>NC_064644.1:100479899-110479899 GCF_023864345.2 Schistocerca serialis cubense
AGAGAGAGAGAGAGAGAGAGAGGGGGGGGGGGGGGGGGGGAATTCTGCAATGTTAACAAAGGATGGCACAGTTGGATAGAGGAGTGTAGTGAGGCAGGCAGGGTTCAATTTCGGTTTTGAGCTGAGTCCAATTGGTAGGGTTGGTGACAAAGTGATTCCACTGTACAGAATGGAATAAGGAGTGAATGTCTTTCGGAAGTCCTGGCTGACTGACTTTGGTAGTGAGGCCAAAGGCACGGCCTTGGAAAGAACTGATACTTCTGTGGGTCTAAGGTTTTTGCCTCCACTTCAACAACTGCCACCCATTCCGTATCATCAACTGAAGTCTCACTAGGGCTTTCACAGACTGAAATTACCGTCCCAACCATGTACAGAAATGGATCTCCCACACTTTGTTTCCAGTCATCAGCCACTTTCCAGTCACCAGCCACCTCCCACATACCCACCATCTGGCCACAGAGGAGCATTCCCCTCAAGACTCTCACCCAGGACTGACACAACTGAACCTTAATCTCCACCACCTCCTTATCCCCACCATCCACACCAGATTGCTCTTCCTGTCTGGCACAGTTGCATCCGCAGTCTGGACTCAATAGCCAGAGACAGTGGTCATGTGTGTGAGCACGCATCTTGTGCTTGTGCGAATGCTTCTGTGCTTTTTACTCCAGAAGAAGGCCTTTGGCGAAAAGCTTGAATGTACAGCAGTCTCTGTGGTGCCTGCCTGTGACTCAGTGTCTCCTTATATATCCTTTCCTTAATATTGTTGTTGCTAGATAATGTAATATATTTATTAACTCATTTTGGAACATAGGCACTTGGAATATTTGTGACTATGGTTTCACACAATAAGGGAACCACCTTTTTCATGTACTTATCATACCTACTTAGAACCATTCCAATAAACTGGTGTCTGGCATCTTCCTTCCTCACTTCTACATTTGTGGTGTCTTTCCCCTGCTCTGGACAGAAATTACTATTGTAAATGATTCAGGTGAATTATCAATAATTGCTCTGTTAAACCATATCTGATCTTTCCTTCTATTTACATATCCTACTAAACATTTATTTGTATTTAGATCCAGATACCAATCTTCACAACTCTGCATTTCTCAGTTAAGTTAATAATGACACTTAATACACTACTGTGTCATCTAGAACCAACTTCATATTGCTGTAGTAGTTATCTGCCACTAATACAGTTATTCAAACATTAGTATAAAGTTTTGGATATTTCAATCATAAAAACACAAGTGCTACGTACATATGGAAAATACAAACATGTATATAGTGGTGCAATGTTGTTTTTTTAGTATTATTGAATGTTACATTGAACAAAATGCTAGGGAAGGAAAAAAAAGAGTACCCCCACTCCATACATTCGCCATTCACAAATTTAAATATATAATGGGATCAGAAAGGAGACAACAGAAACAGTTTTGGACTGTAATGATAATATGCAAACTTTGGTCAAATCTAACAAGCAAGTGGGCATGCAGAAAGAGTGTAGGAAATATAGACTCAGTAATGTACTGAGTTTGTGTTGAAACCTTCACCATTTGACTCAATCATTTCATGCTCTACTTTGGGAAGTTTATTAAAAAGTAATCTGGATGGAATCATGGCTTGCAGGATGTAACAAAGATTACTAGGTGAGTTGCCAAATATAAGGTGAGGATGGGGAAGTTAGCTGATTAACTATTAACCTTTCTGGACAAAACCAGCTAACAGACTGAGATCACATCTTACACCATTATTAACAGCACCTGACAAATATGATTGTCACTTTTCAAATGACTGAAAACAAAAATGAAATCATCAGGCATACTGATTTCCTGTAAGTATACCTTCAGTCAAGCAAAGCAGGAAAACTACAGAGCTCTTACTTTGTTATTGGATCTGGTTTTTACATTGTTTCTGCATCTGGCCAACATACAAACAAAACAAACTCAACATCTCAAAACATAGCTACCTAACATCAATCTGGAAACTGTCCATTAGTGGTTTGATGCTTTATGTTTCTATTGGTCTAGGACTAATAAATTTTTTTGTTTTTCTGACAGTGGATGCTCACATTTAATGACTCCACTTATGAAAGTAGAATTTAAAGTTCATAGGTCCTACAGATCACACCAGCGTACACAGTTTCATTTTCTGTTTATTCTTGCAATTAGCTACTGTATCAATCTTTAATTATTATGTAGAAAGAAGCTATAATTTTTTCCCATAAAAACATATTTAGTTTTCTGAACTTTCTTGAGTAATTGCCTTTGGTTTGAAATGGTTTACCACATTCTGGTATGCAGACAGTTTACTGTACATTACAGTCAGAACTCAGCCAGCCTCTCCTTCCTGCAGGTTTTGCCACTTGATGGTAAAAGCTCTTCCGAAAATGCAAAACAGACTAACCAGCTGTTCCTCCTCACCAGATGCTAGATTCTATTTTGTATGCATCTTTCTAGAAGTTAACTGCTGTTATTTTCAAACGTCCTTCACCCTTCCAAGTAAATCCTTCAACAACTGGGTACAAACTTTTATAAAACAATAACTATGCCTTTGACTAGAACTCCTAAGTGTCTCTGGAGCTGAGCAGTAAATTTAGCAGCATTGTCTTTTAAAATACATTGTCATGGCCTGGTTTACTGCCAAGTTTATTGGGACAAGTTAATTAAAAAAAAAAAACCACCATCACACATCTTACTCTCTTATCATTGATGTGCTTATCAAACTCCATCATTCCCTTCCATCTGCTATCCTTAGAAGTCTTTTGTAGCTACTAATGTAGCAGATCAGCTACTGAATTCAACCCAATTGCCAATGGCATGGACAGAACCTGTCTTCAGGGTACAGACAGTAGTGTGACTTCTGATGAACGTGGCATTAAGCCGACACCCACTTTGAAATCACAACAGAGAAACAACTATTTATCAAATTCTCCTGCTGGACTTTGCAAACTTATCTATACATACTCTATACTATTACTGTGGTTTGAATTCAAATAATCCATTCTCAACTTATTTATAAACAAACACCAAAGTTTATCATGTCCATCTTATTATTTTCAAAATGTATATATACCAACATATTCAACCCAAACACATACAATAATACAGCTGTGAGACTCCTTCGAGTAACTAGTGCTCCGAGCAAATTTGAAATCACATTGATAGTCCCTCTATCTGTGAAGGGAACAGGAAGAAACTGGCTAGTAGTGAAAGCGTATACATTCAGTGCTCTGCAGCCTGTAGAAGTAGTGACAAATCATACTGGTAGTTGTTTGTTATAAACTGCTTGCAGATATTGGTTTATTTTACTGGACTAGCTTTGTGCACTGCCCATCATCACTGACATACGTATTACAAAAGACACATATTTCTTATAATACTTTAGTTATAGTACACATAGTGTTGACTGGAATATTCTCTTTTAAATTCTGAAGGTGGCAGATACAGGGAGCGAAAGGCTATTTATAATTTGTACAGAAACCAGATGGCAGTTACGAGAGTCAAGGGGCATGAAAGGGAAGCAGTGATTGGGAAGAGAGTGAGACAGGGTTGTAGCCTATCCCCAATGTTATTCAAATTGTATATTGAGCAAGCAGTAAAGGAAACAAAAGAAAAATTTGGAGCAGGAATTAAAATCCATGGAGAAGAAATAAAAACTTTGCAGTTTGTCAACGACATCTTAATTCTGTCAGAGACAGCAAAGGACCTGGAAGAGCAGTTGAACGGAATGGAGAGTGTCTTGAAAGGAGGATATAAGATGAACACCAACAAAAGCAAAATGAGGATAATGGAATGTAGTCGAATTAAATCGGGTGATGCTGAGGGAATTAGATTAGAAAATGAGATACTTAAAGTAGTAAAGGAGTTTTGCTATTTGGGGAGCAAAATAACTGATGATGTTCGAAGTAGAGAGGATATAAAATGTAGACTGACAATGGCAAGGAAAGCGTTTCTGAAGAACAGAAATGTGTTAACATCGAGTATAGATTTAGGTGTCAGCAATTCGTTTCTAAAAGTATTTCTATGGAGTGTAGCCATGTATGGAAGTGAAACGTGGATGATAAGTAGTTTGGACAAGAAGAGAATAGAAGCTTTCGAAATGTTGTGCTACAGAGGAATGCTGAAGTTTAGATGGGTAGATCACGTAACTAATGAGGAGGTACTGAATATTATTGGAGAGAAGAGGAATTTGTGGCACAGCTTGACCAGAAGAAGGTATCAGTTGGTAGAAAATGTTCTGAGGCATCAAGTGATCACCAATTTAGTATTGAAGGCAGGATGGAGGGTAAAAATCGTAGAGAGAGACCAAGAGATGAGGACATTCAAAAGATTCAGAAGGATGTAGGGTGCGATAGTTGCTCGGAGATGAAGCTTGCACAGGAGATGGTAGCGTGGAGAGCTGCATCAAACCAGTTTCTGGACTGAAGACCACAACAACAGTGGTGTTTTATATGTACGTGATTTTTCATATCAATTATGTGACCTGCCTTATATATAATGCTTTTTAGCAAATGCCAATGGCAATACTCCATAATAATCATGTAATAAGGTAATTCTATGATATTTACACATATGCAGTCAGTCAGTGTAAGGTACTTTTAATGAAAATATACAGAGTTGTCACTGGCAATTGCTGCATATGCAAAGACTATTTTTTGCTACGTATCACAGAATATACATAATGCTATGTGTAATTTGTATTACCTCCAGTAGTAGAACAAATACGTTGTCAGTTAATAATGCTAGTGAAATTTTCACCAACTTTCTTTTTTTTCTTTTTTTTTTTTTTTTTTTATTTATCTGTCTGTCCATTTAAAGTAATGTCAGCATATTTTGTTACAACAGTGAAAATTTTTATTTCTTCCAGTATATTTAGTGTAAAAAAGTCATTATTTATAAGGCAACTTACAATATAACAATTTGTATGTGTGTGTGGGTGGGGGGGGGGGGGCTACAACAGGTGTAAAAAGCTCCTTTTCTAACACACATGTTTACAAATGCATGTGGTAAAAAAACAATCTTCAGCAACAGAAATTTAAAATTATTTGCTACCCGAGAAGAAACTGCCATGAAAAAGTTAACACTTATAAATAAAATCACCATTAGAATACAAAAATATTACGAAAATCATTTCCATCATATTACCTCTCCTTGATTCTTTATATAATCCTCTATTGCATTTATGGCATCTTTAAATGCTACTGATTTATTGGACTTCACAAGTTGATCCTTGAATTCAAAGTATGGTTTTATGTTCGTCTCTTCAATCCATGCACTGCAAAAAGATAACTTTCGAAATTAACTCAAGCGACATAGTGAACAGCTATGTTACTTCATCTATTTATTCAATGAGGATACTAACTAATTGTTTGTACCAAAGAAGAATATGCAATGTAGAGCAGTCTTCTTCGTCGATGGTCGTTTCAGATCCTTTGTTGGATGAGAAACCTGAAAAAAAATTAAAGCAAAATATTAAGACAAAAACAAGAATATGGTGTTAAGAAATGGGTAACTTATATTGCTGGGTTAGTAAAAATGTTCTAAATTATGACAGAATTTGATTTAGAAATTCTGCAATTAATCTTTAAAAAATATTTTAAATGGAAATGATATACATTATGGGTACGTGGAGGGAGGGGGGTGGGGGTGGGGAGGGTTGGCAGCATGTGGGGAGTTGGGGGCAAGAGGCCAAAGAAGAACAGAGCTGTTTGATGGGTGTACATGTGGCAGCAACGATTAGGAGGTAAAGGGGGGATAGGCAACCCAGTGGTCACTAAAGAGGGGTAAATAGGTTTTCTGACAGGTAAGGACAGAGGAATAAAGAGGGCAAACACACGGTAATGGAAGGAAATAGGTGGAGAGGTGGGTGAAGACAGAAGATGTGGGAGACAGCAATGTGGATGCCTTTATGGAGGGAGGGAGGGAAGGAAGAAGGAAGGAAGATGGACACATGGGATAGAGGAAGGAAGGAATGGTGGAAGGAAGCTGGACGCATGGGACAGAGGAAGGATGGAAGGGTGGAAGGAAGGTGGATGCATGGGACACAGGAAGGAAGGAAGGAAGGAAGGAAGGAAGGTGGATGCATGGGCGGAGGGAAGGCATATATGTTATAGGAAGGGAGGGAATGAAATGACTACACAGGAGAGGGACCTTGGGGAGGGAGGTATGCTCTGGATGGGGGCGGGAGGGAAGGAGGAGGAGATGTGGATACTTAGAAGACACGGAGGATATGAAGATACAGTGGAGTGTTACAGGGTATAGGGGAAGAGTGCAGGATATGGAGCAGAGGGAGATGTTATGTGCGAGGAGTTTAGATGTTGAGAAGAGGGTTTTATATGGGGGTTAACTATCAGGGGAGTGGAGAGGATAAGGGGAAAGGAGGGAGGAAATATGGGGGAGAGAATGTAGGTGTAGCAAAAAGACTTGGGGAAGAAGATAGGAGGGGGCACAGGGGTGACAGTTAGTTAGTTAGTTAGGTAGTTAATTACATGTTCCATACATCATCTGAATGATTCTTTTATGAAATGATGTGGAACAAGTCCATTTACACGATATGTATATGAGATCAGTGCTAACATTAATGAACACACTATCATTTTATTCCTACTCATGCAGCTACACTTAAAAATAAGGTTTTTTTGGGCTGGCTACCTGTTTTTAAGTACAACTTCCTCAATGGAATAATTTAAAATCATTTCTTGTGAACATTTCAAACTTGCTTCAGTATCTGACAGACATATTATGTTATTGGGAAAATGTTCAAAAATTTTTATGACTTCACTCTGAACTACTCTCTGAGCCACTGACAGCTTTAACAATGGATAATAAAGGTCATTTTTCCTTCTCTAGTGTTGAGGTACGTATGTGCAAACTGTTCTTCTCAAATTGTTATGAATTCTTTATGACAAATTTCATTAGCAAAGATACGTATTGTTGCAGCGGGGCTAAAATGCATAGCCCCTAAAAGTGGTACCTACATGATGTCCGTGGGTAATACCATATATGATTCTTACTGTTCGCTTTTGTGCAATCAATGCTTTCTTTCTAAGGGATGAGTCCCCACAGAATTATTCTGTACAACATTGAGTGGAAACAAGCCAAATTGTCAGCAGGTTGATACATTTGTTTTCAAGATTAGCAATTACACAAAGAGCAAAAGTAGTTAAACTTTATTGTTTGAGGAACTCAGAAATATGCTTCTTCCATGTCAAGTTTTCATAAATATGTACGCCCAAAAATTTGTAGCATCTGCCCTCCTTACTGACTCCTGCTCATATGCTACATCAATTGTTGTGGCAAGACTTTTTCTTGTACCGAATTGAATGTAGTGTGCTTTTTCCAAAATTTAGAGAGAGTCCATTTTCACAGAACAACTTAATAATTCTTTGGAAATATCATTAATGAACTCTTCTATTGCTTTCTTTCAATTTCGTTCTAACGGGATTTATCGTAACACCATTATTGTCTACCAAAAGTACAAATTTTGGTTGTTTTAACATTAAGTGGACCCAAAATTGAATCTTATGGGACTCCCTTTGTGATCCCACCCCCTCCCCCCTCCCATCAGAACAACTGTCTACCATTATGACATTGTCTGAATTATTCATCACAACCTTTTGCATTTTATTTGTCAAGTATGATTCAAACCAGTTGTGTGTGAAGTTACCAATTCCATACAACTTCTTTACGTGAATGTATAAATAGTACTCTCAGTTGAGCAACGTTTCTGGAATCCAAACTGTGTTATGCTACGTAAATTGTTTCCGTATAAGTGTGCAGCTAATCTGGAGTATACCTCTTTCTCGAATATTTTGGTAAAAGATGACAGTAAGGAAATTGGACGATAATTGTTTAAGTCTGTCAGGTCACTTTTCTTATGAAGTGGTTTAATAATTGCATATTTTTACCTGTCTAGAAAAATTCCCTCTTCCAGTGATGCACTGCATATATCACTAAGGACATTACTTAACTTTTCAGAATTCTGTTTGAAATTATATCAACCACACAAGAGCTTTTATTTTTTAGAATTTTTGGAATTATATCAATTTCGATGAAGGATGTTGGTGCTACTTATAGCTGCTTAAGGTTTGGTGGAATGACACTTAATACATTCTCTTGCTTTTTCCAACTAAACCAGTTAATCATATATTTGTTGCTATGCCTGGAAAGTTGTTAAAAGTACCTCCAGCTTGTGAATTGTCAGTCACAACACTGGCATTTAGTTTAATTGTTATGGAATCGTACACACTTACTGGCTGTCAAATCTCCCGCTTGACAATGTCCCATATAGTTTTAACCTTATTATCTGCATTATTTATTTCTGGCACAACATGGATACTTCTGGATATTTTACTGGCTTTAAGGAAAGTCATTAAAGTATTACAGTATTTTTTGCAGTATGCAGCTAATGTTGGATCTTGACTTACCCTGGTATTTACATAAATTTTTCTCTTCCTCTTACACGAGATCTTACTTGTTCTTTTAAAGGATCTTTTGGATATTTTTTTAGGGAAGATGGCTCTGTTAATTGCTATCAGCTCTGAAGTAAAAATGCTGTGTTCCTGGCAATAAATGATGTTCCTTACTGGTGGGTGGTGTAAAAGCATAATTCGTTCTGTTCATTGCTTTGAAATTGTCCATGTAAATGATAATAGCACCCAGATATTTGCGGAGAACCGCAAGGAACAGACACTGTAAGGGCATGAGGGCAATCGAAACTTGAGGACCATGAAATATATTGGTCCTAATTCATGGTCTGGTTACCAAACAACGGGTGTTGTGTGGGAAAATACAGGGATTACATTCTAAGGAGGTTTGGTGGAAGTAGAGGCCTGCGAGGCACATTCCTACTCGTGATTCCATCCAAGAGAGTCAATGTCCTTGTATGCAGAAGGAATGTGTTAAGTTGGATTAAGAAGAAATAGTCTAAGTGTAACTGTGCAAGTGAGCAACAGTTGGTACCATCAAAACTCAAGAGAGAAGATTCCCGGTTCTGCAAGGTGACTGTCTACAGGGCTAGTCCGCAAGGTGCTAGTCAAATGCTTCAGTGATGGACTGGATCTAACAGATTCAAAGCTGAAGGTGCTGCCAAGCCACAAAACTGGCAACCATAGTCCAGTCAGTACAAGACCAGAGCCTGGTAAGTATACAGAGGAGTAGCACAATCTGCCCTCCACGGGGTATGAGCAAGAAAGCAGAGAGCATTTAACTTCCAAATGCAGCTGGTCTTTAGTTGATGAATATGGAGTCGCGAATCAGCTTTCTGTTAAAGGCACGGCCCAAATGTGGGACTTTGCAACAACTTGTAAGTGCTGGAAACCCAAGTAGATTTCTGGGAGAGAATGGACTGTTGTACAAAGACTGATATGCACGACCCACATTTTTGCAGAATAGAAATGGAAGGCATGAGACAGGGTCCAGCTGGAGACATTTCAGGTGGCACCTTGGAGCTGGTGCTCAGCCAGGGTGGGAGCTGTACCAAATGCAAAAGTCATGGACCTTCAGCGAGGCGGTGACCAGTGGCCTGGGTGTGACATTAAACACGTAGCCTTGTGGGGCGCAGTTCTCTTAGACCTGTGGAGAGGTGAGTGAAGTACCAACTTTAACCTGGACCAACTGGTAGGATAAGAACTTATGGATAAAAAATTGATAGGCAGTCTCAAAAGCCCCAGTCCAGCAGGCAGGCGGGTTGTATGGGGTTAAGTACAATTTGATGATCCCAAGCAGTGCCACATGCCTTAAGTAGGTCAAAAACACCAATGATGTGTTGGTATTTAAAAAAAAAAGCCTGTCACATTGCTGTTTCCAACCAAATCAGATCATCAGTTGGGGATCATCCCTTCCAGAAACCACACTGCTAGGAGGTCAAAGGGTCCATGATTTGGAACCCAGCATATCTTTGGACAACCACCCTTTCAGTCAGCTTGCAGAGCATGCTGGCGAGGCTAATCTATCAGTAGATGTCAACAGACGTAAGGATGGGGATGATGGTACTATCTTATGACTGCAAAAGGAAGACACCTTTGTGCCACATAAAATTGAAGATACTGAGTAGTTGTACACTTTGAGTAACGTTCAGATGTTGGATCATCATCTCATGAATTGAATCAGGGTCTGGGGCCATACTGTGGGATGAAGCAAGAGCCTGAACCAGTGGCCCAGTCTGTGAAAGGTTAGTTATACAAATCGGCTTGGGAGAGCGGCGTGAGTACAAAGTGGTGGGAGAGCACCACGTAACAAATGGCAATGGTTAAAAAGAGTGCCCAATGTGCAACCTAGCTAAAATGATCTCTTCACGGTGAGAAGGCAAGAGGAGGTCGTCCAGGCCACTTAATAACCCAGAGCTTGTTCCCATGAATGAGGACCAGTGGTGATGCCAAAGGGATACCACCTGCTGCAGACAGCAACATAAATATCTGGGGAGAACATGTAAGAACTAGCAGGCTGAGGTACAAGGAATGCAGCCTTTGCAGTAGCATCAGCAGTCTTGTTTCCTGTCAGACCAACCTGACCAAGAATCCACATAAATATCACAGTGGTTCCATCAAGATCCGCTGTGCTAAGGGATGGACGGTAAACAGCACACAAAAGGCTTTGAAGGGCACTGAAATAGATGGAGCACATGACACAATTGGAAAGCCTTTGTCGCTGGATGTACTCCGTGGCCTGATACAGGGCGAACAGCTCTGCTGTAAATACTGAGGAGTGTTCCAGAAGCTCGATACCAAAAAACCTCGGTGCCAATGACGAAGGCACACCCAACACGATGTTCAGTCTGAGAGCCATCAGTGTACACAAAAAGTTCAGTTTCAGTGTGAAGGTCGTGAAACTTGCAGTGATAGAGCGAGGATGGAGTAGTATCCTTAGAAAGCGAATGAAGGCCAAGGTGAACACGGATTGCCGTATGAAGTCAAGGTGGTAAAGGGTTCACATCCACCGGGAAAGTGGCAGGTAGCGTGGCAGGTAGCCTGAGCAAGAGCCGAAAGCAAAACCCAGGAGGTAACAGGGAAGACAGACACATCCCATACTGGCAATCAAAGGAGTCATCGAAGAAGGAGGCATAGGATGGGTGGCTACACATGGCAGACAAACAGCATGCAAATCTGCTGACCAGAAAGTCACAGCGGTGGGACAGTGGCAGTACGGCAGCTTCTGTGTACAGACTCTCAACCAGGCTAGTGTAAAAGGCACCAGTGGCCAAACGGATGCCATGATGGTGGCACAACAGGGACAAACGTGCAGATGCATAAACAAAATATCCATAGTCTAATTTTGAATGGACAAAGGACTGGTACAAACAGAAGAGGGTGGTATGATCTCCACAGGAAATACCGCTGAGGACAAGTAGGACACTGAGGGACTGCATGCAGCGGGCTGCCAGGTAAGACATGTGAGATGACCAAGGAAGTTTCCAATCAAGCATGAGCCAGAGGAATTTTGGTAGTTTCGACAAATGGAAGAGCAACGGGCCCAAGATGTAAAGATGGTGGAAGAAAGCAATTGCACCAACAGAAATTCATACATATGCTTTTGTCCATGGAAAAACGAAAACCACTGTTGATGCTCCATGAGTGAAGGTGATCAAGACATCTCTGAACTGCAATAGATGGCAAAATCGTCAATGAAAAGGGACATGCCTGGCAGGAGACAGGCTATGATAGGGTTGATGGTGATAGCAAAGAGGATGACGCTCAGGATGGAATCCTGAGGCACACCGTTTTCTTGGGTTAAAGGTGTCCAACAAGGCAGAACACACACTTACCTTGAAAACTCGGTCTTTTAAAAATTCCTGAAGGAAACAGGGCAGGTGGCCATGGAAACCCCACGTTAGAGCACATGGAAGATACCAGTCCTCCAGCAGGTGTCTTAGACTTTATCCAAATCGAAAAACACAGCCACAGTCCAATATTTCCACAGAAAACCATTCATGACACGGGTGGATAGAGTGACGAGACAGTCAACTGCAGAACAGTGTGCTCAAAATTCATAATGTGCAGTGGGTAGTAAATTGTGAGACCCAAGCCACCATACCAGCCAGGCACAAATCATATGTTCCATTATCTTGCAAACACAACAGCTGGCGAGAGAAATGGGGCAGTAGCTAGAAGGAAGGTGTTTGTTCTTACCTGGCTTAGGCATGGGTATGACAGTGGCTTGACACCAGTGTCTGGGAAACATGCCCTCAGCCCAGATGCGGTTGTACAAGAAGCAGAAAGTGCTTGCCCACAGGAGAAAGGTGCTGCAACATCTGAATGTGGGTGTCGTCTGGCCCTGGGTTGGAGGATTGGGATGAATTGTGAACATGCTCTAGCTCCCTAATAGTAAAGGCAGCATTGTAGCACTCACTATTTTGAGAAGAGAACAAAATCGCCCGAGCCGCCTCCACTCGTTTCCGATGGAGGAGGGCAGGGTGATAGTGGGAGGAGCTTAAAATGTTCAAAAGATGGCAGCCCAAGGTGTCAGAGACAGCAATAGGTTCCACTACGACATTATCGGCTACTGTCACGCCGGAAATTGGGAAATGGATCTTGGTCCTAGACAGCTGTCAGAGGTTAGCCCACATGACAGAAGAGGGAGTGGAACTGTTAAAAGAACTAGTGAATGAAATCCAGATAGCTTTTTTTTCTATTCCGAACAATGAAGCGACACTGTGCACGCAGCCTTTTACAATGAATGCAGTTTGCCATCATAGGGTGACTGTTAAAACCATGGAGAGTACTCCTCTATGTGCAGATTGTATTGCGACACATATCAGTCCACCAAGGGACCAAGATACAGTGTGGTAAAGAGGAAGTGCGAGGAATGGAATGTTCTGTGGCAGTAAGGATAACATTTGTAAGACATTTCACCTGGTCATCACAATTGGGGAAATGTTTGTCGAAGGTCGCCAGGGAGGAGTAGTGCCTCCAGTCAGCCTTAGTTAGCTGCCATTTGTGTGTGCATGTGGGTGGAAGAGGAGTCAACAAACGGATCGCACACGGGAAATGGTCACTCAAGTATGCATCGGAGAGAACAAACCAATCAAGATGATGGGCAAGCTGGGCAGTGCAGAAGGATAGGTCCAAATGGGAATAGCTGTGCATGGAGTCTGAAAGGAATGTGGGTGGCCCTGCTTTATGGCAGAGGAGGCTGATTGTGAAAGTCAGAGGGCACCTCCCAGACAGGTTCTGGGAGAACCACAAATGGGGTGGTGCACATTAAAGTCACTGAGCAGCAGTAAGGTGTGAGGTAGCTGCCCAATAAGCTGGAGGAAGTCTGGTCTGTTGACATCAAATGATGGAGGAATATAAACGGTAAACAGGGAAAAGTTCAAGTGAGGAAGGAAAAATGAACTGCAACGGCTTGAAAGGAGGTAGCCAGAGAGAGAGAGAGAGAGAGAGAGAGAGAGAGAGAGAGAGAGAGAGAGAGAGAGAGGGGGGGGGGGGGGGGGGCTGACTGTGAACATCATCCCATATGAGCAGCATGACTCTCCCACGAGTTGGAATGCCATCCTCTGGGGGGGGGGGGGGGGGGGGTCAAAGCAGATTGGGAAGAAATGCAAGAGCTCAAAGCAGTCATGAGGATGCAATTTTGTTTCCTGGAGGCAGGGAACAATGACATGTTGGGATTGTAAGAGCAGCTGTAAATCCTATTTGTTTGATCTAAGGCCACAAATGTTCCATTGACAAAGAGCCATAATGAGGAAAAGGGAAGAGATAAAAATGAAGAGGTGTCAACTTAGTAGCTGCTGAATGCCAGCCTTCAAAGACCCACTGCTACAGGTCCCAGAGGCTGGAGGATCCTGCTCCATGAGATCTACAGAGGCGTAGTCACCCTACCTCTGTCGATATGCGGAGTCCAGGGCAGAAAAACAGTTGGCAACACGCGACATGCGTTGCCAGCTGGACAAGGGTTCACGTGACGACATCGTCAAAAGGATCTCCGAGCCAGAGAAGCAGAAGACCGGTTGCCTTTATTTGACTTCTTGGAGCCTTTCCAGTTGGCAGAGAAAGCCTCAGATGTTTGTTGGCTGGAGGGACATAGCAAGTCGTCGCCGGAGTATTCTTTCTGTCCTATCCAGCCTGCCGGTTGTGCAGCAGGTGGCTTCGCCCCAAAAGGTGAATGTTTGGTGGCTTGTTGCACACCTGGACGAGGAGACGAAGATGCTACCATGACACTGGGTGATTTCACAACCTCAGTGCTGAATTTGAGGTTGCATGTCCATGTGGCCACGTCCTTCATGGAGAAAGACGTAGCAAGAACAGTACTGTAAGTGTCAGACAGTAGAACGCTGGGTTTGTGACTAGCCAATAACTTACAAGCGATTGGTTAAGGCACTTTTTCCTTTACCCAGATCTCCGGGGCAGTCCACTCATCAAGATACATCTCAAGAGGCGGCGGCATGGTCACTATTGCAGTTGATACAGTAGGGAGAAGAGAGGTGTATAATCGTCCCCATGCACTCCCTGCCACAGGTTACACTTGTGATCAAGTGTCGACAAGACATTCGAGTGTAGTCGAAACGACGACACTGGTAGCAGCGAATCAGATTCAGAATGTACGATCGGACTGTGATAACTTCATACCCTACTTTGGTCTTTGACGGAAGCACCACTCTATCAAAGGTGAGAAAAAGAATGCGTGTTGGCACTAAGGATGCATCTACCTTTCTTGTCACCCGATGGATGGCAATTACACTCTGATTAAAGAAGTACGTTTGGATTTCTGCCTCGGTCAGACCGTCAAGTACCCTAGTGTAGATAATACCACAGGAAGAATTCAGAATTATACGGGCCTCAATATGAAGAAGATAGCCACGGAGAAGTGAAGCGGCAAACATTTGTTGTGCTTGGGAATCAGAGGTAGTCTCCAAAAGCAAAGTGCCTCTGCGTAAATGAGAGCAGGATTTCACAGGGCCGGCAATTGCATAGACAACTTTCTGAATGAGAAATGGATTTACCATTGCAAAGGACTGACAGTCTTCAGTACATGAAACCACAAGGAACTGTGGTGCAGCTGAGAGGGTCTTTGAATCAAGAGCTTTACTCCATTTACATTTGATAGACGTGGACTGCAAAGATGATGATTGGTTCATTGTGTGAAAATCCCCACGATTGCCAGTGTCTCCGACGGCGCGCTCCTTCCAACTGGGCGCCCCCTCAGAGTGGGGCTCACCCATCTGACGTGACTGTTCACACCTCAGGTCACATCTCCCAAACACCTGACAGAGGGACCATCTTGGGAAGGTGGCCACTCATGCAATCACCCCTCCCTGGGCCTGGCCCATACCAGGGGTTCGTGTCAACCCTACCTGTCAACCCGTGGCTGAGATTTATGTGTTAGTAAGTCACCTGTTACACATGGGCTGGCATTCAGGACCGCACAGGGAGGAAGAACAAAAGGAGGAGCCTCAAATGACAAAGTGGAGGAAGGACAGGAGAAGGTGCAGAGGGGGGAGAGGGGGGGGGAACCAAAAGCTCTATGAATTAAAATGTGCTTGATTTTTACAAACTTAAACCTCAATAATTGCACAATGATAAAACTTCTGTTTCCAACAACGAAATCTACAGGGTGATTTCATGAAGATGTAACAAACTTTCAGAGGTAGCTACGAAAACAATCAATTAACGACAAAATTAGTGTCTCCCCCCTGATTTGAGGTTCAGGGCGACTTTCCTGAAATCTATCCCTTTTCCTAGACCTCTTCAGTCCTTTTCCTTCAACCTTTTTCCTTCCTCTTCAACCCTTCTGCCTGAAGGAGTCACAGGATCCGTAAGCTCGCCAATTACAACAGTCTTTTAAAAATACATGTGTGTTCTGCCGCCGCTTGGTGATTAGATTTTTATCTATCCAATAACAAAAATTTCAGAAATGATGGATAAGGGTAAATGTACCAATTTGGGGTGCAGAATCCTGGTCTGTCAATGACCAAATCTAAGAGTTGTAGGAAAAAATCATTCTGATATCTGACAGTGTAATACATATTTTAGTCCTGTTGTTGCTAACATTGTAGGGTAGACAACTTCAGAGGTAGTAGTATGGACTAATACAAGAAAAGAAAAATTATCTAATAAACATGGGCCCTAAAACACATACCATGAGAGCTATGGGCACTTGTTCAAGATAAGCAGTGTATTTCATTGTATCAAAGATGAACAAATGCTTACAGCTTGTAAGGTATGCATTTTAGAGCTCATGTTTAGCAGATGGCTTTTCACTCTTGCGCTGGTCTATATTACCACCTCTGAAAGTTGCCTACCCCACAATCTTAGCAACAACAGTGCCAGTACATGTATTCCACTGTCAGAGATATCAAAGCAGTTTTCGTTTAAACTTTTGATTCAGTCTTTTCCCGACTGTGGTCTCTTACCTCAAACGGATATGTATGCCCTTCTCAATCATTCCTGAAAGTATGTAACATCATGGAATTACTCTATATGTATTGTATTGTTACGATGTTATTTAAAGGGGGCGGCTGAAGCCACGAGAGGTCAGCACTGTATGAGTTTTAGTGATGTTAACTCATACGCATGTCTCTGTCATAAATTTCAGTGTTGAATAAACAGTTTACGTTCAACTTTAGTGTGCTGACTTCATTATTTAGTAGTTACTAAGTTACTATGATGCAAAAAAAAGTCCTGATTTTACAAAAGTGAACCACATCATGCTTCATGTACAAGACATTATTTCACCGAGTTAAACCACCTGTATGTCAAACTGTAGTGAATTACAGAAGTACTCTCATAACAAGACCATCACATTTCACCATGAAACTATCAGTTCTCTGAGAACACATCATACAAGGTAAATCAATGCCTTCCCATGGTTATGTACTACATTGATACATTTAGCACAAAAAATGCCCTGCAAATGCTGAAACAATACACTCTAACAAAACACAAAAGCACCAACCTCTATTTGCCCACAGCACCAGAGATGGCCACAGCATACACTGAAGTGACAAAAGCCACAGTATAGCGATATTTACAAAGTTGGTGATAGTATCATGTACCCAAGGTTTAAAAGGGGAGTGTATTGGTGGAGCTGTCATTCGTACTCAGGTGATTCATGTGAAATGATTCCTGATGAGATTATGGACGCATGACAAGAATTACCAGAATTTGACTGTGGAATGGTAGTTGCGCACAGTGTCAATAGTGAGCCAAGAATATAGAATTTCAGGTATCACCTCTAACCATGGAAAACACAGTGGCTGACAGCCTTCACTTAACGACCGAGAGCAGCGGCGTGTGTGTAGAGTTGTCAATGCTAACAGACGAGCAACACTAGTTGAAATAACAGCCAAAATCGATGTGGGACATATCTTTTAGGACAGTGCAGCAAATTTGGCTTCAATGGGCAATGGCAGCAGGTGACTGACAAGTGCCTTTACTAACAGATCATCATCTCCAGCACCTCTCCTGGTTTCGTGACAATCCTGGTTGGACCCTACACAACCAGAAAACTGTGGCCTGGTCAGATGAGTCCCTATTTTAGTTGGTAAGATCTGACGGTAGGACTCGAGTCCAGTGCAGACCTCACAAAGATATGGACCCAAGTTATCAACAAGGCACTGTGAAAGCTGGTCATGGCTCCATAATGATGTGGGCAGTGTTTACATAGACTGAATTGAGTCATTTGGTCCAAATGATCCGACCACTGACTGGAAATAATTTTGTTCTTGGAGATCATTTGGAGCCATTCATGGACTTCATGTTCCCAAACAATGACTGAATTTGTATGGATGAAATTGCGCCATATCAGCAGGACACAATTGTTCGTGACTGGTCTGAAAAATATTCTGGACAATTTGGTCAAATGATTTGGCCACCTACATCACCCAACATGAGTCCCATTAAACATTTATGGGACATAATTGAGAGATCATTTCATGCACAAAATCCTGCACTGGCAAGACTTTCACAATTATGGATGGCTATAGAGGCAGTACGGCTGAACATTTCTGCAGGGGAGTTCCAACAACTTGCCGAGTCCATACCATGTGAAGTTGCGGCACTGCACCTGGCAAAAGAAGGTCCGATACAGTATTAGGAGGTATCCAATAAGTTTTGTCATCTCAGTGTGTAACTGTCAACATATACTGCCAACAAAGTGACACCAGTGCTGCTCACTACAGAAATTATTATCCTATGTGAGAATGTGTCTTCATATATAAATAACAAGAAAGAAAGGAACACTGGACAACATTTCTTCCACATAAGTGTCTCAAAACTTACATTCCTTTGAAATCTTGCTATCTGAGGAGACTACGTACTTAAAGAGTTATGTACATGGCTGTAAAAAATTAACAGAAGGGGAAACCAGCATTCAATATGTTCGGCCTGACACACACTAAAAAGAATTATCATAAAGTGTACAAGTTCATTTGTGCACATAAATACATCACAATTTGTGAGCTTGCTGCACAGCTGAATTGCAGTCACAACGCCCAACAGAAGATTGCGAAAGACTTGAGGTATTTAACAGCACACCTTGACAGTCGATACCTGATTTCTAGAATAGAAGAGTTCAGATCTGCTTGAAGTTTTCAAAATCTATAAAAAAAAAAAAAATACGTTTCCCTTATCTAGCACAAAAAAAAGAAGCATGGACACATCATGATCCAAAACAAAATATCAGTCCACAGAATGACGACATATTTCATTTGAAGAGCCTAAGACAAAGTCTGCAATCAGCACAAAGAGAACTATGATTATTTTTATGACGAGAGCGTCCCACTAATTTTCTCACATATAGCAAAATCATTATCAGCAAGTAACATGTTAAGAAACTACAGAAGCTTAAAGAAACCATCAAGATGGAGGAACTATACAAGAATCTAAAGCGATTCATAAATATCACAACAATATGCCAAAGTACAGTCCACTGGTAATAAATCAAACAACTGCCACATAGGAATTGTCCAAGGTCACCCCAATCCAACATAAGGTCTGGATCTGTCCCTATTTGAAAAAAAGATGAGGTAAAGATGGGTATGAAGAAGGAGATACAATAGTGCACACCTGACCTTTTTCCGAGAGGATTCAAATGCTGGTTGAAAAAAGTCAACAAGGATGTATTACAGGGGAAAAGTTATTCCATCCAGACGCTGTCTGAACAATCTGCAACAGTCAATGAAGTTAGTACCACTTGTCTTACTTTCAGTATACGAGTATCTCTCATATTAACCAGCTCTAAGACAGATATTCTCTCTTGTGTAGGTAACGGAGGTCATTGTTTGGTGTGTTGGTTAAGGGATTCAACAGCGAGTTTATCAGTCCCTTGTTCAAGGGACATCAACCAGAAATCTGATCTTCTTATAACAATATGCAGGAGAGGTAAAATCACAGGACTGAAAGCAATATTGATGCCAGCGATGAGAAATAATTGCATGGGAGCTAACAGTATATGAGTCAAGACGATTTGTACATCAGAGAGCAGATGAGGTGCCCAAGGGCTCACCTGCAGTGAGCAGCACCTTCCCTATGACGAAGCCCCAACCAACCCAGCACACAGACGGAAGACAGTAACAGAGTAAATAATTCCTCGTAATCGGGTGGAGAGGCAGTAACAGCAGAAATGAAAAGGCTAAACAGTAATGAACACCAACAATAAAAAAATGTGAGAGAAATAATGAGGTGGGTGGACACAGTAAGGTGTCTCCCAAGACCCAGCATGTAGGAGAAAGCACCCCCCCCCCCCCCCCCCCCATTCATTCCATTCCAGACCCAATGTAATCAAAGTGTTTAAGATGAGAATAGAAACCATTTCTTCAAAGGAAGCACAAAAATTTGAACTATTCTTTCGTCATCTACTAGTACTAAGGATAAGGAATCCTTAAGATCTTGCCTTCCCCTGAGAGCAATGTGAAGGAGACATCTAGAAAAGTGCTAATTAGATTTAAAAGTAATTAAAAACAGAGGATGAGATGGATGAATAGGGCAGCTGGTGGAGGAGGTAGCATCACGGCACCCCTGGTCATGCAGCACGAGGGAACATAACTCCAGCAATCCCGACCCCACACCAAAAGGAGTTTAAAACTTTACATCTGAGAATAAAAACATCTTTCTTGGAGGAAACAATCAGCTCAATTGTCCGCACGTCATATGTCAACATTATATACAAAGACTATGGAAGACCGTGTTGGCATGGAGAACCCAAAGAAGGAGAGGCATTCCAGCAGGATGTGAGCAACTGTCTTTAAGGCTCTGCATCCACAACGTGGGGGTAGCTCATTACATAGGACAGAACTAGGGGTTAATCTGGTATGATGGATCCAGTGGCAACAACAGGGTGGATTCCTCCTGCCAGCAAGGCCACACAGCTGGAGTATCCTTGAAAGTACAAAGTTTATTGGAGGAGGCAGTAGCCCAACAGTTGATGTTCAATCTCCGCGTGAGTATACGCCTTACCCGTGTCACAAATATGTGTCTGGGATCTTCAAAGTGAATGGTGGGCAAATAATCAGTTCTTTACACAAACACTTGTACAGTCCATTCCCTGGAATATCCGAATGATTTGGGACCCAGAGAAAGACTGCTGAGCAGGTACTAGAAGTAAGGTCAGGGTGATAGGAGTAAAACTGATCTGTAACCTGAAGACTGAGAGGAACAGACCCCAAAAGGTCAGGGGGGGGGGGGGGGGCGACAAACTTCAGATAGTTGAAATGAACAGGTCCTAATCTGTGGGTTGAGTACCAACCAAGGCCGAGTGCAAGGAAATACATGGGGGCAAACACTAAGGGCGTGGGGGGAGGCAGAGGTCCCAGCACTGGGTCTGTACACACATTCCAACTGGGAAATCCACCCAAGGGTGAGCTTTACAAGGTCAAAAGTAACTTGATAAGTAAGATGGTTAGGAAACTGTCATATGGTGATTGTGTAAGTGAAGCCTGCCTCTGTAGGTGAGTGGTTAGTGTGGCTGAATGCCATGTGAGAGGCTAAGGTTCAATTCCCACCCCAGTCAGATACTTTCTCCTCTTGGGAACTAGCGAAGTATTATCACCCTCATCATTTCACCATGATCAACACACAAGTCACTGAAAAGACATCAAATAAGAAGACTTGCACCAAGTGTTAGACCTCAATTGGGACTCCTGGAAAAAACGTGCCACACTGATGCTCCATGTGTAAGTGAACAAGAACTGGTACTGTTGGAACTGAAGAGATAAGATCGTCGTCTGAGCATGGAGGTGGGCTGCAGAACTAGTTAGGAAGGCACCAGTGGCCAATCTTATATGCAAGATGTCCCATAATAAATAACTGTTTGTCCAGATGCAAATCACAAAATGTTTCAAGCAAATGTTCTTTAGCCATCAGGGGGACATAAATCAGCACGATTGCCTTATTGTGTGACGTGTAAGAATACAATGTACACTGGTTTTAGGAATACCAATCTTGTGTTTAAGCTGTCGTGTGCTCATCTTTGTAAAAAACAAAGCCACAATGAAGGCAATCATTCTGATTGCTGTCCCCCTGACAGCTAAAGAACATTTGCTTGAAACGATTTGTAATGTGCATCTGAATTGTCATTTAGGGTGGTCAATATAAATGGGACACCCTGTATAACATGACATTGTATTGGGCACAATAATTTCAAAGCTGAATGTGTTGCTCACACATCAACCTGGAAATCGTACTACAAGTCAGGATGATGCCATGGCCTGGTAAAAATGTATCGAAAAGCACAATCTGTTTCCCTCTGTTTCCCGATAGGTTGGTTGGTTTGTTAAAAGGGGGGGGGGGGGGACCAAATTGCGAGGTCATCGGTCCCTTGTTCCCGGTAAAATAATTACACAATGGAAAGAAGAAAAGAAAGGAGACGTACAGCACAATAACAGGAGAAAGGAAGAACCAGAAGAACGACGGAAGGACAACCAAAACTACTATGGACAAAACAGGAAAAGAAAACCAGAGAGAGAAGCAAGAAACAGGTAGAAGCGGTAAAATCAAGAGAGCAGATGACCGTGGCTGGCCGACCACGAGAATAAAAAGGAAAAGCCAGCCACTCTGCGACATATTAAAACAATTCATCCTAAAAGCATTAGACTGCAGAACATAAAGGGACAAAGGACATGCGCTAAAACTTATACACAATGCTAAAATGCACCATCATATATAAAACATAAAACTAAGTTAGCAAATGAGGCGTCGTCAGCTAAAATTAATGGCAACGAGTCCGGTAGCTGAAGAGCCCGTTGCAGGGCAGCCAAAGAAGGGCAGCTCACCAAGATATGGGCCACTGTCAGCCAGGCGCTGCATCGACACTGAGGTGGGTCATCACGGCGCCGGAGCTAGCCACGTATCACACAAGTGTGGCCAATGCAGGGCTGGCAGAGAACCACAGAGTCCCTGTGAGAGGCCCGCAAGGAGGACTGCCACACATTTGTAGTCTCCTTAATGGCATGCAGTTTGTTGTGCATGCTGAGGTTATGTCATTTCGTCTCTCAAAAGCGCAAAACCTTGCGGCATAGTACTGAACACAGGTCAGTTGCTGAGAAGCCGATCTCCATATGCGGTTTCCACGTAGCCTGTTTGGCCAGCCTCTCACCAAGTTTGTTGTCTGGGATTCCGACGTGACCTGGGGTCCAGACAAACACCACTGAATGACTGGACCTTTCCAGGTCATAGAGGGACTCCTGGATGGTCACTACCAAATGATGACGAGGGCAGCGCTGGTCGATAGCTTGTAGGCTGATCAGTCAGTACACAGAAGAAACAACTCGCCAGGGCATGAACGGATGTGCTCGAGAGCATAAGATATAGCCACAAGCTCGGCCGTGAAAACACTGCAGCCATCGGGCAAGGAACACTGTTCAATATGTCCTCCATGGACATACCCGAAGCTGACGCGAGCATCAGCCAGTGAGCCATCAGTGTAAACAATTTTGTGGCCTCGGTACATGTCAAGAATCGAGAGGAAGTGGCAGCGGAGAGCTGCGAGGTTAACTGAGTCCTTAGGGCCATGTGAAAGGTCCAGGCAAAGCCGCGGCCCAGGTTTACATCATGGATGTGTATGTGAATGGACCTGAAGTATAGGTGGTAAAGGCAAGGACTCCAATTCGGAAAGAAGGGATCGGACACAAACTGCAATTGGAAGCCCTGACCTGGGCCGCTGATGAGGGAGATGAACTGCCGTGGGTGGGAAAAGGAGACAGTGATTTGGATCCGCAGGAGAACTACGAACATGTGCAACGTAACTGGCCAGCAGTTGTGCATGCCTAACCTGCAATGGAGGGACTCCGGCCTCCACAAGGATGCTGGTCACCAGACTTGTGCTACAAGCTCCTGTCACTAGGCGAACGCCACAGATGTGCAACGGATCAAGTAAACGTAACACTGACGGCACCACCGAACCATAAACCAGACTCCCATAGTCAAGGCGGGATTGAACAAGGGATCTGGAGAGCTGAAGCAGCGTAGAGCTATTTGCACCCTAGTTGGTTTTGCTCAGGCAGCGGAGGGCATCGATATGCTGCCAACACTTCCGTTTAAGCTCCCTGTAGGCGCCGCTCAGCACAGCAATACTGGGGGAGCAGTACGAAGTGCAGAAGTCATCTGCATAGAGAGAAGGTGAGACAGACAGCCCTACAGCTGCCGCTAGACCATTAATGGCCACTAAAAATAGAGAGAGACTCAATACAGAGCCCCGCAGGACATCATTCTCCTGGATATGGGGGAAACTATGGGAAACGCCAACATGGCCAGTAGGCCATGTCACTCCAGGACCCAACCCAACCGCCAACACACCATACATTTAAGTAGCTTACAAAGAAAGTTGGTGAGGCTGATGGACCAATAGCAGAGGCAGACAGCCCTACAGTCCACATCAAGCGGGTTTTTACCGGGTTTGAGCACCGGAATGATAGGGCTTTCCTGCTATTGCGATGGAAAGATGCCATCGCACCAAATCCGGTTGAAGATGATGAGGAGTAGTCAGATGAGAGATGTTTAAATCATCTGACTGCGGATCCGATCTGGCCTAGGAGCTGTGTCGGGGCAATGTGCAAGGGCATAGAGGAGCTTCCTCTCTGTAAATGGGGCATTATAGGATTCACTGTGGTGTGTAGTAAACGAGACGACTTTCCCTTCCAGCCACTGTTTGAGAGTGCGAAAGGCTGGGGGTAATTCTCCGACGCAGAGGCTTGAGCATAGTGCTCAGCAAAGTGCTCGGCAATCGCGTTTGCACCAGTAGATAACACGCCATTTATGTTAACAGCAGGAACACGTTGTAGTCTGGTAGCCAGAAACACATTTGATCTTTGCCCAGACTTGGGAAGGTGACGTATGGCACCCAATGATCGAGACACATCTCTCCCAACACTCCTGCTTCCATCGTTTGATAAGTTGGTGAACATGGGCCCGTAGCCATTTAAAGGCATGCTCCAGGGAAGGGTGCTGTTTATGCCGCTGTAGAGCTCACAGATGCTCCTTAATTGTTTCAGCAACTTCCGGTGACCACCAAGGGACTGCCTTTTGCTGGGAGCACCCTAAAGAGCAAGGGATCGTGTTTTCTGCCACAGAAATGATTGTTGTTGTCACTTGCTCAACCATTACATCGATGTTACCGTATGGGAGAGATTCAACGGTGACAGCAGAGGTGAAAGTTCCCCTATCCGCCTTGTTTAAAGTTCATTTAGCAGGTGTCCGTGGGCATGACGCCGAGGCAGTGACAGTAAGATGGGGAAGTGGTCACTACCAAACAGGTCGTCATGTGCTTTCCAGTGCATAGATGGGAGAAGTCCCGAGCTGCAAGTTGACAAATCAATGGCTGAGTAGCTACCATGAGAAACACTGAAATGTGCAACGGCCCCAGTATTTAAGAGGCAGAGGTCGTACTGAGAAAGTAAAGTTTTGACATATCTGCCTCAGCCAGTAAGCATGGTGCCACCCCACAAAGGGTTATGGGTGTTAAAATCTCCCAAAATTAGGAAAGGTTTAGGGAGTTGATCAATAAGTGCAGTTAATACATTCAGGGAAACTGCACCATGTGGAAGAAGATATTGCAGACAGTTATTTCCTGTATTGTCCTTATTCTGACAGCTACAGCTTCAAGAGGGGTTTGAAGGGGCACAGTTTCACTACAGACTGCGTTTAGGACATAAATGCTAACCCCAACAGACACTCGATTATAGTCGCTACAGTTCCTATAGTGTCCCTCATAGCTTCGGAGGGCAGGGGTCCACATTGCCAGGAACCAGGTTTCCTGGAGGGCAATGCAGAAAGCAGGTGTAAAGCTTCACAGTTGCCGTAGCTCATCCAGGCAGTGGGAAAAACCGCCACAATTCCACTGGAGGATGATATCATCGTGAGACTGGGAAGGCATGGAACATTCAATGAGGCAGTTTACGCCTCAGGGTCACCTGCTGCCACCAATTTATTGCCTGAGCAGTCTATGTCCATGGTCCAGCGAGATCTGGGTCCTCAGTGGACGCCAGAAGCTCCACCTCATCCGCAGATGTAGAGCTTGTAGGTAGTGGGGCTGTGGGTGCCACAATTCCCTTAGTCTTGGGAACTTTCTTTTCTCATAGTGGTGGCATAAGAGGACAGCCACAGGATGTAGGTGCTCAAATTTCCTCTTAGCCTCAGTGTAGGTCAGTCAGTCCAGCATCTTATATTCCATGATTTTCCTCCCTTTCTGTAAAATCCTGTAGTCTGGCGAGCAAGATGAATGATGCTCTCCACAGTTGACACAGATGGGAGGCAGGGTACATGGAGTATTGGGATGTGATGGACGTCCACAATCTTGACATGTGACGCTGCATGATGAGGATGATGATGATGATTGGTTTGTAGGGCGCTCAACTGCGTGGTTATCAACACTCATACAAAAATCCCAACCTTTGCCGAGTCCAATCTCGCCACTTTCAGGAATGATGATGAAATGATGAGGACAACACAAACACCCAGTCATCTCGAGGGAGATGAAAATCCCTGATCCCGACAGGAATCGAACTCGGGACCCTGTGCTCGGGAAGCGAGAACGCAACCGTGAGACCACGAGCTGTGGACTGTAACGCTGGAAGTACAGCAGGAAGACATATGGCTGAACTTCCAGCACTTAAAACACTGAATTGGCAGAGGGATATATGGCTTGACATCACAGTGGTAGGCCATCACCTTGACCTTCTTGGGCAAATGTGTCACCCTCAAAGGCCAAGATGAAGGAACAGGTGGCAACCTGTTTATCCCTCAGACACCGATGGACGAAATGAACACCTCGTTGCTCTAAATTGGCACGCAGCTCGTCGTCAGACTGCAAAGGAAGGTACATGTGGAATATAATACCCTGGACCATATTTAAGCTCTTATGAGGTGTTAACAGAAACATCCCCCTACTTGTCACAAGCGAGTAATGCCCATGACTAGGCAGAGGATGCTGTTTTTATCAAGACTGACCCAGACCGCCTTTTGGACAAGCCCTCCACCTCCCCAAACTTGTCCTCCAAATGCTCCACAAGAAAACTGATGCTTCATGGACATGAAGGATTCCCCATCAACTCTCGTACATATGAGGTACCGGGGCGAATAAGATTCACTACATCCTTAACCTGGCATTCCTTCCATGGTGTGGCCGGGAAGGGGAAGCAGAGAGCACTAATCTTTCACATGTAGCTTATCTTAAGTTGACAAATGTGGGGCAGCCGCATCAGCTTTTTATCAAAGAGGAGTCCCAAAAATCACAATTATGCCCCAGTCTCTACATACTGGGTACACAAGTAGAGTTATGGGCCGAGAAGAACCATGGTACTATGGCAGAAATGCATGACCTGCATTTTCACAAAAGAAAACTGAAACCGTGGGAAATGGTCCAAGAGAGATGCCTTCTTCGAGCTGCCATTCAACCAAGGCTATAGGAAAAGTCATCAATGTACAGTGGGAGGGTAACCGCTTGTCAGACAGAAGTCACTAGCCCACTGATGATGATTGGGAGAGTGCAATACTCAGTACTGAGCCCTGAGCCCTGAGGGATGCAGTTCTCAATTATGGCTTCAGCTGCAAGAGGCTGCAGTCGTTTGTGTGTGTGTGTGTGTGTGTGTGTGTGTGTGTGTGTGTGTGTGTGTGTGTGTATGTGTGTGTGTGTGTGCGCGCGCGCGTTTTTGACAAAGGCCTTGTTGGCTGAAAGCTTATATTGTGACAATCTTTCTTGTGCCTACCTGAGACTCAGTATCTCTGCTATATAGTGAGTAGCAACTTTCCTTTTCATAATATTGTTCCATAAGAATCATAGTGATAACAACTGAAACTTCGGCAAGCAGCTGTGGAATCTACAATCATGGAGGATATGTAAAATGTGATGACAGGTCTTTGCTGACAATATTTGTCTGGTGTGTAGCGTTTTATAGAAGTGGAATGTGGATGATAGGCAGTTCAAACAAGAATAGAATAGAAACTTTTGGAATGTGGTGCTATAAAAGAGGGTTAAAGATTAGATGAGCAGATCCTATAACAAGTGGGGGGGGGGGGGGGGGGGGGGTACTGAATCCAATTGGGAAAAAGAAATTTATGGCACAACTCAACTAAAAGGACAAATTCATTTGATAGGACACATTCTGAGGCATGAAGGACTCATCAAGCATTGTTGTGAGATATTGGTGTTGGCCTTAGCACTGGACTTTTGGATTGTGATTTCCAACCTAACCCATGGTCAGTTGTGGATCATCCTCCCCAGTAACAATGATGCCCCGCAATTCAAAAACTTAGCAAAATTGTCTGTCAGGCTACCCTTCTTTCAAGCAGTTTGCAGAGGAAGTTTGTGAGGCTAATCAGTCAATGGTTCTTCATATAATTTGAATTGGGATGATGATATTTCTCCATAGCGAAGGAAAAACACCTTCTGAACACATGGTAGTCTGTGAGTTGGATTATAGATTATGAACAGAAGCAGGGCCTGATGACATACCGTGTGATGACTTAAGAGCCTGAAAAATTTCCCAGTCAATGAAAAGATGATTATACAATATTCAGGATAAAGCGAATCCAGGTAAGGGGTTGTCTTCTACTTGTCTTTTTTGTCTTCAGAAGGTAGCAAGATAAGAAGGGGCACTGACAAATTTGAAAAATGTGTCATGAAGTGTTTGGCAAGAACTGGCGCATTGGTAGAAAACCATCATGGAGGAGGAGACCCAGAACATTTGTTGATTTGTGACAGTCCTGTAGACAATAGAGTTTGCCCACACCTTGGAAAAAGAGGTGTACATTCCCAGCATTCCTTCTTACCATGTTTAATTTAATAGCAAACCTTTAAGCAGCCACTTAAACTGAGGATGGCAGTCAGAGAAGGGTGTTGCTTAAAACATAGGGTCGTTTGATGGTCCTGAATAGCTGGTCACCTGTGAAGGGAACCCATAAAAAGAGGTATACAGCTGCCACTTGGCCCTTCGGAGAGCCCCACTTGGTAGTCAGTTCATTGTGCAGAGACAAGGAGGAGACAAGATCACTGGAAAAACTACCATATAGCAAGCACTGCAGCAAAGTCACGAGACTGGGGGAAGAGAGAGCAGGATTAATAGCCAAAATGGGCAACACCAAAGCGGATAGTGGTACTGTCATCGAGAAGTTTGGAAAGAAGTTCATGAATCAGTCAGTGGTGTGGTGAATGTTGTTATTATTATTACTGTTGTTGTTATCTTTAGTTCAGTCTGGTTTAATGCAGCTTCCATGCTGGCCAACCCTGTGCAATCCTCTGTGTGTCACAACTACAACCTACACAAATTTGCAGCTGCTTACTGTATTCAAGCCTTGGTCACCCTCTACAACTTTTACCCCCCAAACTGCCTTTCATTACGAAACTGATGAGTCCTTCATGCCAGATCCCTTCTTTTAGTCAAGTTGTGCCATAAATTTCTTTGTCGGTTTTTTTTTTTCCCTCTCTAATCTGGTTTACTACCCCCTCAATTGTTGCTAGAACTACCTATCTAATCTTCAGCACTCTTTTATAGCACCACATTCCAAAAGCTTCTATGGTATTCTTGTGTGAACTGCCAATCGCCCACATTTCACTTCCGTACAAGGCTACAGACCAGACAAGTCTCTTCAGGAAAGACATCCTAACACTAAAATTTATATTAGATGTTAACAAATTCCTCCATCTTTAGAAACACTTATCTTGCTTTTTGCGAGTGGTGTGCAGTGAAGTTACCAAGTGAGTGTTGGGGGGGAGAAGGTCGTCTGATTAACGTTGCCATCTCAGGGTCCATAAGGACCCTGCCTGGAGGTAAATAGACATTTCAAATTACACTTTCTAGCTGCCAGTAATTTTACAGGGTTGGAGAATGGTCATTTGAGAAATGTGTTTTTTGGAGAGCAACACAGCTAACAAAACGAGACATCTGTTGTGCAGCTACGGCAGGTGATAGTAACATCCTATGCAGTTCCATTAAATTATAATATTACAAGTGAAAAGGCCAACAGAACAGTTCACACTCCAGGTTTACTGTCTGTCACCAGTGAACAATATACAGGGACATAGGTTTTGATTTCGACAGTGTCGAGGGTCTGGCAACACTGGAGTGTGTTTCTCGAGAGACATTTTCTTTATCTCATTAACTACTTTACAGTACTTTGCAAGGGCGTGTCTGGTGTAAGAATAGGAACTGAATAGGAGTGGGAAGCCTTGGGAGCAGCAGTCCGAGGCTCCTTCAAGCACTGACTAGGTCGATGGTATGTAGATTCTTGGGGATATGATTCCCTGAAGGGAGACCTACCACTGCTAAACATTGCAGGAGGACAGTACTACTTCTGGCCTGATACAGGGAACTGAGATCCCAGAAGATGGTGCTGTAGGAATAGAAAGAAAGAGGCCTTTCTCCCCTTTGGGCTAATTTACTTGCATGACTACCAGACAGAAATGTCACAGGAACGAAGAGAATAAGTACTTGACATAGCAGCAAAATGGGATGGTCTATAAGCACATAAGTTATTTTCTGGGCTTCAAAATATGAGGGGCAACCAGTTACACTCCTTAACTAAGGTAACAGTCTTTTCGGGTATTGGCAAGGGTAGTGGTCTCTGCAGTTGATATGACACAGAAGTGACTGCTCATATTGTAAGTTCTCATGAAGTGGCTGACCACAGTCTCCACAAATTGGGCTTTTCGTACAACAGAAGACACATGCCCAAAGCATTGATGTATACAGCATCGCTTTATGGGTGAGGGAAATATGGCTTCACACCACAGCTGTAGACCATGATTTTAAATTGCTCAGGAAGCAAATCCCTCTCAGAAGTGAGGACAGATGCTTCAGTGTCAACCTTACTGTCTAGTGGGGCTTGATGTATGAAGTGGGTCACTTGCTTCTCCAAGTTTTGATGTAATTCCTCATGTGCATGCAGCATTAAGTTGTGGTGAAAATTTAACCCCAAACCATGTATGGGCTCTTATGGCTCAGTTAACCGTTATGTAATCAAGTTTCTTGCAAGAGGATTGGGTACAATGTTCAGTTCAGATTAACAGATTTCACCATAAACATTTTTGATATTGCTTACAATAGATAGACAGGATCCTTCATAGTCAAGTCACAAACCAGGAACAGAGGGGAGTAGGTTTTTGTGGTTTACTTGTTTTTGCTTTCCCCCCATGGTGTGGTGAAGGAAGAAAACTTCTTGGAGTCATAATGATCTACACTGAAGCATTCAGGGCTGTCCTGAAGAGACTGCCAGAGTCTGGTAATGGTCACAAGCTGATTACTCAGGTCGTAAAACAACTAGGGTCACACACGCCCATGTCAGAACTGTAGAACATAAAGGCACGTTAATATAGGCTCAATTGACAGAAGGAAAGACAGTTAATATAGGGATGAGAAGAATGGTCTATAAATTAAACCCTTGAGAAACAGAGGTCCTGAACTAAAGATTAATGTCCTTCGCCATACTGCCGCGATGGATAAAAAGTACAATGCAGTAAACAGCCAACACGTCGTTTGCTAAACCGGTCGGTAACTCAAATGGCAAAAAACAAATGAGAACTTAAGTGGTTAAAAAAGGGCATTCCATCAGGAAATGGCAGACCGTCAAAGGTTGAGGACAATGAGTACACGGTGATGGGGGAGCACAGTTTAACAAATGGTGATGGCTAAAAAGACCGAGCCCAATATGCAACACAGCAAAAACAATCTCCTCACTGCAAGAGGGCCAAGAGGAGGTCGTTCAAGCCGCTGGGAGAGTCTAATTATCGGGAGCTTGTTGCCAAGAAGGGAGGACCAGTGGTGATGCCGAAGTGACACCACCTGCTGACAGATGGCAACACAGAGACATCTGAAGGAATGGTGGGCCGAGGTACGAGGCCTGCAGCCTTGGCAGCAGCATTAGGAGCTCCATTTCATGTCAGACTGACGTGACCAACAACACACACAAACATCACAGTGGCTCCATCAAGAGGGAGCAAGTGACAGCTTTCATGCACCCGTTGTGCTAAGGGATGATGGTGTGCATCACCAGAGGCTTTGAGGTGCACTGAGAGAGTTGAAACAGAAGACGCAACTGAAAAGCCTATGTCGCCGGATGTACTCCGTGGCCTCATACAGGGCGAAGAGCTCTGTTATAAATAATAAGCAGTGTTCTGGAAGCAGACACTGAAAAACTTCGGTGATAATGATAAAGGCACACCCGGCGCCACGGTCAGTCCGAGAGCCATCAGAGTACGCAAAGGTACTATCACAAAGTTCAGTGCGAGGGTTGTGAAACTTACGGTGATAGAGTGAAGATGGAGTGCTATCCTTAGGAAGCGAATGAAGGCCAAGGGGAACATGGGTCGGCGTATGAAGCCAAGGTGGTGAAGGGTTCACACCCATCGGGAAAGTGGCAGGGAGTGTGAAGTTAAGCTGCTGGAGCACGAGCTGAAAGCGAATTCCAGGAGGTAACAGAGAAGATGGACATATCCAATACTGGCGATCAAAGGAGTCATCGAACGAGGAGGCATACGATGGGTGCCAACGCATGGCAGACAAACTGCATGCCTATCTGCTGAGCAGAAAGTCACGGCAGTAGGACAGCGGTAGTTCGGCAGCTTTTTGCATACAGACTTTCAACCAGGCTCGTGCAAAAGGCGCCAGTGGCCAAACAGATGCCACAATGGTGGATAGTATGAAGGTGGCATAAGAGGGACGGACGTGCAGGTGCACAAGTGAAACAGGCAAGGGACTGGTACTAACAGAGGAGGCAGGTTCAATCTGCTCCCCAGGAAATATCACGTGACGAAGCAGGAGCAGGGATAATTTTAATTCCCTCTTGTTTTGCCATCTGTGTCTTTAAATTCATTTATTTCATTTTTTACTAATTACTATTAACATACGTGAGCGTAACCTGCACTTTCAAAAAAGAAAAAGGTTGGACCTCAGTTTTAAAGTACATAACACCAGATATGATTTTGAGCTTGATTTAGGTAGGTAATTGATTTTCTAATTTATTTTGACTATTCGTAGTTAGTATCTTTCAGTATAGAGTGAAGTCAGTAATTGTTTCGTAACTTAAATTCTATTGTTGACGTATAAACAAATATAAATCCTGTACTAATTATAAACACTTGGAAGATGAAATACTAGTAATCTTAAAGAATCTATTTAGCTCTATTCGAAAACATGTTAGCAAAGCCAGCTCTTCGTTAATTCCAACGTAATTAACAATTTTGTCAAAGTATTGTTTACATAACTATACATGTTAATAATTCGGTTTACCCCTTATAGTAAAAGAAACTGTTAAAAAGAAACAGTTTTTCGATGAATCCAGTTAACTCATTCCAGTTAACTAAATGAGTTAAGTTTTAATTGTAATTTCTGTAAATGTTAACTCCAAACAATATGTAGTTTCAGTACCTCTTATTGTGATGATATATAAGGGTCTGATTTTGGTCAAAAGACAGTCAGTCCACAGCCGAGTTTCAGACACGTAACTTGCGCTACTTAGAACAACAACAATGCTTCAACTTAACAGTGTAATAAGTGTTAAACAATTCGGCCATGTGTAAAAACAAGGACAGCGCCTGCTCCATACGTACCTGATTATTCTTCAAGAACCGTGAACTTTGTGATTAGGTTTTTTACTGCTCTTAGATGCTCAACAAGAAATCTATTGTAGCAGTGCAGTATGTGGATGGTTCACCTGCTAACTATCAATGAGGCTTATAGGAAGTTTGAACAATAGTGCACTGGCCATATATAACTGTGTATTATTGGAGGATTGTGAACATTAAGTAAAAGACACTGAAACGCAACTGTGCGTTTGTCGGCTACATCATTTACAGTAGTCACTGTCCCAATTACAAACCCCATTTTCCATCCAGTTCAGCAATGCATACGTTGACACCGAGGACAACAAATGAACAAAAATAAAAGTAGGAGGAACTGCTACAACCAATGAGGACATGTAAGACAATGAGGGACCACATGCAGCGGGCTGCCGGGTAAGACACATGGGAGGACCAAGAAAGTTTCCTGTCAAGCATGAGCTCCAGGATTTTCGTAGTTTCAACTAATTTAATACAACGGGCCCAAGACGTAAAGTCGGTTGAAGAAAGCACTGCTCTACCAGAAATTCACACAAACGGTTTAATCAGTTGAAAAACGAAAGTCATTGTCAATGCTCCATGAGTAAAGACGATCAAGACTACACTGAAGACGCCACTCAAGAAGACAAGTCCAAGCAGAACTCCAACAGGTCACAAAATCGTAACTGAAAAAGGAAGCTGGAGATGCCCGGTGCGGTACAGGCAATTATAGGATTAATGGCGATAGCAAAGAGGTCGACGCTCAGGATGGAACCCTGAGGCACACTGTTTTCCTGGATAAAGGTGTCTGGCAAAGCAGCACACACACTTACCTTGAAAACTGAGTCTTTTTAAAACGCCTGAAGGCAACAGGGCATGCAGCCACAGGAGCCCCACATGTAGAGAGTATGGAAGATACCAGTCCTCCAGCACATGTCACAGACTTTCTCCAAATTGAAAAACACGGCCAGAGTGAGATAGTTTCACAGAAAATTATTAATAACATAGGTAAACAAAGTGATGTGATGGTCAACTGCAGAAACGCGCGCTCAGAATCCACACTATGCAGCGGTTATTAAATTGCGAGACTCGAGCCACCACACCAGCTGGGCCTGAATCATACGTTCCATAACCCTGCAAACACAGCTGGTGAGAAAAATGGAGTTGTAGCTAGAAGGAATGCATTTCTCCTTACCGGGCTTACGTATGGGTATGACAGTGGCTTCATGCCAGCATCTGGATAACATGCCTTCTGCCCAGAAAGGAGAAAGTGCTTGCTCGCATGAGAAACGTTCTGCAACATCTGGATGTGAACATCATCTGGCCCTGGGGCAGAGGATTGGTATGAATTGAGGCCATGATCTAGCTCCCTCATAGTAAAGGTGGCATTGTAGGACTGATGATTCTGAGAAGAGAACAGTATCGCCCAAGCCTTCTGCACTTTTTCCTGATGAAGGAAGGCAGGACAATAGTGGATGGAGCTCAAAATCTCCGCAAAATAGTGGCCCAAGGTGTTGGGGACAGCAATAGGGTGCATTGTGACATTGTTTGCTACTGCCAGGCTGGAAATTGGGGAATGGACCTTGGTCTCTGAGAGCCATCGGAGGTTGGCACCCACATGACAGAAGGGGGAGTGGAACTGTTAGAAGAACTAGTATATGAAATCAAGCTAACTTTTTTCTGTGGTGGAAAGGATAATGTTTGTAAGATACTCCACCTGGTCATTGTAACTGGGGAAATGTTCAGCGAAGGTCGCCAGGGATGAGTAAAGCCTCCATTCGGCCTGAGAAATCTGCCGCTTTGGTGTGTATGTAGATGGGTTAGGAGTCATCATATGGACAGCACGCAGGAAATGGTCGCTGGAGAACGTGTTAGAAAGAACAGATCACTAGAGGCGATGGGCAAACTGAGCAGTGCACGAGGAGAGGTGTGTGCATGTGCGTGGAGTCTGAAAGAAAAGTGGGTGCTCCCGTGTTAAGGCAGATGAGGTTAAGTTGATTGTGAAGGTAAGACAAGAGTGCACCTTGCGGACAGGTTCTGGGAGATGGTGCGCATTAAAGTCACCAAGCAGCTGAAAGGGGTGATAAAGCTGCCCATTAAACTGCAGGAAATTCTGCCCTTGTGGCATAGAATGATGGAGGGATGTAAACAGTGCAGAGAGGAGGTCAAGTGAGGAAGGAAAATGTGGAGTGCAACAGCTTGAAGGCAGGTAGTCAGGGAGATGGGTTGACTATGAATGTCATCCCGTATGAGCAGCATGACTCCCCACTAGATGGAATGCCATCCTCAGGGGGTGGGGTGGGAGGGTGTCACAACAGACCAGGAAGAAATGTGAAGAGTTTAAAAGTGGTCGTGAGGACGCAATTTTTTCTCCTGGAGGCGGAGAACAAGGGACACTGTGATTCCAAAAGCAGCAATAAGTCCTCTTTGTTGGATCAAAGGCTTCGAACTTTCCATTGGAGGAGAGAGGAGGGAATGGGTAGAAGGGAAAAATGAAGGTGGTGTTGCCTCAACAGCTGCGGAGTGCCATCCTACGAAGGCTGGAGGATCCTACTCCACGAGATCTACAGAAACGTTGGCATTCCCGTTTTGTCGGAGTGCAGCGTCCAGGGCAGAAAAACAATTGGTGGTGTGCACCGGCGACATGGACGAGGATACCATGTGACGCCACGTCGAAGAGGATCTCCGAGTCAGCCAAGGAGTAGACAGTTTGACTTCTCCCGACTGGAGGAGGAGGACTCAGATGTTTGTTGGCTGGAAGGAAATAGGAAGTTGTTGCACGAATATTCCCTCTGTCCTGTACACCCTGGCGGTTGTGTAGCAGGTAACTTCGCCCTGTGAGGCTAAAGATTTTACAACCACAGTGCTGAATCTGAGATCACGTGTCTGTGCGGCCATGTCCTTTGTGGAATGAGATGTAAGCAAGAACAGTACTGTAAAGGCCAGATAGTAGAATGCAGGGTTTGCAACTAGCCAACAACTTGCGAGGGACTGGGTGAGGCACTTTTCCTTCAACCTTCAGCCAATGTGTAAGCAAGAGCAGGATTTCACAGGTCTGGCAATTGCATCCACACCTTTCTGAATAATAAAAAGATTTACAGTTGCAAAGGATTGACCATCTTTGGTACGTGAAACCACAAGGAACCATGGTGCAGCTAGGAGGGTATTTGAATCCTGAGCTTCATTCTATTTATGTTTGATAGACATTGACTGTGAAGAAGATGACTGGCTCATTGCGAGATAATCCCCATCATTGTCAGCGTCTCCTCTGGCGTGCTCCTTCCAATTAGGGGCTCCCCCCTCAGATGGGGCCACGTCCGTCTTAAGTGATTGTATACACCTCCTGAACACCCGACAGAGGGACCGCTCAGGCAATTGCCCCTACCTGGGCTTGGCCTGCACCAGGGGGCACGTGCGAACCTACCTGTCAACCCGAGGCTGTTAATGACTCGTTACCCAGTCACCTGTTAAGCGTCAGATGCAAGGGCTGGTCTTCAGGAGGACACAGGGAGAAAGAGAAAAAGAGCAAATTCAAACACCGAAGCAGAGGAAGGATAGGAGAAGGAGAATGAAGAGAGAAAAAAATGGAATGAAAAACGGTTGAGAGAGTATTCTGATATCAGCTACTGAAAATGCAGAACACATTCCCAAAACATCCCAGACATGATCCCCAAGGGGGGGGGGGGGGGGGGAAGAATAGTAAGAGGATAGACATGTAGCACAGAATAGAAAAAAATGCTGCAAAGGCTGGAACCCTGTGGTAGCCAAGCACGAACCCACCAAAAAGCAGTGAGCCCCCTGGGGGTCAGGTCTCTTGACTGTGCAACATAGCCTCCATGCTACCAATTACTCTGGTCAAGCGTCCTCTCCATATATGCCATTCAGGCAGAGTAATGGCCACCTGGTTTGACAGTCACTGCATGGAGTCCCAGAACCCCTGACCACTCCCCAAAGGAATAGAAATCCTATTCATTTGCATGCATAGGGAGGAAACAATAGTGCATTCTCTGCATAGTCAGGGGCTGTCATTATGTCAGTGTCCGTCAACCCCCACATCGACTGGCTATTATGCCAAGTACTGGACTACCTTCCCACGTGGCTCACAATTCTGTAAAAATTACTTTTTGAAAAAAGTGGGGGACAAACTCAGATGTGAGGACCAAACATGAGTTAACTACAGTAAATATTGTAAAACAAATGAAGTGGGAAAAGCCCCAGTGTCCTACAAGCAAGCTAGGTTGTTAAAAGGGAATCTGTCCTACAGATTAAGTCTGAGAAAAGATATTATTAGCGAGTAAGAGTGCTGCACAGAAAAGGAAGTATGGCAATGGCTTGGTGCCGCAAGGCTCATACTCACGAAAGGGGTACGAGATCCTTGGGGTAGGCGGGGCGGGGGGTAGCCCGTATGTTCCTGACTTAACTCAGGTCATTTCATAGGTCACTGGCCGCACTGGCAAGGATATGAATACATTCTACTGCAAAACTGATTTACTGAGAAAGATTTAATAACAATGGTCATAGCTGAAATAACAAATCACGCACCAAAAATGTTTTGCATTTATCAGTGGTACACTGATTGAGACTGTAAAAGTAGCAGAGTTAATATCTACATGGATACTCAGTACAACACACTTAAAGGTCTGGCAGAGGGTTCATTGAACCCCCCTCACAATAATTCTCTATTATTCCACTCTAAAACAGCGCGTGGAAAAAATGAACACCCATATCTTTCCGTTTGAGTTCTGATCTCCCTTATTTTATTATGATGATTGTTTCTCCCTATGTAAGCTGGAGTAAACAAAATATTTTTGCATTCGAAGGAGAAACTTTGAGACCAAAATTTAGAATCTGAATCTAGACTAGATTCAGCTGCAATGAGAACTGCGTTTGTTTTAGTGATGTCCACCCCAAATCCGGCATCATGTCCGTGAGACCCTCCCCTATTTCTCGATAATACAAAATATGCTACTCTTCTTTGTACTTTCTCGATATACTACATTAATCCTATTTGGTAAGTGTTCCAAACCACACAGCAGTACTCCAAAATTATAGTGTCGGGAGTCTCTTTAGTACATCCGTTGCATCTTCTAACTGTTCTGCCTTCTCCACAACATTTTTGTGGGTTTTTTTCCAACTTAAGTTGTTCGTAATTATAAGTCACAGCGAGCTATAACTGTACAAGTCAGATATGTGTTTGAAATTAGACTTTTTTTTTAACCATTTCATCAATTGTATCATCCGAGTTGAGAAGTCGTCAGTAAATGGATCCAATTATTATTTTATTCCGCTTGCCAATAATAACCTCAACTCATACTGACTCCCTCACAGAACTATCCACTTTAACTTTGCTACAATATAGACCCACATCCACTGATTGTGAACACACTGCTATTCATTAAGTTGCTGCCCTCCTCCATCTGTTTCATGGTTGACAGACAGTATATGTACCCAATTTGCTGGATTATGCAACATTACGCAATACATTTTTAATGTAGGGGGGCCTACTTTTCAATTTCAGTAGTTTATAAAGAAAAGTGTGTAAAAAAATGGAGCGAATACTGCCAGCCACAAATGACTCAAAAATTGCTGAACCAATTAGAAAACAGGGCAACAAAATTCTATGAGGAGTGGATATTGTCAATGATGACCTTGACCTTAAGCTACATCACACATACCTGTTAACATAACCATTAAAGCAGACTAACTTTCACTGGCTTTGTAACTGGTACGTGCATGCACACACCTGGTTACCTACAAGCATATGTACTATTCCCCCATAAGAAAACAGGCCCACTGATGTAGGCGGAAAAGTTACTCACTAATTGGGATCATAAATTAATTTTAATAGTTTAAGTACAATATATGTAGACCTACATAATATGCATCAAATCATTCATTGGAGACTTGTCCGTTATCCAATATAGATTTCCTGAATTTACCTTTTAGTTTAAGTTTTACAACAAAAAGTGTATTCAGTATGGAGTGAATATAGAAATAAGTCTACACTACAAATCAATACCACAACCTACATTACACATCCACATTCGTTGGCTTTGAAAACTCAAGTGAATTATATACCACCTCAACCTAGATTTTGGAACTGTGAGGGGGAGGGGGAATGTCAATATCACGTTTGCTCGGCATACACACTAATGTTATTTATCAGAAATACTTTTATTTTCAAAGTATGGACTGCTCCAGAAGAGAATCTAGAAATATGACAAAATTATATTGTGTGGTATAATCATTATATTCATCAGCACAGAAGAGAGATTGGCATTTTATCTTATGTTGTCGTGCTCTCCAGGGAAAGGTATATACTTGTATTAGCTAGCCAGAAATACGGAAGCGTCCGATCCCGCCCGTCTGCTTTGACCCATAACGTCCCAAATATGGCGGAAACGACCATAAACCACGATTCCAATATGGCGCATATAAGTCGGTGCGTACACATTATGAGGACGAAAATACACCAAAAAACAAACATACAGACACTTTCCACAAAAAGCCTAATGACACTAACGGGACAAGTGCGGGAAATGGGGTGTTTTTAGGTGGGGGCAAACTAAATATAAACAAATTTAGACACCCACCCCCATACAAAATCACACAAAACGATGAAAAAACCGACGTCACAAAACTCCCCAAATACCACTAAACACAATATCATCTGGAATCAGACACTTCCCTTGACCTATATAGCTCAACAGCAGCTCTCGATCCCATAAATTAGGATCAAACACTTCCCTTGGCCTATATAGCTCAAAAAGATCTCCCGATACCAATATCCACATACACAGCCGCACATTGGGATCGAACACTTCCCTTGACCGGCGCACTGTTAATTTTATCCATCATATCCATTCCTGAACAAAAACAACAACCGATTAATTTTACTAAAATTACCACACAATGTACAGCGAACAACGCTAAATTAACCTTCACACAAAATTGTTAATTCACTGAAACGAATTCCACAACAAACACAGCCGACACTCAAACAATTCTGGATAATGAGCAAAAGCAAACAGAGCCCATTACACCACACAAACTAAAACCCTGAACATACCACCAGAGAGCACAACAAACCACAACACGCCACACTCACAAACCAAACTCCGCGCCGTCATGACGTCACACACAACACCCTTACGTCATGGGTCAAAGCCGACGCGTGGGGTTGGACACTTCTGTCGACCCAGCTAGCCTTAGAATATACACGCCATTACATCTAAGTACATGCTGTCAAAAATAAACAACAGGACACATGAATCTATCGATACCAGATGTCAGCTTCGTTCTGTAACATAATTATCGTGTGTCGTGTGTGCAAACAAAAAAAGAGAAAACTGACACTTCTCTTGTATCTATTTCATCTTGCACAATGTAGGATGAGGCAACAGACTGATCTGTAGCGATGCCTATGGAATGTAAATCATTGGAGTGAGATTGATCAACTTCACCTTTCTAGACAATTGTGCACAACACTTGTTTTAAGATGAGATTAATCAAATCTATTTTATGTAATACATGCAAAGAGCTAGCAAACTAGAAATTACTCCACCATATCTTAGGAAATTCTGAGACAATGGGCAAAACATTATGTGACACAAGATTAATTTGAACAACAACTCACTCTAGACTTTTTATTTCTATTACGCTGAAGAAACAGGATTAAAAAATGAGGAAAACGTTGTTGTACACCAGTAGTCTTTCAGAAAGTATACTTTAACCAAAAACAACCCCCTATCATATTTCTGAGGTAATACCTTTTTAAAATAAAATAAAAAAATAAAAAAAAGGGGGGGGGGTATATTGTAGACAAAAACGAGGACTAAAAAATTATTTAAAGACAATGTTCCAATAATAACACACATACACAACTGAATCATTTTGCCACCCCCCCCCCCCCCGAGAGTGTGTGTGTAGGGAGCAATACAAAGCTCTACCGAAACCAAATAATCAATGGGGTACCCTTCATCTTGCACACAAGTTTCTCTATTACGCCATAACCACTCAATGAATAGAAAATCCACAGTTCTTTGCAGTGCGAATGGTCAGAACTTAAAAGAGCAGCATGACAACAAGTAGCCTACCATCAGAATTACCAAGCAAGCTAGGATTGTGTTTGCGTCAATATCTGGTGTTACCTTCATATATTTATTTATTTGTAAACAATGGTGTGCAAGTGCTGATATACAGTTATGAAATCAACTCAGTGACTACTGAACAGCAGCACACCACATCATTCACACTATGATTATAATTATTCACAAATGATGATGGTAATGTGAGACAGTAAATTGTAGTACACATTACTGCCATGAAGAAATAATACCACTTACTAAGAGGACACAAAAGAAAGGTCAGCACCTATGCAATTGCATGTTGATGGTAATTCAAAACCAAGGGAATTCCATTTCTACGACAAAGTAGTTTATGTTAAGTGCAACTAGCACCTGCCATTAGGAAATGCAATTAGCCTGTTACAGAGGTTGATCATCTCTGTCATGCATAATTCAAAGTAGAATTACATAAGAATGAAATCATCCCACCGATCTTTAAATTTAAATTGTTTACTTCACACACTCATTTTATATAAAGGCCAAAAATAGAATATATTTCATGTATTTGAAGTAGGAACTATCAGCAAACAGCAAAGACACTTCTGACGGATCAAGCATATTTCAATTCACATCATAGCTTACATTTATTGTAAAAATCGGCGCATACTCCTTCCTGCACACAAGAAGACAACCAATGAGTTGACTTTTCCCCAGGAGAAACAATATAAAAACTTGCCATTCTAGTCTACATCTAGGAAAAAAATACCAGTTATACTCGGAGAGGTGAGGGTCAATCGGTTATACGGAAACAAATCATTTGATGCCATTATTGATGTTCTAGTGGAGGAATCCAAGATCTGTCGTAAGTCGAACCGCCGAAAACATTGTACGTGAATGTAAACATAACAAAAACACGGACATTATGCGTCTCGCCAATACTTTGTACCCAGCTTACAATCACTTTACAGCTTGCAGTTTAAAGTATCTGGCACATTCTTCTGATAGCAGCACAATTCCTCGGTTAAAAATGTAAACAAGCAGCAACACATAAAGCTTGATCAGCAGCGAATGTGGCATCCAGTAACTTGGAAGAGGGTGCTCTCTGATTAAGAGGCTGACTTATCTTGCGGCGCACCAACAAATTATTTTCCACGGGTTTTCGCTAACTGCTAAATGCCTAAAAAGTTCGCAGGGCACATCAGCCGAAGGCTTACGCCCTAACGGTTTCTCACTAGCGTAAGCGTAAACAAAAACACTCACCCGTCCAGGCCATGGAGAAAACCCCTTCATTTTTGCCCTGGAATAAGATTCCACGTTATAAACACAGCACATATTTCAATTTTAAACACTAAATCATTCCTAATATCACTATGTTCGAACAATTTTCGCTCACCACACTAAGTCTCCCAGTTTGAACTCCTCCGCCATATTCCTACACGATCTCGACTGCGACTGATAGGAATTCTGGGAGCAGCGTCCTTTTCTTTACTTGTAGTGCAACACCGCCGAGAGATTTGAAGTTTTGGCGCTTCGCGAACTTAGTAGAGAAAAATCTAAAAGATACGAAGTAAGGGATGAAAAACAGTTACAAACTATTTTTTTACAAGCGTTTGTTCTTCTATGTTGAAAAATTGCAGGTTAATAAAGCTAGCGCTCAAATCCAAACACAGCGCGGAAACGATTCTACGACAAACTGAGGTCATGTATCGCATAAGTATAGTTTGCTCTTCCTTCTGATATGCTTTGCAACGACACAAGGTCGATCAATTGATCGATTCTGAACGGTCGACCTTTTGTATCTCAAAATGTGACAACGATAAATTTATTTATTTATTGGTGCTGAAAGAGTTACGGGTATTGTGTATTTTGAGAGAAGTTTTACAAAAAAGTGAAGAGTTAGACATTATTTCACGCTGAGAATTACCCTGATCTGTGTATGTATGAAATTCCTTCTATCACCGAGTCCAGTAAAATATTATTGAACAGATAGCAGAAAGTTATCGACAACTTCTATTATGCTGATGTGTGTAGTGTGGTACACTGGACAGAAATGATCTTCTTTTTCGTTTTAGGAATTAGGCTTTTAAACGTCGATTCACACTTAACGTAAAAAGGAACAAAAGGGAACGCGACATTCACCATAGCGGTAGACCGAACATCCACACAACGTCACTTCACTTAGACCAGTATACAGTGACCTCTATATGGAGATCACTGCCAGTATACCATTTGGGATACAAAATATCGGAATAGAGTAACCGAAATAAAGATTTAGCAATGATAGTAAAGTCTATTAATGGCCAAAGTAAAATTCAAAATGCATTTTCTATTAATTTTCCATACTGCTGTGAAATAACATCCAATGTGAATAGACCTTTAGCTTTTTCCCTGTTCAAAAGTTCTTTTCATGACTGCTTAGGATTTCCCATGTCCATCCCCCCATATCGTTTTTAATCGAAAGACCGAGTGATACTGGACATAACAAAGCATCATGAACCGGAACAGAATAGAATATGCCATCTACCATGCAAAACATTAGAATTCTGAGGTAACGTTTATTAATAAAGTAACCAGGAATACTGGTAGACTTTATTAACGGTCAAAGCACAATTCACAGCGAAAGATCTTTTGTGGAGGAATTCAGTAAGTAAAAATAACTAAGACCTCCTGGTAGCTTCCGAATGTATTAGAAAACAGAACAATTAATGAAATTAAATACAAAATAGAGGCAAATCAAGAGGGCCCAACGTTTAAAGTATATCGTTGAAATAACAGAACCAATGGGGTTTGAAAAGAAAGCACGAAGAGTTTGATTACGGAAACTCAACAAATCATATGGGAGAATCCGTGAATTCTACATGAATAAGTACATTTCCACACATTCAAATGTACATCTACATCTATACTCTGCAAACTACTGTGAAGTGCATTGCAGAGGCTAAGTCTCACTGTATCATTTATAAGAGTTTTCTCCCTTTCATTTCACGTGTGGTGTGTCGGAAGAAGGTTTAAATTCCTCTGTAAGAGCTGTTATTTATGTAATGCTATCCTCACGATATGTAAGGGCTTGTAGTACGGCATATTCCTAGAGTCATCATGCAGAGCTGGTTCTTGACACTTTGATAGTAGACTTTGTTGGGACAGTCTGCATCTATCTTCAAGAGTCTGCCTGGTCAGATTTTTCATCAGCTCTGTGAGAACACTGTAATCAAACCTCGAGCTGTCTATATGGGTGAAATTGTATTTCTCGACAGAAAAGGGGATCTGGAAAACATTTTGAGGAAGAAAAAAAAAGAATATTCTGGACCCAGAAAATACTGAGTATAGATACACACTGAAAACCCGAAAAGTAGTAGAGAAATTATAAAATTTGGCAGCTGGCATTAGAAGACAAAGACATATTCAAACAATCCAACAATGAAACTAACACACAAACTTTTAAAGCAACATTAAAGAATATACCATGGATCCAACAAGTTAAAAAGGACTTAGAGAGAGGTCAGATCAAGCAGTAAAGGTAGTAGACAAGAAACTATTTGTTCAAAAGGTGTGCTGACAGACAATGCAGTCAGAGAACAAGTTCTTTTAAATAAAGAAAGAGAACAAGAGCTGTTTGGGAGATCAGGATACCAAACCAAAACGCACTGCATCGTCCAATAGGATCTTTAGGAATTTAATAATAATAATAATAATAATAATAATAATAATACCCGTGGAGGCCCGGGAAAAGAATAGGCCTCCGGTATGTTCTGCCAGTCGTAAAAGGCGACGAAAAGAACAAACCACTAATAGGGCTAACCCCCCTTTTAGTGTGATTAGTTGGTTCAGGACAGAACTAAAGAAGCCTCGGACAAGCGCCGTCATGGTCGGGGACGACGCTTGAACCCTATGCCCGCCCACAATGGTAACGACACTGCTAGCCAACTGGAAAATGATTTAAATCCAAATAGAGGTGTTTTGCAGGATATGCTTCCTGCAACCACCCTAGAAGGAAAACAAAGACAGAGGATGAGATGGTCAGATGAAGTTAATCGACACCTCATGTTCTGTTATTACCAAGCAACAAACCTAGGAACCAACACAACTGGATACAGATCACAAGTATACACAACATTTATTACCAGATACCCAGAATTAAAATTTTTAACAGAACAACGACTAGCTGATCAGATCCGTGTAGTAATCAGAAATAACAGGATACCCCAGTCAGAATTAGAAAACATCAAACAACAAGTACAACAAATACTGGAACAAAATAATGTGCAATCAGAAGAAGAAGAAAATACAGTAATGGACTCAAACATCCCAGAGCAAACAAACAAAGAACACCACGCACAAATTAAACAATCAGAGGAAAACGAAATCTTAAGACAGCCACCAGAACAAGCACAAATAGAACACGAAGTGACACAGATGTTAGATATAGAAGAAAAATTTCAGCTAATATATATAGAATACAAAGACACAAATACAGACATTAGACCATTCTTGCATAGACCACCAAATAACCCACAAGTTGAAACTACAATAAAAACTATCAACACAATCATACACAACAAAATAAATGAAAACACAACTATGGAAGAGTTACAACTACTGGTTTATATAGGAGCACTCACTACACTAAATATACACACTAGGCAGAGATCAGAACCAACCAACACACAGAAGAAACCCACAAAACCAGCATGGCAACACAGGCTACAGATCAAAGTAGAAAAACTGAGAAAAGACATCGGACAGCTAACACAATTTATAAGAAATGAAATCTCGGAAAAAAAACGAAAAAGGTTAGGTAAAATCTCACAACAAGAAGCGACAGAGCAATTAGACGAAAAGAAGCCGAAATTACAAGCATTAGCCAAACGACTCAGAAGATACAAAAAAAAGTGAAAATAGAAGGAAACAAAACCAAACATTCAATACAAACCAAAAGAAATTTTACCAGACAATAGATAACACACACATTAAAATAGACAATCCACCAAACATAACAGACATGGAACACTTCTGGAGCAACATATAGTCAAACCCGGTACAACATAACAGGCATGCACGATGGATAGAAGCAGAAACAGACACATACAAGATGATACCACAAATGCCTGAAGTGATAATTTTGCAACATGAAGTCACCGAAGCAATTAATTCTACTCACAATTGGAAAGCGCCTGGAAATGATAAAATAGCAAATTTGTGGTTAAAGAAGTTCACCTCAACACATTCACATCTAACTAAATTATTTAACAGTTACATTGCAGACCCATACACATTCCCTGATACATTTACACATGGAATAACATATCTGAAAACTAAAGATCAAGCAGACACAGCGAACCCAGCTAAATATCGCCCCATAACATGCCTACCAACAATATACAAAATATTAACTTCAGTCATTAAACAGAAATTAATGGCACATACAACACAGAACAAAATTGTAAATGAAGAACAAAAAGGCTGTTGCAAAGGAGCACGAGGATGTAAAGAGCAACTGATAATAGATACAGAGGTGACATATCAAGCTAAAACTAAACAAAGGTCGCTACACTATGCATACATTGATTACCAAAAAGCTTTTGATAGTGTACCCCACTCATGGTTACTACAAATATTGGAAATATACAAAGTAGATCGTAAATTGATACAGTTCCTAAACATAGTAATGAAAAATTGGAAAACCACACTTAATATCCAAACAAATTCAAATAATATCACATCACAGCCAATACAGATTAAGCGTGGAATATACCAAGGAGACTCATTAAGTCCTTTCTGGTTCTGCCTTGCTCTGAACCCACTATCCAACATGCTAAATAATACAAATTATGGATACAATATTACTGGAACATACCCACACAAAATCACACATTTGCTATACATGGATGATCTAAAACTACTGGCAGCAACAAATCAACAACTCAACCAATTACTAAAGATAACAGAAGTATTCAGCAATGATATAAGTATGGCTTTTGGAACAGACAAATGTAAGAAAAATAGCATAGTCAAGGGAAAACACACTAAACAAGAAGATTACATATTGGATAACCACAGCGACTGCATAGAAGCAATGGAAAAAACGGATGCCTATAAATATCTAGGATACAGACAAAAAATAGGAATAGATAATACAAATATTAAAGAAGAACTAAAAGAAACATATAGACAAAGACTAACAAAAATACTGAAAACAGAATTGACAGCAAGAAACAAGACAAAAGCTATAAATACTTATGCCATACCAATATTGACCTACTCATTTGGAGTAGTGAAATGGAGTAACACAGACCTAGAAGCACTCAATACACTTACACGATCACAATGCCACAAATATAGAATACATCACATACATTCAGCAACAGAAAGATTCACATTAAGCAGAAAGGAAGGAGGAAGGGGATTTATCGACATAAAAAACCTACATTATGGACAGGTAGACAATTTAAGAAAATTCTTTCTAGAACGAGCAGAAACAAGCAAAATACACAAGGCAATCACTCATATAAATACATCGGCTACACCACTGCAATTTCATAACCACTTCTACAACCCTTTAGATCACATAACATCAACAATACGAAGAAAGTAAATTGGAAAAAGAAAACACTACATGGCAAGCACCCGTATCATCTAACACAGCCACACATCGATCAAGACGCATCCAACACATGGCTAAGAAAAGGCAATATATACAGTGAGACAGAAGGATTCATGATTGCAATACAGGATCAAACAATAAACACCAGGTATTACAGCAAGCATATTATTAAAGATCCCAATACCACAACGGATAAATGCAGACTTTGTAAACAACAAATAGAAACAGTAGATCACGTCACAAGCGGATGTACAATACTAGCAAATACAGAATACCCCAGAAGACATGACAATGTCGCAAAAATAATACATCAACAGCTTGCCTTACAACATAAACTTTTAAAACAACACGTTCCTACATACAAGTATACACCACAAAATATACTGGAGAATGATGAATACAAATTATACTGGAACAGAACCATTATAACAGGTAAAAAAACGCCACATAACAAACCTGACATCATACTCACCAATAAAAAGAAGAAATTAACACAACTAATCGAAATATCCATACCCAATACAACAAATATACAAAAGAAAACAGGAGAAAAAATTGAAAAATGCATCCAACTGGCTGAGGAAGTCAAAGACATGTGGCATCAGGATAAAGTTGACATCATACCAATTATACTATCAACTACAGGAGTCATACCACACAATATCCACCAGTACATCAATGCAATACAGCTACATCCAAACATATATATACAACTACAGAAATCCGTAATTATTGATACATGTTCAATTACCCGGAAGTTCCTAAATGCAATATAACACATACCGTACAGTTAAAAGGAAGTGACGCTTGATCAAGGTCCGCGTCACTCCATTTTCAACCGGACTTAACGTCTGAGAAAGTGAAGATAATAATAATAATAATAATAATAGGACCTTTAGGAATGTAATAATAATTATAAACCGTGTGGAGGCCCAGGACAAGAATAGGCCTTCGGTATGTTCTGCCAGTCGTAAAAGGCGACGAAAAGAACAAACCACTAATAGGGCTAACCCCCCTTTTAGTGTGATTAGTTGGTTCAGTGGTTCAGGACAGAACTAATGAAGCCTCGGACAAGCGCTGTCATGGTCTGGGACTACGCCTGAACCCTATGCCCGTCCACAATGGTAACGACACTGCTAGCCACACGGAAAACGATTTAAATCCAAGTAGAGGTGTTTTGCAGGATATGCAACCACTCTAGAAGGAAAACAAACACAGAGGATGAGATGGTCAGATGTAGTTAACCGACACCTCATGTTCTGTTATTACCAAGCAACAAACTTAGGAACCAACACAACTGGATACAGATCACAAGTATACAATAAATTTATTACCAGAGACCCAGAATTAAAATTTTTAACAGAACAACGACTACCTGATCAGATCCTTGTAATAATAAAAAAAACAGGATACCCCAGTCAGAATTAGAAAACATCAAACAACAAGTACAACAAATACTGGAACAAAATAATGTGCAATCAGAAGAAGAAGAAAATACAGTAATGGACTCAAACATCCCAGAGCAAACAAACAAAGAACACCACGCATCATTTAAACAAACAGAGGAAAACGAAATCTTAAGACAGCCACCAGAACAAGCACAAATAGAACACGAAGTGACACACATGTTAGATGTAGAAGAAAAATTTCAGCTAACATATATAGAATACAAAGACACAAATACAGACATTAGACCATTCTTGCATAGACCACCAAATAACCCACAAGTTGAAACTACAATAACAACTATCAACACAATTATACACAACAAAATAAATTAAAATACAACTATGGAAGAGTTACAACTACTGGTTTATATAGGAGCACTCGCTACACTAAATATACACACTAGGCAGAGATCAGAAACAACCAACACACAGAAGAAACCCACAAAACCAGCATGGCAACACAGGCTACAGGTCAGAATAGAAAAACTGAGAAAAGACATCGGATAGCTAACACAATTTATAAGAAATGAAACATCAGACAAAAAACGAAAAAGGTTAGGTAAAATCTCACAACAAGAAGCGATAGAGCAATTAGATGAAAAGAAGCAGAAATTACAAGCATTGGCCAAACGACTTAGAAGATACAAAAAAAGGAAGGAAACAAAACCAAACATTCAATACAAACCAAAAGAAATTTTATCAGACAATAGATAACACACAAATTAAAATAGACAACCCACCAAACATAACAGACATGGAACACTTCTGGAGCAACATATGGTCAAACCCAGTACAACATAACAGGCATGCATAGTGGATACAAGGAGAAACAGACACATACAAGATGATACCACAAATGCCTGAAGTGATAATTTTGCAACTTGAAGTCACCCAAGCAATTAATTCTACGCACAATTGGAAAGCCCCTGGAAAAGATAAAATAGCAAATTTCTGGCTAAAGAAGTTCACCTCAACACATTCACATCTAACTAAATTATTTAACAGTTACATTGCAGACCCATACACATCCCCTGATACACTTACACATGGAATAACTTATCTGAAACCTAAAGATCAAGCAGACACAGCAAACCCAGCTAAATAGCGCCCCATAACATGCCTACTAACTATATACAAAATATTAACTTCAGTCATTACACAGAAACTAATGACACATACAACACAGAACACAATTATAAATGAAGAACAAAAAGGCTGTTGCAAAGGAGCACAAAGATGTAAAGAGCAACTGATAATAGATGCACAGGTGACATATCAAGCTAAAACTAAACAAAGGTCGCTACACTACACATACATTGATTACCGAAAAGCTTTTGATAGTGTTTCCCACTCATGGTTACTACAAATATTGGAAATATACAAAGTAGATCCAAAATTGAGACAGTTCGTAAACATAGTAATGAAAAATTGGAAAACCACACTTAATATCCAAACAAATTCAAATAATATCACATCGCAGCCAATACAGATTAAGGGTGGAATATACCAAGGAGACTAATCAAGTCCTTTCTGGTTCTGCCTTACTCTGAACCCACTATCCAATATGCTAAACAACACAAGTTATGGCTACAATATTACTGGAACATACCCACACAAAATCACACATTTGCTATACATGGATGGTCTAAAACTACTGGCAGCAACAAATCATGAACTCAACCAATTGTTATAGATAACAGAAGTATTCAGCAATGATATAAATATGGTTTTTGGAACAGACAAATGTAAGAAAAATAGCATAGTCAAGGGAAAACACACTAAACAAGAAGATTGCATATTGGATAACGACAGTGACTGCATAGAAGCGATGGAAAAAACAGATGCCTATAAATATCTAGGATACAGACAAAAAATAGGAATAGATAATACAAATATTAAAGAAGGACTAAAAGAAAAATATAGACAAAGACTAACAAAAATACTGAAAACGAAATTGACAGCAAGAAACAAAACAAAAGCTATAAATACCTATGCTATACCAATATTGACCTACTCATTTGGAGTAGTGAAATGGAGTAACACAGACCTAGAAGCAATCGATACACTTACACGATCACAATGCCACAAATATAGAATACATCACATACGTTCAGCAATAGAAAGATCTGCATTAAGCAGAAAGGAAGGAGGAAGGGGATTTATCGACATAAAAAAACCTATATTATGGACAGGTAGACAATTTAAGAAAATTCTTTCTGGAACGAGCAGAAACTAGCAAAATACACAAAGCAATCACTCATATAAATACATCGGCTACACCATTGCAATTTCATAACCACTTCTACAACCCTTTAGATCACATAACATCAACAGATACGAAGAAAGTAAATTGGAAAAAGAAAACACTACATGGCAAGCACCCGTATCATCTAACACAGCCACACATCGATCAAGACGCATCCAACACATGGCTAAGAAAAGGCAATATATACAGTGAGACAGAAGGACTCATGATTGCAATACAGGATCAGACAATAAACATAAGATATTACAGCGAGCATATTATTAAAGATCCCAATACTACAACAGATAAATGCAGACTTTGCAAACAACAAATAGAAACAGTAGATAACATCGCAAGCGGATGTACAATACTAGCAAATACAGAATACACCAGAAGACATGACAATGTAGCAAAAATAATACATCAACAACTTGCCATACAACATAAACTAATAAAACAACACATACAAGTATGCACCACAAAATGTACTGGAGAATGATGAATACAAATTATACTGGAACAGAACCATTGTAACAGATAAAACAACACCACATAACAAACCTGACATCATATTCACCAATAAAAAGAAGAAATTAACATAACTAATCGAAATATCCATACACAATACAACAAATATACAGAAGAAAACAGGAGAAAAAATTGAAAAATACATCCAACTGGCTGAGGAAGTCAAGGACTTGTGGCATCAGGAATAAGTTGACATCATACCAATTATACTGTCAACTACAGGAGTCATACCACACAATATCCACCAGTACCTCAACGCAATACAGCTACATCCAAACGTATATATACAACAACAGAAATCTGTAATTATTGATACATGTTCAATTACCCGAAAGTTCCTAAATGCAATGTAACATGTACCATACAGTTAAAAGGAAGTCACGCTTGATCAAGGTCTGCGTCACTTTCCATTTTTAACCAGACATAACGTCTGAGGCAGGAAACATAATAATAATAATAAAAGATTAAGAATATAACAAAGCACAAGATAAACTACTATAAAATTAATGAGTATAGGCAGGACAGGTTAACATCGAATGTCAGCATATGACATCACATTTATCCCACCAGCATTAAGATCAAAACTCTCTAGCAGAAAATGCTTGACATTTACATTCTATTGTGTTACATTCCGTTGGTGCTGTGTGAGAATTTCGCTGTGTGAAACATACTGTTGAATGTTTTGAATGTTACATTGTGTGATGTGCAGTGAGAAACATTCTTTATTTCTAAACCTTTATATGTGGTCATATCAGTAATTGAAGTATTTGTTTTATTTCTTCACAGACTGTATACATTTCTAGTTATGGCCTTATTGTTTCATTTCTGGTATGTAACATGTTGTTCCTCTTATGAATTTCATATTCGTGCTCTGTATTCGACTTAATGTTTTTTAGTTGGCACCCAGCATTCCTTACCATACGAAAGGAGTGGGATGACCATAAATTTATAGATCTTAATTCTCGTATTTTGCCAAGTTTTTCCTTGAATCGGTCGTGCACAGCACCTGGAATTTATTCAAATATGAGCAGTATTGCTTCAAGATCAATATTAGCGTAATTTGATAAGCTAAATTGGGCCTCTGTAGCTTGCCCATAAGGGAAATGGCGTTCGGCCCTGGGGTGGAGGCTCAAGATTAACTGGCAGTGTGATCTAGTTCCCTCGTAGTAAAGACGGCATTGCAGCACTCACGATTTAGAGAAGAGAAGGGTATCACACGAGCCTCCTCCCCTCGTTTCCAATGGAGAAAGGCAGGGTGATAGTAAGATGAGCTCGAAACTTTCGCAAAATGGCGGCCCAAGGTGTCGGAGATAGCAGTAGGGTCCACGATAACATCGGCAGCTACGGTGAGGCCGGAAATGGGGGGATGGATCTTTGCCCCAGAGAGCCCTGTGGTTGGCCCACACGATAGAGCAAGGGGTGGAACCGTTAAAAGAACAAGTGAATGGAATCGAATCCGTGTGATGATGCTTGCTCTTATAGCGTATCTTCTGGAACAACTTAGTTTCATACTTGCTCTGTGTCACAGAATGTCGTTACCTATATTTTAGCTTTAGATATTTGAACATAGTATTCCTTCTGTAAGGTAAATGAAGCCCCGTATACTTCAGTAACTTTTTTCTCATTGATTTATGTAATTAATTTGCAATTTCTTCTTCTACATTTAGAGCTACTGAACCATGTTTACAATTTCCGTGTGATGATGCTTGCTCTTATAGCGTATCTTCTGGAACAACTTAGTTTCATACTTGCTCTGTGTCACAGAATGTCGTTACCTATATTTTAGCTTTAGATATTTGAACATAGTATTCCTTCTGTAAGGTAAATGAAGCCCCGTATACTTCAGTAACTTTTTTCACATTGATTTATGTAATTAATTTGCAATTTCTTCTTCTACATTTAGAGCTACTGAACCATGTTTACAATTTTTTTAGCGATTTTACTCGTTATTTATAGATAGTACATATGTCTTCAACTTTCTGCCTTCCATTCTTAGTTGTTACTATTTCAGATTGAATTGTATATACAGGATAAAAATGATAGTTCCTCATTCTTTGTTTGTAGAAAAAATGACTTCTATCGCCTACTGGTAGTGTTGTGAATGTATTTGCTAGTATTATCGTAAGAAAATAGCCTTTATTTCTAACTAATGATTGGCACTGGAAACAGCAATGTCTTGCATTGACAAATCACTATTTATGTTACTAACAGATATAGTTACTGGTTTTAACTCTAACTTATGTGTGAAAATATAAATTCCATATTGATCTGACATAAATATGATCTGAACTGTTTGCTTAATATATACACTTTCATGGATGTTGTCGATTTGAATTAGGCTGTATGGTGTTAAATCTTCTTTAGTGAAATAATCTTCAAAAGATTTTTCAGTCTGTTTCTCAGATTAATTATTGTTAAATGTTGTTAGCAGATTAGGATTAGGTTCATGTACTTCTTGTTTCCAGTTATCTCTTGTTAACTACACCCATATCTTCAACTCAATCATTAACAGTAACTAATTGGATAACAGGTAAACAGACATAATTTTTCATTTCCTTAAGCAGAACTATTTTTGAAATATTCTGCATATGTTAATTCTTTGTAGATCTCAGTAGTGACTGTATCTATTGTTTTTCAAATGAGTTCCATTTATTACATTTAAAATTTCATAGATATCATTAAACCACCTTAAAACAACGAAACAAAACTTTCAACTTGTATATTTGCAAATACTTTGTATTATCGATTTTTCATAATGCATATAACACATCTGATCCCAGTTATTTAGCTAAAACTACTGGAAAATTTTTGCTTCAAATGAATGTAGTAGAATTTTGAGGACAGGTCGTGAGTGATGCTTGGATAGCTCAGTTGATAGAACACTTACCTGGGAAAGGCAAAGGTCCCAAGTTCGAGTCTCGGTCTGGCACATAGTTTTAATTTGCCAGTAAGTTTCAATACCAACATATGCCAAGTAATAGGATCATGTTGAAAGAAAAAATTGCAACTCAAACTGGTCATGTCATGAAATTTTCATTTTTCAGTGAAGAGTGCACTGATGTGAAGCTTCCTCACAGATTAAAATTGTGTGCCAGACCGAGACTCATACTTATAACCTTTGTCCTTCTCAGATGAGTGTATCACACTTGCTTGCGAAATGGGAAAGTCCCGAGTTCGAGTCTCCATTAGGCATGCAGTCCTAATCTCCAAGAAATTTTTATCATGATGTTCCTCAGCTCTGTCGACCTTAGCGAACTTCTGCGTTATCAGTGCAAGTGTTCTTTGTTCCATCTGTACTGGTGCATCTCTTAGATCATCCAATGGTGTGATGTTAACAGAGTAAATTTCTGGTTCCGCACACACACTCAATGGAGATCTCACCAGGCAGCACTGGCTTGCCTCATCGGTCACCCTAATCAATTTCACTATTAAGAATACTGCTTTCAGCACTCTTTACACCCTGTGGCATTTAGTTCACATTTTGTCCAACAACAATGTCAGTATCTTCAATGTCAACAGCTGAAAGCTCATCTTGAACATTTTCCATATTTGATATACTTATTGACTTCGAAGTCGTTATTTTCATACTTTCTACCCAATCGATTCTCTTCTATGTAACAGTCATAGCCATCACCTTGTGACCTACAAAAGGGGTAATATAATTTTTTAACAAAAACAAGATAGACACTTTCATCCCTTAAAAAAGTCACTACAAACACAAATAATATCCCACAAGTATACACACAAGACCAAAAATACACAATAATGCACAACACACCACATAAGCTCAACACATAGTAAACAATTAAAAGCTGTCAAAGCAAAATCTGTGAGTGGACAAAATCAGAATTTTGTTACTCCTGAAAAGAAGATTATTAATTACACAACCTATATATCTGTCTGTTTATTGGAAAATTTCAGCGAGAATTCGAAAGATTCTAGTCAGGCATAACCAAATAAAAGAGGGGTGTTAAATCTCCAAAAATTGTGTCAGCAGATGAAAAGTAGCTGTAACTCACTTACACTCACTCTGTTCAAACACCTGTGACAGACTATCACCCTTACTGTTCTTAAGCGACATTAATTAGGAGCACATTTAATAAATACACGTGATCCCAGCCTTCAATACCTGTTTGTATGACAGTGTGTGCAGTGCATAATACAAAGTAGCAGGCATGAAGTCAGAATATGAGGCTACAGACGAAATCACATGCTTAGAGAAAAAGGCTTACTGCTAACTGATATTCTTGTCTCACAACCAAACTCTGCCTGAAGAACTGTTAGTAGTAAGTGGTCACAAACCCTCTGAAATGGGACAGAATCTGGTGTGGCATTGGAATTCCAAAACAGTTTTATTTATTTTAAATTGTTCTTTTATTACAACGATTTTGTAATCAATAACCAAACTGAAACATACAAATAATATAAATTATTAAAAAAGCAAAGGGACATGGGATCAGTCAAACTGTCACCACTTGTGACAATTCATCTACGTTGTCCTTCAATACAAAAGAATTTACACGCACTAATTTGCCTAGGCACTTACATTTGGGAATAGCATTGCACGGTGTGAGAAATGTTGCAGGATTCAAGAAACAGTGAAAGGTTGGATGCATAAGAATCCAGCAGACATTTGTTCATCTACACAATGAGAAGAAAGCGACATTTTCCGTCACAACCAGTAACGACATGTCTGTAATGAAGCCAGCAGAGAAATTGTGACTTCATTTCATGCATGGGCACAAGTTCACAAAAATACATTAAATTAAACTTTGATCAAACTGGACAATAATGTCCAAGCGCGTCTGTGTTCATCTGACTATTCACTGAACAAACTCGTTCTAGCATTCATTAGCAAGATGGGAATAAGTGCACTCTCCCCACATGGATTCACACAAAAAAGGGGGCAGTCGCAGCAATAAAAACAACGACAATAGATTGCAACAAATATTTATTTACTCTGGTAACCAGTTTCTTTCAAACATGACCATCTTCAGATCACTAACTCTAAAATTTACAAAACTGGCCAAGTATAAGCTAGTCGCCTTACGAACTAACATACAGCAACGAAGTTACAAGATAAAATATAAATTTACCTTTGGTGACCTGTGGAGCAAGTGCACAGGGCTGCTGTACATATGAAAACGTACCAGTCAGCAACTTTTGACTACTTGTAGATGCTAGTGGTTACAAGAGGAAAGCTCTGCCCACTGTTCCACATGTGGGCTGTAGAGTAAAGCAATGAGTGAAAAAGTACCTAATAGTTAGTGTACAACAGAAGGAAACCCATATTGTACAGGCAAATGTAATGCAAGATTGATTTTCATAACAAATTCTTGTATGTTATAATATTTAAAAAGTGCATTAAAAATTTGAAAAGCCATTTGTAGCAACTAGAATTTGATAGAATTGTTACACTATGCACATTTTGATAAGTGTAACAGGCGATACAAACAGCCAACCAAAGATGTATAGAGTAGGACACCAATCGTTGCCATAGGGATGCACACTTGATATTCTTGGTTTCACAGCGGTAATACACTACATGATATCAAGAGTATCCGGACGCCACAAAAAACATACGTTTTTCATATTAGGTGCATTGTGCTGCCACCTGCTGCCAGTTACAACATATCTGCGACCTCAGTTGTCATTAGACATCGTGAGCGAGCAGAATTGGGCGCTCCACGGAGCTCACAGGCTTCGAAAGTGGTCAGATGATTGGGTGTCACTAGTGTCATACGTCTATATACGAGATTTCTACAATTCTATACAATCCTAGGTCCACTTTTTCCAATGCAATAGTGAAGTGGAAATGTGAAGGGACATGTACAGCACAAAAGCGTACAGACCGACCTTGTCTGTTGACTGACAGAGACTACTGACAGGTGGCTGGCCGTAGTGGCTGAGCAGTTCTAGGCGCCACATCTGGAACCGCGCGACCGCTACGGTCACAGGTTCGAATCTTGCCTCGGGCATGGATGTGTGTGATGTCCTTATGTTAGTTAGGTTTAAGTAGTTCTAAGTTCTAGGGGACTGATGACCTCAGAAGTTAAGTCCCACTGTGCTCAGAGCCATTTGAACCTTTTTTGAACTGCTGACAGTTGAAGAGGGTCATAATGTGTAACAGGGAGACATCTATCCATACCATCACAGAGGAATTCCATACTGCATCAGCATCCACTGCAAGTACTATGACAGTTGAGCGGAAGGTGAGGAAACTTGGATTTCATGGTCAAGCGGCTGCTCTAAGCCACAAATCACGCCAGTAAATGCCAAACGACGCCTCGCTTGGTGTAAGAAGCGTAAACACTGGACAATTGGACAGTGAAAAAACATTGTGTGGAGTGACGAATCACGGTACACAATGCGGCGATCCGATGGTAGGGTGTGGGTATGGCAAATGCCCGGTGAACGTCATCTGCCAGTGTGTGTAGTTCCAACAGAAAAATGCGGAGGCGATGGTGTTATGGTGTGGTCGTATGTTTCATGGAGAGGGCTTGCACCTCTTGTTTTGCATGGCACTATCACAGCCAGGGTGGTCGAGTGGTTCTAGGCGCTACAGTCTGGAACCGCGCGACCGCTACAGTCGCAGGTTCGAATCCTGCCTCGGGCATGGACGTGTGTGATGTCCTTAGGTTAGTTAAATTTAAGTAGTTCTAAGTTATAGGGGACTGATGACCATAGAAGTTAAGTCCCATAGTGTTCAGAGCCAATATGAACTATCACAGCACAGGCCTACATTGATGTTTTAAGCACCTTCTTGCTTCCCACTGTAGAAGAGCGATTCGGGGATGCGACTGCATCTTTCAACATGATCGAACACCTGTTCATAATGCATGGCCTGTGGCGGAGTGGTTACAAGCCAATAACATCCCTGTAATGGACTGGCCTGCACAGAGTCCTGACCTGATTCCTACAGAACACCTTTGGGATGTTTTGGAACGCCGACTTCGTGCCAGGCCTCACTGACCGACATCTATACCTCTCCTCAGTGCAGCACTCCGAGAATGGGCTGCAATTCCCCAAGAAATCTTTCAGCACCTGATTTAGCGTATGCCTACGAGAGTGGAAGCTGTCATCAAGGCTAAGTGCAGGCCAACACTATATTGAATTCCAGAATTACCAATGGAGGACGGCACGAACTTGTAAGTCATTTTCAGCCAGGTGTGCAGATACTTTTGATCACATAGTGTAATCCTGCAGGCCAGCCAGTAGCATTTAGCGAGTCCTACTTCAATCTCAGCATCATGCGCATTGTAATTTAAAAACTTCTACATGTACTTAAAGACAGTCAGCTGGTTACAAATCATGGAAGAAACTGCAAGTGTTTAAAAAAATTTAAAAAACGGGATTGCTGTTGGTTATATAGTTAATTAGGCTGCATTTGAATATAGTGATAACTAGCATAAAAAGTATATTAATACTATGTTTTGAGAAAATTACAGGCTACTGTAAGACCTAAAATCATAACATTAAACTCCTGGTACTATTAGATACCTATGTAGTGGCATGTGGACATGTCACATGATGGGAAGTTTGTCACACCCCTCCTCACGTAATGTCAACTCATCCATTCTCTTGATGCCTTTGCAATGGGAGTCAGAACTGTGACACCCAGCATTGAAACCATGCTGTTTCCTTATGACTGGCTGAGGAGAAGATTTCAGATACGCTGCCGTTCAGAATGGATATGAAAAGGTCTCAGGAGGTAGGATAAAGGGCACCAATGAAACCATCCTTCCCTTGGGGTGTACATTTACACGTATTTTGCAGTCGTAAACGAGTTTTCAGTGCGATGTGCAACAGAACGTTGTTCTTGACAACATTTGACGCAGCCGACACACACCAGACGATTGAACCCTTTTCTAAGAACACTGTGTGGCTACATCGCCATTCATTATGAACTGACCCCTTTGGAGTACGGTGCGACATTCTTAAAGATTCGACAAAATCTGTACATGTTACTAAGCAACAAAGAGTTTTTAAGTTTTTACAGCCTTTCTATTTCGCATCCTTCTGTGGGTAGGTAGTGTGGTTGGGGAATGGGTGGGTGATGATCTTCCCCATCGTGTGACAAGTCCAGGGTGGTGTTGTGCAGAATTTCTGTGAAATTTGGTGCCAATGTGACATCATTACCCACCCTACACATCACATTAGCTGTGGTCTTTTTTCATAACTATCGACATCTTGCTGTTTGAAATGACGCTGAGCCCAAGGATGATGTCTCAGGATGCCACAGTCTTGCACCATTACAGAGCAATGCTGTAGCCACTTTTGAGCAAAATTTTAAACTCTTCTATCTCAATGGGAGAAAGTGATGGGGTTTCAAAAAGTGACCCTTTAATTCTTCTGCACAGTTTATATACGAAAAAATCAAAACTAAAAACGTAAAAAAAGCATTTCAAAGCAGAAACACGCTTCTTTAAATTTATCAGAATGTAAATCTGCACCTAGAACTTCATGGCAAAAATTAATTAAATTCGTAAACTCTTCTCAAAATATGTTCAATAAATTACAATTATCTCTGAGTAATGGTTTTGGAATTATCGTAAACTATAAAGAAGCTATACTTTTATATCTTCCCTCAGTGCAGTATTCATCAATTGCATCCTTGGTTTTGAGAATGAAATCATAAAATAAAACGAATGAAATATCTCCACATTTATCCCAATATACTAAATTTTCATTAGTTTCAATAAGCATACCGAATTTAGTGTCCAGTTTTCCTCGTGTTATACCTCTTTATAATCTTATTGGACATGCAAGTCACTGAAGTGGCATCAAGTAGACCTGGGTGTCAGACATCAACAGGTAGAGTCTCAAGCAATAATGCCACATGATCATTTCATTTCATAAATTCATGACATTTTGATTGATCTAAACTTTTTCGGTAGATGTGTAAATGCTTGATTTTATCCCAGTTTAACCATCAATGCATTTATCAGTCACTGGAGTTACGTTTCTGTATTCACACACACTTATTCCTATAGCTCCCCATGTTACTGAATCTGTAGTATTTTTCCCACATTGTATTAACTTTTATTTTCTTTTAGTCTTGCTTGGTTTGGGGGACGGGACCAAAGAGTGAGGTCACCGGTCCCATTTGATTAGGGAAGGATGGGGAAGGAAATTGGCCATGACCTTTCATAGGAACCATCCTAGCATTTGCGTGAAGCGATTTAGGGGAATCATGGAAAACCTAAATTGGGGTAGCCACACGCTGGTTTGAACAATGGTCCTCCCCAATGCGAGTCCCGTGTGCTAACCACTGGTGCACTTTGCTCTGTAATTCCTGGCTGTACAAAACATTCTGTATTTAATCTTGTGGTAGGTAGAACATCTGGTTGGGACAGATTGCGCGAGCTGTCAAAGATTGTTTCCATGAATGACATATGGACAAAGGGTGATGATCAGCCTAGTGATGTGTCACACCAAAACTGTACTATAACCAGCGTATCGTAATGTATTGGAACCGCAAGCTCATGTAGGGGCCCTGTAGGAGGCTACATAACTGTTTGTCTTGTTCTTGTGCTGCATCCAAGTCACTGAAATCAATGACAGTACCGAAACATTAATAGAGGACATGTAGTCTGTCACTACATTTACTGCTCCATTCACATGTTACACATCTATTGAAAGCTGAACAATAAAATTAAGATGTCAGAAGTGATGGAGGAAGTGCTCCACTTGAGTTGCAGATGGCATGAACCAACTGATGGTGATCCATGAAATGTGTGAGGATTCAGCCCTAGATGTCTTCCCTGTAGTATTTCACTGCCTCGTAAACTGCTAGTAGCCTGTGCTGTACGGTGACCAATCTGTTGCTATCCTTTTAACTTTCAAATTATCTGTAAGACTTCACCGACAGTTGGATGAATTAATTAAGTACTTTCCTGTAAATGTTACTTCCTTGTTTGATAAGTGGCATTTTTCGGTGTTTGCTGTTCTGCCTAACCATTCTTGAGAGTTAAATACCTGCTTAAGGTGATCTTCGTGCTTGTGTGGCAAATAAGACAAAATGAGGACATCGTCCATGTAAGGAAAGCAAAACGGGAGTTTGCACAGTGCAGAGACGATGAATCTCTGCCACATTCGATTTGTTCGAATTACATGTATAAAAATTCAAATAGCCCAAAGAGGATAATAATATCAGTTTCAGAATGTCCTGTGCTTCTATCAGTACTTGTAAGTATATCTTATTGCAATCTATGACAACGAAAACAGAGGCACAGGGTTGTGGATGGGAAAAGTCGTGGATGTTGGTTACCGAATATCAATATGGGATGGTTCTAGCACTGGGGACCCTATAGTTCCCACACATATTTAATGTGCCATCCTATTGGAGGCCAAATGAATACATGAAGCCCAAGAGCTGTTCGAGAGATGGATTATGGCCTTAAATAACAATTCATCTCCAACTACTTTAGTGATCAGTAACTTGTCTGGGGGAAGGCACCACGCCTTGTCTCGTCTGCTATGATTCTAACAGCTTTACGCAGTGTTCACAGTGACGTTCCAGAAGCAGCATGTCTTTACATTGTGTAGACGTCTCTATCGAATACAAATGCAGTAAAGAATGGGCGAGTAACCAGTTGAGATGAGCATACTCGTTGTTATCCAGAAGTTGTAGATCAAGTTGTATACTCTGATTAGCAAATGCTCCGTATTGAGTGTCCATGAGGTTGAAGTCGTTTGACTTTAGGTTCTCCACATTAGTGGCAGGTAGAGATAACAGTGATAGGAGATGACATTTGACATCTACTAGCTGAGTGCATCACTTGCACGGTGACACCTGTAATGATGAATTTTCTTCTTGTAGTGCGAGATGTTCTTCTCTGGTGGCACAGTATACTATATTAGTTGTTTCTAGTTGCTCTCTGAATGACGAACATAGCTGCTGAAGCATCAGTGCCAGTTTTTGGAGGGCGTTGGTGAGCTGTGGGACAGCCTGAATCAGAAATCTCCCAATTGTGCCCAGGATGCAAACACCACACGTTCGACAAAACAATATTGCATTTCACAAATCTGGACATAGGTGAAAGTAGCGTAGAAAATCTGATCCCAACAGTGGTTCGTTCACCTCTGCTTGTATGAATGTCCACTTGAAGGTCTGTCTTTTGTTGAAATCAATGTTGTGTACAGTAGGTCCGTCTGTTGTAATGCTCAGTATGTTAGCTGCCCTGAGGCAAGTTGAAATATCTGTGGTTGGCTGAATAGTAGAGGGGACTAGAATACTTCTGTGTTTGGAGCCAAAGTCTACCAGGAAAACCTGGCTGGTATGCTGGTCATGTAAATGGAATCAGCCATTTTCAGTAGTGGATGGTGGCACAAAACTCATTTGCTTCGCAGTGATGGTTCTATGGCGTGCTTTAATAGTGTCATGACCTCTAACTCCTAGTGAATATCGAAGAGCAGGGTTTAGGTGTTCACAAAGAGGAACACACTTGTGTATGGGATACTGAAGCACGCTTGGGACGAACAGTTGTGCATGATCTGTTGGCTCCGTCCTTACTCCAAGAGATAGATGGCGCCATGCATCCAGTTGTCAGCTCTGCGCGGTATATATCAGGCGCCACAGCGCAATAACCCATATTCATAGTGTCAGGCATTTATGGATGTGCCCAGTGCTGTTCAGGTGGCGCCTGATACAAGAAGGACAAGGTGGCTCATGCTTCTCTATGTGAGGCGTTTCGGCAAGCATCGGAAGTGACTGGATGCGCTCAGTAGTCATATGCTGCATCGACAAACAAGATGACTAATGAATGTAAATACTGTTGGTGGATTGTGATTATTGAATACGGCTATCTTGCAACATGAAAACACGATTTGCTAATTGTAACATAACTTACTGTGGAAGTCCTATGGCGTGTATAAAAATTGTTTGAATTTCGCGAGATAATTTGCTTGTTTCTATTACCCACAGTGTCAGGTCGAGGGTTAATACAGGATCACAAATAAACGTAAGTGGTGCCAAAACTGTGAGTGGTGTGCTACCGCTCAACTGTTCAGAGTAGACAGAGTGTTTCATTTGCTGATTGGGTGATCAAGTCTGAAATAATGCAGCCTACTCTGCTCCAGATTTGTTGAAAGGCGATGGTGCGAGAATGACATCACTGATGCTAGTTGCATGCTCACCTACGTGACGCAGTAAGGCGGTGTACTTTGCAGAACCGTCGGAAATGTTGTTAGCAGCAAGCGCGAATTTGACAGTCGTTAAACCTAGTATGTGGGTGATCGGACAAGAACTGTGGAAGGTTCAGAGAAGTGTGTTGTTCAGCGTATCTGTTGGTAAAGTATCTGTAGGGCGCCAATGTTGCTGATCCAGAGTGATCAGCAAGTGGAACACCGTCGACCAGCTGCTACATGTTTGCAATTCCAAAATCTACTGGCGTGGCTCAGTTGGCCAAGCTCCATCCACAGTTAAAAACGGAGACGTCTCCTCAGTGTCTGGCGTGGTAGCACACATCATGATGAGAGGAGTCATCCAGTGGTGTTATGCTTGTATACTCACATGAAGCATAGCTTCTTTAGTACAAGTAGGTATAAACCTCTGATGTTCTCGCATCGAAGATAAATCAACCAGGTCAGTGAAGGGTTGCATTAATTTTTTCCGTGTGGCGTCAGCCTATGCAAAAATATATGTGGGATGCAGTTGATAGTGACTTAGACTCGCACTCTCGGACTTCAGTACTTCCATACAGTTTAATGCACTATGGAATCCTTGGGACACGCCGTCCAAAGGCTTTTGATGCACTTAGATATCCATTGTCTTGGCGATATGCAGTGTGGCGTGATCACTGAGTTCGCACGAAACAAACCATTGTCATGGGTCATCAATGTAGGAATTTGGGTGGCAGTTAGTACAAATGATATTCAAGTGGTGAAGCCATGAATTGTACACATTAGCACTTAATTAACTCTTGTTCATTCAGTGTAATCAGAGTATATCTTACACTATACCATGAGACATGAGAACAATAGCGGTACAGCACGACAAAGACAACCCTTTCCACAGATGTACGCTTGTTCACTGTTTTTTTTTTGTGTCGATACTGGCAATAGTTGTCGATGTTGGCAGTCGATAGCGCCACAAGTGGATGGCCTGCATAGTATCTACAGTGAACTTCGATTGGTGGTGAAGCTGCACAAATGAGATTGTGTTTGTCATGGAGGTAGTTTGCAGTTCTTATTGCTCTTTGCAGAAGCAGTAGTAGTAGCAGTATAGTTTGATTAATCTCTTGGCAGTTTTTACAAAAAATATTGGACATTTCATTGTATTACATGTTTATCAAAAGAAGAAACATAATTAATATATACAAACATTTACATTCTTCCAGGTCTACTTTAACAAGGATGGGACAGGTTTCCTTATGATAGGCATCATCCCACCATTTGGCAGGAGTTATTTAGCGAAACCAGGGAAAACGTAAATCATGATGGCCATCCCCCAAACTACATAGTTTGTTTAAAGCAGTGCAACCTCATTCAGTTTATCACTAATGTCCAATAGTTTTTGCGAAGGATTATGGAAGAGTGTAAACAGCTATTCTATACAATCATTCCTCAACGTCAGATCACTGCACACACTACAACACACTAAACACATATTATTTTGTAGTTTTACACTACATACATTATCAGCTGAAATCAGGACTATGGCGACGATGTTTGGTGTCCACTTTATGTACAGCAACTTCTGATTCGTTTGCCTGAAAAACTGAATCAGCATTCTATGGTGTCATACAGTATCGATACCATAGCACAGAATGTATCCCGAAGTTGGCAGTATACCATGTGACAGCCTCACCAATCCATGGTCGACTTGAAGACACAATTTCTGTTGCATGCACACGTAGTGATATCACCAAGCATGCATAGAAAGACACCACGAAGAGGTCAGTCCAGTCTGCTGGCATCCAAAGAGCGGAGTCAGTCAAAGTCTCAGCAGTGTATAGTAGCATTTCTGTGATTGTAAATGTCTATGACGACTAGGCTCGGATTAGTGGTCTCTCTCACAAATGTCTGTTCAGTTTAAGTAAAGTTATTATGCATTATGTGTGCTGCAATTCATTTCTGCTTTCTGTCTAAGCGTCCACCTATTCCTCAGCACTCATCTCTGGCGTATCCAACACATCCCCCCTAAATGAGTGAGATACTGAGGTCAGAAAGTGAATAAGGTACTAGTATTATCCATTGCACAGTTTCGAAGAAAGGTTTTTCAGAAAAATTATTTTGATGCTAAAGTATGGCATAAAACGACAGATATGTTTAATTGTTATTTACTAGTGTTATATTCTTTTTACTAAGTCCCTTCTGTGCCTTATTCAAACAATTCTCCACTGTATAGAATGTATTGCTTCATAAGTACTTTTTAACTATCTTTTTAAATAAGTTTGTTTTAGTAATCTTTTGAATCTCCTTGGGCAATTAGCTGCACTCTTTTATTTCTTGGGAGAAAATTCTGTTTTCATGTCAGAGAATACTTAGGAAATGCAATCTATCTACAAAGGAGATTGCTTACAAATCACTCATGCAACCCATCCTAGAATACTGCTAAATTGTCTGTGATCCATATCAAATAGGACTAACAGGTGATACTGAAAGTATACAGAAAAGGGTAGCATGAATGGTCACAGGTTTGTTTGAATGGTCGCTTCTTTCTTTGACACATAGGAGAGTGTCACAGTAATGTGAAAGAAATTGAACTTGCAGACTCTTGAAAATAGACATAAATTATCCCAAGAAAGCCTACTGACAAAGTTTCAAGAACTGGCTTTAATTGATGACTCTAAGAATAGTTTCCACTTCCTACATATAACTCCCATAAGATTGTGAGTACAATATTAGATTATACATGGCACACACAGAGGCATTGAAACAATCCTTATTGCCACTCTCTATACGTGAGTGGAATGGGAAAAAATTCTAATAATTGGACAGTGGGACATACCCTCTGCTATGCACTTCACAGTGGTTTGCAAGATATAGCTGTAGGCGTAGTTGACTGCAAACTTTCGTAAAAATTGCAGTATCAAGAAGGCTAGGTGTGACTGATATACCACGGATTAAGGACAAGACCGGGTATAACGGATTAAATGTACAGAACTGTGCAAGATTGCTTACTTTAAGCATTCAATGTGGATGTGAAACAGTGCAATATTGCAATAAAAGGCTCTAAATGTTATGACATGAGATCAAATAGAGTTGTGTCTTCCTGGGGATTCTTCCTGCAAGTGGTTCTTTTGTGAGCACACAAAGTGTCAACAGTGATTGCTAAAGGACCATGACAGACAAATTACCAGCCATATGGATTTCAGATATGATGCATGGATAAGCAAGCTAGGCTTCTTCACAAAGTACTTGCACATTATTCACTACATGTGCCTGAGCATTGTTCTGCCGAAATGTGGAGAATGCTTGCACATTACTCATCACGTACACCTGAGCACTTTTCTGTTGAAATGTGGACAAGGTCAGATTGATATCATCAATGTAGCATCTAACAGACATATGGTAATCACTATCGGAAAAAAGACTGATACGAAAACGCAAAATTTTTCCACTAAGCATTTTCATGTAGGTACAGGCGATATTAGTAGATCATTAATTATGATGTTGATTTCAATATCAATGGCTGATAATAATTGGTCTGAAAGTGGGAGCGCCGGTTACTTTACTTCAGAACCTTGATGCATCGAAAATTTGCAATGGAACAGGGCCGTGTGTTACAAAGGTGCTGGTCAATGCGATTGACTCAACCGTCTTAAAAGGAAAGGGAGACAGTGAAACATTTCACGAATACTATGTATCCCAACAGAGCCATCTTTCACCTTATGAAGGCTGCAGTTTCCCCTGCGACTCGCATTTTCGGTTATGATAAATGAGGCACAGGAGCATTCTCTTACACACTGCGGAATGTATTTGTCATCCCTGTGTTTCTCTCACAGGCATGTATACGCCGCTTGCTTTAGGGTGGGCTCAGTCCAGAATTTATACACCTAGTGCCTGGAGTTGTAACGAGAAACACTGTCTACAATCATGTCTTGAGTTAAATAAATACTACAGTCAATTGTGTATAATGCATACTACTTTCCTCAATGCTGATGATGCACCTACAGATGTGCTCTTCAGTTTACATCATTCTCTCTGTGAGTAGTTCGTAAATTCTATGCTGTGGTCTCGATTACATGGGTATGACATTTTCTTGCTGTGGCACTGCAAATAGAGTTCACTGTATTTCATTAACAAATACAGACTGGAATAAATAAATACTCTATTTCTCCCACACAGAGAGATGTGGCGGGGGGGGGGGGGGGATTGTTGGAAGAGGTGGACATAGAGAGAGGGAGGAGGAGATGTGTATAATATATGTCATGCCCATCTGAGGAAAGGGCTAGCACAGCAGTAACTAACGTTATACAGTGAGGTGACACAAGTGCAGATGGCGGTAGTATCATGTACACAAGATATAATAGGGCAGTGCATAGCGGAGCTGTCATTTGCACTCTGGTGATTCATGTGAAAACGTTTCCAATGTGATTAGGGCCAGACGACAGGAATTAACAGACTTTGAATGTGGAATGGTAGTTGGAGCTAGACAAATGGAACAATCCATTTCTGAAATCGTTAAGAAATTTAACATTCCGAAATCCACAGTGTCAAGAGTATCAGATTTCACGCATCACCTCTCACCACAGAGAACGCAGTGGCCGTCAGCTTTCACTTAACGACCGACAACAGTGGCGTTTGCGTAGTTGTCAGTGCTAATAGACAAGTACAAGCAAAATATCGTGAAATAACCTCAGAAATCAATGCGGGACGCCCTGCGAACATATCCGGTAGGACAGTGCGGTGAAATTTGGCGTTAATGGGCTGTGGGAACAGACGACCAACGCGAGTGCCTTTGGTAACAACACTACATCGCCTGCAGCGCCTCTCTTGGGCTCGTGACCATGGGAAAGTTGTATAATGTCGGGATAAATCCAGGGCTAGCTAACCGAGGAATAGGCTAACCGCAGGTTAACTTGGATTGTGCGTTGTATGTTGCCACTTCATTCCCCAGTTAGTTACTCCTGGAATAGCTTTCATGTCCAGTTAAGTTGGCAACAACTGAAGAGCACTCTGGATATCTTCGTATACGCCATTTCATATTTACTTAAACGTTGTCTGCGTGCCAGAAATGAGTTGCGAGTGTCCTTGATCGCAAAACTTTTCGCTTGAGGATACTTTGAGGCTGGTAGATACTGTAAATGAGTCCAAGAGTATAGTAGAAAACACGAAACCTGCTGCAGTCTCTTTCAATTAAAATATTAGGGTACTTGTATGTATAACGATCTATCTTGAAAATAGTTAAATGATCAAGTATTTGTTACTTGACCAGTAAGAGATCTTTCTAGATTTCCGAATAAAATATAGGAAAAAATATGTAACAGTTTCCATTCACAAACTACTTCACATAGATCGACAGAGCAGCGCCAACAGATGTACGATTATTATTAGTGCTATTATCATTCTAAAGAAAGAAACACGTAAGTATGGTACACAGAAAGGCAGCAGAGGCTACAGATAGGAGGCGCCCCATATGTGTAATGTGAGTTACATACTGTGTACAGTGAAATACACAATTTGATAAAGATTTCAACAGAAGGACGCCACAGTCAGCTCGATTCAGATGCAACATTCCTACACGATAACATTCTATCAAATGAAGCTGTATGGTTGATGGTAAATTCTAAGTAGCACATAATATAGAAGCAGCTGTGAACTGCGGTCTGCTTTATGAAAAGTTGGTTTTTTCAGTCTCTCCAACAAACTGTGACAACACATTATGGAGATCGATCTGACAGAAAATTCTGAGAGGCGTTACTGGCTAGCTTGCTGTTGTATTTATGTCTTAGAATGATTCATTCATTACTAAACACTGTTTGTGCATCCACTTTGGCAGTTGTTGGGCATATATAAATTCTGTTTCTATAATGTGCTGATTATTAATTAGATTGAGTAGATATGAAGAACAAGATGCCAAAATTTACAATAAGCAACGATTATTTTGTGTAATCGATGGGTAGAAATGTACCTGTGGCATATATCAAATTGGAAGGTGTTGTATCTCGCACTAAATGTTTGAGGAACGTTAACTATTTCATATAATTTTGGGTTGTGCAATCATCTCTAGCAGCCATATGTAACCTGGGAGTGGAAGGGGAAGTAAGTGCTGGCATGACAGCTCCACCGTGTTCATTCACCTTTTCTTGTCATCTCAGCTTTGTTTCCAGAATAAAAATACCTCTTCCAAAATGTGAAAGAATTAGCAGAGTTGCAGATGGTGCTGTTCCAAAAGTAGCTTGACAAGAACCAGAAAATGGAGAAAAAAACTAGGATCAGAAAATACAAACTAAACAAATGATTTCATAATAAAAATATATTATTTCATACACATGTGTTTATTTTATTTTCAGAGAAGTGAAATAATCAACAGAGCTGTCTCCTGTATATGTTGCTAGCGTTATACACATCGTTTTAATAATCCTGCAGGCTGTCCTTTGATAGTAACAGTGAAGTGTCTAATTGAAAGATATAAATCACTAGAGGGAAAGTGTCTGTAGTAGATGGCTCATTGAGGGAACAGTCATTTCTGAAAGAAAGAAAAGAATGACATGAGACAACTCAAGAGAAATTTAAAAACATAATTTGCCAGCCATTCCTTCTACTGTTATGATTATGTAGATTCAATAACTAAAGATTCCATTAGCTGAATGAAAAGTACCTGTGTTCATGTAACACAGAGAGAATTACTTTATGACAAATATGGATGTGGTATGTGGATAATACTAATAACTGAGAAATAAAATAGCTATCTGATTTAGCTTTCTTTGAAAAACTAGCTTTTCTATTATTATTACTATTTTAAGCTTAGCTTGAGTACCTAAAAATAATTTACTTGTTTATGGGAATAATGTCAGATGGTGAACAATTTTTTTTGGTCTGATGCATTCACTAAAAGATGGGAAGTTATTATCCCAGTGGGAGATAAGAGTAAATAATACTGACTGCTACATATTGGGCTTAGTGAAGTAGTGGCATTAGTGTGCTAACAAATGTCTTGTTACATTAAACAATCATAATAAGACCTCAATTTCAGGAAAGTGGTACATAACTCAAGTACAATATAAGATATTTCAATTTACGTGACCTTCTACTACCTACAGTTTAACATAAAAGAGAGTATTGAAAATAACTTGACACTCAAGGAGAGTTAATGACATAGTGTTTCAGACACCCCTTCGGCTTCAACTATGCAGATTCAATAACTAGATTCCTGTTTTGTTCTTATAACATACAAATGTAGCTATTGTTTTATGATAAATATGGGTGGGCTTATGTGGATGATACTAATAACTGAGATAGAATAGCTTTGCTCTATAACTGGGGAAGCATCATCTTAAAAAACGCTAACTTTCCTCTTGATCTTACTGTGTTAACCTTAGCCTGAGTAAGAACAAATAGTTCGCTAGCTTCAGTGAATAATGGTAGGTAGGAGACAATGTTCTTTGTCTGAAGCATTAGTAGGACTCTGATCCTAATATTTTCACTAAATGGTGGATAGTTGCTCTGAGACTGCTGTGGTGTTTACAAAATGTTAAGCTCACTAACCGGCCACAAATCGCCGGTTACGCGTTATTCTGGGTTAGTACAACGCGTTTATTGCGCTATTCTGAGAATAGAGCTTAATCGGCTGCTAACCAGAGATTGTACAGCTGGCCCCATATAGGTCCGATCCTAAATGACTGGAAAACATTGGCCTGATTAGATGAGTCCCAGTTTCAGCTGATGGCAGGGTTCGAGTGTGGTGCAGACCACACGAAACCATGGACCTAAGTTTCCAACAAGGCACTGTGAAAGCTACTGGTGGCTCCATAATGGTTCAGGCTGTGTTTATATAGAATGGGTTGGGTCCTCTTGTCCAACTGACTGATCATTGGCTGGAAATGGTTATGTTCTGTCACTTGGAGCACATCTGCAGCCGTTCATGGACTTTATGTTCCCAAACAACGATGCTCCATGTCACCAGGCACCTGTTTGACATTTCTTTGAAGAACATTCTGGAAAATTAGAGCAAATGATTTGGCAACCCAAATGGCATGGCATGAATCTCATCGAAAATTAATTGGACATAATCGAGAGGTCAGTTAGTGCACAAAATCTTGCACCAACAACGCTTTCGCAATTATGGATAGCTACAGAAGCAGCACAGCTCAGCGTTTCTGCAGGGGACTTCCAATGAATTGTTGAATCTGTGTCACATCTAGCTGCTGCAGTACACTAGACAAAAGGAGATCCGACATGATATTAGGAGATATTCCATGACTTTTGCCAACTCAGTGTACATCCCACAAATTTTTTGTCTTCGACTATAAAAAAATGTTTTTAGAGAATTTTCCTTCTTTAGTCTATTGCATTGTTGACGAGGGGCATATCCTATATTTGAAAAGGTTTTCAGAGGCTGACGATGTTGCTATGCAGGTCAAACATAGAAGTGCATTTTTTGTAACTTACAATAGGTAAGTCCACTGTTGTGCTTTTATACTTCTAATGGATCTTGTTTAAAATCGAACAGTCGGTCTTTCAGATTACGATTGTTCTGTGATCGTTGGTTTGTTCCTATTACTGTTCGCGAATTATTCTTTGTTGCATTATTTTATAATGTTTACCCCACAAATCAAAGTTAGTTTCTCTCTTCTGCTGTATAATGTATCAAACTGTTGCCCATCCCCACTGACAGTCGTCTCAACAGGTGAAAGCAAATCCTTGATGGTTCTGACTGCCTTCAAACATGCTGAAGCATTCTGAATCTGGGAATGAGCAACGATTATGTGGCTAACATGTTAACATGTTCCTGTTGGTACTGAGCACTTTTTGATTTCTGGTAAATGTTCACTCTTCAGTTTGTCCCAAATAGTGTGAATATTTTCAACAATCTAATTATTAGCATTACTTTGCTGCTTGCAACGTACTTTTCTACGCAAATTTCACGAGTAGCTACTTCTTTAGAGCGCAGATTGTCCAGAAACATCTGCCACATCTACAATATCTGCGACCATTAGCATGAGTGCTGCACTAGCATGGGACTCATTGATATTGTTAATCACTGTTACAGCTGCAAAAATGTTTCAGTCATATAGAATTTTGAAGTCCAGCAATGGCAGAACTGATTCTTTTCTTAGTTGACTACTTGCTAGTAAACGCTATTTAAACCAAATTAAATTTCATCATAGTTATCAACTCAGGCAGTTTGTCTACCTTTTCAAAATACTCTTTTGCTATCAGATGGAGTATGTGGGCAAAAAATGAAGTACGACTTTTACTACTCCTTTAACCACTGCACTGATGTCATTATGTGCAGTGATGTCACTATGGTTTCGACCCCCTTTCCTACAACTAAATTTTGGGAACCTTTTTTCTAACATGTCTTCAAAGAAAAAAATTGAAGACATTAGATGTTCACACAACAAAATTCAGGTTAAAAGTGAAATTAACTCGCCGACTGATGCAACGCTTTCAGTTTTATGAACTGAGCTACATGCTAAAGCAAGCACAATTTTCCAGTTGACCTAAACCTATCATTCAAAAACTTTTCGACGCTGTCACCCAAGTTAAGAGAACGACATATTTCATGTCCAGTAATTAGACATAATAAAGCACTTAATATGGAACCAGATACAGTCTCTTAGAAACGTTTTGACTAGTTTCAATTTAGAAAATGATCTGCGAGCTGCATTTGATGACACAAAGAGCTGTAATGTGATTAAGAGACCTAGATATTCAGTTGTTATGTTTTTTCTTGACTGTTCGATCGCTTGTTTATATTACGTGTATTTTTGTATACATTTAACCTTTTATGTATGAAGTCCTTAAATAAGACTGTAAAACGACATTGTAACCCATACAAATAAAATCGAAAATCTTTCTGTCACAGCAAAAGTAACTGGCAGCCCAGGCACAGACCACACACATTTGGTGATTGAGCTCGAGAAGCCAAGTAGTTAATTCTATAATAACGGTCAATTAAGTTAATATTACAACGAAATTAAGTTAATTAGAGTTTATTTCATATTGTCTCATGGAGGTTTCACTCGTTTCAAAGTATTTCTCGAAGAAAAAAACAACCTGAGAACCAGTTTCCGTGTACTTTAGACGTAGGTTTATATGCAAATTTAAGATGTTTGCTTACGTATTAAGCGAAGAATTACGTTGTTTTCATTGCACATATATATAGCAGTACCGTATTTACTGCGAGAATTAAATGGTTTAAGTTCTACCTTTTATTTCCTTTCAAAACGCGTAAAACTCCATATTGCGCATACACGATCTTAGGCCTAATTTTTCGGGTATTTAAGTTTTGAGTTTTAACGTTTGTTTAAGTGCATTACGTTACTATATTAATAGTATACTCGTACATTAGTGTCCCACATAACTTTAGTGACCCTTGTGAGCTGTGGTTAATAGAATATTATTGTTATTGCCTAGATAAATTTCGTAAAAATATTGTAAACGACCATGAGCGAGAAGTGAATAAAGTGTTCTCGGGTTTCCAACAGCGTCAATTGCTTAAAACTACACGATCTTTCGGCCAAGCACTCCTTGGCCATTGTCAAGTGAAATGACTGCCAGTGGGCTGTAGGTGCGCCCTTATATACGCTAGCTGCCGGCAGTGACGTTACTGGTGCCTGTGACATTGCCACATATGAGGAAACGATAGCGACAGCCCCGGACATTTGCACAAGCCCCGCCCATTTACCCCCCTCCACACCTACCCCCCGCCACACCAACCAAGAGCGCATCAATATGATCTTTGGTAATTCTCGTCGCTATCGTGTTTTTGTTCGTCGTTTTTTGTTTTACCGCGGTTGTTCATACTAGCAGTGTTGTGCTGTTAATACTTCTTAGCAGATTATGTAATACTGTCAAAATTAAACATAGATATGCACTCTCAATAAAGCTATCATACACAAGGTACCTAATCTTGATTGTTGTGGCCAACTTCTGTCAAAGCAGATATCTAACAGACATTAAAGTACAATAAGATGTGTTGGAATGACACTGACGAAATTATGTACATATGTTTAACAATAGGAAGCTATAAAGCTCTCAAACACTGTAGAAGAACGCAAAGTAATCTCGTGTCTGCTATATGCAAGCAGTCATAAGAATTCACAAGTAAAAATTCACCCATTACACAGGCAAATATTAATGAAGAATGTCACTGTATAAATGTCTGACTGTTGCATTACGCATTTCTACACTAGCCCACTCTTATACTCTTTAGTCTTAATGAGGTACTCAGAAACAAACCAAGACATCGACTTTGCCTTGTTTTTGCACAACATTGACTTTAGACAATCGAGATAATGGACAGCATCCTTGGCGATACTACCAATTAATATTTCCCAACAGAATTTCTTACACTGCGCTAGGTGACGGAAATTTGCGCTCACTACAGTTAACAAATATCAGATTTTTTGATATAGTGCAGATGAAAGCTCATGAAATAAAAAAGACAGTGTGGATGCCATTTTTATCTTCCTTTCTTATTGATATTTTTTCAACTTGCATATTCAATGAACATATTTCTAATTCTTTTCACAATGGTACAGGAAAAACTGTACTTCGTACAAACTACTGATTTTCTCCCTTGTTGTGACTGGCATATCTGTGATAAGAACAACTTTGATGTTGGAACATGCGGCAGACCATGGGCGGAGCTTAGGATATGGATTGGCATGGAGGGGGGTGATTGGGCGGGACTTGTGCACCGTGCGGAGGTGTCGCTAACGTTACGTCATATATGGGCATGTTTTAAGTCGGCGTTCGATGTGCCCTCTTCAACCGCGCGATCGCTGGATCCCACGCAGCGCTGAGCTGCAAGCTACCGTCTCTATTCAGAGTGTTTGCCGCGTCCGTGTGGCCAAATGACGAACGTATCGTTGAAAAACTCTTCATGGAGAATTTTGAGGATATTGCCATAGATACTGCGCCATTGCAGCCGAAGTGCCTCTTTCGACACGTTGACGATACGTTCGTCATTTGGCCACACGGCTGTGGGAAACTAGACGAGTTTTTGGAACACCTCAATGGCATCAACAGTAATGTCCAGTTCACCATGGAAGTGGAAAAAGATAATGCATTGCACTTCCTCGACGTCCTCGCCCACCGTAAACGAAGTGGGTGCCTTCACCACAGCGTCTACAGAAAACCCACCCACACAGACCTGTACCTGCACGCCACCAGCCATCATCATCCAGCACAGAAGCGCACAGTATTACAAACATTGGTACATCGTGCAAGAGTAATACAGACGACGATAACCTGCCCCATGAACTGAGCCACCTACGCAAGGTTTTCAGGAATAACGCTACAGCGCCCATCAAGTGAAAGAAGTGATTTCTGGGAAATATCAGAATATGACCACCGACGAAGAGCAGGAAAAGAAACTTGCTTTGCCGCCATTATGTGGCTCTGTGTCGGGCAAGATAAGCCGCCTGCTGAAAAGACACAAGATCAAATCAATCTTCCAACGAAAATCCGTCATTTACAGAGACCAGTTAAATATGCAGTAGGTCTCAGAACACCTGGAGTCTACGAAATACCTTGTGAGTGCGGCCAGAAGTACATCGGACAAACCGTGCGCACAGTGGAACAACGCAGGAAAGAACATGAGAGGTATTATATCGCCTACGCTATCCAGAGAAATCTGCGTTAGCTGAGCACGTGTTAGAAAACGGTCACCACGTAAAATTTGACGATACCTCTCTCGTGGCTCGCACTAACAGCTTCTGGGACAGTTTAATAAAGGAAGCTATTGAAATAAAAATTACCGCAAACACCCTGAATAGAGAGGGTGGCTTGCAGCTCAGCGCTGCTCGGGATCCAGCGATAGCGCGGTTGAAGAGGGCACATCGAACGCCGACTCAAAACATGTCCATATATGGCAATGTCACGGGCACCAGTGACGTCACAGCCGGCAGCTAGCGCATATAAGGGCGCACCTACAGCCCACTGGCAGTCATTTCACTTAACAATGGCCAAGGAGTGCTTGGCCGAAAGATCGTGTAGTTTTAAGCAATTGACGCTGTTGGAAACCCGAGAACATTTTATTCAATGTTATCGCCGCGAGACTCTGCATTCATACATGAGCGAGAAGTGTTTGAGTTGCTGGGGGAATGTTAGTTCTGGACTTCTATGCAGCTGTTGTGGCAGATGGTTACATTGTGGGGAATGTAGTGGCGTGAGAGTTGGGGAAGTAAATGGGTCTCTTTCATGGTATTTGCAGAGCATGTTCAAGGGATGGGAAAATAGCTAAATAGGAAGAGAAGATTAGATCCCTTAAGGCTGAACTGAGTAGTGCTAGGTAGGAGCTGACGAGGTTAAGGTGGAGAACTGTGAAGATAGGTAGGAGGTGGTAGCAAGGATCAGGGACAACAGAAAGAGAACATTATCTGACCGTTTCATCATTGGCACAAACAATAGACTTGCGTTGCTACCTCAGTTAACTAAGGAAGAGGCTCAGGTAGTTGTAAGTGCACTCAGCACTCAACAGACTTTCGCCAGGAAACCAAATGTTTCCAAAAATGGTGTGTAGGAGGAATGTTGTGTTGTTAGGTAGTAGCTGTGGAAGAGGTGTGGGCCAGATCTTACAGTAAACATTATGTGTTGGGTACCAGATCACAAGTTTTTTCAAACTCAGTGCATATCTTAGCCAAGTGAGAGAGGATGTAGGATCACTATGCAAGGGTTTTACGTAGTGGGATCACATTGTGGGAGTGGGTGGAGTGGGAAACACTATTGATAAGGACCAGGGCGACAATGTTGAGTGTGACCTGTTAAAACAGCATCTGCAACAAACCGTACAAATGTTGGCTTGGTTCTTGTTTTCATGTGGTATGATCGGCTCCAACTGAACATATGTGTCAGGCGTTTCAGTATGTAGCTAGATCAGCTGCTTTGGGAGGCTACATTGTTGGGTGTAGGTTTGGTTCCTGTAGATGGTATTGGTAGGTGGGACTTCACAAGATATGCCTGCATCTCAATAGGAAAGGGAAGGGTAAACTGGCTGGGATGGTAGCATAATCTTTAAGGGAGGGGGGCATTGAAACTCATAGGAGTACCTCTCTTTTAGGTGAAGATCAGTGGACAATGCTTCAACACTGAATGAAATTAAGCTTAATGAGAAGCTCAGACAGGAAGGCACTAGAGATGTTAAATTCCAGAAGACTCACATAAAATTACAATGGAAAATAATGTTACTATGTCACAAGAGTCTGATAAAAGTAGAGTGAAAAATAATTTTAGTATACAGCATCAGAATATCAGGGGATTAAAAAGCAAAATAGATGAGCTTCTCGTTTGTTTGGAAGATTTTGAAACTGAGGTGCAATAGGTGTACAATGCCTGTCTGAACATCATACAGTCATGGATATGGAAAACGTAAATGTAGGTGGATATAAGCTTACAACACATGTAAGCAGAGACACTATGGAGTGAGGGGGGTTGCCATATATGCTAAAATCTATCATTGTGTGAAAAATATAGAAACTAAAAAAATTGTGTAGATTGACATGTATAAACATGTGCATGTGAGCTTAAAATAGAAAACGATACTTTTATAATTGTTGCTATGTGTAGGTCCCTATTGGGAAATTCTCAGCTGTTTTTGAAAAACTTGGATTTTGTTGTTGTACTACCTGTCAGGCAGACAGAAACAAATTATTGACACTGAAGAATTACTTGTTTTTTTTCAGTTTGATGTCAGTTATCGATGGTCCTGCTCGGGTAGTACAGGAATGCAGAACACTGATAGGTAATGTTTTTATAAATAAAGATAAATTTAATCAAGCAAAAACTTTTCCTGTTAAGAAAGGTCTGTCTGATCATGATGCACAGCTAGTTACATTATATGACGTAGCTCCAAGCTCCATACAGTTGTGCAAAACAGTCCTCTAAAATAGTGCATTCAAGTAATGATTTAAGAATCAAATATTTTTTGGAAGGCTTGCGAAGTTAGACTGGGATGAGTTGTATAGGGGACCTGATGCTAATTTAAAATTTAAAATCTTTCACAATACCTTTGTGAATTTATTTGAAAACAGTTTTGCTAAGAAAACAAGGATATATAATAGTAAAAAAAATCTAAAAAGCCATGGCTTACTGAAGGGATGAAAATGTCTTGTAAATATAAAATGGAAATGTGTCTTATAGCTAGAAGGAGTAATGATCCAGAAACAATGGAACATTAACAAAACTACTGCACTGTATTAAAAAAGTCATTATAAAGTCCAGGAGAATGTGCATTATATCTGACATTAGCGCATCTGATAATAAAATGAAAACAATTTGTAATATAGTTAAAAGGGAAGCAGAGCAATCGAGAGCACAGGAAGACTGTATTTCTATCATACTCAAATGGAAAGTTTGTTAACAAAGAATCAGAAGTAGAAAACATTTTTAATAATCATTTTTTAAGTGTTGTAGAGAAAATAGTATGCAGTTATTCATTACAAAATACAAGGCAGTATATGGAAGAGGCAATACCTATGCAGTTTGATAAAATTGAAATTCAACCCACCTTTCTACTGAAATTAGGAAAATAATAAGTTCTCTCTAAAGTAAAAGCTCACATAGAATTGATGGCATTTCCAACAGAGTACTAATAGCTTGTTCCCAACAGATAATTAGGATTCTCAGCCACATATGTAGCAGCTCAATAAAACAGGGTGTTTTTCCAGATACACTGAAATACACTATTGTTAAACCATCAGTAGGACAGTGCACAAATGGCTTAATCCATATTTAACTGGAAGACTGGAGAAGTAGTAGAGTACAGATAGTCTGCAAAAATCAACAGAGTCCCCTAACTGGGCATGTATCAAGGGTGGTGTTCCACTAGGTTCAGTATTGGGCCCCATTCATGAATATGCAAAGCTAGTTCCTTTTACCAGTGATACAAGTATGGTAATCAGACCCAAGAAACAAGAATCAGTTGAGAAAATTGCAAATAATGTCTCTCAGAAAATTATTAAATGGTTCTATGCAAATGAATTCTCACTAAATTTTGAATAAATACAGTATACACAATTCGGTACAGTAGATGGCATCTGTTGCTAAGGCAGAATATTCAAAATCTATCGATCTGTGCACTGGTGAGATACTGGTGATCTGCTGAAATGGTTAGGTTCAGTTAGTTATGTTATTAGGGTTATTGCAAATTTTAGTGATAAACGTATTAGTAAATTAGCCTACTATGTCTATTTTGAATCACTGTCTTCATATGTCACCACATTTTGAGGTAATTCATCACTAAGAGAAAAGTATTCACTGCACAAAAGTATGTAATCAGAATAATAGCTAGAGCCCATCCACGATCACCTGGCTGACATTTATTTAAGGAACCAGATATATTCACAGTACCTTCGTAATACAAATATACTCACTTATGAAATTTGGTAGTAATAACCCACCCCAATTCCAAAATAATAATGAAGTGCACAGCTACAACACGAGAAGAAATGGTGATCTTTACTATTCTGGGTTAAATCTGACATTGGCATAGAAAGGGTTGAACTACACTGCCACAAAAATCTTTGGTCATTTGCCAAATACCATTAAAAGTCTGACAGATAGCCAACCAACATCCAAATACAAATTAAAAGACTTTCTGAATGACAAGCCCTTCTACTCAACAGATGAATTTTTAGATCTGAAGTAGTAAAAAAAAAAAGGATTACAAAATGTTTTATTCGTGATTTGCTGTGTGTTGTGGTCTTCAGTCCTGAGACTGGTTTGATGCAGCTCTCCATGCTAGTCTATTCTGCACAAGCTTCTTCATCTCCAAGTATCTATTGCGACCAACATCCTTCTGAATCTGTTTAGTGTATTCATCTCTTGGTCTCCCTCTACGATTTTTACCCTCCACCCTGCCTTCAGTGCTAAATCTGTGATCCCTTCATGCCTCAGAACATGTCCTAGCATCCGATCAATTCTTCTGGTCAAGCTGTGGCACAAATTCCTCTCCTCTCCGAATATATTTGGTACCTCTTCATTAGTTACGTGATCCACTCATCTAAACTTCAGCATTCTTCTGTAGCACAACATTTCGACAGCTTCTATTCTCTTCTTGATAAACTGTTTATCGTCCATGATTTACATCCATGCATGGCTATGCTTCATACAAATACTTTTAGAAAAGACTTCCTGACACTTAAATCTGTGCTAGATGTTAACAAATTTCTCTACTACAGAAACGCTTTTCTTGCCATTGCTAGTCTACATTTTATATCTTTTCTGTTTCGACCATCATCAGTTACTTTGCTCCCTAAATAGGAAAACTCGTTTACTACTTTAAGTGTCTCATTTCCTAATCTAATGATCTCAGCATCACCCGACTTAATTCGACTACATTCCATTATCCTCGTTTTACTTTTGTTGATGTTCATCTTATATCTTCCTTTCAAGACACTGTCCATTCCATTCAACTGCTCTTCCAGGCGCTTTGCTGTCTCTGACAGAATTACAATGTCACTGGCAAGCCTCAAAGTTTTTATTTCTTCCCAATGGATTTTAATTCCTAGTCCAATTTTGTTTTTCCTTTACTGCTTGCTCAGTATACAGATTGAATAACATCAGCGATAGGCTTCAACCCTGTCTCACTCCCTTCCCAAACACTGCTGACCTTTAATGCCCCTGGACATTTATAACTGCCATCTGGTATCTGTACAATTGTAAATATTCTTTCACTCCCTGTATTTGATCCCTGCCACGTTCAGAGTTTGGAAGAGAGTGTTCCAGTCAACATTGTTAAAAGTTTTATCTAATTCTTCAAATATTAGAAATATAGGTTTGCCTTTCCTTAATCTGTCTTGTAAGATACAACGTAGGATGAATATTGCAGCACATGTTCAAACATTTCTATGGAATCCAAACTAATCCTCGTCGAGGTCGGCTTCTACCAGTTTTTCCATTCATCTGTAAAGAATTCGCCTTGGTATTTTGCACCCATGACTGATAGTTTGGTAATTTGCACACCTGTCAACAACTGCTTTCTTTGGGATTGGAATTATTATATTCTTCTTGAAGTCTGAGGGTATTTCGCCTGTCTCATACATGTTGCTCATCAGATGGTAGAGTTTTGTCAGGGCTGGCTCTCCCAAGGCAATTAGCAGCTCTAAACGACTGTTGTTTACTCCTGGGGCCTGCTTCATCTTAGGTCTTTCAGCGCTCTGTCAAGTTCTTCACGCAGTGTCATATCTCCCATTTCATCTTCATCTAAGACATCTTCCATTTAAATAATATCGCCCTCAAGTACATCGCCAATCTATACCTTCCACCTTTCTGCTTTCCTTTCTTTGCTTAGAACTGGTTCCCCATCTGATCTCTTGATGTTCATATAGGTGGTACTCTTTTCTCCAAAGGTCTCTTTAATTTTCCTGTAGGCAGTATCTATCTTACCCCTAGTGATATATACCTCTACATCCTTACATTTGTCCTCTAGCCATCCCTGATTAGCCATTTTGCACCTCTGTCTATCTCATTATGGAGACGTTTGTATTCTTTTACCTACTTGATCCTCTGCTGCCTGTACAATTTTATCTTTCAATTCTACCCATTCTTCTTCTACTGTATTTCTTTCCCTCGTTCTTGTCAATCGTTCCCTAATGCTCTCTCTGAAACTCTCTACAACCTCTCGTTTTTCAGTATATACAGATCCCATCTCCTAAAATCCCCACTCTTTTGCAGTTTCTTCAGTTTTAATCTACAGTTCATAGCCAACAGATTGTGGTCAGAGTCCCTGGAAATTTCTTACAATTTAAACCTGGTTCCTAAATACTTGTCTTACCGTTATATAATCTGTCTGAAACCTTCCAGTGTCTCCAAGCCTCTTCCACATATACAACCTTCTTTCATGATGTTTTAAACCAAGTGTTAGCTATGATTAAGTTATGTTCTGCACAAAATTCTACCCAATGGCTTTCTCTTTCGTTCCTTATCCTCATTCCATATTCGCCTACAACTTTTCCTTATCTTCCTTTTCTTACTATCAAATACCAGTCTCTCATGACCATTACATTTTCGTCTCCCCTCACTATCTGAATAATTTCTTTTACCTCATCATACATTTCTTCAATCTCTTCGTCGTCTGCGGAGCTAGTTGGCATGTAAACTTCTGCTACTGTGGTAGGTGTGGGCGTCGTGTCTATCTTGGCTACAACAATGTGTTCACTATGGTGTTTGTAGTAGCTTACCTGTGCTCCTATTTTTTATTCATTACTAAACCTACTCCTGCATTACCCCTATTTGATTTTGTATTTATGACCCTGTGTTCACTTGACCAGAAGTTTTGTTCCTCCATCCACTGAACTTCACTAATTCCCACTATACCTTACTTTAACCTATCCATTTCACATTTAAATTTTCTAATCTACCTACCCGATTAACGGATCTGCCATTCCACGCTCTGATCTGTAGAATACCACTTCCCTTTCTCCTGATAACGATTTCCTTTTGAGTAGTCCCTGCACAGAAATCCCAATGGGAGAGTATTTTATCTCTGGAATGTTTTACCGAAGAGGACACCATCATCATTTAACTGTACAGTAAAGCTGCATGCCCTCAGGAAAAATAACAGCTGTAGTTTCCCCTCGCTTGCAGCCGTTCACAGTATCACCACAACAAGGCCGTTTTGGTTAGTGTTACAAGGCCAGATCAGTCAGTCATCCAGACTGTTGCCCCTGTAGCAACTGAAAAAGCTGCTGCCCCTCTTCAGGAACCACACGTTTGTCTGGCCTCTCACCAGATATCCCTCCATTGTGGTTGTACCTATGGTATGGCTATCTGTGTTGCTGAGGCATGCATGCCTCCCCATCAGCAGCAAGGTGTGTGTGTTTGTCCTTAGGATAATTTAGGTTAAGCAGTGTGTAAGCTTAGGGACTGATGACCTTAGCAGTTAAGTCCCGTAAGATTTCACACACATTTGAACATTTTAGAACATGCGATCTTTTGCACTGAAGACCACAATGCAATCTCTGAGCCACTGACACGAATGAAATAACGTTCTGTGGTTAGTATATTTCAATTTATTTGCTTGCTTTCTATTTATCAATGCACATGGAATTGTCAGAGTAGTTTAAAGATTTTTCGGTAGTTAAATTACAATATGAATTGCATAGTTACTACTACTCGAGCTGAAAGAGAAGGGGTATAGGTGAAGTTGAACCAGTATTGATTGGTGCCAAAAGACCCATACGTAATTAACTGTTCACTGCAAATGTTTCGAATTTTCCTTTGTAACTCTGCTGCTAAGTCTTTATAAAATATCTTTGAACTAATCACACAAATTACGAGTCATCTGCCCAGTGCTGTTATGAGATTGATCATTAAGTACACACAGTAGCTTGTAATTTCTTATACTAACCTTCCAGCTCAACAAAACAACAATTTATAGCATCAGCAGCAAGGGAATGGCGTAGTCACATATTTACTTTATATTTTCAGTGTTAATAACAACTTTTTTATTATTTCAGTTGATAAAAAACAAAATCGACATATCGTAGTGCCACTCCATTATAAATTAACAATTAGAGCTGAACCTGACTTTGAACTGAGAATTTTTGCCAGTCAAATATGATTGACTTCATGGAGATATGATCTAGGATTAACGTTTATACAGATTTCCAGGTTAAGCTAAGCTGAGGTCATTCTCTGTCTTATACAATCACCCTTAGTGTCATAGTAAGGCCTCTTGTGGGGAAATGCGCTCATCACATATGTAACTCTGTGGACTTCATTGGCAAACGAAAATCACTCAAACAGAACAGTTCTGATACATGTAGTGTTGTTGTTCACAAAGGTTCCTCTTTCAGAATCATTATTTCACATTGGCAAAACCTTGATAAGGAGATTTCAGTTTTGTTTGAACATGTCTTGACCTTGACATATTTTTAATTCAATAATGAATTTTATGAACAGACTGACAGTGTTGGCATGGGTAGTCCTTTCTCGCCCTTGTTGGCCACCTAATTAATGGAGAACTTCGAGGAAAAGGCGCTGGAATCTGCTAGCTTGAAGCCCACAGTATTTTGGAGGTATGTTCATGACACATTTGTAGTGTGGCCCCATGGTCAAGATAAAAGAAAATAATTTTTAAATCATCTGATTTCCATCCATAGACAAATTCAGTTCACAATGGAAATCGAAAAAGGTAGATGACTTCCATTTTTGGATGTTTTGGTATGATGCAAAGATGATCACACTTTTGAACATGCAGTACATCAGAAACTGACCGATACAGAATTACACAGAGGCGCCAAAGAAAGTGGTATAGGCATGCTTATTCAAATACAAAGATATCTGAACAGGCTGAATACGGCGCTGCGGTTGTTAACGCTTATATAAGACAACAAGTGTCTGGCACATTTGTTAGATCGGTTACTGCTACTACAATGGCACGTTATCAAGATTTAAATGAGTTTGAACATGGTGTTATAGTCAGTGCACGAACGATGGGACTCAGCATCTCCGAGTTAGCAATGAAGTGGGGTTTTCCCGTACGACCATTTCATGAGTGTACCTAGGATACTGAGGGAATTAGATTAGGAAATGAGACACTTAAAGTAGTAAAGGAGTTCTGCTATTTGGGGAGCAAAATAACTGATGATGGTCGAAGTAGAGAGGACATAAAATGTAGAATGGTAATGGCAAGAAAAGCGTTTCTGAAGAAAAGAAATTTGTTAACATCGAGTATAGATTTAAGTGTCAGGAAGTCGTTTCTGGAAGTATTTGTATGGAGTGTAGCCGTGTATGGAAGTGAAACATGGATGATGAATAGTTTGGACAAGAAGAGAATAGAAGCTTTCGAAATGTGGTGCTACAGAAGAATGCTGAAGATTAGATGGGTAGATCACATAACTAATGAGGAGGTATTGAATAGATAGGGGAGAAGAGGAGTTTGTAGCACAACTTGACAAGAAGAAGGGACCGGTTGGTAGGGCATGTTCTGAGGCATCAAGGGGTCACAAATTTGGCATTGGACGGCAGCGTGGAGGGTAAAAACCGTAGAGGGAGACCAAGAGATGAATACACTAAGCAGATTCAGAAGGATGTAGGTTGTAGTAAGTACTGGGAGATGAAGAAGCTTGCAGAGGATAGAGTAGCATGGAGAGCTGCATCAAACCAGTCTCAGGGCTGAAGACCACAACAACAACAACAACCTTGAATATCAGGAATCTGGTGAAACATCAAATCTCCGGCATTGCTGTGGAGGGAAAAAGATCCTGCAAGAACGGGACCAACGACGACTGAAGAGAATCGTTCAACGTGACAGAAGTGTAACCCTTCCACAAACTGCTGCAGATTTCAATGCTGGGCCATCTTCATGTGAACCATTCAATGAAACATCATCAATATGGGCTTTCAGAACCGAAGGCCCACTCGTGTACCCCTGATGACTGCACGATACAAAGCTTTATGCCTCGCCTGGGCCCGTCAACACTTATATTGGACTGTTGATGGTTGGAAACATGTTGCCTTGTCGGACGAGACTCGTTTGAAATTGTATGATGCAGATGGTCATATATGGGTATGGAGACAAACCTCATGAATCCATGGTCCTGCATGTCGCAGGGGACTGTTCAAGCTGGTGGAGCTCTGTAATGGTGTGGGGTATGTGCAATTGGAGTGATATGGGACCCTTGATACGTCTAGATACGACTCTAACAGGTGACACATACATAAGCATCCTGTCTGATCATCTTCATCCATTCATGTCCATTGTGGATTCCTACGGACTTGGGCAATTCCATCAGAACAGTGCGACTTCCGACACCTCCAGAATTGCTACAGAGCGGCTCCAGGAACACTCTCCTGTGTTTAAACACTTCCGCTGGCCGCCAAACTCTCTATACATGAACATTATTGAGCGTATCTGGAATGCCCTGCAACGTGCTGTTCAGAAGAGATTTCCAGCCCTCGTACTCTTACGTATTTATGGATAGTCCTGCAGGATTCATGGTGTCAATTCCTCCCAGCACTACTTCAGACATTAGTCGAGTCCATACCACATAGTGTTGTGGTGCCTCTGTGTGCGCGCACGGGCCCTACTCGATATTAGGGAGGTGTAACAGTTTCTTTGGCTCATCAGTGCCTGTTTATGTGCAAACAGCTGCCACCATCATTCGCTGACAATGAGCGTTCTCAGAACTCTGGTACACAGAGCACACATCATTGCTGAAGAGAGCAGTCTGGAGGATGAGCTTCTACACTTGAGAAGAACTTTTGAAGCCAGTGGGTATTCTCCACAGTAGATACGTAAGGCACTAAGAATGTAACGAACAATGAGCATAAGCAATAGTGAAGAAGATATGGAATCCATGGCTTTTATGCCTTATGAGGGAACCCAATTATAAGAAATAGAACGAATCCTTAGCAATCACAAAGAGTGATTTTTCACTCTCCACCAAAGACACCAGCACTGCTGTGTTCCGTTAAAGATGATTTGGTGATTTGGAAGCCTGAGGTTTACAAGATCCCCTGTGAGTCTGGCCATTAATACATTGGAAATACAACAAGTACAGTCCATGAGAGATGCAGAGAGCACTGCACGTGCAGCTGACTCATACAACCTAATAAATTGGTGATGCCAGATCACTGTATTGACACTGGACACTATGGTGTAAGATAACATCGAAATTTTAGCCTTGATTTAATTTTTCTGGGGTCTCAGTTGTGATAGAAGCAACTGAAATTCGGTTGGTGACGAATTTAATTCATAGAGATAGCGGCTTCAGCTTGGATAAACTATGGAATCCTGCACTTCTTGTAATAAACTCATGAAGACGTTGCAACGGTGCAGCTCACAGTGATACATCACCGTGTGGGTCGATCGTGAAGTCACAGATCTAATCCCATGCGTATGTTGTATCTCTTTAGCGCTGATCAACGTCTCTGGCACCTTGTCTGTCTGTGGCCGCATGCACAGTAGCGCGGTCTGTGGGTTTAGGACAGAGCAAGTGCTGGAGCGTCAATCACCTCGGCTCACTCTGAAGATGGAAGCCGAAATATCGGAAGAGAAGTGAAATTTATGTAGCTGCACGCCCAAAATTTGAGGAACAATTTTTACTTCTACTTAGATCCTCTAAAATTTCCTCTTCCATCAGACATCTTCTGTTGAGAGCAATGATTAGGCTACAACAAAATGGACGCTGGGATTACAACCAATAAATTTTCAGTGGTGTTTCAACTAATAAATGACATTCGTCATTGAAATCGTTTGTAACCTAACTTTCAGAGACCCACATACGATTATAACACTGTAACATCTTAGCCATTATTTTGAGAACGAAATTGTACCCACCATGGGATTAATAAAATATAATTATAATCAACAATTTCATTACAAAGACGAGAAGTTTAAATTCGAAAATGAACAATACTGAGTATTTGGTCTGGCTTGCACAAAGCATAAGCTAATTATCGTACAAGTGTTTCAACATACAACGAAAATGAATAATACATGCCGCAATATATGCACATTGGGTGTAGAATTATTCCCTTACCTTGGAATGCACTAATCTGCAGAACAAGTTACTGTCAACTGTACACAATACCACAATCAGAGACACTCAACGGTAAGAGCCGGCCGCTGTGGCCGAGCGGTTTTAGGCGCCTCAGTCCGGAACCACGTGGCTGCTATGGTCGCAGGTTCGAATCTTGCCTTGGACATGGATGTGGGTGGTGTCTTTAGGTTAGTTAGGTTTAAGTAGTTCTAAGGGACTGATGACCACAGGTGTTAAGTCCCAAAGTGCTCAGATCCATTTGAACCATTCAACAGTAAGAATGTTTACCATTTTCACTCCTTATTATGCGTTTAGAAGATAGTGAGGTGCGAATTCAAAAAGTAGGAAGTATTTCTGCCAGAGTTCATTAAAGGAAGTTATTTGTCATAATAAAAGGCTACATAAACAGATCTTTCTGTACAAAGCAGCAGAGAGTACTTATACTTACCAGTAACTTATAAAGGGTTAAAAAGATGAATAATGTGTAAGAAAGTAAAATAATCATTAGCATTATGTTTGCTGGTAAAACGTTAGGTCATTTATCGGATTATAATATCAACAGGCGCACTGAAAATTGTGACCCAGTATTCTATGATCTGCAGAAAGCTCATCAAAAATTTTCTTCATTATATGGGTATGTTTCGAAGTCAACTTTCGCTTCCCCTACTACAATTTCAAAATTTCTTCTTAATGTGACTAAATTGTTTCTTGTAGCTTGAAGATTTTGAGAGGCATTCCATGTGTCAGCATTCGGGCACTGCAGTAGTTTGGAAACTGCGTTAATATTTTACAAAACCTGGCATGGAAATGCGAGAGAAAGACAAAAGTTATTAATATCTCTTATAAAATTAGAGGATTCTTCCCTCTCTGCTTTTTCTTGCTGTCTAAAATGACACTGGATGTGTACTGTAAAAATTGTATAAAATTCTGTTTGATTGATAACAGTTGAAGGTCATCCAGTGGGGCACAGTGTCTTCAGAGACGTTGAAACACCTGTGCCAGTTGTAATAGTCTCTTTTATTTGTTGCCTTTGAACCACAGACACACTAAAGAATCGTAAATGCATTGCATTTCCTCATATAACTGTTGAAGTTCCACTATTTCATGACTGAATCGTTTAGTACCAAATTTAAGTTATGTGTTGAACAATTATTAAACTCAGGATTTGAGACGGTACTTTTAATTCCTGACTGCAGTCCACAGGCCTGTGTATTTGTCACTAATGGACGCAGCACATTCGTATCCTTGACCTCTGCACCTATCCAGTTGTATGTTCATTTTGTCTAAATTATTTTTTTCCCAAAGCTCTCAGCATTATGACCTCTTACCTCACGGAATCCTTGAAAACGATTTTTTGTTTCAAACTACTTTCTATCTGGTTTGCTTAAATATAAGTGCAAATACTTTACAACACAGTTAAGATGGTATTATCTCGATATATCAGGGGTTGTGTCTACAGTAAATGAAAAGAATGGCTGCTCTTTAATGCACTCTAAAACACAATCATTTAACAATTGTATCATTTCGTTTTGAGTCTGTGGGCTCAGATAGTTAGTTCTAGTTTTGTCATTTGAAAGATGTGCAATCAGAGAAGAATCATATCTCTATAGGACGTTCCCTATATTTCATAAATTGCCACTTTTTTCCCCCACTTCAGAATCACGATTGCTGTGGAAAGCAATTTGACATAGAGCTAACATCCTTGTTACAGCCAGTATTCTAGAAATTGTATTTTCATTTGGTCATGTCCTTCATAGAAAAGTTTATTCATTGATTTTGCCGTGTATCCAAATGCTGAAAGTGATACAAGCATTTAAATGAGTAGTGCAAGTTCTATGTACTTTATTTTCTTTATTAAACCTTGCCAGTCATTAATTTGTCCATCACGCCATGCAATTTCTCCCTCTCTGAATACCCAGCATGGTACACAATGTACTGTATTTTTGAATCAGAGGAATAGCACAGCCAAAATGGGTGGATTTTTTGGTCTGTTTTGCTATAATTATAATAGTAATCGCAGCTAAATGATTTTTTGATCTTAGTATATATAGTGGAAAGACCTTGAGGGTTGCATGGCCTGCTGTTTGTAAGATTAGATTAATTCCATAGACCCATAAAAGAAGGAATCCTCCTGGGTGTGGAACATGTCAGACAAACACATTACAAAAATGTAATTAGAAAAAACTTTAGTGTCATTAATTTCAATGATCCTCAGTCAATAAACAGTAAATTTATGTAGATGAATTAAATATAAACTTCTAATATTTACAGTTTTAATACTTACATCTGCTTTCATTAAATCCATCATTTAGACATTTGCTAGTTTCTTGGCTATTAGAACCAAGCATTGTCAAAAATTAAAGTAAATTATTCATTTCAGTGGTCTTCAGTTAAGAACAGTCAGATTATGTAGAAGATTTAAAATTAAACTTCCACTATTTACAGACTTAAAACTTACATCTACTTTACATACATCCATCATTCACACAGAAGGTAGTTACTTGGCTGTTATAACCAAGTATTGTCAAAAATTAAAGTATAATCAATTTTCATTAAAATGGTCTACTGCACTTGTTGAGAAACTCATGGATGGAATAGAAGGAGTTGGCCACCGAAAATTCTTTTAAATTATGTTTAAATTGTGCCTTGTCTGAAACTAAATTCTTAATGGTTTCTGGTAACTTATTGAAAATATGCATTGCTGAATACTGAACTCCTTTCTGCGCAAGAGTAAGTGATTTTAAATCTTTATGTATATTGTTCTTATTCCTAGTATTCATACTGTGTACTAAGCAGTTAGTTGGAAAAAGAGATGTATTATTTACAACAAACTTCATTAAGGAATAAATATACTGAGAAGTTGTGGTTAATATGCCCAATTCTTTGAATAGGTTTCAACATGATGTTTTTGGATTTACACTACTCATTTCTCTTATTATACACTTCTGTACTCTAAAAATTTTTCTCTGTTTGTGGATTTACGCCAAAATATGATACAATATGACATAATGGAGTGAAAATAAGCAAAATATGCCAGTTTTTTTTATATCTCTTATGTCTGACATCATTCGCATTGCAAACACAGACTTGTTTAGGCGCTTTAGCAGTTCGTTAGTATGTTGCTCCCAACTGAATTTATTATCAAGTTGTAATCCCAAGAATTTTACACTCTCACCTTCTCCTATTTCCATGTCATCATATTTTATGCACACACCAGAAGGAAATCTCTTGGAAGTTCTGAACTGCCTATAGTGGGTCTTTTGAAAGTTTAATGACAGTGAATTGGCTATGAACCACTTACTAATGTCAGTAAATATTTGATTAGCTGCCCTTTCTAAATTTATATTTGGTTACTATTTATTGTAATGTTTGTATCACCTACAAATAAGACAAACTTGGCATCTGGTAATGTAACAGATGACAGGTCATTAATATACATGAGAAACAGTAGTGGACCTAGTATGGAACCTTGGGGAACACCACATGTAATTTCTTCCCAGTCAGATGATGTCTGATTGCCTACTGCTGTAGTGTTGCATAATGACACCCTTTGTTTTTTTTTTTTAGTAAGATATGACTGAAACCACTTTGCAGCACTGCCAATGACGCCATAATATTTTAATTTACTTAAAAGAATGCTGTGATTCACACAGTCAGACGCCTTTGACAGGTCACAGAATATGCCAGTTGCCTCTAATTTGTTGTCCAATGAATTAAGGACCCTTAAGAAACCCAAATTGTGACTTTGACAGTATGTTATTTTCACTAAGGTGCTTAAGTAGATGCTTGAACATAACCTTCTCAAAGATTTTTGAAAAAGCTGGCAAAAGTGAGATTGGTCGGTAATTTGACGGCATTTCTTTGTCCCATTTCTTGTGGAGAGGTATAACTTCAGCATATTTAAGCCAGTACGGGAATGTTTCTGTGACAAGTGATTGATTACACGAATAACTCAAGATATGACTAAGCTCACATGAACACTCTTTTATTACCTTTGTTGAATTGTTATCATAACCACTAGAATGCTTCGATTTCAAGGACTTTATGATGGATTCTATTTCTTTGGGTGAAGTAAGTGTCAATTCCATTTTACTGAGATTGCTTGTGTGCACTGGTCTCAGATATTCCATTGCATTATTTACTGAACCTGGCAACCCCATGCTATCAGCAACAGAGACAAAATACTTGTTTAAATGGTTTGCAACACAACACGCATTTGTTACCAGGGTTTCATTTATTTTTAGAGCTATTTGTTTCTCCTCATTTCTGGTCCTACCTGTCTCTGACTTCACTATATCCCATAGTGTTTTTATTTTATTGTTTGATGTATTTATCTTCTTCTCATAATGCAGGTGTTTAGATTTCTGGATAACCTTCTTCAATATTTTGCAGTAATTTTTGTTATGAGCTATAATGCTAGTATGAAAGGTGTCCCTATGTATCAGACAGAGTTTCCTTTTTGTCTCACATATCTTTATCCCTTGTGTGATCCATGGTTTCTTATTAGACTTCTGCTTAATTTGAGTTACCTTCAGAGGAAAACAATTTTCAAATAACATGCTAACTTTGTTAATGAATGTTTTGTATTTTCCATTTGTGACTTGGATGCTGTAAACATCCATCCAATTAATTTCTTTGAGCAATCTCCTAAATTTCTCAGTTTTTGACTGTTTTATTGGCCTTCTGTACTCAGTTCTGATAGATGTTTTAGCCTGACAATTTTCAAAATTTAATGTTATGTGTTGCATGTCATGGTCAGATAGCCCATTTACTACTGGTTTTGTAAAGTGGCTTCGTTGCCTAGAATTGTCTATAAATATATTATCAATGGCAGTTTTAGAACATTTGTATATCCTAGTTGGGAAATTTACAGTAGAAATTAAATTGAATGACAATGTAACTGATTTCAGTAACTGTTCACTGACAGTGTTTTTCTGGACATCTATATTAAAATGTTTGGTTTAGTCTCTTCATTAATTTTGCCCTGAAATAATCCTCTACCAACAGCTAAAAGATGCAGTTTTATTGGTTATCTTGAAGTTGAGAACAATCTGTTGGTGTGAATCAGGGTCTACTGCTTGTCGTCCATTTCCAAATTGTGCATCGCCAGAATTAACACCCAGTTCATTTTCACAGCTAGCAACGTGTCCTCTGTGAACTTGAGACTGTCAGAATTTTCTCCTGTTTCCCTGGTTCAACTGTACTTATTTCCACTTTCAACTTTTAAATCGACAGCTTCGTGAGATGGCATGTAGCTACTAACACGGTCTGTCATTTTAAGTAATTGGTTTTACAGATGTGACAATCCCTTGACTCTAGGGGCCTTAATTTTTACGTATGGACACACAGACCATTGCCAATACATGTCATGTGAAGACAGCTTTTACTGAGTGAATTGCTAATGTGAAGTTTATTTGTCCTCCTGAAGAAGGCAGGATTCAATCTGCTGAAACCATGGTAACAGTTATTTTAAAACCAATATTTGTTGCAACTGGTTGGTTGTTTTTTATGCCTGCTGTTCTGTCACTGTTGCTGTAGTGCAGCCATGTTAAAAATATGGAACGTTATTTACTCCTATGAGAAGATTTAGTAGCAGCTGGGTAATTGTATGGTCTGCAACAACAATATGTAAAACAAATGTTATGCAGTTTTGTCTTTTGTGTGAATGTTACTGTAGCACTGAATGAGTTTGATGTCTCCTTCTGCATCATTCACAACAATCATCTCCTCCAGTTTTTGAACTGCTCTTTTGTAATGGGAGTCATCTTTCCGCATTGAAGAGCGTTTGAGGAGATAATCGGTACTGATAGAAAACCCCATTAAGACAATTTTCGCAACAGGTGTTACAAAAGACGAAGAGTCACCATTCATAATGGAAGAAAAGATAATTTTTGCATATAATGTACCTTTTTAGTCTTTTTTCATCCATTTCTTCATATTTTCCGAGTTCCAAGATAACTTGACCTTTTTTGGAACATTATCATCAAAGTAGATTCAGAAGGATGTAGGCTGCAGTAGGTACTGGGAAATGAAGAGGCTTGCACAGGATAGAGTATCATGGAGAGCTGCATCAAACCAGTCTCAGGACTGAAGACTACAACAACAACAATCGTCAAAGGGACCTAAAGCCACGGTTTTTGGAGCCAAGTGCCAGAGGCGATTCGAATTTTGTTCTGCTGCGTTACTGATTATTGAAGCAGTATCCTGATAATTTATCAATTGGCTCACGAACAGGAAACCGTGGTAAGGCACCTTAATTGCGTATGTTGCAGTCTGCCATAATAATACATATTATTTTTAATAAGTTCTTCTCAGTATCAAATAAATGAAATTAATCTTGAACTATGGATAACTAGAATGGATACATGGCCTTCGCATCCACTTGGAATGAATTGCGGCTCCTGGAATATGAAACGACTACAGGTTTTTTGGAATGCCATCATGAAAGATCACCGTCAGTTCTCGGTAATTATTTCGCAGTTTCTCCTGCGTAAAAAGTTAGTTTTCAAGAAATAGAGCGTTCATCATCAGGTATTTCATTGCGATCGGTTATGTAAGCGTTCTCGACGAGTTTCGACCAACTTACTCTAAATTTTCTTCTAGTTCAAAAGAGATACGCAACACAAACTCAATTTTTCTAGATTTTTGCAGCTGTCATTTAATTGACCTGCTTGCTGTCGTATCACAGCAAAGTGTCACAATTTTGTCAGCTATACCCTATTGCTCTACTCCAGAAGACCTTCGAATTTCAGGCACTCCTAACAATTTTTGCTTGATATGAAAACTAATACTGCCCCACTCTGTCTGCCTTTTTATCACCTTTGAGCACAGGAACAAGCTTTCCATCCCAGTACTACACTAATACTTGGCAATCATTTAATTAAATTTGTGCACGTTTTGCTTCTCTAAGTTTGTGCATGTTTTGCTTCCCTAATTTTTTTCTGAGGAATTCAAAAGAAGTTCGATTTATAACCAGGTTTTTAGTTTCATGCCCAAAAGCTTTTGCAATAGCCAGAAATACGTAAACCCCATTTCTACAACTGATTTTGCCCATAATAAAAACTACAGAGTGACAGAGAGCTCAAATCTGCAGTTTACCTCGAATTTTTGTTTCTGCTGCGATCTTTACTCTTAGTGATATTTGCTGACTGACTGTAGAGGAGTTTTCACTGTCATCACAGCTTCTGTTTCCTTGCCTTCTTTGTGTTGAATGATACTTGTTATATATTATGATCAAATATTGTTACATAATATTATGTATTAGGATATAACTCTCAAGAGAAGGTTATTAATATAACTATTTCTAGTTATAAAACTTTATTTAAAGCATGAGTATGAAAAATTGGAACAAAATTCACACAACAGAAATTCGAAACTTCATGGTCGATGAGATTTGTCTTATAGTTGTCTGATTGAGCTTAAATTTTCGCAAATCTTCTTTTTTGTAATTTATTGAAACAAAATCGTGTGTGGGAGCTAAACTTCTAGAAAGTTGAAGAACAAGGATCACCTACTCTACAGTGTATCTCTCTGTTGTTCTAGAAAAGCCGTCAGTACCCTAGTAGTAGAGTAGTAAAAATCCATTTTCTAGGCCTCCGTTAGCCAGAATTCTTCAGCAATCAGTGACTCAAATACTTTGCGTCCCTGCTTAGAGGTTTCTTTCTCAATTCCCATCGTCTGCAAGTAGTTCTTGAAATTCCAATGAGCAGTCAGTAGACTTAGCATAAATTTAATCTGCCTCCTGTTGAAGCCCAGGATTACAGAGCTCCTCTTTAACTCCTTGACCGGGCTATTTCTTGCGCCAAGTAACTGTCATTATTGTAGTATTACCTGCCGTTGAACCGAGCGAGGTGGCGCACCAGTTATCACACTGGACTCGCATTCGGGAGGACGACGGTTCAATGCCGCGTCCAGCGCTCCTGATTTAGGTTTTCCGTGATTTCCCTAAATCGCTTCAGGCAAATGCTGGGATGGTTCGTTTGAAAGGGCACAACTGACTTCCTCCTTCATCTTTCTCTAATCCGATGAGACTGATGACCTCGCTGTTTGGCCCCTTCCCAGGAATCAACGAACCAACCAACTTGGACATCCTCTGTCCTCCATGCTCGTAATGGTTCCTGCTGCTGACGAGGGTATTTCCGTGCGCCGCTCTCTGTTCCCCTTCCTTGGGGCACCTTCTGCAGCGCAGCGAAAGCTGACACGTTTCGGCGTATTTTGTTCACATCAAGTAGTTGAGGGGATTGTCGTCTTCTGATCCTGGTACAGCCATGGGCTTAGTGATACGTTCTGGTTCAACGAATGGAGGTAGTATAGTGGTAGGCATACGAGGACAAAAGATGCCACCATCCAACTCTCGTCTCCTCCTCGCCCTATGACATCATGCAAAGTCATCAGATTTCTCACGCGCCTCTGACATAGACCACTTACCCTATGTATAAAATGGCGGGAAATTAAAAAATTGGCTGCAAATTCAAAATAGCTTGTCCTGCAAGTTCCCCCTCCCCTCCCCCCATTGCTATGACATCACTGTGGGAGTAAGGCTGTTGTCCTAAGAACTCAAAAATCCAAAACAGTGCATTATTCAGTTGATGTGAAATTCGAGGTCAATCTCTCTGTCGTCAGAATCCAAGATGGCGATCAAAGATGACGACCTTTGGATGAGAGGACAGTCTCTATGACGCCACAGTCCAAGATGGCGATTCAAGATGGCAACCTACAGATATGAGGACAAATAAAATTTGGCAGCCGATCTGACCAAGATCCCTAATAGATTTGGGTCTTATGTAAAATCAGTATCCAGATGGAAATAATCTTTTCAGTCACTCAGTACCATACAGTCATTGATATGGAAGCTGACAGAGAAAGCCAAGATACTGAATTCGATCTTACGAAATTATTTCACCACAGATCATAACACAGTCTCTACTATCAACTGTATGGACATTTAGAATGGCATATATTGAGATACGTGTTACGATCTGAGTGGGAGTTGTGTTGTTATTAGGAGCTCGTGCAAAGTGCGGGGCTGAGTGATCCTATCGAGAGCTGAAGCGCTAATGAAACATCATACAATTAACAATCATTTATTGGCTAGGATTTTACAATCACTCCATCTTTTTCCTGGCACTACCTACCAGTAACAATCCGCACTGCTTGAAAGCGCGAGGTGGCGCATCAGTGCCTGGCGAGTGCAGGCCCTGGCGTTGCCTGTGGTCAGCACCTTGGCACGCGGATGGTGCAGCGGCCGCGAGTGTCCGCAGCCCAGTGTGACTGTGGTCTTTGTCGGAGTCTCAGTGCTCTTGATGAGTGAAGCTGCACTTAGGTTTATTCCCAGAATACTGCACACCTCTGCAATCGGTTGCCAAGATGCCGTGAAGGGAGTAGCCTCAACAGCAACATGAAAGACAGCTCGAGTGGCAGTCCCAGCGTACAGCTGGTAAGGTGGTACATGTACTGACACAGTAGCGGCGGCACAGGCGCCCGGCAGCCAAGCTGCAGACAGGCAGATCAGTTCTTCACCCATGGAAGATCAGCCCAGTCTCCGTTTTGAGTGGCGTAACTACGACTTGCAGGTCAGAAGTCTCTTCCACAGCTGGACAGCTGTGCACATGCAACAATGGACTCCAAGTTGGCAGCAGTTTGTAAACACTTGTTGGATCCACCAGAGTATCCTACAACTTAGTAGAGTTGGTCTACCATGGCTATTCTTGATGGAGGTTGGACGCCCTCACTCAGAGACTGTCTAGCTCTTGACTGCTCTAGTGTTTAAGTTCAAGATTTCAGGTCGTTCCTTTATGCAAAGTTTGCATCCTGAAAGGCTTTCTTATGACGTCTCTAAATGAGGCCGAGAAAAAAAAAGAAGATAACATGATAGCCTCGTTACAGGAATTAGTGATGTTCGGTGGCAGGAGGAACAAGACTTTTGCTCAGGTGAATACAGGGTTGCAGTTATACGAGTCGAGGGATATGAAAAGGAAGCAGTAGTTGGGAAGGGAATCAGACAGGGCTGTAGCCTCTCCCCGATGTTATTCAATCTGTATATTGAGAAAGCACTAAAGGAAACAAAAGAAAAATTCGGTGTAGGTATTAAAATCCATGGAGAAGAAATAAAATCATTGAGGTTCGCCAATGACATTGTAATTATGTCAGAGACAGCAAAGGACTTGGAAGAGCAGATGACGGAATGGACAGTGTCTTGAAAGGAGAATATAAGATGAACACCAACAAAAGCAAAACAAGGATAATGGAATGTAGTCGAATTAAGTCGGGTGATGCTGAGGGAATTAGATTAGGAAATGAGACACTTAAAGTAGTAAAAGAGTTTTACTATTTGGGGAGCAAAATAACTGATGATGGTCGAAGGAGATAGGATATAAAATGTAGACTGTCAATGGCAAGAAAAGCGTTTCTGAAGAAGATAAATTTGTTAACTTCGAGATAGATTTAAGTGTCAGGAAGTCGTTTCTGAAAGTATTTGTACGGAGTGTAGCCATGTATGGAAGTGAAACGTGGACGATAAATAGTTTGGACAAGAAGAGAATAGAAGCTGTCGAAATGTGGTGCTACAGAAGAATGCTGAAGATTAGATGGGTAGATCACATAACTAATGAGGAGATACTGAATAGAACTGGTGAGAAGAGGAATTTGTGGCACAACTTGACTAGAAGAAGGGATCGGTTGGTAGGATATATTCTGAGGCATCAAGGGATCACCAATTTAGTATTGGAGGACAGCGTGAAAGGTAAAAATCGTAGACGGAGACCAAGAAATGAATACACTAAACAGATTCAGAAGGATGTAGGTCGCAGTAGGTACTGGGAAATGAAGAAGCTTGCACAGGATAGAGTAGCATGGAGAGCTGTATCAAACCAGTCTCAGGACTGAAAACCACAAAAACAACAACAATAGCGCAGTTTTTCAGCTTTACACTGTTGGCAAAGTGCTGTGTCAGTTGTCCTTGGCTTCTCTCTCAAGTAGTCTGACGGTACAATCTTCCAGATTCTTTGTACTTTGGACCATCTGCCTTGATATTGAGTTAAGACACCGTTGCGTAGCCAGCAGACACGCCCCCACCTAGCATTGTCTCAGTCAATTCCTAACAAAATTTTATTACTGCACTAGCTTACTATTCTATTGTTTAACATAAGCGATTATGGAACAGAAAAGCAACTACAATCACTTAATAGTGCCAAGGCATCAGGAGTAGATGAGAGACCTGTAAGATGCTACAGAGACTATGCAGAAGAACTTGCTCCCCTTCCAGCATCAGTTTATGGTAGGTCGCTGAAGCAACGAAGAGTAGCTAACGACAGAAAAAAGTGCAGGTCTTTTGTTTTCAAGAACGGTAGTAATAAGGATGCATGTAATTGAGCCATGCGTGGCTCTTGTTCCAGCCATAATGTATTTTACACCCTGTTTTAAACGTACTTCCATCTCACTACGTTAATTTAAATTACTGGCGTCACTGAGTTGCTGCTTTGCCTGACCATGAGTGGCGCTAGCACTGCGTATCAATACTTCCCCCTCGTAGTATCTTTGCTCGACTGCTATTACTTTCCGGTCGTTGTCTGTCGTAAAGCAGTTCGGGTCGCGAGTTCAGGCTGCCAGTCAGTTGGAACGCAGTCCGCACCTGCCAGTCAGGGAGCTGTAATGCGGCACTAGTGTAGTCGAGTTGGAGCTGTGAGGTCTGTCGACATGGATCGCCTGACCATTGCCGCCACGCATCACTTGAGCCGGGCCACGGTCTTGGTGGATCGTCGGTCGGTCGTCCAACCGGACGACGCGTTTTGGCTTGCCGATCGTTCATGAGGCGGCTGTGCATGTGTGCACCGACTCCCGATTGGTCTTTTTGTGTGCTTAGTTACTGTTGTGTATCGTTCAGGTCTTCGTGCAAGTGTTTGTCAGGTTGTGTGTGTAGTTAGCGTTATTTCCACTGACGACTATTTTAGATGCTGTCGGCATTCTGAGGGTAGTCGGTCGGTTGGTGCGGACCAGGGAGGGTATCTCCGTGCGGCGCAGTCGGCTGGGTCCGCTGGCGGTCCCTGCGCACTGTAGGAGCGTGTGTGGAGCTGTCAGATTGCTACGGGCTTCGTGGCTCACCGACACAGGACATCAAAGTTGAGTGGTGTGTTAAGTACCCAAGCCACTCCATTCATGTTGTCGTTCGTTTGGTATTCGCTGTTGTGGAGCTTTTCCTGTGATCAACACCGAGTGTTTGTAGTGGTGAAATCGCGCCGCCGTGAGGTGGAATTTACTATATTGGTTCACTATAATTCAAGTGCACCAGCGGAATTTTCTACCTTGTGGCCATTAGCGTTCCAGTTACCTGTCCTGGCGACTAACGTAATTTCAGGCAGCGTCCTTTCCTCATCTGTTGTCACTGTCCAACATGGTGTGTAGTTTTGACTGCTTAATGCATATCTCATTGTGGATAATCACGTCCGTAACAGTTTGGTCTTTCAGTGTCCATGTACCGATTGGTGGCTAGCAAGTCGTTTGGTCGGTCCGTCCTTCACTGTCTCTTGGTTGGGTTACCGACGGATCAAGTGTAGCTGCGCCCATCACCTGTCTTACCTTAAGTAAACGTTAATGTTTCGAGGGCAGCCCCCCCCCCCCCCGCCCCCGCCCCTGGAGGCGTCTGAGTGCCGTTGTCTGTACTGTCCTTTTTATGGGTGTTTAATGGTCTGTTTGTAATCTATTATAGCCAATGCTTTAAAAGAAAATTTTTTTACTGTGTTTTATGTAAATCAAGGGCCTTCAGCCTATATAAGTAAGTTTGAATTCTGGCAAGTGGATATTTTGCTGAAGGGTACTGTTGGTGTGCTATCTTTTAATATAGTGCGCTGTCAGGCACTTAAAACTTAAAGGTTTAAGTTATTTTGAATTTTTGTAAAATCAATTGTGAGCCTTCAGCTGCTAAAACCCTTATTCTTAAATTTTGTTATTGTCGTTGCGTCGTCTTTTCATTTAGTGTGCTTTCGGCCACTTAAAACTCAGAGGTTTAACCTATTTTCTGAATGTTTGGAAAATCAACTGTGGGCATTCAGCTGCTTAAAGCTTTATTCTTACAATTTCCCCTTAAGCGAAAACATCGCGGCCTTCTGCATTAAAAGATTATGGTAATATATTTAAAAATGTTGAAATTTAATTGTAGCCTTCAGCTGTTGGTATTGCACCTAGTTTATGTTTGTTCTACCCACTTTTGCCATGAGGTTTTCAGCCTAGCTGTGATATATACATATATATTTTAATTATTTTATATGCAATTTTAACTGTGTGTCTTCAGTCAGTAGAAATTTATATTGTTTATTTTTAAGATTTCTTGTTTGGATGCCTTCAGCCGTGAAAGAATCTTATTTTGAAAGTCTTTGTTGTAAAATTTCGGCTGTGTGCCGTTTTGGTTTAAATGTGTTATTAAATTACAATTTTTGAAGTGAAAATGACCGCCACCTTATTTGGCCCTTTCCACAATCCTAATCACCTGTTCTGCCCTGCGAGTTTGGCGGGCGTTTCAGTAATTACTGCATGCAATTATCGACATCAATCTGTTGTAGAATTATGGAACACGTTTTGTGCTCTCATATTGTTACGTTTTTGGGGAATGAGTCTCTTCTATAAAAATAAACATGGATTCTACAAACAGAGAAACGCGAAACTCAGCTCACTCTGTTCCTCCATGAAATCAACATTGTTGTAAAAATCGGTGCTCAAGCTGATGCCGTGTTTTTGATTTCATCCACGAAAGAAGTGGCTTACACAACACTTTTTTGGAGCGATTCTTGAATACTGTTCATCACTTTCCGATCCTTACTAGGTTAAGGTAACGGAAGAGTTACAGAACGCCCAACGAAGAGTGGCGCGCTTCGGCAGGTATCGTTTAGAAGGCATGAGAGCATTATCATTTTGTGGAAAAAATACGGTCTTAGCGAATATCGGACCAGATTTGCGACTGGATTCAAGACTTCCCTGTAGACATAACACGTAGCTATTAACGGAACAAAATCAACAGATGCAAAGGTAACTTTTGGAGTATCTCAGGGAAACGTGATAGGACCGTTGCCGTTTACAACGTATGTAAATCATCTAGTACAAATTCTGTCTATAAGAACGAAGCAACGCCAGAAGGCTGTAGTGATTTGCAGAAGGACCTCTGAGAATTGATGAATGGTGCAGGAACTGGTAGTTGACCCTGATTTTAAACCAATGTAATATATTGCACATACACAGTAGAAGAAATCCATTACTGTAAAACTATACCGTTGATGACAAACTGCTATAAACTGTATGTAATGGAAAATATCTATGAATAACCATCTGGAGCGATGTGAGACAGATTCATACGGCGAATCTTAAGGGAATGTAAATCATCCACGAAAGAAGTGGCTTACACAACACTTTTTTCGAGCAATTCTTGAATACTGTTTATCACTTTCCGATCCTTACTAGCTTAATCTAACGTAAGTGTTACAGAACGCCCAACGAAGGTATCGTTTAGATGTCATAAGAGCATTGCAGATATTGTCAACCGACAGTCGCTTGTGTTTCTTTTAAACTATTAAAACTAGAGTTAAGCTCTTGTTAATACTCATACTTCTGTATTTATAGATAGAATTCTTTGGTTATTTACGTCCAGCAATCGAAATTAATTGTCATCATTAAATGAACTCAATGAGAAAATTCGAGAAATTAGAGCCAGCACAGAGGTTTACCGACAATCATTCTTCCCATGCGCCATTTGTGAATGGAACAGGGAACAGATATTAATTAGTGGTACAAGAAGTACCCACTGCCACTCACTGTGATGTGGCCTGCATATTACTGATATAGACATAGACAAGGGATGTCGACCTGGAGATGCAAGGACAAAAGATGGCGATTTGGAGATATTAGGGCAAAGGATTGCCACCTGGTGATACGAGGGTAGCCTGACGACAGAATACAAAATGGCGATCTAAGGTGATGCCCTGAAGATATGAGGAGAGTCTACATGGTCGCCAGGTCACTTAAATCCAAGATGGCGGACCTAGGTAGCGTAGGATAGCGTGCATGGTTGTCAGATCACTTATCCTGACTATAAAATAGCACTAAATTCAAAAAATTCTAAGTTTTCCTCACTCCTATGTCGTTACAGTTGTAACGTTTATGTCTAAAGCAATGTGTGATGTTTATGTCTAACAAAGAACAGTTATATCAAGTGGTGTGCTGACTGTATATCTGATTACGTGTAACTATAGCCGATACTTACCTGAATCTGTTTTAAACAATCTGTCTACTAACAAGAACGCACCACCCTAAGGACAAGAGAGTGCCCTGAGCCTGTGTCCGCTCCTCCGCCTCTTTGATTAAGCCATTGGCAGAATGAGGGTGACTTCTTATGTCGGAAGTCTTCGGCCACTAATGCTGATTATTAATCAAAATTTAAATGGGGGCAGGTTTCCACCCCAGGACCTAGGATGTCTTGATTACTAACCAAGCACTCTACCCCTAGCCCACCAGATTCTAACAATATTTCTCTACATTATTTTTTTTTTTTTGGTGTTGCAATTTTTTTTCCTTTCGTGTGTATTGTATATAGAAGGTGTACCTACTGAGAGTTGTCAGGAGTATTTTCTCTGGGACGTTAAAATACGAAGAATAACCCGCACTGGAGCAGTGACAGCACCATCCTCACCTGCTGTGGCTGCTCCCACCATGCAGCTGCACTGCTCAGTTGCTCTTGGAGTACTGGCTATTCAACGTCTTTTAATGGCCCATTAATACATATCTATAAAACAAATATAGCTCCAGCCTAATCTGGGACTGCTTTATCGAATAAGCACGTAAAACTTCGCTTTAAAAATAGCTTTGTTTGTAATGGAAAAGAAACTGACGCTTTCTGCCGAGACAACAGAGGAAATGCGCCTCACAACTCTTAAGCCTAGTTTTCAAGACGACACTAGGTTGCAGGCAACTGCGCCACCGGCCACTGCGCATGCGCACCGCGCGTTCGCGCAACTCATCGGTGAAACTAAACACTTTCGGCGTGTTCCAACTTTGGCGACACTAGTTGCATGAGTTTTGAGGTCATGTGTGTTCGTAGAGCGTAAACAAACCGAAATATGAAGTGGGGAACGGAGAATAATGTTCTCTTTTTTGATATCTAAGCTATGAATAGGTGTTTGTGGGATTTCAATGATGCTGATTACAAAAATAAGTAACACACTGCTGCCACTGAGAGCGTGATGTTTTGACAATATCTGAGCTGCAGGGCAAAATTTATTGAGTTACGAGCACATATACAACTGAATTAAGAAAACTACAAGCAAGTGTAATTCTAGCTGTGGCAATGCTCTCGTCTACAAGACTAAAATCACATCATTCGAGTTGGCCAACTCTTTGTTAAGGAATATTGTTGACAGGATGGAAGGCTAAACAAATTCAAGAAGCTGCAGTCTTTATTCAATATTCATCTATTTAAAACGTCGCTGCACTGCTCCCCATCCACATATGTTAGAATTTTGAAATATTGACACTGTACAGATCTATCTTGGAGAGAGTAGTCTGCAAACCATTCTCTTCTTAATGCTGCCTGCTTCGAATAATTATTGTTGCTAATGTTAATAATTATTACTGTTAATGTTAATAATTATTGGTGTTAATGAAATAGCGTCATCACCAACTAAAACCTTATCTTATAGCATGCCGAGTGTTCTCGATTGTAATGCACGCAATATGACATGTAATTTCAGTTCTGGCGACAGTGCTTCATGCATTACAATACCTTTGTTCCTTATCGCATTATTAATTCTATTTAGAAGAAACGTGAACAGTTCTGGTGACATTCGAAGATAATTAAAAGGACTACTTGGATCTTCCGTTATATATTATTTCAGCAAGGATGGTGAGCAACCGAGCTGACGTCTTTTCTTCATCTAGTCACGAATCGAAACACGTTTCTTATTGTTATCTTATGCATCAATTCCACGCAACAAGCTTTAACTCCATCATGTATGAAAACATTTGCGTACAACTCATTCCACGCAACGAGTGGCGCAACTCAATGTCTTTGTGTAAACTAGGCTTTAGGATGGACTTCCTTTTTGGTGCTAGAAATATTTGTTGTTAACATTGCAGGTTCACGCTTGAAGTATTTGTTATTAACATCGAGATAGTTCTGCAATTTCAATGAAATCGTAACAGCCCCGGAATATTGAGTGACTGGCTTCAATGCTAACGTAAACGGTCGTGTAATACCTAAACAACTAACTTCCAATATCATATCTTTTTATTTTTCTTAGTTTCTCTCGTTATTAGTTTATATGAATGTTTTCTTTCCCTCATTAGTGATAAGAATTTTGTACATTGTCGCAGAAGACGGCAATGATAAGCTTTTAAAATTATCTTTGTAACAGAAGAGCAATGCCCGGAGAATATTCAATTTTTTTAAAACAACTTTTGTTTCAGTTTCGCTTGAGAGTACTTATGTTTTAGATCTCATACAAAAAGGACATCTAATTTTTACTCGTGCGTCAACAAAATGTATAGTAAATGCTATGTGTGTTATAAAATGCAAGAAAATATATTTATTGAGAGTTACCATAGCCGCAAGAATATTTTTGTTTATTACGCCAATATTCGCTCACAAGCTTGACTTTTTCCTGCAATCATCAAAAGAGGAAGTAATTTCTTCCAACCTGCAAGACATCTTAAAATATATATGTGCTAATCATTAAGATTTAGTGGATGGACTGTATGATCGGCAACCACAGAAAATTAGAGGTGAATTAATGATGCCTGTGTAACTTAATAATGACTTATATATATATATATATATATATATATATATATATATATATGTGTGTGTGTGTGTGTGTGTGTGTGTGTAATAATTGAACAATTGACTTTGTTAAGCAGCAAGTTTGTTGCAAAAGCACACATTCTAAAAAACTACGTCGACAGAGTAAGAGAAATTATCCTAGATACATTATTCATTTTTGCGCCTTTAGTATTGCATTGTATTTTCCCTACACTGCAAAGAAGACTGTTCATGGCACCAATTTAGTTTCAACATGAGTCCATGCTTTAATTCCAATACTGCAAGTAGCATTCTCTCGTTACGTAAATTTCATGCCGGTTCCTACTCTTTGTGTTAACTGTTGAGCTGCCTCTCAGCAGGTTATTCCAAAATCGACCAACAGACTAACACATGGTGCTACTTATCAATTTTTTTTCTTAATAATTGTTTCTCACCACAAACTGCCGTGCAACACCCTTACAAGCTTTCCAGACTATTTCTGATTACCCTGTATACACGGTCCAGTCGCGTTAACGTGACCACCGCCTGTGTTCGACGTCAACGTGCAATAAACACTCACAGACGGCAGGTGGCAGCACGAGCACTGGAAGATTTACAAAGTGTGTAAGGGGACGTCAGAAAACACTGCAGTCGTTGGCATCATGCGGAAACGGAGCGATTTATCTGACATCCAAAAGGATATGATCATTGACAGTCGTACGAGCTTCCAAAACTAAGTTCGTAAACTGTTCGTGTGCTATCCTGGTTAAAGTATACCATGCATGGCGAAATGGCACTGCCCAAATCTGCTTTGCACAACGAGCCGTAACGACAGGCACGTACAGCGGAAGGTGATATACACATGGGCAAAGAGAAGCGCAACGTTGAGCAACTGACGGCCCAAATTAACCATGGGGCTACCAACGGTGGCTCCTCAAGGACATTTCATCGAATGTTGGTGCGTATGGGCCTGCACAACTGGTACTTAGTTCGTGCACCCTTGCTGGATGCTGGTCATTGGCGATGAAGGCTGGAGTTTGCATGCAGATCCCACAAATGGACGTCCACTGAGTATCGACAGATGACCTTTTGAGGTGAATCTTGTTTTATGCTCCATCGGACACATAGCCGTTAGCGTATAAGGCATGGAACGTTTAAAAGCAAGCACCTGAAAGAATATTCGGAAGGAACCAGGCCGGAGGAGGGAGGGTTATGGTCTGGGAAATGTCTTCGTGGAATTACCTGCGTAATTTTGTCATTCTGGAAGACACAAAGGATCAGTAAAAGTATGCGTCTATCCTTGGGGACTATGTACATCCCTACACGCAGTTTGTTTTTCCTCAGCACCATGACATCTATCAGCAGGACAATGCAAAGTGTCACACAGCTTGCAGTGTGTGTGCGTGGTTCAAAGAGCACCAAGGTGAGTTCACCATACTCTACTCGCCACCAAACTTCCCAGATTTAAGGCGAATTGGGAATGTGTGGGAGCACCTTATCGGCCTGTTCGCGCCATAGCTTCTCAACTAAGATACCTAGCGCAGCTGTTCACAGCACTGGAGTCGGCGTGCCTCCATATCCCTATTCCTACAGTCCAGAACCTTACTGACTGCAAACACGGCAAAGGGTAGTTAAACAAGGTTTGACAGGTGGTCGCATTAACGTGTCTGGATAGTGTTTATTAGTGGCTTTATAGCTTTTGTAGCTTTCTGTTAATCAGACTTTTAATATTTCGAAAAACAATTATTCTTGTTTACGTTAGATCTTTTCACATTAATGGTAGAGTAATACATTATATTTTAGTAGTAATTTAAATCGTAGTGGTACATTCGTGACGTGATATAATAGAGGTATAATGAGGAATCGCAATGAAACGAAGGTTTATTTATTGATAGGGCCATACACTTATTAAAATTGTTTTCGCACTTGTAATTCTTCTTCATCATTGGTAGGCCGACACCATTATAGAGTAGGATCTATCATAAAACGATGAAGGATGCCGTGTTCTCCAGATGATACCGGGACGCAGCGTACATAGAGGTGCGCAGAGCTGCCTGCGACTCAGGCGCAACATAATAAGGTTAGACTTAAGACAGGGCGCACATGGCAAGGACTATGTTATGCATCCGCCTTACGACGCACAAATAGTTCCCAAGTGGGTATCCATACGCCAAATGCATAAGCAGACACACGGCTCCATCCAGCATGTAGTACCTCAAATTAATCGTCGTCAGCAACAGAGAAACTAGACATTATGCAAGTGATATTAGTCATTCTTCACTGAATTTAGTACTGGCGTTTAAAGATAGATCTGGGCAAGCGAACATGGGACTATATTCTGCATGCACATCACCGTGTGGTGCGTGTTGGAGGATACTTTGCATCACTACTAATTTATTTCCTGTTCCACTCGCAGGCAGAGCGAGAGAAAAATGTCTGTCTGTATGCATCCATATGAGCCCTCATTTCTCGTGTCTTATCTTCGTGGTCCTTACGCGAAATGTATGTTGGCGGCTGTAAGATCGTTCTACAGTCAGCTGCAAATGCCGATTCTCTAAATTTTCTCAATAGTGTTCCTCGAAAAGAACGTCGTCTTCCCTCAAGTATTCCCATTTCAGTTCCCGAAGTATCTCCGTAACATTTACGTGTTTTTCGAACCTACCGATAACAAATCTAGCTGCCTGCCTCTGAATTGCTTTGATGTCTTCCTTCAATCCGATATGGCGCGGATAGCAAACACTCGAGTAGTACTCAGGAATAGGTCGCGCCAGTGTCCTATGTGCGGTCTCTTTTACAGGTGAACGAACCACTCCTTCCTAAAATTCTCCCAATCAACCGAAGTTATCCATTCACCCTCGCAATCACAGTTCTCACATGCTCGTACCACTTCATATCGCTTTGCAACGTTACGTCCCGATATTTAAACGACGTGTCTGCAGTGGGGTACCGTGTTTAATGCTTTTCGGAAATCTGCTGTTGCTCTTCGTCCATAGCTCGCAGTAGATCATGGGAGACAGCGGCAAGGCGAATTTCACACGACGCTTTCTAAAACTGTGCCGATCCGTGGACATCAGCTTTTCGGTCTCTAAAAATTTTATTGTATTTGAACTCAGAACATTTCTACAATTCTGCAGCAAACCGATATCAGAGATAATGGTCTGTAATTTTGCGGATACCCTCTTTTGCCCTTCTTATATACAGGATCGTCCATTGATAGTGACGGGGCCAAATATCTCACGAAATAAGCATCAAATGAAAAAGCTACAAAGAACGAGACTCGTCTAGCTTGAAGGGGGAAACCAGATGGCGCTATGGTTGGCCCGCTAGATGGCGCTGCCATAGGTCAAACGGATATCAACTGCGTTTTTTTTAAATAGGAGCCCCCATTTTTTATTACATATTCGTGTAGTACGCAAACAAATATGAATGTTTTAGTTGGACCACTTTTTTTGCTTTGTGATAGATGGCGTTGTAATAGTCGCAAACCTGTAAGTACGTGGTATCACGTAACATTCCGCCAGTGCGGACGGCATTTGCTTCGTGATACATTACACGTGTTAAAGTGGACCGTTTACCAATTGCGGAAAAGGTCGATATCGTGTTGATGTATGGCTATTATGATCAAAATGCCCAACGGGCGTGTGTAATGTATGCTGCTCGGTATCCTGGACGACATCATCCGGACCGTTCGCCGGATAGTTACGTTATTTAAGGTAACAGGAAGTGTTCAGCCACATGTGAAACGACAACCACGACCTGCAACAAATGATGATGCCCAAGTAGGTGTTTTAGCTGCTGTCGCGGCTAATCCGCACATCAGTAGCAGACAAATTGCTCGAGAATCGGGAATCTCAAAAACGTCGGTGTTGAGAATGCTATATCAACATCGACTGCACCCGTACCATATTTCGATGCACCAGGAATTGCATGGCGACGACGTTGAACGTCGTGTACAGTTCTGCCACTGGGCACAAGAGAAATTACGGAACGATAACAGACTTTTTGCTCGCGTTCTATTTAGCGACGAAGCGTCATTCACCAACAGTGGTAACGTAAACCGGCATAATATGCACTATTGGGCAACGGAAAATCCACGATGGCTGCTTCACCGAAGAGTCAAGCAGTATATTGCTCCCTCCTGTGACCAAAATGGTACTGAAACAGAGGATGACAGACTAAAGGCCGAAATACTAAATGTCTTTTTCCAAAGCTGTTTCACAGAGGAAGACTGCACTGTAGTTCCTTCTCTAGATTGTCGCACAGATGACAAAATGGTAGATATCGAAATAGACGACAGAAGGATAGAGAGTCCGCAGCTGGTGGTCATGCGGTAGCGTTCTCGCTTCCCGCGCTCGGGTTCCCGGGTTCGATTCCCGGTGGGGTCAGGGATTTTCTCTGCCTTGTGATGACTGGGTGTTGTGTGATGTCGTTAGGTTTAAGTAGTTCTAAGTTCTAGGGGACTGATGACCATAGATGTTAAGTCCCATATTGCTCAGAGCCATTTGAACCATTTTTTAGAGGGATAGAGAAACAATTAAAATTGCTGCTGGACCTGATGGGATACCAGTTCGATTTTACACAGAGTACGCGAAGGAACTTGCCCCCCCTTCTTGCAGCGGTGTACCGTAGGTCTCTAGAAGAGCGTAGCGTTCCAAAGGATTGGAAAAGGGCACAGGTCATCCCCGCTTTCAAGAAGGGACGTCGAACAGATGTGCAGAACTATAGACCTATATCTCTAACGTCGATCAGTTGTATAATTTTGGAACACGTATTATGTTCGTGTATAATGACTTTTCTGAAGACTAGAAATCTACTCTCTAGGAATCAGCATGGGTTTCGAAAAAGACGGTCGTGTGAAACCCAGCTCGCGCTATTCGTCCACGAGACTCAAAGGGCCATAGACACCGGTTCCCAGGCAGATGCCGTGTTTCTTGACTTCCGCAAGGCGTTCGATACAAAAAGTGGTTCAAATGGCTCTGAGCACTATGGGACTCAACATCTGTGATCATAAGTCCCCTAGAACTTAGAACTACTTAAACCTAACTAACCTAAGGACATCACACACATCCATGCCCGAGGCAGGATTCGAACCTGCGACCGTAGCGGTCACGCGGTTCCAGATTGAAGCGCCTGTAACCGCACGGCCACACCGGCCGGCTGCGTTCGATACAGTTCCCCACAGTCGTTTAATGAACAAAGAAAGAGCATATGGACTATCATATCAATTGTGTGATTGGATTGAAGAGTTCCTAGATAACAGAACGCAGCATGTCATTCTCAAAGGAGAGAAGTCTTCCGGAGTAAGAGTGATTTCAGGTGTGCCGCAGGGGAGTGTCATAGGACCGTTGCTATTCACAATATACATAAATGACCTTGTGGATGACATCGGAAGTTCACTGAGGCTTTTTGCAGATGATGCTGTGGTGCAGTGAGAGGTTGTAACAACGGAAAATTGTACTGAAATGCAGGAGGATCTGCAGCGAATTGACGCATGGTGCAGGGAATGGCAATTGAATCTCAATGTAGACAAGTGTAATGTGCTGCAAATACATAGAAAGATAGATCCCTTACCATTTAGCTACAAAATAGCAGGTCAACAACTGGAAGCAGTTAATTCCACAAATTATCTGGGAGTACGCATTAGGAGTGATTTAAAATGGAATGATCATATAAAGTTGATCGTCGGTAAAGCAGATGCCAGACTGAGATTCATTGGAAGAATCCTAAGGAAATGCAATCCGAAAACAAAGGAAGTAGGTTACAGTACGCTTGTTCGCCCACTGCTTGAATACTGCTCAGCAGTGTGGGATCCGTACCAGATAGGGTTGATAGAGGAGATAGAGAAGATCCAACGGAGAGCAGCGCGCTTCGTTACAGGATCATTTAGTAATCGCGAGAGCGTTACGGAGATGATAAACTCCAGTGGAGGACTCTGCAGGAGAGACGCTCAATTGCTCGGTACGGGCTTTTGTTAAAGTTTCGAGAACATACCTTCACCGAAGAGTCAAGTAGTATATTGCTCCCTCCTACGTATGTATCGCGAAGAGACCATGAGGATAAAATCAGAGAGATTAGAGCCCACACAGAAGCATACCGACAATCCATCTTTCCACGAACAATACGAGAATGGAAGGCAGAACCGATAGAGGTACTCAAGGTACCCTCCGCCACACACCGTCAGGTGGCTTGCGGAGTATGGATGCAGATGTAGATGTAGACATCAGCGACCTTGGCGGGTTAATGTATAGTGCGACATTATGGGAGGAAGGATAATTGGCCCCCATTTTATCGATGGCAATCTAAATGGTGCAATGTATGCTGATTTCCTACGTAATGTTCTACAGATGTTACTGCAACATGTTTCACTGCATGACAGAATGGCGATGTACTTCCAACATGATGGATGTCCGGTACATAGCTCGCGTCCGGTTGAAGCGACACTGAATAGCATATTTCATGACAGGTGGATTGGTCGTCGAAGGGGAAAGCTGAAGGATATTTGCTATCGTGATCCACCGACAACGCCTGACGACATGTGTCAGAGCATTGTCAATGCATGTGCGAACATTACGGAAGGCGAACTACTCGATGTTGAGAGGAATGTCGTTACACGTATTGCCAAATGCATTGAGGTTGACGGACATCATTTTGAGCATTTTTTGCATTAATGTGGTATTTACAGGTAATCACGCTGTAACAGCATGCGTTCGCAGAAATGATAAGTTCACAAAGGTACATGTCTCACATTGGAACAACCGAAATACAATGTTCAAACGTATCTACGTTCTGTATTTTATTTTAAAAAACCTACCTGTTACCAACTGTTCGTCTAAAATTGTGAGAACATTCATATTTCTTTACATACTACACGAATATGTAATAAAAAATGGGGGCTCCTATTTAAAAAAAACGCAGTTGATATCAGTTTGACCTATGGCAGCGCCATCTAGCGGGCCAACCATAGCGCCATCTGGTTTCCCCCTTCAAGCTAGACAAGTTTTGATCTTTGTAGTTTTTTCGTTTGATGCTTATTTCGTGAGATATTTGGCCCGGTCACGATCAATGGACCACCCTGTGTAGGAGTCACCTATGCTTTTTTCTAGTCGCTTGAGACTTTGCGCTGACCGAGAGACTCGCGATAAGTACAAGCTAGGTAAGAGATCAATGCTGTAGAGTATTGTTTGTAAAACCGAACTTCAATTCCATCCTGACGAATTGTTTGTTTTCAATTCTTTCAGCTGTTTCTCTACGTCAGGGATGCTTATGACTATGTCGTCCATACAGGACGCTGTGTGATCGTCAGAACGGTATGTTTGTACGATTCTCCTGCGTGAACCATTTCTTAAACGTGGAATTTAGAACATCAGCTTTCGTTTCATTATCATCAACTGCCATATCAAACTACATTCCCATGCACAACTTAATTCCCAAGTTAAGCAATGTAAAACTTGTAGAATAAATTATTATAAATTATTGCTAATCTGTATTACCACCTATTTTTGACACAACTGTCACCGAAGTGTATTTGGCCCTTATAGCTGCTGAGTGCAAAAAAAAAAAAAAAGAAAGTACTTCATAACAGCAACTACTTCGATGGTACGGTGGAATGTGGCTTTCTCCCTGCTCGATTTATGTGTTAGACGCCAGGCGCCTTTGGCGAATACCATATAAAACATAATACAGACTCGGCCGTTTATAAATAGTTTTTTGTGCAAATCAAGGGTATCTGAATAATTGTTCATTACAACATGATTCCTTTTATACCTCGATTACATTTCACCATGAATGAACCACTATAGTAAATATTTCTCTTATTGTTCATTTTCGTACAAACATGATTTTTTTTTGTAGCGATGCAAGAGTTTGTTAAAAAACAGAAAAAATTATGAGACTGGAACGCAGTACCGACAAACTTCTTGTGTACCGCCTTATCTGTTTGCGCTAACACCGTTGATCGACGTCTGACTCTCTCAAATGGTATTTAACAGAGTCGCAAAATTTTGAATCTCGACTTCTCGAAAGCGCTTGAGAAGTACCAGTGCAGTTTCTGTTGCATATCAAGTAGTCACAATGGTTCAAACCTAAGCCTCACTGCCTCGAAAAATGAGAATTCACTATGTATTGACAGCATATAGCTAGAGTTATCTCCCCGTGAAGTGGTTTGTTGATTTTTCATCAGATGTTGCAGTAATGTAAGCGTATTTTAAATCGTTAAAACTTATTAAATTGATTTACAGATTTTTCCAAATCTTTATTCTGCTCTCCTGTAAAATTTACTTCTTGTGGCTTAGGCTTGAATCATTCTGACATTTTCATATACGAGGGCAGTTCAATAAGTAATGCAACACATTTTTTTTCTGAAACAGGGGTTGTTTTATTCAGCATTGAAATACACCAGGTTATTCCCCAATCTTTTAGCTGCACAACACTAATTTTCAACGTAATCTCCATTCAATGCTACGGCCTTACGCCACCTTGAAATGAGGGCCTGTATGCCTGCACGGTACCATTCCACTGGTCGATGTCGGAGCCAACGTCGTACTGCATCAATAACTTCTTCACCATCCGCGTAGTGCCTCCCACGGATTGCGTCCTTCATTGGGCCAAACATATGGAAATCCGACGGTGCGAGATCGGGGCTGTAGGGTGCATGAGGAAGAACAGTCCACTGAAGTTTTGTGAGCTCCTCTCGGGTGCAAAGACTTGTGTGAGGTCTTGTCATGAAAAAGGAGAAGTTCGTTCAGATTTTTGTGCCTACGAACACGCTGAAGTCGTTTCTTCAATTTCTGAAGAGTAGCACAATACACTTCAGAGTTGATCGTTTGACCATGGGGAAGGACATCGAACAGAATAGCCCCTTCAGCGTCCCAGAAGACTGTAACCATGACTTTACTGGCTGAGGGTATGGCTTTAAACTTTTTCTTGGTAGGGGAGTGGGTGTGGCGCCACTCCATTGATTGCCGTTTTGTTTCAGGTTCGAAGTGATGAACTCATGTTTCATCGCCTGTAACAATCTTTGACAAGAAATTGTCACCCTCAGCCACATGACGAGCAAGCAATTCCGCACAGATGGTTCTCCTTTGCTCTTTATGGTGTTCGGTTAGACAACGAGGGACCCAGCGGGAACAAACCTTTGAATATCCCAACTGGTGAACAATTGTGACAGCACTACCAACAGAGATGTCAAGTTGAGCACTGAGTTGTTTGATGGTGATCCGTCGATCATCTCGAACGAGTGTGTTCGCACGCTCCGCCATTGCAGGAGTCACAGCTGCGCACGGCCGGCCCGCACGCGGGAGATCAGTCAGTCTTGCTTGACCTTGCGGCGATGATGACACACGCTTTGCCCAACGACTCACCGTGCTTTTGTCCACTGCCAGATCACCGTAGACATTATGCAAGGGCCTATGAATATCTGAGATGCCCTGGTTTTCCGCCAAAAGAAACTCGATCACTGCCCGTTGTTTGCAACGCACATCCGTTACAGACGCCATTTTAACAGCTCCGTACAGCGCTGCCACCTGTCGGAAGTCAATGAAACTATACGAGACGAAGCGGGAATGTTTGAAAATATTCCACAAGAAATTTCCGGTTTTTTCAACCAAAATTGGCCGAGAAAAAGAATGTGTTGCATTACTTATTGAACTGCCCTCGTACATACATACTAGAACCGCGGGACGGATGAGCAAAATCGGCGGCCCATTGGTTATATGCTTCTCTTGTCGCTTAGAGTGTACGCGATCAGTAGGATATTGGCTTTGCATTAGCTTCGCAACTATCGCCTAGCCGCAGAAGGTGTTTAATTAAGGAGACCTACTTGCCGAGGCCTAATAACAACGTCCAGGTTGATCGTGTGCTCCTTGACTTCCGAAAAGCTTTGGATACATTTCCGCACTGCCGCCTACCGAACAGAATGTGAGCGTATGGAATGTCAGATTGTAACGGTACCACCGACCATCTTAAAACGGTAATAGATGCTAACTTTATACCTCTGCGAAGAATTTTTGAATGTTGTGACCGTGAGATAACCTAATGGAAACAGAACAATCAAACTGGGCTTCGTTTCCGAAACACTCCAGCAAAGTATAACTAACAGTAAACGGTGGGGCAGGAACAAACGTTCTCCCAGAACAAAAGCAAGTTGTAACATTACGTATTAAAACAGGTCGCCAGCCTAATTAGGTATTCTTGTGTCAAGAAAAATGATAAAGCAGAATGCAGTGCTAAGGCTAACCTAACTTTCCTTTACACACACACACACACACACACACACACACACACACACACACACACACACTAAACTCTTTCCTTATATCTGTTCCTACTACATCACAGTAACCTAACCTTGCAGATAAATGTGGTACTAGCAAACAAATGGCCAATGAGATAGTAAACAGTAACATAGGCCTCTCAACAACACGTACCTTAATGAAGTAGGTGTAACAATTTATAAACATGAAACTAGTAGCAATACTGAACAGGGAAAAGCTTGAAATGGTTCTGAATTTAAATCAGGGGGTCTGCTAATGATCATAATCTATAACTTCATTGCTTAGTACATGGTCTCTATGCCTGTGCATTAACAGCCGGCGTTAGAATAGATGACAAAGTAAATTGTTCTTTCTTAAACTTGATTTGACACAACTAAACAGAATGCAAATCTAACTACACTGGCTCTGAAGGAGCCTTTGCATTGCTTCATTAACTAACTAGCCTAGTACAAGAGGACTTCCATGGTTTGAAGAACCATGCTCATCAACAAAACTACACCAGTATGTGTGAGAAATGGTAAGTATTCTTATCATTAAGTATTGATTAAGTAAAGCACAACTAACTATAACTCTTTAAATAACTAATATGCTTGGATAAGCAGTATTTTGGTCTACTCAAAAGATATAATTAGCTGTGCAAATGACAACACAACATTAAATTCAAGTTCAACCACTTTGTCCGCAGCTCGTGGTCGTGCGGTAGCGTTCTCGCTTCCCACGCCCGAGTTCCCGGGTTCGATTCCCGGCGGGGTCGGGGATTTTCTCTGCCTCGTGATGACTGGGTGTTTGCGATGTCCTTAGTTTAGTTAGGTTTAAGTAGTTCTAAGTTCTAGGGGACTGATGACCATAGATGTTAAGTCCCATAGTGCTCAGAGCCATTTTCAACCACTTTCTCATAATAAATTAGGACGCTCGGAATTAAATTCACTAGGATAGGATTCCTGTCGATGTTTGTGATTTGGGATAGTCACCGATGTAAGATAGAGTTTTTAGCAACACCACGATTATTACTCAAATCAACCAAATTTCACAAATACCTGGTCCATTTACAGAGTGCCAAATATAAACAATTTAGTGGAAGTCTGATGGTACTGGTTGCGTAATTAGTAGTGGCGGTTAACTTGGCGGCGATGCAGTCGTGGCAGTACTGTTGGCCTTGCCGTATTACTGATCTTCTTGGCGTCGGAATTATACTTTTTCAGGGCCAAAAACCATGCCATGGTAATAATATCACCAAATGCAGCATCCGAGGCCCAAAAATACTGATCTCAAGCTCTTCTGGCCTCAGAACTCCAAGAATATGAGACACAATGATCCGCTGCTGCTTCCGAGGTGTTAACCACAGCACTGCTCAGCCCACACTCCTTATCCGTCACACAGCACGAGTTGCCACTTGCGCGTCAACCACACCTTTTCCACTCCGCAAGGTTGCTTCCGTAGCTGCGGGGCTTCTCCATATCTTTTACATTCAACACTACGTTCCCTAACTATGGACCAAGTCATTTGCCCGCATCTCGTGGTCGTGTGGTAGCGTTCTCGCTTCCCACGCCCGGGTTCCCGGGTTCGATTCCCGGCGGGGTCAGGGATTTTCTCTGCCTCGTGATGGCTGGGTGTTGTGTGCTGTCCTTAGGTTAGTTAGGTTTAAGTAGTTCTAAGTTCTAGGGGACTGATGACCATAGATGTTGAGTCCCATAGTGCTCAGAGCCATTTGAACCATTTGAACCAAGTCATTTACAGTACATTATGTAACAATCATTTCAGTAGTTATTTGAATTCACAAGCGTAATTTAAACAACGTAGTTCAAAAGTTCACATTACTGAAATATGTACACAAAGTCAAAGAATTTCCATGACGGATAAAACATTGTACATAAGAAATACTACAAATTGACATAGAAATGTCGATACAGGTACAAAATAGGTCAAAATAGGTGTAGAAAACAGCATGTCATTCTCAAGGCGTTCATATGTAAAAGTGATTTCGGTGTTAGCCCAGGGGAGTGTTACTGGACCATTACTTTTCACAATATATGAATGACCTAGTGGATAACACCGGAAATTCCATGAGACTTTTCGAGGATGATGCTCTGTATAAAGAGAAGTCGTAACGATGGAAAACTGCAGCGAAATGCGGGAAGACGTTGGTGTAGGAAGTGGCAATAGGGTATTTGACTGTTTTCTGGAAATTGCCTTAAATGATTCATTATGTAATTTTACACTCCTAACATGCTTTTTTCCATTTGAATTTCAGTATTCTTCTATAAAAACAGAAATGAAATAGAAATAATTTGAAAGCCCGCTAAAACGCTCTATTCGAGTCATGTGATGCCTGTGACGTCACCGGCTCGCTGCTGCGACTGTCACAATGCTAATGCACAGCAATTTGTTGTTTTGGAATTTACGTTTCGGAAATGGGTTACAAAAGGTGTGTAGTACCATATTGTACAATTACATCTATGAGAACTCCAGGAAAGGTGTTTTCGAGTGTTCCAGAGAATGAGATGTGTCAAATGCGGTTGCACTCTACTCCTAGTATGTGTCGTCACCAGAGCATCAGCCAATAACAGAGCCTTTTCGATCACGTGACCAGATCTTGATTATTTAATGATTTTTAAGCTTTAATTACATAAAAATAACAGACATTTTATGAGAATATTGACCATAAATGATGTTTAAACGTTATAATCAATCAGAATAACAACAATCCGAACCATATTTTTAAGATAGGAACATAGCGTATTGATCCACAACATAAAGAAATCTAACGTACTGTGCATAATCCGGCAGAAAGACACGTTATTGTATGTTTATACAATTGCAGAACAATCCTGGAAGCAGTCACATCTATGAAATACTGAGCAAATGTAGTCCTCACAGATAGGAGGTAGCTTACAGAACCCTCGTTCGACCATTACTTGAATACTGCTCACCAGTCTGGGATCCGTAGCAGAAGGCTTTTGATAGAGAAAATGAAGTAGATCCAAGGAAGAGCAGCGCGTTTCTTTACAGGTTCGTTTGATGTGCGTGACAGCTTCACGGGGATAATGAACCAACAACAGTGGCAATAAGTGCATAAGATGTGTTCCGCATCACAGTGTGATTTACTGTTCAGAGTTCCTTGTGCCTACGTTCCTGCAAGACTCGACCAGTATATGTCTTCTTCCTACGCATATCTCGCGAAAAGATCGTGAAGGTAAAAATGTAATGATTCGGGTTAAGACGGAAGCTTACGAACAATGGTTCTTCTCGCGAACCATTCGCGACTGGAACAGAAAAAGGGAGAAGTTGCAGAAGTACACAAAAAGTACCCTCCGCTCGCGGAATACAGCTCTATTCCAGAATTCGCAGTGTCTGTCTGGCGTATTTACGTAAATGTAGATGTAATTGAAGCCATTAAATTGGATTTGTTTCTATGGAAATTTACTTGTGGTAGAATAGCAATATTGTAACCTGACTCGTGGAGCCAAGCGAGACTGAACGCCTTTATTAAGACTGTTTAATACTCGCAGCAATGACGATTAGCAGATCTGCGTCCGACGGTACACGATTCCTTGCGAATCGATGGAGCAATATGTCACACAGTTTGTCTAGCTTGCCGGGCATTGGTGAGAGCGTATACATTCTGACCGCAGGCGGTGCCACGGAACGGCCGAGGACAGACTAGAGAGAACGTTTCGGCATACGTAAGTAAAGTGACGCCATTGCGAGTGACGTAACGGTCCAAAATGGAGTGGTGCAATGAGCTGTCGTTTTTAACCGCTCTCCTGTCCAAATTGTGGTCTCAAGGTTGTCATTATGCTGCCTACTGAAATGATTTGGGTGGGCATTGATGTCACTGGGCAAGTTGCGGCAGTAAAGCATTTACAAGAAACGAACATGACGCAAATAACACACAAGTACTGGGACACAAAGTGAATTTCCCTACTGTGGCAGACTCCTCATCTCATACTAGTCCATAAGCCGAACGATTACTTCTTGAATATATTCCAATCTCTTTCTTCCCCTGCAGCGTTTACCTTCTGCATCTCTCTCTAGTATTACAGAAGATATTCCCTAACGTCTTCACACATGTTCTGCCACACTGTCCCTTCTTCTAGTGTTCTGCACATGTCTTTCTTCGTCCATTTCCTAGAGAACCTCCTCATTTTTTACACAAATTTTTAGCAGTTTCTTTGACACCACACCTCAAACTCTTTGATTTTCTTTTCTGGCTTTCTCACAGTCCACGATTCACTTCCATACAATGCTGTGCTCCAGACGAACATTCTCAGAAATGTCTTCTTCAAATAAAGTCCCATGTTCCATATTAACAGGTTTCTTTTAGAGAAGAATTTCGACTGCCCCCTGCGATAATCTCCATCTTGTACAGGGTGAATCACCTAAAACTAGCGCCGCAAATATTGCGAAAACGGAGAGTGCTATTGATACTCGGTTTTCATGGAATCGATCGGGCCGGCTGGTGTGGCCGAGCGGTTCTAGGCGCTTCAGTCTGGAACCGCGCGACCGCTACGGTCGCAGGTTCGAATCCTGCCTCGGGCATGGATGTGTGTGATGTCCTTAGGTTAGTTAGGTTTAAGTAGTTCTACGTTCTAGGGGACTGATGACCTCAGATTTTAAGTCCCATAGTGCTCACAACCATTTGAACCATTTTTGAATGATTCGGTAGTCATAGGCTCCTATTTTTAGCCCATAAACAGACTGTAATAATACTTAGAAAGTGTACTTTTTGTACAGACATATTTTTTTTTAATGGAACAGTGCCAATGTACATTTATAAAAAAAAAGGGTAAATTAGTACGTCAGCCGTGTTTGTTCCAGGATTCTAGTGCGAGTCGTTTTCGGGATATCTTATTTTGAAAAGTTTCCACACTGACAGCTGGTTGTGTCATTCAGCCTGCATAGTTACCAGGTACGATATAGTCATGTTTGTTTACAGTGTGCTTGTGTGTTCCTTGAGTGCAGTGCGACTTGCTGTTCAGCTGGTGTGTGGCAGTCTAAGCAGTAGATTGTGAGTGGACGACGGGATTTGCCAATGCAGAAAAAGCGGACATGCTCATGATGTATGGAGAGTGTAGGAAGAACGTATTTCGTTCTTGTACGGTGAATGCGGCAAGATCTCCCAATAGACGTCAACCATCTCGGCAGTTATTTATGAACCCTTTCAACCAGTTACGTGAAAGAGATAGTAGCGTATCACCTAGACAACGTAGCAGAAGGAAGCAAGCGACGACAGAAGAGGGGGAAATTACACTTTGCCGTCCGGCGACACTACAGTGGTGTCGTGTGCATAGTATCGCGCGGTGGCCGGCGACAGCACTTTAGTATCTTTTTCATTCTGTTGGTGTTTTGTTAGTGTAACAATAAGTTACATATATCAACATTTTTGTTTTGTTTTTATAAGTACTTGTGCACTTTCATGATGGCAGACGAAAGAGACGGAACGATTACTTACGACGAACGCGCGGACGTCTTGTCTGACGTTCCGGACGACTTCGCCGTTATGAAGGAAGACATTGGATATCAAGAAAATGGAAGTGAAGCCGAATCGTCGGAAGATAGTGAAATACGTCCAAGAAGAATCCGGCGAACGCTACGGTTGTCAAATGATTCGGATGAATCAGACGAAGAAAGGAGACTATGATTTACTGAGGACCAATAATAAATTGGAAGGATCTGCGGGTCCACACATATTTCCCAAAGATACACAGAGCGTCGTGGATATCGTAGAATTATATATGGGGAACGATCTATTTGAATATATTAGCAACGAAACCAACAAGTATTACTGTCAAAATTGCAATAGAAGGAAACTGGATTTTAAAAAATGCCAAATTTGTCTACGTTACGGGGTCCGAACTTAGAAAATACACTCCTGGAAATGGAAAAAAGAACACATTGACACCGGTGTGTCAGACCCACCATACTTGCTCCGGACACTGCGAGAGGGCTGTACAAGCAATGATCACACGCACGGCACAGCGGACACACCAGGAACCGCGGTGTTGACCGTCGGATGGCGCTAGCTGCGCAGCATTTGTGCACCGCCGCCGTCAGTGTCAGCCAGTTTGCCGTGGCATACGGAGCTCCATCGCAGTCTTTAACACTGGTAGCATGCCGCGACAGCGTGGACGTGAACCGTATGTGCAGTTGACGGACTTTGAACGAGGGCGTATAGTGGGCATGCGGGAGGCCGGGTGGACGTACCGCCGAATTGCTCAACACGTGGGGCGTGAGGTCTCCACAGTACATCGATGTTGTCGCCAGTGGTCGGCGGAAGGTGCACGTGCCCGTCGACCTGGGACCGGACCGCAGCGACGCACGGATGCACGCCAAGACCGTAGGATCCTACGCAGTGCCGTAGGGGACCGCACCGCCACTTCCCAGCAAATTAGGGACACTGTTGCTCCTGAGGTATCGGCGAGGACCATTCGCAACCGTCTCCATGAAGCTGGGCTACGGTCCCGCACACCGTTAGGCCGTCTTCCGCTCACGCCCAAACATCGTGCAGCCCGCCTCCAGTGGTGTCGCGACAGGCGTGAATGGAGGGACGAATGGAGACGTGTCGTCTTCAGCGATGAGAGTCGCTTCTGCCTTGGTGCCAATGATGGTCGTATGCGTGTTTGGCGCCGTGCAGGTGAGCGCCACAATCAGGACTGCATACGACCGAGGCACACAGGGCCAACACCCGGCATCATGGTGTGGGGAGCGATCTCCTACACTGGCCGTACACCACTGGTGATCGTCGAGGGGACACTGAATAGTGCACGGTACATCCAAACCGTCATCGAACCCATCGTTCTACCATTCCTAGACCGGCAAGGGAACTTGCTGTTCCAACAGGACAATGCACGTCCGCATGTATCCCGTGCCACCCAACGTGCTCTAGAAGGTGTAAGTCAACTACCCTGGCCAGCAAGATCTCCGGATCTGTCCCCCATTGAGCATGTTTGGGACTGGATGAAGCGTCGTCTCACGCGGTCTGCACGTCCAGCACGAACGCTGGTCCAACTGAGGCTCCAGGTGGAAATGGCATGGCAAGCCGTTCCACAGGACTACATCCAGCATCTCTACGATCGTCTCCATGGGAGAATAGCAGCCTGCATTGCTGCGAAAGGTGGATATACACTGTACTAGTGCCGACATTGTGCATGCTCTGTTGCCTGTGTCTATGTGCCTGTGGTTCTGTCAGTGTGATCATGTGATGTATCTGACCCCAGGAATGTGTCAATAAAGTTTCCCCTTCCTGGGACAATGAATTCACGGTGTTCTTATTTCAATTTCCAGGAGTGTAGTTTGGGCTTGTTATCCTTACGGGAATTGTAAAAAAAAGCAAGTATCGATGATTACTGGTCAACGAATCCGTTGATAGACACACCGACATTTCGCAAAAAGATGTCCCGCAACCGATTCAGACAAATGTTATCATTTTTTACATTTTACCGACAACAACAATAAGCCGGATAATACCGACTGGCTTTTCAAAGTGCAATTCGTAACTGCTTCCTTTTCCAAAAAGTTTAAAGAACCGTTTAATCTAAGTCAAAACATCTCAATTGATGAAGGAATGATACAGTGGCGTGGCCAGTTAAATTTTAAAGTTAACAAATCGTCGAAAATTACGAAATATGGCATACTCATTCGGATGCTGTGAGATTCGAGTATGGGATATATTTCCTCGTTCAAGATATATTCCGGCGCTGGACAACCTTTAGCAAAAACAGTGCTGGAACTATTGACACCTTCTTATGGAAAGTGGCATCACCACTACATGGATAATTATTGTAACAGTGTAGAAGTTGCAGAGAAGTTACTTGAAAAGAAAATTCGAGTTTGTGGAACGATACGGCAAAATGGAGGCTTTCCGGAAAAATTAAAACGCGCAAAAGTCAATGTGTTTGAAGTAATCCCAATTAGCGCTGCCGGCTCTAAGCGAATAAATTTGTACGAGACGTGCGGACGGCAAAGTGTTAATATTTTTGCTGCTTCCGTACATTAGTTCCCGCGCAATCACGCGAGGAAGTGGCACGAGTAAGGCAAGTGCCCTACGCATTCTCCAACGACATAGGTTCCATTTATACTTCTCTCCATCAAGAGCTGTATGGAAACGGTTATGAGAATTGTGTTAACATCTGTACATGTACAGTCATAGACATAAAAACTGACCGCCGGCCGGCCGCCATAGAGACTAAGTCCGAGTCGTTCACTTAAGGTGGCCAATAAAACTGGCCGCCCCTGACAACTCTTAAGTCTGGCCATCTGCACAATCTGGCAACACTGTAAAATGCGGAAGTGTTAGGAGGAAGTGTTGTCTACTTCCGAGACACTTTGGAGTGAGTGAGCCTGTGGTCTTCTGGTAATCGTCGTGCATTCTAAACTTATAGTCGCATGTTCGCGTCCAACTGTATTTTTTTTTACCACATTTCGGTATAAAGTTATGAGACTGATTGAACATCGAAGATAATTTGCTCAACATTCTACACACCAGCAATAAAAGTACTTCCAGAAACAATTCCGCGGGACAGCTCGTGGCTGCGTCGCAATCATTCATAACAGCTTACGCTCGAGCGTTTCCTCGCACTGCATCGGCTACCGGCCACAGGCCAGACGCCAAAAAAAAAAATGGCTCTGAGCACTATGCGACTTAACTTCTGAGGTCATGAGTCCCCTAGAACTCAGAACTACTTAAACCTAATTAACCTAAGGACATCAAACACATCCATGCCCAAGGCAGGATTCGAACCTGCGACCGTAACGGTCACGCGATTCCAGACTGAAGCGCCTAGAACCGCATGGCCACACCGACCGGCGCCAGACGCCACCCGCAGCATGAAATCCGACGCCGCCCATGTGAACGCGGCGCCACGCTGTCAGTGTATGTATCAATGTCATTTTAGCATTTGAAGCTCTAGTTATTATCTTGCAGTTAAGAATTGGATTTTGCATACTTAAAAATCGTGAACTACAGCTAAGCATTGTAAAATTGAGTCGCAAGTGGAAAAAGGTGTAACATCTGCAACACAACGTTTACTTTGGTATAACAGAGGGGTGAATGTAGAGGAGGCAGCTAGAAAGATTTGAACTGTGTGTGGAGCGAGTGCTTTTGAGAAAAATACGCCAGAAAAAGATATTCTTGTTTCAACAAAGATCGTTCTAGCGTGAATGATTTTCCACATTAAGGAAGTCTCGACTACTGATATGTGTGACAGATTACCATTTTAGCATCATGCGACATTTGCATTCAACAGGCAAAGTTCAGAAGTCTGGTGTAGGAGTACTGCATGCTCTAATTCGAAACAACAAAAATCAACGGAGTGACTGTTACTGAACGCCATCAGGTCGCTCATTGAGCATTCCTATGCAGTACTGTTGCTGGTGACGTGTTATGATGACTTTATCGTTAACTTCCTAAGAAGTAATGAAAGGCTATGCCCCACTAAAAGACGTAGACTAGAGCAAAGAGTAGTGTGAACATAATATTTTACATCTGATAGCTTCAAAAGCGTGTTTTGGGCTACGAATTCTGCCCCAAGGGGTGTGTGCAACACAGCTGGAATTTGTTGTCAACAACTGAGACACCTTTCGGTCGAAGTGTAAGAAAATCAAGCAACAAAACTACATCACCTATGCTACTGCATGACAACGCACTATGTTGATTTGAGAACCAAAACTATCCAGGATATTGATAGGAAAGTCGTCACTCAGGCACTTGTATTGATAAGGAAGTCCTCTCTCAAGCACTTGTCCCTCTCATCATATATTCATAAAATTTTACCTTTCCCGCTCTTGATCGATCAGCCGTCAAGGCAATTCATTTCTAGACGAAAATACTCTTCAAACTACACTGGTTTAATGACATCGTTAGAGCCAGTTGGTTTCTACAGGCGTAGAATTTGCAAACAACTTTTTGCATTGTCAGATTGTTTTACATATCGTGGAAGAAAATTCTGCTGCTGATTAATTTCTCTTTGATGATTAGTGTTGCGATTAGTAAACTAATGGAAAATGCAATTAAAATATTCACTGTACTAATACAAATTAAATTGACCTTACTACAGAAACATCACGACGGCAGTCTATCCTAATAAAGCATTAAGTGTCTGTAAGACGATTGTGCCTATTTTTAACGAATTAGTAGGATATTCCCGACTTATGACTTCGAAAAGATCTGTGTTTACTTCATGGTCCCGTAGTTAGCGTGATCAGCTGCGGAATGAGAGGTCCTTGGTTCAAGTCTCCCCTCGAGGGAAAAGTTTAATTTTTTATTTTCAGACAATTATCAAAGTTCAGGCACTCTCACATAATCAACTTCGCTCTCCAAAATTCCAGGATATGTTCAGATTTGCTTGGACATATGTGGGATTTGACGGTCTACACATGGAAAAATTTGAAAACAATAAAAACATATGTTTTGACAGAGCACAAGGAAAACTATGCGACTGTGAAACTGTTGCATTCATTTGTTGCAGTTTAAGTGACAAACTCTTATGTTTTCATCGCTTTTTTGGGAGTGATTATCACATCCACAAGAAAACCTAAATCGGGCAAGGTCGAAGAATCTTTTTACCCATTCGCCAAGTGTACAAGTTAGGTGGGTCGACAATATATTCCTGTCATGTGACGCACATGCCATCGTATAGAATATATCAGACGTGTTTTTCTGTGGAGGAATCGGTTGACCTATGACCTTGCGAAATAATGTTTTCGGTTCCCATTGGAGAGGCACGTCCTTTCGTCTACTAATTGCACGGTTTTGCGGTGCGGTCGCAAAACACAGACACTAAACTCATTACAGTGAACAGAGACATCAATGAACGAACGGACAGATCATAATTTTGCGAAAATAAAGAAAGTAAACTTTTCACTCAAGGGAAGACTTGAACCAAGGACCTCTCGTTCCGCAGCTGATCACGCTAACCACGGGACCACGGCGCTCCAGAGCTCACTTTATCCTTAATGTTGCCTATCTTGCACATGGACTACTCAGTTTGTATATTTTGCTTATCTTTTTCATAGTTCCACACAACTTCTTCCTGTTTTCTCGATTGATCTGTGTTCAGTTTTTGAAGGCCTATTTACTGTGCCAGCTTATAACTAAATCTGAGGGGGGGGGGGGGGTGCAATGGGGAGGTTCCCTTGTGAGCACTATGGGACTTAACTTCTGAGGTCATCAGTCCACTAGAATTTAGAACTACTTAAACCTAACTAACCTAATGACATGAGACACATCCATGCCTGAGACAGGATTCGAACCTGCGACCGTAGCGGTCGCGCGGTTCCAGACTGTAGAGCCTAGAACCGCTCGGTCACCCCGGCCGGCGTACTTGTATACTGACCATTCGTTATTTGACTAAATATTAACTACAATCTGATTCGCATATATTACATGGGTTAGCGCAGGCACAAAGCAGTGACTAAGGGTTGGATGCCGTTGAAGTCCCGTTACACTGATGGCAAGACAAATGCTCGCAAACCACCTCTATTGCCTCAAAAAACAATTGCATCTTAAATATCGAAGGATCTACGTCCACACTGTCACAGCGCGTTGAAATACAGCAAAGACGCCAGATGAATATTTGTGACCGAATGGGCTTCGAACCTAGACCTCCTGTTTACTAGACAGACATGCTGATCACTGCACTACTATTTTTTTTTAAAAATATTTGGGAAGACTTTCAGCACCAGGTAGGCGGAGGCAAAGAGGGCAGGGGTCGAAGATCCGAGGCCTGGCCTCAATGCCTCCCCCATACCTGTCACTGAGCAACTGCATGATTCCCATGTATTCCATGTTTGCACCCATATATGCCTTTAAATTGTGGAACAAAATTGAAGTAGTAATTAAGATAAAATAAATTACAGATTGCCGCCTCCAATGGCGTGCGTTCCTTGTAGAACGTAACTTATAACAGTGAAAAGGGTGATGGAAAAATACATAACAAACATTCATTCAGAAATATATTCACAATTTAAGTTATTATGCACTGGATGCATATGAGGTCTGTAAGGAAGCCATATATTTTTCAACAAATGAGAAAATTTTCGGAGCCGAAGGGATTTTGCCAAATTAAAACAGTTCTGATTTTTAGAACCAACGTAAAAGAATATTCCAGGAAAAAAAGTGAAACAATAGTATGCTGCTTCTAATAAAAAAAAATGTCCACTTCTTCGTAGCCCACATAAAGCAATAGATAAAAAAATTTGAAACCATTCCTTATATTTGTTATTCTTCTTCAGCGTAAAATGTTCTCCTGCAGTATAAAACATGTACTCTTCTAAGTTCTAAGTTTTGTTTCTTACGACGTAAAACACAAACTGTCCCAGAAGACACGAATAACCGTTATTCTGTGCGGACGGGTAACATTTCCAGTCGGGTTGTAAAGCTTCAGTTATCGGTATATGACTTTCTGCGGTTCTGTTGATAGTGCTAATTTCAACCTAATCCAGTTCCAAATTCTGATTCTATTTTCACATAACAAAATGTGCGCTACAGTTTCTACAAGCCGACATTTGTCGCAGTATGGAGATGGTCTCAATTTGATTTTCCTGAATCGTTCCGCTGAGGGTATGGTTTCGTTTACAACGTCGCACCATACGGCACTGACTCTAGTTGGTAGAATTTTATTGTTGATATTTTTCCAGACGTTCCTCCAGTTTTTTGTAGGTTAATTTACCGGAATTGGTTTGTGAAGACGATGTCTGGTAATATAATCATAGGCGGTTCTAGTGTTGGTGTGTGCTGGTGGAAGTCTTATACAGCTCCAATCGCCATAGTACTTTCGGATGTAATCTAGCCTGGCATGCTACATTAACAGGAGCGTTCCTATCCCCAGGGTCTAACGAGAGGAACAGAAGTTTTGTGATGCCTGTCTTAGTGGCATGTATTAGTTTAAAAGCACGTCTTCTATTACAAGTCCTCCGTTTTGCCTCTGCAAAGTCACCGTGTGGAAGGATACTATGAAGATATTTTGTTTCCACACATACCAAGAGGCTACAGCTAATATTTTATGTGCAGCGACCTGCAGTATCGGTAAGATTGCTGCGACGTGATATATTTTGTTAAGTATGTATGTATTTATAAACTGAACTTTCTGCAGTTGGTCTAACGATCGCATGTCATGATCCTTCAACAAGGTTCCGATGACATTAAGTTTCCGCTCGCAATTGTTCGTAGTCTGGCGCTTGGGATTCGCCCTTAACCACAATCCGAGTTGGAGTCTCTCTTCAGTTACAGCTAACCAGTGCGCACCTATTCCACTATTGTAAGAACCGAGATGCAGGTTCATTTTGCTGCAAGAATACATATGTTTCTCCAGCATGACGGGGCTCCTGCAAATTCTAGTCGTCAGGTGGCACATTATCCAAACCTAACATTTTCTGGAAGGTGGATAATTAGATATGGGCTTTTTTCTTGGCCTTCAAGGTCCCCGGACCTTATCTCTTTGGATTTTTGCTGCGTGGATGGTTAAAGGCGAAGACTACAAAGAAAAAGTAAACCCAAGAGCCGACTTGTTCGTTCGGATTATGAATAGTGCAGCCCTCATAAAAGAACGCAAAGACGACCTCAGTAGAGCTACACGTGGTGTTATCAAGAGAAGTCAAATGTGCATTGAAGTTGGTTGGTGAATTTTTGAAAATCAACTTTGAATGTCCTCATTTGCCGTTGCTTTGAGTTTGTTAGGGTTACGTACTAACAACTATCTCTGTCGCAGTTTCGAATCCTGTCTCAGGCATGGATGTGTCTGATGTCATTAGGTTAGTTAGGTTTAAGTAGTTCTAAGTTCTAGTGGACTGATGACCTCAGAAGTTAAGTCCCACAGTGCTCAGAGCCATTTGAACCATTTTTGAAGTATACAAGTATTTACGAACAGTAGAAGCAGGATTGCAGCGAACTGATCCCTTAACCATGTGCAACATAGAGTACCTGTGTAATGAGTCATTCCAGCTGCATAGCTGAGGGTAATATTTGTTAAGCATTCATTGCAGAATTAATGTAATACCCGCACGATGGTCTCTGTAGTCATACTGTATCATTAGCAGCCCGCGAATGGAGTACTATGTTCGTTAAATAGGATTACTCAAGCTGAGGCCAAATAAAGAGAAGCGACGACGCCACAACACTATCTTTACTTAAGTAGTCAGCGCTAAATTATGTGGGCCACCATTAACGTTACTGTAAGCAGTTTGACAGCATAACACCACCACAACTACTGACAACCTGAACCATATCATCATGCAGTTGTAACTCGCCGTGATTACAAGTTGCTGATGTTTGTCAAGAATAGCGGAAAGCGCCTCTGAAGTTCCATTTGCATTACGCCTAGGACGGAAAGAATCCTAAATAACAGTAATAGGTCACCCAACGAAGAGAAGAGTCCACGTATTGTCTCAAGTTCTTGCAGTTTGATATTAATGCAGTTCCCGAAAGTTTCACACTAACGGGTTCTTTTGGCTATCGAAATACTCATATGGGAATCATAAAAGTGTAATTGCTAGAACGCTCAACTACCTTAATAACACCTCATTCTGGATTGAATACGACTCGACGTTAATTTGACGTTTCCATCCATCTCCTGACGTCTTACTGAATGAAGTCTGAAGTGCACGCACAGTTGTGTTGCCTGCCGCATGGATTCTGTGAAGTGTTGTGGCAGCTGTCAGTCATTGCTGAATACAGACATGTGCAAATATCCCCACTGCTTTAGGGGAAATCGTCTTTGTTGCATTTTTCCATGCCGTAATTAGCACAATAACATAAGGCTTGTTCTGCTGAAGAACTTGATGCCCACAAGTCCTTAAATAAGAATCTCCTAGCGGGAGTAATGCATGAAAGGAGACAGACTGTTGGACAAAAGAATGGACAGCTCCTTGCTTTTTGCGTTTCCGATAGCGCCTACGATAAGAATCTGGTGTCATATTATGCTTCACAACCTTAAACTGTTTATTTTTTTTACTTCATGCTAAAACAAAAGTTGTGATATGAGAAGAGGAAATGACTGATATGCTTCTCAGGAACTTTAGTTTGTCGTGTTTATTTTCTCACTTCATACTAAAACAAGGGCGTTAATATGAGAAGAGGAAATGAAATACACGGTTCCAAGACATAATATTTCCTTGTGTGCTACTACTGCATACATGAAAGCCCTGCAGTTAATTTTTGTATGTTGGATAAATTTTGATATCATCTCACATTCCTTTGTGAGAAGGTTCCTATTTTCTTGGGATTCAAATAGAGTGGACATTTCATCACTGGTTAATGGTGGTGGTGGCTAGTGTTTAACGTCCCGTCGACAACGAGGTCATTAGAGACGGAGCGCAAGCTCGGGTTAGGGAAGGAAATCGGCCGTGCCCTTTCAAAGGAACCATCCCGGCATTTGCCTGAAACGATTTAGGGAAATCACGGAAAACCTAAATCAGGATGGCCGGAGACGGGAATGAACCGTCGTCCTCCCGAATGCGAGTCCAGTGTGCTAACCACTGCGCCACCTCACTCGGTCACTGGTTAATATTCTGATGACTAATGACGTGATACCCGTTGCAATTGCTCCATGGCACCTGTGAGTAGAGTCTCACGTTGGTTACTATAAGAACATGCAGGCAGTGATATCCGCTCACTGCAGTCAGAGCCAAGGTCATTTCTTTCTGTTTGTGGCGAAGCGTCTGCTGCAGTGTCCACGCTCAGCCATCATAAACAAATCGCGGCGGCATTGGGCACTGCCTATCGCTGCACTTGTCGCGAGCCTCGACAACAAGAGCGCACTGTCTCTGCTAACGATACTATGGAGTTAAAACATCTTACTTAACGTTATACGTAGGACGTGGGATGGGTAAAAATTCAATTTCTAACTTCCCATCGCATTAAAATACTTAACTGTCATATTTGATGCAATATTTATTGTTGGTTGTCTCTCTAACGTTAATAGTATTGATTCAGATTGTGCGTGAACACGAAAACAAACAAACACACACACACACACACACACACACACACACAAACAGTCATTGATTCCAGTGAGGGTGACAGCTACTATGTGTTGAACATCACATGCAACAGTCAATTCCTCAGTTGGCGTCGAGTGGATGAGATTTTTCAATTACCTTGCATTGCAAGAATTGTTAGGAGGAGACTGAAAGTAAATGGATTTGTATCTAAAGAGTTGCGACAAAGCAAAGCTTGACTGATTATCAGATAGCCGGCCACGGTGGCCGAGCGGTTCTAGGCGTTTCAGTCCGGAACCGTGCGACTGCTACGGACGCAGGTTCGAATCCTGCCTCGGGCATGGATGTGTGTGATGTCCTGAGGTTAGTTAGGTTTAAGTAGTTCTAAAGTTCTAGGGGACTGATGAACTCAGATGTTAAGTCCCATAGTGCTAAGAGTCATTTGAACTAACTATCAGATAATTGTCCACATGAGTTTTGTGGACGAGTATACTTTTAGTAACCAACCCACCCACGATCATTACCTAAGATTTCTCAAAGGCGTAGGTGCATTGATTTCATTAAGTCGTCGACAGTGTAGCGTGATGGTTTACTTCCCACCATACGTTTTCTATATTCGTCCAAAGGTCACTTGCATTTGTAGGCCCACATGGCAATGACCTTGTTACCTCTGCCCACATATTCTCTATCTGGTTGATGTTCGGTGATCGTGGAACAAACGGCAACAGCTTTATCCTCTCTTGGCCCTGAAACCAATCTCACACTGCTCTGCTATGATGGATGGGGCTCTGCTCCTGTAGATAAACTATTATCTCTATCGTTCATATATTTATATTTAAATAACGTATTTGTTAAGCATGAAACTTCCCCTTTGAACAATTTTACGAGACTGTGCTTAACCTGACACACAATATTTTTAGCGCAACGCAATCTGACTTTCAAAATTCCCTACGAAAGAATGGCCCTGACTAACATTAACCTATACGTTTCACAAATCACTTACCTCACAAAAATCTTCGCTGCTCAAGCTACTGCAATACAGCGAGCGCCACTACTGCCAGCTAAATAGAAGATTCAAACTATGGAAGGCACTAACTACTGATAGGGATAGTTAGCAAATGAAAGATATTAATAGAGAACAAACAATGTATTTACCTTGATATCATCATATATAAATATAGCAGTTCATGACAAATTTCAAAACTCCGCCATCTCTCTCCCCACATCCACCACTGCTGGCGGCTCACCTCCAACTGCGCAACGCTATGCGCTGTTCACATCCAGCTGCCGCTGCCCAACACTACAATGGCAGACAACAATGCAAACTAGCCACAGACTGCACACAGCACAGCCAGTGATTTTCATACAGAGGTGGCGTTACCAATAAAAAAACCTAAACAGCCTACTTACATAGCCCCCATGCTCCCCACAAAAAATTTTACAAATTGGATTGGGCAGTGGCCAATACAGATTTGAAAATTTTTTTTCATAATTACAATAACAAAGAAATCAAATGCACACACTTATTGATACAATGTTGGTCAAAAGCTAAAATTTTCTCACAGTCCATAAAGACAGTCCTCATCATTCGTCACAGTAAAATTGCAGTGTTTTTTTCAAAGTCTGAGCAGTAAAGGAAAACGCACACAGAAGTAGTGGATTTCCATGCAATCTTGAAGAAGTAGTGTTGTCCTTCCAACGGAACGACAGTGCTGACTCTTGACATGCATACAGGTAATGGGCCACAACAGAGCAAACCCACAGCAGAGTCAGTCGAAATTTTGAAGAGTATTGGTAGGTAGGTCATCACAGAGCAGACCCACTGTAGTCCTGGTAGAGATTACGGTATTAGTGGGCCACCAGAGGTGCAGACCCACTGCAGTCCTTGTAGAAATAATGGCATGGTGGGTCATCATAGATGCAGACCCACTGTAGTCCTTGTAGAGATAATGGTACTGGTGGGTCATCAAAGATGCAGACCCACTGTAGTCCTTGGAGAGATAGCCAGCAGCCATCTGTTGTGACTGTGCAGGTGCACAATCACCGTTGAAGAGTCTTGCGGATAATATAGCAAGTCCATAAACCACCACTTGTGCACTCACAAAGTTTTTGAAATTGTCCTTAGAACCAGCAATGCTGTTATCCAGTCCCTTGCTGAATCATTAACACACGTGTAAACACTATCAGTCCCTACTTCTCACATATTGTCCATATACTATGACCAACAGAAACGTGTGCAGTGAAATGTAACTTACAAGTTAATAATAAGATGAACTTGTGTCAATTACAATTTTATAACATGAGAATACAATTACAAAGGTACAAAATACATCACTAAAAACATAATAATACAGATAACATTTGTAGTAATAGGGGCTTTGCAAAAGAATAGAAATAAACATATACATCAGTGTTACAGGAATTATGACATAAGTAAATACATAAAAGATCAGAATAACTTTTGAAACATCAACTTTACACATGAGCATTAAAACAAAACAGAATTAATAATGTCTAACATCTTTACAAAGTAAATAACATAGTATCAGAAAAATTCTACAATGTAACTCATATCCGCTAAACACATAAAGACAGGAAAAACACAAATATACAAGAGTACACAAACACATAGCAGAATAACACAAGAGGAAAGGGCAGGGTTTGTTTTCAGTGTAACATTTGGTACTGCAGTCCAACCTAAAACTTCATTCCATAGATCTTTCGTCTTATTTCAAAATTTGTTTCCACCAAAAAAATCCTATCAAAGCATGCTTTCTGTATTTATATGTTCGCATATTTCTTACCTCATTATTTATTTCCAAGAAAATCCTACGTAAACCTGTTGTCCCTAAACCCTACTTCTTTGCTCATATCCTCTTTCAAAATACTTTTTTTGGCCAAACCATTTTCTTATAGCTTCTCAATGCATTTCTTCCAATTCATCACATCTCGTTCTCTCATATAGCCTACCCCATCTTAAGCTAACTTAAATCTACTGAGCTCAGATGCTAAACTAAGGGACGAGGCAATGCAGCAGCACAAAACAATTAACACAAGCAGCAATGACAAAAAATACAGATTGGCAAAGCTAGCAGCAGCAAATGTAATAACTTATATCAAAACATGACATAGCTCAAGCAGAAAAAAATATTACACTAAAAATGGCCATGTCTAATACCTATGTCACATCTTAACACTAGAGTGATGCATCACAATTTATTCTACAAAAGAAATTACCAAGTACTTGAAAAGAAAATTATGAATGCAGTTCCTGTGAAGGTAAATGTCGCTTTGTGGTCCCTCATTTTTTTGAAAAAATTATTATTTACTCGATCTGTAGACAGAAAATATTTATATTAGTACATCTATAAAATTTTATTTTAATCAATGCTGCAGTGCAGCTAGAAACTAGATATCAAATGAAATAAGCAACTATGTACAAAGCAAAGCGTAAGAACATCGTTCAATAGTCATGTGGCATTTCATAAGTAGTAAAAAAATCTCTCATCTAGAAAGACAGTAGTCATAGTCAGGTGTGTAGACAAACTATTTCTTGTCATTTCATTAGGCATTTCAGTAAATATCAGAAAGTACGATATGTTTCCAAGTAATTAGCGTGTCGGATTTGCGATGCTTTCTCTAAAGGAATGACAATGGCCAGGATAATGGCCTCCCTTTTTTTTTTCTTCCTGTGCTCTGAAAGGCACGCGCCAATGGCCCTCTCTCCAGGCGTCCGACACAGCTGGGTGCCCACGACGCATTACGTGCAGGTGGTCACTTAACTTTCTTACGGAAATATTTACGACAGCAGTTTCCGCGACAGTGACAGTCTCACATAAAAATATTTCACAGGTCAAGAATTAGCGTTGCAAATCTGTAGAAAGAAAATCCTATAAATATAAGTGTCCAAATAAAATATTCGTCAGCGTTGTGATACAGTCACGCATTTACGCACATTTCATAACTCTTAAAGTATGATTCTTGGTTTCCAACATACTTCTTATTCCTCATATACGGTAGCAACATCTTATTGATCATAAACATATCTCAACAGCATAGTACACATCGTCGTCGTAATAATAACATCATAACACCTCAGTCAAATCTCAAAATCGTCGTAGCTTCCTCCAATAATTTCAAAACCTAAAAAAAATTCTCTGCTCATTTCAATAGTGTCATCTACCTCAAACGTACTTTAAAATCATGCTCCCTTACCAAATACATCATTCAAAGCTCTCATAGTATCACAATGATTCCGAAAAAATATGAACAGTTTACAAAGTACAGACAAAATACAGTTTCATAAGTGTGAAGTTACCCAACTGTGTATTGCGTAAACATGTGTCACTGATGTAGTAAAAAAATGTTTATCTCTCAGTTAAATGATCAGATAGCTGTGTAATTTGTGTGTTAGAGAAATATGGTACCGATGTGTAAAGTTGTATAAGCAAATACCATATTAGCTAGGGTTCCTTGTGGTTGCCACACACATGGTACACAAAGTAAGCGTGTACCCCCCTGAGGATTAATGTAATTATACCCTCAGGTGTTACAGATTACAGCAATGGAATAAAATGTATCACGGAAAACTTCCTTTGTAATTCAAAAAATCTTTAAAAATAAATGTTTTAAGTACAAAATTAATCACTGAAATGCGTGTCCTGTAGCGCTAAATGTGCGTCTTGTTGCAGCATAATCTGTGTGGAAGTGTCGTAGTTATCATCCTCCGAAAGCTAAGTTCTGCAGAAGTCAATGTACTTACCTCATAATACACAAAAGTGAAATGCTTTGCGTATAGATATCGTAGTTATTACGCTTATTGTTGTGATGAAGAAAGTACTGTACAGTAACGTATTGTTGTGCCACGAAAAGGGCTGCCTCATTGTTGCTATACCACAAAAGTTACTACTAAAACATGTTTTTCTTTCCAGAATAAAACAGAAAACTGTGCAGATATAAAACAGATACACCACAAAAGCAACATTGTAAATTGTCACTCATTAGTAGCGTCGTGATAAAACCGTGTAGTTGTCACATAAACTAACCACTGTGTCGTCTGGTATCTCACAGAAAGTACTTTAAACCCGGAATGTATTTTCAAGTAAACCAAAATGTTGCATTAAAATCTCATTAGCAGTACCAGTATAGGTTCTAAGTATGTAAGCCTTATGGTTGTTACGTAATCGTGCCACTAACAAGCAAGAATGTACACACACAATAACGCTGTGTCGTCAGTTCACTATAACAATGCATTCGTAATTTCTGTTTAAATAAGTTCTCTTGGTTCTTGACTGGATATTTAACTTCAAACATTGTTGCATATTAACAGATTCTAAGTCTGACAAAGCATACTAGTAATGTAAAGAGAAACGTTATATGGCAAAGACAAAGTTAAAAAGCAGATTATCTTTCAATAAACGGTTTTACATGTGAAATCTGGTGTAAACCTTTACTCTTCATAGTACTCAGAGTTTGAACTTGAATGCAATTGTCATGCGGTATACGTCGGTAAAGAATACTGGAATTTTTCTCAAGGTTAGCGTCTATGTTATTTTTCTCTGAGCCAGCCGGCGCACGTGGGTGCCTGCGGCGCGAGTCATTGTCTGTCTCTTTGTTGGCGCGCGTTGTTATTGGGATTAGGAGACCTAACTACTACAAATTCACGTTGTCGAAAGTGCCCTGCTCTGTTTGAATCCCGCCAGTTCTGATGCAATTCAGGTCTGTCGTTTTGTCGGTAGTTTCTGTAGTTTCTTTCTGGTCGGTTAAGTGGTGGAGAATTTCTCCCTGAATCGTAACTGCGCGCTGGACCGTTGCGTCTAAAGTTATTCTGTCTCCCTTGATAATAATTGTTTTGGTTCCCATATTGTCTGTTTCTCTGATTGTCTCTGTGATAGTCATTACCGCGGAGAGGTGATCTTTCCCTGTAATTATTACTCTGCCAGCGGTTGTCATACGGGTGGTGTCTATTTTGGTCACGATTTGCGTGGTGAGAATAGCCTTGTCGCGTCCAGTTATCGTTTCTGTCGTCACGGAATTGTGACAGATGTGACCTGTAATTGTTGTGTTCCTGTTTTCGCGTTCCGCGATTGTCAGTGTCAATTTTCAGTTCTTGTAACAGTCCCTGAAAGGCTTCGATGTCGTCTTTGCAACGTCCTGCTAAAATAATATGCCGTAAATGTTCAGGCAATTTGAGTAAGCAAATGCGGATGAGTTCTGAGGGGCTGTATGGGTTTGAAAGATACTGATTCTTATGCAACATGTCTTCAAAATATTTGGCAAGTCTGGAAAATTCAGATTGTTCAAAGTGTTTCATCATCATGATGCTATGTTTTATTCGGTCTTGTGTAGCTTGAGACCAATATGCTGAGAGGAAGGCATGGTAGAATTCTCCTTCACTGTGACAATCGTGAATGACCGATCGCATTCTTACAGCCGGTTCATTCTCTAAATAGCCACACATAAATTCTAATCTGTGTTCTAACGACCAGTTGGGAGGAAAACAATGAGAGAATTGATGGAGCCATGCTTGTGGATGAATGTCGTTGCCAGAATTCTTAAATGTTTTGAATTTACGTGTAGTAATGAACAGCTTATAGTCAAAGTCATCATGTCGGCGAGTCGCATATCGGTCATTGTTACGTCGTTTCGGCGGTTCCATTTCAAAATTCGATGCGCCTTGCCAATTTCTCTCATAATTTCCGAAGTGTCCGGTGTTATTATTTTGTGGTTGTTCCGTATTTCTATGTCCCTCTTCCCGTATTGGAGCGCGAGTGTCCTCTGAAATACGTAATTCTTGTATTACCTGCGTCAACTGATCTTGTACTTCCCGGATTTCTCTTTTGTACTGTGTATTGATTTGATTTTGATTTTGTTTGAATTTTCTTATTTGTTCATACTCTTCTGTGTCAGTGAAGGCTACGGGTCTTGTGTCATTCAGATCATCATCTACCTTGGTAGATAAGTTAGTGACCTGATCCGAAAGTTCGGCTACTTTCTCCGATAGTGTACTTATTTCCTCCATGTGTCTTTCTGAACCAATTTTCAGGGTATCTACTGTGTCCTTTAAGTTTTCCTGAGTTCTTGCAAGTTGCGTAACCGAATCGGTAGATGCGACTGGGTCAATTTTAGCTTGCAAGGTCTCATGATTTTCATGAACAATAGTTTGCAGTTCTTTTATGGCTGCTTCGTGATTCTGTAATACATTTTCATGACGCGAAAAAATAGGTTGGAAATGCTCACAAATTTGTGTTTTTACGTCATTACAGACCTTTTGACATTTCGATTCGATGTTATGTAACTCAGTGGTTAAATCTTCACGTGTTCGTTCAAGTGTAGTGTCTAACTTTTGAAGATTTTGTTCCATTGTGTCTAACTTTTTGAGATTTTGTTCCACTGTGTCTAACTTTTTAAGATTTTGTCCCATTTGTCTCTGATTTTGTTCCATTTGTTGCATTAATTGCAATAATAATGTATTAGTGTCAGGAATCTGTTTCTCTACGCTTTTCGTCAGTGCATTTGCACCGGCAACATTCACATTTTGACAAGCAGAAAATGCGTCTTGACTTATTTGAGAAAACGGTGATAACCCAAAACCTGAATCTACAGTATTTGCGAAATTGTGTCCTGTCATTTCGGATTCCTGAGGCGAGCTGTTGCCGACCGATCGATCGATAATGCTTCCCTGTTCACTACCTGTTTCACTGTCTACACCATTGTTTGCAGCCCGCTCCATTTCCCTATGCACAATTACCGAATTACTACTTTGAACATCATTTAATTCATTACTCGGTGGCGCTAACACACTGCTTTCATTTTCACTGTCATTTCTCAGTTTACTTTGGAGCCTAGTATTACGTTTTTCACACGCCATTATTGTCACAATATTTCACACGACAACACAGAAAAGCACAATTTGAAGAGCAAAAATAAGAGAACACATTAACAAAAGACTGAAAATAATATCTAGTTAATTGCAGCTGCGAAATTCTTGGTGCAAATCTACATGCATGCCACAACTGTTTTACTGTACAACAATGAAAGACTGCAACTACAAAGGAGATTTTCTCTACAATTACGCGCTAGAAATAAACAAAATCTACACTAATTACACAAACTACAACAAAAGATCAGAAGATTCCAGTGAGGTATCCTCGGCTAAGGGTCGACATATGAAACGTCCCCTTTTAATCATTTTATACACGACTGTGCTTAACCTGACACACAATATTTTTAGCGCAACGCAATCTGACTTTCAAAATTCCCTACGAAAGAATGGCCCTGACTAACATTAACCTATACGTTTCACAAATCACTTACCTCACAAAAATCTTCGCTGCTCAAGCTACTGCAATACAGCGAGCGCCACTACTGCCAGCTAAATAGAAGATTCAAACTATGGAAGGCACTAACTACTGATAGGGATAGTTAGCAAATGAAAGATATTAATAGAGAACAAACAATGTATTTATCTTGATATCATCATATATAAATATAGCAGTTCATGACAAATTTCAAAACTCCGCCATCTCTCTCCCCACATCCACCACTGCTGGCGGCTCACCTCCAACTGCGCAACGCTACGCGCTGTTCACATCCAGCTGCCGCTGCCCAACACTACAATGGCAGACAACAATGCAAACTAGCCACAGACTGCACACAGCACAGCCAGTGATTTTCATACAGAGGTGGCGTTACCAATAAAAAAACCTAAACAGCCTACTTACAAGCACGTTGTATTATTATTTTCCACAGTGTTTAAGAATTCAGGCCCTGTCATAAATAAGTGATCTAGATTCAACCGTCCGATTAAGAATGTGGTTTACCCAGTCTATCAAATGATGAGAGTCGTATTCGGTTATCCACATTAAGCATGACTGGCTGAATTCGATTAGAACGATCTGGTATCGAAATGAAATTACAGAAATCGGATAATTTGAACGTCTGTATTGCAACAATGCTGCGCACATAAATTCCTATGATGGAGTAACAGATAGCAACTGTCTAAGAAAAAGTGAGAAATATGTCTACTAGCAGCAATGTAACGTAATTATAACCCATATTTATGTGATGGAAATACTGAATCGAACAATGTACATCTCTTTCAGTGGTGGGAAGATGCACAATATCGGATTTGCTGATGACATGATGACAATAATAATAATAATAATAATAATAAAAATCCCGTGGGGCCTATAGGGGAAACCCTCACCCATATGGGTGGTACCGAGAAAATCGAATACTTGGGGTGAACCAAATACTAACACAATCCTGAACGGCTACTCAATCCGCTGAACCTAAAATCCAGGCACGTCTGAGTGAAAATCACTGCTACTCTGGTCACCGTCTGTTATCTCAATGAGCTCGGATGAAAATATTTGCTTCCAAAGGCGCCATACCCTCTGATCCTGTCCGGTCCTGGTGTCACCCAAGCCAAACCAATGAAACACAAGCAAACATGATGTGTGCAAGCAAAGTCAGTTTTATCCCAGGTGGTACACAACCCGCCTGTCGACAGTCGGCAGTTGGATTTTCGGATTCTGGGGAGTCCAGGTTAGCACGGCAGAGAATATCGAAGATCTCTGGTATATTTCCCTACAAGCATAAAACATGCATTTGAAAACTAAACATCGATACATTGATCCAAACACGAAAACTAAATAATCTCACCAAATAAATCGACCAACAAACAATTTTCATCCTCGCTCTTCAAGAACCACGACTAACTGACAGTGTTACCTTGCATTACGGAAACCATTGCATCTTTAAGAGCGAAATACAACAAAAGGTAGCGAAAGGCGTACCAATCTTCGGCATTGCTTTTCTCAAACACAGAAATATCATCTACTCTGTCAAATAAACCACACCCATCAACATTCGACTTATGACTATGCTCATTCAGAGCCCGAGTAGGTAATAAACACACATCAATGCACATGGCCCCACCAACATCGAAAATAAGAAAAACACCGAAAATGTCGAAATATTCTGGAACACACTTGAAAATACTATGTGAAATATTCACCAAGATGACGTGAAAATAATAATGGGAGACTTCAACTCTCTATTTGGGACAGAAAAAACCTGTAGAAAATCATTGGTACAAATTCTACACACCGAATCGCTTAGACCAACGGCACACGTCTGACTGACATCTGCCAACAATTCAACCACAAAAGGATGTCTTCCCACTTTAGGAAAAAACCAGTTCCCGGGTAATATGCTTGCCTACTACTAATTGCAACAGTACTCATCAAAGAGAAATTAATCAGCAGCAGAATTTTCTTCCACGATATGTAAAACAATCTGACAATACAAAAAGTTGTTTGCAAATTGTTCGCCTGTAGAAACCCACTGGTTCTAACGATGTCATTAAACCAGTGTAGTTTTAAGAGTATTTTCGTCTAGAAATGAATTGCCTTGACGGCTGATCGATCAAGAGCGGGAAAAGTAAAATTTTATGAATATATGATGAGAGGGACAAGTGCTTGAGAGAGGACTTCCTTATCAATACAAGTGCCTGAGTGACGACTTTCCTATCAATATCCTGGATAGTTTTGGTTCTCAAATCAACATAGTGCGTTGTCATGCAGTAGCATAGGTGATGTAGTTTTGTTGCTTGATTTTCTTACACTTCGACCGAAAGGTGTCTCAGTTGTTGACAACAAATTCCAGCTGTGTTGCACACACCCCTTGGGGCAGAATTCGTAGCCCAAAACACGCTTTTGAAGCTATCAGATGTAAAATATTATGTTCACACTACTCTTTGCTCTAGTCTACGTCTTTTAGTGGGGCATAGCCTTTCATTACTTCTTAGGAAGTTAACGATAAAGTCATCATAACACGTCACCAGCAACAGTACTGCATAGGAATGCTCAATGAGCGACCTGATGGCGTTCAGTAACAGTCACTCCGTTGATTTTTGTTGTTTCGAATTAGAGCATGCAGTACTCCTACACCAGACTTCTGAACTTTGCCTGTTGAATGCAAATGTCGCATGATGCTAAAATGGTAATCTGTCACACATATCAGTAGTCGAGACTTCCTTAATGTGGAAAATCATTCACGCCAGAACGATCTTTGTTGAAACAAGAATATCTTTTTCTGGCGTATTTTTCTCAAAAGCACTCGCTCCACACACAGTTCAAATCTTTCTAGCTGCCTCCTCTACATTCACCCCTCTGTTATACCAAAGTAAACGTTGTGTTGCAGATGTTACACCTTTTTCCACTTGCGACTCAATTTTACAATGCTTAGCTGTAGTTTACGATTTTTAAGTATGCAAAATCCAATTCTTAACTGCAAGATAATAACTAGAGCTTCAAATTCTAAAATGACATTGATACATACACTGACAGCGTGGCGCCGCGTTCACATGGGCGGCGCTGATTTCAGGCGGCGGGTGGCGTCTGGCCGGTGGCCGGTAGCCGCTGCAGCTCGAGGAAACGCCCGAGCTTAAGCTGTTATGAATGATTGCGACGCAGCCACGAGCTGTCCCGCGGAATTGTTTCTGGAAGTACTTGTTATTGCTGGTGTGTAGAATGTTGAGCGAATTATCTTTGATGTTCAATCAGTCTCATAACTTTAGACTGAAATGTGGTAAAAAAAAAAAAAAAATACAGTTGGACGCGAACATGCAACTACGAGGGTAGTTCAATAAGTAATGCAACACATTTTTTTTCTCGGCCAATTTTGGTTGAAAAAACCGGAAATTTCTTGTGGAATATTTTCAAACATTCCCGCTTCGTCTCGTATAGTTTCATTGACTTCCGACAGGTGGCAGCGCTGTACGGAGCTGTTAAAATGGCGTCTGTAACAGATGTGCGTTGCAAACAACGGGCAGTGATCGAGTTTCTTTTGGCGGAAAACCAGGGCATCTCAGATATTCATAGGCGCTTGCAGAATGTCTACGGTGATCTGACAGTGGACAAAAGCACGGTGAGTCGTTGGGCAAAGCGTGTGTCATCATCGCCGCAAGGTCAAGCAAGACTGTCTGATCTCCCGCGTGCAGGCCGGCCGTGCACAGCTGTGACTCCTGCAATGGCGGAGCGTGCGAACACACTCGTTCGAGATGATCGACGGATCACCATCAAACAACTCTGTGCTCAACTTGACATCTCTGTTGGTAGTGCTGTCACAATTGTTCACCAGTTGGGATATTCAAAGGTTTGTTCCCGCTGGGTCCCTCGTTGTCTAACCGAACACCATAAAGAGCAAAGGAAAACCATCTGTGCGGAACTGCTTGCTCGTCATGTGGCTGAGGGTGACAATTTCTTGTCAAAGATTGTTACAGGCGATGAAACATGGGTTCATCACTTCGAACCTGAAACAAAACGGCAATCAATGGAGTGGCGCCACACCCACTCCCCTACCAAGAAAAAGTTTAAAGCCATACCCTCAGCCGGTAAAGTCATGGTTACAGTCTTCTAGGACGCTGAAGGGGTTATTCTGTTCGATGTCCTTCCCTATGGTCAAACGATCAACTCTGAAGTGTATTGTGCTACTCTTCAGAAATTGAAGAAACGACTTCAGCGTGTTCGTAGGCACAAAAATCTGAACGAACTTCTCCTTCTTCATGACAACGCAAGACCTCACACAAGTCTTTGCACCCGAGAGGAGCTCACAAAACTTCAGTGGACTGTTCTTCCTCATGCACCCTACAGCCCCGATCTCGCACCGTCAGATTTCCATATGTTTGGCCCAATGAAGGACGCAATCCGTGGGAGGCACTACGCGGATGATGAAGAAGTTATTGATGCAGTACGACGTTGACTCCGACATCGACCAGTGGAATGGTACCGTGCAGGCATACAAGCCCTCATTTCAAGGTGGCGTAAGGCCGTAGCATTGAATGGAGATTACGTTGAAAAATAGTGTTGTGTAGCTAAAAGATTGGGGAATAACCTGGTGTATTTCAATGCTGAATAAAACAACCCCTGTTTCAGAAAAAAAAGTGTTGCATTACTTATTGAACTGCCCTCGTATAAGTTTAGAATGCACGACGATTACCACAAGACCACAGGCTCACTCACTGTATCTCATCTCGGAAGTCGACAACACTTCCTCCTAACACTTCCGCATTTTACAGTGTTGCCAGATTGTGCAGATGGCCAGACTTAAGAGTTGTCAGGGGCGGCCAGTTTTATTGGCCACCTTAAGTGAACGACTCGGACTTAGTCTCTGTGGCGGCCGGCCGGCGGTCAGTTTTTATGTCTAAGACTGTACATTAAGACAGGGTACTCCAGATGCATCATGTACCTTTTTGAGTGATGAAGCCACATTTACCAATCATTTCCAGGTAAACCGCCAAAACGTGCACTATTGGGCTGTTGACAATCTCCATAGACTCCGTCATGTCGAAAGTCAGCGTCCAAGGAATGTAAAAGTGTCGTGTCGTATAGTGAGTCATCAGCTCACAGTCCCGTTTTTCATGTATGGAACACTTAACATGCACAAGTATCGCAGCTTTCTAACAGACCACCTCCCACAGATGCTGCAAGACGTTCCTGTGCGGCTGGCTGTCCAGCCCATAGTGCACGAAGTACTACTACAGCTTGTCTTCAAGAATTGTTTCCCAGTAGTTGGATTGGACGCAGAGGACCTTTACCTTGACCAGTCCGTACCCCAGACGTGATGCCTGTAGACTTTTTTCAGTGGGGAAAGCTGAAATATGCTGTCTACAAGGGCACACTAACTACACCCAATGATATGTACAGACATATTAGTGCAGTAAGCTGGGATATCTCCCCCGAAATGCTAACACGTGTGCAGCAGTCGTTCCATACCAGACAGGAAGCGCGTATTGCCGCTGCCGGTGGTCATTTTGAACACAAGTTGTGATGGTCAGTTATTTCGTTGCTGGTCAGAATCCACATAAGTGGTGTATGCACTTGTGTTTTTCATTAGTGTAAGCTACCACAGATACTGTATAGGTGTTGGCATGGAAACTTTTCAAAATAGTGTATTTCGTAAACGACTGGCGCTAGAATCCTGCAACGAACACCACTGACATTCTAATTTACCCTAATTTTAGTGTGTCAATGTCAATAGGCATTGTTCCATTTAAACAGTGTATATTTGAAAAAATACACTTTCTAATTTTTATTACAATCTGTAGATTGGCTAACAATGCAAGCTCCTGACTACGAATCCATTCTGTAAAAACCGACTGCAATATTTACGGTGCAAGTTTTAGGATACATATAGTTTCATGTGCTATTTTGATTTCAATGCAGCAGAATTTGTTCACTTCGTATGCTATGTGGCCTCCAACTTTGATGTGAAGTTTATTGCTAATGCTATTTGCGCTACTCCTCATTACTTTCGCCTTTCTTTGGTTCTTTCTCAGACCATAATTTGTGTTTATTACGTTCAATAGGTACCGTAATTCTACCTCACTTCACTGAAGACGGTAACATCATCAGCGAAGCTTATCATTTATATCCTATCACTCTGAATGTTAATCCGTTTCATTTATTTCTGTCACTACTTCTTTGATGAGCAGGTTTTACAGTAGCAGTACAGGAGAAAGATTGCGTCCTTGCCTTATGCCCACTTTTATCGGAGCGTATCTCTCTTGGTCCTCCTTTCTTAATGTTACCTCTTCTGTGTATTAGTCGTCATTCCCTGTTGCTTATACCTATTTTTCTGAGAATTTGAAACATCGTCCACCATTTTACGTTGTAGAGAGCTTTTTCCGGATCGACAAATATTACGAAAGTGTATTGATTTTTCTTAAGTCTTCCTTACGTTATCAGTCACAACATCAGAATTGCATGTTAGTATCTTCAGCTTTCATAAGGCCAAAGTAATTGTCATCTGACATACCCTCAGAATTCTTTTCCATTCTTATGTGATTATTCTTGTCTATACGCAATAGCCGTTATGCCGATTGTGCTATAGTTCTCACATTTATCTGCCTTTGTAATGTTTGGGATTGTGTGGATGATATTCTTCCGAAAGTCTGATGATGTGTTTCCAGTTTCATACATTCTGTACACTAACTTGAATAACCGTGTGGCTGCCTTTTTCCTCAACCATTTTATAAATTGCGCCCTGAAGCTCTTTCAAACTCTGACTCCAATACTGAAGTACCTGTTTCTTCCTGACGGACTCCCATTTCTTCTTCCATCCTCTAATCAGACAGTTCCTCCCCTCGCAGAGGCCCTCAGTTTACTCTTTACGCTTACCCGTTCTCTCCCCTAAGTTTATCAGCGGAATTCCTCTTGACGTGGACCCCCTTTCTTTTAATGGCATCTAAATTTATTTTGATTTTCCTGTGTACAGGAAGTTCTGTTGTGTCTATACTTTTCAGACTTTTAAGTTCATTTGTGACCAGATTATGATTTTAATATGTTTCCAATAACGAATGAGAACTTCAGTTACATACTTTTAGTTATTCGATTATTCTTGTTTGTCTACGACATATGGTGAGGTGACAAGTCATGGGATACCTCATAATATCGTGTCGGACTCCTTTTTCCCGATGTAGCGCAGCAGTTCGAAGTGGCATGGACTCAACAAGTCTTTAGAAGTCCTGTGCAGAAATACTGAACGATACTGCCTCTGTAGCCGTCCACAAGTGCGAAAGTGTTGCCAGTGCAGGGTTTTGTACACGAAGTGACATTTCGATTACGTCTGATAAATGTTCGATGGGATTCATGTTGGGCGATCTGCGTTGCCTAATCATTCGCTCGAACTGTCCGGAATGTTATTCAAACCAATTGCGAACAATCATAACCCAGTGACATGTCACATTGCCATAGATAAAAATTCTATCGTCGTTTGGAAACGAGAAGTCCATGAATGGCTGCAAATAGTCTCCACGTAGCCAAACATAACCATTTCTATTTAATGATCGGTTCAGATGGGCCAGAGGACCCAATGCAGTCCATGTAAGCACAGTCCACATCATTATGCTGAAACTGGGACTCATCCGACGAGGCCACGTCTTTCTAGACATCTAGGGCCCAGCCGATATGGTCATGAGCCCAGGAGTGATGCTGCAGGCGATGTCGTACTGTTAGCAAAGGCACTCGGTTCGGTCTTCTGCTGCCATAGCCCATTAACGACAAATTTCGCCGCTCTGGCCCAACGGGTACGTTCGTCTTATGTCTCACATTGATTCCTGCACTTGTTTCACGCATTGTTGCTTGTCTGTTAGCACTGAGAACTTTACGCTGCTCTCGGTCTTTAAGTGAAGGCCATCACTCCATGCATTGTCCGTTGTGAGAAATTTGGTATTCTGGCTCACTCTTGACATTTCGGGTCTCGGAATATTGAATTCGCTAGAAATTTTCGAAATGAAATATCCCATGCCTCTGGCTTCAACTACCATTCCAGGTTCTAAGTCTGTTAATTTCCGTCGTGCGACTATAACCACGTCATAAACTGTTTCACATGAATCACCTGAGTACAAACGTCAGTGCCGGCATTGCACTGCCCTTTCATACCTTGTGTACGCGACACTGCCGCCATCTGTAAACATCCACATCGCTATCCCGTGACTTTTGTCACCTCAGTGTAATTTATGTGCCAACAAGTCGTATCCATGGTTCAGATGGTTGTTGTTGTGGCGGTCTTCAGTCCAGAGACTGGTTTGATGCAGCTCTCCATGCTACTTTATCCTGTGCAAGCTTTTTCATCTCCACGTACTTACTGCAAACTACATCCTTCTGAATCTGCTTAGTGTATTGATCTCTTGGTTTCCCTCTGCGATTTTTACCCTCCACGCTGCCCTCCAATACTAAATTGGTGGTCCCCTGATGTCTCAGAACATGTCCTACCAACTGATCGCTTCTTCTACACAAGTTGTGCCACAAATTCCTCTTCTCCCCAATTCTATTCAGTACCTCCTCATTAGTTATGTGATCTACCCATCTAATCTTCAGTATTCATCTGTAGCACAACATTTAGACAGCTTCTATTCGCTTCTTGTCTAAACTATTTGCAGTCCATGTTTCACTTCCATACAGGGTTACACTCCATACAAATACTCCCAGAATAGACTTCCTGACATTTAAATATACACTGGATGTTTTTGCTATTTGGGGAGCAAAATAACTAATGATGGTCGAAGTAGAGAGGATATAAAACGTACACTGGCAATGGCAAGGAAAGTGTTGCTGAAGAAGAGAAATTTTAACAAATGTCTCTACTTCAGAAGCGATTTCCTTTCCATTGCCAGTCTACGTTTTATATCCTCTCTACTTCGACATCCATCAGTTATTTTCTCCCCAAGTAGAAAAACTCATCTACTACTTTAATTGTATCATTTCCTAATCTAATTCCCACAACATCACATGATTTAATTCGACTACATTCCATTATCCTCGATTTGCTTTTGTTGATGTTCATCTCATATCCTCCTTTCAAGACACTGTCCATTCCGCTCAACTGCTCTTCCAGGTCCTTTGCTGCCTCTTAGATTATTACAATGTCATTGGCAAACCTCAAAGTTTCTATTTCTTTTCCATGGATTCTAGTTCCTACTCCGAATTTTTCTTTTGTTTATTTCACTGCTTGCTCAATATACAGATTGAATAACATCATGGATAGGCTAAAGCCCTCACTCCCTTTCCAACCACTGCTTCCCTTTCATGCCCCTCGACTCTTATAACTGCCCCCTGGTTTCTGTACAAATTGTAAATAGTCTTTTGCTCCCTGTATTTTTACCCCTGCCACCTTCAGAATTTGAAAGAGAGTATTCCAATCAACATTGTCAAAAGCTTTCTCTAAGTCTACAAATGCTAGAAACGTAGGTTTGTCTTTCCTTAATCTACCTTCTAAGATACGTCGTAAGGTAAGTATTGCCTCACATGTTCCAACATTTCTACAGAATCCAAACTGATCTTCTCTGAGGTCGGCTTTATGCTTCTTGAAGTCTGAAGGTACTTCGCCTGTCTCATACATCTTGCTCACCACATGGAAGAGTTTTGTCATCGCTGGCTCTCTCAATACTGTCAATAGCTCTAATGGAACGTTGTCTACTCCCAGGGCCTTTTCTCGACTTAGGTCTTTCAGTGCTCTGTCAAACTCTTCACACAATATCATATACTCCTTCCACCTTTCTGCTTTCCCGTCTTTGCTTAGAACAGGTTTTCCATCTGAGCCCCTGATATTCATACAAGTGGTTCTCTTTTCTACAAATTTCTCTTTAATTTTCCTGCAGGCAGTATCTGTCTTACCTCTGGTGATATATGCCTCTACATTCTTACATTTGTCCGCCAGCCATCCCTGCTTAGCTATTTTGCACTTCCTGTCTATCTCTTTTTCAGACTTTGTATTCCTTTTTGCCTGTTTCATTTACTTCATTTTTACATTTTCTCCTTTCATCAGTTAAATTCAATCTCTCTTCTGTTACCCAAGTATTTCTACTAGCCCTCGTCTTTTTACCTACTTGATCCGCTGCTGCCTTCACTATTTCATCTCTCAAAGCTACCCACTTTTCTTCTACTGTGTTTCTTTCCCCTGTATTCGTCAATCGTTCCTATTGCTATATCTGAAACTCTCAACGACCTCTGGTTCTTTCATTTTATCCAGGTCCCATCTTCTTAAATTTCCACCTTTTTGCAGTTTCTTCAGTTTTAATCTACAGTTCATAACCAACAGTTGGCGTCAGAGTTCACATCTGCCCCTGGAAACGTCTTACAATTTAAAACCTGGTTCCTAAATCTTTCTCTTACCATTATGTAATCGATCAGAAACCTTCCAGTGTCTCCAGGCCTCTTACACATACATAGCCTTCTTCAATGGTACATAAACTAAGGTTAGCTATGATTAAATTATGTTTTGTGCAATATTCTACTAAGCGGCTTCCTCTTTTATTCATTACCCCTATTCCATATTCACCTACTACTTTTCCTTCTCTTCCTTTTCCTATCGTCGGATTCCAGTCCCCCATGACTGTTAAGTTTTCGTCTCCCTTCACTATCTGAATAATTTCTTTTATCTCATCATACATTTCTTCAATCTCTCTGTCATCTGCGGAGCAAGTTGGCAGTGGTGGGTGTGGGCTTCGTGTCTATCTTGGCTGCAATAATGCATTCACTAAGCTGTTCATAGTTGATTATTAAACCTACTCCTGCATTACCCCATTTGATTTTGTATTTATAACCCTGTGTTCACCTGACCAGAAGTATTGTTCCTCTTACCACCGAACTTCACTATTTCCCATTATATCTAACTTTAACCTGTCCATTTCGCTTTTTACATTTCTAACCTACCTACCCAATTAAGGAATGTGACATTCCACGCTCCGATCTGCAGAACGCCAATTTTGTTCCTCCTGATAACGACGTCCTCCTGAGTAGTCCTCGCCTGGAGATTCAAATGGGGTCTATTTTACCACCGCCATATTTTACCCAAGAGGACGCTATCATCATTTAAGCATACAGTAAAGCTGTATGCCCTCGGGAAAAACTACGGCTGTGGCTCCCCCTTGCTTTCAGCCATTCGGAGTACCAGCACAGCAAGGCCGTTTTGGTTAATGTTACAAACCAGATCAGTCAGTGATCCAGACTGTTGCCCCCAGCAACTACTGAAAGGGCTGCTGCCCCTCTTCAGGAACCACACATTTGTCTGGCCTCTCAATAGATACCCCTCCATTGTGGTTGCACCTACGGTATGGCTGGTATAGCTCTCATATACATTCTATGCATATATCTGTTACTATGTTTTCACAGAAGAAATGATAAAAATTTCAAGTGTCATAAGTTTTTAAATGAAATGTGGAATTAGTGTATTATGTTCCACACTATACACTTTATCATTTGGTTATCACTGCAGAGATGTCTGCATACAACATTCAGTGCTCATCACACTTTCATGTGATAGTTGTGCTTAGGGGAAAGTACTGTACCTTAGAAAACTTTTCAAAATTTAGCCTCTAGCCAGCCAACTCTGTAATGAAAGTTTTTCTATTTACTTATTCCATTTTTCTATGACAGCATTCACTGTTGGTGTGCTGCAGGCTTTATTGAAGAAATTACAAAAAGTACCATGGGAAAGACATGTTTCTCCAAATATGAAAAAATATTTCGAGGTACAATATGATCAAGCATCCTTGGGACAAATATTCTATTGAAATTTGAAACTGTTGCAATCGAGAAAAATCTTGTCAGTACTGTATTTAGTAATTGATCTGTTACATTTTTACTGTACCATATACCACTAATCAGTAACTGAAGTCGAAATAAGTGGAATTATTATCAAGAACCAATTACAGGCTAAATTCACATTGAAATAGAAGCTATTGACAACACTGGAAACGGCTTACAGTGGTTTCTTGAGTGCATTCTTTCATGTGAGTCTAAAATCAGTCACAGGACTGAAACACCGAACAATAAACAGCATGCGTTCCTTTGTACACTATCTGCATGGTAAAAAGACTCTCCGCTACAATAAAACATTAAATCACAGTCCAATTCACACAAATTAACTCACTGGTATTTCGACTGAGTTACTAGTACAAGTGAAAAAAAAAGACACAAGCTTTTCTGGAACCATGAATTACTCCACATACAGAAAAAACAGTGTCATTCTTTAATATCTATCAGATATTCTTCTACTGATCTGATGGAATTACAATTTCTTTGAGACATACTAGTCTCAACTTTATCTTAGATTATTATAGAAGCTGCAGAAATGAATTAAAGCTGTGTGCTACGACTGGGACTTGAAAACAGGCCTCCTGCTTACGAGGCAGATGTGCTAACCATTACATCACCATAGCAGTATGGCCACCACAGCTGCACAAACTACCCTAGTCCTGTGTCCGGACTGAAGGCATGAATTGAATTTGTGTTAGGGGTAGCACTGGAGTACGATGGTCAGTGTAACTGTGTTTGCCACATTGCAACAGTGATATAACTGTTAGCATACCTGCCTAGTAAGCAGGAGACCTGCTCTCAAGTCCTGACCATGGTACACATTTTCAATTCATTTCTTCAGCTTTTACCATTACCAAAGAATTATTCTTCCATGCACTTGCTGGAGTGCCTGACAAAAACTAAAAGAGGCTGATGGCATTTCACAATTCCCGCACTGGGTGACAGTTGAATGATGCATATAAGTGGTTGATGCAGGCTAGTTTCGTTACAAAACTAAAATTGCTCTAATTCTTAGCAGCATGGTGAAAGCAATGTCATTTGAGTGATGCCACCTGAACTGATTGTTTCCACATGCAGTTTCGTTGGCTTCATTTGAGTGAAGTCATGCTAGGTGCACACGGAAACCATGTTCTACAAACAATAACAGTGTCATAGAGTTTGCCCCTTCGAAAACAAAATTACGCGTCACTGAGGACAGTTTTGTGTCATGCATCTTGAAGCAATTTAGGTAAGGTTTGTTTCAAGTTGTTGACCAACTGCTAAGACTTTCAATGCATGGGTTGCTGCTCCTTAAATAAAATGTGATGAAAATGAATGTTCATTATTACACATATGCTGTTACTGAACTTTTCCATCTTCACATTCTGTAGACATTTTTCTCTGAGCTGGTGTAGACACTTTATGGCTCTTGCTACAGCTAACTCTACTCCTCTGGGTTTGAACATTTTAAAATATGAGCCTCAGTCACTAACTCTGGGACCACAACATCTGCAGTAAGAGTGTCAGTCTATGATTGGTGATGACCCTGGCATTTAAAGTGCCAACGCCTACATAGGCCCTCTCGATCGGCTACCCCCTACGAATATAACTGCTACACAGTGAAAGATTTAATCTAGCTGCCAATACCTGTGTTCGAATGGCCTGTCAATAAAGTATGTATGTTTACAAGGAAGTATAACTGGGGCCTATCAAAGGCGAAGTTTCTGAAGCAGTTCTTAAATTTTTGGTTTAGAAGGCAACGTTTAAACGTGATAAAGCTCAAAATTTCAGATGAGACTTGCCTTACAATACAGTCGTATGGTGCAGCATAAATTGCTGGGAACTACAGCAAAACCATGGGTTGGTTTTTAGCTTCCTGCTCTTGGAGTGCAGCTAGTACTTCTTTCACCAGCTTCTGCAACAGTGAAAATGTAAACTGGACGAAACTAGCTAATTCTAAGAATTCAATTGTGCTGATAACGAATATCAACAAAAAACTGAAACTAAGCTCTGTTTTTTGTTGTACTAAGGTTTTTGTTCATAAAGGAAAATAAAAGAAATTTATTGCCAGCGTCTGTACAATATTTATTTTACTAATTTTTTATTCAACCTGATCTCATTAGGGCCACCAGACCAGGATTTCAAACATATAGTATCTATTACATCGTATTTACCTAAGATACAACAATTTTAATATGACAGTATTAAAATGATTTGAGTGTTTGAAGCGGCAGTGTGAGTAAAATACCCTATGAACTAACAAGGTTAATACTGGAAATTCTTGTACCACTGCAGTTATAGCCACTAATAATAATAATATTAATAGTAATAACATTAATTGACGTTACATTAATAACAATAATGATAGTGACAGATATAAGAATTTTTAGGTCTACGAGATTGATATAGGGAGTTTTGAAGAAAGTAAATTTATGGAGAGTACGTTGGCTAAGAATACTGGGAAATGAGGATGATCAGGTTGCAAAGAGGGATGTACAGGGGTAACAGGGACAATGGTAATCTTATTGTTGCTTTAGTAGATATGTCATTACCTGTCTTCTGAAGCTGGAGATGTTATTTAGTTCTGTAATATTTCTGTAATATATTGCTGGACGTGGTTCCAGAGAGAAAGACTTTGAGAAGGCTATTGAACGATGGGGTGGGACAGAAAGGATTTTGCTTTGGTGGAAACAGGTGTTCCTGCCTTGTTCAGACAAGAGCGGCACAGTCAAGCAGAGATACGAAGGATAGTGTTCATTGATAAGACAGTAGAGAATGCAGAGGGTATGGAAATCTCTGCATTTGTCTTCACACAACCAGGATAGCTGGGGTTTGGATGGGCTGAGCTTTAACCCTATACCCTGCATCCATTTTGATAGTGCACACAGGCCGGTATTCAGATTCCTCGATAGCTGTCTTCAGGTTTATAGGTTTTGTACTTAGATACTACTGAAGGTTATCAGCATATACGTGGTATTTTCAACAGGACAAGACTGATGAGACACGATTTACGTACAATGAAAAGAGTATAGGACCTATTAACAAGGCCTGGGTTACGTTTGATACTACCTGCCTCCACTGCGACCTTATGGTGTCGGAACGCATGGCTGGCGAGAAGTCAGGTATGAGCGACACCACTGCAGTGCACTTAGCAAGATGTTTAGGCTGCTTTTTTGGCAAGTAAAATGGCATAGTAGACAGTGTTAAAGGCTTTGCTGAAGTCTAAGAAGCAGGTGATAGCTACCTCTTGTGCCTCCGTGGCAAGTTTCAGGTCATAACATTATCTTTGTTAAGGTAGATTTTGTGCTGCAATGCTTATGAAGGCGTCATTGGTATCCATCAAGTAAATTTTTTGTACCTGGGTAGTTCGTTAGCTGATCGTGGACTATATGTTCTAAGGCCTTGGACAGTTACATATGACAAGAATAAGCTAGTATAAAAGAAATAATTATAGAACACTATGGTCAAATCAGATCAATGCCTTACTTCATTGAGTATTGTAGCTGGTATTGATTGCAATTTGTCTTTATGATTTGTTCAAAACTGATTTTTCTATTACTCTTGAAAAATTTTATAAATAAAATTAATCATGAATGCGAGCTCTATAAGCACCTTGTAGCGGTTCCCACCTCAGCCTAAGTAATTAACTGATATGAGATACGAAATATTCCTGCCGTGATCCAACACTGCGTTAGACATGCTAACAGAGCAAGTTGTTCTTTGCGAATTGTTGCATGTGGAAGACTGCACTGAGTAGTTCGAGAGAAAACACTCCACCATTTTCTCCAGATTGTCTCCTAGCGTGACTTGGGAGAGGTATGCTTACCTCAAGTTTTCTGTAGCTGTCTCATTGTCCCTGCTGGGTTTCTTCTTAGTCGGTTGCAGATCCTAACGTGCATGCATCCATGAAATGAATCTGTGGAGTAGTGTGTATGAATATTTCGATGCTACAATATACTGTGATGCCACCTTATTTTTTATTGCTTCAGTCTCAGAATCAGGAAACGATATGATATAATGAACATTTTGTAAGAGCCAGTCTAGTATTAAGATTTGCATAAAAGAACACAGAATCTAATTATCAATTATCGAGCACCGTAATAACGTGTAACAACTGTCATCACACGAGTTTGTTGACTTGTTGGAACCACACATAAATGTTTCCAAGGCAATTTCAATTAACAATTCACTCTTACGTTAAATAACGTGTCGTCGTCCACACAAATAAAGCCTCTAAGAAAATTTGTCGCAGACTGTTTTTACAAACTTTTCCTGATGTTGTTTTGAACTTAATTTGAATTAGACACAGTATGCACTCACATCACGAACATCTTGCTGGCTCAAAGATACTTCTAGACTCACCATAAGTGATGATGACAGTTTCGCGCATGCCCGAACAGAACGCGTTCATGTTTGTTCTGTTCAGTCCACAAATGATAAAAAACATTAAATGAAACCTTTAACTAAGCTTTGAGTATGAAATAAGAGTTGTTGAAATCATAATTATAAAGCCATCAGTTGGATAACGGTATCATCATAGTTGGAACTCTGTATAAACATTTAAAAAGTAAATGGTTCAAATGACTCTGAGCACTATGGGTATTAAGTTCTGAGATCATCAGTCCCCCAGACTGTAGCGCCTAGAACCGCTCGGCCACTCCGGCCAGCTTTAAAAAGTAAATATAAAACATTTAAACAGTATATATGGATAATCAAAGTTATGCACTTGGCGTCAGTGATAACTGAGGAATCACAGCTTTTTATGCACCATTCTGTATGGCTGGGTTTCGTTCTCATGGTCTTCCACCATCTGTCCTTTGTGAAGTGGATATTCTACTGATCTTGTCTGTTGACTATCTTGCAGGTCCGTGAGCCTTCATACACTGTATGATAACATATGCTACAACATGGGCTGAAATGGAGCATAAATGCCGCGACTTTAAAGAAAAAGTTTGGACGATTGGAGTAATCAGATGTCAAACGAGCAATCTGACGAAATATTATATGGCGATCAGAAGGCTATCTGGTAAGGTTTTACAAATGTTTGTTTCAGTTTCTTAGGAAATAAGGGAACACAAAAGTATTAGCAGCCCATGAGGGAAATGTCTCCATTTTATGGACTTATGGAAAGCTTGGCTGAACATGTCTCAGTAATACACTTCATTCACATCTACCTCGACTTCTTCCCTGAAAATTGCGCATCAGATTCTGGCGAACAAGGTCAGCGGTATTAATAGGGCAAAGGGGCCCTACCCCTCTCTGCATTGTTGCCAAATTTATTCAAGATGGAAGATCCTAGATGGTGACCGTAGATGCAATGTTGAACTGATGTCATGTGGGCAGTGAACATTTTGGCGGGAAAAAAGGTCTGTTGGGCTACCTCCACTGACGTAACTCCACCCACCTCCCCCGTTCCTTCCCCCCTATGCCCATTCTCTCATCCACCTGGAAATTGGCGGGAAAAGGACTCAGTCCATGCTGGGCTGCTGGATAGCTCAAACTCAAGTCTCTATTTTGTATGCCTTGTGGTATACTGTTTATTTAAACAGTTTGAGTTGTCATAGACAGTACCTCCATCCAGTGTGTTCAGTTTGAGGTCAAGAGTCCAACTCCACCACAAGAGGGTGTTGTTAGCCTCCACTCTTCTCCCCTCCCCTCCTGTGACATAACCGAATATGGCAGTCCAGGGAAAACGGCGGGAAGTTCTCTCAGTCTGTGCTGAGCTTCTCAAGAGGACAGACTAAATTGTTTATTGTGTACTATGTATTCAGTGGATTAGATGTCTGTTCTGGAGAAGAAGGAGTTTAATAAGTGTATTACCTGGATACAGCCACCTGCACGATGGTTGGAAAACAATCACATTTGGTGAATGTATAAGGAAAACGAATACGCTTCATCAAATAATGAAGATGCAGCAGGATGAGGCAAAGTTACACTTCTCAACACATGCTCATAAATGTGTGTGTTGTAACTGTAGATCATTCAATAAAAGCCTAGTCAGTGTTCCAAAGCACAAGAGGCAAGATGATGACCCGCTCTGGTGCACACAATCCCTGCCCCAGACTCTCTGCAGCTGCTGGAAGAGGCCCCTCGCTGGGCTCACAGCGCATGCAGTAGCCATAGGGTGGCCATATGCTCAGTACTTCCTGTCACATCGGAAATACGTAAAGCCTTCCTCCTTCCCAGCATACAGATGTCTCTTGTCGTTGATCACAAACTGTATCAGGAGTTATTAGATCTGGTGCTTAATCAATGTGTGGAATATTGAGAGAGAGAGAGAGAGAGAGAGAAAGAGAGAGAGGAGAGAGCTCTGCAGATGACACAAGAATATTTAAAGAATTTGTTATGTAATTACACTATTTATTCCGAGGTATTCCACTAGAACACAGACTCTAAAAAAAAGAAATCCGGAACACTTGTGAAACCTCGTTGAGGCACTTCGCGCACTTTGGTGGGAAATACGACAGACTTCCTGTGTGTTTGGTCATGATATGCTTCACAATTTACTAAATCCAACTGAACATGTCTCTAAATACGGTTTCAAAAAGATCGTTGCACATCAGGTTGCCTCAGTTTTGCGGTTTATACCGCCACTCTTGTGCACAGACTCTAAAAATAGAGTGTGGCACACTTGTGAAACCTCCATGAGACACTTCACACACTTTTGTGGGAAATAGATCCTGATACCAATATCAGCTGCAATATTCGATTTTACACACCAAAATGACGATATTTGGAAATCGAAATAATTATCTTTGTAAATCTAAACAGGACGCTCACCACTTTTCGAGTTTTAGCTGCTTGTTTGAAGACACTGCCAGTGAGAAAAAAATTTCTGAGTCATACAGCTGCTGTGGTGTTCATCATTTTTCTGAAATTGAGAGTGGGCTTAGTTTATATTTGCTGCAGGGGACAGGGATATTAGGCTCTTGATTTTTTATTTTCCTCACTTCTCAAACCACACTGGTGTCTAAGCACAGAAGGGAAAATCAGAACCATTACACAAACAGAATTCGAAGCACTGTCCTACAGACGAGAAAAATGGCTGGAATTTTTGGTGTCCTACAACTGCTGGTCAGGAGATGGTCTAAAGCCACAATGGTGGTCCAAACCAGAGGAGGATCGTCTGCTTGGACTTGTATCTGAACACTCGAACAAAGAAGACATCACATGACTCTCAGACATCACACAACTTTCTGCAGATCCTTTGCTCCTGTCTTGTTCGAACCATCTGTAGAGGCTCCCACGCTCCACACAAAGGATGCCTTATGACTCTCTAATGCCATGGAACTTCCTGTGAATGGAGCATTCTGATTGGTTCTCATAGAATTTACCCTCCAAACTGCTGCTGCTGCAAGTGTGGAAACACTGTCCGCCATCTTCTGCAGACAGACAAATTACTAGAACTGCAGTGGCAAACTTTTTTGTTCAGATCGAATAAAATGTACAGCAGTTATATTGCGGTGACAGTTAAGCCCTGCAAAAGTGGTCTGCTCATGATGAGATATGGAAACGACCTCCAGAGGCACTTCCTCAAGTATACTGCTTGCTATTGTCATTGGAAGCTTGAATTTTTTCAGTGTGAAGGAAACCTCCAACCAGGCTACAGCACCAGAATCTATTGTTCCTCCATAAGTTACCGATGTGGGAAACACAGTTTGTATCCTGCACCATACAAAATCATCACTTCTGCATTCTGCATATAGCTATCGAACACCAGATGCTTGTACATATACCGCAAAGACAGACAGATGCGGAAAAACATCATATATAGTCGCAGCATGAGATATTTCTCACGAGTTGAGTAGGTCGTCACGTGTGACCAATGGTCATGAGTCACGTGCCCACCACACACACTGGCCTGATGCACGATCAGAGTGCACTCTGTGGACTGTGGCCACTCTCCAAAGTGGTGTACAAAAAGGTGGTATGGTTCTCCCGGCACAAAGGTGCTACTGTTTCTGACCCTTACCTGCTTGCTTCCTTGATGCTAGCTTTCTACATCCATCTCCAGACTCTGGGATTACTAGAAAATATGTATTTTCACACGGTTTGCCAGAATATCATACCGTTTACGCGATAGTGCTCGATATCAGCCACACAGCAGTATGCTACCAATCGTTTGCACAGCGTAATTCCGAAGATAAAGAGTGGTTATTACATCTCTAGAACCCCAACACTTGGCGAGGTCATTATGTGGACATCGTGCAAACCGCTAGGTAACAAGAAAATAATCTTGTCTGCGAAGATCTTTACATAAGAACTGAAAATACTAATAGTTCGACTCGTACTTTTTAACAAATAACGATGTCAATCATATGACAGATTCCAAATCATCCTTCTACTTTACAAAGTTAACTAAGGCGTTTTTAATGTCTAGAGAACCAGAAAACGTCTCTTCCACCTGAATTTACCATCTAGATGCACACAAAATACATCACAATCGCTTTTCTCTCAACAAAATAAAGACAGGAAATGTGTAAAATGGCAGTACAAGCAGTCAACCGGTGAATTTAAATGTGAGGGAATAATAGTCCAGTGCAAGCACACGCCCATAAGCAGAAATGACAATCGTTCCGGCCACAGGCTACCTCAGTCACGCGCTCTCCGCATAGCAGGCAGAATAGTCCCAGAAAATCAGTGACATATTCACCACTGTACTTACAGTTAAATATTACGATTGCAGCCTCAATCTTATGACATTCAACAATGAGAAAAGTATCGGAAATAACTGCACCTGGCAGCTGTGGCTTTGGAAATATAAATATCTATATCCTCCTTATGATTCTACATATTTTTCCACATAAAAAATTCTTTCATTCCCCTCCCAGTTATCGACGCACTGAAATTTCAATTTTCCACTTCAAATTCATAACTTCCTTACGACAGGAGGTAGTCATTTTCTTTGCACGTATCAGAACACTGACCACAGCAATTTCACATCCCAATACATACTTATGACCCTGCTGGTCACAGCAAATCTACCGCACATCCCCTACTAAATATAATACTTCGGCAATATCTGCATGCTGGTGACACTAAGCAACGTCGGCTGCTGTGGCCGAGCGGTTCTAGGTATTTCAGTCCGGAACCGCGCTGCTGCTACGGTCGCAGGTTCGAATCCTGCCTCGGACATGGATGTGTGTGATGTCCTTAGGTTAGTTAGGTTTAATTAGTTCCAAATCTAGGGGACTGATGACCTCAGATGTTAAGTCCCATAGTGCTTAGAGCCATTTGAAGCACTAAACAAATTGAGCGAAAATCTGCGATGGATGCACATGCCTCATTAGTTTTGCCTGCGAGTGGTAACAGTGTTTTTTAGGAAGAGAGATGTAAACGTCTTATAAGCAGCCAGCTATTAAAAACACGATCGCAACAACTATATTGATGTCACTGTACATAAAAAGCGATCTTGTTTCTACATGTGCACACAAGTTTCGTTAATAATATCCATGTTAAAGACCATGCAAGCTTTATAAATCGAGGTATGATATTGCTGCCAAATGAAGTGGTCTTCCCCACAAATAATGCGGCATTGAGTATAGACGGTGATTGCTGGAGTGTGTATTAACAGACCGAACGCGCAGGTGCACGTCGCTGGCAGTGTAAGCTTGTAGAAAAACATTCTTCTCACCGAATTTAGAAAGTGATTTGGCTAAGGAAAATGGTATTAAGCCGATATTTACAACTCCCTCATGCTGGCACTAGATGTTTCTCTTGCTAACAAACAGTATTTGTAGTGCATTCCACCTCGGTACTATGTCAGATGTCCCGCAATATATCCACTGGGTTATAGGCGAGGGAGGATGGTGGTTAATTGAGAATTAGTTCATACAATAGATGGTGTGCTATGTAACGAACCACTTAAAAAAATGCAATGCTACTGCCTGCGATTTGGAACCAAGTCTTTCCGTTCAACCACATACCTGCATTGGATCCTATGGCGATGTCTTTTAGTAACTACAGCCACTAGTGAATCATATTCATGGCACTCTCTCATATCTCAAAATGAATCACCCTTTTCAAACCCATCTGCTAAGGACCTCATACAGAGAAACTCCAACTTATTTTAGACAGTCCCTCGGCAATTTGTAACTGTTCCTCAGTCCCTGCAGCTTTGACAATGTGTTCGTCCCAATTTAAGTCAGAACTGAGCAGAAGTCGGAGAGTGCTATATCTAGCTACCACCTTCTGCAACGCATGGAGAAACAGGGTGAGCTGAGTTAATGCAACAGAACTGTGGTTTGACAACTCGGCACAAATAGGAACATGCTGTCGTAGCTCTGCTAACTGTGTATAATGTGTAAGGCTAAGGCCAAACAGGGCTTTCTCCTGCAACACGAGGTAGTAGAAAACACAATACGTGCAGTTATGGGAACTGGAAGAGGGGTGAGTATTTAGTTACTGCATTGTGAGGCAGCTCCAAACTACATACTAGCAGTGCAGTCTGAAGAAGATCTGCATCCCTCATGGTGCATTCAAGTTTGTCACCCAAACAGTCTCTCTGCCATCCAGCAGAGAAAAGCTATGAAATATAAAAACTCCACTAACATCATCTGGTAGAGAACTCAATAAGATCTTTACAGTATCTCTCTCTTCCGATATATCGGGCAATACATACTGTGTGTGCCGATGCTGAGCACATGTGGCCATCCTGTTAAATATACAGGTACTTATCCATTGGAGCAGGTGGCCAATGATTAAAGTCACCTGTACAAACCAGTGTAAGGTTTCATTGCCTGTACTGTAGAAGGACCACATTCCACAGATCAGTTGCGAGAGAGGGTCCCTTTGTAATTGTCTGATACATTGTTCTTCAGCTGTAGCATGTCCAAGCAGTGTATGACTACAGCTTTGTACGTCATCATACATTTTGCTTTCTTCACAATGACTTTGAGGTCTGCGTCACGTTCTAAACTGACATTAATACATTTCGATCCATTGGCTCTCACAGAAAACTGGATTACACATGGTGTAAATTATGCTGCTGCTGCTCCCACAACACATAGCATGACTGAAAAAAAAGGCAGATGTGATGTTCCTTATCAGCAAAAAAAAAAAAAATGCAGAAGACATCACAACATATGGAGACTGGAAGAGTTTTGTGGCATTGTGGAGCGTTTCCAGACAGATGTCCAAAGGTGATTGATGACCTCTACATTTAAACTCATCTCACACAGTGTCTCAATGTTCCATTTCGACTGATTCCTCATAACGCAATCATGTTCACGATCACTATTTCAGTGTTGGCCATCCTCAGAAGGTATTGCTCTTCACCAAGACTCTCTCCCCGTCTCAAACAAGTGATGTCAGTTAGTCATTATGTAGTATTCAACAGCATACTAGTGGATGGATAGGACATATATAATGTCGTGTGACTAGGGTCTCCCGTCAGGTAGACCGTTCGCCTGGTGCAAGTCTATCGATTTGACGCCACTTCGGCGACTTGTGCGTCGATGGGGATGAAATGATGATGATTAGGACAACACAACACTCAGTCCCTGAGCGGAGAAAATCTCCGACCCAGGCGGGAATCGAACCCGGGCCCTTAGGATTGACATTCTGTCGCGCTGACCTCTCAGCTACCGGGGGTGGAATGGATAGGACAGAAATGACACCACCGATGTACTGTAATAAGCATCACAGTTGATAGTCCGATCAATTTTAGCAATGTTAACAGTCACTTTCTGTAATTTCAACACTGACCAATGCTTCCCAATTTCTATATCACAGCTAGTCCACCCCTCCACGCTGGCCGGAGTGGCCGAACGGTTCTAGGCGCTACAGTCTGGAACCACGCGACCGCTACGGTCGCAGGTTCGAATCCTCCCTCGGGCATGGATGTGTGTGATGTCCTTAGGTTAGTTAGGTTTAAGTAGTTCTAAGTTCTAGGGGACTGATGACCTCAGAAGTTAAGTCCCATAGTGCTCAGAGCCATTTGAACCGTTTGAACCACCCCTCCACTACTTTGCACATACCATGTACTAGATTTGCGAATGTAGATAGATTGAGCAATACGACCATTCATTGGTAATTCTTGATGATATATATACACCAGACAGCAATCTACATATTTCTAGCACCCATCCAAGTGCACAAAACCTCTCCAGTTGCGTGCATGCCAAGGAGGTTAGCATCCCTTATCGCAGTGCAATATATATGAGAGTGTTGTGATGGTATAACAGATGGTTAAGAAGAAAACGTGTAGTTCTATGGATTATGAGCTCCAGAGTTTGAAGTATTTTACATAAATCGACTGCGCTATTAATTCTAAAGTATTGTTCTAGTGTCTGGGGTCAGTACCAAGAATGTATTATAAGAGATAAATGATCATACAACATGAATACATGCACTCTAAAGCAGGACATAAACGTTCAACATCTGACATACAACCATCCTGCAAGTTTTCTATCCCACTCACAATGGTGACAAACTTTAAGAAGATAAAACTACTTCCTTTTACACCAAACAAAGAAACAGTAAGAGCCTTTGTCATACATGCACAATATAGCTTTCTGGAGGTGTATAGCGACCACTGTTCACATCTGATCATGGTTCAGAAATCATACTATGCTTGCATCAGTCCTATAAAATGATTATCGGCATAGAATGCCTCTTACCAGGAAAAAGACAAATGCAGAGCAGCGATGCTTGACATGTGAACTAACATACCTTGCGGTCACTAGTTCCATAAAACAGACAGTTGTCAAGCAGGTGTATACACAGGGATTGCAGTACCTCACAAACACCTATCACTAACTTAGAATCACCGTAGTTATGAAACTGAAGACTTGATTTTGTGTCCCAAGATGCAGCAAGGATATGGAATATGTTGCATAAATGTTTGGTTGTTAAAGGTGGGTGCAGAATGAGGATAGACAGGTTTCATCATCACACATGAGTTGGAAGTCCTCTGATGACTGAGAGGTTTGCTGTTAACGATCGCAGGTAGACAGTGCTCTAAGACACACACACAGAACACGCAATTGTATACGAGTCGGACACAGGTTCTACCATACAACTGATAAAACCGATAGATAAAGGGGAAAATGGTTAAATGCGCGATAAACGACCCGCAACAACACCTTCCTCTCTCTAGAATGCATCATCAGTCTACCATTAAATCATGCCTCGTTACAAGCACCTCTCAACCCATCACTCCATCCACTTTCTGTCATCCTTTAACGCAGATGCAAGTCACTTTAGATGCAGATGGTTCTCTTTTCAAATCAAATGGCTCTGAGCACTATGGGACTCAACTGCTGAGGTCATTAGTCCCCTAGAACTTAGAACTAGTTAAACCTAACTAACCTAAGGACATCACAAACATCCATGCCCGAGGCAGGATTCGAACCTGCGACCGTAGCGGTCTTGCGGTTCCAGACTGCAGCGCCTTTAACCGCACGGCCACTTCGGCCGGCGGTTCTCTTTTCTCCAGGAAAGTGTGCACTGATCGCACATCAGGCTAGTGTGTGGAGTGGGCAGCTGACTGTTGACCATTGGCTGCAGTAGATTACTAACTGACCTCGTGGGAAATACTAGTGCTGATGCAAGTATATAAGGTGCATGTGCTTATGTTTTTCTGCACCTCTCTGTCTTTGCAGTATATGTACGAGCGTCTAGTGGTCGATAGCTATATGCAGAATGCAGAAGTAATGACTTTGTATGGTGCAGGATACAAACTGTGTTTCCCACATCGGTCACTTATGGAGGAACAATCGTTTCTGGTGCTGTAGCCTGGTTGGAGATTTCCTTCACACTGAAAAATTTCAAGCTTCCAATGACAACAGCAAGCAGTATAATTGAGGAAGTGCCCCTGGAGGTCGTTTCCATATCTCATCATGAGCAGACCACTTTTGCAGGGCTTAACTGTCATCGCAATATAACTGCTGTACATTTTTTTCGATCTGTACAAAAAAGTTTGCCACTGCAATTCTAGTGATTTGTCTGTCTGTAGAAGATGGCGGACAGTGCTCCCACACCGGCAGCAGCAGCAGTTTGGAGAGTAAATTCTATGAGAACCAATCAGAATGCTCCATTCACAGGAAGTTCCATGACGTCAGAGAGTCATAAGGCATCCTTTGTGTGGAGCGTGGGAGCCTCTACAGATGGTTCGAACAAGACAGGACAAAAGGATTTGCAGAAAGTTGTGTGATGTCTGAGAGTCAAGTGATGTCTTCTATGTTCAAGTGTTCAGATACAAGTCCAAGCAGACGATCCTCCTCTGGTTTGGACCACCATTGCGGCTATAGAGCATCTCCTGATCAGCAGTTGTAGGACACCGAAAATTCCAGCCATTTTTCTCATGTGTAGGACACTGTTTGTGTAATGGTTCTGATTTTCCCTTCTGTGCTTAGCCACCAGTGTGCTTTGAGAAGTGAGGAAAAAAAAGAGCCTAATATCCCTGGCCCCTGCAGCAAATATAAACTAAGCCCACTCTCAATTTCAGAAAAATGATGAACACCACAGCAGCTTTACGACTCAGGAAATTTTTTCTCACTGGCAGTGCCTTCAAACAAGCAGCTAAAAATTGAAAAGTGGTGAGCGTCCTGTTTCGAGTTACGAAGATAATTATTTCGATTTCCAAATATCGTCATTTTGGTGTGTAAAATCGAATATTGCAGCTGATATTGGTATCAGGATCTATTTCCCACAAAAGTGTGTCAAGTGTCTCATGGAGGTTTCACAAGTGTGCCACACTCTATTTTTAGAGTCTGTGCACAAGAGTGGCGGTATAAACCGCAAAACTGAGGCAACCTGATGTGCAACGATCTTTTTGAAACCGTATTTAGAGACATATTCAATTGGATTTAGTAACTTGTGAAGCATCTCATGACCAAAGACGCAGTAATTAGCGAATTGTCTCAACGAGGTTTCACAAGTGTTCCGCATTTCTTTTTTTTTTTTTTAGAGTCTGTGTTCTAGTGTGGTGGTGGTATTCCTCAGAATAAAAAGTGTAATTACATAACAAATTGTTTAAATATTCTTGTGTCGTCTGCAAAGCTTTCTCTCCTCTCTGTGTCTCTGTGCAGTGGTACATCCAGTCCTTGTGAAATCCTCAAGTTATGTATGTGGCAATATTCCACACATTGCTTGGGCACCAGATCTAATAACTCCTGAAACATTTTGTGTTCAGCAACAAGGGGCGTCCTTGCACTGGGGATAGGAAGCAGGAAGGCTGTGTGTATTTCCGATGTGACAGGAGGTACTTGGCATATGGCCACCCTGCAGCTACTGCATGCCTGCACTGTGAGCCCAGCGAGTGGCCCCTTCCAGCAGCTGCGGAGAGTCTGGGGTAGAGAGTTTGTGCACCAGAGTGGGTGACCGTTTTGGCTTTTGCGGTTCAGAAGACTGACTGGACTTTTATCGACTGATCTACAGTTATAGCTCACGCATGTATCAGATTGAGATGCGAAGTTTAACTTAGCCCCATCCTGATGCATCTTTCTGTATTTGATGAAGCTTATTCATCTTCCTCATATGTTTACCAAATATGATTGCTTTACAAGCATCGTGCATGTGACTAACGACACAGTCCTCACCTGTGTGATTCAGGTAATATTCCCGTTAAGCTTCTCCTTCTGGAGCACAGACATCTCATGTACTGAAAACAGAGTTGACAGTAAACAATTAAGTCTGTCCTCTTGAGAGGCTCATCACAGAGTGAGAGAATTTCCCGCTGTTTTCTCAGGATCGCCATCTCGGATTATGTCATGGGAGAGGAGGGTAGGAGGGTGGAGGTTACCAGCGCCCTCTGGTGGTGGCGTTGTGAACTAGGTGAGTTAGACTCTGGACCTTGACGTGAACACTGGATGGAGGTACTGTCTATGACAACTCAAATTGTTTAAATAAACAGTATACCCAATGCATACAGAATAAAGACTTACATCCAGATTGAATCCTTTTCCTACCAACTTCCTGATGGGTGAGGTTGGGTTCTTCGTTTATTGGAGGTAGCACAAATGACCTATTTTCCTGCCAAAATTTTATCTCCTCACTATGACATCAATGCGATGTCGTCACATCCATGGCCGCCATCTAGCATCTGCCATCTTGAATAAATTTTGCAACTATGTAGAGTGGGGTGATGCCCTCTTTGTCCCACTACTAGCGATATCATCAACGTATTGCAGTCATGGAGAAGAGTCATGTAGAGAAGCAGCTTCCTGCTATTTTGGCAGACCACTGTTGGGTCGTTGCTAGGGATGGGACAGCTGTAACTTATAAACGAAAACCGAGCGGAAACAATGTATGGTTTGATCGAAAATTTTGCAAAATGTCATTTCACAAGATTAAAAATGGTGAAAGTGTTTATAGTTTTCAATTTTATGTACTCCAATGGTACCTGGTATTATATTTTATGTATTATAATAAACAGTGACCGATCTAAAAATTTTGCGCCCCCCCCTCCCCCCTCCCACCGATCACTCACAATTGCCGTTTTGGGTGGGAGCACTGTGAGCTGTTTCTGTGCTCTGCTATTCGTTGTTCTGAAGGACGCGTCAGCGGTCTAGTCGCTCTCAATCAAAATGTAATATGTTTCCTTACCTGTACTTGGTGTACGGCAGCAGATAAAACAAAACTGCGTTGTGTTAACACATTCTTCTGTCGAAAGACAACAGAAACGAACACAAAGAAAATAACTTATCTTTTATGGCCTAAAAATTCAGCAGAGCGTGTAGGAGACAATGGATTTTTGCTATACATTCGCTTTTAATGTGGTCTTTAACACGAAACCGTTGAAAAAGAAAGTAAAAAAGTTGTGTTGTGATCTCAGAATTGAAGCGTAGAAATTAATACGTACTTTTACAGAGATGCGTTCAAAACTAAAATTAAACTCTGGTTTTACGATCTAATAACCTGAATGTGTAGCAGATAAAAAAACCATATTCGGTATTAACACGTGAATCTAAAGGAAAGCGTAAGAAATGATAATGAAATAGAGAGTTCGGTGCTCGAACTAATAACTAAATACAGACGCACAAACACAGGACTGGGTTTGCTATTACGTAATTTTGCAGACTAGTGTGGAAAAATCAAATTTGTTTTATAATTTGTTAGGGTCTGTGTAGCTGCCGTATAATAAGTGTACACAATACCTTTAATCCATGTACGGGCTGAACAGTTTTGTACTGCAGCTACTGCTCTCACCATAGCTCTTTCTAACGGTATTAGAAAAGCTTTTACGTATTTATAACCAAAACTGAACTACGTTATTTATTAACACTTTTTCATCTGAGCTTACTCTCCGATAATGTGTATTTCCGCGATAACTATACATTTCAGCAGACGCCAAGAATACGCATCCGTTGTAATATACTACAGTATCAGTATGACTTGACTGTACAGCCCCGAGCGGCCTGGTCATTCGGGTATTGTTTAGTATTGTCGGGCGCCTTCAGTCACGTCTGCACATAAACGAGGTTCATTTCCTCGATCTGCCATCGGCAGTTGTAAAATAAACAGGTAATACGTAGTCTGTAAACCCAATGACTGTGCTCTAAGTTATAATAAAAATCACAATATAATCTTAAATTTTTAAAACTAATGTGACTAAATAAACAAACTCATCAGTGAACAGAGTTTGCGTCTGGCTTTGACGGAAGAAAACTCGTTGATCGTATCTTCATAGTACAGACGGTTATCACTTAGGAGATCGGGTTCAATGAGAAGAATGGACAAGGTGTTCAATCTCTCCTCAGACAACCTAGAACGTAGGTACGATTTCAGTCTTTTAAGAGCCGAAACCGAGCGTTCTGCTCAACAATTTTCTAAGTGCCATGTATAGAAATATTCTGAGAGCAATGTCAACATTCGGAAATACAGACTGTAACCCCTCTTTTCGTAAAAATTTACTTATTTCGACTGATATATCACTAATCTCAGAAGATTTCAAAAGTTCCGCGGAATGTCACATTTACTAGGGAAGGAAAGCTCTAAATCTGTGTCATATGACGTTTGTAGTTTTACTGCACGTTCAGCAATATCGTTAGGTGAACTGTTCGTAATGTTACTGGAAACTGTGAAGGAGTCAAACAGTGTTTGTTTTACAGCTTTCCTTCCTCCTCACTAATTCAGCGTATAAGTTGTCGAGTACTGGGAGAAATGTTTCGACTCTTCAATTTTTCCCAGTTAGAAAAACTTCTTCAGAGGCTCCTTCTTCGTCATCATGAAGTTTGCGTTTTTGTGATCTTTTATAGGTGCATTCATAGTCTATATCAGTCACAATCTCCATGGATTTATTTTCATAACAGTCGAACACGCCACGAATAGATGAAATAAATCCTACAAGTAATTCATATTATTCATGCACTATTTTAGTATCAATATTTACACTTTGCAGTTTCCGATTTACACTATTAAATCTCTGGAGTATATCCTTCCAAACTGTCATCATGAATACTGTTTCTAGTCTGCTGAGTTGATTTAATAAAGCTGAAACCTCATTTCGCACAAGTGGTTTTTCAAACGTATTATTGGCAATATGTGTGAGGGCATTGATAACGCCCTCCCAGTTTTCATATAGACTTACACACGCTTCCTCTCTTGCTGACCAACGTGTTTTTGATAAACTTTTTACCGTTTTGCTTCGTGGTTTCATGAAAGAAAGAAGTTTATCCCAGCGCTGTGTAGAAGCAGAGAAACGGTTATGAAGGATTTGCACTAAACAGAAAAATGAACATGCTTCCTGACAACAGCTTGCAGCACTAGTGCCGGCTAAATTCAAAGAATGTGCTGCACAAGGCACGTAATGCGCTTTCGGATTTCGTTCTTTAATGCGTGCTTGCAAACCAGTATTGGTTCCTGTTTGCGTTGTCGTATGACTGGCCTCTACAGTCAGTAATATCAATGGAATTTGTAGACGGTACTTTCAGTACGGCCTCAGGTAAGTTTTCGGACTTGTGTCCCGGGTTTGTTAAAAACAGAAGGAAACGTTCAACAGGTTCACCATTCTCGTTCACATATCTTGATATGAAAGACAATTGATTAATATGTGATATGTCCGTAGTAGAATATACTATTATAGAGAAATATTTGGCATGTTTTATTTCTCTTATGATAATTCTTTTTATTCGTTCAGAGAGAAGCTCTATATTTCATCACAGATTGTTGAAGAAAGATAACTTGCATGTCCCTGCACTGAATGTCCATGTCTTTCAATGTGCTCTCCGAGGAAAGAATCAAACTCGGCTATAAGTTCAAAAGACATCATAAATTGACCATTATGTAATGAATGGGATCTTTCAACGTGGCCACGTAGATGAAGTCCACGACTTGTTAGCTTCTTCACTACTGCAAACACCCTATTCAACACCTGCGCCAGTACATTTTTTCTGTCTCAACATATGATTCGAAATGGTTATCTATTGTTCCACGTGACTTTTTTCTTGTTAAGAGTGATAACTCAGAACTTTTGTGTTCAAGTGAATTCTCATGATGAGATAAAATACCAGAAATATTTTTCCAATCTGCAGTACTGTTAATAGCAAATGTGGCCTTACCTCCAAACGATTTACATGGTGCACAAAACACAGCACCGCAGCTACATGAGTATACTAGAAAATCATGCAAAGTTGATTCACCATTTAAAAGTTTACGGGAAAATACATTTTTGTGGAAATATCTGGTTTTATCGCCTATCGATCTTCTTGAATTAGGAAAATCCCCATTACAATTTTGATTAATGCCACGTTGTAAGAGAATGCCGATTGTTGATTCACTGACACACCATTCTGCAGGATCATCACTAACGAGGTTATTTCTTTTTGTAATGTCTGATCGACACTTAGTTTTTCGTGAAACTCGAATTCAGGAAAAATTTGCTTTTCTTAATTTTAAATTTTTGTTTCGTCTGTATTTATTTCTTTTCACAGAGCTGCAGTGCCAAAAATATCATCCGTACTACTTGAACTCGAAGTCGAACCAGCAACATTTCATGCGAAAAATTTATCCACTCTGCCAAGTGTTTTTAGAACATTGGATTCTCATTCTCGCCTTTCCTTCAAAAATTTCCGAAATGCCGCCCCACTTAATTCTGTACGTTTGCTTTTTTCGCTGTTGTTCATGTTAAGGCAATTACAAAATTGTCAACCAACAGTCAAAACAAAAGAAAAAAAATTGTAAAAGGAAAGAAAGAAAGACTGTATCCAGTTCCAATTGTACTACACCGCACATGAGCACAAAGCTTTTTACTTTAAACACGGCACACGAGCACAAAGATTTTTCCTTTAAACACGGGTCTATGAAATGACCAACTCGGATTACTCGACGTAACTGTGGTATGAAAGAACGACAATGCAGAATAATTTAATTTCGTTGTCGCCTGTTTCTCTGTTGTCAGTGAACAGTAGAAGCACACCTGCCGGCTGGAATTCGTTTCGTTAAGAAAGTGGGACAGTCCCTGTTTTGGCTTGTGTTTCCCGTGTCGCCGGAATTTTAGCTGGGACGCAGATATGTTCTGAATATTATTAACACTGCCTTTCTAATTTAAAAAGCAAATAATTTTTGCAATTTCTTGCAGTGAGATGTGCTGGATCGACTCTTATCCCACTTATTCTTATAACATTTTAGAGGTTTCTGGGGGCAGAGCAGAGAGATTACAAAGTTTTAAGTAGTCCTGTTGGCAGTTGATGTGGTGTGTTGTCATTTTTGTGAATACTGCTGTTATGTCTACATGCAAATGCACCTTTTGTTTCAACATAAAATAAAAATAACCTTTCCTCGAAAAAAAAGCTTAGTTAAGAAGTTTAATACAAAATTTGCAATGCCATGTACTATCCGATTACACAGAGTGGGAACTTTGACATCGTGCAGGCTGCAGCACAATAAATAAGACAAACGAATGTTGGTTTCTTCCTCTTTTTTCGCCGAAAACGGTAACTAAGTAAATAACTAAATAAAATTTTTAGACTGTTGTGAAGTGTATTTCACACATTATTAGATGTTCTGCTTATGTTTTTTCGTATAAACATGTGTTTAAAAATGTAAAACATTCCCAGTATCAACTTGTTTTGTTAAACGGGTGTCATTAAATCAAAGCTCAGATACTGAAGACCACAGAGCTTTCACATTAATTACAGTACTGGAGGGCTGACTTGATAGTACCCCGTAATTTCTACAAGAAATTTAAGTAGAGTCGGGCTTTAGATACTGAGGCCCACACACGTTACAGTATTAACGAAACTGCTGATTAGATTATCACAACTTTTCAGGGGTCCCGGTATTTTCACGGGGAAAATACGGTAGGGTTAAGTAGAAGCCGACAATATTCTCGGAATAATAACGTTTCAAACATTGTATTGTCGATTGCCGTCCTGACAGCTTACTTCGAAATATTTTGAACAATCAGGAAGATGATACCAGACCAGTCTCCAAGTAAGCTATGTATATTTCCAAGCTTGTATTGTCGAGTTTCGTTCTTATGGCTTATTTAAACTAGCAAGTTGTTTAACAGTATTAGAAATTTTTGTCGTTTGTAAGCGCAGTTATTTTAAAACGTAAAAGGTTAAAATGAGTACAGAGCAAAAAATGCCGCCCCCTTAAGGTGCCGCCCCTAGGCCCGTGTCTATTGGGCTTATACACTCCTGGAAATTGAAATAAGAACACCGTGAATTCATTGTCCCAGGAAGGGGAAACTTTATTGACACATTCCTGGGGTCAGATACATCACATGATCACACTGACAGAACCACAGGTACATAGACACAGGCAACAGAGCATGCACAATGTCGGCACTAGTACAGTGTATATCCACCTTTCGCAGCAATGCAGGCTGCTATTCTCCCATGGAGACGATCGTAGAGATTCTGGATGTAGTCCTGTGGAATGGCTTGCCATGCCATTTCCACCTGGCGCCTCAGTTGGACCAGCGTTCGTGCTGGACGTGCAGACCGCGTGAGACGCCGCTTCATCCAGTCCCAAACATGCTCAATGGGGGACAGATCTGGAGATCTTGCTGGCCAGGGTAGTTGACTTACACCTTCTAGAGCACGTTGGGTGGCACGGGATACACGCGGACGTGCATTGTCCTGTTGGAACAGCAAGTTCCCTTCCCGGTCTAGGAATGGTAGAACGATGGGTTCGATGACGGTTTGGATGTACTGTGCACTATTCAGTGTCCCCTCGACGATCACCAGTGGTGTACGGCCAGTGTAGGAGCTCGCTCCCCACACCATGATGCCGGGTGTTGGCCCTGTGTGCCTCGGTCGTATGCAGTCCTGATTGTGGCGCTCACCTGCACGGCGCCAAACACGCATACGACCATCATTGGCACCAAGACAGAAGCGACTCTCATCGCTGAAGACGACACGTCTCCATTCGTCCCTCCATTCACGCCTGTCGCGACACCACTGGAGGCGGTCTGCACGATGTTGGGGCGTGAGCGGAAGACGGCCTAACGGTGTGCGGGACCGTAGCCCAGCTTCATGGAGACGGTTGCGAATGGTCCTCGCCGATACCCCAGGAGCAACAGTGTCCCTAATTTGCTGGGAAGTGGCGGTGCAGTCCCCTACGGCACTGCGTAGGATCCTACGGTCTTGGCGTGCATCCGTGCGTCGCTGCGGTCCGGTCCCAGGTCGACGGGCACGTGCACCTTCCGCCGACCACTGGCGACAACATCGATGTACTGTGGAGACCTCACGCCCCACGTGTTGAGCAATTCGGCGGTACGTCCACCCGGCCTCCCGCATGCCCACTATACGCCCTCGCTCAGAGTCCGTCAACTGCACATACGGTTCACGTCCACGCTGTCGCGGCATGCTACCAGTGTTAAAGACTGCGATGGAGCTCCGTATGCCACGGCAAACTGGCTGACACTGACGGCGGCGGTGCACAAATGCTGCGCAGCTAGCGCCATTCGACGGCCAACACCGCGGTTCCTGGTGTGTCCGCTGTGCCGTGCGTGTGATCATTGCTTGTACAGCCCTCTCGCAGTGTCCGGAGCAAGTATGGTGGGTCTGACACATCGGTGTCAATGTGTTCTTTTTTCCATTTCCAGGAGTGTATGTTAACCCGCCACTAATTATAAATTAATGGACTGTTTGTGTGTGTTTCATAACTACTGTAAGGAACTAAAAAATACGGAAAATTTTTCAGTTCCTTTTGCTTCAAGTAAGTGTTATAAGCCCTCTTTTGTTCGTCATATACACAAACGATTTAGGAAACAATCTGAACAGTCCTCTTAGATTGTTTGTAGATGATGCTGTCATTTAACGTCACGATCAAAACGAATTGCAAAATAATTTAAACAAGATACCTGTGAAGTTTCAAAAGTAGCATTTGACTTTAAATCATGAAAAGCGTGAAGTCTTCCACAAGAGTTCTAAAAGAAATCCACTAAATTTCAGTTACACGATAAATCACACAGATCAAAATGCTGTAAACTCACCTAAATACCTAGGGACTACAATTATGAATAATTTAAATTGGAATGATCATACAGATAATGTTGTCGGGAAAGACTGCAATTTAAAGCTGAATACTTAGAAAATGTAACATGTCTACTAAAGAGACTGCTTACACAACGCTTGTCCATTCTCTTCTGGAGTCTTGCTGTGCGATGTGGGATCTGCATCAGATAGGATTGACGGAGGGCATCCAAAATGTTCAAAGAAGAGCAGCTCGTTTTGTAATATCGCGAAATACGGGAGAGAGTACGACGTCTATGATATGAGAATTGGGGTGCAGTCATTAAAACAAAGGCGTTTTTCGCTGCGGCAGGACCTTCTCATGAAATTTCAGACATCAACTTCGTCGTCAGAGCATGAAAATATTTTGTTGATGTCAATCTGTATAGCGAAGAGTGATCATCATCAGCCTCAAGATACGTATAAAACATTCTCGAACTTCTTGCCGCGTCAGTTCAGGGTGAAACCTCGAGCTTTTCGCCGATTTCCACCATCGTCTTCGACAGGAGCAACTGACTGTCAAAATTGCTGCTGTCGTAGCCTTATATAGCCCAAAGACGTCTTCTGATTGGTCAGTAGTTACGTCGCGCTGTCGCATATTGTGTCAACGTCTGCATTGGTGGCGCTACCGCTTCCGCCGAAGCGTAAACATAGCGACGAGTATATCTGGCTCTTCTCTTCGTCGTGAGCTCGCTTCCATGCACCGCTAAGATTACATCCGCCATCAAGGTTGAAAGTTTTCCCACACATTCTTATATCTACAGCCTCTTTAATTATAGAGTCTCAGTATGTGGGAGCCTGGGACAAAACTTTTGTTCGTCAAACAGTTTTTATGTTTTTTTGTGAGGCTGTGCTCAGTAACTGCAGATTTCTCCAGTTCTCGATTTTTTATAAGGTGTACAACTTTGCTTCCGCATTTGCCTTTAGGTGGCGACAACGATAAGTAGCGGTCGAGAGAAACAGATCGCAGACGTCAGGCAGTTAGCTTGGATCTCGGTCAACATAACCTCATTCAAACATTAGTCGATTTGTGTCTGTCTCATAAAGTTGTTCTTGATTAAAAATGTCAGTTTATGTGCCTAAATCTCGTCATTTACGGAAGGTGTTACTGTTTTTTTCAGTATGAAGGAAACAGTGGCTGAGTCTCATCGAATGCTTTCAAGTGCGTATGGTAAGGACACTATTAGTGAAATAACGTGTCGTGAGTGGTTTCAACTCTTCAGGAACGGTGATTTTAACGTCGTAGACTGGCATAGTGATGGAAAAAAGAATGTTTTCGAAGATGCAAAATTGGAGACATTGCTGAGTGAAGACTCACGTCAAACTCAAGACTAATTGGCACGATTAGTGGGAGTGACACAGCAAACCATTTCAAAACCTCTCAAGGCTATGGGCATGATTCAGAGAGAAGAACTTAGGTCCCGTGAGAGCTGAAACTAAGAGACGTTGAACGGCGTTTGTGCGTTTGGGAAAAGTTGCTTCAGAGCCAAAAACGGAAGGTATTTCTGCATTGCATGGTGACCAGGGACGAATAATGGGTTCATTACGATAACCCTAAATGCAAAAAATCGTGGAGATATCCCGGCCATGCTTCCACGTCGACGGCCAAACCGAATATTCACGGCTCCAAGATCATGCTCTGCATTTGGTGGGACCAGCTCGCCGTCGTGTACTATGAGGTGTTAAAACCAAGTGAAACAATCACAGGTGCTCGTTATCGAACGCAATTAATGCGTCTGAGCAGAGCATTAAAAGACAAACGGCCGCACTACAGCGAGAAGCACGATAAAGTGATTTTGCAGCACGACAACGCTCGACCCCACGTTGCAAAAGAGGTCAAAACGTACTTGGAAACGTTAAAAAGGGAAGTCCTACCCAACCCGCCGTATTCTCCAGACATTGCTCCCTCTGACTCTCACCTGTTTAGATGAATGGCGCGTGGCCTGGCTGACCAACACTTCCGATCTCATGAAGAAGTCACAAATTGGATCGATTCATGGGTCGCTTCAAAAGATGAACATTTTTTTCCACGAGGGATTCGTACATTGCCCGAAAGATAGGAGAAAGTAGTAGCCAGCAATGGAAAATACTTTGAATGATACGTGTGTAACCAGTTTGTTTCATTAAAGCCTCAAATGTTGGGGAAAAAAACGGCGGAAGCAATGTTGTACACCTTGTAATATGCCGTTGACGTTCTGCATAGCGGTCGAAAACGGTGCGAATAGACTGACCGATACAATTGCTTCCGTACTCATATGGGATGTTGTAAATCCCAGGAATCCTGAGGCCGAGACTGTCCTTAATAGGGGTAGCATCTGCTTTATCTTATTAGAAGGTCGGAAAACAGATCTGATACCTCGTCTTCCCAGAACTCTGCGTATTTTGCTGGGTGTAGCGCCGCAGAAGGGAAGGAATGCAATCGCTGGCTCATTAAGTGAATGTTCTACTTTTCCCCGTTTCCTTTTCTCGGACAACGGTGACAGCAGAGACAACGGAGACGACAGAGAACGCATATCTATTCCGTCCAACATTTCGTAAAATTTACCCCCCGTAAAGAAGTAGGTGGTCGTCATAACACGGCGGAACAACTTTATCGTTTCAGGAGGAAAATGCTCTGCCAACAGTTTCAGTGTGTCCTCCACAGGAACTTTTGTAAATAGTGGTACCATGTAAATAGTGAGACCATACTGACTAAAATATTGTCTGCGGCAACTCTCAATCTATATTATAAAAGTAAGTGTACGATGTGCGTGCCGCTAAAATTTAGAAACGAGTCTCGGTACGATCAAGGGAGTTACATGGTATGGTAGCCCTCTATCCCCCATCCATGAAGAGGGTTCCCGTTTTTACCTGGAGAGTGTGGTTTTGAAGATATAAGAGCTGTGAAGTTTCGGTCTCTAGAAATCTCTAGAACATTCCAGAACATTCGACAGTATTCGAGAACAGTCCAGAACATTCGAGAATATTCTAGAGCATTCCACAACATTACAGAATGTTCCACAATGATCCGGGATGTTCTGGAATGTCCTAGAATAGTCTGGAACATTCGGGAAGATTCCAGAATGTTTGGAAACATCCCGGAACATTTCAGATCATTGTAGAACATTCCAGAACACTCTCGAATGTGTGTGGACTGCTCTGGAACATCGTGGACCATTTTAAGCCTTTTTTTAACATGTTCTGAAATTAGCCACTGGTGGAGCTACTCATTGGTAAAGACCGTCGTGGGTTCAAACGTCAGTTTGCTGTCAGTGACGAAGAGAGGAACCGAAAAAGTACTGCAGAGAATGAATGAAAACAAATAGTGAAGTGTGAGTAGTCAACGTGATACAGTGACTGAATATAAACCGAAAATAAAGTGTGAAATGTGTGTAAAAGCGTACTTAGCGTATTTGTTAATACACGATAAAGGATGACAGCCAAAACAGTTGCAGGATAAAAATTTTATTAAAATTCTTGACCAAGGTTTCGGTACATATAAATATACCTTCATCAGAAGTAAAAAATCTAAAACTACATCATGCAATGGAGATTAATAAATCAATTGTGCCAAAGGCGTCGTCAATAATTAAGACATCTTCTCCATTTGTACAACATGACTATGGGCACAGGGTCAATGCGAACAGTTTAGTACCAGTACCTCGCCTACGACGCCTATGGCACAACTGATTTATTAATCTCCATTGCATGTTGTAATTTTAGATTTTTTACTTCTGATGAAGGTATATTTATATGTACCGAAACCTTGGTCATGAATTTTAATAAAATTTTTATCCTGCAACTGTTTTGGCTTGCATCCTTTATCGTGAAGAATTTCAACAGTTGCTGTTGCAGCCATGTTTAAAATCTTGATATTTGTTAATAGAAAGTTGATTTATATTTTAGGCAATGCCCAAGCGTAAAAGAGGAAGAGATCTTGCCAATTCTGAAGCAAAACGGCGAAAACAAAAAGGACAGCGAAAAAACTGAGAATTAACACTACAAGAAGCCTCGCTCACATGCTCAGCTGAATAAATGAGAGACTTATTCGCCATAATTCTAACAACATGTAACCCATCGAATCCAACACACCTATGGGACTCCTTCAAAAAGAGCATGAATGATGACATACTGCACCAGATGCGACAAGCTCGTCCTGAACTGACCATCGCATCAACGGCGGCATCTTCAATGAAACACTCATTCGCCTAGAAGATAAATGTTTAGGAATAAACAACCAGACCTTAGTATAACTTGGGATGCAAGCACCACGAAATGAGCTATCAGTCTGCTAAACTTTCGAAATTACAAAGGAAAAAAGCTACAACATCAAGGAACTACAGTACTTCAATATATTGCTCACAACAAAACCCTCCTCAATGACGATCAAAAGGAAATTTACAACATTATTGTGCCGTGTGCTCCTGCGATTTGATTGTTCCAGTGTAGTGTGTTCGATCTCTTTCGATTCGGTTTGCGGTGCGCGGGTTGGTACGCCCTCTAGGATTACGTGCGGGAAGCGGAAAGGGAGCAGTGTTGCCAATTTAGCGACTTTGTCGCTAGAAATGGCGACTTTTGCCTTCGTCTTAGCGACAAAAAAAACTTTTTAGCGACAAAAATTATTTAGCGACTTATCTGGCGACTTTTGGAGTACTGACGACTTTTGAAGTACAAATCAGAACTATTTTGGGCCAGTATTTTCATTAACAAAACTAAGATTTTAACTATATAATGGGTACTACACTGACTTTGTTCTAGATTTACTAAGTTAAATTAAGTTCTTAAAAAATCATGTAGCATTGTTCAGCATTTAGTAAACCTGAATGTGGGAACAGCCTACAGAGTAAGAATACCTTGACTATAGAACAATTCATTATTCATTACCCACTAGCCTGTTATCGTCGGTAGCGTATCGATCTATAATTCTTCAACTTTTGAACTCCCTTTATTTTTCGAATTGAAAAAAACATACGTAATATTAAGTATAATAAAATACATCTCTGTCCAGCAACCTCTAGTATTTCGAAATGTTAACTCGCGGTCAAATTATTACCACATGCACAGTGGTAACGCAAGAACAATTCGGTGGGAGTATCTCATACATTATTACGTTTTAAACAATGAACAATAGGACAGATATCGAGTTACCGAGTGAGTAGATTGTTTCATGACCTCTAGTTCGCCTGAGTTTTAATGTATTTTCAGTGATTATAAATTGGTGAAACTTATGTTGTGGTGGCTTACATAATGGACTTACCGCAGAAGAAGAAGCAGTACGCTCAAAAATATCGGAATGCGTGGGAAGCAGAACCTGAATTCAATGGGTGGCTGAAACTAGTCGTTCGAGACTTATCCAAGGCAAGATGTCAAGTATGTGCAACAGAGTTTTATGCTAAATTGTGTGATATTAGAAAGCATTCGAAAACTATTAAGCATAAACAAAAAATTGATTTAAAAAAACACAATCCACCTTACCTGTGAAAATTATTCCGAAAACTACAGTTAGAATAGCAAGCAGAGCTGAACATTGTTCTATTTTAGCTATAGATCATTTAGGAATACTGTGCAAGAAAGTGTTTTCCGGTGATGAGGGCGCTAAAAACATGCAATTACATCGTACAAAGTGCACTAACATTAAAACTGAAGTTTTGACTCCATATTTTACACAATCATTGGTTGAAGATATAGGCAACCAAAAATACAGTGTACGAGTAGATGAATCCACAGATGTATCAATATCTAAAATGCTAGGTGTCGTTATACGGTACTATAGTGTAAACAACCAAACCATTAGATCAGCATTTCTCAAACTCGCTGTAGTAGAAACTGCAGATGCAAGAAATCTGGCTGCTGCCCTTTTGAATTCTTTGAAAGATCTCAAACTTCCAGTCGCTAATATGGTAGGAACTGGCACAGATAATACTTCTGCAATGGTTGGAATAAAGAATGGGCTTTTCGAACAACTCGAGAGAGAATGTGGTTTGAAGCATTTGGTACTGATCCGTTGCATTTGTCACTCTCTTCAGCTTGCAGTTTCGCACGCCTCACTGAATACCATACCTAGAAACATAGAGTTTCTTGAACGCGAAACCTATAATTGGTTCTCCATTTCACCCAAAAGACAAGAGGAATATAAAAAGGTTTATGAGACAATAAATTGTGGACAACAGCCACTAAAAATTTTGAAGGTCTGTGCAACACGTTGGCTTTCAATTGAACTAGAAATACGAAGAATTCTGGAGCAGTGGGAAGAACTAAAGCTACATTTTTCACTTGCCATGGTTCAAGACAATTGTTACACTGTCGATCTTTTGTACAAGATGTATTGTGACGACTCAAATCATTTTTACATGTTTTACCTTAAACATGCTTTAAAAGGCGTACAAATAGCAATAAAAGCTTTTGAAGGAGAAGACAATGACCCCAGTTGATTTGTTGACGACACCAGTTCCAAGCGAATGTATGTACGCAAATCCGAACCTTGGCTTTAAGTTTGAACAGAAATTGTCTGAGTCAAGTTTGTCTGAAGAAAACAAAGTTTATTTGAAGAAGAGATGCTTTCAGTTTAGTCTGAAACTGATAAAAGAAATTCAACAAAGACTGCCAAGTAACGTAACGATCCTAAAAAAAAGTCAATGCTGAATGTTGAAGAAACACTAAAAGTGAATAAAAATAATGCTGTAGTGGATGTAGCCAAAGAATTGGGTTTTAGTGGCGATTTCATAGACGGTATGCTGCAAGAATGGCATAATATCAACTTCATTAGGTGGAATAACACTACTAACACTGTTCGATTTTGGAGTGAGGTTTTGCAGTATAAAAATGCCGCAGGGGAGAATCCTTTTTCTTTGATTTCACAGCTAGCAATGACTGTTCTATGCCTACCGCATTCAAATGCAGAAGTGGAAAGAATATTCAGTGCAATGAACATTATAAAAACTAAACAATGTAACAGGTTATCGTTAAAGACAATTAATGCCCTGATCATATTGAGAGACCAGGTGAAGAAACAAAATAAAGATTGTGCATCTTTTGACATACCGTCAGACGTATCGGAGCTAATTGGAACGAAGAAAAGTTATTCTTTTGCGACAAAACCAGTCGAATGGCAACATCATCCTTTGAGCGTCATTCAACCCTCTACATCAACTACAGTTCTGTCAGAGCATTAAACAGAAGAGTTATTCGATCTTCTGACTGACGACGATGAATAGCTTACATACCGGTATGTATATATTTTGTAACCTAATTTGAGTTCTTGCTTTCTTTTGTTACAAATATAGTTGTATATTTCTAGTATATTCGACTACTGTGATTGAAACAACAATTTATGTGTTGCGCCAATTATGAAACGTGTTTAATTAAACGTTAGCGTATTTTATATGTATGTTGTTGCAAGCGATGCGTCATTTAATTAAGACAATATAGCAATAACGTATGAGACAATTTTTATTAATATTTTATTCCCCCCCCCCCCCCCCCCCCCCCGCACCGGCTTATTAAACCATTGACAGCACGAAATTTTCAGTACACCCCTAGTAAAATCAGTTTTAGCGACTTTCTAGCGGCTTTTGATATTGAATCTAGCGACTCGGGTTTTTTAGAGTTGGCAACACTGAAAGGGAGTCTCGGGCAGAGAGAGACGTGCGGGCCTGGGCGGAGCGACGCCGGAAGACCGCTGAAGTCGCGTCGGCAAGTGGTGTGAGTGTGGCAGTTGCATTGGGGCCGGCAGAGCAGTGGGACTGGATGTGCTGCAGTGACTCGCTGTCGTTCGCTCTGTTTGCGAGTTCAACCTTCCTCACACTGTGGCTACGGGCTGGTGTTATTCTGGCCATTACCTTATTAGCGGCATTTGGATTAATATTGTTAAAGGTGAGCTGTTAGTTTGGTGCATCTTCATCTGGTGGAGTTACAGCGAGACTTCTTTCGGTCGTATTCTGGCTTGCGCTGCTGAGCAGTGAGTGTTCCCACGTCGTGTGTCGAAATACTGACTTGTGCCCTGCTTGATTTACGTCTGAAGTGGAGTGGCTATGTGGGCGTGTTTGCTTAAATTGTTGATGAAGTGTTTCACAGTACCCTTACTTGAGTGTTTTTAAATTGCATTTCAGTTTGTTACTGAACTTATGTCAGTTAAGGGACGCTCAAATTGTCACGCTACTCAAGTAAAGTTTAAGTCTACTGTGACACCACTGTTTACCTGTTGGATTAAAATTAATTCAATCTTAACCACAGCTAGGAATAATTCATGGCTAATTGTAAGTGCCGTGCGTGTTTGTTTTTTTGTCCTTTTCTCTTGCTCACTACTGTTGAGTGTTAAACTGTTTTGGAAACCACGTTGACGTCATTTCACGGTGTGGTTTTAGAAAGAGTTCTGTGGGTACTGTTGTTAACGGCTCCTGTTGCAACGCGGTTTCTGGCCCACACATCTATCGCACGCCGGGGGTTTACTGCAAACCGCCAACAGTGCGGTAACTTGTTATCAATCCTTTTCGAATCACCGTCTCGCCTACGACTATTAATGGATTTGTGTGGTAAAATTCAAATGAGGGCACTGTCTTGTTAACTTGTCTGAAGTAAATGTGCTTGCCTCGTAAAACAGTTCATTACTGATTGGTTCAAAAAATGGCTCTGAACACTATGGGACTTAACTTCTGAGGTGATCAGTCCCCTAGAACTTAGAGCTACTTAAACCTAACTAACCTAAGGACATCACACACATCCATGCCCGAGGCAGCGGTCGCGCGGTTCCAGACTGTAGCGCCTAGAACCGCTCGGCCACTCTGGCCGGCTGTATTACTGATTATGAGTAGTTTAATCAGTGGTAGGACACTCATTATTCTGGACCAGACTGTACTTGGCATTAATTGCACTGTCTTGGTAAATCGGTGTGCTACGTAAGATTATAACGCAAGCGGCATTGTGGGTAATATTTACCATTTAACTATACGAGTTGGTTCTGTGAAGCATTGTGGCACACAAGGTCACGTAAGACAGTGCTGTAGTGGGCAGATATTGCTATACGTCTGTGATATTATTTCCTGTAAGCCATTGTGCCCATTAGGTTATGTAAGGCTTAAATACAGTGACCAGTTTGGTAATTTTCTTTGTTTCGTAATAACATTTTACAAGCATTAAAATTTTGGGAAAGGTTTAGATGTCATATTTGCAGATTGTTTGATGTTAGATAACTTGTTGATGATAATGTTAAATCAACTGTGTACATTTAAATTGAACAAGTTATATGTCAATATGTTGTTACCAGTACCTTGCACGAATGTTCTTGCGTAATAAACTAAATTTTATATTCTATCCTCAATTTGTTGCTCAACCTTCCACTCCAGCAGCCCCTGTATCCTGCTCCCAACCATATCAGTTATCATGGACCGGATCGACATGCATTGGCGGAATTATTTACTTAGATGCACCAGGCGCCCCCGCTAAAACGTTTCTAATCAATCTATTGCTGTTGGGAAAATGTTTTTAATAAATCTATAGCTGGCGGGAGTACGTGCTAAACAACACATCGCTCTTGCATTTGCGTCATCCAGCATTGCAGCCACTCTTACGGAAAGAGGACGAACTGCCTGTTCCGCCTACAACTACCGTTGAATATAGCCGAAGAACAATTCCCAGTATGTAAAATCCCAAGAGCATCTGGACGGGATGAACTTCTAAAACAAGCTAAAATTATCTTCTGGCACGATTGTGCAATGGCACATAAAAATATCACTCGAATTCATGGACGGAACATTACAAGACTCGTGAGGAAACTGAAGTGGTGGGAGGACCTCTACTCATATGCTGAGGAGACTTTCGACAAACGCTTCCAGTTATCCCCAAATCTACACCAGCAGACGAGCACAATGCATGCTTAAAAAAATCGCGTCCCTGGCCACACATACAAATACTGCGACTAACAAAAACTACGAGGGTAAGTCAATTATTATCCACACTTTAGTTATATTCTTGTTTATTTTGTTCCGCTGTCTGTTTGCTCCAAAGAAGAGCAACGTTCAGTGATCCGTTTTTTGTGGTCGGAAGGCGTATCAGGGTCCGAAATTCATCGAAGACTTTCGGTACAGTGCGGGAACAGTGTTTTGCCACAATGGAGTGTCTACGAAAGGACTGAAAAATTCCGAAATGGTCGCACAAGTTTTATGCACGATGAAGGAGCCGGATGACCATTTACGGCCACAAATGAAGAAACCATTGAGCGTTCACGTGAAATGATTCTCTTAGACAGACGATTAACTATTGACGAAGTGGCACGTCTGCAAATTAGTCACGGGTCTGCCTACGAAATCATCCACAAGACTTGGGTTTCATAAAGTTTGTGCAAGATGGGTCCCAAAACAACTCACACAGTTGCATAAACAAACGCGCTTGGACATCTGCAAAAAACATTTGGATCGCTATGGTAACGAAGAGGACAATGTCTTAGACAGGATCATTTCTGGTGACGAAACACGGATCCTTCATTATGAGCCGGAGAGTAAGCAGCGGAGTATGGAATGGAAACATTCAAATTCGCCGTGCAAGAAAAAGTTCAAGATCCAACCGTTCGAAGGAAAACTGATGCTTACGGTTTTTTGATGCACAAGGTCCGGTACTGGAGCATTATGGGGAAAGGGGCACAACAACAGACAGTGTACGTTACAGTGAGATGCTTACTGCCAGACTAAAGCCTGCAATTCGAAGCAAACGCCGAGGATTGCTGTCAAAAGGTGTTGTACTGTTGCACGACAATGGCCGTACGCACACTGCTGAAACGCTCCAGAAATTCAAAGTACTGGATCATCCTCCATATAGTCCCAATCTTGCCCCTTCTGAGTATCACTTGTTTGGTCAACTGAAACAGGCATTAAGGGGCCGTCGATTTGCCTCGGACGAAGCAGTGAAAGAAGCGGTGCATTCCTGGCTCGCAGCTCAACCGAGAACCTTCTTTTATGAGGGTATCAGGAAGTTTGTACTACGATGGCCCAAGTGCGTTGAAACGCAAGGAGACTATGTCGAAAAATTATGTTCTTGTAAGTTTCCTATTTGATTACAATAAAATTTTATAATAACTGATTTACCCTCGTATGAGAGTTAAACTATCGAAGACACAACAACAGCACATTTTGTTCAACAACTTTTACAAATGGGTGACGACGCATGTCCTACTGGCCAGACTACCGGCCTCATTAAGCTCAACAGTGATTTCTGCAACTTAGCCACTGCTCCAAGCGTTGTTCACAAGTATACCAATCCGGACTGGCTATTTGAAAGGGCAATTTTGGCAACTAAAAATAATATTTCAACTTTAATATTCAGAAGAAAATTCCCGGCTAAGAGAGAAAATACCAATCGATCGACACAATGGTAAACGTTGAAAAAAGTGTGAACTCCCCTACAGAACTTCTAAACTCTTTGCAAGTACCAGGAATACCATTACACTGCCTTCGACTTGAAGCTGGGTTTCCGATCATACCACTCAGAAATCTCAAATCACCAAAACTATGCAATAGAATAAGGATGATCGTCAAACAGCTATCGAATAACATCATCGATCTCTACTGAGCTGCTATTCCAGTTTAAAGACTGTAATTTCCAATCAATTATCCTAGCCAATTAACCTACAGTTTTACAATTAACAAAGCGCAAGGACAAACTTTAAAATATTGCGGCATCAATCTCAAAGACTCCTGCTTCTCTCGTGGTCAGCTATATGTAGCTTACTCTTGAATAGGAAATTCGTAAAATTTATTCATGTATGACCCAGATTACAATATCAAAAACGTTGTTCATAAACAAGTATTGTAAATAGTTAGAATATGTTTTCAATCAAATTTTTTTTATCTCTTGTACTTTAAATATTATCCTTTCATTCTAACTACCACACAATCTCGTATCAACTCGTACCCCAGCTCGTTCTTAATAAAGGACGTAATAGACATTGTTAAATCCCAAAAATCTCCCTAAGTACCAGATATCATATGAGGCAAGACCAAAAAAATAAGAAGAATTTTCGAAGAGAATACTTCAAAAATGAGACTGGATATTAAAACGTGGAAAGCTCCATATTTTATATGTAAGAATAAGTTTGGGTTTTATGAAACAGTGTCGGCAGCATTATTGCTTCTAAACATGAGTCTTCGTCTATTCTCACTGCTATGCAGCAGTTCTAAAAAAATGGATAATTTGCTATCATATTTATAGTGTTCCGCAAGAGAGTCTTCAGGATGAACTTATATTATGTCTAGCATGGTAATTGCACTACTAAATTCTTTCAACAGGTTATTAAGTACATACATTGTCAAACCAACCATGGCAACAAGGTTGAAGGAATCTGATGTGGGGTAAAGGACAAAGAGGAGACTGATTCCTCAGACATATGGCCACATCGCAAGTCTCTCGCTCTGAACGCAACTAAGGAACTGGGACCGACTTTCTCCTGTGCTGCGACCCTTGACTCTACAGAAATATCCATTTAGTTGCCAACACCTGTGGCTGTCAGTCACGAAGCACTTAGGGTCTCAGTAAATCTGAACGAATATCGTCTATTTCAGGGGCCTTGTTTCGAGTTAGGTCTTTTAGTGTTGTGTGAAATTTTTCTCGCAGCATCGTATCTCCTACCTCATCTTCATTTACTTCTTCTTGTTTTTCTACAATAACGGGTTAAATATCATTCTCCTTGCATATTCCTTCTACATATTCCTCCCACCACTCAGCGTTCCCTTCTTTGGCAGTACTGGTTCACCACCTGGCTGTAACTTGTATTATGAACTACAGCCTTGGACTCGGCAAGAGTTTCAACGTTGACATCTCGTGCTTCGAACTTGACTGCTCATGGAATATCCTTCGCACTCTGCGCTTCCGGAAGCCAAGACAATCCACGGACCTCTGTTGTATTTTGCAAGTTTATTGGTTTCCCTTTTTAAATAAGGCAAGGCCTGCTCGTAATAATTACCATCTATTCTAGCCCAAATGCATAGGGAAAATCTTTGTTGGCTTAGTCTAACAGGAATAGAGAGTAGATTCTCTAAGTCCTAGATGTGATTACTCTAAGTGATAAAATAAACGTTAAGTGTAAAATAGGACACATCCATAAGTAAAGTATATGTTGAAGGCAACAGCGTTAGCATTTTATGAAGAAACTACTGTACAAATTCCATATGACGAGTGAAATGTGCTGATCTCACATATCACCTTCTACTGCCAAAATGATCAGGACGAAGAAGCATTGTTTTTCAAAGAGGTCGAAAAGTGCAGCAAGATACTGTGGACTGGATGTCTTACGTTATGGAAGCTACGCTCGCAGATACGAGTGGCTCGTTCGTTGTCTCTCGAGAAGCCCTCCTACATAATGACCTTGGAGAGCTCATACGATCTGTGAACCACGTTTGATCCAGGATCTCACGTATAACAACTCGTAAGGCGCACAGAAGGCATCTGTGTTGAACAACCGACAATGAGTTGGATATCGAATGTTACACACAGTAACAAATGCGCCCGACTATGCGGTTATCTCATAAACGATGTGTTAAAAAGGGCGTCTTTCTTAACAAAAGAAGTCCCCTTTATGTGATCTATTGCCTTTCAAAGTTTGTAGGTGAGATCATAAACGTCATCTATTGCGACCGCTTTCTACTGACTGCTTGCCATAGAATCGATTCAGCATACCTCTATCGATCTGAGCCTCCATCGTCAGTAACTAAAAACTTGAGCGACCTCGCACGCGCGAGCGTTCTGGAATCCAGCTCCTTGGCAATTTCTAGCAAACGAAAAGTTCCTTATGCTTCCAGTGTACGCTGGTGACAGTCGTATGAGTCCATTGAACAATGTCTAGAAAGCGAACTGGTCCTCTTGAACGCCTGTAGCATATAGCGCATTGGAGAGAGTTGCTTTCAGGAATGGCAAGTTTTTTATATTTTTTGTTTAGATGCCTTAAGCGGGCAAGAACGCACGAAGAAATCCGTGAAGGCGTACCTCACTAGACGAAATCACAGAAGTCTTCTTCTTCTCGTGTTGTAATAATCGCGTGTGTGTCTTAGATTCTTCAACATGTTTATTCGATTTTGCCCTTTTCACTGCAGTTCTTATCCATCTTCTTACTCTAAAGAGTTTTTATAACCTCTTCCAAGTCGCTTTCGTGATCTTCCTCTTTGGCCTCCTCCAGATAACGTACATTCATAAATCTTGTTTGCGTTCTTCCAGCACCCATCCTAAGAACATGTCCAAGCCAGACTATTCTTCTATTTTTTATCGATCTTACAGCCAGCTCTTTGTAGTCTCAGTGCACCATTATTATCTTGCAGTGTCCTATAGATATTTCCTAGCACCTTGTTTTCAAATATTGTGCTGTTTCATTGACACCATGGAGTCCAGTAACTTCTTAAACGTATGGAAGCATCTGTTACCGCTTAAGGTCCGTGGTTCCGTTTAATCTGATATGCAATTGGATCTAGTAACAATAGTTCCCAGATATTCAAAGTTCTGCTCATGTTCAAAACCGAAGCCTGCTGCTAATAATTTATCTAGTTTGTTATTTTCCTTCCTCGTGAGCATCATGTACTTGGACTTTCCATTGAGGGTAAGGCCTCTATGGTGTGTGGCTTTCTTCAGCTAGCTTACTATCCTCTGCAGTGAGTCTCTTGGTTTGCTGACAGTTACTACTTCATCGTCAAACGCCCCTTCACTTTGTAGCTATAGAATCAGGCACTTGGAGTTATCAGGTTGAAAAGCGTTGTAGAAAGTGGCCCCTTGGCCATACTCCCTTCCTGCCGCTAAGCCACATATTAAAGAATTAAAAATAAAAGATATTAATCAGTTATTTCGGCAGAAACTAGTCGCGCTGGATGTAACTTGTCTTTCAGGAACCAGACATGATAAACATAAGTCTATGTAACATTTGTGAAGATCATTTACAGCGGGGAAAAGGGTTATACCCGTCAGGAAACATTGATTAATTAGCACTCAAGAGACAGTAAAAGGCTGCCAAATAACTGTGCCGTGTTTTTCTAGGCAAATCTGGTATTACAGAAGCGAAAAGTAGGGATTTTGTTTATGAACTTGTCACATGAAACAGCGAGAAATAGTTCGCTGACTCTAGACTTAGTCCGAGCTACTTCGCCTAGCGCCGTTCAAGGGCACCACTTATCAGTATGCTTTTGTAGCTTGACGTTATCCGCAACTCCAAAACTACTGGACACGGTTTGTAAAGACTCTGAGCGAACAACCGGATGCTTTTACAGTGCTGCGCTTAGAGAGACGGCCATGAAATAATCACCAAATTCCACATCTCAACGATCTGTTTTACTGCTACGAAAACAATACAAGTTTACATCTCTTATCGTTACTTCTACATTAATCCAACACTTGGTGGCTTCACAGAACGCTCCACAAAGCTGCCTACTTCATCCTATTTCGCTCACAGACAGCTACATACAACAACTGTGCTCCAAGCGCTCACTTACTCCAGCAGTACAATCTCATACCAGAAGTATCTTTGCCCCTGTGGTCGTGCACATCAGCGATCTGCTTTATAAAGTCTATCAGAGACATACATCGTTTACAGGATACTGTTTTCATTTTATACATTAATATTATTATCATATTCGGTGCCGCATACAAGTGTACCCAGTAGACTCCTTTCAATATGAACGAAGTAGCGGATGACGTGGGAAGTTCCGCGAAGCTTTTCGCGTATTGTGCTGTTATATACAGAGAATTCAGCAGGCTGTAACTAAATGCAGGAATACCTACAGAGGATCGTTGCTGGTCGAAGGAATTGGCGGTTGACCCTCTATATTAACAAATGCAACGTACGGCGTATAAAGCAGAAAGATCTATTATTATACGAGGGTAATCCCAAAAGTAAAGTCTCCTATTTTTTTATACGTACATAGACCTGTTTATTTCTACAATGGTTTACATCAGTTTACAGCTTGAACATTTAGTTATTTTTCGACATAATCATCATTTCTGCCGATGCATTTTTGTAGACGCTGTGACAGTTTTTGTATTCCCATATCATACCAGCTCTTCGCCATACTGTTCAGAAAGTTATGAACTTCTTCTTTCACCTCGTCGTTGGAACTGAATGGCTTTCCGGCCAAATATTCTTTTATCCTAGGGAACAGGTGATAGTCACTGGACGCCAAGTCAGGACTATAGGGTGGACGGGTGATTATGTTCCACTGGAACTGTTGCTGGAGAGATACGGTTTGCCGATCGATGTGTGGGCGAGCGTTGTCATGGAGAATGTGTACGCCCTTGCTCAACATTCCTCTTCTCCGGTTCTGAATTGCGCGTTTGAGCTTTTTCAGTCTCACCTGTCAGCGTTAATTGTGGTCCCAGGGATTCAGCTCCGACGACGAGGTGAAAGAAGAGGTTCATAACTTTCTGAACAGCATGGCGGCGAGCTGGGCATACAAAAACTGCCACAGCGTCTACAAAAATGCATCGGCAAAAATGGTGATAATGTCGAAAAATAGCTAAATGTTCAAGTCGTTAACTGACGTAAACCATTGTAGAAATAAACAGGTGTATGTACTTATAAAAAAATAGGAGACCTTACTTTTGGGATTACCCTCGTATGATTACACGATTGCAGAATAGACACTGGAAGCAGAAGAATACTCAGGAAGTGCAATACACACGCGAAGGAATGAGCCTACAAAATCCTTGTTCGACCAGTACTTGAACCAGCGGATAAAATACTCCTGACGGAGCACAGAAAAAGCCAATATGACTCTTTTCATAAGACTCTGACAGAAAAGTGGGGAATCAGCTGTCTCAATCCTCATTACACCTCCCTTAGCAAACATTTTGGCATGCGAACATATTCACGCTCTTAACACGCAACGTTCTAAATCCTTTTACCCAGTCTCTCTTTGTACTGAAACCTTCACACTCACGAGGAGAACACGGCATGTGCCATAACCCGATTCTAGCTCATACAGAGGCTTGTGGAGTATATACAGGGTGACAATTACTGAACTATATGAAAAAAAAGTAAATTAGTTACAAACTGCGGCGTGCACACACTTTATTCAACATATAAACGTCACTACAGATATACGGCTGTAGGTTATGACATGTTCGATATGCCTGCCATCATTGGCGGTGATGTGGCGCAGACGAATAAAAAAATTCTGCATGACCCTCTGAACTGTCAGAATATCGATGCTGTCGATGAACTCCTAAATGGTTGTTTTCAGCTCGGCAATGGTTTTGGGATTACTGCTGTACAGCTTATCTTTAACATAGCCCCACAAAAATGAGTTGCATGTGTTCTGACCCGGAGAATATGGCGGCCAGTCAATACCCATGCCACTGGCCTCTAGGTATCCCAGAGGCAGAATGCGGTCCCCAAAGTGCTCCTCCAGGACATCAAACACTCTCCTGCTTCGATGGAGTCGAGCTCCGTCTTGCATGAACCACATCTTGTAGAAATCAGGGTCACTTTGAATAATGGGGATGAAATCATCTTCCAAAACCTTGACGCGCTGTTCGGTAGTCACGGCGCCATCAAGGAATATCGCGCTGACTATTCTGTGACTGGACACTGCGCATCACACAGCCACACACTGATAGTGAAGAGACTTCTGGATCGCGAAATGCGGATGCTCAGTCCTCCAAATACATCAATTTTGCTTATTTACAAACCCATACAAATGAAAGAGGGCTTCGTTGCTAACCCAAAGTGCATGCGCTTACTACAGGTAATTCCAATCATGCTCCGTGGCCATCCGAGCAGTCTGAACGTCCTAACGCAGTCCGTTCAGAAGTTATGACGATTTTATTTCATGTTGTTCAATAACTGTCACCCTGTATTTAGATTTAGAAGTTACGATGCTTAAACATAATTTCTCTGTAGAAATACTATATATTGTTTTTGAAAAGTATATAAATCTTGTACAAACACCTTGCTGTAACATTTCATGGGATTATGAAACAGGGTCACTTGAAGGTAGAAAAAGGTGGCACACTTAAAAATCTTTGGTAGGACGTAGGCAATCTATATAAGAGATTGCTTACCAGATACTCGTGCGATCTGTGCTAGAATACTGTTCACATGAGTTGGGCGCATTAGAAATGGGACTAACTAGGGATATAGAACTAAGCGAAGTAGGGTAGTATGAATGGTCACAGGTTTGTTTGACCCGTATACCACACAGCATAAGCTGGCTTGCGGAGTATAGTTGCATATACAGGGTGTGTCACAACTAATTGTTTAAACGCATGGACTTGAAAGTACACGTTACTAGAAGCAAAAAAGTCTCAGCAAACACGGGCTCTAAATCCCTTACCTTAAAAAGAGATATGAACACTTCGCCTTCGATAGTGTGAAGCAAATCTCTTCTACTACAAGCTCTTTCCTGTCCATGTTTTGGCGGTAGGCAGTACGGACCAGAACAAGAATAGATGTCCAGTGAACATGGGTTCTAAAGTACATACTTTGAGAGCTATGTGCACTTGTTCAGTAGAAGAGATGTGTTTGACAGTAGTGAAGATGAGGAGGTGCTCATAGCTCTTTTAAGATGTGCACTTTAGAGCCCACATTTACTACACTTTTTTTTGTCCATACTAGTACCTCTCAAAATACAGAAAGCAGAGAGCTTGTAGCAGAAAAGATTTGTTTCAGAGCATCTAAGATGAAAAAGTGCTTGTAGCTCTTTTTAAGGTTTCCGTTTGAGCACATGTCTACTTACAGAAAACCCCTTGAATGTAAGGTCGCAGCCGGCCGGAGTGGCCGAGCGGTTCTAGGCGCTACAGTCCGGAACCGCGCGACCGCTACGGTCGCAGGTTCGAATCCTGCCTCGGGCATGGATGTGTGTGATGTCCTTAGGTTAGTTAGGTTTAAGTAGTTCTAAGTTCTAGGGGACTGATGACCTCAGAAGTTAAGTCCCATAGTGCTCAGAGCCATTTTTTTGTAAGGTCGCAAAAGGCCAATGATGTTTACGGCATTCGACACCACACATATTGTTTACCATGCAACCATATTAGCTGCTAATAGTAACAGGGAGGCGGGACAGGAGATATACACTCCTGGAAATGGAAAAAAGAACACATTGACACCGGTGTGTCAGACCCACCATACTTGCTCCGGACACTGCGAGAGGGCTGTACAAGCAATGATCACACGCACGGCACAGCGGACACACCAGGAACCGCGGTGTTGGCCGTCGAATGGCGCTAGCTGCGCAGCATTTGTGCACCGCCGCCGTCAGTGTCAGCCAGTTTGCCGTGGCATACGGAGCTCCATCGCAGTCTTTAACACTGGTAGCATGCGGCGACAGCGTGGACGTGAACCGTATGTGCAGTTGACGGACTTTGAGCGAGGGCGTATAGTGGGCATGCGGGAGGCCGGGTGGACGTACCGCCGAATTGCTCAACACGTGGGGCGTGAGGTCTCCACAGTACATCGATGTTGTCGCCAGTGGTCGGCGGAAGGTGCACGTGCCCGTCGACCTGGGACCGGACCGCAGCGACGCACGGATGCACGCCAAGACCGTAGGATCCTACGCAGTGCCGTAGGGGACCGCACCGCCACTTCCCAGCAAATTAGGGACACTGTTGCTCCTGGGTTATCGGCGAGGACCATTCGCAACCGTCTCCATGAAGCTGGGCTACGGTCCCGCACACCGTTAGGCCGTCTTCCGCTCACGCCCCAACATCGTGCAGCCCGCCTCCAGTGGTGTCGCGACAGGCGTGAATGGAGGGACGAATGGAGACGTGTCGTCTTCAGCGATGAGAGTCGCTTCTGCCTAGGTGCCAATGATGGTCGTATGCGTGTTTGGCGCCGTGCAGGTGAGCGCCACAATCAGGACTGCATACGACCGAGGCACACAGGGCCAACACCCGGCATCATGGTGTGGGGAGCGATCTCTTACACTGGCCGTACACCACTGGTGATCGTCGAGGGGACACTGAATAGTGCACGGTACATCCAAACCGTCATCGAACCCATCGTTCTACCATTCCTAGACCGGCAAGGGAACTTGCTGTTCCAACAGGACAATGCACGTCCGCATGTATCCCGTGCCACCCAACGTGCTCTAGAAGGTGTAAGTCAACTACCCTGGCCAGCAAGATCTCCGGATCTGTCCCCCATTGAGCATGTTTGGGACTGGATGAAGCGTCGTCTCACGTGGTCTGCACGTCCAGCACGAACGCTGGTCCAACTGAGGCGCCAGGTGGAAATGGCATGGCAAGCCGTTCCACAGGACTACATCCAGCATCTCTACGATCGTCTCCATGGGAGAATAGCAGCCTGCATTGCTGCGAAAGGTGGATATACACTGTACTAGTGCCGACATTGTGCATGCTCTGTTGCCTGTGTCTATGTGCCTGTGGTTCTGTCAGTGTGATCATGTGATGTATCTGACCCCAGGAATGTGTCAATAAAGTTTCCCCTTCCTGGGACAATGAATTCACGGTGTTCTTATTTCAATTTCCAGGAGTGTACAACGGTGAGGCTACGGAGCGTAGTTGAAATGCTTAGTCGACGAATAACTCAGAACGGTGCTACAGTGCTGGTGGTGTTGACACGAAGCAGAGTAATTTCAACGACAAACAACGTAAACATCACATTACGTCTACGAGAAGAACTGCCGAAGTTGACATTTCGTCAGAAAGGCCCCTAAGGAATTTCGCAGAGCGTTTTTGCAAGATGAGTCAGTGTGGTGTTGTATACGCTCGACTGTCCCGACGATGTACGTGAGGAGTACAATGATGACGATACGTACTTAACAAGTGAAAGTGATACTGAAACAGGTGTCAAACCATGTAGTTCATCACCCTTGTGGGACAGGGAGCCACATATCCCGTCTCCAGTGGAACTTAATAAAGGACAGTCGTCGTCCAAGGAGCTAATTATGTACAAGGAAGATCATCCGCAGTTTAGTAAAAAACAATTATGAACATACATGGAAGATCATCCGCAGCATAGTAAAAAACAATTATGAACATCTTTAGAATAAGTCTGTCACAACTTGACCGTGTAGTGGATCAGGAAAACTACGGACATTCAACGCAGGACAAAGCATACTTGTTACAAAAGCTGGTGTTTCCGATAACGAAATTTCAAACAAGGCATCAACTTGACGATGCACAACAATCTGTGGAATCGGCCTGCAAATTTGTAAACGAGATGAACAAACTTATCTCAAATGGTTCAGTAAGGAATTTGCTTTCAACTCCGACCAACGGGATTTGAAGAGGAAATGCATATGAAAGACACCCTGGAAATTAGAGTTACGAAGCGAGTTAAGATCAACTAACTTAATGCATTCGTATACAATTATGCCGACTGTTAATCTGGATGGTAAGAAAGGCATTTATAGCTGCGAGAAGCAGGAGGTCCTCTGCCCCTACGAGTCTTTCTCATGAGCGTGATCTTGCAAGAGCAGTAGCGAATATATACGACACAGCAAGCATGAGTGAGAAAATTGGCGTAAGAGAACTACGACTATAGTATGAGCACTGTCTTTGCCCAATAAGTGGTCGAAGTAGCTTACGTTAGATCCATTCCTCGTCTGCTTATGAAAATCATACTCCTTTAGAGCAGACTATCCCTCCTGAAACGTGTGTGACATTGCAATTCGTACTACCACTGGACAATTTCAGCCTCTGAAAATTTTTCCGTACCTATTAAACATATTATCGCACTATCTGCAGCTACGCCTTAAGGGACAGCCAGTTTGACGATAAGCTCCACAAGACTTTCGTATGCCCTGCATGCCACCACATCCCATCAGTTCTCACCACCACGTTACACCAATATAATTCTGTGTGCATTCTTTGAGAGTGGATACCTCGATGAACGTCCTGCATAGTTAGTAACTTCGAAGGAGTTCGCCTTCGATATTGATGGCGCGAACCTTTGTGATCACTGTGGCGCACCATTTTTCATTCAGTGTTCCGGTGCACATTAATAGTTTGTTTTGAACATTGCTTGAATGTCGGAGATGTCCATTTTGTGAAACGTACTAGATACATCCCACAGAACTTTGACCTCAGCGCGTCCCGGACGCCCATTTTCTATCGCCCTCCTGGTGCACACGGTGAGTGAGAAGCAGTTGATATTTTTCCCGTCATTATGGTTCACACAACATGTTCAAATGGACCTTACTAAAGACTGAATTTGCGACCTCGCACTCAATAGGCTCCCTGTGAGACTTTTTTGCGTCTAGTATCATGTACTTTCAACTGTGCGCCTTTATGCCATTGATTATAATACACCCTGTATAGACCCAAGGCATTGAAATGCTGAAAAACCTGCAATGGCAGACATTTGAAGGCAGACGCCAACTATCTGCGAAAGTTCCACAAAGTTTCAAGAGGCAGTTTCTAGGAATATACTGCTAACCCCCTACGCGTCACTCCAGTCGGGAACTGGAAGACGAGATTAAACTAATTACAGCACACATTCATTCTTCCCGCTCTCGATACGCGAATGGTAAGGGAAGAATCCTTCTGCAGAAACCGTAACATGTGGTTCAACACAGAGTACGCTAGTAAATACTTGTGTGGAGCGAAGGTGTCCATGAGCTTCATAGACTGGGTCACCACACCCAAAAGTATCGGAAAACCTTTTTAATGGGCGTGCATACTGCAGGCGACTATAACATCTGCAGGAAAGCTGTGGGGTCAGGGCGGACAACATATGTTGCTGTGTCACGCCACGCTGCACTGGCGTCAGTTACGGCGCCGCTAGCTGGGATGTGACACCAGCCACACTTCTGCCAACTGCCGAACTTTAAACTTGTGAATTAGACTCCTGTTCCCTCTCACCAGCTGAAAAGGCTTCTCAGACGAATTTTGCACCACAACTGTTATCCGATGCTTCAACATTCTGTCGAATATCTACTTCTACATCAAAACTCGGCAAGGCACTGTGAAGTGCATGGCAGAGGGTGCTTCGCGTAGTACCTCGTACCACAGCTTCTTTTCTTTCAATCGTTAATCCGCATATGGAGAGAGGAAGCAATGGCTATTTCAGCGCCTCTGTGCGCGCTGTAATCAATCTAATCTTGTCTTCACTCACTTAAATTCCTTGAAACTTTGTAAGTAAGCTCTCAGAGGATAGCTGACGCCTATCTGCAGTGTTTTGCCAGTTGAGGTTTCTCAGCATTTACGTGATCATATGATGCCTCCCGTGAGCCAAGCAAACATGTGAACAGCCCCGCCGTCCTTCTTTGTGTTCATTAAATAGTTCCCGTTAGTCCTTTTTGGCGTGCGAGTAACAGTCTTGTGTTTTGTAAGCAATTACTGTTCTAGATTGACTGCATTATCTCAGTATCCAACCCAGTTGGGATCAAATATTTACGGGAACTCACCTTTAACGCAGTAGTTTCCATAGATTATATTCTACTCGTAGCTTCTAAATGTTTATCATTCATGTTGCCTACGGTGCTTTCAAGATGTTTTTGTTACAACCAGTTTTTATTGACTCACAAGCACTATGGGAAATGAAGTCAGATTGCTCTTTCACTTTGTTGTCACAATATTTAATTCCTGTTCCCCTTCGTGTTCCCCATACCAAGTGCACTGGTTTTCCGGCAAACACGATACCCTCAAGAATGAGATTTTCACTCTGCAGCGGAGTGTGCGCTGATATGAAACTTCCTGGCAGATTGAAACTATGTGCCGGACCGAGACTCGAACTCGGGACCTTTGCCTTCCGCGGGCAAGTGCTCTACCGACTGCTCATACCCAAGCATGACTCACGCCCCGTCCTCACAGCTCTACTTCTGCCAGTGCCTCGTCTCCTACCTTCCAAACTTTACAGAAGCTCTTCTGCGAGGACGGGGCGTGAGTCGTGCCTGGGTAGCTCAGAGGCTAGAGCACTTTCCCGCGAAAGGCAGGGGCCCCGAGTTCGAGTCTCGGTCCGGCACATAGTTTTAATCTGCCAGGAAGTTTCACGATACTCTCGAAATTCGTTTATGACTTCAAGCGTTTTTTTTCCCAAGAAATTATACTCTGGCCCTTATGCAAGCAGGTATTCGGTTTGGCACCCATTGACAGAATTGTCGGATGTCCTCCTGCGAGATATCGTGCCAAATTCTATGCATTTGGCTTATCAGACTGTCAAAATCCTGAGATCATTTGTGGGCCCTGCACATAATGCTCCTAGCGTTCTCATTCGGGGAGGGATCTGTCGACCTTAACGGCCGAGGTAGTGTTTGGAAAGCAAGGAGACAAGCAGTAGAAATTCTCGCCGTGTGCAGGCGAGCATTGTCTTGCAGAAATGTAAGCCCAGGATGGCTTGCCGCGAAGGGCAACAAACGGGGCGTACAATATCTTCGACTTGGCGCTGTGCCGCAAAGGTGCGGCGGATGGCATCAAAGGAGTATTGCTATGAGGTGAAATGGCACCCCAAACCATCGCTCTTTGATACGCCCGCTAAACCCGCTGGGCAGAACAGGTAATTAGGATTGTGGAAAGGGCCAAATAAGGTTGGGGTCAGTTTCACCTTCTAATTGTAATTTATTGTAATTCGATAACAGATTTACAACCAAAGCGGCACATAGTCGAACCTTTACCAAATGCAACTCTTTCACGGCTGAAGGCCTCCAAACAAGAATTCTTAAAAATCAACAAGATAAAAATGCAATTAAAATAGCAAATAAAATAATTAAAAATCGTATATCACAGCTAGGTGGAAAGCCTCAAGGCAAAGCAGATAGAACAAACGTAAGCAAGGTGCAATACAAATGGCCGAAGGCCACAATTAAGCTTCAAAATTTTAAAATATACTACCATAATCTTTTAAAGGCAGAAGGCCGCAATGTTTAAGCTTGAAAGAAAATTTTAAGAATAAAGTTGGAAGGCTGAAAGCCCACAATTAATTTGCAAAATTTAAAAAAAAAATATTACCATAAGCCTTAAATTTTAAGTAGGTGAAAACAGATAATTAAACACCAGTGGGAAAGACAATAAAGATAACGGCACTCAGAAGCCTCCAGGGAGGTCGGTCTGCCCTCGTTGACTTAGGTGAGACGGGTGGTGAGCCCAATTACACTTGATCCGTTGGAACCCAACCAGGGGACAGCCACGGACCGACCGGCACAACGACTTGCTTGCCACCAATCAGTACATAAGAACTCAAACACAGAAGGTTACGAACGTGATTATCCACAATGGAGTACGTATTAGCTATCAAAATTACACACCATGTTGGACAGCGACAACAGGTGAGGAAAGGACACTGCCTGAAATTACGTTAGTGGCCAGAGCAGGTAACCGGAACACTAACGGCCACAAGGCAGAAAATTCCGCTGGTACACTTCAATTTGAAATATGGCGATATAGTTAACTTCACCCCAAAAGAACACTGCCTAAATTTACGTCAGTGGCCAGGTCAAGTAACCAGGACACTAACGGCCCCAAGGCAGAAAATTCCGCTGGTGCACTCGAATTGTAGTCAACCAATATAGTTAATTGCACCGCACGGCGGCTAAATTTCAGCAATAGAAACACTCAATGTGGCTCACAGGAAAACCTCCCCAACAGAGAACCACCGAAACGAACCACAACATGAATGGACGTGGCTTGGGTAGTTGAAACCACTGCTCACCTTTGACGTCTTGGGTCGGTGAACCACGAAGCTCGTAGCGATCGGACAGCTCCACACACGCTCCGACACTGCGCAGGGACCGCCAGCGGACCCAGCTGACCACACCGCGCGGAGATAACTTCCCTGGTGCACAGCAACTGACCGACTCACTGCAGACCCCCTAGCCGGGAACTATATGAACAAAACTTAAGATGGTACATGGCGGAAATATCGATACACATTACTGCTGCCACACGTAGAAGGAAGAAGAACCGAGACGTAAGCGCAACAAGGGCGGGAAACCAAACACAGATAGACAGCGAAGTTCACAAAAACGCGTAGTTGGGAGTGAGCACGGCTCACTCTTGTCTGGCGGACGACACTCATGTTGACATCCCACTGCTGTCCAGAACGGCTCCATGCACATGTTCGCTGGTCATCAGGGGTCAGTTCGAAGCGGGACTCATCAGTGAAGACTATTCTGCTCCAGTCAATGAGATTTCAGGCGGAAGACATGTCTGAAGACGTTCCGGATAGCGGCGGGATAAAAAACCGGCTTTCACCCCCCATACGGTCCGACAACAAGGAGTGCTGGTCTGGGGTGCCATTTTGTTTTTCACAGCGGGAGGCTTTTGCCTGTCATCCGCTGCACCCTTACAGCACAGCAGTACGTCGACGATATTCTACGCCCCGTTTGTTGTCCTTCATGGCAAGCCATCCTGGGTTTACAGTATGAGATTTTCACTCTGCAGCGGAGTGTGCGCTGATATGAAACTTCCTGGCAGTTTAAAACTGTGTGCCCGACCGAGACTCGAACTCGGGACCTTTGCCTTTCGCGGGCAAGTGCTCTACCACTTGCCCGCGAAAGGCAAAGGTCCCGAGTTCGAGTCTCGGTCGGGCACACAGTTTTAATCTGCCAGGAAGTTTCATCCTGGGTTTGCATTATAGCAAGATAATGCCCACCTGCATACAGCGAGAGTTTCAACTGTCTGTCTTCGTGCTTTGTAAACCCTACCTTTGCCAGCAAGGTCGCCAGATCTCTCCCCAGTTGAAAAGTGCTATTGACAAGGGATTTCAGATCGATTCCGTATTTCTGGATTTCCAGAAGGTTTTTGACATCGTACCACACAAGTGGCTCGTATTGAAATTGCGTGCGTATGGAGTATCGTCTCACTTATGTGACTGGATTTGTGATTTCCTGTCAGAGAGGTCACAGTTCGTGGTAATTGATGGAAAGACATCGAGTAAAACAGAAGTGATTTCTGGCGTTCCCCAAAGTAGTGTTATAGGCCCTTTGCTGTTCCTTATCTACATAAACGATTTGGGAGACAATCTGAGCAGCCGTCTTCGGTTGTTTGCAGACGACGCTGTCGTTTATCGACTAATAAAGTCATCACAAGATCAAAACAAACTGCAAAACAATTTAGGAAAAATATCTGAATGGTGTGAAAAGTGGCAGTTGACCCTAAATAACGAAAAGTGTGAGGTCACCCACATGGGTACTAAAAGGAACTCGTTAAACTACAGTTACACGATAAATCAGTCTAATCTAAAAGTCGTAAATTCAACTAAATACCTAGATATTACAATTATGAACAACTTAAATTGGAAGGAACACATAGAAAATGTTATGGGGAAGGCTAACCAAAGACTGCGTTTTATTGATAGGACACTTAGAATATGTAATAGGCGTACTAAGGAGACTGCCTACACTACGCTTGTCAGTCCTGTTTTAGAATACTGCTGCGTGGTGTGAGATCCTTACCAGATAAGACTGACGGAGTACATCGAAAAAGTTCAAAGAAAGGCAGCACGTTTTGTACCATCGCGAAATATGGGAGAGAGTGTCACAGAAATGATACAGGATATGGGCTGGACATCATTAAAAGAAAGGCGTTTTTCGTTGCGACGGAATCTTCTCACGAAATTCCAATCACCAGCTTACTCCTCCGAACGCGAAAATATTTTGTTGACACCGACCTACATAGGGAGGAACGATCACCACAATAAAATAAGGGAAATCAGAGCTCGTACGGAAAGATATAGGTGTTCATTGTTTCCGCGCGCTATACGAGATTGGAATAACAGAGAATTGTGAAAGTGGTTCGATGAACCCTCTGCCAGGCACTTAAATGTGATTTGCAGAGTATCCATGTAGATGTAGATGTAGACCATTATGGGCAGGGCCCTCTGGGAGACATCCTCCAAGTTGAACTCACCGTGAGGCAGTATGCAGATCGTGCATCATGCCAACTCGGAATTCTACAAAGAATCCCCCTGGCATCACTCCTATACGCGATATCTGACTTTTAACCATTGCTCTTGTTGAAGAATCATGCCAGGTGAGGAGACACACACCACAGATAATGAGAATGAGTTTAATGAAAACATAAAAATAATCCCCCAAAAGAATGAACGATTTGAGGGGACTGGCGGGTAATTTTTAACTGAAAGCCAGAAATAATGTGCAGAACAAAACAAATTTTTATTACTACTAGGTTTTTACATTAACATTTCAATATGAATGATGAGGTGGTGCCTCCTGATTAATTATGGCACAATGTGCATAGATAAAAATGACAACTAACACGAAAGTACTAACTTTTTTACAGTTTTCAATACGGATTGGCACAGATACCGAATACTGTCGTGGGGTACGTTATTCCACCCCTGCTCGACCTATTCGAGTAGTTATGGAAGAGTTGTTGGCTGACGAGTCCCATGAGTCACCTGTCATATCCCACACATGCTCTATTGGAGACAACTTCGGAGACTGTGCTGGTCAGAGAAGCTGCTGCATGTCTTGCAGTGCAAGCTGAGTTTCGCTGGCAGTATGTGGGCAAGAATTATCCTGTTGGAAGAACACATCACCTTCTTGTTTGCAAGAATGTCAAAAGAACGGGTCTAACAACACTATAAAGAGACCGAGCCCTGGTTAGCATCTCCTCCAGAATCACCAAAGGTGCGACAGTTGTAGCTTATCACACTGCATCCCAAAACTTGGGTGGGGCCAGTGTGTCTTTGACGAATGCACTCCACGAGGCAGCGCTCCCCGGGTCTACATTGTATGCACAAACGACCATCACTTACATACAGGCAGAATCTGCTTTCATTGCTGAAGTCCACGGCTTCGAAGTGATCCTCTGATGGGAGCAGTCGAGCCATGGACGTCAGTGGTGGGACATGAATGAAAGACAGCCTAGAGGATGCAAGCCCTTAGTCCCACTACTAATAGCCAATTCGCAACAGTTTATGTTGACACGTCTGGGCTCACAAGCCCTCTTATCTGTGCTGTAGTAGCTGTACGGTCTGCCACTGCTGCCCTTACAGCACGACGATTGTGGAGGCCGTCTGTGCTGTGTGAAAGTCCAGTACCTCATGTACGGGTGTGAGAATGTTCACGAGACCAGCTGATACCAGCACCGTTGCAGAACTGATGCAGTTAGTCCAAGCTATGTGGCAGTTCTCCGAAAGGACCATCCCACCACTCAGAAGGCCACAATTTGCCCCCTTGAAACTCGCTCAGTTGGCTGTAGTAAGCACAAGGGCGTCTCTGTGGCATGGTAGCCTGCTTGATTCACACGTTTGCACCACACAGAGCCTTCTGGCTGTGAGCATTCCATATTAAAGAATATACACAGATGGTGCACTGGTAGCTATGTCACTACGCTATCTATTGCCGGATGATGTTGAAATCATTATCAGTATATCTGCTATCCCCCTGGTGGCATATGATGTCATCGGATTAAAATCGACATCGTCTTTCCCAGTGTACCAATTTTTTTATCAGGCATCATCCAACTGGGAACCAATAATGTGTGGCGTCCTTCAGGGTTCCATCTTAGGGCCCTTACTTTTTATTGTATATATCAATGACCTTTCATCAGTGATATTACCAGATACCATGTTTGTTTTGTTTGCATATTATACAAACATTGCAATAAATAGTAAATCAAGTACAGCCTGAGAAATATAAGCTAATGAAACTTTCATAGACATTAGTAAATAGTTCCTAACCAATTCTTTGTCACTAAACCTTGAAAAAACATATATGCAGTTCAGAACCTGTAAAAGGTTTCATGCATGTATATGCCTAAAATATGATGACAAGCAGATAGAAGAAGTTGACAATTGTAAATTCTCAGGATTAGAGCTTGATAACGAATTTAACCAGAGGAGCATACCACAGAACTGTTGGAGCACATAAACAAATCTCTATGTGCCATGCGACTGTTGTCAGACATTGGTGATATAAAACTGAAAAAGCTAGCATACTATGCTTACGTTCATTCCATAATGTCATATGGGATTATTTTCTGGGGTAGCTCATCAAGCCAAGCTAGAGTTTCTCAAACCCAGAAATATGCAATATGAATTATTTGTGGTCTGAACTCAAGAATATTCTCTAGAGGGCTGTTTAAGGAACTGGGGATACTAACTACTGCTTCCAAGTATATTTATTCATTAATGAACTTTGTCATTAAAATATATCCATTTTTTCAAACCAACAGCTCAGTTCATGGAATAAATACTAGAAATAAGGACAACTTTCACAAAGCTTGATAGGTTCCCGGGAATTACGCCGGATAATATTGTAGGAACCGCACAATATTTCAGCGAGACAACTGCCCGCCATCTTCAGGTGCTACTGTTGCGTCGCTGACAAGCTCGCCAATTTATATGCTGGCTTTTTAGAACAGCGCAGGCGCCAGCGGGGCATAACGTCATCGAAGACCAATCGCAGACAGCGTCGAATACCAGAGCCCTCTGCTGGAGAAACGGGTCGCGGTCTGCGGAAGCGCGCCGCGGCGCGGGAAAATGCGGCCGGGAGAGACGGACCCCGTTCGCGCGCGAGTGTTGGCGCGCTATTTGAGCATCTGCGCTAAGGCTTCCCATCTGCGTTGACTCGGTGCGGTTGCTAATCTGCGGCTGACGATTCCTTAGTGCCGCCAAGGCTGGCTCCCAGGCTTTGCTCAGGTGAAACCCCTTGTCTCTGTTTATTAGGTCACTGCTTATACGTATTTCGACCGCCTCTTTGATGATAGAGTCCCAGTATGTGGAAGCATGCGAGAGGATCTTGGTTTCTTCATAATTCATGCCGTGTCCCGTGTCAAGGCAGTATTCAGCAACCGCAGATTTCTCTGGCTGACCCAACCTCGTGTGACGTTTATGTTCGTCGCATCTGTCTTTGACCGTACGACACGTCTGGCCAATATAAGACTTCCCACATTGGCACGGGATTTTATACGAGGTGCATTCAAGTTCTAAGGCCTCCGATTTTTTTCCTCCGGACTGGAAAGAGATAGAAACATGCGCATTGTTTTAAAATGAGGCCGCGTTCATTGTCAATACGTCCCAGAGATGGCAGCACCGTATGGCAGATGGAATTTTACCATCAGCGGCGAGAATGAGAACTGTTTTAAATAATTAAAATGGCGACGTTTTCCTTACTTGAACAGCGTGCAATCATTCGTTTTCTGAATTTGCGTGGTGTGAAACCAATTGAAATTCATCGACAGTTGAAGGAGACATGTGGTGATGGAGTTATGGATGTGTCGAAAGTGCGTTCGTGGGTGCGACAGTTTAATGAAGGCAGAACATCGTGTGACAACAAACCGAAACAACCTCGGGCTCACACAAGCCGGTCTGACGACATGATCGAGAATGTGGAGAGAATTGTTTTGGGGGATCGCCGAATGACTGTTGAACAGATCGCCTCCAGAGTTGGCATTTCTGTGGGTTCTGTGCACACAATCCTGCATGACGACCTGAAAATGCGAAAAGTGTCATCCAGGTGGGTGCCACGAATGTTGACGGACGACCACATGGCTGCCTGTGTGGCATGTTGCCAAGCAATGTTGACGCGCAACGACAGTATGAATGGGACTTTCTTTTCGTCGGTTGTGACAATGGATGAGACGTGGATGCCATTTTTCAATCCAGAAACAAAGCGCCAGTCAGCTCAATGGAAGCACACAGATTCACCGCCACCAAAAAAATTTCGGGTAACTGCCAGGGCTGAAAAAATGATGGTGTCCATGTTCTGGGACAGCGAGGGCGTAATACTTACCCATTGCGTTCCAAAGAGCACTACGGTAACAGTTGCATCCTACGAAAATGTTTTGAAGAACAAATTCCTTCCTGCACTGCAACAAAAACGTCCAGGAAGGGCTGCGCGTGTGCTGTTTCACCAAGACAACGCACCCGCACATCGAGCTAATGTTACGCAACAGTTTCTTTGTGATAACAACTTTGAAGTGATTCCTCATGCTCCCTACTCACCTGACCTGGCTCCTGGTGACTTTTGGCTTTTTCCAACAATGAAAGACACTCTCCATGGCCGCACATTCACCAGCCATGCTGCTATTGCCTCAGCGATTTTCCACTGGTCAAAACAGACTCCTAAAAAAGCCTTCGCCGCTGCCATGGAATCATGGCGTCAGCATTGTGAAAAATGTGTACGCCTGCAGAGCGATTACGTCGAGAAGTAACGCCAGTTTCATCGATTTCGGGTGAGTAGTTAATTAGAAAAAAAATCGGAGGCCTTAGAACTTGAATGCACCTCGTATATTCCTGGTCTCCTCAGGCCGAGGTTGTCTTTAACAGAGCCCAGCATTGATTGCACTCGTGCTGGAGGCCGGAAAACACATTTAATCCGGTATTTCTGGAAAATTCTGCCCATCTTAAAAGACACGCCACCGACATACGGTAGAAAAACCAACTCCGTGGTGTTCTCTGCTTCTTCAGGCTGTTCTTGAGGTTTGGAGCGTGCTGGTCAAAATGCATTCCGGATCTGCTTCTCGGAGTACCCGTTCTGCGCAAACACAGAGCGGAGATGGCTAAGCTCTGCCGATAAGCTGTCCCGATCTGAGATGGCTCTAGCCCTATGCACTAGCGTCCGTAATACACCGCTGCACTGTGAGGGATGATGACAGCTCGTAGCTTGTAAATACAAGTCTGTGTGCGTAAGCTTCCGGAACACACTGTGACCCAAGGAGCCATCTTCTTTTCTACGAACCAAAACATCCAGAAACGGGAGCTCACCATCTTTTTCTACCTCTATGGTGAAACAGACGCTTGGATGGAGGGAGTTCAGATGTTCCAGGAAAGAAGGAAGCGTTGCTGTCCCATGAGGCCATACCACAAACGTATCATCTACATATCTCCAAAAACATTTGGGTTTCAAAACCGCCGTCTGGTGCTTTATCCTGGAAATCTTCCATAAAAATATTAGCTACTATGGGAGACAGAGGGCTACCCATAGCAACACCGCCAGTCTGCTCAAAATACTGGTCGTTAAACAAAAAGTAAGTCGAGGTAAGCACATGTTTGAAAAGGTGTAAGACGTCCTCCTCCAGCTTAGCTCCTATGAGTTGTAATGAGTCCATCAGATCAGTCTGGTGTTACAATAGTAGACAGAGAGGCGGTGGTTGAAATTTTTAGTCTCACATTTAAACACTCATTCAGATAAAAAGATAGAACAGAGATGCCATCTTTTGGCTGCCACACAAAATCTCAAGAAAGGGACATAGAAGCAGGCATCCCTGGTGCTGAAAAGCAAATAAAAGAGTTAAATACAAATAAGTTGCTAGGTCCAGATCGAATCCTTATTTGGTTGTACTCCTTGACAATAGTTCCATAGTTAACTTTTATTTACCGTGAGTCTTTCACTCAGTGGAAAGTACTGAGTGACTGGGGAAAAAACACAAGTGGCTCCCATACTTTATTTATGACCCCCCCCCCTGGTGATGGTCTATGACCCCAATGGAACAATCTGCCTTCTGAGAAACCCTCCCACCCTTCCCTGTCCACCTCCTCCATCCCTCTGGGAAATCCCCAACACCTCCCCATTCTCTCTCGCTGATACGAGAACACTTTTGATGTTAAATTAATTGACTAATTAATTAAATCGATAAATTAATGAACTCCTCCCCTCTGGAAAATCCCCCAGCCACCCTTCCCCAATTCCCTACACCTCTCCCACACAGAAATTTGCGAGAAATGACTCGGTCTATGTTAGACTGGAAGGATCTCATGACAGAAAATTCAACTGCTTTGCAGAGAATGTAATGGTACAGAGTCCACCAGAAAAATTTATACACACTTTAAGGAACGAGAAGTATTATTTGTGTGTTTATTTTACGTTTGATGATTGATCACACATGTTGTACAACCTTCAGTTTAGCACATGATTACTTCAAGTTCAAAATGTTCACCATTGGCAGCTGTACACATAACAGAACGACAAGCAGTCGCCGCAACTATGTCAGCCAATGTTACAGTGGAGATCGCTCCACATGTTGCTGACATCACCTGGTGGAGTTCCTCCAGCATGCATGGCTTATGTCGATAAACATTATCTTTCACAGTTCCCCACTAGTGAAAGTCCATAGGTGTTAGATCTGGCAAGCGTGCAGGGAACTCAATGGGCCCTCTTCGTCCAATCCAGTGCCCAAGAAAACTGTCATCCAGAGAAGCTCGTATGGCTAGGTGTGGTGGCATTCTGTCCTATTGGTAGAAGACCCCTTCATCAGCTCCATAAAGCGGATGTATACCTGGCAAAACTGATGTGCATAACATTTACAGGTACACTTCTCCAGTGACAGTAGCATCAAAGAAAAAGGGTCCTACTAAGCCCCTAGATGGTAGTCTACACCACACATGAACCCCCAATAGACTGATCGCTTATCTGCATAAACATGCGGTATCCAGTACACACTGTTATGCCAATTCATGGCTCCAATAAGTTTAAATTGTGCACATCACTCCACGCTACCTTCATCACAAATTGCTTGTCACCAGTTACCATTTGCTGATACCAATCACAAAATTGCATTCAGCAATCAGGATCGTCATCGTTAGTCTCATGCAGTAATTGTGCAATGTAAATTTCCCACTTTGCAGCTTTTAGAATTCTTTGTACACTTGTACAGCTAAATCCCACTTCACGTGCACATTGCGTAGCAGACTTCTGTGGAGAATTAACAAACGTTTCCAAAACGAGAGCCGACGAAGCAGGACTTTTAGCTGTACGCTGTCTTCCTGATCTTCCTTTGTGAATATCAAAAAACGTTCCATGCAATTCAGACTTGTCAATGATGCATTTAATTGCCCGGCGGGCTGGCAGTTCTGTTTCAAACTCCCGCCTCCACTGACGTTGCACTTCAATGGCATTATCAAACTTGAAAAACGACTTCACAATACATTTTCGTTGCTCGAATGTCAAGGAGGATGCTAAGTTCACCCAACCTGGATATGATGTGACGTCATTATGACGTATCACGCTTTAGTCGATTAACGCACCTATCGACTTTTACGAACGTTCGAGATTCTAAACTGTCGTCAGCTAGTGGTTTGTTTTGACACGTGCGATTCTGAAAACAGCTCAGTGTGGCAGCGTATATGTATTTCGCCAAAATAAAAGAGCTGGATATTAATAGAAATATTCCTGATCGTGGCCTTGAAAACACCACGTAAAAAAGTGAAGTCTTCTTATGTCCTGACCAGATTAGATTGTGTGATTGTTGTATTGAATGCTTACGCCGAAAATAATATTTGTTTATTATCAACATTTTAGTATGGTTTCATACAATTGGTCTTGTCAGTACATATTAGATTGTAGCAGCATACTCTTGCTGACTTTTTTTTCTGAATTTATATAGCTGAAAGAGAACTCGTGCAAGTTTGTTAGCTAAGTAATTTATATGTCCATCCCAAGATAGTCTTTTATCAACCATAATTCCACGTAATTTTACACTCGGACTGCAGAGACAGGTACCTTAGTGTCCAGTAATGACTGATTGAATTTCGAACTTAAAAAGAAAAATATGAGGCATTGTTGAAGAAAAATCGACGACCGGGGATGAAATACGAGGAGAAGTGGATTTCTCAATGTAATCTTAACCAAAGGTTAGTATCTAGTACTGATTGACGTATGAAATGATTGAATGCAGTGTCAAAGCATTCCATGGTGGTAAGCTTTTCTCTCATTAGTCTCTCGAATGCTGAACAAATAATTAGAGACAAGCAAACGAAAAACAACGCACAGGACACAAACACAGTACAATACACGATTTAAACGCAAGGAACGCAAAACACATTTAAACGAATGGCGCAGAGCACAGCGCTACCCTGTCACAATCTCTCGAAAGTTCACAAAAGTCGAATAGTCGATATACGGTTTCTATCGTTTTCGATGTAGCGTGTATACGTCATAATGACGTCACATCGTATCCAAGTCCAGTGAACTTAGCATCCTCCGAATGTCAAGCGTGCTCCAGCCATCTTATTTTCTGAATACCGAGATGAAAGTACTAACATCTGTTGAGCCAAAGACCATACTACAGCACATTCGTAACTCAAATCGAACGACAATATCGATATCTCGATACAGCCTGACAAAGAGTGTATACATTTTTCTGGCGGACTTTGTATATTGTTTATTTATAAAATTCAGTTTGCAGGGGTTGGCTCTCTCTTTTATTTGCCAGGAAAAGCTCAACATTCTCTTATAAAATACGTCGAAAAGAAGTACTTAAATAGATCCTGTGGCAAAATGTGGAATTTTTGTAGGGTAGGCAGAGTTACGACTTGCAAAAAAAGAAAAAACTTAAAAAAAAGTTGTGAAACAGAAATACTGCAAAAGTAACTTAATTACGTATTACTATTTATACTGATACTACTACAGGGTTTGTTATAAAGAAATGCAAAAACTATTAAACTGCTACACATTAATAAAAATATAATGTATAGTAATTTACCATCATATCTTCTTATAAATAGTTCTATCCTCCTATCCTTTTTCTGGGGGTAAACATCGGCAATATGAGAGATGAGCTTCTGTGGTTTGGTTGAAGATTTCACAGTTCCTTGCCCTATAGTCATAATCGCCAAGTTGAACAGTCTGTCATTTGTCATTGTGTAGCAAAGGTAGGTTTTAACGTGTTTTAATGTAGTCATGCTTGTTTCACAAGATGCAGTAGTTGCTGGAATTGCAAGAGTCAGTGACAGTAATTTCACACATACAGAGAACACGTTTTTTTAATCCATTTTTTATAATGGATTTAAGGAGATCCTTAGGCTGAAGACGTTTATCCCCACTGCTGTAAAAAGTTTAAGTTCTGTTTTCAGTTTTTCACTGTCAAAGAAAGGATATATTTTAAGTAGTTTTTCAACTTCACGTATATGCAGAGAAATCCCAGTTGACACTCGGTGTAATGGGTGATGAGAGAGGCAGTAAATGGGAAATATTTTTACAATTTCTGCTATCAGCCACTGTGCGAGTGTCAACTTGATTTGCATGGATAATATCAGGATTAATTTAATTGTTTGGTCTACTATAACCTGAAAACTTTTTCTCATTTACAGGTTCTGTAAAATTTATTTCATGTGAGTCCTGGAATCTAGTTTCCATGATTACTACTACTGTGTCAATTATTTCAAATGCTAGCCTTCTCATTTTCTGAATAGTTGCTTTTGTTTGGTTTGTTTCAGATACTTCTGCTTAATTTATAAGGCCCTCAGCTTCGACTATGCACTTCAGTCTTTCAACAGCCTAAATGCAGTTTTCAATTCAGAGCTTATAACTTCTTGTGTCGATAGTTTTACTTTGCATGATGTCAAACATGGTATGCTAGAAAATCGAATTGTACAGATGCAGTAGAAATGGAAAAGTTTGATCATCCAGTATACTATTTAGCCCAATTTCTTATGTAAAGAATTATCATCACACCCTTCATCATTCATCACATCATTAAATGCTGCTCTCAGGTCTGTATTGTGAAGAGTAATGGTTTGTAGTGTGCACAAATGAAAATTCCACGTTGTTTCACAAGGACTTGGTGGTTTAAATCCCGTTTCCTTCAGAAGTTCACTTCTTTATTGGAATGGTTAAAAAGTACGTGGAAGCCTGACAGATTTTCAACAAAAATTTTTATTTTCATGATTTTTATAAGCATAGAGGACTAGGTTCAGCTGATGTGTGTAGTAGTAGATAAAGAGAGCTTGAGGATACGCTTGTTCACTACAGAACGGACTCCATAATTTTTCCCTACCATTGCACTGCAACCGTTGTATGTTTGCGACACTAATTTGTTTTTATCAATATTCCAACTGCTTAACACTTGCAACAAAACAGTGGCTATGCCTCGTGGAGAACGGTCTTTGGATATGTAATGAAACTCTACAGAATCTCTCCTGTATTTCTCCTCATTCATTATTTGCAAGACAAAAACTTACCCTCTTTTGACTTCTAGTTGAGACATCCGTCGTTTCATAGGCTTGTATTGATGTGAAAGGACGATTTCTAACTTCATTTAAAATTTGTTTGTTAACAGCATCCGTACTATAAGCTATTAATTCATTCTGTGTGTGAGAGGAAGAATCTTTAATTACAATACCTGATGATAAATGGTCTTTCATCTAAGGTTCTTCTTGTGACGAGAAATCCAAAAGTTCTAAATAATTTGCTTTATTTACTGACACGTCATAGTCATCATGACCTCAAAGAACTAACCGTTCCTTTGCTAAAAAGCAGATACTCGAAGAAAGTCTCTTCATTACACTTCTGTTCCGATTAACCTCCTCGGTATGTTTCAAATCTTTCAGGAGTGTTGCTTCTAAAAGAACATGGTCAGTTCTTATTGTCCCTTTTATGTAACAGGTGTTGTGATGTGTGAAATGTAACGTTCATGCATTTTAGCTTCTGAAGGGAAATTGTTAAGACTTTCTTCACCTACTCCTCATTTACGCCATTCAAAACCGTCATTACCCATTCCAAATAGGACACAGTAAAAGCAAAAAGTTTGTTCCTTACGACGCTGCCAGTTAACCACAGTTTTGAATTGTGACATTGTATTTGGAAACATCTTACAAATTTTTCATTAGTTATTCTTAACAGACAGATTTGGAGTCGGCTTTCGTTCTTTCACCAGGAGTTTATCTTCCAAAGAAAGACGAGATAATAATGCAAGTTTTTCAATTAAAATTTCAGTGGATCTTGTAATGAAATAAATGTGTGCATGGCAGTTTGAGGCAGTCAGTAGTACCATGCATTACAAGATAATGATTTAAATATTAGACAATTGATAGTTTTCCTTTCGACAACGCAATGAGACCATGGATACAGTGTGCTATCGTATTGAAATGATGGATCCAGGTAAACAGAAATTTAACGTGTGTGATTTGGCATGTATCTCAAAATACAAGACAGCATTTGAGAAGTCATATCTCCAAAACTGGTCAAGTGAGATATTCACAGTTTCCAAAGTGCAGAGAACAATTCTCAGAATGTACGTTTTAAATGCAGAAGAGCTCAGATCCATGGTGTTTCTTATAGAACATGTCTTAGAAAGTCGAGAGACTAGAACACTAGTTAAATGGCTTGATTTTCTTGCAACACAAAACTACTGGACTGATGCTGACGATTTGGTATATAATGGCATGCACAAAGCACAACGAGCACAATAGCAGAGCATTCGTGATAGGAGGCACATTATAGGAAGTGGTGGTATTCTCGGCAAACTTCCTGTCGAACTGCACATTCTAGGGGTATAATTACTGCGGACCTGGTACAAAGCATCAAAAACGTTTGGCTCATGGTGATAACGGGATTAACCTGCTTGACACGACGTGTTTGGAACACGACGTTGCATATGAAAAACATGAAGATCTCCCAAAACGTCACGCTGCAGATCGAATTTTAGCTGATAAAGCCAAGACAATATGTATGAGAAAGGATATTGGTCTAGGACAGAGCATTGCATCATTTGTAGCTGACAAAACCATGTGTGGTAAAATTAAGTTGGTTTTAGGTGTGAATTTCAATAAAGTTATGAACGCTGCACTCAAGCACTGAAGAAGAAGAAGACAACGATGAAGAAAAAGAAGGGGTGTTTACAAAACTGTATCCTGATAGCGATATATGAAGCTGAAAGTGCCCTGTAGCATGTGGGCCCGATTGAAGTATATGCAATTCTGCTGATACCTAAGACATCAGGTGGCATTAGCCCCTTCCTCATTCCTGCCCTCGCTGGAACCTCAGTGATGGGTTCACTGGCTGGTGACGCTGCGGCTATTGCTAGAACAGTTAAGAACGCATAGAACTCCCAGGAGCAGCTAGAGGAAGCAGGAAGACATAACAGCATGATGGAAGCAGCAGCCATCAGAAAAGGACTATTCCTGAAACCATACAAGAAAGGACTAGGTCTCTTCATAAATTAAAATAAAAGCCCATTACCTATCCTACCGGATAGACCGCTTACAAATACAAGTCTGTTCAAGTTTATCAGAAAAAAATTCAGCATACCAAGATTCCGTGGTGTATTTATCCGGGATACATTACCGACGACTTATGTGGAAATCTGGAGAGTCTGGAATTGCTGGGGGATGTTGCTGAGGGACCAGGAACCATCTGGGTGGCGTATATTAAGAAAAATAATATACCATCTACTATTTCGATTCATTTGGAGACTTGCAACCGCCAGAAGACCTACAACGATACTTCGCCGACAGAATGTGTGTATTCTACAATTCTCACTACCAATACTTTAACACTTACTGACTCGTGTGTCTGTGCATCGTGTTTCTCTTAACGTTTACGCAGGAGCACATATATAAGGAGATGCATTAAGCACCCATCTGTTCAAAAATGGCTCTGAGCACTATGGGACTTAACATCTATGGTCATCAGTCCCCTAGAACTTAGAACTACTTAAACCTAACTAACCTAAGGACATCACACAACACCCAGCCATCACGAGGCAGAGAAAATCCCTGACCCCGCCGGGAATCGAACCCGGGAACCCGGGCGTAGGAAGCGAGAACGCTACCGCACGACCACGAGATGCGGGCGCACCCATCTGTCACTTGAAGTTCAGATGCAATGTTATATACTCTGGTTTTAAAAGATCGATCGTCAGTATTGCGGGCGAATTACTTTCAAACCAATTGGTTTAAGCAATGGGGAGTGGAGTATCATATGGATTGGACTGGAGATTTACAACAGCTTTCACAATATCACAGAGGCTAACAATAAACTTCCCCTGGAAATTAATGGTGGAAAAGAAATAGTGGAAACAGAACCTGGTGTGTACGATATTGACGATTTAAACAAAGTTTTAAAACGGTCTCGAAAAGGGATTGAGCTATGTGCAAATGTCACTACACTAAAATCTAAAATAAAGACTGTGAGTGCAAAGGTTGAAATTAACTAGACAGGTACAATAGGATGGCTACTGGCTTTCACGAAAGGACAGGATCCGAAGAAGGATCCTAATAAATTCTACAGATCTTACCACTCACACTTTCTTCCAGTACAATCCATGTCAGGTGTAACATTGTAACAAACTTTTCTCTCAACAGCACAGTGATTCATACAGTTTACGGATTCTTCCCATCAGTGGGAACAGGGTATAAGATCGTTGAGACCAACAGTTTCGGCTTTGGACTATCTGTCTGGAGCTGCATATTGTGGACCAGGATAATCAACGTGTCTGCTTTCATGGCTAGTCAATCATTATATGGCTACATATAAGCTGAACCAGCAGTTGCCTTGAACGTGCAGAGACCCAGAAGCGGCGGTGGCCTTCGACTATCTGGACCTGTTGGAGGCAGAAGCGACCACCTTTAATTTGCTGGACCAGAAGAGTCGGCGGCGATCTTCAACCAGTCAGGGATCACAGTGTCCCTATATTGTCAACGAAGAGAAGAGGGGTGTTCGATATAAAACCAAAGTGCACAACGCACAGTGCAGCACTTCACAACAGAACAGCAAGGTGACAGCATGTGCAAACTATAAGTTTCTTAAATCAGTAGGTCTGAAGCCACACAATGACGTCAATCGATGAGAGTAGCCCAGTGGAATATGACGAGTGTATTATATACTTCTCGGGTATACCTTATGCAACAACCACATTTAACAAGAATGATGGAATTAGGATTGTCATCCAGCACCAAGACACTTTAATCTTCCCACGAAAGAGTTTCATATACCTTGGTGGACCATTTACAGAAAGGGATGCTACTGCTAAAGTGGCACCGAACCTTAAACATAATCCTTCAGCATTCCTGTTTCATGACATACGATATGAACTTAATGTGGTCTGGATTGACCGTACATGCAGTGGGGGCATAACATCAACTCTTAAAACGTATGTCTCTGCTGAGAGTACAATGGATAACAACTCATACATTCAACGAGCTCAAGAGGAGAGCAAGCTCATCATCAATAAAATAATATGGAGAATTTCACACATGTCTATATTGGATGAGCAGCGTTTGAAGCTTTTAAAAGTTGTGAATGCCAGTGTATTTTTACAGTTATCTTTCCATTCATGGGAGGTTTTCGAGTACTCTGTGCCACCGACAATAAGTGGACAAACATAGGCAATTAAAACCTACGCTCAATTGGATACACCCAAGTTCATCGTACTTGCGTTTCAGACCAATAGAAGAGGGAATACAGCAAATTATTCCACCAAATTTGATAATTGCAAGTTAACTAATGCCAGAGTGTACCTGAACTCCAAATTCTATACAATGATAATCTACACCTTCCGTGGAAGGTGTCTAGCATATGACATGTGTGCAAAGTTCCATGCTTCATACTATGAAGAGGAAGGATGTCTACTCAGTCCACAGAAATTCAAGGAGGTGGCGCCATTCATCAAGGAGGTGGCGCTAATCATCGTAATAGACTGCTCAAAACAGAACGAGATAATTAAATTTGGATCTATAAATGTGAAAATTGATTTTCAATCTTCGGCAGATTTCCCAGAACACAGTGCAGCATATGCTCTAATTCTATATGACCGTGTGATTAACTACTGTCCACTCATCCGTGGTGTGCAATAAACTGTGTAAATGAACAGATGCTGCGCCATACCCAGAGCATCCCACAATGGTATCTCAAGGTGTGAACATTACCGCAGACGCTCAGGGTTTCTATGATGATGAACATAGTCAGTTCATATTTAAAGATATTGCATTCATAGCATACACAGAAGATGCTGGAATAATAGAGACGTTCTCAGAAAACACTGTAACTCTTTCGAGGATGTGAAATGCTAAAACACAGAGGAGTGCAAAGTGGTTAACATGTTTCTGTCATGCACTTCACTGGGTGATCCTGGAATATCATAAAAAGATATGGTGATGTCACTTCAATTATTCGACCATGTGGATACTATCATCTACATGAAGGGGAAGGAGAAGACTGTGTGGATGTGTCGAATTGTCAAGTTCGGTGCTATTCAAGATCTGGAATTTTATGGGAATCCTGCTCTCCAGGATGAGAAGGAAATGTGTGACAATTGTGTTGTGTCTGCTCATGAAAATGTAAAATTATTTTTAAGTTAGAATTTTACCTCATAATATGTGTGTACCTTTTTTTACTGGTTTCACCCTGTTCCCACTTTTTTATAGTTATACAGTACTCAACATTACGCAGATATCTGTGGTTTTCTTCAAGCACTGGAGATATAATTTCAGACATGTTTGCTATATGTCTTTGTAAGCAGACACAGTCATGTGCCTCCTCCTCCCATAAGCCAATTCATGCTGCACAGTAGGTGTAATCACAATCAACCATTTTATATATTTTGTTATCCTGCATGTTAAAGTTCACCTTCATGTTCAAAGGTAATGTCATTTGTGTCCTGTACATCCTTTATACACTCCTGGAAATGGAAAAAAGAACACATTGACACCGGTGTGTCAGACCCACCATACTTGCTCCGGACACTGCGAGAGGGCTGTACAAGCAATGATCACACGCACGGCACAGCGGACACACCAGGAACCGCGGTGTTGGCCGTCGAATGGCGCTAGCTGCGCAGCATTTGTGCACCGCCGCCGTCAGTGTCAGCCAGTTTGCCGTGGCATACGGAGCTCCATCGCAGTCTTTAACACTGGTAGCATGCCGCGACAGCGTGGACGTGAACCGTATGTGCAGTTGACGGACTTTGAGCGAGGGCGTATAGTGGGCATGCGGGAGGCCGGGTGGACGTACCGCCGAATTGCTCAACACGTGGGGCGTGAGGTCTCCACAGTACATCGATGTTGTCGCCAGTGGTCGGCGGAAGGTGCACGTGCCCGTCGACCTGGGACCGGACCGCAGCGACGCACGGATGCACGCCAAGACCATAGGATCCCACGCAGTGCCGCAGGGGACCGCACCGCCACTTCCCAGCAAATTAGGGACACTGTTGCTCCTGGGGTATCGGCGAGGACCATTCGCAACCGTCTCCATGAAGCTGGGCTACGGTCCCGCACACCGTTAGGCCGTCTTCCGCTCACGCCCCAACATCATGCAGCCCGCCTCCAGTGGTGTCGCGACAGGCGTGAATGGAGGGACGAATGGAGACGTGTCGTCTTCAGCGATGAGAGTCGCTTCTGCCTTGGTGCCAATGATGGTCGTATGCGTGTTTGGCGCCGTGCAGGTGAGCGCCACAATCAGGACTGCATACGACCGAGGCACACAGGGCCAACACCCGGCATCATGGTGTGGGGAGCGATCTCCTACACTGGCCGTACACCACTGGTGATCGTCGAGGGGACACTGAATAGTGCACAGTACATCCAAACCGTCATCGAACCCATCGTTCTACCATTCCTAGACCGGCAAGGGGACTTCCTGTTCCAACAGGACAATGCACGTCCGCATGTATCCCGTGCCACCCAACGTGCTCTAGAAGGTGTAAGTCAACTACCCTGGCCAGCAAGATCTCCGGATCTGTCCCCCATTGAGCATGTTTGGGACTGGATGAAGCGTCGTCTCACGCGGTCTGCACGTCCAGCACGAACGCTGGTCCAACTGAGGCGCCAGGTGGAAATGGCATGGCAAGCCGTTCCACAGGACTACATCCAGCATCTCTACGATCGTCTCCATGGGAGAAAGCAGCCTGCATTGCTGCGAAAGGTGGATATACACTGTACTAGTGCCGACATTGTGCATGCTCTGTTGCCTGTGTCTATGTGCCTGTGGGTCTGTCAGTGTGATCATGTGATGTATCTGACCCCAGGAATGTGTCAATAAAGTTTCCCCTTCCTGGGACAATGAATTCACGGTGCTCTTATTTCAATTTCCAGGAGTGAATATACAGGGTGAGTCACCTAACGTTACCGCTGGATATATTTCGTAAACCACATCAAATACTGACGAACCGATTCCACAGACCGAACGTGAGGAGAGGGGATAGTGTAATTATTTAATACAAACCATACAAAAATGCACGGAAGTATGTTTTTTAATACAAACCTACGTTTTTTTTAAATGGAACCACGTTAGTTTTGTTAGCACATCTGAACATATAAACAAATACGTAATCAGTGCCGTTTGTTGCATTGTCAAATGTTAATTACATCCGGAGATATTGTAACCTAAAGTTGACGCTTGAAACCTCCGACGTTCAGTTGCGTGTTGTAACAAACACGGGCCACGGTCGACGAGCAGCATCTGCAGGGACATGTTTACGATGACGACCGTGTTTACGAGTGTGGCTGTAGTGCACTGTTGTGGTTTGGTCTAGCTGTCGCAGTGTCCGCATGTAGTGCTTGCTGCTATTGTTATTCTGCATTCGTCTCCGCACGCAGACCAACTGTAGTACACCGTGTTACCAGACTTCTGTGATAGTGTAGTGTTGTAGGAACTGTGACCATGGTGTATTCGAACTCTGAAAAGGCGGAGATGATACTCATCTATGGCGAGTGTCGACGAAATGCAGCTGAAGCCTACAGGGTTAATGCAGAACGGTACCCAGACAGGGAGCATTCAACGTGCCGCACATTGCAAAGCATCTACCGCCAACTGTATGCAACAGGTATGGTCGTAGCACGCAAACGGGTCCTTAACAGGCCCGTCACAGGAGAAGCGGGTGCAGTTGGTGTGTTAGTTGCTGTTGCCATGAACCCACACATGAGTACACGGGACATTGCGAGAGCCGGTGGACTGAGTCAAAGTAGTGCCATGCGCATACTGCATCGTCACCGCTTTCACCCGTTTCATGTGTCGCTACATCAGCAATTACATGGTGATGACTTTAATCATCGAGTGCAATTCTGTCAATGGGCATTAACAGAGAATGCGTTGCAGGTCTACCTGTTTATCGATGAAGCGGGTTTCACAAACCACGGGTCAGTGAATCTACGGAACATGCATTACTGGTCCGTGGACAATCCTCGCTGGCTCAGACAGGTAGAGCGACAGCGACCGTCGACTGTAAATGTATGGTGCGGAATCGTTGGCGACCACCTCATTGGTCCTCACTTTTTTGTAGGGGCCCAAACAGCTGCAACATACATCGCGTTTCTACAGAATGATCTGCCAACGTTGCTCGAAAATGTCCCACTGGAAAAGCGTCGACGTATGTGGTATCAGCATGATGGTGCACCTGCACATTCCGCAATTAACACTAGGCTGACCCTTGACAGGATGTTCGACGGGCGTTTCATAGGACGTGGAGGACGCATAAATTGGCCAGCCCGTTCTCCTGGTCTTACACCTCTGCACTTCTTTCTCTGGGGTACGTTAAAGGAGAATGTGTACCGTGATGTGCCTACAACCCCACAGGATATGAAACAACGTATTGTGGCAGCCTGCGGCGACATTACACCAGATGTACTGCGGCGTGTACGACATTCATTACGCCAGGGATTGCAATTGTGTGCAGCAAATGATGGCCACCACGTTGAACATATATTGGCCCGACATGTCGGGACACACTCTATTCCACTCCGTAATTGAAAACAGAAACCACGTGTGTACGTGTATCTCGCCCCTCATGGTAATGTACATGTGCGTCAGTGAAAAACCAATAAAAAGGTGTTAGCATGTGGACGTAATGTGCTGTTCCAGTCTCTTCTGTACCTAAGGTCCATCACCGTTCCCTTTGGATCCCTATGTAATTCGGTGCTCTCCGATACACACGATCGAACAGCGGAGGAGTGGTACTCAAGCGTCAACTTTAGGTTACAATATCTCTGGATGTAATTAACATTTGACAATGCAACAAACGGTACTGATTGCGTATTTGTTTATATGTTCAGATGTGCTAACAAAACTAACGGGGTTCCATTTAAAAAAACGTAGGTTTGTGTTAAAAAACATACTTCCGTGCATTTTTTATGGTTTGTATGAACCAATTACACTAGCCCCTCTCCTCACGTTCGGTCTGTGGAATCGATTCCTCAGTATTTGATGTGGTTTACGAAATATATCCAGCGGTAATGTTAGGTGATTCACCCTGTATATATATACTAAATAGTGATGCACTATTCTTACACTCCAACAGCCCAAATAGTAGCAGTTATGTGGTTGAACAACAATAGTATTGATGAGTGAACTATGTACACTTAAAAACTAGTCTTACTTGGATGGCTAGCAGGAAGCGAAACTTACAAACAGTTCTGTTTACAAATGTACATGGCATACAACTTGTTAGATATGATACTTACATTCTTTTGTAATTTGATGTGCAGTTGTAAACTTTTTTCATTGTTGCAGGTGATGTGCATTTATATATTTATACAAATTCTTTATCACACATGGTGTGCATATATATTTACAAGTGTGTACGTAGTACACAAACTATCCAAGCACACACACACACACACACACACACACACACACACACATACACACACACACACACACACACACACTCACACACACAGAGTTACTATGATAAAAACGCCATACTATTTGGTCACATACACACCAGTGTCATTCACTCGCTCTCAGTCAGTCCCCCATTCCTTCTCTCACAAATGAATAGTGTGAGTGTGGGAGAGTTCAATTCCATCATCAAAAATGACCCTTTTATCGTCATGAGACGACAGGCCAACTTTAGACTGCAGCACAGTGTACACCTCGTGTCCTCTCGATCAAATACTAGCTTGCTGCACCAAGTGCTGTGGCTGCGGGAGAGCACTGCTGTACAGACACTGCAAATAGTCTTCGACAGAGAGGGCTCTCGATGCCATATGAGGCATACCCTTAGCCTGCCTCTGGGTGGCACCTTCCAACATGTGATACGCATACATTTTTTATCACAAACCTACGAACTCCACGAGTGGCATTCTATTCGCCTCATCTTTCACAACGCTAATAACCTTCTTGTTATGTGGAACAATGCCATAAGGATTATCGACTGTGTATCAGGATACATCATATTCACTACTGAAGTATCTCACTACTTCATATGGATTGCAGTTCTTCACCCAGTAGACGAAGCTATCTGTACCCATATAAAGTAATTTAGGATCAGCAAAATGAAAGCAGTACATGTGGGGTTTGCGTAGGTGTATTATGAACGTCCACACTCCGCTGCAACATTCGCTATCTCCCCAGCAACAGAGTTCTTACTGCATATTGTGACACATTTAAAATTTGATCTGGCGACCCATTTTCTTACGCCATAGCGCTCATCCCATTGAATTCTAATCAACATTTCACGAAGTTCCCTCAAATTCTCCATTGTTTTGCCGAAAATTGAATCATTCATTAATTTATAAAAATCTATGTCAAAGTCACATGTAGCGGAAGCTCTCTGTCTAAAATTCAAACCACTATACTTCTTCAACAATGGGCTGCCTAAAGGAGATAGCGAGGGTGATTCTAACCAACCTCACTCCCAATTTGAGACACTGCTGGAGATTATGATAGTGAATAATGTATCTCTGCTTTTTCCACAGCTTTGTCATCAGTTTTGGGGTGGAGCCTCCATCTGCAACTATTTGCTCTGGACACAGCTGCAAATCGGCATGTGCATCATGCAAGCTAATAGGATATGTGAGTTTTGCATCTACCACATACCCCACATCACAATCAGCCACCATACCCTGATTTTTCCACCTAATCCCTTGCATTCATCTTCGTGCACCCATCAAAATACACGAGTCAGCTGTGATTTTTGTATGGTGTGCCCATATAAGTTATTGACATCCAAGTATATGATGTAACTCGAAACAAGGGTTGTGTTGAATCTGACACTCATATATGAGTTATTTTACTTGGCACATCTATGGACACATTGGCAAAGTCCCCCCTGTATCCCTCGCTCAAAGAAAAAAAGCATGTCAGCATCGGTCAATAGTTTGACACTGCACTTGATTTTCGTGATTATAGCACCCAAGGACAACCTAAGTGCTGTGCAGTAAAAGGCGGGATCCAGAGAATATGTGGTTGTGCATAGACTCCGGAATTTCTCGAAAACTTCCACAACCAAGTGCACGTCTGTGTAGATGTAAAGCTGTGCATACTCTCCTAAAGTGGAGATATTGAATTCCTGCCAGTCATTCCCAGCACGCTCATACTCGGCATCCATTATGGCACTGTCTGCAAGATTGCTGGAGAGTGCAGTTATGTCAAGCAGTCTGGCTCCATTGAGTTTTGGCGTACTGTCTAAATTCTCATATTGAAAAACCCCTTCTTAGTCACGAGTTGAAACTTTTCCTCATTGGGAAATGCACCTTGAGTGATATGCATATCCTTTGTAGGTAGAGTTTCACCAAGTTTCTGGAGTGGTGCTGCGGTGGCCAGTTGTAATGTTAAGCTCTCTCTATACAGCTTAAGCGTTTTCGTGGACTTACTTGTTGAAGAATGCTGGACCTGCTTTCTTGCAGAGCCAATGTCTTCTGCTAGCACTGGACGCTTCTCCGAAGATTTCACTGCTAGGAAGGGGAAATTTTCACTCTCTCGCTCTCTCTCTTCTTATTTAAAAAATGCGCTAGTCTTGGAATATCATTCAATGCACCAGAACATATTTATTTACACTTTGTACAAAAAAACAACTAAACTTTATGACGTAAGCCCACGCATTACCGGGCACCCAGAATCAGTTAATTACAAATACAAATGTGTGTGAAATCTTATGGGACTTAACCGCTAAGGCCATCAGTCCCTAAGCTTACACACTACTTAACCTAAATTATCCTAAGGACAAACACACACATCCATGCCCGTGGGAGGACTCGAACGTCCGCCAGGACCAGCCGCACAGTCAATGACTCCAGCACCCTAGACCGCACGCCTAATCCCGCGCGGCAGTTAATTACACATTTTTGAACACAATTAATACAAAAGCTTTTATCGTGGCTGACTATCCACGTCCAGTCCACGTACTCTCAACAGCAGTTCAACGTCTAATAAACAGTCACTATTTCGAGTCTCTCCATTTGTTTTTTAACAATACAATGCTACATTACTCTTTGCAGCCGGCCACGGAGCTTCCTGGCCGTATTTCCTTATTCTTGGTAGGTCGCGCTGAACACTTGCCAGCGCCGACGAATTATCTCCCTTCCAGTTTCGCCTGCACAAACAATAAATTGGTGCAGTATCCCATGCTCATCCTTACGCCCTGCTTTAAAATAACGCGTGTTCGAAACAGCTGGAACACAAGTGTCTCCAGACTTTTTCAGCGATGTGGAAGTCGTAGAATACTCTTAGCAGTGCCACTTGTGTTGACAGTTCGAGAGGCGTGGTCTATTGTCCGACGAATTTGTAGCAGTTCTGAAGCGAATGCCACAATTTAGAAATCGAGTTGAACTCATGAGAGCTTTAAGTCAGGGGAGTGCAGTAGGTGGTATAGCACTTAGCAGCCCCATCAGTCAAACAAATCAGTTCGTTTTTTGAACACAACCTACAACCGGCCTAGAGACAGAAGTGATGACACTTTCTGCAGGACCTGACCATCATTTTGTAAGACAATGCTCAAGCACATACAGTGCAAGCTGTTATTGATTTGTGTGACTGATGGGGCTACTAAAAAAGTGCTATACCACCTACTGCACTCCCCTGACTTAAGCCCTCGTGAATTCAACTTGATTTCTAAACTGAAGGAAACACTTCATGGCATTCGCTTCAGAACTGCTACAAATTCGTTGGGCAATAGACCGCGCCGCTCGAACTGTCAACACAAGTGGTACTGCTAAGGGTATCCTACGACTTCCACATCTCTGGCAACGGGTTACACACAATGCTGGTGACTACTTTGAAGGTCAGTAAAACTTTGAAACACGTATCTATTTTGTACGAGCTGTAAATAAATAGTTGCCACTATTAAAGTTCCAACCCTCGTAATACAACAACAAAGTCTGCAAAATATGTATATGATGAAATTTTTATCTAACAGCAGCATATGATATATACGCACAGTACTATGGAGAACAAAAATATACTATTCACAATGCTGCTGCTGTTGCTGGCTTTCAGTAGCCAGCTCATCAACTGTCCACGGAACATATGAAGGGCTTATTTCAATACTGGTTCAAGTCCATTTTTGTTCATTCTGAGATACAGAGTCCTAAAGTTAAATGAGCATTGAAAAATCTACAGTTGAGATACCAGAAATATTCAAGTATATATACTGGAATATTTCTGGCAACTCAACTGTAGATTTTTCAGCACTCATTTGACTTTAGGACTCTGTATCTCAGAATGAACACAAATGGACTTGTACCACTATTGAAATAAGCCCTTCATATACTGAAGCAGCAAGACAAATCGATTTTGATTCTCGAAATCATGTACAACAGCAAAGATTCACTGGCCACCAAATAATAGCACCACGTTACGTATACAAAGAAGAATATATACAGGTCTATTACAAATGATTGAAGCGATTTCATAAATTCACTGTAGCTCCATTCATTGACATATGGTCACGACACACTACAGATACGTAGAAAAACTCATAAAGTTTTGTTCGCCTGAAGCCGCACTTCAGGTTTCTGCCGCCAGAGCGCTCGAGAGCGCAGTGAAACAAAATGGCGACAGGAGCCGAGAAAGCGTATGTCGTGCTTGAAATGCACTCACATCAGTCAGTCATAACAGTGGAACGACATTTCAGGACGAAGTTCAACAAAGATCCACCAACTGCTAACTCCATTCGGCGATGGTATGCGCAGTTTAAAGCTTCTGGATGCCTCTGTAAGGGGAAATCAACGGGTCGGCCTGCAGTGAGCGAAGAAACGGTTGAACGCGTGCGGGCAAGTTCCCGCGGAAGTCGACGAATAAAGCAAGCAGGGAGCTAAACGTACCACTGCCGACAGTTTGGAAAATCTTACGGAAAAGGCTAAAGCAGAAGCCTTACCGTTTACAACTGCTACAAGCCCTGACACCCGATGACAAAGTCAAACGCTTTGAATTTTCGGCGCGGTTGCAACAGCTCATGGAAGAGGATGCGTTCAGTGCGAAACTTGTTTTCAGTGATGAAGCAACATTGCCGGCCGCGGTGGTCTCGCGGTTCTAGGCGCGCAGTCCGGAACCGCGCGACTGCTACGGTCGCAGGTTCGAATCCTGCCTCGGGCATGGATGTGTGTGATGTCCTTAGGTTAGTTAGGTTTAAGTAGTGCTAAGTTCTAGGGGACTGATGACCACAACTGTTAAGTCCCATAGTGCTCAGAGCCATTTGAACCATTTTTTTGAAGCAACATTTTTTCTTAATGGTGAAGTGAACAGACACAATGTGCGAGTCTGGGCGGTGGAGAATCCTGACGCATTCGTGCAGCAAATTCGCAATTCACCAAAAGTTAACGTGTTTTGTGCAATCTCACGGTTTAAATTTTACGGCCCCTTTTTCTTCTGCGAAAAAAAACGTTACAGGACACGTGTATCTGGACATGCTGGAAAATTGGCTCATGCCCCAACTGTAGACCGACAGCGCCGACTTCATCTTTCAACAGGATGGTGCTCCACCGCACTTCCATCATGATGTTCGGCATTTCTTAAACAGGAGATTGGAAAACCGATGGATCGGTCGTGGTGGAGATCATCATCAGGGATTCATGTCATGGCCTCCACGCTCTCCCGACATAACCCCATGCGATTTCTTTCTGTGGGGTTATGTGAAAGGTTCAGTGTTTAAACCTCCTCTACCAAGAAACGTGCCAGAACTGCGAGCTCGCATCAACGATGCTTTCGAACTCATTGATGGGGACATGCTGCGCCGAGTGTGGGAGGAACTTGATTATCGGCTTGATGTCTGCTGAATCACTAAAGGGGCACATATCGAACATTTGTGAATGCCTAAAAAAACTTTTTGAGTTTTTGTATGTGTGTGCAAAGCATTGGGAAAATATCTCAAATAATAAAGTTATTGTAGAGCTGTGAAATCGATTCAATCATTTGTAATAACCCTGTACATACTACTTAGGATGCTGTTGCTGCTGCAGTTGCCACTGCTACTTCTCTGCCTCCAACACATCCATGGTTTGGTGGATATACGCTAAAACAACAAGAAAAACAAATTAACACCTAAATTTGAACACATGTTACGACAATTTCTTTTAATTTCGATATCTGAACATACAAAGATTTCATACTATAAGACCGTTTTACGAATATAAACTTCGAAATCTGAACACACAGTGATTGATACAAGGAAACGTTTTTACTAAAATATACACTACGAAATCCAACCTAATGCTATGAATTTCAATATGTGCTTACCTAGTAATTCTCATTCCTGCGACAGTCTTGGACGTTTGTCGACTCTGGCCCTCCCACTGTTGCTGCCTCACGCCGCTGAACGCTTCAGTTTAGATACAAGATGGACACACGTGCAGGCAAGAACAAGACAATCAAGCTGACCCCCCCATAGACGATTGCAGAGTGAGGACGGAGGTGGAGGAGGTAGGGTTTATATACCTTCACTGGTTCAGCATTAGCCAATACGAATGCAGTATTCTGAGGAAGGATGAAAACCTCCGTCTGCGTGTTTGGACACATTGTTTCTTGCACAAACAGGAGGTAGCCACTTGATAGAGAGTGGAGGTGGTTCCCAGGTATCAGATATCAAAAGGACGTCGGCTTCTGCTCCACAATCGTTGGACTGTCCAGAGGGCGAAACTCGAGGAGCCCCCTGTGTGGGTGAATAGTGAACTACTGCCCAGTATGCATGATCACGTGGGTTATGGGTAATGCATAGAAGAGTGTTCTTGTGTTCTCAAACATCTCTACATAAAGACCCCCCATATAAAGACCTCAGTATATGGTGAATGTTCTTGAAATTTAATTACTTTATTTTCTTTTGTCTCTCTACAGATGTGTGAATGAACTACATCACCAGATAGCAGTTCCCACTAATGCCACTAGGGAGTGCTTAGATCACTTGCTAGTTGTCCAAGACCCTGGACACAAGGCCTCTGGGCACTGTGGGAAGCATACGTCTTGCCATGATGGTCCCAGCAAAATGTGGTAAAGGAGTTATTTTTCTGGCACCGTGCAGTTGCCCAGAGCTGTTAGCAGGTGAGTATTTTATAGAGTCTATTTGCGGTATGTGTGTTAGGTGGGAGTTTTTCATGATCTGTGAGGAATGTTTAGGTCTTTTTAGCTACGGTTTTTTGTGATATGTTATTCCCACCGCCAATCTGAAGCACTGCATTCAGAGCAGGATACCACATCTGTATTTGTAGCAGCAGAAAGTTAGTGCTTCCTACCACCTGTTACGTATCAGCTCAACTACACGAAGGGTTGCAGTCACCTGACGCTTTGTTTGGGGATTAGCGCGATATCCGCCATCTTGAATAAATTTGGCTACAATGCAGGGTGGGGTAGAACCAGATTTGCTCTACTACACATGGTCACCACTTTTACAACTAGCTGATTAGGGGTAACCCATTATATCATTTGTTTTACAGTTCCTATGATTAATAGCCAAAGAAATTGATCATGTACTCATTGACGGTTTCTTTTCAATATGATGCAATACGGCCTCTTCCAGTGTATGACATCTCCTGCTTACAATGAAGGTATCGTTTCTCGAGCCATTGTGTAATTGTGCCGAAAATGGTATGCGATGGAGCTGAACATTGTGGAGTTCGGTTCTTGCCTCGGGCATGGATGTGTGTGATGTCTTTAGGTTAGTTAAGTTTAAGTAGTTCTACGTTCTATGGGACTGACGACCTCAGAAGTTAAGCCCCATAGTGCTCAGAGCTATTTAGCTCTTCCATTCCCATGAACGTCCCCATTCAGAAGGATTATGTCGGTGTATTCTGCAAACAAGTACTCAGCCACGTTTCTCTAACACTCGGAGATATGTGAATGAGACTCAAATGATGTCAGGGAAGTAGGATAGACATCAAACGACATCAGCTGATCCATTGTAACCAGCATTCGCCATGACTACCCTGTTGCATACCTACCAAGGAAATATGCTTTCAAATGATTTAGTACGGAAACGGTATGTTTTCAGACGTGACTTCCTATTCAAAACATTATGTGCTCGCTCTCCTCTACAAGTCCTAGATGTTTGTAATGGGAATTTCCGAACACCCTATATAAAAAGGTTAAAAAATGAACAGACCCACAAAATTACCTGCGACCATTCGTTCTGTATTTGTTCAACATCCCCTGTTAGTTCTGTCTGAAAAGGGTCCCACACACTTGAGCAATATTCTAGGATGTGTCACATGAGTGATTTGTATGGAATCTCCTTTACAGACTGATTGCATTTCCATAGTATTCTTCCCATAAACCGATGTCTGCTACTGGCTTTTCACATGACTGAGCCTATGTGATCATTCCATTTCACGTCCCTACAAAGTGTTACATACATGTATTTTGTGAATTTACGATTCCAGCTGTAGCTCATAATGTTGTCCTCAATGTCATAAATATGCAACATGAACAGCAAGGGACCTAACACACTTCTGTAGGGTACACCTGAAGTTATATCCATGTCTGTCAATGACTCTCCATGCAAGATAACTTTCTGCATCCCGCGTACCAAAAAATCCTCAGTCTAGTCACAAATTTCGCTTGATACCCCTTACGATCGTACTTTTGACAGTAAATGTAGATGTGATATTGAGTCAAATTCTTTTCAGAAATCGAGAAATGCTGCATCTACCTGGTTGCCTTGATCCTTGGCATGAGAGAAAAGTGTGAGTTCGGTTTCACATGGACATTGATGGTTGGCATACAGGAGGCCATTCTGTTCAAAGAATGCATTCTAAGATTTTAAAACAAATGAATGTCAAGGATCACTTCTGTTACCCTTGGTGTGCATCAGTGTGACTTGCGCTTTCTTCTAACTGCTGAGCGCGGTTTTTTATTTGGGGTACCTATGATAGTTTATAAAGATGATAACTCAACCTCAGCCACAGATTGGCTTCGTACCTGATAGAGATCCATTGGGTCTGGGGTTTGTACAGTGTTAACAATTTCAGCTGTCTCTGAACGCCACAGACACTAATATCGGTTTCACTCATCTTTTCATTGGTATAAGGATTAAATAGGGGCAATACTTCAGGATATTTAGTTAAGCTTTTCTGCTCCTGCTTTGCTACTCCCCTTCCTCGTCCTTGAATGACTGGACACTAACTCTGTTACATGGTTTAACTTGTTCTATAATTTGATATGTAGATCCCAGTACTCAGTAAATTCAAGACATTAATGCTGCACGAAAATTGCAGGCAATATTCATTACTGCCAATGGCTGCATTGCTAATTATTTCTTTTTCTCCTTTAGTCTTGATACAGTGAGGGAGTTTTGTTATAACAGCAACCTTGGGGGGCTTTAACTGGCTCATGGGAGGGAAGTGAACAAGGGAGTCATAAAGTCGTTTGGCGCAGAAAGTCGTCCTTTGTGCAGGTACAGAAAAGGGGGAACCTGTCTGCCATATACATGCAGCTGGAGTGTCTAGAAGGTTGGGCGGTTTGTCATAAAAATTATGTTGTGTGAGAAGCTAAAAGAACTCCTTTTTAGATAGATAATAATCTAAAGGCTAGGTAGGAACATGAACCTTTGTAGTGTGGGACCATGGGAGCAGCCACTGAGCTCTGGTGCACCTTGCTGGAACGTTTGTTCGAATTCTAGTTGTAAAGTAACATTGCAAAGCAATATGAAATGGGACGATCACGTAAGATCAGTTGTAGGGAAAGTAATTCGCCTACTTCAGTTTCTTGGCAGACTAGGAAAGGCTAGTTCGTCTATAAACGAGACCACATACAGAAGACTTGTGTGACCCATTATAGCTTAATGCTTGACTGTTTAGAAATCCCACTAGGTCGGTTTAAAAGAAGACATCAATACAGTTCATAGGCAAGTTGCAACATATGTTAATAGCATGTTCGATCAACACGCAAGTGTTACAGAAACGCTACGTAAACGCAAATGGGAATGCCTGGAAGGAAGACGTTCTATTAATGAGATGCTGTTGAGAAAGTTTAGAGAACCAGCATTTTCGACAAACTGATGAACTATTCTACTGCTAGCAACAGACGTCTCGTGCAAGCCACAAAGACCATGAAGCGCCATGATACGTTAGAGGAGATTTTAAAGTGCAGTGCCATCGTTCCATCATCCCATTACTGGTTGGGTGATAGTAGGTAGTTCAGTGGTGTTTGAAACCACATAGATTTGCCAGTTCATGGAACGGACTTGGTTCAAATTGACGTCCTCGATCAGTAGTAACCTTGGTGGGACATCCAAATCGAGAGATGTGGTTAGAAATGTCGGCGCCATTGTTTCCTCCAGTATACATGTAACTGGCACTGCTTGTCTGCAATAGGTAAACGAGGAAACTGCAAAAAAAGTATCTAAAACTATTTCCTGGCCTGAGGAGTGCCACCAGCTCAGTGTGGATGTGAGAAAAATATTGTGCAGGCCTATCGAAAGAACCTATAGACTTGTAGACATCGCATCCTGTCTTAGCTCTTTGGCATGCTAAGCAAGTTCTTACCTATAAATTATGGTCACATTTAATGTATGGCCATAAAATCTGTCAGCCACAATTTGGACTGTGCAGTTTGCCCCAGAATTCATCTCTCTGTAGGCAGAATCGAAAACTTGTTTTCTAAAAATCGATGGAACGATAGGGACAGGCCAGGTTTTAGAAATATTACACCATAATAAGTTTTAGATTCCATCTTTTGGAACCTGCTTCAATTGTAGTCCAATGTTTTGGTTTCTGACAAGTCTTTGCCATTCCCTGTCAGTGGTCTGTGCCTTTGCCAGTAGCTTGTAGTCAGTTTTTGCAGAGACAGCACTAATTCGACAAAGATAGACAGCCCCTCATTTTTGCCCTTTTCACACGGCGAATATTGTTTGTAACTTGACTGACGTAATCCAAGTGGCAGGACTGTCTTGGTGAAAAGGATTCAGGTGGTGTTTTTAAAGCAAAAGAAATAGGTTTATGATCACTGAGCACCGTGAGGGGAGCATGCTTCTCTGTGTGGCCACAAATGTCGAATAGCTCCATATGCAGCTCTTTGTCATAGGCGCTCCACTTTCTTTGCGATTTCCAGGAAAAGAAATCAAGCAGTTGCCACGTACTTCCTATTTTCTGGTGAAATGACTAGTGTCAAATACAGTAGCAGGAGGTACGGAATGGACAGGGGGTCCTAAGATGGGAGCATCATGCAAACTTGGTTTCACTACGTCAAACACCTGTAACATTTCAGGAATCCAAATGAGGAGACATTGTACACTTTAATTTGGTAGGACGATGCGGACATGAGAGGTGCCTGTGAGGCTGCCACCAGAGGCAGAAACACTGACACGTCGTCCGTATATCCAAAACAGAAAGAAAATCCACGCAGCACTTCATCAACGCAGTGATACCACATTTGGGCAGTATTCTTGAGACTGAATGGTATACGTAAGTAGTCTGAATAGTCCAAAAGGCTTGATAACAGCAGTGTTTGGTATATCCTCAGGTGCTACAGGAATCTGGTGGTAAGCTTTTTAAAATGGATCACGATGAATATCTTTACACTGGCTAGCACACTAGTGAAATCCCGTATGCTACGCACTGGTATACAGTTTGGAGTCATTTGCATATTCATTGTGCTATAGTCACTGCAAGATCTCTAGGAGTTGTCTTTCTTTTTTATGAGATGTGTATGCGACACCCAGAATTGTCAGAACGGCAGATAACACCTACGGTTAATAAAACATCAAACTTTCTTTTCTGTAGCATACTTGATCAGTAATGACCTTGGTGGGGCATCCAAAACGAGAGATCCATGTGGTTAGAAATGTAGACCCCATTGTGTCCACTAGCATATAAGCAACTGGCACTGCTTCTCCACAGTAGGTAAACCAGGAACTTGCAAGCCCTCAGGGCCAAATTGACTCCTGGAGCAGTTTGAATGTGACGTCAAGAGTCGTGTGTGACGCTGGGGATAGACGCAGGTCGCTGTTTAATATCTCTCAAGGTAGTAGAAGAGAACTCGGATGGAGGAATATTTTCACTTAATCTCCAAATTTCTGCTTTGGTCTTCTCCATGTCATTGGCTCTTGCACAAGTTTGAGAGTGTAACGCAGTATTTTCCTTAGTAATATTCGTTCTTTTCTCTAGGGAATGATAACTTGTTAAGTAAATCGCTGTAACTATACAGTAATGTACGAAGTTTCTTTGTCGAAAAATCTTGTGTGGTGTAGGCTGAACCAAGAAATTCCAACTCAATCGTCGCGGCATCTAATCCAGAGGCACTAAGCAATATGTCTTATAGTGGCACACCAAGGAGCAAGGTGCAGCTTAGAGTATGACAGCTGTTTGTTGAACCTGGATGGGTGTAATCTGTTTCACCATCCATGTAGATTTCTGCTTGTCGAGTTGAAATGGCAGTGTTAAAATAGTGCAATAAATCGACCCCAAGAATGAGTTCTGTTACATCAGCTGCTGGGAAAGCCCACTGTAAAGATTTTTTGAAGCTTTAGTTCACACTATAGTGCGTTTACTAAATGTGGAAATTCTGAAGTTGTTCACGGTTGTGAGTCATTAGTCAGCTAAAGAATGCTCGTTTCCTGGAGAACACTGATGCCCAATCCAGAGTCAGTAAGATATGTTCGTGAAATACAAGTGTCAGTTACATACAAATGACATGATCCACCATGGTTCCTGCAAATGACCTGTCGTCTCGTTGTTTCTGGAATAATGACGTTGACAATGCTGGTAGTGAACAAAGTTCCTTTGGTTGATTTAGGATAGGTTGTCTTTAGATTATGATTAACAGAGGACAAACTGCACACTTTTGTTTTGTAAAAGTTGGTGGAGAGGCGCTTCATCTCAGAACGACCAGTAGCGCCTACACCTTGTGGTTGTTGTCGTTAGGTTAACTGCAAGAGCAAGTGCCGTTTCTTGGGTGTTCTCCGAATCGGAAATGATACCAAGACCAGTTGCGTAAACAACATTCGTTTACGTCTTGGTGTGTGTTCTGTCAGCTGTTGGCGTATTGGCTATTGTTGAGTCACCACTGCTGCTGGAGATTCTTTAATCTGCTGCCAGAGAGTGCTCAAGTCATCCCGAAGCGTGCGAATACATGTTCAGCCAGTGGGAGCAGCAGCCCTCTAACAGCCTTAGGAGCAACTATTTCCACTACGCCACCATCAGTTAGAGGGCTCCTACTCGAATTGTCATTTAAAAAGAAATATTATGCACTTAATCAGCTACGTGCAGCTGAGAACTCAAGTCTTTGGTGTTATTCAAAATCATAGCACTTTTAATAGCGAAAGGTAGCTGACTGAACCACACTTAGCTGAAAGTAGTGACTGAAATTTCGGTTTCAGTCGTTAGCAGTAGTAGATTGAGCCAAAATTTTGATGGGAGATTCATCACCAATAACATCTCTTTTTAACACTTATTGAATGCATATTTCTCTTGATTTTCGAGCACAGCAAAGCACGTGGTATTTGAAGTGTGTGTACTTGCACACAGCTGACAATGACAAAAGAGTTTGAGTGTCTAAAGTACTGATGGTAAGTACAAATTATAAATTGTTATCACACACACCATAGGCAGTGAACGGAAGTTCCAATAGCTTCAACCACAGGTGTGACTGTCGCAGAATATACGGCGGAATGGCTATTTTGCTATGTGGTGCACAAGATGTGATACATTTAACCAGTAGTATGTTCACCTGACATGTTTCTCGTGATCCATGGCTTTCTGTAGAGAGCACCACTTATGGAGACGACAATCCAAAATGAGTGCAGTGAGAACTTATTAATAATTGCCCCGGATATACGGATTTCCAAACCAGGGCAAAAACTTGATAGTGGCGCCCCTCCCCCTCCCGAGCGTTTGAAATAGCATGTTAAAATTTCTTTAAAAATTGATTTTTCAAAACTATGTTTATTTTCCAGCACACATCTTTCCGAAGAGTTTGATATATAGTTATTTGGTCTTAGGTGTGTCAAAGTGCAGCGCCATGCCACTTCACACAGCATTCTTCTGCCGCACATCATTGTATTTCGCTTTGTGGAATTCAAACATGATATTTTGTAATGGAGGCCATCAAACCTACATCCCGGACAGTGGAAATTAAAATGTCCTGTGGTGCCTCTCAATTAATTCTGGGTAGTATTATTTGTGACTGGGAGAATAAGCACTCTTCCGAAAATTTGAACTTAATATTGTCTGTTAGCTAATAACTTTCTCTTTTGTATGACATAAAATTAAATATAGGAAATATGAAGCAGTAAAGACAGAGACAAACGATACTGTACACATTTCTTCAGCCCTTAGGTCCCAACATTTTTCCTCTCCAGTCTTGCTATAGCTTTACACAGCGTGCTTTCCTTTCTGTGAAATAATCTATTACCTCTTACCTCATCAAAGTTCGTCAAACGTTTTGCTACATGAAAAATCAAAATTTTGTTGCGTAATAATGAAAAAGCCCTTGATACGAATAGCACCTAAGACTGTTGTAGTTTCTCAATTTGGTTACGTCTATTTTGTCACTGTCAGCTAGATAAAACGAAATATGCTTTTCTAATATTGCAGAGATCATAACACACGCCAAAAACGAGACTGCTTTGGCACATATGGTCATTTTTATCTACCTCATTTACATAAATAACATGACAATATAATTAATGAAGGACCGATGTCAGATGCCCATTAGGCCTACTACAAGCAAAAAGTTTTATGTTAAGCAATAGTTTCACATTTCATTCATATGCTCCAGTTTCTCAAGCGTGAGATCGAATAGTAGCAGTACGACATTTTTATATAAATTTGGTATCGTCATATTCTTTCATATAATTCGTGAGGTATCCTCGTTTCTTCTCCTTCCTCGTTCCAACACACAATCTTGTCATCTGTAATTCTGTAACCGTTCCTGCAATTGTCAAAACTTATTCTCAGGTTAACTTCACTAACCTTGCCAGAATTACTATTTCAGTTATCCAGCGTTTATTCTTTGCTTAGGCGTTATTACTTGTTTGTACTACGCGTTTTGCGTCTAAAGCGCTATGTCACGGATTGCGTGGGGTTCGAGTCCTCCCTCGGGCACGGGTGTGGGTGTTGTTCTTAGTGTAAGTTAGTTTAAGTAACGTATAACTCAAGGGATCGATGCCCTCAGCAGTTTTGTCCCTTAGGAATTCACACACGTTTGTACATTTACAATGGGTTTTCCTCGCTGTTCCGAGAACAGAACTTAAAGCAATTGCTAACAGGGGACTGTAAAACTGTTCCTTAGTAGGGTCGCGATCAGGCAAAAAGTACCAGTCAAAATTTCATTTTCTTGAATACACTGAGAAGATAATGTGCAATCCTTCTTACATTTTATTCCTCTTAGTCGTTTATTTCCACTCTGGTAGTCTGAATCTATGTATTTCAGTCAATCACATAAGCAAACAGCGATTGGCGTTCATCCATTTGAGTTTACTCGGCTCAGCTCGTATAGCCTCATCCCCTTTTATCTGCGGGAAAGATTTTATTTTCTAGATGTGATGGGGATTCACCTGTCAGAGACCACACGTGCACTAGGCACACATTCAAAAATCAACTTATGATTCGTTCGGAACTCAAATTATAATGTGTTCAAAAATGTTCAAAAACTATCTGGGATGCATTTCAATAACATATGAATACTTGATAGACCAACATGCACTGGAAGCTAGGCGCTTTGTGAAACAAGGTTTTCTTTTTTCAAGAATTTTAATTTGGCACTCCCTGAAATAGTCACCCGGGACAGATACCCCAGTTTGCCCCCTCCCCCAGTTCTGGGCCTGGCTAGTAGTGAGATAACATATTTTATTATAACTCACTTTCTGATACATGAAACACGAGAAATACAACTGATAAACAGCGTGGTAGACACCAAAAACAGGCAAGAAGACAGACATGATAGAACAAAAGATATTCCACACTTCAGTTATCGTTTTAATATTTGATATGTTGTGTCGATGCAAGTTCACCATTTCTGTTGAATCACTTTAACATTAAGATTAGCTAGAAATGCATACCAGCTACTATTGTAAAAAAATGTAAAACTGAGAACAACATTTTACACTGCATTACACCGAGCAGCCATTTAGTTTGGAACTGTAAATGCAGCGCTGCACTGTCACTGCTCGTTGCTGAATACCAGAGTTAGGGGGGCAGCGCAAGCTTGTTAATACAAACACTTTACCATATCGTTCCACACCACACAGCGATATGAGACGCAGAACACATTAGAAACAACAAGACAGATCAAAGAAGATCACAATCAAAAAAGTGCAAAAGACAAAGATCACTTTCACTCTCTTAGGTCAATGGTTGTTTTATACCTTAATGACCATCTTCATCTTTATCGATTCTCAGTGCATCTGACCCACCAGCCTCACACCCTCACCCCCATTTCAGAGAGCTGTAACTCAGCCACACTTGCCAAACATTACCTTTATATTGATCACTATCACAGAAATTCACCACCTGCATTGATTGCAAAATACCAGGTGCACTCAAAATCGATTGAAACCTGCATGTCACTACTATACTGGACTGCAACTTGGCAACTTTTGGGCAGGCTGTATAGGAGCAGGTTCCCATAAGCATACAACAAACTACCCTGATGTCCATACAAAGATCACCTAGGTCCCCAGGATGAGCTAGATTAGTCATCATCAGTGCAAGCAGGCTTAACACAATCCACCAGTACTGTATCCCATCTTCTGTTCCTGTCTATAATGAATGTTCTGTGATTCCTGTCAGTTACACAACTATGGCTGACACCAACTTTGCGGATCCCTCGGAAACAGCTTGATGCCTCTATTCTGAGAGGAATGGATGGACCCTGTTGTACATTATGTCACACCAGACCTGTAGCGCAGAGCCCGGCAGTGAAACCCATTCCAGTTGAAGAAAGTTTTGCACTGCAGCACAGGAGGTAGGGGTCAGCCTCCTGCTTGGTAGCCACCACTGCCCAGTGTATAAAGGAGACTGCTCTGCAGTTTCGAGATGAACAGTCAGCTACCACATTCAGCTGCCCCAGAATGTGACGGATATCAGTAGAAAACTGCGTGACAAATTTAGCACGGTGCATTTGCTAGGGAGAGTTCAGCTTAGTCACACGTTTGAAAATAGAAACCAGCGGTTTGTAGTTCATGTAAATTTTAAATACACTCCTGGAAATTGAAATAAGAACACCGTGAATTCATTGTCCCAGGAAGGGGAAACTTTATTGACACATTCCAGGGGTCAGATACATCACATGATCACACTGACAGAACCACAGGCACATAGACACGGGCAACAGAGCATGCACAATGTCGGCACTAGTGCAGTGTATATCCACCTTTCGCAGCAATCCAGGCTGCTATTCTCCCATGGAGACGATCGTAGAGATGCTGGATGTAGTCCTGTGGAACGGCTTGCCATGCCATTTCCACCTGGCGCCTCAGTTGGAGCAGCGTTCGTGCTGGACGTGCAGACCGCGTGAGACGACGCTTCATCCAGTCCCAAACATGCTCAATGGGGGACAGATCCGGAGATCTTGCTGGCCAGGGTAGTTGACTTACACCTTCTAGAGCACGTTGGGTGGCACGGCATACATGCGGACGTGCATTGTCCTGTTGGAACAGCAAGTTCCCTTGCCGGTCTAGGAATGGTAGAACGATGGGTTCGATGACGGTTTGGATGTACCGTGCACTATTCAGTGTCCCCTCGACGATCACCAGTGGTGTACGGCCAGTGTAGGAGATCGCTCCCCACACCATGATGCCGGGTGTTGGCCCTGTGTGCCTCGGTCGTATGCAGTCCTGATTGCGGCGCTCACCTGCACGGCGCCAAACACGCATACGACCATCATTGGCACCAAGGCAGAAGCGACTCTCATCGCTGAAGACGACACGTCTCCATCCGTCCCTCCATTCACGCCTGTCGCGACACCACTGGAGGCGGGCTGCACGATGTTGGGGCGTGAGCGGAAGACGGCCTAACGGTGTGCGGGACCGTAGCCCAGCTTCATGGAGACGGTTGCGAATGGTCCTCGCCGATACCCCAGGAGCAACAGTGTCCCTAATTTGCTGGGAAGTGGCGGTGCGGTCCCCTATGGCACTGCGTAGGATCCTACGGTCTTGGCGTGCATCCGTGCGTTGCTGCGGTCCGGTCCCAGGTCGACGGGCACGTGCACCTTCCGCCGACCACTGGCGACAACATCGATGTACTGTGGAGACCTCACGCCCCACGTGTTGAGCAATTCGGCGGTACGTCCACCCGGCCTCCCGCATGCCCACTATACGCCCTCGCTCGAAGTCCGTCAACTGCACATACGGTTCACGTCCACGCTGTCGCGGCATGCTACCAGTGTTAAAGACTGCGATGGAGTTCCGTATGCCACGGCAAACTGGCTGACACTGACGGCGGCGGTGCACAAATGCTGCGCAGCTAGCGCCATTCGACGGCCAACACCGCGGTTCCTGGTGTGTCCGCTGTGCCGTGCGTGTGATCATTGCTTGTACAGCCCTTTCGCAGTGTCCGGAGCAAGTATGGTGGGTCTGACACACCGGTGTCAATGTGTTCTTTGTTCCATTTCCATTTCCACCATGGCCAAAAATGCTTAACCACCAAAAAGAAGACCAATAACGTCCTGTCGAAGGCACTCCAATTGCTCCTGATGCTCTGACAGATTCTTTGAGAAATATGTCAAACAGTGTCATGTCGACAAAATCATTTGCTTCAACCGTGCACCCACTGCCTCTGACTTGCATCCATTAGCAAGGCAATGGGTGCTCTGGGAACAGTATGGATCAACAGAGTAGCATTTACTACAGCCATTTTGAGGGCTTGCATGCTTGAGTGGCCTCAGACTTCTGTAGGACTTTCTTTCTTCCGGATGTTTTCTTGACCTTGAGCAAATCATTGACTTGCCCTTGCTCTTCCACTAAATGGGGTAGATTCCTATGAGGGTAATTCAGTATTCCAATGCATTTAAAAGTCACCGGCAGTGGCATCTGCACAATATCAGCTACTTTATCAGTATTGGGAGAAATGCCAGACTGTGAGACAGTATAACTAAGGAATTTAAATTCTTATTCATTGAACACACATTTGTCTCTGTTAGTTGTAATCTCATACTTGTCTAATTTCGTGAGAAATACACACAGCTGCTCATGTAAGAAAATACCAGTACACCATCAGTACAACAGAAAATTAAAGGAAGCCCATGCAGAACCTCACCCATGAAATAATGTCATGTTTGGGCAGCATTTCGAAGGCCAGCAGGCATACATAGCAGTGAGTTGAAAAATACCAAAACAGTGCATTCGAAGTCATCTTATGTTTGTCATGAGCAGCCTTCAGAACCCGCGCGAAGGCATTACCATAGTTGGTGATGCTGCAGGAATGATCATCATTCATATTGATATCGAAATACGACACGCTGGGCGTGGGGTATCTATCAAGGATAGTATGAGTACTGGTGCCCCTACATTTCCAGCAAATTCATCTCTCCTATCTTTTCTTCTGCTATCTGTAGTGGTGATACCAACATGCTGTGTGATCTTGACACCTTCCCATCAGCAATTATTTCATCAAATGCAGCTTTAGCCACTAGCCATTTCTCAGGAGGCAAACATCTAAGTCGACTAGTAAGAGGTTGACCAGTAGTAGTTCTTATGTGAGAAATTGTAGAATGTCTCACTTTACCCTTAACCACAAGGCGATCTGTCAGCACCAATAACCCCTGCAGAAGCAATTAACGAAGTTCGTCCATCCACCAGCAGCACGCTCCTGGAGGGGACAAACAGGAAGAACTCAGCCTACACACAGCTGCTGCATCATGCAAGTGTCCTAAATCCTCGAGTGTTTCACTGTTTTTCAGTGGTCGCCACACTCAAGCTCAAACGAACATTTTTCTCGCATAGCACTTTAATGTTCTCCAGTTCCTATGTGTATATGTTAATCAGGCGAATTTTTGCGTCAAGCATCACGTGCTCTTTAAGTAACTTGGCAAGCACTCAACTATCACACAACCAAAGAATCGAAGGCTTCTTGTACAATGCACGTAAGTGCATTCCGCATTCAGACGAGAATAGAAGCAATTGCAAATCACCCGTTTCAGTAGCCACAGAAAGCCTGGACATCTTCATGCGATACTGATGGCATCAAGCAGAACATGGCGCAGAGCAGTCGAGAGCTTGCCAGACAGAAGTACTGTTATCAGACAATGGTGCATCGAAAAATGCTTGAGCAAGTCTGCTTGACTAAAATACAAGTAGGGGAAAGCCCATCGTCAAATACCAGTCTCAGAGTCTTCTTTTCAAATGTTGGAATGTGTGAATTGTTAGCATCCATCAATATAGTAACACCAGCGAACCAGCGAAATTCATTTTTCCTTCGTGGAATTACACTACCCAGTATTCATTATGAAATGAATACTGGGTCTGTTATAAATAATTTTGCTGAGCTATCAACTGCTGATACCATAGCATTCTTTTTCAATAGTAGGCAAATTGTAGAATACAGACGAGCACATGTGCCTATTGGCACATGTCAACGGTGTTTGGGTGCACTGCGGTGCACAGGGGTGGATTCATTGTCTCACAGCTTTGCCAAACGCCCGTGCTACCAGCACCAAGATCTGTGGTGTGCAGCAGAGCCGCATTCATTATTTTCATCGTTGCGTCCATTCGTCGCAAGCCACGAATTAAGTGTGGCCAATTTGTTGCTAAGTGTATCCATAGATGGCTCTGGCGCCGAACCACTCACTGCAGCTTGTGAAATGTGCAAATCTGGGCTTGTTATAGCTGCCACTGCCTGCATTGGCGAGTTGGGGGCCATCAACGCAAATTTCACTCATTGTGACACACAAATTAGTGTTTGAGCAGACAGTCGCCACAGCATCCGCCTTATGCACCAATAAATCCACAGAGAGTTGAGGGAAAGCCGAGATAACAGGTCACACATTCTGAGGCAATCTATGGAGCCAAAGTAGCTTCATTGATTGCTCTGAAAACAGTTCTTTTTCACCAGCACATGTAGATATTGAAGAATCTTGGATGGGGTATCATTGGCACAGAACTTACTATCCACAATCCGCTGGAATCGCAGCTCAGTTTCTTAAAATAATTCACACCATTGTTAAGCCAAAACACCGTAAAGATGTTCAGTTACACTTAATTCCAGCTGAGAAATAATCAAAGTAAACTGATCAGCATCTGAGACAATGCCATACAGCCAGAAAATAACTTCCATCTGTGTAAGTCAAAGTTGTGCTCTTGCAGGACAGAAGGGCGGAATTTTTATATTGCAGACCCTGTTATTGTCTTGGTTTGAGCCAGCACTGGGAACTGCAGCAGTTGTTGACGGTACAGCACTACCAGGTGACAGCAAACCTTGACATTCCATCTTCACAGTGTTTGTGTGAGGATCCATTGTGTAGTGTGTGCGGCATGACAATGAAAAGAAAGAATCACCATTCTGTTCGGGGTCATCACTTTAGGGGGGATGTAAATATTACACACTTAAATGCACAAAATTGGTAATACGAACACTTTATTATATATTTCCATACCACATAGCAATATGAGATCCAGAACACACAAGAACAAGAAGTGAGAACAAAGAACATCATAATCAAAAATAGCATAAAAGACAAAGCTCACTCACACGCTCTTAAATGAACGATTTTTGTACCTTAACAACTACCCTCAAACATTATCGATTCTCAGTACGTCCACCACTTTGATTTTACATTTATTACGTTTTCTAGTTGCTATATGTATGTGATTATGAATGACTTGTAACTGTACTGTCGTGAATCTACGAGTAAGTCTCGTTTCATTATTGTTGACAATTCTATTTCTTGGAACTGGTACCTACACAAAAGCAAATTCGACAAAGTTACTTGGATATGCAGCATTGTCACCAGAGTTGACCTTTTAATTAAGTCTGTTATGCAGTCGCTGCTAATTTAGCTTTTATGGCTAAATTTAGTGTAATTTCAATTGATCTAGAATGAAAAATTCAGTTTAGAATATTTTAGCACTTTTCAGATAACTCAATGATTGTGTGTTTTTTGTTTAAAAAACCAAATTGTGTAATCAGGAGTGAAATAATGATAACTACATTTCAAGAGCAAAAAACAAAATGAAAGCTGTCTGGAAGGCTGTAAGGGCAGAAACTGGCACAGAATCATCATCAAAGAATATCTCTCTACGGATTGAAAACAACAGACTGTCAGGTCCAGAAGAGGTAGCTGTTAAATTTAATGTGTATTTTATTAATATAGCAAATCAGTTAATCCAAAATCAGCCTGAAGACAGAGTTATGTGCCTACCAAATTATGTAAATGCAAATCTTAAGTGTTTGTTCCTTCAAGTAGTCACAGAGACAGAGATGAAGCAAATAATGTCACTCAAAAACAAATTTCATGTGAGCTGGATAGTATGCCAGATTATGTTTTTAAAAAGTCCCCTGATTACGTAATAGAACCACTAATGTATGTGGTGAACACATCCTCACCGACTGAAACCTTCCCCAACAGCTTAAAAAAGCTAAAGTAACTCCTATATTCAAAAAAGAGGACACTAAAAAGGCAAATAACTATCGTCCAGTTTCCCAACTCAGTGTTTCCTCAAAATATTTGAAAGATTTTTCCACAGCAGGCTTCAAAGCTACATCACAAACAATTCATTACTTTCATCAAATCAGCATGGATTCAACAAATATAAGTCTACATTAGCAGCTTTGTATGAGTATTTAGGAGCGCTTTGTAAAGCACTGGATGACAAAGAACATGCTACTAGTATTTTCCTAGATCTCTCAAAACCATTTGACATAATTTGCTGTGACTTTTTTGCTCAAAAATAATCTCAAAAAGGTGTCAGAGGGCTGCCATATCAGTGGATCTTACATAGAAGACAGACAGCAAATGATGATTTTAAGTCGTGATAACATGAAAGAAAATGTCATTACAACAACAACACATCTATCCAACGATAAAGCATGGAGTGCCCCCAGACTCTATCCTTGGAGCTTTATTGTTCCCCCTTTACACTGATGATTAAATGGCTTTATTAAAGTGGAAAAACGAATCTTATTCGCCAATGACACCAGCATTTTAATAACAGCTGTTGACAAAATTTCTGTGAAAATAGTAATAGGTACTTCAATATCCCTAGTTACTAACTAGCTTCAAAAAAATAAGAGAATAATGAACAAAGAAAAAACTGTCTTTATGAATTTCCACTCTTCCCCACTTGTGCAAGAATTTGATACCAATATCATATCTTGACAACACATTACTGAAATCCGCTACTGAAACTAAAGTTCTAGGTATATGGGTAAAAGAAAATTTAAAATGGAATATGAAAGAACTTGGAGAAAAGCTTTCAGAGGCTTGTTATGCTCTTCGTGTGTTAAGCCAAAGTGCAAGAAGGTCAACAGTCATTCAGGTATTTATGTGTATTTCCATTCATTACTCTGGTATGGGCTGTTCTTCTGGGGAAACTCGGCCACAAGCATAAAAATATTTAGGATGGAGAGAAGAGCTGGCATGGCTATCTGCAACCTAAAGAAACTGAAAACATGTAGGTCACATTTTATACAGCTTAAAATAATGAGCCTACCAAGCCTTTACATACATGAATTATTTTGTTTGGAAATAAGTATTTTTTTAAAAAGTACCGACTTCCACAACAAAATAAACATCTTCGTAGCCACAACACAAGAAACATCAGCAATATCCACATTCCTCAGTGTAGAACAGTATTGCACACCGAAAGAGTTACGTTATTCAGCTGCTTACCAGTGAGTTAAAACTGTGATGAGATAAGATAAAAGAATTTTTAAGCTACAAAAAGCAGACTTGCAAACTTAATATGTAATTATGGCAAAATTCAAATAGTGTCGTTTATGTTACTTGAAATTTACGATCTTATAATTGTTATTTTTAAAGTTAATTTTGTCTCTCTCTCTCTTTCTTTTTAAAATTTGACTTGTCCTGTGTTCAGTATAGTATATAAGTGTGTAATGAATTAAACGGACCAAATAGATGAAATGAAATAAAATTAAACGTTTTGGTTTGCATCGCGTCACCGTACTGCTTAATCGAGAATCGACTGACATCTGGTGTCAATAATATCGTAATTATCACCCATTGTCGTTGCAAAGGGGAGTCCCAGAAGTTCGGGCTCAAAGCTAGATTATGTGTCGGTTAATCTGTAGTGATTAGGTTGTTCGTTGGCAGATAATTCGTGCTGAAGGTGAGATGGGATTAGTGATCAATTCACCAGTAATATTTCGATAATGACCGCATAATATAACCGGCATTATCGTTCAGAAGGGGAATTGATGCCTGAGTTTAAAAAGTGGCTTCAGTCCTTCGAAACCGACACCACAAGAGCATACTGTAAGTATTGCAAGTGCAATATTCTGGCTAAAACCCACTGTTTAAGAAAACGTCTTTCAAAATTAAAAGGTCAACAGAGTTCCTAAAAACAAAAAGCTTAAACACGCCAAAGTCTGCAAGCACAGGAGTGATATTTGTATGTGAGCATGCTTCTATTTTGACCAAATATTCAGCGATAGCGAAACTGCTGACGTACGGAGACACAGCTGAAAATGTAATGAAGAAAGTATTGGTACCATATTTTTATCGGGAATTAGTAGATGACACTGGAGATCTGAAATGTATTAATTGACGAATCAATCAATGTTTCAGTGAGCAAAGTGTTAAGTGAACTAGTCAGATATTTCAGCATATCGTTGCTGCCAATTCGGCATTAGTTGAATTCGAGCTTGGAACGGCCAACAGCGTAGTGAGTGGCTTAAAGCCATTGCTCTCCGGATTAAATTCGAACATCAAAAACTTTATCAGCATTGGTACAGATAATGCCTCCGTCATAATAGGAGCAACAAACAGAGTTCACTAATTACGTAAAAATGAAACAGACTTAAGATTAGTCCGCTGTGTCCACCATTCCTTACAATTATCTGCGCCTCTTGCCTCGAATGAAACGTTACCCAGGGATATTGGTTGTCTAATTCGTGAAAGGTATAATTGGGTCGTCATTCATTAAAGCGAAAATTTATTACATATGATTTTGGTTAGACAGAGCCTGTGAATCTTCCTCAACTGCGTAACATTAGACGGATCTCCGTTGAGCTAGCTGTTGGTTGGTCGATTGATTTTGGAAGGTTACAAAACAGCTAGGTCGTCGGTTCCATCGGATTAGTGAAGGATGGGGAAGGATATCGGCCGTGTGCTTTCAAAGGAACCAGCCCAGCATTTGCCTGAAGCGGTTCAGGGAAATAAACCTAAATCAGGATGGCGGACACAGGTTTGAACCGTTGTTCTTCCGAATGCAGGTCCAGTGTGCTAACCACTGCGTCACCCCGCTCGGGTGAGCCAACTGTATTTCGCATTTTGGAACAGTGGAATGAATTAAAATTTTTGTTTCATGTTGCCAGAGGAAATGAAAACGTACTATTACAGGGTGGAAACGTTGTATGTAATGTACAGTGACCCTACAACCAGCTATATTTAATCTATATCAAATCATGTACTCACATCAGTAGAATTTGCTAGTACAGATATTTGCATTACAAATGCAAAACTGCTCAATTTATTTGATAGGAAATCAGTATGTGTATTGTAGCTTAAGTTCTTGTCCAAGGAAATTGATTGTCTCAATTTCTTCCACAAGTTGATTGCTAAGCAAGATAAAGAGATAGAACAGAGAGACTGCAAGAAGGTTTGAGGGCAGGATGAATGAAGAAAGGGTAATGGGTGAGAAGTGGAGGTGGTTGTGTGGTAGAGTTAGTGAATTAAGGCCGTGAATTTCATGTAAGCACAATTCCATTCTACATAATTCAGAAGGAAGGATCCAGATGGCACAGGTTGTTAAATAGCCATTGAAATTGAGCTTGTGCTCAGCAGTGTGCTGCAACTGGGTTGTCAACTGTGCTCTTGGCCACAATTCGGCACTGATCATTCTTTTGGATTGACAGCTGGTTAGTATTCATGTTCACACAAAATGTTGTGCATAAATTAGAGTGAAGGTAGCTTGGCTGCTTTCACAGGTGGGTCTAACTTTAGTGGGGTAGGACAGGACTGGAGCAGAATGTGCTGGGTGGATGCATCACACAAATCTTGCACCTGGATCTTCCACAGGGCAATGAATGATGTGCCAAGGAGCTGGTGGTATATTTGATTTGATTTATTTCATGTTCCATAGGTCCAACTGTGTTGGATTCACAAGGTTGTGGAACGAGTCACTTTTTTACAAATACAATCTGATAATCGTATAGCATATACAGAAATTTGAGTAGATAATTACATAAAAATTTATACAGTAAATTCTTTGGGCAGCAATACAGAAAAAGAAAATACATATTTTCTTAGAATCATTAAAACACTACAGAAAACAGATACAGAGCTTAGGTTAAATAACATTCTTAGTGGCATTATGTCAACTTGTATTATAAAATATTACAATTTATTTTGTTAAAAATGGTATGAGACACAGCAAGCTAAATCTCCCACCTGCTCTAGTTACTACATTCCATTGCATTATTACAGTTGTAGTCTCAGATTATTGGACTGCAGAAACATAATTAGTTTTCTTTCAAACCATGTTATTCCTAATTAAAAATTCTACAACAGTACATATTGGCAAAACATTTTGAGCTAACGAGCAGATTTGAAAATGAAGACACCACTCATTGTGTCTGATCTAGCAGTTTTTCAAATTAATGTGTGGTTACTGAAATAACAATTTGTTCATGCACTGGCCTTTAATAGCCTAACGTCACAGAAAATAGTCAGCCCAGTTGATAAACAAGTCACTTTGATATCAAGTCAGTTCCTGGTAATTATTTACGTAATAGCTATGTGTCACATGTCTGCAAATATATGTACTTTGGCATCCAAGAAAACACATTAATTTCAGTGTCTAAGAATTTTATGAGTGTTTTCCTTGCTTCAAGTTTTTGAGTATTTGACTGAATTGTGCTGAGGTTGGTAGGGGGTACAGATTGGTCAATTCAAGCCACCATGCCAGGTTAACTCGGGTTGAGGGCATTTCAAGTCAACCCAAGTTAGATTGTAACTAAGTCACGTAGTGTTCACACAGTGCACAGCTGCTACTGTCGATGACAGTTTTGTGGGAGGCTTGAGTTTACCACTGCCACACCGATTGAACCCAACTTGAGTCTGTGCCTACTGATGGAACGTCACTCACTGTGGTCTTTAAAAGCACAGTAGCTTATTATGATTTACTTCGTTTGATCGAAATTGGGAAGCATTTAGTAACTGTTATTTACAAGTCGATCTATACAGAACACTAACATCATGGCAATTCGGAAATACATGTATGTCAAAATTTGGAAAATGAAGTGACTCAGGGAAATGATGATGAAATCATCCGTTCATGCTCGAGCTGTGATATTTGGTTACCTTAAGATAGTTGGATCATCATCAAAATCCTCACACCAAATTCCAGTGTCTCATGAGTGTATTTCTGAGTTGCAGTCTATAGCATGGGAACCATTCGTGGACATGACAAGGCATTTGGCTACCTTAAGATCTTCTGATCATCGTCCAAACCTTACAGCAAATTCAAAGTTTCTCATGAGTGTATTTTCAGATTTCAGCCTGTTTTGTGGCACCCATTAATGCTTATGTTAAGACATTTGACTCTCTTAAGATCATCAGATCACTGAGAAACCATTACAGCAAATTACAGGCATACCACTACCTTCAAAACATTATGTCGAAAGACTCAAAACTGTGGCCTGTAGCACAATACGTAGTCATGCTCATGAATGGGAATTTGGCTACCTTAAGATCGCCTGATTGCTGTGTACAGTAAATTTCAAATGGTTCACAAGTTTATTTTCCAAATTTCAAAACAAAAGACCCACAATTGCGGCGTGTAGCGTGGTATGAAATCAAGCTCGTGAACAGGCTTTTGGACACCTTATGATAACCTGTTGAGTGTCAAAATCTGTACAGCATGTTTCAGGTTTTTCACAAGTCCATCTTCAAAATTTCAAGCCAGAAGATCAAAAATTGCACCTTATGTAGCATCCTTCACGCTCATGACTATATATGTTATCTCCCACTGGGAAACCATGAATCTTGGGGTGGCTAACTGAACTAAATTGTAATCTGTGCAGACACCAAAGAAAAAATAGGGTTGAATGTTATCTCAGTATTTTCGTCCCAACTGATTTAACTTGATTTACACAAACTGTCTACTCTGTTAATTAATTTGGTTTGGCATAAACTCGAGTTGTCCCATCACCAGTAGGAGGGTTTGACCACTGTTATCACTGAAATTATTGATTGTTGCGTGTGTTGATTTTTGATAAGGTCTATTCTGAGTGAAATGTTGCTCTGTGACTTTGAGGTAAACATGAGCACTGTTCTGTGCCACAGGCAGTTATTCTGCTTTGATGACTTGTTAGGCCTATTATTGACTCTCGAACAGTGTGTATAAAAACTGGTCTATAGGAACATTATGGATTGTTTGATGAACTCTGCCACTGGATCCGTTTGTTTCTTTGTGCGTGACAACCTGGTTTATGGGCTATTTTTCCTATGAAGTTATGGGGAGGTTCTGTTCGAGACAGGTGAGAAATTTATTTTTTCAGTTTATTTATTTATTTTCCATAATTTGCATCCCTGAAGTATATAGATTATGTCTTGTAAAGGATTTTTTGGTTGTGAAAGTATTTCAAAAGTTGTTGCACATTGAATGGAATTGTGCACTGACCGAAATATGGGCAGCTATAGGCGCTCAGTGTATTAGTTCAAGAAAACATTCAACCAGTATATGAATTACTGTCCAATGAAGATTTACTTAAAAGATGCACCAGTTCCAGTACAGAAAAAGACAATGAGAGCTTCAGTGCATGCATTTGGAAACTGGTGCCGAAACATCTTCATTGTGGAGCAGAAACTGTTGAAATACCAGCATATATAGCTGCAGCTGTATTCAGCCAACGTTATTCATCTATTCTGAAGTTCATGAACATGTTAAGAATTGTCATAGGGACAAACAGCAAAAACTTTGAGGAGTTATCTAACAGGAAATGCAGGATACTGCAGAGCAAGAAATGTCTCAGTTGAGCCTGGATTGAAAAAATACAGCACCAAATCAGAACCATAGCATGTTTGAGGAAGAGGAAGGATGCTTCTATGGCTCTGGGGTTGCAGATTACCTGTAAGTTCTGAAACAACTTCTCCCCCTGTTACTCCCAAATTTAAACGTGTTTTTCTTGAAACAACATTTTTCAGCATATGAAGTGCTCTAGTGCCTCAACAAATTGACCAATTCATTTGATTTTTGAATGAAAAATGATAAAACTAAGGATACCTTAGCAAGAGATTTGTTTCCATTTGAATTTTATTTTATCTGTTTTTTATTTAACATTTGAATTTAGGAAAAGGTGCCAAGAAATTGACATGTTTTTTTTTTTTTTTTTTTTTTTTTTTTTTTTTTTTTTTTTTTTTTTTTTTTTTTTTCCAAGTACACTGACGGAAAAAGAATCACAACACCAAGAAACAGTTGAGCAACATAAATGAAAGTTGGTAGGCACGTTTCTACATCTGAAAGATGATGCGTATTCCAATGTCACACTAGTCACAGAAGAGTGGCGCTACCAGCACCACCGTAAGGATGCAAATCAGGTTTTCTTTAAATACACGCTGTAACAGTCATGGGCGCTAGTTACACTTCAGAATGGACATGGTGAGTTGATGTTAGTCAAGGATGCCTGTAAGGCAACAGAGACACCATTATCAACACCTCACTAAGTTAATTTTGAACAATGTCATGTAAACGAAAAGCCGGATGTTGCTACTGCGATACTGCAGAAAGACTTGACAGGAATGTAGCGAGTGTACGTGGTTGCTGACAGCGGTGTTCACGAGAATGTATGGTTGCAAGAAGACCGGGTACTGGATGGGCAAGTAGCACTATGGAGGAGGAGGACCAGTGTGTTCAGGGTATGGCTCTGACGCATCATACTGCATCTGCAGCAACAATTTTAGCAGCAGCTGGCACCACAGTGACACAACAAACTGTTAAAAAATCATTTACTTCAAGGACAGCTCTGAGCCAGATGCCCTGTAGCATGCATTCCACTGACCCCAAACCACCACCATTTGCAACTTCGTTGGTGTCAAGCGAGAGCTTGCTGGAGGTCTGGGTGGAAGTTTGCTGTGTTTTCTGGTGAAAGCTGGTTCTGCTTGGGTGCCTGTGATGGTCATATATTGGATAGGAGGAGGCCAGTTGAGGGCCTGCAACCAACCTGTCTGCATGCTAGACACACTGGACCTACACCTGAAGTTATGGTCTAGGGTGCACTTTCGTATGACAGTATGAGCACTCTCATGGTTATCTGACGTACCCTGAGAGTAAATTTGCATATCGATCTGGTGATCCGACCTGTTGTGCTGCCTTGCGTGAACAACATTCCAGGAGGTGTTTTCCAACATGATAATGCTCACCCACATACTGCTGTTGTAACCCAACATGTTTCGTCAGCCTGCTCGATCATCTGGTCTGTCCCCCAATCGAGCACATATGACATCATCTGGCGACATCTCCAGTGTTGTCCACAAACAGCATTAACCGTCCCTGTAATGACCAATGAAGTGCAGCAGGCATCGAACTCCTCCCCACAAACTGACATCCAGCGCCTGTATGTATATTTGTATGCTTGCATACAACATTTTGGGAGTTACACTGGTTGATATTGTACCAGCATTTCACATTTGCAATGGCTCATCTTGTGCTTATATTAACCTGTGATCATGCAGTGTTAATCACTCAAATATGTTACCTAGACAAATGTATTCCAAAATTTCATTCCTCCAAAAGTAGCCATGAGTCTGTACAATGCTTTGCACAAACCAAGATGAGCCACGAGGTACATACTTTTAACAAAGGTGGCAGCCACCATTTTTAATTTGTTATGAGATATAAAAATTCTTCTCATGTGAAGTGTATGTATAATAAAGTAATAAAAACAATCATTGTATGAAAAAAATTCTAAACTTGACCCATTTTTCATGCCTCTCGACCAGAACCTCTTCTTAACAAACTGGTCATAGTCCGTACAATAGGGTCTTGAGGATAATAAAGGTGTGAAAAATCTGAATCAAAATTACGGTGTTGTGTACAAAATTTGACCCATTTTTCATGCCTCTTGACTAGGTCCTCTCCGTAAGAAACTGGTCATAGTCCAAACAACAGGATCTTGAGGATAATAAATGTGGGAAAAAGTGAAACCAAAATTGTGGTGTTGTGTACATTTTTGAGCAAACACCATCCAATCCTCATTAAGATTTTTAGCTTCGTGGCTATATACTGACATGTTACTGAAGAGGCGATGGAGAAGAGACTATGAAGGTTGGTTGACATACAATTGGTGCCTGAGTGGCAATGAACAACATGAACCTCTTGTGTGGCAGAAGTCTGAATAGGTCAGTCTATTTAATGTGAATGACAAGAACAAAATAAATTTCGATATTGTGCAACTGATCAAAATAACGCTACCATATAATGAAGACTTCATTGAATCCTGGATTTGGAGATTGACATCATTTTGGGCGGAGCAGCAGCCAATGAGGAACCAGCCAGATGGAAATTCAGGACGTAAACACACAACGAGGAGATTCAGGGACTACAAACAGTAGCAGTAAACAGACGGCAGCTATAGGTGGCAGCAGCAGTTGATGGTGGGATAATTTGAAGGCAAAGTGTTGTTACTATTGAGTATGATTAACTGTTTGCCAGAGTGAGTGACAAAGGACAAGACGGGCAGGAAAAATCAAAAGTGAACCTTGTGATGACAGTATGTTTGAAGATATTGAGTAAGAACTAGAATTTAGTAAAGAAGAAGATGTAATAATCAAAAATAAACTTGATGGCAGCAGGATAAAATTAGAGAGCTGATGAAATGTCTAAGGTATCATGCATAGAACGATCAGACGGGGATTCAATGTAAGTTTGCACAGGGAAGAAAATTGATGACATTGGAGAACATTTGAGATAATCCTTAGATACTTGGAGTCAAAATCTACAGAATAGTGGAGATGCAGTTGAGAAAGTATGTAACAAGGAGATGGAAGTTGAGGTTGTTGATTCCTGTCAGGCTGAATTATTAGAAGTAGTGTAGACCTGCTTTGGCAGTGTTAGTAACAAAATTGTTACCAACACAAAACAAGCAAATACTTTTGATATTTGGAATGTGGGGTAGACAGAAAATTGTTGATGTAAATACTGATACATGTGATGATGTTGAAACAGAATGAGTGCAATTAGTGAATGTACTTTTTGTCAGAGTAGATGACCATGTAGATGAGTTTCAGTCTGAAAGGGAAGTAAGTCATTAATAATTAGCAGTGCTGCTGTAGGAGATGCAATTAATTAAGGCTGCTATAAGTAACAAAATTCGAACAAAATGTCTGCTGGCATTAAATGGAATTGTGGACAAAGTTGATGATCTTGTTGAAGGAAAGTGTGGGACCTGTACTACGTAAATGGAGTGCAGTTAGTAAAAGTTATTGTAAGTAATGTTTAAATGAAGTTGTGAAGTCACCAGCAGTAGCTCTGTACAAGTACACTTGACAGTGATGTAAGCAATCTGAAGAAAGAAATTTTCCGTGTAAATATGCAGAAGGTAATTTTCTATGTAGATGTAGTGTTCAGTGCATTTGTTTTTGTTGGTGCTGAAAGGTTCAAATAATTTGTTGTGTTTTACAATGGAATTGTGAATGTTTTGAAAAGTAAATGTGGAATTTCAGCGTTGCAAAACTAGATGGAAGGGCAGGGAGTCATTTTAACTGTGACCCTGTGAGTATGTAGGGAGTTCACTGCTCTGCAGTCAATACACTATGTGATGAGTAATGCCTCTCCAGGTACGTGATTTCTATTCTTCATTTCATAAATTACTATTCTTCTGTAACTATCCTATCAACAGATTATAAGAAACATAGTTTATCATCTACTTCGCTCAATCCTTATGTATATAATAGTTTAGTATTTCAGTGATTGGCTTCTTGCACATCAGCAAATGCTAACAGTATGTCAAATGGTGGAAGTATAAGGGGCAGTCAAACATAAATGAGCCATATGGGGAAAAAAGTAACTTGTTTATTATTTCATAAGTAATCACCGTAACTGTTAATACATTTATCCCACTGTGATGCAAATCAACAGCCATGAATGTCTTTCTCCAGGGCTCCACAAGTATGGAAATCTCATGGGTAGAGATTGAGACCACATCGAGGATGTGTAAAGGCTTCCCAGCAAGAAACTTCTGCAGTGTATTCCAAACAACCATGCTTGTTTTTACTACACTGTGAAATTTTGCTGGGAGGTCCTTACATATCCTCCATACAGTCCCAATCTCTCCCCGCGTGATTTCCATATTTTTGAAGTCCTGAAGGAAGACATTTGAACTCTTGACTTGCTTTGGATGAAGAGGTGCACATCTAAGGTACAATCAAGATTTTGTATTCAACCGCAAACATTTTTCCTTGAAGCCATTGACTGTCTTGTCTCCAAGTGGGATAAATTTGTTAGCGGCTGTTATGATGAATACATTTGAAATAATAAACAGTTTACTTAGTTTTTCCATCTAACTTGTTTTCATTTGTCTGTCCCTTATACATGCTACTCAAATAATATGTTACAATATTACGAAAAGGAAAGTTGCTACTCATCATACAGCAGAGATGCAGGGTCGCAGATAGCCACAACGAAAAGACTGTCACAAATAATGCTTTCGGCAAGCGTGGTTTCAATTGCTTGAGACTGCAGTCGTGTGTGTGAGTTGCATTTGTACATGTGTGTGTGTGTGTGTGTGTGTGTGTGTGTGTGTGTGTGTGTGTGTGTGTGTGTGTGTGTGTTGACAAAGGCCTTAATGGCCAAAAGCTTTATTTGTGATAGTTGTTGTGCCTATCTGCGACTCAGCATCTCCACTATATGGTGAGCAGCAACTTTCCTTCTAACAATACTGTTACATTCCATCCTGGATTTTCCATTGTCAAAGAATATGTTAGCAACATTTGGTAAAGAAACTTGTGTAATAGTAGTAATGTTGAAAAATAAATGTAATTAATTCCAAATTCTTTTCCAGCTTAATGTATAAATCTAAGAATGTAATCAGCCATTAATGGCACAGCAGTAGGTGTAGATTTACCATCATTTTGGTTATTTAAAAATAGAAATAGGATCAGTTTGTCATCATAATGTGCCCATAATTATAGATATATGTCAACATCATGCCCTTGAAACTAAAGTAAATAATTTTACAGTGTTGTCTAAAGTAGTGATTATAAAAGAGAAGCATTTGGCACAAGCAAGCCCTTTAAGGCCAGATAAGAACAAAATCAGTATTTTTAAAGTAAAGTAATATCCTCACATAATGAACTGAAGTGAAGTGAAAAGAACAAGATTTTGTCTGATCACTAATAGAGAATTGTTAAATGACTGATTTGTTACTATAAAGTGTTATTTCCCTAGAGCCATTTTGTGAAAAAGAAACAAATCAGGGATTTTTATGATTAAGTGATTATATGATAATGTATTACTGAAGGAATTTCTGCAAGACAAAGAGGAAATTCGTGTGTGTGTGTGTGTGTGTGTGGGTGTGTGTGTGTGCGCGCGCGCGCGCGCACATAATTAAACTTCCAGTTTCAGTACGCTGTAGAAAAAAGAGAACCACTGCTCAGAATCATGTGTGGAAAAAAAAAAAAAAAAAAAAAAAAAAAAAAAAAAAAAAAAGACCAACAGATGGTGCTAAAAGCGTCAGGATATGCACACTGACAGATGCAGTGCACATGGCTGTGCCTCGGTTTGCGTCCATGGTGCCCAGCATGACTGTCTCCGTGGAGGATCACACCCTGATTTACAACAGTGGGTACTGTGCGCCTGGATGCTCAAGGGTATGAAAAAAAAAGGCATTGGTCAAATGTCTGCTAAGGGTCTGGAGAAAGTGATTACACATTTCCAAAAGAGAGATCTTTTGAAGTGCAATGTTGCAGAGGGAGGAAAGTGGTTGATCTGATGTCGGTTGAAGATGTGGCCACAGCATTGCAGGAGTTGAATGGTGGTGTGCAAACATGCAGTGCATGGGGAATTACCCAAACATTTGTCATGCCAGCGATTATGATGTATAAAATCCTATGAAACATCCAGCATTCCTATTCGTACAGAATCACCCATGTTCATGAGGTGCTTCCTGTTGACCTGCCAGTAAGACAGAAGTTTTTTCTGGAATCTCTTGCTCGCATGGAAGTGGACCGTGAACAGCCATGGAGAATTATATGAACAAACAAAGTCCATTTCTATCTCCAAGGACATGTGAGTAAGCAGAATTGTGGAATATGGGCAACAGAAAATCCACATGCACATCAACCGGTACCACTTCATTCTACAAATGTGTGTGTGTGGTGCTGGTTGAGAGCATTGTTTATCGTAGAGCTGCAGTTTTATGAAGAGATGAGTCCTGCAGGTCGTGTTACCTGTACCATCACTGATAAACACTATGAGAGTCTTTCCACACCCATCATTCCAACCCTTCAACAGCAGTAAACATGGATAGGATCATTTTTATGCAAGATGGTGCTCCTCCATACATTGCACGGTCAGTGAAGAGGCTGCTGCACAGGAATTTTGGAAATTCTAGAGTTATCAACCGTCATCTCTCTACAACTTGGCCATCTGAATCACCTAGTCTTAATAGTGTGACTTATGATTGTGGGCGTATCTGAAAGATGTTATGTTCAGTGCTCCAATTACAAATGTAGTTGAATTGAAGGCAGGCGTACATTGCACAACGCATTCTGAATGTGACTGCTGAGACACTCCATTCTGTTGTGGAACATGCTATTTCTCAATTTCAACTTGTGTTAGAAAATGTTGGATAGCATATGGTGCACACACACTGTGCCAGTCTCACGACAATTACAAACCAATGTTATTTTGCTATTTATGCAGTTGTTGGCCCCAGGACAATTAAAACTGATTATTCCCATCCAGTACTTCACAGCATTGTCATAGTGGACGGACTTACCTAATTAACAGTGCCATACATGTTGATTGCCGAACTTGTGCAGTCATGCACATCAGATGACACAGATTGTGTAATGTGCAGCTCAAACCATAGCTATCATATTGCAATTCATCTGTCATTTGTAGCTGATCCCATTTACATTAAGACACGTTTGGTAAAATTTTCAATTTTTTCCGTGATGTTTCCCCCTGTGTCAATGATTCAGTGTTCAAATTTGATGCTATTCTGAGCAGTGGTTCTCTTTCTACATCATTGTGAAACTGGAACTTTAATTGTGGACACCTTATTTGCTGCTGCCCCCGTGACGTATGGTGTAAATATGAACAGTGTTCTGTGCCACAAACAATCATTTTGTTTTAATGACTTGTTAGGGCTATTATTGGTTCGTGGACAGTGTTTATAAAAACTGTGCTTCAAGAACATATTTGTTCATGAATGACAACCTGGTTTATGTGCTATTTTTCCTATAAAATTAAGAAACTGGTCATAGTCAGAACAGTAGAATATTGAGGATAATAAATGAGTGGAAAAGTGAAACCAGAATTGTGCTGTTGTGTACAGTTTTGAGCAAACACCATCCAGTACTCAGGGAGGTTTTCTGCTTCGCAACTATACACTGACATTTTACCAAAGAAGCAATAGAGAAGAGACTACAAAAATCAGGTTGGTTGACTTACAAATCTGTATGGGATACAGATTACTAGGATATTTTCCAAATTTAGTAGGCAGTGGAATATCACCCTGGGAGGGGAAGTAAGAATCGTGTGTTGACATTCCTCATTTCCAGGCATGATAATAAGCAGTCAAAGCCCAGGTGAAGGACATATTAAATGATAAAAGGGATGCTTTGCAGCTGGTTCCTGGGGTTGGTTGGAGTATTAATGGTGTGTATGATGAGTTACTATTTGTAAACCTTAAATTATTAATTTTAATGTTTGTATTAAATGGAACTTGATGTTGTCAGTATACAGACAGGTGATAGTGATCTGTGGAAAGTAAGTATTGTGTTTGCATTATTAGAAAAAATACCAGCTGAGTGCTTTTAAGAGAAATAGCTGTGGCTTTTTTCAAAGTAGCAGTGTGTATCCTAATAAAAAGATAAAGCTGTCATCAAGTGGAAGGCTGGGTTGAACACCATAGTGCTTACAAGGCATGGTTCTATTGGACATGATATGCCAATGTGTTCCTCCAACCTTTGAACTGACCTACCCAGCCAGTTATAATGGGACCGGTAAGTTAATGTGGATTCTGAATTACAGTGCAACTCAGTATTTTTCGCATTAAGAAACATTGCCAGAGGCGGAAGAAGTGATAAGTGACACATAAAAATCCTATGACCGACAGGGGATCAAATGCAGGACATTTAGATCCGTAGTCTAGCACACTACCATTGAGCCCACAAGCCACATCTACACTAACAAATACAATCTAAAATTAATTTGCATAATTATCACAGAGATAGCTATGGCAAAACTCTTCCATCTGGTGTGCAAGATGTATGATATGAGTGAAATACCCTCAAACTTCGAGAAGAATGTAATGATTCTAATCCCAAAGAAAGCAGTTGCTGACGGGTGAAGATTGCTGAACTATCAGTTTGATAAGTCATGGTTGCAACATGCTAACACAAATTCTTTATAGAAGAAATGGAAAACTGGTAGAAGATGGTCTCAGGGCAGATCAGTTTGGATTCCAGAAAAGTATAGGAACGTGCAAGGCAGTATTGACCCTACGACTTATCTTAAAAGATCGGTTATAGAAGGACAAACCTATGTTTATAGCATTTGTAGGCTTAGAGGAAGCTTTTGGCAATCTTGAGTGGGATACTGTCTTTGAAACCATGAAGGTAGCAGGGGTAAAATACAGGGAGCGAAAGGCTATTTACAACTTTTACAGAAACCAGATGGCAGTTACAAGAGTTGAGGGGCACGAAAGGGAAGCATTGGTTGAGAAGGGAGTGAGACGGCGTTGTAGCCTAGTCCTGATATTATTCAATCTGTACATTGGGCAAGCAGTAAAGGAAACCAATGTAAAACTTGGAGTAGAAATTAAATTTCAGGGGAAAGAAATAAAAACTTTGAGGTTTGCTGAAGACACTGTAATTCTCTAAGGACATGGGAGGAGAAGCTGTGTCTTGAAAGGAGGATATAACATAAACATTGACAAAAGCAGAAGGATAATGGAATGTAGTCGAATTAAAATGGAAGATGCTAAGGGAATTATATTAGGAAATGAGACACTTATAGTAGATGAGTTTTGCTATTTGGGCAGCAAAATAATTGATGATGGCTGAAGTAGAGAGGATATAAAGTGTGGGCTGGCAATGACAAGAACAGAATGTCTGAAGAAGAAAAATTTATTAACAGAAAATATAGATTTAAGTGTTTGGGAGTCTTTTCTGAAGGTATTTGTCTGGAGTGTAGCCATGTATGGAAGTGAAACATGGATGGTAAATAATTTAGACAAAAAGAAAGTAGAAGCTTTCAAAATGTGGTGCTAGAGAAGAATACTGAAGATCAGGTGGGTAAGCCACATAAGTAACGAGGAGGTACTGAATAGAATTGGGAGAAAAAAAATTGTGTCACGTAACTAATGAGAAGGTACTGAATAGAATTGGGAAGGCAAAAAATTTGTGACCAAAAGAAGGGATCGGTTGATAGGACACATTCTGAGACCATCAAGGGATTATCAGTTTAGTATTGGATGGAAGTGTGGGAGGTAAAAATTGTACAGGAAGACCAAGAGATGAATATAGCAAACAGACTGAGAAGGGTGTAAGTTGCAGTAGTTATTCAGAGATGATGAGACTGGCACAGGATGGAGTAGCATGGAGAGCTGCATCAGACCAGTCGTCAGACTGAAGACCACAACAACAGCAATTATCATAGTGAGTAACAAGTTATAATTATTGTTTTACAGTCTGCAGAAATAACCAGTTGTGGTTGAGTCTGCCTGTTGGCAAACTGACTGCCATGAGGCTGCCGGCAGATGCAGCAGAACCTTGTGTGACGCTGCGAGTAGCCCACCAGCAGCTAAAGGCTCCAATCTCATTCTTGCACTACTCTGCATTTCTGGATTGAGTTGATGCCAGTGTAATGGAAATCAGGTACAATATCATGTTCAGCTTGAATCTTGCTTTTTGCAACTTTACCTTCAACAGAGTTTTTATTGCTATTTATTATGAAATTTTAATGTCACTCTACATCCATTATAAAGTTGATTGCCAGTTCATATTTTGGTATGAACAGAAGTCAACTTTATCATATGAGGATAAATGGATTTAACTCAATTAACCTCCGCTAATTTCAAGTTGCCGCCGCTCATACCTCACCTGTCTTTCAATAACTTCTTTGCCTCTGTACTTCCGCCTCGACTGACATCTCTGCCCAAACTCTTTGCCTTTACAAATGTCTGCTTGTGTCTGTGTATGTGCGGATGGATGTGTGTGTGTGTGTGTGTGTGTGTGTGTGTGTGTGTGTGTGTGCGCGAGTATATACCTGTCCTTTTTTCCCCCTAAGGTAAGTCTTTCCGCTCCCGGGATTGGAATGACCCCTTACCCTCTCCCTTAAAACCCATATCTAAAAACAAAGATGATGTGACTTACCAAATGAAAGCGCCGGCAGGTCGATAGACACACAAACAAACACAAACATACACACAAAATTCAAGCTTTCGCAACAAACTGTTGCCTCATCAGGAAAGAGGGGAAGGAGAGGGAAAGACGAAAGGATGTGGGTTTTAAGGGAGAGGGTAAGGAGTCATTCCAATCCCGGGAGCGGAAAGACTTACCTTAGGGGGAAAAGAGGACAGGTATACACTCACACACACACACATATCCATCCACACATATACAGACACAAGCAGACATATTTAAAGACAAAGAGTTTGGGCAGAGATGTCAGTCGAGGCGGAAGTGAAGAGGCAAAGATGATGTTGAATGACAGGTGAGGTATGAGTGGCGGCAACTTGAAATTAGCGGAGATTAAGGCCTGGTGGGTAACGGGAAGAGAGGATATATTGAAGAGCAAGTTCCCATCTCCAGAGTTCGGATAGGTTGGTGTTGGTGGGAAGTATCCAGATAACCCGGACGGTGTAACACTGTGGGGGATTCTGGGTTTGAGGGGATGAGGAAGAACCACAAAAGTGCCCTACTTGTGACAGGATACTTTCCGGGACTGGACCAGACTCTGAATGTGGCTCTCCAGCAGGGATACGACTTCCTCAAATCCTGCCCTGAAATGAGATCCATCCTTCATGAAATCCTCCCCACTCCGCCAAGAGTGTCTTTCCGCCGTCCACCTAACCTTCGTAACCTGTTAGTTCATCCCTAGGAAATCCCCAAACCACCTTCCCTACCCTCTGGCTTCTATCCTTGTAACCGCCCCAGGTGCAAAACCTGTCCCATGCACCCTCCCATCACCACCTACTCCAGTCCTGTAACCCGGAAGGTGTACACGATCAAAGGCAGAGCCATGTGTGAAAGCACCCACGTGATTTACCAACTGACCTGCCTACACTGTGATGCATTCTAAGTGGGAATGACCAGCAACAAACTGTCCATTCGCATGAATGGACACAGGCAGACAGTGTTTGTTGGTAATGAGGATCACCCTGTGGCTAAACATGCCTTGGTGCACAGCCAGCACATCTTGGCACAGTGTTACACCGTCCGGGTTATCTGGATACTTCCCACCAACACCAACCTATCCGAACTCCGGAGATGGGAACTTGCCCTTCAGTATATCCTCTCTTCTCGTTATCCGCCAGGCCTCAATCTCCACTAATTTCAAGTTGCCGCTACTCATACCTCACCTGTCTTTCAACAACTTCTTTGCCTCTACACCTCCGCCTCGACTGACATCTCTGCCCAAACTCTTTGTCTTTATATATGTCTGCTTGTGTCTGTATGTGTGGATGGATATGTGTGTGTGTGCGAGTGTATACCTGTCCTTTTTTCCCCCTAAGGTAAGTCTTTCCGCTCCCGGGATTGGAATGACTCCTTACCCTCTCCCTTAAAACCCACTTCCTTTCGTCTTTCCCTCTCCTTCCCTCTTTCCTGATGAGGCAACAGTTTGTTGCGAAAGCTTGAATTTTGTGTGTATGTTTGTGTTTGTTTGTGTGTCTATCGACCTGCCAGCGCCTTCGTTCGGTAAGTCACCTCATCTTTGTTTTATATATATATATATATATAAAAAGAAAGTCCTTTTTTCCCCCTAAGGTAAGTCTTTCCGCTCCCGGGATTGGAATGACTCCTTACCCTCTCCCTTAAAACCCATATCCTTTTGTCTTTCCTTCTCCTTCCCTCTTTCCTGACGAGGCAACCATTGGTTGCGAAAGCTAGAATTTTGTGTGTATGTTTGTGTTTGTTTGTGTGTCTATCGACCTGCCAGCGCTTTTGTTTGGTAAGTTTCATCATCTTTCTTTTTAGATATATTTTTCCCACGTGGAATGTTTCCCTCTATTATATATATATATATATATATATATATATATATATATATATATATATATATATATATATATATATATATATATATATATGAGGATTCCAATCCAGAGCAGTTTTCTGTAAAGATAAGGAGGGAAATCTTATTGGAGGAAAAGATCAGATTCTCTGATTAAAGGAAAAGATCAGCTTCTAGATAGATGGGTCAAGTATTTTAGAGAACTACTGAATACAGAATCAGAAAATGAAGTAGATGCTGCTATGGTAGATGAGATGGAGCAGAAGTAAACAGAGAAGAAGAGTACCAGGAACTGTTGAGGAACCTACGCAGGAGGAAGTTAAAGCTAGTATCAAGACTCTAAAAAACAATAAAGCTCTGGGAGAAGACAATATTACAGCAGAAATGATAAAATATGGTGGAGAAAAACTAGTAAGGGTTTTGTATGAGATTATAGTGAAAATATGGCGGAAAGAAAATCTGCCTGAACAGTGGAATACAGCTATACTCTACCCTATACAGAAGAAACCTGACAAAGCTGACTGTGCAAATTATAGAGAAATTGCACTGCTATGTATAGTATATAAAGTATTGAGAGAAAATCATGGCCAAGTGATCCAGTACATATGTAGAAGAGTATCTAGGAGACTACCAGTGTGATTTCAGAACTAATAGATCCACTAAAGATCAGATTTTTACCATCAGACAGATCCTTAAAAGTGTTATGAGTATAACATCGATGTCCACCAACTGTTCATTGATTTCAAATGAGCTTATGATAGTACCAAATGGGACCAACTCTTGAAAGCAATGTAAGATAAAGGAGTACCCAAAAAACTAATTGGGCTCATCCAAATGACTTTGAGAAGAACAGTACGTAAAGTTAAGGTTGGGGGCACTTTATAAAAGGCATTTGAAGTTAACCAAGGATTGCGACAGGGTGATGTGCTCTTCACTATTCTGTTTAACGTCACCTCAGGGAGGGTAATTCAAAAGACACAGAGTGGCAACCCTGGGGGAACACTGTTAAATAGAGTGATGCAGGCTCTTGCATATGAAGATGTTGTTGGATTTGTTGTTGTTGTTGTGGTCTTCAGTCCTGAGACTGGTTTGATTCAGCTCTCCATGCTGCTCTATCCTGTGCAAGCTTCTTCATCTCCCAGTACCTACTGCAGCCTACATCCTTCTGAATCTGCTTAGTGTATTCATCTCGTGGTCTCCCTCTATGATTTTTACCCTCCACGCTGCCCTCCAGTACTAAATTGGTGATCCCTTGATGCCTCAGAACATGTCCTACCAACCGATCCCTTCTTCTAGTCAAGTTGTGCCACAAACTCCTCTTCTCCCCAATTCTATTCAATACCTCATTAGTTATGTGATCTATCCATCTAATCTTCAGCATTCTTCTGTAGCACCACATTTCAAAATCTTCTATTCTCTTATTGTCTAAACTATTTTTCGTCCATGTTTCACTTCCGTACATGGCTACACTCCATACAAATACTTTCAGAAACGACTTCTTGATACTTAAATCAATACTCGATGTTAAAAAATTTCTCTCCTTCAGAAACGCTTTCCTTGCCATTGCCGGTGTACATTTTATATCCTCTCTACTTCGACCATCATCAGTTATTTTGCTCCCCAAATAGCAAAACTCCTTTACTACTTTAAGTGTCTCATTTCCTAATCTAATTCCCTCAGCATCACCCAACTTAATTCGACTACATTCCATTATCCTTGTTTTGATTTTGTTGATGTTCATCTTATACCCTCCTTTCAAGACACTGTCCATTCTGTTAAACTGCTCTTCCAAGACCTTTGCTGTCTTTGACAGAATTACAATGTCATCGGTGAACCTCAAAGTTTTTATTTCTTCTCCATGGATTTTAATACCTACGCCGAACTTGTCTTTTGTTTCCTTTAATGCTTGCTCAATATACAGATTGAATAGCATCAGGAGAGGCGACAACCCTGTCTCACTCCCTTCCCAACCACTGCTTCCCTTTCATGTCCCCCGACTCTTATAACTGCCATCTGCTTTCTGTACAAATTGTAAATAGCCTTTCGCTCCCTGTATTTTACTCTTGCCACTTTCAGAATTTGAAAGAGAGTATTCCAGTCAACATTGTCAAAAGCTTTCTCTAAGTTTACAAATGCTAGAAACGTAGGTTTGCCTTTCCTTAATCTTTCTTCTAAGATAAGTCGTAGGGTCAGTATTGCCTCACGTGTTCCAACATTTCTACGGAATCCAAACTGATCTTCCCCGAGGTCAGCTTCTACCAGTTTTTCCATTTGTCTGTCAAGAATTCGCATTAGTATTTTGCAGCTGTGACTTATTAAACTGATAGTTCGGTAATTTTCACATCTGTCAACACCTGCTTTCTTTGTGATTATTGTATTCCTCTTGGATTCTGAGGGATTTTCGCCTGTCTCATACATCTTGCTCTCCAGATGGTAGAGTTTTGTCAGAACTGGCTCTCCCAAGGCTGTCAGTAGTTCTAATGGAATGTTGTCTACTCCTGGGGCCTTGTTTCGACTTAGGTCTTTTAGTGCTCTGTCAAACTCTTCACGCAGTATCATATCTCACATTTCATCTTCATCTAAGTCTTCTTCCATTTCCATAATATTGTCCTCAAGAACATCGCCCCTGTATAGACCCTCTATATTCCCCTTCCACCTTTCTGCTTTCCCTTCTTTGCTTAGAACTGGGTTTCCATCTGAGCTCTTGGTATTCATGCAAGTGTTCTCTTTTCTCCAACGGTCTCTTTAATTTTCCTGTAGACAGTATCTATCTTACCCCTCGTGAGATCAGCCTCTACATCAGGGCCGGCCAGAAATTCTGCATGCATGTGGTGCTCCTGCACATGTGCAACTTCCGGGTCATAGCGTGGACGCCGCAGCCGTCAGCGTTCATATAGTGCATGTTTCTACCCACAGATATCGCTTTATCCACTCGCTGGGATACTCTGTACCGGCGCATTCTAGTGCTCTTTCCACAACTTGCAAGCTAACCATGGGACAGTATTTTGCACATTAAACATTTAAAATACTGTCACAGTCTACTCATTGAGATGTCTACTTTTATGTTAACAGTTTAACCCAGTAAGACAAGTAATACAGTTAACAACCGTGGATTTTTATTAAGGCAGCTTGACTGACGGCACGTAAATACGAGTAATGTTTTTGATCTAGTGTTTAAGTAAGAGACCACTTAGCGACTTCCAACGAACCTTATTCATGATTTCAAATAACATTAAACTAATGCAAGGTTTGCTATTACTAATTCGCGGTGCCCTCAGTTACACCCACATAAATTCTGTCTCACTGACCTCTGAACAGAATGATAACCGCAGACCTCTGGATGATCACCTGTTATTTCAATACCATTATTGCTACATCTTTCATCAACTCCGTCTGAAATCTGCATAATAACTGACAATTAGATGAGTGCCACGTTTTATCGACTTCAACTGAGCGTAGCCCTTCACACATTAAAAAAAAACCTAAATGTAAGTATACATTGGAACAATCGGTTTAATGACCAACTTTCCTGATAATAATGTAACATGGAGACGAATGAGGCACTAATGCACAGTTAGTAAACAGTAATTTTAATTTATGAAAGGAATAAATCCAAACACGTTTATCACTGGTCATGAGAAATGATAATCGAGCTGATGTGTCTCATCCATTTTGTTAAGGACATTCAATTTTGCTTGCCGTTCTTCACTCTTGAGTACACTACACTCGTCTTTGTGATATGTATTGTGGTGTCTTTCAATTGAAAACTTACGCTGGCCACCTATTATTCAGCGGCATAGCAAACACTGTGAGTTTTCACCAACGGCTACAAAAAAGAATTGCAGTTCCCAGTCATTTTTAAACGACTGAGAACATAGATCTGTCGTCCTTTGCTTTTTCACAGTATCTGCCATTTCTCAGTACTTTTCTGTTAAGGTTACGGTCACCAGGGGTAAACGAGACTGGGTATGTTGCGCTCTTGCTTGTACCACATAAACAGGGAAGAGGAGCCGCCGCCGTTCATTTGGGACACATGTCTAATAACAGATGTCACTGTCGCACATGTGCAGCACTTCCGCACATCTGCACACTGTGCAGCGTTTGGCCGGTCTTGCTCTACATCCTTACATTTGTCCCTAACCATCCCTGCTTAGCCATTTTGCACTTCCTGTCGATCTCATTTTTGAGACGTTTGTATTCGTTTTTGCCTGCTTCATTAACTGCATTTTTGTATTTTCTCCTTTCATCAATTAAATTCAGTATCTCTTCTGTTACCCAAGGATTTCTACTAGCCCTCGTCTTTTTACCTAATTGATCCTCTGCTGCCTTCACTATTTCATTCCTCAAAGCTACCCATTCTTCTTCTACTGTATTTCTTTCCCCCATTCCTGTCAATTGTTCCCTTATGCTCTCCCTGAAACTCTGTACAACCTCTGGTTCTTTCAGTTTATCCAGGTCCCATCTCCTTAAATTCCCACCTTTTTTGCCGTTTCTTCAGTTTTAATCTGCAGTTCATAACCAATAGATTGTGGTCAGAGTCCACATCTGCCCCTGGAAATGTCATACAATTTCAAATCTTGTACCTAAATCTCTGTCTTACCATTATATAATCTATCTGAAACCTTCTAGTATCTCCAGGGTTCTTCCATGTATACAACCTTCTATCATGATTCTTAAACCAAGTGTTAGCTATGATTAAGTTATGCTCTGTGCAAAATTCTATCAGGCGGCTTCCTCTTGCATTTCTTAGCCCCAATCCATATTCACCTACTACGTTTCCTTCTCTCCCTTTTCCTACTATTGAATTCCAGTCACCCATGTCTATTAAATTTTTGTCTCCCTTCACTACCTGAATAATTTATTTTATCTCATCATACATGTCATCAATTTCATCATCATCTGCAGAGCCAGTTGGCATATAAACTTGTACTACTGTAGTAGGCATGAGCTTCGTGTCTATCTTGGCCACAATAATGCGTTCACTATGCTGTTTGTAGTAGCTTACCTGCACTTTTATTTTTTTATTCATTATCAAACCTACTCCTGCATTACCCCTATTTGATTTTGTATTCCTCCTGACCAAAAGTCTTGTTCCTCCTGCCACCGAACTTCACTAATTCCCACTATATCTAACTTTAACCTATCCATTTCCCTTTTTAAATTTTCTAACCTAGCTGCCCGATTAAGGGATCTGACATTCCACGCTCCGATCCGTAGAATGCCAGTTTTCTTTCTCCTGATAGCGATGTCCTCTTGAGTAGTCCCTGCCCAGAGATCTGAATGGGGGACTATTTTACCTCCGGAATATTTTACCCAAGAGGACGCCATCATCATTTAATCATACAGTAAAGCTGCATGCCCTCGGGAAAAATTACGGCTGTAGTTTCCCCTTGCTTTCAGCCATTTGCAGTACCAGCACAGCAAGGCCGATTTGGTTAGTGCTACAAGGCCAGGTCAGTCAATCATCCAGACTGTTGCCCCTGTAACTACTGAAAAGGCTGCTGCCCCTCTTCAGGAACCACACGTTTGTCTGGCCTCTCAATAGATACCCCTCCATTGTGGTTGCACCTACAGTTCGGCTATCTGTATCGTTGAGGCATGCAACCCTCCCCACCAACGGCAAGGTCCATGGTTCATGGGAGGGATGAAGATGATACTGATTTGTTATCCAGGAGGAAACAGGACCTGGAAGAAAAGTATGAAAAATTAGAAATATGTGGAGTGGAGATGGGTCTGAAAATTAATCAGTCCAAGACAAAATATATGTTAACATCTAGGAAAAGGCATAATGATATATGGGAAGAAATACATGCAATGATTACAGCTAGTAACAGGAACTACATTGCACTGATTAAAGTTTTTAAAGCAAGAAGCCTTAGTAGGAATCTCAAGCTGACAGTGTATCATACAGTAGTGAGACCAGACATGATTTATGGTTTGGAGACATGGACAGTGGCACAAAATGATGAGGAGTTGTTGCAGAGATGGTGAAGGAAGATACTTAGGAAAATCTTCGGGCCATTAAATGATAGGGGCTTTGGTGAATCAGAAATAATAAGATCAGTGAGTTGTACAACAAACCAGATATCGTGACAGAAATAAAGGATGATAGACTACATTGGTTGGGACATGTAGAAAGAATGGTGGAGAGCAGCACAGTCAAGAAAGTTTTTAAAGGAAAACCAGGTGGATGCCATATAAGGGGCAGACCGAGAACCAGATGGCTTGACAACATGGAGGAGGACTTCCCCGAGAAGAATGGGAGTTAGAAGATGGAGAGCCAGGGCAGCCAGCAGAGAAGAGTGGGCGGAGATTGTCCAGGAGGCCAAGGACCTACAAGGGCTGTAGTGCCAAGGAGCGGTAAGTTCGCACAAAGGTCAGAGTAGGGCAAGGGCAAACCACTTCCAATATGACCCTTCCTATATTCCAATTAAAATTACTTTGTGATTGTCATTTCAGCAAGTAGAGTGGTAGGGGCCAACCACCACCTAATTGCGGTTATGTGCTCACTGTGATGCCTGTTTTGTGGGTACGCGCAGTGCCTTGTGAAGCGTGGCTGGCTGCATGCCAAAACACTGCCCGCAGCCATTACAATTGTCAGTCACAAAGTAAGTTTAATCAGAATGTAGTAAAGGACTGTAGTATGCAAATCAACTTTTGGGTTGGGGCTAGCTTTATGTTTTATAACAAGAAAAGAGAGAATTATGTTTTATAACAAGAAAAGAGAGAATTATGTTTTATAACAAGAAAAGAGAGTGTCTAAGAGTGAATGGCAGAATCTTAAACAGTTGCCTGCATGAATTTTATACTTTTACCACAACACCACATCAAGTGTTCACATAACACCATAACATGCTGTCACACAGGGTTAATTTAAAGAGTTATCGAGAGGTTGGGCAGTTCCCTTACATCCAATTCTTCTCAAGTTCTACTCTACAATTTCTGTCCTTCCTTCCATCAGAGAAAATTCTTTGATAATAAGAATGGTCATTCATTTACTTTAGACCAGCAGATTTCTTCAGGGAACTAAAACACGTGCCCAACTCCACTCCACAGCAAAAAAGGTAAAAACATGTCTTACCAATCAGCCGTATCTGCTTTTTACTTGAAATGTATATTAAGTAACAATTCATGACAAAGCAAAAAGAGGAAGAGCTACAAAGATCTGCAGAACCTAATGCAGGACATGCTAATAGTAGAATGTGATTTACTGGGAAAATCTTAAGAGGACTGTATGTCACAAAGGACAGAGTTTGACGTCTCATTAAAAATGAGATCTTAATAGATAGTACTAGCTCAGTTCATTACAGATGGGAACAAAATTAGCACTGAATTTGTTGAAGAAATCATCTAAGTATCAGGAAAACCGAAAAACCTTAAAGCACAATGGCAAGATTGTGACATGAACCACGATTTTCTAAGTTTCTATTAAGTATGGCACCACATAGCTCAGTTCTACATAACACATTCTGATTCAGTACAATTTTGATTATTTTATTAAGGTGCGCAGGATCCTAAAGGAGTTAAAAAATGGAAGTGTTACAAAAATGATCTGCATAATTCATGTTAAGGCACTTGACAGACTTGAGTCAGGGTCATTACAAGAAAAAGCATTATGCTACTGTTAAAAACTTAAAAAATTGTGCCACTGGTTCATATTTTCCACAAATTTATGGAGTTGTCTGTTGGAACCTTTCCACATTCAAAGAATATTATCTACATATCTGTACCAATACACAACATGTTTTGCCAGTGGTTCTCTCTTTAGGAAAATCAGTCTCCCACTTCTTGTGTATTGGTAGAGATATGTAGATGATATTCTTTGTATGTGGAAAGGTTCTAATAGAAAACTCCATAAATTTGTGGAAAATATGAACCAGTGACACACTAACATAAAGGACAGCATGGAGTAAGGGGAGAGGGGGAGGAGCAGCATAAATTTCCTGGACATTACCTTAAAGATAGAAGACAGGTAACCATAGATTAAAAATTTACCTAAAAGATTCCTTCATTGACACTTTCATCCCGGCTTCCTCCTAACATCCTACAACCTACAAACATGCAGCATTCCATCACAAGATCCACTGTCTCCTTTCTATCCCTGTGTCCCAAGAAGACTTTGATCTGGAACTTAACACAATAAAAACAATAGCCATAAATAATGAATTTGACCCCAACACCACTGATGAAATTTTAGGTAAGAAGATGAAGAAGCAAGTCAGGTCCCTACTGTCTCCAATGAAAAATGCAGATAAACTGGAAAAGAAAAGGTGCAGGTTATCTTTTATAGGGAAAACATCAACTAGCATAAGTAACATCTTGAAGGCAAGGGGATTCTCTGTATTTTTCTATGTCCCTCAGACAATAGGTAGTTTCTTGCTCAATGCAAAAGACAAACAACCAGTTATCACAAAAAGTGGGGTTTATAAAATCACATGCCGTGAGTGTCAGTCTTGCTACACTGGACAGACTGGGAGGTCAATCTGTACGAGGCTTAAAGAACACCACAGAAGCTGGAGATTGAAGAAGCCTGATTCAGCCTTTGCAGAACATTGCCTGAACAATAACCACAAATACACAATAGATGTATATGCACAAAGGAAATGGGGCCAAACTCAACCAATTAGAAATTTTAGAAATTAAAAGACAGATGTGTGTATCCCCACACCTATTATTAAATGAGCAAACCCAATTCAGTTATTCGCCTCTTTTTGATGAGATCACAACCCCAGGATACAAGCAAAACTTTGGGTCCCAGTCCTTCGTAGTTAAAAAATCTCTTGGCTGATGCATAACTTTAGTCCGGTCATTGTAGTGTAATTGCTGAATGTGTAATAATGTATGAAATTTGTTAAAAATAATCATTGACGTAAATGTTCATTAAGCTATGGATCGATATTTTAAGAAGTTGATATGATTATCTTTGCCTAGTCATCATGTTTATCTATGCATTATCATCTTTGAGAATCAGTAATGTACTTGAAAATGGGCTTATAACACGAAACCTAGGTCGTGCAATAACATTAATAATAATATTGAGAAACAAGGCCAAAAGCAATGTTTGTTTAGTTACTTTACAATGGTTCACCAAGAACCCACAGATGGTTCAATTAAAATGACTTTAATATCGAGTTTCACAAATTCACATCATACCATTGTGTTCCTCATAAGTAGAAGTTTAACTCTTTTTGAGCACCAGTGTCAGAAGATGCAGATTCTAGATGAGGCTACCAATGCTTATGGCTAGCACAGCCATCTGCTGAGTGTTTTGGGTATTTATACAGCAACATTAGTTTTAATTTTTTTCATTCGTATAAAAATTTATTCAGCATTAAAGGGTTAAAAGAATTTAAATGCATACCTGCACATGTATAGTGCCCATTTAAAATCAGAATGACTTGGTTATACTTTTGCCACTTTTGAGTTGTTACTACACGGTATCAAGATCTATCTTATGACCAAATAAGCATAACTCTCATCTTAACTGGTTTCCGTTTTAGCTGCAAATGTATATACATTATTACAAAAAAAATAATAAGGATCAAACAGGTGGAAGAGATGATCCAGAAGATCCATAGGAGGTCGTGCTAATTTCTGAACAGATCTTTTTTTGAACTTCCTGATCCCAACAGAACTGTTAGAAGACACTTTTCCCGGTACTTCTTTTTAGAAGCATTGCCAATTGCTCCATGACGACAATGAAATGTGATTTTCCAGTAAGGAAAATTAACATTTTTTTCAGTTGTGAATGTGTTTACAAGCAACTAGGATTGTCTTGGAGTCCAATATTGAAAGTGTTAGCGTTTGTTTCTTAGTGCAAACTTTTCAGTAGTAGGTATTATTATTATTATTATTATTATTATTATACTTGCTCTCATTTTAATTGTTGTTATTTTTTCTCTCCATAGCTAAGGAAAAACTGCAACATGAAAGGGGTGAAGGAGAATATTGCAGTCGGCAGTTAATCTTCTTTTCCCTTCCTCTGAATACTTGCCTTGTTTCAGACAGCAGCATTGAACATGTAACCTCTGTTGTAAAGAGAGTCAGAAAAATTGCTGAGGATGTAAACAGTACACAAGAAAATCATCACAATCAGGACACAGAAACTGTAGATGATAATGCTGATTAGGTCATATGTTTCTGCAAAGAATTACAAATACCCTACAAGAAATGTGAAGCCGAAACATTGCTCTAAATGTTGACAACATTGCAACCATAACTTCACTGAGTGAGACAGACAAAATACCCATTGAGGCTACTGTGTGATCTTGGATCAGTTGAGCTACGAAGGGAGTACCTAAATAAGTTAGTGGAGGAAGAAGAAAAACAAAGTATGAAAACAAAATCTAATAACTCACAAAGGAAGAAGAGCATGACATTGTATCTAGTAACGAGAAATAAGATACAAGTACATATGCCATTTTTTCTCAAGACATTTGATGTTTGTGAAACCTTTGCATGAAATACTATTGAAAAAAAAAAAGAGATGAACATCATGTAATAGAGAGATAGAGAGAATAGGATGTCATGGACCAAATATAAAGAGACCAGAAAATAGTAAAGAACTGTAAGGAAACACATTAAGAGTTTTCCTACCCTTCCTTCTCATTAGAAGACGATTATTTTATCAGTCGCTATGAGTATTAAGATATTGTATGAGTTACATCGGGAACAATGCCATGAAGAAGGAAAGACAGCTGAAACATTATGGTTGTATCGGTAGATATTTACAACAGAGTTTAATCTGAAATTTCATAAGAGCCAAAAAGACATGTTTGATAAATGTTTAAAGCAGTGGTAGTTGATCAGAGGAAGGAAGGGATGCCAGGCTTCAGCAGCAGCAGCACCAGCAGCAGCAGTAGTAGTAGTAGAAGAAGAAGCAATAATTGTTTTTACACTAAACCTTTATGCTCTTGGTGATTAAAATACTTCTGGGTATTATGCCGCATCATTGCTAAAATCTAGCAACAATAATAAACTAAAACTGACGTTTCGGCCGAATTGCAATGGCCTTCCTCAGGGCATGACTGGTTTTGCGTGGGGTTAGGTACTTCTATTTATTACAGACTATTGATGCCTGACGTAACTGTAGTAAAACTTTCAATTGGCCCTCTAATATAATTGGCTAGTCATGACGTAAGGGAAGATGGAAGGAAAGAGGCTATTCGTGGATGTGCATGTCATCAACGATTGGTAGCTGTCTGCCAATCAGCGTTCAGCTTCTGGTCGGCAAGTTTTCCTCCTGGTGTTGCGGAAGTGGACTGACAGTTGCTCTACAGCTGTTTGTGCAGATACGTCCGTGTCCTGTGTAGCTTCTGCCCCACGACCGTTCGCAGCCCGTTGGACTGGGATGGCCGGCAGCCAGGACGCCAGAAGTTTGTAGCCATCTTCTCTGTTGATGTTGTCAGGCTGCTTAATAATTTCGATCGCCTCCCGTATTTTGCGTTCTCGCATCCACGATTCTTTCGCCAGTACTCGGGCTTCCTGGAACCTGATAGGTTGTCCACAGTCACTGTGGTGTTCCGCTATCGCCGATTTATTATGTTGTTGTAATCGTACATAGCGTTCGTGTTCTGCTACTCGTAAGCTGACAGGTCTCCCTGTTTCTCCTATGTAGGCAGCTCTCCAATGATGTAGCATAATACCCAGAAGGATTTTAATCACTATGACACCGGCCGCGGAATCCTACATTCTTGTATCACTTTATGCACTTTGTCAGTGGGAGTGTAAGACTTTGGCTGGTGTTATTTCTTCTAAACCATCAGCACTAGAGAGCAAGTCAAAGTGCAGCAGCATGAACCTAACCTAGGGCAGCCAGAGGCACATAACATAAGGCAAGGAGGCCAGAGCATCCCAGGGCACCAGCAAATGCTCGGTTGCCATAATATAAAATTGCCCTCCTCTGAAGCTCTTTTTGCGCATTGTTTTGAACATTGTTTAATTTTGCAACAGAGCTGTTCTTCTAAAATAATAGTAAGGATTTTTTTCTCCACACTTGAAGGTATTGTTTCTTCCTTTCATGTCCTCCACAGCAGTTCTCAACAGTATTGTTGGTAACACATTCCTTCAGACAGTGAATGAGATGGAGCTGTAACGCCAAAATAATATCTACCATTCATGAAAACCGTCCAGGGCTTATCAGCACTTTAAATAAAATAATTGTGAGCCCTGACTCTACTGCAATGACTACAAGAGAAGTCCGTGGTTTCAAAAATAGTCTCCTAGACTTTGACTTTTACTTTTTCTTCTTCTGTTTTTCAAAGCAGGTTTTTAAAGACTGAACAGCATTTCAACATTCCTCAGGAAAAAACCAACGGTGCACAGTTTTGTAACAAAGCTGTTTCAGAATGCATAACTTACATGAAAAAGTTATGCAATGAAGATAAATTTATCAACTTTTCCAATTCCACAAAATGCTCAAGTAATTCACAATGTGAAACTTCTGTGAATAGAACTGAATGATGGATGAATGCATTGGCAGTCCATTGATGTCTAAATACTAACACAGGTACTTCAAGGTATTGGATAATATTGTAAAATAGCTGGAAACAAAATTTTCACATTATGACAAACTCCACTTCCTTAAATTAAGCATTGCTACTCAGTTCACCAAATATGCTCAGCACTTCCCTGTAGACACTTTGCATTCATTATAATGCATCCTGCAATCGATCATGGTTACATATTTAACCAGAGATTGTCATTTAAAGATTTGGGATGAAGAAGGATCACTGAGCTAATTTGTAGCAATGCTCAAATGCCCAGTCTACCAGCTCATTTAAAATAAAATTAATGTCGTCGTCATTATTATTTTTATTATTATTTCTTTCTTGTCTCAGACGTTATGTCTGGTTAAAAATGGAAGGTGACGCGGACCTTGATCAAGCGTGACTTCCTTTTAACTGTATGGTATATGTTACATTGCATTTAGGAACTTTCGGGTAATTGAACAAGTGTCAATAATTACAGATTTCTGTAGTTGTATATATAAGTTTGGATGTAGCTGTATTGCATTGATGTACTGGTGGATATTGTGTGGTATGACTCCTGTAGTTGATAGTATAATTGGGTATAATTGGTATAATGTCAACTTTATCCTGATGCCACATGTCATTATTATTATTATTATTATTATTATTAGTACTAGTAGTAGTAGAAGCAGTAGTCGGGGCAGTGGTGGTGGTGGTGGTGGTGGTGGTCATCGTCATCAAGAATGCTAGGAATGTGTACATTAAAAGGGAAGGAAAAGAAATTTTTAAATACATTTCCTGTCCTACCCAGAACTTTGGCCCATGATCTGCCACTGGTTTAAAATTTTCACATCTTCCAGCTGAGGAAAGTAGAATGAAGTTTTTGACAGGGAACAGGAAGAGTATACGATGAGGAAAGAAATGGCAAGATAGTGCAACAGAAGGTGAACCTCTGCTGGCTGAATTTGACTTGCAAGCTGTGCTTTACTGCTCTACGGTGAATGCAAAGGCGGTATACTACAAGAGAATGCTATCTATTTACAATATCACAGTTCTTAATGTAGGTGGAAACAAAACTGATTCCAACATATGGCATGAGGCAACAGTGAAAAGGGGTAAACGGGTTCCATAGAGGTGGCTTCATTTGTGTGGAAATTTTTGAGAAATTGTGCACAAAGAAAACTGGTAACCTCATTTTCTGATACATGTGAGTGCAAGAACAGGAATGTGAACATGAATACCATGTATTTACGTGCAGCAGATATATTGGCTATTCCAACTATCAACCAAAAACCAGTAACCATGTTTTCTGATACGTGTGTGGGCCAGAACAGAAATGGCCACATTAATACTATGTATTTGCATGCAGTAAATATACTGGACATTCCAACTATCAACCAATGCCCCCTCGCCCCCCCCCCCCCTTTTTTTTAGCCTGGACAGTCACAAATGGTGGTAGACTCACACATGTGGATGCTTTTGATCCCACTGGCTGGGTATACTATTGTAAGAAAGGCCTCTAACAAGTGAAGAGTGACAGAAATGGATAATACTCAAAATTTTAGATTGCAACTAGCTTTGTAAGAAAATAATTTGAAATAAGAAGTGGAGAAACTGTAAAATGCCTTAAGATTGTTTGGATGTAATATTGGAAAGATCAACCCAACATGTTATTTTCCAAGTATTCCTTCATATGGTGACTGTGAATTCCAAATTTCGCACACCAAGGAAAGACCTGACCTACAATATTCATTGAATTTGGAACTTGAAGACAAAATTCCATGGCCAGCATATGATGGTCCTCCTTGCATAAATAAAGAAAAGAAAAAAATCTTATAGATTTATATAATACGAGTACTAACTTCCTATGATAGATACACTCCTGGAAATGGAAAAAAGAACACATTGACACCGGTGTGTCAGACCCACCATACTTGCTCCGGACACTGCGAGAGGGGTGTACAAGCAATGATCACACGCACGGCACAGCGGACACACCAGGAACCGCGGTGTTGGCCGTCGAATGGCGCTAGCTGCGCAGCATTTGTGCACCGCCGCCGTCAGTGTCAGCCAGTTTGCCGTGGCATACGGAGCTCCATCGCAGTCTTTAACACTGGTAGCATGCCGCGACAGCGTGGACATGAACCGTATGTGCAGTTGACGGACTTTGAGCGAGGGTGTATAGTGGGCATGCGGGAGGCCGGGTGGACGTACCGTCGAATTGCTCAACACGTGGGGCGTGAGGTCTCCACAGTACATCGATGTTGTCGCCAGTGGTCGGCGGAAGGTGCACGTGCCCGTCGACCTGGGACCGGACCGCAGCGACGCACAGATGCACGCCAAGACCGTAGGATCCTACGCAGTGCCGTAGGGGACCGCACCGCCACTTCCCAGCAAATTAGGGAAACTGTTGCTCCTGGGGTATCGGCGAGGACCATTCGCAACCGTCTCCATGAAGCTGGGCTACGGTCCCGCACACCGTTAGGCCGTCTTCCGCTCACGCCCCAACATCGTGCAGCCCGCCTCCAGTGGTGTCGCGACAGGCGTGAATGGAGGGACGAATGGAGACGTGTCGTCTTCAGCGATGAGAGTCGCTTCTGCCTTGGTGCCAATGATGGTCGTATGCGTGTTTGGCGCCGTGCAGGTGAGCGCCACAATCAGGACTGCATACGACCGAGGCACACAGGGCCAACACCCGGCATCATGGTGTGGGGAGCGATCTCCTACACTGGCCGTACACCACTGGTGATCGTCGAGGGGACACTGAATAGTGCACGGTACATCCAAACCGTCATCGAACCCATCGTTCTACCATTCCTAGACCGCCAAGGGAACTTGCTGTTCCAACAGGACAATGCACGTCCGCATGTATCCCGTGCCACCCAACGTGCTCTAGAAGGTGTAAGTCAACTACCCTGGCCAGCAAGATCTCCGGATCTGTCCCCCATTGAGCATGTTTGGGACTGGATGAAGCGTCGTCTCACGCTGTCTGCACGTCCAGCACGAACGCTGGTCCAACTGAGGCGCCAGGTGGAAATGGCATGGCAAGCCGTTCCACAGGACTACATCCAGCATCTCTACGATCGTCTCCATGGGAGAATAGCAGCCTGCATTGCTGCGAAAGGTGGATATACGCTGTACTAGTGCCGACATTGTGCATGCTCTGTTGCCTGTGTCTGTGCGCCTGTGGTTCTGTCAGTGTGATCATGTGATGTATCTGACCCCAGGAATGTGTCAATAAAGTTTCCCCTTCCTGGGACAATGAATTCACGGTGTTCTTATTTCAATTTCCAGGAGTGTAGATATTCAGCGATCACAGGCCCTGCAGGCCACACGCTGCTTCCACAAACTGCCTCCATTTCTTCCTGTTTTGTGCCCGGTTCCTCCAGGTGTCTGCAATTCCCAGGGCTGCTAGGTTCTTCGCCAGGTCGTCCATCCAGCACTGCCTTGGTCATCCAATGGAACAATGGAACGTTTGGTGTTTGGTTTCCTCGCTAGTGCCTTCTTTGCCTGTCTTCCATCTCGCATAAGGGCTACATGGCCCACCCATTGTATTCTTTTGCTCTTTATCTTCTGTAGGATAGTTGGTTGTCGCATCAGAAGGTAGATTTCCTTGCTTTTCCTCCTCCTCTTCCTCCATTCTCCATTGTCTAAAACTGGTCCCCATATCTTCCTCATTACTCCTCTTTCAAATATTAATAGTTTTTCCCTTTCTCATTTAGTCATGCTCCATGTTTCTGAAACCGTACATTACTGCTGGGCATATCACTGTGTTGTAGATTTTCACCTTAGTGTTCACTGAGATAGGTTTAGAGCCAAGTGTCTCTCTGAGGGAATGCATGCATTTCATTCCCACTGCTATTCTTTCCTTGATGTCCATTTTTATGTTGTTGTTCGTGGTAAACCAAGATCCCAAGTATTTGAACTGGTCTTCTCTCTTGAACCTGTTGCCATCTATCTCAAGAAATTCTACCTGCTCTTGTCTTCTTGCTCTGACTTCCTATAGTCCGATTAAAATTACTTGCAGCTGCAGTGTTGTCACATCAGCTGCCACTCGATTATAGGAGACCCACAAACACAGCGGCTCACTTTACAAATGCTGTTAATGTGTAATGCAAAGAGATGTTGGTAGTGGCCACTGCGATGGTGTCTGGAATGCATGATGCTCTATCGACATTTGATTTTAGACAACCAATCGCTAAACTGTGGCAGACAACGTGTTTTGTAGCCCTGAATTTAAACTCGTGTCCCAAGTTAACCAATGTGTCCGAGAAAACAGCAATCAACAATCTGCAGCAGAAGTAAAATCACGATCGCTTTGTTCGCACCAATTAAAGCTAACCTTTATGAGCAATCTCAAGATAGAAAAATTCGGTTTCAGGGCTAAAAACAAACTATAATTTCTCACTATCACTGATTACCTGAAACTATCCTCACACTGGCTACACAAGCTGCCATGTCACCAACCAAGGAGCAGTCCCCATTGGCACTTGGTTGCAGATTATAGCTGGCACAGGCAGATACCAGACATAAAAAGAGGGATAGGCAGAAAGATAAGAGCAAGTAAGAGAGTGAATACGATGATGTAGCAAAGCATTGGAAATAAAAAATTAAATTTAAACTAGTTAATTGAATAAAAGTAACAATCAAACTCTTTTGATTAGATTAGAAATTTTTTTTTTAGATCTGACGAGATTCAAACCTACAATCTTGTATGCGGTAGGCTTCCACACTATAACGCGTAGTTCAACCCTCATATTTATGAGTGTCATGTCTAGTCAAAACAACGAATTGCAGCCTTCAGAAATTCAGCTTCACACAATGTCATGCAAAGCTTATCTAATGTAAGCCGATATCTGTGATTGTGAGAAGTGTATATGCGACGCTGAATCACAACTTGTGCAGAAGTATCCTATCCAAAGGCGTTTGTTTAGTGATGTGTACGATGGGGAGGGGGGGGGGGGGGGAAAGAGAGAGAGAGAGAGAGAGAGAGAGAGAGAGAGAGAGAGAGAGAGAGAGAGAGGTGTTATCACATGTGATGAAATATGAAATAAAAGTGCCAGTCCCATGATGATTCAGGATCCAAACAAGTCTAGGAAGAATGCTGGACAAGGAATTGGAAATTAACTGACCAAATTTTATGGCAGTTTGGCAATGGCAAAGAGTTCGGCCATAATGTTGAGCGCTCTGGTTGGAGGAAACCAGCTCCAGTGCATGAAGTGCCAACTATGAAGTAATTTCAATCAGACTATAGGCATCACACACTACATCAAAAACTCTGTACTGTTAATGAGTTAGGAACTAAGGAAAACTTGGCAGAGTCACAGTAATATTCATGTTTTTTCTTCTGTATTTGTTGCTAGTTCGTCGCCTTAGCTATTTCATGTAAACCACTTTTAGATTACATTACCATAATTCACAAACAGTAAACAAGTGTTTCGATTGTGTGTAACACGTGTCTTCACACTGTTTAAATTATAAATGCAGGTGAACATGCATTGAACAGTATCATGCAAAAACATGCATTTATATTAGAAAACAACCCGACTAAGGAAATACTGATGTTAAAAGCAAGAAGTTCCCATTCTAAGAATAACTGATGCATGATACCAGCTATTGATACTGTTCAATGCATATTCACTTGCATTTACGATATGAATGATCTGGAGATGGTTGTTATACAGAACCAAAACTGGATATTATTTTCTAACTGTGTAAAATTCAATCCAAGCAATCAAAAGTTTTTTGCATAATGTTATATATAAAAACTGTGGTAGGACAGCTATCTCCTTTCATGATAACGTCAGGCTTTGTGAATGTTCCTATGTTTGTCTGTGAAGATAAAACTACAAGAATCTTGTTTCTAATAGCTCTCAATTCAGTGTTAATGTGGACCAATAGTGTGTTGTGAAAATAATACCTGCCTTTATATACTCTCCTTCATAAATTGACAATAAACATACTGAGAAACAGTTATCTTGTTTATTGTAGTCACTGAATGGCACACATTCCCATTGTTTGTTCAAGTAATCTGTATTGATAAAGACATTATAAACTTAGCTGCAGTAATCTCTTATAATGTTACCCAAAGCTGCATATTTGTTTGACGACCATATGTTATACAGCTGCAGCCATTAAGGTGAAAATTGGACAAACGTAACTACATGCATAATTTCATAAAATATTTCAGTAGTGTCTACAAAGTGAGTAGACTGTGTAACTCATAGTAGAAAAACAACAAATGAAATATACTTTTTGTTGTGATAGAAAGTACCCAGTTTTCAGTATGAAACCTTTAAATCATTTTATTTCAAAACAATGTTTTTGTAATTATGTCTCTTTTACCCTAAATGGGTGAAATGTAATGTGTACAATTCCTGTAATCCTGTTTCTGTTATTCCGTCCTTTCCTCCCTCCCTCACTACATGTGTAAATTACCAAGCTGGGATTCAACTACTTCATGTACAGAGAGTATATTTTCAGCACGTACAGAGAGTATATTTTCAGGAGTCCACCCAAAGTGGCAATTCCAGTCTTTCACACCATTTTTGAGTGACCTCATTGTCTTGAGTAAGTCCACAGCAGTATGATTCATGTATTGCATAAGGAAAACTACAGATTTTCAAGGGAGGATAAGGTGGTGGTGGTAGAAAAACTGGTGTTTGTGCGTTTCAAAGATGTTCCATACAATTTACAGGATGTGCATGATAGTGATCTACTGTGTTACGCACACCAAATTGCAAGTGAAATAGCTCACAGTGATTTCAAGGGAAGCAGTGGACGATTGCATAACTTCAAACAGTGCTGCAGAAGTGGTAGGCATAAGACGATAAAATTTCAAACAAAATGTCAACTTTACAATGCAGAGCATACTGCAGACTCAGTGCCAAAATTTGTAGATGAGAAACAAGCTTATCCCATTGTTCAGTAAGGAATTTGCGTTTAACTCTGACTGATCAAAATTTCAAGAGGAAATACATATGAAAGGTACCAAGAGAATTTTATCGAAATCAACTATCAATGGCCTGGCCTGTGTAAAAGAACCTAAGACATTTAGAGCAAACCATCCCTCCTGAAAAGTGTGAGACATTGTCAATCCATACCACATGGAGCCACTGCACCAATTCAACCTGGACTTTTGTTTTTTTCTGCACCACAAAACATAATACTATCTGCAGCTACATCGAAAGGTTAGCCAGTTTCACGATGAGCTTCCAGCACAGACTTTCGCATTCAGTTACATGGTGTCAAATTCCATCAGTTCTTGTCACCCTGTTATACCAATATGGTACTATATGCATTCTTTATGAGCGGATATGTAGGCGAATATCCTGTGCAATTTGTAATTCCCAAGGAGTTCACCTTCAATTTTGATGGTGCGAACCTGTGTGATCACTGTGGCATGGCATTTTTTATTTGGTGCTCATGGTGCAAGTTAATGGTTTATTTTCAACATTGTCCATTTTGTGAAGCGTAATACATACATACCATAGATGGTTGATCTCTGCACCTCCCGCACACAAATTTTTTGTCACTCCCCTGATGCACAGTGATTCATTAGCAGCTGGTATTTTTTTCTGTCATAATTGTTAACACAACACTTTCAAATGAGCCTCACTAAAGTTGGAATTCGCAACCTTGCACGCAAATGTTCCTTGTGAAGAGACCCACAACACACTGTTTGTTGATCAGATCAAGAAAAGCATCAGAAACTGTGTAACTTGTTTATGTGTTTTTGTATCTTTAAAGTCACACATATTCATGTAACAGACATACAGATTCAGGAGAAAAATTAACAAATTTTCTTAACATTTACATCACAGTCACATGAATTGAGAGAAAATCTAGGCATTAACGTTCTTTACAGAAAGATAAGTTTCCAGATCCCTACAAACATTCACAAAGGTATTACGGAATATAATGATGGGCTACAATTCAGTTGTCCTCAATGAAAAAAAATATTGCAATAAAATTGCTGACATTTTCCCTTGTAAAAAGGACACCCATTATATTTAGCTGCTCCCTCATTGTAACATAACAGTTTCATTGACTATAACAGTGTGTCCTTGAATTGTCTTATTATTTAATATTAAAAAAGATCCAGATTATTTACATGACAATTGAGAAATATAAGTGTATGTTCAAGAGACTGTGAAAGAAGCTTCTGGTACTAGGTATATAAAAAGAATGAGACATTATTAAATGGTTAATAAGTAGAAAGCACTGGCTATGAGCAATAACCATAGTTAATTAAAGTACAGCAATTCTTAACAAAATCAAATATTTTTGCAGGTCAAGTTGCACAGAAATAATAGCTCAGAATAATTACAACAGTTTTTATTTATCACGCAGTAAATAAAATTTCAACAATGAAGAATACAAATATTTTATATTAACAAATAACAGGCAACTATATACAGGCAACTAAATAAATTACAGAAAAGTTAAATTAATGGAACACAAAGAGAACACAAGTAACTAGAGTGGAACCAGACACAGCTGGAATGAGAAAAAAAGAGATGAAAATTCGGATGGCAAGTCTCCTAGGGATAGCTTCTTTCTTTTTAAACATAATGAATTGCAAATAATACCAGTACTGACACAGTTAACTATTTTTATACACAAACTACTGTTGAATGGCATAAATCAGGAACAAAATTTTCTTTAACTTAAAACCCATAAACATTTAACTGATAAGATCACATTGATTTCATACTTAATCAGTTTAAAACTACTTGACAGTCACGAGGGCATTGGGCAAAAAAGGACAGTTATAGGGGCTGTTAGAAGGCAGAATGGTAGGGAAAAATGACAGACTGAAAAATAGATTGCTCAAAACTCAAATGTCATGAACACAAAATGTAAAGGAAAAGAATCCCTCAAGTTAAATTACATCAAAAACAAGATACAAATAGCATTTGCTTATTAGGCAGCAGCAGACAGTTTCTGTCATCAAGCAAAAGATAGGTAAGATTGCAGAACATCAAATTATTCAATGATAAGTAGTATTGTCATCAAATACTACAAAGGGAGAGAGAAGAGGGATATGGAGTTTCCTCTCACCTTGTCTTCGTCTGTCTCTTGATTTGGAGTTGTGGACAACTTTTATTCTTAAGTACTCCCACTATACCAAACTTTTCTAGTGGATGGTTCTGGAAGCTAGTATTTTGCATCATATTATATTTGTATCCATCAACTGACCTTTTAAACAGATTGTTTTATATTTTTAATGTGCTTGAGTATCAAGATGAACAGTAGTATTATCAATTAAGTGTGATACATTTCATGTCAGAGGAGATAATGATTCAATGCAGAAGACCAGTAATCGTGAGTAATGCACACTATAGCATTACATGTATTGAAAAGGAAGAGAGAAGAGGAAAGGATAAAGAACAAATGCCAATATATAGAGAATTCTAAGAATACAAAAGTTGATAAATGAAATCATAAAAAAAGAGAGAGAGAGAGATATGAGCACTACCTAAGCACCAGGTATTTAAATAAATGTGAGCTTCCTAGCATTTAGCAAATACTTAGAAAGCAATGTGAAAATGAAAACTATGCTTATAAAAATGCATTACAATTTCTACGGCTCTACAAAAAAAAAACTGCATTCATTAACAAAGTAGTTTGTGTTGGAAGTATACACTACCACACTCATTCTTACAGAGTCTTTTGGTGGTCACACAACAGTAGTGTGTTCCTTATAGCTTTGCTCAAACAATGTTGCACAATATACCCAGCTTTATGAATATTTTTTCTCTTGAAACATTGCTTATTCTGAGTGGCAACTGCTTGAGACAACTAATTGCATTATGTAAAGGGCACTGCCACAGAAGTATGAAGGATGTGTTAGGCAAACTTCATGGATATTGGAACAACAAAAACAGACTGAATGGATAATAGAGTGTCTACACAAAATTTTTATTTTGGCTAGGATGTATGATGATGATCATAACTAATTTCAGCCATTACAGGCCATCTTCAAATCTGTTTCAGCCAGCAGTCTTTTTGATGTGCCTTTCGGTGACTTCGTACCTCTACTATCTGTCGAGTTGTTAGGTTTCCTTAGAAATTCCACCAGGGCTTCCCATATCCATGTAAAGGGAGAAATATACAAAATGAGCTAATACGTCTTCCACTCTTATGATTTATAAATCTGAAGATGGCTTCTGATGGTTGAAATCACTAGTAATCATTTATACCTTCTCAGAGCTGTAACTGATATAAATAACTGCTTATCATAATCTTGGGCAGTCACAACATGGGTTTTATTGAACTGTTGTTTTACACGAGTTTTAAGTCAGAATGAGTCATATTTTGATTATGTGAATATTGTGATTGCATAGCTGTGGTGCAGTTGTCTGATGTTTGTGATTTCTACATGCTTTTACACAGAACTGAAGATTTTCACCGCTGAACGAAATTTACTTATTTGGACCTTTATCGACTAATTCAAGACTGAAAAATAGTTTGGAATAATTACTAATAACTCATTAACAGTATATGTATCTGTAAAATAAAATACATATGCCCTCTGTCAGAGAAAGCTGTAAACTAATTCTGAGTCAGTGATTAAAAAAAAGCATTAATCTGTAATGTCAGACACGATGCAGCAGTCAAAACAAATTCAAAGATAATCAAAAAATAGCCAGTGGCAATGCAGCAGAAATATTTCTGCTGGGAGAATGAAACTGAAAATAATAATCTATGTGGGTGTAAGCAGCTCTTGTTGCACACCCTTCTTCGTATACACTCCCAACCCCTTCCAAACTGAAAAGTCAGTGGCAGATCCTAATCTAAAACTATTTTGGGAATAAACACCAATAGAATGCAAATAGCCCCCTGAAATTGGATGTTTTATCTCAGCAGCCTTTCAAAATGTCAGGGCATTATTTTTCACAACTTTTGGATGGAATAAGCAAGCCAGTCTCTTCAATATGACAGACTCCCTCATAAAGTTCTTCAAAATGGAAGTTTAATGTCACTAAGATTCTCTCAATAGTTTCTAGGGCATGTCACAACCTAACAACCCTTCTTTGCAATTATTGTACCTCCAGAACCATTTACTTCACATACATATGCAAATTCATTATGCAAAAAATGCCTCATGTCTTCTGCTTTCAGTCATGCAGCCACATCCACTGTAATGCTGCGTGTTAGTTAAGAAACAATATGCACTGTGCAGCAGTTCCTTTGGAAGTTCTCAGAGGCATTTTACAATGGTGTCAACACAATGGAACTCACTGCACACTCAACAAAACATTACTTCCATGACCAATTCTGTTGTTCCCACCCCTTTCTGCCTTTTTCTTTTGCTGTCATACTTTCAAACTCATTTTTGATTTATCTACTTCCTTTCCACACCCACACAAAATCCCTATATATTTTTATTTGCTGTAGCTATTCAATCAAATACAGTAGCTGCCATCTCTCTAGCAATATTTTATTCATTTCTTCAGTTGGTTGTGTCCACTGACCCTGTGTTCTGCATTGTATTCTATCTTTGTAACTTCTGAAGTTCTTAAAACATAGAATAAAATATTTGCTTTCAGAAACTTCTGCCATATCTCCGTGAACTATGTCCAAGAAATGTTTGTTTTTACAAGAATTCATTAACTAGGCAAAAATCTCATTGTAAGCTCCATAACAAAAAAGAATACATGTTTATATTACAATCTGTCAACAAATAACATAATTTCGACGAACACACAGCAAAGTTAAATATTATGCAATTATTCAGTACAATTCCAAAATAACAAATCCTGAGTTTCAGCCCTCTATGAATGGTTTTAACCGCAGTTTGAGATCTGTTTTAGTTCAACACTTCCAGCGAAATATACCGAGTCATACTCGCACAATAAGTACAACCAAAAACCTATGTTTGACTTACTATTAGTTTCAATGCAGCCATCAGATCAATAATCACTGTACATGTTTATAACAAGCAAACAGGGTATTGCACTGGCAAATGCTGACCATGAAATTGGGTTTCAAACTAAACATTCCACAAATGAGCAATATAATCTAGACAGTTGAAACCACCTGTAAGCTATGTAACCAATTTTCCAATGCCCATTACATTAACTCCACTAAAAAATAATGTGAAAGACTTTTCAGGTTACACTAATCCACACCATGTGCTGGGGACGATACAACTGAATTTTCAGTTTACCATCACCACCAAACAAAATAGTTTTCTCAATAATATTTGATCATGTTTCATATTTATTTACATTTTGTCAATTATTGTACTGTACACGTTATCAATATGTACATGTAACTAGAAAATACTATAGAGGTACTTGGTATATCTTCAAAAGATATGCTGAGCATCTGGTGAATGATATTTCAGAATTATTTGCAGCTGCTCACATCTCTGCAATAAATAGAATATGTAAAAAGGGTTTAAAATCTCCTAGAAAACTATACCATTTAACACTGCCATGACAAGTCTCTCATTATTCACACATCTTCATGTGGCAGCATTCATTGTTAAGAGGTGCATTAATAAATACTGTAAAACAGTTATAACCCATTTCTAATGACGGAGAGAGTATCACAGCAGACACTACAAACAATTTAAGACAAGAAACAATCCAGAAAAACAAACAAAAAAATGAACTCATTAACTAGACACTTCTAAGTAAAAAATTAATTACTATTTACTATTCTGTACAATTCCTTCTTACAGCCTCCAAAGATTTTTTTTGTTCCTTAAGAACAAAATTATATACACCTGGAAATCAAATTAGAAATACATTACAGTTCTAAACAGTCATATAATGAATAACATCAAAAGAACTTCATGAAACAGAAGAACAGTATTTTTTAAAATGACATTCTGCTAATTTTGGTTGCATGGCAATATAGTTTATGAAGTTTGGAAAAATTCATAGTGAATGAGATATTAATACTTGACAGAAGTTTAACAATGACCTCCATAAACAATAATAATCTAAGTGACTAAAGATGTTGCCACTGTGTTGTAACAATATTAGTTGTAGACTCCAAGTGTCGAGTAATTTCTTCGTAGATACCATGACTCAACCACAACAACTGTAATTTTTTGTACCTCTCAGGGCACAATGTCAATGGGTTACCTCTTCGCAATCCCTGATCTGTCTCACCATACTGGTCTAAATAGGGTGGGGACATGAAACATCCTCGATTGGGACTGGCCAGTAACAAAATTTCACATTCACGTACACGAAGAAAAATACCGACTCCTGCACCACATTCGTGTGCATGGTAAGTGCATGCACCAACTAATGTCTTATTCAGTTCAGTTTGACAGCAATAACTCTGTGAGCACAACATGTCACCACACACTAGACACATAGTCGGATTACGAGAATCTTCACGGTCACTGTTCGGGCAAATGAAGAGTGAAACAGTGTTGATTAATTCACTGTAATCAACAGGCAAAGAAATGAGTTGGTTTACCGGCTGAGGAACTTTAACAAATGGATACTTTGATGCTCCAGACAGGTACTGCTGCACCTTCGGATGTTGACACCATCGCACAACCAAGTCTCTGTTCACATCTCCACATACCAGTTCTGAAAGTGTAATGTTCAATCCAAGATAAGTGCACATATTATCAAAAGTGTCTCCACCAACCTCCAGCAACACCTGTGGAGCTGGAACGCCTGTCAAGAAGTGGTAAAACAGGACACAACAACGCAAAAATGGTATACATGCTTCCTGCACAAGTCTGCATACTGCCTTTACTTGAATATTAGTTTCTGGTGCAATTCCAGCAGCTCTTCTGACATCCGTAATAAAACCAATGAGCTTTTCAGTTTCGTCTGGTTCACCCTCTACTTCCATACTCATTTCAGTGCTTTCAAAATCATTGGTTAACAGTACTTTTACAATGTTACACAACAACATAAGTCGAAAAATATATAGCTCCTGCAAACCCCCAGTAGGAATAGGAACAGCACCATCAGTTAAAAACAAACTGGATAGTGACAACGTCAAAGGTAAAAGCACACCAAATGTATCCCAGTCAAGGATACAAGGTTCATCATGTGGGCTTTCTAAAATTATTGTAAGTAATCTCAAAGCATGGCTGCTTATCATATCTGGAAACTTCCACGTCGTTCCAAGCACTGCTACAAGACGAATCAGACCTTCCAGACAGTCTTGCTGTCTTGATGATAGATCACCAAGCAATGGCTTGCCAGTATCTCTGAGAAGACATTCCATAGCATGAACTGTGTATGCACAAGATTTCCATGCCATCAGAACAATCCTTGAATCACCATACTTAGGGTGTGAACCCAGACTTTTAGTGAAAGTGGCTTGTGCAAACAGTAATATGAATGTAGACAGATTTTCCGAAAACTCGGTCCTCAGGTTATTGCGTGAAAACAGTGACGCAAATGCTTCTCCATCTTCCCCAAGTTCAACAACAACCTGGTGGATTGGGCATGTGTAGTAAAGTGACTCCATGACTTGTACATCCTCCTCTTCTTCCTCTCCACCTTCACCAGTTCCACCTCCACTGTCACTTGCTGAATCAGTTTGTTTTTTCTCCATACTTCTTAATGTCTTGCTAATCTTTTTCTTGTATTTTAAAGCAAGGTGCAAACCTGAGATCCATTTTTCAAATGATAAATTTGTCAAAGCAGCTTGTGAATTTGATATTAGAGATCCAACAGGAGGAACAAGTGGGCACGGTGTATTACTGAGACACTCACAAAGCGGGCACAGAAATTCCTGTTTCTCAATGTCAAAGCTTGCCGGCTGCCGGAGCCGATACGGTCGTCGCGACTCTTTGGCCAGGACATTCTCAAAGTATTTTTCCCAGCAATTACTGTGCATTACGTGACCACAAGTGCCAGTAAATGGAGCTGGCCCAATAGAAGCTGAGAGAAATAAAGGCTCAGACATTTTTTCCAGATATTCTTCAGACAGTCCCCTGTGAGTACAGAGTACTGTTGATTTTTGAACAAAAGCAGAAACAACAAGTGCTTGTCCACCAGCAGAAACTGTCTGATCTTCCTGACATAAAATGCAAGTATGTGTGCGGTCCGTTGTTGCCCGTGTTGTCTGTTTTGGTCCTAGGGCAATGGGCTGACATTCTGACTGTTCTGAAACATCCATGAACATTTCCACATTTTCTTTTTGTGAAGAGCTCTCTGCAAGAGCTGATTCAAATAACTTGGCATTTTCCTTCATAAAGTTCTTTTGCATTGCTGTCATCTGGGCCATTATTTTTGCCCTCTTCTGAGCTGCCATTTTTGCTCTCCATTCCTTTTCCTCATTTGCAGAATCTTCTGCCTGACCTACCCCCTCTTGATGCTGAGGTTGAGGTGCAGGTTGTACGTGACCAAGTTTGCGAGCTGCAGCAACTTGCCTATACTTTCCTAGTGTCCACTGCAGCAAATCTTTGTGCGCCTCAACTCTTGCACTACCACACAACTCTTCAATTAGGTTTTCAAGTCCCCACTTCTCTGCACGTTCAACAAATACCATATATTGGTAATGCTTCTGTTCTTCTTCGTGCAAAGCGTAACCTATGAGGTGAAGCACCTTGTGGAGCTGAGCTTCTGAAAAACTTCTTGCTCTAAGATTAATGCTACGTTCCAACACAGTTTTCATAATGTGCAGCATTACATCACATTGCAACAGATTTGCCATCATCATAAAAGCTTCACTGAGTGGTGGAAGAACAGGAGGAGGACAGCATTCCAACTCCCCAAGAGCTTTTCTCCTCTTCCTCTGGGCTTCTTCTGACTTTGACAATTCTTCTCTTGTATAGTGGTAAAAGAAAACATCATATTGATCATAATATTCAGGTTTCAGTTCATACACGCCTTTCCCTGTTCCCTGTGCAGGCTTTTTAAACACTGCAACTTGATCAATTACCCGTTCCATCCCAGTTTCATGGTTGACATCCTCAGGGAGAGTTTTGTTTAGCTCAGAATGTGGCAGTGGTTTTATACACAGCTGTTGGATTATTTCTTTTTTTATTTTGTCATCTTCTGTAACTTTACCAACACCAGGTGTGTACCTTTCACTAACAATTGTTATAAGAAGACCAAGGAACTCTTCAACTAAATTTATTGTCTGCCTCATACTATCCTCCTCTGGGTTTCTGAGGATATTTGTTTCAAACTGAGGATTTGCCCAGTTTAAGAGATTGAATTTATTGAGCAAATGTATGAGGAATTCATTGCTTTCAATCAATGATGCTCCCACCTGTAACAATATGATATCCCTGTCTAACATCTCCGATCGGCACTTGACATTGTGGTAAAAATAAAGCTGATTCAAAAGAGAGTAACCATTGCGACGCCACATTCCAGCATGCACTTGAGAAATCATTACCTGTGTTCTTAGTACTGGTTCAATAATTAGTTCTGGAGTTGGTTTAGGTATATTCTTGAACTCATTACTTCTAAATTCTAAACCAAATTTCTCCAAATGAAGATGTAAGCCAGCTAAAAAACGAGATAATGGTAGATGTATAGAGACTGGCTGCTGAGATACATCGTAAATTAAACACGGTGCACTGTGATCGGCCAACTCCCGCACCTCTCCAACTTGAGAGGGATCGTGCAATTTTTTTAGAGTAGCTCTGTATGCTTTTATCAGAACTGTTCTGTCTGTACCACACCATTCCAGAGCCAATGTTATTACATGTGCAAGTTTAATGTGGAGATTGAAAGCCGATTCCCATTCAGGTTCATACTCCATATGCTGTCCAACTTGCCTGGTTATCTGGTCCATTCCTTGCATCATTGATAACAGATTAAGCAAGTACGTAACACCGTGAAGGAATCCCTTACGTAGCTCATCTGTCCATACAGTCGGCTTTGCACTCAGGAGATAACGCAAGTCATAAAGTATGAACTGGGCACGTTTGAAAGTACCATTTGATGAATTTCTTTCAAATTCTAGTTTCCCTGCTTTATTGCATTTACGGTTGCATTCTGATATAAAAGCATTCAACAGGATATACAGAACATCTTCCTCTGCTATGAGATAATGAGCCAATGTAGGGACTGTAAAGACCTGCACTGACATAGAGGCAATAGAAAATGCGTGATCGTGATCATCTCGCATGAAGTCTTTGAGGACAACATTGTATGTCTTTGTGAAGAGTTTAGCAAATGCCTTTTTGCTCTCATACTCCATCAGGAGTCCAGAAATAATAAGACGGTGCCAGTGGGTGCGTGCAGATTTCCACAAATGGGAATCTCTGACCAAAATGCCCTCTATTATTGAAGATTCCTGATGGTCAAGCTCTAGTGCTACCTCACTGAAAACCACACGGAAGCCTTCCCCGTAGCCAAGAATTTTTTGTAACCACTCTAAAAGCTCCATTGCAAATACCTGATGAGCAATTACATGAGCATGCACAACAAGTACTTTCAAAGGTCTGTTTCCATGGCGTGCAGTAAAACGCTCAATTTCTGCTTTCAGTTCTTTGCAATGTGGAAAAGTGGAACACTTCACAACAGCACGACCTTCTCTGTCTATATTCGTCACATAATCTATAGCATCTTTCTGTGAACATTTGATAACTCTCGACAAAGTAGTAATCACTTGTTCGAAGGTGTGAGTCTCATCATTATAGAGAACAGTGCAGTGAGTGTCAGTATCAAAGAGACCTAATGTTCCTTCTTCCGATTCCTTAATGCTCAGATCTGAAGGCACTCTCAGATGTTCCACAGTCAACATCTGATATGCATATTTGAGAACAGCACTGAAAGTTGCACGTACTCTTTCTGCCATATCCTCTTGTAAGCACTTGACAGGTTCTTGCCCTGCTTGAGAACCGGCAGCATGTATATCACAGAAAGGTTCACTTTTCCAGGCTTCCGTATCTCCACAGTCACAGCATCCACCACCACCAGAGGTTCCCATCTTATATTTGTGGTTACGATGAGCTGACTGTTTAAAGCAGTCAACACAGAGAACACATGTTGAGTCCATACCACACTCTCTGCAGCTGTATGTCGGCTCACCTATTTTGAAGACTCTACCACATACAGTTGATCGATTTGCTGTCTGTGTTAGTGCACTAAAAACTTCTTGAGGGTCCCCATTGCAGATGAATCTTTCTAGAGGCTGAAATAAAATTTCTTGGGCCTTTGCTTCATCGTAGTTGAAGTCCAAACAATTTCCCTTAGGATCTGGACTATATATCCTCGGCACGTATATACGCCAGTGTTCTTTAAAGTGAGCACAGGACAATATGCCCTTTTCAAGCTTTTCTGTCCATACTTCTACACATTTACTGGCAGAATCAGGAAACTCATCTAGTACTGGTTGCTCCATGTCAATATCTGGGAGAGAGAATTCCTCACAGTCCATTTCTGTAAAATGAAAATAAAACAACTCTTTAACTTACCATTTTAACACTAACAACTATTACATAGCCAACAACAAAAATATTAATAAAGCTCATTGTCAACAAATGATGACAGCTATTTTAAGTCGAATGAATACAAGAGAAAATCTTGAGATAAAAATAAAAACAATGTATCACAAAAACTAACATTCCTACACAGTACAGATTTGTGTTGTGACTGAAATGACACTCATAAAAAAAAGGTTCTAAATACCATGTTATCTAACCTTAACTTCCTTCTCAAATAGCCAAAAAGAACAAGTATTTTCCTCCACATTGCATATGCAAATGTCCGATCTCTGGCTGCTCATCATAATGAGTTCCATTGTATATTTCAAGACATAGACATCCATGTAGTACTTCTGTTGAGACCTGGCTCAAACCAAGTATTATTCCAAGTACAGTAAATATACACAGCTACCTCTTTCTGAGACATGGCAGATGTAACAGATGAGAAAGCGGAGCAGGGGCATACGTACACTCTGATTTATCACCCACTGTGCTACACACATCCAACAATAATGAAGGTAAACAAGTGGAACACATGTTCATAAAGGTCAATTCCTTTAACAGAAAGTGCCTGATGTGTGTCCTCTACAAACCTTCTAAAGTACATGGGTTTGCTTTCTATGAAACTGCTCTTTCAAGTCTTGACATATGAGCATATAATTAATTATAGCTGATGACACTAACATAAATTTTCTATAAAAAGTCCTTCCACTGCAAAATTTATGCAAGTGCTTCTTTCCAATGTGTCATTACTTCATCTTGCTCCTACCCATCATACGATCAGTAGTCACAGACTCATAAATATATTAGCAACAAAACCTACAGATTAATTTGTACCTCTCAAATATCTGCACGTGACATAATTTTCATGACGTACTCACTTGAATGTCCCAGAAAGAAATCACAACTGACTACATACTGAGACTTCAAATGCATTAATTTATCTGAACTTAAAACAGAGGAGCAAGCAATAGTTTGGGAGTTGTCTTGTATTCACTTTCTGACATAAATCCTAAACTTCATGGATTTACTAACAAACTTACTCAACTATGACAAATATGTTCCCTTAATGACTGGAAAAGTAAGAAGGAAACACCCTGGCTAACTGAAGAGCTAAAACAACTCGTGAATCTCGGATGCTGCATAACAAACAGTGCCCCATGGCTGAAAATCATACTGCTTAAAACAGAAGTGGGGTAGAGTCAGTCAAGCTGTGAGAAATGCAAAACTCAAGAATGCCCATTATTAACTGTCAACAGAAAAAACTAGCTGCCCTACAGAAAAATCTGTATGGTCTTGGTATAGGCAAAGTAAACACTGCAGCTGACTTAATTGTCCCAGATGGAGAACTGAACCAGTATTTCTCATTATCTATAACCACAAACAAAACAGAGACTCATGGATTATGTCTAAATGACGAATCTTATTACTGACCCACTATAATGAATATCTTAACCACAAGTGTATCTCCCGAGTCCTGGAAACTGGGACTAGTTAAGCCACTACCTAAAAAGAACGTTACCACAGCACCCTCTAATTACTGACCTATTTGCATTCTTCCTGCATTGTACACAGCCTTAGAATATAAAATCCACAACCAGCTGACAAACCAACTAACCACAAGCAACCTACTAGACAAATACCAATCAGGTTTCTGTACACATCACAGCATATCTTCTGCCTTAATAAATGTAATACATGACCTAAAGCTTCCATGGATGCAGAAGAGGCAACTATCATGTGCTTCTTAGACTTCAGGCAAGCCTTTGGCATTATTGACGACTTCAACAGTTCACTTGCCAAACTTAGCAGCCTCCATTTCTTGCCAAATGTAGTGCAATGATTTCACTCATACCCAATGTCTCGCCAGCAAAACGTCATGTCAGGCACCACAAAGTCACAATTGAGAAAGGTAGTATCACACATCCCAAGGGTTTGTTATTATGTCCTTCATGAGACCAGTGAAGGATAGGTTATAATCAGATCAGGTTAAATACACACACTTTTAGCAGTATGCATGCACCTGATTTTCGTTAACATGTAACTTAAGCCACTTCCTTTGTTTCACACTTTAATGCATAATGATACAGTTAGCTTTTAGAATTAGAAGGATACAATTAGATATAAAACTAAAAGGAAGAAAGAAAATATGCTATAGAGTCAAAATGCAGACCACAGCAATTCTAAAAATAAACAGCCATAGTGACAGTTGAAAGAAAATCTTTAAAACCAGGAAGATCATATTGATTCAACAGCAGAAGCACCTGGTGCAACATTAAATATATATATCTGAACCTTCACGCTTTTATATAGTAACACAGAAGAATGCGAAACATATTAAAGACTGAAAACTCAACAACCAGTAATTCCAATGATAAAAGGAGGAATAGTAGAAAGAACACCAACAAGGGCTTCATTGTGTGTACAACTCATTCTCCACTATTTAGAACAATATTTCTTTGAGACACAGCCCACCAAAGAGTACAGGGTGTCATTTTTTGCCAACTAGGACACAAAAAATTGAAATTGCTTTTTTTTAAAAAAAAAAAGGGAGTGACTCGTTCTCTCTGGCTGTGACACACTTTACCATTGCAAAGTCATTTGTTCCTAGGTGCTGGGCCAAAACAATTTGCCATTTGTCATGTTAGTGGTTTTCCTCATTCATGGCTCTTATCATCACTACAATGTTTCCCTATTTGCTCTGCTTATACATTTGCCAAACTGCTTTACAAGCCCAAAAAGCCACTACGCAGCATTCAATCTCACAATGAGCAGTGGTCATAACATTTTGGCTCACCAGCGTATGTACTTAGTAGAACAGATAATGGTGGGAGTGACTTTCTGTAAAGAAACCTCAAATTAAGTAGTAGTACAACAGGTCTAAAACACAGCACATGGCTATAGACAGATAAATGCTAAAAGAAACATGTTCGATTGACAAAAGTTTTGTGCACAAAGCCTTCAATTACAACTGTAACAGGACCTTATCAAAAAATTTCTCAAAAAACCCAAACAAATATTAATCATATGTAAAGACAGTCTGTGGCACCAAAGTTCATGTCCAGAGACTCATAGATGACAGGAACAGAAATTGAGGGTAGCAAAGCAAAAGCAGAGGTATTCAACTCTGTTTTCAAATGCTCTGCAGTTGGATGGTCAAGACTGCAGTTTTTCAAGTTTTGTGGGGGCCATTCTGTGAGTACACAGTTGGTCACTTGTCACACCCACATAGAATGCTGCACAGAAATTGAAGCAGAGCTGATACAAAACACAGGTGCTTTAACATTTGGCTCTGCTTCTTACAGTGCAGGGCTGTGAGTGGACTGCAGTAGGGGGTAGTGGGTGCGCGTATGGGACAGGTCTTGCAATTGGGTCGACCATAAGGGAGTGATCCACAAACTGCAGGGTTGGGATAGGGATGGAAAAGGATATTCTGTAGGTTGGGTGGGCAAGGGCAACAGAAGACTGGGTGATGTGGGTACGATATCCTTCATCTCAGGACAGGGCAAGAGGGTACTCAAAGCCCTGCACTAGGAAGTGGCTGAGCCAAAAGGCCAGGGTGATAGTGGTCAGCAGCTGGTTAACAGGTTTACTGGTGTCACAGGAGGAGATGGCATGGGAGATCTGTTTCTGAATAAGTTGGGTCAGATACCGCCTGTCATTAAAAGCTCTGGTAAGGTTTTCAGTATTTTCGACAGCTTCCACATTCCAATGCAGGTGCGGCATCCCCTGGTGGAAGGTTCTTGCAGTAGGGTAGATGACACCCCAAGAGGCCAGTTTTAATGCTAAGCCAATTAGGTGGGCTAACATGTGTCACACATTATTTCAGAAACAAGACGTGTATTTGTAGTTCTGCTAGGGCAAAGGACGGGTTCTGGAACTGGAAGATGCAGAATGAGCAGAGATTCATGGTTGGGAAGCAAAAGGAGTGACAGACAAAAGGTAAAAAAATGGTTACAAAAGTTGATAAGTAAGAAGGTAAAAATTTATGGTTGATGTGTTATAACAGAAATAAATGGTAGGTACTGTAGTGTGACCCATGAATGATGGTGGCCCACACAGGTCAAGCCACCGACAGGGATTGCAGTGTTGCCAATTCCAAGAGACAGTTGGGTAAGCAGGAAGAAAGCATGCAGCCTGCAGATTACATCACTTGCTTACCATCACTATCAGCGATGACAATTCCCAACAAATGGAATAAAAAATCATTACAAAAACTTGCTATGATCAAATTTAATGTCCACACTGGCTATGACATTCACAGCAGCATGCTCAAAACACTACTAAACACTCATCATCCATCGGAGAATGCACGATGGAGTGCAGAACGAGGTTAAATTTGACTACCATCATTCATTACTAACTATATGTAGAAAACAATATGGGAAGGTTACAGCACAAATCAGGAAATATTTCAAAAAAACAGGAGTAAGTGGGTCATAAATAAATAAGTTTGATCACAAATTGACAAGCGTGATGATTAATAGACACACACGATGATACAATGCGATAGTAAAAATGTGCGACTGGCTAACCATCAAGTTGGGCAGCCACATGGAATTACCTAGGGCCAAGAAAGAGCCAACCACTCTGATCCAACCCCCCCCTCCCTCCACCCATTCAATCTACCCTCCAACCCCCACTCCCCCTGTCGACCCTTTGTAATTCCTGGACCATGCCTTGCTCACTAATTCCACCCTCCATATCCCCCAAAAATCTGCTCCACCCTTCATGAAACACACTGCTAATGAACAGCCATCCTCTAACAATGTTGTCAACCTTTTTGCCAAAACTCTCACCTCTGCAGAAGTCTCAGTACTTTCTCAAGGCCTCGCCTTTAGCCCAAAAACCTCAGTTGAACAATGCTTGACTTGTGAATGTCCTCTTTTCCTTTACTTGTTCTCTCCAGTGGAAACATGTTTTCCCATGTGCCCCACTGACAACAGTCAACCAAAGCTACACATATAACCTTCTTTGAAACAGTTCCAGCCTTCCTCCAACCGTGATCCTCCTCCCCAATCGCCCCCTGATAACCTCTCAGGAATTCCTCACTCTGAACCTGGTCTCTCCTTCCTTTCCTAAATTCCTCCCCAGTGATTCAAACACATCATGCCTATAGAACACACAGCTACCCATAATCTGATAATCGATCCAAACTATCATCCTTCCTTCAGACAAAAGCTCCACCACAGAGGTCATGAACTGTAGTGACTACAAGGCCAAGTGTCTCCATCAAATTTCTGACACCCCTGCATACAAACCTTATAGCGGTGATCTCATCCCAGAAGTGCAACAGGACATCCCCACATATCTTCCTGCTGGTCATCTCATTGTGGCTGGCTGCAATGCTACCATGGTACAAATCTCTGCCTTTGTTGATCAAATGATCAGAATCAAACTACCATCCATGAGCTCCCATTCTACAGTCAAGACACCACTCATGTCTTTCCCCAGCTCCTGTCCTGTTACCTCCAGATGCATTGACGGTCACTGTGGATGCAACATCCTTATACACCAACATTCCCAATGTTCTCCTGATGCCACATCCACCACCTTTCCTAATACTGCTAGCTCGTGGTGTAAAACACCCAGGATATATGCCAGGGCAAATGCCCAAAATTCATAAATGCCCAAGTATTTATGCATTTTATAGATTAATCGATAAGTGACATTTACAAAAAAAAAATTAAGCTGATATTTTGTATTGGAAAATATCTTTTGCAAATCGGCATCTTTAGTGGTTGGGTAAAAAAATAACTTTCTACTTCTTCAATGACGTCAAAAACAACACTCAAGTTTAAAAACAGTATATATTAACTAGCTGGCCTGTAGGTAGTATTTTTACTTACACTATACTTCTGCAAAAAAAAAAAATTAAAAAATTGTTCTCAGTCAGTTTCATGCTGCCTCAGATTCTCCTGAATCTGATTCTTCACTGATTATTGGCTTCCTTTCCATTTTGTCTTTGCTTGGACGTTCAGTATGGGTTTTACCTCAGCATCAGCAGGATTAGGGCATGTTCCTGCTTCATTTGCTCCATTCATCAACTTCCAGCTGTAGGAGAGGTGGGTTAGTTTTGCAGCTCTCTCTCTCTCTCTCTCTCTCTCTCTCTCTCTCTCTCTCTCTCTCTCTCTCTCTGTGGATCCATCTAAAAGTGCCGAAGGAACACACTGTAGCAGTAGATGTAACTGATGCACCCAGAATTTTTACAGCAACTTCTGTCAATTCTCAAGTTCATCTTAACCTCACCACTGCAATAAAGGATACACATGATGATTTTTATCTTCCTGAGGGTGAGGGCCCACTCCTTACACAAACTGTCTGGACCAAATTCATTGTTTCTCCCTATAATTAGCCAAGATCTCTCTAACTTGAATAACATTTAAATAAAATGTTCTTTGTTGTGCCACAATCCGACCTAGTTGCATCAAATGTCTCAATAGTCTTCAGGTTACTACCTTGTACCACTGGATAATGAAGATTAGCTGAAAGATGGATAAAAGATGACAAATTCTTTCCTAGCTTGGAATTTAGATAAGACTGACTTTTCTTCTGCAGATTGCAGTAGAGAGGATGGCAGTTTCTCAACGAGAACTTCTACCACCTTATTGATGTTTGTGGCTATTTTGAGAACTTAAGACTCCTTTAACTCTAAAACCGTAATCAAATAAGCAATTGGGTTCATAAGATGTATCATTTTCTCAACTCTCGTCCATCATCCAGAACTCTCCTCTTTATTTCAGGTTGCAGGTAGGATGGCACCTTTTTGTTTACAACTAAGGTTTGTAAGCCAAGTTTATTTGATTGCAAACTTTCCAAACAAAAAGTATGGCTCCCCCACCCTCTCTTTCCTGGAAACTTCAGTGAAATCATATCTTTGAATTTTTTTGCACCTGAGATTTCATTGAACACTGTGGCTGTGTTTTTCTGTTTTGACAACCTCTACTGCATTTGCCATGGAAGTTTTGATTGTTTGACAGCCTAAAATATCTGAGCACAATAGGTTTAATAGTTGACCTACGCACCCAAGTGGAACAATATTAGGGGATTTTGTCCTTAACTGGATTCAATGCAGCATCTTGAGCATTGATTCTTTGTTATCAAATCTTTTTTATGTTAGTGTTCTCATTTTATCTTCACGGCAGGGTAGTAATACAAAAATATTCACTGAAAACAGTTTAACATTGAAGAATACATTTATCATCAAGAAACAAATGCCAGCTGTGTAATACATTCAGTAATTTTTTTCAATAATAATCAGAGATTTGACACGGATTATAAAGTGTGTAACATTACAAAACAATGAACAAAGGACATTTTTCTTCTGATACTGTGTGTGTGTGTGTGTGTGTGTGTGTGTGTGTGTGTGTGTGTGTGTGTGTGTGTGTGTGAGAGAGAGAGAGAGAGAGAGAGAGAGAGAGAGAGAGAGAGAGAGAGAGAGAGACTATTGTCCCATCCTTATTTTAATTAGTAAATTATACATTCTAGCAGCAAAAACATTAAAAAGTACTTTTTTTATAAATGCTCAGATTTTTGGGCACTTAAACTGGCTTTGGGCACATTCCCAATTACAAATGTCCTGCCCAATTGGCAATTGTCCGGCCCACATCACCACTCTTAGCTAAACACATCCTGACCCAAAGTTATTTCACATTCAAGGACCAACTCTGTAAACAAATTCGTGGTACTGTCATGGATACTTATTTATTGGCCATCTGAAGGAACCCTTCATATACAGTCAACACCAAAAACCCTTAGTCAGGTTCTGCCCATTGATGAGATTTCCATGATCTGGACTCGAGGCAGGGACAATCTTTGCCCTTTCTTCCACAACCTAGTCCCAGATCTGGTCTTTCTCATCTCATCGAGCCATGTTCCTGTCAATCTCCACCTCTCAGACAGTTCCATAAATACATCTGCTCATATCAAGCACACCAACTACCAACAGTACCTCCACTTTCACAGCTCACACTCATTGCATGTCAAAAAGTCTCTTACTTACAGCCTTGCCATGCGTGAACACTGTATCTGCAGTGGAAAGTAGGCACTGTCACAATATACCGATAACCTTACCAGTGCTTTTAATGACAGACAGTATGCTATCCACCTCATCCACAAGCAGATCTATGCCATCTCCTCCACAGATACCAGCAAACCTGTTTAACAGACACTGTCCCGTATCACCCTGACCTAGAAAAGCTCAACAATTTCCTTCACCGGAGCTTCAATTACCACTCATCCTGCCCTGAGATGAGGGATTTTTCCCTATCCCAATCCTTCTCCCTCCTTCTCCCACTCCTGCACATTACGGACAATTTCTCTGAGGTGGACCAGGTGCAAGTTCTGCCCCACCCACCACCTCCGACGGCAGTTCAGTCATAATCATTTCCTACCTGATAAAAGGCAATGCTATAGGTGAAAGCAGTCATGTTATATATTAGCTCTTCTGCAATTACTGTGCAACATTCTAGGTGGGTATGACAAGTAAACAACTGGACTTGCATGAATGACCAGTTTCAAACTGTGTCAAACTGCAAACTTGACCATCCAGTTGCCAAATGTGCAGCACACCACACTACAAATGACTTCAATAGTTACTTCACTATATGAGCCATTTGGACACTCCCTTGAAGCACTACTTTCTCTGAGCTACACAGACGGGAATAGTCTCTCCAGTATATCCTGCACTCTCTCACTCCTCCTGGCCTAAAGCTCTGCTAACCTGCTTCCCACATTCCTATAGTAACTTTTTCCTTCCCTCTTCTGCCCCCACCATTCTTTCCACATCCCAATCATGTACTGCATTTTCCTACCACTCTTCACTCCCTGTTTCCCCCTGGCAGACATACTGTAGCAAAATGGGGCAGGGGGGTGACATTGTGATCAGCAAGTCAAGTGAAGATTGAGGGTGCGTGGTTCAGTGCACACCCCGAGGCGTCAGTCATGCAGTGTTATCCATAATAAAATTTAATGCTCAAGCACAGCTTACAATGGTATAAACGTCTTCAGAACTATAGGCACACATGCCACAATGGACTGCTGATGCCTGTCAATGAGTTGCGACATCTTAAGTGCTGGTCAGTGCCACGGACACATGCTGTTGTCATGAGGCCTAGGCCCTGGTCACCCACCAGAGATCAACTAAGACTGCAGCAGATGCTCAGAATTGACCAGGAAGCTATGCAGACACACCTAACCTAGTCAGTGCAAAATTAGATGCTTGCAGATCATCCTTGAAGACCTATCAGCGAAGGAGGGCTGGCTGCTCACCATCTTCACATCCACGATATCCCAGTAGGCAGTAGTGGCTGACAACAGCTGTGGTATGCATCAGTTGGCTGCTCCTCGGTGTTAAAGTCAACAAGCAAGTACCAGAATGACCATGATCAATCAGCATGTCATTTGACTGAAACTCAACAGCCTGTTATTCTACATGGTTCTAGCAAGAAGGACGGAATGGTAGACAGAATGTGTTCTTGAGGTCCAAAAGCCTCTCTAATGGGTCGGGCCTGTGTCCATGACGTAATGGGCTCTGGTTGCATGAGCACATTTGTCCTCATTTATTGGACTCATCAGCACTCTGCCTCGCCATGGTAATTTCAATAATACTTCTGGATCACTGACCTAAGGTCTTCCTGTCTATGTTTGGCTCCATGATGGCACTTTATCGGTGAAGTTACATGGTACTGCCTCACAGTGCCTTGTTAAGTAGCACAACGGTGCTTTTGTTTCTGTATGCCCTGTTCTGAGGTCTGTTGCACGTCAGTGGTAAGTCATGTTGACAGAACAATTGATGCACCTGCCCAGTGCTAACTTAGCTCTGTTCCGAGCTTGCCCATTAGAAATTTAATAAAATTTTAAGCTTGCCAAATAAAATTATTCTGCTGTGCAACATTCCTCCAGTATTTCAAAAAATTCATAGAAAATTTTGCATCTGCTTATCCTCTACACTACTTCACAGATCTCCTTACATAAATGTACAACGTGAAAAACTTTGTTGCTCGTGGGAGCTGACTCACAGGAATTGTTTCCTAATTCTGTATTATCATTCTAAAAGTTTTGTTTGCTAAGCCCATTTTTATAATCATGTTCCTTTATCCTTATTTCCTTTTCTTACAAGTTATACTAATTTACAATTCCCTTACTCTATGATTCTCGATTTGTGCTAGGTAACCACTCAACAAGTATCGTCCATGTTGGGTTGCAAGTCTGGAGGATGAATACTTTTGAGACAAAAGTACACAAATTTCTAACAGTAACATGGCAAAACTATTGGCCGTAATGCTTACAGGTACCACATTTTGGTGTTGGTTCTCATGGTACTGTTGACTACGTTGCAACATTTACCCCACGGAAATTTTGTTTTGCTAAGATGCTATCAGTGCATCCAATTAATGTACACTATGTGATCAAAAGTATCCAGACATCTGGCTGAAAATGACTTACAAGTTTGTGGCGCCCTTCATCGGTAATGCTGGAATTCAATATGGTGTTGACCCACCCTTAGCCTTGATGACTGCTTCCATTCTTGCAGGCATATGTTCAATCACGTGCTGGGAGGTTTCTTTGGGAATGGCAACCAATTATTCACGGAGTGCTGCACTGAGGTGAGGTACCAATGTCAGTTGGTGAGGCCTGGCATGAAGTCGGCGTTCCAAAACATCCCAAAGGTGTTCTATGGGATTTAGGTCAGGACTCTGTGCAGGCCGGTCCATTATAGGGATGTTATTGTCGTGTAACCACTCCACCACAGGCCGTGCATTATGAACAGGTGCTCAATCGTGTTGAAAGATGCAATCGCCATCCCCGTATTGCTCTTCAACAGTGGGAAGCAAGAAGGTGCTTAAAACATCAATTTAGGCCTGTGCTGTGATAGTGCCACACAAAACAACAAGGGGTTCACACCCTGTCCATGAAAAACACGACCTCACCATAGCACCACCGCCTCCAAATTTTACTGTTTGCACTACACACACCGTCAGCTGACGTTCACTGGACTTTTGCCATACCCACACCCTGCCATCGGATCGCCACATTGTGCACTGTGATTCGTCACTCCACACAATGTTTTTCCACTGTTCAATCATCCAATGTTTACACTCCTTACACCAAGCAAGGTATCGTTTGGCATTTACCAGCGTGATGTGTGGCTTATGAGCAGCCACTCGACCATGAAATCCAAGTTCTCTCTCCTTCTGCCTGTCATAGTACTAGCAGTGGATCCTGATGCAGTTTGGAATTCCTATTTGATGGTCCAGATAGATGTCTGCCTATTACACATTATGACCCTCTTTAACCGTTGGCGATCTCTGTCAGTCAACAGAGGTGGTCATCAGCCTGTACGCTTTTGTGCTGGACATGTCCCTTCACGTTTCCACTTCACTATCACATCAGAAACAGTGGACCTAGGGATGTTTAGGGCAAACAATCACCTGACCACATTCAAAGTCCGTGAGTTCTTAACCAATTCACAGTCTGGTCGTAACTTAGGAATCATGACATCAAAGGGGCACAGCATTTTTTTCTACTGTACATGCCTCAAAAGTTGAAAACTGTACCGGTATGCACTTAGTACACACAAACTATGTAATTCAGATATTTATCCCAGTCTGTATGACTACTGATAACATAAAAACTCAACATTTTGAGATTGTCTTGTGCACTTTTTCTGTTCTGCCATGATTTGTGTATGGAATGAATATGACATAACCGTTTCATCAAGTCTGATGTAAAATTTATATCCTGATCTGTAACTAAGGTATCAGGTACCGCAAATTTAAGTACCCAGTTTTTACAAAAGCCTGGGCTACTGTACTAGCCTGTTGATCAGAAATTGTCACTTTTTTAAGAATCTAAACGAAATTATCTTCTCTGTACATATTTATTTCTGGTGGGTATCCTATTAATAGGTCCTACAATATCGAGTCCAACCACTTAACTTTTGCCAAGGGCATTTAGAACTGAAACTTTACTGCTTAGCTTTTCCGCATTTCTGTGCTTCTTGCCTGGTGTGTGGACCACCTTTTAATTAAACTCAGTGTCTATCTTGTTAATCAACTTGACAGGTCTTTTAGCCAACAACCATTTTAATGAAGCGTGATTTGTGCCAAGCCTAAACTTCCATCCGTATAAATAGCAATGAAAGTACACTATCCCATACATCTCTGCTAACATCATATTTTCCATGGTGGAGTAGATAGGCTCAACTTTGTTTAGTTGCCTTTACGATTAGCCCTCCTGGTTGTTCCTGCCCACTAATGTTATGGCTCAAAATACAACCAACCGCCTATTGCTGGCATCACAGGAGAGGATAAATCCCTTTCCAAAATCAGGAAAGACTAGTATCAGATCACAAACTAATGCTGCCTTCAATGCCTCAAACACTGTTTGACATTCTGCCAACCAGTGGAATTTCACGCCCTTCCTCAACAACAATTCAAGGGTTCCAAGATCTGTGAAAATTCTTCATGAATTTGCATTAATAACTGCATAAACCCAGGAATGACTGTTGCAGTTTTGTTGTTTGTGGCGCTGCGAAGTTCCTGATTAGCTCTGTTAGGTGGGATTGGTTTGAACACCTTTTCACTAGTTTACTTCTGTTTATGCTAAATGGCACTTGTCTATGCTACGTATCAGATGTGCAGATCGCAGCCTCCTGAATACATTTTCCAAGCATTTCACATGCTCTGGCATACCCTTTGAAAAAGATGATAATATCCAAATATACCATGCAAAATTTTGGCTTTAACCCATGTAGATCTTCATCCAATAATCTTTGGAATATAGTTGGCACATTTTTCAGCCCAAAAGACTTTTGTGTACACTGGTAATGTCCCCATTGGATCATGAAAGCAGTCTTTGGTCTATCATGTGGGACTACCTCCAGCATGTGTTTCCTGTTTCTGAGATCCACTGTTTTAAAATACTGGCACTGGCCTAGGTTGTGTAATGTTTCTGTAAAATTGTGAATCAGATATGTATCCACCACGGTCTTTGCATTTGGGTAGTGATAATTGCAACAGAATTTATATTTCCTGGCATCATCTGTTGACTTTTGGCACGATGAAACCATCTACGCCCCACCCCATGGACTATCACTGTACTCTATAGCATGTTTCGCTAAATGTTAATTATGGGTTGGAATATGTCTCACTATGCAGTACGGCTTCCTATAAACTGGCGCATTGTTGCCTGTAGGTATATGATATTGGATAACTGGTGTTGTTAGTGAAGGATCCTTTGCGTTAAATAAATCCACAAACCATAGTAACAAAACTTCCATTACCTGCTCATCATTGCCATGAAAGTGACTTAATTTTTCTCATAATGCTGCTGCATTGATGGCTTGCTTGCAGCTCTGGTCCATCACTTGACCTAATAACATCCTTCTCATCTAATACCTCCACTGTAGCCATCATTAGGCCCTTCAACAGATTAACCAAGTCCCCACATCGAAGTTATCCAGGCTTACAGGAACCATAAACTCATACCAAGCAATATATTTTATCTGACTTTTGATTTTCCTTTAGTGGCTCTACCACAAGTAATGCTTCCCGTGGCAAATCAGTATCAACAGAAACCCACGTTAACTTCACCATGCCTGCTGGTACTTTAACCATGAGAACCAAAGTTAGACACGTGTTCACAGTTTAGTCAGCAACACCTTCACAAGGGGGTGCACCTAGTAACATTGCCTCATTTGCAGCTGTATCCCCCAACAAAAACAAAGTCACACCGAGTTCCACTATATACTGCAAAAGATCAGTTTTGGCATGATGTCTGCTGAGACAATCTAGCCCAAGAATTGCTAAATTACCCTTCACCTATGTATGGTAACCATATATTCCTGGAAGTCCCTAGTTCCAATACTAACCCTGAGCTGCATCATACCCTATGACTCTACAGTGTTATGAGCCACTCCATGCAATTTGTTGTGTGGAGGATCTTGTCTCCCCTTGCTTACAAGATCCTGACCGACAACTAACATGTGCATGTCTGTGTCCACCAAAAATTTATGTCCCTTGCCTTTTACACAGCCTGACAAGCAGCATTCCATCTGCACACCTATTTGTGCAATGTCCTGGCCTATTGGGAATCCTTTCCGATGGTAGAAGTATTTAACAGCTGCTTCTGTTGCCGCTGCTTTTCCTTCCTATTCTTCCCATAATCCTGTGCACTTAAAGTATTCAGGTGGCCGAGACTGCTTCAACATGCGACCTTTATGTCCACTTATAATATTTCACTTCTACAGAAAAAACGTCATGGTCAATATGTGTTCTAGTCGCAATGTGAACTCCCTCTAGTTGCATTGCAGCACTAAGAGCCACAATTAGATACCCAGGATTTTCCATTATCACTCTACATGACATCTCTGCTGGGATACCATTTAGAGAAATGTCCAATGCTCTATTTTCGGCTTCCCACAGCACGACTGCCTCCAAAATTTTGTGTCAGGTGTTATGTTTGCACACTAATGCTCAGGATCCTATCCTAAACTGTTTCTACACCACCTTATGTTTCTGTGCTAATGTACTTAATTTTTCCTGGATAAACATTGTGCTTTTCTGCTTTTGATAACATCCCTGTAACCACCAGCTAATGCTGGAATGTCTCTGCCTTACTGAGAACTTTGCGTTATAATATGTATGTCTTTTCTTTGGCTGCCAATCATAAATTACTACATGTAGAGTAATCTCATTTGACCAACCACTCACTGAACGGTGTTGTTAATGAAGCTGCCGAAGGATCAAAAGAAGGGATCTATTGTTTTTGCTTCCTCAGACCCTGACTAACTGCTGAACTGCAGCTCGTAAAGCTTCTACCTGCCAACATGATTATGCCTTTCCCTGCTGTTGCTGGATATTCAACCCTGAAAATACCTTACCTGCTCCATCAAAGCTGCAATAGTCTCATCGTTGGTAACAGAATTGTGTCTGGCACTTGTGTAATTTTCTTCTGATGATTACAGCAAAAACAACAAAACAGAAAAACTGTACCACCAACACGAACAATAACAACTCACAAATCTTTCCAACATATCACCACCCAATGAGATTCAAAACAACCTTTTAAGCATATGTCCAAATCCCTTACAAGCATCACACGTAAACAACACAGTCATTGTACATGGTAGCATCTGCCCACAAAGGTTACAGAACTTAAATAAGTTTCCCAACACTTCCTTTAAACACTGGCAGATCAACAGGCTTTTCTGATTTAACAGTGTGCTACTGATGTTTCTGCGAACTGATATGGACAAAAGCAAAAACACAGAAACAAACTCCAAAGGCCTTCAAACGAAGAAAAATACCACTCATCATAACACACTGCACTGGTACTGCTAAATGGTGCTGTAGATGCAGCTCCACTACCACTGAAGTGCTGAGGTGACAGCCAATTCTGACACCAGTTCCAGAATATCAGTACACGAGAGGACCATTTTAGATACTAGTTGTTGCGACACACGGCAATGGTATGTCGTGATCACGAAGTCAGATGACGAGTGAGGGTGAATGGTCCAATGCATGTCTGGAGGCATCAGTGATACATTGTTACCTCAAATAGCAATTTTTCATGGAGCAGAGTTTATAAAGATATAAATGTCTTCAGAGTGGCAGGTACACATGCCATGCTGGAATGCTAATGCCTTGTCAACAAGTTGTGGTGTTGCCACCACAGTTCAGTGCCATGATCACATGCTGTGCTGGCGATGGTAGCAGAACATGGAAGGTGTGTCCCACCCAGATGTACTGCAATGACCCAGGGCAGCTATCACCTTAACGCCCTCGAAGACAGCCTGTCGTGTGCTCAGGTGGAGATTGCCAATTGTGATCCAGGATGCCCATTGTTATGAGGACTAGACCCCAGTTATCCACCACAGAGATTTGATCAAGACTGCAGCAGATGCTCCCAAGTTGGTCAGGAAACTGTGTTGACACATCTCACATGGATGGTGCAAAGATGTCTGCTCTTGCACATCATCCGCTAAGATCCAATGGTGGAGGAGCAGTGGCTGCTCACCGGTCTTCCCATCCGTGATGTCCTATTAGACAGCAGCGGCACACAACAGCTGGTACACATCAGTTGGCTGCCCCTCGGTGTTTGAAGTCAGCATGCAAGTATCAGGATTGCCATCGATCAGCATTTAGTGGTTTTACTAAAACTCAAAAAGACTGTCATGCTCTCTGGTTTTAGCAACACAGACAGAATGACAGTATGACATAATGTGTTCATGAGCTCCAAAAGCTTCTCTATTTAACAAGTTAAGCATGTGTCTGTGACTTAGTGGCTCTGGTTGTATGAACACATTTGGGGTCTAGTGTAGCAGGGGATACAACCCGTCGGCTTTGGACAATGACGTCACAAGTCGCCAGAGAGCAGTCTACCATTTTCGCGTTTGCTGTTATGTTTCAGTTTCGTTTTTTTTACTGATTGCTTAATAAAGTGGATCTGTTTATTCTATCTCGTGAGATTTTTTTTTTTTAAAAAAGCCAAAAGACACTTATCAGCTACTGAAGGAAGCTACAACACTAAGAAGAATCGCTTCTCGTTTGGCGACTTGTGACGTCATTGTCCAAAGCCGACGGGTTGTATCCCCTGCTACACTAGTCCCCACATTTGTCCCCATTTATCGGACCTGTCAGTATTCCATGCATCACTGGTAATTTCAATAATGCTTCTGGGTCACTGAGCTCAGTTCGTTCTGTTTTTATAGTGGTGTTCAGTTAGCGAAGTTACACGGTCTTACCACACAGTGCCTTGTTAAGTTACACAGCAGTGTTTGCGTTTCTGTCTGCGCTGTTCCAAGGTCTGTTGCATCAGTGGTATGCTGTGTTGACGTAACGACTGACACAGCAGGCCAGCACTAACTTACTCTGTTCTGAGCTCACCCATTAGAACTTCAATAAAATTTTAAGCCTGCCTGGTAAGATCCCCACCACCACCTTTCCACCCTTCTATTCTTCCATTCTCCCTCTTCACCTCCCAGCAAGTCTCCTTCCACCCCCCACTCCTTCTACGTCTTACATGGTCTACTTTCTGAATTCTTTTCTTCTTGTTGTCAGCCACTGTTTCACCAGTCAAAATACCTGTCTCTCACCATCCCACTACCCCCTCCTCACCTTGTGCTTCCTTCCCCACCCCTTTCCTTCCACCTCCATCTACCCAGGTAACTGCCTTCAATAATTGACAATCAAGTCAGTCTTGCTGTGGTTGCAGGGATGTGTGAATGTGTGTACTTTTGCTTAAGGAAGAGCAAGAGCTCGAAAGCTAATGTAAATGTTGAGTGTTTCTATGCACCACACTTTATGTATAATTACATCCAGTAAAATGACTAAAACATCTATGAGTTACAACTGGCAAGAAGGGTGTTTCTGAAGAAGAGAAATTTGTCAACATTGAGTACAGATTTAAGTGTCAGGAAGTCTTTCTTGAAAGTATTTGTATTGAGTATAGTCATGTATGGAAGTGAAACACAAATGATAAACAGTTAAGAGAAGAAGAGAATAGAAGCTTTGGAATGTGGTGCTACAAAAGAATGGTGAAGATTAGATGGGTAGATCATGTAACAAATGAGGAGGTAGTGAACAAAATTGGGGAAAAAAGAAATTTGTGGCACAGCCTTACTAGAAGAAGGGATCGGTTGGTATGACACATTCTGAGACATCAAGGGATGAGCAATTTAGTACTGTAGGGAAGCGTGTGGGGGAGGGGGACTTAGAGGCAGACCAAGAGAAATTCAGTTAGCAGATTCAGAAGGTTGTAGATTACAGTAGTTACTCAGAGATGAAGAGGCTTGCATAGGATATAGCAGCATGAAGAGCTGCATCAAGCCATTCTTCAGACTGAAAACCACAACAACAACAACAACAACTGGAATTCGGCCAAGTCATATAAATATCTGTGAGTAATAATTTGTACAGACATGAAATGCAATGATCATTTAAGCTCAATCATATTTAAAGTAGGTGAAAGACTTCACTTCATGGGTTGGATAGTAAGAAAATGCAAGCATTCTACCAAGAGGGTTACTAACAAAACAAATGTGCGAGCCATCCTACATTATTGCTCTTGGGTCTGTAATGAATACCAAATGAGACTAACCGTGGATAATAAACATAAAGGAGGAAAAAGGCAGCACCAATGATCACAGGTTTCATTGACATATGAGGGAGCCTGACGTAAATGCTGAAAAACCTGAATTGATAGATACTTAACAACACACGCAAGCTATTACATGAAAGTCTACTTATGTGTACGGAAGAAGCTTAAAATGAGCAATCTAGGAATATACGACAACCCACTACATATTGCGCTCATAGAGGTTGCAAATACTAAAGTAGACTAATTACAGCACGCACAGAGGTGTTGCGATAGTAATTCTCCCTACATTCTATATGTGAATGGAACAGGAAGAAGCCCTAATGAACGGTGCAATGGAGGTACCCTCTGCCGTGCATACAGTAGTATGTAGAGCTAAATTACACCTACTGATGTCAGATGTCGGCTTTGACCCATGTCTTAATGATGGTGTGGTGCGTCACGTAATATACATTCAGAGAGAGAAACAAAAAATGACAATGCTATTTTGTCTTTTATATTAATTTTTTTTGGAATGTAGGTTGTGGTGACACACTGATCTGTAGCACCGACCAGTGTCTAGGTTAGATAATATGGTGACAAATGTGATATCATGAGAATAACTATAATTCTTATTATAGCACTTATTTTATTGATACTGAATTTTTGTGAGTAGTTTATGTGCACCATTTTGGCAATATGGATCAAAGCAGATGTGTGGTATTGCCTGGTTCAACACTTTCTAGAAAAGGGAGAGCACACAAACAAAACGGCCTTTTTGATCCATGCTTACAGCATGGAATACAAGGAAGTGGAAACAGTGCATCAAATAATATAAGATTAAAACCACTGTGTGTGTGTGTGCTTTCTTCCTATATGTGCCTTAGTCACTATAATATAAACATACAAATAAATACAAGCTAATTGTTACATTAGAGTAAGCCGACTTTCCATATATTACAAAACAAGTACACCATACTTGAGGTGGTCAAATGGAACCACACAATAATTACAGCAATCAAATCTTAGATACAAATGATACACATCTCTTTAAGTGTTTTATCTTTGAGCATGACACTGGTTTTCAGCGGATTTAAATACAGTCAAAGCAGCATATCAGACGTAACAAAAACCTTAAATATATATGTCTGAATGAACCAACTTGAGTATTTCTGATCTTCAGCAGGTACAAATTATATGTAATTGGTCATGCCAAACTATTTTGCAACGAGTGAGAAACGTACTGCAAATTAAGATATTTTTCCTCATAAGGCTGTTTACCTGATAAAAGCAGTCTGCATGAAAAATCAAGCAGGGCAAACGATTTAATTGTGTTTACTAACAGCGACGTTTATAACTACTTAACGTACACGAGATGACAGTAAAAAGATGTACATTTTTTATCACAAAATATGCCCCATTCCTCCCATACGTATTAAGTTTTTGATATGTCACTCTGCCAACGCGAGTGAGTGACCTCTCATCTGCATTGCTCTTTATTTTGTAAACAGAGGAATCTTAATAACTATCAGAACACAGATTACACATTAAATAATTGTCAACGCGACTTTTACTTTCTTTGCAATCAACGGCAGTCAGTTCAACATATGCCATAATTAACTAGCGCGTTATCCGAAATTCACAAATACATCCACTGTGACAAAGTGTTGACATTAAATCAATACGCAATTTCAATAGCAATTAATGTCGTTATTAGAATCAAATTATAAATAAACACTCAACTGACGAATAAGTTTCAGCTACGCTGTATTCGTTTTTTACTTACCCAGTCTGTCTAGTTAAATCATCAACATCAAACTGTAATAAATATTCTTGATACTGACTGCCACTTATTTATTTACTCCGTCAAAAATTATGATAGTACATGTTTTCTTATGAACGACGCACAAAAGAGTATGAGTTGACATTTGCTAACTCTTCAGCTGACATGGAAGCAATCTGCGGTTAAAAAACAAGCGATGTCAGTGTGACTAAATATAAATTTCTCATGGTCGTCCCTTGAACCTTGACATATTCGTGTTTAATGACGGCGAATTTACACATGTTACATTTAACAATCAGTAGTTACACTCTAATCTCTATTTAAATATTTATTTTCGCTAAGAACAAAGAATTATTGCTTACCAAAACATTGGACTCCTAGTTAACAATCGTAAAAAAGAAATTATATCGCAGGATTAAAATTTAAAAAGTATAACGACGATGTTGTTTTCGCTTTTTGCATTTTTTGTCGTAGTTATGATAAGTCGTATTTAGCTGCTTCAATGTTTCACATTACGATGCATTCGCGTAATAGTGCTGATGTTGGTGTGCCTGAACATACTAACTAACTAGTAACGACAGTAAAACAGCGAAGAATACGCAGTCTCTGTTGTGAATTTAGATGAGGTGATAGATATGTAGGGTATAAAGGTATCACATTATACTTTCATATGTTGTGACAGCGGAGAGAGAAACAATAAGCGAACACAATGCTCTGCAATTCCAAGCAAATAAAATTGATTCCCGAGTAGCTAAGTAAATAGCAATGGTAATTTACTGGATGACGCTCCATATTTTAAGTTCCTGGGCATATGGATAATAAACTGAGATGGCACAAGCATGTGAATACCTGAAGCAAGCAACTGAGTTCTCCCTACTTTACACTCTGTTTGATCAGCAGGCAGGATTGCTGACATACTTCACTTAGTTTTGACCTTTGACATAATCTCCAGGGGAAGAGCAACTAAGACGAAAAAAATATTTATTCTACAGAAGAGTGCAATAAAAATATTTTATAAAGGTTATAGCCAAACATATTGAAGTAGCCCCATCAGGAACCAAGGGATTCTTACACTTCCCTACCAATACATATGTTCCATAATAGTATTTGTAGTAAATAACAAGAGAAAATTTATGATGAATCCAGCAATTCACAACCACAATATTACATATAGAAACAATTTCCATACCGACAGTGTGTTCCTTTTTAGGGTTCAGAATGGTTGCCAGTGAATATCAGGCAAAAAATTGAAAATGCCCAAGCAGGCTATATGTAGTAAAAAGATAATCCTTACTTTGCTAGAGGCAGCTGATAATGGCCTGTGTAAAGTTATGTAAATGTTTCATATGAATTATTAGATAAAAACAGAAGTCAAGTAGTATAGGAGAACGAGTAGTGGCTTCTTTAAAAATAGCTTTTTTTCTCCTAATATACATATATATAATGTAATCTAGAATTAATTACCATAATTTTCAGTTTGAGTAAATTAGCACTGACTGTAATTTGTTCTTGGTATGCTTTAGAGAAGTAGCTTGCAGTGGTTGTTTTTGCCTGATTAATTCACATCCCTGAAGCCTTTTCATGTTGGGATTTGTGGCAACACAATTAATCAGAAAACAAAAGACAACCAATCTCTGGCCAACACTTGGCCACTTGGCCTACATGTGTTAATAGTTCCAAAATTCCTACTTTTGGGGAGTGGATTGTCATTGTGGATCTATGTTTCAAGAGATATTTGCAGGGGACTTTCTTGCTAGCTGACATGGAACCTATCCTTGGCAATGATTTTTTGCATCCTTATGTATCCTTGCACTGGGCGCACATCTGTATTGTTCTGAAACTATTAAAGGATGTCTGAGCAAAATGAATCACTCATGCCTTCCATTATATTTTGTCATTCAGCACAGTATAACCTAGTGATGCTCACTGCATCGCTGCACTGGATACCACAATGGCTGACACCGATTCCAGTGGCTCAAGGCCTCACACCCCCATCTAAACGCCAAAGAATCATAGTGTGGCATAAAAGTAATCTGCCCCTATCACTATCATAATGGACATCAGCCAGCTGGCTACAGATACGTGGTTCGTGCCAGCCACTCTGATTTTTCTCTTGGAAGCTGACATCCTCACAGGTAAACTGGAGTGTGTATGACTGGAAACTGTTACCCATTCATGAGGCTATTAAACTCTTTAGACACTTCATCATGTTTACAGGCCACAAACCTATTTCATTTGTACTTACCACACCACACAAATCCTTTTCACCTAAGAAGTTCTAGCTACTGGAATTTATCATCCAGTTCACAATAGAGCTTTGCCACATCACAGGTGCAGACAGTCTAGTGGCAGGTTATTTTTCTAGAGTCAGTGCAATACCTAGTGACCTCAACTATAAACTACTGGTGGGGAGATAAGCCACAGATGCCCACTTACGAGAACTTATAAGCAGGCTAGGTACTGGACCGGAACTAAAACAGCTTCCTTTAGAGGGCTTCAAGAACTTATAGGAGTGTGATGTCTCCACAAATCAGCCTCACCTGTTTGTGCCTCATGCTTTTTGGAGACATTTTTTAAATTCAATACACAGCCTTGCACACTCAGGAACGGGCTACACTGTTCGTATGGTCACTGACAGATGTGTGGGGCCTTACATTTAACACAGCTGTGACAAGTGGGTCCAAACTTGTTTAGCTTGGCAGGATATCAGATCAGTATTCATCTAGTCAGATGCAGAAAACCGTCAAAAACCACATTCAGGCTGGCCAGCACCCCGGCCCTCATCGTTAATCTGCCGGGCAGATTCAATTCGAGGCCGGTGGCCTGCCTGAATCCCAGAAGTGATCTGCTAACACATGTAGCTATCCAGGTGGATAGATTTAGATTTTGATGGTTACCTTAAATAATTTAGGCAGTAAAATGGTGAGTCCTTTGAAAAGGATGTAGGAGATTTCCTTCCTCATCCAATTCTAATGTGAGCTTGTACTTTATCTCTCACATTCTCATCACTGATGGGACACAAGACCCTATACTTCCCTTCCTGCCATTTTCACATAACTTTAAAACAAACCACATTTCTTTGCTGCTACCTAAAATGTATGATAAAACAAATATAAGGATTACTATAGTGTTTTATTTCAAATAAAAATATGTGGCGTGTTATGAAAACAAGTAGCCAAACTATGTGGACAGTGGAAATAAAATTCAACTTATACTATCTGACTATGTAGATGAATTCAGTCAAGTATTGTGGTTTTCTTTACTTGTCATGCAGTCATTCTACCAGTGACATATTTCTGCCTATTTGACAGTGATGTAGCATCATTTGCAAAGAGGAATTTTGTGCAACAATGTCTTCTGGGAGCCCCCTTTAATGCTTCTTCACTGTAAACATTTCCACCTACTCTAGAGTACCTTGGTACCTAATAGAATTGCATTTTCTTTGGATGTAATGATTATTGTTTTACATCAATCTGGCTTCCAGGATCATTTGCTCCAGGACTTGGAATATACTACACGAAACAAGGGGGCGTAATGGTTAAGACACTGGATTCGCATTCAGGAGGAGCAGGATTAAAATTCCTGCCTAGCCATCCAAATATAGGTTTACCTTGGTTATCTTAATGTGATTTAAATAATGAAAACTGCACTTGTTTCTTATTGTTTTCAGGGTTAGCACAACACGTTTTAAGAATTTATTATCATTTTCAAGTGCATTTGTGCATATAAATATTTTTGGTAATGCTTGCATGTGTGATTTTCTGCCTCTCTTGAATCTTTTTGAGATTATCCTGCAAAATGCATCTTCAAGTGTTTTTAAATGATAATTTTAGAAATGGTATTTTTGCTTGTCTACTTACAGGTATTGTGCCTCCTTCGTTATACAGAATGATTTCTAACATTACCATGTAAAAGCACTCAAAGATTCATTTTGTCCAATTTTCTGATTGTAATATAACCTAAAAAAGATGCAATAGAGGCAGAAAGTCACATATACAAAATCACCAAAAATATTCATGTAAACAAATATACATGAAAATGAGAATAAATTCTCAAAATGTGTTGTGTTAAGCATGCAAAAAAAAAAAAAAAAAAAAAAAAAAAAAAAAAAAAAAAAAAAAAAAAAAAAATTGGTGCAGTTTTCTTTATTTAAATTGTGAATGACACAGTTGCAGGCTTCCTGAAACATTGAATATGGTGAATGAAATTATCTTAAATTGCTTAAGGTAAATACTGGTGTGGTTCCCTTGCAAAAAGAATGATCAGTTCCCTTCCCATACTTGTCCATTCCACACTTGCACTCTGTCTTTAATGGCTTAGTCATCACTGAGATGTTAAACCCAGATATTCCTTGGCCCTACCTTACCTAGGGAGCACCAAGAAAGGCGCATTGTTGTCTTGTGATTGCACCTCTTAGGCCTATATTTACTTCTACATGGAATAAAATGTGGGTTCAAAGATTATGCTTAAAGAAAGTAGTAGTGCAGCCAAAGATGACCGTTACTTACAAATCACTTGTGTGACCAGTCCTAGAATATTGCTCAAGTGTGTGGGACCCATACCAAATAGGACTAGCAGGGCATATTGATTGTATACAGAGAAGGGTGGCATGAATGGTAACAGGTTTGTTTGACCCATGGGAGAGTGTCACAGAGATGCTGAAGAAACTCAATTGGAGACTGTTAAAGGTAGACATGAAATATACTGAAAAGAGGAGATACTGAGTCGCCGATAGGCACAACAAAAGACTGTCAGAAAGTGAGCTTTCAACCAACATGCCTTTGTTGAAAATAGACAAAATGCAAACACAAACAGAACTGGAACTCAAGCACACATGACCATAGTCTCTGGTAGCTGAAGCCAGACTCTGGTTTCAGCTGCCAGAGACTGTGGCCATTGAAAAGCTAAAAATAAAAATTTAGGTCAAAGGTAGTGGCTACATTAGCAATACCCAGACACTATCATACAACATGGTCTACTCATAATAGCTGGGACCTTGTTGTGTGCTTCACTGAAGTTGTAATTTGTATTTTTCCTGCTGGCACCCTCTTGGCTTTGACTTATTCAGATCTCTCCTAACATTATGTTCCCACTGCTTCACATTCATTTCTGTTTTGTCCATTTTTTACTGTGTAGTGTTCTTCCAGTGTCTGTATTCAAGATTTTCATCTAACTTTCCTGTATCATTTGAAACTTCTCGTATTTTCTTTATTGCATTTAGTTTTTCACTAGCCTTTTCCCCACAGCTTTCCCCATCAGCCCTTCTGCCTGAAGAAGGAGCCACTGGCTCCAACAGCTTGCCTAATTATAACCTTCTTTTATGTGTGTGTTCTGCTGCCGCTGGTGAGTAGATTTTTTATCTATCCAATTAAATTATTTTATATGTATTAAGATTTATCGGTAGTTGAATTTTTTTGTCTCACAGCTGTTAACATCATTCGTCACATCTGATTTGAAACATCTAGTATTGCTAGTATTCCTCTTATCTTGTAATACCATATCTCTCTTGACCTGGTACCCTGAGTGTTTTAAATACATAATCCCCAGATAAATCCAATTTGTCCAGCATTTCATTCATTCATTCAGCATGTTCCCTAGGCCTTATCACGAAGGGAATCTTCAGGGATGTGAACCAAGTCAAGGTAGACATTAATGAGAGACAAGCAAATCATATAAGCTTAATCTGTCTACTATATTAACAATAAGCCACCACTATATTGCTTAATGTTATTCATGCTTGCATCACTTAAATTTAATCAAGTAAATTAGAAAAAAGCTGTCACTTTCTAAAATTCTACTGTCTCTTAAGTTACAGTAAATAGCTGCATTTTGGGAACTGAGATCCATTCTTTCTGAGATTTTTCCCAACACACCTAGAATAGCTTTTCACCTCTCTCCAAATCACCATAATGTCCTTGTCAGACCCTATCCTCATTCCATACTCATCCCCCTACTCTATGACTGTCTCTACTGCAAGATTTGCCCTATGCATTCTCGTACCACCACCTATACCAGCTCTGTAACTGGAAAAACATATACTATCAAAGGGAGAGCCACTTGCAAAATGACATGTCATGTACCAACTGTTATGTAAAACTGTACGGTGTTTTACATTGGCATGACTACCACCAAGTTATCAGTTAGGATGAATCCTTTACAACATGACAGTCATGACCCCATAGTTTAATAATAAAGTTCAGAAAATGCTGAGGAAACAGAGGTTGTTGTACTCTTGGTTCAAAAAGAACATGGAAATGTTGATGAGCAAATGTTAGTAAAAATTCACAAACGCATAAAAATATCGATGCCCAAAGCATACAGTTTCCACTGTCATAAAAGTCAGTGAAAGATCTTGATGAGAAAATTCAGGTCCTACTAAGTGGGTCAAAGACTTCTATTGAGTCACTCTTTGACCAGTCTTGTGTCCCCTTAGAAGGCAGCTACAGGTAAGATGAAGTTTAAATTTCAAGTTTCAAAAATCATCTACACTTTAGGATTGACCGTCACACAGACTCCCCTATGGAGGACATAGAAAAAGGCATCCCTGACACTGAGAAGCAACTGAAAGAGTCGAAAACAAGTAATTTTCCAGGTACGGATGTGACCCACAATTTAGTTTTACAAAGAATACTCCACGGCATTGGCCTTGCACTTAGCTCACATTTATCACAAATCTCTTGCCCGGCGTGAAGTCCCAAGTGACTGTAAAAGAATGCAGTTGATTCCTGCATATAAGTAGAGCAAATGAAAAGGCCCACAAAATTACTATCAATATCCTTAACATCAGACTGTTGCAGAATTCCTGAGAACATTCTTAGTTTGAATATAATAAATTTTCTTGAGACAGTGAAACTTCTGCCCACAAATCAGCTCAGATTTAGAAAGCTTCATCTGTGTAAAACTAAGCTCACCCTTTTCTCACACAATATCCTGTGAACTGGAGATGAAGGACAACAGACTCCACATTCCTAGATTTGTGGAAAGTGTTTGGTACGGGGCCCCACAGCAAACTATTACTGAAGATCGGAGCATATGTAATAGTTTCTCAGTTATATGAATGGCTTGAAGACTTCTTAAGCAATAGAACCCTGTATCTTGTACTGGAAGGCAAGTGTTCATCAGAGACAAGAATATCATTAGGTGCCACGGGGAAAGTATGATAGGACCACTTTTGTTCTCTATATAAACGAACAATCTGACAAATAGAGCAAGCAGCATTCTGTGACTGTTTGCTGATGACACTGATGTGTACCAGAAAGTGTCGTTGTTAAGAGAATGTAGGACAACACATGACAACTTAGAATTTCTGTTTGGTGTGATGCATGGCAGCTGCTCTAAGTGTGGGAAAATGGAAATCAATGCAGAGAAGTAGGAAAATGTTTAAATACAATACTGCTTGACAGAGCCATGTCAATTAAATATCTAGAGAGCAAATCACATACAGAACACTGATACGACTCATTCTTGAGTACTACCCACTAAGTCATATTAAAGGAAGACGTCAAAGCGGTTCCAGTGGGTGCTGCTAGATTCTTTACAGAAGGTTCAATCAACAAGTAAGTATGTTGCAAATGCTTGATGAACTTAAATGGGAATCCCAGCAGGGAAGATGTATTTTTTGTAAAACACTATTGAGAAAATTTAGCGAAATTGCATTTGCAGCTGACCACAGAATGATTATATTACCGACAATGTACATTTTGCACAAGAACCATGAAAATTGGGTAAGACAAATTAAGGCTCAAATGTAAGTATATACAATAGATAGTCATTTTTCCCCCTCACTCAGTTTGAGAGTGGACAGGAGAAGGAATAATTAGTAGTGGTACAAGGTACTCTCCGCAGTGTAGTGTGGTGGCTTGTGGAGTATGTATGTAGATGGCACGTGAACAAATTTACTGGTAATAAAATTCTATTCTTGTAACAAGTGCCAAAGTACTTGCATTACTAGTGCTTCAGAAATTCCTACGAATGTTTTTGACTCGTGTAAATTCTGTTGCTACAAGTGATTTTATCATAATTTTCCAGTGGTTTTCAAAAGTTTAATTTTATCCAGAAAATCTTTGGCAGATACAAGAAAAATTTTGTTGCTTGTGGATAAAATCATTTTTAAGTGTGTTCTGATAAATGTTTGCTGTTACTCAGTTTAATGCCGGTTCAGAACTTATGCTGTTACTCAGTTTAATGACAGTTCAGCACTTATATTATTCAACTGTGCACTAGCAGCTGGAACCCAGTAGTTACCATGTTAACACTGGAAGGACCGCACCCGTCATTTTGACAGGTATTCTACTTCTGTAGACTTATTTCTCCTAAGTGGATACTTCTACTGGTCCTATTTTCTATGACATTTCATAAATATTTGTTAGGTAGACATCTGCAAAGAATTTACCCAGTAGGACCGTTCTGAATATTGTCCCAAACAACTCCTGCTACAAGGACCAAAATCTGTCATTTTGATGGGTACCCAAATGTGAACAATAGCTTTCAGACGTGTCCAAAGCTATTGTTGTTTACAACCCTGATTTGCTTATTGTCTTCTGCAGACCCACTATCGACGAGCAACAAAGCTTTGTTGCTCAAGTGGCGCGGTGTGTGTTCTTAATTCAAAGACGCGGTTTGTCTGATGAAGAAATTTTAAAATATTTTATGTCAGTGTCAGATGGTGAATCCAAAGGAGAAGATCCTCTTGATATTTGTGAAGCTGATGAATTACAAGATGATGATGCTGCTGCAAGCGCTATTGATATTGAGGAATTTTATCCCTTGCATCAATGAAATCAGTGACTCTTCAGACAGCAATGTTGCAACTACTGGACAAGAGCAAGCCGAGAAGTTGCAAACCAATGTTGCTTTACCTGTAGCAGGCACGTTTGTATAGCCATTGTATTATTATTTTATATTTTATCGCAACTGATATTTCAGCAAGCTTTATAATTGTTTTCTATTTTGCTGTATTATAATTTGAAATTCATTGTTTTTGTTGTAACTGAATTATTCTATTATATACTGTATATTCAGGTTTGTAGACTGAAGACAGATCATTTTGCACCTGCTACCCCTGTGTGGAATCCTTTCATTGTCAATTCCTTGCTGTGTTATATTACAGGAGAAAATATCACTATGGATGAGCAACTGTTTCCATGCAAGGCTAGATGCTCTTTCATTCAATACATGAGCAATAAACCAGACAAATTTGGAATAAAGTTTTGGTTTGCAGTTGATATGAATTCTAAGTATCTGGTGAATAGGTCTCCTTACGTAGGCAAAGATGAGCAGTGTCCCACAAGTGTTCCCCTTGCAAAGCATTTTGTAATGTGTCTTATTCAGCCTTTTGTTTCCACAGGAAGAAACATAACCTGTGACAGTTTTTGCACACTGAAATGCCTTGCAGAAAATTTGAAATGTAAGAGTACAAGCACTGTAGGCACAGGGAAGAAATCTAGAAGGGAAATACCTCGATCAGCAAAATCTGCTATAGCACCTTTGCACACAACTATTCTTTGTAAATCAGGTGACATGACTGTAACATGCTATCAGGCGAAAAAGAACAAAAATGGCTTATTTTGAGTTCAGTGCATGACACAGTAACTATCGGTGACTGACATCCTAAAAAGCTACCAGAGTGAGTGGCCTACTACAATAACACCAAGTATGGCATTCACATAATCGATCAAATGGTTTGGCTTTAGACTGTGAAGTGTGAATGCCACAGATGGCCCATGCACATTTTTTTTCAATGTCCTGGACTTCGCAGCTATAAATGCTTGGGTACTCTGTAAGGAAGTAACAGGAGCAAAATTAAGCAGACATCACTTTATATACAAATAGGCAGAAGAGTTGGCTTCAGCAGACAAGGCCGTAAGGGTAAGAATACTCCTCCTTCACAGTATCATGATATTGCAACATTCACAAGACTTATCAAATTGGAGGGTGCAGAGGTAAGAATAGAAGCAAGCATTTATGTATAAAGTGTGGCACACATGTTTGTGGACCATGTTGAGGCAATGCTGAATACACCTGTGTGACGTGTCGCAATGCAGCAGATTGTTTTCAATGAGTAAAGGCAGGGTTATAAACGTTTTCTCTAGAATATATTGTGCTATTCAGATATTTGTGTTAAAACACGTGGTTTTCTTTTCTACAGAAAGTTATTCGTTCCACTTTTTGTTGCATAATATTTTGATTAATTTTTAGGTATGTTGTTGTTGTCGTTGTGGTCTTCAGTCCTGAGACTGGTTTGATGCAGCTCTCCATGCTACTCTATCCTGTGCAAGCTTTTTCATCTCCCAGTACCTACTGCAACCTACATCCTTCTGAATCTGCTTAGTGTATTCATCTCTTGGTCTCCCTCTACGATTTTTACCCTCCACGCTGCCCTCCAATACTAAATTGGTGATCCCTTGATGCCTCAGAACATGTCCTACCAACCGATCCCTTCTTCTGGTCAAGTTGTGCCACAAACTTCTCTTCTCCCCAATCCTATTCAATACTTCCTCATTAGTTATGTGATCTACCCATCTAATCTTCAGCATTCTTCTGTAGCACCACATTTCGAAAGCTCCTATTCTCTTCTTGTCCAAACTATTTATCGTCCATGTTTCACTTCCATACATGGCTACACTCCATACGAATACTTTCAGAAATGACTTCCTGACACTTAAATCAATACTGGATGTTAACAAATTCCTCTTCTTCAGAAACGCTTTCCTTGCCATTGCCAGCCTACATTTTATATCCTCTCTACTTCGACCATCATCAGTTATTTTGCTCCCCAAATAGCAAAACTCCTTTACTACTTTAAGTGCCTCATTTCCTAATCTAATTCCCTCAGCATCACCCGACTTAATTAGACTACATTCCATTATCCTTGTTTTGCTTTTGTTGATGTTCATCTTATATCCTCCTTTCAAGACACTGTCCATTCCATTCAACTGCTCTTCCAAGTCCTTTGCTGTCTCTGACAGAATTACAATGTCATCGGCGAACCTCAAAGTTTTTATTTCTTCTCCATGAATTTTAATACCTACTCCGAATTTTTCTTTTGTTTCCTTTACTGCTTGCTCAATATACAGATTGAACAACATCGGGGAGAGGCTACAACCCTGTCTCACTCCTTTCCCAACCACTGCTTCCCTTTCATGTCCCTCGACTCTTATAACTGCCATCTGGTTTCTGTACAAATTGTAAATAGCCTTTCGCTCCCTGTATTTTACCCCTGCCACCTTTAGAATTTGAAAGAGAGTATTCCAGTCAACATTGTCAAAAGCTTTGTCTAAGTCTACAAATGCTAGAAACGTAGGTTTGCCTTTCCTTAATCTTTCTTCTAAGATAAGTCGTAAGGTCAGTATTGCCTCACGTGTTCCAGTGTTTCTACGGAATCCAAACTGATCTTCCCCGAGGTTGGCTTCTACTAGTTTTTCCATTCGTCTGTAAAGAATTCGTGTTAGTATTTTGCAGCTGTGACTTATTAAGCTGATAGTTCGGTAATTTTCACATCTGTCAACACCTGCTTTCTTTGGGATTCGAATTATTATATTCTTCTTGAAGTCTGGGGGTATTTCGCCTGTTTCATACATCTTGCTCACCAGATGGTAGAGTTTTGTCAGGACTGGCTCTCCCACTGCCGTCAGTAGTTCCAATGGAATATTGTCTACTCCGGGGGCCTTGTTTCGATTCAGGTCTTTCAGTGCTCTGTCAAACTCTTCACACAGTATCATATCTCCCATTTCATCTTCATCTACATCCTCTTCCATTTCCATAATATTGTCCTCAAGTACATCGCCCTTGTATAGACCCTCTATATACTCCTTCCACCTTTCTGCTTTCCCTTCTTTGCTTAGAACTGGGTTTCCATCTGAGCTCTTGATATTCATACAAGTCGTTCTCTTATCTCCAAAGGTCTCTTTAATTTTCCTGTAGGCGGTATCTATCTTACCCCTAGTGAGATAGGACTCTACATCCTTACATTTGTCCTCTAGCCATCCCTGCTTAGCCATTTTGCACTTCCTGTCGATCTCATTTTTGAGACGTTTGTATTCCTTTTTGCCTGCTTCATTTACTGCATTTTTATATTTTCTCCTTTCATCAATTAAATTCAATATTTCTTCTGTTACCCAAGGATTTATACTAGCCCTCGTCTTTTTACCTACTTGTTCCTCTGCTGCCTTCACTACTTCATCCCTCAACGCTACCCATTCTTCTTCTACTGTATTTATTTCCCCCATTCCTGTCAATTGCTCCCTTATGCTCTCCCTGAATCTCTGTACAACCTCTGGTTCTTTTAGTTTATCCAGGTCCCATCTCCTTAAATTCCCACCTTTTTGCAGTTTCTTCAGTTTTAATCTACAGGTCATAACCAATAGATTGTGGTCAGAGTCCACATCTGCCCCTGGAAATGTCTTACAATTTAAAACCTGGTTCCTAAATCTCTGTCTTACCATTATATAATCTATCTGATACCTTTTAGTATCTCCAGGGTTCTTCCATGTATACAACCTTCTTTCATGATTCTTAAACCAAGTGTTAGTTATGATTATGTTGTGCTCTGTGCAAAATTCTACCAGGCGGCTTCCTCTTTCATTTCTGTCCCCCAATCCATATTCACCTACTATGTTTCCTTCTCTCCCTTTTCCTACACTCGAATTCCAGTCACCCATGACTATTAAATTTTCATCTCCCTTCACAATCTGAATAATTTCTTTTATTTCATCATACATTTCTTCAATTTCTTCGTCATCTGCAGAGCTAGTTGGCATATAAACCTGTACTACTGTAGTAGGTGTGGGCTTCATATCTATCTTGGCCACAATAATGCGTTCACTATGCTGTTTGTAGTAGCTTACCCGCATTCCTATTTTCCTATTCATTATTAAACCTACTCCTGCATTACCCCTATTTGATTTTGTGTTTATAACCCTGTAGTCACCTGACCAGAAGTCTTGTTCCTCCTGCCACCGAACTTCCCTAATTCCCACTATATCTAACTTCAACCTATCCATTTCCCTTTTTAAATTTTCTAACCTACCTGTCCGATTAAGGGATCTGACATTCCACGCTCCGATCTGTAGAACGCCAGTTTTCTTTCTCCTGATAACGACATCCTCTTGAGTAGTCCCCGCCCGGAGATCCGAATGGGGGACTATTTTACCTCCGGAATATTTTACCCAAGAGGACGCCATCATCATGTAATCATACAGTAAAGCTGCATGTCCTCGAGAAAAATTACGGCTGTAGTTTCCCCTTGCTTTCAGCCGTTCGCAGTACCAGCACAGCAAGGCCGTTTTGGTTATTGTTACAAGGCCACATCAGTCAATCATCCAGACTGTTGCCCTTGCAACTACTGAAAAGGCTGCTGCCCCTCTTCAGGAACCACACGTTTGTCTGGCCTCTCAACAGATACCCCTCCGTTGTGGTTGCACCTACGGTACGGCTATCTGTATCGCTGAGGCACGCGAGCCTCCCCACCAACGGCAAGGTCCATGGTTCACGGGGGGGTGGGGGGGGGGGGGGGGATTTTCAGGTATTAAAAGTTCATTCTACTATGAATTCCACAGAAAAAAGTAAAACTGTATCCTGGTAAACAGTATAACTTGTCTGAAATAAATTGACATATGTTAGAATGTGTTTACTTTTTTAAAAATGGCAAATGGAACTGTACCTGTCAAAATGATGGGTTGGTCCTTCTAAGTAGATTGAAATCCCCAATCCTTCTAGTGTTAAATATGTATGTATCAAATACATGCACTGCTTTTTGACCCTGTATGTGTAATGACACATAGAACTGACAAATCAGCAATGTATAAACTGACACCATGTTCACCATCATTCCAAGCACCAGTATTTGCTTTGATCATAATAAACAGATTTGTTATCGGATCTGATACACAAGTGTGTTTATGAGTCTCTCATTAGCTCAAAATTCCATACCTTTCTTACTTGTGTGTGTGTGTGTGTGTGTGTGTGTGTGTGTGTGTGTGTAAGCTTTAAGTAATGATATAGGTGGGAGCTATCAGAGAGAGAACGGTAGGTGATAAGAACAGGGAGCTACATCACTGATAGTCAAGGTCAGGACCCCATTCTGTAGCACCAAGGGGAAGATGCTCACACTAGCATACACAAGACCAATGGATTTGCTGCCAGCTGCAAGCATATACAAAGAATTTGTAGCTTGAACTTCAACGGCCTGTTTTGATAATGAAATTCAACATACAGTATACTACTTCCTGTAGCAACTGATAGCTTTGCACCTTGAAAAATAGAAACATTTACTACTAACCATTATGTATTTAAATATTACTTCAAGAAAGGGCAACTACTGTATTAATCTTGTGGATACATGAAATTCGACAAGAGACCCTGATTTTGAAAGAAAAGTAATTTTTTATGAGGAGAATGGACTTGCTCACAAAGCCTCTTCATCAATGAGAAATCTGAGGTACGATACGCTGAAACATCCACCATATTCACCATTTTGGCATTCTCTCACTTCCACCTATTCCAAAATCTAAAGAAACTCGTGACTGGAAAACGTTTTGAATACAGGGAAGAGATTTTGGTGAAGTCACAGATAAGTATGTAACAGCTCTTCAAGAATCAGTACTTCTTGGACAGAACCTACTCATGACAAACTTGGGGAAAACTACATTGGTCTAAAATGTGACTATGTCAAAAAATTAGAGGTTTTTGACATACATACAAGGTATTCGATTCTCAAGTCAAGAAATTTTCTCCTCACCTGTGTAAGGTGTAAGGACCATATACATCCACCTAAGGAGACGGCCTAATGCCTGGCTTGAAATGTATTAGAAGATTAACTACACTACTGGCCATTAAAATTGTTACACCACGATGATGATGTGCTACAGACGCGAAATTTAACCGACAGGAAGAAGATGCTGTGATATGCAAATGATTAGCTTTTCAGAGCATTCACACAAGGTGGGTACCGGTGGCGACATTACAAAGTGCTGACGTGAGGAAAGTTTCCAACCGATTTCTCATACACAAACAGCAGTTGACCGGCATTGCCTGATGAAACATTGTTGTGATGCCTTGTGTGAGGAGGAGAAATGTGTACCATCATGTTTCCGACTTTGATAAAGGTCGGACTGTAGCCTATCGTGATTGCGGTTTATCTTATCGCCACATTGCTGCTCGCGTTGGTCGAGATCCCATTACTGTTAGCAAAATATGGAATTGGTGGGTTCAGGAGGGTAATACGGAACGCCGTGCTGGATCCCAACGGCCTCGTATCACTAGCAGTCGAGATGACAGGCATCTTATCCGCGTAGCTGTAACGGATCATGCAGCCACGTCTCGATCCCTGAGTCAACAGATGGGGACATTTGCAAGACGACAACCACCTGCATGAATAGTTCGACGACGTTTGCGACAGCATGGACTATCAGCTCGGAGACCATGGCTGCGGTTACCCTTGACGCTGCATCACAGGCGGGAGCGCATGCGATGGTGTACTCAATGACGAACCTGGGTGCACAAATGGCAAAACGTCATTTTTTCGGATGAATCCAGTTTCTGTTTACAGCATCATGATGGTCGTATCCATGTTTGGTGACATCGCTGTGAACGCACATTGGAAGCGTGTATTCGTCATCACCATACTGGCATATCACCTGGCGTGATGGTATGGGGTGCCATTGGTTACACGTCTTGGTCACCTCTTGTTCGCATTGACGGCATTTTGAACAGTGGACGTTACATTTCAGATGTGTTACGACCCGTGGCTCTACCCTTCATTTGATCCTTGCGAAATCCTACATTTCAGCAGGATAAGGCACGACCGCATGTTGCAGGTCCTGTATGGGCCTTTCTGGATACAGAAAATGTTTCACTGCTGCCCTGGCCAGCACATTCTCCAGATCTCTCACCAATTGAAAACGTCTGGTCAATGGTGGCCGAGCAACTGGCTCGTCACAATACGCCAGTCACTACTCTTGATGAACTGTGGTATTGTGGTGAAGCTGCATGGGCAGCTGTACCTGTACACGCCATCCAAGCTCTGTTCGACTCAATGCTCAAGCGTATCAAGGCCGTTATTACGGCCAGAGGTGGTTATTTTGGGTACTGATTTCTCAGGATCTATGCACCCAAATTGCATGAAAATGTAATCACATGTCAGTTCTAGTATAATATATTTGTCCAATGAATACCTGTTTATCATCTGCATTTTTTCTTGGTGTAGCAATTTTAATGGCCAGTAGTGTATTAACCACTACTTCTGTAATTTGATTCATGGATGTATTTTTCAGTTAACACAAACATTGCTGTTAAACAGGTTTTTAATTTTTCTAGTATATTGTCAATTTTACAGGTCTCTGAAATCAGTTAAGTTATAGAAAAGCTTAGTACAAATCTAAACTGCAGGTGAGTAGTGTGCAAGAGGAGGAGCAGCGACTTTTTTAAAATTATGTTTTCTCTCTCTCTCTCTCTCACACACACACACACACACACACACACACACACACACACACACACACAAAACCTAACACACATTTTTCCAGTGGTGCACCTCGACACTTCAAACTAGAAGTAATTCCTCTAATTAACAGCTGGAGCAGATTATCTCTAGTTGTAATAATTCATTGTTGTACGCCTTACGGATGTAGCCTGTAGTGTCTGTTTTCTGAATGTTAATGCATAACTTGACACATGCCACATCCATGAAGGCTCTCCTTTACAATGGGATTTACAGAAAATGATGTGGAGAACGAATGCAAAGTAAATGTAATACCCTCACAGGTGAGATCACATACAAAATTTTTATTCAACCACATCTCAGGTAATGTTGAGCATATAATGGACATTAAGTTCACCAACAAACATTTCCCAGTTTAATTACTATACAGTGCAGCTTTGGTACTGCCAGTGGTATTCTACTCGCAAGTAACTTTTTGTGTTATCCTTGTGTAAAGTTTCCTCTTCTGTGTCCCCTCAACATAGATTAAAATGTTGTTATTCATTCCCCTCAGAGCACTTCAGGACTTCACCTTATTTACAGACTCAATGTATATTCCGAAACATTACAAACTGTCATAAGCTGTTGTAACGTATTTAATAGCACAAAAACTGGCAGCAGAATCATGGCAAAAGATCAAGTCCTATACTGCACTTAATACATTAATGCCACTTTTATATTTGGAAATTACAGATTGCCTTACATTATGTACAACACTTAAAAACCACTATTATTATTATTTTGAAAAATCAGCAAGACTGAAAGAAAGAGAAAGCCATAAAACATTAAATGTTTATTGAATACTGATTTGGTATTAGTGGTGTTGTTGTCTAAAGAAGTGTATGAATGAAACTTGTGAAATGCAGGGAAATGGTCATGAAAACTCAAAAGACTAATGTTGACTTCTGCAATGACACTCTAGCAAATAAATTAGCACACACAAGTTGGCTACTGTTCTATAAGAAAATGAATGTTGCTGGGGAAACTGAACTTAGCTATTAAAACAACAGTTTTGGAGTCATCCTATAAAGCAAATAATACACAATGAACCATATTAAATTATGTATTCATCAACAGAAAATTGAGTTTCTGCCAATCACACCATTTTGGATATCAACAAGAAAAGTACTCAGTTTTTGTTACAGTTCATTTCTTCATGCAGTTAAAATTTTAACCATGTAAGAAAAGATAGATTGCTATTTACTGTAAAGATGACACATTAGATTGCAGACAGGAACAATTAAAAGGCACTTACACATAAGCTTTCGACCACAGCCTTGATCAGAAAAAGAGAAACACACACCATTCATTCACACAAACTAGTATACCCTACGCACGCATGACCGGCAACTCCGGCAGCTTGGGCAAGGGAGTTGGCAGTCATGTGCGCTTGAGGTATGCTTGCTTGTGTGAATGAATAGTGTGCGTTTCCCTTTTTCTGCTGAAGGCTCATGTGTAAGTGCCTTTTAATTGTGCCTGTCTGCAACATAAAGTGTCACCTTTACAATAAGTAGCAGTCAATCTTTTCTTACATTGTTAATATTCCTACCTGGAGTTTCCATTATTTTAGTTAAAATTTCTGTAATCTTAACACAATGACTATCACACATATAATGATAGGTGTTTCACCACCTGGCTGGTGGACACACAGCATCAGGCGTGAGCCTCTGCTGTGGCTGCCGACGGCCACCTGACAATCAATGTGTTAAACAACTCAGTACCATTCCTGCACTAAACTGCACTGCAATAGACAATATGCGCAAATAACTCTGCCCAGGCTGGGTGTTAATCAAATAACTGCATTACATTTCTTCCTTCGCAGCAGTGATTTATTTCAACTCTGCGTGGTCGCAAACACTTGGAACTTTCGGTAACAGTTATCTGTCCGCAGACTGTGGAGTGCTGTTCAAATGTGGAAGCCGTCACATGTCTACAGCTCCAAATGTATTACACAAATGTGACACATTACAGGAAAGTGAAGTACAGGGATTTTACATTCAATTTTGTGTGTAGTCACATGTTGTCAACAATTAATAAAAGTCCTAGTTACTTATTGGGAATATATTTTGGTCAAACATTACGTTTCAAAATTATTGCAACCTGAGAAAACATCTGGAGCAAAGGCATCCAACAATAAATTTACCAGTTCACAATTATAATCATACTCGCTTAAGCACGAAGTCTGTAAAAAAGGTTCTGTTTTCGAAACGTGGTTTGTTAAAGAAAGCGTGAATATACTGTTTAGTATCTTAAACAAACTGATTATATTAACCATATAAAACACTTAATTTGCATTAGTGTAGCAATTTTCTGTATTTCTCTGGTTTTCTTGCACTTCGTGACCTATGTGGCATTTATTATTACAACATTCCAGTTGTAGCCTGTTACTTGTAATTAATAGTTTAGTCCATCTCTAATTGGAAGATTTCTTGGACACAACTGACAATATAAAATTAGATAATGGTCAAACTTCTTTAGTCAAATAGTGTTCGTGAAGTGTACAGCCACAGTTAGAGAGAATTTTATCACCAGTCACAGGTGAAAAGAAAACCAGATTTTTTTAAATTGTTGCTTGGATAAAACGGCTGACAATGCCTTAGTTATTAATTAATTGAAGAAATTAAATAACTTTCAATTTGAGGGTGAAGCATATGAAGAACCAAATGTTTTTTGTTTATAGGTTCAATAGAATCAAATAAGTAACTGCTGTATGAGCTGTCATTTCAACATTACACATTACACCTCTAGTGAAGAGGAGAATTTGAGTGGAACACAGAACCTGGTTCTTTGTGCTAAGTTATTGGCCCAGCTGACTGTAAATTAGGAGAGAAAATTATACACATCAGCAATGGTTGGTTTTGGCATGTAGTTTACAATTCAAGGTGAATAAATTGCATTGTATCACCAACATAAGGTTTTCTGTTTTCACGAAAACATGACTACTGGCATATCATATGACTCAATATTGTAGACAAGGCTCCTGTAGCAAATCAATGCAGATTTTAAAAGTTTTTTATAATGTTAAGCCATAATCATGCAACATTTTTTGAGAGAATAAACTGCCATTTTAATGTGTATTACTGTATTTAACTTCTGTACTATCTAGATTTTATCTTTTATCCCATTATCAAGTACAATGTTACAAGTTCTTAGACTAGTAACATGATCATGGTCTAAGAACATTGTACCTGATAATGGGATAAAAGCTGAAATCTGGATGTACAGAAGATAAATGTAATAACACACAGTCAAATGGTGATTTATACTCTCAAAAAGTGCAGAATTTCAGTCAGGACATAGACCCACCTGATTGAAAACTAAATATTTAACGATTTCTCAATGAATCTCTGTTAAATATCTTGTGTCAGGAGGGTGAACTCGCATTCCTGCTCTGGTCACCAGCCTGACTTCTTTTGTTCTTTGTTGTTGGGATTAGTGAAAGAAGCTTCTCTAACAACAATGCTGGATAAATTTAAAGACCACACCACAGTTACAGTAAACTCACTCAGTGGTACAATAAGTTTATCAACAGGTGGAATGGTTCAGTTACTGATTGGATGTTATCTGTGCAGCCAAAGGGGGCATATTGATGCCCATAAACTGTCATATCAGTATAATCAAATATAAGTTAAATTGTGTCTTGTATTATGTATAGCTCATTAAATACAAAAGTACGAACTGAGACTATAATTTTGAATACCCCTGTGTATTATTTTCTGTCATTTAATCTCCAAATTTATATTTATCAATATAAAATGTGTAATTACTGAATGAAGTCATACTGTACATGGTTGTTGAAAATATTTACTGTGACTGCAATTTCAACATAATGTTAAAGCCCTTGCTACAACATTAAACTGAAACTTTGTTCCAGCAGGTCACAACTTAATGGTGAAGAGTGGGCTTTAACACCCCACAATACTCAACTGATAAAATGTTGAAATTTTAATCACAATAAATATTTTTTAAGAGTCATATTTTTTTTGTTTGATTTTGGAATTTTTATCATTAGACATCCATAAGCCTGAATCTTAGATATTAATAATTTACACACAACCTGTACATATTTATTCATTAATGGAAGTATTACAATAATGAAGTACATTTTGTTGTCATAGGCCACAAAAATCACTTTTAGTCTTTATATCGACAGAATTATTGCATTTATTTTGTTAATTCGTAGTGTCCTCCAAGGGGAAAGATCCTTTGCTTTGTCAAGGCAATATAAGAAAACTAGTCCAAGAACAAATCTTACTCAGTCTGTGCTTACAAAATGTGAGATCAAAGAGCACTGCTGCACTGTGTATACCAATGGAACCACACAACAGTTTCACACACAACTACACCTTCCTGCAACACATGCCACAACCTGAGTGAATAAGACAACCTGTCTGTCAGTACCCAAACAGTCACATTTCAATTACGATATTCTGCTATGCTACAATTCTCTTGAGAGCTTCCTGAAGTTTCTTACGAGCACTTGCAACACGCTCCTCTTGGCGTTTGATATCTTCATCTGCAATGGTTACAGCCTGCAAGAAATTGAAGCACATTAAGTAATAATGTTACTTGAAGTTAGTTATGTATGACAATAATGAAGTTCAGAGTCTAATGTAACAACAAAAATAATTCTTCAAATTATAACATAATTGGATAGATAAAGGATCCACTCACAAATTGGTGGCAGAAGAAAACACAATTCCTCAAATTTTGTGTGTGTTTTTCCCTGCCGTTGATTGGTGAGCAGATTTTTGTATCTATAAAATTATATAATAAAGTTCAGAGTCTGTAATAATTAATCAATATTTAGTAATACAGGGTGATTCAAAAAGAATACCACAACTTTAGGAATTTAAAACTCTGCAACGACAAAAGGCAGAGCTAAGCACTATCTGTCGGCGAATTAAGGGAGCTATAAAGTTTCATTTAGTCGTACATTTGTTCGCCATTTCAGCCAATAAAGTTTTTGGTCCCTTTTTCTTCGAAGGTGCTACTGTAACTGGACTACAGTATCTGGAGATGTTAGAGAATTGGCTGTTCCCTCAGCTCGAACAAGAAGCACAACAATACATATTTCAGCAGGATGGAGAGCCACCACATTGGCACTTATCTGTCCGTAACTACCTGAACGTCAACTACCCGAGGCGATGGATCGGCCGCCAGGCAGCCCGTGACAGAGCATGTCATCACTGGCCTCCAAGAAGCCCTGATCTTACCCCCTGCGATTTTTTCTTATGGGGGTATGTTAAGGATATGGTGTTTCGGCTACCTCTCCCAGCCACCATTGATGATTTGGAACGAGAAATAACAGCAGCTATCCAAACTGTTACGCCTGATATGCTACAGAGAGTGTGGAACGAGTTGGAGTATCGGGTTGATATTGCTCGTGTGTCTGGAGGGGGCCATATTGAACATCTCTGAACTTGTTTTCGAGTGAAAAAAAAAACTTTTTAAATACTCTTTGTAATGATGTATAACAGAAGGTTATATTATGTTTCTTTCATTAAATACACATTTTTAAAGTTGTGGTATTCTTTTTGAATCACTCTGTATAACTGTTCTGTTGTTCTGGGAAGAAATTGCTGAGTAAAAATGTATTAATACAGGTTTCATAATATTCTTGTAGTGGATTGAATGACACATCACTACGAATTTTATACTTCTCTTAACAATAAACTTTTCTGATGGGACAGGAAATACTTGATTAATTGTGTGTTGCCCCTACGTGGAATGAATGAAGTATGGTCTATGTACATCGGGTGTATTGGAGACAGACCAAAGTTAATTTAATTTGTGCCATCCATAAAATATTTATAGTGTTAGATCAATATTAATGTGTAAATGCTTTTTAGGCCCACAATGACTTTTATTATGGAAAAATTGGTTGACACTTTATTATGAAGATATAAAGAACAACAGAATTCATCAAGAATACACTTCTTAAACAAATAAACTGAACAGCTATATCTGAAAAAAACAATGGATTTTGTGACTGTATTCTGGCAGTTAATAAGGTTATGGAAACAAGCTGGCTGCTATTTTATGAGCCCATTGTGACTACAAGGAAAATACATTATCAATATCATTAGTATAAAAAAGTATCTCAAATGAAAGAGATGCCTTACCCTATAAATGGGATTCACGGAAGTGACAGTACCCAGAGACCAAGGATGAAAAAAATTCCCTTGCTAAACTAGAGTATGTCAATGACTTAATTTGAAATTCCTGCTTCCCCAATGTTGTTTCACAGCCATCAAAAATTAATCAAAAGATGCCAGAGTTTGCTGTGGCTGTCTTATTTGAATGAAATGGTTTATTTGACACTAATGGACCAATTTTGGCCACATAGTCATTATCAACTGCTGTAGTAAGTGGTACATATGAGCGAGAGAGAATGAGAGAGAGAGAGAGAGAGAGAGAGAGAGAGAGAGAGAGAGATATGCTTACTAATTCACCTCATTTTGTGATACTAATGTGCAAACATGTACCTGCACAAGGGGTTGCTCAGGGTTGAGAAATACACCAGGATTTTTGTCTAGAACAGTTCGAGATCCTGTCTGACCAGTAACAGGTTGAGCAGAAACATGTAGTGCTGTTGCAACTGACTGCAGCAACGTCTCATCACCAACATGTGGGCCCACTGGTCGAAGCGCACGAGGCAGCTCCATAGCATCGAACTCTGTACCGTCGAGATCACATGCACGAAGCCCCTCTAAGCGTTTTTCCCAGAACAGCTGAAAAAATTACATTTATAATGAAACATGTAACAAATCACGTATCAAATTGTGTGTGTTAAGTTAACAAACAACAATTGTTCCTAATGAGATTATTCACTACTTCCTACAGCTTAATTTTCAAAAAGAAGAAAACCATGTAATTTTTGTACTAAAAACTAATTTCTTTTATTTATATAAAATTAAGATGAAACTAATTCTTCACATGGTAACTGGTACTTCATTTTACTTAAAAATACAGGTTTCTTTGTAATAACTTCTTAGTCTGCAGTCAATCTCTTGAACTGCCTAGTAAATTGTGCAACACCAGAATCATCAAACAAGACATCACACGATTGTCAAATGCAAATGTTTGCCACAGCCTTGATATTCATGCTACTGTTTAAATATTAGGAAACTATGACACAAAGGAGACACATCTGCCTACTAATTTGTGAAAGGCGAACAACTGACAAGTGCAAATCCCTCTTCTGTCTCAAATAACTATGACAATTTTTTTTATTCACAAATGATAACAATAAAATTTTAAAGTAACGCTCATAGGCTCTGCAGGAGAACTGAAAGATCTGGGAATGAATCCCTACTTCAGGCTGTTCCAGGTGGCACAATCACATGTGAGCACCTGTCAGCTCGTACCCAGGCAGCTGCAGGTAGTATAAGCTACCTGGCACAGTGTTCTATTGATATGTGTTACGTGTGCGTGCAAATCACCTGGATGCGAGTGTTTGGCAAGACCAGCATGGTAATGTAGACCAGATCTGTTAGTCAGTGCTTGTGGTAAAATCACAGGCCAGACATCATTATGTCTATCAGGGGAAGTGCAAATTGTGCACCGTTTTCAGAGGAATGACAATATGTTAAGCTGGCTGTAGTTTTAATAACAAACATATATGCTTAAAGGTGCAGTGCTTAAAGTGGAGATTAGCTCTTTTAAAATTGATGAAAAGCAGCACAAAAAACAACCAGATTAGGAATTTCAAATCAAAGGTCAGACACACCAGTGTCAATTTATAACATGCTGGTGCAGATTGCCTAGCTACAGTTAGCACTTCTGGACCTGCAATGTACAGGCAGTTGAGTGATAAATTTCATTCTGTTATGAAAGACTTATTCTGTTATGAGTCATGCAGATTCATATAAAATTTTCTTCAACTTGAATTTTCACAACACCATAAAGTTGCAGTTATGATTGTCATTGTTGGGACCAACATACTTGTGCAAACAACTTTTTTCCGCAATGAAGTAAACAAAATTAACCTACAGAATCTCATTGACAGACTTCAATTTAAAAGTGCATCTTCAAATCAACAGTGCTCAGAAAGTGGTGCCAGACATTGATGCTTTAGTGAAAAGCAAAATAAGCAGTATTCACTGAGACACAATGTTTCTATTTCTAATGTTTAAATAAAATAGTCATCACAAGATATATGTTGATGCCAACTGAAACTTTTTCCACAAATGTCATTCATTATAAGGCTGCAGCAGTTGTAACAAATATCACATTTCCTACTTAGCCGACCTTTTCTATGCCTCATCAATTAAAAGATATGTAAGCTTCATTGCACTGTCATCTCTCATCAATATAACAGATTAAGGAAATAAATTTGCCACAAAAAGGCATTAATTAGCCAACGTGAAGTGGTAGATCTCCTTAGAACTACTAGCGGTCATAGAACAAACTCTTTGAACAGTTTCTGCTGCTGAGCTGTAATGTGGAGCATACTTCTACAGTGAACAGGAAGCCCAAGAATGAGCAAAATGTTTTGAAGAAAGTGCTACAGCTAGACAGTCTAGGCCATCATTTAGGGAAAAATTTAGGGGCAGCATACCAGACTGCCAGCATATTCAAATCAGATGCAAGTTATAGAGCACCTATACCAGGGCTTAACAACTGGCCGGTTTTGAGCGCGAGTACTCGTGTCCACTCAGGCTCATGCTCGCGAACAGGTGCAAGGTCCTTCCTGGCAGATTAAAACTGTGTGCCCGACCAAGACTCGAACTCGGGACCTTTGCCTTTCGTGGGCAAGTGCTCTACCAACTGAGCTACCGAAGCACGACTCACGCCCGGTACTCACAGCTTTACTTCTGCCAGTACCTCGTCTCCTACCTTCCAAACGTTACAGAAGCTCTCCTGCGAACATTGCAGAACTAGCACTCCTGAAAGAAAGGATATTGCGGAGACATGGCTTAGCCACAGCCTGGGGGACGTTTCCAGAATGAGACTTTCACTCTGCAGCGGAGTGTGCACTGATATGAAACTTCCTGGCAGATTAAAACTGTGTGCCCGACCGAGACTCGAACTCAGGACCTTTGCCTTTCGCGGGCAAGTGCTCTACCAACTGAGCTACCAAAGCACGACTCACGCCCGGTACTCACAGCTTTACTTCTGCCAGTACCTCGTCTCCTACCTTCCAAACGTTACAGAAGCTCTCCTGCGAACCTAGCAGAACTAGCACTCCTGAAAGAAAGGATATTGCGGAGACATGGCTTAGCCACAGCCTGGGAGATGTTTCCAGAATGAGATTTTCACACTGCAGCGGAGTGTGTGCTGATATGAAACTTCCTGGCAGATTAAAACTGTGTGCCCTACCGAGACTCGAACTCGGGACCTTTGCCTTTCGCGGGCAAGTGCTCTACCAACTGAGCTACCGAAGCACGACTCACGCCCCATACTCACAGTTGGTAGAGCACTTGCCCGCGAAAGGCAAAGGTCCCGAGTTCGAGTCTCGGTCGGGCACACAGTTTTAATCTGCCAGGAAGTTTCATATCAGCGCACACTCCGCTGCAGAGTGAAAATCTCATTCTGGAAACATCCCCCAGGCTGTGGCTAAGCCATGTCTCCACAATATCCTTTCTTTCAGGAGTGCTAGTTCTGCTAGGTTCGCAGGAGAGCTTCTGTAACGTTTGGAAGGTAGGAGACAAGGTACTGGCAGAAGTAAAGCTGTGAGTACCGGGTGTGAGTCGTACTTCGGTAGCTCAGTTGGTAGAGCACTTGCCCGCGAAAGGCAAAGGTCCCGAGTTCGAGTCTCAGTCGGGCACACAGTTTTAATCTGCCAGGAAGTTTCATATCAGCGCACACTCCGCTGTAGAGTGAAAATCTCATTCAGGTGCAAGGTCGCGGAGTATGGAGGGAGGGGAAATGCGCGCGCACGTCTGAATAGGGCCTCAGCGTGCCTATTGAATTCGCGCCGACTGTGTAACGTTTAAAGTATTACGATCAGCTCTAACAGTCACTTCACTGGTTAAGAATCATGTCAAGTCGCCGTTGTGTAACCCCAGCCATGCTTTCGCAGTTGAACCCCCACTGGGAGGAATTGTATCTGTTTACAGAAAAAGAAGGTGCTGCAAAATGTTTAGTATGTCACAAAACGCTGAATTCTTTTAGGAAATTTAATTTGCATTATATGTCGTACCATGCGAAAGACTACGGAAGAGGAAAATGTGATGGACCAGATCGTGCACAGGAAGTTATTAAACTTAAAAGGAAGCTATCCGAAGAAGATCTGGATGACGAAGAAAAATCAACTGAGGCAGCTCTCAGAGTGAGCTACAAAATTGCTTTGCTTTTAGCAAAATCCCTGCGCCTCTTCACTGATGGCGATTTAATAAAAGAATGTTTGGTAGTTGCAGCAGAACATTTGTGTCCATCTCAAGTCGAACAGTTTCGGATTGTACCATTATCTAACATAACCATTATGCGTTGCATACAGGACATGGCAGACGACGTCCAGAGCCAGCTTGCAAATATCTGTAAAGACTTTATGGCGTATTCTCTAGCTCTGGACGAAAGTGTTGATATCACTGGAACAGCGCAGCTTGCCATATTTATTAAAGGTGTTAATAGAGATCTTCAGGTGAGGGAGGAGCTCCTCGATGTAGTAGCCATGAAGAACACTACAACCGGAGATGATATTTTAAGTAGTGTTGAAGAAAGTGTTGAAAATATAGGATTGTCGTGGAATTCTTTAGTTTCAGTGTCTACAGACGGTGCACCAGCGATGACAGGGAACAAATCAGATTTCGTTGCGCTGTTGAAGGAGGAAATGCAAAAACTGACCGTGCCGAATAAAATAAGGGGCGTTCAGTGTGTGATCCACCAGGAAAACTTATGTGCAAAGAGTATCACTCTACAAAATGATGAGTGGTGTTGTTCGTGCAACCAATTATATAAGGAAGCATGGGCTACAACACAGGCAATTTAAAAGCTTTCTTGAGGATGTAGAAAGCCAGTATGGTAGCCTGCCTTATTACAGCGAGGTCTGCTGAGTTAGTCGTGGTGAATTATTAAATCGATTTTTTTCCCTTATAGATGAGATAAATATGTTCATGGAAATAAATAACATGTGTGTTCATAAATTGAAAGAACCTTCATGGAACTGTTATCTCGCGTCCTTAGCAGATTTAACTAGCCATCTGAATGCTTTGAACATTTCACTACAAGGTAAAGATCTGCTAATTACTCATTTCATAGATTGAATACGAGCTTTTAAAATGAAATTGACACTTTGGGTAAGTCAGCTGGAAACAGGAAATCTAGCTCATTTTCCTAAATTATCATTCATGCAAGATGTTCACAAAGACTGTGAACGTTATTCACGTAGTTTAGTTGCCTATAAGGAAGAATTTGATCAACGCTTTCAAGATCGGACAGCACTAGACAGTGATTTTGATCTGTTCTCCTCTCCATATTCAGCGAATATTGAAGAGATTCGTCCTGAGCTGCAACTAGAAATTATTGACCTGCAGTGTGACAGAGAATACAGAGACAAATTTCAGAACAAGAAAAACATTTTGGAATTCTACAGACACTTCCCTCAGGATAGATTTCCTCGTTTGCACAAACTGGCGGCTACAATAATATCAATGTTCGGTTCCACATATGTTTGTGAACAACTGTTCTCTGCAATGAAATGTAACAAGACGCGCCTGAGAAACGCACTGTCTGATCGAAATTTAAACTGCACGCTGCGCCTAAAATGCGCAAGAACATTACTTCGAACATACAAGCAATTGTAAAGGGCAAAAAGTACAAGATAACCGAGAATCCCACACTTCAGTGACACCTTTTATTGTGTAACAGTTCACAAATTAATACGAATGTAGATGCATACACTAAGCTAATAAAATTATGTGGCACGTGTACATTCTCCTTTATTTGTTTCATTTGTCGCAGTAATAATTCGTGAGTGATATCCCTGCGGGTGGCCGCGGATTTACACTGACTGGCGGCAGCCGTTATGTGCCCCACATGACTCTCCCCACTCTCCGTTCTAGTCCGGTAGTGGGGGTAGCGTGCTCGCGCTGCTCCGTGCTCGCGCCTTGCTGCTAACAGCTTGCTCCGCGAGCACGTATGTTGTGAAGCCCTGACCTATACCCTTTATTTAAGGACTTTACAAAAGAGGCCCATGTAATACCATTGGATGGGACAGTAAATAATTTGAACAGGGACATAGCATATGAAATCGGAGGTGATCTAGAAAAGTCAAGACTCGCTGCCTTGTGGCACCAATGTACACTTTGTCAAGCTGTTCCAGCATTATGATTGAGCACACCTTAACAGAGGAATGAGGCAGGTTAATGTGAGGTTTGAAATGTCATTGACGGCAGTTGATTTCACACTTACTGTGCTGTTGCCAACAGGGGTAGGGTTTCACTAGGCATGAGCAATGCCTACACAGGAAATGGAAGGGAAGATTTGTACAGCTAATTAGTGTAAGTATGAGTGGGTCTCTGGCCACACATAGGTAACTGTTGTTACGGCCAGGAGAACTGGGTTCTTTTTGGAATACATCAAGGCAACGTGTTTCTCTCCTTGAAGACAGTCTCCAACAGTTAAAAGAAATTGCTATTACTTATTCACAGGACAGATGCTGACAAGCTAAATGGCACACTTACAATATGGCATAAAGAAAAAGAAAACACTGGGACTACATCAAACATTTCACAGACTTAACAATTCTTCACCAAAACTTGCACTCAGTAAAAATTAAAATACAGCATTTTGACACTGAGCTTTGATATTTGATCTGTATAGTAGTAAAGAATAATTACTGCATGTACAGAGACAATCAAACAATCATTCTTCCTGTTCTCCATATGTGAATGGAACAGAAAGAAACCCTAATAACTGGTACCATGGGATGTATCCCCTGCCATGCACCTCACGGTGGTTCACAGATTATAGATGTAGTAAAAGTCACAGAACACTGGTGCAGAGACGAAAAGCTGCAATGTGTAGTATTATTACTGGATGAAAGGCCAGACTCTTACTTTAGGACTTCTTTGCTGGTAGCATATCATCTATGTATGTCAGAAATGAACACATTTTAAACTGAGACATGATCTTTGTACAGTTGGTGAAAAAACACTTCCAAATATCACCTACCGAATTAACAGAGTTTGACTTCAAAAAGAAATTCATCATTTCATATTTGTATCAATCACATAGTGCTAAAACATTTTTTAAAGTCTGTTAAATTGCCCAATTCCAATACTTAAATTCAAATTTTCAGCAAAAACAGAAAACTATTAGGAAAATCTCCTAGAAATTCGTGATGCTGTTGAAGCACTCAAAACAACAAACCAAGAGCGTAAGACTCAATCACAACTGTGATCTGCACTTGCTTTTTGAGAACATTTGAAAACCAAAAGATTCGAGGCGAGTGATAATAGAATAAATAATAATAAATAAAAGGAAACAAACAAAATATCAACAATTACAGAGTAATGTCACTTCTGCCAGTAGCATACAAAGTATTATAAAAATTTCTCCTGAGCAGAGGTGAAAAAATTTTAGACAAACAACAGGGTGGTTTTTGAAAGGGGAAGATCCTGCACAGAATACGTTCACACGCGTGGGAAATCTTATGGGACTGCTAAGGTCATCAGTCCCTAAGCTGACAAACTACTCAACCTAAATTATCCTAAGGACAAACACACACACCCATGCCCAAGCGAGGACTCGAACCTCCGCCAGAATCACTGCGCAGAATAGATTTTTAACATCAAAATCAGCAATTTTCCATAGAATGTTAACAACTAAACCTATCACATGAAGCATTTGGTTCTGCAGACAGGGAAACAATAGATAAAATCATCAAATAATAAGGCATTAAAGCAAAACTAGCTGGCATAATTCATGAAACTATGAAAAATACAGGGGTTTCAAAATGAATATATGGGTTTTAAGGCTTTGTAGACGAATTATATTCACCTTACAATTACAAATAATACACCAAATGAAAGAGAAACATTTTTCTTACAATTATTCAGTGTGAACACCGATCACACATCGAGTCAATAGGTGAGTTGTTCTGGAATCTTGATCAAAGTGTCAACATTGTTTCGGAAGTCAGATAGATCAGCTGGTATTGGAAGCACACACACATGATCGCATCAGATTGTGTGCGAACGTGGAGATCATGCATAAAATGCTATGTAAACTGTCCCCTTGTGCCCAATCCACAGGTCAGATACAACATTGTTCAACCAGTCACGCACTGAGTTATGCCAGTGAGGCAGAGCACCATCTTGCTCCCATATAAAGATGTGTTGATCAATTTCTTCCCACTGAGGCACAGGCCATAGCTGTAGCGCATCAAGGTAAGAAACATTAGTTACAACTGATTCACCAAAAAAGAAAGGCCCATAAACTACCTGCGGGGATATTTCTTGGGGTTAAGCGTGAAAGACTCGCACTTGTTCAACACATTCCCATTGCGCACAGGTATACAAACAAAACCATCTGAGTTGCTCTTTCATTTGGTGTATTATTTATGATTGTAAGTGGAATGTAATAAATGCTACAATGCCTTAAAATCGGTATGTTCATTTTGATACACCCTGTATAGTATCTAAAGTTAAATTTATGAGAGAAGTATTTCAGTCATTTGAAATGACGACTGGTGATAGGCAATATGTCAGCTTATCACCTTTACTTTTAATTGCATTTTAGTGCAAATAGTAAAGATCTGGAATTTTGAGCTAAAAAATAACAAAACTTAACCAATAATTCTGGGAAAGAAATAAAATGGTTTCTGTGAACAATTTTGCTACTTTCAGAAAATCTGACAGTAGTAGTTACTCAAATAAATATTTTGGAAAAAAGTAAATAACAGAGTAACTCTCAAAATCTCAGATGAAAACTCTAAATTCTTGAAAAATGTAACACATGCTCCAAAATACATGCAAACACAAATGGGTGAAATGTTGTTGTTGTTGTGGTCTTCAGTCCTGAGACTGGTTTGATGCAGCTCTCCATGCTAATCAATCCTGTGCAAGCTTCTTCATCTCCCAGTACATACTGCAGCCTACACCCTTCTGAATCTGCTTAGTGTATTCATCTCTTGGTCTCCCTCTACGATTTTTACCCTCCACTCTGCCCTCCAATACTAAATTGGTGCTCCCTTGATGCCTCAGAACATGAACCGATCCCTTCTTCTAGTCAAGTTGTGCCACAAACTTCTCCCCAATTCTATTCAATACCTCCTCATTAGTTACGTGATCTACCCATCTAATCTTCAGCATTCTCCCGTAGCACCACATTTTGAAAGCTTCTGTTCTCTTCTTGTCCAAACTACTTATCATCCACGTTTCACTTCCATACATGGCTACACTCCACACAAATACTTTTAGAAACGAATTTCTGACACCTAAATCTATACTCAATGTTAACACATTTCTCTTCTTCAGGAACGCTTTCCTTGCCATTGACAGTCTACATTTTATATCCTCTCTACTTCGACCATCATCCGTTATTTTGCTCCCCAAATAGCAAAACTCCTTTACTACTGTAACTGTCTCATTTCTTAATCTAATGCCCTCAGCATCACCCGATTTAATTCGACTACATTCCATTATCCTACTTTTGCTTTTGTTGATGTTCATCTTATATCCTCCTATCAATACACTATCCATTCTGTTCAACTGCTCTTCCAAGTCCTTTGCTGTCTCTGACAGAATTACAATGTCATCGGCGAACCTCAAAGTTTTTATTTCTTCTCCATGGATTTTAATACCTACTCCGAACTTTTCTTTTGTTTCCTTTACTGTTTGCTCAATATACAGACTGAATATCGGCGAGAGGCTACAACCCTGTCTCACTCCCTTTCCAACCACTACTTCCCCTTCATACCCCTCAACTCTTATAACTGGCATCTGGTTTCTGTACAAATTGTAAATATCCATTTGCTCCGTGTATTTTACCCCTGCCACCTTCAGAATTTGAAAGAGAGTATTCCAGCCAACATTGTCAAAAGCTTTCTCTAAGTCTACAAATGCTAGAATCGTAGGTTTGCCTTTCCTTAATCTGTTTTCTAAGACAAGTCGTAGGGTCAGTATTGCCAAACGTGTTCCACTATTTCTACGGAATCCAAACTGATCTTCCCCGAGGTCGGCTTCTACCAGTTTTTCCATTCGTCTGTAAAGAATTTGCGTTAGTATTTTGCAGCCATGACTTATTAAACTGATGGTTCAGTAATTTTCACATCTGTCAACACCTGCTTTCTTTGGGATTGGACTTATTATATTCTACTTGAAATCTGAGGGTATTTCACCTGTCTCATACATCTTGCTCGCCAGATGGTAGAGGTTTGTCAGGACTGGCTCCCCCAAGGCTGTCAGTAGTTCTAATGGAATGTTGTCTATTCCCGGGGTCTTGTTTCGCGACCCAGGTCTTTCAGAGCTCTGTCAAACTCTTCACGCAGTATCATATCTCCCATTTCATCTTCATCTACATCCTCTTCCACTTCCATAACATTGTCCTCAAGTACATCGCCCTTGTATAGACCCTCTATATACTCCTTCCACCTTTCTGCTTTCCCTTCTTTGCTTAGAACTGGGTTTCCATCTGAGCTCTTGATATTCAAACAAGTGGTTCTCTTTTCTCCAAAGGTCTCTCAAATTTTCCTGTAGGCAGAATCTATCTTACCACTAGTGATATGCACCTCTACATCCTTACATTTGTCCTGTAGCCATCCCTGCTTAGCCATTTTGCACTTCCTGTCTATCTCATTTTTGAGACGTTTGTATTCCTTCTTGCCTGCTTCATTTACTGCATATTTATATTTTCTCCTTTCATCAATTAAATTCAATATTTCTTCTGTTACCCCAGGATTTCTATTAGCCCTCATCTTTTTACCTACTTGATCCTCGGCTGCCTTCACTATTTCATCTCTCAAAGCTACCCATTCTTCTTCTACTGTATTCCTTTCCCCCATTTCTGTCAATTGTTCCCTTATGCTCTCCCTGAAACTCTGTACAACCTCTGGTTCTTTCAGTATATCCAGGCCCCTTCTCCTGAAATTCCCACCTTTTTGGAGTTTCTTCAGTTTTAATCTGCAGGTCATAACCAATAGATTGTGGTCAGAGTCCACATCTGCCCCTGGAAATGTCTTACAATTTAAAACCTGGTTCCTAAATCTCTGTCTTACCATTATATAATCGATCTGATACCTTCTAATATCTCCAGGCATTTTCCATGTATACAACCTCCTTGCATGATTCTTGAACCAAGTGTTAGCTATGATTAAGTTATGCTGCATGCAAAATTCTACCAGGCGGCTTCCTCTTTCATTTCTCCCCCCCCCCCCCCCTCCCCCCAATGGGGAAATAGTATTAGTAAATTCAAATATCTTGAACAGAATAGACCAGAGAAATTTACAATAGATGAAAAAATTAATAGTATGGAAACAGCCTACAACAAGAAATGCACATTTAAAAAAATATAACTGAAATACTATATCACAGTGGTAAGGCCAGAATGTTTTTATGCATGTGAATGCTGAACAAACTATAAGGCGAACAGAATAAAGGTACTTGAAAGATGGGTTATTAGAAAAATAATGAGCGAACAAAAAAACTGCAGATGGTAGAAGATGAGAATTAATAAACTCTATGAAAACAGAAAACATAAAAAGTAATGGCAAAACAAAGATTAAGCTCCTTTGGTTATCTCAACTGAATAAATGAGAACAAGCTAATAAAACAAATATGCCTCCATTTATGAAAAAAGAAATCAAGAATGGCATGGATAACAGAAATATGAAAAGGGCTACAATCAAAAAACAAGGAATTGGAAATAACAGAATGAATTTAGAAAGTTTTTAAGGTGGAAGGAAAAAGAAATTTGGAACAATGTGGACAGAAGAAAGGAAAAGACAGCATTAGGACAAGTTGACAGAGTGCTGGTAAAACAGGAAAAAACAAAGAAGAAGGATGAGGTTGTTACATGACCCTAGTTGGTCAGTACGAAGATAACAAAAGAGGTGCAATTAATGGCTAGTTCTGTTTGCTGCTAAGAGATAGGGTACAAGAGTAGAGATAATCAAACATCAAATGTCTAGTGGAACACTTATCAGAACCAAATTGCCTTAATACAAGACTTCATCATTGTAGCATATAAGAACCAACACTGAAATGACTTTCCCAATAATGTTAGTCTTGAGGAAAGAATTCTCTTTGCACATGACAGCATCATATAGACTAAAAAAAAATACAGCCAGTGCCTTTTGGTTACATACTATTTGAACACACATTTACTGCTAAGCTATGGAATTCTTTTCTGGATGCTAGGCTGTGTAGTTCTTTACTGGGAAACAAATGTATAACCAAATATATTAATCTGGCTCACTATAAATATCTGTTCAAAACACTGGGTATTTTAAAAAATGGCTCCGAGCACTATGGGACTTAACATCTGAGGTCATCAGTCCCCTAGAACTTAGAACTAATTAAACCAAACTAACCTAAGGACATCACACACATCCATGCCCAAGGCAGGATTCGAACCTGCGACCGTAGCGGTCACGTGGTTCCAGACTGAAGCGCCTAGAACCGCACGGCCACACTGGCCGGCAGGTATTTTAACTACACAACTTCAGTAAATTTACCAATCAGTCATATGCATAAAAAGATATGATAATTACAGCACAAACAGTTGTGTCCTTGGCCATGAGCAAGACCTAACTGAATTTACATGGAAGTAAAAACAAAGCTCAAAAACAGCATTTTCTGCCAAGCAATCAAATTGCACAATAAACTGCAGAAAGATACTTCAGATATTACATGAAACAAACTTCTTAAAAGGTGGTTAAAAAGTGCCTGTTATGGAATATGTTAGACACATTGAAGGCTTCGATAAAAAAGTGTAGAAGTTTGATAAAAAATGTAACATAAATAATAATGAAACGTCTGCCATTTCATGACATACTTTTGCACTATAATGATCTTTTTTTCCCTTTTTCTCCAGAAAACCCTACACCCAATCTCTGCAATGGATAATACAATGTCTTCTCTTTCCAATCTAAAACATACAACACGTTAAGGGGTGGGAGAGAGGGGATGGGGGTACTGTGTCAGCTTTTTAGGCATGCAAATGCTAAGTTGTAGTATACAAAATAGAAACCAATCATCACAGTCCTGAGTCAGGTGATATGGCGGATATGCTATGTGTAATACATGCAGTGATTGATATTGAGAAATTTAACATTGTAGCACTAGCAATCTACATAATGAAATAACTACTACTTTGTAATAATGTATAAACAAAACAATATTCTACACAAGGGCTAAACGGAACAAAGTTGTGCTACTCCTAACAAATGGGAATTGAATACAAGAGGATGAGGTGTCTAATTCTCACCTGGCTATCTTGGGTTAGTTTTTCAAAGTTCACCTAAATTACTTCAGGCATACGCAGAGTGCGGACGATTCCTACTATAGAACACAGTTTACTATCTATCCATCTTTGTCAAACCAGAGTTGCATGTATGTAAATGCTTGCATATATCCAAAAAGGTCAAACAACTGCATTCTATCAGAAGGTTTTCATTATGATTCCTCGAACAGGCTGCTGACTAAGTGGTGGTAAAAGAGAGAGAGAGAGAGAGAGAGAGAGAGAGAGAGAGAGAGAGAAAGAAAGAAAGATTACAGTATAATGCCCTGTCAATGATTCCAGTTGGTCAAGCTTCACAGTGGTCACTATGGTTCTGGACTGAAAAAGTGGACTTACTGCTCAGAAAACCAATAGTGCCAGATAATCCGCCAGCCACAATAGATAGCAAAATTAATGTACTTACCTAAACTCACAATCCTCTACACCCATGTGCTCCTGTATGTACAATCTCAGTAAGAGAAGGTCATACGCCTTGGCTGACAAGTGTGTTCACCTCAAATGATGGAAAGGGATGCTTCTATCAGATATTTCTAGTCAAATTTGAAGCCTAGATACTAAGAATAACAAAGAAATCTGCAAATCGTGGAAAAGTAATTTGTTTATACTGCCAAAATTCGACACACTTGCTCCATTGTATGCAGCAATGAGATCTCCTTAATTGTATGGAAAAAAATTGTGTAGTGTATAGGTTCCAGCTGAATGAATTTCCTTCAGCATCAGCCAACCCCAATGTTGTACAGAACTATTACCGCAAGATCTCCGCCCCCCCCCCCCCCCCTTCCTTTCAGGACTCTCCTGTAAACACCACAGCAATAACACTGCACTAATTAAGGTAACTGATATCTGAAACATGCCGCAGATGACTATGGGGCCACAATGTTGGAAATATTAGGACTTCAAGAAGGCACTCAACACCGCAGACTTTAATACACTTCTCACAAAAATACAACAGCTAAAATTTTCAGATAAGGTACTGAAGTGATCCGACAGCTTACTGAGAAGCAGAAAGAAACGTATTGTCTGTGAAAATAACATGTTATCTGGGAAGCAAGTTACTTCTGAGTGCCAGAGCTGGGCCTGATAATATTCTCTTTGTTTGTCATCAGTTCTGTTCCACAAATACTGTTTCTGTGCTGATAACTGCCAGCTTTACCTATGTGCCAGACTTGAAGCTATAAACACTACCATTGTCTAAATAAATGGCCCTCTAGAAGTTTCAAAACACACTTCCACAGTAAGTTAAATGTAAATTTGTGCAATCACTCATTCTGCCATACCTCCACAGTTGCAATGTAATCTAATATGGAATGAGTAGTGAAGGTTCCTGGCGGTTAGAACTAGCCATGTGTGGTTGCTTGCATTACATCTGTAGCACCCATCCGTTTCCTCATCTCACTGTTTCAGATGTAGAATTACAATGTCTTTGACCAGGCAAGCTAAATGATTACCATATGCCCTGTTTACTTTACCGGCTCCTTAGAGTGGACACATCCCAGTACCTTGAGATCAGACAACAAGTACTTGTCATCTCATAATCACAAAACAATGTCTTGCTTAGCTACTGTCCTAGGTGCCAACCTATAATGCAAAAAATCACAAATCTGTTCTCTGTTACTGCTTTCTGCGTCTGTGACAAGCTACCTTGTACTCTGTGCACAATTAATTGCAGGAAAACGTTTATGTTCAGCTGCAGACTCTACAGCAATGCACCGCCATTCTCACTTCAGCCTTCACTGGATGTAATTACCCCACCAGCCTAGCTCAAAAGCAGATTTCCTGGGCCATAATATCCAATCCTGGTACTGCTGATTCCTCCAAAACACAGTTTTGGAGTACATTTCTTGTCACTCAATACTATCCAAGTCTCGAATGTATTAATCAGCTACTTTGACAAGGCTATGACTTCCTAAAATCTTGCCCTGAAATGAGGGCCATTCTGTCTGGCATTTTGCTCACCACACTTAAAACAGCTTTTCGTAGCTGCCTTCCCCTCTCCCTCCTACCAATCTCCGCCAATATCCAGTCAGACCCTATGCACCTTTTGCATCCATGTCCCTGCCCTGTGGCTCCTATCTCTGTGACCATCCCCGCTGTAAGACTTGCCCTATACACCCTCCTACCACCAGCTTTGCCAGCCCTGTAGCTGGTAAAAATATACTCGATGGGAGAGCCAACAGTGAAACAAAACATGTCATATACTAGATGTTATGTAAATACTGTTCGGGCTTTTACATTGGCATGACTACCACGATGAATATAATGGCAACACACAATAGCCTGCTGCAGAGAATGGTCTACAACACGACAGTCATGACCTCAATGCCTGTCTCGTCACACGTACTATCTGGATTCTCTCCCGCATATTCCCCTATCACATATAATACACTTAGCTTCCCACTCTTATTATCTCTTGCATGATATTTTGTCAATAATCTCTGACTTGCTTACTACCCTACCTTCCACCACTCAGGCCTTCAAATCTTGTCTTGTGCAGCCTCCAACAATCAGTCTTTCCTTCTCATCGCATCCGGTATGACTTTTGCATAACTTTTCCAGTCCTTTTCCTTCATCCCTCTTCCTTCCCCTTCCACCTCCTGGCAGAAGAAGGAGCCTCAATATCCCAATGCATTCATGGGTAAAATGAAGGACTTTCTTCTATTACATTATATTTGTTTATAACAAATTAATACACTAATTAAAGTTTCATATCAAGCCATAATTCGTTTTCTACCTTTGAAGGGGAACAATGCAGCAACAATCCGTACTGAGTAAGTGGAAGTATACAGCAACAAAATATCATCATATGACACAGTGGTTAGGTGGCACAGATGAGGAGACCCTGGTGCTTGAAGACCAGGGTATCACAATCGAGATGATAGTGGAAAAAGTGAAAATTAGCCATGTATGATTTTTCAACATCTTACACATTTTAAACATGACAAAGTTAGCTGCCCCCCAGACTTCCTAGCTGTTCAAATCAGTTCAATAAGGCTGTTGAACTGTGGTAGCATTGGAAATGTTACAGCAGTCCAATCCTCATGATTTCTTTAGCCAGCAAATCACCATAGACAATTGTTGGGTGTATCATTAGGACTCCGAGGAAAGTAACAGAGGAAGCAGTGGAAACACACTGATTCATCACTCTCATAAAAAGAGGCAACCCAGCCATCATCGGGCAATACAATATGCTTTTTGGGACTGCCATGGTGCGGTATTAACATATTATGCCAACACAGGGCATACCATCACAGGAGCAAACTACTGAAATCGCCTGATATGGTTACAAGAGGCAGTTAGAAAGAAGTGTCACGGTGTTTTTGCTATACAACAAGCCCCAACTCATTTTACACAGTACACAGTTGCAAATTGTGCTTCTTAGAGCTATCACATTTTGTCTCACACCCAGTATTCTCCTGGTAATAGACCCAATGGAATGTTCTTTACACCAATGAAGAAATCATTGCATAGCAGGCATTTCCTGAATAACGATGAGGTGATTTTCAAAGTGGAACATTTCCTGAGCAGCCAAAATGCAGACATCTACAACCATGTCCTCAGTCAAGCCATCCATCATTAGAGAAAATATGTTGCGTTAAAGGATGAATATGTGCAGAGAGACCAATACTATCACAAAGTTTCATATTGCTGGTTGTATCTTCATAGATAATAATTAAAACTGTATATCTCCTTGTGCACAGCCAGTCCTCTCTGCTAAACAACACAGTGAATCATCCCCTTTGATGCTTCTCTCTCTCTCTCTCTCTCTCTCTCTCTCTCTCTCTCTCTCTTTTCCCCACAGTCCTCCCCCTCCACCTTGTCATGGTTACTTGTAGTCTATCATTCTTAGTGTGGCTGTAATTTAACCTGACCAAAAAGCCCATGAATTTTACCAGCAAAAACACAATAAAACTCAACTAAACATAATTAAGAAAATTTAAGTAACATACGAAATCTTACTAGTTAGCCCGACAGAAATTTAAAAGTGCCACAATATTTATTGAAGGCAACTATTTACAGTCACAAGAAATTTAGTAATATTGTATTTTAACTTTTCTTGCAATATAAAAAATACAATTAAATAACATTTAGACTTCCAGAACTAGAATGACTAAAGTATAATTAAGTCCTTTTTGGAAGCATGCAGAAATTTATAGATGTTCACTAATTACTTTCTTTCCGAACTTATTTCTTCATTTTAAACAAACATTCCCTTAGCTAGGGAAGATTCTCTCAGTGGATGCAATACTGGCAGGATAAGAAATGAGGCTTTTTACAAAAGTAATAAATCATGTTGGTACTTTTTTCCTCCATTTGCCATTTGTTTGGATGGAACTGTTACAATTGTAGAAGAAAACATAGTGGGTGGAAAACAATCAGAATCAGCATCAGCAATCTTAAAAAGACATAAGACTTGCCATCCACTTTGGATGCCTATCTATGAACCAGTTTTCTGCAGTTTCTCCTTGTTCAGACTTGCAATCCACTTTGGATGCCTCTCTATGAACCAGTTTTCTGCAGTTTCTCCTTGTTCAGTAGTTAATCTTCTCTCTCTGAATCTTGGATGTAACATATTATCAAGATAGTGAAAGGATTCTAGTTCTTGTCCCTTTCATTTTCTTTATTACTTTCATATATGGTTCCATGTCAGGACTTTCTAAAAAATCGACCCACGGCTCAACGGCTTGTGCAATATTTGTGTCTGCTTGAAAGGAGGTCCAGGATTCTACAAACCTCTGACAATTATCATAGATGAGTGGAATCTTTATAAATTATAACTTATCTAAGATTTTACTATTTTTAGTATGGACTTCTTCATACTGCTCATTTACAATTTAAACATATTTAGAATAATTGTCAATAAAGATGTGAAGACAATCAGGCTGGGAACTCCATCCAATAGAAATTGGGAGATTCGGCATAAGATCATTCTTTTCCTTTAAACCCTCAGGCATGTGCGACGGTATATTTCGACCGCCGCTTACCCCTCGATCAGCATGTGCTATGTCATATGCCATCTGTGGTTTTTGAATGTTTTTCCTCTCTGCCGATGCAGTTTGAGAGACGACTACTAAATGGTAGTGTCGTACATTCCTTAGCTACATGCTGACAGAGTTTGCATTTGTTACTCGTGTGGGTTATGAATGTTTTTTGTCTTTGTGTGCGTGCTAATTTATTGTAGACTGTGCACAATGGCAGGACTGAATGAAGCTGAAGTTCTATGACTTTTGATGAAGAGTGATAATGAGGACAATGAGTCTGATAATTCTTTAGATGACTAATTAACAGAGCAGAATGCAGTCTCATCTAACTGGAAGGACATGACAATATTTCAGCACCAACTGCATTTATATTGAGCACTGCTGAAGGTAGGCTGAAACTTTAAATTCCTGGTAATGCAGGGCCATTAGCTTCCTTTGAATTGTTCTTTGACAATGAAATAATAGAAATGATTGACAAAGGAACAAATAAATATACACAAGGTTTTTTACACAATGAACATGAAAAAAATATTTTATCTGATGAAATCGCAATTTGTAAAGTGGTTTCAAACCAAAGATGATGAAGTCAGAGTTCTTTTAGCCCCATTTTTATGGATGGGGATAGTGTCTAAAAGATCAGTTAAAATTTATTTTGTCAGACAGAACATGCTAGAAATGCCCTTCCTCCCTAATGTTATGAGTGAAGAAAGATTTCATCTCTTGACAAGCTTCTTACATTTTGCTGACAACAGAGAATATCTACAATGTACACGGCTGTAAAAACATTTGTAAAATTATGCCTCTGATAAATCATTTGAAAGCAAGATTTCAGAGAGCTTATGAGCCACAAAATAACGTAAGTGTTGACAAATCCTTGTTACTGTGGAAAGGGAGACTCTTGTGGAAGCACTATAAACCTTTGAAAGCAAAACACTTTAGTATGAAATTTCCGAACTGTGAGACAAGAACAGTTATTCAGGGAACTTTATTTTGTACACTGGAAGAGATATTGATCTTAACTGTGAAATAACAAAAGATAATGATCTTCTGTTGACAAAGGTGGTGTTAAATTTGTGTGAAAACTTGTTAGATGCAGGTAGGTGTGTGTATATGGACAATTACTACTCAAGTCCTGACCTATCCAAAAGACTTGTGTACAGGAATACTCATGCAGTAGGAATAATTAGAAATTGTAGTAAAGGAATGTCACATATAGTAAATATGAAATTACAGAAATGAAAGAAGACCAGTGCACAAAAGGGGAAATTGGTGGCTCTGAAATGTAAGGATAAAAGGGAAGTTACAATGCTAACAACAAAGCATGGTGAATCAACGATAAGATGTGCAAAGTAGAGGAAAAGGGGGAGAAGTGCAAGTGACCCAGATATCGCTCTATATTTTTGACTACAACCAGAACATGGGCAGGAGTGGACCTGAAAGACCAGTTACTGGAATCCTTCCTTGTGGAAAGAAAGCAGAGTACAGTTTGATACAAAAAGTTTTTAAGCATTTGTTAAATGTGGCTGTTCTAAATACTTACATACTGTACTGCCAGAATGGAGACAAGAAGGACCATTTAGAGTTGAGAGTGAAACTGATAGATGAACTCCTAACTAATTACCACCACAGTGCCACTGAACACAAACAATGACTGTCACCAATTTACTGGTAGACACTTCCCATAAGCAAATTTAGCAACAAAAACCAGAAGATAGCACTAAGGAGATGTGTGCCGTGTGCAACAAACCAGCAAAGAAGAGACACATCATACAGATGCAACATTTTTACTGTAAACCCAGAATTGTGCACTGTGCCATGATTTGAGCTCTATCACTCTCAAAAAAAACATTGTAAACAATTAATTTTTATAACATGATTTAAATCACTATAGTTTCAAGTGTTTGCCACATATTTTTCAGAGTTTATTTCAGGTAATTAATTAGATATAGCATTTACAGTAAATACATGGGTTTTTATCAACCCTGATCACACTCATCTTTTCCTTCCTCCCCTTTTTCCACATTCACTGCTGCCAGTGTTCACAGTTAAATCTACCTCCTTGTAATTTGCCTTTGTTGTTCTACTTTTCATTTCTAATATCTATATTATAGTTCTCTCTATGTGTTGGATTCCACGTTAGATGTATGAACTATTATATCATTTGTGTCCATCTGAAAGTAGTGCAACATTTGCATAATGTGTGATTAGCTGAAAGGAGGGACAGATGGACCTAATCTTTCCTGGAAACATAAAACAATAAATAAATAGAGACTTAAATCAACTTTTTCTATGTTTTAAAATTGTGTTCTATGTATACATTTAGGGAAATGACTAGTCAGAACGTTGAAGCTTGTAGGCATCCCATCCAACTTGCAATACGAAAATGACTAGAACACAAGAATGGCTGTGAAGTCAAGTGCAATCTTACCAATATGTTGTTGTTGTTATTATTTTCAGTTCAGAGATTGGTGTGATGCGGCTCTCCATGCTACTCTATCCTGTGAAAGTCTCTTCATCTCCAAATAACTACTGCAGCCTACATCCTTCTGAATCTGCTTAGTGTATTCATTCCTTGGTCTCTCTCTACGATTTTACCCTCCATGATTCCCACCAATACTGAATTGGTGATCCCTTGATGCCTCAGAACATGCCCTGCCAATTGATCCCTTCTTCTAGCCTAGTTGTGCCACATCTATTCAGTACCTCCAAATTAGTTACGTGACCTACACATCTAATCTTCAGCAGTCTTCTGTAGCACCACATTTCAAAAGCTTCTCTTCTTGTCTTCACTGTTTATCGTCCATGTTTCACTTCCACACATAGCTACACTCCATACAAATACTTTCTGAAAAGACTTCCCGACATAACACTATACTCAATGTTAACTGATTTCTCTTCTTCAAAAACACTTTCCTTTTTGCCATCGCCAGCCTACATTTCATATCCTCTCTATTTCGACCATCATCAGTTATTTTACTCCCCAAATAGTAAAACTCATTTAATGCTCTAAGTATCTCATTTCCTAATCTAATTCCCTCGGCATCACCTGATATAATTCTATTAAATTCCATTATCCTCATTTTGCTTTTGTTGATGTTCATCTTACATACTCCTTTCAAGACACTGTCCATTCCATTCAGCTGCTCTTCCACATCCTTTGCTGTATCTTACAGAATTACAATGTTGTCGGCAAACCTCAAAGTTTTTATTTCCTCTCCATGGATTTTTATTCCTACTCCAAATTTTTCTTTTGTTTTCTTTACTGCTTGCTCAATATACAGATTGAATAACATCAGGGATCTCAACCACTGCTTCCCTTTCATGCCCTCTGGCTCTTATAACTGCCATCTGGTTTCTGTACACATTGTAAATAGCCTTTCACTATCTGTATTTTGCCCCTGCCACCTTCAGGATTTGCAAGAGAGTATTCCAAGTCAACATTGTCAAAAGCTTTTCCTACATCTACAAATGCTAGAAACGTAGGTTTGCCTTCCCTTAACCTATCTTCTAAGATAAGTCGTAGGGTCAGCATTGCCTCGCATGTTCATTGTTTTCTACGCAATCCAAACTGATCTTCCCCAAGGTCAGCTTCTACCATTTTTTCCATTCGTTTGTAAAGAATTCATGTTAGTATTTTACAGCCATGACTTATTAAACTGATAGTTCGATAATTTTCACATCTGTCAACACTTGCAGAACTCTAATAACCAGCAGACATGAAGCAGCAGCTACACTACTGTATACCCATGACCATATGAGGACAATAAAATTACTCTGACTCAAAAGAAATGAATTAAACTGTACTGGTTCTTCTGAAGTATAAAGATTAAATTTTTACAAAAAATGCATTGGATGAAAAACATAAAATATTCTTAAATATGAACTGTAGCAAATTATGAACACTAAATGGATCAGTTAGTGCAGTACTTGCACCCTCAAAAACAATAAGGTGATTGAAGCTCACCTCTTCCTGTTATGGGCTCTTAAAAATACAACACACTACAAACATGAAGCAAAACAGCATTTTTTTCTTTCTTTCGTGTTTATGAAGGATAGAATAGTTTTCAACAGAACAGAGTGACCTTGTAGCTGCATTTGTCTGGATGGTGAGAATACAGCCACAAGTGAGAAAAAGTTGGCTAGCACCAGCCAGATGTTCTTTAACATGCATCATGTGCCACCTGTTCTCTGGCATGCAGTATATTTTGTACAGTGCTTTTGTAACTGGAAAATTTGTTCTTGAGCATGTTTTGAACTTGAAAACCTTATGACTTCTACACTTGCATTAGAAGCTAGTGAACTAGTTTGAGCATCATATTGTGCATTTATGGATGCATTATTTTTCCCTAAGCAGATGCTGACAGGGTCTCTAAATGTCTCAATGGTTTCAAAATTAAATCAAACAATGGAAACTTCAGGTAGCAATATCAACAATGTGGAAAAAGACAGATTGCTATTTACTGTAAAGAAGACGCATCACGTTGCTGAGAGGTACAATTAAAAGACACTTACATATAGCTTTTGGCCATGGCCTGCATCACAAAAACTATGTTTGAGTGTCATTTAATTGTACCTACCTGCAACTTGACATGTCTTCTTTATGGTAAGTAGCAATCTGCCTTTTCCTACATTATTGCTTTCAAAATTGATGGATGTGAGAGCTTATTTCAGAACTGTTTTATGTGTCAGCAGCCCAGGAGGATTAATCTATGTAATTTTTGTTTCCTCCTCAGGCAAGTCCTAATTCAATTTATAGAGTAGTTGTAACAATCTACTAAGGAGATACAAGCTCAGACATTTTCAACAGGGAATGTTATAGTCAGAATTCCACAAACATCTGAAAACTAATCTATCTACAGGCAATATTTTTCAAAATTTTGGCATTCTAGAAACTGAAACCTGTTGAGATACTCCACAAAGATCTCAGTTATTGTAGTAAATCATTTCTATATGAATTTACAACATTTCAGGTGTGGGTACCAAATTTACTACCCTGAGGACACCTCACAAACTGACTCAAAAGACAAAGTATGAGAATTTATAGTTTTCGAGCTTCCTCTACAGATATCTGCATTTAATGTTTGTAAATACGAAATCTAAAGCAAACCAAATCACTTTATTTTTCACTAACAGTTGGAATAGTTGCTTGGAGGTAAACTATTGTATCTGAATAAACAGCTCAATACTATGAGAGCTGATGTTTGTGTACAGTTCAGTTTAACAGGATAAGCTACCTAAAACACAACAGCCAATCACACAGAGAATCTGATGCCCAAGAAATTCTTGGTTCACATGGCTATCCAAGTTCATATAAAGTCAACTTGGTAGCACAAAGAGTGCTGTGAAGATGTAGCCAGCTTGTTTCTTAGAAGTCAGAAATTACTACAACCACCGTCTTGAAAATGTTACTGACATTAATGTGTGGAAGGACGATCATAGCTTAACATCTTGTCGACAACAAGGTCACTAGAGATGGAGCACAAGTTCAGATTGTGTCAAAGATGGAGAAGGAAATCAGCTGCACCCTTTCATAGGAACCAACCTGGCATTTGCCTGGAGTGATTTGGGGAAATCATGGTAAACCTAAATTTGGATTGTCAGAGGTGGAACTGAATTGTTGACCTTCCGAAAGCATGTCCAGTGTACTAACCGCAGTGCCACCTTGCTCAGTATGCTAAAACAACACTCATGCAAAATTACTTTATAGATTCGATGAAAACTATGGATAGGGTAATTAATTATAAAACTACAGTATTTCACAGATTCTGTATTAGAATTGCAAAATGTTTCTTACAGTTATGGGCACTAATTGGCAAATAGATTGAGAATTAACTTCTCAAAACCTGAATTTCACCACAGACCTTCTTTACATTTTCCAGTAATCAGCAACTATAAGAGGTGTTAAAAAAGAAATGAGCCAGAGTCTGGAATGCGCAAACCGGTGACAGGAGGGTCATATTGTGGCGAGTGTAACAACGTGTGGTTCTGACCAGAGCGCGGAAGTTCACAGCCCATCGCTAGGGGGAACACATGCACGTTATGTGACTATACAGAGCTAGCAGCAGCATGCATCAATCGTCCAATGCTGCCGGTTGCATTGCAAACAGTGACATGGAAGCGTTAACAGAGGAGCAAAGAGGTGTTGTTCATTTTCTGATAGTAGAAGGAGGAGGAGGAGGAGGAACGGACATTCATCGGCGAACACTATATGTCCCTTGCAAGGATCAAGGTGTGGCACAAGCACTTCAGGGAAGGACGGGTATCATTAGCCGATGATGCACAGTCTGGAGCACCACACGGCATTACCGATGACATCGTCCAGCTCGTGGATGCACTCATTACCTAGCACTGCTGAGTGACAGTGAAAGCCATAGCTGCCGTGGTCAGATTGGGTACCGGAAGTGTTCACACCATCGTGAAGGAATGACTGCACAAGTGCCAAGTGTGTGCCCAATGTGTGCCCCACAATCTTCAACCACACCCAGAAGTATGTTGAATGACCCACTGTCTAGCTCATCTGCAGCGCTTTACTCGGGAAGGGAATGCGTTCCTGGCACGACTGGTGGCTGGAAATGAGTCATGGTGTCGTCACTTTGAATCAGAACCAAAACAACAAAGTTATGCTGACATTCTTCTCTGACCAAGATGGCCCCCTTCTGATTCACTTCCTGCAGCACGGGACAACAGTGAATGCCCAGCATTACTCGCAAACCTTGACCACCCTTCACCAAGTGATCAAATCATAACAACCAAGCAATCTCACCCATGGGGTTATTCTGCTTCACGACAATGCAAAGCCTCATACAGCCAACACAGTCGCGGCACTCCTGCAGAAATTCAAGTGGGAGGTTCTTAGTCACCTTCCATACAGTCCAGACCTCTCTCCCTGCGATTACGCCATTTTTGGTCCTCTTAAAAAGGCTCTGATGGGGCAAACGATTCACCTTGGACGAGGACGTCCAGCTGTATGTGCGGAACTGGTTAACATCACAGCCCCGGGAATTTTATGATACAGCCATTCACCGCCTTGTGTCACAGTGGGACAAATGTCTCAACAGCTAGAGTCAATACTTCTAACATACAGGTACTGGTTTCTGTATTATGCCTCCGGCTCATTTCTTTTTGAATGCCCCTTATATAAAATTGTACTCTTTTTTTCTGTCCAAAACTTTGGTGAAGAAGTTATGGCCATGTCCATCCATCTGCATCTACATCTATACTTGGCAAACCACTGTGACATTCATGGCAGAGGATCATTCCCATTGTACCAGTTATTACAGTTTCTTCCCAATCAATTCACATATGGAATGCAGGAAGACTGAGTGTCTGAATGCTTCTGTTCTTGCCGCAATTATTCTTATTTCGGCCTAACAATCCCTTTGTGAGCGATAAATAGGGGGTTGTTGTATATTCCTTGAGTTCTAATTTATAGCCAGTCTTTGAAACTTTGCTAGTAAACTTTCTCAGAACAGTTTACGTCTATCTTGAACAGTCTGCCACTTCAGTTCCTTCAATATCTCTCTCAGACAAACAATCCTGTGGCCATTTGTGCTTCCCCTCTCTGTATAGTTCAATACCCCTGTTAGCCCTATTAGGTAAGGATCCCACACACTTGAGCAGTATTCCAGAGTGGGTCACACGAGTGATTTATAAGCAGTCTCCTTTATAGACTGATTGAATCTCCCAATATCATACTGATAACCAGAAGTGTACCACATACTTAACCCATGACTGAACCTATGTGAACATTCCATTTCTTATCCCTATAAAGTGTTACATCCAGCTAATTGTAAGAGTTGGCGACTCCATCTACGACTCATTGATATTATAGGATACTACATTTTTTGTTTTGTTTTGTGAAATGCACAATTGTAAGTTCATGAACAGTTAAAGTGAGTTGCCAATCTTTGCACCACTTTGAAATCCTATCAAGATCTGACTAAATATTTATGCAGCTTCTTTTTGGCAGTACAGTACAGTCCCGTTAATCCGAACTAATTGGGACTGGACCTGTTCGGATTACTGATTTGTTTGGACTAGCCAAAATTATGGTGACAAGTTACTACAATGAAGTATACAAATCAGATAAGTAGGTACACCATGGTAACAAATGGGAACAATGGCTCACTCTCATTCCCTGCCCATGTTGTTGTGCATTATTGAGACCTTTGTAGTGTCCGAGGTCAGTGCACTGCCAGCTGGCTCGCAGAGTGCTTGGTTATGTTAGTTATCAATCGCTGGCACGTGTAAAAGTTGTATTGCATTCATTCGGGTGTAGTGGTGTACATATTTTCGTCATGAGTAAACAGAAACATACAATGTTAACTCTCAAAGGAAAACTGAATGCTTTGAAGTGGATAGACAATTGTGAGAATGTATCTAAACTGGCAACAGAACTGGGTGTTGGCAAAGTAATCATTTGTGATTCGAAGAAGAACCAAGTGAAGCTTGAACAGTCCTGTGCAACCTCTTCAGGAAAAACACTCAAAATTCAGCAGACTCTGAAACAGTCCCAGTACGATTAAGTGGATGATGCTCTTTTCCTTTGGTTTATGCAATAAAGACAAACGTGAACTCCTCTGAGTGGAGCACTGGTTTAGGAGAAGGCTGTTTACCTGAACAAGCTAATGAATGGTGATGAGTCTTTTAGTGTGAGTACGGGTTGGTTGGACAGATTCAAAAAACGTCATGGAATCCGTTAACTAACAATTACTGAAGAGAAGCTTTCTTCTGACCATGATGCAGCAAAGGAATATTTGAGTGAGTTTGAAAAATGATAAGAATAGGAAAGTATTCTCCCCAACAAATTTATAACGCTGACGAGACTGGCCTTAATTTTAGGGCATTGCCAACAAAAAGCCTGGCACCAAAAGCAGAAGACCATGCTCCTGGTTTTAAAATGTGCAAAGATCGTGTGACTTTATTAGCGTGCAGCAATGCTGCTGGTAATCACAAGCTGCCTTTAATGCTGATCGGCAAATCTCTTAGGACAAGAGCTTTTAAAAACTGCAACATGAAGTCCCCAACCACATATTATTGCAATCAGAAAAAAGCATAGATGGGTGGTAACCTGTTCAAAGAATGGTTTTACGGCCAGTTTGTCCCCTCTGTTCGATGGTTTTCTAAGGAAAATCATTTGTCTCCCCACGCAACCCTTTTCATTGATAACGTGCTATCTCACCCCAGCACTGAGGAATTATGTGATGGAGAAATTGTGGCAAAATTTCTTCCGCTGAAAGCTACACAACTTCTACAGCCAATGGACCAGGGCGTACTACAAACATTAAAACTGATTTATAGAAAACAATTTTTAAGAACGCTGATTCAAGATGATAGCATTCCTTTAGTGGACAAAATAAAAAAGACCAATGTGATTGGGCCGCTGAGACATGGCAGAATATTTCATAAAATATGCTGAGAAAATCATGGAGATAACTGTGGACATCTCTTGAATTTCAGGACAACCTAGTTGAAAATGAACAGAAAAATCTACTACAAATGATACAGACAACCCCTAAATATGAAGAAGCTAGTGAAGGAGACTTAGATAAGTGAATGGCAGCGGATGGGGCATGTGTGGAGAACCTTACTGATGCTGATTTAATTGCTGCTGTGACTCCAGACGAGGAAGAAGTGGACTGCTGTGACGGAAGTGACAGCCTGAAAGTGACAAAGGAGAGCTGGTGCCATACAGTGATGCAGCAGAAGCCCTTGACCTCACACTACGTTATTTGGAGCAACAGCCCACTGCTACACCTGCTGATTTGATGTTTATGAGACGATGGCACAATTATGCATCATATAACAGACTGTCTTCATTACACCAAAACACAACGACTGAGTTTTTGTCATCTAAAAAAGTAGGGATAAAATGTCTGCTGTATTTTAGTAAGTTTGACAGCATTTCTTTCATTGTTATGCATTGTTTAAACCTAAGGTTTTCTTGTCAATTTTTCTAATACATGTTTAATGTATTGTGTAAATTAAAATAGTGTGTATGTACAAGCAGTTTACTGCACAGTTTCCCATACTTAAACTAACATTTTTCATGTTCAGATTAACTGAACATTCAGATTACCGGGGTTCAGATTAGTGGGATTCTGCTGTACTTCATTCTAGATAGGTGCATCATCTACAAAACGTCTGAGGTTGCTATTAATACTGTCCGCAACGTCATTAATATATAACATGTACAGCAAAGGTCCCAACACACAAATGTAACTTCCCTACCAAAAAATCCTCAATCCAGTTACAAATTTCACTTGATACACCATATGTTTGCACTTTTGACAAAAGCACAGATGTGGTACTGAGTCAAATGCTTTTTGGAAATCAAGAAATACTGCATCTACCTGACTGCCTTGATCGAAAGATCTCAGTATGTCATTAACATGACTTATGTTTTTGAATCCATGCTGGTTGGCATGAAAGAGGTTCCTCTGTCTGAGATACCTCATTACGTTTAGGCTCAGAATATGTTCTAAGATTCTACAACAAATCAATATCTAGAATACTGGACAGCAGTTTTGTGGATCACTTCAACTAGTTAGAAGAGGGGCCAACTCAACTGCAAATCCAGTATTGACTCTGATAGGGATTCCATCAGGCTCTGGAGCTTTGTTTAATTTTAACAATTTCAGCTGTTTCTCAACAACGCTGACACTAATACTTTTCTCTCTCATCTTTTCAGTGATACAAGAATTAAATTGGGGACATTCTCCTGGGCTTTCCTTTTGTGAAATAACATTTGAAAATGGTGTTAAGCATTCCAGCTTTTGCTTCGCTTCCCTCGGTTTCAGTTTCTGTCCATTCGCTTGGGACTGGACACTCACTGCAGTGCCAATAACAGCCACTACATACGAAAAAAAAATTCTCTGGATTTTGTGAAAGATCATTTAACAATATTCTGCTACGGTAATCACTGAAGGCTTCACACTTGCTCTCCTGACAGCCATGTGTATTTCATCCAGCGTCTCTTTGCCAATAGTCCTATGCAATGTTTTACAGCTATTATACAGTAGTCTGTTTTTTTCAGAAGTTTCTTTACAGTGACTGCATACCATGGAGTACAGTGCATGGTCAACTATTCTTTTAAACTTGAGCCCTGTGCTGAAACATACTGATTTTTTACCCAGTTTTCTGAACATATACATCTTTCTGCTCATTTTATAATAACAAAAACAATCAATTTTTGGCAAAATAATTTAATTGGATGGATCACAAATTTATTCACCAGTCAGTGGCAGAACACACACATAAAATAAAGTTATAATTAGGCAAGCTTTCGGAGCCTGTGGCTTCTTATACAGGCAAGAGGGTTGAAGGGGAAGGAAGAGGCATGAAGGAAAAGGACTGGAGAGGTCTAGGAAAAGGGGTAGATTTCGGGAAAGTTACCCAGAACCATGGGTCAGGGGAGACTTACCAGACAGGATAAGAAGGAAAGACTGATTGTTGGAGACTGCATTGTATAAGATTTGAAAACCTGAGAGCTTAAAGGTGGACGACAGGCTCATATGTAAGACAGAGATTACTGCTTAAAAATCATGCGTGAGTTAATAACAGTGAAAAGCTAAGTGCATGGTATATAACAGAGGTGGGAGAGGGGGTGGGTGTGGTCAAAAATAGAAGCGTAAAATAATGAAAGGTGTAGAAGACTAAAACATAGTGAAGAAAAGAGTAGTAAGTGTGAAGAAATGCTGAGACGGAAGAAATTAATGTAAATTAAGGCCAGGTGGGTGGCGAGAGCCAAGAACATGTTATAGCACTAGCTCCCACCCATGGAGTTCTGAGAAACTGGTGTCTGGGGGAAGAATCCACATGGCACATATGGTGAAACAGGCACAGAGATCACATTGTCATGTTGTGCAGCATGCTCTGCAACAGGATATTGTGTGTTGCCAGTATACACCATATGCTTATGTCCATTCATCCTAATTGATAATATGGTGGTAGTCATGCCAATATAAAAGGCCAAACAGTATTTACATAACAGCTGGTATATGTTACTACACTCAGCTGGCGGCTACACGGGTAGCGGAGGCTGTGTGGCATGGACTGGGCAGTTTTTTTAGGTTAGAAGGCCTCGGGAAAATACGGAGTGGGCTGCAATCTCAAAGAGTGCATGGCAAATACAGGACGTGCTTAGATCAAGGAACAGTCGGAATTGTAGTTGTAAATTGTTGTAGTTGTGCTGGGAAAGTCCCTGAGCTTCAAGCGCTAATAGAAAGCACAGAAGCTGAAATCGTTATAGGCACAGAAAGCTGGCTAAAGCCTGAAATAAGTTCTGCAGAAATTTTTACGAAGTCTCAGACGGTGTTCAGAAAAGATAGATTAGGCAGAATTGGTGGTGGAGTGTTTGTGTCTGTCAGTAGTGGTTTATCTTGTAGTGAAGTCGAAGTAGATACTCCGTGCGAATTGGTATGGGTGGAGGTTATACTTAACAGCCGAACTAAGTTAATAATTGGCTCCTTCTACTGGCCCCCAGATTCCGGTGATATAGTTGCTGAACAGTTCAGAGAAAATTTGAGTCTCGTAACAAATAAATACCCCACTCATACGGTTATAGTTGGTGGGGACTTCAACCTTCCCTCGATATGTTGGCAAAAATACTTGTTCAAAACCAGTGGTAGGCGGAAAACATCTTCCGAGATTGTCCTAAATGTTTTCTCTGAAAATTATTTCGAGCAGTTAGTCCACAAACCCACACGAATTGAAAACACACTTGACCTCTTAGCCACAAACAATCCAGAGCTAATAGAGAGCATCATGACTGATACAGGGATTAGCGATCACAAGGTCGTTGTAGCTAGGCTCAATGCCATTTCTTCCAAATCCACCAGAAACAAATGCAAAATAATTTTATTTAAAAAAGCGGATAAAGTGTCACTAGAAGCCTTCCTAAGAGACAATCTCCATTCCTTCCGAACTGACTATGCAAATGTAGACGAGATGTAGTAGCAACAGCAATTGAGAGATTCATACCTCATAAATTGGTAAGAGATGGAATTGATCCCCCATGGTACACAAAACAGGTCCAAACGTTGTTGCAGAGGCAACGGAAAAAGTATGCGAAGTTCAGAAGAACGCGAAATCCCGAAGATTGGCTAAAATTTACAGACACGCGAAATTTGGCACGAACTTCAATGCGAGATGCCTTTAATAGGTTCCACAATGAAACATTGTCTCGAAATTTGGTAGAAAATCCGAAGAAATTCTGCTCGTATGTAAAGTACACAAGCGGCAAGACACAGTCAATATCTTCTCTGCGCAGTGCCGATGGTACTGTTATCGACGACTGTGCCGCTAAAGCGGAGTTATTGAATGCAGTTTTCCGAAATTCCTTCACCAGGGAAGACGAATGGAATATTCCAGAATTTGAAACACGAACAGCTGCCAGCATGAGTTTCTTAGAAGTAGATACCTTAGGGGTTGAGAAGCAACTCAAATCACTTGATACGGGAAAGTCTTCAGGTCCAGATTGTATACTGATTAGATTCCTTTCAGATTACGCTGATACAATAGCTCTCTACTTAGCAATCATATACAACCACTCGCTCACCGATAGATCTGTACCTACAGATTGGAAAATTGCGCAGGTCGCACCAGTGTTTAAGAAGGGTAGTAGGAGTAATCCATCGAACTACAGACCTATATCATTGACGTCGGTTTGCAGTAGGGTTTTGGAGCATATACTGTATTCAAGCATTATGAATCACCTCAAAGGGAATGATCTATTGATACGTAATCAGCATGGTTTCAGAAAACATCGTTCTTGTGCAACGCAGCAAGCTCTTTATTCGCACGAAGTAATGGCCACTATCGACAGGGGATCTCAAGTTGATTCCGTATTTCTAGATTTCCGGAAAGCTTTTGACACCGTTCCTCACAAGCGACTTCTAATCAAGCTGCGGGCCTATGGGGTATCGTCTCAGTTGTGCGACTGGATTCGTGATTTCCTGTCAGGAAGGTCGCAGTTCGTAGTAATAGACGGCAAATCATCGAGTAAAATTGAAGTGATATCAGGTGTTTACCAGGGAAGCGTCCTTGGACCTCTGCTGTTTCTGATCTATATAAATGACCTGGATGACAATCTGAGCAGTTCTCTTAGGTTGTTCGCAGATGATGCTGTAATTTACAGTCTAGTAAGGTCATCCAAAGACCAGTATAAGTTGCAAAGCGATTTAGAAAAGATTGCTGTATGGTGTGGCAGGTGGCAGTTGACACTAAATAACGAAAAGTGTGAGGTGATCCACATGAGTTCCGAAAGAAATCCGCTGGAATTCGATTACTCGATAAATAGTACAATTCTCAAGGCTGTCAATTCAACTAAGTACCTGGGTGTTAAAATTACGAACAACTTCAGTTGAAAAGACCACATAGATAATATTGTGGGGAAGGCAAGCCAAAGGTTGCGTTTCATTGGCACGACACTTAGAAGATGCAACAAGTCCACTAAAGAGATAGCTTCCACTACACTCGTTCGTCCTCCGTTAGAATATTTGCTGCGCGGTGTGGGATCCTTACCAGGTGGGATTGATGGAGGACATCGAAAGGGTGCAAAAAAGGGCAGCTCGTTTTGTATTATCACATGATAGGGGAGAGAGTGTGGCAGATATGATACACAAGTTGGGATGGAAGTCATTAAAGCAAAGACGTTTTTCGTCGCGACGAGATTTATTTACGAAATTTCAGTCACCAATTTTCTCTTCCGAATGCGAAAATATTTTGTTGAGCCCAACCTACATAGGTAGGAATGATCATCAAAATAAAATAAGAGAAATCAGAGCTCAAACAGAAAGGTTTAGGTGTTCGTTTTTCCCGCGCACTGTTCGGGAGTGGAATGGTAGAGACAGTATGAGTGTGGTTCGATGAACCCTCTGCTAAGCACTTAAATGTGAATTGCAGAGTAGTCATGTAGATGTAGATGACGTGTCATTTCACAGGTGGCCCTCCATTTGATAGTAGGTGTTTTGCCAGTTACAGGGTTGGTATAGGTGGTGGTAAGATGGTGCACAGGGCAAGTCTTGCAGCAGTGACGGTCACAGGGGTAGGAGCCATAGTGTAGGGAGATGTGTGTAGAATGTGCGTAGGATCTGACAAGAATATTGTGGATATTGGGAGGGCGATGAAAAGCTGTTGTAGCTGGGGTGGGTAAAATCTCAGACAGAATGCATCTCATTTCAGGGGATGGTTCTAGGTAGTCATGGCTTTGTCAAAGTAACTAATTAATACATTCCAGACTAGGATAATACTGAGTGACCAGTGGTGTGCCCTGAAGTCGTTTTTAGAAGAGTTCAGCAGTAATAGGATGTGATGCCTGGGAAATCTGCTTTTGAACTAGGCTGGTGGGGTAATTACGTCAAGTGAAGGTTGAGGTGAGAATGGTGGTTTATTGCAGTAAAGAGTCTGCATCCAAACAAATATGTTTGTCTTTAATGCCAAGACTGTATGGGAGGGAATGTTTGACATGGAAAGGATGGCAACCGTCAAAATGTAAGTACTGTTGGTTGTTAGTAGGTTTTTATGTGGACAGAATAGTGTAGCTCGCCTTTGGTGAGGACAATATCAACATTAAGGAAAGTGGCACAGGATTTGGAATAGGGCCATGTGAAATTTAATTGGGAGAAGGTATTCAGAGATTCCAGGAATTTTAACAGGCCAGCCTCATCATAGTCTATATGGACTCGGAGCATGTTCTACCATATGACAATCGTTACCTCGGTACCTGTTTCACCACATGTGCCATCTGGATTCTTCCCTCAGACACCAGTTTTTCAAGTCGTGGTATGTGGGAACCAAAGCTAAAACATGTCCTTGGCTCTCGCCACCCTCTTGGCCGTAATTTACATTTCTTCACAGTAACTACTCTTTTCTTCACTCAGTTTTAGTATTCTAAATCTTTCATTGTCTTGCCCATCAATTTTTTATCATCTCCCTTCCACCTGTTATGTACAATACACTTAGCTTTTCACTGCTATTAACTCATGCACAATGTTTAAGCAGTAATCTCTGTCTTGCATCTTACCCTGCCTCCCACCTTTAAGCTCTCAGGTTTTCAAATCTCGTCCAATGCAGTCTCCAAAAGTGTCTTTCCTTCTCATCCCATCCAATATGTCTCCCCTGACCTGCAGTTCGGGTGACTTTCCTGAGATCCACCCCTTTCCCTAAACTTTTCCAGTCCTTCTCCTACATGTCGCTTCCTTCCCCTTCAACCCTTCTGCATGAAGAAGGAGCCACAGGCAATGAAATCTTGCCTAATTATGACTTTCTTTTATGTGTGTGTTCTGCCACCGGTTGGTGAGTGGATTTTTTATCTTTCTGCTTGTTTTAGTTATCCAATATAATAATCATAACTCCCCTACATTACATATATGTTATGCCTTCTTAGATTTATTAATAAGTGTTGGGGACTGGTATTTTACACATAAAAAAATAAATGAAGTCTCATACACTGTAAGTCTAGCCACTATTGAAATATAACTTTTTCTGATGCAACAAAGTCCAATTACAAAATATGCTTCCATAAAGTTAATGTATCAACCTGCTTTGGCTTCTCCTGTGGACCATGCTTGAAATCTGTTTTCACTTTGCCTTCTTGCATCTTGTGCACAGTCACAGGCTGTTTGAAAATTGATGCTGTCTGCCTGATTGGAGGTACTAGAGAGGCATCATTGCGGACACCCCTGCTGCAATAAAATTCTATATAAGTAGCAGATACTCCTGGAAACAGCTTCTTATATAGTGTCCAACTGAATGAAAGTATAGTTTTAATGCATCAAATCTAGCATGTACATTTTAAAATTAATTCAAAATGTTGCATAAATATTTGAAAATAATATATTGTAACATCTGACAATTCTTTTTATGGTAGTGTCAAGGAACAATGGTGTTTGTTAATCACAGAGATCACAGGTTCACATCAGGCTCCAGCATCAACCAAAGTTTGCGGAACCACCCATCTGCTTTGACCCATGACGTAACTGCATCGTATGACATCAAAGGGGCGCAGTCTATTCGAAATGGATTGTGACTGTAGAGGGCATGTTGAATTAAGTGGTGGCACTCTCATGTGGGATGCTTAGCTTTCTAAATTGTTTGTAAGAGATGTTAGTGATTCACTGGGTCAGAGTGCTGCCTGAGAGAATAATATTGGAAGAGTTTGTGGCATTCTTTGAGTGAGTTATTTGGATTTTGGCAGTTGTGGGTACTTTTCAGGTTTGTAATTATTACTGCAGTGTTGTTTATGGTTTGAGATTTAATTTTATGTTTCATATTTTTGTTTATTTTGGATATAACTAAGAAGTTTACTAGTACCTAAATAGGGGGCAACATACTGACTGTGCTTAAATTCCTACAGTTATTTGGTTTAGTTGGCAAGTATGTGAAGTGTTACATTTGTGGAGAAGGCATCAGATTGAGCAAAGTTGCTCAGATCAGGGACCAAGACTTGTGGTCTTGTCAGTGGGACAACATATGGCATTTTATCCACAATTTCTGGTTCATATGTTGGCTGGCCTCTCGAGAGACTGTGTTGATGAAATTATTTTTCTTATCACTAGATTGCTAAATTTGTGTGTTGGCTGGCTGTGACTTGGTAAGTACATTTTTATGGTTTTATTGTATTACATGCATGTTTCTCGTATACTGAAATTGGTATTCATGCAGTTTTTTTATGAATTTTTGGGTTGCTTTGTTTGTTGTTAATTTTGTTGGATTCTGATTGGTAAATACTGTGGAGTTTTTTTTTTTGGTAAAGTTAGGTTTTAGATATTAGTTGTATCAATGAGTTTTGGTTTTATGGTACTGCTAACTTCACTCTAGCTATATAGATTAAGTGAAGGGCTAGATACCACGTCATGAAGTTGTGTGTGGTATCGGGGTACGTAGGTTGCGTTAATTGCTGAAGGCTTTGTATGTTTAATTTTTGTGTTAGTATTTGTTTTGGCAGTCTTCACACTGAGTGTGATTTCAATGATTATATTTGTGATTTATGTAAAATAATTTCAAAGATAAAAAGCATATTTCCTGCCATTGTTATTTTGTGTTCAGTTGTCTTTGGTTTTTTTTAAGTTTAATAAAATCAATTAATAACAGTGTTTGACATGTTGTGAATATTATTGGGGGTGAGAAACCAAAAATCTAATAGGTCATGAGCCAAGGTTTGTTTCAAAATGGAATTTGTAACAAAATACCTGGCCACAAGTGGATCCTCACAAAGCTTTTTTTTTGAGGTGGTAAGCAAAGTTGAAAAATATTGTATTCCTTTATTCAATGGAACAAATTTCAACAATTGGAAATTCAGGGTGGAAACTCTGCTTGAGGAACTGGAACTTTTACCACCTGTGCAAGTGAATTATCTGAAAAAGGTGGAATTTGTAGATGGACAGGTGAACACGCAGTATGTCACAAAGGAAACATGATTGGCTGAACTGGCTAAACAAGATCAGAAATGTAAGTCTCATCTTATTCAATGCATCACCGACATTCACTTGGAATATGCAAAAGATAAGATTAACACTTTCGATTTATGGACATCTCTGTGCAATAAGCTTGAGATAAAAGGAATTGCTAGTCAACTTCCATTGAGAAAACAGTTGTTAAATACAAAATTTAATGTGGCAAATGATATGCTAGTTAATCATTTCTTAAGTTTGATATACTGATTTGAGATTTACATTCAACTGGGGCTACTTTTGAAGAAATCGTCATTGTATGCCATCTACTTTTAACAATGCTTGCAAAATACAACATAGTGATCACTGGAATCAAAACGTTCTCAATGAAAGACTTGATGCTGAGTTTTGTGAAAAATGGCCTACTGGATGAAGAGTCAAAGCAGGAGTCATCAGTAAAAACAACAGTGAAGATACAGCACCTCCTACAGCCTTTTAGACTCAATGGTATCAGAAAAAAAGATTCATCAGACGCCAGTAAAACAAGAAGTCAGCAATGAACTTCAGGGAACTCATTCAACTTTGTTTGTCATCACTGTGGAAAGCCTGGTCACAAAAGGGCCAACTGCAGAGTTAAGTCACCAAACAAGAATTCAGAAACCAGTAATTCAGTGGTCGTGGCTAATGTCAAAGAGGAAGATGGTTTTTGCTTTGCAGCATCAAGTGAAGATAAATCAGTGAACAACATAAGTTGGTTCTTGGACTCTGGAATAGTTGATTAGCAGTAAGATACCTCTCACTAATTTAAAGAAACTGGAACAACCAATTGAAGTTAAAGTAGCTAAATCAGGCATTTGTCATGAGGCTAAAGTAAAAGGAGACATTAAAGTCACCAGTGTTGTAAAAGGAGGGGAAATTCATATAACGATCAACGATGTTTTATCTGTGCCTAGTCTTAATTATAGTTTCCTGTCAGTTAGAAAATTGGAAATGAATGGTTTTTGTATCACATTTGAAAAAGCTCAAGGTTAAATTAAAAAGGGAAAAGAAATCATTGCTACTGCAAATAGGAATGAATCTCAGCTATATGTTTTAAATTTTTTGCAATGTAAAGCCTTGTCAGCTGCTTCAACTGAAACTAAGGTGAAACTGTGGCACCGCACATTAGGCCATTTGAGGTATGATAGCATTAAACACCTACAGTCACACATTGACAGAATGGAACTGGACCCTTCAACGATCCCCACAGAACGATGCTCAGATTGTGTCGAAGGAAAACAATCACAGCTATTATACAATCACACTAGGAAATGTGCCACCAGATCTCTTGAGGTGATCGACAGCGGCCAATCTCACTAGAATCGTTTGACGATCAGAAGTATGTACTCATGTTCATCGATGACTTTACTCATTTGACAGTGGACTACACATTGGAATTGACGTCGGAGGTAACTTGCTATATCTGAACATGTTTCACGCCATGGCTGCAACTAATTTCAACTTGAAGATCAGCAGACTGTGGTGCGACAATAGTCTTGAATGAATATTGAATGACTTTTAGCAATTTTCTGAAGAACAAGGAATACAGTTTCGGTTCACAATCCGATACATTCCTTGGCAAAATGAGCTCTTAGAGCGAATGAACAACACTCTTACTGAGAGAGCTCACTGTTTGATACTTCAATGTAAATTAAGTGAGATGTTCTTGTCAGAAGCTGTCTGTACGGCTGTATACCTACTAAGTCCTACTGCGGCTTTGAAAGGAAAGGTTCCTGAAGCTTTGTGGTACAATGAGAAACCTAACTTGAATAAGCTGAGAGCATTTGGACATATTGCTTATCTACATATACCAAAGGAATTTAGAACAGAGAAATTCAATTGCAAATCTTTGAAGTGCTCCTTCACTGGCTGCTTTCCTAATAGCTAGAGACTTTGGTATCCATAGGGAGGAAAAAAATAAGTCACAGGAAGCAACACTGTTTTCTACAATTGCAGATTTGACTTTGAACATATACCAATTGAGGACTGGAGACCAGAATCTGTACAGAAATCATCATAGAAGCAGCAAAAGGACAATAATGGAGGAGAACTCACCAAAGACAATGTTAAATCAAATGATGGAGGTCACAAAAGAGTTCTCATACCAGAACTGACCAGTGATGAAGAGGAAACTGAAAATGAAGCTGTTCGACATTCTACCAGGAAGGGGAACCCTCCTAAACACCTAGATGGCTGTAATGTTCTTGCACTGAATGCTGAATCATTTGTTGATGGTGTACCGAAAAGCTAGAGGGAAACTGCAAGTCATGAAGATAAGGAATACTATTATAAAGCTATACTGGATGAAACTGACTCTATAAAGGAAAACAAGACTTGGATATTTGTTAAATTATCCCCTGGACAGGTCATCAGCAGTAAGTGGGAATTCAAATTGAAGAAGGAAATATCTTAAGACACAAGGCTAGACTTGTGGCTAAAGGATGTTCACAGACAAAAGGATTTGACAATGAGGAAACATATGCATCAGTGATCTGACTTGCAATTGTCAGAATAATGCTAGTTATTACAATTTAACAAGGACTGGTTCTGGAACAATTTGATGTTGCCAATGCTTTTCTTCAAGGATTAGCCATGGAGCAAATATACATGGTTATTCCTGAAGAACTGAAAGATGCAACTGGGTTGGTTTGCATGTTACAGTAGTATTTATATAGCTTAAAGCCAGAACCATTAGCATGGAATCATTCTATTCATATGTTTCTTATTTCTATAAGAGTCACTCAGTCAGAAGCAGATAATGTCTTTACTACTTTATTTAAAGGAAGTTGTCATTTACATTGTGCTCTATGTGCTGATGACAGTCTGATGGCAGGAAATCACAGAAAGATAATGGACAGAGTGAAATTTACTAAATGAGGTGGTGTAGTGGTTAGCACACTGGACTCACATTTGGAAGGATGACAGTTCAAACTCACATCCGGCTATCCTGATCTAGGTTTCCTATGATTTCCCAAAATCGCTTTCCTTTGACAGGACACGGCTGATTTCCATCCCCATCCTTCCCTAATCTGATGGAACTGATGGACAGACCACACTGTTTGGTTCCCTCCACCAAATCAAGCAACCAACCATCCAAGAAAAAATTTTTAACTTAAAAGTAGTAGTTTAAATGGAGGAACTAGGAGAGTCACAATCATACTTGGGAATCGAGATTTCATGGAACAAAGAAGAAATGTATATGAGCCAAATGTCATATTTGAAGAGTTTGCTACAATGATTCAACATGCAAGATGTGTGTAATGATAGCAAACAAGGACCGATTTGCATGCTGTGGTTAATTTCTTAAGCAGGTACCAAAACAATCCATTGAAAGAACTCTGGAGATGCTTGAGAAGAGTTTTGAGCTATATCAAAGGAGCCATCAATATGAAACTACATCATCGAAAGGGAAATCAAGAAGCCTCTACTGGCCTATGTTGATGCAAACTGAAACAAAAAGGAAGACATAAGATCTACCTCTGGTTATCTGTTACAAATATTTGGAAATACTGTCCGTTGGGCAACAAAGAGACAGACTAGTGCTGCTTTGTCTTCTACAGAGGCAGAATACGTAGTTTCAGCAACATCTGCTGCTGAATTACTCTGGCTCAAAGACGATATTCAAATTCCACTTCAGCTACCAATTTGTACATTCAATGATAATCAGTCCTGTATATAGTTCCTGAAAAATGGGAACATCATCAGTTGAGGCACATCAACGTTAAATACGACCCTGTGGATTAGTTTCACCTCCACATCATCATCACTGCTGAGCATGTACGTTTGGAGGACCAGATTGCACATATCTTTACCAAAGGCTTACCAGTTCCTAGATTCATCACTTTCAGAAGCTTATTGGGTTTACTTTCATTTTTGTTACTGTTAAATGTAAAAATCGTTGTATTGAGGAGGGGTGTTGTCTTCAGTTGTTTTTCAATTTAATAAAACCAACTAATAATAGTCTTTAACATTTTGTGAATGTTATTTGAGGATGAGAAACTAAAAATTTATCACTTCATAATTAGGTTTGTTGTACATTTAAATTGTCCCTGCCCAAAAAAAAAAACATTCTTGTGGTTATGCCATTAGTTTCATTGTATATTTACAGTTACATATTTATTCAATTATTTATGTCTGTTCACCACGTAATCAGTGATGCCATGATTGCCATACTGTATACAGTTGAAATAGGGGTGGCCACCATCTTGGCGACATCATGGGTCCAGACAGACAGGAGGTACAGCAATCTTCAGTTTTGCTGATCAGTGTAGACAGAGTTGCAGCATAATTTTTTGATATAAGTAAAAGTGGAAGGAGGAGGTGCAAAAGCTGCTGAGTTACCAACCAACTTAATCAGACACAAAACATATTTAAATTTGTATGCTAAATGTATACAAGGCAGTGGATTTACAGATTCTCTTGGGTGGGTTGGAAAGAGGAGAGAAATTTAACCAACATAATTTACTGTTTTAAAGTTAGTAAAACAGAGTAAAGCCAGTTTTAAAGCACAACACATGAACACCACCAACAAAGTGTAGCAAAACTATGGAAATAATCACAGTACTCATGCAAAACAAACCATTTTATTATCAACACAATTTGTTTGAAAGTAATTGGGTCACATTTTACAACAGATTCCACAACAGTGTACACGAAAAGCAAGTAGAAAACATGAACACATGATCTTATCTCATATACCACACAAACTATCCTGGATATTGTTAATAAACATAAATTAGTATGGAGCCAATTCAGTGACTACAGACAGTCAATTGCCACCCGCAGCCCTCTCAGTGAGGTATAAAGTGCAAGTCTGTAGGCTTAAGCCTACCTGTAATCAAACTGAGTTCCCCTCTGCTTCTTGTTTTTTCGGAGAAGCAGGGAATTGATTTTGCCAGACCGGAAATCGAACGTGGCGAGGTCTAGAGCGTCGCCCAGGTATCGAGCCAGTTGTGGTTTGCTGCGAAACTTCTTCCCATTTGGGCTGGAATTGGAAAACAGCTGCTCAGTCGCGGCCTATCTTGTTCTTACCTCACTCATATTTAATTTAAAATTTAGTTAAATTGAGAGGGCATTTACACAGAGAAATGCCATGCAATTGCACACCACACTGCATGATTTCAGCAGGGTAGTATACTGCTCCATACTGCAACATTGTCAAACAGTGCCACCACATACTAAAATTATGATTTGTATTATTTATACTGAACAATAGGTTATGAGCAATAAAAACAATCTCCAAATGCTGGTGGCAAAAAAGAACAGATACTCCAAATTATGTACGAATTTTAATACCCTTATCTAATAAAAGTAAATTAATTTATCGACAGGCATTTGCAGCAGTACTGTCCTTGATACATGCTGCCTGAGTCAGAAAATGCATAATATTAATCTATCGAGCGAGGAAGAGAAACGAGTGAATTAAACATTTTACTCTTAAAAAAAAAAAATGTGAAGGTGACGCATTTATTTACAATAAATTCAAATTCATCCCACACAGTGAGGTTCAGGAAACAAGGTGATATATATTGTGACCACAAAGAAAACTAATGAAAACGGTTATGTAATGGAAAGCAACAGTCACAAGACTAGCATTTGCTTAAAATTTTAAATCTTCGAAAAGCAAGTTGATTCACGTGGACTTAACAAAGATATATAATAAACTGCTCTCTCTATACAACCCTACAAGCTATAAAAGTTGTTAATTATTTATTTCAAAACAACACAAGCCTTTGTAACACAAAATAATTGATACTGCAATAATTCTCGCGCAATTGCAATGAATGCCAAAACTTATTTTCAACATACCCAGGATACGACTCTCTTTGGTCAGGTTTAAAATTTTTGCTTAAGAAACTGTCAGAAAATTAAACTGAAATTTCATAATGGAAGGAAATGTCACGTACCATGAGAGGCAATTATACTTCGAAAAAGGTATTGCCGGCAAAAGGAAGATTTACACTGAGAGTAGTAAAAAAGATTAACACAAACAGCAATTTATTGAATAACCCTAAAAAACTTGGGGCTGTGTAGTATGCATATAAACGTCTACTGAGTAGCAAAGAATAGCTTAATGGTTTAAATCAACTGCTTATGATACACAACTTCTTTCTCACCTATAATAATAAACGTCGACTTTTCCGGCAGATAGGCCGGACTTTCTGATTACTTCTTCTCGCTGCCATCCCTTAGGTAAAGCACTGCACTCATATTTCCTTTTCTCAAGAGCCATTGTTCTCGTATCACCAATCACGTCCTGCATTGAGCTCCGTGTCACATTATCTATTTAATGTATTTATAAGTGACGCACAAACACCTCCAAAAATGTAGTAAACTTTCAAACACTATTATCGAATTCTGACAAGCACCCACCGCATATTCACCCGTGCGTCGTTTGTTTACCAGTTTGGGTGCATCGAAGACAACGTTTTATCGATATAAAAATCGATTATCAGCATCAAACGAGCATTGTCATATCGTCTCGAAAGCCGATTCACACTGATGGTCACGTTCCGTCACCGTCACGTCGGGATGTATTCACAGTTCACGCTGTCCGTCACGTCACATCATTTCGCGTAGCCCAGTTACGAACGGTGAAATTAATGGCCAAAGCAAACTTTATAACGTAAGTTATTAATCAGTTTTCTGTGGTGAAGTGCTGCGAAGTGAAACAACATTTCAAAATTTCAAACCATCGACATTATATATACACTAAACAACATTTATGAGGGTATAAATACAGCCCATTTACAAATAGTTCAAATAGCTCAGAGCACTATGGGACTTAACTTCTGAGGTCATCAGTCCCTTAGAACTTAGAACTACTTAAACCTAACTAACGTAAGGACATCACACACATCCATGCCCGAGGCAGGATTTGAACCTGCGACCGTAGCGGTCGCGCGGTTCCAGACTGTAGCGACTAGAACCGCTCGGCCACTTAGGCCGGCTAGCCCATTTACATTGTCTATTTTTCTCACAAACTAATAACGTAGGACTCCGGTACGCACTGATAGCGAATGATTGATACACAGTGGTACAGAGTACACAACACACTTTATTTTACAGAAAATCAATGCATACAAGGATGTACGACCTAGCGCACTCGAGTCACAGAGCGAACTAAACTTCTCACAACAACAGTCACAGATGAGACTGCAAGTAATTTTCTCTGGCCAGCGTCGTTAACGTTGCCACACAGCCCCCTTCCACCGCTCCCCCCCCCCCCCCCCCCCCCCACGTACCGGGTAGTACGGAGCACGCTGTGGAGGCGATGATTGGAGGGGCAGAAACACGGGCGAGGGTGGTCTGCGGTCTGGTGCAGAGTGTAGATAGAGATGATACTCATGGAAATGGGCGGGTGTGCGTTTGGTGTGGTCCGCACCTTGATGGCAAGATGACGAAAGTGTCGTGCTTGATGTTAATCGGTTGAATTCATCAGGAGGCGAGTTAAGGTCGCGGCGAGGCAAGATGGCTGCAGTTGTTGTTGGCATCGGCTACACATAGTAGGGGGAAAATAATGTCTGAGCACTGTTAAACTGGCTGACAGCCACAATCATGAAAATGTTTACTGTCCACAAGCGGCGCAGTCGAAACAGTAGCATCGATAAGAACATGTCTAACTAGTTGGATATGTAGAGTTGCCATCTGTCCCAATATTTTGGGACCATCACCATTATGGATCTTTCTGTCCCAACATCCCAATAACACCAAATTTTCTCTCGATTTTGCAAAATACTGTCGCGAGCTTGGTTCAGGTACTGAAGTAACGCTGTCTGTTAGTGCAACATGTAAATACAGCCTCAGTTAGTTTTATTTATGTCAGCAAGTATACGTTGACTAAGTTGTCTCACAGATGACATTGCATGCTGCATATCGTTTATCGATGATCAAAGCACATTCTAGATCTAGCGTCATCATTCGATAAAGTACCTGACTTCTCCAGTAGTACGGGGCTGGAACTATTTAAACAGCGCCACGTGGAAGAATCGTGCAGTTCCCTCTCGAATAGCTATCTGATAAGACGATTCTTTGTAAATGTAATACGACCGAGTGCAAGTTAGTAATGTCTGAAGTGTTTACTGTGGGTATCTAGGGCGTGAAGTGTATAGTGACGTACTTCGATGAATAAAGTGTTACTGTCGGCTGTTTACCGTCCAATAAACTTATCATAGCATCCGAAAATGCCTAAGGCTGGAAAGAGAAAGTGTCACTTTTCGGATGATTACACAAAAGAGTGGTCTTTCGTCAAGAAACGACGTACAGATCAGGAAGTGTTGTGTGAGATATGTTCCTGTTTCATCTCAGTAACTCACGAAGGTAAGGCAGATGTGAGGCATGACATTCCTACGAAGAATTGTACAAATAGATTCACAAAAGCATCGATATCAAAGCCTATTTCTACATTAAAGAAGATACTCAGGAAGAGCTGTTCGTTGCTGCTGAAGAACTAACAACAGTTTACAAGGTTGTCAAGCATCACCAGTCCTTTAGTTCTCTTGACTGTTTCATTAAGCTGAATTCTCCAATGTAGCCTGACTCCAACGTCGCCGCAAAGCAGTCTACAGCCAGGACCGAAGCCACAGCGATTGTTAAAAATATTCTTGCATCTCACTCCATGTTAGAATGCATAAAACAATTGCAAGAAGTTTCATTTTATGGCATAGGCGCCGACGTATCGAAGCACAAGGCTCAAAATGTTTTTTCCTTTAATTGTTTAGTGCTTAACAGGAACTGACAAAACCCAGCAGAAGCTGTTGAAGTTTGATTCGCTGAATAACGAAACACTGGAGACAGTTACATAGTTTTGTTAAGATACTTTAAGATAACTGCAAATTCTATTAGATAAATTAATAACTTTTTGTGGAGACATACCAATGCCAACTGTGGAAGGCTTCATAGACATGACCAAATCAAAGAAGAACTAGGGAAAAAAAAGTAGAAAGAATTGGATGCCCTGCCCATCAGGCGCTGCCCATAGTCTCCACAATGCTATTTCAAGCAGTGCTGGAGTCTTAATTGTCAGAAATGAAATAACCATCATGAAATTATTTAATTATTTTTCAATACACATGGTAAGGACAGAGAAGCTGAAAGAGTTCTGCTTATCCATTGCTGTCAATCATCAAAGTCTTCCATCTCACTCAAAAATAAGATGCAGCTGTCATTAATGTTTACAGTTGAGAGAATTATTAAGCTTTGGATTCCAAATTTTTGAAGCCAAAGACAGGCTACCTAAACAAGTTTTAGATTTTTTCAGTAGTCCGATCAGTGAAACTTACTTCATGTTTCTGCAGTCAAACTTGGTTCTGTTTGGGAAAAAATGTAGAAAGCATGGAGAAGAAAAAAGTCTCGATAGTTGAAATAAGAAAATATCAATCGACACTCAAAGGCATTTGAATGAAAAGGTGACTGCCACTTTTATTGCCATGCAAACCAAATGAATTCGAACAAATTAAAAAATAAGAACCCTAACCAAGAAATAATTAACTTCATTTCGAAATTTGAGAGAGAGAGAATGGCTTTCTGTGCCATAGCATTTGATTACTTGGAGAAATGGGCTATTTCTTTTAATACATGTCAAGTATTTGATTTGACGATGCTATCTGAAACCCCAAACTGGGGGATGATTGTAAACACTATTATATACCTGAATATATATGGTGTGAGGATTTCAGGTGACAGTTGTTTTCAGCAGTATATGTGTCTGAAGAAATTTTTAGAATGGACTTGCAAGAATGGAAGTCTAAACACTCCTAGAAGAAAGGTGGATTTACTTTCTTAAGAAAAACGAAAATCCTGAATACAAACACCAGCTGCTAAAATTATGTGAGTATTTGCTTTCTATTCCCGCATATGATGCCATTGTGGAAAAAGTATTTTCGCTGACGTCGGCCCAGTGGGGTGATAAAAGAAATTGACTGCTGCCAGGGACTGTGGAATCAATCTTCCAATGTCAGTTTAACTACAAGCTGACTTACATGGAGTTTTACAAATACGTAAATGGGAAAAATGACTTGCTGAAGAAGATGAAATCTTCCGAAAAACGTGGTGTACCAACTACTTCTACCGCAGCATTTCCATGTAATATCGGCAGTGTTCTAAATAAAAAGCAATTATATTGAATAAATTTTTTACTTAATTTTGACAAACCGATGTGTCCCAGTGAGGTCGCAGTTAGATAGGGCAACTCTATGAATAGCATGTCTGCCCGACACTGTAATGACACTTCGTACACAGTCTAATATAACAGTCGCGACACTCACTGCTGTAAAAGCTGTTACCATTTGAGAGCTGGAGTGACACTAGCGTTCCAAGCGACGAGAAAGGAGAACTTCACATGTGTCGTAAGCATAACGTTTGTTTTGCATCCATTTCTTACGTGATTTACGAAATATTTGAACTATATTTTTGCCTCCAAGATTGTATTATCAGAAGACGTAGATGTTTCTAAAATGATTCTAAAATAAGAGCAAGTAGGGATAAAATCATGAATCCAGTGGCAAGTAATAAAATATTCGTGAAGAAACGCTTGTAACATTTGATACAGCTGCAGCTTACCACATAGATATCAACGGAATATAATCACATAGATTCACACAGAAGAAGCACAGACATGTACCTCTACATGCAAAAGGGATCGACACCCCATCTGTTGTTCCATAGGTCAACCGTGTTTAGTCAATTCCGCCTGTTCCCACTAGTAAGACCTTCATCTTTATATTGTTCTAAGTGGGACGAGCATCTGCAAAATAGTGGGAGAAATATACTGTGAGTGTAAACCCCAAGTCCTCACAGCCAATAACACTGTCAGAAGGTCTGTCATCTGCTAAATTTGTCATTAAATACTTTTCATCCAATGACATATGCAGTAGTTTATCAGTATCGGAGAAATGTTGTACCTTCTGCATAAAAGGTGGAATATATTGTCATTTATCCCACAATTAATTTGTATGCCTTCCACATACCTCTGTAATGTATGCACTGATGGGAACATAAAACAGCAAACAGTTAATTTTTGTCTTTCCATCTTGCAAATGGCATTTTAATCTGGCATCTCTTTTTAAATATCGGGATCCTATAGTCTTCAAAATTTGTTTTTGGTTCTTCATTTGATCCTTCTCATACAGTTTCTGTTGCTGTCTGTACTTAAAATGATAGGCACTTTCCTTGTCCCATAACAGTTTTGGATGAAGTCTTGCGATTTGCACATTCTGATAATCCACAAAGCTTTTTCTAGACACAAATAACAGCACTTAATTTTGCCACTTCATCGTCAAAGCAGGTCTGTGATGACGATTCAGATGAATCTGGCATTGATATATGGAGAGTTGAACTGGCTGCTTCTGTGCCATAGAATATTTTACAGCATTAGACTAATTGTCGAACCTTTGTGGGAGTTTCCTCTTCATCATCAGTTGAGGTGTCTTATTTGAAATGCCAAACAGTGAGGTTAACTGCATTCCACACTAGTTTAATATTGTCTGCATTCATGAACTGGTTTTGTTCGACATGTGGTGGACAAAACTTAACATTATTATGAAGTTAAACAAGGTCTTTTTTCATAAAATGTCCTCATCTGCTATTCACTATCCATTTTATACCCCTAAAACGGAACATTAATCATCAATATGCATGTAGTTTGCGAGCGAATCCTGACGATACAGTTTAGTAACATGATAATATATACCTCTCAGCGTCTTTAGGAAACCTAAAGAAAGACAGGTGTGGTATCTTCTCTTACTTGTTGCTGTAATTTATTGCGCTACGCTACGTTCCCATTTGTAAAAACCATTGTACAAACCAAAATAAACAACTACTATTCGCTTCCGTTTTCACGATCGTGCCAAACTCAACATTTTAACTTACTGGCCACTAGGCGCGCTGCTGGCAACAGCGGCGGATTTACTTATAGGCCCACTAGGCATGTGCCAAGTGGCGGCACTTTAAGGGGGGCAGCATTTTTTGCTCTGTTCTCATTTTAACCTTTTACGTTTTAAAATAACTGCGCTTACAAACGACAAAATTTTTTAATATTGTTAAACAACTTGCTAGTTTAAATAAGCCTTAAGAACGAAATTCGACAATACAAGCTTGGAGACAGACATAGTTTACTTGGTGAGCGAAAGGAAATTTAACATTGGGCTTCTGTCTGTTATCATCTTCGTGATTGTTCAAAATATTTTGAAGTAAGCTGTCAGGACGTCAGTCTACAATACAATGTTTGAAACGTTATTACTCTGAGAATGTTGTGAGCTTCTGCTTAACCTTACCATATTTAACCTGTGAAAATACCGAGACTCCTGAAAAGCTGTGATAAACTACTCATCAGTTTCTTAAATACGGTAACATGTGTGGGCCTTAGTGTGTAAAACCCGACTCTACTTAAATGTCTTGTAGAAATAATGGGGAAGTATCAAGTGAACCCTCCATCACTGTAATTAGTGTGAAATTTCTGTGGTCTTCAATATCTGAGCTTTGATTTAATGACAGTCATTTAACAAAACATGTAGATACTGTAAATGTTTTACATTTTTAAACACATATTTGTATGAAAAGAACACAAGTAGAATATCTAATAATGTGTAAAAAACACTTAACAACAGTTAAAAAATTTTATTTATTTATTTACTTAGTTACTTTTTTTCGTGAAAAAAGAAGAAGAAACCAACTTTCGCTTGTCTCATTTTTTGTGATGCAGCCTGCACGATATCAAAGTGCCCACTCTGTGCGATTGAATACTATGTGGCATTGCAAATTTTATATTAAACTTCTTAACTAAGCTTTTTCTTCTTCAAGGAAAGGTTATTTTTATTTTATGTTGGAACAAAAGGTGGATTTGCGTATAGACATAATAGCAGTGTTCACACAAATGACAACACACCACATCAACTGCCAACAAGACCAGTCAAACTTTGTAGTCTGTCTTCTCCGGCCTCAGAAACCACTAAAATGTTATAAGAATAAGTGGGATAAGAGTCGATCCAGCACACCTAACTCCAAGAAATTACAAAAATTATTTGATTTTTGAATTAGAAGGACAGTGTTAAGAATATTGAGAACATATCTGCATCCCAGCTAAAATTCCGGTGACGCAGGAAACAGAAGCCAAAAAAGGGACTGTGCTGTTTTCTTTATGAGATGAATTCCAGCCAGCAGGTGTGCTGTTCGCTGACAACAGAGAAACAGGCAACAATGAAATTAAATTATTCTGCATTGTCGTTCTTTCATAGCACACTTATGTCGAGAAATCCGAGTTGGTCAGTTCATCGCTCCGTGTTTAAAGGAAAAATCTTTGTGCTCGTGTGCAGTGCTTAAAGTAAAAAGCTTTGTGCTCATGTGTGGTGTAGTTCGATTGGAACTGGATACAGTCTTTCTTTCTTTCCTTTTACAATATTTTTCTGCCGGCCGGTGTGGCTGTGCCGTTCTACGCGCTGCAGCCTGGAACCGCGTGACCGCTACGGTCGCAGGTTCGAATCTTGCCTCGGGCATGGATGTGTGTGATGTCCTTAGGTTAGTTAGGTTTAATTAGTTCTAAGTTCTAGGCGACTGATGACCTCAGAAGTTAAGTCGCTTAGTGCTCAGAGCTATTTGAACCATTTGAATATTTTTCTTTTGTTTTGATTGTTGGTTGACAATCTTGTATGTGCCTTAACATGAATAACAGTGAAAAAAGCAAACGTGCAAAACTAGGTGTGGCGACATTTCGGAAATTATCAAATAAAGGCAAGAACGAGAAGTCAATGTTCTAAAAACGCTTGGTAGAGTAGATAAATTTTTCCCATTAAACGTAGCTGGTTCGACTTCAAGTAGTATTGATGATATTTCTGGCACCGCAGCTGTCGTAAAAGAAGTAAATACATACGAAACAAAAGTTAAAAATGAAAAAAGCAAGTTGTTCTTGATTTCGAGTTTCACGAAAAACTAAGTGTCGAATCAAACATTACAAAAAGAAATAATCTCGTTAGTGATGTGTAAATGAATCAACAATCGACATTCTCTTACAAGGTGGCATTAATCAAAATTGTAACGGTGATTATTCTAATTCAAGAAGATCAATAGGTGATAAAACCAGATATTTGAACAAAAATGTATTTTACTGTAAATTTTTAAATGGTGAATCAACTTCTCGTGATTTTGTAGTATACTCCTGAAGCACCGGTGCTGTTTTTTGTGCTCCATGTAAATTGTTCAGAGGTAAGGCCGCGATTGCTACTATTGGTATTGTAGATTGGAAAAAGATTTCTAATATTTTATCTCATCATGAGAATTCACTTGAACACAAAAATTCTGAATTATCACTCTTAACAAGAAAAAAGTCACTTGGAACAACAGATAACCATTTTGAGTCATATGTTGAGGTAGAAAAAATTTACTGGCGCAGTGTATTGAAAAGCAGTAGTGAAGAAGGTAACAAGTCATGGACTTTCCCTACGTGGACACGTTGAAAGATTCCATTCATTACATAATGGTCAATTTATGATTTCTCTTGAACTTGTAGCCGAATTTGATCCTTTCCTCGTGGAGCACACTGAACGATATGGAAATCCAGGGCAGGGACATACCAGTTATCTTCCTTCGACAATATGTGATGAAATAATAGAGCTTCTTTCTGAACGAATAAAAAGAATTGTCATAAGTGAAATAAAACAGGCCAAACATTTCTCTATAATAGTAGATTCTACTGTGGACATGTCACATATTGATCAATTATATTTACATTAAGATATGTGAACGAGAATGGTGAACCTTTTGAACGTTTACTTCTGTTTTTAACAAACCCGGGACACAAGTACGAAAACTTAGTGAGGCCGTACTAAAAGTCCTGTCTACAAATTCCATTGATATTACTGACTGTAGAGGCTAGTCATATGAAAACGCAAGCAATATGCCAGGACCTACACTGGTTTGCAGGCACGCATTAAAGGACAAAATCCGAAAGCGCATTATGTGCCTTGTGCAACACATTCTTTGAATTTTGTCGGCACTGGTGCTGCAAGCTGTTGTCAGGAAACATGTTCATTTTTCAGTGTAGTGCAGAACCTTTATAATTTTTTCTCTGCTTCTACACAGCGCTGGGATAAACTTCTTTCTTTCGTGAAATCAGGAAGCAAAACGGTGTAAAGTTTAACAAAAACACGTTGGTCAGCAAGAGAGGAAGCGTGTGTAAGTCTATATGGAAACTGGGAGGGCGTTATCAATGCCCTCACACATATTGCCAATAATACGCTTGAAAAACCACTTGTGCGAAATGAGGCTTCAGCTTTATTGAATCAGCTCAGCAGACTAGAAACAGTATTCATGATGACAGTTTGGAAGGAAATACTCCAGAGATTTAATAGTGAAAATCTGAAATTGCAAAGTGTAAATATTGATACTAAAATAGTGCATGAATTACATGTAGGATTTATTGCATCTATTCGTGGTATGTTCGACTGTTATGAAAATAAATCTATCGAAATTGTAAATGATATAGACTATGAATGCACCTATGAAAGATCACGAAAACGCAGACTTCATGATGGCGAAAAAGCGGACTCTGAAGAAGTTTTTCTGACTGAAAGGGAAAAATTTAGAGTCGAAACATTTCTCCCAGTACTCGACAACTTGTACGCCGAATTAGTGAGGAAGAAGGAAAGCTATAGAACACTGCTGGACTTCTTCACAGCTTTCAGTAACCTTAATAGCAGTTCACCTGACGATACTGCTGAACGTGGAGCAAAACTGCAAGCGTCATATGAGACGGATTTAGAGCCTTCCTTCCCTAGTGAATGTGTACATTTCGCGGAACTTTTGTAATCTTCCGAGATTTGTGATATACCAACCGAAATGAATAAATTTTTACGAAAAGAGAGGTTACAGTCCATGTTTCCGAATGTTGACATCGCTCTTAGAATATATCTATGTATGGCACTTACAAATTGTTCAGCAGAACGCTAGTTTTCGGCTCTTAAAATACTGAACTCGTACATTATTATGTTCTACGTTGTCTGAGGAAAGACTGAAAGCCTTGTCCATTCTTCACATCGAAGCTGACCTCCTAACTGATAACCGTCTGAACTATGAAGATACGATCAACGAATTTTCTGCCGTCAAAGCGAGACGCAAACTTTGCTGACTGGTGAGTTTTTTTATTTATTCATATTAGTTTTAAAAATTTAAGATTATAATGTGATTTTTATTATAACTTAGATCACATTCATTGGATTAAAAAACTACGTATTATCTGTTTATCTTACAATTGTCGATGGCAAAACGCGGAATTAGCCTCGTCTACACCGAGCGAGGTGGCGCAGTGGTTAGACACTGGACTCGCATTCGGGAGGACGACGGTTCAATCCTGCGTCCGGCCATCCTGATTTAGGTTTTCCGTGATTTCCCTAAATCACTCCAGGCAAATGCCGGGATGGTTCCTCTGAAAGGGCACGGCCGACTTCCTTCCCCATCCTTCCCAAATCCGATGAGACCGACGACCACACTGTCTGGTCTCCTTCCCCAAAACCAACCAACCAACCTAACCTCGTCTACGTGCAGATGTGACCGAAGGCGCCCTGCGATACTAAACAATACCCGAATGACCCAGGCCGCTCGGCGCTGTACAGGCGAGTCATACTGATACTGTAGTATATTACAACTGATACTTACTATTGGCGTCTGCTGAAATGTGTAGTTATCGCGGAAATATATGTTCAGATGAAAAATGTTAATAAATAACGTAGTTCAGTTCTGTCGATAAATACGTAAAAGCTTTGCTAATACTGTTAGAAAGAGTTATGGTGGGAGCAGTAGCTGCAGTACAAAACTGTTCAGCCCTTACATGGATTAAAGGTATTGTGTACACTTACTATGCAGCAGCTAGCTACACAGACCCCGATGCTATACACGTTAACTATTATATTATAAGCAAATTTGATTTTTCTACACTAGTCTGTAAAATTACGTAATAGCAAATCCAGTTCTGTGTTTGTTCGTCTGTATTTAGTTAATTTGTTCGTGCACAGAAATCTCTATTTCATTTTCATTTCTTACACTTTCCTATAGATTCACATATTTATACCGAACGTGTTTTTCTTATTTGCTACACATTCAAGTTATTAGATCGTAAAACGACAGTTCAATTTTATTTTTTAACGCATCTCTGTAAAAGTACGTATTAATTTCTAATGTATGACACGTTCGCTTCAATTTTTAGATTGCGGCACAGCTTTTTTATTTTCATTTTCAACGGTTTCGAGTAAAAGAACATATTAAAAGCGAATGTATAACCAAAGTCCGTTGTCTCCTGCACGCTCTGTTGAATTTTTAGGCCATAAAAGAAAAGTAATTTTCCTTGTGTTCGTTTCTGTTGTCTTTCGCCAGAAGAATGTGTTAACGCAATGCAGTTTTAAGTTTGTTTTGTCCGCTGCCGTACACAACTACAGTTCAGGAACCATATTGCATTTTGATTGAGCGCGACAAGACCGCTGACGCGTCCTTCAGAACAACGAATAGCAGAGTTCGGAAACAGCTCACAGTGCTCGCACCCAAACGGCAATTGTAAAGTGATCAGGTAACAGTTATCATGTAAACCATGTTTTTTTTGGGGGGGGGGGGGGGTGCATAGAATAAGGTGTGCCTAGGGCCGCAAAATTTTTAAATCCGCCACTGGCTTGCGCAGTAAAAATCGAGGCGAAGTGTCGCGACTGTTATGTTAGACTATGCTTCGTATCTGAATTTAAGTCCCTTGGCGACTGTTGAAAGGGACGTAGTGGAGCATCAAATATGTCGATTATATACTCCATGTCCAAATAGCCATCTCTAGCGCGCTGATAGAGGGCAGAACACCGTAGATGCACTGGACAGTCGGTACATTACACAGCTGTGTCGACGTTTCAGTTTCGAGCACAGTTTAATGCATTGCACGTAAATGTTCTATGTCGTAGCATGGCACGTAAGAGAAGACGGCAAGAAAATTACTGTCAAGTCGCGCGAAAAGCGTGGCAGCGGGGAGCAATAATAGGTGGACTGTGTTTGCGCGGTTACAGGCTCGGTAACAAAGCGAGTAAAATGGCGCAACGCGATAGGTGGAGGTCACCAATGTGGAATTTCGGTACGTATTGATAGCGAATGATAGACGACAAAGTAGTATGAGTACACAACACACTTTATTTCATAGAAACTCGATACATACAACAGTACACAAGATACTACACTCGAGCCACAGAACGTACTCAACTCTTCCTGTCGTCCATCACAGATAATACTGCGAGTCGTTTTGTCTGCCCAGCGATACTAACGTTACCAAAACGTCATAAACTTATGTATTTTTCTCCTTCATTAGAGCTGACTTTTTCATTTAAAATGTTATTCAGTGAAAATTGCTTAGTGTAGTTATGTTCTCATTTATATACAGTGTGGGTGGCGGCTCTGTTCTGTTACCGTAAAAGCTAAATAACTTTTCGCTTCCAGATATCTGATCTCATTGGTGGGAGAATACTCAATGGGAAAATATCCACGTCGCCATGTAGCACTTGCAATTAGCCACAAAAACAAAAAAGAACAATAATAAAATAAAGATTAAATTTTGCTACTATACCATGCGTGAGTGCACTGTAATTGCTTAACTTCTGATGTTAGCAGACAATGATACCGTCAAAACTTTCTTCCTGCGGAAGCTTAACATCACATGACGTGACATTCGCTGACAGTCTGTGTGAATGTCGCCATTTGAAATGCATTGTGGAATGTTTCAATGTGACTTGATTTGCAGTGTGAAGTTGTCTTCACTTGTCAGGGGGTCGTGATAAAATGTCTTCACACCTATGAGAAGTTTATATGTGTTTAGCAATATTAGAAAACGTCACTGAAAAGCATTCATAAAGTTAAGGCAAACAAAACTATCCAATTAATCATGTTGCTACCCTACGATCAAAACATTGGTGGGGTGTGTGCCAAGTTGTAAATACAGTGATGAAAAAGGACTATAGATCGATTCACACTTGATTAGAGATTAGATTAGATTAGTACTTGTTCCATAGATCAATAATGCTACACTTTGTAATGATGTGGAACGTGTCAGGTTAATAAAAGGTGTCTACACAAGATATTACATTACACAAAATATTACATGACACTTAATATTTTTAATGTTTTTGTGGGGGTTGGGGAAATTACCCACTTACTACATCCAAAAGTTCATCTAATGAGTGGAAGGAGTTGCCATTGAGAAATTCTTTTAATTTCCTTTTAAATGCTATATGGCTATCTGTCAGACTTTTGATGCTATTAGGTAAGTGACCAAAGACTTTTGTGGCAGCATAATTTACCCCCTTCTGAGCCAAAGTTAGATTTAACCTTGAGTAGTGAGGATCATCCTTTCTCCTAGTGTTGTAGCCATGAACACTGCTATTACTTTTGAATTCGTTTGGATTGTTAATAACAAATTTCATAAGTGAATATACAGGGTGAGTCACCTAACATTACCGCTGCATATATTTCGTAAACCACATCAAATACCGACGAATCGATTCCACAGACCGAACGTGAGGAGAGGGGCTAGTGTAACTGGTTAATACAAAGCATAAAAAAATGCACGGAAGTATGTTTTTTAACACAAACCTACGTTTTTTTAAATGGAACCCCGTTAGTTTTGTTAGTACATCTGAACATATAAACAAATACGTAATCAATGCCGTTTGTTGCATTGTAAAATGTTAATAACATCCGGAGATATTGTAACCTAAAGTTGACGCTTGAGTACCACTCCTCTGCTGTTCGATCGTGTGTATCGGAGAGCACCGAATTATGTAGGGATCCAAAGGGAACGGTGATGGACCTTAGGTACAAAAGAGACTGGAACAGCACATTACGTCCACATGCTAACACCTTTTTATTGGTCTTTTTCACTGACGCACATGTACATTACCATGAGGGGTGAGGTACACGTACACAGGTGGTTTCCGTTTTCAATTATGGAGTGGAATAGAGTGTGTCCCGACATGTCAGGCCAATAGATGCTCAATGTGGTGGCCATCATTTGCTGCACACAACTGCAATCTCTGGCGTAATGAATGTCGTTCACGCCGCAGTACATCTGGCGTAATGTCGCCGCAGGCTGCCACAATACGTTGTTTCATATCCTCTGGGGTTGTAGGCACATCACAGTACACACTCTCCTTTAATGTATTCCACAGAAAGAAGTCCAGAGGTGTAAGATCAGGAGAATGGGATGGCCAATTTATGCGTCCTCCACGTCCTATGAAACGCCCGTCGAACATCCTGTCAAGGGTCAGCCTAGTGTTAATTGCAGAATGTGCAGGTGCACCATCATGCTGATACCACATACGTCGACGCGTTTCCAGTGGAACATTTTCGAGCAACGTTGGCAGATCATTCCGTAGAAACGCGATGTATGTTGCAGCTGTTACAACACGCAACTGAAAGTCGGAGGTTTCAAGCGTCAACTTCAGGTTACAATATCTCCAGATGTAATTAACATTTTACAATGCAACAAACGGCACTGATTACGTATTTGTTTATATGTTCAGATGTGCTAACAAAACTAACGTGGTTCCATTTAAAAAAAGGTAGGTTTGTGTTTAAAAACATACTTCTGTGCATTTTTGTATGGTATTAAACAATTACACTAGCCCCTCTCCTCACGTTTGGTCTGTGGAATCGGTTCGTCAGTATTTGATGTGGTTTACGAAATATATCCAGCGGTAACGTTAGGTGACTGACATTTTGTTAAAACTTTATTTTTACAAAGGTGTGAAGCTACTTTACAATACATTACTTCTTCAAGAATTTTGGATAAGGCAGTCAGAAGAGAGATTGGGCAGCAGTTGTTGACATCAGACATATACCCTTTTTTATGCAGTGGTTTAACAATGGCATACTTCAGTCTATCTGGGAAAATACACTGCTTCAGAGAGCTATTACAAATGTAGCTAAGAAACCAACTTATCTCTTGGGAACAAGCTTTTATTATCCTGCTGGAAATGCCATCAATTCCATGTGAGCTTTTATTATTGAGAGAAAATCTATTATCTTCCTAATAATATGATTTATTATACTGTGGTGGTAAAATGTGCGACTTCAGTGTATAAAGATTTTGCCAATGAGGTTATGAGCACATAATGGTTAAAATAATGGTTAGAGTAGATGATGTTTCTATTACATGATGCATGGATAAAATTTGTGTGTAAGTAAGCAAATATTATTAATTAATGAAATGTAGGTTTGTTGTTTCACAGCAGCTCACTTTTAGGTGGAAATAAATGCAATACTAGCAGTATATACAGAAGATCAGATTCTAGTACTGGAAAGTTCAATGCCTATGAAACACTTGCTCAGTGGATTGGAGAAAGGGAATAATAAGATTTCATACTTCATAGTATTGGGTTGCAAGACTGAAAATATTAGCTTTTAAATTAGTCTTTAGGGTATCATAAATAGCATCCAATGTATCACACAACTTGGAAATTGTAATTTTCAGTCTATGGTATAGCCGTAAATACTGGAAAGCTGTAATGACACAATGTTAAATACTGAATTGTTTCTTCTACTTAAGTGTACCAGAACTGCTTATATCTTTAATATGGTATCAGATTTTCTAATAGATCTGGAATCATACCTCTACAAATACTTACCTAAACTTTTACATACTCGAGATGATTCGTGGTGACCCTGAAAACCAAGATCAGAAACACTATGCTTCACTGAATTTATTTTAAATTGTGCAGACATACACAACTAACCTTCAATGACTGTCATTGAGCATATGTGTGAAAGACAATCATAAAATTAGAATAAGATACTTTGAACGCTTAAAGCACCGAAAAGTGGAAACTCATACACCATGTTTGCAAACCATCTCATGGAATAGAAACAGAATCTTCTATTTCTTCACAACTGTCATCAAGGAGTGTGACTGGAAGACATTTTAAATGTTTACTTGATACTACAAACAGTCATCAAACCACATTCATTGAAAACAATGATATTTTTAAAAGGTTACATAACTAGTTTCGACACACTTAGTCATTTTCAAATATAATCACAGATCTGGAAAACTGCATTAATAATTGCAACCACACTTCTGTCAAATATTACGAAAAATACACTAAAACCAGTAAACTGAAACAAAGCAGCAGAAACGAGCCATAATATGTCATGAAAATTTCACGTCTTAATGCAGTTTTCATCTACACTGCATTTAGATGTGAAATGACTGATCAACCAAAAAATTTTATGAGACCTTATGACCTGTTTCTGCTGCCTTTGCTTCAGTTTTAGTGTATTTTTCGTAATATTTGACAGTTCTAACTGTGGTTGCAATTATTAATGCAGTTTTCCAGGTTTGTGATTACATTTTAAAATGACGACTCATTGAGTCAAAAGTAGTTATGTAATATTTAAAAAAATTCATTGTTTTACTGAATGTGGCTTGATGACTGTTTATGGTGTCAAATAACGATTTTATAAGAAACAGAATCGCCATGCTACTGCCATCTGAACATGAGTAAACAGTAATAATAATTTGTAGACAACTAATATCTACCTAAGACAACCCAAAAAAGATCTACTACAGTAACTTAGAGCATAAGATGTGCAATCCTTCTCACTCGTAAAAATTATTTTTTGAGGTTATAATATACTCCTAAAATAACTGATAAAAAGTTTTGCTTACTTGTAGTTTCCAATAAACGTACCTTTTCAGTCCATAGATTCCGAATTATATCCCCATTGTGATATTTCTATCCTCAGCGTCCCACAAGCTCCTTCTTTGGCTGATCTTATCAGTTTCTCATAGTCCATGTTTTGTGTCATGTAAGTCAATATGGCGGATGGAAACAAACTGATTTGAATTCCAACGATTGTAGTCCGAAATTTGTACATTTGGCCGATGAGATTGTCAACATTGTGAGCACATATGTAGCATCTTGTAAAAAAAAATATAGTGATTTGAAATAGATCAGCCGTGTTCGGCCGATGTGGATTGGCAGAAGAATCCAGTGATATCAGTACCACTGTGACCGCGGCTTTAGCCGCGAGGTCCAGCACTCGGTAAGTGAGCGCCGCGCGATACTGAGTGTGGGAACTGTCAGCCGCATGCATCTTTGTGCGCGTACATAGCACTTGATGTAGACGAAAGCTATTCATGTGGCATCATAATGCGGATGCAGTGCTCCCCACAGTGTGTCAATGGAATGGAATGGGGTGAGGTTGGGGCTGTTTGGGGGAAGAGACCAAACAGCTAGGTCATCGGTCTCATTGGATTAGGGAAGGACTGGGAAGGAAATCGGCCGTGCCCTTTCAAAGGAACCATCCCGGCATTTGCCTGGAGCGATTTAGGGAAATCACGGAAAACCTAAATCAGGATGGCCGGACGTTGGATTGAACCGTCATCCTCCCGAATGCGAGTCCAGTGTGCTAACCACTGCGCCACCTCGCTCGGTAATGGAATGGGAAGCCGAAGTCAAGCTTCTGGAAGAAAGTTTTGGTGTTGCTCAGGGGACGGTATCGTCGTTTGTTAACATCGGAATCAACCTATTATCGCCTTGTCCACTCGAGTTATAGTAGTGGGGTTATTGTTTTTATTTCTTGTTAGCCTTTACTTTATTATTTTGTTTTGTTTCTGTGATACAATGCAAATGATCCATGACGACTTCGATATTTTTTCCATAGGACGTTCTTCCACAAGGGAGGATAGGTATCTGAAAGCAAAAATTGATTTAAGTTTTACAGTACCTGGAGCGAAAAAGTCTACATTCTGTATAAATGAGAACATACGTTCATGAAGCAACTTTCATATAATAATCTCTTTTTAACAGCAAAAAAAGTCAGCTCTTTTGAAGTAGAAATATACATCCGTTTTTGACATTATTCGTACTGGGGAAGAAGGAATACAATGAATAACGCTAACAGTCGCTATATTGGTTAATGTGTCTCTATGTACATATTTTCGATAGCAGACAAATGTTGATGTTTTCAAATAATTGAACGACACTTTTACTGTTGTTCCACTTGGCTGCAGTTTGCAATACAAACTTTATCAAGAACGTCTATTATGAAGTTTACTTTGGCCATTAATAAACTTTACCACTTACCCTAATTTCAGATTCTAGACTGACGGAAAAAAACATAACACCAAGAAGGAGTTGTGTACATAAACGAATGCTGGCAGGCGTGTTTCTGCATCTGGAAGATGATGGCTATTCCAATTTCGCGCCAGTCGTATAAGATTTGCAAATCATGTTTGCTTTAAATAAACGCTGTAACGGTCATGGGCGTTAGATGCCAGTGAGACTGGATGTGATGAACTAATGTTAATTAAGAATACCATCAAGTAGACAAAGGCGCCATTATCAACTCCCCAGTGAGTTTGGAGAAGGTTGTGTAATAGGGCTAAGAGAAGCTGGATGCTCCTTCTGCAATTGTGCAGAAAGAATTGGCAGTGGTGGTCACGAAAATGTATGGTTGCAAGAAGAGCGGGTTCCAATAGGCCACATGGCACTACTGAGGGGTATGATCATTATGTTTGGCGTATAGCTCTGGGGCATAATATTGCATCTGCAGCAGCAAGCTGAGCAGCAGTTGGCACCACAGTGACACGGCGAACTGTTACAAATCAGTTACTTGAAAGACAGCTCCGAGCCAGAAGCCCTGTAGCATGTATTCCACTATGCCAAACCACTGCCATTTGCGACTTCAGTGTAGTCAAGTGATACCTCATGGATGGTACGGTGGTGGTCTGTTGTGTTTTCTAACGAGAGCTGGTTCTGCCTAGGTGCCAGTGATGGTCATATGTTGGTTAGAAGGAGGCTAGACACACTGGACCTACACCTTTAGTTTTCGTCTAGCATTGGATTTCGTATGACAGCAGGAGCACTATCATGGTTATCAGGCACACGCTGAGTGCAAATTTGTATGTCAATCTGGTGATTCGACCTGTTGAGCTGTCATTCATGTACAGCATTCCAGGGGATGTTTTCCAATAGGATAGATCGCCCACTTACTGCTGTTGTAACCCAGCATGCTCTAAAGAGTGTCAACATGCATGTTGCTTGTCCTGCTCGATTGACAGATCTGTCCTCAATCGAACATATATGGAACATCATCAGATGAGAATTCCAGTGTCATCCACGAACAGCATTAACTGTCCTTGGGTTGACCGACCAAGTGCAACAGGCATGGAACTCTATCCACAAACTGACATCTGGCACATGTACAACACAATGCATTCACATTTGCACGTTTGGACTCAGTATTCTGGTGGTTACACAGGTTATTAATGTACCAGCATTTCACATTTGCAGTGGCTTATTTCGCCCCTACAGTAACAAGTGACATTGCAATGTTAATCATTTAAATATGTTGGCTAGACAAATGTGTTTCCAAATTTTCATTACTCTACATTAATTATTTTTTGATGTTGTGTGTAGTGTGAACACAACACCATTTCAGTCTGCTCTGTTCTGTTGAAGTCTAGTGTCAGTCGGCCTTATTTCTGCTCCATTTTGATCTGCTGTGTAAATATAGCAGCTCACTTGTATGAATAAATATAAATAAGAATCATATTAAGGATGATAACAGAACATAGTTAACTGTACAGGTAAACCTAACTTATCACATAAAATTACCAGAAGTTTAAAATGACCATGACCCAAGAAAGATAACAACACATGTAGCAGATTGATAAGAAAAAGACAAGCCAGTTTGTTTATTTTAAACTAAATTACTTAATATCTCACTCTATGATGGTGTGATCCCTCTTAATTTCTCTCAGAGTCCTTTCATTTGTGTTTCCTAATACTGATTTTGCTTGATTGTTCCATTTTATAGTATTACCCCTAAGTACTTGTACAATGGTCACCACTTCTTGTAATTAGATAATAACAGTTTCTTTCTCTATGCTATAGCCATTTGTCCTCATTTTTCTGTAGTTCCTTATGTTATCCAACGATGATACTTTCGTCTATGCAACAGTGTCACCACTGAACTGCCTTATAGTTCTGCTGATCTTATCTGCTAAAATCGTTACAGTATATCCAAATGTGGGATGTTCATCATCTATATTATTGTGTTTTATTACTTAAATCTCACTCAACTAAAGACTTAAAACATTTCAAATAAAAATAGTTAGTCGCAATTAGAATGGTTTTAGACTGTCTAAAAACTTATTCAGTACCCTGCACACGAAAGGATAACAGCATTTTGTTGTTTCAGACCACACTTGAAGTTCCTCACACCATCTTACGAGTATGCCTATAACTAAATTTGGTTATTCTTCCTATGTTACATATTGCATGGACTATATGTGCCACCACAACACATAATCCGCTATCAGTATATGTCTCTAGTAGATCTGTGACGACTGTCTCCTATTCTACTAACGATTTCTCCTCCTTTGAAGTCTCTTAGGTCAGATATTATGGTTTATTAACACCATAAGAATGGTATCAGATGCACTGATAGCAACAGACTGCTGCAGGGCCAAGTCTGTGCCTAACAGGTAATCAAAAATTACACTCAAGAGAAGAGATCGTCAATGTTCAAATGTTGGATGAAGCTCTGAGAAGCTGTGCCAGAACTTTCGTTTCATGGGCATACATATACATATAGGTAATAGCCAATTTTGGGAGTTCTCTGCATAAAGCTATACAATACTATGGCAATTACAGAGGAATAGCAATAAATTTTCATAAGTTTGTAGCAAAATTCGCTATATCTATGCATTATACAGTGTACAACCGTTTCGTTTTGGATAGTTGCAGCCACTCCTACAGGCGATGTCTTTCTCTCATCCTGATGTTCACACCCCTCCACGCTTGACGGCTTCCAGCAGCATAACTGTTTGTGGTACATGATCTGAATCGCGGTACAGTGATTTGAAGGTCTACATTGCTCAGTTCACAGTAACGACAGTCTAATTGACACAGTCATGGTACTCCTGCGCGACTTTGTTACCAAATATATTAACAGCATGTCAGTGGATGCAGGGTGCAATATTTACTTGTATAGAGGGGAAGACTTGTGGAGGATAGACTACAAACAAAAGCCTTATTAAACTAGTCTTTGGACTGAAGACCGCAACAACAGATGACGTAAGAATATTAAAAGTATTGTGCAAATGTGAAGGCAAAAGAACAACATGTAACTACCAAGAGAATCAAGAATGACTGAGAGGCAATTTCGAAACAAGGATGGATGAAGTGCGAATCAATCTGCATTTTCTAGTGACATTTGAGTTAGTCAAAAAATGAAGTGAAAGGCTGATATTAACTATTTCCCTGTCCTACCTGGCACACTTGCAAGTAGCCTGGTTTAAAACTGAGTCGTTCATTACAATTTATATCTGGAATCGCTTAAAAATCACTTAAAATGCAGTGATGTCCTGAACAGTAGATCTCTTTCTGCTTATAAGAAACACAATATGAGTTTAACATATTATCTACACTGAGATCATTAGAGACATAGTACTAGCTCACAATGTGAGAGTATAAATCGGTGGCGAGCTTGTTGAAGGATTCACACTGGCATTCGTAAGAAGTGATTTAGAAATCCCCTGGAAAATTTCAGTGTCTAAATAGCGTTCTTAGGTGCGTCTGCCACACAAAAATTCAGTACTGTCAAGCCGATTTTATTTTAAGGACTGTTGCCAAATGTCCTCTTAGCTCACATACGGCCAGACTCGGAATCGCTACTCGTTGATGTTGTTCCATAGTGGCAATGACCCTTGGGCATGCTCTGTCCTCCTGACCCCTTCAGGTCTAACCACAACACTCTTAATGTAGCAAATCAATAGACATTGCTGTCAGCAGTCCCAACTGTGACTACTATTTTGCTCGTGTTCTATGATCTACGTTGCTCTACAAGAAAGACATAAAATTTAATGTATTACAAGATAAATTAATATCATGATTTGAGTACAGCTTTCCACATAAGCTCATCAGAAAGGACACTAAACAGCCATGTAAAAAACTATGGATCACTAGAGGGATTGGCATATGTTACAAAAGGAAAATGGAAATGTATCTGTTGGCAAGAACAATTAGGGATCCTGCAATAGTTGCACTACTCAAAATTACTAAGAAATGTTATTAAAAAGTCAAGTAATATGCAGACAATGTCAGAAATCAGTACTTCTGACAACAGACTTAAGGCGATATGGAATGTAGAGAAATGAGGGATAGGACACCAGTCACAGCACAAGACAATGTCACTACTGAAATGAATGGAAGGCCTATAAATGATGAGTCACAGGTAGCAAATGCATTTAATAATCATTTCTTAAATATAGTAAAAAGTGTAGGGACAAACAGTTCAAGAGCAAAATCACGACAGTATCATGAAAATTAAACTCTCACAAAGTTCAATCATATGAATGTATCACCAACTTCTCCTTCTGAAATTAAGAAACTTTCACAGTCTCTCCAAAATAAAAGATCATATGGTTTTGATGGTGCTCCCAATAGAGTACTAAAGATATGTTTCCATTTCAAAAGTCCAGTCTCATCTGAAAAATGGAATGCATGACTAACACAAGGCATTTTTCCAGAGGGATTGAAATATGCAGTTGTTAAAACCTTCTTTAGGAAATGTGATAACAGAGATGACAGTAACTACCGACCTGTTTCACTGCTGACATCATTCTCCAAAATTTTTGAGAAGATGATGTATTCTAGAACAGTATCTCCCTTCACAACAATAGTATCCTTAGCAAATAACAGTTTTGATTTCAGAAGGGCTACTCTTCTGAGAATGTCATTCATATGTTCACTCACTAGATTTCACAACCATTATATAAAGAAACAGTGCCGGTTCGTGTTTACTTTGACAAGTGTGTTAGTCACAGTATTCTCCTGGATAAATTGACGTTTTATGGGATTAATGGTACAGCCTGCCAATGGATAATGTCATATTTAACAGAAAGAATGCAGAAAGTTGTACTTAGTAATTCAGCCAGTTTAGGCCACCTACATGATTCTGACTGGGCAGTAGTCATGTACAGGGCTCCCCAAGGTTCAATCTTAGGTTCGCTGCTATTCCTCTTATATGGAAACGATCTTCCATCTAATATATAGCAAGCAGAATTAGTTCTTTTTGTAGATGGCATAGTATTGTAATCAGTCCAAACATGTGTACAAAAACAGAAGAAATGATCAACAAAGTTTTTAAATATAGCATTGATTCGTTTTCTGTGAATGGTTTCGGCCTGAATTTTAAAAAGACACAACATATTTAGTTCTATATATCAAGGGGTACAACACCAATGATAAGCATAACACATGATGAAATAATAATAATATAGAAACTTCAAAATTCTTATGGTTTCATTTTGACAAGAGTTTAAAATGGAAATGAAGCATTATGGAACCCCTAAAACAACTTAGTTCTGCCACATTTGTGTTAATAGAATCATTACAAATCTTGGGGAGAGACAAATCAGTAAGTTGACATACTTTGCATATTTTCATTCAATAATGTCACATAGAATAATGTCCTGCAGTAGCTCATCTTTAAGAAAGAAAGTCTTCATTGTACAAAAACGTGCTATATGAATAATATGTGGTGCTCACCCATGATCATCTTGTGGACATCTGTTTAGGGAATGTGGTATTCTGACAATTGCTTCATGTATATTCATTTGCTCATAAAGTTTGGTATAAATAATCCAGTAGAGTTCAAAAGGATCAATGATGTACATAATTACAATACCAGAAAGAAAAATGGCATTTATTACTCCATATTAAGATTGTCTTTAGCACAGAAAGGTGTGCACAATGCTGCAACAAAAAGGTTTGATCACTTAGCCAGTGATACAAAATGTCTGACAGACAGCAAAGTAATCTGAAAACAAAGTGAGAAAGTTTCCTTGGCAATTCCTTGTAGTTCGCAGAAGAATTTCTATTACAGTAATGTGTAAAAGGTGTTCGGTAGGAATTACTAACTGACAGCTGTATAACTTTTCTTCCTTTTGTAATAAAAAATAAAAACAAAAAACTTAGAAATGTTCAAAATGTAACCATATGTACAAATTAATTTGCAGTGTGGATGTAGAAGAAATCGTTCCTCTGAATTATGATCTATCACACAAAATGTTTCATGGAATATATAACTAACTAACTAACTCACTGCCGACCATTCCCCAACTGTTCAAGGTAACTGTACATTTTGTCAGAACGCCTCCCTGCGCCTGCAGTTTGCGGCAATTTCGTAAGCATTTGCTGCCACAAACCTCTGGAAACCTACCAAGGGCTTGTCCAACTCATGCATAGCAGAATCGCCGCTGTATTGGGTGCAAAAGGTGGACCAACATGCTACTGAGCAGGTGGTCTGAATCTTTTGGTTCATCAGTATTGATTTTCTTGAAGTGTACAGTTTCATCTTGACTGCTTGTTAGTCAGTCACACCTTCAGATTCCTCAACTGACTTCAAAGTCATGTAACTATTGAAATGAACACATATCTTTAAGATATCTGTACAGTAGTGGACGACAATATAGCTTTGCCATGTGAGCCTTTCGATACCCTTCTCATTCTAATGATATTTCGTGGCATTTGCGAAACAAATTTTCTCTGTGTGAGTTAGCGGATTCATTATTATGTTTGATAACTATCTTGTGAAAGAATTTTTACCAAATTTTTTCATTATGTTTTGGATATCAGTTTCTCCCTACTTTTGTCTATTCACTGAAAACAGTAACTATGCTGTGTCATCAGTGTTGCTTTCTATACCAGCTCTCAGCAGAAAAGCTTATTCTTGGCAAATACACAATATTAAAAATGTGTCATAAAACACTATATTTAAAAATTACCTAACAACTTATATTTTACAAAAGTACTTCTTGTTGTTGTTGTTGTGGTCTTCAGTCCTGAGACTGGTTTGATGCAGCTCTCCATGCTACTCTATCCTGTGCAAGCTTTTTCATCTCCCAGTACCTACTGCAACCTACATCCTTCTGAATCTGCTTAGTGTATTCATCTCTTGGTCTCCCTCTACGATTTTTACCCTCCACGCTGCCCTCCAATACTAAATTGGTGATCCCTTGATGCCTCAGAACATGTCCTACCAACCGATCCCTTCTTCTGGTCAAGTTGTGCCACAAACGTCTCTTCTCCCCAATCCTATTCAATACTTCCTCATTAGTTATGTGATCTACCCATCTAATCTTCAGCATTCTTCTGTAGTACCACATTTCGAAAGCTTCTATTCTCTTCTTGTCTAAACTATTTATCGTCCATGTTTCACTTCCATACATGGCTACACTCCATACAAATACTTTCAGAAATGACTTCCTGACACTTAAATCAATACTGGATGTTAACAAATTTCTCTTCCTCAGAAACGCTTTCCTTGCCATTGCCAGCCTACATTTTATATCCTCTCTACTTCGACCATCATCAGTTATTTTGCTCCCCAAATAGCAAAACTCCTTTACTACTTTAAGTGCCTCATTTCCTAATCTAATTCCCTCAGCATCACCCGACTTAATTAGACTACATTCCATTATCCTTGTTTTGCTTTTGTTGATGTTCATCTTATATCCTCCTTTCAAGACACTGTCCATTCCATTCAACTGCTCTTCCAAGTCCTTTGCTGTCTCTGACAGAATTACAATGTCATCGGCGAACCTCAAAGTTTTTATTTCTTCTCCATGAATTTTAATACCTACCCCGAATTTTTCTTTTGTTTCCTTTACTGCTTGCTCAATATACAGATTGAACAACATCGGGGAGAGGCTACAACCCTGTCTTACTCCCTTCCCAACCACTGCTTCCCTTTCATGTCCCTCGACTCTTATAACTGCCATCTGGTTTCTGTACAAATTGTAAATAGCCTTTCGCTCCCTGTATTTTACCCCTGCCACCTTTAGAATTTGAAAGAGAGTATTCCAGTCAACATTGTCAAAAGCTTTCTCTAAGTCTACAAATGCTAGAAACGTAGGTTTGCCTTTCCTTAATCTTTCTTCTAAGATAAGTCGTAAGGTCAGTATTGCCTCACGTGTTCCAGTGTTTCTACGGAATCCAAACTGATCTTCCCCGAGGTTGGCTTCTACTAGTTTTTCCATTCGTCTGTAAAGAATTCGTGTTAGTATTTTGCAGCTGTGACTTATTAAGCTGATAGTTCGGTAATTTTCACATCTGTCAACACCTGCTTTCTTTGGGATTGGAATTATTATATTCTTCTTGAAGTCTGAGGGTATTTCGCCAGTTTCATACATCTTGCTCACCAGATGGTAGAGTTTTGTCAGGACTGGCTCTCCCACGGCCGTCAGTAGTTCCAATGGAATATTGTCTACTCCGGGGGCCTTGTTTCGACTCAGGTCTTTCAGTGCTCTGTCAAACTCTTCACGCAGTATCATATCTCCCATTTCATCTTCATCTACATCCTCTTCCATTTCCATAATATTGTCCTCAAGAACATCGCCCTTGCATAGACCCTCTATATACTCCTTCCACCTTTCTGCTTTCCCTTCTTTGCTTAGAACTGGGTTTCCATCTGAGCTCTTGATATTCATACAAGTCGTTCTCTTATCTCCAAAGGTCTCTTTAATTTTCCTGTAGGCGGTATCTATCTTACCCCTAGTGAGATAGGCCTCTACATCCTTACATTTGTCCTCTAGCCATCCCTGCTTAGCCATTTTGCACTTCCTGTCGATCTCATTTTTGAGACATTTGTATTCCTTTTTGCCTGTTTCACTTACTGCATTTTTATATTTTCTCCTTTCATCAATTAAATTCAATATTTCTTCTGTTACCCAAGGATTTCTACTAGCCCTCGTCTTTTTACCTACTTGATCCTCTGCTGCCTTCACTACTTCATCCCTCAAAGCTACCCATTCTTCTTCTACTGTATTTATTTCCCCCATTCCTGTCAATTGCTCCCTTATGCTCTCCCTGAATCTCTGTACAACCTCTGGTTCTTTTAGTTTATCCAGGTCCCATCTCCTTAAATTCCCACCTTTTTGCAGTTTCTTCAGTTTTAATCTACAGATCATAACCAATAGATGGTGGTCAGAGTCCACATCTGCCCCTGGAAATGTCTTACAATTTAAAACCTGGTTCCTAAATCTCTGTCTTACCATTATATAATCTATCTGATACCTTTTAGTATCTCCAGGGTTCTTCCATGTATACAACCTTCTTTCATGATTCTTAAACCAAGTGTTAGTTATGATTATGTTGTGCTCTGTGCAAAATTCGACCAGGCGGCTTCCTCTTTCATTTCTGTCCCCCAATCCATATTCACCTACTATGTTTCCTTCTCTCCCTTTTCCTACACTCGAATTCCAGTCACCCATGACTATTAAATTTTCGTCTCCCTTCACAATCTGAATAATTTCTTTTATTTCATCATACATTTCTTCAATTTCTTCGTCATCTGCAGAGCTAGTTGGCATATAAACTTGTACTACTGTAGTAGGTGTGGGCTTTGTATCTACCTTAGCCACAATAATGTGTTCACTATGCTGTTTGTAGTAGCTTACCCACACTCCTGTTTTCCTATTCATTATTAAACCTACTCCTGCATTACCCCTATTTGATTTTGTGTTTATAACCCTGTAGTCACCTGACCAGAAGTCTTGTTCCTCCTGCCACCGAACTTCACTAATTCCCACTATATCTAACTTCAACCTATCCATTTCCCTTTTTAAATTTTCTAACCTACCTGCCCGATTAAGGGATCTAACATTCCATGCTCCGATCCGTAGAACGCCAGTTTTCTTTCTCCTGATAACGACATCCTCTTGAGTAGTCCCCGCCCGGAGATCCGAATGGGGGACTATTTTACCTCCGGAATATTTTACCCAAGAGGACGCCATCATCATGTAATCATACAGTAAAGCTGCATGCCCTCGGGAAAAATTACGGCTGTAGTTTCCCCTTGCTTTCAGCCGTGCAAAAGTACTTATTTTTAGTATATTATTTTCTGTACAAAAGGTATCATATCTAACAGAAAGAGAACTTCATAATTCAAGCAATATAGTCCAGAGACACAATTCTGATTGGGGAGAAATCACATATGGGGCTCCTCAAGATTCAATCTTAGGTCCACTATTGCTCCTCACATATGAACATAATCTTGTGTCTAATATAAAACAAGCAGTATTAGTTCTTTTTGCAGATGACACTAGTATCGTTATCAGTCCAAGATTACACATAGAAATGGAAGAAATGTTAAACAAAGTTCTTAAAAGTATCATTGCGAATGGTCTCACCCTCAATTTCAAAAAGACACAACAGACTCATTTCTGTTTGTCTAGGGGCATTACACTGATAATAAGTCTAACACATAGTGAGGAAATAATAAATAGCACAGAAACTTCAAAATTAGTAGGGGTCCATATTGATGAGAATTTAAATTGGAGAAAACACACCTTGAAAGTCCTAAAACAACTCAGTACTGCCCAATTTGTGCTTAGAATTGATGCAAATCTTGGAGAGAGACAAATCAGTGAGCTGACCTATTTTGTATATCATCATTCAATAACGTCACATAGAGTAATGTTCTGAGGTAATTCATCTTTAAGAAAGAATATCTTGTTGCTCAAAAACATGCTGTGAGAATAATATGTGGTTCTCGCCCATGATCATGTTGTAGACATCTGTTTAAGGAGATGGGCACTCTGACTATTGCTTCACAGTATAAAGTATACAGTATATGTTGTAAATAATCCACTGCAGTTCAAAAGGAACAATGTTGTACCTGATTCCATACCAGCAGAGATAATGACATTCATCACTCCACATTAAGGTTGTCTTTAGCACAAAATGGATGTACAATGCTGCAACAAAATTTTTTGATCACTTAGCCAGTGATATAAAACGTCTGACAGACAGCAAAGTAATCTGAAAACAAACTGAGAAAGTTTCTCCTTGACAACTCCTTCTATTCTGCAGAAAAATTTCTCTTACTGTAATGTGTAAAAGGTGGTGGTTAAGGATTACTAACTCGCTTCTGTACATCTTTTTCTTGTTTTTTTAATAAACAATAATTAAAAAATAAAAATAAAAACTTAGAAATGTTCATAATGTAACTGTATGTATAAGTTAATTTATGATGTGGATGTAAAATGACTCATTCCACATCATTGCAATCTATTGTGGAAGATGATCCATGGAACATGTAGCTAACTAACTAACTGATGTAACTGTGGGGAGGCAAGACTGAAACTTTCCCCATTGCACCCATGTAAACTAGATATATAAAGTTAAGTTGGTGTGCAAAAAGTGTCAGCATTGAAGATGTGAGTTGCAAATATGCAAAGTATATAAAAGTGGTGCTTTAAAGAGTGATCATTCAAGAATATATCGAATTTGCCCATTTGCATCATTTCGGAAATGTATAGTACTTCATTATTATCCGAATTGTGTGATGAATGGATTATGTCAAAACATCGATTCTACAAAGAGTCAGATTTTGTTCTGAAACCTGAAAAAACCCCAGCCTCTCTCACAGACACCATTCCCCATTTTATTATAGGGCAACCAGCAATAACATCTACTTCAACATCAAGAGAAGTAAGAAGAGTATACCTTTTCGACTTCTGATTTCTACAAGAGTTAACATAGGCAGATCCTTTTTCCCACAATAGCAGCTATAAACATTTCTTGAATTTATTGCTCTAGACAGAAATGTCAAAGAAGTAATTTTAGTAATTTAATTAACATTATTGTTTAATTGGGCCTCAGACTAGATAGTTTCGAATATAACACAAAATAAAACTTGCCTGTAAGCGACATTCAGATTTGCAATGTCATTGCCTTGCTAGTTCAGAGAGCTAAGTTCAAAAGTATCATTGATTTCATAGGACATATTTAGAAAAAACAGGCAGAAACCAAGTCTGTTGAGGCAATAAAGTTCTCCTCAGTTTCATTCACATAATATTGAATGTAAAAAATTTTGTCTGGAACATCACATATTGTAAATTTCTGTCTGCTTTTTTTTAGAATGTTCATTGCAAAAACATTAACAACCCATTATATCTCTGGCACTTCTTTTCAAGTGTTATACAATATTGCACAGCGTAGCCCTTCAGGTCTTTCTGCCATCCAGTTCCAATACAGTGGCAGGTTAAGTGTAAAATCGTGTAGCGTTAGATCTAAAATTAGAGCACCTGGAATTGTGGTGCTACCCGGTGTAGCAATGCTCACATGGATGGCAGTTCCTAGCAGTTCCATTGGATGGCAAGCACTGACCAGCCCTCTCCTTGCTGAAACCTCCACAGCTGCTGGCTAAGGCGTGACTTGCTGTCTGTGGATAATCTCTCGGTATGCTGGTATGCACGGGGGATGGGGGGGGGGGGGGAGGTAGTGAATGAGGTGGTATGGAGGCAGCACATCGGCCCCCGGCGTGTAGGCATCCAACCTGACATGACCTGCAACTATTTTAACAAATAAATAAATCCAGTCCCATATTTGTACACACACACACATACACATACAAACACACAGACACACACACACACACACACACACACACACACACACACACACACACACACACACACACACACAAAAGCAAACACCACAGAGCAGCATGTGATTATGAGGTGGAAGTAGTTATTTAAACATAGTAGATCACAAGGCTAAGGCATTTTAAACTCATAGTAAGTGGGCTTGTGGAAATCCAATGAACATTTTGAACTTCCAACCATGTTAAGCTTATGATGACTGGGCCAAGTCTGCCATCTTGGGTTTTTTGAATTTCTTGTCAGTTTAAACTTAGGAAAACTAATCTCTTGGATTATTAACTTAGCACAAGAGACCTATTACCACTGTGACATCAGAGAAGTGGGGGGGGGGGGGAGGGAGGGGAACCAAGGACTTCCTGCCATTTTACATTTAGGGCTAGTAGGCTAGGTCTGCCATCTTGGGTTCTGTTTTTAGCACAAGTGACCTACTTCTGTCATGACATCAGAGGGATAGGGGAGGAGTGGGGATGAAATCTGTCAACATTGCATGATTTTGACAATGGAAACAGGTGATCAAAAATTTGCCAACTATGCAGGGCGGCCTCTTATGCCTAATTCCCCATTACTGTTATGCAGGGTGTATCAAAAAGCATCATACGATTTTTAAAAATCGTAAGTATTGTGTTATTTGCCATATGTGCGTGAACAGTGTACTACAGGAAAGAGCAAACTCTCAAGTCTTATATGGTTCCCGCCACACTGGTATCTCTAAGTCCGAGAATTTTTAAATCAAAGTATTACTGAATGATGGATGAGTCGCACTGAACCAAATGATTTAGCCTTACATTACTGGCCTCCAAGGTCACCAGACCTGACTCTATGTGATTATTTTTATGGGAATTTTTAAAAGATTCTGTTTATGTGTCTTTATTACCTACAACAATGAATGAACTGAGACATCGCATACAGCAGCTGTGGAATCTGTAAGTCAAGACATGCTCGTTGCAGTGTGGGAACAATTTGAATACCATGTTGACAATGCCATGCATCTCAAGGTGTGCATATTAAACACCTATGAAAAGTTACGAAAAAAAACTTTTTGAGTTTCTTGTTCATCAAAAAACAAAATTCATTGTTTATGTTTATTAGTTTCAGAAATATAGACATGCCAAATCGGACGAGTCTTTTTGATACGTCAAGGACTGCTGCAGACCAGTTATACAGGGTGTCACACTTGTAAGGGGTTCCAGGAAAAGTTATATAAAAATATTAATAAAAGAGAATACGAAAAGTAATTTGTACATGAAATACCTTTATGGTTGAGAAATTAAGGTATATTACAAGAGTTGTTTGAAGTGATATCCTCCCACCTGTAACACAGTTCAACATAGCACTGAATGTTCATGATTGTAGCTGCCAGAGTATTGGATTTCATAACAGATGTTCTCACGTAACTCGTCGATGCGGCAGCTGTGAAATGTGGCAACAGTGAGGTTCTGCAAACTGTGTACTGGTCTTGTGTGTTTCAGTCTAATGTGAATTACTGTTCGCAGTGTTCCCTACAACTTGCATCTTCCGGTGCCATTTGATTCTGACATTGTGAAAGAGTGCCTGTTTCTTGTGAAACGATATTGCATAAGTGGTTCCTCTAAGATATATCAGTGACTGTTTTTAGAACGTTTCGTTTGTCGCCGAAAACCATCTACACACTGCATTCGTGGCTAGGTGACAAAGATGGAGACAAAGGGAATGTTGTGAGATCTGCACAGCATGGGCACCTACAGTTATTGGGCGAAAGTGTCGGTGAGGTAAAGACACAATTGTTGATGTCACCCATTAAGTCTTTTCGCCATTTATCAGAGGAATCCGAACTATCATGTAGTGTGTGCCACGGACCTGCTAAGAAAGGAGGCTTGTATCTCTGCAGGTTTATAGTTGTTCATGAACTCTACAGACAGACCATAAGAAATACCTAACATATTGTCAGTGGTTTCAGCTATTGAGTGCTGAAAGGTCAGGAATATTGCAGGACACAAGGAACAGTGATGAAGTGTGGTTCCAATTGTCAGGGTACATGAACTCACAAAACACGTGTTCATGGACTAACAACAACCAGCATGCAATCGTTGAGCAGCCCCTTCACTCACAGTATTTGGGCGTATGGTGTGCATTATCACAGTGTCAGATAATGGGGCCATGTTTTTCATGCTACTGTCACCAGGTAATTATACCAGGTTTGTGTCATAAATTTGTGAACCAACTGGATGAGATGGAATTGAAACTTGGCTGGTACCAGCAAGATGGAGCAGCATGTCACATGTCTAAAGCGAGTACTGTTGCAATGAGTAGTTATTCTAGGACAGTCCTGGGACAGAGTAGGTCACCGATGACATCATCAATGACGTCAAGGATGACGTTATCGACGCATCGCGGGATTTCCTCACCCTACCTCTCTAAAAAAGGCCAATTGCACAATGTATAATATAACAGTAGTTGTAATTTTGGCTATAAATTCAAAATATTGGAAGGAAACTGAATAAATAGCACAACTGTTAGTGTGTTTCATGTGGGAGTAGAGCTGTTGTTTGAGTATAAGTTGACGGGAAATTTAAGATGATGCATTGTCATGCTTGCTGGCATGAAATATTGGCCTGGGCTCTATGACGTCACACTCCAAGCTTTAGAATATGGTCACCAGCCTAATTATGAATCCAAGATGGCTGGCCTGGAATCCAAGATGGCAGTCGAATATGGCAACTGGGGCATACTGGCATGGCCGTATGACATCACAATCTAGCTCAGATCTGTCGGGCTATTTATATAACAGTGTGGAATTCTGGTATACTGGCCCAGAGATGCAATACAGGTCCTTTCTCTATGACGTCAGAATCTTGATATGATATATTGAGCTATTAATAACAGTGCAGAATTCTGACATGCTGGCCCAGACTTAAGTAACAGGTGCAGCTCTACTATGACGCAGAGTCCGAGATGGGTGACCGGAAACATTGAACATGGCAATCAGGGAATACTGGGTCAAGCTCCATTGTCAGAATCTGACTTATGGTTTTTTTGCCCTGGCTCTATGATGTTAGAGACAAAGGATGTTTGTGCAGGTCAATCCCTGTCTGCTGAACAAAGTGTGTCCTACTTGACATGCTTTCCCAAGATACTATTCACTCAGAGGTGTATGGTCACTGTATACTACTTCTTCTAACTATAAGTTGGAATTTGTTCACTAGCATCTTAATTTAAACAAACACTGAGGATGGAAAAGGCACCTATGCCATCGCCAAGATTTCTCCCCCTAAGTTAAAGTCCAAATTGTATACTATATAGCACGTAAACTTGCATTTTTATTAAAACGAACACTTCCACATGCATTGAGAAGCTTACACTTAGCATCTCTGTGCTCTCGTCAGTTGGCCAGTGGGCCAGGAAGCACAGGTGCGCCGCCACCACTACCAGTGACTGCACAATTTTGTGTGACACTCTAAGGCTGTACTCAAACGTTGTCACACTCTGGCGCCCGAAGCTAGCAGAGTGCACAATGCACCGCTATGGAATCCCCACTTTCACTTCTGAATCTAGAGCAATAGTCGCCATGTCATACAGTGAGGAATATGAGCAGACACCGCTCACCTATCGCCCGACGTAAATCTCACCACAAGATGACACAGCATTGAGACATATTTGTAAGACTATATGATTTTACACTGACACATATCATAATTTTAGAACAAGACTGCGTCTGTTGTGTTACAGAAATGCCTTGGGACGGTTCTAATGTGCCATTGCAGAAGTAGCCTACATGGTCCTGCAGACTCCCCACTCAGAACTCGACCCAGTCCACATGGCGTCACACAGTTCCATATAAGCACGCAGTGGTATGAGTCCACAGGCCAATTACTGTCGTCTTCGACTGCGACCGCGTGCTTTCTCCTGCCTGAGACGGGTCTGGAGCATCCAGCACCCTCACATACAGTTTGAATGCAAGCATGTGTTCGCCTATTGTATGTCAGGGACAGTGTGTTCCACCACAATTGGCGCACTCTGTAATAATAGGTAAACCATTTCAAGCACCTGACGTACATTCACCAACCAAATTTCTCTTGCATGGAGCTCCAGACACAATGCTCACAAACTTTAAGGGGATGAAGCTATTACATTGTACATCAAATACAACATCGATTCAGCCTGACACAAATCATTTATAGGCTTCTGAAGGGGTACATCATTCCTATACCACTAATATAAGGTCTGCAATGACACTAAAACCACAGCCCATTGTGACCTAAGTTAAAATGGCAGGGAAATTTGAGAATGTGAGCATCACATATTTGCTTCAAACTATATCGGAAAAAAGTGATAAGATCAATATGGTCAATATAATATATCGCCCTTGCTAGTGAAATTTTAAAATTCAGTCTAGAATTGATCAAACTAGCGTCTTCTATACTATTGCCTCTATGGTACACAACGGCGCCCTTCTTCGCATCTGCTAGGAATAGGTCGAAACAGTTTTTGGTGTGAGTGTGCACAGGCGTTCTTTTCACAAGATGTTGTTGAGAACAATGGGATATTAAATTGACGCAATCAACAGTGGCACGCAAGCAATGCTATCTCGCATTTGCCACGATTACAAATTGACCAATAACATCGACGCAGGAAGCAAGAACATAGCACAGCACAAACCTGTTTTTCTCACCCAGTACACATTCAAGACAAATCACTGAACTTTGTGCTTAAATCGATGAAAATGTTACCGAAAGAAGTGAATCCCGTGTCATATCGCCACACATTCGTCTGGACTATGTGCTAAGGTGACAGAAGAGATGGGATAACGATATGCACATAATACAGATGGCGGGAGTATCGCGTACACAGCATTGTCGGAGATCTCGTTTGTACTCGGATGATCCGTGAGAAAAGGTTTCTGACGTGATTGTGGCAGTCGCATGAAGGGAATTAACAGCTTTGAACGCAGGTTGGCAGTTGAAGCAAGACGCATGGGACATTCTGTTTCGGAAATCGTTAGGAAATTCAACATTCCGAGATCCACAGTGTCAAGAGTATGGCGTCGGGCGATACCCCTCACCACAGACAACACAGCGGCCAACAGCCTTCACTTAACGGCTGAGAGCAGTTGGGTTTTTCTTTTAATGGTTCAAATGGCTCTGAGCACTATGGGACTTAACAACTATGGTCATCAGTCCCCTAGAACTTAGAACTACTTAAACCTAACTAACCTAAGGACATCACACAACACCCAGTCATCACGAGGCAGAGAAAATCCCTGACCCCGCCGGGAATCGAACCCGAGAACCCGGGCGTTGGAAGCGAGAACGCTACCGCACGACCACGAGCTGCGGACTCTTTTAATGGTTTCCAGTGCTAACACACAAGCAACACTGCGTGAAACAACCGTTGAAAATAATGTGGGACGTATGACGAACGTATCCGTTAGCACAGTAGTGCGAAATCCGGCGTTACTGGGCCATGGCAGCAGACGAGCAACGTGAGTTTATTTGCTAACAACACGACGTCACCTGCAGTGCGTCTCCTGGGCTCGTGATCTTAGACGATTAGAAAACTGTAGCCTGGTCGGATGAGTCCCGATTTCAGTTGATAAGAGCTGATGGTAGGGGAATGTGGCGCAGACCCCACAAAGCCATGGACTCAAGTAGTCAACAAGGCACTATGTAAGCTGTGGTCGCTCCATAATGGTGTGGGCTGCGTTTACATGGAATGGATAGGGTCCTCTGGTGCAGCTGAATTGATCACTGACTGTTAATGGTCATGTTCGGCCACTTGGAGACAAATTACAGCCATTCATGGACTTTATGTTCCCAAACAACATACCATAGAAAAGAAACTTCCTGGCAGATTGAAACTGTGTGCAGGACCGAGACTCGAACTCGGGGTCTTTGGCTTTAGGGGGCAAGTGCTCTACCATCTGAGCTACCCAATCACGACTCACGCCCCGTCCTCACAAGGTAGGAGGGTAGGAGACGAGGTACTGGCAGAGGTAAAGTTGTGAGGACGGGTCGTGAGTCGTCCTTGGGTAGCTCAGTGGTAGAGCACTTGCCCGCAAAAGGCAAAGGTCCCGAGTTCGAGTCTCAGTCTGGCACACAGTTTGAAACTGCCAGGAAGTTTCATATCAGAGCACACTCCGCTGCAGAGTGAAAATCTCATTCTGGATCCCAGAGAAAAATTTATGGAACATAATCGAGAGGCCAGTTTGAGCACAAAATCCTGCCCCAGCAGCACTTTCGCACTTATGGACGGCTATAGAGGCAGTAAGGCTACATATTCCTGCAGGGGACTTCCAACGGCTAGCTGAGTCCATGCTATATCGAGTTGTTGCATTACACTGGGCAAAAGGAGAACCGACACGATGTAAGGAGGTATCCCATGACTTTTGTCATCTCAATGTACGGAAATGTTATGGTCCCAACAGGACGTCTATGGTTTCATTCGATATCTGTTCGATCCTATTAGCGTCTTTCTTTACAGAACATGTCATTATCGATGTGTATGTGTGTGTTTGTTGTTGGATAGAAATGGGCAGGATCAGAATTCAGCACAAATAACTGCAATGTTCATCTCTCAAGCACTGATGTAGTGTTACTGGATTACACTTTGTAAGAGCTATCCTAGGATACTGAAAACATGCGTCAACAATGCGAATACCACTTAGTGAGCGATTCACATCTCACATAACTACCTCGATAAAGTATCGTTACTCCATAGTTTGGTACGTTTCAGGCACGGTATAATATTAGACATTTCCTCTGAATGTATGACGTCGGAATCGAAGACGGCGAAGCAAGGCGGCTGACGGTGGAATCCAAGACTTGAAATATTGGGACAAATTCTATAATGACAGTATACAAGGTAGCTATCGAACGTAGGGACCAGGGGTGTACTGGCGCGGTTCCATGACATCAGAAACCAGGCCAATGTAGGATTCAGGCATACTAGCCCCTCAGGGGTGTATGGTAATTGCATATTGCTTCTCATAACTATAAGTTTGGATCTCTCTACTTTATATGTTTAACAAACACTGAAGAGGGAAAGGAACACTGCCCCTGGCCAGTGTGATTCACCTACACCAAGTTCACTTGTACTGTGTTCCAACAACCCTCTACACCCCCTCTGACATTACAGTTTAAACAATTTACCCCTCCACACTACCAACCGTAAGTTCAGATGGTGAGAAAATCCACTTTTCCCAAGTTTTAAATGATGGGAAGTCTGCTGACTGCCAAACTATAGAGCAGGCATCCTAACTTCAAAACTGAATAGTTTGCAGATGCATGCTATGTTGTTGCCAAACACTCGTCACAGTCTTTTATAGCTGGGGAAAGGAGTAAGAAAGGTATTCACCTGCATCTTTCCTTAAACACTGCTACATCCATAGTGCGCCGAACATCAGTCGCATCACAGCGACCGAGCGAGGTGGCGCAGTGGTTAGACACTGGACTCGCATTCGGAAGGACGACGGTTCAATCCCGCGTCCGGCCATCCTGATTTAGGTTTTCCGTGATTTCCCTAAATCACTCCAGGCAAATGCCGGGATGGTTCCTCTGAAAGGGCACGGCCGACTTCCTTCCCCATCCTTCCCTAATCCGATGAGACCGATGACCACGCTGTCTGGTCTCCTTCCCCAAAACCAACCAACCAACCAACCTCCTTAACCTATCTAGTTCCTCCTTTGCGCATTGTAACTGCATTGTAACTGCATCACAGCGCAGCCTGATGTCACATTGCCACACCTCACTGCCATTGTCGCTTCAGAGGCCGGCAGTTTGATATGTCTTCATGCAAAGTGTAATGACACAGAGATGTTAGACACCAACTGTACAAGGAGAGGACATGATACATAAGACCACTGGTCAGTATGTTGTAGGATAGAACAGGGCAGGAAAGTTTATTTATCTAAACAGATAGTGTGTGTTGAGGACACCACACACTACACCCTGTTATCAACACCATCCTGAAGTCAGGAGTGCTAATTTTATTTTCCAAAAAATATTTGACAGCATAATCGGAGGGTAGTTTAAGATATGTCTACTGTGATTGATTCTCGCCATATTGCAGAATACAAGTAGCACAGATTTGCCATACTTCAGCCAATAAAGTTACATGACATAGGCACATATTCGTTCTCGCATAGCTCCATATGAAAGTGGAGTAGCAAACGACACTGACAAGCAGTTATTGTGATATTATCAGTAGCAGAGCGAACTTCGTTTTAGCGCATTTTTTTAGTGAAGGTTGCCGACATCAGGGACAGTTATGCACTCAGGGCAAACCTATTGTTCTTCTTTGATTGATAGATACTTAACCTATTGTTCTCCTTTGATTGACAGGTACTTAACATATTGTTGGCCTCTGATTGACAGGACCTTAACCTATTGTTCTACTTAAATGGTCCTTCCGTTTGATTGACAGGCACTTAACCTATTGTTCCCCAGCAGTCTCCCCCCCACACCTCAGGAAACCTCCCCCCTCGTTGCTACAGGTACACTTTCAGGTCTGAATTAGTGGAATAGCCCCTCTCACTCTTATCAATTTGATTGGCTACTTAATTAAATCGATCAATTAATTAAGCACTCCCCCTCTGGTAAACTCCCCTCCCCTCCCCCAGAAAATGGCGGAAAATTCAAATTCTATCAGGACAATACAACACACCACGGCTTCCTCCACTAAACTAAGAAAATAGTGGGAAAATGGGTCACTCGGGCTACCTCCACTAACCTGTCATCAGACTGCCACCAGCCACTCAGCCAGTGCTGGACAGCTTTATTTAAAAAATTAGAGGCAGTACTGCCATCCAGTGTGTTCAACAACGAGCTCCGGAGTCCAACTGACATAGTACACAGTACAGCCACCAGAGTGTGCTTTCATCCCATGGCGGTCTGGGGGTAAAATGGCGGGAAAATGACTCAGCGTATGCTGGGCTGATGGAGAGAGGAAGGAGTGTACTTTATTTATTTTGGATATATTTATTTAGGGACAGATGTCATGTAATTTATTTATTACACTGATACAGACACTCTGGCATGCTTGGAGTCGCAATTCATAGCCTACAGACCTGCAACCTACTCGTGAATCACCGAAATAATGCAGTTCACTGATGTGAAAAGACGCAAACAACTCGTAAATTGTCAAAATAATGCACGTAAAAGGCTCTGCAAACACGCTTGCTAATCGTCAACTGTCGAAATCATGCACTGCACAGCCTACAGATCTGTTCACAAAATAATGCGACAGACACGAAAACAACTCGTAAATAACCGAAATAATATATATATATATATATATATATATATATATATATATATATATATATAGATATATAATGGTCTGCCAACACGATGACAACGCTTAAAAAATGGCTCTGGGCACTATGGGACTTAACTTCTGAGGTCATCAGTCCCCTAGAACTTAGAACTACTTAAACCAAACCTAAGGACATCACACACATCCATGCCCGAGGCAGGATTCGAACCTGCGACCGTAGCGGTCGCGCGGTTCCAGACTGTAGCGCATAGAACCGCTCGGCCATCCCGGCCGGCTGACAACGCCTAGACAGACGAAAATAATGCACTGCACAAACACTCAGTGGACATAAAAAACGCTTTCGAACTATAGTCAACGACAATGTATCAGTAAACTGCTTCCCAACAGAACTCCAAGGCGCGCACACCGGGTGGCGCGCTCACGCCGTCCCATATGCGAAATGCCTCAGGGCATGCATGTTTACCGTTGCTGGTGTCATACCCCACTACCTGTTGATACTGACATCACAGGTCACGCTACAGAAATCTGTTCCAGAATAACATCGACTACTTTCTGCCTCGCCCTCAGCGGATCGAAGTCTCTCTCAGAACTGTTCTATAACTTCGGGGCCGTTTCCCCTTAGCACAAAAGCGTTACTGCCTCTGGCCCCGACCTGCTTGCCTGCTTGCTTGTCTACTCCAATCTCCAGACTCTGAGATTACAAGAACACATGTATTTCACATGGTTTGCCAGAATATAATACCATCTTCGCGGTACTTCTCGATATCAAGCACACACCAATATCACTTGCATAGCAGTATAGCTTGCGCAACATAATTCCGAAGATATAGACTCGAAATTATTTCTCTAGATGCCTGAAACTTTAGTGAGGTGGTTAAGTCAGCTACATTCTTGCATCCAAAAAGGCCTTTCCATTCAGACGGCTCCTGCCATTAACAGGGAACATGAATCATTCGCGCCACATGCCAATGGTGCTGCACGCAAAGCACGCATAGGCAGAATCATCACCCTAGGAAATATATTTGATCACTATGCTTACAATTAAATGTTATGATTATGGTCTCAGTTAAACGACATTCGACAATGATAGAAGTATCGGAAACACATCCTACTGACAGCTGTACCATTCTTATGACTTGAGATACTCGTCCCTTTGCTATCACAGTACTCCACAGTATTCCACGTCAAATCCATACCTTCCTTACTACTGGACATAGTCATTTCCTTTGCACATGTCGGAACACAAACACGTACATCATAAGCCTGATGCTGAAGGCGAACCTATCACACATCCCCTACTACTAAGTATAATACATCGTCAATAACTGATTGCTGGCTATACGAAATAATACTGAGCGAAAATGAATGATGGGTGGACATGTCTCATAAGTTTTCTTGTGAGTGTTACCACTGTGTCTTAGAAAGAGATACGTAATCATCTTACAAGCTGCCAGATGTTAAAAAACACAACCATATTACCATCACAAGTGGTTTTGGTTCTACAGGTGCATGCAGTTATCCATGTTAAAAGCTATACTGGCTTTATACATCTACGTATGCCATTACCTCTGAATAAAGTGTTTTTTTTCCAGACAAGTACCATGACACTGAATATAGACGGTGATCGCCGGATTGTATAGTATCAGACAATAGTGCGGTTACACGTCGCCGACGGTGCAGCCTCGTAATAAAATTACCGAATTTTGAAAGTGATTCGGCTAAGGGGCCTGGTATAAAACCGGTATTTGCAACTCCCTCACGCCGCCGCCGCTAGATAGTTCTCCAGTATTTGTAACGCAAGGTTCCTTATGTTGTAACTGTCTTTTATTTAAAATCATCCAGTGTGTGTGGTGTGCTATGGTAGCAGCAGTAACAACATAACTTACACTGGACGATGTATAGTTTTCTGTGAGAAGCAATGGATCAGTAGGTGTTAATGTCAGTTTAGAGCCTGACACAGTCCTCGAAGTTGTGGCGGAAAAAACAAAATGTATGGTAGTGTACAAAGCACATTACAGCATAGAAAAACAATGTTTCAAACAACGACACAGGGTCACTGGGAGGATGTCTTCGAGTTACAGTATAGTTTGTGGGATACAGTCATCCTCCTACAGTACATGCAATGCACCTTTACACTGCTCCATGGAATGGATCAAGAGCTGTATATTTAATAGGATCATCACATGTGCTCAATGCCGGCACGCACACGGTATTTATTTTTGATATATGGGAGAGGAGAGATGCGTTAAAAATTACCGAATTTTGAAAGTGATTCGACTAAGGAGTGTGGTATGAAACGGGTATTTGCAACTCCCTCACGCCACCGCCGCTAGATATTTCTCCAGTATTTGTAACGCATTCTGTCTTGATGCGATGTCAGAGGTTTCTTCAAGCTATTGTCACCAGATAATTATACCAGGTATTGTGTCATAAATTTGTGAACCAACTGGATGAGATGGAACTGACACTTGGCTGGTACCAGCAAGATGGAGCAACATGCCACTCGTCTAAAGCGAGTGCTGTTGCAATGCGTAATTATTCTAGAACAGTTCTGGGACAAAGTAGGTCACCAATGACATCACTGATAACGTCAAGGATGACGTTATCGACGCATCGCGGGATTTCCTCACCCTACCCCTCTGACTAAGGCCAATTGCACAATGCATAATATACACTACTGGACATTAAAATTGCTACACCAAGAAGAAATGCAGATGATAAACGGGTATTCATTGGACAAATATATTATACTATGTGATTATATTTTCATAACGGCCTTGATACGCCTGGGCATTGAGTCAGACAGAGCTTGGATGGCGTGTACAGGTACAACTGCCCATGCAGCTTCAACACGATACCACAGTTCATCAAGAGTAGTGACTGGCTTATTGTGACGAGCCAGTTGCTCGGCCACCATTGACCAGACGTTTCCAATTGGTGAGAGATCTGGATAATGTGCTGGCCAGGGCAGCAGTCGAACATTTTCTGTATCCACAAAGGCCCATACAGGACCTGCAACATGTGGTCGTGCATTATCTTGCTGAAATGTAGGGTTTCACAGGGATCGAATGAAGGGTAGAGCCACGGGTCGTAACACATACTGAAATGTAACGTCCACTGTTCAAAGTGCCGTCAATGCGAACAAGAGGTGACCGAGACGTGTAGCCAGTGGCACCCCATACCATCACGCCGGGTGATACGCCAGGATGGCGATGACGAATACATGCTTCCAATGTGCGTTCACTGCTACGTTACCAAACACGTATGCGACCATCATGATGCTGTAAACAGAACCAGGATTCATCCGAAAAAATGACTTTTTGCCATTCGTGCACCCAGGTTCGTCGTTGAGTACATCATCGCAGGCGCTCCTGTATGTGATGCAGGTCAAGGGTAACCACAGCCATGGTCTCTGAGCTGATGGTCCATGCTGCTGCGAAAGTCGTCGAATTGTTCGTGCAGATGGTTGACTCAGGGATCGAGACGTGGCTGCACGATCCGTTACAGCCATGCGGATAAGATGCCTGTCATCTCGACTGCTAGTGATACGAAGCCGTTGGGATCCAGCACGGCGTTCCGTATTACCCTCCTGAACCCACCGATTCCATATTCTGCTGACAGTCATTGGATCACGACCAACGCGAGCAGCAATGTAGCGGTACGATAAACCGCAATCGCGATAGGCTACAATCCGACCTTTATCAAAGTCGGAAACGTGATGGTACGCATTTCCCCTCCTTACACGAGGCATCACAACAACGTTTCACCAGGCAACGCCGGTCAACTGCTGTTTGTGTATGAGAAATCGGTTGGAAACTTTCCTCATGTCAGCACGTTGTAGGTGTTTGCATATCACAGCATCTTCTTCCTGTCGGTTAAATTTCGCTTCTGAAGCACGTCATCTTCGAGGTGTAGCAATTTTAATGGCCAATAGTATAGAAACAAATAGGGGAAACTGATATTTAACTCTCGATTACTGATGTCAGTGAAGTAATAAAATCATCCCTATAATTTACAAGCTAACTAAGGTCTTACCCATATCTTGACAACACCCAAACGTGTACGTGTCTTCCACATGCCAGATGCACACACCACAATCGATCTTCTCTCAACTAAATAAAGGTGCGATATGTGCAGAAGCAGTCAACCGAACAATTTACATGGGAGGGAATAACAGTCCAGCGCAAACGCACTTCCATACACAATCTTCTCAAATTTTCACTTGATCACTAAAGCCGTCCAATACATACTATCAGTTCGCTATTCGGTCGTCTAGAGGACAGTAAAGTTAACTCAGACACTTTCCGACACTCCAACAGGTCTCTGCATTCGGACAGCTGCTGCCGTTAATGGGAAACGTGAATCATTCCCACTACATACCATGCATGCACGGAATTATTCCAGAAAACCGGTCACATATACGTTTTATCATTATACTTACAATTAAATGTTACGATCGCAGTCTCAATTGAACGACATTCGACAATGAGCAAAGTATCGGAAATACACCCTGCTGTCGGTCCTGACTCAGGAAATAGAAATATCATTACCTTTGTTATGACTTTACATACTCTACCCTTTGCTACTGGACATAGTCATTTCCGTTCCACAAACACATACTTTATACTCCTGATTCACAAATGCGAACATATCACGCACCCACCACTACTACTAAGTATAATACTTCGTCAATAACTGATTGCCTACAATACTAAATAATACTGACCGAAAATCAACAACGGGTGGGCATTTCTCTTATGTTTTTCTTGCAAGTGCCGCCACTGTATCTTAGAAAGAGAGACGTTATCAGTCAGATGTTTAAAAAAAACGATCGCAGAAACTACCGTAAGTTACTGTCACAAGTGGTCTTGGTTCTACAGGTGCACACAAGTATCCAGGTTAAAAGCTATACCCGCTTTACGAATCGAGATGCGACTTTACCTCTGAATGAGGTGGTTTTTTCCGGACAAATACCGTGACTGTGGTCGTAGGAGTGTGTAAGTCCACGATGCCCCTCAGGATATAATTACCCCATTTCGTTAGTGAATCCTCACACCGCCCCAACTAGATAATTCTACAGTATTTCTAGCGCATTCTGTCTCAATGCCATGTCAGAGGTTCTGCTATATATCCACTAAGTTATAGGCGATGACTGATTGAGGAGGAACACAAACAGTAGTAGTAGATGAAACTTCCTGGCAGATTAAAACTGTGTGCACTGACTGAGACTCGAACTCGGGACCTTTGCCTTTTCATATCAGCGCACACTCCGCTGCAGAGTGAAAATCTCATTCTGGAGTAGTAGCAGATGATGTGCCGATTGAGGTCGTGAGAAAATGTACACTAGCTTCTCAGAAATGATGTCTGGGATTTGGAAACAGCTCTTTCCATTCAAGCACATACCTGCGTTGGATCCTATTGACAATTCCTTTAATGATTACAACCACTACTCAGTCATGTTTCTGGCACTCTCATTTCTCGCAATGAGTCACCTTCCTCGAACCTGTGTACTACAGTAAAATTACAACCTGGTTTTAGCCAGTCCCTACACAGCCACCAGCTGCGCGCATTTCTACAGCTTCGCGCATGTGTTCGTTCCATTTTAAGTCGGAACTGAGCAGAAGTCGGAGGAAACCATACCCACCACCTTCTGAAACCCGTGTAGAAACAGAGCGACTTGAGTTAGTGCACCAGGAGCATGTTTTGACCATTCATTGGAAATGCGCGCAATCTGAGTCGTCTGCAAACTACATACAAGTACTACAGATCAGCGTCCATTCAAATCAATCAGCCCAACATGCTATCATCGTTATTCTCTACCCCCAAACAGAGAAAAATTAAGGACTATAAAAGCTCTCAACCGACTTAGAAGCCACCTAGGCACCGATGCTGACGCAATTACGCAAAGCCATTGTGGAGCTCCAGTACAGGGAAAGAGATTTCGCAGTGCTCCCCCAGAATACCGCAGCGTGCAGCCATCCAAGTATTCCTAACGGTTTACCAAGTCCCTCGTCGAATTTACACTTCAAACTGCTACTGCTACTGCCGCCTATTAAATATACAGGTGCTGCAGAGGCCACTTTAAAGTTTGACCAGCTATACTCCAGGACAATGATCTTATCCCGCAGACTATACTAAATGCCTCTGGTCCTGTTTTCTAACAAGCTTTTGTCCAGTGCCAAACATGTCTTTTTTCTGCCACGACTTCGAGGCCTGTGCCAGCTTCTAAACTGACATTAAGAAGTTCTGATCCACGGCCTTTCACAGGAAACTAGATATTGCACGTTGTAAATCATATTCGTACGGCGGATACAATAACACTGGATCATTTTAAATAAATGACAGCTACACTAAGCAAAGTGGAAGAGTTTTACAGCGTTGGCGTAGGTCTCCAAACTATAGTCCAAAGGTCATTCACAAGTTCTACATTTGGACTCGTCTCTTACACTGATGATTCTGCGTTCCCTTTCTACTGATTCCTTATTTTGCACTCATGTGCGCGATCACTATTTCACTGCTAGCAACCCCCAGAAGTTGCTGTCCATCCACCAAAAATGTTTCCCCAACTCAAATAAGCCATAGCAGTCAATCATGATGTGGTAACCAATGCATGGATGGGATGGAAAAGACACCATCGATGTACTCTAATAATAAACATCACAGCTGATAGCGTGAAGTATTTTACAGTAACTTCAACACCAATCATGTGACAGCATGTTTCCCCAATTTCAGAATGGTTCAAATGTCTCTGAGCACTATGGGACTTAACATCTGAGGTCATCAGTCCCCTAGAACTTAGAACTACTTAAACCAAACTAACCTAACGACATCACACACATCCATGCCCGAGGCAGGATTCGAACCTGCGATCGTACTGGCCACGCGGTTCCAGACTGAAGCGCCTAGAACCACGCAGCCACACCGACCGGCTCCCCACTTTCATTATCATAGTTTAACCATCCCCTCTCCACTTTGCGAGCATCATTGCGAACATGGATAGATGACTGTGCAGTATTTCCATCCACTTATGATTCTCAAACACATAAATCATCAAAGTAAACCAGACAGTGCTCCACATATTTCTATCACTTCAAGCATAGTGTTTAATTTATGATCTATCTCTATGCGTATGGGAGTTAGGGTAAAATTAGAGAGTGAAAGACCATCCTCACACTGTCATCGACCAACCAGTCCTGCAGCAGCGTTAGCGAATTAATCTGCAACCGACCAGAAGAAGACCGCTACATTCCACGTCTCCTGAATGAATCGAATTCCTGAGTCCTTACCCGTCCAAGTGCACGAGATTTCTCGAGATGCGACCATGTCAAGGAGCTTTTAGCACTCCTTATCGACGTATAGTACCAGATTTCAAAGTGCCATGATGTAATAGCAGACAGTTAAGAAGAACAAGAAACAACTGATTCCTATGAGTGATGTAGATAGCGACGGCTGGAGCTCGACGCTTTTTTACGTAAATCAAGGAAACTATCAACTCTAAAGTATTGTTCTATAGTCTAGGATCGGTACCTAGAAGGTATCAGTAAGAGAGAACATAAACACACGCGCTCGTAAGGCTACAACGTTCTGCACTTAAAAGGAACTACAATGTTAGATCGCCTGCGGCTCCAACCTATCAGTCGAATGGAATGTAGCTCTGTTAATATTCCAATGTAAGAAACGTATTTCAAGGGAATGACACACATCCTTCTTCCCGGTTTCTCTACGATAAGCTACGTCAGCAAACTGTAAAAAGAAAAAATTATTTCCGTAAAACAATTACTCTGCGTGATATGAGCACCATATAGCTTTCCGGAGATGTGTAGTGTCCACTGTTCAGATCCAAACACAGTTCAGAAATTATACTATGCATCAGAACGATATAAAATTATCATTAGTAGCGGGGGATACATCTTACAAGGAAACAGACTCATGGCAGCAGCGTCCGACATGTGAAAATTACAAGTAATTCCATCACTAACTCTGTAAACAGTACGTCTGTCGGGCAAATGTGTACACGTGGATTGCAATGCCTCACAAGCTCCTGTCGCTAACGTAGTTAAGACGATGAAGTCTCGATTTTACACCCAAGATGTGATAGGGGGAATGGAATACATCACATAAATCAAAGTTCGTGTAGAGCAATGTGTCAAGTTTAATCACACATTAAGATGGAATTCCTCTGATGACCGACAGGTTTACCGTTAAAGATCACAAGTAGACAGTGCTTTAAACCGCTTACAGAACACGTGGCTATGTACGAGGTGCATTCAAGTTCTAAGGCCTCCGATTTTTTTTCTCCGGACTGGAAAGAGATAGAAACATGCGCATTGTTTTAAAATGAGGCCGCGTTCATTGTCAATACGTCCCAGAGATAGCAGCACCGTACGGCAGATGGAATTTTACCGCCAGCGGCGAGAATGAGAACTGTTTTAAATACTTAAAATGGCGACGTTTTCCTTACTTGAACAGCGTGCAATCATTCGTTTTCTGAATTTGCGTGGTGTGAAACCAATTGAAATTCATCGATAGTTGAAGGAGACATGTGGTGATGGAGTTATGGATGTGTTGAAAGTGCGTTCGTGGGTGCGACAGTTTAATGAAGGCAGAACATCATATGACAACAAACCAAAACAACCTCGGGCTCGCACAAGCCGGTCTGACGACATGATCGAGAAAGTGGAGAGAATTGTTTTGGGGGATCGCCGAATGACTGTTGAACAGATCGCCTCCAGAGTTGGCATTTCTGTGGGTTCTGTGTACACAATCCTGCATGACGACCTGAAAATGCGAAAAGTGACATCCAGGTGGGGGCCACGAATGCTGATGGACGACCACACGGCTGCCTGTGTGGCATGTTACCAAGCAATGTTGACGCGCAATGACAGCATGAATGGGACTTTCTTTTCGTCGGTTGTGACAATAGATGAGATGTGGATGCCATTTTTCAATCCAGAAACAAAGCGCCAGTCAGCTCAATGGAAGCACACAGATTCACAGCCACCAAAAAAATTTCGGGTAACCGCCAGTGCTGAAAAAATGATGGTGTCCATGTTCTGGGACAGCGAGGGCGTAATCCTTACCCACTGCGTTCCAAAGGGCACTACGGTAACAGGTGCATCCTACGAAAATGTTTTGAAGAACAAATTCCTTCCTGCACTGCAACAAAAACGTCCGGGAAGGGCTGCGCGTGTGCTGTTTCACCAAGACAACGCACCCGCACATCGAGCTAACGTTACGCAACAGTTTCTTCGTGATAACAAGTTTGACGTTGTTCCTCATGCTCCCTACTCACCTGACCTGGCTCCTAGTGACTTTTGGCTTTTTCCAACAATGAAAGACACTCTCCGTGGCCGCACATTCACCAGCTGTGCTGCTATTGCCTCAGCGATTTTCTAGTGGTCAAAACAGACTCCTGAAGAAGCCTTCGCCGCTGCCATGGAATCATGGCGTCAGCGTTGTGAAAAATGTGTACGTCTGCAGGGCGATTACGTCGAGAAGTAACGCCAGTTTCATCGATTTCGGGTGAGTAGTTAATTAGAAAAAAAATCAGAGGCCTTAGAACTTGAATGCACCTCGTACGAGTAGAAAGCAGGCTACGTCACGCAACTGACGCATCCGGACAGAACACTGGAAAAAAATTGACCTGCAGCAACTTCTCCTTCTCTAGAATGAATCAGTAACCATTAAATCGTACTTTGTTACAGCTCTATCTCAACCGATCACCCCGTCTACTCCCTGTTATCCTTTAACGCAGATGCAAATAAGTTGAGAGGTGAATGGTTCTCTGTCCTCCTGAAAAGCATTAAATAAAGTGGTCAACTAACGTGTATCGCTGGTACCTCAACAGATTTACAGTATAATACTGCCTCGACGGAAAAATATTGACTACCTACCTGATTCCCTTTGTTTCGATGTCGATGTTTTCCCGGATTCCTCCTGTTGCTGCATACATGTACAAATTGTTCAGCACGAACCAGAAGATAAGCAAGTACTTCCTCAATTTCACAGCACTTCTACGTATATTGTGTCAATTTATACCTATTCCCTCGTCATTTTTCGCAATTCTAACGATTTTAGGTCAGATAATGTGTGCATCTGGTATGTGGAAGACACGTTTGGCTGTTATCAAGACCTTAGTTAGGGAAAGACCTTAGTTGGCTTGTAAATTATAGGAATGATATGGAATCTGTTACATCACCGACATCGGTATTCGAGAGTGGAAATGTCAATTTCCTCTATTTGTTTCTAGTTACTCAATGGTTTACGGCTGCTGCCTAGTGCTTGATATCGAGAAGTACCGCGAAAATGGTATAATATTGTGGTGAACCATGCGAAAATACGTGTGTTACTGTAATCCCTGAGTCTGGAGATGTCTGCAGAAAAGCGAGCAGGTTTGGAGCAGAAACAGTAATACGTTTGTGCCGAGGACAAACGATCTGGAATTTGTAGAAGAGTTCTGAGGCAACTTCGGTCCGCTGAGGGTGCTCTGATGTAAAAGGGATGATTTTGTATGGCGCTGAATGTCACGTCTGTAGAAAATAAGAAAAGGCTGACGGTGCTTCCCTAGGACTGGCAAGCGTCGTGACATGTAATCTGTATGAGTGTAGGAATACCATAATTTTTTTGGGTGCTATATAGATATAAAAGATAACTGCACTGTTTGTGTAAAATGTGTATATATTGTATTGTAAAGTTACTGTAGCTTACATTCTGTAAAATGTGTATACATTGCATTGTAAAGTTATTATGGTTTATGTTATGGTATGACTAGAGAGGATGACTGTGTGTCCTATAGTAAGAGTCTTTCCATGTTTGACGATATGTATGGTAGTTTGTATGATTTAATTGTCAGTTCAATAGCGCTGAAAGTCATGTCTGCAGAAGGCAAAAAGGCGGACAGTCCTCTGATATCGGTGGTATCAGTAATTCAATGGGTAAATTCGATAAGAGCGAATCATAATGCTCGATTCATTCACATCCTTTGTGCTGGGATATATGAGCCTCTACATAGAGGAGTGAACGTTTGAGTGTGTTGTAAGCGGGAAGGATAACACGCGATGGATTGGGTACCATGTTAGGTTCGCGAGGAAGACTTCATTCGGTATATTCCGCGCTATTTTCGTAAACAGGTTCTGTTAGGGCAAGAATTAACGTGAATACAAATGTTAATGCGTGTGAAATCTTATGGGGCTTAACTGCTAAGGTCATCAGTCCCTAAACTTACAAACTACTTAACCTAAATTATCCTAAGCACAAACACACACACCCATGCCCGAGGGAGGACTCGAACCTCCACCGGGACCAGCCGCACAGTCCATGACTGCAGCACCTTAGACCGCTCGACGTGAATACAAGCTGGGTCATCAAGAAAGTGAGCATTAACTATCTCTGGAACGCTATACAATCCCCGAGAGGTCGACTGGGCTCTAAATTTTTTTTTTTTTTTTTTTTTTTTTTTTTTTTTTTTTTTTTTTTTTTTTTTTTTTTTTTTTACAGACCCATGTGACGTAAGAATAAGATTGAGAACGTTTTAAATGGCGAGTCGCCACGCACAGGTTTCGCGGCAAGGCGAGAGCCACACTGGGTAGTTAAGTATGGTTAAACGAGTGTGTCATTTTACGCTAGGAGCAATGCGCCCTGTGCTATTCTGTTATCGGCAGTAAAGACATGTGCTGCTCGGAGGTGTCTCGTGTGAGTACGCCTTGGAATTCTGTGACGTCAGTATAACCGTGACTGTATACACGAAAACAGAGACAGGCAACTTTCACCTGCGTTCGGCGGCGGCTCGCAGCTGTGACGGTGCGTGTGGTCCTGGACGGACGTCTGTGTGTGCTTTGACATCTGACGGGTGCATCACTTCACGTGGCGTGCGTTGAATGCGTGTCTGTTTGTTGCATTATTTTGCAAGTGGGCCTGTAGGCTGTGCTATGCTCTATTCGGACAGTTTACGAGTTGATTTCATGTCTGCACATCTGCGCTCTGCATTATTTAGGAGCAGTTTATAAGTCTGTATTGAAATTATTTTGGTACACTAGGAGTTGTGTGCGTGTCTGCAGACTGTGTATTGTGACCCCAAGCACATCAAGGCTACTGTTTGGCGTCAGTGTTATAAATATACTCAATCCCTAAATGATATGTTCCACACTAAATACAGTGCACTCCTACCTTGTTCTCCCTAACAACCCAGCGCAGCCTGAGTCATTTTAGCGCCATTTTCCCCCTACAGACCACCATCTGGGATTAGGTCACAGTAATGGTGGCAGTAATGTGTACTAAGTCAGTTGGAGTCTAGATCTCATGGTGCAGACACTGCTTGCAAAATAATAAAGACTTATGTTTAGCATAGGCAGAGCCGTTTTCCAGTCATTTCGCCCCACCATCTTGGATGACGTCATGCGCTGTGCACGTTAGTACACGTTAGCTCATGTTAGCTCGACAACATGGGCTGGTAAGGGGGTGTGGCGGTCGGTTGAGGATGGTAGTGGAGACTTTAACTATTACCTTCTAAGTCGAGGTGGGCGTGGCACTCGCGAAAATTCATTCTAAGTCCAGGGTAGCGCACTCTGGTGGTGTCAATATGTACTTGGCCTCATGGTGAACACACTGTATTCAACGATCTTAGATTATGGTACTTACGTCATCATCTGACGTCACTGTAGTGCCCTCTGGCGGTGGGGATATGTACTAAGTCAGTTGGAGTCCAGAGCTCGTGGTGAACACACTGACTGTTGCCGTCTCGGATTACATCACCGGTAAGAGCGCCTTCTGGTGGTGGTGATGTGTACTAAGTCAGCTGGAGTCCAGACCTCATGGTGAACACACCTGCGTGAAGTTATTTAAATAAGACTTGTGTCCAAGTTCTTTCTTCCCACAAATCCTTAGTAGGAGGTGGCGGTCGGGCGACTGAGATTAGTATAAGTGTCCTTTCTTTCGCGCCATTTTCTTAGCTTAGCAGTGAAACCACAAGTGACCTTTGTTTACTGCCAAAATTCAAACTTGGTGCCAGTTCTTTGGAGGAAGTGGCTGTTGGGTGACAGGTTAGTGGTGGTAGCCCAAGTGAGCTATCTTCCCGCGATTTTCTTTGTTTAGTAGGGTTAACCAGGGCATGATGCATTATCCTGTTGGATTTCGAACTTGGCGCCAGTTCGTAGGATGAGGTGGCGGTCGGATGACTTAGGTTAGTGGAGGTAGGCTATGTGAGCTATCTTCCCACGATTTTCTTTGCTAAGTAGAGATAACTGTGGTGTGGTGCATTATCCTCTTGGAATTTGAACTTCCCGCCATTTTTCCAGGGGAGGAGGGCGTGGCACCTTCCCGCCAAAATTCAAACTTCCCGCCAAAAGCCGCCATCTTGGATAACGGTACTTGCGTCATCAGCTCACATCATAGCAGCCATCTTGGATGATGGTATCGCCACCCTCTTGGATAATGGTACTTTGGGGCAGAACCGCCTTGTCCCAATACTCCAGTCATCTCTTGAAGCCATGCATGAAGGCTCCCCACACCATGATTCCAGGAGTGATGTCGTTGTGCCTCCCCAAAACATTAAAGGATGGAACGTCTTCCCAGGTCAGCATCATACTCGCCAGTGATGGTCATTTGGTGTAATGCCAAACTGTATCTCATCACTGAACACGATGCAGCGCTATTCATCAGTAATCCAGGCTTTCTGCTCACAGCACTCACTGCAAATGCAGCCATTCGTGTTGTGTTAATGGCAGCCTAGGCATGGGATTGTACAGGGTGTGGCAGAGCAACTTTCGTATCTGAATTTGGTCCCTTGAAGCTATGGTTGCTCCAATGAGGGTGGAGGTAGGCACATTCGGGAGGGCAGAGCGTAAAGCTCATTCACACACCCATCTAATATGCCATCACAGCTTGTGGCTTTCTGTAGTGGCATCGCAAGCACATTTTCGCACAGAACGCCACAGATTCAGTGTGGCGTCAACTGAAGTGTTACTTGCAGGTTATCGCTTTAGAGCTCTAACAAGAGTTTAGCACAAGGAAGACGAAACTAAATGTTGGATCCGGAAATAGATTTCGCACAGGGATAAGTCCAGCGGCGGATACATGTGGATTTGGGGTGGGGGGGCGCATGGGGAGCGCGCGCCCCCCTTGAGGGGTCGTCCGCATTGCCACCTGCGCCGCCCCCGCCAGTCAGCCTGCACGCTATTCGCTCGTTTCTTTCGTCAATCGACTCGACTGAATCGAGTTATCGAGTAGTTGTACTTTCCTATGTAGCACGCACGTCAGCGTCATCGTATTTTATACGTTTCTGCCTGGCACATAGATAGCTAACACATACCTATGAGAAAAGTCGCGGCTGGTCTAGTGATCTCGATACGTTATTCTGTCTGGCATTTGTTCACGAAAAGTCGAGAATATTCTGCTGTTTTGCGATTAAAAAGAGATTAATGAGAGAGATTCTTCAATACAAACAAACGACCATAAACGCCGTTAATAATCGTGATTCTGTTATGCAAGCATTGTCTGTTTGTCCTAGATCTGACTATCCTACTTTGCAGATGCTGTACAAAATATTTGCTTGTCTACCTGCATCTGTTGCTACAGTAGAAAGAAGTTTTTCAACATTGCGGCGTACAAAGACATGGCTGAGGTCGATAATGATGGAGGATCGACTTAATGCTTAGCTCTGTTGAACACTCAGCTTGACATTGATTGTCCTATTGAAGATGTAATTAACCAATTTGCCAGGCAGAATAGGCGCAGAGAATTCATCATTTAAGGAAGAGAACCACAACTATAACTTGTTTATAAGATGGCATTGTCTTGTATATGTGTATAATCAGTTTAAATAAAACTTTCTTAAACTTTGCATGTGTCTTGATTATTTTTTATTACAGTAAAAGTAAAGGTAGTTCAAGATATCTTTAGCGCCCCCTCAAATGGTTCAAATGGCTCTGAGCACTATGGGACTTAACATCTGTGGTCATCAGTCCCCTAGAACTTAGAACTACTTAAACCTAACTAACCTAAGGACATCACACACACCCATGCCCAAGGCAGGATTCGAACCTGCGACCGTAGCAGTCGCGCGGTTCCGGACTGAGCGCCTAGAACCGCTAGACCACCGCGGCCGGCAGCGCCCCCTCCTTGACGTTTTTCTGTATCCGCCACTGGATAAGTCAGGGGCCACAGTCACATTTTTAAAAGAAACAACACTGAGAGACGAAAATGCTATCCGCAATGGCAAACTAACAGCTGGCATATAAATATCATCTGCAGACACGCCACTCTGCCAAGATTTTACAATCTTATTGCATTCCTTGATATAGGCATTATGAATAACTAATTTTTAGTTTAACAGCTGCCACATCACACTCTGCAGCTATTTCCTACATATAACGCACAATTTATGCAGTGCTTGGTCTCACAAATCCTGATGTTTATACGACTCGCTTGTTTGGTGTCATATTAAGTTTATTTATTCACCCATCCAAAAATCTTTTTAAATTGTGGGATATGTAACTGGCTTACACACACACACACACACACACACACACACATACACACACACTGCTACAGAAAATTAAACATAGGTTGTTGTTCTTGCAGTTTCAGAAGTTGCAAAAGTGTACTTGCCGACCACTGTTTTCACATTTTTAATAATAATATGAAAATAAACTGAAATCGAATGGAGCACAGCAGCAATTACTCCACGATAACTGTGACAGAATGCTCGTGTTTCGAAATACTGCCACCAGGGATCAGTGGTGGAAGGAAAGTGGCGCAACAAAGCACAACTTTTTATGGCGTCACAAAAGTTGCTTCTCTTCAATTACGCCACTAAGAACTGAGAGTTCACACATGCAACTGCAGTATGCCACTAGCTGTGGCGACACTTTTGTTGCATGTGTGAACCCAACTTTAAGTTGTAGCTCCACATGATTTAGTTAGCATCATGGAGTGGTTGAAGGTGGAGGACGCGTACGCTGTTGACGCATACTTTTCCAACATTCCCTCAATCATCGCCACACAATTTACATTCTCTGCCCATTTCAATATTGCGCCCTATGGTCGTGATCTTTGCCGGCATTCGATGGCTTCATGAGTAAACAACTTGAGCGACACTGGTGAGCTGAAGAAGAACAAACCTGGGCTTCCACGAACAGCAAGGTCACCATAAAACATTGACGTGGTAAGGCTTTCTGTTTTGCGGTTCCCTCAGCGCTCTGCCTGCAAGCACGCAGCTGCTGTTGGATTTTCTACTCGTCCTGTGGGGCGAACCTTTCATGAAGAATTAAAATTTCATCCGTACAAATTGACTGTGATACAGGAACCCAATTCACGCGATTTTGTTGCTCAAGAAAATGGCGCTTCTTGGCGTACCTCACGATGCACTTGAACTGTTCAGTGATGAAGCTCTTCCATCTTTCGGCTTCTGTAAATAAGTGGAACCAGCGCTATTGGAGCCCTGATACCCCCAGACAACTTGATCAGCGTCCTCTTCATTCACGATGTGTAACTTTTTGATGTGCATTATAGGGAGTTGGAATAATTTATCCGTGATTTTTTGGAGAAAACGAACGGGCAATTATGGTGACTTCTGACCGTTATGTCCATATGAAGGGCTTATTTTAATAGTGGTGCAAGTCCATTACCTCCACTTTTATGCCTATAGTGCTTTAGAAATTAATGATCCAAACAAACAGAAAGAAAGGTTCATCTCTAGCAAGAAGCCATATGATTGAATATTTCTGGTATCTCAACTGCAGATTTTTCAGCGCTCGTTTAACTTTAGGACTCTGTATCTCAGAATGAACAAAAGTGGACTTGTACCACTATTGAAATAAGCCCTTCATATAACTCAGAAATTTTTCCTTCTAACATTCAACGTGATGGATGTGGGATATGTATGGTTCCAGCAGGACGGTGCCACGACACACTCAGTGCGTGTATCAATCACTGTTTCGCGGCAACACTTTCCATGCCGCCTCATCTCCTTGAGAGGTTATCTGCAGTGGCCAGCACAATCCCCTGATTTAGCCCCTTATAACTATTTTCTTGGGGCTATCTAAAATCGCTTGCTTACAACGGTCGTCCTAGGATCCTGGGTCACCTGAAGAACATTCTTCAAGCTGTCGCTAACATACCTGTCGATACGTTGGAAACAGTTGAACGATATTTCCGTGTTCAGTCAACACAATGTATTGAGACTATTGTATGTCATTTGCCTAATATTTTTAAAGCTTCGTAAACATAAAATGTTGTACTTGATGCCGTTCAAACAATTAAATATACACCTGCATTATTGTTTTTTTTAATTGCATTTCTAGATAAGCGAGTTGCTCTGCCCTCTCCCGTAACTCCATTGTACGGCTGCTGCTAGTCTCTGACCAATAGTGTGGGACAAAACGGAATGTTGCAGGTAGTCCATCACTTGTTCTCGGATCGTAGGAACAGGTACAAAGGGATTACGACGTGCTTGGCACACAATACGACGATCCTCTCTTGCGGCGATCAGATGCGGTTGGCCAGAACCTCGACAGTGAGTACACCTGCCCTCATGCTTCCATGCGATCCAACGCTGGGCCACAGACCCATCCGAATGCCCCACAAATCTGGATACTGAAACATTAACCAGCCAGCCAAATTGGGAAACACAGTGAGACCCCTCTCAAATTCTGTCAGGTGCTGATAACGCTGTCTCACACAGGTACACAGCGTCTCCGTGTCCCTCACAGTGATCACTCAACATCTGGACGCTGTTCGCGCCTCTTATATACCCTACCACCCGTGGCAACAATACTAACTGTGAACAGCACTATGGTGACTGTTCTGCTTGCCACAGGAAATTGCAATTCTAATTATTAACATACCCACTGACGATCAGTTACGAAGTTATACTGACATTCGGCTCTGTCTTCTGGGGGCTTCATTTTTTTGTCGAGCAGTATATTGCCTAAATATTATACATTAACATTACAATAATAATTAGCTCAACTCCCCTTGCTTCGCTTATGTTGACTGTATGGTCTGTACATCTTTTTTTCTGTAACTGAATTTTTATGTCGTACACCAACTGCACACATTCTAAACTTTTCACGTTAATTAAGGACATAGAAGCATGATTGTTTTCAGAATGTACTTCTGATCAAAAAGCTATTCTGATAGCTGAAGTCCAAGATTTTTTGTTGATCATACTTTTTGCGTTCTTGTGGTGACATTTCCATAGAAGCTTTCATTCCCTAACACATCTTACCTTATAAGTGGAATACCATTTTCATAGATTTAACTTTAAAGTTTTTAGTATATCGAAATACTTTTTAAAAAAATTTCATCCTGTCTTTCACCTCATAGGGAATTTCCAAAAACAGTGACACACGTACTTTTTTTTAATTTCTAACAGAGAAATCAAGTACAATTTGTCATAGATTTAGCTGTGAAAACCCTTTCATACTGAAATAATTTCATCCAACTTTTAAGAAAATCAACAGCCTCTCTAAATTTCAAGTTTCTATCCTTAACGGTTTGGCCTTAGGCGTTGAATTTCCAAAAACAGTGAAACACGTGTTTTTTTCATTTCTGAAAAATCAAATACCAATTTTCAAAGATATAAAAATGCTTTCACAATAAAATATTCTCATAAGACATTTCACGCCCTATTTCAACCTCTTAGGGCAACGAAATACTTCCATAAAAACTTTCATCCCCTATTTCATCCAATAGGGCTGAATTCCCAAAAACGGTGAACACATATTTTTATTTCCAACTGATAAGCCAAATTCAAATTTTCACAGATCTGGTTTTAAAAATTATTTCATAATGAAATGGTTTCATAAAACATTCGTTTCCTATTTCACTCCATCAGGGGTTGAATTTTCAAAACCACTGAAACACGTACCAGTACTTCGTCATTTGCAACCGAGAAGCCAAATGCCAATTTTCAGAGATTTAGCTACAAAAATACTTTACTACAATACTGGCCATTAAAATTGCTACACCAAGAAGAAATGCAGATGATAAACGGGTATTCATTGGACAAATATATTATACTAGAACTGACATGTGATTACATTTTCATGCAATTTGGGTGCATAGATCCTGAGAAATCAGTACGCAGAACAACCACCTCTGGCCGTAATAACGGCCTTGATACGCCTAGGCATTGAGTCAAACAGAGCTTGGATGGCGTGTACAGGTACAGCTGCCCATGCAGCTTCAACACGATACCACAGTTCATCAAGAGTACTGACTGGCTTATTAAGACGAGCCAGTTGCTCGGCCACCATTGACCAGACGTTTTTAACTGGTGAGAGATCTGGAGAATGTGCAGGCCAGGGCAGCAGTCAAACATTTTCTGTATCCAGAAAGGCCCGTACAGGGCCTGCAACATGCGGTCGTGCATTATCCTGCTGAAATGTACGGTTTCGCAGGGATCGAATGAAGGGTAGAGCCACGGGTCGTAACACATCTGGAATGTAACGTCCACTGTTCAAAGTGCCGTCAATGCGTTCACCGCGATGTCGCCAAACACGGATGCGACCATCATGATGTTGTAAACAGAACCTGGATGCATCTGAAAAAATGACTTTTTGTCATTCGTGCACCCAGGTTCGTCTTTGAGTACACCATCGCAGGCGCTCCTGTCTGAGATGTAGCGTCAAGGGTAACCGCAGCCATGGTCTCCGAGCTGATAGTCCTTGCTGCTGCAAACGTCGTCGAACAGTTCGTGCAGATGGTTGTTGTGCTTCAAACGTCCCCATCTGTTGACTCTGGGATCGAGACGTGGCTGCACGATCCGTTACAGCCATGCGGATAAGATGCCTGTCATCTCGACTGCTAGTGATACGAGGCCGTTGGGATCCAGCACGGCGTTCCGTATTACCCTCCTGAACCCACCGAAACCACATTCTACTAACAGTCATTCGATCTCGACCAATGCAAGCAGCAATGTCACGGTACGATAAACTGCAATCGCGATAAGCTACAATCCGACCTTTATCAAAGTCGGAAAGTGATGGGACGCATTTCTCCTCCTTACACGAGGCATCACAACAACGTTTCACCAGGCAACGCCGGTCAACTGCTGTTTGTGTATGAGAAATCCATTGGAAACTCTCCTCATGTCAGCACGTTGTAGGTGTCGCCACCGGCACCAATCTTGTGTGAATGCTCTGAAAAACTAGTCATTTGCATATCATAACATCTTCTACTTGTCGGTTAAATTTCGCGTCTGTAGCACGTCATCTTCGTGGTGTAGCAACTTTAATGGCCAGTAGTGTAGTTTTTTAATGATTTATTTTGGAAAATAAATTTTTACCCACTATTTCTTTCTCATAGGGGTTAGATTTCCAAAAATGCTGAATAACGTATTTCTTTACTTTTGATCGAGAAGCAAAATACCAGTTCTTGTAGCTCTAGCTTCAAAATTGCCTCAATTGTGACATATTTTCAAGAACGTTCATCTGATATTCAATCCATTAGAGATGGAATTTCGAAAAGACCGTTCTTAAACGATGCCTACAGAAGAAGAACAACATCCTCTCCAAATTTAAAGCTTCTATTCTTGGTGGTTAGGGTTAGTGGATGATGAGTCAATCAGTCGGGATGCAGACTTTCATGTAGGAGATCTGTTCAAAAAATTCCGGAACTTCGTTTACAAAATTTTTCTACGCCTGCCTTTTACTTATTGTGCATGGTAGCCTTCGAAATACTCTCCTCCACAATTGACACACCGCTTCCAATGCCGTTTCCAGTTCCGGAAGCAGTCTTTGTACACCTCTCGCTGGAGCGTGCGAAGCGTTGTCTGCGAATTTTGTTTTAAGTCATCTATCGTTGCAAATCTTCGTCCTTTCAACGTGGTTTTCAACTTTGGAAATAAAAAAAAATGTCCGCAGCGGCCAAGTCTGGAGAATACGGAGGATGAGGCAGCACAGTGATTTCGTTTTTGTACAGTAGTCACGCACCAACAGAGATGAATTTCCGGGTGCGTTATCGTGATGCAAGAGGCATGAATTGTCTCGTCACATTTCAGCCCGTTTCCTTACATTTTCTGGGAGGTGTCGCAACACGTGCCGATAGTACCGCCGATTAACAGTTGGTCCCTGTGGCTCGAATTCATGATGAACTAATCCTTCAAAGTCAAAAAAAACTATCAGCATGGCTTTGACATTTGACCTGACCTGTTTTGGTCTTGGAGTACCTTTCCCGAACCAGTGTGAAGACTGAACCTTGGTCTCAACATCATAATCGTAGACTACGTCTCACCACCAGTTATGATACCCTTAAGGAACATCTGGTTCTCATTTGCGCGACCCAAAACCTCTTCACAGATTGCGAGACGAAGGTCTTTTCCGGTCTTGACTCATGAGCCGTTGGACGAACTTGACGGCAACACGATGCATTCCAAAATGCTTTCAGGATTTCATGACATAATCCAACTCAAATGTTACATTCTTCAGGAATTCCTCTGATAGGGTCACTCTTCGATTGGGACGCACAATTTCGTTGATGTTCCTGACCTAAGCGTCGTCGGTAGACGTCGAAGGGCGTCCTGAACGAGGGTCATCTTTAACTTCCGACCGGCCGTTTTTAAACTGAGTGAGCCATTCGTAATTCCGACTACGGCTTAAGCACTCATCACCGTAGGCTTCCTGCATCATTTGGTGTATCTCTGTGAAGGTTTTCTTGAGTTTCACGCAAAATTTAATGCAGACGCGTTGCTCCTCTAACGCTGTCATCTCGAAATTCGCAAACTGGGCGACCCAACGTTATACCAAATATAGCAATGAATAATAATTAACAGACATATAACAATGAAACTTTCAGCAGTTACAGATTAAACACAGGCGTGTGCAGGGATGCCAATCGCATTTCGCTCCAACGCACCATTGGCGCGAAATTATCAATGTTCTGCAAGTTTTTGAACAGACACCGTATATAGATTAAATTACTGTTACATCTTACCACTGTTGCATCTTACCAGAATTAAAACGTATTTGCAGAATTAAGCTGCAGAAGTATCAAATTCGTATCCGTTAGAAAAGTTGGAAGTAGGTTTGTAACAATTGTTTCATTCAGTGAAAAAAAAAACCAAAAAAATCTTCGATGTCGACGTGTTGCGCAGGGCTGTAGCGCTAGAAACTAAGCTTTTCTGTGTCATCTGTAGGATGACCAAATAAGGAAGCGTTTCAAGAAGCTAACCGATTTGTGGAGCTAGCGAGGAGGCCGATTTAAACGGTTCAATTACTAATGCCTTAGGTATTAAAATGGAATGAAATTAAGCAAACTAAAATGTAAATTAAATAGAGACAATAAGAATGTAAATTATATGTCTGCAAGAAAGGATAAAAGAACAAAACCAATTGAAAAAATATCTGTGGAAGCTAGTCCGACAAGTTAAATGGGACAGCCAGAACCAGCTTTCATCGTAGCGAGGTAGGCACAACAGGAGGTCATAATACGTGGTTAGCTGTGGTGGGTGGCGGAAGCATTTAGGAGCGAGCACGTGTGTGCCGGCGTCATAGCACAAACCTTTTTTAGCAACTAAAGACGGTGTACATATAGCGATTTTAGTGTGAGTGCGCAAATGTTATCGTGCACACGTTCAAAAACAGATTACGAGAGTGCATACATAGTATTTGATGTTCTCAGAAAAAACAGTTTCTGTGGAGCAGTTCAATTTGAATAAATTTTTTTTAGTGCTGTGAAGGTCTCAGTAACTAAAAGAATTACTTTAACTGCTACTATTTCAAATTAACTGACCATTGGTGAACTTTCTCCTTATCTTTTACTTTAGTAGCTAGATTATTCTCTGTACATATACGCAGAGACTGGACAAAAATATGGGAACACCACGAGAAATGAATTCTTGAAAATAAATGCAGATGTTAGTCAAGTCTGCAAACCGAATCACATCTGATCTGTGGTCTGGGTCTGCACATTGTGCTGTTGTATTTGACCGTGAACGGCTCTTGTTCAATGTCCTCAATATGTTGCAACTGCCAATCGTGGTGAGAACAGTGTTCTGTGTAGTTGTGATTTCACTATGTTGGAGCTACATTATGTGGTCAAAAGTATCTGGATATCTGGCTGAGAAAGACTTGCAAGTTCGTAGCGCCTTCCATGCTGGAATTCAGTATGGTGTTGGCCCACTCTTAGCCTTGATAATAGCTTTCACTCTCGCAGGCATACGTTCAATCAGGTGCTGGAAGATTTCTTGGGGAATGACGGCCAATTCTTCACGGAGTGCTGCACTGAGGAGAGGTATCAATGTCGGCCGGTGGGGTCTGGCACGAAGTCGGAGTTCCAAAACATCCCAAACGTGTTCTGCAGTATTCAGGTCAGGACTCAGTGCAGGTCAGTCCATTACAAGGGTTTTATTGTCTTGTAACAACTCCGCCACAGGCCGTGCATTATGAACAGGTGCTCGATCATGTTGAAAGATGCAATAGCCATCCCCGAATTGCTCTGCAACAGTGGGAAGGCCTGTGCTGTGATAGTGCCAAGCAAAACAACAAGGGTTACATGAGCCCCCCCCCCCTCCTCCCCGTCGCCATACCCACACCCTGTCATCGGCTCGCCACATTGTGTATCGTGATTCGTCACTCCACACAACGTTTTTCCACCATTCAATCGTCCAATGTTTACGCTCCTTACACCAAGCGTCCGCAGCTCGTGTTCGTGCGGTAGCGTTCTCGGTTCCACGCCCGGGTTTCCGGGTTCGATTCCCGGCGGGGTCAGGGATTTTCTCTGCCTCGTGATGACTGGATGTTGTGTGATGTCCTTGGGTTAGTTAAGTTTAAGTAGTTCTAAGTTCTAGGGTACTGATGACCATAGATGTTAAGTCCCATAGTGCTCAGAGCCATTTGAACCATTTTTTTTACACCAAGCGAGGCGTCGTTTGGCATTTACCAGGGTGATGTGTGGCTTATGAGCAGCTGCTCGACCATGAAATTCAAGTTTGCTCACTTCATAGTCATGGTAGTTGCAGTGGATCCTGATGTGGTTTGGAGTTCCTGTGTGATAGTCTGGATAGATGTCCGCCTATTACACATTACGACCTTCTTCAACGGTCGGCGATCTCTTTCAGTCAACAGACGAGGTCGGCCTGTACGCTTTCACTACCACATCAGAAACAGTGGACGTAGGGATGTTAGGAGTGTGGAAATCTCGCGTACAGACGTATGACACAAGTGACACCCAATCACCTGACCGCGTTCGAAGTCCGTGAGTTCTGCAGAGCGCCCCATTCTGCTCTCTCATGATGTCTAATGATTACTGAGGTCGCTGATATGGAGTACGTAGCAGTAGGTGGCAGCACAATGCACCTCATACGAAAAACGTATGTTTTTGGAGGTGCCCGGATACTTTTGATCACATAGTGTAAGTGACTTCGGACATGGTCAAATTGTTGGTGGAACCTTCCGTAACCAAGGCTGCCAAAGTGTTTAGTGTTTCGAGAGGCACCATATCGAAGATTTATATCGCATACAAAGAAAGCGGGAAAATAGCATCTGTTAAGTCAAAATTTGGACGAAAATGTGTGTTTAGTGATCGTGAAAGGCGCCTTTGAAGAGGACTTTGAGGAAAAATAAGAGGACGACAGCTGCAAACGTCGCTACAGAACAGAATGTCGCACACGCGAACCCTGTGAACACCAAAACAACATGAAGGGAACTCCATAAGATGGCAACTACAGGGCGAGCTGTAATTCAAAACACACATCAGTGATGCAAATGTCCAGAACAAAAAACGTGGTTCCAAAGCCATAAATATTGGACTATGGAGCAAGGGAAGAAAATTATTTGTTCGGATGAGTCTTGTTGCATACTATTATCAACTTCTGGTCAAGTTTACGTCCCAAGAGTGAAAAATGGCGGAGGTCCAGTGATGATTTGGACAAACATATCATGGCATTTTGTGGGTACCATGGATATTCTACAAGGTCGCATTACTGCCAAGGACTATGTGACCATTTTGGCCCATTAGGTCCATAACATGCTACAATATTTGTTCTCCAATGGTGGTGCTGTGGTCCAAGATGCCAAGTTCCCTGTTATACAGTACAGCTCGCATCGTCCAGCACCTATTTAGTGAGCACGAGGATGAATTTTCGTATCTCCCCTGTCCACGACAGTCACCATATTTCAATATTATTGGGCCGTTGTGGTCTGCTTTGGAGAGAAGAGTGCATGATCAGTATCTACCTCCATCGTCATCGCCTGGATTTGCCCTATTTTGCAGGAAGAATGGCGTATGATTCCCTTGAAAACTATACAGGTCCTGTACTTATCCACTCTGGGACGTCTGGAAGCTATTTTGAGTGCCAATGGTTTTCCTACACCATGTTAGGTATGGTAATGTGTAATGCTTTTGTCCACACGCTGTATATGGTTCCATCCTTTTTAAATCTAGAGATTATCTTCCAGCGTTGCATGTTATCCAGCAAAATCAAGCAGTTTGGAGCACATAGTACCCGCATTCAGTAATTAGTTTTTGACAAATAAACAATTACTTGGTTAACACTTCCTGCAAACTGTGTCAAGGTTTGAGCTACGCAGCAAACGCATCGTGGATATCAGGCCATTATCCCTCTACAGAAAGGAAAATTTCGTCTAGGGTGGGAGCCGGAGGTAACCTTGGGCTGGCATACAGGGAACAACCAAAACATCGATGGCCTTGTGGAGGCTGAATAATGTTCATCGTAGTCGCTAGTAATTTATCCGGCGAGCGTTCCTTGCTTGGCATGTGTGCAGCTTAAACATTAGAATGTTATTCCTGCTAAATCGCTCGATGTGGTGTTATGATTATCTGAGTTGCTGGACTGGCATTAGGTCAAGTGGAGACGGGTTGTCCTCAAGCAACTGGACAGAAAATTATTCATGCAGCAGCCAGGACCAGCCAACGTCAGCTTGCAGTATTGCTGGAGGTCCAGTTCCACGACGAGGCAATTTTGAGAGTGACCTTACTTCTCATAGAAAGTGCAAGAAGTCCGCTGGATTCTGTCCCACAGCAACGAGATGTCAGTTTTCTCGTGTAACAGACGAGTTGAATACCAACTCGGAAGGTGCAGAGCGAGTTTCAGAGCTCGGCTCTGAACCCTCTGTAATGTTGTGATGTGTGGGTCAGCACCCTATCCCCACACCATGGCCATGTACTCTAGCACTGGTCTGGAAAGTGTTAGGTAGAGCATAATGCCATGGTGTGGACGCATCACCACCTGGGATTTCAGCAGAGGGTATAGGGTGCAGAGATGTCCCACTGCTCTGCTTCTAATATCACATCTATGCTGCACTCGTGTGAGCCTCTGGTCGAGGATCACTCAGAGGTATGTAATGGTCTTCATCCATTGGGTGGGGCCTCCTATGATGTTGACAGACTGCAGAACTGGCAGCAGCAACTTTCAGGTGAAGACTACTACATCGCTCTCTTGGCAGCACTAAATATAAGTCACCACTTCATTGCCCATGTTCACAGTGCCTCGCAACCGAGTTGTAGACGCTGTCTCATTGTTTGGACTTTCATGCTGTTGGTGAATGTCCCTGCATCATTGACATAATGCGCCAATTCTATATGCACCTCCTGCATTCCACTGACAGTGTACAGGGAGTAAAGCAAGTGGCTAAGCACAGACTCCTGTGGCACCCCTGCAAGTATCTGCCACTCTGTGTATGACCTGTCATATGACCACACATGAAAGGTCCTCCCAGCAAGGTAGATCTAAAGAGGGACCCCGAGTACAAAGAGTTTGCATTTGAGGCCATCATCCCACATGGAGACTTAAGCCCTGAACACTTCGAGAAGCTCTGCCCCAAGATACTCCCTTGTGTCCAGTGCTATTATTGTCAGCTTCACCAGCCTCACTTGGTTAAAGGTGAAATGGCTGCTTCGAAATCCGAACTGTTCATTTGATACGACACAAACTTGATTTATGTGTTGCATCACCCTCTTCATGCACAGCCCAGGCTCCACCCCTGTGGACAGCAGCTTGTAGTCTACCAGACAATGTCACCCAGAGAGTGATGGCTATCACCGTCTCACTCCTCGTACTGGTGCAGCTCCAAGGTGTGACCCGCCCCACCACACCTGTGGTGTGTCCATGCAGTGGAGGTTGGTGGTAGTTTCAGTGGTCTGGTGGGCCGCCAATATCCATCACCAGAATGGCGCTGTGGTTTGCCTGGAACTTAAACAATCGTCATTCCCTCCAGCTCAAGATGTGGACAGAATGGTGATAAGACTGCCCTGAATTTGAGCCTTCAGGCTCGCTTATTTATACGACTTTTCCCTACATCTCTGACGTATTTCCTATGGAGGAGACAAGTGGAGTGATTTTTTATAATTACAACGTCAGCTCTTCTCAGCCCACTTCAGCCCCTACACACATGTCACTAGGCGTTGTTGTAACTGCAACATATGGGTTCTCCACAACATGTCAGTGCCCTGTGTTACCCTAACAACTTCATACATGTGTAGTGGATGGTTGCCAGGAGGTGCCGTATTAAAACTCAGCGAGAACTTTCCAAGTGATTTATTGGTTTTTAGCTAGAGTGCCCTCGTTCCTCTTGGTCTGCATCACAGGGCCCCACAATGCTGAGGAAGCACCCCAGTGACCGGTGTAATGCAATGCTGTGTCGAGCCAGCCTTGTACGCCAACCGAGTTGCGTCATCGTCAGGATGCCACAGTTGACTCAGCGGCCTGCGTCCCTGCCGACTCAGCGCCGCTCAAGGCCGGTTCCCACTAGAGCGCGGCAGCGCGGCGTGCGGTAATGGCAGCGGCAAGCGTTTTCCGCGTTGACGCGGCGGCTCGCGGAATTGGCGTTCCCATCTGGAAGCGGCAGACGTTAGCGGTAGCCAATGACGGACAGCCACTGAGGTACGGGGTGGGACCCACCGAAACGCGCGGTGCGTTTGATTAACTATATCTTACACCTACATGAAAGAAACACGAAGTTGGGTGAAGACATACCAATTTTTCATTTTCTGTGCAATGTACTCTTTCACATATTTCATTATTCATGTTTTCTCATTTCACCATGAACAGATTTCATGACTACCGTTCACGATTGTTCACTATCTCCTAACACATTGAAACAATGACCGACAAAAGAAATTATTCAGATAGTTAAGCGAGACAAAAATTTAAAATGTGATACGGTAGCAGGTACACGAAACAGTAAGAACACAAAGGCTAGGGGGAAGGGATGAAAGTGGAAGCCACCTGATAGAATTTCCCACAGAGCATAATGTAATCATCGCCAGCACCTTGCTTAAGAATCAGGAAAGAATAATATATGTTTCGAACAGTTTTCGAAACCAGATTTTAAATTGTAAGGCATTTCCTGATGCAGACGCAAACCTGACTGAAGACTGTCAATAGCAAGAAAAGCGTTCTGAAAAAGAAAATTTGTTCATGCCGAATATAAATTCTAATGGTTGGATACTATTTTACAAAGGTATTTGTGTGGAGTGCAGCCTTGTACGTAAGTGAAACGTGGATGATGAACAGTTCTGTCAAAAAGACAATAGACGCTTTCAAAACGTGGTGATTCATAAGAATGCTGAACATTAGATATGAGGATCGTGTGACTAAAGAAGAGGTATGGAATTAAATAGAGGAGGAAGAGGAAATTACGGCACAACTTTGACAACAATCGGGGTTAGTTGACAGGACGTATTATGGGGCGTCAAAGAGTGAGGACAAAGGGGTTGGTTGATACTATTCTGATAATAATCATCTGTTGAAATACTATTCTACTATTTTTATCTGTTAATGTAAGCAGTGAATTTACTCTTCCATGCACTCCTCCACAAAACATTTAAACCAAAACTGAAATCAGCTGAACACCAAATCTTTCAACCACTGTCTGACAACTACTGGATTCACTTTCAACTTTCTATAACTATCACCGGCTAGCCACACACACATACAGATATAAGGAGAACGAAAATAAACAAACATTAGTTTTCAGCATATAATTCTGCAGTTTGCCAACATGTACATAAACAAACCAGACAGGAAGGGACATGAGGTGAACACACTGTAGTTACGACGTCAAATCAGAGTTTTCAGTAAACCGTCTACTGCTAGTGACAGAAGAAAAAAGAGCAAACATGAAAATGTGCCTATGTTCCATAATCTAAGTTTTAGTTCAACCTCCAGCATGTGACCAGGTGAGGGGAAACGTATATGTCCGCCAAAAACTCGATTCACTGAAAGTAATCAGTCATTCACGTAAAAAAAAGATGTGAACTGTTTTATAATCTGCAAGTATCACATATCAAAACAAAACTGAATCATTCTAGATTCCACCGAAGATGCCTTAAAGTAAAAGGCGAAACGCGTCTTGAGTCAGTAAAGTACACTGGATAAAGAAAAAAGAAAGGAAATAATCAATAGCTCTACATATTTAGTAAATTACATCTTATGACATACCAGCAAATTAGTTTCGGTTTAACTTCTCATTCGACATGCTATTAATGCCGTTTAAAAAAATTCATCTATCCCTTCTGAAAAACTGTAGTTACTTTCATATCTCGGTAGATAAACAGATTTAGGATATTTATCATGCGACGAAATACATGACTTTTCACAAGTTATCGTTTACAAAAACCCAAGTTTCGATTTCTTGAAACGTTTACGAAATTTGCGGTTGATACAACCACATGGTTTACGACGAGCAGGACGAAATATCGGTCGCGTCGCGAGCGAGCCGCGGTCGGTCACGGCACAGCCCGTCCGCCGACATATCACTCAATATCTCGAGAACGGTGATAGCTATCGATCTGCTCTCAGCTTTAAAAACAATTTCGATATGTTGACTAAATTTCATACGCAATAATGTATAACCTAAAATGAACTGTACGCAAAGTCCACGCAATGCGTTTTCACCTCTGCACACTCATTAAAATTTCGTGTAAAGGTTTACGTAAATGCGATACAGCAAGTAACTACGACGAATAACGAAAAGAAATTCGGTCCTTTATCGAGAGAAGATATCAGGCTATAACATGCCCAAGAATCAAATTTTTCTACCGAATACTTTCCTTGGAATCGGATGATATGTTTTTCATAGCTGCCGCCGCGTCCGCGCCAGCGCTTCGGCAGAAGTTCGTGTGGCCCAGGGTGCCGTACCTGACGTCACGCTCAGCGCGTTCTGTGATTGGCGGCGCGCACCTGGAGCGCGTCACGCGGCAGCGGAAGCGGTTCGACATGGGCAAACCGCGACGCAGAGCCCGCCGCGCCGTGCCGCTGACGCCGTTTCCATGGCAACCACGCCGCTGACGCGCGGTTTTGACGCGCGGCAGCCCTAGTGGGAACCGGCCTCCAGTGTGAGCTGCAGGCGGCCAGATGCGTCCTTCTTCTCGCCGGCGTGGCTGAGATCGCGGCGACGACAAGCACCTGCGATCCGGCGTCTGAATCTGTAGCCCTTGCCTCAGGATGTCTCCGGCGTGTGCTGGGAGCTGAGACAACTGCCTGCGGTAGTGAGCCAAAGAGTGGCCCGCCGCTGGCTGGCTGCAGACACAGCATCAGCCTCAGAGGGTTGAACCAACGACCCGCCGTGGACTGAGACGCTGGCGCCCCTTCTGTTACTGCGTGTAGCCTGGTGGTGTGACACGCCCCACCGTCCAGGAGAGTTGCCACACTTGAATAACTCCCGTTAGAAAACGATACCTATTTATACTCGGCTGTGAGCCCGTGTTATGCTAACATGCTGCTCCAAGTCACGTACTCCCAATACCTAGGTTGCGCCAGTGGGCCCCTTCTGCCTCTGACTTGCGCCATGCAAACTGCTGTGTGTGCCTTCTCTGGCAGTGCTACGCACCTGTGGCATCTATTTGCCTTTGCAACTGCTGGTAAGCGTAACCCACTACAATGTGCCCCACACCTGGCTATAAGTTGTGCTCAGAATATCACACAAAACTAACTTTCCCTATCCTAAACGGTGGTGCCGCTACACATGTATACAGTGCCTAGTAGGCTGTACATTCTCGTCTGAGAGCGGTATCGCAAAACTGCCTTGCAGAATTGTTTGCTAAATATCAACATCGCCCATCCCTGAAATCCAATGTGACAATTGGTCCATTCATTACTATCGTCCAGCCACAGTTGCGCGAAATTTACAAGAATTCCTCAAATCCACAACTGTACTTATTTGTGGTGCAGCATACCTCCTCCCTTCTAAGAAGATTTGTCCCGAATCTTTAACATTGTGCTCCCACTCAACTACTTTAACTAATAATTTATATATTGAGGACAATCTCCTGAATTCACCCTACTTGTTTTCCACCAACACCATATACGACAATATATACCCCTTATCACACCCTTATACATTAATTAAGACCTTAAAACTAACTGCTTCCCTTACCAGTGCTGGTGAACCATTCTACTGATAATTGGTGTGTTGGCATACCACAGCTTGTGCACTCTAGCATATTACCCAGAAATACAGTACACGAAAGCTTGCTACAAACACTCTGCAACTGGCGACCGATGTGCTCGCCATTAATAGTTTGTGCTCCTGTTCTTGCCAGAAATGGTGATATGATACCACATTTGTTGCACCAAAATTCCCCTTTCTCGGAACTCTATTAATCTGTCTGAGGACTGCAAAAGTTTTGGACTGAGAGTTTCATTCAAATACATTAAATTGTGAATGGAATTACCCTCAGAGTCTTTCTGACCAATACAACGTAATCCACGACAATGTCAAAACGGTTGAGCCTGTAAGCATAGCCTGAAGACAAAAATCTGTCCCCAAGTGTCCCATAAGTCATGTCAGTAATGATCATTCGGTTTTCCTGAAACTCGAGTTTTTTTCAATCCTACCGGTCTGCCCCCTCCGTAGCAATTCAACCACACAGGTTACTGCATGAATATGGAGTATAATCAATATGTACCTATCCTCTGATAGTACATTTGTGCTGGCAGAAGCTCCTTCCCACAACTCGTCCCACTTACTTCCTCTAGAAACACACTTGCTTCACCCATTCGCATATCATTCCATACTTGGCAAGCCAGACAGATCATAACTCTCCCTTGTACAACCTTTCCAACTCTACCCATGACATTGTCACATGAGCCTGCTTGTCCTTTGAGACTAGTAATACTTACCGTATTCTCACCAGCACCCACTTTACCAATATTCCCCATTTCACTGGATATGTGTGAATGCTGTAGTAATGAAACTCCGAGTTTGTCCCTACAACAGGTACACAGATCGCATTATGCACCCTAGCTCCAACTGCTTCCACCTAAATGAAAGAACAGCGCCAGATTCTCCTGCGACATTTGGCTATATCGCTGTAACTCCATGGGAAACTGCCTTTCTGCCTGCCACAATCCCATCATGAATTCTCTTGGTGTACCAATAAGCTACTAAGTTTCCCATTCAGTGCATGAAACATCACCTCATGCAATATGGCTGCTTCACTCCTAGCAGCTCCAATTTGGTCCACTCGCCCATGCAGTAATCTCGCCACATTCAGTTAATTGTCCAATGCACTCAGTTGCTTCTGTGTTTTCCCCAAATCACTATTCATTACCTCCCTCATTTCGCTAGCACACTGGGATAGCTCCGTACTAATTCCCATACTAGGCTCATGTGATTCGACACCCCTTGTTATAAGTTCAATAACCACGTCATGTGCCATTTTAAGGCATCCTTCATAGAACTTTCCATCTGCTGAACCTGAACAACTGTGCTATTTACCTCCTGCACTTTCTCTTTATCTGCTGTTCAGAACATTGTCTTTATCAATTTTTCTCCAGCATATATACCCAGGGCCTCTTCTGCCAACTCCTATCTAGAGGAACCACATCCACCAACTGTAGCAACTGCATCCTTAATTTACTTTAAGTGAACTGCAACTCCTGGACTTCCCTCTATCTCCCTAAATAAATTATTCCCATTTGTCTCTTTATATAATTCCGAAAAGGCATCGTCCAACCTATACACCTCATTCCCAATCTCCCAGATCTCCATTTATGACTTATAAGCCAGTAGTCTCGAGAACGTCACATCCAGTTCTAGAAGCTGAACAACTGTTACGTGCCCTTCGTCGCCCTTGCAGACGTACAGCAACGACAGGACCATCCTCGTTCCCCAGGATGCCCTTATGTATTCGCCACTTGTAGAACAAAAGTACTCTCATCACCCCGTCAGTCCTTCCAAGGGTGCACAATCCACAAAACAAAAAAAAATCATCAGTAATAACAGCATAAAAAACCTACAATTTTGAACATGGCCGATAATGCAGCAACCGTAGACGAAATTTATAATATTACTTGAAAATACAGCTCTTCGGTTGCACAGGTAAAAAATTTTCAACTTTACCTAGGTTTCAACTGCTCTAAGGCAGCCTTCATCAGAAGTAAAAAAAATTTTACATTACATAGAGTAAAAAGTTATGAAATGGTTTAGAGCAACAGTGCTCACGCTAAAGATAAAAATATATTTGTACATTATAAAATTTTCCTAGGAATGCACAACTTGATTAAGACGCGCCGCTAAGGGTCGCGTGTGCGGCCGGCACTGTAAGTTAATTAAGTTAAGGGAAGGTATACTATCTTTTGGTTCAAAAATCCATTTTTTTAAATTGTATTTTTGGATCCATAAAAGTGTTTAGAATCCACCCCTGAAACGGTTTTTCTGAATACAGAACGGAAATGCACGTGACTGAAATCGGCCTTTTTCACCCACCAGTTTTTTTTCTTTCGGAAGCGAGTTATTGTACCCGTGGTTGGGAGGAAACACACAAAATTCAAATGAAAGTTTGAATGCGTGTGTTTGGAAGTTAGCCCCCAAGCATTTGCATTCTGGTGCGAAGACTGTGGAGATTGCGACTTTCCTGGCAGTGAGCAGCTTCAACGAAGGGTATTCTGCAATTCTGAAGATCGTGACAACAATGGACGTCACCTTGGGACTCTATTCGACGCAGTTCGCCAAGCATTCGGACGACCACCGGATTCAAGCGGCCGAAAACCGCTTGTCACCGGCCGTACGAGCGGCTCTGGAGCAGCGCAGATTGCCCAGATCGAACAGAACGCTCTCTATGAGGAAGAGGAAAGATTAGTTTATGGACCCGAAATAGCATACTGAACGTAAGTTGCATAATATTGCATTTATACGTAGTCAAAACTTCGAATGCGTTTTTCTCGAAATGACTTTTTTTATCGCGCGGTATGGTAACTTCAAATCTACTGAACCGATTGGCATGATTCTTTGTTTCTGATGAAGCTAACTAAATTGTCTAGGAGTAGTACCACTTTTATTCCGATCAATCAATTATAAATATTTTTACTTGACCGACGAAGTCGAAAAATCGATGAATAAAACCCTTTTTTTTCAAATGCTCGCCGTTTTGTTTCCTTTGGTCCAAATAACTTAAGCGAGGTACAAATAAAGAATCTTACATACTTCGCTAACGTCAACTCAATTTTAATTTCAGACGAGCCGGCTGATCTGTGACATACTGCGCGTGGAGGTCTACATCGAAATTTTGTTTCGTTCCGATGGCACTTCCGCCTTTGCTCTTAGATATTTCCGGTCGAAAAAATTCCAGATTGTAGAGGAAATATCAATAAACATTTTGACCCAATTTGACATTGATACCTATAACACATCCCAAGAAAAAAATTCTCAAAGAACATGCTTTTTTCGGGCCAAAGATAGTAAACCTCCGCTTAAGAGGTCATTTAAAAAGTTGACTCTGCCTTTCTCATACCGTCTACACTGAAATAAGATGTGATTTACATCACCAGTTGTTTCCTCTTCACATCGACGGAAGGGTGTCTCCGATACGCCGATTCTATGTAAGTGGGCAGGGAAAGATCCATGATTGAGACACATTCTCACAGTGGACGTTATAATTTTCCTTGAATGTTTGAAGTTCCCAAACCACGTCTGTCTTGGTATGAATGTCTGTACACGTGCATAGCTTTTACCTCTCGTTTGTTGGCTTTCATTCGATTCTTCCTGCCATGAGAGAATCGCTTGTTGTTTTACTTTTAGGAGGTATTCTGTGTATGGGAGTTTAATGTCCATAGGTCTTCCACTGTTAATCGCAACTCCCGCCAGTTGATCTGCTTTGTCATTGTATGGAATTTCGGAATGTGATTTGACCCATACAAATTCTATAATTTGGCCAGTCTTCTTAGCTTTGTGATAATGATCCAGTATGTCGGGGGTGTATCTCCTAGTTCTTTTGTCCCAATTCCTGTAACTAATGGATTTCAGAACGTTTTTAGAGTCAGTGATTATTACTGCTTTGGGTATTTTGAGAGATCTTGCATATTTGATTGCCTATTTAATAGCGGAAGTTTCAGCAAGAAATATGGAAGCATCACCTGGTAGTTGAAACTTCCTTTCTTCTACACATTCTGGAAAGAAGAAAGCACACCCAGTATGATTTTCCGCCCCCATTTTTGATCCATCTGTATATAGTTTAAGACATCCTGCCTACTTTTCTACCAGGTACGATGTAGGTGAAAACTGCCCATATCCTTTTCCTTTGCTGGACTAGTCGACTTATGTTATAGGAATATCGTGATAAGAGCTGTGATAGTCATATAGGAACATTGGAAGAACCTCGCTTCGGTATACTTTCTTTTGGAGATATTTCCAGTCTTCGTACTGCTTGTAGATATAAAACTGCTGTTTCCTGACATTTCTGTTATTCCCTACTTGAGAGAGCGTTTCACAGTTTTTTATCAGTGGATGTTTAGTCCGCTGTAAGATATAGCGACCACACACATTATTCTGCGAATATGTAGAGGCATTTCTGATGCTTCCAGGAGAAGGGCGCTGGTGGGAGAAGAATGCATAGCTCCGAGGCAGAAGTGTAAGCTTCTGTACTGCAGTTTATCCAGTAGTGCTAGGTACTTGTTAGCAGCAGCGTGATAGACCGTGCATCCGTAGTCTGTACGGGAACGTATCAACGTGCGGTAGAGAGTGAGCAGAGTGTTTGGGTGAGCCCCCCACCATACACTTGTCACTGATCTGATAAGGTTCAATGCTTTTTCACACATACTGACAACGGTTTGAATATGAGGTATCCAACTCATCCTGGAATCGAAGAGAACACCAAGAAACCTCGCCTGGGATGTCAGTGGTATTTTACACTATTCAAGCAGCCTGGTATAGTTTGGTTCATGAAAGGAACAAGTACCGATTTTTCTGCCGAAATATGTAACCCACAGCTTGGTAATGTTTGATCCAGTGTGTCCATCGCCTTTGGTAGCTCACACACAGCCTGATCCATTCCTTTGGTTTCCGTCTCTAATGACCTCGTTGTCGACGGGACGTTAAACACTAATATCCTCCTCCTCCTCCTCCATTCCTTTGGTCCACACATACAACAAATATCATCTGCATACTGGAGGATTTTAACTGGAAAATGGATAATCCTCGCCAGCTCGTTAGTATGTAGTGCAAAGAGTAGTGGGCTGAAGATACCTCCTTGTGGAAGACTTGTTGTAAGACGATGTGGTCCAATTAATTTATTTTGGAACCGAACCAATATGTGTCTTTCAGTGAGGAAAGTGCTGATTCCATAAATCAGTTGTGGCGGGATTCCAATGGTTTCCAACTTCGGCAGCAACGCAGGTATAAGAACATTACCATACGCTCCAACTATATCCAGGAATATAGCTGTTACATTCTCTTTTCTTGTTGTTGCGTCGTTGATCTCTGAGGTTAAGATATTTAAATTATTTATTGTTTCCTTCCTTTTTCTAAACCCATACTGACTCGATGACAGGGACTGATTTGATTCCAACCACCATTCCAAGCTATTTTTTAGCAGGCGTTCTAAAGTTTTACCGATACAGGAAGAAAGAGAAATAGGTCTATATGATTTGGCCTGCTCTTCATCCTTATGTGGTTTCAGTGTGGCTACCATTACTTGAGTTGTCCAATTTTCTATTAGCGTGTCATTCACCCATATTTGGTTAAATATCTGTAACAGTTTTCTGAGTGCTATGTCAGGGCGATTTTCTATCATCTGATAGTGTATACTGTCCATACCAGGTGTGGGAGTTACGCTCTTTTTGATGCCATTCATCTTCTTCATACGAAAACGGTACCACGAGCGGATGATTGTAACCCCTTTGCTTCGGGGGGCAAAATGGCTGCTCGGTTGCGGAAGCTGGTGAGATTAAATTCACAAAGTCTTCAGGACATGTGTCACTTAATGGCTGACACATAGTGGAGTTTTTATTTTTGAAAAATCTTAATTTCTTCCAAACATCAGCGATACTAACATTGTTATTTAAAGATTCACAGAAATTTTGCTAGCTATTCTTTTTACAGTCTTTTAACCGCCTTCGAACTTTCGCTGCTATTTTCCGATATACGATGAAGTTTTCTACATTTTGTTGTTTACAGAAGTTACTGCACGCAAGTTCGCGCTGTGCTATGGCTCTAGAGCACTCTGGTGTCCACCAGACTGGGGGCTGTTGCTTCGAAACGATGACTTACTTTTTTCTTGTAATGGAAATTGTTGCAGCGTCTTCAATAATTGAAATTAGCTGTTGGTAGGCCTCTTTCGGAGCTAACAAATTGTTAAAAGATTGAAACTTCACATGGACTGTTGCAGTATACTTTGGCCAGTCAGCATTCTTTGTTTTCCACCTTCTGTTTGGGTAGATAATTTCTACTGTATTCATAGGTAAGTATTGTGATTTCCAGAGGGAAATGATCTGAGCCAGGAGGGTCTCGTTTGACCGTCCACTCCGTTACACGGTTGAAGTCAACAGAGCACAATCTCAAATCGACGGCTGACGGTCGTCTGTTTGGGTTATGTGTCGTAGTAGAAGAACCATCATTTAGTAGAATCAAATTGAACTTTTCAAAAAGTGTAACTACCTCTCTGCCATCCACGTCATCTATTTTGCAACCGCGTAGTGAGTGGTGCGCACAAAAGAGAAATGGCGTTTGAAGCTGGGCTACAATCGGATCCTGTGAAAGATCTTGTATTTTACAGTTAGGTGGTTTGTAAATCGTGACGATGGTGAATGCTCTGTTAGGAGTGTAAATTACAGCAGCAACTACCTGGCATTCTGTTATCCTAATAGCGATGTCCAATAGTTTAAACTTAACCTTCTCTCTCATCAAAATGGCTACTACTGCTCCTTTTCCATTGCCTCTGTCGTTTCTGAGAACAGCATATCCTTTCAATTGTATTCGTTGGGTCGGCTGAAACCAAGTTTCGCAAATACAAGCTACTGGTATGTGGTTGCTGCTAAGCTCCTGATAAAGACTTTCTCTGTTAGAGACTGCTGACCGTGCATTCCACTGGAGTGTTTTAAAAGCCATTGTCAGATTTGCAGAAGTCTTCAACAGTATTAAGTATAAGAGCCTATGCCCTTTAAGAGAAAGAAATATCTGCATTATTAAAGCACAAAGGCTGTAAATAGCAGTTTCTCGAGCAGTATAAGATGTTGCTAGAGGAGTGGGAGGATATGGATTGTTTTGTATTGAGTTCTGTGGACCTTGAAATTCGTATACCACATCAGAATAACCCTGCTCGTATGGACTGCGAGTAAATGGTTTAGTTTTGTAAGACCTGGGAGCTGGAACCAACATAACTGCACGCTCATGTCCCCGTTGTAGCATGTTAAAACTTTTATTTTCTCGCATATTTTAGGCCAGTCACTAGGAGAGAGCTCTCGTGTTGTAGAAACACTAGCAGTAGTCTGTGCAAATGATGGTCGCGGTGACGATACGGCAGTTGCGTAAGAACCGCCATAGGCTTCGCTGCGCTTTGCTTCCATGTGCTGCTGATAAACTGGGCAACAGCGATTAGTAGTGAGGTGGTTTCCGTTGCAATGCAAACACCTGGTCTCTCCGGCATGTGAGCACTGTGAGGTCTCATGGGCTCCCGTGCATTTGGCACAGCGGGCACTGGTGCGACATTGCAAACTTGAACGGAAATATCTAAGACGGTCGTGACATTGCAAAACTGACTGGACATAAGTTGCAACAGGGCATCGGGCATCGTATACCACGCAAATATACATACTGGGGAACTTGTTGAGATTTAAATGTAACAACACATTTCGGTGTGATAAGCACTTTCAACTCCCCGTTTTCTATTACTTTCTCATAGTTGTTCTTGCTCCGGTAGGGGAGCGATATTATTGGGGGGTAGAGCCAGTGGCTGTACGTCCCCACACTCTCTTAGAAGTGAGTTATTATCGTCACTAATTTACAAATTAAGAAAGAAACACACTTGTTTTATTATTTGCAGTATGTCGTTTCAATGTAACGAAACACTGAAAATTTATCACAAAAACATCGCAATTATCGTTAAATGTCACTTAATAATACATCAACGATAAAAGTTTTCAAGATAGGATATGATAACCAAAACCAGAGTTAAAACATTGCATGATTAAGCGCTTGCGTAGTAAATAGCGTCGTGATTTCTGGAGTCGGAAGTTGTTGGTTCGCATCCCATTACATGCAATTTTCTATTCCATGTTAGCATTGTTGGCACCTTCTGTTAGTTTCTTATGAATGTAATGCAAATATGTTCCGCAATACTAGTCGTTATTTGAATTCTGTCTGATCTGAGAACGAAGGGTGAAATAAATATTTACTGATTTCCGAGTACGTGGTTAGGCAGGAACCTAAGAGGACAGTTTAAATTTCTGTGGCTGACATGAGCAACAATAAAATTCATGTTCTTCCTTTTCACAAATATTTGCCTCTTTATTTACGAATATGTGCCGCCTTTCGAGTGTGTGGTTAGGCTGAAACCTAAGAGTACAGATTTAAATGTTGCGACTGAAACGAGCTGCATTAAAATTTGTATTTTTTCTTCTTAGAAGTATTTGTCTCTTTATTTCCGGACATGTTGCACTTCCATAGGATAGGTTAGGCAGGATTCTAAGAGTACAGCTTAAATTGGTGCGAGTGAATTGAGTAATAATATTCATATTTCTTCATATTCTTCAGTATTTCCAAGATTTGACCAAAGGGCTTTGATAAGTATTTATCGCTGGCCATGGACGACACTACATTGCTGACGTCACACAGACGTGAGCTCAGGCCTGCATTTATTAGAGGCCACAGTCCACGTCATAATGACGTAGCACCTGAGTTGACCAGTGTGCAATAAGACTATGGAGGTAAGAAAAGAAGGGAGGTGGCCTTACAGACTTAGACTATATGTTATTTTGAAGCCAGAGCGGGTGGGGCCCGTCGCCATTTTAGGTAGCCAAAACATTAGCAGACTACTGTTTACAACTGCTTCTTGTTAATTATTCCTGACGTGTGCACGCAAAAACTGTTTCAAATACTAAGAACTATAGAGCTTACATGAATAAAATACTGTCAGGATGGCAATTTGAACTAGAATTTTTTTTTAAATGTGTATGTGTTCTAGTGATCGAAACTTTTGGTTGCAGCATTGTCAACCACTGTTTGTGCTACAAACAACCTTAATGTGGCGTAATGAATGTCTTTTTTTCTTCTGGTATTGTAATTACGTACATCATTATACCTGTTGAAGTGCAGTGGCTTATTTTCAACAAACTTCATGAAAAAATAACTATACTGCGAAAAGGATAGACAGCTACTCACAAGCCGAGCACAAGGCAGGCACGACGAAAAGAGTGTTCACATAAATTTTCAGCCAAAGCCTTCTTCAGAAAGAAAGCACATCACACATACACATTCATGCAATCAGAGAAAAACGAAAATAATATCGGTAAAAGTACAGTGTGTGTGAATTGTAAGGACGAAATTAAATAGTTAAATGAGTGTATTTCTAGCCTCCAGTGTATTGAGTAGTGAGATGTCAGAACTTCGAAAAGAAATAAGTGAGTCATTAGTCAAACAAACGGCCAGTTCTCTTCCGCAAAAAAACTCTAACGCGAGGACAAATATACCATATAAAAACAGAGGTGTGAATACGAAAGCATCACCAGGGAGTAAAAACACCAAGCAATTGGCTGTTAAAAACAAATGTCAAGTTATTTCCGTGAGTGAAGAGGCGGATTTAGGCCTAACATCGGTAAGGGAACATGAACTTTTGAACAAACTTTGTAATCAGAATGGTGATACAGGCTCTGAGTTCAGCATTAACGCAAACAATGAAGGTGCGAAATTGAGCATACCGTCTATTGTACATAATAATGGGACATCTATTGCACGTAGTAATGAGAAAGACACTATCAATCAAAACGTACAACAGTGCAAAGACGAAAGTAATGTATTATTTTTGACGGACAGTCACGGCAGAAAATGACGAGACTATTCAAAGAAAACACGAAATACGACGCAACAGGTTTTGTGAAGCCAGGAGCAACAGCAAAAAAACATTATTGGTGTTGATTTACAAGACAAAATGTCGGGAAAAAATGACTATGTCGTGTGTATAGCGGGTGCAAATGATGTTGCGAAAAACGAAGCAAATAACTGTCTCACTGAACTAAAGAAATTCCTGGAACGCAGTAAACAAAAAAATACGATAGTTGCAACATTACCACACAGATATGATCTAATGTATCACTCGTGTGTAAATAAAGAAATTCGTAAAACTAACATTAAAATAAAACAGATGTGTTCTTTGTTTGGAAAATGTAGCGTCCTTGATATAGGCAAATTGGACAGGTGCCAGCATACCAAACACGGAATGCATCTAAATTATGAAGGAAAAAACTTTGTATGTAAAATGATAAAAGAAATCATTGCGAACAGAGAGAGAGCGAACAGAAAAATTCCATGTACCTGTATGGGACCAGTCTCAGCAAAAGAAAAAGAAGCAGCCTCAAAAGCAGCAGAATCGTCAGTGGCGGAACCAACAGCTAAAACAACATATTCAGCGGGAACTATTGCCCGTCCTACACGCAACAGAAAACAAACTCAGCGTTTTTTATGGTGAGTAACACGAGAGATGAGGATTCAAAGTTGCGTGAAGCATCTCTCTCGTGTGTTCAATATGAGTTTTCCACACCTCAAGCAATACTATCAACTAATGTACTGAAAAAAAGCCAATGCAGAGGGGAGAAAAAATCAAACTTTGTCTTTATTCCACCAAAATATATGTAGCCTCAAGAATAAAATAGACCAGTTGCTAATAAATTTAAAAGACGAGTGTGAAAGTGAGCCTGATATACTGTGTTTCTCAGAACATCACGTTATGAATGGGATCCACATGATACAGATTGAGAACTTTAGTTTAGCTACTCATTACTGCAGATCTGTTATGGAAAAAGGTGGTGTTGCAATATTTATAAAAAATAATATAGTGTATAAATCCCTAGATTTAAGCAAATACTGTGATGAACAACATTTTGAGGAGTGTGGCATTGAGTTAACAGCAGATAATGCAACTGTTATTGTTCTGGCTGTTTACAGGGCACCTGCTGGAAATCTAAAGGTATTTCTAAGACAAACTGAATCACTTCTGGCCCACCTATGTAGGAAAACTAAATCTATCATTGTTATGGGTGACTTCAATGTGGACCTTTTAACAGAAAATAGAAACAAGACAGATTTTGAACATTTAATGTACTGTTACAATTTAGTACCAGTGGTGGACACTCCAACTAGAGTAACTGCCAGCTCTAGCACTTTAATAGATAATGTAATTGTAGATAAGGATATTTGCAATAATTTAACCATGAAAAATATTATAAATGGGCTCTCTGATCATGAAGGGCAATTCCTCACTCTAAACCAAATGAATGTACAAAGAAAAGAAAATTTCATTTGGAAAACACTTAGGATTATAAACAGACACACCACTGAAACCTTTAATCAGCAATTACGGCTTGTGGACTGGTCTCCTGTATATGCTACCATTGATGTTACTTCAAAATTTAATATATTTATCAATGAAGTTACAAGCCTTTTTGAAGAAGCATTTCCTAAAAAATCAGTGAGAGAAAGCCTGTTCAAATCTGGAAACAAGCCTTGGATTACTACAGGCATCAAAATCTCTTGTAAAACAAGAAGAGAACTATATGCTGCAGCCAGGAGTTCAAATGATAACAGTAGGATTACACACTATAAAATCTACAATAAAGTTCTGAATAAGACAATTCAGGCAGCAAAGAACATGTGCTTGAAGGCAGAAATTGACAACTCGAGCAATAAAGTAAAAACTATCTGGAAATTTGTAAAGAAGGAAACGGGGAAAAATGCAGTTTGTTGTGAAAATATCCAAATCAAAAGTGAGGGTAATCTTGTTAGCGATCCAAAAACAGTTGCAGACACATTCAACTACAATTTTTTAACAGTAACAGAAAAAATAGGTTTACAAGGGTCCATGAAGCAAGCCATCAATCTTTTGAAAGCTAGAGTACCTGGTGTAGTGCAACACATGAAGGTAAAAACAGTCACTGTTCAAGAAATTGAAAGAGTTATTAAATCCCTGAAAAGTAAAAACTCTGCTGGAATTGACAACATTTCTAACAAATTATTAAAATACTGCTCCCGTCATGTAAGTAAAGTCCTTTGCCACATTTTTGATGCGTCACTTAAGCAAGTAATAGTTCTTGAGAGGCTTAAGTATGCAGTTGTAAAACCGCTGTATAAGAAGGGGGATAAGACGGATACTGCTAACTATAGGCCAATATCACTACTGACAAGCTTTTCAAAAGTTTTAGAGAAACTAATGCATGCCAGGATAGTTAAGCATCTCAGTGAACACAATAGCTTCAGCAAAAGTCAGTTTGGATTTCAAAAAGGTTTGTCAACAGAAGATGCAATATTTGCTTTTACTGGCAAACTCTTGGAATCTATCAACAAAAAACTGAAAGTGATTGGCATATTTTGTGACCTAACAAAAGCATTTGACTGTGTAAATCACCAAATTCTTTTACAAAAAGCTGCACATCTCGGTATAAGTGGTGCAGCAGGGAAATGGCTCGACTCATATCTGTCAAACAGAAAACAAAAAGTTGTAGTAGGTAGTCAAGATGGTGTCCCAATATCTTCAGAATGGGGTACCATTACATGTGGAGTGCCGCAGGGCTCAGTTCTGGGCCCCCTACTTTTTATTATATTTATAAATGATCTTCCTCTCTCTACGGAATATTGTAGATTCACCATTTTCGCGGATGACACTACACTACTTATTGATAATTCGGAAGATAAGTTTGAGGTAACGGCAAATAAGGTTTTAAATGAAACGGTGAACTGGTTCAACATTAATGGTCTTATTTTAAATTACTGTAAAACAAACTACATTCAGTTCCACAAAACATCCAAAGATGAGGAAATATTTGTAAAGGTAGGTGAGCAGACAATAACCAGGGTAGATTCCTCAAAATACCTAGGCTTGCATATTGATAGCAAACTGAATTGGTCCAACCACATCGTGGATCTTTGCAAAAGACTAAGTTCAGCAACATATGCATTGCACATTGTTTCTTCTTATAGAAATATGGAAACCGTGAAGTCAGCGTATTATGGTTACTTTCATGCAATTATGGCATTTGGAATTATATTTTGGGGAAATCAGCCACTGGCTAAAAAAGTACTGTGTGCACAAGAAAGAGCCATAAGGATCATGTGTGGAGTCCATCCTAGAGCCACACACAGGAATCTTATTAAGAAGCTTGAAATACTTACATCCACTGTGCAATATATATTCTCATTGATGTGCTTCATAAGAAAAGAAAAATCCATCTTTAAACTGAATAGTGCATATCACAGTCACAATACTAGAAGGAAACATGATATCCACTATGAACAGCCAAATCTAGGTATGGTGCAGAAAGGAGTCCATTTCAGTCGCTGTAAGATTTTTAATGCCCTCCCTTCAAGAATTAAGTGCTTGGTAGATGATGATCTCCTGTTTAAAAAAACCTTAAGGCAGTTCCTATTGCAAGGATCATTTTATACATTAGAAGAGTTCCTGAACTACAGTGTTTAACATCTCTTGTATTGTAAATTGCAAATGTATGCACAAATTTGTATTTGTAATACCGAATATTGTTACTGTAAACATATATTTTGCAATATTTATTTCTCTGTAAGACTTATTATTTTGTAATCTTTATCTCTCTCTAAAATGTATTTTTGTAGTGGGACCTAAGTTACTGTTTACTGTTTTGTAATCTCTAGCTATATCTAAAATGTATTTTTTTTGTAGTGGGACCTAAGTTACTGTTTACTGTTTTTGTTTTGTTTTATGTATTACCATAAATTCTGGCCAAAAGCTTGTAAAATTGACACGTTCCATATCCTGTGATACTGTCACAACATAGATCACCGGAACAAGAGATAAATAATAATAATAAAACCACACACAAAACTCAAGCATGCATGACCGCTGTCTCCAGCTGTCCTAGCCAGAATCTTTTGAAAAGTGTGAGGAGATGTGAAAAATGAATAATAATTATCGGCGTGAGGAATTTAGGGCGTGAAATGCTGCCCTGACAATTAGCGCGATTACGTCGCCATGTGTTGTTTGGGGACAAGACCGTTGATACAGTGTGGCCTGGATTTCGGAGCATTTGCGTCTTGGAAGGCAATGAAAACAACAGGAAAGAAGAGAGAGAATGGACACTGAGTAAAGTAAGGCAAATCTAAAGTCAAATGAGAGAAATAAAACCACTACAGTAAAAGTAAACAGTGGAACAATAATTCATGTATACAAAAAAAAAAAAAATACTGCTTGAATTACTCCACTTACACATGAAATGTGATTCCTTGAAACTTAAATTACGATCGGATCAACTAGTACACCCGTGAAAAACGCAGGCTGGCATTTTTGATGAAACAGCTACTTCTGCACACAATCAAAGCACCTAACACTGTCGAAACTGGGTATGGGTAGGGATGAGTCACCTCGAGTTACCAAACCGGATTAACTCGGGTTGAGGGGATTTCAGGTCAGCCCATGTTAAATTGTTACTAACTCGAGTTGTACCCATGCAGTGCACGACGCCACCACTATGGATGACAGCTTCGCGCGAGGCTGGAGTTTACCGCTATCGCGCCGACCTAACCCGAGCTGAATCTAGTCTGTGCCTACAGAACGGGATGTCACTCACTGTGATCTTCTAAATTGCAATAGCTTATTATTACCATTATTTATTTCGTTTGATCGAAATTCGTGAAGCGTTTGGTAAGTGCTTTTTACAAGTGAATCTACACTCCTGGAAATGGAAAAAAGAACACATTGACACCGGTGTGTCAGACCCACCATACTTGCTCCGGACACTGCGAGAGGGCTGTACAAGCAATGATCACACGCACGGCACAGCGGACACACCAGGAACCGCGGTGTTGGCCGTCGAATGGCGCTAGCTGCGCAGCATTTGTGCACCGCCGCCGTCAGTGTCAGCCAGTTTGCCGTGGCATACGGAGCTCCATCGCAGTCTTTAACACTGGTAGCATGCCGCGACAGCGTGGACGTGAACCGTATGTGCAGCTGACGGACTTTGAGCGAGGGCGTATAGTGGGCATGCGGGAGGCCGGGTGGACGTACCGCCGAATTGCTCAACACGTGGGGCGTGAGGTCTCCACAGTACATCGGTGTTGTCGCCAGTGGTCGGCGGAAGGTGCACGTGCCCGTCGACCTGGGACCGGACCGCAGCGACGCACGGATGCACGCCAAGACCGTAGGATCCTACGCAGTGCCGTAGGGGACCGCACCGCCACTTCCCAGCAAATTAGGGACACTGTTGCTCCTGGGGTATCGGCGAGGACCATTCGCAACCGTCTCCATGAAGCTGGGCTACGGTCCCGCACACCGTTAGGCCGTCTTCCGCTCACGCCCCAACATCGTGCAGCCCGCCTCCAGTGGTGTCGCGACAGGCGTGAATGGAGGGACGAGTGGAGACGTGTCGTCTTCAGCGATGAGAGTCGCTTCTGCCTTGGTGCCAATGATGGTCGTATGCGTGTTTGGCGCCGTGCAGGTGAGCGCCACAATCAGGACTGCATACGACTGAGGCACACAGGGCCAACACCCGGCATCATGGTGTGCGGAGCGATCTCCTACACTGGCCGTACACCACTGGTGATCGTCGAGGGGACACTGAATAGTGCACGGTACATCCAAACCGTCATTGAACCCATCGTTCTACCATTCCTAGACCGGCAAGGGAACTTGCTGTTCCAACAGGACAATGCACGTCCGCATGTATCCCGTGCCACCCAACGTGCTCTAGAAGGTGTAAGTCAACTACCCTGGCCAGCAAGATCTCCGGATCTGTCCCCCATTGAGCATGTTTGGGACTGGATGAAGCGTCGTCTCACGCGGTCTGCACGTCCAGCACGAACGCTGGTCCAACTGAGGCGCCAGGTGGAAATGGCATGGCAAGCCGTTCCACAGGACTACATCCAGCATCTCTACGATCGTCTCCATGGGAGAATAGCAGCCTGCATTGCTGCGAAAGGTGGATATACACTGTACTAGTGCCGACATTGTGCATGCTCTGTTGCCTGTGTCTATGTGCCTGTGGTTCTGTCAGTGTGATCATGTGATGTATCTGACCCCAGGAATGTGTCAATAAAGTTTCCCCTTCCTGGGACAATGAATTCACGGTGTTCTTATTTCAATTTCCAGGAGTGTATTAGAAACATTAGCGTCATGGCAACTCAGATAATAATAATAATAATGGCGTGTGACGAGGGCCTCCCGTCGGGTAGACCGCTCGCCTGGTGCAAGTCTTTCGATTTGACGCCACTTCGGCGACTTGCGCGTCGAGGAAACTCAGAATTAATACAGGGTGCATCAAAAAGAATCATCCGATTTGGCACATTTGGCGGTTCACCATTCCATTTAAATGGAATGTTACCTTGTCACTAAACACTAATCATGGAAGTCAAAAACGAAAAGTATAGTACTCCACACGTTGCTGTTTGTCCCCTTCACGAAGAGCTTGCAGTAGCTGAATTTTGTACTGTTTCGTGTGTACATGTCGACGCAACACACGCCACATGGACATCTTGGGGGGCATGTTGAGCTGTCGAGCTGCACGGCGAACGGACTTCTGCGGACTCCTTGTGAAACTATGGCGGATGCGTTCGACGTCTGTGTCAGACACTCGGATACGGCCCGGCGATTTGCCTTTACACAAACAACCTGTCTCTCGGACTTGTTCATGCCATCGTCAAATGCTCTGCGCCGTACGAGGATCCACACCATAGGTAGCACGAAAGTCACGCTGAACAGTTATTACCGACCCGCACTGCGCAAAATTTAGAACACAAAACGCTTTCTGTTGTCCCGACACAATTTTTACTAGAACTGAAGTGGGCGCACACTGCTGCTACCTATCAGGAACCACGTAAAACTCGAGAGTTTGCTCTTTTCAACAATACGTTATTCACACGCATATCTCCACTAATATTATAGTTACGATGTTTTTAAATCGGATGATTCTATTTGATGCGCCCTGTATATACAATTAAATGTTAAATGTAAAGTATCTGAGGGAAATGATGAAGAAGCGGTAAGCTTACACCATTCATGTTCGAGCCGTAATGTTTGGCTAACTTAAGATCGTCCACTAGTCGTCAAAATCCTTAAAATAAATTCCTGGTTTCTCCTGAAGATATTTTCGAAATGTGACCTATAGCACGGCAACCGCTCATGGACACAATGAGGCATCTACATGTCCAGTCAACGTCCAAATCTTCTAGCAAATTCGGAGAGCCTCACGAGCGCACTTTCAGGTTTCAGCCTGTAGTGCGGCACATATTAATGCTCATGATGAGGCATTTGGCTAGTTTAAGATCGTCATATCGCCGACAAACCATTACAGCTAATTCCAAGTATATCACTACCTTAAAAATTTCATGTCAAAAGATTCGATATTGCTACCTGCAGTGCTGTAGCCATTCATGCTGTTTGTCGTGGCACTTGGCTACTAGATCGCCGATTATGAACTGCCCGCAAGAAAAAGAGTGACTGGCACGTTAGAAGGTTTATATAATATTGAATATGTAGCTTGCAAGAAAAAGAAAAAGTGGAACATATTGCTTTGGTATCAGACGGTAACAAAATGTTTTCAGTTTGATCGCCGAACTGATATAAGAAACAAAATTGCGATCGGACCAGTTCCCAAATCGCGCAGATGCTAACGAGAGAAACTAATGCTATCAGAATGTTCCTAGCAACTCGGTTTGGTTACCATATCTTAAGTCACGACCCAAGTAGACACTGACGTGGCAAATGTTAATTTAGCTTCTCCTGCCAACTCGGTTTGAGTTATGCTTTGCTTTGCGCTACTTAGGCGCTCATCACGGTAACGAGGATACGGTAAACTCTTGAGTGTCGCATAAGTCTCTCTTCAAAATAAAAAAAATTTACAGCACATAGCACGATATCAATTTATGCTCGTGACGCTCCATTTAGCTATCTGAAGATCGTCCGATGACTTAAAATCTATATAGCAAGTTTCAGGGGGTTCACAAGTCTATTTTCAAAATTTCAAAACAATATATCCAACTTTGCAGTCTGTAGCACGGTACGTGGTTATGCTCGTGAACAGCCATCTTTCAACTTTACGATTGACCAATGGATGTCAAATTTTATACTGCATTTATCGGATGTTTCACAAATCTGTTTTCAAAGTTTCAAACCAAAAGACCCAATATTGTGGCCTGTAGTACGATATGCATAGTCGTGAACAGCGATACGGCTACCTTAGCCCTCAAAATCTATACAGCATGTTTCAGGTTCTCCACAATTCTATCGTCAAAATTTCAAGCCGAAAGACGAGAACTTGCGCCCTATGTAGTATCCGCCACGTTCGTAGTTATGTAAGCACCGATTGAGGAACCACGAAGCTCAGGTTGGTGAACTGAATGGTAATCTCCACTGATGCGAGAGACAGAACGGCGTTGCAAGTTGTATCAGATTTTTAGTCCCAGCTCGGTTTAACTCGGTGTTTACGCGTACTTCCGACTTAGTTGGCTCGGTTTGGCGTAAACACGAATTGACCCATCGCTAGGTACAGGCACGTCCGTGGCCGATGACGTAGGCCTCGGGGTGTGTCAGAGTGACGTCACAAGGGAGTATCATTACAGCAAACCTTATGTTTTGGGCTAGTTAAGTGATTAGATTAGATGAGATTAGATTAGTTCTTGTTCCATAGATCATGAATAGGACACTTCGTAATGATGTGGAACGTGTCAGCTTAAGAAAAGGTGTTTATACAAGATATTATATGACAATTTTATTTATTTATTTTTTTTTGGTCGGCATTGGCTTCAAGTTTGTGACGTAATGACACCTCCCTTACTTTTTTACCTCCATGAATAAGGCTCACCCTAAATATCTGTCTCGCAACGGCATCGGTGATTTCATGTGAAAGTCACAGGTACTTCACAACTGATGTTAATAAACTGGTGGTTGCAAGCACTGGTACTCAAACGATTAAGGGCAAAACAATTTGCATTTTATGCAGATGCCTACATCTGAACGCGTAGCGTTGAATTAAGGTGACGGAGGAGTCCGATTCAAATCTCCGTTACAGCATTATTTGGTTTGTTTTTTTTACTTTTATTGAAATTCTATATTTTTGTCAAATGGAAATTGCAATAAAAAAATACTGTATTGACTCACAAATTTCAAATTAAAATTGCGTCTTTTTTTTTTTTTTTTTTAAAAGAGTCAGTCATACAAGGAAATTTTCATAATATACAAATGTGGTAAGTACAGTCTCTATGAACATGGACAGTTTCTTTACGTTGGGCGCAGGCGCTTCGCGCCAACAACGCCATTTTGTAAATGTGTCTACATTCGCAAAGCTTGTTATTAGTTTCTGGTTCCATGGACAATTTTAGATTATTTTAAGTTCTCGTCCCACAGACCCAAAAATGAGATGATTCTCAGCAGTGTGGAATGTGTCAGAAAGTATAACATAAAAAACATAGAACATTTGAATACAATACTCACTTCCCTGCTCCTTTTTTAGGCGATTGTCAAAAATATGTGGATACATTACAGCCGACAATATGTACAGAATTAATACAGTCAGAATGAAATTCAGTTATGCACCATTAATAAATTTAGCATACACAAAATACATAATCTTGACTGTTGTGACAAAGTGGTGCAAATACTTAAATTAACAGACTTCTTTACTTAAGATGGTCTAACATTCCTTGTTAAGATATTCATCTATAGAGTAGAAGGAGTCACCTACCAAAAAGTCTCTCATATTCTGTTTCAACTATGCTTCATCTGAAAGCAAGTTTTTAATGGTTGCTGGCAATTTATTGAAAATACGTGTTATTGAATATTTGACCTCTTTTTGGACCAAAGTGATTGATTTTAGGCCTTTATGTAGGTTGTTCTTATTCGTAGTTTGATACTATGTTGGTTTGTTTGGAAAGAAAGGGACCAAACTACAGGGTTATCAGTCCCTAACAAACTTTGTTAAGGACTATATATATTGAGAGGCAGTGGTTAGAATACCCTGTTCCATGAACAACTTTCTACATAATGTTCCTGAATTTATTTGCTGTTTTGACGACTTACCCCAGAATGTGATCCCATACGACATAAAAGAATGAAAGTAATCAAAGTACATAAGTTTTTAATATGTATGGCTCCTACATCTGACATCATTCGCATTGCGAATATAGACTAGTTCAGGCTCTTCAGCAATTCTGCAGTATGCCCTTCCCAACTGAATATGTTGTGGAGATGTAATCCCAGAAATTTAACATTGTCAACCTCTCGTATCTGCACGTCTTCACACATTATACACATGCTGGAAGAAAATCTCTTACATGTTCTGAACTGCGTATATTGTGTTTTTCAAAGTTTAATGACAGTGAATTAGCTTTAAACCATTTATTAATGTCCAATTATATCAGGCATTTCTAAATTGATCTTGACTTGTTATTTATTGCAATATTTGTGTCATCTGCAAACAAAACAAACTTAACATCTGGCACTGTAACAGATGAGAGGTCATTAATATACACGAGAAAAAGCAACGGACTTAGGACGGGACCAGAAAAAGAAGAAAGATTTACATATGTGAGTGAGTAGTTCATACAGACTACCTTTTACATGTTACAATAAAAGAAATTCTACAGAATAGAAGGTGTTGTCAAGGAGAAACTTTCTAATTTTGCTTTCAAATTTTACTTTGTTGTCTGTGTACATCACTGTTCAAGGGCGTACCCAGGATCTGAACTGTGGGGAGGGGGGGGGGGCGGCAGGTCATACTAGTATCAGGAAACAAAGATTCGAGACAACATACAGCACTTCTTTTTAAATAAAACAGTAAACCAGTGAAAAACTGCTTTTAATACACATTTCAAATACAAGAATGCACTTCTACAATCCGAGAAAACATGCAGCATTTCTTATTAAATAAAACAGTAAACTAGTGAAAAACCGCGAATATCTTCCAGGGGGGGGGGGGGCGGGGGGGCAGCTGCCCCCTCTCCTCCTTGCCCATCGCTGGGTACGCCCATGTCACTGTTCCTTTTGAACTGTAGTGGGTTATTTGTAACAAACTTCAGCACACTTTTGAGCACTGAAGAATTTCCTTCTTAAAGAGGAGTAACCCCAGAACATTCCCTTAGGCAAATGGCAGCAAGGGACAGGAAAGGACATCAGGTGCACTGAGTGTGTATACCTGGGGGCCTCATTCAACATGTTGAAGAGGCTATTCCAGCACCCACTAAGGGAACAGGATGCAACCAACTGCAGATTGTGGTGCCAGCTGGAACAAATGATGCCTGTTGTCTGGGCTCCGAGGCCGTATTAGGGTCATTGCAGCAATTGGCATAGAAGGTTAGAAGACCAGCCTTGCACATAGAGTGTCAACGGAGCTCACAATTTGCAGCCTGTTCCCAGAAATGATCGTGGCCCTCTTGTTCTGAGTCAAGTGGAAGGACGGAGCCAGAGACTTTGAAGGTTCTGTGACAGGTTAGGCTGCAACTTCTTGGACTTGCACCATAAGGTTGAGAATTGTAGGGCCCCTAAATGGGTCAGGTGTGCACTACACGTCAGAGGCTGTTACTCAGTAGCTATGTGTTGGTTGCACACAAGGTTTTTTTTTTTTTAGATTAGGCGACTCTCCATCCAGTCCATATAACTGTAGGAAACCCAGAAGAATCAGTGTAAGGTGAAAAGAAATGCCTCTCACCAGTGAGAGTATTAAAATCCTAATGGCAAACTGCCAAAGCATTCACAACAAAGTGCCAGAGTTTGAAGTGCTCATAAAAAGCAGTGCTCCCATAATACCAGGTTAAAATCTGAAACTGGCAGGAGTGAGATTTTTGGGAAAAATTTAAGTGTATATCAAAAGGATAGACAGTTGGGAAATGGAAGTGATGTATTTGTCACAGTAGGCAAGAAACTCAAATCTACTGAGATAGAAATTGAACTGCATATGAGACTGTTTGAGCAAGAATCTACATCTACATCTACATGGATACTCTGCAAATCACATTTAAGTGCGTGGCAGAGGGTTCATCGAACCACCTTCACAATTCTCCATTATTCCAATCTCGTATAGCGCTTGGAAAGAATGAACACCTATATCTTTCCATACGAACTCTGATTTCCCTTATTTTATCGTGGTGGTCGTTCCTCCCTATGGAGGTCGGTGTCAACAAAATATTTTTGCATTTGGAGGAGAACGTTGGTGATTGGAATTTCGTGAGAAGATTCCGTCGCAACGAAAGACGCCTTTCTTTTAATGACTTCCAGCCTAAATCATGTATCATATCTGCGACGTTCTCTCCCATATTTCGCGATAATACAAAATGTGCTGCCTTTCTTTGAACTTTTTTGATGTACTCTGTCAGTCCTATCTGGTAAGGATCCCATACCGCACGGCAGTATTCTAAAAGAGGGCGGACAAGCATAGTGTTGGCAACCTCCTTACTAGGTCTGTTACATTTTCTAAGTGTCCTGCCAATAACACGCCGTCTTTGGTTAGCCTTCCCCACATTTTCTGTGTGTTCCTTCCAATTTAAATTGTTCGCAATTGTAATACACAGGTATTTAGTTGAATTTACGGCTTTTAGATTAGACCGATTTATCATGTAACACGAGTTTAACGAGTTCCTTCTAGCACTCATGTGGATGTCGTCACATTTTTCATTATTCAAGGTCAACTGCCACTTTTCGCACCATTCAGAGATTTTTTCTAAATCATTTTGCAGTTTGTTTTGAGCTTCTGATGACTTTATTAGTCGATAAACGACAGCGTCATCTGCAAATAACGGAAGACAGCTGCTCAGACTGTCTCCCAAATCATTTATATAGATAAGGAACAGCAAAGGGCCAATAACACTACCTTGGGAAACGCCAGCAATCACTTCTGTTTTACTCAATGACTTTCCATCAATTACCACGAACTGTGACCTCCCTGACGGGAAATCACAAACCCAGTCACATGTTGTTGTTGTTGTTGTTGTTGTGGTCTTCAGTCCTGAGACTGGTTTGATGCAGCTCTCCATGCTACTCTATCCTGTGCAAGCTTCTTCATCTCCCAGTACATACTGCAACCTACATCCTTCTGAATCTGCTTAGTGTATTCATCTCTTGGTCTCCCTCTACGATTTTTACCCTCCACGCTGCCCTCCAATGCTAAATTTGTGATCCCTTGATGCCTCAAAACATGTCCTTCCAACCGATCCCTTCTTCTAGTCAAGTTGTGCCACAAACTTCTCTTCTCCCCAATCCTATTCAATACCTCCTCATTAGTTACATGATCTACCCACCTTATCTTCAGCATTTTTCTGTAGCACCACATTTCGAAAGCTTCTATTCTCTTCTTGTCCAAACTAGTTATCGTCCATGTTTCACTTCCATACATGGCTACACTCCATACAAATACTTTCAGAAACGACTTCCTGACACTTAAATCTATTCTCGATGTTAACAAATTTCTCTTCTTCAGAAACGATTTCCTTGCCATTGCCAGTCTACATTTCATACCCTCTCTACTTCGACCATTGTCAGTTATTTTACTCCCTAAATAGCAAAACTCCTTTACTACTTTAAGTGTCTCATTTCCTAATCTAATTCCCTCAGCATCACCCGATTTAATTTGACTACATTCCATAATCCTCGTTTTGCTTTTGTTGATGTTCATCTTATATCCTCCTTTCAAGACACTGTCCATTCCGTTCAACTGCTCTTCCAAGTCCTTTGCTGTCTCTGACAGAATTACAATGTCATCGGTGAACCTCAAAGTTTTTACTTCTTCTCCATGAATTTTAATACCTACTCGGAATTTTTCTTTTGTTTCCTTTACTGCTTGCTCAATATACAGATTGAATAACATCGGGGAAAGGCTACAACCCTGTCTCACTCCTTTCCCAACCACTGCTTCCCTTTCATGCCCCTCGACTCTTATAACTGCCATCTGGTTTCTGTACAAATTGTAAATAGCCTTTCGCTCCATGTATTTTACCCCTGCCACCTTCAGAATTTGAAAGAGAGTATTCCAGTTAACATTGTCAAAAGCTTTTTCTAAGTCTACAAATGCTAGAAACGTAGGTTTGCCTTTTCTTAGTCTTTCTTCTAAGATAAGTCGTAAGGTTAGTATTGCCTCACGTGTTCCAACATTTCTACGGAATCCAAACTGATCTTCCCCGAGGTCCACTTCTACCAGTTTTTCCATTCGTCTGTAAAGTATTCGCGTTAGTATTTTGCAGCTGTGACTTATTAAACTGATAGTTCGGTAATTTTCACATCTGTCAACACCTGCTTTCTTTGGAATTGGAATTATTATATTCTTCTTGAAGTCTGAGGGTATTTCGCCTGTCTCATACATCTTGCTCACCAGATGGTAGAGTTTTGTCATGACTGGCTCTCCCAAGAACACCAGTAGTTCTAATGGAATGTTGTCTACTCCCGGGGTCTTGTTTCGACTCAGGTCTTTCAGTGCTCTGTCAAACTCTTCACGCAGTATCTTATCTCCCATTTCATCTTCATCTACATCCTCTTCCATTTCCATAATATTGTTCTCAAGTACATCGCCCTTGTATAAACCCTCTATATACTCCTTCCACCTTTCTGCCTTCCCTTCTTTGCTTAGAACTGGGTTTCCATCTGAGCTCTTGATATTCATACAAGTGGTTCTCTTTTCTCCAAAGGTCACTTTAATTTTCCTGTAGGCAGTATCTATCTTACCCCTAGTGAGACAAGCCTCTACATCCTTACATTTGTCCTCTAGCCATCCCTGCTTAGCCATTTTGCACTTCCTGTCGATCTCATTTTTGAGACATTTGTATTCCTTTTTGCCTGCTTCATTCACTGCATTTTTATATTTTCTCCTTTCATCAATTAAATTCAATATTTCTTCTGTTACCCAAGGACTTCTACCAGCCCTCGTCTTTTTACCTACTTGATCGTCTGCTGCCTTCACTACTTCATCCCTCAGAGCTACCCATTCTTCTTCTACTGTATTTCTTTCCCCCATTCCTGTCAATTGTTCCCTTGTGCTCTCCCTGAAACTCTGTACAACCTCTGGTTCTTTCAGTTTATCCAGGTCCCATCTCCTTAAATTCCCACCTTTTTTCAGTTTCTTCAGTTTCAATCTGCAGTTCATAACCAATAGATTGTGGTCAGAATCCACATCTGCCCCTGGAAATATCTTACAATTTAAAACCTGGTTCCTAAATCTATGTCTTACCATTATATAATCTATCTGATACCTTTTAGTATCTCCAGGATTCTTCCAGGTATACAACCTTCTTTTACGATTCTTGAACCAAGTGTTAGCTATGATTAAGTTATGCTCTGTGCAAAATTCTCAAGGCGGCTTCCTCTTTCATTTCTTCCCCCCAATCCATATTCACCTACTATGTTTCCTTCTCTCCCTTTTCCTACTGAAGAATTCCATTCACCCATGACTATTAAATTTTCGTCTCCCTTCACTACCTGAATAATTTCTTTTATCTCGTCATACATTTCATCAATTTCTTCATCATCTGCAGAGCTAGTTGGCATATAAACTTGTACTACTGTAGTAGGCATGGGCTTTGTGTCTATCTTAGCCACAATAATGCGTTCACTGTGCTGTTTGTAGTAGCTACCCCGCACTCCTATTTTTTTATTCATTATTAAACCTACCCCTGCATTACCCCTATTTGATTTTGTATTTATAACCCTGTAATCACCTGACCAGAAGTCTTGTCCCTCCTGCCACTGAACTTCATTAATTCCCACTATATCTAACTTTAACCTATCCATTTCCCTTTTTAAATTTTCTAACCTACCTGCCCGATTAAGGGATCTGACATTCCACGCTCCGATCCGTAGAACGCCAGTTTTCTTTCTCCTGATAACGACGTCCTCTTGAGTAGTCGCCGCCCGGAGATCCGAATGGGGGACTATTTTACCTTCGGAATATTTTACCCAAGAGGATGCCATCATCATTTAATCATACAGTAAAGCTGCATGTCCTCGGGAAAAATTACGGCTGTAGTTTCCCCTTGCTTTCAGCCGTACCACCCAGAGTAATCCACTAAATTACAGGCCCATATCATTAACGTCGATATGTAGCAGGATTTTAGAACATATATTGTGTTCGAACATTATGAATTACCTCGAAGAAAACTGTCTATTGACACACAGTCAACATTGGTTTAGAAAACATTGTTCCCATGAAACACAACTAGCTCTTTATTCACATTAAGTGTTGAGTGCTATTGACAAGGGATTTCAAATCGATTCCGTGTTTCTGGATTTCCGGAAGGCTTTTGACACTGTACCACACAAGCAGCTCGTATTGAAGTTGTGTGCTTATGGAATATCGTTTCAGTTATGTGACTGGGTCCCCCCATGAACCATGGACCTTGCCGTTGGTGGGGAGGCTTGCGTGCCTCAGCGATACAGATGGCCGTACCGTAGGTGCAACCACAGTACCCAGAAAATATTAGATACAGGCTCCCAGGTAGATGCTATTTTTCTTGACTTCCAGAAGGCGTTCGATACAGTTCCGCACTGTCGCCTGATAAACAAAGTAAGAGCCTACGGAATATCAGACCAGCTGTGTGGCTGGATTGAAGAGTTTTTAGCAAACAGAACACAGCATGTTGTTATCAATGGAGAGACGTCTACAGACGTTAAAGTAACCTCTGGCGTGCTACAGGGGAGTGTTATGGGACCATTGCTTTTCACAATATATATAAATGACTTAGTAGATAGTGTCGGAAGTTCCATGCGGCTTTTCGCAGATGATGCTGTAGTATACAGAGAAGTTGCAGCATTAGAAAATTGTAGCGAAATGCAGGAAGATCTGCAGCGGATAGGCACTTGGTGCAGGGAGTGGCAACTGACCCTTAACATTGACAAATGTAATGTATTGCGAATACATAGAAAGAAGGATCCTTTATTGTATGATTATATGATAGCGGAACAAACACTGGTAGCAGTTACTTCTGTAAAATATCTGGGAGTATGCGTGCGGAACGATTTGAAGTGGAATGATCATATAAAATTAATTGTTGGTTAGGCGGGTACCAGGTTGAGATTCATTGGGAGAGTGCTTAGAAAATGTAGTCCATCAACAAAGGAGGTGGCTTACAAAACACTCGTTCGACCTATACTTGAGTATTGCTCATCAGTGTGGGATCCGTACCAGATCGGTCTGACGGAGGAGATAGAGAAGATCCAAAGAAAAGCGGCGCGTTTCGTCACAGGGTTATTTGGTAACCGTGATAGCGTTACGGAGATGTTTAATAAACTCAAGTGGCAGACTCTGCAAGAGAGGCGCTCTGCATAGCGGTGTAGCTTGCTCGCCAGGTTTCGAGAGGGTGCGTTTCTGGATGAGGTATCGAATATATTGATTCCCCCTACTTATACCTCCCGAGGAGATCACGAATGTAAAATTAGAGAGATTAGAGCGCGCACGGAGGCTTTCAGACAGTCGTTCTTCCCGCGAACCATACGCGACTGGAACAGGAAAGGGAGGTAATGAGTGGCACGTAAAGTGCCCTCCGCCACACACCGTTGGGTGGCTTGCAGAGTATCAATGTAGTAGATGTACTACCTTTCTTGAATATTGATGTAATCTGTGCAACTTTCCAGTCTTTGGGTACAGATCTTTCATCGAGCGAACGGTTGTATATGATTGTTAAGTATGGAGCTAATGCATCAGCATACTCCGAAAGGAACCTAATTGGTATACAGTCTGTACAAGAAGACCAATCAGTAGCCGAGGTGGGAATAAAATTGATAATTGGATCTGTAGGTAGTGGGGAGTGGGCGTGGTAATTATGACAATAAACAATCACTTACTCTCCCATCACTTACTATGAATAATTTTATTCTAGCAGTGTATACACAAAATCTTGTAGCATAGAGCATGTACTACAGAGGACTCACTTGGCAAAGATACAATTATTCTTGCTGGGGTAGGACAGTGATATTATTGGAGGAGGAGAGGAGGGGTTGAGCCAGTGGTTCTACATCCCACAGATCCTTCTATTGCCCACCAGACTCGTCTCGTGATGTAATTGAAAGCTTTATAGAAAACATCATTTCACTTGTACCAAAGCTCTCCAGTTATAATGCAATCATCAGTGGAGATTTTAATCATCCAACAGTTAATGAGGAAAACTACAGTTTTGTTAGCAGTGGGAATGGTAAGACAACTTGTGAGACGTTACTAAATGCCCTCTCTGAAAACTATCAGACCAGATAGTTAGGAATCCCAATCATGATGGTAATATATTGGATCCAATGGCAACAATTAGACCTGACCTCTTTGAGGATGTCCATATGAAAATGTATCCATGCTGCAGTTGTGGCATCAATGACTACACACAAAAAAAAAAAAAAATTACGCAGAAATATAGATAAGTTCAGCAAACTAGATAAAATATCAGTAGTGTCATATCTCAATAAGGAACTTGAAACTTTCAGCACAGGGCAGGAGCATGTGGAGGAACTCTGGCTCAAGTTTAAAAGAACATTTCACCACAAACTGAATAGCTGTGTGCCCAGTACAACATTTCACAATGGGGAGGAACCTCTGTTGCACACCGTTGCTGTAAAGAAACTTCTAGATGAACAGAGATTACTGCATAATACGTGTGAAACAAAGTGTAGGGTTACAGGTAGAAAAATGCTGAATGAAACTTGTAGAGCTATAGACAGAGAGATGCTGAATAAAACGTGTTTGGCTGTCAAGAGTGCAATGCATAATGCCTTCAATGATTACCATAGCAGAATATTGTCAAATGATATCTCACAAAACATAAAGAAATTCTGGTCATATGTAATGGCTGTTAGTGGCACCAAAGTTAGTGTCCAGTCTCTAGTTAATGAGACAGGAACTGAACTTGAATGTAGCAAAGCAAAGACTGAAATGCTTAACTCCTTTTCAAATATTCCTTTACAAAGGAAAACCCAAGAGAACTGCCCCTATTTAATCTCTGACCCACTGAAAAGATGAATGAAGTAACTATTAGTGTCAGTGGAATCCCTATCAGAGCCCATATTGAATTTGTGGCTGATTTAGCTCCTCTTCTAACTGTAATCTCTTGTAGATCCCTCAAAGAAAAAACTGTGCCAAGGTCTTGGAAAAAGGTACAGGTCACACCCATCTACAAGAAGGGAAGTAGAAGTGATCCACAAAACTACCATCCAATATCCTTGACACTGATTAGTTGTAGAATCTTAGAACATTTTCTGAGCTCAAACGTAATAAGGTATCTCAAACAGAATGACCTCTTCAATACCGGACAGCAAGTATTCTGAAAACATCAATCATATGAAACCCAACTTCCACTTTTCTCACATGACATACTGAAACCTTTGGATCAAGGTAGTCAGATAGATACAGCATTTCCTGATTTCTGAAAAGCATTTGCCTCAGTACCACACCTATGCTTATTGTCAAAAGTAGAGTCATATGGGGTATGAAGTGAAATTTGTGACCGGATTGAGGACTTTTTTGTAGGGAGGACGCAGCATGTTTTCTTGGATGGGTTGTTATCGTCATAACTTCGGGTATGCCCTAGGGAAGTGTGTTGAGATAATTGCTGTTCATGTTGTGTATTAATGACCTTGCAGACAATATTAATAGTAGCCTCAGACTCTTTGCAGATTATGCAGTTGTCTATAATGAAGTACTATCTGAAAGAAGCTGCATAAATATTCAGTCAGACCTTGATAAGATTCCAAAGTGTTGCAGAGATGGCTACTTGCTTTAAATGTTCAGAAATGTAAAATTGCATCTCAAAAAATGAAAAAAACATGGTATCCTATGACTATAATATCAATAAGTGACTATTTGAATCGGCCAACTCATACAAATATCTGGGTGTAACACTTCGTAATTATATGAAATGTAATGATTACATAGGCTCCGTTATGGGTAAGGCAGGTGGCAGACTTTGGTTTATTGGTAGAATACTGAGGAGGTGCGATCAGTCTACACAGGAGATTGCTTGCAAATCACTCATGAGACTGGTTCTAAAATATTGTCAAGTGTATGGGACTCATACAAAATAGGATTAACAAGGGATACTGAATGTGTAAAGAGAAGGGCAGCACAGATGGTCACAGGTATGTTTCATCCATGGGAGAGTGTCACAGCTGGCAAACTATTGATGATAGATGTAAACTATCCTGAGAAAATCTATGAACATAATTTCAAGAACTGGCTTTAAAGGATGACTCTAGGAATATAGTACAATCCCCTACACATAGCTCATAAGCAGAACCCTAATATACCGAGCAAGGTGGCACAGTGGTTAGCACACTGGAGTCATATTCGGGAGAACAATGGTTCAAATGCTGACTTAAGTTTTCTGTGATTTCCCTAAATTTCTTCAGGCAAATGCCAGGATGGTTCCTTTGAAAGGGCACAGCTGACTACCTTCCCCATCCTTCAATAATCCGATGGGACCAATGACCTTGCTGTTTAGTCCTCTCCCCCCAAATCAGTGAACCAACCAACCTAACCCTAATAACAGGTACAGCGGGAAGTGAGCCCTGCCATACTCCTCAGGGAGGTCTGGAGAGAACAGATGTAGATGTACAGTATTAGACATAAAAACTGACCGCCGGTCGGCCGCCACAGAGACCAAGTCCGAGTCGTTCACTTAAGGTGGCCAATAAAACTGACTGCCCCTTACATCTTTTGATGTTGCTGTTGATGACCTTGAGATGTGACATAAGGATATCATTTAATGCTTTTGAGTAACGGAAGTCGTTCCACATGGGAAATACAACTACTCTCGTCTCATATGTTGCGATTTTTCTGCCACAGCCCCTACTGAGCCAAAAGGAACATCAAAGACACCGGAACTCTTCGCTAGCTCCTAGGTAACGTGCTTGGCTGCCAAATGCACGCTGCCTTTGTTTGCCTCTCGAGACTCGCTGAAAGCCAGATTTTTAAATCTTTTGTAGCACAGCTACAAGCAGGCAGATACAAATTCAATGAGGTAATCGTAAGACAACGCTCGAGCAAAATTCGTCTTGCTACTTTTAGTAACCCTTAGTGTCAAAGCGAAAACCTTACGCTACTGCCTAATTCATATTGCCACTTTTGTTTTCTGCCGACATATTTTTTGTTGTTCTGAATACATAATTTTATCTAGCAACTGCCACATTTTCATAATACTTGCGAATGATACAGGAAATGAAGTAAACACAGATCTTTTCGAAGTCAGAAGTCGGAAATATCCTACTAATTCGTGTTAAAATAGGCTCAATCGTCTTACAGACACTTAATGCTTTATTAAGATAGACTGCCGTCGTGGTGTTTCTGTAGTAAGCTGAATTTAATTTGTATTAGTACAGTGAATATTGTAATTGCGTTTTCCATTAGTTTACTAAACGCAACAGTAATCATCAAAGAGAAAGTAATTCTTCACGATATCTAAAACAATCTGACAATGCTAAAGTAGTTTATAAATTCTACGCCCATAGAAACCTACTGGTTCTAACGATGTCATAAAATCAGTATAGTTTGAAGAGTATTTTCATCTAGAAATGAATTGCCTTGACGGTTGATCGATCAAGAGGGGGAAAGGTAAAATTTTACGCGTATATGACGAGAGGGACAAGTGCTTGAGAGAGGACTTCCCTATCAAAACAAGTGCCTGAGAGACGACTTTCCTATCAATCTCCTGGACAGTTTTGTTTCTCAAATCAACAGAGTGCGTTATCATGCAGTAGCACAGGTGATGTAGTTTTGTGGCTCGATTTTCTTGCACTGCGACCGAAAGGTGTCTCAGCTGTTGGCAACAAATTCCAGTTGTGATGCACACACCCCTTGGGACAGAATTCGTAGCCCAAAACACACTTTTGGAGCTATCAGATGTATAATATTATGTTCACACTATTTTCTCGAGTTTACGTCTTTTGGTGGGGCTCAGCCTTTCGTTTCTTCCTAGGAAGTTAACGATAAAGGTATCAAAACACGTCACCAGTAACAGTACTGCATAGGAATGCTCAATGAGCGACCTGATGACGTTCAATAATAGTCACTCCGATGATTATTGTTGTTTCGAATTAGAGCATGCAGTACTCCTACACCAGACTTCTGAACTTTGCCTGTTGAATGCAAACGTCGCATGATGGTTAAATGGTAGAATCCATCACATGTATCAGTAGTCGAGACTTCCTTAAAGTGGAAAATCATTCATGCCAGAACAATCTTTGTTGAAACAAGAATATCTTTTTCTGGCGTATTTTTCCCAAAAGCACTCGCTCCACACAGTTCAATTCTTTATAGCTGCCTCCTCTGCATTCACCCTTCTGTTATACCAAAAGTAAATATTGTGTTGCAGATGTTACACCTTTTTCCACTCGCGACTAAATTTTACAATGCTTAACTGTAGTTCATGATTTTCAAGTATGCAAAATCCAATGCTTAACTGCAAGATGGTAACTAGAACTTCAAATTCGAAAATGACAGTTGATACATACACTGATAGCGTCGCGCTGCGTTCACATGGGCGGTGCCGGATTTCAGGCGGCGAGTGACGTCTGGCCGGTGGCCGGTAGCCGCTGCAGCTCAAGTGTAAGCTGTTAATGATCGCGACACAGCCACGAGCTGTCCTGCGGAATTGTTTCTGGAATACTTGTTATTTCTGGTGGGTAGAATGTGAAGCGAATTATCTTCGATGTTGAATAAGATTCATAACTTCAGACGGGGGTCGAAATGCGGTTAAAAAAAAAATCCATGAAGTAGCCAACACTTCTTCCTAACACTTCCGCATCTTACAGTATTGCCAGATTGTGCGGTCAGTTTTATTGGCCACCTTAAGTGAACAACTCTGTGACGGCCGGCCGGCGATCAGTTTTTATGTCTAAGACTGTACATGTAGAACATTATTCTATATGACATTACAGAATGAAAATATGCAAAATACATCAACTTACTGATTTGTCTCTCCCAAAGATTTGTTATGATTCTGAGCACAAGTGTGTCTGAACGAGGCTGTTTTTAGGAGTTCCAAAATGTTTCTTTTCCAATTTCAATTCCCATCAACATGGACCCCTAAGAATTTTGAAGTTTTATTATTACCTCACCATGTGTTAAATTTATCGTTGGCGTAGTACTCCTGGATGTACAGCACTGAATACATTGTATCTTTTTAAAATTGAGGTTGAGACCGTTCACAGAAAATCAGTTAATGATACCTTTAAGAACTTTGTTTACAATTTCTTCTGTTTCTGTATGTATGCTTGGATTGATTACAATGCTAGTGTCATCAGCAAAAATAAGTAATTCTGAGATTCTTGCATATTGGATGGAAGATCGTTTACATATATGAGGAACAATAGTGGACTTAAGACTGAACCTTGGGAGGATCCCATAAAGAATTTCACCCCAGTCAGAATTATGCCCCTGGCCTATATTTGTTGAATTACAAAGTCCAGTTTTCTGCATTCTTTTGGTTAGGTATTACATTATTCATTGAGTGGCTTTACAACCAATCCCATAAATCTTCAATTTATCCAGGAGAATACTGTGACTCACAGTCAGATGCCTTAAATAGGTCACAGAAAATACCAATCAGTGCAATTTTATAAGGGGCATTCAAAAAGAAACGAGCCAGAGTTTGGAAGGTGCGAACCAATGACAGGAGGGTAATTCGTGGCGTGTGTAAGGAGGTGTGGTTCCGGCCAGAGCGTGGAAGTTCACAGGCAGTTGCTAGAGGGCACGCGTGCACATCATGTGACTATACAGAGCTAGCTGCAGCATGCATCAATTGTCCAACGCTGCCAGTCGCATTGCAAACAGTGACATGGAAGCTTCAACAGAAGAGAAAGAAGTGTTGTTCATTTTCTGACAGTGGAAGGAGGAGGAGGAACGGAGATTCATCGACGACTATCACAAGTGTACGGCGAACACTGCATGTCCCTTGCAGGGGCAAGGCGTGGCACAAGCGCTTCAGGGAAGGACAGGTGTCGTTAGCTGATGATGCACAGTCTGGAGCACCACACTGCATTACCAATGACTTCGTCCAGGTAGTGGATGCACTCATTGCCCAGGACCACCGAGTGACAGTGAAAGCCGCAGCTGCCATGGTCAGATTGAGTGTCAGAAGTGTTCAACCCATCATGAATGAATGACTGCACATGCACAAAGTGTGTGCCCAATGGGTGCCCCAGAGTCTTTAACCACATCAGGAAGCATGTGAAATGGCCCACTGTCTTGCTCATCTGCAGCGCTATGCTCAGAAAGGGAATGCGTTCCTGGCACGAGTGTTGCCCGGAGATGAGTCATGGTGTCATCACTTCAAACCAGAATCAAAATGACAAAGACTCCAGTGGAAGCATCCAGGGTCACCAGCACCAAAAAAAGCCAAGGCCATCCACATGAGTGCAGGGGAGGTTATGCTGACGTTCTTCTTTGACCACGATGGCCCCCTTCTGATTCACTTCCTGCAGCATGGGACAACAGTGAATGCCCAGTGTTACTCGCAGACCTTGATGACCCTTCGCCAAGCGATCAAATCAAAATGACCAGGCAATCTCACCCATGGGGTCATTCTCCTCCACGACAATGCAGAGCCTCATACGGCAAATACCATCGCGGCACTCCTGCAGAAGTTCAAATGGGAGGTTCTAGGCCCCCCTCGATACAGTCCAGACCTCTCCCCCTGTGATTATGCCATTTGTGGTCCTTTTAAAAAGGCTCTGAGGGCCAAACGATTCACCTCGGACGACAATGTCCAGCTGTACATGTGGAACTGGTTAACATCGTAGCCCCGGGAATTTTATGAGACAGCCATTCACTGCCTTGTGTCACACTTGGACAAGTGTCTCAACAGTCGGGGTCTTCTAACACGCAGGTACTGGTTTCTGTAATTATGCCTCCAGCTTGTTTCTTTTTGAATACCCCTTATATTATCTAATGCTTGTAAAATCTGGTGAGTGAACATGAAAATGCATTCTTAGTAGAGCAACTCTCCTGAAATGCAAACTGTCATTTTCTGACGGTATTATTGTTCCAAACTACATCACCTTATCAAATTTTTTGAAAGTGATGTCAGCAGTGAAACAGGTCAGTATTTATTGACATCTCTCTTACCATGTTTCTTAAAGAGGGATTTAACAACAGCATATTTCAGTCTCTCTGGAAAAACGCTTTGAGTCAGTGAGGCATTACATGTTTCCAATGAAACTGGGCTCATCATATATCAAATCTTTGGTATGCTATTGCAAATACCATCAAAGCCAGATGAGTTTTTATTTTTGAGAGAATGTACAATTCTCTTTAGGAGAAGTTGGTGACACAGTCATATGATTGAATTTTATGAGATTTGATTTTTCAATATACTGCTGTAATTTTTCTCTTCGCCTGTTTGTCCCTATGCTTTCTGTTGTATTTAAGAAATTAGTATTAAACACATTTGGTACCTGTCACTCATCAATTTTATGACTAATTAATGTGTCTGCACCATAAAAATAAACAATGACATGAACTGTGTAGATTATTCCATCTACTCAAGTCTGAAGACAGTAATCATTAACTGAAATCAACTACCCGATTAATAAACATTTGTGGTTCATGACTCAATTTACCAAAAAAAAAAAACATAATTCTGAATTGCTGGAGAACCTTACTGCAACTAAGTATGTTGCAACTCGTGGGTATCAATATTACTTAGTTTTTGTAATACAGGTGTATTTCTGCAAACAAACAGCACATAACCAGAGCATGAGCAAACATTGGGAATGTATGTGTTGTGTGCTTCTTCGTTCGACAGGGATTGGGCACAGACCGCTGAGTGGCGTCTGACTATTATAGATTGGTATATGAAGAAACTGTTATATGAGAAACTACATGTCATTTGATAAACGGCTATGTTAAATTTTTCTATTCAGAATGGACTATAAGTAGGCCGACTGATAAAATTTTGGTTTAAGAAAAATGTGGTATTCTAGGAATTTTGAAAAGTTTATGGAATCACTTTATGCATGTGCATTGGGAGTACTTTACTTACGAGAGTGAGCATCATATTGAAAATTACTGTAAATTATACAAAATTCTTCATTAATGATTCAATCAATTAATTAATTATGTCACTTGGTGTATAAAACTTGGGCTAAACAAAGTACAATGGAATAGGTCAAAACTTAACAATACTATGACAAATTGGGTAATATGAAATTTAGCTACCTATGAACTTTAATGTTAAAGAATGGGAAGTCCAGGTTGGCATATGAACAACTACGAAAAAGACAGATTGCAACTCACAGTAAAGATGACACACTATCTTACAGATACACACAACAATAAGACTATTACACACTGAGCTTTCGGCCAAAGTCTTCTTCAGAAAAGAAAGGAAAACAAACACACACACACACACACACACACACACACACACACACACACACACACACAAATATGACGCACTACCTTACAGATACACACAACAATAAGACTATTACACACTGAGCTTTCGGCCAAAGTCTTCTTCAGAAAAGAAAGGAAAACACACACACACACACACACACACACACACACACACACACACACACACACACACAACAAAAAACCACTACCTCCAGACATTGTGTGTGTGTGTGTGTGTGTGTGTGTGTGTGTGTGTGCGTGCGTGCGTGCGTGCGTGTGAGCGCGCTTGCGTGTCCTTTCCTTTCTGAAGAAGGCTTTGGTCAAAAGCTCATTATGTAACAGCCTTTTTGTTGTGTCTATCTGCAGAACTTGGATTATGTTATTTTAAAGTTCAACCTACCTACTAATCTTCATATCCAGCGGATTCACCATGCCCAGAAATACCTACTAGATCACAATAATTTTTCTTGGTATGCAACATGGCAGAATAATGGATCCAACCAAGGAACCAGTTTAGTTGACACTTTGAAATATTCGGACACTTTCCACATTAACACTAGTTAGAGGAAAAAATTAGTTGCTCACAGAAGTTGAAGTCACAACAGATGGAATAGTTCCAACATGCTACGTTACAACTCCTAAAACAGCTCAGTTCAGCCACAATTGCAGTTAAATCATTGCAAAAGCTTGCGACAGACAAATCAGTAAGTCAAGATATTTTGCATATTTTCAATCAATAATATCATATGGACTAATGTTCAGGAGTAACCCATCTTAAATTAAGTCTTCATTGTTCAAAATTGTGTAGTAAGAATAATATGTGGTGCAAGAAATGATGACATTCACTACTCCACATTAAGGTAGTCTTTACTATAAAAAGGCGTGAACTATACTGCAACCGAACGTTTTGATCACTTACCCAGTGATATAAAATGTCTGACATACTTTATTTTTAAGTTTACTTTCTGTCCAAAGCATCAAGTTAAAAATTAAAAGGAAAAATAAATAAAGTACAAGTTACAGGAATAGAACTGAGAAGTAAAATTTTGAATAGTTTCAAATTGAAAAATAGCCTGTGTTATGAAGTTATTTAATCTCAATGTTAAGTTTCACCCTTTTAGAGCATCATCAGAATGTCTAAAAAACAAAAAACACTGAAACATACATAGAAACTTGCACAAAAGTAAGAGTCACAGAGTCATAAAGAATGAGGCATGGACACAATAAAAAGAAAGAAAATGACAATAAGCCACCTGCTGTGTGAAGGACACAGGAAAATTTCAAAAACTGTATGTTACCTTAAGTGTAACAGCAGACAGTGCAATAGCAGCACAGCACAGGACCATAATACAAAAGTATAAACACAGTATCAGCTATGCAGGGCACAATAGGTCCATTTAGTACTCACAAAAATATGACTACGACAGATTAAAAATCACACACAGTATTAGCCCATTTACTGAACATTACTGTGCCTTTATTACATCTTGTTTTGCTATTTGTCATTCTACCATCATTTTACCTTCTTCTTTTGCTCATATATGGGCACATTAATATATATTTGGTTTTACATACTTCATATGACTAGTTCTGTTTTCATATATGCATTTTAATCTACGCTGAAGAGCCAAAACATTGTGACCATTTGCTTAATAGCTTATTTGTCCATCTTCTGTATGAAATACACCACTGAGTCTGCATATCAGGGATCTGACAGTTTGTGGAGTTTGTTGTTGTTGTGGTCTTCAGTCCTGAGACTGATTTGATGCAGCTATCCATGCTACTCTATCCTGTGCAAGTTTCTTCATCTCCCAGTAACTACTGCAACCTACATCCTTCTGGATATGCTTAGTGTGTTCATCTCTTGGACTCCCTCTACGATTTTTAACCTCCACTCTGCCCTCCAATAGTAAATTGGTGATCCCTCGATGCCTCAGAACATGTCCTACCAACCGATCCCTTCTTCTAGTCAAGTTGTGCCACAAATTTCTCTTCTCCCCAATCCTATTCAATACCTCCTCATTAGTTATGTGATCTATCCATCTAATCTTCAGCATTCTTCTGTAGCACCACATTTCAAAAGCTTCTATTCTCTTCTTGTCCAAACTATTTATCATCCATGTTTCACTTCCATACATGGATACAATCCATACAAATACTTTCAGAAACAACTTCCTGACACTTAAATCTATACTCGATGTTAACAAATTTCTCTTCTTCAGAAACACTTCCCTTGCCATTGCCAGTCTACATTTTATATCCTCTCTACTTCGACCATCATCAGTTATTTTGCTCCCCAAATAGCAAAACTCCTTTACTACTTTCAGTGTCTCATTTCCTAATCTAATTCCCTCAGCATCACCCGATTTAATTCGACTACATTCCATTATCCTCGTTTTGCTTTCGTTGATGTTCATCTTATATCCTCCTTTCAAGACACTATCCATTCCGATCAACTGCTCTTCCAAGTCCTTTGCTGTCTCTGACAATGTCATCGGCAAACCTCTTCATGCAGTATCATATCTCTCATTTCATCTTCCTCTACATCCTCTTCTATTTCCATAATATTGTCCTCAAGTACATCGCCCTTGTATAGACCCTCTATATACTCCTTCCACCTTTCTGCTTTCCCTTCTTTGCTTAGAACTGGGTTTCCATCTGAGCTCTTGATATTCATACAAGTGGTTCTCTTTTCTCCAAAGGTCTCTTTAATTTTCCTGTAGGCAGTATCTATCTTACCCCTAGTGATATGCACCTCTACATCCTTACATTTGTCCTGTAGCCATCCCTGCTTAGCCATTTTGCACTTCCTGTTGATCTCATTTTTGAGATGTTTGTATTCCTTTTTGCCTGCTTCACTTACTGCATTTTTATATTTGCTCCTTTCATCAATTAAATTCAATATTTCTTCTGTTACCCCAGGATTTCTATTAGCCCTCATCTTTTTACCTACTTGATCCTCGGCTGCCTTCACTATTTCGTCCCTCAAAGCTACCCATTTTTCTTCTACTGTATTTCTTTCCCCCATTCCTGTCTATTGTTCCCTTATGCTCTCCCTGAAACTCTGTACAGCCTCTGGTTCTTTCAGTTTATCCAGGTCCCATCTCCTTAAATTCCCACCTTTTTGCAGTTTCTTCAGTTTTAATCTACAGTTCATAACCAATAGATTGTGGTCAGAGTCCACATCTGCCCCAGGAAATGTCTTACAATTTAAAACCTGGTTCCTAAATCTCTGTCTTACCATTATATAATCTATCTGAAACCTGTCAGTATCTCCAGGTTTCTTCCATGTATACAACCTTCTTTTATGATTCTTGAACCAAGTGTTAGCTATGATTAAGTTGTGCTCTGTGCAAAATTCTACCAGGCGGCTTCCTCTTTCATTCCTTACCCCCATTCCATATTCACTTACTACGTTTCCTTCTCTCCCTTTTCCTACTGCCGAATTCCAGTCACCCATGACTATTAAATTTTCGTCTCCCTTCACTATCTGAATAATTTCCTTTATTTCATCATACATTTCTTCAATTTCTTCATCATCTGCAGAGCTAGTTGGCATATAAACTTTTACTACTGTAGTAGGCATGGGCTTCGTGTCTATCTTGGCCACAATAATGCGTTCACTATGCTGTTTGTAGTAGCTAACCCGCACTCCTATTATTTTATTCATTATTAAACCTACTCCTGCATAGCCCCTATTTGATTTTGTATTTATAACCCTGTATTCACCTGACCAAAAGTCTTGTTCCTCCTGCCACCAAACTTCACTAATTCCCACTATATCAAACTTTAACCTATCCATTTCCATTTTTAAATTTTCTAACCTACCGGCCCGATTAAGGGATCTGACATTCCACACTCCGATCCGTAGAACACCAGTTTTCTTTCTCCTGATAACGACGTCCTCCTGAGTAGTCCCCGCCCGGAGATCCGAATGGGGGACTATTTTACCTCCGGAATATTTTACCCAAGAGGACGCCATCATCATTTAACCATACAGTAAAGCTGCATGCCCTCGGGAAAAATTACGGCCATAGTTTCCCCTTGCTTTCAGCCGTTCGCAGTACCAGCACAGCAAGGCCGTTTTGGTTAGTGTTACAAGGCCAGATCAGTCGATCATCCAGACTGTTGCCCCTGCAACTACTGAGAAGGCTGCTGCCCCTCTTCAAGAACCACACGTTTGTCTGGCCTCTCAACAGATACCCCTCCGTTGTGGTTGCACCTATGGTACGGTTATCCGTATCGCTGAGGCATGCAAGCCTCCCCACCAACAGCAAGGTCCACGGTTCATGGGGGGAGGTATGTGGCACTAAATGTCTATGCACAGTTCATGTAATTTGTGGAAATAGCAGGCTGCTGATATGCATATGCGGTGACTGCGTCAGATAGCGACCTAAATGGATTCCCTAGGATTAACATCATGTGAATTTAGTCACAGAGGCATCAACGAGAGTTCACTATAATGTTCCTCAGACCACTGTAGCATGATTCTGGCTCTGAGACACTGACAATTATACAGCTGAAAGATAATATCATCGTTGGGGAAGACATAAAGCATGAAGGGATGCAGGTGGTTTGCAGCTGTCAGCATGCCTTTGATTACCACCGCACGTCAAATGCAAGCGCAGGAGACTGTGTCCTATAGCATAATACTGATCCTGCTAGCCTGAGTCCGTGATGCACTGCACGTTTCAAGATGCCATTCACCTTGATCATGGCATTTGTGGAAACGACCATCGACCTAGTGTAGCAAAAATGTGATTCACCTGAAGAGCCGACACTTTTCCATTGATCGACGGTCAGATTCTGATGATCCCGTGCCCACTGCAATCGAAATTAACGATGTCGGTGGATCAACATGTGAACATGTAGGTGTGGTCTACTGTGGACCTCCATGTTCAACAATGTGCAACGAATGGTGTGCTCTGAAACACTTGTTTCATGTAACAGCATTGTGCTGTTTCCACAGAGATGCCACAGGTAACCACCTATCCCACTTCACAGATTAGACAATCATCCAATGTGAAGAGTCATGGACATTCATCCATTTTGCGTCTAGCTGTAGTTTCACTGTCCTGCCTCTTTCCATAGATGCTCATGACAGTAGTCCATGCACATTCGACATGCTTTTTTCACTGGCTCAACGTAATAATAATTTCCCCTTGTCAAAGTGCTTATCTCAAAGGAGTTCCCAATTTTGCAGCCCACACCTTCACTAGGGTGATCCCCGCCCGTGTGTGCTCCACTTACATACTTTTGTTATGGCATCACTTACCTATAACACCACCAGGTGGTATCCAACGTCGCAGTGGGCAGTGGTCATAATGTTTTGGCTTATCAGTATTTGTTTTACACAGTTTTATATCCATGTAAATGCCTTGTGGCTAGTTTTGTGTGCCATCTGGTTATCTTTTGCCACACTAGTGGTGTGTGTGCTTTCTAGTTTGTCATAGTTGTATCTGTGTAAAGGTTTAACAGATCTATTGCACAGTGTATGGTTGATACTGTTTCTATTATTTTGTAAGTGTGGGCCTATGCTGTGCTGCTATGATGGTGCCTGCTAATGTGGTTAAGGTAACAAATGGGTATTTGAAACTTCTGAAACTTTTCCATCTCCTTCATACACAGGATGGCTTATCGTCGTAATTTCCTTCTTTTAATTAGGTTCAACTTTCATTCTTTGTGACTGGTACAGATGCGTTTCACGTCTAGTTACTTTTGGTTCACTATATGTTTTCGTGTTTTATTCACGTAGTTGTACAAGACACAACCCCCCCCCCTCCCCCCAATTTGTTCTTAATAGATTGTTTTCTTGTTTTATAGAGAATCTGATGATGCCCCAAATGGGTGAAATGCATTATTGAAATTAAGTAAAACTGCAACACAGACTGTTTTTCAATTTGAAACAACTGCAAGTAATCTTAAAACAGAAAAAAAGAGTATTTTCAGCAGAATCAACTTGCACATAACACCACAAAAAATAGGGTTTGCACCTTTCATCTATGTAACAGGTATGAATCATGAGGGTTCTAGTTAAAAACGTACAGGAACTTCATTGGAGCACTGTCTTACCTCAAAGCATTTTTAGTCATCTTGGAGAGCACCCTCACATAAGTAACATTGTGCAAACTCCGAAATGAAAGTAGCAAAAACAATACCATCTAGAACACTGTAGACTAACACTGGGGTGCTAAACCACCTTTAGTAAAAAACAATAGCACTGGCAGTGTGATATTCCACTAATGAATATACCTCCTTATCTGGTGCAACTCTGCAAGCTGATATCATTCTCAGATTTGTCATCAGCTGTCTGAAGCCCTTTGCCACAGACAATCTCTATGACCTGCCTGGAACTGCTGCTCCCAAACCCTTGTCTCATGGCTCATACCCCTGTAATATATCTAGATGCAAGACCTGTCCCATACATACTCCTACCACCACCACCCACTCCAGTTGTGATGTTAGCCTGCTTTATTTCTTCGTTGATGGTTCTCGGTGTCGACATACTGCATTGTGACACTGGCTGAAAAAATAGGGGGGGTGGGGGGGTGGGGTGGAAGTGCAGTACTGATTACCATAAATGATGTAGTCGACAGGTGCACAGTTACATTTCACAGTTCTTTACTTTTACTGTTCACAACCCCCCCCCCCCCTCCCCCTTATTTTACAGTTACATGGCCACTGCACTACTGATTAACTTTCGATAAGCCTTATTAATAGGTTGCGGGCAAACATCCACATATTGCTGCAATAGTTTACTGTAGAACATTTACGAGCAGTAAAAGCCTAACCACACATTGCACAGTCTTTCAAATAAATTGAATAGACACTGTCATTGCTTTAACATATGACCTATTGGTGTAACACTTATTTCACAGTTAAGTTGATGCATTGCTGTTGATCTAACCGATACAGGTTGTGTGTCTGAAACTCAGCCACGGACTGACTGCCTCAGGACCAAAAATCAAGCCCTTATATATCCTCACAATAATAGACACTGAAACTACACATTGTTTGATGTTTAATTTACAGAAATCACAGTTAAAACTTAACTCATTAAATTAACTGAATACATCTAAAACTTCCTTCTTTTTAACAATTTCTCCTACTAAAAGGGTTAAGCCAAATTATTTGTTTAAATGATGAAATTAACAGATATATTTATACAAACAATACTATTGACAAAACTGGGAATTACTTTGCAATTAATTAAGGGCTGGCTTTCCTAACATGTTTTTGAATAGAGCCAAATAGATACTTTACAAATACTGTTAGTTGTTCCCCCAAATGTTTATAATTAGTACCGAATTCATATTTGTTTATACGCCCAACAATAGAATTTAAGTTATGAAACAATCACTGATTCACCCTATAATAAAAGACACTGACTAGGAATAGTCAAAATAAATTATAAAATCAATTACATACATAAAACTGAGTATAAAGTTAGATCTGGTGTTATATTCTTTAAAACTGAGGGCCAACCTTTCTTGTATACGAAAATGCAGATTATACTCACATATGTTAATGGTATTCAGTTCAAAAATGAAAAAAATGAATTTTAAGCAGGCAGATGGTGAAACAAGAGGGAAAGTAAAAATATCCCAGCTTGCTTTGTCAAAGAGTCCAGTCACAAGCATTGTCTATCTCATCAAAGGCAGGGCTACTTGTGAAACCAGTTATTTAATCTACAAGCTAAGCTGCAAATACTGTGCTGCATTCTATGTGGGCACGACAACCAACAAGCTTTCTGTCCACATGAACGGCCACTGACAAACTGTGGCCAAGAAACAGCTGGACCACCCAGTTGCTTAACACGCTGCCCAATATGACATTCTTCGTATCAATGACTGCTTCACAGCCTGTCCCATCTGGATCCTACCTACCAACATCAGCTTTTCTGAAATGTGCAGGTGGGAACTCTCCCTGCAATGTATCCTATGTTCCCATAACGCTCCAACCCACAACATTTGTTACTCATTGTCCTTTAGACACATATCCATTATCCTGTTCCTACTCCAGCACTGTACAACCCACTATTCCACCAATGCACCCACAGTCTTTCTACTTCTCTCCTTTTCCGCTGCCCCCCCCCCCCCCCTCCTGTTCTCTGTCCAACCTCCAGACTGCACCTAGCTTCCCTACCCTCTCTCTCCACCTCATCCATGTATGCTTCCACAAGCAGCACTTTTCTGTCCACCACCCCTACCCCACTATCCCTCTCCCACGATGCCTCAGCCTCCTCCTTACCCCCACCACCCAGACTGCTTTCCTCATCATGCGCTGCTGCTTGCAGCCTGGCACAACAGTCAGACACTGTAGTCATGAGTGTGAGAATTGTGTGTGTGTGTGTGTGTGTGTGTGTGTGTGTGTGTGTGTGTGTAATTCTGATGAAGGTTTACTTGTTGGACAGTCTTTTTGTTGTGTCTATCTGCAAACCAGGATATCTGCTGTATGGTGAATAACACTCCATCCTTTTAACAATATTGTCATTATTTCATCCTGTGGAATTAGTGAAGTCTGGTGGCAAGAGGTACAACACTTCTGGTCACATGAATAGAGGGTTATAAATACAAAATTAAATATCGGTAATGCAGGAGTACATTTAATAATGAATGAAAAAATAAGAATGTGGATAAGCTACTATGAACAGCATAGTGAACACATTATTGTAGCCAAGATAGGCATGAAGCCCACGCCGACCGCAGTAGTACAAGTTTATATGCCAACTAGCTCGGCAGATGATAGAGAGATTGAAGAAACATATGGTGCAATAAAGGAAATTATTCAGATATTAAGGGGTTGAAAATTTAATATTTATGGGGGACTGGAATTCGATAGTAGGAAAAGGAAGAGAAGGAAAAGTAGTAGGTGAATATGGACTGGGGAATGAAAGAGGAGGCCGCCTGGTAGAATTTTGCACAGAGCATAACTTAATCATAGCGAACACTTGGTTTAAGAACCACAAAAGAAGGTTGTATACATGGAAGAGGCTTAGAGACACTGGAAGGTTTTAGATAGATTGTATAATGGTATGACAGAGATTTAGGAACCAAGTTTTAAACTGTAAGACATTACCAGGGGCAGATGTGGACTCTGACCACAATTTATTGGTTATGAACTGTAGATCAAAACTGCAGAAACTGCAAAAACGTAGGAATTTAAAGAGATGGGACCTGAGTAAACCGAAAGAACCAGAGGTTGTAGAGACATTCAGAGATAGCATTAGGGAACAACTGACAAGAACAGGGGAAAGAAATATATTAGAAGAAAAATGGATAGCCTTGAGAGATGAAATAAGGAAGGCAGCAGAGGATCAAGTAGGTAAAAAGACAAGGACTGGTAGAAATCCTTGGGTAACAGAAGAGATATTGAATTTAATTGATGAAAGGAGAAAATATAAAAAATGCAGTAAATGAAGCAGGCAAAACAGAATACAAACATCTCAAAAATGAGATCGACAGGAAGTTCAGAACGGCTAAGCAGGGATGGCAAGAGGACAAACATAAGGATGTAGAAGCATATATCACTAGGGGTAACGTAGATACTGCCTACAGGAAATTTAAACAGACCTTGGGAGAAAAGAGAACCACCTGTATGAATATAAAGAGCTCATATGGAAAACCAGTCCTCAGCAAAGAAGGGAAAGCAGAAAGGTGGAAGGAGTATATGTAGAAGGTCTATACAAGGGAGACATACTTGACGGCAATATTATGGAAATGGAAGAGGACATAGGTGAAGATGAACTGGGAGATATGATACCAAATCAAGAATTTGACAAAGCAGTGAAAAACGTAAGTCAAAACAAGGTCCCGGGAGTAGACAACAATTTGTCAGAGCTACTGATAGCCTTGGAAGAGCCACCCATGACAAAACTCTTCCAGCTGGTGCGCAAGATGTACGAGACAAGTGAAATACCAGCAGACTTCAAGAAGAATACAATAATTCCAATTCCAAAGAAATCAGGTGCTGACAGGTGTGAAAATTACCGAATTATCAGTTTAGTAAGTCACAGTTGCAAAATACTACCATGAATTCTTTACAGACGAATGGAATAACTGGTAGAAGCCAAAATCTGGGAAGATCAGTTTGAATTCTGTAGAAATGTCAGAACACGTGAGTCAGTACTGACCCTATGGCTTACCTTAAAAGATAGGTTAAGGAAAGACAAACCTACATTTCCATCATTTGTAGACTTAGAGAAAGCTTTTGACAATGTTGACTGAAATACTCTCTTTCAAATTCTGAAGGTGGCAGGTGTAAAATACAGGGAGCGAAAGGCTATTTACAATTTGTACAGAAACCAGATGGCAGTTATAAGAGTCGAGGGGCATGAAAGGGAAGCAGTGGTTGGGAAGGGAGTGAGACAGGGTTGTAGCCCATCCCCAATATTATTCATTGTAGTAAAGAAAACAAAAGAAAAATTTGGAGTAGGAATTAAAATTTATGGAGAAGAAATAAAAACTTTTAGGTTTGCTGACAAAATTGTAATTCTGTCAGAGACAGCAAAGGACCTGGAAGAGCTGCTGAATGGAATAGCCAGTGTCTTGTAGGGAGGATGTAAGATGAACATCGACAAAAGCAAAATGAGGATAATGTAATGTAGTAGAATTAAACCAGGTGACGCTGAGGGAATTAGATTAAGAAATGAGAAATTTAAAGTAGTAAACAAGTTTTGCTATTTGGGGAGCAAAATAACTGATGATGGTCAAAGAAGACAGGATGTAAAATGTAGACTGGCTGTGGCGAGGAAAGTGTTTCTGAAAAAGAGAAATCTGTTAACATCGAGTAAAGATTTCAGTGTCAGGAAATCTTTTCTGAAGGTATTTGTATGGAGTGTAGCTGTGTATGGAAGCGACACAGGGACAATAAATAGTTTAGACAAGAAGAGAATAGAAGCTTTCAAAATGTGGTGCTACAGAAGAATGCTGAAGATAAGATGGGTACATCATGTAACTAATGAGGAGATACTTAATAGAATTGGGTATAGAAGAAGAATTTGTGGCACAACTTGACTAGAAGGAGGACATGTTCTCATACATCAAAGGAACACCAATTTAGTACAGGAGGGAAGTGTGGAGGGATAAAAATTGTAGAAGTAGACCAAGAGATGAATACACTAAGCAGATTCAGAAGGATGCAGGTTGCAGCATTATTTGGAGATAGAGGCTTGCACAGGATAGAGTAGCACGGAGAGCTGCACCAAATCAGTCTCTGGACTGAAGACGATGACGACAACAACATTTCATCCTGTATTTTCCATTGTTTCAAAGAACTGAATTGTCACACGAACAGTCAACAATTAACCAAGCCATTTAGCTAAGGTTTGGTGATCCTGTATTTGTATTTTGGCACACAGTATTTCATAGAACTATGGATGCACTATACTACAGCCGCAGATAAAGAGCAATGATGCTGCAAAAACTAAAATATGTACCAATAATTATCACACATGCATTCAAACAGAAAGATAAAAAATGTATGCGAAGTACAGGATATTGGATAAACATTGCCAGAGCAGACTTTGAAATGAAGAAGTCAAAAGGATTATATAAACAGAACTGTCAAAGTAACAGATGCATGTTATGCAATAGCATATCGAATATAGGAAAGATTTTTTTTCCATTTGTAATTTTCAACTATACTATCATTTTTTCATGCTGAGGGCTTTGAGAAATATGAAAAATGATTCCCTGTTGAAATGATCGCACAGCCAATAGCATTATATTAATTTTCAGAGAAGCAAAGTCTAAAAACTGAAGTAGGACTTTTGTTTCATGAGTAACACTAACATTTTTAGTTCACAAGTGAAATGACCTGGAATCAACATTTTGAGAGAACACAAAATTTTGACAATAGTCACCACTGATAAAATCTTCTCAAATGATCATCTGGGTGGTTGCATTGACTTGTCAGAACATTTCAGTGAGTCTTGTACCCATCTTCTTCAGAAAAAGTGTTGCGATGCCGTGTTCTGTATATTTATATAACCGCTGGACAGCTGAGCTCTTCCGTAGGTGCCTCTGGAAGAAGGTGCTGTGCTGGTGGTGGGGGAGCATGGTTTAGCCCTGGAGAGACATTGAGTCCTGATGTTTGTCTGTTCTGGCTGCGGATACCGCTACTTCAGAATGGAGCATCCTGTCGCATTTTCACTATTGCAACATGTCACGCTCTGCTGAGTTTGCCACGCTCTGCTGAGTTGAAATCTCCTATCCCAGTTTATTAGGCTATTGTGCAGACTTATTTCTACTGCCTCTGACAACTGAGTCCCAGAATTCATTGACACTGCATAGCTTCTTCATTTGTTCAAAATCGAAGATGTGTTCTTCATTCATGCTAAGCTCTACCAATGTGCACTTGTCTTTCTGCCCAACTCGAACATTTCTGATATGTTTTGTACAGTGCTTGAGATGCATCACTGCATCTGTCAGTATACTTCATCCCATATTCACACTCAATACTGTAAACACTCAACGTCTGTTGTCCAAGCTGGTCTTTGGTTGAGCCAAGCATGTCCTTAATGATGCAACAACATCTATGACATGTTAAGACCATCAACCTACTCTGCAGCTCAGGAATGGGCACAGACATCATCAGAAGGCTTTACCTCAGGGCACTGGCACCACCACGACTATATGGTCTCCTGAAAATACAAAAGGAGGGAGTACTCTTGAAGCCTGTATTGAACACCATAAACTCGCCAGCAAACAGGGTAGCCAAACATTTATCACAGTTGCTAAAACCTCTCGTCAGTCACTGCTAACACTACATCAACTCCATTGAATTTGTGGAAACACTCCAAGGATTAATCTTGGACAAGAAGAGCCTACTAGTCAGCTTTGAAGTCACATCGCTTTTCATCCGGGTATCACTTGATGATCCTTCCTTCTACTCGAGGGACTCTTTGACAAGGACACAGAAAACTCTTTCAACACGTACTAACCATCAACTATTTCAAATGTGGTAGAGAATCCTATGAGAAAATAAATGCAGTTGCCAAGGTTTCTCCATTAGCTCTGGGTATGGCCAATTTATTCATGGTGCACTTCGAGGATGCAGCACTGAATACTGCCCACCTAAAATCAAATGCATTCTGTAGACATGTAGATGACACCTTCTTGATGTGGCCACATGGCAGAGAAAACCTACACGAGTTCCTACATCATCTCAGTGGTATACAAGACCGCATCAGATTCATCATGGAGAAAGAAGAGAATGGACGCCTATCTTTCTTGGACATTTTGATCAAGAGCAGTCTGGTCTGCACTCAGTCTTTATGAAGGAGATGCACATGGACCTTTACCTTAATGCTCAGCATTGCCACCATCCAGTGCAATGCAACTTGGTACATAGTGTCAGGTCCATCTGCGACAGGCAGAACCTGCTGGATCAGTCGTAGCATCTGAGGGAAACTTTCTATAAAAATGGTTATGAGAAACAAATTAGATGTGCCTTATAAACTGATAAGAGAAGGGTGGACAACCAAGAAGAAGAAGAAGAAGAAGAAGAAGAAGCCAAATGTGATGCATTCTTCCGCATCGGGGCTCGCCGACAGCCAAGTTCATGAGAATAATTGAAAAGCATCAAATAAAGACCTTTCCACACAACACAGGAAATTAAGGACGTGCTGAGTTTGAGCAAAGACCAGTTAGGACTTTAGGCACTGGGCACTTAAAATATTGAGTGTGAATGTGAGATGCTGTACATCCGACAGACACAACAATGCATATCACAGTACCATGCAGAACACGTAAGGAACTTCATGGTGGCAAAGCACAGAATGAATGAGGAATACACCTATGATTCTGAACAAACGAAAAAGCTGAACAGTGCCAACAGGTTTTGGGACTCAAACATCACAGAGGTGTAAGAAATAGGTCTACACAACAATGTAATAAAGCAGGATAGATTACAACTCAGCACAATGTGGGATTCCGCAATTGCAAAAATATGACAGGAATGCCCCACTCTGAAGGCAGCAGCATCCACAGACAGAATGGACAAACATTGGGACTCAATGCCTGTACCAGGGCCAAGCTGATTTCCCTCACCATTGGTGCACCATCCTCTTCCAGAGGCACATGATCGGCCTGCCCACAGAAGACATCAGTAGTTGTATAGATTTGCAGAACAAGGCATCCTGACAATTCACCTGAAGATGATGGGTACGAAACTCATTGAAACATTGCAACAATACAATGTCACCACTCGGCTGATCACCTAAGAAGATTTTATCATGGAATATGCAGGAAAGCCTACAATCACATATAATTGTCTCAACAATGACTATGATTAGTGCTGAGGCTGGCAGATGCTTCTTAACTCTGTAAAAGATTTTTGATGCTTTTAAGCAGCACAATGAGTAACACACAAGGTTGACTGCATCAATAATGTTGTCTGTCATATATAGGTGTACTAATGTTATTTTAAACTATTTTATTACATTTGTAGTTATATTCTGTATTAAAATTGTTTGGGTTCCATACAAATTTTGAAGTAATTTTATTATGCGTAGATATTTTGAATTCATGTGTGGCCCTCCAGTTACATTAGTCATGTGAAACCACTGATTAGAACAAATTCAACTCCTCATTCGATATAGAATAGCAGTACAATTTAAATTTAGTTGACAACTGCTCATGTAGTGCATTTCTATAAAATCACAGGAAATTCATACCAAGACGTGTTGTTCCTCGGAAAGCAATTTTTTGTTCTCAGAACAACAAATTGAGGACTGAGAGAAATGCTTAGGCTGTATAAAAATGACCGAGCGTAACCAGGCTGAGCACATGGGGAGTGTATTCAGGCAGAACACCTGGGTATAATAATTATGGATTCGAGATCACAGCCCATTTGGTGTTAGAAACACTCACTCAAAAGTTGTCTTCCTTCTACATTTATAATTATGGACTAAATTGGAACCAGTGAGAACACTGAATGAAATTAACATAAAAAATTCAGCATTCTAATAGGACAACCATCAACTACAGCTTATCAGTGTTATACAATGAGTCCGTGGATGGCACACCTACAGAAGATGTTTAAATTGGTATCTGCCTAAGACAACCAGCTGCAAATAGCTTTGGCAGTACTAGGTTCGATAATGAACCAATAATACAATGCTTTGTTATAAAACTCACTTTCAAACCAGTCCTGTTAATATTTAAACTTAGTAATGTTATTGCAATGGACACTTTTTCCAAATGTTCATTTCTGATGAAACTTCCGCACAGATAATTCCAAGCCATGGTGGTGATAATTTACATCAGTTTCATCCCATGACGTGTCCACTGGCTTAACTTTTTTTTCAGCTTTTCTTGCATGTAACTGTGTGGCACAGAACGTTGCTTCTGAAATCCCAACAGGATTATCTACGGGTACACATCACGTTTATATTCATGCAATCAAACAACTAATCTTCAAGTACTGTCAGCACTTCCACAGCTATGTTTGGGGTGACGTTCTTCCCAGTACTGTACAAATTTGCACACCTCAAAATTCAACAAATATGCACCCTCAGGTCATTCACCATTTGTTAACAAACTAACTAGCGCGTAACTTCCTGGCAGTTTAAAACTCTGTATGGACTGGGATTTGCAAGCAGAACATTGGCCTGGAGGCAGGGGTGAGCAAATAGCTGAGACCAGGGCAGTTAGGCTGCCAGCGTGTTGCCTATGTGAGCAAGTAGCTTGGTCGAGTGCCCTCTGACAGGGGGACCAAATGCTTCATGCATGTGCAGTACAAAGTGTGGACACTGCACTAAGTCTGCCAGGCAGGTACCCTATACTACATGTGTCTGCCCACAAGTGAGCTGATGGGCACTCCACAGAGCCGAATTGGAACAGCCTGTCTTTTGCTGTGACTAACCATTTCATCACAATATTCTTTGTTCTGGGAGAGTAAGCACTGTGAGGTGTGCAGGAGCATCTTCATGTTTGCAGGGCAATGACTGATCCATTAAATATTCGGTATATAGGCACGTAAATTCTATTTCTTCTCTACAATGTCGGCTCACCCTGAAGATGACAAAGATACACAACTGAAATATCAGAAGAAATAGAATTTATGTAGCTGCATGCCTGAAATTTAATGGTTTACACAGGGGAACTTCTGTGAAGCTTGCAAAGTAGAACAGGGATGCTGACAGAAGTAAGGCTTTTACAGTTGGTCATGAGTTGTGCTTTGATAGTGCAGTTCGCAGATCATTTGCCTGTGAAATGATCTGCCCACAAGACTTGCAGTCCCCAACTCTGAAGATAGGTTAGGTTAGGTTAGTGTTGTTTAACGTCCCGTCGACAACGAGGTCATTAGAGTCGGAGTGCAAGCTCGGGTTAGGGAAGTATGGGGAAGGAAATCGGCAGTGCCCTTTCAAAGGAACCATCCCGGCATTTGCCTAAAGGATTTAGGGAAATCACGGAAAACCTAAATCAGGATGGCTGGAGACAGGATTGAACCGTTGTCCTCCCGACTGCGAGTCCAGTGTGCTCTGAAGATAAATTCCATAATATCAATATGTAGTAAATTACTCCATGGAACATAAGGAAAATATATGCAAGAATTGGAATAATGTCACTTTCATGTCAACATAGGATAAATATATATATTCATATAAATATTGTAATTAGTTTAGTGAACAGGATATGATTCCACCACAACTGACAATCAAAATTCATAATTGTTCATAGATATCTCAGGGAAAAATCAAGACTACTGCAAAGTACACAATCTTATTTGTTCAATGATTCTGATTTAATCTGTTTGTTGTGAGATATATGTATGTTTAGTAAGTACGAATATAATAGAGGGAAACATTCCACGTGGGAAAAATATATCTAAAAACACAGATGATGTGACTTACCTAACGAAAGTGCTGGCAGGTCGATAGACACACAAACAAACACAAACATACACATGAAATTCAAGCTTTCGCAACAAACTGTTGCCTCATCAGGAAAGAGGGAAGGAGAGGGAAAGACGAAAGGATGTGGGTTTTAAGGGAGAGGGTAAGGAGTCATTCCAATCCCGGGAGCGGAAAGACTTACCTTAGGGGGAAAAAAGGGGTATAAACTCGCACACACAAGTAGCTTGATGGATATGTGTGTGTGTGCGCGAGTGTATACCCCTTGTTTCCCCCTAAGGTAAGTCTTTCCGCTCCCGGGATTGGAATGACTCCTTACCCCCTCCCTTAAAACCCACATCCTTTCGTCTTTCCCTCTCCTTCCCTCTTTCCTGATGAGGCAACAGTTTGTTGCGAAAGCTTGAATTTCATGTGTATGTTTGTTTGTGTGTCTATTGACCTGCCAGCACTTTCGTTCGGTAAGTCACATCATCTGTGTTTTTATATCTAAAAAGAAAGATGATGAAACTTACCAAACAAAAGCGCTGGCAGGTCGATAGACACACAAACAAACACAAACATACACACAAAATTCTAGCTTTCGCAACCAATGGTTGCCTCGTCAGGAAAGAGGGAAGGAGAAGGAAAGACAAAAGGATATGGGCTTTAAGGGAGAGGGTAAGGAGCCATTCCAATCCCGGGAGCGGAAAGACCCACCTTAGGGGGAAAAAAGGACAGGTATACACTCGCACACACACACACATCCATCCACACATACACAGACACAAGCAGACATTTGTAAAGGCAAAGAGTTTGGGCAGAGATGTCAGTCGGGGCGGATGTACAGAGGTAAAGATGAAGTTGAAAGACAGGTGGGGTATGAGCGGCGGCAAATTGAAATTAGAAATTAGCGGAGATTGAGGCCTGGCGGATAGCGAGAAGAAAGGATATGCTGAAGGGCAAGTTCCCATCTCCGGAGTTCTGACAGGTTGGTGTTAGTGGGAAGTATCCAGATAACCCGGACGGTGTAACACTGTGCCAAGATGTGCTGGCCGTGCACCAAGGCATGTTTAGCCACAGGGTGATCCTCATTACCAACAAACACTGTCTGCCTGTGTCCATTCATGCGAATGGACAGTTTGTTGCTGGTCATTCCCACATAGAACGCTTCACAGTGTAGGCAGGTCAGTTGGTAAATCACGTGGGTGCTTTCACACGTGGCTCTGCCTTTGATCGTGTACACCTTCCGGGTTACAGGACTGGAATAGGTGGTGGTGGGAGGGTGCATGGGACAGGTTTTACACCGGGGGCGGTTACAGGGGTAGGAGCCAGAGGGTAGGGAAGGTGGTTTGGGGATTTCATAGGGATGAACTAAGAGGTTGCGAAGGTTAGGTGGACGGCGGAAAGACACTCTTGGTGGAGTGGGGAGGATTTCATGAAGGATGGATCTCATTTCAGGGCAGGATTTGAGGAAGTCGTATCCCTGCTGGAGAGCCACATTCAGAATCTGATCCAGTCCCGGAAAGTATCCTGTCACAAGTGGGGCACTTTTGGGGTTCTTCTGTGGAAGGTTCCGGGTTTGAGGAGATGAGGATGTGGCTCTGGTTATTTGCTTCTGTACCAGGTCGGGAGGGTAGTTACGGGACGCAAAAGCTGTTTTTAGGTTGTTGGTGTAATGGTTCAAGGATTCCGGACTGGAGCAGATTCGTTTGCCACGAAGACCTAGGCTGTAGGGAAGGGACCGTTTGATGTGGAATGGGTGGCAGCTGTCATAATGGAGGTACTGTTGCTTGTTGGTGGGTTTAATGTGGACGGACGTGTGAAGCTGGCCATTGGACAGGTGGAGGTCAACGTCAAGGAAAGTGGCATGGGATTTGGAGTAGGACCAGGTGAATCTGATGGAACCAAAGGAGTTGAGGTTGGAGAGGAAATTCTGGAGTTCTTCTTCACTGTGAGTCCAGATCACGAAAATGTCATCAATAAATCTGTACCAAACTTCGGGTTGGCAGGCCTGGGTAACCAGGAAGGCTTCCTCTAAGCGACCCATGAATAGGTTGGCATACGAGGGGGCCATCCTGGTACCCATGGCTGTTCCCTTTAATTGTTGGTATGTCTGGCCTTCAAAAGTGAAGAAGTTGTGGGTCAGGATGAAGCTGGCTAAGGTAATGAGGAAAGAGGTTTTAGGTAGGGCGGCAGGTGATCGGCGTGAAAGGAAGTGCTCCATCGCAGCGAGGCCCTGGACATGCGGAATATTTGTGTATAAGGAAGTGGCATCAATGGTTACAAGGATGGTTTCCGGGGGTAACAGACTGGGTAAGGATTCCAGGCGTTTGAGAAAGTGGTTGGTGTCTTTGATGAAGGATGGGAGACTGCATGTAATGGGTTGAAGGTGTTGATCTACGTAGGCAGAGATGCGTTCGGTGGGGGCTTGGTAACCAGCTACAATGGGACGGCCGGGATGATTGGGTTTGTGAATTTTGGGAAGAAGGTAGAAGGTAGGGGTGCGGGGTGTTGGTGGGGTCAGGAGGTTGATGGAGTCGGGTGAAAGGTTTTGTAGGGGGCCTAAGGTTCTGAGGATTCCTTGAAGCTCCGCCTGGACATCAGGAATGGGATTGCCTTGGCAAACTTTGTAAGTAGTGTTGTCTGAAAGCTGACGCAGTCCCTCAGCCACATACTCCCGACGATCAAGTACCACAGTTGTGGAACCCTTGTCCGCCGGAAGAATGACGATGGATCGGTCAGCCTTCAGATCACGGATAGCCTGGGCTTCAGCAGTGGTGATGTTGGGAGTAGGATTAAGGTTTTTTAAGAAGGATTGAGAGGCAAGGCTGGAAGTCAGAAATTCCTGGAAGGTTAGGAGAGGGTGATTTTGAGGAAGAGGAGGTGGGTCCCGCTGTGACGGAGGACGGAACTGTTCCAGGCATGGTTCAATTTGGATAGTGTCTTGGGGAGTTGGATCATTAGGAGTAGGATTAGGATCATTTTTCTTCGTGGCAAAGTGATATTTCCAGCAGAGAGTACGGGTGTAGGACAGTAAATCTTTGACGAGGGCTGTTTGGTTAAATCTGGGAGTGGGGCTGAAGGTGAGGCCTTTGGATAGGACAGAGGTTTCGGATTGGGAGAGAGGTTTGGAGGAAAGGTTAACTACTGCATTGGGGTGTTGAAAATAAATATGAAAAAATATATGGGGAGAGATAAAGGTAAAATTAGAAAGCATTTTTTTTTCATATTTATTTTTTTTTCATATTTATTTTCATTTTCATTTCAGCCTCGTGTTCCACTTTCCACCTTCTAGTACCATGTCACCCTCACAACACCTTCACAACGACCCCATTAAGTTTTATGTACATTCCCTCCGCAAACATGCCTTCGCCCTAGCCAGATTACACTCCCATATTTTATTTTCTCAGGCTTGTCTGACATTTGGCATCACCCCCAAAGGCCTCACACTTAAAGTTCCCATCTCTGGCTGCAACCCTTCTTTCCATCAGTCCCTATACCAGTTCCAAACCAAACAATCCATTGCCCTCACCCACCTAATCCTTCACCTACACATCCACTCAGCCAATCAACACGCCCATCAACTCCTATCCTTTATAAAAATCCTCAATCTTTCCTCTCCCACATCCACACCTGTTGTTCAGAGCATCCTCCTACAGGCCAACCGCAAATTAGAGCAGCATGCCACCCTCCACCTTAAAAAACTATCCAATCTCCTGGTTTCCCACCTCCGGAAAGGCAACTCACTCACCCTTCACAACCTTTCCAGCAAACCTCAACCTCCTCTCATTGCACACAAACCCAGTCTCTCCCATCTACTCAATCTCCCACTTCCAGCTCCACTCCCTCCAAAACCTCAAAATTCCAATCAACGCAATCTGGAACCACAACACCCCAATTCAGTAGTTAACCTTTCCTCCAAACCTCTCTCCCAATCCGAAACCTCTGTCCTATCCAAAGGCCTCACCTTCAGCCCCACTCCCAGATTTAACCAAACAGCCCTCGTCAAAGATTTACTGTCCTACACCCGTACTCTCTGCTGGAAATATCACTTTGCCACGAAGAAAAATGATCCTAATCCTACTCCTAATGATCCAACTCCCCAAGACACTATCCAAATTGAACCATGCCTGGAACAGTTCCGTCCTCCGTCACAGCGGGACCCACCTCCTCTTCCTCAAAATCACCCTCTCCTAACCTTCCAGGAATTTCTGACTTCCAGCCTTGCCTCTCAATCCTTCTTAAAAAACCTTAATCCTACTCCCAACATCACCACTGCTGAAGCCCAGGCTATCCGTGATCTGAAGGCTGACCGATCCATCGTCATTCTTCCGGCGGACAAGGGTTCCACAACTGTGGTACTTGATCGTCGGGAGTATGTGGCTGAGGGACTGCGTCAGCTTTCAGACAACACTACTTACAAAGTTTGCCAAGGCAATCCCATTCCTGATGTCCAGGCGGAGCTTCAAGGAATCCTCAGAACCTTAGGCCCCCTACAAAACCTTTCACCCGACTCCATCAACCTCCTGACCCCACCAACACCCCGCACCCCTACCTTCTACCTTCTTCCCAAAATTCACAAACCCAATCATCCCGGCCGTCCCATTGTAGCTGGTTACCAAGCCCCCACCGAACGCATCTCTGCCTACGTAGATCAACACCTTCAACCCATTACATGCAGTCTCCCATCCTTCATCAAAGACACCAACCACTTTCTCAAACGCCTGGAATCCTTACCCAGTCTGTTACCCCCGGAAACCATCCTTGTAACCATTGATGCCACTTCCTTATACACAAATATTCCGCATGTCCAGGGCCTCGCTGCGATGGAGCACTTCCTTTCACGCCGATCACCTGCCGCCCTACCTAAAACCTCTTTCCTCATTACCTTAGCCAGCTTCATCCTGACCCACAACTTCTTCACTTTTGAAGGCCAGACATACCAACAATTAAAGGGAACAGCCATGGGTACCAGGATGGCCCCCTCGTACGCCAACCTATTCATGGGTCGCTTAGAGGAAGCCTTCCTGGTTACCCAGGCCTGCCAACCCGAAGTTTGGTACAGATTTATTGATGACATTTTCGTGATCTGGACTCACAGTGAAGAAGAACTCCAGAATTTCCTCTCCAACCTCAACTCCTTTGGTTCCATCAGATTCACCTGGTCCTACTCCAAATCCCATGCCACTTTCCTTGACGTTGACCTCCACCTGTCCAATGGCCAGCTTCACACGTCCGTCCACATTAAACCCACCAACAAGCAACAGTACCTCCATTATGACAGCTGCCACCCATTCCACATCAAACGGTCCCTTCCCTACAGCCTAGGTCTTCGTGGCAAACGAATCTGCTCCAGTCCGGAATCCTTGAACCATTACACCAACAACCTAAAAACAGCTTTTGCGTCCCGTAACTACCCTCCCGACCTGGTACAGAAGCAAATAACCAGAGCCACATCCTCATCTCCTCAAACCCGGAACCTTCCACAGAAGAACCCCAAAAGTGCCCCACTTGTGACAGGATACTTTCCGGGACTGGATCAGATTCTGAATGTGGCTCTCCAGCAGGGATACGACTTCCTCAAATCCTGCCCTGAAATGAGATCCATCCTTCATGAAATCCTCCCCACTCCACCAAGAGTGTCTTTCCGCCGTCCACCTAACCTTCGCAACCTCTTAGTTCATCCCTATGAAATCCCCAAACCACCTTCCCTACCCTCTGGCTCCTACCCCTGTAACCGCCCCCGGTGTAAAACCTGTCCCATGCACCCTCCCACCACCACCTATTCCAGTCCTGTAACCCGGAAGGTGTACACGATCAAAGGCAGAGCCACGTGTGAAAGCACCCACGTGATTTACCAACTGACCTGCCTACACTGTGAAGCGTTCTATGTGGGAATGACCAGCAACAAACTGTCCATTCGCATGAATGGACACAGGCAGACAGTGTTTGTTGGTAATGAGGATCACCCTGTGGCTAAACATGCCTTGGTGCACGGCCAGCACATCTTGGCACAGTGTTACACCGTCCGGGTTATCTGGATACTTCCCACTAACACCAACCTGTCAGAACTCCGGAGATGGGAACTTGCCCTTCAGCATATCCTTTCTTCTCGCTATCCGCCAGGCCTCAATCTCCGCTAATTTCTAATTTCAATTTGCCGCCGCTCATACCCCACCTGTCTTTCAACTTCATCTTTACCTCTGTACATCCGCCCCGACTGACATCTCTGCCCAAACTCTTTGCCTTTACAAATGTCTGCTTGTGTCTGTGTATGTGTGGATGGATGTGTGTGTGTGTGCGAGTGTATACCTGTCCTTTTTTCCCCCTAAGGTGGGTCTTTCCGCTCCCGGGATTGGAATGGCTCCTTACCCTCTCCCTTAAAGCCCATATCCTTTTGTCTTTCCTTCTCCTTCCCTCTTTCCTGACGAGGCAACCATTGGTTGCGAAAGCTAGAATTTTGTGTGTATGTTTGTGTTTGTTTGTGTGTCTATCGACCTGCCAGCGCTTTTGTTTGGTAAGTTTCATCATCTTTCTTTTTAGATATATTTTTCCCACGTGGAATGTTTCCCTCTATTATATTCATATCATTAATTTGAAGCCAACAATCACATCTGTGTTTTTAGATATGTTTAGTAAGTACTGTTTTTAGATGGGCCTGATTACTTAATTGGAGCTTTTGGTTAGGGAGCCTGTGCTAAAAATGGACACCTGTATCTTTGCATCTGATATATAAAAGATGGACCAAGAGGAAAACATGGAAACATAGTTATATAAAATTGATGCATGAATGGAAAACACACACACACACACACACACACACACACAGAGAGAGAGAGAGAGAGAGAGAGAGAGAGAGAGAGAGAGAGAGAGAGAGAGAGAGAGAGAGGGGGGGGGGGGGGGGGGGGGGACGGGGGGTCGAGAGAGAAACGAATTTATAAAAATACAATCTCATAACCATTACAGTGCACACTATTATTTGTCAAGCTACTACTGATAGCTCCAGAGGGGAATGCAACAAGTGGAGGTATTAGTTCTGGCCAACAAAAACTGAAGGACGAGGACAAGTTGAACAACAGGAAGGGAAGGGGGCCTACTATGTGTGTGCTATATGTTTGATACCAAGTCAAAGCAGATCCGAAACAGTCAAGAATTCCTTACATAATATACATAAGTGCCTTGTTGACAAGTTTGTTTTCAGTTGTATTTATTAGTACGAATACTGTATCAGTGCTCAGAAGCAGCATTCAGTGACATAGTTTATTCTAACAGACATTATCCAAGTCACATATGGCTCCAGTGTCGAGTAAACAATTAATTACTCATTCTCAAACAAAGAAGCTCAACAAGACAACTGGTACTAGCTTTAATGAATACTAAAATGCTACCCATACCAATGTTATTGTTAAGATATGTAATGCTCGCAATGGCTAGAAACATAAATACCAGTTTCAAGCACAGCAACCAGAAAAGTTACACAGATGATGCTTGTACATTCATATATTTCACTTTATTTACAGAGGCTCGGCAAAAAGGCACAACATACTGGTAACTTTTTCATAAAGCACAAAACCTTCAATAGTCCTGCAAATATGGGAAAACAGAGAACAATACATTGCCTTGTTCCGCATAAAGCAATCATCACCACATTAAAGCTCATCTGTTACAGAAATCTATTAACATTATTTGTGAAACAAACTTTCTTTCAAAATTAGAAATTAAAATCTGCAAAAATAATAAAACATTGCTTAATCACAAAATATCACCCTAAAAATTTCAATCAGAAAAATTTCACTCCTCTGTTATCATCAAAATCCATAAATTCAGCATTACCACGTTGCTGCAGGCGAAGAACTGAGCGAACCAGTGTGTCTTCATCCAAACCATGGAAATCACAACTGACAGTATCATCTCCATGCGTTAGTTCGTATAACGTACATACTGTACCACTCATGCCGTTATCACGTGCCCAAGACAGAAGGCAGTCTGCCCACTCATCTATAGTGCGGCCACAATGCACAGCCCAGGTATAGCCCTGCTTGTCGAGACGTTCCGCATGACCAGTGCGAGCCAGTTCTTCCATTACAGCTGTTATGCCCTCTTCGGGAAACCGTCGGTTGATGGTGGCATTCGCAAATGGTGGACCCCGCCCTGCTTCACGCACGTCTACTTTACTTTGCCGCGTCGCTCCGTACCATTCAAGTACAAGTGACCTGATGTAAAGAAATATTTCTTTTCAGTTCTCTGACAAAGTATTAAACGAAAAAACAACACACTTTATACCAACTTCAATCCCATTACTATTTTTATGTTAATTTTAGGAGAAGTCATGTAAATTATGAAAAGTAGCTTGACTGCATAAAAGAAAACAGTGAATAATTTTGTTAGACGATGTCACAGGAATGAAACTAACCTCAGACTGCAGGAACATGGTATGTGAGACCTGTGAAGATCAGTATTGTGTCCACTCTTATTCTTAACCTACACAAATGTGCTGACAATGTCTTACAAGGAGATATAAAAACTATAATGCTCGCTGACAGTAGTAGCATATTAATCAAAGGCCATAGTATTAAACACTATTCAGATGTATTCTGAACAGGCTAGCAGTTTTAATTTTACGCTCACAAGGACTCATATTATGGGAAATACTCTTAACTTAAACACTGAGCCTAAAATTCCTCAGGATCCAACACAATGAATTAAAATGGAGTCGAACACAAAAAACTTATTAAGACACTCAATTTAGCTCATTTTTCTTAGAAGTTTGTCTCATTGTGCAAAATAAGGCACAACTCACCAGTTAACAAAATTTAGTATGTTTAATTAGAAATACTAACATTCAGAAATCTGAAAGCTAAACCAGGATTTTGGCCATAAAATACATATCTTATTGACTGAAAGAGCACCTAATCTAATATATCCTGAGGCTAGCATCTCCATCTCTCCCCATCCTTGCAACAGGTGAGTTCCACTCAACTTGACATTGAAGCAACTTACTCCATCTCAACCATTTCCAATCTATACCTTTTTTCTTAAGAAAAGGAATTGACAGTTCCAAAAAGTAGGAATAGTGCTTATAGAGTTTTGGGAAATACATTATTCCACATCCTACATTTATCAAACCAATCATGGAAACTTACAGTGACACCATTATCATCTTTGAAGATACAATCCCTAGTGGTGAATTAGCAATGTTGTTGAACAAATATGACCACCTCCTGTTTCACATATCACATTAATTAGTTACATTTCCTTTCAGTGTGATTATATAACCCACCGAAAACAACAAAACAGCAACCAAAACCATATAAAAACTTTACCATGCATTACAAGTGGGAGAAAACTGGATAGTACACTTAACTTCTTTTTCTGCCCATATGTACCGACTGTAAAATTAGAAAAATTCTTTGCTTCATTTCTTCATCATCAAGCCACATTGGGGCACTTATGGTGCTTCTCCACTTCCTCCACCTTTCCATCATTCTTCTTCTACAACTGTTTTCTTCCAGTCCAGATTCCTTCTTCTTAACATGGTCTTGATTGAGTCAATACCTATTGCTCCACTTATCCCTCTTGCCCTCAAACTTGGACATTATATCATTCATTTTGGTATTCTTCCATCTTTCTTTCTCTTCTATCATTCAATTCTTCTTCTTCTCCATTTCCTTCCTAACATCTACACTTCTCACACTGTCTCTCCTCATTTTCCATAACATATTTCTTAAGAATTTCATTTCACTGTCTTGGATGCTATTCTTCTCTCTTGTTGCACTGTCCATGTCTTTAACTCATATGTCAATGGGATATAAGGTGCTTATTGCACAGCATTTCCTTACACTTCATTGGCATCTCCCTTCCCCATATTAAGCCCCTCACACACTAACAAAATGTATTGCTTGGTTGTCCTCTTTTGTTGATTTCTGTGTCCATCTTTGCATTCTTCATTATCACACTACTTAAATATTTAATGCTGTCCACAATTTCAATACCCTATCCTTTCATGCTAATTTGCCCTTTACTTTCTCTAGCTGCTCTGGTTACCACCATAATGTTATTTTTCTCCACACTGCATTTCATCCCATATTTCTCAAATTTTTTCATTTAAGATGTCTAGTTGCTCTGGTACAATTCCGCTATTGGTTCTCCCACAAATGTGCCATTGGCAGATAATTATAATTTCATCTCCCTTCCTCTACGAGCTTTGTTGCTCTCTGTCATGAGTTCATCTATCACCATTACAAATAATAATGGCGACAATATACTTCCTTGACTCAATCCTGATTCAACTTGGATCTGAACACATTTGAAGATTTCGTCATACATTGCTTGAAGAATTCCAATTGTTTGTTTTCCAACCCTCCCCCCCCCCCCCCCCCCCCCTCTCTCTCTTCCCAAGGTCCCCAAACTTTCTCTGTGGTCACTATTGCATGTCTTCATTATCTGTCTCCCTTCTTGAACACTGGAACTATAATTCCCTTTTCCCTTTCTTCAGGCACACATCTCTGAGTCCATATGCACCTTATCAATCTATGTAACCACTGTAGCCCAGTAGATCCACATGCTTTTATCACTTTTACGTGTATTTGATCTATCCAACTGCGTCTCATATTTTCATTCTTAAACTGCTAGTTCCACTTCTAACATTAATATCTTTCTCTTTTCAAGTCCAGGTCCCCCCCATTGCACTCCTATTCCCTACTATCACTATTTTTCATGTTTAGCAGTTTGTCAAAGTACTCTTTTCATCCTTTCCTTTTCTCCTCCAGTTGTGTTATTAGCACTTCACTTTCCCCTTCCACCAGCTCTGTAATAGTGTAAAAGGAGTACATTATGAGATAGAATTGCAGCCACCTTTAAAGAGGTCAAATGTGTGGTACTGCTGATAAGACACTTTCTAACTTCCAGAACTAATAATTACTTCCTCAGGGAGGGGAGAATGATAGTTCGGGGAAGGTTAAAAAGGAAGGGGCCACTCAGACCTCAGAATGAAAGGGATCTACAAGTAATGAGACAAGGGTCTGCTGAAATTTTATTTTTATTTGTTCTCATTTCTATTTATACTATTCATCACTCTTCTCCCTAATCTACCTTTACTCCCCACACTGTCATCACATTTTCTGGACTGTAGCTGCCACATTACCTGCCAATGTACCCTCCCTGACCACCTCTCACTGATGCCTCCCCACTCATCTTTGTCCACTCTCATCCACACTACAGGTCAGTCCCTCTCATCCTGTGGCTTACTGAATGGCTCTTTCTTTTCGCCTTCTCCAACTTATTCCTCTCCCCTCCCAAAGGAAAGAAATGTTAGTAGCGCAAGGTAGGAAGTTTATCACTTTTATACGTATCTCTCAAGAGTGATACACTTTTTGACTAGTCAGCAATTCTGTCTTACAATTTGTCAGTTTGTTAGTTTATTTGGTTTAATTTTCCTCTGATACAGTTGTAAAAGTATATACTGACACTACATTTCCCATCCGTGTATTAAGTTTAGCAATAACTGCCATGGCAGTGTCCTTAAATGTAACACTTTCATTTATTCCCTACTGCCACTCTCGACAAGAGCAAGAGCATTAGCAGTTAAGTATCCCCATAGCTTCTGTATGCCATCGTGGTACTAGAGACAGCAATTGCACATACACATAATAAACTTATGATTTAACACAGTTACACCAACTAAACTGGCATTGGTTTTATCTCCAGTGGAGGTCTGTAAGGTCTGACATGACTGTAGATCAGAAAATACCAAAACACAGCAGATATACTGATAACACAATACACACACAGATGTGTCAGCACAGTGACAAACAAACTCCAGCAATGATGCGTATGTGCAAGCATATTATCATTGTTCTGTAGAACAACTGTTATCAGTTCCAAGTGTTGAATGTAACTAACACTACCTTTCCAGTTCATTTATCTGAACATCTATATACTGATGACACAGGTAATCACAGAGGCACCAACATGTAATACACAGTAAATACAACCCCTTCCTCTCCCTCCTCCATATATGCACATCCACAACAATTTAAAGTGTGCACCTTTTGCATAACTTTTCCACTTCTTTAATCACTTTATTGAAAAACAACAAAATTATTTAAAAATTATTTGCAACAGAAAAAAAACCCAAAAAGTGGAACAATTATTAAATTATTCTCCTTCATAAGTATCATCATCATTTGTGAATGTGGCTAAAATTGGACTGTGTACAGATTGGGACGTCGTGTGGGCGCTGATGACCGTGCACTTGAGTGCCCCACAAGCCAATCATAATCATCATCATCATCATCATCATCATCATCATCATCCTTCATAAAAAACTATATAACCAAAACAAAAAAAGGATGTGACACCTGATGGGCAAATTATTTGGAACCCATGGTAAATAAATAAATAATGATCTTACAGAACATGAGGGCATACTGGAAAAATAAAAAATGACAACAGGGAAAGAAGAGGAAGTGAAGTCATTACATGGTCCAAGTTGGTCACTACGGAAATAAAAAGTAAGCTTACAGAGGAATTCACTCCTTGCAATCACATACAATTCTTTTCCATGATCCTCAAAAGACAGTAGCGCAACAACTGGACAGTGAGTTAGGGAAATATCAAGCAGGTTTCAGAGCATCAATATCATTTATTGAACAAATAGAAAATCTCAAGATCATCCTCCAATACAGCAAGAAACAAACCAGACAGTGGGGTAGCTATCTTAGAATTCCAAAAGCCATATGACTGCACAGATAGAACCACTCCTTTTGGAATACTAAGAGAACTAGGACTCAATGAAAACCTCAGTAGATTGGTGCACTGTACCCTGTCCAACACCAAATCCAAAGTAAAGTACATTGGACAACACTCCAAGAGTTTCCCAATTAATACAAAGGTCAGGCAAGGAGAGGATATTTCATGTATATTATGTAACAGTGCCATGGGAAAAAAAAAAGAAAAACCAGCACAGAATAGACCATACCTTTACCAACAAACCATGTACTAATGATGGGAAACAAAGCAGAAAATCTAAAGATTCTGTGTCACAGGTGTTTGCTGATGACCTGACCTTACCTGGCAAAGGACCTGCAACAGGTTTCTATGCAAATCCAAGTATGACATTTAACAACAGTGAAACAGCTTTATTGATCAACATCACATAGACTGAATTCATTACAAATTGTAAAGATGCTCCTAGAATGGTGAGACTCAATTATACCAAGGATATCAAAACAGCCAAAACTGTAAAGTACCTTTGAAATGGATCTCAAATGATTTCACTGAAACAGTAGCTCTTGAACAAAGGAAAATCAAACTACAGAGGGCATACCATGCCTCTAGAAAAATTTATACCTTCAACCACCTGTTGTTGAACATCAAATTAAGCCCCTATAACACAGCAGCCAAATCGTTAAGTATTCTGTGCAGTGCAGTGCCTATACCTAACCAAGAAGACATCCAAGAAGACCTCCGGTTGCACTACATACCAGTCTCACTGCAACTAAGATTTCAATGGGATTCCAATAACTAAGAAGACTGTAATAATTATAGGAGAATAAGTGATATTCCCTCATCTGGTATGATGCTCAAACAAACCATAAAAGAAAGACTAGACCACAGGTAGAAGATGTGGAAGAACAAGTGGGTTTAGGACTAATAAACAATGCACAGGCAATATATTCTTACAGAACAACGAGCAGAAAAGTAATAGCATGCAAAAAGGAGCTGCACATAATATTAATTCATTTAAAAAGGTTTATGACAGTGTGTCAATTAAAAACATATGGGAAGAGGAAAAAAAAATCTTTCCGCAGTTTGTACCAAGTCCGTGACAGAGCTGTGCAAGGATAATAAAAGTACAATCAAAACATGTAACTACCTAACTGAAAAGTTTACAATTAACAAGAGACTGAGACAGTGTTATTCCATCACTGCTACATTGATCAAAATACATACTGAAAAGACTCTAAGACACAAGAGGAGAAAATATCAAAGTGTGTTTCCACAAAAATGGAATAGGAGTATTTGAAGCCTATTGTTTTCAAGCAATTCACATCAAACATGAAAAAAACATAACTAACTTGTTTAGAAAATTAGTAGAGGAATATAAAGAGTGGAGTACATTTGAAAACTGCAGTTTATATCCATAGAAGCTGTAGGCAACTTACGAACTGAAAAGGCTTTTTTTTCCCTTAAATACAATCTCTTACAAGTAGTTGGACCTTACTCTACCACCAGATGTAAGGGCGTTCAAGATATACAAAATAAAATATGGAAAGCAAAAGTCACAACTAAGCAACTAAATCCAGTACTACAGGATGAAACAAGATTTTCTTGCATTTTGCAGGAACCTGCACCCCCCACCCCCACTCATCCTCCCCAGGTTGTCTGCATTTCTACTGCAACCTACATCCTTTTCAAGTTTCTTACTGTGGTCAAACTTCAGTCTCCCTCAACAATTTTTGTGTTGTTGCTGTGCACACCCCACTGGGTCAAGGTGATTCATGGTGATATTTCGTGTCAAAATTCAGTCCACCTCTGTAAATTTCTGGACCCAGATGCTAGGGTAGTTTTATTCCTAATGATGAAGGTGTTATTGATGTTGTTTTTGTGGTGGTGGTGGTGGTGGTGGTGGTGGTGGAAGCTTAAGAATTATACTGAATTTAATACAGCTTGACTACTGTGATGTTTTTATATGAGTATGTCGCCACAAAAGGCTTCAAGACACAGAGCTTTCCTTTCACATCTTAATTCTTTACACCTGTCAATTCATTATTCACAGGACTCCTCTAACATTAAATTCAAATTTCCAGCTTCATGTGATGGAACTGGATTTCTTTTCCATTACCTATTCTTCTAAGATGATTTCTTTATTCTATTGGTATTCAAAGGAAGAGAGAAGTGAACAAAGAATAACTTACAGGTACGCCTTAAAATACTCAACAATGTATAAAATTGGATGAGACATATTTCAAATTTCACACATTGCCTTTAGGCAATGACAGCGTCAGCTATTCCCCATCTTGCACATGACGAATATATTAAAAATAGATAATTTATTCTCTAAGTCAACATTTTTACAATGCAGGAATACGTATCAGTATCTTCAAACCTCCATGCTGCTATCTGCTTTGCTCTTGTCTCTGCATGTGGTTGCAATGTGAAGAATGGTGGGAAGTGAAACTGCCATGGAAACTCAATATTGGGATTTTCAATTGACATCTCAGCAACCCTCCTAAAAGTACAGAAATAAAATCAGTTAAAATAGTAATTATAATAGGCAGAAGCAGAAGCTGGAAATTACTAAATCCAGGTAGAAATGAACTTATGCACTGCAAAATTCTGTAGGACTGGGCTACAAAGGATCTTAAGCATTTTCAAGCACTCTGAATAAAATTTTCTGCTTCAGAATCTACCTCTTTGCAGAGGGAAACAAAATAATGAGACGCACAGAAAATATTGAAGTTCTGCACCTTGAAAGTTAATTAATTCAAATCAAAAATTAAGATGGGGAAGAACACATTGCCTCAGTCCAGGAGAAAATTGACAGCCAATGCCATTATGTGATTCCCATTTGGAGAGCATATTTTTATGTTATTTAGTTACAATGAAATGGATTTCTCAGTATCTCATATCTTTATTCTACTTACTCAGCAATTTCTTGTCAATGCTTAACAGACATAAGGGCCAACAGATTTCCCAAAAATAAATCTGTAAATTACTGAATTATCAACCACATTTTTGGAAGGAAAAATTTTTTTTTTATCCCTGTGTTGTTCTGGAAATACAGCAACCATTGCACAACCAGATACCTATCAGCAGCTTAATTTCTTACTATATTAAGAATTTGAAAACATATCCTTATTTTCATTGATTTCTCTGATACCATGGACTCTTTACATGCTCTAGGCCCTCATTGTTCTTTCTAACTTTTGCATTTAGGTTTCCCATGACAATCAAGATGTCTCTCTTACTGATACTTTTAATGGTGTCACTTAAGGAGAGGTAAAACACTTTTTCTGTTCAGTATCTGAGGTTTCTGTAGGAGCGTAACACTGGATGACTGTGACATTTCGAATGTTTGTCTGAAACTTCAAATTTATGTGCCAGTCACGATTTGGTGATTGGAGGTACATTATTCCCACACAAGAATTGCTATAAGGTTACATGGATATTCCCTGATCACAGAACAGAAAACCAAATTGATCATACAGCGCTAAGCAAAAAATTTAGAAGGTCACTGATGAACGTGAGAAATAAATGTGGGGCTGATATTGGTACTGATCACCACTTTATTGTTGCAAATTTTAGACTAAAAATCATGGCTACAAATAGAAAGTTTGAACAACGGAACAAAAAATATGATGCAGGAAAACTTAGAATAACAGCAAAACAAGAAGCTTTCTGTATTGAGCTAAGGAACTGCGAAGAGGCACTCCAAGAAACACAGGAAAATGATGAAAATAGTGTTGTTGATACATGGATGCAGATTAAGGACGTCTACTGCAATGTGAGCAAACAGGCCCTGGGCTTTAAAAACCATTTGAAAGAAGATTGGATGTCCGAGCGTACATGGAATTTGATCGGCTGTAGCAAGGAGATTAAGGCAAAATTAAATATGAGTAAAACAAGACAGCAGAAAACTCGAATGCAAGCTGAGTATGCCGCTACTGACTCCCAAAGAGGAGTGTGAGGAATGATAAGAGAAAGTGGATGGATGAGCAAGCTCTGAGAGCAGAGACAGCAGCAGCAAGGGATGATGCAAAAGAACTGTACTGCATCACTAGAATGTTGTCCAAAAAAGGTTTCAACAAGAACAGACCTGTGAAAATCAAGGAGGGCCGTCTGTTGACAACAGAGAAGACCAACTTAGAAGATGGAGAGAACATTTTTCTGAAGTCTTAAACAGAGAGAGTAACCTGAAGACAGGGAGAGGCAATGAAAATTTCCAGATGCCAGTGATAGAATCAATATAAACACACCATCTAAGACTGAAATTAAAATAGCTCTCAAACAGATAAAGGACGGGAAAGCTCCAGGAATGGATAATATTGCACCTGAGGTGCTAAAATCAGACACTGACACCACCGTACTGCATCCATTGTTTGAGAAGATATGGTCAGAAGAGAAAACACCAAAGGATTGGAAAGAAGGGGTGATTATTAAGTTGCCAAAGAAAGGGGTTACTACCAACTGTAATAACTGGCGAGGCATCACCCTCCTATCTGAACCAAGTAAAGTACTCTGTAGATTGATGCTAAATCGCACCAAGGACTCAGTCGAGGCACGATTGAGAAAAGAGCAAGCTGGGTTTAGAGAGCACAGAAGTTGTGTCAATCTCATCAGCACACTGCGGATAATACTTGAGCAGAGTGCAGAATGGCAGAACACACTCTACCTTACATTTATTGATTTTGAAAAGGCATTTGACTCTCTTAATAGGAGAGTTATGTGGCATACCTTGGAAGAATATGGAATACCATCAAAGATAATAAATATTATTAAAGCCATGTATGATGGATATGAAACTTACTGAATCTATCCAAGCAAATGCTGGGGTGAGGCAGGGATGCATTCCATTACCTACCTTGTTCTTGTTGGTACTGGTCAGCATAATAAAAAGTGTTGTAGATGGTAGGAGAAGAGGTATTCAGTGGGGAATGCAAGACTGGCTTGAAGACCTTGACTTTGCTGACAATATCTCTCTGATCTCACAAAGATTGCGTGACATGGAAGAAAAGTTGGAAAGACTGAAAGAGGAAGCAGAAATTGCAGGACTTACAATAAATGTTCAGAAAACTAAGGAAATGAGAATGCGATCTGAAAAACAAGCAAAGCTAACAGTGTATGGAAAGGAATTGGAACAAGTAGACTCCTTTGTATATCTAGGAAGTACTATCTGTAAAGATGGAGGAGCCGAGGAGGATGTAAAGAGTCGGATATGAAAGGCAAATGGAGCCTTTGTACAGCTGTACCCTGTCTGGCGTAATAAGAACATCTCGAGACGAACCAATCTGCACTTGTTCAGTAGCAACGTAAAATCAGTCCTCCTGTATAGTTGCAAAACATGGAAGGTAACAAACATGAATGTAAACCACCTGAAAGTCTTCATAAACCGGTGTCTTCGGCAAATTATAAATGAGAGGTGGCCAAATGTTATATCAAATGACGAATTATCGGAGATGACAAACCAGCGACCAATCCGTAAACAAATAAAGGAAAGAAAATGGAGGTGGATTGGTTACACAATACACAAACAACAAGGAGCTGTTGAAAAGGCAGCACTGGATTGAAATCCACTAGGAACATGTAGGCGTGGCCGCCCGAAAAAGACATGGAAAAGAACGTTGGAAGAAGAAGCTCTGAAAGCTGGTAAAACATGGAATGAAGTGAAATGTTTGGCTGCCAACAGAACCAGATGGAAGATGCTACCCTGTGATCTGACAGGAACAACAGAAAATAAGTCAAGTAAGTCAATATTAAGAATTTATATTGCAAGCTGTATCACCATGTCAATATATATTGATGAAAAAATACTATTTTTAATAACTACTACACAGTACTTGGATATGTGAACCTTTTTTCCATGTGAGAAGCTACTAAAAGTTTTGTTTACTGCTTCCGAGTATTCCTTAAGTACCATTTATCACACAATAAGAGGATTAGTGGTCGTGTTTTCATGCCTTAGAACAGTGGCTGGCACTCCTGACCTGCTGTGCTTGAAAGTTTTTGGCCACCAAACTTTAAAAAAAGTTGGACTATCACTGGAGTGAGATTTAAAAAAACAGATCCTTTAAATGAAAATAAAATTTCAGTGAAAATGATTTCACTGCATGTGACAATTTCCACAGCAGATACAAACGAACATTTCTCATTTCCATGAATTTCACAACTTAAATGAAATTACAGTAATAAGATTTACTGCACATTGTGCTGCTTGTATAACATTTTTTCCTGCCCCTGCCAAACAATGATTTTTTCCAGAGACAATATGAAATATTTTCTGTTGAAATGTGTGAGTGAGAAACAAGTGATCACTTTTTACTAGGCACCCATGATGTAGGTTGAAAGACAAGAATAGTAGTAGAAAGTTATGAAGAAAAGATAGAGAGGCAAAAGAATGAAAGTTTGCTACACCTTAAATTGTCTCTTTTCTCAGCAACCAACCTTTCACCTTTTCAAACCCCCTTAACTCAGTATGATTAATCATTTTTACAACCCCCTGAATCCATATTTACAATATTACAACATGGCGCACACACACTACACTAGTCCCTCTGTGGCTGAGGCAGTCTGCACATGTCACTTCTATGATTATTATAACTTCTAAAAATAAACTGAGCAATTCAAAAAACCAAAAACCTGGTGAAAGTGTTTTTACTTTGGAGGTTCTATGTACTTCTGAAAAATACCAAACCATCAACTCTACTCACAGCTCATTATTTGACATACATCAGATCTTTTGCCTCATTATTTATCTGTAGCAGTTCTTATCTCAGTTACATTTTTTCAGTCATTCAACTAAATAATATGCTGACCTTTACGGCTATTCATTTCTGCTTGTGATGTCTGGTAAACATCAGCAGTTAATTAGTACATGTGTCTAGAACCACTAAAAAAGCAAATGTAAGAAATACTTTGTAGAAAAAAATACATTAAGTTTAATGACACTAATGGAAATCAATCAGAAGTTACATAGTTGATGTATGAATAACCTGGCGAATGAGGGTTGTTTTCCATACTCCAAATACCATGAAAGATGAAATGAGACATAGAAAATACTTAATAATAGAAACTGACAACATCAATTTTAGGCCCTCAAATGAATGTTTAAAAATTTTCACAAAAGTGGAAGAGAACAGTTTCTGGCTATATTACTTCTGCATCCAAAAATCAAACATTGGAAAATCCAGGGTGGAATGTAACAATATTATGAAAAGGTAAGTTGCTACTCACCATATACTGGAGATGCTGAGTTGCAGATAGGCACAACAAAAAGACTGTCACAAATACAGCTTTCAGCCAGTAAGGCCTTCATCAAAATTAGAAGACAGACACAAACATACACACTCACACAAATGCAACTGACACACACAACTCTGCAGTCACAGGCAACTGAGGCCTCAGCTGCCTGAGACTGCAGTTGTGTGTGTTCTAATTTTGATGAAGGCATTACTGGCTGAAAGCTGTATTTGTGAAAGTCTTTTTGTTGTGCCTGTCCGCGACTCTGCATCTCCCCTATATGGTGAGTAGCATCTTTCCTTTTCATAATATTGTTACATTCCATCCTGGATTTTCCATTGTTTGATGTTTGCTGGACAGCTTTTCTTCGATCCTAACCCAGTGCTGTTTTCCTTTGTTACTATTTTCTAATGCATCACTATACCCAATGTCTGTCTGTCCTTTCTCTTCTTTCCTGTGTTTCTCTTGTAGCCTTACAAACCACACTGCACACACTACTTACGTGCCAGTGTGTTGTGATTCTACAATTTATTGTTTGTGTCATTACAATTTATTACATAGGTTGTAGTCATTGGCTATTTGGATGTGTATTTCATTTCTAAATGTATACATTTTAATGACAGTTTATTTTATTTATTTGAGATACATATTCCATATATCCAGTATGGCGTGATTACACATGGATGTGGAACGAGTCAAAGAAGATACAATATGGATACCATACAATACAATACATACTGGTATATTACACAAAGTAGATGAATGATTCAAAACTGGTACAATACAATAATATAACAGAGATAATAAACAATGCAATACAAAAATACAATAGTGATAAAAAAAACAATACAGAGACAATGACAAATAAAGGAATATGAATTACTACTCAAATTATGTATCTCTGCTGAAGAATTCATCTAAAGAGTAGAAACATTTTTCCAGTAGGAATTCCTTAAGCTTTTCTTTTTTCTTTTTCTTTTTTTTATTTAAGTAGCGTTTTATTTATTTTAGACACTTTATATTACACGGGAGTGTGTTAAAGGTTTTTGTACTTGTGTACTTTACCCCTTTTTGTACCAGAGAGAGATTTCTCTATTCACAGTGCATATCACCTTTCCGTCTTGTATTATAATGATGATATGCATCATTTGTTTCCTATTCAGAGGAATTGAGAAGTGTGAAAGCCATGAGTGAGAGGAGATGATGTGAGGTAGCATTTAATATATCTATCTGTTTAAAAAGATTGCGACATCAGGTTCTTGGAGGAACACTACATACAGGCCTAATTCGGACTACTTTTTTCTGGCTTACAAAAATTTTTTTTGAAAGTGGTGAGTTGCCCCAAAAGATTATTCCATAGCACATCACTGAATGAAAGTAGTCAAAATATGCAGACTTTGATATGCTGATGTCTCCAATTTTGGAGATTATTCAGATGGCAAATTTCTCCTGAGCTAACCTTTATTGGTGTTTGCTGTATGGAATTCCCAGTTGAGCCGGTTATCTATGTGAACGCCTAGGAACTTAGTGCACTGAACGCTCTGTAACTGTTGGCTCTCGCGTGCAATGTCAATTCCTTCTGGGCTTATGTATCTGAATTGGAAGTGCATGTGATTTGTTTTACTGAGGTTTATTGCTAGAGAATTTGCTGTGAACCAGTTCACAACATTTGCAAGTGCTTCGTTGGCATTTAATTCTACGTCAGTGGAAGTTTTGCTGGCTGTAACTATACTTGTGTCATCTGTGATTCCGTTAAGACTGCTACGTGTGTCAGTTAACTTCCAGCAGAGGGTTAAGTGGGCCACTTGCAAGTATGTTACATTTTGGCCTCTGCTTTTGATGATATTTAGATTATACTCTTAATATTTTTTTCCAAACATTCCTTGAATAGAAACCAAAGCAGTTATGTGCTAAACATGTAATTCTTGTTAAATATTAAAATACAAAAAGTCAAAATGTAAAAACTGGTTCAGTTACCCTAACTTTAGCCTACTCCTTGTGTAATGGTTTTCCATTCTGAAGGTTACTTTCCTCCCTCAGAAGTTGTATATAGCAAGCAGTATTCACAATATCACAGACCTTCAATTGGTCATGCAAAAGATTTTGTGTCATGCAGGGAGTTGGCTGGAGTGGAGCTAATTTTGTCTACAAACTGGCTCACAGCAGATACTATGCTTTTGCCTTTTTAAAACCCATACTGATTTTTTTTTTTATTTTTGTATGGAATTTTGAATTTGCATTATCACAACCTTTTCAAAAATTTTTGAAAGTGATGGAAGACGAGAGATTTTGCGATAGTTTCCCATATGTTCTTTTGCTCCTCTGAATAATGGTTACTTATTGCATACTTCACAGTAGCTGAGAAACTACCTCGGTTGGCCTTGGATGATTCTGAAGATTACCAGCAGCAGCGTTTTCTAACAGTTTACAGTAAGAACTAATAGTAAACTGCTATACAATGATTCCAATAATGAGCATACCCTTATGTCGTTCCCAATTATTTCTCGATGAAGGCTAGGTTCTTGCTCAAAATTCCTCGCGACACCAATCATATCGCCATTTCCCTGTTACGGAATTTGTACGATCAGTGTCAATAATAATAAACAGTCGAAAATAAGAGCTGTTCCATACCGACTGCAGCCACAGAAAACCTCGAGCAATTATTTTTGTGACATTGTATACGCAGTACAATAACGGGCGAAATCAGAGGGCAACCTGTCCGAAAGACTTTTTATTAAAAAATAAAGCTACATGGAATGAGGTAATCCGTCAGTAGGCCTACCGTTGGAGTTACTTCTCTACGCCAAAACAATGTACGCGACTACACTAATAATTACTCAAATATGTGACAGCACTCTATTCTAATAAGTTTTAACCTCATTTGTACGTTACGTCTCCATCTTAAAATACAGTACACGGAGATTATATTTTGTTAACTTCATTTAGCTGACAAATCCATATTATAGGACTTACAAAAATATTATGTTCAGTTGTCTATAGCACCCGTATGAATTTCACCGCCAAACGTCGCCCATGTATCTTTCACTTCTACACTTCGAGAATGATTCACCGACGGGTCCCGGTCGACGCGTTCAACACTTGTGATTTGTGAATGACAACACCCACAAGACAACACAGTGTGTACCATGGCTGATAGTATGTCAAATCCCCGATGTGTATTGCTGTTTAGCGGAAAACGGAAGTCTGGTAAAGATTACATAGTCGAAAATCTACTACAAAGGTAAGATAAATACTGTAATTGAGAAGTTTTTATACTGACGTAAGTCGCCGGGTGGCAATAAAAGAAAGCTGTCTGGTATTTGTGGTGACATTTGCTTACGACTTGATCCGTATCGTGTATAATGTTTATGTGTAACTGCAAGAATCGCCGTCAGCGTAACGAACAAAATAAACACACTTCGACAATGCAAACTTGCTGCTGCTTTTGTATAATTCTGAAATCGCCTGTCAATGGCTGGAAAACGCCTTTAACAGCTATGATGATCACTGTTTTAGACTCTATGCCTTGGGTTATGAATAATTCAGGTATACTTATAGAACGGCAAACCGCGCTCTGGAATGGAAAATTCATTTGCGCATTTTAGAAATGAAATCACAATAGACCACGATTTGTTGCGATCTTACGACGGTAACAACAGAAGTGGAATTTAATGGTCACAAACTACACGAAATACCTTGTGTAAAATACTAGGAGTCTAAAGGGATAAAAGGGTAAAATGGAGTCAACAATCTTAACGTTTTGCATATGTTGCACTTTTCAGTAATGAACGAATGTTGAAAAAAGCTGCACAACCGTTCAGTCAGATCTCGGTAAGATTGTGTGGTTCAAAGGTTGTTAACCTGGACAACTATATAGAAAATGTGCCTTGTCTTTTCAATAGCATATTTGCTTTGTTGTTGTGCAAATGTACAAGTAAATTCTATGTGAATACTGTATAATGAAAATAGAAGATACAAGTACACACATAAAATAGCACATGTAAGATAAAAAAGAAAGTGATCCAGATATATTTATTTATTGAGTCATTCGAATCCTACATGTATAGAACATGTACAAGGATATTTGTCATGGTTAAGACTTTACAACATAAAATACTGTTTGTATGCAGTCCTAGGGTCTAGATATTTAAGTAATTTAGCAAAGAATCATACATCCAATAAACATTAGAGACAACACACAAAGTAGAATATTCATAATGCATATTTATTTTGGTTGTTTGGTTTCTAAGCACGGTACTCTGTCAGACTTAAAAGCAATGATCAATTAAATATGCCTTTAGTTCAGCCTTAAAACTACTGAGTTTACTTATTGGTCTGGTGGATCGTTGTAAATTTTTGTACTAGTATGTAGAGTGCCTTCTTGGCACAGTGATGTTCACATCTGCTTCGTATGAAGATCAGATTTTTGTCTTTATTGTATGCATGTTTATCTTCATTTTTAATAAGATATGTGGGTGTCTATCAATATATCGTTTTACAAAAACTGTCATTTCGTAGATAAAAATGCAAGGAAGAGGAAGAATTAACTTTTTTTTTTAAATATGGCTCTGCATGATTTCCTTTGTTGTTACATTACCCAGAAGATTATGCCATACTTAATTACAGACAGTACATAGAAGTAGTGTACATTTAACAGGCTGTCTTTGCTGCAACAACTTTTTAAGATCCCCATTATGTATCAGGTTTTTCTTAGTTTTCTTTGCAAATATTCAGTGCGTATCTCCCATTTTGTGTTGTTGTGGAGCCAGAGACACAGAAATTTTGTGCTGTCAGTACTTTCAAGAACTCTGCCCCTTAGTTCTGTTTGTATATTTGGCTGGTGCCTTCTTTTTGGATTGTAGAAGTTCAGTGTTAGGCTTACTGTCTTTTCTTTGTTTATAATAAGCTTGTTATAGCTGAATTTCTGTTCTATGCTGTTCATTGTTTGGATAGCAGAGTCTCTTAGTTTTTCTTGTTTTCCCACTAATAAGGGTTGGAGGGTAGTTTGGCAGTATAAGGTCATTGATATAGAGGAGAAGCAGAATGGATTCTAATACTGATCCTTGAGGGACGCCATATTTCACGTTTTCATAACCTAAGTAGTAGTAGCTGATTTTGTTACGGTCAGTATATTGCACTTCAACCACCTACTTGCGTCCACATAGGTATGTCCTGAGTCACTCATTGGATATACCTCTAATTCCTAAGTGGTCAAGCTTTTGCAGTAGATTATTATGGTCAATGATGTCGAAAGCTTTGGATAAATCAAGGCATTTGCCTGTCACAAAATTGCTCTTATCCGGTTTAGCATAGATTTCTTTAAGAAATTCAAGTATTGCACTCTTAGTTGTATAGCCTTTCCTGAAACCACGCTGTGAGCGAGAGAGAGTTTTATGTTTATTTAGGAAATCAGACAATCTCATATAAAAACATTTTCTAAAATTTTTGAAAATACAGACAGTAGGGCTTTTGGCCCATAATTTGAAATGCCTTCCAGATTTCCTTTTTTGGCAGTGGTTTAAGTTTTGCTATTAATGTATAATGTGAATGTAAAATGACTCGTTACACATTATTACAATAAATAATGCAAATGATCCATGGAACTTGAAACTAAATAAACTAAATATAGAAATTTATATGTGTTGTGCACATGCCTGTATTATTACATATTCATAGTCTGTTCCTCATATGCCTGTACTCTTGTATTCTCTAATCAGCAAATTGTTTTCCACGCACTTTAATTCAGTAATAGTTTTACATCAACATCCCCTGATAATTATTGTCCGATCTCATTCATACGACTCATGTAAAAAATTATAGAATATTGTATGCACCAACAGATGAACCTGCACTTCGAGCAAAATAATGTGCTTAGCTCCGCACAGGATGGTTTCAGATCTTTTCTGCACTGTCAAAGCTGTTGAGACCATCATCACAAAAGTGTATGATTCCTTTGAGAGTAAGAAAACAACTGGTGCAACACTTCTGGATTTGCCAGAAGCTTTTGATACTGTCACTCATAGTTGTTGTTGTTGTTGTTGTGGTCTTCAGTCCTGAGACTGGTTTGATGCAGCTCTCATGCTACTCTATCCTGTGCAAGCTTCTTCGTCTCCCAGTACTTACAGCAACCTACATACTTCTGAATCTGCTTATTGTATTCATCTCTTGGTCTCCCTCTACGATTTTTACCCTCCTCGCTGCCCTCCAATGCTAAATTTGTGATCCCTTGATGCCTCAGAATATTTCCTACCAACCGGTCCCTTCTTCTTGTCAAGTTGTGCCACAAACTCCTCTTCTCCCCAATTCTATTCAATACCACCTCATTAGTTATGTGATCTACCCATCTAATCTTCAGCATTCTTCTGTAGAACCACATTTTGAAGGCTTCTATTCTCTTCTTGTCCAAACTGTTTATTGTCCATGTTTCACTTCCATACATGGCTACACTCCATACAAATACTTTCAGAAACAACTTCCTAACACTTAAATCTATACTTGATGTTAATAAATTTCTCTTCATCAGAAATGCTTTCCTTGCCGTTGCCAGTCTACATTTTATATCCTCTCTACTTCCCCAAATAGCAAAACTCCTCTACTACTTTAAGTGTCTCATTTCCTAATCTAATTCCCTCAGCATCACCCAACTTAATTCGACTACATTCCATTATCCTCGTTTTCCTTTTGTTGAAGTTCATCTTATATCCTCCTTTCAAGACACTGTCCATTCCGTTCAACTGTTCTTCCAAGTCCTTTGCTGTCTCTGACAGAATTACAATGTCATCAGCGAACCTCGAAGTTTTTATTTCTTCTCCATGGATTTTAATACCTACTCATAGTATACTTATCAAAAAGCTCCGGTACTACAGAGTTTGAGAGTATGCTCTTCACCTTATTGAGTCATACCTAAGCAACAGAGGGCAGATGGCAGCTATAAACAACCAAAGATCAGGCTCATTACCTGTTACGAAAGGCATTCCACAGGGCTGGGTACTGGCTCCATTCTTGTTCAATGTACACACAATGATTTACCATCATTCTTCCCATGTTGTATGCAGATGAGATAACACTAATCATACAGGTTGATGCAATAATTGATAACAGGCAAATTGTTTGCAAATTAATAGTAATACTAAAGACATTGTTTTCACTTTAAGTGTCTCCAATGAAGATTACAAAATAATTAAACTGTTAGGTTTCTACATAAATCAGAAACTCAGTTGGGCGAGCTACACAGAAAAATTGTGCTCAGAAAAAAAGGAAGGAAGTAAGAGAGAATCTTCTGAAGATAACTAGAAAGAGTTCAGTATTATGACAGTCCGTGGACTCTATATGTAAAGCAGCCTTCTAAGTATCAGAGAGAATTTAAATAATTTTAACCTTAAGATGTCTGTACATGAACACAACCCAAGAACCAGATAATTAATTGCTACGCCCAACAGTAGGTCAGCTAAGCTACAACAGCTACAAATATCTAGGTACCAGATTTTTCAATAGACTTCCAAAATATGCCCATTCTGTTTACTACAGTATATTTGAAATTGGTTTAGAGGAGTGGTTTAGGGCGAAAGCATACTACTCCATAAAAGAGTATGAGGAATCAGACTTAGTGACGTAAAAGTTCTGACAAATTACTGTCATACTAAGTTGAAACAAATTGTTGGGTAAAAGGTTCCTGCATATATAATTTTCATGCTATATGTAATGATGTGTCATTGATGTAAATATCATAACGTTTTATGCACCTCATGTTTTGATAGCATTATATGTAAATATTTACACGAATGAAATGTAAAATGTTCCAAGGTGAATAAACTATTAGATGATCATCAGACAACAGCTGTTAAATATATAAACATAATGAAAATGATAATGAGTGAAAGAGGGTATTTTCAGTTTTGGCTTAATATATACATAACATCAAAAAGTGAATGGTCATTGTAGTCACTTATAGAATAAAAAACATTGTTCAAGTTTTATATTTTCTAATTTAAATTTTTTTCATCTCCTAACTTCTGATGTAAACGGGCAGTCTGGTTTGTTGTGTATGGAGTGCTGTGCTATTTTGGATGTTTGGCTTATACTGAAAGTTTGATTTTAATCTAGTGATGTGGTCAAGCCCACCTGCGTATTTTTAAGTTCATTTTGGTCTCAATAAGACCTTTCAGTCATTCTGAAATTGCAAGTTGCTGCTGCAGGCTATAGGTTTCATTCAATATAGTTTTATTCAACCAGTCACTGGACAAGTTTGAAATTTCAAAATTATTAACCACTTTCCATAACTGTGTAGTGGTAATAGCAATCACCATACCTCCAAGCATAAAATGTATAACTTTTTTAAATAAGATGTTGTATAGTTTTCTGCATGGTACAACTCTGACATTCTTTACACTGATTTTGCTGTGCGTGACAAATTTTCCTTGAATTTTCATGTAGACTCACTTATTCAGTGAAATATTGATTTCAATATTAACAAGTATTGGTGCTGTTTTAAGCCATTAATTCATAACTGAAAAGTATACCACCAGAGATAGCATTTAGATAGTTTCAAATGTTTATTTATTTATTTATTCACCCTTTGACCATTCGGCACAACATAAGCGTATAGGACGTACCAGAAACTTACACACACACACACACACACACACACACACACACACATACACAATGGCCACCGTGTCAGTGGTGCATTGACGTCCGCTCTGTGCTTTGTTTGCGAGTGCACATAGTGCCATTGATGCCACTGTCAGTGAGTGCAGTCTGTGCAGTTGATACTGTGATTGTTAAAGGTGTGTAAATACTCTTCGTGATTTTATATGTGTGTAACAGTTGTTACTCAGTTGCCTGGGTTGTGATGCACAGTGTCGGTTTGCAAAATGTCAGCGTGGCTTACATCAGCAGCAACGGTATCAGCTGACACACCACCGGCCACCTGAGACATCAGCTTCAGCAGTGGAGGTGGCATGTGACATCAGCGATAGCAGAAACAGCAGACGCGTCAGCAACAATGGTGTCTGTATGTGAGTGGCACCAAGCAAAGTAGAATCAGGACTGAGGAACATCATTCAACTGGCATGTGACAATTTGCCCTGTTTTTTCTGTTTTTAGCCTACAGCCAAAGAGACCAGAAACTGACTATATTTTAGAAAAATAGAAGTGATTTTTGCTCCGAATACCTCATGCTGTGAAGAATTTGGGATGCGCTCTTTGTGCCTATCTGATTGCACTGTCTCCATATCCATGTGAAATCATGGGTACTGGAGAAAACTACTCGCTCTCTGCTGGTGGCAGCCACCACTAGTCCATGTAGCGACAGTGATCACCAAAACTAGTAATCAACATTATTTCAGAAGGAAAACAAAATGACAGCACACTAAGCGGTAGAAAAACGGGCTATAAAATGAAGTACCTTTGTGAAACGGCATCGTTGGTAACATCTTCGGCTGCATCGACTGTAGAAAAGATCACCATACTTGACGATATTCTTATGGAGCTTCAAAATGAACTGAGGCATAAAAGAACCTTAACAGTTATACCAGCAACAGGGAGAAACAAAATTTGGACACTTGTCATCACTCGAGCAAAATTAGAAGAGCAGAATGAGGGAAATAAATAAATAAATATCAGTTACATAAAGAATTAACTAATGGCAATGCACCAGATGCGCTAGAACGAATGCACCATCTGGAATCAGAAATAACTGATCTCAAATCAGAAAGTCAAAGATTAAGAACAGAAAGTAAGTCAACTCCACTGTCCTTTGCCACAGTTGCGGCCGCTGGCTCAGCTTCAAAGCTGAAGAGCAGAGTAGGAGAACGCATACGGCAATCTGAATCAAAACAGTTGAGTGTTCTCTTCTTCAAATTGGAAAACAATCACGATGCCAATCAATCCCACACAAGACAAAGTAAAAATAAAAGCAGTCAGATCCACAACAAACACAGTCATCTTAGAAACAGAAACACAAGCAGATAAAAGGAAAATTGTAGAAAAGACAGCACAACTAAAAGATACTAGATATGAAGAACCGAGGAAATTCTGACCTCACCTCGCAGTGTATCAAGTTGGAACTACTCAGGAACTGATCAGGACTTCCTGGAGTAACTATATGACATCAGTTTAAGTGAGCACATCTCTAAGGAGGAGTTCTACCAGGAAGTCAAAATGAAGTTCAAAACGGGCTCACAATGTAAATGAGCAGTTAATAACATCCTGGAAGTCACTTCAAGGGTTTGTTTTTTCTGCTGCAAAGGGAAAAAGTTAATGTTGAGTTCTACTCTTTACACATCAAAGATTGTGTGGCAGTTCAGAAATGTTTCAGCTGCTGGGCACTAGGTCACTCACCAAAATGTTGCAATAAAGAACCTGTATGTGAAAAATGTGCAAAGCCAGCCACAAGAAGTTAGAATGCTGAGAGGAAGCCACAGTTGGATGTATACCATGAAATTACAGGAACAGGACCTGTGATATGGCAGGGGGACCTGACTGCCCTATCTACAAGAAATTGTAGGACAGGCAATTAGAGCACATCGAATATGACGTTATTGACAACATTCACTAACAAGGAGCACAAGTACAATGGTCAGACACTGAAGCCCTCCTTACAGGTGGATGTAGATGTGCAAAGAAACAATACATGCAAGTGAAAACATAAGAAACCATCAACTAAAATGAGAGATTGGTGGTGTGCCCTTAGCAACAACATGTGGGTATTGCACAATTAACAAAGCTAGAAACAAACACACTTACATTACTGCAAACTGACATAATTATGGCAAAGATATTTTAACATCACTGATTACATAGATGAGGTGTGTGCAGGGAGCCGTTGAGTACCTCATAGGAAGGCAGATAAAACACAAAATGATCCAGTGGACGATCTTCCAGACCAAACTTCTGCTACAAGAGGAAGAGCTGGAAGAGGACATTTTCTACCAATGTAGTGGGCAATGTAACAAAACAGTCAGAAAACAAACACAAAAGGATACATAGGGCACCTCACTGAGACCAATACATATTCATTTCACAGCACTGAAAAATAAGGAACAGTTATACATATTGACACACCAGTACAAGAAACATGAAAAGGTACGACACCTGTTGACAGTTCACTAGGTCAAAACACAGCATTAAAATTACATTCAGAACATGATTCTAGTAAATGCAGGCCTTACATAAAGCCCATACGTTTTACATATGGTAGCAGCACACACGGCATGGACGCACAGTGAAAATAGCCACAAAGAAAAGACTCAATTGCCAAATAACTTTGAAATAGGCAAACAGTATTCAAAAAACAGAGATATTGGAAGTAGAATGTTAAACTCAAACAATCTACCTAATAATACAGTTAAAAATACTTCATCCATATGCAATTCCCAGTGTACACAAACAATAGAGGAAGACAAATCTCAGGATGTTTCACAGGACACACCCAGAAACCCCAAACAACACAATCATAATGAATTGATTACAGCAATTTTGAGAGTAACTTATGCATAAGTAGATAACAGCGAAAACAATCAATTATTGATAAAATTATTTAATTAGATGGATAAAAAATCTACTCCCCAAGTGGTGGCAGAACACTTCAACCCTTCTGCCTGAAGGAGGAGCCACTGGCTCCGAAAGCTTGCCAACCACAACAGTCTTTTGTGTGTGTGTGTGCGTGTGTGTGTGTGTGTTTGTGTGTGTGTGTGTGTGTGTGTGTGTTTGTTTTGTGCTGCCGATTGGTGGGTAGATTATGCATAAGTAGGTTAGAAAATAGGGAAATTTTCCAGACTGCTTTTGATGAAGCAAACTGGGATAATTTGAATGCCCCTCTTGTTTTGCCATCTGCCTCCTTAAATTCATTTTTTCACTTTTAACTATTTACCATTAACATACGTGAATATAATCCAAATTTTCAAAAAAGAGAAAGGTTGGCCCTCAGTTTTGAAGAATATAACACCAGATCTAATTTTGTTCTTAGTTTTATGTATGTAATTGATTTTCTAATTTATTTTGACTGTTATTAGTTAGTACCTTTCATTACAGGGCAAAATCGGTAATTGTTTCGTAACTTCAGTTGTTGTGATCTGTATGTAATTATTTTGTATGGGGATTTTTATATGGCCAGTTCACATAAGTATAAATTTGAAAAAAACATATGTACTGTAGTTTTTATAAGATTTCTTATGTAACAATTTTTTTGTGTGTACATTGTTAAACCCGATTGTGGTCACTGAATTGCCCATTTAGTTATTAGCAATATCTTATCTGGTCAATCCAATGAGGGGGTGATGTGATGAACGAAGCTCGCACAATTCTCCTCTTGTTTTGCCATCTGCCTCCTTAATTTTTTTTCCCACTAATTAACAGTTACAGTGGAAGAGACATTGAGGAAGATGAAGGGAGGGAAGTCACCAGTTCTGGATGAGCTAAGTGTAGAGATGGTGAGAGCAGCAGGAGAGGTAGGGATACAATGGCTATATCAAGTAATGAAAATTGTGTGAAGACAGAAGATGATCCCAGAAGACTGGAAGAATGGAATAATTGTCCCAGTCTTTAAGAAGGGAAATAAAAAAGAATGCAAGAACTATTGGGGGATTACATTGATGAGTCATTGTGCAAAGACTTTTGAGAAAATTTTGGAAGCACGAATTTGGACAAAATTAGAAGGAAGAAAGAGAGAAGAGCAACATGGCTTCGGAACAGGAAGGTCCATGGTGGATCTAATTTTTGCTGTAAGACAGCTGCAGGAACAACACTATGAATATGGAATAGATCTTCCTGGACAATGAAAAAGTGTATGATAGTGTACGTAGAAGTAAAGTGTGGAAAGCTCTGGAGAACAGAGGAGGAGCAAAACAGATTATTTGGAGGATAAGGGAAATGTACCATGGAATTGTACTTAGGACCGAGAACCTGCCAGCTGTTTCCCTACAACAGAGCGTACCAACAAAATGATACTTAGGATGGAGAATCTGCCAGCTCTGCAGACTCTTAGGACAAGCGTGTGCATAAAGAGGTGAAGGTTTGAACATAGACAAAGTTTATAAGGTCTTTATCAGGGCAAATGGGCACATTTATTATGATGCTAAAGAGACAACACGTAAGTGCTATGCCTGTACTAGAAACCCCCCACTGTGACGATCTTACAACTAAACTGCAATAGGAGCACTTTGGTTGGAGTGGAACTGCGCAGACTTGTGAATGAAGTACAGGCAGATACAATATGTCTCCAAGAGCCATATATGCATTGCACGGGACTTCCAGGCCTTCCCAAACATCTCATAACAGTTACCAGGTCCTAAAATGCGAAGGCTGAAATTGTAATAGTGAGCATAAATTACACAGTCAGAAAAGTAACACAGGTTTGTTCTGGACATGTAACCACAGCTGAAGCTATGCATGGATAAGAATTTTGGATTATCATATCCATGTGTGCACAGTATTCATATGACATAGAGCCTTTTGCAGCCATCGTCATTTGATAAGTGGCGCTATTCCACCACTTCATACACATTGCACCCAAGTTTTAACTGTCCGCCACTTGCTGATGGAATGCCCATTTTTTAACTGTTTACATTCTCGCTTCGGTTTGCTGTCTGAGTTATTGGCCATTTTCACAAATGATGTGCAGGCTGTCGACCACGTTTTACTTTTTATCCAGCAAAGCAATATGGCGAAGGCCATTTAATTTTTAGTTTTGGACCTCTGTTTCTGTATGGTGTCTTTTTTAGCCCTTTCTCCATGTCCCTGTTTTTAGCTGTCTTCTCTTATGTTAATTAAAACTGATGTATAGCCGTTTGCTCCTGTCTGTCTGTCTGTCCTCTCTGTCTTCATGTTCTATAGTTTTGACTTGGGCGCAAGTGACCCCAGTTGTTTTTGCGCCTTAAAGCAAAAGAAAACCAAACCAAACATACACAAACACGAACACACAAACTTCACACCCACAAAAACAACATTTTCTTCTAAGCAAGGCTGACTGGCAATAATTAGGGATGTGGTTGAAGAATTTTCCCTCCATACTGTCAGTGGTAGCATAGACTATAAAGCTGATATTCTGACAGATCTGCTTCAAAAAGCACAACAATTAACTATCCCAAAGACCGACCATGCACTGAAACAGAAACTCCCCTGGTTCACTAAGTTAACAAAACGAAGGGCAGATGCTAGAGACAAAAGGAAACATTTCCAAAAAGCAAAAACAGGCACAAGAGAGGGGGGTGTAAGATTGGAACTATACCGTGATGCGAAGCAAAAAGAAAAAACAAATTATGCAAGACCAGACAAGATCACTGGAACAATTTTTTCAAATTTCAGCTACAAAACCGTTTACACTTCTAATAGGTAAGGTAAAGATGCTGACAGTACAGTCAGCTTTTAGGCACATGGATGGCACTACTTCAAGGGGCTGGAGGTGTTCAGCAGAGAACTTGCTGAATACAATTCCTGATGATGAAAAAGCGAATGACCAGCAACATCACACAGACTTATGATGACAAATGGAGGACACCTACACAAATGGCTCCATTACTGTCCCACTTGCCCAGGAAGAGGTAGTGTTACCAATAAAACAAAGAATAAGAAGACTCGCAGTCCAGATGGCATACATCCAGAAAACATTAAAAATACTGTTGCACATGTCAGCCCCTTTGTAACAGAGCACTGAATGAAGCACTGCCATGTGGAAAACAGTGAATGCAGTAATCATAAAAAAATCAGAGGATCGGGGCCCAGCAGACCCAAAGAATTACAGGCCCATCTGGCTCTCGAACACTTTGGCTAAGGTGCAGGAGGGTCTCCTGTGCAACCGTCTATGGTCACACATGACGCTATCTGACCTTAGTCCGCATGATTATGGTTTTAGGCCAAAAATCTCAATAAACAATGTAGTTAACCAGGTACTGGAAATAATACAGGACATACATGAAAAATAAGCAGTAGCAATAGGTATAGCACATGCTTTCAATAATCTCTGGTGGCCTGCCTTGTTCACGAATCTATATATGCAGACACCAACAGTCTTAACAATAGCTTACTCAACTACTGCAAAGATAGGTTGATGCAGTGGGTAGCAGGAACACAAAAGGATGCCCATAAGGCTCAGTCTGTGCACCAATTTTCTGGGATATTGCCATAGACTGAAGATTGGTTTTTGCAGTGCACAGAGACGTGTGAGAGGGAATGCTGACGTGATCGGTGATACCAACAGAAACTGCAACGTTTAGCTTCACCATGTAGTTTGGATACTACAACTGCTAGGCCACTGGCGTTGGCAGAAATGTAAAAACAGGGAAGTCGACATGAAGTGTTCTGGACAAATCCGATATGTGACAAAAGCAAAAGACGGACCCATGGGACACCTTTAATTGTGCCACTTACAAGGAGTTACCATTGTTAGCAAAGTGGTTATTGCCAAGTGTGAGGGTGCATCATTTTCCTTTCAATTCTTGCTCTAAGGGGGATAAGCAGACTGTTAACTTGTTGATGAACAGAATATCTAATAATAAGTCAATACTTAAATATGCAGCTCTAAAACCAGCAGTATAGTTACTTTTATAGGGTAGTATGTCAATATTTTTAAAAATATCAACAGTCGTAGTAGCAGATGACAGAATAACAACAATACTACAAGTAACACAAACATGGAATTTAGAAATAAGTAGGTAATAGAAATAAAACAATGAATTTTCCTGTTTGTACAAGTAAAACAAATAATTATTTGGTTCTTTAGGTCATTATTTTCAAACATGTAAATGTGTAATTTGTGAAATGTATAAGAGGCAAACTGTAAAATATGAACTTTATAAAAATGTGCATAAACGTACATATTAAGTATATCTTCTGTTTTTTGTTTTGTTTTTCTTTTTTAATTAACTATTTAATTATATAGAAAACTAGAAAAGAACTAAAATTCTGAAAATTGTGTAGCATTCACCTTGTGATGAATTAAAATTACCCTGTGGTAACTGACAGAGCAATGGTGTGGGGAGGCGGGGCAGCAGTGTTGCCAACTTGTAGACAGCCACACTTCACAAGGTGCTGCATGTACCTACATAACAAAGAACACAGCAAGCATGTGGCACTCAAGAAAGAACTACCACTGGGTGGCAGCTGCTCTCTACCACTCGGCTCACTGAAACATCAGTCACAAGGTCATTTCAGTAAGAGTATAGCAACCTGGGAAAACCATGAAAACCCAAGTCAGGATGGCCAGATGGGGCACTAACCCCACTCCTCCCATATGTGAATCCAATACATTAAAACTAACTTAGCCACCTTGCTCAGTACATGACTTGCAAAGAAAAGATATGTATCTAGCTTACAAGAAGTGTATGTCATGCACAAGAAGTATAATCAGTGATGTAACTAAAACATGAACCACTTCATAAAATTACACACACACACACACACACACACACACACACACACACCTGCCAATACTATACCCATTACAACTGTTCTTATAACAGATTCCTATTTCTGAGGAGTCTGAAATAGAGAAAACAGGATACCAACAGCAGCAACATTCTTTTGCAAAGACACACACGGCATAGGTGCTACATCTATTAACAAATTAAGAAGTCCTCAACAATAAATGAGGACCTGGTATTTCTGTAAGGTAACATATTCACTTACACTCTAGAAACACTCAATGACAAATGTTTTTAGCTCTGCTCTAAAAGTCATTTCCTTCTCCATCCTCGTTATGTGTGTTGGGCATGCATGATAAACAATAGCACAAAAGTGGCTCACTTGTCTCTGAAGATGAGTTGTTGTTGCTTGCTGTAGATGGAGGGACCCACAGTTGCGAGTGTTATAACTATGGTAATCGCTTTTAGTTTGCAGGCCTGCAAGATAAGCCCTTGTCATCAACTCACATTTGTATGTGTATGGGGAGTGTACTGTAGTCATACACAACTTTTTAAATAGCCCTATGTGATAAGATTCAAATACCTTTTTTCTGTAATGTAAAAATTTCATTTAAAAGACTCTTAGTTTCACCTCAGAAAACTGTTTTATAAGCTATAAGGGATTAGAAGTAACCAAAGTGAGCCATTCTAGCACCTTCTGAGGAGTGTATTTCAGAGAAAAGCTCTCAAACTGAGTCTCTGTGAGAGATTTCTTACATGATCTTTCAGTTTGTCTTGATCAACATACTTTCCTAAAAGTTTTGTACATCATACTCTTTATAACACACTTCTGCCCAGTACCAGTTGGAATTCTTGGTTTTGGTTCATTTTTACGAACTGAATATAATCTTGCACTGTATATCCAGTTTTTTGGCAATGGAAATTATTCCTGAAAGTTAATGTCCAGGTGACTAATAAATGCAGATGCTTACAAAAATTTTGTAAATCATTTCCTAATGCAATGTTCATACCTGTTGACAGCTGTGTAAGTGAACACTTTACAAAGCATGGTGTGCATAGGAGTAACAGAGGTAAAGAAATCGTATGTGCCAAAATAATAAAAGCCATTTTATCAGCATTTAAAGTCACCAGAATTCCAATTCTCCTGCCTGCAATGGCAAATGTAGAGGGCCCAACTATACCTGTGCAAACAGTGGAAGAACTGATAGAAACATTGTCACAAACTTTAGGTGCAGCAACAGTGATTTTTCCGTCTCAAAAAGCAACCATTAAACATACAACTATCTTCGTGCCTTCATCAACAGCAATTTCAGAAACTTCATCTGTTGCTGACCTTTCATCAGTACTGTCACCCAAGACCCTTCGTCAATATTGGTCCCTCCACAGTCTTTTAGCAGTTTAAGACCTTTCACTACCTGTGTGTGTACATCATCAGCAGTATCAGAGGCAAGCAGAAGCAGCACAAGAAACGGGAAACACACAACTCTGCTTGATTTTTGGTACCCAGCCTTATTTCCAGGACTAACCTAACTCAAAGAACTGCTAGTACACTCCCTACAAACTCTGACTGCAATTTACAGCAGAACAGTGTCGTGAGAACATTGCACTGAAATCCTTTTTAATACACTGCCTATTTATGTGATAACTGCTTATAGAGCTCCTTCAGGAAAGCTACGCATGAGTTCAGAGTTATTCAATTTGGACTATGTAATGCTCAAGCCGCCATTGAATGTACAATGAACAACTTGTTTTGGCACCTTAAATGGAGGTCTTGATGACATTGTCATTTTTCAAAAACATTTGGAGAACATCTAAGCCACCTTATAACCATGTTGACGTGTGTTCTGCCTGGCTATCTCAACTTCAATTCGAAAAAGAACCTCTTTGTTGCCAGAGAAATAAAAATGTTTGAGCACCTAGTGACTGGCAGTGGTGTCCATCACAATCCAGTGAAAATAAGAGCAGTCGGAGATTTTCTGACTCTCAGCACATTTGTGATAGAAGTTTTCTTGGAATGTGCTAATATTATCAGTGATTCATAAAGGACTTCTGTACCAAGGCATGGTCCCTTGCAAGAACTACTACAGGGAGATGCCAAATTTTCCTGGAACCAGGTGCAAAGAGAGACTTTTTTTTGCTCTTAAGAAGGTCCTAACACCATCTCCAGTCTTTAGTGTTGCGAGACAAGGATGCCAAGACAGAACTTCGTACCAACACTAGTGGTTATGGGATGGGTGTAGTTCTATTACAAATTCAGGAAGGTGCTGAAAAGGTGCTAACTTATATTTGTAGAGTACTGTCCAAGTCCGAGATGAACTACAGTACTACCTAAAATGAGTGGCTTGCAGTTGTTTGGGCCATCAACATGTTCCGGCTTCATTTATTGTTATCCAGTGGGATGAAACTTGGTTAACCCTCTCACCATTCTGACAGACCAACATTCTCTATGCTTACTGACTAGTCTGAAGGATCCATCAGGTTGACTGCCGACAATGGCACTTAGGCTTCAGGAATGCAAGGTCACAGTGATACACAAAAACAGGTTGCAGACTGCCTTTCAAGGCATCCTGTGGCAGAAGACAGCAGTGTGGACAAAATCTCAGTCATTACTTCATTAAATCACATTGCTACTGAACAGATCCAGCATTGCTGAAGACCATAGAAGCCTTTAAGGATGAGGAACCAACAAAAGAAGAATTCCAATTAATAAAGTGAACATTGTATATGAGGAACTATAATCCAATGGTTCATAAATGGTTGTTCGTCATCCCACCTCATCTACAGCCAGATATTCTGAAATATTCCCATGATACTCTGACATCTTGTCACATGGAATTTGTGAAGACACTAGATAGAATCAGACAAAGGCATTACTGTCCAGGTCTGTACTGATCCATTAGGCATTATGTTAACCACTGTAAGCGATGGCAGTGACAGAAGCACTTACTGAAATTACATCTGGGGTCTCCCATAAGTCCAAACCCTCGCCCACATCATGGTAAATGGGCAGCAGCCCAAAGTAGGGATGTGACTGATGGGGTGATGTACGGTGGAGACTATGTGTACCCCAGGACCATTCTGGTAGCTGTGAAGACCCAGCAGGAACCCTGAAAAGTGAGGACTATCGGGACTCTGGTGAAGATGTGGTGGCTTGTAGTATGTCTGGTTGGCTTCCCAAAGACAAAGGAAAGAAAACCCTGATTAAAAACTACCCGTCCTCTGGAAGGAGTTGGACATATGCCTGACAACCTGCTCCATAGAAAGAACTCATGTCACGGAACTTCAACAAATTGAAGGTGAACCAATCAGTTGTGACAAAAATTACAGGGAAAGGTTAGTGATAATGGACAAACAGTCATGGGAGAAAGAGTAGAAATATAAAGTGCAAATCAGATTTATCTAATGTAATCTGGAATGTGAATCCTCTGTATCGCCCAGGGAGCCTGACAGAGCAACTAGGTGAAATAATGAAACTGAAATGGAGTATCATAGCTCTACAGGAAGTAAGGTGAAACAAAAGTGGAATCCTAGGAAAGCGAGGAGCTAGTATGTTCTATAGTTTTAGTGCAACCAAGTGGGGTAGCACAGTAGTTAGCACACTGGACTCACATTTTGGAGGACGATGGTTCAAATCCACATCCAATTATCCTGATTTAGATTTTCTGTGCTTTCCCTAAATCGTTTGATTCAAATGCCAAGATGGTTGCTTCAAAAGGGCATGGCCGCTTTCCTTCTCCAGCCTTCCCTAATCTGAGCTTGTGCTTCATCTCTAATGACATCATTGTCGACGGGACAGTAAACACTAATCTCCTCCTCCTCCTCCTTCAGTTTTAGTGTGGATAAGTATGAGCTCGGTATGGGCTTAAGTGCCTTGTGATTGGGTTCACTTGTACCAGTGCTAGGCTCTCAACACTGGATGAAAGTGAAAATTTTCAATTATTTAATAATCAATGCCCATGCTCCAACTGAGGAAAAAAGAAAAGGACTTGTTTTATGAACTCAAGGAAGGAACACATGATTACTGCCCAGTCTACAATGTAAAAATAGTCACTGGTGATCTAAATCCTCAAGTGTGAAGACCACAGATATTTGAACCAACACAAGTCACCAAATGGGAACATTGCTAACCTGATTGATCATGTGTTGATTAATGCAAAGCACAAGTTAGAACTCCTGGACTTAAGGAGCCTCAGAGGCCCAAATGGAGACATTGACCATTTTTTGGTATGGGCACAAGTGAGAGTTAGACTCTCCAGTGCATCTAAAGGACCTCAAACCAAAAAACAGAAATATAATGTGAGAGCTCTAAAATCATCTGTAGTTACAAAGCAGTATGAGGAGAAGATCTCACAAAAAAGATAAAGAATACAGCGGAGATGTCAGCAACGAACCAAGGCACATAAGATGTCCATAGTGTGATACTGATTATGAGATTGCAACAGAAGAAAAGAATGTGGTATACAGAAAAATGTTACAGTCAAATTGCAGAAGAGCGTGAATGAGAGTTTGTAAAGAAAAAGGAGGACTAAAAGGATCCATCAATGAAAAAAGAGAGAGTAGATAAAAGCAAACATTAGAGTATTATAGTTTCTGAGTAATTGAATGAGGCAAGGGAATTGTGTAGGAAGGTAAAAGCTGCTTGGAAACAGTTCAGTGGAAAAACAAGCTTTGTAAAGGGTGAAAGAGGACAAACCATAAGTTAGGGGAAGAGATCTGTGTGAGGTGGCACCAACGTTTGATAAACTCCTCAACTCCAGAATAATACCAAGAGATCTGCAATTGCCTGTTCTCTAAATTTTCTCAATAACGTTTCACAAAAAGAATGTCTTCTTTGCTCCAGGGTTTCCCATTTGAATTGACAAAGCATTTCCATAACACTTGCGTGTTGATCAGATCTAGCAGCATGCTTATTAATTACTTTGACATCTTTGTTTAATCCAACCTGTTGTGAATCCCAAGCACTTTCAGTACTCAAGAATGGGTCACACAACTGTTCTGTACATGGTCTGCTGTTTAGATGAGCTACACTTTTCCTTAAAGTCTCCCAGTGAACGGAAGTTGACCATTCGCTTTCCATACCATCCATATGTGCTTGTTCCACTTCATTTACGTCCATGCTCTGTAAACCACTTTGACATGCATTGCACAGGGTACATCCGATTGTATCAGTTATTAGGGTTTCTTCCTGTTCCATTCACATATAGAGAGTAGGAAGCATGATTGAACTTCTCTGTGCACACTTTAGTTATTCTAATCTTGTCTTCACAAACCCTATGCAAGTCATATGTAAGTGGTTGTAATATATTTCTAGAATCATCATTTAAAACTGTTTCTTGAAACTTTGTTAGTAGACTTTCTTGGGATAGTTTATGTCTATCTTCAAGAGTCTACCATTTCAGTTTCTTCAGCATCACTGAAACACTCTCCCACAGGGCAAACAAATCCATTAATTTTTGTGCTGCCCTTCTCTGTCAGTGTTTAATATCCCATATTAGTTCCATGTGGTAAGGGTCCCACACACTTCAGCAGTGTTCTAGAATGGGTCGCACAAGTTATTTGTAAGCAATCTCATTTATAGACTGATCGCACTTCCCCAGTATGCTACCAAAAAGCTGAACTCTATCATCTGCATTACCCAGAATAGAGCCCATGTGATCATTCCATTTCGTATCCATACAAAATGTTACACCCAGGTATTTGCCCGTGTGATCATTCCATTTCATATCCATACAAAGTTTTATGCCCAGGTATTTGTAGGAGTTGGCCAATTCCAACAGTGACTCATTGATATTGTAGTCATAGAATGCTATGTTTTTTTTTTTCGTTTTGTGAAGTGCAGAATTTTACATTTCTGAACATTTAAAGCCAGTAGCCAGTATTTGCAACACTTTGAAATCTTATCAAGATCCGAGTGAATATTTATGCAGCTTCTTTCAGGCAGTACTTCATTATAGATAACTGCATCATCAGCAGAAGGTCTGAGGTTACTATTAATATTGTCCAAAAGGTCATTAACATACAGCTTCAACAGCAAGTGTCTCACTACATTTCCCTGGGGCTCACCCGAAGATACTTTTATGTCTGACAGTGTCTATCAAAAGCCAGTCACAAATTTCACTTGATACCCCATACGATCAAATTTTTGATTATAAGTGTAAATTTGCTAGTGAGTCAAATGCTTTTCAGAAATCAAGTAATACTCTATCTACCCGACTACCTGGATATGAAGATTCCAGTTTGTCATGTGAGAAAAGTGCAAATTGGGTTTCACGTGATCGATGTTTTTGGAATCCATGCTGGTTGGCATGGAGGAGGCCATCCTATTCGAGATCCCTCATTATGTTTGAGCTCAGAATATGTTTTAAGATTCTACAACAAATCGATGTCAAGGATATTGGATAGTAGTTTTGTGGATCACTTCTACTACCCTTCTTGTAGGCAGGTGTTACCTGTGCTTTCTTCCGACTGCTGGGCACAGTTTTTGTTCAAAGGATCTACAATAGATTATAGTTAGAAGAGGGTCTAACTCAGCTGCAAATTCAATATAGGATCTGATAGGGACTCCATTGGTGTCTGCAGCTTTGTTCTATTTTAACAATTTCAGCTGTTTCTCAACACCATCGACACTAATACCAAATTCACTCATCTTTTCAGTGCTACAACGATTAAATAGGGGCAAATTTCCTAGATTTTCCTTTGTAAAAGAACATTCAAAAACAGAGTGAAGCATTTCAGCTTTTGCATTGCTGCTGTCAATTTCAGTCCTTGTCTCATTCACTGGAAGACTGGACAGTAACTTTGATGCCACTAATAGTGTTTGCATATGACCAGAATTTCTTTGGGTTTTGTGAAAGATCATTTGACAATATTCTGCTATGGTAGTCACTGAAGGCTTCATGCATATTGCTTTGCAACACTACGTCTAGATATTTAATCAATGTGACCTCATCAAGCACACAACTCACACTGTATTTGAACATTACAATATTGTTTTCTTTACTCCTCTGCATTAACTTACATTTTTCTACATTTAGAGCAAGCTGCTGTTCATCACACCAAATAGAAATTCTATCTAAGTCATCCTATATTCTTCTGTAATTACTAAACAGCAGCATTTTGCTGTATACTACATGATCATCATCAGCAAACATTTGCAGTTTGCTGTTCAATCTGCCTGTTAGATCCATTTATGTATACAGGGTGTTACAAAAAGGTACGGCCAAACTTTCAGGAAACATTCCTCACACACAAATAAAGAAAAGATGTTATGTGGACATGTGTCCGGAAACACTTAATTTCCATGTTAGAGCTCATTTTAGTTTCTTCCACCTACGCTCAATGGAGCACGTTATCATGATTTCCTACAGGGTACTCTACCTGTGCTGCTAGAACATGTGTCTTTACAAGTATGACACAACATGTGGTTCATGTACGATGAAGCTCCTGCACATTTCAGACGGAGTATTCGTATTCTTCTCAACAACAGATTCGGTGACCTCCACGCTCTCCTGACCTCAACCCTCTTGACTTTCATTTATAGGGGCATTTGAAAGCTCTTGTCTACGCAACCCCGGTACCAAATGTAGAGACTCTTCGTGCTCATATTGTGAACGGCTGTGATACAATACGCCATTCTCCAGGGCTGCATCAGCGCATCAGGGTTTCCATGCGACGGAAGGTGGATGCATGTATCCTCGCTGACGGAGGACATTTTGAACATTTCCTGTAACAAAGTGTTTGAAGTCACGCTGGTACGTTCTGTTGCTGTGTGTTTCCATTCCATGATTAATGTGATTTGAAGAGAAGTAAAAAAATGAGCTCTAACATGGAAAGTAAGCGTTTCCGGACACATGTCCACATAACATATTTTCTTTCTTTGTGTGTGAGGAATGTTTCCTAAAAGTTTGGCCGTACCTTTTTGTAACACCCTGTATAGAGAAGAATAGCAATGCTGATTCTATTATTGAAGAAGTCTTCAAACCACTCCTATATGGGACCTATTCTGTCTGCTTGGACTTTAATTAACAGTCTGCAGTGGGGCACCGTGTCAAGCACTTTCTGGAAATTTATGAACATGGAATTTGCCTATTCCCCTTCATCCATGGTTCACAGGATTTTGTGGAAGAAAAGGGCAAACTGAGTTTACAAAAATGATGCTTTCTAAATCTGTGCTGATTTGTTGACAGGAGTTTTTCTGTCTTAAAGAAATTTATTGTATTCAAACTTAGAATATGTTCAAGAGTTCTGCAGCCTACTAATGTTAAGGATATGGGTCTCTAATTTTGGGGATCTGTTCTTTTACGTTTCTTATGTACAGGAGTCACCATGTTTTTTTTTCCCCCAGTTGCTTGGGACTTTGTGCTGGGTGAGAGACTCACAATAAATACAAGCTAGGTAAGGGGCCAGTGCTGCAGAGTACTCTGTTAAAACCAAATTGGAGTACCATCTAGACTTGGAGACTTATTTGCTTCCATCTCTTTCAATTGCTTCTTAGTGCCAGGAATGCCTATTTCTATGTCCTCCATACTAAAGTCTGACCAGTGGTCAAACAGTGGTATGTCTGTATGATCTTTTTGAATGAACCGTGACGTAAATGCGAAATTTAAGACTTCAGCTTTTGTTTTGCTATCTTCTATTGTCATACCAGACTGGTTGTTGAACAACAGGATAGAAGCCAATAGAGGTACAAGGAATAAATGACTCGAACAAAAATACTGGCCCACAGTCTCTGGAGGAGATAAGAATTGCTTTCAAGAAACTGAAGATCAATAGGTTACCAGGTGCAGATAATATTCCAGCAGAACTGTTCAAACAAGGTGACAATGAATTTGAACCAGATTGTCCTGAAAGTGGTCATTTCAGTATAGATTGAGGAGAAAATATCCCAGCAAGGGAGAGAAGGATTATATGCCCTATTTACAAGAAAGGAGATATATTGGACTGTGTGACAACTATCGACGAATTACACTGCTAAACTTGGATTACAAAATATTCTCCAACATACTGTCTGACCATCTCCTCCCAATTGTTTAGAGAGAGTGGCTCATACCAATGAGGATTTCTCCCAGAGAAATAAACAGTGCAGCAGATCTTCACTGTATGGGAAATTCTAGAAAAGAAAATTAAATTCAAGATTGGCCTGCATCACCCTTTCATCAACTACGAATCAGTGTACTGTACCATGCCAGCTGAACTAGGAACTGTGGAAAATTGATAAGGTTTATGAGATTGTCAATGAATGAGGTACAGACTAGTATAAGAATGGAAAGAATGGGGTCTAATCCATTACTCATACTCAATGGTATAAGGCAAGTAAATTTTTTGGCATGATACCTTGGAGAATGTCATGTGTGATACAAACCTTATATGCAGTGCAATGGTCTTTTATAAACCAGTGCAGATACTAGTTTATACCAGTGACATAGGTAACAATTGCAGTTGCAAGAACTTGGAAGACAGTGGAAAGACATTCATCACACTTGAGCATGCCAATGGGAATATGGAACTGAATATCAACAAACAGAAAACTTAATATGTGGGTGTGGGGAAATCATGTAGCGAAATCATGCTCCCTCAGTACCATTGGGTAATTATACATTTGAGAGAGTAGAGCAGTTTAAATGGATGGGATCAAGAGTCACTCACTCAAATGGCACCTCTTATGAAGTTAAACAGAGATTCAAATTATTTTCTGAAGACCCTTCACTTGTATCACTAAATTAACAATATATGAAACACTTGAAAGACCATTGTTTACATATGCCGGGGAAACTTAGTTGTTAACGACAAGAGATATTGGAATGCTAGAAGCCTTTGAGAGAAAGGTACTTTGAAGAATCATTGGCCCAAACTGTGAAGGAAGAGAAGCAGGAGGAAATGCAATCATGAGCTATACACTATATATGAAGCTCCACCAATTAGAAGAATGGTGAAATCATCCAGATTGAGATGGGTGGGGCAAGTGGCAAGGATGAGTGCTGTGGAAGTAACTAAAAGGATATAAAAATTTCCATTATTCCATCCTGGACTTTCCATTGTTTAAAAGAACATGTGATAGAAATCCAGGAGGGTTAAAGAGGATGAGGTTGACCTTGAACCAGATGGCTGGATGGAGCAATGTAGGACATGTAGAAAAACGGCTGTAGGGGAAGGAAAGCTCAAGTGGTGAATTGTGATAAGCTGATGGACAATTGTTGAAGAGGCCAAGGTTTACAATGAACTGTAGAACCCTAGAAGAAGCATCTGGTACCAATTTGCTTTGCAGCAGCACCATTCTACTGAATTGGCATAATTCTCTTGCAGAGGTTCCAGAAGTTGGAATTGATGGATCATAGTCTGCACTGACTACTTCGTGCTTTCTACTGTCACTAAGCTGTGCCGACTGTCGAAGTTCTATGAACTGTAAAGGCTCCTTGTGGAAGACATCATTTGGAAGCATGAAGCATTCTGTGTGGTGGTCTCTGATTGTGGAAAAGTTTTGCAGTTGGGACTGGTATCAGAGGTAATCTCAGGTTGTAACATCACCCACAGGATGGCAACTGCCTACCATCCACAAATGAATAGCCTCACAGAATACTTTGATAAGATGTTGGCAGATATGCTTTCAATGTACATTAATTTTGAATTGAGAGAGTGTAGTACAGTGCTGTCCATTGTGACATGCATATAACACAGTGAAGTGAGACACTACAGGATTCACACTGTTCATTCTGTTCCATAGTTGTGATACTGAAACGACAGTAGATATGCTGTTCCCATTTCACTGGGATGATGCTCAGGATGACTATGTGAAACACCAGGATCAAAGAAGCAAGACAGCTGGCTCGCATACAGACCCTGGATGCCCAGTGGAAGGACCAAGAGTGCTGTAATACTGAGCACCACCCAGTGAGATAAAGCCCAGGAGAGTTGCTAAGGATTTTTACTCTTGCAGAAATTGAGACTGCCAGAAAAGTTACTAAATCACTACTTTGGGCCTCCTCATAGCCTTCGATACTTGCTGGACAATCACATACGAAGTCGAGGATTATGACCCTTCATCAAGAAGCTAAAAATGTAGGGATATCATCCATGTTTTCTGTATGAAACCCTGTTGCAGTCCTTAGGTACAGCTCAACATAGGGGCTTCTCATACAAGGAAACTGAAGACTTGCATGATGATTGTGAAGCTTTGATATAATTATATGTTATTTAGTATTTATCATTTCTGAAAGGAACTTGAAATTTCTTACATTTGTGATGTTTGCATATTCTGGAATACTCAGCACTCTCTGCTTAGGAACTCAGTTTAGCCTCTGTCTGTATGTTGGTATTCATTATAAATGTGCTCTCAGTGCAAATTTATCATACTTCACTGTTGACTGTGCTTTCAGGGAACCATGATGATCCAGAGCATTAGTGGGGCATTTTTGTGCATCACTGTGATTTGAAGTGCTACTTTTGGGTCAACGGGAGTTGCATTCTACAGTGAAGTTGGAAACAGTTTGCATGCGTTTGCAGTGAAAATGTATTGTAATTTTATTAATGGCATCATCATGACTAACCACTCAGAAAAACGTAATGAGCTGCATATGCCAGCACCATACTTGGTACATCATGTTCAGCTGGTGAGAGCCTGGGGTGTGGATGTCACTCATTGCTTCTCTAGTGTTCACCAGCAAACCCCCAGTTCTTTAAAAAATAAAACTCCCATGTATAAAACAGCTTCAGACTTCTCATTACTTCACAAATAAGTTAATGTGTCAAAACATTTGCATTAAGCATGTAAGTGAGAAAATGTTTCGAAAGGGCTTGAAACAGTGTTTAAAGTTTATTGAAAATCTCTATGTGCTATCATTCAGTGACTGAGTATTGTGTGAGTAATTTGTGCTTTGTTTTAAGCAAAAGCTAGTTTTTCATGCATATGTGTTAATGATGCCATGTCCCCTGAACTATGTGTCATACACTAATATAATTTTGCAGGTACATTCAGTGGTATATGTGGATACTGTCTGCGAATTGTGTTGCAAATAGAATTAGAAGTAAATAAGTAATAAATTAAAACATCATGCCTGATGTGGCAGTTTTACTGTGTAAACAGCAAAAATTTATGAGGGGGAGTCAAATGAAAACCTTAAAAGTGTAATTAAAAATTGACATTTTGTGCCATTGTTCTGTAAGTCGGCAGTAGTGTACCCAAGGATGTAAGAAAAACCCTACAACGGGCAGCTTACTACAGACAAGCAGAACACTGCTATAATACCAGTTCAAAATGCCTGCCTCGCTTCTGAGGAGCACCAAGAAAGAACAGAGTTGCGTCATATCTCTTTTCTGACTTGTGAAGGTACGAAACCTATTGAAATTCATTGGTTAGTGAAGGTCCAGTATGGTGATGTATGTCTATCACTGCAGCAAGTGTATGGGTAGAGTAGAAATCTTGAAAATTGCGTGACTTCTATAACAGGTGCTCATTGTTCGTGTCAGGCATACCACATTGTGACACCAGAGTCTACTGCAGCAGTTGAAGCCATTGTGATGGAAAATCACCATACGTCGATGGATGAAATAACTGCAGATCTGAATGTTAGTAAAGGCTCAGCACTTAAGTTTTGCAAAGTTTCTGCAAATTCTTTGCAATGGCAGCTCACTCCAGAACTGAAAGAGTGAAACGTTGATGTCTGTAAAGAAGTTTTGCAGTGCTTTGTAACAGAAGATGTTTGTTTTTTGTGAAAATCATAACAGGAGACAAAAGCTGAGCACATTACCACCAACCTAAAACAAAGATAGCTGGCAAGGATTGACGCAATCCCTTATCACCAATAGTCCCCCTTAAACATCCCAACAACCACCACCACCACCTTATCACCAAAACACAAGAAATTCTGGACACAGCTATCTGCAGGGAAGATTTTGCTGATGCTTCTGGGTTGGATGAGGCATTGACTCAGGACCAAGACACCCTATCCTTATTCTTTCACAACCTTAACACCTTCTCACCCAACTGCTTCACCTGGTCCTCTTCAACCCTTCGTGAACATGGACCACCTCCCATCTTTTTCCATATTAAACGCATCAACCAGCAACAGTACTAGCATTTTGACAGCTGCCACCCATTCCACACCAAAATATCCCTCCCACACAGCCTGGACACCTGGGGACAGCATCTCTGCAGTGACAAGAACTCTCTTGACCAGTATACTGAAAGCCTCAAAATCCTTCACAGGCAGGCGCTATTCCTCAGACCTAGTCCACAAACAGATTTCCTGTGCAATATCCCTACACACCCCCAATCCTCCCACCAGCAGCTTTGATTGTCTATCATCATTCCCTGAAATGAGGGACATCCTAACCAAGAGCCTTCCCACCCCACTAAAATGGTGTTCCATTGCCCACCCAACCTCCAAAACATCCTAGTCCATCCCTATGCCACTCCCATTCCCAACCCTTTGCCACATGGAGCATATCCCCATGGAAGAATCATGTGCAAGCCCTACACAATTCACCCACCCAACACTTCCAGTTCCAGTCTTGTCATAGGCTTATCCTGCGACATCAGAGATCAGGCCACCTGTGAAAGCAGCCATGTCATATACCAGCTCTGCTGCAATCATTGCACAGCTTTTTTGTGTTGGTATGACTGGCAACCAGCTGTTCACCAGGACGAATGGCCAACAGCAAAGTGGTCCCCCGGTGGCACACAACATGCAGTGGAACATAACACACTTGATTTTAATGGGTGCTTCACAACCCGCTCATCCAGATCCTCCCCTCCACAATCTGCTTTTCTGAACTATGCAGATGGGAATTATACTAGCAACACTTTCTCTGCTCCAAAAGTCGTTCTGGCTTCAGCCTATGGCAAGCTAATGTTCCCACACCCTCCACCCAAAAGTTTACATTCTCTCTGTCATATCACCTCCTACCAGTTCATAGTCCCTCACCCTTATTGTGCACCTCCCTCTGCCAATGCACCACCTGCCTTTTCATCTTCTCTGCTCCTCTTTCGTTCTGGTTCCCATTCCCCTCTTCCTCCCTCCCTCCCTCCCCACAACCTCACGACACTGCACCTGGCCTTGTTCCACTACCATCTAGCCCCCTCGACACTCCGTCAGGCTGTGCTGACTTCTTTCCCACCATCTGTACCCTGCTATCCTCCCCCTTTCCATTCCATATTGCAGCTTTGCGACACAGCACAATTGTATTGTGGCTGGAGATAGTGGTCTTGTGTGCATGAGGTGTACTTGCTTGTGTGAATGTGTTTTTTTCTTTTCGGAAGAAGACTGGGCCGAAACCTAAATGTGTAACTGACTTTTCATTGTGCACATATGTAATTTAATGTGTCACTTTGAAGTGAGTAGCAATTTATCCTTTTCGTAATATTATTGATATTCCAACATGAACTTTTCATTGTTTGATTTTGTGTTCCAGTTTCGTTCATAGAAAAATATTTAAGGTTTTCAGTTGACTCCCTCTCATAGTAAGCAATAAATATTCCACCTTTCATAATTTTTTTAAGGTTGTTGGCATGAAAAGGTTTTGTAGAGGTTTAAATTATGTGTAAACTATTTTGCAAGTCATGAAGTGCTCTCATTCTCAAATACTGAGTGAGTATAGTCTGCGTATTTGCATTCAGTAAGCCATTCTGCCATAAGACATAAGCAGATCCAACTGTAATACTTTTGTTATTGCATTAAGCCTTTAACATAAGATTATGCCTTGTAATGAGTAGTTCCTGACAGCATTTTAAATGTTTAATTCAGTCAATAATTATGTAAATATCGAAAATCAAAATTTTGTTGCCCCTTTAAGTTGTACATAGGCAACCTGCAACTGTGTCTGGGTGCTGTGAACTGGGTCTACTGTTTAGTAATATAGATTATGAATGCTGCTTAATTATCATGTCATAAGTGCCGCACTAAACAAGTCTGAATATTACTTGTGCCACTGTGGCGAAAAACGAAACTTTCCTTCACATATGCAGCTGCTGTTTCACTTGGCAGTTGCCTTTTACATTTTTGTCAGTACTGAAGCCACCGTTGCAGCTTACCTTCCAGGGGGTTGGAAATACATGTCTCTATCCCACCCCATAACAGGAAAAAAAATTAGTGACGATAGTCACAAGTCATGGACTGTCAAAATGAAAATTTTATCATAAAATTGGCTCATATATGTGAATGCATGTTCCATCATTACATACACTCTATCCGCAGATTTAATTGTTGCTGCAAACAGGGGACTTGTCAGTATTCATTCAAGAAAGTATGGACAGATGCACAATACAGAGCTGGTTTATAATTTTGTCTGCACCAATAGTCTAAGTGAACTCTAAGCAATTGTACGAGGGCAGTTCAATAAGTAATGCAACACATTTTTTTCTGAAACAGGGGTTGTTTTATTCACCATTGAAATACACCAGGTTATTCCCCAATCTTTTAGCTACACAACACTATTTTTCAACGTAATCTCCATTCAATGCTACGGCCTTACGCCACCTTGAAATGAGGGCCTGTATGCCTGCACGGTACCATTCCACGGGTCGATGTCGGAGCCAACGTCATACTGCATCAATAACTTCTTCATCATCCGCGTAGTGCCTCCCACGGATTGCGTCCTTCATTGGGCCAAACATATGGAAATCCGACGGTGCGAGATTGGGGCTGTAGGGTGCATGAGGAAGAACAGTCCACTGAAGTTTTGTGAGCTCCTCTCGGGTGCGAAGACTTGTGTGAGGTGCGAAGACTTGTGTGAGGTCTTGCGTTGTCATGAAGAAGGAGAAGTTCGTTCAGATTTTTGTGCCTACGAACACGCTGAAGTTGTTTCTTCAATTTCTGAATAGTAGCACAATACACTTCAGAGTTGATCGTTTGACCATGGGGAAGGACATCGAACAGAATAACCCCTTCAGCGTCCCAGAAGACTGTAACCACGACTTTACCGGCTGAGGGTATGGCTTTAAACTTTTTCTTGGTAGGGGAGTGGGTGTGCCGCCACTCCATTGATTGCCGTTTTGTTTCAGGTTCGAAGTGATGAACCCATGTTTCATCGCCTGTAACAATCTTTGACAAGAAATTGTCACCCTCAGCCACATGACGAGCAAGCAATTCCGCACAGATGGTTCTCCCTTGCTCTTTATGGTGTTCGGTTAGACAACGAGGGACCCAGCGGGAACAAACCTTTGAATATCCCAACTGGTGAACAATTGTGACAGCACTACCAACAGAGATGTCAAGTTGAGCACTGAGTTGTTTGATGGTGATCCATCGATCATCTCGAACGAGTGTGTTCGCACGCTCCGCCATTGCAGGAATCACAGCTGTGCACGGCCGGCCCGCACGCAGGAGATCAGACAGTCTTGCTTGACCTTGCGGCGATGATGACACACGCTTTGCCCAACGACTCACCGTGTTTTTGTCCACTGCCAGATCACCGTAGACATTCTGCAAGCGCCTATGAATATCTGAGATGCCCTGGTTTTCCGCCAAAAGAAACTCGATCACTGCCCGTTGTTTGCAACCCACATCCGTTACAGACGCCATTTTAACAGCTCCGTACAGCGCTGCCACCTGTCGGAAGGCAATGAAACTATACGAGACGAAGCGGGAATGTTTGAAAATATTCCACAAGAAATTTCCGGTTTTTTCAACCAAAATTGGCCGAGAAAAAAAATGTCTTGCATTACTTATTGAACTGCCCTCGTATTAGGTTACCTTTTTCTGCTTACGATTAGAAGGTTACCAAAAGGGATCTTACTTTTATCACACAATGCATCACAATTTTAGAAGCACAGAAGTGCAGTATGGACATGGATCCAAATAAAATTTTGATCACTGATTGTATGTCTATATTAAAGCATATAATGACAAAGTACTGCAGAATATGTACGTTATTACATCATCAAAATAATAGATCAGTGCGTTCACTGTAATCGAAAAGGGAAAATCATAGAAATAACTTGTCTGAAAGCACATTATGGAATCAGATACAATGAAGAAATTGATAGACTTGTGTAGGGAACAATGTTTTTAAAGATAATATTACCCTACTCAGAATTTAATAACTTCATTAAATCCCACATTCATCTCTTTTGGCAAGTAGAAATCTACACAGTAAAGGATTTAAAAGGCAGTTAACATGTAGAAGCTCAAGACAGGGTGCCACTGGAACCTTGGTTCCACAAAACCAAATGCAGCCAAAGAAGCATTCCAGTTTAATGAACATTATTTTAAGCCATTGTGATTTTCCTAGACACCTGTAATGCCTTGGAATTTGTGAGACAGTGTACTGTGATTGCAGAAATGAGAAGTTATTCTGTCTCTCTGTCAAGAATTCAAGAAGAAGAGCCAATTAAAAACTGAATAAAGGGAAATGTACCTCTCCCTGTCTCCAATAGTTCTCCATCAGGAACAGTAATTATCTAGACCTAGCAACAAAAGATTTCAACAAAAGTGATTTGCACATTTAGTACATATTATAATAAGTAGCATATATTCATATAAAAAAATACAGAAAAAAACAATAATTTACTTTGTAAGGAAACATGATTGGAGTGTTTAAATTATGCTATGTTAGCTATAATTATTCGCTAGAATAAAACTTGAATTTATGTGTGCACTGCTCTTATTTAACCTATAAAAAATCTTGATTAAACATGTTAATCTCAGTGTGAAACTACTACTGGAAGATCAGTGTGGCAGGGGCTACATTACACTTGAAGGATTGTTATTGTGACATCCTCTAGATACCATTAATCCACATGAAAGGCAGTTTTGGTCTATTTCCATTTGATTCCACCTGCATATTATGTTCTTCCATAGTAAAGCAAATAGGTGCAACCTTAACCTGAAGGTTGGTGTAAACACAGCAGTGCTATTGGAGCTGGTATGCCCTCGCCTCCCTCTGATGTTTGAATCAACTTACTCAACCATTTATAAGAGGACCTACAGTTTAACATGGGCTCCAACGATTATGCCGCCTGACACTTCTCAAATACAAAAATAATTGCCAAAGTTGACTGGGCCAGTAAATGATTAATATCTTTTCTGTTGGTTGGGCTCCTTCAGTGAAGTAATGCTTTTAACTTCTTATCTGTATAGTCAAGATACATGAGTAACTACAGACTGCACAGAGTTTAACCCAGTGAGCACATTTGCAACCACCTCGTTCATTATGTTCACAGTGTGTCTTATCTGTCAAACATCCTCCAGCTGTTGTGGAAGCACGAAGATAGCATGATTCCAAAGAACTTTTGACACTTTACCAGCACTAAGTGACTCGCTTCAAACTTTTACAGCTGCTGCGTATGTTATAAACGGTGCTTGCACTGGTTACCAGCAGTGGCCTAAAGGAAATCATCAGTATGTCAACTGACGGTACTTCTATAATAGTTCTGTACGTGCTTAAAGAGATGACAAAAAAAAGGCAGTGCATTCACACTGAAATAATGAAATGCAGCTGTAAAAGGACTGTGCTGCTCCATATTTAAAATAAAGTATTGAGAATGCAGATACATTAAGATTTTTTAAAACTGAAATGAAAAGGTGAAAGAAAAAATGACACTGAAATATAATACTAAGTTTTTCTTCTTCTTCTTCTTCTTCTTCTTCTTCTTCTTCTCCTCCCCCCCCCCCCCCCCTCCCCGACACTACCACCTTCTTAGTTACAGAATGCTATAGATAGTAGTAAGGATTAAATTTAAACAACTTTCCTTTTTAGGCTGAAGCCTAATGATGCTGTGGTACTGCGGTTGTCAGCACCAATAAAAAAATATTGGGCTGAAAGTAAGGGTCTCGATTTTGATCAGCTGCTTGGTACAGGTGCATACAAAGAAAATTATCGGCTAGAAATGATACGTTGGGGAGAGTCAGTCAGGGCCAAAGACCCAGGCTACTTCTGTCAGCGTGCAATAGAAATGTCCAACGGTAAGAAATTCTGTTGTAAAAATAAGTATATATAATACCTATTGTCATGGGCTCTTCTGTCACACTGTCTTCCTGGTTAAGGCTGTATGAGAAATATCTTCTATGTTTTTTTTATTTCTTTTCCCCATATAAAGGCTGCATTACTACTTTGGCTGTAGCCATGTGAGAAGTTGCGTGAGCAACACACACCAGTCAAATAACAATGGTTGTCAGATGATTTTTAGAAAAAGACCTCCATACTCTCAGTAGTTGTTTCCAGTGCAATTAATAGTATGGGGTTAACAAATGTGTTGTTGGCAGAAATTGTAAATAAACTAAATAAAATTAGCTCATAGGTGCGAGCTGTTCATCTGAATTCTATGTTAAATCAGGCTTGTGTGTTATCCCTGGATAAACACTCAAAACTTCTTCCAGTTGTTCAGATATGTCTGTGTGGCATTGGTTCTTGGTTTTTAAATACTGCATGAGTTGCTCAAACTGGATATTTTGTATAAAGATGTGGGCATTATTGTCCAAAACTATTTGCATTATTTTCCAAAGCTATCATTATAATTTAATGAAAAAGAATTTACCAAGTGATATCTCTAAGTGTGCTGCCTGAATCAGTATAAAATCAGTGTTTAACTTAATTTACATTTCAGTTTCTCTGTAATGAAAATAAGTACATAATTCTCACAAAATATCATTTGTACTTATTATGGAAGAAATCATTTAAAAAAAAAACTGCATCATTTTTAATTCCATATTTTGTCACAATATATGGTGACAACCCACCAGAAATGAAACTTCACATCAGATATAAACTGTGTGCTGGATCAGTACTAAAAACTGTGCCCAGCAAGGATCTTAGTTGAAGTTTCAATAAAACACTCAGTTTTAATGTATGGAAAAGTTTTATGGGAACATACATTCCACTGCAGAGTGAAAAATTCAGGCAGGTAACACTAGAAATATTTGATTATTAAATTCCCTGAGGAACTACCTTATGTGCTTTAAGCAGTGTCAAATGTAGGGTTAGACTCACATGCACATGAGGCGGCTGATTGGTCACTGCACAATAGTTCCGGCCGCTGTGGCCGAGCGGTTCTAGGCGCTTCAGTCCAGAACCGTGCTGCAGCAAAGGTCACAGGTTCAAATCCTGTCTCGGGCATGGGTGTGTGTGATGTCCTTAGGTTAGTTAGGTTTAAGTTGTTCTAAGTCTAGGGGACTGATGACCTCAGATGTTAAGTCCCATAGTACTTAGAGCCATTTGAAGCCCCCCTCCCCCCCCCCTCTTTTCCCACAGTAGCAATAGGCAATGTATCATGTGACACATCAGACAACAATGTTGTTCTGCCACATCTACCTGTGGCGCACTGTTCAGGATGCGCATGGAACGTTTTACGTTGATTTTCATGTTAATGTAGGTGTGGTGAGACTAGGTCATCATACAGCATGGGTGATGTGAAGTGAATGCAGATATTGTATTAACAAATGATAGCAATAGTTCTTCTGAGTAGACAATATTTTCAAGATAGTATCATATGCAGAAACAGTGTCCCATTGTGGAGCCTACACCAACATTTGGATTCTAACGTCAGTGAAGTGTTGCAGATTTGTCTGTGAAAGTTGATGAAGTGTACTTAAAGTTGCGTGATTATTAAAATGTCACCGAAAGAAGTAAAAATAGTCCCAAGTGAAGAAGAAGTAATCAAAACACTCTGTGAATTAATTCAAGACATTGCCAGAACGGCGATACAGCGAGACGATGTTTTCAAAGTTGGATTGTCAGGTGGATCTCTTACAAAATTCCTTACGGTTGGTCTCCCGAAAATTGAAACAGATTGGGCGAAGTGGAGACTATTTTTTTGTGACGAGAGGGTTGTGCCTGTTGAGAGCGCGGATTCAACTTATGGGGTTTACAAGAGTTCTCTAATTGGGACCGTACCTCTTACCGAGGAGCAGTTCATCAAAATCGATCCACACTTAAAACACAGCTGAGGAAGCAGCAAAAGACTACATTCAAAAAATGGCAGTGCATTTTCCTCCAGATTCACTACCTAGGTTTCATTTGTTGTTGCTTGGAATGGGACCAGATGGGCACACATGCTCACTTTTTCCTGATCACAGACTTCTGGAGGAAACCTCAGTGTGGGTGGCACCCATAACTAATTCACCTAAACCACCAGCCTCAAGAATTACTTTAACATTTCCTGTGGTGAACAATGCAGAGTGCTGCATTTTTGCTCTTACTGGTGCTGGCAAAGCAGACATTGTCAAGCGTGTCCTGAAAGACGAAGAGCCTCTGCCAGCTGCTAGAGTGAAGCCAACAGATGGGAAGCTTTACTGGATTCTTGATAACAGTGCTGCTGCACATATAACGGATATGTGACTTAACAATGATGGTACACCCTGGTACTCGTGGTGTACTCAATTTGCTCACATCACCTATTTTATAAAATGAGATAAACCAAAGGATGAACTGATATGACAAAGAAATGCAACTGAAACATGTCGTGCAGAATTTTTTTAATAGTGTTGAGAGACTGGTGCAATTTTTGCCTATTGACATATAAGCTATTACTCACAGCTTGCGGGAGGAGGAGGTATGTGGTAAGTGCTTACTGTAGAAGTCTGTTCTATTAAGTTTTGTTTCATTTCAGAGAAATATGTGAAATTGCATTGACATCCAAAAACAGTCAGAAATTTAGCATATTGTTGAATGTCATTTGGGGAAATCCTTGAAATACATGAGGGCACACTTATCTCAATACCTGTGATAGTTACATAAGAAGTAGCATTTATAACTTTAGTAAAGGAGTAACATTTTGACACATTACTGTGTTTTATACGATATCTCCATTCTTACTTTTTACCAACGTGTTAATTGTACTTTTCTGTGTGTGTGTGTGTGTGTGTGTGTGTGTGTGTGTGTGTGTGTGTGTGTGTTTTTTTGAGAGACCAGCTTTGTGGCCATGATAAGACAACTGCTTCCAGGGTTACTGGAATGCTTTAAGAACACTTTATACCATATCAGCAGGCAGCATGAAAGTTCAGACGTACATTTAAGAATTTATATAAATCAGCTTGTTATATTAAAAGTATTTCAATTTTTCAGTCTGATTGACGGTAGAAATGTCCTACAAGTTAATGTTCCTTTTTGTAATAATGCATTTCCTCAGCTTTTTATAAATTTGTTATCTTCGTATGCAAGTGTAGATTTTCAGTTTTGTTCTTTGTCGTCTAATGAAGGAAATGGTGCTGTTTTGTTCTGTTTAACAGCATTAATACATTATCCACGACTCATGGATTGTCTCTAACAAACAAAGATCTACATGTATTGAAAGACTGTGACATAAATAATTAGAAATATTATCTAGATAATATCAGGTATAACATTTCTGTGCTTTTTCTTTTTGTACAGCTTTTGTATGTGTCTGTGTGTAAAATTTGTCTGTATGGTAACACAAAGCAGGAAGCAAATAAGGTCAGTAAGCATGAGATTACTTTGTCGAGGGAAGGGGAACTTTTCAGTGTGTAAAGTAAAGTAAACAATATGATGTAGTTGTGTAGTTGCTTTCATAGTCAACTTGCTCGGTTATCATCACATAAACGGCAAGCATTTATTTTAAAATTTCCACAATGAAGTTTGCATATCATTCCTGTTGCTGGAAGGAACTGGCCTGAGTTGTAGAAAAATCTCATGTACTATCCATTTCAGAGAGTATTGGAATACTTTTTTTTTTCAGTCTCTGTTACCACAATGTGTTGTATAATTATCTGTTATGTGATCTCTGTGCCATTTCACTTTGTTCTCTCTCTCTCTCTCTCTCTCTCTCTGTTGACAAAACTTGGAGTTTGATATTAAGTAGCTGTTCATATAGATTGTGAATGGTTTGATATTAAGAGTTATTTTACCTGTTGTTTTTCTGTGAGAGTATATATATATAAACACAGATGTCAATATAATGGAAGGAAACATTCCACGTGGGAAAAATTATATATAAAAACAAAGATGAGGCGACTTACCGAACAAAAACGCTGGCAGGTCGATAGACACACAAACAAACACAAACATACACACAAAATTCAAGCTTTCGCAACAAATTGTTGCCTCATCAGGAAAGAGGGAAGGAGAGGGGAAGACGAAAGGAAGTGGGTTTTAAAGGAGAGGGTAAGGAGTCATTCCAATCCCGGGAGCGGAAAGACTTACCTTAGGGGGAAAAAAGGACAGGTATACACTCGCACACACGCACATATCCATCCACACATACAGACACAAGCAGACATATTTAAAGACCAAATATCTAAATATGTCTGCTTGTGTCTGTATGTGTGGATGGATATGTGCGTGTGTGCGAGTGTATACCTGTCCTTTTTTCCCCCTAAGGTAAGTCTTTCCGCTCCCGGGATTGGAATGACTCCTTACCCTCTCCTTTAAAACCCACTTCCTTTCGTCTTCCCCTCTCCTTCCCTCTTTCCTGATGAGGCAACAATTTGTTGCGAAAGCTTGAATTTTGTGTGTATGTTTGTGTTTGTTTGTGTGTCTATCGACCTGCCAGCGTTTTTGTTCGGTAAGTCGCCTCATCTTTGTTTTTATATATAAACACAGATGATGTGACTTACCGAACGAAAGTGCTGGCAGGTCGATAGACACACAAACAAACATAAACATACACACGATATTCAAGCTTTCGCAACAAACTGTTGCCTCATCAGAAAAGAAGGAAGGAGAGGGAAAGACGAAAGGATGTGGGTTTTAAGGGAGAGGGTAAGGAGTCATTCCAATCCCGGGAGCGGAAAGACTTACCTTAGGGGGAAAAAAGGACAGGTATACACTCGCGCACACACACACACACACACACACACACACACACACACACACACACACACACACACACACACACACACATATCCATCCGCACATACACAGACACAAGCAGACATTTGTAATGGCAAAGAGTTTGGGCAGAGTTGTCAGTCGGGCGGAAGTAAAGAGGCAAAGATGTTGTTGAAAGACAGGTGAGGTATGAGCGGCGGCAAATTGAAATTAGCGGAGATTGAGGCCTGGCGGATAACGAGAAGAGAGGATATACTGAAGGGCAAGTTCCCATCTCCGGAGTTTTGACAGGTTGGTGTTAGTGGGAAGTATCCAGATAACCCGGACGGTGTAACACTGTGCCAAGATGTGCTGGCCGTGCACCAAGGCATGTGTAGCCACAGGGTGATCCTCATTACCAACAAACACTGTCTGCCTGTGTCCATTCATGCGAATGGACAGTTTGTTGCTGGTCATTCCCACATAGAAAGCTTCACAGTGTAGGCAGGTCAGTTGGTAAATCACGTGGGTGCTTTCACACGTGGCTCTGCCTTTGATCATGTACACCTTCCGGGTTACAGGACTGGAGTAGGTGGTGGTGGGAGGGTGCATGGGACAGGTTTTACATTGGGGGCGGTTACAAGGGTAGGAGCCAGAGGGTAAGGAAGGTGGTTTGGGGATTTCATAGGGATGAACTAAGAGGTTACGAAGGTTAGGTAGACGGCGGAAAGACCCTCTTGGTGGAGTGGGGAGGATTTCATGAAGGATGGATCTCATTTCAGGGCAGGATTTGAGGAAGTCGTATCCCTGCTGGAGAGCCACATTCAGAGTCTGATCCAGTCCCGGAAAGTATCCTGTCACCCATTACATTTGCACGCAGTTTTTTCTAAATTTTCCCGAATTGCTCCACCCTTTAACGTGTTTTGGCGGCAACACAACCATATAACCTTTGTGCACATCGTTGTCTACCAACCCAAGTTCACCACAGGATCAACATAGCCCAGCTATAACCAACACCCTTTCGCCTTTTTTCACACCAGATCTCCAGTTGCCTTCTAGTTCACCTTATCTCTCGCCATATATTTTTATTTTCATTTTCATTTCAGCCTCTTGTTACACTTTCCACCTTCTAATGCCATGTCACCCTCACAACATCCCCACAACGACCCCATTAAGTTTTATTTACATTCCCTCCGCAAACATGCCTTCGCCCTAGCCAGATTACACTCCCATATTTTATTTTCCCAGGCTTGTCTGACATTTGGCATTACCCCCAAAGGCCTCACACTTAAAGTTCCCATCTCTGGCTGTAATCCTTCTTTCCATCAGTCCCTATACCAGTTCCAAACGGAACAATCCATTGCCCTCACCCACCTAATCCTTCACCTACACATCAACTCAGCCAATGAACACACCCGTCAACTCCTATCCTTAATAAAAGTCCTCAATCTTTCCTCTCCCACATCCACACCGGCTGTTCAGAGCATCCTCCTACAGGCCAATCGCAAATTAGAACAGCATGCCACCCTCCACCTCAAAAAACTATCCAATCTCCTGGTTTCCCACCTCCGGAAAGGCAACTCACACTTCACAACCTTTCCAGCAAACCTCAATCTCCTCTCATTGCACACAGACCCAGTCTCTCCCATCTACTCAATCTCCCACTTCCAGCTCCACTCCCCCCAAAACCTCAAAATTCCAATCCACACAACCTGGAACCACAACACCCTGATTCAGAAGTTAACCTTTCCTCCAAACCTCTCTCCCAGTCTGAAACCTCTGTCCTATCCAAAGGCCTCACCTTCAGCCCCACTCCCAGATTCAACCAAACAGCCCTTGTCAAAGATTTACTTTCCTACACCCGTACTCTCTGCTGGAAATATCACTTTGCCACGAAGAAAAACGATCCTAATCCTACTTCTAATGGTCCAACTCCCCAAGACACTATCCAAATTGAACCCTGCCTGGAACAGTTCCGTCCTCCGTCACAGCGAGACCCACCTCCTCTTCCTCAAAACCACCCTCTCCAAACTTTCCAGGAATTTCTGACTTCCAGCCTTGCCTCTCAGTCCTTCTTAAAAAACCTTAATCCTACTCCCAACATCACCACTGCTGAAGCCCAGGCTATCCGTGATCTGAAGGCTGACCGATCCATCGTCATTCTTCCGGCGGACAAGGGTTCCACAACCGTGGTACTTGATCGTCGGGAGTATGTGGCTGAGGGACTGCGTCTGCTTTCGGATAACACTACATACAAAGTTTGCCAAGGTAATCCCATTCCTGATGTCCAGGCGGGGCTTCAAGGAATCCCCAGAGCCTTAGACCCCCTACAAAACCTTTCACCTGACTCCATCAACCTCCTGACCCCACCTACACCCCGCACCCCTACCTTCTACCTTCTTCCTAAAACTCACAAACCCAGTCATCCCGGCCGTCCCATTGTAGCTGGCTACCAAGCCCCCACAGAACGTATCTCTGCCTACGTAGATCAACACCTTCAACCCATCACATGCAGTCTCCCACATTTCATCAAAGACACCAACCACTTTCTTGAACGCCTGGAATCCCTACCCAGTCTGTTACCCCCGAAAACCATCCTTGTAACCATTGATGCCACTTCCTTATACACAGATATTCCGCACGTCCAGGGCCTCGCTGCGATGGAGCACTTCCTTTCACGCCGATCACCTGCCACCCTACCAAAAACGTCTTTCCTCATTACCTTAGCCAGCTTCATCCTGGCCCACAACTTCTTCACTTTCGAAGGCCAGACATACCAACAATTAAAGGGAACAGCCATGGGCACCAGGATGGCCCCCTCGTACGCCAACCTATTCATGGGTTGCTTATAGGAAGCCTTCTTGGTTACCCAGGCCTGCCAACCCAAAGTTTGGTACAGATTTATTGATGACATCTTCATGATCTGGACTCACAGTGAAGAAGAACTCCAGAATTTCCTCTCCAACCTCAACTCCTTTGGTTCAATCAGATTCACCTGGTCCTACTCAAAATCCCATGCCACTTTCCTTGACGTTGACCTCCGCCTGTCCAATGGCCAGCTTCACACGTCCGTCCACATCAAACCCACCAACAAGCAACAGTACCTCCATTATGACAGCTGCCACCCATTCCACATCAAACGGTCCCTTCCCTACAGCCTAGGTCTTCGTGGCAAAGGAATGTGCTCCAGTCCGGAATCCCTGAACCATTACACAAACAACCTGAAAACAGCTTTCGCATCCCGCAACTACCCTCCCGACCTGGTACAGAAGCAAATAACCAGAGCCACTTCCTCATCTCCTCAAACCCAGAACCTCGCACAGAAGAACCCCAAGAGTGCCCCACGTGTGACAGGATACTTTCCGGGACTGGATCAGACTCTGAATGTGGCTCTCCAGCAGGGATACGACTTCCTCAAATCCTGCCCTGAAATGAGATCCATCCTTCATGAAATCCTCCTCAGTCCACCAAGAGTGTCTTTCCGCCATCCACCTAACCTGCGTAACCTCTTAGTTCATCCCTATGAAATCCCCAGACCACCTTCCCTACCCTCTGGCTCCTACCCTTGTAACCGCCCCCGATGTAAAACCTGTCCCATGCACCCTCCCACCACCACATACTCCAGTCCTGTAACCCGGAAGGTGTACACGATCAAAGGCAGAGCCACGTGTGAAAGCACCCACGTGATTTACCAACTGACCTGCCTACACTGTGAAGCTTTCTATGTGGGAATGACCAGCAACAAACTGTCCATTCGCATGAATGGACACAGGCTTTTTTTGGAACTGTTGATATTGAGTGATGTTTTTCAAATAGGTAGTAGCTAGTCTTAAGGCTGCACCTAGAAATGCTGCTTAGCTCTTTGTAATAGGGGTTTGGGGGCGCTCCTACAAAGTACAGCTTCTATGGATCTCCCGAAGGCTCTACTAAATTAATGTTTGGTAGTAATTTTTTGAAAGTGTTTTGAATAGATTTTGTTCCTGACATTGGCAAGACTATCTAATGTAGGGCTCAGTTTGCAAATGTCTTGCTAGAGTGCAATAGAATATGGTAATATCTCCGGTTTAGAATTAAAACTGAGAAAACACTAAGCAAACAGCAAGACTGACATGCACTACATTTAGTATCTCTTCAAAATGTGTGTGTGATTGGTTGTGATGAAGTGTCACATATTGTGAAGTTGGCAGATGAATATGCTATGTATAGATCGTAAGTTATTTAGTAATTTATTGTGAAGAGGAAGGGAGGTACAATATGAAACTTTTGGCAAGAGTGTAATATTTCCTCCCCCATCTCCTTTGAAATCATGATTGTGGTGACAGACTTATCTGTAGTGCAACCTGAAGTCTAGGTTAGTTCCAATTGGTGTCACAACCTTCCCCAGTATGGAAACATTTAGTGTTTGTTTAAGAAAATTTAACAACTCAATTCATTTCTTACAGTACTTCTTTACACTTTTCACATATGGTTCAGTAATGCAGTTCACCAAAAAGGAATGTATCAAGGATATAAATGAAAACCCTATAGTAGGCAAACATTTGCCACATATATTAGACTGTAAGAGAATTTTCAGTGCACTTTTTTCTGGTGGTTTGCTGAAGACTACTTTGTATTTTGGCAGTGAGTAAATATGATGACAAATGTCCATGCCTCATAAGTCTAAGAAATTGCATTTTCAGACACACATTAAGAATATGTATTAAAAAAAAAAGAAAGAGTAATTGGCTGGGAGCTGGGACAGAATTGAGAGGAGAGAAGATCCTGTAGGTTGAGACCCCCAGTCACTCTCTCAACGTCCTCAGATGTCTCAACTGGAAGGGCATTTCACAAGAAAGGCAGGTGCCCACATTTTATATATCACAGATGTTTGGGAAGGATAGTTTTTTATTGTAGCTAAACCACAACATTTGCTTTAAGGTCATAGGAGAAGCATAGTATGTTATTTATGAGAAGTGTTTCCTTTGACTGCAATGTTGAGCTGAGCCTATTGATCCTAACTGCTATGTCTGTTCTTCTTATGTGTGTAAATGTTTTGGAGGTCTCAAAGTAACAATATTATGAAAAGATAGTTGTTACACTCCATATAGTAGAGATGCTGAGTTGTAGATAGGCACGACAGAAAAACAAAGTCTGACTTCAGCTGTCAGAGGCTGCGGTCATGTTTTTGTGCGCTGCATTTGTGTGTGTGTGTGTGTGTGTGTGTGTGTGTGTGTGTGTGTGTTTTGTCCATTTTCGATGAAGGCCTTGCTGGCTGAAAGTTCACTTTGCAACAGTCTTTTTGTTGAGCCTATCTGCGACTCAGCACCTCCGCTATATAGTGAGTAGCAACTATCATTTTCATAATATTGTTGCAGTGAATCCTGGATTTTCCATTGTTTTACAAGCAAGGTAAATTTTTCCTCAACTTGAAAGTTTTTTTGAACATCTCTGTGCTTTATTAGCCAGGGTGTCATTGGAGGTGATAAGTCCTTACCTTTATCCGACCTTTAAACTTGCTTACCCTACCAAATATTGGGAGACGTACAGTTTAACATGATCTACAAATCACATTCCTGTCCAGCAGAATACAGAAGAGTTGTTCACAACAGAGGCTCAGCAAAAGTTTTCTATTGCTCAGGCTTGCCTATTGCACAGGCTTGCAATTGTCACATCGTGTTAAACATTCTCATATTATGTTACATGATCTGCAGAATGAAATTTTCAGTCTGCAGTGGAGTATGTGCCGATATGAAACTTCCTGGCAGATTAAAACTGTGTGCTGGTCCAAGACTCGAACTCAAGACTTTTGCCTTTCACTGGCAATTGCTGGAGCTACCCAAGCACAACTCATGACCTGTCCTCACAGCTTTACTTCCGCCAGTACCTTGTCTCCTAACTTCACAGAAGTTTTCCTGTGAATCTTGTTAGACTAGCACTCCAGGAAGAAAAGATTTTGTAGAAACATGGCTTAGCCACAGCCTGGGGGATGTTTCCAGAATGAAATTTTCACTCTGCAGCGGAGTGTGCGGTGATATGAAACTTCCTCGCAGATTAAAACTGTGTGCTGGACTGAGACTTGAACTCAGAACCTTTGCCTTTCATGGGCAAGAGCACTTGCCCGCAAAAGACAGAGGTCCAGAGTTCGAGTCTCGGTCCGACACACAATTTTAATCTGCCTGGAAGTTTCTTATACAATCTGTATGTAGAAATCTAGACAGAAGTAACTAGAGGGAAGGGGGGTCTGACAGCAAATCAAATTGAAGAGAATCCAGTAATCATGAACAGTGAATGGGAAGCTACAGATCAAAATTAGTATGTATTTAACTCTGTAAAGTGGAGGATTTCATCTCCAAGTCTGCAGATAGTTCATCCATTAATATCAAATGTATATCTCCAGGTATTTGCCGATCTTGTGTACAAATCATGTATTGTTTACCTGTTAATTGTGTGCTGTTCTTTACACCAAAGCTGCTAATTTTGTCAGTGTAAAACGCTGATGGTAATTACATTTCAGCTAATATATGATATTGCAAAGGTTGTTCTTCCTTCGTTGATATACTACCATGAATAAAATAAATAAGATGGATTCTGTTACTCAGGAACTATTCATTGTGGCTTATTTGTTTACAGTTGGTTTTTTATGTTGGAATGTGCTCTGTGGCTGAGACAAGTTTTATCAGATCAGTGAACTCAGTTATTGTAGATAAGCTCCTTACTACACCTGCATATGTGCACTCTGCCAAAATATGTCATGTACAAGGTTGGACACAATAGAAACAAGACTGATTTGTGCATGTACAAAGCATATTCACTTAGTGGTAGATGCCTTCATGGCAGAAATGATAAGAGCCAACACATCTGCCTCAATTATTTCCACTGTTCTTCGCCACTACTCCTACAGAATTACATTCCTGCCCCCAATAGCCATGGACCTTGCTGTTGGTGGGGAGGCTTGCGTGCCTCAACGATACAGATAGTCGTACCGTAGGTGCAACCACAACGGAGGGGTATCTGTTGAGAGGCCAGACAAACTTGTGGTTCCTGAAGAGGGGCAGCAGCCTTTTCAGTAGTTGCAGAGGCAACAGTCTGGATGACTGACTGATCTGGCCTTGCAACACTAACCAAAATGGCCTTGCTGTGCTGGTACTGCGAACAGCTGTATGCAAGGGGAAACTACGGCCGTAATTTTTCCCGAGGGCCTGCAGCTTTACTGTATGGTTAAATGATGATGGCGTCCTCTTGGGTAAAATAGTCCCCCATTCGGATCTCCGGGCAGGGACTACTCAAGAGGGCGTCGTTATCAGGAGAAAGAAAACTGGCATTCTACGGATCGGAGCGTGGAATGTCAGATCCCTTAATCGGGCCGGTAGGTTAGAAAATTTAAAAAGGGAAATGGATAGGTTAAAATTATATATAGTGGGAATTAGTGAAGTTCGGTGGCAGGAGGAACAAGACTTCTGGTCAGGTGAATACAGGATTATAAATACAAAATCAAAAATGGGTAATGCAGGAGTAGGTTTAATAATGAATAAAAAAATAGAAGTGCGGGTAAGCTACTACAAACAGCATAGTGAACGCATTATTGTGGCCAAGATTGACACGAAGTCCACACCTACTACAGTAGTACAAGTTTATATGCCAAATAGCTGTGCGGATGACGAAGAAATTGATGAAATGTATGATGAGATAAAAGAAATTCTTCAGGTAGTGAAGGGAGACGAAAATTTAATAGTTATGGGTGACTATAACTCAATAGTAGGAAAAGGGAGAGAAGGAAACATAGTAGGTGGATATGGATTGGGGGGAAGAAATAAAAGAGGAAGCCGCCTGGTAGAATTTTGCACAGAGCATAACTTAATCATAGCTAACACTTCGTTCAAGAATCATGAAAGAAGGCTGTATACATGGAAGAAGCCTGGAGATACTAGAAGGTATCAGATAGTTTACGTAATGGTAAGACAGAGATTTAGGAACCAGGTTTTAAATTGTAGGACATTTCCAGGGGCAGATGTGGACTCTGACCACAATCTATTGGTTATGAACTGTAGATTAAAACTTAAGAAATTGCAAAAAGGTGGGAATTTAAGGAGATGGGACCTGGATAAAGTGACTAAACCAGAGGTTGTAGAGAGTTTCAGGGAGAGCATAAGGAAACAATTGACGTGAATGGAGGAAAGAAATACAGTAGAAGACGAATGGGTAGCTCTGAGGGATGAAGTAGTAAAGGCAGCAGAGGATCAAGCAGGTAAAAAGACGAGGGCTAGTAGAAATCCTTGGGTAACAGAAGAAATATTGAATTTAATTGATGAAAGGAGAAAATATAAATATGGAGTAAATGAAGCAGGCAAAAAGGAATACAAACATCTCAAAAATGAGATAGACAGGAAGTGCAAAATGGCTAAGCAGGCATGGCTAGAGGACAAATGTAAGGATGTGGAGGCCCATCTCACTAGGGGTAAGATAGATACAGCCTGCAGGAAAATTAGAGAGACCTTTGGAGGAAAGAGACCCACTTGTATGAATATCAAGAGCTCAGATGGAAACCCAGTTCTAAGCAAAGAGGGGAAAGCAGAAAGGTGGAAGGAGTATATAGAGGGTCTACACAAGGGCGATGTACTTGAGGACACTATTATGGAAATGGAAGAGGATGTAGGTGAAGATGAAACGGGAGATACGATACTGCGTGAAGAGTTTGACAGAGCACTGAAAGACCTGAGTCGAAACAAGGCCCCGGGAGTAAACAACATTCCATTAGAACTACTGACGGCCTTGGGAGAGCCAGTCCTGACAAAACTCTACCATCTGGTGAGCAAGATGTACGAGACAGGCGAAATACCCTCAGACTTCAAGAAGAATATAATAATTCCAATCCCAAAGAAAGCAGGTGTTGACAGATGTGAAAATTACTGAACTATCGGTTTAATAAGTCACAGCTGCAAAATACTAACATGAATTATTTACAGACGAATGGAAAAACTGGTAGAAGCCGACCTCGGGGAAGATCAGTTTGGATTCCGTAGAAATGTTGGAACACGTGAGGCAATACTGACCTTACGACTTATCTTAGAAGAAAGATTAAGGAAAGGCAAACCTACGTTTCTAGCATTTGTAGACTTACAAGGGGAGGCCGGCAATTGTGAAATTCAGATTCGATTCATACTGTGCATAATAAAAGCTCATGGCCAGAAGTGTAATGTGGCAAAGCACCAAGATGCACTTCTCAGCCATTGTCGAGAAAATCGACAGTTAAAAGAAACCGTTGTGGTGAGATACTCTCTACGATTAATAGTTTTCTACAGCGTCGTGGTGCAGCGGTGAGCGCTCGGGTTCGTAATCTGAAGGTCGCCGGATCGAATCTCGCGCCATGCAACTTCTTTTTATTATTTGTTTTTTTTTGTAATTCAAATGTATATATATACACACACACACACACACACACACACACACACACACACACACACACACACACACACACATATATATATATATATATATATATATATATATATATATATATAATGTTGCAACTGATTGCCGGGAATTATATATATACATTCCGGGACTGGATCAGACTCTGAATGTGGCTCTCCAGCAGGGATACGACTTCCTCAAATCCTGCCCTGAAATGAGATCCATCCTTCATGAAATCCTCCCCACTCCACCAAGAGTGTCTTTCCGCCGTCCACCTAACCTTCGTAACCTCTTAGTTCATCCCTATGAAATCCCCAAACCACCTTCCCTACCCTCTGGCTCCTACCCTTGTAACCGCCCCCGGTGTAAAACCTGTCCCATGCACCCTCCCACCACCACCTACTCCAGTCCTGTAACCCGGAAGGTGTACACAATCAAAGGCAGAGCCACGTATGAAAGCACCCACATGATTTACCAACTGACCTGCCTACACTGTGACGCATTCTATGTGGGAATGACCAGCAACAAACTGTCCATTCGCATGAATGGGCACAGGCAGACAGTGTTTTTTGGTAATGAGGATCACCCTGTGGCTAAACATGCCTTGGTGCACGGCCAGCACATCTTGGCACAGTGTTACACCGTCCGGGTTATCCGGATACTTCCCACTAACACCAACCTATCCGAACTCCGGAGATGGGAACTTGCTCTTCAATATATCCTCTCTTCCCGTTATCCACCAGGCCTCAATCTCCGCTAATTTCAAGTTGCCGCCACTCATACCTCACCTGTCATTCAACAACATCTTTGCCTCTGCACTTCCACCTCGACTGACATCTCTGCCCAAACTCTTTGCCTTTACAAATGTCTGCTTGTGTCTGTGTATGTGCGGATGGATATGAGTGTGTGTGCGAGTGTATACCTGTCCTTTTTTCCCCCTAAGGTAAGTCTTTCCGCTCCCGGGATTGGAATGACTCCTTACCCTCTCCCTTAAAACCGACATCCTTTCGTCTTTCCCTCTCCTTCCCTTCAGATTTTTCCCATGTGGAATGTTTCCCTCTCTCCCCCTCTCTCTCTCTCTCTCTCTATATATATATATATATATATATATATATATATATATATATAATGGAAGGAAACATTCCACGTAGGAAAAATTATATATAAAAACAAAGATGAGGTGACTTACCGAACAAAAGCGCTGGCAGGTCGATAGATACACAAACATACACACAAAATTCAAGCTTTCGCAACAAACTGTTGCCTCATCAGGAAAGAGGGAAGGAGAGGGGAAGACGAAAGGAAGTGGGTTCTAAGGGAGAGGGTAAGGAGTCATTCCAATCCCGGGAGCGGAAAGACTTACCTTAGGGGGAAAAAAGGACAGGTATACACTAGCACACACGCAGATATCCATCCACACATACAGATGATGTGACTTACCAAATGAAAGTGCTGGCAGGTCGACAGACACACAAACATAGAAAGTGCTGGCAGGTCGACAGACACACAAACATAGAATTTTGTGTGTCTGTCGACCTGCCAGCACTTTCATTTGGTAAGTCACATCATCTTTGTTTTTAGATATATTTTTCCTACGTGAAAAAATAAAACTTGAAATAAAATACAATATCACAAATAATATTCAAGTGGATACAATTTATTGATAAGTTCGGTATACACTCGCACATAATTAACAATTAGTGATCAGAAGTAGCTGGAGTATCGCACGAACCAGAGTGATAGTTATCATAGAAACATGGAAAGCAGAAAACAGCACGACATCGAGCACACCTGATAAACGATGTGTTTTTACAAGAATAATTGTTTTTTAAATTATCTGTTGGGAAACACACCTGATTGACATTCTGAAAAATTGTTCTATCGTTCGTCAGGTTTGATGCATACCACGCATATCGTATCATATGGGCAAAAATCGGAGAAGACAAATGGTGGTCACTAATTGTTAATTATGTGCGAGTGTATATGTATATGTGTGTGTGTGTGTATATATACATTTGAATTACAAAAAAACAAATAATAAAAAAAAAAATTGCATGGCGCGAGATTCAATCCGGCGACCTTCGGATTACGAACCCGAGCGCTTACCGCTGCGCCACGACGCTGTAGAAAGTTATTTAGCCTAGCGAGTATTTCGCAGCAACGGTTTCTTTTAACTGTCGATTTTCTCGACAACGGCTGAGAAGTGCATCTTGGTGCTTGGCCACATTACACCTCTGGCCATGAGCTTTTATTATGCGCAGTATGAATCGAATCTGAATTTCACAATTGGCGGCCTCCCCTTGTTAGAGAAAGCTTTTGACAATGTTGACTGGAATATTCTCTTTCAAATTCTAAAGGCTATTCACAATTTGCACAGAAACCAGATGGCAGTTATAAGAGTCGAGGGGCATGAAAGGGAAGCAGCCCCGATGTTTTTCAATCCGTATATTGAGCAAGCAGTAAAGGAAACAAAAGAAAAATTTGGAGTAGGTTTTAAAATCCAGGGAGAAGAAATAAAAACTTTGAGGTTCGCCGATGACATTGTAATTCTGCCAGAGACAGCAAAGGACTTGGAAGAGCAGCTGAACGGAATGGACAGTGCCTTGAAAGGAGGATATAAGATGAACATCGACAAGAGCAAAACAAGGATAATGGAATGTAGTCAAATTAAGTCAGGTGATGCTGAGAGAATTAGATTAGGAAATGAGACGCTTAAAGTAGTAAAGGAGTTTTGCTATTTGGGGAGCAAAATAACAGATGATGGTCGAAGTAGAGAGGATATAAAATGTAGACTGGCAATGGCAAGGAAAGCGTTTCTGAAGAAGAGAAATTTGTTGATAACGAGTATAGATTTAAGTGTCAGGAAGTCGTTTCTGAAAGTATTTGTATGGAGTGTAGCCATGTATGGAAGTGAAACATGGATGATAAATAGTTTGGACAAGAAGAGAACAGAAGCTTTCGAAATGTGGTGCTACAGGAGAATGTTGAAGATTAGGTGGGTAGATCACGTAACTAATCAGGAGGTATTGAATAGGATTGGGGAGAAGAGAAGTTTGTGGCACAACTTTACTAGAAGAAGGGATCGGTTGGTAGGACATGTCCTGAGACATCAAGGGATCACAAATTTAGCATTGGAGGGCAGTGTGGAGGGTAAAAATCGTAGAGGGAGACCAAGAGGTCAATACACTAAGCAGATTCAGAGGGATGTAGGTTGCAGTAGGTACTGGGAGATGAAGGAGCTTGCACAGGATAGAATAGCATGGAGAGCTGCATCAAACCAGTCTCAGGACTGAAGACCACAACAACAACAACTCCTACATTGATCAGTTTTAATGAAATGTGATGGCATAATGTGAGCTCCCTTATTTATTTTGTGTTAGTATAGTTTCCTGATGCTGAAGTATTAAATGTAATTAGATGTAATGTATATGTAATTGTTATTGTTGTGGTCTTCACTGTGAAGACTGGTTTGATGTAGCTCTCCATGCTATCCTGTGCAAGCCTCTTCATCTTTGCATAACTACTGCGGTTTTCGTCCATATGAACCTGTTTATTTTAGGCCAGCATGAGTCTCCCTACGTAAGTTTTATCCTCCACAGTTCCCTACATTGCCAAATTGTTCGTTTCTTGTGGCATATCCTATTGACTGACCACTTCTTTTAGTCAATTTCTGCCATAAATCTCTCTTCTCCACAGTTCGATTCAGTAGCTCTTAATTAGTTACCTGATCTGCTCATCTAAACATAAGAATTCTTTTTCTGTTCTCTTCTTGTCTGAGCTGTTTTATTCACATTAATTTTCATTTTCATAAAAGACCCATTCTCCAGATAAATACCTTTCAGGAAAAGACTCCCTAAAATTTAAATTCGTATTTGATATTAACATATTTCTCTTTTATAGAAATGCATTTCTTGCTACCGTGTCTGTATAGTATATCCTATCCACTAGAGCCATCATCAGTTATTTTTCTGTTACAGCAGCAAAACACATATACTTCTTTTAGTGTCTCATTTCGTAATGCAGTTCGCCCAGTATCACCTGATTTAATTAGACTACATTCCAGTACCAGTGTTTTACATTTGTTGATGTTCACATTATCTTTTCAAGACACTGCCCACTCTATAAAACTTCTCTTCAGAGCCCTTAGCCATCTCAGACAGAAGTACAGTGTTATCAGCAAGCCTCATAGTTTCTGTTTCTTCTCCCTGAACTTTTAATTTCTCTCTGGAGTTCTTCTTGGTTTCCTTCGCACCTTGCTCGATGTGGAGTTTGAATAACACTTGGGATAACCCTGCCTCACTCTCTTTCACTTCCTTGGACTCCTGCAGTAGCAGTCTTGTATTTGTACATGTTGTAGGTAACCTTAAACTCCTTGTATTTTATCCTTGCTACCTTCAGAATTTCAAAGACTGTACTCCAGTCAACATAGTCAAAAACTTCCTCTAAATGTACACATCCTATAAACATAGGTTTTTTTCTTTTTTAAATGTGTCTTGTTAGATATGTTGTAAGCTCAGTATTGCCCCACATGTTTCTACATTTTTCCAGAACCCAGACTCATGTTCCCTGAGGTCAGCTTCTACCAGTCTTTCCATTCTTCTACATGAATGTTTTTATTCATTATGCTATTTTCTACATTCTCTTTTAAGAATATAATTGCATAAGAACATACAAAGAGTCACCATAGGATTGATGTTTACTTGGATTAACAGGCATTGCACCTGCTCTCTTCTAAAGCCAGATTACCCTATTCATGTGCATAGCTTCGTTATGAGACAGGAGTAGTTCTTGAAAATGTGAGATATTTCGATATGTAAACATAGTAGCTAGTCATTTTGCAGGTGTAGCTGATATGCTCCTTTTGTGTAAGATGCTCATCCATCACATTGTCAAGAAATTTATGCTTATCAAATGTTTCATCTGAGTACAATTATTCATCATGTATTCCAGTTCAAATTTATTGTAATTTAACAAAAACTTCAATTTATTTTTATTCAGTGAAAATTTATTCATGATATATTCTGTGATCGAACCAAAGTTCTCTTTATTGTTTCGCATTGCTTTTGACTCATTACAGCACTACCTAATGAAGCGCATATCATCAGCATAGTTCACTTAAGAGTTTTGTGACTGTATATTATCATATATGAAACAGAAATAATCCAAGACTATATACCTGTGGGACTCCACAACTGAGAATTTTGTGCTATGATTTCACTGTTAGGGTCTTGCTTTCATTTTTATAACACATTTTGGCACATTGTCTTCTATTCTAGAGATAATAAATTTAAGAAATCTAATGCTACTACTCTTATTCCATAAGTTTCTAGTTTGCATAAAATCTCTGAATGGTTCACGTAAACAAAGACGTTAGACAAATTTAAAAAAGCGGTAGTCACCTTGGTTCCCTTACACCGTGTATTCGGTGCTCCATAGAAAAAAGTTTCGACTGTTGTTATTGTGGATCACCCTTTTTGTAGTCCATGCTGTGAATTGTTTACTAGATTATATTTCGAAATGAAAGATTTCATTTGGTCAAGAACTATTCCTTTCAAGTAACTTGTGAAGCAATGAGATGAATGAAATTGGCTTGTAGTCCTTTGTCAGTGGTTGCTCCCTTTTTATACACTAGTAGTATCTCGATGATTTTTAAAACTTCCAGTATGGTCCTTGTCACAAGCACTAATTCTGACTTTAGCTGTGAGATAATTTTCAGAACCTCATATTCTGTTACACTCCTCCTGTTTTAGTTGAGTTTACTCCTTGTCTTGAACGATCCATTTCTTCCCTGTATGCCTTATTAAATTGTTCTATGAGAGCATTACATACGGTCTTTGAGTCACTGATGAACATTCCATTTTCTTTTAGTACTGTATTACTGCATCCTAGATATTCCCTCTTCTCACATTCATTATTTACTGCACTGAGGTGACAAACATCATAGGGTACCCCCTAATATCATGTAGGACCTGGTGTAGTGCAGCAGCTCAAGGTGGCATAGGCTCAACAAGTCATTGAAGTACCCTGCAAAAATATTGAACCATGTGGCCTCTGTAGCCACCTATAATTGTGAAAGTGTTGCCGGTGCATGATTTTGTGCACAAACTGACCATCCGATTATGTCTCACAAAAGTTTGATGGGATTCATGTAGGTGATCTGGGTGGTGCGGGCTTTCAAAAAAAATAATGGTGGCCCTCAACTATGTACTCTCAGACTCAGAGTTGAAATATTAAAAGCTTTGGCTGGTTTCATTGTCTAGGGGCTGGGATAGATAGTTGCCGCATTACAAGCCAAATACTGCCGAGTCCAAAGCATACAATATGAATACACACATGGATCGAATGGTTGAAGGTTCCTATCCCTCGGATTGCAAATTTTGAATGTAACATAGAAATTTATAAATGAAAGACTGCAATTAAATAAAATCTGCAGGTACTATTTTAGCAACTTTAAATGATGAGTACGATAGCAGAAGTACCTTTAAGAATGCCATTTATTACTGTAAAACACTTATTGGCGTTGATGGTCCAGCAATTAAATAAAATATAAGTTGAATAAAGGGAAACAATAGATTCCTACTTCACATGATTAGTTATGAGCAACAACATAGCTCACAAGATATTCACTTCTAAATGCATACATGTCTTCACTGCAGAAGCCACGGAAATCGTACACGTGCACAAGTCGTCACTACAAAATATTTCTCTGTTTCTCTCTCTCTCCCGCGACCGTGCGCAAACTGCTCAACACTCTCCAAGTATTTCCTGCAACAGTCCGTCACGCCTTCCCATCCAGCACTCTCCCATGTCCTCTCACCCGATACTCCTCCCCCACTTCCATACAATCTTTCCATTGACTTCGGTAGTCACCTACCATAGTAAAGCGCTCCCGCCATGTCTCCAAGCCAACGCACACTCACATACACATTGAAACACATACAAATTACTGGGTTTACATTTAAATAACTTGAAATTAAATAAATATTCCTACAGCTGGACCACACTGTAATACACATTATTAAATACATAAACAAATTAAGTAAACATATATCACAGAAATACCAACAAAAGTAGGCCAGTAGCCTAATGTCTCTGTGCTTTCTAAACCACAGTAAATATTTGACCAATTTCTTCCTCAATAGTATATATCAGATATAAACAAAGACATAGACGAATAAATATATTTATAAGCATGCTGCTACTGTTTTTTCGTGTAACCATGGAGTACTTACGGCTAACGTGATCAATAGTAATTGGCTACTTTGACCTCCAATAACTCTTGTACTATTCAAGTTACATGCCTGTAATTCATAGCAATTTAGGTTTATACTAATGGCTTTCTAAAGACATGTTGATCGACAAAATCGGATTAACGATTTAGATTTTGTAAACTCGTTGCTGGGTGTTACTTGTATAATTTACAATCAGATACTCAACTTTAAACTACTAAAGATATTGTCAGAATCGCAGTGCAAAAAATGGTAATGTACATGTTTCTTTTTAAGGTATCATGATTCCTCTGGCTATTATTTTTTTCTACATGAACTGTTAAATGTCTGCCATCATGGTTTCACAAAGTCTGCCATCTTTGGCACTCCTGGCATACAAATCTCCTTCATTGACACAAAGCGCAGTCCTTGACACAGCGTCAGCATGGAATTCCCAGCCACGGGGTAGGCCTGGACTAAGCGCTGGGGCTACCCCTTTTGGTCCGGCTACCGTTCGGCACCACGTGGTTGCTGACGAGCCCTGGCTTGCTGAGAGGCCTGTGCGACCACACCAATTCCAAACTTAGAGTATTTTCAGAGTGCCACAACTCACCCATTACTTCACAGTGGCCAAAGCATTTTCTCAGATATAATACAATGGAACACCTACAGCTGTCCTTATGACGTTATTTATTATATGACTACCAGTTTTGGTGCTTCACTGTACTATCTTCATTCCATAACTGACACCAAGGGGGTTAACTATGAACTGGTTTTCACAGACTACTGTAACAATGATGTTGTGTCTCCAACCATCAGCTACCAACTCAGTAGTTGGTAATTGATATTGGAGACACAACATCATTGTTACAGGTAATCTGCAGAAACCTGTTCATAGATGCTGGCCACTAATGAATCATGTATACAATTGGAGTTAACCCCCTTGGTGTCAGTTACAGGCTGAAAATAGTGCACTGAAGCTAGTAGCCATATAATAAATGACACCACAAGGACAGCTGTAGATGTTCCATTTTATTAATAAGTGAACGGCTGAAATCCCTCAAATCACCAATCAGAAGGATGGACATACAATCACTCGAATTGTCTAGAATGTTCTTCAGATCAAATGTTAACAATAGTGGCATGATGACATGGCACATTTTCATCCATATAAATTCCATCATTGTTTGGGAACATGAAGTCCATGAATGGCTGCGACCGAACAGAACCATTTCCAGTCAGTTATCAGTTGAGATGGACCAGAGGACCCCTCCATTCCATGTCAACACAGGGCAAACCATTACAGAGCTACCACCAGCCTGCACAGTGACTTGCTGACAACTTGAGTCCATGGCTTTGTGCAGTCTGCGCTACACTCAAACCCTACCATCAGTTCTTACTAACCGAAATCTGAACTCACCTGGCCAGACCACAGTTTTCCAGTCACCTGGGGTCCAACCAATATGATCATGAGCCAAGGAGAGCACTGCAGTGTAATCTGCAGGTTTTTTTACTTATTAGGATACATGACACTTTGCTTCATACTGTGTGACTTCCTAAATATTTGCACCATTGAACATACCTGCAAAGAACCGTGGTTAAATATTTCATAGAAATGTCCCAATCTGATTTGTATACCTGCTATCAGCAGGAGCTCCTTACTCTTATTCACATCTGTGTTTGGAGCTTTTAGGTGTATTACCTTTCATTAACAATGTTATGAAAAGGAAAGTTGCTACTCACCATATAGAACAGTAGATAAGGGACTCGGCTCACTACTGGCGGCCGGAGGTTGCGGTTTGATAACTGGCAGCTATATAAGTGACATTTCTGGTAAGATGGCGTCAGTCGTTGAGCACCGCACGTGCAGCAGCATTTACACAGACTAGTTATGCCACTTTATTTTAGGAGAAGAAGGCATTCGCACCTTACCGTTTATTAAGCTATTGATAATATATCTGTTACTACGAAGAGCGGAGTAGGTGTGCAAGTTATTCTTCATGGTCTTTCAACGTTTTGTGGATGCATGCTGAATTTTACACTTACTAATGCTGATGCTAGTGCACATGGTAATGGTTGTGTTACCGTGGCTCTAGTTCGTGGTGGTAAAGTGGAGACTGTATCAGGGCTGGAGACTTTTAGCAGCCAAGAAGATATTGCTTATCGTACATTTCAGATACGTGAAATGTATACAACTGTAATTAAATATTTCATAGAAATGTACCAATCTGATTTGTATACCTGCTACCAGCAGGAGCTCCTTAATCTTATTCACATATGTGTTTGGAGCTTTCAACTGTATTACATTTTACTAACAATGCTATGAAAAGGAAAGTTGCTACTCACCATATAGCGGAGATGCTGAGTGGCAGACAGGCACAACAAAAAGACTGTCACAAATAAAGCTTTCACCCAGTAAGGCCTTCATCAAAAATAGACCCCCCCCCCCCCTCTCTCTCTCTCTCTCTCTCTCTCTCTCTCTCTCTCTCTCTCTCACACACACACACACACACACACACACACACACACACACACACACACACACACACGTAAATGCTACTCACACACACAACAGGCAGTTTTGTGTGTGCGTGTGTGTGCGTGTGTGTGTGTGTGTGTGTGTCATCTATTTTTTAGAAAGGCCTTACTGTTCAAAAGCTTTATTTGTTATAGTCTTTTTGTTGTGGCTATCTGCAACTCAGCATCTCCGCTATATGGTGAGTAGCAACTTTCCTTTTCATAATATTGTTACATTCCAACCCAGATTTTCCGTTGTTTGATTTTTATCTTTTATTAATATTTATAAATAATTCTGGATTGTAATATTGTTGCCATGCCCCAAAATAGTGGTTCTCAGACATGTCCAAATGTAACTTTCAATGTTGATATACGTAGTACAGAGGAAATAATAAAACAAACATCTGCTAATTTTTGTTTATGTAAATAGCATATGAAATTCAACATCTTCTTTGGGGTTCTATCTTCAACTGGCATAAAGATCTTTCAAGTAAAAAGTATACTTCTGTTTGTTCACAAGAATCTTTACTTTCATAACAGTAAATGCTCTTACTTTTCAGGCACCCAATTCAGTGTGTGGATTGTGAGTGATACCAGGAGACTGTCTGATTTGAAATGGTTCTTGGATAATTGTGGTGGGCCCTCTGTGGTTCACACTGTAAGAGTTGTTGCTGATGATGCAGTCCGGAAACAGCGTGGGTGGATGTACACGCCAGGTATCAGAATGCTCTTTTTATGTTGTGTGTGGTTTGAGGTTTTCGGGCGCTAAACAGCGTGGTCATCAGCGCCCATCTTTTTATGTTATTGCTGCTGTTTCATCAGTCAGTAAAACTAGAAAATCAGCAAGGATCCAGATCTCTATGCATTAAAACACTTCAAGGACATGTATGTGTTATGCAGTACTTTTAAAATAAATTAGAAATTCCCAATGCTTCATTTGTATCAGAACATCTGCACTTCACAAGCCGTCAGACAGTGTACACCCAGAATACATACAGCAACATATCCAGGCATAAATCTGAATTTCCATTATTAAAACAAGAGAAATTCAGATTGTTTGGTCATTAGCGCAAGATGTTTATAGGAAGAAGTAATATGTTTTTTGAGTTGAGAAATTTCCCATAAAAAGTTTTTCAGCTGGGATCAAATACTTAACCTGTGTTATCTGCTTCAAGGAGTTGATCTTGCTGCTGTTGCTGTATAAAACAAGAATAAACAGAAGTCCTGTTCTTACAAACACCCACCAAGTGGGTAGTAATGCTGACATTAATTCATGCCACACATAGTATTGAGTTGCCATCTTCTTTATTTCAAGGTATGTCTGTGAAAAGTTGCCACAGCGTGGGCCTATAAGAATCGATTAAATGTTTACGAAACTGATTGACACAGGTGCTGTGTTGATACTTCAAACAAAACTGGGCTAACAACAGTAGTTCCACGTTGGTCTTATGTACATTTTGCTACAGTGACTTGATTACAAAAAACAGAAAATTTTGGGAGATAACATTACATTAAATACCATTGCATAAGTCAAACAATAAAATGATATTACATAATGTTTGAATTTTGTTACAGAACAGTCTCATTCACAATGAAAATAGATATGTAAATACAACAATACATATTATATTTTAGTGGATTTCTTCATATAAATAGAATATAAATTCTTCCTATCATGTTTCCTAAGTTTAATATAAATGTACTTCATTTCAGTGAAACAATCTCTTCAAAAGTAAGTGTGCCAGACAGGATAATGGTTTGTAATTACACAGTTACACTCGTATATTGATTGGATTTTGTTCTTTGTCTTTTTGAATTACTTTAGTTTTAAATTATGTATCATCAATAACAATTATAACTATATTTTACTGATTTTAATACTTTCCAATTACCTCTGATTTAAATGTATTATCAACAATGGTGGTACTAGAATTTTAGTAATATTAAGAGAATAGAATGTTTTTAAACATTCCTACCAGTTACAGTGTCTACTTGAGGTAGAACGAATACATTGTGTACATTTATTTCATGATCGCAGTTCCCAAAGTATAGTATTACTGGTATTGCCGATATTTGGCTTTGCTTAGGAGTGTTGTTGACATGATACCAGCTTTTCAGTTGTATGAGTGAGAAACTGCTGGTAACAAACTTTAAAGAAGCAGTAAAGTCCTAGCGGTTATGTTTCAGTGTAGTACTTAAGTTTCAGGACAAGCCTTTCACTTAATGCACAAGGCTTTTGACTGTGTGGATCATGAAATTCTTCTAGATAAGCTGAAGTGTTGTGATATGAAATGGATAATGCACAAATGGTTCAGTTCATCTTTAACTGGAAGAAGGTTGAAATTAGCAGTACAGATAGTCTGCAAAAATCGGCAGAGTCCTCTAACTGGAGAGGTATCCCACATGGTCCAGTCTCGGGTCCCTTATTGTTCTAAATATATATTAATGACTTGTCATTTTGTATTCATGAAGATGCAGTCTAGTTCTATTTGCCAATGATACAAGTATAGTAATCACACCCAACAAACAAGAATTAGCTGAGGAAATTGTAAATAACCCCTTTCAGAAAATTATTAAGTGGTTCTCTGCAAATGGACTCTCGCTAAATTTTGAGAAAACACGGTACATACAGTTCTACGAGGGCAGTTCAATAAGTAATGCAACACATTTTTTTCTGAAACAGGGGTTGTTTTATGCAGCATTGAAATACACCAGGTTATTCCCCAATCTTTTAGCTACACAACACTATTTTTCAACGTAATCTCCATTCAATGCTACGGCCTTACGCCACCTTGAAATGAGGGCCTGTATGCCTGCACAGTACCATTCCACTGGTTGATGTCGGCGCCAACGTCGTACTGCATCAATAACTTCTTCATCATCCGCGTAGTGCCTCCCATGGATTGCGTCCTTCATTGGGCCATACATATGGAAATCCGACGGTGCGAGATCGGGGCTGTAGGGTGCATGAGGAAGAACAGTCCATTGAAGTTTTGTGAGCTCCTCTCGGGTGCGAAGACTTGTGTGAGGTCTTGCGTTGTCATGAAGAAGGAGAAGTTCGTTCAGATTTTTGTGCCTACGAACACGCTGAAGAGTAGCACAATACACTTCAGAGTTGATCGTTTGACCATGGGGAAGGACATCGAACAGAATAACCCCTTCAGCGTCCCAGAAGACTGTAACCATGACTTTACCGGCTGAGGGTATGGCTTTAAACTTTTTCTTGGTAGGGGAGTGGGTGTGGCGCCACTCCATTGATTGCCGTTTTGTTTCAGGTTCGAAGTGATGAACCCATGTTTCATCGCCTGTAACAATCTTTGACAAGAAATTGTCACCCTCAGCCACATGACGAGCAAGCAATTCCGCACAGATGGTTCTCCTTTGCTCTTTATGGTGTTCGGTTAGACAACGAGGGACCCAGCGGGAACAAACCTTTGAATATCCCAACTGGTGAACAATTGTGACAGCACTACCAACAGAGATGTCAAGTTGAGCACTGAGTTGTTTGATGGTGATCCGTCGATCATCTCGAACGAGTGTGTTCGCACGCTCCGCCATTGCAGGAGTCACAGCTGTGCACGGCCGGCCCGCACGCAGGAGATCAGACAGTCTTGCTTGACCTTACGGCGATGATGACACACGCTTTGCCCAACGACTCACCGTGTTTTTGTCCACTGCCAGATCACCGTAGACATTCTGCAAGCGCCTATGAATATCTGAGATGCCCTGGTTTTCTGCCAAAAGAAACTCGATCACTGCCCGTTGTTTGCAACGCACATCCGTTACAGACGCCATTTTAACAGCTCCGTACAGCGCTGCCACCTGTCGGAAGTCAATTAAACTATACGAGACGAAGCGGGAATGTTTGAAAATATTCCTCAAGAAATTTCCGGTTTTTTCAACCAAAATTGGCCGAGAAAAAAAATGTGTTGCATTACTTATTGAACTGCCCTCGTATATGGTAAATGGCACACCACCATTGATAAATATAGACTTTGGACAGAAGTATGTTGCTAAGGCAGGATATTCAAAATTTCTGGGTGTGTGCACTGATGGGAAATTTAAGTGGAAGAAACACATTGATGGTCTGCTGAAATGTTTAGGTTTAGCTACTTATGCTATTAGTGTTATTGCAAATTTTGGTGGTAAACATATTAGTAAGTTGGCCTCCTATGCCCATTTTCATTCATTGCTTTCATATGGAATCGTATTAAGAGAAAAAGTATTCATTGCACAAAAGCATGTAATCAGAATAATAGCTGGAGCCCACCCAAGATCGCCTTGCAGATATTTCTTTAAGGAACTTTTGATATTCATGACATCTTCACAGTACGTATATCCAGTTATGAAATTTATTATTAATACTCTATCCCAGTTCAAAAATAATAGCAAAGTGCATAGCAACATTACAAAAAAGGACGCTCTTCATTGTTCTGGATGAAACCTGCCTTTGGCACAGAAAGGGATGAATTATGCTGCCACAAAAATCTTTGGTCATTTGTCAAATAGCATTAAAAGTCTGACAGATATCCAACCAGCTTTTAAAAACAAATTAAAAGAATTGTTGAATGAAAACTCCTTCTACTCAATAGATACATTTTTAGATATGATGTAGTAACTGATAAAAAAGTGTCAAGAAAACTTACCATATGTTAAACTGACACATTCCACATCATTACAAATTGTCATATTCATGATCTGTGGTACAAGTATTAATGTAATGTAATGTAACATTATTCTTGTAGCATCTCCTAATGCAATACTTTGCACATTTCTGCGGTGCTCTCTCACTTAATAAAGAAACTTGTGATAAAATACACAGCTCTTCTTTGAGTCTTCTGGATCTTCAACTCGATAAGTGACTTAGACAAATGAGTAATAATCAAGACTCACAAAGATTTATATTTTTTAAGCAATTTCTTTTATTGACATGTTACAGGATTCTCCAGTGAATCTTATACTGGGGCCTGCCTTCACAACTATTTGTATATGATTGACTCATCTTAAATTGCTCTGGGTGATTACCCCTAACTGTTTGATGGATATGACTAGTATTACTTATTTTTAACTATTCTATAATCAGATTGTATAAAGTCTTTTCACATTCTTTAAGCAGACAGTATAAAGTCTTTTCTTACATTACACTACATTTCCTTGTTTTGAGGGTCACCTTCTAGTTTTGTTCATATCCAGGTTGTCCGTTTCAGAACAGGATACTAGTGATGTAGTTTTATGATACAGAATTGAATTATCTGTAACATAGAGCTATTGGTTCCTTAATATATTTTGTGAATAATAATGGTCATAGCACATTTCCCTGCTTCAAATATGTTACTTTCAATTCTGGTGAAGTCTGCTTGTTGTGACTATATGTGAAGTTCGTTTTGCCAAAAGATGTTCATCAGGATTCCATACCTGCTCTTATTTTTTTCCTAAGAATGTATTCTGTTTTAGTAATTCACAGTTCAGAATGAAATTCAGAGCATTCTAAAAGTCACTCACCCACACATCATGTTCTGTAAATCCCATCATGAAGGAGAACATCCAGTGGTATGGACTGAGTCAACGTACTCATAAACAAAGAGAAGCAGTCACTACAAGTTTACTTCTGTAACATATAAAAACAACAAATTATAACTGGAACTAATGTACTCACACTGACAATTGTGGTAATTACTTCTAGATCACTTAATATATGATTTTTATGAGAAAAACATCTACCTTTAAAAAGGCAACTGCTCCTGTTGTGAAAAAGATCAACTTCTGTTTTTATACTTCAAACATAGAATTTATGTATCTTTGCATAACAAATTATCAGCTGTCGGTATATTGACAACATCAAAGATATGTTTAATACAAACATAAGAGTTAAGTGGAATCAGGGTAATACCTGACCACACAATATACAACTCACAAAATAGACTTGAACACAGTGCTTTCAAACATCGTCAGATTAGTAAACAACATTAATTGGTGGCATACATTAACACCAACCGTCAAGCGTTTGCATATCAAACTGTAAATGTGACTGTTTATTCATTTGTATTCTCCTTTCTTTTGCTATGATGAAAATCCATAAGCAATACTGTGAAATCCAAGAAATTATCAATTCAACAGTGCAGACACAACTCATAATCTCGGTGGAGAATTAGCTTCTGCAGCAAGCATAACACTTTCATGTCAGTGCGCAGATTAAATTCCAGACATAATTTGAACTACACTCCACCTGCAGGTGATCTTGTGAACATCTGCTATAAATGCTGCCTCCAAACTTCTGTCCATGGTAACACTGTGCCAAACCCACGGCATCAGTTTCACAGGGAAACAGCTCCTCTGCTGTCACACAAGACTTGCTACCTCTTGCATGCACTGGAAACGACAAGACAATGAGCCAGTCCATGTACAGCACTTTAAAGCCTCATAGCATGACCCCACTGCCTCTTAACAGGATGCCAGGGAAGGTGTTGCCATTAGACACGGCCTCGGTATCATTGAATATCAATAGCGGACAAGCTCAGTGAAGATCCTGCTGTGTTTCTTACATCAATTCCAGACACCATTCCGTCCATAACCAACTATGTGTCACTTCCCACCTGAAAAACTAAACCAACAGACATTACTATCATGCATTTTCCATCTTGACACATGATTTCCTTGTGAAAGCAGTAAACCATAATCATAAAATTATTTAATTGGATAGATAAAAAAATCTACTCACCAAGTGGCGGCAGAACACGCACATTGGCAAACTTTCAGAGCCAATGGCTCCTTCTTTAGGCAGAAGGGTTGAAGGGTAAGGAAGAAGGGTGAAGGAAAAGGACTGGAGAGGTCTAGGAAAAGGAGTAGATTTCAGGAAAGTCTCCCAGAACCGCAGGCCAGGCAGGAAAGACTGATTGTCAGCTGCATTGGTCGAGATTTGGAAACCTGAGAGCTGAAAGGTGGAAGACAGGATAATATGCAGACAGAGATTACTGCGTACATCATGCATGAATTAATAAGATTGAAGAGCTAAGTGCATTGTAAGCAACAGAGGTGGGAGGGGGGGGGGGGGGGGGGGAGGATGAAAAATAGATGGGAAAGACAATTAAAGATGTAGAAAACTAAAATGGAGTGAAGCAAACAGTAGTTATAGTGAAAAAAATGCGGAGACAGAAGGAGTTAATGTAGATCAAGGCCAGTTGGGTGGTGAGAACAAAGGACATGTAGTGCTAGTTCCCACCTGCAGAGTTCTGTGAAACTGGTGTCTGGGGGGAAAGCCAGATGGTGCGTGTGGTGAAACAAATGCCGAGGTCACGAATGTCATGTTGTAGAGCATGCTCTACAACAGGATATGTATTGAAATGCAGCAAGGTGCTGTTGTTTACCCTTTCATTACTATCCACTACTCTGTCATCTAAGTAATCTTCGATTGTTTAATATGCATTACTTATGAAGAATGTTTTAGCTATCTTTTTAAACAGATGTAGTTTAGTAATCTTTTTCATTTCCATTGATAATTTATTTTACAATTTATCCCCAATATAATATGCTGTTTTGAGGTTTTTTTTCTCAGTAAATGTAATTCCAAACTGGCTCTTGTTCCATGATTATGTATAAAACTGTTTAAGTGCAGTATTGAGTAATATTTTCCCTGATATGAACCACAAAATGGTTCAAATGGCTCTGAGCACCATGGGACTTAGTTTCTAAGGTCATCAGTCCACTAGCACTTAGAACTACTTAAACCTAACTAACCTAAGGACATCACACACATCGTCTAAGGTCCGGCCAGTATGGTCACAAGCCCAGGAGAGGCGCTGCAAGAGGAAAGGCAGGATTCGAACCTGCGACCGTAGCAGTTGCGCGGTTCCAGACTGTAGCGCCTAGAACAGTTCGGCCATGCAGTAAGGATGCCCAACTTTTTAAATAGCTCTTTAGAGTGAGTCAGATTGCTACTTCACTTATTATTCTTATGGCCCCTTTCTGCAGTTGAAAACTGAGGCCATGTAGCTGCCTTTGATCGCCAGAAAAGAATTCCAAAGAGAAGACTTGAGTGTATGCAGGCATAGTATGTCACCACAATACAGTGGTTGTTACAAACTGATGCTAACACCCTAAGACCATAACATCTGCTGACATCCCCTTTGTTTGTTTGTATATTGTTTGTATATCTTTGTATGTTCATTCCATGTTAGCTGACAATCAATGTTCATTCCTAAAAACTTTGTGTTTGCTACACGATATTTAGATTTATTATCTTTGCTTAAAGTGACAGAGTTTCTTCCCTTCTTTATGGTGAAGTGGTGAAGTACATACTGTTTGCTTTGTATATGTTCGACACTAATGTATTACATACTGCCCAATAATAAACATACTTAAGGATTTCATTTGCTCTCTGTAATACAAGTTCTGATGTTTTATGAGTGGCTATGATGCTGGTGTCATTGACAAAGAGAACTTTTGGTCCATGTCTTACCTTACCTGGAAAGTCATTTATACAGGGTGTTACAAAAAGGTACGGCCAAACTTTCAGGAAACATTCCTCACACACAAAGAAAGAAAATATGTTATGTGGACATGTGTCCAGAAACGCTTACTTTCCATGTTAGAGCTCATTTTATTACTTCTCTTCAAATCACATTAATCATGGAATGGAAACACACAGCAACAGAACATACCAGCATGACTTCAAACACTTTGTTACAGGAAATGTTCAAAATGTTCTCCGTTAGCGAGGATACATGCATCCACCCTCTGTCGCATGGAATCCCTGATACGCTGATGCAGCCCGGGAGAATGGCATATTGTATCACAGCCGTCCACAATATGAGCACGAAGAGTCTCTACATTTGGTACCGGGGTTGCGTAGACAAGAGCTTTCAAATGCCCCCATAAATGAAAGTCAAGAGGGTTGAGGTCAGGAGAGCGTGGAGGCCATGGAATTGGTCCGCCTCTACCAATCCATTGGTCATCGAATGTGTCGTTGAGAAGCGTACGAACACTTCGACTGAAATGTGCAGGAGCTCCATCGTGCATGAACCACATGTTGTGTCGTACTTGTAAAGGCACATGTTCTAGCAGCACAGGTAGAGTATCCCGTAGGAAATCGTGATAACGTGCTCCATTGAGCGTAGGTGGAAGAACATGGGGCCCAATCAAGACATGACCAACAAGCCTGCCCAAACGTTCATAGAAAATCTGTGTTGATGACGTGATTACACAATTGCATGCAGATTCTCGTCAGCCCACACATGTTGATTGTGAAAATTTACCATTTGATCACGTTGGAATGAAGCATCATCCGTAAAGAGAACATTTGCACTGAAATGAGGATTGGCACATTGTTGGATGAACCATTCGCAGAAGTGTACCCGTGGGGGCCAATCAGCTGCTGATAGTGCCTGCACACGCTGTACATGGTACGGAAACAACTGGTTCTCCCGTAGCACTCTCCATACAGTGATGTGGTCAACGTTACCTTGTAGAGCAGCAACTTCTCTGATGCTGACATTAGGGTTATCGTCAACTGCACGAAGAATTGCCTCGTCCATTGCAGTTGTCCTCATCGTTCTAGGTATTCCCCAATCGCGAGTCATAGGCTGGAATGTTCCGTGCTCCCTAAGACACCTATCAATTGCTTCGAACGTCTTCCTGTCGGGACACCTTTGTTCTGGAAATCTGTCTCGGTACAAACCCACCATGCCACGGCTATTGCCCCGTGCTAATCCATACATCAAATGGGCATCTGCCAACTCCGCATTTGTATACATTTGCACTAACTGCAAAACCACGTTCGTGATGAACACTAACCTGTTGATGCTACGTACTGATGTGCTTGATGCTAGGACTGTAGAGCAATGAGTCGCATGTCAACACAAGCACCGAAGTCAACATTACCTTCCTTCAATTGGGCCAACTGGCGGTGAATCGAGGAAGTTCAGTACATACTGACGAAACTGAAATGAGCTCTAACATGGAAATTAATCGTTTCCGGACACATGTCCACATAACATCTTTTCTTTATTTGTGTGTGAGGAATGTTTCCTGAAAGTTTGGCCATACCTTTTTGTAACACCCTGTATACACAGAGGTGACAAAAGTCTTGGGATACCTCCACATATTGTGTCGGAAGTTCCATGCGGCTTTTCGCGGATGATGCTGTAGTATACAGAGAAGTTGCAACATTAGAAAATTGTAGCGAAATGCAGGAAGATCTGCAGCGGATAGGCACTTGGTGCAGGGAGTGGCAACTGACCCTTAACATAGACAAATGTAATGTATTGCGAATACATAGAAAGAAGGATCCTTTATTGTATGATTATATGATAGCGGAACAAACACTGGTAGCAGTTACTTCTGTAAAATATCTGGGAGTATGCGTGCGGAACGATTTGAAGTGGAATGATCATATAAAATTAATTGTTGGTAAGGCGGGTACCAGCTTGAGATTCATTGGGAGAGTGCTTAGAAAATGTAGTCCATCAACAAAGGAGGGGGCTTACAAAACACTCGTTCGACCTATACTTGAGTATTGCTCATCAGTGTGGGATCCGTACCAGATCGGTCTGACGGAGGAGATGGAGAAGATCCAAAGAAGAGCGGCGCGTTTCGTCACAGGGTTATTTGGTAACCGTGATAGCGTTACGGAGATGTTTAATAAACTCAAGTGGCAGACTCTGCAAGAGAGGCGCTCTGCATCGCGGTGTAGCTTGCTCGCCAGGTTTCGAGAGGGTGCGTTTCTGGATGAGGTATCGAATATATTGCTTCCCCCTACTTATACCTCCCGAGGAGATCACGAATGTAAAATTAGAGAGGTTAGAGCGCTCACGGAGGCTTTCAGACAGTCGTTATTCCCGCGAACCATACGCGACTGGATCAGGAAAAGGAGGTAATGACAGTGGCACGTAAAGTGCCCTCCGCCACACACCGTTGGGTGGCTTGCGGAGTATCAATGTAGATGTAGATGTAGATGTAGATGTAGATTGTGTCAGACCACCTTTTGCCCAGCGTAGCGCAGCAACGTGACATGGCATGAACTCAACAAGTTGTTGGAAATCCCCAGCAGAGATATTGAGCCATCCTGCGTCTATAGTTGTCCATAATTGTGAAAATGTTGCCAGCGTAGGAATTTGTGCACGAACTGACCTCTCAATAATGTCCATAAATGTACAGTGGGATTCTTGATGGGTGATCTGGGTGGTGAAATCATTCACTCTAATTGTCTAAAATGTTCTTCAAACCAATCATGAACAGTTGTGCCCCAGTGACATGGTGCGTTGTTATCCATAAAAATTCCATTGTTGTTTGGGAAAATGAAGTCCATGAATAGCTTCAAATGGTCTCCAAGTAGTCTAATATAACCATTTCCAGTCAATGATTGGTTCAGTTGGATCCATTGGAGGATCCATCTATTCCATGTAAACACAGCCCACACCATTATGGATCTACCACCAGCTTGCACAGTGCCTTGTTGACAACTTGGATCCATGGCTCATGGAGTCTGCACTACACTCAAACCCTACCATCAGCTCTTACCAACACATTTAAACAGGCCACAGTCTTCCAGTCGTCTAAGGTCCGGCCAGTATGGTCACAAGCCCAGGAGAGGCACTGCAAGAGCGAAGGCACTCACATCGGTTGTCTGCTGCCATAGTCCATTAGTGCCAAATTTAACTGCACATACATTCATAGTATGTCTCAAATTGATTTCTGCATTTATTTACTCAATGTTGCTTGTCCATTAGCACTTACAACTCTACACAAATGCTGCTGCTCTCAGTTGTTAAATGATTGTTGTCATCCTCTGTGTTGTCCGTGGTGAGAGCTAATGCTTGAAATTTGGTAATCTCAGCACACTCTTGACACTGTGGATCTAGGAATATGGAATTTCCTAACAGTTTCTGAAATGGAATGTCCAGTGCTAACTCCAGCTACACAATGCAAAAACAAAATTGAAAATATCTACTGAAACACCAGAGAAAATGCACATAACAACTCTTACAAGAGGCATCTCATATATGCAGACTGAAGCGACAAATAAAATTTTGTACCAAGGCCAGGAATCGAACCCAGGTGTCCTGCTCACTATGCAGATGTGCTAACACTCCGCCACCCTGGCACACTGGTTGTGCACAACTGAAAGGAGCAGGAGACGCAGGTTCAAATCCTGACCTCGGTAGAAATTTTCATTCTTCGCTTCAGTCTGCATGTGTACACCATAGATGTTTGAGACTTGAAAAGGCCTCTGGAACCGTATAGTTTCATTTGTCTAACAATTGTTTTACTAAAAATTTATCATCATCAGACAAGTGAATTATGTCCACCATTTGCGCCCTGTTTTCCAGGTAAGACTGAAACCAGACATTTGCATTCCTCTTATACGTAGTGCCTATGGCTTGCTCAATAATATTTTATGGACGTAGTGCCTATGGCTTGCTCGATAATATTTTATGGACAACAGTGTCAGAAGTCATGAACAAGTCTAAGAAAATGCCTGTAACACAATCATCCCTATCAGAAGCTTCAAGTAACACTTTTGTGAACTCTGCAATGACCAGTATTGTACATCTCCCATTTCGGGAATCAAATTTTGCTTCACTGAAGAGGCTGTATTTACTCATGTACCTTAGTAATCTCTCTTTGATGATAGCTTAAGTTACTTTTGAGAATGAAGGCTGCAGTGAAATTGGCCTGTAGTTTTCTGTACTTTCCATGTTACCTTACTTCAGTAAGGGCACCAATCATGCATGCATTTGGTACTCTGGGAAAACACCTGAATTAAGGGACTCATTCATTGTGTTAATTGACGGTGCTTGTATGGTGTGTACAAGTACGCATGCCTTCGGAACAGAGACGGGAGCCTTATCTATGCCTGCTGACTCCTAACTTTTTTGATCATTGTACTGTCTTTCTCATTTGAGGGAAACAAATCATTGTGATGTGTAAATCATTGTGGGTGCTACATGTGTTTTAAGAAGATGTTGCTGGAGCTTCTCTGAAATACCAGAGAAATAATCATGTACAAAACTTGCTAATTCATGAGGACTTGCTATTATTCTACCTCCACCTGTGATTTGTATGTTGTTGTACTTGGCTACCTTTTCCACTTTCTTGTTTTATAACATACAACAATTTGCTTTAATTTTCTGTAATATATATTATTTTGTCATTGAATTTAAACTGTAAGTTATTGTTATTTATTTTATTTATTTATTTTAGTGTTTACTCCTTATCTTCTGTTTATAACTCTACGAGCCATTAGACAAAAACATCTAGTTTGTGCTTATATAAATGAGTGATTGTTAGCATACAAAAGCGGCAGGCAACTAGTTCCCTCCAGTGGAATAATAAATGGCACATGGACTCAATCGAATAACTAATAATTGCACTATCTTTCAAGCTTTTGTCCTATTTAAATAGTGAAGTTACCGTTTTTCAGAGTACCGGTGCAGGTGAGTGGTCGCTTGTTCTCATTTTATATGTACAATGTGAAAGTTCTGTTGTAAAATTCCCATGACATTAAAGATTAAAATCATTAGATATTACAGATTTTATCCCATTATCCATACAGATTAACTATAAGTGATGTGCTTCATTTCATGTGACAGGTATTGATGATGCTGTATCTGAGTGTGGCCTTGATTCCATTACTGATTGGAACTGGACAATTTCCAATAATGGTAAAGGCACAGAAGAAATAGAAGCTATTTTACAGAACATCGTGCAGTGGGTAAACTCTGCAACTTCAGCGACTCGATGACAACCTTCTGGCGCAAATTATAGAATAAGTGTTCAGCTATTCATCTTGTCTTTTGCCTAAAACCTCCATCAGTCCAGTGTATCAGATGATTCATTAGAGCATGTCGGGCATAAAATGATGTAGTGTGACCATTGTTAAAGATACTGGTTGTAAATTCGTTTGATCATTTGATGCATCAGCGGTAGCATTGTGCAGGTATAAGATTGCGGTACATTTGAAATTTTAGGTTTTTTAGGCAGACATTCCATAAATTCTTGGTAGTATTTATGCAAGGCACTGGAAAAACATTTTTTGTAATAAAGTGTATAGTGTTAAAATGTACTGTTTGAACTGTGCAAAAAAGATTTTAATAAAATGTTTCAAAATTTTTTTTAGTGATTTTGATGTTTTCGGTTGTCAAATAGTATGTCCTATCATAATTAGAAAATTCTGAATGTTATTTTATGTGGTGGACAGTTGGTTGTTCTAGTTTTGAGCACCAAGACACAAAGTAATACGCTTTTAGTCAAGCTGTATTATCAGAATGGGGAATGTGCTAGTTCAGCGTTACAATCCTATCGCCATAGGAAGGGGATTCGAACGGGTCAAGGTCCGTTGACAAATGCAGCTGTGGCGAGAATGATTTCGAAGTTTGAAGCCACGGGTTGTTTAGACGATAGACCCCATAGTGGCTGACCGAGCACAAGGTGTAATGCTGCTGAGACAGTTCAGGAAGAAATGGAGACTGTAGCGGGTTCGCCTATGCACGGGGAAGTCAGAGCTCGTGCAGTCGCACATCACACCGGCATTCCATACACCACTGAGGTGTACCTTCCGATGCTATTCGTACAAAATCCATCGGCATCATGAAATGTTACCTGGCGATTTAGTGAAGTGGAGAGCATTTGCTGTGCGGGCATTTCAAAAGATGGGGGAAGATGATGATTGGTTGAGTAACGTGTTGTGGACCAACGAAGCTCGTTTCACGCTCCAAGGGTCTGTCAGCGCCCACAACTGCAGAATTTGGGCTACCAAAAATCCTAAAACTGTCATGGAAAGTCCATTGCACGACGAGAAAGTCACGGTATGAGTTGGATTTACCACATCTACTGTTATAGGGCCTTTTTTCTTCGAGGAAATGCGTGATTCTGGTTTTGTAACTGCTACTGTGACGGGTGAGAGGTACGCCGATATGTTACAGAATCGCATCGTCCGGAGCCTGGCTGATAAACACCTGCTGGAATGTACGATGTTTATGCAGGATGGCGCTCCACCCCATATTGCTAGACACATGAAAGATCTCTTGCACGTGTCGTTTGGTGGTGATCGTGTGCTCAGCCGCCACTTTCGTCATGCTTGGCCTCCCATGTCCCCAGACCTCAGTCAGTGCGATTATTGGCTTTGGGGTTATCTGAAGTCGCAAGTGTATTGTGATCGACCAACATCTATAGGGATACTGAAAGACAACATCCGACGCCAATGCCTCACCATAACTCCGGACATGCTTTACAGTGCTATTCACAACATTTTCCTCGACTACAGCTATTGTTGAGGAATGATGGTGGACATATTGGGCATTTCCTGTAAAGAACATCATCTTTGCTTTGTCTTATTTTGTTATGCTAATTATTGCTATTCTGATCAGATGAAGTGCCATCTGTCGGAAATTTTTCGAACTTTTGTATTTTTTTGGTTCTAATAAAACCCCATGTCATTCCAAGCATGTGTGTCAATTTGTACCTCTCTATCTACATTATTCTGTGATTTATTCAGTTTTCAGATTTATACTGACTTTTTGATCACCCGTACATACATAGTTTTTGTGTATTGTTGGCTGCAAAAGGCAGAAACATGCTTTGTTGGTGCTGCACATTTTAGGGATTTTGTTAAATTCAAGCTGCAATGTTCTACTTTGGCATGCCATTGTGGACGTTGGCACAGAGACTAATAAATGAAAAATCTGTGCAATTTGCACATTTATTTATATATAAAAGCCAACTTCTGAATTTACTTTTGTGTAAGACAGCGTGTGCAAGATTTGTGTGCCGATTTGAAATACATATTTTACTGTTCTCATCAGTTCTGCATAATCTTCCACTGATTGTATCAAAACACATTTGAATTGTGATGTATTGCAAAAATTCTAACATTCGCAAGTGTCGTGAAAAACTCTTAATGTTATCGTCAGTTGTAGGCTTTAACTTATTTGTGCTCTTTTAAAATTGTTGAGCGCAGTAGGTCTATCATTGTTGCAAACAATCATTCTGTAATTTCATTGTGTGATTACGTGAGAAGTAGGGTATTTTTGAGAATTTTGGATGCTTACAAATCATTGTTTTAAAGTGTTATTACTTGATATTTTTTTAAAAATATGATTGTTTCACATATAGTACCTCCGAAGCTAGTTTTAGTTGCTAAATGAAGCTGTATTGTGAGAATATTTGCTGTTTGTAAATGTAACTGTGTTCTTTAGACTTAATAACAGCCCACATCTAACTGAACAAAATACAATTTTTTTTAAATTTTTTGTGAAGATTGAGTTACGCCAGTGTTCCTTTGACCAATAAGCAGGGAAGAACTGTTACACACTATTAAGTCATTAAAAAATAAATGTTCAGCTCGAGTTGATAATATGCCAGACTATATCATAAAAATATCAGCAGAATGTACACACACATCCCTGCTAGACATCTGCAATTATCCACTATCAAGTGGTATCTTCCTGCAGCACTTAAAAACTGGAAAAGTTACAAAACGGTCCTCAGTAGAAGATGGTCAACTATAGATCTGTGTCGTCAGGCTTTTTAAAAAGCATTGAAAAATTAGTTCTGTCACAGTCAACCAACTTTTTTAACAACAGGATGTCAACATGGCTTCAGGCCACAGCACAGTACTGAAACAGCCACTTTCACCCTCGCAAATCGTATTTTATATGCTGGGGATGATCGCAGAAATGTTTCAGGGGTTCTCCTTGATTTAACCAAAGCCTTTGATCTAATAGATCATGAAATTATTCTGAGAAAGTTAGAGTGTTCTAGTGTAAGAGATCTTCCAAGTACATGACTGAAATCCTACTTAGAAAATCGCTCTCAGATAAGAGAGGTCAAACATATGAAGAAGGGAAAAAAAAAAAAAAAAAAAAAAAAAAAAAAAAAAAACACCTGAAACTCCAAGCTTATCACTGGAAACCTTCCACATTAACCCTTGGTGTACCCCAAGTCTCAGTTTTATGTCCCTCTCTCTTCTTAGTTTTCATAAATGACTTGCCCCTACATGTTCAACACTCTGAACCAGTTCTATTTGCAGACGATACCAGTATATTTGTTGAAGGTGAAAACGAAAGGGCTCGTAATCTGTATGCCAAAGACGCAAATGGAAAAGATTTCAGAGTAGTTTGTGAGGAATAAGCTAGTGGTAAACCTTCAAAAAACAGTCGCCACACACTTCCGTATGACGCAAAATAAAAATCATTATGAGGATAATGAAAAATGCAAACAGCTGAACATCGTGTAAACCGTTCTTGAAAGTACTTGGGATCCTAGTCCTACCATGTTTCTATATATTTGAGGTTCTCATGTATGTAAAAAAGGTGCATACTAAAAAAGGAAAATGTATTTATACAAAATAAAACTGTACATGAATACCATACAAAGTAAAATAATGATGAACATAGCAATCATTGGTATAACACCCTGTACAAGAAAGATGTATATCACTCATGATCACAGCTGTGTAAGAGGGTGGCAAGTTACTTCAAGGCCATTAACAAACCATATCTTTTAAAAATCTGTAACTTTATATTCTCTGGAAAACTAATTTTACTCAGTATCACAGTATCTTGGAAACTGAATTTGTAAATATACTGCACAGCTGATGCCAAGAAGCTGTCTCCTGGTAAATATGTACATACAAGTACTGAAAAATGACAGTGCAAAAGTGCTAAGTTGCATGAGGTATATTGAACTGCATTGTATTATATGTTAAACATATAACACTTAACAAAAGAAAATTATGTAAAATGCATATTTTAAGAATTTTTCTCTGTTGTAAAATATGCTTACATGAATATCATACAAATGATTCTAGCAAATAATAATACTAAATATAACAATGTTTAAATTAATGAACTTTTGTCCAAACTCTATGGTGTAATGTATGTACCTCAAAGATATCAGGATGTAAAATAATTAAAAAAGTAATGGATTTTTCCAGATTGTGGAACACAGAACAAACACAAAACAAAACAGTAACACAGCACAGTAAAAATACAATATTATTCCAGCAGATACATAATTTTTAGCTTTATCCACAAAAGTTCTTCTTTCAAGTCTCTTGTATCTCAAACATTCTAAAAATTCTGCTACTGAATAGAACCAATAGCAATGATCTAGTACGAATTCCCTTAGGGTTTTACAAAAGTATGTGTATGATGATATGAGTTTTATCTTATGTGGAAGACTATTGTAAATTTGTATACCACTGTTTATTGTGGAAGTGATGTAGGCTGGAAGTGGGAGGATTGACAACTTTTGAAAGAGGGTTTGCAAGAATGTTTGTTCAGCATGTTGCATTGCTTTTACAGTTCTTTTCTGGATTAGGAAAATAAGTGAACTAGGTGGTGTATTACCCCAGAATTTAATTTCACACTGTAGGATGCTATGGAACTGAGCAAAGTAGGCGATTTGGACAGTGCTAAAAATCGCTTTAATGGAGATTAATCATATGCTATAACATACTTTTTTGGTGTTTCATTTATTTTGTTTGTATGTGTATGCCATTTGAAGTTATATGCTGGAAAGCTTTGTTTCCAGAGAAGATGAAAGTTGGTTGGAGTTTATTGACACACTGGTGTTGCATGCATCACCTTTTAAACAGAAATTTAGGGGTGTTTATCAGTAGTTAATTCCCCTCAAACCATCTGTTTAGCTGTGCTGTAGGTTTATTTAAAGCTACTTGTAACTGACTTGGGGTGTTCCCTGTAATAAGGATGCTTGTGTCATCTGCAAAAAAAAGTATTTGTTTGTGACTCAGTGTTTAGGTCCAAATTCTTTATATACGGGAGAAAGAGGATTGGTCCAAGACTGGATCCCTGAGGGCCTCTCTCTTTTTCTTCAAATTTCTGCATCTGAGAAACATATCCTAGTATTTTTCTTTAGTTCATGTCTTGTCTGTATTTTCTGCTTCCTGTTCTTCAAGTACAATGTGAACCACTTTAGTGCAGTACCTCTAATGTCATATACTTGGCATTTGTCCAGCAGTATGTTGTGGCCCAGTATGTAAAAGGCTTAACCTAAGTGGCACTTTATTTTTTGCCCATTGTTTGTAGAGCATGGTGCACAAAATTGTAGATAGCACCACTTGTTGATATATTTTTCCTGAATCCATGCTAATTATCAGTGACAATTTTGTTCTTCTCTACAAATTTCAGTAACCTATTATACATTACTTATTCTATGATTTTACTAAAACCTGATAATAAGGAAAGTGGTCTATAGTTTTCTACATTTGATTTGTCTCCTTTTTTTATGAATAGGGACCACTTTAGCAATTTTTAAACAGTCTGGAAATGTGCCCATCAGAAAAGATGAATTGACTATATCTGCAAGAGGCAGTGAAGTGTTGGTAATACATTGCTTTACGACACAATCAGGAACGCTATCATTTCCTGATGCCATTTTCTTAAGAGTTGGTGCAGCACATATGGTTTCACCTGGAGTTGTTCCACAAACATAGTTGAAAGAGGAACATGAGTGCACTTTGCCTTTCTTTCTCTTTCCAGTATCTGTTTTGCCACTGACCATTAAATTATTTGTGATATCTGTGTAGTAACACCTGAAAAGATTTGGGTTGTGTTTGGGATCAATTACACCCTTGTCCTCATGGTTCAGAGTGATATTTTCCATTTTAAGGAACACTTTATTTGCTTCCTTTTTATTAACTTCCATACTGCTTGGATTTTATTTTATTTGCTGACGCTGTTACGAACTTATCATTGGCTTCTTTTGTGCCTGGCATATTACTCTTTGTAGGTGTGAAAGTATTTCTGAAGGTAGCTATTCAGAAGTGGGGGTATGTTATTTTTTCTCCTTTATCAGAGTAATTCTCTTTTCCTTGCTGTTGATATTTTCATACCTATTGTTATCCATGTCTTTGCTTACGAGTTGTGCCTTTTATTACTTGTGTTTTAAGAGGGAATGCAATTTCAAGGTAATCACTAAAGATGCTAGAGAATTTCTCAAACGAGTTATACAGTAAAAACATGGCTAGAAATGGAAATCATAAAGTGAATATTGATAAATTTGAAGGGCCTGATAATTGTGGGAAATGGGAATGGCGTATCTCTGATGCTGTTCATATGAACTTGAAACATTATTATTGGTAATCTGTGCTCTTGCCTTAGGAATCAAGTGAATAGAAGGCAGCATATGCAGAATTGCAAAAAAATGATGCAGACACTACAGGTTTGGTAACAAGTGCCCTAAATCAGTTAAACTTGTGTTGAGCTGCGAAAGTACAACCCAATCGAGCTCAGGTGAAAGCTTATATTGCAGAAAAGAATAATATATTCAAAATTGCAGATGTTGAGAGACTTACACATGAGGCAATAAACAGCATCTCAACTGGGACACCGTTACGGAACCATTCGTCATAAATATTGCTGAATCTGATTCATCTACGTGAGACAGCAAAGAAGATGGTGTTGATTTCTTGCTGTGACGTATGTAAGTACCAGTTACTGCTACTTATGACTATATGTGTGACTGTGCCTGCAGCAACATAAAAAAATTATTAGTGGCTCAAGTTTCATCTTTGACCTCGTAACCATGCCATTTTCTTCATAAGACGTATTTCGTTCAGTTAAGAACACATACTATAACGCAGTAGCAGGTTGAACAATGAAAGAAAATTAGCTTGTAGTAACACATCTGATATCCTTATGGTCACAAATTACTAAAACTTGAAAATGCTTTAGATTATTCGATCACTGTGGTTGCCTAATGTAAGCAATGCAATAATTTGTTTCATTAACGAAACAAATCGTTGTAGTTCATAAGACAGGAACATTAGACATTGACAGCATTTAAAGAAAGAATGAAGCTACATCACGATTGACAAAATAGTGTGTGTATTGAGGTTGAAGCTCTTCCGTCTGTGTTTGATTTATAAATAAATTGGTCTTTTGGAAGGGGTCCTCATCGCGCAAAACACAATTGTTTGTTTTTGTGCTATCACCCAGAGACGTATCGTTGAGGTTTCAGCATCATTGCTGGGCTTTCATTGGCATTCTGTTATACGAAAGAAAAATATTCGTTATTACTTACTTAAATTAGAGTTTTTAAGAAAGTTTTTACAAACAGCATAAAGTTTTGCATGTATACCTTGTTACCACATGCAGTGATTTTCCTGTTTTTTATGTTTTCATTACAGCTGTTTTACTTTCAGAGTCTGTCGTCTTCAACCACATAGAACTTAATGTAGAGAAATTATTTATCTCGATATTTTATACGATTAGGAATATTGTCATTGAGTTCAACATTAATTAAACTTGTGTGTGTGTGTGTGTGTGTGTGCGCGTAAGGATTCTCGTTACTAAGAATGCAGTTCTTAAAGTTCACTGTGGAACACTGTTTATGCTAGCGCGTCGTCAGCTGTCTCAGTGCGTGAAGTCCGTGAACTGACGGAAGGAAACTGGCAGCGTCGCAACGTATCTTCCCTCCCTCTCTGCGCAGACGCACGACGCAACCCGCCTTCGTAACTGCACTCCACTCCAGTGGTCATATACATATGACATGACAATAACATGAAATTAACAGAATTCCTGAAAGCTGAAGCCTCTGAATTTTCTGATGAAGATAAATTATAGATCGGAAATTTTTAGTGTCCCTTTTTACATATATAACATACAGATTTTGTCATAGAGTAGTCAATATAATTATATTGACGTACCGTTAATGCATTTAGTCAAAGAACATTGAACATCGAAATAGACGAAATGTTTCATCTTAACTGATCAGTTAATGGTACAGTGCTATAATGGAAAATGTTTTATATGGGCCCCATGCAAGTGCCAATTTGTCCTCAGCCAGAACAGCTACAATACACTGAGGTGACTTATACAGCTGGCGGTAGTATCGTGTACGCAAGGTACAAGGTAGTGCTTTGGCAGAGCTGTTGTTTGTACTCAGGTGAATGTGAAAAGGTTTTCGAGGTGATTACAGCCGCACGACAGGAATTAACAGACTTTGAATGCAGAACGCAACTTGGAACTAGACAAATGGGACATTCAGTTTCAGAAATCGTTTGGGAATTCAGTATTCCGCGATGCAGAGTGTCAAGAGTGTGCCAAGAATACCAAAATTCAGGCTTCACCTATCATTACGGACAACGCAGTGGCCAACTGCCTTCACTTAATGATAGAGCAGCAGTATTTCTGTAGAGTTGTCAGTGCGAACAGACAAGCAACAGTGCGTGAAATAACCGCAGAAATCAATGTAGGACGTACGATGAACGTGTCCGTTAGGACAGTGCGGTGAGATTTGGCGTTACTCCCACTGACAATCTCGAGTTAACACATAAACATGGAGTGAGCAACTATATAGCAGATAGAACTAGGGAATTAAATTTTAGTTGGAAACAAGTCACCCATAGGGACGTGTCTAAAATAATTGCAAAATTGAATAACTCCAAAACCGAGGATTATTACGGTTTCTCTTATGCTATATTGAAACAAATCCCAGACAATATTGTCAACGTTAACTTATCTCATAAATTGCATCCTTGAGGAGGGAATCTTTCCAGATTGTTTAGAAATGACTATCACGGTTCCAATCCACAAGAAAGGAGACAGAGACTGTCCAAATAACTACAGACCAGTTTCGATTGCCCCTATTTTATCAAAGTCATTGAATATTGCATGAAAACACAACTATTGAAGTACTTTGAAACGAACAATTTATTTAACAATGCTCCATTTGGATTTAGGACAGGTAAATCAACCATTAAAGCCGTAGACAATATCATCAGCGAGATTGTTACCAATTTCGAGCTACATTTAATTACTTGTATTACACTCTTAGACCTCAGTAAGGCTTTCGACATTATTTCCCATGAGATCTTATTTCCTAAGTTAAAACTATACGGAATAAAGGGCTCACAGTTATCGCTAATAGAATCGTACCTTGATAACAGACAACAAATGGTCATAATTGAGAACCAACTATCAGACATACTCAAAATTGAAACCGGAGTTATTCAAGGGTCAGTAATTCGTCCATTTCTCTTTCTAGTGTATACCAATGACCTCCTACATAAGTTGCCAGACAAAGCAATTCTATATGCTGACGACATCACCTTAATAACATCAGATGGAAATCTGGAAACTTTACAGGACAAAAATACAGACATGGTAGAAAACACCACATAGTTGCAAAGCAATAAATTGGTCTTAAATGACAATAAAACAGAGGCAATATATTTTCATTTGAGTAAGTTGAAACCAGAAGGGACGGTAACCACATCTGTCAAACTGCTAGAAATGTATTTAGACCCAAATTTGAACTGGGGCGAACATACGCAACAACTGTGCAAGAAACTGTCCAGAGTAATTTTTTTACTGCGCAAACTTAGGACTTGTCTCAGTAAGAGCCAAATGTTACAGGCATACTATGCTTTTTCCCAGTCGCACCTGGTCTATGGCATAATACTTTGGGGGAACTCTTCAGGGGCTCAGTTTTTAAGTGGCAGAAGAGGGCAGTTAGGGGTATAAAGGACTTACCCGACAATGAATCATGCAGACCAGTATTCAGGGAGCTGAAAATAATGACTCTCTCTGAAATATTCATATACCACTGTCTGATAGACATCAAAGAAAACCAGAGTAACTTCACAGTAAGGGGGGAGATACATTCACACAACACAAGAAATAAATGTTACATTGCAGTCATGGACTGTGCGGCTGGTCCCGGCATAGGTTCGAGTCCTCGCTCGGGCATGGGTGTGTGTGTGTGTGTGTGTGTGTGTGTGTGTGTGTGTGTGTGTGTGTGTGTGTGTGTCCTTAGGATAATTTAGGTTAAGTAGTGTGTAAGCTTAGGGACTGATGACCTTAGCAGTGAAGTCCCATAAGATTTCACGCACATTTGAACATTTTTTTGCCTCTCCTGGTCTCGTGACCATATCGGTTGGACCCTTGACGACTGGAAAACCGTGGTCTGGTAAGATGAGTCTCGATTTCAGCTGGTAATAGCTGATGGTAGGGTTCGAATGTGGCACAGACGCCATGAAGCCATGGACCCTTGTTGTCAACAAGGCACTGTGTAAGCTGGTGGTGGCTCTATAACGATGCAGGCTATGTTTACGCGAAATGAACTGGGTGCTACAATGTGCAATGTCACAGGGACACAACTGTTCGCAACTCGTTTGAAGAACATTCTCAGATCGTGCACAAAATCCTACACCAGCAACACTTTCACAATTAGGGATAGCAATAGAGTCAGCATTGGCTCAATATTTCTGCAGGGGACTTGCAACCACTTATTGAGTCCACGCCCCATCGAGCTGCTCGGAGATACCCGTGACTTTTACCACCTCAGTGTATGAAGTTCGACTGAAAAAGTGTTAGGATTTAGGAAAAAACCAGTGACGACATCGTCATTACAGGCTGTGTTCAAAATTAGCTGTATGTGTTGAGTATGTGTGTTGTTAGCCCAGAAAAGAGTAATCGTGTGGCATCTTCACGAAATATTACATTGTGCCACGAAAGATATGGACTTCAAAAGAACCAACACGTGAAGAACATCTTGAAGAAACTCGGGATCAATGTAGGAGCTTGTAAGGGTGAATTCTGTGATGATCGTGCATTAGGAAAGGTGCATAGAATGCCATTCAAACAACGAGCAAACCACTCCACCGTTACTAGCGTATTAATCCACGCAGATGCCAGTGGATCAAAGGGCACAGAATATTGGTGTTCGATATTATGTATGTTTTAAAGACGATTTCAGTAAATTTCTTCGAATTTTCTTTCTGAAGCACAAAAACAGAGTGTGCAATGTGCGTAAACCATTTTTAAATGAAACTCAAACCAAAGGACAGTCTGTTAAAAAATCTAGATGTGATGGAGGCACAGAATTTAATAACAGTAGAGTTCATGAAAGATTTCTGAGTTGCGGAATTATGTTGCAACATGAAATGAAAAGAGTCAGTTAGCTGATATTTTGATGAAGCCCCTTGAGTGAGTTCAGGGGCTGATCCAGGACGGACTCCAGTGGACAGAGGTGAAAAAGTTTTCCAGTGATCTGAAGTTGTTGTATATTCCTACTTAACTAAACTGCTAATGATGCTTTGCGTTACCAATAACCAGATTATGAAATTTACGGCCGTTGTGTAAATCGAAAAAAGTGCATCATTTTTAGTAATAACATTTTTAATTTGAAAATAAACAGTCTATCTTTAATATCTGAATACAAAGTGCTGAACATAAACATTAGAAATTTATGATACTTAAATTAAAGAACAACAACGATCGAAAGATTGTCTTACATGTTAATGTGGCGCATTAATTTCTCACTATGGCGCACCTCTCAATTATGGGGTAGGTCTTAACACTAACATTTCTGTGAATCTAAAGCGAATCTAACCCTGTCAGTCGATCCATATTCAGCCTTATATACAGTGGGAGGACAGAAATATGAAAACAATAAAAACACAACATATTACCATTCCTGACAGGTGGTAGGAAAGCAGCTGGCATTCAAAATAGATTCCAGATGCCTTGGAATCTATAGACACGGGTGCTGTATAGTTTTCAAGGGAATCTTATACCAAATCTGCAAAATAGTTGCACGTTCGGGTAACAATGATGGAGGTGGATAGCGATTACGCACCCTCCTCTCCAAAGCAGACCACGACGACTCAATATCAATTACACCTGGTAACTATGGTAGTCAGGGGAGATGTTACAATTCCTGCTCATGATCAAAAAACCAATCCTGTATATCAAACAGGGGTTCTGTCGTCTCAGTACATGGCATCACTGTTTGGGGACAAACAAATGTACCATGGGACTGACCTGATCAATCAAAATGGTCACACACTCCTTGGCAGTTATGCGACTTTGCAAAGTAACTATGAGTCTCATGGAGTTCCACAACGTTGCTGCCTAAATCATCACTGAACGCCTACCATGTTTCACTACTTGGACGTAAACTGAGCCAGAAGTTGGAAACAGTGTGAAACAAGACTCGTCCAAGCCAATGACTTTCTTAAATTGCTGCACAGTTTGGTGCTGAGAGTTGACGGGTGCGACTTTCAGTTCTGTAGTGACTTTTGCAGCTATAACCAGTGGATTGTTACACTGTCCACAGCTCCTTTCTACTATCCTCCATTTCTGTAATTCTCTTTGACTATTTTTGTTTTTCAAATGGCAACATCACAGGATTTGATGAAAAAAGGATCATGTTGTGTCAGTTTCAGTCTACACATATAGTCTGTCACTCTACCTGACTTCTCACTAAAGACTCCACAAATCTTTGTCTAAATCATCTCTTTTTTGTGATACTCAAATTATCTGCTGTGTTTATTTTATCTGGAACTAAATGTGAAAAGCTGTCATAAAACAAATGGTTGTTATAAAACTCATCATCCTGCTCAATGTAATTTCTATCATCAAAAACTTCAACACCACTTAATTGATTCATAATTTTCCCAGTCAAAACTGAAACTGGCTTTAACTATCCAGTCCTTCACTAACAAAATGTGTTCATTCAGACCAGCTACCACTAGACGACCTTGTTCAAAAGTAAAATTATCAACTGAATGAAATTAAAGCTTGTCTACTAATCAGTTTACTAAATTTTCCTCTGACTCCTTTAATTCTAATATTGGCGATAGGAAATCCTGTATAACATTCAATGTTGTTCCATCTATCTCTGAACTTAACAGAAATAAAAAACACGAACAGGACTACCAGTAGCTACTAAACAAATCCTTTTCCAAGTAACAATAGAAGTCTCAATGTATGGGCTACCAGGTATCTTATGTTTATCAATATTTTCATCTTCTGCTAGTAAATCATCTTCAATCTCCTTAAAATTTAAATCAGTGTTCAGCTGTAGTTCACTAGCTGCTGTAGGTTGTATCACTCTCAGTGACAACTTACAACTTAAGTGTGTATCTTCTAAAACTGACAAATCACTCTCAAATGTGTATGTGTGTTGACTAAGCGAAAGAATCTGACTGCCTGTATCAAAAGTATTAGAAGATGTTTGTGTGTGTTTACATTTGGTAGCGAAATTAAAATATGTATCACAAACAGTATGACAATTAACTTCAGCATAATTTGATCTGTCCAAAACTTCAAGCGTGTTGTCACTGGTCTGCCTAATTTTCTCATTTTTATTACTGCAGCTGTGTAAGGTCTCACTGACATTAATGGGGATTAGTTGACTCTCAGGCACCTTCTCTACTAACATCAAAGTATCATCATCAAGTTATATAATCTTTCAACTTACTTCATCATCCAACATTTCTACAAAAATCACACCATCTAATTCATCACAGAGGAATGGATCAGCAACAACATACGTAGTATTATCACATCTACTAAAATCATCATCAAAATAATCAATATTATTACTATCATCAATATGAACATCTCATTCTACTTCGAAACTCTTTACAGCTAAATCATCATCAATATCACTTGTGTTTGTGCCGGCAGACATACAGGCAGAATCAGTTATCAACTTATCATTCTCTTTGGTACAAGATTAACAGCTTCTGCCACATCTACCTCAGATAAGACTGACACTACATCATCATACAACAAACTGGCTAAACCATATTTATCAAAATCATTACATACAACATCATTTTTAAAGACACACTGATCATCAAGAAGACTAGTCAGCTCAAACTGATTTCCTACTATTCTGTCATCTTTGCTCATCTCTTGTAGCGTGCAGTCCCAAAATTCATTCCCTGAATTGACTGTGTTTACCCAGTAATCACTACTGTGTCTGCTGCAGTATCTGTAATCTGAACTACACTCCTGGAAATGGAAAAAAGAACACATTGACACCGGTGTGTCAGACCCACTATACTTGCTCCGGACACTGCGAGAGGGCTGTACAAGCAATGATCACACGCACGGCACAGCGGACACACCAGGAACCGCGGTGTTGGCCGTCGAATGGCGCTAGCTGCGCAGCATTTGTGCACCGCCGCCGTCAGTGTCAGCCAGTTTGCTGTGGCATACGGAGCTCCATCGCAGTCTTTAACACTGGTAGCATGCCGCGACAGCGTGGACGTGAACCGTATGTGCAGTTGACGGACTTTGAGCGAGGGCGTATAGTGGGCATGCGGGAGGCCGGGTGGACGTACCGCCGAATTGCTCAACACGTGGGGCGTGAGGTCTCCACAGTACATCGATGTTGTCGCCAGTGGTCGGCGGAAGGTGCACGTGCCCGTCGACCTGGGACCGGACCGCAGCGACGCACGGATGCACGCCAAGACCGTAGGATCCTACGCAGTGCCGTAGGGGACCGCACCGCCACTTCCCAGCAAATTAGGGACACTGTTGCTCCTGAGGTATCGGCGAGGACCATTCGCAACCGTCTCCATGAAGCTGGGCTACAGTCCCGCACACCGTTAGGCCGTCTTCCGCTCACGCCCCAACATCGTGCAGCCCGCCTCCAGTGGTGTCGCGACAGGCGTGAATGGAGGGACGAATGGAGACATGTCGTCTTCAGCGATGAGAGTCGCTTCTGCCTTGGTGCCAATGATGGTCGTATGCGTGTTTGGCGCCGTGCAGGTGAGCGCCACAATCATGACTGTATACGACCGAGGCACACAGGGCCAACACCCGGCATCATGGTGTGAGGAGCGATCTCCTACACTGGCCGTACACCACTGGTGATCGTCGAGGGGACACTGAATAGTGCACGGTACATCCAAACCGTCATCGAACCCATCGTTCTACCATTCCTAGACCGGCAAGGGAACTTGCTGTTCCGACAGGACAATGCACGTCCGCATGTATCCCGTACCACCCAACGTGCTCTAGAAGGTGTAAGTCAACTACCCTGCACGTCCAGCACGAACGCTGGTCCAACTGAGGCGCCAGGTGGAAATGGCATGGCAAGCCGTTCCACAGGACTACATCCAGCATCTCTACGATCGTCTCCATGGGAGAATAGCAGCCTGCATTGCTGCGAAAGGTGGATATACGCTGTACTAGTGCCGACATTGTGCATGCTCTGTTGCCTGTGTCTATGTGCCTGTGGTTCTGTCAGTGTGATCATGTGATGTATCTGACCCCAGGAATGAGTCAATAAAGTTTCCCCTTCCTGGGACAATGAATTCATGGTGTTCTTATTTCAATTTCCAGGAGTGTAGGTTTGTGTGATGCCTACTTGCAAATTCCATTGGATGAAGAATCATAGAAAGTGTTTGTTGTAAATACACACTTTGGACTGTTCAAGTATTTGCGTTTGCTTTTCAGCAGCGCTTCCGCACCCACCATTTTTCAACCTTACTTGGAACAGCCGACTGCAAAAGTGCCATTTATTTCAAACTATCTTGATGATATTGTCGTCTCAGGTCATACGCCAGAGGGACACATTGCCAATTTGCATACTCTTTTTCGAGTGTTGTCAGAAGCAGGACTCAAGTGTCGTCCCGAAAAGTGTGCCTTTTTTCAAACTAAGCTATAGCACTTAGGTCATGTGATAAACAGTTAGGGTGTGCAGCGCCTCCAATCTCATTTGCTTGCAATCCATGACCTGCCTGTTCCTCGCAATGTGTCTGAACTGCAGTCAGTACTTGGCAAGATGAAATACTACATTCGGTTCATGCCGAATGCCGCTCAGATCGCGGCTCAATTGTATCGCTTGTGTCACAAAAATGTACCTTTTGTGTGGACAGAAGAGTGTCAAGACGCATTTCGGAAACTCAAAAATTCTTTGCTTGATGGCAGATATTTAGTGCATTTTGACCCTGACAAGCCGTCAGTTTTGCAAGTCAGCGCTTATTCCTACAGAATCACACAGAATTGGTGCACAAGACAGACCTATTGCTTTTGGCTCAAAGTTGTTAACTCGAACTCAGTGCAATTACTCTCAAATTGAAAAATGGTGTGACAAAATTCCATCACTATTTGTATGGTCGCAGGTTTTATTTAGTGACAGATCACAAGCCTTTGCAGTCCTTGTTTCATCCTTCAAATCTGGTTCCCACTCGCAGTAATTAAAAATTGCAACGATGGGCTTTGTTGGTTTCACAGTATCGGTATGAAATTGTTTACAGACCTACGGGAAAGTTTGGCAATGCAGACGCTCTATCTCGCCTTCCGATCAGCCCAGACCCTGATTTTGATGCATCTGCCGCATCTTGTTGCCAAATCGATGCGCAGGGCTGTGAATTGCTGGAATCTTTTCCCTTGCCCTACAGAAAATTTGCACAGGCCATGGAAGTAGACCCATATCTGAAGATTTTGTTGCATTACGTTCGCATGTCTTGGTCTCGCTCATTGAACAGTAAACCAGAACTTAGTTTTGCGCTGACGCTTTGCTCATCAGCATAACCTTTTGGTACAACAAGATGTGTCCGCAGCGCGTGGTCTTGCGGTAGCATTCTCGCTTCCCGCGCACGGGGTCCCGGGTTCGATTCCCGGCGGGGATTTTCTCTGCTTCGTGATGACTGAGTGTTGTGTGTCTTTCATCATCATTGACTCGCAAGTCGCTGAAGTGGCGTCAACTAAAAAGGACTTGCAATACGGCGGCCGAACTTCCCGACCAACAATGCTATACGATCATTTCATTTCACAACAAGATGTGATTCTAGTTCAAAATGACAGTGGACAATTGCGTGTGCTTACTTCAAAAGTGTTGCAAAAGGATGTGTTGCCGTTGCTCCACCAAGGACATTGGGGAATTGTTCGCACTAAACAGTTAGCGTGCCGGCATTATACTTGGCAGGGCATGGACGCCCACATTGGACAGATTAGGTCACAGTGTCGCGCATGCGCGGAGAACCAACGCGCTCCGTCACAGACGTTCTCAACTTGCCCTAAGACTCGATCCCCATGGCAACGAGTGCACATTGACTTTGCTGGAACATTTTAGAACACTCGTTGGCTCATAGTGATAGACTCTTTTCGCAAGTTCCCATTTGTGTTGCCTGTGGCTTCTACCATATCACACAGCACCATTCAAGCTTTGTCTTCCATATTTTGCATACAAGATTTGCCAGAAATACTTGTGTCGGACAAGAGACCACAGTTTACTTCAGGTGATTTTGAACAGTTTTGTGAACGAAATGGCATTTGTCATCTAACAAGTGCTCCGTTTCACCCACAGTCCAATGGAGAAGCAGAATGCTTCGTACACACTTTAACAAAATTGCTATTGTTTTCGTTAAAGAATAATTATTAATTATTATTGCTTTTAGTTACTTAATTTGCCTTTCTTTAACTTTCTTCTGTAAGTACGAACTTTGTTGTAGAAACTCTCTCTTATTTACGTGTGGTAATTAAAAAGATTCACTTTCAAAAGAATTACGTACATTTAAAAATTACGTGAACTCATATTAACTGATTAAGAATATTTAGTTGAGAATTAAATCCTTTACATCATTCGGCCTTGGCACACATTTTCTAAATGCAGTGAATTTTTTGTTAAATATTTACTGAATTCTATCCCGGCGTTAACTATGGAACACAAGATTATCTCTATTAGCAGAAAATGGTTAATTATTGCCAAGCCGACATTTAATTATCACTGATCAAACCTACTTCGCTATACATTTAAGTTATTTGAAAGAACCAAAATTGTTACATTTCAATGTTAACTAACATTAACTTTCCCCTACGAATGCACAAACGTATAATTAGTTTAAAATTCATCAGTCTCAGGATCACTGTAAAAGAAGAACAATTTCTTAATTCACTGTTAATTTTTATCTATCTGTTCCCGATTTACGGGTTTGGTTGATTTTTCCTTTAGCGGAACAATTTTTTAAATGTGCCGCCGCTGCAAATCGATCGGTCGCGGCACAGCCCAGCAACACCGCTAAAAATGCTGAAAATTCTTTAAAGAAATTTTATAGATGACATGGGCAAGCTAATTTACACTAATAATACACACTTTTGATAAATTCTGATATATTTAGATCAAACAATAATTCAACTAACATTAATTTGTAACTTCTGCTCTAATGGCGGCTAAATCTAGACAGAGACAAAAGAAGTCTACCCATTCATAAATCGCTTCGACACAGCTTCCTCTCGCATTCAGCTCTACACAGAGAAGACCAAAGAATACGCTGAACAGGGTTCTTTTATACTACTGCTGACTATTAACATTTCTTTGTAATTTGACAGTATTATTCTCCTCTGGCTAAATTTCACATCTCTGTTATCGCAGATACTGACACATTTCGCAATCACATAATGAATACAGAAAAATTACTATCCTAAATACAGAGAGAATATTACTACAAAAAATATTACGATAATAACAAATGTCTTTTACACAAAATTCAATAATATTTTTTGTTCAATAATTACGGTATATACAACTTGCTCAGAGCGGCGTATATGGTACAAATAAACTCTTGTTCATTAATAGCGTGAGTTTGCCAGGGAACGTTACAACACGTTCAGACAACAGATGTCCAAGCTTTGCACCACCCACACACGGGAACAAGTGCTGCTACTCTTACTCGCCTCCTACTCTCCAGATGAACCATCATCGGCGGAACTTCTGCATGGCTGCCACCATCGGACCCTGCTCCACTTGCTACACCCACTGCAGCATCCAGTGCCGCCAATGGTTAGCAAATTTCGCTTTCCGACTCATGATCTTGTTCTTTTCAGGGTTTACGGCAACTGTGGGCGCTGGGAAAGAGGCGTGATTCAGGAACACATTGACTCTTTTGAGTATTTTTTTGCAGGTCCCGATGGTTTGTAGTGCCGCCACCAGAACCAAATTCACGCACAGCATTTGCCCCGTGATTTTGCTGCTTTTCTTCTCCCAGGTTCACGGTCTCATGGTACTGCACGGCCTTCGCCGCCGCCCGATGGTGCCACCAGGGCACCCCAGGAGGAGCAATCCCCATTCGCCGACCCTATGGATCTGGACCCATCAATGCCGTCTCCATCGCCACCGTCACCCCAGGACATGCCCTCAGACCTGGACATTTGCCATGGCAGCAGTTTTTCGGAGGATGCTCCTTTTGCCAGATGGTGGGGTATATGGGGTATAGTCGAGAGAATGCCATCCTCCACAGCTACGGCTCCAGGCTCATCTCTACATCTAGAGTCCTGCCTCTCTCCCTGTTGTCGTTCACAGCCTCACTACATGACAATGGTACAGCATTTCGGGGGGGGGGGGGGAGGAATTTGCTGGTGTAGGCTGTTGCCAGCACTCCAATTGGCAAAGAGGCTGTGACAAGATGGATAGTAGGCAGCGGAGCAAGTGAGACTATCAGGAGAGAGGGCAATGACAGACTCACAAACAACCATCGTCAATGCCCTCACCGTGTACAGCAGGACTTGTACTTCTCACAAGCAGTGAGGCTAACTTGGACTATTACAGATGATCCAGTACCACAACAACTAGGTTAAAGGCAAGTAGTTTAATAGTCTTATGAATAAAGAACTCTGTTAATACATGTGTGCTGTTGTGTTATAGAATGAGGATACCGGCCACCAAACAGCATCCTCTCCTTGCTTCCTATGGTATAAACCTACAGTGGCAAGGAGATGAGAGAAACCTAGCATATTCACAAACTTGTTACTGTCCACAGACTAAAACAGCAAACTCAGATTTTACGTAAGTTGCGTTAAAGAGGGTATTTACTGACATAGGTGTGCTGTAGCATTGTACATTAAACAACTAATTGATCATAAAATAAAAGCAGTCTCTTCAGAGGGTGACAAAGGATGCCCAAGGGGCTGTTTTATTGGATTGTGTAGATCACCTAAGAGTATCATTAATGTATTTTTAGGAAAATTTGGCATTCTGATAGACATATTTAGAGAAACTGGATTCATACATTATGACATCGTAATAGGTGGAGATCTTGATGTAGATTTTGGTATGACAACACATAAATGTGGTGTCACTGAATTGAACAATCTATTAAGTTAGTGCAATTTACACTCCATTAATAATAGGTCCATAAGAAATCAAATATGTATTGACAATATTTTTGTCAGTTTTAAAACCACAGAAAAATCGTATGATGTGATAGTGTTTCAATTTTCAGACTATAATTCTGTAACACAAATAGGTTCCCTCTTGATAAGAGTAATGTAACTTGACCTGTCATAAAAGTTGTGATCATAAAACTTGTCACTGACGATAAAATTGTCAGGTTTCGTAAGTCCCTTGATGACAGAGACTGGTTTGATTCATGTTATGACACACAATCTATTTTACATAATGATATGTCAGCAAAAATAATATCTGCTACACTGTTAAAGCATTTTAGATACAATGCAGGCAGTGTTCCCATAAAGACATAGAGAATAATTGATGAAGGGTTCACAACCAAAATTCCATGCAGACAAGATCCCTGGTGTGCTAAGCGAACAACAAATTGTAAAAACCAAATTATGCTGTTGTTCAGTATATACAATACTCTGAAGACTTACCATGCCAGACTAACCTATGTTAAATGTAAGAATGAGCCAAAAAACCATGCAGTCTTAGTAGTAATGGGAACTATACCAATAAGTGGCAAGCTGCATGGAAAATTATTCTGGGAGTTTCATAATGGTGAGTATGTGGAAAAATGTGCGGCTACCGTTGCTATGAATTGAACCAATTTATTCACATGAATCAGTTCACAATAAGATACACTCACTTTAATACACAATGACATGGCAAGACAATAACAAGAGAGAAGAACAAATACATTATAATATTCAAAGACATAAATTCATATAATTCTTCATATCGATTCTGTATGTATCTGCACCTCCAGTGCAGAGTACAGAGAACATGAAGTGGAATCCAAAATTTTCTGGACTGGTGCTGCCATCTGGAAAGTAGGAGTAGTAGATCTTTGCACCATGATGAGTCAGTGTGCGGAGAGGCATTCAGCTGGGAGGACGTGTTGCGTGTCCAGAGTGATTTCCGTAATACTCTGTGTTTGGTGTGTGGCGATTTTACGATGGATCTGCGAACAGAACAGCGCATGTTGAAGTGTGCATGGAGCTTCGTCAGACCGCATCTGATGATCCAACCTTCTTGTCATGGGTTATCATTGGTGACGAGAGCTGGATTTACAGTTGCCCCAGAGACAAGACAACAGTCGTCCCAGTGGGAAGAGCCTGGGCTGTCCAAGACCCAAAAAAGCGAGACAGGTGAAGAGTAAAGTGAAGAGCATGATCATCGTTTTCTTTGATACCAAGGGAATTGTGCACAAAGAATTTGTCCCACCCAAGCAAACAGTGAATTCCGTGTACTACTGTGACATTTTGCGACAGCTCCGTGAAAACGTACGGCGACGCCGGCCCGAACTGTGGCGTCAAGGGAACTGCCTGCTGCATCACGACAATGCGCCCTGTCAGACGTCCTTGCTCACCAGGACCTTTTTGGCAAAAAAAAAACAACATGGCGGTTGTACCCCACCCACCGTACTCGCCCGATTTGGCACCTTTCGACTTTTCACTATTCCCAAAACTGAAACTCAAGTTGAAAGGCCATTGGTTCGACGCTCTAGAGAGGATTCAAGAAGCATTGCTGGTCGTGATGAACACCCTCAAAGAAAACGTTTGACCAGTGGCAGAAGCACTGGGACCAATGTTTACATGTGGATGGGAACTACTTTGAGGGTGATGGTGACCATTAGTCTAAAGGTATGGTTTTCAACAGGTGGCAGCACCAGTTCCGAAAATTTTGGATAGTACCTCACAGGATAGGAGGGGGATCCTTCTCCTGAATGTAATCTTTCAGAAAATCAGGAGGGTGCAGGGACCTGCCAGAGTGAGAGTGGGGTGGATCACCATGAATGATACATACTTGGATATGGTAGTCAGATGTCGAATTCCTCCCTGAGGGTAGGATGGTCTGACTGAAGAACCATGTCGTTTGTAGTGGAAATGGATGAAGGATGCTCAGATAGCGATCGCAGGTTGTTTACCTCTTCCTGGTCCCCCTCACCCAAGCTGGCTGGAGGCACTGGACAGAGATTGTTGACGGTTTACCATGCAGAAAGATAGAAAACGTTTGTTCTCCATTTTGGAGTACGTTATGGGGGCCAGAATAAGGTTGTTGGAGAACAGCACAGATGGTGTCATCTTGGAGCATCAGATGGGTGCCGTTATTTAAACTGGGTGTATATGCCCTGGGACAACTGGAAAAACGCGGGAGTCTTTTCATCTGGGAGAACCCCACGAACTTTATAGAATTCTGGGAATTTTTCATTGTTTTCGTTTTCAATTAATTTTTGTAATTTCAATTAGTAAGAACTGGTACTCTAACAAAGAATTTTACTGTAACTCCTCTACTGCAGAATAATACCGCAGTAATAAAACATAAACGAGAGAATAACACCAAAATAAAACTTTAATTGCAAAGAAAATGCGCTATTTACAATTAAAAAAAAACACAATACACACACAAGCGCCTGCCGACAGCAAAATGTGTCGAAGTCTAAGGACGAAGACTATGCAATACAACAAACTGCGTTTCATGGGTGTGACGTCGATACTGTATAAATTTCCAACAGGTCGTGGGAAAATGTTACGAATGTGGTTTGAGAAGCGTTACTTTCTTTCTATGCAAAAACGAATTATGTGTGAGAAACTGCGATGAATTTTTGAAATCATGGAGCGATTGACTTTCATTCAAGACTTGACACTGAGAGGACCAGCCATTTCGAAAAATTATGCGCCCAGGAGACCAGCCAATTATGCCATTATTTAAAATTTTATTGGCACATTAGAGTTTGATATATCTTAAAGGATAGCACGCTCTAAAAAAAGAAGACCAAGCTGCATGTTTCGTTTTTCATATTTATTTTAGCTCTTTCATAGATAACAAATTATTCAATAAAGTTGGCAAAAGGTAAAAATCATCCTTCAAATAAAATAAAAAAAAAAAAAAAAAAAAAAAAAAAAAAAAAAAAAAAAAAAAGGTGACCTCTTGAGCAATTCCACACGCATATGGCTTTTCTATTGAAATATCAAAGTGCTTGACGGGACATGTGTTCAGCCAGGTGACATACGAAATGTTCGATGTACAGCAGTGAAACTTATGATCGAGCTTGTCGGAAATATTCAGCTGCTGCAATTTAAGCTGTGCTCTGGCTCCTGCCTAACCATACCCTTGGAAAAAAGCAATACAAAAATTTTTGACAACAAGTGTTAAATGTCATAGCTTAGCTTTTCTTGTAGCTATACTGCATATATATTAATTTAAACCGAAGACTTTTCCTATTTGCGTGCTCACACTGCTGAACAGCGATGTTGCTGTTGGCTGTCTACATCACGTGTCCTATGCTCTGAATATCTGCTGTCATTGGCTGGAAAGATCGTGTGACATGGGCTGTGACTGGCTCACAAAAGTGCATTGTGCTGGGCAGTCTCAATTTCAGGGCTGTAGAGTCTAACAGGCTGTGTTTAGCGTAATTCATATTGTCACGTAGAAGAAGGTGTAATTAGATGAATGACGAACACTAACTTCACTTAACGAAGCTTTATTCAGCACCAGCACATACAAGAGCGCGGAGTGAACTGCCTCCGGTCAGAACACACATGGTATATATACAGTCACAGAACATTTCTTTAATAGGTCGCGGTAAAATGTTTCGAATGTGTTTTGAGAAGCGTTATACAAAGGCCTCTGTGATGCTCAGCTGTTCTTTAATTAACGGCTCAGCGTTTGCTACTCACATGTGTCTTAGAAGGATCTGCGGTTCTCGGCGACAGTTAACTATCCACAAACCACTGAATCCGTTCTTAAACGAGGCGACAGAAGCTGGGATAACTAAGTTATTCTTCAGTGGTATGCTTCTCTTACAGTCCACTACAAGATCCATTGGTTGATGCATGGCATGACACATGACAGTTACCTTTCTAGCTCTGACTGCAGGATTGATCATTTCACCATGCACACAGTCTCCACACACTCGGATGCGCATCTTCCTGTCCACAGTATCTCATCTCGTCTAGCCCGAGAAGCTTTCGAAAAATTCCCATCCGAGAATGACATCGTGACTACATTCTTGTAAGATGATGAATTCTAAGGGCTGTGTATGGCCACTTATACCCACACGAATGACACATCTTCCTGTAGGTTTTACATATTTCCCATTAGCCACCTTCAGTAGAGATGGTTTGCTGTCGACGAATACTGTTTTCTGCAACTGGCGACAGTACTTCTCTGAAATGACTGAATATGATGCTCCAGTCCACAATAGCTTGTGCTGGTCGGCCATCCACGAGAATATCGTCGTAGTTTCCTATCATTTTTGTGGTGATCGACGGTGGAAGATTTTTCTCTTCGGCGGTCTCACCTCCAAGGAAGGTCGCACCCTTTAGTTCTCCAGTTTGCGGCGGTTAGATGATCGGCTGGAGCTTCTAAACGGCGATGGAGACCTACGTCGTCCTGCACCCACATCTTCTTGTTCATCTTCGTCGTCCCGGAGCTGGCGTCGGCTAAGATCGGTCTGCTGTCTTCTGGCACGGGCGTCACCAAGTATCCGCCGCCTTTTTCGACAATAGCGCACTACATGTCCCGGTCGTCCGCAGTGGAACCATAGTGGTTGGTTATCCTGGGTCCTCCAGACGTCAGTCTTCCTTGGTGCCCAAACAGGTTCCCCATGCGACATTGTAGGAATGTAACTTCGGCTGGGTCTCTACTTTTTCGCCATTTTAAAGGGAAATGAGGGACGAGAGATTGGGTTCAATGTCTGTTCCACTTCCTCCCTTATGACCTCTTGAAGCGTCTTGGGTTTTTGCTCGCTATGCAATCCAAGTGTCTTCTGAACTTCCTCTCTCACTATCTGACGAAGAACACTTGTGAAATCAGTTCCTTCCCCCATCACAGACGTCGGTACGACGTTTGGAAGCCGTTCGAACTTCTTGCTTGTAATACTTTTCTGATGCATTGTCTTGATAGACTGGCACCATTTTATGAAGTCGTCTGCTGTCGAAACCTCCTTCAGGAGTAGGGGTTGATACATGTCTTCAGCAACACCCTTCAAGAGATGTGCAATCTTATCTTCCTCCTTCATTCTAGGATCCACTATTTTATACAGCTCCAAGACATCTTGAATGCAGGATGCTGTAGTTTCTCCTGGACGCTGTGCCCTGCACTTTAATTTATCTTCAGCATTGTACTTCTGTCGTTGAGTGTCGCCGAAATACTTGCGCAATTCCACCTGGAATACTTCCCAGCTTTTGAACTTCTCCTTGTTGTTCTCATACCATTGCTTGGCAGTGCCCTCCAAGTAGAAAAATACGTTAGCAAAACACACGGTGTCATCCCATTTGTTAAATTTGGCTATACGCTCATATACCATCAGCCACTTGATTGGATAGTGGCCATCGTCACCAGAAAACCTGGAAGGATGTCTCATGTGGTGGCACATGATTGCTGTCACCGTAATGTCCTCTTCTTCTTCTGTCTCCGATAGATTGCGATCTGTTGAAACGGCGATTCTGTCGTGGCCTGATGGGAGCCACTGTGTCGTCGATAATGTGTGCTATCACTACTTCTGTTACCCAACGTCTCCACCAGAATAATGTCACGTAGAAGAAGGTGCAATTAGATGAATGACGAACATTAACTTCTCTTAACGAAGGTTTATTCAGCACTTCCACATACAAGAGCGCGGAGCGAACTGCCTCCGGCCAGAACACATACCTTATTCATACAGTTACAGAATATTCCAGTACAATGATTCTTGACATTTGTGGATACTTCTAGAATGTACTAGAACCGAATATAGAAATTAAAAATATGTAGCCTATGTCCGTCCAAACATTTATTGGAGTACCATGTAAAAATTTGATTGAAATCGGCCTAGAACTTTTCGAGAAATTTGCTGGCAACGTTTCCTCTTGATATGTTACATACAGGGTGTTACAAAAAGGTACGGCCACACTTTCAGGAAACATTCCTCACACACAAATAAAGAAAAGCTGTTATGTGGACAAGTGTCCGGAAACGCTTAATTTCCATGTTAGAGCTCATTTTAGTTTCGTCAGTATGTACTGAACTTCCTCGATTCTCCGCCAGTTGGCCCAATTGAAGGATGGTAATGTTTTGGCCCAATTGAAGGAAGGTAACGTTGACTTCGGTGCTTGTGTTGACATGCGACTCATTGCTCTACAGTACTAGCATCAAGCACATCAGTACGTAGCATCAACAGGTTAGTGTTCATCACGAACGTGGTTTTGCAGTCAGTGCAATATTTACAAATGCGGAGTTGGCAGATGCCCATTTGATGTATGGATTAGCACGGGGCAATAGCCGTGGCGTGATACGTTTGTATCGAGACATATTTCCAGAACGAAGGTGTCCCGACAGGAAGACGTTCGAAGCAATTGATAGGCGTCTTAGGGAGCACGGAACATTCCACCCTATGACTCGCGACTGGGGAAGACCTAGAACGACGAGGACACCTGCAATGGACGAGGCAATTCTTCGTGCAGTTGACGATTACCCTAATGTCAGCGTCAGAGGAGTTGCTGCTGTACAAGGTAACGTTGACCACGTTACTGTATGGAGAGTGCTACGGGAGAACCAGTTGTTTCCGTACCATGTACAGCGTGTGCAGGCACTATCAGCAGCTGATTGGCCTCCACGGGTACACTTCTGCGCATGGTTCATCCAAGAATGTGTCAATCCTCATTTCAGTGCAAATGTTCTCTTTACGGATGAGGCTTCATTCCAACGTGATCAAACTGTAAATTTTCACAATCAACATGTGTGGGCTGACGAGAATCCGCACGCAATTGTGCAATCACGTCATCAACACAGATTTTCTATGAACGTTTGGGCAGGCATTGTTGGTGATGTCTTGATTGGGCCCCATGTTCTTCCACCTACGCTCAATGGAGCTCGTTATCACGATTTCCTACGGGATACTCTACCTGTGCTGCTAGAACATGTGCCTTTACAAGTACGACGCAACATGTGGTTCATGCACAATGGAGCTCCTGCACATTTCAGTCGAAGTGTTCGTACACTTCTCAACAACAGATTCGGTGACCGATGCATTGGTGGAGGCAGACCAATTCCATGGCCTCCACGCTCTCCTGACCTCAACTGTCTTGGCTTTCATTTATGGGGGCATTTGAAAGCTCTTGTCTACGCAACCCCGGTACCAAATGTAGAGACTCTTCGTGCTCGTATTGTGGACGGCTGTGATACTATACGCCATTCTCCAGGGCTGCACCAGCGCATCAGGGATTCCATGCGACAGAGGGTGGATGCATGTATCCTCGCTAACGGAGGACATTTTGAACATTTCCTGTAACAAAGTGCTTGAAGTCACGCTGGTACGTTCTGTTGCTGTGTGTTTCCATTCCATGATTAATGTGATTTGAAGAGAAGTAATAAAATGAGCTCTAACATGGAAAGTAAGCGTTTCTGGACACATGTCCACATAACATATTTTCTTTCTTTGTGTGTGAGGAATGTTTCCTGAAAGTTTGGCCGTACCTTTTTGTAACACCCTGTATACGTCTTTGTATACCATATATATTTAAAAACATGTTATGTATGTCCGCCTGAACGTTTATTAGGTTATCAAGCATAAATCTGGAGTAAATCGGTCAAGAATGTTTCAAGATTTTTGGTAACATCGTTAGACATTAACTTGTCTTTGTATAGTGGTACAGATTTTAAATACATATCTGACTACAACTCATATTTAAAAAGAAGACTGTGGGCTATGTCCTCCTGAAGGTTTAAGAGACCATTGTATAATATTTGGAGTAAATTCGTAAATCCATCAAGAACTTGTCGAGATTTTGGCTAACAACTTTCCCAATTGCTACAGTAAGTATATATCTACATTGAAGCGTCAAAGAAACTTGTATAGGCATGTGTATTCAAATACAGCGATATGTAAACAGGCAGAATACGACGCTGCGGTCGCACCGACAATGGACTGTTGATGAATGGAATGAGTCTCATTTCAAGTTGTAGTGTGCTGATGGACCTGTACAGATATGGAGACGACCTCATGAATCCATGGACCCTGCATGTCTGCAGTGAGCTGTTCTAGCTGGTGGAGGCTCTGTAATGGTGTGGGGCATGTGCAGCTGAAGTGATATGTGACCCATGATACTGTGATAGGTGACACGTACATAAGCATTGTGTCTGGTGACCTGCATCCGTTCACGTTCATCGTGCATTTCGACGCACTTGGGCAATTCCAGCAGGACAATGCGACACCCTACACGTCCGGAATTGCTACAGAGTAGCTCCAGGAACACTCTTCTGAGTTTAAACATTTCCACTGGCCACCAAACTTCCCACACCAAACATTATTGAGCATATCTGGGATGCCTTGCATCGTGCTGTTCAGAAGAGGTCTCCACCACCTCATACTCTTACGGATTTATGGACAGCCCTGCGGGATTCATGGTGTCAGTTCCCTCCAGCAGTACTTCAGATATTAATCGAGTCCATGCGATGTTGTGTTGCGGAACTTATGCGTGCTTGTGGGGGTCCTACATGATATTAGGCAGGTGTACTAGTTTTTTTGGCCCTTCAGTGTATGTTCAATGTGTATTAAAAAAATATTTATCACACGTCCATCTGAACGTTTATTAGGGAATCGTATAAAAATATGAAGTAAAATGCTCAAGTACTTCCCGGGGATTTTTGGTAACCATGTTAAAAAACGACGTCTTTATATAGCGGTATAGTTAAATTGGAATTTAGTTTCATTGTATGGTTTTCTGTGGGCATATGTCTATTTGTTGCTGCTTATGATTACATGTATGAACTGCTCGATTTATATGCATTGTAAGTGTATTTCTCGTATTCCACATTATTTTAGTTTGCATCTGTTTCTTATACTCATTGCATTTAATTGAGGCTTCCAAAATTTCCATTGGAGTAAGAGGATGACTATGGTGCATTGATTTCTGCTAAAACTGCGTTGTATATAGTAAATGTTAACAGCATGTGAACACATTTGCTTAACTACTGTAGCATTTGCGCATTTGTGGGGAAGACTGCTCTAGTCACTAAAAATACAAAGCATACTCACCTACATCTTTGTCCTTACTCTGGAAATGACTGTGATATGCATGGCACCCAGCGGCAAGAAGCAGTACTAATCAAAACAGAATTTCATACCATATTTATTCTGTGTCAAGACGTACTAATAAAGCTGAATAGTTACCAATTCTTTCAACAACTGCTAACATGAAGTTCTCCATTAAATGCGAGAAACTACAGTTATGGACACAAACAAAAAATAAAGTTGAATATACATTTAAATCGAAGAGTTCACAGATGTATGGGTAACACATGTACACAAGTCCACAGAAGACATATGACAAAACCAGTTTCAGTTTTATACAAAACAAGAGCAAACATGGAATTATTTACTCTGGACAATATTACAGATGAGTACAGAAATCAAGCCGAACACTCGCATCATATTTACTAATCATTATAAACATGTCATTACAATCAGAAACACAATATGATGACTGTGAGGGATGGTGCAGTGGTTAACACACTGGACTCGCATTCGGGAGGATGATTGTTCAAACCCACATCTGCCCATCTTGATTTGTGCTCTTGTGATTTCTCTTAAACGCTTCAGGCAAATGTTGGGATGGTTCCTTTCAATGGGAATGGCCAATTCCATTCCCCAGTCTGGGGGACTGTTGACCTTAATGTTTGGTTCCCTCCCCCAAATCAACCAACCAATGATCCAATGAAATCAGTTTCTTTTTACTACGAAACAAGAACCAATATGGAAGATTTTAAATCATCCAGTAATAAAGAAAAGGAGATGATGAAGGAATGATTAGGTTCCCTAGGATTGATATAGTTGCAGCATTCGTTATTGGAAGTCCCTATATCAATTTCATCCTCGTGATACCTAGTTGTGTATATTAGTAGTACCTTTGATTGTTGTGATGGAACCAGCGATCTTTATTGTGTATGGATTCTTTGTTATGCTATCTGTTAGACATAGGGAAACAAATGATTGTTTTGGGGGATTTTAGTGTAGATTTTCTGAAAGAGTCTGATAGAAAGCTTGACCCTGAAGTGTCGCTTGATTCTTTCAATATGATGTAATTATAGGTTTTTTTACTCTGTTTTGACGGGGAACCAGCACACTGATACAATATTCAAAGTTTCTGAATGTATGCATTGATGAGAAATTGGAGTGGAAGAAACATGTTGATGATCTGCTGAAACGATTAGGTTCAGCTATTTATGGTATTAGGATTATTCCAAATTTTGGTGATAAATATATCAGCAAATTTGTTTACTATTCCTGTTTTCATTCACTGCTTTCATATGGCATCATATTTTGGCGTAATTAATTACCAAGAGTTAAAGTATTCAATGCACAAAAGTGTGTAACCTGAATGATAGCTGGAGCCCACCCAAGATCACTTTAGAGACATTTATTTAAGGAACTCATGATATTCATAGTACCTTCAAAATACATATATTCACTTATGAATTTCATTATTAATAAACCATCCCAGTCCAAAAATAATAGCAAAGTCCATACTGTAACACTAGAAGAAAGGATGATCTTCTCTAGTCTTTGTTAAATCTGACTTTGGCACAGAAAGGGATGAACTATGCTGCCACAAAAATCTTTGGTCATTTGCCAAATGGCATCAAAAGTCTGATAGGTAGCCAACCAGCATTTAAAAACAAATTAAAAGAATTTCTGAATGACAACTCCTTCTTCTCAATAGATGAATTGATAGCTATGAAGTAGTAATGATTAAAAAATTTTTAAAAAGTGTATCGTATAAAGAAAAGTTATGTTAAACTGACACGTTCCACATCATTATGAAATGTTGAATCCTTGATCTATAGAAGAAGTATTAATGTAATGTAATGTAATATGGCTGTGGAACTCTGATTTCTGAGTACAGAAGTTCAGTCTGCCTGCAGATTCCTGTTGTCTGTATTGCCTCCACGTTGTAGTTACATACAAAAGTTTCCATTGATGTGTATGTGATAATGAATTACTTCCTTCCTTCTGGTTTTGAATCTTATGTCAACATGTGATTCAATAACCTGTAATGATCTTCTCTATTCTGGGTTAAATATGATTTTGGCATAGAAAAGTGTGAACTATGTTGGCACAAAAACCTTTAGTCATCTGCCAAATGACATCAAAAGTCTGACAGGCAGCCTGACAGGAAGTGGAATCGAAAAGTATTTTCTTTTTTGTGTTGTAATAACATTTTGTGACAGCTATGTTGTAGTTTACATCTGATATTGTGCGTGCCTCAGCGATACAGATGGCCGTACCGTAGGTGCAACCACAACGGAGGGGTATCTGTTGAGAGGCCAGACAAACATGTGGTTCCTGAAGAGGGGCAAAAGCCTTTTCAGTAGTTGCAGGGGCAACAGTCTGGATGATTGACTGATCTGGCCTTGTAACATTAACCAAAACGGCTTTGCTGTGCTGTTACTGCGAACGGCTGAAAGCAAGGGGAAACTACAGCCGAAATTTTTCCCGAGGGCATGCAGCTTTACTGTATGATTAAATGATGATGGCGTCCTCTTGGGTAAAATATTCCGGAGGTAAAATAGTCCCCCATTCGGATCTCCGGGCGGGGACTACTCAGGAGGACGTCGTTATCACGAGAAAGAAAACTGGCATTCTACAGATCGGAGCGTGGAATGTCAGATCCCTTAATCGGGCTGGTAGGTTAGAAAATTTAAAAAGGGAAATGGATAGGTTAAAGTTAGATATAGTGGGAATTAGTGAAGTTCGGTGGCAGGAGGAACAAGACTTTTGGTCAGGTCATTAAGGGTTATAAATACAAAATCTAATAGGGGTAATGCAGGAGTAGGTTTAATAATGAATAAAAAAATAGGAGTGCGGGTTAGCTACTACAAACAGCATAGTGAACGCATTATTGTGGCCAAGATAGACACAAAGCCCATGCCTACTACAGTAGTACAAGTTTATATGCCAACTAGCTCTGCAGATGATGAAGAAATAGATGAAATGTATGACGAGATAAAAGAAATTCTTCAGGTAGTGAAGGGAGACGAAAATTTAATAGTCATGGGTGACTGGAATTCGTCAGTAGGAAAAGGGAGAGAAGGAAACATAGTAGGTGAATATGGATTGGGGGGAAGGAATGAAAGAGGAAGCCGCCTTGTAGAATTTTGCACAGAGCACAACTTAATCATAGCTAACACTTGGTTCAAGAATCATAAAAGAAGGTTGTATACCTGGAAGAATCCTGGAGATACTAAAAGGTATCAGATAGATTTTATAATGGGAAGACAGAGATTTAGGAACCAGGTTTTAAATTGTAAGACATTTCCTGGGGCAGATGTGGATTCTGACCACAATCTATTGGTTATGAACTGCAGATTGAAACTGAAGAAACTGCAAAAAGGTGGGAATTTAAGGAGATGGGACCTGGATAAACTGAAAGAACCAGAGGTTGTAGAGAGTTTCAGGGAGAGCATAAGGGAACAATTGACAGGAATGGGGGAAAGAAATACAGTAGAAGAAGAATGGGTAGCTTTGAGGGATGAAGCAGTGAAGGCAGCAGAGGATCAAGTAGGTAAAAAGACGAGGGCTAATAGAAATCCTTGGGTAACAGAAGAAATATTGAATTTAATTGATGAAAGGAGAAAATATAAAAATGCAGTAAATGAAGCAGGCAAAAAGGAATACAAACGTCTCAAAAATGACATCGACAGGAAGTGCAAAATGGCTAAGCAGGGATGGCTAGAGGACAAATGTAAGGATGTAGAGGCTTGTCTCACTAGGGGTAAGATAGATACTGCCTACAGGAAAGTTAAAGAGACCTTTGGAGAGAAGAGAACGACTTGTATGAATATCAAGAGCTCAGATGGCAACCCAGTTCTAAGCAAAGAAGGGAAGGCAGAAAGGTGGAAGGAGTATATAGAGGGTTTATACAAGGGCGATGTACTTGAGGACAATATTATGGAAATGGAAGAGGATGTAGATGAAGACGAAATGGGAGATAAGATACTGCGTGAAGAGTTTGACAGAGCACTGAAAGACCTGAGTCGAAACAAGGCCCCGGGAGTAGACAACATTCCATTAGAACTACTGATGGCCTCGGGAGAGCCAGTCATGACAAAACTCTACCATCTGGTGAGCACGATGTATGAGACAGGCGAAATACCCTCAGACTTCAAGAAGAATATAATAATTCCAATCCCAAAGAAAGCAGGTATTGACAGCTGCAAAATACTAACGCGAATTCTTTACAGACGAATGGAAAAACTGGTAGAAGCCGACCTCAGGGAAGATCAGTTTGGATTCCGTAGAAATGTTGGAACACGTGAGGCAATAATGACCTTACGACTTATCTTAGAAGAAAGATTAAGAAAAGGCAAACCTACGTTTCTAGCATTTGTAGACTTAGAGAAAGCTTTTGACAATGTTAACTGGAATACTCTCTTTCAAATTCTGAAGGTGGCAGGGGTAAAATACAGTGAGCGAAAGGCTATTTACAATTTGTACAGAAACCAGATGGCAGTTATAAGAGTCGAGGGGCATGAAAGGGAAGCAGTGGTTGGGAAAGGAGTGAGACAGGGTTGTAGCCTCTCCCCGATGTTATTCAATCTGTATATTGAGCAAGCAGTAAAGGAAACAAAAGAAAAATTCGGAGTAGGTATTAAAATTCATGGAGAAGAAGTAAAAACTTTGAGGTTCGCCGATGACATTGTAATTCTGTCAGAGACAGCAAAGGACTTGGAAGAGCAGTTGAACGGAATGGACAGTATCTTGATAGGAGGATATAAGATGAACATCAACAAAAGCAAAACGAGGATAATGGAACGTAGTCAAATTAAGTCGGGTGATGCTGAGGGAATTAGATTAGGAAATGAGACACTTAAAGTAGTAAAGGAGTTTTGCTATTTAGGGAGCAAAATAACTGATGATGGTCGAAGTAGAGAGGATATAAAATGTAGACTGGCAATGGCAAGGAAAGCGTTTCTGAATAAGAGAAATTTGTTAACATCGAGTATAGATTTAAGTGTCAGGAAGTTGTTTCTGAAAGTATTTGTATAGAGTGTAGCCATGTATGGAAGTGAAACATGGACGATAACTAGTTTGGACAAGAAGAGAATAGAAGCTTTCGAAATGTGGTGTTACAGAAGAATGCTGAAGATAAGGTGGGTAGATCATGTAACTAATGAGGAGGCATTGAACAGGATTGGGGAGAAGAGAAGTTTGTGGCACAACTTGACTAGAAGAAGGGATCGGTTGGTAGAACATGTTTTGAGGCATCAAGGGATCACAAATTTAGCACTGGAGGGCACCGTGGAGGTAAAAATCGTAGAGGGAGACCAAGAGATGAATACACTAAGCAGATTCAGAAGGATGTAGGTTGCAGTAAGTACTGGGAGATGAAGAAGCTTGCACAGGATAGAGTAGCATGGAGAGCTGCATCAAACCAGTCTCAGGACTGAAGACCACAACAACAACAATTGTCTGCAACATTTCTGTTGGAGCATAACTGAGGAAGTTTCATTATTCGATTTGATTATTGTTGTTAATTCATGAGTGGATTACACTACCAATAAGTTACCTATGATGTGCTTACTGTGTCACAAAGAACTTGTAGTCCACATCGTATCTGAACTCAATAATTGAAGGAAAACTGTTTTCACCGCTATCACAAACTATCGTGTCTTCAGTTTATTTAGAGATTTTGTTGAGCACTTGAGTGAAAAACACCATGTCGCTCTGGAGCTGCCAGCTACAGGGATGTGATGCATGTTTTCGTGGTGGACTTCTGAGTGTACAGTATCGTGGTCATGTAGTACCTATTGGACGAGCAATACAACACAATACGAGCAGTGCACTGCCTAAAACTGTAAATGTAGTGTGACTAGGGCTACACTGCTTCCTACAAAAGTAGAGCAGGCCACGACCAGCAACATGAGAGTTCCCTCTTCTAGAGTTGCAGCTTAAATCTGATAGGGCAAATAATGTCAGATTAGGAGGCTGGAAACAGCGCTCTTCTATAATGCAACATGATTTATAGAACAGCTTTCAGTCGTGGTAATCTGACAGTGTGAGCACACTATACGGCTTCTTCATTACAACTTAATAATTTTACTGGTGGGTCCAAAAGTGGAGAGAATCGGCTTAGTTGAACGATATTCATTTGTCCCAGATCATTGCCCATGTTAACCTGCCCGTGGACGCGAAGTATTACCGTACATATTGTTGACGATAATTGTGCCACTGGTGCGACTATCAGCCGACGCTGCCTTCCCCTCACTCACGGCTCCTCTCCCCTCGGTACTCCTACTGCGGTGGCAGGCACGCCTCCTGCGATACCCGGCAGCCACTGCACGAATCATGAACGTATCGAATAGACAAGCCGTACAGTGTTTACTATACATTTTAGCATGAACGTATGTTTACGCTTTTCTGGAACACTGCATGAGTCTTGTACTAGTCACAAATGCCGACGTCTTCCATGTACCTTTAACTAAACCAGACCGCGAATTCTTACTTTTCATTTACAAATTAATAAGTCTAGTGGACCATGAGATCACGGACCACAGCTCATCTCTCCTTTCGATCATTTCCTCAATTACATTTCAAGACAAAAAAAGATACACCATGAAGGAATTATACTAATGAGATAGAAAATGATAGTTGTGATGTACATCTACAGACAGAAAAATGTTACAATTTCAAAATAAATTGATGATTTGTTCGAGAGAAAGAGCCTCACAAACTGAACAAGTCAATAACAAACTGGTCCACTCTGTTCCTTATTACAGCAGTTATTCGGCTTGGCATTGTTTGACAGAGTCCTTGCACATCCTCCTGAGGAATATCATGCCAAATTCTGTCCAACTAGTGCGTTAGATCGTCAAACTCCAGAGCTGGTTGGAGGAACCTACCCATAATGCTCCAATCGTTATCGATTGGGCAGAGATCCGGCGACCTGGCTGGCCAAAATATGGTCTGTCAGACAAAAACGAAGACAAGCAGTAGAAACTATCGCCGTGTGTGGGCAGCAATATCTTGCTGAACCGTAAGCCTATGATGGCTTGCCATGGAAAGCAACAAAGCAGGGCATAAAGTATCGTCAATGTATCACTGTGTTGTAAGAGAGTCGCAGATGACAACCAAAGTGGTCCTCCTTTGAAAGGAAATGGCACCCCAGAGTAACACTCCTGGTTGTCGAGCGATATTGCAGGTGACAGTCAGTTGGTGTCCCATCTTTGTCTGGGTCATCTCCAGACACGTCTTCAGCCTAGAATCTCAATGACTGGAGTAGATTTGTCTTCATGATGACACTTTCAGCTGAGCCCTAATGATCAGCGAAGACTTCCCTGCGGATTCCCCGGACAACTGTGGGATACCAGTCAGACTGTAGCCTGCCATACAGCCCAACAACCAGGAGCGATGGACTGGGGCGCCATTTATTTTTATAGCAGGACCCCTTTGGCTGTCATTCGCTGCATCCGTTTTGTTGCCATCCTGGACTTACATTTCAGCAATCTATCAGCCACCCATATAGGGTGAGAGTTTCTACTGCTCTTCTTAGTGCTTGCCAAATCCTAACTTGTCCAGCAAGGTAGCCAGATCTTTCCCAGATTGAGAACGTTTGGAACATTTTTGACAAGGTCCTCCAACCAGCCAGGAATTCTAACAATCTGGGGCGCCTTTTAAACAGAATTTAGCCCAGTATCGCTCAGGAAGATTTCCAATAACTCTGTCAGTCAATGCCAACCCATATAACTGCCTGCATAAGGGCCAGAAGTGGAACAATTCGTTATTGACTTGCTCAATTTGGTAAGCTCTTTCTCTTGAATAAGTCACCTGATTTTTCTGAAATAGTAATCATTTTTTTGTCCGTACATGTGCATCACACATATCGATTTCCGTCCCGTTTGGGTTATTCATTCATCATGAGTCGTTTTTCTTTTAGTGTCATCATCCTATAAGACGAGCTGCAGTGCCAAAGCGTCTTCTCACTCAAAACCTGTGAACAGTGGAGAGGGCTACATATTTATTTGCTTGATCTTCATTATTGTGTATAATATTATTTTCCAATTTGGGAAGAGTGGTCAGTGTAGGAAGCGTTTCAATGTTTCTATTTTCCTTTTTATAACAGATGATTTTGTTTTTGTTCAAAATGGTTCAAATGGCTCTGAGCACTATGGGACTCAACTGCTGAGGTCATTAGTCCCCTAGAACTTAGAACTAGTTAAACCTAACTAACCTAAGGACATCACAAACATCCATGCCCGAGGCAGGATTCGAACCTGCGACCGTAGCGGTCTTGCAGTTCCAGACTGCAGCGCCTTTAACCGCACGGCCACTTCGGCCGGCTTTTGTTTTTGTGTGCGAGTTAAATCTGTTATATTACACTACCACGACAATACTTCACTTAGCTCTTATCTGATACACACAGTGACGTTAAAGTAAACAAGTGAAGTAGTAACTGAAGAAAACGCATAGCAAATACTTTACGGTCATTCGTGTGTATACAATTAACACCGATAAGGTGCTAACTCACAATGAGCTGCCCAACGCGCCCATCCAGGTGCAGTAATATTCTGGTCGACTTGTGTTAAAAAGTTGCATTGTTGTAGCTCATTCTAATTGTTACTCAAATTTATATACGATTTTGCTTAATGTGGCCAGCTCTCCCCTACACAGTATAATAATATATTAAGTTAACTCCATTGACGAACTTTCAAAGGGTTTTCAGGAACACCTTCCTGAGAATTTTAGTGTAGGGGTCCAACGGTCTCCACAATATGTAAGTATGGCTTATTCAATTTATAACGCTACTAACCATTGTTTATGGGAAAATACCTTCCCATTAATGAAAATGAGTGTGATAAGCGGTGATTGTAACATGTAGGCTCGTAGGTAGAGATTCATAAGTACTGTTATAATGTTGCCATTTCTGCAGCAAAAGCTCAGCATAGCATTATTGTTGTGCCACTCTTCCACTGTGTTCAGTGTACTCACACACGAGGCATACTCATCATCACTAAATTTATCCCTACTGTTAACATACAACTAACACTGTCGTAGATAGAAACCCGAGATGCAAGCTTAAGGTACATAAAGGCATTATTTTTGTCACAAGTTCCGTGAGTGAATAGAAAAAAATGTTTCCAGTTAAGACAGGAAACATATACCGGTGATATTTCCAATATTGCGCACTGCTTTCGGTTCAATGCAGCTTCAAAGTTAATTGGGGCAAGAAACCAAACGAAATGCAGTAACTCGGTAACGAGTCACCCGAAAACATTGGGCCCTCTGTACAGCAAAATACTCAGAAGGTATCCTGAGCAATTTCTGAAAGTTTATCTGTGGAGTTCTGGCCCACCCTGCAAGCTGTATTAAGAAAGTAACAATGTGAGTATACCGGCCCACGTTGTAAGAAGCTTTTAATATAGTTTAGAAGTAACTTTGCCTGCTGACGCCTGGTTGAAGCATAACTCGACTCGCTACAATACGTTGGACTCGTTACGAATTCATGAAAGGTGTCATTCGTACTCGTGCCGGCCTGTTTTCGTTGTTGTCGGTTGTGATCTGAAAACGATTGAACAACTAATTATTATTGAACAAAATTACAAAGCGTTACTGTAAGCCTATTTGTCTTTGTTTTTTCTATTCATTAATGACAGGTAACAACAAGGATCCGTGTAGTATTTGTAGCACTGAATTAGTAATGAATAATCCATTTATATGTCATAAGAAGTGACACGTATTTTTCAGTTTAACTGCTCATTGTGTGGAATTTGGAGTTCATTGTTCTTACTTATCTCCTCCCACACAGCCTCGAACTCAACCCTGTGACTCGAATTGCACTATAAAGTTTAAGAAATTTGGCGGAAACAATTTTTCCATAGAAACGTGCTATTGTTGACACATTTGGGATATTCTAAGGCGACTGAACTGTCCGTGTGTTGTTTTGAGCTAAATTTCATTTCAACGTTGTGAATAGGTTGCTATTTTTTTTAACAAGCAAGTCCATGTAAACAACAATGACACCCACTATCGTAGTGGAATGCTCTGTCTAATGTGGTTGTTGTTACCATTCCTTGTGGACGTCATCAGGTCGATTCAACTTACTGTTTCGATTCTGAAGTATCGAGCTGTGGTGAACTGTGTTCTCTGTGAACTGAATTCTTTTTGTCCTGTAACGATTTTCTGTTAAGAGAGAATGGAAGTGTTGCGTCTTCGGGCGTTCATCAGTACAATATTATCAATTTGACTCCCATGGAACAGTACTAGGTCCTAGTAAATGAGCTACTCTAAAAGTGCTAGTGATAGAATACATTTATCTAAATCGATAGGCCACACTTAGAGTCTCTAGTGCTGGATGTTGCTGGGATGGTGGGTGCCGAGTATAGTTCACTAATATCGTTATCCGACGGAGTTCTTGTGACTGTGTGTAAGCCTCTATGCTTTTGATAAATTGGTAGATTTTGTCAAAATTTCCATATTTATTGGTATCTATGAAGTTTGTTTCACACAAACAATAAAATATAAATGATGTAGCAAACATGGGAGTGTTAAAAATTATGAGGGATACAGGCTGCCTAAAATAATGGCTATTCTTGTCATAAAGTATGACAATTTGGAATATTTCATTTATAAGTTTAGGTGTGCCATTGATGAAGCCGGTAAATGTGATGGTAATATACTTAAAATAGTGTAGCATACGCCCAGTTTTCTAATCGTATAAGGAACAGATCTTCAAGCTGAAGCGGTATAGCCGATGGGTTACAAATGGTTGCGAATGACCGTTTGTGCGTTTCAAACGCCGCGACGAATTCTTTTCGTTATTCAGTTTCGTTCGTGAAACAGTACGTAACAGATGTGTGTGTATTGTCAAAAGTACTCTTCTGCTTTGTAAACCATCTGGACCCTATTTTATGGCTATCGTAATGTTAGTGTTTATGTACCGTAACTGTTTAATGCAATGATATTATCATCAGAATATGTTAATTAATAAAATTTAATTTTTGCGTTTTTAGATTTCTAAATTGACTGGATCATGAAAAACATTTTTTGCCCTTTTTTAGGAGCTAGAAGTGAAAATGGAGGATTTGGTGGTGGCAATGGCAGCCGCAATGTTTCCCCACTCACCTGTTACGTCTGAGAGTAAGTATTTTTTAGTCGCACACATCGTAATTTAATACGTTAGTGGAGTATAGATTTTGACCTTGCACTTCAGACAACCTTTCTAGGGATGCACATAGAATTAATTTTTTTCTGTAAATTTTTCACTTATATTTACGAATTTTATTATTTTATAAAATAGGGGTAGTGGACATTGGGTTTAATTTTATTAGAGGGGAATCAGTGGCGCCTAGCTTGGTATCACAGTTGTTGCTTTACCAATCTTGTGAAACCAAATTTTGACCATAGAACTTTAAATTTTTGAATTGCAAAAAAACATTTATAATGGTTGCATATTTTATTCATTTAAATTCCATATTAATGTGTAATAGACATGATGCTTCTCAACTTTGTGTGTGTAATGGTGTAGAACTTTATATTAGCTGAAGTGCTGTTGTTTGTCTACCTTCATGTAATCAAGGTGTTCTAACATGTATCACAAAGGAGACTTGATGCAACCTTACATAGTGTCAGAGGTTGATGGTGCATATTACACTTTGTGTTTGTGGGGCATGGCGCTTATGACCTGTATCAATCTGTTCTATAATCAAAATGTTTAATGTAGACCCTTAGGTTTTGCATGTGAAGCTATATAGTCTTTCTTGTTAACTATAAGCTCTGGCATTGGCATAATCTCTGTATTAAAAGAATCACCCCATAGTTTGGTTTTTCTCTCAGGTTTTAATAATCTTACAGCTTTTGTGCCAAGATCATATTAATTTTCTGTAGCCCCATACTGAGCCTTTTAGCTGTGACTAGTTAGTTGCTGCTTTGCGTCACTCCTCTTCATGATGTGACATGACTATAATACGCTGTCCATGCTGTACACACCTGCATACCATACCATGGATCAGCTATCAGTGGAAAGATGTTTTTATAATCGGCAACGAGCGATTAGGCCCTGTGGTATTCTCGTGACGGTTTGCCTTCTAGCAAGGGATTGTACCCAGTTTTGATGTTTTACACCAAGTTTGGAGCAAATCTTTACCTTGGCCCCTCCAGAGTCCCATTTACATTCCAGTCTTTCAAATTTCAAACAAACAGTGGAAACTCAAGGTTGGTATATCAGCAATGTTAGGAAAAGGGTAGATTGCTACTCAATGTAAAAATGACTTGTTGCAGACAGGCTCAACAAAGACTGCTTTAGCTTTAGGGCAAAGTCTTGTTTAGAAGACGCCCAACGAACCATGGCCAGTGTGGATGCCAAGTCCCAACTGCAACTGTTGTGTGCAGCAATATAGTGTTTGAGGATATGGTGGGGATGGGATAGGGCTGCTCAGTTTAAAATGAGAAGCTGTGCGGAGGGGGGGGGGGGGGGGGGTGAGGAGGAGAGAAGCGGAATACACGATGTAGCTGTGTGGTACTGAAGAGGCAGCATGGAAGAGGGTAGATGAGTAGAGGACAGACTATTGAAGTTAGAGGCCAGGTGGTTTATGGCAACAAAGGGTATGTTTCAGGCTGAGTACTTGACTGTGGAGTTCAGTGCAGCCAGAAGATTAGCCAGATGTGTTAGCATATGTTGGGTGGCATGGTCAGTAACTGAGTAGTCCAGTTGTCTATTGGCTGTAGTTTGGTGGTGGTAATTCATGTGGGCAGGCAGCTACAGTTGTCCAGCGCATGGTTGCAGGTAAGTTGATTGATCACAAGGCTGGGCCATTCCATCCCAAGTGGTCTAATTTGAGAAGTTCTCACATCACTGATTTTGATGACATTTTGTGGGAACATTCACACAGGTTCCCAATGAACACTGGTATAGTTTCATGATCATTAATTCAGTAATTCCAGAGATAGTTATTTGCTTGATGCCCATAGCACAGCTATCAATAATGCACCCACGAGTTTTTGGCAACATTGTGTCTCTGGCAGTGTTCTCTTGAATGAAACAAAGCTATGCCATCTTGTACAACATTTATGTTTCGTTAAGCTAAGTAGTGAAAAGAAAAGTTTCCTGGGCAGTTTTTGTATGAATAATTTTAAGCAAATTCAGCTGAAAAAGTCTGAAAAATGTGAAGTTTTAGATTCTTGTATCTCTGGAAGAAACTGGGGATAATCATGAAACTTTGCATGTAATAATTTACCAATACAAGTACTTAATTGTTAAGATACAACGTTTGTCTCTTGCTGCTTTTGAATAGTTTAAAAATTGAGGGCAAAGGTGATTTTTGTAAAAATGTTAAAAAATGGCTGTTTTTGGCCCATTTTTACTAAAGTCTCCTACAAACCCTTTTGAACTATGTTCATGAGGAAGACCGTGTTCTAAACCACCTGAAAAGCAGGATCTGGTTTTTCAATGAGAGCATGTAAGGCCCAAAAAATAAGGGGGAGGTGCACTGAAAATGGGCCCCTGATAACCACTGGTACTGAAATCTGGCACTGTTTATTAAATTGTAAAATTTTTTAGTGCTCTCTGTGAAAGATACCAAAGTCCTGATGACTAGGAAATGATCTTGAGTTATAAGTGCTGTTTTATTTTAAACATCTCTAGTGTTCAAACTCCACAAAATTCTTTTATAAAATGAAATGGAATAAGGAAGCCAATAAAAATAGTTCTTTTTGTGGCTCTAATAATCTGAGGTAATCATATTTGAAAAGTGTAATTTTTTTTGGTTTCTGTCTTAGCAAAATTTCTTCCCAAATAATCCAATCCGTGACATCGGTCTGGTGGTAAAGTTTTTCTTATAACATTTTACAGCAAATTGGCACCTGTCGGTAGTTAAAACAGCTTGAAGTAAACATAAGCCTAAGATTCTAAGATGTCTCTGTTTAACTTTAGCCCATGACAAAAATGTATCATAAGGCTTGGGAACCTATGGTAACTGACTCGGTACAGCATATGTGCTTATTGTTAAAAGTATGATATCTTATGACTTTCAGTAAGCCACTGTTGGAATCTGCCAACTCATACAAATACCTGGGCGTAACACTTGGTTAGGGATATGAAAAGGAATGATCACATAGCTTCAGTCGTGGGTAAAGTAGGTGGTAGCCTTTGGTTTATAGGTAGAATACTGGGGAAATGCAGTTAGTCTACAAAGGGCATTGCTTACAAATCACTAATGACTGGTTCTAGAATATTACTCAAGTGTGTGGAACCTGTACCAGAAAGGACTAATGGGGATGTTGAATGTATACAGAGAAGGGCAGCATGAATGAATGGTCTCAGGTTTTTTTAATCCATAGGAGTGTCTGCAGAGATACTGAAGGAACTGAACTGGAAGACTCTGAAGATAGACATAAACTATCCTGAGAGTGTCTGTTAACAAAGTTTCAAGAACCAGCTATAAATTATTACTGTAGGAATATAGAACAACTCCTTATTTATCGCTCACATAGGGACCGTGAGGATAAGATTAGAATAATTAATGCATGCACAGAGGCATTCAGTCAGTCAGTCTTCCTATTGTCCGTTCTTCCTGCAGAACATGAAGAAATCCTAATAACTCATACAATGTGATGTACTCTCTCTACACACCTCATGGCGGTTTGCAGAGTATAGATGTAGAGACCCACCTGTGGCTGCTGTTGCACAGCTTTTGGGCGTGGCCCCTATGGCGACGGTGATGCTGCCTTTCTCACTTTAAAAGGAACCAACAATGGTTAATTCCCCATGGACCTTAGCAACTCATTTACACAAATTTTCATCAGTACACTCACATAAACAGCAAACTATGCTAACACTAAGTATGATATACCTTAAACCAATGAAACTAGTGCATCAACTGCTTTACACAGTAGACATACTAATAATGCTGTGTAACATCAATCTAGTCCAGACAATGTCAAATAAACTGGTGTGAACTTTGCCAAAATTTACGCAATGTGATGGTTACGTAAAACCTGCCAGCTATGTATGTGCTGAGTGCTACAGCTGATACGCAACAATTTTATTACCATTATCTCCACTACTTAGACAGTGAAGTTAAATTGTAAAGTTTATAACAGTGAAAATTATGTACAATATAATGTATATGGATAGACAAAAAATCTACTCACCATGTGGCTGCAGGAGAACACATGCACAAAAAGGTTGAACTTTTACAAGCTTTAGGAGCCAGTGGCTCCTTCTTGCAGAAAAGTTGTAGGGGAAGGAAGAAGGGTGAAGAAAGAAGACTAGAGAGGTTTAGGAAAGAGGGTACAGTTCAGAAGTCACCTAGAACCATTGGTTGGGGGAGACTTACCAGACGGGATGAGAGGGACTGACTGACCTGGGATTCTGGATGTTTATAAGAAGTTAGATTTTGTAGCTATTGCAGGGAAATGGTAAGTCTAGAATAGTGCCAATGGAGTACTTAACACTGTTCTTGGAGGAATGTTGTCATTGCTTGCCTTGAGGTATGATGGGAACGAAAGGTGTGTTTTTTGTGTTATAACGTTTTTCGGACGACGCAAGACAGTGTGGTACTGAGGTGCAAGACTCTCACGTCTCTCGCAGTTGACTTACGTAGTGTGTGCAGCCGATTCTCTTCTCTGGGTAGGCAGCTACGTTGATCTCCCAAAACCTTCTTCTCCGAAGCCTATAGTGGATTATAGGAATTTAAGCTACTGCTCTATTCTTGAAATAATTTGTGTACTTGTGGAACACTTTTTCATTCTTGGTATATTTTCATCTCTCAACACAAAGCAACATTTACTCTTTTTGACATACGTAATTAAACTCTGGCAAGCCAACTTGTCTTTAAGCGTAAAACTCGATAGAACACAAGTTCAATATCACAGTAACAATCCAATAATTTATGGACGTCACATGCGTCCTGCCTCATGCAGAGCTAAGACGTGAAGTAAGATAAGTCTCAAACGAGTCAACACATGAATGTGTATAGAAATCTATATTCAATTGTTCATTAGCTTTTTTTCAATCAACACACACTAACACACCAAAGAATACTACATAATTATTCCTTGGATTTTCATCACATCTTCGGTGGCGCTGGCAGCAAACACTTGTCGTTCGCCCCTCGTAGTCTTCTAATAACAAACTTCCGACCTGCACTTAGAAACAGGTGGATCAGTAGAAACGTTCTCTCTCTCCCGCACTCGTACCTAAAATATCGGGTGCTAGACTGTGGAAGGCAGTGTTTCTAGAATTTACACAGAAATTCTTGAGGCACTACATATCCCTCCCCTTAAATCGAGCATGCAATATTGTATACGTATTCATTGTGTACAATAATCTCGCACAAGATATCTTTTTCTACTAATAACCATGCCTTTTTTACCACAATTATAAAATGTAAACCTTTCAATCCATGTTGGAGTAAGCTGTTTTCAATCACAAAAAATTCGTGAGTACCAAATTTTTGTTTTCTATTCCTCGCCCAGTTGTGAATTTCAGATGTAGGTAACTCATGAATACTCTACTGCTTTCTTCTTATTTCCCGTACTACTTCCCCTAAGTATGTACTTACTCATTACTTATTGTTATCTGGAGGAACTCTGGGTAGAATAAGTGTTCACTTCTTCTGACACTTGTAAATAAGGCTATTGGTGCATAGAATTCAACTTACTAGACTGTTTCTTTTAAACGTTAAAACACGTGACTTTTTTCAAGATACTGCCCTTTTTCATTTAGGAGCAGTACCTATATCCTACATGGGTTGATCCGTTTTGGTAGGTATTCCCCTTTCTTATTTCTATCCTCCTATGGTACTGGTAAATCCCCTTCGTGGTGCCCTGTCCGTGCCGTATAGGTCAACCTTTTGTAGGTCTGCGTATCCGCCCGTTTTCTCATCCAATAAATGTCAAGTGCGCCCTCCATATCCTTGAGTAGGCCTCCTGGTTCATTGCCCTAGCATACATCTTCATGTATACTATTCTTAACACTTTGAGGGCTGAGCACGAGTGTGGATGCTCAACCAGCTGGTACTGAGTGATTTCAGTTTTTCTGAATTTTCTACAGCAGATTCTATACCACGGAAAATAGATTGCTCTTTTGCATTTAAAAACTATGTCCATTCCCTTCAGAGTACTGCAAAGAAATAAACATTTACATTAGTTTTGTACAAAATGTATGAATTTAGTCATGAGCATGAAAATGTGAAAAAGAACTTTCCACCACTTTGTTTTCGTTCAAAAGGATAGTATGCCATTAGCTGGTCGCTTTGATCCACACCAGCTTTTTTACTATTGTAGTCCAAAACACAGTCTGGCTTTATTTTTTCCACCATTCCAAATTTAGTTTTTACAATGACATTTGTTGCCGTCATTTTATGCTTTGTTGTCAAAAGAAAAAAGTCTGTTGTCCTTCCATTTTACAAACAGTAAGTGATCTCGCCTGCGAAACGAAAGTCCATTTTTTTTTTTTTTTCAATTTCTGACCAACAAGATTGCTTGGTAGTCCTTTTCTATTTTTCTCCACAGTACCAACTGCCTTAGTTCTTTCCCCCACAAGTAATCCAGTAAATCAGGGCTGGTGTAAAATCGGTGCATGTATAATGTGTGACCTTTATTATGAAACGAATGACACAACCTGTCTACAATGTGTAAAATGCTGTTATCGGCATTAGACTGTTTCCCAGAATAAATTTCACAGTTTAGGACGTACCCACTTTCACATAGCGTAAAAAATTTTATGCCACATTTATTAGGCTTATTCTTCATATACACTCTAAAACTGTCTACCACGAAAAGGGCAAATTCGTTCATCTATAGTAATATTTTCACCTGGCTTGTAAGCCTTTCCACTTTGGGTCACACATCTGTCGAATATAGGTCTTATCTTATGAATAGGATCGCGACCTACCTGGTTTTTAGGAATATATGTTGCGTTATCTAAGAGATGTAACATTTGTAGAATTGACAAAAATCTATCTCTTGGCAGACACTTTGCCGCAAATGAGGACTGCAACACGGGATTTGTTGGCCAGTAGTCAGTTCTGGTTTCTTGACTAGGCACATATGCAAAATAATACCAAAAAATTTATGCAGTTCACTGAGTTTCATTGTTGTCCGCTTACGCCAGCCTGACTGAGGCTTCAGTTTTCATGTAGCACTTAGTGTCTCTATTGTTGTTCTAGCGTAGCGGTTTGTCTCTCTTTTGATCAGTCTCACCAGTTCTTCATCGAAAAAGTACGTGAAACACTCACACTGTTGGTCAATCCCATCTTGAATTCCACAGGATTCAGAAAAAACAGGAAGCTGGGGAGTGATTGTATCGTCATCAGTCCACTGGCCAGAAGAATGTGGCAAATTGCAATGACCAGTTGTTTGTTGTGACAATGATGTCAACAGCCTCATCTTCAGGGTCTTCCTGACGGTTCTCCGTCCGAGGGATCATTTTCATCTATAAGAAAATTTGTAAAAACTATCTTTTTTCTGACCAGGAATCAAACCACAGAATTACGGAAAATTTGGGCAAAAAATAGCTTACCATCACTAATGTCAAAATCTGCCATTTCTTCATCTAATTCTGAACCACTATTGTTCAATAAAAACTCTATTTCTTCATCTCGCAAGGCCATGACGAAAATAAAGCGCAAAGCTATCAGCCGACAACAATCTAAAGTTTATAACTGTTGTAAGTCGAGCGTGAACGTGGCAAAGCAAATGACTCAAAATATACTCCTGTACCACATCCAACAGTGACATGTGTTGCCATCTATAATTTTTTTTCTTGGTACTAGGATAACCAGAGAGTACTTATAAACCTACAGAATATGAAAGTCATGCGCTGGGAGTCGTTAACATCGCTGATAATCGGCCGACGTAGGAGCTATGTCGATCGTCTTTTTGGGTTACTGTCTGACCGACGAGGGAGCTACCTTGCTTGTCACGAAAGAGTTGAATATTCTCTTGTAAAATTACAAATCTACTTTACACCTTAACTCCACTTTCCAATACTCCCTCTAATACCCAAGAGTTCTTTCACTCCTCACTCCTACTATATAGACAGATATCGTGGCCACACGTAGCAGATGCTATGTCTCTGTATTTACCAACTCCCAGTAGGTACTGTGCCTTTTCTCAAAGGACTATCAAGGCATGTGCGTTGATTGTTATTATTCTGTCTTTATATACATGCAAATATAATAGAAAGAAACATTCCACATGGGAAAAATATATTAAAAACAAAGATGCTGTGGCTTACCAAACGAGAAAGTGATGGCACACACACACACACACACACACACACACACACACACACACACACATCCATCCGCACATATGTGCGAGTGTATACCTGTCCCTTTTCCCCCTAAGGTAAGCCTTTCTGCTCCTGGGATTGGAATGACTCCTTACCCTCTCCCTTAAAACCCACATCCTTTCATCTTTCCCTATTTCCTGATGAAGCAACCATGGGTTGTGAAAGCTTGAAATTTGTATGTGTGTTTTTTATTGTCTATCTACCAGCGCTTTCTCGTTTGGTAAGTCACAATATGTATACATGTAAATATACATTTGAGAGTGACAAAAAAAGATGCAGAACCGTAACATATCAACAATGGAATATGTGCATTTGCTCAGATGTACATTTATCTTTATTCCCCTACATCATTTGGTGGTTCTGACATCACTTCAGGTGTCTCTAATTTGTATTTCTCCTGTCTGTGTTTAAGTGTATCTTTGTATGTGTGTAGATGTGTTTTGGTGTATCCTAACCTAAAGTCTGGCATGTCCCTACTCACTGTCATGGCCATGGCTGATCCTGAAGTTTCTGTCCTTGATCCATAATTTTATTGATCTTAGACCTAGTAATCATCTAAAAGAATAGTCACCACTGAGTACAATAACTATAATAAGTTTGTTATTCAGCCGTCCCCTCAACTTTTACCAAATAATTATTGGTTTTCGCTCAGCTGGTGTAGTTCTAGCTGCATTGGTGAGCGAATATGTAATCAGCACCAGTGGATGGCACTGGCACTGGCGGTGTCGAATGTTGGTTTCAGCGTCGGCGGCTGCGAGTGGATGCGGAGTCAGCACCGGTGAGCAAAAGCTGGTGCGGTCGGTGTTGGTGGCTGCTTACTGTGTCGGTGTTGGCATGATGTACATGTGTGAAGACTGCTTACTCTCCACACCCAATCTTCTTAGTCAAAAAGTTGAGGTCTTCTCTCCAGTTTTCTCCGCAAGTACTTTCCCACGTATTCTACTGCGTTGCACTCGCAACTTTCTTCCATTGGTTTATTGGGCTCAAAACGATTACTGGAAACAGCTCTCATATCTTGTTAGGCTTTGGTAATGCCTAATATCTTCTTTCGGTTTCTGTCTTTAAATTCCCGTTTTCTTCGGGCTTTGTCACTTAGGTCACCACATTCTAACGTTTTTACAAATTACAAATCAAAAGCAAAAATAATACATTACATCCTATGACAAGGTGCAAAACATTCATTATAAAGTCCTACATCACATTTCTTGCATTAAGTACATGCTGATGTAATACAGTTTTGTTTCAACACATTCTTCTTTTGTGTTTTTGATTTTCGCAGTCAGGTGGTTCATACTATCGATTTGAACCCAATCTACTACTGTACTGTTGTGTGGTGTTTGTACAGGTTCTTCTGGTGGTATTGCATACCTAAAGTACAATCGCATTATCCCTGTTTGCATTTCCAGTTTTGTGGTAGAGTATCCAGGCATGTCCAATATCCTACTGAAAAGAGGTCAGTTTCATTTTGTGCTGTGGGTATTTATCACCATGCTGACTAACATTTAGATCCAATCAATCAGTTCCATGCATCTGCTTGTTGTATTGTCAGGATGGAGTTTTGAGGGAGTTAGTTTCCTTGATCATTGATAATGTATTTTGAGATTAGTTGCTGGGTTCAATCATGTTGTATTTGATGCTGCAGAAACAATGGAGTTTTTGTGCTATTTCGTATGGCAGAAAAAATAGTAATTCTTTCATCTTTTTCTATTTCCTTCTCTGGAAGGGGACAGTTTTGGGTGACATGATTTTCTCTCTGCAACTGAGTCCTCAAAATCTCTACAAAAAATTAACAATCTTTTAAATAGGTTGTGGAAATAACTCATTAGTGCTCAGTTATGTAAAAGTAATACTGAAAATTTAGCATGTCCCTGCAATTTCAGTAAAAGGCATGAGGTTGGTAGGTTGTTAAGGATCTACTAAAAATTTTTGAACCTTAATGATAAAATATTTTGTTTACATACATGAAATCTATAGTGTGGTGTCAGGCTGCAGAAATTGTTTTAAATTAAACTGCTTACTGTTCACAGTAGTGGACTACTTATTAAGACTACTAACACAAAAATGAAAGAGCAGCTGTTAACCATCCTTAAATAAGTATAACAGAATTTGTAATTGATAGTTCGCCTAAAAACCAGTAATAGTCCAGTCTTGCCACTTATACTATTAATGTGAAGCTAGGCAATAATGGGTCAATATCAAAATTTGTGATCACAAAATCAGGAATTTTTGCTACTTTGGAAGCAAAACACATGGACAAAGAAAGCAAGAAGCAAATAAAAAGCAGGCTAGCCCAAGCAGAGAAGGCGTAGCTGACCAGTGGAATAAAAGTCTTAAGTTGTGGAAGAAATTTTGGAGAATTCATTTGAAGTACAGAATGTATGGTAGTGAACTGCTAACTGTGGGAAAACTGGCAAAGAAGAGTTTCTAAGATATGAGATGTGCTGTGGACGGATGTTGAAATTAGGTGAACTAATACAGAACGAGAGAGGTGTATAAGGTAAAAATTATGAGGAAAGACAGATTGGAGTATACCCAACAAATACGGGACAAAGTGCAAGTGCTACCCTGAAATGGAAGAGATTTTCCAGTAAATTGTTTCTCAGCATACTGCTTTCAGAATTCCAGAAGATAGCATCCTACCACTGTACTGAAAAAAAATTTCATCCTGTTTCTCAACAGAGGAAAAGAAGGCAGTTGACAAAGATTGAGTGTACTGGCTGTGTACTGTAACCTGAAGTATTCATTTTTGAACGTGGATTGATCACTACGAGCAACACAATATAAGAACATACAAAATGTTTCTCCAATATGTGTAAAGGTTATTGCAATTGATGGTACCTTATCTTTGTGAGTGGGTTTTGTGTGTAGCATTGTGCCAACAAACAATAAGAATAAATGAAAGTGAAACAGGTACAGAAATGTTATTCTGAGTGCTGTGCAGTAACTTGATTAGACAGCATCTATAGTCATATGGATTCCATGCAAGTGTGAGTAGCTTGAGGAATATTTGATGGATAGAAATCTGTGTGTAATAGTGGATGGTAACTGTTCTTTGAAAACAAAAGTAACATTCAGGTTTTCTCCAAAGAAGTGTAATAGAACGTTTGATTTCAATGTATGATTTATTAGGGAGTAGCAGTGACATAAAGATTACTTACTGACCTTACTGTTGTGTATGGGAAAGTATCATTAGTCTATCATACAGAATTGCAGAAAGACTTGGACATGCACGCACGAGAGAGAGAGAGAGAGAGAGATAGAGAGAGAGAGAATCGGTAAAAAGGAAGTAAATTAGTATCAATTTGCAATGACATTGTTTGCTGCAGTAACTTTTTCTCAGTATGAAATATGAAAATACAAGGGTGGTTTGAAAAGTTCTTGGAACGGAATAGAAGTACTTACATCGCTGAAACTAGGGCGGGTGTGGCAACAATTCATACCTTAGTTTGTGTAATTATGCCATGGCAACAGTATGTGTGTGTGCAGGTACCCATTGTCTTGATGGAAGAGGACTTTTTTCCTTGTTAAACATGGCCTTTTTTCGCGTATCTTTTGTTGCAATTTATCCATGAAGTTAGCATAGTATTCTCCAATAATTCATTGCCCAGTGGGGAGATAATATACAAACAGAATCCCCTTTGTATCCCAGAGCACTGATGCCATGACCTTTCCTGCCAAAGGAATCATCTTTGCTTTCTTTGGTGGCAGAGAATCAGTATGTTTCCACTGCTTTGACCGTTTTTTTGTCTCTGGGGTATAGTAGTGCACCCAAGTTTCATCTGTGGTCACAAACTGGTCTGTTTCTCCTAAAACATGCAAAACATTGTTCCAATATGTCCATTCTCAAGTGTTTTTGATCCAGTGTCAAGAATCGTGGCACCCATCTTGCAGATAATTTTTTCATTTCTAACTCTTCAGTTAAAATGTGATGTACCCTTTCAGATGACATCTGGCAAGTGTGAGCAGTTTCACGCAATTTGTCCATGACCATTTTGTACACTTTTGCAATGATTTCTGGAGTAGTGACACATCTTGGCCAACCACCACATGGATGATCATCTAAGCTTTCTCGACCAAATTTAAATTCATTTACCCACTTGGCAATAGTTGAATATGAAGGAGCAGTCCCCCTCCCCTCCCAGTGTATTCTGGAAATCGGCTTGAATGTCCTTTGCTTTCATACCTTTCTTTACGAAGTACTTAATCACTGCTCGAATCTTGGTTTCCCCCCCCCCCCTCCCACCCCTTTCCATCTGGCAAATCCCTACACGGGAACAACAGAACCACGTCACTGCCACAGCTCTCTTCCAAGAGCCCTGACGTGGCATGTGTTTACAGGCAACAGACCAATGAATTATCATGTGGACAACTTGTTGCACTAGTGCTGACCTCTCATTGTGATTCCAAGAACTTTTCAAACCACCCTTGTATCAGTGTGCAAGAAATTTGATTAAAAACAAACAAACAAAAAAAAAGTATTGTCAGGTTCTTGGATGTAGCAGTTGCAAATTGCCTAACTATTAAATGCGTAGCAATAAGAATACAAAGGTTCAAAATTTTGACAGCTGCACATGTGCAGTGAATCTGGAGTCAGCATATCTTATGGCAATACTGGAAGCCATGAGGGGAGAAACATTTGGAGCACACCTCGTTTTTTGCGATAACGCAGTCTTCCACCTTGTGATAATGTTAACAATCTTCCACCTTGTGATAATGTTAACAATCTTCCACCTTGTGATAATGTTAACAATCTTCCACCTTGTGATAATGTTAACAATCTTCCACCTTGTGATAATGTTAACAATCTTCCACCTTGTGATAATGTTAACAATCTTCCACCTTGTGATAATGTTAACAATCTTCCACCTTGTGATAATGTTAACAATCTTCCACCTTGTGATAATGTTAACAATCTTCCACCTTGTGATAATGTTAACAATCTTCCACCTTGTGATAATGTTAACTGGCACAGCATTCAAATCTGGCCTTCATGACTCAGAAATTTAATGTGTTCTGTGCAGTCAAAAAAAACTGTAGGGTCTAATTTCTTCATTGAAGTAAGTGTTTGTTTATATAATTTACCTAGACGAGCTTGAGCAATGGCTGTTACATGCCAAGAATGTCGTATTTCTGCAAGGTGAAAAATCACCACATTGGGTTGAAGAGGTTTGCACATTATTAAATGAATGTCTTTCAAACTGTTGCGTTTGTTATACTGGACATGTCAACACCGTTCTGTTCTTGGGCATCTATATCTTTGAACTTGACATCAGATGATTTCTTTTTGTGCAGTTATGGCAAGGACCTTATGTATGTGCTTATTGTGCTGAAAGAAATTTAAATACTCAAAATGCTCATTTATAATATAGTTACTCTACATTTCAGAATGTATTACGTGGTATGGATTATTGCTTAGATATGCTATCTGTGTGATAAAGGGAATTAATATAAAACACTGGTGGAGTACATAAAAAGAAAATGTGTAGTTTTTGTGTGTGTTGTTACCCATTAGTTATGGCCATTCATTGTGATTGTCCTGTATGTGTGAAGTAGAAGTCTTGACACCTGTAAACTGTTTAACAGAAACCTAAAAGCTTGCCCACAAAGATGACATAGTGATATACACCGCACTTGAAATGAATCCTTTTATTTATTGTGTAGTGTTAAGTGGACAGAAAAGTAAAATTTATGTAAAATAATTTCAACTGGCATTGAGACAAGGGATTAGGTGTTAGTCCTAGGCTCTATAAGGCTAATAAGTTGTGAAATACATGAAAAATAAAACCAAGAAGTGGTTCACACTGCCATTTGAGTAGCATTGGTATCACTTGCTGTGTAACACAGAAGTAACATATTAGACTGTTGAAACTCTGCATTTGTTAGTAATTGAGCAGATGTGCCATTTTTCATAACATTAGTGTAATTCGTACACAGGTAAAGAATAGTTGTCTTTGTTACCAAGGTAAACATGGATGAGCAGAATCACAGTTTATTCTTAGTTTAATTAAACGATACAATGAACATACATTATATCAGCTAAATCACTCTTTAATTGGATAGTAATAAAATAATCTTTTATTATCACTCTGATGCTGTGTGTTACCATACGGTAATGACCCACTTGAAGCATTAAACAGTACAGTTGCATCGGATCTCAGCCAGCCACTTACTTGGTTACTAATTATCTCATAGACAGTGGCTTCATTGTGGGACTTTCCTGCTAGCTCAGAATATGGGTCATTTTCTGTAGCAATCGTAAATTTTTTCTGACCAAGTATGCTGCTTATTTTATATTACTGTTGCTTACTTGGAAGAATGACAAAACTTATCACTGTGATAGCTGAAGCAGTAATGAATGAATAGGTATGGGCTTGCAATTGTAAAACAACAATGGAATGCTACCAAAAAATGGTATTTGTGGCTGGTGGGCATTATTCGCAGGTGCGCGTATTAGAGGGTTAACATCGATTCAGCCAGTGCAGTAGTTTGTCAAATTTGTATAACATTTTGCGAGTTGTACTATAAATTAACTGCCTTTGTGGAACACTAGAGCTTGTCTCAACCAATTTACCTTGAAGCAAGCAGTTGTGCCCCCACCCCACACTCCAGTCTTTAACTTCATCCTTTGTTGCTTGATTCTTCTTGTGTGTTGAAAGCTTGAAATTCTTGGGTGTTAAGCAGTACTAATACACATTTGTTTCTAAGTAATAGTTAAGTAACAAACCATGGGTTATAAGTTTGGCGTATAAGAAAACAATTTTTATCGTATAAATACTTATGGTCAGTCATGATAGTTTTCTAAATGTGTTTGTCAATGTGACTTCTGTAACAGTCTTTGTAACATTTATGTTCCCATTCGTTTCGTTTTCGTATTGATCTGTTCTTAAACCAAACTAACAATTTATTATAATGTCTGGAGTAGGAGATTATATATATATGATATGGTTATAATAGAGGGAAACATTCTACGTAGGAAATATATATCTAAAAACAAAGATGATGTGACTTACCAAATGAGACACTCCACCAAGAGTGTCTTTCCGCCGTCCACCTAACCTTCGTAACCTCTTAGTTCATCCCTATGAAATCCCCAAACCACCTTCCCTACCCTCTGGCTCCTACCCTTGTAACCGCCCCCGGTGTAAAACCTGTCCCATGCACCCTCCCACCACCACCTACTCCAGTCCTGTAACCCGGAAGGTGTACACGATCAAAGGCAGAGCCACGTGTGAAAGCACCCACGTGATCTACCAACTGACCTGCCTACACTGTGACGCATTCTATGTGGGAATGACCAGCAACAAACTGTCCATTCGCATGAATGGACACAGGCAGACAGTGTTTGTTGGTGATGAGGATCACCCTGTGGCTAAACATGCCTTGGTGCACGGCCAGCACATCTTGGCACAGTGTTACACCGTCCGGGTTATCTGGATACTTCCCACTAACACCAACCTATCAGAACTCCGGAGATGAGAACTTGCTCTTCAATATATCCTCTCTTCCCGTTATCCACCAGGCCTCAATCTCCGCTAATTTCAAGTTGCCGCCACTCATACCTCACCTGTCATTCAACAACATCTTTGCCTCTGCACTTCCACCTCGACTGACATCTCTGCCCAAACTCTTTGTCTTTAAATATGTCTGCTTGTGTCTGTATATGTGTGGACGGATGTGTGTGTGTGTGTGTGTGTGTGTGTGTGTGTGTGTGTGTGTGTGTGTGTGTGTGTGTGTGTGTGTGTTATTGTGCTGAAAGAAATTTAAATACTCAAAATGCTCATTTATAATATAGTTACTCTACGCGCGCGAGTGTATACCCGTCCTTTTTTCGCCCTAAGGTAAGTCTTTCCGCTCCCGGGATTGGAATGACTCCTTACCCTCTCCCTTAAAACCCACTTCCTTTAGTCTTTCCCGCTCCTTCCCTCTTTCCTGATGAGGCAACAGTTTGTTGCGAAAGCTTGAATTTTGTGTGTATGTATGTGTCTGTTTGTGTTTCTATCGACCTGCCAGCGCTTTCGTATGGTAAGTAACATCATCTTTGTTTATGTGTGTGTGTGTATATATATATATATATATATATATATATATATATATAATGGAGGGAAACATTCCACGTAGGAAATATATATCTAAAAACAAAGATGATGTGACTTACCAAATGAAAGTGCTGGCAGGTCGATAGACACACAAACAAACACAAACATACACACAAAATTCAAGCTTTCGCAACAAACTGTTGCCTCATCAGGAAAGAGGGAAGGAGAGGGAAAGACGAAAGGATGTGGGTTTTAAGGGAGAGGGTAAGGAGTCATTCCAATCCCGGGAGCGGAAAGACTTACCTTAGGGGGAAAAAGGACGGGTATACAATGGTTCTACATCCAGTTGTAGGTGCTTATATTTTAATGACTAAATAGTTTTATTTTTGTGATCAGTTTTAGAAATTTACAAATGTTTGTAGCTTAACCAAATTTCCTCTCAGAGCATTTAGTTTAGTCTCAATGAATTGTATACTTCTAACTATCAGAGACAATACTGTTGTAATGACATGATTGAAACACAGATTTATGAGAACCTGTTGTACTTCATAGTGAACTCCACATTGACTTACTACTGTCATCTGAAAAGCTAATTTTATAATTCGGCAGTGGTGTTTGTATCTTAACAATAATGGAAAGTTCTTAGATAGAAAGATGCACAAAATACGGGATAATTAGCAACTTACTTATAGAAGATTCGTGCATGGTACGTAGAAAATGCAGTAAACTGTTAACGGATTTTCTATTGTAGGTTTCTGAGTAGATTAATTTCTCAATATCATTGTGCTGCTTCTTAAAATTTCTGGTGCTTTACAACATACAAAATCGGAACTGTTTGACACTTTAAAGATGAATTCCTTTCCTAGATTTCTAAATGTTAAGTATTGATACATCATAAGCTGTTTCTGTTTTAGTGTTCTGCTGAGTATGTGCATAAAGAGCTACAAAGGTACGTAAAAATTAAATAGGTGAAATTTTTTTTCAGGTGGTGAAGATGCTTCTAATGGCCATGCAGAACGTCCAATACGGAAAATTTTTGTTGGCAACATTAGTCCAGGTGTAAGTAAGAATTCAAAATGACTTTGTAAATTAAGGAAAAATATTTTAATTCTCCGTAACACAGCTCATTTATTTCAGACGACTCGGGCTGAGTTAAAGGAATGTTTTGACACATATGGTGTTGTCCTGGATGCAGTTGTTATAGTGGATAAGAATGCCTGCAAAAGAAAATATTATGGATTTGTTACATTTCTGGTCCCAGCACAGGCTTGTTCGTAAGTGTCTGTCATTTAGATTTCTTGAGATTGCATTTTTTCATGTAAAACAGTTCTTTTGACACTGTAATTTATGCAAAATTGTGCACATCTGGCAGTCAAACAAATTTTGAATGAATGATTGTGTCCTGTCAGAATGTGGATTGGCCCTCTCTAATTGAATATATATACTTGAGGAAAATTTTTGGTTGAGTCTTGATTACTGAATGTTACTGAAATGTTTTTCTTTGGCCCCTATGCTTGAAATTGTAGTGTACTCCTAAATTCTTGCCACAGGTACCACTGCAATGATAATTCTCATTAGTCATGTTGAGTAAAAAAATAGATTATCAAGTCACTAACTCAAGGAATATTGTTGCTTTCACATTGTTCATGCACTCCTTTAGGGCACAAAAGTAGTGATTGATAGGGGCAATGTGAATCGATTGACATTGGAGATACTTTACTGTTGGCACAGACAACTTCCCTTCACTGCCAAACCAAAATGACTTAGCAGAGAACACTGAAAGTATCATGTTAACTTTTGTGTACAAAAGCAGATGTAATGTGAGATAACAATACATGAAATAACTCGGCACAGTGAAGCCAGTGTAATATGGTGACTACAGCGGCATTGTATGGTGCTGTGTTCTCTGCCTACGGTTGGTATTAACCTGAAACAAATCGTACAAAATGTTGAGACTGTATTGTGCTACTCATTACAGCTGCTGCATTTGGTGTCCTACTCCTATGCATCATTTATGCTTAATCATTGGCGTTTCAAATAGTGTTTCTGAAACACAGTTGCGGACTTCAACAAATAATTTAAAATATTTCATATACAGCAGCGACTTGATTAACTGGACTAATTTTTGTCATAGGGCATACAGATAATTGAAAATCCGGATAATCGAATGTTTTAAGGAAAGACTTTTGTATGATTAGCTCTAGAAAGGTAACCTGCATCGACTGCGTATGGTTATTTTTTTGGGTATGTTGTCATATGGTTATCTTTCTAGGGTTAATACACAATGTTAGGTGATTATTCAAAACAACAAAAATTATTCAAACTGATAAAAATCACACAAATCAATGTCTATTAGATTAGAGATAAATTTTCATATTTATGTACACATTTTCTTAAAATTACTGAAGTATTGCAACCTTGGTCATGAAATGGGTAACTGGAGTTTAATTTTTAAAAATATTTGCTATCAATCTGTTAGTTTTCAAACCATTTGAAAGCTATTTCCAGGGCTTGAAGTGCTTCTGCACGAGATGGTCTCAATCATTTTCTGCATTTTCATTTTTTTCTTTTTCTTTCTTACACTTCTTGTTGTCTGCATGCAATACGTTCCAACAATGTCATCATCCGACATGATCTGAAAACTTTAATCATTAGTGTCACAAGTGAGCCACTTCTTCATATCAGCATGACATTCCTAGCATATTAGCATGTGTCAGTAGCTTATTTACATCCTCCAAAACAGAATCATTTGTATCAGTTACTGAATTTTCATGCTTTCATTGTTGTATTTGGTTTGAAGCTTTGTTCAGTCTTCCTTTCAATCAAATCCCAGGCACCTTCAACTCTGTAATGACACTCCTTCAAATTCATTTGCCTGGAAAAATAACAAAAGTACTATGTAAAAAATCTATGTAAATCTATGTAAATCTATATAAAAGATCCAGAATGAGATTTTCACTTTGCAGCGGAGTGTGCGCTGATATGAAACTTCCTGGCAGATTAAAACTGTGTGCCCGACCGAGACTCGAACTCGGGACCTTTGCCTTTCGCAGGGAAGTGCTCTACCATCTGAGCTACCGAAGCACGACTCACGCCCGGTACTCACAGCTTTACTTCTGCCAGTATCTTGTCCCCTACCTTCCAAACTTTACAGCAGTAAAGCTGTGAGTACCGGGCGTGAGTCGGTAGCTCAGATGGTAGAGCACTTGCCCATGAAAGGCAAAGGTCCCGAGTTAGAGTCTCGGTCGGGCACACAGTTTTAATCTGCCAGGAAGTTTTATATAAAAGATGTTTGTAAATTTGTGTTGCTGTTTCAGTAACACTTGTGATCTATTGGTTGTAGCAAGAATGACACATTAGGAGGCAAAATTTTACTGGAAACATGTCATTTTCTGTTGCCAGCAGTTCAGCTGTTGGTGCCTTATCCAGTAAAAGCAAGACATTTCCACGTCTGCCAATTTTTTTTTTACTTCATGGATAAGTGTTGTCATACTAGTCAGTGAAGATTTCGGTGTTCATCCATGCGCTTCTTCGGTTTCTATGAGGAGGAGGAACTCTGATATTTTGAAGTATCTGGAGCTTTTGATTTTCTGGTGGCTGGAGCTTTTGATTTTCTGGTGGGGGAGCAGAGGCATTTTATGGGTCTCGGTAGTGTTTGTGCAAACTAATATTGTTACTTGCTCTTTACTAGTTTATTGTGGAGCTGAACAAGCTCACCAAGAATTTAAAGGTTTTGAAAATAATTTTTTATAATTTAATTTGGTTTCATCAGTGTTGTAAACAAAGTCCACATCAGTCATTTTTGTCCACTTTTTTAAAATTACAGTTAAAAGAATTTGCTGCATCTGCTGAATTTTTTCACTTTGTATTTCCAATTCATGAATTCCATAATGAGATTTCAGTCTGTATTACCATCTGTTACTTGCCATTTAACTGTAATGTCTTTTCGTGGAGTGAAGGAATAGATATCAGTTGCCCAGTTGATTATTTTGTAAAAATCAACAATACAAAGTTTATATTAGAACTTCTCTTATTGTAGCCACATTTATCGGCTGCCTTGCAACCAGTTCCTCCCTTTTTTATGAATTGGTAATGTTTATTTTATCTTTGAGAGATAACTCCTCTCTTGAACTCTGACATTCAAAAGCATAGACGTGGTGCAACACAGTGCAGCACAGTATCGATTGGCAACTGTCTTAAACTATAATTAAAAGCAAGCTCTCTAACTCTAACAGTAATGAAATGGGTGGGGCAGAGACTGCACAGGGTGCAGGATGGTAGTCCAGCATGACATGTCTGTATGTGCATGGACTAAACTACAAAGATATTTGCTCAGGGTTGGCAGTCCGGATATTGCGAATCTGTGTAACTGAGGTCCAGATAATTGAGTCTGCACAAGTGGAATTTCCATCTTTGTTAATCATTGCTAGGATGGTGGTTTTTTGTAGGATTGAGTAATTTATCAGGGAAATCAGAGGAACTTAATTAGGTGCCAGTTGCTTGTATTTTATGTGTAATCTTACAGTGTTAATGGATGAATTACTGTCCAATACAAGCAATGTGTGCCATTGATTGCACATTATTTAGCTTTTTCACCCATTATGAACTTTTCTATTTTTTGAAAGTAGTAGTCATCTTGAAGTTCGATTGAGCAATGAACATTTAGATCAAGATGATCGTATCAAAGATGGAACCTTTTTAACCTTGGATTATACTAATACACAGACCCATAATAGTCCATTGGGCTGTTTCGTTATGTGAAGACACAATTGAAAACTTGTTCCAGGATGTTTTGGATCAGGATTTCCTGCTTTGAACAACCAGTAGCCAGCCCATTATGCTGTCAAAGTATGCATGCTTTGTGGTCTGATTGAGATTGTTTCAATTGATGTTTTGTTGTGTATATAAAGATTCTCCCTTTACAAGAATAGACACTCACTAAGAAATGTGGGTGGAGTACCTGGGCCGAGTTCATCCAACTATGTGGAGATGCATGTCTCATCGCTGATTGCTAATTTTCCCCAAAGTTCCTTTGTCACATTGTTCTGTCACTTCAGATGCACACAAGGTTGTTTAAATCTTAGTGTTGGCAGTATTCTTCATGCTTATAATTCTCACTGGGAGAAAATAGCTAAGCCACTAAATTCTCATGCTTGTAGGATTCAAATTCTGATAAGTGGATTTAAAATCTTTGTTGCCCTTATTTTCAGGTAAATATCAGATTAATGGCTTACAGCCAGAGCAGTGTTTCCCATCAATTCTCCTCTATGCTTTTAATGTCTGATGCACTTTACTAAGATTTTTCACAATTGCTTTTAATCATTTGAGAGATTATTCTTTTTAAAAATCGTGGTCAATTCTTGTCACTTCCGAACTGATTGAGTACTAAATCTCTGACGGCCTCAATGTCTAAACAACCACCACCACCATATTTTACTAAGGTTCTGTCTAGTTGAAAAATGATCGAAACTCTTGCTCCATTTTGAATGACCTTCTGCCATAATTAGGGACCAGAAAATTGCAAAATTTGTATCCTTTTTTATTTATAAATGATTAGATGACAAAAGGTTGTCACACTACCTGCTGGAGACAAGGTATTAGTGGTTTGAAATTGGCTCTTTAAAAAATGATTGGGGAACTTTCTGACTGGAACATTGACGTTTGCAAAAATTCAAGTATTTTTCTGAAATTGTCTTATTCTTTTGTCAGTCTTCAAGCTTCCAACAAATACTCGGTCTGTTGAGAATCAGCAGCATTGTCTCACTGAGGGCTGCATGTGTATCTGATTTAAGTTATTCAACATTATTTTTTTCCCACCCAGTTCAATAATTACAAAATCTGCAGAATATTAATTTCAGCCTTTTGTTGGGGTTAAGTTGTGCTACTCATACTTAACAACACTACAGATAGAACCTATGAAGCACATAACATAGAAGTAGAATAGAAAATAGCTCCATTTACAACACTGCAAATAGAACTGACAAGGCACATAGCATAGAACTATAGAACTAGAACTGAAGATAGCTCCATTCACACATCAGAAGAATAATTCCGGTGTAGCCAAGATACACTAACAGATTTTGTTTTCCAGTCGCTATAGTGCAATGTCTGGACACTATATTTGCAGACAGCCTCAAGTTTAAACAACTATTGTTTGACTACCCAAGGGGAGGAGAAGGGAGTGAGTGATCTGGCAAAACAATCCCTGCCTGCCTCTAGCAGCATCTTTTATCCATGCTCAGAATTTCTGAGAAAGCGGAACTGACACAAGGTCACAGGATTGCCAATCCCTTCCAGTGTTGAGGGTCCTAATCAAATTAGAATTAGTCTTTTCACTTCTCTCAAAATGAGAAGAGAGGAGCAAGGGAACAGCTACTGTACAATTGCTTGTTGAGGTTGGCATAGTATTGTAAACAAAATAGTTCAGGCCTTACCTCGTACAGTATTTGATGCAAGCCCTTTTCAAAACACTCAAGACCTAAAACTGCCATGATAAAAGTTTCCACATTATATGAATGTTTGCTAGCAGACAAAAGTGTTTGCTCTAAGATGTTAGGTCTTATGCCTAAGCTTGATTATGTGGCGTGTATCTTACACAGACCATTCTGCCACCTGCAGTTTTCATAGCACCAGATAATAGAGTGCACTGGTAGGTCATTGTTTTCATGCACTTTCTATCTAGCAAACACATTTTTACACACATTATCTTCCCAAACTGGGTTTTGTCAGATGACATGCAATACCAGTGACTGAAAATTGGTTACATTTTAGATATTTAGGCACAAAAAGACTTGTATCGGACAACGCCTGTTTCAAAATAGTGCCTATTAGGTAACTTCACATTTGTGCGTTTTCATGCAGAATTTGCCCCTGTATTCACATTTATTGCAAAATGTAAATTTTTCAGGCCCCTAGTCATAAGTTCGATCAGTGGTAACATTGGAATGTAATGGAGGATATGAATTGTGGTTCATATTTAAAGAATGATTGTTTTAAAAGCAGTTCAGTTATGATTGTTTAGAAATTAATTTGCTGATTGCAATTGAATTGACATTCACCCTGTTTGGATGGACCTACTATTCAAAACAAACACATGAAAATTTCAGCCAGCCTGGGATTTCCCCATTATAGCAACCTATTGGCTTGACCACTTGGGATCTGTGCGAGCTCCTCAGACTGACCCAGACATCTGCATGTCTCGCTGTCTGCCTCCTAATATTGTCGTTCTTTAAACGCGTTATCTAATATTCACATTACTTGGCTTAACCAATGGAAAATCCACTGTAGAATAACAACAACATGAAAAGGATAGATTGCTACTCACCACATAGAGATGTTGAAGTCACAGACATGCACAACAAAAAGACTGCTGTACATTTCAGCTTTTGCCCAAAAGGCCTCCTCCTAAAATAAAAAACCCACACACATGCACGTAAGCACAACTCGCATGCACGTAACCACTCTCTGGCAACTGAAGCTGGACTGCAATCAGCCATGTGAGGGTAAGGAAGGGGCTGAGGTGGGGAAGGGGAAGATAGCAGGGTGGTGGTGGAGGAGGGTGTAGTGCTGCTTGAGAGAGCATGCAGACACATAGTGGGGAAAGGTAGGGTTGCTAGATGTAGTCTGGGTGATAGAAAAGGAGATAAGTGAAGTGGAAAGACTAGTGGTGCATTGGTGGAGTAGAAGGCTGTGTAGTGCTGGAATGGGAGCTTTACTGTTCATGCCAGTGGTCGACAAAGAGCTATGGTGCCTTTCTTTGCACAGTCTCTTGTTTCAGCTTGGTGATAGCAGGGTGTATACGACCCGGGAAAAACCTGGGAATTTTTTCATCCGGGAGAAACCTGGGACAAACCCGTGAATTTTTTAGAATTCCGGGAATTTTCCATTGTTTTTGTTTTCAGTTGAATTTTTGTAATTTTGACTGGTAAGAACCATGGACCTTGCCGTTGGTGGGGAGGCTTGCGTGCCTCAGCGATACAGATAGCCGTACCGTAGGTGCAACCACAACGGAGGGGTATCTGTTGAGAGGCCAGACAAACGTGTGGTTCCTGAAGAGGGGCAGCAGCCTTTTCAGTAGTTGCAAGGGCAACAGTCTGGATGATTGACTGATCTGGCCTTGTAACAATAACCAAAACGGCCTTGCTGTGCTGGTACTGCGAACGGCTGAAAGCAAGGGGAAACTACAGCCGTAATTTTTCCCGAGGGCATGCAGCTTTACTGTATGATTACATGATGATGGCGTCCTCTTGGGTAAAATATTCCGGAGGTAAAATAGTCCCCCATTCGGATCTCCGGGCGGGGACTACTCAAGAGGATGTCATTATCAGGAGAAAGAAAACTGGCGTTCTACGGATCGGAGCGTGGAATGTCAGATCCCTTAATCGGGCAGGTAGGTTAGAAAATTTAAAAAGGGAAATGGATAGGTTGAAGTTAGATATAGTGGGAATTAGTGAAGTTCGGTGGCAGGAGGAGCAAGACTTCTGGTCAGGTGACTACAGGGTTATAAACACAAAATCAAATAGGGGTAATGCAGGAGTAGGTTTAATAATGAATAGGAAAATAGGAATGCGGGTAAGCTACTACAAACAGCATAGTGAACGCATTATTGTGGCCAAGATAGATACGAAGCCCACACCTACTACAGTAGTACAAGTTTATATGCCAACTAGCTCTGCAGATGACGAAGAAATTGAAGAAATGTATGATGAAATAAAAGAAATTATCCAGATTGTGAAGGGAGACGAAAATTTAATAGTCATGGGTGACTGGAATTCGAGTGTAGGAAAAGGGAGAGAAGGAAACATAGTAGGTGAATATGGACTGGGGGACAGAAATGAAAGAGGAAGCCGCCTGGTAGAATTTTGCACAGAGCACAACATAATCATAACTAACACTTGGTTTAAGAATCATGAAAGAAGGTTGTATACCTGGAAGAACCCTGGAGATACTAAAAGGTATCAGATAGATTATATAATGGTAAGAGAGAGATTTAGGAACCAGGTTTTAAATTGTAAGACATTTCCAGGGGCAGATGTGGACTCTGACCACAATCTATTGGTTATGACCTGTAGATTAAAACTGAAGAAACTGCAAAAAGGTGGGAATTTAAGGAAATTGGATCTGGATAAACTAAAAGAACCAGAGGTTGTACAGAGATTCAGGGAGAGCATAAGGGAGCAATTGACAGGAATGGGGGAAATAAATACAGTAGAAGAAGAATGGGTAGCTTTGAGGGATGAAGTAGTGAAGGCAGCAGAGGATCAAGTAGGTAAAAAGACGAGGGCTAGTAGAAATCCTTGGGTAACAGAAGAAATATTGAATTTAATTGATGAAAGGAGAAAATATAAAAATGCAGTAAGTGAAACAGGCAAAAAGGAATACAAACGTCTCAAAAATGAGATCGGCAGGAAGTGCAAAATGGCTAAGCAGGGATGGCTAGAGGACAAATGTAAGGATGTAGAGGCCTATCTCACTAGGGGTAAGATAGATACCGCCTACAGGAAAATTAAAGAGACCTTTGGAGATAAGAGAACGACTTGTATGAATATCAAGAGCTCAGATGGAAATCCAGTTCTAAGCAAAGAAGGGAAAGCAGAAAGGTGGAAGGAGTATATAGAGGGTCTATACAAGGGCGATGTACTTGAGGACAATATTATGGAAATGGAAGAGGATGTAGATGAAGATGAAATGGGAGATACGATACTGCGTGAAGAGTTTGACAGAGCAATGAAAGACCTGAGTCGAAACAAGGCCCCCGGAGTAGACAATATTCCATTGGAACTACTGACGGCCATGGGAGAGCCAGTCCTGACAAAACTCTACCATCTGGTGAGCAAGATGTATGAAACAGGCGAAATACCCTCAGACTTCAAGAAGAATATAATAATTCCAATCCCAAAGAAAGCAGGTGTTGACAGATGTGAAAATTACCGAACTATCAGCTTAATAAGTCACAGCTGCAAAATACTAACACGAATTCTTTACAGACGAATGGAAAAACTAGTAGAAGCCAACCTTGGGGAAGATCAGTTTGGATTCCGTAGAAACACTGGAACACGTGAGGCAATACTGACCTTACGACTTATCTTAGAAGAAAGATTAAGGAAAGGCAAACCTACGTTTCTAGCATTTGTAGACTTAGAGAAAGCTTTTGACAATGTTGACTGGAACACTCTCTTTCAAATTCTAAAGGTGGCAGGGGTAAAATACAGGGAGCGAAAGGCTATTTACAATTTGTACAGAAACCAGATGGCAGTTATAAGAGTCGAGGGACATGAGAGGGAAGCAGTGGTTGGGAAGGGAGTAAGACAGGGTTGTAGCCTCTCCCCGATGTTGTTCAATCTGTATATTGAGCAAGCAGTAAAGGAAACAAAAGAAAAATTCGGAGTAGGTATTAAAATTCATGGAGAAGAAATAAAAACTTTGAGGTTCGCCGATGACATTGTAATTCTGTCAGAGACAGCAAAGGACTTGGAAGAGCAGTTGAATGGAATGGACAGTGTCTTGAAAGGAGGATATAAGATGAAGATCAACAAAAGCAAAACAAGGATAATGGAATGTAGTCTAATTAAGTCGGGTGATGCTGAGGGAATTAGATTAGGAAATGAGGCACTTAAAGTAGTAAAGGAGTTTTGCTATTTGGGGAGCAAAATAACTGATGATGGTCGAAGTAGAGAGGATATAAAATGTAGGCTGGCAATGGCAAGGAAAGCGTTTCTGAAGAAGAGAAATTTGTTAACATCCAGTATTGATTTAAGTGTCAGGAAGTCATTTCTGAAAGTATTTGTATGGGGTGTAGCCATGTATGGAAGTGAAACATGGACGATAAATAGTTTGGACAAGAAGAGAATAGAAGCTTTCGAAATGTGGTGCTACAGAAGAATGCTGAAGATTAGATGGGTAGATCACATAACTAATGAGGAAGTATTGAATAGGATTGGGGAGAAGAGAAGTTTGTGGCACAACTTGACCAGAAGAAGGGATCGGTTGGTAGGACATGTTCTGAGGCATCAAGGGATCACCAATTTAGTATTGGAGGGCAGCATGGAGGGTAAAAACCGTAGAGGGAGACCAAGAGATGAATACACTAAGCAGATTCAGAAGGATGTAGGTTGCAGTAGGTACTGGGAGATGAAAAAGCTTGCACAGGATAGAGTAGCATGGAGAGCTGCATCAAACCAGTCTCAGGACTGAAGACCACAACAACAACAAGAACCGATGCTCTAACAAATGGTATAACTGTATCCCGCTACTGCACAATAACACTTCAACAATAAAATATAAACAAGAGAAAAAACAAAAATAACTTAAATTGCAAAGGAAATGTGCCATATACGATGACACACAGTGCCCATGCAAGTGGGTGCCAACAGCAAAATGTGTCAAAGGCTTTAGGAAGACTATGCAATGCTTTTAGATTAGATTTACTTTCATTCCAATTGATTCATAATGAGGAGGTCCTCCAGGATGTAGAACATCTCAGAAAAACAATAATACATGACAAATATTTACAACTAAAACAAATAAGCTAATTTACCATTCCACAGGTCCCAAGTGGAATGATCGTCATTTTTTTTAATGAACACTATATGAAAGTCATTTTACAAATACTAATGCACTGAATTTAAAATAAAGTTTATTTATTTAAAAAGAAAGATGATGTCACTTACCGAACGAAAGTGCTGGCAGGTCGATAGACACACAAACATACGCACAAAATTCAAGCTTTCGCAACAAACGGTTGCTTCATCAGGAAAGAGGGAAGGAGAGGGAAAGACGAAAGGATGTGGGTTTTAAGGGAGAGGGTAAGGAGTCATTCCAGTCCCGGGAGCGGAAAGACTTACCTTAGGGGGGAAAAAAGGACAGGTATACACTCGCACATACACACACATCCATCCGCACATTCACACACACAAGCAGACATTTGTAAAGGCAAAGCAATATTTATAAGGTAATAAACGTGTAATACAACTACTATAATACTTATTACAATGAATACATTACTGCACTGAAATGAAATGGTGCAGAACATAGATTGTACTTACACACACACACACACACACACACACACACACACACACACACACACACACACACACACAGCCTCCAATGTGTGTGAAGTCAGAACTGTTTACATTAGATTCTTTTTAGCAGTTATTACGAGCGGGATCATGTGCATGTGCAGTTGAGCCACATTTGCATAGTAGATTCTCCATCTTCTGGCTACAGGAATGTGGCTATTGGCTGTGCAAGCAATCGCAGCAAGCAGCTAGATGCTACTGGGAAAAGGGGGTGCCAAATTCATATTCTAGAGGGAAAAAAACTTGTTTCACAAAGCACTTAGCATCCAGCGCACGTTGGTATATCAATTATTTATATGATTTCAAAATGCATCCCTGTTGGTTTTTAACACAATCTAAGTTGATTTCTGAATGAATCATAAGTTGATTTGTGAATGCATGCATAGTGTATGTGATGTCTCTGGGAGAATCCTCGTCTCATCTAGAAATAATTTTCTGCAGACAAAAGGGGACGGGGCTATACGAGCTGAGCGGAGTAAAGCCGGACGGATGAATGCCAATCGCTGTCTGATTATGTGGTTGATTAGGTTTGCGAATGATCGGCGTTGTTATGATTACTAGCGAAATCCATAGATTCGGACTACCAGAATGGAAATAAACGACTAACAGGAATAACAGGTGAGAAAGATTACATATTATCTTCTCAGTGTATTCAAGAGAATGAAATTTTGACAGAAAATTTTTGGCCAGATCGCTACTCTAATAAGGACCAGTTGTACAGTCCCTGGCTAGCAGCCGCTTAAAGTTCTTTTCTGGAAGTAACGCGGAAAACGTGTTGTACGAACATGTAACAACGCCTAACCAGAGAATAATCGCAGGATAACTAAACCTGTGATTCTGGTAGGATTAATGAAGTTGATCGATGAACAAATTTTGACAAGGACAGGAATAGCTACAGAATTGATGACAAGATTGTTTGTTAGAATGAGGAAGGAGAAGAAATGGGGACATCGCATTAATTGTGTAAGAATAAGAAGATACAAAATTTATATAAAAATTTCGTAATACTACTTTTTCGATCTCGTGCTTGAGAAACTGGTGCGTATGAATGAAATGTGAAACAATTTCCTAACAGAAAACTTTTTGCTTGTTGTGGACCTAATCAAGGTGTATCCGCAAACAAGGAAAAAAAAATTGGATTTCCCAGTTAAAAATACACGTTCTCCTGGATGAAAACATACTTTTTCCCTGTTAACTGATGACAGATTTTCTCTCGGAACTGTATAACTTCAGTCCTTTGAATGATTATGGTTTTATACATGGACATAGAATTTCCCGGTGCTATCAAAATCTAAACACAGGGAAAAATGTGTTTTGGAAAGATCTTTGATGTGCACCAACACATACACTGCATATTTTCGTATTACGAAAGTATAAATGTGAATTCCACCAAACACCGCATGTTACTTTCCGAAGCATTGAAATCGAGACTGCAATGCACTTTTGTAAGCCAGTTATAGCTCATGTCACGTGATCTCACCAGCTGATGAAAGTGGGTATTCAGAGCTTAGAACAAGTGATGTAGTTGGCCAATAGCAACATCACTGTTAAGTAGTGTGAGCACATAAACAGAAAAAGTTAATGGTTTAAATTAATATACATAGTGTTGCTACATGAAACACAATGCTTCCACATATAATATTGGTCGGGCACGAAATTCTTCTAAATGGCTAGTCATCAAAGAATTTATTTTTAAATGAGAGTGAAATGCTCTGTGATTTAAGAAATTCATCGCACATTTTCGCATATAGGTCCGGTGTAACTACCAGAATGGTACTTGATGGTAAGGCTTTTCAAACCACTGTTTGGAATATTTTCCCGCAACCTGTTAGAAATAGGTTCGTTTCTGCAGTTGTCAGAGAGCGCCAGATGACAGGCATCACCACACTTGTGCAGCTTCGATGTCGTAGGGAGCCCGTATGTTCGTATGTGTAAAACATTAAAACACCTTACATTATGTCATAAAAGAAACAAGACATCAGAGGATACTCAAAGAGCATCGAAATTTCGTGACCCATACTAAAATGTGCACATTTAAAGTGCACATTTGTATGTCCAGGTACCCAGTGAAGTAGTCAATGACCTGATATTAAGTTTTCAATGTGGTTTTAAGGATATAAATTTTCTTGGAGTACCAGTACTGTGTTTTCTCATGTTTGGTTCTTTATTATGGCCTAATGCCGTATGTGCTAGAAGTTGAAAATATGCACTTGAAATGCAACAAACAGTGTGTGGAATTAAACACTTATTTTCAAATATATTGTCTGCCTCAGCGGAAAAGATTAATAAAAGAAAATTTCTTTAGAAAAGTGACAAAAATAACATTGTTCTGCAAGGCAATTAACCTCTTGAGTCGCGAAGATAAAATAATTACATTCAGGATTACTTTATTTGTATTTTTATTTTTTGTACAGTCCAAAATATTTTAGGTGCACGTGGACTTCAGGTCTTAACTGGTAAATAAATAATACATTGAAAAACAGATTAAAGTTTTTGTTGATGGAATTTAAAAAAAAACAGTTGTTTTTAGTCACACACAAATAAACATTGCACTTCTTGCACAAGGTTCTTGTGCAGGATTTGCAATCTTCAAAAAGACATTTAGAAGCATTCTTTGCCTCTATGTATTGGGGAAGATGATCAATCTGGTCATATGGAGTTGGCTTCCTTGGCATGGAAACAACTTTTCTTCTTTTGGATTTACTGTCTTCATCTTCTCCTGAGCTGTCAGTGATCTCCTGTTCATCGAAGATTATTTCTTTGGAGAGTTGTGAGGACCCTTTGACATGAGAACCCTTTATCAGTACATTGGCCAAATTGTCGGAATTTTATTAGGGACAGTCTGTTACACTTTGGTACTTCCTCTTTTGCACAGGTTCTTTTGTACATAATCCAGCAATTAATAATAGCTAAATCAATAAAATGGTTAAATACACTCCTGGAAATTGAAATAAGAACACCGTGAATTCATTGTCGCAGGAAGGGGAAACTTTATTGACACATTCCTGGGGTCAGATACATCACATGATCACACTGACAGAACCACAGGCACATAGACACAGGCAACAGAGCATGCACAATGTCGGCACTAGTAAAGTGTATATCCACCTTTCGCAGCAATGCAGGCTGCTATTCTCCCATGGAGACGATCGTAGAGATGCTGGATGTAGTCCTGTGGAACGGCTTGCCATGCCATTTCCACCTGGCGCCTCAGTTGGACCAGCGTTCGTGCTGGACGTGCAGACCGCGTGAGACGACGCTTCATCCAGTCCCAAACATGCTCAATGGGGGACAAATCCGGAGATCTTGCTGGCCAGGGTAGTTGACTTACACCTTCTAGAGCACGTTGGGTGGCACGGGATACAAGCGGACGTGCATTGTCCTGTTGGGACAGCAAGTTCCCTTGCCGGTCTAGGAATGGTAGAACGATGGGTTCGATGACGGTTTGGATGTACCGTGCACTATTCAGTGTCCCCTTGACGATCACCAGTGGTGTACGGCCAGTGTAGGAGATCACTCCCCACACCATGATCCCGGGTGTTGGCCCTGTGTGCCTCGGTCGTATGCAGTCCTGATTGTGGCGCTCACCTGCACGGTGCCAAACACGCATACGACCATCATTGGCACCAAGGCAGAAGCGACTCTCATCGCTGAAGACAACACGTCTCCATTCGTCCCTCCATTCACGCCTGTCGCGACACCACTGGAGGCGGGCTGCACGATGTTGGGGCGTGAGCGGAAGACGGCCTAACGGTGTGCGGGACCGTAGCCCAGCTTCATGGAGACGGTTGCGAATTGTCCTCGCCGATACCCCAGGAGCAACAGTGTCCCTAATTTGCTGGGAAGTGGCGGTGCGGTCCCCTACGGCACTGCGTAGGATCCTACGGTCTTGGCGTGCATCCGTGCGTCGCTGCGGTCCGGTCCCAGGTCGACGGGCACGTGCACCTTCCGCCGACCACTGGCGACAACATCGATGTACTGTGGAGACCTCACGCCCCACGTGTTGAGCAATTCGGCGGTACGTCCACCCGGCCTCCCGCATGCCCACTATACGCCCTCGCTCAAAGTCCGTCAACTGCACATACGGTTCACGTCCACGCTGTCGCGGCATGCTACCAGTGTTAAAGACTGCGATGGAGCTCCGTATGCCACGGCAAACTGGCTGACACTGACGGCGGCGGTGCACAAATGCTGCGCAGCTAGCGCCATTCGACGGCCAACACCGCGGTTCCTGGTGTGTCCGCTGTGCCGTGCGTGTGATCATTGCTTGTACAGCCCTCTCGCAGTGTCCGGAGCAAGTATGGTGGGTCTGACACACCGGTGTCAATGTGTTCTTTTTTCTATTTCCAGGAGTGTAGTCTGAAAGTCCATTTTCTTGTTCTGGTATTTGACCTGTAGCAGGCCATGAATCTGTAACATAGGTCACTACCACCCATGTTGAAAGTGTAACTCTTCACAGTAGCTGGTTGTGGTACATCAATACTTCCGTTCTGCACCTTTGACCATCACTTACAAGTAACTTGCGGCTCACTCCCAACACAAGATGATACCAACATGACAGCCTTGTTATCTTTCCATTTAAGTGCACACACCTTTTTGTCTTCTCTCACATATTCATCCCATTCACTTCTGTTTAGATCACAATCAGTTTTGAATTTTGAAGCCACATCAGAAATTCTGTTTTTCATTAACAGTACCTGTTTGACATGTTGTTGCTTAAGAGAAGCTCAATTGACTTAGTCTGTAAAAACATCACTATATATCACATGCTGCCCATTGTTTGGAACTGTCAGTCAACAGCTTAATTACACTTGCACCTAAACCTATTTCTTTTAATTCAGTGTCAGGCGCTGTTCCTTTGCCACTACATATTATGAAGTCAAGAACTAAACCATCTGATGATGCCTAAATAAAGTTTTTCAACCCAAGAGGATTGGGTTTCGATGCCACATAAGTTCTCATTGCACATCTGCCAGAGAATCATCTGCTCATCAATGGATAGGTGCTTAGATCGTGGCAAAGCGAGACACTTATTCCTGAAAACATTAATCAAAGACCTCACTTTCCAAAGTTTGTCACTCCTATCTTGGTCATGTAAATTATTTACAAAATGTAAATGATTGCGTAACTTGAAGTATCTGTCCCAAGTTAGAGTATCACTGATGAGAGGCAGATCAAGTAGCCTACTCCAGTACATCTTGGCTTGTGGTAGCTTGAGCATGCCCACTAGAATTTCAATGCCAACAAAGGAAAGAGTTTCGTTCTTATTTGTGTTCAAATTCTTACTATTGCTTTGCACATGATATAGATTTGTCTGTTCTGCAACAACATTCCAAAAATTCTTATCATAATATTTGAAAAAGTATTCAGCAGGATCCCTTAACACATCATATCTTCGAAATTATATTCACCTGGCTCCTTGTTTTCCATTTTTGAGCATTTCCATTTCAACTTCACTTTAACGTCCACTGTCCTGCGACGAACCAAGTGTAGGGTCTTCTATTTTGATGTCTGCTTGTTCAGTAGTGACTAGATTCGGGGATAGCCTCCTCATCTGACAATTGTAGACTCTCATCATCTGAAAGTGAACTGAAGCCACTCTCCTCCAGCAACTGAAGTACATCTTCATCGTTTATTACTGAAAATAATGCCATAAATTAATTTTTGATGTTTAAATAATCGAGATTGTAAACATTATATAATATTTTGCCACAACAGTTGGATAATTGAAGATTTCTTCACACAATACCATAACAACTAAAACTTCACAATGAATAAGGTAAGCAGGAAAACTTTGAGGTTGAGACCTGAAGTACACATATGTGTAATTCGACTTTCGATGTCCACTGTATACACAGTAAGAGATAATTTGGAAAAAACATATCACATTTGTGACTATTTTTACATATGTAAAGCAAAAAATAAAGTAAAGTTAGTGTATAGAATAAGGAATTATTTTGAATTACCTTCAGAGTGTGTGCTGTGTGTAGCAATTTTGCCGACCCGAATCTTCAAAACATCAGATGGCACTGCAAGCAGATTGTGGCGCAATCTGGTGGCATGGACTGAAACTACGAAGCTTCCACAAACGTGTACTAGAAGTATTCAGTCGATAGAAACTGTTCATAAGCTTTGTGAAATAAAACCACGAAGTCCACGCATGTGGACCCACGGACTGAGGTCAATGCTTGACTGTCAGAAACGTGGAAATAAAATAAAATCTGCTACTAACAACACATTTTAGCCTTACGTAATTATGTGAATTTATTTTAATTCGCTTGATAACTCCCGGCCACAGAAATCTGTTTTTTCATTTGACATGAGAGTAGTAAACGAAGAGGAAACAGGAAAATCAATAAATGTAAACATGGGTCACGTCGAGACTACCCACTTTCCCACTGTAACTCAGACTGCTCTGTGCATCAGCCCTTGATCTAAGATATTTCCAAACCGGGGCAATACCCCGCCACTCCCTCGAGCCTTTGAGATAGGACGTTAAAAACTAAAAAAAAATAGAATTTTCAAAAATGTGTTCATTTTGTAGTGCACGTTTTTCTGAAGAGTCTGATACATAAGACATATGTGTTCGAGGAAATGTAATAACACGTTATTTGGGCGTAAGTGTGCCAAAGTGCAGTGTCTCGCCTTCTCACACAGGCATTCTTCTATCGCACGTCACTCTACTTTACTCTGTGGAATTGAAACGTGTATCTTTTGTAATGGATGCCATTAAACCATATTCATAACAGTGGAAATTAAAGTGTTCTGTGGTGCCTCTCCTGCTTACAATCGGTGGGTTTGACGTTCTGCCCCCCCCCCCCCTTTTCTTTTTTTTTTAAAAAAAGAAGACTCTTAATAAAATTTGCCCTCTTGGGCCTATGAGTTAACAACTTGCTACTTTGTGTGACATAAAATTAAATAAAGGATACATAAACCCAGTAAAGACATGAGACAAGCAAGACATTACACATTGCTTCAATCTTTAGCTCCTCGAATTTTTTTCTCTCTGATCTTGCTACAGCTTTACATGGCGTGCCTTCCTTTCTGTGAAAGAATCTATTACCTCGTCAAAGTTCATCAAACATTTTCTACCTGAAAAGTCGAAATGTCATTGTATAATACTGAAAAAGCTGTTAATACAAATAGGACCCAAGACTGGTATGGTTTCCCGATCTGATTATGTCTATTTTGTCACTGGCCTTTCTAATACTGCAACAATTGTAACACACACCAAATAAACGAGACTGTTTTGGCACAAACGATCTTTTTTGTAACAGGATATAAGTCACAAAGTACCAATATCAAATGCCTGTAAGGCCTACTACTAGCAAAAAGCTTTACAGTAGGAAATAGTTTCACACTTCATTCATATGCTTCAGTTTCTGAAGCATGAAGCATGAGATCGAAAAGTAGTAGTACGAAATTTTTATAAAAACTTGGAATTTTCACATTGTTCCATAATTTGTGTGATGTCCTCGTTTCTTCTCCTTCCTCGTTCTAACAAAGTCTTGTTATCACTAATTCTGTAACTATTCCTGCCAATGTCAAAGCTTATTCGCAGGTTAACTTCACTAACTCTGCCAGAATCACCGGTTTAGTTAACCCGCTATTATCTGGTTAGGCATTGTTACATGTTCGTATAACGCGTTTTCCGCGCTTATTCCAGAATAGAACTTAGAGCGGCTGCTAGCCGGGGACTGTACAAGTGGCCCTTACTAGTACAGTGATCTGGGCAAAAATTTTGTCAAAATTTCGTTTTCTTGGCTACACAGAGAAGGTAATATGTAATCTTTTTTACCTGTTATTCAATTATTTCCGCTCCTGTAGTCTGAATCTATGGATTTTGCTAGTAATTATAACAACCTCCTCATTCGCAGACCGAATCAACCACAGAGACAGTGGTTGGCATTCATCCATTCGTCCTTACTCCGCTCAGCTCGATAGCCCCTTTTTGTCTGTAGGAAAGTTTGTTTCTAAATGCGACGAGGATTCCCCCGACAGAGACATCAGGTACACTATGCGTACATTCACAAATCAACTTGAGATTCATTCAGAAATCAACTCTGAATGTGTTCAAAAACTGACAGGAATGTGTTTCAAAGTCAGGAGTAATCGTTAGACGAACGTGTACTGAATGCTAGTTGCTTTGTGAAACAAGGTTTTTCCCCCAGAAGAATAAGAATCCCCACCCCCAAGATCTGGGCCTGCTGCGCATGCAGGAATCGGACAGCTGGGATGCTCCAGTAAAATTTTTCCCAGTAGCATCTAGCTGCTTGCTGCGACTGCTTATACAGGCCACAGCCACATTTCTGTAGCCAGAAGTGGGAGAAGATACTACTCTACTGCACATGCGCATGATCCCGCTTGTAACTGCTAAAATGAATCTAATATAAACAGTTGTGACTTCACGCTCATTGGAGGCAATTTGTTATGAAGCATTGCGTAGTCTTCCTAAACCATTTTACACATTTTGCTGTTGGCGCCCGCTTGCATGAGCACTGTGTGTCGTCATCGTATATGGCGTATTTCCTTTGCAATTTAAGTTATTTCCATTTTTTCTCTTCTTTATGTTTTATTGTTGAAGTGTTATTCTGCAGTTAGAGTATCAGTTCTTACCAGTCAAAATTACAAAAATTTAACTGAAAACAAAAACAATGGAAAATTCCCAGAACTGTAAAAAAATTCCCGGGTTTTTCCCTGTTTTCTCCCGGATGAAAAAATTCCCAGGTTTTTCCCAAATCTCCCAGTTGTCCTGGGTCGTATACACCCTGCTAATAGGCATTTGATATTGGTACTTCGTGAATTCTATTCTGTCGTGTTATAAAAATGACCATTTGTGCCAAAATAGTCTTGTTTATTTGGTGTGTGTGTTACAAAATTGCTGCAATAGGAGAAAGGCCTATTTTGTTTTATCTAGCAGACAGTGACGAAATAGACGTAATCAGATCAAGAAACCACACCAGTCTTGGGTATTATTTGTATTAACAGCTTTTTCAGTATTAGGTAACAACATTTCGATTTTTCATGTAGCAAATCGTTTGACGAACTTTGATGAGGTAATAGATCCTTTCACAGAAAGGAAAGCACGCCATGTAAAGCTCTAGCAAGATTAGAGAGAAAAAAATGCTAGGAGCTAAGGATGGAGATATGTGTACTTCCTCTTGTCCTTATTGGTTTTATGTATCCTATATTAATTTTGTCACACAACAGCAAGTTATTAGCAAATAGGCAATAAAGAGTGCAAATATTCTGAAGAGTTCTTGTTCTCCCGATTACAAATAATCCCATTCGCTATTAATTGTGAGATTTTTAAGAGGGTCAGGCTGTCAAACTGGCTGACTGGGAGCAGGAGAGGCACCACAGGACATATAGTTTGATGGCATCCATTACAAAATATACACGTTTCAATACCACAGAGCAAATACAGTGACGCGCGATAGAAGAATGCTGTATAAATAGGCGTGACACTGCACTTTGGCACACCAAGACCAAACAACATGCCTTAAATTTCCTTGAACATGTATGTTTTATGTTTCAGACTTTTCAGAAATATGTGCGCTACAAGATGAACATAGTTTTGAAAATTCAAATTTTTTTAATTATTGACCCCGTTAGCAAACATCGTAGATCCGGGGCTGATGCCCAGAGCAGTCTGAGTTACGGTGGGTAGTCTCCACGTGCCCCGTGTTTACGTTTAGTGATTTTGCTGTTTGTCCATCATTTACTCTCATGTCAGATGAAAACAAAAAGATTATCTGTGGCTGGGAGCTATCAAGTGAATTAAAATACATTCACATAATTATGGAAGGCTAAAATGTTATTAGTTTGATTTTATTTTATTTCCACCTTCCTGACAGTCAAACATTAATCACCTTGCAGAATGATGAAGTTATTTTTGTTTGTTTGCTAAAGAAATTTGAGTTTTATTAACCTTTTCCGCAGAGGCAGTCAATGTATTTTAAATTAAATGTGTAATTCCACAATACTGGCTAGTTTCAACTGTTTGCTGCATTTCAAGTGCATGTTTTCATCTGCTGGCATGTGTGGCATTATGCCATAATAAAAAATCAAACATGATGTAATACAGTACTGGTGCTCCAAGAAAATTTACATTCTGAAAACCACAATGAAAAGCTTAATACCAGGTCGAGGTCTTCTTCATTGGGAATCTGGACATACAAATGTGCACTTTAAGTATGCATTTTAAATGTTGTTCACAAAATTCCAATGCTCTGGGAGTATCCTTAGATGTCTTTCTTTTATGACATAATACGTTCTACACGTACCTACATACGGGCTTCCTATGTCATGATAGCTGCACAAGCGTGGTGTCGCCTGTTATCGGCGCTCTCTGGCAACTGCTGAAACTAACCTATTTCTGACAGGTTGTGGGAAAATATTGCGAATGGTGGTTTGAAAAGTGTTACTTTCAAAGTAAATATCCTTTTACGTAAGTTGAACTGTGTGCAAGAATGTACCATGAATTTTTCGACTCTGAGTGTTTGACTCTTATTTAAAAATCTCCTGTTTGATGAGGAGCCATTTAGAATTTTGAACCCTGAAGATCAGACATTTGTCATTGTTAAAAATTTTACTGGTGCATTTGTATGACACATCTTAAAGTGTAACACGTGCAAAAAAGATCAACATTATATGCGAAAGCTTAGCTTTCCTTGCGGCATATGAACCTTAGAGACCAAGCTTTGCTTTTCTTGTATGAACACTATGTATATTAATTTAAACTGTTAACTTTCCCTGTTTGTGTTTTCGTGCTACTTAAGAGATGTTCTGTTGGCTGACTACATCACGTGTCCTGTGCTCTGAATATCTGCTGTCATCGGCTGGTGAGATCACGTGACATGAGCTATGACTGGCTTACAAAAGCGCATCGCAATCTGGATTTCAATGATTTGGAAAGTAACATGCAGTGTTTGGTGGAATTCCAGTGCATACTTGCGTAATACGAAAATATGCAGAGCACACGTTGCTGCAAGTCAAAGATATTTCCAAAATGTGTCTTTTTCCGTGAGTTTCGTTTGCTAAAGTGCCGGGAAATTCAATGCCCGTGTATAAAACCATAAGCATTCAAATAAGTTTTGCAGGGAAAATATACTGCCACTTAACATGGAAAAAGTGTTTTTTCACCTGGGAGAATATACTGTCACTTAACATGGAAAAAGTGTTTTTTCACCTGGGAGAAAGTGTATGTTTAACTGGGAAAAATCCGGGAATTTTTTTCCTTGACCACGTATACACCCTGTGATAGAAAACCCATGTTTCATGTCCAGTTACAGCTCTGTCCAGAAGTCAATTACCTTTCACCTGCAAACAATGCGAAAGTTCATTGCAGGGCCTGACACAATGATCTTTCAGTTCAACTCTCAACAGATTTGGCACCCATTTTGCAGTCTTGCTATGGAAGCTCAATGCATCATGGACAATATAGTGTGCTGAACCAACACTAATATCCAAAAAATGGCTATTTTGTTTACAGTAATGAGATTGCTATCCTTCACAAACTCTCTACAGCAAACGGTTAGTCAGTTTTCGAAAAACAAGGATAACTCCTGTCAACATCCAAATCAACAGTACATCTTCTAGAAATTTTATTGCACTTTTAAAGATTTCATTTGAATCACCATTGTAGATCGTCAATCCAGACACTAGCCCGGCATTTCTGTGCTTCTTGTGAATGTTTGAATGGATCTTCTTAATGTCAAGGCATAATTGCCTCCATTTTCAGTAGGCCCACAGGTTTCATTCAATTAATTGCAGCATTATGAAATCTAATTGTTGTCAGACTTTTGCAGGTGTTGGGATTTCTTTTTCCTTCTTCTTTTTTTAGTGGACTTTGAATGGTAGACAACAGTGAACTGAGGGGTGCACAGACCACTCTGTATATTGGTATTGCAAGTCACTTTTTATGTAAGATTGGCCATCAGTTTTGCACTGCATATCAGAGTAGTTAGTTTTGGTTGAAGTCGTCCTCTAGTGAGATGATTCCCCACCCCACGGCTTCACAAGACTTGTAGAATGTAGGTTTCATTTCTGAAATTGTGGGGAAAATACTATTATTAAAACAGTCTAAAGATTTGTGATAATGTTGACAACATATCCCAGAAACCAACTCAGTGCGGTGAATTACTTGCATGTGTCATTCAGTAATCATACAGTACTTATTGACTTTGCATTGTTACGGATTTCATGACACTTAACCATCTATGAAATTGGTCACTGGACAAGCAGTCTGAGAAGGAACTCTGTGTACATTGGAAAATTGTTCACAATTTGTTCTACCTAGTTGTAATTATACTTTTTGTACATAATGAAACCTGGGATTCATATTTATTAGATGGCAAAATCACAGTGTCAGTATGTGTTGAAGAGCCTGTTCTGAAATTTGTTTCGGAAACTCTCATTTAACACGACAATGCAAATAACACTAGTTAGAAAGATACTATGTTGGTGGTGATACATTCAAGAATACTTTTAGCAGAAGTATGTGTTGCTAATGGAGTCAGTTTGCTACTTCATTCCTATTAAGAGCTAGAAATAGTATTGTTTTCATGTGTGTATTGACATGCCTCCAATTTTTACAACAGTGATTAAAGCACTGGACTGGTATGTGGGAGGAGAAGGATTGAAATTCCTACCAGGTCATCTAGGTTTTGGTTTTGTGTGATTTCTGTAAATCTTTAAAGATGAATTCTTTGGTGATGGCTTTGTCTTTGACAACTTCATTGTTGACAGTATGTTAAACATTAATTTCCTTAAAAGTTCAACTTTTTTGGTAGTGATGTGGCGATTCCACATGCTTTTAATTCTTCATTTGTTCATGTTTTTTGATTGTCCTCGGTGTCTTTGTACTGTGTTGCCAAACTGGCTGAAAAAGGGTTGTGGATTCCGGCACTGACTACTTCAAATGATGTAGCCAATAGATGCGCAGTTACGTTTTACAATACTTTAATTTCACTGTTCACAACCCCCTAATAATACACAGCTATATGTGTATGGCCAGTGCACTATTGTTTAAACTTTCCATAAGCCTCATTAATACAGGTTGTATAAAACCCGGGAATTTTTCATTGTTTTAACTTCAGTTAAATTTTTGTAACTTTGACTGGTAAGAATTGATTCTCTAGCAAAGAATGTTACTGAGTCCTGCTACTAGAGAATGATACTGCAGCAATAAAATATAAATGAGAGGAAAAAAATAAAACATTAATGGCAAAGGAAATGTGCCATTTACTTCAATAAAACACCGTGCCCTCACAAGCGTCTGTGAACAGAAAAAATATGTCAAAGGCCTTAGGCGAAGACTATGTAATACTTTGTAACAATAAACTGTTTCCTATGAGCGTGACGTCACAACTGTTTACATTAGGTTCGTTTGACCAGTTGGCCAGCAGGCTCGTGCACATGCGCAGTTGACTTGCGTATGAACAGTACGAGAAAATTTTTTTCTCACACTCTAGCTGCCAGATTCCCGCATGCGCAGGTGCAAAGGTCTCAGAGTTGTAGTGGGAGGGAGTTAGTCTCCCCTGACCCCTGTTTGCATTAAGTGATTGTGCTGTTTCCTCTTAGTTTACAGCTCCCACGTTAAATGAAAACAAAAAGAATTTCTGCGGCTGGGAGCTATCAAGTGAATTATAATACATTCACATAATTACGGAGGGCAAAAATATACTATTAGTTTCAGTTTTACGATTTTATTTTGGTTTCCAAATTATTAAGTCAAGCATTAATCGCCTTGCAGAACAGTGAAGCTATTTTTGTCAGCTTGCTAAAGAAATTTGACTTCATTAATCTTTCTGCAGAGGCAATCAATTTATTTGAAATGAAGTGTCTCGTTCCACAGCATTGACTAGTTCAAACTGTTCGATGATTTTCAAGTGCACGTTTTCATCTTCTGCCGTGTATGGCATTATGCTATAATAAAGAACCAAATATGAGAGAGTACAGTACTGGTACTCCAAGAAAATTTACATCGTGGAAACCACACTGAAAAGCTTAATATCAGATGGGACCTACTTGATTGTGAATCTGGAAAAAGATCAATGTGCACTGCAAGCCAAATTATGCATTTCAGTATGGTTTACGAAATTTCGATGCTTTTGGAGTATCCTCTGATGTCCTGTTTAATGGCATAATGTAAGCTCTCTTAGTGCTTTATACATGCGGGCTTCCTACACTAATGCAGCTGTGTATTTGCAATAATGCCTGTTTTCTGGTGCTCTCTGGCAAACCACCACTTGAATTACTTCCCTAGATGTTCATGGGATGGACCTCTCTGTACAATATTCGGGAGGTAAAGCTTCTCCTCAATCGGATCTTCGGGAGGGGAATAAGAGGACTCCAGAGATTAGAGCAAATGGAGAAGGAAGGAAGGAGAAAAGGAAGACTTATTGAGGATTGGGACTTGGAATGTTTTGACCCTTCTCCAGGAAGGGAAATTAGAACATGCCAAACATGAAATGACAAGAAACAAATTGGATGTACTCGGAATGTGTGTGGTGAGATGGGGTGGTTGTGGAGAACTAGAAAGTGACGACTTCAGATTGTGCTGTTCAGGTGAAGATAAAAATGGAATGTATGGGGTTGGAATTTTAATAGGTAAGACTGAAAGACAAGGTTATCAGGGTTGAATATGTTAGTGGAAGAATAATGATGATGAGACTGAAAGGGAAAAAGAAAGACTTAGTTATCATCAAGGTCTATATGCCAACAAGTAATCATTTAGATGAAAAGATAGAAAATGAGATGATGGGAAACTTAGCAGAGAGAGAGAAAAGAAATGCATGTATTGTTATAATGGGTGATTGGCATGCCGTAGTTGGCGAAGGACCAGAAGGAAAAGCTCTGGGAAAATTTGGACTGGGAGAAAGAAATAAGAGAGGATAAAGATTGTTGGAATACTGCAATGAAAATTTCATGGTAGTTGGGAATAATCTATTTGATAACCACAAGACGTTAAACTTGGATATGTCAATTTGACAACAAGAGATATCAAATTGATTACTTAATGATACAACAAAGGCACCGAAATTGCCTAAAGAATGTCAAAAGCTATCCAGGGGCAGATATTTATTCACATCATATATTAGTAATAGCTGAGGTTCTAGTTAAATTGAAAAGAACCTGGAAAGGACAGAAGAAAGAGCACATTAACTTTGAGAAACTGAAAGACAAAGGCAATTGTGAAAAATTCGAGAATGCATATAATGAAATCGTGATGAAAGGACAGGAGACAGTGCATAGAAGGAAGATGTGATCGTTTTAAAAATGGGATCAGAAAGGGAGCTAAGGAAACACTGGGAGTCAAGGAAAGGAAAAAAGTAAAGAAAGAATGGGTAACAGCAGATATGATAACGAAGATGAATGATTGCAGGAAATGGAAAAATATAAATACAGAAGATGGGAAGCACAACTGCAGGAGGTTAAATAATGAATTAAGAAGGGAAACAGAAAAAGCAAAGGAGAAATGGCTGACAGAAAAGTGCCAAGATAGAGAAATTAGAGAGAGAAGGAAAATGATTTGATGTACAAAGAAGCAATGGATTTGACATTCAGGGAAAAGAGAAACAACACTGAACTAAAGGAAGTAGAGGCAGCAGACGGTAAAATGGTGAGTGTACCCCAAGAAATAATGAGAAGATGGAAAGAATATATAGGATGGCTATACGCTGCAGACAGCCAACCAAGTGAAGAAGACTGTGGCATAGAAGAAAAAGATAAAGTTGCAGGTGGTGACTAATAATTTGGTTTCAGGTGAGGAGTGGGAACTAGAGATGCCATTGGGCTACTGAGAGTGATAGGGGAGAGGTACATGGAGAAGAAATGGAAGGTGTATGTTGTGTTCATTGATCTTGAGGCTTTTGACTGTCAGATGGGACAAACTGATGGAAATCTTAAGGAAACATGGAGTTGACTGGAGGGATAGATGGCTAATTAGAAATTTACATTTGAACCAGGGAGCAAGAGTAAGAATAGGTGGTGTGATGAATGAAGAAATTGAACTGGGAAGAGGTGTAAGACAAGGTTGTTGTTTATCACCAACACTGCTTAATATATATCTGGAGGAAATTATTAGTGAAAGTTTTGATGGAAGGAGAGGAGTTTGTATAGGGGGACTGATAGTGGAGTGTATAAGATTTGCAGAAGACATGATTGTGATGGCAGAGTGTGCAAGAGAGAGGGAACAAATGTTAGATGGTCTAAACACCAAATTAGAATAATACGGAATGAAGATCAAGAAGAGGAAGAAAACGGAAAGCATGGTAATTGGAGGAAAGGAGAGAAAATGCCATATGAAAATAGGGGGAGAGGAAATAGATCAAGTGAGTAACTTCAGTTACTTGGGAAGTGTAATAATGGATGATATTTACTGCTCAACAGAAATTAGGAAAAGAATTGCAATTGCAAAAGAAAGATTCAAGAGGAAACAGAAATTACTTTGTGGACCACTAAAAAAGAGCTGAGGAAAAGACTTGTTAAATGTTACATCTGGAGTGTTGCACTATATGGTGCATAGACCTGGACATTGAGGAAGGAAGATGAAAGAAGATTGGAGGCACTAGAGTTGTGGATATGGAGAAGAATGGAAAACGTGAAATGGGGAGATCGAGTAAGGAATGAGGAAGTGTTAAGAAGAGTTGGAGAAGAAACATGCTGAAAGTAGTCAGAAAGAGAAAACGGAACTGGATTGGACATTGTTTGAGGGACAGTTTATTGAAGGAAGGAATGGTGGAGGGAAAAAGGGAAGAGGAAAAAGAAGATATAAAATGCTGGACAATATCAAAGGAGGCAAATATTCAGAAATGAAAAGACTGGCTATGGACAGACAAACGTGGAAGAGGCTTAACCCATGACAAGACCTGCTGTAAGGCAGAATACCATACAACACTGATTCCACAGTTAATTTGAAGCATTGTTGTTTTTTGTTCTAACCAGCGCAGGTCACTTGTCTGAAACTCAGCCATGGACCGTCTGTCTGACCAAAAATTGGGGCCCTTATATATAATCACAGTAATTGGTACTGAAACTGCACATTGTTTGAAGTTAAATTTACAGAAATTACAATTAAAATTTAACTTCCTCAATAAAATGAATACATCGAAATATTGCATCTTTTTAACAGTTTTTTCTGCTCTGAGGTTTAGGCTGAATTATTTGTTTAAACCATGAAATTAACAAATATAATTATGCAAACAATACATATAACAAAACTGTTAATTACTTTGGAATTAATGAAGAACCAATTTTACTAACATGTTTTTGAATAGAGCTAAATAGGTACTTTTAGATTATTAATATTTTGTCTTCCAAAAGTTTATTATAAGTATAGAATTTATACTTGTTTGTGTGTCAAATTCACCCTATAATGTAACTTACTAACTTGGAATAACCAAAAATAAATTAGAAAATCAAATACATACTCAAAACTAAGCAAAAAATTAGATCTGCTGCTATAATCTTTAAAACTGAGGGTCAACCTTTCTCTGATATGAAAATGCAGATTATATTCACGTAAGTTAATGTTAATTAAGTCAAAATGAAAAAAATGAATTTCAAGGAGGCAGAGGACAAAACAAGAGGAATTAAAATAATCCCAGCTTGCTTTGTCAGTGAGAAGGTACTTCTTCTCTAGTGTAGTGATTGTAGCTGTTGCTTAATAAATATTTATTATTGTTGTATAAAACTATTAGAACCTGTCCATTGTGTACCAAATCAGATCTCTGTATACATATTCACAGAGCCATGATGAAGAGTAAAACCTTGCATGGTATCACACTGAATGGCAAGAGACTGTATGTGGCACCCGCTGACAGCTGGCACCAACCATATCAAGCAGCGGATGGTACATTAGTCCTTGATCCATGGCGGGGATCACAAAGTGCTAGTGCTGGTGGTACCAAGAAAGTAGCTCCCATACTGCAGCAAGATACAGATGTAGAAGAGTCTCTGTGTATGGTCAATATCCTCAACGATGACTGTCTTATGCATGTTTTTTCCTATCTGTCATGCTATGAAAGGATTGCAATTGAACGAGGTAATTATTAAATGTTTCGGTGAACTTCTGTATATAAATAGTAAGCTGTTGAATAGTGTGTGCGTGTGTATCATGTGTACCAGTCTTGTCAAGGAAAAGATAATGTGAGAAAGTAATTAGAAAAGTTTTTGTCATTCGAATTTTTTTCTGCTGTCTTTGTGCTGAAGTTTGTATACCTTGCTGTTAGAGAATGTTGTGAATAACTTAGAATTATTCATTCTTTAATTGCCTTGTGTAAGGAATATTATTCTAAAACCTAACATTTTAGCCTTAAGCACTCCTTCCACTTTGGGAGTTACTTGCTGTAAGAGTTACATTCTGTGGAATGGTTTCCTCATTTCCAGGGAAAGGAAGGGAAAGTAAATAACTGTTGAGAAGTGCATTGTTCATGCCACTGGACACTCAGCACAGCACCTTCTAGATCTTCTGTAATTTCCTGAAATCATTTGAGGCAAATATTGGGATAGTTCTGTTGCAAAGGCAAAATTTGATTTCATGCTCTATCCTTTTCCAGTCTAAACTTAAACTTTGTTTCTAATGACCTTCCTTCCTATTGTGTGTGATGATAGTGTATCAGCTGTACAGGCTGATATATTTTCTCAAAATGGTATTTATATCAGCTCTTCCAATTGTTTATTTGGATAAGAAATTTGCTTAATGTCCATAAACAATTATTTTACATTGGCAGCCACTATTGCTCTTCTTAGTAAATTTATTAGATGGATTGCTTCTTTTGATCTCATGATTATCAATCTGACACAATTGTTATGAAGCCTAAAATATTCCAGTATTTATTTTGGTGCCCATCAGTGTCTATCTGTAGAGGAATTACTGTAGTGACATTTTTCAGGATGTTTATAAAAAGTGCTTGTAATTCGGATGGATAATGACAAACCTTTGACCTTTAAATTATTTTGTGTTCTTCTACTCTATCTCAAAAATATCTGTAGAAGATAATGGGACTGACAATGGGGACGGTAAATTAACTGCCAATTGACTGGTTGTGACAAACTATCAGCCAATCACTTTCTGTGGGCTTCGAAACATGTTTGTGCAATGTAAAGAAACAGTGCCCTTCACAACATTATAGCATTGCTGAAGCCTCTAAAGTGTTTCTATTCTTCAAAATGTTTTGCTGTCTGTGTAATCTTAAACACTATCCACAATTAAGTTCCTGTAGGAATTACTCGCAAAACTTGTCTTGTGTTGTTGCACTGAATCACTGTTGTAGGGATAAAGGATGACACAATACAATTTGGATTCAAACGTGTTCACCCACCAATGGCAGACTTAAGACAAAATCCAGAAGGTACAAGTTGGGTTGGGAAGGTTGGTTAACCTGCCTGTATGTGAAGACATCCTTCTAGTACGGTAACTTGCTGAGGCTACAGACCTTGTACTACTACCCCCCCCCAGGGGGTCCACAAATCTTTTGTGGATACGTGCGTGGCGAGCACGGGACCCCGAGCTAATGTGGCCTTCCTTCCTTTCCGGGCTGCATACCTTCCCTTCCCTTCCCTTCCCTTCCCTTCCCTTCCCTTCCCTTTCCGCATCCTTCCCCATCCCCCATCTTCGCCCCCTCCCCCCCCCCCTCCCGCCATCCCCCCTCCCGCCATCCCCCCTCACCTCAGCCTCTTTCCTTCCCTTTCTCCCCCTCTAGGAGTATGGTTCGTGCCAACGTCCGGAGTCGGATGCTTGAAACTGTAACAAATTCTTTGCTTTCTCCGCTTGCAAGTCTTCGTCATTCCTTTGTCCTTCTCTTTTCCTTAACTCTTCTCTTTGCCCTTTTCTCCACTGCGGCGTTTGAGACCTCTCTTCTTTCCTTTCCCTTTCTCTTTTTTCCCTCCCTGTGCGTGTCTGAAGGCCGACCCACGCAATTCCATGCGTAGCCAGTGATGGGGTAACGCGTAATTCCCCACGCCGGGTAGACAGGTAGGACACGTACGTACCCCCTGGTAATGGCCAGGCCCAGGGAGGGGTGATTACCCGAGCTGATACCTTCCGAAAGTGCCGATTGGTCCATCCGTCCGTTTGTCGGGAGGTGTGACCTGGGGTGTGAACAATCACCTAAGGCGGGAGTGCCCTCAGAGAGGGCCCCCACAAAGAAGGAGCGCGCCATCGGAGACGCCGGTAATCATGGGGGATACTTTCGCAATGGTTTCCTCATCTTCTACTATGTCAGCTCACAAGTGTAAGTTCAATGAGTCTCAGCCACAGACAGTCCTTCCATTGTTGCCACAGTTTCTTGTTGTTTCTCGGTCTGACGAAGGTCACAACTTCTCCACGGTCAACCCTTTCATTATTCAGAAAGGTGTCGACGCAATTGCAGGTCCTGTAAAGTCGTGTTCCAGATTACGAAATGGCACCTTGTTGTTAGAAACAGTCAGTGCCCTCCAGGCACAAAAATTGCTGTGTACTTCACTGCTACACACCTTCCCTGTCCGGGTAGAACCGCACCGTACTTTAAATTCATCACGTGGGGTCGTTTATACTTGCTCCCTCGACGGATTGTCCGACGAGGAAATTAAACACTACCTGTCTGACCAGGGCGTAACGACAGTTCGTAGTCATGAAAAGGGTTGACACGAACATCATTCCAACCCGTACTGTCTTCTTGACATTTGACAAAGTTCAACTCCCATCGAAAATCAAAGCAGGCTATGAGATAATTTCCGTTCGCCCTTACATCCCAAACCCTATGCGTCGCTATCGGTGTCAGCGGTTCAATCACAACAGCCAGTCCTGTTCGAATCCGGCCAAATGTGTTACATGTGGCAAGGATGCCCATGAGGGTGCTTGTCCACCTCCATCCCCTCGTTGCATCAACTGTATGGGTGACCATGCTGCTTCCTCTCGAAATTGCCCCATTTTTAAAGACGAAAAGCTCATTCAGGAAATTAGAGTGAAGGAAAAGGTGTCTACCTTTGCTGCTCGAAAATTATTCGCCAGTCGACAGCCCACCGTGCCTCAGACAGGAAAATACAGCATTGTCCTTGCCTCTCCTCGGCCAACAAAGGAGGTAGCCACACAGACTTGTGACCTTACCTTTCGTGCCACGGTTGTCAGATCAGCCAGCGCAAAGATCGCCCGTTCAACCTCCCCACTTTCGCCTGCCCACTCTATGGCTCACCCTTCATCGGGTTCTGCTAAATCTTGAGCCCAAAAGTCAGACACCAAGACTTCGAAAAAAGAGCATACTCGTGAAGATTTTTTACGTACCCCAACTTCACAACCATCAGTTCCTCCTTCATCTGAACATCATGTTTCCAAGAAGGCTAGTAAGAAACCCAGTTCATCTCCTTCTCCACCAAGGCGTCTCATCTACAGCACCACCTGGTGGTAATCGCCCTCGGCCGTCTTCTGTGTCGCCGAGGCGCACTGCTGGTGGCCGATCAACTGGCCGATCGCTGGTGCCAGGAGCTGCTCCTGAGCAACCTATGGATCAGGATCTTTTGCCGTTGGCTGAATGCCATTCCATGCTGTCGGTCGCAAGCTCTGAGCAGTCGCTGAGTTGACGGCAACCTTGGTCACATTCCTCCATTTTCTGTTCACCGTATGTCCATTATCCACTGGAATATCTGCGGCCTTCGAGCCAATCGGGATGAATTGTCGATCCTCTTACTATCCTACTCGCCGGTCATCTTCTGTCTTCAGGAAACAAAGCTGCGTCCCCATGACCGCTTTGTTCTCCCCCATTTTCAGTCCGTCCGATTTGATTTCCCCTCTGCTGAAGCACTCCAGCACATGGAGGGCTCATGATTCTTCTCCATGATACTCTCCATTATCACCCAACCCCCTTAAAAACTTCCTTCCAAGCTGTCGCTGTCAGTCTTTACCTTTCTGGATATACCTTTTCTCTTTCTACTGTATACATTCCATCGTCCACACCAATGGCACGAGCTGATCTCCTTCATCTCCTTGGTCAGCTTCCACCCCCCTATTTGCTGGTTGGGGACTTCAATGCCCACCAGCTGTTTGGGGATCTCCACATCCTTGTCCGCGTGGCTCACTATTGCTAGACGTCTTCCACCAAGCGGATCTAGTTTGCCTCAACACTGGGGACCCTACATTTTTGTCTGCCTCCACGACAAATTTCTCTCATTTGGACCTTTCGGTCGGTACTGTTCCGCTAGCTCGGCACTTCGAATGGTTCGCCCTTGATGATACACACTCGAGTGACCACTTTCCATGTGTCCTTAGACTGCAGTCTCAACAGCCATATATTCGCCCGCGACGCTGGAAGTTTGGTCAAGCCGATTGGACACTTTTTTTCGTCTCTAGCGACATTTGATACCGACACTTTCCTAGCGTCGACGATGAGGTCACACATATTACCGACGTTATTCTTACAACTGCGGAACGTTCAATGCCACGCACCTCTGCATTGCCCCGGTGCCCCCTCCTCCCTACTACCACCACCGGGAGTCCGCTTCCGTCAACTGCTCCATTCTCTTTCCTTCCGCTTTCCTAAAACCTTCTTGACAACTTGGTACAGCACCGCCTTGGCTCCATCCCCGGATCTGCCTGCTCCGTGACCTTTGTCAGTTTCCCAAAGATGGTACACCTTCACTTGTTTATCGTCGGGCATTTTCTGCTCTATGTGCACAAATGAAGCCACATTTATTTACACGGATGGCTCGAAAACATCGTTAGGTGTAGGGAGTGCCTATATTGTTGGCGACACCCCAAATAGATTTCAGCTTCCCGACCAGTGTTCAGTTTATACTGCGGAGCTTTCTGTTGTTCTCCAGGCTGTCCAATACATCCGCCGCCATCAGCGGATACAGTATGTCATCTGTTCAGATTCTCTCAGCTCTCTCCTCAGTCTCCAAGCTATCTACCCTGTCCACCCTCTGGTCCACCGGATTCAGGACTGCCTGCGCTTGCTCCATTTGGGGGGAGTCTCTGTGGCGTTCCTCTGGCTCCCAGGACACATTGGTATCTGTGGCAATGAGGCGGCCGATATAGCGGCCTAGGCTGCAGTCTCTTCTTCGGCCAGCTATTCGATCGATTCCCTTCGCCGATCTACGGAGCGTTTTATGTCGTCGTGTTGTTCTTTCATGGCACGCATATTGGTCGACACTTCCCCATAATAAATTGCGGGACGTGAAAGCTCTTCACTGTGCTTGGACCTCTTCCTCCCGAACGAGTCGTTGGAGGAGGTAATTTTAACTAGAATCCGGATAGGGCACTGTCTTTCTAGCCATCGACATCTTTTAAGCGGCGATCCTCCCCCACTCTGTCCCCACTGCTCTCAGCTGTGGATGGTAAGACACCTTTTAATTGAGTGCCCCTATTTCTCAGTTACGCGCCCATCTACAGCTGTCGCCTGAGATATCGTCCATTTTAGCAGATGACATGCGCTCGGCCGATCGCGTTCTCGAGTTTATTAGTGCCAGTGAAATGATGTCAGTCATTTGAAGCTCTTTTTGGGGACAACCAACCCCTTTCTGTAGTGGATTTTTAAGCTTTCCTTCTGCTTTTAGTTTATCCAATTTTTTGAGTTTCGTTCCCATTGCTGCTGCTTTCCAATTTTGTTTTTACCGTTTCCTAAGTCACAGACCGGGCACTAATGACCATAGCAGATTTGCGCCGCTCCCCTCCCCCCCCCCCACCCGCCCCGCCCCCCCCCCCCCCCCCCCAAAAAAAAAAAAAAACAAAAAACAACCACCTTGTACTGGCCTTTAGAGTTTACTATCAGCCACAATGTTTCCCATCATAGAGGAGCTGCTGAGTGACCTGTCCTGCACCTTCCCCCCTTTTAAAGGCACTGCGTGATGAGGTGAATGCACTGTCGCCCCGTGAGATGATTTGGGAATAGTGTTTACTTCCAATGGGAAGTTAAGTTGGCGAGTGATTCTTGTCTGTTGGTATAGTGTGTGCTTGGGACGTGGGACAACCTTGACTGAATTATGAAAAGGGACAAATAAGGTGTTAATGTTATTATGGGGCAATATTATGTAAGGTAAATGTATGTTGCAGCTTACTTCCTGTAGTGACAGCAAGTCAATTGTCATAGCATCTCTGCAGTTCGTGCCTTGTTTCGATCCTATGAACACCAGTATCAGGGTGGTTTGACAAGTCTGGTAAATTTCCATGAAAGAAAGGAACATTTTTGTTGTGCCTTCAATTTTGGTGAGCTTGATTATTCCAAGGACTGTATAAAGAATTTCAACAATGTACAGTGTAGTTTGTTGACACTGTCTGAATTGGTCATGTCAGCTGTGATTGAAAGTGGAGAAAACAGTTTTTTCTGCTGTTAATAAACATCTTCATTTGAAGGGTTGGACTATCACACAAATCAGAGTTAGATGAAGTTTACATTGCCTCTGCACCATCGTTGAAGAGGATTTACTTTTGGATCAGTGAATTTAAATGTGATAGGACGATTACCAAAGGCAGTGTGTTCTGGCTGTCCAGTTGTCACCGCACAGGATACCGTTGACAAAATTCGTAATATGGTAATGCAAGACCACTAAATAAAATATTGAGAGATTGCTGAGACTGTAGGCATCTCAACCGAGTGAGTGCATAGTATCCTGCACTGTGAATTGGCTATGAATAAGCTGTGTGCGAGGTGGGTGCCACAATTGGTCAGTCAAACAAAAGCGCATTTGGCACAACATTTCAACACAGTGTCCGGCGATGTTTAATCAGAATCTAAAAGACTTGTGCGCTGATGAAACCTGGATCCATCATGATTCTGCAGTCAAAACAATGAAAAGAAGCTGGTGAAAGTGCACCAAAGAAGGCAAAGATCATTTTGTCAGCTGGTAAGGTGATGGCCAATGTGTTTTAGGATTTCCAAGGAATAGTCATCATCTATTACTTGTAAAAAATCAGTCTTAACTGGACTCTGTTTTGCTTCATTGTTGGAATATTTGATACTTGGATTAGCTGAAAAGACCAAGGTTGGCACCTATGAAGTGCTCTTTCCCCAGGATAAAGCACCATCACGGACATAAATTATGATAATGGCGAAAGTGAATGAATTGCGCTTTGAATTGTTTCTCATCCACCCTATGCACCGAACTTCAGCTGAAGTGACTTTTTCCTGCTCCCTAACTTGAGCTTCAATTTGCTGGGAAGAAATTTTCATCAAATGAGGAACTGATAGTAACAGTCAATGAGTATTTTGCAGAGTTTGATGGAACCTACATTTACCATAGAATGAAAAAGCTGGAGTATTGCTGTGGACCAAGTGTATCTCCATCAAAGGAGACTATATTGAAAAGTAAGGAGAGTTGTTTACAAAACTAACATTCTCTCTCTCTCTCTCTCTCTCTCTCTCTCTCTCTCTCTCTCTCTCTCTCTCGCTTGCTCGCTCACTTTTTGTCAAACCATCCTCATAATTTTCTAAATTTATAAATCTTTCTTTCATAAGAGTGTTTATCTCACAAGTATTGCCATTTAAGTTCGCCACATTCGCATATTGAGAAAAGTGGTCAGTTTAAAGTAGCTGTATGCCACAGGGTGGCCAGAATGAAACTGTCTTGGATGATATTTATGTATTTTTACGTGAGCAGCTGACTCATTGCAATTTTTAGATACTATTTACAGGCTGTATTGCATGTTGTTTTCTGAAGCAGTTCTATAAAATCCCACCATTGGTTTCTATGCAAGCCACTTAAATTTTCCAGGGGTGTTTTATTTTGGCCTCCCTGTTATTTAACTGGAATACATTCATGTTGACAGTTCCTAAAAAATGGTGGGGCAACAATATAGTCTTACATTAAAGTTAATTGAAAATTTTAAAAATGGCAGGCTGTATGTAGAACTTGTAATAAATGGCAGTAGAAGATGATAATTAAGGGAAATAAGAGATACAGTGTAAGACTTGATAAAAATATAGCCTGAAGTTGATGGACAAGATAAACTGTTAGTAAGTGGCTACTCAGCTTCTCTTAAGTGTTATCTTTCTTAGTTCTCACTGGTCTATTTTATACAACAAGTATTTTATGTGCATAATTGTACCAGTAAATTCTCTGAGAGATGTCTCTTCCTGATTGTTGAACCCTGCAGTGCTTTATAACATTCTTTTATTGTTAGTGTGCAAAAGGTGGCAGTCCATCAGCCAAATGATGTGGAAATCAACTCGTGAACTCTGTGCAAAGAAATTGCGGAATATACATAAGAGTTTGCCAGCCATTATACAGCGCTGTGGTAGCAGTCTAAAGAAACTAGACCTGTCACATGATACACAGACAATAAGCAGAGAGACAGTTGTTTGTGTTGGTAAGTACAAAACTTTAAATGATTCACATACTGCTTTCGTTGTAAGCATTACCAACTTATATGTGGGGTTTCCATGATATGCATAAAGTTAAATTATATACTCATTCCAACAATTCCAGGAAAGATTTTAATAGTGTCATATCTACATATGTTAAATAAAACAAGGTCTGTTTTTAATATGAAACTCATGACAGTAATTTCAATCAGTGTGGTTAGTTGTTGGGTTCTAGAGCAAATAGTAATATCACCATGACAACTAGTTGTGGATAATTGCTATCACAATATATTTGTGTGTTAAATTAGTATGAGTCTTTTTTTACCCCCTTCTCTTGGCCTCTTGGGGACACTTTCAATGAGGTGTTTGAATATCTGTGGACGAGTGGCTGGCCAGTCTTCTAAAGCCAAAATCAGGGAAGGTCAGTGTGAAGTATACACCCTGATTCGTCCCAGAGGTGTTCCACTGGATTCAGGTTTTTCCTCTGGGCAGCCATACCATTCCAAGAGTGTTACTGTTCACAAACCATTGCCTCCCAGCTGCTGCTTTAACAAAATTTATTGTCGCACTGATCTCATAGTCTTCAAACCGTTCCTCTACTGTGTGCAGTGCAAAGCACTGTAAAATGCATTCTTATCCTTCCACATCTAAGGGATCTCACACTGATCACAAACACCCTCTTATAGTAATACCACCACCTCTCTACTTTGCTGTTGGCACTATGCACAATGGCAGGTAACATTTTCCAGACATAGGGCAAACTCAAACCCTTTCTTTGATTTACCACAGGGTTATTCATCACTCTAGTTGACTCATTCCAGTCGTCCACTGTCCAGTGGTATCGCTCTTTACACCACATAAAAGTGTTATTTGATATGGACTCCAGAAATGTGTATCTTATGAGGAGCTTCTTGTGCATTGTGTCCCATTTGTACAAGCTCCCTACATTCAGCTGGACTGTATGTATATAATGTTTAGCAGGGATTGTTCCTTCATGTTTCCATTCCACTCACATCACCAACAATTGCCTTGGGCACCATTAGAAGGATTGAAATGTCTGATAGATTTGTTATTCAGACAACAGCCAATGACTAGTCAATGTTTAAAGATGCTTATCTCTCCTGGCTGAGCCATTCTGCTGTCTCTGCTTCTGTGCCAACAACACAGCCCTCCCACCTCTTTATACTAGTGAGTCTATCAGGACATCTGCTGACCAGTTCCGCATTGCGTAGGGGTTTCGGGAAATTTTTGATCAGATGATGTATACCCCCCCCCCCCCCCCCCCTCTCTCTCTCTCTCTCTCTCTCTCTCTCTCTCTCTCTCTCTCTCTCTCTCTCTCTCTGTGTGTGTGTGTGTGTGTGTGTGTGTGTGTGTGTGTGTGTGTGTGTGTGTGTGTGTGTGTGTGTGCCACTGAAGCAATAGGATGTAAAAGTTTTTTGCAAGACCTTATAGACTGACTGTTGCAGGGCGTTATTGTAGGGAGCTGGAAGAACTGCGCATAACACATTCTCGGCTTAATGGTTCTACATTGCGGCCTCTCAATGGACCACAACTACGTGTCCTGGATTTAACAGGCTGCTGTGGAATATCAGATCGGGATTTATCTCACTTATTAGTAAAGTGCCCTGTGTTGGAGAGACTGTCAGTTGCAGGATGGTTCCGTCTCAGTGGCTGGGGTCTGGGACGTGTCGGCAACTCACTCCGCCACCTCACATTAGATGGGTGCACAGGGCTTGATGGCAAACAGGTGTGTGCTAACAAATAATTAAGTTCAAGAATATTAAGTTGGTATACATTCTGAACTTAAATTTTAGGAACACATTGTAGGGGGGGGGGGGTGAAGCTTGGATGATTGCACAATTAATTTGAATGATTGTTATAACATTCTCTTTAGTTAAAACCTTATAATTCACCTTCCCAGCTGGTATTTGCATTTTTGCTGATATTCCTTGTATGGACATCAGGCTGTGGTCCAAGGCTTAAAATCTCTGCATAATGATTAGTCTTCTCTGTGCTGGAAACATCATCAGAGGCTTTTACTCAGAAAGCAGTTAGTCTTAAATAAGTTCAGCGTGCCAAACTTTTTATATGCATCCACACAATCCTCGGAATTTCATAATTTTCTAAATAATATTTTGATATAAAGTTCACTATGAAAAAAAGAAAGTAGTTTCAGTTTTTGATGTATAAGTACTTCAAAAGCACTATGGAACTACATACCTTAAAGTCTACAGAAAGCCAGTTAACACGTATAAATACCTTCACAGAACATTCAATCACAAGGATGAGCTAGATCATTTAAGAACTTCCATCAGAAGAATTACCTGCTCTTATGGAGGTAAGCAGGACACTACACTCCAAAAAGTAAGACATTCTGATCAGAAAGAACCAGCTAAAAGGGAAATTTTCCATTTGTAAAAACTGTCACATATCAGCAGCGTACCGAGAAAACCTGGTATTGATACAGTGTTTAAACCAACTAGAAAGGTGCGTGAATATTTGAACACAGCAGATGATCTATGTGCACTGGTTGCCACTGCAGGAGTATATAAAATACCTCACATTTGGCAAGTGCACTTACAAAGTACAAAAAGAAGCATTATCGCACAGCTTATAGAAACGAGCAATTGTTGCCTGGGCAAAATGAATAAATCAGCTGTAGCAGATGAGGCACTGGGACTAGGGAATCGCCAAATTTTCCTTTGACACTGTCATTTTATTAAAAACTAATCATTACTTTGCTAGGTTGTACAGGGGCCGTAGAACTTCAAAAACACAACTACTTTAACAGAAGAAGAGGTGGTCTGAAATTACACAAGTTGTGGTCCTTAGTGCTAAACAAAACAAGCACTGCCAATTTTTCCGCACACAAGCTCCAAAACGCACACTGATGTGACTGCGATCTTAGGTAGCAGTCTGTCAGGAACCTACATGGTGTATATAAGTATAAACAATTTGGCTTGCTGAGCTTGTTTAAGACTCTAATTGCTTTTTGAGTTGTTACAGGTTCAAATGCTTCCAGCATTGAAAGATGGAACTTTAGGCAGATAATTATACCTGGGACCAAGGCCTTGTGACTGTAAAGTAAATATAAGAAATTTAAGTAAAACATTTTTGCTGCTGCCTTCAAGCCTATTCAGTAAAATTTTTTGTTTGTTCGATCTGTGTGATTAGAATCTTGATTTAATGAGGGGATTCTGTCTAAATTTGCTACATGTTCATGTATTTTGCTTAATTTGTACTTCGCAGTTTAATTCATGTTTAATACTATAGACATAGTTTAGCTTCCTAATGTACAGTGCAGCTTTTCTCCATTTCACCCTTATTTCAATCTGTTGCATCCCCCGTGACATTTAAGAATCTTGGTAACCAATGTGCCCTGTAAATATTGTACAGGCTCAGCTTGTAGACATTGTTTCGCCAAAATGGATTTATTAAAGTAATGAATTTTGTTAGTCTTTGCTTTGAGTAAATTATTTAACATACTGACAGCAATAACAAATTGCACATGCCATAGATAGCTAAGTAAGTTATGTGAAAACACAAAGAAAAAAAACTTGTAATTAACAATTGATATATCTTCCAGGTTGCACGTGCGGTTAAAACTGTAACAAAGCTGGATTTGAGTGCAAATTGCAGCTTGGGTGATATAGATGTTAAACACATACTGGATAGTGCCAAAAATTTGGAAGAGCTTACAATGGCACAATTATTTCCTCTTCTTAATGGGAGGGCATTCTCTGCCATTGCTGCCAAGGGCGAGCAGCTTACACTTCTAGATCTAAAATTTAATGCATCTTTAACTGATGAGCTGTTAATTTCTATTGTAAATAGTTGTATCAATATGAAAGAATTGAATGTAGAAGGTAAGCGACATTTTACAGTATTAATACATAATTATAATTCTATATTATCTTCTTAATCAGATAGTTACTTCTGCTGTGGTTAAATTAGTAATGAATCTCAAATTGAAATTTATGGTGCGTACAACTATAGGCTTGCAAAAATTGAACCGTTACATAAATTATTGGGTGACTGTTATTGTTTTCGGAAACAGACAGACTTGTCTGTAATGGCTTGGAAATATGCTCATGGACTAAATTTAGCTTCATTATGAACAGCCAGTGCAGTCTCTTCCAGTTCCCAAGTAACAATAATCCTTAAATATTTGATCTGTGCCGTGTCTGGCAGAAATGCATGCCAGTGATGTAGAAGTATGTTGTGCTGTAAAAAGTTATTCTCAATAGTACACCATGCTGTAGAGCTGGTCAGATGCATACTGTACATTATGAAATGCTAAAGTGTGTGCGCGCACGCACATCTTGTTTTATGAAATACTGATTTTTGTCAACCCACTTCATGATGGAACTTCCATGTTAGTTATTAACAAATAGGTCTGATTTCACACACTTATAAGCAGTCCATTGTTACACTGCAAACGAAATTAATTTAAATGAATCTTAAGCACGTGCAGTTCACATGGTAGTGAAATTGATGTGGAAAGTGTAAAACCAGTGTGACAGGATTTTAAGTCTGAGGTTTTGAATTCATATATTCTAAAATTTTCTTTAAATTAATAGGGAGAAGCAGTTTAAGAAATGGAACTCTAGTAAACTGTGTCACTGCAGTGTTGTTCTCCTGATTAGTAATTAATTTTAGATGTATCCTTTCAGAAGAATAAATATACAATTTAATTCGAGGAGGAGAAAGAGAAGGAATTCTTTATATTAGCTGCATCAGGACTGTGTGCAAAACCAGTGGTGACATGTGAAAATGTGTGCCGGACCAAGGATCTTGTGCTTACTAGGCAGTTGTGTTAACCATTGCCCCACCCAGGACAGTGTAATAACTGCGTGAACTATCTTGGCACTCTCACAACCGACCCACAGTGTGTCACCTGTCTGCAGTCTTCGTCCATTTCCTTCTTCTCCCCCCCCCCCCCCCCCCCCCCCCCCCTCCGTTCAATTTGATATGAACTCCCTTATTATCACGTTACTTGTATGTTTGTATTGTAGCCATCAGTAATTGTACTGCTACATACAAGCCAGTCAGTTAAAATCGTACCGTAGGCAACATCAATCAAAGCAGTTGAAGTACAACCCCCACTTTCACATTCCTAGAATTAATGCTTTCCCACCATTTGACATTTTTTATTGCTCTTTTCAAATTGCGTATGTTAACAATGTTAATTTGCACCCATTTTTACGTTAACATATCAGTAATTTCCCCATGATATACATTTTATGAAACAATGTTTGTGGAGGAAAACTGGCATGATTGGCACAAAATGATGGAGGCACTGTTAGCCTTAAAGTAGTGTGTGCAAATGCTTCAGTGTTAACTTTCTGGACACAAAGGCACTCTACTCAGCAGTTATGAATCGGTAAAAGTCAGAACAATTCGCGATTTGTATCCTGTCTGCCACTGCCAACCTAAACTCAGCCGCAGTGGCTGAGGGGAGTAACTGTTCCAATAGAAGTGGGAAGAAAGTATGGACTTCAGAGGAACATTAATTTGTTTCGTGTTGATAGCAATTTTCTTTCAGTACTGTGTGCTATAATAAATAGGATCCTTATATTATTGTAGCAACGTTGTTTTGGCATTATTACGGTATATTAATAATTTTTACTTATGGACCGTCTGGCAGCAACTGAATAAAGCACAATTTTAGTGCCATACGCGTTTCGCCTTTATTTTCTGCAAGGCATCATCAGTGGCCTGGAATATGTACATATGTCAGCTATTTTATTTACATTTTTGTCATTGTGCCTATAGGTTATAAACAGTTCTGGTGGTTGGTATTTCCTATTAAGTAGTAATGGTTTGAACTGTACTTACAGGTTGCGTGGACAATTTCCTACATATTACGCTCCTGTTGCATTTTTTTTGTTGTTCTACTTCTTATGAACGCCGATTTGAGGTTTTGTTTCCCCATTCCACAACACTATGCACTGAACGCTTGTTTTAAAGCAATGTTGTGGTTTCTGTTGCCAACTGTCAAATGTTTTTGCCAAAGATCGAATGTTATTGCCAAACTTATGAGTGTAACTATTGAAGTATCTGTGGTCTGTTCGTGTATGCATTTGTGTGTGTGTGTGTGTGTGTGTGTGTGTGTGTGTGTGTGTGTGTGTGTGTGTGTGTGTGTGTGTGTGTGCGTGTGTGTGTGTGGGAGGGGGGGAAGAGTTTTCTTTTTTTATTATTTTTTGTTTTGTGTTATCATTTCCTTTACTAAGTGTAGTAGGGAGCCTGTGCCGATGTGTGTTTGTTCATTTATCACATGTTTGTTTTCTGCTATGGCTTTCTGGATGTGGAAGTTTTCTTGCATTTGTATAAGATGTTTGTCATGGTTGCTTGTCCTCATTATTTTCATTTCTTGTTCCATGTTTGTAGGATGATGGTTGTAGTGTTTTAAATGCTCTGCAGATGTGGAATGGTTTGTTTCATACTTCCAACATCTGATATGTTCTTTGTATCTTGTTTGAAAATTCCTGCATGTCATGCCTATGTATACTGCATCACAACTTTGACATTCAAGTTTATATATTCCTGATTGTTGGAATTTGTCTCTCTTGGTAGCTGGCTGGCTTAGGTGTGATTGAAGGGTTTGCCCAGGCTTATATGCTATTTTGAAGCCCTGTCTCTTTAGGACGTTTGCAGCTGTGTGTTAGTTTATGTGTGTAGGTCATGGTGTACCATCTGGTCCTTTTCTGTGTGGTGTTGTCATTGTGTGTGTTTGTTGAGTGTGTTTGTAAGTTTTCAGCTTGTGAGTTCTTTTGTATTTTCGAACTGTTGTGTTTGTTTTTTGTGTTTTTATATTTTGTGTGTCATACCCGTTGTTCCCAGCTATTTGTATGATTGTACTCATTTCTTGTTCATAGTTTCTCTTGCTGAGTGAGATTCTGTTTAATCTATGTAACATGTGTCTTAGTGCTGCAAGTTTCTGGCTGTGGGGGTGGTTGGATGTGGAATGTATTATTGTGTCTGTGGCTGTTTGTTTTCTAAAGATGTTAAATGTATGTTTACCGTTTTCTTTTTTAATTGTGATGTCAAGAAGATTTATTTGATTTTCTTTTTCAAGTGTGAATTTTGTGTTCTGATGAGCTTTGTTTATTTCTGAATGGAGTTCATCTATTTTTTCACTTGGCTCATCTACCAGACAAATAATGTCATCCACGTATCTGCACCAATATATGATTTTGAAACTTTCATTTGTGGTTGTTGTTGTTGTTGTTGTTGTTGTTGTTGTTGTGGTCTTCAGTCCTGAGACTGGTTTGATGCAGCTCTCCATGCTACTCTATCCTGTGCAAGCTTCATCTCCCAGTACCTACTGCAACCTACATCCTTCTGAATCAGCTTAGTGTATTTATCTCTTGGTCTCCCTCTACGATTTTTACCCTCCACGCTGCCCTCCAATGCTAAATTTGTGATCCCTTGATGCCTCAAAACATGTCCTACCAACTGATCCCTTCTCCTAGTCAAGTTGTGCCACAAACTTACCTTCTCACCAATCCTATTCAACACCTCCTCATTAGTTACGTGATCTACCCACCTTATCTTCAGCATTCTTCTGTAGCACCACATTTCGAAAGCTTCTATTCTCTTCTTGTCCAAACTGGTTATCGTCCATGTTTCACTTCCATACATGGCTGCACTCCATACAAATACTTTCAGAAACGACTTCCTGACACTTAAATCTATACTCGATGTTAACAAATTTCTCTTATTCAGAAACGCTTTCCTTGCCATTGCCAGTCTACATTATATCCTCTCTACTTCGACCATCATCGGTTATTTTACTCCCTAAATAGCAAAACTCCTTTACTATTTTAAGTGTCTCATTTCCTAATCTAATTCCCTCAGCATCACCCGACTTAATTTGACTACATTCCATTATCCTCGTTTTGCGTTTGTTGATGTTCATCTTATATCCTCCTCTCAAGACACTGTCCATTCCGTCCAACTGCTCTTCCAAGTCCTTTGCTGTGTCTGACAGAATTACAATGTCATCGGCGAACCTCAAAGTTTTTATTTCTTCTCCATGAATTTTAATACCTACTCCGAATTTTTCTTTTGTTTCCTTTACTGCTTGCTCAATATACAGATTGAATAACATCGGGGGAAAGGCTACAACCCTGTCTCACTCCTTTCCCAACCACTGCTTCCCTTTCATGCCCCTCGACTCTTATAACTGCCATCTGGTTTCTGTACAAATTGTAAATAGCCTTTCGCTCCATGTATTTTACCCCTGCCACCTTCAGAATTTGAGAGAGAGTATTCCAGTTAACGTTGTCAAAAGCTTTCTCTAAGTCTACAAATGCTAGAAACGTAGGTTTGCCTTTTCTTAATCTTTCTTCTAAGATAAGTCGTAAGGTCAGTTTGTGGTTATCTTATCAAATATCTGATTTTCTAGGTGACTGATGAAAATGTTTGCTAGTGTTCCTGATATTGGGGATCCCATGGGCAGTCCATCAGTTTGTAGATAATATTCTTTCTCAAACTGAAAGTAGTTTTGTTCAGTTGTCAGTCTGAGCATTTCTGTTATTTCTTTTATTGCATCTGTGGTAAGGTTGCTGTGGGATGAGAGATTTTGTTCTATGATTTCTATTGTTTCTGTGATAGGGATGGAGGTATACATATTTTCTATATCGAATGAAATCAGTGATGCTGTGTGTGGTACCTGTATGTTCTGTATGTTTTCTATTAGGTTTCCTGTGTTTATCACTGTTCTGTTGTTTTCTACTTTATAGTGTTTTGTAACTAACTTTTGGAGGTGTTTGGCTATGTGGTATGTTGGGGCTTTCTTGAAGTTGATAACAGCTGTCATTGGCATTCCGTTTTTATGTACTTTCGGTTGACTGCGGAGTGTCGGTGCTTGTGGGTTTTTCTGTGTTAAGTAGTATTTCTGTTTGTCTGTGAGTGTGTGTTCAATGTTTTTCAGCGTTTGTTTCACATTTGCCTGGAATCGTGTAGTTGGATCTGACTTAAGTTTTTGTATGGCGTTGGTGTTTATGTATTCCTTGGTTTTTGTGATGTATTGCTCTTTATCCATGAGTACTGTTAAATTTCCCTTGTCTGCTCTTGTTATTAATACGTTATTGTCTGTTAACTTTTGTTTTAACCTTTTCATAGTAGCTGATTCTGTTTGGTTGTTCTTATTGTGTGTCTGCTGTGTTTGTTTTATTATTCCTTTTATTTCCTCTTTTACTAGTTCTCTTGACAGTCCTATGTTTATTTCACAATTATTTTGTTGTTCTTCACGTGTAAGGATGTGTTCGGTTTCTACTATGAAATGTTCTATGTATTGATTGTTCACTTTGCTATTGGTGCAGTGTTTCAAACTCTTTTTCCAAGGGCATGTTTTCATTTTCGTGTAGTTCTGTCTCTGTTAGGTTAACTAAGCGTCCATAAGTAAGACGGTCCATAAGTAAAAATTATTAATATACTGTAATATTACTCGCAACTGAGGAAGACAGGACTATAAAAGTTGTTTTGGCATTAACTTCTCCCTGTGATAATGATCATATGCAGAGGACATCCACTTCCCCACATTTGTAACTTGATCATATACGGTAATTTCCTTTATAGTTTGTATAGCTCTGTACATAGTGTCATTTGCTAGCTAAGATTGACAACGCTGATAAGCCTCTTCCTAAAACCAAAGTGAGTCAATTTCAATCGACAAGGCTACTCTAGACAACTGGCTTGCCAAGGGTTTGTGTGTAATGTTTGTAATTTTGTTTTAAGTGATTGAAATGTCATTAGTTCTTTCTTTCATGTTGTTTTCTGTCACAATTTTAATACTGAAAAAGCCAGTATTGCCAAAAGAGACAGAAAAACTTGTTCTGTGGAATAAAAGGTAAAAACTCCGGGAAAAGTTGCTCACCATGGAACACGGGTTGCATTGGCACAGAGTATAGGAATACCTGTGTCTACACTGAACACTTGTCATGAAAAAGAGAGAGAGAACCTATTTTGGAAAGTGCAAGCAACAGTGTGCCAAATTCCAAAAAATGAAATATGCCAGTTATTCAGAATGTGTGGAGCTAGAAGAAATTAAGAACAAATGGTTTCAGCCAGCACGTGCATCGAACATCCCAGTAAACTGATGTGCGACAGAGTGCTGAAAATTCAGTGTTCTTGGATTCGAGAACTTTATAGTATCAAGAGGGTGGTTTTAAGAAGCAGTACAGTGTAGTGTATAAAACTGAATGTGGTGAAGAAAACGATGTAGATACAAAATCTGTTCACAGAATGGCAGTGGTAGGTTACAGGAACTTATGAAACAATATAAACTGAAGGATATATTCAGCATTGATGAAACGGCTCTCTCTTTCAGCATACTGTCAAACAAAACACTTGCCTTCAAAGGCAAAAATTGCCATGTAGTTAAATACGGTAAAGTTTGTGTGACAGTAATGTTAGGCACAAACTCGGATGGTTCCAAAAAACTTTAAAACTGTTCTTGATTGGCAAATCGAAAAAAAAACACCTTGTTTTAAAAATATAAAAACATTGCCAACAAACTACAATGCCAGCAATGAAGGGCGGATGATGTCAGAATTATTCGTGAAGCAGTTACATTGCGTTGATGCAAGACTCCCAACAGAATAATTCTCTCATTAGTGGATTGTTAAACTGCACATCCCAAAAATATAAGTTTATGTAACGTGCAATCAGTTTGACACCAAACTGCACAAATTAAACTTTGGATTTGGGTATTATCCCAGTCTTAAAAACATCCTACAGGAAGGAGATTGTGCAGAAAGCATTAACTTTGATAGAGGCCAGGGAAGATGGACGTGGATTGCACACCAGTACGAAGTGCTAATGACGTCGCTGAGAACCTGCTTGCTTCATTATGGGAAAAGTGGTAGCATCTGGTTCAAGATTTCATACACACAGACTTTCACACACAAGAAAGTGCAGACAGTGACAGTAAGATTCCCTCAATTGGAGTTGTAAATGCAGCAGTGAAAAATAATTTCAGCTGCAGATGTTGATGGCAAAGTTTTCAGTTGTGTTTATGAACTGGAAAACCACATAAAAAATTAATCAACCCACAGTTCTGGATTTTTTGCTAAAAAGTAGTAACTACTGAACCCATTTGTTCACATCGCATATAGACCATCCAAATTAAATGTCAGTATAATAAAAACAGTGGTTTATTAATATTTTATGAATGTGTGCTTAAAATGCTTGTCGTACTGTATCCTTCCCTGTAATCTTGGCTGTGGATACAGCATAACCTCAGTCTGTTGATTTGAAGGTGAAAATTTGGCTGCAAGCTGACGAAGCTGGTGAATGTCAAATGAAGGCTGCAGTGATTGACTGATCTGTAGTGTAGTGCCATGTTTAATGCACTCCAAAATGTTTCACATACATGTATTCACATACTCTAAAACTGTTAGATAAGTGGCTGATACTGTGTACATCTGCTGACTTCACTTTTGCAGGAAAGTTAGAGAAATGTAAAAATGGAGTGTATACTTGATCTGCACTTTTCATTTGCTTAAAGTATAAATACTGAAACTGCCAATTACATCCCCTTAGCTTTGCAGGCACGTCAATCAACACGGTGGCTGCTTGGTTAGGGTTTTTTTTAGTGTGACTTGTTGTGCTAAAGTGTCACTAAATGTTGTCAGCTGCTAAACATGGCACTAAATTCAGATAATCTTTATTAAATAATAAACAATCCCTGATGAGTATTTTGTTATGTTAGTGGCATATATCATACATAACTACAAAAATGAAAGGGGCCCCCCTGTACATAATCTGTAAAACTTAGTCATTTCCTACATTTTACACCTCCCCCCCCCCCCCTCCCAAATCCATTGAAAAGTACTGTCTTTACTCTGTTACCACAATATGCACTGACATCTGAAGCATTAGGACACACAGAATAGACATTGTACAGTTTAAATGACTGTAAAGAAGACACACACCACTGTTCTAACCTGTTAACTTTTTCAAATTATATTGCAAAAAATAATAGGTTCTTTTATTTATGAAAAATCCTTTAATGAATGAAATTACATGTAGACATATAAAGACAGCTTTTAAAGTTTAGATTAATGAGTTGCAAAATTTTGAAAATCAACAATAAAATCCAGAGAACACTTGTGCACTGGATTTTCACCAAAAATCCTGAAACTGGAAGTCATTTTCTACTTTCTGTGTAGCTATGAAGTCTAATCTTGTATTTCACAAAGATTTCCTGTGAATACAAGTCTTGAAAGAGCTGATTGGGGCACAGTGGCTGTATTACGTACCTCTGGTAAACACTCGTTGTTTAACTGATGAATTGTCACTTTTTCTTGAAGAAAATCACCTTCATCTTTACTGCTGCTAAATTCAGTGTCGGACAAAGGATCACTGTAGTAATACTTTTTTTAAGCATTGTCTAAACGGCATTGTAGCAGAGCATCTAAAAACGTGTGTTTCGTTGTAGAGTATGCAAAGCTGCACCAGGTAAAGACGATATCTAGTGGCAACCTCCTCAACCAGAAATTGACACCCAGGCTACAAATGTGGTACCAGAAGTTTCTCTGAAGATATAAAAACAAGATAACTCGTGGTTTTATGTTGAGGAGTTGGAAGAATCATGTCTGTGAACAGTACTTTGGATTCTGCTCCCTTGTTCGTGTCCTGCAGCTCTCTTACTATTGTCCAGGGGTATGCATTTGTATGCAGGGACTTTCATCATTGCAATAAGTTATCTTGGTTTTAGAGGCTTTATTATACGTGACCCAATAGCTGCATGTAACTATCATTGTGTGTAGCCTTTATGAAACAACTAATTAAAACTTGAAATAATTTCCATTTTTGTCCCATTGATCTCAATGAAGTTGCCTTCATAGAAACTTATTCAGGCACATGATTGAAGATGAGAATGTGCAGTAAACTGACATTTGCAATTATATGGCAAATTTAACACCCTAGTATTGTAAAAAATCTCTTATTGGAAAAATCCATTGTAAACTCAAAACCATTTTCCCCGAGCTTTTTTACTTCTCCATTTACTTTCATTAGCTTCCCAAGCAAACTCAAAATTATGCCATCACAGAAAACTTATAACATGACTTATTAAACATATAAAAAGTGTGCTGTTTTTTATATTAGAGCTTAAAAAATAAAATGCTGTGTTCCAAGTGAGGTAAGTAGAATGGGGATTTTAGTGCCCTTTGTGGCCATTTGAATTTCAAAAATATTCCTGAGTTAGTGCACTGTTGGATTTGTAGGACCTGTTATTGTTTTTAGAGCCTTACTCTCAAACTTACATATGAATGTTAAATTACCTCTAGGTAGTACGCACAAGTGCCATTTGGAAACTCATTCTTTGTCTAAAATACTATAATAGTCAGCTAAGGGTGGCCTTGCAGTCTTGTGTTGATATTCTAGCTTATCCTTTGATTTCCACTTCTCTTTGCAAGGGACTCAGGTTTCATCATGTAAAAAGTTCGGTAAGCAACTCCCCCTACAGAAACACACGCATGTGCATGCACATGTACCTTGATAAAAAAAACCACACCTCAGAATCACAATCCCTACATTGTATGTGAAGTTATTTTTGAGAGGCATACAAAAAATTTCGTTTTAGACAGCCTTCAGATATACCTGTGCAGTAACTCTTAAAAATGGCATATACTTAAATGTCAAATATCCAGTGAACAGCACACATTTAGAACTTTCCTGTGAGAAGTATTGTTGCATATATGAAAGCAATAATTTGGCATGTGCGCTCTATATATAATAGAATGAATAAGGCTGCGATCCCTTTCATTGCAATATCTCCTATCACCTTCCCACCCCACTCTCACTTGCTTTTCTCCTTGACATGCAAATTTTGGGGTCAACAGAAGCGTCCGATCTTACCCGTCGGCTTTGACCCGTGACGTAAGCGTGTTGTGGTGTGTGACGTCATTACGGCGCGGAGTTTGATTTGCGATTGTGGCGTGTTTGTAGATGTCTTGTTTTTGTTTGTCGTGCTCTCTGGTGGTGTGTTCATGGTTTTCGTTTGTTTCGTGTGGTGGGGTCAGTTTTCTGTTGCTCAGGTGTTGGATTTGAAGCGGAATTTCTATTAGTGAGTTAATGGTTAATTTAATGCTCATTGCTGTACGTCGGGTGAGTTTGTTATTGAGTGTATTTGGTTGTGGTTTTTTGTTCAGGAATGGATATGAAAGACCGCCTTAACAGTGTTCGGTTGAGGGCGATGATGGGGGAGACAGCTTTAGAGCTGATTAAATTTCTTCAGCTATTTGGCTTAATTGCCGAGGTCGTGAAGTGCGGTGTGTGCGGTGAACCTATGAAATTGGTTAAAGTTCCGGACTCTCGGACCAGGTGACATGTGGTGTTGCCGGAAAGATGGCGTATGGCGTTCTGTAAGGCGTGGTACCTGGTTCGAGAAGTCTAGATTGGCCATGCGTGAGATTGTGCTTATTACGTATTATTTTTGTTATAGTTGCGGGCAGAGTTTTTGCGCGTTTGAGACTGGTGTGAGTGAGAGGACTGTTTTAGACTGGTATTCCTTTTGTCGTGAGGTGTGTTCCGAATTTATTAAGTACAGGGGTAAGTTGGGTGGGCATGGGGTGCTTGTGGAGGTGGATGAGTCGCAGTTTGGTAAAAGGAAGTATGGGAGGGGGAAGTCTGTGGCTGGTCTTTGGGTGTGGGGGGCTGTTGTTCAGGGGGGTGGGGGTACTGAATGTGTTTTTAGGGTTGTGGAGGGGAGGTCGAAGCCTGAATTAGTGGGGTTAATTGAGGAGTATGTAGAGCCGGGGTCCACAGTAGTTTCAGATGCGTTTTCTTCATATAGGGGGTTGGGTGAGAGGGGATTTAATCATTTAGTAGTGAACCACAGTCTAGAGTTTAAGAATTATGATACTGGGGCTTGCACTAACACAATTGAGGGGATGTGGGGAGCGGTTAAGTCAGTTCTTGGGAGGGGGAAGAGGCGCTCTTCCAACCTTCAGTCTCATTTAGATGAGTACTGTTGGCGGAAGAGTGTCCCAGAGGGCTATTGCATTCTTCGGGTTTTTTTTTAAGGGCTGTGGGTAAAATGTATAGACCGAAAGTGGTTAGTTAGGGTGGGCTGGATAGGTGGGTGGGTGGTTTATTTTGTTGTATAGTGTTTGTGTGTTGTATTTTGGAGTTGCGGGGGAGGGGGTTGACGTTTGGGTGGGTTGGGTTTTTATTTTAGTTCAGTATTTTTTCGTTGGTGTGTGTGTGTGTGTGTGTGTGTGTGTGTGTGTGTGTGTGTGTGTGTGTGTGTGCGTGCGTGCGTGCGTGCGTGCGTGCGTGCGTTTGTTTGTGTGTGATTGTGGTGGCCAATCTAGTTTGTGGAGCTGGAACTTTTTTGAGGTAAGTTCCGTTTTTTTTTTTTTTTTTTTTTTTTTTTTTTTTTTTTTTTTTTTTTTTTTTTTTTTTTTTTTTTTTTGTTATTTATGTATGTTTTGTGGTTGGAAACATCCGATCTCACGCGTCGGATTTGACCCGTGACGTAAGGGACCTACACATTGATCTGTAGCGTAGCCCTGAATACGAGGTTAGGTTGGGAGTTTTTTTTTGGAATGCGGTCGCGGCAGCGGCCGCCTATGATTCGAAAATATTGATTTGACACTAATGAACATGTATACGTAATATGAAGCAATTTGATGAACATATTGATCTGTAGCGTAGCCCACTTGAGGTTAGGTTGGGAGTTTTTTTTTTTGGAATGCGGCCGCGGCAGCGGCCTCCTATGATTCGAAAATATTGATTTTACACTAATGAACATGTATACGTAATATGAAGCAATTTGATGAACATATTGATCTGTAGCGTAGCCCACTTGAGGTTAGGTTGGGAGTTTTTTTTTTGGAATGCGGCCGCGGCAGCGGCCGCCTATGATTCGAAAATATTGATTTGACACTAATGAAGCCTGTGGGGGGATGGGGGGGCACTGCAGACTCCCCCCACCGCATAACGACACATGATGATCAAATTTTGAAAAAGAATGGAAAATTTTTTCCGTACCTGCTAAACTGCATAAGTGCCGATGTATGTAGGTGTAAGGGAAGCTTTCGTTTCTTAGTTTTCTATTGGGGGATGTGATCGGTAGGTTCTGTTGAGCTATATAGGTTAAGGGAAGTGTCCGATTATGGATAGGAATGTGTTTTTTGGTATTTGGTCAGTTTTGTGATGTTGATTTATTTCGTTGTTTTGCGTGGTTTTGAATGGCGGTCGGTGGCTACATTTCTGTATATTTAGTTTCTCCGCACTCAAAAACCCCTAATTTCCCACGCTTGTCCCGTTACAGTCATTAGGCTTTTTGTGGAACTTGTGTATTTCAGTGTTTACAATACGTATGCGATGTTTTTATATCCGCCATATTGGAATTGTTTATAGTCGTTTCCGCGGTATTTGTGACGTCATGGGTCAAAGCCGACGGGTAAGATCGGACGCTTCTGTATTTCCAAATTTTGTATGCCTCAGACACATTAACTTGGCCTAAGTATGAATAATATAGAGGGCAGTTTGTCATATTAGTTTTATTTTTTTTCTTTCCGTAACACTGTTAGACTTTAGACCCTTAGTGAAGATGTTAACTTGAATAAATAATTCCATATATGCGCTTTTATTTCATATTACCAGGTGCCAGCTTTGTTATAATTATTTTCCTTGGTTCTGAATCAACTGCATTTAGACATGGGTTCTGATAGCCACTTCCATTATGTTGTAATGCTGTTCTTGTTGGTATTTCTTAGCAAAATCAGGTGCAGTTAATGTAAAATGTGATACATATAAATGTAAACTTGTGCACTAGATTACTTTTTGTGTCTCCAGTAAAACATTTCTATGTTTAAATAGGTTGCTGTGCATTGAACAACATTGCTTTGATTATGGAATGCCTTTCGGCACTGAAGAATCTGGAGATCTTGATCTTGAGCTATCTGCCAGGGAAATCGGATTCATGTATGCTGCAGTTTAGAGAGGAAGGTTTTCCAGCACTCAAGAAGTTGGAGGTGCGTGCATATTGTTAATGATTTCTTAAAATATTAAGACACTGAACCGTATTTGCATGTAGGGTTACATATTTTCAGAATATATAATTAAAATTTCTATTCGATAGCATGCTCATCAGTTGCATCTCTCAAATTTAATTTTTTAGATTTCTAATGTTTCTCGATACTCTAAGTACTGGAAATTGTTGTGTTCAGCCACCTCTGTAATAGGAAGTAAAAGAAAAGGTGCATTCTCAGTGTAGTTCAGTAGTGTATACTGTGAATGAGGATATGAGGCTTGTTCAATTTTTTGTGTTAAATGCAAGCTGCCTCCGTGCCTACCCACCTCCACCCCACCTCAATTGGATTTTCAAATTGCTCCTGTCATTCTGCTAGTAACTGGCCTAAACACTCTTTCAGCTAAGGTGGCTTCCTAATCATGTTGGTTTGTGATGCCTGTCTTAGGGAGTCAGTGAAGCCCTATGTTGAAATTTGTTTTCTGAATCACATTTTATTTTAGTAGGATTGTTACGTTAGAATGTAAATAAATAAGGGAGTAAAGGAGACTGCACACCGAAAAGCAGAAATCAACAGGCACACAGTTTTTAGAGTTAATGCTTTGAGCTACAGTACAAATGCACTCACACCTGTGTCCACGTGTATCGAGGTATTTAGACATTGTACATACTCCCCCCATGAACCATGGGCCTTGCCGTTGGTGGGGAGGCTTGCGTGCCTCAGCGATACAGATGGCCGTACCGTAGGTGCAACCACAACGGAGGGGTATCTGTTGAGAGGCCAGACAAACATGTGGTTCCTGAAGAGGGGCAGCAGCCTTTTCAGTAGTTGCAGGGGCAACAGTCTGGATGATTGACCGATCTGGCCTTGTAACATTAACCAAAACGGCCTTGCTGCGAACGGCTGAAAGCAAGGGGAAACTACAGCCGTAATTTTTCCCGAGGACATGCAGCTTTACTGTATGATAAAATGATGATGGCGTCCTCTTGAGTAAAATATTCCGGAGGTAAAATAGTCCCCCATTCGGATCTCCGGGCGGGGACTACTCAGGAGGACGTCGTTATCAGGAGAAAGAAAACTGGCATTCTACGGATCGGAGCGTGGAATGTCAGATCCCTTAATCGTGCAGGTAGGTTAGAAAATTTAAAAAGGGAAATTGACAGGTTAAAGTTAGATATAGTGGGAATTAGTGAAGTTCAGTGGCAGGAGGAACAAGACTTTTGGTCAGGTGATTACAGGGTTATAAATACAAAATCAAATAGGGGTAATGCAGGAGTAGGTTTAATAATGAATAAAAAAATAGGAGTGCTGATTAGCTACTACAAACAGCATAGTGAACACATTATTGTGGCCAAGATACACAAAGCCCATGCCTACTACGGTAGTACAAGTTTATATGCCAACTAGCTCTGCAGATGATGAAGAAATTGATGAAATGTATGACGAGATAAAAGAAATAATTCAGGTAGTGAAGGGAGACGAAAATTTAATAGTCATGGGTGACGAATTCGTCAGTAGGAAAAGGGAGAGAAGGAAACATAGTAGGTGAATATGGATTGGGGGGGAAGAAATGAAAGAGGAAGCCGCCTTGTAGAATTTTGCACAGAGCATAACTTAATCATAGCTAACACTTGGTTCAAGAATCATGAAAGAAGGTTGTATACCTGGAAGAATCCTGGAGATACTAAAAGGTATCTGATAGATTACATAATGGTAAGACAGAGATTTAGGAACCACGTTTTAAATTGTAAGACATTTCCAGGGGCAGATGTGGATTCTGACCACAATCTATTGGTTATGAACTGCAGATTGAAACTGAAGAAACTGCAAAAAGGCGGGAATTTAAGGAGATGGGACCTGGATAAACTGAAAGAACCAGAGGTTGTAGAGTGTTTCAGGGAGAGCATAAGGGAACAATTGACAGGGATGGGGGAAAGAAATACAGTAGAAGAAGAATGGGTAGCTCTGAGGAGGGATGAAGTAGTGAAGGCAGCAGAGGATCAAGTAGGTAAAGACGAGGGCTAACAGAAATCCTTGGGTAACAGAAGAAATATTGAATTTAATTGATGAAAGGAGAAAATATAAATATGCAGTAAATGAAGCAGGCAAAAAGGAATACAAGCGTCTCAAAAATGAGATAGACAGGAAGTGCAAAATGGCTAAGCAGGGATGGCTAGAGGACAAATGTAAGGATGTAGAGGCTTGTCTCACTAGGGGTAAGATAGATACTGCCTACAGGAAAATTAAAGAGACCTTTGGAGAGAAGAGAACGACTTGTATGAATATCAAGAGCTCAGATGGCAACCCAGTTCTGAGCAAAGAAGGGAAGGCAGAAAGGTGGAAGGAGTATAGAGAGGGTTTATACAAGGGTGATGTACTTGAGGACAATATTATGGAAATGGAAGAGGATGTAGATGAAGATGAAATGGGAGATAAGATACTGCGTGAAGAGTTTGACAGAGCACTGAAAGACCTGAGTCGAAACAAGGCCCCGGGAGTAGACAACATTCCATTTGAACTACTGACAGCCTCGGGAGAGCCAGTCCTGACAAAACTCTACCATCTGGTGAGCAAGATGTATGAGACAGGCGAAATACCCACATACTTCAAGAAGAATATAATAATTCCAATCCCAAAGAAAGCAGATGTTGACAGATGTGAAAATTACCGAACTATTAGTTTAATAAGTCACAGCTGCAAAATACTAACGCGAATTCTTTACAGACAAATGGAAAAAATGGTGGAAGCGGACCTCGGGGAAGATCAGTTTGGATTCCGTAGAAATGTTGGAACACGTGAGGCAGTACTAACTTTACGACTTATCTTAGAAGAAAGATTAAGAAAAGGCAAACCTACGTTTCTAGCATTTGTAGACTTAGAGAAAGCTTTTGACAACGTTAACTGGAATACTCTCTCTCAAATTCTGAAGGTGGCAGGGGTGAAATACAGGGAGCGAGAGGCTATTTACAATTTGTACAGAAACCAGATGGCAGTTATAAGAGTCGAGGGACAAGAAAGGGAAGCAGTGGTTGGGAAGGGAGTAAGACAGGGTTGTAGCCTCTCCCCGATGTTATTCAATCTGTATATTGAGCAAGCAGTAAAGGAAACAAAAGAAAAATTCGGAGTAGGTATTAAAATTCGTGGAGAAGAAATAAAAACTTTGAGGTTCGCCGATGACATTATAATTCTGTCAGAGACAGCAAAGGACTTGGAAGAGCAGTTGGACGGAATGGACAGTGTCTTGAAAGGAGGATATAAGATGAACATCAACAAAAACAAAACGAGGATAATGGAATGTAGTCAAATTAAATCGGGTGATGCGGAGGGGATTAGATTAGGAAATGAGACACTTAAAATAGTAAAGGAGTTTTGCTATTTAGGGAGTAAAATAACTGATGATGGTCAAAGTAGAGAGGATATAAAATGTAGACTGGCAATGGCAAGGAAAGCGTTTCTGAAGAAGAGAAATTTGTTAACATCGAGTATAGATTTAAGTGTCAGGAAGTCGTTTCTGAAAGTATTTGTATGGAATGCAGCCATGTATGGAAGTGAAACATGGACGATAACCAGTTTGGACAAGAAGAGAATAGAAGCTTTCGAAATGTGGTGCTACAGAAGAATGCTGAAGATAAGGTGGGTAGATCACGTAACTAATGAGGAGGTGTTGAATAGGATTGGTGAGAAGGTAAGTTTGTGGCACAACTTGACTAGAAGAAGGGATCAGTTGGTAGGACATGTTTTGAGGCATCAAGGGATCACAAATTTAGCATTGGAGGGCAGCGTGGAGGGTAAAAATCGTAGAGGGAGACCAAGAGATAAATACACTAAGCAGATTCAGAAGGATGTAGGTTGCAGTAGGTACTGGGAGATGAAGAAGCTTGCACAGGATAGAGTAGCATGGAGAGCTGCATCAAACCAGTCTCAGGACTGAAGACCACAACAACAACAACAACAACAACAACATACCTTAATATGTAAATTGTTTCAGAATTTTTTTCAGAGGCAGTTTAAGTTAACCAGTTTGCATAATTAGTTCATGGGAGCTATCCTCCAAAAATTCACTTGTCGCTGCAAATAACATGTGCTTCAGATTTCCAATAAATGTTTGTAATGCTGGGATGATGATGATGATGATGATGATGATGATGATAGTAATCACTCTTGGAAACTTAAATCACATCAAGAAAGCTGACAAAGCATATATGAGTAAAGAGACTAAGATGAAGAGACTGATAGCTTCAGGCATTGTTGTGGCTGAAAATGTACCTTGTTATATCAGATCCAACTTTCACTTGTAAATTTGTTGATGGGCAAAGGTCATTCTGAAGCAGTCAATTACATGTATATCAAGTGCTTATGGTTCATCGTTAATTTACAGAAATAATAACGAAAATTGATGTATTAAATTTTGTACGCTATTCAGTATTCTTAAAACGGTCATTTCGAGCTTAGACTGTGTGCACGTTATAACTTTATAGTTACAAGGTTGTCAGCATGGGAAATAACCCTACAAATTAGTATGCCTCATAGTGACTACCCAGTTAACATTGTCTGCCAACCATTATCTATAAATTAAGGCCCATTGATACACCAAGGAGAATGAACAGTACTGCATGCTGTCTTTCTGGAGGCAAAAGGGAGGACTGTGGACCCAGGTAATATGCAGCTAGCTGCTCACAATTATTTCTTGGTGTGTGTTAAAAGCAAAACCCTTTCCATTATGGTGGTGTGTGAAGATGGGCAAGAAGTCACCTGGAATTGAAACTAGAGTGACATAGGTCCTCTTTCTGGATAAATGCAAGATTTGACATGGGATAACTGTCACAGAAGTGTGTCGTGGTGGTCACTTACCAATTCATGTCTTAGGCATCTGACACCCGAATATGATATATATGCACCCAAACCATGACTCTCATAACAGTTTAAGGCAATTTGAGGGCTGTGCAGTACCAGGACAGGATCCTCAAATATATTTTCTCCCCTTTGGAGCCTACTCTTACGTTTCATTCCCCGATTCTTGTGCATCTAAGGAGTAGTTCATATTTATAACACAATAGATGCTACCCGAGTTGCATGTTCAGAATACTCATTTTATACCCTTTAGACTTTCTGTTAAGTGAATGTGCAAGTGGTGATTGGGGTGATGTGCATTTTTGTGCTAATTTCTTTCATCCATAAGGTAATTGATTTCACTGTGGTTGGTGCTGTTGGACTTTTTTAGTTTTATTGAAAAAATGCATGTGTCCGTTAAAAATGGTTAGTCTTTGGGTAACATATAGTCAGAATACTGACTGACTGACTTGTTTTGGTAATCTTCTTTTTACAGATGCGTGGCAGCCCTTACCTTGGAGACATTGGCACCGCTTGTATACTGTCTCTTTGTTGCAAACTTGAGTGTCTTGATATAAGTGGCTGTCAGTGTGTCACCACTAAAGGCCTTAGTTGTGCACTGGCACAACGTAAAAGTTCAGTTCCGCTTCAGATTATTGTAGGAGGTAAGACAGATCATAGACAGTACATCAGCTTTTGCTGCTTATGTGTTATTTTATGAATTTAGACTACCTCTGAGCTTATGATGTAGGTTTTCTAAAAATGATGGTTAAGCCTTTAACTTCTCTGGATGTGTTAACGCGTGCGCCTTCGTACCTGTCCCTGTGTGCTCTGAACGTGTTTCTGCACGCCACCAGTCTTTCTACCTCGTACTGTGAACATGTCTACGCTTACAGATTCAGAGTACTAGGTAGAAGGACTGATGGCATGCGTAAATACATTCAGAGCACACGGAGACAGGTACAAAGGCATGCGCTGTAACACGTCCAGAGCAGTGAAAGGGTTAAAATAATTTGAGTGTTAACTTGGAATAGATATTAACTAGTATTTCCTGTGTTCCAGTGTGTGTGTGTGTGTGTGTGTGTGTGTGTGTGTGTGTGTTTTTCATATCCATATGAAACTGCTATTGCATTTGGATAGTACATGTAATCTCAAGTATTTAGAAGTACTTACAATAATAGAAATATGAGTTGTATTTCTTGCCACGGCACTTTGAAGAAACTCAAATATTGCATAATAGTAAGTTGAGAGCTAAAGCTTTCAAAGTGGAAATAATTTCTCCTTCCCCCCCCCCCCCCCCCCCCCCCCCTCCCCCTCACTGTCCCTAGTTAATTTGTCAGTTGTTGAGACTCTTTTGTGCCATAATATCATGTGGTTTCCAATTAGTTTTATACACTACATATATTTTCTTCGAGTAATTAAACTTATTTTGTTTTTATTCAGAGACTGTTAACGTATATAGTGCCCTCTATTAATAGAAAATTCCTAGTCATATAGGTATTGGTAAAGGACATGATTAAAGTGGTCTTCAAATTTTGTTCACTTTTTTTATCCAACAAAAAATTTGTGTAACTTGCAGATAGGGCAACAAATGCAAGGCATAAGATGAACTTTGACCCATGTTACTGCACCTTCTTCCCCTAAATGTAGCTGTAAAAACAGTTTTCTGGACTAACTGTTTAGGTTATTTGAATCTGAGTGTCTCTCAATGAATTAATGCGTCAACACTTGTACTTACACCATGTGCTAAAGAATATATTTTGAATGTAAATCAGAAATGTAAAACACAGCACATGTTGAGTGAATTGAACAGTGAATTGTCTATTTCCAAGAAGGTTATTTTTATCAGTATAACGTAGTCATTCACTTATCATTTTGCCTTCGTTTTTCTGGAAACAATTTGTTGTATTTGTGTACAGGAAACTTATCCATTAACTTAAGTGCATTAAGTGCTCTGAAACAGACATGCCATTAGTCTTGAAGGTATGAACAGATAGTACTAGCAGCAGATGAGCAGAGGAGATTGGGCATCGCAAATTACATTGCTATATGATAAGGTACAAAAAATTGCAAAATCACGGGCAGAGCTCTTAACCCTCCAGTGGTTGCATCAATTTTTGTAACACAAGTGGTCGCATGGTTGACTCTGTCAACCAGCCATCGTTTTCATTCAGGATGTGAAAAGTTCTACCATATTATGCTTGCTACTGAAAAAATTTGTTTTTTTAATTAATAGAAATATAAATTTTAATAGTTGACCTTCATTATTTCTAAAGATACAGTTACAAAATCTAATTAAAGAATCCTAGTTTTTCATTTAACAATACATTCCTAACACATGGGATAAAGTTAAATCTCATTTGACCTGCATTTATTATACAGCACGTTACTCATACAGCATTTATTGGATTATACTCTTTATTAAACATGGCTATATTGTTTCTACATAAAGTGTTTACTCATCCTGTTCCTTTACCTCATCCACAGTGCTACACACACACACACGCACACGCACACGCACACACACACGCGCGCGCGCGCGCTATACTTATTGCGTACAAACATCTTACACTGGCTACAACATTTTTTTTCTGCTGCACACAACGCAGCGACTCTTCTTTGTTTGGAGGTTCTTACGGTTTATAAGGTGCCAAAAATATTTTGAGATAATTTGGAAGCATTGAAATCTGGGATCTTGTAACTAAATGATCTTTCATAAGTTGTTGGGACAACTGTTCCATAAATGGCCTCCTTGGTTTTTTGGGTTTTCGGCGTTGCAGTGAAACAGTATTTGGGTATTGATACCAGCGTTGTTTAGTAAAGCGAACAATAAAGCCATCATCCGCCTCCTTGTTACTCGTGCAACAGAATATTTACTGCACGTTTGGTCAACTGTGTCAACCCCTCCTTTCGTCATGTTGTAGTCCGTGATAATATGTGGTTTATTGGTATTCTCATCAACTGTGCCTTCACTGTGCATGGTGCTAAGCAGAACAACCAGTGTGATATCTTCGTGGTATCCAAACAGTGAAGACCAAATGTTCCTAGATTTCAGAGGCAGGAATTCTGGAGGGATTTCAGTTTTATTTTTCTTCAGAGTTCCACTGCATGTGAAGTTTCTGTGCAAAAGTGAGACTGCCAGAGGATAACTGGTATACCAATTATCAAAAGTAATATCCTGATTTGATCACAGCAGCGGTTCTGCCGGACGATGCACAATATGGAACGGTTTACTTGACACCTTGCGTACTTTGTTGGTTTGTTCGGTAGGCACTGAACAAACGAACATCTCCCTCAGAAAGGTATCAGCATCTATTCTACGGTCACAAACACTCCCAAACCGCAGCTTTCCTTACAGTCGGTGACAAATTTATCTACATATGACCTGATTGCTGCTAATTTGTCTGTCTCGTGTTTTTGTGTTCATCAATTTGTCGTCAAATCTCGCGCTTCTGAGGAGAAATAAGAACAGTCTGTATGACATGCAAGCTATAATGATCTTCATACCAGTACCATCTTTACTCCAAAGTTCCTAAGCATCTGTTTTATTTCCACCCTTCAAGCCAGTCAATATAAGGATTCCAATGAGGGCATGTATCTCTTCCCTAGAAGTTTCCTTCATGTTTCCCCCTCTAGAATAGATGTTCTGTGATACTAAGTTTCTGATATGCAGATTGGTGCATTCCACAAGTGAATCAATCATATCTGCACTAACAATCCTATTGAATGCTGTCACTTCTTGTGTAATACCCTTAGCAGACCTCTTCGGACCAGGTAGAATTTTTATAATATTGTTTGAGGGCGTTTTCAGTGTGTGGTCATTGCTTTGATTGGTGATTGTCTTCAGGACATTGTGGCATGTGACCAGATATTTTTCAGTGTTGCCTGTCTTCAGAGGCGCCACACATGGTCAGCTTTTACGTGAAAAGAGAGACTTTGCGTAATATATGTACATATAATTCAAAATGTAATAAAGTTGAATAAAATGTGTTGATTTTCTGTTGGGGGGAAAAATGAATTGCAAATTTGATAATAAATGTGCTCTTAATATGTGTACCAAAGCCTGGTTTTGTCGTTGTTATTGAAAGTTAGGTTAATTTTGTTGCTTACTTAAGAAATCAAATTGTATTTCATTGCTGTTTTGTAGGAACTTCTGTATCAGAAGGCTCACTCCAGCCTCCAGGCTCCGTGGCCTTGAGTTTCCACAACAACTGCACAGACCACCTTAGGCCTGATTTTGTAGACGATTATCTTCTCCCTATGTTTGAAGACTACAGTGATGATGATTTCATCGACTCTGACAACGAGTATGACTTTGGTAGTGGTATTGATGAATATGATAGTGACATGTCTGATTCATATGATGCATTTGAAGGTATGTTATATGCACAATTCCTGATGTAATCGCTATCAATGTTGAACTAGTTAAATATTGTGCTGAAGAGGTGTTTTAATATTGTGCCTGTTTTTTTGGACACTGGCATCTGTTATTTGTGAGTGCTGAATGTTTTGTGTGCTGGACTGTTGTGAAGTTCGTAGCAGAATTTGGTTTGTAACTTATATTTAATTTTTATTTATGTGGCATCTCGCAGAAGTTTGATTCCATCACTCCTTTCTCATTTACCTCTCTCGTTTTGAGAACACGTTTCCTCAGCATGAGGAAACATTGTGTTGTAGCTGAATTGTTAAGCTACAAGTAGTTAGAAATACTTTTTTTTTTTTAATGAAAGTGACAATTTTACAAAGAACAAACAGAGTGATAGAGCCCACAGCTTATCTGTGATAGTAACAGTTTTTGAAAAAATAATCATATTTTTGTAACAATTTTAAGCTTTTTGCTTGTATGTAAATATGAAATACAACTGAATAATGTGAAATGTGTAAAATACGTATTTGTTTGGTAATATACAAATGGACTATTATACGTAAACACTATAGCTAATTGTTCCAAAAACTTTTACAGTCTTGTTTTTACTCGTTTGGGCTAGCCTCAGACACTTTTTATTCCACATGTAATAACTTTGAATAAATATCTGTTAAAATTGTTTTGTAAAATTTTACTCCTCTAAGACGAATATTTGTTACCTTGCCTTCTTAATTTTTTTCGTTGGGCACCTGTAGCATGTAGACATCTTTTGTACCATAACATGTTCCATATTAGATATTTTATTTTAAAGCTCTTGAATAGCCATACTTGGTTTGTATAACTATATTCATAGAACACAGCAGATGCAAAATTCAACCTTTACTGGTCATGCTCATCATTGTTGGGGACAAGTAGGCACAAGTAGTTCATAGATTGTGAAAATAATTAAAAAACGTTTCTCTTTTGGCTGTTGCTCGTGAAACGCGCCTCTGTGTTATATCTGTACGGGGCAGCACACGTTGTGCCATACTTTCCGTTCTGTTTCTCCATTTACGGATAATGGGTGTTTTGTAATGGAAGTTCCCTTATTTCAGATAACTGATTTATTATGCTGAAGCTTTAGATGTGAACATAATGTTTCATTCATTTCAAATTTTTTTTACCCATTCTTGCTTAATTTTTTTTGTCTTGCATGTCAAAAACATGTAATATGAAAATTGCCATGTGTGAAGCTGAAAGAGACTATAGATATCTAAAACATTAGTTCTTGGAGCCATTTAGATCTGTTTTTGTATTTAAAAATCTGGGCACAAATTAAATTTTTCACTGTGTAGATGTTCATGTCTGCAATAGAATAACTGGGATTTCACAAACTCCTGCTCTTCCACAGCTAAGTGAATATTGCTTTTGGTCCCATGAAAGGAAGTACAAAAAATACAAAAGGAAGGGAAGATATTTCAGAAAGAGAACACAAAAAAGGAAACCAAAAATTGATATGAGAGGTAGCTGGCAAATGAAATTTGGAGGCCAAATTCTGTATGTACATAAGTCAGAAAATGACAGGGCACAATAATTTTACTGCTGCATTAATCAGGAGAACAGTAGTATGTGTGTTGGCTTCTTGTGATAGAAAATGCTGGGTTTGGTACGTTCTCTACTGCATTAAATGTAATATATACATTCTGGAATATATACATATTTTAAATGTGTGTGTCTGATCTGTTCTGTAAGGCAACATGAGACGTGCTTATAGTTATTTAAACCTTTGTAATGCACAGATAAAATGACAGCAGTGATTTATTTATTACTAGTTTTGCTCATCTGACATTAGCACCTTTAAATATTTATTACTCAAATGGTAACACATTAGTGTACACTTTTGCTTAGTGCAGTTGTGTTGACAGTGGTGCTTAGAAGAGCTTTAAACTTTGTGTGTTGCCAACAGGGCAATGAATACCTGAAGATGCCAATGTCTGATGATGAGCAAAAATAATAGTAAATAAAATTACTTGTGGCAGTTCATCTGTATATAAATTACAATGATCACTTAAGACTTCTGCAAGCAATGTTTGTCCTTGATAAGTAAACACTCTTCTTGAACTTGATTATTACATATTCTGACTTTTGTAGTGCATTTACTTACCCCAAACCCCCTGTGTCAAAGGCAGTTGAGTTCTACCCTTGGAGACAACACACATTTGGTATCTTGATGTTCAACTTAGGCACACCTGAAGTAACATCTGCCCATAGGTTTATCTTCTCTGACTGTTTAGAAATCAAGACATTGGAGGAAATTAAATAATTTTGATTTTTGCACCTGATGCACTACAAATTAGTGTGCTGCTGCTGCTCTTACTTTCCCAGTTACAGTGATCAAAAAGGAAACGTTTCATCCTGAGACAAATCACATTTATTCCTGTATATGAATTAAACATAACATATTCATTGCAGATCGTAGAGTTTTCTGGAAGGTTCTATGTTTGAATGCTTCATAGTAGTGGGGCTGGTGGTAATAAGTTATGCTCCACCATAAATATGGTGTGAATATTCTAACCCAGGAACTCGTAGTACGTGTGTGTGAAATGTGTCTCAAATAAAGTGGTTAGTATTGAACAGCTACTGAGAAATATACATTAGTGAGGTAAAATACTGTTAGTTGATCGTGGGCTGCAATAAAAGACAAGCTGTCAAATTGAAATTTTTCACAATTTCTCATCTTTTCCAATTAAGATAGGCTGAAAACAGTTGGAATCCCTTTCTCTGATCATTGTCTAAACTGTCCTACCAACTGTATGGGTTTTGCAGGTGACAAATTGCCAGTGTAACCTTTAAAAAAAATTAATAATAAAACTGATGGTTGGTGTACGTCATTTTCTTAATGTTGTTAGTTGTTACCTTATGTGGTCCCCTAGTTGGTTTTTTTAAGTAGAGATCAATGTTTTGATGATGTCTACACAATGAGGTTGAATAAAAAATTATATTAATGTAAATAAGTACACTGGATTATTTTGTTCTGTAGAGGTTAATATTCAGTAATTGTTGCTGGTTGGGCACCTTGATATTCAGTTGGTAGTTAGGATAAGATGAAGCATTGAAACCCTTTCACAGAAATAAGAAATTAGTGAAGTGTTTTCATAGTCAGGTATTGGTCATGTATGTTATGTCAGTGTTGAGAAGTTTGTGATGTAAATAATTCCCAAAAATTGCAGTCCTGTAGTGAGATGGAAAATCGGCTCGTAGACAGTGTGAGCATAAAATTAGAGGCATTTTTGGTTGCATGGAGATTGGGTTGAGACTTGCTCACATGTAAAGAAAAGACATATTACAGGAGGGTTGATCTGAAGATGATACTTAGTAATTGAAAAGTTAGAATATGAAGAGATTGAGCATCCAGGCTACATATTGTGTAGGTATCTTCTCATAATTTCTGGGTGAGAATGTTCTGGCTTTTATTGTTTAGTGTAGATAAAAGTAAGCTTTTCTTTGTCCTTTATTGCATTGTCATTCTTAAAATACTTAAAATTTTCAAGTGCAGTGTTGTATGAATCCTTTGGTGAATTTGTTTTCAATGTACCTTTGCTGTGTTCAGAGATTTAGGTTCAAAGTGTGTTTTTTGTCATTAAATTACATTATGTAATGATTCAAACCCCTATTGAGAGTGTGTGATGCTATTGTTTTGATTTGGAATGAGAGCAGAGAAAAAGGAAACCAATTTAAAAACAAAAATAACAAGCTCCACCTTGAAATATATGTAGATTTTGCCGTAATGAAAATTCAGTATTATGGTCTACATGTTTAAGTTTCATGTATTTGTGAATGTCTAATATTTGACTGTTAATAAACTGTAATACATATCATCTGCAAATTAAACAAGAAATAACTATAGATTGCAGAAATTCTACTTAGCAGATGGCAGCTGCCACAAGCATAGAGGTGGTGTACACAAGATTTCAGAGCTGCTAAAGTGAAGAGCAGCTGGAAAGCCAGTCAGTGTTGGCTGCACAGAACCATGTGGAAGTGTACCACATGAGTGATATCTAATCGCACATCAGTGACATTTTTGTCTTTGTTCATGCTGTATTTGTAAAACTTACTGTTCAGTCATAATGTTATGTGCCGAGTGATTATTTTGCGCTCACAGCATTCATTATGAGTGATGGCAAGCGATCACTCAGTGCTGCACAAACAAGTGAAGAGGAACAGTGTTTCATGTGTATCAGTACTTCAAGACAGTCTTATGTTGACTCCACACCGGCACAAGATGTCGCACCAGTGACAGCAGACAGCTGAAGTGTATGGTATTGGTTTTAGAACCATTCAGAGAATATCTAGTGAAGTAAGATGTCTATGCAATCCTGTAACTCAGCTGTCTTTGTCACCAGGCAAGGAACTCAACCACAAAAAAGAATTAAATGACCCAGATGATACTGCAAAAAAAATTAAAAAAAAATTGCAGTGCATAGTATTTGGCATGTATGTCAAAATCATCAGTCAAACACGTGCAAGGGATATGTGCCAGAAGATGAGTGATAAGTACATGGTGGATTAAAAGTTCCTGTCGGTAAGGTTAATTTAATTACAGTGCTTCATGTCTGATCAGCAGAAACTGATTTTGTTCACCCTGATTTTTAAGGTGTCAAAGGTTAAGAACTCTGAAGAAAACTATTCAGAATTGGACAGTGTCTTCAAATGGTGGTGTAAAGAAAAATATCCCTGTGCATTCAGTTATTGTCGAGGATAATGCATCCACACGTGAAAGTGAACAAAGCTCCAACTACGAATTCCAAAAGGCAGATACTATTGCATGGTTATCATCTAATGCAATACCTTATAGTTAGTCGCATACCAGTGCAGAATTGCTGGTTCGTGTCAGTGCAACAAGTCTGCATGCAGTGTTTCAGACATGTGAAATTGTAGAGCAGCATTGAAATGGCACTGTTAGATTACCCCCATACCATTGCCATTACAACCCAGTCTAGCTGGTATGGGCTCAGGTAATAACATACATTGTGGAAAACAACAATGAGGAATACGCAGCACCTTAACATTTGCATGGGCAGCTCACATAAGACAAGCAGAAAACTGCAGGGTGAAGATTACCGCAGAGAAATGAGCAGGAATGTTGTTATAGAACATTTCGTTATAAATCTTGCTGAAAGTCTGACATCTATCTCAGACAGCAAAGACTATGGTGTGGATTTCTTACTGTGAAGTATGTAAGAATTAATTACTGCTGCATATGACTTTTGTATGACTGTCCCTGCAACTGCATTAAAAATTAATAGCTAAAGTATTCATTTTTGGTTTCATAATAATGCAGTTTCCTTCAAAAAATATATTTCATTCAATTAAATACATATGTCATAATGCTGTAGCAGGTTGCACAATGAAATCCATTAAACAATTATTTTTGTTATCCTTAGCCACACATTCTTAATTCCAAAATAAATGCTTTAAATATATTAAATTTCTGTGGATGCTGCGCATGCGTTCACATTTCTAAGGATTCTGTTCATTGTGGAACAATGTGTATAGCACACATTCAGCTGTCACGGTGCCTAAATTAACAGAAGAATATTGGAGCAATTTCCTCTCTTTGCAGAATGCACAATACACCTATCTTTACAGCTGCCCACGACTTTAGTGACTTGAGTAAAAAGTACTTTTCTCAAGAACTAAAAAAATTCAGTGTCTTGAAAGGGGTAGGATACATAGGTATTTTTGTTAGATGAAATAGGTCTGCTTTTTGAGGGTAGTATTTGGCTCACTTTTGTGCCTGTGTTCTGCAATCTGTTAAGTAGAACTTAATATTACATTACATCTGCATAATGAGTCCATCTTTTTAGCAGGTAACACATTACATTCTGATATGTTGAAATGTGAGTGGTACAAGAAGACAAGTAGTATGAAATACAGAGGTAAAATTCTGGAGCAGTATGATGGAATAAAGTTAGCGTTAAAGGGTTTTTAAAGCTTTTTGGTTGTGTGGTGATTTTTTTTTTAGAGTGGGGACAACAGTATGTGTAAGGTAGCTTTGTATGTGTTATAATGATTGAAGGCCTGTAACTTACAGAGTTTTCTGTTTTTGTTGCAGATAATAATTTATATCCAGAACTGTTTGGTGATACATTTCTTCTCTATCATTATTTATACTGAAACACTGAGGGCAAAGTGTTTAGAAAGGTGCTTCTTGCCATTCAGATAAGAAAAGTTTTCTGTTGTATGATGTAAATTAAAAAAAAACCACATTTTTGAGGTTGTCAGCAGTTGCCCATTGCTTAGTATTTCATATGGTCACATTTTTATATTTGAAAATTGACATGGCAGTTATAAAACTATCTTCCATTCTGATGAAAGTGTTTTGTTGTGGTCTGTGTTTTGTTTTTGGTAGCTTTCTTTTGAAACTAAATAAATTTTGTGCAGATATTTAGATCAAAGTTTACAGTGATATTTTGCAACCACTGACATTTTTAAAGTTCAAAATTGGGTCCCATTCAAAAACACTTCCTGTTCAAATATTTAAATGATGTTTCATGTGCTGGTCACAAGCAAGTATTGGTGTTATGTACTTCCTGTAATCTCCAGTGGAGTCAAATCAGCAAATTTAATATTGTATGCAGTGAAAGGAAAATTTGTTTCTAATGATTGTAGCAGAAAGTATACTGAAAAATAAATTTTCACTTCGTGACGACAAAGTAATAAAGGATGAAACTTTCCTGATCAGAAGAATGTGGAATTATGTGCACTACTCATGGTACACAACTTTTTGAGTTTTCACTTGTAGGGAAGGGTCTGCAACAGTTTGCTCATTTGCATTGTATATGTGGTTGATGATATCTATGATTATAAACTCAAAATACTCCAGTCCAGAAACTAATAGTTTGTTCAGTATGAAATTGGTGAATTGTCCATTCCTGAATGATAGGTCTTATCATTTGGACGGAGTGAAAGGTTTCTCACAATTCTAACGTAGGTGGTGTTATCATTTAACATACAATTTTGGTAAATAACAGAAGTAAAATGTTACAATAATGGAACTAATACAGCTACAGATAGAAAAAAAAAACTGGCTCCCACAGGACGGCACAGTGTCTGGCAGTCTGGCAACGAGGGAAAAGGTAACAGGAAAGTGTCTCATGGCCCCAGCTTGAGAGATAACAGGGTACAATGAAAGATGAAAAAAGAGAGAAAACTTAACAGAAGACATTTAAAAACATATGAAGTTGTTAAAGATCCAATGTGAAAATGAAATTTGTAATAAACATTGTGATAGAAGCTTCAGTACTCAGTCTAGTCATTATTCCTAATTTATCAGCTGCCTTCTCTAACAGATAGAATCCAGGTTTCCAAGTCTCATCTGTTAAGTGGTTTATTATTCTTTTTCCTTCTGTTTTGTTGGCCCTCTGTGGTTTTTAAGAGATAACTACATAATGTACTTTTTTCTGACTATTGCCTTTCATTTAGCAGACAAAGAAACACCCTGGTTCAGAGGACGCATAATTACTTTTTTTTTAGTGAGTGTGTTTACCGTATTGAGTGCACAGTTTTTTTTGTAATGAAATAACATTTTGGAAAGTTTCATGAAATTAATGTTCATAGTTTTGTGAAACTGCATCATCTTTAGAAGACACTTGTGTAGTTAGTGAAGTTTTATTGCATTCATTATATAAAACTTGCTGTAAAATACAGTAAGTCTGAAATTTATAGAATTGATAATTTTGTCAGTAAGTTGATGTAGGTTGACCCTCTAGTGACCACTCTTAACATTTTTATTTTTATGAGAAATTAAAAACAGTTGTTTTTAATGGTTTCTTTTAACTGATAGAGGTAGATGAGTAACATGAGTATTGGTTTAACTTTCCAACTTGGTTGAATTATTGCTGGATGTATAGTTAAAATTTGCTTGATAAATCTCTTGTGGTACTAATTAGTAGCTTTCTATACTGCATAACTGTCACATATTAACAATTTTCTTGTGAAAACTGCCGTCTTTAGGAATTCAACTGGAAAAAAGAGGAAGGCAGCATTCTGTGAAATGCCTGTTGGTGGTGTTGATTTCACTGTATGTTTTTAGAGAATATCATGTTTGATGTGGTGTAGTAAATTGCAAAGTAGCTATTAAAATTTTGTGGCATGAAGCAAGGTATATGTTGCATGTTATCTTAGTGGTTGTTACACTTAACAGTAAGCGGTCACTTCATAGAAGTTTGCTTCATTAGATAAGTAAATGTGACCCATTGTGGCCTGCAGTGTCTGCTCATATTTCCCAGTAATCAAGTTTTCTGAAACCTGTAAGAAATTATTTACCTTTTGATTAAAAAGTAATTGAGTGTATTGTAGTATACTTTTCTTAAATGACAGCACCATTTATATTTTTTCAGACAAGTAAGTGTATGCAGCAAGTAACTGGCCTACTCCGTGCCCTTGTCATTCTCCTGTCCAGTGTGTATGTGACTACTGGACGGAGATATGATAAGGTCTTGGGATAGGCGAAGTCAACTGTAAACCAGCAGTCAGCTTATAATTGCAGTGTAACAATGGAACTGATCTGATCTTAGTAATTTTTTAGGTTAACATTAACTTTTTATCTCATTCAATCTGTAAACTGTATTCTAGCAGGATTCTGTGCCAGTGAACTTAATAAATACAGTTTGTTATAATGACTTTTGCTCCATTTGATTAAATAATTAGCACAATTCCTTCCCTCACTTTCCTGGAGAATTAATCTGTTCTACTTAAGTTTAGTCATGTAGCCTAAATAAAAACATAAACTTACAGTAAGACATGTTCAAGCTTGAATTTGAATTCTTTATGTTAATATGTCTGTTGACCATTGTATGTTTGTACTGAATAGTCTTGAGCTACATCTACACTATGCAGATGTGGATTGGCAAATCCTTACCATCATGCCAATATTTTATTCGTATTCAAATGTCGAGTAAATTGATTTTGTAAAAGGTCGGAAAGTGTTCGTGACAGTTTCATTACCTTGATACATTACAAATTGATCTTGACAAGTAATTTTGAATCTCCATAGTGGTCACTTAAATTCTTTATGAACTGTCTGATCAAATTTTGCAGCTAAAATAACTTTATTGGATCTGACAAATGCACAGAGTAATAGTCATCGTGTTTTGACTGTAACTGGGTGATCATATTAGTGCCATGCAGAGATTGGCATTTGAAACTTTTGAGGAAATGTGTATCAGTTACACTATGAACAGAATGTAGTTAGCAAATATTTAATCTGTACTGGCCTAAATGATTGACAGATAAGTTGTGTAACTTAAGTCTCCTACAATAGGAAATTATTAATGAAGTTATTGATTTTGTTTAATTTTTGAACATAAAAAGTATGTCATCTGTAGTAGTGATGAACAGATTATACTAGTGAAATCCCTTAGCACATAAGGCACATTAAGAAGCAATGCTAATTATGCTAAGCAGAGAGAATTTTGTGATGAGTTAAGTTTCCGTACTGGGTCCCCCATTCCTTACTCCTACAATTTTTTTCATATAATCTGGCTTATTTTCAATATAATTTCTTTACTTCTTGTATTGTAAACTTCAGTAATAAAGAGTGAATGTAGTGTTTGTTTCTTTTTCCACCTTGCAAATGAACTGTCTGCTGAGAAACAGCTTTTAAAATGTTGTAAACTGTAGCTCAGCATTCTTAATATGTTTAAGTGGAACTGCAGTATATGGAGGAGATGGGAGTGACCAGTTTTTTAATGTAATTTTGCCATTGCACTGCTGCAGAAAAAATCTTTGGTTGCTACGGTAGGTACTTCATATTCTGCAAACAGTCTTCTTTTCTTTGAACCAGATAATTTACTGATAATATTTAATGAAGTTTGTCATTTTTCTTCATTGTGTACTGACTGACAAGACAACAAATAGGCCCTTAAAAATTGATCCCCAATATAAAATATCCCATGAATGAAATATTAGAAAACAACATTGTATACCAGGTTTCTTTCATAAGAGTTGTAAGGCACGTTTGGTACCACTCTATCTAAAGGACATGTAAGATTCTTCTTTAAAAATCGTTCTGTTTGTAACAGAAAACAAACTGATGCTTTCCCTTGACACAGGGTGTCACACAAGACATGATGACCAGGCGCCCCCCCCTTTTTTTTTACTGTCTCCAACTACACATTGCAAAGACAAAAATTGCTGAAATTATCTGCTGAAACACCAGAAAAAATGCACCTAGCACCTTTTAGGAGGGACACACTGTAAGTTCTTAAAATCTGTAAACTAGCATGGAAAGCTTCATTACATAAGGCTTTGTACTTACATCAATAATACAGTTTAGTTAATTTGAGAAATAACCTGATGGAAATTTTAGGTAAGTGCTATTTTGTGAGTGCTGGATATGCAGAACGCTTATTTATGTAGCCTCCTTTCTGTTCTTTCAATACAGTGTAGGATGTTAGGAAAGATGAGCATTAATGGCAGTGCACAGTGTATAAAGATGTAAGATTTAATGACATTCTTCCACGCTTGTCATTACAATTTAGTAAGGGCACAATAGACCTTACTTTATTATTATTATTAATAATCACCATAATTAATATGTAATGTCTGCTCTTTGAACTACTGGTAGGAGAAACATGAGAACAGCATTGGAAAGTGAGTGATGAAACAGTTAATAGCATCCACCAGCGTATTGCTTCTTTTGAGTAGAAAGTCATTATGGGTTAAGATGATGAAACTATAATATTCCTCTCTGAGGAACTAGATGTAAGTAAAATTTTGTTTGTGCAAGGAGGCTTACTCAAAACTTATGGCATATTATGAAAAATACACAAATTTAATACAGACTTCAATATTTCCTTTGGGTATCACTGCATGGATACACCTGAATATACAGGTAAAATGAAATACTTGGAAATGGAAAAATGAAAATTAACAGAACCAACAGAAATTAGAAGTATTGAGACTAAAGTGAAGAATTTGCAAACTTTAAACCATTTCTACCAATTGCAAACACATTTTGTGAAAGGAAGAGAAAAGCTGAGGAGAAAAGCCGAAAGGGTTTGGAAAGGAAAACCATATGTATGGATTTCGGCAAGAATCTGCCTCTGCCTAACATTACTGTAACTAATGCTGTATACTATAGACAGCAATTATCTATGTATGCTTTAAATGTCTGCTGTTTATCAAATGCAGAGTGTACATTTTCCCTTTATCTTGAATGTGTTGCCAAAAAAAAAAAAAAACCAAAAAAAAAAAGAGGTAGTGACATCTGTTCATTCATTCATACATTTTGTTTCAATTATCTTGACATAACTGTGACAAATCTTTGTTTTGTGAGTAATGTTCTGGCCAAAATAAGAATACACAATTACTCAGTTTTTGCCCAATTTGGTTTCAGTAGAGAGAAAATTTGACACTGTAAAATATTTCCAATAAGAAGACATTATTATTTGGAATGTGATAAAAGCATGGGGCTTATAAACCAGAAAGCTCAAACAGAAGTTCCTGAAGATTGTATGGAGGTGTTTGCAGCAGCTTGGTCCAACTGTTCACCAGTTACAGTTGTTGAAGCTACATCTGAAACCTTTAGCCATTGAGCAGCAATCCTTACTACTTTCTAAAAGTAGAAGTGTCTTTTCCTACAGGTCCAGTTAGAGAACTAGAGATGGAACTCGCCCAAGGCTTGTCAGGTTCAGGATGACTTATGATGGAGCATGTGAGATTGAAGCTCCGAAATCTGCTCATCCAGCTGAAGACTCCAATAGACTAAAATTTGATGTGCCCATGTTTTCTTATACTAGTAAGATTGTACGATAAGCTTCAAATCTTATATTTGTTTACTACAATATAGTTTGATTCTTTATATTTCCTGACCTCCTACCCATCTGCCCTGAGAAATACCTCTATTTGCAGGTTTTGAAAAATTTGTCAGAAGCCCAAGAAATATTTTGAGTCTTCCTGTTGCTTGAAATTCTCAGGATAGGCGATGTTGTACAGCTTTTTAAATATAGTTTGATTCATATTTCAAAAGGAAAAAGCAATGCTGTTGCCACTTTTCAATTCATACACTCGAGCCCCATCTTCCATTGAATAAGGTACTGTTATTCCAAGTCATAACGAGTAGGTACAGAAGCGTGAATAAATTTTCAGTAATATTGTTGTATATTTACAGAATATTACTTGAGGTTTGTAATTTTGCAAAATAACTGTAAAGTCAAGACATGATTTAAAAAGAAATATTATCTGTAAAATTTATAGAACTAGAGTTAGAGGAATCTTACCCTTCTCATCAATTACATTAGTATATTTTGCAGATTGTTAAATGTTAGTTTGTATAAAGCAGCAATGTTTACGTTTAGCACGCAGATGGCCATAGTTTTTATGAGTTTCAGTGGCGTTTCTGAGTAATCATTTTGCCAAAGCTGCATTCAAACAATCTGAAACTGTACAAATGGTTCATTTTGAAGTTGTTAGAATTTTTACGTGCTGTTGAAGCAGTTTTTGTTGCTTTTGAAAAATCATTTGCTGAGATTGACAAATCTTACATTAAGTATTATCCCATGAGTGACACAGGTTTTGAGGACTCTTTTGCTTTCTAGATTGTGTGGTAGTGTCACTGACTGCTTGGAATTATGCAGCAATTATATCAGTTATTTATGGTAATGGAAAGTCCTTGCAGAATGTAAATAATTTGGGAGCAGAGGTAACAACTATTCGATGAGTTCTCTCTGCTCCTAAGTTATTTAACCTAATATTTCTTTGCTTGAGCATGTGCCAGCATTTTCCAAATTCCTTAAGGACCAACTAACTCATTATTTTAATCAATTAATGTAGTTACATGATTGTATGTCACAGATTCATTTATAACTAGCAGGCTAATGTATATGATCTTCCACGTACTTGCAAGTCTTCCTGAGAAAATAAAGGAATGTACTCGTGAACCTAATGGTAAACTCATCTGTGAACTGGCTTGTTTTATTGCACATCTATGTTGATAGTTGTCTTGAAAACAAATCATAATGTCTTTTTGTATTGCTAAGGAATGTTGATCTAGAAAATGATAGTCTGTCCTAAGACTGGGTACAGGAGTAAGTATCAAAGGTATAACACCCTGCGATTTGGGTCACGGCTACTAACAAGGGAACCTCCCCATCGCACCCCCCTCAGATTTAGTTATAAGTTGGCACAGTGGATAGGCCTTGAAAATCCGAACACAGATCAATTGAGAAAACAGGAAGAAGTTGTGTGGAACTGTGAAAAAATAAGCAAAATATACAAACTGAGTAGTTCATGGCAAGATAGGCAACATTAAGGACGCTGGGACCGCAGCAGCGCCGTGGTCTCGTGGTAACATGAGCAGCTGCGGAACGAAAGGTCCTTGGTTCAAATCTTCCATCGAGTGAAAACTTTAATTTTTTATTTTCAGTTTATGTGACAAACTCTTATGTTTTCATCACTTTTTTGGGAGTGATTATCACATCCACAAGAAAACCTAAATCGGGCAAGGTAGAAGAATCTTTTTACCCATTCGCCAAGTGTACAAGTTAGGTGGGTCGACAACATATTCCTGTCATATGACGCACATGCCGTCACCAGTGTCGTATAGAATATATCAGATGTGTTTTCCTGTGGAGGAATCGGTTGACCTATGACCTTGCGATCAAATGTTTTCGGTTCCGATTGGAGAAGCACGTCCTTTCGTCTACTAATCGCACGGTTTTGCGATGCGGTCGCAAAACACAGACACTAAACTTATTACAGTGAACAGAGACGTCAATGAACGAACGGACAGATAATAACTATGCAAAAATAAAGAAAGTAAAATTTTCGCTCGTGGGAAGACTTGAACCAAGGACCTCTCCTTCTGCAGCTGCTCACTCTACCATGGGACCATGGCGCTCCTGAGCTCACTTTGTCCTTTATGTTGCCTATGTGGCCAAGACTGATGACCAGTTTGTATATTTTGCTTATTTTTTCACAGTTCCACACAACTTCTTCCTGTTTTCTCAATTGATCTGTGTTCAGTTTATCAAGGCCTATCCACTGTGCCAAGTTATAACTAAATCTGAGAGGGGTGCGATGGGGAGGTTCCCTTGTAAGTAATTCACACTTGTTTATAGATTAGTATTTTATATGTTCTGCCTTAGCTCCTTCCCAAAGAGCTTAAAATTTAATGATAATTTAATTTATGGATATTGTCAGATAAGCATACTTTAGCTACTTGCTAAAAGTATTGAATATAGGGGACTCTTCCTTCTTCACTACTTCATCCAAATGACATGCTTTGTGCATTTTAGTTGTCCCATGCATGAGGAAGTATGTTGAAATGAGACTTTTACAAGGGCATTTGTTAATGTGAACAGTTGTTCATATTCAGTAGGAAAGCTGTAGGAAGACAGAGACGGAAAAAACCAGAAATAGTAATACGGCAACAATCTAACATCATGGGGAAAAGAAAAGTCAGAATACTTCAGTAAGCACAATTGGTGATTGGCATGCCTGACCCTCTTTGAGTGAAAACTGTAGTGGTGGGAATACCAGAGGAACAAGGTTACTTGTCAGATTGGTGGAGGAACTTGGAATAGTGGAAGATTGATTTGAGTCAGTCCCGAGGAGGCAGTGTGAGAATAGCACACAATCTTTTAGATCAATAAATACTGTGAAATAGTTGCATTTTTAGGAACAAGTTGGGTATAAAATAACTGTACAACAGGAGTTGCCTCAGCTGCTCCTTTTGCCTGAATGTCTAAGAAACAGTGTGTGACCTACTGTTCAGTTGACTTATGCCAACTGGTTTTAACTCCGTTCTTATAGAATTGTTCAACTTTATCCAGATGTTGTGGAAAGCCCTTACATTGCCAGTCGTGTCCTCATATTTTGTTTAGTATAGTTAGTATCTATGGAATGTAGTTGAATTAAGTCAGGTGATGCTGAGGGAACTAGATTAGGAAATGATACTTCAAGTGGCAAGAGTTTTGCTATTAGGGGAGCAAAAAACTGATTGTCGAAGTATGGAGGATATAAAATGTAGACTGGCAATGGCAAGGAAAGTGTTTCTGAAGAAGAGAAATTTGTTAATAACGAGTATAGATTTAAGTGTCAGGAAGTTGTTTCTGAAAGTATTGGTATGGAGTGTAGCCATGTGTGGAAGTGAAACATGGACAATAGTTTGGACAAGAAGAGGAATAGGAGCTTTCAAAATGTGGTGCTACAGAAGAATGCTAAAGATTAGATGGGTAGATCACATAACTAATGAGGAGGTATTGAATAGAATTGGGGAGAAGAGGAATTTGTAGCACAGCTTGACCAGAAGGAACCAGTTGGTAGATGATGATCTGAGGCATCAAGCGATCAGCAATTTAATATTGAAGGCAGGGTGGAGGGTAAAAATCGTAGATGGAGACCAAGAGATGACGACACTCAACAGATTTAGAAGGATGTAGGGACTGGGAGATGAAGCAGCTTGCACAGGATAGAGTAGCATGGAGAGCTGCATCAAACCATAAGGAATAAAGATTTCCTGTAAGACAAAAAGGAAAATGTATCTGTCAACCAAGAATAGCTCCAATGCTGATGATTTAACTAAATACAAGGAATACTGTAAAATATTAAAAAAAGTAATTCAGACATCTAAACAGATGCACTACGAGAAGAAGATAGCAATGTCGGGGAACAAAATAAAAACAATATGGGATATAGTGAAAGAGGAGAGTGGTAGAACCAGAAAGGAACAGGAGCAAATAGCACTAAGGGTAGATGACACATTAGCAACCGATGGGCATAGTGTGGCAAATCTATTTAACAAGTACTTTATATCCGTTACTGATAGAATGGGATTGTCAGGAACAGTAAATAATGCCCTTGAATATCTGAAACTAGCCTTTACAAATAGCTTCAGGTACATGAATATGCCACTCACTTCACCAAAAGAAATAACTTCCATAATAAAATCTTTAAAAACAAAGCATTCTAGTGGTTACGATGAAATATCAGCAAAGTTAATTAAGGCATGTTTTTGTGAGTTTAGTACAATTCTAAGTTACTTGTGTAACCAGTCAATTATAACTGGGACATTTCCTGACTGGCTGAAATATGCAGATGTTAAGCCTCTATTCAAGAAAGGGGATAAAGAGATGCCATCAAACTACAGACCGATTTCACTTTTGCCAGATTCTCAAAAATTTTAGAAAAAGTAATGTACAGGCAGCTTCTCAACCATCTGACCACAAATAACATATTATCAAGAACACAGTTTGGATTTCTGAAGGGTTCTGATATCGAAAAGGCTATTTACACCTACAGTGACAATGTACTTAATTCATTAAATAACAAGTTACAAGCAGCAGGTATTTTCTGTGATTTGTCAAAGGCATTCGATTGTGTAAACCACAACATCCTTTTAAATAAATTATAATTCTATGGTGTCACGGGCAGTGCTGCAAAATGGTTCAAGTCATACCTCGCTAACAGGTAACAAAGGGTGTCAGTGCAAGGGACTAGTGAATTAAGTCATCAGAATGGGAAGAAATTACATGTGGTGTCACATAGGGATCCATCTTAGGGCCATTGCTTTTTCTTGTGTACATTAATGATCTCTCATCAGTTACACTGCCAGAAGCAGAGTTCGTTTTGCTTGCAGAGGACAAAAGTATTGCAATAAATAGTATGTCAAGTGTAGTTATAGAAAGATCTGCTAATGATATTTTCATGGATATTAATAAATGGTTTAAAGCCAACTCACTGACATTAAACTTCGAAAAGACTCACTGTATGCAATTCAAAACCTGTTAGAGGTTTCCACCCAGCATATGCATAAAGTACGAAGAAGAGCAGATAGAAGAGGTTGACAGTCTTAAATTCCTGGGATTACAACTTGATAATAAATTCAGTTGGGAGGAGCACACCACAGAACTGCAGAAACGCCTTAACAAATCTGTATTTGCAATTCGAGTGTTAGCAGACATAGGCAACATAAAAGTGAAAAAGCTTGCATACTTTGCCTACTTTCATTCCATAATGTCATATGGTATATTTTGGGGTAACTCTTCAAGTCAAACAAAAGTTTTCAGAGGCCAAAAGCATGTAATACGTATTATTTGTGGAGTAAGCTCACGGACGTCTTGTAGAAACCTCTTCAAAGAACTGGGTATACTAACTACTGCCTCTCAGTATATTTACTCCTTAATGAAATTTGTCCTAAATAATATATCTCTTTTTCCAACAAACAGCTCAGTTCATACATACAATACCAGGAACAAAAATGATCTGCACAAGGACTTAAAAGCAGTTACTTTAGTTCAAGAAGGGATCCACTACTCAGGAACACTCATCTTCAATAATTTGCCAGTAAACATAAAAAATTTAGTTACAAATAAAGATCAGTTTAAAAGGAGCCTGAAAGACTTACTAGTGGCCAACTCCTACTCCATTGACGAGTTTTTTAATAGAAACAAATGATGTATATATTCATACTATTGGTATTGTTATTTCAGCTTTTTTTAAACAAAAAAAAAAAAAAAAAAAAAAAAAAAAAAAAAAAAAAAAAGAAGAAGGGTGACATGTTCCACATCCATCCTCAACATGGATCTATAGAACGAAAAACTAATCTAGTCTAACCAGTCTCAGGACTGAAGACCACAACAACAACAACAATTAGGATCTGTTTTCCAGCATATATAGCACTAGACTTATATCGAGTTTCAATCTGTAACTTGAATGCAGATAGTTAGATTGTGTTATGGTCAGTAGATGATTTAAAACTTCAATACACTGGGTAATGAAATTTCTTTTTGTAGTGGTATCTTCTATGGAAGTGATAGTTAATCTCACTATGTGAGTTCTTCAGATAATTGTAGTATTGTTGAAATATAACTAATATGAACTACTGCTGCATAATTAACATTAAAGAGAAAAATTATGATCTAACCAAAATTGCTGGCTTGAAAGTTGATTTGCTTCGAGTAAATGCTGAACATTTCTGCTAAAAATATAATTTTCTGTGTCTGTTTTATAGATATGATCGGTCTCTCTTCTGTTGGACATATCAAACTGAAAAAACTACCCATATCCATGATTCTATGGGTGCAACAGCTGTTTTGATGAAAAAGTTTGTGTGTATACACAATAAATGTCATAACTCCTTCGGGAATTGGAAATTTGCGAGCATGTGGTTAATGGGTGGGGGTCATAATGGTGAGTTGAATGGGGAGTTGGGTCTGATGTAATGTGTATCCACGTGGTTGATATGGTTAAGTCAAGTGTTCTAGAGAAGCTGAGCATCCGGGTTCAAGTCTGTGTGACATACTTTCGGGTATCACCATTACGTTGCCACAATGCCCTGTGCAGCTGGAGGCTGTTATTTCCTTCCTCTTTTTCCCATCCCATTTCCTGTCACCCAAATTATTCGTTTGTTTTTTGTGTGCCATTGTGAAAGCAGCAACAGTATTCTGAAGCATTGATTCCTACGCAGTTTTTGCCGGCCGGAGTGGCCGAGCGGTTAAAGGCGCTACAGTCTGGAACCGCACGACCGCTACGGTCACAGGTTCGAATCCTGCCTCGGGCATGGATGTGTGTGATGTCCTTAGGTTAGTTAGGTTTAAGTAGTTCTAAGTTCTAGGGGACTTATGACCACAGCAGTTGAGTCCCATAGTGCTCAGAGCCATTCCTACGCAGTTTAAAACGTAATACAGTAGAATGCAGATGAAAGTACAACATAAAACAGTATCTTCGGATTAAAATTGCAGAAACTTAATACCATCTTGAATGAGGTGCATATCTTGTGTATCAGCATGCAGATTTTAATTCCGTAATTATTACTACTACTGTTGTTGTTGTTGTTGTTGTTAATCTTGGTGACAGGCATATTTTGCCAGTACTGTGTGTAATTTTTTTTGGTCAGAAGTGGGAGGTAGGTTGCTGGTCCTTATAAATATGTAGAGAAACAGGTGTGTGGTCTTTGACTGTAGGATAACTCTAAAAACTGCTTCAAAGATCTTCTTAGTATGGTTTGTTACATAGATTATGATTTTACCTCATCTTTCATAGTTCTGCCATAGACACTTGAGGTTTAATTCTGTATACGGAAACAGCAAGTTTAATTCAGCTGTTAGTATATGTTGATCTATTTTCAGAATTATTAATTTTTGAAAATCACATTTCATTACTTTTGGAGTTATCACCCCTATGTGCGAACAAAATCTTGCCACCAAATCGGATATTTGATACATGTGAAAAATTAATCACCAGTAGTGTACTGACTAAATAAACTACAGAGTAAGGTGGTGCAGTGCTTAGCACACTGGACTTACATTCGGGAGGACAATGGTTCAAATCCGCGTGCAGCCATCCTGATTTAGTTTTTCTGTGATTTCCCTAAATTGCCTCAGGCAAATGCAGGGATGATTCCTTTGACAGGGAATGGCCAACTTTCTTCCCCATTCTTTCCTAACCTGATGGGACTGATGGCCTCACTGTTTGGTCCCCTCCCCCAAATCAACCAACTAATGCTTCAGAGGTTATGAAACTTTAGTATAAATATGGTTTATGTGTAGTATGATCTATGTTTGCCATTCACAAAGATGGCAAATTTCCAAGCTGTTGGGGTTTGGATACTGTTTGATAAGTGTCTTTTGAGTATCTCAGCTTTTAACAGTTTTCACCCCCTTTGATTTATTACATTTAAATTGGAGAATTCATCTAAAATTTTTTCTTCTGTTATTCATAAAGGTATGTGCAAAACATGCAGTACTGTTCTACTCATTGATAAGAACACAGTGATCTGTGAAAATATTTGTATAGGTTATATTCTGTATTAAAAAAAACACACACACACACACACATGAGAGAGATATGTTCTGACACACACTTTGTTCTTCAAAATTTAAAAGTACTCAAAGGGCATGTTAAGAGGATGCAGGGCAGAGACTTCCCAAAATTATGGAAGAACTATAGATGGATGGAAAAAGACAGAGTGCTCCCCAGAACACATTGGAGAACAGGAGTGAGAATATCTGTGGAAAGGAGGTGTGACCTGGCAGCAAGTGGAGAAAGAAAAGTGATGGGACGACTGAGCCAATTGGAAGAGGACTCATCAGCACCCAGACTCGGTAGTAGCTGGAACAGGGATCTGGATACATACATACAAGCATAAGGAACCATTTTAACCAGGATACCAATAGAAAGTATATTTGTATTTTGTATCACTTTCTCTGCTAGCCCTGTCACGTAGTATACTTCTAACACTGCTTTTCTAGGCTTACATTATTTTTTTTAGCTCTCATTTGAAGATTGAAACTGATAACCATATAAAAGATGGAATGTTTCAAGAAGATTAATCTGATTTCACAAGACTGCCATTCTACGTGTATGAAGATAGGAACTGTGAATAAGTATAGAAATTTGCACATTATTATTTTCAAAAGAACTTGACTTACAAGGGCATATCTTCTGCATGCACGTAAAATATAGCCCTGAGGTACTTCTTAGAATTACATTTCGGATCAAAGTTTTTATTTGCCTTTCACGAATGTTCAATGTGCATTCCATCGGATGCCCACCAACATCCAAATGATGATCAAATTTATCACTTGCTTGAACATGAACATGTCTGGAGTTACTGCATTCACTACAACTGTTATGCAATGCTCCCAAAGTTGTTAGAATCAGAGGAACATAGCTAATCTTTCACCAACCACCACAATAAATAGTGTGGAGGCTAACAGTTGCAATGTAAGTTCACTTGTCAATTGCAGCCAATACACAGTTCAGAAAGGCTTAAATGCAGGTGCAGAAGACACACTTAGAGTGTAATTGGATGAGTCTTTCTCAAACATCCTATATAAAACAAACCAGACAAATGGGAGTAGAGCACACACTCTGATGATTCCATGCAAACATAATTACAGATAGATCAGGGTGACCAGATTTCCAAAATAAAAATATAGGAACCAAAGTAGAAGTTAAAATGAATTGACATTTTGTGGAAACTTACTATTATATCTGTACAGTAGAGGTGTTTCAAGTACTTGGCTTGTGCTAAAAGTGTATAGATCTTCATTTGCTAAATTTCCTACAAAAACATTAAAATACCTCACATTACTAATCGAGTAAATATTTTATTGTTGCCACATGCGAACATAGTACATCACTTCAATGTAATGAGGTCTTTAACTAGGGTAGAATATTAGTGTTCTGTACATATTACTTATTTTTCACTCTCAATTGGTCTTGGAAGTTTCACTGTGTGTAGTTCCTCAAAAATATTTATTATATTTTGCAGAAGACTGTTTCGGTCAGAACTTTTGTATTTTCAAACAGAATTTTGTAAAAAAAACAACACTGGAAGTATCCTGACAATGAGTGTTAGCTATAATTATTTCATTAACTGTTTCCACACTAAACCTTTTCATGCGTCCACGAAGCATTTGTGTTAGAACACGGTTTCTTCTGTAGAGTTAGTGCAAGTGGAGCTAGCACAGTCATAGTAATGAGGTGCAAATTATTGCAGCAGATATCCTGAAAACCTCATACAGTTCAGTTTAATTAAAGAGATATTTTCTTTACTCTCCAGTTATGACCACATTTGTTGATCGCTTGGTTAAGCTTCAGTTTACTAAACACACTACTTCAAAATATATGGGAATTTTAACAAAAAAATGTGACAATATGCATTCCATATAAATGTTATCGAGACAACTTGGACATTTAAGCTAAATATGGACAGTCACATAAAATACAGGTCCTCAGCTCACCCTAATATATAGCAGTGGTTGTCAGTCTTCTCTGCTGGAGAGTAATTACTAACACTGTATGGCAGCACCTGGGATGGAAAGGGGGTACTGATAGCTTAACAGAATTATTGTAAGGTATCACAACAAATATTTTTGAGTGAAAAAAATATGTTGATACTTGCATTTTTCTGAAGCCTAAGTGTGCACAATTTTCTGGACCTAGTTGTGTACTGTGGCCAGTGGCACCACAAAGGTCCCATGTTTGTTTTCCTGCTTTTCAGGAACATTTTCTGTTAGTCTTCATGCCCTAGTATCTGAAAGAATACCAAGCAGTTGCAGCAGACCATTATAACTGGCCTTTTGTGTTATGCCAAATAGAACAGGCAGTTTTAAATAATATATCTTATTCAAAATTGTCAGAAAGGCAGATGATAGCTTTGTATAGAAAAGAGTTTTTAAGAATTAACTGTTATTGGGGTGAACACCTTGGCCACTTTTCCCAATTGGACACTGTGTTGGTATTAGGCTGTGGTCACAGTGGCACGAATATCAGTATTCCCGTGATAACTGATATCGGCCCATCTTTTCAAATCAGGACACTACTATGTGTGCGCTCACACTGCAGCCGATCTCACTGCCCAAACATATAGACTTTGGACTGTAATATGTTAAATTTAAATCAGTTTATTTATTTCGGTCAAATCAACAAACTTACATTTGGATTAGAAATCACAAATAGGCAAAATCCTCCTGGAAATTTTAGGTGTAGATTATAAACTCAAAAAATACTTAAGTGAGAATGGTGTATGTTATGGTTAAGTACTGTAGTGGACTGTTCTTATGTTGTGGTATGTGGACATTAGCTTTCTACATATTATTACTACCTACTGGCATACTAAAAATTGTTGTCGACTACTGGCTTTTTGTACCAGTAGGGTCGTAATACTATTATATGAAGAGGTTTACAGATGTGGTGTATGTGTCTCAACTTTTCAATGCTTTAGGTGTCAAAGAGTATCTAATTCTAAACTTTCTTTCACATGTATGCCAAATGTCAGTCATTGAAGGCAAGTTGATGTATGTGTGCACAACTTGAAATAAATTCAGACAAACAGTGTTTCAGGTTCATCACCAATAATCTCAAGTATGTGAAACCCTTTCAGATAATGAAAGCTGATTTAGAGTACTTGCTGAGGTGTGATTAGATTTCCATTTAAAAAAATCAGATACTCATTGAAGAGACAGTTCTGTTCTGCCTCAAGTAAAGCTAGAAGTGACACTTCTTATATTTGACGTCTGGCGATTACAGCTTTCCAATTTTTAGGTGTATCCCACATTCTGGGAAATCCATTTAAAAGTCTTTGAATGCTATGCTGGTTGCTATTTACAATTACCTAAAGACTAATCTAGAAGTTACCATCTTCATTATTGCACCCCAAATACTATGAAATATAAAATTTATACTATACTGTATAGCAGGCCTACTTTGTTCCTAGGAGGGTTAACTTGCTCCAACTCTGAAAAAAGATTCAGTCCTGCCTAGCATCTATTTTAAGAAACATTTTGTAATAGTTCTGATTTTGTCCAATAGTTGACAGTTTCTACTAGCTCATATGTTGGGGCGTTATTCTGCCAATTACTAGTAATTTTTGTGGAGGAAAAGTATTTTGCTACCAGAAAACTTTAAACAGAAGGCTGGTGGTATTCATTTAGGTGTAGAAATTGTTGTATAAATTGTACCCACAAACTTGTAACCAACATGTTCTTTATCAATGTATGATTGAAAGTGGTTGTAAAGGTTATTTTGTGGGAAAACTGTGGCAACTTCGCTCCACTCACAAAGTGGATCAAAGTAGCTCCACAGTATGTTCATTACTTTTCGACCTGATTCAGCTCAAGTTTAATCTTATTATGTTTAAAGAGTACTGCTAAGATGTTAATGTTATAGTGTGGTATGAGTGTAAATGACTGCTAGGATCTCACCAGTATGCTGTTTATAGCACAAAAAATCTGCAAGAATGTCTGGCATCCATAAGAAATGCTGGACAATGGTTCAAACCCGTGTCCGGTCATCCCTATTTAGACTTTCTGCAATTTCCCTAAATTGCTTCAGGAAAATGCCAGGATGGTTCCTTTGAAAGGGCGGCAGATTTCCTTCCCCATACTTTCCTCAGCTGATGGGACCAATGACTTTGCTGTTTGGTCCCCTCCCCCAAAACCAACCAATCCATAAAAAATTGAATACTTGCTCGAAATATCACAAAATGCTTCTAAACTTGTGCCAGGTGCTAGTAAACAGATTAATAATAGAAAAATCTGAACAATGTTTGATTATTGTAGTGAGGAAGTCATATTAGAACAACAGATTCATGACAAAAATTCGTACAGAGTTTGAGAACCATACAGAAGTCAAATGGAACTTTTAGCAGCATCTACAGAAAGTGAAGAGACTGTATCAAAACCACAAGAAAAACTGTAAACAGTTGCCAAACATATTGATCTGTTTGTGATTACACAGAATGAAAATAAGCATTAAAGATATTGAAAGTTTTATCGCTGTGAATGAAGGTGCACTTTTCACCACTGGCTGATATAGTTGAAGGCATGAACCCCTCAAAACGATTGAGTGAAAAGGGCATTTTCTCAGTGCCGCAGTTGGTCAATGGTGATGAATTTGTGCAAAAGTTTTGCTGAGAATTTTGCTAATATAGTCACTAACATTTTGGCAGACCAGCATACCTAATGAAACATTAGCATTTTCTTTGATAACAAGTCAACAACCAATTTTATTCATGTTTGTTACTTTTTTGTATCTTAAATAAAAAAGTTGCAATATCCTGAATTATTATTATTATTTTTGTTCCTTTAATACCAAAAAGTACGTAAATATTGGTTTACTATGGTACTGTTGGGTAACACAAATTTTAGAGTGGGTAACATTGACCGAAGTTGTTATCCTGTCAATAAACAATATAAAATTTCAAAAAATATCTTTGTATGTCATTAGATGGTTTTTACATAGTTTTAGATTATCAGAAGTCATTTTATGAAACTACTATTCGTTACATGATTTTTTGAAAAACTGTCCAAAGGTGGTGCTAAGTAACTTCCAAATTTTGGTACTATGTTTTATGCAAGTGAACTAAGACACAGTAATTTGACTTCCTTTATTAAAAGCTACACCTAAACTGAAATAATATTTCCACCATAAACTTTATTTATTTTCTTAAATCCACCGAGCAAGTTTTCAGAGAGCATTGAAGTTCTCAGTACTAGAATCTGAATATATTGCATTAATTGTCACCTTTTGTAAAGTGAGCTGCTGTGAAGCCACAAATATACCTTTCAATAATTAAATAATACTTGCTTACTCACACACAAATTTTATTCATGCATAATGTAATAGAAACATCTAGTTTCACCTCATAAATTAACCATTATATGCTCATAACATATTTGGCAAAAACTTTATACGCTGAAGTCGCACATCCTGCCACTGTAGTGCAATAAATCATGGTAAAACTATGTGTTTTACAGATCCATAATTCAGTGTACCATTGAAACCACATATTTTCATAATACACACGTACAACTATGAAATACACCAAGTAAGGCATGTTAGATTAAAAGGTTGCAACCTCTTCTGACTCCAGCCAGTGGTGGGAGAAGGAGAGTTGTCAGAGTTAGTGTTTTTAACTTTTGTGGCTGGGCTTTTCCCCCCTTGGTCTACATAATTTGCCAAACTTCCTGTTATTTCCAGTAACTGACAAGGGAACCTCCCCATTGCACCCCCCTCAGATTTCGTTATAAGTTGGCACAGTGGATAGGCCTTGAAAAACTGAACACAGATCAATAGAGAAAACAGGAAGAAGTTGTGTGGAACTATGAAAAAAATAAGCAAAATATACAAACTAAGTAGTCCATGCTGAAGATATGCAACATTAAGGACAATATGAGCTCAGTAGCACCGTGGTCCTGTGGTTAATGTGAGCAGCTGTGGAAGGAAAGGCCCTTGGTTCAAGTCTTCCCTCGAGTGAAAATTTTAATTTTTTATTTTCAGACAATTATCAAAGTACAGGCACTCACACACAATCAACTTCGCTCTCCAAAATTCCAGGACATGTTCAGATTTGCTTGGACATATGCAGGATTTGACGGTCTACACACGGAAAAATTTGAAAAAGTTAAAAACATATGTTTTGACAGAGCACAGGGAAAACTGTGCGACTGTGAAACTGTTGCATTCATTTGTTGCAGTTTATGTGACAAACTCTTATGTTTTCATCACTTTTTTGGGAGTGATTATCACATCCACAAGAAAACCTAAATCGGGCAAGGTAGAAGAATCTTTTTACCCATTCGCCAAGTGTACAAGTTAGGCGGGTCGACAACATATTCCTGTCATGTGACGCACATGCCGTTACCAGTGTCGTATAGAATATATCAGACGTGTTTTCTTGTGGAGGAATCAGTTGACTATGACCTTGCGATTAAATGTTTTCGGTTCCCATTGGAGAGGCACGTCCTTTTGTCTACTAATTGCACGGTTTTGCGGTGCAGTCACAAAACACAGACACTAAACTTATTACAGTGAACAGAGACGTCAATGAACGAACGGACAGATCATAACTGCGAAAATAAAGAAATTAAACTTTTCACTTGAGGGAAGACTTGAACCAAGGACCTCTAGTTCCATAGCTGCTCACGCTAACCACGGGACCACGGCGCTCCTGATCTCACATTCTCCTTGTGTTGCCTATCTTGCACATAGACTTCTCAGTTTGTTTGTTTTGCTTATTTTTTTCATAGTTCCACACAACTTTTTCCTGTTTTCTTGATTGATTCGTGTTCAGTTTTTCAAGTCCTATCCACTGTGACAACTTATAACTAAATCTGAGGGGGGTGCGAAGGGGAGGTTCCCTTGTGAGGAAAGTATGTATGGTACTCACTACGCTCTTTCAGAGACAACTCATTTACATGCATTCGGCATCTTTAATAGCAAATGCCACATTGCAGCACTTGTCTCCAAGCACAGAGGTGTTGTGCTATCCATCCCAAGCCTATAGGATAAAAGCTAACCTACTTCATACATAGAACAGATTCTAACCTAAGTGATAGCTTTTATGTACCACATTGTGTCATTTGAGAGAGGTGGAGCTTCACCTTTCAACTCCCTGTAGCTGCTGTGTAACTCGTTATGGCTGTAGTCACAGTACATAACCTAATGTCCTTGACCCTGCCAAAAATAGCTTATGTTAAGATGGTTGTTGGTGCCACTATTAACACAGTGTGTTATAGAGAAGAAAAACTGTTGCTTTGTTACACTGCCAGACCCAAAAGGGCAGGAGGAAATGAAATCAAACTTCAGAGGTTGTGACAGGGCCTGTGGTGTAATTTCAGTGATTGCAAAATTGAGTCAAATTTACAATGATCTGTGCAATGTGAGTAAAGTTAAAATATTGCACCCTTCCCCTCTGGGCTGGATACATGCACAGATTTGGCTGGGTAAGGTGTCACAAAGTCGGTGAGTCTTCTACATCTGCAAACCAGTGTGAGGGGCAAGGCAAGGGGTACGTCCCATTGTACCAGTTATTAGGGTTTCTTCCTATTCCATTCACATATGGAGCATGGGAAGGATGACTGAATGCCTCTGTGCGTGCAATAATTATTCTAAACTTATCCTCATGGTTCCTTTGTGAGTGATACGTAGAGGTTTGTTGTATATTCCTAAAGTAATCATTTAAAACAGGTTTTTGAAACTTTGTTAATAGACTTTCTCGAGACAGTTCACTTCTACTTAGTCTTCCAGTTCAGTTCCTTCATTATCTCTATGACACACTCCCATGGATCAAACAAGCCTGTGTCTATTCGTGCTGCCCTTCTCTGTATACATTCAATATCCCTTGTCAGTCCTGTCTGGTAGGAGTACCACACCCTTGAGCAATATTCTAGAACTGGTCACACATGTGATTTGTCAGCAATCTCCTTCATAGATTGATTGCACGTCACCAGTATTCTACCAATAAATTAAAGTCTACCATCTGCTTTACCCATGACCGAAGCGTTGTGATCATTTCATTTCATATCCCTACAAAATGTTTCACCCTGGTATTTGTGTGAATTGGTCTTTTCCAACGGGGACCTATTGATATTGTAGTCATAGGATATTACTATTATTTTTTTCTGTTCTGTGAAGTGCAAAATTTTACATTTCTGAGCATTTAAAGCAAGTTGCCAAAATCTGTACCACTTTGAAATCTTGGATATCTGACTCAATATTTATGCAGCTTCTTTCAGATAGTACTTCATTATAGGTAACTGCATCATCTGCAAAAAGGCTGATTTTACTATTAATATTGTCTGCAGTGTAACTAATATGCAACATTAACAACAATGGTCTGAACACGCTCCGCAGGGGCACACCTGAATTGACTTCTACATCTGATAATGACTATCCTAGATAACATGCTGTGTTCTCCGTACTGAAAAGTCCTCATTCCAGTCACAAATTACACTTGGTACCCCATATGATCGTTCTTTTGACAATAAGCGTAGTACAGTAAAGCTTTCAATATGTCATGTGAGAAAAGTGTGAGTTTGGTTTCACATGATCAATATTTTTGAAATCCATGCTGGTCAGCACCAAGCAGGTCATTCTGTTCAATATATCTCACTATGTTTGAGCTTAGAATATATTCTAAGAGTCCACAACAAATGGATGTCAAGGGTATTGGATGATAGTTTTGTGGATCACTTCTGCTACCCTTCACATAGGCAGGTGTGATCTGTGTTTAGCAGGCTGCAGCTTGTGGTAAAGTGGCTAGCATTGCTGCCAGTGGATTATGGGGTCTTGGGTTCAGTTCCCTGCTGGGTCAAGGATTTTCTATGCCCAGGGACTGTATGTTTGTGTTGGCCTCATCATTTGGGAAAGTGGCGAGACAGGACAGTGACTAGGTTCAGAATTTGTACGGCACTGTTATCCATGCAGTTGAGTGCCCCATAAACCAAATACCACATCATCATCATTGACATCATCATCACCAGTCTTTCCAAGAATGGGCATGGTTTTTTGTTTGAGGAATCTTGATAGATCTTCTGTGGCAAGCTGGCTCACAAATGTTCTAACTAGTCTTTGATAAACTGGAACGCAGTTTACATCGGAGGCGGTCCCATATACATTCTATTGGGAACAGATCTTGACGATATTGCTGGCCATGGGAGTACCTCAACATCACACAGACATTTCACAGAAACACATGCCATGTATGGATGAGTATTGTCCTGTTGTAAAACAGCACCACAATACTATTGCATGAGCGGTAACCTGTGAGGACATCTGTGACATACTGGTATATTGTCAGAGTTCACTCAGTCGGTATCAGGCACAACTTAAGTCATACCAATAGCGCCAACATTTGAAGAATGGGACCCATCCCCAGATTGGCACCATATTCGCGGATGATGGTCATCTTGCATAATGAAGACCTGCGATTCATCAGTGAACACAGTGCAGTACCATTCATCAGCAGTCTGTACTGCCTGGTCACAGCACCACTACAAATGCAGCTGTTTGTGTTATGTTCATGGCAGCCTACACATGGGACAGTAATTCACTTGTCAGGCTGCTTTTAGTTTCCAGTCGACAGTGCAGAATGACACAGAATGTTTCAGGGAATCCATTACTTTCTCTTGGATAGCATGCGCAGACGTGAAGGGCATATGATGAGTTTGGTGCATAATAAAGTGACCCTCGCTTGGGGTGGTCAGACGTGGTTGACTGGAAATTGACAATAAGTATATTTACCATGATGTTCCCTTGCAGTCCAACATTGGGACACTATCATGTCTAATGCCCCTCAGCTCTGAGACATTACACAATTTTAGCTGGCCAAATGAAGACCCTACAATGAGAGATTAGATTAGATTAGATTAATACTAGTTACATGGATCATGAATACGATATTTTGTAATGATGTGGAATGAGTCATTTTCCAATACATGACATAATTAAGTTAATTTAACAACATAATGAAGTTAATATAACAACTTTTTTTTCCTTAATTTATATCTAAAAATTCCTCTATGGAGTAGAAGGAGTTGTCATTCAGAAATTCTTTTAATTTCTTCTTAAATACTTGTTGGTTATCTGTCAGACTTTTGCTTCTATTTGGTAAGTGACCAAAGACTTTAGTGGCAGTATAATTCACCCCTTTCTGTGCCAAAGTTAGATTTAATCTTGAATAATGAAGATCATCCTTTCTCATAGTATTGTAGTTATGCACACTGCTATTACTTTTGAATTGGGTTTGGTTGTTAATAACATATTTCATAAGAGAGTATATATACTGAGAAGCTACTGTGAATATCCCTAGATCCTTAAATAAATGTCTGCAGGATGATCTTGGGTGGACTCCAGCTATTATTCCGATTACAAGCTTTTGTGCAATAAATACTTTATTCCTCAGTTATGAATTACCCCAAAATATGATGCCATATGCAAGCAATGAGTGAAAATAGGCGTAATAAGCTAATTTACTAAGATGTTTATCACCAAAATTTGCAATGACCCTTATTGCATAAGTAGCTGAACTCAAACGTTTCAGCAGATCACCAATGTTTTTTTTTTCCAATTTAATCTCTCATCAATGGACACACCTAAAATGTTGAATATTCTACCTTAGCTATATGCTTCTGATTAAGGTCTATATTTATTAATGGCGTCATACCATTTACTGTATGGAACTGTATGTACTGTGTCTTATCAAAATTCGGTGAGAGTCCATTTGCAAGGAACCACTTAGTAATTTTCTGAAAGACATCATTGACAATTTCATCAGTTAATTCTTGTTTGTCAGGTGTGATTACTATACTTGTATCATCAGCAAAGAGAACTAACTTTGCCTCTTCATGAATATAGAGTGGCAAGTCATTAATACATATTAAGAACAACAAAGGACCCAAGACCGACCCTTGTGGAACCCCATTCTTGATAGTTCCCCAGTTTGAGGAATGTGCTGATCTTTGCATATTATGAGAACTGCTTATTTCAACTTTCTGCACTCTTCCAGTTAGGTATGAATTAAACCATTTGTGCACTGTCCCACTCATACCACAATACTTGAGCTTGTCTAGCAGAATTTCATGATTTACACAATCAAAAGCCTTTGAGAGATCACAAAAAATCCCAATGGGTGGTGTTTGGTTATTCAGATCATTCAAAATTTGATTGGTGAAAGCATATATGGCATTTTCTGTTGAAAAACCTTTCTGGAAACCAAACTGACATTTTGTTAGTACTTCATTTTTACAGATATGGAAGCTACTCTTGAATACGTTACTTTCTCAAAAATTTTGGATAAAGCTGTTAGAAGGGAGATTGGACAGTAATTGTTGATGTCAGATCTATCCCCTTTTTTATGCTGAGGTGTAACAATAGCATATTTCAGTCTATCAGGGAAAATGCCCTGTTCCAGAGAGCTATTACACAGGTGGCTGAGAATCTTACTTATCTGTTGAGAACAAGCTTTTAGTATTTTGCTGGAAATTCCATCAATTCCATGTGAGTTTTTGCTTTTAAGCAAGTTTATTATTTTCCTAATTTCAGAGGGAGAAGTGCGTGAGATTTCAATTGTATCAAATTGCATAGGTATGGCCTCTTCCATTAACAGCCTAGCATCTTCTAATGAACACCTGGATCCTACTATATCCACAACATTTAGAAAATGATTATTAAATATATATTCAACTTCTGACTTTTTGTTCGTAAAGTTTTCATTCAGTTTGATGGTAATACTGTCTTCCTGTGCTCTTGGTTGACCTGTTTCTCTTGTAATAATATTCCAAATTGTTTTAATTTTATTATCAGAGTTGCTGATTTCAGACATGATACACATACTTCTGGATTTTTTAATAACTTTTCTTAATATAGCACAGTAGTTTTTATAATGAGGCCCCATCCAAATTGTTAGACAATGCTTTCTCTCAGGAGTAGGTGGTATCTTGTCCTCCATAGTAGTTGATCAACATCTGATGCTGTTCATGCCCCCTGTATACATTACCAGGCATGGTTATAACATTGATGCCCTTTAGGGACGAAGGGGAGGGGCCCGCTCTTCCTGTCACGGAGAATTACCACTCTATTCCTTTACATTTCCACCAGTAGTGTATGCATGTATGAAGTTGAATTGGCATCTGGCCATGTCTTCTGGGTGCTTCACCTTTATTGACAACCAGTGAGTATTAAACATAAGATGTTATAGGAGAATAGAAGCAGAAACAGACAACTTTTTGGCCATAGCTGAAATTAAATTACCAAAGAGAGATAATGAAAAAGAAAAAAAAAACTATTTAATTATTTAAAGTGGTAATTTATCTTAAATTTGTATCCTACAAATTTTGAAACTTTAGTGAAATAGAGATCTTTCCAGACGAAAATTATAGCTTGAATTAAATAATTTTGTGATTAATGACATTGATATGAAAAGGATAGATTGCTACTTAATGTACAGAAGAGATGCTGAATTGCACATAGGCATAAGAAGGACTGTCAAATAAGTAAGGTTTCAGCCAAAAGACTTCTGAATTAGGCAACTCGCACGCTCACTTGCGCACACATAACAACTGTATCTGGCTGCCAAGGCCAGACTGTGAGAAAAACACAGCAAGGATTATATTGTAGAAGGATTTTGCCACCTGTCGTATTCATCCACCATTCTCTGCACTCGTACCTTCTACATGCTTCCTAAAGTCTATAAATCCAACCACTCGGGACACCCCATTGTGGCTGGTTGCTGTGACCCCACTGAGAGAATCTGTGCTCTCATAGGCCAACACCTACAGCCTATTACCCCCAACCTACTCTCCTATATATAGAAGATACCAACCATTTCCTCCACTGACTCTCCACACTTACTGTCCCTTTACCACTTGGTGCCCTGCTCATCAGTATAGATGCCATCTCCCTTTATATTAACATACATAAAGTGCATGTGGGGCTGGAGACGCCATTATTCCCGAATGTACTCGTGTAGGGTGAGGTCTGTAGGAGCCAGCCTTAGTGGGGAGGAGTGTTGGAGTTGTCCTAAAATAGTGATGATGTTGGTGCATCATTTTCGTCTTCTGGTGGAGGGGGATTGGGCTGAAGACCATAATTAGGTGTATCAGAGGTAGATATAAGATTCTCTTGGTGATGAACTAGTCCTTCGTCCCTTTCTTGATCCTGGAGTACCCATGTTGGTGTAAGCTGTTGAACACACACATTTTAGGCCTTGTTGTTCAGTGAAAAGTGAATGTTTGATTGCGATACTGTAGCAGTTTGAGGTCTGGAATGTGGTTGTTATAGGGCTCTTTGGATTGTCTGTGCCATGTGGATAAACACCCACTGTGCGCCATGTACCTGAGGAGGGGGTGTGCGAATGAGAGCAATATGTTGTTTCACCCTAGTAACTGAAACTGGTAACTCAGTCTACCAGAGATGGAGGCTGAAACAGAAAGTCAGTGGGAAGTGCCGGACATTTGGCATACAAAATTTCCGCTAATGGCAGCCACAAATATTGTAAGCAGTATGTATGCCCAACAATATGCAGGGCAGCATTTCAGTCCATCGCAAGGAATGGCACATCAGAGTATGACGCCAATATTCGACCAGCCTATTACGTTGTGGGTAATATGCTGTAGTTTGAAAACATTGGATGCTCTCATAGACTGCATAACTCTTTGAACAGATGGGACTCAAACAGTTGGCCCTTGTCAGTCAAAACATGCAATCCATGTGTGTGTGAAGGCAAGAGTGGACGATTTGCTGTTGTGCCTGTCTGTGGAATTTCTTCTACCCAGTTTGTAACTCTCACGGTGGCTGATAATATATAGGGGAAACAGAGCAGTTCTTTCAGTGGTCCCACCAGATCCAAGTGGGCATACTGAGACTCCCTTTTGGAAGGTCAAATTTTGCTTGTTCTGGGAAAAAATAATCTGCCAGTCAAGGCAAGCAGGCGTCCACTTCCTGCAGTCGACCTTAACACTGAGCCACATAAAATGTTCCAGTACTAACTTTGTGGTAGGGTGGATTGCAGTGCGTAGTTTGTCAAAATTAGCTCTGCTGACTGTAAGTAGGAGAAGTGAGTGTAATTTGTCTTGTGAAGTATCACACCACAAGTGCAAGGTCATGCCTGGGATCAGTATGTGTTTCATGTTTCACCTTTGATCTGGTGGCTCTATCCACCAACAGTGTGGTTATTGGTTAGTCCTTTCTCTGTCCCTTTGCCATTTCACTAAATGCCATCCAGGCCCTAAGCGCACTAATGTGTGACAGGTTTTTCGCCCCGTTGATGTGGGATATGTCAGTAGTGAATTACACAATGTAATCCAGAAAATGGAAACAGTGAGGAGTGCAGTTCTGACTGGGTTTGTGTGTTGCTTGTACTACTGGTCGCTAGTTGGTGAATATTGTAAGTGGATGACCCTCAGTATCCTTCCAGAAATGGCTTCATACATGGACAAAAGCTCCCAGTCGTAAGTCAACCATAGTTGTTGTGACTTGGTAACCTTTTGCAAAACGAAGTTTAGTCATTGCTGTTGGCTGTTTCCAACCTTGCAAAACTGCCATGATTTCAGTTTCTGTGGCATCTGCCATTATGGACAATTGCACTGAAGTTGAAGGATGTATTGAAGTGATGGCATCGTGAAGGTATGTTTTGATAGTGTCAAATGCATGTTGCATCTCCAAGGTAGATTGCAGAAGCTGTTTACCACAAGCGTTTTTAGCCACCAAGGCGTTAGTTAAGGAGGCCTGAATCATTGCAGCATGGCAGATGTGATGCCTATAAAAATTAACCAATCCCAGAAGTCTTCAAAGTTCATGGAATGTGGTTGGGCGTGGTGTCTTGTCTGAGTTCGATATGGTCTTGTATTAGTATGATTCCATCTCGCGTCACTAACACTCAAATAAGCTACAGTCCTCCTTGAAAATATTCTTTGCAGATGGGGACAAAACATTAGGTTTAATTATGAAATCCATTCGACCCCAGTTAATAGTGACATATTTTACTACATCCTTCTGGCATAACTGGCATTTGTCCTTGTTTAACACTATTCCACAAAGACCAAGTGAAGGTGCTCATTGTATTGTTCGGGCGAAGAGGAAATAAAAATCAGTATATCGTCTAGGTACGAGAATCAGAATAGCAGGTGACTGAGAGCCCTGTCAATAAAATTTACTCATGCCAATTCCATAACAAACACTACTTGCACCATAACAGCGCAGCCAACTACTACTCATTAGACATGAAGTACCAAAATACAAGAAGTTGCAGTATAGCATATTAAATAATAATGATTTTACACCCAGAAACATTAATACACAAATAATTATTTCTTTTGAAAACAATGTCAAATTATTATACAGGACAGATTATAAAGTCACATTGATAATTTCAAATGAAACTTGAGGTATGAAAAAATTTATGTTTTCTGAAAAGTGGATTATAAATTTCTTTGTTTTTGTTTCCTCAGAGCTGTCATGGAACTGAACCAAAATGGAGTGTAGTTTGTTTATTTTGTGTTCACTCCATCTCATTGTGTGATATATTCTTGAGGTTGCCTATTTCATAAAATTAACTAGAACCCAGACCAGCTAGTAAATTCCGGATAACTGTGCTTCATCTGTTGCTAGTGGACTTCTCCTCCTTTGTAGTGTTTTTAGTGCTAGAGGCTGAAAGAAGGCAGGAAATCTTCTTGATTTTACATATTGGCCAACAATATTTCTTCTTTCAATGCCAAATCTCTGCTTATTTATGCATTGAGGTAATTGTCACCAGATATATATATATTAGAATCATATCCCAAATGTTTGTATTTAAATATCTTGTTCAACAAAAGTACTTTTTGACAAGCCAAATGACCTAGAATGTGAGACAGAATGCCAGTTTTAAAACTTATTTGGTTCTTGCTTCTATGACATCATTATTGCTATTGTGAGCACCGATCTTCTATAGCCACAACACACCTCCAAGCCACAGTGCCTAGGAACAAGCGGCCAACATAAGGAGGAAATTCGAAACTTGTCATTCCATCTTGCAGATATGTTGTGCCCATAATAATAAACCATTTCTCCAGTAATATATTTTCCAAAACTACCAATACAAACATTCGTTAATGTCACAATCACTTTTATCATTTAGAAGGACCGAGAGCATAACCCATCATTTTCCCTAAAATGTTGTTAGACACCAATCTTCTTCCCCCCACCCCCTCCCTGCACCATGAAAGTTACTGTCTGTAAATAACTGATAAGAACTTATAATTCTTTTCATGCTGTTTACCATAACAAGTAAATGTTACCACTTTTTTTTCTAATAATTCTAACATATTTTCAACCAAAAGAAAAAACTTTCATTACAATATTGAAAAAAGGAACAGGAGATTTCTCCTTTCAGTTAACAACTCCTGCTGATCTCTGTTCCTCTCTCCAATTTGATGATTGGCTCTACAGAGCACAATGTATGTGGTTAACCTTATGTTAACCTCTATTAATTTTGGTGTTACTTTTATAAGTTTTGCTTGTTTTATTTTATTTATATTTGTCATATATTATTATTTATGTGCTGGAAATCTCCACTTTACTTTACAACTTACACTTAGCTGAATTATTCATCTTTATGTATTTAAACAAATCAGTGAGTATCATTTCAACTTGGTTAACTATTTACTTCACCAGTACTGTTGCAATACAATAGAATACACACACGAGAGAAATTAAAAAAAAACCTTTTTAGTTTTCCACCTCAAATATCTATGTTGCATATTTAAGTTTATTACAGTAATCACTTACTTGTTGCTGTGGTTTACCCTAGCTTATTCATCAGCCATTTGCGTTTCTCTTAAGTGAACCTTACTCCATCATATCCAAGGAGGTGCATGCTGTGTGGTATTATCAAGCCCATATCATCAAAAGCATAGCACCAGCATCTGCTTTTTATGTTCATGTATATATGGACATGTCTGTTCCACTAATGTGCACAATCAAGGTAAGTCTCCCTATACTTTACTAGTTTGAAGAACTCTTCAGAATTGGGAAACAAAGCACACTACCATTCCTTACTTCTTAAGAACTGTATAAAACACCTTTTGTAGAAGGATACTTTTCAACCATTTACAATGCCTACGGTGCTAGTGTTCTTCTTAAAAATCTGTCTCCATAACTTTGTATAGGCCATCACTTCTATGGGTCCACCTAACCTCTGTACAGGTCATCCCTTCTATGGATACAACTAACCTCGATATAGGAGGCCCTCCCTTCCCTTTTCCTCCCACATACAATTTATATGAGGTACACCCTCCTCTTTCTGTATTTACCTACTTTGAAGAAATTTCCCATTGTAGGCATGACTTCACTGATCTATTACATCTGTGTTCAAATGGCAGTGCCCTTCTTTGCACCAGGAAAGCTCCCACCTATGCTCCTCAGTTAATGTTCTATGTGGATAGCAGTACTGTCATATGTTAATTGCCTGGTTTGCTGTCACACTCGCATTGTACCCCTAGGCAAATTACAACCATTTTGTCAGGATGTTAGCACATTGTAACTAATGAGTGCAATTTCCTTCCTTTTCTCCTGTCAACGTGATGTTGCCAACATGCAGCAAACTACACTGATATGATTTCCTACAATATTCATGAAAATCACAGAATTGTGCATACAAACTCAGAAAGTGATTTTCAGCATTTTATATTTATGGATCCATTGCATAGTATTTAACTATGCAAAAGTAATTTGATTGCTCATTATAATAATGACTTCAATGCTCCACTTGATGATCCAGTGTGGATCAATTTATCAAATTGTAAAAATCAATAAAAAACTAGGTACCTATAATCAAAGATAGTAAATGTCAGTATTCAGAATGAAATTTTCACTCTGCAGTGGAGTGTGCACTGATATGAAACTTTCTGGCAGATTAAAACTGTGTGCTGGACCGAGACTCGAACTCAGGACCTTTGCCTTTCGCAGGCAAGTGCTCTACTATCTGAGCTACCCAAGCACGATTCATGCCCCTTCCTCACAGATTTACTTCTGCCAGTACCGCATCTCCTACCTTCCAAACTTCACAGAAACGCTCCTGCAAAACTGTGAAATTTCATTCTGAAAACATCCCCCAGGCTGTGGCAAAGCCATGTCTCCGCAATATCCTTTCTTCCAGGAGTGTTAGGACGGCAAGTTTCGCAGGAGAGCTTCTGTGAAGTTTGGAAGGTAGAAGATGAGGTACTGGCAGAAGTAAATCTGTGAGGACGGGGCGTGAGTCGTGCTTTGGTAGCTCAGATGGTAGAGCACTTGCCCATGAAAGGCAAAGTTCCCAAGTTCGAGTCTCGGTCCAGCGCACAGTTTTAATCTGCCAGGAAGTTTCAATGTAAGTATTATATACTCACTAATTAACAGACTTTTACTTTTGTGGTAGTTCACATATCAGTCTTTGACAGAATAATCACTTTTGAGATTCTAATCCTAGTTACTAGGATAGGATAGTAGAAGTAAAGTACATTCATATACAATAGAAAAGGTAAGAGTGCAAGAAAGTGTTATAGGGAAAACTAGATGTGAAAGGCTGAAAGAAACCTGGTGGTTGTCGAGCTACAAAATCTGCAAAGATTGTAGTCCTCTGAGTGTTTAAATTTCTTCACCCTATCAATATTGCATAACCCTTTCTCTTGATGAGTCCTGGGATCTACAAGAAATAAAGCTTTAGGATGGGGAGTGTCAACTATTTTATATAGTCATTTTTATGTGGGGAGAACTTATTGATTTCCTTTTCCAAGTTTGACAGTAAAGAGATAAAACTCTAATAAGGTAACAAAAATAAAATAATAAATCTATAAATCTTAATTATCAGCTCTTGAACTAAATATAAGTCTTTCCAGTTCTGTCAGTGGCTATCTGAGTGAAGAACATCGCATCAGCAATGATTATATGTGCCCTCAGCAAAAAATAATATAACCAACACCTGGGTTTGGACAATAGATATGTCTTAAATCTTTACCTCCAATCACTGCAAAAAAACCAGACACTTCTTATTTGCCAATGCATTACCTTTATATAACACCCCCACACATCCATGAATGTTCACACACTCATCATAAAACTTAAAATTACTATATACGGTAGAACACCGATATAATGTAGTTGTGAGGCGGCATACTTTACTCCACGTTATAGTGTACCTGCAGTATATCAAGAGTGAGCTGTGTGGTGACAAATTATGCATGCAAAATTAGGAAGCACAAACAAAACAGTATTATGCATACTGTATTTAAATTTGAAGAGCATTAGAAATAAAACATTCCAGAAACTTACCAAATAGGGCACAGCAATTAGACAAACTTCACTCAAATGTTGACCAAACAATAACACATGTTTCAATAAAGTACGCTAGCAAATGCAACAATGAAAATAATTAATTTTTGACAATACAATGTGGCTGTATAGATAAAAAAATCTACTCACCAAGTGGTGGCAGGAAAATACACACACACAAATGTTTAACTTAGGCAAGTTTTTGGAGCCAGAGGCTCCTTCTTCCGATAGAAGAGTTGGAGGGGGAAGGAAGAGGGGTCCTTTTCCTTCATCCCCCTTCTTTCCCCTTCGACTCATCTGCCAGAAGAAGGAGCCACTGGCTCCGAAAGCTTGCATAAGTTAAACCTTTCTGTATGTGTGTGTTCAGGAGAACACACACATACAGTAGATTTTTTTATCTATCTGCTCACATTACATCATCAAATCTGGTATGATAATTTACAACACTGCTTGCAAACTACAGTACGTCTTTATTCTACTTACTTTAAAGGAGTCAGTTGGCTTTATTTGGCAGGTCATTTCACACATTTCTATAATGTGTATTGTTGTTTACGCTCATCAGGTGCAACAACTCAATTTGATTTGGTTCACTTTGTCACTCCACCCATATTATCACTTTGTTTACATTATCCATTATTTTACATGTACTGGTACAGGGAACATCATCTATACTTTCTTCTTCAGAGTCATCATCCTCATCTGTGACTGCTTCACTGCTCTTATTTTGGGCAGTATCAATAATGTCCTTGTCATCTATGATCTCTGAAAACGATTTTTCATTGTTGATGACTACTCAACGGTTCAAGTGTTAGAGATCAATACTGTGCTGTAGAACATCACTTACAGACTGATGTCACTACTGTTGAAATCTGTATCATGACAATGTTTATCTGTTGCATTTTCTTCTGTGGAACACTTTTTCCAGCAATTCCTAATAATAGTCAGACCAATGCTTTGCCACACCCGGCCTACTGAATGTGCAACAGATATCAAGAACATTTCCATTTCCTCATCTGAATTTACTATTGAAGTGAGCAGTCCATGGAGATAACGAACCTTACTTAAATGCTCGTGTGATGCCCTGATCCAACGACTGAATTAATGCTGTCATGTTTTTTGTCAAAAACAGAGTTTTTATTTTTCTGTCTTCTGATTGGAACACATCAGCAGGTCGATGAACTGGTCAGTGACCAAGTATTGGCAGAGCTGCTTCTTTCAGTTTAAGTGACCATAGGTGCTTTGTCACTGACAAAACAAACTCTTCTTGAAACTGATTGGTGAGAATGTCATATGTTATCAAAGCATTCTTTGAATACCTGTAAATGAATTGTAATGATGATTTGTTTACATGCTTGAAACATCTTGGGCTTTTACTTTTATCTGTACAAAGAGGCGTCAGCTTATGGCCACCTGATTTATTTGTGGCAAAGAGAAAAGTTATTCCATCTTCAGTCATTTTCATACCCACCTTATTTCCTGATTTTTGTTTTGTTTTTTGTTTTTAGAGTTCTGGATGGAACAAATCAATAATAAAGTGTCATTTCATCACCATTATACACTTGATATCATTTTTTCATCTGCCATTACTTTGTGTAGTATTCAGGAACTGTGAAGCAGATTCACTGTCGTTAGACCTTGCTTCTCCTTCAAATATCATTTGGTGACCTCCATGGCAATGTTTCCATCTTGAAAACTATCTGTCAGAAGCTATAAAATCTTTGTTGTCATGTAGATCAAAGTGAAAATTTTAAGCTTGGGCTTTAATAACTGGGCCGGAAAGTGGCACACCTTCACTTCTCCTTATTAGACTCCACCAATAAAGCATTCATCAAGCTCACTATCTTTTCATAATTTAATCCTTTTTCTGTCCATTTCCATGCCACATTTAACTGTGTTTACAAAACTTCTAAGTTTATTTTCTTCTTTCACCCATCCCCTTATAGCCTCTTTGGGTACACCACACTCATGTAATAAACTTGCTTTAGTTTCACCCTTCTTCACACAAGCAATAATTTGTAGTTTATCACTCATAGAACACAGTTTTCATTTTCATGACATCATTGCAAGCACACAAAAATCTAGACAATGAATGAATAATGTATGATCCACATGATCCTCATTTTGATTACTGCAAGCACTTATGCATAGTCACTTTATTGACTGCATCACAGTGTTAACTGTGAGATGCATATTCAAAGCTTCTGTTCAGCAATGATCCTGATACGCTGGTAAGACAGACCAAAGGTTGAGTTTAATTACATCCATGTATGAGGGTTGCCCAGAAAGTAGTGCACCACATTTTTTTTCAACAATTCTTTATTGAACATAATGAGAATTTCACAAGAGAATAGTGTTTTATCTACTCAACCTATTTTTCTATGTAATTGCCATTCTGTTCTATGGCCTTCCCTCAGTGCAAAACAAGGGCATGTATGCCCTGTCAGTACCAATTCTTGTCCTAGTAGCGAAGCCAGTGCTTCACTTTGTGAATCACCTCCTTAACATCTTCAAAATGTCTTCCATGAATGGCATCCTTTAATGGCCCCTCGTGAATGACATCAGCAACTCACTGCATCATGTCAGATGTGACAGACATGGATGGTCTTCCCGACAGCTGCAAATCGTGGAGCTCCACCCAACCACCTTCTGATGACCTCACCCTTTGTCCCAGTGACTATGTGTGCTTCTATTGACAGCAGATTCTCCATAGACTTTGCACAAGCGTTTGCTAATATTCCCCACAGTTCCTTTCTCTGTAGTGAGAAATTCAATCATGGCACATTTATTGTAATGTACATCACCTAGAGATGCCATTTTGAAACTTTCCTGCAGCTACAATATCTGTTGGAAGTTACGGAAACTTTGTGCACTCACTCAGAAGACTTCAAATAATACATACGTAACATTTCACTTTCATAGCATTGTTTTTGGCTGAGGAAAAAATTGTGGTGCATTTCTTTCTGGGGCAACTCTCATATTTTGCTTATTGTTTAGAGAGCTTGGGGGTTACAGCAGTAAATTATGCAACAGCAAGTCTTACATGCGGATTCTAATAAGATTTTTTTTTTAAGTTTATAAAGTACAGAGAGTGAAAAAATCATTCAGAAATGATATTTTATTGTGGGAGATATACTTTGTACTGCATTACATCTGAATCCGCGATATATTGGACCGCTGTATATCAGGCTTCTATTGTACTTCAGTATCTTTACTCCTAATTACTCCTCCTTGGCACACAGGGTTAAGTCTTCATGAGCACATTCCTTATAAATTAAATACTTTTCATATTGTAACTTAGGATATTTGTACACTTTAGCACACTGTGTAGGACACATGTCATCACTGTTCACTGACTAAGTCTTGAATGCAGGTCTAATATGAATACAAGTATTAGATTCCGACTGGCATACACAATGAGATAGGGTGTTGACTGATTTGTTTATTAATTCCTCCAAAGTAGTAAATGTATGTTGGGGGCTAATCATTACATTCAGATCCATAGTCTGCTCTAGTACGTTCACCTTTACCTGGGTGTCTGAGATTTGCTCATTAATATTGTTAAACTCCTGCTCTTTCATTGGTTTCAGCTCATCATTTAATTAATGAAACTGTTCATTGACCTCATTTCATGCTAGATCACAGTAACTCTTCACCTCTATACATATCTTCCCTTTTAAAATAGTTATAACAGCCTGCAATTTTGAAATTGCAGTATTATTATTCTCTGTCATATTGCATAATTCATTTTTAATTCATCACTAGAGTTTTAAAGTCATTTCTTAAGTAAATTTCTTAAATATTTCCTGTAAATTGCCATTCGTGCTACAGGTAACCACAAGCATACAGTAAATATAGTGCATCTTTTGTGGTGAACTGCTGGTGTAAAGTTAACCCATCGCTGTTCACATCTTGTTGGCTAACTCAAATATGTCATCAAAGCTGGAATGGCAGCAGGAAATGAGACAGGAGACCTCAACTAATACATTGTAGTGAAGCTGTCATGACAGTCAGATATCATATGAACTGCTGTCATTGGTTTTCAGACTCTTGGACTGATCAAACTTCTCCTGAGTTGGAATCCATTGTCATAGTCAAAAATAATTGTTAATTGATTGACTATACTTAACTCTTTCTCTTTATTCATTCACAGTGGCTTTTTATTTTATTCTTGATTAATTTCTTAAAAATATTCCTATTCTTCTCTAGCTCCACAATATTTGTGTCCTGTCACAGTCACCAAAATGAAGTGTGTAATTTATTTATTTTTAAGTTTACTCTTCCCCATTTGATATATTCTCCATGGTCACATATTTCATAAAATCTAGATCAGCTAGTAAATTCTCAGTAACCATACTTCTGATCTTGATAGTTTGCTGTGTCTTCAGTGCTAGAGGGTGAAGCAGTCTGGAAGCCTTCTCAATTTTACATGTTGACCAGCAATATTTTTTCTTTCATGTCTAGTTCAGCTTCTTTACACATTGAACTAACTCTCATCAGACACATATATTAGAATATCACAAAAGTTTGGGTACAAATATGTTGTTCGACAATAGTACTTTTCGACAATCCAAATGACCAAGAACATAAAACATCTTTTGTTCCTATTTTTGTGACGTCACTATTGTTGTTGTGAGTGGCCATTCTTCCACGGCCAAGATGCGATGGATATGAACAAATGGCCCACAGCTGGTGGACATGCTAAACTTGTCATGTTCACAGACATGCTGCACCCAAGCAGCTTGCATTAGCTGCACATAATAATAAGCAATTTCTTTGACAATATGCTGTCCAAAATTTAACTACTAGTAAGAATTTTCATTAAAAGTCAAATCATCTTTCATTGTTTAGAACAGTGGTTCTCAACAAGTGGTCCGCAGACCCCCAGGGGTCCGCAAGCTATGCCAGAGGGTTCCGCAAGATTCTATTAGAATAAAAAATATATTAAATATATTTCGTATGATAACAGATTTTTTTGTTTTGGCCGCATCCTACATGAGCAGAGCTTTAGCGAACGCTAACTTCTGCGTCTAGCGTCTTCCTAGAGCTAACTGACACTAGCACACTTTAGCGCAAAACTAGAATTAGATAGAGGCAAATAGTTCTGCTGTATGCCGTTAGACTGTGCGTGCTGCCTCTTTGCATCTGATAACTGACAGTCATTTTACACAGAAACTCGCATTTCAGACAACAATCAGCCAGTGTTAATTTATTGCCAGTGCTTTCACAGACTGTGTTCTTTACATATTCAGTATTCTGTATTAAAATAGTAGTGTTTGTAAAGCGTTGTTTTTTCTGCGGAAGCTACAGTTCACGTAGTTAAAAATGGACCATTGGTTAAGAAGTGGTTCATTAAAATGAGAAAGGCCTACAGATGAAGAGGAAGATTAATACATTTGATGTTCAAGCAAGTAAGTCAGTGACTCTAGAACCGAAGGTGTCAGTGTCCATTGAACCTAAATTGTCGGCATCCCTTGAACCTAACCCTTCCAAGATCAGTGTTAAGCTTAGTGGAAAAATTAGAAAATATAACTCTGATTACTTGGAAATCGGTTTTACGTTTGCTGGACCTTAGCAACAGCCTAAACCTCAATGTGTAATTTGCAATGGAAGCCTTTCGAATGAATGTATGAAACCAGCAAAACTCTGGTGCCATTTTGAAACAAAGCACCCAGAGTGCAAAAGTAAGTCATTAGATTTTTTCAAAAATAAATTAGGAGAGTTGAAAGCATCTCATAAAACAATTACCAAACACTTTGGTACAAATGTAAATGAAAATGCAACCCTTGCGTCTTACGAGGTGGCTCAGCTTGTTGCTAAATGTGGGAAAAACCACACAATTGCTGAGGAACTTAAACTGCCATCAGCAATAATACTTTGCAAGAGAATGTTACGTGATGCAGCTGCTAAGGTACTAGGAACTGTCCTGCTCTCAAATAATACCATTCAAGGACAAATTACTGATGTGTAGTTCAAATCATCAACTGGATTAATACTCGACATCTGCAATCCAGATTATTTTCTTTGTTGTGTAAAGAGATTGGCAGTGAGCATGGGCAGCTTCTTATTCATACAGAAGTAAGATGGCTTTCTCGAGGTAGGATCTTGTGAAGATTTTTTGAATTTAGAGCAAGGTTCGTGTCTTCCTTCTTGACACAAAGTACGCAGATTTTCTCGCTAACTTCTCTTGGGTTTGCTCAGTTGCGCACTTAGCTGATGTGTTTGAACACTTGAATGTGTTAAACTTGAGTTTACAAGGAAAAAATGTAGACATATTCAAAGTTGAGGATAAGATTAGTGCTATGGTCAACAAGCGTCAGATCTGGGCATCAAGGATAGAAAACGAGTCACTAACTAACTTTTCTACTTTAAAACAATTCTTGGAGTCATCAGAGGAGAGTTTGCCCGACAAGATCAAGATCAATGTAGCTGAGCATCTACGCAGCCTAGCCACCACTTTTAGAGAGTATTTCCCTGAATCTGACCCTGGTGACAGATGGATTCGAAATCCGTTCAGCTGCGAAGAAATAGACAAAATACAAGGCCTCACTGAAGTAGAGCAAGAACAACTTGTGGGTCTGTCCAGCTGTGGTACGATGATAAAACATTTTCATCGGTGATAAAATTACAGACTTCTGGGCATCAGCATGCAAGACTACAAGAAAATTGGAGATAAGGCAATGAAAAACATCCTTCCATTTGCAACCACATATCGGTATGAGCAAGCATTTTCTTACATGTGTTTCATGAAAAACAAATACAGGAATTGACTCAACAAGTGGTCAGATTTCAGAGTGAAAGTTTCAAGTTTGGAACCTAATATTTCGGAAATAATGGACCCAAAGGTCAGATTGAACTCATCTCATTAAGAACTGAAAATTAAAACTAACTGTATACTGATGGAGTGCTCTGTAGTAACTGTATTTTTTCAAATAAATAATACCATATATGAAATTAGTGTTTTCTTATTTTTCATGCATGTCTACTCAATGCAATATCAAGTGTAGTACACTTGAAAGACCAATACACTCAGTTTTAATTTTTTCCTGACATTTTCAGTTCATACGCAATTTTTATTTTTTTAAGGAGTTTGTGATACTAAACGCCCAGATTTTAAGACAAAGATTTTGAACAATAATCAAAAATTTAACAATAAAAATAATGGATAACTTGAAAAAGTTTTAATCTCAATATTTTTTCAATAATGAATATGTCAATGTTTTTTATAAGTACCAAAAATAGAAAATGTATAAAAAGACTCTTAATTTGGCTTTTATAGGTACTTGATACTGTGATATGACAAGGTACCAATCATGCTCGATGGGGGGTCTTCGAGAAAATTTTGTTGGGAACCCCTGGTTTAGAAGGACCAAGAGTGTAACCCATCACTTTCCATAAAATGACTTGTTGCTCCTCAAAATAAAACTTGTATTACTTTTCATGTATTATTTCTGTTTATAAAAATAAAAAATCATTTTGGTTATGTTATCAAAACTACAGGAAATGCAGAAACACAATTTCGATTCCATTGGATCATGTCATCATTTTAATGGGAGAATTGTATTCTCCAATATGTGACGGAGATAGGTGCTCTGACCAGTTCCATTACAATAGGGAATGTACGAGGGTCATTCAATAAGTAATAGCCCACATTTTTTTAAGAAGCCATTAATATACGTAGACAAACATCCTTGTTAGTGCTTCGCATTTGATCTTTGTTCTGGGCGCCAGTGAAGTTTCGAACCGTTCTGGCAGATGGCAGAGCCGTAGTACCACATCAAAATGGCACCTACATACAACTCACATTACAAGCGGCGTGCTGTTAATGAATTCTTGTGTGCAGAAAAGGAAATTACTCATTGATCAATGTTCATGCATCCACAGAAGTATCAGATGACCAGGATAAAGACACCTTCTCTGAGAACCTCGAGAGAACTTATGACAGATTCTCTGTCTATGACACTAAAATAATTATTGGAGACCTCAATGCACAGATTTGTAAAGAAGAACGTTACCTCCCAGTAAGAGGAAAGCACAGCCTCCATGAATACACAAATAGCAATGGCCACAGAGCCATTCAGTTTGCACTGTCACATAACATGGCTGTAGGTAGCACTATGTTCCCACACAAAAGGGTTCATAAAGCAACATGGTGTAGCCCTGATCAGCATACCTTCAACCAAATTGATCATGTAATTATTGATGGCAGGCATTCTCAAACTTTCTAGATGTACGAACTTACAGAGGAGTTAATGTAGATTCAGACCACTACCTTGTAATAACGAAACTAAGAGCTTGAATATCCAATGCAAGAAAAGTCAGAGGAACACCTCAAAGTAAGTATGTGATATCGAAGTTAAAAACGTACTTTAAAACGTACTCTGAGAAGGTTGCTGAGAATCTTGCATTACATACCCCTAGTGTAAGTGATAATCAGGACCAGAAATGGAACACTTGCAGGGGTGCAGTCATTAAAGCAACAGAAATAGTGCTAGGGAAAGAAGGAAAGCAACCGAGGAATTCCTGGTTTGATAAAGAATGTAAGAGAATAAGTCAGGAGAAAAATCTGGCATACAGGAAAATGCTTTAGAAATCATATACTCGTTTAGCAGTAAGAAATTATCAGGATAAAAGGAAAGAAGAGAAGGAAATGCATTGGGGAAAGAAAGGGGAATGGGAAAGAAAGCAGATTGAAGAACAGGAGACAATTGGAAAAACAAATGATGTTAGAAAATTTTATCAGAAAATTAATAGTGAAAGAAGAGCATTTAAGCCACGCATCAACCTGTGTAAAAGTAAAAATGGGAAACTACTAACCAATGATCGAGAGGTATTGGAGTGTTGGGTAGAGTATTTCAGTGAACTGTTGGATGCTTCAGAATCCCCTATTGATGGTATCCCAGTCACACCAGAAGATGATGCCACAGTATTTCCCTCTTCCCAAGGAGAAGTGAAAACAGCAATTGCCCGATTGAAGAACAATAAAGTGCGAGGGACTGACAATATAACATCTGAACTATTGAAAGCTGGTGGAGTTGAGCTAAATCGTAGGATCTACAAGATTGTGTGCCTCATCTGGGAAAAGGAAGAGTTACCAGAAGAATGGAATGAAGGGAGAGGCATAACACTTTTAAATATTATATATAAAGTACTATCAAATATCCTGTTACTAGACTTTCACCTACAGCAGAAGATATTATTGGAAGCTATCAATGTGGGTTCAGATGAGGAAAGTCAACTGTAAACCAGATATTTACTCTCTGACAAATAGTAGAAAAGACCAATGAATTCAGTGTTTGTGTGCATCATCTTTTCATTGACTTTAAATCTGCATATGACACAACAAACTGAGCCAAACTTTATGAGGCAATGCGGGAATTTCGAGTGCCTGGAAAACTGGTGCATTTAATAGAGGTCACCCTAAAGTATCCCCAATGTACAGTGCGAGTGCAGTCAAGGCTATCACCTCAGTTTCCCACTCGATCTGGGCTATGGCAAGGAGATGGTCTTTCCTGCCTACTTTTCAACCTGGTGCTTGAAAAAGTGGTACACAAATCAGGTATTCAGACAAGAGGAACTGTCTACTATAAGTCTGTACAATTGCTGGGATATGCAGATGACTTGGATTTAATGAGCAGAACACTTAGAGATCTACAAAGTGCATTCTCAGCTCTAAAAAAAAGTGCAGAAAAGATCGGCCTGAGAATTAATGAAGGAAAGATGAAGTATATGTGTAATGGCACTAACCAACCCTTACAGACCACAATAACCCTTGATGGAATGACATTTGAGCAAGTGGAACGTTTCACCCATCTGGACTCAAAGACAGAAGCAAATGAATTTGCTTTACTGAAATTATGGCTTGCATAAGTGCCTCTAGCCGATGCTACTTTGGAATGTTGCAACATTTTAATCCAAGCTTCTATCATGAGGGAAGTGCCAACTTTACAAAATGCTGATACACCCAATACTTACTTATGGTTCAGAAACATGGACAATTACGAATCAGGGTGAAAACAAACTACGTTCACATGAAAGAAGTATATTGAGGAGGATTTTTGGACCTGTTTATGAAAATGGGGCGTGGAGAAGGCGAAGAAATGGTGAACTTTATGAGTGCTATAAGGAGGATGACGTGGTAAAGTTCATAAAGCTTTGTAGACTGAGATGGGCTGGACATGTAATGTGACTCGATGAGACAGATCCTGCAAGGAAAGCCTGCTCCAGTGAACCTGGAGGAAGAAGAGCAAGAGGACAACCTTGGTTGAGATGGAACGACGAGGTCAGAGAGGACTCTGCCAGAGTCGGTTGCCATAAGTGGACGTCCACGGCGAAGTCCAGAGAGGAATGGCAGAAAATTATTGAGGAGGCCAAGTCCCATCCCAGGATATAGTGCCAATGGAAGAAGAAGAAGAAGAAGAAGAAAATGAAACCATGGGGAACACCCATAAACGGTTGTGTGCAGTGTATGGCGATGCTGCAGTTGATGCGAGTACAGTTGGGCAGTGGGTAAAGAAAGTTACAGCCTCAGGAAATGCAGGAACAGAGCTCCATGATCAGCCATGCACAGGATGTCCTGTCACAGCCACTTCTCCAGACATGCTGAATTGTGCAGATGCCATTATTTGTGCTGAATGGCACATCACAACTCGACAATTGGCTCTACAGTTGTCGGTCAGCATTGGAAGTGAGTCTGCAATGATCGAGACTCGTGGATATTTGATGAGGTGCTAATGACATGGAGTTGCATCATCCTCATTCACCACAAAAGAAGAATTTCAAGACAACCCCCTCTGCCAGAAAAGTCACGGTGACAATCTTCTGGAATTGTGATAGCGTCATACTCGTGAATGTGATGTCAAGAGAGTCAACCGTCAATCCAGAGGCATACATGAAAACTCTGAATAAACTCAAGAACTGTTTCTGCTGTGTTCAATTGGGCAAGAATCCAGCAGAAATCTTGCGCCAACATGATAATGCACGCCCACACACAAGTCTGAAAACCTGGGAACACATCACCTGCCCACACACAAGTCTGAAAACCTGGGAACACATCGCCAAATTGGGTTGGACATCATTGCCCTACAGTCCAGACCTGGCAACCTCAGACTTCCACCTCTTTGGGTTACCGATTAAAGATTTTTTACGGGGAACACACTTTAAAGATGGCGAGAGTGACAGTCGTGCAGAGAAAACATGGCTATGCCTACAGGACAAGAGCTTTTACCAGCAGGGAATACATGCTCTTCCACAACATCGGCATACACCCACAGAACATGATGGAGACTACATAGAAAAATAGGACTTGGACAAGACATGCTGATGTATTACTGTCCAACAAATTCTGACTCTTAACAACAAATATGCTCTGAGAAAAGAAAGTGTGGCATTACTTATTGAATGAACCTCGTAGAAACACTGGATGAAACACTAGTAACACTGAGAGGGTGAGGTGATTCACTGACATCAAAGTCACTGACCTGTAAAAGGTGCTTGAAGAAATCAATAGTTGGGGAGAGCCAAACAGTGTTCCATTTACATCTGACACCAAGAATTTTCATCTAAACAGTGTGCCCACACCAATGTTGACAATGTAGGTGATAATACTATACAGCTTAATAGGTGTATCATTCACTGCCCAGAGCAGTAGAAGAGGCAGCTGTATTCAGGATTGTGCTCATTTCAGAACACAAGTCAGTGAGAAGTTATTGGCCTGTATTTCTGTTATGAATATATAAAAGGCCACTATGCTTCAATTCATGAGGCAATGTGGTTCAGCTTACGCATGTAAAGTTCAGGCATACTTTCTTATTCTGGCAACCTGTGACACGTACAGAAGGTTGCTATCAGCATTTGAGTGTGAGCATTGTGTGGTGCATTTGTGTGCGGTTGGTCCAAACCACAAATGAAACCGACACCAGCGTGCACTCTGACAGCTGTAGCTGGAACTGAGCAACATCAGTCAGGACGTGGTACATTGTGTGATTGCGAGGAATTGTGGGAACCAGCTGGTATTGACATCCACCAAATGCATTATGTTTCTTTATGCATGTTCGGCTCATTTCAGCTACGTGTCACTGTGTCAGGGTGCAATACAGCTGCCGCTACTGTAGATTGCCGCTGGCTCCTGGGTGGGAATGTTGCTGGTCTTCTAGTGCAACAATACAGTCAACAATCTCTAATTTTTTATGATGCATGTCAACTTTGTTAGTAATTAAAGAAACTTGGATATGAGAGGGTAACTTGCTTGTCCATATCTCCCACAATGAGTCATCAGGCAAAAGATTAGTGTCTACTAATTTCTTTAGATGCTTCCAGAACTGGGAAGGTGTCCTGCTATTTAACTTTTCTGTATAAATTTCCTGACAAACTCGTTGCTCTTGTGATTTGCAAAACCACTGCAGGAAAGCTGTATTTGGTGTTTGAAACTTGCAAGTAGTAGGGATGACAGTATGGTGTCGCTGAGCGTAATACATAGTCCCCAATGTTACACAACAAAGCAAAATATTTCACCACGATGTTGTGGATAGACAGGACTGTTTTTACAATGGTTAACCCAGTCTACATCACAGAAACTGCGTCCATAGGGCACCAAGTAATGTGATCTGGGGGTGTAATTGTGTGGAGTGTGGGAGATAAACCGTAATTTTTCATGTGTGACCCAGGGAAGGAACAGGTTCATCTGCTCAATCTCCAGGAGGAAGGGACAGGTTTGCCTGCTCAATTTCTGGCGTGGAAGGGCAATAGTAAGTGTGCGGGGAGGGTCAGATGGTGCACTTTCACATGAAAATTTTTATTCAGGCCAGAAACAAATGTTTGGACTGGTGTATTTTGATACCCTCCATAATGAAGTAAGTAAGGTCTGAGCAGTGTGTCACATTACCTTTTGCAATTGTTCCATGTGGTCTTCCACTTGAGTAGATGGAGAAATATAATCACTCTCACTGTTCACCTCTTAAATAAACTACTTCGTATTGCTCATCACACTTTGTAATTCACTACAAACAGCATTTGATCAGGCAAAAGTTCCCAATAACCTTTGTCTAGTATAACTGTTGGTTGTTTGGTGGGAATGCTGCATTGCGTATTTCCAAAGTGCTAATGAAATGGTATGTTTGTCATGGCTCACTAGAGTGGGAAATTCTGTGCAGGTAAGCAGGCGCAATAACACTCACATACTATTGTAATGAAATCGATTCACTTCATTTGCATAAATACAAAGCACAGAATAACACACATGTTTAAATCAGATCTCATGAACAGACTGTCCAAAGAGCTAAAAGAGAAAGACATCAAGACACACATTATGTTGTAATGTAAATAGTCTTCACGGGTTTTCCGCCAGATCACGTTGTGCAAATTCCACAATATTTCCTTGGAGCAACTGTCCAACATCATCAGGTGGTTCTGCCGTGCTGGTGGCTACGTTTGACTGACTGTATCCGCACATTGACGCCCCGTTTTTAGAACACACGTGCGAAGAATGCACAGGTGCAGAAATCGCACATGCCCAATGATTTGCAGATAGATGGTGCAATATTCAAACTCCCTCTGCCGAAAATCGCTGAGCGGCTCTCCTGCGCATGCGCTGTATGCTGCATTTGCCAACAGAGTGGCCAGACGTTACTCACCAATGGCCATACTAGATCAATGTTATGACGGGCCTGTTATTGAAGAATCTGGATTTTCAAGTCATGATTTAATAGCAGCCAATGCAGGGTTCCACCAGGATTCCAGGCTGTGCTCAGTTGAAATCCTGCATTCTTGTTGATGAGATTGTCGGCTGTATGAATATGTATTGCTTCCTTAATGATGCAATCCCAGAAAAATGATGCCTGGGATAAAACTTCCATCTTTTCATAAATCATCCGATGTCCTGTATTCAGACAGTGTTCTGCAATTGCCGACTTTTCCGGATGACGAAGTCGTGTGTGACACTGATGTTCTTCATAGCGTTCTTGTACTGTGCGGCATGTCTGGCTTGTATACGTTGCCCCACATTGACAAGGAATCTTGTACACACCACATTTCCTCAAGCTAAGGTCATCCTTAACTGAACCCAACAGGTTTCTCAGTTTTGCAGATGGTTGAAATTCCATATCTTCTGAGGACTCTTCCTATTCTTGACGACATGGAACCAAAATACAGCAAAAAGAACAAAGTGGTGAGTGTCTTTGTATCTTCGTTCTGCTCCATAGATTGAACATGCCTGGGCCTGAATGCATTACGTATCTGTCTCTCAGAATAACCGTTTTGTCAGAAGACTGTCTTCAAATGTTGTAGTTCACTTGGCAGGCTTTCAGGATCAGATACCACATGTGCTCTATGAATTAACTTATGTAATGCACTACCACACTGTGCAGGATGATGGCAGCTTATGGCCTGCAGATATAGATCTGTATGCATTGGCTTACGGTAGATGCTGTGCCCCAAGATTCCCTCTGCTTTCCTTCGTACCAAAACATCAAGAAAAGGTGAAGTACCTTCTTTTTCCACTTCCATTGTGAAGTTTATATTTGGATGCAGTGAATTCAGATGCTGAAGAAATGTAGGTAGAGTATCAAGTCCATATGGCCACTCCACAAATGTATCATCCACATACCACAGAAAACAAGAGGGCTTGAGAGTGGCTGACTCTAGTGCTTTTTTTTTCAAAGTCCTCCATAAAATAATTGGTCACCACAGGAGACAGAGGGCTTCCCATGGTGACACTGTCCACTTGTTCAAAATATTGGTCATGAAGTAAAAAGTATGTTGAAGTAAGCACATGTTTCAATAATGCTACTATGTCCTTGTCAAACTTGTTGCTAATGAGCTCCAAGGAATCCTGCAAGGGCACCTTTGTAAATAAAGAGACAACATCAAAACTTACTAAGATATTTGATGACTGCAATCTAAGAGTTTTCAGGTGACCTATGAAATCAGAGTTTCAAATGTGATGGTTGCACTTGCCTAAGAGTGGTCCCAATAGTGATGACAGGTATTTGGCAACAAAATAAGTAGGTGCTCCTATGTTACTTACAATAGGACAGAGAGGGACCCAACTCTTATGGATCTTGGGTAGGCCATAGAGTCTAGGAGGAACTGCAGCCTGCTGTCACAAACACTTAGCAACTTTTGCTGGAATCGAGCTTTTCCTGATGAGTTCCACAGTCTTTCTCTGGATTCTACCCATCGGATCACTTTTTAATTTACTATATGCAGGATCATCGAGCAGTTTGTATATCTTGCTGTTATATTCTGTGTGTGAGAGAATCACATTAGTATTTCCTTTGTCAGCAGGTAAGATGACAATGCCTTGTTCTTCTCATAGAGCATTTCTTTCAGTTGAGGTGATGTTAAAGTTGGTTCTCTTAGATGTAGCTTGAGTCAAGATGTGGCATATGTCACACCTAATCTCTTCAGCAGCATCCTTAGAAAGTTTCAAAACAGCCTGCTGTATTATGTTCTTTGGTGGTCCCAATTGCAGTTGCTACATCGATCTTTGCAAGTTGCTGTCCTCACATATATAATTCTTCAAACAAAACTTTTATACAACTTTCCACAGATCTCCATCAGCTGTCTTCAAACTAACAAAGTCTGCTGAATAGAAATAATCAAAGTTAATTACAATTTACATCCCTATGGCCACAATAATCTGAAAAATTGTGGGGTAATAACCAGTAACATACTCTTTTACTTTTTTTTAATATCTAAGTATTTTCAATGTCTTGCTTCTTGTCTAGCAGCAATCTTATAAATTTTTGCACCAGAATATAAAACTCCACCATGAATATACATTGGAATGTGTTGTCTATTTGGAAATTATTTTTACTTCCAGTATTGTGGGTGTGAATTGCACTGTTCATCCTAAGAGGCTTCTATGAGATTGTCAATTATCAATTTTGCATGATACTCTTACTTCATGTTTCTGTAAAATAAATACTTTTATAACCCAGATTATTGTGTCATACAACAGTACTGAGTAAAAGTTTGCTTGCACTCTCATCTGCAGGTATATAAAATACCAGAGATTTCTAAGTGCAAAGCAGGTGGAAATGAGGTGTTTATCCTTATGCTGCTGCCACCTCAGATCATTATCCATTTGGATACCCAGGAAATTCACACATGGCCCATCATCCAGGTTGTACCCAGTGACATCTATTTCTGGTACCTCTAAGTCATTTTTATTTGTTTGGCACTGCATAATGTGAGTGTTTGTAAGTTTAATGGTTACACCGTTTGCTGTGAATTTGTGTAAATGTGTTCCTTTATTGTCCCGGCTTTGTGCGGTATGGATATGTTTGCTCCCTGTGTCAGAAAACTTGTGCCATCAACAAACATCACAGTTTTCAAGCATCCTTGATTGGCAAAAACAGGAGTAGCCAAAACACTGAACATTGTGGAGCACCATCTTCAATGTTTCACGTCTCCAAATTTAGTCTTATTCTTGTGGTATGATTTGGTAATGTTGTCCTTTATTTTTTATCACTAAGATAAGACTGCATCTATGCAAGGAATATTGTGCGGTGCCGTACCTGTGAATTCATGTCATAACTTGTTCCGAGTTGGATATGCTTACTGCCTCATGTTTCATTTCCATCACTCATTTAGTATCAACTGCTGGGTAAAAACCACCTCTTGACTCTACTGCATATTATGATCTTCGGGTATATGCGTTAATGTTGCTCCTGCATGTTTCTTAGTATCAGCTATCCATCTTCCATTACATAATGGTCAGTCTTTTTTTCTCTCTTGGTATCCAGCTAAGTACTTCCTTGGTCCATCCACCAAGCATTTGCCTTGATACGAGTCCCATCTGCCTCCATTTAATCACAGTTATCATTTTGCACTCCAATTTGTTCCCTGGTCCATTTACTTATTCTTCTGTCTCCGTACTGTACTGTACAACTAAACTTAACTTCTACATTCTTCAATGAACAACCCTCAGCTTTTGAATGATTCTGTGATACAAGTTATTGTCTCACTGTCATAAATAAAATTTGATAACATGCATTACTTGTAAACTTTTCATTAAAAACACATTGGAGATTCTGTTCTGAAAACACTGCACATCTATTCTGTCAAGGAGTTCCTTGAAAGATTAAGCTGATTCTTATTGCATTGTTGATTGTGTTTACTTAAACTTATGGACTGACTTTTTTTGGGTTCATAAACATTTATTTTTATCTGTTATTACTTTTATGCTGTAATTTCATGTACTTACATGTTCCATGACCTTGGAGATTTGCTCCTCAATTTGGTCCCACGGAGCTTGACGTGTAAATAAATAAACAAAAAATTTTACCAAAACTGTCCAGGACATTTTTACTCTTGTTGTTGTTGTTGTGGTCTTCAGTCCTGAGACTGGTTTGATGCAGCTCTCCATGCTACTCTATCCTGTGCAAGCTTCTTCATTTCCGAGTACCTACTGCAACCGACATCCTTCTGAATCTGCTTAGTGTATTCATCTCTTGGTCTCCCCCTACGATTTTTACCCTCCACGCTGCCCTCCACTACTAAATTGGTGATCCCTTGATGCCTCAGAACATGTCCTACCAACGGATCCCTTCTTCTGGTCAAGTTGTGCCACAAACTCCTCTTCTCCCCAATCCTATTCAATACCTCCTCATTAGTTACGTGATCTACCCACCTTATCTTCAGCATTCTCCTGTAGCACCACATTTCGAAAGCTTCTATTCTCTTCTTATCCAAACTATTTACCGTCCATGTTTCACTTCCATTCATGGCTACACTCCATACAAATACTTTCAGAAACGACTTCCTGACACTTAAATCTATACTCAATGTTAACAAATTTCTCTTCTTCAGAAACGCTTTCCTTGCCATTGCCAGTCTACATTTTATATCCTCTCCACTTTGACCATCATCAGTTATTTTGCTCCCCAAATAGCAAAACTCGTTTACTACTTTAAGTGTCTCATTTCCTACTCTAATTCCCTCAACATCACCCGACTCAATTCGACTACATTCCATTATCCTCGTTTTGCTTTTGTTGATGTTCATCTCATATCCTCCCTTCAAGACACCATCCATTCTGTTCAACTGCTCTTCCAAGTCCTTTGCTGTCTCTGACAGAATTACAATGTCATCGGCGAACCTCAAAGTTTTTATTTCTTCTCCTTGGATTTTAATACCTACTCCGAATTTTTCTTTTGTTTCCTTTACTGCTTGCTCAATATACAAATTGAATAACATCGGGGACAGTCTACAACCCTGTCTCACTCCCTTCCCAACCACTGCTTCCTTTTCATGCCCCTCGACTCTTATAACTGCCATCTGGTTTCTTTACAAATTGTAAATAGCCTTTCGCTCCCTGTATTTTACCCCTGCTACCTTTAGAATTTGAGAGAGAGTATTCCAGTCAACATTGTCAAAAGCTTTCTCTAAGTCTACAAATGCTAGAAATGTAGGTTTGCCTTTCCTTAATCTTTCTTCTAAGATAAGTCGTAAGATCAGTATTGCCTCACGTGTTCCAACATTTCTACGGAATCCAAACTGATCTTCCCCGAGGTCGGCTTCTACGTTTTTCCATTCATCTGTAAATAATTTGCGGCGTTAGTATTTTGCAGCTGTGGCTTATTAGACTGATAGTTCAGTAATTTTCACATCTGTCAACACCTGCTGTCTTTGGGATTGGAATTATTATATTCTTCTTAAAATCTGAGGGTATTTCGCCTGTCTCGTACATCTAACTCACCAGATGGTAGAGTTTTGTCAGGACTGGCTCTCTCAAGGCCGTTAGTAGTTCTGATGGAATGTTGTCTACTCCTGGGGCCTTGTTTCGACTCAGGTCTTTCAGTGCTCTGTCAAACTCTTCACGCAGTATCTTATCTCCCGTTTCATCTTCATCTACATCCTCTTCCATTTCCATAATATTGTCCTCAAGTACATCGCCCTTGTATAAACCCTCTATATACTCCTTCCACCTTTCTGCCTTCCCTTCTTTGCTTAGAACTGGGTTGCCATCTGAGCTCCTGATATTCATACAAGTGGTTCTCTTCTCTCCAAAGGTCTCTTTAATTTTCCTGTAGGCAGTATCTATCTTACCCCTAGTGAGACAAGCCTCTACATCCTTACATTTGTCCTCCAGCCATCCCTGCTTACCCACTTTGCACTTCCTGTCGATCTCATTTTTGAGACGTTTGTATTCCTTTTTGCCTGCTTCATTTACTGCATTTTTATATTTTCTCCTTTCATCAATTAAATTCAATATTTCTTCTGTTACCCAAGGATTTCTACTAGCCCTCGTCTTCTTACCTACTTGATCCTCTGCTGCCTTCACTACTTCATCCCTCAGAGCTACCCATTCTTCTTCTACTGTATTTCTTTCCCCCATTCCTGTCAATTGTTCCCTTATGCTCTCCCTGAAACTCTGTACAACCTCTGGTTCTTTCAGTTTATCCAGGTCCCATCTCCTTAAATTCCCACCTTTTTGCATTTTCTTCAGTTTTAATCTACAGGTCATAACCAATAGATAGTGGTCAGAGTCCACATCTGCCCCTGGAAATGTCTTACAATTTAAAACCTGGTTCCTAAATCTCTGTCTTACCATTATATAATCTATCTGATACCTTTTAGTATCTCCAGGGTTCTTCCATGTATACAACCTTCTATCATGATTCTTAAACCAAGTGTTAGCTATGATTAAGTTGTGCTCTGTGCAAAATTCTACCAGGTGGCTTCCTCTTTCATTTCTTAGCCCCAATCCATATTCACCTACTACGTTTCCTTCTCTCCCTTTTCCTACACTCGAATTCCAGTCACCCATGACTATTAAATTTTCGTCTCCCTTCACTATCTGAATAATTTCTTTTATTTCATCATACATTTCTTCAATTTCTTCGTCATCTGCAGAGCTAGTTGGCATATAAACTTGTACTACTGTAGTAGGTGTGGGCTTCGTATCTATCTTGGCCACAATAATGCGTTCACTATGCTGTTTGTAGTAGCTTACCCGCATTCCTATTTTCCTATTCATTATTAAACCTACTCCTGCATTAACCCTATTTGATTTTGTATTTATAACCCTGTAGTCACCTGACCAGAAGTCTCGTTCCTCCTGCCACCGAACTTCACTAATTCCCACTATATCTAACTTTAACCTATCCATTTCCCTTTTTAAATTTTCTAACCTACCTGCTCGATTAAGGGATCTGACATTCCACGCTCCGATCCGTAGAACGCCAGTTTTCTTTCTCCTGATAACGACATCCTCTTGAGTAGTCCCCGCCCGGAGATCCGAATGGGGGACTATTTTACCTCCGGAATATTTTACCCAAGAGGATGCCATCATCATTTAATCATACAGTAAAGCTGCATGCCCTCGGGAAAAATTACGGCCGTAGTTTCCCCTTGCTTTCAGCCGTTCGCAGTACCAACACAGCATTGCCTTCATATAATTGTAATTGATTTTAAGGCCTATTTAAGGTAATCTACACTAAAGGCAAATAATAAAATATAAAAAGCAAAACAAAGGTGGTTCAGGTATGTTACATTATCTCGTATTTCTTCCAACTTTCCCCATTTTAAGGATCCGTTAACTTCCTCTAGGGCTGCTGATAATACCATGGTGATTTGAGTCTCCTTGTTTGACTTCCCTTTAATTCTGAATTCTCTGCTAATTGTTTCATTCAATGATTTTATTCTCTAGTTGCAACTGGTCCACTATGTTACATTCAATTCTGAAGCCACTTGTTCCACATGTTGTACTATGCAGTTTGTCATAATTGTAGTGAATATTTTGTACCTTGTGGACGAGAGGATGATTGGTTATATTTTGTAATCTTGTGTGTCTCACACCTTGTGATGTAGAACAGTTACAACATTGGGAATAAACTCCCTCTGCAGACATTCTGAATATACTTTTGTACATTCCTTTTGTAGTGCTTTTCCTCTGACTTCAGTCATTTCCTACAATTTTTATTGTTTGCTAAAACAGTCCAACAAGATTTAAACAGTGGCCTTCACTAGCACACACACACACACACACACACACACACACACACACACACACACACACACACAGCTTTGAAAAGTCGCTATCATAGGGTAAAAGTTCGACTCACCAAAGAACTGACTGCCAATTTTTAGATAGGCAAGAAGAATGGGTGGCCTTTAAGTTTAATAGAATTGGAATTTATGAATGATCTTTTGTAGTAGGAGTTCCTACAATCAAATAAAAATACAACCTGATAGTCAGAGAACAGCATAATATGAAGAGATGGATTACATACTGGACTGAAGCAAGCAAATATCCTCTCCAGATTTATTGCTGCCCTTCTTACCACCAAATTAAGAATGAACATTAAACACATTTTGACTAATAATCAATTATATTCACAAAAAGACTTATATGCTTCTATACAAAATAAATGGCAATGTCTGTATAATTGATGAACAAATAATTATTAAATTCATAATACCTTCCATTTTGTAGCATAAACTATTATCTTTATTAGTCTGCAATAAATTCAAAATAATTTAAAAATGATAAACTGTTACACATAAAATGTTTGAAACTCCAAAGCTATTTTATTCATTTATGTAAATTGTATTTGCTAATTCAAACTTTAATATTAATAGCTAACTAATTTCAAAGCATAATCAGTGCAGTGTGCTGAAATTGTATTGTTTCAATCATTGTATGAGAGTATTTGATGTTGAATAATAAATAATTATTCTTTACTGAGAAAATTAAAGTCAATAAGCTGGCAACATTTCCGAGTTTGGAGTTGAAATTTTCAAAAAAAGCTTCAAAATTTTGGAAAACTTTAAAAAACCAGAGAAGCCCTTTTCAGGAGTAGCAGGGTCTGGTCTAGGTATGTTTTGATTAATGAGTGGGAAGGGAAACAGTTGGAGGCAGCTATGAGAGAACTGCTGAGGATCAAGTAAGACAACAGATCCCAGTTGTGGTGTAAAAAATTTTAAAAAGAGCAAAGTTCAGCTGTGTGGTAGTAGCAGTGGGAGAGGTATAGGCCCTGAGTTGCAGGAAATGCTAGGCATGTATTACCTCATCACAAGCATTTTTATATCGATTTCAGGGCTGAGGATGAGGTAGTAATAGCAGATATGGTGGTAACAATTTGGACATACAGTAGTTGGTGACCCAGACAAGATAGTCTCCCTGACTTACGGCACCAGCATGCTTTTTGTTGAGCTGTTCCAATGTCATGATTTTCCAAGCCTTAATAGTTAGTTATGTAAAGTGGACTAATACTATGTTAGGATAGTAATAACAACACTTTCCACATCTCTCTGTATCTGTATTCAGTGAGTTGGTGCTCATGTAGCAGCTTAAACTTATTATTTGTGTCAAAATATTTAGTACTAAAAGGCAGTAGAGCTAGTTGTTGTTGTACTTGTTTATATTTTGTGTGTGTTATAATTTTGGTTGTGCAAATGAATGTCACCGACAATATCACAGTTGAGTAGTTTGATCTGTTGTTGCCTTCTGCTGTAATTCCTCAGTTTATGACTGTTCTGGGTTAAGACAGTTCCTTGATGATTATATGGAGTTTGACATAATAGGAGACAGATATGAACTGTGCTTGTCATGTGCCGGTGCAAGCTGAATTAGCTGCTGTTTGGAAATCTAGGCACTGGTTTGGCCACAGTCAACAGGCTTCAGGCTGCCGTAAGCAGCAGCGACATTGGGATCTTGTGATTTGTGTCTTTTTATTTATTTTTTTTTTTTTTACAGGGAGGAGAAAGGACAGTTTTGAGTGTATTGCCTGTTTTTCTTTTTGTTATTTGGATTTGAGATTGTAAATCGTAATGCTGGCATTCACCTTACATGTGAGGGAAAGCCCTCTAGAACATCACCTGGACTCTACCTCTGATAGCTATTTCCTGGTTTGTCTTTCTTGGCTTTTTTATAAGAGATGGTTGATAATGCTTGCTGATCCCATTTGCAGTTCTATTTCATTATCTTCTTTGTCTTTTTTTTATGCATTTTGCTGCTGTATGTGGCAGAAACAGTTAATGCAGAGGAGGGAATTGGTGAGCTTAAGGCTATTATAACATCAATGACTAAAGGTGTTACAAGGAATATTAATAACGCTAGGAAAATAGTTTTGCTTGGTAAGAATGAGAGGAAACTAGTTGCAGAATATCTGAACAGTCGACATCAGACATTCAGTTCTGGGGATTAAGATCAGGAGCGCGAATGGGTAAAATTCAAAATAGTTGTACAATCCACCTAAGACCTCTATGAGCCAAGCAAGGTAGTGAGGAACAGGAAGGACCTGCCGTGGTTCAAATGCCATGCTAGAAAGCAAAGAGAGGTTTATCACAGATTTAAGTTGGGGCAAAACCTTGTTGACAAAAACAGATGAGTTAAGCCAAAATTAGCATAAGGAGCACTATGCACAAAGCTATCAATGAATTAAAAAGTAAAATTGCCACTTAATCAGAAAAAAATCCTGGAATGTTTCGGTTTCACCTAAAGTCAATACGTGGATTGAAATCATCTAGTCACCATCTTCTTATTCTTACACTTAGCATTAATCCTGCTTTTAGTACATGTTTTGCTGTATTCAAGTTTTGCCAGATTTATATTACTTAAATTTGTGGTTGTATGTCCTTCCTGTTGCTGCTGTCATTATATACCTAAGTGAGGGAGCTCATGTGTGCCACCTGTCTGTAAATCGTGTAAATTGTTAACTGTTTGTGTATCATATTTTATGGGGCAGAAATTGGAGGCTAGCCAAGCATTTGCCTAAAAGCCACACTGAGGATAGCTGGTTCAAAAAACATAGTAGTTAATACAGTGAACAGCTTCAATCTCAAGTGTGGCTCATCTTTCTGTCTCACAAGCCAGTGTGCTGCCTGGTAATTGCTTAGTCACTATACTGGAACCAAAATGCGAAATGACAGAAAGAAAGCTGACAAAGTGAATTCCATCTTCTGGAATTGTTTCCCCATTGACCCTTGCCAGTTCCTCTTTTCTATCATCGCAGGAGTGCTGAAATGGTTAGATTGTGAGATAAGTGATTAAAATTGTTCAACAGTGGAAAAGCATTTTCACTGGATACCCATAATATTCTACAAAGATCATGTAAAAGAACTTGCTCCTGTTTTAGCAGCAGATTTTCGTCGATCATTGCAGCAATGAGAGGTACATAGCAACTGGAAAAAATGACATCCCATGCCTGTTTACAAGAAGTTTGACAGATGCACGTAGTAATAGACTTACATTGCTGGCATTAATTAGTTACTGAATTATGGGACATGTTTTATGCTTCCTTGACTTCCAAAGGGCATTCAGTATTGTTGTGCACTGTAATGTAGTGAAGAAAATACAAGCGTACTGAATATTCAACCAACTTTATTACTGGATTCAGGACTTCTTAGCAGGTAGAATTCAACGTGTTATTCTTGAGGGGTCAAAATTAAGGGCTGTAGAGATAATTTCAAGAGAGTTATTGGGCAACTGTTGTTTACAATATACACAAATGATCTAAGTGGTAAAGTTGGGAGCTTCATGAGGCTGTTTGTGGACCATGCCATTGTTGGTAGTGAGATTTAGTTCCAGAAGACTGTAGTGAAATATGTGCAGAGAATCAATGGATCTGGCAGCTGACCCTGATTGTAAACAAATGTAAAATATTGCATGTATGTAGGTGAAGAGATTCAATGCTGTTTGATTTTGCTAACCGCAGTAAATCACTGAACACAGTAACTGCTGTAAAATACTTAGGACTAACTGTCCAGACCAACCTACAGTGGAGTGATCACATAAAACTAAATGTAGGGAAAGCAGATGTGCCAGGGTGAGGTTCACTGGAAGAATCTAAGGAAATGTAATTCATCCATGAGGGAAGTCATTTAAAAATACTTGTTGATAAATTCTTAAGTATTGCACATCAGTCCGGAACTCTTACCAGGTACAAATATGATTATGACGTTTATGCATTAGGGCGATAAACAGCAAGGTCATCAGCATCCTTGCCTTAATAAATACAGATGAGAATGGTGAAAATTTATTAAAAATAACAAAAAAATCAGGAAACCAAATTGTATTCAAACACAAGGACTGAAAAGACACCCCTGATATGGCAGGCATCATAAAATACCATCAATAAAAGTTGGACAAAATATAACATGGAAGAATCCTGGAGATACTAAAAGGTATCAGATAGATTATATAATGGTAAGACAGAGATTTAGGAACCAGGTTTTAAATTGTAGGACATTTCCAGGGACAGGTGTGGACTCTGATCACAATCTATTGGTTATGAACTGTAGATTAAAACTGAAGAAATTGCAGAAAGGTGGGAATTTAAGGAGATGGGACCTGGATAAACTGAAAGAACCAGAGGTTGTACAGAGTTTCAGGGAGAGCATAAGGGAACAATTGACAGGAATGGGGGAAAGAAGTACAGTAGAAGACGAATGGGTAGCTCTGAGGGATGAAGTAGTGAAGGCAGCAGAGGATCAAGTAGGTAAAAAGACTAGGGCTAGTAGAAATCCTTGGGTAACAGAAGAAATATTGAATTTAATTGATGAAAGGAGAAAATATAAAAATGCAGTAAATGAAGCAGGATAAAGGGAATACAAACGTCTCAAAAATGAGATCGACAGGAAGTGCAAAATCGCTAAGCAGGCATGGCTAGAGGACAAATATAAGGATGTAGAGGCTTATCTCACTAGGGGTACGATAGATACTGCCTACAGGAAAATTAAAGAGACCTTTGGAGAAAAGAGAGCCACTTGCATGAATATCAAGAGCTCAGATGGAAACCCAGTTCTAAGCAAAGAGGGGAAAGCAGAAAGGTGGAAGGAGTATATAGAGGGTCTATACAAGGGCGATTTACTTGAGGACAATATTATGGAAATGGAAGAGGATGTAAATGAAGATGAAATGGGAGATAAGATACTGCGTGAAGAGTTTGACAGAGCACTGAAAGACCTGAGTCGAAACAAGGCCCCAGGAGTAGACAACATTCCATCAGAACTACTGACGGCCTTGGGAGAGCCAGTCCTGACAAAACTCTACCATCTGGTGAGCAAGATGTACGAGACAGGCGAAATACCCTCAGACTTCAAGAATAATATAATAATTCCAATCCCAAAGACAGCAGGTGTTGACAGATGTGAAAATTACTGAACTATCAGTCTAATAAGCCACAGCTGCAAAATACTAACGCCGCAAATTATTTACAGATGAATGGAAAAACGTAGAAGCCGACCTCGGGGAAGATCAGTTTGGATTCCGTAGAAATGTTGGAACACGTGAGGCAATACTGACCTTACGACTTATCTTAGAAGAAAGATGAAGGAAAGGCAAACCTACATTTCTAGCATTTGTAGACTTAGAGAAAGCTTTTGACAATGTTAACTGGAATACTCTCTTTCAAATTCTGAAGGTGGCAGGGGTAAAATACAGGGAGCGAAAGGCTATTTACAATTTGTACAGGAACCAGATGGCAGTTATAAGAGTCGAGGGGCATGAAAGGGAAGCAGTGGTTGGGAAGGGAGTGAGACAGGGTTGTAGCCTGTCCCCGATGTTATTCAATTTGTATATTGAGCAAGCAGTAAAGGAAACAAAAGAAAAATTCGGAGTAGGTATTAAAATCCAAGGAGAAGAAATAAAAACTTTGAGGTTCACCGATGACATTGTAATTCTGTCAGAGACAGCAAAGGACTTAGAAGAGCAGTTGAACGGAATGGATAGTGTCTTGAAAGGAGGATATAAGATGAACATCAACAAAAGCAAAATGAGGATAATGGAATGTAGTTGAATTAAGTTGGGTGATGCTGAGGGAATTAGATTAGGAAATGAGACACTTAAAGTAGTAAAGGAGTTTTTGGGGAGCAAAATAACTGATGACGGTCGAAGTAGAGAGGATATAAAATGTAGACTGGCAATGGCAAGGAAAGTGTTTCTGAAGAAGAGAAATTTGTTAACATCGAGTATAGATTTAAGTGTCAGGAAGTCATTTTTGAAAGTATTTGTATGGAGTGTAGCCATGTATGGAAGTGAAACATGGACGATAAATAGTTTGGACAAGAAGAGAATAGAAGCTTTTGAAATGTGGTGCTACAGAAGAATGCTGAAGATTAGATGGGTAGATCACATAACTAATGAGGAAGTATTGAATAGGATTGGGGAGAAGAGAAGTTTGTGGCACAACTTGACTAGAAGAAGGGATCGGTTGGTAGGACATGTTCTGAGGCATCAAGGGATCACCAATTTAGTATGGGAGGGCAGCGTGGAGGGTAAAAATAGTAGAGGGAGACCAAGAGATGAATACACTAAGCATATTCAGAAGGATGTAGGTTGTGGTAGGTACTGGGAGATGAAGAAGCTTGCACAGGATAGAGTAGCATGGAGAGCTGCATCAAACCAGTCTCAGGACTGAAGACCACAACAACAACAACAACAACTAGATCAAATTAAGAATAAAATGCTAGTACAGACATCGTTAGAAGGGGAATAGATGACTGTGGCTGGTTGACTACTTAGAAATAATGGTTGACTGAGCCTCTCTGTGGCACATTAAAAGATCAAGGACTTGCCTTGTTTTTCCTCATGAGGGTAATATTAGCCTATTGGTTAAATGTTGTTTCTCTACACTAGCATACTGTGGTACATGCTACAGTGCTGTCTAAAGACTGAAATTCAATGTAAAGCATTATTTTTTACTGACTTCATTGTTTGGGTGAAAAATTGTTACATCTGTGTATCTTCCAATTCCTGTCCTTCTCATTCCTAGTCCTTCTGATATCCTTATACACAGTACAAATGCCAGATACTGAAATTTGTAAAATGGAGTAACTGGAACCTTTTTTTTTTGCCAGTACTTAACAACCCAACACACTAAGATTTTGTTTGTGTAGAATGAAGAAGAAGAAGAAGAAGAAGAAGAAGAAACAAAATAAAATGTCACAGGTTGATAGGGTACATAATGTTATTTCAGTGATTCAAAAATCAAGTAAAATTCACTAAGAACTTAGCATTACGGGCCTACTTATCAATATAGTAGCATTGCATCCCCTCTGGCCTGGAGGCATGCACTGGTTCAAATGGGGAGGGTGTCATAAAGCCAGTGTATCGTCGCCCAAGGCAAGCTGGTCCACAAATGATGTAGCCTGTCCTTGACATTCTGGATATTGGCACTAGGATGGAACAGATATCAAAGTTGGTCCCACATGTTCCACTGGGACAGATCTGCCATTGGGACAACAGGTCTGGCAAACTTGCTAGCCATGGGAGTACCTCAGACATCACACAGACATTTCACAGAAACATGTTCCATGTGTGGATAAACATTGTCCTGTAGAAAAATGGAACTAAAATACTATTGCATTACAGACAACATGTGTTGTCACTATGGGCTGTGACCTAAATTCGTACCCAATGGGTCCAACATTTGAAGAACAGACTCTCTCCCTCAGTTGTCAGGGTATTCACCAATAATGCTCCTCCAAGCTCTCTACCCTGTCCACCCTCTGGTCCAGAGGATTCAGGACTGCCTCCACTGCTCCACTTAGGGGGCATCTCTGTGGTGTTCCTCTGGATCCCAGGACATGTTGGTATCTGTGGAAATGAGGCCGCCGATATAGCGGCCAAGGCTGCCGTCTCTCTTCTTCAGCCTGCTCTTCGCATGATTCCCTTCACTGATCTACAGAGTGTTTTATGTCATCGTGTTGCTCTTATATGGCATTGGTCAACACTTCCCAATAATAAATCATGGGACGTGAAAGCTCTTCCCTGTGCTTGGACCTCTTCCTCCCGAGCTCGTCGTCAGGAGGAGGTAATTTTAACTAGACTCTGGATAGGGCACTGTCTTTTTAGCCATCGCCATCTTTTAAGTGGCGATCCTCCCCCACTCTGTCCCCACTGCTCTCAACTGTGGACGGTGAGACACCTATTACTTGAGTGCCCCTATTTTACTCCGTTACGCGCCCGTCTCCAGCTGTTGCCTGATATATCATCCATTTTAGCAGATGACACGCGCTCAGCCAACCGCGTTCTTGAGTTTATTAGTGCCAGTGAGATGACGTCAGTCATTTGAAGCTCTTTTTGAGGACAAACAACCCCGCTTCTATAGTGGTTTTATAAGCTTTCCTTCTGTTTTTAGTTTCCCCACTTTTTTGTGTTTCGCTCCCATTGCTGCTGGTTTCCAGTTTCGTTTTTTTACCTCTTCCTAAGTCACAGACCGGGCGCTAATGACCGTAGCAGTTTTACACCCTAAAACCATAACAACAAAGAAAAAAAACAATAATGCTCGCCCTGGGTAATGCAGAACCACGATTCAAAGCTGAACACAGTCACACCATTCACAGTGGGAGATTGGAAAGATAAGGCACGGGAGATTTGTTTTTGTACAAGGTTGGGAGGATGATTATGGTCAGTGAAGGCTTCAGTGAGACACTCGGTATATTTTGAGAGGGACTGCTTGTCACTGCAGATCCGACGACCATGGGTGGCTATGCTGTATGGAAGGGGCTTCTTGTATGGAATGGATGGCAGCTGTCGAAGTGGAGGGATTGGTAGTGGTTGGTAGGTTTGGTATGGACGGAGGTGCTGATGTAGCCATCTTTGAGGTGGAGGTCAACATCTAGGAAGGTGGCTTGTTGGGTTGATTAGGACCAGGTAAAGCAAATGGGGAAGGAGTTGAGGTTCTGGAGGAATGTGGATTTGGTGTCCTCACCTTTGATCCAAATAGCAAAGATCCCAACAATGAATCTGAACCAGATGAGCAGTTTAGGATTCTGGGTTTCTAGGAAGGTTTCCTCTAGATGGCCCATGGATAGATTGGCATAAGATGGTGCCATGTGAGTGCCTATAGCCGTACCCCGGATTTGTTTGTAGGTAATGCCTTCAAAGGAGAAGTGAATGTGGGTGAGGATATAGTTGGTCATGGTGACTAGGAAGGAAAGGCCATGGGCATTAGGGATGTTCGTGTACAGGGAGGTGGCATCAATAGTGACAAGCAGGGCACCATGTGGTAAAGGGACAGGAACTGCGGAGAGTCGGTGGAGGACATGGTTGGTATCTTTTATATAGGAGGGTAGGTTCCAGGTAATAGGTTGAAAGCGTTGGTCTATGAGAGCAGAGATTCTCTCAGTGGGGGCACAGTAACCGGCCACAATGGGACAACATGGATGATTAGGTTTATGGACTTTAGGAAGCATATAGAAGGTAGGAGTGTGGGGAGTGGTAGAGTTGAGCAGAGAGATGGACTCTGGATGAGGTTCTGGGATGGGCCTAAGGATTTGAGCAGTGACTGGAGATCCTGCTGGATTACTGGAATAGGGTCACTGTGGTAAGGTTTGTAGGTGGAAGTATCTGACAGCTGGCAGAGTCCTTCTAACAGGTAATCCTTGTGGTTCAAAACAACAGTGGTGGAGCCTTTGTCTGCAGGTAGGATTATAAGATCAAGATCAGTTACAGATGATGCACTGCAGTTTTTTCTGTGGATGTAAGGTTAGTTTGCATGTTGAGGAATTTGGGGAATGATGGTGAGGCAAGATTCAAGGTTAAGAAATTCTGGAAAGTTAACATGGGGTTGTATGGGGGCAGTGGGGGTGGATCACGGTTGAATGGAGGAGTGAACTGAGTTAGGCAAGGTTCAATATTGGTCTGTGGTTGAGTCTGATTGGTAGGGTTGGCAGGGAAAAAGTGTTCCCACTGTAGGGACCGGGAGAAGGACAGAAGGTTTTTATCAAGTCCTGCATGAGTGAATTTGGTAGTGGAGCGAAAGATGAGGGCTTTGGAAAGGACTGATATTTCTATTTCTATGGGGCTAAGGCTTCTGGAGGAAAGGTTCATAACTGTGTTGCGGGCCTGTTTAGCTTCTGGATTCTCTGTGGTGGAGGGAGGGAGTTTTGGAGGGTGTGGAAGTGTAGTAGGCCTGCGAGACAGGGCTTGTCAGCTATGAGGGGACGTGGAGGAGGTTGTTGTAGAGGTTGTGGACAGTGGTACTCCAAGGTGGGAGTAGGAAGTGAGCAGGATGGAGAGTTTTTTGAGGTGGTGGTGTGCATGTTCCTCAAGTTCCTACAGGGCAAGAGTTTCATTACGTGTTATGGACTCCAGGAATTTGGGATTGCATAGCAGGAGAATTTTGCAGATGGAGAGAAGGTACTGTGAGGAGGTCTGGAATTGGTTGATATGGTTTTGCTAGACTATGTTGGTGAGGGCTAAGGATTGGCGGAATCTGAACAGGTGGAGGGGTGGCAGCCAGAGAAGGGTAATTTGATGGTAAGGCCACTAGGAGGGATTCCATAACCCAAGCAAAAATGCAGAACAGTATGTGGGACTGGGATCTGGCTATGGATAAGGAAACTTTTCTGTATTGATCCAGATGGAAGGAGCAAGGATCCATGGTGGTGGAAAAATTATGTAAATAAAGTAGAATTATGTCCAAAACATTTCGCAAAAATACACCCAAATACACGTGAAAATTCACGAAAAGGATTAAATGGATGCAAAAGGGGGGAACAAGTTGAAATCTGAGGGAGTCAAGGATAGCGAAAGGCGAAAACTCACTGAAAATGGCGAGAAGTCACAAGGATCAAAGTAAGGAATAACTAATAAAAAATGTATATATTACTGGGGGTAGCAGGTCTGAGGAAGGGTAAATGTGAAGGAGGACGTTGGCAATTCCTTTTTCATATTCTTTGCCAGGATGTTTTTAAAGCATTAATCAGTACCAATTCCAGCAAGCCCACCAGTACACCGTGACCATAATTACAGATTTACATTTTCATCCTTTCATTTTCATGTTGTGATATTATCCATTCTTATTTCTCTCTATTCTTTTAAATAATGCTAATATAATATTTTCAATTATGCTTGCAGCTGCTGTTCATAACAGGTTCTTATCTATGTGTACAATTCAACTGTTGCATACAATTCTTCTTTAGAGTAAAAGACGTCAACTTCCAGAATAACATCCTATCACAAATACATTTTCATATATTGTATGTAACGTGTGACAATTTTTTAAATATAACCACATTCAACTGATTTGGTCAAAGATTTTAACAGCCAAGACCAGGAGCAACATTCACCATGGAGGTGAGCCCAAGCCCAAAGGTCTTTTTATGAGGCTTGCATATAGTTTGGACCTACACCGTTTGCCTTGACAGAAACCCTTGTCCTTAAGCAAGCACAGTACAGATATTGGGCAGCTGGACCAGAAACTATGAAATGAAAGTGGTATATTCACCGTAGTAGATAAGAAACTTAAATCCACTGCGACAGAAATTGAAGTGACATCTTCTGGACAGACTCTTTATCAAAAGTGATTATCCTTCTACTGACCACCAGATACACCCTCTGATGTACCCAATAACTTGAAAGTAAACTTCACCTCAGCTCAGCTGAACACTTATTCCTCAAACATAATGTCATCACTGAAGAAAACTTCAACCATCCATGAAGTATCCATTGGGATAATCAGAGTTTTATAAGTGGCAGGTGTGGCAAGACATTCTGCACAACAATACTAAATGATTTCTCTGAAAACACATTAGAAGACATAACTACAACCCAGTCATCATGGAGATACACAAGCTCTAATGGCAAGAGAAAGACCTGAACTCTCTGAGAACATCCACATTGAAACTGATATCAGTGGCTGTGAGGCAGCTGTGTACTCTGACCACAACATATTGATTGTGAACAGTAGATGAAAACTGAAGAAATTGGAACAGGTAGGAAATTACGGAGATGGTACCCAGATAAGTTGAAAGAACCAGTGGTTGCTGAGAGCTTCAGAGGGATTATTAGGCAACGGTTGACTAGAACAGGGGACAGGAATACAGTAGATGAATGAGTAGCTTCAAGAGATGAAATAGTTAAGACAGTTGAGGATTAAATAGGTAAAATGACAAGGCCTAGTAGAAATCCTTGGATAAAACAGGAGATATTGAATTAAACTGATGAAAGGAGAAAATTTATCTCCTTACTGCATACTGGGTCAGATATGGCATATACCATTTTCATCATTCTGGAGCTCATATTTGAAAATATATTTCGTAAACTTATGTTGGGGCAGAAATGGTACCCCGTTAAGAATATCTCTGCAAACAATGAATGCCATCTGTAGAGATAGTAAGGAGCTATGTAGTAAGAACCTTTGCTTTGTGCTCCAAGCTGTTTACCTCAAGTTTGGTCATATGAAAAGTTGTATTTGACACAGTAAATATTTGAGTTCGGAGTTTATATAATTTCTAGGGGTGAAAGGACATCTGTGGATGTAAAGATGTAAATTTATATTTGTCAATTAGAATACATATAATGAAAAATTGGTTTGTGACACATATGGCACAACATGCATTATTGGTAGCATAGAGTAAACATTTATCATAACCTAACTTTTGCAGTAAAATATATCTTTTCTTTTCAGCTGTGTTAGTGCAATAAATGTAACAAAGTTTTACAGCTCTTCTGCCATAATAAGAGTTATTGAGGGTGGAAATGTTAGTGAAGAGCCAGATATGTCATATGACGAAACATTTTTTGCAGAACAATATTTTCAAAATGAAGATGTGCTTCCTTCAGTCAGATATTGAAGATGATATCAGGCCTAAGAGCTATAATATAACAAAGAAAATAACTGTGATGATGCCAGAAATGGAATCAGAGTCAGAAGATGACGGTGAGATGAGGCTTACTGCTCATTGTGACCTTGACGATAATTTTGTTGCAGATAGGGTTAGAGCAAAGCAATGAATCCTATTAAGATAGAGAAACCTACAATACACTGGAAAGTAGGACATTTGATTATAAAAGATGAAGAGATAAAATTCACCAGTAATACTAATATTCCTGAGGAAATATTGGATCTTGACACTCCTATGGAATATTTTCAGTATTTCTTTACTGAAGACGTAGTGCAGTACATAACCAAACAAATTTGTATTCTGTACAATGCCAACCCCACTAAAAGTGTAAATTTTATTGTAGAAGAAATGGAACAATTTACTGGTACGACCATGCTTATGTCCATTATTCAACTCCCAGCAACAAGGCATTATTAATATCAAATCTGGGCCACCCTGCTGCAAGTGAAATAATGAGCTGTAACTGAAATGCTTCTGATATAACAGTAATCTAGTCCCCGCTAGTGACCCCAACCATGACAAACTTTTCAAAATTCACCCACTGCCAGACCAGTTGCATAAAACACTATTGCGAGTACCAAATGAGGAATTTTTTGCTGTGGATGAACAGATTATTCCAACAAAGTGCAGATCTTCACTAAAACAATACAATCCTAGTACACCACATGGTGGTTCAAAGCTTTTGTAGTGGGGTGTCAGGATTCAGCTACGATTATGAAATTTTTGCTGGAGCTCAGAATAATGTTATAATACCTGGTGCTATGGAACTAGGAGTTAGCAGCAATGTTGTGCATCTTACGCAAACAGTCTCACGACATGTGAACCACAAGCTGTTTTTTGACAGTTGGTTCACTAATATACCTTTGGAAGTGTAATTGCATAAGGAAGGAATACAGTCACTAGGAACAGTCCATGCCAATTGTGTACCAGGTTGCATTTTTCCTAAAGAGGCAGAAATGAAGAAGAGTGGCTGAGGGTAGCATGAAGGAAAAGGTAGCAACAGTAGATGGTGTACAATTGTCAGTAGTATCCTGGTTTGACAACAGAGTAGTCAACACTTTGTCCAAATATGTTGGATCCAAGCCAGAAGGCGAAAATGGGAGGCTTTTCAGAAACGAAAAAAAAAAAAAAAAAAAAAAAAAAAAAAAAAAAAAAAAAAAAAAAAGAAAAAAAAAAAAATATACAAAATGATACCTTGTCCACTACAGTGACTACATGGGTGGTGTCGATCTGTTAGATTCTGTGCTTGGATATTGCAGAATTCAAATCAGATAAAAAAAATGGCATGTGAAGATATTCTTTCATCTAATTGATCTGGCTTGTGTTAATAGCTAGCTACTGTGGAGAAGGAGAAATACAGCTTACATGCCCCTAGTGGATTTCAAGGTAGCAGTCGCAGATGCCCTCTGTAAAAAGGGCAAAACATTACCCAAAAAATGAGGTAGACCAAGCAACGAAGTCCGAAAACAGCTGGACAGTAAGAAGAAGAAAGGTCCTGTGGCAGATCTTCCACAGCGTCAGGTATGACGGAATGGCACAGATCGCATGCCAGTCTGGTTAGAAAACTGTGGTCGTTGCAAATATCCAGATTGCAATGGAAAATCCTACATAGCATGTCTGAAGTGCAGTGTGTCTTTATGTTTGAATAAGGAGAGAAACTGTTTCATGAAATTTCATAATAATAGATTAAATAATAAATAATTTTGTTTGATTTCTGATAAACATGTAAATTAATGAACAGAAATTGTAATTATTTAAAAAAATGAACATAGTTCTGCTAATGTATGTTTATATCTTCTTGTATATTTTCGAAGTGTTTTCTCATCCAGCCTGAAACTAGTGTCACATGTACTGTCCCATATATGGCGCATACCCTTAAATCAAAACTAATGGACCACACATAAGAGATATAATTTGTTAAGCATTTTTGCAGACATCAGGACACTGAAATTAACATGGCATTTTTTTACAACAATTGAAAAAGTCATGAAGTAAGGGGTTAAAAATGCAGCAAATGAAGCAAGTGAGAGGGAATGCAAACACTTAAAAAATGAGACTGACAGGAAGTGCAAAATTGCTAAGCAGCAATGGCTAGAGGACAAATGTAAGAATTTAGAATAATAATTCACTAGGGAAAGATAGACACCACCTACAGGAAAATTAAAGAGGCCTTTGGAGAAAAGAGAAGCAAGTGTATGAATATCAAGAGCTCAGATGGTAAACTAGCCATAAGCAAAGAAAGGACAGGTGGAAGGAGTAAATAGAGGGTCTATACAAGGGAATGTACTTGAAAGCAGTATTATAGAAAGGAAAGTCATTGATGAAAATGAGATACGACAGTGCGAGAAGAATTTGACAAAGCTCTGACAGACATAGTTTGAAATGAGGCCCTGGGAGTAGACAATATTCCATCAGAACTAATGATAACCCTGGGAGAGCCAGCCATGACAAAACTCTTCCATCTGGTGTGCAAGCTGTATGAGAAAAGTGAAATACCCGCAAACTTCAAGAAGAATGTAGTAATTCCAATTCCAAAGAAAGCAAATGGTGACAGGTGTGAAAATTATCGAACTATCGGTTTGATAACTCATGGTTTCAAAATACTAACATGAATTCTTGATAGGAGAATGGAAAGACTGGTAGAAGCAGACCTCGGAGATTAGATTAATACTTGTTCCATAGATCATGAATACGACACTTCGTAATGATGTGGAACGTGTCAGGTTAATAAAAGATGTCTGTACAAGATATTACATTACACAAAATATTGCATGACACTAATGTTTAAGTTGTTTTTTTTCCCCTCCCTTAATTTATATCTAAAAATTCAGCCAATGAGTAGGAGGAGTTGTCATCTAGAAATTCTTTTAATTTATTTTTAAATGTTGGTTGGCTATCTGTCAGGCCTTTGATGCTGTTTGGTAAGTGACCAAAGACTTTTGTGGCAGCATAATTTCTGTGCCAAAGTCATATTTAACCCTGCATAGTGAAGATCATCCTTTCTCCTGGTGTTATAGCTATGCACACTGCTATTACTTTTGAACTGGGTTGGATTATTAACAACAAATTTCATAAGTGAATGTATGTACTGTGAGGTTACTGTGAGGATCCCTAGATCCTTAAATAGATGTCTGCAGGATGACCGTGGGTGGGCACCAGCAATTATTCTGATTACACGTTTTTGAGCAATGAATACTTCTCTACTCAACGATGAATTACCCCAGAATATGATGCCATACGAAAGCAGTGAATGAAAATAGACATAGTAAGCTAATTTACTGAGATTCTTATCACTAAAATTTGCAATAACCCTAATAGCATATGTAGCTGAACTCAGACGTTTCAGCAGACCACCAATGTGTTGCTTCCAGTTTAACCTCTCAGCAATGGACACACCTAAAAATTTTGAAAATTCTACCTTAGCTACAGACTTCTGTTCAAAGGCTATATTTATTACTGGAGTTGTGCCATATACTGTACGGAACTGTATATACTGCGTTTTATCAAAATTTAAAGAGAGTCCGTTTGCTGAGAACCACTTAATAATTTTGTGAAAATCATCATTTACAATTACATCACTTAGTTCTTGGTTTTTGCATGTTATTACTATACTTGTATCATCAGCAAAAAGAACTAACTTTGCATCTTCATCAATGTGGAATGGTAAGTCATTAATGTATATCAAGAACAGTAAAGGACCTAAGACCGAACCCTGTGGGACCCCGTATCTGATACCCCTCCCAGTTTGAGGAATCAGCTGTTGTTTTAACATTACATGAACCACTTATTTCAACTTTCAACAATTCTTCCAGTTAAGGATGAATTAAACCATTTGTGCACTGCCCCCCTCAAACCATAATGATTTAGCTTATCTAAAAGAATTCCATGGTTTACACAAACAAAGGCCTTTGAGAGATCACAAAAAATACCAATTGGTGATGTATGGTTATTCAGAGCATTTAATATTTGATCAGTGAAAGCGTATACAGCATTTTATGTTGAAAAGCCTTTCTGAAAACCAAACTGACATTTTGTTAGTACTTTATTTTTACAAATATGGGAGGCTACTCTTGAATACATTACTTTCCCAAAAATTTTTGATAGAGCTGTCAGAAGAGAGATTGGGCGGTAGTTGTTGACATCCAACATATCCCCCTTTTTATGCAATGGTTTTACAATGGCATATTTCAGTCTATCGGGGAAAACACCCTGCTCCAAAGGGCTATTACATACGTGGCTGAGAATCCCACTTATCTGTGGGGAACAAGTTTTAAGTACCTTGCTGGAAATGCCACCAATTCCGTAAGAGCTTTTACTTTTCAGTGAGTTTATTATTTTACTGATTTCAGAGGGAGAGGTTGGTGGAAATACAGTTGTTTCAAACTGCACAGGTATGGCCTCTTCTATTAGTAGCCTTGCCTCTTCTAGTGAAGATCTAGATCCTATTTTCTCCACAACATTAAAAAAAATATTTATTGAAAATATTTTCAACTTCTGATTGTTTGTTAAAGTGCGCGTCATATATCTTGGCGGCCGAGTTTAGGTTCGTTCTGCGCATCTGACGTCACAAAACACAGTCAGCCAATGAACAGAGAACAACGTTGCCAGATCCCGACAGCAGTGCAGAGCACGGACGAGTGTCTTCAGTTTTAGAAACGTTCAGTCATAAATAAAGTAATAGAACAAAAGCAATGTCTTGATAGCAGGCTTTCTTTTACAGAAAGTTTGGAAAAAGCATTCTTTATACCAATTGCTTCATATTCTATTAATTAATTAAACCAAACAACCAGTAAGACTCCTAATTTAGGCGATAACAAGGAAAGGTGTTTGTTTCAATCTCACGAACTGCTTTTTCGCAATAAAAAACAGTGGTAATTGTTTATTTCCTATTGTACTTCGACGAAGCGTGAGTAATTCATAGTCGTACCAACAATGTTTATAAGTAGTTGCATGAAGTGTTAGAGTCCTTATGGAGTTACACTATTTGATGAGCTGAAGTAGCGGAACGGTCAAGGTGTTGGACGGCCAAGTGAAAGGTTATGAGTTCAAACCTTGTGCGGAGTTTAATATTTTCTTTTTTTAAAAACAATATTTGAGTGCCTTATTTCACGAATTTTATTCGTTTGAATGAAATTTCTAGTGCTTTGCCTCTTCAATAACTTTTTCGGTGCTGCAGACATGTGCACCCCGCATTCCGAGCTGTGCGCGATTTTGTCACCACTGCACTTCTCGCCTGCGCAGACACATGGTGTTCCCACTGCTTTGACACACTTATCATTCGATTTCACAAAAACTATTTGGGCAAAAAATTTGATTTTTACACGTCTTCTTGCCTGATACCTTCCCCCCATAAATGACTTAATTTTGTTTTGATGTGCAGCATTAAATGTAGTAAACCATTGCACAAAATTTTGAAGAGTTTGCAGAGGTAAAAGTCCATAGCGTATACTTTCCATATGGTCGATTTTAGTTGCCACAAAGTTGAGAATGAAATGTGGACAAGATACCTAAATTTCATACAATATTTACTGTATAACAATATCTCATTTAATTTAAGTACCACATAGGTATCATATGTACGAGGCCTGTTCAGAAAGTAAGCTCCGATTGATTGCCAAATTGAAACCACAGTGAACATCAGAAATGTTTTACTTGTAACAATTAGCTACACCTTTCAGTTGCTTCTCTACGTAGTTGCCGTTCTGACTTAGACTTTTGTCATAGCGTTGTACCAACTTTTCAATAGCCTCATCATAGAAGGCAGCCGCCAGTGCTTTCCGCCAATTCTCCACGCTGGCCTACACCTCGTTGTCTGTGTCAAAATGTTGTCTTCAAAGACAGCGGTTCATGTGACCAGAGATGAAACTCAGGGGGAGACAATTGCGGACTGTATTGTGGGTAATCTCACATTTCCATTTGAAAACGATGCAGGAGCATCTTCATTGCCCCTGCAGAATTGTCTTGAAGAAGAAACAGCACGACAGTTATGTAATGTTAGCTGCATAGCTTCAGGCGAAATTTCTCACCAGGCCCTCGTACTTGGCGGCAGACACTATTTTCTAGACATCGTTACGCACTCACTGCGAGCTCAGAAATGAGAAGAGCGACGTGATGCTAACTGGGGTTATACTAGAGACACTACCCAACACATCTGTGGAAAGCTTTATCGGATTTTCATAGTCGTTTCCATTTCGCGACCGATCGGAGCTTACTTTCTGATCGCCCCTCGTAATATTGAGAAATATTCCGTCTTTCGCGACTGTAATAAAAGTTTTATATACACACGGCGCATTTGGCTTTATTTTAAAGCACTTCCATCGGTGAAAGGTATGGCACATACACAATGGTATTCATGTGCTATTTCTTGTTTTTGTTCCACAGTCGCAGTTTTACCAATGGTATTGAAATATATCCCTCTTCTGCAACTGTAATAAGCGACTTATTTAGACCAGACGCGTTTCTCTCTTTTGAAGCATCATAAGAGGACTGTATTTTGTGTCCTCCATTGCCAAGTCATCTTTCGTAGTTTTGTGCTGCGGTAGCACAATATTCAACGTTTGTGTTGGCTCATCAGTGTTTTAGCAAATAAATGCTGTTTGTGTGTGCCACACATAAAATTATATTTGACATAGCTCTGAGCACTTCACTGACAGACGGTATATTCAAGTCCTAATGTTTTTGTAAGTCCACAGTTTTGTTTAATGTATTTTGTCTACTTCCTTTTGATTGATTGAAGTGCTTTAAAATAAAGCCAAACGTGCCCAGTGTAAGTAAAACTTTTGTTACAGTCGCGAAAGGTGGAATATTTCTCAATATTACTTACGACACTTATGTGGTACTTAAATGAAATGAAATGTATAGGTATCTTGTCCACATTTCATTCTCAACATTGTGGCAACTAAAATCGACCATACGGAAAGTATACTCTATGGACTTTTACCTCTGCAAACTCTTCAAAATTTCATGCAAAGGTTTACTATATTTAATGCTGCATAATAACTGCGTTGAACATCGAAACAAAATTAAGTCATTTATGGGGGGAAGGTATCAGTCAAGAAGGTAGGTAAAAATCTAATTTTTGAGCCAAATAGTTTTTGTGGAATCGAATGATAAAGTGTGTCAAAGCAGTCGGAACACAATGTGTCTGCACAGGCGAGCAGTGCAGTGACAAAATCGCCCACAGCGCGGAATGCAGGGAGCACGTCTTTGTAGCAGCGAAAGGGTTAATGCGGCCGTGGTGGCTTTACTTCATGAACTGCGCGCTCCCCGCTACACGTAAGCTTGCGAACTATGCTATACTATGGCGCTGCTTCTATTGGCGCGTGCGTCGTGTGCAACTGGCAACGCAGCAATTTCCAGCGTCTGGGCGGGCATGCGCGAGCTGCCAAGATAAAAGAATTGAACTATAGTACACTTGTAATTCAGTTTTATGGCACTAAAGTTTTCCTGTGCTCTTTGTTGCCCTGTTTCCCTTTCAATAATATTCCAAATTGCTTTAATTTTATTATCAGAGTTACTGATCTCAGACATGATACACATGCTTCTGGACTTTTTAATAACTTTTCTTAGTACCGCGCAATAGTTTTTATAATATTGAACAATTTCGGGGTCAGTACTCCCTCTTGCTGTTAGATACAGTTCTCTTTTACAGTTGCAATTTATTCTTATTCCTTTAGTTAGCCAAGGTTTTTAATATGTTTTCTTGGAATTATGTTTAACTATTTTCTTGGGAAAACAATTTTCAAATACCCTTAAAAATGTATCGTGAAATAAGTTATATTTCAAGTTTGCATCGGGTTCCTTATACACTTCATCCCAGTCTAGCTGCTGTAGGCTTTCCCTAAAGTTTGCAATATTTATATTGTTAATTGAACGCACTGCTTTGAAATTCTGATTTGATATACTGCATGGAGCTATGTCATGTACTGTAACTAGCTGTGCACCATGATCTGAAAGACCATTCTCAACAGGATAAGCATTTATGTCCTTAAACCTATCTTGGTCTATAAAAAAGTTATCTATCAATGTCCTGCTGTTCTTTGTTATCCAAGTAGGAAAATCAATGACGGAGCTCAAATTGAAAGAACTGAGTAATACTGCAAGGTAATTCTTCCTATTACAATCTTTCAGGGAATCAACATTGAAATCCCCACAAGTGATAATTTGCTTCCCCCTGTCTGACAGATAGCACAACAAAGCATCCAAGTTTTCTAGAAATAGCTGGAAATTCCCTGAGGGGGACCTATACACTGTCACAATTATTAAAGTGCCATCATTTAGTTTTAGTTCAGTGGCACATGCTTCCATATGTTGCTCTACACAAAATTTTTTAGTTTCTAAATTTTTTACACTGTGAAAGCTTTTGACACACATGGCAACTGCTCCTCTCATCATATTATCTCTACTTACATGTGCAGCTAATTTTTACCCATTGATGCTAACCTTTTGCATATCAGTGACACTGTGATGCTCAGACAGGCATAGTACATCTATTACATTCTCAGTTTCTATATCTTCTAAACAAAGCAGAAGCTCATCAATTTTATTCTTCAATCCCCCAATATTTTGATGAAATATACTAACATTATTTTTCACTTTACTTTTGTGAGTATCTTGAACTTTTTTAACATCTTTAGTACTTGCCTGGCTGAGTTTCCCACTGGACACTGATCTTACACTAAAAAAGAGTTTCCATCATGAGATGTAGTTCCTCCCCCCTTTAAATATCCTGCTATCAGCCCAGCCAGTTTACCCTTCCCTTTCTTGTTGAGGTGTAGGCCATGTCTAGTATAGTCCCACCTACAGAGTGAATCAACAGGAACCACATCAATGTGTGACCATGCACCAGATCCAAGTAGCCGTTCCAACTCCAAATTAACTCTCCTGACAGAAGAGCTCAAATGAGGTCGGTAGTGGTGTTCCAGAAACACTGGTATGACTCAATGTTGATTCAGCCTTTGCCAGGTCACACTCTATGCTGTATCCCGGATCTCTGTCAATACTGTTGCCCGGCCCACCCACAATAACCATGGTATCTTCCTTAGTAAAGCCTATACATAGTGAACCTAAATCCTCTGTAACCTGCCCCAGTCCAGCACTAGGTTTGAAAAAACTTGTGACCTGGTATTCTGACCCTAATTCATCCTGCAGAACTTGGCCCACACCCCTAGCATGCGAACTACCTAGCAACAAGACTTTCTTTCTCTTTGCAGACTTCCCTACATTCTTATTCAATTTGCTTCTGAAAGCTTGAGGAGCCCTGTCTACATCTACTTTTGTGAGAGGCCATCAGTTTCTGACTGAGGCAACAGATCAAACCTATTTTTTACATTAATAACAAAGCTGTCAGAAGAATTTCTTGGCCTGTTCCTTATGCCTGTTGCCACTTCCCACCCCTGTTTACCCTTCTCCCCCCTTAACCTGCCCAGTTCTCGCCTAGCCTCATCTAACTCAGCCTGAAGGGCAGCAATTTTCCTCTCCTGTTCCACAATCTTCCTATCTCTACAGCATAGCCTACAGAACCACTGATGAGTCTCACTCATTTTCCCGATTCCCACGCCACTACAATCACCCCAATGAAAAAAGTTACTACATCCATCACACCAGAGCCCGGAGCTAATGATTCTACGGCACGTCAGGCACTTTACACTCATGGTACAAATCGATTTTAGTGACAGAAAGACAATTAAGTTACCGGGAAACAATGAAAATAGGTGTACGAAAAATTAGGCCTACTCGCAACAATGTAAACCGTGGTTCAGAAGTTTATTACTGGAAATTACTTAAGAGATGACGATACTCTACAGATATAAAGGGGCAGCAAACGTATTTAGCACACTAAACTATCAGTAAATGCACTTAAAAATGTCGTATGAAGTTTAATCTGAAAGCTCAAAAGTTCGGCGTGGCCTCGATATGTAAACAAAACGAACTTTACGTGATTACTGTGAAAATACGCGAGTAAGACAAAAACCTTTAATGGTATGCTTGAAGAGCACTATAATTAACGTAATAAATTAGTTTAAAGTGTTAAAAACAGTTTATTACTACTTAAATTACTTATCTTGTACGAGAGCTGTGACTCGTCCGTATAGCAGGCGCAGGGCTAGTTTGGATTCTGGGGAAATGTAGGAACATGCAAGGCGAAATTGACCCCACATCTTATCTTGGAAGACAGGTTAAGGAAAGGCAAACCTACATTTATAGCATTTGTAGACTTACAGAACGTTTTTGGCAATGTTGACTGGAAAACCCTCTCTGCAATTCTGAATGTAGCAGGGGTAAAATGCAGGGAGCGAAAGGCTATTTACAGTTTGTACAGAAACCAGACAGCAATTGGAATAGTTGAGGGCCTGAAAAGGAAGCAGTGATTCAGAGTCATAGTCTGTCTGTGATGTTATTCCATTTTTACATTGAGCAAGCAGTAAATGGAGCCAAAGAAAAATTTGTAGTAGTAATTAAAGTTCAGGGAGAAGAAATAAAAACTTTAACGTTTGCTTATGACACTGTAATTCTGTCGGAGACAGCTAAGCACTTGGAAGAGCAGTTGAATGGAATGGACAGCATCTTCAAAGGAAGACATAAGGTGAACATCAACAAATGCAAAACAAAGACAATGGAATGTAGTCAAATTAAATCAGATGATGCTAAGTGAATGAAATTAGGAAATGAGACTCTTAAAGCAGAAGATGAGTTTTGCTATTTGGAAAGTAAAATAACTGATGACGTACATCTACATACATTCTCTGCAAACGTCCGTACAGTGTGTGGTGGAGGACATTGTTTCCTTTCCTGTTCCAGTTCCAGTTGCAGTTACGAGTGAGGCAAAAATGACTATCTATATGCCTCTGTAGGAGCCGTAATTTCTCGTATCTTACATTTGTGGTCTCTTTGTGAAATGTATATTGGCGGCACAAGGATTGTTTTCAAGACAGCTTCAAATGCTGGTTCTCTAAACTTTCTTAGTAGTGTTCTTCAAAATGAATATCTTCTTCCCTCCAGCGATTCCTATATGAGCTCCCGAAGTGTATCCATAACACTTGCATGCTGATCGAATCTACCAGTAACAAATCTAGCAGCTCACCCTCTAAATTGTTTCAGTGTCTCCTTTCAATTGACCTGGTGCAGATCCCAAACACTTGAACGGTACTCAAGAATAGGTCACACTAGTGCTGGTCTCCTTCGCAGAAGAAACACACCTCTCAAAAAACCAAAGTCAACCATTCGCCTTCCCTACCACATGCTTGTTTCATTTCATATCGCTTCACAATGTTAGCCCAGATATTTAAACGACACAACTGTATCAACAGGACTTTACTAATGTTGTATCCAAACATTATGGATTTGTTTTTCTACTCATCCACATAAACATACGTTTTTCTACATTAAGAACCAGCTGCCATAAATCACACCAACTAGAAATTTTTTCTGGGTCATCTTGTTTCAACCTACAATCATTTATCTTGGATACCTTCCTGTACACCACAGCATCATCAGCAAACAGGTGCAGACTGTTGCCCATCCTGTCTGCCAAATCATTTATGTATATAGAAAATAGCAGTGGTCCTATCACACTTCCCTGGGGCACTCCTGATGTTACCCATCTCTGATGATCACTCGCCTTCAAGGACAACATACTGGATTCTATTACTTAACAAGTCTTCAAGCCAGTCACTTATCTGGGAGCCTACTCTGTAAGCACGTACCTTCGTTAATACTTTGCAATGGGGTACTGTGTTGAATGCTTTTTCAGAAATCTAAAATATGGAATCTGTTGCCCTTCACCCATAGTTTGCAGTATATCATGTGAAAAAAGAGCTAGCTGGGTTTCGTACGAGCAATGCTTTCTAAAGTCTTGGTGATTCGTGGATGTGAGCTTTTCGGTCTCTAGAAAATTTATTATATTCGAACTCAGAATGTGCTCTAGAATTCTGCAGCAAACCAATGTTAAGGATATTGATCAGTAATTTTGCAAGTCCATTCTTTTACCCTTCTTATACACATGAGTCACCTGCACTTTTTTCCAGTCGCTTGGCACTTTGCGCTGGTCAAGAGATTCACGATAAATGCAAACTAAGTAAGGGGCCAATGATGTAGAGTACTGTTTGTAGGTAGAAGGATACAGAATGTCCTCTGGCAATGGCAAGGAAAGCATTTCGGAAGAAGAGAAATTTGTTACCGTTAAATACCGATTTACGTTTTCTGAAGTTGTCTTGAGTGTAGCCATGGTAAAAAAAGAGAATAGAAGCTTTCAAAATATGGTACTACAGAAGAATGCTGAAAATTAGATGGATTGATCATGTAACTAATGAGGAGGTACTGAATAGAATTGGGGAGGCAAGAAATTTGTGTCACAACTTGACCAAAAGATGGAATCAGTTGATAGGACACATTCTGAGACATCAGGATCACAAATTCAGAGTTGGAGGGAAGTGTGGGAGCAAAATACCTTACAGGGAGACCATGAGATGAATACAATAAACAGATTCAGAAAGATGTAGGTTGCAGTAGTTATTTTCAGATGATGAGGCTCACATAGGACAGTAGCATGGGGAGCTTCATTCAAAACAGTCTTCGGACAGAAGGCCACAACAACAACGAGGCCATTGTAAAAGGGTGGAATTACCAACATCATTCACAGATTAGGCCTTAGGCATGTTCTGACTGGTCAATGCTACCTCCAAGGAGCAATCTAGGATCATGGGACATGTGATCAACACGTAGCCAATCCCTTCAGCCCTTACTGTCAGTAGATGAATTTTGATGATGCCATTACTTCTTTATTCAAGCAGCTCCTCATTTAGCCTCACAGGGACTGAGTGGACCCAATACCAGACCTCTCTACCTCAGAAAAACCTGAAGAGGTATTGGGAATCAAACCCCAGTTTTTTTTTTGCACAGAAGGCATCGATGTTAACCATTTGGCTACAGAGGCAGACAAGGAACAATGATTACCAAAGTGATAAGGGCAACTAAAACAAGTACAAGATTTGTATGTTCACCCAAACCACACACCCCCACCTTTTACCTTCTTCCTAAGATCCACAAACCCAATCATCCCGGCTGCCTTTTAGTTGCTGGCTTCAGAGCACCCACTGAACATATATTCGCCCTAGTTGCTCTTAACATCTGCAGCCCATAGTACAAAGATTCCCCTCCTATATCAAAGATAGCAACCATTTCCTGGATCGTCTGAAATCTGTGCCCATCCCACTCCCACCATTCACCTTGCTTGTCACCACTGATGCCACCTCCCTCTGTACCCTCTTCCATGTACATGGTCTGTCTGCTACTGAAAATTTCCTCAGTAAGTGCCCACCTGGTTCCAAACCTATGACATCCTTCCTACTCACCTTAATCAACTTTATACTTATCAGCTACTACTTCACCTTTGAGGGTCAGACATACAAACAGATCAGGGACACAGCCATGGAAACCAGGATGGTTCCTTCCTATGCCAACCTTTTCATGTATCACTTGGAGGGGGCTTTCCTGGGGTCCTCAAGTCTTCAGCCCCTGGTTTGGTTTAGACATATTGATGACATTTTTACCATATGGGCTCATGGTGAAGCTGACCTGCTAAAATTCCTGGAATCTCTGAATACCTTCTCCAATTAAATTTCACATGGTCCTATTCCGCATCCCCCACTTTCCTTGATGTTGATCTCATCCTCACCGAAGGCCAGCTACACCCTTCTGCCCACATTAAACCTACTAACAAACAACACTACTTACCTTTTGCCAGTTGCCATCCTTTCCATGTCAAACATTCCCTCACATACAGCCTTGGCATTTGAGGCAAACGTATTTCTTCAAATGCAGACTCTTTACAGCAATGCACAACCATTCTCACCTCAGCCTTCACTGTACATAATTACCCTACCAGCCTAGTTAAAAAGCAGATTTCCCAGGCCATCACATACAATCCTGGTACTGCTGATCCCTCCAAAAAATAACTTTGGAGCATACCACTGGTGACTCAGTATTATCCTGGTCTGGAATGTGTTATCAGCTACTTTGACAGGGCCATGACTTCCTAAAACCATGCCCTTAAATCAGATCCATTCTGTGGGAAATTTTGACCACATCTAGAATAGCTTTCTGTCGTCCCCCCAATCTCCGCAATATTCTTGTCAGACCCTGTGCTCCTTCTGCACCCATCTCCCTATCCTATGGCTCCTACCCCTGTGACCATTACTGCTGCAGGACTTGTCCTATGCACACTCCTACCACCAGCTATAAAAGCCCTGTAGCTGGCAAAACTTATATTATCAAAGGGAGTCACCTGTGAAACGATGCATCATATACCAGCTATTATGTAAACACTGTTTGGCCTTCTACGTCGACTATGACCAAATTAACAATTACGATGAATGGGCATAGGCAGAGGGTGTACTGGCAACTTACAGTATCCTGTTGCACAGCATGCTCTACAACATGACATTCATGATCTCAATACTAGTTTCACCACAGGCACCATCTGGATTCTTCCCCCAGACACCAGCTTCTCAGAACTAAGCAGGTGGGAACTAGCACAACAACATGTCCTTGATTCTCGTCACGCACCTGGCCTTATTTTATGTTAATTTCTTAACTGTAACTACATTTTGCTTCACTGTTTTATTTTTCTACATCTTTCGTTGTCTTTCCCTTCTATCTCCTCCCTCCCCCCCCCCCCCCCCCCCCACGTCGCCCCCTTCCCACCTAAAATGCACTTAGCTTTTCACTCTTATTAACTCATGCACGATGTTTAAGCAATGACCTCTTTCTGCATATTATCCTGTCTTCCACCTTTAAGCTCGCAGGTTTCCAAATCTTGTCCAATGCAGTCCCCAACCTGTATGTTAAGTCTCCCCTGACCTGCAGTTCTGGGTGACCGTCCTGAAATCTACCCCTTTTCCTAGACCTCTCCAGTCCTTTTCCTTCAACCCTCTTCCTTCTCCTACAAGCCTTCTGCCTGAAGGAGGAGACACTGGCTCCGAAAGCTTGCCAATTACAACTGTCTTCTATGTGTGTGTTCTATCCCCACTTGGTAAGTAGAGTTTTTACTATCCAATTAAATAATTTTGTTTGTTAAACAAGTTAGATAAAGAGGAAGTAGCAGCATAATCTGAAGGAGAAATAAAACAAGTACAAAGACAAATGAAACATGTTTGGTCGTTAAAAGCACAAGGCATGAAGCCTGTAATGACTACCATAGCTGAATCTTATCAAAAGATCTCTCAAAAAACCTAGAAGAAATTCTCGTCGTATGTAAGGGCTATCAGTGGCATCAAACTTAAGTGTCCGGACCACCCTGGATCTCGCAGGAACTGAAACTGAGGGTAGCAAAGCAAAAACAGAAATACTGAACTGTTTTATAATGTTTCTTAGGAAAATCCAAGAGTACTGCCACAGTTTAACTCTTGCACTGTCATAAAAAGCAAGATCCTTGTGATTTCTGGTATCAGATGGTCAGAGTCAGGATTCAGGCACCCAGCTGTGAAAGAAGTGGGACTACAATCAAATAGGACTAACAAGGGACACTGAATTCACACAAAGAAGGGGCACATGAATTATCTCAGGTTTGACTCAAGGGAGAGCTTCACAGAAATGTTAAAAATTTGTAACTGGTAGAAACTAGAAGAAAGACACCAACTATTCGGGAAAGGGCTACTTATAAAATTTCAATTACCATTATTGAACGAGGAATTTAGGATTTATCCTACAGCTCCTGACATATCACTCCCATAGTGACTGCAAAAACAATAAGAGACATCACATGCACAGTCATTTCTAGAGACATTCTGTGCTGTATGTGCAAATGGAGTGGCAAGAAACTTTAAAAAAATGTTGTACAATGGGATGTATACCATATTGTCAAAATGTTTTGCAGAGTATTAATTGGATGATATCAGTTATTAGCCCCTGTTCAGGGCCCCACATTTGCTAAACCTGTCCTCACAGAACATTGCCTTAATTTCTGGATTGTATTCTGTTAGTAGATAATGTGTGATGAGTCAAACAGAGCCAAATGCAAACTGTTAAGGCATCTGGCATTAATATGAAAAAGTGTTTTTCAAACAATATGAAATGGCAGATGGTACATGCACACAAGGGATTTCCCCTTTGAAGTGGATTACATTGAAGTGAATTACATCACTCGATGATTCAAAAGGTGCAGGATGAAGAGAGCAACATAGGTTTTTGATAGAGTTGATGTCCAAATCTGCTCAAGTTATCAATTTCTTGCCAAATCGTGTCCATTCTAATTTTTCCGATTTAAAAAGGTGCCTTGACAGTTTATGACAGCAGGATTTGCAACTGTAATCCTCCCCCAGCTGCAAATGATTATGGAAATCAATTATCCTATCATGTTAACCTGTTGCACATCTAGATATAAATAAGCCTGTGAGCATATCCCAACATTTCTATTTGTAATTTAAGATGCACCAAGCTTCAGGAATTACCTTTATAACACACACATCAGTAAAAATATATAAACCATTTCTACAAGATTTATTAACAGCTTTACATGCTTCTCACAAATCAAATGTACATTAACAATCTAACTTTTACATAAAGCTTAGAATTCATAAATTGAAAGTAGTTTGAGGATGTCACAATGCTTCAGCTATTTTACACAATGAAGACTGAAATGAAAGCAAATTACAAATACAAGAAACAGAATGAAATAACAGTCTAGGACTGACAGTAACATACTACTATACCAAATAAAATAGCATTTCTCATAGAATGCAAACCAATAAAGATAATAAAAAAGGTCAAATACTACCAGTAATTCTCACTTTGTGAAATTTGAGCACAAGGAAAAAGGAAAACTGAGAATAGTATAACTTTAAACATTCCTGTTGCAACAATGTAGGTTGGAAAAATTTGAATGAAAGTTTAAATCTATTTATTACAAATGAAAAATTATTTACAAATGAGCACAGCCCTGTTTCGAAATAATTAAATATGATGAATAAAATATCTAGTTTACTGTATCAAAACTTATTATAAATAGTTCAAAAATTATTTATTACAGAAACATTCTTGTTGTTGACTCGTCTAAATCAACATGAGAGCAGTAAACTATCAGTCTCTTTGTAGGACCACATCAGAATTCTTGGAAATGGTCATTTCATTTCTAAAATTGTATTTACCAGGCAACATTGTTTATTAAAAATAAGTTTACACTAAATGTAGGTTTTAACATCTCACTGTACATATATTGAAAAAGTTTCATCTTTAAATGTACACACTTAAAATAAGCATTTCTTCACAAAAATATTTTATTTTTATAATTTCATTCAATTGTCCACTATCCTCATTTCAAAAATTGGAAACTTTATGTGTAAACATGACAGGTAATAGATTAGTTTCTGTGTGTGTATGTGCACCAGATATGAAGCAAATTTGTAAGGATATGAAGTCATTCCTTTTTTGCACTTTTCTGGAGGGAAACAGAATAGCTGCCTCAAAAATTTTGGAAAATGTACAAGAGACAAATTAATTAGTCATCACACACAAAATGAATCATACACTGTGAATTTCATTCATACACACTAAACAGACACCTCATTCTTCCTCCCCATGTTCATAAAAGCTTCACTGAAGATGACAATATTCTTAGCACTTTGTACAAAGTCAATTACAGTAGTATTTTGCAGATACCTCCATATTTAGACACTGTCAGTAGTATTAATAATTTTGTTACTAAACACCACCAGGAAACTGTCACTGATATTTAACAAATCAGTTTACATTCATCACTGGACTAACAGCCCAGAGGCAAGAGGGAGTGGTAACATAGAACAAATTGTTATTACACACTTATGTAACACTAATGAGCAGCTCATTTTGCACCATATTTCATCCACTGCTAAATTGCACCAAAAATTTTCATTTTCACAGGAGTTTATTAACAAATTCCACAATCTTTAGACATGATGGGAACTTCAAAGTAATTTGTTTCCTAAATTTTAGGAGGAAAGCGAAGTGGGTTACAACATTCCAAATCCTTTGGAATACTTTATTGCCTTCATAAGTCTATCATTTAACTTTTCCTTTGTCTCATACTCAGGAAGCAGAAGAACGTTGAAACACGTATGAGCTGTAGGTAACCTGAAATTATAAGACACTAATGAATAATGGGAATGTAAAGAGCATGAGTTGCATATCTCAAACAATGCTAGTAGAATTATTAGTCAATAACAGAATGCAGCAGGGGCGCTGACAACAATGTTAATGTATCTTCTTACTTTCTACAATGTCCCTAGCAGTTGACATACCAACTTCATCACTCTAAGTTACAAGACTGACCTTCCTAGTTCCTCTGCACAAATACTCTTCACAATGTCTTTATTTTACAATAGGCTTGGGCTTTATTCAGCAACATCATAACCAAACTTTAGGCATCACTATTTTTCTTCCTTCCTCTTCACAATAAAAAGGATTTAAATAATGTAACTGGTGCCCATCACGGCTTACTAAAGTTTTGGCTAAGAAAACATTTCACATTCATGGGATGTAGTTTAGTGTCTTCTGTGTGCATGACCAGATGCCATTTAACATTTAAAATTCCAAATGTGAGACTGAAAAACTTGGCAATACTTCTTTACTTCTCATTGAAAATAGGCAATGCCAATTCCCTGTGTGTTTGATGTGTTCTGATGTAGTCGGAGCCATTCATTTCCAGATAAGTAATATTAAGATTTTTAAAAATGAGTATGAAAACTACAGTAGGCAGGATTACCTTTAAGGCTGACTCAACAAGCTACCTCTTGAATTTCACAAAACATCTGGCATTTGGGCACAGGCCTATTGTTTACCAAACAACACTTTCCCAATAAAGCTTATGATATTCAAATTGTTTTATCTCATGATGCAAATACAAACACTGGAAAGTCCAGGTTGGAATATCAACAATATTATGATAAGGATAGACTGCTACTTACCTTAGATATGTCATACTGAGCTGCAGACAGGTACAATCAAAAGACTCAGACATTTGAGCTGTGAGCAAAAGCCTTCTTCAGAAAGGAAACAAAAACAAAACAAACACACACAACTGCTGTTTCTGGCTGCTCCAGCCAGGATAAAACTGCGTCGAATGGAAGCAGCAGTCCGGAGTGGGATGGGGAATGGGGAGGGATAGCATAGCACCAGTGGAGGGAGAAAAGTGTACACTGCCTGGCGGAGCATGCAGGTACTAGATGGTTGTTGGACAAGGCTGTGCTGTGAATTTGTTCGTATACCTGCCCCTCAAAAGAGAAGTGGTTTTGCGTTAGGATAAAGTTAGTAAGATGTATGAGAAATGAGTTTACATACTGAAGGAAACTGGGAGAGGTAGTGATCAATAACAGCAAGACCAGGGGCATGAGGAATGTTGGTGAATAGGAAGTGGCATCAACAGTGATTAATATGGATCCAGGAGGTAATTGGGCAGAGATGGTGGAGAGTCAGTTAGGGAAGTGATTGGTATCTTTGACATGGGAGGCTAGATTTTGGACAATTGGAAGGAAGTGTTAGACAATGAGAGCCTAAATTCTTTCAGTGGGAGCACAATAACCAGCTACACCAGGGAGTCCAGGATGTTTTAGATTTGTGGCTTTTGGGGAACATGCAGGAGGTGGGCATTTGCGGTGTCATAGAAGTGATGAGGGGAATGGATTCAGGGGAGAGGTTCTCGATAGGTCCTAAGGCTTTAAGCAGGATTGCAGGTTATGTTAGACTTCTGGGTGGGATCACTGCTGCAGAGTTTATAGGTAGAGGAGTCAGCAGATAGGATTATTAGGTCAGGATCTGTTTTGAGGCAATGTATGGCTGCCCTACCTTTCACAAAAGGTTGATGTCATTAGGAATGGACCTGGGGAAGGATCGCAAGACAGAGTTGGAGCTGACCAGCGGTGGTAGAGGGGGGGGGGGGGGGGGGGAATCATGGTTGAACTGTGATGTGAACTGGGAGAGACACGGTTCAGTGTTGGGATTATGTTGGCTTCGGTTGGAGGGGTTGATGGCAAAGAAGTGTTGACTAGAAGGAGGAAAGTAGCACTTTAAAGAGTCCAATATGGTTAAATCACAGGGATCATGCCTCTGTGGAAAACCCAGGTGCAAGACCTGCTCTACCCACCCATCCAGCATTCCTATTCCGGTCCTGTCACAGGCTTATCCTACCCCATCAGAGGCTGGGGCGCCTGTGAAAGCAGCCATGTCATATACCAGCTCTGTTGTAATCATTACATAGATTTTTTTAAATTGGTACGACTATCAGCCAGCTGTCCACTAGGACAAATGGCCACCGCCAAATTGTAGCAAAGAGCAAAGTCGATCAGCTGAACATAACATGGCTGGTTTCAACAGCTGCTTCACAACCTAGGCTAACTAGACCCTTTCCTCTACCATCAGCTTTTCTGAACTGTGCAGATGGGAGTTATCCTTACAACACATTCTCTGCTCCCAAAGTCATCCCAGGCACAACCTATGGTAACATACTGTCCCAACAGCCTCCACCCAACAGTTTCCACCCATTCTATCCTATAACCTCCATCCAGTTCATATCCCCTCAGCCTCACTGTGCACTGCTAGGCCACAGCACCCACCTGTTTTCTTCCCTTCTCTGCTCGTCATCACACACAATCCTTTCCCCTTCCCTGCCCCAATCTGGATTGCTGCTTCCGTTCAACACAACTGCATTCTAGCTGGAGTTGTTGGAGGTAGTAGTCATGCGAGTGTATGGTGTGCTCGTTTGTGTGAATGTGTGTTTCCCTTCTGAAGGTGGCTTTTGCTGAAAGCTCAGTCAGGCTGAATCAGTCTTTCCTTCTTATCCCATCTAGTAAGTAACCCTTACCTAAAGTTCTCCCTAAACCCCTCCATTCCTTTTCCTTCACCCCTTTTCCTTCCCCTTCAATTCTTCTGCCAGAAGAAGGAGCCACTGGCTCCAACAGCTTGTAAAAGTTAAACCTTTTTGTGTGTGCGTGTGTGTTCTCCTGCCATCGCTTGGTGAGTACATTTTTTATCTATCCATTTACATTATATTGTCTACAAGTGATTATTTGCATCGTCATATAAATATCCATTTTATGTAGAAAAAGGAATTAATGCAGAAATATGTCACTTGCAGGAATGTTTCTAACATGTAAGCACTTCCTTATTTCCACCAACAAGTACTGTTTCAAGAACGTCAACCAGACTTAAAATTTCTTTTTTTGCTTCAAATTTCTCTCCTCAAAATTCATTTTCTCCTGTGAAACTCCACTACTGAATTTTCATTTGCTGCAACAATAGGACAGAGTCATTTAAAGTTCATAGTCAACTGCAACTGTTACTGCTCCTCCTGATACTGAGAAAAGTTTTCTCAGAAAATTTTGTATGAAAGTGCAGCTTCAAGTACAGATGTTAGTTCTACACAAAAGTTTCATAAAATATAGAAGAATAACACTTTACCAACTATCTTCAGTGTAATCCCTTCAGCCCACGGCTGCCACACTAGTACAAGTTTATATGCCAACTAGCTCCGCAGATGATGAAAGAGATTGAAGAAATGTATGATGCAATAAAAGAAATTATTCAGATAGTTAAGGAGACGAAAATTTAATAGTCATGGGGGGCTGGAAATCGATAGTATGAAAAGGAAGAGAATGAAAAATAGTAGATGAATATGGACGGAGGTAAGGAACGAAACAGGAAGTCGTCTGGTAAAATTTTACACAGAGCACAACCAAATCATAGCTAGCACTTGGTTTAAGAATCGTGAAAGAAAGTTGAATACGTGGAAGAGACCTGGAGACACTGGAAGGTTTCATATAGGTTATATAATGGTAAGACAGAGATTTAAGAACCAGGTTTTAAATTGTAAGACATTTCCAGAGGCAGATGTGGACTCTGACCACAATTCATTGGTTATGAACTGTAGATTAAAACTGAAGAAACTGCAAAAAGGTAGGAATTTAAGGAGATGGGACTTGGATAAACTGAAAGAACCAGACACTGTAGAGAGCATCAGGGAACGACTGACAAGAACAGGGGAAAGAAATACAACAGAAGAAGAATAGGTAGCTTTGGGAGATGAAACAGTGAAGGGAACAGAGGATTAAGTAGGTAAAAAGGCAAAGGCTAGTAATAATCCTTTGGTCACAGAAGTGATATTGAATTTAATTGATGAAAGGAGAAAATATAAAAATGTAGTAAATGAAGCAGATAAAATGGAATACAAAGCCTAAAAAATGAGATCGACAGGAAGTGCAAAATGGCTAAGCAGGGATGGCTAGAGGACAAATGTAAGGATGTAGAAGCATGTAACACTAGGGGTAAGATAGATACTGCTTACAGGAAAATTAAAGGGACTTCAGGAATTACTGCAAACAATCGCCATTTTTTCTTCAATTTTTATTTATTCATGACCAGTTTCGAATCGCCTGGCGATTCATTATCAGATGATAACGTTTAGTTTGGAGTATTGTGGGGGTCGTGCATCTGTGGCAAATAGAGAGATGAAAACGTAAGTACTGTATGTGGGAAGAATATTAAGATTCTTCTTTAAGTCTGAGGGTATTTCGCCTGTCTCATACATCTTGCTCAGCAGATGGACGAGTTTTGTCATAGATGGCTCTCCCAAGGCTATCAGTAGTCTTAATGGAATGTTGTCTGCTCCCAGGGCCCTGTTTCAACTTAGATCTTTCAGTGCTCTGTCAAACTCTTCACTCAGTATTGTACCTCCTGTTTCACCTTCAACTACGTCCTCTTCCATTTCTGTAATATTGCCCTCAAGTACATCGCCCTTGTATGGACCCTATATATACTCCTTCCACGTTTGTTTTCCCTTCTTTGGTTAGGACTGGTTTTCCAACTGAACTCTTGATATTCGCACAGGTGGTTAATTTTTCTCCAAAGGTCTCTCTAATTTTTACCAGTCTGGATTCGGAACACTGCGACTGTCTTGTTAAAGTTTTCAGGAATTAGTGCAACCAATCGCCTTTTTTCTTCAATTTTTATTTATTCATGACCGGTTTCGAATTGCCTGGTGATTTATCATCAGATGATACCATTTAGTTTGGAGTATTGTGGCGAATATAGAGATGGAAAAGTGAGCACTGTATGTGGGAAGAATATTGTGGGAAGATTGTAATATTAATTTGATGGTATTATTCACTGTTTTTATTCTTGTGGCAGGCACTGCTCTGGAAAACATAATGTATGCTTTCCAGTATCATTAAATGTCAAGTGAAACAGGCAATTTTTCACCGATGGTGACTCCCACATACTTTACAAAATATAAACAAACCAAAGAGTGTGGCTGTTGTTGTCTCCAAAGAGTTTTGTGGAGACAGAGAGTTTCTTTGTTAATTTTTTGTTTTGTGCGACATTCGTAGCAAAATATATATTTATTACATTACTTCCTTTATAAAATTAGTAATACATTTTTACATTGCAAAATTTTCTTATGCTATTTACAAATCACAAATTTTTCTTCAATTTTTATTTATTCATGACCGGTTTCAAATCGCCTGGCGATTCATTATCAGATGATACCATTTAGTTTGGAGTATTGTGGCTCAAATTCAAAGATATAGTAGCAACAGCAATTGAGAGATTCATACCTCATAAATTGGTAAGAGATGGAACTGATACCCCATGGTACACAAAACAGGTCCAAACGCTGTTGCAGAGGCAACAGAAAAAGCATGTGAAGTTCAGAAGAATGCGAAATCCTGAAGATTGGCTAAAATTTACAGACGCGCAAAATTTGGCACAGACTTCAATGCGAGATGCCTTTAATAGGTTCCACAACGGAACATTGGCACGAAATTTGGTAGAAAATCCGAAGAAATTCTGCTCGTATGTAAAGTACACAAGTGGCAAGACGCAGTCAATACCTTCGCTGTGCAGTGCCGATGGTACTGTTACCGATGACTGTGAAACTATAGCGGAGTTATTGAACGCAGTTTTCCGAAATTTCTTCACCAGGGAAGACGAATGGAATATTCCAGAATTTGAAACACGAACAGCTGCCAGCATGAGTTTCTTAGAAGTAGATACCTTTGGGGGTGCGAAGAAACTCAAATCGCTTGATCGGGCAAGTCTTCAGGTCCAGATTGTATACCGATTAGGTTCCTTTCAGATTATGCTGATACAATAGCTCCCAACTTAGCAATCATATACAACCGCTCGCTCACCAATAGATCTGTACCTACAGATTGGAAAATTGCTCAGGTTGCACCAGTGTTTAAGAAGGGTAGTAGGAGTAATCCATGGAACTACAGACCTATACCATTGACGTCGGTTTGCAGTAGGGTTTCGGAGCATATACTGTATTCAAAAATTATGAATCACCTCAAAGGGAACGATCTATTGATACGTAATCAGCATGGTTTCAGAAAACATCGTTTCTGTGCAACGCCGCTAGCTAATTATTCGCACAAAGTGATGGCCGCTATCGACAGGGGATCTAAAGTTGATTCCGTATTTCTAGATTTCCGGAAAGCTTTTGACACCGTTCCTCACAAGCGACTTCTAATCAAGCTGCGGGCCTATGGGGTATCGTCTCAGTTGTGTGACTGGATTCGTGATTTCCTGTCAGGAAGGTCGCAGTTCGTAGTAATAGACGGCAAATCATCGAGTAAAACTGAAGTGATATCAGGTGTTCCCCAGGGAAGCTTCCTGGGACCTCTGCTGTTCCTGATCTATATAAATGACCTGGGTGATAATCTGAGCAGTTCTCTTAGGTTGTTCGCAGATGAAGCTGTAATTTACAGTCTAGTAAGGTCATCCAAAGACCAGTATCAGTTGCAAAGTGATTTAGAAAAGATTGCTGTATGGTGTGGCAGGTGGCAGTTGATGCTAAATAACGGAAAGTGTGAGGTGATCCACATGTGCTCCAAAAGAAATCCGTTCGAATTCGATTACTCGATAAATAGTACAATTCTCAAGGCTGTCAATTCAACTAAGTACCTGGGTGTTAAAATTATGAACAACTTCAGTTGGAAAGATCACACAGATAATATTGTGGGGGAGGCAAGCCAAAGGTTGCGTTTCATTGGCAGGACACTTAGAAGATGCAACAGGTCCACTGAAGAGACAGCTTACACTACACTCGTTCGTCCTCTGTTACAATATTGCTGCGCGGTGTGGGATCCTTACCAGGTGGGATTGACGGAGGACATCGAAAGGGTGCAGAAAAGGGCAGCTCATTTAGTATTATCACGTAATAGGGGAGAGAGTGTGGCACGTATGATACGCGAGTTGGGATGGAAGTCATTAAAGCAAAGACGTTTTTCGTCACGGCGAGATCTATTTACGAAATTTCAGTCACCAACTTTCTCTTCCGAATGAGAAAATATTTTGTTGAAACCAACCTACATAGGTAGGAATGATCATCAAAATAAAATAAGAGAAATCAGAGCTCGAACAGAGAGGTTTAGGTATTCGTTTTTCCTGCGCGCTGTTTGGGACTGGAATGGTAGAGAGATAGTATGATTGAGGTTCGATGAACCCTCTACCAAGCACTTAAATGTGAACTGTAGAGTAATCTTGTGGATGTAGAAATTTACAACACAGTGTTTAGGACAATGTTTCTGGTAGTGAAGTTGTGTTTGGCATGTTTCTCATTGCTCAATAAAGAGGATAGTCTACATATGGGGAGAGGAGGGAGGGAAAAGAGGGAGGGAGGAATGGAAGGGTTGAAAGGGAGGGAGAGGGAGAAATGTGTGTGTGTGTGTGTGTGTGTGTGTGTGTGTGTGTGTGTAAAAAAGAGAGAATGGTGTTTTGGTGTGATATGAGCAAGGTTGGGAATGAGTATGGGAGTGGAGGAGTACAGTATTCCAAATCCAGAATGAATAAAGTTTTATTTCGCTACCTAACCAGGTAAAAGGAACAAGGAATACATACAGAAAGTGTAAACTGAAGTTAATGAAAACTATTCTTGCTATTAAATTCAATAAGCAGTGCATATTAGAAAACATTATTCCTAATTATGTCAAAGTTGTAATCAATGACCAGAGTAAATCAGCTTAGGCAGCCAAAAGTCACATGAATCAAAAATGAAATTAGGTCTCATTATAAACCAAAAGACTTACTCAATAAAGACATCTACAGGCTGCACTTGAGAGTTAAGCAATCACCTTATGCTGTCCCAAAATGTAACGTTCATAGAGTTAGTTCAACAATCTGTGGGTAAAGAAATGTTGAAAATTTTATCCAAACAAAAGAAAAAGCTCTCAAACCTCTTTGCCAAAAAAACCCACCAACTGCTACCCCAACTTACCTGATGAAAATCTTAATTTTTCTGGGAGGGTGCTAACACAACAAACATTAATTTCAACAACACAGAACTAAATTTGCCAAATAAAGGGCTAAATCACAATATTTCCACCAAACTTGATGAAAACACTGTCAAAGATGTAATAACTGACACAAAGGTAGCCTGCCTATCAGCAAAACTAAATCAAAATGACCACAATGCTCTAGCACATTAAGCAAATAAAATAAAGAAAAACATGAAAACAAAAAAACTCCACAATATTACTCATAATGAGACTACAACATTAAAACAAATTTTAAAAAAACCTAGTTGATAATAATGCTCTTGTGGTTAAGGCTGACAAAAGTAATGCAGCTGTAATAATGTATGAATCAGAGCACATTAACAAAACAATAGAATTTTTTAAAAATACCAACATAACTGAACTAGAATCTGAGCCTACCCCAAAATACCAAAACAAAATAAAAAACCTGTTAAAGAACTGCAACTTCCTCCTAACAACTTCTGAAGCCAAACACTGCATAATAATAAACCCAACAGCTCCAAAGCTCAGATCACAATCCAAGGTTCATAAACAAGGCCACCCACTACGCCCAACAGTCAACTCAATACACAGTCCTGGATACAAAAAACCAAAAAACTTCATGAAATTCTCAGTAAATCCTACACATTCACAAATAACTACTCCATAGAGAACAGCTATGAACTAATTAACAGCATAAAAGATATCACTATTCCCGCAACAGCACAATTTACATCCTTCGACATAGTAAACCTGTACACCAACATGCCTACAACAGAAACATTCCACATAATCAAAAACAACTTATTGCATCATAAAAAGCTAAGTAACATAGAAATCTATGAACTGATGGATTTTCTTGGGTTAGTGTTGTCTCACAATTACTTTTCCTTCAACAATAAAATCTATATTCAGAAAGACGGTTTAGCAATGGGCAGTAGTTTAGCTGGCCTACTAGCTGACATCTATATTAATGATCTGTAAAACAAATTCTTTAAAGATAATCCAACGGAAAAAGAAAGTAATTTATTATAAACGCTATGTTGATGACACATTGATACTATACAATGGAACAACAACTGATATAGAAAACTTAGCCTCTAAACTGAATAATATACATCCCACAATACGGTTTACAGTTGAGCACCAAACACAACAGGGAATTAATTTTCTTGACTTAAACGTAACATGTCACAACTCCAAACACAAATTCAAAATTTACAGGAAACCCACCATGTTGCTATAAATAATACATCATGCCACCCAAATCAGCATAAACTAGCGTTTTTCAGATCAGCACTCAACTGTGTAAACAAAATTCATGCTGAACCTGCTGTAAAAACTAAGGAACTAAACATTTTAAAAACAATAGCCCACAACAATGCTTATGACCCAACCATAGTGGACAACCTAAATGCAAAGATGAAAACTAAGCAAAAACCATCAACAAACCTTTCCTCAGCACCAGAAGAAACTAAATATGTCTGTATGCATTTCCTTGGTAATATATCATGCCAACTTGCAAGACTATTCAAAACACACAAAGTCAAAATCAGTTTCCACACAAACAGCAAAATACAAAACAAAACAATTCACAACATTAAAACAACCAGCCAACGATATCACAAATCAGGTACATACAAATTAACTTGTGACAGCTGTTCTTGCTACTACATAGGAGAGACAGGAAGATATTTTGAAATCCGATAGAAAGAGCACACTGACACACTCCGTTTAAATAATTTAAATAAATCCACTTTTGCAGCCCTTCTAGCCCAAAATAGTCATTCAATCACAGATATAAAAACCAACCTCCACATTCTACACATTGTAGACAAAAGAATAAAAATAGACCTCTTGGAACAACTTGAAATTTTCATGCTTAACAATAAAACACCCCACACCATCTTAAATGAACAAATTGATTTAGCAAATAACCCATTCATCTAAAATTTTAAAGAGTCCTTAAATTTGAAAAACTAATAAATACTGTACTCATCCACTCCCATACCCATTCCCAACCTCACTCATACCACACCTAAACACCTCTCTCTTTTACACACACACACACACACACACACACACACACACACACACACACACACACACAAAATTTTCTTCTCTCCTCTCCCACCTCTTTCCCCTCTCCCTCTTTTCCCTTCCCCCCTCCTCTCCCCATATGTACACTATCCTCTTTATTGAGCAATGAGAAACATGCCAAATATAACTTCACTACCAGAAATATTGTCCTAAACAGTGTTGTAAATAGCACAAGAAAATTTTCCAAAGTGAAAACATAATACTAATTATTATATAGGAAGTAATGTAATAAATATATATTTTATTACAAATGCTGCACAAAACAAAAAATTAACAAAGAAACTCTCTGTCTCCACAAAACTCTTTGGAGACAACAACAGCCACACTCTTTGGATTGTTTATATTTTGTAAAGTATGTGGGAGTCACCATCGGTGAAAAATTGCCTGTTCCACTTGACATTTAATGATACTGGAAAGTATACATTATGTTTTCCAGAGCAGTGCCTGCCACAAGAATAAAAACAGTGAACAATACCATCAAATTAATCTTACAATCTCCCCACAATATTCTTCCCACATACAGTGTGTTCTTTTCTGTCTCTATATTCACCACAGATGCACAACCCCCACAATACTCCAAACTAAATGGTATCATCTGATGATAAATCACCAGGCAATTTGAAACTGGTCATGAATAAATAAAAATTGAAGAAAAAATGGCGATTGGTTGCAGTAATTCCTGAAAACTTTAACAAGACAGTTGCAGTGTTCCAAATCCAGACTGGTAAAAATTAAAGAGACCTTTGGAGAAAAGATAACCACCTGTACGAATATCAAGAGTTCAGTTAGAAAACCAGTCCTAACCAAAGAAGGGAAAACAAATGTGGAAGGAGTATATATAGGGTCTATACAAGGGCGATGTACTTGAGAGCAATATTACAGAAATGGAAGAGGACGTAGATGAAGGTGAAGGTGAAACAGGGGATACGATACTGAGTGAAGAGTTTGACAGAGCACTGAAAGATCTAAGTTGAAACAGGGCCCTGGGAGCAGACAACATTCCATTAAGACTACTGATAGCCTTGGGAGAGCCAGCCATGAAAAAACTCATCCATCTGCTGAGCAAGATGTATGAGACAGGCGAAATACCCTCAGACTTCAAGAAGAATATAAAAATACCAATCCAAAAGAAAGCAGGTGTTGAACTAACTGTTTAATAAGTCACAGTTCAAAACCACTAACACAAACTCTTTACAGACAAATGGAAAAACTGCTAGAAGCCAACCTCGGGGAAGATCAGTTTGCATTCTGCAGAAATATCGGAACATGCAAGGTAATACTGATCCTACAACTTATCTTAGAAGATAGGTCAAGAAAAGGCAAACCTACGTCTCTAGCATTTGTAGACTTAGAGAAAGTTTTTGGCAATGTTGACTGGAAAACCCTCTCTGCAATTCTGAATGTAGCAGGGGTAAAATACTGGGAGCAAAAGGCTATTTACAATTCGTACAGAAACCAGATGGCAGTTATAAAAGTTGAGGGGCATGAATGGAAAGCAGTGGTTGAGAAGAGAGTGACACATGGGTTGTAGCCTATCCCCAATGTTATTCAATCTGTATATTGAGCAAGCAGTAAAGGAAACAAAAGAAAAATTTGGAGTAGGAATTGAAATCCATGGAGAAGAAATAAAAACTCTGAGGTTGGCTGATGACATTGTAATTCTGTCAGAGACAGCAAAGGACCTGGAAAAGCAGCTGAACGGAATGGACAGTGCCTTGAAAGGAGGATATAAGATGAACATCAACAAATGGGGATAATATAATGCAGTCGAATTAAGTCAGGTGATTATGAAGGTATTAGATTAGGAAATGAGACATAAAGTAGTAGATGAGTTTTTTGGGCAACAAAATAACTGATGATGGTCGAGGTAGAGAGGATATAAAATGTAGACTGGCTATGGCAAGGAAACCATTTCTGAAGAAGAGAAATTTGTTAACATCAAATATAGATTTAAGTGTCAGGAGGTAGCTCCTGAACGTACAGGGTGACACAGAATAACAGGAATGTTTGAAATGAGTAGTGGCACCTATGGGCAGGTGGTAGCACTGTAGGTTCATGACAGTTAGCGAGTAAACGGTCTGCCATTTCAGTAATCATGGGTCAGTGGAACGGACAACAGCGAGTGTTAGCCATAATTTTTTTTTTTATAAAAACAATGACAGTTTGGTAGCGGCGCAGAGGGAGTTTCGACATTTTTATAATTTACGATGTCATGATGGCATTCTGTTCAAGCACTTGATAAAATGTTGGATTAATATCTTTGAAGAGACTGGATCTGCCCTCAAGAAGAAACCAACAGGACGACCAAGAAGTGTGCGTTCTCCAGCAAAGAGTATTGATGTATGCGAGTCTGTCTTACGGCGCCCCTCCGTGTTCAATTCGTAAGCAAGCAGCAGTGGTTGGAATGTCCCAGGAGTGTGTTCCCAGAATTCTTCATCTTGATTTAAAATTTTATCCATACAAACTACAAATGGTGCAACAATTGAAGGACATCGATTGTGGTAACGATTAGGATTCTGTCAACAAATGATAATAAAAATATACAATAATGATGAATTTCTAAAAAACATTTTTCCAACATGAAGTGTATAGTAACCACAGTTTAGTCAGCTATCAGCCGCCTTTAGTGAATTAGCAGTCTAGTTAAAAGTTGCTTACTCAACTCTCTACATTAAATTGTTGATTTCTTAGGATGGATAGGATGTATGACTGCTGTGTAGGGACACAGGAGGAGCTGGCCACTGTTCACGAACAGCTGAGCATGCTGATGGCCACAGACAGCCATCTTCAGGCTGCTGCCACGGAGTGTAGTGGCAGTGGGGAATCTGGTGCATTGCCTGGTACACCCTAGGTGTTACATGCTTCACCCACAGTCCCTTCTGTCGAGACATCTTTGCAGGTACCGGGCGCGGTTGGGCCACCCCAAGGGGAGTGGCGGGTTCAACGGCGTTCACATCACACGAGGCGGAATGTCAATGTGGAGGCTGGCCACATGACATCACCCGCTCTGCCTGTGAGTGGACATGTGACCACTCCTTCAGCAAGGTCCGAGCAGGTACATGGGGGAGGGGTTTATTAGTGATTGGGAGCTCCAGGTGATGGAGCCCCTTAGGGAAATAGCGGAAAGGTCGGGGAAGAAGGCCAGTGTTCACTCTGTCTGCTTGCTGGGAGCGATAGAGAGCACTGGGTGCACCTGACTGCAAACTGTTGCTCATGTCGGCACCAATGTCTCCTGCCGTCTGGGTTCAGAGGTCATCCTCAGTTCATACAGGCAGTTGGCAGAGTTGGTGAAGGCGGAAAGCCTCGTTTGCGGGGTGGAATCGGAGCTAACTATTTGTAGTGTTGTTCCCAGAACCGATCAGGGTCCTGTGGTTTGAAACCGAGTGGAAGGCTTAAACAAGAGGCTGAGACGATTCTGCGGAGATCTGGCGTGCAAATTTCTCGACCTCCGCTATCGGGTGGAGAAATGTAGGGTCCCCCTGAATAGGTCAGGTGTGCACTACACACAGGAAGTGGCTACAAGAGGAAGCGGCTACAAGGGTAGCGGAATGCGTGTGGAGTGCACATGTGAGTGTTTTAGGTTAGAGAATTCCCTAGGCCCGACAAGATGCCTCCTGAGATGCGACAAGGTAGCAGTAGGCAAAACGCAACAGGGAATGACAATATTAATGTGATAGTAGTAAACTGCAGGAGTGTCCATAGAAAGATCCCAGAACTGCTCTCATGAATAAACGGTCACAATGCCCACATAGTACTAGGGGCGGAAAGTTGGCTGAAACCAATGTAAACAGTAATGAAATTCTAAAACTCACATTGGAATGTATACTGCAGAGAGAGGCTGGACAGTGAAGGGGGGAGGCGTGTTATAGTGATAAAAAGTGCAATAGTATCGAAGGAAATTGACGGAGTTCCGAAATGGGAAATAATTTGGGTGAAGGTCACGGTTAAAGCAGACTCAAACATTATAACTGGATGTCTCTATAGGCCCCTTGGCTCAGCAGTTGTTGTGGCAAAACACCTGAAGGAAAATTTGGAAAATATTTCGAGTAAATTTCCCGACTATGTTATAGTTTTGGGTGGAGATTTTAATACACCAGATACAGACTGGGAGAGACAAACATTTATAACGGGTGGCAGGGACAAAGAATCCAGTGAAATTTTTTTAAGTGCATTATCTGAAAACTACCTTGAGCAGTTAAACAGAGAACAGACTCACGGCAATAACATATTAGACCTTCTGGTGACAAACAGACCCAAACTATTTGAAACAGTTAAAGCAGAACAGGGAATCAGCAATTGGTGATTTCAGCCGTAAATAGAAATATTAAAAAATGTATGAAGATTTTTCTGTTTAGCAAAAGTGACAAAAAGCAGATGTCAGAGTACTTGACAGCTAAACACAAAAGTTTTATCTCAAGTACAGATAGTATTAAGGGCCAGTAGACAAAGTTCAAAACCATCGTACAATATGCATTACATGAGTATGTACCAAGCAAAATTGTAAGAGATGGAAAAGAGCCACCGAGGTACAACAACCGAGTTAGAAAACTGCTACGGAAGCAAAGGGAACTTCACAGCAAACATAAACATAGCCAAAGCCTTGCAGACAAACAAAAATTACACAAAGCGAAATGTAGTGTGAGGAGGGCTATGCGAGAGGTGTTCAACGAATTTGAAAGTAAAGTTCTATATACTGACTTGGCAGAAAATCCTAAGAAATTTTGGTCTTATGTCAAAGGGGTAGGTGGATCAAAACAAAATGTCCAGACACTGTGACCAAAATGGTACTGAAACAGAGGATAACAGACTAATGGCCGAAATATCAAATGTATTTTTCCAAAGCTGTTCCACAGAGGAAGACTGCACCGTAGTTCCTTCTCTAGACTGTTGCACAGATGACAAAATGGTATATATCGAAATAGATGACAGAGGGATAGAAAAAAAAGGCCGCTGGACCTGATGGGATACCAGTTCGATTTTACACAGAGTATGAAAAGGAACTTGCCCCACTTCTTGCAGCGGCGTACCGTAGGTCGCTAGAAGAGCGTAGCATTCCAAAGGATTGGAAAAGGGCACAGGTCATCCCGGTTTTCAAGAAGGGACATCGAACAGATGTGCAGAACTATAGGCCTATATCTCTAACGTCGATCAGTTGTAGAATTTTGGAACACGTATTATGTTCAAGTATAATGACTTTTCTGGAGACTAGAAATCTACTCTGTAGGAATCAGCATGGGTTTCGAAAAATACAATCGTGTGAAACCCAGCTCGCACTATTCGTCCACGAGACTCAAAGGGCCACAGACACGGGTTCCCAGGTAGATGCCATGTTTCTTGACTTCCGCAAGGTGTCTGATACAGTTCCCCCCAGTCGTTTAATGAACAAAGTAAGAGCATATGGACTATCAGACCAATTGTGTGATTGGATTGAAGAGTTCCTATATGACAGAACGCAGCATGTCATTCTCAATCGAGAGAAGTCTTCCAAAGTAAGAGTGATTTCAGGTGTGCCTCAGGGGAGTGTCGTAGGACCGTTGCTATTCACAATATATATGAATGACCTTGTGGATAACATCGGAAGTTCACTGAGGCTTTTTGTGGATGAAGCTGTAGTATATCGCTGTAGTATATCCGCTGCAGTATATCGAGAGGTTGTAACAATGGAAAATTGTACTGAAATGCAGGAGGATCTGCAACAGATTGACACATGGTGCAGTGAATGGCAATTGAATCTCAATGTAGACAACTGTAATGTGCTGCAAATACATAGAAAGAAAGATCCTTTATCATTTAGGTACAATATAGCAGGTCAGCAACTGGAAGTAGTTAATTCCATAAATTATCTGGGAGTAGGCATTAGGAGTGATTTAAAATGGAATGACCATGTAAAATTAATCGTCGGTAAAGCCGATGCCAGACTGAGATTCATTGGAAGAATCCTAAGGAAACGCAGTCCGAAAACAAAGGAAGTAGGTTACAGTACACTTGTTTGCCCACTGCTTCGCGCATGCCTGTGGTCTATTTTTGACAAAAGCCTTGTTGGTCAGATGCTCTCTTTCCGACAGTCTTTTTGTTGTGCCTTTCTGTGATTTAAGCTGAGCACTTAAGCATACCAAAGACTGCACTACATTTGATTTTGCATCCACAGTTAGCCATGAAAAAGATCTGTTCCCAATATATTCTGCACAATTTATCTGAATCTCAAAAACAGGCAATTGTCAACAAGTGAAACAAATGATTAAAAAACCCAACTGAAGAAATGCAAAATCTGCATATAGCATCATAACATAAAATAAAAGTAATCTATTTGTAAGATAAAAAACTAAGCAGTAATCAACTGTGTGTGTGTGTTCCAAGATGAATAGAAACCCACACAAATGGTTCATTCACAAGTACTTCAAAGTAAATGATAGCAACACCCCCCTCCCCTCCTCGCCCTTTCTATACTGCAGCGACCACGGCTTTAGAGCAGTGTTTCTTAAATTGTGTGTCATGTCACAGAACCCTGGGGGTTTCATGTTCGCTCAAGGATTCCACAAAACTTTTTCAAAACATCCAACAAAGTAACTCAAAAAACAATAACAACTAATGCCTCTGCAAAGAAACACCATTTAACCCTAGTTTTCAATTGCAAATTTGAATAGTTGGTAAGAATGTGACACCGACAACAAATAAGGCTGTATATCAGACTTGAAGGCAACCTTGCGGACGGCATACTCTACAATGAAGGAAGGACTGCACAGAATATGATTGTAGCAGGCCATTCAAAGAACCACTCTCACTCATCTCATAGTGCACCCGCTTCCAAAGCAGTCCATATCACTCTGCTGTCTATCGATGTCCATGTCTACAAAACATTTAGACAGTCAACCTCTTCCAGCTCTTTAAGGAAATCATATAAAAGGAAATGTATGTTTGCTTAAGAAGAGATTTGTGAGAGTTTTATATTTTGCTGTTAACATCGTTATCAACATAAGTAGTCATTTAAACTTTTTTCCTCCTGGAGAGGAAAGAAGAGAAAGGAAGGAAGGAGAGGGGAGATGAGTGGAGAGTGGGAATGGAGAGATGACGGGGAACTGAAAAGAAGATATCTAAATTGTTTGTCTTAAAATTGTTACCAACACTTCATTGCAGCATGATGTAATGGCTAAAAAAAGAAAAATCTCTGAAGTGTTCTAATGCAGAACTTGATTTTTCTTCTTCCAAATCAATGACAAGCTCATTTGCTAAAGGTAATTATGATAGTAATGAGAATGATACCAATGAAATTGTCCTGAAAATAGTCAATACTTCTACAAAAAATCGATCCAGATTAGTTGCTATATAGCTTTGGCAGTATGATAGAAATTACAGGTTCTTAGGATTCACTAACAATAATGATAATCGTCAGAAATCACGAAAAGAGCGAATAAAAAAAGCAATTGAAGTGTGTTACATAGTCACCTGTTGGATATTGCAAAGTGGAGAAGCCTACTCAGTTCCACAAAAATTAATAAACTTTCCACTACGGAGATGGTAAAATGTACGTTAGGTGAAACATCAACAAAAGAAACAGCTAATACGAGGTGCGTTCAAGTTCTAAGGCCTCCGATTTTTTTTCTCCGGACTGGAAAGAGATAGAAACATGCGCATTGTTTTAAAATTAGGCCGCGTTCATTGTCAATACGTCCCAGAGATGGCAGCACCGTACGGCAGATGGAATTTTACCGCCAGCAGCGAGAATGAGAACTGTTTTAAATACTTAAAATGGCGACGTTTTCCTTACTTGAACAGCGTGCAATCATTCGTTTTCTGAATTTGGGTGGTGTGAAACCAATTGAAATTCATCGACAGTTGAAGGAGACCTGTGGTGATGGAGTTATGGATGTGTCGAAAGTGTGTTCGTGGGTGCGACAGTTTAATGAAGGCAGAACATCGTGTGACAACAAACCGAAACAACCTCGGGCTCGCACAAGCCGGTCTGACGACATGATTGAGAAAGTGGAGAGAATTGTTTTGGGGGGATCGCCGAATGACTGTTGAACAGATCGCCTCCAGAGTTGGAATTTCTGTGGGTTCTGTGCACACAATCCTGCATGATGACCTGAAAATGCGAAAAGTGTCATCCAGGTGGGTGCCACGAATGCTGACGGACGACCACATGGCTGCCTGTGTGGCATGTTGCCAAGCAATGTTGACGCGCAACGACAGCATGAATGGGACTTTCTTTTCGTCGGTTGTGACAATGGATGAGATGTGGATGCCATTTTTCAATCCAGAAACAAAGCGCCAGTCAGCTCAATGGAAGCACACAGATTCACCGCCACCAAAAAAATTTCGGGTAACCGCCAGTGCTGAAAAAATGATGGTGTCCATGTTCTGGGACAGCGAGGGCGTAATCCTTACCCATTGCGTTCCAAAGGGCACTACGGTAACAGGTGCATCCTACGAAAATGTTTTGAAGAACAAATTCCTTCCTGCACTGCAACAAAAACATCCGGGAAGGGCTGCGCGTGTGCTGTTTCACAAAGACAATGCACCCGCACATCGAGCAAACCTTACGCAACAGTTTCTTCGTGATAACAACTTTGAAGTGATTCCTCATGCTCCCTACTCACCTGACCTGGCTCCTAGTGACTTTTGGCTTTTTCCAACAATGAAAGACACTCTCCGTGGCCGCACATTCACCAGCTGTGCTGCTATTGCCTCAGCGATTTTCCAGTGGTCAAAACAGACTCCTAAAGAAACCTTCGCCGCTGCCATGGAATCATGGCGTCAGCGTTGTGAAAAATGTGTACGTCTGCAGGGCGATTACGTCGAGAAGTAACGCCAGTTTCATTGATTTCGGGTGATTAGTTAATTAGAAAAAAAAATCGGAGGCCTTAGAACTTGAATGCACCTTGTGTATCACTTTCAAGTGAAACAGTAGCTCAACACGTAATACGAGGGTGGTTTGAAAAGTTCTCGGAATGGAATAGAAAAAAAGTACTTACATCATTGAAACTTTTCTTAGTTTTCAATGCAGTCTCTTTGTAGATTAATGCACTTGGTATGACGATGTTCCAGTGCCTTGATCCCATCTCAAAAATGAGTTTCCTCCAGGCCTGAAATATAGTAGTCAACTCTGGCTATCAATTCTTCGTTTGAAGTGAATTTTCGCCCACCAAGAAAAATTTTCAGTTTTGGAAAGAGATGGAAGGCTGATGGAGCCATATCAGGTGAATTCATACCTTAGTTCATGTAATTTTGACATGGTGATGGCACATGTGTGCGGAGGTGAATTGTCTTGATGGAAGATGACTTTCTTCCTTGCTAAATCTGGCCTTGTTTTGCGTATCTTTTGTTGCAATTTGTTCAGGAGGTTAGCACAGTATTCTCCAGTAATTGCTTGCCCAGTGGGGAGATAATCTACAAACAGAATCCCCTTCGCATCCCAGAACACTGAGGCCATGACCTTCCCCACCGAGGAAATTGTCTCCCCTTTCTTTGGTGGCAGAGAATCAGCATGTTTCCACTGCTTTGACTGTTGTTTTGTCTCTGCGATATAGTAGTGCATGTAAGTTTCATCTGTGGTCACAAACTGGAGCAAAAAACCTTGTTCGTTTCTCCTAAAATGGGCCAAACATTGTTCCGATATGTCTATTCTCGTGCGTTTTTGATCCAACATCAGGAGTCACAGCACCCATCTTGCAGATAATTTTTTCCATTTCTAATTCTTCATGCACTTTCAATTGGTGATCCTCTATGACCATTTTGTGCACTTTTGCAATTTCTGGAGTAGTGACACACTGTGGATCACCATCTAAGCTCTCCCAACCAAATTTAAATTCATTTGTCCACTTGGCAACAGTTGAATATGAAGGAGCAGTCTCCCAGTGTTTTTTGGAAATCAGCATGAATGTCTCTAGAATGAAATTTTCACTCTACAGCGGAGTGTGCACTGATATGAAACTTCCTTGGTCCAGCACACAGTTTTAATCTGCAGGAAGTTTCATATCACTGCACACTCCGTTGTAGAGTGAAAACATCATTCTAGAAGCATCCCCAGGCTGTGGCTAAGCCATGTCTCCACAATATCCTTTCTTCCAGGAGTGCTAGTTCTGCAAGGTTCGCAGGAGAGCTTCTGTGAAGTTTGGAAGGTAGGAGACAATGTACTGGTGGAATTGAAGCTGTGAGGACAGGGCGTGAGTCGTGCTTGGGTAGCTCAGTTGGTAGAGCACTTGCCCGCGAAAGGCAAAGGTACTGAGTTAGAGACTCGGTCCGGCACAATTTTAATCTGCCAGGAAGTTTCAGCATGAATGTCCTTTTTTCCCATCATCGCAAATCACTATGCAGGAACAACAACAGAGCAACATCACTGCCACAGCTCTCTTCCAAGAGCACTGACGTGGCACGTGTTTACAGGCAACAGTCCAATGAATATCACGTGAACAACTCGTTCAAACCACCCTCGCAGATTTACCAACCAACATACAGAATGAGCTTACTCTCTGTCTCTAATGATGCAAATTTTCATAACAAATGGATTGAATCTAATGATGTAACAGGACTCACAGTACTGACTGCAATAGCTAACACAAAAACATACTACTGCAGAATCTTCTTTGATGCTAATCTATAGTAACAGGTACTACTGGAGTCTACATACTTGGTCTCTGAAACTCTTTTCTTGAAGAGAATAAAATACCATGGAACAATTGCAGTCTTCTCTCTGCCAATGGATCAAAGGCCATTAGTGGTGTAATTAATAGAGCTGTACAGCTTATTAAGAATATCGCCAACAAAAACTATTCTAGAAGCCACTGCACAATTAACAGGCAGGCACTTGCTGCAAAATAATTAGCATCCAGTTGCATGTATCCTCTTCACAAGATCAAAATTATTAACTTCCTAGAATCTCTGCCACTAAATAATGTGAAAACCTGAGGAGTGTACATGTATCTCTTATTTCACATACTGAAGTCAGAGGATTATCTAAAGAAAAGATAATAAGCCATATTTTTGAACTGAGAGACAAGTGTGTGCTTTCTGTTTAAAAAACAGCTTCGAATTGAACTATCAAATTTTCAGTAGCAACTGGTTTCTTCAAATGGCCTATTTAAGCACCTTTTTACTCTGTTCTGCAAATGCTAAGGAACAACTGACCAAAGACAGTTAAAGAAAACTTAGATGGCGGGATGTGTTAACAGCAGTGAAGCCTGTGCACGAATGCACTGTATGCATTTGACAGTTCATGTGGTACAGTATTTGATGAAGGTGGATGTGGAACTGATTAGTGCGACGTTCCGTGTGGTACAGCAACATGTCTGCAAGACATCATTTCAGTGCTTGTGTTTGTGGACGAGTAGTCTGACAGCTTGAAGCCAGCTCAAGTGCCACAACCCTGGTCACAGAAATGTTACTACTGTGGCTACAGTAGTAGGCATGTTCAAAAGTGACATCACATGATTAAAATAGGCCACTGAAGGTGGAAATGCCTTGCGGGTGGTTGTAGGCGGACCATCACATCACAAGAGGATAAATATGTAGCCATAGTGGCAGAAAGGAACAGACATCTCACTCCTAGATTACAGCAAGACGGTACTGTAAGGAATTTATTCTGTGTCATGCCTGTCTGTTTAGGAATGCGGTAGGTCTTGACTTTCTATTTATGGATGATGATGCCTTCCCACACAAGACCACTGAGATGTCTGGCACACTGGAAAGTGGACACATTGAACATAAATAATGACCTGCATACTCCCTGGGCCTAAACCCTATAGAGCATGTCTGGGATGCTCTTGGCAGACTCATTTCTCAACTAACACCCTCCCTGAACCATGCAAGAACTGAAAACTGCCTTGAAAGAGTGGGACAATATTCTCCTTTCAAGGACTCCCCAACAGTTTGGCAGCCAGCATGAATAACAGGTGAAAAATGTGCATTAGTGCCCAAAAAGGACATACTCCTTACTAAGAGTCGAACATCGACCTTCATGTTTTGAAGTCTGACCGGCGTCAACCAAGAACATTATTTGTCTGTCTGTTATTCCGCTTTTGCATATGGTGAAGTCTGTATAATTTTATGTTATAAATATACCAATCCATTTCTACTCTGTATGTACTGTGTTTCATGTTGTACATCATTATCTGTGATTGTTCCTGTCCAACAATGTCTCTGTTCCTTGGCAGTTTCATGCAGTGTAGGAAAATCAAGGGCTCAATTTAACTCTTCAAGGCAAGTAAATGAATCTACTAATCAAGAAAACCCTTTTGCCTTCAAGAAAAATAAGCTGGACCATTTGAATATACTCCAATGGGTTTGATTGCTTCCTGACAATAAAAGACATTTTAGAAGAGGAAAGGCTTAAAACAGAAGATTTGTTTATTGAAGTTATTCAGTACCTGAAAGATCTGAATGAAACTTATAATTAGTATTTTCCAAATGAATAGTAAATTATACAGCAAAATGAGCAGTGGGTTACAAGCCTATACATTGTGAATGCACGATCTTCTACCATATCTGCAGAAGAATACGAAACTGACATTAGTTCATTGTTGGAAGAAAAATTTGAATTTATGTTGTTACCGAAATTCTGCTGCAGTGTAGAATGCTTGTAAAAAACTAAATCTCAACAGACTCACTGCCAAACCTGTTACAAGAATTCAGCTTTCATCAATAAAGTGCAATGGTAAGTCTAATTGCAAAAATAAGAACCAATACAACTTATTTAATTAAAATTTAAAAATCCTAACTGATCATGTTATTTCAAATTTAAGAGGATTTAGATTAATTTTGGAATTACTTTTTGAAGTAAATAAATGTTATTTCAAATTATTGCCAATTTTGTTGCAAATAATAAATTTTCGCAATGTCGGATTAAAAACATACTAAAGAAACAAACCAGGGGTTCTGTCACAAAAATGGCATGCCAAAGTGCTCCACTCGCTGAAAAGATTAAGAATCATTGTTTTAGAGGATCTAAAACTAGTTAATTCTGAATAGTATACAATTATCTATTTTCCACAAGTCACCACAGAAGTCAGTAACAAGAAACAAAACAATCACACCATTCTTCATTATGACAATGCAAGCTGTCAACAGCATGTCAAACAATCGATTATTTAACAGAGAAAAACCATTGAATTAATGTCTCATTGCCTTTATTCAATTGATTTATCATCTAGTGACCTCTTTACACTCAAGTTGCTTGCAGTTAATGCCGTTTCTGGTTTCTCGACCTCCGAAGTCTCTTAGTCTATGATTACTTCAGATCCCCTCCTGGAGCTCCTCTGACAAACCACTGATCTGAGTCTTATTTTTTTCCCCTCTTTGTGATCCACCTTCATTTCTTTCTTTTGCCGTCTATTATTTCACTTGTTTTATATGGCCATAACACAGCAACCTCTTCCTCTCAACAGCTTCCTTTATTTGAAAAATGTACTGCCTTAAGCTGCCGTAAAATACTTAAGTTATACAACCAGTTTCAGTCATCTAACCATCATCCAGTTCATAAAAGTATTCATAGAATCATGTCAGGTGAAATATAACCATGAATAATACAAAGGTTATCATAATATAAATTATGTCATCAATCTGTAAGAACTGTGCTAGTCAGTGTATTCATTCACATTAAAACTGTAACTGGCTTTAATACTGGAGAGTTGCCTCCTGAAAATATATTAGCTTCCATTATGTTCCCTTCCATTTCCACCATTTTTCTGATTTTTTCATTTCTGACTTGTCTACTCTTGAGACTGCAGCACTGTCTCCAGTAATCCATTTCTGCAGCGCAGCTGATCATTTGTCTCTTCCTTATTTCCAAAACTTCCTTACCCATTATACATATATACATTTGTTTTCTGTTAGTGTTTTGTTCGTAACCTTTTTAATTTTGTTTCTGAGGTTACTACGTCTAAGGATTGTATTTAGTTCTCAACTAACACATTTCCTTTACTCGGTCTAATTTTTAATAGCTTCTACACTTTCTCTTTTCTTAGGATATACCTCCATATTTCATAGAAAATTAAGATTAAAATTCCCAGCATCTTATCATTTTCCAGGTTCCAAGAACAGAGTGGAAAACTGCTTCCAGAATTGGTTACAATGCTTGCAAATGTGTATAAATTTTAATGGTGATTAATTTGAGAAACAATAAAGAGATGTATATGAAAACAATTAATTCTTTCTGTAAAAACTTACAAAGGAGTCATTGTTGCTTCTTGTTATAAACTCCTATGGTCAATGAGTTGGCTGTAGGACACATCATTACAGTCTTTGGTGGTGATGAATGGAATAATCTAATGTACAGTAAGCCGGAAATTGGATAAATGTTTCAAGATGCTGAGATATTATCATATCAATATAACAATCAAGGATCAGACTGATTTTTGGAACTTCTTCACAGATACATTTACTATAATCTCCTAATTTGGAAAAAAACTTTTATAGTTTTACAAATGTGGGCCAAAACTGAATGACAGATTTTCCTGTCAAAATTTAAATTCTTATTGTGTGCTCAACTGGGTACAGCAATTCATAGGGCTGTATCAATGACTATACCTGGTTGGAAATCAAAGATGACCTTAAACTATGCAAGTAATCAACACTCCTGGATGGAAACAAAATGACTTATGTGTTGGTTGGAAGGGACAGGGGTTAGTCGGGGAGGGGTTAGGCGAGTGGAACATAATCTCCTCCTTGAATCAGGCAGGACTACAGAGTATTGAACAGAAAAAGTAGACACCAAAAGAGTATAATAAATAAATGTTATTGGAGTTTTACTTAGGAGAATGGTAGCACATTTAACACTCAATAAGCCAGGTACTAGCAAATCAAAGAAGAAAGAGCAAACACTTTCAACAGGGTAGATAGTAGAAACTATAAGCAAAAGCAATGGTAATTTGTACATAAAGTAATAACTTGCTTAATGAGAGATGTAATTAAGGAACAGGAGCAAAGAAACACTATTGTAACATACTAGAAGATAGTTCTAGTTTTAATTATTTTGTGACATGGGAAATTAGTAGTGAAGTTGACAAATATACTGCTACCTAAACAAATAATGAGATGACAGACAGAAGTCATCACATTGCAACTGCATGATAGAAACAAAATGGTATACTGCTAAATTTTCATTATAATATTCGCAGAAGCAAATATTATTAAAAACCTGTAATACGAGCTTGTTTCAATACATGCTGTACCAACCACACTACAATCAGCTAATAAAATAAAAACATACAAAATATCTGTTTTTGATACATTAAAAAAAATATGTCACTAACCTGTCTGAATCAGATCCATTTCTAGCAATAATTAATTTTAATTTGCTAAGACCACCAACAGGCACCCTATCACTACCTGTAGCAAACTGTAGTAACTTCCTCTTATAGTCCAAAGGCATATTATGAACAATATCCCAGAAATCGCGTATTATCGGTGTGTCTGATGTATATCCACCATCATATTCTGTAGCTTCTTCCAGTTCATTGAAATTAAAATTCTGCAACAGATCACAAAATACAATTTCATGACATAACAATTCTGAGATGTCGTGGTAATGCACAATGTTTTATCAGTGAGATGCCTACCTTACTACCACACACCAATTCCTCTACTTCCTCAGGCCTGAAAAGTAACTGAAGTGGTGACTCATCTGTGACCATGTGGAAACCTTTTCGAAAAGCTTTGAACTGTTTTTCAACTGATGTGTTCAATAAGAAATCGGCATACAGGTCTACAAATTCCTGCAGAAAGAAAAAATAAAATTCACTCATTATGAAGTTATAGTAGTGTCAAACACTTTATTCAGATATACAATAAATAAAGAAAATTGTCACACAATGGAAAATCCAGTATGGAACGTAGCAATATTATGAAAAGGAAAGTTGCTACTCACCATATGGAGGAGATGCTGAGTCACAGATAGGCACAACAAATAAAGCTTTTGGCCAGTAAGGCCTTCGTCAAAAATAGATGACATGCGCACGCGCGCACGCACGCACGCACGCGCACACACACACACACACACACACACACACACACACACACACACACACACAAACGCAATTCGTACACATGACTGCAATCCCAGGCAACTATAGCAGCACAGAGCAGCAGCACCAGTGCATGATGGGAGTGACGAATGGGTGGGGGACGGGGAGGAATAGTAGGATGAGGATGGTGGAGAGTGAAGAGCTGCAGGTTAAGACAGAAGGCAGGAGAGAGGTGGGGAGGTGTGGAGTGCAGGGGGGGGGGGGGGGGCAGCAGAAAAGGAGAGAAGTAGAAAGACTGGGTACAATGGTGGAATGAGGGCTGTCTAGTGCTGGAATGAGAACAGAGAAGGGGCTGGATGGGTCAGGTCAATGAATAACGAAGGTTGAGGCCAGGGCGGTTACAGGAACATAGGATGTATTGCAGGGAAATATGGCACAGACTGTCAGGCAGTCATTGAAATGAAAGATGTCATGAGTTTTCGCCTTTCACTATTGTAGATTCCCTCAGATTTCTTCTTGTTTCCCCCTTTTTGCATCCGTTTCATCCTTGTAATTTTTCACATGTATTTGGGTGCATTTTTGCATGGTTTTTGGATGTAATTCTACATTATTTAAGTAATTTTTCGCATTTATTTCCACCACGAAGGACTCTTGCTCCTTCCATCTGCATCATTACAGAGAAGTTTCCTTATCCCTAGCCGGAAACCAGTCCCACATACTGTTCCTGCATTGTCGCTTGGCTCATGGAATCCCCCCCCCAAATGGCCTTACCATCAAATTACCCGTCTCTGGCTGCCACCCGTCCTTCCACAATGACATCCACCTGTTCAGGTTCCGCCAATCCTTAGCCCTCGCCAACATAGTCCTGCAAAACCATATCAACCAAGCCCAAACCTCCTTGCAGTAACGTCTTTCTATCTGCAAAATTCTCCTGCTATGCAATCCCAGATTTCTGAAACCCATACCACACATTGAAACTCTTGTCCTGGAACTGGAGCAACATGCACAATGCCACCTAAAAAAGTTCTCCACCCAGCTCACTTCCTACTCCAGACTTGGAGTACCGCTGTTCATCACACTTCAACAACCTCCAACCCCCCTCCCCTCCCCCCACATCCCATCATAGCTGACAAACCATGTCTCGCAGACCTGCTACACCTACCCCACCCACCAAAACTACCTACCTCCCACCACCACCACCACCACCACCACCACCACACAGAAGCCAGAACATAAACTCCTGAAGCTCTCCCGTGGTCATCAAATCTGCAGTGATGAGTGGTTCCCCTTAAAATATACGGAGGGTCTCACTGAAGCCTTCCAAGACTAATTATCCTCCAAATGTTGTACAAAAACAAATTCCCCGTGATTTATCTTTCTATTCTCCCACCACCTCCCAAAGTCACAACGTCCAGCCACAGCGTTAACACAGTACCACCCAGGACTGGAGCAACTGAATTATATTCCCCGCCAGGGTTTCGAGACCTCTTGTCATGCCCTGAAATAAGAAATGGCCTGCCCACTACCCTTTCCTTCCCTAACAGTGGTATTCCGCTGCCCACGAAAGATACACAATATACTTGTCAATCCTCCACACAACCCCTGCTCCCAACCCCTTACCTCATGGCTCATACCCCTGTAATAGACCTAGATGCAATACCTGTCCCACACATCCTCCCACCACCACCTATTCCAGACCGATCATAAACATCACCTATCCCATCAAAGGCAGAGCTACCTGTGAAACTAGTCGTGACATACAAGCTAAGCTGCAACCACTGCACTGCATTCTATGTAAGTATGAAAACCAATAAGCTGTCTGTCTGCACGAATGGACACCGACAAACTGTGGCCAAGAAACAAGTAGACCACCCTGTTGCTGAACATGCCAAACATGATATCCTTCATTTCAATGACTGCTCCACAACCTGTGCTATATGGATCCTATCCACCTATACCAGCTTTTCTGAAATGTGAGAACTCTCCCTGTGAATACATCCTTCGTTCCCGTAACCCCCCTGGCCTCAACTTCGTTAAATATTGACCTCGCCCATCCATCCCCTTCCCTGCACTAGCACTACACAGCCCTGATTTCGTGATCACACCCAGTCTTTTTGCTTCTCTCCTTTTCTGCTACCACCCCCCCCCCCCCCACTCCCAAAAAAAAAAAAAAAAAAAAAAAAAAAAAAAAAAAAAAAAAAAAAAAAAAATCACCCACCCACCTCACCCCTGCCTTCCGCCAAAGGTGCAGCACTTTACTCGCTGCCACTCCTACCCTACTATCCATCCCCCTCCCCACCCAAGCCGCCTCCTTACCGCCACCCAGATGCCACTCCAATCATGCACTGGTGCTGCTGCTTGCAGTGTGGCTACAGTTGCCTGAGACTGCAGTCGTGTGTGTGAATTGCATTTGTGTGTGTGTGTGTGTGTGTGTGTGTGTGTTTTGCACAAAAGGGAGAGAGAGAGAGCAGACGTAAACAACTACAGAGGCATTTCACTTTTGCCAGCCACTTACAAAATTTTACTCATGTTTTTCCTAAAGAAGGCACAAGAAGGACAAGAAGAAACAATTTCAGATGACCATGTGGGCTTTTGACCAAAGATTGTATCCAGAACAGAGCTTTAATCTCAAAACTGTATTAAAAATTAAAGCAATCAAGTCAAAACCAACAATTTGCACATTTGTTGATTTTAAGAAAGCACATAATTATATAGACAGACAATCTCTACACAGTATTCTAGAAGAATGTGGACTAGATGCCAAAACTCTGAAACTGATTGAATAAACATTAATCTTAATTTTTGATTTGGTTTTTGTCACATATGAAATTTGAGAACCATTCTTAGCTAAAACAGTTTTAAGACAAGGAGATGGGATCTCACCACTATTATTCAACACAGTTTTAGACAAAGTAATGGAAGAATGGAACTAAGAAAACGAAACTTTTGGAAGCCAATCTAACTAGGAAGAGGTCGAGGAAAACTGAACATTCCATATTTAGCATTTGCAGATGACTTATCAATTCTACCTGATAGTGAAAAAACAGCAGTAAAATAAATCGAGACCCTCAAAGAATGTGCAGAGAAGATTAGCCTGCAAATCTCCTTTCAGAAGAGTGAATTCATGTGTTCCAAGTTAGATTTTCTGAAACTTAAAAAAAATTATGGTGAAATCACTGGAATCAAACATTTAAGTATCTAAGTGAAATTATTAAACAAACAGGACTTAAAAAAAAAAAAAAAAAAACTACAGATTGCAGAAAATTGAGAAAGTGATCGGCCTTGTTTCAAATTCATATAAGAAAAAATGCCTGTTGAAAGGCTCTAAAATCAGACACTACAACACAGTAATCAAACTGACAGCCACTAATGCAAGAGAAACACTCTCATTGAACAGAAAACTATATTTACAAGAAATTAACCCTTTGAACGGAACATCGGTCTGAGATACCGCCATAGTTGACATTAACAATGCTAACGGCGCTGCATTGTTCGTGAGGGTGGGGAGAAGCCCAGTAATCTTCAGTCGGGTCCCGAACCGCAGCTGGCCAACAACGTATTGTCGGCGCATGCATTGTTTTCAAGTAAGTAGAATTTTTGTTACGTATTGTCGGTCTGTGAGACCGTGTTCCGAAAAAATGCATTCCCCTCCCGGTCTGACAGACCGGGTGTTCCTAAAAGTGTCAAATTTTTGCCGGTCTCCCAGACCGGTGTTCCTAAAAGTATCACGCATTTGTCGGTCTGTATGACCGATGTTCCACTCTTTGAACTCTTCTGTTTTCTGTGTAGCAACATTTCATCTATTTGATTGAAATTTTTGCCACCACACGATGCTTAATACTTTTGTGTTCATAGAAGAACGAGAAAAAAGTGTAACAACTCGTATTTAACGTTTTAATTTTTCCTCTTTCCGTTTTTCACACACATTCTCCAATTTACCGCGCAAACTTATTACAGCGATAGAATTATCCCCATTAAATTTCGTTAAAACTCATTTTTCCCTTTTTCCTTGCAGGTTTACAATGGAAGGTCCGAAATATGTTTCAAATCGGTCGAAAAGAATTGTAGCCCTTGCACGCTCTCAAAATTACCTTGAAGAATCAGACTCGGAAGTGGATTCAGATGAATCATGCATTCCAGATGAGGACCTTACTATCCAAGATCCTCGCAATGAAACAGATAATGACGATGACTCTCCCAATGATGATGATCGCGATGATGAAACTATTCGAGAAATATTTGAAGTCGAAAATACCGCAGTTCGCGAAGAAACTGGAGAGCAACCACAGTCTGACATAACTTCTGGTGGAAGCAGACTAATCACTCCACAGAAGCCTGCTGATGTTGCTAGCTCATCTACGCGTTCTGATGACACTCTAGATGAGAGTCGTCTTCCAGTTTCTTACTACGGAAGAAACAAGTGTTTCACATGGTCATCAACTCCTGTTCGCTCTAAGACGCGAACAGCAGCATCCAATATAATAAAGGTACGGCTATCAAAGATACAAGGGCCTGCTCTTACCGTGGGGAAAAACCCACTCCCAGGTGAAGTGTGGCGCCTTTTGTTTACTGACGACATGATTGAGACGATTGTAAAGCATACTAATGAAAAGTTGGCCAAAATTCGTTCTGTTATTGAACTAAAAGAAAGTGTAGCTTACAGAGACACTACTGTGCAGGAAGTGAACGCTGTGATTGGAGTCACAGTTCTTTGCAGCATATTCAAATCTGCGAGGGAGCCTATGACCTCGCTGTTTTCCACTTCGGTCTTGGGGAGGCCAATTTTTCGATCAATAATAACAGAAAAGCGATTAGGAATATTGCTTAGGGCATTTAGATTCGATGACTCGAGCACGAGGGAACAGAGGGAAAAATATGACCCAGCTGCTGCCATTACAGACATATTTAATAAGTTTATTTGGAACTGCCAACAAATTTATAGCCCTGGAGCGCATTTGACAGTTGATGAAACTTTGGTGCCTTTCAGAGGGAGGGTTAAATTTCGTATATATATGCCGAATAAACCGGCTAAATATGGCATTAAGGTCATGGGTCTGGCAGATGCACACAATGCATATATTTACAATGCCTACATCTACTCCGGCAAAGGCTGTGATGGAGCCACACTTTCTACAGCAGAAAAGAAAAAGAGCATTCCCACGCAGTCTGTAATCCGCCTATCTAAAGGGCTGTATGGCACAAACAGAAATATTAGTTGCGACAATTGGTTTTGTTCTGTGGAACTTGCCCAGGAGCTACTAGCTCACAATTTGACATTAGTTGGGACACTAAAAAGAAACAGACCCCAGATACCAGCAGAATTTCAAGCAAGAAGCGATCGTGAAATTGGGTCCAGCCTTTATGGCTTTACGAAAGAAATGACTCTGCTTTCTTATGTCCCAAAAAGGAATAAGGCAGTCCTACTTCTTTCGTCAATGCATCATTCCAATTACACTGACGTTTCAAATGATAAACCTGAAATCATATCTTTTTATAACGCCACAAAAAGTGGAATAGACACGCTAGATATGAAGTGCAGTGTTTATTCTACTAATCGCAAAACAAGAAGGTGGCCGTTGGCTATTTTTTACCACATGGTGGCCATGGCTGGATCAAACGCAAGTATACTTTATGGACTTTTTGGAGAGAAGAAAACCGTATCACGTTTTGATTTCCTGAAAAGAGTTTCTCTATATTTGGTCTACGATTTCGTAAAATCCCGACTGGCAATCTCCAATCTGCCTCAAGAGCTACAAAGTATTATTTCATCTTTAGAAGAAGAGGCAGCAAAAGAAAAGCAAATCGTTAGCCAACGGAATAAATTTGTTGTTCGAGTTGATGAGTGTCCGACGGACACACTTGGTAAAAGAAAAACCTGTCGATTTTGTCCATATCAAAAAAAGAGGAAAACTGCCTACAAGTGTATTTCTTGCGAAGAACCAACGTGCTTGGAGTGTTCACGAAAAGTGTGCAAGACTTGTGCAATTAAAAATAAAAGTTAAATTTTTTCTTTGCATTACATTTTAGTATTCATTTTCTTTGTGTTGTAACTATAATAATGTAAAAAAAAAAGTATTTCTAAAGGAGTAATGTGTAAACAACAAAACACTGCAAATTAAAGTTTTTCCTAGTAATAAACTTGAATTTACTGGTATTTTAACAAATATTATGGTTCAAAAACCTATTATTATGTTTAATTACACCTTAAAGAGAGAGAGAAGCAACGTAGAAGTGCGGAAAAGTCATAAAAATAGAGAAAAATACACTTTAAATGTCCTAGCGGTCTAGCAGACCGATGTTCCATCTTACCGCCGAGTAAAAGATGTTCCGGTTAGAGGGTTAAGAAAGTAGAGAGAAATACTATTAGGAAAATCCTGGGACTACAATACACACAAGATGGATACGGACTGAAACCATCGAGACAACAGAAACAGTATCAAACATTGAAATTGACATCAGAAAGAGGCAAATGAAGTTCAATGGACACCTCGACAGATTATCTGGAAAAATACTAACTTAACGTCTATTGGACTATCGACATCACTTAACGTATTAATACCCTGGGTAACTGAAGTTAAGAACAATTTGACTACTACTACTACTACTACTACTACTACTACTAGCAGCAGAAGCAGCACCACCACCACCACCACCACCACCACCACCACCACCAATAATAATAATAATAATAAAGTTCAACTTCCAGAATAAAAAAAATGTATTCCACTTTCTATTCAATGTTTCACTCTTTTGTACCAAATTTTCATTTATTCTACATACTTGCATGTTCGTGTGATTAGTAATTAAAAATAAAAGTCTCATCTTACTAAAAATTAAGATCCAATTTACACTGAAGAGCCAAAGAAACTGGTACACCTGCCTAATATCGTTTAGGGCACCCGCGAACATGCAGAAGTGCCGCATCACAATGGGGCATGAACTCTACTAATGTCTGAAGTAGTGCTGGAGGGAACTGACACCATGAATCATGCAGGGCTGTCCATAAATCCGTAACAGTATGAGTGGGTGGAGATCTCTTCCGAACAGCACATTGAAAGGCATCCCAGATATGCTAAATAACGTTCATGTCTGTGGAGTTTGGTGGCCAGCAGAAGTGTTTAAACTCAGAAGAGTATTCCTAGAGCCACTCTCTAGCAATTCTGGACAGGTGGGGTGTCACATTGTCCTGCTGGCATTGCCCAAGTCCGTCAGAAAGTACAATGGACATGAATGGTTGCAGGTGATCAGACAGGATGCTTACATATGTGTCATGTGTCAGTCATATCTAGATGTATCAGGGGTCCCGTATCACTCCCAACTGCACATGCCTCCACCAGCTTGAACAATCCACTGCTGAACGCATGGTCTATGGATTCACGAGGGGGTCTCCCTACCCAAAAGTGTCCATCCGCTCGACACAATTTGAAACGAGACTCGTCCAACCAGGCAACACGTTTCAAGTCATCAACAGTCCAATGTCGGTGTCAATGGGCCCAGGTGAGGCATAAAGCTTTGTGTCGTGCAGTCATCAAGGATACATGAGTGGGCTTTCAGCTCCAAAAGCCCATATTGATGATGTTTCGTGGAATGGTTCACACACTAACACTTGTTGATGGCCCAGCATTGAAATCTGCAGCAATTTGCAGAAATATTGAACTTCTGTCATATTGAATGATTCTCTTCAGTTGTTGTCGGTCCCGTTCTTGCAGGATCTTTTTCTGGCTACAGCGATGTCTGAGATTTGATGTTTAACCGGTTTCCTGATATTCACACTGTGCTAGTGAAATGGTCGTATGGGAAAATCCCCAACAACATTGCTACCTTGGAGGTGCTGTGTCCCATCAGTTGTGCACTGAATATAGCACCACGTACAACCTCACTTAAATCTCACTAACCTGCCACACACTTGTTGTCTTACGAAGGCATTGCCAACTGCAGTGCCGTATTCTGCCTGTTTACATCTATCTGTACTTGAATACACATGCCTATATCAGTTTCTTTGGCGCTTCAGTATATATCAAGCTCATTTGTTAATAAATATGAAACTGAAGTAAAATTAAAATAAAAGCACCTGCTTATTCATAAATCTCAGTCGTGTTAATTGCGATAAACATTATAACTTTTTTGTGAATCACAATATTCAGAAAAAGAAGTGGTTCTTTTTCTCCTTCTATTTATTTAGCATCTAGCATCACCGTTAACTAGTTGCAAACAAGCACTCAATTTATCACATACTCTGCAACAGTTTTTGTTAATTCATCAATCCCCAATACAGTGGCAGCTCATGACTAACACCACTGGGGATTCACATTTGAATTCAAAATTGTTCATGCAAGTGAAAATCAATACAAAGTTACTTTTCTTAGGAATCTGAAGCTAGCGAATCCTAGTTCTTTCAGTTCTGCCACTTTTAATACACCACCGAACACCATTACATACTCCAACATTTTTTTAAAAATATTAAGGGGCCCACACACAAGTGACAATCCCAGATGATATTGAATGCGGACAGTTGCTTTGTTCAATCCTGCCAAACACGAGTGATTTACTATGCAATTTCAGTCAGTATTTCCAGCACCAGTGCGTCGTGATGTTCTGCTATGGAATTTAAATCTCAACATTTATATAAAATTTATTAAATTTGTCTTGGAATGTTTTCTTGGGAACTTTAAGTTATATTACAGCATCTGTTGAGGTGTTTTTCTTGTTGTGGGTTTATTTTAAGTGATCGATATATTGCGAGATGCCACATCTCTACTTATTCCCAGTAATAACAGTTACCTCCTTTTCCAGTCGTCGTCTTGTTTTCTCTTGATGTTGCGGTCCTGCTATGCTGAACCACATATTTGACCATTGACTTTCTTTCTGACTGCAGAGTGGAGAGGCTATAAGAGATCTTCTACATTTAAGCAACTCACTACGAAATCATAAAACACTGTTTCTGTAATTATTCTATATTCAAATAAGTCGTCAACTCACAACAACTGATAATTAAGGAAGCTTTCCAGACAACATGTTCATGCATGCTGTTTCAATGCCTGACCAAATGCATAAGTTCGTACTTAACACCATACAGAATGGCACAGAGTCAATAGAAACACATTCACTATTCTTTGGTGCTCGAGCATTGTCGTTGGGACCCTTTCTTCTTGAGCCCACAGCACCCCACACAGCATGACTGCGAAGTGCAAGTGGCACCCCACTGGCCAGTCCAATTATAAATCCATCATCTCTTTCTGCACTGTGTCCACATTTTTCTTTCTCATATCTTCACATAAATTTCAACGTCCTGGGCACAGTAGATGCTCTTTACACTACAACTAATTATAGTCACTTTTTCACACGCATACCTTTCACTGGTCTAGTAAAAGTAAACTGAAATGTGTTGCTATGCTTTATAACAACAGGTACTATTGCACCATTACATTTTTCATTGTCACAATGTGTACTGTGTAGATCTTTCCACTCTTTTAGTTTAAGTATCTATACAGTGGCTTTGTGATCTTTATGGGTGTACAGAAATTATGTTAATAGCAGCAATGCTGTTTTCCTTATCACTTGTTGAGCATTGCATGAGGGACAGTTATATGAAATGTATAGTTTTGGAATATGTATGCCTTAGATACCTGAATAAATATGTCCATATTATGTTTAGACGTTAAAACTTTCAGATTGCTTGGGAATTATAAGTGATCAGGGACTGCGATTTGCCCACACATGTGATCTGTGGACGGGGTGCGGAACTTGGTAACAGATTTCTATAGTTCGCTGCTCATGTGTGAGAACATTAGCAGTTGATAAGTATGTTGCACACTTCAGTCCAAAATTCAAACAATGGAAAATCCAGGACAGAATGTAACAATATATAGCGGAGATGATGAGTAGCAGATAGGTACAACTGAAAGACTGTTACAAATAAATAAGCTTTCAGCCACCAAGGCCTTTGTCGAAAATACACACACACACACACACACACACACACACACACACACACACACACACACACGTGTGTGGCTACAACTGCCACAGACTGCAGTTTTTTGTGTGTGTGTGTGTGTGTGTGTGTGTGTGTGTGTGTGTGTGTGTGTGTGTGTGTGTGTGTGTGTATATTTTCGACAAAGGTCTTGTTGGTTGAAAGCTTATTTATTTGTGACAGTCTTTTTGTTGTACCTATCTCCGACTCAAGATCTCCACTATGTGGTGATTTGCGAATAAGAATTAAACAAGGTACTTTGAAGGTTGTGTGACAAGCTAGGATTTCACTTCCTAGACTTGCATCATAGGATTCTATCAAGATAACTGACAGTAAGATTAGGTAATTCCCCAGCGAGTCTACATGAAGACAGCTATAGGACACCCAAAAATATTAGTGTAAGACCCAAAGAAATGACATCTCGCCCCCCCCCCCCCCCCTCCTACCCACCCCCATTAGGTCAGACAGTTAAAATAATACTAATCGACAGCTCAAGAAGTTTAACTCTCATAATACCAGGCACAGAGAGCTGGGTAAAACCGGAAATTGGCAGCAGTGAGATTTTTGACAAATCTAAGTGTACATTGAAAGATTGGGGTAATGTAGAATGGAAGTGGTGTATTTACAATAGACAAGAAACACATATATACAAAGATAGAAATTGAAGCTGCACTGAAGACTGTGTATTCGAGAATGTTTGAGCAAGACTCCGTATAAAAAGTGGCCATAAATTTATAACTGGAGCCTTCTATCAAAGACTCCCACCCTCCCCCAAATGTACCCACAAACTTTCTGAGAATACCTCAGCTCACTAGTACATAAGTTTCCCAATCATGTATTCAGCTGAAGCAACTTTTACTGTCAAACTACCAAGTGGGGTAATTAAACTTTTGTAATTTTCAGGCATGACAATACGAAATGCTTTATTTGAAAAATACCTACAACAGACTCTTCAGAAGTGCACTGATGATGGAAATATACTGGATCTAATAATAACAGATAGATCTGACCTAGGAGAGGGGGGGGGGGGTGGGGGGGGTGTCTACTTTGAAATTCTCATTGGTTTGAGGATTGCTTGGTAGGGAGGACTTGGAACATAATTTCGCATTTTACAAATCAACAAAAACTGTCAGTGGTGGAAAAAAGGATAAGTGACAAATAAAAGTCCTAGGAGTGATCAGAGAATGAATCGGACATCTTTCATTTTTTTGTCTGGCAGTATAGCACTGAGCCAGCAAGCCACACTGAGACATTACACATTTAATTGTCAAGTCTGATGCTATAATTTAGTTTCCTTAAATTTTCTAGACTGAATGACAATCACTATTAATCAATTAAGCCACTAATCAAAACTCTGTATAATTTATCATAATTTCAAATATGACAAATGTTCTCATCAACAGGGAATCCACAGTGTAGGTGTAAAAAATAGTTCTGTAACTTTTTGTAATTTACTAATTACTCATTATGTAAATCAAATTATTGACTGAACACATGGCACAGTTACTCTTAATTTCAATCTAGCAGTCTTATAAACAAATATATATCTTCCAAAATCCACCTGCATTCCGCTATGACCACACTAATACTTCTGTGTTACTGTGATTAACATCTCCGTGTAAACATTAGGTTATTTTGTGTGCCTTATCTTTATGAATCTCTTTGGTTAAATCTCAGTGCATCTTCATTACATACATGTCAGTGCATTGACATCAGTTATGATGAAACTTACTAAGCCTACTGGTTGTGTAATCTGTTAATTTTGGAATGTTCAACTATGAGGATTCATATGTGAAAGTGCACTGAGAACTGTTACCCATTCTGTCTGTTTTGGAGATTACTGCATGTGTCTACCTCTGGTCAGTACATGAGACTGGTGGTTGTGTTATTTCGAGTGTTATTTAATATGCAAAACAGTTAAAAAGTGCTTTAATGCTGTGTTGTGTCTAATAATTGAGAATTTATCATAAAACCAGTTTACAGCAAAATTCCACCGATGAGAGACTGAGTGCAACCCAGTGATCACTGGTTAGCACACTTCCAAGACTGAACCTATAATATTGCTAAAATCTGTGTGAACCATATCAAATATCACTGAAAGTGCAACTGAATGAACACAAAGGAGGACAGCATGAATAGTCAATCTGTTAGATCTGTGTAAGAGAGCATGACAGATGTTGAAAAACCTGACTAGCAGATGCATCCCTTACAAGCCCACTTATAAAATTTCAAGGACCAGTACTAAATGATGAATCTAGGATTATATTACAACACCCTACACATCACTCCTGTTGTGACCTCAAAGACAAGATTAGCCTAATTACAACAGGCCAGAGGCAATTGAAGAATCATTTTTACATGCACTTGGCACAATGGAAAGTACCCCTGCCAAGAATTTCATGTTGGTTTGCGGAGTACAGATATAGATGTAGAAGACTTGTACACCATCAACACAACACTGATGACCTCAACAAAGCTCAATCGCTCCTTTCATAGGCAAAGCACAGCTGAGTTGTGCAACTGAGGTTTGATAGTGTGGGGTTCCCCTCATCATTGCTTCCACCAAACTCAGCCCACACGAGTTCAAAGTTCTTCACATAGCAAGGGCGAATCTAGGTGCTATGTAAGATATAAGAAGATAGTTAATGGTTTAGTATAACAGAATACTTTTGGATATTAAAGTCATTTTATAAGAATTATAAAACAATGTTAAGAGACACTATGTACAGAATCATGCGAATATAATCTGAAGCTGAAATCATAACTGCCATGATATGGTAGTATCTCCCTATGATCATGCCTGCCACACCTCCAATTGGCATTCCGCCACTCACCGGAATTTTCATTCTGGTACACACTTGCCCTGATGATCATCTTTAGAGTTGTCTGATGGGGCCTCTGGCAAAGCGCTATACACACTGTCTGTTGACACTTTGTTACAGTTGTATGACTTGAATACACGACAATAGGTTTCTTTGTGTGTAAGAATACGGTTTCAATGGTCGTTATGATTGATTATACATTCAAATAGAATTTACAGTCAATATTCTCACAAAATATTTGTTGTTTTTATATAACTGAAGCTAAAAAATCATTAATTATCAAGATTTGGTCATGTGATCAAAAACACACTGTTACTGGCTGTTGCTCTGGTGACATCACAGGCTTGGAGCAAGATGAAGCTATATGTGTGTGATAGGAGTGTTAGCTGAAGTTATGAACCTATTACGTACTTTTTCTGCCCACAATTTAGCTATTTAGCTAAACAAATAACAATAGAAAATAATTTTGTGAATGCTGATAGTGGAAATCTTGCAAAAGTTGATGCTTTTATGCTCCATCCATTTACAGCGGCGATATGTGCAATGACCGACATTCTTTTCATCGCCCCCTGCAACATCATTAATCTCGCTGAAAACTGAGGAAATGGGTCAGTATATTATAATTAGTGTCGACACTGCTAGTAGTGAAGACATCACCATATGTCCACAGTACAACGAGATGCATGACAATGAGGTTTTCCGTATGGAGAGACAGCATGTACAGCATACAGGTAACAAATGTCTGAGATATTTGTGTGTGTAACCTAACACCAGTGTCTGAAGCAAATTTACTTCTTCTTTATGTAAGATGATGAAACTCCAAAAGTTTAAACAATAAGGATCCTAGGTGGACAGTACACAGACTTTTTCTAAAACAACAATATAGTTTCTAATAAAGTAAAAAGCATGTGGTCACATTAACTAGAATATGTCTCTTTGAACATGACATGTGCAAACAGTAACTACAAATGTAAGTGCATGTAAACAGCAAGGAAAATACAAAAATATTCTGTTTCTGATCAGTGTAGTGAAGTTTTGTAATTGTGATTTCATTTTATAAATATTATTATAAATATTATTTTAGGTTGGATTCAAACCAGCGATCTATGGACTCTCTCATATAAAATTCAGCAGTCTACCACTAACAACTGAGCTATCAAATAATTTATGTAAAGTTGGGTAGAATGACAATTTTCAGTATCAGTTTTATGTCATTGAGTGACGCTATTCTTCCTTTTTAACATTGGGAAAGCATATCTCTGAGGTAAATTAATGTCAGCTTCACAGTGCAACAAATTTTTAACTAAGTTAGTGAACTTCTGCACTGATGTGCTGGCAATTTGCTGGTACAGTGCAATCACATTTTACACATCTCATTCTCTGGAACACCCAAAGAAACTTTCAGAGATTTTTATAGATGTGTTTGTACAGTATGGTACTACTACACATTTGTAACTATCTTCTGAAATGTAAATTTCAAAACAAGACATCACTGTGAATTACCATTGACAGCAGAAGCAGTGAGCTAGCCTGCGGCGCCATAGGCATCACATGCCTTGAATGGAGCATTTTAGTCGGCTTTCAAGTTATTTGAATTTCATTTCCAATTTTGTAAAAGAATACTGAAATTCAAGAGGAAAAAAAGCATTTTAGGAGTGTAAAATGACATAATTAATCATTCAAGACAATTTCCACAAAACAGTCAAATACCCTACTATGGGGCAGCAGAGCGATAAGATTTGTTTGCCTTGTGTCTGTGTGGCGGTTCCTCTTGCTTTTAATTCTTCGTTTGTTTGATGTTTGTTGATTGTCCTCGGTGTCTTTGTACTGCGTTGCTACACTGACTGAAAAATGGGTTGTGGATTCAGACCCTGACTACTTTAAATGATGTAGCCGATAGATGCACAGTTATGTTTTACAGTACTTTAAATTTTCACTTCGCACAACCCCCTAGTAATACACAGTTATATGGCCAGTGCACTATTGTTTAAACTTTCCATGAGCCTCATTAATTGTTTGCAGGCGAAACTCCACATGCTGCTACAGTAGTTTCTTGTTGAACATCTACAAGCAGTAAAACCTAGCCACAAAGTCCACAGTTCTTGAAGAATAATCAGTTACGTATGGAGCAGACACTGTCACTGTTTTTACACACGGCCTAATTGTTTAACACTTATTCCACAGTTAATTTGAAGCATTGTTGTTGTTCTAACCAGCACAGGTTACTCGTCAGAAACTCGGCCGCAGACTGATTGTCGTGACCAAAAATCGGGTCCTTATATATATCACAATAATTGGTACTGAAACTACACATTGTTTGAAGTTAAAATTACAGAAATTACAATTAAAACTTAACTCACTCAACTAACTGACTGCATTGAAAAATTGCATCTTTTTAACAGTTTCTTCTACTATGAGGTTTAGGCTGAATTATTTGTTTAAATCATGAAATTAACAAATTTAGTTATGCAAACAATACTTTTGACAAAACTGTTAAGTGCTTTGGAATTAATGAAGGGCTGGTTTTGCTAGCATGTTTTTGAATAGAGCTAAATAAATACTTTAAGATTACTAGTACTTCGTCTTCCAAATGTTTACAATTATTACAGAATTTATACTTGTTTATATGTCAACATTAGAATTTTAAGTTATGAAACAATTACTGACTTTGCCCTATAATGAAAGATACTAACTAGGAACAATCAAAACAAATTAGAAATCAAATACATACATAAAACTAAGCACAAATTTAGATCTGGTGTTATTTACTTTAAGACTGAGGGTCAATCTTTCTCTTTTATGGAAATGCAGATTATATTCACGTATGTTAATGATAATTAGTTAAAAGTAACAAAACGAATTTATGGAGGCAGATGGCAAAACGAGAGGGGAATTAAAATTATCCCAATTTGCTTCATCACACTAGATGATGGCGACAGGACCCGATAACTCAAGGAAGGCTTCATTGCATCATTCTTTGAAAGGTATCCAACACTTACAAAGTTTACTGCTTCAAGGACTTCTTTCAGCCTGGTCATTCCACAAGTAGTAGTATACTTAACCTCCCTTGAGATCATGGACGGTCAAATACACTCCTGGAAATTGAAATAAGAACAACATGAATTCATTGTCCCAGGAAGGGGAAACTTTATTGACACATTCCTGGGGTCAGATACATCACATGATCACACTGACAGAACCACAGGCACATAGACACAGGCAACAGAGCATGCACAATGTCGGCACTAGTACAGTGTATATCCACCTTTCGCAGCAATGCAGGCTGCTATTCTCCCATGGAGACGATCGTAGAGATGCTGGATGTAGTCCTGTGGAACGGCTTGCCATGCCATTTCCACCTGGCGCCTCAGTTGGACCAGTGTTCGTGCTGGACGTGCAGACCGCGTGAGACGACGCTTCATCCAGTCCCAAACATGCTCAATGGGGGACAGATCCGGAGATCTTGCTGGCCAGGGTAGTTGACTTACACCTTCTAGAGCACGTTGGGTGGCACGGGATACATGCGGACGTGCATTGTCCTGTTGGAACAGCAAGTTCCCTTGCCGGTCTAGGAATGGTAGAACGATGGGTTCGATGACGGTTTGGATGTACCGTGCACTATTCAGTGTCCCCTTGACGATCACCAGTGGTGTACGGCCAGTGTAGGAGATCGCTCCCCACACCATGATGCCGGGTGTTGGCCCTGTGTGCCTCGGTCGTATGCAGTCCTGATTGTGGCGCTCACCTGCACGGCACCAAACACGCATACGACCATCATTGGCACCAAGGCAGAAGCGACTCTCATCGCTGAAGACGACACGTCTCCATTCGTCCCTCCATTCACGCCTGTCGCGACACCACTGGAGGCGGGCTGCACGATGTTGGGGCGTGAGCGGAAGACGGCCTAACGGTGTGCGGGACCGTAGCCCAGCTTCATGGAGACGGTTGCGAATGGTCCTCGCCGATACCCCAGGAGCAACAGTGTCCCCAATTTGCTGGGAAGTCACGGTGCGGTCCCCTACGGCACTGCGTAGGATCCTACGGTCTTGGCGTGCATCCGTGCGTCGCTGCGGTCCGGTCCCAGGTCGACGGGCACGTGCACCTTCCGCCGACCACTGGCGACAACATCGATGTACTGTGGAGACCTCACGCCCCACGTGTTGAGCAATTCGGCGGTACGTCCACCCGGCCTCCCGCATGCCCACTATACGCCCTCGCTCAAAGTCTGTCAACTGCACATACGGTTCCCGTCCACGCTGTCGCGGCATGCTACCAGTGTTAAAGACTGCGATGGAGCTCCGTATGCCACGGCAAACTGGCTGACACTGACGGCGGCGGTGCACAAATGTTGTGCAGCTAGCGCCATTCGACGGCCAACACCGCGGTTCCTGGTGTGTCCGCTGTGCCGTGCGTGTGATCATTGCTTGTACAGCCCTCTAGCAGTGTCCGGAGCAAGTATGGTGGGTCTGACACACCGGTGTCAATGTGTTCTTTTTTCCATTTCCAGGAGTGTAAAAAGTCCACAGAAGATGATTGTAGCAAGCCACACCACTTTCAAGCAGAGGTGCAGCAGACACTGCTGTACATCAACATTGGCGATTAGGTGACTACTCTCAGTTAGTGCATTATATTTATCCATAGAGTTCACCTTTTATGCCATGCCAGCCAATGCCTAGTGAACAGTTAATTTGTTCTGAAGTTCCAGCTTCTGTTGTTCTGAAGCATGTGAAATCAGTATATAAATTTGTCACATGTGTGACATGTATACTTTTTTGGTTTCTTGATATGAATGGTCATCTGGTACAACAGCTTTGGTACAAAGTTAAACTTGGACTGTTCCAACTTGCCTCAAGTGGGTGTACCCTTCGTTCTTTTCTGATAGTGCACAGTGAGATAGAAGGTACCTTTTTGTTGAGGTTTTTCTCCTAACAGCGTCCTTCAGATGATTATACAGATATAATGTGCTGCCTGGTTTGTTCAGTTTCTGCATCAGTCATTCTGTCATTTTTTGGCAGATTCTTTCTCTGCTATCATCAATAGCATCAAAGAACGAGTAATGCATTTTTATAACAACAATAGCTATAAATTATATTACTGTTTGTGAAACTTGCAACCATTAGATGGAGATACAATAAAATTTATTCTACAAATCAGAACCATGACCATACACAATTCTTTTCCGAAGATATTTGTCTGGAGTGTAGCCTTGTGCAAAAGTGAAGGAGTGGACTGGACTACAAACAACTACAGCAAGAAGAGAATAGAAGCTTTTTAAATGTGGTGCAACAGAAGACTGCTGAAGATTAGATGGGTTGACTGAATAATGAGGTGACACTCTACTGAACTGAGGAGAAAAATATGGCACAGCTTGACTAAACGAAGGGACACATCCTGAGGCATCAAGGAATTTGTCAGTTTGGTAATGGAAGCAAGTGTCAGGGATAAAGAAATAAAACCTTAAGTGAAGTATGCAGTTTGAAATGGTCTTAGGTTGCAGTGATTGTGCAGAGATGAAGAGGCTTGTATACGATAAACTAATATGGAGAACTGCATCAAACCAGCCTTCGGATTCATGACGACAACGACAAAAACAACTATCGCCTCCTAAGTTAACTCACTACTAGTCATTAATTATGTACAATTAAGCCAGAATTTAGCACCTGCTACATGCATATAACCAGCTACCCAACAAAATTATTTAATTTAAAATTACTGCTCGTTAACAAGATAATTATCATACAGACTTACGCTCTGAGCTTCAGACAACTAATGTGTCATGTATTCCTCTCAAATTCCAGTTGTTATTCCATTAATAACTGATTGTCTGGTTTAGTGTAAATGAAATATTATTGTAATGTGAGATTTTACAGCATTTTTGTCTTTGGAGAGCTATGGAATAGAACATGGGTAACAGAGGGAGGAAGCCGGAACCGCAATGTCTGATGCAGTACACAATACTAGTGTCACCTGTAACAAGAGTCAATTCAGCATGTTGTACATTGGATGGAAGCTCGTTCACATGTATGAGAAATGTGGACATAAGACTGAGCCTTGTGGAAACTCATACACGATTTCTCCTGTCAGAATTATGTCCCTGGCCTAAAATGGTTGAATTGCTATGTAGAACTGTGTTGTTTTGGTTAGGTACGACATTATCCACTGGTTGGCTGCACCATCAATCCCATAAAACTTCAATTTATCTAGGAGAATATCTTAATTCACTCACTCAAAAGCTTTAAATAGGTTGCAGAAAATACCAACTACTGCTATTTTATTATTTAATGATTGTAAAATCTCGTGTGTGAACATATAAATGTCATTCTCAGTAGAGCAACTCTTCTGAAACCCAAACTGGGATTTGCTGAGGATAATATTGTTGCTACAGTGAGATTCCATTATGGAATACATCACCTTCTCAAAAATTTTGGAAAATGATGTAGATTTTGTTGCTACTGTCATTTCTGTTGCTCCTAAGTATTTTAGTCCAGTTTTGATTTACCCCAATCTATTATGTTCTAACTATATGGCAGATCTGATTCAAGAGGTCCGATAATTCTTTCTTATTTTCATAGATGGCAACAATGTTATCAACAAATTTTTATCAGTGACAGCAGGCAGTATGGAACTTCGAAAGGCAGTGTTATGGCAGCTATGACAGTTGCTGAATAAAGCATAATGAGGCTTCAGCATACATTATGATCTCTGTATGTGCTGTTCAGTTAAAATCAATAGCTTCTTCAGACATGGCTCTCCAATACACGTCTTCCACAGCAGTCAGAAGAAAGGATATGAATGTCTGCAAATGGTAATTATGTCAGTTCTATTATAATAAAAAGAAAAGAAAAAAAAAAACCAGACCATTCTGCCAAAACCTTCACTTTAATTCCTTCTGAATGTTGTTGTCTGAAGTCAGTTAAGCAAATTGAGTCACTATATCAAATTATTTCCACTCACCTTTTTATTATCCTGTGATACATATATTTCATCACCACCTTCCTTGAGTTCATGGTACAAAGTTGCACCGAATACATCTTGATAGCAAATTCGAAAAGTTTGCAAAAATGTCTCTTCCATATCTTCACCTTCATACTCTAGTAGTTCTGTCAGGCCTTTGTACAGTGCCTGAATAGTAAAAAGACAAAAAAATTAAAAAATATTGCAGAAATGCAGTTCCATGAATTTAGAAATTACATTCACAGCTACAAGAGTGTTTCAAAACGCTGTCAGGTTTTCTAACTTTCTACAATGAAATGTGACTAAACAAATTATTAGCTGCATCAAGTGAGAAAGGCTGACTGCTTTTGCCTCCATGTAACAGGTATAGCCCTAGTTGGCTTCACTGCAAGTGAAATGGTGTCTTTTATGATTAAGTTGGCATGCTGTTTTAAGTGTCCAAATTTAGATGTGAGTAATTCATGACAGTACAGCAACAAACATTAACATATCTTTTAATGGTATACAGTAAGACACCTAGACAGAAGTAACCTGTGTTGCGAGAGTTATTAAATGGTTTGGTACCAGTATTGCATTTCCTAATCAAAATGAGAGATAATAGTTTGAGCTTTGGAATTTGGGCACCAAAATAACTGACAATGGCCAAAGTAGAGAGAGTATAAAATTCAAATTAGTAAAGGCAAGAATTTTTTTCTGGAAAGAGGAATTTGTTAGTATTTAATATAAATTTAAGTGTTAGAAATTATTTTATGAGCATGTTTTTGTTCTGGAGTGGAAGCTTGTACAGAAGTCCAGGAGTGGACTTGACCAAACAGTTCCAACAAGAAGAAAATAGAAGCTTTTTAAATGTGGTGCAACAAAAGAATGCTGAAGATTAGATGGGTAGACTGAATAATGAGGAGGTACTCAAATGAAATGAAGAGACGAGATAAATTTATGGCTCACTTGACTAAACACAGGGATCTGTTGATAAAACACATTCTGAGGCATCGAGAAATCATCAGTCTGGTAACGGAAGCAAGTGTCGGGGGTAGAGATGAAACCTTAAATAAAGTAAGCAGGTTGAAATGGTCTTAGGTTGCAGAAATTACGCAGAGATGAAAAGGCTTGCACAGGATAAACTAGCATGGACAGCTGCATCAAACCACTCTTCAGACTCAAGACCCAACAACAAAAACAACAATCACTGTCTTAAAGATAACTCAGAACTACTCATCAATTATGTACAATTAAACCAGAATTTAGCACCTACTATGTTCTGCATGTAAACAAGTTGTTCACTGAAATTATTTAATCTAGAATGACTGTTGGCTAACAAGATAATTATTGTACAGTGTTACTCACACTCTAAGCTTCAGACACGTAATGTGTAACGTACACTGATCAGGCAGAACATTACGATCACCTGAATAAAATTTTCACTCTCCAGCAGCGTGTGCGCTAGTATGAAACTTCCTCGCACACTAAAACTGTGTGCCAGACCAAGACTCGAACTCGGGACCTTTGCCTTTCGCGGGCAAGTGCTCTACCAACTGAGCTACCCAAGCACAACTCATGACCTGTCCTCACAGCTTCAATTCTGGCAGTACCACATCTCCTACCTTCCAAACTTCACAGAAGCTCTCCTACAAACGGAAGGATAGGTCGTGAGTCATGCTTGGTTAGCTCCACTGGTAGAGCACTTGCCCGCAAAAGGCAAAGATCCCGAGTTCGAGTCTCGGTCTGGCACACAGTTTTAATCTGCCAGGAAATTTCATTATGATCACCTGTCTAATAGTTGGTGTGTCCACCTTTGGCACAGATAACAGTAGGGATGCATTGTGGCACCAAATTGATGAGCCCTTGGTAGGATGCTGGAGGGAGTTGGCACCACATCTGCACCCCAGTCACCTAATTCCCGTAAATTCTGGGGAGAGAGGTGATTAGTTCTGATGCCACGTTCAATCACATCCCAGATGTGTTCTATCGGGTTCACGTCTGGCGAGTTGGTGGCGAGAAAAACAACTGGAACTCACCACTGTGTTCCTTGAACCACTCCACTATGCTCCTGGCAATGTGACATGGTGCATTATCTTTCTGAAAAATGCCACAGCCATTGGGAAACATGATTGTCACGAAGGGGTGTACATGGTCTGCAACCAGTGTACGATACACCTTGCTGGCGTTGTGCCTCACACGAGCCCCACTGGACCCGTGTATGCCTTCATGAATGTTCTCCAGCGCATAATGGAGCTGTCACCAGCTTGTCTCCGTCCTGCAGTACAGGTGTCAAGGACCCATTTCCCTGGAAGATGGTAGATTTTCATCCTCTTATTGGCATGATGAAGGTATCGCGATTCATCAGACCATGCAATGCTCTGCCACTGAGTTAATGTCCAGTGCTGAAGGTCACATGCCCATTTCAGTCGTAGTTACCGATATTGTTGTGTTAACATTGGCACATGCATGGGTCATTGGTGGAGGCCCACCGTTAGAAGTCTTCGGTGCATTGTATGTGTGTTCACACACACTTGTACTCTGCCCTGCATGAAAGTCTGATGGTAGTTCTGCGACAGTTCGCTGCCTATCCCGTTTTTACCAATCTATCCGGCGTACGATGTCCTACGACCTCAGTTTTGCCACATGTTGAAAACACTCACCACAGCACTCCTCGAACACCTGAGAAATTGTGCAGGTTGTGAAATGCTCATGCCAGGCCTCCGGGCCATCACAATCTTCCTATGCCAAACTCTGATCGATCACACGTCTTCCCCATTCCACAGACGGACAGCACGCTCTCCAATACTACATTCACCGAATGTGTATCTGACTAGCAGTCATCCGTTGCCAGATGAAACTGCCATATATGGATGAGTTTATATTGATAGTAGGTCAGTGGTCACAGTGCTCCGGCTGATCCGTGTATCTCTCACATATTCCAGTTATTGTTCCATTAATAACTGACTGTCTGGTTTACTATAGAGAAAATACTATTGTAATGTGATGTTTTACAGAGGGGGAGGGGGGGGGGGGGGGAGGGGGAGCAAGATCCGCAATGTATGTTGCTGATTATTCCCACCTGTGCTTTACTAGGCAACTAGTTTTAAAGACTCTTGTTGCTTGCCTGATGTGTCCATGGTAAAGCACAATTATAGTTAGTGCAAACTAAAATTTACGTTTTTAGAATAAATATGGTAGGCTTTAGTAGAAGATGGGGAGAAAAATGGTGCCTAAAAAACCAGTTAATGAAAAAAGAGCTTTGCATAAAAGCCATTAAAAGAATTATTTATCATTGCCATCTTTAATGTAGTTATTAAATATGTAGTTACTCTGATTTTAACATCTTATAAAACATCTTCCTACACATATCTTTATATAGACACCATGAACAAGACTACACTCATCAGCAGCAAGAGACAGTATTTTTACAGTGTTCATTTATTTTGTAATAATAATGAAACTTCTGATCAGCAAGCTGGTGATCACAAAAGTGAAAATAAATGGGAATGGAAGATCAGTAATGTTACACTCAACACCTCAGCTATACAATGAGCGTCTCCCTTTGCTCCTTCCTTCCCTTGCATTTCCTATGACGAGACTTCAAAAAGTAAGTTGTACATGATTATGGTAGGCCAAGTAACTTTTATTGATTGCTCCAATGAACGTCTAAGTGACCCAATTACATGACACAACTTTTGAACTTAGACACAAAGTATCTATAAACAATGGTCAGAACATTCCTTGACAATAGAAATAAGTTTTTTGGCCTCGGATCAATCTATGAACCGCCGTATCCTCGTCACTTGATAATCTCTTTCCCCCGGATGTTCTTTCAGACTACCAAAAACATGAAAAAGCATGGAGACGGGATCTGGACTTCCCATTTAGTATCATCCATGTCTGTGTGTGGCCTTGATCAAATAGTTGGCACTATTTCACTACAGCTGGACACAATATTGAAGCTGGTCCATATACCAACAGAATTTCACAGTGAATCTGGGTGAAATTTAAATGTTTTGCCCACAAGAACTGTACTGTCCTGCCTCCACCATTATAGTTACACAATGGTCAAAATGTGGGACAATATGGTTAACTTACTTTCTGAAATCCCTACATATGCCAAATTCATTGATGCATTCAAGTTAACTGACCTGGTTCTCAGTGACCATATTAACCTATTAAATGTCCAGATACTCAAAGACACCATATTGGTACTGAAACAGAATATGATGAAATGAAGCTTGAAATGCTACATTCAGTCTTCTGAAATTACTTCACCTAAAAAGATCACAAAATACATACTTTCAATAATGGCACAGACACAAAAATGACATTGCACATACAACATAATGGGAAAAAAGCTGAAGATGTTCGATACAGCAAATACCGCTGAACCAGTCACATACTATATCAAATATGAAAAAGAATTGGTTCTTCTAACAAAATGTTTACTTTAGCATCTCATATCATTGAGGAACACATACGTGAAAAATTACAGATGTCTCAAAGACAGTTTGTTGTTAAATTATCGAACATATTATATGTTTGAGTGAAGGCAGAAAAGCTCTTCTGTAAGAATCGATGCAGATTCTGCATGCACTGACCACGCTAAACTCTGCTTGCACTGTTCGTTCACAGCTTTTGTAACATAATGTGCAAGCTGCGAACAGTGTCAACTGAGCTCACAGCTGTTTCTCTATGGATGAACCCGTTCTGAAATTTTGCAACTCCAACATTTTTAATGCATGCACAATGGTTGCACATCACACATATGCAACGATTTGAAAGTGTTCACACGTGAAAGAAACACAGTGATGTTTAGGCTTCTTATGAACTTACAAAAGATGAAAGATGTGGAGAAAGACAGCCATACTGTCAATAAGGCAAGAGACCTGCTACAAACACTGAAATCATGCAGAGCTGGGAGCTTGTTCTATTTACAAGAAAATGGACCAAAGTTAAGCACTGTTGAGGAGGCAAAAGATATGCAAAGTGAAACCCAAATCTGGCATGCTCAATTACGCCACTTGAACTCTATAAGATACGATCAAAATGCTCAAAAACAAGTATGCGACAGATCTGAAATTCAGTGATGTCAATCTCACTAGATGCATTGTGTGTCTTTGAGGAAACAATCATGTCCATTTTCTTCACCAAACAAGAAGGTAACGCAAACTTCTACAGTTTACGCACTCTGATGATTGTGGGCAATAAGAGAAACATTTCTTGGTGGTGTGAGAGGTTTTGTGCCCTTTATAGATGACCACACACCTTACAGCATAATGGTGTTGCCAAATGAAAGAACCATTCAGTGGTCAAGGTGGCTCTTTGCATGCTGCTCGAGTCAGGACCACCACCATCAGTTTGGGCTGACGTCAGCAACGCAGCTAACTACATCTGAAACCATTGCTTAACTAAAAGACTATCTGATGGAACTCTATATGAGACGTGGCTGAAGAGGAAACCTGACCTGTCTCATCTTTGTATATGTAGCCAAAAGGCTGTCATCCAAGATAAATCGTCAAACAAATGAAGGTTTGATCCTAAGGGCAAAGAAGGGATTTTTGTAGGCTACTCTAACTATTTGAAAGTCTGTTGGGTGTGGGTACCAAGAGATCAGAGGATTCACATTTTAAGAAATGTGAAGTTCCTTGATCATAACAATCTTGAGCCCAAACACACTTGTCTGGGCTTTTATGACAATTAACTAGACCATCACCAAGAGAAGGCATCGATATGAATTCCATGCGAAGAAATTTCAATGGTGATAAAAACAATGAATTAGAGCCACTGTCAGACAAAGTACCCTACAGCTTTGATGAAGACTGGCTTCTAATCACTTCAGGCCAAGAATTCAATCTTGAAGATAAATTATTCTGTGGTGATGACTGTAATTCATCAAGCATCACACCTGTTCAATGGTTTGTGTCAGGTGTAGATTCATCAGATGTTTTAATTCATGATATTAACTTCACTGCAAATACAATAGAGATCACTGTCAACGATGCACTGCATGGTCCAGATCACTGAATGCGGTCTCAGGCCATATACACACATCAAAAACAGTTTTTCGTCACCTCAGTTCTGAGAGTTCGAGAACCTGCCCTTTTCGTTGCTCATGAAAACCACACATTGCATGTTGTGCCACCACACAGCGAGACTTTCAGAGGTGGTGGTCCAGATTGCTGTACACATCGGTACCTCTAATACCCAGTAGCACGTCCTCTTGCATTGATGCATGCCTGTATTTGTTGTGGCATACTACCCATTAGTTCACCAAGGCACTGTTGGTCCAGATTGTCCCACTCCTCAATGGAGATTTGGCGTAGATCCCTCATAGTGGTCAGTGGGTCACATCGTCCTGTACATCAGCCCCACATAATGCCAACCCAAAACAGCAGGGAACCTCCACCTTGCTGCAATTGCTGGACAGTGGGTCTAAGGTGTTCAGCCTCCAGACACATCTCTGACGACTGTCTGGTTGAAGGCATATGTGACACTCATTGGTGAAGAGAACATGATGCCAATCCTGAGCAGTCCATCCGGCATGTTGTTGGACCCATCTGAACCACGTTGCATGGTGTTGTGGTTGCAAAGATGGACCTCGCCATAGACATTGGGAGTCAAGTTGCACATCATGCAGCCTATTGTGCACAGTGAGTCGTAACACCATGTCCTGTGGCTGCACGAAAAGCATTATTCAACATGGTGGCATTGCTGTCAGGGTTCCTCCGAGCCATAGTCCATAGGTAGTGATCATCTACTGCAGTAGTAGACCTTTGACAGCCTGAGTGAGGCATGGCATCGACAGTTCCTGTGTCTCTTATCTCCTCCACGTCCAAACAACATCGCTTTGATTTACTCTGAGACCCCTGGACACTTCCCTTTTTGAGAGCCCTTCCTGGCACAAAGTAACAATGCAGACACAATCAGCTGCGGTACTGACCGTATAGGCATTGTTGAACTACAAACAACATGAGCCGTGTACCTCCTTCCTGGAGGAATGACTGGAACTGATAGGCTGTCGGACCCGCTACATCTAATAGGTGCTGCTCACGCATGGTTGTTTACATCTTTGGGCGGGTTTTGTGACATCTCTGAACAGTCAAAGGGACTGTGTCTGTGATAAAATATCCACAGTCAACATCTATCTTTAGGAGTTCTGGGAACCGGGGTTATGCAAAACTTGTTTTGATGTACGTATGATGAAATCACGCACTGGTGAAAAATTATACCTGGAACATTGTAGACCTAAAAAATGAAAGGGTAATTGACTGTAGGACTGTTTTGAGGAATAAATACAGAAGTGATGGATCTCTGATGAGGGGGAAAAAAAAAAAAAAAAAGGGAATAGTTGCAGCCTGGAGTTCACTTCATGGAAATATTCTTTCCAGTTACAAGAATAAAATCATATATATTACTTTTGAATTTCAGCCAAATTTCACTTGTGTGTGTGACACTGGGTATCACCACAGAATTTCTCAATGGTGAAATTGACAAGGAAATATTCATGGAACAGCCTTGCCCACTGGTTGAATTGCCACTAAAGATGCAGAGAAAGATAGCCATATTGTCAAGAAGGCAAGACACCTGCTACAAATTCTGAAATCGTTACAGTGTGTAAACTTAGAAAAGTCATTTATGGGCTGCACCAAGCTGGTCGACTGTGGTATACCAAGTTGGATGCAGCACAGGAGCAAACTGGATGCAAAAGCTACAAGTACAGAAGATGGCACTCATTATCCATTTGGAGAACTCTATATGTCCATCTTTTCAGTGATGGTGTGGGGACTCGGCTGTTTGATACAGGATGCCAAATCAGACACCTTTCAGCTGTCTAATTTCCAAACTGTTATTTTATTTCGTTGCCAGTTTTGGCAATTTACCGCACCATCTTCAGGTCCCCTGACCAATGCATAGGACAATCCCTACTTCGGTTCTGGTCAAAATAGAGGCCAGCATTCAAGTACTGATGTCTGTAGATTTCTGCTTGCTACTGAGATCATCGTCTGTGGCAGATAATGGTTGAAGTGATCGTTGTATCAAGCATAGATCTATAGATACCAGTATTTTCACTAGAATCAAGGTTGGAATTTTACTACACGTCTGTCAGGGGACCTGAAAATGGCATAGTAAATAACTGAAACTTGTAGCCAAATAAACTAAGTTTGGAAATTAGATGACATGGATTTAACATAATATTCAGACAACTGGTTGGAGCACTGATGTACACTGTCTTCAGTACTGGACTTGACATATACTATGCAGTCAGTAAGCTAAGCCAGTACAGTAACAGCCATGATTTTATTCACTGACAATGGCTAAGCAAACCCTTAGATTCAAAGGAACCACAGACAAGAAACTGCCCTACATCAAAGGGATAAGGAAGTTATCTTCGGCATACACCACCTTGTTCAATGACAATCAGCTGAAAAGTTAGCACAAAAGTCAGTTTTCCACTTAAAGATGAAGCACATTCATGTAAAATACCACTTCAGACGTCAAGCTCTACTTTAGTACCCACTGAAGGAGGAAGAGAAGATTTGTGTTTCATGTCCCGTCAACAGTGAGGTCATTAGAGGCGGAGGTGAAGAGGATAGAGAAGGAAATAAGTCGTGCACTTTTCAAAGGAACCATCCTAGCATTTGCATGGAGCAATTTAGGGAATCAGAGAACACCTAAGTCCGTATGCCTGGACAGAAATTTGAACAGTTGTTCTCCTGACTGCGAGTCCAGTGAGCTAATCACTGCACAGGCACACTTGGTCAGTAGCTGCTGAAAGTGGATTATCAGTCAACAGAAGATCTGATGGTAGATGTACTAATGACACCTCTTTCTGCACTGAAGTGCAAGAAATGTGCTGAAGGACTTTGACTTCAATCCCAAAGCTATGAACATAAGACTCAATTCTTAATTTGTAACTGACTGTAAAAATTGAGAGAGCATGTTGAGATTCAAATTTTACCCCTACCTAATACCTTTGGTGTCTATAATGTCACTATGCACGTTTTCAAGTGTGTTGCTCTTAGTTCTGTGTTAATTTCTACACAATGAGTTATGAATAAAGTTGTTCAATAATTATGTGTTGTGCCTGTGTTTTCTCAAACCACATCCCAACAGGGCACTAACTCACAACTAGTGTTAACAACAACTAATACACGGTAAATCAAAATTCAAAAAATTCACATACATAAAAGATAGTAGTAGAGGAATAAGGATATTATTGTACTTACAAGATACCTCTGCCATATACAGCCCAGCAGCCAAAAATATTTGTAATATCTAAACTGTCATCACATTTACATCAAAATTTGCCAAACAAATTCACTACATTTTTAACAAAACTGTATTCTGGGAAATATATAATGAAATTGTATACAACTCACCATTTAACACAGGATATTTAAAAATAATGCAAACAATACTTTAACAAGCCACCGAGTTACACGGTGCATGACATTTAATGGCATAACATAACAGTAAAATATGGGAAAGAGGGAGCAGTAGCATTTATTGTGGCAACCAAACGGAATGCCAATTCTTTATCTGAAAAGGAATGGGGTGCATACAGGAATGCATATACCACTTCACAACTCATATCATGTAACGGTCAACATAACATTTCAAATTGGCATAACTGAATTGCCACAATGAAACAATATAAAACCTCATGTCAATTACAGAATACAGAGCATAATGCTATACCAAATTGTAAAATATGGAACAGTGGGAGCAGGGTCCTTCATTAAGATAACCATTGGGATGTTGCCCTCACTAAGATGGAGTATGGTGCATATGGAAATTACATGTAACTTTACCCACAACATAAGAAATAATATTAAATGGTGTTTCAAAAAGAATGACCTGATTTCAAAACTCCATTTTTATTGATAAAAAATTACTATAAACATGGGATACATTGCAAAATACTCACATAGTCTTAAAGTTTTAGTTATGCTACTACAACTACTCTGTGTCCATCAGCAACAGCACAAAAATGAAAACCGTGGTACATTTTTATCACAGTTAATTTTCAGTGTTTAAACAAGATTTCACATTAGTGGTAAAGTGTGCGTATGGGGAATCCAGAACCCTCATGACATTTAGCATAAAAGAGACTCACCTTAAGCAAACTTTTTTGTGCCATTTCTTGTGAAAAAGTGCACAGTCCTCGTGTTTTGAGGAAAACACAGTGATTAGAATGGGCTATCTTCAAATGCTGCACAACTTCCTTTTTCCACAGCTTCAGGAGCACTCTGACAACTTCATTTTCCAACAGATGGAGCTCCAATAGATTGGCACAACATTGTGGGTTAGTTTCTCAATGACGCTCTGCCTCAACGATGGGTAGGTTGCATGGACACTGCCTCCCATTCTTGGCCTCAAAGATCGCCAGACATGAACCCATTTGATTTTTTCTAGTGGGGATATGTGAAGGAAAGTGTGTTCATCTCCCCTTTACCTCATGACATTGAAGAAGAGAAGAACGGAATAACAGCCTATATAACTTCTGCAAAAGCAGATACAATGTATAAAGTTTATGATGAATTTAGTTATTGTCTGGATGTTGTTCATGCTGCTGCTGGTGAACACAGAGCATTTGTAGTAGCAAAGCTAAAACTAAGATTTCATGAGTATTTTGCAATTTATCCCATGTTTGTAGTATGTTTTTGTTGATAAATATGGAGTTTTGAAATAAGGTCATTCTTTTTGAAACACCATGTACATCACAAAAGTAAAATATTATTGCTTCCTATACTGATGTTACAAACACGATGCCTTGCCCCAATGAACACAACACAGCCACATCCGTGATATTATTAGAAGTGCAGAATGGAATAAATAACACCAAAACGAAATTTAAAATTTTGAAACTTGTTACAAGGCCAACTGTGAAGTACAGGCACTGCTTGTAAAGAAGCAAGTAGCATTTGTAATTAATGTGTGCTACTATGAGTGGGTGTAATTAACGAGTGCTATTGTGAGTGGCTGTACCCGTAGCACAACAAACTATTGAAGTTACAATGAACTAAAGAGCATATAGGAAATCAAGTGCACTTTAAATCAATTAAACAGTGGTACCTGGCAGCAAAGTAATATAACATATCTCTCTCTCTCTCTCTCTCTCTCTCTCTATCTCTCAGCTAATTAAAACAGTCACACAGTGGTATTGAGATAATTGTAAAAATATAGCACATAACATCGAACATGATGAAATATTAAAATGTTTGACCTACTGTTCATAGATAAAATAAACTAACTTCCAAAAAAAAAATTTTGCCAATTTTTTTTTTATAGATTGCAGTATTGTTATATCCACGATACAAAAGTAAGAAACTAGCAAATGAGTCACAGATAAATGCTATTATGTAAGCCGCTGCTACAATGCTTCGTGCTACTGAATTGCAATGGAATGCACTGCATGTGAAAACCATTATGCAATTTTAAAATACAAGCACCAGTTACACATGAAACTAAAGTTGAGCACCATATGTTATTGACAGTGTACAATAAAAGCAGTAAATACAGCCTTGGAGCTATTGAAATGGAGTGTGACATGTGGGACAAGAATAATTTAATTAAAAACAGTGGTACATGACAGTCAACATACTGCAATATCAAAAATTAATGGTATTCAATAAAATGTCATACTTACTCCCTCTGATATAACATAAGATCTCAACTATGACAGTATGCTAATTGTAGAACACATTGTAATACTCAACAAAACAAATACATAATGTTTAAACAGTTTTCGAGGGATAACACAGGCACTGTTTATAATTTTAAGTAAATCAACTGTAAGCTACATGTGCCATTGAATGAAGGATATAACTGATATAGTGTTGCTTTTTATATATTTGTAGTTGGTGGTCAGAGTTTATTCCAAGAGGCTGTCAAACACCAGAAAAATCAATTCCTGATGAAGCCACTTTTTTTCATTTATCATGTGATCTGCTTCTTTTTATGGAGAGCACTGACCTCAGTTTCTTCAAGGACAACAAGTGTGGTGCCTTTCGGCGCAGATTCCATGCCATCTTCAATAGACTATAGTGTACTGTTATTGTCTCTCAGGAGATATCTTGTTTCACTGGGATAACGCATGGTATTTTAGGGATGTTTACTTAAAATGGCTGATGTTGACTGATACATGATGTGCTTCCTTCTTTCAGATATTTTACAACTGTTAGGTTCTGCCATTTACTCTCACACTGGGCAACTCAATAACTTGTTGAAGCACTGTTTTATTATTTTCAAATATCTGGTGTTAAATGGCTTGTCAGATAAGGTGGATACAATTGCATTATATATTACGCAGGATATAGTTTTCTTAAAAAAATTTAGTGCATTTGTTTGGTGAATTGTTATGTAAGGGAATGGAAGTTTACATACTACAAAAATTTTTGGCCACTGGCCTGCTGTATGTGGCAGAGGTGATCCTGATTCCATTAATATCCTTGTTTCCTACTATCTCATTTTACATGTGTTGGTTTTTGTAATAAGATGTATCTTTTCTATTAATATTAGTTGTAAAATACATGGAGCCTCTGTGAAGATCACATCCTACATTAGAATCCGAACAGCATTTAAATTTAACTGTTATGCCCTTATATATTATGGCTCTGGTCCTCTCTCTCTCTTTTAACTTGACTCCACTGTTTCAATTTAAGATTCATTTCTACATTATGTCTTACTTTGTATTCTTATGTCAATGATTTGATAATGGGGTAACCTCTAACATGTCATTAGAAGTTAAATACAGAACAATTTTGGTGACCAAGACAAGTGTATAATCATTAGTGTCAACATGGTCACCTTTTGTCTAAGGCAATGAACTAATGTACCCTCTGTGCATGCACCCCCCCCCCCCCCCCCCCCACACACACACACATATATATATACACACAGGAGGGTGGTGGAGGGAGAGGGTTCAACTATAAGACAAGTTACAATACTACTACAATACTACTATTGTTCTGTGAAATGAAACAACTTAAATGTAATGAATGTCAAACCTTATTCCAGTCCTGGAGATCGTAAAATGTTCCACGTTTGCCCATCAGCTTACGGTACACCACCATAGGAAAATGGACATCCAAAATAATGTTGTTATATATTGCTAAACCTAAGACTATGCCAATCAATGTGAACTGGGCATCACTCTCAAATGATGTGGGGTTAAACCAGACAGTCTGAGTTTCTTGCTGGAAGGTGAACATACCTGGGGAGACACACAAATTACTGTAAAGCACAGAAAACACACAATTCAAATATTTTATTTCCATATAATAAATTTTTTTGTAAACGTACCATAATCCGCATTGAATATTTCTTCAACAATTAACTGGAAAAATTCTTTCGACACTCCGCCTTCGTCTATACCCTGTTCACCTTCAAATTCAACAACCAATTGTTTCTTAAAATCTTTTGGGCTCTCCATCGCTACCACTTCCAACTATAAACAAAAACAATCATTCTACTTATAAGCACAGCATTTACTACCTGCCAAACTAACCACTGTACACTAATGGGAAAGAACTAAAAGCAATGATATCTGGAGCAACAATATATTCATGTGTAGTTGTTAGTGAACAACTTACGACAAGCAAAAAACATTTACAGCCAAAGATTGAAATACGAATAGTAACTACTGAATATAGCGTGAACTTGCTCTTTACCTAGTCCTGATACATTTCATGAATCGTGATTCCGATTAGGTTTCAGATCTCTTTTCACTATGATGCACAAGCAATTTTTAATGACTCACAATTTATGAGAAAATGGTGAATATTTTATTTGGTAATTCCATGAATGACTGAGACTTTGCACCAGAGTGTTTGTGAATCCCTGTTACAGCCTATGATCCACCCAATCCTTGCTGAATAATTATGATTAATACATTTTGTTCTTATGGAACCATGGAGTTAGAATTTTAAGTGTGTTCCATGTTTAAAGCAGTTCAGGAGAATACTCCAATTTCTAAATAAATAGTATCTCAGTTTCCATTTAGTTCGTTAAACTTTGCTCACATGTGCACACTCACAAGACGTCCTTCCTCCTGTGATCACTGACCTCATGTACCCTGTAAGAGAATTACTAGGAGCAATTTAGTGAAATTCAGTCTCTGTTTGATCTGAAGTCTGGTAGTTAGATTTCTGTTGCGTGTTTTTTCTTTGAGTTATGAGCTAGGCCTGAAGTCAGCTAATATTGCTGGGACTTCTGATGAGTTGGCACTCAAGACAAGGTAGAGAATGTTAAGAACTGTATTTCTTCATAGGAATTTCACTGCTATGGGAAGTCCTTGTTATAGGGTGAAAGATCATCCCACCAAAGAATTATTAACCAATATTTAGACTTTTGTATAGTCAAGAAACAATGGGTGCATTTTAATGGGATGACTGCTATTGTATGGTCAGAATGTACTTTCCTAATTCATGGTCCAATGCTGAGGACAAAAGGGTTCCACTTCAGTGCACCTGGATGCAGTGAGACTCTACCAAAAGCCACAAAAGACAGACAGGTACTGAAACATTTGCTTCACACTGAAAAGGGTTTCCCAAGCAGAGAAACACTGCTGAGCCCCCAAGTGACCACTGAGGGAATCTTGAGTGGCGGCTTAAAGGCATTCCCATCACAAACAAGTGGGCTGCTTATTAAGCTGCAGCCTTCTTGACAAACCAGGAAGACCAAGAAACGCCTGAAGAAATTCTCAGCAATTTTCACAAGAAAATCTGGCACGTAAGCCACTAAGAGAACCAAAAGACAACAGTCACAAATGCTGCAACAGGTCACAATGTGAGAACAATGCTGGAGTTCACATGTTATATGCTAGATGCCGCCCAGGGACTTTTTGAAGCAAGGTCAAAAAGTTTGGCACCCTTTGCAGAGACTGAAAGGGCAGTTATCCAGTACCATTCATTCATTGGATGACAGTGTATACTGAAACTGTAAACAACAAAGACAGTGTAATGGGACATTCAGTGCCCTGAAGGACAGTGTGAGGGAAAAAACTAAACTACCAAGCAGGGGAAATCTAGAGATCAGTTGAGTCAATTAGATCAGTCTGGGGCTCTTAAAGATTTGATCAGTGGGAGGATGTGTGGGCCTATGCTGCAAGACTGGGATTCAGATTTGATTTCACATTCATTCTGAGGTGACTTGGGTGTCTTTACTACAGTAAAAGTATACCAATGCATACTTTCTTAGTCGCAGGATGTCAAAGACAACTGATAAAGGCGGAGGTAGCAGCTACTTATAAGCAGATTATTAGAGGTCCCTGCAAGCTGAGGATGTAAAATCGAGTTTAGTAGCTCCTCAATTTTATAGAGGATGTCTCCTCAATTTTATAGAGGAAGTAATTGGTTAACAGCAGCTATTCTACTTCCAAACCAGCAGTACTTCTTCCCCCTTAGATAATTCCATATTTTACCCAGATAACACCTGGTCACACACAGTGAGAAAGATACAAACCCTATGAAGATTGACAAACATTACTGCTTTTCTGATCGGCAAATTGCCTCATGTGTCAGCCAGTTGATAAGTCAGCAATATAAATGACGATCAATTTCTTTGTCACAGTCCTCTGCAAGAACCATATTGTACACACTTATATGAATGACACGGACTGTGGTTTCCCAGGACATTTTCAGGCACGGATTTCATTGTCAGATATTTAGAGGTTATTACAGCACATGAGGGCTTCTCACCATTATGAGTAGGTTGGTTGGTTGGTTTGGGGAAGGAGACCAGACAGCGAGGTCATCGGTCTCATCGGATTAGGGAAGGACGGGGAAGGAAGTCGGCCGTGCCCTTTGAAAGGAACCATCCCGCCATTTGCCTGGAGCGATTTAGGGAAATCACGGAAAACCTAAATCAGGATGGCCGGACGCGGGATTGAACCGTCGTCCTCCCGAATGCGAGTCCAGTGTCTAACCACTGCGCCACCTCGCTCGGTCATTATGAGTTATTAAGGTCAATGATCAGGTACAGTTCTGCAATGTTAGTAGCTTACATATTGTCATGAGTCTAATATATGGTATGAAGTTCCTTTCAGTCACTTGCTTCTTGATGTTTCACAAATTTTAACGAATTATTTCATCTGTATTACAGAACTGTGACTGACCCTAAATTCCATAAGATTGCACTGTAGAGGTCACGCAGCATCAATCTTACTTTTCTTCAATATTCTAAAAATGCAATATACATAGGTTGGAACTTAAATAGTGGCAACACTGCTGTGGAGACACTATGCAATGGAATCTACTATTGTCGCTGATAGCACACATTGCTGACATACCTACCTTACCTCTGAGCAAGTGGATTCACCCGTCCAACATCACCGGCGTGCGCACAGTCGAGGGAAACACAGTTAATCATGAGTGAGTGGTCTAACGTAATGGTGTCACTATGTTTTCAAAACAAGAACAACAGAATTGGATCGAGATTTAATGTGCCAGAGGTTGTACAGCAAAACAGTTCAAGATCTTCAATAGGTGTGTGGGGAATCTGCACTGCCTTACAGAATGGTGTTACGCTGGGTAAAAGCCTTCAAATGAAGGTCGGCAAACTGCGGCGGACAAGCACCGGGCAGGTTGTCCTTGTGTCTCTGAAGAAGAAGTGCATGCTGTTGCCGCGTTAGTGGACAGTGATCAACGCCATATGATTTGCGAGCTAACCCACGAAACCGGATTAGCACATATGACTGTGCTTCGCATCCTGAAGGAATGCCCGGGCATGCGAAACATTGTATCGCAATGGGTTCCGCACAACTTGACGGAAATATAGAAATGGATGCATTACGACGCTGCTCAGATGCACTTTGAGCGCTATGAGTGCGAAGGAGAGGCTTTCTTATGCCGTATCATAACAATGGATCAGGACATGGGCCACATCGTACGAACCAAAACTGAAACGCCAATCCAATGAATGGCGTCATTATGGGTCGCTGCGAAAGTTGAAAGTGCGTCAGAGCCCCGGTATGGTGATTCTCATGTACGACTGTAATGTTGTTATCCTAACGCATTACGTTCTTCCATGGCAGGCTGTCAATGCACAGTATTACTGTTCATTTCTGGAGCATCACCTGCGACGCTTTCTGCACAACCCACTCATCATTGTGCACGACAATGCGTGAGCACATACAGCGCAAGCTGTGGCTGCTCTGTTCAGTCGATGGGACTGGGAAATACTTTACAATCGACCATACTCCCCGGACTTAAGTCCTTGCGACTTTCATTTTATTCTGAAGACGGAGGAACCACTTCATGGCATTTGCTTCAGAACTGTTCCAGAGATTCAACAGGCAGTAGACTGCTTCATCTGCACCATCAACAAAACAAGCTCTGCTAACAGTATACTATGCCTTCCACATCGCTGGCAGTGGGTTCTACAGAACTCTGGGGACTACTTAGAAGGACATTAACAGTTGCAAACATGTAACTCTTTTGTATCGGTGTGAATAGTTTCCAATATTTAAGTTCCAACCCTCATAGTTGTCAGTGGACAGAAATACATTCACACTCCATGCAACATTTCATGATCTATTACAAAAATCTCTCTGCTTAATTTGATCAGCTACGAACACTAAAAAATTACAATTATTCTGCAAAACAATAATGAAACTACAAATACTTATTCTGACATACTTATTACAGTCAAACATGTACATTAAGGTGGACATACTCACCTCTACAAGAGCATCTTCTATAATGTGGTCTCTTCTAACTCTTAATTTCAAGAATGGATTTGTTGGTTGTCCCACAACTGTGTGGAAAAAGCTCATCCGTCTTTCACTATACATTCGTATTCTGTTGTCATAATACAGTCCCAATGATTTTGTAGCAGGTGTCAATATGAAAGAATGTTTCATAAAACTAAACTTCTTTGTCATATGTGGTAAAGAATCTGTAGAATCACTCTTGTAGTATGCAAAGTCTTTGTCCATTTCTACTACGTCATTGAGAAGCACATGATAGAACTCTGTAAATGGTATATGAGGTTCCCGAGAATCTAGCACATTCACACCAAGTTCAACAGACAGAGGATCTTCGAAATGTTGCGGATTTCCATTCTTCGTGTCTCCTGCTGCTTCTGCAAAAAAATGGCCCTCTTCTACTTCATCACCACTACTGTTTGGAACTTCTTGCCGCAGTTCAGGTGGATCCAGTTCTCCGGCGAGGATGTTCGCATAATACAAGACCTGCAGAGCAAAATTTGAGCTTTACTATTAACGACAGTACAAAAAGAAAAACTACAGGTGCTAAACGACAGGGTAATATTCAGGTAACTGTACTGATATAAATAAAATATTATTTTTCAATTGACATGCATACACTTATTTCTTTGTACTTTCATAAAGTATCAATATTCATATACATTTTTATTACTCACAGTTCCCTAGTTCTGAATCTCAACAAGTCTTATGGTTTGAACAAAAAGTAAATTTTAAGCATTAAATGCTTACTTCTACAAATCTGTTATACTACAGCAGAATAGCAACCACAGAACTGCCACTGGAGAAGATGTTTCACTTATCGCACTGTATTTCCACTACTTTGTGTGGCAAAGTGTAGTGAGGTAGTAGCATGAACAACACAATCTCATCTATGCTTTATCCTCGGAAGCAATTTCTGCGTCAATAAGCTAATTTTAAACATTGGAAGGTAATTTGCACAGGAAAACTAAACATAAGCCAGGTAGAACACCTACTATGCCCTGTCACTTCCAGCCCAGAAATAATAGTACGACAATAATTATGCTTGCTCCATCTTATATTTACTACTGCATTTCTGATGTTCTGGTGGTTCACATTACAAACTGTATCTTAAAATCCATTGAATGAAGATGAACATTATTCTACCATCAAAAATTTAAATTTTGTGTTAATGTCAATCCCCTGACGTGTTCCTAGACAGTTGGGTGGTTTGTTATGACCACAGCAAATCACTGATGTGTGGGCTTCAATCTGTTATTTTTAATTCTGTACTAGGTAACTTCAGTTGATTGAAATATAAAAATGTAACTAATTAAAACATATATTACGAATGTATTTTGAAACATTTGTTATGCACAAACACACCACAACATGATCCTCTGTGGTCTGTCTCACATGTAGTCTTATTGCTCACTTTTGCAACTGCATTATTCTTTCTAAAAGGACAACAGCTGTGCAGCCCCACTATACAATATCATAGTTAAGAATGGGGTAAATCATTACATATTATCATACGTTTTTCAATGTCTGTCTAGCAACTGTCTTTGCAAGCTGGTTAAGGAGCTATAAGCCACTACTGACTAACACATGCAAAATTAAACACAAACACACACACACACACACACACACACACACACACACACACACACACACACACTTACAGCTGAGAGTTTTTGTTGTCAGTTACACACTCCATTCACATTGGTGTGGTGGGAAGAGCCCATTTTAAGTGCCAGTACTTATGATTCAGTAACATTTGCCTACTAGCAAATGAATCTACTTCTCTATCCAAAGTCCTGTCATATTAATGTGACCTTTGCCCATGTTCGATGTGAATGTGCAATAACCACTCAGAGATGGCAGGTAGCAGCACTAGCAGTGGAGAGTATATAAAGAGTGTCCGGAGACACAGAAAACTGTGTAGTAATCGTCATAACTCTGAAATGGAGCAATTTCTCATATGTCCAAAATGGCATGATCATTGGCTTTTGCATCAAGGGTGGCAGTATTACCAAAATGACTATGGCTGTAAGCTTTTCGGGTGCTGTCGTGGTTAAAGCATTCGGTGCATGGCAAAATGATGCTATCCAAAACCGACGCTGGGACAACTGAGCAATGGCTGCGGAGAACTGTTGAGCAACTGGGCGTCCAGATGAACCAAATGTCTATCAACAGTGTCTCCTCAACAACCATTCATCGAACCTTGCTAACTATGGGCCTCGGCAGCCAGGCGCCCGTTTCATGCACCCATGAGGACTGCTATTCACTGGCAATGAAGGCTGGAATTTGCATGCTATATCTCATGCTGTGACACTTTTCTTGTTTTGAAAGGTTGCAACAAATGGATGGAAGTTAAAATAATAGTTTAAAAATAGTGAAAAGAGGATAATAAAGAGATCTATGGGTATCTCGTCATTCTGGAAGGCACTAGGGATAAATACAAGTATGCATCTATCAATGGGGGCCATGCAGTTTGGTTTTCCTTAGCACGATGGCACCTACCAGCAGGGCAATGCAACGTGTAACACAACTCGCAGTGTACATGTGTGGTTCAAAGAGCACCAGGCTACGTTTACTGTTCTCTCCAGGCCACCAAACTCCCCAGATTTAATCCTAATCGAGAATGTGTGGGACCAGCTCGTTCGCTCTCACAGATCCTCAACTCAGAAACCTAGTGCAACTGGAGTCAGCATGGCGCTACATCCCTGTCGGTATCCTCCAGAACCTCATCATTGACTCTTCCTGTATGTCTCTCAGAGGTCCACACTGCAAAAGGTATCTACTCAGGCTTTTGACAGAGGTCACATTAATGAGACTGAACAGTATATTATCTACCACAAATAACATATAGGTCTGCATAGTTTATAATGCGAGTTTTTGTGCAATATCGTTAATATACACTGCTTGACAATAAGTTAATCACCTATAAGTCATGGTTGGGTATCAAAGTAACTTTGTACATGTACACACTACCAGTGGGTATGTAAATGATTAAGAGTTGCCTTTCTTGATGACAGGTACAATGGCAACCAGAGTGCATTAGTGTTTCTTATGTTTACTGTTGTTACCAGGGATAGTAGGATATATAAGGTGTCAGTAATGTCATATGCTCAGTAATCACTGAGAAGGACATGGAGACACCACATAATGGTGTGAGAAAACATTATCAGCACCTAATGGTGTTTGAAAGAGGCCTCAATGTGCATCTGCATTTGGTTGGTGGGTCAAACTGTGCAATATCCACATCTGTGGGGCATTCAGATGTGACAGGGGCCTAATGTTGGACTGTATGGAACATGAGGGCAGGAATACTTGTCAAGTTTCTGGTGACCACATTTGACCAACAAATGGGAGGATCAGCATATTGTGCACAAAGCACATCAAACCCCTTCACATCTGCACCTGCTATGTCAGAACAAGGAATGGACCCTCTGCAACACTGTGTCATCCTAAACAATTCATTGGGACTAGCAGCAGGCGGGCAGCCATGCATGGGCTGCTATTAACACATCACAAACAGCTTTGTGAGGTGGTGTTGTGATCCGATAGCATAGACTGTCTAAGAATGGCATCACAACTGTCTTTGGCAATGAATCTCATTCTGCACTAAAATGGATGAACCATCATGTGGAGAGGCCTCACGTGTGGCCCTTCAGGTCACGGCTGGTAGCGGTTGAGGAAACAGATGACACAACAGTACATCATTACCATAATTCATCCTTAAGTGTTACCTCTGGTGTGTAGATATCGTGGTGTCATTTTTCAATAAGAAAATTCTTGACCACACGACATGGCATGTACCTCTATACTGTGTTCACCTGGCATTGAGGTATTCCTATGGCCAGCAAGATCCCAACATCTGACCTCAATGGAACATGTAAGACAAGCTTGAATGTCAACTCTATCCCAGTGCCAGTGTCTGGGATATCAAGGAACAGTTACAACAGCTGTGTGCCAGCTTGCCTCAGGAGCAGAAACAACTGCTCTATGTCATCCTTCCCAACCGAATCAGTGCAAGCACCCAGCACAGAGAAAGTGCAACATCATACAGATAAATGGGATCAAATTCTTTACAAACCTGCCTCTGTTTTGTAATCACTGAAATACAATTGTATACCCTCTCAACTTCTCAAGTTTCATTTTGAATTGTCTTCCGTTTCTGGGTGCTTCACTTTTTATTGAGGCAGTGTATATGAGGAAGAGAAAGGAAGCACGGACTGAGCCCTCAGGTAAACTTTGTATCACTGTTTCATTAGTGGATTGAAAGTTTTATGATTTTATAATTTAATTTGAATGAAGGAACTTTAAAATGTGAGTTACACATTATTATTGCAGGTCAACTTTTAATGAATGCTGCACTACACTTCAAAGTGACACAGATACATTACACCATTTTTCAAAATAGTTACCAAATTTCTGCAAACAGCAGTTAGAAAGCTCCACCAATCATTTCATCCCTTGATGATAGAAATCTGCTTCTTGGTCGTGGAGCCATTCAAGAACCACTACTGAACATCCTCTGGAAAATCTCTATCTCAGATGTTTTTCCACAATTGCCTAGACACTGTCCTCTGTGGTTGATGTCGATGACTTTAATTCCTGACCAGCATCAACCATGTCTACATAGCAATGGCCAAATTGTTGGCACCATTTCTCTAGAGCTGGACATGACATTGCATGTGGTCCACATACTGCCAGAAATTTGTGGTTAATCTGTGTACATTTAGACATTTTGCCCACGAGCACTGTACCATCTTGAGTACTTCAACTTTGGAATATGTTTTCAGTTGCTTTGTCATTTCAGTTGACACTACGATGCATCTGTTACCTGAACCACAGCAGAATTGTGTGTGCAGGAAATCTGGAACACGTACTCTCTTCTGACAACGTACCACTCTTGTTCCCCCATGGTCTTAGCACCAGACAGCGCATGTGTAACATACTTTCTGAAGTCACTACGTATGTTAATTTAGTGTATTGGTTACAAATAAAAATAAAAAAAGTGGCCAGATGATGTGGGATGGATCCCCAATATGATAAGACTTCAGACTTTTTAAATGTAACCAATGGCTTACTGTGACTAAAGCTTTGGTCAAATCTAAAAATATATCTGCAATCTGCATCTTCTGGTCTGACAGACAGTACACTTCACAAAAGAGCTTCCTAACAGTTGTGTTCACGCTTAGCTCAAGGTAGGAATTAGTGATATTTGTATATAATTGGAACATCTTTCTCACTTCCCTTTTTAAAGTTGTGCATCAATCTGTAAAAACAGTTTGTCAAGAACCCTTTTCCTCAGGAACGGGTACATGTATCAGGTTCAAATTTATGTCACATATTAAGATCTAAGGTCCCTTGGAGGTGCAAAAATTTTAATCTCCTAAGTTAATGCAATCAAAAGATACAGCCACTTATCTCAATCAAAATGTAGCTCCTTCCCACTGACCTAGAATCTCTAAATTCGGCAAGAAGCATGGTTTCACAGTACAAGTAAAGCAAAAAATCTGAAACTTGTTAAATTCTAATTATATCACATAACAATTATCTTTTACCATTTGAAAGTGCATTGCATTCATCATAAAGCATACTAGACAAATATTACTGCAGACAACCATAAAATGTAAGGTATACTTACGTTTTAGTAAGTAAATAAAAATAGCTTTACCCCTGCTTGCTCCTTTGGATAGTTCTAGGAATCTGTGAGCTAAGTGTTAAACTCTGACAAAAAGAGTCTAGGGGAATATGTCATGCAGAAATGGAGATTTTTTTTTAATACCTGTGTTCCTCTACTACCACCAAGAACACTTCCACCACTCATGAGACAGTTCACAGCTAAGTCAGTGATGCACATGCATACGGACAATGAAATGTGACACTGTCATCAAGTATGCTTTATTCTAGTCTTTGCTCATAATGGTAATGTACAACTACCAGTTTTGCCTAGTAATGAAAATCTCCAGATCTGTGTTCAGATCCAACAATGGTACATTTTCACAGTAAGCTTTTGTTGGCCCTTGAGAATACTTCATATACTGTGATACACAACAGAAACGATTGCTGTTTTGTATTTTACTATCTGATATTACAGTTAAAGGGGAAGATTTTCACACTAGGCTTCCCTTTTAGCATCTTTGAATGCATATATGAAGGTATCATCATTGTCTAAAACTAATATTTTGTTACTGTTTTAAGCAAAGACTGGAAAGCGCTCACTCATACCCACAACCACGTGCACGCACACACACTTGCTAGCTTTATTAAACCTGATAAGTGCAGCTTCCATTCAGAGAACAGATCGTTTCACTCCATACTTCAATCACAAATAGTCATTATTTATGTAAATGATTTTGTACTATATGATGAGAAGGAAAGTTGCTACTCACCATATAGCAGAGACGTTGAGTCACAGATAGGCACAACAAAAAGACTCATAATTAAAGCTTTTGGCACATGTGTGTCTATTGTTGACAAAGGCCAATGGCAGAAAGCTTCAATTGTGAGAGTCTTTGTTATGCCTATCTGCAACTCAGCATCTCTGTTATATGGTGCGTAGCAACTTTCCTTCTCATAATATTGTTACATTCCATCCTGGATTCTCCATTGTTTGATTTTGTACTATGGGTGTTTAAAAAAAAAAAAGAGCATGTGTCTGGAGTCATTAAAGAAATTATGGAAAACATTTATAATGACATTTGGTTATAGGACTTTACCCCACTATATTAATGAATGATTATAGTTGTGATGCGTAATACAGACACTTGTATTATGTACTGTCAAAATAATTCAGAATTATAACTAAATTTTACTTTAGATCACAAAAGCCATTTAGTTAAACATTTTTTTTTATGTATGATCTTGAAGTGGTAACATATAATCACTGGTAATAGGATACACACTTATTGAAATTACTTGTAAGCTTTGCAGAATCAGTAAACCAAAGGCATTCAGTGTCTAACAGGAGATGGCACATACAAATTACAGACTACTTTAGAAGCCTCCGCACCTTCATAAGCTTTGTTGCTGATGTTATGTACTCATCATCCTGCACGACATACTCTCGGTTGAAGTGACCAGAGAGAACCTTACGTGTGATGAGTTCCTGTAGTGCCTCAAGCAGAGATTTCAGCCGTGTCTTGCAATGGCGTGACCAAACTCTGGCAAGCCATGCTTGTCCCGTCACTGACAGGTGAGAGGCTGCCTTGCAAAGCTGGGGCAATGCTACCTGAAACAGTTTAATCAATACTGTGAAACATGAAACTTCAATTGTTTTTAGGCATGTTAACGAAACAGATTAATCTATACAAGCACATGTTATTACATCTTTGATTAATTTTCATGAAACAGCATATATAGATACAACTAACTAAAAGTAATACAATTAATAATAATAATAATAATAATAACAATAATCTATTATATTTATACTGAGTGCTAAAAGAACAGATTAATGAGTTCAGTTCCAGCCCATATTTTCCCCTGTACCATACATCACCAATATATGCATGCAGTACTTTGCTTGTACTCTGTTTTAAAACAACTGCTTGGTTGCTAAAAGCTACAAAAAATAAAAATAGGTTTTGCAAATTCACTATTTGATATACCAACTATGCAAATTTTACTGTCCAAAAGATGAATATGAATATATTCTATGGTTAAGACAAGTGGTATACAATAAAACATGAAAATAATAACAGCAGAGGTGGTCTTCAGCTCCAATTTTTAAAGTCAAACTGAGTCCAGCAGTACATTCACTATGCAAATAAATATTACGACATGCTTATGCACGCGCATTTCACTTTTCTCTAAGCATAAGCATTTAAACAGCACTGTGCTTAAGCCTGACTAGCCTCGCTACGCAATTTAAATTAGCAGAATAAGGAAAATTTATTACACTCCTGGTGGAGAAATCAATGTCTGTCAACATTACAATTAGAAAGCCTGTTCAACCGGACAACTAGCTTGTAGTACCAGGAGCTCATTATGATTTCGAAGGGAGGATTGGGGGCAATAGCCCAGTTAATGGAGACTGAAAAAGGTTGAATAGGGGAAAAAAACTGTAGAGTTGAAAATTTTTGTACTGTGGTAGGAGGGAGGTGTTTAAACGTCACTTTTTCATGTTTTTCCTAAATAACTTGAAAAGCACAGCTTATAAGTGAAAATGATTTCCAGTACAAAATCAAACTACATTAAAACTACTAGAAAAAAGGTACTATTCATTTTCTTTAGGACTGATAGTTTCAGTTGTGCAAGAGGGGGTGAGCAAATTATTAAAAAGTCGTGTTTCATAGCATAAAATTAATGTATACTTTTAAATGATGGAGGTTAAGAACAAACATTAAATTTGTGTACCACAACTAAGCACAGTGAAACCGAACTGAGGTATAAATTCTATTAACAGGCTATAATAAAATGGGGAATGAGGGGGGGGGGGGGGGGGGGGGGCTGTCGCGCAGGAAAAGCAGGTTGCTGGATTGTGGTCATGCACTCATGCACTTCCCTCCTTTATAGGTCAGCAAACTGAAGAGTAAGCAGGTGATTCCCAACTATCTACGCCACTATGTCACTAGAAACAACTACAGTGTGTTCCATAAATTTTTATGGTGGTTTACCTATATGGGTGTATGTTTTATTTTCTCTGTCTATTTTTATCCATTCATTTGCCTAAAGATTAAAACACAGTACACCTGCAGCAATCAAGCCTGCTTAGCTAGCGAGACAAGATGAAAACATCAATTTTCTCATGTTTGTAAAAATGCCTATTGGATGTTTCATCAATCTTCTATTGTCTGTCTTTTCCCATCCATGATAGAGAGAAGATTTAGATTTATGTTTAGTTCACTAATAATGTGAAATACATTAACTGTTATACTATAAAGTCAACTTCATTTACAAATTCCTTATTTCACCAATCTATCTATCTGCGTAACCAGTATCTGTAACACTTCAGAGAAGCAAGAAATTTAAGCAAAGCAAGCTGGGTACTGTAACACTGTCTTCAAAGAAGAAGACGAGGTAACTAACTTCAAGGTTTGAAGAACTATTATCTAATATTCCAATATTATATATTGGAGATTTCTCGTGTGTACGAAAAATCATAAGCCTGGCATCTAGAGTTTGTGTTGCTGTACGTAAATTAGCTGAGACACATGTTCCCCAGCAAATTGCTATTGTTTCGGTGCCAGGGAATTTCCATCATAATTATTTTTCTTAACATTATTAATTTATTAGCAGAACTTGTGACCATGCCCTGAACATTGCAAGATAGATTAGACAGGTGCAATAATTAAACAATATGAAACATGTTGTTTAACATCCTATTGTACAAACTGTTTTTTATTTACCTTGTTTCACAATGGGAATAACATTGCTGAGAGAAAACCAAGGGTAAACACCACATGGTGTGCATAAATTATAAATGGTTAACTGGAGGAATTGTACCAACAACATTTAAGAAGATTGTCTATTAGGGAGGGAAGAACTCCAACTTACAGCTTGCATGACTGCGCTTGGCAATGCCTCGATCAAAAGTAATATCAGGACCATACCCTATCCAGCCATAAATTTAAATCATTTTTTTTTTTTTTTACAGCAAGAGAGATTTGGGTTAACATTATTTTGAAATGTGGGTACATAAACTGAACAGCAACCATAAGCAGCAATACTGGTGTAGGATACATCATGTACTGATTGGGAACACTCTTGAAATCAGTTTTAAGATTAAAATTCAACTTTATTTCGTATTTACAACTTTAAAAAAGATTAAAAAATGGAATCAGTTAAAAAGGTTGTGCTGACTAATAAAATTAGTGTAGAGATACAAAATGTTGCTGCAATGAATGTGATGGCAAATGATAGTGACACTGAAAATATCGATCAAATTGATAACAACAGGGAATATTACACAAATTCAGTTTAAGCGGATGACAATGTCTTACCTCATCACACTATCATGCTCATGGTAGATGACACTAATTCCCAAATCTCACTGAGAAGCATTTTCTTGCATAAAGCCAGTGAAAGAGACACTACTGTGCAATCAGTAATATTCAATTTCTCCATGGCACTAGAACTTGTTCCAAATGTGGTGGAATAAGACACAGTAGGTACAGAAGGCACTAGTGTATCATCAATACATTCAATGCAGGGCACATCGAAAGGCCTCGCTGACCTAATGAAGAATTTATTTAATAATTTTTCTACATAACAAACCAAAAAAAACTTGAGGAAAGATTTCATGATTTTATAAATGAACAAAACCAAACATCTAATGGTTTTAAGTATGACTTATCGCACAGGTTTGACAATTTAAGACAAAATCTATGTACTGACCATTCTAATGATTTAACATGAAAACTTACAGATATGGGGAGGAAATTAAAGGGGAAATTATTCATTGATTTGTCTCAGGAGATAAATAACCAAGATAAAAAGTGTCACCAATAGACTAGGCACAGGAAGCAATGGCAGGTAAGCTAAATATTGTTAGTGATGCACAGACTCAGATGCAAGAGTCTCCATCGAAAATTTGAAGAAATTTAGAAACTAGGACGGGTAACGTTTATGAGATGCACTCTTTATATAAAGATCTGCTGAAAAAAGTACACGAGCTGACAAAAAATTGAGCAACTTAGATTTAGGCACTAAGTTCATAAAGAAAGCACAATAAAAATCAAAACAGATGTAAAGAATTTAAAGGGCAGAGACGAAGTGGAAAAGCTAAATAAAGGTACGACCCTCGCACAATTCACACAAGAACATAAGACTTTTGTTGAAGCAGTTGAAGAGGTAGTAAAGGAAAGGAAAAATGAATTGATTGCTAGCTAGGACTGAGCTACGCTTAAAGGCTGTGGAAGAGAAGTTGCAGAGCAGTTTAATTCATGTTGCAGATGTCACAAGAGAGACGCCAATAGCAAGCAATCAGGTGCAGTTGTGCACGATATACAGTAGTAATACTTATCAACCATTTGCTACCAGCTCTTCAGATGGAGAAGAAAGGAATTACAAAATTCAACGAGCACTGCCAATGTCAATACCAGCTGTGCAAACATATCCAGAGTATAATCACGCACGTCCAAAGAATGCCACGGTGGCAACAGACAATACTGCATGTTTGTCTAATTAATTAGCACATGGGGGTCTGCTCTGTCATAGGCAATTTCTAATTTTCTCAGCAGAGGGTAATAGAACAAACCCTGTACTGTTTATCAGAGCTTTTCGCAACATGTTACCCCACACTGGGCAGAAGCACAGATCTGGTTTGTTGTGAGATACACACAGGGTGATGTTTTATTGTGGGCAACAGATATGACCGAGATGCCATACCTATGAGCAATTTGAACAGGCTTTCTTGGACAAACACTGGTCCATAGCAGTCCAAAGCGATTATGTCAAGAGGGTTTCAACCCATCACCATTCAGTAGTAAACATGAGGGGCTGAGGATGTATTTAAAAAAAAAAAAATACTTGAACAAAAACAGGTATTATACACATATAGTTTCCCATGTGGATGTACTGTAAAAAACTGAAAAGTCACCTGCCCAACCAATTAGGGAAAACCTAATCTCTACACCTGAAAATGATATAGTATTTCTTATCTGTACTCAACTTGATTAACCTAATATACGAAGATGTTGCAACAGCAACCACAGAACATTAATACATAGTGCACACCTCCACAAAAAATAACAGCAGAATGGAACCATGGCAATAACCAACAAGACTGGCACTCATACGCCCTTTGCAATAATAACACAAGAAATTATTATGGTAATGGGGGAAACCAAAAGTAAAAATGAGATTTCCAAGGAAATTACAAATAGAATTACAATAGACTGGCTTATACCTAACAGAGGGGCTGTGGCCAAGTTCATAACGCACTCCTGCAGGTGGCAATACAGTAATTAGCAGGAACTGACTGCAAATAGACCATCCAGCAGTCCTCCTCTGACAATAACAATCATATATCCAGTGGGAATTCAAGGTCAAGGAGAATTTAATTCCAGGGCAATATAGGACACGAACTGGCGAGGTCAAGCCCACTATGAGCAGACAGTTGAAGTTACTCACAACAAAGAGGCTAACCCCCCCCCCCCCCCCCCCACCCAACCAATCAATCACAAAAGCACTAACATGTTGTGATAAGCATCCATTCACAGACCAATAAAAAGGTGTGAGGGCACACAACTTATTCAAATTACTTTCTCATATATGACCAAGGGGTGGATATGAAAGAAGAACTGTCTCAGGAAGATGTAAACAACTTAGAAAAGGATACTGGGGAGTCAGTGGAAGCTATAATTAATGTTCAAGTATGTATTCCAGATGTACCTGTGTACCTGACATGGATGCATCGACAAATGTATATATCAATGGTGCAGAACTGTTGTATTCTGACCACACTGGGGAGCAAGTCAAAAGCAGTTTGAATTCAGGCATTAATACCCATTACCATCAGCAATTTTTCTCTAAAGTTTATTTTTCTGGTAGTTAAAAACTCGTATTGGTCTTACTGGAATGGATGCCTTTGACAATACAAAGTATAGATTGACATTGAGCAAGGAAAACGTTTCTTTACAATCAACCAGCAGAGGTTATCAGTAAATTTAATTAAAATCAGCACAACTGAAAATACACTTAAATCAAGTGCCGATATTAGAGTACAATAGTCATGTCCGAACGTACTCTTTCTTGATAGACAAAAGGGTGAGCAACACAGCAAGAAACAAACACAGAGACAGTCCAAACTAAGGTAAGTTAATTTGTTTGTTAGAGTATCAGAAGGGACCAGCAGCACACTTCTTGTATGAAATTATACTCTGGTATGCACAAGTATTTAGAAAGTGCCACGGGGTAGTACAGGGTTACGAGTATGAAATGGATATTTATTCACAAGACATTCTTGTTTTCTTCATACCCAATTCCTTGGGCAAGAAGAGAAGCTCCGAGGAAAGAAACTGAAAGGATGATTAACTTGAAGATCATACAACCCTCCTGTTCCCCATGTTGTAGCCCTATTTTAGCTGTCGCCAAGCCCAACGGTAATGTCAGGCTTGTGCTTTACACCTGAAGTATAAACAAAATCATTTTTCCTGTCAGGACATATCCTGACAACCTTGAACAATTACTGAAATTTCACAATGTTAAATACCTCATTATAATTTATTTAAGAGCATTATATTGACAAATAGCATTACACGAAGATAGCAGAAAGTACAGTGTCTTTGTGTGTGGGGGCTGGAGCTATGAATTTTGTGTTTTGCTGTTTGGCTTGTAAGTGAACATGGGTGTTTTTATTTCTGCAATGGACAAAGTTTTGGGACGACAACTTCTCAGTAGAGTCACTCTCTATGTTGATGACCTGTTAATAGCTACTCCCACTTGAGAACATTTGAGGCTTTGTCACAGGTATTTTACCAATTAGCAGAATATGGGGTCACATCTAATGTAACGAAAAGAAAAGAAATGGTTAAATTCGTGGGTCATATTACCTCTTCACAGGTTATACTACCTGATCCATTAAAACTTGATGCAATCAAACATTATCCACAGCCACAGAATCAAAAAACTCAAGGAATATTTGGGTTTGGTCTCATTTTTTAGGAAATTCATTCTAGATCAGTTATTGAATAGCAATGCATTGCTGAATCTTTTGAAGATAAACAATCCACAGATATGGACCAATCAATGTCATGCAGACTTTGACAAAATGGAGGAAGCCTTATAACGTGCAAACATACTACACCAACCTGACACGTACAGAATTTGTGCTAGAGTACAGGTGCCTTTTTACAGGAACTAGGAGCATGCTTATTTCAGATCAAGGAAGATGATGGGGAACTGACACCTAAGGTAATAGGTTTTGCTGATTGAACACTTTTTGAATCCTAGCAGTCAATATCCTGTGCCAGAGCTCGAGCCTCTCAGGGTTACATGGGCATTTAACAAATTTGAGTACAAGTAATGGGATAAGCACACCACAAGTCTACTGTGACCATCAAGCAGTTTCTTTTCTACTGAAATGCAAATTATTACATCAAAGGTTAGAAAAGTGGTGCATGTACTTGCAGGAGTTCAGTTCTGAAATTGTGTACATCAAGGGTAAACAAAACAAACTTTGTCAAGTTTACCTTGAGGGCTCAATGAATTCTTAGAATTCACAGAACAGAATTCTGAACCTAGGGTTTTGCTTATGCAGGACAAGACACAACAACAATATTATGTAAAGATGTGAGTTTGGAGCAACTGCAAGAGGGATACCTGCAATGCACAAAGGTATGGTTAAAACTGTCTGAAAATGACGACGAGAATTTGAAGAATTTCTATACCGTATATAAAGGGCGTTCAAAAAGAAACGAGTCAGAGGCATAATTACAGAAACCAGAACCGTATGTTAGAAGTATTGACTCTGGCTGTTGAGGCACTTGTCCCACTATGACAAGGCGGTGAATAGCTGCCTCATAAAATTCCCGGGGCTGCGATGTTAACCAGTGCTGCACGTACAGCTGGACGTCGTCATCTGAGTTGAATTGTTTGCCCCCTTAGGGCCTTTTTAAGGGGTCCAAAAATGCTGTAATCACAGGGAGACTGTATGAAGGGTGGCTGAGAACCTCTCATTTGAATTTCTGCAGGAGTGCTGTCACTGTGTTGTCCATATGAGGCTTTGCATTGTCGTGGAGCAGAATGACCCCATGGGTGAGATTGGCTGGTCATTTTGATTTGATTGCTTGGTGAAGGGTGGTCCAGGTTTGCGAGTAATGCTGGGCTTTCACTTTTGTCCCATGTGTTTACGTCATTTTTGGTCACCTTAAAAAGGCACTGAGGGGCAAACGATTCACTTCAGATGACGACGTCAAGCTGTACGTGCGGAACTGGTTAACATCGCAGCCCCGGGAATTTTATGAGACAGCTGTTCACTGCCTTGTGTCACAGCGGGACAAGTGTCTCAACAGCCAGGGTCAATACTTCTAACATACAGGTACTAGTTTCTGTAATTATGCCTCTGCCTCATTTCTTTTTGAACACCCCTTATACAAGGGAGAAAACAGTGGTGTGTGTGTGTGTGTGTGTGTGTGTGTGTGTGTGTGTGTACACACCGCCAAGTTAGGTCGATTATTTCATTTTCTACACTAAAAATGCACAACTCTTCTGCTGCTTGCCTTATGAATCACAGGCTACACAATGCATGAACAATTCTGAGGTGGTTTATTTTCCACAAAGTGCATTAACTGGAATACAAGTATGAGTTACTAATAATACAAACACATATGGACGGATTCTATGTAGATATCTGCACTCTGTTCTACACTGCTGGAGGGGAAATTGACGCGTAGTCATCCTGTATGGGTTCTTCCAAGGAATGCAATTTCACCCATCACGAGCACTGCTCAGTTTTCAGTTAACAGAGAGAATACACCTCTCCAGCATTTCATGTCCAATGCTGTTATGTTGGTTTTGTGTTTATATAATGGAGTTCTTTTGAGTTTATTATGTGAGTTTTTATTTAAATGATGTTACAATAAACAGTGGCTGAGAAGTGTTTAATTTTTAATTATGTTGCCAGTTACCCATGTAGTGCTAGTGGGAAAGGGACTGGATTGGTAAATATGGCACCTTGCTACTGTTTATTGTTAACAGCTTATTGCACAGCCATACAACCATGTTGTCAGTTGGTTGAGAATTAATGAATGATGATAAAATTTCTTCATTAATCTCACCATTAATTGTATTACTGCATGAATCTCTTCCATTCAGGGATTGTTGGCACTTGTAGAGGAGGCTGCACTGAGTGGAGCCACTTAGGACACATCCACAGTATATCTTGCAAGGTGGGTGTGAATATGTCAGATGGAATGGGACTAACCATGTTCAACCCTAGAACATTTATCTGGTGTAATGTATTGCTTGACATATGTTGAAAAACATGAATTTCCACAACACCTAGGAGACTTACTTCTGTTGCAGAAGGAGCTAGTTTAAGCCTCTGGGCCATTTCAGATGTTGGTACAGCTGTTGCTGGGGTGATGCATTCGACATCCCTCATGTGGAAAATGTTGCAGTCACTGATATAGGGAACAACAAAATCGACATTGTCGAATATGCACTGACAGCATCTTACATTTGGGACAGGCTCTTCAATAAGGCAGACACATGACAGCTACCACTGTTGAGTTTTCTTATAGAATAGGTCACTTAACAAGCTCAGAGTAGTTTTGTCAACCCACATACGATAAGTGGACAGGAAATGCTGAGAAGGTATTCTGTCTGTAAATGAAATGCGAGCAGGGCTTGTATAGGGTGAAGTTGCCTTTCCTGGAAGAACACTACAGCTGCCCTACATGTTTAAGAATTTATTTTCCCTCTAGCAGTGTAGAATAGTATGCAGAGATTTACATTGAATTTGTCCATATGTTTTAGTATTATTAGTAACTCATGCCAGTACTCCAATTAATGCACTTAGTGGAAAACACCTCCATGCATATCTGTGCACTGTGTCGCCAGTGAGTCATAAGGTGACTAGTGGAATTGTTGATGTAAGTTTATGCAACAGCCTGCAGTTGTTTTACAGTGACGTAGTGGGGTAGGGAAAGTGGGGAGCATCTTCTCACTCACCAGTTTGCAGACCTATGAAGGAAGGAAGTTCCATGACCATAATCCGGCACCCTTCCTTCCCTCACATGACTATCCCCCCCTAATCCTATTGTGCCTTGGTTGGCACTGATCCAACAAATGACCTAAGGTGGCAATACTGCCACAACTGCAATTTATGAGATCACTGCTAAATGGCCTGTTTATCTGTAGGCCAGCAAGGAGAAGGTGGACAGTAACAGTATTGAGCGGGAGGAGGAAGTGGCCAGTTGGGACTGCATTCCTCGTAAACAGACTTCTGCAGCTGGTCTGGTTTGTGCCCGTACATTTATGCGCTGAAAATTTTTTGTATCTGACATCTGTATCCTGCTGGGCCTGTACGATGGAGGAGTGTGCATTTGTGGTGTGTGTAATGAGCATGGACTGCACTTACTCTTTGTGATAAAAGGTATTGTCATTTTTTTCTGAATGCAGTGTTGGACAGCGGTGAGCTGTATCGAATCCATAAACAGACTTGTGTTCCTGTATTAAAGAACACAAGTCTGTCTTTCTGTGCTGACATTTCTGTTTGCTATTTTCTAAATCCGAGTTGCACTCATGTGATTAACTAACAGTTACTGGAATGTGTACTAATATTTACACTGGCCAGGTGTTTTAGTGCAAGAAACAAATGTTAAACTGCCTTGATGTTAAGAACAGTGATTACTGGTTATTAACCGTAGTCTGTTGCATATTCAATTGCCTTTACATTTATTACCTGAAAGAATGATGTGCTAAATGTCTGCCACATGTGGGAAAGAGTGACACGTGCAGCATGTAGGGAACAAGGTAAGCTAACATTTTTTATTCCTTATATTACTATGAATGTACTAAATCTATTATAATAGTATTTTCTAATGTTAGTTGGGTGTTTGAAAGATAGTTTTTCTTATGACTTCTGCAACAGTTTTCTAGGTAGCTTCATTGCCTATGTTTGTGTAACAATCTGCCAAAGAGAACCATATGATAGAGAATTTTCTTTGGTCGTTATGGCTGTAAGTGTGTATTGCCTGATTTAATCTTTTACAATTAAGCCGCATTTGCTGGCCTGTCTCAATTAAAATATATTTTCCACAAGGACATTAATTGTTCCTTCAGGTGAGAATTTTTTACTGTTGTCTTGCATGACAGCCTTTCTTTTCTTTAATATTGTGTTTTCTGAATTCATGTTACTGGCAAAACCTGTTCAAATAATTGAAAGACATGTTGCCTAAATCTGTCTCAATTAACAGTTATTTGCTGAACTGATTTATATTAGTGAAGGCTTAAGTAACTTTGGCTCATTCTTAAATTCACATTTCTTGGAGCTGTGACTACATGTAAGTTGGCTTTGGCATGTTGAAGAGGGTTAATGTTGAATTTAATCACAGTTCCAACAAATGTTTTAGTTAAAATGTTTCATCCAAGCTTACTCAGTCACTGCACCCTTTTAATCTTGACAGCCCTGTGCTTCACAACATCATTTCATCCCTATAACACAATTAATACCTCAATATGGTTCAACTGTGCTTTACTGACATACAGACATTTAATATTTGTCCTTAATCCACTTAATTTAAAATTAAACATTAATTTTTCAACATTAAAACATCAATTTTTTAATAATTTGCGATTTCTCTGTCCCCTGCAATGCTGGAACTACTGGTTCTGCCTCTATTGTAGGAAATTTAGTGTTGTTTGACTTTGTACTAGGGAACATTTACACTAGAAGTGGCAATTTTCAAGTTATCCCAGAAAAACACGAAAAGTTATCTTTAAACCCCTCCCCAATCCCACAGTTGCGTCGCAGTCGTGACAACGAGCAGATGCACGGCAGCAGTCTCTCGTCCACTGCCGTGGCTACTGTGTGTTTATGTCTCGTGAGAGGTTCGTGATTTTGTGTTGTCATAACAACATCCCGTAACATGTATAACTTAAACAGAACAGATTGTATCCAGTGCATCTACGATTGGAACTCTTCGTGTCCTACTGCTTTAGATATTCACAGCTGGGTACGCGAGGAACTTAAGATTGTTCGTGTAGATATTATGGGATTTCAATTGGATTTCATTTTGAACACACTCTTTATAAGGCTGAAAATTTCAGAGTTATGTGAAAATATTGTAACTTACACTGGTGGTAATCTATAGTTTAAACATTTTGATGGCTCGATTAGTGACGAGGAAATTGTACATGCTGGCTACCGGATCTGTAATGCACACATATTCAATCTGCTGTTAGAAGCTTTGAGTGACAATATGTCCCTGTGGAACTGTTCTTTGCATCACTAATGAAAAGTGGTCATCTGTTTGCATCTACCAAGTTGACAGCGGGGTTAAGAATATTCGAGCTGATTTGAAGAAGCATATACCTTTGTATCTGTCCGTTGGTGGCATATGGACATTCATATTGTACAGGCGCCCCACCTGCTGTTTTTGCGGGTCAACTGAGAAGTCGCGGGAAACCTGTAATAAGCACAGGCTGATGCAACTTCCCCTCAAGCGAGCCAGCCGCTTCTCCAGCAGGCAAACAGCTACACTGCTGCACTCTTGCGCAATGTTTTGAACGACACGGCTGGTGCAGCCGCTGACTCAAACCCCACTGCTGTTGATCAGCAGCTGGAGCTGGCAGCTGCACTTCCCCTAACTGAGGGGAATTGGAGGAAGCTATGGTGATGGGAGAGGCACCATCCCACAACATGGAAGGTGTGGGTGACACCCAATGTCCCACTGCAGGCACCGTCGATGCCGAAAGGGTGACATCTGCCACTCATTCAGGCTTTTGATATTCCTGGCGAATTGAGCAGTGTAATTCCAATTAGAAGTAACGATGTGGCCATCCTTAACTCTATAGGCTCCACTCAGTGTTCCAATGATGAAATACAAACTGAACAGTGATGTAACAAGAGCACAACTGGCAAAGGAACAGGAGACACCTTACATTTGTCACCCATAAAGAAAATAATTTGCATCATGCATTCTGAGGCACAGAGGAAAGCTGACCAACTAAAGCCTACTCTATTGAAAATGGTCACGTCCATTAAGGGTGCTGCACCCTAGTTGGAATCTACACCCCATAACACTGTTGGCACTACAGCCATGGAAAAAGACCCACCTGCAACATCCCCGGTATGCCAAATCAAGATGGAATGCCACCACCAACCGCAATGCACACACAACCTCCCAATGCAGTGCCAGAGTTATCGTATCACTACACTCAATATTAACCTGATAACGTGTGGCCATAAAATCTGTTCTCTTGCCGACTTTTGGTACACCACTGTGGTTGATATTGCTCTTCAGGAAGTTACCACTACCTTTATTGTTATTTCAGATTATACAGCCATTTTTAATATGAGTAGTGAAGATTCTACTAGAACTGCAATCTTGATGAATTACTGCATCCCCTTACTAATGTCCAGTGTCGTCTTAATGGTTGAAGCATTTCATGTACTATCAGCAAAACACGGATAATAAACCTCTATGATACTAATACAGATGTTGCAAATATAAGCAATTATATCTACTACAATCTTTGGCATAGTGAGGGGTTTGTATGACAGATACTGGGGAGACATAATGTGTGATAGCAAATGTTATCAGAGTTTCTTTAAGTGTAATTCCAAGGATGTGGACTTGCCTTCAAAGAATGAGATAGGCAGTATGTTCCATGGAGGTCACGATAAGATAATCTTCATGTGTCAGAATAAACTACAGAATGCATTTGAAACTTAAGATTACTCCAAATTATCTGCAGTAATTATCTGAAAAATTGGCCTTTATGCTTGCAGACCCACAGCATGTTGCCCATTAACAACATGGTACAGTAGGATCTAAGAAATTATGACAGAGCATCACCACAGATGGGTTCATAACAAATTGAGTCTAGTTTGGTTCTAGGACAGACAATAGCGCAGGCCAACAATGGAAAAACTTTTTGCTGAAAATACCTTATTCTTATGTTTTTTAGAATTTACGTTTAAAAAACTGTATCACCCGCCATTTCTTCACATTTTACAGTTAAATTTATTAAATTAAGTGATTTTTAAAAGAATTTAACAGATTTTATATAGTTAAAGTAATTTGAAAAGGAGGTGTAATGACTGTAGATGACATTGATAGCACGTGAAAAAGGTTTATCTATCATACTTTGGACACTTTGGACCTAAACTTGGTGATCAAGATAAATCATGGGCGCTGCATACGGTATGTTGTGTGTGTGTGTGTGTGTGTGTTTTGAAGATCTGAGAAAATGGTCCAAAAAGGAGGAAAAAGACCTTTAGATTTGCTGTTCCTATGATCTGGAGGGAGCCAAGAAATCATTTCGATGACTGCTACTTTTGCAGTGTTGATATTACTGGTCATAATTCGAAAAACAAGAAGGTAATAAGCTACCCTAACCACCTGTCCACCATACGACCACTAGGGCATGGTGTAGATTTGCCAGTTCCTGAACCACCAGATGATTTAAATTCCATCCAACAGAAGTATTTTCTGATGTACAACTGATTTACATGAACCAGATGATGATGAATTCCTTTATAATACAGAAAGTCTAGAACCCAAATTGTTTACTCAGACTGAGCTTAACGATTTGGTTAGGGATCTGGGCTTAACAAAAGAAAAAGCTGAACTGCTTGGCTCTAGGTTAAGATAAAAGAACTTCTTGGCAGTTGGAACCAGCATATACATGTATAAAAAGATAGAGCAGCAATTATCAACGCTTTTTCAACAAGAAGGTGATTTAGTGTACTGCTCAGATATTCCCAGTCTGATGAATGAATTTAGTATTGAATGCAAAAAGGTAGACTGGAGGCTGTTTATTGATTCATCCAAAACAAGTTTAAAGGCCGTTTTATAACAATGGTAACGTGTGCAACTACACCTGTTGGACATTCTGTACATATGAAAGAAAGCTATGAAAACCTAGAAATAGTGCGAAATAAATAGGCTATTCTGCTCATGGTTGGATGGTATGTGGCGATCTAAAAGTAACATGCATGCTCCTTGGTCAGTAAGGTGGCTTTACCAAATTTCCATGTTTCTTGTGTGGATGGGACAGTAGGGCTAGGGATCAACACAAGTGCAAAAAGAACTGGTCTGTGAGGGAGTGTTTAAAACCTGGTGAGAAGAACATTCCACACAAAAACCTTGTAGATCCAAAAAACATACTCCTACCACATCTACATATAAAGTTATGCCTAATGAAACTGTTTATAAAGGCTTTGCCTAAATATGGACCATGTTTTAAGTATCTCTGCCAAAAGTTTTCACGCCTTTCAGAAGATAAACTAAAAGAAGGCATCTTTGTCAGGCCTGAAATTAGAAAATTGATTTTTTATGTTAACTTTGAATCCACGATGACCTTAAATGAGAAAAAGGCATGGATATCATTCAAGCAACTCATTACAAAGTTCTTGGGACATGAAAAAGACACAGAATATGTTTCTATTATAACTACAATGTTAAAGAAGTTTAAAACTTTAGGATCTTTAATGAGCCTGAAAGTTCACTTTTTGAACAGTCACCTTGATTATTTCCCAGACAATACGGTAGATGTTAGTGAGGAGCAAGGAGAGCATTTTCACCAGGACATTAAAGTGTTGGAAAAACGCTACCAAGGCCGCTGGAACACCAACATGACGGGGGACTATTGTTGGTCACTTTACCGAGAAGTTCAGCAAGTGACTCATCGTAGAAAAAGCTATATAAGAAGCTTTAAAGACAAAAGAGAAAGAAAATACAAACCAATTCCAGCTGACAAGTGAAACCACTATTAACACATATCATTGTTTTAAGTAGCTTACTGTAAATACAAACTATGCTTATGTTGTAACAAAGCGTTTCATTAATTTCCCCATTTTCTGTATAGCACAGGATTTTTACTATATAATAAAAAGTATATGGCTCAAAACTATGGGTGATATAAAAAACTAAGGCTGGATTTGGATTCAGCTCATAAAAATCTATAAAGATCAGCCATAAAAGTAAAAAAAGTTTTTTAAAAATTTTTCATTGGCCTGTGTAGTTTAGTGAGTGCCTTGTTTAACAAAACACCAACAGCTGGCACTTAACAAAAACTCCCCAAATATGCACTAAAAGGCCTCTCTTTTCACAAGAAAAGTATGCTGGTCTCAATTGGTGGCCATACAGATATCCCAACCATATGATACAATTCTTTGGCAGCTTGACAGTACGTGGACGAAAAACTCCAACCTTCTGTTATGATACACACTGGCAACTTTTATATCTGGGCTAATCTAGAATGGCATACTGGTAGGTGTTGGTATCAATAAAACACCCTGGCTAGATGCTCTTCCCAATGTTAATCCTGTTGAAACTGTTTGCGATTCACTTGGAAGGATGTACTTCAGTTAGCACAGTACATCCCACGACTGTTCCTAAGCTGAGAAATGCTCCTCATGAATAGTGGTCCAGAATCTATTATCTCATTCAAACCACATAACAGAGGCATGAAGCTGTGATGAACATTCACAACAGTCAAATATTTACAGTTGCTTTGTCTGCTTTTGAAGTACTGCACAGATTATTCTCTCACACCTTCAGCCATACAGATACAAGTTCCAAGACAGTTACATCATGTATACTTTTCCTGAGAAAAGAGAGACCTTTTCCTGTTACAATCTGTTTATTGACTTCTTAGTTCAAAATTGTAGAAACTGTGGAGCATTCAACCAGGTACAGGTATAATGCTCATACAGATTTATTTATTTTTCATTTTTATTTATTTATTTTTTTTTAACTGATTTCAATGATTCTGCCTTCTGAGCAACATTATTCTTCTCTAATCAGAAAACAAGTGTCAACTCTGGTATTTATCCAGTATTATTCCTATTTGTGTTGAAATTTCAAAGTTTTTTTTGAGTGAGTGAGTGCCATCTATCCAGTCAACTAAATATGTCATCAAGATTGTACTTTCTTGCATCCAAAGACAGAATTTTATTTCTGCCCTTAGCACTGTTATACTATAAGTTTTCTTCCACTTCACTTGTAACTTCTTTATGGTTCACACACACACACACACACACACACACACACACACACACACACACGTATACTGATGTCCACACCTAATGGTAAATATTCAGATTATCAACCAAAACTGCTTTGAGTTTTATTTTAAATTGATCAGTATTATCTCTCTTCCTCTGTTAAACAATTTATGTTTGGTACAGGAAACACTGAAAAACTATAAAATGTATGTGCCTGCAGAAGCATTCAGCGTAACCAGAGCCTTTATCAGTCCAATCCCTATGATTTACAGTATTTTCACTACACCATTTTACTGTAAATGTTATCAAAAGACCAAGCTCCCCAATAACTATACACAGTTATGACACTCAATGAAGAAACAAAAAATGGCATCTTCGAAAGTACAATACATTTGGATTTTTAGATAAACACGCAAGAAGCTCATAAAATAAGAAAGATAAGCTCCTCACATCATTACAGCAAACTGACAAATCTAAGGGTATTCCTACAGATGTACTAAGCATAATAGATATAAATGCACCAAGACACATACTTGTTAGCACCACATTACTGTATGTTTTCAGTCTCTTTTTTATCCTTAGTGTGTTTCAGCTTTGTTGCTCATAGTCAATGGTCATAATCCAAGAACTCTTATGATACTACCTTGATATCCGTAATGTTCCTACACATTTCACTACTGCAGAGGATATAGTCAACTATCAACTTTATACTCAAGTCAATACTGTAGCAGGCAATCTTGGGGCTCTCCATTTTCTTGAACCAGGAAGTCATGTTCAACAAACCTTTCCTTCAGTGGAAATCCAATAGTCTTTCACCTTCCAACAGAAAACCAGGATAGGCGTATAAGGATATGGAAGCTGAAAGAAGAAGAAAGCAGGGTAAAGCTGAAAGAAGAAGAAAGCAGGGTAGAGTATCTCACAACAGCGAAAGAAAATCTCCCAATAGATGAACCAAAAACTGTGACAGAGGTGTGAAATAGACTTAAGATGGACTAAGTGCACCAGAAGCATATGTGGATGGACACGCAACAAAAAGAGACGGAAACACCATGGTGTAATGAAGAAATGAAAGAGTGTGCAGAAGTATAGATCTTTTAGGGTATGGATCCAGAACAGGACAGTCAACAGTTGTGACAGAAGAGTACCATAAAAAAAAAACTAACACAAAAAGAGTGGTGGCAAAGGAGAGAAGAAGATGGATGGAAGAGTGCACTACAATGGTGGCAGAAAGGACAGCAAAGATTCATCAAAGGTCCTGTATGGAATGCTTAAAAGTAAAAGATGCAATGATATGACGGACTGTATTCAAATGGTGAATAAAAGTGCCCAAGAGATAGAAAATAAGGAGGAACTTAAGATCATAGGGAGGGAGTATTTTGAAGAACTCCGGAACCAAAATGGAGACCTAGGTAACGAGGAAGAAATTGAGGCAGGAGAAGAAGAAATTCAAACAAAAGAGGACTTGACAGGGAGAAGCACTGTGATCTATGAGAGGAGGCAAAGTACTACACTTGGGTGAGCTGTGTGTACAGGTGGATGGGCAGCAGATGTTGTGATACAATGTGTCTATTGGGTCATTCCATGCCAAGTGGTCTAAACCTTCCCACCATCATGTCTCCAATTTTCTTCAAATTTTATCTGTAGCACTAGTCAAGTGCTAAATTAAGTTTCTCAAGATTTCAAGCCTCTAGCTGCAATACTTGCTGATCTACACCCCCTTGTCTGAAGGGTAGTAAGTTCGCATGCGCGCGACATCAGACAAAATGCCATTTTTGGGGTCTCATAAAATTGAAACCAATTCATAAGAATGGTTAGTAAGATGAGACCCTGTACAGTTTTTTGTGCTGATTCAAACGAAATTAATTATAAGATTACTGATGCAAAATCCGGTCAAACAAGTCGACTCAAAGTGTACCCCTAATTCTGTCGTGACTTAATGCGACAAATTTTGACCAATATTCAGACTGCAATAATTTCCTTGCAGATAAAGATATGGACTTGAACTTTTTACCAAGTCTTATCTTTGTGCTGGACATAATACAGCTGGATTTCCAACTACCCAGGCTTTATAGTCGCCTTGCAAAATCTCTTCAAATTTGGCAGTGTCAGCGCAAATGGCTTTATTTACCAAAGTTCAAAGCCCATTACTACAAAATAGTCAGCCTGGATTTAATTGTGAATAGTATCATCTGAAAGAGAAACTCTTGCTCTACGAGATGGATATATTTTTCTTTTGCAACGCTTCCATTAAGTGCTTATTTACTCAGGTCAAAGTATCTTATATTTTGTGTGCGCAGTGCCCTGCGTTGGTCCATGATGGCTGAGCCATTACTGGTTATCACAATAAAACCAGCATCCCCATCGCCATAGGGGCCACGCCCGATAGCCATGCAGTAACAGCCACGGGTGGGTATCTTTACTGCAGGTTCCCAAGCCTGATTACAGGGTGTCTTTACCACAGGATCCCAAGCCTGATTGTGGGTTTCTTTATGCAGGTTCCCAAGCCTGTCTTCCTCAGTTACTTCATCATTCTGGAAGCATCGTTGATTTGCAAGAGAATGCTTTCAGGAAAACTGTATTGCCGACCAGATGATGTCACTGATGGAGCTGGAATAACACCAATGATAAGTTGTTCTGGAATCCAGCAAGTATCACGTCTTAAGGGCCAATAAAATGAACTTGCAGGACCATGAGGATGCATAAAGCTTATGAAAGCATCTTTCTGTTCGACTGAGATTTCAACGATGTTTCCAATCCACCATTTCTTTTCATAAATGCAAGCAACATACTGCCCAGGCTGAAGATCCATGACTTGAACTACTACTTCAGCAGCACTAATTTTGGCCAAAAAAGATGTCGCATCATTAGAAACTCTACTGACCTTAATTGTCGTCATATCAATGGGCAAAAAATGGTGGTTTTCTCTTGTGCCAGCTAGAGTGTGCCCTTGCAGGAATCTTTCTTCTTGAGAAGCTTTTTCTTCTTCAACTTCCTCTTTGCTGATGAAAAAGAATTTGATTCCATTGATATTATCATTGCAGAAGTTGAAAAGATCTTTGGGTGTTAGAATCTGGTTTTCATATGGACGTTGCAAACTTGCTCTTGCTGCCAACCGTTTTGTTGTGCCTCCAATGCCATCACAAGGCGACTTTCCATGGCTTGTTCCAAAGAAATTCCATTCTGCTGTTATTTCAAAATCTTCTTTGTGATAGCATAAGTTGAGAAAATTCTTGAAATTCTTATATTGTGCAGCTGAACCATCACTGAAGTAGTGGATGTGGCTTATTTTGGAAAATTGCATCTTCAGGTAATTGATTACTTTTCCAATGTAAACATGGACAGTAATCGTATCGTGTCGAAGGCAGTCACTAATAACACAAAGATTCACACATTGCACCTCTTCGTTTTCACAGTAGTAGACTACAAATGGATGAACTGTTGCTTGACTGTTTTCCCAGTGAAAGCCTTGCACTGCATCTTGAACAATAAATGAATAGTTTTCAGCAAAATCCATTAGTATTATGAATTCGCCTTCTTTCAAATCAGTTTTGAGAGCTTTCAGGTGCTGGCTTTGATGCTTGGCAATGTAGTGATGACAAGACAGGTTCCAAATTTTTGCTGCAATATCTTCAACATACTCTTCTGTTGAAAGCTGCTTTGTTTCTAAAGTATCCCTGTCGGTATGAATCCATTGTTTGTACTCAATCAGTTCTTCAGGGTCATTATCTTCAAAATATGTTGCAATAACTGCTTCTACACCTTCTGGACCAGGGCAGTTTTCACAACGATGAAGCATACAATCCTTGTTTTCCAAGCTGCAAACAGCTTTGCTAAGAATTTCCTTGTAGTCTTCATTGATTGATGCACCAGTGAGCATAAGCTTGACATTTTGGTGTATTGTACAGACACAAACTGAGTGCATTCCAGCAGAGCCAACTGTAACACACCATTTTGGTCTAAGCTCGCAAAACTTTGAGAAGCCAATTTCTGGTCCATTTTGCTTCTGATAAGACACGTACATTTCCTTCAAATTGCAAAGCAACAACCGCTTTTGCTTGTACACCTTTGTTCCTGAAATTCTCACAGGCACACAGTCTTTCTTCCCTGGACAAAGTCTGCTGAATTCGTCATCTTGAAAAAAGTCATGTACTTTCTGAACAACTTCATCTGAAAGCTTCCTTCCTTGCCGATTTGCTGGAAAAGCTAGAACACCTTGCTCATTCTTCAGTTTTCTCGCTTGCTTTACCATTCTTTCTGATACATTAAATGCTGTTGTCGTATCTTTAATTGTCCAGCTTCTTGGAACCAAGGTCAATATTTGAACTTTTGTCCTACGATTTGACACTTTACATTTTTCTTTCAACTCTTCTATAAGATTATCAAGATCTGCACAATTATTGCATGGGCGACTTTTACTTGAACTTGGCTGTTCATCGTAATTGATTCCTACAGCAGCAGCAATTTGATTCCCAATTAAACTTTGTGCATCCAAGATCTTTCTTTTTGCATAGCTTTGCTTATCTCTTTTACTTAGTTGTCTTCTTTTCAATGGTGAAGCACCAATAAATGATAAACTTTTGTTGATGGCTGGTTCAGTTTCATCCGTTGTGAAATCTTGTTCAGATTGGGTTGATAGTGATGATGAATCTTCTAGCTTTTGGTTCAGTGCCGACATGCAGCGAGGGCAAAGCTTCTGACCAGGTTTTATATCAATCACTTCTTTTTTCTTTAACAGGCAAAGTTTGGCAGCTGTTTCATTATCAAGCAGTCTAAGTCCAGCTTTTACATTGTGATTCCTCTTCTTGAATGGATTGCAACATTTCTTTTGCATCGCTTGATATTCATGTAGGAAGAGGGCTTCATGGTGGAAGCAAATGATGGAATTTTCGTCAAGTTTGGCTTCTGAACGCGAAACAAGCAATTTCTGGTCACATTCTGTGAAATCACTAAACGCTTTGAATCCAGTCTTCTTAGCATAGAAGATAACATGGCACTTCGATGCAGCAGCATCTTTTCCAATTGAACAGGGGGCCAACGATTCTTCTTCTTCATTAACTTCTGACATCTCTCACTGGCCAATCACTGAATAAAACACGAATGAAATATCCAATTATATCAGTAATTCTAAGCGACTATTAAGATTCAAATTCCTAGAAATGAAGAAAAATTAGTGCATCGCGCATACAAAATATAACAACTTTGATGTGAGTTAATGAGTACTTAATGGTCGCGTTGCAAAAAAAACAAATGTCAGTCTTGTAGAGCAAGAGTTTCTCTTTTAGGTGATACTATTCACAAGCAGATTCAGGCCAACTATTTTTTAGTAATTGGCTTGAAACTTTGGTAAATTTTACCGTTTGTGCTGACACTGCCTAATTTGAAGAGATACTGCAGGGCGACCATATGGCCTGGATCATTGCAAATCCGGCTGCATTATGTCTAGCACAAGCATGAAGCTTGGCCAAAAGTTCAAGTCCATATCTTCAACTGCAAGGAAATCATTGCAGTCTTAATATTGGTCAAAATTTGTCGCGTTGTGTCACGACAAATTTTGAAGTATACTTTGAGTCGAGTTATTTGACCGGGGTTTGCATGAGTAATGTTATACATAATTTCGTTGGAATCAGCAAAAAAAACTGTACAGGGTCGCATCTTACTAACCATTCTTATGAATTAGTTTCGATTTTATTAGACTCCAAATATGACATTTTTTTTATGTTGCATGCACACGGACTAAGTACACTTCAGACAAGGGGGTCTAGATCAGCAGCTATTGCAGCTAGAGGCCTGAAATCTTGGGAAACTTACTTCAACACTTGACTAAAGCTACAGTTAAAATTTGACGAAAATTGGAGACCATGATGGTGGGAACTTTTTTCAGTTTTAGACCACTTGGTGTGGAATGACCCTATTGACTTATGAAAATTGTGTGAAAAGAGAGGATGACCCAGAAGACTGGAAGAAGACAATAATTGTCTCAAACTTTAAGAAAGATATTAAAAAATGAAGAAAAGAGCTTTAAAACTATCAGGGAATCATATTAATGAGCCACTGTGCAAAGATCTTTGAGAGATTTGAAAACCAAAAATCTGACAAAAAACTGATGGAAAGCTGACAGAAGAACATGGGTTCAGAATAGGAAGGTCCACAGGAGATATAAATTTCACCATATGATGGATACACCAACACCACTATAAATACTGAGTAGATCAACTTATGGCCTTGGTGGACAGTGAAAAAGCATATTATTCTAATGTAGAGAAAGAGGAATGGAAGTCCATGGAGAACAGAGGAGGAGAATAGCAGACTATGAGGAGGGTAGGAGAAATATACAAATAGAATGTGAGCTGTGTGTCAGAGGGCGAAGGACAGATCAGATTGGATGAAATAAATGAATGGCTTGATGCAGGCAAGTGTATTTTCACCACTGATCTTCATTGTTGTGATGGATAAGAATTACCAAAGATGAACCAGAATTGGTGAAGGTTATACATGACTTGGGGAAACAAAGAGAAAGAAGTGTAGGAGCAGTTGGGCATATGGCAATGAATGGTACAAGATGTAGCATCACCGCTATTTTTTTGGCACAGCTGACTAAAATAGTAACATTACCATGGCTATAGCAAAAGGCCATGAGGGTCGGTGAGTCCAGACTGATCACACACTGTTATGTCAAACACTGTTTTTTGACGGATGTATGCAGTCTAACAGCTACCACCTACAAGGAGAGGTCTACACTAGTCTGTGATGCAACATGGTTCTACAAGCTGCCACCAGAAGACTTGGCCTCCACTACCAGTAGGCCTACTGCTGACTCTGATGCTGTGGACTTAACACCTTCCACCCAGAACACCATCTGCCAGGTCTACTTCCAGGCACTGCTGGCCTTCTGCCCTGGGGAACAGCCATTCAACACCAGAGCAGTGCAGCCACCCAACCACCTTCACCTGTGTGAGCATACTGTTGCTGTCTGCCTCTGCTTGCAAGGACAGACACTACTGCTGAGGGCTGTCTTCCTCCACATGGTCCACAGCAGGGTTCCACACATTCCATGTGTCCTGCCCTGAGCTATGAAGCAGCATCAATATGGCATGCAAGCACCAGCACGTGTATCTGAGTCGGCAGTTCTCTACAGTCGCTAGCATCACCAAACGCTGCCCGTGGCCACAGGCAGCTAACTTGCATCAGTGCCTTCACACCCACTGTCTTCAGCAAACATCCTGGAGGACTTTGCCACAGCAGAGTTGTACACTGCCTGGCACTACAGCCATAGTGATGGCCTGCATAAAACTTCACTGGTAATGACTAGGTACACGGTGCATTGCGATCTAATATGTTGCACTGTATGCACCTCACTGGCTGCAAATAGTGCTCCCTAGTGTGAGATCATGTACAGATGGCTTGATGGCAGCTGCTAGACTGGAGGCTGGAGTACTGGATGGGTGGGCAATTATTACAAATGACTCAGTTATGTTTGACAGGGGAAGCAAAAGCATTTGTTAGGTACCATGGTGGGTTGAGAAATACACTTTAATTCAAGAAGCTAAGGAAAGGTCTCTGACAGTGCTATACGAAACAGAATAGCACAAGATTCTTTTGGGAGCAGCTGAGCGAAGTGTCACAGAGGAATAATGAGACAGTAGAGAGTTTTGTAAATTAGAATCAGAAAGGCCAGTGCAACTATGTATGAGATAATGGAGAATGACAAATTGACAAAAATTATTCTCCAAGAGGAGGAGCACTGGGTGCTACGTGCCTTTCCAATTGGGGCTGCCACCTGATATGACAAGGCGGGTATGGGCATGAACCCTGAAAGGGTCACCATTAGGATAGCTACAGAGCTTGAGGAGAGATACTGCAACAAGAGCACAAGAAAAAGGATATGTTTTCTCTATAGACATAAAACGTAATAGATGTGGATGTTTGGGTACAAAGGCAGAGGCAGTGTCACCAACAACCATGTTGAATGAATGGTGTGGTTGGGCACAATCAGCCAAACTGTAGGAACGAGAGGAATAACTGGCAGGGGCTGAGTAGTCAACCATTATAATGTCAGTGGGCTCTCCATTTCCCCCTGATGGCATTCCCTTTGAATTATGAAGCTGTGGAAACATAAGCAGAGGTGGAATGTGCTTTAGTTGGTAGGAAGAGTACATCCTCATTTGAATATCAAGGGTATATCGGGCATTATGTGGGTCAAATGTTTACTTGAACAGTTACACCAATATACAGACTTGTTGCCACAAACAATATGATGGTTTGTTGCTTGGGGGGGGGGGGGGTTAAGGGACTAAACGACTAAACAGCAATGTCTTCAATTCCACGATCTGGGATAGTTCATCCAGAATTAGTGACATCTGAAGTATGATGAAGGTACATACGATCGGTAACATCAAGGCCTTGAGGGCAATGACGCCAAAGCTGAGAAAGAATTTATGGAGATAAGTATGGATCGGGCTTGTACGTAGGTCAGAGTAGATGAGGGGACTCCTAGGGCTCATCCAACAGTGAAAAAAACTCTACCTCATGTCTGACCTCTGAAACTGATTAAGGGTGACAACAGTAACAGAGCAAAGAATGTCAAGTTGACATATTTAGAACAGTAATAATAATGTAATGGGAATCAGTTGGACCATCGACCATATAAAGAGGAGGAAAGAAATAGTTAAGCAGCATATGAGTGCCCCCCTGGACTCTACATACAATAGGAGATCGGACCAACTACAGCCGTTTGGCCCCTGCTCCAGAGTAATCAAGGCATTAAAGAACACCCACTATCCAAACAACTACCTGTAAAACAGAAAAAGCGGTGTGGCAATAAAGGAGACAAACCACATCTAAAAGCAATTACAAGAGAACTAAGAGATGGAGGAAAGAGTGAGGTGGTCAGGGAGATAGGATCACACATCCCTCAGACCCAACAGGCAGTGTCCCTGCCCTGAACGTAGCACAAAACCTATTGAAAAATAAAAACCAATTTCATGGAGAAAATGGAGAACAATTTCCCATTTCAATCATTTGTGAATCATTTGCCAGTGTTTGAGACAAGGACTCTGATGCCTTGCTTAGCATGGAGGTCCAGAAAAAGTGGACATTCCACCACAACAAGGACTACTGTGTGTAAGGCTCCATAATTACAATGTGGGGATGGCTCATTATATTAGGGAACATTCTCAACTTGTTATTTCATTAGCAGAAAAGCAGATGGAGAAGAACAGGATGAAGATTCTGTCACAAAGTGTGTTGTAAGGCATTCAGCAAGAACTGACACATTGATAAAAAGGCCATCCTGAAGGACAAGACCTGTGAAAGTTGTTGATTGTTTGTGGTGCAGAAGACTATAGAACTTGGCCTACACCTGGGATGAAGAGGTACACATTCCCAGGGAGGAGACTTCATGTTCCCAGCATTCCATCTTACAGCAATTAAGTAAACAATGAGCATTGGTACACAGTACTTAAAAGTGATGCAGTTGGTCTGTGAACATTGTCACTTGAAACACTAAAGGACTCTTCAGTGATCCTAATCAGTTACTGCAATGTCTTTCATCCACCATGGCACCAGCAAGCTGTGGAAGGGGCCTGTGTAAAGGGGAATAGCAGTCCCAGTGGCACAGGTGATATGGCATTGTAGAAGTCTCACACAACCTCATAGATGGAATCAGACAGAGAGGGGGCAAGATGACAAAAGAGGTATATAACTACCAGTTGTCTCTTTGAAGCATCCTATGTAGCAACTGGACCTTCATACAGTGGCAAGAAAATGAGGGATCACCAGTAAGTGATCCTTGTCTCAAAGACGATATATAGTGACCAATGCAGTGAAACCATGAGACGGGTGGAAAAGATAATGAAATCGATACCTGAGAAGGTGGCACGGGTGGCACTGAGGAGGTACAGATCACGGTCGATAGGAAGCTGGTCAAACAGAAGGCTTCTACCAGACAAAGTAGTACTCACCCGCAGTGTGATGTGCACTGAAATCCCCAAGTAATATGCCCTCTGGGCCAGCACAGTTCTGACAATTCACAATAATCACGGAATGCTGTGGATAGTCATCAGGTATGTGTGTTTTGTAGAGAAATACACATTGCAGAAGAGAGGAAATAAAGTGTTGTTGTTTAGGCAGGTGATGGTAATATCCATTACAATTCCACTGAATGATCACATTATGGATGTAGAGGTTAGGTAGGAAGGGGCCAGGAGGACTGATCATAGAATGAAATTTTCACTCTACAGCAGAGTGTGTGCTCATATGAAACTTCCTGGCAGATTAAAACTGTGTGCTGGACCGAGACTCGAACTCGGGACCTTTGCCTTCCGCGGGCAAGTGGTTCGCAGGAGAGCTTCTGTGAAGTATGGAAGGTAGTAGACGAGGTACTGGCGGGATTAAAGCTGTGCGGATGGGGCGTGAGTCGTGCTTGGGTAACTCAGCCGGTAGAGCACTTGCCCGCGAAAGGCAAAGGTCCCGAGTTCAATTCTTGGTCCGGCACGTTCAAGTCTTGGTCCGGCACACAGTTTTAATCTGCCAGGAAGTTTCAGGACTGATCATGCCTGTCACTGATGGCAGCGAACCACATCAATGAGCACTGGTTCAGAATCCAATGACATAGGGGGATCTGGCAACTCCAAGGTCACCACAGTAGCCTTGTCCTAATTCTCCTCCTCCACAGCATTTGGTAGCTGAGATTTTTGTGAGGGCCTATGGAGGAAGAGCGGGCAGCTCTGGGACCAGAGCCAGTCATCAGCTGGTGTTGGGCCTTTGATCTGTGGTTTTCTGGGAAGAACGGTCTCGAGAGGGAGCCCTGTCACCAGTAGACATCTGAGGAGGAAGCTGCTCCTTTGGCTGCATTACTGAACTGAAGACAATACCATAGGAACCACAAAAGAGGTGGTGTGTGTGTGTGTGTGTGTGTGTGTGTGTGTGTGTGTGTGTGTGTGTGTGTGTGGGGGGGGGGGGGGGAAGTGAATTCGAAGAAATTGAACACTGTATCAAGAGATTTAGTCATTCATACAATCAATCATAATTTTACGTGCTTCATTATATGTCAAGCGGGCACTAGATTTATATTCCTGTATTTTCTTTTCTTTCTTGAAGGTTGAACAAACCAGTGAATGTGGAGGGTGGTGGTGAGTGCAACTGACACACACACACACACACACACACACACACACACACACACAAAAAGGCCATTGTTCACTATGACTACCTTCATGGAGTCATTGTCCAAAGTTATTAAAATTTAGGTCTGTTGTGAAGCGGGACAACATATGACCAACGCCCAAGCATCGAAAGCACATTATAGGTGGTGGGACCTAAAGTTTCATGTTACAGTTCTACATCATAACCAACTTTTTCTGGGAGGATATTCCTCTCAAAGGTTATGATGAAGGTGTCTGTATCTATTATATTACCACTGGGACCTTTTTGGGTGCATCTGACAAAATGTATGCCTCAAACTCAAGATTAGCTCGTAGCTGCTCGTCTGTTTGGAGCATAAGGTCTCAGTGGAAGGCGATTTCTTTTGTCGTATTCAAAGTCTTGTGTGTGACAATGGCCACTGGTAAGTCACACACATGTTCACATGCATGAAGAGCTGTATACTGTGCAGCAGAAGAGGTTTTAATCAATTGCAATCCATTGCAAATTTTTCCTAATCGCTCAACTTCTCTTCCACAAACAACAATGGCTTTGTCACAATGAAACAATTCCCCATCAGTCAGGCTACATACTAAGTATTGTATAACTTGTTTCACTCCTAGATATCTGGCTTGTCCCTCTTCCCAAGGGGTAGCCAGCTTATGGAAAGAAGTATGGTTGTAACTGTCCACATTGGAGTTCTGATTCCTGTCTGAAGAGACAGCTGGATTAGAAAGGCCACTGTTCTGGTGTAATTTAAAACCTTTCACGAGGGGAAAGTCCACCCTGCTGCCATCTATTCCGATCATGGGCTCTTCCCACTGGCACCGTTCAGTGTTACACCATCCACCACCGCCACTGCCACCACCACCGCCACTGCCAAGTGGGATGGGACAGACTGAAGATGGGAAAATATGTGTGTGAATACCAACAGCAGAGCTGTATCTCTGCCAAAGGGAACGGGTCAAGAAATGCCTGACTTTAGTTTTCTAGAATGACATGGACGTATGCGAGGTCCAGCTGTTTTTAGGCAAGTCAGGTAAAAGGATGCCATTGGGACATACTAGAGCAGCAACCTGTTTGCAAAAGGCTGGTGTGAACTTGATCTGGTGGTGATCCTGAGGTGAATGTTTCAAATGTCTACAAACGCTGATGGAATTGTTTATTCAATTAGAGTTAACGCTCTCAGCTTTAGTTGAGGCCTGAAGATGATGTACTGAAACAACGAACTGGCAGCCACATAATAAATAAGGACGACTATGTGTTCCATTTTATTACACAAGTCTCAAACCTTCAATCAGAAGAATGGACATACAAAACCTCTAACATTATGGGTTTGTTTTTACTACTCATCTGCATTAACTAAAAATGGTTCAAATGGCTCTGAGCACTATGGGACTTAAATGCTGTGGTCATCAGTCCCCTAGAACTTAGAATTGCTTTAACCTAACTAACCTAAGGACATAACACACATCCATGCCCGAGGCAGGATTCGAACCTGCGACCGTAGCGGTCACGCGGTTCCAGACTGTAGCACCTAGAACCGCACGGCTCTGCATTAACTAACATTTTTATACATTTAGAGTTAGCTGCAGTTTGTCACGCCAACTAGAAATTTTGTCTAAGTCATTTTATATCCTCCTACAGTCACTCAAAGATGACACCTTCCCATATACCACAGCATCATCTGCAAACACCCACAGGACTTCTGCTTACACAGAATGCCCGACATGGAACCAATGGAGAGAAGAGGGTCATACACAGTAATGACAGGGTACTGGCCAACACAATGTGACCACAGTGTGAGATAACAGCCATCTTGTTTGATTGGCCATAACAGACAGAACAGCTTCATTCACAGTGTTGACATAACATTGGAGCACCGCAACAGGTGTGGACAAGTCTGTGTAGACAGACACCGTCTTTTGTGGGCTGGACTGGTGGCACGCATGCATTTGTGTTGACTTCCACTGACTAGATCCTACCAACACTGCAGACTGATATGGGCACATGAACACAGACACTGGCATGTTGACTGGCAAAATTTCGTGTTTTCGGACAAGACCTGCTTCTTCAACCTGTCCTACAGTGATGACTGAATACGACTTCAATGCTGCCACTGTGAACAAAATCGGGCAGACTTTATTGTTCACTGGCATAGAGTACAAATTCCGAGTGTGATGGTTTGTAGCATCACCGCCTGTAACACACAGTCTTGCATCTTATGTCTCAGGGGTAATCTGAACAGCTACCGCTACATTAGGGAGGTTGTACAGCCCAAGGAGTTGTCCCTACTGCAGAACGTTCTACTTGGTATATTTCAGGAGAGCAACAGCGACCCAATGTAGCAAGGAATGTGCAAGCCTCCTTCGATGGGTACTACTGCTTCCCTGGTGTGCCTTTTTGCCTTGTGTGTCACCCATCGAACGACCTGGAATTTGGCTGGTCGGCAACTTGTATGTTCAGGTCCTCCTGCAGCAACAACTGATGCTTTGTGGACACGCCTTCCAACAGCATGGCAGTGTATTCTTCAGTGGCATATTCAGGTGCCATTTATTCCATGCCATGCTGTCTAGCGGCTCTAATTGCAGTATGTGGTGGTGCTACTCTGTACTGAATTTCCACACTCACAGTGCATGTACAAGCCTGTAATGCTAACCATTTGTGTAGTGTTTGTCCCTAATCAGTGGCATGATTTCACTGAGAACAAATCTCCCAGCCTTGGCATTTCATTTCACTTTTTCCAAACAATAGTGTATATATTCACTCCCTAGTGGTATTTGTGATCTGTGGGTAAAACAGGAGTAAATTTATAATCAACTCTGCAAATCAAGATCAGAATACTACAGGTAAATTTTCATACAGACTAAGGTTCAGAATGGAGTTTTACATTCTGGTGCAAAATCAATAACAGATACAAGGCAGGAAATTGTAAATACCAGTAACTGGGTCTAACACTTTGCAAGGATATGAAACGGAATGATCACATCGGTTCAGTCATGGGTAAAGCAGGTGGTAGACTTTGTCTGGTTCGTTGGTTTAAAGGTGGGAGAAGGGACCAAACAACGTCACCAGTCCCTTGTTCCTAATAAAACAATGCCACAAATGTGACAATAAAACGGACGAAACATATAACACAAAACGGAAAGAAAGGGAAAGCCACAAAGACGAAGGGAAGGCAACAAACACTAAAACGAACAAAAGAGGACAAGAAAACAGAGACACACTAGAAACAGAAGAGAGCAAAACATGCACGCAGATTACAGTGGCTGGCCAACCACGAGAATAAAAAGGGAAAGCCAGCCACTCTGCAAGGCTGGAGGACACAGAGGGACAAAGGACATGCGCTAAAACCTACATAGAAGTATAAAACCCATTCTCACGGATAAAACGTAAAACTAAAGCTGCTGAGGAGGCATTGTCAACACCGAAGGCAGGGTGCTGGGAAAGTTAAAAGTCTGCCGCAGAGCGGCTGAAAGTGGGCAGTCCAGCAAGAGGTGGACGACTGTCATTTGGGAGCCACAGCAACACTGAGTTGGGTCCTTGCGACAGAGTAGGTAACCATGCGTTAGCCACATATGGCCAATGCAGAGCTGGCAGAGGACAACTGACTCCCTGCGAGAGGCCTGCATGGAAGACTTGCACACAGTCATAGCCTCCTTAATGACATGCAGTTTGTTGTGCATGCTGTTATGCCATTCCGTCTCCCAAAGCTGGAAAACCCTGAGGGGTAAGACAGAATGCAGGTCCCCTGTTTGGCCAGCCTGTCGGCAAATTCGTTGCCGGGGATTCTGATGTGTCCTGGGATCCACACAAACACCACGGAACGGCGGGACTATTCCAGGGCATAGATGGGCTCCTGAATGGACACTACCAGAGGGTGATGAGGATAGCATTGGTCAATTGCTTGTAGGCTGCTCAATGAATCAGTACACGGGAGAAATGACTCACCAGGGCACAAGTGGATGTACTCAAGAGCACGAGATATGGCCGCCAGCTCTGCAGTGAAAACACTGCAGCCAACTGGCAAGGAGTGCTGCTCAATATGTCCACCATGAACGTATGCGAAGCCTATGTGACCATCAGCAATTGAGCAGTCGGTGTAAGCCACTTCAGAGCCCTGAAACACGTCAAGAATCGAGAGGAAGTGACAGCGGAGAGCGGTGGGTTAACGAGTCCTTAGGGCCATGCAAAAGGTCCAGATGACACTGCGGCCGATGTGTACACCATGGAGTCATACATGAACAGACTGCAAGTAAGGTGATAAAGGGAAGGACTCTGGTTCGGAGAGAAGGGCCCGCACGCGAACCTCAATCGTTAGGTCCGATCTGGGCCACCGATGCGGGAGATGGACTGCCACGGGCGGGAAAAGGAGACGGTAATTCGGATGCTCAGGGAAACTATGAATGTGTGCTGCACAACTGGTGAGCAGTTGCACACGTCTGATATGCGGTGGAGGGAGACCGGACTCATCCTAAAAGCTCCTGTCGCTAATCGAACCCCACAGTGGTGCACAGGGTCGAGTAAATGCAATGCTGAAGGTGCTGGCGAACCATAAACCACACTCCCATAGTCAATTCGGGACTGGACAAGGGCTCTGTAGAGTTGCAGCAGTGTACAGCAATCTGCACCCCAATCCATGACTGCACCTTGTGGATGGCTCCCTGGAGGCACCACTCAGCAACAACAGTACTAGAGCAGCAGTATGAAATGCAGAAGTCGTCTGCATACAGAGAAGGTGAGATGGAGGGCCCGACAGCTGCTGCTAGATCATTAATGGCCACTAAAAATAGAGACACACTCAATACAGAGCCCTGTGGGATTCCATTCTCCTGGATACGGATAGAACTATGGGAGTCACTAACTTGGGACTCAACTGCTGAGGTCATTAGTCCCCTAGAACTTAGAACTAGTGAAACCTAACTAACCTAAGGACATCACAAACATCCATGCCCGAGGCAGGATTCGAACCTGCGACCCTAGCGGTCTTGCGGTTCCAGACTGCAGCGCCTTTAACCGCACGGCCACTTCGGCCGGCGATGGCAGATTCGATGGACACAAGATTATCAGTGGTAGAGCGACTCTGGCAGAAGCCGCCCTGACGTGGAGCCAGCAAGCCACGTGACTCCAGGACCCAACCCAAGTGCCTACATACCATACGTTCCAGCGGCTTACAAAGAACATTGGTGAGGCTGACGGGCCGATAGCTATCCACATCAAGCGGGTTTTTACCGTGTTTGAGCACCGGAATGAAGGTGCTCTCCCGCCATTACGATGGAAAGATGCCATTGCACCAGAGCCAGTTGAAGATGATGAGAAGGTGTTGCTTGTAGTCAGATGAGAGATGTTTAATCATCTGGCTGTGTATGCGATCAGGACCAGGAGCTGTGTCGGGACAATGTGCAAGGGCACTGAGGAGTTCCCACTCTGTAAATAGGGCGTTACAGGATTCACTGCAGCATGTAGTGAATGAGAGAATGTTCCCTTCCAGCCACTGTTTGAGTGTATGAAAGGCTGGGGGGTAATTCTCTGACGCAGAGGCTCGAGCAAAGTGCTCGGCAATCACTTTTATGTCAGTACATAACTCGCCATTTATGGTAACACCGATGACAGCTGTTGGGGCCTGGTACCCGAAAAGACGTTTGATCTTTGCCCAGACTTGGGAAGGTGAAGTGTGGCCCCCAATGGTGGAGACTTATCTCTCCCAACACTCCTCCTTCCGTTGTTTGATAAGGTAGTGAACACGGGCACAGAGCCGCTTAAAGGCTATGAGGTGCTCCAGGGAAGGGTGCCACTTATGCCACAGTACAGCTCACCAACGCTCCTTAATTGCTTCAGCGACTTCCAGCGGCCACCAAGGGACTGCCTTGCGCCTCGGGCACCCTAAAGAGCGAGGGTTCGCATTTTCTGCCGCAGAGACAATTGTGCTAGTCACCTGCTCAACCATCACATCGATGTTACCGTGTGGGGGAGATTCAGCGATGACAGCAGAGGTGAAAGTTCCCCAGCCCACCTTGTTCAAAGCCCATCTGGGCAGGCGTCCATGTGCCTGATGCTGGAGCAGTGACAGGAAGATGGGGAAGTGGTCACTACCACAAAGGTCATGTGCTCTCCAGTGGATAGATGGGAGAAGTACGGGGCTGCAAATTGACAAATCAATGGCCGAGTAACTACCATGAGCCACATTGAAACGAGTGGCGGCCCCAGTATTTCAGAGGCAGAGGTCGAATTGTGACAGTAAAGTTTCGACATCTCTGCCTCGGCCAGTAATCATGGTACCACCCCACAAGGGGTTATGGGCGTTAAAATCTCCCAGAAGTAGGAAAGGTTTAGGGAGTTGATCAATCAGTGCAGCTAATACATTCAGGGGTACTGCACCATCTGCAGGAAGATATACATTGCAGACAGTTATTTCCTGAGTCGTCCTTAATCTGACAGAGGGGTTTGAAGGGGCACATGTTCACTACAGACCAAGTTTAGGACAGAAACGCAAACTCCACCTGACACTTTATTATAGTCGCTACGGTTCCTGTAATATCTGTTATAGCCACGGAGGGCAAGCGTCCGCATTGCAGGCAACAGGTTTCCTGGAGGGCAATGCAGATAACAGGTGTAAAGCTTAACAGTTGCCGTAGCTCAGCCAGGCGGTGGAAAAATCCACTGCAATTCCACTGCAGGATGACATTGTGAGACTGGGAAGGCATGGAACATTCTATGAGGCAGTTTATACCTCAGAGTCACCTGCTGCCACCAATTTATTGCCTGAGCAGTCTATATTTACTGTGTCTGAGGGCCTGGTGAGATCTAAGTCCTCAGCGGACACCAAAATCTCCACCCCATCCTCAGCCGCAGAGCTTGTAGGTAGCAGTGGTGTGGGTGCCACCGCAATTTCCTTAGTCTTAGGAGGTTTACTTTTTGGATTTCTCTCACTGCTCCTTGGGTTTCCCTGGCCGGGAGGACTTCACTGGCTCAGTCCCCGAGACTGAGGATGAGCGTGAAGCCCTACAACCAGCTGCCATCCCATATGGTTGGGGGGAGGTTGTTGCTCCCGAAGTAGATGGTGCAGGAGCAGCAGGGATGGAAATGCCCCCCCCCCCCCCCCACACCACCATCAACGGGGCAGATGTAGTCTTCCGGCTCTGAGAGGTGACCTGGGTTGGCAGAGCTGATGGTGCCAGGACTGTTGTAGCGGCGACGTAAAACAATGTCATATGCACAGGATGCAGACGTTCAAATTTTCTCTTAGCCTCAGTGTAGGTCAGTCAGTCAAGGGTCTTGTACTCCATGATTTTCCTTTCTTTCTGGAGAATCCTGCAGTTAGATGAGCAAGGTGAATGGTGCTCTCCACAGCTGACACAGATGGGAAGCGGGGCACATGGAGTACTGAGATCTGATGGGCATCCGCAATCTCGGCATGTGATTCTAGAAGTACAGCGGGAAGACATATGGCCGAACTTCCAGCACTTAAAGCATCGTATCGGGGGAGGGATATAGGGCTTTACATCACACCAGTAGACCATCACCTTGACCTTCTTGGGTGAAGTATCACCCTCTAAGTCCAAAATGAAGGCACCGGTGGCAACTTTCAGACCCCAGTGGACACGCCAGACAAAATGTACAGTGCGTCGCTCTAAATTGACGTGCACCTCATCGTCACACTGCAAAAGAAGGTATGTGTGAAATATGTACTCTGGACCATATTTAAGTTCTTATGAGGCGTGATGGTTACAGAAACATCCCCCACGTTGTCACAAGCGAGTAACTCCTGTGACTGGGCAGAGGATGCTGTTTTGATCAAGACTGATCCAGATCTCATTTTGGACAAGCCCTCCACCTCCCCGAACTTGTCCTCTAAATGCTCAACAAAAAACTGAGACTTCATCGTCATGAAAGATTCCCTAACAGCTCTCGAATATACAATGTGTGTGTGTGTGTGTGTGTGTGTGTGTGTGTGTGTGTGTGTGTGTGTGGGTGTGCGTGCACGTGCGCACAAGCATGTATTATAACAGGAAATAGAATTTGCCTGAAAGCTAATACAGTTTTCAATCTTCTTTATGTGCTTGCTAATGACTCCATGTCTCCACTATGCAGTGAGTTGTTATCCTATACTCTAACTTACTTACTTTTCTGCCACGACTTTCCATACTGTAATTTGTAATTCAGAATCAGTTCCGAAAAATAAATAAGTGACACACACACACACAAACACACACACACACACACACACACACACACACACAAATAAAAATAAATAAAAAAAATAAAAAAACTATGTGCTTCAACATTGCATATTTCCCCAGTTTTTCAAGTTTGCAACTACTGGAAGAAGGTCCAGGTCATAGCACTCTATAAAAAAGAGTAGAAAATCGGAGCACATAATTACCGACCAATTTCACTGAGATTGATTTGTTGCAGAATCATGGAACATATTGTGTGTTCAGACATAATGACCTTTCTAGACTCTGAGAAGCTCATCTGTAGAAACCAGCGGTCACGCGAGAGACAGCTGGCCCTTTTTTGTGCATGATATACAACAGGCTCTACATACCGGCTCCCAGGTTGATGCCATATTTCTCGACTTTCGAAAGGTGTTCGACTCAGTTCCGCACTGTCGCTTGCTCCAAAAAGTGCGCGCTTACGGTCTATCCGATGACATATGTGGTTGGATAGGAAGTTTTCTAACAGACAGAGAGCAGCATGTCTGTCCTGAATAGGGTGAATTCAACAGAAACAAGCGTAACTTCAGGTGTGCCCCAGGGCAGCATAATAGGTTCTGCTGCCCTTTATGATTTAAATAAACGATCTGATTGATGGTACTGAAAGTGGCATTAGATTGTTTGCCGATGATGCTGTAGTCTACAGGAAAATAGTATGACATGAAATTTGTGAACAAATCAATGATGATTTGCAGAAAATAAATGCGTGATGTAATGACTGGCAGTTATCTCTCAGTATTAGTAAGTGTAACCTACTGTGTATAACAAGGCAAAAATCCCCATTAATGTACGAGTACAAAATAAATGCCCAGGATTTGGAAGCAGTAACATCCGTCAGGTATCTGGGTGCGACTATTCAAAATGATCTCAAATGATCAGATTATACAAGTAACGGGCAAGGCGAGCTCCAGATTGCGGTTTATTGGTAGAATCCTGAAGCAGTGCAGTCCTTCAACAAAGGAAATTGCTTACAATATGTTAGTTCATCCAGTCTTAGAGTATTGTTCATCTGTATGGGGACCCTTACCAGTTGGGTCTCATTCAAGAGATTGAGAAGGTCCAAAGAATAGCAGCAAGATTCGTGACTGGTACATTTAGCCATGGTGAGAGCGTTACGAATCTCTCAGAAAGTTTGAAATGGGATAAACTTGTAGATAGACAACGTGCTGAACAGAAGAGGCTGCTCACTAAATTCCGAAATCTGATCTTCACCGAGGATGTAGAGCATATATTATTACCACCAACTTTCAAATCGCGCAATGATCACCATTCAAAGATAAGGGAAATTAGAGCTCGTAGTGAGACGTTCAGTCGTTTTTCCCTCGTGCAACCCGCGAGTGGAACAGATTGGGGGGTGGGGGATATGACTTTTAGGCGAATTGTGCCCTCCACCACACACTACTTGGTGGCTAGCGGAGTATATATGTAGATGTAGATACTTAATGTTGTCATGTTACATGATGTTTTGCAAAGTCCCCTCACTGTCTTCTTCTTGTACGCCAAGCACAGATTTCTACCAGTCGTCATCTGGTTTCACAATAAGACCAAAGTCAAAGAGACAGCCACAATATATCATGGCAACATTAATTCTATCCCAAACTCAAAAATCTGTGAATAAACAGCTTCAGCACGAAAATTAAAATGATCATTGCATATTTTCTCTCTCTTACTCTTTTTGATTTGTGTGTTAAATTATAAACAGACAAACCTCAAGGAACTCTGACTTTCCCAGTTCTGGAATTTCAAATACCACAACAAGGGCATGTAAAATTTCATCAGAGTGTACACCGAACATAAGATCCAGTTCCACGTCACCAGCCAATGACACTAGAGCATTCACCAGTGCACTCTCAAAAGCCGATACAGGAAGGGCAAAAAGTGCCTCATAAGTTCGACGCAATGAAGCAAAGTCTATCCAGACCTCATCCTTCACACTCTTAGTCTTGCTCTCACTTGACTGACACTCAGCTCCTTCCACATCACAAGACATTTCTGTACTGTCCTCATCCTTGTCCATGTCTCCCTCCATGATACGCACATCTTCCTTCTTCAGGTTTTTCAGGTTCTTGGGTGCTTTCTCTAACACAGCATCAATCGGAGAATCTGGATGCTCCTTCCTGAAGCTTGCACTCAGAGATGGGATACTGGAGTATACTTCACCCAGAGTCCTAATAAGCAAGGAGTACGAATCTGCCTCCTTACACTTTCTAATTACTTCCATCAGTTTCTCTTCTGTCAAGTAAGGAACAGTCTTCTGAGCTGTAATATAATATACAAATTATTTGAGTGGTAGCATGTGAAACACTTATGTTTGTGGCAAACAATATTTAAAACACACACACACACAATCAAAATACATGCATGTAGCATTACCATTAATGTAATGGAACATGCTGTAAATAAATTAATGAATGTATGAATATGTCTGAAGTAATTTCATTTAAAAATATAATTATTTAATGTATTAGGCTCTGAAGAGAATAGAAGCCTCACACAATTCATAGGTAAGTGAAATTACATGTGAAATCAAAAGGGATGTGAGGGGTAGTCAAAGTTTTGGTTATAACCTCAGAAAGTAAAGTTGTTTAATTAATTTTTACTTTGTTTGTATGTGTATACTTGCAGTCCTGGCACATACTGAAATCCCTGCACGACAGAGCCAGAGCTTGTCTACAGGAGTGAGAACCAAAAGTTGAAGCCTGCTGATAAAAGAGGGAATCATGTAGTAATTTTTGCCAGCAGCAGAGATGTGGCAGCTATGTCAGGCCAACTACAGCTAAAACAGTAATACGGGCTTGGACTGACCTGAAATATCTGCACCATTTCCAATGCTGACAAGAACCAATTTCCAGACAGTACATTTCAGCAACTGGCTGTGCTATTTACTTGTGTCTCCTTTAGTGGCAGACTAAGGTATTAGTCTGCAGGAATTTCAGTGTGTAACAGGACTGCAGTTATATATAGAGTTCAGATTTTGCATATTTTGAATATCATTTTTTTAATTGTGCCTAGTGTTGTACCTTTATGAATTATGATATTTTGGAGGTACTAGGCTACTTTAAATTCAAATTTAAAATGCATATATTTGCATATTTTTGGCAATTGAGCATATTATTGTCATACTCAGAGGGGATTTAGAGGTCGTACTGAGGTTCATTTTGTTCCCTGACAACCCAAGAACCTCACAGAATATTAGGCAACAAATTTCCAAAATGAGATAATACGGGATGAGCCATCAGAATAAAAGCCTTTCAGGTAAACGTGGGTAGTTTATAGAAGGACATAGTCTTGTTTTTCCACTGCGGCAGTCTCTCGGTTAAGGAGGCAAAAGACTTGTGATGGTTCATTGATGCAAGATGGATTATTGGTGTAGACACGTGCTTCGGTATTTGTTGCCCGCAGTTCATGCGTGTTCAGGTCGCTCACCTGATCTCTGCTGTGAGCCAACAATGCCCTACTAGTTACTGTTGGCATTTCAGAATATGAATCATTCTTGTGTGTGTTTCCGTACTGTTCACATCAAATCTTTGCTACCTTCTTCAAATTACAAATATGCCCAGGCCAAAAACCAATAATTTAAGGAAATGGATCAAGAGCGATTGTGCTGTCACAACGGACTGAAAAATAATATTCTGCCAACTATGTGAAAAAGAGGTAAGTTTAATTTTGGTGGTGGTGGTAGTGGTGGTGGTGGGGGGGGGGGGGGGGAGGGTGGGGGGTGGGGGACCCTTAGGAATTACCTTCGGCATTCTTGCAAACTAAAAAAAATGCTGTGAGGGGATCGAAGTTTCAATTTTTAGAAACTTATCTGTAGTCTTAATTCACTTGTTTGAGTGACTATCTCGCCGGTACAATTGCACATACTTATTGATATTTATTCCCTTCTCTGACGCTTTAGGTCAGGGTTGAGAAAAATTTCAACTGGATCAGCATAAAAAGACATCTCAGCACCAGAACAATGTAACCAAGACATGGTTAAAAACTTCACAGCAACCACTGATCTCCACATTTTCGAAGCATATGGACGACAAAAATGAGTTCAATGAAGATCTTTGCGAGACTTTAATGAAAGAAAACATCCCCTTGAATAAGCTGGAGAATGAAGGATTGAGGACCTTCTTGAAAAAATACACAGGAAAAGATATTCCTCACGAAGGCAACACTCAGATAGAACTATGTGGACCCATTGTATGAAAAGGTAAGGTCTTTCAGTAATTTTTATGAACGTAGGTACATGAAAGTCAATGGATATAATTTGATACATACATGGGCCAAAATAATAGTCATTTAATTAAAAAAAGACCTAGAAAAAAAATTTAAATTATGTTTGAATGTTTATTTTTGTAAAATGAACAATTACTTGAACGTAAAAAAACTAAATTTAAAGTGAGTGAGCTTTTTCAAGAAAGGAAAAGACAAATGAAGAAAGAACTTGAGAAGGAGACAGTCTGTCTCAAAATGTTCACTGCAAAAAAGAAAGTAAATTTATTTTTAAAGAGTATAATTTTTGTGTGTGAACTAAATGACTATTGTTTTGGTCAATATATAGATACGTAATAAAATAGTCAAAATATAGGTAAGTGCTAAAACGGATATAGTTCGTTTTCGTATGTATCTCTCCTATGTAATGTCCACATGTTTATGTGTGTGTGTGTGTGTGTGTGTGTGTGTGTGTGTGTGTTTTTTTTAATTTAATTTCTCTATTACAGACATTGGAGAATATTAGGAAAGACATTGGTGATTCTCCAGTCTGGCTATCCGTTGACGAAACCACTGATTCTTGTGGTTGGTATATGGTGCAAGTCATAGTTGGAAAACTCTCTGCTGAAGAGGCTGGACGAGGACCCCTCACACTGTGCAAAGAAGTGGAGCGAACGACACACGCCACGATTTCACACACTGTGCAGGAAGCATTGTGTAAGTTTCACCAATATTGAATAGTTTAAAATAAATTAGACTTAATATAAGAATGCAGTTTTTTACATCATATCCTGAGCCAATAATTAGTTTTTCACATCATGTCCTGAGCCAATAATAAAATAATAAAAAAAATTGTAAAATCCTTTGATTTTCTTTCAGGTGTACTATGGAGAAGTTAAGATCAGAAGCGTAGGGAGAACAAGGTTTTGGCCATTAAGACAGACTACTTAGTGCCGCATATACGCTGAAGGCCGCAGAGTATCTCCAGGTGTTTTACTCTAAAATTATTCCCCTCACGTGTCTGGCTCACGGCATCCATTGAGTCGCTGAAGAGGTCAGAGCCACATTGCCCGAGTTCAACAGCCTTATATCTTCAGCAAACGTTTTCATCAAGGCACCAAGTCAAGTGAAAGCTTTCAAGACTGCTCACCCAGACTGTCCTCTGCCACCTGAACCAGTCTTGACGAGGTGGGGATCGTGGATTTCAGCTGCGGACTATTATGCAGACAACCACAGGAAAGTTGAAGAGGTATGAATGCATATGTAGTTCTGGATAAATTGAATAAGCAAAAAAAAAAAAAAAAAAAAAAAAAAAAAACCGAACACAACATGTACAGCATTTTTCAGCTTTAAACCAATATTCACTAGATTACTACTTTCTTGTTCCAGGCCCTAAAGGGCTTTGAAGATAGTGAAAATTTAGCCATAACATAAGCCAAGGATGCCCTGAAAATTCCAGCATGTTATACAGCCTATCTCTCATCCGAGCACACTTGGGTAGCCTTCCAGACCTAATTGAGAAACACGAGACTCATAACATGGAAGTTACTAAGGCAGTGGCTCTCGTCAAAGGACTCAGGACACAGAGCAAGAGTTGGCCAGGTCCGATCGGTGAGAGACTTAGAAGAAAATTGGATGCAGTTCTTCATAGAAATCCTGGTTGGCCTACGATTCAGAAGATCGCTCAGTTACTGGAAGGAGAGAAACGCTCCAAGAATCTAGATGATTTCACATTGTCTGACGTTGCTGCTCTTAAATTTTTCCCTGTAGTCATGTGATGTTGAACGATCAGTTTCAAGATTGAAAATGTTATTATCTGGCCACAGGAAAAATTTTCACGTAGAGAATATGGAGAAAATGTTGGCAATTCAAAACATTTTTAGAATTTAGCAAACTTATCGTGTAAGTACCTCTGTCATACTTCATTTTTTCATTGAATTATAACCATTATTGAAAATATTTGATGGTTATTCATTAATTTTCCCAAGTAACATGCATAATTAAAAAAATTATCTTAGATAAATGCATAATTAAAGAATTTTACCTGCATATTTAAAAGCATTTTCTGGCAGTAAGACAATATTTTAACTGCATATTTCGAGGAGTTTTGGCACATATTTCGTGGGTTTTAACTGCATATCGATCCAAACACTAGTAATACACCAGGGAAAAAAAATTGTGGTGATAATTGAAACTTTTTATGACTATTGATTGCAGTACAATAATTGAATGTGTCAATGTAACCACTCACTGTATCATTGCATTGAGTGGTCGACAGGCATAAAAACAGGTGTGAAAATGTTGCTGAGCTTCTGTGTGCCAATCGTACAATGCAACTATACAGTGTTTTGTTACCTTTAATACTTCCATTATTTGTACCAAGGGGCAGGAAAATTTCACAAACACAATGTCATGAAATTAGCAGTTTTTGGCAAAAAAGTTAAAGACCTGAGATTTTTAGTAGATATCGGGAAATTTGTAATTCTACCACATAAAAAAGTCATAAATCTGAGGATGACTGTTTACTAATAGGCGTAACTGATAGTTATTCAATGTTACAACTGCATTTTAACTTCTAATCACCTCAAGGCTGAAGTCTGTGTATAACATTAAACTGACAGTTCATTTCCCACATAAGGAACTTTGATGTAACTACAAAAACAGTACCAACATTAGAAAAACTAACACATGATTTGGCAAAAAAACCCTGAATTTGACAAAAACTTAAGAACAAATTTGACAAAAATGTAACATTGCATTTGGCTAAAAATAACACCTAATTTGATAAAAACTACCAATAAATTTGGCAAAACGGTCACCAAATTTGGTAAAAATTACACCAAATTTGGCAGAAGTATTAACCAATTTGTAAATGTAACACCAATTTTGGCAAAAAATAAAACCATTTTCTCCTGTCCCTGTTTACATCCCTTTTGATTACTTCACATCAAATTTCCAAAAGAGTATCATGTCCCCATATATGTGAACTGTGTGCAGGTTTTATTATTTTCGAGTTCTAGAACAATAAAACAACTGAAATTTCTTCAGAATAAGGTTTTCAAATCAGTCTTCACATATAACAAAGAACCACAGTACAAAATAAATACACTTTCCCAGTGCTGCTATCTTACTGGGGACAGGGAGTTTTGTCGGGTAGGGTGGGTGGGTGAGAGGAGCAACAAGCTAGGAAGGGTGCAGTAAATTGTGGCTGATAGATGGGAGGGACATTCAGCAAAGGGATGAGACAGGGAAAGACAGCAGGATAATGGGATAGGAATGTGGCACAAATGCTCTCACCCTTGGCCCGCGCACGTGTGTGTGTGTGTGTGTGTGTGTGTGTGTGTGTGTGTGTGTGTGTGTGTGTGTGTAAGAGGGAGAGGGGGTCGTTTGCAATGAAGAGAAATCTTTAGTAGCGTGAGATGAACCTCAAAGTAGTGTTACAGGACTGTTATTGTTCATACATTTAACAGGACCATTTTTGTTCATACATTTCAGCTCTGCTGCACACACTATGTAGCTTTTTAAATTGATATGACTACCAACCAGCTATCCACCAGCATGAACGGCCACTGCCACACTGTGACCAAGAGCAAAGTAGATTACCATTTGGCACAACATGCAGCTGCACACAATATGCTTGATTTCAATGCCTGCTCCACTATCCAAGCCTTCATAATACCCCCTCAACCACCAGCTTTTTTGAACTGCACAGATGGGGGTTATCCTTACAATACATTCTCCACTCCCCTAATTATCCTGGTGTCAACTATGTTAACATAGTCCTCACACCCTCCGCCCAACAGTTGCTGTCCCCCATTTCCTGAGATCTCCTCCCCATGCTTTTCTCCCACACTCTGTTTCCTGCTCCTCTCCTTTTTTTCTCCATCTCCCACCTCTTGACACTGTGCCTGTTGGCATTCTAGTCCTTGCACACGTCACTTAACAGTGTCCCCCCCCCCCACACACACACACCTGTACACTATTATCTCATCCGCCCCCTTTCCAGTCCCCTCCAGATTGCTGCTTCCATCCCACGTGATAGATGCATTCTGGCCCGAGCTGCAGGAGTTGGCAGTCGTGTGCATAAGGTGTGCTTTCTTGTGTGCATGAATGGGATCAAACAATGAGGTCATCAGTCCCATGATTTAAGAAGGGAGGAATCAAGGGAGGAACAATGCAAACAGCTCAGTCCAGTCAAGGGGAGGGGATAATGAGCAAACAAAGAAGGGAAAGGAACAGTAGGGTAGCAAGAAGAGGAAAGGACATGAGGGAGATGGGTGGAAATGGGGAGAGCAGGGGTGCTCCAGAAATGCTACGCATAGTGGGGCACCAGCACCGCCACCGAATCGTCCCTGACACCCACACCATACAATTATCATGCTACAACAGGGACAACACAAGGGGAAGAAGACAAAGAAAAGAGGAAACAAAACTGCACAACAGACCACACAAAATGCAGGGAAAAAGGCAGGGAGAACATGGCTGGTGGGAAGGCAAGGTCAACGCCTCTATAACTAACGTCTACGCCAACTGAGGGACTCAAATTCCAGAGGAAAACTGAAGGACTTAAACCTGAGAGTACAAACCACTTTCATGAAGAAAACTGAGCGCAGACATAATCCTGCAAGGGTCATCTGCTAACACCCAAGACGAGGAATGTGGGAGGGCATATTTAGTGTGAAGGTCCACAAGGTAGGGGCAGTCCAGCATAATATGAATCACCATGACGGGAGCCACACGACTACAAAATGGGGGTGGGGGTGGGGGCAGTGCAACTCCTTGCGGAGTAAAAAACCACAGGTCAACCTAGTATGACCAATAAGAAGATGGCAGAGAATGATAGGGAAGAATGCCTTATGGTGTGAGTCTCCCTGATGGCGCAAAGTTTTTTTCTAGATGGCAGGAAGGGTGGGGGGTAGCCTTCCAAGAATCACCCCATGATAGAGCAAAAATGGATTTGATGTAAAGCCACAAATCCGCCTCTGGATGGGTCACGGAGAATGGAGATGGGTAGTTGGAAGCCACCCCCTCCCTCCCCTGTTCCCCCAGCCCGATGAGCAGCTAGCTCATTAGTAGGGATACCTATATGGCCAGGAACCCAAAGAGAATCAACTTAACAAGCAGCATCACCAACATCAGTGAGAAAGTCATGGATGGCAGAGACCAAGGAGTTGCGGGAGAAACTCTGAGCGACAGCCTGAAGGCCACTATTCAGTCTGTACATAATAAAACTCAGCTGAGTGAGGGCTGTTTAAGGAAGCAGAGGGCCCGGTAGTTTGCCATCAATTCCGCAGTAAACACCCCACATGTAGCAGGCAAGAAGAGATGGTGTTCCATGCCAACAGGAGACATTAAGGCATGTGCCACATAATGAACCGATTTAGAGCCTTGGCGCAAAACACAATGGCATCTTGAAACCAATGGCATTTTGAACCTCCTGCATGAGTAATTGGAACAAACAATGGAACACCGTTGGAGCAGTAGAGGCTTTTGGATCCCTTAAGAAATCCGTCCGGATCCAACACTGAGCAACTAATCAAGGAGGGATGGTCAGGAGAGAATGTGGGGAAGAGGACAAGGAGGAAATATGGAAGTCTCAGCAGAGAGAAGTGAGGCAGAGCTCAAACAGTAAACCCAACCGAGGGATGCAGCGGGCGGGTGACTGTCCAAAGCCACGAAAAGAAGAGAATAGGAGGGTTGAGCAGGGGAAGAGTGGATAGCAATGACATGGGAAACCAGGAGCTGGGACCACCAAATCAAAAGGGAAGGGATCCCAGTGTCAACCAGATGACTATCGACAGGGTTAGTGCAAAACGGATACCATGATGGTGAACTGGGTCCAAGAGGAACAGCATGGAAAAGGCAGCTGATCCATAAAATTGACAACCATAGTCAAGACTAGACAGAAGTAATACCTGGAATAGGTGGAGAAGGGTTGAATGATTTACACCTCAAAATGTGTGGGTAAGGAAGTGATGAACAAAGTTTACAGAAAAAGGCAATCTTCAGATGATAGATATGGGGAAACCAAGTAAGCCTGTTGTCACAAAGAAGACCCAAGAAACGGAACTGGGGGACCACAGTCAGTCAGCAAGCGGGTCCAGTCAAGCAAGCTCAGCAATGCCAGCAGCACAGATGACCCTATCAGCAAGGTCACGGATGACTTCATCAATACAACCTGACAAAGAAGGTGGAAAAACAATCTAGGAGTTATATAGAGACCAATCAGTATGAATGGGAAGCCCGCTGGGGTAACCTGGTCATTGGGAGATAGGAAGGGAATGAGAGAATCAACAGGAAATGGTCACTACCACACAGGTCATCTTGTGGAGACCAGTGTAAGGAAGGATGAATGGGAGGGGAAGGAAGTGAAAGATCAATGGCAGAGAAAGTGCAATATGCCACACTAAAATGAATAGGGGAAACATCATTAAGAATGCATTGGTATGGTGCACAAGTGGTCAATGACCCTGACAAGATGAGAAAGCACTGCCCCACAACGGCTGATGGGCGGGGAGGGGAGGGAGGGTGGCAGATACAGGTGGTCTGTCAGAAGGGAGACAGAGATTGCAAACCATGACTGCAGAATCCAAGTGGACATGAACAGCAACTGCTTCCAATGGGGTATGAAGTGGGATCCATGTACAAACAACATCTATAAGGACCAACGTGCAGACGCCACTGAAAGCCCACAAAGGGCTGACCCAGTTCCAACAGAAAGCACAGAACCCACAAAGGGTCACCAAGTAAGCATCTTTAAAATGAGATTCCTGTAGAATGACAGAAATGACCTAGTAAAAGGCAATAAGGGACTGCAACTGTGGGAGGTGAAGATAGTAACCATTACAATTCCATTGATTAAGGGCGGAGTAGGTATCCAAATGGGAGGCATATGGGTTGGAGGGAATCACACTTCCGGATCACCATCCATTATCACCAAGGATGGGGTCGGTGTGGCATCCATAAATAAAAGGTTGCAAGGTGGGAGATGGCACCTCTGGGGGCTATGGGGGAGGGGGATCCCAGGAAGGAGCCCCGTCTCTATGGGCACCAAAGATGGCTGCACTTCTTCAGCCGGGAGGGGGAGTCATACCTGTTGGGGAGGGCGAGGGAACAGCAGGGGAGGGGGGAGGAGAGCAGGATGGGACTGGGGTAAGGAAGAGGGAGGAGGGAAAAGGACATAACAGAGGCAAAAGTGGAAGTCATGGACACACAGTGAAGTCAGTCGTATGTTTGACCAGCCTCAGTGTAAGATAACTGATCAAGGAACTTACACTCCCAGACCTTATTTTCTTTCTTATAAGCCAGGCAATCTGGTGAGCACAGAGAGTGACAGTCATGACAATTAACACATATGGGTGGCAGAACACAGGCTCCCTCACAGAATGGGTGTCCACAGTCACCACACAGACGGTCCTCGGTACATTGGGAAAACACGAGCACAAAACGCACACACTGAAAGCACCTCATGTGTGGCAGGTTGTACGGCTTCACATGACACCATTAACACTTGACCTTTATCTTCTCCAGGAGTGTATCTCCTTTGAAAGCCATAATAAAGGTGTAGCTACAGGTGCAGATGTCCTTACGACTTTTCTGCACATGAAATGATTTCCCCATCATGGCCTGGAATTCCTCATCAGTTTGAAGCACGAGTCCCTATGATAAACACTTCCTGGACCGGAATGAAGAACTGGTGAGGTGTAATAAGAACTGGGACATCGCCATGACTATCAAAAGCACAGAGCTGCACATCGGGTGGCAAAAGCAGCTATGATCATCAAGGAACCTGACTGTTCACTTACTGAGAGACTCCACTTTGCCAAACTTGTCTTCAGTATTCCCTCCCCCCCCCCCCCCCAAAAAAAACTGCTTTGTGATGCTGAATGTGTTCTCATCCATCCTGGTACAAACCAGATAGTGTGGAAAGTGTTTCACCCAAAGCCGGCGACCTAGACCTCCTCCTAGGGTGTAGGGACATAAAAGTTGCGTTCTATGATCCATTCCCAATCTAAGAGATGGCCGTCGAAAAGGCTGCTGCCGGAAGGTATTATGCTCCAGAACGACATGCAACCACTCCTATGCATAACATGGGGAGGCAGCAGCTAGGTGTCAGAAGTGTAATCCCAGTGTTGTAATCCACATGGACTGGTGACCTAGTGGGGTGGAGGGGGGGAGGGGGGGGGCTACGGCAGGGAGGAATCCATCCAGTAGACACTAAGGGGGGGAATTCTTCCCCAAACAGTTCACACTACAGACAGAAAATGTAGAATCAATAATGCAGCCCGGGAAGTAAGAAGGGCGGCAATAGCTTGGAGCCCTGTGTGCGCCATGCACAAACTCACAAAAGAACTGTGAGCCCCCTGTGAGGGTGGGCTGATGGGGTATGTGGTCTGTCAGGAGGGAGATAGAGATTGCAAAATGTGACAGCAGAGTCCAACTGTATCTGGACAGCAAATGCTTCCAATGTGGTAGGAAGGCACTAACAATGTTCATAAGGATTAACATGCAAATATCACTGGATGCCATCAAAGGGTTGACCTGATCCTGACAAAGCGCAGAACTCACGAATGGTCGGGGAGTGAGTATCAGTAAAATGAGATTTCTGTAGAATGACACAAGCCATGGAGTAAAAGGAAATAATGGATTGCAACTCCAGAAGGTGATAGCAGTATCAGATACAACTCCATTGAGTAAGCATGGAATAGTGATCCAAATGGGAGGTGAACAGCCCAAACCCAGTCATGCCGTTGGGTCACCATCCATCATCAACAAGGACAGGGCAACATCCATGAACAAGAGGTCAGACACAATATATGGACACCAGAGGGCTATTTCTAGGCACTTAGTTTTCTTCCTCTTTTCCTTCATGGGTCAAGAAAGCAGCTTGCAGCTTCCTGCTCCCTGCACACACACACACACACACACACACACACACACACAGAGAGAGAGAGAGAGAGAGAGAGAGAGAGAGAGCAGGCTTCACCAAGATAGAGATCAGGCGATCTTGGGGCGCACAGACTGTGGGTCGTGCAGCAGACATGTGGCAGTATGCCTCCAATCTGGGAGAGGTGGAGAGGTCTCAGCAGGAAGGAGCCTCTCAATGTCAGATGCAGCAGAATGGGGACACTTCACCAGTTGGGTCGGGGAGGGGGGGGGGGGGGAGGTAGAGGGGAGGGTCAGGGAACCACAGGGGTGAGGGAAAGGAGAGGGGGAAAGGATGTAACAGAGGTAAAGTTGGATGTCACAGACACTGGGCAAATATGTTGAGCCTCAGGATAGATAGGATAAACGATCTTAGGATTTACACTCCTATGTCTTCTTTTCCTTCTTACAAACTGGGCAATCCAGCGAGCATAGACAGTGATGGTCATCATATATAATGCAGACTGGTGGTGGTACATAAGAGCTCCCCCTCATGGTGTGGGCATCCACTTTCACAACATAGAGGGTCCGCTGTCAATCAGGAGACATGGATCCAAAATGCAAATGCTGAGAACACCTCATGGGTGGCATGATGTACGGTTTTAAATCACAATAATAAACCATAACCTTGACCTTCTCAAATGGCAGAAAAAATATGTCAGTATCAATGTGACTGTCCTCATGGCCATTTTGAATACACTGAACAAAACTGATGCCCTGCCATTCCAGAATGGCCTGGACTTCCTTATCAGTTTCAAACATCCCATGAAAAATGACATTCTGAACCATATTTGAAAAGTGGCGAGCAGCAATGGACACCAGGATGTCACCAAGGTGGTGATAGACTGGGTGGCAAAAGAAGTTTTGACCAACACCAAACCTGACCATATCTCACTGACTCCATTTCGCAAAACTTATTTTCCGTAGTGTCCATGAAAAATAATGCCTTGGTGGCAGCGAAAGTGTCCCAGTCAGTCCTGGTGCAGACCGGGTAGTGGGGAGAGGGTTTCAATCCAAGCTGGTGATCCTGGCCCACCTTCCAGGGAGTAGCCAGGGAGGAGAAGGCCACGGGGTCATAATAAGTAGCATTAAAGTATCCATTCCCAACTAAAAAGACTGCTGAAGAAGAACAAACAGTTTTTTGGAACTTAATATGTTTCATATGCAAAGCATCCACCTTATACCAACCACTCCAGTCTGGGGTTCTCTCCACAGGCACCAACCAGCCATACCACCAGCCTTCTGCAACAGTGGCTGTTCCCAGGAGATCTGGTACTCCAGAATAACAAGCAATCACTCCTAGACACACACAGGAAGGTAGCATGTAAGGTGTCAGAAGTGTGATCCCTGTCTCATCGGGAGTCTTAACCGAGTGTGTACATAATGAAACCATCACACAGACTGGTTACTGTGCGGGCTATATAGTGCTGAAAGGACAATAGCATCAATGAACGGATGAAAGAGACAGTACAGTCACACACCAAATAGACTAAGGTAGGTGTTCTTCCCTAGTTGGCTCGCAATATGGAGACAAGATTTAGAAATGGAGGTGAAACCCCAAAGTGGAGACCAAAAATGCCAGAAAAAAAAGAAGAATAAAACTGTAAGGGATGGCAGAAACCAGGAGGATAGCCAACTGGTGTAAGCAAGGATGCCAAGAGAGGGGAAGGAGTGAACACTGGGAGGGAGGGGCACAGGGAAGATAATGCAGCCAGTAAGGAAGACAGGGCAGCAACAGCTTGGGGCCCTTGTGCGCCACACATGAACTAACCAAGGTCATTAGACCCCTGGGTGTCTAAACCTGGGGGAATTTTGCCCGTCTCATATACTATGCATACCAGACGGAAGAGTTTTGTCATGATTGGTTCTGCCAAGTATTTTAACAATTGTGAAGAAATGGTGTCTAATCCAGGCATCCTGTTTAGATTTAGGTCTTTCAGCACTTTGATAAATTATTTTCACAATATTGTATCCTTATTTCATCTTAACCCATTTTCTTCTCTCTTTCCATAATATTGCCATTACATCCTTTCCTGTACAGCTCAACTATATATTTTTTCCACGCCTCTAAGCTTTTTATTCCCTGTTTAGAACTCGCTTGCCTTTCAAGCTTTTTATGTTATTGAAGAGTGGAGTTCCACTTGCACACCAACTTCTCTTGATGCAACTTCAACTTCAATAAAACAGATTTATCACGAAGGTAACATATCAGATGTTAACAAAACACACAACTCAAATGAAAAAACATCGAAATGTTCTGATACTGGATTTAGTATTCACAACAAAAGTAATCACATATGACCCATCAATATTGGCCAATTAATGTACAGAATTATTCATTCACCAGCCAGAAAAACTGTTTAAACAATGGCAGGCAGCAACAATTTGAATACTACAGTGATGGAAAAACCAGAATGCTGTGAAAGCTGTTGTCTTGGTTTGTTATCAAGAGAACATTATTTGCAGTCTCCAATCTCTTGCACCCACCTACAGCTAACATTAAGTACGAAACAACAATACACACAGTAGCACTGTAGCAGCTATTGTTGAATGCTGTGTTTGATTCTGTTGCGCAGTGTTCATTTTGCGCATGACAAAATGTGTTTTCTGGTACAACAAAGGCAATACATATGACCACTTGAACTTTACTGGCAATTCATTTAACAGGATAACTGTTCCTAGAAGTAAACCCAATTAGACTTGATCTGGATGAACTAGTGTTAACATGAGTGGGCTGTTCCATTAACCCCTCTCACACCACCATCATGCGAGTGGCCTACACAGTGAAGCCACAGGGGCTTCACCTACTGAAGACTACCAGAAGATCTCATATGCCTGCTGGGCTGACAGGTGGCAACACGAACGTCACCAAAGGTCCCTGGCCCAGTGAACCTGCTCAGTTCTGTGGGTGGCCACAAACAGATCCAGCTGTATCCTGGCGTTACAAGTGTATTTAGGCTGGCGCCAATCTGTGCCAGGTCAGTTCATTCCTATGAGTCCTCTGGGCCATGTGCTGACCACATTAGTGGTCCATCACTCAGAGTTTTCCTTAAGGAAATCATCAGAATCTCCAACACCACACTACTGCCATTCACCACTGCAAAATGGACCCGTCAGTGACTACATCTACATCTACATCTACATTGATACTCCGCAAGCCACCCAACGGTGTGTGGCGGAGGGCACTTTACGTGCCACTGTCATTACCTCCCTTTCCTGTTCCAGTCGCGTATGGTTCGCGGGAAGAACGACTGTCTGAAAGCCTCCGTGCGCGCTCTAATCTCTCTAATTTTACATTCGTGATCTCCTCGGGAAGTATAAGTAGGGGGAAGCAATATATTCGATACCTCATCCAGAAACGCACCCTCTCGAAACCTGGCGAGCAAGCTACACCGCGATGCAGAGCGCCTCTCTTGCAGAGTCTGCCACTTGAGTTTATTAAACATCTCCGTAACGCTATTACGGTTACCAAATAACCCAGTGACGAAACGCGCCGCTCTTCTTTGTATCTTCTCTATCTCCTCCGTCAACCCGACCTGGTACGGATCCCACACTGATGAGCAATACTCAAGTATAGGTCGAACGAGTGTTTTGTAAGCCACCTCCTTTGTTGATGGACTACATTTTCTAAGCACTCTCCCAATGAATCTCAACCTGGTACCCACCTTACCAACAATTAGTTTTATATGATCATTCCACTTCAAATCGTTCCGTACGCATACTCCCAGATATTTTACAGAAGTAACTGCTACCAGTGTTTGTTCCACTATCATATAATCATACAATAAAGGATCCTTCTTTCTATGTATTCGCAATACATTACATTTGTCTATGTTAAGGGTCAGTTGCCACTCCCTGCACCAAGTGCCTATCCGCTGCAGATCTTCCTGTATTTCGCTACAATTTTCTAATGCTGCAACTTCTCTGTATACTACAGCATCATCCGCGAAAAGCCGCATGGAACTTCCGACACTATCTACTAAGTCATTTATATATATTGTGAAAAGCAATGGTCCCATAACACTCCCCTGTGGCACGCCAGAGGTTACTTTAACGTCTGTAGACGTCTCTCCATTGATAACAACATGCTGTGTTCTGTTTGCCAAAAACTCCTCAATCCAGCCACACAGCTGGTCTGATATTCCGTAGGCTCTTACTTTGCTTATCAGGCGACAGTGCGGAACTGTATCGAACGCCTTCCGGAAGTCAAGAAAAATAGCATCTACCTGGGAGCCTGTATCTAATATTTTCTGGGTCTCATGAACAAATAAGGCGAGTTGGGTCTCACACGATCGCTGTTTCCGGAATCCATGTTGATTCCTACATAGTAGATTCTGGGTTTCCAGAAATGACATGATACGCGAGCAAAAAACATGTTCTAAAATTCTACAAGAGATCGACGTAAGAGATATAGGTCTATAGTTTTGTGCATCTGCTCGACGACCCTTCTTGAAGACTGGGACTATCTGTGCTCTTTTCCAATCATTTGGAACCCTCCGTTCCTCTAGAGACTTGTGGTACACGGCTGTTAGAAAGGGGGCAAGTTCTTTCGCGTACTCTGTGTAGAATCGAATTGGTATCCCGTCAGGTCCAGTGGACTTTCCTCTATTGAGTGATTCCAGTTGCTTTTCTATTCCTTGGACACTTATTTCGATGTCAGCCATTTTTTCGTTTGTGCGAGGATTTAGAGAAGGAACTGCAGTGCGGTCTTCCTCTGTGAAACAGCTTTGGAAAAAGCTGTTTAGTATTTCAGCTTTACGCGTGTCATCCTCTGTTTCAATGCCATCATCATCCCGTAGTGTCTGGATATGCTGTTTCGAGCCACTTACTGATTTAACGTAAGACCAGAACTTCCTAGGATTTTCTGTCAAGTCGGTACATAGAATTTTACTTTCGAATTCAATGAACGCTTCACGCATAGCCCTCCTTACGCTAACTTTGACATCGTTTAGCTTCTGTTTGTCTGAGAGGTTTTGGCTGCGTTTAAACTTGGAGTGGAGCTCTCTTTGCTTTCGCAGTAGTTTCCTAACTTTGTTATTGTACCACGGTGGGTTTTTCCCGTCCCTCACAGTTTTACTCGGCACGTACCTGTCTAAAACGCATTTTACGATTGCCTTGAACTTTTTCCATAAACACTCAACATTGTCAGTGTCGGAACAGAAATTTTCGTTTTGATCTGTTAGGTAGTCTGAAATCTGCCTTCTATTACTCTTGCTAAACAGATAAACCTTCCTCCCTTTTTTTATATTCCTATTAACTTCCATATTCAGGGATGCTGCAACGGCCTTATGATCACTGATTCCCTGTTCTGTACATACAGATTCGAAAAGTTCGGGTCTGTTTGTTATCAGTAGGTCCAATATGTTATCTCCACGAGTCGGTTCTCTGTTTAATTGCTCGAGGTAATTTTCGGATAGTGCACTCAGTATAATGTCACTCGATGCTCTGTCCCTACCACCCGTCCTAAACATCTGAGTGTCCCAGTCTATATCTGGTAAATTGAAATCTCCACCTAAGACTATAACATGCTGAGAAAATTTATGTGAAATGTATTCCAAATTTTCTCTCAGTTGTTCTGCCACTAATGCTGCTGAGTCGGGAGGTCGGTAAAAGGAGCCAATTATTAACCTAGTTCGGTTGTTTAGTGTAACCTCCACCCATAATAATTCACAGGAACTATCCACTTCTACTTCACTACAGGATAAACTACTACTAACAGCGATGAACACTCCACCACCGGTTGCATGCAATCTATCCTTTCTAAACACCGCCTGTACCTTTGTAAAAATTTCGGCAGAATTTATCTCTGACTTAAGCCAGCTTTCTGTACCTATAACGATTTCAGCTTCGGTGCTTTCTATCAGCGCTTGAAGTTCCGGTACTTTACCAACGCAGCTTCGACAGTTGACAATTACAATACCGATTGCTGCTTGGTCCCCGCATGTCCTGACTTTGCCCCGCACCCGTTGAGGCTGTTGCCCTTTCTGTACTTGCCCAAGGCCATCTAACCTAAAAAACCGCCCAGCCCACGCCACACAACCCCTGCTACCCGTGTAGCCGCTTGTTGCGTGTAGTGGACTCCTGACCTATCCAGCGGAACCCGAAACCCCACCACCCTGTGGCGCAAGTCGAGGAATCTGCAGCCCACACCGTCGCAGAACCGTCTCAGCCTCTGATTCAGACCCTCCACTCGGCTCTGTACCAAAGGTCCGCAGTCAGTCCTGTCGACGATGCTGCAGATGGTACCTCAGGCATTGCCAGGAAGGGGCCTCTACACTGAAGACTGCAGTGAATTTTAGTACTGGGCATTACCGTTACTCTGTGTTATAACTTTCAACACCAAAGTGAACTCATACTTTAGCTTTGTCATTTATTGGGGTCATCTGCCCAATTATGAACTTCTGTTAATCAAGTACTAACCAAAACTTTACTATGAACAGTCCTAATAAAACCTCACTCATGAAGCAGCTTTTTGTTTTTGTGTTCATTAAGTAACATGTTCTGCATTGTTTACCTGGGCTGTGTTCTCATTCTGCCTCTACTAGCATGACATATCAGATAATATCACTGCCTGATCTGTGAGAATCAGTCAATACTTCTGAGGATTATATCATTACTGTACATGTCGAGAGCCTTGGTTCTATAGGGAAGCAAACTGAATTCTCTGCTCTCTATGCTCTACACTATGTGAGATATGCCACCCTAACCCAGGCCAACTGAAACACCCAGTACCGGATGTCAGTCTGATCCGTGATGTAACTGTGTTGTATTATGTGAACGTTGCCGGTATGCCTGAAATGGATTGGGTTTGAAGGTGGTGTTTTGCAGTACGTTGTGGCACTAGCATTGAATGGAATGGTGTAGAATTCTTTGTCAGTCATTGTATATTACTTGAAGGCTTTGTATTGGAATTGTGTATTTAGTGCTTTGTTAATGAGTTATAGTACCAACAGTTCCTGGCTACATATATGTTTCTGGCTTTGAAATTGTTAGTTTGGCATGTTGTTAATGGTTGGAGAGTTAATTTTTGCTTTATATTTGCTGCGACAAAGAAATTAACTATCATGTCATTGCACACACAATGGGTGATTTGGTGACAAAGATACATGTCCTCCAGTTGTCTGGTCTGGTGGTTGAATATGGCCAGTGTTATGTATGGTTTTATGACTTGTTTACTCTAGAAGTATGGTACATGTGTTTTATATGGAAATCTATATTTATGTAATTTTTTTGAGTTTGCATGTTGTATGTGTTAGCTATAGCTAATAATGATTAATTAAGATTGGTGGGTATCAAAGAGGTTGTTCTAGCTATTTCAGTAACATTAGATTTTTGATAATAGTTATACCAGCAAGGCTTTTTCTATCTTTTTTTCTGTTGTTGGCTTTGTCCTAGATGTATTCAATACCAGAGCAAAAGTTTTGGATGTCGACTTCGTTCTAAATACACAGGTCAAATGAAATTTCCAACACCAATTTTGTGGATTTGATGTAATTTTGGCTTACTTCACTTTTGAATAACTTTTTGTTTGGGTAAGTACTTGGTGCTTCAAGAACCAGAACAGATTTTAATTGTTTATTATAAACAAACTATAAAAGATAAACACACGTTGAACATGTCACTGGATAGAGGAAGGTTCAAAGTTTTGAGACAGGGGTGCTGTTGTTTGTTCGTAGCAATATGGCAACTACACCACAAGAGAAATCATCCTGTGTATGTTGGAATTTGCATGAAGTGAAACCACTGCTGAAATACAACGTGTACTCTGCCGTCGACTCAGCAAGAAGCCACCTCTGCACAATCATAGTTGGTTGGTTGGTTTGTGGGATTAAAGGGACCAGACTGCGACGGTCATCGGTCCCTTTTTCCAAAAAATTAAAACCACCCAAAGAGAATAAAAACAAACAGCAGGAAAGACGTCAGACGACACAGGACAATAAATACTCCGACAGAGATCAGACAAAACAAATTAAAATCACACAGAGTGTGACGGTGGTTGGCCGACCATAGAGAAAAAAAAAAGAGGAAAAGCCAACCACCAAGAACACATTAAAAACTCAGTTTAAAATCAGAGGCTAAAAGCCAGAATCAAAACTAAAAAAAAAAGAACATAAACACTCAGATTAAACGATAAAAACCCCCCTGCCCAAATAAAACGCAAAACTAAGTCCACCATGGCAGAGTCATCTATTAAAAGGGCAGAGAGTGTGTCAGGCAGCGCAAACGTCTGCCGGAGCACAGATAAAAGTGGACAGTCCAACAAAATGTAGACCACTTTCAATGCCGAGCCGCAGCGACAGAGAGGGGGGGTCCTCATGGCGCAATAAGTGGCCGTGGGTCATCCGTGTGTGCCCAATACGCAGTTGGCAGAGGACAACAGACTCCTTGCGAGAGACTCGCAAGGAGGAGTGCCACACAGTCGTCGTCTCCTTGACGGCACGGAGTTTGTTAGGGGTGGCCAGACTGCGCCATTCAGCGTCCCAAAGCAAGATAACTTTGCGGCGTAAGACTGCCCTCAAATCAGTCTCTGGAAGGCCAATGTCTAGAGTGGGTTCACTGGTGGCCTGTTTGGCCAGGCGGTCAACACGTTCATTGCCCGGTATACCGACATGACCGGGGGTCCACACAAAGACCACAGAGCGGCCGCAACGGGCAAGAGTATGCAGGGACTCACGGATAGCAATGACGAGAACGAGGGAAACACTGGTCGAGAGCTCATAAACCGCTCAGGGAATCGCTACAGATAACAAAGGACTCACCTGAGCAGGGGCGGATATACTCTAGGGCACGAAAGATGGCGACCAGCTCAGCAGTGTAAACGCTGCAGCCGTCCGGCAAGGAACGTTGTTCGGAATGGTCCCCTAGAGTTAGTGCATAACCGACACGACCAGCAACCATCGAACCGTTAGTGTATACAACTCCAGAGCCCTGATACGTGGCCAGGATGGAATAAAAGCAGCGGCGGAAGGCCTCTGGAGGGACTGAGTCCTTCGGGCCCTGTGCCAAGTCGAGCCGAAGGCAAGGGCGAGGAACACACCATGGGGATGTATGCAAAGTGGCCCGAAAAGGAGTTGGAACAGTGAAAACCCTAAGCCCGGAGAGAAGCTCTTTGACGCGGACCGCGATCGTACAACCTGACCGGGGCCGACGTTCTGGCAGATGGACGACCGATTGCGGGAACAGGAGACGATAGTTTGGATGCCCGGGCAAGCTAAAAACATGGGCAGCATAAGCGGCCAGCAAACGTTGGCGCCATAACCGCAGGGGAGGGACACCTGCCTCCACTAGTATGCTGTCCACAGGGCTGGTACGGAAAGCACCAATGGCTAGGCGTGTCCCGCTGTGGAGGATCGGGTCCAGCACCCGCAACGCAGATGGGGATGCTGAGCCATAAGCCAGGCTCCCATAATCCAGACGGGACTGGATTAACGCCTGGTAGAGCCGCAACAGGCTAGATCGATCAGCGCCCCAGCGGGCGTGGCTCAAGCATCTCAGAGCGTTTAGAAGCCGCCAACACGCCTGTTTAAGCTGCCGAACATGAGGCAGCCAAGTCAGCCGGGCATCAAAAACTACATCGAAAAACCTGTGGGTCTCCACCACAGCAAGGAGGTCGTCGGCAAGATAAAGCTGCGGCTCAGGATGGACTGTTCGGCACCAGCAGAAATGCATAACGCGGGTCTTGGCAGCCGAAAACTGAAAACCATGCGCTACAGCCCAAGACTGCGCCTTGCGGATTGCACCCTGTAGCTGACGTTCAACAGCTGCAATGCCAGTAGAGCTGTAGTAAAGGCAGAAGTCGTCAGCATACAGGGACGCTGAGACAGACGTCTCCACCGCCGCAGCAAGCCCGTTAATGGCTATTAAAAACAGGCAGACACTTAAAACAGTTCCCTGGGGCACACCGGTCTCCTGCACGCGAGAGGAACTATGGGAGGCCGCGACTTGCACGCGGAAGGTATGATACGACAGAAAATTGTGGATAAAGATCGGCAGAGGGCCCCGAAGACCCCATCCATGAAGCGCAGAAAGGATGTGATGACGCAATGTCGTATCGTACGCCTTCCTCATGTTGAAAAAGACAGCGACCAGGTGCTGACGGCGGGCAAAGGCAGTACGGATGGCCGACTTCAGACTCACCAGATTGTCGGTGGCGGAGCGGCCTTTACGGAACCCACCCTGAGATGGAGCCAGAAGGCCCCTTGACTCCAGTACCCAGTTCAACCACCGGCTCACCATCCGTTCAAGCAATTTGCAAAGAACGTGGGTGAGGCTAATGGGACAGTAGCCGTCCACCTCCAAAGGGTTCTTCCCAGGTTTCAGAATGGGGATAACAATACTTTCTTGCCATTTCGACAGAAACTCACCCTCAACCCAAATGCGGTTGTAAAGGTCGAGGAGCTGTCGCTGGCAGTCCACTGAAAGGTGTTTCAGCATCTGACAGTGGATGCGATCTGGCCCAGGAGTGGTATCAGGGCAAGCGGCAAGCGCACTGTGAAATTCCAACTCACTGAATGGAGCATTGTAGGAGTCAGAATGGTGGGTGCGAAAAGAAAGGCTCCGACGTTCCATCCGCTCTTTAATGGGGCGGAAGGCCAGTGGGTAATTGGAAGAAGCGGAACTCAGAGCAAAATGCTCTGCCAAGCTGTTGGCAATTTTGTCGGAGTCTGTACAAACTGCTCCATTCAGTGAGAGCGCAGGGATGCTGACAGGGGTCCGATAGCCATAGAGGCGTCGGATCTTGGCCCAGACCTGTGATGGAGAGACATGGAGGCCAATGGTGGACACATACTGCTCCCAGCACTCCTGCTTGCTTTGGCGGATAAGGCGGCGGGCTCGCGCACGCAGCTGTTTGAAGGCGATAAGGTTTTCGATGGAGGGATGTCGCTTGTGACGCTGGAGCACCCGCCGGCGATCTTTAATCGCTTCAGCGATCTCAGGCGACCACCAAGGCACAGTCTACCGCCGAGGGGACCCAGAAGAATGGGGAATGGCAGATTCGGCGGCAGTAACGATGCCGGTGGTGACCGATTGAACCACCGCATCAATGTCATCACTAGAGAGAGGCTCAATAACAGCAGTGGAGGAAAACAAGTCCCAGTCAGCCTTATTCATGGCCCACCTGCAAGGCTGCCCAGAAGACTGACGCTGTGGCAGTGACAAAGATCGGAAAGTGGTCACTACCACACAGGTCGTCATGCACACTCCAGTCAACAGACGGTAACAGGCTAGGGCTGCAAATCGAAAGGTCGATGGCGTAGTACGTGCCATGCGCCACGCTGAAGTGTGTGAAGGAACCATCATTTAAAAGCGAAAGATCGAGCTGTGCCAATAAATGCTCAATGGTGGCGCCTCGACCTGTCACCACCGACCCACCCCACAGAGCGTTATGGGCGTTAAAGTCACCCAGTAACAGGAAAGGTGGCGGCAATTGGGCTATCAGCGCAGCCAGGACAGGTTGCGGGACATCACCATCCGGTGGAAGGTAAAGACTGCAGACAGTAACAGCCTGTGGCGTCCACACCCGAACAGCGACAGCCTCTAAAGCTGTATGTAGAGGGACAGACTCGCTGTGAAGAGAGTTAAGGACATAAATGCAGACGCCACCAGACACCCTTTCATAAGCTGCCCGGTTCTTATAATAACCCCGATAGCCACGGAGGGCGGGGGTTCACATTGCTGGAAAACAAGTTTCCTGAAAAGCAATGCAGAAGAAAGGGTGAAGGCTGATAAGTTGGCGGAGCTCAGCTAGATGGTGGAAGAAACCGCTGCAGTTCCACTGGAGGATGGTATTGGCCGTGTCTGAGAAAAGCGTAACGGGACGTGGAAGGCAGATTACACCGCGGAGTCACCTGCTGCCTCCAATTGAGCACCGGTGCTAGCGCTATCCATGGCGTCTGAGGGACCGGCGAGATCGAGGTCCTCAGCAGACGCCAGAATCTCCACCTCGTCCTCAGACGTAGAGCTTGTAGGAAGCGGTGGGACGGGTGCCACCGCAATGTCGGTATTCTTGGGACTTTCTTCTGTTTCTGTTTCTCTCGTTGTGCCTTCGGTGGTGCAGGCTTGGAGGGCTTCACAGGGTCAGTCTCAGGGACGGACGACGACCGTGAGGCCCTATGACCAGGGACTGGTGGTTGTTTGAGCCACTTGCGGGTGTCTGCTGTGCCGCTAGTCGGAACTTGTGAAGGGAGGTCCCCAAGGGACCCCTTCCTTGCGAGAGTAGCCGAAGAAGTCTTACGCTTCTCTGGCTGGGAAGGGGGAACTGATGTCCCCGATTGTTGGGGGGGTGGGGGGTGTTGCTCCTGAAGTAGATGGAGCAGGAGCAACAGGTTGTGAAGTGCCCCCCACAAGCAAGGGGGCTGGTAAATTCTGACGGATCTTAGAGCCGATTCGTGACGATGGGAGAACCGTCGTTGCAGCAACGGCGTAGGTTGATGTCATTGCCAAAGGATGGAGCCGCTCATATTTCCGCCTAGCCTCGGGGTAGGTCAGGCGGTCCAGGGTCTTATATTCCATTATCTTCCTTTCTTTCTGGAATGTCCTACAGTCCGGCGAGCAGGGGGAATGGTGTTCTCCGCAGTTAACACAGATAGGAGGCTGGGCACATGGAGTATTGGGATGTGAAGGACGTCCACAATCCCGACACGAGATGCTGGAAGTACAGCGAGATGACATGTGCCCGAACTTCCAGCATTTAAAACAACTCATCGGAGGAGGGATATATGGCTTCACATCACAACGGTAAACCATCACCTTAACCTTTTTGGGTAAGACATCACCCTCAAAGGCCAAGATGAAGGCACCGGTGGCTACCTGATTATCCCTCGGACCCCGATGGATGCGCCGGACGAAGTGAACACCTTGTCGTTCTAGGTTGGCGTGCAGTTCATCGTCGGACTGCAGAAGAAGATTCCTGTGGAATATAATACCCTGGACCATGTTGAGACTCTTATGGGGCGTGATGCTAACTGAAACATCCCCCAACTTGTCACAAGCGAGCAACCTCCGTGACTGGGCAGAGGAAGCTGTTTTGATGGGAACTGACCCAGAGCGCATTTTGGACAAGCCCTCCACCTCCCCGAACTTGTCCTCTAAATGCTCCACAAAAAACTGAGGCTTGGTTGGCATAAAAGAGTCACCATCAACCCACGTACAGACAAGGTACTGGGGTGAATAATCTCCACTGCTGTCTTTAGCCATGCGTTCCTCCCATGGTGTGGCTAGGGAGGGAAATGATCTTTGATTGTATTGCTTGCCGTTGGGGTTAGACTTAGATCGCTTAGAGACTGCTGGTGGAGGCCCACCAGCAAGAGATGATGTACCACACTTCATTGCGGGTCATCCGCCCTGATGCCACCCACTCCGACCAGGGGCTCTCCCCACGGGCGCCACCCAGCCGCAGCAAAGACCACCTGGCAGGATGGCCTTTGCCGGGAGTCCCGATGCCCCAGAGGGATAGGAATCTACTCCTTGGCAGACGCGGGGAGGTAGCAGCTCAGGCATCAGCAGTGCGATCCCTGTGTAGTCAGGGGGCTACCACCAAGAGGGTACATGACGACCCCACCACAACGGACTGGCTACCGTGCTGGATGTTGGGTGTCAAATATCCATATGTGTCATGAGTGCGGAGATGGAAGTGCATAATGGAGGGCATGTATGCCACCCGGAACACACTGCAGCTGACGTGGCCAGATGCTCGGTGTAAGACCAACACCATGACCATATCGGTTGTGCCAGATCTTAGGGCAAGATGGATATAGAATGCACCACGTAAGGCGTCCTTCCCCAAATGGTACGCACTAACAGAAAATCTTGGAATCTAGTGGTCAAACCCCTTAGGGGACCATCATATTAAGGCCGAAAAGTTTGAGACTCCTTTTAGTCGCCTCTTACGACAGGCAGGAATACCGCGGGCCTATTCTAACCCCCGAACCCGCAGGGGGGCACAATCATAGTTACAATGGTATACAAAATTCTTGGAAGTTGGTTGCATATGCAAAGGGAAGACCACTGGTCAGTCAGCATGGCTGATGAAAATGTCGAGCATATCCAAGATGCGTTCCCATGGAGCCCTCTGAAGTCCACAAGACAGGCAGTCCAGTAACTTCCACTTCCTCGGTTGGTTGGTTTGTTTAAAAGAGGGCCAAGGGGACCAAATTACGAATTCATCAGTATCTTGTTCCGAAGATAAAAAGGAAAAGCCAGCCACTCTGCAACACACTAAAACTTCCACCCTGAAGGCACTAGGGTGGAGGACACACAGGGACAAAGGACATGTGCTAAAACTTAGAGAAAATGTTAAAACACATTCGTAGTTTTCTTAATGGCACACAGCTTGTTGTGCGTACTGAGGTTATGCTATTTTGTCTCTCAAAGCAGCAAAACCTTGCGGCGTAATTCTGAATGCAGGTCAGTTTCAGAGAAGCCAATCTCCATAAGCGGCTTTACGTAGCCTGTTTGACCAGCCTGTCGGAAAGTTCGTTGCCTGGGATTCCCACGTGACCTGGGATCCAGACAAACACCACTGAATGACTGGACCGTCCCACAGAATAGATGGAGTCCTGGATGGTCACAATCAAAGGATGACGGGGGTAGCACTGGTCGGTAGCTTGTAGGCTGCTCAAGGAGTCACTACACAGGAGAAATGACTCACCTGGGCATGAGCGGATGTGCTCAAGAGCACGAGATATGGCCACCAGCTCTGCAGTGAAAACACTGCAGCCATCTGGTACGGAGTGCTGTTCTATATGTCCTCCACGAACATAGGCAAAGCCAATGAGACCATCAGCCATTGAGCCGTCGGTGTAAACCACTTCACGGCCCAAGTACATGTCGAGAACCAAGAGGAAGTCACAGCAGAGAGTCACAGGGTTAAAAGAGTCCTTAGGGCTATGTGAAAGGTCCAGGCGAAGCTTTGGCCTAGGTGTATACAACGGAGGTGTTCGTGAATGAACCTCAAGTATAGGTGGTAAAGGCAAGGACTCCAGTTTGGAGAAAAGGGATCGCACATGAACTGCAATTGTAAGCCCTGACCTGGGCTGCCAATGAGGGAGATGAACAGCCATGGGCGGGAAATGGAGACGGTAATTCAGATGCGCAGGAGAATTACAAACGTGTGCAATGTAACTGGAGAACAACTGCGCACGCCTAACCTGAATCTTAGAAGAAAGATTAAGGAAAGGCAAACCTACGTTTCTAGCATTTGTAGACTTAGAGAAAGCTTTTGACAATGTTGATTGGAATACTCTCTTTCAAATTTTGAAGGTGGCAGGGGTAAAACACACGGTGCGAAAGGCTATTTACAATTTGTACAGAAACCAGATGGCAGTTATAAGAGTCGAGGGGTATGAAAGGGAAGCAGTGGTTGGGAAGGAAGTGAGACAGGCTTGTAACCTATCCCCGATGTTATTCAATCTGTATATTGAGCAAGCAATAAAGGAAACAAAAGAAAAGTTCGGAGTAGGTATTAAAATCCATGGAGAAGAAATAAAAACTTTGAGGTTCGCCGATGACATTGTAATTCTGTCAGAGACAGTAAAGGACTTGGAAGAGCAGCTGAACGGAATGGAGAGTGTCTTGAAAGGAGGGTATAAGATGAACATCAACAAAAGCAAAATGAGGATAATGGAATGTAGTCGAATTAAGTTGGGTGATGCTGAGGGAATTAGATTAGGAAATGAGACACTTAAAGTAGTAAAGGAGTTTTGCTATTTGGGGAGCAAAATAGCCGATGATGGTCGAAGTAGAGAGGATATAAAATGTAGACTGGCAATGGCAATTAAAGCGTTTCTGAAGTAGAAAAATTTGTTAACATCGAGTATGGATTTAAATGTTAAGAAGTCATTTCTGAAAGTATTTGTATGGAGTGTAGTCATGTATGGAAGTGAAATGTGGACGATAAATAGTTTAGACAAGAAGAGAATAGAAGCTTTCTAAATGTGGCACTACAGAAGAATGCTGAAGATTAGATGGGTAGATCACATAACTAATGAGGAGGTATTGAATAGAATTGGGGAGAAGAGGAGCTTGTTGGACAACTTGACTAGAAGAAGGGATCGGTTGGTAGGACATGTTCTGAGACATCGAGGGATCACCAATTTAGTATTGGAGGGCAGCGTGGAGGGTAAAAATCGTAGAGGGAGACCAAGAGATGAATACACTAAGCAGATTCAGAAGGATGTAAGCTGCAGTAGATACTAGGAGATGAAGAAACTTGCACAGGATAGAGTAGCATGGAGAGCTGCATCAAACCAGTCTCAGGACTAAAGACCACAACAACAGCAACCTGCAATGGACTCCAGCCTCCACCAGGACAATGGTCACCGGACTCGTCCTAAATGCTCCTGTCGCTAGGCAAACGCCAGAGTGGTGCACTGGGTCGAAAAACACAATGCTGAGGGTGCTGCCAATCCATAAACCACACTACCATAGTCAAGGCAGGATTGAACAAGGGCTCTGTATAGCTGCAGAAGCGTAGAGTGATCTGCACCCCAGTTGGTGTTGCTCAGGCAGCGGAGGGCATTGAGGTGCTGCCAGCACTTCCGCTTAAGCTGATGGAGGTGAGGAAGCCAAGTCAATTCGGCATAGAAAACCAGTCCTAAGGATCGATATATCTCCACTACGGTGAGTGGATCATCATTAAGGTCAAGTTTTGGTTCCAGATGAATGGTACGACACCAACAGAAGTGAAATAACACACGACTTTGCGGCCAAAAACTGGAACCTGTGGGCTAGAGCCCATGACTGTGCCTTGTGGATGGCTCCCTGTAAGCAGCGCTCAGCAACACCAGTACTGGTGGAGCTGTACGAAATGCAGAAGTTGTCTGCATACACAGAAGGTGAGACGGCCGGCCTTACAGCTGCTGCTAGACCATTAATGGCAACTAAAAATAGAGACACACTCAATACCGAGCCCTGCGGGAGCCCATTCTCCTGGATATGGGGGGAACCATGGGAGTCACCAACTTGGACACTGACAGTATGAAGCGACAGGAAATTCTGGATAAAAATCGGGAGCAGTCCTTGGAGACCCTGGTGCCAGTAGGCCACGTGACTCCAGGACCCGACCCAACCCAACCACCAACACACCGTACATTTCAGCAGCTTACAAAGAACGTTGGTGAGTCTGATGGGCCAATAGCTATCCACATCAAATGGATTTTTACCGGGTTTAAGCACCGGAATGATGGTGCTCTCCAGCCAATACAATGGAAACAACACCATCACACCAGATCCAGTTGAAGATGACGATGAGATGTCGCTTGTAGTAAGATGAGAGATGTTTAATCATCTGACTGTGGATTCAATCTGGCTCAGGAGCTGTGTCGGAGAATGTGCAAGGGTACTTAATAGCTCCCACTCTGTAAACGGGGCGTCATAGGGTCCACTGTGGCGTGTAGCGAATGAGAGGACTTTCCTTTCCATCCGCCATTTGATGGTGTGAAATGCTGGGATGTAGTTCTCCGACACAGAGGCCCGAACATAATGTTCAGCAATCGCGTTTGTGTTGGTAGATAACACGCCATCGATGTTAATGCCAGGGACAGCTGTTGGGGTCTGGATCCCAAAAAGACATCTGATCTTCGTCCAGGTGATGTATGGCACCCAATGGTGGAGATGTACCTCTCCCAACACTCCTGGTACCATCTTTTGATAAGCTGGAGAACATGGGCACGGAGCCACTTAAAGGCTATGAGGTGCTCAAGGGAAGGGTGCCACTTATGCCACTGTAGAGCTCGCCGACACTTCTTAATTGCCTCAGCGACTTCCAGCGACCACCAAGGGATCACCTTTCCCCGGTGACACGAAGACACCCTAAACAGCGAGGGATCGCGTTTTCCGCTGCAGTAACAATTGTTGTAGTCACCTGCTCAACCGTCACATCGATGTTACCGTGTGGGGGAGAGTCAATGGTGACTGCAGAGGTGAAAGTTTCCCAGTCTGCCTTGTTTAAAGCCAATCTGGATAGGTGTCCATGGGCCTGATGCCGGGGCAGTGAAAGGAAGATGGGGAAGTGGTCACTACCACACAGGTCATCATATGCTCTCCAGTGGATAGATGGGAGAAGTCCTGGGCTGCAAATGGATAAATCAATGGCCAAGTAACTACCGAGTATTTAAGAGGCAGAGGTCTAACTGAGACAGTGAAGTTTCAACAGCTCTGCCACGCCCAGTAAGTACGGTGCCACCCCACAAGGGGTTATGGGCATTAAAATCTCCCAGAAGTAGGAAAGGTTTAGGGAGATGATCAATCAGTGCAGCTAATACATTCAGGGTTACTGCACCATCTGGAGGAAGATACACATTGCAGAGTTATTTCCTTTGTCGTCCTTATTCTGACATCCACAGCTTCATGACAGCCCTACAACAATGGACTGGCTACCGTGCTGGATACCAGATGCAAAGAAGTCCATGGTCATCGTGGGTGCAAAAAGTGACACTGCATAGTGCATGGTGGAAAACGCACCCAGGAAGATGTCCTTGCCCAAGAGATGGAGAATGAGCTGGACTGCAGTGCTATGACAAGAAAGTGGGCTAAAGATCTCAAGGCACGATGGACACAATGCACCATGTAAGGCGCCCTTCCCAATTGGCTCACTCTTCGGGAAAATTTTGAAAAATGGAGGTCAAACGCTACAGGGGACCATCACATAAAGGCCAAAATGTGAGAGACTCCTTTTAGTCACCTCTTACGACAGGCAGGAATACCTCGGGCCTATTCTAATCTCCGGACCTGCAGGGGGCCACTTCCTCGAAACAATGGTCTGTTGTGTTCTGAAATGACATGTGCATACAAGGCCTTATAAGTTGCAGTTACTGCAGCATTTGCTTTCCAGTGATTATAACAGAAGGTACGGATTTTGAATTTCATTTCTCCAGGACATGGCAAATAAAATGGAGTCACTGAAACCGAGTGTATTTTGTGCCGTTTCTGTTCAAAGTTCACGGATCTTTCTTTTTTAAGGGAACTACGACAGGAATCTTATACCTGGACATGCTGCAAAACTGATTGTTTCCTCAACATTAAGAGGTATTCAATGACTTCATTTTTACACACGACAGCACCTCACCTCACTTTCAGCTTGAGGTGCAGAGTTATCTTAACTCCAGCATTCCACAACATTGTATTGGAAGAAGTGGACAACACCATCTCATTCACTGCCTTTGGCATCCCACACCAGACCTCACGCCTTGCAATTTTTTTTTTGGTGGGGGTACGTAAGTGATAAAGAGTCTTTGACCCACCTATGGCAGCTACCCTTCAACACCTGAAAAGCTGAATTGTTGAGGCTGTCGATTCAGTAAACAGGGACCCATTGATTCATGAGTGGAATGAAATGGAGTACCGTTTCAATATTTCTCTAGCAACATATGGTGCTAATGTCAAATGTATGGCACAGTGTCTGTGCAAACATAAAAGTTTGAACATTCCTTTATCCAGTGCCAGGAGCAATGTGTTTCTATATTTCATAATTTACCTGTAATAAACAACTGAAATCCAACTGTTTTACATTAGAAATGCCATTTTTTTTTATTCATCCCTGGCCACAACCCCAAAAATCCTACAGTTGTGCCATTACTTTCACGTTGTTCCTGGAATTATTTTTGTGTAATGGTACTGTATTCCTCTATGCATCCAATGGGAAGATCAGTTTTCTTTACTACTTTGTTGGCATAAAGATGTGACAAATGTCTAATCTACAGCTGTTGTTTAGTATATGATTTGGCCAAATGCTGCTCTGTAATGCATATCCTGGTCTAATTTATGTTGGAAAGTAATAGTTTCATAGTGAGTTGTGCAGACCAACAAATGTGATGACAGGGAACGAAATTTGGCTTTAGTTACTGTAAAGTTGAACTGGCAATTTCCAATGTGGTGATCTCAGGTTACATATATGTCCACTCCTCACAGTAATTTCACCTGTACATGAAAGCCAATAAAGTGGCCCACCTTTGTAAATGTACAACACAACACACTAAACCATTGTAACGAATCATTTGGTGATCACTTTGAAATTACGTCTCAGTTTCTTGAAGTATTTATATAAATATGACAATATGATGATACACAACCACCCACAGTTCTACGTCTACACGGACAGTCTGCGAATCACATTTAAGCCCCTGGAAGAAGGTTCATCAAACCACCTTCACATTTCTCTATTATTCCAATATCGTATAGCGCACGGAAAGAACGAACACCTATATCTTCCCGTACCAGCTCTGATTTCCCTTATTTTATCGTGGTGATTGTTTCTCCCTATGTAAGATAATGTCAACAAAATATTTTCGCATTCGGAGGAGAAAGTTGGTGATTGGAATATCTTGAGAAGATTCCATCTCAACGAAAAATGCCTTACTTTTAATTATGTCCAGCCCAAATCCTGTATCATTTCTGTGACACTCTCTCCCATGTTCTGCGGTAATACAAAACGTGCTGCCTTTCTTTGAACTTTTTCTATGTACTCCATCAGTCCTATAAGGAAAGGATCGCACACTGTGCAGCACTATTCTAAAAAGTGGACGGACAAGCGTAGTGTAGGCAGTCTCCTTAGTAGATCTGTTACATTTTCTAAGTGTCCTGCCAATAAAACGCAGTCTTTGGTTAGCCTTCCCCACAACATTTTCTGTATGTTCCTTCCAATTTAAGTTGTTCGTAATTGTAATACCTAGGTATTTAGTTGAATTTATGGATTTTAGATTAAGACTGATTTATCGTGTAACCAAAATTTAATGAGTTCCTTTCAGTACAGTTTGTTTTCGTCTTAGGATGACTTTATTAGTTGATAAATGACAGCACTATCTGCAAACAACCGAAGATGGCTAATTAGATTGTCTCCCAAATCGTTCATGTAGATAAGGAACAGCAAAGAACCTGTAACACTACCTTGGGGAAAGCCAGAAATCACTTCTGTTTTACTCTACGACTTTCCTTCAATTACTATGAACTGTGACCTCTCTGGGAGGAAATCAAAAATTCCATAAGCACGCAATTTCACTACAAGCCGCTTGTGCGGTACAGTGACAAAAGGCTTCGCGAAATCCAGAAATACGGAATTGATCTCAAATCCCTTGTCAATAGCACACAACACTTCATGTGAATAAAGAGCTAGTTGTGTTTCACAGGAACGATGTTCTCTAAACCCATGCTGACTGTGTGTCAATAGACCATTTTCTTTGAGGTAATTCATAATGTTTGAACACAATATATGTTCCAAAATCCTGCTGCAAATCGACGTTAATGATATGGGCCTGTAATTTAGTGGATTACTCCTACTACCTTACTTGAATATTGGTGTGACCTAAGCAACTTTCCTGTCTTTGGGTATGGACCTTTCGTCGAGCGAACGGTTGTCTATGATTGTTACATATGGAGCTAATGCATCAGCATACTCCAAAAGGGACCTAATTAGTATACAGTATGGACCAGAAGACTTGCTTTTATTAAGTGATTTAAGTTGCTTCACTACTCCGAGGATATTTACTTCTACGTTACTCATGTTGGCAGCTGTTCTCTATTCGAATTCTGGAATATTTACTTCGTCATCTTTCGTGAAGGCATTTCGGAACGCTGTGTTTAGAAACTCTGCTTTGGCAGCACTGTCTTCGACAGTATCTCCATTGCTATCACGCAGAGAAGGCATTGATTGCTTCTTGCCGCTAACATACTTCACATACAATCAGAATCTCTTTGGATTTTCTGCCAGGTTTCAAGACAGAGTTTCGCAGTGGAAACAGTTATAAAACTGTTATAAGAATCTCGCATGAAGTCCGCACTAAATTTCAAGCTTCTGTAAAAGATTGCCAATCTTTGGGATTTTGCGTCTGTTTATATTTGGCATGTTTGTTTCATTGTTTCTGCAACAGTGTTCTAACCAGTTTTGTGTACCAAGGATGATCCTCCGTCGTTTGTTAATTTATTTGGCATAGATCTCTCAATTGGTGCCGATACTATTTCTTTGAATTCAAGCCACATCTGGTCTACACTTATATTATTCATTTGAAATGAGTGGAGATTGTCTTTCAGGAAGTCTTCAAGTGAATTTTTATCTGTTTTTTTGAATAGGTATATTTTTAGCCTATTTTTCGAGGATTTGGGGATTACAATATACAATCTTGCTATGACAACCCTGTGTTCACTAATCCCTGAATCTGTTTTGATGCTCGTTATTAACTCAGGATTATTTGTTGCTAAGAGGTCAAGTGTGTTTTCACACTCATTTACTATTCGTGAGGGGTTCATGAACTAACTACTCGAAATAATTTTCAGAGAATGCGTTTAGTTGGTTTAAATCAACTACAACACCACAGGTTGTTTTTAATTATTCCCAGCTCCACATAGCCTAAAGTCCACACTGACAAGGAGAGAGCCCCAGTGGTGGGACCAACTTTTGGAAACCACCTATGTGGTGATGTGTGTTAAGATTATCACACCCAGCAGGCATTCACCATGGTGGGCCCTCGTTAGAGAGTAATCGAAGGGGGAAGAAAATTTGTAATTTCATGTGACATTCAATACTATAAAAAAGAAGACTTATGGACAGTGGACGCATGGCGTAAGGCCTTCACATGCTGAAGGTCACTGGTTCGAATCTCATCACGTGCCTTAAATCTGTTCTATTTTTAAATATTTATCAAAATAACCGATCATTATTTATATTCAATTAATTGATTTAAATGTATTTTTTATTTCTGTTTCTTTGTCATATCATAATTTATCAATTTTTTCATCTGTTCTCATTTTTTCTTTGTGTCAGTCTTTTTCAACTTGAAACTTTTGTGAATGTTAATTTAATTATATTTATCTCTGAAAATGACAATCTACTGGTTAAAAACAAAACATGAAATTATCTACAGTGTCAAAACATTTTTCATTACAAGGGTTTTTTATGGTAATTATTGTACAAACATTTAAAACATAGCCTTAATTCCTAATGCACTATGGACAAAATAATGGAGATGAAGATTTAAACAAAAGAAGGAATTATAGATAAAACCAAATTCAACAAAAATGAGAAACAGAAATAATGATTGCAATAACATGGACAAAAAAGTTGGACAATTAAAGAAATTAATTAAAATCACATTAACAAAGATTTCAAGTGCAAAATGAATGATAGGGAGGAAAAAGAGCAAACGAAGAAGCTGATATGACGATTAAAATGATGTGACATAGGAATAGGAATAAGAAATTACATTTAATCCAATTAACTGAATTAAAATAATGAGCAAATTAACTACAATACATATTTAAAAATAAAAAATTAAAATACGTGACGAGATTTGAACCCATGAGCTTCTGCATTTCATTACTCATCAACCAGTCAATATGCTGCTATTATTGAGTGCCATACAAAACTCCAACTCACAAATGAGTGCCTACCAGGATGAATGGCTGCAGGTGTGATAGCTGGAACATTAACCTATACCACAGTACAGACGGTTTAAAAAAGTATCAAACTGCTGGGGACCTCTCCTTGTGAGTATGACAATTGCATCACTCTGCACTCAGTACTTATCCTCAGTACCAAACTACAGTAACTCAAAAAACAGAAGTTATCTGTTAGATATTTCAGCACTTTTCTCACACCTGCTTGCCATTTCATCCTCCTAAAAACTGTTCCACATCTAATCTGCAATTCATATGGGACAGTATTGTGTCCTACCACATATGTTTCTTTAGGATTCTTATCATTTCGGTCACTGATGAGAGAAAAGAATGGTTGCTTATACCCCTTGTGTGGGGGCAGTTAATAATCTAATTTTACATTCACTGTCTCTAGTAGGCCGCATATGCGGGAGACAGTGATATTTAATGATAGTGATGAGCACAGCAGAGCATCTAACTACAGACTATGAGGCTGTCTATGCTATTATAGGTTAAATCAGTTAGGTAAATGGTAAACACATGAGTTTCATTCATTCAAAAAGGTACACAATAATACTGTGTGTGTGGTTATACAGATCGTATGTACTCCCATACAGAAAATGTAGGCTACATTCTTCAAAATCAATCATAATTTGTTGATTCAAACAGTATCATCTGTTCCTCTCAACCTAGTTCCGAAATAATAGTTTCAGGTTCCTGATACGGCTTAAGAAAGAAAAATGAAATGTATGCCAATTTCCATTGCTTCGTGAATGTCTCAGCATATATTTGTTATGCAAAGATAAATTCAGGCCTTGTTCACAACTATTCAGTAACAAATTTCGTCAATATCTTTACATAGGAAACATAGAAACCATTTAGATGCTAAAATGAAAATTTATATTGTGCCATCTTCCTTACCTGTACAGTGTGCTGAATCATTCGTCTCCAATTTATTGAGAATGGTAAATACTTTAGTTGGGGTTATTGCACCCATGCACGAGTCATTCTTTGTCACATCATCTCCCTTCACTGAATCCTTTTCATTATTTTTGGTCGTCATGGTTTGCTGTGTCCTTGCAACTTTTGTAGGCTGTGCATCACAAAGTCGTGCTTCCTGAGAGAACAACTGAATGGCCTGTACAGCTGCCTGGTTTGGTGTCAACGACTTAACCTGTTCACCACGAAATTAACACGTTAGTTACGTAAATAAACCAGAATAAATTCAATGTAACATATAACCAATAGGAAATCACACAATGTTTACATACTTTCCCACTCGACGCACAAAATTCATTATCACAGTTGGTGTTACCACAGCCATCGGTTAACTGGTAAAAATAACGCTCTATCAATTTCTTGGCAGCTGCTCGCTTCATTGTGTCTGTTGAATGCGACGTTGATGTTAACTCTGAAGACGATGCAGCTGAAGAACTACACGCATCACAATACGCAGTCAGCAGATTAAGAAACGAAGTAAAATACGCATTTCAAAGATATCCGTATATTTATGTTTCCACGACGTTAGCTACACACCACTCAACGTACCTTGAGGCCTCGCCGTCCTCCCTTTCGTGTTCCTTGTTTTGTGAGCTCATAGAATGTTGTTGACTGCGCAGCACAGAATTTATAAAATCGTAAGCAAAATTTCTGTATTGCTTAAAATACAAAGGTTACTATGCAGAACTGTACACGAACATTTAATCATGGGCATCAAAACAAATAATTTAAAGACAGGTCTGCAAATATAATTGATCGATAAGTTTGGCTGGGACGATAGGAACTGCAAAGATGCTACACCTGGAAGCACGCATAACATCTCTGCATTCGGCTGTTTGATGCACAACACTATACTTGCCGCGAAGGTACGTACACACACTTCCGTATCCGACGTGTCACTCCCCGTTTCCAACGAATTTCTCCTTGTGTTTACAGGAAGAATGAACCGATCACGAAAACATGTCCATTTTGTATGCTATTGTTTTTTGTTTCAAAACAAAATATGTAATGAATGGGAAGCAGGTGGCTTTTGTTTTATTTGATGGTGGTATACCTGCTACAGGTGTATTTATTGAAAGTAAAGGAATCACAGTCACAAAAACGGAAAAGCAATGGTAGCAGGGAAATCAAGTACGTATGAACGCATTCAATAGCTGAAGCTCAGACAGAAAACCATATGAAAATGAACTATCCGCACAGTACGGAACTGCGATTCCAATTCTGTCAAGAGACCGAGGAGGGGCGTGTATATCCAGTATAGCGCTGTGTTAAAATCGATCTAGAGCTGTCGACTGATATGTTCGATATTACTTGTACGGATTCCTTATCGTTCCCTGTCAGAAATGTCAAGTACTGAAAACTATAAAAAGAGACTTGTTGCTACAGTACTGGAAATATCTGCACAGTCGTTTATTGTAATTTTATTTTCTGAAACCGAAGGGAAGAGAAAGTCATTGCAGTGACAAATTCATTAAAACATTTTCTCGAAAGAAAGGCCATCAAGTTCCAGACGGCATGCGAATGTCGGATATATGGTCCACAGTGATTTTTTATTATCTTTTTGCAGCGAGTAAGTCTTCGTAATTGTCTATCTTTTTACATTCAACTCATGCACAGTTATGTATGTTTCGCTTTCGTATACTTCATCACTCATATTTCTCAGTATATTGACCACTCTGTTTCCGCTGTCATTAAATGCATTTGTTGGGTTAAGCACTTTTGACACAAATGACTGTAGCGAAACATTTGTCTGAGGCACAAGTACAAAGGTCTAAGCAGTGATTAGAACGAGTTAGTATAAATTCCATATTACGGTGCAAAGCACTGACCTCAGGATGGAAGCCAGCGGTACTGAACGCGCACGTTCCACCGCCCTCTTCCGCACGCCGCGGTCAACCGCCTCGGGATCTAGCCGCGTCCTATTTATACGCCAAGTTCGTTGACGCAAGTTCGTAAGAAACAAAAGACCGCCGCGCTTTCAATGCATTCGAAATCATACAGTTCCTTGGTGATATTACACCGGGTTGTTTTCCCTGTATCCATAAGAGATTCGTCAAGGATCTGTGCGTTTTATATTGCTTGCTGGTCATCATATTAATATCGTCGGACAGTCATTCATATTTTCGGAACGATTTGCAATATTAGCGTAAAAGCAACAGCCAGCTTAGGCAGATGAACACAGCAGTATCTCAGGGCTATTGCGTATTTTGCTTGTTCCTCATATCACGTCTCGTTACGTGTCAAAAAGTACTTGCTACACGCCGTCAGGGCGTCGCTTTCTGAATTCACGAAATAAGAAGACTACTTCCTCCTCCTAATCCACGCAATTCTCTGTTGGTGATATGGAGTGCTTTTTACAAAACCTTTTTGCCACAAAATTCAGAAATTAACACCTTGGCAGTCATTTTTCTTCGATCAAAGGGCTCGCTTTTCTCTGTTATTAAGTTTTCACAGCATTGACAGCTGTTAGTACACCTATACACCTACAGTTGTACATACAGGGTGGTTTTGCACAATAGAGACAAAGGGCAGAAAACGCTCCTGGAGAGAGTAAAGCAAAGCTGTTATCAACTTTGATATTTGTTTGTTCCCAAAGTGCCCTTTGTTGCATGGCTGAGTTACACTTCCAGTTTTAGATTGACTTATAGTCAAACCCACGGTGAGAAAAACAGAACAACACAACTTTTTTCACAGACACAAAGTGTTCCCTGAATGGATAGAAGCGATAAGCGACAGAAAACAATTCCGAGGACTGACCTTAAGATTTTTCGTCAAACTTCTAACCACCCCTGGCTACTGTTATCCTCCCGCCTTTTTCCTGTCACCAATTACACAATGAGATTGGTTTGTAACTTAATAAAACTGAAAATTATAACAAATCTTATACAGATCTTCGCTGAAGCATATAATTTTCCGCTGTTTTGGAGCCCTTTGAAGACACAGGAGCGTGGGAAATGCCTGACTGTCCTTGAGTTTTCTTCCGAAATTACGTTCTTTCTTACTCCAGATTATATCTTCAAGAAACTCACACGAACTAAGTGATTTTCTTTAAAAGAAAATAGAGTTTATTTTGGCGTTTACGATGCGTCATTTCTGGCACAGATAGCCTCCTAAACGTTTTAGCGTATACAAGGAGTAGGGAACCTTAGTGGGTTTTCTCTTGGTACTGCTGCACAAGAACCCTTCAGCAGAATGAGTACGTGTCCCTCCTCACAAAGAATGCAACTCTTAACAAGCGCTTACTTGTCCTCAAGTTCAATGCATCTGATCATATTCTTCAAAAAATGAGAGCATACAATGCAAGGAAGCAAGAATAGGAAAAATGATGAATCACAGATCGATAATGCTATAATCTACAACTTGTTCAGCCCAGAAGATCGCAGTTTAGGAAATGGATGTGCTGTAGACGACATCTAAGCGACACGCTTCAAATATCCCCCAGTTACCTTCATAGAGGTCAAAGACTCTCCATCCTAGTCAATCATCTTTCAGCCGTTCACCTGGGATAACAATATTTCCTTTTCTGATATTTCGGCAAGTAACTGTCCTGATATCTTCAAGTAACCAACTCACTTTCAAGATAGCTATGCTGTTACTAGCCGGAGCGTAGGAAGAAGAATTATTGCTATCCTAGATGTACTCTCGAAAGATGGTGGAATATTCTACCTGCTGGGAAAACTTCAAAAAACACACTCCAACATGTTCCTTTGACTCAGGTCATTTAAATTACTAGCAGTAACATCTAGAAACAGCTAAAAGTTCATCCAGGCCGGTGGAATCGCCATGAGATCCTTTATAGAATTTGCGGTTGCGTTCGTAAGCCCTTCTTTTGACCTTAACATACTGTAGATACCTCGAACAAAAAACTGTACCCAGTACTTGTAAGAAAGCATAGTTCACATCCATCTATAAGAAGGGTAGCAGAAGTGATCCACCAAACTACTGTTCAGTGTCCTTGACACCCATCCATTGTAGAATCTTGGGACACATTATGAGGTCAGATATAATGAGGTCTCTCGAATAAAATGTCTTCCTCCATGCTAGCCAACACAGAGTCCAAAAAAACATCGGTCATGTGAAACCCAACTCACACTTTTCTCCCATGACATACTGAAAGCTGTGGATCAAGGCAGTCAGGTAGATGCAGTATTTCTTGATTTCCGAAAAGCGTTTGGCAAATTAGCACACCCACGCACACTATCAAATGTAAGATCACACATGTGCTATCGAGCGTGATTCGTGACGGAATTGAGGATTTATGGTAGGATGGATGCAGCATTTTATCTTTGATGGAGAATCATTGACAGATGTAGACGTAACTTCAGGTGAAATTAATAGTAATGTCAAACTTTTTGCAAATGATGCACTTATCTGTAATTGTTTTGCCTGTGAAAAGCTGCACAAATACTCAGTCAGATATTGATTAGAAAATGTTCTGAAAAGAAAACTGTGCAGTTTTCAATACGAAAAGATGTAGTGTCCTGTGATTATAATACCAACGAGTCAGAATTGGAATCTGTAAACTCATACAAATATCTGTGTGTTTCAGTTTGTAGGGATATAAAACGTGGTTACGACATAAGCTCAGCCATAAATAAAGCAGGTGACAGTGACAGGACACTAGAAAAATCTAAGCAGTCTACAAAAAAGATTGATTACAAAGCACTCAATGCGAGTCATTCTACAAGGTCCACCAAAAGGACCTCACTTATTTCAAAAGGTAATTACAAAGAAAAGATATAGTGAAAATACCTTTATTTGTGAACAATAAATACTATGCCTTTTTACATCATCTGGTTTTAAAAATTATGAGCAGAAAATGGCATTCTCCATTGTTGACACACAAAAGAAGCCTTTCCCAGAAGTTGTCCGTAGTTCTTTGGGTCATTTCCGAAGCAATGGCAGCCACTTTCTGGGTAATTACCTCCTTACACGCTTGCAGGGTTGAGGGGGCTATTTTTGTGCATTTCACCCTTTAAGTGTCCGCAAAGAAAAAAATATCACAAGGTGATATGTATGTATGAATGTGTGTATTAATCCGGGGATGTAGAAGTGACAGAGAGGCTTCATCCCACCGAAGCCCTCAGTTGTTTGCAACCCCACAACAGGTGACAGCAGTCCACCCACACCACACCAAACACCAAACTCAGGGTTATTGTGCAGTTCAGCCCCCAGTGGAACACCCCCCCCCCCCCCCCCAATGTTGGTGTGGTAGAATAATTATAGTATATACATACATGGAAACGGTGTTTGTGCAGCAATCGCTGACACAGTGTAACTGAGGCGGAGTAAGGGGAACAAGCCCGCATTCGCCGAGGTAGATGGAAAACAGCCCGAAAACCATCCACAGGCTGGCCGGCACGCCGGACCTCGACACTAATCCGCCCGGCGGATTCGTGCTGGGGTCCGGCACGCCTTCTCGCTCGGGAAGCGGCGCGTTAGACGCGCGGCTAGCTGGGCAGGCTACAAGGTGATAAACAGGGTGACCTTAGAGGCCGGATGATGTATCCTCGCGAAGAGAGAGGACATTGAGGAAATAACTGTTTCAAAATTTCTACAGAACACCGATAAGTGTGAGTTGTGGCTCCCTATTGTTGGAACCAGACTTCTCCCTAGTCACGGTCCCAAAAAAGCTGGTTTAATTTAGGTCTCTATCATGTGACAGTAACAATCTGAATTAACCGGTATCATTACGGCATCTTCTTCGAAAAATGTTCATACCAAAACTCGAATAGTTTTCCCATCAGAAAGAGAATCACGTTGGCCAAATTCGAACCGAATGCGAAACGCTCGCTTGAGTAGTAATCACAGAAGCACAATTAGGAATATACACTCCTGGAAATTGAAATAAGAACACCGTGAATTCATTGTCCCAGGAAGGGGAAACTTTATTGACACATTCCTGGGGTCAGATACATCACATGATCACACTGACAGAACCACAGGCACATAGACACAGGCAACAGAGCATGCACAATGTCGGCACTAGTACAGTGTATATCCACCTTTCGCAGCAATGCAGGCTGCTATTCTCCCATGGAGACGATCGTAGAGATGCTGGATGTAGTCCTGTGGAACGGCTTGCCATGCCATTTCCACCTGGCGCCTCAGTTGGACCAGCGTTCGTGCTGGACGTGCAGACCGCGTGAGACGACGCTTCATCCAGTCCCAAACATGCTCAATGGGGGACAGATCCGGAGATCTTGCTGGCCAGGGTAGTTGACTTACACCTTCTAGAGCACGTTGGGTGGCACGGGATACATGCGGACGTGCATTGTCCTGTTGGAACAGCAAGTTCCCTTGCCGGTCTAGGAATGGTAGAACGATGGGTTCGATGACGGTTTGGATGTACCGTGCACTATTCAGTGTCCCCTCGACGATCACCAGTGGTGTACGGCCAGTGTAGGAGATCGCTCCCCACACCATGATGCCGGGTGTTGGCCCTGTATGCCTCGGTCGTATGCAGTCCTGATTGTGGCGCTCACCTGCACAGCGCCAAACACGCATACGACCATCATTGGCACCAAGGCAGAAGCGACTCTCATCGCTGAAGACGACACGTCTCCATTCGTCCCTCCATTCACGCCTGTCGCGACACCACTGGAGGCGGCCTGCACGATGTTGGGGCGTGAGCGGAAGACGGCCTAACGGTGTGCGGGACCGTAGCCCAGCTTCATGGAGACGGTTGCGAATGGTCCTCGCCGATACCCCAGGAGCAACAGTGTTCCTAATTTGCTGGGAAGTGGCGGTGCGGTCCCCTACGGCACTGCGTAGGATCCTACGGTCTTGGCGTGCATCCGTGCGTCGCTGCGGTCCAGTCCCAGGTCGACGGGCACGTGCACCTTCCGCCGACCACTGGCGACAACATCGATGTACTGTGGAGACCTCACGCGCCACGTGTTGAGCAATTCGGCGGTACGTCCACCCGGCCTCCCGCATGCCCACTATACGCCCTCGCTCAAAGTCCGTCAACTGCACATACGGTTCACGTCCACGCTGTCGCGGCATGCTACCAGTGTTAAAGACTGCGATGGAGCTCCGTATGCCACGGCAAACTGGCTGACACTGACGGCGGCGGTGCACAAATGCTGCTCAGCTAGCGCCATTCGACGGCCAACACCGCGGTTCCTGGTGTGTCCGCTGTGCCGTGCGTGTGATCATTGCTTGTAGAGCCCTCTCGCAGTGTCCGGAGCAAGTATGGTGGGTCTGACACACCGGTGTCAATGTGTTCTTTTTTCCATTTCCAGGAGTGTATTCCTCCACAACAAATGCACGATGCTCACCTAGCGAAGCCATTGCACCTGTTGGAAATGGCACGTACGCTGCTATCCGCTGATACTTCCTCCACATCAATAACTCGGCCTCAGTGGCCGTGCGGTTCTAGGCGCTACAGTCTGGAACCGAGCGACTGCTACGGTCGCAGGTTCGAATCCTGCCTCGGGAATGGATATGTGTGATGTCCTTAGGTTAGTTAGGTTTAATTAGTTCTAAGTTCTAGGGGACTGATGACCTCAGAAGTTGAGTCGCATAGTGCTCGCAGCCATAGTGCTCAGAGCCAATAACCCCACCACAACTCATACACTGCTTCTCCGAATATGGAAGGTCCCTTTGCCGGGCTCTGCACAGTACTGATCGTGCGTAGGGCTCGTGTTAAACAGGACTAACGAACTATACTGATCAAATTCAAAGACGGGCAGCACAAATAGTCACAGGTTTGTTTAGCCAAAGGGAGTGCGTCGTGGAGATTCCAGGATAACTAAACTGACAGACACTTCAAACCAGGGTCTGATGGCATCCCTGTCAGATTCTAAACCCAATTTGTAGATGAGTTAGCCCCTTGTAACGGGACATCCTCCTCTAGAATTACTTTTCCTCAACAGTAGTTGTCGACACCAGTATTATTTTTCGAATTTTGGACAGGTCAGTATTATCTCAGCTGCTTTTCTGAAAACTTTCATATAATTTTATACACAGTATGTTATATTTCAAGCCAAAATTTGTGAAAAGAAATTACTTTATTTTCGATGTTTCAGTCGTTAAGTACTAGTTCTGAATGTACCGTCAAAATTACTTCTTAAAGAAATATTTGGAATTACGAATTATTGGGCATACTTAAAATTTCTATTATTAATTACACAATATTGCACAGTTACTATGTTTATTTCTGGACCCATTTATGAAATAATAATTGAAAGTAATAACGTAACAGCAACTAGTAGAACCCTTTGGAATGCTGTTATTTCCGGTTAGTGAGACAGTAGTATGCATGCCTCTGACGTGATCGGGCGTATTTTTGCATTTTATTCGAACAATGTAATTTCGGCTTTGTTAATGTGAAAAATCGAAAGACTGTATGATATACGGAAATGTGGCAAAATATATTAACGCAGCAACAAAAATTCTACAACAACAATCTTCAAAATTATTTAGATAATCCAACCGTGAGGACCTAAAATGTGACATTTTCAGCTTCAAGAATCGGATCCCATAGACAAGAAGAACTGGAGCGAATTCTACACGAAAAGCTATGTAAACTAGAAAGTTTATCGTCATCTTCGCTATTCTCAACTTTTTCATAAAAGACCTAGCTTATTGTGGACAATCACTGCAAGTAGGAAGGAGCGTGTACATTACACCTTCCATTAACTATAACTATAATCCATTAATTACTGTAAATTCCTAGAACAAAAAAAAATCGTGTCGATTTAGCTGGAAGAAAGCACAGGTCACTCTCGGGTAGCAGAAGTGATGCACAGAACTACCGTTCAATAGTCTTGACATCCATTTGTTACAGAAACTTAGAACATACTCTGAGGGCAAAGGTACTGAGATACTTCGAACAGAATGGCCTCCTCCAGGCCAACCAGCACGGATTTCGAAAAAGTTGATCGTGTGAAACCTGACTTGTACTTTTCTCAGACGACGTACTGAAAGCCATGGGTTAAGGCAGTCACGTACATCCAGTGTTACTGGACTCAGTACCACACAAACGCTTGTTATCAAAAGGATGATCGCACAGGGTATCAAGCGAAATTTGTGACTGGATTAAGAATTTCTTGGTATGGAGCACACAGCAAGTTATATTCATCTACATCTATCTACATGGATACTCTGCAAATCACAATTAAGTGCCTGGCAGAGGGTTCATCGAACCGCCTTCACAATTCTCTATTACTCCAATCTCGTATAGCGCGCGGAAAGAACCGTACGAGTTCTGATTTCAGTTATTTTATCGTGGTGATCGATTCTCCCGCTGTAGGTCAGTGTCAACAAAATATTTTCGCATTCTGAGGAGAAAGTTGTTGATAGGAATTTCGTGAGAAGATTCCGTCGCAAAGAACAACGCCTGTCTTTTAATAATGTCCAGCCCAAATCATGTATCATTTCTGTGACACTGTCTCCCATATTTCGCGATAATACAAGGAAGGGAAGGAAATTTGGTTTAGTTACTGGAAAGTTGAACTGGCAATTTCCAATGTAGTGATCTCAGGTTACATATATGTCCACTCCGCACAGTAATTTCGCCTGTACATGAAAGCCAATAAAATGGCCCACCTTTGTAAATGTACAACACACTAAACCACTGTAACGAATCATTTGGTGATCACTTTGAAATGACATCTCAGTTTCTTGAAGTATTTATATAAATATGACAATATGATGATACACAACCGCCCACAGCTCTACATCTACACGGACAGTCTGCGAATCACATTTAAGCGCCTGGCAGAGGGTTCATCGAACCACCTTCACATTTCTCTCTTATTCCAATCTCGTATGGCGCACGAAAAAAGAACGAACACCTATATCTTCCCGTACCAGCTCTGATTTCCCTTATTTTATCGTGGTGATCGTTTCTCCCTATGTAGGTCGGTGCCAACAAAATATTTTCGCATTCGGAGGAGAAAGTTGGTGATTGGAATTTCGTGTGAAGATTCCATCTCAACGAAAAATACCTTACTTTTAATTATGTCCAGCCCAAATCCTGTATCATTTCTGTGACACTGTCTCCCATGTCCTGCGATAATACAAAACGTGCTGCCTTTCTTTGAACTTTTTCGATGTACTCCGTCAATCCTATCTGGTAAGGATCCCACACCGCGCAGCGATATTCTAAAAGAAGATGGACAAGCGTGGTGTAGGCAGTCTCCTTAGTAGATCTGTTACATTTCCTAACTGTCCTGACAATAAAACGCAGTCTTTGGTTAGCCTTTCCCACAACATTTTCTATGTTTTACTTCCAATTTAAGTTTTTCGTAATTGTAATACCTAGGTAGTGAGTTGAACTTTTAGATTAGGCTGATTTATTGTGTAACCGAAGTTTAACGAGTTCCTTTTAGCACTCATGTGGATGACCTGACACTTTTCGTTATTCAGGGTCAACTGCCACTTTTCGCACCATTCAGATATCTTTTCTAAATCGTTTTGCAATTTGTTTTGATCTTCTGATGACTTTATTAGTCGATAAACGACAGCATCATCTGCAAACAGCTGAAGACGGCTGCTCAGATTGTCTCCCAAATCGTTTCTACAGATAAGTAACAGCAAAGGACCTATAACACTACCTTGGGGAAAGCCAGAAATCACTTCTGTCTTACTCGATGACTTTCCGTCAATTACTACCTCTCTGACAGGAAATCACAAGTCCAGTCATATTCCATAAGCACGCAATTTCACTACAAGCCGCTTGTATGGTACAGTGACAAAAGCCTTCCGGAAATCCAGAAATACGGAATCGATATGAAATCCCTTGTCTATACCACTCAACACTTCATATGAATAAAGAGCTAGTTGTGTTTCACAGGAACGATTTTTCTAAACCCATGTTGACTGTGTGTCAATAGACAGTTTTCTTCGAGGTAATTCATAATGTTTGAACTCAATATATGTTCCAAAATCCTGCTGCATATCGACGTTAACGATATGGGCCTGTAATTTAGTGGATTACTCCTACTACCTTTCTTGAATATTGGTGTGCCCTGTGCAACTGTCCAGCCTTTGAGTGCGGATCATTCTTCGAGCGAACGGTTGTATATGATTGTTAAGTATTGAGCTAATGCATCAACATGCACCGAAAGGAACCTAATTGGTATACAGTCTGGATCAGAAGACTTGCTTTTATTAAGTGATTTAAGTTGCTTCACGACTCCGAGGGGCCGGCCGATGTGACCGAGCGGTTGTAGGCGCTTCAGTCTGGAACCGCGCGACCGCTACGATCGCAGGTTCGAATCCTGCCTCGGGCATGGATATGTGTGATGTCCTTAGGTTAGTTAGGTGACTGATGACCTCAGCTGTTAAGTCCCATAGTGCTCAGAGCCATTTGAACCATTCGACTCCGAGGATATTTACTTCTACGTTACTCATGTTGGCAGCTGTTCTCGTTTCGAATTCTGGAATATTTATTTCGTCTTCTTTTGTGAAGGCATTTCGGAAGGCTGTGTTTAGTAACTCTGCCTTGGCAGCACTGTCTTCGATAGTATTTCCATTGCTATTGCGCAGAGAAGACAATAATTGCTTCTTGCCGCTAACCTACTTCACATACGAACAGAATCTCTTTGGACTTCTGCCAGGTTTCGAGACAAAGTTTCGTAGTGGAAACTGTTATAAGCATGTCGCATTGAAGTCCTCGCTCAATTTCGAGCTTCTGTAAAAGATCGCCAGTCTTGGGGATTTTGCGTCTGGTATAGATCTCTCAATTGCTGCCGATACTATTTCTTTGAATTCAAGCCGCATCTTTCTACTCTTATGTTATTAATTTTGAATGAGTGGAGATTGTCTCACAGGAAAGCGTCAAGGGAATTTTTATCTGCTTTTTTTATAGGTATATTTTTCGCTTATTTTTGGAGGATCTGGGGATTGTAGTACTCATTCTCGCTATGACAACCCTGTGTTCACTAATCCCTGTATCGGTTTTGATGCTTGTTATTAACTCAGGATTATTTGTTGCTAAGAGGTCAAGTGTGTTTTCACAACCGTTTACTATTCGCGTGGGCTCATGATCTAACTGCACGAAGTAATTTTCAGAGAACGCGTTTAGCACAATTTCCGGTGATATTTTATGCGTACCTATGGAATTAAACATGTATTTTCGCCAACATATCGAGGGTAAATTAAAGTCACCACCAACTACTATCGTATGAGTCGGGTACGTGTTTGAAATGAAACTCAAGTTTTCTTTGAACCTTTCAGCAACTGTATCATCTGAATTGGGAGGTCGGTAAAAGGATCTTATTATTATTTTATTCCGGTTGCCAACAATGACCTCTGCCCATACTAACGTACAGGAAGTATCTACTTCAATTTCGCGACAAGTTAAACTACTTCTAACAGCAACAAACACGCCGTCACCAGCCGTGTTTAGCCTATCCTTTCGGAACACCGTTAGGTTCTTCGCAAAAATTTCCGCTGAGCTTATATCCGGCTTTAGCCAGCTTTCAGTGCCTATAACGATTTGAGCATCAGTGCTTTCTATTAGCGCTTGGAGCTCTGGTACTTCCCCAACACAGCTACGACAATTTTGGATGGAGAGTCGTCGACAAATGTAGAGGTAACTTCGGACGTTTCCCAGAGAAGTGTGTTGCGTTTCATGCTATTCTTGTCAAACGCTAACCCTTTCGTGGGCAAAATTATTGAGCAGTTTTTTTTTATGAATGGAGAGCAGATAGTAGTTAACAGATAGGTATATTTATCATACAGAATATCAAATTTGCTCCAACTGTGAAAGTGAGGTCACACAACAAGGTGGGAAGTATTCTTCCCACTGCCCTTCCTTGGAGTCAAATGACAAAAACAACTTGTTCAATATATGTCATATTTATTTGATAAATTTACTTCTCTTGTTACAATGATTGTTCACAATTGCTTGCCATGAAATTTTCTGAAACATGGGTCTATGCAAAGTGGTATTTGACAATATGTACAAACACAGCGAGTGCTCTTTTCTGCAGCTTTGGTACTACAATGACGGCACGTCCAGTAGGTTTCTCCTAAAATGGGTTGATGCTCCCCTACAGCCACATGACGAAACTCTTCAGGTACTTTACCCCTTTTTGTCAGAAAGACAGGTTTTTGTCCACGCCTTTTTTGGAATCAGAAACCAACGATCAATTGTCTGACTAGATGGATCCTGTATGTGAGCTGATCATGCTGTCCACTTTCTCTTTTCCTTATTTTCCACAGGATAAAACTGTTCACTACAGCAACGTCCACCAGGAAATAAAATATTCTGTGCCACCATTTTACAGAACGTCTGCCAATAGCATACCTGTCTCGTAATTGATCAAACTTGTCGACACCACCCATTATTTTGGTGTATTCTGCCAAACTTCAGGACAAGAAATCTTTGTACTAGTACCATCCTTGTTTTTCCTTTTCACTGTGACTGTTTCTCATGGGTCATGACTTGAGGACAGGATAGTGACTGGACGGTTATCCATCCATTTTACTGCAGAAATGCCTCCTTTTGTTTCAAACTGGAACTCTCCTCGTTCCAGTTTTACGTTTTCCTTCATAAATTTGGGTAAATCAAAAGTATTTACCTTATACTATAGCTTTGAGGAAAAAATCACAAAATGTCACGCAAACAGCACTGAAAGGCTCCTCTATAGAGCAACACTCAGCTATACAATGTCTCTGCGTGAAGGTACAGCAAAAACGGCGGGAACTTCCGATTGGAAGTAGCACCCTATACTGTTCACTAGAGTGGTAGCACCAAACAGAGGTGGGAACTGTGAATCCCACGGGACTAGGAGCGAGTTCATTGTAGTGGGAAGCATGTTTCCCACGGCTCACGAAAGGGTTAAATGACCTTGCAGCCAATATTAACAGTAAAATTACCAAATATGCAGCAACCAGTCGCAAAATCATGTTTTATTTATTCACTTTTGCAAATCGATTTCAAATGATTATCAGCCATCATCGGTGCTTTCAACCAATATGTGCCGTGATTAGTAATACTGTGACTTTATGTTTGACCTCTGCTTAAGACAGAGGTTTGCAAAAGTGAATAAATAAAACAAGATTTTGCGACTGGTTGCTGCATATATGGTAATTTTATGGTTTACGGTCGCTGCACAACTAGGGAACCACATGGTGCCCACCATTCATATTATTAACAGTAACCTCGGACTTTTTGCACATGAAGCGGTTACCTATAATTTCCAACGGAATTAAAGGATTGATTTTTCGAAAATCTATAATTGTCTCCCATTGCCACTAGCAAGTCTGAAATTTGGCTCAAATGTTTCTTTTCTCTACAACCTTCGCCTCCAAGGGTGCGAAACCACGGCGCCCTGCGACGTCAACCTCGGACTCGATGACGCTTGAAACAGCAATGCGACACATGCGAGAAACGGCCACAGTTGGGAAGTTCATGTGACGTGTAAGGTGGATTAATGACGTCACATTCTACATCTACATCTACATCTACATCCGTACTCCGCAAGCCACCTGACGGTGTGTGGCGGAGGGTACCTTGAGTACCTCTATCGGTTCTCCCTTCTATTCCAGTCTCGTATTGTTCGTGGAAAGAAGGATTGTCGGTATGCCTCTGTGTGGACTCTAATCTCTCTGATTTTATCCTCATGGTCTCTTCGCGAGATATATCTAGGAGGGAGCAATATACTGCTTGGCTCCTCGGTGAAGGTATGTTCTCGAAACTTCAACAAAAGCCCGTACCGTGCTACTGAGCGTCTCTCCTGCAGAGTCTTCCACTGGAGTTTATCTATCATCTCCGTAACGCTTTCGCGATTACTAAATGATCCTGTAACGAAGCGCGCTGCTCTCCGTTGGATCTTCTCTATCTCTTCTATCAACGCTATCTGGTACGGATCCCACACTGCTGAGCAGTATTCAAGCAGTGGGCGAACAAGTGTACTGTAACCTACTTCCTTTCTTTTTGGATTGCATTTCCTTAGGATTCTTTCAGTGAATCTCAGTCTGGCATCTGCTTTACCGACGATTAATTTTATATGGTCATTCCATTTTAAATCACTCCTAATGCCTACTCCCAGATAATTTTTGGAATTAACTGCTTCCAGTTGCTGACCTGCTATATTGTAGCTAAATGATAAGGAATCTTTATTTCTATGTATTCGCAGCACATTACACTTGTCTACATTAAGATTCAATTGCCACTCCCTGCACCATGCGTCAATTCACTGCAGATCCTCCTGCATTTCAGTACAATTTTCCATTGTTACAACCTCTCGATATACCACAGCATCATCCGCAAAAAGCCTCAGTGAACTTCCGGTGTCATCCACAAGGTCATTTATGTATATTGTGAATAGCAACGGTCCTACGACACTCCCCTGCGGCACACCTGAAATCACTCTTACTTCGGAAGACTTCTCTCCATTGAGAATGACATGCTGCGTTCTGTTATCTAGGAACTCTTCAATCCAATCACACAATTGGTCTGATAGTCCATATGCTGTTACTTTGTTCATTAAACGAGTGTGGGGAACTGTATCGAACGCCTTGCGGAAGTCAAGAAACACGGCATCTACCTGGGAACCCGTATCTATGGCCCTCTGAGTCTCGTGGACGAATAGCGCGAGCTGGGTTTCACACGATCGTCTTTTTCGAAACACATGCTGATTACTACAGAGTAGATTTCTAGTCTCCAGAAAAGTAATTATACTCGAACATAACACGTGTTCCAAAATTCTACAACTGATAGGCGTTAGAGATATAGGTCTATAGTTCTGCACATCTGTTCGACGTCCCTTCTTGAAAACGGGGATGACCTGTGCCCTTTTCCAATCCTTTGGAACGCTACGCTCTTCTAGAGACCTACGGTACACCGCTGCAAGAAGGGGGGCAAGTTCCTTCGCGTACTCTGTGTAAAATCGAACTGGTATCCCATCAGGTCCAGCGGCCTTTCCTCTTTTGAGCGATTTTGATTGTTTCTCTACCCTCTGTCCTCTATTTCGATATCTACCATTTTGTCATCTGTGCGACAATCTAGAGAACGAACTACAGTATAGTCTTCCTCTGTGAAACAGCTTTGGAAAAAGACATTTAGTATTTCGGCCTTTAGTCTGTCATCCTCTGTTTTAGTACCATTTTGGTCACAGAGTGTCTGGACATTTTGTTTTGATCCAGCTACCGCTTTGACCTAAGACCAAAATTTCTTAGGATTTTCTGCCAAGTCAGTACATATAACATTACTTTCGAATTCATTGAACGCCTCTCACATAGCCCTCCTTACATTACATTTCCCTTCGCGTAATTTTTGTTTGTCTGCAAGGCTTTGGCACCAAACTTCACCTCAATTGTGCCCAAAGCTACCGTGGACTTGTCACGTGGTGGAAAGGCCGTCACAGGTCCTCTTACCCACATTTCACCACATCTTTGGCACCTCTGGGATGGAGGTCAGAACCACGACGCACAGCGTTGAAATCACGCGGTTTTCTTATGAGTGGCCGAGGAAAACATATTAGAGGCACCGTCGCTCATAATCGGCACGAAAAGGCCTCATGGGGTGGCCTAAAGGGCTCAGTGACGTCACCCCTTTCCACCGGGCGTTGATTCCCACACATCTCGTGGTCGAAACTGATGGATCGCAGTGCGATGAGCAACAGGAGACGTTCTTGACAGACTTTGGCACTGCTGGCACCGTCGGACGTTTCCAACCTTGTCTAAGGACAATGCGAGGCCGGACCCCCTTTGGAGGGCAGCGTGGCCGTAACTGTCTCTCGTGAACGGATTGGAGCCGCCAGGGACCTTCAGAAACCGTTCGACGAAATTTGAACGCGACACAAAGCAGCAAAGGGTTCTTATGCTTTTTGATCCCTCTTGTTTCACGCACTCCTACGGTGAGATCATGGGGAAGAGAGGTAGGGGTGGGGTAGCGACGTTCGTTGACACATGCATGAATAAAACCGCAAAGGCCCCCTCTAAAACGCCCCAGTTCGGCAAGTCGGCAAAACCTCCTGTGGAACCCGCCCGCCTTCACCAGAAACTTTAAAAATGAACGTGTACACGCTACGGTCGTAGGTTCGAATCCTGCCTCGGGCATGGATGCGTGTGATGTCCTCAGGTTAGTTAGGTTTAAGTAGTTCTAAGTTCTAGGGACTGATGGCCACAGATGTTAAGTCCCATAATGCACAGAGCCATTTGAACCATTTGAACGTGTACAGAAAGAACAATTACAGTAGTCCGAGACGCTTGCAAACAAATGGTTCAAATGGGTCTGAGCGCTTTGGGACATAACTTCTGAGGTCATTAGTCCTCTAGAACTTAGAACTACTTAAACGTAGCTATCCTAAAGACATCACTCACATCCATGCCCGAAGCAGACCGTAGCGCCTAGAACCGCTCGGTCACCCCGGCCGGCGCTTGCAGACAGGCAACTGGTTTTTCACGGGTGTCAAAGAGTGGCCTAAAGACTGGCAAATTGCTCAAGTCATACCAATACCCAAAAAGGGAGGTAGGAGTAATCCGCTGAATTATAGGCCTATATCACTAACGTCGATTTGCAGAATGGTTTTAGAACATATACTGTATTCGAACATTATGAAGTACCTCGAAGAAAACGATTTATTGACACATAGTCAGCACGGATTCAGAAAATATCGTTCTTGTGAAACACAACTAGCTCTTTATACTCATGAAGTAATAAGTGCTGGGGGGGGGGGGGGGCTGATGACCATAGATGTTAAGCCCCATAGTGCTCAGAGCCATTTTTAATAAGTGCTATCGACAGGGGATGTCAAACTGATTCCATGTTTTTAGATTTCCAGAAGGCTTTCGATACCGTTCCTCACAAGTGTCTTCTAACCAAACTGCGTGCCTACGGAGTATCACCTCAGTTGTGCGGCAGGATTCGTGATTTCCTGTCAGAAAGGTCACAGTTCGTAGTAATAGACGGAAAGTCATCGAGTAAAACAGAAGTAATATCCGGTGTTCCCCAAGGAAGTGTTATAGGCCCTCTATTGTTCCTGATCTATATTAATGACATAGGAGACAATCTGAGTAGCCGTCTTAGATTGTTTGCAGATGATACTGTCATTTACCGTCTTGTAAAGTCATCAGATGATCAAAACGACTTGCAAAATGATTTAGATAAGATATCTGTATGGTGCGAAAAGTGGCAATTTACCCTGAATAAAGAAAAGTGTGAAGTTATTCACAAGAGTACTAAAAGAAATCACCTAAATTTCGATTACGCGATAAGTCACACAAATCTGAGGACTGTAAATTCAAACAAATACTTAGGGATTACAATTACAAATAATCTAAATTGGAACGATCACATGGATAATATTGTGTGTAGGGCAAACCAAAGACTGCGATTCATTGGCAGAACACCTAGAACGTGCAGCAGGTCTACCAAAGAGACTGGTTAATTTACGCTTGTGCGCCCTATTCTGGAGTATTGCTGTGCGGTGTGGGATCCGCATCAGGTGGGACTGACGGATGACATCGAAAAAGTACAAAGAAGGGCAGCTTGTTTTGTATTATCGCGAAATAGGGAGATAGTGTCACAGACATGATACATGAATCATTAAAACAAAGGCGTTTTTCGTTGAGACAGGATCTTGTCATGAAATTTCAATCACCAGTTTTCTACTCCGATTACGAAAACATTCTGTTGGCACCCACCTACATAGGGAGAAATGATTATCACAATAAAATAAGAGAAATCAGGGCTCGCACAGAAAAAATTTAAGTGCTCGTTTTTCCCACGTGCCGTTCCAGAGTGGAACGGTAGAGAGATATCATGAAGGTGGTTCATTGAACCCTCTGCCAGGCACTTTATTGTGAATAGCAGAGTAATGATGTAGATGTAGATGTGGCCTATCTGCAGACGCCCTCTGACTGCTTTACAGGTTGTTTCAGTGTACGATCATTTTGAAAATCTCAGTAAAGGTGAGCAGGTGCCATCAAAGGTTTTGCCGAAATGGGGCGTTTTAGTGCGACCCTTAGCCGTTTTATTCACGTGTGTGAACGTCACAAACCCCATGATCACGCCACAGGAGGACGCGAAATAGGAGGAATGAAAATGCGTAAACCCTTTTCCACCACGGATCACGTTCAGATTTCGTCGAATGGTTGTGAACGGTCCCTAATAGTTCCAACCCGCACACGAGAGCAAAAATTGCGGTCGCACTGCCCTCCAAAACGGTCAGACCACGTTTGACGGGAGTGCAGCCCCACAATCTCCTTAGAGAAGGGTGGAAACGTCCGAGTGTCAAAGTTCGTCAAGAACGTCGTTCTCTTGATCATAGCACTGCGAGCCGTCGTTTTCGGCCACGAAATGTGTCGCAGTCAACGCCCAGTGAATGAGGTGTTTTTCATTGACGCCATTTATGCCTATTCTGAGTGGCAGTGTGTCTGAAACGTTTTTCTTGGCCTCTCCGTCACTGTTCTGACCTCCATCGCAGAGTTGTCAAACGAACTGTGACGACCTTTCCACCATGCGATAAGTACACGATGGCAGTGGACAGAATTGTGGCTAAGTTTGGTGCCAATGTGACATCATTAACCCACCTTACACGTCACATGAACTTCCGAACTGGGGCCTTTTTGCCCATGTTTGGGCACCTGACTGTTTGAAGCATCGCCGAACCTGAGTGTGAGGTCGTAGGGCGCTCTGCTTTTGACTTATACATCGCGACTGGACACAATTGAGAGGTTTAGAAAAAGCGATCTTTTCATTCTGTAGAACACTGTATAATGTAGTACAGTCTGAAAGAAACTGCACAAATGTTCTTGAAAAGATTTCAAAGAGGTGCATAGATTGACAACTTGCTTTAAATGTTCAGTAATTTGAAACTGTGCACTTTAAAAAATCAAGTGTCTACTATATCAGCGAGTCATAACTGGAACCCGTAAACTCAAACAAATACCTGGGTGTAACACTTTGTAGGGACATCAAATGGAACGATTACATAGGCCCAGTCGCGGATGAAGCGAGTAGCAGACTTTGATGTATTGATAGAATGCTAGGAATATGCAATGTCCACGATGAAGATTTCTTACAAATCACTGGTGCGACCCATGCTCGATTATTGCTAAAGTGTGTGGGACCCGTTCGAAATAGGACTGATAGGGTATACTGAACGTACACAGAGAAGGGCAGCACGAATGCTCACAGGTTTGCCTGACCTGCGAGGGAGTGTAACACAGTTATTGAAAGAACCGAATTAGCAGACTCTTGAAGATAGGCGTAAACTATCCCAAGAAAGCCTACTGACACAGTTTCAGGAACCGGTTTTGAATGATGACGTTACGAATATACTACAACACCCTACCAATCGGCCCCATAGGGATTCTAAGGACAATATTAGATTAATTACAGCATGCACAGAGACATTTAAACACTCATTCTTCCTGAATGGGACGGGAAGGATCATAGTAACAGGCACAAAGAGAAGTATCTTTCCCATTCGCTTCACAGTAGTTTTCAGAACATGTAAGTAATTGTTGATGAATACCCGTTGTCGCACTCTGTTCTGTTCTGTCGTCATATCGCTCTACTACCTCAGATACTGGTTGTCTCAGTCGCTTGCGGACGAGGCTTGCCATCGGTAATGTTATTGTGATTCGTTTTCATTGTATTCTCTGCTTCCCCATGCAACGCGTTTATTTTGCGAGTCAGGCTGTCTGAACCTAACAGACCAAGTGCGCAGAAAAGTGAGAAGCTATCACAACGCTGCAAAAATCAATATTGCCCTTTAACGAGCAGCATCTGAACGCAATCAACTACGGAACTACATAGCTGTTTCTGCCGCAGATATTCTGCACACCGAAGAACAACTTCGTCCCTTTCCCTGCTCGGCTGTGAATTTTGTTGTTCAGTTCAAGGTACAGGAATCCTTACTGCTTCGTGGTAGACTGTGCAGCTTCTGCCGCTTTCTTGAGGATTGTGGGAAGTCATTTGTTTTGTTGACAACAGTCTTTAATAATGGTAATCACACCATTTATGCTTTGTTCATAGCATGTTTAAATCTGATGAAAACAGTGCCCGCTCTCTGATTGGTCATCGAGTACAGCGCAACTATTCCAGACGTTCTGGCGCCGCTGGAGATAACCCATATATATATATCTATATATATATAACAAAGTCGGGTTTGTTACAACACTTATAACTCGAGATCTGCTGGACCAATTTTCATGGTTTTTGATTTGTTGGATTTGTCTCCGCCCCGAATAGCAGAATACATCTTAAAAATAATGAAAAATTGACGAATAAAAATTTTCATGGTTTTTGATTTGTTGGATTTGTCTCCGCCCCGAATAGCAGAATACATCTTAAAAATAATGAAAAATTGACGAATACTTGAAAAATGCGTTATTTTCCCTAAAAGTTCTTTTAGTAGCATCAAAAATCATCATATGGGACGAATGCACAATGGCGCACAGAGGCGCATTGGAAACACTAGACCGAACATTAAAAGATCTGCGCAATGACTCGAGATGTTTTGGTGGTTCAATGATTTTATTATCTGGCGATTTCCGACAAACGCTACCAGTAATTCCAAGATCTACTGCTGCCGACGAAATAAACGCTTGCCTCAAAGCATCAAATCTGTGGCGATATTTAAACAAACTTCAACTGTCTGTAAATATGAGAGTTGCATTGTTGAACGATCTATCTGCTGATGATTTCTCGAAGCAATTGCTGACTATCGGTAATGGCCGTGTTCCTGTTGACGAATCGAGCGGTTTGATTTCATTTCCTCCAAATTTTTGCAATTTCGTCTCTTCAAAAGACGAGCTTATCAACAAAGTATTTCCGGATATCATTGCTAACAACAAAAATACTAAATGGATAAGTGAGCGAGCAATTTTGGCGGCTAAAAATAAAGATGTAGATGACCTCAATTTTATAATTCAAAATCAAATCGTAGGTACTCTGTATTCATTCAAATCTATCGACTATGTAACAAACGAAGAAGAAGCCACTAATTATCCAACTGAATTTTTGAACTCCTTGGATGTGCCTGGTTTACCACCGCACAATTTACAACTGAAGGTTGGCTCGGTAATCATCATGCTTAGAAATTTAAACCAACCAAAACTGTGCAATGGAACGCGTTTGGTGATAAGAAAACTGATGAGCAATGTGATTCACGCGTCGATACTTAAAGGAAAATTTAAAGATGAGGAAGTTCTTATTCCAAGGATTCCGATGATCCCAACAGATATGCCCTTTGAGTTTAAACGAACTCAATTCCCGATTCGTCTTGCCTTCGCCATGATGATCAACAAATCAAAGGGCCAATCCTTGACTATTTGTGGCCTCAATCTAGAAAATGCGTGTTTTTCTCATGGTCAATTGTACGTGGCATGCTCACGTGTCGGCAAACCATCCGCATAATTTGTTCTTGCGCCTGACCAAAAAACAAAGAATGTCGTTTACCAAAAGGTGCTTGAATGAAAATCCGATTAATGAATTAATCAGAGTGTATCCCAACCTGCACAACATGGTTTTCAATGATTTTTTTCTTACATGTGTTTGAAATACTTAATTATTATTATTTTTTTAATTTTTATTCTCATTCTGTATGTATTCATCATCATTCATCAAAATAAAATACTTTTATGTTTCTATCGATATTAATATTATTTTGTATCATTGCATTACGTTCATCAAAGCCTAAATTAGTTCAGCTAAAAGGTAACACGACATTCATTGACTGTTAGGCGGTACGAAGTTCGCCGGGTCAGCTAGTATATATATATATATATATATATATATATATATATATATATATATATATATATATATATATATATATATATAACAGTTATTCCGTTGTTATTCTAGCGTGAATGCGAAAACATTGACATGGACAGTTACTTTCTCTGTCCAGCCAGTAGTGTCCATATGGTCTTGTTTGTATGCGCTGTGAAAATGTGAGAAGTTTCTCCGTGTTCTGTAGTGAAACATAGCCGCGGAGAAATCTAAGAAAGCAGCGAGATACTGATTATGCACAGTGTCTTCGAGATGTTTTTGGAAAATAAAAATCCGCCGCTAGCAATATGGCTGATTTCAAAATTAAACCTAAGTGTACCAAATTTTTCTGTATTGATCGTATTAGGCAAGTGGAAAGGAAAACGGAACACACTTAAACGTCTACTCTGGAAAGCTCAGCAATAGGCATTAACATTTCACAAATCTCACTCTGGTGGAAAATCCTTTGTTTACGTATAGTTTTTGTGGTTCGTTCTGTATCATATCTTTCGCTTTCTGTTTATTTCGTATGTAGAATAATATGAAATTGAACTGTATATTAGTTCATAGTTTATACTAATTGTACTCAATGGAATTTGAACTGTTTTAAAAAGTTATGCAACGGATTTTGGACAGCATTCACACAACTAGCCTCGGAAAGATTTTTTAACTTTTAAATGTATAACAGTCTGAACTGTTAAAAAACAAGTTCCTCATAACAGCCATTTAACCTGAATGTAAGTCAATGATCTAAAAAAATAAAATACTTTCATTAATATGAAAGGAGGGTTGATAACGCAAATCTTATTCTTTTAATGCATTATAATGTAATTTTTTTAGAAAAATCACTAAGTGTGTGTGTATGCATGTGTGTGTGTGTGTGTGTGTGTGTGTGTGTGAGAGAGAGAGAGAGAGGATACAATGAAATCTTACCATCTCTTTTGGGTGCTCAACTTTTTTTGTCAGGCAGTGCATATTACGACGACATTAATATCTTCTTAGACAGTTCCATTATGATAGGTTCCCAGGAGTGTGGATACCATTTCTGCCTACAGAACACAGAAAAGATACATGTAGAAGTGGCCCTACCAAGAGATGCAGCGTTGCTGTGTCTAGCGTGAAATGAAGGCTGATTGCACCATCCATCACTAAGCTATTTTCAAACAAATTTATTTCAGTATTTCCAGATATTGTTCCAGCTCTTACAATTGACCTTAGCTTACATTACCAGTCGCAGTAGTTCACAGTGGAAGATCTTTTTCTAAATTATGTCGCCCCATGTCTCTGTCGGGGCAATGAACCATTCCTGTGTCAGTCAGCAGAACGACATCATAGATAGGGAAGTGGTTGACAGGCTGAAGTCCAGGTACCGTTATGCAAGAGGGTGTACTCAGACGGCAAGAGCACTCCTTCAGGACGCTGACAAAGTGGAAATTTGTGGCTGTTCGCTAATGATATTGCAGTGTATGGAAAGATGACGTCGTTGAGTGATTGTAGGAGGATATGAGATGACTTAGACAAAATTTCTAGTTCGTGTGATGAATGGCAGCTAGCTCTAAATGTAGAACAATTTAAGTTAATGCAGATGAGTAGGAAAAAAACCTATAGTGGTTGAATACAGTATTAGTACTGTGCTGTCGATTAAATATCTATGTGTAACATTACAAAGCAATACCAAACGGAATGAGCATCTACGGATTGTAGTAGGGAAGGTCGACTTCGATTTTTTGGGATAATTTTAGGGAAGTGTGGTTCATTTGTAAAGTTGACCGCATATAGGACACTAGCGCAATCCATTGTTGAGTACTGTTTGAGTGCTTGGGATCGACACCAGCTCGGATTAAAGGAATACATCGAAGCAATTCAGAGGTGGAAGGCTGGATTTGTTACGAGTGGGTTACAACAACATGCAAGTATTGCGGAGATGCTTCGGGAACTCACAGGGGAATCACTGGACTGACGGTGACGTTCTTTTTAAGCAGCGCTATTGAGGAAATTTAGAGAATGGGCATTAGAGGCTAACTGCAGAACGATTCTAGTGCCGCCATCGTACATTTTGCAGAAGTACCATGCCGGCCGCGGTGATCTAGCGGTTCTAGGCGCGCAGTCCGGAACCGCGAGATTGCTACGTCGCAGGTTCGAATCCTGCTTCGGGCATGGATGTGTGTGATGTCCTTAGGTTAGTTAGGTTTAAGTAGTTCTAAGTTCTAGGGGACTGATGACCACAGATGTTAAGTCCCATAGTGCTCAGAGCCATTTGAACCATTTGAACCAGAAGTACCATGAAAATAAGATCAGAGAGACTAGAAATCGTATCGTGGCATACAGCAGTCGTTTTCCCCTCGCTCTACAAGTATTTGCGAGTGGAACAGAAACAGAAATGACTAGCAGGGGTACAGGGGTTCACATACACTGGTGTCCAAAATTAAAGCAACAAACGGAAATTTTACAAGGTTGCGTTTATTCTGTCAAAAAACAGTACAAACAGGTGATAGTATAGAAGAAACAATGTAAAGAATACAAATCCTAAACAGCTGCAACATGCATAACGGTAGACAACAATGTTCTTCATTTTTTCCAACTTAAGGGATTTGCAGTCACATTCCGACAACTGGTTAACGTGCTCCGTATGGAGTGTGACCACCTCTGACAACGATACAGGCCTGACAATATCAGGGAATGCTGCGAACGATATCGCCAGTCTCACGGTGAGGCAATAACGTCCATTCTTTCTGCAGAGCAGCTAACAAGTCTTGGAGAGTGCTTGGTGGATGCTGAAGTGAAGCAACCCGTCTCCTCAGAGCATTCCAAACGTGCTCTATGGGATTGGAGTCGGGAGAGCGAGCAGGCCACGCCGTGCGTGGAATATCTTCCGTTTTCAAAAACACATCATCAACCTGTGCTCTATGAGGTCTAGCATTATCGTCCATCAGTACGATGCCTGCGTCCAAAGCGTCTTGCAGTAACCGCAGATGAGCTCTCAAGATCTTGTTACGATACCTGACACCAGTTAAACCTTGCCGATTCGCCCATATAATTTCACGAAAAGTAGTCTGAGTGGTCAACGTAATCCTTGCCCACACCATTAGGGATCCTCCTCGACATCGGTCTTTTTCGACGATGTTTGGATCCCGAAATCGCGTTCTACGTTCCCTCCAGATGCGAATCCGCTGAGAATCACTCCCCAGACCAATTCGGGACTCATCTGTGAAAAGAACTTTGGCCCACTTTTCGACCATCCAGGTGGCACGTTCCCTTCTGTGAAGACGCACGTCTCTGACAGTAAAGACCACTCTGCCGAAGCCTTCTGTGAACTAGCAGATTGTTGCTTTAACTTTTGGACACCATAGTATATACCCCCCCCCCCCCCCTCCTCGCTCACAAATGAGACGATCATTCTCAGATATTCGTTGTATTGAGCAGTATCTTGGTGCAGTAGTATGCTGTGTGGTGCAGTCTATGCCAGATAATGACTGTCTGCCCCCCACAGACATAGCTGCCAGTAACCTGAGGCTCCCACCTGATCTTGGTGCCTTTGCTCAGCTGTCTCATCCACTGGGTGACTACCTGCTGTTGCTGGCTACCTCCTTGGTGGATTACGAGTTCAGGCGTGGACTGACTTGTCCCAGCTACAGTGTTGCTGGCATCCAGTCTGTGTGGGCCTACACTGTTGCTGACCTCTACCCTATATGGGTGCACGCCGACATCTTTGGCCATGCCAGATACCACAGAGCAGCCAAGCCATGAGGAGCTGCCGCGGGCATCGCATGAGGGCACCTTCCCTCACGCATTGCCTGCCTCAAGGGCGAGATGCTGATGCTGAGATGTCGCAACTCGTAGCAACCTACTTCACTGAGGCCAGCAACCTTCTCTCCTACTACAGCTTCATCCCTGTAATTGACATGAATATTGAACAAGTAAAGATAGTTTCACACGCATTTAAATGTTTGACACAATATGTCCCGGACTATGTATCATACAATGATATAAATTTGCAAGTACATTCAGTGGCACCTGTGAACACTGCATGCAAAATATGTTACAATTAGCAAGGAAGCAGTAATAAATTAAAACGCCATGCTGGATGCTGAAGTTTTACTCCATGAACAGCGAAAAATAGTAAGTGATAAACTGTTTTCGCCGGCCGGAGTGGCCGAGCGGTTCTAGGCGCTACTGTCCGAAACCGCGCGACGGCTACGGTCGCAGGTTCGAATCCTGCCTCGGGCATGGATGTGTGTGATAGCCTTAGGTTAGTTAGGTTTAAGTAGTTCTGAGTTCTAGAGGACTGATGACCTCAGAAGTTAAGTTCCATAGTGCTCAGAGCCATTTGAACCAAACTGTTTTCCTTTGATTTTGTGGTGGGTGTCAGTGAGAAAAAATTATCTTAAGATTTGAAATTACGTGTTAAGTTTGTTAAAAAAACGCTAAGTGCTCTCATTCTCAAATACTGGATGAATATAGTCTGGGTAATCTGCATACAGCGAGTTGCACAGCCTTAAGACATGTATACAGTTCCTAACCGTAACACTTCATTACTGTGTTAAGTATTTAATATAAGATTATACCTATAAATGAGTACATCACGACAATGTTTTAAATTTTTAAATTCGTTCAATATTTGTATGAAATACTGAAGTTAAATTTTTGCTGTCCGTGGAAGCCGTTACATAGGCAGCCTACAGCTGGGACGGTACACCATGAACGATGAATCAGAGCAGCAGTTTAGTAATATAGATGTGGATGTGTGATGAGATGATAAATCAAGATTCTGCAAAATATGTTTTTGTCTGAATCCTAAAACAAGATTAATATCTTTATTATTATCTTTATTTCATCATTAGAAATGCTTTATGAAAACATGGGACTGTAAAGACAATGCTTCTGTTTGTTATACACTAAGATTTACTGCTGCCAGTCACAATTTTCCTTTGTTATTTTCTGCCCGACGCTTGTCGGGAAATAATTCCGATTATCAAGTGCATTTTTCCTGTGTTGTGTGATTTTTAGGCGTGACGTTAGTGATGTGTGAGCTATTGCATTATTCTTGTTTTGTTGCTATCAGCATCACTCAAGGTATGTGGCGCAGTTGTACGATCCTGCATGACCGACTGAACAATATGTCTGCCTTCTCAGACCCTAGTTACGCGGAGCTGTTGAGTTCCTACGTTGAGTATGACCTTCCCGAACCCATCGATTCCATATTGAAATGAGTTGTCGGATGTCGACTAATGCAACCAGCAGTGTCCATTATAGACCTCGATCCTGCCATTGACGAATCTGCCACACGCTAGTACACGTTTCTTCTTCTGGGGTGAGGCACGGCTCGATCTTTTCAGAAACAACCAACATTTCTGAATGAAAATACACTGCATTACCTTTTCTTAACGGAGAATTTAGATGGCATTATTCCTACCTAGTTTCTGTAGCTACACTTAATTGCTAATCATTTCCACACCCAAGAATATAGTACCTTTCTTGCCAGTTCAATTTTTGTTGCTTGCTGCCTTCATGGTATGCAATTTTAATGGCTAGTAGTGTATATCAAATATTTTAATATAACTAAAATAATTTGTTGACATTAATGCTTAGTACACCAGAATAACTTCCAATAAATTGCAATTCTGAGCAGTACATCATCTGAGAAGCATTTGTTCGAAAATCTGAGAATGTCTCACCCAATTGATTTAAGAGCTATAGTAGTGACAAAGTCACACATATTTGACAAAGTCCTAATTTAAACTACATAAAATCACGTGTAGTAACCATTGTCAGTGTTTCACTTAGCACTATGGGTGTGTACAAAGGTCTACAGAGTACAGCTGTGGGAGTAAGCACATGTAAAGAATGCTGTATCTTTCAGTCGTTTCCACCTAACTTCGAGAACGCCAGTCTTTGTATTATGTTTATTTCTTAGCACAGAATCTTTCCTTTTCTGCATTACCTTACTCAACTCGTATGGTCTGTTGTTTCTACATATTCTCTGTGTTAAGCACAGTTCGTTATTTTCCAAAATTTCTTTAGTTTTCGAGACTTTGTTTTCATGCCATACGTTATTGGGGGGGGGGGGGAGGCGAGGGAAGTCTTGACAGTTCCCTCCCCACTCTTCTTCATAGATCCACGCCTCCTGGTAATTGACATACCCGAGAGATATACGTAGTATCTGTTCTTTTGGACACGTCCAAAAGAACGGACACGATTTGGTCCTGCAGCCACTATGAATCAAGTCACAAACGAATTAAACACATTAGCTACCAGTGGACACTGATTTATAGCAACCAGGCAAGCTGAAAATTTGTGCCAGATCGGGATTCGAACCCAGGCCTCCTGCTTACTAAGATGCGCCGACCACTACACCATCTGGGTACAGTGGTTACTATGACCACACGGACTATCCTGGCATGCCTCGCTCCAGACCCAAATTCTCAACTTATACCACATACATGAAGTAGTGCTCCTGCTCATAAGCCTCACTGCTCATGGCCTCTCACCAATTCTTGTAAGAGTTCGAGCTTGGTGTGCGTCTGCACTGAAGTGCTCACTGGCCATCATCAAGTTAATGATGATCAATGATTCCTTCAGTGCAGATGCACACTAAGCTCCAATTCTTAAGAGAACCACCGAGATGCCGCGAGTAATGAGTCTAATGAGCAGGGGCACTACATCAGTAATGTGTGGTATAAGTTGAGAATTTTATCTGATGGGAGGCGTGCTAAGGTAGTCCATGTGGTTGTGATGACCCCTGTGTCTGTATGGCACATCTACCTGATAAGCAAGAGACCCAGCTTCCAATCTCGGTCTGGCACAAATATTCAACTTGCTCCATTGATATAAATCAGTGTCCACTGGTAGCTAATGTCTTTAATTCGTTTGTTTCTTGATATGCGAGAGACTTATCAGTCTCATGTGGGAGACCATGAAGCGCCATCAACATATTTGTAGTTCTTCTTCACTGCATCCCTCAAAAACTCAATGGAGTGTTGGATGCTTAGGAAAGGTGGACTTTGTATTAAAAATAAAAGAACCATCCTTTATTTAAATTTCATCAATTATATATCTTTTTGTTTTTATTCGCAACAGAATGCAGTGACTGCTATATCCCTCGAGCTACAACAGTTCTGATCAATGAGGATTCATATTTCTCATGTACGAGGTGTGGCTATAAAATAATGGGACTATTACAAAATTGTTAAGGCTTTCGTGGCCACTTGTTGACAAACTGCCTATTGGCTTCTGCCTCGGGTTCTTCGGCCGACGTTCATCTAATGATTTTTCTGACGTTTCGCCAGCACGAGTGGCTGGCATTGTCAAAGCTTCACCCTCCATTGCCGGTGGTGAACTGGAGCCGAGCTCGTGGGCGCAGACTATATGTACCTGGCGCGCCAACGTGCAAGGGCTTCTCCGCGGTCATTTCCGATGCGGTTCTCCTCTTGCTACCTGCGACGGTCGTTCGCTGCGGTACGGGAAGCCAGGATCCGTTGACCTTAAGGCTTTCCTCTTTCTTGTCCAAACTGTTCGCGTGCTTTTGTATTTCTACAGCTTCTCTGAACAAGCGTGTGTGATAGTGCTTCTCTACAGCCAGAACTTCCGTGTCGGCGAATTTTATTACGTGGTCGGTCTCATTGAGTGCGTGCTCTGCCACGGCCGATTTCTCCACCTGCCCCAACCTACAATGTCGCTTATGCTCGTTGATCCTGGTGTTGATGGATCGTCCAGTCATTCCGACATAAACTTTTCCGCATGTGCATGGTATACGGTATATTCCCGACATTGCAAGTGGGTCTCTTTTCTCCTTCGCCGATCTAAGACACTCTTTGATCTTCCTTGTCGGTTTGAAAATCGTCTTTACGCCATGTTTGCGCAATATACGGCCGATTCTGTCCGTCACTCTGGGAATGTATGCCAGAAAGGCCGTACCCGACATTTCTTTTTCTGGTTCCTTACTTCGCCGAGTGTTTGGGTCTGTTACACTTCTAATATAATTTTTGGAATACCCATTGCTCCTCAGAACAGTTTCCAGGTGTTGCAATTCTCGTTTTAGGTGTTGCGGCTCACATATTCGCCCTGCTCTCGTTACGAGCGTACTAATCATGCCTCTTTTCTGGCTCGGGTGGTTGTTTGACAGTTTGTGCAGGTATCGGTCCGTGTGTGTCGGTTTTCGATACACGCTGTGTCCCAGGTTTTCGCCGTCCCTTGTGACCAGCACATCTAGAAATGGCAGTTTCTTGTCCTTTTCTACTTCCATGGTAAATGTTATGTTGGCATGGAGGCTGTTCAAGTGTCTTAGGAAGTCACCGAGCTGTTCTTCACCATGGCTCCACACCACGAAAGTATCATCGACGTACCTGTACCACACCTTGCAAACCGGAAATGACCGCGGAGAAGCCCTCGGACGTTGGCGCGCCAGGTACATATAGTCTGCGCCCACGAGCTCGGCTCCGGTTCACCACCGGCAATGGAGGGTGAAGCTTTGACAATGCCAGCCACTCGTGCTGGCGAAACGTCAGAAAAATCATTAGATGAACGTCGGCCGATGAACCCGAGACAGAAGCCAATAGGCAGTTTGTCAATGGGACTATTGCTGTAAAACTTTTTACTTAAGAAACAAACATATTTAGTAATTGTCACCCTGAATATACTTCTCTCTGCTATCCCTACAACACTCCATGCGAATTTTCCATTAATGAAGACAGTGCTAGAAGTCTTCCTCTGAGAGCTCCTCGATGGGGCGCGCTGTTTTTTCTTTCACTCCTTCAATAGACTGACATCTTGTTTCTTTTAATGCAGGTTTGACATCAGGGAATAGAAAAAAGCACATGGTGCTAGATCAGGCGAACAATGTGGGTGTTCAAACAGTGGGATACTGTACTTCACTAGAAACATCTTAAATAAACAGACAATTCAGTATGAGCTGGTGCGTTGTCTTGCAGAATCCATGACTTGTTCTTCCACAAATCGGGTCTTTTTTCTCATTTTTTCACGGAGTTGAGCAAGAATCTCGAGGTAATAATGTCGATTAATAGTTAGACATTCAGTAACCCAGCGAAGAGACATAGGCATTCAGCAACCCAGCGAAGAGACATATTTCCATGAATACTGGGGAAAAAAATTTCATAGTTTTGGATCTTAATTTGCCCATTTGGACTTTTTTCATTCTCGGAAAAGTTGGTCTCTTTCATTGCATGGATTGGCGCTCAGTTGCTGGATCGTAAGTGAAAACCCAAGATTCGTCACATGTGATCACTCTTTCCAAGAAATTAAGATCGTTTTCAGTGGTATTCAAAGTGTCTGGACAAAAATCTATACGCGCTTCCTTTTGTTCTATAGTGAGAGTTTTCGGCACCAGTTTCGCACACATTTCTTTCATGTTCAACTGGTTATGTAAAATTTGCCTTACGCATTCTTTTTCAATTCCTAATTTTCAGCAATCGGTCGCATACTGAACCGACAGTCAGATCGAATAAGATTACCTGTTTTTCGATATTTTCATCCGTTTTTGATGTTGAAGGGCGTCTCGGGCGTGAGTCATCTTCAATGTCTTCTCGGCCATCTTTGAAACTCTCGAACCACTAAAAAATTCGTGCACATGATAAACTGTCTTCGTCATACACTTCTTTCAGTCAAATATAGGTTTCATGTGAAATCTCACAACAATTCGTTGCTTTATTATTGCACTTACGATTTTTTCTGATAAAACAAATTAACAGCTTTTACATGAACGAAAGCCACGGCCTCTCTGATTTTTCTAGAGACAGCAGAGGTGCCACATTCGTCTGTCATTGAGAATGCTTCACGATTCACAGCTACTGGTCGTTCATTTTTGGCTCATACGTGCTTACTCTGTGACAGAACAAGTCCCATTATTTTATAACGCACCTCACAAACACATAAAATGATGTAATTTAGTAGAAGCTTCTCGGATTTCCAGCTTGGCGAGTTGGTAGAAATGGCGGTACGTTCCAAAGCGTGGTACTCTCTCATCTTCTGGTGAGGTATCAGAATGCCATCTGAATATATAAATACATGCTGTACATAAAGTCCGGAAACACTTTCAAGTATTTATTGCACAAGAACTAAGCATTGTACAGATGTCATACATATTGCCTTTTGAAGAGAAACTCTGAATTTTTTTTTTACAAAGAAATTTTTTTTACAAACATTCGATGTGCGAACCATGAAACAGCTGTCCCCTTCTGTAGCAAGGACGATCCATCGATTCGGGAGCTCCGTGTTCAGGTAGCCACGAACTTCACGATGAAAGTGGGATTAAGTCCCATCCCGCTGAAAGATGAACGGAGAGTCGGATTGCATTTGAGGCATCAGCCATTGCTGCAACATGTCCTAGTAGGAATATCCAGCGACAGTGCTCTCGGCGAAGAAAAATGGCCCGTACTGTTTTCGACGTACCATTAGCGTGAAAAGTGGCTTCGTCGCTAAAAATTAAGCGTGTTAACAATGCCATTCCCATCCTCATTATTGCAACTGCGAACAAAACTCAAACAATTGTCTTTGTCGTCTTGGTTAAAATAGCCCTGAGCACTAAGGGACTTAACATCTGAGATCATCAGTCCCCATCAGTCCCCTAGAACTTAGAACTACCTAAACCTAAATAACCTAAGGACATCACACACATCCATGCCCGAGGCAGGATTCGAACCTGCGACCGTAGCAGTCGCGCGGTTTCGGACTGAAGCGCCTAGAACCGCTCGGCCACCACGGCTGGCTTTGTCGTCTTCATTGAGCTTTTGAACTAGCTATAATTTGAATGGTTTCATAGAAAGCTTCTGTCGCAGGACTTTCCATACTGTTATTAGAGCCATTTCGAGTTCACAGAATGCACGACGTACCGATTTCTTTGGACTCCTTATGAATGTCTCTCGTACGCGCTGCACATTCACTTCACTCATAGTGGGACGTCCGGTTCTCTTTGCCAGGCACAAGCAACCCATCGTAACGAATTTGTTGTGCCAGTGGTAAATGACCTTCCTTGTTGGTGGCTTCTTACCGTACTTGGTTCTAAACATACGTTGAACAGCTGTAGCACACTTGTTTTTGTCGAGCTCCAACACACAGAAAGCTCGTTCCGCACCTGAACTCGCCATGTTTGTGACTAGCGCTCACTAACGGTAAATTACCAAACTACGCTGCACCGATATACATGGAAAAAAACTTTAAGGGTTTCTCTTCAAAATGACATGTTTATGATATCTCTACAATGTTCGGTGCTTGTACAATAAATAATTGAAATTGTTTCCAGACTTTTTGTACACCCTGTATTTGCTATCTGAGCAGGTGCCCGCAACATATTATAGCCAGTTATGGGCCCCAAGCAGGGCTCAGTTTGTAGTCTCTGTTTTTGTTCATGAGGCCACCACTGGCCATTTTCAATAGCTTCCTTTTCTGTGCTTCTTTTATATACATTGCATCCGGATAGTAGCTGGGCACTGGACTACAGGATATGGAGTTAAATTACGTTGGTAGTTCGAAAAAAAACTTGCCAGAACACAAGTTGGCAAACTGTTATTTCATAAATACATGATTGTTTTTTAACTCGTTCTTATGTTGTATGACATTTAACCGTTTGGTTCAGTTGATGAAAGCTATTGCGTGTGACGTGCGCATTTAGATATTCAATTTGTTTTTAAATTATGGTGCTTTCCACTGAGGAAAGTATACATGGATTTAGTGCTAGAGACATTTGCTGAAAAATTCCCAGAGACGGCTCTGCCTCATCGTAAAGCAGTTCATCAACTATTTGAGAAATTTCGAGCAACAGGCTCACGTCAGATGCCAAATGTAGTGCAAGACCACCTAAAATAAGTAAACTCTATGCATCAGAGCCTGACAAAATCATTGTGCAAGTTGGCAAAAGTAAAAGATACTGGGCTTGCAACTGTGCATAAAGCAGTGAGGCAAACACTGACATTGTTCCCGTATAGACAGTAGTGCAAGAATTTAAAGACGCGGATCATAAAGAGCGAATCCGTTACTACTTTGAGGCTGGTGACTTCTGGTACCCTCTTGTAGATGCAGCCATTGGATGTCGGTACCTGGGAGTTGGACGGACGCCTGACGGCGCCAGAAAAACAATCTGCAAATTTTCAGTGCTCTTTATTACTGCATCTTGCCGCCCCCAATACAGGATGGCGGCAACTCACCCGAGGAGATCCACTGCCTTGGGTATTTTTGATGCCTGGGGTAGCTTACGGAGTGCATCGTGGCGCTACCTCCTATACCAGCAGTGCTTCTCTATGCTCAACGGCCCCTGCAAGGCCCTCGTGCTGCTATGGTGCAATCCTCACCCATCCCCCCCTCCCTCTGTTGTTGGAAGGTGGGGACTGGTGACGTTGCAGGCAGTGACTCACTGCCCCTGGCTGTTGGTCGACAGGCTGCTACCCTGGGCCAACGTCAGTTGGCTGGAGCGGTAGCTCCAGGACAGCATCAGGGTGGTTGTCCCCATGTAGAAGAGAACTGTGGTCCTCAATCACCATCCCATATGGTGGCCAGACGACAGCCCCCATGGTGATAGAGCTATGGTACTGACAGAAGTGATTTTAGTACAAATGATTTGGGTATAGATTGATCAGCCAGAACATTATGACGAAATACCTAATAGCCTGTAGGTCCACCTTTGGCACAGATAACAGCAGTGATGCATCGTACCATGAAAGCAATGAGGCTTAGTAGGTCGTTGGAAGAAGTTGGCACCACATCTGCACACATGTCATTTAATTCTTACAAATTCCAGGGAGAAGGGCAATGGACTCTGACGCCACGTTCGATCACATCCCAGATGTGTTGAATCGGTTTGAGATCTGGCGGGTTAGGGGGCCAGCATATCAATTGGAAATTGCCGCTGTGTTCCTTAAGCCACTCCCTCACTTGTGGCCTTGCGACATGGCGCATCATCTTGCTGAAAAACGCCACAGCCACTGGGAAACATGACTGTCATGAAAGGGTGTAAGTGGCCTACAACCAATGCACGATGCTCTTTGCCCATCATGGTCCCTTGCGCGAGCTCCATTGGTCCCATGGATATCCACATGAATGTTTCCCAGATCATAATGGAGCCACCACCAGCTTGTCTCCATCCCACAGTACAGGTGTCAAGGAGCTGTCCCCCTGGAAGACGGCGGATTTGCGCCCTCCCATCGGCACGATGAAGGAGGTATTGGGATTCATCAGACCATGCAATGCTTTGCCACTGCATCAACTTCCAGTGCCAATGGTCACGAGCCCATTTCAGTAGTTGTTGTCAATGTCACAGTTTTAACATTGGCACATGCACGGTCTGTTGGCTATGGAGGCCCACTGTTAAGATTGTACAATGCACTGTTTCTTCAGACACACTTGTACTTTGCCCAGAGTTAAAGTCTGATGTTAGTTCTGCCTCAGTTCGTTACCTGTTTGTTTTATGAGTCTGCCCAGCCTAAGATGGCCTACATCTGTAATGAGGGTTGCCCACCAAACCCCTCAGTGTCTGTATGTTGTTTTATCTTGGTTTCGCCAAGTATTGAAGACACTCACCACAGCATTCCTCATACACCAATAAGTCATGCAGTTTCCAAAATGCTCAGGCCCACCCTCCGGCCCATCACAATCTGCCCTCAGTCAAGCTAAGACAAATCGCGTGCCTTCCCCATTGTACACAGAGAGCACACTGAATGATAACGCATGCACTGTGTGTTCACCAACAATAATTTCACTGTGCATGAGTTTTGGGTTTCCCTCGCTACCCTGTTTGAATATGCTGTGATCTTCCTTATATAGCACGTCTGCAATTCGGTTTCCTTCATTTTTCATGCCTGCTTTTATCCTCCAAATTTAACAACTGCTGCACCTTTATCTGGACAAACTCCTTCAGCATTCTCCACTTGACTGAACATGCATGGACCGCATTTGATTCTGGCTTCCCTGCTACTGCCAACTAGCACTCATTCCTCGTCAGGTGACGCTGCTGTGGCCTGGACGGCTTTATATTCATGGTAGGTCGGTGGGCACAATGTTATAGCTGATCAGTGTTGTACGTGTTTGGCTTGTGCTACACCATTTGGCACTTAAACATGAGACACTTCGGCGGCTGCTGGTTTGGAAAGGCTTGTGAAACCTTGCTGCTTGAGTGCTGCTGTGTTAACTACTTCCACACGATACCAGGCTGACCTGCTTCACAACAATTTCACAAAGCACAACACCTGCGCTCGCCTGCGGCTGGCTCTGCTGCAACCCGCTTTTAACTTTGAGCATTTATGGCCTAATGTGGTTGGTCCACTACATTACCCTCGCCATCAGCGAGACCCGGTCCCTTGGGCCGCCTTAAATCTAGCTTACATTTGTACAGTCTAAAGTAACAAGTTCTCTGTGTGGCTCTATTCTGTTTTCAGCCGCCGGCCGTTGTGGCCGAGCAGTTCTAGGTGCATCAGTCCGGAACCGCGCTACTGGTATGGTCGCAGGTTCGAATCCTGCCTCGGGCATGGATGTGTGTCACGTCCTTAGGTTAGTTAGGTTTAAGTAGTTCTAAGTCTTAGGGGACTGATGACCTCAGATGTTAAGTCCCATAGTGCTTAGAGCCATTTGAACAATTTTGTTTTCAGTCCTTTACTAGGTTTACCACTATTATTTTCTTATGCAATACCTATCCTAAGTTCTGACGGTTTCTTGCTGGCCCCCTTTGACTCATAAGCACTTCCACTTATAGTGCGTTTAAAATAAGTAGCGACTTTTGACAGTTCAGCACAGAGTTAAGTGGAGGGAAGCGTATTTGCCAGCGTGTGTAGCGGGCGTCAGCAGTGTGGACAGCAAGCTGACCGAACTGCGATATTTCTGAAACGATTTTAGAGAAACTCTTCGGTAATAAACTCTCATTCTCTCACATCCTATAGTTTAAGCCGTCAGCTTCATGACAAACCATCTATCATTTCGTTAATGGTCATAGTTATTGTGATACTTCACAAGCAAGTAAATTACTGCAAGAAATTCTTAGTTTGCAGTGAAACATTGGTGTCGCTATGAATTTGTGTTTGATGCGTGTTAGGTTACATGTTGCCGTGTATTAAATGTAGATAATACATTGAGTTACTCTTTAACCTTGCCAGAATGTCGCTGTCTGTTTCTAATCTTGAGAAAATGGAATGTTCGAACTCGTGCGTCAGTGAAAAAACTATAATGAAATATTCATAAATTCCTCGTATCTCATAAATATTTTGAGGTATCGAAGCAATATTTTGGTGAACGATAAGGATTACAAGACTTGTTTTGCCGTATGATTAATATGCGGAATTTGCATATCTACAGCGATAGTCAAGCGACTACAGATTTTTTCAAAGAAATAATATAATTATTGAGGACCATGGTGAAACTAGAACTGCTATGGGTTTCGTAACAATATAAGTGAAAAAGTTATACCTTTACTATTATACTGAGAATTTGCTGTTTCATAAACTACTGACCTGACTTGCATTCAGTTGTTAGTTTAATAATAAACTATTTCAGGATTATGTCGCAATTTCAGTTGCATTACAGTGTTAGTGAGATGAATATTACTAAACTCTGCTGTGTTTTAACAAGAGAAGATTTTAATGTAGCAGCAGGAGAAATTAAATATTCTTCAAAACTCGTCACAATCCTTTATGAATCAATGTCTCGTCAACTACCTTCTTGGTATTATGGCTGACAACTTAAGACCAGCCCTGCCGTGTAACATTTGCAGTAGCTCTTTTTATCAGCATTTTCAGTCTCAGAGAGCGAAACTTCTTGCTGTTTCCTGCCACATTACTTTCCACCTAGACCCATATACTCTGTCGGATTTAAATAAGCATGATACGGATGAAGACTGATTTAACTATGTCCTTTACCGTTTGCCAGTTCATGTGAAGTTTTCGCTTGTACAACACTAAAAGTTCCATTAATTTCGCCTTATACATACTAGATTAAACTTTATCTCATGGAACATTTCTTTGTATCCAGAGCAAAATATCCGCTTTCGTCCATTGCACTGTTGAAGCTTTTCTCATCACAACAGTGTGGTATGGGTTTTGTCCATTACTGTCGTCGAATTCCGAGGAATGTTTCGCAGCAGAACGTTATCTTCCCAGCCGGTGAACATGTTCTTGGACGACACTTTTGTTGCAAATCTCGTATTTGGATGTACTGCACTGTTGTCATTAATGCGATGCCAACACAAAACACTTGTTCACAATACCTGACGACCACGCAACACTTCAACGCCAGAAAATACGACTTTACAACGAGAGCTGACAAACGTTGATGCATCTACAGCGTGACACTACATGGTACTGTTTACTCATGATTTGGCAACAGGGGCGCTTTACCAGCCAAACCACTGGCGGTGTGGTAGGGAGAGCCAGTTGCCATTGGTGTTACCTGGGCAACGGCGTCATGTGCTCCTCCAGTCAGCTAAATGTCAAAAGCTGGAACTAATTTTAAACGCACTATAATCTCCATTTTCGATTTCCTCCGTTGCCTCTTACACTCTGGAAATACAGTCCATTGGGATTTGAATAGTAGCTGGTTCAGCCGATTGTTCCATGCTCCGCTTCTTGTAAATGAAAGCAGAGTAAGTGTTGCTGCGGAATTTGACACGACCACTCTGACAAGCAACGCGTGATTTACCTTTTGTTTGATATGTGTTAGGTTACATGTTTCCGTCTATTAAAAGTAGATAATAAATTGAATTACTCTTTAAACTTGCCAGGATGTCGCTGTCTGTTTCCAATCTTGAGACAATGAAATGTACATAGAGCGCTCTGGCATGAGCTTGTGCGTCAGTGAAAAAACTGTAATGAAATATTCATAAATTCTTCGTATCTCATAAATGTTTTGAGATATCGAAACAAGATTTTGGCGAATGATAACGATTGTGAGGCTGTTTTGCCGTATGATTAATGTGCGGAATTTGCATATCTACAGCGATAGTCAAGGGACTACAGATTTTTTCAAAGAAATAATATAATTATTGAGGACCATGGTGAAACTAGAATTGCTGTGGGTTTTGTAACAATATAAGTGAAAAAGCTACACCTTTACTTTTATACTGAGAATTTGCTGTTTCATAAACTACTGAACTGACTTGCATTCAGTTTTTAATAATACTCGTACACAATTTCAATTGCATTACAGTGTTAGTTAGATGAATATTACTAAACTCTGCTGTGTTTTAACAACAGAAGATTTTAATGTGGCAGCAGGAGAAATAATGTATTTCTCAAAACTCGTCACAGTCCTACACAAATCACTGTCTCGTCAACTATCTACTTGGTATTATGACTGACAACTCAAGACCAGCCCTGCCGTGTAACATTTGCAGTAGCTTTTTTTGTCAGCATTTTCAGTCACAGAGCGAAACTTCTTGCTGTTTCCTGCCACATTACTTGCCACCTAGACCCATATACTCTGTCGGATTTAAATGAGCATGATACGGATGAAGACTGATTAAACTATGTCCTTTACCATTTGTCAGTTTGTGTGATGTTTTCGCTTGTACAACACTAAAAGTTCCATTAACTTCGCCTTCGACATACTAGGTTAAACTTGATCTCATGGAACATTTCTTTGTATCAGCTTTCGTCCATTGCATTGCCGGAGCTTTATTCATCACAACAGTGTGGCATGGGCTTTGTCCATTACTATCGTCGAATTTCGAGAAATGTTTCACAGCAGAACGTTATCTTCCCAGTCGGTGAACACGTTCTTGGACGACACTTTTGTTGTAAATCTCATATTCAGATGTACTGCACTGTTGTCATTAATAAAACGTCACCACAAAACACTTGTTCATAATACCAGCCAGAAAAAACGACATTACTACGAGAGCTGACAAATGTTGGTCACCTGCAGCCTGACACTACATGGTACTGTTTACTCACAATTTGGCAACAGGGGCAATTTACCAGCGAACCACTGGCGGCGTGGTAGGGAGAGCCGGCTTGCCATTGGTGTTACCTGGGCAATGGCGTCATGCCCCCCTCCAGGCAGCCAAACGTCAAAAGTCGCAACTAATTTTAAATGCACTATAATCTGCATTTCCGATTTCCCCCATTGCCTCTTAGGCTCTGGAAATGCAGTCCATTGGGATCTGAATAATAGCTGGTTCAGACCATTCTTTCAAGCTCCGCTTCTTGTAAATCAAAGCAGAGTAAGTGTTGCTGTGGCACTTGACACGACCACTATGACAAGCATCACGTTCAAATGGTTCAAATGGCTCTGAGCACTATGGGACTTAACTGCTGTGGTCATCAGTTCCCTAGAACTCAGAACTACTTAAACCTAACTAACCTATGGACATCACACACATACATGCCCGAGGCAGGATTCGAACCTGCGACCGTAGCGGTCACGCGGTTCCAGACTGTAGCGCCTAGACCGCACGGCCACTCCGGCCGGCAAGCATCGCGTGATTTACCTTTAGTGTAGATGGCTTCCATCACCAAAATTTCTGCTCATTCTTGCCTGCTGCTTTGTTCTCATATCATGTCAATAATCTGCATCTACATCTACATGATTACTCTGCAATTCACATTTAAGTGCTTGGCAGAGGGTTCATCGAACCACAATCACACTATATCTCTACCATTCCACTCCCGAACAGCGCGCGGGAAAAACGAAATCCTAAACCTTTCTGTTCGAGCTCTGATATCTCTTATTTTATTTTGATGATCATTCCTACCTATGCAGGTTGGGCTCAACAAAATATTTTCGCATTCGGAAGAGGAAGTTGGTGACTGAAATTTCGTAAATAGATCTCGCCGCGACGAAAAACGTCTTTGCTTTAATGACTTCCACCCCAACTCGCGTATCATATCTGCCACACTCTCTCCCCTATTACGCGATAATACAAAACGAGCTGCCCTTTTTTGCACCCTTTCGATGTCCTCCGTCAATCCCACCTGGTAAGGATCCCACACCGCGCGGCAATATTCTAACAGAGGACGAACGAGTCTGGTGTAAGCTGTCTCTTTAGTGGACTTGTTGCATCTTCTAAGTGTCCTGCCAATGAAACGCAACCTTTGGCTCGCCTTCTCCACAATATTATCTATGTGGTCTTTCCAACTGAAGTTGTTCGTAATTTTAACACCCAGGTACTTGGTTGATTTGACAGCCTTGAGAACTGTACTATTTATTGAGTAATCGAATTCCAACGGATTTCTTTTGGAACTCATGTGGATCACCTCACACTTTTCGTTATTTAGCGTCAACTGCCACCTGCCACACCATACAACAATCTTTTCTAAATCGCTTTGCAACTGATACTGGTCTTCGGATGACCTTACTAGACGGTAAATTACAGCATCATCTGCGAACAACCTAAGAGAACTGCTCAGATTATCACCCAGGTCATTTATATAGATCAGGAACAGCAGAGGTCCCAGGACGCTTCCCTGGGGAACACCTGATATCACTTCAGTTTTATTCGATGATTTGCCGTCTATTACTACGAACTGCGACCTTCCTGACAGGATCACGAATCCAGTCGCACAACTGAGACGATACCCCATAGGCCCGCAGCTTGATTAGAAGTCGCTTGTGAGGAACGGTGTCAAAAGCTTTCCGGAAATCTAGAAATACGGAATCAACTTGAGATACCCTGTCGGTAGCGGCCATTACTTCGTGCGAATAAAGAGCTAGGTGCGTTGCACAAGAACGATGTTTTCTGAAACCATGCTGATTACGTATCAATAGATCGTTCCCTTCAAGGTGATTCATAATGTTTGAATACAGTATATGCTCCAAAACCCTACTGCAAACCGACGTCAATTATATAGGTCTGTAATTTGATGGATTACTCCTACTACCCTTCTTAAATACTAGTGCGAGCTGAGCAATTTTCCAATCTGTAGGTACAGATCTATTGGTGAGCGAGCGGTTGTATATGATTGCTAAGTAGGGAGCTATTGTATCAGTGTAATCTGAAAGGAACCTAATCGGTATACAATATGGACCTGAAGACTTGCCCGTATCAAGCGATTTGAGTTGCTTCGCAATCCCTAAGGTATCTACTTCTAAGAAACTCATGCTAGCAGTTGTCCGTGTTTCAAATTCTCGAATATTCCATTCGTCTTCCCTGGTGAAGGAATTTCGGAAAACTGTTCAATAACTCCGCTTTAGCGGCACAGTCTTCGGTAACAGTACCATCGGCACTGCACAGCGAAGGTACTGACAGCGTCTTGCCGCTTGTGTGCTTTACATACGAACAGAATTTCTTCGAATTTTCTACCAAATTTCGAGACAATGTTTCGTTGTAGAACCTATTAAAGGCATCTCGCATTGAAGTCCATGCCAAATTTCGCGCGTCTGTAAATTTTAGCCAATCTTCGGGATTTCGCGTTCTTCTGAACTTCGCAATCTTTTTCCGTTGCCTCTGCAACAGCGTTCTGACCTGTTTTGTGTACCATGGGGGATCAGTTCCATCTCTTACCAATTTATAAGGTATGAATCTCTCAATTGCTGTTGCTACTATATCTTTGAATTTGAGCCACATCTCGTCTTCATTTGCAATGTCAGTTCGGAAGGAATGGAGATTATCTCTTAGGAAGGTTTCTAGTGACACTTTATCTGCTTTCGTAAATAAAATTATTTTGCGTTTGTTTCTGGTGGATTTGGAAGAAACGGCATTGAGCCTAGCTACAACGACCATGTGATCACTAATCCCTGTATCAGTCACGATGCTCTCTATTAGCTCTGGATTGTTTGTGGCTAAGAGGTCAAGTGTGTTTTCGCAACCATTTACAATTTGCTTGGGTTCGTGGACTAACTGATCGAAATAATTTTCGGAGAAAGCATTTAGGACAATCTCGGAAGACGTTTTCTGCCTACCACCGGTTTTGAACAAGTATTTTTGCCAACATATCGAGGGAAGGTTAAAGTCCCTACCAACTATAACCGTATGAGTGGGGTATTTATTTGTTAAGAGACTCACATTTTCTCTGAACTGTTCAGCAACTATATCATCGGAGTCTGGGGGTCGGTAGAAGGAGCCAATTATTAACTTAGTTCGGGTATTAAGTATAACCTCCACCCATACCAATTCGTACAGAGTATCTACTTCGACTTCACCACAAGATAAACCACTACTGACAGACACAAACACTCCACCACCAATTCTGCCTAATCTATCTTTCCCGAACACCGTCTGAGACTTCGTAAAAATTTCTGCAGAACTTATTTCAGGCTTTAGCCAGCTTTCTGCACCTATAACGATTTCAGCTTCTGTGCTTTCTATTAGGGCTTGAAGTTCAGGGACTTTCCCAGCACAACTACAACAATTTACAACTACAATTCCGACTGTTCCTTGACCCAAGCACGTCCTGTATTTGCCATGCACCCTTTGAGATTGCAGCCCATCCTGTACTTTCCCGAGGCCTTCTAACCTAAAAAACCGCCCAGTCCACGCCACACAGCCTCCGCTACCCGTGTAGCCGCCAGCTGTAGCTAATATTCAACTCCATCTGGTCCATCTAAATTAAACTTATTCTCATCTCTGAAGATCACTTTGTACCATTCTGAACTCGATGACATATGCTTTTCAGCAAACTCCAGTCTAGCCTGTTTGTGTTTGATAGTTAGAGAAAGTTGCTGCAGCCGTTTCTTGAATGAAAGATGTTTGTCATATGACAAAAGTTGACGTACACGTCTGGCAGTTACTGGGGACTGTAAATTAGCGACAAGGTGAGAAGAGTAATGGTTTGGGGCCGTAACCTTTTCGATGCCTCATAATTTTTTACTTTGCCCACATTTTCCGTTCTGCCCATATCGTGCACCCAATCAACGAAATTATCGATCACTGTACTCGAAAGGTTCAACTTCTCGGCGATTTGACGATCAGAATGTCCCATTCCCTTGTAAGCACCGATTTTTGCTTTTTTAACACGTGATAACGGTTTTCCGCGTGGCATCGTCACAATCGTGGTCTATGTGCACAACACACACTGTCACTAATGGTGCCTGTTTCCAGTCTGCAGTGAACACGCGCATGCACTCACCAACACCGCACAGAATCGACCCTCTATCACCTGAATCGTTGATGTCCTGTTATGTACTATACTAATGACATCAAATGCAACAACATTTGACTGCATTTGTCGGTATACTGGATCTCATACTACTGAATATACACTGTGCACAACTATTCCAACTGACAGTGTTAATTTGCCTGGAAATATCCATACCTTTATATTGATTTCTGCTACTGTGCTGGTGTCTGCTGGTGGTTATACCAAAACAATGAAACTTGAAATACACAAATGATAAATCAGTGTGTATTGTGACATGATGCTGGATATCAACAGTCAGTTCACACATTCAGTTAACTTGATATCGTCACGAAAGCAGCATACGTAGACACACAAATGGTTCAAATAGTTCTGAGCGCTATGGGACTTAACAGCCCCCTAGACTTAGAACTACTTAAACCTGACTAACCTAAGGGCATCACACACATCCATGCCCGAGGCAGGATTCGAACCTGCGACCGTAGCAGCAGTGCGGTGCCGGACTGAAGCGCCTAGAACCGCTCGGCCACAACGACCGGCACGTAGAGACAAGAATCATGGTCATTATTAGCAAATTATCAGCACACCCATACTGCATTTGGACACACACATAACAAAATAATTTAAAGAGACTACTTCGCGCAGTGCAGTGGGAAACGTATTTCAGTAAAGTGTTTTCTATCTGAGTCCAGTGTCTTACATAACTATTTAAGTTTAATGTGTCAGGACCAAACAATAATATCGAACACATAGCTTCAACTGAACATTGTAAGATTTCAGTTTTTGCACATAGAGGCAAATCGAATGGTTTCAGTTTTCAAACATGCTAAACCCCGACTGGAGCTACAGAAGACAATACGATAAAGAAGAGCAATCGTTACTTCCAAACCTATGATTATGAGAAATTTGCCACGCTTCGAACAACCGTGACCGTGCTTTGATGTCAGCTGACGCAGCCTGCACGGTCATTTAAGCAGCGCAGCCCTCTTCCAATAATGCGCAAGCACGTCCATCTGTGATGACTAAAATCTTCAACTACATCTAAATGGTTACGCCGAAATTCACTCCGGTGTGTCCGGTAGAGGGCGCATAGAAATACTTTCAGATTACTTCTCTATCGTTCCACTTTCGAGCGGAAAGTGAGAAAAATGAAGAACTCAAGTCTTTCTGTGCGAGCTTTGTTTTCTCTTACTTTATCATGATGACCATTTCTCCCATTGTTAGTGAGAGTCAAACAAATTTAATTTTTTTATTTATTGAAAACGCACCCATGCCGTGCAACGGATTACATTCACATTACATTACTTGTCTTTGCTATAAGCTTGCGAATGACCGGGGCAAGCAGTGTATTTAACACTAAATTCTTCTTATGGAAATGATGCTCTAAGCCCCCCCCCCTTTTCTATCACCGAATTTTGCTGTTGCACGTGGATTAAGAAGAAACGCGAACCGACTGTAATCGACCCTGCAAGTGGAGTAGAAAAGAGTTTGGCACCTGCAATAATTTAATTTGATAGAACTTAATATGATAAAGGAAAGTTTCATTAACGTAGTGAGAAATGTAAGGGTTGCTCTACCGATCTACAGAATGAAAGTTCTGTCGAAAATAACAATTTGATTTTTTACGACTAAACTCAAAATAATAAACAAAACACATGAAACATTTACAGTACGCCAAACTGTATTCTCAAATAAATGCTGTGAAGGTGAAGTTGTCCACAAACTAGCTTGTGACATTTATGACCAAGTGGTATGTGGAACCAATTCCTTGCAACTCAAATCTTAAGAGAAACACCAAGCCAACCCAACATTAATTGCTGCTACAGTAGTGAGAACTCAGACAATGAACACCCAAGACCGAACCACTTTAGAAAAGATGGGAACAGGGGCACTCTGCTGAGTTCTGATTATCACATAGCAAAATTCCCTAAACTCCCGGTGCTGAGGACATACATTACCAAGCTGTCTTCTTAACTGCGAGGACACAATCTGGCGCACCGGAGGCGATGGCTGGTTGCTTCGATGTCCCGTCGTGGTGATGATAATGTCGCGAGTGTAGCCTGAAACAAATTATCCTTGTCTGGTTGTTCCAGGCTAAAGACTTCCTAGCAATACATATGCGGCTCTGAGAGAGACGAAGAAGGTTCGCCACACAATCACTGACGGTACAGTGATTGATTTTAACAAGCGAAGTCACACAGTAACTCCAATACAGTCAACTTTAGCCAAAACTGCTCAAGGCGGACAACATAGGCCGCTTGTACGCAGAACGCTCAATTGCCAACTGTACTCGGAAAGTTACGTTGAAGTCGAAACTTCAGCAACTTTGTCAAACAGTTACAATTAAATGAAAGTATATTAGACAGCCAATGGAAGGCAGGTTGTCCAGAGCAGCGAGGGCTCAGTCTCGTAACCTACTCTGACCGAAAGGCGAGACTCGACACTACCAAGAGCTCCCGTACAAGCCGAACACAGAACATTACTGCCTGCATCACAGTGGCTGTAGTTAAACGTGCCAATCAGCAACTCGAAAACCGGTGCAAAATTTAACTCTGTTGCCGAAGCACTACTATTCCACCAATGGAGATACTTGGCGCCAATTTCTGCGCCGATTTTGCTACGTCACGGAGCTATCCTCTGGGCAAGCCAATCACAGTTATGATTTTGCAGCAAACATGTGAATTTTCCCGCCAAGACTGCCTGGGAACACAAGTCATTCCCACGCCTTGCTGGTAGCCCGTCAGAAAGTGTTTTCACTAAGTTTCTGCGAACTAACAGAATCTCAAACCTCAGCCGCTCCTTCAGGCCCCTGTGGGCGTGTCGCCCCCGCTCTTATGACAATGTCGGTGTCTGGACAGCATCCACTCGACTCCCTCACACCCGTCGGCATAACCCTTTCAAGATCAGCGGAACCCGCCTGTCACCAGACCACCTGGGTGATGAGAGACGCTGCGTGGGAAGTCTGCGTGTGAAGGAATAGCAACTTTTCACTGCATGCAATTGGAGAGGAAAATATTCATATCTCCTGAGTTCTCAATACTAGCCTTGTAATGACCATACTCGGCTATACTTCCCGAAATGGAATTGCTCAGAGAAAAATATAGATATGAGAGGGGGCAAATCACTGTGTGCATAGTAAAGGCATGCCAACTCTCAAGCTACGATGAATTTCTGTCTATTTCTGCATTTGATAATATGGTATCGGTCACAAAATTCCAAGCGCAACTCACACTCACATTCGTCATTTGGTTCGTGAAATAGTTTGTTGCAATGCACCTTGTTGTGAAAACCCTGGGTTGCCAGTCTTGCCGTCACGTGGTGCATTTCGTGCTTAGCTTCCATCCAGGTCCTGTTTTGCATAGCATCTTTTGTCTTCTCACGCAGATCTTGCAGAAGCTGTTTGAGGGCTGCACTAGCTGGGACTATGACCTCGCATCTTAGAACCTCTGTCAGGAAGGTTTCCCTGATAAGCATGTACACTAGCCTCGACCATGAGTTCATGGCACCAGGAGTTGACTAAAATTTCTTGAGGAGATTAAAAGCCTGCCACATCTTATAAAACTTAAACTGAAAGTGCAAACGAAGTTTTGAACGAGTTTCACCATATTTTCATAGCATATTTTCAAATATTAATCGTAGATAACCGAATCTACCTCGGAAAATCAGAACCTTCGCAAGCGCGACAAGGGTTATTTGTAATGCGTTGCTAACTAACACAGACTTAATGTCACTCGAAAAATTATCAAACAGTGAGCAGTTGTGGACCTGGAAACTATCAAAGCTCTGCTCCAAGGTATCCTTACCTGGGAGCCGTAAAATATTACGAAAGGTAGCTAGAGCATGCATAGAAAAGTGATGGTGCTTTGCTTTCAAACCAAACCACACAGGGAAATGGGGCTGGATACCAAAGGCCACGTCATATCGATATAAACTAACTGAGCCACTTGGAAATTATCTACTGCAATTAATACACTTATAAAAATGTGAGAAATGAGTATTATAATGTTCGGAATAATATTACAGAAAAGGTAGTCTGACATGGACAAAATAAAACATCAGTACAAGTGATGCACAAGTTTGTGAATCATATGACCCACATGAATGATTAAGGAGACAATCTGAGTAACTCTCTTAGATTGTTTGCTGATGATGCTATCATTTACCGTCTTGTAAAGTCGTCAGATGAGCAAAACAAATTGCAAAACTATTGATACAAGATACAGTATCTGTAGGGTGCCAAAAGTGCCAATGGAAACTCAGTAATGAAAAGTGTAAAGTCGTTCACATGAATACCAAAAGGAATCCGCTAAATTTCGGTTACTTGATAAATCACACAGATCTAAAGGCTGCAAATTCAACTAATTACTTAGGGATTACAATTACGAATAACTTAAGAGGAAACCGTCACATACGTAATGTTGTGAGTAAAGGAAATCAAAGACTACGATTTATTGGCACAACATTGATAAAAAACAGCAGGTCTACTAAAGAGGCTGCCTGTGCTACACTTGTACGTCTTCTGGAGTATTGCTGTGTGATGTGGGACCCGCATCAGATAGGATCAACAGATGAAATCAAGAAATTTCAAAGAAGGGCAGCCCGTTTTGTACTATCGCGAAATAGGGGTGAATGCGCAACAGATATGATACGTGAATTACGGTAGCGATCATTAAAACAAAGGCGTTTTTCATGGCAGCAGGATCTTTTCATGAAACTTCAAATGCCCACTTTCTCCTCAGAGTGTGAAAATATCTTTTGGCGCCCACCTACAGAACGATCATCATAACAAAAGAAGAGAAATCAGAGCTCACACAGCTGTTGGAGAGTGGAACGGTGGAGAAACAACATAAAGGTGGTTCGAGGAACCCTCTGCCAGGCATTTAATTGTGAATTGCAGAGTAATAATGTAGATAAAATCCGTAATGAAAGCCGAAAAATGTTTTCTATCATTTTTATAAGAGAAAGAGAGATTGCAAACCATTTATATTCATGGATGGAAACCACCAATTGTTTGCAAACCATATAATCAGTTTATTAAATCCACAGTGAAAGCTGCGAAATGTTTCTTATGGGTTTTACGAGAGAGGGAGATATCGCAAGGCATTTATGTTAGTGGAAGGGATAGTTATAAATGGATACTACAACTCACGTTGCGCATATGGATTCAAATAGGTCACAAAGAAATAACGAAATCCCGTTGTAAATCGTCAACTATGCGACATGAGAAGCTGATTTGAACAAAAATTACTTGAAAATACACTTTCAACGCAAGGACCGCGAATGTAACACTGATGAATTGCACAATGAGAGCCTATAACAGGCAGCAATCTCACCCTGTTGTACCATACAGCATACTGAAGCACTGAAACACCATTATCTTCTGCCAGAACGTCTGAAACAAGACATAGCAAAAGCATCCTCGTTCAGAGCTTGTTGGTACACCTAAATTTTAGCGGCCTGCACCCCCATTGGCTCTCGCCGGTCGAAGTTCGTAAACTGATCGAGATATGACACTCAGAGCAGAAAGATGTCTGCCGCTGGCCTGTCGAACCTTCTAGGCATGTGATCCTTTGCACAAACAAATGACTCAGGCTGAGCGCGCTTCTGTAGAAAATGGAAATTTTGAAACAAGGCTGAAAGCACTGCCGCATTGTATTTCCAGATCTCGCCACAGCTAAAAGGGCTATTGTTTAAATAATTGCAACTAAAACTCGTGTGTCATAACCTGAAACCCTCCCCTACTTCACGATGATACAAAATGAGCTGCCCTTCGTTAAACTTTTTCGGTTTCCTTTGTCAATTTTATCTAGTAAGGATCCTATACCACACATTTATACTCAAGAAGACGACGGACAAGCGTAGTGGAGGCATTCTCTAGGGTAGATCTTTCTGCTGTAAGTGTTCTGCCAATAAAACGCGTTCTATATCTCTAAATTTGTGTGATTTATCCGGTAACCAAAATATAATGGAATGCCTTAGACCTCATGTGGTAGACCTCGCACTTTTTATTGTTTCGGACTAATTGCTACTTTTCTTACCTTGACTTATCATTTTGTAACTGATTTTTACCTTCTGATGACTTTTATTAGATGGTGAAGGCCGGAAATATCTGCAAATTATGTAAGAGGGCTCTACAAATTGTTTATATCGCTACCTTGTGGAATCCTTGATATAACTTCAGTTTCACGAGATGAGTTCCTGTTAGTTACTACGAACTGTGACGTTTCTCAAAGGAAATGACGGATCCATATATAATACTCTACCTGCACGCAAGTCGATTGAATGTACATCTACGTCTTCATCAATGCTCTGAAAGCCACTGTGAAGTGCGTGGAAGAGGATACTTCCCTTTTCTACTAATGATTAAGGCTTTTTCCCCATCCATTCAGGTGTGGAGCGCTGGAAGAATTATTGCTTAAATAGGTCTGTGTGCACTGCAATCATTCTAATCCCTACGGCAGTAATATGTAGCGGGTTGTGATATATTCCTAGTTTCGTCATGTGAAGATATACCCATTAGTAATTGGTAAATGTTTTGCTCTTTTTCTGTCATTTCTTTCGCTTTCTTAGACCAAGTATTTATATCTTTGATGATGTAGCAAAAGTGTTCTGGTGACACTGTTAAAACGTAACTGCAGTCTGTTTCTTTTGCTCTAATGGATGAATTTTTTTATTTGAATGTGGAAAGACTCTAAATTCTTTTGTTTATTTTATCTGAATTTGTAATATTAACTGTCATGTGGAGAACTGCTATGTAAATCGTAGACATGAAAGCACAGAGGAGCAGCGATATATAGTCAGGGAGAGTTAGCGTCGGTGTACACTCCTGGAAATTGAAATAAGAACACCGTGAATTCATTGTCCCAGGAAGGGGAAACTTTATTGACACATTCCTGGGGTCAGATACATCACATGATCACACTGACAGAACCACAGGCACATAGACACAGGCAACAGAGCATGCACAATGTTGGCACTAGTACAGTGTATATCTACCTTTCGCAGCAATGCAGGCTGCTATTCTCCCATGGAGACAATCGTAGAGATGCTGGATGTAGTCCTGTGGAACGGCTTGCCATGCCATTTCCACCTGGCGCCTCAGTTGGACCAGCGTTCGTGCTGGACGTGCAGACCGCGTGAGACGACGCTTCATCCAGTCCCAAACATGCTCAATGGGGGACAGATCCGGAGATCTTGCTGGCCAGGGTAGTTGACTTACACCTTCTAGAGCACGTTGGGTGGCACGGGATACATGCGGACGTGCATTGTCCTGTTGGAACAGCAAGTTCCCTTGCCGGTCTAGGAATGGTAGAACGATGGGTTCGATGACGGTTTGGATGTACCGTGCACTATTCAGTGTCCCCTCGACGATCACCAGTGGTGTACGGCCAGTGTAGGAGATCGCTCCCCACACCATGATGCCGGGTGTTGGCCCTGTGTGCCTCGGTCGTATGCAGTCCTGATTGTGGCGCTCACCTGCACGGCGCCAAACACGCATACGACCATCATTGGCACCAAGGCAGAAGCGACTCTCATCGCTGAAGACGACACGTCTCCATTCGTCCCTCCATTCACACCTGTCGCGACACCACTGGAGGCGGGCTGCACGATGTTGGGGCGTGAGCGGAAGACGGCCTAACGGTGTGCGGGACCGTAGCCCAGCTTCATGGAGACGGTTGCGAATGGTCCTCGCCGATACCCCAGGAGCAACAGTGTCCCTAATTTGCTGGGAAGTGGCGGTGCGGTCCCCTACGGCACTGCGTAGGATCCTACGGTCTTGGCGTGCATCCGTGCGTCGCTGCGGTCCGGTCCCAGGTCGACGGGCACGTGCACCTTCCGCCGACCACTGGCGACAACATCGATGTACTGTGGAAACCTCACGCCCCACGTGTTGAGAAATTCGGCAGTACGTCCACCCGGCCTCCCGCATGCCCACTATACGCCCTCGCTCAAAGTCCGTCAACTGCACATACGGTTCACGTCCACGCTGTCGCGGCATGCTACCAGTGTTAAAGACTACGATGGAGCTCCGTATGCCACGGCAAACTGGCTGACACTGACGGCGGCGGTGCACAAATGCTGCGCAGCTAGCGCCATTCGACGGCCAACACCGCGGTTCCTGGTGTGTCCGCTGTGCCGTGCGTGTGATCATTGCTTGTACAGCCCTCTCGCAGTGTCCGGAGCAAGTATGGTGGGTCTGACACACCGGTGACAATGTGTTCTTTTTTCCATTTCCAGGAGTGTATGTGCGGCTCTATGACAACATGCACATTTGTTGATTTGATACGTAAAAACTTGACGAGACTGTGAACCGTGAAACTTAACGACTGACTGTTGGGATTGCCATAGTAGTGCATAATGAAAGCTGAAGCGATCATTATGAACAGAAAGATCGTACGATTTGAGTATTTATTAAGTGGACTGTGTCTCAACTTACGCGAGTAGGCATTAAAGTCAGTGGCGGCCCGTTTCCACAAATTTTGAGATTCAGATAAATCTGAGAGTGTGAAATTAATGGCATCTGCTGTGTAACAGTTATGCTCATCAACATATTTATACAACTACAGTCAATAATAAAAATAACAACGATAATAATAACAATAGGCATAACTTGTCTGAAAAAAGAAAGAATTGTATTTCTGGAGTTTTGTCGTTTTGTACATAATTAAGTACAATTTAGGGCAAGGAGGAAATAGTGTTTAAGCTTTCGCTACTGTCTGTTTGGCATTTTTGTGTAAGTGGGAGTTGACGTGCTTTTTTTAATTTTTTTCAGACAAGTGTACAAGATCCCTAACAGATGTATTAGTTAACGAATTAACGTACAGGCTGAAAATCAGACATTCATTCGTCGCACCCACACAACAGCTTACGCTTATTATACAATTCTTTGTTGAATGTTCGCTTATAGTCACCCATATTTGAATTCGTCACTATCTCAGTCACAAGATGTGGTCTGGGAGGCCATAGTTCCTTTGCAGCTAACTTATCTTGGGTATTTTCTTTTCTGTTAGCACTTAAAACAGATTCAACAGAGTTCATGTTGCCACTGCACACAGAAGCCGATTCTTGCGCAGTAAACAACCGTTTCTGGAAATGATTAAATCCAACAAGTACTGTCTGCCAACAATAGTTCTTGACTAGAATGCAGATGAGGCGTTGAGAACCATAGCGACCAAAAGCCATCATCTTCAGCCCAACATTTAAGTGAGTACCAGAGGAACCAGTGAGGCAGCTTTTCGTGAATGTTCATATATACAGTATGGGCCTACAGTACAGATAAACCTGACCCACCAGAAGATCATGTCAGAACCGTGAAAAAATGGTACAGTCTCACAATCGACGATGATGTGCTTTGTGGTTCTCAGCGTCTCAAATGGATTACTGTATGATAAAATCCAAATCTTAATACACTATATCTCATTCAGAATATCACAAAATAGTTTTTCCATCAGTATAACTATATCATGTATTGATGTCCAATCTAATTTTACCATGTAGTGAGTGAATTGGCATTTCTGAGGAGTGTGCTGCCGTCTAACGAGGTTTATGCCAAGCAAAAGGGGATAAAAGTCTGCTGCAGTGTGCATTAACGTAAACTTGAACAAGGGCTAGGTGTGCACGCCGTGAACTCTGGACGTGGTTTATCAAAGCCGTATGTATTTTGGCCCAGCAAGGCAATTTCGTCACGTCCGTTGCATATGCGCAATAGCTTCTTAAAACATGCACGACTGAAGGTGTGCTCGCGACCCTGATGAAAAGTTTCACGGAGTCTAGAGGAGCAGCAATGTACCATAGCGCGGTAGATTTAGTGCAGTGAATATCATAGTACCGCATCTATGTTACGTTTAACGGCATTAAAAAATAAATAAATAAAAAAAAATTCGCAAGGTGTCAAAAGTTAGGTTGTTCATGTGCTCTTACACAACAGCTGCTAGTAATTACAGTTATTGCTACGGAGTGAGTGAAACTATTTTTATATTTAACCGTGTCGCGAGGGCCAAGGCTCCATTGAAACCTGTGTACTGTACAGGGTGTATATAAAGTCTGGTAATACTTTCAATTATTTATAGCGCAAGAAGGAAACATTGTACAGACATCATACTTATGTTATTTTGAAGAGAAACCCTGAAAGTTGTTTTTTTTTTCATATATACCGCCACAGCGTAGCTTAGTAATTGGCCGATAGTCAGCGCTAGTAGAACACATGGCGATTTCAAGTGCGGAGCGAGCTTTCTGTGTGTTGGAGTTCGACAAAAACAAGTGTGCTACAGCTGTTCAACGGATGTTTAGAACAAAGTACGGTAAGAAGCCACCAAGAAGGAAGGCCATTTATCACTGGCACAACAAATTCGTAACGACGAGAAGCGACTGAGCGACTGCCGCAGTCGACGATACCATGCTAGGACGGGTATGGCCAGAATTCAATTACGACATTGACGTCTGCCAGGTCACTCATGGTTCGCATATCGAATGTTTGTAAAGAAAACTTTCAGAGTTTCTCTTCAAAATGCAATATGTATGACATATGTAAAATGTTTAATTCTTGCGCAATAAATAATTGAAAGTGTTCCTGGACTTTATGTACACACTGTATTTGTTTTCTTAATGAACAGCCGAGTGTTTGAAGCCGTAGCTGTCGCGGTGAACATAATTGTGGATCAGGTGCAAGCGCGGCTTTACTGACTGTGAATTTGTGACTGTGGTAGTCTTATGCAAACGTGGTGAATTGCTATATCGGATTGGAAATTATAGCGAACGGTGTGTAAGGTACTGAAATAAGAAACAGATGTGTATAACGGGTAATAAACGTGTTCATGTTAAACCTGGGGGATTATCACCAACATTTACTTCTTTTCAGCCAGTGGCCTTTTAAACTCCACAGCAGATGACTTTGTAGCTTAACTGAGAACAGACTTTACCAGCATACTTCGCCGTGGAACTACGATGAACGGCGCTGCTGTGGTAACTTTATCTGCATCATCACAAGCTGCCAGCCTCATTTCAACATTCCGCCACGCCTCTCCAACAATGAAGAGAAAAGTTGCATTGCTGCGTACTCCCCCGAGTAAGACACTAATAGGATCCAGCGGTTCCTGTTACAAATATTTTGTTTCATTATAAAAGCATACTCTTTCTTTTCCTTTTCTTAACTTTCGCTATGTAAATCAAATTGCTGGAAGTGAGTTACTAACTTTCAGTGTAGCTTACTTGTCCACCATTAGTTATAAGCATTTTTCATTTGCTTCAATTATCTCTATGTTTTGAATTAATGCTGCTGCATTTGCTTGTTTTTTTTTTGTGTGACTTCTAGAGGGAAGTATTATAAATGTATGTGCAGTGTTACTCTCAACATGAATTGGCATACCATAATGTCTTATATGGTCACGAGCATAAACAGCGGCGTCCATTATTATTTTCTGGGCACCAACCAATAGAACTAAACGTGCTTGTCCACTGTTGGTCTAAGCTCCATGGCGTGGGCAAAACTGAATGTGATAGCTGTCAAACCAAGCAGGCTATGTTTACATCGTACTTAGGATCATGTTACCACACTTTTACGAATAGTAACTTGGTTGTTGATGATTATAGGGGCCGGCCGGAGTGGCCGTGCGGTTCTAGGTGCTACAGTCTGGAACCGCGAGACCGCTACGGTCGCAGGTTCGTATCCTGCCTCGGGCATGGATGTGTGTGATGTCCTTAGGTTAGTTAGGTTTAAGTAGTTCTACGTTCTAGGGGACTGATGACCTCAGAGGCTGAGTCCCATAGTGCTCAGAGCCATTTTTGATTATAGGGGTAAGTGAACAGATGTAGAGTCTAATCCTACAGTGTTTATGCTATCAGTAACAGAACTGTGTGTGATTTACAAAGTTTAGCGACTAGGTTGAATCATATTCTACACAATTCTGAAGTATAAGTTCTTCTGGGGGGGGGGGGGGCGGGAATAATCGGTCAAAGAAAGCTGGAACTATTTGTGCTGCCTTTCTCTGTATATGTTCAATATCCCTTGGTAGTCCTTTCTCATACTGGTCTCACACACTAGAGCAAATTTTACAATGGGTTTGCAAAAGTGTTTTATAAGCACTATTCTTTGTAGACTGTTTGCATTTCTCTAGTATTCTACCAATGAACCGAAGAGTAAAACTTGCTTTATCTATGACTGTGTACTCCACCTGAGTCACATGTCTATGTGATGAGGTTGGAGAAAGTGAACTGGATTAAAGACTTGTTGCCAGAATATTATGTATGTAATATTGATAAGAAAGGCCATCCCTCATGTACTGTGCTCCAGTCGAAAACCCATGTTGACAAATAGGAAGCAGTGACTGGAGAATTAAATGTATAGTTGTTAGTGAGCCATGCTGCAAGGTCGATATCTCGCACCCAATTTGTGAGTATGTCTGTGGTGCTGTGATGTGAGGCTCTCTGGTTTGCTTGAACAGAGCAGTCTGGGGCAGCACAAGGGGAGAGATTTCTGGCCGTTGCCGTTGAAAGAGATCGCAGGCGATTTTGTTTTGGCTTTGAGGCTGTGGATAAGGAAGGACTTTGGAGCTCACTGGGTGATTAAGGACAACACTGGGCGATTAAGGAGGACGTTCCTGCACACGTAACCAGAAGACGTGCGGCCTGTGGCAACTCCTGTTTTCCAGATCTCGCTGTTGGTGCTGGTTTATCTGGAGTACAAAGCGATGTTGCTCCTGGACTTATTAAGACTGGGTGAGCATTTTAATAATCCTCATGTGTTGGCAGTTTTTCTCAGGTATGGGCAGTGGAGTGTTAGCATAGTTCTGGAATATAATTTGGCGGCTTGCCCGTTTGCGCTGCTTTCTTCTTTATTTCGACATGTGCCCATAATGATTATTTAGTGCACCTTTGGCAATCGAGCAACGCAAAGCTCACCCTAACTCTAGGATGTAATTTGCTTTTGCTTTTGGCTTCTATTACCAAGCATTTCTGTTTTATTGAGTTGATCTTTATATGTTATCATGTTTGGGCTAGTGTAACCAATGTTAATTCTTTTGCTATTTGAGCCACCTTTTGGCATTTCACGTTTGAATTTTTTAAAAGTTGCAACCTTTATCGGGGTACCTCCTTTTTTTTTAATTACTCTAGAAAGGGTGATTTTAATAAGCGTTTTCTCACTTGTCTTAAAGAGTGTTGGTGTGTTTTAGAAGTCATTTATAATTTTGTCCCTCATGTCAGCCTTGGTGTGTGTCTGCACAGCCTGGATAGACCTTGTGCATGCCTGTTTTGATCAATGTGTCAGCTGAGAACCTTGACCAGTCTTTAGAGGCCCCATTTCTGTCTGTAATCTGCTTGTTATGTTTGGTATTTTTATCTTTTACCATTTGTAAAGGTTACTATTGTTTGTGTGTATTCCGTTTTCTAAAATAAAGAATCTTAAACCTGTTTACATGGACATTTGGATGAAACTTAAACGAGTCTTGAAAGAGAACCTAAATTTTGTTACCTAGCTTGTAAGTTTTAATGCCTCTGTTTTATTTTATTTCTAATGAAATAGTGATTCCCTTGTTAAAATCACCTTTATTTACAATAATTATCTGGTGCTCAATTTGCATTTGTAATAATAATAACAACTTTATGGCCCAATAAATCTAAAAATGTTTCGGACAAACAATGCTCAGTTCCCCCACATTTGTTAAGCCAAGCACACACAGTGGTACCATAGTGCCACTCTATGGCTAGAAGAGTGGGGGTGTGGTTGTCAGTTGTGAAATTTCTCATATGACGCCAACAAGTGGAATGGACCTTGTTGTTGAACAATAAAAGAAATGTAATGTGTTTTGTGCAGTGAAATAAATGTATAGTAAAATTTATATCCTGCAGCTGAAAAGTGAAAGAAATGTAATGTTTTCGAACAATGAAATACATGTAATGTTTTTAAACATAAAATATATATAGAGAGAGAGAGCAATTTTGTTTTGTTTTTGTTTGTTCACTCGCTGTAACACTCTACATAAAATAATACACAGTCCAGTCCATTAATGTGACGGCAGTGTGTATTCGATGTCAACATGAACTAACGACCCACACATGGTAGGTGGCAGCAGTAGCAGTGGAGAGTATATAAAGCATATTGGGGGGACACAGAAAACAGTGCAGTCGTTGTCGTAATACAGAAATGGAGCAATTTATCTGATACCCAATTGGACATGATCATTGGTCATGGGGCCAAGGGTCGACGCATTCCTAAAACCGCTAAGTTTGTAAACTGTTTACACAACACTACAATTAAAGTATACAATGCATGGCAAAATGGCACTATCCAAAACTGACTCCAAGGCAACTGTGGAGGACAACATGCCATATATGACAGGGGTGAACAATGGATACTGAGATGTGTAGAGGCAAATAGATGTGCAACTGTTGAGCAACTGACAGCCTCGATGAACCAAGGGGCTACCAACAATGTCCCCTCAACGATCGTTGAGCATGTATTACTGCATATGAGCTTCCACAGTAGGCGCCTGGCCCTATACATCCATGCTGACAGCTGTTAATTGGCGATGAAGGCTGGAATTAACACACTACTGGATGTCCATTGAGTGACGACAGGTGGCCTTTTCAGATGAATCACGTTTTATGCCCCATCGGAGTGATGGCCTTTGGCATGTATGGTGTGAAACATCTGAAAGCAAAGATCCTGTGTGGGTTATGTCTGGGAAATGTTTTTGACACATTCCCTGGGTGATCTCGTCATTCTGGTAGGTGCAATGGATCAACACAAGTACACATCTATCCTTGAGGATCGTGTCCACTCCTACATGCAATTTATTTTTCCTTAGCTAGATGGTATCTACCAGCAGAACAATGCAAAGTGTCACTCAACCCACAGTGTAAGTGCGTGGTTTAGAGAGCACCAGGATGAGTTTACTGTACTCACCTGATCACCAAACTCCTCAGATGTAAACCCAGTCGAGAATTTGTGGGACCACCCCAACTGGGCTGTTTGCACCATGGATCCTCAACCGAGAAACCTTGCACAGGCCATGGAACTGGAATCAGCATGGATCCACATCCCTGTTGGTACGTTACAGAACCTGAACAACTTTTGGTAGCTTTCTTCAAGCTGATTTGGTTGGCCTGATTGCGTAATCCAAATACAGTTCAGGTTATAATTATTTATTAATAGTAATCGATGTGTACTCCAAATAATGCATGGATTGCTGTTTCCAAAACTAAACCTGGCGCTGAGGTTGGATATGCTTTCAGAAAAATTTACAGAAAGAGTAACTGAAATCCAAATCATTTACAGACTAAGGTAAGGTTTTACAAAAGCCATTTCAAGAAACTGGTGGAGAAACATAAGATTAATCGCTATTCATCGTTTTCCAAATTGAAAGCTTCAGTTGTGGAACTACTCAATAGAACTCTTGAAGGAAAGATGTTCAAACGTTTCAGCAGTCAGAGTTTTTTCAAATGGACAGATATGGTACAAAATCTAATAAGGCCAACATAATAGATCCACAAAAACTAAATTCAGTGTTAGTGATATTGTTAGAATAAGTAAACACAAAGCAGTTTTCGAGAACAACTATACCTCAAATGGATCTATTAAAATTCATGTAGTTCAGGAGACTAAACCAAGAATGTATCTGCCACAAGATGATGTGTCAAAACCTATAGCAGGAGATTTCTACAGCAAAGAACTAAAAACAAAATCCATCCACATATATAGTAGAAAAAGTCATATGAAGGAAAGGAAATAAAGCTTTCATAAAAGGCTTGTTTTTGATGAAACACGCTATACCATCTGAATTACTTTATAAGAGAGAGAGAGAGAGAGAGAGAGAGAGAGAGAGAGAGAGATATATACATGTTTGTAAGGAGTATAGAATACATAAGAGGTATGTGTGTATGTTTGTGTGTGCGTGTGTGAGTGTGTGTGTGTGTGTGTGTGTGTGTGTAAATAATGTAACACAACATCAAGACATCATTATGCCAGAAATAATGAATATCTTTGACTTTCAAGAGGTGTTTACTTTATATTTTATTGTACACCTGTTACACCATTTTAATACTATGCACCAATGTGTTGAAATGAGGGGGGAGCACGATATAATGCATAAAATTGTTCTATTTCCACCATCTGGATGTTAAATACTGTGCTATGATTGGTTGGAGACAAGGTGAGGAGAGGAGGGGTAGAGGGGGGGGGGAGGAAGAGGAGGGTATTCTAAATTTTTCATTAACACAGTTGGGCTATTTCCACTGAGGGAAAATGAGAGAAGGCTTTAAATTTTTCTTTAATCCAGTTGGGCTATTTTCACCATCTTGGATTGTTTTAATCTGTTGTTCCATTTTTAATACTGTGCTACAATTGGCTAAAGATAGAGTGGTGAGGGGGGAGGTGGCACAGCTTCCCACTGGTAAAGATGATGATGTCATGGAAAGAGTGATGGTGTCATGAGTTCAAAATCGCAGCTGACATTATGCGTGACCCTCATGATCATGTGATGCCCTTGAAGGTCAATGTCCACAATGAATGTCAAAGTGTTCCAAAAGTGTGCTGGAGTCACAATAGTGTCACTACTAATACCACATGCCTTCTTACTGAAACTTGGTCCTTTTTTCCCAAAGGCACCATCTCCTCCTGGATGTCTTTCACTGATGGGCTCGTTAATTTTGTTCAGTCTTGTTACCCCAACAGCCAGCAGCTGGTGCTGCAATGAAGTGAGGGGCTGGTTGGGAATTATCACCCATTTTTACAGTCCTAATGTTACAAAGGGCTGGAAACATATGCGACCAGGAAAGCTTGTCTACCAAACTGCAACATGTGCTGTTAAATATTGCCTGCCCACCGCTTCTACTAATAAATGGAACCCAATGAAGTGATTCCATATCTTGTCATCTTGGATGCATCTAACTCAATCCTACCTGCAGATATGCAATCACTTTATACATTGATTATTACAAGCTAAGTATGGAGATGGTGGTGAACAGGAAGGCAGTATCACAATCATAACAATGGGAAAAGCCCAAATTCTACTCCTTAATTCGGATATATTCTGCATTCAGAATTTACAGAAACTACGGAAAACGAATATTAAGCACTGAAATCAGGAGGAAAGAGTGCACTAGCGTTAAATATCAAGCATCAATTAAAATAAAAGTTACAAAAGTTTAATTAATGAATTGGAGACCAGCGAGCGAGAGAAATTCTAGCAATGAGCTGTTACGCTTTAGCATGATAGTGTGTGTTACTTCGCCTGTAAACCGCAGCATCTCGCTGTGTTGTGCCGACAGCGCCTGGCAGCTGTCCACTAGGTCTTCTGTGATGGACACAGATGCTGCCTGTTGCCTGCTACAGGGCGCTGACAAAAGTGAAGCTGATTCAGCCTGATGTGTCCTGTTTAAAACTCGGTCCCAGAAAGGAAACACCATACTGTAAGGATAGACACTATTTTCTATTGTAACCCTAAATGTACATTCCTACAACAAGCTATATGTGTCTTACCAGCAATTTCTGAGAGAATTCTCCACATTTGTTGGGTTACCATTATCTGGCTGGTCCTAACCGTCAAAGTCTTCTCTGGAATAGACTCCTGTGCTCCTGGCGTCCTTGCTCATACCGAGGAGATTTCAGGGGCCGCCGTCTTGCTGAACACCAATAATTATGGTTGCCTTGAAACTAAGCTGGCCAAAAATTAATCCTTTACAGAGACAATAAGTTCAAGGAATTTCAGTTTCACTCTCGATGACACTCACAAGATAGAGAGTCTGGTTTTCTCGTTTTAATTTATTGCTCAGTTTCCTAATAAAATAAATATAATGACACAATCTGAGGGAGGTGTAAAGGATTTGAGATGTGCATATGGCGGTCGCCTTGTGCAGATCATTTTATTTGACAAATTTCGGCGACTTGCGCGTTGATGATGATGAGGACAACACACACACCCAGTCGCAAGCAGAAGAAAAAGTTCCTGGCCCACTGGGGATTCGAGCTCGGGACCACGTGATTATGAGTCGGCAACTTTAACTACAAGACCTCGATTTGCTGACTGTTTAAGTGGAGAAATGGCTATAGAGATTCGCAAATTATGAAGGTAATGTGCACAGCTTGCACTCCAGAAAGAAATTCGAGTAAGGAATGTGAAAAAAAATGACTGTATAAATGCTTCTACGGGCGCTGAAACTATTTTAATCTTGCCTTTGCGATCCCTACAAGAACGATACTTAGGGGTTTTTATTATATTTTAGGTTACTCACATAATACTGGTTCACAGGAGAGATGGCGTCTGTTTACATCAGGCTTTCCCGTGAGTCAAATGAGCTTGTGACATTCTGGCTGCCCTCCTCCATTCCAAGGCAGTATGCTACGTCCTAACTATGAACATACGCAGAGTTCTGTCACAAATTTGCTTAACACATTCGATCGCTCCTTTGTTAATAAGCATTCGTCATGTTTGAGTCAAGTTTCAGGCATCAATAAATACTGCATACATCCAATTGCCTTGGTCCATGGCTTTCAGTATGTCTTGTGAGAGAAACACAAACTGAGTTTATGCATGACCAATGCTTTTGGAATTCAAGCTGGTTGACATGGGTGAGGTCATTCTATTCAAAATACCTTATTATGTTTGAACTCAGAAAATATTCTAAAATTTTACATAAGATCGATGTCACAAATATTGGATGGTAGTTTGTTGATCACTTCATACACGAGGTCCACCAACACTGATTAATTGGGGGGGGGGGGGGGGGGGGGAAGCAGCAGATAGACTATAAATCACAAGGGAGTCTAAATGGGAGATCCCCTTGAGCAAATGTGAAAAAAATTGGGATCTAAAACCAATTTTTGAGCATTCAGGATGGCTCAGACAGCACATTTCACACCTAAAACGTGCCAATTTAAGCCTCAGTTAAAACATATTTTTCGATTATGAACAGATGAGACCTCTACATTTTTAAATACTGTATTAGCTTGATTGTTAAAACCAGTTTCAGAAAGTGAAAATAATCCGGCAGAAAAAAAAGTGTTTCATAGTTTAAAGTATAGACCTATGATTTTAAAACAGGAAATCTATTACTTTACAAGAATACCCTCCAAAATCAGTACTGCTTAGTTTTCTTTTACTGAGTAACACGGGAGAAGCTGCTACTGGTGAATTATTAGCTATAAACCTTTTCGTAGGAAGAATCAAGGAAAAATAATATGTGCAGAACATAATAGGCTATATGCTATATTTAGATCAATTTAAAAACCAACTGATAAATACCTACGAACTAGGTGTTCTACAACACTGTTCTTGTAAAATTTAGTAAATTGGAATACATTTTGTAATAAATATTTACTTACCATCATTGCTTGCCTTTTAAAAAAGACAATATTCATGAACTGCCCTGAACTACCTTCAGAGAATTCCAGTTGACTCTTGCAGTGACTATGACTTTTTTATTACGCCAACGCAGCCCTGTAACTGATTGTTGTGTGGCGTTCGATTGTTAGCTGTCTGCCTTATCGTCATCCCTCCTTCAAACATACGGCAATACCAAGTAGATTCGTGCTTACTTTTCAAAAAATATTGAGTAGTGGTTGGCGGGCGCGTCCTCCCTGACCCCTAGTAATTTGTCCATCTGCAGAAAGTGACAGTGAATTTTGAAATACAGGGTGTTTGAAAAAGAACTCCCTAGTTTTAAGTATAAATTTAATGGGGAAATTAATGAAAAATTACATTAATAAGTACATATGATGAAGGAGAATTCCTTCAAGTTTAGTTTAATGTTAGTAGGCTTCAACGGGGGATCCATTTGTTGCCCTGCACACGTCGAGACGATATTCCACTTCTCGCCACGTATTGACCAACATTTCAGGTGTAACTGTCCCAACCGCCGCGACGATTCTTTCTGGTAAATGGTTAATGTCTCTGTTCCTTTCACTGTACACAACATACTTTATGTGGCACCAAAAGAAAAAGTCCATTTGGGTTAAGTCTGGGCTTCGTGGTGGCCACGGTATTGGGCCAGCCCTGCCTATCCATCTTCCTGGAAAGCGAGTGTCAAGAGCTGCACGCACATACCTTTAGGTTCTCCTAATTGTAGACTACGTCTGGCCAATGACTTCTTTGGGCTCCGAAAACACGAAACACATATCTGTTCAACAACATCTTCAGAATCTCTCAGTCTACCTGGTGATTTTGCTTTAAAAACACCACTGTTTCCTTGAAAGACTTTAGTGAATGACATATACTTTTTGCTGTAGGTGGTTCACGAACATACTGTCGTCTAAAATTACGGTGCGCTGTTATAACTGACTCAGTTTTCACAAGCGAAATAACACACTGCGCTTTCTGTTACAGAGTACACATTGTTGCTGAGTTGCTCTGCACTGCACTGCATGCACACCTGGACTGAACTGAGGGAACAGAGGAAAAAAGCAGCACTGGTGACCTCTCAAGGCGAAGCAGACCTGCCAAATGCAGGGGAGCCAAACTTGGAGAGATGATGAATCAAACACCACAAACTAGAATGGTGTATGTCAGTTTGTATGAATTCTAGGGCACATTAAAACTAGGGAGTTGTTTTTCAAACACACTGTATGCCATGAACCTTTAAATATGTAGTTGTTCCGATTTTCCCATCTGTGTTTAGTCACCAGTCTGACTAAATAAACAATAATAGCCTTAACATCCCTGACTTTGGCAGCAAATATAACTAAGCCTACTGAGCGTTTCCAAGTGCAATCAGAATAAAAAGGCGCCACAGTTGTTTAAATATTCCGCACTGCGCTTGATCTCCTGACAAATTCTTTAAATAAACTACATTCCATGTACCATATTGTATCCTGTAAATTGTTCTGGTATCCTGTAAATTGTTTAAATAAACAATACTCTACACATTGTCGAAATTGTTTAAACAATATTCCATTCACGGCAATCGCTTTCCTGACTAATTCTTTAACTAAATAAATAAACTATATTCCATTCACCTCCTTGAATCCCACATATTGTTTAAATTAACACTATGCTACACATTCTCTAAATTGTTTAAACATATTCCATACACTGCAATCGATTTCCCTCCAAATGACCGATCAACTGAGTCTTTTTCCCGCCAGTTTCCAGGAGGGGGATGGGAGAGGGAGGGATGGGGTGTTTACCAGAGGGTAGATTTAATTAATTGATCGATTTAATTACTTAGTCAATCAAATTAATATCAAAAGTATGCTTGTATTGGAGAGGGGAGTTCCCTGAGGAATGGCAGAGGAGGAGATGGAGGGGAAGGAGAAGAAGGGGGAGGAGTGGGGAACAATAGATGAAGGGTGTGCGACTCAAAACGAAGGATTATCCCCAGGGTGTCATAACCTGTCAATCAAAAGGATGGGGTATCCCCAGGGGTGTCTTAGTCCTCTTATCAGAACAATAGTTCAAGGACTTGTCAGTCAAAGGAGATCAATAAGTTGCCCCTGAATGTATACTTGCCCCTGATGTAGGTGACACCGAAATTGTGCTGATGGCGCTGTTGACCTACTGCTAACACAGTGATGCCAGACATCTCTTGAAGAAACAATTTGAGAGTCGGATTTCGCTTCAAGAAAAATATTCCAAATACAGCGGAAATCGACAAAATTGAGTGGTTAGGATGGAGAAAAACTTCCTCGTGTATGCATTCTAAATCAGACTGCAGTGCTGGTTATTAAAACTGCAACTGCAGGAAGGGTAGAAAATAATAATACAGTCCAAGACAAAGTAATCGGTAGATACGATGGACGTGTATAGACAAACAAATGAGTACAAATTAAAAAAAAAACTAGATGATTTTTTTTCCAGAGATAGAACTTCACAAACTGAGCAAATCAATAGTGGGTACACCCACCTCTATCCCTTATGCAAGCAGTTATTCGGCTTGGCATTGATTGAGAGAGTTGTTGGATGTTCTATTGAGAGATATTGTGCCAAATTCCGTCAAATTGGTGCGTTAGATCGTAAAAAACCAAAGGAGTCATAGCATGACAGGAATGGCACCACAAACCATCAACTATGGTTATCGGACCTTATGGCGAGCGACACTCAGGCTCGTATCCAATCGCTGTCTGGGCTGTCTCGCTGGACATTGGGGCTTAGTTCAAAGTGGGACTAATTGCTGAAGACAATTCTGCTCCAGTCAATGAGATTCCAGGCCGAATGTCTCCGACACCACTCCAAACGGGCTTGGTGGTGTATGGAGGTCAATGCTAGTCTTCACAAGGGGCGCCTTCAGCTCAACCCCTTGCCGTGAGCTGTCTGTTAATGACCGAGAGAGGTGGCGCAGTGGCTAGCACACTGGACTCGCATTCGGGAGGACGATGGTTCATTTCCCCATCCTGCCATCCCGATTTAGGTTTTCCATGATTTCCCTAAATTGCTCCAGCCAAATGCCAGGATAGTTCCTTTGAAAGGGACTTCCTTCCCTAATCAGATGAGACCGGTGACTGTGCTGTCTGGTCGCCTCCCCCAAAATAACCCCACCCACCCCCATCTGTTAATGGTCCTTGGGGTCACTGCAGCACCAGTCGTACATTGGAAGGGAATTCTCAAAGAATTTATACCTTCGTGTCGACATGTCCCCTGTTTACTATCCTTATCAGCTGCACAGTGAAACTGCATTGTAGCACCAAACATTTCATTCATCGACTGCCATACATAACAATTTTCCATTTCCCATCGATACTTGTATCAATATCTGTCTGTGGCTAATTGGCTTAACTCCTCCGTAGTGCCTCCTTTTCGTCTTAGATTATATTTATGGATATATGGTATAGAACACATGATTAAACATGAAGAATATTTGAAGGTATATAGAATGCGAAATTTTTTACACCAAGCTAGCAGAAATAGTGGCTCTGGGCATCGATTGTAAATGAGATTGGACGACAAATACGGGTAAGTCATTCCATACCACTTCAACTCTATGTCAGAGTTCATCAGTCGTAGTAGCAGGCAAGTTCTGATGTGACAGTCCTTCGGCAACATGTGACCAGATGTTTCTGTGGGTGAGAGATCTGGAGAACTGCTGGCTATGACAACTGTCGAGCGCCATTTGTATGGAGGTAGGTCAGGACAGCATGGGCAGCAAGAGGTCTTGCGTCATCTTGTTCATAGATAAGGCCATGGAAAGCACGAAGATAGGACAGTGCTCCCAGCCTTAACATGTCAGAAATGTAACAGCTACTGTCCGAATTTCGACTATGCAAATTGGACATGATCCAATTGTGTACCCTATGGCTCTTGTACCATCACATAGGATGCTGGACCCTTATGATGATGATGAATGCAATCTGTTTGTGGGACATAGTCGAACAGTCAATTCGTCCACAAAATCCAGCACCGGCAACACTTTCACAGTTATGGACGGCTATAGAGGCAGCATGGCTCAGTATCTCTGCAGAGGACTTCCAACGACTTGTTGAACCCATGTCATGTTCAGTTGCTGCATCAAACAGGGCAAAAGGAGGTCCATCCCATGACTTTTGGCACCTCACTGTATGTCTGTCCTTTCGGGCGCTAATCGCATGGTGCAATTGAGATCTAACATGCCACTGAATATGATCCTATAGAACCCACTGATTCCTCATTCACATGACAGTCATGGGCTCCTGACAAACATAAGCAGCGGTTGCTGCAGTCGAATTCCGACAAGTGTTCCTAGACGTTTCTGCTCCTTCATCGAGACATAACTTAGCTGAAACATGTTCAGGATTAGCCTGGACAGTCGTGTTTTTTTTTAGTGCTGACATGTAGACACATGCACAGAAGGCTACCATACATGCTCCCAGAAGTTGAGATGCACCGGCAGCTGTCGAACCACGCACAGGTCCCCGCAAGCAGGAGACAGCGACATCCTTTTCATACTTGACACCTGAGAAATTCCTCTCAAAATACACGATTGCCTAGGCACCATTGCTGACACGACTGGATGGGAGTGGAAACCTATTTGCAGAGCGCAGACCCTCCAAGAGTGTGCGTGCGTCGACCCCACCGTGAGCCACTGCCGGACACAAGCGAGTGTGAGCCATCACTCTCATGCAGTTGCCGATGGCATGTGAAAGTTCTTTGAATGTTATACTGATGTCACAAGTCTGTCTAAATAAGCGCCAAGTCATCCTCTGGACCGTGTGTGTGTGCGTGTGTTCACCACTGCTGACGTCATCCCCTCTCTCTGCCTATGGTCCAGCGGAGACCTATTTGCAGAACTACTCACCCTTGCAGGCGCTATAGGAAACTATTCCACAACTCGCGACATGTGTGTGATGCACATACTGACGTCACAGGTCGTCAAATTGACATCTGTTCGACCACTCGCGATTCTAACGGGACATACATCATGTGTGGCTCACACATCGCTGCTCATAGCAACATACTATCGCAAGCCCATCTAGCAGCATTCTCAATATTATACTCAAACCACATCCTTAACCAAAATAAGAACCAAGCCGAACTCTCGGAAATTGTATGGTGCCCCATAAATACTTAACGCTCGCTTTCTTGATGTCTCAGCTTGTCTGCATGGGAATTCTTGTCCTAACAGAACCTGTTTACGAAAATAGCACATAATAACGTCGAATGCCTTCTTGTTACTCTTCCTGCTCTCAACATAAGCAAATGTTCTCACTGTTATGTAGAGACACCAATATCCCAGCACAAAGGATGTCTTGTGAATGAATGGAACATTATGATTGGCTCTTATCGAACTTACCCTCCGAATTACTGATGCCGCCGGTGTGGAAGCACTGTCTGCCTTTTCTTTCTTTCTGCAGATGGCACTTTCAGAGACAAAATACTATTTTACACAGATCGCCATATTGCATCGACAATTAAACCCTGCAAAGTGCCACTACATATCGTCAAATACGGAAACACTCTTACTTAATTACACTGCTCTCCCACTGAGGACAGGAGCATGAATATTAGAGCGTGAAACCGATCTCCAACCCAGCAATATATCGCTGCCTACCGTCTCGATGTAGTAAACATACAATTCGTATCATGTGCTATACAAAATCATCTCTTTTACATCACTCATACATATACTGCGAAGACAGGCAGCGCCATATATACCCCTCACAGCACTAGATATTTCCCTGTGAGGTCGGCTATCATCCACGCCCAATGGGTGACCAGAACACCCTCAGAGGACCGAAGTCACTCTCAGAACAGTTCTATAAATTTGGGCTCGCTTCCCAAGGCACAAACGCATTACTGTTTCTGGTCCAGTCGTGATTGCTTTCTGCTTTTCTACACCCATCTCCGGACTCTGGTATTACGAGAACAGATGTATTTTCGCATGGTTTGCGATAATATTACACCATTTCGCGCTACTTCTCGATATCAAGCACACAGCAGCATCCTACTCATGCAACATAATTCCCAAAATATAGAATGGAAATTATTTCTCTACAAACCCTAAACACTAGCGAGGTGGAGCGTGCTGTAGAGCACTGAGTAACTAGAAACTTATCCCGTGTGCGAGAACCTTAACGTGAAAAAACTCGATAAAAGAAAAATAGAGGAAACTGGTATTTCCATTTGCAAAAATCGATGTCGGTCATGTAACAGATTCCAAATCGTCCCTATAATTTACAAAGTCAAATAACGTGTTTCTCATGTCTAGAGAACCAGCAAATATGTCTTTGACCTGCTAGATGCGCACACCAACTAAATAACACTCAACTAAATAAAGGCGCGAAATATGCAGAAGCAATGACCTGAACAATTTACATGGGCTGGAATAATGACCCAGCACAAACACACGTCCATATTGAATCTTCTCAAATTTCCACGGGATCACGAAAGCTATCCAACACATACTAAGTATTAGTTCGTTATTCTGCCGTCTAGAGGACGACAAAGTTAACTCAACTACATTCCCACAATCCTCTCCATTCAGACAGATCCTACCGTTAATGGTAAACGTGAATCAGGCCCACCACAGACCACGAATGGGCAGAATCATCCTAGAAAACCGGTCACATGTATGTTTTATCATTGCACTTACAATTAAATGTTACGATCATGGTCTCAACTGAATGACATTCGACAATGAGCGAACTATTGGAAATACACCCTGCTGACCGTTGTGTCTCTGGAAATAGAAATATGTGTACCATTCTTATAACTTGACATACTCCTCAATCTGCTATCACAGTATTCCACAGTCATCTCCTTTGCACATGTCGGAACACAAACACATACTTTGTAAGCCTGATGCTCAAGCCGAACCTATCACACATCCCCTACTACTACTAAGTATAATATTTGACCAATAAATGACACCACACGATACAAAATAATACTGAGAGAAAATCAGCGATGGGTGGACATGTCTCATACGACTTTCATGCGAGTGTTACCGCTGTGTCTTAGAAACAGAGGCGTAATCGGCCAGATGTTAAAATAACCCGATTGCAACAACTATTGTTGTTACTGTCTCAAGCGGTCTTGGTTCTTCAGGTGCACACAAGTATACATGTTAAAAGCTATACTGGCTTTATAAATCGAGGTATGGCATTATCTACGAATCACGTCGTTTTTCCGGACAAATACCGAGACGATGATCGTATGAGTGTATATTATCATACCAGCAGTCAGGTTACACGTAACCCACGATGCAACCCCGTCATAAAATCGCTCAATTTTGAAAGTGTTTCGGCAAAGGAACGTGGTATGAAACCGCTATCTGCAACTCCCTCACGCTGCTAGATATTTCTACTGTATGTCTAATGTATTCTGTCTCGATACCATGTCAGAGGTTCTGCGCTGTATCCACTGAGTTAAAGGCGATGACTGGTTGGGAAGGATCACAAACAGCAGTAGATGGTGTACTGATTAAGGTCGTAAGAAATGTACACTAGCTTTTCAGATCTATAGTGTTACGTTATCTGCTAGAAACGATGCCTGTGATTTAGAATCGAGCCTCTGCATTCAACCGTATACCTGCGTTGGATCCTAAGGAGAAGTCCTCTAACGATCACAGTCACTAGTGAATCATATTTCTGGCACTCTCATATCTCGAAACGATACACCTTTCTCGAATCTGTCTGCTACAGTAAAATTCGAAAGTGATTTTAGTCAGTCCCTACGCATCCTGCAACTGCTCCCATTTTTGCAGCTTTGTGCATGTGATCGTTCCAATTTAAGTCGCAACTGAACAGAAGTCGGAGAAAGCCATATCCAGCACATTATGCAACCTGTGTAGAAACAGAACGACGTGAGTCAGTGCAACAGGACCATTCAGTGGAAATGCGCGCATTGTGGTGTGTCTCCAAACTAGATACAGATACTACAATCCGAAGCAGATCCGTATCCATTCACATCCATCTCCCCAACATGCTATCATCGTTATTCTGTACCATCCAACAAAGAAAAATTACGAACCATAAAATCTCCACTAACTTCATTCGATATAGAACTCATCTAGGCGCCATTGCTAGCACGATGACACACAGCTGCGATGTGGGCCCAATGCAGACAGAGAGTTGTGATGCTTCCCAGAATAGCATTACTAATGGGACACCCCAACCGTCAAACTGCTGCTACTGTGGGACGATCCTATTAAATATATAGTGTTTGATCCATTGCAGAGGCCAGTTTAAGGTTACATCACCCGTACTGTAGGAGGATGGCTGTATCCCAGACTATACTGTAAGTCACAAGAGGTGCTCCCTGTGACCCTGGGTCGTTGTTTGAAACATTGTTCTCTAACACGCTTTGTGCAATGCTATACATTTTTTTTTCTGCCATAACTTCGAGGTCTGTGTCAGGTCTTAAACTGACATTAAGACGCTATGATCTCACACAAAACTAGACATCGCACAATGTAAATCATATTGTTACTGTGGCTACAATAACACACCACAAACACTGGATGATATTAAATAAAAGAGAGTTACAACATAAGCAAATTTGGGGAGTTTTGCAGCGTTGTGGATGGTTTCCAAACTACAGTCCGAAAGTGATTCACGAGCTCTACATTTAAACTCATCTGTCATAGTCATGGAATAGCTGATGACTCTACGTTCCGTTTCGACTGATTCATCATATTGCAAGCATGTACACGATCACTGTTTCGGTGGTATCCCCCACAGGAGGTGTTGTCCATCCACCAAAGCTCTTTCTCCAACTCAAACAAGCGATGTCAGTCATTATGTGGTAACCGACAGTGTGCCAGTGGACGGATGGAGTGGAAAAGACACCATCTTTCAACACCGACCAATGATGGGTCAGCATGTTTCCCAATTTCAGTATCCTAGCTAAACCACCCCTACTCTACTTTGCGAGTATCATTGCGAACGTGGATAGATGACTGTGCAGTACGTCCATTCATTGTTAATTCTCGATCACTTACACCATTGACGTATATTAAACAGCGCTCTACATATTTATAACTCCTCGAGCTTAGTGCTTAATTTACGATCTTTGCGTATGGGAGTTACAGAGCATTCTCGCTGTCTTAGGGTAAAATTAGAAAGTGAAAGAACCTCCTCACACTGACATTGACCAAACAGCCCTGCAGCACCGTTACCGATTTAATCTGCAACTGACCAGAAGTAGGCCGTCTCGTAAATGAATGGAGCTTGCCAAGTCATCACCCATCCAAGTGCACAAGATTTCTCGAGATGTGCCCATGTCGAGGAGGTTAGCACTCCTTATCGACGAATAGTAGCAGATTTGAAAGTGGCGTGATGTAATAGCAGACGGTTAAGAAGAAAAAGAAATGGATGATTTTTATGCAAGATGGAGCTCCAGACGGATGGAGTTCGACCCATTTTTACGTAAATCAATCAAGCTATCAACTCTAAAGTATTGTTCCAGAGTCTAGGATCAGTACCTGGAAGGTATTGGTATGAGAGAACATAAACACACACACTCATAAGGCTACAACGTTCTGTACTTAAAACGTTCTATAATGTTAGATCACTTGCGTTTCCATATTGAATGTGGTGCTGTTAATATTCCAATGTAAGAAATATATTTCAAGCTAATGGCATACGTCCTTCTTCACGGTTTTTCTACGATAAACTATGTTATCGAATGGTAAAATGAAAAAAACTACTGCCTTAAAACATAGGCTCTGTGTGATTCAAGTACAATATAGCTTTCGAGAGATGTATAGCGCCCACTGTTCACATCCGATCACAGTTCGGAAATTATACTATGCCTGCAGCAGCCCTATATAAAATGATCGTTAGTAATGGCGAATACCTCTTACATGGAAACAGATAAACGCGTAGCAGCAGCGTCCGACACGTGAAAATTACAAATCATTCTGCCACTAACTCTGTAAACAGCACTTCTGTCAGGCAAAAGTATACTTGAGGATTGCAGTGCCTCACAAGCATCCATCGCTAACTTAATTATGAAGCTGAAGTCTCGATTTTACACCAAAGATGCGATAGGGGGATGGAGTAAATCGCAAAAATCAAAGTTTGTTTAGAGGAATGTGCCATGTTTCATCACACATGACATGGAAGTCCCCTGATGACCGACAGGTTTACCGTTAACGATCGCAAGTAGACAGTGCTTTAAATCACATACAGAACACATGGCCGTATACGAGTCGAACATAGGCTATGTCACGTGACTGATGCATCCTGACAGAACAGTCGAAAAATTGACCTGCAGCAACTTCCCCCTCTCTAGAATGCATCATCAGTCCACCATTAAATTGTACCTCGTTAGAGCTCCATCTCAGTCGATCACCACATCCACTCTCTGTTATCCTTTAACACAGATGCAAGTAAGTTTAAGGTGGATGGTTCTCTGTCTTCCTGAAAAGTATCAAATACATTAGTCAACTCGCGTGCATCATTGGTACCTCAATAGACATACAGGATAATGCTACCGCGAAGGAAAAAAATGACTGCTTCCCTGATTCCCTTCACTTCAATGTCGACATTTTCTCAGATTCCTCTTGTTGCTGTATACTTGTTCCCATGTACGAATTGTTCTGCGCGAACCAGAAAATACACAAGTATTTCCTCAATTTCCCCGCATTTCGGTGTATATTCGGTCAATTTATATCTATTCCCCGTCATTTCTCGCAATTCTATCATTTTATGTCAATTCTATTCATGCAATCATGACATAACCTCTCCGTCTGCATTCTAAAATTGCTTGTAAATGTAGTACAGCTGCCAACACCTAGCCCAAATGTACTGATCGCAGGGTGTGGTATAGCACTGTACTCGATTGTATCCAGTCATCTCCACAATTGCTTACAACATTTTCAAAAATTTTCGAGAAAGTAATGTACACAAGAGTGGTTAGTCATCTCAACAGTAATAGGATACTTAGTAAATCACAGTTCAGATTTCAAAAATTCTGTTCCACTGAGACAGAAATATACAATTTCACTGTCCAATAACAGAGTCTTTAAATATTATAATGTCACCAATAGGAATTATCGGTGACTTGTTCAAAGCATTTGATTGTGTGACCCATGGCATTATGTTACAGAAATTAAAATCCTATCATATAAATAGAATAGCATATGAGTGGTTTAAGTCATACCTAGTGAACAGGACGCAAAAAGTTTCTTTATATGGGTCGAGTGATTTAAATAAGTTCACCACTTCATCTAACTGGGGTGAAATTATATTATGTGTTCCACAGAGTTCACCCATGGGTTCCCTTCTGTTCTTGATGTATTTGAATGACCTCCCTTCCTATGTGAAACAGGAAGCTGAACTGGCGCTGTTTGCTGATGATACAAGCATCATTATTAATCCAGTAAAAGAAACTCCAATTGAAAATGATACAAATAAGGTCTTTGAAAAAGTCATTAATTGGTTTTCTGCAAATGGGCTTGGTCTAAATTTTGAAAAAACACAGTACATCCAATTTTCTGCTGCGAAAAGTGCGGTTCCTTCAATAAATATAACACATCAACAGAAATCAGTAGATGGGTAGAGCATACTAAGTTTTTGTGTGTACATATAGATGAGAACTTAATTGGAAAAAATTCATATTTGGATATTCTAAAGCGACTAGGTTCAGCAACTTTTGCAATCAGAATAATTGCCAATTTTGAGGATATAGAAATTAGTAAGATAACATACTTTGCATACTTTCACTCTCTGATGTCATATGGAATAATATTTTGGGGTAACTCAACATTTAGACACTGCTCAAAAGAAAGTGGTTAGAATAATGTGTGGGGTTCATAGTCGCACATCTTGTAGACATCTTTTTTAAAGATTGGGAATTCTTACAACACCCTCACAGTACATTTACTCGCTAACTAAATTTGTTCTCAACAACATGGACCAGTTTCAAAACAACACTGACATTCTTGATTATAATACCAGAAAAAAGAAAGACTTACACTATCCTTTACTCAACCTATTTTTGGCACAGAAAGGGGTAAAATATGATGCTATAAAAATTTTCGACAAATCACAAGATGAAATAAAACGCATGACAGACAGCAGTAATAGCTACAAAACTAAACCGAAATCATATCTCACTGACAACTGCTTCTATAACACAGATGAATTCTTGAATAGGAATAAATAAATCTATAAATATAGTATATACATTTTGTGCCATTTAAGGGAATGGGGTAATTAATAGAAATATTAATCTTTAACTCTTTAATATAATAAATAGTTTATATATATATATATATATATATATATATATATATATATAAATCTTGTTTCGTATGTGCATTTCAAGTGCAATTGACACATTCCACATCATAACGGCTACCATTCCATGCGATAGATCAATGAAACACGCAACCAACTATCTATCTAACTAACTCTGTTTTCTATATGTCTGTGTATACATGTGTTAGAGGGCGTGGATGACCGCCAACCTCACAGGGAAGTATCTAGTGCTGTGAGGGGTATATACAGCGCTGTCTGTCTTTGCAGTTTATGTACGAGTGATGTAAAAGGGATGATTTTGTATGGCACAGGATTTGAATTGTATGTTTACTACATCGAGACGGTAGGCGGTGATATATTCCTGGGTTATTGTAGATTGTAGAACAAAACCAAACTGGTGCTTTTCATTTATTATAATGTTGTTCTGCCAAGAACCAACGAAAGATTCTGTTAGCACATATGGCTGTGTTGGAGATAGGTTTCACGATCTAATATTCAAGCTCCTGTCCCCAGTGGGAGAGCAGTGTGATTGAGTAAGAGTCTTTCCATATCTGACGATATGTAGTGGCACTTTGAAGGGTTTAATTGTCTTTACAATATGGCGATCGGTGTAAAATAGTTTTTTGCCTCTGAAAGTCCCATCTGCAGAAAGAAAGAACAGGTGGACAGTGCTTCCACACTGGCAGCATCAGTAATTCGAAGGATAAGTTCGATAAGAGCCAATCATAATGCTCCATTCATTCAGAAGACATCCTTTGTGCTGGGATATAGGAGTCTCTACACAGCGGTGAGAATGTCTGCGTATGTTGAGAGCAGGACGGGTAACACATCATGGACAGGTTGCCACGTTAGGACTGCGAGGAAGAATGCATTCGATGTTATTGTGTGCTATTTTCGTAAACAGGTTCTGTTAGGAAAAGAATATTCATGCAGACAAGCTGAGACATCAAGAAAGCAGACGTGAAGTGTTTCTGGGGCACTATACAATTTCCGAGCGTTCGACTTGGTTCTTATTTTAGATAGTGATGTGGTTTGAGCATAACATTGAGAATGTTGCTAAATGCACTTGTGATGGTATGTAGCTATGCGCAGCAATGCGTGAGCCACACGGGACATATGTCCTGTTAGAATCGCTAGCAGTTGAACAGATTTCTATTGGACTATATGTGACGTCAGTATGCATGTCACAAACATGCCACAAATGATGGAATAGTTTCCTACAGCGTCTGTGAGGGTGAGTTGTTCCGCAAATAGGTCTTCGCTGGACCACAGGTAGAGAGAGGGATGACCTCAGCCATAGTGAACAAATACATGCACATTCCAGAGGATGACTTGGTGCTTATTTAGATAGACTTGTGACATCAGTATAACATTTGAAGAACTTTCACATGCCATAGGCAATGGCGTGAGGGTGATGGCTCGTGCTGGCTTGTGTCTGGCGGTGGCTTGCAGCGGGGTAGACGGGTGCATGCGCTTGGAGTGTCTGCCCTCTGCAAATAGGTCTTCACTCCCATCCAGTCTTGTCAGCAATGGTGCCTAGGTGACCACGTATTTCGAGAGGAATTTCTCAGGGATTTCAAGGGATGTCGCCGCCTCATGCTTGTGGGGACCCGTGCGTGGACTGACAGCTGCCGGCGCATCTCAATTTCTGGGAGTGTGTGCAGTAGCCTTCTGTGCGACCTAGTGGACAGGGTGTGGTGGGTGGTGCTTGCGCATGTCTCTCCAGCAGCCCAGTGCAGGCTGAGTCATTTTTGGGCCATTTTCCCCCTCAAGACCACCATCTTGGATTATGTAACAGGAAGGATGACAGCATCCTCTGGTGGTGGTACTGTGTACTAGGTCAGTTGAAGTCCGGACTTTGTGGTGAACTCTCTGGATGGCTGTACTGCATCAACTTGTTTAAATAAAGACTGGTGCATGCAAAATAATAAAGACTTATGTCCAGCATAGGCCAAGTCGTCCCCCATGCCATTTTCTAGGACGAGGTGGCGGTTGGGTGACTTAGCTTAGTGGAGGTAGTCCAAGTGATCTATCTTCTCGCCATATTGTTAGGTTAGTAGAGGTAAGTGTGGTGTGATGCATTATCCTGATAGAATTTGAACTTCCCGCCATTTTCTGGGGGAGGGGAGTCAGGTTAGTGGACGTAGCCCAATTGACCTATCTTCCCGCCATAAATCATACTTGCCGCCAAAATCCGCCATCTTGTATAACGTCATCAGCTGATGTCACAGCCGCCATCTTGGATGACGTTATGTGCTGTTGCCAAGTGAACACGCTGCCATCTTGGATGACGTTATCGCCGCCTTCTAGGATACATCTGACAGCAATGGCGAGAGGGGCCGCACCGCCCCTGTCCCCCTACTTATATTCAGTGGTATCTGGACATAGTATGTGCATACTAAGTGGTTGTAATGTTAGTGATTCATTTGACATTCAGGAGACCTGTCTGTTCACCCTCTGTTTTGCCTATGTAAGCAGTAACTATGCTGAGCTTAGAGATGAACAGTGTTTGCAATATTCATTCTCAGTTATAACCCTGCCTCACCGACGAGTACATACTCATGTTGAACAGCTTCAGCCGTTTGAACGGGGACGCACTGCGGGACTGGGGAAGCTGGATGGACATACTAGCGGGTTGCTGTGTCTTTTTGGTAGGATGTATTGGTGCTGGGTTGTTGCTTTGAGCAATAGGCTGTGGAACATTCCCACACGTGCAGACCAAGTTCTGGACGTCCATACAGTGCAGACACACATCAAGATCGACGCATTGTGGAAGTACTGGTGGCCAACCGAATGTCATCCAGGGGCGAAATATGGCACATGTTGCACTTGCTGCGTAACCACGGACAATTGCGAACTGTCTGCTTGCAGCAGGATTACATCACGTGTCCCTGAGGCCAGGCTTCCACTGACATCACGACACTGACAGACATGGCTACTCTGGTGTGTGAAAGAGTTGACTGCAGAGTGGAATAGCTCTCTGTTGTCTGCAGTGATGAGAATAGGTTCTCTCTGTACGCGAATGATGGATTTTGTGAGCTGTCTATTCCAGAGTGTAATCGCCTGCAACACATAAGTCCTGTTCCAGGCTGCATGGTGTGGAGCGCCGTCAGTTACAAGTCACAGTCACATTTGGTGTTTCTGCGGGGTAAAGTAAGCAGTGCCCTCTACTTTGCACAGGTTGTTATCCCTGTGTTACTACCATTTCTTCGACAGGAGGTTGAAGGAGCATGCACAACTGTTCGTGGTGATCACACACCGTACTAAGAACCGTGTTCCGCCTTTTATAATGTCCAGGGGACCATCATAAAGTGCGGTAACTTCAATGTAATTATTTTTCTTGTATAATAATGTCAATCCTGTTCGTCTCATTGCGTAACCCTGTCAGTTACCTTCTCTATTATATTGTTGCAGTTCTTTTCATGCATGGCCCAAGTTTCATTGAGAAACATTACTTGGCAGTGACACATCATGTGAAAATTCCTTTCGTTATTAGGTTTTGCACACCAGTGTACTTCTTGCCCGTGACGTGGTGGGAACGGCAAATGATGTATGGCAATTCAGGACCTCAATGTAGCTTCCATTCGTCTGTTCCCGACGATTTATGGCGAAACTCCGCTTGTAACAACTGCCCCTCTTTCGACCATTGTCATCCGTGCATTCTTCAGAGACAGCTGCACAATCCTTTGATCTTGTCGTGTCATCAGTCTTCTGGCTGGTTTCATGCAGCCCGCCACGAATTCCTCTCCCGTGCAACCTCAGTGTATCAGAGTAGCACTTGCAACCTACGTCCTCAATCATTTTCTGAATATGTTCCAGTCTCGATCTTCCTCTACAGTCTTTGCCCTCTATGGCCCCTTCTAGTACCATGGAAGTTATTCCCTGATGTCTTAATAGATGTCTTACCATCCAGTTCCTTCTTCTTGTCAGTGGTTTCCATACATTCCTTTCCTCGCCGATTCTCCAGAGAACCCCCTTATTTCTTATCTTACCAATCAACTAATTTTCAACACTCTTCTGTAACACCACAGCTCATATGCTTCAATACTCTTCTTTTCTGGTTTTCCCACAGTCCATTTTTCACTACCATACATGCAGTGCTCCAAGCATACATTATCAGAAATTTCTTCCTCAAATTAAGGCCTATGTTTGATAATAGTAGACTTATTTTGGCCAGGATTGCCCTTTTTCCAGTGCTAGTCTCCTTTGATGACATCCTTGCTGTGACCGTCGTGGGTTATTTTGTTGATTAGGTAACAGAATCCATTAATTTCATCTACTTCGTGATCACCAATCCTAATGTAAAGTTTCTCGTTGTTCTCTCTACTGTTACTTTTCATTACTTTCGTCTTTCTTCTGTTTACGCTCAGTCCATATTCTGTTCTCATTAGACTGTTCATTCCATTCAACAGATGCTGTAATTCTTCTTCACTTCCTCTGAGGATAGCAATGTCATCAGACAATCTTATCATTGATATCCTTTCAACTTTAAACTTAATTCCACTCTTGAACCTCTCTTTTATTTCCATCTTTGTTTCTTCGATGTACAGGGCGAAAGACTACATCTCTGTCTTACACTCTTTTTAATCCGAGCACTAAGTTCTTCGTCTCCCACTCTTATTGTTATCTGTTGGTTCTTGTACATAATGTGTATTACCCATCTTTCTCTGTAGCTTACCTCTACTTTCTCAGAATTTCGATCATTTTTCACCATTTTACACTGTCGAACGCTTTTTCTGGGTCGACTAATCCTATGAACGTGCCTTGATTTTTCTTTAGTCTTGCTTCCATTATCAAATGCAACGTTAGAATTGCCTCTCTGGTCCCTTTACTTTTTCTAAAGCCAAACTGATCGGCATCTAACACATCCTCAATTTTTCTTTTCCAGTTTTCTGTATGTTAGTCTTGTCAGCAACCTCGATGCATGAGCTGTTATGCTGATTGTGCGATACTTCTCGCACTTGTCGGCTCTTGCAATCTTCGGAATTGTGTGCATGATGTTTTTCCCAAAGTCAGATGGTATCTCGCCAGACTCATACATTCTACACATCGACGTGAATAGTCGTTTTGTTTCCATTCTCCCAATGATCTTACAAATTCAGATGGAATGTTGTCCATCGGTTCTGCCTCATTCGATCGTACATCTTCCAAAACTCTTTTAAATTCTGGCTCTAATACTGGGTCGCCTAACTCTTCTAGATCGACTCCTGTGTCTTCTCCTATCACGTTATCGGACAAGTCTTCTCCCTCATGGAGGCCTTCGATGTACTCTTTCCACTTATCCGCTCTCTCCTCTGCATATAACAGTGGAATTCTCATTGCACTCCTCATGTTAGCGCCTTGCTTTAATTTCATCGAAGATTGTTTTGACTTTTCTGTATGCTGAGTCTGTCATACCGACAAACATTTCTTTTTCGATTTCTTCACATTTTCGTGCAGCTATTTCGCCTTAACTTCCCTGCAGTACTATTTATTTCGTTCCTGAGTGACTTGGATTTTTGTATTCCTGAATTTCCATGAACATTTTCGAACTTCCATCTTTCATCGATCAACTGAATTATTTCTTGTGTTGCCCATGGTTTCTTCGCAGTTATTTTCTTTATACCTACGTTTTTCTTTCCAACTTCTGTGACTGTCCTTTTTAGATGTCCATTCCTCTTCAACTAAACTGCCTACAGAGCTATTGCTTATCGCAATATCTATAGCCTCAGATAACTTCAAATATATTCCCTAATTCCTTAATATCTCCGCATCCCACATCTTTGCGCATTAATTTTTCCTTACTAGTCTCTTAAACTTTACCCTGCTCTTCATCGCTACTAAGTTGTGATCTGAGTCTGTATCTGCTCCTGAGTACGCCTTATAATCCGGTATGTAATTTCGGAATCTCTGAGTAACCATGATGTAAACTAACAGAAATCTTCCCGTATTTCCCGGTCTTTTCCAAGTACACTGCTTCCTCTTGTGGTTCTTGAACAGAGTATTTGCTATTTCTCGCTGAAATTTATTACAGAACTCAATTAGTCTTTCTCCTCTCTCATTCCTTGTCCCAAGTCCATATTCTCCTGTAACCTTTTCTTCTACTCCTTCCCCTACAACTGCACTCCAGCCGCCCACGGCTATTAGATTTTCATCTCTCTTTACATATTGAATTACCCGTTCAGTGTCCTCATACACTTTCTCTACGTCTTCATCTTCGGCTTTAGACGTTGGCCTGTATACCTGAACTATTGTTGTTGGTGATGGTTTGTTGGCGATGCTGATGGGAACAACCCTATCACTACACTGTAACTCATTCTCTACTCTACCATCCTTTTCATAACGAATCCTATTCTTGCTACACCATTTTCTCTTATCTTGCTGTGGTAGCTGTGCGATCTGCCACAGCTGCCCTTACAATACGACCATCCTAGTGGGCGTCTGGGTTGCATGGACGTCCAGAATCTCGTCTACGAGTGTGAGAATGTTCATGTGACCACTGATAGCAGCACTGTTGCACAGCAGTTGCATCATGTCCAACTTGAGTGGCAATTCTCCAAAAGTACCGTCCCACCACTTAGAAGGTCACAACTTGACCCCTTTCAAGCTCAATCATTTGGCTGCAGGAAGCACGAGTGCGTCTCCATGGCATAGTTGCCTGCTTGCTTCACACGTTTGCATAACACTGAGCCTTCTGACTGGGCCAGCCCTATTATAGGGTAGACAAAGATGGCACTCTTGACTATGCCAGTACGCTATATGGTGGTGGACGACATTGAAACCATTATCAGTACTTCTGCTATGCCCCAGGTGACACATGCCGTCATCAGATCAAAACTGACGTCTTCCTTCCAGGTTATTAACTTTTCCTGGCAGAGTAATATCTGCAGTATTTGATGTTCTGTAAATATAAGTAGGCTGTCTCTCGAGGGCGTGTTTGTCTGATTTTGTGAAGTTTTGTAACATGGTCTGACACGGACTTCCTTTTTGTCTGACAACATGTTCATGGATACTAAAGTTTTTATTTATGTATAGCACAGACAGGACAACATGACTATCATATGGACAAGAGAGGAAATGTGCGTCTTAATAGAGCTAACGTAGGAATTGTACGCGTATTCATTTTTGTAAACAAACTGTGTAGTTTATGAATGCATGGTATCGCGGCGATATGAATTAATAAAATTCTCTCGGGATTCCATCCGCGTCAGGTGGTTAAAATCCCACGAGCTTTCGACGGGAAACCAATGGACACCTCAGCCACAGTGTCTACAGGAAACCGACACACACAGATCGGTATCTGCACGCTCTCAGCCACCACCGTCCGGCACAAAAAGGTGGCGTTCTGAACACCCTCGTCCATCGTGCTAAAGTCGTCTCAGACGCAGAAAGTCTGCCACTAGAACTGAGTGAGCCACCTCCGAAAAGTCTTCCGGGAAAACGGGTGCAGCCACGGACAGGTGTCACAGGCTATATCTGGTGTGACACGCAAGAAACACATCAACAGAGAAGAGAACACCACCGAAGAAGAAAGCAAGAAACTTGTGTTTTTGCCTTTCTGTGGTACAGTGTCGGGGAAGATTAGCCGGATCGTGAAGAGATATAACATTTCATCGGTGTTCAGGCCCCCAGCAAAAATTCGTCAGCTCGTGAGGCCTGTGAAGGACGATCTAGAGCTTAGAACGCCTGGAGTGTACAAGATACCATATCAGTGTGGCTGTTGCTACGTCGGCCAAACAGTACGCACAGTGGAGCAACGCCGGACGGAACACGGGAGGTGCTTACGCCTACGCTATTAAGAAAAATCAGCCGTGGCAGAACGCGCCTTAGCAAATAGACACCGAATTCTGTTCGATGAAACATCTGTCGTTATGAAGACGAAGGGATTTTGGGACAGCGTCATAAAAGAAGCTATTGAAATAACAACCTCTGAAAACGCAATCAACGAGGACGGCGGTTTGCAGCTCAGCGCAGCCTGAGATCCGGCTATCGCGATGTTAAAACGGGCGCGACGGTCGTGGGATGAAAACATTTACCGTATATGGGAGGAAGAGAGCACCAGTGACGTCACAGCCAGCAGTGCGGCTATATAATGATGCGGCCACGGCGACACAGCAGTCATTGTTACCACTTGACAAGGACTGAGGAGAGCTCGATCGGAAGCACGTGGGATTTTAACCACCTGGAAGCCCGAGATAAATTATTAAAACTGTGTAGTTTTGCGGGCCAAAAAAGGCTGACGTTAACCAGTCCGTCCCGTGTGCCGATAGTGCGGTGTTTCGCGAGGTTGGATTTACATCCGCGTCCATGTCAGCGTCAGTTGCCTCGTCCCGTGTGAGGAAGACTTCAGCGTCGCGGTAGGACCACTCATATGTTACTCCGTACTCAGAGAGTGCGCGACGGCGTGTTGGCGAGTGCAGAAACTGCCCGACGAGTGCGCCGGCACATAGTCCAAAGCGACTGATGGGGAGCGAACGCTGCCCAGGCGACTTCGCTAGCGAATGGAGCGCTCTAGCGTGTAGCCCCTTCCCAGCGGCTGAGGAAACGCGTCACAGCGCAGCGCGAGGTGTGCAGGAAGAGCAAATTCGTGGTGTGCGCTCATCTGCGTCGCTAGGCTAGCCACGCAGGTGACTGTGTCATTGGGCGAGGTAGCGTCGGTCACCTCGGGCAAATTCCGTCAGGCTGCGCAAAGTTTATTAGTCCTCTGTCTCGGTTACCCCAATCGAGTGGCTACCGTGCCGATACGGCACGCGCTTGCAGTTTTCTGTGGTACTATCCTCAGTGTGTAGGCTTTCTTCTAATAGCCCAGTCTTGCCGGGGCGGAGCGTTTCCGCGCTGGCGCTCACTTCCGACTGCTGGCCGACCGCTTTTGACAGAGCGCCAGCAACCTTGGCGGTGTGTTGAGTGTGTCAAGAGCAGCAGGGAGGCTGTGGCTGCGGCTAAAATAGCGCGGCCCCAGCTGACTGCGGCGCCACGCGCTGTGCCAGGACGCCTCGTAAATCTCCAGACGTGCTTCCGAGGACAGCCGCCGCCAGACCGCCAGAATAGTTCGGCCGCGTCCCGCAGTTGCGCAATTCGCCAGCAAATAGGTCAATGAATCAGCAAAAATAGCTTCGCATTTTCTCCTCTGCATTTACGCTGAGGTGACAAAGGCCATGTGATGCCTCCTACCATAGAGTGAGACCTCGTTTTGCCCTGCATAGTGCAACAAGTGGACATGGCATGCACTCAACAAGTCGTCGGAAGTCCCAAGCAGATATACTGTGCCGGGCTGCCTCTGTAGCTGTCCATAATTGCGAAAGTGTTGCCGGTGCAGGATTTTGTGCACGAACCGACATGTCGAATATGTCCCATAAATGTTCGATGGGATCCATGTCGGGCGATCTGCGTGGCCAAATCATTCATTCGAATTGTTCACAACATTCTTAAAACCAATCGCGAATGATTGTGGCCTGATGACACAGTTCATTGTAATCCAAAAAAATTCCATCGTTGTTTGGGAACGAAAAGGTGCAAATGGTCTCCAAGTAACCGAACATAATCATTTCCAGTCAATAATCAGTTCATTAGATTAAAGCTGAAAAAATTGCAAAAAGGTGGGAATTTAAGGAGATGGGACCTGGATAAACTGAAAGAACCAGAGGTTGTACAGAGTTTCAGGGAGAGCATAAGGGAACAATTGACAGGAATGGGGAGAAGAAATACAGTAGAAGAAGAATGGGTAGCTTTGGGGAATACCGAGCGGGGTGGCGCAGTGGTTAGACACTGGACTCGCATTCGGGAGGACGACGGTTCAATCCCGCGTCCGGCCATCCTGATTTAGGTTTTCCGTGATTTCCCTAAATCACTCCAGGCAAATGCCGGGATGGTTCCTCTGAAAGGGCACGGCCGACTTCCTTCCCAATCCTTCCCTAATCTGATGAGACCGATGACCACGCTGTCTGGTCTCCTTCCCCAAACCAACCAACCAACTTTGGGGAATGAAATAGTGAAGGCAGCAGAGGGTCAAGTAGGTAAAAAGACGAGGGCTAGTAGAAATCCTTGGGTAACAGGAGATACTGAATTTAATTGATGAAAGGAGAAAATACAAAAATGCAGTAAGTGAAGCAGGCAAAAAGGAATACAAACGTCTCAAAAATGAGATCGACAGGAAGTGCAAAATGGCTAAGCAGGGATGGCTAGAGGACAAATGTAAGGATGTAAGGGTTTATCACACGAGGGGTAAGATAGATACTGCGTACAGGAAAATTAGAGAGACCTCTGGAGAAAAGAGAACCACTTACATGAATATCAAGAGCTCAGATGGAAACCCAGTTCTAAGCAAAGAAGGGAAAGCAGAAAGGTGGAAGGAGTATATAGAGGGTCTATACAGGGGCGATGTTCTTGAGGACAACATTATGGAAATGGAAGAGGAGGTAGATGAAGATGAAATGGGAGATATGGTACTGCGTGAAGAGTTTGACAGAGCACTGAAACACCTAAGTCGAAACAAGGCCCCGGGAGTAGACAACATTCCATTAGAGCTGCTGACAGCGTTGGGAGAGCCAGTCCTGACAAAACTCTACCATCAGGTGAGCAAGATGTATGAGACAGGAAAAATTCCCTCAGACTTCAAGAACAATATAATAATTCCAATCCCAAAGAAAGCAGGTGTTGACAGATGTGAAAATTACCGAACTATCACTTTAATAAGTCACAGCTGCAAAATACTAACGCGAATTCTTTACAGACGAATGGAAAAACTAGTGGAAGCCGACCTCGGGGAAGATCAGTTTGGAATCGGTAGAAATGTTGGAACACGTGAGGCAATACTGACCCTACAACTTGTCTTAGAAGAAAGATTAAGGACAGGCAAACCTACGTTTCTAGCATTTTAGACTTAGAGAAAGCTTTTGAAAATGTTGACTGGAATACTCTCTTTCAAATTCTGAGGGTGGCAGTGGTAACATACAGGGAACGAAAGGCTATTTACAATTTGTACAGAAACTAGAAGGCAGTTATAGGAGTCGAAGGCTATGAAAGGGAAGCAGTGGTTGGGAAGGGAGTAAGACAGGGTTGTAGCCTATCCCCAATGTTATGCAATCTGTATATTGAGCAAGCAGTAAAGGAAACAAAAGAAAAATTCGGAGTAGAAATTAAAATCCATGGAGAAGAAACAAAAACTTTGAGGTTCACCGATGACACTGTAATTCTGTCAGAGACAGCAAAGGACTTGGAAGAGCAGTTGAATGGAATGGACAATGTCTTGAATGGAGGATATAAGACGAACATCAACAAAACAAAACGAGGATAATAGAATGTAGTCGAATTAAGTCGGGTGATGCTGAGGGAATTAGATTAGGAAATGAGACACTTAAAGTAGTAAAGGAGTTTTGCTATTTGGGGAGCAAAATAACTGATGATGATCGAAGTAGAGAGGGTATAAAATGTAGACTGGCAATGGCAAGGAAAGCGTTTCTGAAGAAGAGAAATTTGTTAACATCGAGTATTGATTTAAGTGTCAGGAAGCCGTTTCTGAAAGTATTTGTATGGAGTGTAGCCATGTATGGAAGTGAAACATGGACGATAAATAGTTTAGACAAGAGGAGAATAGAAGCTTTTGAAATGCGGTGCTACAGAAGAATGCTGAAGATTAGAGGGGAAGATCACATAACTAATGAGGAGGTATTGAACAGAATTGGGGAGAAGAGGAGTTTGTGGCACGACTTGACTAGAAGAAGGGATCGGTTGGTAGGACAAGTTCTGATGCATCAAGGGATCACCAATTTAGTACTGGAGGGCAGCGTGGAGGGTAAAAATCGTAGAGGAAGACCAAGAGATGAATACACTAAGCAGACTCAGAAGGATGTAGGCTGCAGTAGGTACTGGGAGATGAAGAAGCTTGTACAGGATAGAGTAGCATGGAGAGCTGCATCAAACCAGTCTCAGGACTGAAGACCACAACGACAACAATCAGTTCATTTGAACCAGAGGACCCAGTGCATTCCATTTAAACACAGCCCACACCACTGTGGAGTCACCATCCGATTGCACAGTGAGAACGTGAATCCATGGCTTCGTGAAGTCTGCGCTACACTCGAACCCTGCCATCAGTTCCTACAACCTGAAATCGGGACTCATCTGACCAGGCCACTTTTTTCCAGTCATCTGGGGTCCAACCGATACGGTCACAAAACCAGGAGAGGCGCTGCAGGCGATGTCCTCCTGGTAGCAAAGGCATTCGCGTCGGTGGTCTGTAGCCATAGCCTATTAACGCCAAGTTTCACCGCACCGTTCTAACGGATACTTTCGTCGTACGTCCCACATTGATCTCTGCGGTTCTTTCACCCAGTGTTGTTTTCTGTTAACACTGACAACTCTACAGAAAGCGGCTGCTCTCGGTCATTAACTGAAGGCCGTCGACTACTGCGTTGTCCACGGTGATAGGTGATGCCTGAAATGCGGTATTCTCGGCACACTCTTGACACTGTGGATGGCGGAATATGGAATTCCCAAACAATTTCCGTCATGGAATGTCCTATGCGCCAAGCTCCAACTACCATTCCGCGTGCAAAGTGCATTAATTTCCGTCATCTGGCTATAAACACACATAAGACCTTTTCACATCAATCATCTGAGTACAAATGACAGCTCCGCCTATGCACTGCCCTATTACACCTTGTGTGCGCTATACTACTGCGATATGTATATCTGTATATCGCTATCCCATCACGTTTATCATCTCAGTAGTGATGGGCAAACTGAAACACGTAACTGTTTCTAAACAAATGAAACACAACAATGTAACGTTTCGATACGCTGTTTCCAAACAGGCAAGCAGTTTGTGTTTTGTAATCGAATAGACCTACACATTTTATCATCTTGAATGTCTACTGTAAAGTATGTCCATATAGACACAAATGAGGTGCGAGAGCGCTAATCATATCGCAGAAAGTATGAAACTTTCACTTAGGTGTCTTGGCAGTTTCGTATTTCCTGCAGCAAATGCGCTGCTTTCTTGTCGTGTGGCTTTCATACTTTTCAATTGGATGAGGATAGAGTTTGTACATTTGACATAATAGATTTTGCCAAACTCGTTTCCCTGTATTCTAGCTCCCAGTTTTGATAGGTTTTATGAGTGAAAATCCGTATGTGATCTTGAAAAGGCGTATCGTGAGATGTAATTTATTGAGATAGCATTCTGGGAAGTGAGGCACTGAATTAACATTTATGAATGTGCCACTCACACCTTTCTTACAGTTAAATTTTCCGTTGTTTGTCACACAGAGCAGGCCTGCAAAGTGACTGATGCATGCAGATCAAAAAATTACCGTGACAGACTGGAGCATATAACGCAATGGTCAAGTATGGTAGTTTTTCATCAAACATTCACAAGTCAGCTGTATACAGCTCTTAATATGTACACTTGATGGAAACGGAAAACATGTTAAGATATTTTAAGGTAACTGAAATGCAGAGATTGATACGTTTACTTGAAGTATAAAATCCAGACCAAAAATTAAAACAGTTCATGCAGTGCAACGCCCTTGTGATACCTACATCATGGCAGGTCTGGCTTTACATCACTTACAGTTCTTGCTAAAGAAGTTTGTTTGATGTACAGTCATATGGGGATCACTCAAGCTCTCACAGCAAGTGGATATATTTTCATTTTATTGTGAACTTCCCCAGGAAATCAGAGATGAAGTTAAGTTGCTGTTGGAACGCAATTTTTATCACAGTATCCGAACGACAAAAACAAAAGTATCAAAGTACCATTTTTGAACTGCCTGAGAATTATTTATGATACACAAGTATTCAGACAACTATATTGTGTGATAACCAAACATAGCACATTTACAAAAATAAGCACACAAACATACACATACATAAATCAGATAATTATTCTCAAACACATAAATAAGCGTAATTAAAAATTAAACTCACTTAATGGTGAACAAAAACGTATCTTCTGTGTGCAACAAATTTGAGAAATATATTCTTGTAAGGTAGCTATACGTAAGATTTAGTGGACTAAACAAAATACAGTCGCATACAAATTCAGTGCACATTGTCCAGAGAAGAACATAATCAATATAAATTTTACTGCTTCATTTCTGAGTAGATCTACTGTACCTGTTCTAAGTTGTAGTTTAGAAATATCATTTTTGATACTTTTTCTCTTGAAGGACGGGATCGTCTGTCTGTTATTGTCTGCTCCTGCTTTGAAAATATGCGCTCACATAGAACAGAGGTGGCCATAATACAAAGACATCATTTCATTATTTCAAACAGCGGAGGAAACAACAGATGATTTTCTTTCCATCACAGCAATAGATCTGGCATCTTCATATATTTATCAAGTTCGACTATACTTGTAGCACGTGGATTGTCTTCACTTTGGATCAACCCTTCCACAGCCTGGTCAAAATCTTGCCATATGTTGCCACTACTAGAGATGAATGTCCTCCCCTCAACTTGTTTGGCTGGTGGTGGATTGTCTGTAGAACAGCTTGTGGGTTTCTGTCGTATTACACAACACTTGTTAATTATGGCATCTTTTGTTTCTTTTAATCGCTGCCCGGTTTTCGGAAATCTATGCTCCGTGAAGAGAGGATCCAGTAAAGTTGCTCCGCAAGCAATTGGTTTATCTGCAAACTTTTGAACGAGGCGCGTACAGATCCCATAGTCAAGTTTAGCAATTACTGTTTTAATGGCTTCATTGCTGTAATCTGAGTTTTTCAGCCTCAGAGATTGACTTTGTAAACCTTTTCTTAATAAGACAACTTTTGACAAGGTTACACTTCTTTTGTTGCTAATTTCTGTTGTGACTTGCTCAGAAGGAGATTGTATTTCACAAGATTTTTCAATGGCTGATCAGTCTTCATTGGTCAGTTTTATCTGTGAATCCAAGCTGAGGATGGCGAGGGTGCAAAGGCTGTTTAATTTTCAAAAGACTGTCAACCATTTCATACATGCAATTCCATCTCGTAGGATAATCTTGTTTCGGCGTTAAAATACAGAAGCCCATTTGCTTCTGAATACTGTGTAATTTTTCAAATGGTCGAGGGCTTCTTTTGAAAAATTCCACTATTGACTTCACTTTTGTCCTTGGCTGTGTAATTGGTTCATAGCTTACTTGCACAATTAAATTCCGTGTATGTGCAAAACAAGGTATATGCCACCATTTGCACATCATCACTGCCTTCACTGTATTAGGTGTATTATCTGTAGTACAAGCTATAATTTTATTGGTAATACCCCAAGTTGAAATCACATTTTGTAATTCACTGTGAATGTTTCCAGCTGTATGCTTGTTATGGAATTTAAAACTAGATAACAAATATGACTTCAGATAGCAGTTTTCATCAATGAGGTGAACAGTCATTGCAATATAATTCTCATTTTTCACAGATGTCCATCAAGCAGTCGTAAACCAGATGGAGGATGCAGCTTGCACTGCAGATCTTACTCACATTAGTGTGTTCTCGAACATTTGAGAGAGTAAGTTTTTGGAGACGGTTTTTCTACTGGGAGGTACACAGTTTTCATTTAATAAATAACTCATTTTTCTAAACTCTAGACTCTCAACTACATTAAACGGAAGATATTCTTTAACAACAAGTCTTAAAATCTGTTCGTCTATTATGGCTCGCTTGGATGAAGGCACTGGTCTTGGTGCAGATCCAGTAATGTTTGTTTGTCTACCACAGCTACCCAGAACTGTACCGGCAGATACCTGAGCAGTTGCTGTGGACGTTGAACTGACTTCGTCACTGCCCAGATTCATAAAAACTGGTTTCGAACGAGTTTCACTCAAATTAACTGTTGGATGCTTATGTCGCAAATGTCTGCTTAAGCAAGAGGTTGAAACACTTTTAAAGGACAACACTGCCGTGCACAAGTTACACTTAATTTCCTCAGGATTCATCTTCATAAAATAATACCACAGCGTGATTCGTAACGCCATAGCTGAAGACAGAAGAACCACCACGAACGGAACTGGAGGTGGGAGCAAACTGTAGAAACAACGGATACGCTACTGGGATTGTCACATTCTGTTAGTATGGGTAATATACCCATCCTGCTAATTTCCATGCACACAAAAGGAATCAGTGTGGATAATAGCACAGTGACTATAGACTCACAAATAAAGCCAAGTAATTCGAATAAATAACAAAATATAACAGAAAAAATTTTTGTCTTTCAAGGTGTTTCGAAACATCATTGTAAATTCACTATGATTCCCAGCCCTTCCCGTTCACCATTACACTATCAGTGATACGTCAAACAGATTGCTTACAATTATACCTACACCAAATTTATGTATATGTCTAATAACTGTCACTCTACGCCTTTTTTTTATTCAAAATGTTGTAGGCTTACTTGCGTTTCTTAATATGATTACGGTACTGTACATGAACAGAGAAGCGTATGTTATAAAAATGTGTGATTTAACTGAATGATTTTCACACATTTATTAGTTTTTAATGGAAATAGAGTGCGTTATTTTATTGTTTGGTTAGTGTTTATAAAGCAGATGTTACACCATTTCGGACTAGGGCAGTTAGCTAGAAACGAAGCTTTATTTTCGGAAATCTTAAGCTTCTTGCTATTGCTTGTCGAAAAGATTTCGACACTCTTGAAAGTGTTTCATGAAGTGGTTTGCTAAATGTGTTTCAGTACCTGTGCTGGGCACGAATCTCATCCGACATACAGCGGAATGAAACATCACTGTTTCGATACAATTAGTCCGTTCCAAGCACAGGTGGACTGAAACAGCCGCATTTTGAAACAACAATACAGCTTTTGCGTGTGGCTCGAGATCGAATCTGGTCCGGTTATCCGAGACAGGGGCGGAATGAAACACCACCATTTCGAAACAGTGAACCATAGCCGTTCCGAAACACTGAAACAGTTTCACGTATCGATACACTGTATCGAAACATAGAAACAGTGGCCAAGTCTACATCTCAGTGTTTATCAGTACTGCCCAAGTCACGGTAAGGTGCTTTGCAGAGGTTAACAACCTACCTGTTTCATGACACCACCACACCTTGCCTATATATTGAAAGATATTGTTGCGATTAAGCCATCCTTTATTTTGTGTTGTTCACTAATACGTAGTTTCGGCTGTGTAGCGATTCTAAGGTATCTGCAATACGAGGTGCATTCAAGTTCTAAGGCCTCCGATTTTTTTCTCCGGACTGGAAAGAGATAGAAACATGTGCATTGTTTTAAAATGAGGCCATGTTCATTGTCAATATGTCCCAGAGATGGCAGCACCGCACGGCAGATGGAATTTTACCGCCAGCGGCGAGAATGAGAACTGTTTTAAATACTTAAAATGGCGACGTTTTCCTTACTTGAACAGCGTGCAATCATTCGTTTTATGAATTTGCGTGGTGTGAAACCAATTGAAATTCATCGACAGTTAAAGGAGACATGTGGTGATGGAGTTGTGGATGTGTCGAAAGTGCGTTCGTGGGTGTGACAATTTAATGAAGGCAGAACATTGTGTGACAACAAACTGAAACAACCTCGGGCTCGCACAAGCCAGTCTGACGACATGATCGAGAAAGTGGAGAGAATTGTTTCGGGGGATCGCCGAATGACTGTTGAACAGATCGCCTCCAGAGTTGGCATTTCTGTGGGTTCTGTGCACACAATTCTGCATGACGACCTGAAAATGCGAAAAGTGTCATCCAGGTGGGTGCCACAAATGCTGACGGACGACCACATGGCTGCCCGTGTGGCATGTTGCCAAGCAATGTTGATGCGCAACGACAGCATGAATGGGACTTTCTTTTCGTCGGTTGTGACAATGGATGAGATGGGGATGCCATTTTTCAATCCAGAAACAAAGCGCCAGGCAGCTCAATGGAAGCACACAGATTCACCGCCACCAAAAAAATTTCGGGTAACCGCCAGTGCTGAAAAAATGATGGCGTCCATGTTCTGGGATAGCGATGGCGTAATCCTTACCCATTGCGTTCCAAAGGGCACTACGGTAACAGGTGCATCCTACTAAAATGTTTTGAAGAACAAATTCCTTCCTGCACTGCAACAAAAACGTCCGGGAAGGGCTGCGCGTGTGCTGTTTCACCAAGACAACGCACCCGCACATCGAGCTAACGTTACGCAACAGTTTCTTCGTGATAACAACTTTGAAGTGATTCCTCATGCTCCCTACTCACCTGACCTGGCTCCTGGTGACTTTCGGCTTTTTCCAACAATGAAAGACACTCTCTGTGGCCGCACATTCACCAGCCGTGCTGCTATTGCCTCAGCGAATTTCCAGTGGTCAAAACAGACTCCTAAAGAAGCCTTCGCTGCTGCCATGGAATCATGGCGTCAGCGTTGTGAAAAATGTGTACGTCTGCAGGGCGACTACGTCGAGAAGTAACGCCAGTTTCATCGATTTCGGGAGAGTAGTTAATTAGAAAAAAAATCGGAGGCCTTAGAACTTGAATGCACCTCGTACATATCAGAAATAGCGTAATTAAAACATAAAGCAACCATCGCTTGTTTTGTCGACTGAATAAAAACAGAACAGGGTAAATGCGCGTACTTTGGCCAGCGTGGTTTTCTATGTCACATAATTATAGAAACAGTGCTTGGCTGGACTGACATACAATAAAATAAGCATGAATTGAGTAAAGTTAAAAACTGTAAGTATACAGAAAGGGGAGGGGGGATATCATACAATAAAATATTTAACAACGTTAACGGACTAAAACTGCTGCTTTCGTAACTCCTGGTATCATAAATATATGGGGAAAATACTGCAGATAGCCGACGCAAAAAAATTACCTATTCAAGATGCAGTAATGAATTTACCAAATACACACTTCAAACCATGGAAACTGACATGGAACAACTACTATGTAAGAAAACAGAGCACGTTTAATGTGACACATATGGATAAAGGATTGGAAGAACTCGGTGGTCATCAAGTAATGAGGACTTGTCGACAGCCTAAGTTCTGACTATGGAGTACCTGAGCAGACTCTGGAAGTGTGTCCTGTAAGAAAATGTTCGGGGTCAGCTGAGGACTTCACAGAAGACACACCTCGTGCTGCAAAGTGGATACTATATCTGGACAGCAACGTACAGTCAACAGCTTGTCTCGCATGCTACATACTTTAATTCTGTGTGTTCGTTATGTGATACTTACATCATTTATGTCCTCTTATATATGCTGCACAACTGTATTACTTTTTATTATTGAATTTATATTTTTATAAACTTAATTAATGCAAAATTTAAAAATTTGGTGAAGTTACGAAATTTACGACAGTCCATATGTTTGACGATGAGTGGTAATAAAATTAAACAGTGAACTGGGTCCATTAATGCCTATCACACCCGTCTGTTCGTAGAGATTCATAGCGACAGAGCTTTTCATTTGCAGTTAAGAAAACACACCAGGTATAATTTATTATTTGCAGATGTACTAATAACATATTGCTTCATTTTCTTGTGTTCCTATGCGCTAATGTTCTTCACTGCGTGGGTGTGTCTCTGGATGCTGGATGACCTGTTTGGAAGCGAATGCTGGCATGTAGCATCCCAACAGCCGTAGTGCACGAATAAAACATAAAAGAACGTTTTATAAAAAAAATTAACGACGTTTTAAAGTGCAAGTATCTATGGATCCACTTTGCTTGGATACCCCAATACCTGGCAACAGCTGTTGCTTGTGCTAAACGTTGAAGGGAAGCACACCAGAAAAAAAAAAAAAAAAAAAAAATGGTTCAGATGGCTCTGAGCACTATGGGACTTAACTTCTGAGGTCATCAGTCCCCTAGAACTTAGAACTACTTAAACCTAACTAACCTAAGGGCAGCACACACATCCATGCCCGAGGCAGGATTCGAACCTGCGACCGTAGCGGTCGCGCGGTTCCAGACTGTAGCGCTCGGCCACCCTGGCCGGCGAGCACACCAACATCTGCACATCAGCTTCTAGTGGAAACCATTTCCCCATAGCTAAACGTAGCAGAAGAAGGTGCTGCACGCCACATGTTGCACGATCCAGATACTTGGAACTAACGGCAAACATCATTCGTAGAAACTGGCTATATGTTGTATTTCGAGATGCCGTGAAACTTTGTGAATCACGTTTACGTACGTATAAGAGGCGCTGATGCTTCTGTCTAAGGAATGAACAGCTACGTATTGGTGCAGTACCGAACGTATAGCTCCTTCCTGGAAAGATATCTAGCGTCCGTCAGACGGAGCCGAACGCAAGAAGTGGTGTCACGTAGGCCTACATTCACGGAACCAGTGACTCAGTCATGCTGCTGTCTTCTCGTTGGCGTTGCTTCCTGCTAGCTCGTGCATGCGGTGACTGTAACCACGAAGTGAAGCCCTGACCCTATGTCCAGCACATTTCGACCATTTTCAGTGTAGTAGTCGGGGAACATGCAAACTATTGATACATAGGAAACATTGTTCTTGTGAAACACAACTGGGGGTTTATTCATACGAAGTAATGAATGCTATCGACAGGTGATTTCAAATTGCTTCCATATGTCTAGATTTCCAGGAGGCTTTTGACACCGTTGCTCACAAGAGACTTCTAATCAAATAGCGTGTCTATGGTGCATCGTCTTAGGTGTGCGACTGTATTCGTGATTTGCCATCAGATAGGTAACAGCTCCTAGCTATTTACAGAAAGGCATCCAAAAAAACGGAAGTGTTATAGGCCTTCTGCTATTCCTAATCTATGTGAACGATTTGGGAGACAATCTGAGCAGCCCTCTTAGATTGTTGCAGACGATGCAGTCTTTTACCGCCTTTTAAAATTATCAGATCGAAACCAATTGCAAAACGATTTAGACCACTTTCTAGCATTTGTAGACTTAGAGAAAGCTTTTGACAATGTTGACTGGAATACTCTCTCTCAAATTCTAAAGGTGGCAGGGGTAAAATACAGGGACCGAAAGGCTATTTACACTTTGTACAGACACCAGATGGCAGTTATAAGAGTCGAGGGGCATGAAAGGGAAGCAGCGGTTGGGAAGGAAGTGAGACAGGGTTGTAGCCTGTCCCCGATGTTATTCAATCTGTATATTGAGCAAGCAGTAAAGGAAACAAAAGAAAAATTCGGAGTAGGCATTAAAGTCCATGGAGAAGAAATAAAAACGTTGAGGTTCGCCGATGACATTGTAATTCTGTCAGAGACAGTAAAGGACTTGGAAGAGCAGTTGAACGGAATGGACAATGTCTTGAAAGGAGGATATAAGATGAACATCAACAAAAGCAAAACGAGGATAATGGAATGTAGTCGAATTAAGTCGGGTGATGCTGAGGGAATTAGATTAGGAAGTGAGACACTTAAAGTAGTAAAGGAGTTTTGCTATTTGGGTAGCAAAATAACTGATGATGGTCGAAGTAGAGAGGATATAAAATGTAGACTGGCAATGGCAAGGAAAGCGTTTCTGAAGAAGAAAAATTTGTTAACATCGAGTATAGATTTAAGTGTCAGGAAGTCGTTTCTGAAAGTATTTGTATGGAGTGTAGCCATGTATGGAAGTGAAACATGGACGATAAATAGTTTGGACAGGAAGAGAATAGAACCTTTCTAAATGTGGTGCTACAGAAGAATGCTGAAGATTAGATGGGTAGATCACATAACTAACGAGGAGGTATTGAATAGAATTGGGGAGAAGAGGAGTTTGTGGCAGAACTTGACAAGAAGAAGGGACCGGTTGGTAGGACACGTTCTGAGGCATCAAGGGATCACAAATTTAGCATTGGAGGGCAGCGTGGAGGGTAAAAATCGTAGAGGGAGACCAAGAGATGAATACACTAAGCAGATTCAGAAGGATGTAGGTTGCAGTAAGTACTGGGAGATGAAGAAGCTTGCACAGGATAGAGTAGCATGGAGAGCTGCAGCAAACCAGTCTCAGGACTGAAGACAACAACAACAACAACTGTATGGTGCGAAAAGTGGCAATTGGCTATAAAAATTAGGAAGTGTAACATCATCGACATGAGTTGCATTAATTTTCGGTCACACGATAAATCACACAAATTCAACTAAATACATAGGGATTACAATTACGAACAAGTGAAATTGGAATGAACACATAGAAAATATAGTCGTTCCAATTTAAGCTGTTCGTAATTGTAATTCCTATGTATTTAGTTGAAATTGTATGACTTATCGTGTAACCGAAATTTAATGGAGCTCATGTGGATCACATCTACATCTACATCTAGATTTACACCTACGTCATTGTTATTTACAATAAAGTGCCTGGCAGAAGGTTCAAGCTGTCTCTCTACCGTTCCACTCTCGAACGGCACGTGGGAAAAACGAGCACTTAAATTGTTCTGTGCGAGCTCTGATTTCTCTTGTTTTATCACGATGATCATTTCTCCCTATGTAGGTGGGTGCCAAAAGAATGTTTTCGCAATCGGAGGAGAAAACTGGTGATTGAAATTTCATGAGAAGATCCCGTCGCAACGAAAAACGCCTTTGGTTCAAATGGCTCTGAGCACTATGGGACTTAACATCTGTGGTCATCAGTCCCCGATATCTTAGAACTACTGAAACCTAACTAACCTAAGGACATCACACACATCCATGCCCGAGGCAGGATTCGAACCTGCGACCGTAGCGGTCACGCGGTTCCAGACTGAAGCGCCTAGAAAGGCACGGCTTCACCGGCCGGCGAAAAAACGCCTTTGTTTTAATGATTGCCACTCCAATTCACGCATCATGTCTGTGACACTATCTCCCCTATTTCGCGATAATACAAAACGAGCTGCCCTTCTTTCTACTTTTTCGATGTCATCCGTCAGTCCCACCTGATGCGGATCCCACACCGCACAGCAATACTCCAGAATAGGGCGGACAAGCGTGGTGTAAGCAGTCTCTTTAGTAGACCTGTTGCACCTTCTAAGTGTTCTGCCAACGAATCACAGTCTTTGGTTTGCTCTACCCGCAATATTACCTATGTGAATGTTCCAATTTAGGTTATTTGCAATTGTAATCCCTAAGTATTTAGTTGAATTTACAGCCTTCAGATTTGTGTGACTTATCGCGTAATCAAAATTTAGCTGATTTCTTTTAGTACTCATGTGAATAACTTCACACTTTTCCTTATTCAGGCTCAACTGCTACTTTTCACACCATACAGATATCTTATCTAAATCATTTTGCAAAAAAATGGCTCTGAGCACTATGGGACTCAACTGCTGAGGTCATTAGTCCCCTAGAACTTAGAACTAGTTAAACCTAACTAACCTAAGGACATCACAAACATCCATGCCCGAGGCAGGATTCGAACTTGCGACCGTAGCGGTCTTGCGGTTCCAGACTGCAGCGCCTTTAACCGCACGGCCACTTCGGCCGGCCAATCATTTTGCAAGTCGTTTTGATCATCTGATGACTTTACAAGACGGTAAATGACAGCATCATCTGCAAACAATCCAAGACAGCTACTCAGATTGTATCCTATGTCGCTAATATAGATCAAGAACAATAGAGGGCCTATAACACTTCATTGCGGAACGCGGGATATTACTTCTGTTTTACTCTATGACTTTCTGTCTATTACTACGAACTGTGACCTTTCTGACAGGAAATCACGAATCCAGTCGCACAACTGAGGCGATACTCCGTAGGCACGCAGTTTGGTTAGAAGACGCTTGTGAAGAACGGTGTCCAAAGCCTTCTGGAAATCTAAAAATATGGAATCAGTTTGACATCCCCTGTCGATAGCACTTATTAAAAATGGCTCTGAGCACTATGGGACTTAACATCTATGGTCATCAGTCCCCCCCCCCCCCCCAGCACTTATTACTTCATGAGTATAAAGAGCTAGTTGTGTTTCACAAGAACGATATTTTCTGAAACCGTGCTGACTATGTGTGAATAAATCGTTTTCTTGGAGGTACTTCATAATATTCGAATACAGTATATGTTCCAAAACCCTGCTGCAAATCGACGTTAGTGATACAGGCCTGTAATTCAGCGGATTACTCCTACTTCCCTTTTTGGGTATTGGTGTGACTTGAGGAATTTTCCAGTCCTTAGGTATGGATCTTTCTGTGAGCGAGTGGTTGTATATGATTGCTAAATATGGAGCTATTTTATCAGCATACTCTGAGAGGAACCTGACTGGTATACAATCTGGAGCGGAGGCCTTGCCTTTATTAAGTGATTTAAGCTGCTTCGTTACTCCGAGGATATTTACTTCTATGTTTCTCATCTTGGCAGTTGTTATTGATTGGAATTCAGCAATATTTACTTCGTCTTCTTTGGTGAAGGAGTTTCGGAAAACCGTGTGTAATAACTCTGCTTTAGTGACACTGTCATCAGTGACTTCGCCGTTGTTATCGCGCAGTGAAGGCATTGATTGCGTCTTGCCACTGGTGTGCTTTATGTATGACCAGAATCTCTTTGGGTTTTCTGCCCGATTTCGAGACAGAATTTCGTTGTGGAAATTATTAAAAGCATCTCGCATTGAAGTACGCGCCATATTCCGAACTTCCGTAAAACTCTGCCAATCTTGGGGATTTTGCGTTCTTTTAAATTTGGCATGCTTTTTTCGTTGTTTCTGCAACAACGATCTGACCGCACACTTTTTATTTTTTATAGTCAGTTGCTACTTTCACACCACACAAGTATCTAGTCTAAATCATTTTGCAATTGGTTTTGATCTTCTGATGACTTTATTAGACGGTAAGCGACAGAATCGTCTTATCTCTCAAATGGTTTATATAGATTAGGAAAGGCAGAAGGCCTACAACACTTCTTTGGGAAACGTCAGGTATCACTTGTCCGTCCTCTTCTGGAGTTTTGCTGCGCGGAATAAGACTCCTATCAGGTACGATTGACGGAGGACATCGAAAATCTTCAAAGATGGTCACTCGTTTTCGGGGAACAGGGGAGAGAGTGTCACGGATATGTTACGCGAACTGAGGTGGGAAACATTGAAACAAAGGCGTTTCTCGAGGCGACTGCATCTTTTCTCGAAGTTTCAATCAGCAACTCTCTCCATCGAACGCGCCTACCAAAATAAGAAGAAATTATCGTCGTTGTAAACTGAGATAAACCAGAGCTTGTGCGGAAATATTTAAGTGTTCGTTTCTCCCACATGCTTTTCGAGAGTGGAACGGTAGCAGAGTAGACCATTACCCCTGAGTGCAATCAGACATTAGCTAGTAGCCTCTTCCAACTCCTCCCCTCCCCTCCCCCCCCCCCCCCCCCGCCCCACCATGCTCCCTCATTATCCGCCAACTTTAGCACGTAACTAAACTGTAGAATGAAAAACTTTTCTCGGATCACTTTTATTTTTAAAATGATGAAGAATATTTGATATTTAGTTAGTTTGTGTGTGTGTGTGTGTGTGTGTGTGTGTGTGTGTTAGAATGAATGACGAAGGATTTCGTGGTGCATCGCAAGTGCTACTCACAACTCCTTCTCAGATAAGAAAGATAGCTACCCACAGTGAGGGCAGACGCTTGTTACAATACGTACTTCCCCTGGATTACACCACTCCATAGCAACACGCGGCACTTGCTTCATTTGCACACTGCAACCCATTTAAAATCAACCAAGTTACAATGTGTACACACTATACATACTGTTCGTAAATCACTTTTCTGCTGCACTCCTTACTTCTGAACTGGCAGAAATTGGAAGGCTACAGGCTGTTAATGCTTCGCGTCTGATCGCAGCCACTAATAGTCATAGTAATTACAATAATGCTGTGTACAGCATTAGGTAGCTACTGCTGTGTCGTGCTGTCAGTTAATTCGCTAATCTGTTTCGAAGCGAGTAATGAAGCAATTTCTGGATCAGTAATGTACGGGACAAAGCACAACATATGTGTGTAGTGGGTGGACTGCGTGAGGTACCTGTAACATCCATGACATTAATACTACTAACTGAGAAAAAATAATTATTGACAACTCGTATAATTAATATTATTACAAAATTGTGATGATAGTAATGATCTTTTGGAAATAATTTAGTTTCGTGACTGAAACGGAATCGAATAGGTTAGTTTTTAACACTCAGAAAAATTCTTTTAACCTCTCAGGCCCTAGTTACCCCTCCCCGGTTGGGAACCATTGACTTAAATTAAAGTAAAATAAAGAAATTTTTCTTGTGCGTGTCAGGTCTCGAACCTCACTGTCCCTGACGAATCGGGTTCAGTATTTCCGTGTAACGTCACATTGACACTGAATGTCCAAAAGACATGGGAAAGCGTTGTGTGTGACGTCGGTCGTCAACGGCCGAACGCAGAACGACTACGGCCGACCGATGAAGCTCATCTACTGCAGCCAAGTCCGACACACAGCCAGAAACTGAACTGAAGACTTGCTGGATGAGACCGTTCCTGGTGTCAAAACATGGACTAATGCGAACTGCTCTTAGCAAATGTCTTTCTGAGGCTTGACAAGTAATAGAATGTGCGTTGGGATTAATGACTAGTAAACGAAGATTGCTACAAAGTAGTATTGAAATTGATAAACATACTAATATTCGCATCATTGTATCCTTGTTGCACAACATCTAATTGTCAAGTAGAGCGACGAACAAGCAGCTGCATTCACTTGCCACCGAACACAATCGACAGAAACATACACCACTGTCAGTGAGAACCGTGACGTCAGTGCAGCGTGTTCCATTTGAGATAAATTTACGACGTTTATTTACTCGGGGGAAGTGCGCAAATGAAAAAAGTTTGAGTTCTTTACAGAATACTAGTTACTTACTTCACCAAAAGAAATAACTTCCACAATAAAATCTTTAAAAACATAGCATTCTAGTGGTTTCAATGAAATATCAGCAAAGTTAATTAAGGCATGTTCTTGTGAGTTTAGTACAATTCTAAGTTACTTGTGTAACCAGTCAATTATAACTGGGACGTTTCCTGACTGGCTAAAATATGCAGATGTTAAGCCTCTATTCAAGAAAGGGGATAAAGACATACCATCAAACTACAGACCGATTTCACTTTTGCCAGCATTCTCAAAAAGTTTAGTAAAAGTAATGTACAGCCAGCTTCTCAACCATCTGACCACAAATAACATATTATCAAGAACACAGTTTGGATTTCTGAAGGGTTCTGATATTGAGAAGACTATTTACACCTACAGCGAAAATGTACTTAATTCATTAAATAACAAGTTACAAGCAGCATGTATTTTCTGTGATTTGTCAAACGCATTCGATTGTGTGAACCACAACATCCTTTTAAATAAATTAGAATTCTATCATGTCATGGGCAGCGCTGCAAAATGATTCAAGTCATACCTCACTAACAGGAAACAAAGGGTGTCAGCGCAAGGGGCTAGTGAATTAAGTCATCAGTCATCATCAGAATGGGAAGAAATTACATGTGGTGTCCCACGAGGATCCATCTTAGGGCCATTGCTTTTTCTTGTGTACATTAATGATCTCTCATCAGTTACACTGCCAGAAGCAGAGTTCGTTTTGTTTGCAGATGACAGAAGTATTGCAATAAATAGTATGTCGAGTGTACTTCTAGAAAGATCTGCTAATGATATTTTCATGGATATTAATAAATGGTTTAAAGCCAACTCACTGACATTAAACTTCGAAAAGACTCACTATATGCAATTCAGAACCTGTAAGAGGTTCCCACCCAGCGTGTGCATAAAGTATGAAGAAGAACAGATAGAAGAGGTTGACAGTCTTAAATTCCTGAAATTGCAACTTGATAATAAATTCAGTTGGGAAGAGCACACCACAGAACTGCAGAAACGCCTTAACAAATCTGTATTTGCAATTCGAGTGTTAGCAGACATAGGCGACATAAATATGAAACAGCTTGCATACTTTGCCTACTTTCATTCCATAATGTCATATGGTATAATATTTTGGGGTAACTCTTCAAGTCAAACAAAAGTTTTCAGAGTCCAAAAGCGTGTAATACATATTATTTATGGAGTAAATTCACAGACGTCCTGTAGAAACCTCTTCAAAGAACTGGGTATACTAACTACTGCCTCTCAGTATATTTACTCCCTAAAGAAATTTGTCCTAAATAATATATCTCTTTTTCCAACAAACAGCTCAGTTCATACATACAATACCAGGAACAAAAATGATCTGCACAAGGACTTAAAAGCACTTACTTTAGTTCAAAAAGGGGTCCAGTACTCAGGAACACTCATCTTCAATAATTTGCCAGCAAACATAAAAAATTTAGTTACAAATAAAGATCAGTTTAAAAGGAGCCTGAAAGACTTACTAGTGGCCAACTCCTTCTACTCCATTGACGAATTTTTTAATAGAAACAAATGATGTATTGTATATATTCATACTATTAGGACTGTTATTTCAGATTTTAAAAAAAATGACATGTTCCACATCCACGAGTATCTCCTCAGCACGGATCCATGGAATGAAAAACTAATCTAATCTAAACGTTTGGTTGAAGGCCTTCTTATCTTTCATTCTAAGGAAAAAAATAAAGCGACGCACCACGAAAGAATCATACGAATGGGACGGCAATCGATAGGTGTGATGTGCATGTACAGGTAAGAAAATGGTTACAATTTCAGAAAAATTGGATGATTTATTCACGAGCAAAAGCTTCAGATATTGAGCAAGTCAGTAGCGTGTTGGACCACCTCTTGCACTTATGCAAGCAGTTATTCAGCTTGCCGTTGATTCGTAGAGTTGTTGGACAGTTTCCTGAGGGATGTTCTGCCAAAATCTGTCCAATGGGTGCGTCAGTATCCTGAGATGGTTGGAGATCCCCGTCCATGATACTCCAAACTTCCTCAAATGGGGCGAGATCCGGCAACCTTGCTGGCCACGGTAGGATTTGCAAGCACGATGACAAGCAGTAGAAACTCTCTCCGCGTGCTGGTGGGCATTCTCTTCCTAAAATGTAAGCCCAGGTTGGCTTGCCCCGAAGGGCAACTAAACAAGGCGTAGAAAATCGTTTCACATTCTGATTCACAACAGTAGCCTATCACACTATACGGCTCTGCAGTGACGATGTGACGACCGTTCGTCGAACACCTCAAGTCGTCCTGTGAGGTGGTTTACATGCGTGGAATCTTTGTCTCTGTGATACTGAAGATACACCACAGACACTGTCGGCCACGGAAACTCGAGTTCTAGCGGTATCTGTGATACGCTATGACCTACACCAAGAATAAATGCAGATGATAAACGGGTATTCATTGGACAAATATATTATACTAGAACTAGCATGTGGTTACATTTTCACGCAGTTTGGGTGCATAGATCCTGAGAAATCAGTACCCACAACAACCACCTCTGCCCATAATAACGGACTTGATACGCCTGGGCATATTGAGTCAAACAGAGCTTGGATGCCGTGTACAGGTGCAGCTGCCGATGCAGCTTCAACACGATACCGCAGTACATGAAGAGTAGTGACTGGCGTATTGTGACGAGCCAGTTGCTCGGCCATCATTGACCAGACGTTTTCAGTTGGTGAGAGATCTGGAGAATGTGCTGGCCAGGGCAGCAGTCGAACATTTTCTGTATCCAGAAAGGCCTGTACAGAACCCGCAACATGCGGTCGTGCATTATCCTGCTGAAATGTAGGTCTCGCAGGGATCGAATGAAGGGTAGAGCCATGGGTCATAACACATCTGAAATGTACCGTCCACTGTTCAAAGTGCCGTCAATGCGAAGAAGAGGTTGTAATGTCCCCACAGAAAATACCCTCTACCACGCACCAATTAATCATTGTCAATCAAACCATCCATATTCATTCACTTTGGAAAAGTATCTGATCTGATTTTCTCGTAACATATGCGGCGACAGCTCGACGACGCCAAAGTATTTTCTAGTGCGTTTATTCTTTGAAATAACAGAGATGCATATATGCATTCTCCATGGTTGTTAGAGTGGTAACTAGGACAGCTTCTGGAGTATCTGTTGAGGGATTGACGTGTTTCTGAGAGATACATATTCTGCTTTTCTTCTCGCTAAAGCGAGACAATTAACATTTGTGCCGCTAGCGGTTTGTTTGAAGAGAAAGAGACTGTAAACGGAAAATAATTAGGACGTGGAATCACCGGAGATCTGGACATGTATTGGAGATGGATTTAATACACGATTTCCTTCATAAATAGGGTTTGTGATTTTTTTGTTCTGGAGTGAATGAACGAATGAGTTTTTTCTGAATCATTTGATGATCACGTTGGCCCTGTAATTAGTGGGGAAGTTTCAGATGTGTCGAAGAGAGCCTGCAATCACTGAGTCTGTGTTAAATCGCCCAAAAAGGCTTCGTACACATCTGGAATTCGCAATCTTTCGTAAAAGGAACAAATTGTCCACACGATTGATTCTCCCGACTGAATGCAGTGTTTAACAGTAATAATAAATGTAAAGATCTCTTACAGCAAGCCAGCCGCTGATTACAAAGACGAAGGACTCCACCAAAGATCCTATTTGGCTGATTTCACGTAATGAAATATTATATTAAAAACTTTACAGAGATTAAGGAGAGAAAGAGAGAGAGCGAATGAAAATAGAGATAATACTAATAATCCTCCATTAGTCTAACTTTTCGCCTGTCTTATCACGGATCAGCCAAGAAATGGGAGGCTCTTACTTTACTGTATAGATTTGTGTGAAGGTGAAGGGATCTTAAAGGCAACAGATACACGTCTATACAGACAATACATTACACAAAGTTAGCGGCTAGCTGCATTCATAATCTATTCTTAGATGAAGAGACGGCAACTTACATTTAAAAAATGTTAAAAGGTGACCGAGACGTGTTACCCATGGCACCCCATACCATCACACCGGGTGATACGCCAGTATCGCGATGACGAATATACGCTTCCAACGTGCGTTCACCGCGATGTCGCCAAACACGGATGCGACCATCATGATGCTGTAAACAGAACCTGGATTCTTCCGAAAACATGACGTTTTGCCATTCGTGCTCCCAGGTTCGTCGTTGAGTACACCATCTCAAGCGCTCCTGTCTGTGATGCTGCGCCAAGGGTAACCGCAGCCATGGTCTCCGAGCAGATAGTCCATGCTGCTGCAAACGTCGTCGAACTGTTCGTACAGATGGTTGTTGTCTTGCAAACGTCTCCATCAGTTGACTCAGGGATCCAGACGTGGCAGCACGATCCGTTACAGTCATGCGGAAAGATGCCTGTCATCTCGACTGCTAGTGATACGAGGCCGTTGGGATCCAGCACGGTGTTCCGTACTACCCTCCTGAACCCACCGATTCCATATTCTGCTAACAGTCATTAGATCTCGACGAACGCGTGCAGTAATGTCGCGTTACGATAAACCGCAATCGCGATAGGCTACAAGTCGACCTTCATCAAAATCGGAAACGTGATGGTACGCATTTCTCCTCCTTACCCGAGGCATCACAACAACGTTTCACCAGGCAACGCCGGTCAACTGCTATTTGTGTATGAAAATCGGTTGGAAACTTTCCTCATGACAGCACGTTGTAGATGTCGCCACCGGCGCCGACCTTGTGTGAATGCTCTGTAGAGCTAATCATTTGCATTTCACAGCATCTTCTTCCTGTCGATTAAATTTGCGTCTGTAGCACGTCATCTTCATGGTGTAGCAATTTTAATGGCCAGTAGTGTATGTTTCTTGTACCGATTATCAACCCACGTTCGGAAATGGTACAGCTGTGATCAATACACGGCTGTCTGTAAGACTGCAGTCACAGCGACAACGACGTCGGTGAATTCCGACGACGACCGACATCAGCCGACTAGGGCCGAGAGTTTAAAATCAATTTGCCGGTACGTGCGCGGTCACAGTGCACCCGATCTAATCGTCCGAACCACAGACGCCGATTATGGGTATGATCGACTCACTGATGACATTGATGGGCGGCTGGCTTTTGTAATGCACCACTGTAAAATGGTTACCTTAAAACAGACGGGTAACTTAATTCGTACGAATTAAAATCCACGTCGACATATGAGTGAAGTGACCGTTTTCTAAAAAGTCCGAATATTAAGGGAATGACAGTTGTTAAGTCAATAATGTAAACTGAAGGCGGTATTTTTAATTATTATTATTGTATTAAATAACTAGAAATGAAGCCGGCTGCGTACGATACGATGAAAACGTTTATACTATGAAGTACGAATTTAATTAGCAGTTTCTTTTAAGATAACCTTTTAATACAACCACATACGTTACCAGTGAGCCGAAATACCTGCTGCAAAGAGCGACCCATCCCTGCTAGTTAAAACATTCTGCCAATGGACAGTACTCATAATAGCTTGGCGAAGTTCTTTGTGCTTTCATTGGCAGCTCTGCAACAATCACGAAACGAATCAACCAGAGAGATATTTTTTTCTTTTAAAATAATGTTGCATATGGTGTAACTTAAACTGAATTTGAATTTCCAGACTTAAGCAATTGAACGATCAATGAAGTAGTCGGATGTGAGCCGAGTTGGTGACACTTCGCTCTTAGCTTCAGGTTGTGATGGCTTCAGTTACACAGCTTGAGGCTGCAGTGGATGGGCACCACTTTTGTGGGCCGGCCGTGGGGATCCAACGGACGTCAAGCACGTCAGAGTCCTCCAATCGGTCCTCACCAATGGCCAACCCAGCTACTGCTTGCACTGAGGCTGATCCCTCACCTGTGGTCGAGTGGGAGGTCGCCCTGGGGCGAAGCAGATGGCGAAAGACTTCTCACGCAGCCGCACATAAGGCCTCCCCGGTTTGTCTGACAAACTGGTTCCAGGTGCTGTCTGTGACTGACACTGTCGCTGAGCCAGATGCTGTTGCCTGTCTTGCAAGATCTGGGCAATCGCAGAGGGTGGGATTATAGGTAGTTGTGAGCTCCAACGTTAGGCGCATTATGGGGCCCCTTAGGGCCTTGGCTGGTAAGAAGGGTAAGAAATCCAATGTGCACTCCGTGTGCATACCGGGTAGAGTCATTCTAGATGTGGAAAGGGTCCTCCCAGATGTCATGAAGAGCACAGGGTGCAGCCAACTGCAGGTGATTGCTCCCGTCGGTACCAATGATGTGTGTCACTTTGGATCAGAAGAGGTTCTCTCTGGTTTCGAGAGGCTAACACAAGCAGTAAAGGCTGCCAGTCTTGCTTGCAAGATGAAGGCAGAGCTGACCATTTGCAGCATAATCGACAGGACCAATTGCAGACCTCTGGTACAGAGCCGAGTGGAGGGTCTGAATCAGAGGCTCAGACGGTTCTGCGACGGTGTAAGCTGCAGTTTCCTCGGCTTGCGACAAAGGGTGGTTGGGTTTCGGGTTCCGCTGAATAGGTCAGGTGTCCACTAGACGCAGGAGGCGGCTACACGGGTAGCAGGGGCTGTGTGGCGTGGACTGGGCGGTTTTTTAGGTTAGAGGGTCTCGGGAAAACACAAGAAGGGGTTCAGTCACAAAGGGTGCAGGCTGAACACAGGAAAAACGTAGATACAGGAACTATTGGTGTAACAGTTGTAAATTGTCGTAGCTGTGTTGGGAAAGTACCAGAGCTCCGAGCACTAATAGAAAGCACTGATGCTCAAATCGTTATAGGCACTGAAAGCTGGCTAAAGCCACATATAAGCTCAGCCGAAATTTCTGCGAAGAACCTAACGGTGTTCCGAAAGGATAGGCTAAACACGGTTGGCGGCGGCGTGTTTGTTGCTGTTAGAAATAGTTTAACTTGTCGCGAAATTGAAGTAGATACTTCCTGTGTGTTAGTACGGGCAGAGGTCATTGTTGGCAACCGGAATAAAATAATAATAAGATCCTTTTACCGACCTCCCAATTCAGATGATGCAGTTGCTGAAAGGTTCAAAGAAAACTTGAGTTTGGTTTCAAACACATACCCGACTCATACGATAATAGTTGGTGGTGACTTTAATTTATCCTCGATATGTTGGTGAAAATACATGTTTAATTCCGGAGTTACGAATAAAATATCTTCCGAAATTGGGCTAAACGCACTCTCTGAATATTATCTCGAGCCCACGCGAATAGTAAACGGTTGTGAAAACACACTTGACCTCATAGCAACAAATAATCCTCAGTTAAAAACGAGCATCAAAACCGTTTCAGAGATGAGTGAACACAGGGCTGTCGTAGCAAGATTGAATACTGTAATCCTCGAAAAATAAGCGAAAAATATACCTATTCAAAAAAGCAGGTAAATATTCACTTGACGCCTTCCTAAGAGAAAATCTCCACTCATTCCAAATGAATAATATAAGTGTAGTCCAGATGTAGCTTAAATTCAAAGAAATAGTATCGGCAGCAATTGAGAGATTTACACCACATAAATTAACAAACGACGGAGCTGATCCTTCTTGGTACACAAAACGGGTTAGAACACTGTTGCAGAAACAACGAAACAAACATGCCAAATTCAAACAGACGCAAAATCCCCAAGATTGGCGATCTTTTACAGAAGCTCGAAATTTAGCGCGGACTTCAATGCGAGATGCTTATAACAGTTTCCACAACGGAACTTTGTCTCGAAACCTGGCAGAAAATCCAAAGCGATTCTGGTCGCGTGTGAAGTATGTTAGCAGCAAGAAACAATCAATGTCTTCTCTGCGCGATAGCAATGGAGATATTATCGAAGACAGTGCTGCCAAAGCAGAGTTACTAAACACAGCCTTCCGAAATGCCTTCACAAAAGAAGACGAAGTAAATATTCTAGAATTCGAATCGAGAACAGCTGCCAACATGAGTAACGTAGAAGTAAATATCCTCGGAGTAGTGAAGCAACTTACATCACTTACTAAAAGCAAGTCTTCCGGTCCAGACTGTATACCAATTAGGTTCCTTACGGAGTATGCTGATGCATTAGCTCCGTATCTAACAATCATATACAACCGTTCGCTTGACAAAAGATCCGTACCCAAAGACTGGAAATTTGCACAGGTCACACCAGTATTCCAGAAAGGTAGTAGTATTAATCCAATAAATTACAGGCCCATGTCATTAGTGTCGATATGCAGCAGGATTTTTAACATATATTGTGTTCGAACATAATGAATTACCTCGAAGAAAACGTTCTATTGACACACAGTCAACATGGGTTTAGAAAACACAACTAGGTCTTTATTTGCATGAAGTGTTGAGTGATACTGTACCACACAAGCGGCACGTAGTGAAATTGCGTGCTTATGGAATATCGCCTCAGTTATGTGACTGGATTTGTGATGTCCTGTCAGAGAGGTCACAGTTCGTTATAATTGAAGGAAAGTCATCGAGTAAAACAAAAGTGATTCCTGGCATTCCCAAAGGTAATGTTATAGGCCCTTTGCTGTTCCTTATCTATATAGACGATTTGGGAGACAATCTGAGCAGCCATCTTCGGTTGTCTGCAGGTGACGCTGTCATTTATCGACTAATAAAGTCATCAGATGATCAAAACAAACTGCAAAACGATTTAGAAAAGATATCTGAATGGTGCGAAAAGTGGCAGTTGACCTTAAATAACGAAAAGTGTGAGGTCATCCACATGAGTGATAAAAGGAACGCGTTAAACTTCGGTTACACAATAAATCAGTCTAATCTAAAAGCCATAAATTCAACTAAATACCTAGGTATTACAGTTACAAACAATTTAAATGGGAAGGAACACACAGAAAACGTTGTGGGGAAGGCTAACCAAAGACTGCGTTTTATTGGCAGGATACTTAGAAAATGTAACAGACCTACTAAGGAGTCTGCCTACACTACGCTTGTCTGTCCATTTTTAGAATACTGTTGCGTGGTGTGGGATCCTTACCAGATAGGCCTGACTGAGTACATCGAAAGAGTTCAAAGAAAGGCAGCACGTTTTGTATTATTGCGAAATGTGGGAGAGAGTGTCACAGAAATGATACAGTATTTGGGATGGGCATCATTAAATGAAAGGCGTTTTTCGTTACGACAGAATCTTCTCACGAAATTCCAGTCACCAACTTTCTCCTCCGAATGCGAAAACATTTTGTTGGTACCGACGTACATAGGGAGGAACAATCACCAAGATAAAATAAGAGAAATCAGAGCTCGTACGGAAAGATATAAGTGTTCATTCTTCTCGCGCGCTATACGAGATTGGAATAATAGAGAATTGTAAAGGTGGTTCGATGAACCCTCTTCCTGGCACTTAAATGTGATTTGCATAGTATCCATGCAGATGTAGATGTAGATGTAGAACGTGTAACCCGCTGGACGTTAGTGTTCTGTTTGACTTGTGCTACCTGTGTTTGAAATTATATTATGTCTTATTGCCTTGCCTGTCAAAATCGTTAAAACGGATAAGTACAGGGTTATTACAAATGATTGAAGCGATTTCACAGCTCTACAATAACTTTATTATTTGAGATATTTTCACAATGCTTTCACACACATACAAAAACTCAAAAAGTTTTTTTAGGCATTCACAAATGTTCGATATGTGCCCCTTTAGTGATTCGGCAGACATCAAGCCGATAATCAAGTTCCTCCCACACTCGGCGCAGCATGTCCTCATCAGTGAGTTCGAAAGCATCGTTGATGCGAGCTCGCAGTTCTGGCACGTTTCTTGGTAGAGGAGGTTTAAACACTGAATCTTTCACATAACCCCACAGAAAGAAATCGCATGGGGTTAAGTCGGGAGAGCGTGGAGGCCATGACATGAACTGCTGATCATGATCTCCACCACGACCGATCCATTGGTTTTCCAATCTTCTGTTTAAGAAATGCTGAACATTATGTTGGAAATGCGGTGGAGCACCATCCTATTGAAAGATGAAGTCGGCGCTGTCGGTCTCCAGTTGTGGCATGAGCCAATTTTCCAGCATGTCCAGATACACGTGTCCTGTAACGTTTTTTTGCAGAAGAAAAAGGGGCCGTAAACTTTAAACCGTGGAATTGCACAAAACACGTTAACTTTTGGTGAATTGCGAATTTGCTGCACGAATGCGTGAGAATTCTCTACCGCCCAGATTCGGACATAGTTTCTGTTCACTTCACCATTAAGAAAAAATGTTGCTTGATCACTGAAAACAAGTTTCGCACTGAACGCATCCTCTTCCATGAGCTGTAGCAACCGCGCCGAAAATTCAAAGCGCTTGACTTTGTCATCGGGTGTCAGGGCTTGTAGCAATTGTAAACGGTAAGGCTTCTGCTTTAGCCTTTTCCGTAAGATTTTCCAAACTGTCGGCTGTGGTACGTTTAGCTCCCTGCTTGCTTTATTCGTAGACTTCCGTGGGCTGCGCGTGAAACTTGCCCGCACACGTTCAACCGTTTCTTCGCTCACTGCAGGCCGACCCGTTGATTTCCCCTTACAGAGGCATCCAGAAGCTTTAAACTGCGCATACCATCGCCGAATGGAGTTAGCAGTTGGTGGATCTTTGTTGAACTTCGTCCTGAAGTGTCGTTGCACTGTTATGACTGACTGATGTGAGTGCTTTTCAAGCACGACATATGCTTTCTCGGCTCCTGTCGCCATTTTGTCTCACTGCGCTCTCGAGCGCTCTGGCGGCAGAAACCTGAAGTGCGGCTTCAGCCGAACAAAACTTTATGAGTTTTTCTACGTATCTGTAGTGTGTCGTGACCATATGTCAATGAATGGAGCTACAGTGAATTTATGAAATCGCTTCAGTCATTTGTAATAGCCCTGTACATAGTGGAATACGAAAGGACATCGACTGGTAATCGTTATAGTGATGGTGATATTGAATCGACACCGTGTAGCAACTATTCAAAAACACTGGGTCAGGATCACGAAAAATGACAGATTGCTTTTTTGTAGGTCTATATGTGAAAACAAGAGACTGCCTCCAAAAACTGTTACTGCGAACAAGGATTCTTACAATGCATTCGTTAAATATGGCTTCAGGAACTGGCCCATTGCTCTAAAACGATTCAAATGCCATGAAAAAAGTAATTTGTGTATGTGCTCAGTTAGTACAAATAATTCTATGAAAAAAGGAGTTAATATTCTGCCAACAGCTAGTCGTTCTAAAGCAAAAGATATGCAGGCTGCTTTTTTTAATGGCTGTTTCAGAAACACTGTTACTTTAGTATTGTTCTTGGTTTGCCAAGACAGTATTCTAATTTTGTCAATCTTCTGAAATTACGTTCCGAGGATGTACCCGAATTGAAACTACTGTTTTATTAGGTGGATGTCTCATGACATAATCAAGAAATTATAACTTTGATAGGCATGTCTCCTCAGAGAATTGTGATTCGACAAATAAAAGAATATGATTTATATGCCTTCATGTTGGACGAGACATCCGATATATCAATTAGAGAGCAGATATCTGTTCGTTTTCGTACTGTTGACCAAAATTTTGCTGTTCATGAGATGTTTTGTGCTTTTTGAGCTCCCATTAACTGATTCAGATACCCTGTTTAAATCTGTGAAGGATATATTATGAAGATATTCTATTTCTGTGAACTATTGTTGTGGGTAGTGCTATGACGGTGCAACAAACATTAGCGGTTGCCTGCTAGGTTTACAGTCACTGATAAAAGAAACTAAACCCGGGACTATTTACTTTCACTCCTTCATTCATTCCATAAAGTTAGTTGTTCAAGACTCATTTAATAACATTCATTATTAAGAGATATTCCGTCAGTTCGCATAGATTGGATTTCATTTATTCGTGGTTCATCCAAGAGGCTAGGAAAATTCGAAAAACGTAAACAATTGCTTTCAGATTCTAAATACGTTGAAGCAGGTACTGTCCAACGAGATAGTGCTTGCGTGTTGTGTCTCTGTTGTGCATAGACGATAACTATGTTCTTTTACAATTTCTTAATGATAAGCAAGATGAAAGAAATGATGTTGGTGCAAAAGCTAAAGGATTTCTAAAAGTCTGCAAAAAATTGAAAATCTGTTCCATTTCAAGATGCTAATTTTTGTATTCCAAAAAATAGAATAACTTAATGCAGTACTTCAAAAAGTTTCACTGAATTTCCGCCTTGCTCGTAATTCTGTAGATTCTGTTTTATCTATACATATACATTTTAATCACTTTGGGAACATGCTAAAGAAGTGTGTGATGCATTGCGCTTATGTCTCCCCACTGTTTAACACTGTAGGAAATTGCCATTAAAATTAGCAGGTAGTGACAAGCATAATTCATCAGATATTCAAGAGAAGTTGCGAATTTTATTTTTTGAGTTTGTGGATCAAACAGTAAGCAGCTTTAAAAGCAGATTTCCGCCCGAAACAATGTTTTACCTTGTCAAAATAGAACAGTTTTTATTAGGCAAAGAAGGAATAGTTGTTACGTTACTTCTTTTTACAGTGACGATTTCGATTGTGTGAGACTGACATCTTAGAGATATTTTGTAGGATATGTAAAACAGCATAATGATACGCTAGATAGCTTTGAAAGTGTGATCTCGCAAGGGAACTGAACCTGGAACCTCTGATCAACGAATTCATGAGCAAAACAACAGTCTGGAGAAGCGAATTCCAGTCTCTCCCTTTTTAAGTGACTGATCATGTATTTTGCGTTACTTTGTAGCATTTACGTTTACTGTAATTATGCAGAGGGTAATTATGAGTTTTAAAGTGTAACATGATGAGCATAGCACAAGATTTTCGAAAGTCGGCACCTGTGGTCCGAACTTAGAGATTTCGGACGATAATCAGTGAAATTCAGATCAGTTTGTTTTCTTCGGTAGAATTGGTCGATGTTCTCAAACACGTAATATGGATTGTGAGAAACTGTTTAGTTCAAGAGAGAAAGAATTTGTGGAATCCTGAGGATGAAAAATATCTTAATCGGAAAATGGCTCAGAATCTATGGGTTGAAATGGCTGCTTTATTGGAAACCCCAAGTAGGCAAAATCTTGATTGGAAATTTTAGGTGTAAATTACATTCTCAGAAATCAATATGTTCAAGTGAGAAGGTTGCTTATCTTATGCTTAAAGTTACAGTTGTGTATCTTTTTTGTGTTGTGGTATGTGGGCATTATCTGTCAGCGAATTATTATTACTGATTACTGGCGTTTTTATGCCAGTAGGGTGGTGATTCTGCTATATGAGATGGTTTGCCAATGTTGTGTCTGTTTTCCCACTTTTCAATGCTTCAGGTGTTCAGAGTATCTCGTTCTAAAAATTATGATCGTCCTTCAAACATACGCTGAAAGCCAGTCATTGAAGGTTATGTTTGTTTGGCTGAATTTATTTGAAGTTGTGAGAGTGCTTGTAATCTTGATGTTCATTGTCACATCTCGAGTATGTAAGTGTAATCGAACGTTTCGCTCTTCATCTCACATATTCGTAGGCATGTCTGGTTATTCCAGTAACTGAGGACAAAGTGTGCTTTTCCAGACAGGTCTAGCTCATTCATATTTTTTTTTCTTCTTTATTATGATTTCATTCCCCTGCCCCATATGGGCAGGGGAGGGCTGTCAGCGGCACAATCCGCCGCTCTTCAGCAGAGTGACACGACAACTTAAAATAAGAATAAAATGTTACATACATAAGGCGAGAAAGGGGAACTTAAAACAGAATAATGGGAGAAAATGGAGGTAAAGAATAGACTAACACGGAGACGTTCATGGAGGACAGTTAAAAGTCACCAGAAAGTTAAAAAACACAGTCGGCGAGTCTTCAAAACTCAGAGAAGACACTGAATGGACATTCACACGTTAAAATTCGGCCACAGTAGTAAAAACACTCCGGAACAACACACTTAAAACCCACTTGGAGCACACACGACGAAGAATAAAACTGCCAGGCGGGACCTGCCGAGGGAAAGGGCAGAGAGGATGGAAAAGGAGGGGAGAGCAAGGGGCAGCAGGGGAAGCGGCGGGATGAAGAGAGGAGGGGCATCCGCGGATACATGAAGAGGCAGGAGACACGTTGGGTGGGAGATGAAGAGGGAAGACAGGGCAGGAGAGAGTGCAGAGACACTGAAAGGAAAGATGGAGGGGGAGTAGGAGGGGGAAGCCGCTCAGGAGGAGGGTGGGGGAGGAGAGGGAGCCCTGAGAAGGAGGTAGGAAGATGGGGTTAGAGTTGGTAGGAAGGGTAGATGTCAGGGCGAAGCTCATCATCCGGGAGGGGTAGACGGTGGAAGTTGCGTTTGGAAAGGAGATGGAGGGTGTGGAGATGGAGAGAGGGTGGGACACAACGGTAAAGGCGCGGCAACTGGTTGGGGGCTCATTCATATGTATTCGGCGCCTTTTTAATGGCAAAAGCCGCAGTGCAACACCCGCCTCCAAGCATAGGGGTGTCGTGATAACCTATCCCCATGTAGGAAGTTTAAATTTAACCTGCTTCATACATAGAATAGATTCTAACCTAACATAATGTCCTTGACCGTGCCAAAACAGACGAAGGAGATCGGACGCAGTATGACCACACTGTCGGCCGACGTTACTGGGCGACCCCTGGCGATGGCGTCTGACAACCGTTGTCGGTGCCACAGTGAACACAGCCTAAGTCGGGTTCACACACTCAAGTAATGTGACGACAAGGCTTGTGGCTTTCTGTAACGGCACCGTGAGCCACCGTTCACAGAAGATACCACAAATTGTACGTAGTTGCACACCTTTCAAAATGGCATCGAATAAAATCATATGGACGGTTATCAATGTTGCAGTGCAGTTTATGGAAGGAGAGCTGTGACAAGAGTTAAATACAGGGAAGACGAAACCCAAATGTTGAATCCGAAAAGAGATGTCGCGCAGGGAGAAATCAAGGGTCACACACACTGAAAAAAAAAAAAAAAACACTCGGAGACGAAAATGCTGTCTGCAATGCTAACTAACCATACCTGGCATGTAAATATTATCTGCAGACAGCCACTCTTCCAAGATTTTAGAATATTTATTCTATTCGTCGGCATTTCGAATAAATAATTTTTAGTTTAACAGCTGCACGTCACAATCGGAGGCTATATTTCCTGCATATAATCCACAGTTTATACAGTGCTTGGTCTCACAAATCTCGAAGTTTATACGACTCGTTTTTTGGGGGGTAATATGAAGTTTATTTGATTGTTCATCCAATCAAAAATCTTTAAAAATTGTGGAGATACATCATTAATTTGTACAAACACACACACACACACACACACATTTCTACAGAAAATTAAACATATGTTGTTGTTCTCGTAGTTCTAGTAGCTGCAAAACTGTACCTGCCAATAACAGTTAACACTTTTTTCAGTAATAAAATGAAAACACACTGAAATATAATACATCAGCAATTATTCTACGGTAATTGCGACAGAACGCTAGTGTTTCGAAAAAAAGCCGCCAGGGAGCAGTGGTGGAAGGAAAGTGGCGCAAAAAAGTACAACCAAGTTGAACTTTTTGTGGCATGACAAAAGTTGCGTCTCTTAAGTTGCACCACTAAAACCTGGGAGTTCACACATGCAACTGCAGTATGGCAGACGCTGTTGTGAGTGTGAACTTGGGTTAAGAGACAGGTCATGTACCGTTTCTGCACTCGCGGCATATGCGATATCTAGCCGCAACATTTGGGCACCTTGTGTTGCCATATCTAACTGGGACCTCGTCGGCACACTCTGATGACGAAAAAATTTTATTTAATACAATTACTTTTTATTTAGAACACAATTAGATGGAACTTATTGTGGCAGAAGTAGAAGAAAATTTCACATTTTTCAGCAAGTCAGCTTGTAGTTAAACTGCCCCTGTAAGATTGATTGCCGGCCGCGGTGGTCTAGCGGTTCTAGGCGCGCAGTCCGGAACCGCGCGACTGCTACGGTTCGAATCCTGCCTCGGGCATGGGTGTGTGTGATGTCCTTAGGTTAGTTAGGTTTAAGTAGTTCTAAGTTCTAGGGGACTGATGACCACAGATGTTAAGTCCCATAGTGCTCAGAGCCATTTCAGATTGATTCCACAGTTCCCGGCAGCAGTCGATTTCTTTTATCAGTCCACTGGGCCGACATCAACGAAAATACTCTTTCCACTGTGGCGTTGTTTGCGGGAAGAGAAAACAAATACTCGCATAATTTTAGCAGTTGGCATTTGCGTTCAAGATTTTCAGTATTCTTACGAAAGTAAACTCACTTTTTTCCATGGAGTGTTTAGGCATCGATTCTTCCAAGTCACGCTTATTTTCTAAAAAGCTCTTCAGATACATGTATTCCTGAAAACAATAGTCGCCTAAGTCTTCACACAATTTTTACTCAGGTATATAATAGTGTTTTCAATCATCACGCAATATGAGGTTTCAGATAGTGTCAGCAAATCAAATGCTCGATATTTATTAAATGAAAGAACCTATTTCTCAAAGGAATGATCCAATAAGACATGTCGAAACCTACCGTGAATTTTTTTACACAGGAAGAAGACGACGAAAGAAACGCACTACCAAAATTTTAACTGCTAAGAGGCACTGCAAATATTTAGTAAAAAAAAATGGTGGAAGTCCACATTTTTAGTGCGCTAAGAACAGCTTATAACAGCGGTTTGTGCAGCCCTGCCCGTCTAGAGCGCGAATCACTCATGCAGCGCCGTGTAGCGAAATTAGCCGTTCACAGACACCAATTTTAAGCGCCTAAAGCCTGGTGTACAATGGACCGAATGGAAACGAATACGTGCTAATGAGCATTTGCAGAAAATTCACTACCATTCGCTTGTATATGGGTAGAATAGTTTATACTAGAGGGAACGGAAGAGAACACGAGGTAGCGAACATTGCCTATTATTGCTGTGTTATTAGATCTAATTTTTTGGAACTAATACCCTGCATGCAGGGTACAACTCTACCTTGTTAGAGCCGCAATGCGAAACTCTGCTATTCAGTGAGGATTATTTTGCATGGCGAGCGCACTACTCTTGACGGAGTATGCAAAATGGCGCAGGGAAGGAAGAATTTAAGTGCCTCAATTTGTACGGTAGCGCGGCATGCGTAGAGATCGTGCCGTGCACTTTACACGGAATTGCATCTCCATCTCTCCTTAGCACTGGTCCAAAATTTTCCTTGTATGTCGGCTGCCATTTTCCCTGGCTTCTCATTACCATTGAGGGGAAATTTATAAACAGAACACTAATTACCGACGTCTAGCATCATCTCAAAGAGGTGATAGCTAGCGTTTCCACTATGCATGTGAGGTGCAATAGTCATATTCTTTTTTTTTTCTAAAACAAAAATGGTCTAGTGGCAAAGCGCGCGCTTCGTGATCCAGAGAGCGCGGGATCAAATCCCGTTCAGACCACAACTTTTTCACTAAGATTTTTCACCGAGCAGTCACTTCTCACAGATGTTGCAGCTGCCGCGACAGACATGTGGTTCGGATTCCATGTTAAACTGTAGGTCTCCATTTTCCGATTAGGTAACTGGGAAAGGTTAGGGACACGTAAGTAGCTGCCGTGGCGTCCAGTTGAAAGACTTGCAAGAGGCCTACCAGGTACACCAGACAGAGTTCTCTTTTGCTTGTGCTTGTTAGCTTGTTTGTTCCGCTGAAAACATGGATTAAACTATACCAACATTTTTTTAATAACTTCATATCGACAGTTTAATGCTTGCCCATGTAATTCTGATAAAAGTAGCTAGCAGAGAGAACAAAACAGTGGCGGTGTTTGATGTCAGACGACTTCCATCTGTCAGAACTTGTAATTTGTTGAAATGAAATGTGTTCTGCAGTAGAACATTTTATAACAATTCCTGTAGGCCATTCTTTATAATAATGTTTGAATGTTATACATTTGACTATCAGTGAAACAGTTCTTTGTTTGTTTATTCCCTGTAGTCATCACAAAAATGCGAAGTGTCTATTTAATGACAAAAACAAACATTTTCCTTGCACCAGGCGCTCCGGACAAATGAAAAATTAATGCAGTCAGGCAGTAGCCACTAGTTTTATTTAGCACTCCGTCTTCAGGCCACAAGTGGCCCATCGGGACCATCCCACCGACGTGTCATCAGATGAACGTGTCATCAGATGAGTACGCGGATAGGAGGGGCGTGTGGTCAGCACACCGCTCTCCCGGTCGTTATGATGGTTTTCTGTGGTCGCAACCTCTACTATTCGGTCGTGTAGATCCTCAATTGGCATCACGAGGCTGAGTGCACCCCGAAAAATGGCAACATCACATAGCGGCCCGGATGGTCACCCATCCAAGTGCCGGCCACGAAAGACAGCGCTTAACGTCGGTGATCTGACGGGAACCGGTGTATCCACTGCGGCAAGGCCGTTGCCGGTTTTATTTAGACAGAACTAGAATGGAGTCAACAATGGTCCCGGTCGTTGTTCTGCATATTGCGCTGCATACTTTATCAAATTCGTAAAGGGTGGCGAAGAAAACTGGTAATGCACAAATGACTGGAGCTTAAGTATACTGTTCCGCTGATGAACCTGAAATGAGAGAGACGTATCGGAAATTATGTTGTCTGATAATTTCCTAAAAAATGCTTTCCACTGTCGAAAAAATTCTTTATCGAGAGGTTGAATCGTACTATTAGTTCCAGGCTGAATCCACATTACATCTATAGATTTTTCGTCGTCCTCCACAAAAGCAAAGGTGTCGTTATGTCCATATCATGAATTCAACAAAAGCAATGATTAGGAATACGTTTCGAAGGATATGTTGAAAATTGTTCTTTCCCGTTTTTGCAGATTTTGATAGATCTATTACAAGATTTTTTGCAACTAAGCAGTCAATTTTTTATTTTTGGTCCTCATTTGCCTTGCGGTTCTTGAAGATATACAGCTGCGGAAACAGTAAACCACCTATACTTAAGGCGCTGTAGTCCGGAGCCGCGCGACTGCTATGGTCGCAGGTTCGAATCCCGCCTCGGGCATGGATGTGTGTGATGTCCTTAGGTTAGTTAGGTTTAAGTAGTTCTAAGTCTAGGGGACCGATGACCTCGGATGTTAAGTCCCATAGTGCTCAGAGCCATTTGAACCACTTATATTTAAAACTGGCATTATCGAATATGAATGTGTCATTGCATTCATTAATTGGGCAACCGACTTCGTCTTTTTTCACCCCGAAATGATAAAGTGCGATGTGCAAGCAGCTGTTTTACGAAACCCGCCTGATCAGCGTTATAAACAGAAGCTGCGGGGATAACAGCAAGTATAGTCTTATGTCAGCTATGACTTTCTCTAAAGCATTGTCTATCACTGGCAGCTGCTTTATCCGTTTACGTGACGTAAACTTAGTAATTTTGGGACTTTCTATTCTGTACAATTTCTTGAACCTGCGTAGCCACGTCGACGAAGCTTGGAAATTAGCAACGTCCATGTCAGATGCATTTCGGAGGGCACACTGTCCCATCAGTAACGGTGCATAGCCTCTCACGAGCAGTTCTAAATCTTTTGGACAATTTTTCGTTCATCTGATGTCGGGTTTCCGTTTGGCGCATATTTTTTACTTTGTGTAACTCATTCTTCCATTTGTACAGTTCAGGCTCCGATTTTACGAAACGAAAACGCCTTTGCACACTGCGTAACTTCAAACGTTTCCCCCCTCCTTAGTTTAACCAATATTTCACTGCCTTTTCTTTGTCGCTGAAAGCTCTTGCAGTAGGTGTTTTTTTTAGGCTTGGAAGGTATTTCTCTTCAGAACTGTTACTGGCACAGCTGACGTCGTCCGAACCACAATTCATGTAATCGTCACAGTTATTTCCTACTTCTTCTAACGTACCTGTAATTTCTAACGAAATGTCGATATCATTCGAAAGAATGTCAACGAAATCAACTAACAAATGACACATATGTACGTCCTCAGGAGAAGCAGGTGATTCCAGCTGGAAACCATGTTCTTCATATTTCATCATTGCTAAATTGAGAACTTTAACTGGATTCCATATTACTGTGAAACTGGAAGAAAAAAAAGGTATTATTAGCAGGCATGCCTTACGAAAGCATAATAAATATTAATTCAGCTTTGTCCGTATTGTCAATACTTACCAATACTGCAAAAAGCAACTGATAATTTGTAATAGATGTTACTTGAGTGGCTAATTCGAGAGAAGAATAACCGTGTACTGTAGTGTCAAAGAAACTATCAACGAACGGTTATCTGAAACGTCCTTTAATATTACAATCAGGCTGTGTCGTCTTTCCTGTTTACAAATGTACCGCAGACCTTGTGTGTGTGTGTGTGTGTGTGTGTGTGTGTGTACCTAGTTGCTCATGCGCAGCAGCTACAGAGCCAGTAGGGGTGTACATTTCTACCGTCGCCTGGTACGCTACAAATTTAGCAATTTCCAGTTATTTTTTATAACACTTGCAGTGCGTCTTAGCTGCTAAAATTTTGGCATTGCATTTCTTTCGTTGTGTTCTTCCTGTGTAAAAATTTCAGAGCAGGTTTCGACATGTCTTATTGGACCATTCCCTTGTAAGTAATCAAATGTATGGTATAGAAAATCATTGTCTCTTCCTCAAATTTCGAAAAATTAATTATTTCTTGGTTAGGATTCTCATTCTTTTTTTTCAATTTCATCTTGGTTTGCATGCCAGAAAAACTGGCAGTCCTCCTTTCACTCTGATGTCTTAGAGTGCAATTAATATATTTCTTATTTCAAGTATCGAGAATTCATTCTTCTCCGCGATTTTTATATATTTTTTCAAACAAAGCTGAGTTTGACTGCAGAAACGTGAAGTATATTTCACTGATCGGACTACTGAAAAAATCTGAAATTATTTTGGGTAGCCTGCCTTCGGTGTCAAAAAATTGTTTTAATAAAACCTAAAGCTTAAGAATTCTCTCAGCTGCAGGTAATAACGACAGCCATCTTGTTTTTGAGTGAGACAGAGTTTGATGATTGACATCAACGTACGAGCAGAACCCTTTTAGCTTCTCTGTCCTGACAGTGTATACTGAAAATTAATTAAATAACTCCGCGGCTCGTGGTCTTGCGGTAGCGTTCTCGCTTCCCGTGGTCCTGGGGTCACGGGTTCGATTCCCGGCGGGGTCAGGGATTTTCTCTGCCTCGAGATTACTGGGTGTTGTGTGTCTTTCACCTTCATTCACTCGCAAGTCGCCGTAGTGGCGTTAATGAACTTGTGGAGCGGCGGCCGAACCGCCCCGCGAGGGGTTTCCCGGCCACCAATGCCATACGCTCATTATTATTATTATTAAATACTTTCATGACGATTATTTTAATGTTGACTGTTAAGACTCCAGCAGTGCTTGATGGGCAGGGCATCCAATTCCTTCTACATTTTTGCCTAGTTCTACTTCAGTTTGGTGAAACACATGCCGCTGAAGCCCTTAGAAGTTGGTATTGGCACTGTCTCCACGAAAAGCAATTAATTTATGTAATTGAATTTGCAGTTGTCTTAAAGTGTCTACACAGAACTTTACAGTTGTCTTCGATGTATCAAACTTCAACAGCTTCTGTTGGATTTCGTCAGTTTCAATCAAATATTGAACAACTAAAGGAAATATCTTTTCAGCCTCGTGTTTTGATGTGTCGGTGTCTACACCGTAAAACGAAACTTCTTGCAACTGTTTTATGCATTCTAACATGGACTGTGGTGCGAGAATATTTTTAACAATCGCTGTTGCTTTGGTCCGGCTGTAGACTGCCTTGCGGCGACTTTGGAGGCACGATACATTGCGGCATTCAGTTTTACGGTACAGTCAGGAGAACTGATGGACTGATGATGCTTGACAACTTTATAAGCTGTTGTTGGTTCTGCAGCAGGAACGAGCATTCTTCTTGGGGATCTTCCTTAAACATGGCTGTAGAAACAGGTTTTGCTGTCGATGCTATCGGGTATCTACTTGTATGATTCTTCGCGCGCGCGTGTGTGAGTGAGTGTGTGTGTGTGTGTGTGTGTGTGTGTGTGTGTGTGTTTGGAGCTTATGGGCGCTCAACGGCGAGGTTATCAGCGCCCTTATACTCATTAAAACAAACAAATATGATTCTTCGTAGAAATGTGTTGCCTCACATCTGCGTTACCTCCTTGAGTTACTGATAGCCACAGATTTCACACAATACTTCCTGATCCGTACGTCCTTTCTTGACAAAAGACCACTCTTTTGCGCAATCATCCGAAAAGTGACACTTCCTCTTTCCTTCCGTTGGCATTTATTAGACGGCAAACAGTCGACAATAACAATTTAGTCGTCGAAGTACTGTACCCTTCACACCCGCACTAAACACTTCAAACATTACTAGCTTGCACTCGTTGTTCGTATTAAGTTTAGAAAAAATCGTCTTACCATATCACTGTTCAAACGGGAACTGCCCGACTCTTCTGAGTGGCGCTGCTTAAATACACTACTGGCCATTAAAATTGCTACACCAAGAAGAAATGCAGATGATAAACGGGTATTCATTAGACAAATATATTGCACTAGAACTGACATGTGATTGCATTTTCACGCAGTTTGGGTGCATAGATCCTGAGAAATTAGTACCCAGAACAACCACCTCTGGGTGCGGTTCTAGGCGCTTCAGTCTGGAACCGCGTGACCGCTACGGTCACAGGTTCGAATTCTGCCTCGGGCATGGATGTGTGTGATGTCCTTAGGTTAGTTAGGTTTAAGTAGTTCTGAGTTCTTGGGGACTGATGACCACAGATGTTAAGTCCCATAGTGCCCACAGCCATTTGAACCGTCTTTATTTATTTATTTTTTATTTTTTTTTTGAACCACCTCTGGCAGTAATAACGGCCTTGATACGCAATGGGTGTTGAGTCAAACAGAGCTTGGATGGCGTGTACAGGTAGAACTGGCCATGCAGCTTCAACACGATACCACAGTTCATCAAGAGCAGTGACTGGCGTATTGTGACGAGCCAGTTGCTCGGCCACCATTGACCAGACGTTTTCAATTGGTGAGGGATCTGGAGAATGTGCTGGCCAGGGCAGCAGTCGAACATTTTCTGTATCCAGAAAGGCCCGTACAGGACCTGCAACATGCGGTCGTGCATTATCCTGCTGAAATGTTGGGTTATGCAGGGATCGAATGAAGGGTAGAGCCACGGGTCGTAACCCATCACATATTTAACGCCCACTGTTCAAAGTGCCGTCAATGCGAACAAGAGGTGACCGAGACGTGTAGCCAATGGCACCCCATACCATCGCGCCGGGTGATACGCCAGTATGGCGATGACGAATACATGCTTCCAACGTGCGTTCACCGCGATGTCGCCCAACACGGATGCTGTAAACAGAACCTTGGATTCATCGGAAAAAAATTACGTTTTTCCATCCGTGCACCCAGGTTCGTCGTTGAGTACACCATCGCAGGCGCTCCTGTCTGTGATGCAGCGTCAAGGGTAGCCGCAGCCATGGTCTCCGAGCTGATAGTCCATGCCGCTGCAAACGTCGAACTGTTCGTGCAGATAGTTGTTGTCTTGGAAACGTCCCCATACGTTGACTCAGGGATCGAGACGTGGAAGCACGATCCGTTACAGCCATGCGGATAAGATGCCTGTCATCTCGACTACTAGTGATACGAGGCCTTTGGGATCCAGCACGGCGTTCCGTATTACCCTCCTGAACCAACCGATTCCATATTCTACTAACACTCATTGGATCTCGACCAACGCGAGCAGCAATGTCGCGATACGATATACCGCAATCGCGATAGGCTACAATCCGACCTTTATCAAAGTCGGAAACGCGATGATACGCATTTCTCCTCCTTACCCGAGGCATCACAGCACCTTTTCACCAGGCAACGCCGGTCACCTGCTGTTTGTGTATGAGAAATCAGTTGGAAACTTTCCTCATGTCAGCACGTTGTAGGTGTCGCCACCGGCGCCAACCATGTGTGACATCTCTGAAAAGCTAAACATTTGCATATCACAGCATCTTCTTCCTGTCGGTTAAATTTCGCGTCTGTAGCAATTTTAACGGCCAGTAGTGTAGTTCCAGCGCCGTACTGCTGGAGAAGTCTGGTATTTTCTCGATTGACAGCGCTAGATGTAGAAGGTGCTTGCACCATCAGCACAGGATACACAACATGCAACGCCGTTTGTGAGACGACCTTGCCAGTATAAACTTGTTGACATAAATAAAACTGAGGCTGCATTTACACGTTACACTAACAGATGGCGTTACTTTAGTACTTGAGCCAAGCTCGTAATAGTATTTTGCAAGATCGGGAAAAAAATTGGGACTTGTTGGGATGTCGGGACAAGGAAGTCCATAATGGTGAAGGTCCCAATACAACGGGACTGATGACAACAGTACTCGTACGCCACCTCTATAAAAGAGATAACTCTTCCCGTGACATTTGGCCTCCATCAGCACACTAGAACGCGTTTCTTTCTTTACGCGTCTGTTCTGAATCTTCATTGAAACCAATTAAAAAATACTGAACTGTAATATAAATAACCATTGGTAATAATGTCAAGCATAATAAAATAAGGTCAGTGCTCACCAGGATATACAGAAAGATATTTTATTGTCTCCGTTCACAAAATGGCGACCTATTCGTGCGTAACATGCCGATTAGTATCTTGTCAGTATAGTGACTCAAAATACAATGATATTAATTTTCGTCTTCGTCTGTCAAATCGAAATCAGCGAGCAAAAGCATATGTGATGAGTAGAGATCACTGGCGAAGGCAGAGATTTAAATTACCTGCGCTTTGTCCCTTCACTGCTAGACCAGAGACATAATTTACTTTCTCGAAAAGTACCGTATTTTAAATATTGTTTTCAACGTTGTATGTGAAGTAAAGTATGCGTTTGTCTAAGCGTTGTGTCAATTCCATGTGATTGGAAAAGAATCATGTGTCCGAACTGTGACGTAGAACTTTTCAAAAACGCAACCAGAGTGATCTAATACAATTTAAACGAGTTATTTTACTGCCCTCCCTATTAATATGTTGAAAATAATTTAAATCTTGAGCTCTGCACAAAACTACTGTTGTCTGCTCCCAAGCGTTCTGCGGAGTTGGCTGGCGACTGTTGACTTCCTAGTGGGAGCAGTTCTTGAAATACCGTCCGGTTGCTGCCAGAAACCTCCTTCCATTCTTACCGACGCACCGTAAAATTCTCGCAGACTCGTTTCACCGCGCTAGCGAAACAGTTACCGGTGAACGAATTAGCTTCTACTCGAAAGAGCAGCCTGCTATCCTCGTCATTGGTGGAACTCTGCTCTGTCTTGTAACAACCTGCATCTTCCGCCACACAGGAAGTGCTGCGCGCTGCAAGTTTTGAAATGCAACCCAGGAAATGCTTTCATGGACATATGCGATTACTTGTCGTTATGTCACTAATTTAAATTGTAGCCTACTTGAAAAGCAGCGTATCCTTGTTCTAGGGAGTAAAATGTTAAAGTATTAAAAAGAAAAAAAAAAGGCCAGATAATTTGTTGTGTGTCTGAAATTTCATTTGAAATTCTGGTAGGTGTAGACACAAGAATGGAGCTGAAAATCAGAATTTTTTTCTGAGGAGGAAGGTAAACTGGAGTTTAACGTCCCGTCGAATACGCGATCATTAGAGACGAAGCATAAGCTCGGACTGCGGGAGAATGGGAATGGAAATCGGCCGTGCCTTTTCAAGGGACCATCACCCTATCTGATCAAAAGTACCCAGACACCTATTAGCAGACATTAATATGGCTCGTGTCTACCCTTCACCTTTATGACGTCTTGAACTCTACTGGGGATACTTTCAAGGAGGTGTCTGAATGTCTGGAGGAACGGCAGATTCTTCTTCCTCAAGCGCCTAAACGAGGGAAAGTAGTGGTGTCTGATATATGAAGTATTCACGGGTTGTCAGCCGAGTAGCGTCGTCGTCTCGTAGCAACATTTCGATGGAATGCGTCTCCATCATCTTCAGGCGAAGTGGTCGGGATATCACTGTCACTGTCGCTAAAATGACGGGCCTTGTCCTTGGCCTGAGGCATAGGAGTTTAAGTTTGACTAAGCTATTCCCCCACAATTCCTCGCTGTTTGGGATGTTTTGCCTCTGGTTCTGGATGTGCCTCTGGTTATCTGTAAAGGAAAGAATTATCGGTCAGATGTCTCTGGTGGCTTCTTATTCTTATTCTTCTTGTGGTTTCCAGGCTGTCTGAACTCGATTTTGGGACTGCATGTCCCAGCCTGCCGTCCATGTTTCTTGTGACCAGGATATCCAGACAGTGTACAAAAATGGTTCAAATGGCTCTGAGCACTATGGGACTTAACATCTATGGTCATCAGTCCACTAGAACTTAGAAATACTTAAACCTAACTAACCTAGGGACATCACACAACACCCAGACAGTGTACAGAAAGAAAACACACACGGACTTCTATCTTAATGCCAACAGCTGCCACCACCCTATGCAACGCAATTCTGTACTCAACATCTTAGTGCACAGGGCCAGGTCGATCTGCAATAAGGCAAGTTTGCCGGGAGAATTGCAACACCTCAGGGACACCTTCAAAAAAAATGGATACTGTGAGACACAAACAAGCAGAGCTCTGAAGACCGACCACAAGAAGAGAGAAGAGAGACAGGATGAAGACGAAGCAATGGGCTGTGCGTTCTTTCCATACCCGGGTCCTCCGACGGCCAAGATCGTGAGAATCCTCAAGAAACATAAAGTGAAGACCGTTTTCCGCGCAGCGGGAAAAATCAAAGACCTTCTCGGTTCAACCAAGGATCCACTAGGTCTGACGGCACCTGGTGTGTATGAGATCGGATGCGAATGTGGGATGCAATATATAGGACAGACGCAGCGTTGCATGCCACAGCGCCGCAGTGAACACATTAGGCATGTACGCTTGGGTCAGACCAACAAATCTGCTGTGGTGGAACATAGTACTGACGAAGCACACCTTCGATTTCGAGGACACAAAGAAAATGTGCAGTACAAACGGATTTTGGTACTCAGTAATCAAAGAGTCCATAGAAATACTGTTACATGGCAACTTAATCAACTGTGACAGTGGCTACAATCTCAGCACAGCCTGGGAGCCTGCAATCAGGAAAATCAGAGAACAACGTTCCGTTCCACCAAGGGCCACGGACGGAGCAGACGGAGACGGTCGCCGGGACACGAATCCTGCACACGCGTCCCCCCCCCCCCCCCCCGCCCCTCCCCCATCCCACCAACCGGCTTCTTCAGGCGCATCGGGCGATTCCGTGGACGCGTGATTGGCCGGCGCGGGAAGCGGAGAGCGGTCCAGCAGAGATATTAGCCCGCGACCGACGATATCCCGACACTTCGCCTGAAGATGATGGAGACGCATTCCATCGAAACGTTGCTACGAGACGACGACGCTACTTGGCTGACAACCCGTGAAGACTTCATTTATGAAATTCGCTGGGAAAGCCTGCACTCACATATAGTGATGCTGGACTCTGGGGTCTGGAGAGAAGTCGACGTTATAACTCATACCAAACGAGTTCCATTGGGTCCAGACTGGGACTCTGAGCAGGACATCATTTTAGGAATTTTACTGTCCACAAACCATTGCCTCATAGAAGCTGTTTCGTCACAGGGTGTGTTGTGATGCTGATGCAAACAACCGTCGCCTTAGAACTATTCATCCACAGTATGCAGCACACAGTGCACTAAAATGTGTTCATATCCTTTCACGTTTAGCGTTTTCGTAAGCGAAATAATTTGCTCCAGGTATTTGTCAAAACCAAACACTTCCATCGAATTACTGTATGGTAGAGCATCATGATTCATCGCTCCAAACCACTCCTTTCAGTCATCCATTGTTCGGTGGCGTCGTTCTTTATACCATCACAAGGATAGCTAAGCGCTGGCTACGGAGGTGCTCGGCCAGTGCACCCCATGGTTTTTAGTTTCCTGCTCACAGTCATTGTGCTAGCTGGACTGCTGGTAGCCCTTTGGGGAACTCACGAGTCATTCCTTCTGCTGATTTCATGTGACTTTTTACAACCGTCCTCATCAATGCTTGACGGTCCCTGTCCGTCAGTATATGAGATCTGCCTGGTCTCAGTTCAGGTTTCTCACCATTTACGTCTCACTGGACAAACAAACCTGCAAACATTCCTGCTGCCCTTCTTTGTGTACATTCAGTATCCCCTGTCAGCCTATTTATATGGGTCCCATGCACTTTAACAATATTCTAAGAGGGGTGGCACGAGCGTTTTGTAGGCAGTTTCCTTTGTAGACTGATTGTATTTTCCTGGTATCCTATAAATGAACCTAAATCTACACGTACTTTGCCGACGACTGTACCTGTGCTATCACGGCGTTTCATATCCCTACAAATTGTTATACCCAGGTATCTATATGAGATAACTGGTTCCAACTGTGACCCACTGATACTGTAGTCACAGCACAAAACATTTTTTGTGTTGTTTTGTGTAGTGTACGGTTTTATTTTTCTGGTCATTTACAGCAAGTTGTCAATCTATGTACCACTTTGATATCCAATCAGTGTCTGAGTATTTGTGCAGATTTTTTTTGACAGCACATTGTGATTGATAATGCTTCAGCTACAAAACGGCGGAGATTAGTATTAATCTTGTCTTCAAAGCCATTAACACACAACGTAGCCAGCAAGGATCCCATCACGCTCTGCTGAAGCTAATTCTACATCTGTCAATTTCTCTCCACCCAAGAACACATTATATATCCTCCTTGGAAAAAAAGAAAAAAACACAGAATTTAATATCATACTCACGTTTAAATCAAACTTTAGCTAAAGGCTCGGGAAAAGTGAGCACATAGACTGTATATAATACAGATCTCATCTCACATTGGCATAATTAACAGTGCCGTTGTTTATTCCAAGAAAAGAGAGCTAAACTGGCTGTGCCGATTAAGCTAAGAAGTAAACGTAGGCTGGTACGTGGCGCTAGCATTGAGCATAGAAATGAAATCAAAGAGTAACCCTGCAACGAAACCATACATATCGACGAACTACATGTGAGAACATCGTGGACAACCTGACAAATAAACATTTATGCTACTTATCTAGAGAAAAAACTCATACTTACATTGATAAAATGTACATAGCATTAAATGTGTGTCATAAAGTAACACCGTAATTTTTTTAAATAGCGTAATGGTCGTTGTTGTTGTTGTGGTCTTCAGTCCAGAGACTGGTTTGATGCAGCTCTCCATGCTACTCTATCCGTGCAAGCTTCTTCATCTCCAAGTAACTACTGCAACCTTCATCCTTCTGAATCTGCTTAGTGTATTCATCTCTTGGTCTCCCTCCATGCTTCCCTCCAGTACTAAATTAGTGATCCCTTGACGTCTCATAACGTGTTCTACCAACTGACCCCTTCTTTTAACAGGTTGGACTACAAATACCTCTTCTCCCCAGTTCCGTTCAGTACCTCCTCATTCAAAAATGGCTCTGAGCACTATGGGACTTAACATCTGTGGTCATTAGTCCCCTAGAACTTAGAACTACTTAAATCTAACTAACCTAAGGACATCACACACATCCATGCCCGACGCAGGATTCGAACCTGCGACCGTAGCAGTCCCGCGGTTCCGGACTGAAGCGCCTAGAACCGCGAGACCACCGCGGCCGGCACCTCCTCATTAGTTACGTGATCTAATCTTCAGCATTCTTCTGTAGCACCACATTTCGAAAGCTTCTATTCTCTTCTTGTCTAAACTATTTATTGTTCATGCTTCGCTTCCATACATGCATACATGGCTACACCCATACAAATACTTTCAGAAAAGACTTCCTGACACTTAAATCTACACTCGATGTTAATAAATTTCGCTTCTTCAGAACGCTTTCCTTGTCATAGCCAGTCTACATTTTATATCCACTCTACTTTGACCATCACCAGTTATTCTGCTCCCCAAATAGCAGAACTCATCTACTATTTAAGTGTCTCGTTTCCTAATCTAATTCCATCAGCATCGCCTGATTTAATTCGACTAAATTTCATTGTCCTCGTTTTGCTTTTGTTGACATTCATCTTATATCCTCCTTTCAAGACACTGTCCATTCTGTTCAACTGCTCTTCCAGGTCTTTTGCTGTCTCTGGCAGAATTACCATGTCATCGGCAAACCTCAAAGTTTTTATTTCTTCTACATGGATTTTAATTCCTACTCAAAATTTTTGTTTTGTTTCCTTTATTGCTTGCCCAATACACAGCTTGAATAACATCATGGATAGGCTACAACCCTTGTCGCTCCCTTCTCGACCACTGCTTCCCTTACATGCCCCCGACTCATAACTGTCATCTGGTTTCTGTACAAATTGTAAATAACCTTTCCCTCCCCATATTTTACCCCTGCCACTTTCAGAATTTGAGAGAGAGTATTCCAGTCAACACTGTCAAAAGCTTTCACTAAGTCGACAAACGCTAAAAACGTAGGTTTGCCCTTCCTTAATCTATCTTCCACGATAAGTCTTAGGGTCAGTGTTGCCTAGCGTGTTCCAACATTTCACGGAATTCAAACTGATCTTCCCCGAGGTCGGCTTCTACTATCTTTCCATTCGTCTGTAAACTACTCGCGTTAGTATTTCGCAACCGTGACTTATCAGTGACTATCAGTTTGATAGTTCGGTAATTTTCACACTTGTCGGCAGCTGCTTTCTTTGGAATTGGAATTATTATATTCTTCTTGAAGTCTGAGGGTATTTCATCTGTCTCATACATCTTGCTCACCAGATGGTAGAGTTTTGTCATGGCTGGCTCTCCCAAGGCTTCCAGTAGTTCTAATGGAATGTTGTCTACCCCTGGGGCTTTCTTTTGACTTAGGTCATCAATGCTCTGTCAGATTCTTCACGCAGTATCTTATCTCCCATTTCATCTACATCCTACGTCCTCTTCCATTTCCATAATATTGGCCTTAAGTACATTGCCCTTGTATAGACCCTCTATAGACTCCTTCCACCTTTCTGCTTTCCCTTCTTTGCTTAGGATTGCTTTTCCATCTGAGCTCTTGATATTCATACAGGTGGTTCTCTTTTCTCCGAAGGAGTCTTTAATTTTCCTGTAGGCAGTATCTATCTTACCCCTAGCGATAAAGGCCTCCACATCCTTACATTTGTCCTTTAGCCATCCCTGCTTAGCCATTTTGTACTTCCTGTCGATCTCATTTTTGAAACGTTTCTATTCCTTTTTGCCTGCTTCATTTACTGCATTTTTATATTTTCTCCTTTCATCAATTAAATTCAATATATCTTCTGTTACCCAATGATTTCTACTTGCCCTCGCTCTTTTACCTACTTGATCTTTTGCTGCCTTCACTATTTCATCTCTCAAAGCTACCCATTCTTCTTCTACTGTATTTCTATCCCCTGTTCTTGTCGGTTGTTCCCAAACTCTCTCTCTGAAACTCTCTGCAACCTCTGGTTCTTTCAGTTTATCCAATTCCGATCTCCTTAAATTACTACCTTTTGGGCAGTTTCTTCAGTTTTAATCTACAGTTCATAACCAATAAATTGTTGTTAGATTCCACCTCTGCCCCTGGAAATGCCTTACAAATTAAGACCTGGTTCCTAAATATCTGTCTTACCATTATATAATCTATCTGAAACCTTCCAGTGTCTCCAGGTCTCTTTCACGTATACAGCCTTCTTTCATAATTCGTAAACCAAGTGTTAGCTGTGATTAGGTTGTGCTCTGTGCAAAATTCTACCAAGCGACTTCCTTTTTCATTCCTTACCCCCTGTCCATATTCACCTACTACTTTTCCTTCTATTCCTTTTCCTACTACCGAATTCCAGTCCCCCATGACCATTAAATATTTGTCTCCCGTAACTAGCTGAATAATTTCTTTTGTCGCCTCATACATTTCTTCAATCTCTACGTCATCTGTGGAGCTAGGTGTCATATAAACTTGTATTACTGCGGTAGGCATGGGCTTCGTGTTCATCTTGGCTAGAATAATGTGTTCACTATGCTGTTCATAGTAGATTACCCGCGCTCCTATTTTTTTACTCATTATTAAACTAGCTCCTGCATTACCCCTATTTGATTTAGCATTTGTAACCCTGTATTCAACTGACCTAAAGTCTTGTTTCTCCTGCCACCGAATTTCATTAATTCCCACTATATTTAACTTTAACCTACCCATTTCCCTTTTCAAATTTTCTAGCCTACCTGCACGATTAAGGGATCTGACATTCGACGCTCCGATCCGTAGAATGCCAGTTTTCTTTCTCTTGATAATGACGTCCTCCTGAGTAGTCCCAACCTGGAGATCTGGATGGGACACTATTTTACCTTCGGAATATTTTACCCAAGAGGTCGGCATCATCATTTAACCTTACAGTAAAGCTGCATGTCTTCGAGAAAAATTACGCCTGTAGTTTCCACTTGCATTCAGCCGTTCGCTTTACCAGCGCAGCAAGACCCTTTTGGTTAATGTTACAAGGCCAGATCAGTCAGTCATCCAGACTGTTGCCCCTGCACCTACTGAAAAGGCTGCTGCCCCTCTTCAGGAACCACATGTCTGTCTGGCCTCTCAACGGATACCCTTCCATTGTGGTTGCACCTATGGTACGGCTACCTGTATCGCTGAGGCACGCAAGCCTCCCCACCAACGACAAGGTCCATGGTTCACAGAGTGATGGTATAAATTTAAGAAATGCTTTTATTTGTAATATTAGCTTCTAATTTATGAGGGTCATCCACAAAGTAAGTTCTGTTTCTATTTCTATCGCGGCAGTGCTACGATCGCAGTTCCGAGCATGCACTGCAGTTACTCCGACTCAAGGAGAAGACATGTACGCCATTTTCAGATCGCTGCTGCCGACGTGTGCCTTGTAGTGCTTATTTGTAATGTCAGCCTTAATTTAAAATGCCGCCGTGTGTGAAATCAGATATGTGATTCGTTTTCTAAATGCAAAGAAAGTTAAACCAAAGGAAATTCATCGGCAAATCTGCGAGGTTTACGGAGAAAATGCTATGAGTGATTCAGTGGTTAGAAGATGGCTCAGATTGTTCAATGAAGGACGTGATCAAGTGCACGATGAAGAAAGAAGTGGACGCCCGTCTGTGGTTACTGATGAACTGGTTCACACAATTGAAGAGAAGATTAAGCACAACCGTAAGTTAACACTTAATGCCCTTGCTATGGAAATTCTATAAATCTGACGATTACTAATTCATGAAATTGTTACTGAAAAACTGAAATTTCGAAAACTTTTTTTCCGCGATAATGCCCGACCTCACACGGCGAATATGACCACACAACTCTTACGTGAATTTCACTGGGACGCGTTTGATCATCCTCCGCACAGCCCGGACCTCGCTCCTAGCGACTTTCATCTCTTCTTACACCTAAAATCTGTCCTTGGTAATCAACAATTCAACGATGATGACGAGCTGAAAGAACATGTTACCACATGGTTGAATACACAGGCGGCAACCTTCTGTGAAGAAGGCATACAAAAACTTGTACCACGCTTCTAGAAAATATTACTTACCTGTTCGAATATTCGGTTGCATGTACCTTCGTTACTAGGCGACAGTGCGGAAACATTCCTTTACAGAGGAAAGTCCATGAGTACAGCCCCAGTGTAACTGTCACATCACTGAAAAATCGACTGATACAGGTGTTAGTGGAGAAATACATCCATGGCAGAGGCATGCGATGATTCAGATTTGACACAACTTTGAAATATGGAAAGGTCCTGATCGCACAATTCTTTATTAAGTGTTACGCGTTTCAAAATTTCACCATCAGGCAGGATCTGTGGGATACACTGTACAACGGAATTAACGATAATGAATGTATACATAGTAACAGAAGTATGCATATTAGTGATCCATATACAGAATTTTCAATTAGTTTCATACTTACATTTAAATCAAACTTTAGTTAAAGGCTCAGGAAACTGAGCCCATAGACTCAATATAATGCAGATCTCATCTCATATAGGCATATTTGGATGTGCCGTTTTCTGTTCGAAGAGAACAAGTGCCAAACTGACTGTGGTGGTTAGTCGTAGAAGTAAACGATGGCCGGTAGGTGGTGCTAGCACTGACCACAGAAATGAAGTTAAAGAGTAACTATACAAAGAAACCATACACAGCGACAAACAACATGTTAGATCATAGTGAACAACTTCACAAAGACACGTTTATGTTACTTATCTAGAGAATAAACTCGTATTGACATTAGATAAAATTTACATAGTGTCAAATGTGCATCATAAGGTAACATCGTGAATGACGAGTCAGAGATACTCGCTATCAGTAATCGAAACAGAAGACATATTTGCAACCATTAACTGGTGTAGTACAATGTAAACATAAAACAGGTATAGATCACAAAATAAAATAAAATATGAATTGTGAAACTATGAGTTGCAACCGTCACAAGCTAACGTGTTACACGAGTATTACCAACGGTAGCCATATTGCAATAGTGAGAGAGAAGCGTGTGACGAGGGCCTCCCGTCGGGTAGACCGCTCGCCTGGTGTAAGTCGTTCGATTTGACGCCACTTCCACGACTTGCGCGTCGATGTCGAACATTCAATAAATGACAAACAACGGAAGCATTTAGGTAAGCCTAGATGAGTGGCAACAACTTGAAATATGAGCTACGTCCACAAAGTAAGCTTCGTTTGGTTATATAAAACAAACGTGTACAGATACAGAAAAAAATATTTCTTGAACAAAAATCTACAGTTGTTAAACTACTTTACTACATAGCTTCCGAAATTTTGTAGGCACTTGTCCTAAGGCTGGAATAATGTGACCGACAAACATAAATGACATGGAATACAACGGCTGTAGCTCTGTAAGACTCCTCACAGACGACGCTGGTAGGTTATTCCATGTTTACATACGCGAAATTGGTTCAAATGGCTCTGAGCACTATGGGACTCAACTGCTGAGGTCATTAGTCCCCTAGAACTTAGAACTAGTTAAACCTAACTAACCTAAGGACATCACAAACATCCATGCCCGAGGCAGGATTCGAACCTGCGACCGTAGCGGTTTTGCGGTTCCAGACTGCAGCGCCTTTAACCGCACGGCCACTTCGGCCGGCTACGCGAAATTAAAAGCAGATAGACCTGAATATGATGCTACATACAGCGAAGGTTTGATGAAGCGAGCTGTGTTGATTTGCTACTGAACACAGGAACAGGAAGTGTTACACACATAACAAAACCTTAATTTTTCGTGGAAAGACTCTGGTGCATACAGGGATGTGAAATAGTTAAAAGTATGTTACGAAATGCAGAGAAAGACCTACACATAATCAGTGACTAGTGCAATGATTAGCAGTTGACTATCAACGTTATTACCTAATGTAATACAATGCGCCGAAATACAGGGCTATTACAAATGATTGAAGCGATTTCATAAATTCACTGTAGCTCCATTCATTGACATATGGTCACGACACACTACAGATACGTAGAAAAACTCATAAAGTTTTGTTCGGCTGAAGCCGCACTTCAGGTTTCCGCCGCCAGAGCGCTCGAGATCGCAGTGAGACAAAATGGCGACAGAAGCCGAGAAAGCGTATGTCGTGCTTGAAATGCACTCACATCAGTCAGTCATAACAGTGCAGCGACACTTCAGGACGAAGTTCAACAAAGATCCACCAACTGCTAACTCCATTCGGCGATGGTATGCGCAGTTTAAAGCTTCTGGATGCCTCTCCAAGGGGAAATCAACGGGTCGGCCTGCAGTGAGCGAAGAAACGGTTGAACGCGTGCGGGCAAGTTTCACGCATAGTGATGTGAAAGATTCAGTGTTTAAACCTCCTCTACCAAGAAACGTGCCAGAGCTGCGAGCTCGCATCAACAATGCTTTCGAACTCATTGATGGGGACATGCTGCGCCGAGTGTGGGAGGAACTTGATTATCGGCTTGATGTCTGCCGAATCACTAAAGGGGCACATATCGAACATTTGTGAATGCCTAAAAAAACTTTTTGAGTTTTTGTATGTGTGTGCAAAGCATTGTGAAAATATCTCAAATAATAAAGTTATTGTACAACTGTGAAATCGCTTCAATCATTTGTAATAACCCTGTACATGCCAAGATTTTATGGTGTTTAACTACGTGCTGGGTTATCAGACACAGGAAACAGGGGAAACAGAGAAATATCTATGAGGAGCTGCTTGGAGCTGTTTCGAGTGAACTATCGTATAAATCTAGCTGTGGAAGAATCCTATGGAATCAGAATCCTCATCAAGGTTTGATTACCCCATCACCCATATTGTTCTCATTTACCTCTCTAAACACCATGTAGAACGATTCTGATTTCAAGCTCAATCCTACTATTGCCCAAAATGAGTTACTTACAATGACCACTTAATCCAAGAGTGCAATAACACACATGTCTTCACCGCAAGTCCAGTCATCTCTGAAAACCATGTCTCAAGTAGGAATACCCATTACCCACCCATACCTACACCCATCATTCTGGAAAAAAAAGACCCCTCCAAAAAACGTGAAATGACTGTCCCCATCCGCCTCATAGATATACCACACCATTAAAAGAACCCCCCCCCCCCTGTTCCAGCCACCAGCCACACCACTGAGGATCGCTGTATGACTACTGTCTTCCACGGTAGCCACCGCTTTGAGCGACCCAGTATCCTTCAACAGATCATACTGAAAGCCATGGACACTGGACTTGCATCGGGAGGACGACGGTTGAAAACCACGTATGGCCATCTAGATTCAGATTTTCCGTGATTTCCCTAAATCGCACCAGGCCAGTGCCATGACAGTTCCTCTGAAGTGGCAAGGCCGATTTCCTTCCATATAGTTGACACAATCCGGGCTTGTACTCCGTCTCTAATGACCTCGATGTCGACGGGACGTTAAACCCAATCTTCCTTCCTTTCTTCTAGATACTCCAAAAGCTACGTCCATTTCACTTTCTCACACCTAGAAAAACCTTGTTTCATTCCATTCCTATCATTCTATTCGCAGCATTTCCAAATATACTGCATACAGTCACCACCAGAAGTACAAGTTCCTTTTCCTTTATCCTGATTCTCGAAATGTATTCTGAGCTATTCCATTCATCAACCCCTAACATCAGCTTTCCATCTATGTTCCACTTCCTCTTTCTTCCTCATGATCTAATGATCCAACTACACCAATCATTTAACAGGATCTAGCAGGATATCAAGCTTTCGAACATAATGTACCAGCCAACCTAAACAAACGTCAACATCATAAGCAAACATAACATGAGAGTTACAACGTTCACCGTGGAAATCATCATCGCGACATCGAAATTACATTTTTGAGTAGTATCAGCTGCTTGTTTTCACGTTTTATTGTTTATTTTTAGCCACATTTTTCTTAAAAAGCTGTACAACTGAGGAGCGATCGCACTCTGCTACCTGCTCACCACACATCTGTTGAATTACCTGACAATAACAGAAAAAAGAAGGGAAAGATAAGGGAAAAGGAATGTTAGGAAAATGGACTTCATGCACGAACTTTCTCCGAAAAATTCTTCCGTATTTTATGTCGCTATGGGATACTTACCAAGTAAGCTGAACGGAAGAGATGAAGAGGGCTGTGCGATTCATCGTGAGACCGTTTAATCAACTTGAAGGTGTGACAGAACTAGAGTTGTTATTGTCATCGGCGAATGATTCTGCAGTAGACAGTTCTTTGGTCACGAAAATCGTGCTTTCTATACAGAAAACGTTTCATTGGGCAATGGTAGGTAATCACGGAGAGCAACAGAGGGAAGACATGTATGACCTGTTTGTGTTCTTCCAGAGTGCCCCATTTGTATCTACACTGGAACTTTCTTGGTTTGCGTTTCAATCTGTCTAGTTTTAGGATGTAAACACAATGGTGTTGCAAAACTTTTAAAATTGGCCTTGTGGTAAACTTTATTAAGTACACTTGGGGTAGCATTTTATGAAGTGATGATCCTATGAAGGTTTCCAGGTAGCAAAGTTTACTTATGTTAATTATATTTGTCAAGCCATCAAAGTAACCTGGTTTTGAATCATATAAGCTTTGTTCTCTTTCTTGGAGGTGTGTTCTGTCTGTGCAACTAAATGAAAAGCAGTTTGTTCTTTGCCATGCGCGTTTCGCTTCTTTTATTTGTGAAGCATCTACAGTGACATTTGAATCATATTTCCTTTAATATACAAAAGAAATGTATTAGCCGGCCGGGGTGGCCATGCGGTTCTAGGCGCTACAGTTCGAATCCTGCCTCGGGCATGAATGTGTGTGATGTCCTTAGGTTAGTTAGGTTTAAGTACTTCTAAGTTCTAGGGGACTGATGACCTTAGAAGTTAAGTCCCATAGTGGTCAGAGCCATTTGAACCATTTTTTTTAAATGTATTATTAGTAGTTACACTGTGTTATTGTGGTACATTTTGTCATATTTTTCTCTTGTTATTCAGAGTAGAAACAACTTTTGTAGCACAAATATTCTGATGTTAAATTACCATCTGATGTTACTTACGATTTACAGTGTTGTTAGTCCACATTAGTCCATATTCATGGTCCTGGAGATATGGTCATTCGGTCCTCATGCCCCAGCTGGCCGATTTCCGGCGCTTTTTCACCCACATTTATTATAACACGTCACTCGTACATTTCATTTTGTGACCTATATGTGTGTGTTTAAAGTGTGTAGTGATACCATTTGTAGCTGTGTGTTTATCTTTCGTCGAGTGTTGCCAACTGTCGTGTGTGTTTATCTTTCGTCTTTTGTTTGTGTTGTGTGTGTATGGTTTGATATTTTTCATTTGTTTTGTATGTGTGTGTATTTTGTTATGTGCCGTTCCTTGTGAGAGTGGTTTTTTTTAATATCTGGATATTTGTGTGTGTGTGTATGTGTGTGTGTGTGTGTGTGTGTGTGTGTGTGTGTGTGAGAGAGAGAGAGAGAGAGAGAGGGAGAGAACAAGAAAGAAGGGGGGGGGGGGGTTCAGGTTTCTGTTTGTTACTCTTTTTGTGGATAACACGATCAGGGTATTGTTAACCTGTTTCAGCTGCTTGTGAATAGTATTCTCTGAGGAACGATATAGAGTCAGTCTCAGCATTTGCCTGCTTTCTTGTTGAGCATTAAGGCCGTTTCACATGCTACGGTTTGCCTGCACAGGTATCTTTGCGTGCAGCAAATAGGCATAAATATTGTGCGTCCACACTACACAGTTTCAGGCTAGTGCTGCTCCGCCATCTGTCGGTCCAGGAAAGGAATTTCGACACCAAGCGGCTACGCTCTCGCTTAAGGGCCCTTTACATGGTCAGATATTTGCACCGACTTGTCTGAAAGGTCAGTGCTTGCACAGACAAATCGTTGCTTGTTAATGATTCGCCGACTTATAAATTTTTTGAGTTAGTGTCTGCGTTCGGCTTCTGCAAAGTCTGGCGGCGCTTAAACTGACGCAGACTAGGTATGCAGACCAGATGAAGTGCTTTAGTACTTCATATATCGTAGTAAATGTTTGTGGAATGATTTTGCTCAACGACGCAAATGATACCACAGCATTAAATTTCACATCAGCATAGCTTCTGGCAGTTAGCACCTCAATGTTTCTGTTAGTCTTTCATAAGCATCATTTATACATATACGTGTACTGTGTAACACACTGCAACAACTCAAAGAAAGTCTCTCCATCCTCCATACATAATTCTTCACGATAAAGGATGACAGCCAAAAACAGTTGCAGGATAAAAATTTATTAAAATTCTTGACCAAGGTTTCGGTACATATAAATATACCTTCATCAGAAGTAAAAAATCCTGAACAGGAAGACACTTTCATTAGAAAAGCCTTAGCATCGGAAGTGAGAAACACAAAAGCTTAAGTAACAGTGAAATTGCCAGAGTAATACAGGCATAAAATCTTTAGTTACTTACTAAAATTACATCATGCAATTTTAATAAATTTTTATCCTGCAACTGTTTTTGACTGTCATCCTTTATCGTGAAGAATTTCAACAATTGCTGTTGCAGCCATGTTTAAAATCTTGCTCCATACATAACCCAGTATTATTTTTCAATTTTTAGCCCTTTCAAAAGATTAACATGGTAAGGCGTTATAGGATTTAGAGGGCACTCTTTTGTTTTGTCCATCGTTACGGTGCCGATCTTTTTCTTTTACAAATTTAGAAAAAACAGCACTAGATCGAATAATTATTGTACAAGCAAATTTTCATGGGCAAAAATGCTCTGCACTCTCAGACTATTGACTGGGAACTGTGCAAAAGCAGCATTGTGATAGGAAGATTTAAGTGCGAACTGAATACTTCAGACCAAATATACAGACAGTCACTGCGGACAGTCTGCTCAGACAAACCCGAACTTGTAAAGGGTCCCTAAGGATATTTTAATTCAGGACACTTGCGCTTTAACAGCAGAAATTCTTTAGCGCTCTGTGTTCGCAACTTGTCTTGCAAAAATATGCCAAGTCTCAGCTCATCTAAATGGTAAAGACAGTGCCTCATTAAGCGACAGCAGTTTACATATACAAATTTACTTCCCAAGCTGCTGGATGAACCCAATGTCTTATATAATTATTTACAAATGTACATGGAGATGTTGAACTGTACCTCACGAAATACAAATAAATACTTACAAGGCGAAAGCAGTTTCATCACATAAGTGGTTGACAGTGACATTAGAAGACCTTAGCTTTTCCCGGAGAATTGAATGTTCAAATAACTTACGAGTTTGCTGCCGGGTGACATCGTCGACCACCGCCGATATTTCGACAGGAGCACAACCTGCCATTCTCAAGGCACAACTGCAAGGAGGAAGCAATGTGAAAGGGAATTTAATACCTCGGTTCACAGAGGAGAAACAAGGAAGATACTACACACAGAACAAGCAACCACAGAGTCAACACACAACCGAAGAAAACCAACATCAAAATTGGTTAAAATGGCTCTGAGCACTATGGGACTTAACTTCTGAGGTCATCAGTCCCCTAGAACTTAGAACTATTTAAACCTAACTAACCTAAGGACATCACACACATCCACGCCCGAAGCAGGATTCGAACCTACGACCATAGCGGCCGTGCGGCTCCAGACTGTAGCGCCTAGAACCGCTCGGCCACCCTGGCCGGCCTGACCAACATCAGAAATGTCGATAGTGACTATTAATCAACAGGTGAGGTAGCACTAATTCTGTCCCTATGTTTTTTGATGAGAGACAGAGCCAGATTCCAAGCAGCATTTAAACAAAATCCACCATCTCTGTTTATAAGGTTGCTTGATAGTTTGATTTCAACAGCTTCCTTAAGGGGCTCCGGAAAGGTTCAAAATCATGAGAAGTTCAATTTTTACTTTTTTGCGTTTTCTGAATCTGCAGACTATTACCTTTTAATAGACATATAATTTATTCAATTCCGAAGACTACAACTATTTTTAAATTTTTTTTGAAATGTGTTCTACATGGGCGTGACCCACTGTGGCACTGTTAAACTGCTGTCAAATTGTGTTATTATTAACGTCCGTGTTCATCAGGTACATTTTAGTGATGTGAGATAAAGTATGTGTTTTGGCTAACCTGTGATGGTTCAATATATATCGCTGGTGTGATTGTCGATTGTTTCATGTTTATTTACTCTGTCGTTATCTCGAAAATATTCGTAATTAATTCTGTTTCTTGAGTCTCTGTTTTGTTGAAGTATAATAATGAGTAAAAGTAAAGTTATTAGAAATCCTCTGAAGGCTTTTAGGAAAAGGAGAAATGTTGGAAAGCCAAAGGTATGTGTTATTACTGTAAACAATAAAGACGATAACCAAGTGAGTGAACCTTACCTCTCAAGTACACCTGCCCATAGCAGTCAAAGTGGGAAAGAAAATACTTCACAGAAGAAGCTTGGTTCAATGAGTGAAAACTATGAATGTTTTATGGGTGAATCGGATGTGAATGAAATATTTGATATGTCGGTTCTCAAAGGAATTTTTTCAAACTCTGTAAGATGTATTCATTATAGTGAAGTTGGTCTGGAACTATCCATAATAAAGCACGTAGGACTTGCTAGTGAAATACAACTGAAATGTGATAAGTGTTCATACATGACCACCTTTTGGAACAGTGTTGCAGTAACTGCAACTGAAGAAAATGGTAGCAAAATCTACGAACACAACAACGAGCGATGCTTGCTTTAGACAAGGAACGCCTTCGGGCTGCAGACAGGGCTGTAAAGAGTCTAGAAATACAAGCAAGAGTAAACAGGAGGAGGAACAAGAGGAAGCTGGAGGAGGAGTTTGCAGAGGATGAAGATAATCCATCCTATGGACCTGGAATGCACTAAAAAGTTAATCCAATCTTTGTCGCTCGATTCCCAAAACTTTTATTTTCTCATACTAATTACATGTTTTCTAAGGATCTTCCAAACATATTTGTTTCAAACTTTCAGTAAATGTTACACAGTACCTTCTGCATAATTTAACACAGCCTTTTTCCAAAAAACTGTATATTTTTGAATATATAAATAAAAAATTGCAAAAAAATGTTGTGAATTTTCATTACAATTGAAAAGAAATCATCTTTAATAACTGAACTAAAATTTTGTAAAATCGCTGTGTTAAGTTGTAGCCCATATTCCAATAAATAATCTGTAAAAAGTTCAACTTCCTACCTCAAATACTTTGTGAGGAAAGATGTAATTTATAAGCGTTATTTTAACATTGCAACTATAGGGCGTTCCGGAGCCCCTTAATAACACTACCCCAATAGCTGTATGTGCAAGCCAGAATCTCAGTGTTGTTATATGCCATAAGATGACCGGTGTCAAGTCAATGTTCTGCAATAGCGGATTTGCTTGGCTGTTGTAAGCATGTGTGATGCTTATGTAAAGTACACCGGTCTTCCACAATCCTGATTGTCTGACCAATTTATGACATGCCACAATTGCAAGGAATACGATAGACACCAGCCTTACACAAACCAAGATCATTTTTTATGGACGCCAACAGGGCCTTAATCTTAGAAGATGGTAGAAAAAACACATTTCACATCATATTTCCCCAAAATACGGCCAATCCTGTTGGAAATGCTTCCTGCGTAAGGCAAAAAGGCCGTAGAATTAGGTGCCGCTTTATTGCTATCGTCACTCACCCGTTGCACAGAAGGCCGATAGCGCAACTCTCGTTTGATCTGGCTCTCACTATAACCGTTCTGACGAAAGGTGACTTCAAGATGTGATAGCTCAGCTGCCAAACTTTCAGGGTCTGAGATAACATGGGCCCTGTGAAACAAGGTATGAAGTACTCCTTCACAGTGAGCTGGATGGTGACAACTATCAGCTCACAGATACAAGTCAGTGTGAGTAGGCTTCCTATAAACAGAATGTCGCAACGTAGCATCAGTCTTCCTTCTGACCAACACATCAAGGAAGGGAAGGCGTCCATTCTTTTCCACCTCCATAGTGGACTGAATATTCGGGTGCATTGTATTTAGGTGTTCCAAAAACGGGTTTGAATTCTCACTACCATGAGGACAAACAACTAAAGTATCGTCTACATATCTGATAAAACACGCACGTTTCAAGGTCGCTGACTCCAACGCACGTTTCTCAAAGTTCTCCATAAACAAATTGGCCACAATAGATAACAACAGGCTTCCCATTGCAACTCCATCAGTCTGTTCGTAGTACTGACCATTGAATAAAAAGTAAGTAGAAGTCAGCACATGTTGAAACAAATTTATTAACTCGACACCAAACTTAACCTCAATTAGCTGCAACGAATCAGAGAGAGGAAAGCGAGTGAAAAGAGAAACCACATCAAAACTGACTAAAATATCAGAGTCATTCAAATGCAATCCCTGCAATCGACGTAAGAAATCTGCAGAGTTCTTAATGTGGTGTTCACACCTACCTACTAGTGGGCTCAACAAACTATGTTTAGCTACACGATATATCGGAGCACCAATATTAGAAACAATAGGCCTCAACAGGACAGCCTCTTTATGGACCTTAGGGAGGCCATATAATCTAGGTGGTACAACACAGTAAGAAATAAGACTCTTGATAGTCTCCTGTGACAAAGAACTTTTCTTCAGGAGGTTATTAGTCTTTCTCTCAACACTCTTAATAGAGTCAAATCTTTTGAATGTAATCATGCTTGTTCAACAAAACTGTGGCATTTCCCTTGTCCACAGGTAAAATAACAATATCAGGATCCATTCTGAGTTAATGTAAAGCAGCCGCCTCAGCTGCTGTAATGTTGGACTTGGGTGGACGGGCACCAGTCAACACACAACAAGCTTCCCTCCTAACCTCTTCCGCAGCCTCAGAAGGTAGTTTATCAACAGCCTGTTCAATAGAACTAATAAAATCAACGACTGGTAAACTCTTAGGCGTCAGTGCAAAATTCAAACCTTTCCCCAGCACAGACAAAGCTGTGTCGTCAAAAGTTTTCTCCGTGAGATTGATCACAGAACGTCGAGAATAAAAATTAGAATTAGACACTGAGCCAAGGAAACGTTCAAACTTCGCTGAATGATGAGCAGTTACAGACTGAAATTCCCAGTCAGACTGTGACCAAGAGCCACCATCCACCCAATCCCAAGAAAATTCAGAAACATTAGACGCCATCATTAGATGAAGCTGAAATAATTCCTTAGAAACAAAATCTAATTGACGGCGAGTATAGTGGATCCTTTCACGAACAAGAGCTAAACCAGCACATTGCTTGATGCGATTGGCGGCAGGAGAATTAATATGATACACAACCTTAGCAAACGTTGGAACCACACTATGATTTCGACACTTCAATAAAAACGATAATGCACATTCCAACCTTACTCTGCTGCTGCGAAGTTTATCCAACCTCCACAATCAACGATAGATTTCCTCCCCGTAGAGGTAAACAATGTGAGACCTTAACTTTTCCCGGCGAATTGAATGTTCAAATAACTTACGGGTTTGCTGCTGGGTGACATCATCGACCACCGCCGGTATTTTGACAAGAGCACATCCCGCCTTCTCAAGGCACAACTGCAAGGAGGAGGCAATGTGCAAGGGAATTTAATACCTCGGTTGTGTATTGACTCGGCGGTTACTTGTCCTGTGTGTGGTATCTTCCTTGTTTCTCCTCTGTGAACCAAGGTATTAAATTCCCTTGCACATTGCTTCCTCCTTGCAGTTGTGCCTTGAGAATGGCAGGGTGTGCTCCTGTCAAAATATTGGCGGTGCTGGACGATGTCACCCGGCAGCAAACCTGTAAGTTATTTGAACAGTGACATTAAAATTTCAAAGATTTAGATCATTCAACTTCAGTGTCCAAGCAAGCAATTAGCAAAATAATGCCTAACACAAGCAAAGCCATATACTTACTGTTCTGTAGAAACATTTCATAAAATAGAGTATCTCAGTTATGTAATTTATCAATTGTTTCAGACTTGTCTTACATTTTTAGATGTCTTTAGTAGTGCATGTATATTACTAAGCCACCAACCCACAACCTGTAACTTCTCTCTAGTTGCAGGGTGCCTATCTAAAGGCTTCCAGGGGCAACAAAAATTTGATTTTCAGCGTTCTGTGTAATAAGTGACTGAATTTCAAAATTTAAAATCGTACTATAATATACTCATGAAGAGATATAATCTTACATTAGAAGTTTAACACAATGTGACAAGTATTAGTTGAAAAACCTATGTTTGTCCTTAAGCAGTGTAACTTATGATGCGCAAATACCCAGTCTTTATTCATCCAGTGTTTGAGAATGAGAGCACTTAGCGACTTCCAACACACTTTACACATAATTTCAAACCTTTTTCTCACTGACACTCCCCACAAAATGATGAAAGGAAAAAAAGTTTATCACTCACTATATTTTCGCTGTCCGTGCAGTGAAACTTGAGCATCATACATGTGACTATTTCGAGTTGTAGGATAGTAATAACACACTTTAGACGTCGAATATACATTTATTTAGCACAGAAGTAAGTGTACAAACATAGTGCGCCGAGAGAATCAAGAATTTTATTCAGCATAGATTATTTTACTATGATTTTGGCTTCGTCCTACAGGATGTACTAATACATACAGAATAATAAAATAAACAAGCGTCAGTACATTATAGAATATATATCAAGCATGGCAGAGTACCAAATTACACCAGGATAGCTTCTAAAAGTTAATGCAATAAGCTATACTATAATCTAATATAATATAGTATTGTATTGTTTATTGTATACGCTATGTAATTACACACAATTAACCACAGCACACAATAATATGTTTAACTACAGACACCTTTTAAATGCCAATATCCTCCTCAGGCATCTCAATGAATTCTTTAATGTCATAGAATGGATGATCTGACAGCCAGCTGTACCACTTAATTTTTTAAAAAAATTATATTCATAGACTGAACATGAATTGTCAGTTTATTGAACATTTTGAGTGGGTTTATTTTGTGGGAATTTCCTGTTATTACTGATCTGTGGCATGGTACATCTAAATTACCCTTAGCCCTGGTGTTCTGTTCATGTATTTCCCCTGTGGCAATAAATTCTGGAATATTATTTTTAATATAGAGTACAGACACATAGATGTATAAATTTATAATTGTCTGTGTTCTGAGTCTGGAAAAAGAGGACGACATTGCTCCCTATGACTTCCATTACATATTATGCATAATTTTTTTTGTAATTTCAAGATGTTCTTGATGTGAGGCGAGTGCCCCCACATAAGCAGACCATACGAAATATGTGACTTGAATAGCCCAAAGTATGTCACCCTAAGGTTCTCCAAGCTCACTACCTCCTTTAGTTTCTAGATAAGGTATGCCACCTGAGATATTGTTTCACATACATGATTGACATGTTCCTCCCAATAAAGTTTTGAGTCAATGTGAATACCTTAGAGTTTTACCGACTTATTGCCTACTTCATTTGATGTTCCCATTAAAAGTTGTTGGGTTTTATTAGGATTGCATAGGAGCTTATTAGTTGCAAACCAGTCCAGGGCCTTATCAAATATTTATTTTTTAGTTTATTCAGATATGCAATGTTGTGATATGTGGTAAGTAGTGTTGTATTGTCAGTATAACACATGACACAGTGGGCTATGTTTTTAGGTAAATCACTAATAGCTGAAATGAAGAAGATGGGCCCAAGGATAGACCCTTGTGGTACACCTGTGCTGATTTCCATTACACAAGAATTTACATTTCTGACTGAAACGAATTGTTTTCGGTTACTTAAATAAGAATTTATCACAGCTATTGTGCTCCCTTTCACCCCATAAAACTCTAGTTTCCCCAGTAGTACATCAACAGGAATGCAATAGAAAGCTTTGCTTAGGTCACATAATACCAGTGATACCATGTTATTGTTTTCAAAAGCTGTTAAGGTTTGGTCAGTGATTTCCAAGATGGCCCCTGTTGAGTTTTTCCCTTTGTGAAAACCAAACTGATTGCTACATAGGATATTGTGTTTTTCAAAGAAGCTGCTTATTTGTGTGTGTATCAGTGCCTCAAATATCTTTGAGAATATTGGAACAATGGAGACTGGTCTGTAGCTTTGGGCAAGATGTTTGTCCCCTTTTTTAAAAACTTGGACTACTTTTAATACATTAAGTGCATCTGGAAAACTCCAAATTCTACATATTTATTAAAAATAAAAGCTAATTGTTTAGCGATTGAGTGTATTGCCTTTTAATTATGTTATTTGATAACCAATAACAGTCCACACTTTTAGAATCTGAAAATTTGGATACAGCTTTTATAACATCAGCAAGTATGACAGTCCTCCATTGAAATACCAGGTTAACAGGCAGTGGTGTTTCAACAAGTTCCATTGCAGATGAATTTGTTGCTGTAATACTGTTACTTATTTCTTTAAATGAGTTTAAAAAGTACTGATTTAATCCCTCAGGTTCAAGCAAGCTGTTTCTGTGCATTTTGGTGTATTCTCTTGTTTTATTATTTCCCATGCTGCATTGCATTTAATGGAAGACCCTTCTATATAGTTTTCCACTCTTTGCTTTTTTGCCAGAAGAAGTTTAGCTTTGTAGTATTTTTTGCATTTCATATATGACCTGTTCTGCTCTCCGGTTAGCGGTTTGCTTATGCATCTGGTAAAGCGTATGCATATTTCCTCTAATTTCTGCTAGCTCTTCTGTAAACCATTTCAGACTTTTCTTTTTCATTTCACTTGGATATCTAATTTTCTTTACTGGTGAGCAAGAATACCATAATCTGTGTACTTTTTAAAGAAGTTATCGAAGGTAATTTCAGCTTCCCTTTTTCCAGACTGATAATTTTATATTAAGTCCCAATCTGCACTACCTAATCTATTAACAAACATACTTAGGTATTCTTCCTTTTGTCCTTGTACCATTACTACTTTACGTTCTTCAATTGTAACTGCCTGCCTCTTACAGAGTGTAAGGAGTAGTAGCTCAGGGTCTGCAAGGCCACTTCCTGCAAGTCTGACTGTGAAATCCTCCATATGGTAATTCACAACAATATTGTCTATGCAGACATTCTTATGTGTGGCATGGTTATTTGTACAATACAGGTCTAATGATCTTAGCATATTGAAAAATGTTCTAGAAACTGGCCTCTGTGTGTTTACCATTTCCATGTCGAAATCACCACATACAGCAATTCTTAATTTACTCTTCAATATCTTTTTAACTATTAATTCACATTTTTCAATAAACAAATTTACATCACCATCTGGCGACCTATATAGACTAACTACCACTATATTTTCATTCACTAGTTTTACACAACTGAACTCCCCATCTAATTCTGAGGAGTACATAGATACATCAATTCTGGAAAACTTTTTTCCTTCTTTGACAAAAATTCCAGCCCCACCATTCTTTCTCTGTTTTCTACATACATGTCTCCCACAACATATGCATGGGGAACAAATATATTCTGTTGTTCTTGGGTTAACCAGTGGAGGAGGAGGAGGAGATTAGTGTTTAACGTCCCGTCGACAGCAAGGTCATTAGAGACGGAGCACAAGCTCGGGTGAGGGGAGGATGGGGAAGGAAATCGGCCGTGCCCTTTCAAAGGAACCATCCCGGCATTTGCCTGAAGCGATTTAGGGAAATCACGGAAAACCTAAATCAGGATGGCCGGAGACGGGATTGAACCGTCGTCCTGCCGGTTAACCAGTGCTCAGATACACATCTAACATCTTCATGCTCAGTGTTACATAAATGTTCTAATTCTAAAATCTTATTTCTAATACAACATATGTTAACTTGTAGAAAAGTAAGTAGTTTGTCTCTGTCTGTATTCCTCCGAGAGCAATTTGGCTCTATATTTGAAGTTGTAGGTTCAGTTAATGTATTTAATCTTGATGCACTGTGATCATCTGTGTTATGATAGTCACATACCTGTTCATCCACTTGATGACTCACTTTCTTAATTGCTTTCTTCTGTGAAACTACCGTTGATCCCACGAAAAATCCTGGTCCCTTGGTTGCAGTTTCTATCTTTGGGTAGACTGCCATATTCCAACTGTTGATATTCTCATTCCCTGAGCTTGAGTTGCTGTTCTTTTTGCAAGTAGGTCTCTCTTCTTATATGGTTTCTTCTTTCCTGCCACGTCATTTGCTGCTTCTCAGGAGCAAAGGTTTGCATTTTCGTTGCTGCACTATTAGATTGCTTTCCTTTTTGAACTGCGTTCTGTGTTGTGGTATGCGCGCTGTGTTGTGAATCTTGTTTTATGTTGGATGCCTCAAATCTGCAATTTTTACACATTTTTTTCTTGGCTGATTCTCGCTTCTGTAGTTCGTTAGTTAGTACAGGTATAATTGTTTTCGAATACTGTTCCTGTTTTACTATTCTGAGTTCATTCTTTAACTTTTCGCGCACACACGTTTTCAACAGGTCTGTTTAGATTTCGTCCATATCGTCACATTCAGTACGAAAACAATCACTACATTTACAGCTTTTCACTCTATTCGTTGCATTTACACACGAGTAATGGAATTTCCTCTTACTCTTTGCACAACTCACGCCTTTTCTTACTGCTTTGTTACAGGAACACGTTTTATCCCACGCTTCCTCACTTATTTCGTAAATAGTATTCCAATTTTCCGAGCTGGTCGCGGCCATTGTGCACGAGTTAGTTACAAAACACAATATGTCCCTGTTCTTTCAACAGATCGCCGTATTTTTCGTTACTAGCAGTGAACAATTACTAATCCACATGTACACACAATAATATGTTTAGCTTAAGTTCATTAAACTATCAAAGTAGCTTATTGTATGCACAACATTATCAGTACACAGCCATTCCAAAGACATTCGAGTCCAAAGATATAGCGCATGCATTTAAAGACGCATTCAAGAACTACTAAACTTATCTGAAATAGTTACTCGCACCCTGCCGAAGACGGATGCTGGTACTCGTAAAGACCTGCAGTGTCAAGTACTGTGACGTGCGCGCCACCGCTTGAGTTTCTCGTGGGCTTCGGTTCAGGTGATACGATGTCACGAACATTCTGATGCAGGAAAACTAGCTTTTGCTCAAAATGGCGCACAGTAAAGCTTCAGCGTCAACCACGATATTTTAAGTTGTTATCTCTTTACTACTAATTGTTATACATTTCACAGACAGTATCTACTGAATTTACCTGCAAAATAATGTCATTGTACGACACATAGTCCAGGAGATATGAAGTCATAAACATTGAGATACCTGAAATATTTGCTTTTGCTTGGAATGGAGCGCAAATTATCTACATAATTCCGTCCAGTGTTTAAAGTTTGACGATGAGAGCAATTAGGAGCTGTCAATAAACCTTAAGCACAATGTCAAACCTTTTCCAAACTTCTTCTCGATTACGTTTTTAACATTAAATATTGAATACATTAACTTATTTCGAAACTAATCAGGCGTCTGAAGCCACTTCACGAGGTCTGTTCAAAAAATTCCGAAACATTCGTAATTTCGCACCAGTGATGTGTTGGAGCGAAATGCGGTTGTCATCCCTGCACATGCGTGTGTGTAATGTGTAATTTCCGGAAGTTTCTTTGTTGTATGTCCGTTAGTTATTGTTCAGTGCTATATTGAGTTGAACATTGTGTTGTGCAGTTTGCGAATTTGGAGATGGCAGAGTTAAACGCATCTGGATAAAATGTTGCGTGAAACTCAAAAAAACGTTTACAGAGACACACCAAATGATGCAGTAAGCCTACAGTGAGGAGTGCTTAAGGCATAGGCCCACTCGGCGTTACAAATAGTTCACACGATTTAAAAATGGCTGGATGTAAGTTACGGATGGCCCTCATTCAGGACGCCCATCGATGTCTACTGACAACTCTCATGCCAGGAAAGTCATTGAAATTGTGCATGCCAGTCAAAGACTGTCTGTCCGAGAGATTGCAGAAGAACATAACATTTCAGTTGGATCATATCATGAAATCCTGACACAGCATCTTGGAATGCATCATGTTGCCACCAAGTTCGTCCCAAGGCTCATGAGTCAAGACCAGAAAGACCTTCGCCTCGCAATCTGTGAAGAGCTTTTGGGTCCCACAAATGAGAACTAGATGTTCCATAAGAACTGGTAAGAATAGGTGATGAGACGTGTGTCGACGGTTATGTTTTTGAGACCTGGTTTCAATCTTCACAGTAAGTCAGGAAAGGTTCTCCAAGATCAAAAAAAGTTCATTAGGTCACTTCAAATTTCAAAGCCATGCTGATAGTTTTCTTTGACTTTGAAGGATTAGTTTACCATGAAATCGTGCCACAGGGACAAACTGTTAATCAATGGTACTATCAGGACCTGTTACAATGCCTGCGAGAAAATATGAGAAGGAAACAGACTGAAATGTGGTGAGATAATTCATGGCTCCTGCATCACAATAACACAGCTGCATCTTCTTCCTTATTGGTGCGTGACTATTGCACAAAAAACGAAATCACAGTGCTGCCTCATCCTCCTTACTCTCTAGACGTGGCCCCTGCTGACCTTTTTTTACTTCCAAAATCGAAAACCCCATTGAAAGGACGAAGATTTGGAATGATAGAAGAGATAAAAGAAAATTCGTAGATGGTGCTTCGCACAGTTCAGTTAGAGGCGTACCATGACTGCTTTCGGAAGTGGAAACAGCATTGGAAGCAATGTATTGGTTGCACAATAAGTAAAAGAATTTTGTGGAAAAAGTTCCAGAACTTTTTAAACAGACCGCATATATATGGGAGTTCTGTTCTTTAAAGAATTGGAGTTTTACTGCTATAGACTAACAATTTATGGATGTGGGCAGTAAGGTATCTTTTACTTTGTTTCTGAGTGTCGGGGATTTCCAATTTGCTATCTGAAGTCTACCAGAATACCTGTTATAGACATTCAGAATTCTGCCTTCTGGTCCCAATTGCTGTATTCCTTGCTCTCAACTATCCACAAACATGTGTGAGTCCTATATATTTCAATAAATTCAGTGATGGGCTCTCTAGAGCAGTCATGCATATCAGCCACTAAGAACTTAGTGTGTACAGCGTACACAGGTTTCTGGGGAAATGTTACAGGGGTTGATACAGTCTTCAAATTACAAAAACAAGCAGTGAGATTGATATGTGGGGTCTCTAACAGAACATCTTGCATAGGTCTCTTTAAGACTCGCAGGGTATTTACTGTTACAAATCAGTGTCTATACTCTCTGATGATATTTGTAACCAGCAACAAGGCATTATTCCATTAAAACTGTGACGTTCACCAGCACATCACAAGACACAAGACAGGGGAAAAATTTCCACCAAGGGTCTGCATCTCTTAAAAAGTCACAGCGGAGTAACTGAGTCAGGAATAAAACTATGTAACAAGCTTTCCACCAGCATAAAAAATGAAACTGATAACACACAGGTACTCAAAAGGAAACTAAAAACATTCCTCACAGAACAAACTTGTTATAAAATGAATAAATTCCTGTAGTAATAAGGCATCCTTCTGAGTAAAAACAGAGGAAAGAAAATCTTTACATATGTCAGATTAGATTAGATTAATACTAGTTCCATGGATCATGAATACGATATTTCATAATGATGTGGAACGAGTCGAATTTTCCAATACATGACATAATTAGGTTAATTTAACAACATACTTAAGTTGATATAACAACTTTATTTTTTTGTGTGTTTTTTTTTAATATTTTTTTTTTCTTTTTTTTCTTAATTTATATCTAAAAATTCCTCTATGGAGTAGAAGGAGTTGTCATTCAGAAATTCTTTTAATTTCTTCTTAAATACTTGTTGATAATCTGTCAAACTTTTGATACTATTTGGTAAGTGACCAAAGACTTTAGTGCCAGTATAATTCACCCCTTTCTGTGCCAAAGTTAGATTTAATCTTGAATAGTGAAGATCGTCCTTTCTCCTAGTATTACTTTTGAATTGGGTTTGGTTGTTAATAACAAATTTCATAAGAGAGTATATATACTGAGAAGCTACTGTGAATATCCCTAGATCCTTAAATAAATGTCTGCAGGATGATCTTGGGTGGACTCCAGCTATTATTCTGATTACACGCTTCTGTGCAATAAATACTTTATTCCTCAGTGATTAATTACCCCAAAATATGATGCCATATGAAAGCAATGAGTGAAAATAGGCGTAGTAAGCTGATTTACTAAGATGTTTATCACAAAAATTTGCAATGACCCTTATTGCATAAGTAGCTGAACTCAAACGTTTCAGCAGATCATCAATGTGTTTCTTCCAATTTAATCTCTCATCAATGGACATACCTAAAAATTTGGAATATTCTACCTTAGCTATATGCTTCTGATTAAGGTCTATATTTATTAATGGCGTCATACCATTCACTGTACGGAACTGTATGTACTGTGTCTTATCAAAATTCAGTGAGAGTCCGTTTACAAGGAACCACTTAGTAATTTTCTGAAAGACAGTATTGACAATTTCATCAGTTAATTCTTGTTTCTCAGGTGTGATTACTATACTTGTATCATCAGCAAAGAGAACTAACTTTGCCTCTTCATGAATATAGAATGGCAAGTCATTAATATATAATAAGAACAACAAAGGACCCAAGACTGACCCTTGTGGAACCCCATTCTTGATAGTTCCCCAGTTTGAGGAATGTGCTGATCTTTGCATGTTACGAGAACTACTTATTTCAACTTTCTGCACTCTTCCAGTTAGGTACGAATTAACCCATTTGTGCACTGTCCCACTCATGCCACAATACTTGAGCTTGTGTAGCAGAATTTCATGATTTACACAATCAAAAGCCTTTGAGAGATCACAAAAAATCCCAATGGGTGGTGTTCGGTTATTCAGATCATTCAAAATTTGACTGGTGAAAGCATATATGGCATTTTCTGTTGAAAAACCTTTCTGGAAACCAAACTGACATTTTGTTAGTACTTCATTTTTACAGATATGTGAAGCTACTCTTGAATACATTACTTTCTCAAAAATTTTGGATAAAGCTGTTAGAAGGGAGATTGGACAGTAATTGTTGACATCAGATCTATCCCCCTTTTTATGCAAAGGTATAACAATAGCATATTTCAGTCTATCAGGGAAAATGCCCTGTTCCAGAGAGCTATTACACAGGTGGCTGAGAATCTTACTTATCTGTTGAGAACAAGCTTTTAGTATTTTGCTGGAAATGCCATCAATTCCATGTGAGTTTTTGCTTTTGAGCAAGTTTATTATTTTCCTAATTTCAGAGGGAGAAGTGGGTGAGATTTCAATTGTATCAAATTGCATAGGTATGGCCTCTTCCATTAACAGCCTAGCATCTTCTAATGAACACCTGGATCCCACTATATCCACAACATTTAGAAAATGATTATTAAAAATATTTTCAACTTCTGACTTTTTGTTCGTAAAGCTTTCATTCAATTTGATGGTAATACTGTCTTCCTCTGCTCTTGGTTGACCTGTTTCTCTTGTAATAATATTCCAAATTGTTTTAATTTTATTATCAGAGTTGCTGATTTCAGACATGATACACATACTCCTGGATTTTTTAATAACTTTTCTTAATATAACACAGTAGTTTTTATAATTTTTGATAGTTTCTGGGTCACTACTCTTTCTTGCTGTCAGATACAGTTCCCTTTTCCGGTTACAAGATATTTTTATACCCTTAGTAAGCCATGGTTTGTTACAAGGTTTCTTACGAGTATATTTAACTATTTTCTTGGGGAAGCAGTTTTCAAATGCATTTACAAAAATGTCATGAAATAAATTATATTTTAAATTGGAATCAGGTTCACGGTACACCTCATCCCAGTCTAACTGCTGTAGGCTTTCCCTGAAATTTGCAATTGTTAAATCGTTGACTGAACGTACTACTTTGGAGGACTGCTTAGTGTTGCTGAATGGAGCTATGTCATATATTGTAACTAGCTGTGCACCATGATCAGAAAGACCATTCTCAACAGGCTGAGCATTTATCTGGTTAAACTTATCTTGGTCTATAAAGAAGTTATCTATCAGTTAGCTGCTATCCTTTACCACCCGAGTAGGAAAATCAATAACAGGTGTCAAATTGAAAGAACCGAGTAATACTTCATGGTCATTTTTCCTATTACCCCCTTTCAGAGAATCTACATTGAAGTCCCCACAAATAATAATTTGCTTCCCCCTGTCTGACAGATAGCACAACAAGGAGTCCAAATTTTTCAGAAGTAGATGAAAATTTCCTGATGGGGACCTATATACAGTTACAATTATAAATGTGCCTTTATTTAATTTAAGCTCACAGGCACATGCTTCTATATGTTTCTCTACACAAAACTTTTTTGTTTCTATACTTTTTGCACAATGTCATGAAGACAAAATCACGTACTTCAAACATAAATAATAGTGATAAAATGTAAATATATTTATATCATAGGTGAAAATGTACACTACCATTTATTCTACCCTAATGAGTATTCACTTGAACTTATTTAAGTGATGAAGATAACACTTTTGTGTTTCAATTCAAATCATAGTAACAAAATGTAAATTTCATTATTTGATTGTGGTACTGGGATAATAATGTGTACTTCCATACATTCTGGTATTTTAAGTATTCACTTGAACTTAAACCAGTAAAATGCAGGTTTTAATATTGTCTACAATCAATTGTTTATAGAAAATAAGTATTTGTATGATATATAAAATGCTCACATAATTTTGTGTAATTTCACTTGACTTGTCCTATATATTACTAGTACACCATTTGTACAATATGTAATTAACATGACCAAATAAAAAATTAAATCAACGATTTGCAGTGATTTCGAGACTACGATATCTGCAGAATTGATTAGTGTCCTCAAATGAGAGCAGTTTTGCTCCAAATTTCAGTTTTGCACACATCTCGTATCTGGTCAAATTTCGGGTCTGCGCGCCACGGTTTGTCAGAGAGCCCAATGCCACAGAAGTGGTGGCAATGCCACAACCACAGTGCACACTGAAGAAGTGGCCCATTGTGTTGCAGCCGTCGCTGGTACCAGTGGCGACCTGGCTTCCCTACTCTCCTCGTGGACTACTGTTCTCAACTAGGTGTTTTGTGGTAATGCAGAAATCACAAAAACAAAGAGAAAGATGGAAAAAACCTGTGAGGTTTCAAAAATGCAAATTTCATAAATATAAACTGTTCAAACAGAATGCACTTCTCACGTCACAGTTTAGGCCTATATATGAACCACAAAGGAAAAGTGGAAATGGTGATATGCATAATAAATGCTTTTATCACTGCAACAAAAGGAAACGGGCAGCAAACAAAAATAGAAATGTGTGACAGATCAGTACCAGTGGCAACAACATCTCGTGAAGCCAGAGAGACTATTTCTGACATTCAATAATCTTATCCAACAAAAACGTCAGAAGAATGTCAGCCTTTACAATTGTATATAGTGCAGAAGAGGACAAATCAAAAAATACAAGCAGCCCTACACTAAAAAAGACTTGATGCTCCACAAGAAAACAGAAACCATCAGCTTACAGACCCAATGAGCTTTTTTTATAGAGACCAAACATGATGGAGCCCTCATGAGTACCAATACTCGTGGTACCCTAGGCAACAGTACAGTCTGTTCACAATGAGGTGAATGAATTCTGAGAGGGAAGGTGGGTGTGGGGTGTGTAGGAAGCAAACTTTGTCCACTGACTCACAGCACATAGGGTACCAAGGTGTGAAGTGGTGGGGGGGGGGGGGGGAGGGGGTGGGGATACGGAGGGGGATAAGCTGCAATTAAATCGTGCAGTCGTGGCACTACAACACTATACTTGCATTCACATAGTAACTTATGCTCCAAGCAAAGTTGATAGTGCCATCTACTGGCTGCTGTGACAGCTGTCAGCTGCTGTGTGTATTGCACATCTACAAAAGTAAACACTGAGACACGGGTGTAACAGAATCTTATACAATTCATGAAATCAAAACTGACAGTTTCATGTTGAGTGATGGTTGTTGTTGCTGCTAATGCCGTATCATTTCTGGTAGGGCCAGAAGTAAAATTTACCTTGTGGCAAGAAGAATGATTAAAATGTTGAAAATTCATTACCATAGATGTGCTGAATTGGAAGTACACATAAATCAGAATGAATCTCATTATATTCCTCAGCTATACATAATCTGTTATTAAAGTCACTACTATCCAATTCAGCAGTATCAATAATGATTTCATCAATTTCAAGTTTGATGACACTGTTACTCTTCCAGTAATCTTCTTGTAGTTGTTGCGCCTTCCTGCCGTGCCCTCTGAGCAGTTACTAGAAGATGGGCTCTCTGGCAGTCTTAGACAGATTCTCATTGGATATGTCTCCTAAAATGTTGTACTCCATAAACAATCTTTTCACTTTTGCCCATACCAGTTCCACTCCACTTAAATCACAATTATACAATGGTGAGGGTAAAACAGTGTGACTTTTATCTTTAGCTATATTGTGGACCACATACATATTTTTGAATTAAAGAGAATAGAGTGTAAGGAGTACTACAATCACTGGTGTTATCGTTGGTTGGTTGATTTGGAGGACGGGATCAAACAGCAAGGTCATTGGTCCTATCGGATTAGGGAAGAATGGGGAAGGAAGTCAGCTGTGCCCTTTCAAAGGAACTATCCTGGCATTTGCCTTAAGAGATTTAGGGAAATCACAGAAAATGTAAATCAGGATGGCTGGATGTGGGTTTGAACTGTCGTCCTCCGGAATGAGAGTCCAGTGTGCTAACAAGTGTGCCACCTCACTTGGTACTGGTGTTATGATGTAATAAATCATACTCCTTACAAATTGCTGGTTTCTGGAGTGTATGGATCTGAGCATGCCTTTTTTTCCAGGTGAGGATTTTGTCTTTCTATTAATGTCAACAATGTCCAAGTGCTACTGGTCACAAGTGTGCATGTGAGAAGGGAGTTGTTGCTCAGGTTTCATAAGGAGTGGTGTCATCATGAATTGTCTGAATTTTCTAAAATGAAGATTATGAGTTTGAAAGTATTACATTGATTCATAAGGTGAAAGTAATTGATGATTCGGTTTATTCACAGAAAGATGCAAGTGATTATTTACGAAAACTGTAAATGAAGCAGCATCATTTTTGCTATTAGTAGCTCCCATTAGCAAAACATATCACTCTTTGAACTTTGGTAACATGATATATTAATTCACAAATGTAGTGCAGTGATGGCAACTGCAGCATGATGGTGGAATAAGCATAACTGTTAATACAAATGTGGCTGTTAGGAAGTGTGTTACATGCCAAAGGGCAATAAAAAGAAGTAATATGATTTGTACTGTACACAGACAACATCATCCTCCTGCCAACATTTCCCAATTGTCATATAACTGTCTACCAAAGTTTAACTGAGAGAGAATATTTTTATGGCTGCTTTGTTAATATGTTTCATTTCTACAGTGAAATGCAATTGGAAAGCAATAAGGGCTCCATGCTCTAGCAGTACAGACCTCTTATTTTGCACTTTTTCCATGTGAATCCCATGGACAACAAAATATTACTCAGAGATGTAGTACACCAACTCCAGCTGATCTTTTCCTGGAATCCTGTCAAAGTTTTCACAGATTGGGGGGGGGGGGCGGGGGGGGCATCTTCTGCACCAAGTAGAAGTCTTCCATTGTTTGTCTTCCAACACTCCTGTCGATATTATCCAACAGGATTTTCCCAGTACATCTTGGCCTAAGTGGACGAGAATTTCTTTAAAAAGTCAGAAATTAGGACTACTTTCTATGCAGAAATGGTTACCATTAACAAGGAGAGGTCTTCAAGGGTGGGAACAACTTTTTGAAATCAGCTATGCGGTTGTGTAAGTTATAGTCCCAGATGGCACACCATGCTGCCACAGTTAACTGAATAAAAATAATGATGACAATAATTTTAAGGGGTAAAAAAGGTTTAGTTATCTAGTGGATCACAAGAAATTCCTTTTTGTTAATTACTTGCAAATGAGGGCCCATCGGCGTAAATGACTTTCCAAGTAACTTACCCCGTAAATCTATCCTCTGTGCTGATGACACAACATTAGCTAATTCCGGAAAGGATATAAACAGATTGAAGGAAGAAAGTGAAGAATGTCTCAAAATATCTAATATCTGGTTTAAAGATAATGAATTAACTATGAACCATGAAAAGACTGTCAAGATAATCTTCAGTCTATCAGACAGTAACACTGAGTTATCCTCTGTTAAACTACTAGGAATACACGTTGACTCGAAATTAATGTGGGACACACATACAGATTATGTATGTCAAAAGTTATCAAGAGTTATCTATCTACTAGCCAAACTACACTCATGTGTTACACAAAATTTATTACTTCAGTATGTATAAACAGGGAAACTTTAATGCATAAAAACTGCACTCAGAATGTACAACCTCAAAGCAGCAGTGAAACTTCAATGTGTATAAACAGTGAAACTTTAATGCATAAAAACTGTCAAACTAGAACGTATAACGACCTTGTGGGAGTATTCACTACTGAAGATTAAATGAACACGCCAGCCGAAGTCGAAAAGTTTCGAAATGAACCACAAAAAGTAAACAAACCGTTGCACGGTGAACTTCCGACTGCTAACATTGTAAAATACGGAAAAATATGCGTGTTAGGCGATAGCCAGGGCCGTGGAATTGCCGCATTGCTAACGGAAAAATACAATTACAGGGCAAGCGGTTTCGTGAAGCCTGGGGCTCCATTAAGTGAACTGAAAAACCTTACAAAATTACGTGAAGTAACTAGTTTGTGTAAGGATGACTTTGTTGTATTGCTGGGAGGATCAAATGACGTATATAGAAATGAGTCGTTCAAGGCTAGAACAGAATTGAGAAAATGCCTCAATACTTTATCTCACACGAATGTACTCGTTGTAAATATCCCGCATCGTCACGATTTACCGAGGTGGTCGTGTGTAAACAGTGAAATTCATGCCGCAAACAAGAGCTTCAGTGAAATATGTTCTCACTTTGTAAATACAGACGTTATTGAAATAAACAGTTTGGAGCGAAGGCTCCATACAGTTCACGGTCTTCATTTGAATGCATTAGGAAAGGAGGTACTTACGGAAAAAATTTTTACTCGTATTTCACGGTGCAATGAAGTACCCAGGACAAGTGGAAATCAATCGCAAGTAACAAAGCGTTCTTTTCATGCAGCGAACAATACAGTCATCAATCAGTGTCAAATCACGAAATGGTTTAAAACCAATAGGCCAGAAAGTAACATTCAAGCTGGGAAACAAACTCAAATTACGAAATGGTTCAAGCCAAAATGAAATGAAGCACAAATTTTGCAAGCTCCAAAAATACTGGAAGACAAACAAGCTGCTGTACGTGTGTCTTCCAGAACAAGGAAAGCTCCAGAGAGGAACAGTGATTTTTTATGGCTGGCACCAGGGAAATCACTTCAGCACCATCCAGATCCAGTGCCATCAAGAATCTAACTATGGATGTAAGTACACAACATCAAAGTGACAAAGACATATACAAGCCAAGTGAGCAAGGTGATGGGATGCTAAAGAAGAATCCAGACCTACCGTTTTGTGAGGATGGCTCATTATTTAAATATTAGGTCTTTAAAAAATAAAATTGATGATCTTAGTAGTAACTATATAATGCATTGTAATATAAATGGTTTCAGTGCTGAATACTCATGTGACAGAAGCTCTAAGTTGGATGAGCTACAAGTTTTTTTATCTGAATTTCTAAGTGTTAAAGTAATTTGTTTAAATGATCTCTGGCTTAGTAGTGATACCATAAAAATCTTAAATAAAATTGAAAACTTCAAGGTAGCTACCAGCTTTTGTAGGATAAATAAGTCACGAGGAGGTTCATGCATACTCATTCATTCTGATTTAGATTACCATGTAAGATGTGACTTCAATTGTTTTAATGAAGAGTGTATTTTTGAAAGTTGCTGTGTTGAATTAAAGGACTTAAATGTTGTTATAATATCAATTTATAGAATCCCAGGGAAGGTGACAACTGAGCATTTCCTACGTAAATTTCAGAGTTTGTTTGAATACCTCAGTAAAGAAAAAGAGGAAAAAAATTGTGGTTGCTGCTGATTTCAATATCAATGTATTGAATGAAACATGTGAGGTATCAAAGTTTACAGACTTCATAAAAAAATATGGCTTCAAATTAAATTTTTCTGAATCTACAAGAGAAAATGCTCAGTCAGCCACATGCATTGACAATATTTTAACGAATTACGTATTTGAAAATGGATATAAATTTAGTCTAGCTCTAGGAATTTCTGATCATTTAGCATTATTCATTGAGCTACCCAGAGCAGGTAGAGAAGTCCCATGTAAAAAAGCTTATGTAAAAAGGATATTCAACCAAGAAACTTTGACTCTATTCCATGATAAGCTCAAGGAGACAGAATGGCACTTAGATAAAAATATTTCATGCACAGCAAATTTTGAAGCATTTCTAAGGGATTTTCTAAGTGTTTTCAATGAAATGTTTCCACAAAAAACTTATTTTAATAAAATGACAAAATTAAAATGGATCACTAAAGGTATAAAAATCTCCAGTGCTAAGAAAAGGCAGCTACATAAGGAACTAAGACATAATAAAAAAATTGAATTTATTGAATATGTTAATCGATACAAAAGTACATTTAAGAAAGTTGTCAAAGCAGCAAAGCAAATGACAAATAATAAATTAATCTTAAAACATGAGAATAAATCAAAGGCAGTGTGGTCAGTTGTAAAACACGAATTAGGTATCAAAGCCTCTAGACATGGAATTAGTATAATTAAGCTTGAAGATGAGATCATTGTAAATCCGGCTCAAATTTCAGAATGCTTCAATGAGTTCTTCATTAATGTAGTGAAACCAGATGTTAATGTTGCAGATTATGGGAACAATGTATGTCCCTTTGGACTAAATCATAATTCTGAATGCCTCACAAAATTCAAAACAGTTTCAACAATAGATGAAGAAAAAATTATATTAAAATTAAAAAAACAAAAATTCTGCAGGTTGGGATGGAATACCAGCAAAAGTCCTTAAATTTGTGTGTAAAATAATAGGATACCCACTATCTAAAATAATAAACCAATCTTTTGAACAAGGAAGCTTCCCAGAGGTGCTGAAATATGCGGAAGTAAAGCCGTTGCTCAAAATAGGGTCAAGAGAGGATATGGGGAATTAAAGGCCCATCTCCCTCCTTCCAGTCCTTTCAAAAATCTTTGAAAATGCTGCTGCTATGCAGATTCGAAATTTTATCAAGAAATATGATATTATTACGGAAAACCAACTTGGTTTCCAGCATGGCAAAAGTACTACTGATGCAATTAACAAGTTTATCGACAAGATCAGCACATCATTAGGCAACCATAATAAAGTTGCAGGAATCTTTTGTGATCTCACAAAAGCCTTTGACTCTGTAAATCATGCACTGCTTATCTATAAGCTTGACAAGTATGGGATCAAGGGTAATGTTCTAAATTGGCTTACTTCATACTTATCAAATGGGAAACAAAGAGTGATTGTCTCATCAAATGCAGCAAATTACTATTCAAAATGGAAAACAGTAGCCCAAGGTATCCCTCAAGGCTCGATTCTAGGACCTATTTTGTTCTTGTTCTACACTCCTGGAAATGGAAAAAAGAACACATTGACACCGGTGTGTCAGACCCATCATACTTGCTCCAGACACTGCGAGAGGGCTTTACAAGCAATGATCACACGCACGGCACAGCGGACACACCAGGAACCGCGGTGTTGGCCGTCGAATGGCGCTAGCTGCGCAGCATTTGTGCAACGCCGCCGTCAGTGTCAGCCAGTTTGCCGTGGGATACGGAGCTCCATCGCAGTCTTTAACACTGGTAGCATGCCGCGACAGCGTGGACGTGAACCGTATGTGCAGTTGACGGACTTTGAGCGAGGGCGTATAGTGGGCATGCGGGAGGCCGGGTGGACGTACCGCCGAATTGCTCAACACGTGGGGCGTGAGGTCTCCACAGTACATCGATGTTGTCGCCAGTGGTCGGCGGAAGGTGCACGTGCCCATCGACCTGGGACCGGACCACAGCGACGCACGAATGCACGCCAAGACCGTAGGATCCTACGCAGTGCCGTAGGGGACCGCACCGCCACTTCCCAGCAAATTAGGGACACTGTTGCTCCTGGGGTATCGGCGAGGACCATTCGCAACCGTCTCCATGAAGCTGGGCTACGGTCCCGCACACCGTTAGGCCGTCTTCCGCTCACGCCCCAACATCGCGCAGCCCGCCTCCAGTGGTGTCGCGACAGGCGTGAATGGAGGGACGAATGGAGACATGTCGTCTTCAGCGATGAGAGTCGCTTCTGCCTTGGTGCCAATGATGGTCGTATGCGTGTTTGGCGCCGTGCAGGTGAGCGCCACAATCAGGACTGCATACGACCGAGGCACACAGGGCCAACACCCGGCATCATGGTGTGGGGAGCGATCTCCTACACTGGCCGTACACCACTGGTGATCGTCGAGGGGACACTGAATAGTGCACGGTACATCTAAACCGTCATCGAACCCATCGTTCTACCATTCCTAGACCGGCAAGGGAACTTGCTGTTCCAACAGGACAATGCACGTCCGCGTGTATCCCGTGCCACCCAATGTGCTCTAGAAGGTGTAAGTCAACTACCCTGGCCAGCAAGATCTCCGGATCTGTCCCCCATTGAGCATGTTTGGGACTGGATGAAGCGTCGTCTCACGCGGTCTGCACGTCCAGCATGAACGCTGGTCCAACTGAGGCGCCAGGTGGAAATGGCATGGCAAGCCGTTCCACAGGACTACATCCAGCATCTCTACGATCGTCTCCATGGGAGAATAGCAGCCTGCATTGCTGCGAAAGGTGGATATACACTGTACTAGTGCCGACATTGTGCATGCTCTGTTGCCTGTGTCTATGTGGCTGTGGTTCTGTCAGTGTTCATGTGATGTATCTGACCCCAGGAATGTGTCAATAAAGTTTCCCCTTCCTGGGACAATGAATTCACGGTGTTCTTATTTCAATTTCCAGGAGTGTATGTTAATGATTTACCGAACAATATAAATGCTCCATCGATTTTATTTGCAGATGACACATCTGTATTAATTGAAAACCAGGAGCCAGAAAAATCCCTCTCTACATAATAAACACAATGAACAAACTAAAAACATGGTTCCAACTGAATGGATTAAGATTGAACATCCCCAAAACCCACATAGTCCAGTTCAGAACAAAACAGTCAAAGCCCCAAGAAATTAAAATAACTCATAAAAATCAGGATATAGAAGAAGTAGATTGTGTAAAGTTTTTAGGGTTAAACCTAGATAAAAATTTAAATTGGAATAAACATGTTGACTACCTGTTAAACAAATTATGTAGCTTTGCATTTGCTATGCAAATATTAGCTGATGCAACAGACATGAATACAAGGAAAATTGCATACCACAGCTACTTTCAATCAGTTGTAAGGTACGGTATTATTTTTTGGGGAAATTCAAGCAATATATTGCACATACTAAAGCTACAGAAAAGAATAATAAGGAACATGTGTACCGCCCATCCAAGGACATCATGTCGCCCACTATTTGAAAAACAACAGTTATTAACAGTTCCCTCCTTATACATCTGTGATATTATCATCTTTCTACATAGCAATTTAAAGTTATTCGAGAAAAACTGTTTCAGTCACTCATATAACACAAGAAACAAAGACAATTTTATGCTTCCCACTCATCGGTTAAACCTATATGCGCAGTCTCCTCAGTATATGGCAATGAAAATCCATAACAAGCTAAAAGGAAAGAATGTTCTGAGTATGAAGCTTGAGACACTGAAAACAAAGCTATATGATATACTTGTCAAACGCTGCTACTACACTGTTGAGGAGTTCATGAAGGATGAACTGAACATTTGAGCAGGATAAATTTACATATAGTCTTGTGTGTAAATGTAGCTGTCCTTCACAAAAGGGAGGAAAGAAAAATAAAAGTTTATATTAATGTTAAAATTCTTTGTACCAATTAGGCCTAAGTTGTGTTATCCATTTTTTGACGTGTCTCCTGTACACTAATCAAATGATTAGAAATTGTATGTTATGAGACGAATAAAACACTATTCACTATTCACTATGCCTTTTATCACTGCCATCTGCAATATGGCATTCTTTTATGGGGTAACTTCCCAGGAGCCAAAAAAATTTCCACTTGGCAGAAAAAAGCAATTAGACATCATTATGGAATCACTGACAAGAAGACTTCATGTAGACCTTATTTTAAAGACTTAAAAATTCTCACAGTCCCATCTCTTTGTATATATTGTTGTCTATTAAACATAAAAGAAAACTTAAACCACTACACTGTAAGGAAATTGTTCATCAACACAATACTTGACAAACAAATATGATTGATATAAACACAATCAGTCTTAGGAAAATCCAATCTAGCTATGAATACACAGGCACAAAATTATTCAACACTTTACCCATACAGGCTCAATTGGTTTCACTGGATATTCTCAAAACTAAAACCAATGTGTGGATGAAGGAAAATACTTTCTACAGTATAGAAGAACTTAAGAATAGTTGTAAAGATGACCTAATTTATTGATAAGTTAAGGCTTACTGTTATGTATAGAGATGGGTGTAGAGGCAGCTATAAGCTAATAGGGTACAACACTGCTATATTTTTTACCCTGTAATATTTTGCTATATGAAACATAATGTACAAATAGCTATAATTCTTCTGATGGCATCAATTGCATGTCAATGCTGATAAATTAAGGCTTACTGTTTTATATAGATATGGGTGTAGAGACAGTTATAAGGTAATAGGGTACAACACTGCTATATTTTTACCATGTAATATTTTGTTATGTAAAACGTAATGTACAAATAGCTGTAATTCTTCTGACGACATTGATTGCATGTTAATGCTGAAAGATGGATAAAATAAATAAATAAATAAATATATTACAGGGTGCGATGTCATACCTGGGACTCTAACCTACACAACCACATTTGTGGTATTAAATAGTTGATTCCTCCCCTGAGGACCTCTCCTTTTAATCCTTTCAGCCCTGAACTATTTAAAAATATAAAAAAAATATGTTTGCCCTTTTTTGTGTCTATGTGGACCTATTGACCAAAATTGAAATGTGACGTACTTAGTGTAAAAAATAAAAAAATTTCCAATAAACTGTATATTGGGTCTTGTAGGTAGTGAGGATGAGTAATAAGAAGACAATAGTTACACATTTTATAACATTATTCATTGTGAAAAATCTTCACAAAAGTAGAATTTTTACAAAATATGGGAATCTATACATAATATTAATAATTTTAATTAATGATATTATATTTACAGAACAATTAATAAATTGAACAGTTACAGAAAATAATTTTTTTAACATTCATTTCTTATGAAAAGCCATATTTTCATGTTTTAGACAATGTGAACATCAGTTTTGAACAAATTATTTTTGATTTCCCCTGACGTGGGGTGCTTTTACGTCTTTTGATGGAGGTTGTCTCTCTGTTCTGGATCTTCTCTCTTCAATCAGTTTTTCACTTATTCACTGCTAGGCCTACCTCTTTTCCTCTTTGAGTTTGCCTATGTCTTCACAAGATCTTCAGCTACACTCATTCAAAAATGTGGTAAGGCGAATACTTTGTTATCTTGATTTTTTTTTTTTTTATTGCACAGTATTTCAGATATTCTAACTACTGTTGACTAAAGCAAAATCAATAGAATGCCTCAACATGCTTAGAGCCCATTTTCTGGATCTAACAAAGATTCTATACAGCCCATTCATCTGATCAAACAAGTCTACTGTACCCATTGCTTGTGTATACAGCTTAACAACTTTGGGGCACCTGATTTTTACATATGATCTTGATGATTTAACTCATTGCTCAACAAAATTTGAATGCAATACCACATTTCTGTTATCAGGCCACTTTGTCAGCACTACATTATTGTCTCTACTGACAACCTGGTCAGAAAATCCTCTCTCCTTCTTTCTGATATCACTGTCATTTATCAAAGTTGAAGAAAAAGAGGTATTTACATGAAATGTTCCAGTAGCAAAAGTTTTTTTTGTGTTTTAATACTTGAAGAAGATGAAGTAATTGTCTCCTTTACTTTTTATTCTGTCACACAAATGGAGAATGTCGGATGCACCTAAACCAAATATTTTCTTGTTCTGTTCATCAAGCTCAGCAATACTACCCTAATAAATTAGGAAATCATAAGCAACACCTGCACCAAAACCGAATTTAAGTGAACAATGTGTGTCACAGATGAAAATGTCATAAAATACATACATATTACTGGATAATGTCTCTAAAATAATTTATTAGCTAACATTTTATGCTATGAAACAAAAGAGAGATAATACATTACTTGAAAGAACGTTATAAGAGAGTAGTGGATTGAAAACAGCCATTATATCAAAGCCTACACTGCAGCATACTAGATGAAAAATATTACCACAGAGTCCTGATGTCCAGAATTTTGGACGACATTTAATTTCCTGATAGCTCAATTACGTTCATAGTCTATTAGGTTAAACTCAATCTTTACAGATGGCCCTTTCACAACATTTTCTTTCCTTCCCTTTTTTTTAATCAAGAAATGTGTATATTGCAGTAGTCGATATGTAAATATGACTTACCGGGAGCATTTCACAATGGGTCCACCATCTTATCTGTTTTTCAACATAGTACACTATTCCAGCAACAGAGTGCAGCAAGGAGCATGAAACTAAAAGTGACAGATGTCCAGTAAACAGGCCACTAGGCTTCAATGGTGAACAAACTCATATACTGCTGTAAAAAGTCAATGTACAACATACTGGATGCCAGGTCTGAGAGGGTTTCAGGAACCAGTAACGCAAGTTACTGCAATAAGTAATGGTGTTTTTACATACATAAACAAAATGATAATTTTAAAGTAATTCACACAAAAGGGAAGGTAGTTTCATAGCACTGTCAAAGTGAAAAATTTGAATTGAAATTTATCTCTTTCATCTGGGAATTATTAGTGATTTCCCATGATTCTTTGCAAAAATTTCGAATTCTCACAGAAATGAAGCTTGCTCCTGTGTATTGTTTATCTTGTCATCTGAGAGAGAGCATGGAGCAACACTTTATGTTTGCACTCCTGCTTGCAACATTCATCGACATTACTAGTTATGTTTCTAGTTCCACTCCGTCACTTACCACCCACTGGCTTTCTCCAAAGAGTGGAAGGAATATCCCCCCGTTATGGTCCAGTACACATTTCTACACTCAACAGGAGCTGTATCTGAGACACAGCACAACATGGCACAACAATCCTTTCACAATGGACACACACATAAGGTTTGTATTAGATCACTGAGGATGGCAGCAGCTGGGCACAAAATGTGAGTGTGCTGAAGTCTGCCAACTTCCACCAATGCACTATTATGGAGCTTGTGTACATTCCTTTGTGAACAGACTATATAGTCTACTACTCCTGCCAAAAAAATGAGAGACACAACTTTTCTGTATCCAGCCAGAATATATTTAATTAACTCGGAGACATTGATTTCTTACTTACAACAGACTTGAAATATATGACCAGTTTGGTTATTTAGATAAATATGAGGATCAAATATGAAACTTTTAGAAAAAAATGTAATAGTATTGTATGCTGTCATTATTGCTCAACAATCTTGAAATACTTCTAAACAGACTTCACCAAAAAATGTACCAATCTTTTATGGAGACTTTAACGTTGATTTTGAAACTGCAGGGCAGTGAGAGAATCTCTATTGAGTCTTACAAGCTCATTCAATCTGAAAGCTACTGTAACATGCCCCATGAGATTAAAAAAAAACGAGACAGCTCTAGACCAGATATTTGCAAACAGTCTTTATCAGTCCAAAGTACCTGCCCATTCAGGCTATTGTGAGCAAAATCCCCTACCTTATGAATATCCTCCCTTCTAGCTGCAACAAAAAAAAAAAACATAATTAAAGGGCCGGCCGAAGTGGCCGTGCGGTTAAAGGCGCTGCAGTCTGGAACCGCGAGACCGCTACGGTCGCAGGTTCGAATCCTGCCTCGGGCATGGATGTTTGTGATGTCCTTAGGTTAGTTAGGTTTAACTAGTTCTAAGTTCTAGAGGACTAATGACCTCAGCAGTTGAGTCCCATAGTGCTCAGAGCCATTTGAACCATTTTTTTGAACATAATTAAAGTAAAAAGTTAGAGCGGCAAAAACATGAGAACCTTCAACAATATCCGAGCATCAGAAAAATAAGCTGAAGTAAATGAAGCAGATGATACAGACAAAAAGTTGGAATCCTTCTTAAATATCTTTCTCTGTTGCTTTGTTATCCCTTGACTTCTCATAGTGAAACACATTAAGTCAAAATAATCTAAAAGGAAGCCATGGGTAACAAATGACATAAGGATTTCCTGTGAAAGGAAGAGAGCTCCGTTGTAGTGCATAAAAAGTATCTATCTCTCTGCTCAAGACAGATAATTAAATTAAGCAGTATGCCAAAATCTTTACAGTACAAGCCTAGCAAATGGCTAATGATAGATGTGTGGCAACATCCTCAAAAAAGCAAATGCATTTTGGAGTATCATAAGAAATGAAACATATCAACTGCCTCATGCACATGAACTATGATTCACAACAACTCCAGAGTCACTAATCCACAAGAAGTTGCAAATATATTCAACAACTACTATGGAAGTATTGTAAAGAAAGTACTACAAAGTACCAACAAACCCACACCAAATAAACAAAATAAAATAAAGACTTTGAGCCCCAACATTCTTCTGGAAAACTACTGCTGACAAAATTATACACACATCAAAAAAAGTTTTGCATCACCCCAGTTCCCAGAACTCCTGAAGACAGACGTTGACTGTGGATATTGTATCACAGACACAGTCCCTTTGACTGTTCAGAGATGTCACTAAATCCACCCAAAGATGTAAGAAACCATGCATGAGCAGTGCCTATTAGACGGAGGGGGTCTGACAGCTGATCAATTCCAGTCATTCCACCAGGAAGGAGGTACAAGGCTCATGTTGTCTGTAGCTCAACCATGCCTAGACCACAGTTTGATCATGTCTGCATTGTTACCTTGTGCCAGGAAGGGCTGTCAACAAGCGTAGTGTCCAGCCATCTCAGAGTGAACCAAAATGATGTTGTTCGGACGTGGAGGAGATACAGAGGGACAGGAACTGTTGATAACATGCCTCGCTCAGGCCGCTCAAGGGCTACTACTGCATTAGATGACTGCTATCTACGGATTATGGCTCAGAGGAACCCTGACAACAATGCCACCATTTTGAATAATGCTTTTCGTGCAGCTGCAGGACGTAGTGTTACGACACAAACTGTGTGCAATAGGCTGCATGATGCGCAGCTTCACTCCCAATGTCCATAGTGAGGTCCGTCTTTGCAACCACAACGTCATGCAGGGTAGTACAGGTGGTCCCAAAAACACACTGAATGGACCACTCAGGACTGGCATCACATTCTCCTCACCAATGAGTGTCGCATATGCCCTCAACCAGAAAATCATCGGAGATGTGTTTGGAGGCAACTCGGTCAGGCTGAGCACCTTAGACACACTGTCCAGCGACTGCAGCAAGGTGGACGTTCCCTGATGGTTTGTGGCGGCATTATGTGGGGCATTTGTATGCCGCAGGTTGTCATGGATGGCGTCGTAACAGCTGTACCATACGTGAATGCCATCCTCTGACCGTTAGTGCAACCATATCAGCAGCATATTGGCGAGGCATTTGTCTCCATGGATGACAATTTGTGCCCCCATCATACACACCTTATGAATGAATTCCTTCAGGATAACGATACCGGTCGACTAGAGTGGCCAGTATGTTCTCCAAACATGAACCCTACCAAACATGGCTGGGACAGATTGAAAAGGGCTGTTTATTGACAACGAGACCCTCCAACCACTCTGAGGCATCTACGCCAAATCGCCATTGACGAGTGGGACAATATGGATCAACATTGCCTTGATGAACTTGTGGATAGTATGCCACGACTAATACAGGCATGCATCAATGCAAGAGGATGTGCTACTGGGTATTAGATGTACCAGTGTGTACAGCAATCTGGACCACCACCTCTGAAGGTCTTACTGTATGGTGGTACAACATGCAATGTATGGTTTTCATGAACAATAAAAAGGGCAGAAATGTTGTTTATGTTGATCTCTATTCCCATTTTCTATATAGGTTCCAGAACTCTCGGAACCAAGGTGATGCAAAGCTTTTTTTTGGTGTGTTTATTAAGTGCAAAGAGCCTTAAAACTAATCATCTGGCATTGATGACATCCTAAATTTTATCATAAAGAGCTGCATAAATAAAATAGCTGCCCCACTCTCAAATGTATGGAAGTGCAAAAGCCATCTCAGCCTTTAAGAAAGATGAAAAAAATAATGTGGAAAATTAAAGACCCATGTCATTGTTATTGTGTTTGGAAAACTTCTGGAGAGATTCATTTACTAAAGATTAATTAATTTGCAGGAAAGCAACCAAATTGTTTGAAGCCCAGCATGGCTTCAGCAACAATAAATCCATGATGCAAAGTATGAACAGTCCACCTTATATGCTTTAGACCAAAAAAGCAATTTGGATCTTCCCACATTTACCAAAGACATTTGATGTCATACCCATAAAATTCTACTATGCATTAGACAAACTGCACTTCTATAGCTTCAGATGCATCCCTCTGAACTGGTTCAGCTCAGGAAACAGAAATTTACTATTAAATACAAAGATCAATGACATATCGGAACTTATTACTCTGATTATGGAGATAGTGACTAAGATGCTTCAACCAATTCTGTCCCTTCTTTACGTAAATGACTTACCATTGAACATCAGTGCCACTACCAGTACACTATTTTCAGATAATACCAGCATCCTCCTTAACAGCAGAAATGACCATGAGCCCTAAGAGGCATGGCTGAAGATATAGGTGAGTTGAGTGATTGGTTTGACAGAAATAACCTGATAATCAACCTGAAGAAACCCACCTTCCTGAACTTTCATCTGATAACAAAGAAATTTATGCCCAGTATGAAAATACATGGCTTTGTTATATCCCCCACATCAGAAACAAAATTTTTAGGCCTGTGAACCTCATACGGTAAAAACACCTCAGCAAAGCTAGTACAGTAGTGAACTGAGTAAAGGGAGCTACATCTTACATATCCTTGCATATTGCATAAATCAAGAGATTGTTCCTACTGTTTACTATGCACAGTTTCATAGTGTAATTCAATATGGTATCATATTCTTGTGAGACTTCCCAATAGCTCAGACATTCTCCTAACTAAGAAGAGAGCTGCAAGAGTTATAAACAGTGCAAAGCCAAATGACAGCTGCAGACTTCTCTTCCAAAAATCACTCATTTACCTTTTAGCAGTCTTCACGTATTATAAATGTGTAAGTTCGTAGACAGTAACATCATGAAATTGTGGAAAAACCATGAATGTCTATGATCTTGGTACAAAACAGAAAGTGAAATTTCCATGTCCAACGAATGCATACAATTGCTTATAAAAATTGACTGTTTTAATAAGGCATTCAACTTTGCAGGAGCCCACCATAAGAAAAAAATAAATAAAAAAGTAAAATAAAGTATGATATCTGTCTTTGTTCAATAAGAAAATGAAAATCTTCTTCCTTGATCATTGCTTTTACACTGTATTTGAATTTTTGAACCAAACTTGTGCAAAGAAATATGAAATTGATTGCAGGAATGATTTTTGTAAAAGAAATAAATGTTTTGTGTGTAGATCATCTGCAACTATGACAAATGCATGCTTACTTTAAGTGTGTGTTGTGTGTGTGTGTGTGTGTGTGTGTGTGTGTGTGTGTGTGTGTGTGAGTGAGAGAGAGAGAGAGAGAGAGAGAGAGAGAGAGAGAGAGTGAGAGAGAGACAGAGAGAGAGAGAGAGAGAGAGAGAGAGAGAGCGACAAGGAAAGGTGTGTGAAACTGTAATTTCCTTGTAATAAGTTATAATCTGTGACGACACCAACCAGGTCCTTGTTTTGTACAGGGTGATCATAAGTACACTTTTGCTACCCCAGAGGACCTCGACCCCCCCCCCCCCCCCCCACACGCACATGAAAAACGAGTGATCATAGGACAATGAAACTTTGTGGAAACATTTGCAAGGACATGTGAAAGAGAAACTATGAATAAACCATAGAAAGAAGCACATTTTAATTTCCACAAAGTGGGTAACATTTAACTGTAGTGTACCATGTTTGTAGTCAGTGGTATAAATGTTGCTCAAAGTGATGATCACCTGCAACTACAACTGGTGGAACTACACTTAAGAAACCTTTTCACAATTGTTTGAAGCACTTTTTGAATGGTGGTCGATTGAATGTTCAGTTCTCATTACACGGCTTGTTCACTGATTGAAGGTCACAAATTGTGTCGAGTATTCTCAGCCACATCAACAGTAACTCTTCAACAGTTTTTGGTGCAATTATCATTTGGCTGCTCCCAGAAGCAATTCCTGAATCGCCAGTTAATTTGAACTTCCGAATCCCTTTGTTCAACCCCAGTGCAGAAAGAGAACCTCTCTGTACTCCTTAAATGCACTGACACTTGCGAAGAGCAGAAGGACTATTGCTGTTGTTATGGTAAAATAGCTCAACTTGAAACTTCCTGGCAGATTAAAACTGTGTGCCCGACCGAGACTCGAACTCGGGACCTTTGCCTTTCACGGGCAAGTGCTCTACCAACTGAGCTACCGAAGCATGACTCACGCCCGGTACTCACAGCTTTACTTCTGCCAGTACCTCGTCTCCTACCTTCCAAACTTTACAGAAGCTCTCCCGCAAACCTTGCAGAATTAGCACTCCCGAAAGAAAGGATATTGCAGAGACATGGCTTAGCCACAGCCTGGGGGATGTTTCCAGAATGAGATTTTCACTCTGCAGTGGAGTGTGCGCTGATATGAAACTTCCTGGCAGATTAAAACTGTGTGCCCGACCGAGACTCGAACTCGGGACCTTTGCCTTTCGCGGGCACGTGCTCTACCAGCAAGTGCTTCTGTAAAGTTTGGGAGGTAGGAGACGAGGTACTGGCAGAAGTAAAGCTGTGAGTACCGGGCGCGAGTCGTGCTTCAGTAGCTCAGTTGGTAGAGCACTTGCCCATGAAAGGCAAAGGTCCCGAGTTCGAGTCTCGGTCGGGCACACAGTTTTAATCTGCCAGGAAGTTTCATATCAGCGCACACTCCACTGCAGAGTGAAAATCTCATTCTAGCTCGACTTGTCCAAACCCATGTTGACTGTCTGCAACTGTAATCCACACTGATGCTTGTGTTTCAACACTATGTCACCATACCAGACCCATCACCTAATGACAGGTCATAACACTAACACTACCAACAACGTAAATTCTGCAGCACACAGTGTGAACATCACTCCTATGAAGTTGGATACCCCTATGGCAAAAAGTTTTCTGTCTAAACTGGCTTAAGTAGCAAAAGTTTAGTTATAAGCACACAGTCTGTGTGTGAGTGGGCTGTGAAACTAAAATAACATTAGAATAAACAATACCTATGTTTTATAAATTCTCATCACATTGTGATGAATTTTGACTATTCCTAGTTGGTATCTTTTGTTATAGGGTGAAATCAATAATTGTTTCATAACTTAAATTATGTTGTTGACATATAAACAAATATAAATTCTATACTAATTACAAACATTTGGGGGAACAACTAATAGTATTCTTAATGGATCTATTTGGCTCTATTCGAAAACATGTTAGCAAAGCTGGCTCTTAATTAATTCCAAAGTAATTAACAGTTTTGTCCAAAGTATTGTTTGCGTACTTATATTTGTTAATTTCATGATTTAAACAAATAGTTTGGCCTAACTCTTGTGGTAGAAGAAACTGTTAAAAAGACGGAATTTTTTGATGTATTCAGTTAATGTAATGAGTTAAGTTTTAATTGTAATTTCTGTAAATTAAACACTGCCCGCCCAGTTAGCCATATGGTCTAACGCACTGCTTTCTGGGTGGGAAGGTGTACTGGCCCCTGGCACGCATCCGCCCAGCAGATTAGTGTCGTGGTCTGGTGTGCCGGCCAGGCTGTGGGTAGTTTTTAAGGTGGTTTTCCATCTGCCCTGGCAAATGTGGGCTGGTTCTCCTTATTCTGCCTCAGTTACGCTATGTTGGTGATTGCTGCACAAACACTTACTCCACATATGCGTACACCATAATTACTCTACCACGCAAACATTTGGGGTTACGCTCATCAGGGGAGGGGGGGGGGGTGGGGGGGGGGGGGGTCTGGTTCACTGGGGGCCGAACTCCACAATAAACCTGGGTTTGGTGTGGGGCAGCAGTGGCAGTGGGGTGAGTGGACTGCTGTAACCTGTTGTGGGGTTTTGTACCACTGAAGGCTACTGCGGGGACAAAGCCTCTCTGTCGTTTCCAGGTCCCCAGTTCTATACAATACAAATTGAACATCGAACAATGTGAAGTTTCAGTACCTGTTATTATGACGCTATATAAGGGCCCAATTTTTGTTCCCAAGACAGTCAGTCCATGGCTGAGTTTCAGACAAAGTATCTGTATTGGTTATATCAACAACAATACATCCGTGAAATAAGTGTAACACAATTAGGCTGTGTGTTAAAACAATGACAGTGTCTGCTCCATATTTCTTCAAGAATTGTGAACTTTGTGGTTAGGTTTTTAATGCTTGTAGATGTTCAATAGTAAACTATTGTAGCAGTATGTGGAGGTTTGCCTGCAAACTATTAATGAGACTTATGGAAAGTTAGAACAACAGTGCACTAGCCACATATAACTGTGTATTATTGGAGGGTTGTGAACAGTGTAAGTAAACTACTGTGAAATGCAACTGTGCACATGTCGGCTACATTATTTAAAGTAGTCAGTGTTGTACTTCCACACCCCATTTTTCAGCCACTATCACAGTGCAGTACGTCGCCACGGAGGACAACCATCGAAATAATAAAGAAGGTGAACCGTCACAATATCAACTCATTTCATCAGCCATCACCTCATAAAATGACTTGTCTAATATCATAATGTACGTTTTGTGCATCGCCATGTACATGTTGCCTACAAGAATGATTCAGGGGACAAATAAGTAAGTAAAAAAACCATCCTCTTTTACATAAACCTGCTAAGATGGACCCAAATGCTGCTCACTTCTGTGCTCCTCCTCCAGATTCTGTGGGTGGAGTGATGGTGTGGGAGAGATTGTGCTAAAATGGATAAATTGAAACAGGTACTGTTCCTCCTTAAGGTAACTTCACATGCCATATTTAAACAGCAGTGTACCTAGTCTCATGTTGTGAGAAATGTGCAATGAGGGGTACCAGTACTTATCTGCCCCACATGTTCATTTGTCATGTCAGCCATCACGTCTGGGATACATTTGATCACCAACTTGTTCGAGGCAACTCTTACAAATTGGATGGTGGAGGAGATTCTCTAGGAATATATCCAGGCTCGCTCTGATTCTCTGCTGCATCATTTCAAGGCTCTGATTATTACATGTGAGTGCTTCACAATTTCAGCAATGTATACAGTTCTGTAATGATTTACAATTGTGCACTGTTATGTATGGCCCCTGTGGCAATCCAGACGTACTGAGATATTAGTTATTGAAGATACAAAACTGTTTTCCAGTGGTAACCATGAAAATAGTGTAATGCCTAATTCCATTCAGTTGTTACCAATAGAGCTGTTTACATAAAAAGAGTTGCACGTGCTAAGCCAGCACTGCACTCTCTTGAAACTGCAACTCTGCACAAGATACCACAGTATTTATATTATCATATTCATTCAAAATTTTTTGTTCTTCTTGGCCACTTTCTCAACTACCTTTGAAAAGACTGGAAGGAGTGATAATATATTATAAGTCTATAATTGAAGGTGGATTGATTATCTCCAGTTTTGTAGGTGGGTGGCACTACAGCATATTTAAATCTCTGGACATTACAAAAGGCAGAATATGGTTCTTAATAGGGTGTGTGACCACCATGGATGGCAATGCGTGCTCAGCAACATGTTCCCTATCTGGCTACAAGGTTGGTAAGTAGTTTTTGTGGTAAGATGTTCCATCCCTTCACCAGCATTGTTAACAAATGCCGGATGGGGAGTGTTATGGGACCATTGCTTTTCACAATATATATAAATGACTTAGTAGATAGTGTCGGAAGTTCCATGCGGCTTTTCGCGGATGATGCTGTAGTATACAGAGAAGTTGCAGCATTAGAAAATTGTAGCGAAATGCAGGAAGATCTACAGCGGATAGGCACTTGGTGCAGGGAGTGGCAACTGACCCTTAACATAGACAAATGTAATGTATTGCGAATACATATGAAGAAGGATCATTTATTGTATGATTATATGATAGCGGAACAAACACTGGTAGCAGTTACTTCTGTAAAATATCTGGGAGTATGCGTGCGGAACGATTTGAAGTGGAATGATCATATAAAATTAATTGTTGGTAAGGCGGGTACCAGATTGAGATTCATTGGGAGAGTCCTTAGAAAATGTAGTCCATCAACAAAGGAGGTGGCTTACAAAGCACTCGCTCGGCCTATACTTGAGTATTGCTCATCAGTGTGGGATCCGTACCAGATCGGGTTGACGGAGGAGATAGAAAAGATCCAAAGAAGAGCGGCGCGTTTCGTCACAGGGTTATTTGGTAACCGTGATAGCGTTACGGAGATGTTTAACAAACTCAAGTGGCAGACTCTGCAAGAGAGGCGCTCTGCATCGCGGTGTAGCTTGCTCGCCAGGTTTCGAGAGGGTGCGTTTCTGGATGAGGTATCGAATATATTGCTTCCCCCTACTTATACCTCCCGAGGAGATCACGAATGTAAAATTAGAGAGATTAGAGCGCGCACGGAGGCTTTCAGACAGTCGTTCTTCCCGCGAACCATACGCGACTGGAACAGGAAAGGGAGGTAATGACAGTGGCACGTAAAGTGCCCTCCGCCACACACCGTTGGGTGGCTTGCGGAGTATCAATGTAGATGTAGATGTAGATGGTCATAGGTGCATGTGGACATGCTGTGATATGGCTCCACAACACATCCAACATATACTGGAAAGCATTTAACTTGGGGAATGAGCAGGCCAGGTCCAGTCACCAAATAACTTCTCATTCCAAGAGCTCCTCCATCTGCACTGTTCAGTGTGGTCATGAATAGGAATCCGTAAAAATGAAATAAGGGCTAAATGCCCCCCTGAAAAAATGAACATGAGGAAGGAGTACAGTGTCACAAAAATTTGAACATTAGTACTTCCATGCAATATTATGCCTCACATGCAATAACACCTGGACCACCAAAACAACTGTGTTAAATGATGTTCCTGGATGCTTTACATATTCCCACCTCTTGCCATATAAGGGTATATCCATCATTGTCAAAAATGATCTTTTTGGTGATCTAAGTGTTGTGACGTGTAAAAGCTTAATGTTGTATGGGTGTACTAACCTCCAAATCTTTGTACACAGTACACTCACCAGTCAACGTCACTGTTGCACTACTGCTTGAGGATCGCTCCACTCACTTGTGTCACCAGCATTGACACTCAGTGTATTTAGCTGGCTGCCTCAGACATAGCTGCTTCAGATTTACGAGTTCAACATTATGTACCTCTTCTCAATATGTCTTCCTGTGCAACAGCAATTGAATAGAACTTGTTAACCACATATTAGTCTGAGATTCTCCTCACATAAAGCAACACAAGACCTCACAAATGAAGTGGTAACAGAGCTAAACAAGAAAAATTATCCTGTTGGTATATCCTGTGTCCTTGTCAAATCCTTTGTGCGGAACACAAAATTCTGTTTGGCAAACTAGAGTTATGATGCTAATGGCATCCCCCTCGTACAGATGAATTTAAAATTCTATAACAGCAATGAATGGATCTCATTAACAGACAGTATCTCAAGCATAAAAATAACTTCAGAATGGGGAAACATAAAATATGGAGTGTCACAGTGATCAATTCTGAACCGGCTCTTGTTTCTAGCTTACATAAATGATCTTTCAATTACTTTAAAAGGGCAATTCAAAAACTGTGACGTTTGCTGATGACACAGATCTACTAATAAAGAGTCCAAACTCAACTGCAGCAGATACAGCTGAGATGGCAGCTGAACAGGCCTGCAAGTGGTTCACAGCTAACAATTTAAGACTTAATCTTACAAAGACTCATATTTTACAACTTCAAAAAGTAATAGTGCCCCTTTAGCATCTGAAATGGACACTAATGGTCATAAACTAAATAAAGTACACACTAAAATTCCTTTTGGTGGATAAGTGGTTAAAATGGAGTAAACACATGTATAAACTAATGAAAAAGTGCAATTCAGTGCGATAGACCCCTACAATCATATCCAATTGTTCTGACTTAGGATGAGACTGTTGCTTTGTTTTCATTGTTGTATCATGGAATTGTCTACTGAGGCAGTGCATTTGAAATAAATGAAGTGTCTGTTCAGCAGAAGTCAGAAGTGAGAATTTTCTTGTTAATATGTATTTTTAATACTTTTATCAGTGTGGATACCATAATCTCAAAAACTGTTCTGTATTATGATGCAAAAATTTCTTTATTTATTATTTGACAGAGAATAAATGAACCCACTGAAGATGGGGAAACTCCTCCAAAACGTGTTTGAATATTAAAACAAGAAATATTGTTTTTGCTCAATGCAGAGTCACATATTCCTATTATATAAGAATATTGTGTTAAGTTGATATTCATACTTCTTGTGGAACACTTTTTAAAGATCATGGAATTCTTACAATCACTTCCCAATACATTTGCTGCTTAAGGGGGCAGTCCTCTTTGAAAATTAAAAAAAAAATCTTTTTTTTTACTGAAAATATTCTCTGGGATGACTACTTTATTGAAAGGTTCCACCCACGTTTGCCAGAAACTCTGTTACCAAGTGCCAAGGCAATTTGTGAAAAAGTGTATCCAAAAACCATTCACAGTGGGGAAAAAATAGACAAAATTTTGGCCAATGTGGCAGCATGTAATTTCAACAATGGTGATTATAGAAATGTGCTTTAACTTGAGATTGGACCAGAACAAAAGCAGATGAAAAGGCTGCCAGAGAGGCCCACAGGATCACCATTGCAATGAAGATGATTTAGGACCTCTTTTTGGATCTGGAGGGATTTCTGTATGGTTCAGGGATCACTGGCTAAGGGTATGTTTGACTTAATTACAAAAAATGTAACCAGAAACTTCAAACATGTTTCTCTCAAAATTGTATTTTTCAAATTGACAGGAATCATAACTTGTTAATAGTATGTATGATACTGTTTGTAATTTTATGCCAGCATTTTAAATTGAATTCTCTGTGAGCATACATAACTGTTTAGCAATAACATCAAAAGTCTATTTTTGGTGCACACTTTTGCCTGAATTTTTTGAGTGGAGAAAATGACATTTGTTTCAACACCTCACATTTTTTTTAGAATGTAATATTTTTCAATTAACCTATGTATGTTGATAGAAAATATATTGAAAATGACTAAGTAAGATTATTTTGTTACAGCTCCAATAAGGAGACTTCAGAAATTCCCGCCAATGGCCATTTTTCCGGCTGCAAGGGGTACTTCCATATGTTGCAGCGGTCACAGGGAGCATCTGACGTGGACACAAAAATGATTTCATATAGACAAAGATGTAAGGAATAAAACTATACCATCTAATTTAGCATTAATTTTTATTTTGCTTGGAGAAATAATTATGAATATCAACTTTTTTTATGCATTCAAAGGCACCCTTAATGGTTGTTTTTGCTGATAATAAAATCAATGTCAGATCAGCTATGATATATACAATCACAATAAAACACACAAAAATAATTTCCCCTTCTTGCTCAGGGCTCAGAATGGAGTTATGCACTCTAGTGATAAGATATTCAGTAGGCTCCCATCTAACATAAGCAAGAAATTGGGATTCCCCACTAATTCAAAAGAATTCAAAAGAAAGTTAAAACCCTCTCTCATTAGCCACTCTTTTACAAATTACTGTGTCTGACTATCTTCACTGGTGTCCAAAATTAAAGCAACAAACTGCTATTTCCTCTTCCTGTTTTTAAGTAATGATATAATTATACAATCTGTCAACCAGATGTCCTTAGAATCGTGTTCCGCATGGAAGATGACATTCCGTTCAATGGACAACCCTGCCAGTGGCAATATCAGGTCACCTATGAAATGGGGTAGTGATTGCCGGGTAGCCCCACATCCACAGTCGTTATCTACACATTCACAAATGGTGTGGTATAGCACAGAGAAGACGCATACCAGACTCTCTGTGATGGAGAGGCATAGAAATGATGGAAGCAGGACAGTTGCAAACTGATTTGGGCTGATGGATTAATGTGAATAATTTTGTTGTTTCTTGGATATGACAACATTTTATAGAGACTGAAACTGTATCCTGAAAAGCAGGACAGGGCGTTCCACATGTAACTTCAGAAGAGAGGACCATTATTTGGGAGACTGAAACTGTATCCTGAAAACCAGGACAGGGCATTCCACATGTAACTTCAGAAGAGAGGACCATTATTTGGGAGACTGAAACTGTATCCTGAAAACCAGGACAGGGCGTTCCACATGTAACTTCAGAAGAGAGGACCATTATTTGGGAGACTGAAACTGTATCCTGAAAACCAGGACAGGGCATTCCACATGTAACTTCAGAAGAGAGGACCGTTATTTGGGAGACTGAAACTGTATCCTGAAAACCAGGACAGGGCATTCCACATGTAACTTCAGAAGAGAGGACCATTATTTGGCTGTAAGGGCACAACATTACTGCCATAGTACTGCATGGCAACTGGCACGTGAGCTCACAGCACCCACTAGACATGTTGTATCTAGGCAAACGGTGTGCAGAAGGATTTGGCAGAGTGCCTTTATTGTCAGAGACATGCTGTATGTCTATCTCTGGTGTCTCTTCACAGAAGGGAACATATACAGTGGAGCCCTCAACATGCCACCTGGGTGGTCAAGCAGTGGGCCAATGTTATTTTCACAGATGAGTTCCGATTTAGTCTGGAGAGTGATTCTCGATGGATTCGTATCTGGGGGGAATGTGGAACATGATTTTGGGACCCAAACATTGTGGAAAGATACCAGTATTGAGGAGGATCCCTAATGATGTGTGCAGGGATTATGTTTACCACTCGAACCCCTTTTCATGAAATTGTACGGGTGAATCGGCAAGGTTTAACTGCTGTCAGCTATTGTGATGAGATCTTGGGACCTCATGTGCAGTTGTTGCAAGGTGCTGTGGGCCCAGACATTGTATTGATGCATGATAATGCTCTACCTCATGGAGCATGGGTGGTTGATGTTTTCTTGGAAACAGAAAATATTGCACACAGGGTGTGGCCTGCTCACTCTCCCGATTTGAATCCCATAGAGCATGTCTTGATGCACTAGAGAGGTGGCTTGCATCATGTCATCATCCACCAACCACACTCTAAGACTGCCTCAACATGAGACAGATGACATTATTCACAGCATGCCCCATTGTTGTCAGGCTTGTATTGCTGCCAGAGGTGGTCACACCCCATACTGAACACATTAATTGGTTCCCAGAATGTGTGTGCAAGTCCATTAAGTTGGAAAAAATGAAGATTTTTATCAACTGTTATGCATGTTACACTCGTTTGCGTTATGTATTCCTTACATTGTTTATACTTTACTATCTACTGTTTTCACTATTTTGTGGTATAATAAATGCAACCTCGCAACATTTCCTTTTGTTGCTTTATATTTTGGACACCAGTGTATATTCAGGGATAGAAAAATTCTGTTTGCTATAAGGCAAGTAGCAGTGTTTGTTATAAAGCTATATGATGAGTAACAATGTTGTATTAATAGGACTCTATATTAATAAATATTTAACTATTTTCTGTGAAAAATACCATTGTAATGTAGCAAATATTAAGCTACTAATAGCAGATAAACAGCAACTGTATAATAAATCAGAGAAGGTGGCAGCCCATTTTCAAAGTAGCAGCTTTCTTACCAATTTACTCAATTGGATTTAGATAGCATAATGCGTGAATAGCATTAAGCAGTAGGATGATAGTTCACTGTTAATACAGTATACAGATTAAGTTTCTGTAATGTCTTTGTCTCATGGTAATGCATGCGTTCAACTGTTCATCATCCATGAAAGTTCTCTTTCTTGGTAGAATCTATGGAACACAATGAATGAATGAGAGACTGTCAAAGTTAATTGTCATAGTGGCCAAGAGGTGAGAGTTTTTGGTGATCCTAGGGGAGAGTTACATCAGGACAACAACAGGGTAATCATGAGAGCAGGAGATGTGTTACAGTCTATTTGAGTGCAGGAGCTTCTGAGTGAAGGTGTTCCTACCATCTCAGTTGAAAAGGAAAGGTGAATAAGAATAAGTATGTAAATAACTGAGATACCTATAATGATACATGAATTGTTTGATTATACCGTATTTTATCACTTAGCAGAGATGCTGAGTCTCAAATAGTCACAACGAAAAGACCGTCATAAATAAAGCTTTCACACACACACACACACACACACACACACACAGACATACACTTGCACGCAAACACATCTCTCACATATCACTGCAGTCTTGGGCAACTGAAGTTACACTGCGCACAGCAGCACGAGTGCATGATGGGAGTGGCGACTGGGTAGGATAAGTAAAGGCTGGGTCGGGGAGGGAGAGGGATAGTAGGATAGGGATGGTGGACAGTTAAGTGCTGCTGTGGACAGCCCAGGGACGAGGTGGGGAGAGGGTAGAGCAGCTATATGCAGTTGGGAGGTTACATGGCAGGCAGGGGAGAGGTGGGGAGGAGAAGGGGTAACGGAAAAGGAGAGAAGTAAAAAGACTGGGTGCAATGGTGCAGTGGTGGAATGAGGGCTGTATAGTGCTAGAATGGGAACAGGGAAGGGGCTGGATGGGTGAGGACAATGACTAACGAAGTTTGAGACCAGGAGTTTTATGAGAATATAGGATATATTGCAGGGAAAGTTTCCAGCTGTGCAGTTCAGAAAATCTGGTGTTGTTGGGAAGGATCCATATGGCACAGGCTATGAAGCAGTCATTGAAATGAAAGATGTCATGTTTGGCAGTGTGCTCAGCAACAGGGTGGTCCACTTGTTTTTTGGCCACAGTTTGTCGGTGGCCATTCATGTGGACAGACAGCTTGTTGGTTGTCATGCCCACATACAATGCAGCACAGTGGTTGCAGCTTAACTTGTAGATCACATTTTACAGGTAGCCCTGTCTTTGATTGGGTAGGTGATGTCTGTGACCGGACTGGAGTAGGTGGTGGTGGGTGGATGTATGGGACAGGTCTTGCATCTAGGTCTATTACAGGGGTATGAGCCATTGAATAAGGTGTTGGGAGCGGGGGTTGTGTAGGGATGGACGAGTGAATTGTATAGGTTCGGTGGATGGTGGAATACCACTGTGGGAGGGGTGGGAGGATGTTGTTACATACCATCCTGGATTTTCTATTGTTTGATATTTTATCATTTCCCATTATCTAAGTGTTGGAAAAGGGGTGGGTCTCAGAGGTCACTAATAACTTGAGATACTCTTTTATGGGTGTTGGCAATATATTTACAGAAGTTCAGTCAGGGTGGTTATAGTTAAATTTTTGCTACCTGAGCTGGTGTAGACAGAAAACTATTTACAGTATGGATACCCAACTTTATAGGAATGATGTTCAGACTGTGCAGGTCAGGATTTGTATTGTTAGCATCATGACTTGCCATTTGACACCATTGCTGGAAGGCGATGTTTGGTTGAAGCACAAGCATCAGTGTGCATTACAGTTGCAGACAGTCAACAAGGCCCTGGATGTGCCAAGCAGGGCTTCACTAGTAAAGCTGTTTTATCAAAACAACAGCAATAGTGCTGTTGGTTTTTGTGGGTATTGACTCATTAAAGGAAATCTGAGAGGTCATCTTTCCACGCCAGAATTGCAGAAGATGTTGTGGAAGTACAAATTAACTGGCGATTTGGGAATCACTCCTGAGAATGGCCACATGCTAATTACACCACAAATTGCTGAAGAAGTTACTGTTGCCATGGGTGAGATTGCTGAATGCAGTGTGTGATCTTCAAGATGTGCCTGAGCTGTGTCAAGACAACCAAACATTCCATGGTTCACCTTTCAAAAAGTGCTGCGAAGTTGTTACATTGTACCCAGGCTGCAATCAATGTGGATGGTCATCACACTGAGCAACATTTGTAAGCTGGAACATAAATGCTACACATTTAACAAATGTTACCTTCTCGTGTTTCTTTCAATGAGTTATTCATTATTTCTCTTCTGCATGTCCTTACAAATATTTCTACAAAGTTTCATCATCTTACAATCTATTGTTTTTGTTGGGAGCCCTCTCAAGTAGCGAAAGCTCAATTATAACCACCCTGTATAGGGGACACTGTTGATGACTGAATAATAAAAAGCAAAAACCTTTTTGGATTACACCAGAAATGGATATATATTTAAGGATATTTGTGTTAAAGGATTGCCTTGTTGCATTAATTTTAAACACATTGTTTCATATCATATTTTTTTATTTATATCTGTTGTCCCCACACTACATACTCAAAAGTGCAAAGTGACATGAACATATATACTTTTTTTTTTACTCCATAAATGCCTGTTGAATTCTGTGGATACACTGCACCACCATACAAACTACTTTACGTAAACTTCACTACTTCCCTTTTTAATACATGTAAGAGATCAACAATAACCTCTCTATTTTGGCAAGATCAACAAATTCAGCCACTTAGGAGGAAGTTAGTAAAATATTGCACACACATGAAGTATAGACAGCACACAATAAAACTTGAATTGTATAGGATTAAAATGCTCAGCTCAATATCAAAATTAAAAATGTGCATAAAACTGTGAAAATGCTTAGCTCATAATAACACATGCAACAACATGATATCAAACGAAGTGAATTACATCACTAAAATGTATGGGTAACATAATTCATGTTTAAAATAAATACATGTATTTTATGTATCTTCATAAATAAAATCTCTATGAAACGAAACACCTCACAATTAAGGAATAACATTGATTTTTAAACAAAAATCTACCATAACAACTCTTAAAAATACTATTCAGTGAACTGATTGAATAACAACAAATTTCATGTCTGATGGTAATGTGAAATGTCTTAACAGTGCCAATATATACAAACAATGCATGACTATTTTATTCATACTAATTTTTGGTTTTAGAGCGTATTTTCCACAAAAGATGAGACAAAAATTGCCTTGTCTTGTCAGAATCACAAAATATATATTATATTTACATATACCATAGCAGAAATAAAAATTTATTTTATTTGTTTGTTGCTTTGTTAAGGCAATGATATCACATTTTCAAGACTTATTTCATTTATATTAGCTACCAATGACCATCTGATACACAAGATTCACAATAATATTATAGCTTGATTTAACAATATATTTTATTATATAAACTCTATTTGAAATAGTAAGTACCATTATTTCCTCTTACAGTATGTCTAATACCTCTTGCCATTGGAAATCCGTTGCACATATCTTAAACGTACCTTCAGTAACTCGGTTCTGCAAAGCAATATATCAACTAGCATTTTCTTAAGACGGCAACAGGTTTCATTATGTATAATTCATATGTACAAAGTTACCACAGCATGTTTAGCATCTTTTTGCAGAAATTCTATATACAAGTTGCTAAAAATTCTGCATAATTACATGCTGCTCTTTTAAAACATTATCATTACAGGCTATAAAAATATTTATAATAGTCACATTTTGCACAACTTCTTAAGGAACAGGCACTTAAATGTTTGCATTACTTTCCTCAATTGACAATGAATTATATTATTGGCACAATTTTTTCAATGGTTAATTTAGTTGGACAGAGGAGTTCCAACAGGCTGACTGTGTGGAGTGACATAATTATGGGCATGTTAACAATTCATTGCAGTTGATCAAAATTCATTCTGGAAGAAAGAACACAATTTTTCCATCTTAGCATAGGTATATAAAGCAGGAGGTAAGTACCATCTATCGGAAATTTCATTTTCAGGAAAAATGGTTCTGAACACTGCACAAATTTTACTGAAACAGTAAAATGACTGAGTTATTAGTTTTTGTTATTTTAGTGGCCATAAAATAAAATATGAGCACTGTCTGACAAGTGCACAAAAAGTAATTTTGCATGAAACATTTATTATGTCTGTGTGCATGTATGTGTGTCTGTTCTGTATCCCACAATCTGGAAAGATTTATAGGATGAATCAATAAATCAATTTATATGCATATCTGGTACCTATTATATTTGTCAAATAGTTTGCCTGTTTAACTAGTACAAATGTTATTTTTAAAAGGAACTTCAATTTAAGATGCTTTTCAATACCTTCAAAAATAAAAATAGTTCACACTGTGTTGCAAAGTATCTGATAAAATCTAAATGTCACTGTTTTATAAAAACCAATAAGGCAACACTGGAGCAATGTGTTATTCAAAAGTGTGAGATAAAAGTTTGTTTATTTAAACTGATATAAAAATCACCTGTGGTGTAGTACTATGCTGTATATTACGGACAAATTAAGGACGTCAAGACTGGAACTGATACATGTTTCATCTAAAGACTTGGTGTGCATGTAGCCATGATTTTTAAAAGATGATAATGCTGGTACTATTGTAATTTAGTTACAGATATTTTTTCTGAATTACAACTCCTCAAGCAAAATTTCTGGGTACTTTTAAATGTGCTTATATGTACATATATAAAAGAACTTTTCATTTTTTGTGAGGCATGTTATAAAAATTAAAACTGCACCTATTTATCATCATGTCGATGTTACAGTGAAGTTAAAAAACAGTTTCATTCAGCAGAAATAGCCAAAATAATAGTTGTAGGCTGTGGGAATTGAATGTGCAGTAACTTCACAATAAACCAATATGGTCAAAGGAGCTAAAACTGTCTGCATAAAACTGTGTTACATGTAAGCTTTTACATACAGCCAAATGAGTCTCAACACCTATGCATCAGTCAACATAAACTGTAAGTACAGTTTTTTTCTGTCAAGCCAAACTCTTCAACACTCACACAATCATACATAAACCATTTTTTCAAAAAATACTGACTATTAATGTACACTGTAGTCATTTGTACCTTTAATTACAACACAGTTATGACACCAATACAACTACAAATTTAAATTATTCAATGGAATGTAACTAGTTCGAGTTAAGCATAATGTTACTTCTTTTAAATTGCCACAAAGTGTCCAGCAGCAGCATCCCTTTATGAAATACACTCAGTATAGTAACATTAGTCACTAGCCTTGCTCCTGACTGATAAGATGAGAACATTCAAAGCTTGGATGCAAAGTTAATTAACCTGCAGCTACTATACTGATAGTACTTAATTAGTTTTAATGTAGGTAATGAGAAATCTACAATTATGACATCAGAGAACAAATGTCACAAAGAGACACACCTTAAATTAGAGCCAAATTAAAATCTACATTGAGAATAGTTTACCACTTGTGCTGTAGTGGCATGCATCTAATTTATCATACCCTGAACAAAAATATCATGCTACTGCTTAGAAATAAAGTCTTATAAAAATATTTTGCATTCCTAGCTGAATAATCTTTTATTTAAATGGCCCCTGAGACAAACAAACAGGGATTGGTGTAGTCTGATAAGAAATGGACGTAACTTTATAATCCAGACTTTACAGTGAAATTGTGATAAATTAGAGCATGATTGCATTTACAATTTCCATCTTTGTCATTCATGTTACATGTACATATTTATGTATGGATGATAATGCATACGTTATTTACATAATGAGAACTTCCATTTCTCTATAATTTGTAAAGTTCATTCTGCACAGAAATTGTGTCATTAAAAAAATTAAATTGTAATTTACCACATCTCACTGCGCAGAGCTTATAGTACATTTTATATTCAAACATTTTATTCTTCCATAGGAATACTAATTTAATTTTGAGTTTTCAGACTGCTTAACAAGTAATAAGCATTCACATTTCAACAATCCACTTCACATTATTTCACACACTTCCCTAATATTCTTTCCGATGATGTATGGAAGACTAGCAGTGAGCTTTTAAAATGATGAATGGGTTGGAACGCTGTGGCAGACTTTCAAACGCATTCCAATCTGTGGAAAGGAAATATGCAATGAATACTTTGTTGTTCAGCAAACACAATATTTCTTTAACACATATTTGACACATAATAACTTCATTTGGAAATTATTCTATATTGACAGTGAAATGAATTAAGAAAGTACATGGACTAGAGGGGCAAGCTTTGAAACTATTGGTAAACTACTCCTAATGACAAAGAAGTGCAGATTATGATATAAAATCTTCATAACACACTGATTGCAGCCATCTGTAGATATAATTGAGTTAATATACAGTCACGGTGTTCAACAATGTGTTTAAAAACAGCCCAGGTCCTCCACTCCCTCCCTCCCCCCCCCCCCCCCCAACCAACACAAACAATCATATGTTTGCTCTTGACTGCAAGTTCTTTCAAAACTAAAGTTTCATTATTTAGGAACTGTAATCTAGAATGGCAATGTATTTATATTTTAATCCAAAAGGGAGAATCAAAAACAATGCAGAACAGCACAGTATAAAACATTTCTTCATGAATTTGCAAATAAAGTGTGATGTGAGTTACAGAGTAAGAAGAATGTTTTTATCATTTCTTACTTTACCAGTAAATATCTTGAAAAATGAAAGAAAAGAAAACCAAAATCACACAAAAATCCTCCTCGTTCCATTTTACCTTTCCATCTTTATTTCCAGAGTATAAAAATTGTCAGTTTTTATGTTATTTTGGTTTTCTTTTCCTCTACTCTGTCGCATTTCTTTTCACTGAATGAGTTCCTCTATTGATCTGTTTAAAATTTTAATTTCTATCTGCTTATCCAAAGTTTGTATTAGTTCTATTTTTTACTACAGTGTCTTACTTTCCAACATTTTCTGAAGACAAAGTTGTATTTATAAAACGTAGATTCCACTTACCACACACACACAGCACAACTGCGCCAGACAGCAGCATTATTGTGAAGGCTCTACTTCATAGAGCTCCGTGAAGAATGCTGGTGTGACTGAAACAGAGGGTATATACTCTCAGATCACAATTGTCTGCTGCCTCTACTCAGCGAGTAGTGGTGTGTTCATAAGCACATTTAGAACATTTAAACAATGGAAAATCCAGGATGGAGTGTAACAATATTATGAGAAGGATAGTTGCTACTCACCATATAGTGGAGGTGCTGAGTCGCAGATGGGCATAGCAAAAAGGCTGTTGGAAAGTGAGCTTTTGGCCAACTCACACATACATGACCACAGTCTCTGGCTCCTGTTGTCATGTGTGTGTGTCTGTCGTCTATTTTTGACAAAGGCCTTGTAGACCAAAAGCTCATTTTCCAACAGTGCTTATTGTTGTGCCTTATCTGCGACTCAGTATCTCCACTATAAGGTGAATAGTAACTATCCTCTTCATATTGTTGTGCTCAGAACATTTGTATTTCATCTTGGATTTTCCAGTACGTCAGTCCCACATTCAAACAATTTGATTATGTGCTGTGCACATTGTTGCTCTTGCCTATCATATACTTATTTTATCAAGAATAGTGTTAAAGAGAAAAAAATACTTCCACTGCAAAAGTATATGAAAACCCTTCCTATATCATGACAAATATTGTACTGATGATCCATTCGGACTTGAAAAACTACAGTCTAAAAGTGAATCATTTACATTCTTCCCTAATGAGCAGCATTGGGATAATAAGACTTGCAATTTTTAGACTTAACATGTTCAGAAGTTTTGGTTGCAACAATAACTGAGACAAAAGATGCCTCATCTCTCAGCCATGAGAGTCTACAGTTTTTAAGAAGACAATGATGCATGATGTTGGACGAAAAGTGTTAAAGTGCTCAGTGGAAACTATGTATTTAATAGTGTGTATTATCTTAGAAACACATTAACTTTATTGTAATAACAATAATAATAAAAATAATAATTTGTAATACACATGAATAACAATTATTTGAAATTACAGATATAATTTGACAACCATCTTCTATCTTTGTCCACCACATTACATCAAACAATGGAAAATCCAGAATGGAATGTTGTTGTACCTATCTGTGACTCACCATCTCTGCTGTATGGTGAGTAGCAACCACTTTACATCAGAAAGTAACTCACATATCAATCAAATGGAGAATTCATTTGAGTAAACTGAAAACTGCAAGGAGACCGTATTGCTGGTTGGTGATTACCTTCCGGAAGTGAAAATCTAAGTACTGCCAAAAGACACATTTAAAAGTAGAAAAATATCCCTACACCTTGGAACTCTTAGTTCCTTCCTCAGAGGGGAAAGACAGAGATGTTTAAGGAGCAGCTGGTCACTCAGACCACAGATTGAGAGGAATGGTCCTACTGAAATGATGAGGGGAGACAAAGATAATGTGGGAGGGAAGGGGGGAGGGGAGAGGGGAACATCAGAGAGAGTAAGAGATCAAAAATAGTATTTTGCTAAGCACTGTATAAGCTTCAATCCATAGATGATAGAAGGAGCAACTGAAAAGTAAAGATTAATTAAGAGAAATATATCTAAAAACAAAGGTGATGTGACTTACCAAATGAAAGTGCTGGCAGGTCGACAGACACACAAACAAACACAAACATACACACAAAATTCAAGCTTTCGCAACAAACTGTTGCCTCATCAGGAAAGAGGGAAGGAGAGGCAAAGACGAAAGGATGTGGGTTTTAAGGGAGAGGGTAAGGAGTCATTCCAATCCCGGGAGCGGAAAGACTTACCTTAGGGGGAAAAAAGGACGGGTATACACTCGCACACACACACACATATCCATCCACACATATACAGACACAAGCAGACATATTTGAAGACAAAGAGTGTGCGCTGTGAGTACTGGGCGTGAGTCATGCTTCGGTAACTCAGTTGGCAGAGCACTTGCCCATGAAAGGCAAAGGTCCCGAGTTCGAGTCTCGGTCAGGCGCACAGTTTTAATCTGCCAGGAAGTTTCATATCAGCGCACACTCCACTGCAGAGTGAAAATCTCATTCTGGAAACATCCCCCAGGCTGTGGCTAAGCCATGTCTCCGCAATATCCTTTCTTTCAGGAGAGCTAGTTCTGCGAGGTTCGCAGGAGAGCTTCTGTAAAGTTTGGAAGGTGGGAGACGAGATACTGGCAGAAGTAAAGCTGTGAGTACCGGGCGTGAGTCGTGCTTCGGTAGCTCAGTTGGCAGAGCACTTGCCCGCGAAAGGCAAAGGTCCCGAGTTCGAGTCTCGGTCGGGCACACAGTTTTAATCTGCCAGGAAGTTTAATAATTATCTTCCTTTTTCTCAATTGTCATCATGGTCCATCGAAACTCCATTGTGAGGGATCACAATGAGTTATTTACTTCAGCTTTCCATGTGCACTAATACTATTCAGGCTTTTCAGGCGTGTAACACATTTCTTTTTATGCATGAATTCTTAAGTAGACATTTCCTACGAATTTTCAATACTCAATTGCACTCAGCAATGTCTGTCATCTCAAGCCCTATAAGAGCCACTCAGTACCATAAATCAAACTGTTTCTCACAATTAAAAATAATGTGACCTTCCAGTAATGCACCTTTTAATAAGTTATTTTGTTTCAGTAGGATATATACATAAGATCAGCACACACAATACACTTCAACAGATAGAAAAAACAAGCCATTCATTATAAAATATAATAAGAAACTTACTGTTAAAAATGAAGAGCTATCACTATTCCTTGCTGCCCTTGAAGCTACAGTTCCTGCTGCTCCTCTCGCTACAATGGCCTGTAGTTTCTGCAGCTGACTTAACAGTGAAGCGTTGCTGTCTTCTAGTGTCTCTATCTTCTTCTTGTAGTCTGAATTCTCATTCTGGAGTATTTCCACCTTCCTTTCTAGTGCATCCATGTACTCTTTCTTTTTCCGTCTACTTTCTTGTGCGGATATCTGTTAACAGACAACATTACAATTTACCTTAATAGTCAAACAAATTTTTTTATTTGACTGTTGCTTATTGTTTGTCTAGAATACTGTTCTTATTCTTGATGTATGAGATCAAATACAAAGAAGGTTAAGTCAATATTTCTTATGATTTATCAGAATACAGCTGAAAACAACACTTATTATTCACATTTTCTATTTATATTCTAGATAAGTTATTATTTTTCCAACAACTGTATCATCACATTTATTTTAAAGAGATTTGTTGGTTATGGGTGGTTGTTTATGTTAACATATTGGTGCAAAAATAGTGAGCCCTGGGTGCCATCTGCTGTGTAGTTTTGTGTCTGAATGGTGGAAGCTGGGTTATGAGAGACTGCTCCTATAAACAGTTGGTATATAGTAACAGAACAGTTGGTATATAGTAACAGCTTTAAGGATAAGCAGTGGTAATAAGAGTTTATCAATAACCAAAACAAAATTCATAATGGATCTTCTTGACAAAGGTCATATAGTAAGCTCTTCACATCACTGAGAGTGTCATCCAAACATTTCAAAACATAAACATTTATTTGCTGAAGAAAATGTATAGCTAAAGGCACTTTGTTGTTTGTGTTTTATTTTCTTTTGAGGTATCAAATAACATTCAAATTATTTTTCTCCTTCAATACAGCTGACTTTTTAACATCTGAAACAGTGTTCATTAAAATCATTTTTCATCTGTTTACATTTTTATACATGCATAATATAAGCTTTTTCCTTGTCCAGATATTGGAAAACATAAGTAACCTGTTGCTTTCAGATGTGTCTATCAAGGAATGTTGTAGGAAAATACCAAGTCCTCATTCAAGCTTTGCAGTTGTCACAAAAATAGAGAAACAATAAAAATAAATATTAAGAAGACAAAGGGAGGAAGGAAGACTAGCTTTCAACATCCCATCGACTTCATTAGAGGCGGAGCACAGGCTTGGATTGCTTCAAGGATGGGGCAGGAAATTGGCCATGCCATTTCAAAGGAACCATCCCGGCATTTGACTCATGCAGTTTAGGGAAATCACAGAAAACAAATAAATATGGCCAGATATGGATCTCAACTATCATCCTCCCGAATGTGAGTCCAGTGTGGTAATCTCTGCATCACCTCACTTGGTTAGGAAGGAAAAACCTACTACTAGAGTCGCAGTGAGTGTGGTAGGAATTGGTTATAACTTCCAATGTTATCAGACAATGCAACAATCTGCTGTTTCTGAATGTGTGAAGTCTTATACATTATTAGCATTTTAGAACTCTAGAATTTATCATTGATGCTTTAGAAAATAAAGTCACTCATATAAAACAGGCTTTTTAAAATTGTTTTCTGGGGCACTGCACCTAAAGTAAATAAATTATTAATTTAGCACAATGTGTACAAAAAATAACCTAAAATAGATAAGTGTACAACTTGCAGATGTCTCTTTAAGGATATTGGAATACTTACAGTCACTTCCCAGTACATTTATTTCTTAATGGTTTCTGATAATAAAAGCCAGTTTTAAATTAATTGTGATTTTTACAGTCACAATACAACACATAAAAATGATTATTTGTGAAGATTTTGCCATCTTGCCTGGGATTCAGAGTGGCCTTATGCAGTCTGGTGCAAATGTGTTCAAGTTACTAATATAAAGCAAGAAATCGGAAAACATTTCCTATTCAAAAGAAAATTTAAAATATACCCCATTAGCCACTTCTTTTATAAATTATCAGATGATCTACATTCAGTTACTCAACATTTCTGTTAATTACTTGGCAAGTTGAAGTGTGCCTTATAGTGTACTATTGTAAACAGACTCCAGTCTGTACACAAGTGGGTAACTACTTTCTTTGAAAAAATGCCAGTACAGTCTGGTCAATATTAAGCTGCCAATGGAAGATAAATAACATCTATTCAGTATGACTCAGGGGTCATGGACTTCATCCCACAACTAATTAATAATGTTCATCCACTACTGTTTTTCATATAATTTCTGAAAATATTCAGTTGCCACACATAACATCTAAAAATTCCCTAACATGAAAAATGCGGTATACCAACTTCATCAGCAACTTCTTTTTAGAGATTTAGCAATTGCCAATAATTTTGTTCATCACATTTTAACATACTGGGGCATCCGATGTGTTCATGATATTCAAGTTCGCACAGCCTTCTTTGAAATGTATTTTATTCATAAAATATTTGACAAAAGTAAAATTTAACATTTACAATGCTTGGTGTTGCATTTTACTCCTTTCTTAAAGTAACATTTAATGCAAATCCATTCTTACAGTATTTTTACAAGTTAAAAAGCACTTAGCTTACTGAAAATGTGTAAACTTCTCGACAACCACCAACAGAGTTAACACTCAATATGAATAATAATGTCAAAATACATCAGAAAAAGTGACAATTGGACATATAAACTTAGAAAATAAAACTAAACAATTCTGCGTACTTTTGATGAAATCTGGTACTGAGAGCAATATGATAATAGCTCCTTCACCATGGAGATTTTTGAGCAAAATATGAAGGGAGACTAGGGTTGAATGTGCCATTGATGATGAGGTAACTAGAGACTGAACACCTCTGCAGTTTGCCAAGAGACAGAAAAAGAAACTGATTGTGTGCTTTTCTATGCAATTCTTCTGGCATTTCCCTTAAGTGATTTGAGAAAATTGTGGAAAATCTAAATTTAGATAGCTAGATGAATTTTTGATCCCTGTGTCTAGTGCCAGTACAATTGTGCTAGCACACTTGGCCAGAGGTTGAAAATACTGCTAAAGTTGTAAAGTTCTATTATTATTATCACACAACCGGTTTCAGGCTCTTATACGGCCATCTTCAGGTGTCATAACTTGGTGCTGTGACCCTCAAGTGCCGTGGTGGACTTGTACTTATACATCTACATATATACTCCGCTAGCCACCAAGTGGTATGTGGCAGAGGGCCTTATTCATATAAAGTCATATTCCACCCCCCCCCCCCTCCCCCCCGTCTGTCCCACTCACAGATCATGTGAGGGAAAAACGACCGTCTGAACACCTCAGTACGAGCTCTAATTTCCCTTATCTTTGAATGGTGATCATAGCGCGATATGAAAGTTGTTGGTAATAATATATGCTCTACATCCTCAGCGAAGATCAGATTTTGGAATTTAATGAGCAGCCCCTTCCGTTGTGCATCATCTATCTGCAAGTGAGTCCCACTTCAAACTTTCTATGAGATTTGTAACGCTCTCATGATGGCTAAATGTACCAGTCACGAATCTTGCTACTCTTCTTTGGACCTTCTCAATCTCTTGAATCAGACCCAACTGGTAAGGGTCCTGTGCAGACAAACAATACTCTAAGACTGGTCGAACTAAAGTATGGTAAGCAATTTACTTTGTTGAAGGACTGCATCACTTCAGGATTCTACCAATAAACCACAATCTGGAGTTTGTCTTACCCGTTGCTTGTGTAATCTGATCATTTCACTTGAGATCATTTCCAATAGTCACTCCCAGATACTTGACAGATGTTACCACTTCCAAACACTGGGCATTTATTTTGTACTTGAACATTAATGGGGATTTTCGCTTTGTTATATGCAGTAGGTTACACTTACTAATATTGAGAGATACCTGCCTGTCATTACACCACGCATTTATTTTCTGCAAATCCTCATTAATTTGTTCACAACGTTTATGTAAACGTTTATGTAACGTTTAAACGTTTATGTAAATCGTAGAACGTTTATGTAAATCGTAAAAAGCAGCGGACCTATTACACTGATCTGGGGCACACCTGATGTTACGCTTGTTTCTGTTGAAGTCTGCCCATTCAGGATGACATACTGCTCTCTGTCTGTTACATAACTTTCTATCCAACCACATACATAATTGGATAGATCATAAGCACGCACTTTTTGAAGCAAGCGACAGTGTGGAACTGAGTCAAACCCCTTTCAAAAGTCGAGGAATATGGCACCAACCTGGGAGCTGGTATCTAGAGCCTGTTGTATATCATGCACAAAGAGGGCCAGCTGTGTCTTGCATGACTGCTGTTTCCTAAAACCATGCTGGTTCCTGCAGATGTGCTTCTCAGAGTCTAGAAAGGTCATTATGCCTGAACACAGAATATGTTCCATGATTCTACAACAAATTGATGTCCGTAAAATTGGCCGGTAATTATGTGCATCCGATTTTCTAGCCTTTTTATAGATTGCTATGACCTGGGCCATCTTCCAGTCCTGTGGAACCTTCTGCTGTTCCAATGATCTCTGATAGATGATGGTTAAGAATGGTGCTATATTTGTAGCATAGTCAACATAAAATCTTATGGGCATACTGTCTGGGCCTGGTGCCTTCCTGGCATCTAAGGATCTTAACTGTTTTACAATCCTAGATACACTAAACACTATGTCAGCCATCCTTGCATTTCTTCGATAATTGAAAGGGGGAAAGGTGCTGCAATCCTCGACTGTAAATGAGTTTTTAAAAGCTAGATTTCGAATTTTGCCCTTCTGTTTACCATCATCCTTTACATTACCCATACTATCAGCAAGAGGAGGTATTGAATTATTTGTAGCATTCATAGATTTTACGTATGACCAAAATTTTTTGGGTTTATTTTTATAATCTGCAGATAAAATATTGCTTTCAAACTTGTTAAAAGAATCTTCATTGACCTTTTGACAGCTGCTTTCATTTTGCATAATTTCTCTTTGTCAGCAGACCAGTGACTACATTTAAAATGACTGCGTAAAATTCTCTGCTTTCTCAGCAAGGTGGATCTGTTCTCTCCCCTACATTTTTGCTACGCACATATTTCTCTAGCATGTGGTGGACAATACCTTCAAATTCTGACCAAAGGTGCTCAATATCTTTGTGTCCCATGGTGAATGCTTGGAACTGACTATGAAGATATTCATTAATGACACTTTTATTTACTTTCCAAACAAGAAAACTCTATGCAGTTTCTTTGTTTTTTGTTTTGCAACTTCCACTGACATAGAAGCCACAATGATGTTATGGTCGCTAATACCTTCTTCTAGATTAACTTCCTCAAAAAGATCAGGTCTGTTTGTTGCCGAGATATCTAATATGTTCCCATCTCAAGTTGGTTTTCTAACCAATTGCTCAAGGTTGTATGTTTAGAGTGCTCCTAAAATAACTTCACAGGTGTCTTTGCTTCTGCCCCCTGTGATAAATGCGTAATTTTCCCAGTCAATGGACGCCAGATTAAAGTCTTCACCTGTAACTATGGATAATTTGGATATTTATTTCCTATGTACTTTCCCTGAAACGTTCTGTGATGTTTGTTGCAGATGCTGGTGGTCTATACAAACATCCTAATAGAATGGTCACTCCTTGTCTGATTGACAACTTTATCCAGACTATTTTGCAGACCGGCCCAGTATCGATCTCAATTTCATTTAAACAGCTTTTAACTGCAATGAACGCACCACTTCCCATAGCATCAGTCCTATCCTTCCTAAATATTGTCCAATCCGAGTTCAAAATTTCACTGCTATTTATGTCTGGTTTCAACCAGCTTTCAGTACCTAATACAATACTGGCATTCTACATCTACATCTTCATGGTTGCTCTGCAATTCACACTTAAGTGCCTGGCAGAGGGTTCACTGAACCATTTTCATACTACTTCTCTACCATTCCACTCTCGAATGGTGCGTGGGAAAAAGGAACATCTAAATCTTTCCATTTGAGTTCTGATTTCTATTATTTTATTGTGATGATCTTTTCTCCCTACATAGGTGGGTGTCAACAAAATATTTTTGCATTTGGAAGAGAAATTTGGTGATTGAAATTTCATAAATAGATCTCACTGCAAAGAAAACTGCCTTTGTTTCAGTGACTGCCAACCCAACTCGCGTATCATATCACTGACACTCTCACCCCTATTGCACGAAAATATTCCAGCAGAGGATGGACAAGTGTAATGCAGGCTGTCTTTTTAGTGGGTTTGTCGCATCTTCTAAGTGTTCTGCCAACAAATCGCAGTGTTTGTTTCGCCCTCCCCACAATATTATCTATGTGGTCTTTCCAGTTTAAGTTACTTGTAACTGTAATTCCTAGGTATTTAGTCAAATTGACAGCCCTTACATTTCTGCAATTTATCGTATACCCAAAATTTTTTGGATTTCTTTTAGTACCCATGTGGATGACCTCACCCTTTTCTTTGTTTAGTGCCAATTGCCACTTTTCGCACCCTACAGAAATTCTCTCTAGATCATTTTGTAATTGGAATTGATCATCTGATGGTTTTACTAGATGGTAAATTATAGTGTCATCTGCAAACAATCTAAGGGGGCTGCTCAGATTATCACCTAGATCATTTATGTAAATCAGGAACAGCAGAGGGCCTATGACACTACCTTGCGGAATTGCCAGATATCACTTCTGTTCTACTAGATGATTTACCGTCTATCACCACGAACTGTGACCTCTCTGAGAGGAAATCATGAATCCAGTCACACAACTGAGATGGTACTCCATATACATGCAATATGATTAATAGCCACTTGTGAGGAACGGTATCAAAAGCCATCTGGAAATCTAGGAATATGGAATCGATTTGAGATCCCTTGTAGACAGCACTCATTACTTCATGGGAATAAAGAGCTAGCTGCATTGCACAAGAATGATATTTTCAGAATCCGTGTTGCTTATGTATCAATAAGTCATTTCCTTCAATGTGATTCATAATGTTCGAGTACAGTATGTGCTCCAAAATCCTACTGCAATTTGAGGACAGTGATATGGGTCTGTAATTCAGTGGGTTACTCCTATTTACTTTCTTGAATATTGGTGTGACCTGTGCTACTTTCCAGTCTTTAGGAAAGTGAGCGGTTGTATATGATTGCTAAGAAATGCACTATTGTATCTGCATACTCTGAAAGGAACCTGATTGGTATACCATCTGGACTGGAAGATTTGCCCTTCTTAAATGATTTGAGTTGTTTCGCAACACCTAAGATATCTACTGTTATGTCACTCATGCTAACAGCTGTTCTGGTTTTGAATTCTGGAATATTTACTTCGTCTTCTTTTGAGAAGGAATTATGGAAAACTGTATTTAATAACTCCGCTTTAGTGGCACCATCATCGGTAACATCTCCATCGCTATTGCACAGTGACGGTATTGACTGTTTTTGCCACTGGTGTACTTTACATATGACCAGAATCTCTTCGGGTTTTCTACCATATTTTGAGACAATGTTTCCTTGTGGAAACTATTAAAAGCATCTCGCATTGACATCCGCACTAAATTTCAAGCTTCTGTCAAACTTAGCCAGTAAAGGCCAAATATGTCTGCTTGTGTCTGTATATGTGTGGATGGATATGTGTGTGTGTGCGAGTGTATACCCATCCTTTTTTCCCCCTAAGGTAAGTCTTTCCACTCCCGGGATTGGAATGACTCCTTACCCTCTCCCTTAAAACCCACATCCTTTCGTCTTTCCCCCTCCTTCCCTCTTTCCTGACGAAGCAACCATTGGTTGCGAAAGCTTGAAATTTTGTGTGTGTTTGTGTGTTTTTTTATTGTGTCTATCTACCAGCGCTTTCCCATTTGGTAAGTCATGGAATCTTTGTTTTTAATATATTTTTAGTGGTTTTAGTTGATATGGTTTTGAGCCTCGCTACAATGACCTTGTGTTCACTAATCCCTGTATCTATGATTACGCTCTCTATTAGTTCAGGATTATTTGTGGCTAAGAGGTCAAGTGTGTTTTTTGCAACCATTTACAATTTGTGTGGGCTCATGAACTAATTGTTTAAAGCAAGTCTCGGAGAAAGCATTTAGTACAATTTCATAAGATTTTTTTCTGTCTACCACCGGCTTTGAACATGTACTTTCACCAACAAATTGAGGGTAGACTGAAGTCTCCACGAATTATAGCTGTATGAGTGGGGTACTTATTTGAAATGAGATCCAAGCTTTCTTTGAACCGTTCAGCTATTATATCAGCTGAGTTGGGGGGTCGGTAGAAGGAGCCAATTATTATTTTGGTACAGCTGTTGAGTATAACCTCTGCCCATAGTAATTCGCAGGAAATATCTATTTTAACTTTACTACAAGATAAACTACTACCAATAGACACAAACACACCACCACCTACTTTATTTAACCTATCTTTTCTGAACACAGTTTGCGCCTCTGTAAAAATTTTGGCGGAATTTATCTCTGGCTTTAGCCAGCTTTCTGTTCCTATAATGATTTCAGCTTCAGTGCTTTCTACCAGTGCTTCAAGCTCTGGTACTTTTCCAACACAGCTATGACAATTTATAACTACAATACCGACTGTTGCTTGGTCGATTCTCGTCATTTCTTTGCCCTGTACCCTTTGAGACTGGAGCCCTTTTTGATCTTTCCCGAGACTGTCTAACCTAAAACACTGCCCAGTCCATGCCACACAGCCCCTGATACCCGTCTAGCCACCTCCTGTGTGTAGTGGACACCTGACCTATTTAGCGGAACCTGAAACCCCTATGGTGCAAGTTGAGGAACCTGCAGCCTGCATGGTCACAGAACCGTCTTGAGCCTCTGATTCAGAGCCTCCAGGTGGCTCAGCACCAGAGGTCCGCAATCGGTCCTGTCAACAATGCTGTTTATTTCAGAGAGTAACTCAGTGATCTTGCTACAGACACTTCGACAATTTACTAACATGAGATTTAGCATATTTGAATCCTTTGGAATGACCTGTTTAGATGAACTAACAATTTTTACAGTTGGCACACCCACATCAGTGGTTTTCAGGCCAATGGTTGGGTTCACAGCACCGAGTTACGACACCTGAAGATGGGCATATGAGAGCCCGAAACTAGTTGTGTGATAATAGTAAAAGAACTTTAAACTGTATTGGTATTTTCAATCTTTGGTATAATGCTCAGCTGCAGATGTTCCTCCAACAGGATTGTTATTAGCTCACTTTGGTTTAGAGCAGTAGGTGCAGTCCATCCTTCATGCAACTCTACATGCCATATTTTGTGGTAAAGTCATACTCCATGTGACAAGAATTGTGCACCTATTTTTCAAGGAAAGATGGGCACTACCACTTCCTTGGCTTGCGTGGCTGTGTGTACATGCATGGGAATGGAACATGGTTTGTTAGCAATTTATCCATCACAGTCCTTTCAGAACCACTGTTTAGCAATTTATCCATCACAGTCCTTTCAGAACCACTGTTGGTGCCCTGTGGAGTCACATATAAATTGCATGGAGGAAGATTCATCAGGAATATTTTCAGGCTCTCTTCAATTCCATACCGTTATGTTTACAGAGTCTTCGATACTGCTGGGGGTGAGGGTGAGGGTGGGGTGGGTGGAGGTGGGGGTGGGAACACCACAAACAGCCTCAAATGTGAGGCTGGTTGTGATCTCCATCAACAATCTTTCATCAAACAATATCTATGGAGTTCAACAACATTGATATGAAACACCTACAGATTTTGAATGCAGCATGGAGGTGCTCTACAACATACTGAATTTCGCAAGTGAGACATTATTTACAGTTCTGTGAACTTGTTATTTGTGTACTGTAATGAACCCAATCAGCAGTATAACGTTCATTTCAGTCATACTTCCTCAGTTTTGCAGTTTGCACAAATTAATATATGTCTCATTGATTGTTTCTTGTAATGCCCTTCATTAAGTATACTTTTGCTTTGAGTTTCATGGTGATCACTTTTTGACCATATAAAGGGTTGCAGGAGTACCAGGTCAGTGAGCAATCCCTACGCTCCAGAAATCAATATACATACACTCCTGGAAATGGAAAAAAGAACACATTGACACCGGTGTGTCAGACCCACCATACTTGCTCCGGACACTGCGAGAGGGCTGTACAAGCAATGATCACACGCACGGCACAGCGGACACACCAGGAACCGCGGTGTTGGCCGTCGAATGGCGCTAGCTGCGCAGCATTTGTGCACCGCCGCCGTCAGTGTCAGCCAGTTTGCCGTGGCATACGGAGCTCCATCGCAGTCTTTAACACTGGTAGCATGCCGCGACAGCGTGGACGTGAACCGTATGTGCAGTTGACGGACTTTGAGCGAGGGTGTATAGTGGGCATGCGGGAGGCCGGGTGGACGTACCGCCGAATTGCTCAACACGTGGGGCGTGAGGTCTCCACAGTACATCGATGTTGTCGCCAGTGGTCGGCGGAAGGTGCACGTGCCCGTCGACCTGGGACCGGACCGCAGCGACGCACGGATGCACGCCAAGACCGTAGGATCCTACGCAGTGCCGTAGGGGACCGCACCGCCACTTCCCAGCAAATTAGGGACACTGTTGCTCCTGGGGTATCGGCGAGGACCATTCGCAACCGTCTCCATGAAGCTGGGCTACGGTCCCGCACACCGTTAGGCCGTCTTCCGCTCACGCCCCAACATCGTGCAGCCCGCCTCCAGTGGTGTCGCGACAGGCGTGAATGGAGGGACGAATGGAGACGTGTCGTCTTCAGCGATGAGAGTCGCTTCTGCCTTGGTGCCAATGATGGTCGTATGCGTGTTTGGCGCCGTGCAGGTGAGCGCCACAATCAGGACTGCATACGACCGAGGTACACAGGGCCAACACCCGGCATCATGGTGTGGGGAGCGATCTCCTACACTGGCCGTACACCACTGGTGATCGTCGAGGGGACACTGAATAGTGCACGGTACATCCAAACCATCATCGAACCCATCATTCTACCATTACTAGACTGGCAAGGGAACTTGCTGTTCCAACAGGACAATGCACGTCCGCATGTATCCCGTGCCACCCAACGTGCTCTAGAAGGTGTAAGTCAACTACCCTGGCCAGCAAGATCTCCGGATCTGTCCCCCATTGAGCATGTTTGGGACTGGATGAAGCGTCGTCTCACGCGGTCTGCACGTCCAGCACGAACGCTGGTCCAACTGAGGCGCCAGGTGAAAATGGCATGGCAAGCCGTTCCACAGGACTACATCCAGCATCTCTACGATCGTCTCCATGGGAGATTAGCAGCCTGCATTGCTGCGAAAGGTGGATATACACTGTACTAGTGCCGACATTGTGCATGCTCTGTTGCCTGTGTCTATGTGCCTGTGGTTCTGTCAGTGTGATCATGTGATGTATCTGACCCCAGGAATGTGTCAGTAAAGTTTCCCCTTCCTGGGACAATGAATTCACGGTGTTCTTATTTCAATTTCCAGGAGTGTATATTGTTTTGAGTAAAGTCAGAGCCTTTGTTTCCTCTCTCTTATATTGCTAGTTTTTTACTTAGGTACAAATTTCTAAGTTTTGTATGGTATTGAGCTGTTTTCAGCTTCAACTCAAAATAAATATGAAAAAGTAGATACCATACTTTAGAGAATGGACAGTGATGGTGAAGGTACTGTTACCAGTTCAAAAATTGTCTGACAACTGACTTGTCAAGCAATTAGGATATTTTAGCTATAAACAAAGTTCTCCTTGCTGTTTGAAACATTTTGCATATTAAAAAAATAGCATATGCCAGAGAAATATATTGTTTTTGGAGTCATTTGCAAATAAGTTGAAAACAAATCAGGTAAGACTTATAAATACATAAATGGTAAGGATTTACAACAATTCAAACTTTTTGACAAAAATATTAACTCTCTTTTACAAATCAAATGGTCATAACATACATATTTCATTAAATGTTGTTTGTAAGGACCTATAGTACAATTTCAAATTTTATAATCAGGATAAGACAAATTAAATAAGATGTAGCTGAAAGAAATCTATAAGCAATTTAATGTGTCTTTTTGTATGGCAATGATTGCTCAACATTTATCACACAGTGTGCATTTTGCATGAATATTTCTACAAGCAAGCATTATTATATAAATTCTTTAGTGATATAAAAAATATTTTCAGGTAGTAAGAAGAGAGTAAGTATAGTTCAGACTGTTAGTAAACTGCAGCTGCATCAGTAATTACCTTATTCTTGATTTTTCTCCTTATCTTCTTTAGGGACTTTTCCTCAGCTTTTGTGAGTGGAAGTCTTGTTGGGATTGGGTATCCTTCAGCCAGAAGTGTTCTCTTCTCTTCCTCTGTCAGTATCAACATTCCTGTTGACCCTTTCTGTAAGAGATACATTTTTTGAATCAGGCTTTTTCTCACAATGATTACAAATTGTTTTTAAAACTAAAGAGTACTATCCCTCAGAAATCCTATAACATGGAAAGTTAAGCATTATCCAAGTGCAACATTCTGTTTGCTTGTATGTTAACCATTACATTAGCATTACTTAATGGTGAGACCAAATCATCGTCACCACCTTCACACAACAAAGTCTGTTTCTAAGGTACCACAGAATTTGCGTTTTACCTGAATGATTCCAGAGAAAAATGAAATGATTCATAAGAATAACGCCTTAATATATTTACATCTACAGATACTCTGCAAACCATAGCAAAGTGCATGGGAGGGGTATGTTCCATTGCACCAGTTATTAGGATTTCTTCCTGTTCAATTCATGTATGGAGTGGGGGATGAGAAGAATTGTTTGAATGCTCCTGTGCTTGTTGCAATTATTCTGATCTTGTCCTCATGATCCCTATGTGAGTGATACATAGGGAGTCATCATTTAAAGCTGGTTCTTGAAACTTTGTTAGTAGACTTTCTCTGAATAGTTGTCCGCCCCCAGTAGCTGAGTTTTCAGCGTGACAGACTGTCAATCCTAAGGACCCGGGTTCTATTCCCGGCTGGGTCGAAGATTTTCTCCACTCAGGGACTGGGTGTTGTGTTGTCCTAATCATCATCATTTCATCCCCATCGATGCACAAGTCGCCGAAGTGGCATCAAATCGAAAGACTTGCACCAGTTAGTTTACATCTATATTCAAGAGTCTACCAGTTCAGTTTCTTCAGCATCACTGTAACACTTTGAATGAGTCAAACAAACTTGTGACCATTTGTGCTGCCCTTTTCTGTGTATGTTTAATATCCCCTGCTAGTCTTATTTGGTATGGGTCCCACACACTTGAGGAATATTCTAGAATGGGTCACATGAGTGATTTATCAACAATCTCTTTCGTAGACTGCTTGCATTTCCCCAGTATTTTGCCAATAAACTGAAGTCTACCACCTGCTTTAGCCACAACTGAGCCTATACGATCATTCCATTTCATATCCCTGCAAAGTGTTGCACACAGCTATTTGTATGAGTTGGCCGATTCCAGCTGTGACTCATTGATATTAGAGTCATAGGATAGTAAGTTTTTCAATTTTGTGAAGTGCACTATTTTACATTTCTGAATATTTAAAGCAAGTAGCCAATCTTTGCACCACTTTGAACAATCTTATCAATCTCTGACTGAATATTTATGCAGCTTCTTTGAGACTGTACTTCATTATAGATTACTGTACTAATCTGCAAAAAGTCTGAAGTTACTATTAATATTGTCTGCAAGGTCATTAATATACAACATGAACAGCAAGGACCCAACACACTTTCCTGGGTCACACATGAAGTTACTCCTACATCTGACAATGACTCTCTGTCCAATGTAAAATGTTGTGTCCTCCCTACCAAAAAGTCCTCAGTCCAGTCACAAATTTAACTTGTTGACAGTAAGTGTAGGTGTGGCACTGAGTCAAATTCTTTTCAGAAATCAAGAAATACTGCATGTTCCTGACTGTCTTGATCTAAAGCTTTCAGTATGTCATGTAAGAAAAGTGCAAGTTGGGTTTCACATCATCGATGTTTTCAGAATCCATGCTGACTGGCATTGAGGAGGTCGTTCTGTTCACGACACCTCATTATGTTTAAACTCAGGATATTTTCTAAGATTATACAACAAATCAATGTCAAAGATATTGGACTGTAGTTTTGTGGGTCATTTCTACCACCCTTCTTGTAGATGAGTGTTACCTGTGCTTTCTTCCAATTAATGTGCACAGTTTTTTGTTTGAGAGACCTACAATAGATTAGAGTAAGAAGAGGGGCTAACTCAGCTGCAAATTCAATATAGAATCTGAGAGGGATTTTATCAGGTCCTGAAGCTATGGAGATATGGATGTTACTTTTGCTATCTGAAAGTTGATGAAAACCTCGTAACTCCATATGTCACTGAAAACCTCACAATTTAGTACCCAGTAACTCCATTATCAAAGATCTATTTGAAAGTGTTTGGGTTTCTCTGATCTGGCAATAACTGGGCTTCTACTACCTTGTTACACATGTATGAACTTTATCTGAATCAGTTTATATAACATTTAAAAACAAAGATGATGTGACTTACCATACGAAAGCGCTGGCAGGTCAATAGAAACACAAACAAACACATACATACACACAAAATTCTAGCTTTCGCAACCAATGGTTGCTTCGTCAGGAAAGAGGGAAGGAGAGGGAAAGACGAAAGGATGTGGGTTTTAAGGGAGAGGGTAAGGAGTCATTCCAATCCCGGGAGCGGAAAGACTTACCTTAGGGGGAGAAAAGGACAGGTATACACTCGCACACACACAGATATCCATCCGCACATACACAGACACAAGCAGACATTTGTAAAGCCAAAGAGTTTATATATATTTTTTTAAGGAACCATTTTTGCTTCTATTGTGAAATATAGCAAAATGGAGTTCGAGATTTTCATTGCCTACCGTCAAAGTGCTACAGTACATGTCATGACAGAATTGCACCAAAGTAAACGAATAACTATAGTTTTGTATGCTTCATTAAGTCATTACCATCTCCCACATGTTCACAAATGACAATCATACAATTAGTTAATTATTCAAATAGCTTTCAACAGTTTTGTTTAAATTTTATGATCCCCTTATATTATTGTATTATCTGAGAAACATTGTTTCTGAGTAAATGGCCATGAAATGGTTGTCATGAAGTAGGTGACTAACATGCATATCAGTAATTTTAAAAGACACTGCATATTTCTAGCACAAAACATAATTTTTTAATGTGTACACCTGGTACTGTATATTTTATGCATAAAATGTATTGTGTTTTTAATCATTTTGTCTGAATTTGTAAAAGAGTATAATAATTTTTCACGATAATGGATGACAGCCAAAAACAGTTGGCTGTCATCCATTATCGCGAAGAATTTCAACAGTTGCTGCTGCAGCCATGTTTAAAATCTTGAAATAATAATTTTTCCATCATTGCAGATGTTGTATTTAATATCTACTTTTACATAAATACTACATAAGCCATTATATAATATATGGATGAGGGTACTTTGTACCAATATTTTTCCTCCCTTTTCTATTCTGCACGCAAATGAAGCGGGAGGAGGATGGAGGGAGGGCAGGTAATGGATTGACTTCATTATATACTTCCATATGTACGTATCTTTCCTTATTCACACAATCCTTCTATGAGATAAATGATGAGAGAAATAGAACTGTTTTACAATCTTTTTCAAAGTTGCCTAATAGCACTTGCAGCAATAATGTCTTTTTTTTTTCCAAGGGCCCTTACGGAAACTCACTAAGAAATTCTGTAATATTCTTGTACTGATAAACAGCAAAATTAGATCATCATGTTTCTGAATCCATTCAGTTTTTCCCTCTGATATGACTTTGTCATGTACTAACAATACTTGCACCAAGGGAAATGACACAATTGCTTGACTCTAACTGGAGTTTACAATGTTCTCCCCAATAATTTGCTATGATTTTTAAAAGAGTAAACTGCCGTTTGATGGTGTATTACTATATTTCACTTATGTACTATCTAGATTTCAGCTTTTATGCCATTATCAATTACAATGCTAAAAGTTGTTAGACTGTTATTATGTCATGTCATGTGATGTGTGGTCTTGTTTACATGCTTTGGACTGCCTTAACAGATATGATGTAATAATGGTCTAACAACTTTTGGCATTGTACTTGATAATGGCATAAAAGCTGAAATCTAGATAGTACAGTAGATAAATATAGTTATACACATTGAAATGGCAGTTTGCACTCTTAAAAATTACTGCATGACTGTGGTTCAACACCACTGAAAATTTGGTATGAATACCCAGATGACATCTTAGCCATGGTAACCTCCTTCCTCCTGAACAATCTTGGTCTCAATGGAACATTACACCCTAATCTTCTCATTTCCTGTTTACAATCAATGATAGCTCATAAAGCACTTATCAATGCAGTCAACTTTGTAGCCACACTTAAGTTTCACATATTTTTTCCGAGAAATCTGAAACATCAATCTGCTCCACATAAATTTATTTTGTGTTTTTTTTCCTTTTAATAATGCTTTACAAAATTTCTCTATCAATACACACAGGTATATAAATTGAAGTCAGTTATGGTTCCGTCTGTATGTCTGGGCTAATCTCAGGATGACTGTGACTGTAGAGATTTTGATATGATTTTCACTAATAGGTAGACATTTCCAAGAAATGTTTGTGTATATAATTTATAAATATTTCAGAAAGTGCACCAATTTCTGATGTTTTTCCCGAGGACAGCCTTACACAGGTATTTTCTGATATTTTACAGGGGACAAATGTAAATAACGACAGGCATTTTCTATACTGCAGTTTTGTGAAGGATATGAAAGCGCTAATATAGAAGCATTATTTGGTATTGTTTCACTTGGTACACTTACTGGCTGGTTGCTGATGAGTGGCGTCTGGATGGGCTGCCTGCCAGGGGCAGCAAGCAGGAGGCGAGGCTGCTGAGTGGTCGAGCCAGAGCTGGAGCGTTGCACGCGGCCCCCCACACACGCTACACCTACTCCTGGGGATGTCGGTTCGCGCCCTGGAGATGCGTTGCCTTCACTGTCGCTAGTGGTTGAGGATGGTGGTGTCGGTGGCAGTGTGAAACCTGTGTGAGCAATGGCCAAGTCAGCAACTCTCATCTCTGTCTGATGCTACATACAGAAAATCATCAATACCACTAGCTAATGAGTCAGTGACTCTTTTTTTACATTGGTCAAGAATGACGCCGTTTCAAAATTAGATTGAAATAAATTTGCTGAATGCGAATAACTTGGCATCCGCAGTATTAGGTATGGATGTTCTACCTGTTGGTGACATGTGAAAATTTGTACCAGACCAGGACTCGAACCCGGATTTCCTCTTTATTGTGAGTGGTCACCTTATCATTAGGCTACCCACACATGCATCCTGGACAGATCCACATTTCCATATGTCATGCTATCTACAGCCCTATACCACAGTCTTTTTACTTTCAATACTGTAGTATAAGGATGTAGATAGTGTGACATCTGGAAATTTGGTCAGTTTGCATGGATAGCCTGATGGTAAGGTGACCACTCGAGATGGTGGGATACCCAGGTTTAAGTCCCTATTTCGCACAAACTTTCATATGCGACAAACAGGTAGAACACATCTACCTAATAATTATGGAAAACTTAAATATGCAGTCTATAAAAATGAAGTAATTCCCCTCTAATTACAGATCCATTTCATTCCTTCTAGTCCTTATAACAAATTTTGAGAAAATGTCCTACAATAGACTGCTGATTCATTTTTATGGCATAACCTGCTGACTGCCTGTAGCCTCCCCCCCCCTCCCCCCCCCCCCTCTCCAGAGAAAGCTCACAATTCCTGGCAGGGATAAGAATGCAAAATTATCCTCTTGATTTATTCTGTGATCTTGAAAATGCCTCCGATTCCTTGAAATTCTATTCAGGAAACTTAAATGTTATTTATAATGCAATAGACTGGCCAGACAAGGTCCAAAGATGTGCACAATGATAAATCCCAGCAAACTGAAATAATGCAAGGATCGTAGATATGATCAGACACTGCTAAAACCACATTTAAACTGAGGGTTTCTAACAATTGTCCATGTATGTAACACAACTATTAATATTAATAGAGAACAATTTAACATGAAAGAAAAATACAGTATATTATGAAATAGTGACTTCAACACTGATATTCTAAGTTGATTTTCACTTTTACCACACAAACAACTAGACATACTTGTTGTCTGAGTATTATCAACCACACTTTTTCCATACTGATAAAAAGCAGCAGGTCAGATATTGTGAAAATTAAGTTCACATGTATAAAATATGCAGAACATTACTATTGTGCCAGCTCACAATTTTAAATAGTCATCTGTAACTCTAGTGTAGCAACTGAAGACAGTGGCCTTGATCCTCACTTTTAGTTATTGTCAGGATGTAGAGGGTGACAGTTAATGAACTACATGAAAAAAATGTAAATTAGTTACAAACTACAGCATTACACACTTTTTTAACATGTAAACGTGACTACAGATATTCAGATTTAGGTTATTACATGTCTGATATGTCTGCCATCATTGGCAATGATGTGGCGCAGACGAACAGGGAAATTGTGCATGACCCGCTCAAGTGTTGGAACATTGATGCTGTTGATGACCTCCTGAATGGCTGTTTTCAGCTTAGAAATGGTTTTAGGGTTATTGCTGTGCACCTTGCCTTTGATATAGCCCCGCCAAAGGAGTCACATGTGTTCAGATCTGGAGAATATGGCGGATAATCGAGGCCCATGCCAGTGGCCTCTGGGTCCCCTGAGCCAGAATGCGGTCCTCAAAGTGCTCCTCCAGGACATCAAACACTCTCCTGCTTTGATGGGGGCGAGTTCTGCCTTGCATGAACCACATCATGTTGAAATCAGGGTCACTTTGGATAATGGGGATAAAATAATCTTCCAAAACCTTCATGTACCATTTGGTAGTCACCGTGCCATCAAGGAATATCACACCAATAATTCTGTGACTCGACATTGCACACCACACAGTCACCTGCTGAGAACAAACAGATTTCTTGATATCAAAATGCAGATTCTCAGTTCCCCAAATGCGCCAATTTTACTTATTGATGAACTCATCCAAATGATAGTGGGCTTCATTGTTAAACCAAACCATACTAATTCCCATCATGCCCTGTGGACAACCATGCAGTTTGAACATCCTAATGCATACCATTCAGATGTTATGATGATTTTATTTCATATAGTTCAATAATTGTCACCGTGTACCTGTGAAAGAGGTTTTTTAATACATGCAACATAACCACGAAACAAAATTCAGCTTTGACTAGTCAAGACAATGTGTCACAAACATGCAGACAGTGGACTGACTATGTAAACAATGGATTGAAACACTCTGTGGTTAAGACAGTAATGGTGGCCACCTGTAATGGAAAAAATAACTTTGTGGAGCTACAGTGCAAGCAATGTGTAAAAACATCACTTCAAAATTGTGGCACTTTGTAGCCATTTCCTGGGGCTAGCACAATCCTAGGAATTCATACAGATCACTTAGAACAAGATGCTCCATACATATATGAATACTTACACAGAGGGCTTAGTGCATGAGACATTTTCTCCAGAAGTTAATTTGGTGGTGTTTGTCCAGACATTTCATTGTCTCTTTTCTGTCTGTCTACATATTTCATAAAATTTTTGTTCTATTAACATTTTTACCAAAGAAAGACACAGAAACTTTAACAGTATTAAATTTAAAGGGTGACAGCAGGGGATTATTTGCAAATCTGCATATTTGTACCTTCATAGTATGTGAATATCAACAAAAGAGATATAAAGAGGAAAATATTGATATCGCAAAATGCATGCAAACACACCTGAAGTGTTGGGTTCAACTTTGATGTTGAGCTTTGGTATGACCATTTTCTGCTGTGCGAAGATGGTACCGCGTGTCGCCAGCAGGATGGTGGGTTGCTTCAGGACGCTTTGCTGACCACTTGTCTGCAACAAAAGTCTCCAGCTTTCAGACAACACTCCAAAAATGTCAGCACACACACACACACACACACACACACACACACACACACACACACACACACACACACACACATACAGCTTCCAAAGTCACATTTATATCCCTATGCTCTCAACATTTTCCATGGTGTCATCCATCAACACTTCAAAGAGGTCTATTCTGGAAATATGAAATGAATTTTAATTGCTCTTTCAGGTTCAGAGACTGGATGTTTTTTGTGTGCAAATTACAGATGCACTAGTCACTTCCAAATTGCACAACACATTAATGCAATTGTTCCAGAAATTGCCGTTAACTAAGTAAAATTTTTCTTTCAGTAGTCTTAACAGTGCAGCCTTGAATAGAATAAACTCTCTCCCTCATTCATTCTTTTCATCCCAATTTTATTCATTCAAGCTTCATTCATTAACACCGGGTGATCAAAAAGTCATTATAAATTTGAAAACTGAATAAATCATGGAATAATGTAGATAGAGGGGTACAAATTGACACACATGCTTGGAATGACATAGGGTTTTATTAGAACCAAAACAATACAAAAGTTCAAAAAATGTCTGACAGATGGCGCTTCATCTGATCAGAATAGCAATAATTAGCATAACAAAGTAAGACAAAGCAAAGATGATGTTCTTTACAGGAAATGCTCAATATGTCCACCATCATTCCTCAACAATAGCTGTAGTCAAGGAATAATGTTGTGAACAGCACTGTAAAGCATGTCCGGAGTTATGATGATGCATTGGCGTCGGATGTTGTCTTTCAGCATCCCTAGAGATGTCGGTCGATCATGATACACTTGCGACTTCAGGTAACCCCAAAGCCGATAATCGCACGGACTGAGGTCTTGGGACCTGGGAGGCCAAGCATGACAAAAGTGGCGGCTGAGCACACGATCATCACCAAACGACGCGAGCAAGAGATCTTTCACGTGTCTAGCAATATGGGATGGACCGCCATCCTGCATAAACATCGTACGTTCCAGCAGGTGTTTATCAGCCAGGCTGGGGTGATGCGATTCTGTAACATATCAGCGTACCTCTCACCTGTCATGGTAGCAGTTTTGCTGTCCAGCGTCATCTGTCAGACATTTTGTGAACTTTGTTTTTTTTTGTTCTAATAAAACCCTATGTCATTCCAAGCATGTGTGTCAATTTTTACCTCTCTATCTACATTATTCCGTGGTTTATTCAGTTTTCAAATTTATACTGACTTTTTGATCACCCAGTATATTCATTCATTTCATCATAGTTGCATTCACTTAAGCTTCAGCCTCTCATTCTTATTAACCATTTATTCAGTGCTGCCTTCATTAATTCAAAAATATTTAAAAATAGAAAAAGTTTAGGAATTATATAAATGGTCTGTATGTTGCCATATTTTCCACTGAGAAGATGTACAGTAATTATAACACTGACTTGCTCCATTTCATAGTGATAAGTCACAATTATGATCCATGGAAAACGAACACTAACAGTAAGTACCTAGTTTCCTTCATACATTTACTTGTAGTTTGCTACATTCATTCATTCCTCCCTCTGCCTCCTTTCTATTGTTCATTTATAACTTCCTTCTTTAATTTATTCTCCCTCCCTCTTCCATTTACACTAGCTGATCAAACGTGTCCAGATGCTACTACATAACAAGGAATTGATCACTATATGGCACAAGATGTGAAGGCTATTACATTGTCAATAAAAAAAGCAGCAACAGAAGAATGGGTGAGTCAGGAGAGCTCAGCCACTTCAAATGTGACGTCACATGAGTAACAAATACACCAGAGTCATTTTACTCTTCTACATTCCACTGCTGGTGATGTGACTGTGAAGCAGAAATCCAAAGGAACAACCACAGCCATACTAAGACCAGACAGACTAACAGGGACCGCTGAGCATTGTGGAGTGTTATTGTAAAAAATTACATGACATCAGTGGAAGGAATCACTTGTGAGTTCCGAAGTGCCACCAGCAGTCCAGCTAGCAAAATTACTGCCTGCATGGAGTTATAAAGAATGGGGTACAATGGGTGAGCAGTTAGTCATATGCCACACATTTGTATTTGATGCTTGAGGTGGTGGAAAGAGCAATGCCACTGGACAGTGGATGACTGGAATTGAGTGATTTGGAGTGATGAGTAATGCTAAACTCTGTGTCAATCTGATGGAAGGGTTTGAGTTTTGCCTGGAGAACATTATCTGTGATTGTGTGTAGTGCCAACAGTGAAGTAGGGAGGACATAATGTCATTGTATGAGAGTATTTTTCATAATCTCCTGATTGTATTAAGAAAACAATAAATGTGGAAGGATATGAACACATTATGCAGCACTGTTTACTGTGTACAATACAGGAAAAGTTTGGAGATGATGATGCTATGTATCAGCATAACAATCCACCATGTCTTAAAGCAGAATCTGTGAAGCTATGGTTTGTAGACAATAACATTGCTGAAATGGACTGACTTGCCCGAGAGTCCCAACCTGAACCCAATGGAACAGCTTTGGAGTGAGACGGAATGTCGACTTTGCTCCAGAACCCAGCTTCCGACACCACTAGCTTCTCTGGTTTTGGCAACGAACTGCCGTTCCTCCACAGAAATTCAGACATCTCACTGAAATTGTCTTCAGCAAAGTTCGAGCCGCCATAAATACAAAGTCTTGACACACTTCATATTAATGTCCACTAAAAGGTGTTTGGGTACTTTTGACCTGATAGAGTATAATTCATCACCCTCCCTCCTTCTTCCATTCATTCACTCACTCATTCACCCATGTACCCAACATCACATTACATCCCATCACACCTTGACCAGAATGAGATTTTCACTCTGCAGCGGAGTGTGCGCTGATATGAAACTTCCTGGCAGATTAAAATTGTGTGCCGGACCGAGACTCGAACTCGGGACCTATGCCTTTCGCGGGCAAGTGCTCTACCGTCTGAGCTACCCAAGCACGACTCACGCCCCGTCCTCACAGCTTTACTTCTGCCAGTACCTCGTCTCCTACTTTCCAAACTTAACAGAAGCTCTCCTGTGAACCTTGCAGAACTAGCACTTCTGAAAGAAAGGATATTGCGGAGACCTGGCTTCGCCACAGCCTGGGATATTTCCAGAATGAGATTTTCACTCTGCAGTGGAGTGTGCGCTGATATGAAACTTCCTGGCAGATTAAAACTGTGAGGACGGGGCGTGAGTCGTGCTTGGGTAACTCAGATGGTAGAGCACTTGCCCGCGAAAGGCAGAGGTCCCGAGTTCGAGTCTTGGTTCGGCACACAGTTTTAATCTGCCAGGAAGTTTCCATCACACCTTCTCTACCTTCGGCCCATTTGTGTTGATCTCCTCTAATTATTTTCCCCCTCTTCAGATCTCTCATTCCCACATCCACATATATGGTATGTTGTATATAAGGTCGGTGGATAATTTAGTAGCGTTTTTGTTTTGTATTTTGGTATTCCGCTTGCTACGGGTATATTTATCGAATGTTATTTTTTATTTGTGCTTCACTGTTGTTATTTCAGTTTACCTATCGTCATTTGGAGATAGTGAGTGGTGCTGTCGATGCTAGAAAATTGAGTGCCGAGTGGAGAATTCAGAACATTTCTGACATATTCTTGTGTTTGAGTTCAGTAGTGGGGTGACAGCAGCGGAGGCAGACAGAAACATTTGCGCCTTGTATGGGAATAACGCCATTGGACAGAGCACGGTAAGAAAATGGTTTTCTCCTTATAAGGATGATCGTTTTGACATTAGTGACTTTCCAAGTACAGTACTATCTTCGGGGATTTGGTGCATTAATCCACAATGGTTCACGTAAGTGTGCTCGTGAACTGGCAGATGTGATGAACTGTGATCATTCCACCGTCATGCGACATTTTCATGCAATGGGGAATGTTCAAATATCGCGTGTGCGGGTACTGCATGCTCCGAGCCAAAATTACAAAATGCATCTCTGCTCGCTCGTCATCAGTTGGCTCGTGAACAAAACTTGTCATTTCTATCCTGTATCGTTACTGGTGACGGCAAATGCTGTCTTCATGCTAACATAAGGAAAAGAAAGGAATGGTCGAACCAAAAGAAAGCAGCAACTTCCCGTACCAAGGCCTGCGGGCATCCGCAAAAGTTATGTTGTGTATTTGGTGGAACAGTGACTGTGCGATGTACTACGAATTGAGTTCTCTAGACGTAACTATCAATGCTGACATTTATTGTCAACCATTGCAACATCTTGCTGACGCAGTCCGAGAACAACTAATAAAAAGACAGCGTGAAGTGATGTTACTCCACCATAACGCCCGCCCGCATTCCGCTAGACTGACAAAAAAACACTATACAGGAGTTGAGTTGGGAAGTCATTCCATACCCGCCTTATTCACCTGATATTGCGCCCTCAGATTTTCGCCTTTTCCGCTCTCTATCGAACGGCCTTCAAGAACTTACTTCCGGTTGAAAATGTCCTCTGAACACGGCACGACGATTTCTTCGTCTCGAATCGTCCGATTACTACAGTCGTGGAATCGAAAAGTTACCTCAGAATAATTGGCGCACTATTGTAAGTACTGAAGGAGAGTATATTATTGGTGACTAAAGTCTCTCTTATGTGTATCTGTCGTGTTTATCGAACTTATCGAGAAACGCTACGAGCTTATCCACCAACCCAATACCACAGTCTAACGTAACAGTCGCGACACTTCTTTTTGATTTTGTTACCTACCGCGCCAGCAGCGCCCCAAGCGGCCAATAACTTAAACTGTGAGTTCGGCGCGATCGTGAAAGCTAATAGTGGTTGTTTATTTTGACTTCTACAATGGTTTTTACAAGCGGGAGCGTTTGTAGCGCAATAAATTGCAGCAACAACAGGAAGAAGACACCACAGCTGTCTTTTTTTAAGTTTCCTAAGGATCATGTTACTAAACTGTATCGTCAGGATTCACTTGCAAACTACACGTGTATTAATGATTAATGTTTCGTTTTAAGAGCAGAAAATGGCTAGTTAATAGCAGACAATATTAGGTTTCGTTCGCTACATTTCGAACAAAACCAGTTCATGAACGCACACAATAATAAACTCGTATGAAATGCGGTACCCACACTGTTTGACATCCAAAATAAGCCGCCTTAGCTGACGATGAAGAGGAAACTGCCACAAAGATTCGACAATCCATCTAAACCTGTAAAACAGTCCTATGGCGCAGAAGCAGGCAGTTCAGCTCTCCATGTATCAGTGCCAGATTCGTGTGAATCGTCAACACAGACCTGCTTTGACGATGAAGTGGTCAGATTAAGTGCAGTTATTCGTGTCTAACGAAAGTGTAATGTTTGGTATGTATTTCATTCACTTACGTTGTTAGTCACTTAATTTTCCTTGCTTCCTTCATGTGATGACATTGTTTTGTTAGCAACTTGTTCACTGACAGATTGTTCGAATATTATTCAAATATTTGGTTTTGCGTGAAATGTAATGTAATCAGCTCATTATAATGTTTTCAACATATTTCTCCCACTATTTGGCAGTTGCTTGTCCCACATAGAATAATATAAAGAAGGTCGTACTTGTGACAACAGGCGACGACAATGACAAACACAGTAGGCCTACAGAACGATAAATAGCTGTCGATCGCTGTGCTACTTACATGTGAATCTGTGTGTTTATATTCTTTTGATATCAACGTGGTAAGCTGCAGTTTTATCCAACGTCACAAGTGTTTCTTCACGAGTGTGTTGTAACTTGCCACCCGATTCACGGCTTTTGTCCATACTTGCGCTTATTTTAGAATCATTTTTAGAAACATATATGTCTTCTGATACTACACAAACCCTTGGAGGCAAGAAAATAACTCAAATATTTCGTAAATTACGTAGGAAATGGTTGCAAAACGAACAGCATGCTTACGACGTGTCTGACGTTCACCTTACTCGCCGCTTGGAGCGCTAGTGTAGCTCGATCTGTCAAACGGTAACAACTTTTACAGCAGTGAGTGTCGCGACTGTTAGACTGTGCCAATTCCCTACCTCCTCATGAACCCACTGCCCCTACCCTCCCCCTGTTCCTGTGTGTGACGACGCAGTGCTGGGGAGCGCTCACCCGTACACCCTCGGCCTTTATCTCCCTCCGCACGGCGGCGCCCTGGGGCTGCTGCTGCTGGTGGTCGCGCACCGCGGGGGCGGCGGTGGCCTGCTGGGGCACGTGCTCCGCCTCCGCCTCCGCCTCCTGCTCCGCCTCCATGTCGACGTCCACGTCGACGTCGACATCGACGTCCTGGTCGGAGGAACCCGGCGACAGCGGGCAGGAGTCGGAGGGCGACGGCGGCTCGCTCAGCGGCTCGTCCTTCACCAGCACCGGAGACCCCACCGACACTGACGCCGACCCCGCAGACGTGGGCTGCGGCCGCGACGTACGCCGGGACCCCGCAGCCAGCGGCCAGCACTCGCCCTCCATCGCTGCGGCACACCAGAACAACGTTACGTAGCACATTTTTCTCCATTACAGAGCTGGAAGACATTCACAGAGACGATTTCAAAATTTAAATTCGTAGGAAAAATTTCAGAACCCTTCAGAATTAACGCAGAAGTTCGGTAGGGCGATGGGCTCTCGCCGATGTCTACGATTTGGTATCAGGCAAGGTCATGAGACAGTAGGTTAAAGAAATACAAGAGAAAAACAATGAAGGAATCAGTGGATATCCATCTTATTGCATGATCGAGGGACCTGCCATGCCAAGTACCAAGTAAGTGCCAGGTACTGCAAGATGGCACGATATTCAGAAATTATTTTTTTTTAAATAGAAGGTTGTGGCATAGTATCCAAACTGCTATTAACAGCAGTGTTGAATTCACTTGTTATAACTGATAAATAAGGAAGCCAATTTGCTCAGTAATCAGTTTAAATTTGTAAACTCGTCACCGGAACTTAAACTACTCACTGAAGCTCGGAATATCGTACCGAAGCCACGTGGCACATACAAGCATATTTCAAGGTGCAACAAATTATAGAATATCATAGATAATATACAGGGTGGTCCATTGATAGTGACCGGGCCAAATATCTCACGAAATAAGCGTCAAATGAAAAAAACTACAAAGAACGAAATTCGTCTAGCTTGAAGGGGGAACCAGATGGCGCTATGGTTGGCCCGCTAGATGGCGCTGCCATAGGTCAAACGGATATCAACTGCGTTTTTTTTTTTTTAATAGGAACCCCCATTTTTATTACTTATTCGTGTAGTAAGTAAAGAAATATGAATGTTTTAGTTGGACCACTTTTTTCGCTTTGTGACAGGTAGCGCTGTAATAGTCACAAACATATAAGTACGTGGTACCACGCAACATTCTGTCAGTGCGGACGGTATTTGCTTCGTGATACATTACCCGTGTTAAAATGGACCGTTTACCGATTGCGGAAAAGGTCGATATAGTGTTGATGTGTGGCTATTGTGATCAAAATGCCCAACGGGCGTGTGCTATGTACGCTGCTCGGTATCCTGGACGACATCATGTAAGTGTCCGGACCGTTTGCCGGATAGTTACGTTATTTAAGGAAACAGGAACATGCGAAACGTCAGCCACGACCTGCAACAAATGATGATGCCCAAGTAGGTGTTTTAGCTGCTGTCGCGGCTAAACCGCACATCAGTAGCAGACAAATTGCTCGAGAATCGGGAATCTCAAAAACGTCGGTGTTGAGAATGCTACATCAACATCGACTGCACCCGTACCATATTTCTATGCACCAGGAATTGCATGGCGACGACTTTGAACGTGTACAGTTCTGCCACTGGACACAAGGGAAATTACGGGACGATGACAGATTTTTTGCACGCGTTCTATTTAGCGATGAAGCGTCATTCACCAACAGCGGTAACGTAAACCGGCATAATATGCACTATTGGGCAACGGAAAATCCATGATGGCTGCGACAAGTGGAACATCAGCGACCTTGGCGGGTTAATGTATGGTGCGACATTATGGGAGGAAGGATAATTGGCCCCCATTTTATCGATGGCTTTCTAAGTGGTGAAATGTATACTGATTTCCTACGTAATGTTCTACCGATGTTACTACAGGATGTTTCACTGCATGACAGTATGGCAATGTACTTCCAACATGATGGATGTCCGGCACATAGCTCGCGTGTGGTTGAAGCGGTACAGAATAGCATATTTCATGACAGGTGGATTGGTCGTCGAAGCGCCATATCATGGCCCGCACGTTCACAGGATCTGACATCCCTGGATTTCTGTCTGTGGGGAAAGTTGAAGGATATTTGCTATCGTGATCCACCGACAACCCCTGACAACATGCGTCAGCGCATTGTCAATGTATGTGCAAACATTACGGAAGGCAAACTACTCGCTGTTGAGAGGAATGTCGTTACAAGTATTGCCAAATGCATTGAGGTTGATGGACATCATTTTGAGCATTTATTGCATTAATGTGGTATTTACAGGTAATCACACTGTAACAGCATGCGCTCTCAGAAATGGTAAGTTCACAAAGGTACATGTATCACATTGAAACAACTGAAATAAAATGTTCAAACGTCCCTACGTTCTGTATTTTAATTTAAAGAACCTACCTGTTACCAACTGTTCGTCTAAAATTGTGAGCCATATGTTTGTGACTATTACAGCGCCATCTATCACAAAGCGAAAAAAGTGGCCCAAGTAAAACATTCATATATCTTTACGTACTACACGAATATGTAATAAAAAAATGGGGGTTCTTATTTTAAAAAACGCAGTTGACATCCGTTTGACCTATGGCAGCGCCATCTAGCGGGCCAACCATAGCGCCATCTGGTTTCCCCCTTCAAGCTAGACAGGTTTCGTTCTTTGCAGTTTTTTCGTTTGACGCTTATTTCGTGAGATATTTGGACCGGTCACGATCAATGGACCACCCTGTATATAACAAAAAGTACCACCACAGCTGTATCTTGGAGAATGTCTTTATTCTATCGCACCACTAGCTTCGGCGGCACATTACCACCATCCTCGGGCCCCACCACTACTAAAAGAGTATTTGATTTCCTTGGCGCATCTGCTGTGAGATCCTTGTTACTAGCACACGTGGACTAGCACAAGGAGTCTACACTCCAGTGCCCAATGGGCATGTAGTTGCAGAAAAATAATATTTACCCATGCCACGTAAGAGCCAGGTACTGCAGGATGGCACCATATTCAGAACTGATTTCTTTTCTAGAAGGTTGTCGCATAGTATCCAAACTGCTATTAACAGCAGTGTTGAATTCACTTGTTATAACTTATAAATACGGAAGCCAATTTGCCCAGTGATTAGTTCAAATTTGTAAACTCGTCACCGAAGCTTAAACTACTCACCGAAGCTCGGAATATCGTACCGAAGCCACATGGCACGTACAAGTATATTTCAAGGGGCAACAAATTATAGCACATCATTGACAGCATATTAATCGTGAAAGAAAAGAGGACAGTACAGATATTGATTAGTAAACTGATTCTCTGTTAGTCTGTGGTTTTGGGAAGTTTAGTTAAGAATATAAATAGAGAAGAGATAATCACTCCATCATTACCTCTGCAATAAAATCTCGCGTACATCATGTATCTTCGCAGCAAAAAGTGAATTAATATTTCATTTAGTTTTCACGTAATAACACGGTTCGCAACAGTCGCCAACAGTAAAAGAGTAACTCGAGGACGATAGCGACGAATTCCTTGCGGCACTGTTATTGTTGGGCCATTATCATCTACAAAGCATTGTCTCTCAGTATCTCCACTGTAACATTTAACAATCCGTTATAGTTTACTTGAACCCGGTCTTTAAGAACCTATTCAAATTTAGTTGCCACGCACGACCCGAGATATGATCACCCCGCCTTATCGTGTTAGTCACCTTTCCGGCACCTTCTGTTCCCAAGTTTACATCTTTTTCGGTACTTCCAGTGCGTCAGGAAATTCATCACTCTGTCGTTTTAACTTATTGAAGACCGCTCTTCGATGCATTTGCTCGTTCTCGATACATTGTGGGCGGCACGCCTTAGCTGCCAGCACCATGTGTAAAATTTACACAACGTTCGGAAGAGTTATTTATTGAAAAATACTAAAATTAACACCATTGCCATTAGTCTCAATTTCGTGAGACCCCATTTTATAACAAAGCCGTCTTTTACTTAGCAACATTCTACTCTACTTTCTGTAATTAACCCGTTAACGTTGATGTCTCCTGTGGTAGAGCGTTTATCAATGCTGGCTACTGACGAAGAGGTTCTGGGCTCGATTCCTCGCGACCAACCTTGATTTTTCAGCCTCTTTCCTATAGCTTCACAATACATGCAGGGCAGTTCGAAATGAATATAGCGATTACAAGCGACTATAACTATTTAATGCATAGCTACATGCCGGTAAGAATACGGAAAGTTTAAAACTTCTTCTTACATACTTTCTAAGTTTATACGAATTCTACAACGCTACTATTGGTCAGGCAGAAATATCTAAGCGATAATTCATTTCACGCCACACATTCTGAAGAATATACGGAGTCTCCGACACTAGCGCATCAGAAACGCGCATTTTTGAGCTCTGTCAAAGTAGGCACATAAACAAAGTCTTTCATATAACCTTATAAAAAGAAATCTATGGATGTCAGGTCTGAAGATGTAGGTGGCTAAGAGCCGAACACAACGTCGACATGTCCAGCACGACCGATTCACCTGTTTGGAAGGTGTTAAATTAAAAATGTGCAAACGTCTATAGCCTAATGTGGGGAAAGATGTGAAGCGTGGAATCCGTATCAAGCAGTGTCAACAACCATTGCTCAAGGATGTTCAGGTAAATAAATGTTTGTTAAAACACTTGTGTGCATGAAGAAAAACAGAATGTATCACACATACGCCAGCTTCCGAGTCACTGCGTCTGCGCAACGACCGGAATTTTGAACTTACTTTTACATTTTTTATAACTGTTATCGGCGTTTGGATGAACATTAGTTACCGCCTCAGTAATCGCTACATTCACCTTTAATAGTCCTGTATTATCTATATCAGTCCAGTTATGCTTCATGAGATAGAAAATAGGTATCTTTTGAAAGGAACATCATATAGATGCGTTATTATAATAAAGAATTTGATCATCATTAAATGATTTTAAGTATGATCAGTACAATTACATCACAAAGGGGAGGTGTGTGGAAGCGAGCGCCTTCGCCTTTCTCCGGCGTGCTGTACTGCTGCTCAAGTCGCGCCCGCCGGTTTGGAAATCGCATCGCGGCTCCAACATCCCCCCTCACCCTTGAGTGAAGCTACCGAGTTTCACTCCCCTTTCACAGGAGCGACTTTCTTCTCTCATTCAATTAGTAGTGTTAAGTGAGTCTACTGCAGCGCCCCAGGCGTTATATTTCTGGACAGCCTCGCCTGTCACGAGTGGTCAATTTTGTCGCCGAAATTGCTTGTGTTATGAGCAGCGTTTCCAGATCGAGTTTTAGAAATTCCAGCATTGCAGACAAAAAAAAAAAAAAATCGCTAAAGGTTACCCCATCGGCAAGTTTTCCCCAAATATCTTCAACATACCAATTCCTTTTAAACTACTATTAATTATCAGGGTTGGCAGCCTGAAGAGGTGGAATTATGTGTTCAGAACTGTAAAATTATCGAAGATATCAAAATATTATAGTACATAAACTAATATTTTTAAGTAGTCAATGAAAACAAAAGCGAACGGCCCTGCGGCAGTGATAACACCGGTACCTGTCAGATCACCGGAGATAAACGTTGTCGGGCTTGGCTACCACTTGGATGGTGACCGTTCGGTCTGCCGTGAGCTGTTGGCAAGTGGGGTGCACTCAGCCCTTGTGAAGCCTGTTCAAATGGTTCAAATGGCTCTGAGGACTATGAAACTTAACTTCTGAGGTCATCAGTCCCCTAGAACTTAGAACTACTTAAACCTAACTAACCTAAGGACATCACACACATCCATGCCCGAGGCAGGATTCGAACCTGCGACCGTAGCGGTCGCGCGGTTCCAGACTGAAGCGCCTAGAACCGCTCGGCCACTCCGGCCGGCTGTGAAGCCTGCTGAGGAACTGCTTGATGAGGAAGTAGCGGCTGCGGTCACGAAAGCTGACAAAGGCCGAGAGAGCGGTGTGCTGACCACATGCCCCTCCATATCCATATCCGACGCCTGTGGGTTGAAGACGAGACGGCGGTCGGTCGGTACCGTTGGCCTTCACGGCCTGTTCGGACAGAGTATCGTATCGAGTCCATAAAAAGAGAAGGGCGACAAGAAAAACAGGAATCCTGCTCTAGGAGCACCACACTTGCTTTCTTCATGCTTTTTTCATTGTTCTGTTGATTTACCAGCAGTGCAACACCTCTTCGCAACTCGACAATTCTATCCACTACGCTACTGTGAGCACGCAAAGTTCGTGCCGGTGTTTTCTACTTACTGCTCCTGAAGGCTCTTAACCTCCGATTTGTCATTGCCTTACATATAACAAATCATACCAATACCGGCGCGTTTTCGAGAGATTCTCAATGTTTCAAACAGCATATATTCATACGACATACATTATAACATAAAACCCAATAAGTACAAGCTTATTTTAAATCGAAGAAATTCAGAATGGCGTCTCCTCAACACTCAATACGACCATGAAAGTCAACAGATATGCCAAATTGTGCAAACTGGGCATATACCCGTCATAATGATGTCACAGTGAGGTATCACCACGACGAGTCTAGCGTCTCCCACTAAAGGGAAGATGTATCGAGTAATCTGAAGAGAGAGTGTCATCTAGAGAATATCTAGAAAACTAAGTACATGTTGTTTGAACTAAAATATCAGAGATGAGATTAGCAGTAAGGCTAGGCACATAGAAAAACTTCCCCAATTTCCCCAGTACCGTTCTTCCCAAAAAATTTCCCCAATGTTTCAGTTTCCCCAAAAGTCCTCCCCCCCCCCCCAAAAAAAAAATATTTTTCCTCGAAATTGCGATAAAGAACCCCGACCTGGAGTGGCCAGTTGTGAGACCTTTTGGTGTGAAGTTCAGCACCCGAAATTTGAAAGTGAGGTTATGAGGCAAAACAAAGTAACTGAATGACAATAGTTTGAACAAGTCAAAATTCATGGTAGATATTGTTGACAAGGGTCGTATAATGAATTTTCCACACTGTTAAAAACTAGAAGAATAGGAAAAGTGTAGTCAAACATTACAGAACGTCAACATTTATTGCTCGAGAGAATATGTACGTCCAAACACATTAAACTATAGTTGGAAAAATGGAAATGAAGTCCCATGCTTCTTTACAGAGCGTAGGGGAACGATGCGGCAGACCCGCACCGCCTTACTAGGCAAGGTCCTAATGGAGGTGGTTTGCCGTTGCCTTCCTCTGACCGTAATGGGGATGAATGATGATGATGAAGACGACACAACAGCACCCAGTCATCTCGAGGCAGGAAAAATCCCTGACCCCGCCGGGAATCGAACCCGGCACCCCGTGCTCGGGAAGCGAGAAAGCTACCGCGAGACCACGAGGGGCGGACAAACTATAGTTATAAGGCAGTAAATAGAACATTACTGTCTTATCGTCTGTGTCTTGTTTCTTTATAAATGTCAAATGACATCCAAAACTATTTCTTTCTTTTGACTGAGCTGGTTTTTTTCAATGTTGAAACAACTTTCATTAAAACGTCTGTTGCACTTATTTACGATCTTATTCTTCCACAGTGTAGACATTTTTGTCCAGATATTGTAAAACGCAAATACCTTTCCGTTTTCAGATATTTGTTGCGAAATTACACTAGTAGGAAAAGTAGCAGGTCATCGTGCAAACGGACAACAAAATAAAGAATGAGAAGACACGAAAGCACAAGTTCCACTGCTACAAGAGGAGTGTGAGCATCGACGGACGACGTCACGGCCACCTCTTCTTGAGCATGCGCTGTCTTCAGTATACTCAGGAGCTTAGGACTCCACATTCGGTAGAGTCACTGGCCCGCTCGTGACACAATGATCCACACGTAGGCACGAGATGTGCAACCACCACGACTATTACATTTTGAGCAGGAAGTCCCTCGTGTAAAACGATGTTTAGTCTGCGAGATCTCCGAACCGCGTTTCCACATCTGAGGAGCGCGATAATTTGGCGCCAGCCGCGCCGCTGCCGGAAGCTGCTCGCTGCCATTGGCTCCTTGCTGTTAAGCGGGACGCCAAGTGCTCAGCGTACTTACCTAACGGGAGCCGCAGCAGGAGAGACGCTAACACGCTGGCATTACCATCTTCCACTAACGCTTACGCGGCTCGATAATAGAGTTCGGATACACCACTCGGCGAACCACATCAGGATGTTTCTACTGGACGAATGTTACCTCCGGGGGAAACAAAGACGGCGTCGTGGATTTTCCGACCGCAGACTTTGCGACCCGTGACGTCAACGTGTTGTTTCCGACCATAAAAATTCTAGGAAGTTTGGCCACGCTTTTCCCATCTTCAGAGGAAGTCACAACAGTGGGGAGGCTCTGGTAGGAAACACCACGGCGCAAAACTAGTTGTTGTTAGCCATGGCTTTTCTGACCGTTTCGTGCTAAGAATATCCTTTCACGCTTTACCCAGGCTTAGGGCGACAGAGTTGATATACACAAGGATATATTGTATAGGAATGTATAGTCCCAGGTGACGCGGTGAGGCGTAAACAGGGGAAATAACGGCCGAAAGGAAAACGAAAGATTTTATTGAAATCGTTGTTGACAAGTGTCATGTTTACAGTAAGTGTTCAAAATTGCGTCCACCATGAGCGATACATGCTTGACAGCGTCGGTGCAGCGATTGGCGTACACGTTCAAAGATGCCTGGTATTTCACGCACACCTGCAGCAGCTACAGATATGCGAGCAACGAGATCCTCATCTGAGTCAACTGGAGTCTCATAAACAAGACTCTTAAGATGTCCCCATAAAAAGTAATCGAGGCAAGAGAAATCAGGAGATCGGGGTGGCCAAGGGACTGGTCCACCACGCCCAATCCATCTAGCACCAAACGTGGCATTCAGGTAATTCCGTACAGCAGTGCTGAAGTGTGCTGGCGCTCCATCGTGCTGAAACCACATGCGGTTACGAATGGCGAGCGGAACATCTTGCAGCAGTTCTGGTAACACTTCTTGCAGAAACATAAGATAGCTTTCGCCACAGAGTCGCGTGGGTAGTAAGTATGGCCCAATCAAAAAGTCGTTCACAATACCAGCCCACACATTAATACCGAAACGTTGTTGATACGCATGTGGACGCGTTGCATGTGGATTATCTGTTGCCCACACATGGGAATTGTGCGCATTAAAGACACCCTCGCGTGAAAATGTCGCTTCATCTGTAAATAGCACATGACCTACGAAATCCGGCTGCAACGCACATTGCTGCAACAACCACTGGCAGAAGTTCACGCGAAGAGGATAATCTGCCGGATTCAATGCTTGTACTTTTTGAAAATGGAAGGGGTGTAAGCGATTTTCATTTAACACTCTGCATACAGTCTGATGACTCACATGTACGTCACGCGCAACAGTTCTTGTGCTTGACTCGGGTCTATCAGCCACTATGTTCAAGATGCGTTCTTCCAGTCTTGGAGTGCGTACAGCTCTTAATCGACCAGCGTCATGTCTGTTGACGTCGAACGTACCTGTTTCACAAAGTTGACGATGTAACCGTTGAAAAATTCTATGATCCGGCATTCGTCGATTAGGATACTCCGCGCGATACATTCGTAACGCAGCTCTGGCGTTACCATTTGCACGGCCGTACATGTAATGCATGTCTGCTTTTTCTGCATACGTAAAGTCACCCATCGTCTACGGCAGCACAATTGTGAATGGCGCTTGTCCCTACATCTACTGCCCTCTACCGGCAGTGACACCAACCGATCACTCCATTTCTCTTTCCCCTGTTTACGCCTCACCGCGTCACCTGCGACTATACATTCCTATACAATAAATCCTTGTTACAATGTCCTGTACCTACCATTAAAGTTTGTACCATGAATTCGGGACCACCCTGTATCCATGGAGTGAGCATGGCCTGCTGCGCACGTTCTCTACACCAAACTGGGGTAGTCACATGACTTTGGGACGACGTTGCTTGTTTACAATTTGCGGTAATTGCGAAATCTGAATGTTACATCTATTCGCCTTGTTTTATATACGTTCTTCACGTTTGAGTTTTACCAACAACTACGGTGCAGTATTGTCTTTGCTACATATATAAAGTGAAGTGTGTGAAAGAAGGACCAGTTACTTTCCATAGGTAAGTGCAACAAATGTATAACTGTCAACGTTATATTGATATGAGGCACTTTGTAGGTTGAAAAATATCGCGACACGGTATTATACGGTCTTGTATTGTAGGGGCCGGCCACGGTGGCCGAGCGGTTCTAGGCGTTTTAGTCCGGAACCGCGTGACTGCTACGGTCGGAGGTTCGAATCCTGCCTCGGGCATGGATGTGTGTGATGTTCTTAGGTTAGTTAGGTTTAAGTAATTCTAAGTTCTAGGGGACTGATGACCTCAGATGTTAAGTCCCATAGTGCTCAGAGCCATTTGAACCATTTTTTTTGTATTGTAGGGACAATTTCTGTAATTTTACAGCCGTGTGTTTACGAGACCGGTGCAAATTTGCAAGTGTGTTCGAGTAAACTGACAGTCAGTGTTTACATACTGGTGCTATGTTCACATGCAAACAAAATTTATCCATGACAGTCTGATTAATTTATTCCAGTCTTCGTAAGTTCTGAGATCCTGCGGTTATCAAAGTAGTTCTGCATTGGACAATTTCCTACACAGTGTCACTGTAACATAATTAATTAGAACAGATTTGCCAATATGATTCAGTGCAATAAAAAGCGTAAAATATTGTTATCTGTTACTTCCTTTATTACTCCAAAAGTCGAGCACTGATCTTGTATTTTTTTAATTTTTTGTGCATAGTGTATGGGTTTACTTTTCTGATGAAACGACCAAAAATGTTATATATATCTTACTTGTATATCAATAGCAGAAGGGTAAACAAGGAAAAATAGAAAATAATTCTATAAATAGCTTATCGCATTGGCTGTGACAACTTCATAGTTCCAAATGCGTTGTTTTTTCGTGACAATGCGGCGCCGTCTACAGTGTCGTTGTAACGTAATTAATTAGAACAGAGATTCGACCATGTGAATAAGTGCAACAGAAGACGTAAAAAAAATTGTTGGCTGTCACTTATTAGCCCGTTACCGGTAAAACGTAAATAAAGTGGAATCTGAGGCATGATACTGTGGCGAAAGAGCACAGTACCATCGCTCTTCACATCTTTAAGCCAACTTCAGTTCCTAGTATCGAATTGTTAAGATGTCAGTAAAACGCGTATACAAAGTTTCACGGCACTTCTGAATGTCATCCATCTGTAGCACCAAAGTAATAACACTGAAAAAAACACGCTAAACGCTATACGGGCTAAGATGCGCCGTCCCAAAATCACGTGATTTGAGCTGCACTAGGTGATGCGGACAGAATTCTCGTTGTTCCTCTCTGAATGCTCCCTCCATAGATATTTATACTCTATACTTAGAACTGGCTATTAACAGAGTACATGTTAATTTAGCTCCATTCTGTTTGACTTCAGCATGAGCCTTAATCCAAATTAAATTATCCAGTTGATACTTAACATTCGCAATTCCTGTTCATTCCAAATATCTGTCACATATTTATTTGCTTGATTCCATTTGTTGCAATATTCCCATTGTTTTTACGCACTTCTACTGTCACTTAGCACTATAAGATTTCTAAAATTTTGATATTCGTCTCGCCTGCAGCAATGACATTTATACTTTTCCTGGTCACAAATACTTGGCTGTTCGTACCTGAATACGTCGCGGTTTCCTTGGATGTGGTTAAAAGGGAACCATAGGGTAACGCGTATGTTGCTACGAGTGAAACGAGCACCTATGATGATGGATCTCTCTGTTACTGCATCAAAAGAAGCTGCAAAAGTGGGGGCGGCTCTGGTCGGAAATACTACGGTGCGAAACTGTGTGGTAGGAAGTGCCACAGTACCTGAGGCACTTTCAAAACGGTCGGCAACGCCGTGGTCGGAAATTCTACAGGGTGACAAGCACATTGCTAGAAGAAACCACCACCCAGCTACATCCGCTAATGAACAATAACGGAAGAGTCAGCGATATGAAAGTACAGTACTCCTCTAAGGACTGGAATGTAGCCTGGAGAAACGTCCAGGAACCGACTAAGATCAACCTGGTACAAAATGATTAATGAAACAATACTAACGAAAACTTGACAAAATACATTTATCTAAAACTGACAAATGTAGGCAGTGTTACCTCATCGACAACCTGCCACATAGAAACTTCTGTGGAAAGAACAACGTCATATGAGAATGGTGTAGAGGGAATGCGGCGTTCATTGGCATAATAGCAACCAAGAAAAATGCTTGGACGTGGTTGGTAGGATGTACTCTGCATTATGTAGCTAGAGACCGGGAAGAGCGACCGTATCCGGGCAACACAGGCACAACTACTAACGAAAGACGCTAAATTTAGGCAAAAGTATGTATATTATATGTCAGCACTGGAACTAATGAAAATATGAGACGAAAGAAAGGGGAAGAAAGAATACAGGTATGTGAAAGCTGTTATTGCAATTTCTGTCTTGTCAGCTTCCTCCAATGAATTTGGTGCTTTTGCCCCTGCTAATGGACGCAGTATCTACAAACGCGTGCTGCGTGGGAAAACAGATGAAGCATCTGAGATGGGCGACATAGCTGTGATTGATCACTCTTCTAAGTTAAAGTGTGTTATCACATGCACAGTTGCATTGATAGTTCTGAAATGTCTTTCACTGCAGTTAGAAAAGGCCAAGTTACCGTGTTTTCTAACACTACACGCTGAACCGAGACAACCCAGAAGAGGTTGCAGAGGAAGAAACTGATGACACAAACACAGCAGGGCGATGGAGCAGCCAAGACGAAGATTCTAATGGACAATTAGCAAAAGCAGTGCACAAGTGCTGACTTCAGTTGGGGCATGTGGGAGCAGTACGAGGTCTCAATATGAATGGTGATGTTATATTTATCAATGGTTTTTGAGTAATTCATATGACAAAAGTGTGCTGCGTGTTGTGAATGCACTGGTATTTTTAAAGTAATAAACAATGAGTTTTTGAAAAAAAGAAAAAACAAAATAAAGATTACACCCGTGACAGGTGCCACAGTGAGCCCAACGTGAAAATGGTTCGAAATTGTTTGACTTCCGTTCGGTACAGGGGCAGTTTTAGGTGGTGCGTGGTCTGTAGCACTTAATGAACTGAATTACCTTTTCAAATTTTTAAACGTATTACCATTGCCATACGTCTGTTTTATAACATTTGTACGTAACGTCTAATACCATTTTATTTCATTAATTTAACCACTAACAGATGCTGCTCACTTAATTTTTGGACTATTATCTGCCAACGTAAGGGACATTACTCTAATCACTATCACTATGCGGACAGCAAGGAGAAACCACTGTTTACGAATAGTAAGTACCACCACCATAAACTGAAATAATTTTTTTTTAACCAGCACCTAATAGGCTGTATAAAAGTAACTACGACTCCACCTCCCCCCTCCCTACCCCTAGTGTTGTCAAACACGGTTGAGTGTAGTCTGGGTAATTTACGCTCCATTTTAAGCTAACATAGTTTTCCACACATCTCAGTGTTTATGAGGTCAATCTCCTCCTTTATGCCTCATAAAATGACGTTATTTTGCAGGTATATTCCGTGATATATGTGGATACTGTCTGCGAAATGTGTTGCGAATAAAGAAGTAATAACCTAAAACGTCATGAGTGATGATGAAGTTTTACTGCATGCACAGCGAAAATGTAGTAAGTGACAAACTTTTTTCCTCCCACTATATTGTGTGGGGTGTCACCGAGAGAAAGTTTCGAAAAAGTTTGAAATAATATGTAAAGTTTGTGGGAAGTCCCTAAGTGCTGCTACTCTCGAATACTAGGTGAATAGAGCCTGGGTAATTTGCACTCAGTGATGAAACGTAACAGATACGCTCTTTACTCCTCTTTAACGTTAGTTACCACCAGATTCTCATTCGCATAAATTAATTGAAAAGCTAATAACACGTCAACAGCAGTTCTAAGCATAGCCATATAAGGGCAATATAGGTGATACTACGAGGTGTGATTGGAACGTTTTAAGAATGGATCAAATTAAAAATTTGTGGTAAGGTCTTATGAGACGAAACTGCTGAGGTCATCGGTCCCTAAGCTTACACACTATTTAACCTAACCTAAACTAACTTATGCTAAGGACGACACACGCACCCATGCTCGAGGGAGGACTCGAACCTCCAACGGGAAAGGGGGGAGGGGGGGGGGGGGGGAGCCGCGCGGACCATGACAAGACGCCTGAGACTGCGCGGCTAAGAATGGATCCACTACTGCTTACTGGTTTCGCGGGCAGGTACATGGAGGATGGGGAGTGAGTCATTGCCTTGTCCTTGAACGTTCTCTGACAGGAAACGCAGTTTCCTTTATTCAGTTCGTTGTGGCAGCTGGCTGAGTGCGGATCTGTTAGGGCTTGTTGCCGGATTCTGTCTGCGTGAAAATGGACGCATAAACGGAGCAACGAGTTTGTGTGAAATTTTGTTTTAAAACCGGGAAATTAGCTTCTGGGACTTACGAATTATTAAAAACAGCTTTTGGAGATAATTGTATGACCCAGTCAAATGTTTTTGTCTGGTTCAACAGATTTAAAAATGACCATGAATCATTTGAAGATGAACCACAGTCCGGCTGTCCTTGACGTCAGAAACAAATGAAAATGTTTCCGGCTGTCCTTGACGTCAGAAACAAATGAAAATGTTGTGAAAGTTCGCGACTTTGTGTGCTCTGACCGTAGACTTACAATTAGGGCTGATGAACCTAATTTAAGTTTCTATACAGTTCAGTCAATTTTAACTGAAGATCTGAACATGCAGTTAGTGTCCGCAAAATTCATTCCAAAAGTGTTGTCAAGTGACCAGAGACAATACTGACTTGAAGTGTGCTAAGAACTGATTAATCGGACTAGAAATGATCCAGATTTGTTAAACAGAGTAATTACAGGTGACGAATCGTGGGTATATGGATATGATCCTGAAACCAAAGTGCAGTCTTCGCAGTTAAAGACTCCAGGTTCACCACGACCGAAAAAAACACTGCAAAGTCGGTCGAAGATGAAGACAATGTTGGTGCTTTTTTTCGATTCTACCGGTATTGTGCATCATGAATTTACCGCAGGAGGACAGACAACTAATCAGGAATACTACAATTGTGTTCTTGACCATTTGTGCGAAAAGGTGCGGAAGAAAAGGCCTGCATTGTGGAAGGACAAGAATCGGGTGGTACACCATGACAATGCTCCGGCTCATCGTGACTTCTTCATCGTTGAATTTTTGACCAAATTCAAAATTCCTGTGCTTACATAACCGCCATATTCCCCTGATTTGGCGCCCGCGGACTTCTGCCTGTTTCCTAAACTGAAATTTTCACTGAAAGGGAAGCAATTCGGCTCGATTGAAGACATCCAGGCCAATACACTTCAGGAAAAAAATTTCCAGGAATGTTTCCAAAAGTGGAAACACAGTTGGGGTCGGTGTGTTCAGTCAGAAGAGGACTATTTTGAAGGAGATGCATCACAGTAGCTTGTAAGGACCACCATTGTGCAATTACAAGCCCATTCTTAAAACTTTCCAATCACACCTCTTATACCTTGGGAACTGTTATGATGAAATAAACCTGTAAACAGTATTTCTTATGCCCCAAGTGGACACTAATTGGTAGGAACATTTGAATCTGTAGTCCGTAGTTAACATCACTAAAATACCATTAAGATCATTGCATATATTTTAAATCTGACGTTATTTGAAATTAAAAACAACATTAATTTAAAATATGAGTCTCACTATGTAATTGCAAAGCATTATCCTGTCTTTGTGAAATGTAATTATTGTCGTTAACAGGAACGATAATTGCAAATAATATAAACATTCTACTTCAAGGAACTTCCAGACTTTCGAACAACAACTGTTATTGCCAAAATTAAGTACATTTTTATTGAAGGTAGGGAACATCCCAGGAAGAAACTATATTCGATATTTTTCATGTAACGCACTAAAATGCAATATGTATTGTTGTATTTATATACATGCCTATTTTCACTGTGACTGAAACTTGTGTAACAAGATACATATACTTCGTAATGTCATTTTATTTTACGATTTATACTATGTTATTTTCTATTTTAATATATGTCAAAATTCATTGTACTTCATTAATTTTTAACAATCACTGACATTGTAGCAAAATGTACACAAGGCCCATGTGGGACAACTATTGTAAGCCAGTTTCGCTCAATCTTTCGAGGAGGCCTCTGTGGTGAACTGATTTGTAAATATGCAATAGATTCTTAGAGGTATATATTGTGCCAGTTTAGTTCAGTTGTACAATGGCTTGTTCCAGCATTTGAATAAGTTCAAGATAGAAATAAATTACGTTGAAACTCAAATTCATGTATGGCATGAATTAATGTGAGCATTTCGTCCACTTAGGTCAGTCGCCATTATTCCAGAATTTGGCTTTTCTTTCTTTTCTACACAACAACAGCAGATTAGCTCTGCGATGCAAATAACTCAAGTTAAGTATATGTTCAACGAGTTCACCCACTGATTCATTTTTTGCAGATACTCGCGATTAACTGATAATTTCAAGAATCTTTATGACAGCATTATTAAACTCACTAACTGTATTACGTACACCGTATTAAATGACAGAATGAGTTTCAAGTATTTGATCCTAGCCTAGGGAACTTTTCAGTTTTTAACTTATTAGACGTATTGGGTTAAACTATTAATGTAATATTATACCTCTTATTGACTAGATTATGATAACATTTTAAATTTTTAAATTCGGTCACTAATTATATGAAATACTGAAAATCAATGTTTTTTACCCCTGGAAGCCGTTTGATAGGCAACTTGCAAAGGGTCCAGGTGAATGGATGATTGTTTCAGCCTTTTAGTAATATTTCTGGTGGCTCTCTTCCGGAATGTAGACCCATCTGCGATTGTTCGGAAGTAACATTAGGAAGACGAGTGACCTGACAGCTCGAGTGAAGCCTGGGGGTGTACTCAAAAAGCCTAACGGTTGAATAAACTGCTCGCAAAGACAAAGGAATGTGTGTTGGCGTCCTGGTTTGTCACAGATTTTCATTAGTCTCGAGGTATCTTTTCATCTCACTGCCGGCCAAATACTGGCGATGAAAACATCTGCCACCACCAGGATTCGAAACCCACTTGTGCGTTACCGACCTCCGGTACGGAGACGGTGTTATTTCTTCGTTATGTAGGGTAGGTCGTCACGAAATGCGGAAACACTTCTGTGATTTACTACCTTTCTTTTCCACTAGTGGTGCTTGGGAATAATGTCTGCTGGTAGGCCTGCACTTCAGCTTGAATGTCTCTAATATCATCTTCAAGCCGTTTTCGTGAGATGGATGTAAGAAGAAGTATTGTGTTCGTTGATTCTTCTAGCAACGACGCTCTCAGAATTACCACAGTAACCTACATCGTGAAGCACATCTCTTCTCTTGCAGCGCCGTGACACTTCCGCGTTTATTACGAACCCGTAACGAACCTGCCGATGTTCTTTGGATCTTCCCTGTATCATCTATCAGTCCTACGTGGTAAGGGTAGGCGCGAAAATTTTCAGTTGATCGAGGGTTTCATATACTACCTCCTTCGTGAGTGGACAATACTTGCTGAGGTTTCTTCAAATGACTCTTGAGTCAGGTGCTTGCCTTTCCTAAGATTATTTTTATGTGATCGATCCACTTTAAATCGCTCCGTACGCATAGTCGAAGACTGTGTAATGGGAGCGACTGCTACCTTTGATTGTTCGGCAATCGTGTAATCGTGCAATAGCGAGGCTGTTTATGCGAAATACATTACACCTGTTTATGTGTAAGGTCGACTGCCAATCCATGCACCAAGTCTCGATCCTCTTCTGGACGTCCTCCGTTTCGTTACAGTTCTCCAGCACAGCGATTCCTCTTTTTTTCTCAGAGGTTGTTCAGGGATACTGTCTGAGTCTTTCAGTATGAGGGAACCCTGGTCACCGATAGCTCGTTACAGAGTAATACACAGAGAACAAATGACAACTCCTCCAATTCACTGCCCTTTTATACCTCGCGTACGTGATACTATCGCCACCTGTATAGTGCATATCGCTACCCCATAACTTCTGACACTTCAGTGAATGTCTGTTGTGAGCACTAATGGTCCTACAGCACTCTCGTACGCTATGCCCGAAGTTACTTCTACTTGCGGAGATTTCTATCCAACGCCATCCGTTGTTTTACTACTTTGAAATTTTGCGCGGTGAGGGAATGATCGACAAAATTGAAACATTAGCGCACACATTAGGAAGAGAGGAAATAGCTGATTTAATTGTTCTGAAAGTAGGTTACGAGGGAAAAAGAATCGATGCAATTGAAGAATATGAAGGATAAAAATTAATCTCTGGAGACCATAGGGTACTGTGTCATTTCTTATCGCTGGCCTCTCAGCTACCGACCAACAACACTCTTGAACATCTATATACTTAACTCTTCGAAGATAGACTGCCAAATCTCTTTCCAGATAACAGTTTTTAACAGGAGCGCGAGATTACAGTATTGACGAGTTTCACGATGAATATCGAGTTACTGAATTATTATAACGACTCACTTCTTATGTAATGGGTAGTTAAATGAAAGCGAGACAGATGAAAATGAAGTAAGTAAACTGTTTCTTATTTCACAAGTAATCGTGATAACTGTTAATATATTTATACCACTGGGAGACAAGAAGGTCAATGCCTTCATGGAAAAATTCTTGCGGTTGCCTACAGAAGCATAATTTTAGCTAGGTGTGCACCTTTTCATCCGAAGCAAAGCGACTGCCGGGAATGTCTTTCTCCAGCGCTCTAAAAATATGGAAATTGCATGGGGAGGGATCAGGACTTTATGGAGGATGTGTAAGGACTTAACAGCGAAACTTCCGCAGAATGGTCGAAACTACCTGCTTACAAAATACCCGCTCACATGTTGCCAAGGTTGTATCTAGTGCGCTGCAAAGGTTTCCCTGGGAAGCCCTTACACATTCTACGACTTCGCCCCATGCCCCATGCAATTTCGTTGTTTTTGAGATATATATATCTCAGATCAGAATTGGATGACAACGCAATATTAACTCACTTCATTGTTAGTCTGTTCAGAACAGGTGCAGGTGGGCGTGGCCCACAAGACCTGCACAGGTATAGGACATTATTTGTAACTGCAGTAGTCCACTAATTAGAATATATGCGTAATTCCCAATTAAAACGGATTTCCTCAGTCATTAGAATTTCAAGATCTCATGGCCTCCGTCGCATATCCCACGAAAAGAACAAAAGTACAATATGTTGTTGTTGTTGTTCTAGTCTGTAGTCCGAAGACTGTTTGTTGAGCACTCCACACTAGCCTATCTAATCTTCACCGTACTTCTACAGCACTGTACTTCAAAAGCTTCTGTTCAGCTTCTGTTTTTACCATTTACCGCCTATGTTTCATTTTTGTTGAGGGCTACTCTCTCCAAATACTTCCAGAGAAAGCTTCCTAATGCTTAACTTTAGATTAGGTGTCAACACAGTTCTCTTTTTCAGAAAGAGCTTCTTTTGCTTTTGCCAGTCTACAGTTTACATCCGCCCTCTATTTCTGCTTTCGTCAGTTATTTTGCTGCCCAAACAGCGTAAGTCACTTACTACCTCAGCGTCTCTTTTATCTACCTATTCCCTCAGCATCTCCCGATTTAATTCAACTACACTCCGTGCACTTGTTTAACTTTAGTTGCTTCCAAGGCCTTTTCTGTCTGTGACAGAAAATCAATGTCGTAAGAAAATCTTAACTTTTTTTATTTATTTTTCCCGAAGTTTAATCCCTTTCCAAACTTGTCCTTAGTTTCCTTTACAGCTTGTTCAATGTACAGATTGAATAATCTAGGAGCAGGGTACAACATCTTCTGTCTATTTCTTAACTACCGCCTATCTTTAATGATCTTCGACTCTGGTTCTGTACAGGCTATATCCCCGTATTTTGTTCCTGCTAACTTTAGAATTCCAAACAGTGTTTACCAGCTAACGCTGTGAAAAGCTTACTGTAAGTAAGTTAATGCAGATGAGTAGGAAAAATAATCCGGTAATGTTCAAATACGGAATTAGTAGTGTACTCCTTCACACAGTCAAGTCAGGTAAACACCTAGGCGTAACGTTGCAAAGCGATATGAATGGGACGAGCGCGTAAGGACGATAGTAAGGAAGGCCAATGGTTGACTCCGGTTTATTGGGAGAATTTTGGGAGAGATCACTGGTGCGACCCATGGTTGACCACCACTCGAGTGTTTGAGAACCCCATCAGGTCCGATTAAAGGAAGATACCGAAGCAATTCAGAAGTGTGCGGCTAGATTTGTTACCGATAAATTCAATGGTCACGCGAGTGTCACAGAGATACTTGGTGAACTCATACGGGAATCCCTGGAGGGAAGACGACGTTCTTTCCGCGGAAAGTTAGATAACCGGCATTTGAAGCCGACTACAAAACGATTCTGCTGCCGCCAACATACGAGGATCACTCCAAAAGAAATGCACACTATTTTTTTAAAAATCCATCTTTTATTCTACATGTTTGAAAGTTTTACAGTGTGTAGATATATCCTTTAGGAACAATATTTTCATTTCTCCACATAATTTCCATCCCTCTCAACTGCCTTACGCCATCTTGGAACCAGCGCCTGTATACCCGAACGGTTAAATTCTGGACCAACCTGTTGGTGCCACTGTTTGGCAGCGTGCACAAGGGAGTCATCATCTTCAAACCTTGTTCCACAGAAAGAGTCTTTCAGTTTCCCAAAGAGATGATAGTCACATGGAGCCAGGTCAGGACTGTAAGGCGGGTGTTTCAGTGTTGTCCATCCGAGTTTTGTGATCGCTTCCGTGGTTTTTTGACTGACATGTGGCCGTGCAATGTCGTGCAACAGAAAAACATCCTGCTTTTGCCGATGTGGTCGAACACGACTCAGTCGAGCTTGAAGTTTCTTCAGTGTCGTCACATATGCATCAGAATTTATGGTGGTTCCACTTGGCATGATGTCCACAAGCAAGAGTCCTTCGGAATCGAAAAACACCGTAGCCATAACTTTTCCAACAGAAGGTGTGGTTTTGAATTTTTTCCTTGGGTGAATTTGAATGAAAAATGATGGAACCATGTTTCATCGCCTGTCACAATTATTCCAAGAAATTCGTCTCCACCATTCTCCTACTGTTCCAAAAGTTCGCTGCATACCGTTTTTCTTGTTTCTTTGTGAGCCACTGTCAACATCCTGGGAACCCACCTGGCACAAACATTTTTTAACGTCAAACTTTCAGTAATCTGCAAACACTTCCTTCCCCTATCCCAACGTAGCGTGACAATTCGTTCACTGTGATGCGTCTGTCAGCAGTCACCAATGCATTAACTCTCTGCACATTGTCTGGAGTGTGTGCAGTACGAGGCCTGCCGCTGCGAGGACAATCCTCAATATTGACGTGCCCGCTTTCATCACGTAACCTGCTTGCCCACCGACTAACTGTACTGCGATCGACAGCAGCATCTCCATACACCTTTTTCAACCTCTTGTGGATGTTTCCCAATGTCTCGTTTTCACAGCACAGGAATTCTATGACAGCACGTTGCTTCTGACGAACGTCAAGTGTAGCAGCCATCTTGAAGACATGCTGTGACTGCGCCACTCACGGGAACAGGTTGAACTAAGTTTGAAAACAAGCGGGAAGGATGTATCTACACACTGTAAAACTTTCACACATGCAGAATGAAAACTATATTTTTACAAAAATAGTGTCCATTTCTTTTGGAGCGACCCTCGTACATTTCGCGTAAGGACCACGAAGATATGTTAAGAGAAATTAGGGGTCGTACGGATGCACCGTCGTACGGATGCATATAGATAGTCATTTTTTCCTTGCTCTACTTGTGAGTAGAACAGGAATGGAAATGACTAGTAGCGGTGCACAGTATCCTCCTCTACGCACCATACGGTGGCTTCCGGAGTATGTATGTAGATGTAGATGTGATTGTAAATGTAGATTGATGGTACAATGTAGCCCTGGCCATGCAGGTTACAGCGGTTTGCGGTATTATTACGCTCAGGTACATTCGCCACACCAAGACAGAGATTGGCTTCAAACACAAATAATTAAGTTCGCTGAAACACAAAATCTATCACTTCATCACTTTCCAAAAGTTCCGATTCCGCACATTGTAGGCATACATTCTCGATGCTCAGTCCATCCTGCCACGCTGTTTCATTCGACTCTCGAAGATAATTGCTGTGTATTCGCTCTTCTTATCGCTCTTTTGCGTCAATGCGTCACGCACCACATTTGAGACACTTTCTTTTATGATACGGACGTCATTTACTAACTGAAGTGTAATATTAGCTCTTGTCTTGAGTGCCATCTCACATCCGGATATATCTGCGTTTGATAGCAGGGCCGCGACGTAAGTAGACGGCCAATGATACCACCTGCAATAGCACGGATTTGGTTTTCGAGAGTCGACGAAGCGTGTTAAGAAATTCGACAACGTGACGTCAGGCCACTGGATAGTTACTAATACTCTGTAACATATCGTTTCCGGGGTGCACCTCTCTGTTCGTTTCTGTGGTTGTTGTGTAGGCCAGGGAAGGAGGTTTCACTACCTAAGGTGAATGGCCGTATAAATGTAGGAAACGAAACGTAACTTCACAGGTTGACAGGCTGAGAGCGTATGTGAAGTTATTGCAGTGATTAACAGAATCGAGTCAAATTTACAAAGAACTTGGCAGTATGAGCCCATTTGTCAGTAAGACGTTCCTCCAGTTTAGCCCGGATACATCGACTGATTCGGTTCGGAAGGGCGTCATACAAGCCATTGTATCGTCTCCTGAGGCAACCTGGCTCGCAACTGTTACAATTGGTACTTTTAATATCCAGGATACAGGCGTTGACGTCTGAACTGATTCTGCACTTGTTCCGTCAGGGACAAATCTGGAGATCTGGATGGCCACGAGAGTACCTCAGTATCACGACAGACACTTTACAGAGTCACGTGCCATGTGTGGACGAACATTGTCCTGTTGGAAAGTGACACCACGATACTTTCACATGAGAGGCAACACATGAGGACGCAGCGTGTCCGTGATGTACCATGGGCACTCAAAACCCTCATGCATTACCAGCCGTGACTGAAGGCGTACCCGATGGCTCCCCATCCCATGATACCAGGAGGAACAACGCTGTGCCTCCCCAAAACACTGGAAGAATGGGCTCCCTCCCCATGTCGAAACCATACTAGCCGACGATAGTCATCAGGGGAGGTGCAGAACTGCGATACCTGATGACCTCAGATGGTAAGTCCCACAGTGCTCAGAGCCATTTGAACCATTGCGGCGCCATTCATGAGCAGTAGATGCTTCCTGGACACGGAAGCTTTCCAAATGCAGCCATTCGTGTTGGCGGCCGCCTCCGCATGGTACGGTAATTCCCTAGTCCGGCCACTGTTAGTCTCCGACCAATGGTGCGTGGATGGCGCAGAATGTTGCAGGGAGCCCAATACTTATTCTCGGTGCAACATTCGGCAATCCTCCCTGGACCTAGTGGTCTCAGGTGGTCAACCGGAATCTTGACCAAGAGTATGTCTGCCCGCACGTTCCCATGTAGTCAAACATAGGACCACCGACACATCAAGTTGCGCCACAAATCTGGGTATTACATACATGATTTAGCTAGCTGGCCAAATGGAGGCCCAAAATGAGGCCCCTTTCAAACAGAGGCAGGTGCTGATAACATTGTCTCAAATGAGTACACTCCATCTCCGTGAACTTCACGGTGATCACTCAACACCTGACGCTGTTCACGCCCTTTTATATGCCCTACCAGGCGTGGAGGAGGAGATTAACATTTAACGTCCCGCCGACAATGAGGTCATTAGAGCTGGCCGCTGTGGCCGAGCGGCTCTAGGCGCTTCAGTCCGGAACAGCGCTGCTGCTACGGTCGCAGGTTCGAATCCTGCCTCGGGCATGGATGTGTGTGATGTCCTTAGGTTAGTTAGGTTTAAGTAGTTCTAAGTCTAGGGAATTGATGACCTCAGATGTTAAGTCCCATAGTGCTCAGAGCCATTTGAACCATTTTTGAGGTCATTAGAGACGGAGCGCACGCTCGGATTAGGGAAGGATGGGGAAGGAAATCGACCGTGCCCTTTGAAGGGAACCATCCGGGCATTTGCCTGAAGCTTTTTAGGGAAATCACGGAAAACCCACGTATGGATTGCCGGACGCGGGTTTGAACCGTCGTCCTCCCGAATGCAAGGCCAGTGTGGTAACCACTGGGCCCGATCTACCAGGCGAGATAGCAAGATTAAACACGAACAGTACCGCGTTCGGGAGGACGACGGTTCAAACCCGCGTCCAACCATCCTCATTTGGGCTCTCCGTGATTTCCCTAAATCGCTTCTGCCAAATGCCGGGATAGTTCCTTTGAATGGGCACAGCCGACTTCCTTCCCCATCCTTCCGTAACCCGACGTTTAAAGTCCCGTCGACAATGAGGTCATTAGAGCTGGCCGCTGTGGCCGAGCGGCTCTAGGCGCTTCAGTCCGGAACAGCGCTGTTTGGTCCCCTCCCCCCAAAAAACCAACCAGATCAACGAACAATACTAATCCACACTAGGGGCCGTTGTACCTGTCGCAATGAATTTCAACTCTAGCCATTTCCATACCCGTGTGTACATGTGCGAAGCTATATTGAATCCGACCACGTCTTTTGGGTGTTTCACGCTCTTTCACGCTCAGTGTTTGTGGGTGAAGTTGCAATACCTCCAATACTACTCACCTTCGATCACAGTTTTTCGTGTTTAGTGCTACCTCTGGTTCATCGCTTTGCGCTATAGTCGTTGTACTGTGGTAGTTGTTGTGGTTATGAACAGTCTGGAACGATGTCCTTAAGTTAGTTAGGTTTAAGTAGTTCTAAGTTCTAGGGACTGATGACCTCAGATGTTAAGTCCCAAGTGCTCAAAGCCATTTGAACCATTGAACCATACGGATTTAACGTCTGACTGATACTATATCCTATCTTTTATAATATGTTTGATCGTAAACCTGTGTGCATAACAGTAAGTTTTCCATGTTTTAATTGTTGTTTTTGCAGTGTGCTTTTTATATGACGAGATAATTTTTGTTATTGTTTTAAGATCCAGCTTGTCAGTTTTATTTCTATTGTCCTAGTACATAAGTACGCTTCAAAATCACAGAATACTCTAAATTATCCAATAGTGACGGATAGGTAATTTTTTGTTGATTTAAAACCGCCTTACAGGGAAAATGGCATTAAAGGTCGAAGGAAGGCATGGGCATACCACGTCCGAAAGGGCTATGCCTAGAAAATAACTATGGTTCTCAATCAATCTTCGGATTGACGGTAGGTTTTCCTTTTATTGGACCAAACGGACCTTTTTAGAAACAATGTCGTACCTAACAGAGAGAGTGCAAGAAGAGGAAGCTGACGTCTTCAAGCTTAAGTGGACTGCAGAAAACAGAATAAAAGAACGGCGCGATAAACGGGCGAAGCATGGCAGAATGCCAGCCCTTCACGCAGTACATTACAGCATGCCTAAAACTCTTGTCTCAAGGAAGGAAAAAAATGCATACGACATCACAAAAAGGGGGTATTCGGCAATTGGAGAGGTTAACACGTACGGGTGATAGCAGCAGGATTCTACGGTACAGGGCGTATAAAAAGAAAGTAGTGTGCTCAGCTGTCAGCGAAGTCCAAGGCCAGGCCAAATGGTCTGAACCGTGATTAAAGTGCGCGGGGTCATGTGGTGTTCGAAGCAAAATGTAGCTTCGCTGTGTGGAGTCACCTTACTCAACTCTCTCTCTCTCTCTCTCTCTCTCTCTCTCTCTCTCTCTCTCTCTCACACACACACACACACACACACACACACACATACACACACACTCACACAGGTAGGTAGCACACAGGCAACGGGAGAAAGTTCAGTGAAGCATAGTACTAGCATAGTACTAATGTTTCACGAAGACCCGTATGTAACAGAAGCCTGAGGGCTGTGTGTAGTGTAATTTCACGTCGCAAATCCACGTAGTGTCTTTCATGGAATCCAGTGGAACTGCGTTGCTGAGTTTCCATCAGACCGTATATGGGGTAAACAACGCATGGCGTCTCGATCGGCAGACGGGTAGATATCGGTCGGGGCAGATGACGTTCCTTTCCAGAAAAGATTTGTCAGCGTTTTTCATTTCAGTCAAGTCGAGGCAGGTACCGACGAGTGGTTTTTTCGGGTGTGGAGGTGTGCGGGACAGACTTAGCACACACTTTTCTCTTCTTCGTAACAGCCTGGATATGGTCGAACGTCGACTGCTTAACACCGCCTCCCCGTAACTGACTGGCCGAATGCACATCTGTTGTTTACACTTGTTAAAAAATGGTTCAAATGGCTCTGAGCACTATGGGACTTAACAGCTGTGGTCATCAGTCCCCTAGAACTTAGAACTACTTAAACCTAACTAACCTAAGGACATCACACACATCCATGCCCGAGGCAGGATTCGAACCTGCGACCGCAGCAGTCGCGCGGTTATGGAAAAGCAGAAGAAGATATCACTTATTTCCCCTCTGACAATGTAAGTTAACGTGATAAATGCAGAGTTACACCGTGATCCCAGTCCCTTATAACTGGCTGAGTAAGCTCATTCGAGGGTAAATGGAAGGTAACGGCATATATCTCCAACTGCCATGTTCCACCTTACTTTCGGGACCTTATTTAATACGAGGGTCGTTAAGTAAGTAATGCAACACATGTCTTTCTGAAAGCATGTTGTTTTCATTCAGGATTACGATAAATAATGTTATTCCCGACTCTTTTGGCTACGAAACCTTATTTTTAAAAATTATCTCCGTTCAATTCGACGGCCTTATGTCACCTTACTGAGAGTGCCTGTATGCCCGCATGGTACCATCCTACTGGTCGACGTCGAAGTCAACGTCTTGGTTCAAATGGCTCTGAGCACTATGGGACCTAATATCTGAGGTCATCAGTCCCCTAGAACTCAGAACCACTTAAACCTAAGTAACCTAATTACATCACACACATCCATGCCCGAGGTAGGATTCGAACCTACAACCGTAGTGGTGGCGCGGTTCCAGACTGTAGCGCCTAGAACAGCTCGGCCACTCCGGCCGGCGTCAACGTCTTGCTGCATCAATAACCTCCCCATACTCCGCGTACTGCTTGCATGGAGTGCATCTTTCATTGTGCCAAACAGATGGAAGTCGGCAGATACGAGATCAAGGATAGAGGGCAGTCCATTGAGGTTTTGTGAGCTCCTCTTGGGTGAGCAGACTTATGCGCGGTCTTGCGCTGTCGTGGAGAAGGAGAAGTTCGTTTGCATTTCTGTTACGACAACCACGCTGAAGTCGTTTTTTCAATTACCTGAGGGCAGCACAGTACACTTCAGAGATGGACCTTGAGGGAGGACGTCAAACAGAATATCCCTTTCAGAGTCGCAGAAGGCTGTCGCCATAACTTTGTCACCAGGTGTGAGTGCGGCTCTGAACTTTTTCTTCGGAGGAGAGGTGATGTGGCGCCGCTCCATGAACAACCGTTTTGTTTCCGGTTCGAAGTGATGAATCCACGTCTCATCAGCTGTGACGGTGTCTCATCAAAAATTGTCACTATCAGCCTCATAACGCGTGCAACAACTCAACGTTGCTGTTTATGGGATTCTGTTAGCCGGCGAGAAAAGCAGTGGACACACACCTTCGAGTACCCGAACTCGTGGAAGAGTGTCTTGCCACTACCAACGGGGACGTCAAGTTCTGCAGCGGGGTGTTTGATTGTGATCCATCAGTCATCTCGAATGAGAGTGTCCACACGTTCCAACGTTGCAGGATTGGTCTGCGCTGTCTTGTTGCGAAGATGACAGATGCCTCACCCAACGACTCACCGTGGCTTCGCCCACTGCCAAAGTCTGGTTTTCTGGAACGCACCTCCGTTACGGACGCCATTTTGAAGGCTACGTATAGCACCGCCACCTATCGGAATTTCACGGAAGTACAGAGCTAAAGTGGGTCTATTCGACGATGTCCATAACAAATTCCGAATTTTTTCCACCGAAACTCGCCGAGAAAAAAAGTGTTGTATCACTTTTTGAACGACCCTCGTAATAATAATGAAAGCTGTCGAACTGGAAGGCGCTCTTTGAAGGTTCAGAACGAAGAATGAGGGCAAAATGTTTTCGAGGGCAAAATGTTTTCGTTATGGGTACTGGAACTGACGTTTCGCTACAAGTAATTGCGTCGTAGTGTAGACACGAGGTCTTCTTTTGGCGGGTGGCGACCCCCCGCCGGCCGCTGCCTGCTGCCGCTGCAGATTCCCACCCCGTGCTGCCGTGTGCAGACGGCACGAGCTTCCACCAACACGTGTCGGGCCGCCGGCACCGTCACAGCGCGCCCTGCCGATACCGGCGCAGCGCCGACGCTGACGCAAACCGCCATGTGACACGGCCCGTTATGCACGGCCCGATAACCTGGCGAGCCCGGCTGCAGCGAGCGAAAAATTACCCCGGCGCCCGCTGCCGCCCGGAACGTATTTTCTGTTTGCAGTGCGGATCGCGAGCACGTTTAGTTCCTGCATTTGGGGAGCACAGAACGAAAGCCTAAGAGTTGGGAAACTAAATAAAATAACTCAGCTGTGGAACAGAAACAAAACAAACACAATAAAAGCAGTTTGTGCGAAAGTTATCCTCTTTGAGTTCAAAAACTGCTGATGGGTACCAATCAGTACCCTGTGGCTCCACCTCGCAAATTTTAGCATGCTTGGATCCTCACTGGCAGGGTGTCCACAAGCTGGTTGACAAGTTGCTCCTCAAGTTCGTCCCAGTCTTCGATGGCGGCCCTACTGAAGTCATCCACTGTCTCAGATCAGTTTCTCTGACGCAGTCGAACGTGAACTAGCTGTCCAAGTCCACTGTTGGTGACGTGATCGTGAAATGGAAAGGCGAAGGAACCACCACAGCTAAACACCATGACAACGCAACCTGCCATAAAGCTGCACCTGTGAGGCAATGGTTTGAGGACAATAGCACTCCTGAAACGCACTGGACTGCACTTGCACCTGAACCTATTGGAATACCTTTGGGATGAGTCAGAACGTCGCCAGACCCCAGCGTCCAACATCACTGCCTTCTATGGTTTCGGCTTTTGAGGAAGAATGAGGTGCCATTTCTCTGTAGGGATTCTGACGTCTTATTGAGCCTGTCCCTGCAGAGTTCAAGCCATCACAAACACGAAGGGTGGAGAGTCGACTAATCGTTGGCCGGATACTTTTGATCAGATAGTTTACTTGTGGATTGTCTTGACAAACGAACCAACTGGCGAAGTGTTGACTGCAGGGATGGACTACAGGGTGCAGTATCCTGCTCCAGTGCTGCACGGCGTTAAAATTACTCTCGATAGCGCTGATGGGCATCCTAGACCGGTACGTGATACTGGCCTAAAACACGAACTGTCCACCTCCCTGCTGAACCTGTGTAACTTCAAGCCTGCGATGAACATCGGTACTTGGCCGCCTTCTCTCTCCTCTCCGACGGTCATCAGGCGTCACACAGATCCTGCAGCCGTTGGTGAAGACACACCGACGCTGCTGATTCAGGTTCCAATCTAAGTACGCCGTTGCATACCTTCTTTGTGCATAATGGGCACCTTGCCGGCTAATTGATCGTGTGTGTGCACAGTTACTGTCCGCGTCGACACAGCATTTCCAGTTGCCGCGCGGGATAGCCGCGCGGTCTTGGTCGCCTTGCCACGGTTCGCGCGGCTGCCCCCTCGGGCATGGGTGTGTGTGTTGTCCTTAGCGTAGGCTGTTTGGTCCCATAGGAACTTAACCACCACCATTCCCAGTAGCCTGCAAGAAGATGACAAACAGTTCTGTTGCATCCTCCTCGGACCACATACGACGCAAAATTTGTAGGCATTGGCCAGTAGCTGACGTTCTTGACCGTGGGCAATCACAGCGGCGCAGGGTGTGGATGTTTTATGTCTAACAATAGCAGCTGAATGTTCTGAAGACGCCGCTCTATTCCACACTAAATCGGCGAGCAACTTCCTGTGCTAATAATCATTCTTGCCCAAAGTGCCAACATCTGCAAGAGCTAAGCTGGAAATTACCCCTCGAGGCTCGTTGACAGACTGAACAGTGCACGCAAGCCACATTGTTCCGTTCACAATTACGGAGTGTAAACCTCAAACGCTGTAAGGGCCATTTTTTCGCGAAAGTGTTTTCAGTGCTGTTGCGTTTTCGCTGCTCTGTTGCATGTCCCTAGACTTGTTCCAAGTGACAAATCTCGGAGAAAACGTTTAAAATATTCATTACTAGACGGTTCATGATCTTTGTGCCAAGCATTGCGGCCCTCTGAAGTTCCAAGTGAGATGTGTCAAGGTCTGCTCCATTTAGTTGACGTACAGTGTGTGTGGTAAGCAAAGTGCATGCAAGCTTTGGACTGTATCAATAAAACGTCATTGTACTGGAGTTTAAAAAACAGTAAAAAAGTAAACAGCAGTGTGATCAAAGGGTATCATACTCATCCGTGTCAAATAGTTACTAAACTTCCTACTCTGACACAGAAGAAAGAAAAACTGTCAATTTATTTAAAAGGGGAAAGATCATGGAAGATGACGCCATGCCGCAAATCAAAAATCAAATGGCTCTACGCGCTATGGGACTTAACATCTGAGGTCATCAGTCCCCTAGACTTAGAACTACTTAAACCTAACTAACCTAAGGACATCACACACATCCATGCCCGAGGCAGGATTCGAACCTGCGACCGTAGCGGTCGCGCGGTTCCGGACTGAAGCGCCTAGAACTGTTCGTCCAGAGCCATGTTTATCAGTTGCAAAGAGAAGGATTTGTTGTCGATGTTGCCAAATTTTCCTCAAGAGCAAGACAAAACCGCCTTCCAGAAAAGGAGGCTCACTTCTGAATCCTCTATACAGCCAGTGCGTAAGGGGTACGATTGACTAGGTTACCATTATTGCTAACAGTACTTCTTGCAACCCCTCCCCCCCCCCCCCCATATTATTTGTGCGACTGGGTATCAGAAAGCGATTTAAAGTCGTATTATTTTCGTATAAGCGGTATCGATAACAGCAGGTATCTCTGTGTAAGAGACTAAGCAGGTTGAAACACCAGTTTTGAACTAGTAAGTGGCCGGTCGCAGTGACCGAGCAGTTCTAGGCCCTTCAGTCTGGAACCGCACGACCGCTACGGTCGCAGGTTCGAATCCTTCCTCGGGCATGGATGTGTGTGATGTCCTTAGGTTAGTTATTTAAGTAGTTCTGAGTTCTGGGGGACTAATGACCTCAGCAGTTAAGTCCCATACTGCTCAGAGCCATTTGAAGTAGTAAGTCGAGTAGGTCGTAGTTGGCAGGATGGATAGATCTGAGGAATGATTTTGGTGGTCTCGGAGCAGGAGGTGGTTGTAAATGTAAAGGATGTGGAGTATGTGGACATTTGAAGAACGAGGCGTGCCAGTAGGGTGGAGGATATAATTGGGTGTTGGGAGACACAGGAATACCAAAGGTACTGAAGGTGCTGAGATGGTATGGGAACTTTTTGAGCTGGTACACGATACGAGTGAGGTAGCGTAAACAGATACAATTACAGAAAACGCAGCAAAGTGTATGACTTTTGACGTTTAGGATGGAGTCGTAACACCTGGGAGGGGTCGGATATTCGTGCAGCATTTCCATAGTTGAGGATGGATGCTTTCTCTCGGTCTGTTGGCTGCTTATCTACTTAATTTGTCGTAACAGTGACTAATCCAGTCACACACGAGGCGACAGCAACTGTGCGGCATCTGTCTTTACCACATGCTGGATGCTCTTTCCAGGAACAGTGTGTACCTTCCATGTAATGGTGGTAATTCTGACGAAGTATCACGTGCATAAATCCATCACAGCACATGTCTGTGATCAGCGCCGCAAAATATCTAGTTAATTGTGAAACAACCGCCGCCATATTGGTTTTTACAATTCACTGCTGCCACCTGTTGCACTTTTTTTAGTCTCAGACTCACTCTGCTTTTCTAATAAGCCACTTTTCTGACCTCCGTCAAAACTGTCCGTATTCCCTTTTGTGGAAGCATACACGCTCCGCATCAAATGTTTCCGCAGGGCATCGTAGGCGTTCGCCACGCCAGGTTCTTCTCTTGAAATGTGGAGACTCGCTCGGATAGCTGATGTCAATCTGCAAAAGATTAATTGTGAAGCAGTGAGTTTCAGCTGTCATTTTGTCACGGCTACTGACAGACGACTTGTTTTTGAATGCCCAATCGAAGTGACGAGTCCACTTTCTTGCAGATGGGATGTCGACGGCTGACCAGTACTCCGACCGAAACCTGTTGCTAAAAACGACTTATAATTTATAAAAGCATTAGATTCTTTCTCATTGTATTGCTCACGGGAAAGATACCACATCATAATGAAAGCTATAGCCATATTAAAACCTGGGAAATAAAGTAATAGCTCTCAAACTACCGTCAAACTTCTGTACTCAGCAAAATCCAGAAACTGTTAGAAAGAATCATCTTCAACAGAGTTAGCCGTAAAATATCGGAAGCCACGCGTTCTGAGGCGTCTTGTCACGGCCTGCACGGCTCCCCCCGTCGGAGGTTCGTGTCCTCTCTCGGGCATGGGTGTGTGTGTTGTCCAAAGTGTAAGTTAGCTTACGTTGGGTTAAGTAGTGCGTAAGCTTACGGACCGATGACCTCCGCAGTTTGGTCCCATAAGACCTTACCATAAATTTCACGTTTCCAAATATTGGAATGATTTCCACCCCCAACACATCGGCTTCCGACGAAACAGAAGCTGCTCAGACCAGGTTCTTTCTTTAACTAATGGTATAAAAACAATAAAGAAACATGGTTACAAACATAGTTAACTAAATTATCGTATTCAGGAAGTCTTCAACTTTTCCGTGTAGGCTCATACTGAACATGTCTCCACTGCATGCTGGACTGTGTGTGCCTTTCTGCTCTACAGTTGCGTTTCTGAAATGTGTTCAGTTTCCGTTTATACAATCAATCCTGTCATTTGCCATGGGGAATTTTCTTGGGGGATCAAAGCTATTTGGTTTTTGACAGAAACATCGGAATTTCTTGAGATCCCCAGTTAGGCTATCTTTGCAGGCTTTCTTCCAGTATTGCACAATATCAAAATTTTTATTTTCTCAGTATTTAGCTTCCTTAGATGCTGGGTTTTCTAGAGCGGATTCATCCGGCCAGAGTGGCCGAGCTGTTCTAGGCGCTACAGTCTGGAACCGCGCAACCGCTACGGTCGCAGGTTCGAATCCTGCCTCGGTTATGGATGTGTGTGATGTCCTTAGGTTAGTTAGGTTTGAGTAATTCTAAGTTCTAGGGGACTGATGACCTCAGATGTTAAGTCTCATAGTGCTCAGAGCCATTTGAACTAGAGCGGATTCGTTTATTATTTATATAATCAGAGACCGAGGAAACTGAAGTTGTTGATTGTTTTGAATTTTTCTAATGATTTTAAGAAGTCCCCTAGAACTTATAAGTACTTGAACCTAACTAACCTAAGGACATCACACACATCCATTCCCGAGGCAGGATTCGAACCTGCGGCCGTAGCGGCGGGAGTATTCTTAATCCTGCCTCGCACCACTCGTATCGTGCAATTTAGGTCGATGTCTATTTTCTTGGTGTGAGGGCTGTTAAACCAGACAGAACAGAAGTATTCTGCTTGTGAATAAACCAGAGCTAAAAGTGTTGTTCCTAATGCAGAAGTTGAAAAGCCCCATATGGCGGTTGATTCCTGTCCCCTGGCTTGTCTCTCTAATGTCGAGTGCCGTTAAATGAAATGTGTTGACAGTTACGAGGACCGAAGTAAGGAGACGGAAATATCACCACTACGGTATGATGCAGCGGTGGACACAGACCGTTACTACCCGGCTGACCGGCGGTTTTAGATGTCCTGTTATTGTACAGGGTGGCCAAAATAAAAGAGGTCCCACGTCTTATAAACAACACAAACACAATTCACTTGTTTATTTTAAGTACAGAATACAGTGTAGTAAATTATTATTATGAAAAACAACTTACTAAACATTCAGTAGGTCAGTAGTTCACAGGAGGTGCTAAAATTTGTTCACCATAAACTAAGATACATAACTCAGCACGTCACAACATGTTTCTGTAAACTTTTGCCAGTTCATTTGATGCGATTTCCTCAATAGCATGTTTGTTTTGCTCTATTCAACTGTAACCGGGTTGTTACTGTAGACTTTACCCTTTACACTGTCAGACCCCGTTAGGTGAGTGGCCAGCGCGGCGGAATGCCACGCTGCGGGGTCCGGGTTCGATTCCCGGCTAGGGCAGGAGATTTTCTCCGCTCAGGGACTGGGTGTTGTGTTGTCCTCATAATCATTTCATCCCCATCTCCGACGCGCAAGTCGCCCAATGTGGCGTCGAATGCAATAAGTACTTGTCCTCGGCGGCCGAATTTCCCCGAATGAGGGACTCCCGGCCCACAATGCTGTACGCTCATTGCCATTTTACCCTTTACACTAGCCACAAATAAGAATCACAGATAGACAGATCGGGCGTTCACAGTGCTGTTACAGAAAATGGGTCCTACTTTCAAATCGTGCAGAGGCACTTCAAAGGGTCTCCTGGCATTGTCTGTTGACCAATAGCGTGTGTTTTGAGAGTTCACGTACCGGCTAAGGTGAAACCATGCTTCCTTTGAGTTGAAGTAAAGATTCATATCCAGATAACCATCAGCGACATTCGTGAGTAGCTATTCGCAGTAGTGTTGTTGTGCGCAATTCGTTGGTTTTAATGCTTGCATCACTCTTACTTTGTACGTTCGCATATGTAATAGCTTCAACATGTTCTGGCATGACGTTCGTTTGTTTTTTTATTAGGAGGATAGACGTCTAGTTGATTTCCGTGGGCTTTTTACCATAGTCTCATGAACACATTTAGTGTTTTCAAGTTGACAAATTTTCTTTACATCATTACGTTTGGCGTTATCGACTGAATCTCTTGCTCTAAATTTAGTGATCAATGTCTGCACAACACTTTCTGCAGGAGCAGCTGTCTCCGTATATTTTATCGTGAACTTTTTATTTAATGTTGTCCGCCCCTGGTAGCTGAGTGGTCAGCGCGACGCAATGTCATACCTAACGGCCCGGGTTCGATCCCCCGGACGGGTCGGAAATTTTCTCCGCTCAGGGACTGGGTGTTGTGTTGTCCTTCTCATCAATATTTCTTCCCCATCGACACACAAGTCGCCGAAGCGGCGTCAGCTCGAAAGACTTGCACCAGGCGAACGGTCTACCCGACGGGAGGCCCTAGCCACACGGCATTTAACGTTTTAAACGGTTTACATCAGAAAAAGTTTCAACAATAAACACTCTTTGTTGGATTGGAAATGACATTCTGCAGAAATGACAGACAGAGGAATAGAAAAACAATTGAAATCGCTCAAAAGAGGAAAGGCCGCTGGACCTGATGGGATACCAGTTCGATTTTACACAGAGTACAAGAAGGAACTTGCCCCCTTTCTTGCAGCGGTGTACCGTAGGTCTCTAGAAGAGCGTAGCATCCCAAAAGATTGGAAAAGTTCACAGGTCATCCTCGTTTTCAAGAAAGGACGTCGAACAGATGTGCAGAACTATAGACATATATCTCTAACATCGATCAGTTGTAGAATTTTGGAACACGTATTATGTTCCAGTATAATGACTTTTCTGGAGACTAGAAATCTACTCTGTAGGAATCAGTATGGGTTTCTAAAAAGACGATCGTGTGAAATCCAGCTCGCGCTATTCGTCCACGAGACTCAGAGGGCCATAGACACGGGTTCCCATGTAGATGCCGTGTTTCTTGACTTCCGCAAGGCGTTTGATACAGTTCCCCACAGTCGTTTAATGAACAAAATAAGAGCATATGGACTATCAGACCACTTGTGTGATTGGATTGAAGAGTTCCTAGATAACAGAACGCTGCATGTCATTCTCAATGGAGAGAAGTCTTCCGAAGTAAGAGTGATTTCAGGTGTGCCACAGGGGACTGTTGTAGGACCGTTGTTATTCACAATGTATATAAATGACTTTATGGATAACACTGGAAGTTCACTGAGGCTTTTTGCGGATGATGCTGTAGTATATCGAGAGGTTGTAACAATGGAAAATTGTACTGAAATGCAGGAGGATCTGCAACGAATTGACGCGTGGTGCAGGGAATGGCAATTGAATCTCAATGTAGACAAGTGTAATGTGCTGCGAATACATAGAAAGAAAGATCCTTTATCATTTAGCTACAATATAGCAGGTTAGCAACTGGAAGCAGTTAATTTCATAAATTAACTGGGAGTAGGCATTAGGAGTGATCTAAAATGGAATGACCATATAAAATTAATCGTCGGTAAAGCAGATGCCAGACTGAGATTCATTGGAAGAATCCTAAGGAAATGCAGTCCGAAAACAAAGGAAGTAGGTTACAGTGCACTTTTTCGCCCACTGCTTGAATACTGCTCACCGGTGTGGGATCCGTACCAGATAGGTTTGATAGAAGAGATAGAGAAGATCCAACGGAGAGCAGCGCGCTTCGTTACAGGATCATTTAGTAATCGCGAAAGCGTTACGGAGATGACAGATAAACTCCAGTGGAAGACTCTGCAAGAGAGACGCTCAGTAGCTCGGTACGGGCTTTTGCTGAAGTTTCGAGAACATACCTTCAAAGAGGAGTCTAGCAGTATATTGCCCCCTCCTACGTATATCTCGCGAAGAGACCATGAGGATAAAATCAGAGAGATTAGAGCCCACACAGAGGCATAACGACTATCTTTCTCTCCACGAACAAAACGACACTGGAATAGAAGGGAGATCAGATAGAGGTGCTCAAGGTACCCTCCGCCACACACAGTCAGATGGCTTGCGGAGTATAGATGTAGATGTAGAAATGTATTCACGTCGAACTTCAGGTTGACTACGGACAACGCACCACTGATCACTAAGTCGCCACTCGACATCACGCTATCCCGCTCGAGTGCCACCCTGGCGTTAACAAATAAAAACACTCAGATAACTTCAAATATCACGTTCAGTATAACACGGGGCATGTTTCCTACACAGGAGAATAAACAAATGACACAAATGAAACATACATCTAATGAATGTGTACAAAGTGTACTCTAACAGTTAACAGACTGCTGCAGATTGAAATGTCCGGATTTGCGGCGAGCTGCATGGATGAACGTCCGCAGAAGAAAGAATTTACACGGACAGCATTATTACTTTAAGTTTCGCGGTAAAGGAAATTTTGAAAAATAGGACACAAACAGCTGAAAAAAGTTTTGCACAGCTGTCGTGAATTACATGTCGTTGTCGTTGTTGAGTACGATGAACGGTTTGGCGCAGGTCTCCATGCTAGTCTATCCTCTGTAAGTCTTTCCATGTCTGTAAACTACAGCCATTCGACCCTGCTTCCAGTAGTAAAGCCTCTATCTCCATCTGCAATTTTTATCCTCCACATTTTCCTCTACTCCCAAATTAACTAGTCTTGGTGCCTCCATACGCGCACTATCAACCGATCCTTTGTTTTACTCAAGAAACTTGAAGTACGTGTAGTAGGTGAGTGTTGCTGTTTGGGCAGCAAACTAACTGATGATGGCCGAAGTAGAGAGGCTCGTGATGGCAAGAAAAGTATTCCTGAAGAAGAGAAATTTGTTAACATCGAATGTAGATTTAGGTGGTAGGAAGTCTTTTCTGGAGGTGTTTGTCTCGAGCGTAGGTATGTGTAAGAAGTGAAACATGGACATCCCGAACTGCGCTGCTGCTACGGTCGCAGGTTCGAATCCTGCCTCGAGCATGGATGTGTGTGATGTCCTTAGGTTAGTTAGGTTTAAGTAGTTCCAAGTCTAGGGGACTGATGGCCTCAGATGTTAAGTCCCATAGGACTCAGAGCCATTTGAACCATTTTTGAAACATGGACGATAACCAGTTTAGACAAAAAGAGAAGCGAAGCTTACGAAATGTGGTGCAACAAAAGAATGTTGAAGATGGGTAGATCACACAACTAATGAGGAGGTACTGAGTAGAACCGGGAAGACAAGAAATTTGTGGGAGAACTTGACCAAAAGAAGGGATCTGTTGACAGGATTTATTCTGAGACATCAATGGATCACCAGTTTAGTACTGGAGGGAAGTATGGGGCGGGGGTGGTAAAGGAGACCAGGAGATGAACACTGTAAGCAGATTCAGAACGATGTAGGCTGCAGTAGTTATTCGGAGATGAAGAGGTTCCCATAGGATAGAGTAACATCTAGAGCTGCATCAAACCAGTCTTCGCACTGAAGACCACCAGCCGAAAGAGTGGGCAATAATACGGTGTTCTGAAATCGTGCATGAAACCAACCTGCTATCAGAAACAAATGTGTTGCATTATTCATTGAACGCCCCTCGTATTTTACGCATCATGAAAATGTTCATGGAACGTGGATCTGTGATTAAAATTTTGCCCGGACTGGGAATCGAACCCGTGCCACACACGGGATTGCCGAACATTCTACCACATAGCCACACGACCTCTGAGGAAATATTGACCTTGCTTTAGCATAGTGAAGGCTGTCGGAGGGTTGTGTCTAATTGCTTTTGATGACTGGCATTTGAATTCTGAACTTCACGCACGATAAATATAAAAATACAAAAACCTGATTGCCATGTGGTTGCCTTGTTAGTAATTTTCAGCAACCACCTTTAAGTGATGAATCTAGGAATATGCTACAACCCCCTACGTATCGCTCCCGTTGATATCTCGATGACAACAGTAGTCTAATTACTACGCGCAGAGAAGCGTTTAAGCAGCCTTGCTTCCCGCGCTCCACACGTAAATGGAACGGGAAGGAGCCCTAATAAGAGGCATTTCCCACGCACGGTCGTTCCCATCAGCCACCGCGCCGAGTGCAACTTAGTTTGCGCGGGCTGTAAGTACTAAAATGGAAAGGACCCTTTGCCATGCACATCACGGTGGCTTGCTGCGTATGGCTGAAGATTTAGTGCGTAGGTGAAGAGGCGCACGCCGGCCGGTGTGGCAGAGTGGTTCTAGGCGCTACAATCTGGAACCGCGCGACCGCTACGGTCGCAGGTTCGAATCCTGCCTCGGGTATGGATGTGTGTGATGTCCTTAGGTTAGTTATGTTTAAGTAGTTCTAAGTTCTAGGGGACTGATGACCCCAGATGTTAAGTCTCATAATGCTCAGAGCCATTTGAACCATTTTTGAAGAGGCGCACGTTCCGTGTGATGAACGAGCTCCTTCCTGAACGTGCACTGTCCACATTCGGCGTGCTTCGCGATAAGAAACACGTGTCATTAGACGACAGTTTTAAGGTCTTCGTATACGATCAAACAGTTTGTAAAATTTCACTAGTTTGTCAAATTATTTGACAGAGTCTGGCTATGTTTGACGTGATTGGCAAACATAGACCGTGTTCAAGAGAAATTTCGGTTGACGGCAGATTCGACAAGACGGTGGACATTGCTTGTGTTGACGTTTCGCCGTGTATGTTTAGCGTGAAAGAGTATAATTTATCTCACTGTATCGTTGGTTCCACAACTGTGAAAAGTAGGATCAAGGATGAAAACAAAAGAGCACTGACAAGTATCAAAATGACAGTGTTGTGTCTTTTTCAGCCATATACTACAAGAAAGATGTCGAAGAAAATCAATATTCTACGCACAACATAAAAGAGGAGAGCAGATTTTCTAGTAACTGTGTTTTCTTTCTCAATGTGAGCACGAAATAATTCGAACAGGCTATTAAAAGTTTGATTGTGCATTCGGAGAAAGTTTATGAGGCTTATGGTTCTGAGTGTAATGTTTTATTTAGTAGATTTTCGTGGATATATTTATCTCTCTTCCCTGGAGCAGCGTCTCGTTTCCTTTTCCTTATTTACACACAGTGCTAAAGTCAATGCATGAAATGCATTGTCTGCGTTTGTAGTTACTTCCACTAGTGCCAAAATACTTAGCGATACGAGAGCTCGGAATGACAGCCGCTTCAAAAGTGAGGTTAAATTTGACAAATTCGGTTGCCATGTCCGCGCGCTTGTTTGACGCGTGGATGGAAACCAGCGAATTTGACAAACTAGTCTGATGGTTACCAGGAACCTTTACACCTGATCCCGTATGCGGCCTTCAGGAACTCGTGCAGCAGGGGGACTGAGCTCCCAGCGGGCCGCAGCGGCAATGAGCGGCATGTGCGTGCTTGCAGCGGGCTGCTGGCTTGTTTACTGTGCGCCGGTCTGTCGGCTGTGTTTAGCAGGCGCCCGCAAAGCCAGCCCCGCCGGCGTCGTCAATTAGTTTGAGAATGAGTGGGGGGAGGGGGGGGGGGGGAGCGCTCGGGGTGGTGGGCGTTGGGGGGGGGGGGGGGGGGAGGACGCTGCTCCGTCGCAGTCGCAGCGGTCACCGACTCGAGGCGGCGAGGCGCGCCCCAACCGGAACTGCCAACTGCCCGCAAACAAACTTCCTTCCTTCACGCCGAGAATCCGTTTCGTACTCGTGTCTCCCAGTAGCAGGCTGGAATGTAGATGTCTCTCTGGATTCTCCAGAGTTGTGGGTCGTCCTTGAATCCCCCCTCAAACAACTCCGCAAAAAAATAACTGCATCGCCAACCTAAAGGCTGCTCCGCACGTGGAGATTCTTCTGCGCTGACAAATCGTAGCGCGTGCACTAGCAATTTAAGCAAATATGAGAAGTGCGCAAACATGGAAGTTGAAATCACAGGTTTGAGCAAAACTGTTGCTCAGATCTGCGCCGCCCGGCTTGTTGGTCCAAAGGTGAAGTCGTGCCTAGAAACCGAGGGGTCACGGAATCGAACCGCTGTCAGCCCACAGAAATTTTAACTGTAATCTAGCCGTCACCTTTCAACGACGGGAGGAATCACGAACAACGATACGTGATTCTAGGAGGAGATTAATGCAGAACGTCACGTCCATAACAAAGTCATTAGAGATGGAGCACGTGCTCTGATTAGGGAAGGATGGGGAAGGAAATCGGCCGTGCCCATTCAAAGGAACCATCCCGGCATTTGCCTGAAGCGATTTAGGTAAGTCACGGAAAACCTAAATCAGGATGGCCGGACGTCAGTTTGAAACGTTGTCCTCCCGAATGCGGTACAAGTGTGTTCACCACTGTGCCACCTCGCTAGCTACGTGGTTCGTATCGCCCGTTAAGCTGTAAATCCTCTTTCTCAGGTTGGATAACTGGGGTCAGGTCAGTGACACGCAAGTCACCGAAGTGGCGTCCAATCGCATGCATTTATTACATTCATGCAGACAAATGGTAGTGGGTTGTCTAGGAATCGCCAAAATCTGGCGCGCGAAACGTGTTTGAGTCAACTGTTTATTCCGTCCAGAGGTTCTAGTCTTCAAGTGCACACTGTATTCTAAAAGGGTTCACATGCAGTACTGCTCTAGAGAGTTCATCGCTAAATTTATTGAAACCTATAGGGGTCACATATGACTGTGGAAAGATAAGAGCAAAGAATACAGTGTTTAGGATAAGAAGGCTTATAACACTAATAGAGAAAATTGTGGCAGTTGATCTGGCGGCAAACAGAGAAACTGTAATACAAAAATAAAACTCGACGCGGACGTTTTATTGTGATGAGTTAAGTAATGTAACGCAGTATATTCACTCGGTCTCAGAAAATCCTTGGTCAGGGCAGAGTATATACAGTGAAGAGGCAAAGAAACTGGTATACCTGCCTAATATCGTGTAAGGCTCTCGTGAGCACGCAGAAGTGCCGCAACACGACGTGGCATGGACTCGACTAATGTCTGAAGTAGTGCTGGAGGGAAATGACACCATGAATCTTGCAGGGCTGTCCATGAATCCGTAAGAATAGGAAGGGGTGGAGATCTCTTCTGAACAGCACTTTGCAAGGCATCCCAGATATGCTCAGCGATGTTCATGTCTGGGGAGTTTGGTGGAAAGCGGAAGTGTATAAACTGAGAAGAGTGTTCCTGCAGCCACTCTGTAGTAATTCCATAGTGTGGGGTGTCGCATTGTCCAGCTGGAAAGCTCAACGCACCTGAATGGATGTAGGTGATCAGACAGGATGCTTACGTACGTGTCACCTGTCAGAGTCGTGTCTAGACGTATCAGGGGTCCCTTATCACGCCACGCCCCTCAACATTACAGAGCCTCCACCAGCTTGAACAGTCCTCTGCTGACATGAAGGTTCCATGGATTCATGAGGTTGTCTCCATACCCGTACACGTCTATCCGCTCGATACAATTTGAAACGAGACTCGTCCGACCAGGCAGTATGTTTCCTGTTATCAACAGTCCAATGTTGGTGTTGACGGCCTCAGGCGAGGCGTAAAGCTTTGTGCCATGCAGTCATCAAGGGCGAACGAGTGGGCCTTCGGCTCCGAAAGCCCACTTCGGTGATGTTTCTTTGAATGGTTCGCACGCAGACAATTGTAGATGGCCCAACCCTGAAGTCTAAAGCAGTTTGCGGAAGGTTTGCACTTCTGTCAAGTTGAACGATTCTCTTGAGTCGTCGTTGGTCCCGTACTTGCAGGGTCTTTTTCTGGCCGCAGCGACATCGGAGATTTGATCTTTTACCGGATTCCTGATATTCACGGTACACTCGTAAAATGGTCGTACGGGAAAATCCCCACTTTATCGCTACCTGGGAGATGCTGTGTCCCATCGCTCCTGCGTCGACTATAACACCATGTTCAAACTCACTTAAATCTTGATGACTGCCAAGGTAGTCGCAGTAACCGATCTAACAACTGCGGCAAACACTTGTTGTCTTATATAGGCGTTGCCGACCACAGCGTCGTATTCTGCCTGTTTACATATCTCTGTATTTGAATCCGCACGTCTATACCAGTTTCTTATGTACTCCAGCGTAGATTTGCAAGTTCCGATACAGCTTCCTTGGACAGTGCAATAGAAAATTTCAAATCCTTATAACTATTTATCGTTACCTGGAATGGTTACGTAGCTGTCAGCCTCTCATAAGGTGAATTTGCTCTCCTGATACATGTGTTCTGTTGTACCGCGTAAAGATTTACGAAAGATGGTTGTTTATTAATAAGACCATTCACAAATATTTCCCCAGGCTCTGGATTCGCCGTGTAACTTGCTAAATGAATTAAAGGGTAACTGCCGTCGCCTTAGGAGCCGCAGTCCTGACAATCTAAGCCGTCTTTGCGCCTCTGACACTTTGTCTGCACTTTTTGTAAAGACAAATTGCAAACACTGACCACAGAAGAGTAATTAAGAACTGATATCCCAAACTGAATATACGTAATCCCTTGCGAGAGCGTAGCCTCTTGCCGCTGGAAGTTCGTTTTCTAGATTGACAGATGGCTGGTCGGCAATAGATTCAGACTGTGTCAAGTGGACGTACTAGGTTTCCGCAGATTTGTTGCACGTACAGATATATGATATGTGCACCGACATTAACTCGGCCACTGTTATGGTGAAAGTTCTGATGGGAAAAATTTCATTTTGCTTCTGTCAACCCAACTAGCGCTCACCATGTCGAAGATCCTACAGTATCCATTCTGAATCGTACGATTAAAAAAGCGGTTCATTTATATGGAACCCCTCCGACAAATTGCTACAAATTTCAGTGCTGGGCCATCAACAAGTTTCAGCGTTGAAAGATTCAACGAAACGTCATCGATATGGCCATTCGGAGTCGAAGGCGCACTCGTGTACCCTTGATGACTGCACGACACAAAGCTTTACGCCTCGCCTGCGCGCCTCAACACCGGCATTGGACTGTTGATGACTGGAAACATGTCTGGTAGGACGAGTCTCGTTTAAGATTGTATCGAGCGGATGGACGTGTACGGGTATGGAGACAACCTCATGAATCCATGGACCCCGCATGTCAGCAGGGGACTGTTCAAGCTGGTGGAAGCTCTGTAATGATGTGGAGCATGCGCAGTTGGAGTGATATGGGACTCCTGATATGTCTAGACACGACTCTGACAGGTGATACGTACGAAAGCACCCTGTCTGATCACATACATCCATTTAGATCCACTGAGCATTCCAGCACGACAATGCGACGCCGCTCACATTCGACGTCAAAGGGAGCCATATCGGCAAATGAGCGAGTACGAACGAGGCAGAATGATATATCACCGCGAAACGGGGTTGTCATACCGTGATATTTCGGCTCGTGCAGGGCATGCTGCTACGACAGCGATGCGTGTGTGAAAGCAGTGGATAGAGGAAGGTCGTACGCAGCGACGAGCGGGAACTGGACCACAGAACATGACCACAGAATGGGATGACCGTCGTCTTGTCCGCATGGCCATTACGGACCGTACAGTGTCATCCACAGTGTTGCTCGTCGTTGGAGCTCTGCAACAGGTGCGAATTTGTCTGCGTCGGCGGTTCGTCGCCGTCTGCTGCAGGATGGACTGGTTGCACGCATGCCATTACGTCGGCTTCAATTCTGCAGAAACCACAAGCTTCTCCGACTGCAATGGGCACGTGAACGCCGTCACTGGGGTGCTCAGTGGCGATATGTAATCTTTTCGGATGAGTCCCGCTTCAACGCGTCCTACAGTGATGGCTGCATACGTGTCCGGCGGTACCGTGGTGAGCGCAACCTGAAGAGCTGCATTGAGGAGCGGCGTAGCGGACAAACACCAGGTGTGATAAATGATGACTAACTGAAACCCTCAGCTGCTGACAAGTGTTGTTGATATACGTCGATGTGGACAGCTGAGGGTTTCAGTTAGTCATAATTTATTCCAAGGAAAAGCTGCACGGTCAACAACAGTAATCTGTTCTTTCGAGGACAGTTACTATCTTCATACATACCATGTGTGATGGTTTAGGGCGCCATTGGTTACAATAACCGATCTCGCCTCGTACGTATTGCGGGCATCTCCACAGGCCACCTTTCAAGAGGACAATGCCTGGCCACATATTGCGAGGAATGTACAGGCCTTCTTTGAAGAGCGACAGGTACCATTGCTTCCCTGGCCTGCACATTCGCCAGACATGTCGCCCATCGAACATGTCTGGGATATGGTTGGTCGGCACCTGGTGCGTCACGGTCCTCCAGCAACTGGTGTCACGGATTTGTGGGCTCAGATACAAACTGCGTGGAGGGAAATCCCTCAGGAACGTATTCAGAACCTTATTGATTCAATGCCATGATGTATAGCAGCTCTAACTGCAGCACATGGTGGCCACACGACATACTGAATAGTAGGGCTCAAAGGACATGTACAGATTTGAAAAAGTAATCATGTGTTACTTGTCATATACCTAATCTGTGGTATTAAATAATTTGAATTCGTGCGTTTCCTTCTTGGTGTTGCAATTTCCACAAGCTGTAGTGTACTTCACATGCCTCGTGTATTGACAAAGTGTTCTAATACTGGATACCGATTCAGTTCGCACCTTTTGGCAACATGTGGAAGCGACGGAAGTACAGTTCTGCAAGCCAGGGACGCCACGCCTAGAGCGAAACCGCTACGTCAGCGCACCGTCCCTCCCCGTTCTCCGCCACCGACAGCAAAAAGCGAGTTCGAGAACTCAGCGACTTACAGGAATTCGCCGAGGACGTCTTTCTGACTCTACTAGCATGGATGCCCACAAACTCAGCGTCTCGTTTCCGTCCGCTTATCCTGGAGGGAATACGTTCTATCTGTATGAGGGTGTCATTCAATTGCGTTGTGCGTGTAGATAGTACATACGCGGGTACCATACACGTTCTTGCCGAATCTAAACGAGCTTTGGCTACGTCAGCTCTTTTTTTTTTTTAGTTTAATTCCATTTTAGACCACGAAGAATATAGCAGAGGTCATTTACAGCTATCTGTCCGTAAATAGCACCTCTTTCACACACACACACACACACACACTCTATTGTGTGCGAACGCGCAGCCGGCAGCTGTGGACGAACGGTTCTGTGCGCTTCAGTCCGGAACCGCGCTGCTGGTCGCAGGTTCGAATCCTGCCTCGGGCATGGATGTGTGTGATGTCCTTAGGTTAGTCAGGTTTAAGTAATTCTAAGTGTGGGGGACTGATGACCTCAGATGTTAAGTCCCATAGCGCTTAGAGCCATTTGAACCATTTTGTGCGAACGCGTTTTAAATATAGAGTGTTTACCAACCTCATAGAGAAGTAAGATATGGTAGCATCACTTTCAGATGTGACCTACAGCGCTGTTTAAAAAAAAAAAAAAAGGCTAGGTGCGGAAGGGACTCATACACTGCGGATTTCATACAAACATAATTATGTATATGTACAGTTCATCCATTCGGTGAATCGACAATATCGACTTTTCTTGCCTATTACTGACATTGATACTGAGAACATATCGGTCCCATAAATTCCAAGATTTTCGAGAATCGCGTAACAAATGACAACAGAAACATTTTTTCGTGTGATATAATTACAGACTGACAATTTTCGGATTTTTGTCCTTTACTTGTATTGCGAAACCTTGCTTCTTGCTAAATTTCATCAGTATAGGTCAAAAGGAAGTAGCCTATAGATTTTGATGAGAGATTTGAGAGTATCAAAATAATTATGTGACATAAATAGCCGTATCTTTAGATTGCATTGACTTCAGTTTTTTTTCAACGCCAACCATAGGCCTTAGCATGTGACAAAACTTGATACGTCTACCGATTCCTGAGGAAAAGAGGTTTTTGACAGTCGGACAGACAAACAGAGAGACAGGCAGACGAACAACAAAGTGATTCTATAATAGTTTCGTTTTCACCGACTGAGGTGCTGAGTCCCAAAAACAATATAACAGGTGGCATTCTCTGAAGTTTTTTGCCGTAGAAAGACGTTTATAGAAGTCGGCAGAGGACAGTCCATTGTCACCGGATGCAGTAAAGCTGACATCTAGTATCGTGTCTGTGAAAGACGAGAAGTGTTTGGCATCCTCTTTTTTAACTCAGTCGCATAATGGGCACAACACCAAGCCAATGCGACGCAGATGTTTCCCGTAGCAGCCGTGGTTGAACCCGAGGCGTGTTATAGCATTCTTGAATATTCTGGAGCACTAATGTTTCTCGTGACATAAATTATTCACCAGCAGCGGCTTAATTTATTATGAGTGTGCCATTATGTGTTCCATCTCTCCATGATGTTTTTCTCTATCTGTTGCTAGTGGCTGCTTTGACCAGACTGTTGCCACTTCATTTCCAAGAACGACGCAGTGGGCCTCCACCCAGCATACAGTAACACACAAATCCCGGTTGCGAGTTTTAATGTCAGATTCGTGAAGTGTTATCCCTCTGTATGACTGTTTCGTCCACTGCAGAGGTATCTCAGTAATTAAAGCGCTGATCGGCGACCAGAGAGGATAAAGATCAAAGCCGCGTGGAGTGGCCGCGCGGTTTGAGGCGCCATACCACGGGTTGCGCGGCCCCTCCCGCCGGAGGTTCGAGTCTTCCCTCGGGCATGGGTGTGTGTGTGTGTTGTTCTTAGCATAAGTTAGTTTAAGTAGTGTGTAAGTGTAGGGACCGATGACCTCAGCAGTTTGGTCCCTTAGTAATTCACACTCTCACACATAATGATCAAAACATCCAGATCTTTCTAGTTATACAGAAGAACTGCGCCATACGCTCAGTTGCAAAGATCGTTTGCCTTAGGAAGTATGAAATTCTTAATCCCGTGACAGCTGCTGCGCGTTTCGTCACGGGATCGTTGACCTGGCGAAAGAGCGTTACGGTTCAAAAATGGCTCTAAGCGCTATGGAACTTAATATCGCAGGCCGAAGTGGCCGTGCGGTTAAAGGCGCTGCAGTCTGGAACCGCAAGACCGCTACGGTCGCAGGTTCGAATCCTGCCTCGGGCATGGATGTTTGTGATGTCCTTAGGTTAGTTAGGTTTAACTAGTTCTAAGTTCTAGGGGACTAATGACCTCAGCAGTTGAGTCCCATAGTGCTCAGAGGCATTTTTTTTTTGAACTGAATATCGGAGGTCATCAGTCCCCTAGACTTAGAACTACTAACCTAAGGACATCACACACATCCATGCCCAAGGCAGGATTCGAACCTGCGACAGTAGCAGCCGCGTGGTTCCGGACTGAAGCGCCTAAAACCGCTCGGCCACAGCGGCCGGCCGCGTTACGGAGAGACTAAACAAACTCTACTGGCAGACATTACAAGTGAGGCGTTGTGCACCAAGGAGAGATTTACTATTGAAATTTCGGGACAGCACTTTTCAGGAGGAGTCAGACAACATATTACTTCCGCTCACATACATCTCGCGTATTAACCACGAGGAGAAAATTAGAGGCAGTACAAAGGCTTACCGACATTCATCCCACGCACTATTCGCTAGTGGAACAGGGTTGGAGGGATCAGATAGTGGTACCGAAAGCACTCGCCGCCACACACCATTAGGTGGCTTGCGGAGTATGTTGTAGATGTAAAAGAAGCCACTGGACAGCCATATGCATATATACAGATCTCGGGGGTATAAATGGCAGTGCATTGGTGGAGCTGTCATCTGTACTCAGGTGATTTATGTGAAAACGGTTCGTAAGTGATTATAGCCGCACGACGGAAATTCACAGACTTTGGACGCGGAATGGTGGCTGAGGCTAGACACACAGGACGTTCCATTTCGGATATCGTTAGGGATTTGAGTATCCCGAGATCCACAGCGTCAAGAGTGTGCCGAGAATACCACATTTCAGGCATTACCTCTCAATACAGACAACGCAGTGGCTGAAGGCCTTCACATAACGACAGAGAGCAGCTGCGTTTGCGTAGGGTTGTCAGTGGAAACAGACAAGCAACACTGCGTGAAATAACCGCAGAAATCAATGTTGGATATACAACGAACGTATCCGTCAGGACAGTGTAGCGAAAAATGGCGTTAACGGGCTATGACAGCAGAAGACCGACAGTGCTTTTGCTAATAGCAGGACACCGCCTGCAGCGCTTCTCCTGGGTTCATGAGCATATCGGTTGAAGCCTAGACAACTGCATAACCGTAACTTGGTTAGATGAGTCCCGATTTCAGTTGGTAAGAGCTGATGGAAGGACTCGAGAATGGCGCACACCCCTCGAAGTCACGAACCCAAGTTGTCAACAAGGCACTGGCGCAAGTTGGTGGCGGCTCCGTAACGGTGTGGGCCGTGTTTACATGGCGTGGACTGGGTCCTCTGGTCCAACTGAACCGGTCACTGACTGGAAATGGTTGTTTTCGGCTACTGGGAGACCATTTGCAGCAATCAACGATGGAATTTTTTATGGACGACAATGCGACATGTCACTGGGCTACAATTGTTCGCGACTGGTTTGAAGAACTGTCTGGATACTTTGAACGAATGATTTGGCCACCGAGATCGGCCGACACGATCGCATCGAACATTTATGGGACATAATCGAGAGGTCAGCTTGTGCACAAAATCCTGCACCCACAACACTTTTGCAATTGAGGAAGCATCTCTTAATGTTTCTACAAAGGACTTCCAGCGAAATGTTAAGTCCATGCCACGTCGACCTGCTATACTACTGCACCGACAACACCTTCAAAATTTAGGCGGCATGAATCAGTATTCCTGCAGAGGATTTCCAATGACTTTGTGAGTCCATGCCACGTCGAACTGCCCCACTATGCCGAACAAAAGGAGGTACGACACGATATTGGGAGGTATCCCATGAAATTTGTCTGCTCAATGTAAGTTGCCGCCGGCTGGGGTGGCTGAGGGATTCTAGGCGCTACAGTCTGGAGCCGCGCGACAGCTACGGTCGCAGGTTCGAATCATGCCTCGGGCGTGGATGTGTGTGATGTCCTTAGGTTAATTAGGTTTAAGTAGTTCTAAGTTCTAGGGGACTGATGACCTTAAAAGTTAAGTCCCATAGTGCTCAGAGCCATTTGATTTTGAAAGTTGCCCCGGAAGTGGCACGGAGCAGCCAGTTCTTGTAAAAAGGGTCGGTACAGAAGTGTAGGGTATGGGCGTATTTGATTGTATCTGCAAGTGTGGTCATGTAGTGGTGGCTTCAGCGAGAGGTAAGCCCCAGTGGGGCAGCGGCGGATGTTGCCTGGATACTGCCCCCTTCCGTCAGCTGGCTCTGTCCACCTGCTGTGGCCGGCCTCGGCCGAATGGCAGAGGAAGTCGGCCGTGACATTTCGCTGGGACACCAGGAGGCATGTGTGTTGTATGGGACGGGCTCGGCCATAAACTGCGGCCGCCAGCTGTCCAAACGCGCCACCGCTTGCCTTCCCACGCGGCTCCCGCTAGCTTCCATCCGGCGTGTCGGCGGCATTACATTCCGCGTCCCATATTCCCTCTGCAGATAGCTCTACCACTGCTTCCTTTCTAATTCGTACAACAATCGTTGACAGGAGCTGTTGCTATCCACATTCCCGTTGGTCCCATGTATGACTTCGTTGGCAAGAGAAGTGGGCTGTAGAGTGGTGTGCAATTGTCTTGGGGAAGCTCGAAAGGAGTAGAAATGATTAGAGAACAAGTTGACACAACAAACAGAAGATTTACTTGTATTTCTCGAAGAAAACGAAGACTTATTACAAATAATGTAGCAAGAATTAGAGTCCAGCTCATACAATAGAGACGAGGATGAAGGTCGATGTACTAAGCACAAACGGTGGTGTCGTAGCGACGAGGTCCAAGTGCAAGTGGGCTAAGCGGCTGCCACTGGCCACGCTATACTGCGCGGTAGAGGGCGCTCATGGTCCAGAGGCCCTGAAGGTGTGGTCCAACGGGGGCGCATCATTGGGTCTGCCATATCCCACACGACTGCCTTTGCTGTCCCGTTGCCAACACCGCGACGCCTGTGGGGTGGTATCGATACACGATACTACACTTGGTCTACTCAGACGATACTGCAGGGTCTGCCTCTCTTTTTTTCCCACCCGTTGTCTGGACACACTTACACGCCACAGACAATTACGAAGAAACATCCGTATTTCGCCGCATGGAAAAAAAACGCCGCGACTGGCGACAGACATGCACTGAACTTAATATAACCATATAGAAAATCTCATGTCCGTACTGGGAAGCTTTCCACCTACTTACCGGCTGCAAACCTATCCCAAACTATCCAGTCCTCCACAACAACCGACCCCTCCCTGTCAACCTAAGCAAAACAATCATTTCCGCCTCCTCCCTTCAAGCTACTTTCACCATTCTCAACAATACTAACTTCGACCACTCCTTAGCTCCATCTGTCCACGACCGCACAGACAAATCCGTTGCTCCAGTGGTTCCACTCCACACCAGGAACTGTTAAAGCACCATTCACAGCACAGATAATAAACACCACTATTGCAAAGTAACGCAATGTAGCCTCCAATACGGCCTCCTGTCGTGATACCATCACTTTCCGCCACCTAACAATGAATGACCTTACTCTTTCGCAGAAACCAAACTGTATCATACCATCCTTTATAAGTTTTTATTCCGAGAAACGTTAAGACCTCCATAAAACCCGATAAAACATTCCAATAAAATCTCTTTTTATAGACCCATTAGCCATCCCTCAGTCTTCAGCAAGGTCCTTGAATCCATCCTTTCCAAATGCATCCACAAGCACCTTAAACAACACCTCTCACTCCATGTCGTCCAGCGTGTTCCCATCCTAACTCCTGTGCCGATGATCAACTCCTTCACCTAGTTCATAATCTACACCAACATCAGAACAGGCGCCGTACTTTCTCATCCTCTACCAAGACATCATAAAGTCTACCACCGTGTCTGGCATTTTGATCTCCTGTTGAAACTCCAGTGGCATGCGCTTTCAATCAGTTACATCCGCCTAATTGCTAACGTCCATCCTATGTAACTATCGCAACGCTCGCTTTCGAATTTTCGATCCAGCTGCAGACGTGCCTCAAGGATCTGTCCCACTACCACTTCTTTACCTCCTATACACAACCCCACCCTGAGTACCTACTCCTATACATTGACGACATCAACTTCTTTGCAATCCTACCCTCCAGCGATCCCTCCATCTCCACAACTTAACCTCCAGGCGTAGCCAGTGGTAACCTAGGCAATAGTTATAGGCAAAAACATCTGAGCATCCGTCCCAGAGGCCTTTACCCGGCAATCCACAACCACCCAGTCCACTTATTTAAAACGCTAACGTATGGTGGACTAATACTCGATTAAAAACTAGCGTGGAACCCTCAGCTACTAACAGTCCTAAAGGTAGCCCAAAGTAAACAAACTACTAACTAGCCGAACATGTCGATGGCCATTAGCCACACATGTAAAATCCTCAACCATCCTGCACTTTCCTATGCTAATGCATCACGGACTTTCGCCCCTCCCAAGCTTTATCATTCCCTCCACATCCTGAAACGTGCTAATAAGCACTCCATCTGCTTTTCTGTATCGGACTACTTTCTTCAACCTATACTCCGAAAAAGCTAAACATTTTGCATACCTCTTCCGGGACACCTTCGCCTCTTCTATGTTCCCCATAAACTTGGGTTCCAGTGACTAGCAATTTCCCCAATCTATGAAAACCCCGGCTTCCTGCCGCACCTCTATCAACAAGTATCATTCTCCTTACAGCTCTGTACACTCCATGTTTTATACTAGCGTAATTTAGATCGTCTTCCTGTCTGATATTCATCCCTGAAATCTACCCTTCCTTCCAGCAATAACCTAGCCTACCAGCTCCAAATTTAGCTCCACCCACTCCTTCCTTGCTTAGTTGCCATCCCAGTGATCTCCTAACATCTACATGCCACCTGTCAGTTCCTTCGCACGCACACAATCCGACTCTATTTTCCATACAAAATCCTCTCAGGCATGGCCATCATGCCAATCCTTTCCCGCAGTTGGAGGAAGCCCTATCATATCATTGTCATAATCAACAGAATTTTGCATTGCATTATCTTTTCAGACTTCACATAGTTTATCTTCTTAAATATTTAAAATTCAACTCTTATATTTATGTGACCAAATGACTGAAGAGCGGCAGTTTGGCCTCTGCCAGCCCACTCCAAGTAGAAATAATGTAAATGATTGAAACTTCCTGGAAGCTTAAAACTGTGTACCGGACCGAGCTCAGATGATAGAGCACTTGCCCGCGAAAGGCAAAGGTCCCGAGCTCGAGTCTCGGTCCAGCACACAGTTTTAATCAGCCAGGAAGTTTCATATCAGCACACACTCCGCTGCAGAGTGAAAACTTCTTTCTGGAATGTAAATGATTAATAAAAAAAAAACTGGCACTGTCTTAAACCCCCTCTATCCCTCTCCCCCCTGTCGCCGTCTCTCTCTCTCTCTCTCTCTCTCTCTCTCTCTCTCTCTCTCTGACACACACACACTTACACACATACATGTTTATCATATGTAACGATTTTTGGCCAGGGCAATGGTCAACATTGTCCCATGAATAAAATTTATGAAGAAGTTCCAACATCCCCCCCCCCCCCCCCCCGTTCCGACCAAGGTTTTCGGTAGGTTTCCCTTAGTTGCAGGGAAAGTGCTGGGACTGCTGTTAATCCCCTGACAATTATTTACTCCCAACTGGTATTCCCCCCCCCCCCCCCCCGGCCCCACTCGCCCGCTCCGTCCCCCTGCCTCACTGCCAACCTGCCTATTTGGCTGGTGAAAAGTACCGAAACTCTACAGTGGACCGCATCTCCAACAGCCCGCTCTACCCCTTGGAGTAGATAATGAAAATAACAGAAGTCCCTGTGTTCACACGGAGACTGCATCTCTCTACCACACCATACAGCTACAAAGCCATCTGACTAATTCTCACCCATGCCAAGATCGCTTGTATTTCGCGGCACCAAAATTTTACCACCCCTCCATATCCTCGAACGCCATATATTCCGTCTCAGCTTACATACCTGCCCCCATCTCCTCCCCCCCCCCCCCCTACTCGCGTTCTGTGTCCACTTATTAATCCCTGTTCCTGCCTCCGCTCCAGTAATGAACCCCTTCGAATTTACTAAACTTCGTGTAGAACTTGACCCTAACCGCCCTACTGCTTCATCCCTGTAAATAAACCCTCGTGCCCTGCCGCGCTTGTTCCGACATATCTGCGCAATCTTACACATACACGCTCTTCACGTGCTACCCTAATGAAGCTTTAACCACCTCCTTTTACCTGACAAAGAAACCCTCCCAGACATATACGCGTCCTTCCAGCTTTGCAGTGTACTACTTTCCCTGTTCATGTAACGGGATCATTTCGTAAACGAGAGAACATTATGGAGAAACTTAATAGACACCAACGGTAAGGGGCGCTGATCATCATGAAGGGGTTGGAATTCCAAGAGTGTACTTCCTAAAAAAAGAGTGAGTAAACATATTACTTCGTCCCAAATGCACTATCTAATCTAACGTATCCGGACACCTCTTTGTAACATGAAAATTGGCCACCAGATGCGAGCCCACATGTTAGGAGGCGGGGAGTGTTGTCAGTAGAGAAGCGGTAACAGCAGAATGGGTTGGTCAGGAGAGCTCAGTGACGTCGAATGTGGACTTGTCATTGGGTATCACTTAAATTACAAAGCCATCAACAAAAGTAAACCTTCTAAAGATGCCCAAGTCGATTGTTGGTGATGTGACAGTGAAGAGGAAAGCTGAAGAAACAACCAAGCCCTGGCGGACGTCATGTACTGGCGGAAACGGTCTGTAGGACATTACAGAGTGTCGTAAAAAATCGCATGAAATCAGTGGAACGAATGACTCGTCAGTTCCAAAGCGCTACCAGCAGTCCAGCTGGCACAATGACTGAGCAGGGAGCTACAAAAATGGGGTACAGTGGCCGAGCAGGTACTAAAAAAATGGTTCAAATCGCTCTGAGCACTATGGGACTTAACTTCTGAGGTCATCAGGCCCCTAGAACTTAGAACTACTTAAACCTAACTAACCTAAGGACATCACACACATCCGTGCCCGAGGCAGGATTCGAACCTGCGACCGTAGCGGTCGCGCGGTTCCAGACTGTTGCGCCTAGAACCGCTCGGCCACTCCGGCCGGCGTAGGTACTCATAAGCCATCCATTTCTGTAGCCAGTTTTGAGCGAAGCATGAGCGACGCCACTGGATAGTGGATGACTAAAACGAGTGATTTGGACTGATGAGCCACGCTGTACTCTGTGGCAATCCGATGTAAGATTTTTGGTTTGGTATGCCATCATGTGCCAACAGTAAAGTCCGGAGGAGGTAGTGTTACGGGTTCTGGGTGTTTTTCGTCGTAAGTGTGTTCAAAAATGGCTCTAAGCACTATGGGACTTAACTGCTGAGGTCATCAGTCCTCTGGACCTAGTACTACTTAAACCTAACTAACCTAAGGACATCACACACATCCAAGCCCGAGGCAGGATTCGAACCTGCGACTGTAGCATCGTTAGGGTTTGATCTCTTTACTGCGCTTGAGAAAAAGCTGACTGTCGAAGAACATGAACACGTTTTACAGCAGTGCCTACTACGTGCAGTAGAGGAACAGTTCGGGGACGGTGAAAGTATTAGTACGACAATGCACCCTGTCATAAAACAGTATTTGTGAGGTAACGGCTTTGGACAGTGGAATCTCTGAAATGGACTGGCCAGCTCAGAGTCCTGAATAGAGCGCAATGGAACACATCTAGGATGAATCAGAACGTCGACTGCGCTCCAGATCCAAGCGTCCAGCATCACGACTTTCTGTGGTTTGTGTCTTGAGGAGGACTGGGCTGCCATTCGTCCACAGACATCCTGACACCTCACTAGAAGAGTTAAGGCCGTCGTAAAGGCCAAGTGTGGAGACACTCTAATGTCCACGAATAGGTGTCCGGATACTTTTGATCAGACAGTGTACGCCTCGTGTCATGAGCACGACGAGAAAATCTGAGAAAACAGAGCTCATATGGAGGTTTATCGACAATGGTTATTCCCACGTGTCATCATCTTTTGACGCAGGTAAGGAGGGAAACTGTAGTGGTCCTACAATTATTCTCCACCACACAACTTGAAGTAACTTGCTGTGCGTGGTTGTGGGTTATCATAAAAATGTCTAACTCGTTAGCGTACTCTTCTACGGCAGTACAGACCGGCAAGCACGTGCAAGTTCCTGACAGCATGCTAAGACGCCCCTGCCAGAGTTCCAAGCCTGCGAAAACAATATCTGGAATAAGTATTGGTTTCTGACGTCAAAGCTGACATTGTGCTTTGTAGCTGAACGCGTGCTACACAAGGACGACATTCTGGCATTCAAGTTATGTCACGCAAGAGTCTCTGCACAAGTGTTAACACTTCGCGTGTCCCACAAAAGAAATGCATTTATCTGCTATGGAGAATTTCGCTTCGAGACAAGTCGGCAGAACATACAGCCCGGTGTTTCGAGGAAGATCCACTGAGTTCTAAGGAAGTGCCGAAACAAGTCTTAGTAGAGTATTTCGTCTTGTTGTTGGTACGTATCGTCATCATTCTATAAAAGGAGCAGATGGAGTGCATCGTCCAGTATTTCCTCTTGTAGAAAGGTACCGTCATCATTCCATGCAAATGTAACGGATGTAACCAGGAAGTCAACGTTTCCCGTTAGGGTACCCTATACTGTACGCTATTCAATTTGTATGTGGAACAAGAAGTACAGGAACCAATGAGAAATTCTGAAAAGAAATTAAAAGTTCAGGGTGCAAAAATAACAACTTTAAGGTTTGACAATGAATATGAAAATATAATTGTGTCAAATATGGCAAAGAACTTAGAGGACAGATAAACGGAATGAATGATTTTGCAATCCAAATAGCAAAACTAGTACTTGAAGCCTCGTATCTTAATTCTTCCTTAATTCGACAACGCTTCATTATCTGTGCTTTACTTTTTTAGCTGTTCATCTTATAGACTGTTTTCGAAACATCGCTTGTTCCTTTTTATGCCTTTCATGAAAAGATAAATATAGTATATTACGAATTATTTCGGTTTATTTGCATTGTAAGTAACGCGAAAATAGAAAACATTCCATATAAGGACTCACCCCACGATCCTCGGATTACTGTTCTGTACTCTTTCCGTCGCGCCAGCCGGAGCATGGAAACAATGCTAACACACACTGAGGCAACAAAAGTCACTTGATAGCTATAGCCACATGTACAGTTGGCGGTAGTATCGCGCACAGCCGGCCGCGGTGGTCTAGCGGTTCAGGCGCTCAGTCCGGAACCGCCGGACTGCTACGGTCGCAGGTTCGAATCCTGCCTCGGGCATGGATGTGTGTGATGTCCTTAGGTTAGTTAGGTTTAAGTAGTTGTAAGTTCTAGGGGACTGATGACCACAGATGTTAAGTCCCATAGTGCTCAGAGCCATTTGAACCATTTTTATCGCGCACACAAGGTCTCAAAGGGTGGTGCACTGGCGGAGCTGTCATTTGCATTCAGGTGATTCGTGTGAAGTTTCCGCCGTGATTGTGACTGCACTGCGGGAATTAATAAACTCTGAACGTGGAATGTAGTTGTAGCTAGACGCACGGGACATTTCATTTCGGAAATCGTTAGGGAACTCAATATCCCGAGATCCACAGAGTCAAGAGCGTGCCGATAATATCAAATTTCAGGCATTACCTCTAACCATTTCACTTTTTACGACCGAAAGCAGCGGCGTTCGCGTAGAGTTGTCAGTGCTTACAGACAAGCAATTAAAAAATGAATCAGTATGGGACGTACGACGAACTGTCCGTTAGGACAGTGCGGCGAAATGTGGCGTCAATGGGCTACGACAGCAGACGACCGACGCGAGTTCCTTTGCTAACAGGACGACACCGTCTGCAGCACCTCTCCAGAGTTCGTGAACGTATCGTTTGGGCCATAGACGACTGTAGGTCAGAGGATCCCGATTTTGGTTGGAAAGAGCGTGGCGCAAACCTCACGGAGCCATGGTCCCAAGCTGTCAACAAGGCACTGGGCAAGCTGGTCGTGGCACCATAATGGTGTGGCTGCGTTTACATGGAATGGATTGGGTCCACTGGTCAAACTGAACCAATCATTGACTGAAAATGGTTATGTTCGGCTACTTGGAGACGATTTGCAGCTGTCATGGACTTCATGTTCCCAAACAACGATAGAATTTTTATGGAGGGCAACGCGCCATGTCACCTGGACACAATTGTTCTCGGTTAGTTTGAAGAACATCCTGGAAGATTCGAGTGGATGAAATAGCCACCCAGATCGCTCGACATGAGTCCCATAGAACTTTAATGGGACGTAATGGAGAGGTCAGTTTTTATTTATTTATTTACACGTCTAGCTTCGTAGGACCAAATTTAGGAGCAAATCTCCAAGGTCATGGAACGCGTCACTACCTGAAATTACAAGTAATAACCGACAGAAAATACAATGTTTGTGAACCCAAAAAAGTCAAACCATAAGTTTAAGTAAACGCAGTCAACAATATAACATAAGAATCATCTTGATTTTTCAAGGAACTCCTCAGCAGAATAGAAGGAGTGACCCAGGAGGAAACTCTGTAGCTTGAATTTGAAAGCGCGTGGATTACTGCTAAGATTTTGGAATTCTTGTGGTAGCTTAGTGAAAATGGATGCAGCACTATATTGCCCGAACTGCCCATTTCTGAGCCAAAAATATCCTTTAAGAATGGGAAGAGTTACCCCAAAATATAATATCATACGACATAAGCGAGTGAAAATAAGCAAATTAGACTGATTTTCGCGTCGAACGATCACTTACTACAGGTATCATTCGAATAGTAAAAATGGCAGCGTTAAGTCTTTGAACAAGACCCTGAACGCGGGCTTTCCACGACAGTTTACTATCTATCTGAACACGTTGAAATTTGAACTGTTCAGTTTCACTAATCATATGCCCATTCTGTGAAATTAAAACGTCAGGTTTTGTCGAATTGTGTGTTAGAAACTGTAAAAATTGAATCTCACTGTGATTTGGCGTTAGTTCATTTTCTACAAGCCATGAACTTATGTCATGACCTGCACTATTTGAAACCGAGCCAATGTTGCACATAACATCCTTTTACTATCAATCTAGTGTCATCAACAGACAGAAATATTTTAGAATTCCCTGTAATACTAGAAGGTATATCATGTATATAAATGAGAAACAGGTGTGGTCTCAATACTGAACCCTGGGGCAACCCCCCCCCCCCCCTCGCAATTGAACGTACCCCACTCAGACCCCACATCATAGCCATTTTCAACACTGTGAATAATGACCTTTTGCTGTCTGTTGCTAAAGTAAGAGGTGAACCAATTGTGAACTGCTCCCCGTATTCCGTAATGGTCCAACTTCTGAAGCAATATTTAGTGATCAACACAATCAAACGCGTTAGTTAAATAAAAAAAATATTCCTAGCGTCCAAAATCTTTCGTTCAATCCATCCAGTACCTCACAGAGAAAAGAGAATATAGCATTTTCAGTTGTTAAACTACTTCTAAAGCCGAAATGTACATTTGATAGCAAATTATGCGATATAAAATGATCAATTTTCCTTACATACAAAGCATTTTCAATAACTTTAGCAAACACTGATGGCATAGAAATAGGTCTTAAATTGTCTACATTATCTCTTTCTCAATTTTTATCAAGTGGCTTTACTACTGAGTACCTTAATCGTTTAGGAAGCTGACCATTCATAAAGCAAAAATTACAAATATGGCTAAGTACATGGCTAACATGTGCAGCACAGTACTTTAATATTCTGCTAGGTACTCCATCATATCCATGAGAGCCTTTAGTCTTCAAATGATTTCTGCTAGGTACTCCATCATATCCATGAGAGCCTTTAGTCTTCAATGATTTCTGCTAGGTACTCCATCATATCCATGAGAGCCCTTAGTCTTCAGTGATTTAATTATTGACTCAATCTCCCCCTTGTCAGTTCCACAGAGGAGTATTTCAGACATCAATCTCGGAAAGGCATTTGCCAAGAGAGTTATATGATTCTCTGTAGAAACTAAATTTTTATTTAATTCACCCGCAATGCTCAGAAAATGATTGTTAAATACTGTACATATATCTAACTTATCAGTAATAGAAATATTTTTACTACGAACTGACTTTATATCGCCGACCTTGTGCTGCTGACCAGACAAAATCCTACACCGGCATCACCCGTTTATAGAGTCAGTATGTCTCAATATTTCTGCAGGGGATTTTCAAGGACTTGTTGAGTCCATGCCACGTCCAGTTTCTGTACTACACCGGACAAATTGAGCTTCGACTGGTTATTAGAAGGTATTCCACGACTCTTGTCATATCAGTGTCAATAGCTCATGCCTTGCCTGACCCACTCCAAAAATGCTATTCTTTCTAAATGCTTGGCCCTCGAGCTCCCATCATTCTGATTTCAGGCTAAGTGCTACGTATAGCATAAACCTGGAGGAAATCGGTGATGACGAGTAGGCACGAGAGAATTTCCTTACGATCGTCTAAAGACAATACTTTTCAGTAGATATCTGTGAACTAATCCATCAAACTGGGGGCTGAGGAGAAATTATTATATGCATCGGGTAGGCAGGTTAATTTCCTTTTTCAGGTTCATACGTTTCTCCGTTTCAAAACTATCGGAGTTGAAGGCGAAATCGAAGGTGGAATTTCAGCCGGAAGTTGGGACTCATTAGAGACAGAGACGCAGTTCCGTTACCTCCCTAGAATGTGGGCGTCGTAGGAGGTTCTCTTGAGCTGGCGGATAGTGTAGCAGACTGCAAGGGAGAGTGGATTAGAGTGCAGAGCGGGAGTGGGGCGCGCCGGGCTGTGACGGTCCTTCCTGGCACGCCACAAGCTGCCAGAGGTTGTTACCCCCCGCGCCGCACTAGACCGCTGCCCGCGACGCTCTGCTGCAAGGCGGGTCGCGGAGTGCCAGGGGCCTCAGCGCTATCTCCTCAGACATCTCTCCTCTCGTCGATACGGAGGATCTCGATTCGGAAACAGCACAAAAATAGCTTCGCTCCACCCCCCCCCCCCCCCACCTCTTGCACTGTTTCTGCATGCATTTTTCTGATCGTCTTAGGTGTGCGACTGGATTCACGATTAATTGTAAGAAAGGTTACAGTTCCTGGTAACTGAAGGAAAGTCATCGAACAAAACAGAAGTAATACAGGGTAGCGCACGAAATGTGTTACCATTTTGTTTTTGAATATAAACTTCATTGTCAATACATTATGAAAGGAACATACACTACAGTGAAGAGCCGTCCATGCAGATTTGTTCTAACTCAGCACACGCTTAATATGTCCACCATTTCGTTTCCTAACTTCCTTCAAACGAACACTGAAGTTAGTGATTACCCTACGGCACATGTCTCCTTAATTTCACTGCAAGCTTGAAGAATAAGTCTTCTGAGGTCCATTAAATCACGTGGACGTTTCGGGCAAATTTTTTCATTTAGGTACCCCCAAAGAAAAAAAGTCACATGGATTGAGGTCTGGACTATTAGGGGGGCCAATTTTGTCCGTCATTGAAGCGACCTGGAAACCTGAGTGAAATGATCCGCATGTCGAAATGCTCGTGTAAAAAGTCCAACACAGTGTTTGCAGTATGTGCCCTTGCTCCATCTTGCATGAACCACTGCATGTTGAAGGGCAAGGCAGTAGCAAGAAGCTGTGGAATGAAGCTATTGAGAAACATGCTCAAATAACGCTAGCTGTTCACAGTTTCTTCAAAGAAAAAGTGTCCAATAAGTCCGTGACTGGAAATTGCTGCCCACGCTGTAATCCTCGGAGTACAATGTTGTTGTTCATTAAGCACTTGTGGGTTTTCAGTGGCCCAAAAGCGTACATTTTGTTTGTTAACTACACCGTCTAAATGAAAATGAGCCTCGTATGAAAACTAAACGTTGTTGAGAGTTTCTTCCCTATCCTCCGACCACTGAGCAAACAGTAGTCTCTGCTGCTTGTGTTCTTCAGTGAGCTTCTGTGCACAGGTCATCTTGCATGGGTACATATGGAGGTCACTTTTAAGAATGCGTTGAACGGAGCGTCTGGATATTCTCAGTTACACTGCTGCCATTCTACATTATTTTCCGGGACTTATCTGTACAGCAACTCGTACCGCTTCAATATTCTCCGGCGAACAAACAGGCTTAGGCCGAGGTCGCTTCGCTTCCAATACTGTTCCTTCCTGTACAAATTTATAGTACAACCTGTGGATGGTCTTCTTGCAAGGGGCCCATCGTGTGTTAAACTGTTGTCGAAAACGCCTCTGAGTCACAACAAGGCCTTTCGTTTCATGAGAAAGTAACACAATTGCCGATCGTTGTTGTGTCGTCAGTCTTCCATTGTCAGCCATTGCTGCTTACTAGTCTCCTAGCGGCAGTATCGTGAATTACACGTCATTTCGTAGTTCATTTGTTTTCCAAGCTCTGCTGGTACTTCTGTAGAGATCCCAGCGGGATATATAGGGTGATTCAAAAAGAATACCACAACTTTAGGAATTTAAAACTCTGCAACGACAAAAGGCAGAGCTAAGCACTATCTGTCGGCGAATTAAGGGAGCTATAAAGTTTCATTTAGTTGTACATTTGTTCGCTTGAGGCGCTGTTGACTAGGCGTCAGCGTCAGTTGATGCTAAGATGGCGACCGCTCAACAGAAAGTTTTTTGTGTCATTGAGTACGGCAGAAGTGAATCGACGACAGTTGTTCAGCGTGCATTTCGAACGAAGTATGGTGTTAAACCTCCTGATAGGTCGTGTATTAAACGTTGGTATAAACAGTTTACAGAGAATGGGTGTTTGTGCAAAGGGAAAAGTTCTGGACGGCCAAGAACGAATGATGAAAATGTAGCACGCATCCAGCAAGCATTTGTTCGCAGCCCAGGAATTGGCTGTTCCCTCAGCTCGAACAAGAAGGACAACAATACATATTTCAGCAGGATGGAGCGCCACCACATTGGCACTTATCTGTCCGTAACTACCTGAACGTCAACTACCCGAGGCGATGGATCGGCCGCCAGGCAGCCCGTGACAGAGCACTTCATCACTGGCCTCCAAGAAGCCCTGATCTTACCCTCTGCGATTTTTTCTTATGGGGGTATGTTAAGGATATGGTGTTTCGGCCACCTCTCCCAGCCACCATTGATGATTTGAAACGAGAAATAACAGCAGCTATCCAAACTGTTACGCCTGATATGCTACAGAGAGTTTGGAACGAGTTGGAGTATCGGGTTGATATTGCTCGAGTGTCTGGAGGGGGCCATATTGAACATCTCAGAACTTGTTTTTGAGTGAAAAAAAACCTTTTTAAATACTCTTTGTAATTATGTATAACAGAAAGTTATGTGTATTAAATACACATTTTTAAAGTTGTGGTATTCTTTTTGAATCACCCTGTATAATGTGCGTCGTAAATTGTGAAAGAAACAATTGGTAACACATTTCGTGCGCCATCCTGTATCCGATTTTCCCCGAGGAATTGTTATAGGTCCTCTGCTATTTCTATATGAATGATGTAGGAAACGATCTTAGCAGCCATCTTAGATTGTCTGCAGATGAGGCAGTCATTCACCATCTAGTAAAGTCATCAGAAGATCAAAACCAACTGCCAAATGACTTAGATACGTTATCTGTGTGATGCGAAAAGTGGCAGTTGACTCTAAATAAGGAAATAAGTCCGTTAAATTTCGATTTCGAGATAAATCACACAAATTTAAAGGCTGTCAAGTCAACTAAATGCCTAGGAATTACAATAACGTACTACTTAAATTTGAACGATAACATAGATAATATAGTGGGGAAGGGAACCAGTGACTGCGGTTTACTGACGGAACACTTCGAAGATACCACACATCTACTAAAGAGACTTTCTATACTGTTCTTTTCCGTCCTCTGCTGGAGTATTGCTATGTGTTATGGAATCCTTACCAGACAGGATTGACGGAGGACATGGAAAAAATCCAAAGAAGAGCAGCTCATTTTGTATTATCGCGGAATATGGGAAAGAGTGTCAGGTATATGATAAGCGAGATGGATTGGCAGTCAGTAAAACAAAGGCGTTGCTCGGTGTTGGGACATCTTTTCACAAAATTTCAATCACCAAGTTTCTCTTCTGAACGCAAACATATTTTATTGACGGTGACCTTCATCGGAGGAAATGAGCATCTTAATAAAAATCAGAGAAATCAGAAGTCGTACAGAAAGATTTAAGTGTCAATTTCTTCCACGTGCTGTTCCATATCGGAACGGTAGAGAAATGGTCTGAGGATGGTTCGATGAACCCTCTGATGGCCACGTAAGTGTGAATTGCCGAACAGTCAGGTAGATATAGCTATGAACGTTCTTTTGATCACAAGAAGGTGCTGTGGAACGTTTGTTAGTCCTGTCGTAATGCTGGGACACTGATTTGCGGTATTTGTGTCTTATTACTATTTGATCACATTCGACATAAAAAAGTTTATACAGTGACGGACCATAACATTATAACGACATGTTTAGTGGAATGTTGGTCCACCTCTGGAATGGACTGCAGCACAGATCCTGCCTGGTGTGGAGTCGACAAGTTCTTGGGGGAAATTTGGAAATTTGTCGTAAGTTCCTATGGGGCCAAAGTGCTGAGGTCATAGGTCCCTAAGCTTACGCACTATTTAATCTAACTTAAATTAACTTACAGCAAGGACAACATACACCCATCACCGCGGGAGGATTCGAACCTCCGACGGAAGGAGCCGCGCGGGCCGTCAAAAGACGCCTCAGACCGCACGGCTACCCCGTGCGGCAGTTCTTGATCGGTTTCCGTGTTTACGTGGCACCAGAATATAATATACAGATCCAGGGAACCTGTATAAGTATTTTTCCCTGTTATTATTTTACTTTACCCATTACATTTTGCTGTAAATGTCAATGTCAACACATTTTAATAACACATTATTTGAATATAGAGATTTCAACGTAATTCCGTACATCTTTGCTATAAGAGGGCCTGTTTCGAGTACAGAGACTAAACTATCCAGTGGTAGGGCGATGGCGAACAAGAACGATGACTGTTAACGCAACGGCGTGGGTAGTGTGCTGGTTTTTGTGAGTAAAGGAACATATAAACAATTTAAATTACTATATGCAACGCACGTATGTGATCTAGAAAGAGAGACAGTGATTAATATCGAGTAAACTGCGAGCTGTAAGCTAAGATTTTATGCATGGATGAACTAAGACAGATTATACATGTGCAATGGACTCATATCGGTGGGTCACTAGTGAAACAGTGCGCGTGTACGACGTCAGGTTGACATTTTTTCGAGGACTGTACTTTGATGTGAGTAAGCCTTAAATTGTGTCGTATCAGTCACTGAACTAAGAGTGTTTCGCCGGAGCCACGGAATAGAACATCGTATAGACGAATACACTCCGTAAATACGTCAGTGCCGCGAAACTCAAATTGTACACATGCTGGAACTGCAGTTCCACGACATCAAGGTCGCGACGACAGCTGCTACAGTACTAAAGGCTGCAGCAGATGGATAAATGATCTGGAGACATTATTTCCAACGGAGAATCCCGTATTAGCATCGCGCGTCGACGTCGCCACAGTGTCTCGGAAACTTGTAACGAGATGAGCCGCAGCCAAGGCGGAGATATATGGAAAAGGCTGCTAATTACAATCAGACTCTCAATTGCTACAGTAATGTAGTACTTTGGTTTCTCTTTAAATAGAGTGTTGTTCCGGTTGTAAAATAATAATTTGTCGGTTTATGTCAATATGGCCATTGCAACAGTGGTACCATATAAATGTAGTGCATGCCCCGGATCCCTTCCTGCACCCTACTGCTTACTGAAATAATAGTCACACCTGCTGTCACTTGTCATATTTAGTAGCTTCTAGTTTCTCACGTAATAAATAAGTTTGGGACACGAACATCTTTGCAACCCGCCGTTGGCTGAGGACCGCGGCCTGGTTAGTCGAATCTCACAGCTGGTGAACACGTATTTGCGGCTGGTTTGTTTACAATAATACACGAGTTGCATAAGTGTGGCGCATCAGTGAATTCCGAGTAACTGAGTGCTTGCATACTTGTTATTTAACGACATTGGTATTACATACTTGTGGAAAATATATTTTTAATGCCAGAGAATGAGATTTATTTAATTTTTTTTATCCTATTTTTTGCATGTTTGGTAAGGAAACAGGGCGAGTATATGAGTACATTTTCAGTGCTTTTGGGTTACATAGTAAGCATAATTTCGTATTTTAAACTCAGAGTCCCACACGTGTATTTATTCACTTTTGATTAACACACTTAAGTTCATTCAGTGTAACATAAAGAGAATAGGTGCGCGATCTATCCGAGTTTAGTCCAGGGCAGATTGTGATAACGCGCAGACTTGGCACGAGCATTTTGCACCACTTGTCGAATGTTCGAGAAGTGCTATGGTGAGTATCTTCAACAAGTGTCGAAACCAAGGTGAAGCCACGTCGAGACATCGTAGGGTTGGGCGGCCACCCGTCATTACAGATGACGGACGATGTAGGCTGGGCAGACAGGCTGCGAACTGTGGCGGAACTAAAATCAGACTATAATATTAGGCAGAGTACAAGTGTGTCTCAACATACAGTGCATCGAAAACTTCTAGCGATGGGCGCCGGCAGCAGACGACCCATGAATATGCGAATGTTAATACTACGGCATCGGCAACTACGACAGGAATTGGCACGTGACCTTCGGCACTGGACGTTGGCACAATGGCAGAGCGTTGCATTATGTGATGAATTCCGATACCTTCTTCATCACGGCGATGGGAGGGCACAATTCCATCGTCTCCCAGGGGAACGGCTTCTTGACGCCTGTACTGCGGGACAGAGACAAGTTAGGTCCATTATGTTTTGGGGAACATTTATGTGGACATCCATGAGTCCGATGGAGCTCTTGCAAGGAAACGTGACGGCCAACGAGTATGGTACACATGCTGGAGACCACGTACACCCCTTCATAGCGGTCGTGTTTCCTGACGGCAATGGCATTTTCCAGTAACATAATGCGCCATGTGACAAGGCCAAGAGGGTGATAGAGTGGTTCGAAGAACACTATATTCACGAAGATGTAAAGCTGGTACTTCTTGCCGATGATACAAGTATAGCTATCACACCCAACAGACAAGAATCAACTGGTGAAACTGTAAACGATGTTTTTCAGAAAATCATTAACTGGTTCTCTGCAAATGGGCTCTCATTAAACTTTGACAAAACACAGTAATACAGTTCCACATAGCAAATGGAATGACACCATTAATAAATATAGACTTCGATCAGAAATCTGTAGCTAAGGTAGAATATTTAAAATTTCTGGTTGTATGCATTGATGAGGAGTTGAACTGGAAAAAAACACACTGAGTATCTGCTGAAACGTTTGAGTTCAGCTACTTATGCTATTGGCGTCATTGCAAATATTGGCGATATACATCTCAGTAAATTAGCTTACCACGCCTATTTTCATTCTCTGCTTTCATATGGCATCATATTCTGGGGTAAGTCATCACTGAGTAAAAGAGTGTTCATTGTGTAAAAGAGTGTTCATTGCACAAAAGAGTGTAATCAGAATAATTGCTGGAGCTCATCCAAGATCATCTTGCAGACACTTATTTAAAGAGCTAGGGATCTTCACTGTAGCCTCACAATATATATATTCACTTACGAAATTTGTTATTAACGATCCGAACGATTTCAAAAGTGATAGCAGTGTACATGGCTACAACACTAGGAGAAAGGATGATCTTCACTACTCAAGATTAAATCTAACTTTGGCCCAGAAGGGGGTCAATTACGCTGCCACAAAACTCTTTGGTCACGTACCTCATAGCATCAAAAGTCTGGCAGATAGACATCTAGCATTTAAAAGGAGATTAAAAGAATTTCTGCTCCTTCTACTCATTAGATGAATTTTTGGATATAGTAAGTGAGTAATTTCCCAAACCCCCACAAAACAAATTGAAAATATTAAGTGTCATGTAAGATTTTGTGTAATGTAATATCTTGTATAAACACCTTTTATTAACCTGACACGTTCCACATCATTACGAAGTGTCGTATTCATGATCTATGGAACAAGTACTAATCTAATCTAATCAGTGGCGAGTTCCAATTGATACGCTGGTCACCAACTGGCCAGATGTGAACGAGAACGAACACGTCTGCGATGTGACTAAACGTGGCGTCAGAGCTCATCGCCTCCCTCACCGGAATATTCGGGTGTTAGGTGACTTGTGTGAGCAGATGTGGTGGCAACTCCCTCCAGTGACCTACCAAGACCTCATTGCTTCCATGCCATGACGCGGCGCCGCTGTTCTTCGTGCTAAAGGTGGACATACCGGCTATCAGGTAGGTGGTCATAATGTTGTGGCTGATCACTGTGCGTGTGCTCCTGCGATTTGATTGTCCCGGTGTAGTGTGTTCGATCTCTTTCGATTCGGTTTGCGGTGCGCGAGTTGGTGCGCCCTCTGGGATTCCGTGCGGGAAGCCGAAAGGTAGTCTCGGGCAGAGAGAGACGAGCGGGGCCGGGCGGAGCGACGCCGGAAGATCGCGGAAGTCGCGTCGGCAAGTGGTGTGGGTGTGGCAGTTGCATTGGGGCCGGCCGAGCAGCGGAACTGGAGGTGCTGCAGTGACTCGCTGTCGTTCGTTCTGTTTACGAGGTCAACATTCCTCACGCTGTGGCTACGGGCTGGTGTTATTCTGGCCACCACCTTATTAGCGGCATTTGGTTAATATCGTTAAAGGTGAGCTGTTAGTTTGGTGCATCTTCATCTGGTGAAGTTACAGCGAGAATTCTTTCTGTCGTATTCTGGCTTGCGCTGCCGAGCAGTGAGTGTTCCCACGTCGCGTGTCGAAATTCTGACTTGTGCCCTGGTTGATTTACGTATGAACTGGAGTGTCTATGGGGGCGTGTTTGCTTAAATTGTTGATGAAGTGTTTCACAATACCCTTACTTGAGTGTCTTTAAATGGCACTTCAGTTTGTTACTGAACTTATGTCGATTAAGGGACACCCAAATTGTCACTCTAGTCAAGCAAAGTTTAAGTCTACTGTGGCACCACCGTTTACCTGTTGGATTAAAATTAATTCAATCTTAACCACAGCTAGGAATAATTCAAGGCTAATTGTAAGTGCCGTGTGTGTTTGTTTTTTTGTCCTTTTCTCTTACTCACTACTGTTGAGTGTTAAACTGTTTTGGAAACCCCTTTGACGTCATTTCACGGTGTGGTTTTAGGAAGAGTTCTGTGGGTGCTGTTGTTAACGGCTCCTGTTGCAACGCGGTTTCTGGCCCACACATCTATCGCACGCCGGGGGTTTACTGCCAACCGCCAACAGTGCGGTAACTTGCTATCAATTCTTTTCGAATCACCGTCTGGCCTACGACTATTGATGGATTTGTGTGGTAAAATTCAAATGGAGGCACTGTCTTTTTAACTTGTCTGAACTGAATGTGCTTGCCTTGTAAAACAGTTCATTACTGATTCTGAGTAAGTTAAGCAGTGGTAGGGCCCTCGTTATTCTGGACCAGACTGTACTTGGCATTAATTGCACTGTCTTGGTAAATCGGTGTGCTACGTAAGATTATGACGCAAGCGGCATTGTGGGTAATATTTACCATTTAACTATATGAATTGGTTCTGTGAATCATTGTGGCACACAAGGTCACGCAAGACAGTGATGTAGTGGGCAGATATTGCTATACGTCTGTGATATTATTTCCTGTAAGCTATTGTGCCCATTAGGTTATGTAAGGCTTAAATACAGTGACCAGTTTGGTAATTTTTTGTGTTTCAAATGGTTCAAATGGCTCTGAGCACTATGGGACTTATCTTCTGAGGTCATCAGTCCCCTAGAACTTAGAACTACTTAAACCTAACTAACGTAAGGACATCACACACATCCATGCCCGAGGTAGGATTTGAACCTGCGACCATAGCGGTCGCGCGGTTCCAGACTGTAGCGCCTAGAACCGCTCGGCCACTCCGGCCGGCTTTTGTGTGTCGTAATAACATTTTACAAGCATTAAAATTTTGGGAAAGGTTTAAATCCCATATTCGCAGATTGTTTGATGTTAGATAACTTGTTGATGATTCATGTTAAATGAGCTGATGTACATTTAAATTGGACAAGTTATATGTCAATATGTTGTTACCAGTAGCTTGCATGAATTTTCTTGCGTAATTAAATTTTATATTCTATCCTCAATTTGTTGCTTAGCCTTCCACTCCAGCAGCCCCTGCATCCTGATCCCAACCATATCAATCACTGTGTGTCCGGGGACCTGCTGAGGACTTGAACACACATACCGTGCACAGTCGCTGCTGCATTCTAAATGCAGGTGGTTATCAGTGCGGATAACAGCTGTAGCCGGGAGCAGAGGCGGAGCGTGTCACGCCGGAAATGCGTATCCTCCTATTTCCATCTATGGTACTATAATTTTTTTTCCTTATTTTGTTACCTGAAGATATGACATTTATATATTGCAATTGTTTTACTATTTGTATATATGTATTTACGCATTTATGTCGAGGTATAATTGGTTTGTTATGTAAATATTATTTGTATTTCTACGCTCGGTCTTGCCTAGGGAAAACTATGCTATCGAACGATTATATCGATAGATCGTGTGGAGAACCAAAGTGTTTAGGATCTTTGGTAGTCTTAACTCTGCCGCATGGAGCGCGGGCAGAGGGGGGGTCTGGCTGGAGTAGTGCAGTGGAGCAGGTGTGTTGTGTGACGTCCCGCGAGTTGCCGCGCTTTCGGGGTTTGGCAGCATGTAATTGCCCTCGACTTGCTGTGTTACTTTCTGACATGGTGTCGCGGACGGGAAGCGTTAGCTGGCACACATCAAGAGCCCGTTTCGCCTGGTGACCGTGTCGAGGAGAAGACGCGCCAACGTCCAGTTTCTGCAACAGCGACGGCTGACAATGAGTGACTGTCGCCACATCCTCGATCGACGACTTCAAACCTTCAATCAACCAACAAGGAAGACTGGAAGCACGTAAAGTTTTATAACTGTATGTCAGACCTCAGCTTTTCAAACTGTTAAATTTTTCTCACTAAATTACAGCAACATAGCGTGAACCTTTGTTGCTCATTGTCCCAATTGCATTACCAAGCAGGGTCCCTTCCTTTTCCGGAATGAACCCGAGTGACGTTGAAATTCAAACGCCAGCATTAAAGTAATATCATTCCATTTCACTGCTTTAATTTTAAAGTTCAGTTGAAGTATTCATAGCTGGCTACAATATTTAGATTACACAAGCAGAAATTAAGAGTGCGAGTTTTGTTACCATATTTTAGCTTACCTGTGACTGCAGCTCAGCTTTGTATGTACTAAATTTTACTATTGTTAATTGTTCAGAATCATTTAATTCAAGTTCAAAGTTAAACCTCTTATTTCTAAATTGCGTAGATTCAAGTAGCTTTTGAAATGATTGTTGAGGTAGCCCAAGACTAACCTTATTTTACTGAATTTCGTAGTGCTTTAGAAACAGTTTACTATTAATTTCAGTCACTAAACTGATCTTCAATTTTCCGGTTTTATTAATTCTTTTGCTAAATTAAGTCAGAGTGTAGCGAAATTTATTACTTCTGACAAACATTCAGTTTTCACACAACACGTGTCAACCTTCAGTTGCCACGCTTTTAGTGCTAAATATATATGCATTAATCTTTCATTTTCAGTTATTATAGTAGTTGTCCATGGGACTGGCGACCGTAATTTTCCCCAAATCTCAAATATCTAATTAACGCCAATTAATTGTTAACGTAACGACCGGACATTTATTTTCTTTATTAACTTTACCCCTTTTCAAAATTAATTTCCACCAATTTCATTTGCATTTTTCCTTTCATTTGGATGTAACCCTTTACTCCCACTTTACCGACAGGTTAACTTCGGTGACGATTGCTTTTCCCAAATTTCCACTAGGTGTACGCGGTTTAATTTTTCACTGTCATTAAGGTCGATAAGTGAGGGGGAGGTTACAAGCGGCGGCGGCGCCGCCGGCGGCACTCACCGTCCATGACGCGGTCGAGGCTGAGCGGCGAGTCCGGCGGCGAGTCGGCGTCCGCGGCGTCGTGGTCGTGGTCGTGGTCGCCGTCGGAGGCGAGGCTGTAGGAGTGCTCGCTCTTGATGGGCGCGCCCGCGGCGCCGAGCGCGGCGTCCGTCATGAGGCGGTCGTACAGCACGACGTGCGGCCGGGCGTCCAGCAGCCCGCAGCCCCAGTCCGGGTCGTCCGCGTCCCGGAACACGTCCATGCCCTGCAACACGCGGCCGCCGGCTCACGTCGCGAGCAGGGGAACAGCTGCGGCGGGTGCTAATGTACACTACTGGCCACTAAAACCGCTACACCACCAAGATGACGTGCTACAGACGCGAAATTTAACCGACAGGAAGAAGATGCTGTGATATGCAAATGATTAGCTTTTCAGAGCACTCACACAACGTTGGCGCCGGTGGCGACACCTACAACGTCCTGACGTGAGAAAAGTTTCCAACCGATTTCCCATACACCAACAGCAGTTGACCGGCGTTGCCTGGTGAAACATTGTTGTGATGCCTCGTGTAAGGAGGAGAAATGCGTACCATCACGTTTCCGACTTTGATAAAGGCCGGATTGTGGCCTATCGCGATTGCGGTTTATCGTATCGCGACACTGCTGCTCGCGTTGGTCGAGACCCAATGACTGCTAGCAGAATATGGAATCGGTCGGTTCGGGAGGGTAATACGGAACGCCGTGCTGGATCCCAACGGCGTCGTATCACTAGCAGTCGAGATGACAGGCATCTTATCCGCATGGCTGTAACGGATCGTGCAGCCACGTCTCGATCCCTGAGTCAACAGATGGGGACGTTTGCAAGACAACAACCATCTGCACGAACAGTTCGACGACGTTTGCAGCAGCACGAACTATCAGCTCGGAGACCGTGGCTGTGGTTACTCTTGACGCTGCATCACAGACAGGAGCGCCTGCGATGGTGTACTCGCCGGCTGGAGTGGCCGAGCGGTTCTAGGCGCTACAGTCTCGAGCTGCGCGACCGATACGGTCGCAGGTTCCAATCCTGCCTCGGGCATGGATGTGTGTGATGTCCTTAATTTAGTTAGCTTTAAGTAGTTCTAAGTTCTAGGGCACTGTTGACCTCAGCTGTTAAGTTCCATAGTGCTCAGAGTCATTTGAACCATTATGATGGTGTACTCAACGACAAACCTGGGTGTACAAATGGCAAAACGTCATTTTTTCGGATGAATCCAGGTTCTGTTTAAGCATCATGATGGTCGCATCCGTGTTTGGCGACATAGCAGTGAACGCACATTGGAAGCTTCTATTCGTCAGCGCCATACTGGCGTATCACCCTGCGTGATGGTATTGGGTTCCATTGGTTACACGTCTCGGTCACCTCTTGTTCGCATTGACGGCACTTTGAACAGTGGACGTTACATTTCAGATGTGTTACGACCCGTGGCTCTACCCTTCAAAAAATGGTTCAAATGGCTCTGAGCACTATGGCACTTAACTGCTGAGGTGATCAGTCCCCTGGAACTTAGAACTACTTAAACCTAACTAACCTAAGGACATCACACACATCCATGCCCGAGGCAGGATACGAACCTGCGACCGTAGCAGTCGCGCGGTTCCGGACTGTAGCGCCTAGAACCGCTCGGCCACTCCAGCCGGCGAGTACAACATCGCAGGCGCTCCTGTCTGTGATGCAGCGTCAAGAGTAACCACAGCCACGGTCTCCGAGCTGATAGTCCGTGCTGCTGCAAACGTCGTCGAACTGTTCGTGCAGATGGTTGTTGTCTTGCAAACGTCCCCATCTGTTGACTCAGGGATCGAGACGTGGCTGCACGATCCGTTACAGCCATGCGGATAAGATGCCTGTCATCTCGACTGCTAGTGATACGACGCCGTTGGGATCCAGCACGGCGTTCCGTATTACCCTCCCGAACCGACCGATTCCATATTCTGCTAGCAGAATTATTGGCTGATTTATTGTTCATTCCCTGTTTGTTTTTGTGGAAATTTAAACGTCAAAAAAAGGAAACGCTGGGGCTTACGGGCCTATCCAATAGCAAACCTGCCGTCGGTAATGCGGTCCGCTATCCCCTCTCGTCAAGTAAGTAGCATACTGTGCGTTAAGCCGTACGATCACGTCAGTAACAATGAAAAATAGTGAATGTGTGTAATTGGAAATTTTTTGTAAGTTCTATAGGACCAAACTGCTGAGGTTATCGGTCCCTAGGCTTACACACAACTTAATCTAACTTAAACTAACTTACAGTAAGGACAACACACACACCCATGCCCGAGGGAGGACTCGAACCTCCGACGGGGAGAGGCGCGCGAACCTTGGCAAGGCGCCTGAGATCGCACGGCTACACTGCGCGACAGTGTATGTGTACGTATGTGTGTGTGGAAACGGCAAGGGGGGGGGGGTTTATACAACTACTTGTCTGTGTCACTGTCAGAGTTTCTGGTCACGACTCAACTTGCGGTGCCGTGCCGGTGAGTAGGAGAAAGTATGTCCACTCAGATATAACGACCCGCGATAAGCAGCTACCGTTAACAATTGTGAAAGCGCAGGCTCCGTGTTTTCGGTGGACAGGCCTACAGTGTGATGATGTTTTGAACAACTTGCAGGTGGTGGAGTTGTTTAGATGGTTAATCAACATACAGGGTGGCGCACGAATTGTGTTACCATTTTGTTTTTGAATATAAACTTTATTATCAATACAATCTGAAAGTAACATATACTACAATGAAGAGCCGTCCATGGAGATTTGTTCTAACTCAGCACATGCTCAATAGCCGGCCGTGGTGGCCGAGCGGTTCTAGACGCTTCAGTCCGGAACCGCGCGACTGCTACGGTCGCAGGTTCGAATCCTGCCTCGGGCATGGATGTGTGTGATGTCCTTAGGTTAGTTAGGTTTAAGAAGTTCTAAGTTCTAGGGGATTGATGACCTCAGATGTTAAGTCCCATAGTGCTCAGAGCCATTTGAACCATTTGAACATGCTCAATATGTCCACCATTTCGTTTCCTAACTTCCTTCAAACGAACGCTGAAGTTAGTGATTACCCTACGACACATGTCTTCCGTAATTTCACTGCAAGCTTGAAGAATAAGTCTTCTGAGCTCCATTAAATCACGTGGACGTTTCGGGAAAATTTTTTCTTTAGGTACCCCCAAAGAAAAAAGTCACATGGATTGAGGTCTGGACTATTGGGGGGCCAATTTTGTCCGTCATTGGAGCGACCTGGAAACCTGAGTGAAATGATCCGCATGTCGAAATGCTCGTGTAAAAACTCCAACACAGTGTTTGCAGTATGTGGCCTTGCTCCACCTTGCATGAACCACTGCATGTTGAAGGGCAAGGCAGTAGCAAGAAGCTGTGGAATTTAACGGAGCTCAGAAGACTTATTCTTCAAGCTTGCATTGAAATTGCGCTTGTATCGCCAAGACCCAACCAAACTGTCACCTTACAAGAGAAACTAGATCTCTGGAAAGGTACAGACCCGTTAGCACTACATACATCCCAAAAAAGAAATAGTGAAGCAAATTAATTATTGGTGGTCTTCTGTCTTATTTTGTGTGTGCCCGTATGATGACGTCACATCATCGATTAAAGTCGAACAAGTATCGGTAGGTGCAACACCTTACTGTGTCTCTCCCCTTCCCACATTTCACGAACTGTGCTCTACGTACCTCCCGCCCCGGGTCATAAACAGTACTGATGGGCCGCTAAGCTACTGATAAGCAGTAACAGGTTACAACGATACAGTGCCAACCAGGCAATGGGTCCCAGAAACCAGTTAATTATGTAGTACGTTCCAAGCAAGCCGTGAATTACATTGAAACAGCGACACAGTTTGCAAAACTGCTGTAGCACGCTGTGAATGGATAACTCTTACTGTTGGGTGCCTTCGTTGCAGGTATTTTCCCAGGATACTCACAGACGTTTTGAAACAATGTTTGACCAAAAATATCGCACGGTGCACAGTTGTTACTTCCGTCTCTTACGGAAAAAATATTTCCATAAATAAATAGAAACTTACTTCCGATTGACAATCACGGGCTAATATACATAAAATTAAATGATAAATTTCTATACTTCACTTTGCTTTGCAGATGCAGGCAGCTATAAGTGCATAATAGGTTCCGAGACTAAAATCTGAGGCTACCTGTCCCAGTGGCAACGCACGAATAGTATTGATCTGTGTCTGAATAGTAAAATTTGAACAGCATGTGATGAGCGGTGAAAACTCGATTCCCTTTTGGTGAATCCTACCCTACTATAAATGACGTAGGGTCAAACATGGAACGCATTATTTGCTCAATAGGTACGACTGAGAAATAGTGTTGTTTTAACGGTTATACTTAATACCACCCATCCTTAGCAAACAGTGCGAATGTGATACAGAGACCTCTACCGACCTGGGACGATATCTCACATTTCGTCACTATTATCTCCTCCCATTCCCCCCTCCCCCCTCCCCCGCCTCCATTCACATACGCACAGTGTACACGGTGAAGTTGTGGTGGAGCGGGGAACGGCAGAATGTATACTGGAGGAATACAGGAGTACTCCGCGATTAGATTAGTAAAGCCACGCACAGGAAGTGAAAGCGCTGTTACCCACCGTCCCTTTCGTAGATAGCACTCGTGGCTCCTCTTCGTGACAAACTGCACGAAGCATAATGTTCAATAAATGTGGTCTTAGGGCTGGAGAACTAACTGTAAGTGGAAAGAGTACAGTAGCTGATACGTGTATTGGACCATACACTAGCTTTCTTTTCTAAGACTCGTCAGGATAATTTTCCGTTTTGCAACATGTATATATGGCCAGTACAAACAAATACTGCTCACACGTGTTTCAAATGACACGCTGAGTCAACAGAAAACGACGATTTATTTTCTTGTCGTATTTCTATATGGCCATTCTACCGACAAAAGGTAAACTCCCCTCTTACTCCCCTCAGATTTAGTGATAAGATGGCTCAGTGGATTGCGCGTCAAAAACTGAACACAGATCAAGCATGAAAACAGGAAGAAGGTGTACTGAACTGTGAAAAAAGAAGCAAAATAGAAACAGTGAACGGTCCACACTCAAGATGTGCAACGTCGAGTGAATTTGAATAGCCGCTGGGTCGTTGTTACGTGGTCACGGTGTTAGACTGCGAAGGAGGGATCCGCGTTCAAATCGCTCTCGTGATTTTTTTATTTATTTATTTTTTTGTTCACAAAATTATGAAATTTCCGTCCGGTCACTGACGTGTCTGTTCGCTATGTTCAAATTTGTGTATGTGTCGTGGTGCGGCGTCCGGTTTGCAACAGTGAGAAATGAGACCAGACGTACGTACCTCCTATCTGTTCTATACAAGTACCACACGTTATGAATCTTGAGTTCCGTTTTGGAGGATTTGACTCTTGAATCCTTTGTTGTAACATAGTTCACACCCGTTTATTTGTTGTTTTCATTTCTGTGAGAGGTCCAGGCAGCGACGGTAATATATTGTTACCAGATGACTCATATTCTATAACAAATTTGTAGTATGACAACTCCAAGACTACAAAAGGAGAACAGGCACATCAGTGGCCGGACAGAAAGTCCATAATTTTGTGATAAAAAAAAAGGCACATGAGGGGTCTTTGAACACGGATCTTCCGCTTTGCAGTCCAACACGGTGGTTCTTGCAGTTCCCTCGATGTCGCACATCTGGAGCCTGGACTGTTCGCTGTTTCTACTTTTTCTTTTTTCACAGTTCAGTACACCTTCTTCTGTTTTCATCCTTGATCTGCGTTCAATTTTTGACGGGCTATTCACTGAGCCATCTTACCACTAAATCAGAGGGGCGTGAGAGGGGAGTTTCCCTTGTGAATGATCCCACATTACTCTACTGCGATGTTTGGTTTAACGACATGTGTTAAGGGGCAGAGCGAAACACGAATAATAAACTGAAATACGAGGCCGTATCTATAATGGATCATGGCTATGGTCCATCCTCCTATAACAAAAACAGGTAGCTAAACTGAAATTTAAAGCCAAACTGTATGAGATGGGAGAGGGGGAAAACTTGTGAGGCTGAATTACCACTATGGCGCCCATTTTCAAGGCCATGATCTTGGAGCCAACTCGTAATTTTCAAACGGAAAAGAGGTCATGTAACATATCAGTCAGGTAGAGATACACAAGAAAAAACGACGGTGCCCTTCATTTGGTCACAGCTTTGTTCGTTGTAGCCTTCTCCGATTTACCCCACGTATTTACGTGTCGTTGCCCGGATATCGATTTTCTAAAACAGTAAGACGCAGTTCTCTCAAAAACTCGAAAAATCAACATTGAAGGTTAGATTTTCGAGCACTTGTTAATTAAAAAACATTTGTTGATTATTAACGAATTAGTCGGAAGCTCAGCCTGTAGCGCAATTGTTTTGTAAGTACAATGTTGCTATTTTGGAATTTCACTAGTAGCGTGCCTTTTCTCTTTTCCTTTCTTTATTTTTAATTCCTCATTTATTGAACCACAATTGTTAATGAAAACAACGTATTTTTTATCCTTATTAGTGGTTGTAAGAAAATAAATTAAAATCTGATACAGCCATATAAAATGCCTTTTTGTAATGGGAAAACATTAATGGGGTGAACAACAAGGTTCAGAAACGGAAGACCTCGTTCAGAACACATTTTCGACCTGAAATCCGTAATTCGTCGCAGATTAATAAACTTCAAAGACATAATTACAACATTTATTTATATAAAAAACCTTTGACTGTGTTGATACGGGAACCTTAGATAAAATAATTCGTGATTTTGGGGTTAAAACTAAGTTGGCAAACATAACTCGTGAAACTCTGACCGAGACAATTTCAAACGTAAAATGTGTGGGTGAGAGATTTCAATGTTTCAAAATAAATAAGGGTGTCAGGCAAGGTGGCGGTTTATATCCACTTCTTTTCAACTGAGTCATGAATAAAATTGTAAGAATTTGGAATGATAAGCTGAAACAATCCAAAATATCACCATTAGTGCTAGGGAGAAAGAACAAAGGTGTTATAATAAACTGCCCAACTTTTTCGATGATTTTGCCATACGTTCTGAAAGCATGACTGAGGAAGCAATACAAGTCAACCTTTTGGAATATACAGCCAAATGGCAAGCATAACAATCTCTACACAGAAAACAAAATTGATGACAAATATTAAAAGTGGTCCAAAACATTTAGGAACAGATACTGGAGAAATAAAGACAGCAAGAAAATCTACTTTAGAGGAAAGGATACACAAGATGTTATAACTGAGAATACCTAAAACAAGCGGTCGGGAAAGACTTGGTATGGAGTAAGATAAGAGAAGAAGTAGTATTTTAAAATACATTTTTAGGGGAAAAAGTTTTAAACTGGAAGAATTCCAAGGCAAGAGTGTAAAGGAAACTGGCACAAAGTGGTCAGAAGATAGGAAAAAGGAACATAACAAACAATACAAGATAACTGGAAAAAAGAAAGAACAACAAAGGATAAAGAACTGAAATTTGAATGTGGTCTCTAACAGGCCTCAACGCAAGAATAAGAAGAAGAAGAATACTGTTCAGTCCTTAGAAATAAAATAGTATTTGATTTTGTAAATGATTTTCGCAATTTTGTGCGACATTATAATTATTTATTGGGTATACTTGCATTTTCATGCAAATAGTAATTAAATGTAAAAATATGTTGTCTTTACAAAAAAAAAAAATTGTCAGTAAATACTCTCATTTTTAATGACTATGAAATTCACAGAAAATGAAAGAAAAGGAACGCTAAACGCGGGATTCGAACAAGCGACAGTATGATTACCATACGATTACAACATGTGCTGAACAATCGGCGAATTCGTTAATAATCTACAAAAGCTTTATTATTTAATAGTGCTTGGACATCTTCTAATCTTCAAAGGTGATTTTTTTTCAATTTTTTAACATTAGGTCATCGATGACCAGGCTGGTACACACAGGTATGGTGAAAATCGGAGAGTCATTCTGTGGGGGGCATCTTGTGGGTTCACAAGCGAGAACGCAACCCTGGACAGGGCAGCACTGTACACTGTACAGGTTGCCGGTCGGAAACAGCTTGTCAAACTTCACCTGTCCTCTCCTGCGGACAGCCTGGCATTTCCCAGGACTCCAGGAAACGTGTTTCCTAACGCTCCGGGAGAAGCGCACGTTGCGAAGTGAGATCCGCCTACGACATTAATTCAGCCGAAGGCCGACTACATCTCCCGGATGTCTCGGTACGCGTGCCAACACTGCGAGAAATTAATCACATTCCAAAGTCGACGTCGCTCGATGTTATCACTTTCAGGGTGCTCAGATGCAGACGTCATTCGTTCTCTCTCAGTTCGCCTAAAAACTATTGAGTCTAGCTTTGTAGACTCTACCACACAGTTTGGTCAGCTGAGTATTTCAGCTATTTCCTGTTACACTGTGCACGTTTTCACTCACCCGCCTTTTATTCACGATTTGCGTATCCCACTATCAACATTGGGATTTTGCAATCCCTCCTTCAGGTGTCCAGCAACATAACCAAGACGAAAACAATGCGGTAAGAGCTATAACTGTCAACAACCGGAAGACTATTTTGAGTACTACAGTGCTTTACCAAACATAGTCCGATTGACGTGGCAAGCCGTTGCTGTGCTCTGAGGTTGTAACTGTCCTACTCAACCAGTTATAGCGGGACCAATGCAGGCTGAACATTAATAACACTGACAAACTGCAGGGAGGGATTCCAACTGCAAATGAAGAAAAAAAGCTCCTATCAACATGTGTCCGAAAATGGACGATCAGCGTGCACGAATCCACGTTACAACAGATGTTCAAAGTGGCTTCAATGGGACGCAATGCACACATTCACACGCCGCATCTTGGATTGCCGCACCCTTTCGCACGTTCCGGCCTCTTTCCGAATAGCGCCACAGGGGTCGTGCACATGCTGTTGAAGGGTTCGAAAATGTTCAAATGTGTGCGAATTCCTAAGGGACCAAACTGCTTAGGTCATCGGTCCCTAGACTTACACACTACTTAAACTAACTTACGCTAAGAACAACACACACATCCATGCCCGAGGGAGGACTCGAACCTCCGGCGGGAGTGGCCGCGCAATCCGTGATATGACGCCTCAAACCGCGCGGCCACTCCGCGCGGCGCTGTTGAAGGTTCTGCACATCAGGAACTGGTTCAGCATATGCAACATTTTTCAGATGCCCCCAGAAGTAAAAATCCATGGGGTTTAAGTCAGATGATCTAGCAGGCCTTGCTACAGGGCCTCCTCGTCCTATACGACGTTCAGGGAAGATGCTGTTGAGCTGTCGGCGAAAAGTAAGGCGGTAGCAGGCTGGTGTCACATAACCTGTCGTATTGCCAAAGGCACATTCTCTAGCAGCCCAAGCGACGTATTCCACAGGCAGTCCAGGTACGTTCCTCCGTCAAGACGTTATGGAATAATAACCAGTCCAAATATGTGGTCGCCACATGTGTATGTGGCCCACACACATTGATCCTGAACTGATCCTGATGAGATACCTCAACCATCCTCCGAGGATTATTTGTATAGCCCACAGATGACTATTGTGCAGATTAATGATGTCAGTTCTAGTTAAGGCTGCTTCGTCGGTAAAGAGGACTGATGACACAAATCCCAAAATTGTCATGGTCTGGTACAAACACCTTCGACAAAATACTTCCCATAGAGGGAAATCCGCTGTTGATAATACTTGTGCTCGTTGCAGGTGGTAGGGATAGTAACGGTTGTCAAGCAGGATACACGTAATAGTACTTTGGCTGAGACCATGCTGGTGGGCCACTTGCCTGGAGCTTGCACTAGGATTTATCTCAATATCCTGTAGATCCTGGTCCTCCAAATCTGGTGTACTCACAGTCCTCGGCCTCCCTGCATGTTCGTCTGAAAGGACCCGTGATCACCCAAACGTCCAGAAAGGGCTTGAAATGTTGTGCGAGGTGGTTGGCGTCTGTGAGGATACTTGTTTTAGTATAGCCGTACTGACTCTCGACCGTTTCCATCTACTTGACCTTTCACAAACACCATTTCGGCTTATTCTCGACATGAATATCGGACCATTCTACTGTTTACAGTAAGCTACGTCAATCACACAGCCTGCAACACACAAGGAACACTTGGTTCGTTCTCAGAGGAACTTTCATTCGTCAGCGCCTCCTACCGAGGCAACCATGCATATCCGGACACATGTTCAAAGGACCCCTTTCCCTCCATTCAAATGGTTCAAATGGCTTTGAGCACTATGGGACTCAACTTCTGAGGTCATCAGTCCCCTAGACTTAGAACTACTTAAACCTAAGGACATCACAAACAACCATGACCGAGGCAGGATTCGAACCTGCGACCGTAGCAGCAGCGCGGTTCCGGACTGGAGCGCCTAGAACCGCTCGGCCACCACAGCCGGCGTTCCCTCCATTCCCAGTCAGTAATCCGTCCCTGCGGTTTGTCAGTTTTATTACTGTTCACCCTGTAGTTTAACGTGGACTTTGAACCACGGTAAAACTCAATATTTTCACAGTAACAAATCATAAAAAATGGTTCAAATGGCTCTGAGCACTATAGGACTTAACATCTGAGGTCATGAGTCCTCTAGAACTTAGAACTACTTAAACCTAACTAACCTAAGGACATCACACACATCCATGCCCGACGCAGGATTCGAACCTGCGACCGTAGCGGTCGCGCGGTTCCAGACTGAAGCGCCTAGAACCGCTCGGCCACTTCGGCCGGTAACAAATCATACACAGAGGTGAAACAAGTCATGAGTCACAGGAAAAAATCTCTGAGCGAGATGTGGATCGAACACTTGACCTTTGGAGTAACAGTCTGGTTACTCACAATTAAGTTATTGTAACATGCCTACTGGACAATACACCAACCTACTAAATACAACGTCACCGTAGTAGAAGCATGAGAGAGATTGCTGTGTCCTGTAGAGATAGACGTCCATCCGCGAAACGCAGATGTACGTACGTGCACTTAGACGAAGCAATTTGAGTATCCAATCTCATCTGCTATGTTTTTCGGCCTCCCTTGATTTTCTACATTTTTTTTATAAACTATGATAATGGCAACATTATAGTGTACCTGGTATCCAGTCAGTGCACAGTAATATGAGATTCATAAATAAGCTTAGTTCCATTGAATTCCATTGCTCACTACATATTACTTGCTAATGTAGTTGCAGTGATCTAATTAGCTAACTCAGAAACTTCGTTAATTGTGAAATATTGTTAATTGAATGCAATTCGACGTTGTATAGTTAGTGAGCGGTAGGTGACATATTTCGGCGTATTAACACCTATACTTTGGAAGTATATATCTCCAGCTTTTCCGCAAGGTGTCTAGAACTGTTTGAAACTAATTATCTTCCAAATTAATTAACATTACAACTTTAAACCATTGCTAACTTCAGTTACAGATTATGTCAAAATTACTGTTGGATTCTGAACCTTGGCATTATAATTTTGTTGATATATTTTTTATGTTTCCTTTGATGCGCAGCACTTGTTAATTAACTCACTAATTAGAAAGCATGTATATAGCACATCTGACGTCAGGCAGTCTGCGGCTGAGAGTAAAGTGAGCAATACCTATGTCTCTTGTGAGATATTCGCATATATTGCGACAGTTCGTTTTCTTTTCTCGTGGGTTTATTTCCTGACTTCTGTGACAGTAATTACGAACACAATGGTTAACGGTGAATGGTTAACAAGATATTATTGTTTGGACTTCCTGATAATTTTTGCACACTGCCTTGTTTCGAGTTCCTTAAATATACAGGGTGTTACAAAAAGGTACGGCCAAACTTTAAGGAAACATTCCTCACACACAAATAAAGAAAAGATGTTATGTGAACATGTGTCCGGAAACGCTTAATTTCCATGTTAGAGCTCATTTTAGTGTCGTCAGTATGTACTGTACTTCCTCGATTCACCACCAGTTGGCTCAATTGAAGGAAGGTAATGTTGACTTCGGTGCTTGTGTTGACATGCGACTCATTGCTCTACAGTACTAGCATCAAGCACATCAGTACGTAGCATCAACAGGTTAGTGTTCATCACGAACGTGGTTTTGCAGTCAGTGCAATGTTTACAAATGCGGAGTTGGCAGATGCCCATTTGATGTATGGATTAGCACGGGACAATAGCCGTGGCGCGGTACGTTTGTATTGAGACAGATTTCCAGAACGAAGGTGTCCCGACAGGAAGACGTTCGAAGAAATTGATCGTCGTCTTAGGGAGCACGGAACATTCCAGCCTATGACTCGCAACTGGGGAAGACCTAGAACGACGAGGACACCTGCAATGGACGAGGCAATTCTTCGTGCAGTTGACGATAACCCTAATGTCAGCGTCAGAGAAGTTGCTGCTGTACAACAACGCTTCTCAACAACAAATTCGGTGACCGATGGATTGGTAGAGGCGGACCAATTCCATGGCCTCCACGCTCTCCTGACCTCAAGCCTCTTGACTTTCATTTATGGGGGCATTTGAAAGCTCTTGTCTACGCAACCCCGGTACCAAATGTAGAGACTCTTCGTGCTCGTATTGTGGACGGCTGTGATACAATACGCCATTCTCCAGGGCTGCATCAGCGCATCAGGGATTCCATGCGACGGAGGGTGGATGCATGTATCCTCGCTAACGGAGGACATTTTCAACATTTCCTGTAACAAAGTGTTTGAAGTCACGCTGGTACGTTCTGTTGCTGTGTGTTTCCACTCCATGATTAATGTGACTTGAAGAGAAGTAATAAAATGAGCTCTAACATGGAAAGTAAGCGTTTCCGGACACATGTCCACATAACATATTTTCTTTCTTTGTGTGTGAGGAATGTTTCCTGAAAGTTTTCCGTACCTTTTTGTAACACCCTGTATATCAATGGCTCTGAGCACTATGGGACTTAACATCTGTGGTCATCAGTCCCCTAGAACTTAGAACTACTTAAACATAACTAAGCTAAGGACATTACACGCATCCATGCCCGAGGCAGGATTCGAACCTATGACCGTAGCGGGCACGCGGTTCCAGACTGAAGCGCCTAGAGCCGCACGGCCACACCGGCCGGTTAAATATATATCAGGATAGTGATACGGTGAGCTGACACGTTAAGTTTTTGCCACATGTGAATCGCTTTGAACCGCTGGAATCTGGTGTGTGGTCCCTCCACTAGAACAATTTAACAATCTATGAACTAGTGTAGTAGATAACACGCTGCTTTCTTTTAATTTGAACTATATGTGAGACCCCAACAGGCCATATCAGTGAATGCCTTACGCCAAGATTGTAACTAACGTGTTTTAAATCTACTTCTGGTGTCGATCACATACTGCCTTAGACTATGAGTAGAATATACATCTTTCTCCTAGTTTTGGAGCCAGCGCAACTACCGAGAAGAGCAGAAGAGGTTTGTGCGGAAGGAAGGAGGTTTGTTGCAGCAAGTATAAATATGAAACTTTCTGGCAGCTTGAAACTCTGTGTGGGACTGGGACTCGATTCGTTTGCCTTTTGAAGGAAAATTTTGTTCCAACTGAGTTACTCAAAGCACGGCTCACGACCCGTCCTCGTATCTTGACTCCCGCCTGTGTCTCATATCCTACCTTCGAAACTTCACAGAAGCTCTCCTGCGTAGCTTACGGGACTATCACTCCAGGAAGAAATGATTTACGGAGACGTAGCTTAGCCACGGCCTGGGGAATGTTTTCAGAAAATACTTTTCTCTCTGCAGCGGAGTGTGCGCTGATACGAAACTTCCTGGTAAATTAAAACAGTGTGCTGGACCGAGACTCGAATCCAGGACCTTTGTTTTCGTGGCAAATTGGTCTATTGGATAACCCATAGAAAGATTTATTACTCTGATTTTTTATAGGACAACATTCTATGATTTTCGACATTATGTTGAATAGGTTTTCTAATTTTTTGTGTGCATTTGGTGTCTTTCAGATACATCTTACATGTAGGACAGTGAGCGGAAATTCGCACAGTATACCATTATTAAGACTAGGTTGCAATCATGATAGTGCACCGTCTGTGTACAATGCCACACGTAGCTCTACCATAACCATTTTCGTAGGGGAAGCTATGAACTGCATCAGTCATGAGGAACCTGAGGGACAAGTGGCTCCGAAATCGACGTTAGCGGCCAAGTGGGGAATGGGGAATCCAATCTGCACTCCGCAAGCGCTCGAAAGGAGTGCAGCCATGGGTTTGTGGCGTACCGGAGTCATTTGCTTCCCTCCTGTTCCATCTGTGAATAATACGGCACAAGAAGCGTTCTCAGTACCTCTTCATACACTCCTGAATTTCTTTGAATTTGATAATGGCGATAGGAAACGACTTATTTAAGGTCTTGCACTTGGTTTAAGAACATCTGAAGCAAATAGCAAGTGCTTGAAGTAAATCTGAAGCAAATAGTTTTACTTCAAGCACTTGCCAAGGATAGCCACGCCTTCTTGATCTGGAATAAGTATGAAAAAGTGCAGGCGCAAGAACCAGACAAACCTGTAATTTGTTACACACAGACATAAAAGCAATAGAACAAAGGCTGTGTGTGTGTGTGTTTGTGTGTGTGTGTGTGTGTGCGCGCGCAAGGTCTGCAAGAAACACAGTAACCAGCAGATGGAAACAGTAATTGGTCCGTTATTTATTATTCGTCTCCTATGCATTTACAAACGTGGTGTTTCAAAGCCAATAAAACACCTGGGCTACCATAATTACGTGTAGCTTACAATCTGAAGTCGCCTCCTACAAAAATTTTCTAATTGTATTTTCAAATATTATAATAAACTAACAATTTGTAGAATTTACATAAATATATTTATGTAATTCAGCAACGGCCTTGCCGCAGTGGATACACCAGTTCTCGTGAGATCACCGAAGATAAGCGCTGTCGGGCGTGGTCAGCACTTGGATGAGTGACCATCCAGCCGCCATGGGCTGTTGCCATTTTTCGGGGTGCACTCAGCCTCGCGATGCCAGTTGAGGAGCTACTCGACCGAATAGTAGCGGCTTCGGTCAAGAATCCCATCATAACAACCGGGAGAGCGGTGTGCTGACCCCAAGCCCTCCTATCCGCATCCTCCTCGGAGGATGACACGGCGCTCGGATGGTCCCGATGGGCCACTTGTGGTCTGTAGACGGAGTGTTTTTTTATATTTATGTAATTCACCTGATAGTTTATAAGTAAAATCAATTAAAGGAACCTCTCAAAACATGTCATTACTAGGATTAAAACGTGTATGAGCCGTGATGTAGCCTGCCCTAACATTTTGATGAATCACACCAGTTTTTTAAATTGAGTGTTTTAGTCTTTTGCCCCAGAACAACACATTGGCGACTAATATAAACTTTTAATTCACAAAATCTAAGCTCAGAATTGAGGAGGATAAAGTGGTTACCTATTAAGCGGCAAAATACACGATTTAAATTGTTGAAAATATTAAATGACTGTGAGGGATAGCTTTTTCAAAGTGATAACTCGTAAAGATTACTTAACTGGTGGTGTCGATAAGCTAGACGTGCACTAGATCCAGGACGGATGACGCCCGCCTGTAGATGCGATCCACTCTAATAGTTGGGATTCGAAAGTGTGCGCTAAAAAGCCGGAATAAAAAAAATTGATAAATCAGGTTACTATGCGACAAGTGCGAGCCGGCAGAAAAAGGAATCCGAAAAAACTAAAGAACAAAACTACTGGGAGAAGACATATCACAACAGGTCAGCAAATACTTCGAAGATGGCTTTCTTAAGGAATCGCTTTGTTCATTTAACCACCGTTGCGCGCATTTTTTCTTTTAATTAGTAAAAATTTCAGACTTCTCAAGTATATCCAAACGGCATCTTTTAGGAATATATTGACAGATACGAAGATGATCTTCGGTTCCTGCTTTGTCTGCATCTCTTTTTTAAAATGAGTACAAATAGCTGTATTATTATTGTCTACGTTACAATGTTCTCTAATGCGGGTATCAAAAGATCTGCAGAATTTGGGACAAGCACTACAGTTCATCTTATAGCGTAAGGACAATTCTTTTAAAAAATCCAAAGAAATTGTCAGTGAGGACGGGAAACATTGAGAATATTAATAACGGCCTAAATGTCTCTTTGAGACTTGGAAGGTGCATCCACCGAAAATGAATCAATATAACGCAAATTTTCGTGCCTTGTGCGTTTCTTCAACTCCGAAGCGGCTTAGGCCAGCTTACACACGGTATGCGATGGAGAGAGAGAGAGAGAGAGAGAGAGAGAGAGAGAGAGAGAGAGAGAGAGAGAGGGGGGGGGGAGGGGAGGAGAGGTACCGGTGTGTGGTCCAACCGCCCGTCGCCGACTCCTCCAGTGAGCGGCTCCTAAGGTCGCTGACCCCTGGGACGGGCGCACTGCCGCTTTCCAGGGGCAAGGCCGTGCCAGCCGGTCACTCCTCTCCCCGAGGTCTCCTTGTGCAGACTAAACTGCGCCATCACGTCTGAGTGTCAATCGCCGCAGTTTCCGCGCAACCGTGAGATGCTCCGTTTTGGTCATCCACATCCAGTGACGGTGCAAGAACAATATTGATCTGCTTTGTGGAGAGATATAGTTTCTATGAATGAAATATTTTTGTTGTTGTTGAACAAGTTGGGCAAGTCAGGTGTAAACTTGATACTTCACAGCACATTAAAACTGTGTATTGGACACGGAATCGGAGTCGAACCCAGAACCTGTGCTTTTCGCAAAAATGATCGCACCGATTGTGCTACCCCAGGGCGGCTTACGACCCGCCTTCTTCGCTTCTCTCCTCCATCCCCAACATACAGAAGTGCTCCTTCGTACATTGTTGGAATAAGACACTTGGAACGAGGGGTATTGCGGACAAATGGCTTAGACACAGAGGTTCGAGTCGTCGGTCCGAAAACGAAAACTAATGTAATGACAGTAAAAAATTCAGTCAGTAATAAAACAGAACAGTATTTGGATGACTACATTTCACAATTTTAAAACCAAAGATAGACAGAAAATAAGTTATTAAGAACGTTCTAACTATCATACCAGAAGACTGACTTGTTCTAAGTGCCAGCAACAAAATTTTTGTTTCAAGTGTCATTAATGCAGAATAACTACTTTTTTTTGAGGAAGTAACATGCAAAACACGAATATGTCCACTAAATGCAGTTTTTCACAATTAACACAAAACTTCTTACAGGCATACTTATGAGCGAAAATAACATGTTGCAAAGCAAACGTCTTTACGTTTGTGCTAAAAGTCAGTTTATGTCTGTAAATCAACTCTACAATGAAAATATTCCTTTAAAAGCTACATTTAAATGTGGACGTATTCTCATTTGCGTGAACCATTTGCACATGTTCGGTTTCGAATGATATGTTGTTTTTTCAAAATAACTTACATATTATTATATAATGCTTGCTATACTTTATCAGATTAGGTGTTTGCAACAATTTAGTACATAACCAAGGAAAAATTGTTAACTGTTTAATGTAACATTGATATTCAGAGTTTCATCGTAAAATCGGAGTTTATTGTTACTTCCTAATTATTTAAAATATTTCATATCACCATAACAGAAAACAAAGAGGTAAAATGGCATTACCTATTATCAGAACGGTTCTTTGACGTAACTGTTACGCTGAAACATATAAACCAGATGCATCGTCTAAACAAACACGAGCAATTTCCTCCACCTCTTTGTTGAAGAAAATGGGTAGATCGTCATTGATGGATGTACACCAACTTAAGTCCTATTGATTTTGCCAGTCCTCTCTGAAAATAGCGTACAGCAAACTATCAACATCTTTCTTCTTGTCATCCGAGATTGGATGGCTGAGAAGTTCATCGGCTCGTGGTTAAGAAAATATTTTCTAATGGTCCATTCGCGTTTCTAAAGCGACTTCTGCTCTTGTATATCCTGCCGTGACCTGTAGAATACAGTTGGGACCTTATCAATATGAGTGTTTCCCGTATCTTCGTATTCGTATATGAAAATTCGTTTCCCTTCCCTTATATGATCTAAATTTCGTAGATCTTTACATAGAAATCTCCTGTCTGGAACTCTTCAATCTTCACCAATGTATCTTATTTCATCCACTCAATGATAGACCTCATTATATTCCTCTTTTTTGGAATTGTTGGTCTTTTTCGTAGAAGCTCTAATCTACCGAAAATGCTGTCACCAGGTAAGTAACTGTGTCCTCGTAATAATAATTATTAATATTAGTACTATGCAATATTATCAGGACGGAGGGCAGAAGCACAAACTGATGCTAACAGCTGCTTTGCGCGGTAACGTCTGGCCATAAATAGAATGGAAATCACGTGACTGGATCAGCGTCTGCTATTGGCCGCAATGGACTAGTTCCTCTACGCACGAAATTTATATGTGGACAGGTTCATGTTTGCTGCGAACCATGTATTTTGACAGGCTTGTGTCATGGGACTTTTTTTTTTAAAATTGTGGACATGTTCGCCTCTGCGTGCAACGTCCTCATTTGTGATAAGGCAAATACAGAAGTACATTAGTAATATTTCAAATAGTAAAACTATAGCCAAAAAGCAATTTCTCATTTATTTTAGATTTTGTTTACAAGAGATTAACAAAATTAAATTCATAAGTAAAAATCTCTAGGTACTGACTTCTGTTTCTTACACAATCCCATTCCTGGGTTCAAACGATGTAAAGTTTAACATAAACTTGCCGTGCTGTTGGCGAAGAAATCTTCTGTTTTGCAACTGATAAACATGGCTGATCTTTAAGACGAAGTACTTCATGGCATACATCTATCATGGACTTTCCTCTTTTGATCACATTGCCATTTTCCATTCTTATGTTTCGGAGTTAGAATTTCAATAGCTATTTGAGACAATAGCTATTTGAGCAACAGCTATTTGAGATTTGAGTATGAGACACTGTCATCATACAGCATTTGGAGATATTACACGCCAGCATTGACAACAATGTTTCAGCAGCATCATTAAAATCAAAGAAGTTAGTCTTTCGCACTGGGTTGGGACCTGGAACTCCTGAGGGAACCGCCGCTTGGCACGACGGCCACACATCAAGTAGAAATGCGTGTTTGAAACATCTCCATGACTTGATACCTGGAGCAGGTCTGTGGGCATGCACAAGAGTGCCGAGTAAAAAACAGCTCTGAAAATGGGTCCGTTGCCACTCTTTACATCGGCAATGGATTGAACAGTTTATGCAGTCGCAGAAGGAAGAAAATACCCAGTGCTGTGAATGGATGATGACACTTTTTGTGACTATGACGACGATGGTGATATTAATGTTGGTAATGGCGGTGATGATGATACACTGAAGCGCCAAAGAAACTGGTATAGGCATGCTTATTCAAATACGGACATATCTAAACAGGTAGAATACGGCGCTGCAGTCGGCAACACCTATAGAAGACAAGTGTCTGGCGCAGTTGTTACAGCGGTTACTGCTGCTACAATGGCAGGCTACCAAGATTTAAGTTAGTTTGATCGTAGTGTTATAGTCGGCGCACGAGCGGTGGGACACAGCATCGGCGAGACAGCGATGAAATGGGAATTTTCCCGTACGTCCATTCCAGAAGCGTACCGTGAATAACAGGAATCGGGTAAAACATCGGATCTCCGACGTCGCTGCGGCCGGAAAAAGATCCTGCACAACGGGACGAACGACGACTGAAGAGAAACGTTCAACGTGACAGAACTTCAGCCCTTCCGCAAATTGCTGCAGATTTCAATGCTGGGCCTTCAAATAGCGTCAGGGTGCGAACCATTCAATGAAACATAATCGATATGGGCTATCGGTGCCGAAGGCCCACTCGTGTACCCTTGATAACTGCACGACACAAAGCCGTACGCCTCACCTGGGCCCGTCAACGCCGGCATTGGACTGTTGATGACTGCAAACATGTTACCTGGTCGGACGAGTGTAGTTTTAAATCGTATCTAACGGATGGATACGTACGGGTATGGGGACACCCTCATGAATCCATGTACCGTGCTGTTAGCAGAGGACTGTTCAAGCTGGTTGAGTGTCTGTAATGGTGTGGGGCGTGAGCATTTGGAGTGATATGGGAGCCATGATACGTCTAGATACGATTCTGACAGGTGACACGTACGTAAGCAACCTGTCTGATCATCTGCATCGGTTCATGTCCATTGTGCATTCCGACGGACTTGGACAATTCCAGCAGGACAGTGCGACACCCCACACGCCCAGAATTGCTACAGAGTCGCTCCAGGAACACACTATGAGTTTAAACACTTCCGCTAGCTCCAGACATGAACACTGTTGAGCATATCGGGGATGCCTCACAACGAGCTGTTCAGAATATACACTCCTGGAAATGGAAAAAAGAACACATTGACACCGGTGTGTCAGACCCACCATACTTGCTCCGGACACTGCGAGAGGGCTGTACAAGTAATGATCACACGCACGGCACAGCGGACACACCAGGAACCGCGGTGTTGGCCGTCGAATGGCGCTAGCTGCGCAGCATTTGTGCACCGCCGCCGTCAGTGTCAGCCAGTTTGCCGTGGCATACGGAGCTCCATCGCAGTCTTTAACACTGGTAGCATGCCGCGACAGCGTGGACGTGAACCGTATGTGCAGTTGACGGACTCTGAGCGAGGGCGTATAGTGGGCATGCGGGAGGCCGGGTGGACGTACAGCCGAATTGCTCAACACGTGGGGCGTGAGGTCTCCACAGTACATCGATGTTGTCGCCAGTGGTCGGCGGAAGGTGCACGTGCCCGTCGACCTGGGACCGGACCGCAGCGACGCACGGATGTACGCCAAGACCGTAGGATCCTACGCAGTGCCGTAGGGGACCGCACCGCCACTTCCCAGCAAAATAGGGACACTGTTGCTCCTGGGGTATCGGCGAGGACCATTCGCAACCGTCTCCATGAAGCTGGGCTACGGTCCCGCACACCGTTAGGCCGTCTTCCGCTCACGCCCCAACATGGTGCAGCCCGCCTCCAGTGGTGTCGCGACAGGCGTGAATGGAGGGACGAATGGAGACGTGTCGTCTTCAGCGATGAGAGTCGCTTCTGCCTTGGTGCCAATGATGGTCGTATGCGTGTTTGGCGCCGTGCAGGTGAGCGCCACAATCAGTACTGCATACGACCGAGGCACACAGAGCCAACACCCGGCATCATGGTGTGGGGAGCGATCTCCTACACTGGCCGTACACCACTGGTGATAGTCGAGGGGACACTGAATAGTGCACGGTACATCCAAACCGTCATCGAACCCATCGTTCTACCATTCCTAGACCGGCAAGGGAACTTGCTGTTCCAACAGGACAATGCACGTCCGCATGTATCCCGTGCCACCCAACGTGCTCTAGAAGGTGTAAGTCAACTACCCTGGCCAGCAAGATCTCCGGATCTGTCCCCCATTGAGCATGTTTGGGACTGGATGAAGCGTCGTCTCACGCGGTCTGCACGTCCAGCACGAACGCTGGTCCAACTGAGGCGCCAGGTGGAAATGGCATGGCAAGCTGTTCCACAGGACTACATCCAGCATCTCTACGATCGTCTCCATGGGAGAATAGCAGCCTGCATTGCTGCGAAAGGTGGATATACACTGTACTAGTGCCGACATTGTGCATCCTCTGTTGCCTGTGTCTATGTGCCTGTTGTTCTGTCAGTGTGATCATGTGATGTATCTGACCCCAGGAATGTGTCAATAAAGTTTCCCCTTCCTGGGACAATGAATTCACGGTGTTCTTATTTCAATTTCCAGGAGTGTAGTTCCTCTCCCTCGTACTCTTACGGATTTATGGACAGCCCTGCAGGATTCATGGTATCAGTTTTCCCCAGCACTTCTTCAGACATTAGTCGAGTCCATGCCACGTCGTGTTGCGGCACTTCTGCGTGCTAACGGGGGCGTACACGATATTAGGCAGGCGTACCGGTTTCTTTGGCTCTTCAGTGTATAATGGAAATGGAGTCATCTATTCGTTCCAGCATGCTCCTTGACTGTCTAAGATTGGGCAACAAAAGTGCACCTCCCTGGTCGTCTTTCGGAATTCGGGCGCTAGGGATTGTCAGGAGAGGTGCTGAAGTCGCCTCGTCGGCTCCACGTCTCCCGCAGCCCTCAGTGTGTGCACGTGTGGAGCCTCGTGGCCTTCCGTGACCGCCAGAGACTTGTGTTGAGGTCTGCGGCAGCTGCGGCGCTACAGATGCGTGCCCTCCGTAAACACGTCGCGCTCGCGTGCATCACGGCACGGGGTCCTCGCTGCTCGTCCTACTTCTGCTCGTAGCAGAATGCTCCGTGGTCTTTACGAGACATCCTCACAATGCTCCCTTTACACTGAGGGTTCCAGACATCAGCGATAACTCTTGTTACTTCACGTCCTGATTCTTTAGCCCGCGTACACTCGACACCGAAGACACTGCAGATGACGCAAGTTCACTTACATCCGACGCATTGTCGTTGCAGGTATGGAGCTCGACGTAGCATCATCTACGTCATCATCTTCTTATATACTCTACAAACCGCTGGGGAGTGCATGGTGGATGACACTTCGCACTAATACCAGCGATTTTCTGTAATCTGTTCAATCTTGCCTTCGCGGTCCCTGTGGGAGTAATATGGGAGGGATTTGTAGCATATGCCTGGATACCTCACTCAATACTGGTTCTTGAAACTTAGTAAGTAGGCTTTCGAAGGATAACTGGCGTCTGCCTTCAAATTCTGACAATGCAGGTTCTTCAGCATCTCGGTAGCGCTCTCCTATTAGGTTAGCAGAAGAGACAGGGAAGATCCAACGAAGAGCGGTGCGTTTCGTCGCTGGGTTGTTTGGCCGGCAAGGCAGTTTTACTGAGATGATCCTCCCGGATAGCTGAGAGCGTTAAAGCTCCGCTTCCGGGATGCGGGGAGACGAGCCTGGCCTGGAGGTAATCCGTATCCAAGGTTAACGACGAGGGCTGGAGAGCTGACTAGCCTGGATGTCGTTTTTAGGTTCAAATGGTTCAAATGGCTCTAAGCACTATGGAACTTAACATCTGAGGTCATCAGTCCCGCCGGCCGTTTTGGCCGAGCGGTTCTAGGGGCTTCAGTCTGGAACCGCGCGACCGCTACGGTCGCAGGTTCGAATCCTGCCTCGGGCATGGATATGTGTGATGTCCTTAGGTTAGTTAGGTTTAAGTAGTTCTAAGTTCTAGGGGACTCATGACCTCAGATGTTAAGTCCCATAGTGCTCAGAGCCATTTGAACCATCTTCATTGTGATTATGCTGTGAATACTCCCGGCTTTCTGTTGGGTTCCAAGGCACTTCGGTATTGCGGGGAACAAAAAGGCGGATGTAGCAGCCAGAAGATATTTCGTGATACTCAGTTGCTTAAGTACGCCATCCCCCTGCGTGCTGTCGCCTCGCTGTTGAGGTACAGAGTCTTGCGGAGTTGGAAAGAAGAGTGGCTGGAAGTGAGATACAGTAAGCTGCGTCTGGAAAAGTCCTCTGCGCGGCAACGGCGTACCTCCTTCCAGGCACGCAGGCGGGATGCGGTCCTCCTAACTTGTCTTCGCTTAGGGCACAGCCCTAAGATGTTTGGCTTCTTGATCCAGTGGGAGCACCCTCCACCGTCTGTTGATTAAGGCGTACAGATTACAGTGCAGCACATTTTACTACATGTCGACGGATTTCCCCGCTATTTTAAATGACAATCAAACGACTGTGGTACAACTTTTAAGCTTTAGTGCCACGTCCGACATGTTCCCTAAAATTCTCGGGAGAAATTTTTAAGGTATTACCGGCGTGGCTGGCTCATTCATGCTTTTTTGTAAGTTGTTATCCGGTCACATTGCCCTGTGTTTTTATTTTAGCTCTTTTCTTGTTTTACTTGTATTTTCATTACATTTTTATCTCATTCGAGGGTTTTTACGTTATCTTCCGCGATGTGAGATAGTGTGTGTCTCAGGGCGACCATGAGTGAGGTTGGGAGAGAGTGACTGCAGTTCTGTCCATTTACTCCTCAATGTTTGTTAAATTTTTATCCATTTCAACCGCCTTCGTCCCTACTGATTTTCGTGTAGGTGTTGATAGCTTTGCCACTGAGCACCCGCAAACGGCGAAACTACACACACACACACACACACACACACACACACACACACACACACACACACACACACACTCCTGTCTTCCAAGATAACTGCCTTGGTCACTGTTTCGGCGCACACACACGTTCCTGGTTGGTTGCCGTACATTCGGGCACCGTATCCCATCTCGACTGACCCGATAAATCAGACGATCTTAATACCACTAAACACGTAAGAGACTGTCTGCAATAGCGGTTGAAACGTAGCAGTCAACATCCCGACAGTTTGGTAACTGTACGGAAGCTAATCATTAATGAGTGGCTACAGCTGCATATGCCATACCAAGAAGTTTGTGAAATGGCGGCCGTTTTCAAGGCTAGAGGCGATAGAGGCGATGTTACACAATATTAGCGTGATGGGTCCTGGCTATAATTAATTTTTTGCCTAGTGTGCTTATGTTGGCCATACACAGTACTTTTCTACCAAGGCAGGGCGAGTGTCCCAAATGTCAACCACACCTGATCTGAAGGCAATAGCCCCACCACACCATGTTTGATCGCATGCAGTCAGATCCCAGCTTTCGGGCGACACAACACTTGGCGGTGAGATCGAGTCCCAAATCAGTGATAGACAAGATACGGACGGAGGTGGAAGATTTTTAGCTTCATTCGCCACTTCTTTGCCTCCATCCCGACTGGGGACGTGATAAGTAAGACATGATTTCTTCATGTTGATACCAGCTGAAAAGGCGTTAAATGAAGAACCCAGTGGAACAATATTATGGGCTTGCATTAAAGCTAATGTGCCAACTGTGTTATGTTCTTAATATACCTCATCATCATATGTCCTATATCGCCTGCAGGCTATGTCGGCAATACCGGTGTTGTAGATCGCGTGCATATTTCCTCATACGTTTTTTAATTATTTTAACTATTATTCAACAGTTACGTTCCGTGATTATTGGATCAATACGGAATTCAATTTTTCAGCCCTACTCGGGATGACTTATTGCAGTTTCCTTTCCATCTAGTTATAAGAGACAGTCTTCAGCTTCCAATTTCCATCGCAAACGACGTGCTGACCGAAAACAGTCTGCTTCATTTTTGAAGAAGAACCCAATGTTGTCGGTCATCACACGGCAAAATGGCTCTGAGCACTATGGGACTTAACATCTGTGGTCATCAATCCGCTAGAACTTAGAACTACTTAAACCTAACTAACCTAAGGACATCACACAACACCCAGCCATTACGAGGCAGAGAAAATCCCTGACCCCGCCGGGAATCGAACCCGGGAACCCGGGCGTGGGAAGCGAGAACGCTACCGCACGACCACGAGATGCGGGCATCACACGGCATTCTAGAGGTAGGATCTATGAGTTCATTGGCCAATACATGAGATTTCTTTTTATTAAGCTGCAAGAACATAACTCGATAATAAAAATAAAAAACTGTCTTCAATAAAACAATTAATGCATCTCTGTGTTGGTCTTTACATTCCGTCCAGATCACGTTGCAGCGGGGATGTGTGCCAGACTAGCAACTGCTGTGACATATTCTACTAATTCCGTGTGGCAGGCTATATTAGGAACAAGAATAGGCAGAATTAGGTATACGTTTGCAGAAATTTACACTTTGAGGCTTTTTTTTCAAACTCGCTTGAATAGTTTCACCTAGAAGTGGGTATAAAGGCAAATGATTCCTGAAAATTATAGTAGGATAGTATCTTGTAGTACATATTTAGTATCCAGCTTCATCTGACGTCACAGGAGGGAGAAGCGAGAAAAAATATTTAAGGACGGCTGTATATGGGACACTCATTCTATGAAATGCCTCCACATAGCGGTGAACGATGGTTTCGCTAAGACGATATGTGTGTACAGCGGAAACAACAGTCCACTGAAATTTCCATAAGGGCTAACGGGACATGTGTGCAGCCGTGGTGTGGGCGAACGGTGCGACTTGTACGTATGAAATGTTAACGCCCCCGGTAGTTCCCTGATACGAGCTATCACCCGCGTTACGCTTTCAAAGCGAGGCTACGCTTATACTGCTAATGGAAATCTTATCGCCCCTTCCGTGAACCTAAGCAGTTACACTCGTGTGTGGCAAAGAGTCAGTGGCGCACACATGGGTTTCGAGAGCTCTTTTCATAATCAGCATCCTCAGCCATTTGAGATCCAGTGCCTAGTAAATGTGTCCTTTACACTTGCCCGCGCATTAAGGCTTCAGCCTTATGTACTGATACTGGACCGGTATGTTTTCTTTTGCTGTCTATTCAGGTTACATTAGATCGTCGTTTCGGTATTCCTTTATCTATTACAGTCCATCAAAGGTCTTCGTCCATACACCATTCATTACTACCATAATTACATCTTCAACTCCATTTAGTTACAAAATTGTTAAGGCTTTCGTGGCCACTTGTTGACAAACTGCCTATTGGCAGCTCGGCTCCAGTTCACCACCGGCAATGGAGGGTGAAGCTTTGACAATGCCAGCCACTCGTGCTGGCGAAACGTCAGAAAAATCATTAGATGAACGTCGGCCGAAGAACCCGAGACAGAAGCCAATAGGCAGTTTGTCCAATTAGTTCCTTGATGCATTTCTGCCGACCATGGTGGCCGAGCGGTTCTAGGCGCTTCAGTCCGGAACCGCGCGACTGCTACGGTCGTAGGTTCGAATCCTGCCTCGGGCATGGATGTATGTGATGTCCTTAGGTTAGTTAGGTTTCAGTAGTTCTGAGTCTAGGGGACTGATGACCTCAGATGTTAAGTCCCATAGTGCTCAGAGCCATTTCAACAATTTTTGATGCATTTCTGTGTACGATGACATAACAGATGAAGTTCTCTTATGAAAGAAACATCTGATTACAACGTAGATTTTGATTTCCGCCCTGAGCACCCCGGAACAACAGTCCCTCCGCTGCCTGCTCAGGGCGAATAGAATATTTACAGGAGCAGTATTCTTGGATACAGAAAAAGCATTGACGCGTCTGGCACGATGGATTCATATACATTGATATAATAGGATGCCTGAAACATTTTATTTATTTTTATTTATTTACACATCAAGCTCCGTAGGACCAAATTGAGGAGCAAATCTGAAAGGTCATGGAACGTGTCAGTACATGAAGTTACAACATAAAAGTAATAACAGATAAAAATAAAATGAAACTTCCTGACAGATTAATACTGTGTGCCGGACAGATGCTCGAAGTCGGGACCTTTGCCTTTCTCGGACAAGTGCTCTACCATCTTTTTTTTTTCGTTACTTTTGGTTTGGGCGGACGTCAACTGATATCCGTTCAAGTTTATCGTTGATTCCTTTACTCAGTTTTTTTATTACAGAAGGCGCGCAGTCCTCTGACCGAACGCGCTGAGCTACCGTGCCGGCATCATCTGAGCTACCCAAGCACGACAAGCAACGCCGTCTCCGCCTCTTTCGTCTCCATCTGGATTTCATTGTCTTTAACGTTCATGCCAAACAACAGTATTTTCTCCTGTATGATGATGTTACTACATGCGAGCTGTAATTTGGCGGCGCGTCATGGGCGGGGTTACTGTGAGCGGGGCGAACAAGCTCCGCCTCCAATAGGCAGCACAAACCTCTCTTTTCGAATCATAGCATGTAAGCTTTCACGGCCGGCGTCTTCATTAATTAAAACTTCCGGGCTGAATTGCCGTGGTCCATATATAAAACTTCTTCTCCTTCCTGACGTTTCGTTGCCGGCTGCGGGCAACATCTTCTGAGGTGAGTCGGCGACTCTTTTTCGAGCTTCCACACGACAACAATGTGCATGACGGCGGTAATGATAGTTAAATCGAAACTGACAAGAGAGGAAGATTACTCATAACTGTATGATTTGAGCTGGTTGTTGCCTCCGGCATTTGTAACAGATCTGACAGTTAAACTAAATGAGCTAAACAAAGAACTTCAAGGAAAAAAAAAGATCGTGATAACTTTTATGCCTTCTATTAAGTGTTTTGTGGAAAAACTTTACCTTTGGATAACACAGTTACAGAAATTAAATTGAAATACTTTCTTCAAATACAATTAGAACTGTCGGATCAGCAAACGTTATTGAATCACGAAGCTGCAATGAAGTATTCAGCCACCTTGACAGCAATGAAGTATGAGTCCGAAAACCCACTTTCAGATTTCAAGGGAATGAAACCTGTTCTAGCTTTCACAGCTCAACCTTCCCAAAAAAGTGACCGTGGAAGTTATTTCAATGACAATGAGTACACTCTTCTCTTGTTGCGACCTTGAACTTGAAGCGGAAATAATCTGAATTCAAAATGACACCTTCTTAAAGTTACAATACAATGAAGATAAACTTCTGAGAATTAGTGAATGTAAAAACCCAGGCTAACACTGTAAAAGTGGCATCGCATGTTTTACCGTATTTTTGAGTCAACTTATCCATACGAGGCAGCACTTTCAACGAGGGACACGGTGAAATATAAGTGTAGAAATAAACTAACTGATCCTATCCTACAGACTGTGTGCGGTTGACTCTGAAAAATTATTGTTTTGTACTTGATTCTTTATGGCATTTGTAAGTCAGTAGATGTGTAAATGGACTAAATTGCTTGTAATAGATCTCAAGCCTGAAAAGGTTGAGCACTCCTGATCTGAAAAGAGTTCAGATTTCAGTGTTAGACAACTAAACACAGTAGCTAAGATACCCGGTCTTGAAAGCCATCATTGTACGAACTCCACAGTGTGTTGCAGTAAGCAGTGACAACAATCGTGACACACGGATCACAGAGGGCTAACCAGTTCTCAACTGTTGGGAAAACAACGCATAGGATCAGACCTTATATCTGTCAACGCCTTAGGGAAACCACAGCTTCTATCACACCACAGCACATTATAATCAGCCAATTTACGAGTTAAATGCTCACTGAAACGAATATTTTTCGTAATTGTATTATAAACGTGTATATGCCCTGGTTTACCATATGCAGTTTCCTACTTACATACATTTTCACGAAGGGTCGTCGAACTAACGCAAACACCTAGATGCCAATATCTCTGAAGTCAATCTGTTGGAGAATTTCGTAAGATATTTTATGCTCGCGGATTATGGCATTTACAAAGATAGAAAATCTCTTCTGTAGGAGTCAACCACCCAACCTGCCCTGTTCGTACACGAGACCCAGTTGGCTGCACTCCATGATGCTGCGTCCCTTGACAATCGGATTGCGTTAGACACAGTCCTGCACTGCCGGCTCATGAACGAAATACGAGCTTGCGGAATATAAGGCTAGTTGTGTGATTGGACAAAGGAGTTTGTAGCAAACAGAGCACAACATGTCTTTCTCAACGGAGAGAAATCTTCAGAAGTAAAAGTAACTTCGGGCGTACCTCAAGAGTGTGTTACATAGGACCATAGTATTTCACACTGTCATGGAAAAAAAGTATTCATACACCGTCGTTCGTGTAGAATAACTGTATTTACCAGAACTAAAGATCATAGCGTGAGATGTTATTTCGTAAACTAACAGTACGTGGTTTCCTCACTTATCTGCACACATAAAAGGATTAACTACCGGCTGGCGTCACACGGTGAGGAAAAAAGTATGCGTACATACTCGTACAAACATCATTACAATGTACTTAAATACACTACTGGCCATTAAAATTGCTACACCACGAAGATAACGTGCTGCAGACGCGAAATTTAATCGACAGTAAGAAGATGCTGTGATATGCAAAGATTAGCTTTTCAGAGCATTCACACAAGGTTGGCGCCTGTGGCGACACCTACAACGTGCTGACATGATGAAAGTTTCCAACCGATTTCTCATACACAAACAGCAGTTGACCGGCGTTTCCTGGTGAAACGTTGTTGTGATTCCTCGTGTAAGAAGGAGAAATTCGTACCATCACGTTTCCGATGTTGATAAATGTCGGATTGTAGCCTATCGCGATTGCGATTCATCGTATCGTGACATTGCTGCACGCGTTGGTTGAGATCCAATGACTGTTAATGGAATATGGAGTCGGTGAGTTCAGGAGGGTAATACGGAACGCCGTGCTGGACCCCAACGGCCTCGTTATCACTAGCAGTCGAGATGACAGGCATCTTATCCACATGGATGTAACGGATTGTGCAGCCACGTCTCGATCCCTGAGTCAACAGATGGGGACGTTTGGAAGACAACAACCAACTGCACGATCAGTTCGACGACGTTTGTAGCAGCATGGACTATCAGCTCGGCGACCATAGCTGCGGTTATCATTCACGCTGCATCACAGACAGGAGCTCCTTCGATGGTGTACTCAACGACGAACCTGGGTGCACGAATGGCGAAAAGTCATTTTTTCGTATGAATCCAGGTTCTGTTTACAGCATCATGATGGTCGCATCCGTGTTTGGCGACATCGCGGTGAACGCACATTGGAAGCGTGTACTCGTCATCGTCATACTGGCGTATCACCCGGCGTGATGGTATGGGGTGCCATTGGTTACACGTCTCGATCCCCTCTTGTTCGCATTGACGGCACTTTGAACAGCGGACGTTACATTTCAGATGTGTTACGACCCGTGGCTCTACCCTTCATTCGATCCCTGCGAAACCCTACATTTCAGCAGGATAATGCACGACCGCATGTTGCAGGTCCTGTACGGGCCTTTCTGGACACAGAAAAAGTTCGACTGCTGCCCTGGCCAGCTCATTCTCCAGTTCTCTCACCAACTGAAAACGTCTGGTCAATGGTGGCCGAGCAACTGGCTCGTCACAATACGCCAGTCACTACTCTTGATGAGCTGTGGTATCGTTTGGGCAGCTGTACCTGTACACGCCATCCAAGCTCTGTTTGACTCAATGCCCAGGCGTATCAAGGCCGTTATTACGGCCAGAGGTGGTTGTTCTGGGTACTGATCTCTCAGGATCTATGCACCCAAATTGCGTGAAAATGTAATCACATGTCAGTTCTAGTATAATATATTTGTCCAATGAATACCCGTTTATCATCTGCATTTCTTCTTGGTGTAGCAATTTTAATGGCCAGTAGTGTATAACGACGATGTTTGTATTTGACAGGCATTCCTCTTCTATGTATCACTTCCGCTATTCACGGATTGTACCTCGTCTCGTCTGTGCGCTCGTTTCGCAAACCGGTGGATAGGAAACAGCTGATCTGAGAGATAAGTTTGAAGGTTAGCAGAGGCCTTTATGGTGGCGCCGTAGCAACTCTAGCGGCAGCTGCATGCAGTGCCGGAGTGCCTAAGCGGGGAGACTGCACTGCGAAAGCGCAGCAGACACTGCACAGGCCGGCCCTGGCGCCGCGGCCAGTCGCGACCTCGGCTGCTTTCACGCGGCGCGCACAGCCGCTGCAACTTGTGTTGCGGTGCGCGCCTGCAGCAGGCAGAAGGCCGCCACTGGCTGTTTTTGGGAGCTGCGCCGCCGTCGGCCGTCGCGTGGTCGGGCTCGCTGGGACTCTGCGGTCTCGCCCACGGGACGAGGCGACATTCCAGCGGGCTCGGCCAGTTCTTCAGGTTCCGGCCGCCGGCGCCGCTGCTGCAGGTCGCAGCTTCCTGCCCTCTCACTGGATGCCGCACGGCAACTCCTGAATGTGTCCTGTCGTCCCGCTCATAAACGCGCAAGTCTATGTGAAGCACTTCCATGGGTGCCCTATAGTGATAGGCTGCAATCGATATGCACTGCCTACCAAAAACAGTGAAGCATCCAAAGAAATGGCCGAATGTCAGTATAATGTCGAATATGTACACACCATGGCTGCATATGTATATTATAAGAGCTGCAGTTCTGACAGGTAGAACGACAACCAGCTGCATTTGGTCGCACGTAAAATCTACGAACGTCTACAGACGTTAAAGTAACCTCTGGCGTGCCACAGGGGAGTGTTATGGGACCATTGCTTTTCACAATATATATAAATGACCTAGTAGATAGTGTCGGAAGTTCCACGCGACTTTTTGCGGATGATGCTGTCGTATACCGAGAAGTTGTAGCATTAGAAAATTGCAGCGAAATGCAGGAAGATCTGCAGCGGATAGGCACTTGGTGCAGGGAGTGTCAACTGACCCTTAACATAGACGTATGTAATGTATTGCGAATACATAGAAAGAAGGATCCTTTATTGTATGATTATATGATAGCGGAACAAACACTGGTAGCAGTTACTTCTGTAAAATATCTGGGAGTATGCGTACGGAACGATTTGAAGTGGAACGATCATATAAAATTAATTGTTGGTAAGGCGGGTACCAGGGTGAGATTTAGTGGGAGAGTCCTAAGAAAATGTAAGTCCATCAACAAAGGAGGTGGCTTACAAAACACTCGTTCGACCTACACCTGAGTATCGCTCATCAGTGTGGGATCCGTACCAGGTCGGGTTGACAGAGGAGATAGAGAAGATCCAAAGAAGAGCGGCGCGTTTCGTCACAGGGTTATTTGGTAAGCGTGATAGCGTTACGGAGATGTTTAGCAGACTCTGCAAGAGAGGCGCTCTGCATCGCGGTGTAGCTTGCTGTCCAGGTTTCGAGAGGGTGCGTTTCTGGATGAGGTATCGAATATATTGCTTCCCCCTACTTATCCCTCCCGAGGTGATCACGAATGTAAAATTAGAGATATTCGAGCGCGCACGGAGGCTTTCCGGCAGTCGTTCTTCCCGCGAACCATACGCGACTGGAACAGGAAAGGGAGGTAATGACAGTGACACGAAAAGTGCCCTACGCCACACACCGTTCTGTGGCTTGCGGAGTATAAATGTAGATGTAGAAATAATTCAATGCCTTCTCTTGCTGCCAATATGGGTAATGTAACGGATGATGATAAACAGAAGGCCGAAATTCTAAACCTAGCTTTCAAAAACTCGTTTACGGTAGATGACTGCAACACCATTCTCCCTTTCAATTATGGAACAGACGCAAGGATGGCTGACATAGTGGTTAGTGTATCTGGGACTGTAAAACGCCAGGAAGGCACCTAGCCCTAACGGTATCCTCGTAAGATTATATGTTGACTATGCTACAAATATAGCACCATTGTTATCCATCATCTGTCAGAGATCATTGGAACAGCGGAGAGTTCCACGGGACTGGAAGAAGGCCCAGGTCATAGCAATCTATAAAAAGGGTAGAAAATCGGATGCACATAATTACCGGCCAATTTCACCGACACCTATTTGTTGTAGAATCATGGCACATATTTTGTGCGACCGAGCGAGGTGGCGCAGTGGCCAGCACAATGGACTCACATTCGGGAGGTCGACGGTTCAATCCCGCGCCCGGCCATCCTGATTTAGGTTTTCCGTGATTTCCCTAAATCGCTCCAGGCAACTGCCGGGATGGTTCCTTTGAAAGGGCACGGCCGACTTCCTTCCCCTTCCTTCCCTAATCCTATGAGACCGATGACCTCGCTGTCTGGTCTCCTCCGCCAAACAGCCCAACCCAACATATTTTGTGTTCAGACATAATGACATTTCTAGACTCTGAGAAGCTCATCTGCAGAAACTAGCACGTTTTAGGAAACAGCGGTCATGCGAGACACAGCTGTCCCTCTCTGTGCATGCAGGCTCTAGACACCGGCTCCCAGGTTGATGCCACATTTCTCGACTTTCGAAAGGCGTACGACACAGTTCCGCACTGTCGCTTGCTCCAAAAAGTGCGCTCTTACGGTCTATGCGATGACATGTGCGGTTGGATAGAAAGTTTCCTAACAGGCAGGGAGCAGTATGTCGTCCTGAATGGGGTGACTTCAAAAGAAACAAGCGTAACTTCACGTGTGCCCCAGAGCAGCGTAATAGGTCCGCTGCTTTTTACGATTTACATAAACGATCTGGTTGATGGTAATGACAGCGACATTAGACTATTTGCCGATGATGCTGTAGTCTACAGGAAAGTAGTATCACACGAAAGTTGTGAACAAATCAATGAGGATTTGCAGATAATAAATGCGTGGTGTAATGGCTGGCAGTTATCTCTCAATATTAGTAAGTGTAACCTACTGCGTATAACTAGGCGAAAATCCCCATTAATGTACGAGTACAAAATAAATGCCCAGTCTTTGGAAGCGGTAACATCCATCAAGTATCTGGGTGTGACTATTCGAAATGATCTCAAATGGAATGATCAGCAACGTGTAGGCGAACTCTAGGTTGCGGTTTATTGGTAGAATTCTGAAGCGATGCAGTCCTTCAACAAAGGAAATTGCTTACAATACGTTAGTTCGTCCAGTCTTAGAACGTTGTCCGTCTGTATGGGACCCTTAGCAATTGGGTCTGATTCAAGAGATTAAGAAGGTTCAAAGAAGAGCGGCAAGATTCATGACTGGTACATTTAGCCATCGCGAGAGCGTTACAAATCTCATAGAAAGTTTGAAGTGGGACACACTTGCAGATAGACGACGCGCTAAACGGAATGGGCTGCTCACTAAATTCCGAAATCCGATCTTCGCCGAGGATGTAAAGCATATATTATTACCATCAACTTTCAAATCGCGTAATGATCACCGTTCAAAGATAAGGGAAATTCGTACTGAGTCGTTCAGACAGTCGTTTTTCCCTCGCGCGATCCGCGAGTGGAACAGAGGGGTGAATATGACTTTGGCGCGAATTGTGCCCTTCGCTACACACAGCTTGGTGGCTAGCGGAGTATATATGTAGATGTAGATGTAGTGCTGTTTTGCATTTAATGTTGTTATAAGGCTAGGTAGGGTATACACTGCGGTGACAAAAGGCATGGGATAGCAACAAGCACATACACAGATGGCGGTAGCATTGCGTACACAAGGTATAAAAAGGCAGTCATTGGCGGAGCTGTCATTTGTACTCAGGTGACTCATGTGAAGATATTTCCGACGTGATTATGGCCTCACAACGGAAACTAACAGAGTTTGAACGCGGAATAGTAGTTGGAGCTAAACGCATGGAACATTTCATTTGGGAAATCCTTAGGGAATTCAATATTCCGAGTTCCACAGTGTCAAAAGCGTTTCGAGAGTACCATATTTCAGACATTATCTCTCACCACGGACAAGGCAGTGGCAGACGACCTTCACTTAACGACCGAGAGCAGTGGCGTTTTCGTAGAGTTGTCAGTGCTGACAGACAAGCAACAGTGCGTGAAATAACCGCAGTAATCAATGTGGGACGGACGATGAATGTGTCCGCTAGGCCAATGCGGCGAAATGTGGCATTAATGGGCTATGGCAGCAGACGACCGATTGCGTGGGTTTGCTAACAGCACATCACCTGCAGCGCCTCTCCTGGGCTCGTGGTGATAACCCGTGGACCCTAGACGACTGGAAAATAGTGGCCTGGTCAGATGCTTCTCGATTTCAGATGGTAAGAGCTGATGGTAGGTTTCGAGAGTGGCGCAGACCCCACGAATCCATGGACCCAAGTTGTCAAAAAGGCACTGTGCAAGCTGATGGTGGCTCCATAATAATGTGGGCCGTGTGTATATGGAATGGACTGATATGGTCTGATCCAACTGAACCGATTTTGACTGCAGATGCTTATGTTCGGCTACTTGGAGAGCATATGCAGTCATTCTAGTGACGATGGAATTTTTATGGGGCCACAAATGTTCGAGATTGGTTTGAAGAGCATTCTGGAGCCAATTATTTGGGCGCCCAGACCGCCCGACATGAATCTCAGTGAAAATTTATGGGACTTAATCTGGAGGTCAGTTCGTGAACAACTTCTTGCACCAGCAATGCTTTCGCAATTATGGACGGCTACAGAGGCAACATGGATCAGTACTTCTGCAGGGGACTTCCAACGACTTGTTGAGTCCGTGACCATCGAGATGGTACGCTATTCCAGGCAAAAGTCGGTCAGACGACAAGATATTAGGAGGTGTCCCATGATTTCTGTCACGTCATTGTACACTGCAAAAAAAAAAAGCACCCAAAAGAAATGGTTGGATGTCAGTGTAACTTCATACACATACTCACCATCGCCGGGTATGTAAATGATTAGGGTTGCAGTTCTCTGTGACAGGTAGAAGTACCACAATTTTGCTTTAGTATTACCAGTGTTTAGTGTTGCTATCAGGCATATTCATAAGGAATGTGAACAGCGTCAGATGTCGAATTCATCACGGTGAAGAACGCAGAGATGCCCTGTGCTCGTGTGAGACAGCGTAATCAGACATATTCTGAAAGGGGCCTCACTGTTGGTTTCTGTTTGCCTAGCTGATCTAACCATGCAATATCCAAATTTGTGGGATATTCGGATGTGACAGCGGTCCATTGCTGGACTGCATGGGAATGTGAGGACAGGCGTAATCGTCAAGCTTCCACGTCTCACCACCACAAGGGAGGCTCGAAATACTGTGCACGAAGCACATCGTAATCTCTTCACATGGGTGTCTGCCATTCGAGAACAAGTTCTGGAGTCCCTGCAACATTTTGTGTCATCCCGTAACGTTGGTCAGAAACTAGCAGCAGCCGCACTAGAGAATTACTGCCTCATGCGTAAACCGCCGTCAACGCCACGACACGGACGGCTGAGTTTGTAGTGGCACTGTGACCGAGAAGTATGGACTGCTGAAGAATGGTGTCGCACTGCGTTCAGCAATAAATCTCGCTTTTGCACTACTCTGGATGGTCGCCGTCGGGAAGTATGACGGCCTTATTCTTACAATGTTTTGGAGAGGCACGGTAGTGTTGCTCCCGTTATCATGGTATGGTTAGCCATCGGGTATGACATCAAGTCATGGCTGATATTGGGTGAGGAAACAGTGACGGCACAACAGTACGTGACAGGCATCCTGTGACATCATGTGTTACCTCAGTTTCGTGGTGCCGTTTTTCAACAGGACAATGCTCGTATACGTATACCCGCCAGGGTAGCCGAGAGCGCTAACGCGCTGCTTCCTGGACTCGGGTTGGCGCGCCGGCCCCGGATCGAATCCGCCCGGCGGATTAGCGACGAGGGCCGTTGGGCTGGCCAGCCTGGATGTGGTTTTTAGGCGGTTTCCCACATCCCGCTAGGTGAATACCGGGCTGTTCCCCACGTTCCGCCTCAGTTACACGCGTCGCAGACATTTAAAACACGTTCGCACTATTTCACGATTTACTCTAGATGCAGATAGCTGGGGTACACTGATTCCATCCCTGGGGGTACGGGGTGGCGGCAGGAAGGGCATCCGGCCATCCCTCAAACTAACATTCCCAAATCCGTTCTAACAGCGCCGACCCTGCGATCGCTGCGGGACTTTGGCGTAAGCGAAAGAAAGAAAGAAAGAAAAGAAAGAAAGAAATGCTCGTACACTATGGCACATTTCTCTATGAACTGCATGCCTGATGGTGGTGTAGTCCAGTGCCCAGTACGATTCCCAGCCAGATCTGTCTCAGGTACAACATGTGTGTTTCCAATTACAATATCGACCAGCTTGGCTCAGAAGAGGATACAATACCCTTATGGCAGCCTTGTTGAAAGAGTGCCTGCATCCGGACCAGACGGGATGCAAAGCCATACTGGTAAGTGGGTTCATATTGGAAAGTTTTTTCTAATTTTGACTTCATATTGTTATCACTGAAATAACGTCACATGTCTTCTAGAGTGAAATTTTCACTCTGCAACGAAGTGTGCGCTGGTGTTAAACTTCCTAGCTACTTAAAACTGTTTGCCGCGTCGAGATTCGCACTGGGGACCTTAGCCTTTTTTGCGGGCAAGTGCTCTAGCGACTGAGCTACCCAAGCACGACTCCGACACGTCCCCACACCTTTATTTCAGCCAAGACCTCGTCTCCTACCTTCCAAACTTCACTTGCAGGACTACCACCTCTGGAAGACAGGATATTGCGGAGTCCTGCAATTTTCGCAGGAGAGCTTTTGTGAAGTTTGGAAGATAGGAGATGAGATCCTGGAGGAAGTAAAGCTCTGAGGGAGGGTCATGAGTCATGCTTTGATAACTCAGTCTGTAGAGCACTTGCCCGTGAAAGGCAAAGGTTTCCAGTTCGAGTCTCGATCCGGAACACAGTTTTAATCTGCAAGGAAATTTGCTCATATGTCCTCTAAACTCGTTAAGTTTCATTTCGTTTCCCGCTTCCCTTCCGAGTGGTTCACTGTTTTTGCTAGAGAATGTATTTTAGAGATCATAACCAACGCAACATGAAGTATTTACAGTTCACATAAATCACGTTAAAAATGTTATTACACTTACTACCACATAACTTACTCTAAATGTGACCGTTTCTTGAGGAACAGGTCTTTATACTTTCGGGCTTTATTCGCAGAAGGAATTGCTAGAAGAGGAAATACCTCATGGTTTATATAATCGACATAATACTCATAAACTTTTTCCGCAAGGCATATTGTGTAAACGGTGATAGCCGGCCGAAGTGGCCGTGCGGTTAAAGGCGCTGCAGTCTGGAACCGCAAGACCGCTACGGTCGCAGGTTCGAATCCTGCCTCGGGCATGGATGTGTGTGATGTCCTTAGGTTAGTTAGGTTTAACTAGTTCTAAGTTCTAGGGGACTAATGACCTCAGCAGTTGAGTCCCATAGTGCTCAGAGCCATTTGAACCATTTTAAACGGTGATACGTTACGCAGCAAGCATAAACACGAAAAGTGTTGCCATACTTGAAAAAAATTTGTTCTCGTTTTTTATTAGACTTGTAGCCACACATTCCGAAAAATCCATGTAACTCGCAAAAGGCGACCAGAAAAGTGCGCTCACGGTCGCTGAAGATGAAGAGATAAAAAATGGGTTGAAACCTGGTTCTGGTGACTTAAGTCCGAGGAAACCGGTATTATCAACACTGCTACCCTACTTCACTCCGAGACGCACTGTTACAGCTATCGGAAACGAACTCTGCACGTTCGTGAAAAATCTGACGATCAGAAACAGAAGGCACCGTGTCATATCCGTTGCTGGCGAAATACTGACGGCATTGATTTCCACTATCCGGATTCAAACCGGTTTCCTCCGTGCCAAACATTAACTAAGAAACGTGTACGTTTCTAATATGCACTTGAAAGTAAACAGCAGTAACGGCCAAGCTAAGGCATCGAGTTTATCGGTTGTACTACAGCTGCCACCTGGCACGCTAAAAGGTCTACAAGTGCGAATATTAAAATCTGAGAAGCACTCACTCGTTTGTAATTAGCGCTAGCGAATGGAACGATTAGCTTTGATGTGCTAACTCGTCGGACGATGCGTCGCGAGCCCGTGCAATGACCGCCACAGTGGGCCAGTGCTTAGCGGTGCTGACTACTGAACAACAGATCTCCGCTTCACATTTTGCTCAGGTGGAAAGATCTGCAACGAAATCTGATCCTCTTACGACCATACGAGGAGCTCTTTGAGTGCGCATGCGGCAGAACTATACGAAAGCCTAAGAAGTGGCGTCAGACTAAAATACCTGAAGCTCACTGGAAGTCAACCTTGTTTAATTTTGTCCTGTATAATGATTGCAAGCTACTGCCTTCGTATTCCTTAGCTTTTTTTGTAATTCCCACTTTTATGCAAAACATCAACAATTGTTATTACTGGAACATTATTATACTGACTCGAGATCTTTCATAAGACTATTATCTCCAGAACATCGAATCTGAAGCAGCGCGGAAGGTGGCTTACACGTCTATTAACCGAACACCTGTCCGGGAAGATGGGGTATTAATCCCCGACCGTTCACTCTCTTTTATACCCTCTGCATACAGTATAAAAAGTACCGAGAGTCTGCAACAATTTACAACTAAAGGTGCGTCTTTACGCTGCAAGTGTGTGCCGAAGGGTACTTACATACAGATTATAAAGGACGGTAAAACAGTTTGGAAATCCACCGTGGCTGTCTTCCGTTAGTTTATTAACGACATTAACAAATCTGGTCTGGTAAATTGGTATTTTCGGTCCTTCAAGTAAATCAAGCCAGTTTCTCAGCATTTTCGTGGCGTTTTCCCCTGATTCAAACAAAGCTGTGGACATTCGTGCCGCCCACCTTCGTATAGTGCAATATGGCTTGTTAGTTCTGTTAGGCACGAGGCGCACACACTTGAGCAACACTGCAGGTAAGGTCAGCCAAGGCGCAACCTCCTTTGTAGACTGACTGCATTTTCCAATATTCTACCAATGAACCGAAGTCTACCACTTGCTTTACTTACAAATGACCGCATATTATTTATGTCTCTGCGCCTTTCATGCTAGTATAAAATTAACTTAATGTAATTGGCCATAGTCATCAGATCTTTTCATTGTTACATAGAGAAACGTGTAATCCATTGATATTATTTTTCCTCCTTTCCGTGTCAAAACTAAAAATACTTTTTTTACTTTAAATTCAGTTGTTATCTTCAAACCTTTCCACGACCTTTCAACACTTTCATTCTTAGTAAATTAAATCCGCTTACATTTTACCAAACAAAAGCCAAGTTTTAAAAAAATGGTTCAAATGGCTCTGAGCACTATGGGACTTAACATCTATGGTCATCAGTCCCCTAGAACTTAGAACTACTTAAACCTAACTAACCTAAGGACAGCACACAACACCCAGCCATCACGAGGCAGAGAAAATCCCTGACCCCGCCGGGAATCGAACCCGGGAACCCGGGCGTGGGAAGCGAGAACGCTACCGCACGACCACGAGATGCGGGCGCCAAGTTTTATGCTGTGATTTTGAACAATAATACCCGGGCATTTAAAGGCGTATATTTTATACATTCTTTTCTTCTATATTCGTAATCTACAGTTCGTACGAACTCGATAATTTCCCAGTCAGAGGTATAATTTGAGGGACGCAGCGATCGTTAGGAATCAACCAGTAAATTTTCAGCCCAGGCTCTTTGAAACACCCTGTACATGAACAGCGAAAATGTCGTAAGCGATAAACTTAATTCATCTCGTCATTGTTTGAGGGGAGACATCGAGAAAAAGTTTCGTGAAGGTTTGAAATTATATGTAAAGGTCCTTGGTAGTTGCTAAGTGCTCTCTTTCTCAGGTAATGGACGAATGTAGTCTTCGTAATAGGCGCGCCGTGAGTTGTGGTGCGTCTACACATACACACACTGTTAAGCCTTTGACATACGATTATATCTCTTCGTGAGTAGATTATGACAGCATTTTAAATGCTTAATGGGAGGTTTACTATCTTTTGATTCAAAAAGTCGATTATTTAAATTTCATTTTTGGATCCATAAAAGTGTTTAGAATCCACCCCTGAAACGGTTTTTCCGAATACGGAACGGAAATGTTTGTTATTCGCGGTTGAACAAAAAAATGCACCTGCCTGAAATGGGCCTTTTTCACGCACCGGTTTTTTTCTTTCGGAGAACGAGTTATTGTACCGGTGCTTGGGAGGAAACACACAAAATTCAAATGAAAGTTTGAACGCGTGTGTTTGGAAGTTAAGCCCCCAAGCATTTGCATTCTGGTGGGAAGACTGTGGAGATTGCGACTTTCCTGGCAGTGAGCAGCTTCAAGGAAGGGTATTCAGCACTTCTGAAGACCATGACAACGATGGACGTCATCCTGGGACTCTATTCGGCGCAGTTCGCCAAGCATTCGGACGACCACCGGACTCAAGAGGCCGAAAACCGCTTGTTACCGGCCGTACGAGCGGCTCTGGAGCAGCGCAGGATGGCCCAGATCGAGCAGAATGCCAAGTTGCATAATATTACATTTATATGTAGTCAAAACTTCAAACGCGTTTTGCTCGAAATGACTTTTTTTTTGTCGCGCGGTATGGTAACTTCAAATCTACTGAACCGATTGGCATGATACTTTGTTTCCGACGAATCTAACTAAATTCTCTAGGAGTTGTACAACTTTTTTTTCCGATCCATCAACTATAAATATTTTTACTTGGCCGACGAAGTCGAAAAATCGATGAAAAAAAACTATTTTCTTGAAATGGCCCCCATTTTGTTTCCTATGGTCCACATAACTTAAGCGAGGTATAACTCCTAAAGAATCTTATATACTTCGCTAACGTCAACTCAGATTTGATTTCAGACGAGCCGGCTGACCTGTGACATACCGCGCGTGGAGGTCTACATCGAAATTTTGTTTCGTTCCGACGGCACTTCGCCCAGTTGGTAAAGGAAATATCAATAAACATTTTGACCAAATTTGACATTGATATCTATAACATATCCCGAGAAAAATATTCTCGAAGAACATGCTTTTTTCGGGCCAAAGATAGTAAACCTCCCCTTAAGTTCGGTCAATTACTGTACGAAATACTGAAAATGAAATTATTGTTTCTCCTGGTAGCCTTTAGATAGGCAACTTGCAACGGAGCCCACGACCCTGGTTAGGCACTTAGTAATATAAATGTACAGATAAACCACCACCGGTCACGTATTATTTGATGTATTACCAGTTTCGCTCATCAGGCGAAAGCATCTTTAGTTATTCATTGCCGCGGTGGTGGATGCTCACATTGATGAGCGTAACTGATAATAAATCACCTAACACCCGACATCAGACGCTTTGCCTGTACATTAACCACAAAAATTACTGTATCCAGCGGTGTCAGCAACTTCTGACGGAAGTGGCACGAACCCTTGACCTCCAGACAAACCGCTCCGCGGCCAGCAGACATCCTGCGACTGCGTGCTGTTCGCCATCCGCTCTGCCATACCTGCTGTCGAGGTCGGCCGGCTGGACCGTAGCACGGCGACGGCGCGCGGCACATCTAGCGGTACGCAAACCTCGTAGCTCCGGCCTTGCCTCGGGCGGGAATCGAACCCAGGCCGGTCGCTCACAGCACGTCGGCGGCCCTCACCTACTCCGCCACTCTCTACCGACACCCTTGTGCACTACTGCCTGGCTCTCACGAAAGTGGACTCGATCACTGCCATCGAGGAACAAAAAGGCAAAGCTGGCGTCAACCGGAAGGTTCCAAAAATGAGTTATCTTCCAGGTAATGACGTCTGGGATTCGGGGTGGTACCCCGGTCTCATATCGAATCCGCAAAGGCATTAGCAACGAAAGTCGGTGTGCCGGGTAGCTGTGACGTGGGACTTCGCGCACCATGCAGACATCTCGTCTAAATCGTTTTGCGACTGGTTTTGATCATATGATGATTGTAACTACCTAAACTAGAGCATCATCTGCAGACAATCCAAGAAGGTTGCTGATAGTGATTAAAATTCTTCTGGGTATTACGCCGCGTCATTGCTAAAAGCCGGCCGGAATGGCCGTGCGGTTCTAGGCGCTACAGTCTGGAGCCGAGCGACCGCTACGGTCACAGGTTCGAATCCTGCCTCGGGCATGGATGTGTGTGATGCCCTTAGGTTAGTTAGGTTTAAGTAGTTCTAAGTTCTAGGCAACTGATGACCTCAGAAGTTAAGTCGCATAGTGCTCAGAGCCATTTTTTTTCATTTCTAAAAACTAACAAGAACAATAAACTATAACCGACCTTTCGGCCGAGTTGCAACGGCCTTTCTCAGGGCACGACTGGTTTTGCATCGGGATAGGTGCTTCTATTTATTACAGACTATCGATGTCTGACGTCACTGTTGTAAAATTTTTAATTGGCTCTCTAATATGATTGGCTAGTCATGACGTAAAGGAAGATGGAAGGAAAGAGGCTGTTCGCGGATGTCCATGTCGTCTACGATTGGTAGTTGTCCGCCAATCACCGTTCGGCTTCTGGTCGGCAAGTTTTCCTCCTGGTGTGCGCGGAAGTGGACTGACAGTTGCTCTACAGCTGTTTGTGCAGATACGTCCGTGTCCCGTGTAGCTTCTGCCCCGTGACCGCTCGCGGCCCGTTGGACTGGGATGGCCGGCAGCCAGGACGCCATCTTCTCTGTTGATGTTGTCAAGCTGCTTAATAATTTCGATCGCATCCCGTATTTTGCGTTCTCGCATCCACGATTCTTTCGCCAGTAGTCGGGCTTCCTGGAACCTGATAGGTTGTCCACAGTCGCGGTGTTGTTCCGCTATCGCCGATTTATTATGTTGTTGTAATCGTACATAGCGTTCGTGTTCTGCTACTCGTAAGCTGACAGGTCTCCCTGTTTCTCCTATGTAGGCAGCTCCGCAGTTCGTAAACACCTGCAGTCTTAAGAGTGTTGACTACATCCTTGGTGGAACCTATCATTTCGTGGATCCTGTGACTACTTCGAAAAATCGGTTTGAAATCTCGTCGGCGGGGGACGTTGCCTAGCCGTTCACTGACGCCTTTTCCATATGATAAGTGTACCAGTGGAAGCTTCTCTTCTTTGCCGCCTTCTCGTGTTCTGCTGTCTTTGGTTTTAGCTACCTTTCTTATGCTGTGATCATAGACGTTGGCACGAAACGTGTGTTGTAGCTCCTTTAATTCTTCTTTGATGTTATTTTCATCGCTTATCCGGTAGGCTCGGGAAGTTAACGCATGCAGAACAGAATACTTTTGAGCTGGGTGGTGGTGGCTCTTCGCGTGCTGGTACCGATTAGTGTGCGTTGGTTTCCGATACACTTTGTGTCCCAATTTACCTTCGGCAGCTCTGTATACTTCCACATCCAGAAATGGCAAGGTACCATTGTTTTCAGTCTCATGTGTGAACTTTATATTTTTGTGCAGGCTATTTAAGTGCTGGAGGAAGTTTCTCAATTTCGCTTCACCGTGAGGCAAGATAACGAATGTGTCGTCCACATATCGTAGCCAACAACTGGGACGTAACGGAGCAGAAGCTAGGGCCGTTTGCTCAAAGGCTTCCATGAAGATGTCTGTAATAAATAGAAGCACCTATCCCCATGCAAAACCAGTCGTGTCCTGAGGAAGGCCGTTGCAATTCGCCTGAAACGTCGGTTTTAGTTTATTGTTGTTGTTGTTAGTTTTTAGCAATGACGTTGCATAATACCCAGAAGAATTTTAATCACTATGACACCGGCCGCGGGAGCCTACGTTCTCAAGGTTGCTGATATTTGTACTAAATCGCAGAGAGCCTATAACACTTCCCTGGGGAATGCCAGATATCACTTACATTTTACTGGATGACTTTTCGTCAATTACTACCAACTGTGACCTTTATGACAGGAAACCACGAATCCACACGCTAAACTGAGACGATACTCCAAAGGCACCAAATCTGAAACTTCCTGGCAGATTAAAACTGTGTGCCGAACCGAGACTCGAGCTCGGGACTTGAAGCTCTGAGGACGGGTCCTGAGTCGTCCTTGGGTAGCAAAAGGTAAAGGTCCCGCGTTCGAGTCTCGGTTCAGCACACAATTTTAATCTGCCAGGAAGTTTCATATCAGCGCAAACTCCGCTACAGAGAGAAAATCTCATTCTGGGCGCGCAACTTGGTTATAAGCTGCTTGTGAAAAATAGCTCCACAAGCCTTTTGGAAATCTAGATATACGGAAACAATTTGAGATCCTTTGCTTATAGCGCTCAACACTTCACGTGAATAAAGAGCTATTTGTGTTTCACAAGACCGATGTTTTCTGAAGTCTTGCTGACTGTGTGCCAACAGATCGTTTTCCACGAGGGCAATTCGTAATGTTCGAACACAATATATGCTCCAAAATACTGCTACAAATCGACTTCAGTGATATGGGTTTATAATTCAACGGATTACTCCCACTCCGTTTTTGAGTATTCGTGTGACCTGTGCAACTTTCCAGTCTGTAGACACGGATCTTTCGTCGAGCGAGCGGTTGTGTATGCCCCAATCCCGGAAGCGGATTACATGTTATGGTTTTCTTCAAACTGGTATCCGAACACCTTGTCCGTCACTGGGTAAGCCCTCTGACATCAACGAGTCTGTAAGCATAATTTTTAGCGCTGAACTGGCATCGGAATAATGTTGGTGATTGACCGGAATCCGAACGACGGATACAGTGAATAAGGAGCCCATCATTTTTCCACGCGAAGAATTGCAGACATGGTGGTCTGATATGATTCGGCCAACGGCGCTAATCGACACGCATGTATCAGGAAAGCCAAACGGCATCCAAAATGACGCATTCCATCAGAAAAAAAGATGTGTTTCGGCAACCTGAAGAGACGCTCCCAACAACGAGAAGGAATCATGGTAGACCTAGACCAGATCTGGAGAAGTGCATGTTGCTAAGAGTATAAGATGATCCTGAAACAAACGTTCGAAGAATTGGAGCTGCAAAGGGCATAACACACGCTCTTGCATGGTCAGTTCCGCACGATTAGTTACTCTACGCATATTACAGCATACGCAAGTTCTTAGGCCACGAAACAACAATGCCTCATTACAGTTCTCCCAATGGAGCACCTCGCAGTTGACAGCTAGCACTTAATTTACGGATGAGGTAGGATTCACGTAGTGTGGGATGATGAACTACCACAGTAACTTCGTATGAGTAGGTTCAAATTCTCACGTTGTCCACTAGATCCTACACATCTGCCGTTCTTTTCTATACATCAGAGTTTACATTAACATGATGAAAACAGACAGCCCAGCCCATATATTGTAGTTAATTTGGGCTGTACCAGTGTGGGTTTTTCCGCCACCGCGATATACGGTGAATTATCCATTATAATATGTTACATATGTATGTTGATGATTTTTGCAGTAATAAAAGTTTAATAAAACAATCTGTTGTTCTGTGTTTTCTTTGTCACATGAGCGTCGCAGAGCTCGTGCGAAAGTTAACGGCTGTTCGTCATGCGGCACAGGAATTTCACGTCACCGGATAAAATCTTGACTGGGTCGGTAGACGTCTAGCGCTAGAAAAAGCCCGAGGCTACGCAACATCTTCTGCGATGACTATTAATAATAATGAAAAAAATCCATTTCTAAAGTTTAATGTTGATTTTAATGTTAAAATAAATTACTTTCTGGTGACTATAGAGTTAATGTATACTTAAAAACTTTAAATAAAATTATTAAAACGTGGCAGTGTTTGTACTCGGTAGCGATAATAAAGCAGCTTGAAGTTTTTGTGCAGATAAAATATTGTTTTGTGGGTATTTTATGAAAGTTATAGCTACCCGAACCTTTACTTTCATTTGTGCCGTCATGAGTGCTAAAGACGACGACTGGTGACTTTAAAAAGAAAAGGATAAAAACAGTGAGCATTACAAACAGCGGAAAATACTAACACCTTTGGTGCTTGAAATATATTAACGGAATTTGGTTTTTACTGAGCTCTAAGTGTTCAAAAGAGCAATAAAATATTTATCAGAAAACGAGTGAAAACTATTGAATGGCGTTTAACTGAAATTCTTACGAAATATTAATTTTAATTTTAATACTCAACAGCCTTAATTGCACCGTTTACCTAGAATTTACCTAGGTTTCAGTCTGGATAACCCAACCTTCTTCAGAATAACAGTAACTACCGTTTGTCCATAGTGGACATCGTCAAGCTAAAACTACAAATCCAGTATAGCACGCATGGCTGCCGCATCGCGGTCGCGAAGTGGGGCCGAGGCAGTTCCAGATAAGTTTTATAGTCTGACGATGATTTATGGATTTGTAGTTTTAGCTTGACGATGTCCACTATGCACAAACGGTAGTTACTGTTATTCTGAAGAAGGTTGGGTTATCCCGACTGAAACCTAGGTAAATTCCAGGTAAACGGTGCAACTGAGGCTGTTGATTATTAAAATTAAAATTAATATTTATACATTTGCTGCAGGGCCGCGAAATGTTGAAGATATTTAAATTTTTACGAAATACTTTGAAGTTAGGATCTTCTAACTTCAGTTTTAGTGACTTCATGATACAAATTCAGCAATAAAGTATACAGAAATAAGCAAGATTTTGGAGTTAAAACGACGGGAGGAGGCGGTACAGACTTACGCTTTGAAGCCGGCGCAGCCATGTTAGATGTCCCAAAACAATAGCAGGCTACTGTTAAGATTGCTGCTCCCTCTTAATTTCTGTCGTGTGGACGCAACAGTTGTTTCAAATAGGAAATGTTATAACGCTTTTGTGTATAACACAGTATCAGGAAAGCATTCTCAGACGTTTCTCTGGTCTTGAATCATTATTTGATGCAGTAATATGATGCATTGGCCTCGTTAATGTTCAAATGGTTCAAATGGCTCTGAGCACTATGGGACTTAACTTCTGAGGTCATCAGTCCCCTAGAACTTAGAACTACTTAAACCTAACTAAGCTAAGGACAGCACACACATCCATGCCCGAGGCAGGATTCGAACCTGCGATCGTAGCGGTCGCGCGGTTCCAGACTGTAGCGCATAGAACCGCTCGGCCACCCCGGCCGGCGCCTCGTTAATGTAACTTTCTTTTTGTTATACGTTTAGACTAACCAAGAAGAGAAGTTTAGGATTTGAAAAGGCCGGTTTCGTAATCCAGCATTTTCCTTAATACGGACTGACGAAACTAATGTTAGATCTATTTGTCCTTCCCTTAAGTGATAACACATTTTGCTTTGTTTGGTCGGTTTTCAATCTTTCCCTCTACGACGTTCACACAGAGGGCTTTTCGAGGTGCACTGGTAGGAACAAATGTCAGAAATAAAACCGCAACAGGAAAAGCAAAAAATGCAAAAATGGTTCAAATGGCTCTGAGCACTATGGGACTTAACATCTATGGTCATCAGTCCCCTAGAACTTAGAACTACTTAAACCTAACTAACCTAAGGACATCACACAACACCCAGCCATCACGAGGCAGAGAAAATCCCTGACCCCGCCGGGAATCGAACCCGGGATAAAAAATGCAACCAAAACCTATATATAAATGCAAATATCGCTTGAACGATACCACAAAGAGTGAAATGTAATTCCTTTACACTTTAAACTAGTTGTTCCCAGCCTTCCTTAGATCATTATCCCCTCCCCCCTTCCATCTGTTGCTCCCGCCTCCCGCACTTTATCACCAACTTTAGCACCTAACTAAACTGTAGAATGAAAGACTTAAGAAAGCTAGGTATCCACAGTGAGGGTACACACTTGTTACAAAACATGCTTCCCCTGCATTACTCTTCTCCATTGCGGCACTTGCTTCAAGTGCACACCGAGCGAGGTGGCGCAGTGGTTAGCATTCGGGAGGATGACGGTTCAATCCCGTCTCCGGCCATCCTGATTTAGGTTTTCCGTGATTTCCCTAAATCGCTTCAGGCAAATGCCGGGATGGTTCCTTTGAAAGGGCACGGCCGATTTCCTTCCCCATCCTTCCCTCACCCGAGCTTGTGCTCCGTCTCTAATGACCTCGTTGTCGACGGGACGTTAAACACTAATCTCCTCCTCCTTCACGTGCACACTGCAACCCCATTTTATAATCAAACAAGTTCAGATGTGTGTACTGTACTTACTGTTCGTACATCAGTTCATTGCTGTGCTCCTTACTTCTGAACTGGCAGAAATTGGACGACTTCAGGCTGTTAATGATTTATATCTAACCACTCTAATAATAATAATAATAATAATAATAATAATAATAAAAATAATAATACTAATTCGCTTACGTGAAGCCCCATGGGCAACGCCAGTGCCACTGTGGACAACAGCATACTGTAGCCAGAGAGAGGAGCCGAAAGGCGACCCAATACAACAAATATACAAAAGAAAACAGGAGAAAAAATTGAAAAATACATCCAACTGGCTGAGGAAGTCAAAGACATGTGGCATCAGGATAAAGTTGACATCATACCAATTATACTATCAACTACAGGAGTCATACCACACAATATCCACCAGTACATCAATGCAATACAGCTACATCCAAACATATATATACAACTACAGAAATCCGTAATTATTGATACATGTTCAATTACCCGAAAGTTCCTAAATGCAATATAACACATACCGTACAGTTAAAAGGAAGTGACGCTTGATCAAGGTCCGCGTCACTCCATTTTTAACCGGACTTAACGTCTGAGAAAGTGAAGGAAATAATAATAATAATAATAATACTGCGTACATCACCCCCACCGCATTAATACTACTAATCGGGAAAAGTAATTATTGTAATTTACATAATCAGTATTAGAATCTTACAAAATTGTGATAATGGCAATGATCTTTTGAAAATAATTTAGTTTTGTGACTGCAACAGAATCGAATCGTTTAGTTTTCACCCCTCAGAATATTTCATTTTACCCCTCAGGGGGTCACTACACCCAGGTCGGGAACCACTGCTTTTAACTAAAATGAGAACGATTCGTAAATCCGTGAATGACGCAAGCTGGCATTTTGGATCAAAAAACTTCCACCAGAAGCTAATGCTTGGGGCAATTAACATGGGAAACTTCGGCTTCAAATCTGTGACGTCATGGAAACTCCCCTTATATGGCTCAGCACGATAATAAACATGACAAACAACAGCGCTAATCCTACGCGAGACTTTAATTGAAATTTTTACATGATAAAGGTAAAATCGACTGTCTAACTGTTCTCTCTAAAACTTAGACGAACCTACAATATAATTCTTCAAAACTAGTGGGTAATACTGATCCATAAGTCGCCAGCCAATTTCTTTTGTGGCGTCGAATGCAAAATAATCACGACACGCACCTATCCTTACACTACGTATACGGGTCGTAGCACTTTATGGGCCTCCCAGTAACACAGGACAATCACACTTTAACGTGTTGGCGTTGAGCAGCGTTTTAGAGGAAAGGCGCGACTTATTCGCCAGGTGGTCGTGGACGTCCCGGGCGGCTGTGCCCCCTGGGCTGACAGCGGTGTTCTAATGAGAGGTAAGTGGAGACGCCCGCCGGTATAGGCTAGCTGGAACTGGCGCGCACTCGAGGAATGCGCCGGAAGTGGGCCGCCTAACGGACACGTGCAGGAGACGGCGCGGCCGCCGCTCCAGACCTCCAGCATTCTCCAGCACAGCGTCCGTCCGCGCCGGCCGCGTCACGCCGACGTCACAGGCGAGAGGCTCCTTAAGACTCCAGACTGGCTTCCCGTCCACATTGTTCTCATCAGAGGCCTAAATCAGCTGGACAGCAGATGAGCAAAGTCTCCAGTCTCAGCACCTCTGAGCGAACCCTCCCGAATCGCCAGTCCGTCACTAGAACACCACTACTGCCCAATACCTGGGGATATCACTGTGAAGAGATTTTTAAATGAAACTACATCTGAATCTACATGGATACTCTGCAAATCACATTTAAGTGCCTGGCAGACGGTTCATCGAATCGCCTTCACAATTCTCTATTATTCCAATCTCGTATAGCGCGCGGAAAGAATGAACACCTATATCTTTCCGTACGACCTCTGATTTCCCTTATTTTATCGTGGTGATCGTTCCGCCCTATGTAGGCCGGAGTCAACACAATACTTTCGCGTTCGGAGGAGTAAGCTGGTGATTGGAATTTCGTGAGAAGATTCCGTCGCAACGAAAAACGCCTTTCTTTTAATGATGTCCAGCCCATATCCTGTATCATTTCTGTGACACTCTCTCCCATATTTCGCGATAATACAAAACGTGCTGCCTTTCTTTGAACTTTTTCGATGTACTCCGTCAGTCCTATCTGGTAAGGATCCCACACCACGCAGCAGTATTTTAAAAGAGGACGGCAAAGTGTAGTGTAGACAGTCTACTTAGTAGGTCTGTTGCATTTTCTAAGTGTCCTATCAATAAAAAGCAGTCTTTGGTTAGCCTTTCCTACAACATTTTCTATGTGTTCCTTTCAATTTAAGTTGTTCGTAATTGTAATACCTAGATTTTTAGTTGAATTTACGGCTTTTAGATTAGACTTATTTATCATGCAACCGAAGTTTAACGAATTCCTTCTAGCACTCATATGGATGACCTCACACTTCTCCTTATTTAGGGTCAAGTGCCACTTTTCGCACCTTTCAGATATCTTTTCTAAATCGTTTTGCAATTTGTTTTGATTTTCTGGTGACTTTTTTAGTCGATAGACAGCGCCATCTGCAAACAGCCTAAGACGGCTGCTTAGATTGTCTCCAAAATTGTTTATATAGATAAGGAACAGCAAAGGGCCTGTAACACTACCCGTGGGAACGCCTGACATCACTTCTGTTTTACTCGATGACGTTCCGTCAATTATTAAGAACTGTGACCTCTCTGACAGGAAATCGCAAATCCAGTCACATAACTGAGACGATATTCCGTAAGTACGCAATTTTACTACGAGCCGCTTGTGTGGTACAGTGTCAAAAGCCTTCCGGAAATCCAGGAATACGGAATCGATCTGAAATCCCTTGTCAATAGCACTCAGCACTTCATGTGAATAAAGAGCTGGCTGTGTTTCACAGGAACGATGTTTTCTAAGCCCATGTTGACTGTGTGTCAATAGACCGTTTTCTCTGAGGTAATTCATAATGTTCAAACACAATATCTGTTCCAAAATCCTGCTGCATATCGACGTTAACCATATGGACCTGTAATTTAATGGATTACTCCTACTATCTTTCTTGAATATTGATGTGATCTGTGCAACTTTCCAGTCTTTGGGTACGGATCTTTCGTTGAGCGAACGGTTGTATATGATTGTTAAGTATGGAGCTAATGCATCAGCATACTCCGAAAGGAACCTAATTGGTATACAATCTGGACCAGAAGATTTGCCAAACAAATACTGCTATGCAGAAGGAAGTGGGCTCAATTCTAAGGGAGTATTGTTCATCTACAACTAGACTCCACAAACCATCTTGCGATATGTGGCGGAAAGTATTTCTGGCACAACGATTATCTACGCCATTTTCTTTTCCTTTCGCCACTGGCACGTGGGATAGACATCTGTAGGTAAGATTCCGTATGAGCCAGAATTCGCTACTTTTACCTCCACCGTATTTCCACGAGATACACACAGGAGGGAGCAATATGTTGGTTGACTTTTCTTGGAATGTACGCTCTTTGGATTTTAACAGCAAACATCATTATGCGCAACACAGCTCTTATAATGTGTGGCACAGAAGTTTGATGACCTTTCCTGGACCCGCTCTCGTTCCTACTAAATGAACCTCTCACAAATCGTTCTGCTATTCTTCGAACTACATTTACTGACAAAAAAGTTAATCACCCGAAAGGCGACGAGGAAACGAAATGAAACTTTATGGGTTGAGAAGGTATGTGTGGTTACTTCAGACATTGCAAAATCGGGTCAAGTTTACGAAGAACTTGTCAGTTTGAGCCCACTTATCAGCATGACGTAGCACGCCCTATATCTGGATGCATCTACCGTTTAGGTAGCGAAGGATGTCAGAAAGCCGTTATATCCTCAGGGACAAGCTAGCTCACAACTGTGGCAGCTGGTCTTTCATATCCTTGATACTGACCCTGGGTGGGATTGACGTCCGAGCTGGTTCCACATGTGTTCTATCGGAGACTGGCCTGTGGATCTTGCTGTTCACGGGAGTGCCTCAACATCACTCAGACACTTCATAGAGACACTTGCCATGCTTAAATGAGTATTGTCCTGTTGAAAAATGGCACCACGATACTGCCGAATGGGAGGTGACACATGAGGATCAAAGCTGTCTGTTATGTACCATTGCACTGTTGAGCCGTCAAGAGTTCCCCCAATCACTACCAGTCGTGACTTGAAGTCACACCAGGTGGCTCCCCACACTATGACGTCAGGACTAACACTGCTGTGCTTGTCCAAAACAGTGGAACAATCGGACCTCTCGCTAGGTCACCACCATATTCGCTGACGATGGTCGTTCGGGGTAGTGCAGAACCACGATTCATCACTGAACACACTGCGGCGCCATTCGTCAGCAATCCATGCTTCCCGCACGAGGCACCACTCCAAAGGCTGTGTTAACGGTAGGCTACGCATGGCATTATAATTCCCTAATCTGGTCGCTGCAGTTCTGCGACCAATGATGCCGGATGACACAGAATGTTGAAGGGAGTCCATTACTTGTTCTCGGAGGGTAGGCGCAGATGTGAAGGGATTACGATGTGCTCCGTGCACAATGTGGCGAACCTCACTTGTGGTTGTCAGACATTGTCCACTGAAAAGTTGAAGACGAGTATGCCAGCTCTCAGGTTGCCATGCAGTTCAACACAGCGCCAAAAGTCTGGATATCATACGATTCGAACGCCATGACCCTTTTCAAACTCTGTCAGGTGCTGATAATATTGTCTCACACGAGTACGTACCATGTCTATGTCTACCGCTGAGACTGCTGAAAATTTAATGTTGTTGACACCCCTTATATACACGAGCAACACTAACACACTCTGGTAGTCATTCCACTTTCATTCCACTTATCTCAGAGAACTGCAGCTCCAATCATTTACATACCCGCGATATAAGTATGAAAGCGTATATACGATGTCACTTTGACATCGGATCATGTTTTCTCCATGCTTCACTCTTTTTGTTAGGCAATGTGTTTGTGACTCTTCCTTTGATCAGTCTTGATGGGGGTACCAGACTCACGAAGAGTACTCAAGAATTTGTAGTACTAGAGTAGTAGAACATCAGTTTCTAACCTCTGTATTTGACTTTCACAACTGTGTGTCAGTATGGGATTTTCATAGAGTTGGATTAATGCAAGATCGAGGAAGGTTCAAAGGAAAGCTTCGCGTTTCGAGACGGCTGTCTCTAGCCAGCTTAAAAAAAAAAAAGTTCAAATGTGTGTGAAATTTTATGGGACTTAACTGCTAAGGCCATTAGTCCCTAAGCTTACACACTACTTGACCTAAATTATCCTAAGGACAAACACATAGACCCATGCCCGAGGGAGGACTCGAACCTCCGCCGGGACCAGCCGCACAGTCCATGACTGCAGCGCCTCAGACCGCTCGGCTAATGCCGCGCGGCACCAGCTTAAAAGCGTCACGGAAACGCTCAACAAACTGGAATACGTCTCACTACAAGAAAAGACGACGCGTATCAAGGAAAGACTTACTCTTACGAATGGGTTCAAAACTGTTCAAATGTGTGTGAAATCTTATGGGACTAAACTGCTAAGGTCATCAGTCCCCAAGCTTACACACTACTTAACCTAAATCATCCTAAGGACAAATACACACACACACCCATGCCCGAGGGCGGACTCGAAACTCCGGGACCAGCCTACGAATGGGTGAGAGAGAACGTTCCAGCACGACACAAGAAACATATAACTTCTCCCAGCTTACCTCTCACGTAGTGAAAATGAAGCTAAAAGAAGAGAAATGCGGCTATCCACGACTGGAATGGGAAAAGACCAGAAATGGGTCACTTATAATGTGCGTCCTCCACAATATGGCGCGCGTTGACTTGCAATATAGCTGTAGGCGTAGAGAGAAACGGTTCTTTTCGCGTCACCAGAGGTAATCAGCATGACGGTGGCTAGTTTTCCATAATTTATTACTTTGCTCGGTCCTATTGGGGTGGCTACGTGACCCTTTCGCTGATCGAGCCCGTGCGCTGTGGAGACAGCGCGACAGTTTAATGTCAAGCAACGTTATGTGCCGGGATTAATTGTTGCCCGTCCAACTACCGAACCCAGAAAACTGCAGTTTGTAATCTGACATACCTTCCTGGGTTCGGTTACTCTAAGCTGAAATGGATATGGGTAGTACGTGAAGAAAGAAAAAGATGGTCAAAGGGTGTAACGATGTATTAACGTGCGTGTTTTTCTGCATTAAGGTTGCGACACCAAGAAGGTGGCAAGCAGCAAACGTCAAATTAGCATGAAGCGTATTACATGCTTAGACAAGCACATGATTAGCATTTCAACGCAACCCATTGCCGTGGCCAGCACGTACCCCAGACCGCTCACACACTGAACTCACCTTACCGTGGGTTGTAGACGCACAGGCATGCCGCCACTCACCAGCTCCTACCATCGCCGACCTCTAGCGAAGAGTTGAAGCAGCATGGAGGCGTATACCCGAACCTATCGTCCAATCTCAGTTCGACGCTATGCATAACAGCATTAGAGCCGTTGTTGCTACCACAAATCGCAGATCTACTAGATTAGCGCTCAGTGAACCACCAGAACATCTACAAATTTGATCATGTAGTCTTCGTACTACACAGTACGCGCAAAGTAAAAAATCGTTATTTGCTATCTGCCATAGCGTTGCAACTTTAATGGGCAGCAGTACGTAACTGATCATCCGTGAATTTTACGCCGACACCACAAAGAATAACGTTTTCATGCAAACCTCGATCCGGAACGAACTGTTAGTAGCTTCGTGTCTGGGCAGCGAGTGTCTGCTTCTGTTCTGTTGTAGATACTTCATCTTCGTGTACGCTCGGGGATGATCGTCTCATGTTACGATCGTTAGTCGTTTTCATTAAGTGTAATGTGTTGACGTTCGCACATTATTGTGGTGTAAAAAGTCACTTTAGTAGCTAATAGTTAACAGTAAGTATGGAGGTGTTTTGACGCCTGAATATGAGCTAAAGGTGCCGTAGAGTAATCATGCTCCGTTTTCATGACTTCAGCAATGCTCCACCCCAGCGTCAGGAAATTACTTGTTGCTGAAATGAACCATAACCGCTTGTCTGTGTGTGTGTGTGTGTGTGTGTGTGTGTGTGTGTGTGTGTGTGTTTGTGTAAGTGCGCTCTGACAAGCTGCACCTCTCGTATTCTTTAATAACACTGTATCAACAGCACCAGTGACTCAGTGGGAAAGAACCATACTACATATGCAAATGTCAGGCGTTTATCATCCTCATTTGTATCCTTTTTGTATGTCACCACTTCTTTGACCTTTGTCACCGTTCGTTATTGAGAAAAATTTCGAGTTCATGGTTCGCGGTCCACATTAAGATGTCGGTCCTGCCTGTAACAGGTTGCGTAAATCATTTCGTAGGCCGCAGGAAGGCAACAGCACACCACTTCCAGTAGGACTATGTCTAATAAAGCACATCAGTGTTTAGACCAACCTTAGTATTAACAAATACGTCGTCCATAATGGGCTATTCGTCAAGGGGTCCGACTGATTAGATAGTACACAAAAGGTTACTTATTCAGTCACTTTTTTTCACACCACCAAGAGTTCCGAAGGACATGACATCATCGTCTTCAGGTGGATTAAGATACGTTTACGACCTCGAATTTGCTTCCGACATTCGCACATCCTGTGTACTTGGCAGACAGTGCTGTGGGAGGGAGGTTACGTGTGGTCTTCCATGCACGTGGGCAAATAAATTTGTTGCACGCTGCCATTCTCAACTCCATGTGTTTATCACCACATATCTTTTACTGTAACACTGAAAAGTATGTAGTGACAAACACGTGGAGTTCACTAAGGAGCATGCGGAAAATGAATTCGCCAGGATATGCATGCAAGATGACACTTAACCTCCCTGTCACAGCGCTATCAGCCAAATAAACAACACGTGTGTATGTCACAAGCGACTTGGACCACCTAAGAGTATATTAATGATGATCGACTGACCATTCAGATGCGTAATGGAGTTAAAAATAAAGCGAATGAAGCAGTCTAGCCGGCCGGAGTGGCCGTGCGGTTCTAGGCGACTCAGTCTGGAGCCGAGCGACCGCTCCGGTCGCAGGTTCGAATCCTGCCTCGGGCATGGATGTGTGTGATGTCCTTAGGTTAATTAGGTTTAATTAGTTGTAAGTTCTAGGCGACTGATGACCTCAGAAGTTAAGTCACATAGTGCTCAGAGCCATTTGAAATATTTTTGAAGCAGTCTAACAATATTGTTTGTATATAAAGACTGTAGTGGCGAGACAAGAATGTTATACATCCAATTCCAAAGAAAGCAAGTGCCGACAGCAGTCAGTCTCATAACCCATGCCAACAAAATACTGACGCAAACTATTTACAGAAGAATGGTAAAACTGGTAGAAGCCGACCTTGGTTACCAGCAGTTTGCGTTCCGGAGAAATGTAGGAACATGCCATACTGACTCTATGCCTTATCTTAGGACACAGAGTGAAGGAAGTCAGATCTATGTTTATAGCGTTTGTAGATTTCCAGAAAGCTTTTTCCATTTTTGACTGGAATACACAATCTGAAATTCAGAAATTGGCAGAGGTAAAATACAGGGAGCGAAAAGTTATATACAATTTGTGCAGCAACCAGACGCACTTGAGAAGGAAGTGAGGGAAGATTGTATCCTCTCCTCGATGTTATACAATCGACACATTGAGGAAGTAGTGAAGAAAACCAAAGTGAACTTTGGAAAAGGAATTAAAGGTCGTAGAGAAGAAACTTGCCGATGACATACAGACTTGCTGCAGCATCTAAACGAAATGCGCAGTCTCTTGAAAAGAAATCATAAGATGAATAGGAAAATAAGGATAATGAAATGTTGTCGAATCAAATCAGGTTATGCTGATGGAATCAGATAAGGAAACGAGACACTAAAAGTAGTCGAAGAGTTTCGATAATTGGGCAGCAAAATAAATGACGATGACGTAAGTAGAGACTAGGAATAAAAAGAAAACCATTTCTGCAAAAGATAAATTTGTAAAGACTGGATATAGATTTAAAGCTCAGAAGGTCTTTCCTGAAAGTATTTGTACAGAATGTAGCTTTGTATGGCAGCGAAACGTTGGCGATAAGCATTTGAGACAAGAAGAGAACAGAAGGTTTTGAAATGCGGTGTTACAGAATAATACTGAAAATTACGTGCATGGACAGATTATTTGATGAGGCAGTGGCTCGAAGCCGGCCGCTGTGGCCGAGCGATTCTAGACTCTTCAGTATGGAACCGCGCTGCTGCAACGGTCGCAGGTTTGAATCCTGCTTCGGGCATGGCTGTGTGTGATGTCCTTAGGTTAGTTAGGTTTAGGTAGTTCTAAGTCTAGGGGACTGATGGCCTCAGATGTTAAGTCCCATAGTGCTTACAACCATTTGAACCATTTAGTGGCTAAAATTGGAACAAAAAGAAATTTTAGGCACAACTGGACGAAAAGGACTGATCGGTTGACAGGAAACATCCTGAAACATCAAGAAATCGTCAGTTTGGTAATGGAAGGAGTGTGACAGTGTGAAAATTGTGGAGGAAGATCAAGGCTTGAATAAAGTATGCAGGTACAAATGGATGCTAGTTGCGGTAGTTATGCAGAGATGAAGCAGCTTGCAGAGGAAGGACTGGCGTGGGCCGGCCGAAGTGGCCGTGCGGTTAAAGGCGCTGCAGTCTGGAACCGCAAGACCGCTACGGTCGCAGGTTCGAATCCTGCCTCGGGCATGGATGTTTGTGATGTCCTTAGGTTAGTTAGGTTTAACTAGTTCTAAGTTCTAGGGGACTAATGACCTCAGCAGTTGAGTCCCATAGTGCTCAGAGCCATTTGAACCATTTTTTTTGACTGACGTGGAGAGCTGCACCAAACCAGTCTTTGGATTGGAGACCACAACAACTTTTTTTAAGGCGTTTGCTTGAGGTGTGTGTACACACACGGGCTGAGAGGCTCAAGAGCCGCTCGCGCGATCATGTTGCTCGCCAATTACACGCACCTTTACGATATCTGATAAGCCGGCCGGTGTGGCCGTGCGGTTCTAGGCGCTTCAGTCTGGAACCGCGTGACCGCTACGGTCGCAGGTTCGAATCCTGCCTCGGGCATGGGTGTGTGTGATGTCCTTAGGTTAGTTGGGTTTAAGCAGTTCTAAGTTCTAGGGGACCGATGACCACAGATCTTAAGTCCCATAGTGCTCAGAGCCATTTGAACCATTTTTGATATCTGATAGAAAGTACCGAATGGAATAAAGCAAGAGAGAACTGTCACACGAGCACCAACTGTTCCCGCGATGCATTGCAAGACGCGGCCAGCCAGCCATTGTTATCTGTCGTGAAGCAACGACAGCCGCAATGGCGAGGCGGAGAGTGGAGTGCGCAAGCCTCGGCATTTTCATGTAAAACAGTCGGGCGAGCTGCGCTGCGGCGCGCCGACCAAATGGGTAATACGGCGAGCCGACGAGACAATAAGCGCCAAAGGCCGCGCGCGGCGAATGCGTCGCCTCGCACCTCCTCCACCAGGCTGTCGTTAGGCAGGCGGGGGCCGCGAGAGAAAGCCAGGTGGCGCCTGGGCTGCAACGGAGTGCGGTGACAGAAGTTCCGATCTGGCCCGGGACGGACTGCGGGAAGCCACACGTGGGGACGCCCAGTCACGACTTCCTGAAGCATCGAGCAGGCGAGCCTCGTTGATGGTGCTGCCAGATGTCCAGATGGGTTGTCCCGATTTTTACGAGTGTCATCTACATCTACATCTACATTTATACACCTCAAGCCACACAACGGTGTGTGGCGCAGGGCACTTTACGTGACACTGTCATTACCTCCCTTTTGTGTTCCAGTCGCGTATGGTTCGCGGGAAGAACGACTGCCGGAAAGCCTCCGTGCGCGCTCGAATCTCTCTAATTTTACATTCGTGATCTCCTCGGGAGGTATAAGTAGGGGGAAGCAATATATTCGATACCTCATCCAGAAACGCACCCTCTCGAAGCCTGGACAGCAAGCTACACCGCGATGCAGAGCGCCTCTCTTGCAGAGTCTGCCACTTGAATTTGCTAAACATCTCCATAACGCTGTCAAGCTTACCAAATAACCCTGTGACGAAACGCGCCGCTCTTCTTTGGATCTTCTCTATCTCCTCCGTCAACCCGATCTGGTGCGGATCCTACACTGATGAGCAATACTCAAGTATAGTCCGAACGAGTGTTTTGTAAGCCACCTCCTTTGTTGGGCTCAAATGGCTCTGAGCACTACGGGACTTAACATATGTGGTCATCAGTCCCCTAGGACTTAGAACGACTTAAACCTAACTAACCTAAGGACATCACACACATCCATGCCCGAGGCAGGATTCGAACTTACGACCGTAGCGGTCACGCAGTTCCAGACTGAAGCGCCTAGAACCGCATGGCCACACCGGCCAGCTACCTCCTTTGTTGATGGACTACATTTTCTAAGGACTCTCCCAATGAATCTCAACCTGGTACCCGCCTTACCAACAATTAATTTTATGTGATCATTCAACTTCAAATTGTTCCGCCCGCATACTCCCAGATATTTTACAGAAGTAACTGCTACCAGTGTTTGTTCCGCTATCATATAATCATACAATAAAGGATCCTTCTTTCTATGTATTCGCAATACATTACATTTGTCCATGTTAAGGGTGAGTTGCCATTCCCTGCATCAAGTACCTATCCGCTGCAGATCTTCCTGCATTTCGCTACTATTTTATAATGCTGCAACTTCTCTGTATACTACAGCATCATCCGCGTGTGTCTTAGCAGCACGTACGTGAAACTCAGCTTGCCCTTTTCTCACATGGTATCCTGCAAGCCATAGATTGAAGGCAACAGGCGGATTCCATATTCTGTGATTACCAAAAAGCGTTTGATGCTGTTCCTCAGTGCAGACAGTTAATGGAGGTCTGAACACACAGAATAGTTTGACATACACACTGAAGAGCCAAACAAACTGGTATACCTGCCTAATACCGTGTAGGGCCCCGTGAGCACACACAAGTACCGCAACACGGGCGTGGCATGGTCTCGACTAACGTCTGAAGTAGTGCTGGAGGGAACTGACACCATGAAACCTGCAGGGCTGTTCATAAACCCGTGATAGTACGAAAGGTGGAGATCTCTTCTGAACAGCACGTTGCTAGGTATCCCAGATGTGCTCAATAATGTTCATGTCTGGAGAGTTTCGAGGATAGCGCAAGTGTTTAAACTCAGAAGAGTGTTGCTGGAGCTACTCTGTAGCAATACTGGACGTGTGGTTGTCGCATTGTCCTGCTGGAACCTTGACGAATATGTCTGCCCTCAGGTTCCCAAGCAGTCAGTCACCGGCCCACTGTCACATCTGTATGCAAGATTAAACCAGCAGGCCACACTGAGATCCACATTGAGCCCCCTTTCAGATTCCGCCAGTAGCTAATATCGCTGTGTCACATGAGCATCTCCTCAGAGGTCGCTCAACATCTGACCGTGTTCGCTCGCCTTGTATAGCCCGCCAGGCCTGGTAACAACACTAAACACGAACAACGCTATTTCATTCTGGTAGCTGATCTGTCACAGAGGAACTGCAGCTCTAATCATCTACATACCAGCCGATGGTGTGTATGTGTATGAAGTTACACAGATATCTGACCATGTCTTCTTGGTGCTTCACATTTTTTGTCCGACGATGTACATAGGAAATGCAGTACGATAGGAAGCTTTGGAAAGATCGGGTATTCTGGTAATCAATGAAGGAAAAAACCATTTCAGTGAGTTCGACAGCTTACGAGATATGGTGTTATATGTTTGATGATTCCATGATTAGAAATCTAATGTGCATTCTCTGCAGCTGGTAAGGTTGTACGTTTTCACTTTAGGGATACACCTTAGCTCCTCTTATTCTTTGATTACAGCAGAAAGCTGAAGAGTTGCAATGCAATGTACAGCCACTGCCAGTAATATCCGCTTTGCCGCTGTTGCTACAAGAAATACCAGGAAGTGCACCAACATTTTTCTAGGCGGCTGCGCTTGTAAAATTTATGCAGTGTGACGCAAGCTTCACAATGCGACCCCATAACGACTTCATGGCACAAGACTAAGCATTGTGTTGTTTGCTTATGGTGCCTTTTCAGAAGTCGTTAAAGAAACGTAAAACCGAATAAAATCCCTCGAGCAGTACACGTTGGGAAAAACAATGAGGAATGAAAAGGAATGAAGCCCTTTGTACTTTATACAGACTCAGAGGTCCAAAGGTTAAGAAGTACCCAGTTAGTTCGAATAAGAAGGTTGTGACTCACGTACTTCATTGCACGCGAGAGTTATTGAATTGCTGAAGAATGACAATTTTATTTTCTCTGATTTTGGCTGCACTTTGTGTACGTCCGCACGCCCGTCTCTCTCTCTCTCTCTCTCTCTCTCTCTCTCTCTCTCTCTCTCTGTGTGTGTGTGTGTGTGTGTGTGTGTGTGTGTGTGTGTGTGTCATTATCACGAGTTCAAATGGTTCAAATGGCTCTGAGCACTATGAGACTTAAAATCTGAGGTCATCAGTCCCCTACAACTTAGAACTACTTAAACCTAACTAACCTAAGGACATAACACACATCCCTGCCCGAGGCAGGATTCGAAACTGCGACCGTAGCAGTCGCGCGGCTCCGGACTGAAGCGCCTAGAACCGCTCGGCCACCTCGGCCAGCGTATCACGTGTAATTATGCAGTATGACTGAGGAAATCTTCGTAAATTCTGTTTCCTATACATCAATAAGACTGGTGTTTTGTGGGTGCGGAGTTTGCGACCCATCGTCAACGGGAGCTCACCACGACCTGATGCAACAAGAAACGTGATTCATTCGACATGCTGACACTTTTTCACAGTTTCACGGTCCAATATCGATACCGTCCCATTGTAATCGTAGTTGACGGTGATGGTTGTCAACATGGGAACATGTAGCGATCATTTGCTATGGAGGCCACGTTTAACAACGTGCGCTGAACGGTGAGCTCCGAAACACCTGTGGCTACACCAGCGTGTTACTCAGTCGTCAGATGTCGAATAGACTGTCTCCTGTCCTGATTTACAGAGTGGGCACGCCTCTAACCTATACGTTCTGTGATGAGGTGTGGTTGTCCAACAGCTTCTCACCCACTCGTGGTTTCAACGCCCTTCACCCACCTTCCACAGATTCTCACGACAGTAGCACACGAACGGCCCAGAAGCTTAGCCGTTTCTCAAACGCTCGTTCCCGGGTGCCCGTCTACAACAATCTGCCCTTTGTCACAGTCCTTGATGCCAGTGGACTTCCCCACTCGCAACTAAAATGATCCCCTATTCGTCTCTGCTCCCCTAACATGTTTAATTTACCACATCACCACCAGGCGTCAGAGACTGGAAAATTGCACAGTTCACACCAATATTCAAAAAAGGTCATAGGAGTAACCCACTAAATTACAGGCCCATATCGTTAACGTCGATATGCAGCAGGATTTTGGAACACATATTGTGTTCAAACATTATGAATTACCTCGAAGAAAACTGCCTGTTTACACACAGTCGCCGCCCTGAGTGACGGAGCGGTTCTGGACGCTTCAGTTTGGAACCGTGCGACCGCTACGTTCGCAAGTTCGAATCCTGCCTCGGACATGGATGTGTGTGATGTCTTTAAGTTAGTTAGATTTAAGTAGTTCTAAGTTTTAGGGGACTGATGACCTCAGATGTTACGTCCCATAATGCTCAGAGCCATTTGAACCATTTGACAAACAGTCAACATGGGTTTAGAAAACATCGTTCCTGTGAAACACAACTCGCTCTTTATTCACATGAAGTGTTGAGTGCTATTGACAAGGGATTTCAGATCGATTCCGTATTTCTGGATTTCCGGAAGGCTTTTGACACTGTACCACACAAGTGGCTTGTAGTGAAATTGCGTGCTTATGGAATATCGTCTCAGTTATGTGACTGGATTTGCGATTTCGTGTCAGAGAGGTCACAGTTCGTAGTAATTGACGGAAAGTCATCGAGTAAACAGAAGTTCAAATGGTTCAAATGGCTTTGAGCACTATGGGACTTAACATCTGTGGTCATCAGTCCCCTAGAACTTAGAACTACTTAAACCTAACTAACCTAAAGACATCACACACATCCACGCCCGAGGCAGGATTCGAACCTGCGACCGTAGCAGTCCCGCGGTTCCGGACTGAGCGCCTAGAACCGCTAGACCATCGCGGCCGGGAAAACAGAAGTGATTTCAGGCGTTAGCGAAGGTAGTGTTATAGGCCGTTTGCTGTTCCTTCTCTATATAAACGATTTGGGAGACAATCTTAGCAGCCGTCTTAGCTAGTTGCAGATGACGCTGTCTTTTATCGACTAATAAAGTCAACAGAAGATCAAAACAAATTTCAAAACGATTAAGAAAAGATATCTGAATGGTGCGAAAATTGGCAGTTGACCCTAAATAACTCATCCACATGAGTGCTAAAAGGAATTCGTTAAACTTCGGTTGCACGATAAATCTGTCTAATCTAAAACCCGTAAATTCAACTAAATACCTAGGTATTACAATTACGAACAACTTAAATTGGAAGGAACACATAGAAAATGTTGTGGGGAAGGCTAACCAAAGACTGCATTTTATTGGCAGGATACTTAGAAAATGTAACAGATCTACTAAGGAGACTGCCTACACTACGCTTGTACGTCCTGTTTTAGAATACTGCTGCGCGGTGTGGGATCCTTACCAGGTAGGACTGACGGAGTACATCGAAAAAGTTCAAAGAAGTGCAGCACGGTTTGTATTATCACGAAATATGAGAGAGAGTGTGTCACAGAAATGATACAGGATTCGGGCTGGACATCATTAAAAGAAAGGCGTTTTTCGTTGCGACGGAATCTTCTCACAAAATTCCAATCACCAAATTTCTCATCCGAATGCGGAAATAATTCCTTGACACGGACCTACATAGGGCGGAACGGTCACCACGATAAAATAAGGGAAATCAGAGCTCGTACGGTAAGAAATAGGTGTTCGTTTTTCCGCGCGCTATACGAAATTGGAATAATAGAGAATTGTGAAGGCGGTTCGATGAACCGTCTGCCAGGCACTTAAATGTCATTTGCAGAGTATCCATGTAGATATATATGTACGGTTACCAATTGTCACAATTTGTTGACTGTCTCTTTCTCGCAAGGCGCAATCAAAAAGTTTTCGTTTGGGGGTCATAGGGCGGAACAATCCAGAATCGGGATGACAATTAAACAAAATCGCCGTAAGCTTTGAGACTGTCATCTCAACGACGCATCAGTTGTAGATACGCGTCTGATAAAACACCGTGTCTTGCTGCGTGTAGTCCCTAACTGCCTGTTGGACATCCTCGCCCGACAGGAATCGTCTATCCTAGAAGGCCTTTTTTATGGCACCGAAGGCGTGATAATTACATGTGAAGAGATTAAAACTACAGGGCTGGTGCTCGGTTGTCTGCCACTTGAAATAACATTGGCTTCCCAGATCGACTTCCGTCTTGTGTCGACCACTCGAAACATGGCGTGCCATTCGACAACGGTGGTTTTCGACCTACAAGCTGCCCCACACACATTCTTCATTCTATGATGGATATCTAGTGGTGTTTGTCCTCCGACAACCAATAAAAGAGCAACAGTTCGTTGGTCCTAGTTGGACGTCGCCATAGTTCACGTTTTCGCATTTACCGCACCCATGTCGGAAAGACACGAATGCCGCTCTGATCCCTTGCCAACATGCTGGTGCTTGTACACCCGCATTGGAGTCGCGCTACGTTGCAATACGCTGCAGTAAATCGAGGAAGCGGGCAGTACATCTCAGTTTCAGTTAGATTATTCAGTATTTACCAGTTGAAGTCACAAGCGTTTACAGTTTAAAGGAACTGTCGAAAAACACACGTTTAGTGAAAATACTGAGGCAGTGAATAGAGGTAAATATAGATAATCATCTACATTATTACTTCAGAAGGAATAATCATCATAAAAAAATCTCTGCAACATAAGAAAAATGTAGCTTACCCATCACTAAACTTCTGCGTAAAAACCGGTGATATATGAAACTCACCTGCAATAAAAAGAGGAAAGACACTAAATTAGTAACAGCTCCGAAGACAACTAAGAATATGGTATAGTCAGCAAACATTTACTTAAATTATTACTGTGTCGATTCCTTACAAAGTAGTAAGTCTACTTGTTTTTCGGTTTGTAAGTAACAGGTTCGTGTTCATGTTTCACAAATCCAAGAAAGTATCTATTTGTATTTCCCTTTTATGGAGCTTATGATGCCTGTAAAAACAGAAACTCGAGATATGTTCAAATAAAATAAAACGTTACCAAGCCGGTGAAATTTACGGTTTGTTTAGGTATGAGGGTTACCACTCTGCTCCATAGCTCAAAGCGTCCTCATTTCGCGTTTTGTATTTTTCTTTTACTGCCCACGCAGCCGTTGTGTTCATCCACCCCTAGTACAACAACTCATCAACTGATTCTATAATTCTTTATTTGTGCAAATTCCTTTTCAAGATGCTGATTATACATTACTGTACTCGTGTTACAATTGATTTTCAGGTCTAATTCCACATTATTCTTATCAGAAGATTAGTTTGGATTCCGGAGATTATAGATACATGAGAGGAAATACTGATCCCATGAATTAATTTAGAAAATAGGCTGAAGGAAGACTATCCTACATTTGCAGCATTTGTAGATTTTGAGAAAGGTTTTGACAAGATAGCTGGAAAACACTCTTTGAAATTTTGAAGGTAGTGGGAGTAATATAACGGGAGTAAAAGTTATCTGCAACATGAATAAAAACCTGTTGGAAATTACAATAGTCAGACGACATGAAAGGAAAATCGTAATTCAGATGCGAGCGAGACACGGTTGAGTCGATCCCCGATGCAAGCTGTGAATGAAATCAGGAAAAAATCTGCAAAGGAAATTGAAGTTCAGGGAGAAGAAGTATAAGCTTTGAGGTCTGGCGATGACAGTGTAATTTTGCTGGAGACAGCTAAGGACTTGGAAGAGCAATTGAATCGAATGGACAGTGTCTTGAAAAGTGGATGTAAGGTGAAGACCAGCAAAAGTAAATGGTTAATTGAATATAGCAAGCTGAGGGAATCCGATTAGAGGATAGTACACTAAAAGTGGTTCATAAACTTTGCTATTTGGGCACAAAACCAATGATGATGGCTGAACTAGAGAGGACGTGAAATGCAGACCTTCAGTAGCAAGAAAAGTGGTTTTGAAATAGAGAAATAAGTTAAAATCGACTATAAATTTAAGTTTTAGGATTTCTTTTGTGGAGGTATTTACCTGAAGTGTGAGCTTGTACGCTAGCGGAATGTGGACGATGAACAGTTCAGGCACTAAAGTAGAAGGTTTTGAAATGTGTTGAAGGTTAGATAAGTAGATAGGGTAACTAATGAAGCGGAACGCAATCGGATCGGGGAAAAAAGAAATTTATGGCACAACGTAACTAAAAGAAGGAATCAGTTGATAGAACATATCGTGGATTTGGTAGTGGGGGGAACTGTTGGGGTAGAAATTCTAGAGAGAGACCAACGCATGAACACAGTAAGCCAGTTCACTTCGATGTACGTTGCAGTAATTATGTAGACGAAGAGGCTTGCACAGTATAAACTAGCAAGGAGATCTGTATCAAACCGCTGACTTCTGACTGAACAACAACAGCAACAACAACTGATTTCGTTCAGCTACAGAATATTTTCGGATCGATTGTAGCTCCAGCGTAAGCAGTCATTTTCAGATGATGTACACGCTGTCCACAGGTCACTTGACACTGACTGGTTACTCTCCAATTACAATTGATCCAAAGATGTTTTGTAATTGTATGAAACTGGTTATCACTGTCGAGAAATGGCACAGTAGGGTGTAGCAAAGTGTGTTTTAATTGATCTGTTCAGTCCTTCTATTCGTTGTAGTATATGTGCAGTAGAAGAAAAACAGTACAATGGCATCAGTAAAAAAATGTCAATCAGGTATTCGCTTTATAAATCCAGGATCAGATGAGAGGAAACGCAGACTTTGCTAGCACAAACAGTTAACTAGTCCACTGAAGATTCCTTTAATACAAAACGAGGAAACTGTCTGAAAAGTACGTAAAATATCATACTGCAACAAGAAAAAAGGGCTTGGATTTATAGAACAAATATGTCTATACTTTCCTCGGAAAACACACAAGCAAAGAAACTTGTTTAGGTTTCTATACCAATGGAAAAATGCTCCTATCTGAACACAATAAATGCGAACATGTTCCCGTTTACTTGAAAGACTGACTGAAAAGTGAGGTACCAGCTGCTACATTCTACCTGCCTGAACACCTTTAAAAATTTTCTCAAAAATTTTGGGATGCGAAAATATTCGCGCTTTTTTTAACTTGCAACTCACCTCTAACTCTCGTAAGTTCCCCAAATTGTAACTCACTCACTTCCACTAGTCCATAGCTGTAAGTCGCTCATACCCATCCTCTCCCAGTTGTCCTTTCTAACTCACTCATTCAGCTCAACTAGTTGTCATTATCTGTTTGTGTCTGTCATTGTCACCTGTGCCACAGTCACAATCCCTTCCGTTCTGTCCTATTAGTCTCCTTTCATTGTCAACGTTTCCCTCTCGCTCTCTCTTACTGGTAATATCTCATTCCTTCCTTTCTACTGGTGCTGTCTCTTCTCACTGTCACTTTTTCTCTCTTCCTCGTTGTCATTGTCATATACTCTGTCTCTCATTATCATTGGCTCTCACTTTCTCTTAATTTTTCCCCCACTGGCACTGTCTCCTTGACTCTTTTCCTTGCACTGTTCTGTCACTGCGAACTATGTTTCACTGCCACTGTTTCGCTCTCTTTCTCTCAAACTGCCGTTGTCTCCTTCGCTTTTTGTATAACACAACCACTGTATACTATCTTCCAATATTTATTACCTTTCCGTCTTTTTGCCACTGCCACTGTCTTCTTTTCTCTCAGCATAAAAATGAGCGAATACGTTCGCACGCCAATACTTTTGGGAAAATTTTTAAAGATGCTAAGGAAGGTAGTTTGGTACAGCTAGTATCCTAGTCTTCAGTCAGAATTTCTAAAGAACATATTCGCATATTTTGTGCTTGTTGCCTTCTTTTCCCTGCTGCAGGACATGTAACTCACATGAAAAGAAATGTACTGTCCAGCAAAATTTAGATAGTTAACTTGTATGAAATCGAAATAACACAAACCTAATTTTACGCCTCCGAGCGGATCTAACGTGAAAAAAAAAAGAATTTGATTTAGCATTACAAAATTGGATTGCCGGATGATAACGGAAACACTGTACAGCATATTTCTTCGTGCTATGTCATTTCACAAACTGCTTTCTTTTTTTACGTGCGCAAGTAGGGTAACTTTGAACCTCTATATCTCAGAAACGGATAAAGATATGAAGAAAATTTTCAAGGCTGTTCGAGATCGATATCTTAGGAATATATCGTATAAATTTAAGCCATTTTCTGTTCTTAACCGTCGTAGAATCCTCAGCTGGTTTTTGGTCCACTGGCGATGGCGAAAATATAGTAAAAACCCTTTTTTGTCTTTTCAGAGGAACTGCCTACGAACAAATGGTGCCTCGAGATAAAGCCCACCGTAGACCAGATCAAATGCAAAAAGAATCAATCGATTTGTTCCATTTGCCTAAGCAGGTGGAAGTGTGTAATATGCGTAATTTGACCATGTACTGTAGGGCAGTGACACGAAGATGATCTTCCTGTTGGGTACACAGATGGTCGGTAGCGCAAAACCTATTCAAAATATTTGACCCTACCCTTTTATCATAAATAGAAATCGAGGTATGAGCACTGGAAAATCCCCTTCTTATGCGCGGCGTTTTGGACCATACTGGTAAGTGCACTGTACCGATTACTAAACAGGTAACCAGGCGCATAGGCCCAGTTGGAGGGTGGCCTATCTAAGGGCTTCCAGGGAAAGCAAAAATTTTATTTTCAATATTTCATACGGCTACTGAGCGAAATTAAAAATTTAAAATGTCGTCATAATTTACGCGTTAAGAATAATAACTTTATGATAAAGATTTAACGCAACGAGGCAAGTGTTGTAGTCTGTGTGTAAGTCTCGAGGCAGTGTAACTGACGGGGCGCAAATTACGCAGATTATATTCATCCAGTATTTGAGAATGAGAGCATTCAGCGACTTGCAACAAATTTTATACATAACTTCAAACCTTTACGAAACTTTCCCCTGCTGTCACCTACCACGACATAATGAAGGAAAAAAAATTTGTCGCTTTTTAAATTTTCGCTGTTCATGCAGTAAAATTTCAGCATCAGGTGCGACGTTTTAATTTATTACTTCTTTACTACTGACTTTACTTGCAACACTTTTTGCAGACGGTATCCACATATACCGCTGAATGTACCTGCAAAATTATGTCATTGTACGAGATATGACGTCGTAGACGTTGAGATCGCGAAAAACTAGCTTTCCTTAAAACGGAGCGCAAATTAGTCTAAGCATATAAGAAAGTGAAACATAACGTCAGACCTTTTTCTTAAAGCTCTGTCGCTTACATGTATAAGGTCAAATATGAAGGGCGCTCAAGAAGTAATGTAACACTATTTTTCTCGGCCATTTCGGTTAAAAATGCAGATAATTTTGTGGGGCATCGTGGAATATTAACATTTGCCCGCATCTCGTGGTCGTGCGGTAGCGTTCTCGCTTCCCACGCCCGGGTTCCCGGGTTCGATTCCCGGCGGGGTCAGGGATTTTCTCTGCCTCGTGATGGCTGGGTGTTGTGTGCTGTCCTTAGGTTAGTTAGGTTTAAGTAGTTCTAAGTTCTAGGGGACTGATGACCATAGATGTTAAGTCCCATAGTGCTCAGAGCCATTTGAACCAACCATTTTATTAACGTTTCAACTCCCTCATATTTCATGAAGTTCCCGTACACTGTGGAGATATACGTAGCCTTCAAAATAGCGTTTAGTGGAGGTGCATTCCAAGCAGAGAGGTGTCACGGAGTGTCTTTTAGTGGAAAACCACAGCATCGCGGATACCTATATGCGCTTGCAGAATGCCTGTGGAGACCTGGCAGCGAACAAAAGCACGATAAGTCGTTGGGCGAAGCGTCTGTCATCATCGCAACAAGGTCGCGCGAACCTGTCCGATCTCCCAGGTGACAGCCGGCCGGACACAGCTGTGACTCCTGCAATATTGGACTACAGAGTTTTTCGCCACAAAAATGCGAACGATCTTCTACTGGTCCATGACAACGCAAGGCCTAACACAAGTACGCGCACCCGAGAGCACCGCACAGAACTTCTCTGGACTGTTCTTCCTCATCGCCGGCCGCGGTGGTCTAGCGGTTCTAGGCGCGCAGTCCGGAACCGCGCGACTGCTACGGTCGCAGGTTCGAATCCTGCCTCGGGCATGGATGTGTGTGATGTCCTTAGGTTAGTCAGGTTTAAGTAGTTCTAAGTTCTAGGGGACTGATGACCACAGATGTTAAGTCCCATAGTGCTCAGAGCCATTTGAACCATTTGTATCTTCCTCATCCACCCTGAACCTTCCGGTTTCTATCAGTTTGGTCCAATGGAGGATGCACTCCTCAAGAATCAGTATGCGGATGATGGGTAGGTTACTGATGCAGCAAGACGTTGCTTCCGGCGTCGACCAGTACAGAGGTAACGTTTCGCATTCAGTCCCTCACAATCAGGTGGCAAAACGTCGCGTTATTGAACGGAGATTATGTTGAAGAACAAAGTTTTGTAGTCAAAAGAGTAAGGAGTAATATGTTATATTAGAATCCTGAATAAAACCAACTTGCTGCCAGAGAATAATGTGTTGTATTACCTACTGGACACCCCTCGTATGTAACACGTTAACTCTTTTGTCAAGTAATCAGTAGTGTGAAGCCTTTTCTTACAAGGTAGTTCGATTGTGTAAGGAATCGTGGGCTGGCGAATTTACTGATTTTTAATAAAAACGTATTTAGTCTTCTTTCATGGATCTGAGAACTTGCTGTACGGTTGCTGGGAATAATTCTCCGCCGACCAGGGTGGCCGAGCGGTTCTAGGCGCTACAGTCTGGAACCGCGCGACCACTACGGTCGCAGGTTCGAATCCTGCCTCGGGCATGGATGTGTGTGATGTCCCTAAGTTAGTTAGGTTTAAGTAGTTCTAGGGGACTGATGACCTCAGAAGTTAAGTCCCATTGTCCTCAGAGCCAATAATTCTCCTTGTCTGGCCCTCCTAAAATTTTGAATTTCCTTATGTCATAGCGCAGGCGCGTTGTTAGCAGCAACTCCACGAAATTGGAGTCTTCCCGGGCACGTCTCGCCGTGCTGTGTCGGATGTGGCCCGCACAACTGTGCTCACAGACGCGCTTACGCAATGCGTGCGTGTTTTATGCCGCAGCCGTCACACAGCACGCAAATGTTAATATTTTTCCGCACGACTTAGTTTACAGAGTCCTATGTCCACACAAGTTGAGGTACGGTTTCAGTGCGTTGGTAAACAGGATTCCACCGTTTAAGGAAATTCTGTTACACAAAAAAAAAGAACACCGACGGATTACCTAATTATATTTATTTAATTATTTACACTGCTCCAAAGAAAACTGGATGTCACGACTACTACGAATACGTAAGCAAATAAATAACTCACACGAAAAACGGTACTGCTGCGAGCAAGCCAGACTAACGCGTGAGGGATAACATTTGCAGTACGCAAATGTAAACGGGTAGACCGTTCGCCGAGTGCAAGTCTTTCGATTGGACGCCACTTCGCCGACTTGCGCGTCGATGGAGATGAAATGATGATGATTAGGACAACACAACACCCAGTCCCTGAGCGGAGAATATCTCCGACCCAGCCGGGAATCGAAGCCGGGCCCTTAGGATTGACATTCTGTCATTCTGTCAATTCAGTTGCCGGGGGAGGACTGTAGTACGCAAGCTTATGGGGCCGTAGGCTGGATCATCTACTTAGGAATGTTGACTGTAAGACAACGAGATGTAGCAGAACGGAAGAATTCAGTAAAAATCTATGCTTATTTCTATACAACGTGGCACTCTTCTCAAATAACAGCCTCCACATCAGCTGATAGCACTTTATGCTGGACGAACAGAGATCAAGAACGCATACGTACGTTCCGATGTTTTTCTGCAATTGCATCCCCAACTTACGTGATACATGGGGTGAACACATTACCTGGAGACTTCCTGATACTTCTCAAACGTCTCATGAATCGACGGCCCAATGGATGGTGCTGAATAGAATCTTTGATGAGACTTTGAGGTGGCAACATGAGTTAATGTTCATGAACTAGTCGCGAAAGTTTAAGACAAATAGTATCATAATAGTGGAACGCGGAGATCAGGTTGCAGCTATTACCGTTAACTGGCCACTGCATCTAGTGAGGCTCAAGCTTGAATGAAAGAGTCTATGTGAAGGCGAGGACTGAACAAGACCTTACGGAGGGTTACATGCTTGTGACCAGGTCTGCAATATTGTGTTGGGCGAAGCAGAGGAAATTGTAATCACTGTGCAAATTGATGAAAAAACATCTGAAGAAGTCTATAAGACAACAAAGAGAAACATTGCTGTATTGTTTCGTAGAGATAATGATTTTATTCTTGTATCTCATTTGATTACATCAGACTGTACATTGGTAAATGCATTGTAAAATACTTGAGCAAATGAGTGCTACAGAATCTGTTGCCAAAATACAGAAATCGTATTGTTGTCAACAGAGCAAATTAATAATGAATTTGAATTCTGAAATACTGGAAAGCATTACAACAGAAGAAGAATGGGTAGATTTCAGAGATGAAATAGTGATGACAGCAGAGGATCAAATAGACAAAAAACAAATCCTTGAATCGCATGCGAGATATTGATTTTAACTAACGGAAGGAGAAAATACAAAAATACTGCAGATGAAGTAGATGAAATGGAATAAAGACATAAATAATGAGACCGAAAAAAGTGCAGTAGGGCAAGACTTGAATGCCTATAGCACAAATGCGAAGGTGTGAAAGCATGCATAGCTGTGGAAAGATAGGTGCCATATGTACGGAAATTAAAGAGACTGACAGCATCAAACTAGTTTGCAGATTGGAGAACACAATAACATAATACAGAATGGCTTGGCTCTCAGCACTATGGGACTTAACATCTATGGTCATCAGTCCCCTAGAACTTAGAACTACTTAAACCTAACTAACCTAAGGACATCACACAACACCCAGCCATCACGAGGCAGAGAAAATCCCTGACCCCGCCGGGAATCGAACCCGGGAACCCGGGCGTGGGAAGCGAGAACGCTACCGCACGACCACGAGATGCGGGCCATAATACAGAATCAACAGTTGGAAACATTTATGAAGTAAACAGCGCAACAAGTAATATCTGCCGCAGAAAAATGCACAAATTTTATTTGTTTATGAAGAATCGGAAGAGATGAATTAGATACAAGTAGATTTGGACCGTGATAGCAATGGACGTCAGAGAAGAGATGATAAGGGAGAGAAAGAAGATCGTGGTATAACACTAGAAATGAAGAGGGAAAAGTTACGGCCAATGGCTGAGAAACTAAAAGAAAAATAAGCGTAACTGTGACATGAAATTAGCGTTTGCTTCATTGTTTCACAGGAAGAAATTTCGAGATACATTAATTTTTGAGGGGAAACTTATAAGGGTGACAGAAGGAAGTACTTCCGACTTTTCCTAAATGCAACGGAGCACTGAATTATCTCCATTAGGCGGACAGCAGAACAGTAGTTAGTTACATGTGCATGTGGAGGAGTGAATGGCGTGAATGGGCGCCGCTTGAGTCCGAAGCTTGAGGTCAGTGGCCGCCGTGTTTGGCTGACTCTGCAGCTGCGATGCAACGTCGGACTTGAGCAACACGGGCGCTCACACACAGTGTTTGTAATTCCTCTCTGCATACTTGTCTGTCCGGGCGCGCAGCTGCTCCTGCTACCAGCTACTGCGTCCTCCCGCCTCTACCCTGCTCGAAATTATTTCCACGGAACTGAAAATACATTATTTAATCAAAAGTAACTGGACGCTTACTAGTGGATATTAGTACGGGGTGTGTCCGCCCTCCAGCTTAATGACTGCTTGAGCTCAGCTGGCGACAATTTCAAAGAACTGTTTGAATGTCTGTGGAGGAATGCTAGGCATTTCTTTCCCATGAGCCGAATCCAGAGGAGCTAATAGTTCGGCACTGAGGTCTGAAGTCAAGTGGCGTTCTAACTCGCCCCAAAGGTGTTCCATTGGGTTCAGGCCGGGACTCTAGGGAGGCCAACCCATTTCAGAAAGGTTATGTTCGTAAGTCATTGGCTCACAGATGCTGCTTTGTGGCAGGGAGCACTGTTATGCTAGCACTCACCAAACCCAAACTCTTGCATCGGATTGTGACAAGGTATAGCATGATTTGTCATACCAAATCACTAACTTCCAATCACCCAACGTCCAGTGGCGTAGACTATCTCAAGCGTCGCATTGTGTTGACTACAGAAATGTGTGGTTTACGAGGAGCTTCTCGACTGTTCTACACCATTCTGCTTAATTACGTACGCAGTCATTGTACTAGCTGGAATGCTGATAGTACTTTGGAACACACGAATGCTTCCTTACGCTGATTTCATACTATTGTTTACAACTACCCTCAGCAATTCAAAAAAATGGTTCAAATGGCTCTAAGAACTATGGGACTCAATATCTGGAGGTCATCAGTCCCCTAGACTTAGAACTACTTAAGCCTAACTAACCTAAGGACATCACACACACACACACCCATGCCCGAGGCAGGATTCGAACCTGCGACCATAGCAGCAGCGCGGTTCCGGAATGAAGCGCCTAGAACCACTCGGCCACATCGGCCGGCGATGTGACTAACGTGGGAGCTGATTGCTCGATGGACTGATTTGGGGGAGGGGTCCAAACATCAACTTCATCGGTCCCGCTAACGTGTGAGCCAATGAGGTGAGGAAGCGAAATAAATTGTCGCAAAAGAGCGAGAAAAGGAAGTTGTCTGTTCCGTACGCTTACGTTAGTGTAGTTCACAAGATCGATACGAACAGAGCTACAAACATAAGAATAATCAAATAACACACAAACGTGAGGAATCAGCCTAAAGCCAATCGGAAAATGCCTAGAAGCCAACGTGACAGTTCATCACAATAAAGAGATATAGAAAAAATACAACTGAAATAGTGGATGCGGATTATAAATATATCTAAAAACTGAGCAATAGGAAAACGAGAGGTGAGGTGTGATAGGGGAATAATGCAAACTGTTAGGATCGGTAACTATGTATAGACTCGTCCATAAAGAACAAAAACACCTCAGTATAAAAAGCTTAGGTAGACCTAAAATGAGAAATGCAACAGGACTAACAATGTACACATCTCAACGACAGCACTTGCATCCGCCCAGTATCAGACGTAATATAAATAAACGAGGACTAAAACGGCTGTACATTAGGAGTACCATATAGCACTTCTCTCTCCTCCCGAAAAGGCCATGAAGGTCCAAAGGTACCGACTGGTCGCCGTGTCATCCTCAGCCCACAGGCCTCACTGGATGCGGATATGGAGTGTCATGTGGTCAGCACACCGCTCTCCCGGCCGTATGTCAGTTTCCGAGACCGGAGCCGCTACTTCTCAATCAAGTAGCTCCTCAGTTTGCCTCACAAGGGCTGAGTGTACCCCGCTTGCCAACAGCGCTCGGCAGACCGGATGGTCACCCATCCAAGTGCTAGCCCAGCCCGACAGCGTTTAACGTTGGTGATCTGACGGGAACCGGTGTTACCACTGCGGCAAGGCCGTTGGCCCATACAACACTACGCTGCAGATAAAACATTTAAATAATCTATTAATTCCGTCGGAACTGTTTTCGCTGTCAACAAACGTATCACTTTCTCTCTTTTACTCGTAGATATTCTATTTCTTATTCCCCTACACAGCTTCCAACTTCTCTCACAAATCTTCCTAAGCAGCTAGAAACTTACATTTGTTCTAAAATCTTTCGTTCCGATGATTTTTAACAGAACTTTTATATCTGCTGATTCTCATCACTTTTGTCTTTCATGAGGACGTGTCCCCATCCGAGAAGCGGATTATAGGCAACAACTTTGAGTCTTAGCTTCATAAGGCGCTACAAAGAGGTTTGGACTTTAATTCAAGACACAGGCGCGAAGTCTAGCGATCGGTAACTACATGCTAAGACTTTTCAACCCTTTTGATTGTTAAAAAAATCTAAGTGTTGTGTCGAGACTGACTGCCCATGCAAAAGTCTGTTGGCTTGAGAACATGGCAGGCAGATAGCTGCAGCCGCAACCGCACCTGCGCGACTTTCGTCTAGAGTCCGGGGAAAGGTGCCGTGGTGTACGAGCGTTTCCGTAATGCGAGTCAGCCTTGGGATGCCTGTCAAGGCAGCTGGGAGGAAGCGGGGCCAGCCGTGGCATTTGCGGCCGGGGAGTAACACAGCCCAGCATAGCCGAGGCGGCCTGCTTTTACGACCAACTCGCGCGCCAATAGCACCTGCTACTCTCCGCTAGAGGCCTCCCAGCACCAGATTACACATTACGAACCTGATAGCGAAAACTGTGGCGATAAATCTACATCTACATAAATACTCTGTGAACATGACAGGGTATCGTGCATTGCTTGTATGATCTCCACCTTTTGTACCCTTTTTCTGTTCCATTCTGTGTTTAAAGAAACTGAGAATACTACTGGAAACGTCAGAACGGCTACGGCAAGCGATAACATACCACACACACTGTGGTGACAAGTCAAGGGATATTGTTGTTGTTGTGGTCTTCAGTCCTAAGACTGGTTTGATGCAGCTCTCCATGCTACTCTATCCTGTGCAAGCTTCTTCATCTCCCAGTACTTACTGCAACCTACATCCTTCTGAATCTGCTTAGTGTATTCATCTCTTGGTATCCCTTTACGATTTTTACCCTCCATACTGACCCCCAATGCTAAATTTGTGATCCCTTGATGCCTCAGAACATGTCCTACCAACCGGTCTCTTCTTCTTGTCAAGTTGTGCCACAAACTCCTCCCCAATTCTACTCAATACCTCCTCATTAGTTCTGTGATCTACCCATCTAATCTTCTGTAGCACCACATTTCGAAAGCTTCTATTCTTTTCTTGTCCAAACTATTTATCGTCCCTGTTTCACTTCCATACATGGCTACACTCCGTACAAATACTCTCAGAAACGACTTCCTGACATTTAAATCTATACTCGATGTTAACAAATTTCTCTTCTTCAGAAACGCTTTCCTTGCCATTGCCGGTCAACATTTTATATCCTCTCTACTTCGACCATCATCAGTTATTTTGCTCCCCAAATAGCAAAACTCCTTTACTACTTTAAGTGTCTCATTTCCTAATCTAATTCCCTCAGCATCACCCGACTTTATTCGACTACATTCCATTATCCTCGTTTTGCTTTTGTTGATGTTCATCTTATATCCTCCTGTCAAGACACTCTCGATTCCGTTCAACTGCTCTTCCAAGTCCTTTGCTGTCTCTGACGGAATTACAATGTCATCGGCGAACCTCAGAGTTTTTATTTCTTCTCCAAGGATTTTAATACCTACTCCGAATTTTTCTTTTGTTTCCTTTACTGCTTGCGCAATATACAGATTGAATAACATCGGGGAGAGGCTACAACCCTGTCTCACTCCCTTCCCAACCACTGCTTCCCTTTCATGCCCCTCGACTCTTGTAACTGCCATCTGGTTTGTGTACAAATTGTAATTAGTCTTTCGCTCCCTGTAGTTTACCCCTGCCACCTTTAGAATTTGAAAGAGAGTATTCCAGTCAACATTGTCAAAAGCTTTCTTTAAGTCTACAAAAGCTAGAAACGTAGGTTTGCCTTTCCTTAATCTGTCTTCTAAGATAAGGGGTAAGGTCAGTATTGCCTCACGTGTTCCAACATTTCTACGGAATCCAAACTGATCTTCGCCGAGGTCGGCTACTACCAGTTTTCCCATTCGTCTGTAAAGAATTCGCGTCAAGGGAGACCTCCTAATAATATGTCGGCCTGCATTTTGCCCGGCTAGTGCAGCAACTTCACGTGGTATGCATTCAACAAGGCGCTGGAAGTCCATGCTGCCTCTATAGCCGTCCATATTTGCGAAAACTTTGCCGGTGCAGGATATTGTGCAAAGTCTCGATTATGTTCCACAAATGGTCGACGGAAATCTTGTCGGCCGATCTGAGTGGTCAAATCATTCACTAGAATTGTCCAGAATGTTCTTCAAACGAATCGCGAACATTTGTGGTCCGGTGACATGGCGTATTGTCATCCATAAAAATTCCATCGTTGTTTAGAAACCTGAAGTTGAATGGCTCTAAATGGTCCCCAAGTAGTCGAACATAACTATTGCCGGTCAATAACCGATTCAGTTGAACCAGAGGACCCAATCAATTCGATGTGACCACAACACACACCATTATGGAGCCACCACCTGCTTGGCAGTGCCTTCTTGACGACTTTGGTTCACAGCTTCGTGGGGTCTGCGACACACTCTGAAACGTCCCCTTTGAACAATTATACATGACTGTGCTTAAACTGACACACAATACTTTTAGCGCAACGCAATCTGACTTTCAAGAATCCCTACAAAAGAATGGCCCGGACTAACATCAACCTATACGTTTCACAAATCACTTACCTCACAAAAATCTTCGTTACTCGAACTACTGCAATACAGCGAGCGCCACTACTGCCAGCTAAATAAAAGATTCTAACTATTGAAGGCACTAACTACTGATAGGCACAGTTAACAAAAGAAAGATTTTGATAGAGAACAAACAATGTATTTACCTTAATATTGTTCAAAAGTCATATTAAATATATCAGTTCATGACATCCAGTCTTACAAATTTACTCTTTCTTAATGAGACACGTCCAGATCGTCCGCTCTCAAAATTCCGCCATCTCTCTTCCCACATCCACCTCTGCTGGCGGCTCACCTCCAACTGCGCAACGCTATGCGCTGTTCACATACAACTGCCCAACACTACAATGGCGAATATTGCAACAATGCCGACCAGCCTCAGACTGCACACAGCACAGGCAGTGATTTTCATACAGAGCGCTACGTGGCGTTACCAATAAGAAAACCTAAGCAGCCTACTTACAACTCGAACCCTACCATCAGCTCTTACCAACTGAAATCGGGACTGATCTGACCAGGCCTCGGTTTTGCATTCGCCTAGGGTCCAAACGATTTGGTCACGTGCCCAGGTGATGTGCAGTTAGCAAAGGCACTCGTGTCGTTCTGCTGCTACAACCCATTAACGCCAAATTTCGCCGCACTGTCCTAATGGATACGTTCACCGTACGTCCCACATTGATTTCTGCGGTTATTTTACGCAATGTTTCTTTTCTGTTAGCACTGAGAGGTAATACCCGCAATCTGGTATTCTCAGCACGTTCTTGGCACTGTGGATCTCGGAATACTGATTTCCCTAACGATTTCCGTTATGAAATGTCCCACGCGTCTACCTCCAGCTACCGTTCCTTGTTCAAAGTCTGTTAATTCCTGTCGTGCAGGCATAATCACGTTGAAAAGCTTTTCACGTGAATCACATGAGCACAAACGACAGTTCTGTCAATGCACTGCTCTCTTACACCTTGTGTACGCGTCACTACCGCTGTCTATATATTTGCATATCGCTGTCCCATGACTTGCCACCTCAGTGTACAATTGCAAAAGTGCGTTACGCTCTCTGGAAAATGCTTATTCTTTGTAATGTTCATATTAAGGGAGAAATGAACTGGGACTAATACAGTATGAGATTTTGGGAAGATATTGCATGTAATTGTCAGAATATGTTACTGTTGCGGTTGCTTTAAAAACTGGTAAATGACAGAATTTTGAACTGTTAGCGAACCTGAAAAGATGGTTAGGGCTGTAACGACTGATTTTAAGAATATACACTCCTGGAAATGGAAAAAAGAACACATTGACACCGGTGTGTCAGACCCACCATACTTGCTCCGGACACTGCGAGAGGGCTGTACAAGCAATGATCACACGCACGGCACAGCGGACACACCAGGAACCGCGGTGTTGGCCGTCGAATGGCGCTAGCTGCGCAGCATTTGTGCACCGCCGCCGTCAGTGTCAGCCAGTTTGCCGTGGCATACGGAGCTCCATCGCAGTCTTTAACACTGGTAGCATGCCGCGACAGCGTGGACGTGAACCGTATGTGCAGTTGACGGACTTTGAGCGAGGGCGTATAGTGGGCATGCGGGAGGCCGGGTGGACGTACCGCCGAATTGCTCAACACGTGGGGCGTGAGGTCTCCACAGTACATCGATGTTGTCGCCAGTGGTCGGCGGAAGGTGCACGTGCCCGTCGACCTGGGACCGGACCGCAGCGACGCACGGATGCACGCCAAGACCGTAGGATCCTACGCAGTGCCGTAGGGGACCGCACCGCCACTTCCCAGCAAATTAGGGACACTGTTGCTCCTGGGGTATCGGCGAGGACCATTCGCAACCGTCTCCATGAAGCTGGGCTACGGTCCCGCACACCGTTAGGCCGTCTTCCGCTCACGCCCCAACATCGTGCAGCCCGCCTCCAGTGGTGTCGCGACAGGCGTGAATGGAGAGACGAATGGAGACGTGTCGTCTTCAGCGATGAGAGTCGCTTCTGCCTTGGTGCCAATGATGGTCGTATGCGTGTTTCGCGCGTGCAGGTGAGCGCCACAATCAGGACTGCATACGACCGAGGCACACAGGGCCAACACCCGGCATCATGGTGTGGGGAGCGATCTCCTACACTGGCCGTACACCACTGGTGATCGTCGAGGGGACACTGAATAATGCACGGTACATCCAAACCGTCATCGAACCCATCGTTCTACCATTCCTAGACCGGCAAGGGAACTTGCTGTTCCAACAGGACAATGCGCGTCGGCATGTATCCCGTGCCACCCAACGTGCTCTAGAAGGTGTAAGTCAACTACCCTGGCCAGCAAGATCTCCGGATCTGTCCCCCATTGAGCATGTTTGGGACTGGATGAAGCGTCGTCTCACGCGGTCTGCACGTCCAGCACGAACGCTGGTCCAACTGAGGCGCCAGGTGGAAATGGCATGGCAAGCCGTTCCACAGGACTACATCCAGCATCTCTACGATCGTCTCCATGGGAGAATAGCAGCCTGCATTGCTGCGAAAGGTGGATATACACTGTACTAGTGCCGATATTGTGCATGCTCTGTTGCCTGTGTCTATGTGCCTGTGGTTCTGTCAGTGTGATCATGTGATGTATCTGACCCCAGGAATGTGTCAATAAAGTTTCCCCTTCCTGGGACAATGAATTCACGGTGTTCTTATTTCAATTTCCAGGAGTGTATAATATTAAGTTTCAGGTACGTGCCCAGAGGTTTGTTGCAATTTTCTGAACCTCAGATTCATTTCTACTCATGTTGTGTGGATAGTGGAAGGATGACGGGTTCAATGGAGCCTACATCACGGTCTTCGCCTTTTGAGCAAATCATTCCATAAGTACAGCTAATTAAAAATCCGTTCACGCAACGGCACAGATGCGCACTCCCTGCTACTTACAATCACGATGCAGAATTGAAAATTGAATGCGTTTGCTAATGTACTATGATTAAAATATTTCAGCTCTGTTGCAGCGCAGCTTCTCTGAACATCCGAAATCCCTCTCAGGCATTCACATTGGACTTGAACGGATGGAACGAGGCTAGTTTAGTAACTTACTGAGCTTGAACTATAAAATTCTTTTGCTGTGACATTCACAAGAGAGAGAGAGAGAGAGAGAGAGCTTTTAAAAATGGCTCTGAGCACTATGGGACTTAACATCTATGGTCATCAGTCACCTAGAACTTAGAACTATTTAAACGTAACTAACCTAAGGACAGCACACAACACCCAGTCATCACAAGGCAGAGAAAATCCCTGACCCCGCCGGGAATCGAACCCGGGAACCCGGGCGTGGGAAACGAGAACGCTACCGCACGACCACGAGAGCTTTTATGCCATCAAGTTAAATTAATGACAGAGACAGTTAGATAATATCTGCATCAGATTATATATTATCATAGAAATACTCTACTTGTCATTCACTTTCCTGCTCCGTTCGCAAACGAAGTGAGAGAGAAACGATTGTCTATATGCCTCCGTACGAGTCAGATTTCTCTCACCTTGTCCTCTCGGGAATTACGCGAAATGTACGTTGGTAGCAGTAGGCCTAGGATGGTTTTGCAGTCGGTCGCAAATACCGTTCCTTTAAACTTTCTCAGCAGCATTTCACAAAGAGAATATATTTCAAACATGGATTCCCATTAAGTTCACGAAGTAATTCCGTAATGCTCACGTGTTAATCGAACGTATCGGTAGCAAATCTAGCAGCACTCCTCTGAATTTCTTTCATGTCTTCATTTAGTATGATTCTTCATTTAATGTGACCTGGTGCGGAACCCATACACTCGATCAGTACTCAAGAATGGGCCGCACGCGTTTTCTGTACGCAGTCTCCTGTACAGATGAAGAACATTACCCTATAATTCTTCCAGTAAACCGAAGTCGATTATTCGCCTTTCCTACAACCGACTTTACCTGATCGTTCCATTTCATTTCGCTTTGCAACGTCACATCTACATATTTAAACGACGTGATCATGTGAAGAAGCACTCCACTAATGCTTGATTCTAACATTACATTTTCCCCTACTCATCTTCATTATGTTACATTTTCCCAAATTTAAAGCAAGCTGCCATTTATCATACCAAATAGAAATTTTGTCTAAATCACCTTGTACCCTCCTCAGTCACTCAAAGACGAATCTTTCCCGTACACTACAGTGCATCAGTGAACAGTCGCAGATTGCTGCTCGCCGTGTCCGTCAGGTGACTATATGACTTAGTCTGTACGCATGGGCGTTCGTTAACAGTCTGAAGTGTGGCACTGTCTCAAATGCTATTGCTTTCCGGAAAACTAGGAATATGGAATCTGTCTGTTTGCTCCTCGTGCATGGTTCGCAAGACATCACGCGAGAAAATTAAGTTTCACGCGAACGCGAACGATGGTTTCTAAGCCCGTATTGCGACGTGGACAGAAGTATTTCTACCTGAAGAAAATAAATTGTAATTAGACTTGTAACATGTTAAGAATATGACGATGATATCGGAACAATAGTATCGGTACCGAAAGCATCGCGTTTTTTCTTGAACAGAAAATGACTCACTGATGAATTTTTTCGGAATATCATCCCAGTGTACTGGTAGATGTTTCGGCAAGTTTCTCACTTGGTATCTTCCAACCATTTGAATGCACACATCACGCTACGCGGTCGCTGCCTCCAGCATCGCCACCTGGTCTTACTCTCATAAGGCAGACTGACTAGTCCATAGCTGACCCTGCCGGTAAAAATGTGTGAATTGACCAAGGGTTTTGCCGTCGCCTCGGGAGGCATTCGGGTAACCAACTCAAATGACTGGCCCAACGTTCACCATTCGATGCAGTAGCACAGTTAGAATGAATGTAAGCTAAAAATACCAGAAGTGGCCGCGCGGTTCTGGCGCTGCAGTCTGGAACCGCGAGACCGCTACGGTCGCAGGTTTGAATCCTGCCTCGGGCATGGATGTGTGTGATGTCCTTAGGTTAGTTAGGTTTAACTAGTTCTAAGTTCTAGGGGACTAATGACCTCAGCAGTTGAGTCCCATAGTGCTCAGAGCCATTTGAACCATTTTTTTAAAAATGCCAGAGGTGCGGCGGAAATTCGTTCCGTCTTCCTCGTCGCAGTTCTTTAGCGTGACACTGAGTATAACAACCGTGTGCGTCATCGTCGATCTCAAGCAGGACTCGTGACGTGCAAGCAAGAGAGACAATTTGGGGAGCGGCTTGTTTACCTTCAGCGAATGGCACCGATAACGAAGATTGCAATGGCGAAATTGATGTGTGGAGTGGAGTTGAGACAGCTCAGTCGAAAGGCAGATAAGCTTTGGAATGGCTGGAGTGCTTAAGCCACTGTGAGACGATCCGATCTCGTTGGGGATTTACACGTCTGCCTCATGTCTACTGGCCCTTCTTTCATCTGGCCCTGCTACCCTGCCATTGTAGCAGCAGTAACCGATCTAACAACTACTTAGCAATCATGTACAACCGCTCGCTCACCGATAGATCTGTACCTACAGATTGGAAAAATGCCCAGGTCGCACCAGTGTTTAAGAAGGGTAGTAGGAGTAATCCATCGAACTACAGACGTATATCATTGACGTCGGTTTGCAGTAGGGTTTTGGAGCATATACTGTATTCAAACATTATGAATCACCTCGAAGGGAACGATCTATTGATACGTAATCAGCATGGTTTCAGAAGACATCGTTCTTGTGCAACGCAGCTAGCTCTTTATTCGCACGAAGTAATGGCCGCTATCGACAGGGGATCTCAGGTTGATTCCGTATTTCTGGATTTCCGGAAAGCTTTTGCCACCGTTCTTCACAAGCGACTTCTAATCAAGCTGCGGGCCTATGGGGTATCGTCTCAGTTGTGCGACTGGATTCGTGATTTCCTGTCAGGAAGGTCGCAGTTCGTAGTAATAGACGGCAAATTATCGAGTAAAACTGAAGTGATATCAGGTGTTCCCCAGGGAAGCGTCCTGGGGCCTCTGCTGTTCCTGATCTATATAAATGACCTGGGAGACAATCTGAGCAGTTCTCTTAGGTTGTTCGCAGATGATGCTGTAATTTACCGTCTAGTAAGGTCATCCGAAGACCAGTATCAGTTGCAAAGCGATTTGGAAAAGATTGCTGTATGGTGTGGCAGGTGGCAGTTGACGCTAAATAACGAAAAGTGTGAGGTGATCCACATGAGTTCCAAAAGAAATCCGTTGGAATTCGATTACTCGATAAATAGAACAATTTTCAAGGCTGTCAATTCAACAAAGTACCTGGGTGTTAAAATTACGAACAACTTCAGTTGGAAAGACCACACAGATAATATTGTGGGGAAGGCGAGCCAAAGGCTGCGTTTCATTGGCAGGACACTGCAACAAGTCCACTAAAGAGACAGCTTACACTACACTCGTTCGTCCTCTGTTAGAATATTGCTACGCAGTGTGGGATCCTTACCAGGTGGGATTGACGGAGGACATCGAGGGGGTGCAAAAAAGGGCAGCTCGTTTTCTATTATCAGGTAATAGGGGAGAGAGTGTGGCAGATATGATACGCGAGTTGGGATGGAAGTCATTAAAGCAAAGACGTTTTTCGTCGCGGCGAGATCTATTTACGAAATTTCAGTCACCAACTTTCTCTTCCGAATGCGAAAATATTTTGATAAGCCCAACCTACATAGGTAGGAATGACCATCAAAATAAACTAAGAGAAATCAGAGCTCGAACAGAAAGGTTTAGGTGTTCGTTTTTCCCACGCGCTGTTCTGGAGTGGAATGGTAGATAGATAGTATGATTGTGGTTCGATGAACCCTCTGCCAAGCACTTAAATGTGAATTGCAGAGTAATCATGTAGATGTAGATGCGCCAGACACTTGTCTTTTATAGGTGTTGCCGACCGCAGAGATGTATCCTGCCTGGTTACATATCTCTGTTTTTGTAAACGCATGCCTATACCAGTTCCTTTGGCGCTTCAGTGTATGAGTGCCAGTGAGAGTGTTCGCCTGATTTTATGCATCCCACACAATTTAACTGTTACGCATTTCCTTCTTCATGAAAATTCTCGGCCGCACACTGGACAGACAATGAGGACACTCCTACAGCGTTTTCGATGGGAATTGTTCGATCATCCACCATACAGCCCGGACTTAGATCTTTCTAATTTTCATCTTAGCTCACACGAACCGCTGGCAATGAAGACATTTTGGCACAGACAACAAGCTGTAGATCACCGCAGAGAATCAGCAGAAATCATAGGCGGCTGCCTTCTATAACGAGGGTATTGGGAAGCTGCTACAACGCTACAATAAATGTCTCAGTCGGAGTGGCGACTATGTAGATAAGTAACTGGAAGGTGTAGCTAACTGTCGCAAAAAAATATTTTTGAGTTTCACTGTGGTTTCCATTTCGCGACCAATCGGACCTTACTAGATAAATGACCTTGATGACTGGTGGAACAGACACATTCGTAATTTAAAATGGTTGTTATACTGCTGTTAGAACTGGTGTAAATCTCCCGCAAGTGCTTTATTGGAGCTTCCTGTCCTGAGCCCTCATGATACATGCCTACATGTTAGTGGATTTTTTCTACCCTACAATGGTAGCAACTAAGTACAAAATAAAAGAAGTCGTATCTCACTAACAACGATTCGTAGGGTTACAGACACCTCAGACAGGTGCCTATAACCGGACCGGCTTCGGAACTTTGTTGTTTCCGAAACAGAGTTCATTAACCCTACTTGATATATTTGTCTCTCCACCATTACTGAAATGTTTATTCCATAATAACTGGGAGATGCCGTACACGCAAGTTGTTGACTAACCTAGTATGTTAATAAAGTCCTCTTGTTATTCACGGCTTGTTCTACTTTTCCGTCTCTTACTGTGTGACACTACAAACCAAAGAAAGTCTCTACGCAAGTAGTGCCCTTGTACGTAAAAAAATTTACTTTTTTAATTGCACAACTTCATGTGTAAGTTTGTTCATGCTGGTCTTTAACGCTGTCGCTCCGGTGTCCCTCGTGTGTGCCCTACAAAGGCACGAGTCCGCGCGAGCTTCATTCGCGTCTTCTGCAGGAAAACACGTCCTTCCACGCACGACGCGCAGAATGTTTACGCGGATATCCACGTGTAAACATGCCCAGGCAACATATGCGTCCTCGTCGTGCGGCACCGCGCAACTGTTATCTGCATCACTTCGCGGAAGTTCCGGCGCACGCCGTCTGCGAACCGGAAGGTAGCACAGATACGCGATCGCTGCAAAAGTACGGCAGCGGAAATAAACGTATTCCTTTGCAACCCAGCGCTAAAGCAAACATCAACTTTCAGCCCCAAGCATTAGTGTCGGTATCGTCGAAAGGAAGCGTCTGGTCGGTAGAAATTTATGTCTCTGCTGTGTTCGGCAGTGCCCTTAGATTTTCCTTCACGCTGCAACATAAATTTTGACGGCGAGTAAACCGACACATTTCCTACCTCAATGTGCAGTCAATTAAACTCTCGCGTTTTGGAATGCTGCCTCTAAAATAAGAAGCAATTCGAGCTGAAAAATTATCTAATTGGGAAGGAGGATGGCAGGTTCAGAGTGACCAGAAAAGTAATGAAGTACGATATGATAGAGATCGCTTAAAAATTCTTGTCTGACCAAGCCTCGAGTATAGTTCGTCAATTTAGAGATCCAGTTTCTAGAATTACGGCGCTGCTGGCATTACGCGAGATTGTTGTAGAAATATGTTTGTTTGTTGGCTTGTATCGGAAGTGGGCTCTCCGGATTCCGTAAGTTAGGCTCTGCGAGATGAACATGCTTCTTGTAGCGCCTACCACAGCAGCAATTCATTGCACATTTCTTTAACTCTCGCTATGACTAATCCAACTTGGTAGGAGTCCCACACTGACTAACAATACTGAAGAACCTGTCGATCGATTTTTCTGCGAGCGACCTCCTTCGTGGGTGAATTATATTTTGTAAGGGTTCCTCCGGAAAAGCATGTGTCTGGTTTCTGCTATCTTCGATATTACATTTACGTGGTCGATCTCTCTCTCTCTCTCTCTCTCTCTCTCTCTCTCTCTCTCTCTCTCTCTCTCTCTCACACACACACACACACACACACACACACACACACACACACACACGCTGGTCTAGCGGGCGCCGGAACGGTATCTCAGCGTGTTCTGTCTGTAATAAAAACCTGAGCGAAGTATTCAGCGATGAACTTGAAGGGGTGTCATCTGACTTCCGCCCAGATCAAATGCCGAGAACAATGACAAACAAAATGGAAAAGGTAGCTGGTAGAACAGTAGACTCCCATCCTGAAGGTCGCGGATTCAATCCCAGATAGGTGCACGGACTTGTCCTCCTTTCTTCCTGATCCAGTCATCCTGCTATCAGATGAGTCCCATGGTCACCTCGCCCTCGGCAGTCCCCTTCCGGAGATCCGAATGGTAGGTTGGCGGCCGGCCGAAGTGGCCGTGCGGTTAAAGGCGCTACAGTCTGGAACCGCAAGACCGCTACGGTCGCAGGTTCGAATCCTGCCTCGAGCATGGATGTTTGTGATGTCCTTAGGTTAGTTAGGTTTAACTAGTTCTAAGTTCTAGGGGACTAATGACCTCAGCAGTTGAGTCCCATAGTGCTCAGAGCCATTTGAACCATTTGGTAGGTTGGCGAGGGGGGGGGGGGGGGAGGGCGCTCGGAGGGAGAGGGGTGGGGGGGGGGGGCAGGAACAGTGTTCTGAGTTTAAAATCTTCCGCTGGGCACCAGACTCCCCAGACATAAACATTATTGAGCATATCTGGGATGTCTTGCACATGCTGTTCAGAGGAGATTCCACCCGCTAGTACTCTTACGGATTTATGGACAGCCGTGCAGGATTCATGGTGTCAGTTCCCTCCAGCACTGTTTGAGACATTAGTCTGAGTCCATGCCATGTCGTGTTGCAGGACTACTTCTTGCTCCCTGGGGCCTTACACGATATTTGGCAGGTGTACCAGTTTCTTTGGCTTTTCAGTGTAGTAGTAATATAGATAATGATCCACTGAGTAAAAAAGCGGCCATATATTCCGTTACATCTTGATGAAGAACCAGACTTTGATCCTATGGGAGGATAAAGGGAAAAGGTAGTCTACAGGAGAGACTGCCTACGATGCAGTAGAATATCGCTCAAGTGTGTGGGACACACATCAAATAGGACTAACGTGTGATATTGATGATAAAAAAGGTCACCTGTTTGCTTCACGCGGGAGAAATCGACAAGCTTAAAAAACTAAATTTTAGGATAAGAGTTAACTATCCTGTGAAAGCCTACACACCAAGTTTCGAGGAGGACTTTAGGGATATTGTACAGCAGCCAACGCAAAATAAACGAAAAAACATAGTCACATCCTGGAGCAAAGACATATTTGGAAACAACCAATTGTTGTAGGTCTAAGTTATGATACTAATGCGGCACTGCAGCTTTTCAACGATGTCTGCTCGGTGCTACTCGACCTGACATGCTGCCCACGTTAGGAAATTCTGCACAATGCGTGTATTTCACCGAGGTCGACTGCACTGTCGTTCTAGCCGGCCATGATACTCCACGTTGTGATGTCATAAGCTCGTCACGCTTCGTGTTCAAGGTCCGTCAGAGGATAGCGGTAGGTCGATCAAGTATCTCTATTGTCTGCATGGGCAACTCAGTGTACAGGTTTTGTGAGGGAGGCGAAATAATCTCAGAGTTCTAGAAAAATGTATTAATGTCGATAGGAAAGAAGGCAAGGGCTGACAAGCTTGAATTTTACCGAAATGTCAGTTTATTAGGTCATGGCTGCAAAGTACTAACACAACTTATCTACAGAAAAATGAAAGGACTGATAGAAGCTGACCTGAGATAAGATTGTTTGAGTTCTGGGGAATTTTAATACATGAGTCAATACTGACCCCGCGACTTACATTAGAAGATAGGTTATAAAAGACAAACAGACATTTATAGGTTAAGAAGAAGCCTTTGACAAAGTTGAATACAGTACCACTTTTGGAATTCTCAGACTACGAGAAATAAAATACGAGAAGCGAAAGGTATCAACAACCTATACAGAAACTGGAATGCAGTTATAACAGTCTGAGAACACGTAACGGAGAAAGTAACTGTTGCAGTAACCCCATGGCGTTCCAACAGAACATCTAGTAAACATTGGAAGAAACCAAGGAACAAAGAACTAGGATCAGGGTGACGAAATAAAAGCTTACAAAATCATTTGAACAGAATGGTTCAAATGGTTCAAATGGCTCTGAGCACTATGGGACTCAACTGCTGAGGTCATTAGTCCCCTAGAACTTAGAACTAGTTAAACCTAACTAACCTAAGGACATCACAAACATCCATGCCAGAGGCAGGATTCGAACCTGCGACCGTAGCGGTCTTGCGGTTCCAGACTGCAGCGCCTTTAACCGCACGGCCACTTCGGCCGGCTTTGAACAGAATGAGTGGATTCTTGAAATACGTTTACAAGACCAATAAAATAATGATAACGGAAGGTAGTCGAATTAAGTGACGTCATGCTTCGTAATTACACAGAGTAGAAAATGAGACCCTGAAAGTGGTAAACAAATGTTGCTAATTCGACAGAAAAATCCAACGAGGCGGCGCGGAGGTGAGCACACTGGACTCGCATTCGGGAGGACGATGGTTCAAATGTTCAAATGTGAGTGAATTCCTAAGGGACCAAACTGCTAAGGTCATCGGTCCGTAGACTTACACACTACTTAAATTAACTTATGCTAAGAACAACACACACAGCCATGCCTGAGGGAGGACTCGAACCTCCACTGGGAGAGGCAGCGCAATCCGTGACATGGCGCCTCTAACCACGCGGCCACTCTGCGCGGCACGACGGTTCAAACCTGATTTAGGTTTTCTGTGATTTTCCTAAATGGCTTCAGGCAAATACGGGGATGGTTCCTTTGAAAGGACACGGCCGACTTCCTTCCCCATCTTTCCCTAATCCGATAGAACCGATGACCTCGCTGTCTGGTCCTCTCCCCAAAATCAACCAATCTACCATCGACAGATAAATAACTGAACGATGGCAGAAATAATGAGGGAATGAAATACTGATTGACAATAACTAAAGAAGAAGCAACTTCCTGGCAGATTAAAACTGTGTGCCCGACCGAGACTCGAACTCGGGACCTGTTCGAGTCTCGGTCGGGCACACAGTTTTAATCTGCCAGGAAGTTTCATATCAGCGCACACTCCGCTGCAGAGTGAAAATCTCATTCTGGAAAGAAGAAGCACTTCTGGAGAAGAGAAAATAATGTTAACAGCGAATATACTCGTAGATTGAAGTATACAGAAGTCTTTTCTCAAAATACTTGTTTGGTGTGTGGGCCCAACGGAAGTGGTGCATGGATGGTCAACAGCAGAGAAAAGAGGAATACGGAAGTTTCTGAAATGTGATGACAGAAAAACACTGAATATTAGATGGGTAGATCAGAGAAGTAATGATGAGGTACTGAACCGAATTGGCTTGGAGAGAAATTTACGGCACAACTGATTAAATGGAGAGATAAGTGGATAAGTCACATTGTGTAGATTCAAGGATTAGTTAATTTGCTAACGGAAGGAAGAAAGGAAGGAAGATTGAGGTTAACGCCCCGTCGACATCGAGGTCATTAGAGACGGTGCACAAGCTCGGATTGTGTCAAGGATGGGGGAAGGAAATCGGCCGTGTCCCTTCAAAGGAACCATCCCTGCATACGCTTCGTTATACTTAGGGAAATCACGCATAACCTAAATCTGCGTGAACGGACGCGGGTTTGAACCGTCGTCCTCCCGAATGCCAGTCCCGCGTGCTAACCACTGCTCCACCTCGCTCGGGAATTTGGTAACGGAGGAAAGCGTGGGGCGTAAACATTGTAACGGCTTAACTGAAATAAGCAGTTCCAAATGGATGTAGTGTGCAGTAATTATGCGGAGATGAAGAGGCTTCCACAGGATAGACTTGTTTGGAGAGCTGAACAGAGCCAGCCTTCCGTCTGAACAAACCACGAAGAGGAAACAATAACTGCTACTGTTATGAGCAGTGTCACCGTTTGGTAATGAATAGTGTTGTAAAAAACTGTGAATGGAATACGCGTGCCTTAGTAGAAAAGTAAGTTCGTGTTTCATTTCTGCGCTCGGCGTTGAAACGCCAGTTCGAAAAGGTGGCGTTCCTGCGACTGCCTCGAGAAGCGGCTGCTGAGCTAACGAACGGTGTTGTTCTGCATTCCTACCAGCTGTTCACACGCAGCTGTGGCACCGGCTAAACAACCTCTCATCACTTGCAGCCACGCCATACTGTCGGTTCTGGGCTACGTTCTTGTCACCGATATATGCGACGAAAATCACCTCCTGTAAATGCCTCGGTAAGCATTATAATACTAAAGTTGTGTGTCCACCCTTGAAAGTTGTAACAAGGGAACTACCGAGTTGGAAAGCCTAAAACTGAATAAAAACGAATATGAGAGATGGAGATGTGTTCGTTCTACTAATCATCAAGGTCATTTTTCTACAAAACTCTGCATTTATGCGCAATCAGTGTATAAACCATTGATCAGTAAGTGGCTCGAAACAGCATATCCAGACACTCCGGGATGATGATGGCATTGAAACAGAAGATGAGAAGCGTAAAGCTGAAATACTAAACACCTTTTTCCAAAGCTGTTTGACAGAGGAAGACCGCACTGCAGTTCCTTCTCTAAATCCTCGCACAGACGAAAAAATGGTTGACATCGAAATAAGTGTCCAAGGAATAGAAAAGCACCTGCAATCACTCAACAGAGGAAAGTCCACTGGATCTGACGGGATACCAGTTCGATTCTACACAGAGTACGCGAAACAACTTGCCCCCTTCTAACAGCCGTGTACCGTAAGTCTCTAGAGGAACGGAAGGTTCCAAATGATTGAAAAAGAGCACAGGTAGTCCCAGTCTTCAAGAAGGGTCGTCGAGCAGATGCGGAAAACTATAGACCCATATCTGTAACGTCGATCTGTTGTAGAATCTTAGAACATGTTTTTTGCTCGCGTATCATGTCGTTTCTGGAAACTCAGAATCTACTCTGTAGGAATCAACATGGATTCCGGAAACAGCGATCGTGTGAGACCCAACTCGCTTTATTTGTCCATGAGACCCAGAAAATATTAGATACAGACTCCCAGGTAGATGCTATTTCCTTGGCTTCCGGAAGGCGTTCGATACAGTTCCGCACTATCGCCTGATAAAGTAAGAGCCTACGGAATATCAGACCAGCTGTGTGGCTGGACTGAAGAGTTTTTAGCAAACAGAACACAGCAAGTTGTTCTCAATGAAGAGACGTCTACAGACGTTAAAGTAACCTAAGGCGTACCACAGGGGAGTGTTATGGGACCATTGCTTTTACAATATATATATATATATATATATATATATATATATATATATATATATATATATATATATATGACCTAGTAGATAGTGTTGGAAGTTCCATGCGGCTTTTTGCGAATGATGCTGTAGTATATAGAGAGAAGTTGCAGCATTAGAAAATTGTAGCGAAATGCAGGAAGATCTGCAGCGGATAGGCACTTGGTGCAGAGAGTGGTGCCGGGCGGGGTGGCCGAGCGGTTCTAGGCGCTACAGTCTGGAACCGCGCGACCGCTACGGTCGCAGGTTCGAATCCTGCCTCGGGTATGGATGTGTGTGATGTCCTTAGGTTAGTTAGGTTTAAGTAGTTCTAAGTTCTAGGGGACTGATGACCTCAGCAGTTAAGTCCCATAGTGCTCAGAGCCATTTGAACCATTTTGCAGGGAGTGACAGCTGACCCTTAACATAGACAAATGTAATGTATTGCGAATACATAGAAAGAAGGATCCTTTATTGTATGATTATATGATAGCGGAACAAACACTGGTAGCAGTTACTTCTGTAAAATATCTGGGAGTATGCGTGCGGAACGATTTGAAGTGGAATGATCATATAAAATTAATTGTTGGTAAGGCGGGAGCCAGGTTGAGATTCACTGGGAGAGTCCTTAGAAAATGTAGTCCATCAACAAAGGAGGTGGATTACAAAACACTCGTTCGACCTATACTTGAATATTGCTCATCAGTGTGGGATCCGTACCAGGTCGGGTTGACAGAAGAGATAGAGAAGATCCAAAGAAGAGCGGCGCGTTTCGTCACAGGGTTATATGGTAAGCGTGATAGCGTTACGGAGATGTTTAGCAAACTCAAGTGGCAGACTCTGCAAGAGAGGCGCTCTGCATCGCGGTGTAGCTTGCTGTCCAGGTTTCGAGAGGGTGCGTTTCTGGATGAGGTATCGAATATATTGCTTCCTCCTACTTATACCTCCCGAGGAGATCACGAATGTAAAATTAGAGAGATTCGAGCGCGCACGGAGGCTTTCCGGCAGTCGTTCTTCCCGCGAACCATACGCGACTGGAACAGAAAAGGGAGGTAATGACAGTGGCACGTAAAGTGCTCTCCGCCACACACCGTTGGGTGGCTTGCAGAGTATAAATGTAGATGTAGATGTAGATGAAAGATTAGAGAATTACAGAAGCACAACTCGCTCAAGGGACAATACCGTCCAACGTAATGAGTACCATATTCACAAGGGTCACAGCTGAGGTATTTTTTTTGCAAAAAATTAACGTTTGTATGAAACAAAATGTCTTAACAACATACGCAGTACTCTCAGTCGTATTTCCCAAAACGTGACTTGCAGTGTTGTCTGAGACGACCTTCTAAACCCGCAGGGCAGGACAAGTAGTAGGAATTGTGGAAGTGGGCCAGAATGAGCGGCTGTCAGTTACACTCCAAACATAACACTTTATTTAGTTGTCCAAACATTACAGTGCAACTTCTAAGCTTGACTGTCGACAGAAAACGCCTCTCATTCTAAAACGGCTTAAGGCCCATAAATTTAAAACAACATAACTACAATAACCTTTCAATAGGCAGAAGGCCCAAGCTTTATGATCAATAAGAAGCCTTACTTCAAACGGCTGAAGGCCTTTGTCAAAAAAGAAACTGGAAACAATTCTCCAAGGCAGAAGACCCTAAGCTTTTAACCTTAAATAGTATTTATGCCCAAGTGATGTAAGACCTGATAAGTAAGAATCCAAAATTTTAAAGCGGCTGTTTAAGAACAAAACAACTACAATGAATTTTCAACAGGCAGAAAGCCCACAGCTTTATCTTAGAAAAGGTAATACTTGATAAGTAAGATCCTTAAAACTTAAAGCGGCTGAAGGCCGATGCTTTTAAAAACAATACAATAAATTTTCAACAGGTACAAGGCCCAACCTTTATCTTTAGAGGACGTAAGACTTGCTCCATTTAGAAAAACTTACTTTTAAAACGGCTGAAGGCCTTTGGTTCAAATGGCTCTGAGCACTATGGGACTTAACATCTGAGGTCATCAGTCCCCTATAACTTAGATCTACTTAGACCTAACTAACCTAAGGACATCACACACATCCATGCCCGAGGCAGGATTCGAACCTGCGACCGTAGCGGTCGCGCGGTTCCAGACTGAAGCGCCTAGAACCGTTCGGCCACTTCGGCCGGCCCTTCAAGACCTTTGTTTTTAAAAACACAAAATGGTTCAAATGGCTCTGAGCACTATGGGACTCAACTGCTGAGGTCATTAGTCCCCTAGAACTTAGAACTAGTTAAACCTAACTAACCTAAGGACATCACAAACATCCATGCCCGGGGCAGGATTCGAACCTGCGACCGTAGCGGTCTTGCGGTTCCAGACTGCAGCGCCTTTAACCGCACGGCCACTTCGGCCGGCTTAAAAACACAATTACAAGTATACACATTCCAACCATCGACTATGAGCCATTCAAATACACAATTAAACGCTAATAAGAATGCAGTATGGGCATAGCGCTCAGAAGTTTCCAAGAGGCCCGGTCTGCCCTTGAAATCTTAACGTTCGCTTAGGTGAGACAAGAAGGCAGCCCAACTATACTCGATCCGCTGGCAACACAACAAAGAGACAGTCAGGGATCCACCGACAAGACGACTTGCTAACCACCGACCAGTTACAGACATAGCCGCCCACAATCAAAAATACATTAAGCTCTCAAAAACTACACACCATTTTGGACAGTGACAACAGGTGAGGAAAGGACACGCCTGAATTAACGTCAGCGACCAGGGCAGGTAACCGGAACACTAACGGCCAAAAGACAGAAAATTCCTCTGGTGAACTTGAATTTCAAACCGACAAATATAGTTAATTCCACCACATTGCGGCTAAATCTTCACCAACTCGAACACTCGCTGTTGCTCCCAGGAATACCGCCAACAGCGAACCACCAACCAAGGGGACAACGTGAACAGACGTGGCTTTGGTAATTAAATCACCACTCAACTTCCATGTCCTGGGTCGGTGAGCCACGAACTTCGTAGCACTCGGAACAGCTCCCACACGCTTTCACACCGCGCAGAGATCGCCAGAGGGCCCGGCCGACTGCGCCGTGCGGAGACTTGCTTGCTGATCCGCTCCAACCGACCGACTGACTGCCAGTACGCCGAAAACGTTTAAAACAAGTTGTTAATGGAAATGACACCAACTACACACACAGTTTGACAAACACTTGCACGAAGACTTGAGCGACACTCAGCAGTGGCTGTGCAATCACGAAGACAAATCGGGAGTCGATACACACACACAGCCAACCAATAAGCGATCGGCGAGCCAATTCACGTCGTCCAGTTGGACGACCGACTGACGATCCACGAAGACCGTTCCCAGCGTGGCAGCAGCGGTCGGGTGAGCCATGGACATCCAGCCTCACTGCTGCTCCAACCCAACTGAACTACTGCCGCTTTCCAACTCCACGACTGGCAGGTCTGAACTGCCATCCTGGCACATTCCAACTCACTCTACGACAGACGACAACCGGGAAGTAATAGCGGTGCAGCAAAGATAACAAGTGAGGGCTATATCGATAGGCGCTGCTGCTGCCGCTGACGGGCAGACAAAGCAGCAACTCAGTGACAACAGAAATTGAAACTAACGTAACGAGGTGGCAACACGAAAAAAACAGGATGTAAAATAAGAGATGGCACGAGCGCGAGTCACTCACGGCTCACTGTCATACGTGTTCATTTATTCGTCAATGAAGTTTCAATGTGGTGGTCAAAACGCAGTAGAATGGAACAGCTTGTGGAAAAATTCTTGATTTTCATTTATTCGTGTTGCTCACAGGCAATTTAAAAATACAGGTGTAATGCATTAGTATATGTATATGTCAAGAATACTAAAATACGAAACTGCATATAAAACTAACCAAATGTCAATATCTAAGTTCCTAATGCACATAAGAGCTGTATCATCAGCTTTCGTGAGGTCGCTTCAGTTGCGCTGGTAGGAACGCAAGGGACATTCATCTCTAATGTGCTATAGACCTGGTATGTCTTCCTGTATGGGTAATTCCAGGTTCTCCTGTAGCTTCCGGTATTCCCTCAACAAAGCGTCGCTTCTACCGACTGCGGGTTGATAGATGTTGCTCAGCGGAGGAAGCCAATAAATCAGTGTTGGTCGGACCGTCCCAGCTATTAACCTCATAGTGTGGTTCAACTGGACATCGATCAATTTGGTGTGGCAGTTGTTAGCCACATCGGGGCACAATAATCGGCTTCTGAGAAGACCAGCGCAATGGATGATGTGAGCAAGGTACCTGCTGAAGCTCCTCATGTCATTCCACACAATTTTTGAATGATATTCTTACGATTTTTTATCTTAGGAACAGTATTTTGAAGATGTTTTCTATATGAAAGGGCGCAGTCAAGGGTGACACCAAGGTACTTAAGTTACTTGTTGTGGCGAAGAGTGTTTCCGTTAATTTTCACTCTGAGCTCCGCTTTAGCTTGTTTGTTGTTCAGATGCAACGTACATACTTCAGTTTTAATTGTACGGGATTTAAGTCGCCACTTTCTAAAATAGGAGCTCATAACGGCGAGATCTGTGAGAATTGTCTCTGCTTTACCGAGATCCTTGGTTCTACAAGCAAGAGCGATATCGTCCGCATAGCAGAATTCTGCTGACATGGTATTGGGGATATTGAGATATATGGGTTGAATAATAGGTGGGCTAAGAGGGAGCCCCGTGTAGACCATTACTTAATTTCATCTCCTTGCTCACATTTTCTCCCTTGTAAACACGGAAATATCTACTGTTTATCATGCTGTTGAAAAGAGTTACAGTTCTTCGCCATCAGATTGTCTTTAGTAATTTCTATATCATCGCTTCTCTCCAGACTGTGTGTCCGCCTCCGTAGCGTACGCGGTAGCGTTACCGCCTACCACGCAGAGGGACCAGATTCAATTCCCGGCAGGGGACTGGGTGTTGTGTGTCCATCATCATCATTTTCATTATCATTGACTCGCAAGTCGCCGAAGTGGCGTCAACTAAAAATGACTTGCAATACGGCGGCCGAACTCCGCCGAATGGGGCCTCCCCGCCAACAATGCCAAACGCTCATTTCCATTTCCAGACTGTGTCATATGGTGCGGTTAGATCTACGAAGGCGACATATATCTTCACGTTTTCTTGGAAAGCGGCCTCTATGAAAGCTGTTTAGGGCCAGTACCTGGTCGCAGCAACTTCTCTGTGGCCTGAAAGCCGCTTGCTAAGCTGGGGCATGTTCCAGAACGAAGCCGAAAATTCTGTTATAAATGAGACTCTCCAAGAGTTTACAAGTACAGCTCTAAAGGGAAATTGGTCTAAAACATTGAGAGTGGTCAGCTAGTTTACCTGGTTTCAAAATTGCCACTATTTTTGTTCTCTAATTCTTGATTATGTGATCAGAGTGGCTTCTGATAATCCACTACTACAGTGTCGGCACACCGCAAGTAGTATAGCATTTCGACGAGTTGCACTTGTCAAGTGCGCGTACTGTTATATTCCGCTGCGGTTTCATCACTTCGTTTGAACTCCACATTTGAACTTCAATGTCGAATAAGGGAAGTGTAGTATCTAGGAAGCGTGCATACTCGGTTCGCTAGACAAGTAATCAAACAAGATTTATTAAATGATTCTTTAGTTTCTCCCGGCGTATTTGATAGTCAAAATATCCACGGGTGTACTGCCGGTCTACAGTGTCCAACGGGCACAATATTTCGGCGATCATACATGTCGCCATCATCAGGTGAACTCATACCTCATAAACCGTGACTGTGGCTATAATCTTAGCAAGGCTTGGGAACCAGCGATTGGGTTAATCAAGAGTAAATCGAGCAAACGTATAGTCGTGACGACCACGGCGGACAGAGCCATCACACCGACGTCATCTCAGACGCCGTCGCAATCTGTTCCACCGCGCGACCGTAGCGCGGGGCGCGGACGGCGGAAGGAGCGGGCCCCGGGCGGAGGGTATTTAAATCGGCCGCCGCCGCGACCGAACCCAGTTCCCTCTGAGCAGCCACAGCGTACGAATCTCCGTGCCGGCACGTTCACAGGAGCTCAGTCCGTCAGTTCACCTGATGATGGCGACATGTATGATCGCCGAAATATTGCGCCTGTTGGACACTGTAGACCGGCAGTACACCCGTCGATATTTTGATTATAGTAAGATTTATTAAGAAGTTTTATTACAATAAGAAAAGATACAATACTTGGGCAATCACACAGATGTGTCGTAAGCAGAGGGCAACATACAAAATAATGAATCTTCTTCAGTATAGACATCCCAAGTCTGTGCTACATAGGGAATACAAGAAAAGTGACTAGCATTGACGCTGCTATCGAAGTCCCTAATCTTGAAGCTACTATTGAGCTGGGCTGTCACCAGTCGGTGGCGGCGCTTATGTCCTCCTCTTCACATAGGGGCCGCTGCTGTCGCGTTATCGTCCTGGAGGGCGGCCTGGTCTGCGTGCGGTTGGCTGTCGTCTTCTTACAGCCTTCTCTTCCCTTTCGTTCCCGACTGGGGTGTCGGCGCTTGACTTTACGCCGTAACAGGAAGAATGTACGGCAACACCAGACCGATACGACGTACCATCAGCTATTAAGTAACATTATTTTGCTAGCGTTGTAAGTAGGCTGTTTAGGTTTTTTTGTTGGTAACGCCACATAGCGCTCAGTATGAATATCACTGACTGTGCTGTGTGCAGTCTGTGGCTGCTTTGCGTTGTTGGAAATTTTGCTATTGTAGTGTTGGGCAGTTGGATGTGAACAGCTCGTAGCGTTGCGCAATTGGAGGTGAGCCGCCAGCAGTGGTGGATGTGGGGAGTGAGATGGCGGAGTTTTGATAGCGGATGATCTGGACGTGTGTCCATCAGAGAGAGTAAATTTGCAAGACTGGATGTCATGAACTGGTATATATATTATGACTTTTGAACACTATTAAGGTAAATACATTATTTGTTCTCTATCAAAATCTTTCTTTTGCTAACTATGCCTATCAGTAGTTAGTGCCTTCAGTAGTTAGAATCTTTTATTTAGCTGGCAGTAGTGGGGCTCGCTGTATTGCAGTAGTTCGAGTAACGAAGTTTTTTGTGAGGTAAGTGATTCATGAAAGGTATAGGTTATTGTTAGCCAGGGCCATTCTTTTGTAGAGATTTTTGAAAGTCAGATTGCGTTGCGCTAAAAATATTGTGTGTCAGTTTAGTGTAGATCAGAACAGGTAAAGAGAGAAATGTCTGAGTACGTTCAGTTCTGCTCAGCTGTTTGAAAATCAAATAATGTAAGAGGTTTACCAGCACAGTAATTCACTGATTTTTCTAAGGGGACGTTTCAGCGTGAAGAGCTGTATCAAACCATTCTTCGGACCGTAGATAGGAAAAGCAACTGGAAATAAATTCCTGCTCTGAGACCGCGATCAAAATTAACTTTACGAAGCCGACCGGAGTGGCCAAGCGGTTCTAGGCGCTACAGTCTGGAACCGCGCGACCGCTACGGTAGCAGGTTCGAATCCTGCCTCGGACATGGATGTGTGTGATGTCCTTAGGTTAGTTAGGTTTAAGTAGATCTAAGTTCTATGGGACTGATGACCTCAGAAGTTAAGTCCCATAGTGCTCAGAGCCATTTTTAACTTTACGAATAAAACTGACTAAGACTTTTGTATATAATTTTTAGTGAAATATTCTGGTTATTGTCATCTCGAGGCCAAATTTAGTACTTCCGAAATAAAGTTCAGAGCTATTATGTTGTAAACTGCATGCCGAAGAGCGGTGAAAGTCGAAAACAACTACGTGGCAGTACCCCTGACCAGCATCCTTGATGGATATTCTGGGTGGAACGCTGGGTGACGCGCGCACGGGCTGTTGGCCGCGCTTCGGCAGGCTTCCTTTTAATCAGCGCCCCCTTCCAACCCCCGCCCCCTTGCGCCGCCCTGCCACGCGGGACGTAAACACGACGGCGACGCCCACGCGACGGGTGGGCGCCAGCAAGGGGCGCCCGGCGCCTGTGTCTCCCATCGTCTGGCCAAATCTCCAGGGGGAAAAGGCACTGTGCGCGAAAGACGGCTATGACTACCGCACATGCGTATCTGACTGCTGATCGCTGCGCGTGTTACTCCGATGCGTGGTATATACGACTCTTCTCGTTTTAGCTGTACCTGTCAGACTCGTTTTCCATTCATTATTTTCCGTTTATTGGCCCTCCGTCCTGAAGCTAGTTATGGTTTAGCAGCAGAGAAACGAGGAACTGGTACAACCTACGTTAACACTGGGTGAGGAAAATAAATCGAGCCTCCCAAAAATTTATATTACTAAACGGTTAACCAGATCGTGGTTTCATGATGCATGATTTATGGTTTACAATAGCAGTTGCAGGTTGCCTATCTAACGGCTTCCAGGGGCAACAAAAACTTGATTTTCGCTTAATTATAGACCGAATACAAAAATTTAAAATGTTATAATCTACTCAATAGCACGTATAATATTACATTAAAGGTTTAACACAATAAGTCCAGTTTTACAATTACAAACTGCGTAAATGCCGTGAGGCAGCATAACTCACCGCACGCAAATACCTGGATTATATTCATGTAGCATTTGAGAAAGAGAGCTCTTAGAGACATGCAACAAACTTGCAGATAATTTCAAAGCTTTACGAAACTTTTTCTACATCTACATCCATATCCATACTCCGCAAGCCACCTGACGGTGTGTGGCGGAGGGTACTTTGAGTACCTCTATCGGTTCTCCCTTTTATTCCAGTCTCCTATTTTTTTTTTTTTTTTTTCGTGGAAAGAAAGATTGTCGGTATGCCTCTGAGTGGGCTCTAATCTCTCTGATTTTATTCTCACGGTCTCTTCGCGAGATATACGTAGGAGGGAGCAATATACTGCTAGACTCCTCGGTGAAGGTATGTTCTCGAAACTTTCATGTATTTCATGTATTGACTCGTTCCATGACCATGGAGACTTCTCCTTAATTTGGTCCCACGGAACAATAAATAAAAAAAAAAAAAAAAGCCCGTACCGAGCTACTGAGCGTCTCTCTTGCAGAGTCTTCCACTGGAGTTTATCTATCATCTCCGTAAAGCTTTGGCGATTACTAAATGATCCTGTAACGAAGCCTGCTGCTCTCCGTTGGATCTTCTCTATCTCTTCTATCAACCCTATCTGGTACGGATCCCACACCGGTGAGCAGTATTCAAGCAGTGGGCGAACAAGTGTACTGCAACCTACTTCCTTTGTTTTCGGACTGCATTTCCTTAGGATTCTTCCAATGAATCTCAGTCTGGCATCTGCTTTACCGACGATTAATGATATATGGTCATTCCATTTTAAATCACTCCTAATGCCTACTCCCAGATAATTTATGGAATTAACTGCTTCCAGTTGCTGACCTGCTATATTGTAGCTAAATGATAAAGGATCTTTCTTTCTATGTATTCGTAGCACATTACACTTGTCTATATTGAGATTCAATTGCCATTCCCTGCACCATGCGTCAATTCGTTGCAGATCCTCCTACATTTCAGTACAATTTTCCATTGTTACAACCTCTCGATATACTACAGCATCATCCGCAAAGAGCCTCAGTAAACTTCCGATGTTATCCACAAGCTCATTTATATATAATGTGAACAGCAACGGTCCTACGACACTCCCCTGCGGCACACCTGAAATCACTCTTACTTCGAAAGACTTCTCTTCATTGAGAATGACTTGCTGCGTTCTGTTATCTATGAACTCTTCAATCCAATCACACAATTGGTCTGATAGTCCATATGCTCTTACTTTTTTCATTAAACGACTGTGTGGAACTGTATCTAACGCCTTGCGGAAGTCAAGAAACACGGCATCTACCTGAGAATCCTTGTCTATGGCCCTCTGAGTCTCGTGGGCGAATAGCGCGAGCTGGGTTTCATACGATCGTCTTTTTCGAAACCCATGCTGATTCCTAGAGAGTAGATTTCTAGTCTCGGGAAAAGTCATTAAACTCAAACATAATACGTGTTCCAAAATTCTACAACTGATCGACGTTAGAGATATAGGTCTGCACATCTGTTCGACGTCCCTTCTTGAAAACGGGGATGACCTTTGCCCTTTTCCAATCTTTTGGAACGCTACGCTGTTCTAGGGACCTACGGTACACCGCTGGAAGAAAGGGGGGGGGGGGGGGGCAAGTTCCTTCGCGTTCTCTGTGTAAAATCGAACTGGTATCCCATCAGGTCCAGTGGTCTTTCCTCTTTTGAGCGATTTTAATTGTTTTTCTCGCTGATACCCACCACAGAATGATCAGTCGCGGAGCCTAACCAATCTGTCAGCGGACGCCACCTCCTTTAGAACGGAGTGTTCCTGCCGCATTTTCGTAACTGCTGAATTCCACACTGTGCTTACTTCTTAGGCTCTTGTGACTAGCGCACTCTCATAACAGTTCAGCGGACCAGGGCTATATAGATACGCAGAACACAGCATCCCGACACTTTGCCTGAGGATGATGGGTACGAAACTCACTGAAACGTTGCGACGACACCACCTCGGATGATCAACACCGGAGAAAATTTTATCATTGGAATAAGCCGATAAAATTTGCAATCAAATACAGGACTCAATGCATTTATTGGTTTCCGATGTGTCCTAGTTACCTGTCCGCAGGTGGTGGTCTAGTGGTTTCGGTCAGAGAGACGGTGGCCCTCTGTAATAAGAAATAAAAAATAAACGGAGTAAAGGAATCAACGATCAGCTTGAATGGCTGTCATGTGACGACCACCCAGACCAAACGCAACGAACAGTGCCAAACAAAATGAAGAGAAGTAATAATAATAATAATAAAAAATGTTGCTAGCGTTGCTGTCTCTGGATCACGAGGTTCCGCGTTCGATTCCCGACCGGGTCGCGGATTTTGTCCTCCGCGGGACTGGGTGGTTGTGTTTTCCTCATCATTTCATCATCATTCGGGAAAGGGGCGAGACCAGACAGTGAAGAGATTGGGAATTCCTATAGGCGCTGATAACCACGCAGTTGAGCGCCCTGCAAACCAAATATCATCGTCATCTTCGTTATCTCATCCTGCATGTTTTAAAGTCCGAAAACATTACTTTCCCATACGCCTCGAATCTCGTTGTGACGTCAACAGTAAGTACTCTAAGAAAGACAAACAGAAGTTTAGCCAGTATAGCCCTGAAAGCTTCGGATGGTCTTAGGAGCAGTGTCCGCTGTGTTGCTTATACATCTGTGCTCTGCAAACCACCTCCCAATCGCAGATGGTCCGCAGGAAAAGCGACTGAAGATGAGCTTACGCATAGTTTCGGATATCTCTGATTCTACCTTCGTGGTCTTTTCGCTATACAGAAGGGTCCAAAAAAATGTATCCACTGTTTAAAAGCCCATAACTGGCAAACTAATTGACGGAGTTGTCTCATCTTTGGTAGTGTAACAGTTTGAAGTTCCGGCAATCGACACACAAGCGTTGTATTGCGTTGTTTTGTTTTGTGAGATGACAGGCGCCATATAGTCAGTGTTTTGTTCTTAGTTGCACCTAGTTACTCGAGTAAACATGGCTGGCGCAAGGCTTACATTCAATGAAAGGAAGTCAGTTTTGAAGTGGTATTTGAAGTACGGAAACATAAATGAGGTTCAACGGCAATGGCGAAATGAGTATCAAACAGACGGACACGTTTAACGATTCGTTGAATTCGAGACAAATTTGAAGCCGAAGGCTGTGTTAAAGATGTACACAAACAACGATCTGGACGACCTGTAACAGTAACAAGCCTAGTTAACTCCCGTCTTGTGTTACAACAATCCACTCGCTCACCACAGACGTCTGTGAGACAGTGTGCCCGTGTAACTGGAGAGAGTCGCTCAAGTGTTCGGCAAGTTTTGAAGACAGCAAAGTGGAAGTGCTACATCACACGATTGTTACACGCAATGAACGAGGACGGCCCAGATCGTAGAATGGAGTACTGAGAGTGGTTTACTAACATCGTGCGGAACATGAAGAGGTTGCAGAGATGATTTTGTGGTCTGATGAGGCACAGTTCAAACTCAATGGTACAGTAAATCGCTACACTTGCATCTACTGGGCCGCTGAAAATCCGAACGTCCATGTAGACAAAGCAGTGAATTTGCCAGGAGTAAATGTGTGATGTGGGTTGTCTTACCGGGGCTTGAATGGGCCATTCTTCTTTGACGGCACAGTTACCGGTGAGTGTACCTTCAGAAGCTTCAGACATCCATTTTACCTGCCATCCGAGACTTGTATGGAGACGGAAGAGTTTACTTTGAACAAGATGGTGCCGCAGCCCACTACCAAAATCGTGTTAGGGCGTATCTCGACGAAAATCTACCAGGAAGATGGATAGGCCGTAGAGGTGTTGTGTAGTATCCACCACGTTCCCCAGACCTAACTCCTCTGGACTTTTACCTGTGGGGAACACTAAAGGACGTAGTTTATCGACAAAAGCCATGCGCCGGCCGGGGTGGCCGAGCGGTTCTAGGCGCTACAGTCTGGAACCGCGCGACCGCTACGGTCGCAGGTTCGATTCCTGCCTCGGGCATGGATGTGTGTGATGTCCTTAGGTTAGTTAGGTTTAAGTAGTTCTAAGTTCTAGGGGACTGATGACCTTAGAAGTTAAGTCCCATAGTGCTCAGAGCCATTTGAACCATTTGAACCAAAAGCCATGCACATTGGATGAACTTCGAGAATCCATCGTACATTTATGTGCAAATATCCAAGTGAACACGTTGCACTCCGTAGTTCGTGCTGCAGTTCGGCGGCATCGTTTGTGTGTGGATGTTAATGGTGACCATTTCGAACACCTACAGTGATATATATTTAAGTTGGACTTTAAGCTACACTTTCACCAAAAATGAGACAACTCCGTCAATTAGTTAGCTGGTTATGGACTTTTAAATAGTGGATACATCTTTTTGGACCCCTCTGCATATACGTAGGAGCAAGCGGTACATTGGTTGACTCTTTCAGGGATGTACGAGATCTAAACTTTACCAGTAACCCACACCATAATGCAATCATCTCACCGGTGGCTTCTGCCACTGGAGGTGGATGAGCAGCTCCGTTATGCTCTTCTTTGTATGTTGTTTATTTCCGCTCTCAGTCCTCTCCGGTAAAGGTGCCAGAATGAGCACCAGACGAGGATTTTGTAAACTGCCTGCTTCATGGCTCGCTTATACTTCCTGAGCATACTTCCAGTGGGTGTCAGTCTGGCTTCTGCCTCACCAGGGATTATTTTTTCTTAGTCGTTCCACTTTAAATCATTCCGTGTGTCCTGCAGCTTATCAGTCACTGCCGGGGTGAGGCACAGCTGGGATCCAGCCTGCGGCGGCGCGCAAGCCTCACCTCGATCGCAGACGGCAGGGAAAGCTCGGCCGTGGGGAGCGGCGAGCGACTCCTCTCCCATTCCCAGCCTGCAGCCAGCGGCGAGGACAAGGACGGCTTGGGCAACGGCTCTCCGCTAACGGCCGTTCCTCCCAGACGGGTCGCTCCTGTCCACCCTCCGCCAGCTACGGCACCCAACTCTAACCAGCACTACGTTTGCCTAGGCCTGCCTACCGTTTCTTAGCCCTCTCCTCTCTGCATTACAACTTCTGTTGCAAGAGTCGCTAATTTAAGAAGATTCTTTTCTGCTCCCCCTACACTATGTACCGTATGATTTGTTGGGAAAAAGCCTTGAGGGAGCGGAAGCAAATAACATGGGGATTTTACAGTTCATAAACTAACGAATCTTGGATATGCACCATTCAATCACTAACTGCCTCAATACAAACTGCTAAAATTTTTTTGCATGTCCATCCTTTTGGCAGGTCTTTGAGACTACGGCCGTTTACTATTGTGAGAAAATAAAACACCCTCAGCCGGTTATTTTGTTGCAACTAGTTTCGGCGCTTCTGTGCCCCATCTTCGGGAGGAATTTGACGCAGAAGGGGTTGACACAATCCCTATATATATCGCATCAGTGGCCAGCATAACTGGATACGCAGATTATCTGAAAACTTAGGTGTGAGCACCCTAACCATCAACCGCCAACAGTTTTCAGACAACCTGCGTATTCAGATATGCTGGCCATTGATTCGATATATATATAGGGATTGTGTCAACCCCTTCTGCATCAAATTCAGTCTGAAGATGGCCCACTGAAGCGCCGAAACTGGTTGCAACAAAATAAATAAAATCTTAAGAACGGCTGTAGGTGTTTCATTTTCTCACAATAGCTCAAAAAAAATTCTTTGTCCGCGCTGTAGTTTTTTCGTGAAAACGCCACGATGAAATTATAACAAGTCTTACGTATTAATGTGTAATTTACATCTACATCTACATGATTACTCTGCAATTCACAAGTAAGTACCTGGCAAAGAATTTATCGAACCACGTTCAGGCGATTTCTCTACTGTTGCACTCTCTAACATCAAGTGGGCAAAATGAACACTACAATATTTCCGTACATGCTCTGATTTCTCCACCACGATGATAATTTCTTTCCATGTGGGTTTGGGTGAGTAAAATAGTTTCGCATTCGGACGAGAAAGTTGGTGATTGAAATCGCCGCAAAGAAAAAAGCCTTTGTTTGAATGATTGACATCCCAAATCATGTATATATCTGTGACACTCTCTCTCCTCTTTCACGATAATACAGAACGAATTTCCCTCCTTTGAAACTTTTCGATGGTAAGGAACCCATACTGCGCAACAGAACTCCCGAAAAGAACGGGCAAGCGTAATAAAGGCAGTCTCTTTATTAGATCTGTTGGACGTTCTAACTGTTCTGCCAATACAAGGCAGTCTTTGACTCAAATTCCGCACAACATTTTCTTTGTGACTGATCCTGTTAATGTTCTTCGAAATTATAATCCTAGGAATAAATGCACGATGAGTATGACGGCGACCTGGAGAGGTTGCATTCTTCCAATGTTTAGAAAACGAGCGGTGGTGTTACTCATTGCGTCATGATTGTGGGTCACTGTTAGTAGTGATTGACGGAAGTCTGATGGCACAGTGGTACGTCATGGACATCGTGCATTCTCATGTATTGCCTTTCAAATAGCAGTATCGAGGTGCCATTTTTCAACAGGACAGTGCTTGTCCACATATGGCACATGTTTCTATGAACTGTCTGCGTCATGTTGAGGTAGTCCCATAGCCTACAAGATCCCCAGATCTGTCCGCCATAGAAATAGTGCACGTTAAACCAGTCATAGTGGCAGAATCCAGGATATCAGGGATCAGTTAGAACAGCCGTGGACCAGCTTGATATAACGGCTTGATTACATCCTTCGAAACCGAATCAAACCACACATTCAGGCAAGAAGGGGTGCTACGTCATACAGCCAGTTTCTTTGTAAATTTTACTCGATTTCGCAAACACAGAAATAACGTCACATACCCGCTCAACCCGTGAAGCTTCATTTCGTTTCCTCCACCTTTCTGGGCACGTCACATTTTTTTCGCGGTGGGTATTTTGAGCAGTTTATTCAACCAATACGACGTGCTCCAAGCGTTCGCCTATCTCAGTGTCACAGGAGTTGCTAGGTCCTTCGTTTTATTACTAGATTCCAACTTGTTGTAAGAAGGCCGGTTTTTTATTACCTCACTTTCACAGCCGACAGCGCTCTGGAGATACACAACTTATAAAAACGACCACTTGTGACAAGCCAGTCTCAGTACAAGTGTGATACTCCAGGGCCACCCTGGAAGCCACTCATGTGGAAAAGTCTTGATAGTTTCTAGAATGGAAGGTAGGGGACGAGGTACTGGCAGCAGTAAAGCTGTGAGGACGGGACGTTAGTCGTGCTTGGGTAGCTCAGTTGGTAGAGCACTTGCCGGCGAAAGGCAAAGGTCGCGAGTTCGAGTCTCGGTCCGGCACACAGTTTTAATCTGCCAGGAAGTTTCAGGCTTGATAGTATCAGAAACGTGTGACCTATTGACCTTTTACATTAGCCATCCATCTTGACAATGCAGGTGAACTAATGCAAGTAGTGCAACACATCTTCTTCTGAAACCAGATTGGTTTTATTTAAATTCCAACACAGCATATTATTCCTCGCTCTTTAGGGCCAAAAATTAATGTTTTTCAACATAATCGCGATTCAGTGCGACACCCTTACACTACCTTACTGGGAGGGCCAGTATACCCACATGATATCACTTTACTGGTCGACGCACATGTTTGGTCCAGTGTTGGAACATGTGAAATCCAGGTTGCAGAACAGTTGAGGAAGAACAGTCCAATGGAGTTTTATGAGCTCCTCCCGGGAGCGCAGACTTATGTGAGGCCTTGCGCTGTCACGGAGAAGGAGAAGGTCGTCTCCACTTTCGTGGCGACCAACTCGCTGAAACAGTATCTTCAATTTCATGAGGGTAGCACAATACATTTCAAAGCTACCGTTGCAAAATGAGGGAGGGCATCAAACAGAGTAATCCCTTCCGAAGTCCGTCGCCATGGTTTTACCGGCTGAAGATGTGGCTTTGAACTTCTTTTTCGGACGAGAGGTGGTGTGGCGTTACTCCACAGATTGTCGTTTTGTTTCCGGTTGGAAGCGACGAACCCATGTTTCATCGCCCGGGACGATGTTCGACAAAAACAATTGTCACGATCAGCCTCACAACGCGCAAGCAATCCGCACACATGGTCCTTTCGTTGCCCTTTATGGTCTTGTGTTAGGCGGTGAGGAGTCCTGCGGCCGCACACTTCTGGATGCCCCAGTTGGTGGACAAGTGTATCAGTACCACCAACAGGGACGTCCAGTTGAGCAGCGAGGTGTCTGATTCTGATCCGTCGATCACCTCGAATGAGAGTGTCCACACGTTCCAGTATTGCAGATGTCACAGCTGTGTGCGGCCGTCCGGCACGCTGGAGATCGGACAGATTTACACGACCTTGTTGCGATGATGACAAACCCCTCGCCCAGCGACTCACTGTGCTTTTGTTCACCGCCAGGTCTCCGTAGACATTCTGCAAGCGCATGTGAGCAGCTGCGATGCTGTGGTTTTCTGCCAAAAGAAAGTAAAAAGCTCTGTACTTTGAACGTACCTCCGTTACAGCCCCCCCCCCCCCTTTTGAACGCTACGTATAGCGCCGCCAGCTAGCGGAACTTAATGAAGCAATAGCGTCTGAAGTGGGAATATTCCAAGATTAACTGAATTATGTCTTCGTTCGAGCTATTTTAAATACAATGGTGAATTCTATGAACAGGCTGACGGCCTTGCTATGGGCTCACCCATTTCGCCAGTTGCAGCTGACGTTTTTATGGAACATTTTGAGCAACAAGCGTTAAGTAGTGCTCCTTTGAAGCCTTATTGCTGGCTCCGCTATGTGGGCGATACATTTGTTATATGGCCACACGGCGAAGAAGAACCTCATGCGTTCCACAATTTCTTAAATGGAATTCACCCCAAAATCAAATTCACCTAGGAGGTTGAGTGTGAGGTCGGCCTCCCGTTCCTCGATATGTTGGTATACAGAAGATCTGATAACACTCTACAGAGTGTACAGAAAGCCGACTAACACAAACAGGTGTTTAGATGCCACTTCGCACCACCACCCAGTTGCCCGCATCTCGTGGTCGTGCGGTAGCGTTCTAGCTTCCCACGCCCGGGTTCCCGGGTTCGATTCCCGGCGGGGTCAGGGATTTTCTCTGCCTCGTGATGGCTGGGTGTTGTGTGCTGTCCTTAGGTTAGTTAGGTTTAAGTAGTTCTAAGTTCTAGGGGTCTTATAACCACAGCAGTTGAGTCCCATAGTGCTCAGAGCCATTTGAACCATTTTTTTTGAACCACCACCCAGCCCAGAAGCAAGCAGTACTCAACACACTGTCTTCACGTGCCTTCCGTATCAGCGATGACGACAACTTGGAATCGGAGTTGAATTTTTTAAAGAAGACATTGAAGGCAAATGGGTATGATAGTTATTCAATCGACAGGGCTTTTAGGCGGAATATTTATACCGCTAATAAGAATGACGAGGAGCCGCCTTCTCACTCCGTCATGTTACCGTTCGTTTCTGGGGTCACTGACCGCATGAGCAGAATTTTAAAGAAAAATGATACGCAGACATCTTTCTTTAGTCAAAACAAAATAAAAGACTTTTTCCGGCGGAAAACAGATGCACCTGATTACTTCCACAATGCAGGCGTCGATGAAGTGTCATGTGGCTCCGGCAAAGTGTATATAGGCGAAACGGGAAGAACTATTAAAGAACGCATTAAGGAATACGAACGGCAAATGCGGCTAAAACGAAGTGCAAAATCGGCAGTAGCGGAACATCACGAGAACTGTGGCCCTGACATCGATTTTAATAACGTACGTGTACTGGCTAAAGAAACAAACATTTATAGAAGAAAGGTCCGAGAAGCAGTTGAAATTTCTAAGAATGCATCTAATTTCAATAGAGAGGATGGCTATAGGCTTCCGCCATCGTGGCTCCCCGCCATCAGCGAAGTAAATACGCGACCGCGGTGTGTGAGCGGCATAAACAACGCGCTGCAAGTCACCTCGGCGGACAATAATATTGTGGGTAAACATTCCCCGTCTCTTGCTCTGTCCGTTTCGAATCTAGCCACTGATGACGACCAACCAATAGTGGCAGCAGGCATTTCAATCAATAACCCTTCTCCAGCATAAGTGCGGAAATAGTCAGTTTCTATCCAATGACGATGGACCACCAATGGTATCCACAGGAGATGAGCTACCAACGCCCCTGCTTCTGCATCAGAGCGGGAAATTTAGCTTATGACTGTTGTTGTTGTTGTGGTCTTCAGTCGCGAGACTGGTTTGATGCAGCTCTCCATGCTACTCTATCCTGTGCAAGTTTCTTCATCTTCCAGTAACTAATGCAACCTACATCCTTCTGAATCTGCATCTCTTGGTCTCCCTCTAAGATTTTTACCCTCCACGCTGCCCTCCAATACTAAATTGGTGATCCCTTGATGCCTCAGAACATGTCCTACCAACCGATCCCTTCTTCTAGTCAAGTTGTACCACAAACTCCTCTTCTCCCCAATCCTATTCAATACCTCCTCATTAGTTATGTGATCTACCCATCTAATCTTCAGCATTCTTCTGTAGCACCACATTTCAAAAGCTTCTAATCTCTTCTTGCCCACACTATTTATCGTCCATGTTTCACTTCCATACATGGCTACACTCCATACAAATACTTTCAGGAGCGACTTCCTGACACTTAAATCTATACTCGATGTTAACAAATCTCTCTTCTTCAGAAAGGCTTTCCTTGCCATTGCCAGTCTACATTTTATATCCTCAGCCTATGACTATGGCCTACCAGTGGCAGCCATATGAATTTTAACCAATACTATTACTTGAAACTTCCTGGCAGATTAAAACTGTGTGCCGGACCGAGACTCGAACTTGGATCCTCTGCCTTTCGCGGGCAAGTGCTCTACCAACTGAGCTACCCAATCACGACTCACGCCCCGTCCTCACAGCTTTACTTCTGCCAGTACCTCGTCTCCTACCTTCCAAACTTTACAGAAGCTCTCCTGCGAACCTTGCAGTACTAGCACTCCTGAAAGAAAGGATATTGTGGAGACATGGCTTAGCCACAGCCTAGGGGATGTTTCCAGAATGAGATTTTCACTCTGCAGCGGAGTGTGCGCTGATGTGAAACTTCCTGGCAAATTAAAACTGTGTACCGGACCGAGACTCGAACTCTGGATCTTTGCCTTTCGAGGGCAAGTGCTCTACCAGGAGTGCTCTTTCAGGAGTGCTTGTTCTGCAAGGTTCACAGGAGAGTTTCTGTAAACTTTGGAAGGTAGGAGACGAGGTACTGGCAGAAGTAGAGCTGTGAGGACGGAGCGTGAGTCGTGCTCGGGTAGCTCAGTTTGTAGAGCACTTGCCCTCGAAAGAGAAAGATCCCGAGTTCGAATCTCGGTCCGGCACACAGTTTTAATCTGTCAGGAAGTTTCATATCAGCGCACATTCCGCTGCAGAGTGAAAATCTCATTCTTTTCAATACTATCACATCTCCAGCACGAACGCCAGAAAACTCCCCCTTTACAAGTGGACGCGGTACTCGTCTCTGACTGTGTTCTAGCTGTAGTGGGAACCAAAATATCCTGAGGAAGATCCCAGCAGAGGGGTCGAAATTTCTAACATTTTAGAAGGAACATGATGCGGCCTAATAACCTAGAAGATTTTAACTTCAATATTCTAAGATGTACAATAACAAATTCAGCATTTTTTACCGCAAACTGCTGTGAAAAAAATGTGTTGCGTTACTTATTGAACGCCCCTCGTAACTTTCACGAGAGTCATCGCCGCGTGTAAAGCCTTATTCGGGAGCAACGAAAGGGGCCGTGTAATGTCCCCACAGCAAATACCCTCTACCACGCACCAATTAATCATTTTCAATCAAACCATCCACATTCATTCACTTTGGAAAAGTTATCGGATCTGATTTTCTCGTAATATATGCGGCGACAGCTCGTCGACGCCAAAGTATTTTCTAGTGCGTTTATTCTTTGAAATAACAGAGCGTATATATGTATTCTCCATGGTTGTTAGAGTGGTAACTAGGAGAGCTTCTGGAGTATCTCTTGAGGGATTGATGTGTTTCTGAGAGATACATATTCTGCTTTTCTTCTCGCTAAAGCGAGCCAATTAACATTTGTGCCGTTGGCTGTTTGTTTTGAAGAGAAAAAGATTGTAGAAGGAAAATAATTAAGGCGTGGAATCACCGGAGATCTGGACATGTGATGGTGATGGATTTAATACACGATTTTCTCCATAAATAAGGTTTGTGACTTTTTTGTTCTGGAGTGAATGAACGAATGAGTTTTTTTTCTGAATCATTTGTTGATCATGTTGGCCCTGTAATTAGTGGGGAAGTTTCAGCTGTGTCGAAGAGAGTCTGCAATCACTGAGTCTGTGTTAAATCGTCCAAAAAGGCTTCGTACACATCTGGAATTCGCAATCTTTCGTATAAGGAACAAATTGTCCAAACGATTGATTCTCCCGACTGACTGCAGTGTTTAACAGTAATAATAAATGTAAAGATCTCTTACAGCAAGCCAGCCGCTGATTACCAAGACGAAGGACTCCACCAAAGATTCTATTTGGCTGATTCTTTTTATCACGTAATGAAATCTTATATTAAAAACTATACACAGATAAAGGAGAGAAAGAGAAAGAGCGAATGAAAATAGAGATAATACTAATAATCCTCCATTAGTCTAATTTTTCGCCTGTCTTATCACGGATCAGCCAAGAACTGGGAGGGCCTTACTTTACTGTATGGACTTATGAGTGAAAGTGAAGGGATCTTAAGGACAACAGATACACGTCTATACAGACAAGACAATACACAGAGATAGCGGCTAGCTGCATTGATCATCTATTCTTAGATTAAAGAGACGGCAACTTATTATCCGAACATTTAAAAATGTTAAAGCCGGAAAGAGGGACGGAGTGGTGCGGAGTGCTCCCTGCGTGAGGGTGTAGCGGAGTCGCGAACTGCCGGGCGTGCAGATAGTGGGGGCGGGCCGGCCTGCGCCGCGCGTGTGACAGATAGCAGCTATCTGGCCGCCTCGCTTCCTTCCGGCACAACACAGGGGGCCACACACACCGCGCAGCGCCTCCCTACTTCGCCACTGGCGGCGGGCAAAGCGCACGCAGCCAGGCAACGTCGGCACTGATAGCGCACTTGCCGGTGGCGCAAGCGGTGCATTAAAGGTAGCAAACGAGATACATTGCTTCAACCATATAAAGTAATGGCAGTACCAAGGTTTTTGTGTCACTGCGAGTGTTGGACACTTGCTGAATGACGGGGCTAAAGGATAGACAGTGCAGAGGTAATACACTGAAGCGCCAAAGAAACTGGTATAAAGCACTCCGTCTTCAGGCCACGAGTGGCCTACCGGGACCATCCGACCGCCGTGTCATCCTCAGTGGAGGATGCGGATAGGAGGGGCGTGGGGTCAGCACACCGCTTTCCCAGTCGTTATGATGGTATTCTTGACCGAAGCCGCTACTATTCGGTCGAGTAGCTCCTCAATTGGCATCCCGAGGCTGAGTGCACCCAGAAAAATGGCAACAGCGCATGGCGGCCTGGATGGGCACCCATCCAAGTGCGGACCACGCCCGACAGCGCTTAACTTCGGTGATCTCACGGGAACCGGTGTATCCACTGCGGAAAGGCCGTTGCCACAGAGAAACTGATATAGGCATGCATATTCAAATACAAAGGTATGTAAACAGGCAGACTATGGTGCTGCGGTCGGCAATGCCTATATAACAAGTGACTGGCGCAATTATTACATCGGTTACTGCTGCTACAATGGCAGGATATCTAGATTTAAGTGAGTTTCAACACAGTGTTATAGTCAGCGCACGAGCGATGTGACATGGCATCTCCGAGGTAGCGATGAAGTAGGAATTTTCCCTGACGACCATTTCAAGAGAGTATATCGGGAATCCCGAAAAACATCGCTGCGACCGGAAAAAGATCCTGCAAGAACGGTACCAACGACGACTGAAGAGAATCGTTCAAAGTGACAGAAGTGCAACCCTTCCGACAAACTGCTGCAAATTTCATTGCTGGACCTTCAACAAGTGTCAGCGTATGAAAGATTCAACGAAACGTCATCGATATAAGCTTTCGGAGCCCAAGGCCCACTCGTGTACCCTTGATGACTGCACGACACAAAGTCTTACGCCTCGCCTGGGCCCCTCAACACCGTTAATGACTCTAAAAATTTTGTCTGGTACGACGAGTCCCATTTCAGATTGTATCGAGCGGATGGACGTGTACGGGTATGGAGACAACCTCATGTCACTAGGGGACTCTTGAAGTTGGTGGAAGCTATGTACTCGTGTGGAGCATGTGCAGTTGGAGTGATGTGGGACCCCTGATACGTCTAGATACGATTCTGACAGGTGATACGTATTCAAGCATCCTGTCTGATCACCTGCAGCCATTCATATCCATTGTACATTCCGATGGATTTGGGCAATTCCTGCAGGGCAATGCGATATCCCACACGTCCAGAATTGCTACATAGTGGCTCGAGGAACACTCTTCTGAGTTTAAACACTTCCGCTGGCCACCAAACGCCCCAGACATGAACATTATTGAGAATATCTGCGATGCCTCACAATGTGCTGCTAAGAAGAAATTTCCACCCCCTCGTGCCCTTAAGGATTTATGGACAGCCGTACAGGATTCATGGTGTCAATTCTCTCCAGCACTAATTCAGACATTAGTCGAGTCCCTGCCACGTCGTGTTGCGGCAATTCTGCGTGCTCCCGGGGTCCTACACAATATTCGGCAGATGGACCGGTTGCTTTGCCTCTTCAGTATATTCTGACATGAGCAGCTGAATGCACGTGTCTTAACTGGAAGAAAAGTAAATATGTCATGAGAGAATTAAACATATTTAATTCCAATGAAGAAATACCGAAGTACAGGAACAAATGGCGAGAGCATCTAATAATAATACAAGAAAGCAGTATACTAAACTCACTGCTGATGTATAAGCCAAAACAGGGAAGAAGGAAGATCGATCGGCGAAAGAAAACATGAGTGAAGCAAGACTTGAGGTCAGAATAAACCAAGGATGATTTAATTCTTGCTGTTGATGATTGAAATCATAATGGCTTTTCGTAAACAGTGTTGCTTTATAGCAACATTATCCACTTGTCAGTTACATTTATTTCTCACGTGGTGAGCCATAGTATCAGATAAGATAGTGGACACCAACACGAACAGAGCTCCACGATACATTTCGTTTCTACTCGGCTATATTCGACAATTTTCGGGTGATGACAGGATACTCCGACGGTTGTGCAGTTAGGAATAAATAGCTTCTTTTCCCCTGAATGACATACGGCCATCTCTCACTGTTTTGTAAATTTTCTAGGATTTTAAGGGATAAGATTACATTTAAATGAATGTTTCATAATTAGGTTTATAATTAATATACGATAAATGTCATGCGAATTATGGAACTCATAAACATTTTATTTGCCATAGTTTTCTGGAAGCAGGGTTTCGAGGGCGTATTTGCCCATAATATTTCCTTTTATTGCGAATTGCTGATTGATATTCATCTTTCCTTTGGCGCCTTGCTCTTCTGTAGAACATAGTCCTTAGGCCTGATGGCGGTAATAGGATGTTTTTAAATGTGTCGTTTTGGGTTGCGGTGTTCGCTAAGTCGCAACTGTTTCATTATACACACATAATAAAAATATTTTCATCACCCCGGTTCCCAGAACCCCTGAATATACAGAACTCCTGAATATACATTGACTGTGTATATTGTATCACCGACACAGTCCCTTTGACTGTTCAGAGATGTCACTAAACCCGCCCAAAGATGTAAACAAACATACATGAGCAGCGCCTAATAGATTAACCAAACACCTATTAGTCATTCCACCACGAAGGAGGTACACGGATTGTGTTGCCTGTAGTTCAACCATGCCTAGACGGTCAATATCCCGGTTCGATCGCATAACCATTGTTACTTTGTGCCAAAAAGGCTCTCAACGAGGGAAGTGTCCAGGCGTCTCGGAATGAACCAGAGCGATGTTGTTCGGGCATGGAGGAGATACAGAGAGATAGGAACTGTCGATGACATGCCTCAGTCAGACCTCCCAAGAGCTACTACTGCAGTGGATGACAGCTACCTACGGATTATGGCTCGGAGGAACCCTGACAACAACGCCACCATGTTGAATAATGCTTTTCGTGCAGCCACAGGACGTAGTGTTACGACTCAAAAAAAATGGTTCAAATGGCTCTGAGCACTATGGGACTTAACATCTTAGGTCATCAGTCCCCTAGAACTTAGAACTACTTAAATCTAACTAACCTAAGGACATCACACATATCCATGCCCGAGGCAGGATTCGAACCTGCGACCGTAGCAGTCCCACGGTTCCGGACTGCAGCGCCTAGAACCACTCGACTCAAACTCTGCACAATAGGCTGCATGATGCGCAACTTCACTCCCGATGTCAATAGCGAGGTCCATCTTTGCAACCACGACACCATGCAGCGCCATGGGCCCACTAACATGCAGAATGGACTGCTCACGATTGGCATTACGTTCTCTTCACCGATGAGTGTCGCATATGCCTTCGACAAGACAATCGACGGAGATGTGTTTGGAGGCAACCCTATCTGGCTGATCGCCTTAGACAAACTGTCCAGCGAGTGCTCGCCTTAGACAAACTGTCCAGCGAGTGCAGCAAGGTGGAGGTTCCCTGATGGTTTGGGGTGGCTTTATGTGGGGCCGACGTGCGCCGCTGGTGGTCATGGAAGGCGCCGTAACGGCTGTACGATACGTGAATGCCATCCTCCGACCGATTGTGCAACCATATCGGCAGCATACTGGCGAGGCATACGTCTTCATGGACGACAATTCGCGCCCCCTTCGTTCACATCTTGTGAATGAATTCCTTCAGGATAACGACAGCGCTCGACTAGAGTGGCCAGCATGTTCTCCAGGCATGAACCCTGTCGAACTTGCCTGGCATAGATTGAGAAGGGCTGTTTATGGGCGACGTGACCCTCCAACCACTCTGAGGGATCTACGCCGAATTGCCATTGAGGAGTGGGACAATATGGATCAACAGTGCCTTGATGAATTTGGGGATAGTGTGCCACGACGAACACAGGAGTGCATCAATGCAAGAGGATGTGCTACTGGATATTAGAGATACCGGTGTGTACAGCAATCTGGACCACCACATCTGAAAGTCTCGCTGTATGGTGGTACAACATGCAGTGTGTGGTTTTCATGAGCAATAAAAAGGGCGGAAATGATGTTTACGTTGATCTCTATTCCAGTTTTCTTTACAGGTTCCGGTACTCTCGGAACGGTGGTGATGCAAAACTTTTTTGATGTGTGTATTAAAATTCACAATATCTCTTGATCCAAACAAATTTTACCTCGTCCCGAGTTTTTTAGGTTTCTTGATCGTTCTCATAATGTCCATTACGAGTAAATTAGTTTTCCTGGGAAGGACTGGTGTTTGCGTATCTTGGAGAAAGTTTCTACAATCTATAAAAATCAAAATATTTTTTACTGTGAGGTTCTGGAAGTAGTGTACTGTTGAAAGTATAACAGTGGCTTCAGCAGAAGAAACTAGAAGTCTCGCTGGAAACTGAAATTAATTCCTCCTGCGGATAAACAGTTTGGTTGTTTTCGTTAGCTGATCTAGTAAAGTGTCTGAAGTATATGCTTTTCAAGCTACTAAAGGTGGGGGAATTTCACCATCTATTTCCATATCATCGGAATGTTTCTCGCAGCCGGCCGCTGGTGGCCGAGCGGTTCTAGGCGCTTCAGTCTGGAACCGCGCGACCGCTACGGTCGCAGGTTCGAATCCTGCCTCGGGCATGGATGTGTGTGATGTCCTTAGGTTAGTTAGGTTTAAGTAGTTCTAAGTTCTAGGGGACTGATGACCTCAGAAGTTAAGTCCCGTAGTGCTCAGAGCCATTTGTACCATTTTGTTTCTCGCAGTGAGAGACTAAACGGTGAGCAGAAGAATACGTCACTGACCACGGCCATTATGCCAAGAAACAGAAGTCTCCGAAGAAGCGGCCACCGTCCGTGCGAGCCTGCACTGTACGACTACACTTCTTACGACGTAATGACTTTGACTGTCTCATCGTCGCGAAATCGGTGCTAACAACAGCTCGTTAGTGCTAACAGGCGGCCGTTCACTTCTGCCTGCCGAACGCTTTCCGCAGGGTCAGAAGTCGATATGCCTGCACAGATGGCAGCGCCGAAACACAAGCTTCAGCCGGCGGAAGCGACACCACGAGGCGCCATCTAATTGGCCTGAGTCGCAGCCGATCCCTTCTAATTGGCTGTCGAGTCTCCCCTGAGAACAGCTCTCTCTCTCTCTCTCTCTCTGATTAAATGCCAGCCGTAGCTGAAGATTAGGTACGGAAGTCAAGTGTACTAGCGGCCGACGGTACCTGCTACACGTATCACTTAACACTCACATCAGTAGCGTTTTGAATCCACACTTATCTTTAACACGTACTAATCTACAAACGTACGAACGGTAGATTTTAGTGATGCGCCACGAAATATGGAAACCTATGTGTAGTAGCACTGTTAAAACAAACGTATTGCACCTATTCAAACTACATTAGCAGACTGCAATTTTCTCAGTCAACATCATCATCCAGTTCGATCACTTGATGATGTGGCCTCTTTGATAGGCGTGTAACATAGGATCCTTGCTGGTGCTTCCATTTCTGTCCCATCTGTCCGATGGTCTTCCCCTTGGTCTTCTTTGGTAAATTGGGCTCCATTCTAGTATCTGTTTCGACCACCTACATGTTTTCTAAGTATATTGCATAAAATTTTATGCCATATTGAATTATACCAGTATTTTGTATTGGAATTCCTTGTGTTGAACATCATTAATATGCTACACCGCAGCGATGGAAAGAATGCCTTGCTTACATTTCCTTTAATTTAACTTTAAGATACTTCTTTATTTTTTATCACGCATGTCTTAGATACAGCCCGAAAGAAACGAATGATAATCATGTAGATGTAATTAGGGATGGAGGGCTATGTCACTTGGAAGAAACAAGGGTAAAGTGTTACGGCGTAAAGTTAGTGCCGGCACGCCAGTCGGGAACGACAGAGAAGGCTGTAAGAAGAAGTCAGCCAATCGCACGCTGATCGGAAAAAGTCATTGCAGTTCGGTTGACAGTCTTTTGTTAGTAGCGGTCGCTAGGACCAGAAGTGTTACTTGTGTTTGTCTATTCTGAAGAAGACATTATTTTGTATGTCACCCTTTTCTTTGCGACACATTTGTGTAATTGAATCTGTTGTTATGAAAAGGTCATGAGTCCAATTTTTCACAAATTCAGATTTAAGTACTTTTGCATTCTCCATCTGTAGACGCATGTATCTGTGTTGAGAACGTAATGAGTTTCTGCCTTTAAAGCCAAGAAAATCGTTGCCAAAATTTTTTAGTTGGTATGAGAATGTCATGAGTCCAGGATTCATGACGTTTTCATACTACATCTTCTCATTAGTTTTATGTAATATTTTTTAAATCACCGGACGCAGCCCACGGTTTATGTCCCTACATTACCACAATAAAATTTTACCAGTACCGATTCCATGATATATTGTTGGCACCACATTGTAAGACAAATCTTGTGTGGTTGTTGTCTAATCTTTCATTAGTAGTGGCAATTTGATCAGAAAAGAGAGCATGGACTCAAATGAAGAAGGTAACAGCCATACGGCATTATGATAAATACAAACACATCATAATAGAGAAGTCTACATTACGAGGAGAAGCGTACATTAACTACAAAGGACAAAACATTCCTGCAACTGGTATGTTTAAAATATTTTTTTCAATGCTTTCCTATCCTTGTGATAGGGTGTTTGGGGGTATAAGAAGAAAGTTACGACAAGCTGATAGAGTTTACACTGTGAAAGAATATATTGAACTTATTCTTCATTCTGCCAATAAAAAGAACTCATTAATTGTCAACTACCTTGAGGATAACAACATTGTTAAGAACTATAAGGACTGGTGGCCAGATCTTTTTAAATGAAATTCTCAGAGTTTAGAAGCAATGGGAAAAGACAGTTCAATGAAAGTCAACGTCAGTGTTTCACAGTACAATATGTTTGAGTATGACAGCCACAACCCAGGGGTATTAGTAGCACGATCATTCACTGATGGACTGACTCAAAACTCTTTCAGACTTTTAAAACCCCTAGCAAATATCAGACTCCCAACAACCTTAGCACACGGAGTGAAATGTCCTATAAACAAAGTTAAGATAAACGATATAAAAAACTGGAACAGTACATCCAAGAGGTGCACAAAAACTTTTATATTGATTTATTCACTTGGCTTACAACATCTGAAGAAGATGAAAATGTACGAAACCTACAGAAAATGTTCCAACAATGCTTATCTGTAATTAACTTATGTTAAAATACTATTTGTAATTTGCGTTTGTTAATAAATTCTCAAAATTCTATAGTTGTACTATCATTTATTTTAATTTGGTTCAGAAAGGTCATGAGTCAAAGATTAAAAAAAATTAATTTGTAGAATGTGAAAATAAAAATTGATGATTTGATGTAGATGTAATGGTTTCCAGGTACACCAAGTATAAAAGTCCAAGTACTTCATATCTTCTACCATTGAAGCATAAATCAGTTTTCTTTGAACATCTCAAAATCATATTTTATGGACTTATGACCTTTTCATAATAACTGATTCAATTGGACTTGTGGAGCATCATGTATAAAGGACTACAAGAATTCACAGATCAGAGTTAAGTGTTTGTTCTTGTCTTGTTGTAATAAAACTTATTAATACGAATTGTCTGACTGTTTGTCTAGCTAACCGAGTATGTAGGATTCCTGGACGCAACAGAAGGAAGCGATCGTGATCTAATCACCAGCAGTAATTTAGGCTAACAGAATGTCCCGATTGGGACTTGAATAGCTATCCTCCCGAAGAAGAGTCCATTGTCGAACGACTGCGCCAGCTGCCTCTAAAAAGAAAAGCAGATATTTCGCCAGCTGCTATATGCTGGGTAGTTCATAGCTTCACAATGGCCAATAACCATATACATAAATATCACATCAAATCTCGACAGCAACAACATGAACAAACATTATATAATGAAGAACATACAACTAAACAAGGGTGTAGCCAGCAGTGGGCAGTGGGCGGGCAGGGGGGGAGGGGGGGGGGTAGGGGGTGGAAAGAGGGGGCAGCATTTGGGAAGACTGTTGTCTCGCCCGTTTTCCGTTCCCCTACTGCCAGCACATAAAAAAAAAGAAAAATTGGAAAGTTGGTACAACGCTACGACAAATATCTAAGTCAGAGCGGCGGCTATATAGAGAATAGCTGGAAAACGTAGCTAAACGTTGCAAATAAAACATTTTTTATTTGATTGGTTTCCATTTCGCAACCGATCAGAGGCTAAAAAAAAAAAACCTCATGTATTCTGCCGCCCAATTTAGTGTGTGGTGGGGAGTACTTCTGGCACGACTGTCTTTTTCCCTTCTTGCGTGTTTCATCCGCAGGTGACGTTTGTGAAGAACGACTGTCGTTGAACCACCGTATGGCCCCTAAATTCTCTTTTCTTCTAGACGTGATCATTTTAGAGAAGTCTGCGAGAAGTAATATATCGGTTGACACTTCTTTGAACGTACGCTCTCGGAATTTGAACAGCAAATCTCTCCGAGATGCACGACGTTTCTCTTCGTTTCTCTTGCAGCGTCTGCCACTTCTTGAGCATCCCCGAAACTCTCGCACGTTTACCAAACGTAAAGCGCCTATTTACTGCCATGAACCCTTTCGTGGTCGAACTTTATGTTACATACATCGGAAAAATGAAAGGTCAAAAACTGTCTTGCGTTAGGATCAATAATACACTTCCACTACCAAAAACATTTTAAAGTGACCTATTGTGATAATAGGTGGACCTAAATTGTTCCCTGTTTTCATTTGAACCTAGAATTTTCAAAGCTATTTTTTAGAACGATTTTATCAATAAGGCAAATATCGAAAAAAGTGTAACAAATCAGTACCAAAAAATATATATTTTCGTGGCAGTTAAAACATGAAATATCGCACACAAATTTTCAACATGAAATTTAAAGACGGCTTTGACGTAACATATACCAATGTTCTTTTTTATTTTTTATTTTTTTTTTAAGTTTGCTGGATCATATACGTCCCACTGAATGCAAACTATGCGCAAACCAGCAGAGTTGCTGAGGAGTGTAGTAATGTTTCAGAGCCAAGCTATAACGGGAAAAAACGCAAATAGTTAATTCCCTGAAAACTTCTAGCTACGTAGCAGCACTAGACAGTTATGGGATGTAGAAGGTTCAGAGCTTAAAACTGTGTATTACTTCAATGGGACATAAATGACTCATCAACCACGAAGGGGATCCAGCTTGGTATCTACATCTACGTGATTACTCTGCTATTCACAACAAAGTGCCTGGCAGAGGGTTCAATGAACCGCCTTCAAGCTCTCTACCGTTCCACTCTCGAACGGCGCGTGGGAAAAACGAGCACTTAAATTTTTCTGTGCGAGCCCTGATTTCTCTTATTTTATCATGATGATCATTTCTCCCTATGTAGGTGGGTGCCAACAGAATGTTTTCGCAATCGGAGGAGAAAACTGGTGACTGAAATTTCATGAGAAGATCCCGTCGCAACGAAAAACGCCTTTGTTGATGGGCCCCAGACTGACGAACAATACTCTAGAAGCCACTTTCCAGTGGATGACTTACTTGTCCTTAAAATTTTCACAGTGAATCTCAGCGTGGCATCTGCCTTCTCTACAATTTTGTTTTATATGGTCATTTCACTTTAGAGCCCGGGTATTTCGCGGTATGTGTTGTTTTCAGAGACCTGTGCCAAGACTCATATCCCTTCAGTTATCCGTAGTTAGGTTTTCCGTGGTTTTCATAATCGCTTAAGGAAAATATGGGGATGAATCCTTTCCGGATACGGCCGATTTCGTTCCTCAATCCGAGCTCGTGGTCCGTTTCTAAAGGCCTCGTCCTTAAGCCGTCGGCACACGAGCCGTGCTGCCGAACGTTAACGTTGAGCGTGCCAAGTTCAACGTGCTGCTGAACGCTCAGGAACGATGCGACTTATGCATACGGTACGTGGGCCCCAACGTGGTATACGCGATCGCAACGCACTCCAGCGGCAGTTGAGGGATGTTTCTAGTTCGTAAATAACGCTGTTTACGCAAAGGGCCCGCGTAAAATTCCCACGTTAGCTCTATTAAAACGCACATTTCCTCCATCGTCCACGAAAAGGAAAGGAGCATGTCCAATCAATAAGGACACAGGCTTATAAAACTTCCATTACAAACAGTGCGGTACAAATTTGGAGTACTTCTCCGCATAAGAATAATAAATAATGTTTATTATTTCATCATTCCCACATTGTAGAAAACCCCAAGGTCAGTCTTACTTGATCACAGTTCCTACCCATTAGCAGAACCTTTGCAACATGTGAATTACGAAGCGTAAAAGATAAAGGAGCAAAATATCTTTATACAAGTAGCGCAAGCTGTCTGGTAGATTAAGCCAATCGAACAGAGTCACCCCTCAGAAAAAGGTGAACTTATATTTACACAACATCAACTATTATAGTACATACTTATATTAAACCAATTATAAAGTATCAGAACCTAATAAAGACGCGAATGTTTGTGGAAAAAAAAAATTTGGAGGTACCAATCCGCGAACCACTGCCCCGACAAACAACTAACTTCAAGACGATAATTCTACTCATTACGCTAAGCCAACAACATACCTTTACGTTCTACTCACAGTATCTTAGCCCATGCTGAAAACCTTAAACGTAGATATGTTACTAATTGAAATTTAATTATAACGAACTGTACCAAGAACAATGCGTTTTGTGTGGATCTTCAGCGTGACGCTGCCTTCAAATAGCCTACTCTCATAATACGCAAGTTACAATAATTCTTTTGCCACGAATATGATGTTTCTCATTATTTTATTGGAACGAATCACACAGTTAACAACTGGTTTTCCAGTGATTCTCAACTTGCTGGTGCTCAGAAACGGCATATATACATATAGGCTTGAAATGAATGCCAATATGGCGCCTCACTACCCTGTACTGAAGAGAGACGGCGTGCGTGTGACGTAGGTGGCGTTGTGCCATCTCAGTGGTCAACGCTCAGACGCACGCTCACAATATCTGACATGCCAAATATTGCTCTGCACGCTCGGAAAGACTCCCGAACGTGCTATTCCACGCTATGACGTCAGAAACTCGGCACGCTCAACGCTCAACGTTCGGATGCACGGTCCGTGTGCCGACGGCTTTACTGTGTCATATGCGAATGGAAAAAAAAATGGTTCAAATGGCTCTGAGCACTATGGGACTCAACTGCTGAGGTCATTAGTCCCCTAGAACTTAGAACTAGTTAAACCTAACTAACCTAAGGACATCACAAACATCCATGCCCGAGGCAGGATTCGAACCTGTGACCGTAGCGGTCTTGCGATTCCAGACTGCAGCGCCTTTAACCGCACGGCCACTTCGGCCGGCATATGCGAATGGAGCAGACGACAGCGCACGTCTTTCCCTGGGGGGCTGCCGAGTGTCGCAGCTGCTCAAGAGACGCGGACATTTTATCGCCCGCCTCCCTACACCCCGCCGCGTCTGTGATGAAGAAATCGGCTCCAGGAAATGCGACGGGCGCAGCTGCGAGCGGACCGCGTCGTGACTACGATGAGAATGGCAGGAGAGGTGAGGGGGAGGGAGAGAAGGAGAGGGCAAATGCGCTTAGTAGTGACGTCACAGGCGCTGACGTCACGGCCAGGGCGCCTTCTCTCCGCCTGTCTGTGGGCTTTCGCGGATGCTCTTTTGGGCCGCTAGCCTCGTCGTCTGAAAGGCTCTATAACGGAAGCTGTGTCTGAAAAATATGCGCGAGTCTCACACACGCCATGAAAATAAGTTCGTTACATGTGGTGACAACTGTCCTAATGTCAGCGGGTATAATCGGTGTCTCAGTAGCTGTTGATGTGCACTGAACAGTAATAGTGCGGTTCCTTGTGCTACATATTTTACTCTAATGAATTTCACCGATATACACGGTAAACCAGAATTCCACCGACAAACTTTTAGAGGTTCTTCAGGGATACCTTATCGGTATTTTAGTGTACAGGCCCCACGGTCTGCGGTGATCCGATACACAGTTATTGCTTTTCGTTTGGTTTCTTGCCACAGTTAGCTTTGTATCCGTATTACACAGTAGTGCTCAACAGCGCAAACGTCGACAGTGTACGTTGTTTTTTGAAACTTTTTCCATTCACGCACGGTACTTGTTGTTAGGAGCCACACTGAAGCCAGTTTGGACAACAATGGATTGATCGCGGTGGTCCTGTCCCATGGCCAGGTCGCTCACCAGACGTGACACCATCGGACTTCTTCCTCGGCGGGCGCGAGAAGTGCCTAGTTTACGAGACTAGGATCGACACTCGCACGGACCTGGTTGCTACGATCATCACAGCCGCGGAAGCAGCGCGGCTAATTCCCGCGATTCTTGTGCGTGCGAGACAGTAGATGGTACAATGCTGTGTACTTCTATGTGTGATAATGGTAGTCGAAATTTTGAACAATACCTGTAAGATAACAGTTCTGCGTTTGTTACGTGCTATGCTGTACGCTGACAGCACAGATTCTTCACTATTGTGAAGGTATTATCACAGAGAGAAAGATGACGGCGGCTACAAACCCAGTAAACTACAATTACATTGGTTGGTTGGCTCTGAGCACTATGGGACTTAACAGCTATGGTCATCAGTCCCCTAGAACTTAGAACTACTTAAACCTAACTAACCTAAGGACAGCACACAACACCCAGCCATCACGAGGCAGAGAAAATCCCTGACCCCGCCGGGAATCGAACCCGGGAACCCGGGCGTGGGAAGCGAGAACGCTACCGCACGACCACGAGATGCGGGCTACAATTACATTATTACTATGTAACGAGCCGTCGAAGATACTTGGTCTCTTACACCAAATTACTCCGAAGGTATCCCTGAACAACCGCTGAAAGTTCGTCGAAGGAGTTGTGGTTCATTCTGTATAAAAATCTTACGCAGCCGTCAACACAGAGGTTGGAAGCCATCTAAGAAACATAATTGCTGACGACAGTGTAGAAGTGGAAGAACTGTGCTATCTATGAAATAATATTACACAAGAAGGAAGGTACAGGAGCGTACAGTATTTACAGGAAAGACGAAAAACAGAGGGTATAAAAAAAGTCTGCTTGTGTCATATACTAGCCTAAAATTATAATTCGGAAAACAGTTCCTGAAAGAGAAAGGTTGGGATAAAGCGATCTACTGAATGAAACGTAAACTGTAGAGAGATGTTAAAAAAAAAAAAAATACTGGCAACACCTCCAAAAAGGTCCTAACAATTGAGAAGGTCGACATAAATTCGGAGTGAAGAAGTTTAAACTAAAGGAAGAATTTGGGATCCTTATTGTTGTTATAAAAATTATAATAATTATTGTTAGGTATGGCGTGGCTGAATGTGCACAGTGAATTTACAGGTTAATGTTTAAATTTGAGAACCAGGTCGCTGCACTCGACGACGCTTCATGCAAGTCTTTCAGACCACCTTTAAAAGCATGGAGTGGGCAGTTGTCTACAGTACGGCTCTGACTCTGAGCACTATGCGACTTAACTTCTGATGTCACCAGTCCCCTAGAACTTAGAACTACTTAAACCTAACTAACCTAAGGACGTCACACACATCCATGCCCGAGGCAGGATTCGAACCTGCGATCGTAGCGGTCGCGCGGTTCCAGACTGAAGCGCCTAGAGCCGCTCGGCCACTCTGGCTGGCATCTACAGTATGTCCCACTGTCTATTCCTCGGCACCGCAGTCACATGTAGCACTTCCATAACACCCCCACTTCTTCAAGATGTGGCAACGCCATCCTAGCTCCGTTTGGATTCGGTCGAGTCTCGACCCTTCGCGAAGAACCCTGCACCCTTTGTTGGGGGGGTCTTGAATTAAGTGGGCGTTCTGAGGTGGATATTGAAACCAGCGCTCTTTCCACTTATTGGAGAGATCGAAAACGTGTGTGACCTGAAGAGCAACCTATGGTGACTAGAGTGAGTTCAGGCGTCTAGTTGGTGCCTTCTGGAAAGCCTCCCTGACCACTGTTGAAAGTCCAATCGGGTGTCCCTCGGGCAACGATGTTTTACCCGCAAATTTTTCCACATAGGCGCAATCACTCAGCAACAGAGGATATGGGACGCTGAAGTGTACCAATATATTTTCAATATAATGTAAACATAACGGAGCGTTAACGCCCAACTTTCCTTTCTTTCTTCTGCATGAGTAAGTCAACTGAGGACGGTGTCTCGGACAGTGGAAATGTCGAAACCAACGTCACTGCAGTTAGCAGGCTTGAGACCATCCCGAAGCTAACTTTTAATATTAGACCGACTGATGCGTGTCCCAAACGGTGCGCCCCACTTCCGATACAACGGTACGGCTGGCGCGCACACCTGTAAACTTGGCGACCAGCTCTACCAAGCTGCAACGGTCCCTCGCGGTAGAGGTCAGTTTATATTTGGATAGTCAACACCGATTAATACCCGTAGCATTGCACAGCTGCTCATAGTGCGAGTTAACGTGTGGAGTGGAACATATCGCACGAATTTTTAGGCGAAGCGCTGGAAGTAGGGGTTCAGACTCGTTAGCTCTTTCTCTCTTCGTGGCATCTATGGCGCTTTCATTTTAAATACGAGGCGTATTTTTTAAGTAAGTACCGTTTTGAAATTAAAAAAAGACGTGCTAAGATACCTCAATTTTAGTTTTACACGAAAGCCTGTACCTTAATCTACTTTTCTACATAATTTGCGTCAATATTGAGGCACTTGTCGTAATGCTGTACCAGTTTTTGAATACCCTCCTCACAGAAGTCTACCGCCTGACTTGTTAACCACTGTATCACCACTGTTTTGACTTCGTCATCGTCTTGAGGACGCTGACCGTCCAGGTGTTTCTTCAAGTGCTGGAACAGATGGTAGTCACTGGGCGCAAGATCGGGGCTGTACGGAGAATGATCGAGAGTTTCCAATCTAAAAGATGTGGTGAGATCTTTGGTCTGATTCGCCACATGCGGACGGGCATTGTCTTGCAGAAAAACGATGCCCTTGCTCAACTTCCATGGACTGTTGCTTCTTTGATTCTGGTGTGACGTAAGCCACCCATGTTTCATTGCCCGTAACAAGTTGGCTTAAGAAATCATCACCGTCGTTGTGGTGCCGCTCAAGGAAAGTCAATGATCTGTCTAAACTTTTTGGAAAATATGTAAAAATCAGCCAACCGGTTGCATAGGTTTTCTATGTACCTCGACCAGGTTTCGTCACCTCTAAGGGTGACTTCATCAGACATATCGTCAAAGATGTACGGTGATTTAGGAGCTGAGTTGCTCAAGTCATACATTAAAATATAAAACATAATGTTCTTCAAAAGGTCAAACATTAAAACATAAGTAACACCTTTTGAAGAACATTATGTTTTATATTTTAATGTATGACTTGAGCAACTCAGCTCCTAAATTAATGTACATCTTTGACGATATATTCTTCATGTAATTACCTTACCTTCTGATGAAGTCACCCTTAGAGGTGACGAAACCTGGTCAAGGTATATAGAAAACCTATGCAACCGGTTGGCTGATTTTTACATATTTTTCAAATTTGTGTATACGATTGCTGCTACGTCAGCCATGTTCTAAGTTGTACACTCTCTAAACGTTTGATTTTGTGCACATCCGTCAACATTTTCGGTACCCAACGTCAGCAAAATTTTCGGTAATTCAAGTACTCTGTCACAATGCCATACGAAACACTACGAGAAACATTAGGAAAGTCATCCCGCAAGGAGGAAATCGTAAAGCGTCTGTTTTCTCTCCACTTCCTGCACCAGCCTTTCATTAACGACCGAAGGACGCCCACTCCGTTGTTCATCATGCACATTTGTGCGGCCATCTTTAAATGCTCTCACCCACTTTCTTACCATTCCATCACTCATAATGTTTTCTCCGTAAACTACACAGATCTCACGATGAATATCGATCGCTTTTAGGCCTTTAGCACTAAGAAATATTATAACAGACCGTACTTAACTGTCGGCGGGACTCACGATTATCGGAGGCATCTTAAACACTCAGAACACAATGTAAACAAGGAAGAATCAGACTGTAATGACGTCAGTGCGTAGATTAAGGTACAGGCTTTCATGAAAAAATAAAATTATTGAGATGTCTTAGCACATCTTTTTAAATTTCGAAACGGTACTTACTTAAAAAACACGCCTCGTAAAATCAGCAATTCTGCACGTGCTGTAACCAGGGGAAATACTTCGAATTACTGTCTGTTAGCGAGTGCCTATTGAGATTCTGTCTTCTAAAGCTCTTGTCATAATCTGAATATAATATGAACTTTTTATTTGCCAGGACAGTTAGATAAATAAACAAGTATGTATTTCTACAGTGTTAGCTGCAGCGTCGTGTAGGTGACGAAACGTGGAAGTGTTGAACAATGTTGGTTTCAATGTTACTCATCACGCACATATTGTTTGTTACTCATGGCGTAAACGTACCATGTGTATGGATCCCCAGTTCAGTTGTGTTTGGAGCCTGAGTGATGTGTCGTACCACAGGTAGTTTATGGTTGATTGTGAAAGGCACACTACCTGATCAAAACTGTGGGATACCCTTATGTAACGCGGAATTGACCAGTAGATGTCACAAGAGGCAGACCAGTCAGTAAAAAAGGAGGCGGGAAGTATTGTGCTGTCAATAGAAAAGCAGTAAAAGCAGAATGGAATGGTTGGGATAACAAGAGTAGTCATTGGATGTCGACTGAGTAAAAAATTTATCAGCGACAATTCAACATTTCTAAAGCTGCCCCAGTCGACTACTGGTGATATAACTGTGAAGTGGAAACGCGAAGGAATAATCACAGATAAACAAACGCCAGGCCGACCTCAAGTAATGACGGACAGGCACTGCAGAGCGTGGTTGTGAAAAATTGCACGAAACAACTTGGAAGACTCACCCTGAGCCCCATAGAGCTACCAGCAGTCCAGTTACCGCTATGACGGTGTGTAGGAAGTTAAAAATAAATGGGGTATTGTGGTCGAGTAGCTGTTCGTAAGTCACTCTTTTCTGTAGTCAGTACTAAACGATGCTCGAGGTGGTATAAAAAGCAGTGGCTGACTGGATACGAGGGATTTGGAGTGATAAATCACGCTACACCCTACGACAATCAGGCGGAAGAGTTTGTGTTTGGTGAATGCCCAGAGAATATGACTGCCACCGTGTGTAGTACGGAGGGGCTGTTTTTTCGTGGGAAGGCTTCGGTCCCATCGGCCGCTTAAGGGGAGCTGGAGGTGCCTATGCTGCCCATGTTAAAATCACAAAGTTTGAGGAACATTTATGCATAAATTACCAAATAGAAAAAATTGAATTTTTTTTTTACATATAGAGTGGTTTAGTATTGCAGTTATGACAGAGGGATTTTGGAGTATCTTTTCTAGTTTCCTTCCAGTTATTTTTTTATTAATTACCCAAATTTTTTTACAAATAATTGCTTTATAATTAAACTGAAATGAAACTACTGAACATATTGCCAAATGGCTGTGTTACAATATAAGTTTGACCACTAGGAGTGCTGTATAAAAATTTCATCTCTCTAGCTTGAGTGGATTTTGAGAAAATGTTCCTTATATTCGAAAAATTTTAATTTATGGGAAATGGCTACCAAAGTTTCTCAAAACGTTCCTGCACTGTAGGATGGATTATCAGGGTCTTCTTCTTCATCCTCCAAAAGCTTCCTCTTCTGTCTTCTTTTCTGGCCTGTTGTTCCATCATACTTCATATGCCTTTCTCTTCTTTCTGCTCCTCTTATCCTTTCTCTGTCAATATTTCTTAGTGCTCGTACAGTGTTCACCCCAGCTGTAAATCCTAATGCCTTCAGAACTTCACACTTCACACTGTTCCCTTGGTTGTAGGTTGCTATTGGATCATAAATGCCAAAGTGCAGTGTTTTTATGCTTACAAACACCCTTTTAGGAGTCACTTTCCAAATAAAATTGTTTACGCTCTCATTGGGATTCTGCGTCTTTCCGTGTAGACATTTGTGTAACAATTCTGGCTTTTCCCAGAATGAGATTTTCACTCTGCAGCGGAGTGTGCGCTGATATGAAACTTCCTGGCAGATTAAAACTGTGTGCCCGACCGAGACTCGAACTCGGGACCTTTGCCATCCGCGGGCAAGTGCTCTACCGCGAAAGGCAAAGGTCCCGAGTTCGAGTCTCGGTCGGGCACACAGTTTTAATCTGCCAGGAAGTTTCAATTCTGGCTGTGCTAAGTCATGAAAAATATCATCACTGTCACTAACATATTCACGAAATCTGTCACTTCCACCAGTTAGCTTCTTGCTAGAAGATGTCACAGGGCTATGGCTGGCCATGTGTTGCTTAACAGAAGAACGCACTGTTTCAGTAATTGTAGTATCGCAAATTGGTATTACTGTTAATTTTCTTTTCCTTACGTTCTTCCTCTTCTTATATACACGGTTACTAAAACGTGGCATCGTAACCAGAACAACGCTTTACACAAGAAGTATAATACTACCAACAACAGGCGCAATACTGAACTAATTCGAAACGGTAAACAGCAAAGAGACGATGTTCCGCGCTCTTAGCGCTTCATTTGTCACAGAAAACAATGTAGCCAACCCTTGTACACTCGCTGTATGCGTAACATAAGGCGCTGTATGCGTAACAGGCCGAGAAAATCCCAAGCAGTTCGCCAGGAAGTCACGAGAGGGTGTTAGATGCATTCAGCACCCGCCCATTTCCTCTTATGGTAATAACTCTACTTCCAGGGCGAGTAGAACAATAATTCAAAGTTTACATTAAAGAGGAATGTTCCAATTAATTTTCGGTAGCAAAAAAAAATTGTAATTTTTTTGGATTTGACCACCTCCGGCTCCCCTGAAGAAAATGCTAAATGCAGAATCATATGTTCACAGTTTACTGCTACGTGTACTGCGTACAGTAGAGGTACCGTTCCGAGACGATGATTGTGTCCCCATGACAATTCACTTTCTCATAAAGCATCATCTGTGAAGCAACGGTTAATGGACAGTAACATTCTTGAAATAGACTGTCCTGCCCAAAGTCCCGCCTACAATCGAATGAGACACCTTTGGGGTGAATTATAACGTCGACTTCGCTTCAGACCAGTGTCCCTAGCAGAGATCAAGCCGCCATAAAGGTGAAGGGTGGACACACCCCGTATTAATGTCCACTAGCGGGTGTCCAGATTTTTTGATCACATAGTGTAAGCTGATACTGATATCTAATATCATGGATGTGATGTAGGCCTATATTCTACTTGTGTCTTAAGCCACTTATTTCGATGGCACTATGTAGATAAGTAATAATTAGAATAATGAGCATATGGTATACATAATTTTTCCACTATAAAATACGTACTTAATGACATAATATGATTATAATATTATATATGGTTTTTTCTTCGGGAAACTGTACGATCTTATGTATTATGTCACGTTTCGCCAGATTATGACATGCATTTGCGTATCTAAACGCAGCATTACAATCATTTTAGCAGCTTTTTGGTGCTGATATGTATAAAAACGTCCGAGTGCTGTTCTTAGTCTTCTACTCTGATTGCTCCCCTTTGGTTCTCGTACGATTACGTACTGTGTATTACCAGTCATTGCTAGTAGCCCTCGCGGTTCTAGGCGCTCAGTCAGGAACCGCGCGACTGCTACGGTCGGAGGTTCGAATCCTGCCTCGGGCATGGATGTGTGTGACGTCCTTAGGTTAGTTAGGTTTAATTAGTTCTAAGTTCTAGGGGGCTGATGACCACAGATGTTAAGTCCCATAGTGCTCAGAGCCATTTGAACCATCTTGCTAGTAGCCTGCGCCTAATTTTCTGCTGGTTTCAAACGTCTTAAACCATTTTACGTTAACGAACGCTTGTGCTCGATCCACAAATGGCATGAAGCTGTCTTGACTTTTCTTTAATTTCTGTCTCCAGTATCAATTACAACGTCAGAACTAATTGTGTGGTCCCTTTACCTCTCCATTAGCAAACCGGATATCTGCCAGTTTACCACTGAACCTTGTATCCATTAGAAATTTTCAGTAGATTTGTTGAAACATCATATTCACCACCACTTGTGTGTTTTTTACACTGTCATAGAAATTAACCCGACTTATCAATACATCCACAGAATTAAAAAGAAGTTCTCTAGACGTGGACGTCTTTCCTGTGATGACAGGAATAATCTGATGTCTCGCGAGCTGCTAAAAGTGAAGTAATTAAATTAAACACCGGGCCTGTACAAAGCTGAAGTGCACAGAACCAGAGTCCACGCATAACGTTAGAGAGCAGCTAGCCTCGTCAAAGATAAAAACAATTCCCTTCGTTTGCATCTCGCAAATATGGAGCAGCGGGCACCGTATAGAGGTAATTTTTAAGCTGCACACGAGAGCTGCGGAAGAGACTCTAACGAATGCATCTGAATGTTTGAACTTGTACTTAATTTCCAAGAAGCAATGCAAAGTGCGTAGCAGAGGGTATTTTGTAATACTATTAACGGATATTCTGTCCTTATCCATTCGCGTACAGAGTGAGGGAGAAATAACTGTATGCTTCTCCACGCGACCTAATCTCTCTCTGATCTTTCCTGATGCACTTAATTTCTCTAGAATATTTACAATAGAGCAGTCTTCCATTCGCCTTTTTCGCGACTGAGTTTATATCATAATCTTATTTCGTACCCATTCTTAGTATAACCCCTATATACGTGGATGATATGACGTATTTCAGAAGTTCGCTATGGAACGTAAAGGCCTAATCGAATATTTATGAGTTGTTTATGTTTTTATGGAATTTTTTCCATTCTTCTACTATTAAAGAGAGCTGTCATTGGTTACAGCAAGCGAAAATTCTATTCAAGCGTTGCTGGACATAAATACGACCACCTAATGATGATACTTTCCTGGAGACAATAGCATCGTTAGCAAACGATCTTAAAGAACTGATGACCATACCTGATAAACAGTGTACACATATGAAGAACGGTAGACGTCTTATTACAGTGAACATTCGTCGTCCAGTATGACATACTGGGTTGCATTAGTCAAATAATCACTGAGCCAATTACATATGTATGTTGTTTACTAGTCGAAGCAGTGGTACTGTGCAGAATGCCTTTCGGAAATCTGCGAAGACGGAATCTAACTGTTCATCTGCTTCTACTGAAAGATATCGTGCGCAGATGAAGCAAGCCGCGTTTCGCAGTAGTGTTTCTTCCTGAAGATTTACATACAGGCAGAAGATCGGAAATATGAATGTTAAACAGCACTCAGAATTTACAAGAGGTTAAATGTTGACACGGATATAAGAGTCGACAGTGAATTTATCCTGGTTTCCGAGTAGGTAATAGAAAAAGGTATGATTCGATAAGTCTTAAAGCGACGCTCAGATGAGCTCGTTCATGAGACGTGTAATTAATGACGCACGAGAGCATCTTAAAACGTCATCCGATGTTAACGTCTGACATCTGTTGCATGAGAATTTCTGTTTGTTTGACAAATTTAGATAACTTGCAAAGAGGCGCAAGGCGTAATCTTGTGTGAGTATTTACAGAGCTGTTAATGCGAGCCGCGAGTTTGTCCTGTGATTAAGTCCTTAACTCGTATCCTCCGTACTTCAGCCTTTATAACCTCACATCTTTCGGCTTGTTGTCCGCTCTGTCTTTTAGCCAAACATTTCGCTGGACGCGATGGATTCATTTTCTGCAACAGTATCTTCATCTCATTACAGGGGATGTACGCAACATCTTCGGACGTCTTGCTTACGTACTGCGTACTGTTGTCTATGGCTTACTCTGCATCTGTTTTTCTTTTCTTCTACTACTAGGTTCGCTTGGATTAGATTAGACTCATGTTCGTTTCGCAGATCCACAGTTAGTAGATGCTCGAGAATATGAAGCATGCCAGGAAAACGAAAGTGAAAAAAAAAGAGGCGTATCGAAATTCAGGAGCCCGTTGGTTATATTGAAATGCTGGCAGTTCAAAACAAAAATGCTTGAATACAATGCCTTCCACAGATTGCTTGCGAAGCCGTGGATGTCATTTGTTTTGATCCAGTAGTCTTTTGACAATAGCTATAAGCAAACAATAGTGATTAATTGTTTGCTTTAGGGTGTTCTGCCGAGCTGTTGTTTCTGTTTCATGCACAATATTTCCATGATTGACACGGCCGCCTTCTTCATGTGATGCGGGTTTGGTATTAAGCGTACTTGCCGTCTGGACTCCTGCTGGGCTGGAAACTATTGTTGGTCTCGCGCCACTCATGGAGCTTGTACTGTAGCTCATTTATCTGAGTCTTTATAGCTTTTGATGAGGTTCCCAGCATTAGGACAAGGAACACAAGGCACAGATGAATGTTTTGGACCACGGCGTCAATGCACATAATAAAAAAGTCACTAATCTCGCATAATTACCACGCCGCTAAAGTTAGAGAAATTTGAACTTAGACGCAAATGCATAGACAACTTCTCTTCTTGAGGAACATTCGTGAAAGGAAAAGTAAGACGGAACGTGATACAGAATGAATCTATCACTGTGCAGAGGTATGTGCTCTGTTTCGAAAGTTCCTGGAAGATTAAAACTGCTTGCTGAACCAGGACTCGAACTCAGGACTTGCCTTTGGCGTGCAATGCTCTTATACACTGAACTGTTTCTTAGTTACTAAATCTTTTATTGAACTGAAATACAAAGAATTACAATGCTATACTAATGTTGGCTCAAATGGCTCTGAGCACTATGCGACTTAACTTCTGAGGTCATCAGTCGCCTAGAACTTAGAACTAATTAAACCTAACTAACCTAAGGACATCACACACATCCATGCCCGAGGCAGGATTCGAACCTGCGACCGTAGCGGTCACGCGGTTCCGGACTGAAGCGCCTAGAACCGCTCGGCCACCGCGGCCGGCTTACAAATGTTGATGCATAGCTTAACCATTATCGATTATCCTTAAAATCATTTATATTGACCAAGGATTAATAGTAATAGTAATAATAATAATAATAAGAATAATAATAACAATAATAATAATAAAAAGTCTAACCACAGTAGTGGGCATTTTGCATATGCAAGAAACCATTTTTAATAAACAACGTAATATTTTTAAGTTCTTCATGCAAAACATTTTCTTTATGCTATGTTAATATATTGTTTGGCCTGCTTTCAAATGTAAGTTACAGAAATTAAACAACAGAATTTCAAAAATTTCTATACGATTTAAGTTGTGAACATGTGGTATTTATGTTGACGATGTGAACGATTTGTTCAAATATTTGTAGATGAAACCGATTTGTCCAGTTTCGTCAGTTAATCTGTATACATAATAAAAGTAACGTGTAATGCAAAACTCACTCTCACAGCTACACTGCTGTCGATATCTTGTAATATACCGACTCAATACCGCCTATAGAATAACTTGTCCGTGGAACAGACGTTTTGTCAATATTCTGAGTGGAGATGCATTGAAGGATACAGCGTGGTTGCAACTGAAGTGCAGCTACTCATTGAGGTCCACTGTGGTCTGTAATTATTGAATGGAAACGAAACTTGTTAGTTATGCTAATGCGTTAATGCGTAACCGATTTACGCTGAAAGAAAATTAATTCCAATTTTGGCCACCAGGTGCAAATCTCTCGCTGTGCAGCGTCTTGTCGTCGTCTCCGGTGCTCATATCGAACAAACTATGTAAGCGGCGGTTAATAATAAAATCAACATTATGCCTTTCTCATTTGTCTGACCTGTTCTATTCACGTCCCTTTCCTAATCCATTACGCCGGCCGAAGTGGCCGTGCGGTTAAAGGCGCTGCAGTCTGGAACCGCAAGACCGCTACGGTCGCAGGTTCGAATCCTGCCTCGGGCATGGATGTTTGTGATGTACTTAGGTTAGTTAGGTTTAACTAGTTCTAAGTTCTAGGGGACTAATGACCTCAGCAGTTGAGTCCCATAGTGCTCAGAGCCATTTGAACCTAATCCATTACATATGGAAAATTGCTGTATGTTTTTCTTGCCTTCACAGCGTCAGATTTGCACCTGGTGGCCCAAAATGAAACTAATTTTTGCTATGTAAATCGGTTCCACATTAACGCATTAGAGTATCTACCAAGTTTCACTGCCTTACGATAATTGCAGCCCACACTTGACCTCAGTCACTAGCCGCACTTTAATTAAAACGACCCGGTATATTCACTTCGAAAAAATATAACTTTTTGCTTAGCTGATTCTCTTGAAGTTGGCTTCGTTTGTTTTCTTATTGACGTATGATAATGCCCGCAAGCCTGGTTTGTATGAAGAGCATCTACGGATGTTAGGGTTCTGAATCACTGTCTAATCACTAGGTGCGAAATGAAAAAAATCTTGACTATCGTATATTTGTATTTTAACTCTTCCAAAATCGGAATAACAAAATTAATTTGCTTCCTCGAGCTACAAGTTCCAACTACAATGTCTGCTTTCTTCTGTATCACAAACACGACAGTGTGCAACGACAAAGCGAAGAGTTTTACATCTTTATCAATGACGTTAGCTGATAAATATTTAGCAAAATTTGCAGACTTAAATTTAAGTTAAAACTTCAAAATCTTTCCTAAACACGTAAGATATACATATTTATGCATAAAGTAAAACTTCAAAATTTGTTATAAACACGTAAGATATAAATAGTTATGCATAAAATAAAATAAAACGAACTTTTGGTTCATAAAATGAAATTACAGATACACGTCGGTGTCGAAGAATGAAGAATATGTCTCAGGCTTGATTACATCAGAATCTACGTCCACATAAGTACTCCTCAAGTCAAGTACAGTGCATGGCGGGATGTACACAGTACTGGTATTATAAATTTCCATCCTGCTTTCCAAAATATATGTCCGTAAATGATGCTGCGAAATCGTCACACACTATGTAGCAGCATGCAGAGTACAGATGTAGCAGCAGACTCGTGGCACTTCCAATACAAAGTTGTACGCTGTTGCAGTCAAGAGGTTCTGTACTGCTTCAGTTAAGTGTGCATGTAAACCGAAGGTCGGCAATTTACCTGTCACGTCAGTATTGCCCTACAGGCTGACAGATAACACCAGAACGTGGCATTTTAAATGTTATCTAAGGACGCGCACAACATGCAATACTTTCGCGGACACTCACTGCTTTAAGCACGTCTTAGTACTTTTCCTGCTACGTACTAGGTGTACTTTATTTGAGTTGAGAACTATGTAAATATTTTTCATTAATAGCTCATACCGAGATACATTTTTTGATGATACCTCACAAAGGACACTACGGTATATACGGAAAATAAATTAAGGTCAGGGAGAAGAAATAAATTCTTTAACGTTTAAGATGGCATCCCGATTTTGTCTGAGATGGCAAAGGACTTTGAAGAACTACTGCACAGAAACAATAGTGTCTTGAAAAGAGATAGCCTAACTTAGACATAAATAAAAGTAAAACACCCGTAATGGAGGGTATTCGAATTAGATCAAGTGATGATGTGAGAATAAAATTGGAAAATGAGACGCTGAAACTACTGCACTAGTTTCGTTGTATGGGCAGCAAAACAGATAACGATGACGAACTAAAGAGAGGAAAAATGTAGACCGACATTAGCAGGAAAACTTTTTCTGGATAAGAGAAAATGGTTCAAATGGCTCTGAGCACTATGCGACTTAACTTCTGAGGTCATCAGTCACCTAGAACTTAGAACTAATTAAACCTAACTAACCTAAGGACATCACACACATCCATGCCCGAGGCAGGATTCGAACCTGCGACTGTAGCAGTCGCTCGGCTCCAGACTGTAGCGCCTACAACCGCACGGCCACACCGGCCGGCTGGCTATTTTTCTTGTGTCGAGTAAAGTGTAATATTCGATTGTTAAAACAGGATTCACAAGAGATGGCATAGTTAATTATCACAATATACACGTGCGGGAAGACGCAAATACTCAAGCAGTCATGAAGGTAAAGCATCAGAATCGCTAAAGTATCAATTTATGGGCAGAAATTGTAGGTGATAGAGTCATAGTGAAAACAGAAAAATTAAAAGGTACTGTGTATCACATGTTTCTGCACGATGACTTACCAGCGACATTGCAGAAAGACGACGGCTGTGTTGCATTCTCGACAGAGCAGCATCCCGTTTTCTACGGGTCACGTCACAGTACCCAACCGAAACTTGTCGTGGGCGATGGATTGGTCGAGGAAGTCCAGTAGTATGGCCTCCCCATTCACCGGATTTGAATCCTGGCTAAGAGGATATTTGAAGGCAATGGAGTATGCCCGGTCCTTCGACAATACGCAGAAGTTACAGCAGCGTCTGACCACTCCATATTACGCAATCCGACTAGAACCAACGCGTATTCGGAAGAATGAGTGATTCACTGTGAAGAAGGGCTTTAGACGTCCTCGGTTGCGTGGTAACCACATGCAGCTCTGCTTATTATGTCTGCTTCCACTTAACAGATGGGAACGAAAGGACAGATCGGCCCATCTCGCGACAGGTATTGGTGTCTGGACATAGCACTGTAGGAACTTTTCTTTTAGTGTTGACCAGTACTACCTACTGTAGAGATATCTCGCACTTTTTTTAAAGACATGCTGTATGTAAACATTTTAGGAGCGCTTTTCAGACAGTCGTAATGGATCTATGAATAGAGACCTGACCGCCCCCGTTCCCAGACCCTGGTTACATCTATAGAGGGCAAGCAGGCGCCGATGGATCGAAAAGGACCCCCTCCCCCAATTTCTGGGACATCAAGGCTATCGTCCGCCAGATTATTTTGTCTGTGCTCTTGAGTAGACTAGAAGGGGCGCAGAGTCCAACATCTTTTAGAATGAGATATGAAGTTTGCAGTGTACCACACGAGGGCACAACTGGATTTCTTTGCAGGACGTGGAACATTAATGAAAAATAACGATATGCAGTTTACTAAGGGAATAAATGCTTGTTGCGAATGCCTTTTAGCGTCTGCGTGTGCTCTCTTGTCGAGAGGAGTGTGGAAAAAACGCACTAAAGAGGAAGAAGGTTTTAGAGGAGAAATAGGTGGAGGCGACAAATGGACAGGACACAGGATGTCTATTCTTGTTGGCGCTACAAAAATGTTTAACAATGATAATGAACAATAACGTGATTAGCCAGAAGAAGAATATGAGCCAGCCAGTCACATGTATGCCTGCGCCCAAGAGCATAGTTCTGGAGGATGTAAAGAGTTCGCCTTGAAGGGACGCCGAGACAGGATATAAGACACTTGCCGTTCGGACCGAAGAGGGAATTCTCCTAGGAATGGCAGTTGTCACCGAAACAACCGATTTCCAATTGTATCGTTTTTTCTTGCACTTGTTTAACATGAATATTAAAATCGCTCAAAATATCCGGTTTCTAAAATAACTGATTTTTCGGTTTTTTATTTCTATTATTTCCTGTAATAAACGTAGAAATCGAATAAAGGCTGAAAAGTTTTGACTCTGTTTCAGCATACATATAGTCAAATATTAAATCAAATGGGCAAATAAAAGAAAACTTAGTCCGTCCATCGTTCGCTGCTTCTCTCGTAAACCTGACTACTACAAAAAATCACCAGCACTTTCCCCCTGATTCCAATTTTTTGAAGCTCTGCTCAAAAATCACGTTGTAATCGGGGATCGCGCCACTATGTGGACATTGCGAATAGTTAATGCTAAAGAGTGAAAAATGAGGTTGTAGAACGCTTTTTCTCGTGTTAATTTGTCTGCTTTCACGGTCTACGAACAGATAAAGGCATATTATGTAAGTCACAAGCAAGAGATCAGCTACTTTCTACTTTTATTGTATACTATGAATGAGTCGTTAATTTGGTACTGTAACCATAACTTGCTTCCTCTTTTATTATTTCATAGAAACGGCAGACAAATCTATAACCTTCCAAGCAAATGAAGCACTGTCCTTCATTGCTAGGTCACTCTGTAAAAATATTTCCAGACTAGTGCTTGTGCCACTTCGCAGTGCAGCGGCTGTCCAGTGACGACAGCGAGAAACTACCGTACGGATCAAGCAGGAGGAAGTCATGCACACCGTACGTACACGTGTGCCTTAGGCCGCTACACACGGCAACAGGAAGATTATTGTCTCAGCAATGCTGTACCAATTGTTATGCCATGTGTTTGTTGCTGTTTTCTTTTGGCATTGTTATTACACACTGCACCGCCAAAGAAACTGTTATAGGCATGCGTATTCAATACAGAGATACGTAAACAGGCAGAATACGGCGCTGCGGTCGGCAACAGCTATATAAGACAAGTGTCTGGCACAGTTGTCAGATCGGTTACTACTGCTGCAATGGCAGGTTATCAAGATTTTGAGTTTGAAAGTAATGTTATTGTCGGCGCAGGAGCGATGGGACACAGCATCTCTGAGTTAGCGATGAAGTGAGCATTTTCCCAAACCATCATTTCAAGAGTGTACCGTGAATAACAGGAAGCCGCTAAAACATCAAATCTCCGACATCGTTGTGGCCGGAAAAATACCCAGCAAGAATGGGACCAACGACGATTGAAGAGAATCGTTCGAAGTGACAGAAGTGCAACCCTTCCGAAAATTACAGCAGATTTCAATGCTGGGCCATCGACAAGTGTCAGCGTGCGAACCATTCCACGAAACATCGGCGGTATGAGCTTTCGGAGCCGAAGGCCCACTCGTGTACCCTTGATGAATGCACGACACGAAACTTTACGCCTTGCGTGGGTCCGTCAACACCGACGTTGAACTGTTGATGACTGGAAACATGTTGCCTGGTCGGACGAGTCTTGTTTCAAATTGTATCGATCAGGAGGACATATATGGGTATTGAGACAATGAATCCATGGAACCTGCATGTCAGCAGAGGACTGTTCAAGCTGCTGGAGGCTTCGTAATGTTGTGGGGCGTGTGCAGTTGGAGTGATATGGATGATACGTCTAGATACGACTCTGACAGGGGACACGTAAGTAAGCATCCTGTCTGATCACCTGCATCCATTCATGTCCATTGTGCATTCCGACGGACTTGGGCAATTCCAGCAGGAGAATGCGGCACCGCACTCGTTTTGAATTGCTACAGATTGGCTGCAGGAACACACTTCAGAGTTTAAACACTTCCGCTGGCCACCAAACTCCCCAGACACGAACATTATTGAGCGTATCTGGGATGCTTTGCAAAGTGCTGTTCAGAAGAATATCCAGCCCCTCATACTCTTACGGATTTATGGACAGCCCTGCAGGTTTCAGGATGTCAGTTGCCTCCAGCACTACTTCAGACATTAGTCGAGTCCATGTCACGTCGTGTTGCGGCACTTCTGCGTGCTCGAGGGGGACCTATACGATATTAGGCAGGTGTACCAATTTCTTTGGCTCTTCAGTGTAATAGCACTGACTGGTTTGTCCATTTTATATAATAACGCTATATCTCAAACCAATGCAAATTTTACTAATAAAAATTTCGAGAATTCGGATTCAGCAACCTCGAAAACACATACAAAGTTTGTATAAAAAAAATATAAAAAAAAACCTTCTATAACGCTTTCCGCTATTTGGACTTTCAGCGCGCCGTCTGACTGGACTGCATGAGCAGGACGCCAATCAGGCGAGAGACGGAGGAGTGCCAGGGGTGTCGGTGCCCTGTCGGCAGCGGCGGTGTCCGGTGTCCGGTGGAGTTTTCCCAGCCCGGGTCAAGGCCGGCGCGTAATTGGATGCGAAGCCACAGGCCGGCGCACGAGCGTGGCGCACGACGTGTTGTCACGGGCGGGTCTTCCCGACTCCTCCTCATCGGCGCACTCCGCCCTCAGTGAAATTCCGCCATCAAAGAAGACGAAGTAAATATTCCAGGATTCGAATCAAGAGCAATTGCCAGTATGAGGAACTTAGGTACCCTCTGTGTAGGGAAGCAGCTTTAATCATTTAGACTGAGTTTGCTCACATGAAAGAATTTAGAAGAAGCAATCTATGTTTGATTGGGAAAAAACTTTTCAATAGTGAGGAGAGCATAAATTACTATTTATTGTTGATAAACGGTTCCTACAGTTGTAATTGTTACGTTCTGATCTTCACAAATTGTTTCGTTGTAAAACTTGGTCCATTGTGAGTTAGTAATTCCTGCCATTTTGTCATTATAGTGGGTATAATACATAATATTACACACATGTTGTCGACAGTAAAATCACTTACTGTTAAAGAGGACTTTGTGTACATGGGCATGTTCGCATATGTGACACTCACAGAGGCTTGTTAATTCTTAAAATGCACGTATACTGAAAAATGTTTATGTTTGCGTGACATATTATACATATCGTAGATGCACCTTGAGGATGTATACGGTGGAACACATTTTATAACGAAATTTTTTGAATCGAGAAGATTACAGTTACAACAGTGGAAACCGGTGGTCAACAATAACTACTAATTTATGCGATTTTGGCTACTGAAAGTTTTTTCCCCAAATTAAATCATTTAATAAAGGCAATTCTACACGTTCATATTGTATACTAATTAGGTTTATTTCAGGGTACGCTGATGCAACAGCCACAGCTCCATACAACCGCTCGCTCAACGAAGTTCTGTACCTGAATACTTGGAAGTACAGCACATACCCATAGTCAACAAAGGGAACAGGAATAATCTACTGAATCCAGTCCCACATAACTGCCGTCGGCACTCAATAGGATTCTGGAACATATATTGTGTTCGAAAATTATGAATTATCTCGGGGAAAACCTTCTATTAACACAGTTATCACGGATTCAGAAAATATCGTTCTTATGAAACACAACTACCTTTTTAGAGGTTCGCAGGAGAGCTTCTGTAAAGTTTGGAAGGTGGGAGACGAGGTACTGGCAGAAGTAAACCCGTGAGGACGGGGCGTGAGTCGTGCTTGGGTAGCTCGGTTGGTAGAGCACTTGCCCGCGAAAGGCAAAGGTCCCGAGTTCGAGTCTCGGTCCGGCACACAGTTTTAATCTGCCAGGAAGTTTCACAACTACCTTTTTATTCACACGAAGTGAAGAATGCTATCGACGGCGAATCTCAAATTGATCATACATTTCTAGATTCCCATGACGTTTTTTTACGCTGTTCCTCACAAACGGATTACAACCAAATTGTGTGCCGATGGAGTATCATCTCAGATGTACGACTGGATTCGTAGCTTCCTATCAGGAAGGTCACAGTCCATAGTCTCTGACAGTAAATCATCGAGTATAACGGAGTGTTACACGCCCTCTGTTGCTCCTAATATGTATAAATGAATATAGGAGACAATCTGAGCAGCTATTTTAGAATGTTTGCGGACAGTGCTGTCATTTACAGTGTAGTAAGCTCATCAGAAGATCAAAACAAATTGCAAAAGATGAAAGTGATGAGAAGTAACAGAAATGAGAACAGCGAGAAACTAAAAATCAGAACTGGGGATCACAAAGCAGACGAAATTAAGGAATTCTGATACCTAGACTGCAAAATTATCATGATGGACAGAGCAAGGACACAAAAAGCAGAATATCACTGGAAAAAAGGCCATTCCTGGTCAAGAGAAGTTTGCTAGTATGCTTGAAGAAGAAATTTCTGAGAATGTACGTTTGGAGCCCAGCATTGTATGGCAGTGAAACGTGGACGATGGGAAAACAGGAACAGAAGACAATCGAAGCCTTTCAGACGTGGTGCTACAGAAGAACATCTAAAATTAGGTGGACTGTTAACGTAAGGAACGAGAAAGTTCTCCGCAGAATCGGCGTGGTAAGGAATATATAGAAAACACTGACAAGAAGAATAGACTCATGATAGGACATCTCTTAAGACATCAGGAAGTAACTTCCATGGTACTACAGGGAGATGCAGAGTGTAAAAACAGTAGACGAAGGCAGAGATTAGAGTACGTCCAGCAAATAATTGAGGATGTAGGTTTGCAATTGCTACTCTGAGATGAAAAGTTTGACACAAGAAAGAAATTCGTGTTGGGCCGCAAGTCAGAGGACTGAAAAATAAGTCATCTGAGGATCAAAAGCAATTGCAAAGTGAGTTCGACTAGATAATGGTATGGTGTGAAAAGTCGAAATTGACCGTAAATAATGAAAAATGTGAGGTGATCCACACTGGTACTAAATGGAATCCGTTAAATTTCGGATACCCAATACATCTTACAAATCTAAAGGCTTTCAATCCAAATATTATCCAGAAATTACAGTTACGAACAGAGAAAACGTTGGGAAGAGGGAGTGGGGGGGGGGGGGGGGAGAACGAGAACCATAATAGAGTACATTTTACTGGGAGAGCATTTGGCGCTTGCAACAAAACTAGTGAAGAGACTGCCTACATTACGCTTGTCCGTCCTCTTCTGAAGTATTTCTGCGAGATTTGGGATCCTTATCAGACAGGATTGACAAAGGAAATCTAAAAATTTAAAAGAAGAGGACCTCCTTTTGTATTATCGCGAAAAGGTGGAGAGAGTGCCTTGAATATGATACGCGAATTCGAGTGGGAATCATTACGACAAAAGCGTTTCTTGTTGCGGCGGGATCTTCGTTTGAAATTTTAGTCTTCAGCTTTCTCCTCACAATAGGAAAATACACTCCTGGAAATGGAAAAAAGAACACATTGACACCGGTGTGTCAGACCCACCATACTTGCTCCGGACACTGCGAGAGGGCTGTACAAGCAATGATCACACGCACGGCACAGCGGACACACCAGGAACCGCGGTGTTGACCGTCGAATGGCGCTAGCTGCGCAGCATTTGTGCACCGCCGCCGTCAGTGTCAGCCAGTTTGCCGTGGCATACGGAGCTCCATCGCAGTCTTTAACACTGGTAGCATGCCGCGACAGCGTGGACGTGAACCGTATGTGCAGTTGACGGACTTTGAGCGAGGTCGTATAGTGGGCATGCGGGAGGCCGGGTGGACGTACCGCCGAATTGCTCAACACGTGGGGCGTGAGGTCTCCACAGTACATCGATGTTGTCGCCAGTGGTCGGCGGAAGGTGCACGTGCCCGTCGACCTGGGACCGGACCGCAGCGACGCACGGATGCACGCCAAGACCGTAGGATCCTACGCAGTGCCGTAGGGGACCGCACCGCCACTTCCCAGCAAATTAGGGACACAGTTGCTCCTGGGGTATCGGCGAGGACCATTCGCAACCGTCTCCATGAAGCTGGGCTACGGTCCCGCACACCGTTAGGCCGTCTTCCGCTCACGCCCCAACATCGTGCAGCCCGCCTCCAGTGGTGTCGCGACAGGCGTGAATGGAGGGACGAATGGAGACGTGTCGTCTTCAGCGACTAGAGTCGCTTCTGCCTTGGTGCCAATGATGATCGTATGCGTGTTTGGCGCCGTGCAGGTGAGTGCCACAATCAGGACTGCATACGACCGAGGCTCACAGGGCCAACACCCGGCATCATGGTGTGGGGAGCGATCTTCTACACTGGCCGTACACCACTGGTGATCGTCGAGGGGACATTGAATAGTGCACGGTACATCCAAACCGTCATCGAACCCATCGTTCTACCATTCCTAGACCGGCAAGGGAACTTGCTGTTCCAACAGGACAATGCACGTCCGCATGTATCCCGTGCCACCCAACGTGCTCTAGAAGGTGTAAGTCAACTACCCTGGCCAGTAAGATCTCCGGAAATGGAAAAAAGAACACATTGACACCGGTGTGTCAGACCCACCATACTTGCTCCGGACACTGCGAGAGGGCTGTACAAGCAATGATCACACGCACGGCACAGCGGACACACCAGGAAGCGCGGTGTTGGCCGTCGAATGGCGCTAGCTGCGCAGCATTTGTGCACCGCCGCATGTTTGGGACTGGATGAAGCGTCGTCTCACGCGGTCTGCACGTCCAGCACGAACGCTGGTCCAACTGAGGCGCCAGGTGGAAATGGCATGGCAAGCCGTTCCACAGGACTACATCCAGCATCTCTACGATCGTCTCCATGGGAGAATAGCAGCCTGCATTGCTGCGAAAGGTGGATATACACTGTACTAGTGCCGACATTCTGCATGTTCTGTTGCCTGTGTCTATGTGCCTGTGGTTCTGTCAGTGTGATCATGTGATGTATCTGACCCCAGGAATGTGTCAATAAAGTTTCCCCTTCCTGGGACAATGAATTCACGGTGTTCTTATTTCAATTTCCAGGAGTGTATTTTGTTGACTCTCATTTTTATAGGGAGAAATGACCATCGTAAAAATATGTAGAAATGAGAGCTCGCATGGAAATCTTTTAGCATTTGTTTTCCCTAAGTGCTTTTCGAGAGTGGAACGGTAGACACATTGTCTGAGAGTGGTCCGATTAGCCCTCTACCAAGCGCGAAAGTGTGAATTACACTGCACATACATGTCGTGCGACTAGGGCCTCCCGTCGGGTAGGCCGTTCCCCGGGTGCACTTCTTTCGATTTGACGCCACTTCGGCGACTTGCACGTCGATTGGGATCAAATGATGATGATTAAGACACAACACCCAATCTCTGAGCGCAGAAAATCTCCGACCCAGCCGATATTCGAACCCGGACCCTCACGATTGACATTCTGTCGCACTGACCACTCAGCTACCGGGGACAGACAATTACACTGGGATCAGAGCGGAGAAAATCTCCGACCCAGCCGAGATTCGAACCCGAACCCTCACCCTCACGATTGACATTCTGTCGCACTGACCACTCAGCTACCGGGAACGGACAGTTACACTGGGCTCACGCAGATGTAAATTAGTAAGACACCGACTCGCATTTATGACGAGCAGAGGTCAAATTCGTCTGCGACTATCAAGATTAAGTTTATCATAGTTTGCTTTCACATGCACACGGCCGAGTTCCTTACTCAGTCCTCTTTGAGTTCGTCCCTAGTGGCCCTGCCGTCGACGGTCGCCTATCTCCCTTCCTTCGCAATTCTGCGTCAAGAGAGAAGTTATTGCACATAATCGCAGTAGGAATGCGGGGTTCAGTGACGTGCGAACAACTTTCTTTTTTCTTTTTTATTTATTTTATTTTGTTTATTTTTTAAGGAAGGGTGGGGAGGCGGGTGGGCGCCGTAGGGTGCACAGTCTTTTGTGGCAGATGTACTCTTTTATGGTCGCGAACGAGTTCCAGACTTCCCGTGCTGAATAAAACGCTTATTTATACGCCGTCCCGACGTATTTATACCACAGGGAACAGGCGTTTGCCGAGGCCAGCACGCATATGGCTGTGTTGGTGCCATACAACGGAACAAGCGGATGCGAAGCAGCCAGATGCGCCCTCGTACTTGCGTTACGCAAGAGCACGCTGAATAACACACGCAGGCCGCACATGAAACTGTGTCGCTATCCATTGTACGCCCGTCACCTGCCGATATCTGCCCCTGTGTGCAAAACTACTTATGGAGACTCACATTACAAATACGTGCGTCAGAGCCCGCGGGAGGAGGAAGGGGGAGCGGCGATCTTGTGTCAGTAATAATGGGGTTCGCTCTTTTTTTTTATGTTGTGAGTGGCTAGCAAGCGTTCACTGCGAATGCACAACGCGTCTGCCTTAATTTTAGTCGAATAACGTTATTTCAGTTAAAAATGAGATAACAATGCGGTCGCTTATGGTTGAATCTGTTATGCGCTACAGAATCTGAATCATGATCTAGAAAGAAAACTGGCAGTTGTGGGCAAGGATTATTTCTGAAAGAGCATCGTAACATCATGAATTTTGAGAAAGTTCAGCATATCTCAGCAGTTTTCATGTAATTGCGTCTTCACTGATTTCATACGTATCGATCCATTCTTTCGTCTAAGTACATATTGTGGGAAAGCTCACTTGACAAAAGCCTGAATAGGCATTTTTGCGGCGCGGACCACTGCGAGACGGGCGGAAAGAGACTTGCTGAGGTTCTGGAAGGTATCGACAGGGATGTGGAGGCATGCTGACTCCAGGCAACTAACGATGCACCAAACCATTAATAAACAGTGTGTGGACAAACGTCGACTGATATCCGGTCTTTTACGAGATGATATATCCTGATTTAAAGCAATCTGACGAATCTAAATTGTGTCCAAGACATCCTGAATCCCCCTACAGCCACTCAAGAACGATACTTTCGTCCACCAGGACGCGATACGTGGTAGCATTCTACGGCAGAACGTCTGACGGAGAGTAAAAGCTATCTAGAGCCTGGTATTTACGGAAGCACCGCTAGATACGACGCCGAAGGCCGGCGAAACTATTCCGGGAGGGGACAGAAAGCTGAAGAGGAGGGCACGTGGTCGTGACGAGGTAGGAGTGCGTTAGCAGGGCGCAGCCGCAAGTCCACAGCTCCCACCGCCTCGCCGACGTGTTTACGACTGCTCGATAGGCAGATGGGTATTTGAAAGCCATTAGCAGCGGCCGCCAAGTTTGGAAGCAAACAGGTGCTCGTCTCGAAGCCACGCCAGACGGCATCGCTAGCTTGTTAGTTCGGCTCCAAAGTCTCCATCTACAGGGTGTTTCAAAAATGACCGGTATATTTGAAACGGCAATAAAAACTAAACGAGCAGCGATAGAAATACACAGTTTGTTGCAATATGCTTGGGACAACAGTACATTTTCAGGCGGACAAACTTTCGAAATTACAGTAGTTACAATTTTCAACAACAGATGGCGCTGCAAGTGATGTGAAAGATATAGAAGACAACGCAGTCTGTGGGTGCGCCATTCTGTACGTCGTCTTTCTGCTGTAAGCGTGTGCTGTTCACAACGTGCAAGTGTGCTGTAGACAACATGGTTTATTCCTTAGAACAGAGGATTTTTCTGGTGTTGGAATTCCACCGCCTAGAACACAGTGTTGTTGCAACAAGACGAAGTTTTCAACGGAGGTTTAATGTAACCAAAGGACCGAAAAGCGATACAATAAAGGATCTGTTTGAAAAATTTCAACGGACTGGGAACGTGACGGATGAACGTGCTGGGAAGGTAGGGCGACCGCGTACGGCAACCACAGAAGGCAACACGCAGCTAGTGCAGCAGGTGATCCAACAGCGGCCTCGGGTTTCTGTTCGCCGTGTTGCAGCTGCGGTCCAAATGACGCCAACGTCCACGTATCGTCTCATGCGCCAGAGTTTACACCTCTATCCATACAAAATTCAAACGCGGCAACCCTTCAGCGCCGCTACCATTGCTGCACGAGAGACATTCGCTAACGATATAGTGCACAGGATTGATGACGGCGATATGCATGTGGGCAGCATTTGGTTTACTGACGAAGCTTATTTTTACCTGGACGGCTTCGTCAATAAACAGAACTGGCGCATATGGGGAACCGAAAAGCCCCATGTTGCAGTCCCATCGTCCCTGCATCCTCAAAAAGTACTGGTCTGGGCCGCCATTTCTCCCAAAGAAATCATTGGCCCATTTTTCAGATCCGAAACGATTACTGCATCACGCTATCTGGACATTCTTCGTGAATTTGTGTCGGTACAAACTGCCTTAGACGACACTGCGAACACCTCGTGGTTTATGCAAGATGGTGCCCGGCCACATCGCACGGCCGAAGTCTTTAATTTCCTGAATGAATATTTCGATGATCGTGTGATTGCTTTGGGCTATCCGAAACATACAGGAGGCGGCGTGGATCGGCCTCCCTATTCGCCAGACATGAACCCCTGTGACTTCTTTCTGTGGGGACACGTGAAAGACCAGGTGTACCGCCAGAATCCAGAAACAATTGAACAGCTGAAGCAGTACATCTCATCTGCATGTGAAGCCATTCCGCCAGACACGTTGTCAAAGGTTTCGGGTAATTTCATTCAGAGACTACGCCATATTATTGCTACGCATGGTGGATATGTGGAAAATATCGTACTATAGAGTTTCCCAGACCGCAGTGCCATCTGTTCTTGAAAATTGTAACTACTGTAATTTCGAAAGTTTGTCTGCCTGAAAATGTACTGTTGTCCCAAGCATGTTGCAACAAACGGTGTATTTCTATCGCTGCTCGTTTAGTTTTTATTGCCGTTTCAAATATACCGGTCATTTTTGAAACACCCTGTATATCGGCGGTGCTTTGCACGCTGCGGAGCCAGGCAGAGTATAAACTGTGCTGTGCGGCTTGTCCAGGCGGAGGTTCCAGTCCTCCCTCGGGCATGGGAGAGTGTGTTTGTCCTTAGGATAATTTACGTTAAGTGGTGTATAAGCCTAGGGACTGATGACCTTAGCACTTAAATCCCATAATATTTCACACACATTTGAACATTTGAACAAACTGTGGGGGATTTGTTAGCGAGTGCCTCAACCCTATAGGGCTTCTCTCTCTAACCACGTGTTATTTGGTGCGAAATGTGTGTGCCCCGCAGAGATTCAGTGATAACAAATTGCACTGTCTCATCAAAAGTATCCGAACACTGTTTAGTGGATATTAATATGAGGTGTGTCCACCCTTCGCCTTTATGGCGGCCTTGATTCTGCTGGGGTCACTTTCAATGAGGTATCTACACTGAAGCGCAAAAGAAACTGGTATACGGACGCGTATTCAAATACAGAGATATGCAAACAGGCAGAATACGGCGATGCTGTTGGCAACACCTACATAAGACAAGTGTCTGGCGCAGTTATTAGATTGGTTACTGATGCTACAATGGCAGGTTGTCAAGATTTAAGTGCGTTTGAATGTAGTGTTGCCGGCCGTTGTGGCCGAGCGGTTCTAGGCGCTTCAGCACGGAGCCGCGCTGCTGCTACGGTCTCAGGTTCGAATCCTGCCTCGGGGATGCATGTGTGTGTTGTCCTTAGGTTAGTTAGGTTTAGGTAGTTCTAAGTCTAGGGGACTGATGACCTCAGAGAAGTCCCATAGTGCTTAGAGCCATTTGAACCATTTGAACGTGGTGTTTTGGTCGGCGCACGAGGGATGGGACACAGCATCTCCGGGCTCGCGATGAAGTGGGGATTTTCCCGTATGAGCATTTCACAAGTGTACCGTGAATATCAGGAAACCGGTAAAACAACGGATCTCCGACATCGCTGCGAACCATTCCGCAAACTGCTCCAGATTTCAATGTTTGGCAGTCAACAAGTGTCAGCTTGCGCACCCTTGATGACTGTGCGACACAAAGCTTTACGCTTCGCCTGGGCCGGCCGGAGTGGCCGTGCGGTTCTAGACGCTACAGTCTGGAGCTGAGCGACCGCTACGGTCGCAGGTTCGAATCCTGCTTCGGGCATGGATGTGTGTGATGTCCTTAGCTTAGTTAGGTTTAATTAGTTCTAAATTCTAGGCAACTGGTGACCTCAGAAGTTAAGTCGCATAGTCCTCAGAGCCATTTGAACCATTTGCTACGCCTGGGCCCATCAACACCGACATTGGACTGTTGATGACTGGAAACATGACGCCTGGTTTGATGAGTCTTGTTTCAAACTGTATCGAGCAGATGGACGTGTACCGGTATGGAGACAATCTCACGAATCCACGGACCCTGCATGTCAGTAGGGGACTCTTCAAGCCGGTGGAGGCTCTGCAATGGTGAGGGGTGTGTGCAGTTGGAGTGTTGTGGGACTCCTGATACGTCTAGATACAACTCTGACCAGGTGACACGTTCGTAAGCATCCTGTGTGATCACCTGCATCCATTCACGTCCATTGTGCATTCCGACGGACTTGGGCAATTCCAGAAGGACAATGCGACACCCCGCACGTCCAGAATTGCTGCATACTTGTTACTAAATTACTCGCCAGGTACTAATGTGCTGCTTCTTGGACTCGGGTAGGCGCGCCGGCCCCAGATCGAATCCACCCGGCGGATTTACGTCGCGGGTCGGTGTGCCGGCCAGGCTGGATGTGATTTTTAGGCGGTTTTTCACATCCTGCAAGGTGGATACTGGGCTGGTCCCCATGTCCCACCTCAATTACACGACTCGCAGACACTTGAAAAACGTTCACACTGTTTCATGGCTTACACTAGAGACAGACAGCTGGGATACACTACTTCTGTCGCAAGGGGGGGGGGGGGGGGGGAGGGGGTTTGGGGTGGTGACAGGAAGGGCATCGAACCACCCCTTAAATTAACCTTGCCAAATCCAATACTAACCATGCCGACCCTGCATAGATGTGAGACAAGGGCACTAGCAAAAGAAGAAATAAGAAGAAGAAGACTTGTTACTCAATTGACATCCAGTGACTAGTCCATGTTCGACATCACTAGTTCTCCTAACTATCCTATTGTGTTGTTACTGCTTCTGTAATGACAACTCAATACTTCCTGCCTCCCCCCTACTTTAATACTGACGTACCCACCTGTTGTGGCATCTAGTGATCAGTTCTGTATTGCATACGCCTGTCCAGATAATTTTGATAAGATATTGTACGTACGTGGTACAAACGTTCTCTTGAACTGTGTTTCTTTAGTTTTCCACGCGGATAGAATATTCTATCATATTTTGGGAGTGCATATGTGACAGCAACATTTCTTCTTGAAATATTTCGGCTGATACCTGTTAAGTCATTTTCATCACGAGTCGGTAACAAAATTAAAATCACTCGCACGGCTCCGGCACCTCAGCAAAAGATTCAGAGAATATAGTTATCATGCTCCCAGAGTCCGTAACTTGCCCAAGTTATTTGAGTTTTACGATGACATAACCGTGCGACAGGCTGTAATGATCTCACAGAGTAACTCTGAAGATGGCAGTGCGATTACCAGCCGAAATGTAGGACGAACAAGCATTGCTGTCCCGGACACACGCCCGGAATATTTTCTTTTGCTGTTTATATACGACGAGTTCGTGAAGCAGGACCCGCTGCCCCGTCCCTGTACAGCAGGGGCTGCCTCTCTGTGTGGAGAACACGACATCCCTGCGCTGCGCCCGCGCCCTCTGAGAACGGAGAGGTAGGTAGGTGGGTTCCTTTCACCGCCGCTTTCGCCTGAGCTTGGAGCTCTCACTGGGACCTGACTGCTGCTACTGCTGCTTACCCCGCTCTGGTCTGGTCACGACCGTCTTATAGGCCGAACTCTGTCCACAGCGAGCTGCCGCCGTATCTCCTGGAATAGTCCCTCCCGTGCACCTGGTTCTTCAGCTTAGTGACTTCTGGCACGTAAAGCAGACTGTAGTTACAAGAGTCGGAGCAAACAGAAGAGAGTGAGTTGTAGCTGACGTGGTAGTGTAGCCTATCACACAGATTATTCACTATATACACTAGGAGAGCAGGAGAGAACCCAAGGAGAAACATGGAGAAGAAATTAAAGTTCGAGCAGAAGAAATAAAGAAATATTGAGATTCGATGGCGACATTGTAACTCTGTAAGAGACTTCAAAGAGCTTGGAAGAGTAGATGAACGTTATGGGTAGTGTACTGGGAAGTGGTTATAAGACGAAAAGATCCCGATAAGAGAGGGTAGCCTATGTATAGAGACAGTCCATCCATCCCACGAACTAAGAATCTCGCCTGTTATCGAAGTAGACACACGTCTACCCACCCCTGCGAAAAAGTGCTTTTAACAGAACAAACAGACAGTCTGATAACAAATGAAATTTTTTTTGCGTGTGATTGCATTATAAATTAACAATATTCGGATTTGTTTCGTTTACTTTTACTGTGAAACCTTCTTTCGTGTCAAATATGATGATTCTAAGTCAACGGGAAGTACGCTATAGGTTTTGATGAGTGATTTTGCGAGTATCAACATATGCGACATAAATGGCGGTGTTATTTGACTTCATTGACCTAGAATCTTACACTTACTATAGCGCCACAGGACTGTAGACCTTAGTATGCGACGTAAATTTCAACTTGATATGTCTACCCGCTACTGAGAAAAAGGATTTTTAACAGTCGGGCGGCGAGACAGGCAGACAGTCACACACAACAAATTGATCCTACAAGGATTCCGTTTTTACCGAATGAGGTATGGAATCTCAAAAATCAACAAAAATAAAACACGGTATTGGAATGCAGTCGGATTAAAGTATGCGATGCTGAGGCAATTAGATGAGGAAATGAGACAGTAAATGTAGTAGATGGGTTTTGCTATTTGGACAGCAAAATAACTGACGATGACAGGGGAAGATTTACACAGATTATTAAGTCCTCCGCTACGTTTTTCTGTTTGTGTGGGACGGCTAATTGGAGGAACTACTGTTGGGATCTTGATACGGTTTTCTCTAATGCATAGGCTGAGTCACAGGGGATGGTTGTTCATTTAATTCATTACTGCTACGCCAGACAAGTCGTCCGCCCGTAGATGCATAGCGCTACTCGTGCAAAGCCGGAGCGGTTCGCTAATAGTATATAAAACGCAGACTGGCTATAGTAGCTAGGAGAGATTCTTTTAATAAAAGAAAAAATGTCGTAATCGAATGAAAATTTATGATAAAAAATATTTGTTTTCAGTGTATCTTCAATTGGAAGTGATCGTGAACGACGAACAGTACAACCAATAACACAATAGAACCTTTTGAAATGTGCTGCTAGAGAAGAATGCTGAAGACAATTTGTGCAAAGTTACCTTATCGATTCGGGGTGTAGAAACGTATGAGAACTTCACTGATAGAAGGAGTGGGTTTAGATGACACATGTTAAGGCAACAAGGAACAGATAATTTGGCTCGTGATGGCTGGGTGTTGTGTGATGTCCTTAGGTTAGTTAGGTTTAAGTAGTTCTAAGTTCTAGGGGACTGATGACCTAAGATGTTAAGTCCCATAGTGCTCAGAGCCATTTGAACCAGATAATTTGGTAATGGTTGGAAGTGTGAGGTGTAAACACTGAAAACGAAGGCCAAGTCTCCACTACAATAATCTTCTTATGGATTCTATTATTTTTTGCCAAACTCGTTATTCTTTCTGTATTCCTTGTCCTCTTTTGCCAAATTCGGTGTAATTTTTTTTTTCAAATACGGTATTATTTTTCCTAAATTCGATGTTACTTTTTCCAAATTCGGTGTTATTTTTTAAAATTCGGTGATATTTTTTTGCCAAATTCGGTTTCTCTTTTTGGCAAATTCGGTGCTAATTTTTCTTGAGAATTCGGTGTTTCTTTGCCAAATTCTGTCATTTTTTGCCGAATCCGTTGTTTTTTTGTCCAATTCAGTTTCTTTTTTTGCCAAATTCGAAGTTATTTTTTGCCAAATTCGAAGTTATTTTTTGCCAAGTTCGCTATTAATTTTAGCAAACTCGCTGTTTTTTGTCAAATACTTTGTCTTTCTTTGCCAAATTCTATGTTGTTTTTTGCTGAATTCGGTATTATTTTTAGCCATATTTTTCTCTTTTTTGCAAGATGTATTATTCTGGTTTTGACAAAATCAATGTTGTTCTTTAGCAAAAACAGTTTTTTTGCCAAATAAGGGGTCGACGTTTATACCAAATTGTTATTTATTCCAAGTTCAGTGTTATTTTTTGCCAATTTCACACCAAAATTCGGTATGCGAGAAATGAATTGTCATTTTAAGATTATACACGAATCTCAGCCTTTACTGTATTAGAAGTCAAAATACAATTTCAACATTCAGTAACAATTAGCTACAAATATTAGTAAACTGCCGTCCTTAGATTTAAAACTTTTTATTCGGCAAAGTTACAAATTTCACGTAATATCGAAAAATCGCCGATTCCGCGTTATTTCGCTAAGAACTGGTAAATTAGCTTCTTTTTCTGGCATCATCATCTTCGCGAAATTTTTATGTCCCTGGTCACGTTCGATGCGTCTTGAGCCGATTATAAACGCACGTTCAAAGGCGGTTAGCTCGTGACGTGCTGTGATGTTCACTACGCATCCGTCTGGATCAGATTGCCCACATATAGTGTCCACACTCCTGCCATAAGCCTGACATAGCGCCAACATACTGGCGTAATTCTTGGCGTATCTTCAAATGGGACAACCCTTCCAGAGATATTTGGGCACTCGGTTTGTTAGAGGGGTTGAAGGAAAGAATACTTCAACCCTTGTCTTCTCCAACATCTTCGGCTTCCACGTCTCTCTCTATTACCACGGAAGTTATTGCCTGACTGTCTTAACACATGTCCTGTCATTCCAGTTAATGCTTTCCACATGTAGTTTTTCTCACCGACTGTGCGGAAAACGTCCTCCTTTGTTAGGTATCAGTTCATTACAAAAATAAAAAACAGCCACTATTCTTATGCATCAACTCATTACAAAAGTAAAGTATTAAAAACTTGACTACACTGTGTTAATGTTCCACAACAGCATTATTGCAGAACATTAATTCTGTGCATTCAGGTTCTTCATATGCACTTCCTCCTAGTACAGACAAAATATTCCATGAATATTACCGAAATTAAAGTATCTTTAAAGTAACAGATAAGAGCACCAACTAATGCCCGCTACACTAGTAAACGCTGCCCGACAAAAACAGTGAAACACGCAGAAGTGGAAGAGAAAACGGAACTTCACACCTTAAGAGGGTATGTGATGTCATTTCGGTGATATCGAGTCAAATTTGCAAAGAATTTCCTAGTATGAGCCCACTTATCACTACAACGTTGCACCCCCTCTGACTGGGACGCATGCACTGGTCCAATTGAGAAGGGTGTCATAAAGCCGTTGCACCTTCTCATGAGGCAAGCCGGTCCACAACTGTTGCAACTGGCCGTTGACATCTTAGATACTGACATGGGGCGGAGTTGACGGTCGAATTTGTTCCGCACAGGTTCTATCGCTACGGATATGGAGATCTTTCTGGCCGTGGGAGTACCTCAGCATCGCGCAGGCAGGTCATAGAGATACGTGCCATGTCTGGACCAGTGTTATTCTTTAAGATAAGTGTCATTTATTGTTCCGTCTCACTTCCACATTTTTCATTAGATTACATGTATCGCTCACTCAGATCATCTTCACATCTAAGTAGTTGCCTCAGCAACCAATCTTATCTACTCAGAACGGCTATCGAATTAATCTGATATGTACTCTGATGTGTGGTTCTGAGTGGATAAGACCGGTTGCTGACGCAACTACTTAGATCCGAAGATGATCCTGGCTGATCGAAACATGTAATCTACTTAAAAATGTACATCTGAGACAGAACAATAAATGAGAATTATCTTAAGCACACTTTCTCACTGTCACAAGACGAATATGTCGGTTCTAGTGAGTATTGTCCTGTTGAAAAATGGCACCACAATACTGTCACATGAGAGGTAACACACGAGGACGTAGGATGCCCGTGGCGTACCGTTGTGTCGTCAGTTTCCTCAATCACTATCCTCCGTGTCTTCAAGTCATACCGGCCCCCCTCTCCCCCCGCCATCCCCCCCCTATGATGCCAGGAGTAACACTGCTGTCTCTCTCCAAAAAATCGGAAGAAAGCTACTTCGATGGTCATTCGTGTAGTGTCTAGGAAGCATGCATACTCCGTTCGCTAGATAAACATTCAAACAAGTCGTATTAGTGAGTTTAATTACAAAAAGAAAACTACAATACTTAATTTTTGTAGTTACACAGATGTGTCGCAAGCAAAGGGCGACATACAAAGTAATCAATCTTCTACAGTATAAACGATCTCAAGTTTGTACTACATATAGACTACAAGCGAAGTGACTAAAGTTGACGCTGCTAACGAAGTCGCTAATCTTGAAGCTGCTATTGCACTGGGCGTCGCCAGTCGGTCGCGGCGCTTATGTCCTCTCCACACAGGGGCCGCTGCTGTCGCGTTGTTGTCCTGGAGACGGGTTGGTCAGCGTGAGATCGGCTGACGTCTTCTCACAGCCATCTCTTGTCTATCGTTGACTGGCGTGCCGTCGCTTGACTTTACGCAGTAACAATTCGTGGTAGTGCAGAGCCGCGATTGATCACGGAACACAAAGCGACGCCATTCGACAGTAATCCAATATCCCCGGTCACTTCGTCACTTCAAACGCAGTCGTTTGTGTTCTGGTGTTACCGGTGGCGTAAACAAGAGACAGTAATTCTCCATCTACATTTAGACTCCGCAAGCCACCCAAAGGTGTGTGGCGGAGGGCACTTTACGTGCCACTGTCATTACCTCCCTTTCCTGTTCCAGTCGTGGGAAGAACGACTGCCGGAAAACCTCCGTGCGCACTCGAATCTCTCTAATTTTACATTCGTGATCTCCTCGGGAGGTATAAGTAGGGGGAACCAATATATTCGATGCCTCATCCAGAAACGTACCCTCTCGAAACCTGGACAGCAAGCTACACCGCGATGCAGAGCGCCTCTCTTGCAGAGTCTGCCACTTGAGTTTGCTAAACATCTCCGTAACGCTATCACGTTTACCAAATAACCCTGTGACAAAACGCCCCGCTCTTCTTTGGATCTTCTCTATCTCCTCAGTCAACCCGACCTGGTACGGATCCCACACTGACGAGCAATACTCAAGTATAGGTCGAACGAGTGTTTTGTATGCCACCTCCTTTGTTGATGGACTACATTTTCTAAGGACTCTCCCAATGAATCTCAACCTGGCTCCCGCCTTACCGACAATTAATTTTATATGATCATTCCACTTCAAATCGTTCCGTACGCATAGTCCCAGATATTTTACAGAAGTAACTGCTATCAGTGTTTGTTCCGCTATCATATAATCATACAATAAAGAATCCTTCTTTCTATGTATTGGCAATACATTACATTTGCATTACCCTGCACGGCTGCTTCTAATCTGTCCAATGGTTGAGGAATGACACAGAATATTGCAGGGAGTCCATTATTTGTTTTTGGGTGGCAGGAGCAGAGAAGAAAGGGTTGCGATGTGCTTGACGCACAATACTTCGATGCCCCTTCGAGGCGTTCAGTCGTGGTAGAGCGGAACCCTAACGACGACTAAGTCTGTCCTCATGTTCCTCTGCAGCCCCAATATCGCGCCACTATTACATCCAAATGCAGCACAAATCTGTATATTGCACGATTCCAGCAGCATGGAAAATGGAGACCCCTAGAAGGAGGTCCCTTGGAAACTATGTCAGGTGCAAATAACACGGTCTCAAACCAGTACGCAGCATCTCTGTGCCCTTCACAGGTTGTCACTCAACATCTAACGCTATTCACGACCCTCCTATACGTCACCATGCCTGGTAACAACGCTAAACACGAACAACACTACTGCCCTCTGGTAGCCTTTGTACCAGTCAAAAAGAATTGCAATTCTAATCATTTACATACCCGCTAATGGTGTGTACGTGTGCATGGTTACATTGAATTCTGACGATGTCTTCTGGGTGCTTCATATTTTTTTGCCAGGCAGGACGCACAAAGACACTGGCAGCAGATTTAAAACCGATCGGACACCCGAGCTGGAATTGGAATCCTGGATCTCCTCTTTGCGACGCAGCAACGCTACTAGGAGCCTGCTGTGATCAACCGAACAAGGTAAAATGTGAATAGCTACAGTTATTGTTCTTCTAATGAGAATTATCTGTCGGATTGCCTGTGTTTCTGTTTTGTGTTTTTCACTACTGAACAGTTCCAGCTGGCTATTACGAACATATCTGGGTTTCATTCAAAACTTTTAGGTCCGTCGTACACTGCTCAAATACTGTTGGGTGGGATGTACACCACAACTGAAAATGGCTACGCAGCGGAAACTGTGAAAAAGTGGAAAATAAAAAAAAATTAATCCAAGCCTAGTGCGACAGATCATCCTTTAAAACACCTATTTTGGCTGTGGAGTCCGTGTAACAAAAATATTGTTATTGGTGACCGTGTGTCCGTGCACAAACATGATAAACATAACATCTGTGGGCCTGCAGAGAGGTACCCGCATTCGTGTTTGGCTGAGCGTACAAAATAACACTAAGCGAGTGGAGGTTAGCACATCGGGGGACATCCCTACCCCCCAGCCCACGGCTCGCGCCAATGAATGTTGCCAAGGTCGCGGAGCCGTTGCTGCTCGCATCTGCGGCGGAGACAACGTGCCTCTTGTTTGTGTGGTGGTGGGCGGCGCAGCAGAGGCAGAGGCAACCGGAAGTGCTGCCCGGGGGCGCCTCTTCCACCAGTCCCCTAGATAAAGAAAAAATTCAGTCGGCGCGTCTGAAACCTACCCACTGGCGTTGCCGCGGAAGCTCAAACTGTTTTTGCCAGAAAGCCGTGGCATTCTTCCGTACATCTCAAATATCCTTGAAATAAATGCCAGCATCAAGATGATCAGAAAACCTGAGTGACAGAATAAAGACAGTTTTCGCTAGGATGAGACACTGTAACTATCCTTGAACTGGTGCCTCTCTTTATTTTAACAGATGGCAGCCATAGTAGCTTAGATGACTGACCCGCGAGCTCACATACTGTCGGTATAAATCATGACGGTGGTTAAATTACAAACACCATTAAGTGGAACATGTTTTGGTGACGAAGTTCCATGACACCAGACTATGTTCGTACGTCCTAGAATAACGTCCTAGAATAAATAACAAACCTTCCTGCTTTCACTCATTGGGAGAGGACTTTTATTTTTAAATTTTTAATCGAATTTGTCGTATATACCGTGCAGCTAGGTAGAAAAGACAGAATAACTATCGGTGAAATTAGAGAAAAGGCGTCCACATTAGGAATGCAGTACGAATCGCTTTGTTAAGTGCAGAGGAGAGAGAGAGAGAGAGAGAGAGAGAGAGAGAGAGAGAGCTGACAAGTGGAACGAGTACGTTGATGGCCTTTACGAGGAGGAGGAAGTGTGTGATGACACGATAAAAGATGAAATTAGGAAGACGTAAGCGATCCAGCATTAGGGTCAAAGTTACACATAGCTTTCGAAAATTTGCAATCAAATAAGGAAAAAAGGACAGGTAACATTTCTTTAGAGTTTCTAAAATCGTTGAAGGAAGTAGCGACCAAACGATTATTCAAGCCAGTGTGCAGAGTCTACGAAACTGGGGACATACGATCGGAATTTCGGAAGAATGTCATCTACACAACTCCAAAGATAGTATCGGCCGATAGTTCACGCAATCAAATTGCTGACAAGAATAATATACAAAAGAACTGGAAAGAAAACAGAGTTTGTTGGATGACTAACGGTCTGATTTTCGGAAAGGAAAATGGCACTCGAATGGCAGTTCTGACGTTGCGCTTGATAGTGAATGCCACATACCAGAAACATCAAGACACTTTCATAGAACTGTCGACCCGGAAAAAGCTACCGATAACTAAATGGTAAAAAATGGTGGAAAATCTTCAGAAAAGAACCTGTAAGCCATAGGGAAAGACAATTAATTTACAATATCTGCAACAGCAAAGAGGGTATAATAAGATGGTAGACCGTGAACGATGTGTTCAGTTTAGAAAGGGCGTAAGGCTGCGATGTAGTCTTTCTCCTCTACTATTCAAACTATATGTTGAAGAAGCATTGACGAAACTTTAAAAAAATGTTGTGAAGTTTGAATAAAATCCAGGATAAAAGGATTACAATAATAATATTCATTGGTCACATTGCTATCATCTATTAAAGTAAGGAAGAGTTGCAGAAATTATTGTACAAAATGAAGAGTCTAATAACCACGGAATATGGTAGACCAAAGAAAGACGATAGCAATGTGGAGTAGCAGAAATGAGATTAGCGATAAACTTACCATAAAAATTGAGAACCACGCAGTACAGAAAGTGAAGGAATTAAAGTACAAAGAAGGAAGGAAGTTTAGGGTTCAACGTCTCGTCAACAACCAGACGGAGACGGAGTACAAGCTCGGATTGTTTTAAGGATGGGGAAGGAAATCGGTTGTGCCCTTCCACATCTGTATGAAGTGATTTAGGGAAATCACGGAAAATCTAATTCTGGATGGTCGGAAGCGAATTTGAAACGTTGGCCTGCCAAATGGAAGTCTATTGGCGAAGGAACTGTGCTACGTCGGATGTTAACCAACGCATGACAGATCAGCACAAGCACAGAGAGTATTTCTCATAAAAAAAGCAGTGTACTAGTAGGTATCAACCATTGGAGTTAATGTGAGAAAAAAAGCGTCTGGCGAACAGCGTTCAATGCGAGTGAATCACACACTGTCGGAAAACCGGAGAAGAGAATCGAAACATTTGAGATGTAGTGTTACAGAAAAATTCTGAAAATTAATTCGAATAAAATGGGGATGTCCTCAGCGGAATAGGAGGAGAATATGGTGTAGAAGACGGTTTAAGGTGACAGACATGAGCTAAGACGTCAGGGATTAAATTCCATGGCAACAAAGGGAGCTATAGTTGGAAAAACTGTACAGAAAAACAAGATACAAATACACCCAATAAATAATCGAGGACATTGGGTATATGTGACAGTCACAAAAAAAAAAAGAGATTAGCGAAAGGGAAAAATTGTGGTCGGCCACATAAAACCAGTCAGAAGAGTGATGACCGGAAACGAAAAAACAAGCATACATGTAGCCAACGTCTCATTACACATCTGATTAGAAAAATGAGTAACATCGTACAAAACACATACTAATAACACATCACAGTAACTGGTAACAGAGTCTTTTAGACAGTAGGGGACAAATATAGTGTAAATCTAGTAATTTCTTCTGAAGTGATAATGCGGCACTATCTTCTGCTTATACAATGGCTTCTAAAAGGCAAGAATGTACACTGGTGTGCAAAACTTAAAAACGAAAGTGATTTTTACATGAAGTGTCAGTGCCAGATAACGTAGCTCGATGAAACTTGGACCCCACATAGAAAGAAGTGCTACACTATAGTACGGAAGGAAACTGAAGGAAATACGCAGCAAGAGAACAGAAATGAGAATTTCGTTCAAAGATTACACTGGAGTTACCGCGATTCAAGTTGGTCGCCTGGACGTTATAAAACGCGAGACATGGTTCGTAATAGGGTGTGTGTTGACCATGGACGGAAGTGCATGTTCCGAAACGTGCTCTTATCGTGGACACAAGGTTGATAAGGAGTTCTTATGGTATGGTGTTCCATTCATCCACCAGCGCGGTTGACAGTTGGTTCATATGGCTCTGAGCACTATGGGACGTAACATCTGAGGTCATCAGTCTCCTAGGACTTAGAACTACTTAAACCTAACTAACTTAAGGACATCACACACATCCATGCCCGAGGCAGGATTCGAACGTGCGACCGTATCGGTCGCGGGGCTCTAGACTGAAGCGCCTAGAACCGCTCGGCCACACCGGCCGGCGGTTGACAGTTGCTGGACAGTCCTTGGTGCCTTTGAATGTGCCACAGTACGTCTTCCCAACGATGCCACACGTGAGATTTAAGTCAGGAGAACGGGCAGGCCATTCTTCGAATATCCTATCGTTACGAGAGCTGCTCCATCCGCATAGACCGATGTGGTAGAAGACGGTCAACCATTAAAATGAAGACAGGGCCGAATGAACCGCTGAAAAGATGCAAGTTCGGATGAAGTACAATGCCACAATAACGTTGACCGGAAAGTGTATCGTGTTCGAAGATTTCGAGGAAAAAATTTGGAAATTTGTGGTAAGTTCCTATGGGACCAAACTGCTGAGGTCATCGGTCCCTAAGCTTACACACTACTTAATCTAACTTAAACTAGCTTACGCTAACGACAGCACACACACCCATTCCCGAGGGAGGACTCGAACCTCCGACGGGAGGAGCCGCGCAAACCGTGGCAAGGCGCCGTAGACCGTGCAGCTACCTCGCGCAGCTATTTGGAGGTCACTACGTCCGTGCAACATTACGCCTCCCCACACCATAATAGCGGGACAACAAACACGATCACGCTGGACATGCTGGACGTACCCTCATCTGAGGAGAGGTAGGAACACTCATGACCCCAATAGAAATTGGTCCCACCTCTCGCCATATGAGGGTACGTCCAGGATTTCATGGGAGCATGCATTACCCTCCGTGGTGGTCATACACACTATTAAGAAATATGTCCCGCCGTTTCTAATGTCCGGGGGACAATCATAAACTGCGTTGGCTTCAGCGCAATTATTTTCTGCGTATTTTTTAAGTACTATTGTGTGGCACTTCTTTCTGCATTTGCTCCAATTTACACGGAGCTAGTTGAAAGTGACATATCACGCGAAAGTTATTTTCATCCTTAGGGTTTGCACGCCAGTGTTGATGTACGTAAATGAGGCAATGTCGCCTTGCAAATTTCCAGCGTGCCTTATATTTACTTGACCCGTGTTGCTCAAAAACTCACTTCCGGTCTGTGTTATTCTTATGGAGATTACGGTGCTGATAACGAATAACTCCGGAAAACGACTTCCGGTGCGCGCTGCTCGCGGCTTGTACAGAAACACCCCATGGTGTTGGACACTCGGTTATATGCACAGGTTACACTCTCTTAAAAAGTCCACGATGATTGTGTAAGTATTCGGTATTTTCCTGTGCGGGGACAGTGGTGACGGTGAAATGCAGAGAGAGTAAAGCGAGAGCGTCCGGTGCTGGCAGAGGTAGTCCGTGTTGAGCTAAGGCGAGCGTGAAGTGTGTCCCATCGCAGACGGGGCGAAAAGCCGGCGCGCTCAAGTGACTCTTCCGTATCCGGCTGGTTGCACCACTGTTCAGCAAACTAGCAGTTCTGACCACTGCCGCAGTTCTTCGCCGCTTTCACTCGCAGGTTGTTGCAGAATCGAACAAAATAATAACTAATACTCAATTAAAGAGGGCGCTCCTTTTTGGAAATATTCCATTACGACAGTAGCTCAGTACATACATTTCATAGTTCACAATTCATTACAGACTTGGTTCATTCTGTAAATAATTTTTCTTATTCCTTGTGGCTGTTTCCACGCTGTTTTAAAAGCAAGTGGACAGCACATTTTCGCAATAGAAGTATCTCTTGACCCCACTTATACGTGGACTGTTGCGCTGAAGGCTCAGTGGCCTTTCTGGTCACATCTGGTCCGACCTTTTTTGCTAGCAGACAATCCTTTTTCTACGGGACACGTCTTTATCTTCCAGCTCCAGGCCATGTGTCAGTCGGCCTGTTGTCACAGCGTTGATACTACCACCAATTTACGTTCGACGAGCTCGACATTGCAGTGATATAATCGATGAAACATTCATGTACAAATAAATATGTCGTCAAAAACGAAAATTTCTCCCATACGAAGATTCGAAGGCGGATCCCCGGTTATCGCGAGCAGTGAGTCTTCTAAAATTTCCACCGATAGTATTTCCCGAATGCCCTCTTTTCACGGAATGGAAGTTCATAGAGAATGATCAAATTAACGTATGCAGAATTACAACATTGATGCAACGGATGACTGGTGGACTTAGTGTATTCCTTTAAGAGAAATAAGTCTTCTTTCAGTACGAAAACGAGAACAGAAGTGACCTGATTCAAAACGTACTTGTCTTTTACTACTAACAGTTCATGAAATAATGTTACACTCTACGGCTTCTACACCTGTATGTAACAACCATTGCATATTATATTGCGTTTGGTACGAAATTTCCGCATAGGCTGGAATAATATGGCATTTACTATAATCTGGTGTAGTCGATATGGCCTGGTAAACAACATCCACCTTCAGTAAGAAATCATTTACAGTCCGAATGGTGGAACGGGCTGGTCAGCTTACCTGTACACCACAGAGCACACATTTGCTCCACATGCTCTAAGAAGCTGTAAAGGCTCCTTACTCGCACTCTGTGTACCTTGTCTCTAATGGAGTATCACCCGAGTGCAGTTAGGTGAATTTACTACGAAGTTGTTAGTATTTTTTGACATTTGTATGGTAAACGCTTCGGCGAAATGATAATCTGTTATCGCCTGGCCTCTAATTTAGACTGTAAATCTCACTTCACGGAGCAAATGTGCAGCGTTTACCTGTAGACGCAGAGATGGTGCTACTGATGTTATTAACGAATGGAAGACACTCTTAGAGTTTAATGACGCCTCTTCAAGAACTATTGTCATTAGAACCCTGCAAAAATCTCTAATGTTTATCTCCCCTGTGGTCACGTTTTTTTTATAGAGGTAGTAGGTAAGGTTTTGTCTAACATGAATGTGTGCTGTTATTAATCACTTTCTTCACAATGTTTGCACTCATCGTACAGGTTAACCTTGTCAGCTTCTGTTTGTTCTTCCGTCCGCTAAAAGCAGTATACTGAATGTGGTGTTCATCTGGGACAAACTCACAATGGCAGTTTTAAATTAGTTATCATCGTATATGGCTTAGAGTATTTTACTGCAAAGGGAGTTACCTACAACTTTTACCAAACAATCAGAATAAAGTTTTTTTGTAACTACCGTTTCAAAATATTAAAATCGTTACTACCCGTGTTTGTGTCAACATGTCGGCGCCTTAAACTGAGCAACCAAAATTCATGAGAATGGTTGTCCCATCTGAAGACGTGCCGTGTGCGACGTCCGAACCTTACTGTTGAATGCACCGCATGTCGCGTGTGCAGGTACGATATTTGAGCAGCCTGTTACAGCCAGCTGTGCACTTAGTGTCTCAAGTAGAAAAGAATTCCCAGCACTAAATAAATAATTGAATGTATCGAAGAAAAACTGCTGCCAGTAGTAGTAGTAGTAGTAGTAGTACGTAAAGGTACAAGCAGGTTGCTATCACCTTAACATTCTTACTTTTTGTCTACCAAGATATAGCACGATGAAAATATTTGAACGGCAGTAGACAGTTCACGGAAAGAATACTGGAGTGGTAGAAAGCAAATTAAAACGGTCTTAAGGTTCTTTGACAACTCAGTCGTTGCTACGCCTACAGATAAACTCAACAGATAACCGCAACTTATATCTGGTGTGCCCTCTTTTTAAAATTAATTGCATCTGAATAGCTCTCTTAATACCGATGTTTGCAGAGATGTACAGAAAAAATAATTGTGTGTGTGTGTGTGTGTGTGTGTGTGTGTGTGTGTGTGTGTGTGTGCACGCGCGCTCTTATATATATATATATATATATATATATATATATATATATATATATATATATATATATATGTGTGTGTGTGTTGCAGCATATCAATGGAACATCTGGAAATATTTCAACCGAACTTGGTACACACCTGAATTAGTGGCCACAGACAATTAGCGCGTGGAAAACAAACCTAGCATCCCTATTTGCTAGAGATCACATTGGAAAGGGGGACATGTAAGAGAAATTGAAATGGACTGAAATTAGTACCTAATCTAAAGATTATGATGTGTGTAAGGAAGAAGCGGGCAGTTTAAATGAAGCGGCAGTCTCAACAGAAAAAGGAGAGGGTAACACATTCTTTATGCCACGGATACCACTCATACCGACGGTTATTCCATTTTAACGTTAAGATATTACAGTTTCCAGTGAGACTAGTATTTTACATAACGGGCATAAATCAGAGGGAAAATATGTAAGTATTTGTTTTGCAAATCATTTGAGATCTCGTTGGCAGGTTAACGACTTTGTGTTGCTGGTCGTTACCTGGATCCTTCACTAAATTCACAATGTCATGTTGAGTAAATGCTTCACATTTAAGTAAAACAACAGTGTTTCTGATTAGATTCTCAATAAATTCATTATTTAATTTCGTTTTTCACAATACATTACTTCCAGCTGCCATTCCACCTTCTAACTGGATGCTACTTAATCTACTACACAACTCGTTGTGATCTAAAGTATACGTGTCTGGCAAAGGTGGCATGAAAACTATAGGTATATTTTTCAGCTGCACGGGGTGTTAAAAAAAGAAAAGAAAATGATCAGTAAACATGGACTATGAAAGCTAAGAGGTATGAGCACTTTTTCATCTTCGCTACTGTGAGATACGTCGCTCTTTGCTATTGCAAATGATCTACAGAAAGCTGTAAACAAATGAGAGCTAACTATTCCGTTACTTTGAAACAGCAGAGCTTCTAATGAAATCTGCTCGCTGTTACATACGACATACACTTGTGAGCCACCGCCAACGGCGGTAGGCAATATGGTGTCCATTTAAAGTAAGTCACGCTTCTGTCAGACATCTCAGGGAATCACACACTCTCTGAAAAACTCCAGGTTTGTCACGGATGTGTTGGTACGCAATGATGACGTCTTTCTATAATGTCTGTATATCAGTAAAGGGGGTTGCGTACACCAAAGATACCAAGTGTCCCCACAATGAATAATTCAAAGGATTAAAATTAGGGGAATGAGCTGTCCAACGTGCTGGACTTCCCCAACCAGTTCATCGCACATTACGTGTCTGTGTGAGGTGTTCTCGGACATTTTGGAGAAAAGGGGCTGGTGCTCCATCATCCGATACAGTACCGGCCGTTGCTGGAGTTACAGAGTCAAAATTTGCTAGTCGCTGGAAAAAGATAGCTGAATAATTGTGCAAATGGTACTCTGGGTTCTGGATATTTTTCAGTGAACAGGACTTGAGCACAACGGTTGTTTCCTTTTGCCATACCCTAACCGAAGATCATGTCTGCCATTTCCCGCAAGGAATAACAAACTTACAATATGCTGGTAATTGCAACTACAATGTAAAAGCATTTCAAAAACTTATCAAAATACAAACTGATTTCATTAGAAATAATGTATTCGCTGCATTTACCCAGAACTATGAGTATGGTTTAAAGTATGAACAACAACAGAAGTTTATTGCATGCTATATTCATGGATACTAACAGAGGAGCAGGAGAGTAGTATTTAATGTCCCGTCGACAGCGAGGTCATTAGAGACGATTCCAGAGGAATCTGTCCTCATTTGTTTATTACTTTCTGTTGGTCGTTCGTAACAGCAAAGAATTGGAAGATATATGTTTCTCTTGGTATGCATTTTAGAACATGTCTTTATTGGTCCATACCACCATCTCTCAAAATATGGAATATTTTTTGAACACCCTGTAAATAAGGAATATTGTAAAATATTGTCCTATAACGCAATTGATTTATATAGCATGTTTTCGAATTCTAATCTGATTATTGCAAGTGTCCCTGTTCAGTGTTACAAAGTGATGTAATTCTTTGAATTTTGGATATTTATATGAAGACTCAAATATATAAAACGCCCCATAGCGGATTTCGGTGTGACATAATCGCACATATTTGTTAATTTAATCAGACTAATTTCTAGAAAACTTATTTCTAGAAAATTGATATGATCAAACTGAAAACGTATAATTATTTAAGCGACACCGTCTCGCGACAATAAGTGAAACATCGATACCCAGCAAAATGAAATTCTACAGCCCTAAAAAAATTACGTAGTTCGAGTTTGGGTTCATCCCAGAAATTATTTATTTTTGCACCTGGAGGAGAAACTAAAAATATTGTGTATAAGCAATTCTGTGTTGAATTAATATTACAAGGAATGCGTAAAAGATTCTAATTTATAGTTTTTATATTCGTATATTTTTAAACGCACAGAAATAAATTAAGTTGTTTTTTACACAATAAAATTATACAAATTTTCTGCAGCTAATAAAAGGTCGGGACAAAAAATTAAGCGGGCAATGCTTGATAATCAGTTAGCTCTAAATACAAGATGGCCGTAGGAGGTAAGAAAGCAGGAACATTCAGGCATATATCAAGCCAAGTAAGAAGTAAAAGGCGAATGTAGCAACGTGCGTAGCAAGAAGTGCCAAGAGAAGCGCCTTGTGGAGGTCAGGGTAGACTGTACCGCGCAACAAACAGGCCTTGTACCAACGTTAAGTCTGACGACGGCGCTGTGGCCTTGTGTGGAATGTCGGAATGCGGTGATACAGCTGCGTCGATTCTGTGGAGGAAAGGGGGGGGGGGGGCGATCGGCGGTTCACTGACCACAGCCGTAACCTGTGTACTGAAACCTTTAGCGTGTATGTCACCACCAAGGCGAACTGCGGGCCAGGATAGCGCTGTGTTTACGTCCAAGTGAGAGCAAAAGCATTCACACCTGTGCTCTTGCAAGTGGTGCGCTATGAACATGCGTGTAGCCTCAACTAAGCATTTATCAGAGAAGAAACGGAACATTCAAAGAAGAACGGCACGTTTCGCCTGGTTTCTAACTATAAGGAGTCAGGCAACAGATTTCTTCCTCGTGGGTACACCTCGCCGAATGACCATGAAGATGAAATAAAAAAAAAATGGTTCAAATGGCTCTAAGCACTATGGGACTTAACATCTGAGGTCATCAGTCCCCTAGAACTTAGAACTACTGTCCGCAGCTCGTGGTCGTGCGGTAGCGTTCTCGCTTCCCGCGCCCGGGTTCCCGGGTTCGATTCCCGGCGGCGTCAGAGATTTTCTCTGCCTCGTGAAGACTGGGTGTTGTGTGATGTCCTTAGGTTAGTTAGGTTTAAGTAGTTCTAAGTTCTAGGGGATTGATGACCATAGCTGTTAAGTCCCATAGTGGTCAGAGCCATTTGAACCAATTTTAGAACTACTTAAACCTAACTACCCTAAGGACATCACACACATCCATGCCCGTGGCAGGATTCGAATCTGCGACCGTAGCAGTCGCGCGGTTCCGGACTGAAGCGCCTAGAACCGCTCGGCGACCGCGGCCGGCTGAAGATGAAATAGATAAACCAGAATTCATACGGAGATTGCCTACAAGAGTTTGAAACATTCCGTCGTATCTTCCACTGTAGAGGCCGTGGAGTTGTACGCACGTTTGCGGCTGCGGCTGGGATGTGTTCGTTCTTTGCGATGCACAGCGCACAAGACAAATTGAGCGACGTATTGCGCGTCAAATTCAATCGAAAACGTTTACCGGCAGACCCAGATCAATTTTCGGCGTTGACACACTTATAAAAACATTTCAACAAGGGTCGCCTGTCTCATGTTTGATCTATGTGACAGGTTTAAATTGTCACTGCTCCAGCACCAGAGATAAATGTCCTTGAGCTGTCAACTACAAGCAGGAAGACCCATAGCTAAAAGGAATACGGAAAGTGAGACGGAATTAATGGCATTCGAGTATTTGAAGGGAACGGCAGAATTATGATGGATCGGAAATGTAAACGGTTTGGCAGAGGCTGTGATAGGGGGTGTCAACAGTTTTTAGGTGAGGGGGACGATAAAGAGATGCAGTCGCTAGTCAGTAGTCGCTTTTTGTTGAATGTTTATTAGGTGAGGTACTGACACATTTTGTCATTCGTCTCGACGTATTCATTACATTGGCAGGCTAAATATTTGACGGATTTTCGCAGAAATCATTTCATCTGACATCATCTTCACTGATTTCAATCCCATTGATCTATTCATGACATTTCAGTACATTTAATTTATTTCATATACGGTAAGCCACATCCCCCAGTCACGCTATCCCCAGCATCGCCTGGAAGTTTTTAAAAGACATCATATTCGTCGTTGACTGTAGAAAATATTTATTTCACAGTTGCGTTTTCCGGTGGTACTGCAAAAGATGTCATTGTCAAAAATAAGCCTTTGATGAAGATATTTACACAAGTCGGAGGATTTTAAAACCTGACATGTGCTGAAGCAAAACTCTTTTGCACTGTTGTTGTTGTGGTCTTCAGTCCTGAGACTGGTTTGATGCAGCTCTCCATGCTAGTCTATCCTGTGCAAGCCTCTCCATCTCCCAGTACCAACTGCAACCTACATCCTTCTGAATCTGCTTAGTGTATTCATCTCTTGGTCTCCCTCTACGATTTTTACCCTCCTCGCTGCCCTCCAATATCTTTTGCACTACCACTTGAAAATGGCCCAAACGCCAGAACTGCAATCGTGAAATAAATAATTTCTACCGTCAAGGCGTATATGCTGTCCTTCAAAAAGTTCTACGTAACTGTCAACCCCAGCCACGAAGACTTCATGCCCTGAGAAGGTCTCTGGCAACAGTGTTTGGAAATCATATGTAAAAAAACCGGTGTCGATGAAAGTTTGAACGAGTAATGCAGGCGTGATGAGCTAGCCTTATGGTTAAGGCGACTTTACGTATAACAAAACACTCTTTGTAAGTCAACGTTACAATATGCGTAGTTAGATTTTCTCTCTACCAAAACTACGAATTAGCAGTTTAGGTACAGTACATAAGGGACGTAGTAAATTGTAGGATTACTGGTAGTGTTGGTAGCACTGGTAGAGAAATAAACATAAATGTATGTATGAGAGAGAAACTGGGAGCCGACGACTTCTCTTTTGATTTGTTCATTACCTGTTTGTTTGTTTTGCGCATAATTAGAATTGTGCATCGTTCAGTGTTAGTCCATTGCGTATTTTATATACTTATGAAATATAAATTGCATTTTATAAATAATAAAAATTAGTTAATCAAGTAACTGCCGTGTTTTTGGAACCAAAGCAATTGCTTTTGATGCAAGTGGAGTATACATAAACGAATTTAAAACAATCTGTATAATTATTGTTGTTGTTTCGTACTCAACAGAACGTTCTTTACCGTGATCAAAGGCAAGAGTTTCCTGTTGTTATTGATAAATGCCGACGTTGTTTTTGAATAACAGAAACATGTTTTATATAAGCTTGTCGACGTTCTGAAGTAACATACGATATAATTCTGTTTAGCATTTTTTTCTAATTTTAAATTTTTTGAGAAAATTGTTTTTCTAGCGCTACATGATAAACCTGTATAGCTTTTTCTAATTTTTGCTACAAAAGCCCTCCGTTTCATGTTACAGATAAAAAATTTTCGAATAAAACTTAAACTAAAAATTGACAGTTTCAATTTTGCTGTAAATACCATTTATTTTTAAGTAACAAACACGTGGATAACTATGAAGAGCAAAAATGTTCCCTAGGTTGTGTGGCCTTTTATGTATCTTCACTCAGTTTCCAGATGATTCACCGTTCCGGTTTCTAGGAGAACGACACTGATCGCATACGCAAACAAAGCGATCAAAATAAGGTAAAGCCCGATAGGTATGCAACACACCTAACGTTATGTTCTTCATTGACGAAAGCTACTTAAGCTGCACAACTAGCTCTTTATACTCATGAAGTAAAAAGTGCTATAGACAGGAGATGTTAAATTGATTCCAGAAGGCTTTCGACACTATTTCTCACAAGCATCTTCTAAGCAAACTGGGTGCCTACGGAGTATTGCCTCAGTTGTGCGACTGGATTCGTGATTTACTGTCAGAAAGGTCACAGTTCGTAGTAATTGACGGAAAGTCATCGAGAAAAACAGAAGTAATATCCGGCGTTCCCCAAGGAAGTTTTATAGGCCCTCTATTGTTCCTGCTCAATATTAACGACATAGGAGACAATCTGAGTAGCCGTCTTAGATTGTTTGCAGATGATGCTGTCATTTACCGTTTTGTAAAGTCATCAGATGATCAAAACGACTTGCAAAATGATTTAGATAAGACATCTGTATGGTGCGAAAAGCCGGCCGATGTGGCCGAGCGGTTCTAAGCGCTTGAGTGTGGAACCGAGCGACCGCTACGGTCGCAGGTTCGAATCCTGCCTCGTGCATCGATGTGCATGATGTCCTTAGGTTAGTTAGGTTTAAGTAGTTCTAAGTTCTAGGGGACTGATGACCACAGATGTTAAGTCCCATAGTGCTCACAGCCATTAGAAACAGTTTTTTGGTGCGAAAAGTGTGAAGTTATTCACGTGAGTACTAAAAGAAATCAGCTAAATTTTGATTACGCGTTAGTCAGACAAATCTGAGGGCTGTAAATTCAACTAAATACTTAGGGATTACAATTACAAATAACCTAAATTGGAACGATCACATAGATAATATTGTGGGTAGAGCAAACCAAAGACTGCCATTCATTGGCAGAACACTTAGAAGGTGCAACAGGTCTACCAAAGAGACTGCTTACACTACGGTTGTCCGTCCTATTCTGGAGTATTGCTGTGCGGTGTGGGATCCGCATAAGGTGGGACTGACGGATGACATCGAAAAAGTACAAGGAAGGGCAGCTCGTTTTGTATTATCGCGAAATAGGGGAGATAGTGTCACAGACATGATACGTGAATTGGAATGGCAATCATTAAAACAAAGACGATTTTCGTTGCGACAGGATCTTCTCATGAAATTTCAATCACCAGTTTTCTCCTCCGATTGCGAAAACATTCAGTTGGCATCCACCTACATAAGGAGAAATGATCATCACGATAAAATAAGAGAAATCAGGGCTCGCACAGAAAAATGTAAGTGCTCGTTTTTCCCGCGTGCCGTTCGAGAGTGGAACGGTAGAGAGGCAGCTTGAAGGTGGTTCACTGAACACTCTGCCAGGCACTTTATTGTGAATAGCAGAGTAATCACGTAGATGTAGATGTACTTAATATGATAGTCTACCGTAGCCTACACAGTGCGTGAGCAAACATTATAATAACAAAAAAAAAGGTTCAAATGGCTCTGAGCACTATGGGACTGAACTTCTGAGGTCATCAGTCCCATAGAATTTAGAACTACGTAAACCTAACTAACCTAAGGACATCACACACATCCATGCCTGAGGCAGGATTGGAACCTGCGACCGTAGCAGTCGCGCGGTTCCAGACCGTAGCGCCGAAAACCGCTCGGCCACCCCGGCCGGCATAATAACAATAATAATACTGGTTGACAATAGTATATTTTCCCTTTACAGAGATGTTCTGCGGACTTAGATCGTCGCACAGGGAGCTAGCGGTCCAGCGGAACCTCAGCTGCTGCCGCTGTGAGCCGCTCCGCTAACGGTGCCATAGCTCACGTAAACACACCACAGCCGGCATGCAGCACCGCTTCCTGTTGCAGACACCACACGACACAGTAACGGCCCTACTTTCCCTACAGTGTGCTCCCCGCTGTAAACAATTTCCAAATTTCTGGACAGCCGCACCCTGTTTGTTGACGCGTGTACTCCAATTGTACCGAAAAACATCTACGACTGCCTTTACACAAACACTCGGCAAATCGCTGTCAGTACGCGGCAGAGGGTATTTCGTACGTTGCTAGCAGTTCCACGGCCTGTTACACTCGCAAATGGAGCGAGAGAGAAAAAAGCTAATCGCACGCCTCTGTGCGAGTCCTAGTCTCAGAAATAACTACATTTTCCGTCTGGGCTCTTATTAAATGTCTCTATTTACGATCACAATTTCGGCTGTCATGCCGTTCTCAATTTATATTCATTCATCTTAAGGGAAGATTGTCCTCGTGTCAACAGTTTTTATATATGATGTGAACGACTAGCTATTTACAACATACCGCAACTGTTTTGGAGAACTCGAGAGGAACAAAATGATACAACTCTACTAATTTCCAGCATTCTGAAAAGCACGACGCCAGCAACTATATGGTTTACAAAACTATGTAATAAACTGCAGAGAACCGTCTAAGTTCGAGTATTAATTTTCTCTTTGACTTGATGACCAGGAGGGAGGAGGAGGAGATTATCGTTTAACGTCCCGTCGACGACGAGGTCATTAGAGATGGAGCGCAAGCTCGGATTAGGGAAGGATGGGGAAGGAAATCGGCCGTGCCTTTTCTAAGGAACCATCCCGGCATTTGCCTGAAACGATTTAGGAAAATCACGGAAAACCTAAATCAGGACGGCCGGACGCGGGATTGAACCGACGTCTTCCCGAATGCGAGTCCAGTGTGCTAACCACTGCGCCACCTCGCTCGGTCTTGATGATCAGTTTCGAGCCTAAGATAATTATCAAATCATCCAATAAGCTACGCAATAACATCCATTACGACAGTCATATTGGTGTTAGTTTTAGTTAAACACATGTTGCAAAGCAGTGCAGGGCAGAACTTCATTCACATGAGTGAGTTAGGTGAATGAGATTCAGTCTTGCACTGCTTTACAGTATGTGTTTAACTTGAGTGAAAAGTTATGTGGCTATCTTAACGGATGTTATTGGATAGCTTATTGGACGATTTGATAATGAGCGTAGGCTTCAAGCCAGTCATCAAGTAATAAAGGAAACTGATACTGCGACTTCGACTATTCTCTGCCACTTATTCCGTAATTTGGTAAATATGATACAAGACACTTGTGGTCTATTTAGCCGGGAAACAACCTCAAGCTGCTCTGTAAAAGAACAAAGATACGGCGCATGTGCGCCATTTGCGGTTATCGAATTTCCTCTCCCTTTGTATGCTTTCGTTAACATTAGTAGGTTTGCATTTTCTGTAAGGGTAATGAAAGAAAAATACAGTTGAACACTTTATGCAAAGATTAATTATGTTTGCAGTTCGATCTAAACTTAACCCTTACAAGAGCAGTTGTCTCTCAGTACAAATGCAAAAGAAACAAGAGATTTAATTCTTGATTTTACGCAGTTAAATTCACAAAATTGTAAGGTAAAATTTACACAAACGTCAGTTTTATAATTTTTAACTGCAGGACTAAGACGGTGGCGCAGGAAAGCCGGAGGGTATTCTAAAATTTCGTGCGGCGCGCATACTCTGTAACTTTGGTGACTTCTCTAGATCAATTTGAGGATTTTCACGACTTGACGGAGTGCAAGTGTCCTTTATCTAATCATTCGTATCGACTTCCCCCTACTCCAAAATCGTACGATGTAAACAATTATCGTTTTCACCCCGTATATTTCATATGCATAATACAGCAGTGTTCGTAGTAATTTGTATAAAAGGGTGCAGCACTCCTTATAATCATTACTGTTAAATTGGTTTCATACTGCCCCTTCATTTGTTACTATTAAATTCGTTTCATACTGCCCCTTCATTTGTAACTGTGTGCGTGGTACCTATTGTGACACTGTAGAACTTGCTTTGGTGCACTTTGTAGCCAGCTGTCAGTTGGGTATGGCACAATATTCGAAATTGCAATCGTAAATGCACTGCCTGACAAAAAACTGAAGTATCCAGAAGATATGGTGCGATATCAACGTAAATTCGTACACATACACACCATCGGCGTGTATGTAAATGATTGGAAATGCAATTCTCTGTGATTGGTAGAACGTCCACCGGAGAGCATTAGTTGAAGTTTAGTGTTGCTACCAGGCCTGCTAGGTTATATAACGGGCGTGAAAAGCGTCGGTTGTTGAGTTATGACTGTGAAGGCCACGCAGATGCCACATACACATATGAGGCAGCGTTATCAGCACCTGAGAGAGTCCGAAAGGTGTCTTCATTTGGCCTTTTGGCCGAACCGTGCAATATCCAGACATTTGGGGCATTCGCATGTGGTAATGGCCCTATGTTGGACTGCATGGGAACGTCAGACCAGGCATACTCTTCGTCAAGGTTCTGGTCGACCAGGTCTGTCCACCGACTCACCAGAAGGGAGGATCGCCAGTCTGTGCGCCGAGCGCATCGTACCCCTTCATATCTGCGACTACCGTCCGAGAACAGGTAATGGACTCCTTGCAACGTGCTGTGTCTTCCCACAGCATTGGTCGGAGATCAGCAGCAGCCGGACAAGGGAATTACTGAAACTTCCTGACAGATTAAAACTGTGTGCCGGACCGAGACTCGAACTCGGGATCTTTGCCTTTCGCGGGCAAGTGCTCTACCAACTGAGCTACCCAAGCACGACTCACGCTCCGTCCTCACAGCTTTACTTCTGCCAGTACCTCGTCTCCTACCTTCCAAACTTTACAGAAGCTCTCCTGCGAAATTTGCAGAACTAGCACTCCTGAAAGAAAGGATATTGCGGAGACATGGCTTAGCCACAGCCTGGGGGATGTTTCCAGAATGAGATTTTCACTCTGCAGCGGAGTGTGCGCTGATATGAAACTTCCTGGCAGATTAAAACTGTGTGCCGGACCGAGACTCGAACTCGGGACCTTTGCCTTTCGCGGGCCAGTGCTCTACCAACTGAGCTACCCAAGGTAGGAGACGAGGTACTGTCGGAATTAAAGCTCTGAGGGCTGGCCGTGAGTCGTGCTTAGGTAGATCAGTTGGTAGAGCACTTGCCCACGAAAGGCAAATGCCCTGAGTTCGAGTCTCGGTCCGGCACACAGTTTTAATCTGCCAGGAAGTTTCATATCAGCGCACACTCCGCTGCAGATTGAAAATCTCATTCTGGAAACACCCCACAGGCTGTGGCTAAGCCATGTCTCCGCAATATCGTTTCTTTGAGGAGTACTAGTTCTGGAAGGTTCGCAGGAGAGCTTCTGTAAAGTTTGGAAGGTAGGAGACGAGGTACTGGCAGAAGTAAAGCTGTGAGAACGGGGCGTGAGTCGTGCTTGGGTAGTTCAGTTGGTAGAGCACTTGCCCGCGAAAGGCAAATGCCCTGAGTTCGAGTCTCGGTCCGGCACACAGTTTTAATCTGCCAGGAAGTTTCATATCAGCGCACACTCCGCTGCAGAGTGAAAATCTCATTCTGGTAGGGAATTACTGTTCCGTGCGTAGGCTGCCGTTCACAACAACACAGCCGGCTGCGGCTCGAGCGATGCCCGGGAACAATGGACTGCTGATGAATGGAGTCGCATTGTGTTCAGCGACGAATCGCCGTTCTGCACCATTCCGGATAATTATCGTCGGCAAGTACGGCGGCGACTGGGGAGAGGTCTCATTCTTGGAATGCCTTGGAAGAGGCACAGCGGCGTTACTCCTACTGTCGTGGACTTCAGGTCGCCGCTGGTAGTGACTAAGGGAGCTCTGACAGCACAACGGTCAGCCACGGACATGCTGCGTCCTCAGGTGTTACCCCTCATGTGACTGTATCGTGATACCATTTGTCAACAGCATCCTGCTCGTCGGCAAGAGAGCCGTGTCTTTATGAAGTATCCGCCTGATACTGTGTTACTCCCGTGGCCAGCTAGACTGACAGATCTGTCCGCGATACAATATGTGTGGTATCAAATCGTGTGTCATCTCACGGTATCAAGATATCAACGGATGTGGGACAAATTATCCCAGGAGACGATGCAACAGGTTTATGACAGCCCTCGCAATCGAATCAGTGTGATAAGTGTGCATTTCTTCTTGAATTGGAATCGCCATTATAATCACTGCAATAACATCACATGTCCTCTCAATCCGTGACGTTTCATTTCGTTTAATTCTCCCATTCTGGGTGTTTAATTTTTTTTTGTCAGAATAATAGTCGAGGCGTAAAACGTTGTCATTTGTAAAAATACTGTGGACGCACTTAAAGGGAAAAAAAACTCTAATCTCCCTTATTTTACCCACACGAGATGAACGTTGGTGGCAGTAAGATCGTTCTGACGCTCTGTTGCAAATGCCGGTTCCCTAAACTTTCTCAATACCGTTTCCCGAAAAGATCTTCGTCTGCCCCCAGCTTTCCTCTGTGAGTTGTCCGGGCAATTCCATAGTATCTACATCCAAATCTGCATATATACTCCACAAGCCACGGTACGGTACCTTTATTGGTCATTCCGTCCCCTGCTCCACCCGTAAATAGAACGAGGGAAAAACGACTGTCTATCTGCCTCCATATGAGCCCTAACTTATCTTCGTGGTCCTTACGCGCAATGTATGTTGGCGGAAGTAGAATCGTTCGGCAGTCAGCTTCAGAAACCGGTTCTCTAAATTTTCCCAATAGTGATCGTCGAAAAGAACGCCGCCTCTCCTCCAGGCATTCCCATTTGAGTTCCAGAAGCATCTCCGTAACGCTTACGTGTTGTTCCAGCCTACCGTTAACGAACCTAGCAGTCCGCCTCTGAATTGCTTCGCTCTCTTTCTTTTAACCGTCGTGGTTCGGATCCCAAACACTCGAGCAGTACTCAAGAACAGGTCGCACCAGCGTCCTATATGCTGTCTCCTTTGCAGGTGAACCACTCTTTCCTAAGATTCTCCCAATACCTTACCTACCACAGTTTCCACATCCTCGTTCTACCTCATATCGCGCTGCAACGTTACGCCCAGATATTTAAACGACTTCACTGTGTCAAGCAGGACATTAGTAATGATATGATCGTATGGCATTGTTGGCCGGGGGGCCCCATGCGGGGAACTTCGGCCGCCGTATTGCAAGTCCTTCTTAGTTGACGCCACTTCGCCAACTTGCGAGTCAATGATGATGAAATGATGATGAAGAACACACAACACCCAGTCATCACGAGGCAGAGAAAAAATACCCCGACCCCGCCGGGAATCGAACCCGGGACCCCGTGCGCGGAAAGCGAGAACGCTACCGCAAGACCACGAGCTGCGCACGACACTAGTAATACTGTATCCGAACATTACAGATTTGTTCTTCCTATTCATCCGCATTAACTTACATTTTCCCACGTTTAGAGATAGCTGTCATTCATCACACCAACTGGAAAATTTGTCTAAGTCGTCTTGTATCTTCCTACAGTCACTCAACTTCGGCACCTTAGCGAACACCACGGCATCATCAGCAAACAACCGCAGATTGCTGTCCACCCTGCCGCCTAATCATTTACGTGTACAGAGAACAACAGCGGTACTGTCACACTTCCCTGGGGCACTCCAGACGACACCCTTGTCTCTGATGAACACTTGTTGCCGAGGACAACATACTGAGTTCTATTACTTAAGATATCGTCAAACCACACACATATCAGTGAACTTACTCAATATGCTCGTACCTTAGTTAACAGCCTGCAATGGAATACCGTGTTAACTGCTTTTCGTAAGTCTAGAAATATAGAATCTGCCTGTTGGCCTTCATTCATAGTTCACAATATTCATGTGAGTAGAGGGCAAGCTGACTTTCGCACGAGCGATGCTTCCTGAAACTGTGCTGATTCGTCGACATAAGCTGCTCAGTCTCAAGAAAGTTACATTCTAGTTGAGAATATGTTTAAGGATTCTGCAGCAAACCGAAGTTAAGGATATTGGTCTGTAATTCTGTGGATCGATTCTTTTACCCTTCTTATATGCAGGAGTCACCTGCGCTTTTTTCCAGTCACTTGGGACTTTGTGCTGTGCGAGAGATTGACAATAAATGCAACCCTAGTACTGATCGAACCAACCGGTCAGAAATGTTTGAACAGCTACGTCTTCTCTTAGTCCTATCTGCTACAGGTCCCAAACACTCGAACAGCGCTCAAAGATACATGGCACAAGCGTTCGCACGCAGTCTCTTTCATAGATGCACAACACTTCCCCAAAACTCTCCAGCAGACGGTGGTCGTCCGTTCGCCTCGCTTGGAACTAACCTAATGTTCCCGTTCCATTTCAGGTTATTCCGAAAGGTTACGGTTACATTTTTAATCCACGTGAGTGATTCAATCAGCATACCATTAATACTGTATTCGAAAATTGGAAGAACGGTTCTCCTGAACGCTCTCATTAACTTACTTTTATCCTCATTTAAAATAAGTTGCCCGACCGGCCCATATAGGGCCAGAATCGGAACTTTACTTTTACTCTACCCTATTTGGAACTGAATGTCCAGAACGATGAGCGATTCTCAGTTGCTAAATACATTCACTTTTATTTATCAACTGCAGAAACATGTTTCTACAAAGATTGCCACGGTAAGTTTCGATAATTACTACCATGATAAGATGGCGTTTCCTCTATTACAGTTCTTTCAGTCGCAAATGCGTTATTTAATAATAATGTGGCCACCCACTACCACTTTCGAGAATTATTGCTATAATCATATGGCCTTTTATCCATCACAATTGTTCCATGGAATAACTATGACAGAGAGAACGCCGTCTGATTATGGCCGTAAGTGCCCGAAACTCGTAGTTTGTGCTTCAAAATCCATGTATCCACTATGGAGACAGACAAGAATTGATCCAAGTGTGGAATAATGATCGATGCAGACTGTCAAAGTAACTGAAGATGAGCTCCCTGGGCTCGAAATGCATCGTACATTGAAATCACATTACGTTTGTGACTGAAGGCGCTTGTTCTCTATTTTATGGAAGTAATACAATCACGGAAGAAACACTGACAAAAAAGAGATAAAATTAAGTTAATAAAATACGCGATTGCGACTGATTAATAACAGAAACGTCCATCTGATGATGACAGTAACTGTCGAAACAGGTCGCGACAATATTAATAAAAAATACGGTTACGTGTTATCCAAGCAACTACTACTTTAAATAAATAACTACTAGCTCAAATAAGTAATGGTTGTGAACTGCTAGTTCATGAAGACGGCAACAAGACGTGCTAAGTTAAAGTTTAACGACCCGTAGGTTTCGGGGTCATTAGGGATTCGACGGACAACAGGGGCATTGCGTAACGCACCGTTTGTGTTGCCGAGGATTGAACGCAATCGATCGGTCGCGGGATGACTGGTTTCGATATCCCGTGACATTATTGATGTAGGTCGCTGACTTACGTAACACGCCGTCCACCAACCACGCCCGTTGGCCTACAGCCGGGACTGACAGGTCGCCAAGACTCGGAATTAAGGAACTACTTTTCACAATGGCGTTATTTAAAGTTTTCGTCGATGGCGTAATATGAGGGTGACAAAAATAAAAGTCCTAAATGTTAAATAAAAGAAAAGCGAAAATGGCACAAGTAACCTGTGAATAGTTAGACACGTTCCCAATAGCGCACCGGATATTCAATAGTTGAGAACCGTGCGCTAGTGTACCAACACCCATAGAGTATAAGCATTCGCCATATTATCAGATTTGTTTCTCGTGGCCTTGTTATAATAAAGGTTATATAGGGTGACAATTATTGAACTATATGAAATAAAATCGTCACAACTTCTGAACGGTTTGCGTTAGGACGTTCAAACTGCACGGTTGGCTGCTGTGCATTATAGCAATTAGTATGGTTCGGTTTAGCGAAAAAAAAAAACCACTTTCATTTGGATGGGGTCGTCAATATGCAAAATTGGCCCATTTTGGGGACTGAGAATCCGCATTTCGCGATCGAGAAGTCTCAACCAGTGACTGTGTGGTGTTCAGTGTCCAGTCACGCAATAATCGGTGCGGTATTCCTTGATGGCACGCTGACTACCGAACGTTAAGTGAGGGTTTCGTAAGGTGATTTCATCCCCATTGTCAAAAGTGGCCCTGATTTCGACGAGATGTGGTACATGGAAGACGGAGTTCGACCCTATCGAGGCCGGAGAGTATTTAATTCCCTGGAGGAGCACTTTGGGGACCCCATTCTGGCTCTGGGGTACCCAGACGTCACTGGCATTGGCCTCAAAAATCCAATGGCTCTGAGCACTATGGGGCTTAACTTCTGAGGTCATCAGCCCCCTAGAACTTAGAACTACTTAAACCTAACTAACCTAAGGACATCACACACATCCATGCCCGAGGCAGGATTCGAATCTGCGATCGTAGCGGTCGCGCGGTTCCAGACTGTAGCGCCTAGAACTGCTTGTCCATCCCGGCCGGCGCATGCGCCTCGATTGGCCGCTATGTTCTCCGGATGTGAACACATACGACTCCTTTTTGTGGGGTTACATCAAAGACAAGATGTACAGAAATAATCCAAATACCGTTGCTGAGCTGAAAACAGCCATTCAGGAGTCCATCGACAGCATCGACGTTCCGACACTTCAGTTGGTCATCCAGAATTTCGCTATTCGTCTGCGCCACGTCATCGTCAAGCACGACAGGCATATCGAACACGTCATACCCGAAACCAGAATATCTGCATTGCGTTTAAATGTTGAATAAAGTGAGTGCACGCCGTAGTTTGTAACTCATTTAGTTTTTTATATAGTTAGATAATTTTCACCCTGTACGTATGTACTTCAAGTAGTCACAGTGTTTAAGGCTATAATCCATTAATTTTACAGCTACGTGTTTTCATGTCTGGAGCACTCAAAGAAATAATAGCCGGCAAGGAGTTCTATTCTGCTGGATCCGTACACCCTGCTCATCTTCAGAAGTCAGGTATCTAGTGTCGCCACTAACGGCAAAATCTGGATGGATGACAACCCTATTATTAGTAATGCACGTTACTTAGATTTCACAAAAGTCGTATCCAGTCTGGACTGAAAGTGAAACATCGTGAACTGCTGAACGTAGTTCTGTCGTAATGTGACAAGGCACGGCCTCATACGATCGGTATAACAGTTGCGACAGTCACAGACTTGAAGCTTGAGAGTACCTCCCGCATCCGCCGTACTCACCTGACGTTTTCCCGAGAGACTTCCACATGTCTGGACCACTCAAAGAAACAATGGCGGGCAAGAAGTTCTATTCTGCTGAAACCGTATGCCTTGCGGAGCACGAGTGGTTACACAGACACCCAAAGGAAGTCTTTCCACAAGAATTCAGCGACTTTCTAGTCTCTGATAAGCTTGCATAGAGCATGGGAGAAATTACGTCGAAAACTGATACGTATTTGTGTCGTGTGTAGGCCATAGTATAAGTATGAAGCAACATCGCTGGATGAAATGTACAGCGTTTGGACAAAATGACACGAACATCTCATTTGCGGAGTGTCTTTTCGGACTTCTCTATATCGCATTGAACTAGCCTTTTGTTTTAACTTTTTACGTTTGATGGTGTAAGCGACATGGTCATCATTCGAGACGTGCTGCAACACTTGTTGTAAGCCGGCCGGTGTGGCCAAGCGGTTAAAGGCGCTTCAGTCTGGAACCGCGCGACCGCTACGGTCGCAGGTTCGAATCCTGCCTCGGGGATGGATGTGTGTGATGTCCTTAGGTTAGTTAGGTTTAAGTAGTTCTAAGTTCTAGGGGACTGATGACCTCAGATGTTAAGTCCCATAGTGCTCAGAGCCATTTGAACCATTTTGAACTTGTTGCAAACTGAGCCACGTGTTGTCGGCTACAAGGTGTTGCTTGTATATGACCGTGCACCGTCCCGTTTCGATAGTAACGTCTGTGAGCAAGCTAAGCCACAGATACACTCGACTGTCAGGGGTAGTGACGTCACATGGTCAACGCTATCGACTTATCTCAGTCATATGAATTTTATTCCTGTGGGGGTTATATGAGGTCTCAGTAGATACAAAAGGAGAACTGTCCGATAGTAGCCTAGCTGTCGATTTCAAAGGTACTACTCACAATAAGCATCTGAGAGAGCGAAAAATTTTATGCGCCACCGTCGTGGGTGCATCGAGACTGGCGGTGATCACTTTGAACAGCTGCCGTGAAATAAAGTTGTTGCTATAATGCATATGTTGTATAAATCAGTAAACAACTAAATATTCGTTCCGACCAAACTTGGTAAACATAGCACTTAAAATGTGGAAAGAACTGGTGTTGAGGCATGCTTAGCACCCCTATGTGTATGGGTGGGCAGATCCGGTGATCCTGCGCCCCTGACAGAACTGCCAAAGCTAACACTGCCTCTCCCCCTCCCCCTATAAAACTATCTTTTCCTATTTTTTCTACGCTCAGATACGCTCTTGCCAAGACGTCCATAGTGGCTCCACTGCACAGCAAAAACGACTGACTAGTCACAGATGGTACAACAACCACATGGGTTAATCGTTTAGCACGGTGACCAGTAACCTACCCACCACCGATTTATTTAAGATTCGAAGTGCCGTATTGGAAACAACTAGTTTTCGTGCATCTCAACGTTTACGACGTCACATCACTTGAACTATGTATCATACAATGATATAATTTTGTAGTTTTATTCAATGGCATATGTGAGTACTGTCTGTAAAATATGTTACTAATAGAGTTAATTGTAAGGGAGTAATAAATTAGAACCTTATGCCTCATGCTGAAGTTTTGTTGCATGGATTGCGAAAATGTAGCGAGCGATAAATTTTTTCCTTTCATTATTTTGTGAAGGATGTCAACGAGAAAAGGATTAGAAAATGTTTGAAATTTTGTGTAAAGTTTGTCGGAAGTCACTATGTGCTCTCATTCTCAAAAACTGCATCAATACAGTCTGGCTAACATGCGTGGCGTGAGTTGCCTCTGCCGAAAAACACATACAGTTTCTAACTTTAATATCTGACTTATTGTGTTAAATCTGTAACGAAAGTATATACCCCTTCATGAGTAGATAATAACAGCATTTTTAATTTTCAAATTCGGACAATAATTATATGTTACACTGAAAATACACTCCTGGAAATGGAAAAAAGAACACATTGACACCGGTGTGTCAGACCCACCATACTTGCTCCGGACACTGCGAGAGGGCTGTACAAGCAATGATCACACGCACGGCACAGCGGACACACCAGGAACCGCGGTGTTGGCCGTCGAATGGCGCTAGCTGCGCAGCATTTGTGCACCGCCGCCGCCGTCAGTGTCAGCCAGTTTGCCGTGGCATACGGAGCTCCATCGCAGTCTTTAACACTGGTAGCATGCCGCGACAGCGTGGACGTGAACCATATGTGCAGTTGACGGACTTTGAGCGAGGGCGTATAGTGGGCATGCGGGAGGCCGGGTGGACGTACCGCCGAATTGCTCAACACGTGGGGCGTGAGGTCTCCACAATACATCGATGTTGTCGCCAGTGGTCGGCGGAAGGTGCACGTGCCCGTCGACCTGGGACCGGACCCCAGCAACGCACGGATGCACGCCAAGACCGTAGGATCCTGCGCAGTGCCGTAGGGGACTGCACCGCCACTTCCCAGCAAATTAGGGACACTGTTGCTCCTGGGGTATCGGCGAGGACCATTCGCAACCGTCTCCATGAAGCTGGGCTACGGTCCCGCACACCGTTAGGCCGTCTTCCGCTCACGCCCCAACATCGTGCAGCCCGCCTCCAGTGGTGTCGCGACAGGCGTGAATGGAGGGACGAATGGAGACGTGTCGTCTTCAGCGATGAGAGTCGCTTCTGCCTTGGTGCCAATGATGGTCGTATGCGTGTTTGGCGCCGTGCAGGTGAGCGCCACAATCAGGACTGCATACGACCGAGGCACACAGGGCCAACACCCGGCATCATGGTGTGGGGAGCGATCTCCTACACTGGCCGTACACCACTGGTGATCGTCGAGGGGACACTGAATAGTGCACGGTACATCCAAACCGTCATCGAACCCATCGTTCTACCATTCCTAGACCGGCAAGGGAACTTGCTGTTCCAACAGGACAATGCACGTCCGCATGTATCCCGTGCCACCCAACGTGCTCTAGAAGGTGTAAGTCAACTACCCTGGCCAGCAAGATCTCCGGATCTGTCCCCCATTGAGCATGTTTGGGACTGGATGAAGCGTCGTCTCACGCGGTCTGCACGTCCAGCACGAACGCTGGTCCAACTGAGGCGCCAGGTGGAAATGGCATGGCAAGCCGTTCCACAGGACTACATCCAGCATCTCTACGATCGTCTCCATGGGAGAATAGCAGCCTGCATTGCTGCGAAAGGTGGATATACACTGTACTAGTGCCGACATTGTGCATGCTCTGTTGCCTGTGTCTATGTGCCTGTGGTTCTGTCAGTGTGATCATGTGATGTATCTGACCCCAGGAATGTGTCAATAAAGTTTCCCCTTCCTGGGACAATGAATTCACGGTGTTCTTATTTCAATTTCCAGGAGTATATTTTTGTTGCCTCTGGAAGTAGTAGACAGACAAAACTGCAACTAGGATCGGGTGACGGTTTTAAGTGTTTCGTAACATAAATAAGAAACAAACAATTAAGATTTTCAGTGGTTCAGCGTTCGAGCTTCATTCGTGCCAGAATAACAACGAAATACCTGTTATACGAGTGGTATTACGACGCCAGATACTTGAGCAATGGAGCCGACGTCCAATGGTAGGGCATAAGTTTGTTTACAAGAGGGTACAACTTGTTGTTAGATGAACAGAGTAGAGCTGTCTACACACAGAACGACTAACAATCCCTGCAATACTAGGAATCAGCCACAGAAGGCTTATTCTCGAATTATTTTTTATTTGCATAGTGGATTGTATGAATGGAGGAGCAAATAAATTACGCATCGCCTCCACCTTTGTCGTGCTTCCTACATCGGTGTCTCGCTCTTTCCTGACTCGGCAGAAACCAGCAAAAAGAAAAGCCTCCGGGCAAATTGGATACTTGTTTCAGCACCTGATCGCCGACCTTTGAGACCCTATAATATCGTAGCAAAGAAGCAGCAGGAACTCCACTGTTCAACATGAGCGAGCTGAGAAGACGGCAGCTGTGTGAACCAACCGCACTTTACCACATGGACCAAGTTAGCGACAAAAGTCTGTTCACTGGTGGTCACCTTTTATGAAGAAAATTGGACGGAATGAGACTTTAGTAATGACACTGTGGCCGGCCGCGGTGGCCGAGCGGTTCTAGGCACTTCAGTCCGGAACCGCGCGACTGCTACGGTCGCAGGTTCGAATCCTGCCTCGATCATGGATGTGTGTGATTTCCTTAGGTTAGTTAGGTTTAAGTAGTTCTAAGTTCTAGGGGACTGATGACCTCAGATGTTAAGTCCCATAGTGCTCAGAGCCATTTAAACCATTTGAATGACACTGTGAATGTTAATAAAAATCACTGCAGCTGCACTGGTACACACTTATTATATCAGTCCAGTGTCGTTCGAAAGAACATCATCAGATTACACTGCCAACATACATCTTGACAGAGTTATGCTAATATCATGACTCAATATGTCTTGTTATCTTATGTAACGTTAAAGACAAATCCTAAAACATGCCGATCAGACAAACGCTATGTCGACAGCTGGCAAGAAGTACGGCGAACAGTGAGTGCTAGCAATATAGCACGCTGCATACGCTAGTACGTTATGTAACATAACTACACTTCTTAAGTTATGATACTGTCAGAACTCTGTGAGGATTTCTTTTGAAGACTGTTGGCAGCGTAATTCGATGATGTTCTTTTGAGTGAAACAGGTTTCGATGTAATAGACTAGCTGACAAACCCGGCACTGCACGGGTATTCATTTTTCCAGTTTTCTTTTAGAAACGAAAAAAAAGAATGTATTCGTAGTCAAGCATCGAAAAAATTTCCACTTATTCGTGGAAACACCTTTGAACTTATGAAACAGTCGAACAAAGAAATATGCATAAAGTACAAATGCACAAGTATAGCTGTCTGCAACACGATTTCGCAAATGTCTCTATGGCAAAGCTTCTTCATAGCTACACAGGCGTACGTAGCTTTCACCTGCAGCCTTTTGCGCTTCACAGTTGAAATGTGCCAAATGCCCTGCCTGGTGTCAGAGACTGCCTTATGTTGGTTTGACTATAGGGCTGTATTAGTAATGAAGAATAAATGTATCAAAACTTCCATCACGATGCAGCATTTTTACACGAACCTCAGTGTTTATCACATCATATCTTGATCTACGTCACGTACAATGATGTATTTGTGTCGGTATATTCAGCGGCATAAGTGGAGTCTATCTGCGAAATGTGTTGCGAATAGAGTAAGTAGCAAAGAAGTAATAAATTCAAACGTCGTGCACGATGCGGCAGTTTTCCACGAGTCTCAGTGTTTATAACGTCATAACTCCTGAACTAGGGGTGGTACCCTGGTATTATATTGTAGGTGCATTCAGCGACATACGTGGATATTGTCTACGAAATTTATTGCGAATAGAGTTAGTGGCACAGAAGTAATATATTTAAACGTCACGCATAATTCGCGATTGTTTATGACGTCATATCTCCGGAACTATAATAGGTAGGCGATTCTTACCTCCATAGCTATGTTTGCCGGACAGTAACGGGGATGTGTAAAACATCTAGGTGAAATCGGTCCAGTGGTTTAGAAGGAGATGTGGTACACACACACACACACACACACACACACACACACACACACGCACATAAATACATTTTTATAATATGTACGGATGCGTATCACTATAACTGTAGTGGTTCCATTTCATGACGCTCTATGTACAATGTATGTTTACAGTCGTGGGTCGAAGGAGACGTTTCTTCTCGTGGACAGAAGACAGGAACAAGAGGGTTAGGAGAACTAGTGTACATCTCCTAGCTAATTCTTAAATCGTCTTCCTTTCTTTAATTTGAGTCCCCCCCCCCCCCCAACCCTCCTGTGCCTACCCCGTACGCCCTTGGCGGGTCCGTATCTCGGCACGCCATGGGTTCGGCACTGTTGGTGAGGTTGCGAATGTGGTGACATAGAAAAATCGAAGATGACTGATCTTAGTGTTGTACCCAAAGGCCTTCGGAGTCGGTGCCTGATCGGTGACAGTCTCAGTAACATTTCAGCCCTGCTGATGATTATGGGGTGGGAATGAGGTGAGATAAAAATAACTAACCGGACTACGTCACAAAAAATAATTCTCTTACATAAATAAATATAACGGAAAATTTTACACAAAAATGGTAAATACGTGAATATATATTCCGCCTCCGACTTTGACTAGGTAACAACTGTTTGTCTAACAGCAGACTTCTGCTGTGATGGAACCACTTCCGTCAGATCCCTACACCGGAGGCCTCTCTTGGGGACGCGGAAGGTCACACAGAAGGGGACGCGGTCGCAGTCGCGTTGCCCGAGGGCCCGCCTCCATATTCATGTGCATACATTTGACGACGCCGAATAACGAGATTCAAATTTACTGCCCGCGAGCAGAGTCCCGCATTGACAGGGGTCGTGACAAAAGAACGGGGCGCTTCCCTTCCTCCGGCTTTGGGCAGGAAGTAACAGGGTCACACGCAGACGGATTACGGCTATGCAACATCCGGTACACCGGCAGCGACACATTTCAGAAATCTCTCCTCTATCTCAAGACACGAGTGGAGAAGGATATCTTGAAGCAAAGGTGAACATGAAGTGAGTAGGTTGCGTAGTGTACGTAATCGACCGAGCGGTGTAGCGCTGTGGTAAGACACTAGTCCTGCACTCTGGAAGACACCGGTTCAAATCCATATCCGATTATCTAGATTAAACTGCGTGAGGCACTGTACAGTGCCTGGTAGAAGTTATTTCGTACCAATACGACCAGTTTTCTGTGCTGTTCCCAGTAGCGTACTGAGCGATGGAAAATGACTGTCTATATGCCTCTGTATGTGCCTAATCTTTCTCATCCTCAGAAGTTTCGGACTTATGTTAAATCAGTTCAAAATGGTTCAAATGGCTCTGAGCACTATGGGACTTGACTTCTGAGGTCATCAGTCCCCTAGAACTTAGAACTACTTAAACCTAACGAACCTAAGGACATCACAAACATCCATGCCCGAGGCAGGATTCGAACCTGTGACCGTAGCGGTCGCGCGGTTCCAGACTGTAGCGCCTAGAACCGCTCGGCCACTCCGGCCGGCGTTAAATCAGTAAACTGGTCGAAGCTATCTGTCCAGACACTCAGTCAGCATAATGGTACCGAAACGGAGTTGACACTGAGTAGGTCTTTTTCCAGAACTGTTTCACTGAGGAAGATCGCACTGTAGTTCCTCAATCAAATCATCACACGAACGACAAAATGACATGTATAGAAGTGACCACAGAATAGAACAGTAACTAAAATCGTTTAATAGAGGAAAGGCCACCGGACCTGACGGGAATTTGAATGGGATTCTGCATACAGTATGCAAAGAACTTGCTCCTCTTGTGACAGCGGTGCACCATAGGTGGCTGGAGTGGTGAAGCGTTGCTAATTACTGGACGTAGCGCAGGTCATTCTCAGTTTCAAGTAGGGTCGTCGAACAGATATAAAGTGGAACGGACACACACAACTAATCGCAGGTAAGACAGACGCGGAGCTGGGATTTATTGGAAGAATCCACAGAAGTTTAGTTCATCCACGAAGCAGATAACTGACGAAACCGTCATTTCACCAGAAGGCCTATTTGGGTACTCCTTCGTCAGTATGGGATCCTTAACAGATACGACTGATAGAGGAAACAGAGAAGACCGAAGAAAGCAGTGGTTAAAGTAAACCAAAATGGTTCAAATGGCTCTGAGCACTATGGCACTTAACATCTGAGGTCATGAGTCCCCTAGACTTAGAACTACTTAAACCTAACTAACCTAAGGACATGACACACATCCATGCCCAAGGCAGGATTCGAACCTGCGACCGTAGCACTCACGCGGTTCCGGACTGAAGCGTTTAGAACCGCTCTGCCACCGCGGCCGTCCTGGTCAAAGTATACCATGCATAGAAAAAACGCGCTATCCAAAACCTGTGTGTGGCGCATCGCTGACCATAGATGACAGGGGTGAACGACGGCTACGCAGATGTGTGCAACTGTTGAGCAACTGATCGCCCAGACGTGCCAAGGGGCTGTCAACAGTGTCTCCTCGACGACCGTTCAGTGAACGCTGCTGTGTACAGGCCTCCGCAGCAGTCTCCTGATTCATGCACCCACGCTAATTGCTATTCATCGGCGACGAACGCCCTGTTTGAACGCCAGTACCGCAAGTGAAAGTCCACTGAGTGGTGACAGCTGCCATTTTCTTTATGCTCCGCCAGACAGATGGTCGCTGGCGCACAAGTGTTGTAACGTCTGAAAACAAACGCCCTTCAACAAGCGTCAGAACTGTCCAGGCCGGATGTTGATAACGTTTGGTTTGTGGGGTACTCAACTGCGCGGTTATCAGCGCACGTACAAATTATCAACCTTTGCTCAGCCCAACCTCGCCACTTTCATGAATGATGAGGACAACACCTAGTCATCTTGAGGCAGGTGAAAAGTCCTGAGCCCAACGGGAATCGATTCCGGGACCCCGGGCTCGGGAAGCGAGAACGCGACCACGAGCTGCGGACTCCAGGCCGGAGTTCGGAACGTTTGGATCTGGGGAATGCTATAGTCACATTCCCTGGGCGACCTCGTCATTCTAGAAAGTGCAATGGACCAACAAAATCATGTATTCATCCTTGGGGACAATTCCAACCCCTACATGTAGTTTGTTTTTCCTCATTACGATGGCATCTACCAGCAGGACAATGCAACGTGTCACAGCTCGCAGTGTACGTGCGTGGTGCGAAGAGCACCATGATGCGTTTACCATACTGTCCTTGATACCAAACTGCTCGGATTTAAATCCAATGGAATTACCTCGATGGCGCTAAAGGCGCCATGGATCCTCAACCGAGAAACGTAGCACAACTTTTCAAGGCACTGGTGTCACCATGGCTCGTAGCAGCCCGCGGTGTAAAAGGTGGTTATTCGGGCTTTTGACAGTTGGCCACATTAATACGAGGGTAATCCCAAAAGTAAGGTCTCCTATTTTTTTATAAGTACATAGACCTGTTTATTTCTACAGTGGTTTACATCAGTTTACAGCTTGAACTTTTACCTGTTTTTCGACATAATCACCATTTCTTTCGATGCATTATCGTAGACGCTGTGGAAGTTTTTGTATGCCCATGTCATACCAGCTCGCCGCCATGCTGTTCAGAAAGTTATAAACCTCTTCTAACACCTCGTCATCGGAGCTGAATCGCTTTCCGGACATATTTTCTTTTAACCTAGGGAACAGGTGACAGTCACTGGGCGCGAAGTCAGGACTATAGTGTGGGTGGTTGATTATGTTCCACTGAAACTGTTGCAGGAGAGCAACGGTTTGCCGAGCGATGTGTGGGCGAGCGTTCTCATGGAGAATGTGTACGCCCTTGCTAAACATTCCTCTTCTCCGGTTCTGAATTGCCCATTTGGGTTTTTTCAGAGTCTCACAGTACCTGTCAGCGTTAATTGTGGTCCCAGTGGGCATAAAGTCGACCAACAATACCCCTTTCCGATCCCAAAAAAACGGTTGTCATGACTTTACCACCAGACTGTGTTTATTTTAATTTACGCGGCTTTGGCGAAGAAGGATGCCCCCACTGGCGTGATTGTTGCTTGGTCTCAGGTGTAAAGTGGTATGCCCAGGTTTCGTCACCCGTGACAATTGAGTCCAGAAAGTTACCCCGTTCGGCTGCAAGACGGTTGATAAATGCGCGGGAAACATCAACTCGTTGCCGCATGTGGCCCTCAGTCAGCATGCGTGGCACCCATCTTGCGCACACCTTCCGATAGTTCAATGTTTACGTTAAAAATCCGTGAGCGGTGCTTCGGGAAACCTCAGGATCCAACGCGCATAGATCATCCAGGGTGATCCGCCGATCTTCACGCATGTTTTGCTCAACCGTCAACACTTTCTCCTCAGAAACTGACGGTCTCCCGCTCCTTTGTTCGTCGTGAATTTCGGTCCGACCAGCTGCAAGCTCTCTACACCACTTATGAACATTTTTGACATACATGCACGACTCACCATACACTTCCGTCAATTGGCGATGGATTTCAATCGGCGCACTGCCCTTTGCGTTCAAAAACCGAACAACTGCGCGCAATTTGCACTTGGCTTTAACATCCAACCGGAGCTCCATTCTCAACGGCTGCCAAGCCAAGACTGATCACCTCAGCGCGGCGTGCGCATTTACACACAGCGCTTGAAGGCCTCTTCATAACAGTGTGACCAACTGCCACACAAACAGAGTTCTGTTCTTATAAAAAAATAGGAGACCTTACTTTTGGGATTACCCTCGTACTACTGGACAGTATGGATCGGGTCATAGAGCAACAAATTTAAAAAAGTACAAAATGTTGTTAATTTGTAATTTGTTCTTGTTTTCAAGATGCGTCCACCAATAAATATTAATGGTTGGAATCAGATCATTCTTTTCGTTACAGCCTTTAGATGGAGAGCTCATTGGCAGCACCGAGGTGCAGGAGAAACCCGTGGAGTGCCAGTCAGTATATGAGTGCTGAACACCGATTCGTGGGCCACGGCGAAACACGGGCAGCAGCCCGCTGCTGATAGCGCGTCACACGCCGCCGTCATGTTGGCGCCCGCATGGCGCACGGGGCAGCGCCGCGACGCAGGGGGGCGAGCAAGTCTGGCGACCCCTCCAGGAACCGACGAAACGGGGCTCGGGGACAGTGAAGCTTTTTGCGTGCTTAGACTGCGGCAAGCTCCTCTTAAGGAAGGACGTATGGGAAAATACAGGGTTCATACGAGGTCATGTAACTTGTACCGTTTTAGAGATGTTGTTGTTGTTGTGGTCTTCAGTACAGAGACTGGTTTGATGCAGCTCTCCATGCTACTCTATCCTGTGCAAGCTGCTCTTCCATGTCCTTTGCTGTCTCTGACAGAATTACAATGTCATCGGCGAACCTTAAATCTTTTATTTCTTCTCCATGGATTTTAATGCCTACTCCGAATTTTTCTCTTGCTTCCTTTATTTAGAGACAATTGAACCAAAATTTTGCACACGTTATCGTTATGTTATTGGCTACAGTCCCGAGTGTTTCAATTTCTTGTCAGATAATTTGATCAGGACGTTGCTGTGTACTTTTAGAACATATTACATTACACGAGGAACACTTTCTGAATGGTTACTTCACTTATCACTTTCAAAATGTTGTAGGTTATTCTTTGTATTCAGATAAACAAATCTGTGTAGCAGTTTCTTAATGTTAGTCGAGGAACTTTCGCAACAGCTTTTTAAATTTATGTGGAAGATAAGCAGCAATTTCTATTTCACTAAATTTAAATAAATTTGACACTAATGTACTCTGAACAGTTTTTTACCACTGGAAGTTGTAGTGTGTACAAAGTCTACCTTTCTATCTGCAATGGTTCAGCAGAAAATGTACTTCATACATTGAAAAATAAAAATAGCGGAAAATGCAGGTAAAATATTTTCTTAACATTAATGCTAGAAAAACGTACCTTAATGAAACTTCCTGGAAGATTAAAACTGTGTGCCGGACCGAGACTCGAACTCAGGACCTTTGCCTTTCGCGGGCAAGTGCTCTACCATCTGAGCTACCCAAGCACGACTCATGCCCCGTCCTCACAGCTTTACTTCTGCCAGTACCTCGTTTCCTACCTTCCAAACTTTACAGAAGCTCTCCTGCGCAGGAGGTACATAAAATATTTGGATACTGCGCACTTACTGATAGTGAAGATGTGGTCCAGAAGAAGATAACTCACCTGGAACAAACAGAGACATAAATCAGTACCTAGTATTGTAATTCACTTTAGATATAACGAAACTATCCGACCATTATATAGTGAACTTGTGTAGTTGCGTATTAGGAATTACTAATTTCGTAGCTTTTCTCGTACAGAAGTTAAGAGAAGGAGGAAAATTGAAGATTAACGTTTCTTCGAGGATTAGTTCATTAGAGACGGAGAATAAACCTGCGTAGAAGAAAGATGAGCAGTGGAATTACTGTAGCCTTTCCAAAAGATGTATTCTGACATTCGCGTCAAGTAGCCGACTTCGCTCCGTACCCCAGAATCCAGCATTGCAACCTTCTCCGGTTTCGGGTTGGCACTCCTCCACAGACATCTCAGTGAAAGTGTCGGCAGCACAGTTCAAGCCGTCAGAAACCGTAAGGGTGGACACAACCCATATTAACTTCCACTAATAGGTGCCCGGATGCCTTTAATCAGACAGTGTATTACAGCAGCAGCCGTTGATGAAAACTTTAATTGACGGTATGGTTGAAGTAAGGAATCGTAGGGGCAGTCATAGAAGTGAGTACATAGAGCACATCGTCGCTGATATGAGATGCACTAGTTACTCTGAGAAGAAGATAGCTCACAAGTTACAGAACTGAAGAACTTCATAAAACAACGTTAGGTTTAAAGTCTCTTCCTGGCCCGTTAAAACCGTTTGCCAGACTGCGACTCAAACCCGGAACGCTGCATTTCGCAAGCAACTCCTCTTTTCGACTAAGCTATTCAGGTACGGCTACACCTCGGCAACACAGTTTCAATGTGTTTTGGTTATTTACGTGTTCGATTCTTTGGTCAAATGTTTGAGCGGAGCGAAAACGAGATTGCCTAGAAACTAGGCACAGGATATTTGTCCGAGTTTACACACCAAAACAAAGAGTGGGAAGTGGACGAATGGGGTATCAAATTGAGCAGCGTGACGTATAGCTTTACAAAAAAGATTTAATTGCTTGAAGGCAATCAGGGTAACTACCCCCCAGGAAAGCTGAGCGCGTTAGCACGCCACTTCTGGGATGCGGTGAGGCACGCTGGCTGCGGATTGAACCCGCCTGTACGACTAACGGCGAGGGCTGGTATGACGCGGGTATGGTTTTTGGGCGGTTTCTCACATCCGACATGGTAAATATCGAATTAGTATCCACGTACCTTCTCATTTATACGATTTGCAAACATTTAAAAAACGTTGTCGCTGAGTTTGCCAAATCCAATAGTTAACATGCCGATCCGCTGTAGGCACAGGAGAAAGAAAAAGAAAGTAATCAAGAAAATTAAGAACAACTATGTGATTTTAAAGCAAATTAGAATAGAGCTGGCGCTAGGTAAGCGAAGTGCCAAAATATTTATCTCTTCAAGGTGGTGGTGGTGGTTAGTGTTTAACGTCCCGTCGACAACGAGGTCATTAGAGACGGAGCGCAAGCTCGGGTTAGGGAAGGATTGGGAAGGAAATCGGCCGTGCCCTTTCAAAGGAACCATCTCGGCATTCGCCTGATACGATTTAGGGAAATCACGGAAAACCTAAATCAGGATGGCCGGAGACGGGATTGAACCGTCGTCCTCCCGAATGGGAGTCCAGTGTGCTAACCACTGCGCCACCTCACTCGGTTCTCTTCAAGGCCTTGCTACTGTGTGCATAAAGTGTTGTATAAGTAATTTTTGTTTCATGTAGAATAATAAAATAAATGTCACGTTATAGCGTAATTTATTTGTGATCTCTTGATATCATCATCATCATCATCATCATCATCATCCTCACAAATCGTTGTGCTCATTGCTGAGCGCCGTGATCCCATGAACCAAGCATCTCCATCCCGGACAGTTACCAGCTTTTCTTAAACCTGCTGGAGAGGTAGACTCAAGATCTTCTTGATTTGATCAATCCACCTGTTCGCTCCCCTTCGTCTCGGTCACTTGTCCTCTATCTTCCCTTCCATGGCTATTTTCCCCAGGTTTTCTCCATCTCTTCTCACGGTATGGCCAAAGAACTGGAGAATTGTTTTTTGGTTGAAACGAGAAGAAAAGCGCGTGGAGATATTGACCTGCTCAATAATGGACACATATTTGTTCTTCTTGCACTCCATTTTATGCGCAGCATCCTGCGCCAGCGCCAAAGCTCAAATGCATCCATATGCTGTTTGGCTCTGGGTCTGTGTCGCACAAGCATAAAAAAGATGCAAAAGACGAGTGTTTCAACAAGCCGGATCTTTGTGGTGTTCGTTATTGTTCTGTTCCGCCAGATCTTGGTGAGCTTCTTCATAGCCAATCGCCCTAGCATGATCCGTCTTCTTGTGTGATCTTCACAGCTTCCAGCGTCACAGGTGATTGACACAAGATAGATGAAAGGATGCACGATTTCCAGTTCCTTTAATCGACCTGTGAGTTGTATCTGTACTCCTCGATCAATTATCATGGGTCTGGACTTGCTGGGATTGAAGTCCAATCCGTATGATAGACTGATTTACTTTACTTTTGTTAATAGCTCAGTAAGTTCGTCTTTGATGCATCTTTTTTTATGATTGCGAGACACGGACTCTCAAATCCAAAGACAAGCAGGGTGTTACCAGCAAGCCGAAGGTTATTAATAGTTCTCTTGATCTATATATTCTTAAAACTGACAGAATACCGAACGATATTTGAATATGTTTTCTGAAGAAAACTTGGAAAAAATGTGAAAAAAAAGCTCAAAATTTTTGCAAAATTATTTTTAAAGGATGGGGCAAATAAAAGTGTCCCGGAGAACAGAGTTCCCGGGTACAAAGAACCACAGCAGAGGAAAGGAAAGACAGTACTAACCTGACTATAGCAGATGTTAAAAGTGACCACCATTCATCTCTTGGCACGTTTGGGCCCTGGTCAGCAATTTGCTGAAGGCGGATAGAAGCTGGACTGGTAGAACTGCTGGAGCCTCATCCGAAACGTTCCACTGCAGTTCTTGCAGATTATGACGGTTGTTGCGATACGCCTTGGACTTGAGGACTCCCCATACAAGGTAATCGCACACTGATAGAGCAGGTGACCTGGGTGGCCAGCAGGGGACGCGACTAGACTGACCTCTGCTGACTGCACTGTCAGGCGTGAAGATCGTGTAAATGTGTTCCAAGGTTCGGCCGACTGAATGGACAGTTGCTCCATCCTGTTGGAAGTATCTGTAGGTCTTTTCCTCCTCCGTTAATGCTGCCTCAAATGGTTTCAAAATGTTGGCAATGTATCGCGCCAGAGTCAGCGTCTAATGCAATAAGATGGTAGCAATAATATGGTGTGCAGACACTGCACACAAAATCCCAACCGTCTAATCACGCACTGGTGTTTCGTAGAAGCTATACGGATTATCTGCTGCCCAGAACCTACGATTCTGTGAGTTGACATAACCACTCAGATCCATGTCCAAACTAGTCACTGTTATCACAGTGAACAGCCACTCACAAAACCGGAGGCGCTGAGGAGCACCTGCTGGTTTTAATGCATGAACTACAGACACTCGGTAGGGTACACGTCCTGGTCCAGGCGGAGTATTCGTCCGCAAGATCGACGTGATACGCTGGTCTCTTGAGACAGGCGTCGGGTTGATTTGGTAGGACTCTGATGAATTTCTGGTGAGTTCCAGCCACATTTTCTGGTGCGCGGGCACGTTTTGGAATATTTTTTGCTTTATTCAAAACGGCCATTTTTTGACTAAGCATTGATGGATCTCTTTGCTGGCACTTTGGCACCATTAAACTTCTCAGCAAACAACTGACAACACGGTTTCCACGACTTTGTTGTCATGTAACACTCCACAACGAACACTCGCTGCTCCACTGTAAGTACGATCGTTCCCTTTGCACTGCTCCACTCACACTGACACAGCCCGCACTACGCTCTGAACCGGTGTGGGTCACGTGGTGCGCGTACACGTGGGGTACGGAGTCACAGGGTCTGGTTATATGCACACATTCACGTCCAATCGTATCTACTCGTTCGGTCAATTTTTGTTTGTCCCAACCTGTATAATTTAAGAACGAGGGTCACTCCAAAAGATATGCACACTATTTTTTTAAAAATACCGTTTTCATTCTGCTTGTGCGAAAGTTTTACAGTGTGTAGATACACCCTTCCTGCTTGCTTTCAAACTTAGTTCAACCTGTTCCCGTGAGTGGCGTCGCCACAGCATGTCTTCAAGATGGCTGCTACACTTGACGTGCTGTCATAGAATTCCTGTCTTCTGAAAACGAGACAGTGGAAAACATCCACAAGGTGTATGGAGATGCTGCTGTCGATCGCAGTACAGTTAGTCGGTGGGCAAGCAGGTTACGTGATGAAAGCGCGCACGGCGATATTGAGGATTGTCCTCGCAGCGGAAAGCCTCGTACTGCACGCACTCCAGACAATGTGCAGAGTGTTAACGAATTGGTGACTGCTGACAGACGCACCACAGTGAACGAATTGTCACGCTACGTTGGGATAGGGGAAGGAAGTGTTTGCAGAATATTGAAAGTTTGGCGTTAAAAAAGGTTTGTGCCAGGTGGGTTCCCAGGATGTTGACAGTGGCTCACAAAGAAACAAGAAAAACGGTATACAGCGAACTTTTGGAACAGTACGAGGATGGTGGAGATGAATTTCTTGGAAAAATTGTGACAGGTGATGAAACATGGCTCCATCATTTTTCACCAGAGACAAAGAGGCAATCAGTGGAATGGCATCATGCAAATTCACCAAAGAAAAAAAAATCAAAACCACACCTTCTGCTGGAAAAGTGATGGATACGGATTCCGAATGACTCTTGCTTGTGGACATCATGCCAAGTGGAACCACCATAAATTCTGATGCATTTGTGACGACACTGAAGAAATTTCAAGCTCAACTGAGTCGTGTTCGACCACATCGGCAAAAGCAGGATGTTTTGTTTTAGCACGACAATGCACGGCCACATGTTAGTCAAAAAACCATGGAAGCGATAACAAAACTCGGATGGACAACACTGAAACACCCGCCTTACAGTCCTGACCTGGCTCCATGTGACTATCACCTCTTTGGGAAACTGAAAGACTCTTTCCGTGGAACAAGGTTTGAAGATGATGACTCCCTTGTGCACGCTGCCAAACAGTGGCACCAACAGGTTGGTCCAGAATTTAACCGTGCGGGTATACAGGCGCTGGTTCCAAGATGGCGTAAGGCAGTTGAGAGGGATGGAAATTATGTGGAGAAATGAAAATATTGTTCCTAAAGGGTGTATCTAGACACTGTAAGACTTTCAAACATGTAGAATAAAAGATGGATTAAAAAAAAGGTGTGCATATCTTTTGGAGTGACCCTTGTAATAAAAGAATTTAGAGAAGCATTTGACTTGCTTTTAAACCATGCTCGAAATTATGTATAGCAAACCAGGTGTGTCAACTGCTTCCCTAATCTCTTTTATTTCTTACCTTTACACAAATCATTTCACCAAGCATTTGACTTATTTCTGGAAATTTTTTTATTGTAATGCTTTATGTACTTTATTATTACCTCGTGCTCTACTTTCGTGTGAAATGGTTTGCTTTGTCTGCGTTAATGCTGTTTTCATGATTTTTCCTCCCTTGCAGTTGATGGAAACGCGTGTGCCAGCACGGCCATTCAGTTTGAGGCAGGCATTGACAGAGCGCTTATCGCACGCGGCCAGCTGCAAGCGGCCACGGCGCCGCGGTTCGTCTGCGGTGGCGGCTGTGGCAGCGTGCGAAGGCACCTGTTGCAGCGACGCCGGCGCCGCCGCGGCTGCAGGGGGGGGGGGGGGGGCGCACACCATGCGGGCGTCGCGACGCTCAATAAGCCGCGGGCGGCGGGCGCCGGGGTGAGCGGCGCCGAACAAAGGACCGGCAACAGCTGGTGGCGGAGGCCATACGGGCACGCTCACCAAACGATGATACGGCCGGTCGCCACGATCATAGCTGTGTTGGATTCAGGTGAAGTCCATTTGACAAGATGCAGTTACTTCTGTATGAATGCATGGTTTCGCGGCGATATGAATTAATAAAATTTTCTCGGGCTTCCAGCCGCGTCAGGTGGATGAAATCCCAAGAGCTTCCGACCGAGCTCTCCTCAGTCATTGTCAAATGGTAAGAATGACTGCTGTCTCGCCGTGGCCGCGTCGTTATATAGCCGCACTGCTGGCTGTGACGTCACTGGTGCTCTCTTCCTCGCCATATATGGCAATGTTTTCATCCCGCGTCCGTCGCGCCCGTGTCAACCTCGCGATGGCCGGTCCCTGGCTGTGCTGAGCTGCAAACCGCCGTCCTTGTTGATGGTGTTTTCAGAGGTTTTTATTTCAATAGCTTCTTTGATGACGCTATCCCAAAATCCCTTCGTCTTCATAACGACAGATGTTTCGTCGATTAGAATTCGGTGTCCATTTTCTAAGGCGTGTTCTGCCACGGCTGATTTTTCTTAATAGCGTAGGCGTAAGCACCTCTCGTGTTCCGTCCGGCGTTGCTCCACAGTGTGTACTGTTTGGCCGACGTAGTAACAGCCACACTGACATGGTATCTCGTACACTCTAGGCGTTCTAAGCCCTAGATCATCCTTCACAGGCCTCGTGAGCTGTCGAATTTTTGCTGGAGGCCTGAACACCGATTAAATGTTGTATCTCTTCAGGAGCCGGCTAATCTTTCCCGACACTGTACCACAGAAAGGCAACAACACAAGTTTCTTGCTTTCTTCTTCGGTGGTGTTCTCATCTCTGTTGGTGTGTTTCTTGCGTGTCACACCAGATACAGCCTGTCACACCTGTCCATGTCTGCACACGTTTTCCCGAAAGACTTTTGGGAGGTGGCTCAGTTCTAGTGGCAGACTTTCAGCGTCTGAGACGACTTCAGCACGATGGACGAGAGTATTCAGAACGCCACGTTTTTGTGCCGGATGGTGGTGGCTGAGAGCGTGCAGATACCGATCTGTGTGTGTCGGTTTCCTGTAGACACTGTGGCTGAGGTGCCCATTGGTTTTCCGTCGAACGAGGACGTCAAGGAAGGGCAATGCACCATCTGTCTCGACTTCCATCGTAAACTTGATGTGGCCATTACTTACGTCAATGAGACAAACAGAATATTTGTCGGCTTCATTACGAAATCGTTATGCATGCGGCAGCATGCGTACCTAATACGTTCCAAACAGCCTCGTATGAAAACGGGATTTTACGGTGCTCATATCTAGGGTTCTGTTGGTGGTAAAAGGGTAGGGTGAAGTGTTTTGGATAGCCATGGGCTAGGGACCGTTTGTATACCAAACAGAAGGATCATCTTAGTGTCACTATCCTACAATATAGGGTCAAAGTATGGATATTACACACTTCCGCCTGCTTAGGCAAATGGAGTTAATCGCTTGGTTCTTTTTGCATTTGATTTGGTGTGGTGGGCTTGATGGGACTTACGGCGGAACATCAGTTTATGGGCGGTTCCTCGGAGAACCCCAAGAAGAGGTTTTTTTTTTTTTTTTTTTTTTTTTTTTTTTTTTTTTTTTTTTTTACTATATTTTCGCCGTCACGAGTGGACCAAAACCCAGCTGAGGATTCCAAAGCAGCTAAGCACAGAAAACGGCTGAAATTTTTATCATATGTTTGTAAGATCCCGATCTCGAACAGCCTTGAAAATTTTCTAGATATCTTTATCCGTTTCCTAGACACAAACGTTCAAAGTTGTCCCTCTTCTACACGTAAAATTCGGTATGAGGCGAAATCTAAATAACAAATAACCGCAAAAAATTGCTCAGATTTTAATGGTATATTCTCTAGGTATTTATCTAGGACAGCGATCTCCCCGTTTTCAAAATTATTTATCCATTTTCTGAAAACTCCACAAAAACTTGTTTTTTGGATACCAAAACTCAACCGCCGATTTCGAGACGGCTATGCACAGCAAATGGTTGTAATTTTTACGATGTATTCCGTAAGATTCCGATCTCGAACAACCTTTAAAATATTGTTCTTATCATTATCCGTCTCCGAAATACAGAGGTTCAAAGTTACCCTACTCAGACAACGTAAAATACGCATATAAACAATTTCAGATTGCTATTGGGTGTTAGAGGAAGGGCGACGAGTGGGGGGAAAATCATTTTATTAATGGTTTTTGGAAAAATTTGTTGAGTGTAATCGACAAAGAACTTTCGAGCTGCCACCCAGCTTCGATTTCCGAGGTCTGCAGCAGCCAGAAGACGAGTGCGTTTGCAATCGAGGCGTGGGACAACGGATCAAAAGCCACGGAATCCACAATTTGGTGTGGCTGTCCAGAAACAAGGAGTTTCTACAACTGTATCAGTCAGCCTTTGCTTTAGATCCATTCTTCGCTGACGTGTTTGTATTTGCACCGTGATAGACTACTGCAGCTATTTTTAAAATGTACCTGAAGACAGTTCAGAAATTATTACGGTGAGGCGTAGGAACTGCAATGGTGTGAAACCTAGATTACTAATGCTCCATGTGAAGTCCGACGCCTTTTTGTTCCTCTGCAGAGACCCAAGTACTTTGAATGCCCACGGCATCAGTGGACGAACACAAATCGTATCCGAACAGGACACGGAGTCAGTGCATGCAATCCGCGCAAATGGTGTAAGAATACCATCGCAAGTTGTGATTGTGGAGCATCGAACCAGATCATCCGGCACATTGCCGAGGTGTGTAAATTGCAGCGTGCCTACGTGACCCAAAAGACTTTTTTGTGGCTACACCATCTAGACTTGTCTGGAAATTAGCATACAACAACAGTTTGTTAGTTTAATATATCATTTGTATTAACGTATTATTTTTCCTTGTACTTTTGATTGCTTTTCTTGTGTAGCGCTATGCCCTAAATAAGTATTTAAAGAGTGTATAACTCGTTGTTAATCCAATAGCTGGTCGTTTCCTTCACAAAATGAACTAGAGCTAAAGTGACATTATTTTGTTTTATACCAGTTCGTCGATTATGCAGTTTTTTTAACTGCCCGTGGAAGTGAGATAGTTATTTACTCCTTGTTTCGTCAATTAGTATTCATTGGAATTCGAAGCAGGGGACATTATTAACAGCAGTCAGAAGCACATTACAGGTCCGCAGTTATGATTTTTATAGCGCTAAAATAATTTTTGCAGTAGCCCCCTTATATCGGTGATCAACCCGAGACAGCCACCACATAAAACACAATGTATTACTTTTTTGTGAACAAAACAAAATAGCTTACATTTACTTATCGGTTATGAACTGTTTCGGCCGTATTAGGCCATCTTCAGATTTAAAATTAACATACAGAACTATTGCTATTATCGGCGTCAACTGGGGTGCATCTTTACAACTAAACCGCCAAATTTTGAACTTCCCTTTTAAAGAGACTAATGAAACGTTAAGCACCAACATTCTAGGTTAGCTTTTACCGTGACTGTTATACCTATCGATTAAAGCAACAAGTTAACTGTTACCAGTCACAAGGTATTTCCACTATACGTTTAAGACATTTAATCATCTGTCGTCAGTTGAATTTATGCGTATTAATAAAAAATGTATGTGTTAGGCGGACGACTTTCGGATAACATGTGGCGCTGACTACTAACACAAGACCAAATCGATACACTGTTTTAGTACATGCTCAAAGTTCTTTTGATGTCATTATTGCAGAGGTGTATGTATGAATGTAAGAATACCTCCAAAGGTCACAGCCTCCTTTTCTTGTGATTACATCACAACAAAAGACCTCCGCAATACTGGCGTTATGTCTTTGTTTGCAACACTAATTTCATATGTCCTTTGCACTTATTAGATTCTGGGCAAAACCTTTGATTATTTCAGTGTTTACAAAGTGTATGTAGACGCGACAAAAAAAGGAAAGTATGAGCGCTGACGGTATTTTTACCCGACCCATCTCCTTCTCTATTAATATGCATCACTAGTCCGTGTGGTTCACTTGAAATTTTGTCATTTTCAAAAGTCACAAGATAAAAACATAAATGTTGCTCACCACAAATCATCATTCGACATAGTGGACTGTAAATCACCAAGAGCAATAGCTGAGGCTAACAGTTTTACATGGTGCTTAGCGCTAGTAGCAGTCATTCCGAAAAGTTGTTTGCACGGAAACGTGAAAACCTAGTGTTTGATATTATGGTTATGTAGCAGGAACAGGAAAAAACACGTTACTTCGACTGTGTTCCATTTCAGGGACTGTATTGGCCGTATTCATCTTTTTTGAAAAAAATTTAAAAAATAATTTTTCGGTGAAGACCTTGCGGAGGTACGTATTTCAGGACACAAACTGCTTCTCGAAAGGCGTGTCATGCAGTAAGGGCTGTAGAGGCGTTCGGCCGCATGACTTCCTCTTTGAAGCTTTCCGTGTGGTTTAGTCGAACAGCAATCATTGTTCACGAGTTTTTCTGGTACTCTTTATCACATCTCAATTTCACGCCCTCTGCCAAAGCCGGCTGAGCTTTCCCCAGTGTCCGTTTCATTTTATGCACTTTCTCTACTGTTTTATTCTTCCACAACTTCCTCCGCCTCTTCCACTTTATCCTGGTGTTCCCGCTTTTTCTAACAGCATTTTCTTGGATAAGTAATTTTGGATTTTTTCATTGACTGTTAAGATATGCTTGTCAGTCGTGCGAGCATCAGAGGAAACCGAAGAAGCATAATAAATATGAGGATAAAGAATTCACGTACTTCAGTATCGCCAAGTTTCTCGGCGCAGATGGCAATTAACGAAATGCTTACACGCTCAAGGTAAACGCCAAAGCGGCTCGTACCTCTCAAAAGGAAGCACGTGACCTTTCACATCAGAGAAACGAATTTTCATCGTTCTGAAAAGACCATGCATGTCATCGTGTCCCACTTTCATGAGTCCTTGTCAAGAATCGTTGCTCGTTTAGCCGCTTGCATTAGACGGTAGTGTGGCGCTGTATTGGATGAATCGATAATACAGTAAAGGTTAGCCACTGACGAATAAGTTAGTCACCTGTTGTGAGTTCAGAGACGGTGTTCGATGTCTCCTTCAGTAGCAACACGATAGTGCTGGTCGTAGAGGTAGCCAAGTAGAAAACCTAGACAAGAAATGTTTGTTGCCACGACGTGACTGGGAGAGAGCACTATTTCTTGCGCCACTGTTCTGCTTCCCGACCACTACAACTTATACAATGTACTGTGTCGAATTACAGTTCTATGCGCGTTGTATGAGGAGGAAACACGAAGTAACGTAGAGAATTTTTTAAAATGAGTTATGAAGTAAGAATAGAGCCGTCCCTACACGGGACGTGAAAGGTAGCGTGGACGTGAAGAACTAGTATTTTTGTGACACCACAACGCAGAATTTCAAGTTGCGAAGTACTCACGCACGTGAAAAGGCATAAAGATCTGCCGGTAGTTTGGGTACGTGCTACGAACTGTGAACCAGTACAATGCAAGATCGCTTTTTACATCACAAGCTGAACCGGACAGTCGACATATTGGAATATAGCTTTTAAACCCGGTGACCTTTGTAACAGAACTTGCAAACTATGAAAATGTCCTGGCAGAATGAATATTTCACTCGTCAGCGGGGTGCGCGCTGATCTGAACCTTCCTTTCAGATTAATAACGCGTGCCGGACCAAAATTACACTACTGGCCATTAAAACTGCTACACCAAGAAGAAATGCAGATGATAAACGGCTATTCATTGGACAAATATATTACACTAGAACTGACATGTGATCACATTTTCACGCAATTTGGGTGCATAGATCCTGGGAAATCAGCACCCACAACAACCACCTTTGATGCGCCTGGGCATTGAGTCAAACAGAGCTTGGATGGCGTGTACAGGTACAGCTGCCCATGCAGCCTCAACACGATACCACAGTTAATCAAGAGTAGTGACTGGCGTATTGTGACGAGCCAGTTGCTCGGCCACCATTGACCAGACGTTTTCAATTGGTGAGAGATCTGGAGAATGTGCTGGCCAGGGCAGTAGTCGAACATTTTCTGTATCCAGAAATGCCCGTACAGGACCTGCAACAAGCTGTCGTGCATTATCCTGCTGAAATGTAGGGTTTCACAGGGATCGAGTGATGGGTAGAGCCACGGGTCGTAAAACATCTGAAATGTAACGTCCACTGTTCAAAGTGCCGTCAATGCGAACAAGAGGAGACCAAGACGTTTAACCAATGGCACCCCATACCATCACGCCGGGTGATACGCCAGTGTGGCAATGACGACTACACGCTTCCAATGTGCGTTCACCGCGAAGTCGCCAAACACGGATGCGACCTTCATGATGCTGTAAACAGAAGCTGGATTCATCCGAAAAAATGACGTTTTGCCATTCGTGCACCCAGGTTCTCGTTGAGTACACCATCGCAGGCGCTCCTGTCCGTAATGCAACGTCAAGAGTGACCGCAGCCATGTCTCCGAGCTGATAGTCCATGCTGCTGCAAACGTTGTCGAACTGTTCGTGCAGATGGTTGTTGTCTTGCAAACGTCCACATCTGTTGACTCAGGGATCGAGACGTGGCTGCACGATCCGTTACAGCCAAGCGGATAAGATGCCTGTCATCTCGACTGCTAGTGATACGAGGCCGTTGGGATCCTGCACGACGTTCTGTATTACCCTCCTGAACCCACCGATTCCATATTCTGCTAACATTGGATCTCGACCAACGCGAGCAGCAATGTCGCGATACGATAAACCGCAATCGCGATGGAGTACAATCCGACCTTTATCAAAGTCGGAAACGTGATGGTACGCATTTCTCCTCCTTACACGAGGCATCACAACAACATTTCACCAGGCAACGCCGGTTAACTGCTGTTTGTGTATGAGAAATCGGTTGGAAACTTTCCTCATGTCAGCGCGTTGTAGATGTCGCCACCGGCGCCAACCTTGTGTGAATGCTCTGAAACGCTAATTATTTGCATCTTCCTGTCAGTTAAATTTCGCGTCTGTAGCACGTCATCTTCGTGGTGTAGCAATTTTAATGGCGAGTAGTGTAGAACCTGGATGCTAGTGATCATATTTTAATTTTCTCATGTACATGCGATCTAGGCATTAAAAGATCTACCTAAAAATCTTTTTTTATATTCCATCAAATTATATGAAGAGTCTTGCTCCATTTCTGTTAAAATAAGTCGTTACTAATTTCACCAATGACTTTTCGTGATAAAAAAAGACACCCGGCTTCCGGTCTCTGCCAGGCCGTTATTTTCATTAGTCGGGAGATATTCACTAAGGCACACGTCTGGGATCTAAGTAGTTCGACAGTTAGCTTAGTGCACACAATGGGAATGAGGGCTTACGTAACAGACACGTTTAATACCGCTGGAAGCGGAGGTGCGGACAGGCGAGTTGTGGTGTGTGTTGTGGTGTGGTGTGGCCGCTGGCTCGTCTCACCGCAGTTCAATTGACGGGGCGAACGGAGCTGCCGGCCGCATGTATGTCAAGGAGTTAGGAGGGGAGAGGAAGAGAGGAGAGGAGAGGAGGAGAGAGCAGACACTCCACTCCACAAATGCCAGCGCCCTGCCGCCGCAGACGGCGCGGCTGCTCCGGTCATTCCTAAACCTACAAGCCGCCGGCATACACAGCCGCCGCTGGTACCTACCTCTCTACTGCTGCTTATACCCTTATAAAGGACCTACACAGAAGTCGGCACTCTGGATGACGGCCTGCCTCAGTGTCACCCACTACTGTATTCAATTTCTGTATCAACGACATTTTCTGCGATCCACATGTGCAAACCCTCCAATAATGTGGCGTTTCTCACGACCATATGCAGACGAGAGGCAAACATTTGTCCTCTCCATTGCCAGTTGGATCGTTGTAGCATAGGGAATGACGCCGAAAAAAAAGGCAATTTGAACGGAGAGAAGACAACAGCGGTCCGCTTCAGCAAGAAAAGGCCTGTATTTCGCGACACGTTGCGACTACAAAATAGGAACATCTCATGTAGCCCTGCTGTTCGGTACCTGGGCAAAAAACTGGACCGACTACGAACAAAAACGCTTGTGGTGGCAAAAAAATTCTTCCCTCATTTCCTGAATACTGAACTATACTATACTTCGACTATAGAAGAGCACGGTCCTGTCAATAACACTCTATGGCAGTAATGTCCGAGGTTTGACGACTAAAACTTGTCTCAGCGAAATGCAAATAGTCCAAAACCAGTATACAATCAATAGCCAGTAAAACAGGTACACCTTCCTAATATCGTGTAGGGCCCCTCGAGCAGTCAGAAGTCCGCAACACGACGTGGCATGGACTCGACTAATGTCTAAAGTAGTGCTAGAGGCAATTGAAACCATAAATACTGCACGGCTGTCCGTAAATCCGTAAGAGTACGAGAGGGATGGAGATTTCTTCTGAACAGCAAGTTGCAAGGCATCCCAGATATGCTCGATAATATTCATGTCTGGAGAGTTTGGCAGCCAGCGGAAGTGTTTAAATTCTGTAGCAATTCTGGACGTGTGGGGTGTCGCATTGTCCGATTGGAAATGCCCAAGTCCGTCGGAATGCACAATGGGCATGAAGCGATGCAGCTGATCAGACAAGACGCTTACGTACGTGTCACCTGTCGGAGTCGTATCTAGACGTATCAGGGGTCCCATATCACTCCAGCTGCACACACACCACACCATTACAGAGCCTCCGCCAGCTTGAACAGTCGCCTGCTGACATGCAGTGTCCATGGGTTCATGAGGTTGTCTCCATACCCGTACATGTCCATCCGATCTAGCAATTTGAAACGAGACTAGTCCGACCAGCCAGTCATCAACAGTCCAATGTCGGTGTCGACGGGCTGAGGCGAGCTGTAAAGATTTTTCTCGTGCAGTCAAGAAGGGTATACGAGTGGGTCTTCGGCTCCGAAAACCCATATCGATGATGTTTCGTGGAACTGTTCGCACGCTGACATTTGCTGGTGGTCCAACATTGAAATCTGTAGCAATTTGAGGAATGGTTGTCTTCTGTCACGTTGAACGATTCTCTTCAGTCGTCGTTGGTCCCGTTCTTGCAGGATCTTTCTCCTGCCGCAGCGATGTCGGGGATTTGATGTTTTATCGGATGTCTCATAGTCACGGTACACTCGTGAAACAGTCTTGCTGGAAAATCTTCACTTCATCGCTGCCTCGGAGATGTTGTGTCCCATCGCTCGTGCGCCGACTATAACACCACGTTCAAGCTCACTTAAATCTTGATAACCTGACATTATAGCAGCAGTAACCGATCTAACAACTGCTCCAGACACTTGTGTTATAGAGGCATTGCCGACCGCAGCGCCTTAGTCTGCATACGCATGCCTATACTATTTTCTTTGGCGCTTCAGTCTAGATGAGTTCTGAGAGGGAAGAGATACTTGTGATTCACGGACTTGCACTGCCACACCGACATAGATATCTTAGAATTAGCAGCGATTCCACAAATCTACACAGCAACATCCAACAGTTGTACAGGGTTGTGAGACCGCTGGAACAGAGAGGTACAACGAATCTACGTCCACAGCATGCGATTCAGAGTTGCACGTGGCATAAAAATTTCCAAGTGACATAAAAAGATAATTTAAGAAAAATGCTGTCGGAGATAGCATTGTGGACCCATGTGGCTCTAAAAACTCTTCTGCAGTCGGCAAATGTGACGGTGACATAGGAAGAGGTCCTGTTCTTCTAATGCTTTGGAGAGGCATAGCGTCAAGGCATAGAGAGCCGTCGGTGGTGGTGGTGGTGATGGTGGTGGTGGTGGATTTGGATTTCGGGGAGGGGACCAAACAGTGAAGTCATCGGTCCAATCGGATTAGGGAAGGATGGGAAAGGAAGTCGGCCGTGTCCTTTCGAGCGAACCATCCCAGCATTTGCCTGAAGCGATTTAGGGAAATCACGGAAAACCTAAGTCAGTATGGCCGGACGCGGGTTTGAACCGTCGTCCTCCCGAATGCGAGTCCAGCGTGGTAACCAGTGCGGGAGCCATCGGGTATGACTTCAGGTCACGGATGGTGGAGACTGACGGAACTTTACGATACGGCACTGACATCCTCCGTCCACATGTGTTACCTCACATGCGACAGTACTGTGGTGTCATTTTTCAACAGGACAATGCTTGCCCACGCATGAGCCGTGTCTCTACGAACTCTCTGCGTAATGGCGAGGTACTCCCGTGGGCAATAGGCTATCCATATGTGTGTCCGATAGAACAAGTGTGGGAAACCTTTCACGTCAAATCCATCCCAGGGTCAGTACCCAGGATACCAGTGGCAGGTTTGAAACAGTAGTTGTCCTGATTGTCTCAGTAGAGGATAAAACGGCTTTATGACACTTTCCAATCCGAATCAGTTCATGCATTCAGATCACGATAAGTGATCTCAGAGTAGAAAGTTATTTGCAAATTAGACTTGGTTTTATAATCACTTAAATAACTCACGTATTCTCTCTAGCCGTGAAGTCTCATTTGGTTTCCTCCCACCCATCTGGGTGTCCCACTTTCTTTCAGGGAGTGTGACTTACATACGAGGTCTGTGAGAAAAGTAATGAGACAGATCTTTTATCTACAAAAGTTTTTATTTTTTACAAACAACAATACTGCCCTCTTAAAGTAGTGCCCTTCAGCAGCTATGCACCGACGGAGTCGTTGTTTCTAATCTTAGTTGCAGCACTGAAAGGCTGGTAGGACATTTAATATGTCGGTCCCATTCTCTTGAATGGTCTCCAGAGTCCAAAAATGACATCCTTTTGAGACATTTGTGAATCTAGGGAAGAGAAAAAAGTTACAAGGACTCAGATGAGGTGAATAAGGGGACTGTGGAATAACAAAAACGCCTATTGAGGTCAAAAAATCCGGGATGTTAGTGACTGTGTGACATGGGGCGTTGTCATAATGAAGCATCCACATGTCTGGTATGTCCGTTTCACTCCATTAACCCTTTTCCTGAGCCTTTCAAGGGAATCTTTGTAAAACACTTGATTGACAGTTTGTCCTCGATGAATAAATTCTTTATCTGCTACATACCTACTGTCAAAAACTCAAATCAGCGTTTTCTTATCTTAGATTTCCTCATTCGAGCTTTCTCCAGTGGAGGAGACGTCTCAGTGTGCCATCCCTCACTTAGCCACTTTGTTTCAGGATTGTACTCAAAGATGCCGCATTCATCACCACTGAAGCGTTCGTGGTCATTAGCAATCCTCTCAAGGTGATCCACGCACACGTTTCTTCGAGTGTCCTTCTGATCAGTTGTAAAGTTTTTCGGCACCATTTTGGCACAAATCTTTCACATGTGCAAAACATTCTTCAAAATCTGATATACGGTGTAAGCGTTGGACGTTGGTCTGATCTCAAAAGGCCACGCACGTGTTCGACGTTTTCGTCGGTTTTTAAAGCTGAACATCTTCCTGAGTGGGGCACACCTTGAACAAGTTTTCAGCCATTCAAAAATGTTGTGTGCCAGCGAAAAACTTGTGCTCTTGACAACGAATGCTCCCCGTTCTTTGAACTTCTCAAAGCTCACACGCGTGGATTCCCCAAGTTTAATACTTGATTGCATAATGTGACTCTAAATTCCTCTGTGCCATTTCAGTTGTTGTTGTTGTGGTCTTCAGTCCTGAGACTGGTTTGATGCAGCTCTCCATGCTACTGTTTCCTGTGCAAGCTTCTTCATCTCCCAGTACCTACTGCAACCTACATCCTTCTGAATCTGTTTAGTGTTTTCATCTTTTGGTCTCCCGCTGCGATTTTTACCCTCAACGCTGCCCTCCAATACTAAATTGGTGATCCCTTGATGCCTCAGAATATTCCCTACCAACCGATCCTTTCTTCTAGTCAACTTTTGCCACAAATTTCTCTTCTCTCCAGTTCTATTCAATACCTCCTCATTAGTTATGTGATCTACCCATCTAATCTTCAGCATTCTTCTGTAGCACCACATTTCAAAAGCTTCTAATCTCTTCTTGTCTAAACTATTTAATGTCCATGTTTCACTTCCATACATGGCTACACTCCATACAAATATTTTCAGAAACGACTTCCTGACATTTAAATCTATACAGGATGTTAACAAATTTCTCTTCCTGAGAAATGCTTTCCTTCCTATTGCCAGTCTACATTTTATGTCCTCTCTACTTCGACCATCATCAGTTATTTTGCTCCCCAAATAGCAATACTCATTTTCTACTTTGAGCGTCTCATTTCCTAATCTAATTCCCGCAGCATCACCGGATTTAATTCGACTACATTCAATTATTCTCGTTTTGCTTTTGCTGATGTTCATATTATATCCTCCTTTCAAGACCCTGCCCATTCCTTTCAGCTACTCTTCCAAGTCCTTTGTTGTCTCTGACAGAATTACAACGTCATCGGCGAACCTCAAAGTTTTTATTTCTTCTTCGTGGATTTTAATTCCTACTCGAAATTTTTCTTTTGTTTCCTTTACTGCTTGCTCAATATACAGATTGAACAACATCGGTGAGAGGCTACAACCCTGTCTCACTCCCGTCCCAACCACTGCTTCCCTTTCATGTCCCTCGACTCTTGTAACTGCCATCTGGTTTCTGTACAAATTGTAAATAGCCTTTCGCTCCCTGTATTTTACCCCTGCCACCTTCAGAATTTGAAAGAGAGTATTCCAGTCAACATTGTCAAAAGCTTTCTCTTAGTCTACAAATTTTCTTAACACACACCAAAAATAGAACTTTACTGGTGGCGCTCTCAAAAACCACGTGATGGCTGTACGGAGCTGAAACTCGGCCCGAGCATCTCGGAAGGGATGAACACACCGGTCAACACAAGTACAACTACGCAGCGTTGCCAGGTCGCTCGCAGTGTAATCAGTCTCACTACTTTTCTCATACACCTCGTAAATGGATTCCCAAAATGGACCTATCTCGTAGCACGAGGAATACTGTGTAGGCGGTTGAAAGCGTCTGCAGTTGACGCGTTCCCTGTGAGCGCGGTTCGCCAGCGGAGGCGGGGCCGGCGCCTGGTCCACCCCCGCGTCGGCGCCGGTGCGTCGCACCCAATTACAGGCGCCGCGCCGCGCCGCACCCCGCCTGTCCCGTCGGCTGCACTCCTGTAACTTTGTTTAGCGGCGCGCGTGGGCAGCCGGCAGCACAACACGCCCACCGCTGCGTGGGCGGCGCTGTGCACGGGCTTTAGTTGCGGTATGACGCTGCCGGCACGTGGCGCAAGACGGGTTGCCGAGGGACGGAGCGTGCTCTGTCAGACAGGGATGCAGTCGAGGGAGCGCTGGCGGATATCAGCCGTAGCACTGATGTAGCTTGTAGGTGGGCTGCCTCTGTGTTGGCAGCGCTGTGTAGCTCTTTGCATTGGATCTTTGACTGCGCTTTCTTTGTAAGAGACTCTGTGGCTGGTTGGGCTCGTTGTTGGAAGTTAAGCTCCAGTAGTGTTGGGCGGTTGGAAGTTAGTCGGCAGCAGTGATGGAAGTACTGTTGGGCAGTTGGAGGTGAACAGCCAGCAGTGATGGGTGTACTGTTGGGCAGTTGGAAGTTAGTCGCCAGCAGTGATGGATGTTAAATGTGAGAAATTAGCATTGATGTAGGGTACAGGTCTGAAGTGTTAGCATAGGCTAACGATCTGGAAGTATCCGACTTGGAGATTGAAAATTCATCATGATTATACAGGGTGACTCACGGGAGACGGACGGTTTTTAATGAAATAATACTCAGCCAACTTTAAAATTAATGCATGTTTATTTACACAAAATCAAAGCTCATTATTTTCCATTTTAGTTAACAAAGTTATTTGTGAAAAATAATAAGGTGATATTCATCATTTCGAATGCAGGACTCAAGTTTCTTCTTAAAATCCTCCATCACACGGACTAAAATCACTGCAGGGATGGCAGCAATTTCTTGAATGATTGCATTCTTCAACTCGTACAAATTTCGTGGTTTGTGGCTATAGACACAGTTCTTAAGGTACCCCCACAGAAAAAAAGTCACATACTGACAAGTCGGGAGACCTGGGAGGCCAAGGAACATTGCCAAAACGTGAGATAATCCGGCCAGGAAACATGCGTCTAAGAATTGTCATTGAAATGTTTGCGGTGTGCGATGTTGCCCCATACTGATGGAACCAAACGTGTTTTAAAGGGATTCGTCGTCTTCTTAGTTCTGGTTTCAAGAATGTTTCAAGCATACGAATGTAACGAACCGATTTAACAGTAACTGTAACCCTTTCTCTTCAAAACAATAAGGTGCAACAATGCCAACAGAGCCAAGACACACCAGACTGTTACTTTTTCTGAGTGTAGAGGACGCTGGTGGGTAAGGTGTGGATGCTCTGGAGCCCAGTAACGTAGGTTTTGCTTATTGACGGTCCCGTTTAAATGAAAATGAGCTTCATCGCTCATCAATAAAATTTCATTTTCATTCGATCCCAAAATCACTTGCATTCTGTAAGCGAAGTCTTCTCGTACAGCAAAATCAGTTTCCTTAAGTTGTTGGACAATGAGCATTTTGTAGGGATGGAATTTTAATTCTTTATGCAAAATTCGTCTAACCGATTCACGATTGATTCGTAACTCACTAGTATGATGTCTAGCTGACCGTCCTGGGCTTCTGACTGCCGCTTGCCTTACCCTTTCAACATTTTCTGGTGTCGTTACTCTGCGTCTCGGGCCAGGATGCTTCTTATCCAGTATGTTTCCAGTTGATCTGAAGTTTTCCACCCATCTTAGGATTGTGTTACGCCTCGGAACAGCTCCATGTCGACCGACATTCAACCGCGCACGAAACAATAGCTACGTAGCAATAATAGACTCACCACTTTTCACGAAACTGTCATAGACAAATACTCGACGTGGCAAGTCCCACTGCTCCATAGTGACTGAGTAAATGAAATGGCGTCTTGTGTGGATCAGAACTATCCCCACCACGATCACCTCCCACCAACGCGCCCTCAGTACAACGCAGTTCAAAACCGTCCGTCTCCCGTGTGTCACCCTGTATATCTTTGTACTGGATGTCAATGACGATTTATATTCGTGTTTGAACTGGATGACGCCGACCGTCGTGGCCGAGCGGTTCTAGGGGTTTCAGTCCGGAACTGCGCTGCTGCTACGGTCGCAGGTTCCAATCCTGCCTCGGGTATGGATGTGTGTGATGTTCTTAGGTTAGTTAGGTTTAAGTAGTTCTAAGTCTAGGGGACTGATGACATCAGATGTTAAGTCCCATAGTGCTTAGAGCCATTTGAACCATTTTTTTAACTGGATGTCACATTATTAAGGTAAAAAATACATTATTTGGTTTGCAACAAAATCTTTTCTTTGCTAACCACATGCCTATTAGTAGTTAGTGGCTTTAGTAGTTAGAATCTATTATTTAGCTGGTAGTACTGACGCTCGCTATATTGCAGTAGTTCGCGGAATGATGTTTTTTGTGAGGTACGTGCTTAATGAAATGTATATGTTATTGTCAGGATTGCTTCTTATTCATGGTCATTCTTCTATGTTAATTGCTTGAAATCAGGCTGTAATTTTTTTGAGCAGTCAGATTGCGTTGCGCTAGAATGTTGTGGGTTAATGTTGACACGATAAGAAAATGGTTCAAATGGCTCTGAGCACTATGGGACTCAACATCTGAGGTCATCAGTCCCCTAGAACTTAGAACTACTTAAATCTAACTAACCTAAGGACCTGACACACATCCATGCCCGAGGCAAGATTCGAACCTGCGACCGTAGTGGTCGCGCGGTTCCAGACTGAAGCGCCTAGAACCGCTCGGCCACTCCGGTCGGCTGACATGATAAGAAAAAGTAAAGAGAAAGTGGGCTCAGTACGTTCAGTTATACTCAGCTGTTTCAGAATCAAATAACGTAGAAGTTTCATCTTCTCAGTCATCTATCAATTTAAATACAGACACACACATTTCAATACATAAGTTTCACACTGTCTGATGAAAAGTATCCAGACATCTATTATTGGGCATTAATATGGGGTGCGCCCGCCTTTCGCCTTTACACTGAGGTGTAGAAAGTCAGGGGTTACATTCAAAATCGTGTCTGACCTCGTTTTGCCGGATGTAGTGCAGCATCTCGACGTAGCGCGCACTCAACAAGTCGTTGGAAGTCACCGGCAGAAATAATGAGCGATGCTGCCTCTATAGCCGTCCTATAAATGCGAAAGTATTGTTGATGCACCATTTTCTGCTCGAATTGACCTCTAGATCACGTCCCATAAATGTTCGATGGGATTCACAGGGGAAGATCTGTGTGGCCAAACCATTCGCTCGAACTGTCCAGAATTTTCTGACACGGCGCATTATTATCCATAAAGTTTCCATCCTTGATTGAGAACAGAAGTCCATGAATGGTGGCAAACGTTTTCCAAGTAGCCGAAAATAGCCGTTTCCAGTCAGTGATCGATTCAGTTGGACCAGAGGAACCACTGTATTCCACATAACCACATCCCACACAATTATGGAGCCACCACCAGCTTGCTCAGTACCTTGTTGACAACTTGGATCCATAGTTTCGTGCGCTCTGCACCACACTCGAAACCTACCATCAGCTCTCATGAACATAAATCGCGACTCCTAATCTGACCAGGCCTCGGTTTCCCGATCGTCTAGGGTTCAACCGATATGATACGGGCCCTGGGCGGGGGGGGGGGGGGGGGGGGGGGGGAGGGGGGGTGCGGCGTTTTAGACGATGTCGTACTGTTAGCCAAGGCACTCGCGTCGGCCCATTAAACCAAATTTCGCCGCACTGTCCTAACGGAGACCTTCGTCGTACGTCCCATATTCATTTCTGCGATTGTTTCCCGTAGTGCTGCTTGTCTTTTAGCACTGATAACTCTACGTAAATGCCACTGCTGTCGATCGTTAAATTGAGGCCGTCGGTCACAGCCTTGTTCGTGGCGAGATATAACGCCTGAAACTGGGCATTCTCGGCACATGCTTAGTAAGCTCGTATTTTTTCGCTAAACTGCGGAACTGTATGGAATGCGTTCCGTAAGTCAATGAGGACGGTATGATGTCCGGCACCGTTGATTATGGGCGCTGTGGATTTCGTGGAGAAACGGAGCGAGCAGAGGTTCGCAAGATCTCTGTTTTCGGAGTGAATGTTGTCTTATGTGGCCGAAATTTTTGTTCTTCAAAAAAGTCATACTGCGCGCGCGTGAAACATGATACAATCTTCTGTAATAGGTTGGTTTTAACGATCTTCTTTTTCTGGCGTTTATCCTGTATCTTCAAGGGTCCGCATATTAATCTGGGTTTCGCTGCGTTAATGGTATAGGGTGGCCGGACGCCCTTGCTGTCGTCACCTGGTCATCATGACTGCTTTTAATACTGCATTGTTTTCCTAGGTATGGTCCTATTGCATGTTATATACTGTTGCCTTCTTGCGACCTTTGAAATGTCTTACCGAGTCAGTTTAACCTGGACTCTGAACCACGTGCAACTCGGCATTTTCCATCCAGAATAAAAACTGTGGCAGAGGTGATACAAGTGATAACATAAAAATCTTAGGACTCACTGAGGATGGAACTGGAGAGCTTTGGATTAGTAGTCTGACACCTTGCCGCTGACTCACTAAGCCGAATATAACGAAAGTAATAGGTAAGACCACAGGAAAGAGTATGTTTCAAGATGCATACAGACAGATAGAGGTAGACGTGCAGGATGATGGACGTTTAGGTTTTAATGTCACGTCGACGACCTGAGGCAGAGCACAAGCTCACATTGGGAAAAGTTGGCATGGAAATTTTCAAAGGAACCATCCTGGCTTTCATCTTAAGTGATTTAGGGTCACCACAGGAAACCTAATCTGAATGACTGGATGCGGATTTGAATGTGGCAGGCTGTTCTATAAAGAAAGCTATAGTTTATACTAATATATAAAAGGAAACATTATTTTAAAAAATCTCGAAATGTTCTTGACTGATTTACTTGAACTTTTTACATGACAGTCTAATAAACATTAGGGTAATGGACATAGGCTGTACATTTCTTAATACATATCATATATAAATATATAACATATAAAAGAGAAACATTGTTAACAAAAGTGCTGGAAAGGTGTTAACTCATTTATGTAAAATTTTTACACAATATTCTAATAAGTATTTGAAGGAGAGAAGTGAGCAAAAACGTGCTTTTCCAGCTCCTGGCATGGAACAGTGTTGGCCTGCCAAATCTACATTCTTAGGAGTGCAGCCTACACATGAGGGCAAACAAAAGTTTTCCAGGACTGAGGAGGGGATGAAAAGAGCGAGGGGGAGGAGAAAATAGACAGAAAGAGGGAAGGAGTGGGATAAGCTTGGCGCAGGTGGAAGATGTAGAGGGGTAGTGGGTAGGTGGAAAAGGAAGCATGGAAGGCTCAGGTGGAAAGAGAGAAGGAAGATGGTATGGTCAGAGGGAGGGAGGAGGAAGATATGGCGAGAGAGAGGAGGAAATGAACAAAGAAAAAGGGAGGAGGAGATGAAGAAAGAAAGAGAGTGGGAAGGAGGAGATAGAAAGATATTAGTGGGAGGATGAAGTGGACAGGTAGAGAGGGGAAGAGTTAGAGAGGAGTACATGTGTCGAATGCATACATGGGTGGAGATGCAGGGTAAAGGTTAGTATACTTCTGCTGTGAAAATGTGTTGTTTTGTTTTCTTACTCACCGTCGGTTTTAACTATGATAGCAGGGCATTTAAACAATTAGACAATTTTTTTTGCATGGTCATTTGCGCTTTCACGATCTGGTAGTTGAGAAAACCAGTTCATGCTTTTACCACACAGTATTATACAAAAAATGAAAAATGACGTATATTCTGAACTTATGTAACTGAACTGTGTAGAATTTTTTTTAAAAATCCCTTAAAATAACATAAACTAGGAACGAAAAGAAATGAGTCTCTTTCAATGACGTTCTGTATGTTTCATTATAATTTCGAGTTCCATATCTCCCAAGAGAGCTAAGTCACGGCAAGGAGCCGAAATTTTCGTCCTGACATAACTTTCAGGTATCCCCGGATTAGGACGTACATGGTATTTAACAATTGCCGAGCATCGTCGGGGTCGCTAGCCCACGTACAACCAGGACGAACATTCTGTCACACTGTGGTGGACGGTACACCAAGTGAGGAATCCGGCGACGAGACAGAAACCGAACGCGATTTATTCCTCTCGTAACAATACATGGCAAAATCACGTGCGAGATTGTCATTGACTTAGATTCGCTCTAGAAGGCAGAAATAAAAGGCGATAAATATTGTTTGAGCACAGACTAAGCGACAGAAATAAAACTATTGGGTGGACTGGAGCGGCTGTGCTCCGGTTATATCGATGTATTTCCCCGGAAGGGCTTTAAAGCGGGCGTCCGGTCCGAGCAGTCGCGGGTACTTAACTGCCTGTCCCTTAAACTGGAACAAAGGACCGTTAAAGGGGAACTTCTCGATAAGGCTAATGGAATCTTTGTGCCAGGGAATAAAGACCTCTTTTATAGCTCTGACATTTCCAAGTCTCCGCGAAAAACGCGTAGCTAAGGGCCGGTCCCGAAACCTGCATACGAAACAGTTCAGAGCGTTCGACGTGACAAATCCACATGTCGTGTCGTAATCTCGTAGAACAGTCTTATCCGTAGGAGGCGTGTATCTTATTGCGTGAGAGTAAACGCTGTCCTAGAGCTATGAAATATGGCCGGGAAGTAAAATCGCTGGCTGAGAAGCCTAGGATTTGTTGAAACAGTTCTGGGAAGGTTACGAAGCATACGAGTCGCTGGTGCGACCTTTAAGGTGATGTAACATAGCTTCTTACTTTTGGTTTTCGATAAACGTGATGTGAGTTCTTTTTTTATTCAAGGAGTCATACTTCATATATGTACACTGGGTATTTCCCAGAGAGAGATATTTAACAGTCGATATTTTACGCCACACAAGTTGTGAGTACAAGCAATGTGATCTTTGGTTGTGAGTAGTTTTGTCGTTGCTGGTGTAACATTCTGATGTGTTAATTGACAGAGTCTGGTGTCGATTACGCTACTGAGCGGTTTTGGGAAAATGAGTAGCAGAACACAGAGATCAGACACAGAGGATGATGGTTTTTGGAAACATGGTTTTGCAAAGATTGATTTTATAAGTATGAACATATTCAGGCAATATTGCCCCTGCATTGCTTGCCTGCGTGTGATTTCTGATAAGTTTGAGAAAGGCGAATTTTTTCGGTACGATTTTTCTTTATTGATTCGGATCGGTTAGTTCGACTGTCGAGACGAAATTAAACAAAATTATCTGGTGACAAGGCTTGGACTCAGTCATAGATTCACCACTCCCTTACCGTTTCATTAACGAGTAACATAGCAGAGTGAAATGCTTTTTATAACAAGTTAATTTTGTAAAGTTCGTTGTAAGCGTTAAATGTCAGTTTCATAATACCATTTTTAAACGCTAGTCTCTTTTATATCTTTCAGTAGCTGCAGTTCTTTCACCGTCCCTTTACTAATACTTTATTTTTTAATCGAGTGTCACCGCATTGCACTTACCGAAACACAGTTACTAAAAGCTTAAAGTACGATGTGCTTAGCATAGTTGCTTTTCCTTGCATCGCACTTGGTCAAGGTTTTCTTTGGCTTGTTCGCTGCTGCGCTGTATTGCAGCATTCACCACTTCAGAGGCCGGCCAAAGTGGCCGTGCGGTTAAAGGCGCTGCAGTCTGGAACCGCAAGACCACTACGGTCGCAGGTTCGAATCCTGCCTCGGGCATGGATGTTTGTGATGTCCTTAGGTTAGTTAGGTTTAACTAGTTCTAAGTTCTAGGGGACTAATGACCTCAGCAGTTGAGTCCCATAGTGCTCAGAGCCATTTGAACCATTTGAACCACTTCAGAGTATTATCAAGACCCGTTCCTACGAGGTAAGTAACGAATGTTTTCTGGGGCCAGTTTAACGTCACTTTTAGGACACAGTAACATTATTTACTGCCAAAATTGCATTTTGAATTATTATCATCGTCATTTCAGTTAACGTTTAGTTCAGACCTCATTTCTTTTGTCAGACATTCTTACTCTTAGAGCGCAGTCTTACACGTTCGGAATTTTACTTAGTTTGGGTTCGTAAAGTTGCAGGGCATTTTAACAAAAGTATTTCGGGCATTATTTCTCTCGAAGTTCAGTTTGTAATTTTATGCAGGATTTTTACTCTGTTGGTTTTGTGTATTAGAATTGGAAGATACGTACAGTGACGTCACGCACTGTAGCATTGCTCACTCGAACGCACTATACAAATTTTAACATGACAGATTATTCTGTATACAGTTTTAAGTTTTCTAATTATTTTTAGTTAAGGTTAACTGGAATACAGTTACACGATTGCAGATGGATTTGGCGACTCCTTTCATCAGACAGAGTTTACGTAAACATACCACTTGCATTATTCTGTAGAAAGAACGTCCACATTATGATACATACACATACAAAAATTAGGAATAGGAGACCTTTATACAAGTTAAAGAAATAAAACAGTTACACTCATGAAATATGGTGAAGAAGTAAAATCAGTAGCTGAGAAGTCTAGGAATTGTTGAAACAGTTCTGGAAAAGTGAAGCTCATTTACGAAGCATACAAGTCGCTGGTGCGACCAATTGCCCTAGTGTTTAGCGAGCTTATCAGTAGGTACAACACATCTCGAACAAATACAGAGAAATGCTATTAGCTTTGTTAACATGTCTATGCAGTCAATACGAAAGACTAACAGTCATTCTCAGGAGAAACGGCGATGATGCTCCAGCAAAACAAATTGCGTAAATTTACAGAACCAGTATTCAAGGAAGGCAGACGGATTTGAAAGTCCTTTTGACAGCGAGGTTATTAGAGAGTAGGAGCAGAAACTCGAATAACGGAAGGATGGGGAAGGAAATCGGCCGTGCCCTTTTCAGAGGAACCGTCTCAGTATTTGCTTGGAGCCCTTTACTGGGAAATCACGAGAAACATCAATCTGAATGGCTGAACGGGTATTTGAACCTTCGTCCTCCCGACTGCGAGTCCAGTGTGCTGACCGCAGCACTACCTCCCTCGTCCAGTATTCAAGAAAAACATGTCTCAATCCTTTTTCAACTGCTGCCTTCCATCCGCGTCATTCGATTCTTACAAGTGGAGTCCGTTTTCTGTACAAGTTGCAGATAGCCTTCGCTCCCTATAGTTTATCCCTAACAACTTCAGAATTCCAAAAATGATTCTTCAGTCACTGTTGTCCAAAATTTATTGGAAGTCTACATACACTATAAATGTCTGTTTCTCTTGCTTCAACAAAAGATGAAACGTAAAGTTGCCGTTAACCGGAAGGTCGGTTTGCGCGACACAGGGCTTCGCTAGGCATGGTCGTAAACGAGGTGGTATGCTCTTGGCCCTCCTCTGGCCTTTGAATTCACTTACTCAGCCAGATATAGGAGGACATACAGTTTAAAGAGGAATCTCAAAAGCGATGCGGGTCGGCATTTCTCGCATGAATGATCTACGATAAGATGTAAAACCAGTATTGCCTCGCCTGTCCTTTCTTCCGAACGCAAATTGATCTTCCCACACGTTTTCTTCTACCAGCCGTCTCACCCATCTGTACACAACTGCGTTTCTATTTCGCTACCATTACCTGCTACACAGACAGTTCAGTAAAGTGAACACAGATGCATGATGCCAGTTAAGTTTTAAGATCAAGTTCTTGTTCAAAATAACACCTGCTCGGACTCTAGTGCATGCCCTCAGTGTGCGTAGGGCGATTTTTGAAACAAGGTGTATGGGACTTGTCAGTGTGATTCTTCGAAAATGAAAGGAAGATAAAGTTTTAACATTCCAGCGACGACGATGTCTTTAGAGACGGAGCACAAGTTCGGACTGGAAAAAGGATGTTAAAGCGGAACTAGTTAATGATACAGTCTCATTCTCTACTAAAGAACACGATACACTGCATTAATATATATAACACGATCCAATACAACTTCATATACAACATTTACATCTATATTTATAGCTTACGTGTTATTTATAAGTAGCATGTTGACAATCGATCAATACAAAATGCATAAGAAATTTTGTTTACAGTCCAGGGTATAATCTTACATAAGAAACTGGGAAACAGAGTCAGGATTTGTCCAATGCAATGAACGGCTAATTATAATAAGAACTGAAACTAAACCAAAGGATACTGTCATAGTTCAAGTCCATATGCCAACAACAGAGGAGGAAGAAGGAGTGGTGCAAAAATATTACGAGGAGCTAAGCGAATTGATAGAGAAAATATATGGGGAAGAAAACTTATTTTTCTTGGATACTGGAATGCAACAGTAGGAGAAGGAATCGGAGGAAATGCAGTTGCTAAATACGGAATGCGACAAAGACATGAGAGAGAGGAAGAGTTGCAGAGTTCTGTATATGACATAAGTTAATCGTAAAGTATGCTATATTACAGCATCATCCAAGAAGGAGAAATACGTGGAAAGCACCAAGAGAATACGAAGGTCACAAATAGACTACATATTGCTAAGAGAAAGATACAAGAATCAGGTAAAGGACAGCAAAAGCTACCCTGGAGCTGATGTCAACAGTGACCATAATCTTGTTATGATGCGCTGTGAACTAAAGTTCAAAAGATTAAACATCAAAGAAAAAGACAGTAAGAAGAAGCGCCTAAGCTTAAAGATGAATCTACCCGAAATCAGTACATGACACAAACAAACAGTGTAATTGGCGATACCAGGGAACACTGGGAGTAGAACAAAAAGGAAATAAAATAAAGTAATGCATTTTAAACACAGTAGAAGTGGTATTAAGGGAAAAAAACAAAAAAAAGGAGAATAAGAAAGAATGGACAAGTCACGACATCGTGACTGTGATAGAGGAAAGAGGACAGTAGGGTCTATATAAACTCGAAGCATGGAGAAGGAATGAAGAAACACAAGACCTTAAAGAACAAGATTAATAAGAGAGCAAAACAAGAAAAAGAACAGCATTTAAAAGAAATTTGTGTACGCATAGAAAACTGCATGCAGGCGGGACAAATTGACATGGCATACAGAGATGAAAAGAAGTTCATCGACACAATAAAAGCAAAAACAATGAACGCTAATATATGATGAAGAAATTATAGTGAAACGATGGAATGAATACCTGCAACAGTTATACAAAGTAGACTACAGCAATCTGACTATCGAAAAGGAAGAAGCAGTAGAGGTAGATGGTGTAGGAACTCCTATCATGAAACAAGGGTACGAGAAAGCACTACTTCACAATAGAGAAAGCAAGGCTCCGTGAGCTGATGGGATACAAGGAGAATTATTTAAGAAGTTGGATAATAAAGCGAAGATGGTACTTTATGATTTCGTATATGATAATTACAGGTCTTGAGAGCTACCAGAAGACATTTGCAAATGGTAAATCAAACATGTGCAGCAACCAAAATTCTTCTCTGTTAAAATGTTAACGTGGAAATTAATGTACTAACTTTGTATTGTAATATCTGTGATGTAAAAGTTTGGCGAAAGTATTGGAATGATGTCGAACTTGTCCACGTAGAATGGTTTAATGGACCACACGTTAGTTGGGTGTGATTAGCAGAGACAAATGTTAATAAAATGTGGGAAGTTGATGTAAGAGCCTATGGCATTTCATTCGTTGACGTGTCTAAATGTATTAAGATCTTGGGAGTGATTTTGCAGGCAGGTATATCATCCCTACACACAAACGTTTGTCAACAATGAGAACGAGTATTAATGAACGACGAACAGAAGGCAGGTAAATTAAAATTATATTTGATATTTAAATTGAAGGAAGTCCTAGCCTCAATCTTTTGTTTCATCTCAGAGTACTGAAAAAAATCAACGCAAATCATATCACATTAGCATTTTGTGAGGTTTGCTGAATATTACACTACTGGCCATTAAAATTGCTACACCACGAAGATGACGTGCTACAGACGCGAAATTTAACCGACGGGAAGAAGATGCTTTGCTATGCAAATGATTAGCTTTTCAGAGCATTCACATAAGGATGGCGCCGGTGGCGACACCTACAACGTGCTGATATGAGGAATGTTTCCAACCGATTTCTCATACACAAAAAACAGTTGACCGGCGTTGCCTGGTGAAACGTTGTTGTGATACCTCGTGTAAGGAGGAGAAATGCGTACCATCACGTTTCCGACTTTGATAAAGGTCGGATTGTACCCCATCGCGATTGCGGTTTATCGTATCGCGACATTGCTGCTCGCGTTGGTCGAGATCCAATGACTGTTAGCAGAATATGGAATCGGTGGGTTCAGGAGGGTAATACGGAACGCCGTGCTGGATCCCAACGGCCTCGTATCACTAATAGTCGAGATGACAGGCATCTTATCCGCATGGCTGTAACGGATCGTGCAGCCACATCTCGATCCCGGACTCAACAGATGGGGACGTTTGCAAGACAGCAACCATCTGCACGAACAGTTCGACGACGTTTTCAGCAGCATGGACTATCAGCTCGGAGACCATGGCTGCGGTTACCCTTGACGCTGCATCACAGACATAAGCGCCTGCGATGGTGTACTAAACGACGAACCTGGGTGCACGAATGGCAAAACTTCATTTTTTCGGATGAATCCAGGTTCTGTGTACAGCATCATGATGGTCGCATCCGTGTTTGGCGACATCGTGGTGAACGCACATTGGAAGCGTGTATTCGTCATCGTCATACTGGCGTATCACCCGGCGTGATGGTATGGGGTGCCATTGGTTACACGTCTCGGTCACCTCTTGTTCGCATTGACGGCACTTTGAACAGTGGACGTTACATTTCAGATGTGTTACGTTCCGTGGCTCTACCCTTCATTCGATCCGTGCGAGACCCTACATTTCAGAAGAATAATGCACGACCGCATGTTGCAGGTCCTGTACGGGCCTTTCTGGATACAGAAAATGTTCGACTGCTGCCCTGGCCAGCACATTCTCCAGATCTCTCACCAATTGAAAACGTCTGGTCAATGGTGGCCGAGCAACTGGCTCGTCACAATACGCCGGTCACTACTCATGATAAACTGTGGTATCGTGTTGAAGCTGCATGGGCAGCTGTACCTGTACACGCCATCCAAGCTCCGTTTGACTCAATGCCCAGGCGTATCAAGGCCGTTATTACGGCCAGAGGTGGTTGTTCTGGGTACTGATTTCTCAGGATCTATGCACCCAACTGATGACCATAGATGTTAAGTCCCACAGTGCTCAGAGCCATTTGAACCATTTGCTCTATGCACCCAAATTGCGTGAAAATGTAATCACATGTCAGTTCTAGTGTAATATATTTGTCCAATGAATACCCGTTCATCATCTGCATTTCTTCTTGGTGTAGCAATTTTAATGGCCAGTAGTGTATTTTTTAATTATTTTAGAGCAGCGAAAATAAGAGAGAGGTTAGAATGGGGAGAAACATCGACACGCACTTTCATAGGAACCATCCAGAATTTGCCTTAAGTGAAATAGGAAAAGCACTGAAAATGTGTATCAGGGTGGCAGGCCGGATATTCCACCCTCCATTGAAAGCGTGTATCACGGTGGGAGGCCGGTATTCGACCCACCGTTCTCCCGAATGTGATAATCTCGTACAGCTTGTCGCGCGGTACGCGAAGCCACACAGCCAGTTGCGGAGTAGCTTTGTGTTGGTGACGGGGGGGGGGGGGGGGGGGGGGGGGAAAGGGGGGGGGAGAGGGCCAGATGGAAACTGCGCTCGTGGGCGCAGGCGGGACTGCTGAGTACCGGAGAAGCGCAGGTCGGCGTCCTCCCAGGAATTTGGGAGGTCGCTCCGGTCGCGGCCGTAGGCAAGTCGTCACACGCACCTTGCGTCGCAGTTTACAGCCGGCGGTCAGGCACGCTAGTGCGTCACCCGCTTATTTTACTACGCACACGAATGATTGAATGAGTCTGTTACTATCGACGTTATTACGAGAGGCAAATGTCCTGGTTAGCGGCAGAGGACAGAACATCATAAATATCAGGCTGTGATCCACGACAGCTTTTCTCGTTGCGTTAAAAACAGTGAGCTGAGACTACTGCGACCAACATTTGATCATGGGTATGAAGATGACCAACAGCTGACAAGAATATTAAGGGATGTTTAAGGGAGATTTTCTATCTATCTATATCCGGATCCCACTCCAGCTACTGCCGGGTCTGGGTGCTGACGAGTCCTCTCCATTTGGCTCGGTCCTCCCACTACTTTTCTTCCTCCACCTGCTGCCAGGTCACACCTCTCCTTTCCACAGATATTCTCACTCCCATTTTCCACCGTGTTCTTGGACGCGCTCTAGGTCTTTTCCCATCCATCTTTAGTTCTTCCATAATTCTGGGGGGTTTCTGCCCATCAACCTCTTAACATGCCCATACCATCTTAATCTCTTTTTTTTTTCAGTTTCTTCACTCATACTTTCTTGTTTAAGGTCCTTTCTAATCTCTACATTCCTTGCTCTAAAATGGTTCAAATGGCTCTGAGCACTATGCGACTTAACTTCTGAGGTCATCAGTCGTCTAGAACTTAGAACTAATTAAACCTAACTAACCTAAGGACATCACACACATCCATGCCCGAGGCAGGATTCGAACCTGCGACCGTAGCGGTCACGCGGTTCCAGACTGAAGCGCCTTTAACCGCACGGCCACACCGGCCGGCATTCCTTGCTCTGTCCATTCTTGTTTTTCCCTTAACAGCTCTGTGAAATTTCATTTACCCTGCTTGCAGTCTGCTCCAGTCCCTTTCTGTCATTGTCCATGTTTCTTCACCATATGTGACAATAGGGAAGTAATAATTCTTATCCATAAGGAGTTTTGCTTGTTCTGAAACTTCCTTATTCCAAATCAGGTGTTTTATTGTTTGGTAGAAATTGTCTCCCTTCCACAAGCTCCTATTAATTTCGTTAGTTATCTTCCATCCCTAGATATTTCACTCCCTAAATAAGAAACTTTCTACCACTTTGAGGGGTTCTCCATTCAAGGTAATATTTCCGTTGATCCCTTTCTCTCTTCCAAATACCATTATTTCACTCTTATCTTTATTTGCTTTTAATCCATACCTTTTCATTATTTCCTTCCACGCATCAAGTTGTAACTGTACATCTACCTCTTTATCACCCCATATTACCATATCATACGCAAAAAGCATATTTTTGTCTTTTTCTTTTACGATATCTTTAACTGTCCTATTCATTCCATCCATCACAACATTAAAAAGTGCAGGAGATAGAATACTTCCTTGCTTAAGTCCTTGTCTTATTTCGAAGTATTCAGAATTCCCCAATGGTGTTCTAATTCTACAATTGTATCCTCTGTACATTTTCTTTATTACAGTAATGTATCCATCTTCTATATGTCTTCTTCATTTCTTCCCAGAGTCTTCCCCTGGTAACTGAGTCATATGCCTTTTCTATGTCTATAAAAACCATTATCACCCTTTTGTTATACTCCCAACTTTTTTCCATCAGTTGACGGATAGAAAATATCAGGTCGATCGCACTTCTTCCTTTCCTAACCCCATGCTGTTCTTCACTCAGCTCCTTTTCTATCTTTTGTCGCTATAAATTTCAGCTGCACAGCTACACGGAATGGCTCACAATGGAGATACAAATGTAAGAATAACTGGGATACTCTCCTAATTTACTACATTATATCATACAATATCGTAGTTTGGATAACTCACAAAGCGAGAAAAGAATGTAGCACACAGTAAGTTTGGCAACGCTGGGGTCCGTGGGCTTTAACCTAGAATGAAGTTTCTTTCCTCCCACTCTCCTAAAAAAAAGAAAAAAAGGACACCTTTCCTCTGTTTTCTATTACTGCCACCTTAAGCAAATCTATCAACACTGGCTCTTCCGAAGCGCTGCGAAACGTTCTTATGTTGCATAAATCAATTGAGAAATAAATAAAGTAACAAGTGTGTGGAATCGTGCATGTCTCTGTAATCTGCGAGCCCTCATTACGTGTTATTTGTACCATGGCTGTTGATCAGCACACGGTGAGCGCCTCGGTGGACTGCCAGTACTTACCAAGAAACAAGTAAACGTTCCCCAGCTCACAGCCCGTCTAGACGCATTGGCTACCTCATTCTTTCTCCACTCCTTCCATTCCTTTGCGTGTGACGCTTTTTTTTGTTGGTAATTGCTGCTTCAAACTAGGGCCTTTGATTGTTCTTAGTTATCTGTCGGACTGTTCTTTGCTTTTTATCTCTCACTCTGACTGGCGGAGCTTAATTGTCGCTGTGACTTGAAATTTTCATTCACAGTTAGGTGCTAAATGCCGCCACCAGTCATGAATATTGTTCTGGAATATTAACAGTATCGGGGAATTTTTTATGTTAGCCTCCTAAGACTGATGGTTCATCCGAACAAAAAACTTAAATCTTTTTATGGCACGTTTGCGAACTGATGGTTGAAATTTTTTCAATTAAACTCAGTCATTCAGTGCCGCATAGAGCCACCACAACCTATTCTTTTTAGTGTTTCACTTCTATCCACTTCATTTTTAACATTCTTTGATACATCCAGATGTAAAACTAGAGTAGTTTCTCCTTTTTGTCTTGTAGATGGTGCACGTTTCTATCCTATACGATACTGTGCTCCGTAAGTGCACTTTAAGGAATCTTTTCCTCAGTTCCGTATCAAAGTCTGATACAGCTGATCTCTTTTACTGAAGAAGCTTCCTTCAGCTATGCCAATCATTTTCTGGTATCTTCCTTGCCTAAATAGAAGAATTCTTTCACTTCTTCTATTACTGCGTGGTTTTCAGTTATGAAATTAAGGAAGTTGTTATTTTCCGTCTCCGTACCTAAGTGGTCAGAGTGGCTGAATCCTATACAGAGCATCCGGGTTCATCTCCCAGTACAGCCACGCATTTTTCCTTTGCGGGATGACTAGAACGGGTGCACTCAGATTCTTTACGCGCTGGAGGATCTACTCGAATGAGAAATAGCGGCTCCATGGTGTGCAAAGCCAACAACGGCCGAGAGAGTGGTGTGCTGATCCCGTGGCCCTCCTTACAGCCTCTCCAAGTGATGCCATTGACTGAGGGTGACACAGCGGCCGGTCTGAGGCCAGAACTGTAGAGCTTTGCTTTATTTACCTTCGTATTTGTTTCGTTAATTGTTAAGTCATATTCTGTGCTAACAAGGAGAGGTCCCCAGTGGTGCGACTGATTTTTTGAAACTATCTATACGGTGATTTAGGCTAAGATGTTAGGTATCACAGACTGCAGGCATTCACCCTGTTGAGCACTCGTTTGCGAGTAATTGACGAAAAAAAAATTCGGAACTTTGTGTGACACTCAATAACGAAAAAGGTTCTTGATGTAGTCTGGTTGCGTGGTACAATGGATAGGATAACTGCTTCACAAGCAAGAAGGTTATAGGTCCGAACCCCATGAGGTGTATCGACTTTTTTAATTTTTGAAACTTCTTCAAAACTACTTAGACCGTTATTTTTATTCAACTAAAAGCTGCATGATATAGTCTGGTTGCGTGGTATAATGGACACGGTGACAGCTTCACAAACAAGAAGGTTCGAATCCCATCAGGTGTACCAACTTTTTATTTTTAAATCTCTACCAAAACTATTTCCATAATTATTTTTATTCAGTTAATTGATTTAAACTTAATTTTTTATTTCTATTCCTTTGTCACATAGTTCTAATCACCATACGAACTTTTTCATTTGTTTCTTTTTCACTTATAGTTTTTTACCTAGTACACTATTTAATTATCTGAAAATTCCGATCTATCAGTAAAAAAAAAAAAAAAAGACAAAATAATCTACTTGTATTGGTGCAATGGTGTCAAAATAGTATTTTTATTACCAGATATGCTATTTTATTGCTCGGTAATCGTCCTCCAACTTTTAAAACATAATCTAAACACCTATTGCACTATGGACAAAATAACGCAGATGAAAATTTAAATGAAAGACGGGTTTATAAGTAAAACGAAATACAGCCAAAATGAGAAACAGATATAATGAACGCCATAATGTGGACAAAAAAACAGGGTGGTAAAAAAAAGAAATTAAATAGACATTAATTCATAGAATTTCTTAAAATACATGAACAAAGATCTCAAGTGTAGAAAGAATGACAGGAAGAAAAATGAGAGCAAATGAAGAACTTGATATTACGATTAAAATTAAGCGATAAAGGAATAGAAATAAAAAAGTACATTGGAACCAATTAACGGAATAAAATTAATGAGCGAAATAATCTCGATAGAGATTTAAAAATAATAAAAAAATTTTAGTGCACCTGACGAAATTCTAACCGACGACCTCCTGTATGTAAAGCTGTTATCCTATCCATTATACCACGCAACCAGACTGTGGAAGGCACCTTTTTTAACGCTATTGAGTGTCACATAAAATAGCCATTATTTTTCGTCAGTTGCTCGCAAACGATGGGGCACAAGGGAGAATGGTTCAAAATGGCTCTGAGCACTATGGGACTTAACATCGGAGGTCCCCTAGAACTTAGAACTACTTAAACCTAAATAACCTAAGAACATCACACACATCCATGCCCGAGGCCGGATTCGAACCTGCGACCATAGCGGTCGCGCGGTTCCAGACTGAAGCGCCTAGAAGCGCTCGGCCACCACGGCCGGCACACAAGGGAGAATGGCTGCAGCGTGTGATACCTGGGATCTTAACGAAAATCGCCGTATAAATAGTTTCAAAACGTCGATCGCACCGCTGAGGACCTCTCCTTGTAAGTATGTTGTTACTCCTATCTGTTACTCCTAACTGTTTCTTACATCTGGTAGGGGGGGGGGGGAGGGGGTGGACAGTCTGCTATCCTTAGCGTTGATATCTGTTCCACCTGATCCTTTGTTCCTGTTCCGAAATTTTCTTGGACGTTCATTATTGAATCGATGACGTACAAGTTGATTAATGGTCGTACATTGCATCCCTGTGTTACACCCGAATATGACTTTCTCGATCCTTCATTCTCATCACCCTACTAAAGCTTTTTTATTCGTATGTCCCTGTGTTTTAGGTCCCAATCGTCTAACCAATCGAGGTCGCGAGGTAGTTAAGGCACTAGACCGGCATTCGGGAAGACGACAGTTCAAATCCGCGCCCTTCCCCATCCTTGAAACCAACCGAGCTTGTGTGCTGCGCCTCTAATAACTTCGTTGTCCACCGGTCAATAAAGCCTAATCCTCCTTCCTACCTTTCCTCCCTACACGTCTCAGAATTGTGAAGCTTTTATTTCAGTCCACATGGTCGAAGGCTCTCTCTAGGTCCACAAACAATAAAAAGCTACCTCGTTTTTCCTTCAAGCTGCCTTCCATAACAAGTCGGAGTCGCTTCTGACGCGGATAACGCTACTCTGCGAGCTGTTCATGGCCACTTCTCGCAGTACTACACTGCTCGTCCAGGAATTAATGCACGTCACAGACCGAGTGTCGTAACCGAGATTCCAGTGACAGCGAAAGGGGTTTTTGCAGAGTTTACTGCGTCGCTGTAAGCTGTGCAGATACAACGACACACCAGTTTTGATGGCTCATCTCTAGTTTTTCGCATCACTGGCCTCTGTCTTGCGCAACACAGTGGGAGCGTTAAAAATTCTAAACGTTTCCCGGCACTTCTTTGCTCCAGAGGTAGAATTTCCATTTGCATCACAGTACCACAAATTCTAATCGATAAATGTTGCTTATAACTTGACAATTAGCTGGCAGTACGAGTACACTACCCGTACGATGTGGTGGACAAAGATAGGATTGTGGACAAGGCAGAATGAAAGACGGCCCTGGTGCCTGATTCACTGCTTTCGAAAAGCATCAAAAGCTTCGCAGAGCCTAACTGACAAGCCGATTAGTGATGTTCTTAAAATGCTTTTCTTGTTATTCCAGTCTTCATTTTATATACCCTTTGATTCGGCCATCATCAGTTGTCTTTCTGCCCAAACAGTACATCTCATCCACTACTTTTACTCGCCAGCTTCCTAATCTACACTCTTGGAAATGGAAAAAAGAACACATTGACACCGGTGTGTCAGACCCACCATACTTGCTCCGGACACTGCGGGAGGGCTGTACAAGCAATGATCACACGCACGGCACAGCGGACACACCAGGAACCGCGGTGTTGGCCGTCGAATGGCGCTAGCTGCGCAGCATTTGTGCACCGCCGCCGTCAGTGTCAGCCAGAATGCCGTGGCATACGGAGCTCCATCGCAGTCTTTAACACTGGTAGCATGCCGCGACAGCGTGGACGTGAACCGTATGTGGAGTTGACGGACTTTGAGCGAGGGCGTATAGTGGACATGCGGGAGGCCGGGTGGACGTACCGCCGAATTGCTCAACACGTGGGGCGTGAGGTCTCCACAGTACATCGATGTTGTCGCCAGTGGTCGGCGGAAGGTGCACGTGCCCGTCGACCTGGGACCGGACCGCAGCGACGCACGGATGCACGCCAAGACCGTAGGATCCTACGCAGTGCCGTAGAGGACCGCACCGCCACTTCCCAGCAAATTAGGGACACTGTTGCTCCTGGGGTATCGGCGAGGACCATTCGCAACCGTCTCCATGAAGCTGGGCTACGGTCCCGCACACCGTTAGGCCGTCTTCCGCTCACGCCCCAACATCGTGCAGCCCGCCTCCAGTGGTGTCGCGACAGGCGTGAATGGAGGGACGAATGGAGACGTGTCGTCTTCAGCGATGAGAGTCGCTTCTGCCTTGGTGCCAATGATGGTCGTATGCGTGTTTGGCGCCGTGCAGGTGAGCGCCACAATCAGGACTGCATACGACCGAGGCACACAGCGCCAACACCCGGCATCATGGTGTGGGGAGCGATCTCCTACACTGGCCGTACACCACTGGTGATCGTCGAGGGGACACTGAATAGTGCACGGTACATCCAAACCGTCATCGAACCCATCGTTCTACCATTCCTAGACCGGCAATGGAACTTGCTGTTCCAACAGGACAATGCACGTCCGCATGTATCCCGTGCCACCCAACGTGCTCTAGAAGGTGTAAGTCAACTACCCTGGCCAGCAAGATCTCCGGATCTGTCCCCCATTGAGCATGTTTGGGACTGGATGAAGCGTCGTCTCACGCGGTCTGCACGTCCAGCACGAACGCTGGTCCAACTGAGGCGCCAGGTGGAAATGGCATGGCAAGCCGTTCCACAGGACTACATCCAGCATCTCTACGATCGTCTCCATGGGAGAATAGCAGCCTGCATTGCTGCGAAAGGTGGATATACACTGTACTAGTGCCGACATTGTGCATGCTCTGTTGCCTGTGTCTATGTGCCTGTGGTTCTGTCAGTGTGATCATGTGATGTATCTGACCCCAGGAATGTGTCAATAAAGTTTCCCCTTCCTGGGACAATGAATTCACGGTGTTCTTATTTCAATTTCCAGGAGTGTATAAGCGGCAGTCAAACGAAAACATGACAGAAGGGAAAAAAGTAAGCAAACTGCATATTACCTCAAAAGGCACCACTATAACTGTGAAACAAGACGGTCATCGCCTTCGTGGAACCATTATTGAGACCAGACGAGCACCTGTTCGTCCGAAGCAAATCGACGAATGTCCTCAGGGTTCCAAAAATATGAAAATCGCACGGGGAGAGATCAGACCTGTATGGAGTTTGTGCAAGTGCTCCCCAGCGAAACTATTGAAGCGCAGTCGAAGTAATGTTGACAGTATTATGACGTCCGTCACCATTCCTGCGTGTTTGGACTTTATTCTGCGCACAGTGGTACGTGGACACTTTGCAAAAACTGAAGCGCGCCATCCAGTGCAAAAGCCCAGCAATATTGACGGGTGGCATGATTCTGTTGCAGAATAATGCCCGCCCACTTGTTGCGAAGGTTGTTTAGAGTACACTGCAGAAGTTTCGCTGCCAAGCCCTTACACATCCCCCACACGGTCCCGATCTCTCCCTATGCGATTTCCATATTCTTCGAGTCTTGAAGAAAAATATTCGTGGCCGACGATTTACTTCGGACGAAGATTTGGACGCCTGCATACAATTATGGTTCCGTAGTCCGTCGAAAACATTTTTCCATGAAGCCATTGACCGTCTACTCTCTCAATGATAGAAATGTATTCATAGTTACGCCAATTACTTTTGAAGTACCTAATAATTTAATTACTCTTTTCCATCTATCTCGTTTCCATTTCACTGCCCTTTATAATTCCCACAACATTATCTGATTTAATTCAAATACATTCCATTATTCTTGTTTGTCGATAGCCACAACTGATCACCTATTTTCAAGGCCTTATCCATTCTGTTCAACTGCTGTTCCAAATTCTTTGCCTTCTCCGGCAGAATTACCGTGTCAGCTCCAAACAGCAGCCGGCCGTGGTGGTCTAGCGGTTCCAGGCGCTCAGTCCGGAACCGCGCGACTGCTACGGTCGCAGGTTCGAATCCTGCCTCGGGCATGGATGTGTGTGATGTCCTTAGGTTAGTTAGGTTTAAGTAGTTCTAAGTTCTAGGGGACTGATGACCACAGATGTTTAGTCCCATAGTGCTCAGAACCATTTGAACCATTTGAATCCAAACAGCAAAGAATTATTTCTTTTCCCCGAACATTAATTCCCATTCAAAATTTTTCCTTGGTTTCCTTTATTTCATGTTCAACGTACGAGCAGCAAAATCGAGGATAGTCTACAACCCCACCTCATGTCTTTCTCATCTACTGCCTCCTTTCATACCTCTCGACTCATTATAGCTGCAGTCTGGTTTTCTGCTTGTGAATAACGTATCGCTACCTGTATTTATGACTATCCCCTTTCTCTAAAACTGCAAATTCTATCAACTTAAGTTTGCCTTCTTTATAATTCATCGTCTGAAATAAATCATAGGGGCAGTATCATTCCCAAAGTAGTGGACAGTCTTCTCAAAAAAAGGACGAAAGGAATTATGTTTTAACGACCAGTCAGCGACGTTGTTACTGTTTTTATCATCAGTCCGAAGACGAGTACTAGATGCTGGTCTATCATCTGCAAGTAGATACCTTTCTGCTCAGCTACCACACTCAACAGCCACTTGAACCAGCGCACTGTATTCAAGCGTTGGAATCCCTCTTGGATTTTTACTCTCACACTTCGCCGCATTACCAAATTCTTATCTTATGTTCAGGATGTGTCTTATTAAACCATGCCTTCTTTTGGTCTTGTTGCTCCAAAAAGCTCGCTTCTACCGAATTCGACTCAGTACCTCCTGATTAGTTATTCGATCTATCCACCTTACGTAGCACCACATTTCAAAGACTTTAATTCTCTTCTTGTCGATCCTGTTTATCGTCCACGTTTCACTTCATGTAACGGTACACTCAAGAACTTCCACAAAACACTTGCAACACTTAAATTTTTATTCAGCGTTAACGCTATTCCGTTTTTAAGAACAACTTTTCTTGCTGTTACCAGTCCCTATTTCTCGGCGTAAGCGCCACCTGCTTTTTTGATGTATAACTACATTATTTGTACCAATGCTCCCATACTGTTACAACGGGAGTGTTATTTTCCTTCCTTTTTTTATTGATACTCTACCTAAGGACGTTATTAATACTGATAATTTACACGTTGCCTTTGTACGCCAATTGGCACATGTTTCTCGGCACGAGCGCCAACTGCCCTGTTTTCAGAGTAACTACGCTCGCCGATTACACTCAGTCGGTTGTGAGCTCTACAAGATCCATGAGCTATTTTATATTAACGTGACAAACCCTAATTTTAGAGCTATATTTTATTTTTGACACATGGATCTATGCCGACAATTGTAAAAACGGCGATGGTACATTAGTCCTTACTAAGGTAAAATTGTAAGTACCAGTCGTCGTTATTGTACTTCTGTAATGCTAGAGTTCTCTAATTTGTCTTAAAATTTATTCTTGGCTTATAAGTTTCATACTTTTCTAATGTAAGCAATGATGTTCATTGTCGTTAGGTTACCTTCTGAAGAAGACAAATTTATATTTGTCGAAACCTAGGTGAAGAATTTCTTTATCCATTGCAACTGGTCGGCTGTTTATAATTTTATTACGTGAAACCGTTGCTGTTGTGCAGCTATGTTTAAAATATTTCATATATTGCTTACTGCTGCCGTCGACAATTACACTGTCGGATAAAAATATCCCAACATTAAGAAGAAGTTATGGTACATAAACAAAAGTTGGCAGGCGTCTTTCTGCATCCGAAAGATGATGTCTGATCAGGTTCCGCGAAAGTAGCATGAGAGTGGCTTTAGTAGTGCCACTATGACGTTGCAAGTTTGGTTTGCTTTAAATACACGCTGTAAAGGTTGCGAGCAGTAGCAACCTTTGAGATTGGACGTGGTGAGTTGATATTACTCAAGAATGCCTTTAGGGCGATAAGACGTCATTACCAACACCTCACTGAGTTTGAACGAGGTCGTGCAATAGGGCTACGAGAGGCGGATGACACTTCTACGGTCGCAAGAAGACCAGACTCAGGACAGCCACGTGGCACTACCGAAAGGGAAGACCACCGTGTTCGGCGCATGGCTCTGGCGCATCGTACTATATCTGCTGCAGCAATTTGCGTTGCTGTTGGCACCACAGAGAGCACAACGAACTGTTACTAATCGCTTACTTCAAGGATAGCCCCGAGCCAGAGACCCTGTAGCGTTCTTTTCGCTGACCCCAAACCACCGCCGCTTGCGACTCCAATGATGTTAAGCGAGAGTTCTTTGGAGAGCAGGGTGGAGATGTTATGTTTTCTGATGAAAGGTGGTTCTGTCTCGGTGCCAGCGATACCCCTGTGTTGCATAGGAGAAGACCAGCTGAGGGCTTGCAAGCAATCTGCGTGCTAGACACACTGCACCTACACTTGGAGTTATTGTCTGAAGTGTGATTTCGTATGACAGCAGGAACACTCTCGTGTCTATCCTACGCACCATGACTGCAATTTTGTACGGTAATCCGGTGATTCGACCTGTTGTGCTGCCATTCACGAACAGCATTCCAGGGGGTGTTTTCCAACAGGATAACGGTCGCCCACATACCGCTGATGTAACCCACCATCTCTACAGAGTGTCGACAAGTTGCCTTAGCCTGCTCGATCACCAGATCTGTCTCCAGTCGAGCACATATGGGACACTATCGGATGACAACTCCAGCGTCATCTGGAAACAGCATAACCGTCCCTGTATTGACCGACCAAGTGCAAACGACATCGAATTTCACATCATAAACTGACATCTGGCACCTGTGCAACACAATGCATACACATTTGCATGCTGGCATTCAACATTCTGGCTGTAACACCGGTTATTAGTGTATCAGCATTTCACATTTGCAATGGCTTATCTCGCGCTTGCATGAACTTGTGAGCTTGCAATGTTAATATCTTAAATATGTTACCTATACAAATGTGTCCCCGAAATTTCATTACTCTACATTAATTACGAGGGCTATCCACAAAGTACATAACGTTTTGGAATTAAAAATAAATAAAGTATTGGAAATTTTTTTTATTATATACAGATGAAAGCCATACTTAAATACTACTTTTCTACATAGTTGCCATTTAAATTAAGGCACTTATCGTAGCGATGGACGAGCTTGGAAATTCCTTCGTCGTAAAATTCGGCCGCCTGCGCCTTCAACCACGTGGTTACCTCTTCTTGAAGCTGTGCGTCGTCATCAAAACGCTGCATAGCCAACCACTTCTTCATTGCTGGGAATAAATGGAAGTCACTCGGTGCCAGGTCGGGACTGTATGGCGAATGAGGAAACAACTCCCACTTAAGAGATTCGAGAACTTCACGAGTGGCATTTGCCATGTGGGCCCGGGCGTTGTCGTGAATCAGCAAGATCTTTGAACCCTACTTTCCCCTGCGCTTGTTTTGTATTGCTCTTCTGAGGTTGTGCAGAGTTTGGCAATACCTTTGAGAGTTTATTGTAGTGCCTCTTTCCAGGAAATCCACAAAATCACACCTTTTCTGTCCCAAAAGACAGTCGCCATCACCTTCGTTGCCGACATTGTCTGCATGCATTTCTTGGGTTTTCGGGGGGAATCTGTGTGCCCCCACTGCATTGACTGCAATTTTGTCTCGCAGTTCACATGCTTAACCCATGTTTCGTCACCAGTAACGATGCGATCGAGCAATGAGTCGCCATCTTTCTCGTAAGCGTCCAAAAACGTTAACGCTGCAGCCATTCGCTGATTTTTGTGAATCTCTGTCAAGATTTTTGGTATCCATCTTGCACAAACCTTGTGGTAACCAAGCTTTTCGGTAATGATTTCGTGCAACAAATTTCGTGAAATTTGTGGAAAACTCATAGAGAGTTCCGTTATTGTGAAATTACGGTTTTCACGGACCACGGCATCGACTTTTTCGACAAGTTCGGCAGTCACTACGCTGGGTCTTCCACTTCGCTCTTCGTCGTGAACGTTAGTTCGGCCATTTTTAAATTTTATGACCCATTGACGCACTCCACCCTCAGTGATTATGTTGTCCTCATACACTTCACAAAGCTGCCGATAGATTTCTATCGGTGTACAGTTTTTTGCAGTCAGAAACCTTCTTACAGTACGCACTTCACACTTCGCGGCATTTTCAATTAACGCTGACATTTCAAACCGTCACAGTAACTCAACGGAGTACAGCACGAACCTCTCACCAGCACGGCAGGATGACGAGTGAGCGACGGAATGCCATGACATCAAGATGGCCGCGCTAGCCCCGCCCCTAACGGACACAAACGAAAACTTAATGTACTTTGTGGATAGCCCTCGTATGACATTTTTTCCGTCAGTGTATTTTTCTGACGAATATCAAAAGGCATCGTCTACTTTTAGCGTATCGTTTCTAATTTAATATCCTCAGCATCGTCTGGCGTAATTCTCCTTTGCCTTTGTTTTATTGTTACGTTCATCTTGTAACCTCATGACATCGTTATAGATGTTAATGTCCCTTTCGAATGCAGTAGAGTCTGAGATAGCAGTAAAGAACACACCTATTGATCACTGACACTATAAGAATCTTTGCACTAAAGGTGTACACCCATCAGGGGTAGTACCGTGTACCTCGTAGTTGTGTTGTGGTTGCACCAGAGGAGTTCTGAGTGCGCAATGGCACAGTGCTGACAAGTGAACCTCCCCATCGCATCCCCCTCAGATTTAGTTATAAGTTGGCACAGTGGATAGGCCATGAAAAACTGAACACAGATCGATCGTGAAAACAGGAAGAAGTTGTGTGGAACTATGAAAAAATAAGCAAAATACACAAACTGAGCAGTCCATGCGCAAGACAGGCTATATCAAAGACAGTGTGAGCTCAGGAGCGCCGTGGTCCCGTGGTTAGCGTGACCAGCTGAGGAAGGAGAAGTCTTGGTTAAAGTCTTCCCTCGAGTGAAAAGTTTAACTTTTTATTTTCAGTTTATGTGACAAACTCTTATGTTTTCATCACTTTTTTGGGAGTGATTATCACATCCACAAGAAAACCTAAATCGGGCAAGGTAGAAGAATCTTTTTACCCATTCGCCAAGTGTGCAAGTTAGGTGGGTCGACAACATATTCCTGTCATGTGACGCACATGATGTCACCAGTGTCGTATAGAATATATCAGACGTCTTTTCCTGTGGAGGAATCGGTTGACCTATGACCTTGCGATCAAATGTTTTCGGTTCCCATTGGAGAGGCACATCCTTTCGTCAACTAATCGCACGGTTTTGCGGTGCGGTCGCAAAACACAGACACTAAACTTATTACAGTGAACAGAGACGTCAATGAACGAACGGACAGATCATAACTTTGCGAAAGTAAAGACAGTAAAATTTTCAGTCGAGGGAAGATTTGAACTAAAACCCTCTGGTTCCGTAGCTGCTCACGCTAACGACGGGACCACGGCGCTCCTGACCTTACACTGTCCTTAATATTGCCTATCTTGTGCATGGACTACTCAGTTTGTATATTTTGTTTATTTTTTTCATAGTTCCACACAACTTTTTCCTGTTTTCTCGATTGATCTGTGTTCAGTTTTTGAAGGCCTATCCACTGTGCCAACTTATAACTAAATCTGAGGGGGGTGCGATGGGGAGGTTCCCTTGTGAGCATCGTTCGCGCAGAGAAGAGCCAAAGCTTCGAGAGTCATGCTGGCTGCCACTCCTATCTTCTGGGAATGCCCACCGGTCAAGAGGTTCCGAGAAATTCTGAGTCTAAAGCGACTGCTAAGACCAGTGTAGAAATCCAACAGAATACCCTACCAATGGGCGCACGGCCCCCAGACTTGAACCTAGCGTCTACACACGGCAATGTGCTAACTCGCTTATTACGATATGCAGCATTCAGGCAACACTGGACGTTGCCCGTTTAACTGCAAATGCTCAAGGTGATGTAGAAGGTCGAATTTTGCCGAGTGGGTGGTGTGTAGCTTTTTGTCATGTGTGTCGAAGTGCCCTAATCCACTTAAGTGTTATAACGTTGTTGTGGTCGTCAGTATGAAGACTGATTTACTGCAGTTCTCAATGCAAAAACCTTTACGATTAAAAAGAAAAGTCATGGAAATGGCAATTTTGGTCTTTTAAAAGAAGCGTCAGGTCTTCATTGCCTAAATTTATGATGAGGTCCTGAGCCAAAATTTGCGATTCGCGTAAGATTAGTGTGAGTTTTGCAGAATGAGAGCGTTGATGGTTGCCCTAAGTGGTCTAATATCTGTGCTTTGTTGTGATACATAAAATTTAGTTCTGAAAGGTTTCGAGATGCGAAAGATAGGTAACCCAAGGAAGACTGACAACGTTCTGAAAGATTAAAACTCGGTATCGGAACGGGACTCGACCCTGGGACCTTTGTCTTTCGTGAGAAACTGCTCTACCGTCTGGTCTATCCAAGCACGATTCACGACAGGACCAAAACAACCTTAATTTGCCAGTAGCTAATCTCTCAGCTTCCAAACTTCACAGAAGCTTTCCTGCATGTTTACGGAACTGGCATTCTCAGATGAAATTACTACCTGCCAGGAAGATTCGAATCAGAGCACAGTCCGCTGCTGACTGGAAAATCATTCAGGAAGATTTGTGGTTTGCTTCCCGTAGTGAAAGATTGTTATAGACGGAGCACACGGTTGGTTGTGGGAAGGACTGGGGTAGGAAATCGGCGGTGTCCTTTTCGAAGGAACCATTCCAGCATTTGACTTGAGCGATTTAGGGAAATCATTGAAAAGCAAAATGGCGGACGTGTATTTGAACCGATTTCGCCTCTATTGGGGAGAAAGATTGGTACCTGACGCCACAGACCACATAATAATGTAAACTAACGGAAATTCATTTGCCAAGAAAAATTGCAAACCCTTTGGAATATTGTTATTACCGCAGAGTGAAGTAGTAGTAAGCTTTCCTTTGATGTGATCGGACGTACTGTGATATAGTAAAACGAGAGACAGTAAATTATCGCAAAAACTGTTTCCCACATTCTGTTCAATAGCAAAGATAATATTACAACTTTAGAACTGGGTGGAACCTACAGGATTTCCTGCAGTCTGTGTGGCAAACTGTATGTAGGTGAATCGGGTATGGCTCTAACTACTAATCTGACTGATCACGAAAGGAGTAGAAGACTGAAAAAGAAAGATTTCTCCTTAGATGAATATGCTCTCAATGAATTATATTAAATGTGATGTTTGCCATAGAGGAAAAAGAGGTAGAGAACTAACATTACTTGAAATTCTGACCATTAATACGATAGTGGAAATCAGTATAAGGCATGGGTATTTGCAGGAAAATTAACATTGTCGGTTGGAATAGTTGTGCACTGAAAACAGCTTCCAGTCGTTTCTGAGTGGATAAACACAGATCCTGTATGGCTTTCTTGGGAATGTAATACCGATTTTCCTTCAAAACAGTGGAAAGTTTAGGTATCTACGATGGATGTGGATAGCGACCACTCACACTTCTGTCCAAAGTAGACCACAAAGGCTCAAATACACTGAGATCTGGTGACCGTAGTGGTCAGGGGAGATGGACGACTCATCCTCGCGCACAAAACCAGTTCTGGACGATGCGTGATGTGTGAACAGGGGTCCCGTCGTCTTGGAACACATCATCACCGTTGGGGAACAAACACTGTGCCGTGGGATGGGCCTGATCAGCCAAAATGGTCACATAATCCTTGGCAGTAATGTGACCTTACAGAGTGGTCATGGCGGCCATGGAATACCACGTTATGGCTGCCCAAATCATCACGGAACCTACGCCATGGCTCACTCTTGGGACGTACACTCGGCGAGAAGTTGGAACCAGTGTGCGACAAGACTCATCCGGCCAAATGACATTCTTGCCATCGCTCCATAGGCCAGATTCTATGGCTTCGGCGCCACGTTTTCCTATTACGGGGCATTTGCATCAATGATGAGTGGTTTTGGAATTTCAGCTAGCCTTGAAATTCTCTGCTTATGATGCTCCCATCATTATGTTTTAATGCTGCAGGTTTCGCAAGTGCGACATTCAGTTCAGCAGTGACTGTTCAGCTATCGTCCTCTTATTATTCGTCAAAATACTCTTCAATGAATGTCCACGGCGATCACTCAACACACAATTTCGTCCGCTCTGTGACTCAGTGGATGATGTGTTTCCGCTCGCCCTGAATCTTCGAGACGGCGCCTCTTGAAACACCAAATTCTTCGGCTACTTTGGTGCTGGAAGCACCCACCAAGCGAGCACCGGAAATTCCGAATTCTCGTAGCTCCGACGCTTACAACTACACAGAACACTATTCTGACTGTGACTGACACTTACAACGTATGGAGGACACTGCGCCGGCCGCGGTGGTCTAGCGGTTCTAGGCGCGCAGTCCGGAACCGCGAGAATGCTACATTTTTTTGAGGACACTGCACAGGTGCCCTTGCTGGTCAAATACAACACCGCATCCTTCAGGAGTGGCTGAAATCCGCATTAATGTTCAAGCGCGTATTTTTCGTGCTGTTTCCATGTTCTTGTCCAACCTGTGTAAGTCATTCTTGTGGGTAGTCTGCAGAATGGGAACTGTAAGTAGCACAGAATCTTCTGGTAGTCCTGCCTCAGTGGATCGTGTCCGGATGGAATCAACACTACTCCTTACAAATAACTAGCAGACCAACAAAGACGCAGCCGCAAATGAAAGCGCTTGCTTTTAGCTGTACACATATTCTGCTATGCGCATTCGCTTTCGTCTTTCAAATACGAGATTTCCGTTGTTAGCTGACGCATCAAGCGGCTACGGTTGAAGAGGCGGCAGTGTTTAGAGGAGGATTGCGGCGCTCGTGTAGGCGCATGCAGTGTCGGCGTCCCCGCTAACGTGCAGAGGCGAGTTTTTGCGGCCGCGCGCTGTGATTGCGAAGCTGTGCGTAGTGTGGCTCGACTGTGACGTAAGAGCCCTGCCAAAAAAAAAGCTCTGTTTCTGACGATGAGCGGCGTCACATGCGCGAAACAGCCTGCCCCGCCCAGTTTCCAGCAGCGCCTGCGTCTCCAGCCCTCACATCAGCCAAGTTACCAGGACAACCGGCGGTAGCTGCTGTACCATTCCCGCGGAGAAAAAAATGGACAGATGTGAAGGTAATTTCGGATGTACCCCAGTGGCGTGTTATAAGACTCTTACTGTTTGAATCAGAGTGTCCGAGAAGTCGCCATATTATCCCTCTTAGCTTTGTTGAACTTTGCTTCGTTTTACTGATATTCCTGCTTTGAAGGTTATGAAAGCAGTCCATACAAAAGTAATGTGGTTTTCTGGCCCAAAGAAAATCACCATTATGTGCCAGAGTTGGAAAGGAACCCGATTCATGTCACGGTATGGCCGGAATGTCATCACAATACCCGTTCGACTCATTTTTCTTTTTTTGAGGGTACGTGAATAGAAATCCTTATTTGAGCAAAATGTTTAACACGTTAGCTCGAAGAAACGGAAATCATTGAAAATTTCTGGTTAAACAGGACGTAGCTCAAGCACACCTTGACATAGAGATGGGTGGCTTCCTTGGTGAAAAAATTCGAGGCCAATGGATTGGGTGTGGTTGAACGAGAGAATCCGTGATATGGCCATCCCGAAACACGGACCTGGCAATCCTAGGCAACTTATTACGGAGAGTAAGCAACTCTCATGTGGCTCAACATCGGTCCAAGACTAATCAACAGTTGCGTAAAAGTACTGAGGAAGCCTTTCGAAGGATAAGTACTGAGATGTTCCGCAAAAGCCAAAGAGGATGGTACGAAAAGACCTCTCTGCAAGGCACGAGCAGGGTAGTACACATACAGAATCTCAGGATGCATAATTCTGTGAATGCAAGTACTCCAATACGCACATATATTATAAAAGTGGATGAGTGTATGTATGTGTGTGTTTCACATCTCTTCCTAAACCACTCTACCGATTTCAGTCAAACTTAGTACACGTATCTTCTACTATCAGGTAACAATAGTGGGGGGGGGGGGGGGGGGGGTTGTACGAAGCAACTATCTGCCAAAGTTTAGGAGTCACGAAGTCATAAACAATGAGATGCTTGAAAAATTGCCGCATGATGCATGACTTTTTAATTTATTGCTTATTTGCTAGTAACTCTATTCGTAACATATTTCGCAGACAGTATCGACACATGCCACTCAATGTACGTATACAAATATATCATTGTACGACACATAGTACAAGAAATATGACGTCAAAAACACCGACATGCGTGAAACAATGCCGCATTTTGTATTACGTCTTTACCCCCATCAGTATGCGCAACAAAGTTCACAGACAGTATACAAATACACCGCTGAATGTGTATGCAATATTGTATCTTTGTGCGAGCTATTGTTCAGAAGATATGACGTAATAAAGATTGAGCTGCGTGAAAACGAAACTACAGGGCGAAATTCACTACATACACATGTGAAATGTGTGTACAACCAGGTGTGAAATATGTTTGACATGCGCATACCCTGGCAAAGACGCGGGCAAAAATCTCTACCAAAACCACTGGCTCGATTTCAACCTAATTTGGTACACATATTACTTACTGTCTGGAATGGAATACTATGGGATAACAATCACCAGCCAGCTTTTGGGGTGGAGGTGATAACTTGGTGAAAGAAGATGGAGAGGGGAAGACGGACAAAAAGGGGGAAGGAGAAGATGGAAACAGATGGGGGAAGGACGAGATGTACAGAGAGAGGGGCACGAGGAAATAGACAGAGAAAGGAAAGTGGATGAGATGGACGGAGAGGGCAAAAACTGTGTGCTGCAGGATTTGCATTGTTAGCAGTGTTAGTGCCATGAATTGCTGTTAGGCGCCGCTACTGCTGTGGCTGCGTAGGTGCATTAAAGTTGTAGACAGTCAACATGGGTTGGACAAAGTGAGCAGGGCCTTACTCGTAAAGTTGTTTTATCAAAACAACAGAAATACTACTGCTGCTGGTCGTCACGAGTATCAGTGCATTAAAGGAACACGGGGAGGTCCAGTTTCCTCACCGAGGTTGAAGTACATGTTCCGGAAATTCGAATTAACTGGCGATTTGGGAATTGCACCTGGGAAAGACCGACGGCCAATTTCGCCACAAATTGCACAAGAAGTTACTGTTACTGTTGAGAACGCTGGAAGCAAAGTGCGATTTTCGAACAATTCACGAGCTGCCTCACGACAACTTAACGTTCCATGGTCCACCGTTCGAAAGATGCTGTGAACAATTGTGCAATGATATCTCTAGTGCGGTTCCAGGCTGTCGTGGGTGCCGATGATCGTGGCATTCAGCAACGCTTGACCTGGAGCGTAAACAAGCTACGCGATTAACAAACCTTACCCTACTGTGTGGAAATTAAAATGTGTTTCTTTCAATGGTTTATCTGTCATTTCTCTTCCCCATGTCCTTACACATGTTTCCACAAAGTTTCATTGCCCTACGATCACTTGTTTTTCATAGGGGCTCTCCCAAGTGCCGAGAGTTTAATTATGAGTATAACCATCCTGCACATAAAAGATGATGTTTGGAAAGAAGAAAATAGCGACCACGCAAATATTGTTATTTATTTAAACAAATAGCACCGTTAACGGTTTCGAACTCACAGGTTCATCTTCAGACAGTTGTTCACGGTTATACAATGAAGCGCCAAAGAAACTGGTGTAGGTATAAGTATTCAAATACAGAGACATGTAAACAGGCAGAATACGGCGCTGCCATCGGCAGCCCCTATACAAGACAAGTGTCTGCTGCAGTTAGATCGGTTACTGTTGGTACAATGGCAGGTTATCAAGATTTAAGTGAGTTTGAACAAGGGACACAGCGTCTCCGAGGTAGCGATGATATGGGGATTTTTCCGTACGACCACTTCACGAGTGTACCGTGAATATCAGAAATCTGGTAAAACATCAAATCTCAGACATCACTGCCGCCGGAAAAAGATCCTGCAAGAACTGGGCTACCGACGACTGAAGAGAATCGTTAAACGTGACAGAAGTGCATATTTCCATGCTGGGCCATCAAAAAGTGTCACCGAGCGAACCATTCAACGAAACATCATCGATATGGACTTTCGGAGCCGGAGGCCCACTCGAATACCGTTGATGACTACACGACACAAAGCTTTACTCTTCGCCAGGGCCCGTCAACACCCACATCAGACTGTTGATGACTGGAAACATGTTGCCTGGTCGGACAAGTCTCGTTTCAAATTGTACCGAGTGGATGGACGTGTACGGGTATGGAGACGACCTCTTAAGCCCATAGACCCTGAATGTCAGCAGGTGACTGTTCAAGCTGGTGAGGGCTGTTTAAAGGTGTGGGGCGTGTGCAATTGGAGTGATATGGGACCCGTGATACGTCTAGATCCGACTCTGGCAGGTGACACGTAGTAAGTATCCTGTCTGATCACCTGCATCCACTCATGCACACTGTGCATTCCAACGGACTTCGGCAATTTCAGCATGACAATGCGACAACTCACACGTCTAGGATTGCTACAGTGTGGCTCCAGGAACACTCTTCTGAGTTTAAACACTTCTGCAAGCCATCAGACTCCCCAGATGCGAACAATATTGAGCGTATCTGGGTTGCCTTGCAACATGGTGTGCTGTTCAGAAGCCGGCCGGGATGGCCGAGCGGTTCTAGGCGCTACAGTCTGGAACCGCGCGACCGCTAACGTCGCAGGTTCGAATCCTGCCTCGGGCATGGATGTGTGTGATGTCCTTAGGTTAGTTAGGTTTAAGTAGTTCTAAGTTCTAGGGGACTGATGACCTTAGAAGTTAAGTCCCATAATGCTCAGAGCCATTTGAACCTTTTTTTTTTTGCTGTTCAGAAGAGATCTCCAGCCCCTCGTACTCTTACGGATCTATGGACAGCCCTGCAGGATTCATGGTGTCAGTTTCCTCCAGCACTACTTCAGACAGTAGTGGAGTTCATGCCACGTCGTGTTGCGGCACTTCTGCGTGCTCGCGGTGGCCTGCACGATATTAGACAGGCCTACCAGTTTCTTTGGCTCTTCAGAGTATTATATATTCTGTTGTTTATATCCGTTGCTGGCTTTTTCCCCCCTTGTAGCGATAGTTCCTTGGGATGTTGGCGCCTCACAACAAAAAACGATATGACAAAGAGCATATTTAACTGTAACTGTCCTAATAATGAATGAAAACAATGTAAACGAATAGTTAATGTAGAACTGTTTGAGTTTTATATTACTTGACGTCGAAATTCCGGCGTCAATGTTTTACACTGCTGACAGCTTGTATGCGCTACGTAGTAAAAAATACATGAAGCACTTTTTTTATATGCGTAAATGTGCACATAGCGTAGAGCACAACACACACACTGAATAGATTTTTCCAAATGGAGGACTGTGGGCAAAGATGGAGATATCACAGATGAACCAGTGTGTGATGCTCTACACGGTAAAGGAACGTCCAGCACCCAGCCTCATACTAAAAACATGAAGAGACTACGAAACTAGTTCATGGAAATAAAGAAATATTTCATAAGTTACCGGTCACACTTATTTGAATTTGTATTTGCTCTTCCAATCCGTTTCGAAGTGGATACCGTGGAGGAAACTGTGCCAGGTGTGGATATTTGGAGCAGAACTGCCAGAAAGAGATGCAATGTGCACACGATGCGGGACTTTGACGGTTCCCCCTCCTCCTTGGTCCCCGTGACCTCTCGGGCCAGCAACCAGCGGTGTCTGCCGTCCGGGCCCGCTAGCTGCTACCCGATCTGCGCCTCCGCCATCCTTCCGCTGAGCGCCGGGAAGTGTGCTGTGGCGCTGGGGTCATCAACACGGCGTGACGTCACGAGAGGTGCAGACGTGCCGGCACGCTGGAGGCGAAGGCGAAGAAGAAGAACGGCTAGCGCCTCTCACCTGCTTCTCACCACGCCGCAGAGATCGTGGGTGACTGACGTGTGTATGGGTACTTTGTCTGGGCGAGTACACTGGACAAAGGAGGCAAAGAACGAGTGAGGGTCCAATCAATGGACGTTAATGAGCGATTGAATTAGAGACAGGGACAGTGATGGAGAGAGAGCTGCTATCGCCACAGTTCATGGGTTAGATTGGTGAGTCACGTGACCGGGATGTAGACAGCCACTGTACTGGCTTAGGGAGTGACGATCTAACGCAAGGTGTGTAACCGGCGCTGTATCAGCACGTCGGATCGTAGCTACTGCGTGACTGACATGTCATTGTAGGTTTTTCAGTTATCATAATGTCCAAGATGCTTCCTGAATAGAGAAGCTCCTATTTTAGTGGCACGTATAACCTCCTCAGTTCTCATACGTGCTACATCCAACATCTAGTTTTTTCTAGCTCAGGCAATAAACTAAACTATCTGTGCCTGATTATGCGCTTTGTCTGCACCACTTGTTTCCGATTCTGTAAGCTCCCAGTAGGTTTCAGTATCTGATTGAAGAAAACCGTTTATCGCAGTCTTTGGGTGGCTTTGAGAAATACAGGTAATTTCTCATTGTTTTTAGCATCTTTGAACTAGAATGTGTTTATAACATTCTGTGATATACTAATACACCCTATGCAATCGAATAAGTGAATGATTATTACCTCACAACAATACGCCGATCTTTTGCAGTTGTAAATAGCCTCTGTTTTTTTTCTTTTTTTTTCTAGTGGAGCCTGAAGATGTTACTGGCAGTCCCGGAATCGATTATGCATTGAAATTGAAGAAAATAAACACCATTTTCGCAGTCAGAGGCTATTTATTTACAAATCCAAAATCGTCGAACACTTGTGCGCCCACCATCAACTACATTGCAAAGTCAAAATAAATACGGCAATACTTTCTTTTTCGATGTACCACAGGGGTTTACATTCGGCAACAACCTATACTTTCAGATTCACCAGAGACTACACGAGGAAGAAATGTGTTAAAGAGTAGAAATGCAATGACAAATATGACGCATTGCCTATGACGTAACGGCCGAGAACATCAAAGTGCACAATCATCAACAGCAACGGTGTTTCATGCTACGCATCTACGTGAGGCGATTAATAAAACCTAGAGAAACTATTACGGTTACGTGTTGGCTGGATGTACGGGTTTCACATTTGTGCAAAACACACCGAAGAGCCCAAGAAACGGGTACACCTGCCTAATACCGTGTATGGCCCCCGCGAGCACGCAGAAGTGCCGCAACAAGACGTGGCAAGGACTCAAATAATGTCTGAAGTAGTGCTGGAGGGAACTGACACCATGAATCATACAGGGCTGTCCATAAATTGCATGTCGCAAGGCATCCCAGATATGCTCAATAATGTTCATGTCTGTGGAGTTTGGTAGCCAACGGAAGTAGCTATGTTGGACGTGTGGGGTGTCGCATTGTCGTGCTGGAATTGCTCAAGCCCGTCATATGCGCAACGGACATGAATAGCTGCAGGTGATCAGACAGGATGCTTACGTACGTGTCAAGTGCCAGAGTTGTATCGAGACCTATCACTGACTGCCAAGGTTATAATCCCATATCACTCCATCTGCACACGCCCCACGCCCTTACTGAGCCTCCACAGCTTGAACAGTCTCCTACTGTCATGCAGGGTCCATGAATTCACGAGGTTGTCTCCACACCCGTATACGTCGATCCGCTCGATATAATTTGAAACGAGACTCGCCTGACCAGGCAACATGTTTTCAGTCATCAACAGTCCAATGTCGGTGTTGACGGGCCCAGGCGAGGCGTAAACCTATGTGTTGTGCAGTCATCAAGGGTACACGGATGGGCCTTCAGCTCCGAAAGTCCATATCGATGATGTTTCGTTGAATGGTTCGCACGCCGACGCTTGTTGTTGGCCCAGCACTGAAATCTGCAGCAATTTGTGGAAGGGTTGCACTTGTGTCACGTTGAACGTTTGCCTGCAGACGTCGTTGGTCCCGTTCTTGCAGGATCTTTTTCCGGCTGCCGTGATGTCGGAGATTTGATGTTTTACCGGATTCCTGATATTCACGATACACTCGTGAAATGGTCTTAAGGGAAAATCGCCACTTCATCGCTACCTCGGAGAAGCTGTGTCATATCGCTGGTGTGTCGATTATAACACCATGTTCAAACTCACTTAAATCTTAGTAACCTGCCATTGTAACAGCAGGAACCGATCTAACAACTGCGCCAGGCATTGCCAATAGCAGCGCCGTAATCTACCTGTTTACATATATATCTGTATTTGAATACGTGTGCCTATACCAGTTTCTCTGGACCCTCAGTGTTTATCTTTGTTCCACAGAAAAAGAAACTCTTTCTGCAGTGCCATTAAAAGTAGCAAAAATTGACCATATCCGTAGGGACTCCAAAAAGTAAGTTACAGACGTCGTTCCATGCTAAGGCCGTTGCGCAGCAAGAGTGTCTCATTGTCAGAAGAGACTACATCAACTCGGTATCCTGCAGACACTTCTACAGCGGTAAGGGTAACAGGTGCATCACTGCGTAGGAGTGGTGTGGCAAATGCGGGAGGGATATTACGATTCTTGGGGGCAATTATCTAAAAGCACTCAGATTCAACGTAAAATTTTGTGCGGTATATGGACCAAACGCTGTGATGTATCCTTCTGTAGCGAAATGGCGTCAACAATTTCACCAAGGAAAAGAGGGGTAGAAAGTTGGTTTTTTATACAGAGCGCTCCGGGGAATGGCCTTGTTGTACCGGTAGAAAACTCGAACATGGCTTTCCGTTGCCAGCAACACGGACTGACTTAGCTGCCAAGCTTTCTGGGAATTAGTTAGCAGGCTTCTTAACTTGCGCGTTAACCGGTAGGTGAAAAATTTGCACTGCGTTGCTCACCGGGAATACCCAGGATGACCAAGGCCGATACGCATTCGACTCGAAGAAGCAGACAAAAGCTCTGTCAGAATGAGATTTTCACTCTGCAGCGGAGTGTGCGCTGATATGAAACTTCCTGGCAGATTAAAACTGTGTGCCCGACCGAGACTCGAACTCGGGACCTTTGCCTTTCGCGGGCAAGTGCTCTACCAACTGAGCTACCGAAGCACGACTCTCGCCCGGTACTCACTGCAGAGTGAAAATCTCATTCTGGAAACATCCCCCAGCTAAGCCATGTCTCCGCAATATCCTTTCTTTAAGGAGTGCTAGTTCTGCAAGGTTCGCAGGAGAGCTTCTGTAAAGTTTGGAAGGTAGGAGACGAGGTACTGGCAGAAGTAAAGCTGTGAGTACCGGGCGAGAGTCGTGCTTCGGTAGCTCAGTTGGTAGAGCACTTGCCCGCGAAAGGCAAAGGTCCCGAGTTCGAGTCTCGGTCGGGCACACAGTTTTAATCTGCCAGGAAGTTTCAAAAGCTCTGTCGCTTACGCACTGTCGCACTGTGGGCGGGTCATCCCCAAGCTCCATTACATCTAGATCGAAGTAAGAAAGTGACTAGCAGTCGAGCCTGGAAGAGGCGACGTTGCCGGTTTAGGTTCCTCTGCGCAAGAGAATACAGGTGCCGCAGCAAGAGTTGTGTGTTTCCGTTATGGGCACATGGACACGGTGTCCGTTAAGTCTTTCGTGGTTGTTGGGTCATATATGTTCCACTAATATAAATGTAGCTTTGAGTGTTGGGACACCTACACTGATCAGCTAGATCATTATGACCACTTACCTAACAGCCGGTATGTCCACCTTTGGACGGATAACAGCGGGGATATATTGTGGCACGGAATAAATGAGGCCCTGAAAGTAGCTGGAGGCAGTTGGCACAGCTGCACACACAAGTCAACAAATTCCCGTAAGTTCCGGGGAGGGGGACGAAGAGCTCTGAGGCCACATTAAATCACATCTCAGATGTCTTCGATCGGGTTCAGATATGGCGAGTTAGCGGGCCAGCACACCAACTGGAACTCGGCACTGTGTGCCTCGAACCACTCCACCACACTGCTGGCCTTGTGACATGGCGCGTTATCTTGTTGAAAAATATCACTGCTGTCAGAGAGCATTATCGTCACGAAGGGGTGTACGTGGTCTGCAACCAGTGTACGATACACATTGGCCGTCATAGTGCCGTTGTACGAGCTCCACTGGAACGCTGGATGCCCACGCGAATGTTTCCCAGAACATAATGGAGCCGTCGCCAGCTTGTCTCCATCTCGCAGTGCAGGTGTCAAGGAGCTGTTCCCCTGGAAGGCGACAGATTCGCGCCCTCACATCGGCTTGACGAAGAACGTATCAGACCATGCAACGCTCTGTCACTGCGCCAACGTCCAGTGCCAATCGCCACGTGCCCATTTCAGTCGTAGTTGCCGATCTCGTGATGTTAACTGGGTGGGCGGGGGGGGGGGGGTCCTGCCCACTCGTGTCGTATAGGATCCCTTCGGATGCTGCGTTCTAGGAATGCTATGCAACAATTCAAGCAAATCATATTAATAGCCAGTCCTGATAAAGTCATTTTAAAATTTAACTCTGAAAATCCTTAGTTAGGTTCATGGGACGCGTACGTCGCACTTCACCGATTTTCAAAATCAGTTAACTTAAAAATTGTTTGGTAGGGAAAGTGAATTATTTGTGACAAAGGAAGACAGTTTTTGACTTTTTTTCAAATATATGAATGATAAATTTTAATCATGGAAGGGTTAACGTGCAGAACTTAGTAGAGTAATGATAGTCTTATCAGTTGTCTACGTACTTTCCCAACTGGTTTAAGACATTCTGTAGCGTAAAATCAACACGCTGCGCAGAGAAACAATACGATTAATGAAAACGAATGGCAATTGTTACGTTACCGGCAGAAAGAGTTCACTGAAGCTGTGGCAACTGGCGCCCGAGCTAGCAGAGGGGCATCATAACGGCGAACACAACAGAAGATTTGGCCAAGCTCACTGTCTAATCGGTTGTTGCTACGGTAGTTGTCCTGTAAACCATTAACCGTCAATCTCTCTGTTATGCTAACCCAGAACAGAGGCGCCTTGCTGCCGCATACTCATTAGTTCCACGTTGAAAATGATAGATCTATAATCGGAATGAATTTCTCTCTCTCCTAGGGGTAGGGGGTATACGCTTTTATAAAACTTCCTGATACATTAACTGCGAAAGACTTTTTGTCAGTGACAACAAAGCATTTTTGGTTTCTTAAAATCGATCAAAATACGCTACATATTTTACTGTACGATATTAGTAATTTTATGCCCGATATCTACTGGTTTTAGTGTCTGCCCCCGGTAGCTGAGAGGCGCCGGCACGGTAACTCAGCGTGTTCGGTCAGGGCGACAGAATGTCAGTCCTAAGGGCCCGGGTTCGATTGCCGGCTGGGTCGGAGATTTTCTCCGCTCAGGGACTGGGTGTTGTGTTGTCCTAATCATCATCATTTCATCCCCATCGACGCGCAAGTTGCCGAAGTGGCGTCAAATCGAAAGACTTGCACCCGGCGAACGGTCTACCCGACGGGAGGCCCTAGTCACACGACATTTATTTACTGGTTCTAGTTTCTCTGTCTGTATGCACATGACATTAAAGCGTTATTTGTATACGAAGTCGTTTGCAGGAACATTTCCAAAATCAGTTATGGTCTCACAACTCCTGAAAAAAAATGATAACCCAATGAATGCAGCACAGAACATGCTGAAACATGTGTGGCGGAAGTGAATCAGGGTAGTTTTTTATTCCATCAAAGTAATTTAACCCAGTTTTCGAAACTGAAATTCTAACCTGCGTCAATTATGAATCTCTGTTATTTTTTTCAAGATGTCACGTTTTGCTTCACTAGCAGCCACTGTCTCAAACCAATTTTTCTTTGTTGCTATGTCATTTATAGCGGATTATTCTTAATTTAGCTACGAATGAAAACATGATATACAGGGTGAGTCACTAACTATTGCCACCAAGAATAACTCTGAAAATATGATAGAAGCTGAAAAGTTTGTGGGACGAAAATTGCATGGGAAAACGGGGCCATAATATTATACGAATGGTCATCACTTCAAACACCTTCTGTAAATGGACGTTCATGCCACCTTTGCGACCTTCGTTGATCTTCAAAGACCTTACTGTTACACATCACTGGATTCGTCTCGATAGCCACTATCAGAAAAATAAGTACCAAATTATAGCATCTCATTAAAAAAAAAAAAAACAAAGTTGACCTTCATATCTCTGACGCGACCCCACCTAGCAACAAAAAAATCAACGTCATGTTATGGCCCCCGTTGTCTATACAACATTTGTCGGACAAACTTTTCAGCGACTATCATACTTTCGGAGTTATTCTTGGTGGCAATAGTTAGTGACTCAACCTGTATGCGCAACTGTGACACTAAGCAGGAAAATTGTTACAGATAATTTACCACATTTAGTTATAAATATCATTCCTTCAAAAAAATCAATGACGATGCAATCAATATCTACATTATCGCATTTCACATAAAAACACAGAAGAATACACATAAGGCCATATTATTAATAATTGTATAAAACTTCCGATAAAGTAACAGAGAAGAGTAAACACGAAAATGCAACACCGACAACTCAAAATTGTTGATTACTTATCACTTCTACTAGTTCTACGTTCTCTGTACAAGCAAACCTGTAAATATACTTACAAATTAATTTTCCTTTAAAAAAGGTGTCTTGAATTTATCTCTCGGTTATTTAATCTGACTCATTTATGGAGAAGCTTAATTTTCAATGAACCAAGGTTGAATGTCTTTCTAATCATGACAATAATGTGTACGAATGTAAATTGTATTCACTGAAGTATTCTCACGTCCTATGTATAAGTAACTTCGATTCAGTCACGTGTCATGTTTCTGAATTTTGTAGCTGGTTGTATGGACCATTGCCCAAAGCTACTTGAAATAAAACAAATAATATTGCCGAAGAGTTCATACATGAGAAATCACGAAAAGGAACTTATACTCTGAAGAACTATTGTAATTTTTACATATCACGAACAAACTGATAATACCTTAATGATTCATTCATGCCCGTTTTGATCAGAGCATAAAAAACTACTGTAAAGCAGGCAAACTTTGTACAAAAAACTAAATTTCTGCTATTAGAAAGAACTATGAGGCAGATACGTATAACGAAATAATTCAAACATGCTTAGCAAACGTTGGCTAGAAGTGTTAAAGATAGCAGCAAAATTATCATAATATGTCTTATTATACTGTCGCTCAAAAAGGATAACGAGGAATTTGCATAACTGGGGCATTTTAAGCTAAATACATAACAAGGTCAGTGAATACCGGTCGCAACAATGTGACTGCAGGAACTCTCAAAATTGGTGTAAATACGTCGTTATCCTCCAGCTACCAAATTTCTTGTGCGATTGCATTTTGCTGCTCTCCTGGAATGTTACATTGTTCATAGTTATGCTGTCATCCCTTTGAGCTGGCGATATATTAAAGTATGCTTGCTATTTTGTTGTCTGCTCCTCTAATAATTGCAAGGACACACCGGTCAAAACCAACGAAAAATTACAAAATACATTTGCGGAGGAAAGCTATGGACTTGTAGTATATATCCGTTATCATACTAGAATGTACACAACAGTATAGTTTGGATTGCAATCTGTTAATAACTCTAAAAACACTTAATGCTAACAACTATTTTCAGAATCGAAAGCAAAGGAATGTATGCAAAATTTTTCGAAGACTGGTTTAAACCAGCTAATTTACTAATAGTACTGGTATGATTATAACCAGTCTAACACGACAACTTTTATCTATTTCTGTTCTTTTGATTCTGAAAATGTCTGTTGGACTAACAAATGTTGTTAATAAATTGAAACACAACACGTAAATATCTTACATCTGCGTTACCTCGTAGTGACCCTATGATTCTGTTTGACAAACCATATGTAGGCCTGTAGTTGAGTCGGCGAAAAGAGATCCCTGGCAACTGCAACGGGCTTGGCATGGTTGCTTCGCGCTTCAACTTCTACCAGTCACGTAAAGCGATTTTGTAGGCGTATCTATGGCAACGCCTCAGTTTTGTCGCAGCTCTATTGTTTCCGCCTGCAGTCGTTTGCGCTTCATGGCTGAAAGCTGGCAACAGCGCTGTCAGCGGCCAGGGTTCTTCTTTCGCTGATTCTATTGTAGTTATTAGGAAGCTTATTGTGATATTTCTAGCCAAAGGACGCCTTTCGCTGGTACCTTGTCGCATCAAGTCGGATGCAACATACGGGGGTCAGGCAGCTAAGATAAGTCACCGCAAATATATCCGAAATGAGTAAACATATAGAGTTGAGGTTTTAGGCAAGTTATATCAAACAATATTGTGAATTTTTTCATGAACACAAGTAATTTTTAATGTTTTAAACTGCCAAATTAATACAGTGAATTAATTTTTTTTCAAAAAAGGAACTACACCCAATTTCTGTGGAAATGGAAAGAGTCATCGAACAAGAGTTCAGCAGTATAACATGAGTGGAACGTGATTACATAATAACAGGATAACAGCACCGTAAACCTCTGTCCCGTCGTCAGCAGAAGAGGTCCGAACAAATGTACAAAGGGCGTTCAAAACGTTTTGCACAGTCGTCTCTAATTTTTTTATTTTTTGCAGGAAGAGAATGAAATTTTTTGTGAACATATTTGGAACATTTAGCTATAAGTTGGTATATAAAAGTATTTTCTTTTTTTTACAGGTGAGCCAGAATGGACCGTGTAGTAGATGTCAGGTTACGACAAAAGTCGGTTATGGAGTTCCTCTTCAAGACCGGCGATGGCTCTGCGACATCAATTCACAGGAAGTTGCTCCCTGTTTATGGGGAGGACACAGTGGATCGCAGCAGTATCCAGCGGTGGTTGCAGAGGTTTAAAGGTGATTTCTCTCTACTGGACAATCCACGATGCGGTAGACCATCGACGGCAGTGAGAGATGTGAATAAGGAGATCATTGATCAAATCATCCAAAATGATAGATGTGTGACGACACGACGCCTTTCTGAAATGACTCTTCTGTCACTGGGTAGTGTGGTATCGCTGGTACAGTCACTAGGGTACAGAAAAATCTGCGCACGTTGGGTGCCTAGATTATTGACAAGAGAAATGAAAACGATGAGGAAGAATGTGTGCGAGGGTCTCGTGAAGAGCTCTACTGAAGAGTGGAAACAGAGTTTTGAAGGTGTCATTACCCAGGATCATTTTTACCTCTTTGGTCGTCTGAAGGCGCACCTGCGCGGTAAAACATTTGATAGTGAGAAAGACCTTATTTCCTGTGTCAAGCTATGATGTAAAAGTCAATCCCCAGAATTTTACCAAAGTGCATTTACACCATGGAAAGAACGTAGGGCCAGATGCGTCACAGCTGACGGAGGCTACATTGAGTAGGCTCAATGTATAGCTAAATGTTCCAAGTATGTTCACAAAAAATTTCATTATCCTCCTGCAAAAAATAAAAAAATTAGAGACGTTTGTTCAAAACTTTTTGAACGCCCTTTGTATATGCATTTACATGTACTTCGACCTGTATTTTCGAGAAATCTGTTTGGCATACTGTGTGCCATCATCGTTTGATTGCTTTTCTGAATATTTTTTTGTTCGCCAGTAGTTTGAAAATAATCCCTGGTTGGTTGCTGATTAAGTTCATTTCATCTTCACCGAGATGCAAGAGTAACTGTGTATTGCGCTGCTAAAGATTTTAATAAAGTATAGTGGAACCAATGTTTGTGTGGATCAGGCGTATTGGGAAATAAATTTAAAAAAACGACGGCGCACCACGAAGGAATTATCTCAATTGGTAGGAAATCGGTATGATTTACACGTACAGACAAACAAATGATTACAATTTCACAAAAATTGGATTTATTCAGGAGAAAGAGCTTCACAAAATGAGCAAGTCAATAACGCGTTGGTCCACCTCTGATCTTCATACAAGCAGTTACTCTTCTTGGGTTGATCGACAGAGTTATTGCATGTCCTACTGACGGATATTGTGATAAATTATGTCCAACTGGAGAATTAGATCGTCAAAACGCCGAGTTGGTTAGTAGGCTCTGTACGTTATACTCCAAACGTTCTCAGTTGTGGAGAGACCGAGCGACCTCACTGGTCAAGGTACTGTTTGGCAAACAAGAAATACAAACTCTCGCCGTGTGCGGGCGGACATTTTCTTGCTGAAGCGTAAGCCCAAGATGGATTGCCGTGAAGAGCAATAAACCGGGACTGGAATACCGTCGACGTACCGCTGTGCTGTTAAGCTGCCACGAATGACAACCAAAAGGGTTCTGCTATGAAAAGAAATGCCAGCCCCACATCATCAGTCCTGACTGAGCAGGCGGCAGTCTGCTCGGTACCCTACTGCCGTCCAGGGTGTCTCCAGATACGTCTTCAGTGGTCACTGGGGCTCAGTTGGAAGCGGGGTCAGTGAGCTTCGAGGATGAATGTACCCGACACCAATGCAAAGGGACTTGTTGGCGTACGGACGGTATTCGGCGCAACGGGCGCCGTGAGCTCAAAACCCTTTATGTGAGCCGCTATTAATGATTCTTCCGGTCGCTGAAGCAACAGCTGCACGTCGGATCGATGACACTCATGAATCCGGGGTCGTGAGTGCGTCTATGACGACTGTTCGGTCCTCTCTTTCTGCCGTTTCTCTACGTCGGCCGCTTCGTTCTTGACGCTGTATTCGGCCGAGGTTGACCCATTCTTGCCAACATCATCGAACAGTGGCATTACTTCACTTCAAATGTCGAGCAGCTCGCCATTACCCCAACCGGCTTCTTTGAGCCGAACTACATATCTTCTCTCAAGTGCTGATATTTGCGTACGTTGATCACGCGCCTGCCTGCGAGGCGTAGTTACTGACCAACTGAGTACAAGGAATGAAACTCGTAGAGACTTTATACTCCGGTATCGCCGTGCCCCCTGCTTATTATCGTTGCCAGCTGCGAGATGGAATTACGCTGCAGCGTCACATGCTCATCCACTGGATCATCAAAGTTTGCATTTTCTGTCGATACCTATACGAATATCAATTTGTGACTAGTTTGTGTATATCCTTCGTGGTATGTCTCTTCTTTTTTTCGACTTACAGTGTATGTTGATGTTTGCTGCTAGGAAAATATTTTGAGTTGTAGTGTCTTTTTTTTAGGTTTATAATGATTGTTACATAAGAAAAACACAATCGCTTCTGTACAAAGTTTTGGTGAATAACACCAAGTGCATAAGAAGAAGCAAAACTAATCCAAAACTACCATTTTGTAATTAAAAAACAGCAAAGTTTAATTTGAAATTTACTGGCACTCGCATACGAGGAGGTTGACTGTACCATATATTATCTATTCTCCCTAACCTGCATCCCTCCCCTTTATGATTTTGTTCACCACTGTCTACTGCCCGTCCCGAAACTGCGTAGGTGCTACCACCTTAGCAATATCGATGCAGTGACCGCTTCCTGAAGTATGGGCATAACATGAAACGTCCTAGACCTTGTATTTTTTAGCTGTTAATTATCACAACTCCGTATTTTGGAAAAGTAAACGTTAGCCGTTGCTGGGCCCACCCACCATCAGCCAAATATGTAGGTCGCAGGTAAACATTCTTCCAGCGAAACTTATTCACTCTGGCAGTAGTCACAGTTCCAGTTGCTGTTATCAATGTGTCACCACCAGTAATCAACAAGTATCGTCACACTGCCACAATGATCGCCGCGTGTCACGGTGTTTATCTATTAACCGAGCCTGAACCAACGTACTGTTACTGACAGCTGTCCAGACTGAACTACTGATAGATTACCCGTCGTTTGCTGAGTTAACTTAGATGAGTGTTCAGAACTTTTACATCAGTGCCATGCCTTCTCATCAAACAAAGTTAAGTGTCTATTTGTTTGCCTATTATTATAAGAAATGATTATTAATTGTTTCTTATTGCGTTGCCCACATTACTTGTGTTTTAGTTCTACTGTTCCCCGAGATCAGACAGTTTCAGCGTGAGAGCACTCCATCTGAATTCAGCAACTGATTTCTGTGGTAGGAGTTCACACCCTGCTAATTTTATTTTGGGCGCCAAACTTGGTTGGTGAACACAAAATAAATGTCGTGCAAACCTACCAGGTCGACGCTTGCGGCCTCTCAAGTAGAACTTCACGCTGTCTATATCTGCTGACCCACAGAAACAGGTTCAGCAGCGGCTGTTGCAGCCGTACCTCTGTGAGACGACTGGTGTCAAACAAGGGTCCGGCGAGTAACTGCTGGCGACGCCGCCGCACGCAGCCGGTTGCTAGGAGACGCAGCTCCGCCTGCCGCGGCTGTTCCGCTGTTTACCCGCGCGCCTTGAAGCCGTGACGCCTGCCGCCGTCTAATGCGGCCGCCCCCGCTCTCCGTCGTTTTCCGCCCCATTAGACATTCGGGCCGGCTCAGGCTCAGCACCAGCGTCTGCTGCCTGCCTGCAGCTGCCGACGACAGCCCAGGCGGTAAGTCTGTACCACACCACAACACGCTGCGCGTCGGAGCGTCATGCCCATTACCTAGCAGTCCGTCAGAAACGAGAGCCCGCAACGGGAAACTCGTCTGCATTCGCGTGGCATCCACTGCATTTCAAAGACTACAGCCAGTGTTTACAGTGTGGAAACGACAATTAAGTCAAAGTGCTAGAGACCACCTTTGCCAGGGAGACTTTTTAAGGTGGCACTAAACCTGTAGCATTCGGCGTGCGTTGAGCTCTTGGCTGCCGAACGCCGAAGACGCGAGGTGCTCTCCTAGATGTAGAGGAGCGCCTTGAATCAGACATGCGCATTTCCCCGTACACTGAGTCACTAGACGAACAGCCGTCCGGAGTGGCCGAACGGTTCTAGGCGCTACAGTCTGGAACCGCGCGACCGCTACGGTCGCAGGTTCGAATCCTGCCTCGGGCATGGATGTGTGTGATGTCCTTAGGTTAGTTAGGTTTAAGTAGTTCTAAGTTCTAGGGGACTAATGACCTCAGACGTTAAGTCCCATAGTGCTCAGAGCCATTTGTACCATTTTTTGAACTAGACGAACAACAAATTCTCGCTGTTCAGCAGCTCTGCGGAATGAAAAGCGGCTCGGCACTCGTAATTACTGGATATGTTTTTGTGGTGCTAGCTTGTGGCAGTACGTTAAAGAAGGAGAAGAACCCGAGAGAAAAGAAGACAGTGCACGGAGTCATCTAATTAAAGCCGAAAAACAAAAGTGTTGATTAATTGAAAGCAAAATTATATTCATAATCTCCTTTTGCAAACTTAACTTTATTATTTAACTTACTTCAGCAGCCATTACACTTCTAATGTGTTGAGGTCCGTGGCTGCGCCCCGTTTCGAGGCGTCCGAGACGTTATTCGTCACTAAGAGAAAGCAAGGCGCTTCCCTCATGTACATCGATACATTGTTGTACGAGTGTCCTGTCCGAGACGTTCACCATGCCTCTGACCTCTTGAGAACATCGTCACGGGTTGCTGAGGGATGGGATCGACACCATTAGCCAACCACTGTTGTTGACGAAAAGAGCGTCGAATGACATACAAGTTTAGTTTGACTCAGCGTCCAGTTGGATTAGATTCGTTGTAACTGCCGAAGATGGCAGCTTTGCATTCCCTTAAAGCACCTACAAATGCAACCTGTACTTTTGCTCCAATGCTGCATACGCACAACGACTTCAATTTTAATTATTTGCTACCTATCCTAGTGTTGCAGTTTTAATGGGCAGCAGTCTGTTTGTCAATGAACTTACTATCAGTCACTCTCGGGCACTCTCACAGCCACCGCGGACGGAATGTAATGTCAGGAGGGTCCTAGCGAGAGTTACGCCGCACCTTGGGCAGAGACCGCAGGAGCTCTGGAGTCTAAGGAGCTGGCAGCGTGCCCCGGAGAGTCGGCCACCTTGGCATTCTGCTGGAGTGGCGCGGTGGCCACTGGAGCGCGGCGTGTCCAGACTCCCACGTGACTCTCCCAGGCGACACATCGCCTCTGGAGGCCGGGCACGTACACGCCGGTTCGTGGAGCCACCCAGCGACAACTGGGGGCGGGCGCATTCTGCACTCCAACACACGCCCCGTTACATCAGAGCATAATTACGTGCTTTGTTGGTTTCATTTCATGCACAATATTCCCACGAGTGACCAGTCCTCTTCTTCAGGTAAAGCGAGCTGTGTTGTTATTAGGGCTGCTGATAAAAATATCGATATATCTATATTTTTCCAAAAAGTATCGATATGTATATAGGCGATATTTTTTCTACCGGTATGACAATATTTAAATAACAATATAGCGTGCGGCTATTTTTATTTTATATTTTTTTACAATTTTTGGTAAATATTTAAAGTTGTTCTTTTGAGGTTGATGTAGAACATAATTTTACTTTCACTGTGTGAAGGAGTCTTACTACTTTTTCAGCTTTCATCGCGTCCGATTTTTCTCTCTGGCTAAGCGAAGCAAGTATCTGTGGCAGAAAAGAAGAACGTCGATTGCACTGGGGGGTGGCGGTGAGAACGGAATAACACGATTTTCCATGTGAAGAAGCAGCACATCAGTTGCATTAAAAAACAGTTTTTAATGCAACTAGTGTGCTGTTGCTTCACAGTGACATTCTACAAAAACCGTTGCTGAAAATGATGAACAAAATCGAAATGACAAGATTGGTCTTTACGATGGACGGAGACGTGTGAGAGGAAATGCTGACGTAATCGGCGTTTGGGGCTACAAACGGAAACTGCAACACTTAGCTTCAGTACTTAATTTTGACACCACAACTGGCGCTGGCAGAAATGAAAAAAAAAAAAAAAATAGGGAAGTCGACATGCAGTGTTCCGCAAAAATCCTATGTGCGACGAAACCTAGCGACGGACCCACTTACATACAGTTAAATGGTTCAAATGGCTCTGAGCACTATGGGACTTAACATCTGAGATCATCAGTCCCCTAGAACTTACAACTACTTGAACCTAACTAACCTAAGGACATCACACACATCCATGCCCGAGGCAGGATTCAAACCTGTGTCCGTAGCGGTCACGCGGTTCCAGACCGAAGCGCGTAGAACCGCTCGGCCACTGCGGCCGGCATATAGAGTTACCTTCGTTACCAAAGTGGTTATCGTCAAGCGTGAACGTGCATTGTTTTCCTTTAAATACTTGTTATAAGGGGAATAGGCAGGCTGCTAGTTTGTTGAGCCGCTCGTTGTGGCCGTGCGGTTCTAGGCGCTTCAGTCTGGAACCGCGTGACCGCTACGGTCGCAGGTTCGAATCCTGTCTCGGGCATGGATGTGTGTGATGTCCTTAGGTTAGTTAGGTTTAAGTAGTTCTGAGTTCTAGGGGACTGATGACCTCAGATGTTAAGTCCCATAGTGCTCAGAGCCAGCCTAGTTTGTTGATGTACAGATATCTAATAATAAATCAATATATAAGTATGCAGCTCTAAAACTGGCAGTGTATTTACAATGTGCACCCGATATTTTTATAGGCAGGTACGTCGATATTTTTCCCGTCCATATATCGATATCTCGACACTCTTTATCCAGATATCGAGAGACGATAATGATGTATTTTAAATATCGATATATTGGATTTCTGATATTTTTAAAAATATCAACAGCCCTAGACATGTTATGCATACTCGCTGCCTTGAATCCAGCCAGACTGTGGTGCAACGCGGCTATTTATACCAGAGTTCGAATCCCGGAGGCAGCTACGCCCTTCGACGCTCGCTTGTTTTTCGGAACTCGCACTGTTTATCCTCCCTCATAATACCTGAGATCCTCGCGAGAGCCAATCACGACAAAAGTATTCCACTTGGTGGGCAAGATATAGGAGACAGGTGAAATACCCTCAGACTTAAGACAGAATGTAATAATTTCAATTCAGAAGACGGCGGATGCTGACAGGTGTGAATACTAGCAAACTATCAGTTTACTAACTTGTGGTTGCATAGTAATGACACGAGTTATTTACACATGAATGTAAACATCAGTCAGGTATCCAGAGAAATGTAGAAAGACGCGAGGCAATACTGACAATCCCAAGCGACTGGAGAAAAGCACAGGTGACCCCTGTATATATGAGGGGTAAAAGAAAGGAGTCACAAAATCACAGACAAATATCCTCAGCGTCGGTTTTCGGCGGAATTGCTGCACATATTCTGCGTGTGAATATAACAAATTTCCTTGAGACGGCAAAGCTTCTGTCCACAAATCAATATACATTTTGCTTCTGCGAAACTCAGCTTGTCCTTTTCTGACATGATGTACTGGGAACCGTCGGTCAAGGGCAGCAGGCAAATTCCTAGATTTCAGGAAAGCATTTGACACGGTACCTCACTGCAAACTGTTAACTGGGTTCCCAGATAATTGAATGGTTCGAGACTTCTTAAGTAATAGATCCCAGTACGTTGTCCTCGACTGGGAGTGTTCGTCAGAGATAAGAGTATGGTGAGGAAAGCCCCAGGGAAGCGTGATAGGAGCGTTGTTATTCTCTTTACGCATAAATCTAATCAAATCACATGCCTGTGCAGTGTTACCTCAGTAGTGCGAGTGGATTCGTGATTTCGTGTCACGAAGGTCAAGCACGGAGTAACCGACGGAAAATAGTGGAGTGAAATAGAAATGATTACGGCGTTCCCCGAGAAAGTGTTATATAGGCCCTATGCTGTTCCTGATCTATACGGTATAAACGATTTAGGAGACAATCTGAGCAGCCCTCTTAGACTGTTTGCAGATGATGCTGACATTTGCCGTTTAATAAAGTCCTCAGAGCATCAAAACTATTTGCAAAACGATATAGACAAGATATCTCTATGGTGCGAAGAGCGTCAATTGATTCTAAATAAAGAAAACTGAAGTCATCCTCATGACTACTAAAAGAAATCTGCAAAATTTCGGTCCCACGATAAGTCAGACAAATGTAAAGTCTGTAAGCTCAACCAAATACTGGGTGATTACAGTTATGAATAACTTACGTTGTAACGATTATTTAGATAATGTTATGGGGAAAGTAAACCAAAGACTGGGATTTATTGGCAGAACATTTAGGAAATGCAACATGTCTACTAAAGAGGCTCCTTCCAGTTTGCTCGTCCACCCTCTTTTGGAGTATTGCTGTGCTGTGTGGGATCCTCATCAGATAGAATTGGCGGAGGACATCCAAAAAGCTAAAAGAAGAGTAGCTCGTTTTGTATTATCGCTCATTTTGGATTGACGGATATGATACGTGAACTGTGGTAGCAATATTTAAACCGTAGGCGTTATTCGTTGCGGCAGGATCTTCTCATGAAATCAACACCAACTAACTTTCTCCCCGAGCGGTCTAAGGCGCTGCAGTCATGGACTGTGCGGCTGGTCCCGGCGGAGGTTCGAGTCCTCCCTCGGGCATGGGTGTGTGTATGTCCTCAGGATAATTTAGGTTAAGTAGTGTGTAAGCTTAGGGACTGATGACGTTAGCAGTTAAGTCTCATAAGATTTCACACACATTTAAACATTTTTTTAACTTTTTCCTGAGAGTGTGAAAATATTTTGCTGGCACCCACTTACACAGTGGGAAGGGGGTGGAGAGATGATCATCATAGTAAAATAGGAGAAACCAGGGCTCGAACGGAAAGATTCAAGTGTTCGTTTTTCCCGCGCGCTGTTCGAGAGTGGAACGGTAGAGAGATAGCTTGAAGGTAGTTCGATGATCCCTCTGCCAGACACTTAAATGTAAATTGCAGAGTAATTATGTAGATGTAGAAACGATCTGGCGGACAGGGTGGGCAGCAATCTGCGACTATTTGCTGATGATGCTGAGATGTATGGAAAGACGTCCTCGTTTAGTAACTGTATGAGTGACTTAGACAAAGGTTCTAGTTAGTGTGACGAATGGCAGCTAGCTCTGAATGTAGAAAAATGTAGTTTAATGCAGATGAGTAGTGAAAATAATCCTGTAATATTCGGGTACAGCATTAGTAGTGTGCTCCTTAACACAGTCACGCCGATTAAGTATTTAGACATTGGAAAGTGATACGAAATGGAACGAGCACATTATTGACGGCGGAAGAGAAGGTAGTGTACAGGAATGGAAAAGGTAACGGAGTAACTAGTATCGGTACATACAGTCCTCTGCCACGGCCTGTACAGGGTCTGGCTGGCTCAAATGGCTCTGAGCACTATGGGACTCAACATCTGAGGTCATTAGTCCCCTAGAACTTAGAACTACTTAAACCTAACTAACCTAAGGACATCACACACATCCATGCCCGAGGCAGGATTCGAACCTGCGACCGTAGCAGTCGCGCGGTTCCTGACTGCGCGCCTAGAACCGCTAGACCACCGCGGCCGGCACAGGGTCTGGAGGAGTATACACACGGATGGAGAAATTATGTGGGTCCTGTGATATTTATCGCTACTTAAAATAAGTTCACGGTTTGCATCTCAGTTAACAATATTATTAGGGGTAATGTTTAAATCTCTCGTAGTTCTTCACCATAATGTCGGTCCTCCTCCTAGTTTTGTCTCGTTAAGAACGGAAAGGAGAATAACAAAGAGTCTCGCAGTTTCCCACGTGATCTGAAGCTGGTATGTAGAGGTTGCTGACGCGATCAGACCTTGATGCTTAGTGGCAGAAACAGCAGCGTTGCCTCACGTCGTCCATCTCACGCCTCTGCAATTACTATAACCACTTCTCCGTCACCCCTCTCCACCTTCACCCGCCGGCTGTTACTTCCTCTTTCAGTCAGCAAGAGTATGCGGAACCGACGTGTGCTTCCTTTGTGCAACTTTGTTAATGTTATGAGGGACGGAGCAGAAAGACGTGTCGAAGCAGCGAAATCCTATGCGTTTCCTGCGAGACAGTACTCTCACCAAGCTCCGAATTTGTCTGGTAACACATTTACTAACACTTGGCCAGCCCTCGTATGATGGTGCATGTAACACCGCAGCACTTCCTACTAATCTGGAGCTGGGGCGCCGGCCGTTGTGGCCGAAAGGTTCTAGGCGCTTCAGCCTGGAAACGCGCTGCTGCTACAGTCGCAGGTTCGAATCCTGCCTCGGGCATGGATGTACGAGGTGCATTCAAGTTCTAAGGCCTCCGATTTTTTTCCTAATTAACTACTCACCCGAAATCGATGAAACTGGCGTTACTTCTCGACGTAATCGCCCTGCAGGCGTACACATTTTTCACAACGCTGACGCCATGATTCCTTGGCAGCGGCGAAGGCTTCTTCAGGAGTCTGTTTTGACCACTGGAAAATCGCTGAGGCAATAGCAGCACGGCTGGTGAATGTGCGGCCACGGAGAGTGTCTTTCATTGTTGGAAAAAGCCAAAAGTCACTAAGAGCCAGGTCAGGTGAGTAGGGAGCATGAGGAATCACGTCAAACTTGTTAACACGAAGAAACTGTTGGGTAACGTTAGCTCGATGTGCGGGTGCGTTGTCTTGGTGAAACAGCACACGCGCAGCCCTTCCCGGACGTTTTTGTTGCAGTGCAGGAAGGAATTTGTTCTTCAAAACATTTTCGTAGGATGCACCTGTTACCGTAGTGCCCTTTGGAACGCAATGGGTAAGGATTAAATGGTTCAAATGGCTCTGAGCACTATGGGACTTAACATCTTAGGTCATCAGTCCCCTAGAACTTAGAACTACTTAAACCTAACTAACCTAAGGACATCACACAACACCCAGCCATCACGAGGCAGAGAAAATCCCTGACCCCGCCGGGAATCGAACCCGGGAACCCGGGCGTGGGAAGCGAGAACGCTACCGCACGACCACGAGATGCGGGCAGGTAAGGATTACGCCCTCGCTGTCCCAGAACATGGACACCATCATTTTTCCAGCACTGGCGGTTACCCGAAATTTTTTTGGTGGCGGTGAATCTGTGTGCTTCCATTGAGCTGACTGGCGCTTTGTTTCTGGATTGAAAAATGGCATCCACGTCTCATCCATTGTCACAACCGACGAAAAGAAAGTCCCATTCATGCTGTCGTTGCGCGTCAACATTGCTTGGCAACATGCCACACGGGCAGCCATGTGGTCGTCCGTCAGCATTCGTGGAACTCACCTGGGTGACACTTTTCCCATTTTCAGATCGTCATGCAGGATTGTGTGCACAGAACCCACAGAAATGCCAACTCTGGAGGTGATCTGTTCAACAGTCGTTCGGCGATCCCCCAAAACAATTCTCTCCACTTTCTCGATCATGTCGTCAGACCGGCTTGTGCGAGCCCGAGGTTGTTTCGGTTTGTTGTCACACGATGTTCTGCCTTCATTAAACTGTTGGACCCACGAACGCACGTTCGACACATCCATAACTCCATCACCACATGTCTCCTTCAACTGTCGATGAATATCAATGGGTTTCACACCACGCAAATTCAAAAAACGAATGATTGCACGCTGTTCAAGTAAGGAAAACGTCGCCATTTTAAGCATTTAAAACAGTTCTCATTCTCGCCGCTGGCGGTAAAATTCCATCTGCCGTACGGTGCTGCCATCTCTGGGACGTATTGACAATGAACGCGGCCTCATTTTAAAACAATGCGCATGTTTCTATCTCTTTCCAGTCCGGAGAAAAAAAAATCGGTCTTAGAACTTGAATGCACCTCGAATGTGATGTCCTTAGGTTAGTTAGGTTTAAGTAGTTCTAAGTTCTAGGGGACTGATGACCTCAGATGTTAAGTCCCATAGTGCTCAGAACCATTTGAGCCATCTGGGGCTATGTCAAGTAGGCTGGATGATGTGAGGCGTGTCGTAAGAGGATCCTGTACCACTACTTTGTCCCAAATGTTGCGCAGCGCTAAGCGATGGTTTCTTGGAGTGGACAGGTGCATTGCGCCTAAACGTCCCCATGTAAGGATACTGTCTGATCAAAAGCACTCGGACACCTATTAGTAGACATTAATATGGGATGTGTTCATCCTTCAGCTTTATGAACTCCGCTGGAGAGACTTCTAATGAGGCATCTGTGGAGAAAGAGCAGCCCGTTCTTACTCTAGAGCCGAAACCAGAGACGGTAGTTGTTGCGGTGTAACTTCAAGCGCCGCACGTCGGACAGGACGTTACAGCAGAGAGGGCTGCGAGACGACGTCAGCCAATGGTACGCTGATGGACCCCTCTCCGGGACGACACCGAGACAGGAGCGGACTCTGCATGAGATCCACAGAGCAGTGGACAATGGCTCTCAGGCTGATGCCGTGTTCTTTGATTTCAGTAAGGCATTTGACACCGTCCCGCTCTGCCATTTAATGAAAAAAATACGAGTCTACGGAATATCGGAGCAGACTTGCGATTGGATTCAAGAATTTCTTGCGGATAGAACTAAGCACGTCGCTCTTAACGGAACTAAATCGGAGGATGTAAAGGTAATATCCGGAGTACCACAGGGAAGTGTGATAGAACCGTTGCTGTTTACAGTATATATATAAATGATGTAGTAGAAAGCGTCGGATGTTGTTTAAAGACTATTCGCAGATGATGCAGTTGTCTATACGAAAGTAGTAAGAATTTTCAGAACGACCTGCAGAGAACTGATGAATGGTGCAGTCTCTGGCAGTTGACCCTGAACGTAAATAAATGTAACATATTGTGCATACATAGGAAAAGAAATCCACTACTGTACAGCTACACTATTAATGACTACAGCTGGAGACAGCGTCTGCCGTAAAATACCTACGGGTAACTATCGAGAGCAACCTTAAGTGGAATGAACACATAAAAAAGATAGTGGGGAAAGCAGACACCAGACTCAAATTCATCGGAAATGTAACTCATCCACGAGAGAAGTGGCTTTTAAGGCGCTTGTTCGCCCGATTCTTGAGTATTGTTCATCTATCTTGGATCCCTATCAGGTAGGACTGATGCAGGAGATAGAGAAGATTTAACGAAGGGCGGCGTGTTTCGTTAGGGATGGTTTAGCTGGCGAGAGAGCGTTACAGAGATGTTAAACAAACTCCACTGACAGATGTTACAAGAGAGGCGTTGTACATCACGGAGAGATTTACTATTGAAATTTCGGGACAGTACTTCTCAGGAGGAGTCAGACAACATATTACTTTCCCCTTCACATACATATCACGTATTGATCGCGAGGAGAAAATTCGAGAAATTTGAGCCACTACAGAGGCTCACCGACAATTGTTCTTCCCACGCACTATTCGCGAGTGGAACAGGGTTGGAGGGATCAGATAGTGGTACCGAAAGTACCTTCCGCCACACATAATTAAGTGGCTTGCGGATTATGATGTAGATGTAGATGTACACGAAGAGAATATAAGCGCCGCGCCGCCTAGGCGCGGCCCGAGTTGAAGTCGAGCCCACCTACGAACGCAACAGAAGCAAGTTACAAACTGTATTGGTTCAATTGTAATACGAATTCTATATACTGAAGAGCTTGCTTGTTTTTGTCTGTCGCCCCTTGCTTGCGACACGTCTGTATCTCACAAAGTTAAGTATTGTATTCATTTCCTTTTGTAATAAACTCCATTAATACAATTTGCTTGAATTATTGTCTAGCGATCTGAGAAAGCAGCTTTCCCAGGCACCCTATATTAGTTAGTAGGCAGAACAATGCTGATGACATGGTCCTTCTAGCCACAGGGGGAAAAGAATTACAGGATTTGGTGGACACCACTGAAGCTAACGGAAAAAAATTATGGAATGAAAATTAACACAAAGAAAACAAAACTATAGGCACTAGGAGGAAATAAAGAAATAAAAACTATGCTAGATGGACAAATATTAGAACAGGTGCAAAATTTTAAGTATCTTCGAAGCCGGATACACACCGACTGGAAGTGCACCACAGAAATTAAAACAAGGATAGCAATGGCAAAAGAGGCATTTTATAAGAAAAGGAGAATTTTCTGCAGCGGTCTGGACAGAGAGCTCAGGAAGAGACAGAGAAAGGCTGGAGGCTTTTGAGATGTGGACATGGCGGAGGATGGAAAGAATAAGTTGGATGGACAGAGTCAAAAATGAAGAGGTACTGAGAAGAGTGGGAGAGAAAAGAGAGTTACCAGATGTAATAAAAAGAAGAAAAAGAAATTCAATTGGGCATATATTAAGAAAGAATGACGGACTGATAAAAACAGTTTTAGAAGGTTATGTAGAAGGGAAAAGGAAGCGAGGAAGGAAGAGATTTCAGATAGTGGATGACGTGATGGACGGTACAACATACAGCAGCCTTAAGAAGGAAGCAATGGATTGCAGAAAATGGAGACGCAAAGGACCTGCTAATATATCAGAAAACTGATGAGCAGAACAAAACAGTAGTGAGTTTGGACGCTGGTCACTGAAGCAAAGCGACCTTCTAAATCATCCCAATGGTCTTCCGTTGGGTTCAGGTCTGGGTTCTGATCAGGTAAGTCCATTCCAGAAATGTCATCGTCTACAAAACATTTCCTCGCCATTGCTGTTTTATAGCAGGGTGCATTTTAATGCTGTTATAGTCAACTTCTCCGAGCTGTTCATCTACTGTACGCAGTACACAACGCTCTAAAATGTGTTAATATGCTTCCGAATTTAACGATTTCTCAAGCGCAATAAGGGGACCACACCCTAACCACGAAAAGCTCCCCTACACCGTAACACCACCTCCTCTGTACTTGACTTCAGCACTGCAGATAATGGCAGGTAACGTTCTCGAGACATTCGCCAAACTCCCTCGAATTACCACAGGGTACAGCGTGATTCATCACTCCAACTGACTCGTTTGCGGGCATCCACTGTCCACTGGTGTCGCTGTTTACACCATTTCAAGCGCTATTATTCATTCGTGTCAGAAGTAAAAGGACACAGACTGTGCTGATTTAAAAGTATACATATTTGTATACATGAGTAATTCAAAGACATATAGACGTAATAAAATGGACACACAGGGAAAAAAAGTTAGAAATCAATATTTACATAAATATTTACAGTTCGACCCTGGCTATACTTTGACCTCTGTGAATTGGAACAGAAGACTGTAGAATGTTCTTCCTGGACTTCAGTAGAGGTGGTTGTGGCTGATGTTCGTGCAAGGGGTGGGCCGGTTTATTGCAGACCTTTTACCTCTCGTTGCTAGCAGCTATATCGCGTCTAATATCGAGTGGGGCTATACCTGCAAGTGTATACAGCTTCTGTATTGGCGTTGGATTCAGACAGCCAGTGATTGGCGTGCAGGTTTCATTCAGGGCGGTGTCCACTTTTTTTGCAAGTGCAGAATTGTATCACACTGGAGCGGCATATTCGGCAGCGGAGTAGCAGAGTGCCAGGGCAGTTGTTCTCACTGTCTGGGGCACCCCATCCAGAACGAGTCACCTTGCGCAGTAGTCAATTTCGCGATGAAACCTTAGCTTTAACGTTGGTGCAGTGTGTTTTGAAGATCCAGGGTAGCATCAAGGTAAACTGGAGGACTGCAGTGTTCCAACTCCTTTCCATTCCAGTTCACAAGCAGCTGTCAAGAAGCTTCTCTGTTCTTCAGATGAAAAGGATATCTTTTAGTTTTTGATGGATTTGGCTTAAGATGATTTTCATGATATTCTGAGAGAATCTTCAGAGCAGCAGTGAGGTTTTCTTCTACTGTCTCAAAATTATTACCCTGAGTTGCCGATGCCAGGTCGTCTGCATATAGGAAGCTTGTTGTGTGGAGAGGAAGTGGTTGGTCATTGGTGTAGATATTAAACAGCATTGGTGCTAAGGCACTGCCTTGCGGGAGTCCATTCTTTTGTATTCACCATCTGAACTCCTGACGTGAGAAGGTGAAGACACAAGGTCAACCGAGAGCTACACTAGCTGATGAAAAGTATCCGGATACTCCTATATAATTAACAGAAGTACCAACAGTTATTTATATAGGACTGTCCGGATACTTTTGATCAGCTCGGTTGACCTTGTGTCTTCACCTTCTCACGCCAGGAGCTCAAAACAGTGTTTTGTTCTTGCTTGTATTTTGTTTGTTAGTGGTGTTCTTTGTTTTGAGATAATGTTTTCCTATACCAAGATGTTAAATCGTAAAACAGGAGATATTTCTCTTTCCTAGTATTCATCCCGTCATACGAGGTCCTCTGTTTTCATGACTTACAAGCACTCCGTCTTCAGGCCACGAGTGGCCTACCGGGACCATCCGACCGCCGTGTCATCCTCAGAGGAGGATGCGGATAGGAGGGGCGTGGGTTCAGCACACTGCTATCCCGGTCGTTATGATGGTATTCTTGACCGAAGCCTCTTCTATTCGGTCGAGTAGCTCCTCAATTGGCATCACGGGGCTGAGTGCACCCCAAAAAATGGCAACAGCGCATGGCGGCTGGATGGTCACCCATCCAAGTGCCAGCCAAGCCCAAAAGCGCTTAACTTCGGTGATCTCACGGGAACCGGTGTATCTACTGCGGCACTCTTTTCATGACTCAGAAAATGTAATTCATTTTAGCTCTTGTATTGACTGCACTTTCCGTCATTGCCGCGGTTGTCAGTTGACCTAACAGAAGGAAGTCGTGTTCGACGTCTGTCTGTACATCGTCTGAAACTCCGTCCTGTGTCTTCTCGTATTTTTACTGTTTGTGACTTGTGTTTTACGAGGAAGAGATTGATGACCAGCCCAGCATTTGTTTGAACGACCCTGAAAAACCGCCTGAAAACCACACTCAGCCTGGCCGGATTTTATCCGTGTCTCTGTCATCTCACTGCGCGGCATGCTATACGAGAAAGTTTTCAAATCGCTAGACAAGCAACAGCACTGACGAATTCCTCGAAATTTCGTAAACTGCGACCTTGTTTAAGAAGTGTAAAAAAGCTAGGAGTATCACGATCAAGTAGAACGAGAATCTGTTTACACAACACTGATGGAAAACTAATGCATTAGTTTTCCGTCAGTGTTGTGTAAACAGATTCTCGTACCAACGTCAAGGACGTGGTCGCAAAAATTTAACAGTTTATCTGATAACAGGTACAGAGAAAGACGAGGAAGGTAGCTGGGTAGACACTGAACATTTCCAGACGACGTTTGACAGCCGTCGTTGTACAATCGACTCTTTTATTTTCTATGGGATCGAGATATTCCACGAGTGTATAGAAACCATATGGCGGCATTCGTTTTATTTATATCATGGTTAAAAACATACCAATTCAGCTGAACAACTGGAAGTACACCTTTAGACAGTGGAGAGCTTAGTACGAGTGGGGGCGTTACTTTCTTGTCCGGGGACGTCCCCTCCGAACCGCTGGACACGCCGTCGGTTGGCCCGTCCTTGGGCCAGGGAGGTGAGGTCCCAGTGTCTTTGAACCTAGCTGGCTGGGCGCATTGGCCCGCTGCCTCCCCCCCCCCCCCTCCAACCCCCCCTTCTTCCCCCCGCACGTCCTTCCACACTCCTAGTACAGCATTCCCCATTTCGCCATTTCCAGCTAGCGTGCCTTCTCCGTGCAAACACGCACGGTTCGGGCGAGACCAGCGGCTCGGCGTAGCGTGCTTACCTCGCGACGCGCCTCACCTTCTGCTTATTCCCACTACCTGCCGACAGTCGTGTAACGAGGCGTCCGACACGAGCAGATGCTGTTCAACATTTGTGATCCGAGTAGAGTGCCTTGTGCTCGGTGACTCGCTTCAGCCACACGTGTTTCAGCGTGCCGGTGTAGCACGCCGGCATCGCTGCTGACCCGTATAGCGGAGGGCGCGGGATCGAGACTCGACTCGGCCGTGACTCATAAATATGCCGGTTTTCTCACGTGTGCGGATGCAGAGTGCGACTGCGTGTGTGTGAGGGAGTGGAGGGGGTGGGGAGGAGTGGGTCACACGGTATCTACATCTACATCTACATGGTTACTCTGCAGTTCACACTTAAGTGCCTGGCAGAGGGTTCATCGAACCATTTTAATACTACTTCTCTACTATTCCGCTCTTGAATGGCGCGTGGGTAAAAGGAACACCTAAATCTTTCCGTTCAAGCTCTGATTTCTCTTATTTTAATACGATGATCATTTCTCCCTACGTAGGCAGGTGTCAACAAAATATTTTCGCATTCGGTAGAGAAAGTTTTTGATTGAAATTTCGTAAATAGATCTCGCCGCAAAGGAAACCGTCTTTGTTTCAGCGACTGCCACCCCAGCTCGCGTATTATTTCAGTGACACAGTCACCACTATTGCGCGATAACACTAAACGAGCTGCCCTTCTTTGTACTTTTTCGATGTCCTCCGTCAATCCTACCTGGTAAGGATCCCATACCGCGCAGCAATATTGCAGCAGAGGACGGACAAGTGTAATGTAAGCTGTCTCTTTAGTGGGTTTGTCGCATCTTCTAAGTGTTCTGCCAACAGAGCGCAGTCTTTGTTTCGCCTTCCCCGCGATATTATCTATGTGGTCTTTCCAATTTAAGTTGTTCGTAATTGTAATTGCTAGGATTTAGTAAAGTTGAAAGCCCTTAGAACTGTGCGATTTATCGTATTCTCAAAATTTATCGGATTTCTTTTAGTACCCCTGTGGATAACCTCGCACTTTTCTTTGTTTAGTGCTGATTGCCACTTTTCGCACCATACAGAAATTTTCTCTAGATCATTTTTTGTTACTGCTTCTATTCCACTGCCCCCACAAATATGAATTGCTGTCACCCCTGCTTTTAACATGCCACAGTACCTACGATATTAATTTAAAATAACATTAATCCTTTAATTTCATTAATATAAATTATTTTAATATATTAACAATAATAATAATAATAATAATAATAATAATATCAGTTCATGCCATGATGCGTCGTTTCTACACACTGGAGGCCTTATATGCTGCAGAATGCCTTGCTAAGAACAGAAGAGTTATGGTCGGGAAACTAGAAATAAGAGAAAGACAGATCTTTAGGATAATCCTAGGGCAGATCAAAGAAAATGGTAAATTCACAACCATGAGCTCGTATACACAAGTACGAGGGGCGTCCAATAAGTAATGCAACAAATTTTTTTCAGAACTAATTTTGGTTGAAAAAATGCAGAATTTGTTGTGGTACATCTTGGAATATTCCCGCTTCAGCCAATGTAGTTTTATGAAGTTCTAACAGGTGGCGGCGCTACACGAAGCCTTCCAAATGGCGTCTGTAGCGGAGGTGCGATCCACGCAGAGAGCGGTCGTTGGGCTTCTTGCGGTTGAAAACCAGAGCATCGCAGGTATTCATACGCGCTTGAAGAATGTCTACGGAAATCTGGCAGTGAATACAAGTACGGTGAATCGTAGGGCGAGGCGTCTTTCATCATCACAACAAGGTCGCGCAAACCTGTCCGATCTCCCACGCGCCGGCCAAACACACACAGCCGTGACCCGTGCAATGTTGGAACGTGCGGACACTCTCATTCGAGGTGATCAACGGATCACAGTCAAACACCTCGCCGCTCTATTGGACGTCTCTGTTGGTGGTGTTGACACTTTCCTCCAGCATCTTGGGTACTTGAAGGCGTTTGTCCGCTTGGTTCCTCGCCTTGGCGAAAATTGTCACAGGCGCTGAAACATACGTTCATCACTAAAAACCGGAAACAAAAAGGCAATCCATGCAATGGCGCCACACCCACTCTCCCCCAAAGAAAAAGTTGAAAGTCGCACGCCCAGCCGGTAAAGTGTTGGCGACGGTCTTCTGTGACTCCGAAGCTGTTACCCTGTTTGGTGGCCTCTCTCATGGTGCAACTATCAACTCCGATGTGTGTTATGCTATGTTCAGGAAACTGAAGACACGATTTCAGCGCGTTCGTCGCCACAAAAATGCAAACGAACTTCTCCTTCTCCATGACAACGCAAGGTCTCGCGCAACTTTCCGCTCCCGAGAGGAGCTCACAAAACTTGATTGGACTATTCTTTCTCTCATCCACCCTACAGATCGGGTCTCGCACCTTCCGACTTCCATCTGTTTGGCCCAATTAAGTATGCGCTGTTTGAAAGCAGTACGTTGATGATAGAGAGGTTGTTGACGCAGAAAGACGTTGGTTCAGACGTCGATCAATAGAATTGTACCGTGCGGGCACACGGGACCACCCAGTAACGTGGCGGAAGGCCGTCGCATTGAACGGAGATAGTCTTCAAAAACAGGCTTTTCTAGCCAGAAGAGAGTGGAATAATATGGTATATTGGAATGCTAAATAAAACCAACCTGCCTTCAGGAAAAAGTGTTGCATTAATTATTAAACGCCCCTCGTAATAACAAAAAGTAGTATTAGTTGATACAAAGAGACTGCATAGTAACATGAACCGGAGGCCTTAAATGCCGGAGAATGCCTTCATATGAACAGAGAAGATCTGATCGGAAAATTAGATAGAAGACGAAGATAGATCTTGAGGATAATCCTAGGCCCGAAGTAAGAGAATGGTGAATTCTGGAAACGTCTTAACCACGAAATCCATAAACACCTAGAAAAGATTACAGACACCACTCGTAGAAGGATGAATGTCTATGGCCTTGATCATTTCGAGGAACACACCCGATTAATAATTTCGTGTTGCTCACTGGCATGGTACACTAATATTAATTATTAATAAGGGCCACCACGACTATACTGACAAACATTTATTGTGTCACAAGCGGTTTCGTTTCGTTAGATCATCATCAGGTTGCCTGGAGTAACAAAACAAAAAATTACGCTAAAAATCTACAGTGTCACATTACCAACACGTGAGTACTTGTCCTCTGTCGGGTGCGACACATCGATGATGGTATCATAATTGTTGCAAGTGAATACAAAACCTAAATACAGAAACGATATTAAAGTACAAAAAATCTGTGAACAATTATTCAAAACAATTCAAAAGTGTACCGGTATAGAAACAAAACAAAACAATTATGCACGATAACAAAGGAACAGACACATTGCTTACACAAAGGTGAATCGTCATTCGATAGATATGACAGTGACTGATTATACCAAACAGTTGTCAGTTACTTACTTAGATCTCATAAATTGCGGTATTGACACATCTCACCGCGGGTTTATTTTAAGATTGTCATTATTGTGAGTTGATTATTTTATTCGCTGAGATACGATAATTTTAGGCTAACTTCTTGTTTTCGTTTAGCTGCAAGCAACCTGATGATTTGTTTTTAAGAAAACCCGAAATTAAAAACTGGCAAAACATGGACTGAAGGGAGAAAGGAACAGCAAAGGAAACGACTGCGGGAATTTTGGACTAAGTTAAAGCACGGGCACAAGGAAAAGGGAAAGTGCAGTTGAGACAGTGTTTTACGGAGATAGATAACACGAAAAGAATAATAATAACAACTCCGATTCTCCGCACGCTGGAAACAGTGCCAAAATATCTTAATGGGCACTTGAAAACAACTGGCACTGATAAAATATCAATCTGCCAACTACAAAAAGCAGCAAGAGTGTAGTCCAGACCGGAAATGATTCTGAGATGTTTTGTGATTGTTGTTCGTGCCACAACTTGGGTTCACTCATTCACGTCACCTTGTATTCGAACCAGCATTTCAAAATTATCGGTGATCAAGTGTATTCTTTTCTTCTACATGTGCTGTGGACTTTCACATCTTCCAAGAAAACAACAGTTGTTTTTATAGAGCTACACACGTATGTTTCTGGTTCGACGAACAGTCAGGAACGACCACCACACCTTGACTACTTGCCGATTCAACTGATCTTACTCTAACGGAAATGGCAATAACTGTTTGGGATATTGGGCAAAATGTCGCAGTCAATATCGCCGCAGTTTGGCAACTCTACGATATATAATCATCAATCAGTGGTTTCAGCTGGGTACGGCATGCGTGAAAAAACTTAAGAGCTCTCTTGAGGCCATATCAAGGCAAAGGTGGTGTTAAAGGATATTAGTGTGATAATTCCTGAGTAGTCTTATTATTACTTATTTAAGTTCAAAAACTGGGGAAATTTAGATATTCTACATCTACATCTACATTTATACTCCGCAAGCCACTCAACGGTGTGTGGCGGAGGGCACTTTACGTGTCACTGTCATTACCTTCCTTTCCTGTTCCAGTCGCGTATGGTTCGCGGGAAGAACGACTGTCTGAAAGCCTCCGTGCGCGCTCTAATCTCTCTAATTTTACATTCGTGATCTCCTCGGGAGGTATAAGTAGGGGGAAGCAATATATTCGATACCTCATCCAGAAACGCACCCTCTCGAAACCTGGCGAGCAAGCTACACCGCGATGCAGAGCGCCTCTCTTGCAGAGTCTGCCCCTTGAGTTTGTTAAACATCTCCGTAACGCTGTCACGGTTACCAAATAACCCTGTGACGAAACGCGCCGCTCTTCTTTGGATCTTCTCTATCTCCTCCGTCAACCCGATCTGGTACGGATCCCACACTGATGAGCAATACTCAAGTATAGGTCGAACGAGTGTTTTGTAAGCCACCTCCTTTTTTGATGGACTACATTTTCTAAGGACTCTCCCAATGAATCTCAACCTGGTACCCGCCTTACCAACAATTAATTTTATATGATCATTCCACTTCAAATCGTTCCGCACGCATACTCCCAGATATTTTACAGAAGTAACTGCTACCAGTGTTTGTTCCGCTATCATATAATCATACAATAGAGGATCATTCTTTCTATGTATTCGCAATAAATTACATTTCTCTATGTTAAGGGTCAGTTGCCACTCCCTGCACCAAGTGCCTATCCGCTGCAGATCTTCCTGCATTTCGCTACAATTTTCTAATGCTGCAACTTCTCTGTATACTACAGCATCATCCGCGAAAAGCCGCATGGAACTTCCGACACTATCTACCAGGTCATTTATATATATTGTGAAAAGCAATGGTCCCATAACACCCCCCTGTGGCACGCCAGAGGTTACTTTAACGTCTGTAGACGTCTCTCCATTGATAACAACATGCTGTGTTCTGTTTGCTAAAAACTCTTCAATCCAGCCACACAGCTGGTCTGATGTCCCGTAGGCTCTTACTTTGTTTATCAGGCGACAGCGCGGAACTGTATCGAACGCCTTCCGGAAGTCAAGAAAAATAGCATCTACCTGGGAGCCTGTATCTAATATTTTCTGGGTCTCATGAACAAATAAAGCGAGTTGGGTCTCACACCATCGCTGTTTCCGGAATCCATGTTGATTCCTACATAGTAGATTCTGGGTTTCCAAAAACGACATGATACTCGAGCAAAAAACATGTTCTAAAATTCTACAACAGATCGACGTCAGAGATATAGGTCAGAGATATAGGTCTATAGTTTTGCGCATCTGCTCGACGACCCCTCTTGAAGACTGGGACTACCCGTGCTCTTTTCCAATCATTTGGAACCTTCCGTTCCTCTAGAGACTTGCGGTACACGGCTGTTAGAAGGGGGGCAAGTTCTTTCGCGTACTCTGTGTAGAATCGAATTGGTATCCCGTCAGGTCCAGTGGACTTTCCTCTGTTGAGTGATTCCAGTTGCTTTTCTATTCCTTGGACACTTATTTCGATATTCATTTCACGCAATTTTCATTTCCTCTGACCTTTTTTAGGACATCTTTTTGCAGATAATTCTGTCATACTACTGAATATATGTTACCTTCTTTCATTACCATACAATCAATAACAGCTTTACATTTTCAACAGTGAACTTATTCCGCTCATCGTTACTGACAATTCACGGCGGAAATACTCTCTCTATAGTAAGTATTACGTGCGGGTATGGCAAAATAGTACTATACCACTTTCAACAGTTCAGTGAGATCATCACTAGTATTCATACACTGATACCATTTCTTAGCAATATTTTTCCCCACAAAACTTGCAATTTCATTATGCAGTGTGTTCTTGTTTCATCAAAGAGAACAGAGTCATGAATAACGATATTAACACCTCTTAAAGATAACACTTCTTTTTCCACCGATTAGTTTCACTACATGATTTTGAGAAAAAACTTGTTACACTTCGAGTTGCATCCCGTGCGGCTTTGTTTTTCCTGTGTTTGTTTGCCACTTTATGGTTTAACAGTTCAGAACGACCTCCATGCGAGATGGAAAAAATAGCAGCTGAAACAAGAACAATCTTAAAATCCTGTCTTAATACAAAACTGTTTTGCGTAATTATTTACTGTGCTGTATTACCATAAAATTGTTTAGTTCCTAGATGGATTGGGTACTTTCTTTATATAACACATTACAATAGTGACAATGAAAATCAGTAAGGATTGATGTTAAGTCCATCAAAGTAAGAAGAAATTCATAACTAATAGTAGGAATACAGAATTACGTGTAGCTATCGGTATATATTATATTACAAAATTAATAACGTAATGTACATGATCGAATAGACAAATAAGTAACAATACGATTATAAAAATAAATTGCTACTTGTATATTGTTCATATTGCCTCTATGGTTGTTCCATCCTGGTGAACAGAAGAAAATTTAGTTTTGTAATAAACTTAAAACGCACTTGTAGATATCTTTTGGCATTCTAATTCCTATAAAGATATACTGTACATCTTATAATGCACACTCCTTAATACGTAGGTCCACTGACAACGGTACTTTTAAGCATCTCTTGGTGACCGTTTCTTCACACAAGCGTCGATAAACAGAGAGCAAATAGACCGTGTGTTGTAAACTTTAAGCAGAGTTCAGCAAAGACTCGCTAGAGAGCAAACAAATCATAGCAAAATATATTTCCTGTATCACTATTGCCAGAGGCAGGATTCAAAATAAACTGAAGTTATAAATAAATAACACCTATTTATTGTGCACTAAAAAGGGTTGGTTTTGTAAAACAACTCCAAAACTGGGGGGAGAATTGGGGAAGGGTCTAAAAACGGGCGGCAGCCGCTAAATTGGGTAATATGTGAACCCTATTCCTGAGGATTACTAACATTTTGTCCGATGCACGTAGCGGGATACAATGAGTAAAACAAAGCACGGTGTAAGAGCAGTAGAGTAACGTTCAGCAAGCGAATCTACTCCAGAGAGACAGTTTCACAAAAAGCAGCAGTGGAAACTATTGACAGGAATGCCAACTGCGCGTTAATCGTTCTGCGTCGTGGGCTAACCCAGTTCGACAACATTTCGTGTGTGAAAGGTGCAGAGCCGGTGTTGGCCGAAACAGTTCAGTGCCGCCACTGACCGCAAACAAGTCGCTGCTTTCACCGCAGCTACTGCAGCTAAGCAGACCTGGCCTAACATCGAGCGCGGGATTTAATCTTTGGCGATGTGATGGGGAAGTAGATGAACGGCGATTTTACTGCTACGCTCGACGTATACTGACCTGCAACAGCTGATTTAGGGATGAGTCCGGAATACACGCGGTCAGATCGCATTTAATGTCTCCGGTTTTATCTGTACAGAAGATAGAGAGAGAGAGAGACAGAGAGACAGAAGTGCACTGAAACGGTGGGTTCTGAGTCGTGGCTGGATAGCTCAGTAGTGGACTTTGGGAACAAACCCGGCTTAATACACACAAGTAATTGATCAGAAGAATGCTCGCTACGAGTGCAGAAAGCTCTTCGAAGCACCACTTTGTCTGTCACCCATGTGTCGTTCATGCAGCATGAAAGACGCAATAGAGCACAAACGATATACAAATGGACGAAAGAAAAACTAGCTGTTGTAAGGAGGGCACCGTCGCACACAGTAACCACAGAAAATATACACTGAAGCGCTATGGAATCTGGTATAGGCATACTTGTTCAAATACAGAGATTTGTAAACAGGCAGACTACGTTGCAGCGATCGGTAACGCCTATTTAAGACGACAAGGGGCTGGGGCAGTTGTTAGATCGGTTACTGCTGCTACAATGGCGGGTTATTAAGATTTAAATGATTTTGAACCTGGTGTTATAGTCGGCGCACGAGCGATGGGACACAGCATCTCCGAGGTAGCGATGAAGTGGGGATTTCCCGTACCACTATTTCACGAATGTACCGTGGATATCAGGAATCCGGTAAAACGCCAAATCTCCGACATCACTGCGGACGGAAAGAGATTCTGCAAGAACGGGACCAACGACGACTGAAGAGAATCTTTCAACGTAACAGAAGTGCAACCCTTCCGCAAATTTCTGCAGATTTCAATGCTGGGCCATCAACAAGTATCAGCGTGCGAACCATTCAACGAAACATCATCGGTATGGGATTTCGAGGACGAAGACTGACTAGTGTATTCTTGATGACTGCAGACGCAAAGCTTTACGCCTCACATGGACCCGTCAACACCGACATTGGACTGTTGGTGACTGGAAAAATGTTGCCTGGTCAGACGAGTCTCCTTTTAAATTGTACCAAGCGGATGGACGTGTACGGGTATGGAGACAACCTCGTGAATCCATGGACCCTGCATGCAAGCAAGCACTGTTCAGGCTGGTGAAGGCTCTCTAACGGTGTGGGGCGTGTGCAGTTGGAGTGCTATGGGATCCCTGATACCTTTACATACGACTCTAACAGGTGGCACGTACGTAAGCATTCTGCCTGATCACCTGCATCCGTTCATGTCCATTGTGCATTCCGACGGACTTGGGCAGTTCCAGCAGGACAATGCAACGCCCCACACGTTCAGAATTGATACAGAGTGGCTCCAGGAACACTCTTCTGAGTTTAAACACTTCCGCTGCCCACCAAATCCCCAGACATGAACTTCATTGAGCACATCCTGCCTTGTAAAGAGGTGCTCAGAAGAGATCTCCACTCCCTCGTACTCTCACGGATTTATGGACAGCCCTTCAAGATTCATGGTGTCAGTTTCCTCCAGCACTACTTCAGACATTAGTCGAGTCCATGCCACGTCGTGTTGCCGCACTTCGTGTTCTCGCGTGGGCCATGCGCGATATTACGCAGATGTACCAGTTTCTTTGGCTCTTCAGTGTACTTCTTCCAAAGAAGACGCCGCACCCGAAAAAAAGAAAGCGTACTGCTAGTTGCTGGCCATCTACGCAAACTACTTGTCATAGAGGAGGAATAAAGCAAACCTGGACGATTACGCCATGTACTAAATTAATACGGAAAATAAGAAATACAGAAATATCAAAAATACAACGAAAATGTCACAAGATTCTTGATAGTAATATGGCGCATTAAATTATCAAATTTTAAAACAAATACAGCACAAAAGAAAAAACCACATCACAGTGGGAATGAGACGGTGCACGCAACATACAGAAACTACACAGTAACTTTTTTTTATAGACTGACTTCCCACAGACGACAAACAAGATGAGCAACAAGTGGAAGAGGCACTCTGTCACTTTCTGTACTGAAAATTGAAGCGTGAATGTATTCCAGTTACCAGTGTACATGATTCCTGATAAAGTAAGTTTTCTTTTACTCTAATGCAACTGCGTGATTTTTTACTTGTCTAATACGAGGTGCATTCAAGTTCTAAGGCCTCCGATTTTTTTTCTCCAGACTGGAAAGAGATAGAAACATGCGCATTGCTTTAAAATGAGGCCGCGTTCATTGTCAATACGTCCCAGAGATGGCAGCACCATACGGCAGATGGAATTTTACCGCCAGCGGCGAGAATGAGAACTGTTTTACATACTTAAAATGGCGACGTTTTCCTTACTTGAACAGCGTACAATCATTCGTTTTCTGAATTTGCGTGGTGTGAAACCAATTGAAATTCATCGACAGTTGAAGGAGACATGTGGTGATGGAGTTATGGATTTGTCGAAAGTGCGTTCGTGGGTGCGACAGTTTAATGAAGGCAACAAACCGAAACAACCTTGGGCTCGGACAAGCCGGTCTGACGACATGATCGAGAAAGTGGAGAGAATTGTTTTGGGGGATCGCCGAATGACTGTTGAACAGATCGCCTCCAGAGTTGGCGTTTCTGTGGGTTCTGTGCACACAATCCTGCATGACGACCTGAAAATGCGAAACGTGTCACCCAGGTGGGTGCCACGAATGCTGACGGACGACCACATGGCTGCCCGTGTGGCATGTTGCCAAGCAATGTTGACGCGCAACGACAGCATCAATGGGACTTTCTTTTCGTCGGTTGTGACAATGGATGAGACGTGGATGCCATTCTTCAATCCAGAAACAAAGCGCCAGTCTGCTCAATGGAAGCACACAAATTCACCGCCACCAAAAAATTTCGGGTAACCGCCAGTGCTGAAACAATGATGGTGTCCATGTTCTGGGACAGCGAGGGCGTAATCCTTACCCATTGCGTTCCAAAGGGCACTACGGTAACAGGTGCATCCCACGAAAATGTTTTGAAGAACAAATTCTTTCCTGCACTTTTGGCTTTTGCTTGTTTGGCTTTTTCCAACAATGAAAGACACTCTCCGTGGCCGCACATTCACCAGCCGTGCTGCTATTGCCTCAGCGATTTTCCAGTGGTCAAAACAGACTCCTAAAGAAGCCTTCGCCGCTGCCATGGAATCATGGCGTCAGTGTTGTGAAAAATGTGTACGTCTGCAGGGCGATTACGTCGAGAAGTAACGCCAGTTTCATCGATTTCGGGTGAGTAGTTAATTAGAAAAAAAATCGGAGGCCTTAGAACTTGAATGCACCTCGTACATTTCCTGCAAAAAAGGATGCCGGTAAGAGCATTTTCTGTGAAAGGCAAGATTCCGGTTTCGGATACCAGTTATATGCACTGTTTTAAAACGTCAGGAAGTTTCATAAATGAATATATTTGCTATAATCCATCACCTTTAGGGCGTGTATCCAAAACTGCAAGGTTTCATTTTCCAACATTTCGGATGTTAGCCGTGCAACCATCTTCAATGAGAGTCGGTGAATGAATTGAAACCACTCAGCACACTGTTCTGGATTGATGCCCGAAAGATGATGGAATATTCGATGCGTTGGACAAACTTCAGTAACACACAGTTGTCATAGTTATTCGACAAAGTGAAAACTACGTTCCTGGCTATACCAAGAACTGACTCGGCCAGCCTAAGAGTGCGCTTTGTTACCTGTTTGTGCGGACACTAAAGTGATCGCAGAAGCTGACTTCCTCAACGAGCGTGAAGATCTGCTAATAACGTTGTTAAAGGTAATGACGACTAGAAAAAGAGACAAGCAACAGTGCCGAAGGGGGAAGTCACGCAGCGTTGTTGCAAAACGCTGAAGTCGATTAAAGTAGATGGTGCGCAAATTATGGCAAGAGCTCGACCATGTGGATGGAGGGGATTACGAGATTTCACCAAAAAGGTGTCAAGTGATCACGGTAAGCGCTATATCGACGACACTAATTCACCGAAACCGTCACAGCTCTTGTTGGTGTAAGAGTCCCTCTTGATCACAAAACATTTTTATTAAATACCAGTATGAGGGTTTACAAAAAGCAATAAACGTAGGTATAAAAATTATACACAATGGAAACATAGAAGGTGTTATATGCTCATAAACACAAAGACGGGAAAGTTCATATCAAAATGGAGTTCTTTACAATGACTACTTTCGGGTAATTTCGTAGGACAGCTACTTCGAAATACTATCGAAGTTTACTACGGAATAAGCTGAATTTCGCATTAGCATGTCCATTCATATTTGCCTCATTCAGCACCAGGTCTTTTAACTTATTCTTAAAACACTGAATCCTGATATTATTAATAAGTCTCACTGCTTCTACGAGCATGCCTCAGAGTTGTAAAGGTGCTACATTGTTTCCTTCGATTAATCATGCACCATGATCAGGTAGTCCATTAGCAACTCCGTACACATTAGCTGTTTCACAGTGAACATTGGCTATAAAAATTTGTCACTCAGGAACCTGTTATCTTGGAACGCACGAGTTGGAAACTTCATGTCTGAAATCAGACTGAAACAGCCAAATAATGATTCCAGTTCATTCTTCCTGTCAGCATCTTTGCGGAAATCTACACTGAAATCTCCATAAACTACTGTCTGGTTTTGTGTTGTCTGACAGGAAACTCAATAATGAATTAAGAATTCTCACAAATAACTATAAGTTTCCTAGAGGTATCCGTAGACTGTTATAATTACAAGAGAAGTATTCTGTAATAACACTTCACAAGCGCATGCATATGGGTTCTGATCTACACAAAAACTGCTTGTTTAAATATTTTTGATTTTGTGTCCAACTTTCACATACGTTGCAACTCATGATTTTTCCCTGATGCCTCTACACAATAATGATGCCAATCTGTAATTCTTGATATTCAGTGTCTCTATCTCTGTGGTGAAATGGTGTCCAGTGAGGCATAGATCACTTCAGAATTTTTCACGCCTTCTAGACGTACAAGAGGCTCATCTACCTTGTTTTTCTAGCTCTCTGACGTTCTGATGAAATAAATTAATTTTAACTGTTGTATATATTATGGTTCTGTTGTATTCCAATTTCTTTCAACTCTCTCTGTCTATAATTTAACTCTAGCTTCAAAGATGTGTCCCTCTGACTCCAGTAACCCTAGGGATTTCGCCATGTCTGCTGCTCGTGCCGACCTCCCACCCTCCCCCTTCCCTCTGTTCCTGTACGATGCACGAAGCTCAGCTAACCTGACGTTCCTCTCCTAGTCAGATGTAGGCCATGATTTTTTTATACTCATATCCCGCATGGAGCAGCAGGTATAGCACAGGTATGAAAATTCGTTTCAGTCAAAAGCAGTCCACTCAGCTCTTTGTTTACACAGCTGTCAGCTAGGTTATCCTAGGGTTGGTTATGGCGCTACAAAACCTCTACAAATCACTCTCGAGTGTGTGCTGTTGGTGGTCCCATTCCATCCAGGTTACCTCTAATAGTATAAGCTTCCAGTCAGGCTGTTTCCTGCTTCTCCTACTAGAAGTACCTGATATTTTTGGTTAAAATTTCTGCTCAAAGCCCTTTCGTTCCCTGTCGAGTAGCTAAACTTAGTACTACGATCCATGATGATTGTGACCTGGTTTTCTACACCTAGCTTTTTCTGTAGCCTTTGGCCTATACATCTTTTGTGACTGCTACTGGCAGCAGAACTCCTTTCTATATGAATTTTTTACCGACCTTGCCTTTAAGATGTTCCTATTAGTCTGCTGTAGTCTTTCTGTAGCTGGATGAGGCTCCTGTCCTGTTTCAGAAAAAAAAAATTGAAACTAAATGCTATCTGGAATTTGAAAAGCAGTTTCGGGGGTATTCTCATTTTGCTTACTGCTTGTTACCATTTCCAAGTTTCCATTATCTCTTTTCCCCTGTTGACGCCCTTTATGCAGCTCTTCCTTACCCGCTCTTTAACCTCCAGGTTTTTAATGTTTTTCGCATCAAAAAGTGCACCTTTTAATGGTATAAGACAAAAAAGGTAACGCACAGTTTCTGTAAACACTCCGTACCTCACACATAAGAAACATAATTTTGATACATCTCCATTTTTTCCAGGCCGTTTTTACTCTACTGTCTACTTTTATGCTATAATACTTACGTGTACTGAGCACTCGGAACGCTATGCTTTAGTACCCAAATCAGGATCGACTGTGAGAAGTGATTCGAATACTCACCTGCAACAAAGAAAATGTAAAATAAGACAATAGGTAAAACACCAAAGAATAATTTCTTAGTATAATCAGGTACCTTAAACGTATACAAACGACAGATAATGTAATAGAAACAGTTAAATATGATACACAAGTCTTTATGATTAGATCGAGGCTAAACTTCGTAGCATTTATTACGAGCGAAAAAAATTTTCCTTCAGATAAATAGCATACAGAACTTAATCAGGAATGTATTCTTCTCCGTTACCTAAGTATCTCTCCTAATGTTGAGGCAGATTTTCGATTTTACCTGTGACGAATTGTGGTGGCTAGAGTTGCAGACATTGTAAGGCAACTGTGGTTAACATCGCAGGTATCAAGGGAGATCCATCGAAAACAGTTGTTTAGTATATTACACTATTCTCGAAAATGTGAACAACGAAACGCTTTGCACACACTGGACCGAGAGGGTGCCGCACAACGGACTCTCATTAGCGAGGACGACGGTTTAAACCCACGTCAGGCCACCCTGATTTAGGTTTTCCGTGATTTTCCTAAATTATATTGTAACAAATAAGCCCTCGGTCACAAATATTAAGTCAAAAATTGACCTGGTTTCGACGCTACTATGAGCGTCGTCTTCAGAATTAGACTAACTGTACTAAAACATTAGGTATATAGTAAATTAATAAAATTAAAGTTTTTACTGACTCGAAAAGATGCAGTACTTACAAGTCTTATATTAAAAAAGATCTCGGCCGGAAAGGCGACGTCATGAACACTTGTCAGATGGCGAGCCGCTAAGGGCTGCTCGTACTGTGGACAAGTTTTTTTTTTCCCTAAATCGCTTAAGGCAAATGGCGGGATGGTTCCTTTGAAAGGGCAAGGCCGATGTCCTTCCTTAGTCGCCCCTAATCCGAGCTTGTGCTCCGCCTCTTGACCTCGTTGTCGACGGGGAAGTTACACTCTAACCTTCTCCCTGCTCCTCTGCACAAAGTGGGTGCCGCGACTGGTTATTATTGTTTGACCAGCAATGCTGAGGCGTCTTTTGCACAGAGTAGTGATTCGCTGACATACTTCTGAATTCAAACTACAGTGAAAATAATGAAGAAACGCATTTGAGAAAAAAATGGTTCAAATGGCTCTGAGCACTATGGGACTTAACATCTATGGTCATCAGTCCCCTAGAACTTAGAACTACTTAAACCTAACTAGCCTAAGGACATCACACAACACCCAGTCATCACGAGGCAGAGAAAATCCCTTACCCCGCCGGGAATCGAACCCGGGAACCCGGGCGTGGGAAGCGAGAACGCTACCGCACGACCACGAGCTGCGGACGAAGCGCATTTGAGAGTTCATCAACACAGAAAGACGATAGTCAAAGTTTTCTCGACTCCCATGGTGTAACCCTAACAGTTTACTCGAGTAGATGACTGAGTCCCACTGTACTTCATTATTGGATCATTTGTAACATTAGCTGCAGAGTTTTATGTATCAGCAAGAAGAACTACTTTTATGCTATGTATCACTAGGTGTCACAAAGTGTTTGCGACAAACGTCTAGCGGTGATAGATCACGTCGTGGGGAAGGAATTCTGTTAGACATAAGATGTTCGCTGACGCTTCCTCTCGGCACCACGCATCGTTTAACACTGGTTATGCCCTTGAGGAGCGGTAAAGCATAGGCACTTTACGGCGTTCGTTTGCTGTGTGTGTTGCCTATCACCCAGTCATCTACTCCGTGTGAATGGCAGTAGGCCCACCAAAATAAATTTCCCGGTTTGCTTCTAAAATACAGTACCTTTCCCCACTTAAAGACACTCATTCTTATACTTTGCCGGCTGATAGTTACTCATCAGCTTGTTCTGGCAGAGAATATGCTCCACAGCTGCTTAGTAGACCTGCTAGTTTGGTGAAATCTTCTCGTCACAGGGCGGGCAAATACTAAACATTCTGCCCGCATCTCGTGGTCGTGCGGTAGCGTTCTCGCTTCCCACGCCCGGGTTCCCGGGTTCGATTCCCGGCGGGGTCAGGGATTTTCTCTGCCTCGTGATGGCTGGGTGTTGTGTGCTGTCCTTAGGTTAGTTAGGTTTAAGTAGTTCTAAGTTCTAGGGGACTTATGACCACAGCAGTTGAGTCCCATAGTGCTCAGAACCATTTTTTTTTACTAAACATTCTGGTTTGGCGATTGCCTGGAGAAGCTACCTCCATCATGTATAGTGCCAAAGTGAAGTACGTAGGAGGCAGTGTTACGATACGGGGACGTTTTTCGTAGTTGCGGTGTGGTTCTCTTGTTGCACTTACGAAAATACTATATGCGTAAAGATGTGCATACATTCTACGGCATTACGTACTGTGTACAGAAGAAGAACAGCTTGGAGACAATGATCGTTTGTTTCGGCATGGCATTGCACCCTGTCACAAAGCATCATCTGTGAAGCAATGGTTTGTTGATGGCAACATTCATGGAATGGACTGGTCTGCCCAACGTTCCGACCTCAACTATTTGGGATGAGTTAGAGCGTTGACTTCTCCCAGCCCCTGGCGTCCAATATCACAACCTTCTCTGGTTTTAACTCTTGAGGAAGAATAAGCTGCCATTCCTCCACAGACATTCATCTCATTAAAACTGTTCTCAGCAAAGCTCAAGCCGTCATATAGGCGAAGGATGGACACACCCTTATCCACTAACAGATGTCCAGACACTTCTGATCAGATGATGTATATAGTCGTCGATGTTGAGTACCGTTCAAAAAGAACCAGCGTCATTTAAACGATTTGACATCCTCTTGTAGATAAAGTTTTCCTACGGACTTATTTACGTCTTAGTGTCTTCAGAGTTACGTATTCATGTTGCTCCCACATATTTTCCAACACCACACAGCCACTTTTCATTAGGTCATCGCCTCGGTCTTTTCTCTTGTTAACTCGAACATAGAAATTCCTTATTGCTTCTACCGTGCATTCGGCCAACTACACGTTCCACTCATCTCGAGTTCACGTTCATTACATTCATAATTACCTCTTCCACTCTAGTCTGTTCTCTGGTCAATTCGTTAGATATTCTGTCTCTACTAATAATTCCTTAACTACATGTTTTCCATCGTTTTCCAGCGAGCATCGTTTTATCAAAAGCTTTCGCACTTTAAGTCCATGTCTCGCCGCCATATCTGTCAGTGCACATTACTTGCTACGAGAGTGTAGTGTTTATAGTGGGACTCGTACTTCATCAGCAGTGAGGCTAACGTGGACTATTATGGAAGAGCTTGTACCACAACACATGGACTAGCTTAAAGATAAGTAGCTTTCTGTTCTAATAAATAAAGAACCTTGTTAATACATCTGTGCAATTCTGTTGTAAGATACCGCCCACCAGACAACATCCTCTCCTTGCTTCCCGTGGTACAAGACTCTACAGTGACAACGAGACGATACAAAACTAATCGTCTAACATCAGCAAATATCAGCACACAGTTTGGTCCTCTTGGCGTAAAGACAACGATACTCTAAAATGCCTAGATGTCACATGAACAGAACACTGACATATCATAAATACACTCCTGGAAATTGAAATAAGAACACCGTGAATTCATTGTCCCAGGAAGGGGAATCTTTATTGACACATTCCTGGGGTCAGATACATCACATGATCACACTGACAGAACCACAGGCACATAGACACAGGCAACAGAGCATGCACAATGTCGGCACTAGTACAGTGTATATCCACCTTTCGCAGCAATGCAGGCTGCTATTCTCCCATGGAGACGATCGTAGAGATGCTGGATGTAGTCCTGTGGAACGGCTTGCCATGCCATTTCCACCTGGCGCCTCAGTTGGACCAGCGTTCGTGCTGGACGTGCAGACCGCGTGAGACGACGCTTCATCCAGTCCCAAACATGCTCAATGGGGGACAGATCCGGAGATCTTGCTGGCCAGGGTAGTTGACTTACACCTTCTAGAGCACGTTGGGTGGCACGGGATACATGCGGACGTGCATTGTCCCGTTGGAACAGCAAGTTCCCTTGCCGGTCTAGGAATGGTAGAACGATGGGTTCGATGACGGTTTGGATGTACCGTGCACTATTCAGTGTCCCCTCGACGATCACCAGTGGTGTACGGCCAGTGTAGGAGATCGCTCCCCACACCATGATGCCGGGTGTTGGCCCTCTGTGCCTCGGTCGTATGCAGTCCTGATTGTGGCGCTCACCTGCACGGCGCCAAACACGCATACGACCATCATTGGCACCAAGGCAGAAGCGACTCTCATCGCTGAAGATGACACGTCTCCATTCGTCCCTCCATTCACGCCTGTCGCGACACCACTGGAGGCGGGCTGCACGATGTTGGGGCGTGAGCGGAAGACGGCCTAACGGTGTGCGGGACCGTAGCCCAGCTTCATGGAGACGGTTGCGAATGGTCCTCGCCGATACCCCAGGAGCAACAGTGTCCCTAATTTGCTGGGAAGTGGCGGTGCGGTCCCCTACGGCACTGCGTAGGATCCTACGGTCTTGGCGTGCATCCGTGCGTCGCTGCGGTCCGGTCCCAGGTCGACGGGCACGTGCACCTTCCGCCGACCACTGGCGACAACATCGATGTACTGTGGAGACCTCACGCCCCACGTGTTGAGCAATTTGGCGGTACGTCCACCCGGCCTCCCGCATGCCCACTATACGCCCTCGCTCGAAGTCCGTCAACTGCACATACGGTTCACGTCCACGCTGTCGCGGCATGCTACCAGTGTTAAAGACTGCGATGGAGCTCCGTAAGCCACGGCAAACTGGCTGACACTGACGGCGGCGGTGCACAAATGCTGCGCAGCTAGCGCCATTCGACGGCCAACACCGCGGTTCCTGGTGTGTCCGCTGTGCCGTGCGTGTGATGATTGCTTGTACAACCCTCTCGCAGTGTCCGGAGCAAGTATGGTGGGTCTGACACACCGGTGTCAATGTGTTCTTTTTTCCATTTCCAGGAGTGTACCTTTCCAGCACATCCTCAAATATACTGTCTTGGGTGAACCCGTTGAGGAAGCTAGCAGGTAGTACATGGCGGAACAAATAATTCAGTTCTCCGCGGAGCGTTCCTTGCGTTGGCATACTCTGTAGCAGGATAATGCGCACCAGTTTGGTTCTGCAGCGCTCATGTGAAGAAAGTCGACGTTCATTTGAATGCAGCTAAAAGAACCATTAGTGGCATGGTCAGCTCTACACCTAAATGCTGGCTACTATATATATATATATATATATATATATATATATATATATATATATATATATATATATATATAGGGCTATTACAAATGATTGAAGCGATTTCATAAATTCACTGTAGCTCCATTCATTGACATATGGTCACGACACACTACAGATACGTAGAAAAACTCATAAAGTTTTGTTCGGCTGAAGCCGCACTTCAGGTTTCTGCCGCCAGAGCGCTCGAGAGCGCAGTGAGACAAAATGGCGACAGGAGCCGAGAAAGCGTATGTCGTGCTTGAAATGCACTCACATCGGTCAGTCATAACAGTGCAACGACACTTCAGGACGAAGTTCAACAAAGATCCACCCACTGCTAACTCCATTCGGCGATGGTATGCGCAGTTTAAAGCTTCTGGATGCCTCTGTAAGGGGAAATCAACGGGTCGGCCTGCAGTGAGCAAAGAAACGGTTGAACGCGTGCGGGCAAGTTTCACGCGTAGCCCGCGGAAGTCGACGAATAAAGCAAGTAGGGAGCTAAACGTACCACAGCGGACGGTTTGGAAAATCTTACGGAAAAGGCTAAAGCAGAAGCCTTACCGTTTACAATTGCTACAAGCCCTGACACCCGATGACAAAGTCAAACGCTTTGAATTTTGGGCGCGGTTGCAACAGCTCATGGAAGAGGATGCGTTCAGTGTGAAACTTGTTTTCAGTGATGAAGCAACATTTTTTCTTAGTGGTGAAGTGAACAAACACAATGTGCGAATCTGGGCGGTAGAGAATCCTCAGGCATTCGTGCAGCAAATTCGCAATTCACCAAAAGTTAACGTGTTTTGTGCAATCTCACGGTTTAAAGTTTACGGCCCCTTTTTCTTCTGCGATAAAAACGTTACAGGACACGTGTATCTGGACATGCTGGAAAATTGGCTCATGCCACAACTGGAGACCGACAGCGCCGACTTCATCTTTCAACAGGATGGTGCTCCACCGCACTTCCATCATGATGTTCGGCATTTCTTAAACAGGTGATGGAAAATCTATGGATCGGTCGTGGTGGAGATCATGATCAGCAATTCATGTCATGGCCTCCACGCTCTCCCGACTTAACCCCATGCGATTTCTTTCTGTGGGGTTATGTGAAAGATTCAGTGTTTAAACCTCCTCTACCAAGAAACGTGCCAGAACTGCGAGCTCGCATCAACCATGCTTTCGAACTCATTGATAGGGACATGCTGCGCCGAGTGTGGGAGGAACTTGATTATCGGCTTGATGTCTGCCGAATCTCTAAAGGGGCACATATCGAACATTTGTGAATGACTAAAAAAACTTTTTGAGTTTTTGTATGTGTGTGCAAAGCATTGTGAAAATATCTCAAATAATAAAGTTATTGTAGAGCTGCGAAATCGCTTCAGTCATTTGTAATAACCCTGTATATATATATATATATATATATATATATATATATATATATATATATATATTAAACTGGGGACCTAGAAACGACGGAAAGGCTTCGTCCCCGCCGTAGTCCTCAGTGGTACACAACCCCACAACAGGCTATAGTAGTCCACTCGCCCCATCGCCGCCCCACACCGAACCTAGGGTTATTGTGCAGTTCGGCGCCCAGTGGGCCCCGCCGGGAACGTCTCATTCCAGACGAGTGTAACCCCAATGTTTGCGTGGTAGAGTAATTACGGTGTACGCGGACGTGGAGACAGTGTTTGCGCAACAATCGCCGACATAGTGTAACTGAGGCAGAATAAGGGGAATCAGTCCGCATTCGCAGAGGCAGAGGGAAAACCGCCTTAAAAACCATCCACAGGCTGGCCGGCACACCAGACCTCAACACTAATCCGCCGGGCGGATTCGTGCCGGGGACCGGCATACCTTCCCGTTCGGGAAGCAGTGCGTTAGACCGCACGGCTAGCCGGACGGGCTTGGTTACTAATTCTTTTGTTCAGCTCACGTTCGTCGAAAAGCGGCTCACTGCAATCTTGCAGTGCAGTGCAGACCGCGTGAGACGACGCTTCATCCAGTCCCAAACATGCTCAATGGGGGACAGATCCGGAGATCTTGCTGGCCAGGGTAGTTGACTTACACCTTCTAGAGCACGTTGGGTGGCACGGGATACATGCGGACGTGCATTGTCCCGTTGGAACAGCAAGTTCCCTTGCCGGTCTAGGAATGGTAGAACGATGGGTTCGATGACGGTTTGGATGTACCGTGCACTATTCAGTGTCCCCTCGACGATCACCAGTGGTGTACGGCCAGTGTAGGAGATCGCTCCCCACACCATGATGCCGGGTGTTGGCCCTCTGTGCCTCGGTCGTATGCAGTCCTGATTGTGGCGCTCACCTGCACGGCGCCAAACACGCATACGACCATCATTGGCACCAAGGCAGAAGCGACTCTCATCGCTGAAGATGACACGTCTCCATTCGTCCCTCCATTCACGCCTGTCGCGACACCACTGGAGGCGGGCTGCACGATGTTGGGGCGTGAGCGGAAGACGGCCTAACGGTGTGCGGGACCGTAGCCCAGCTTCATGGAGACGGTTGCGAATGGTCCTCGCCGATACCCCAGGAGCAACAGTGTCCCTAATTTGCTGGGAAGTGGCGGTGCGGTCCCCTACGGCACTGCGTAGGATCCTACGGTCTTGGCGTGCATCCGTGCGTCGCTGCGGTCCGGTCCCAGGTCGACGGGCACGTGCACCTTCCGCCGACCACTGGCGACAACATCGATGTACTGTGGAGACCTCACGCCCCACGTGTTGAGCAATTTGGCGGTACGTCCACCCGGCCTCCCGCATGCCCACTATACGCCCTCGCTCGAAGTCCGTCAACTGCACATACGGTTCACGTCCACGCTGTCGCGGCATGCTACCAGTGTTAAAGACTGCGATGGAGCTCCGTAAGCCACGGCAAACTGGCTGACACTGACGGCGGCGGTGCACAAATGCTGCGCAGCTAGCGCCATTCGACGGCCAACACCGCGGTTCCTGGTGTGTCCGCTGTGCCGTGCGTGTGATGATTGCTTGTACAACCCTCTCGCAGTGTCCGGAGCAAGTATGGTGGGTCTGACACACCGGTGTCAATGTGTTCTTTTTTCCATTTCCAGGAGTGTACCTTTCCAGCACATCCTCAAATATACTGTCTTGGGTGAACCCGTTGAGGAAGCTAGCAGGTAGTACATGGCGGAACAAATAATTCAGTTCTCCGCGGAGCGTTCCTTGCGTTGGCATACTCTGTAGCAGGATAATGCGCACCAGTTTGGTTCTGCAGCGCTCATGTGAAGAAAGTCGACGTTCATTTGAATGCAGCTAAAAGAACCATTAGTGGCATGGTCAGCTCTACACCTAAATGCTGGCTACTATATATATATATATATATATATATATATATATATATATATATATATATATATATATATATAGGGCTATTACAAATGATTGAAGCGATTTCATAAATTCACTGTAGCTCCATTCATTGACATATGGTCACGACACACTACAGATACGTAGAAAAACTCATAAAGTTTTGTTCGGCTGAAGCCGCACTTCAGGTTTCTGCCGCCAGAGCGCTCGAGAGCGCAGTGAGACAAAATGGCGACAGGAGCCGAGAAAGCGTATGTCGTGCTTGAAATGCACTCACATCGGTCAGTCATAACAGTGCAACGACACTTCAGGACGAAGTTCAACAAAGATCCACCCACTGCTAACTCCATTCGGCGATGGTATGCGCAGTTTAAAGCTTCTGGATGCCTCTGTAAGGGGAAATCAACGGGTCGGCCTGCAGTGAGCAAAGAAACGGTTGAACGCGTGCGGGCAAGTTTCACGCGTAGCCCGCGGAAGTCGACGAATAAAGCAAGTAGGGAGCTAAACGTACCACAGCGGACGGTTTGGAAAATCTTACGGAAAAGGCTAAAGCAGAAGCCTTACCGTTTACAATTGCTACAAGCCCTGACACCCGATGACAAAGTCAAACGCTTTGAATTTTGGGCGCGGTTGCAACAGCTCATGGAAGAGGATGCGTTCAGTGTGAAACTTGTTTTCAGTGATGAAGCAACATTTTTTCTTAGTGGTGAAGTGAACAAACACAATGTGCGAATCTGGGCGGTAGAGAATCCTCAGGCATTCGTGCAGCAAATTCGCAATTCACCAAAAGTTAACGTGTTTTGTGCAATCTCACGGTTTAAAGTTTACGGCCCCTTTTTCTTCTGCGATAAAAACGTTACAGGACACGTGTATCTGGACATGCTGGAAAATTGGCTCATGCCACAACTGGAGACCGACAGCGCCGACTTCATCTTTCAACAGGATGGTGCTCCACCGCACTTCCATCATGATGTTCGGCATTTCTTAAACAGGTGATGGAAAATCTATGGATCGGTCGTGGTGGAGATCATGATCAGCAATTCATGTCATGGCCTCCACGCTCTCCCGACTTAACCCCATGCGATTTCTTTCTGTGGGGTTATGTGAAAGATTCAGTGTTTAAACCTCCTCTACCAAGAAACGTGCCAGAACTGCGAGCTCGCATCAACCATGCTTTCGAACTCATTGATAGGGACATGCTGCGCCGAGTGTGGGAGGAACTTGATTATCGGCTTGATGTCTGCCGAATCTCTAAAGGGGCACATATCGAACATTTGTGAATGACTAAAAAAACTTTTTGAGTTTTTGTATGTGTGTGCAAAGCATTGTGAAAATATCTCAAATAATAAAGTTATTGTAGAGCTGCGAAATCGCTTCAGTCATTTGTAATAACCCTGTATATATATATATATATATATATATATATATATATATATATATATATATATATATATTAAACTGGGGACCTAGAAACGACGGAAAGGCTTCGTCCCCGCCGTAGTCCTCAGTGGTACACAACCCCACAACAGGCTATAGTAGTCCACTCGCCCCATCGCCGCCCCACACCGAACCTAGGGTTATTGTGCAGTTCGGCCCCCAGTGGGCCCCGCCGGGAACGTCTCATTCCAGACGAGTGTAACCCCAATGTTTGCGTGGTAGAGTAATTACGGTGTACGCGGACGTGGAGACAGTGTTTGCGCAACAATCGCCGACATAGTGTAACTGAGGCAGAATAAGGGGAATCAGTCCGCATTCGCAGAGGCAGAGGGAAAACCGCCTTAAAAACCATCCACAGGCTGGCCGGCACACCAGACCTCAACACTAATCCGCCGGGCGGATTCGTGCCGGGGACCGGCATACCTTCCCGTTCGGGAAGCAGTGCGTTAGACCGCACGGCTAGCCGGACGGGCTTGGTTACTAATTCTTTTGTTCAGCTCACGTTCGTCGAAAAGCGGCTCACTGCAATCTTTGCCAATAAGTTTCTAAAAATGAATCAATCCCTCTTCACGAAGATTTTGTTCCTCTGTCTAGGAAACGCCTCAAATCCAGGAGACCGGCATATGAAAAAACAGTCCAAATGCTCTCCTCTGGTTTCAATGGAAACGTGAGGGGCAAGCTACGAAAATCCGGAAGCGCGAAATTATTGACAACCTTACATTTCAAGTTCCCGGCTTTCGTCATTCTAGAGAGATGTGGGTATAGCTTAATGGTTCGGAGAAGGTATATGCAAACACAACATGTAATAGTGGGGCTTTTGCGCTGAAGTACAAGTGACTGTGGTGATACACAGTGAGCCTTACTGTAACTGAGTGCCCTAACAGACGTTTCCCTGGTGGTACCAAGAGTCTTGAGTGTAGCATCCGACAAGGCGTTCACTGGATTGAATCTTCGAACATTCGTGTTTTAGTCGGGGCAGTTGAATGTTTATATAGCATACACAGTTGCGCACGTGTATTTTTTTGATTAAATATGTAGAACAATTTTGTCGTTGTAACCGATGCATACGACAACAACAACAAAAATAGCAATAATAATAATAACAATAATAATAATAATCAACATCATCTTGGTCATCATCTTCGGATGATCAGTTTACCAAACGATCTTCAGGCTTCTTGTGTTTAAGAAGAGAACAAAGTTATTCTGTTGTGGTAGACAAGTAATCGTATCCACGTGTATACACAAGAACCAATGACAAACAGAGGCGTGTTGTTTGGGCAGAAGGCCGCGGCGTGTTTTGCAGGAGGAGGATATTGCAACAGCGTCGCGGTTCGTCCTTCATCGAGAGCGAGCAGCGGCGCTAACTGTACCCGGAGTGCGCCGAACCCGTTCCCATTACGAAAGCAAGGCGCGCCGCAGCAGCGGCAGCGGCGTATATGGCGCGGTGACTCAAACGCAAGGTTAGGAGACGAACCCAGCGTACAGGCCTGCTCGCCGAGCCCTCACGCCCACGGACATAACTTGCAGCTCGACCGCGTGCCTGCGTGCGCGTCACCGCCTGCTTCCGATTGGTACTGCGTATGTGGCGGCTCCTACTCAACACTAGTAGTACCCTGCGTAGAATACGTCTTACTGTTGTCTTTACTGTTCGTGAAGAATAGCCATCAGTCACGCATCTACATAAATAAAAATGAAATGTTCATAACCGTCTAGAGGTTCTTGGTCGACTACTTCGAAATTTTGAAAAGATTTTGCTTTATAATATAGGCGTTTTTTAGGTATCCATTTCTTTAATATATTATATATAATGTACAGGTAACTGTTTTAAAATTTTTTGTAGCAACAATTCCCTATTATTAAATTTATAAAAAAATTATATACAACAAAAATTAAACAAATAGGCATAGATAAGCGCACGCGTACGCCAGTGCAACGTTGTGTCAAAATCTCAAAGCATTAGGTCAAAAACTTTCGGTGATTTGTTATTAGGAACATTTACAGTTTTTATATAAGTACAGAAGTAGATTTTAGTTTCTTAAAGCTTCAAATTTCCAAAAACTCTACACTGATTGCTTTGAAATTTTGATTCAACATTGCATTCGAATACTCACGTGTTTTTATATACCTACAGCAACGCATCCGGTATGTATGTAATATATATGTAATAAAAGGAGAAATGTTATAAAAATGTAAATGTTGGTTTGTTCAAAATCGTTAATCTCCAAAGGTTTTTGACCGAATGCTTATATATAAGGTGGCGTTCCATTAGGTATATAAAAGCACTTGAGTACTCGAATGCAACGTTGTGTCAAAATTTCAAAGCAGTCGGTCAAGAACCTTCGGAGATTAACGATCTCAGACCACCCTCGACCTTTGTGACATTTGCAACAATCTGACATCTTGGGTTCACTGTCATCGATCATCCTCCATACAGTCCTGACTTGGACCCATCCGATTTTCATCTGTTTACAAAGCTAAATGAACATGTTGGAGGACTTCACTTTGGTAGTGATGAAGCGGCGCAAACAGAGGTGAGGTCAACAAAGTCATATATTCTACATTGACGGTATGAACAAACTGGCGTCTCGTTGGGAGAAATATTTTCGGCAGCAAGGTGACTATGTTGAAAAATAGATATGTAGGCATGAAGAATAATGAGGTAGACTGTCAACAACGTTTGTTTTGATAAAAAGCTTACAGAGTCTTCACATTAAAAATTCAGAGACATTGCTTTTCAGTACGGCCTCGTAAAATAGATAAGAGAAATATTTGAAGCGCCTTTCAATGATGCTCCAAATCATGTACAGCAAATGAGGATCGTCAAATGTTTCTCTAATCTATTTTATTACTTACATTTAGACAAATCATTTTACAAAATATTTGACCGTTTTTTCTTCAATTTTTTTTTTTTTTACTTTCATGTTTTTTCAGTTAGAATGAAATGTAATATATTGAAACAGCTATCAGTAGTCTATTATTACTACACTCCTGGAAATTGAAATAAGAACACCGTGAATTCATTGTCCCAGGAAGGGGAAACTTTATTGACACATTCCTGGGGTCAGATACATCACATGATCACACTGACAGAACCACAGGCACATAGACACAGGCAACAGAGCATGCACAATGTCGGCACTAGTACAGTGTATATCCACCTTTCGCAGCAATGCAGGCTGCTATTCTCCCATGGAGACGATCGTAGAGATGCTGGATGTAGTCCTGTGGAACGGCTTGCCATGCCATTTCCACCTGGCGCCTCAGTTGGACCAGCGTTCGTGCTGGACGTGCAGACCGCGTGAGACGACGCTTCATCTAGTCCCAAACATGCTCAATGGGGGACAGATCCGGAGATCTTGCTGGCCAGGGTAGTTGACTTACACCTTCTAGAGCACGTTGGGTGGCACGGGATACATGCGGACGTGCATTGTCCTGTTGGAACAGCAAGTTCCCTTGCCGGTCTAGGAATGGTAGAACGATGGGTTCGATGACGGTTTGGATGTACCGTGCACTATTCAGTGTCCCCTCGACGATCACCAGTGGTGTACGGCCAGTGTAGGAGATCGCTCCCCTCACCATGATGCCGGGTGTTGGCCCTCTGTGCCTCGGTCGTATGCAGTCCTGATTGTGGCGCTCACCTGCACGGCGCCAAACACGCATACGACCATCATTGGCACCAAGGCAGAAGCGACTCTCCTCGCTGAAGACGACACGTCTCCATTCGTCCCTCCATTCACGCCTGTCGCGACACCACTGGAGGCGGGCTGCACGATGTTGGGGCGTGAGCGGAAGACGGCCTAACGGTGTGCGGGACCGTAGCCCAGCTTCATGGAGACGGTTGCGAATGGTCCTCGCCGAAACCCCAGGAGCAACAGTGTCCCTAATTTGCTGGGAAGTGGCGGTGCGGTCCCCTACGGCACTGCGTAGGATCCTACGGTCTTGGCGTGCATCCGTGCGTCGCTGCGGTCCGGTCCCAGGTCGACGGGCACGTGCACCTTCCGCCGACCACTGGCGACAACATCGATGTACTGTGGAGACCTCACGCCCCACGTGTTGAGCAATTCGGCGGTACGTCCACCCGGCCTCCCGCATGCCCACTATACGCCCTCGCTCAAAGTCCGTCAACTGCACATACGGTTCACGTCCACGCCGTCGCGGCATGCTACTAGTGTTAAAGACTGCGATGGAGCTCCGTATGCCACGGCAAACTGGCTGACACTGACGGCAGCGGTGCACAAATGCTGCGCAGCTAGCGCCATTCGACGGCCAACACCGCGGTTCCTGGTGTGTCCGCTGTGCCGTGCGTGTGATCATTGCTTGTACAGCCCTCTCGCAGTGTCCGGAGCAAGTATGGTGGGTCTGACACACCGGTGTCAATGTGTTCTTTTTTCCATTTCCAGGAGTGTATGTTCTGGCGTAACCACAAGCGCCGGAACGAAGACGAAGAAAGCAAGAGAGGAGAAGGCGGTGAAATGACATCGGCCAATGGTGCGCTGATTATGACCACACCATGACAGGAGCGGCCTCTACAAGAGGAGAACATAAGCGCAACTCCTGGTAGCCTCGGCCGCTCAGAATCGGCTCAGTATTCGGCGAGTATTCGCACAGTTGTAGACCAGCACTCGCAGAACAGTTATCAATTATCCATATCCATTGCTTGTTTGGACATTGTCTGTAGCGAAGAACATTACTGTTTTCATGTCGCCCATCGCTCGCCACACCAGTTGACAATACAAGTAAAGTATTGTCAATCCACTTTATTTCAATAAAAACTATTAAAGAGATTTGCTTGAATTGTTGTATAGCATTCGGAGGACGCAGCATCCTTTAGGCACTCTATACGAGACGAGTGGGCAGTGCCCCACATATTAAAAGTATGTAGATCAAGAGAAAACAGAGAAGTTTCAATTTATGTATGATTTGATATTTATTTTGTTCCTACAACTTGAGACATCAGACTAGTGTAACTTTTTATGCGCAAAATAGTGAGTCCTTGAAGAGATGAACTTTTTTGACTCAGTTACATATCTCGCAGCAACTGTTTCTGAAATAATTCAATTCGAAATCATTAACTAGCCCTCCGTCGTCAGGCCTCGAATGGCCTACCGGGACCATCCGACCGCCGTGTCATCCTCAGAGGAGGATGCGGATAGGACGGGCATGGGGTCGTTATGATGGTATTCTTGACCGAAGCCGCTACTATTCTGTCTAGTAGCTCCTCAATTGGCATCACGAGGCTGAGTGCACCCCGAAAAATGGCAACAGCGCACGGCGGCTGGATGGTCACCCATCCAAGTGCCGGCCACGCCCAACAGCGCTTAACTTCAGTGATCTCACGGGAACCAGTGTATCCACTGCAACAAGGCCGTTGCCCAAATCATTAATTAAGTTTTTTTAATTACCATGATTACTTTTTTTGAAAGTTCGACCTCACGCTGCTCAATTTTAAACTCCATTTGTCCATTTCCCACTCTTCGTTTGGTTATCAAAATCAGAAGAAAAATCCATTGTATAATTTCTAGGGCGTCTTATTTCCGCACTGCTGAAACATTTGCCCAAAAACCTTAACTGCAAGACATTTGACGATAGACACTAACCATCCCACAAAAGGATTCTTGCAATGTTCCAAAAACCATTATTAAGTAAAGAGTCTAGGGATGTACTGTAGGTCGTTACGTATTGCCCACACAGGAAACGCGAAGGTACGAGCAGACTAATTGTACCGCGGAGAGATGCACTTAAACAACCATTCTGTCCACGATCCACACGCGAACGGAACGGCGAGAAACTCCTAATTCGTGGTACGATGGGAAGTGCCCCCTGTCAGACACATCGCAGTGGTTTACAGAGTACGGATGTAAATGTAGATGCAGATCTAGATTGTAGACAATGGCTGCAACTTTCTCACACGAAGTATCGGAAGAGGTGTCTGTGGAGCAGCTACGAGGTCAAGAAACCAGCCAGTTAAATGGACAGGAGAGAGGGCACAGCAGCCGAGGCGGGCCGGGAGGGGGAACAGTGAAGGTAGGTGCGGGTAACGGTGCCTCGGACGGCGTGGGAGGCGTCCTACGTCACGCCGCGTCACGTTCCACAGCGCCGGCGCAGAGCAGTCAGTTCTGCAGCACTCCGGAGGATGCCTATCTACTTCTTGTCGGTCTGTAATTTTGCAAGCCACGTTAATAGATATAAAAAGTTATAAATCACTATGAGTGTTCAGAATGACATTTTCTCTCTGCAGCGGAGTGTGCGCTGATATGAAACTTCCTGGCAGATTAAAAATGTGTGCCGGACCGAACCACGAACTCAGGACCTTTGCCTTTCGCGGGCAAGTGCTCTACCAACTGAGCTACCCAAGCACGAGTCACGCCCCGTCCTCACAGCTTTACTTCCGCCAGTACCTCGTCTCCTACCTTCCAAACTTTACAGAGGCTCTCCTGCGAACCTTGCAGGACTAGCACTCCATTCTGGAAACATTCCCCAGGCTGTGCCTAAGCCATGTCTCCACAATATCCTTTCTTTCAGTAGTGCTAGTATTGCAAGGTTTGCAGGAGAGCTTCTGTAAAGTTTAGTACGTAGGAGACGAGGTACTGGCGGAAGTAAAGCTGTGAGGACGGGGCGTGAGTCGTGATTGGGTAGCTTAGCTGGTCAGCCGGCACGGTAGCTCAGCGTGTTCGGTCAGAGGGTTAGCTCACTCTGTAATAATAATAATAAAAAAAACTGAGTTAATCGACCAACAACGAACTCAAACGGATGTCTTACGACGTCCGCCCCGAGCAGACGCAACGATGAAAATCGAACAAATTGAGGTTTAAAAAAAAAAAAAAATGGTAGACCAGTTGCCCGCGAAAGGCAAAGGTCCCCAGTTCGAGTCTCGATCCGGCACACAGTTTTAATCTGTCTGGGAGGTACACTATGAGTGTCATTTTCTCGTCTCATAATTTCCATCGTTCGGAACGCGCGGGCGTGGTGGTATAGTGGTACCATTACCAGCGGCATCTCACAAATAACTGGGCGAAATCTGGAAAAAAATCAATAACCTGATACTCCCAACAAACATTTTCTCCAACTGGTACGAGGCAGTGATAAACGTCATACGGACTGCCGAAAAACTACACAAAATAAAACTGGGACCCACGGTACAATGCATAATCTGCCAAATGACGGGCATTTCAAGCACTTATTCACATGCAGGAACCAAACAGAAATATGGAACTGGTTCCGAAAAAACCTTATTGAACAATGGAAAATAGGATTAATTTAAATCACGTACTAGGCTACGACCAGACTGAAAACTGTTTACCAATTCAATAAAGCAGCGACAACACCTAACTAATGGGGTACTGCTTTTATTCCGTTATATGAAGGGTAAATTTTTTATCTCCAGACAACAAAATATCTCAAACTACGCATCGGATTAGAAAACGGAAAAATACATGCTCAATATTTTTAAAAGTGCTATCCAGCGATACCAAGTGTGACCTTCTAACCTCCCTCCACCCAGAGGGTGTGGGTGGGGGGGGAGGGGGGGGGGGCTTCTCTGAAATCTCATACAGGAACATTCCATTTTCTTATAAGAAATAGAGAACTGGGAAGGAATGGGAAAGGGTTGGTGGGGAACTAGTGACTTACAGCCGCACATTAAAATGCAATGGCGAAAGTTGAAAACATGTGCCGGACAGGGACTCGAAGCTGGACTTACAGTTTCTCATGAGCTTTTGCTTTAACCGCTTCGGTCATCCGGACACAGTCCCTGACCGACCCCAATTTCCAACTCATCACACGCTGCAGCGCAGCGTATCTCGTCCGTCACCCCCGATTTGAATATTATTTGTTCCCGATATTAGTTAATCCAAACTGAAGCAGACGTCCTGGAACAATCACGCTATTGCAGGAATATACTTTTATTGTAGATTGGGAGTCTACGGGAAAAATATTTAACAGTTTTGGCGTTGCGTGATAGATGGCGCTGTAATCGACAAAAAAATGTTCAGATGTGTGGGAAATCTTATGGGACTTAACTTCTAAGGTCATCAGTCCCTAAGCTTACACAGTACTTAACCTAAAGTATCCTAAGGACAAACACACACACTGTGGGGCGGCAGGTGGAATAATTGTAGAATATGTGTTTTGTATTTATTTATGCTGTTGTTTGCCGTTCTCAACGCTGGCTCTCTAACTAAAATATTGGCAACCAGAAAGTGATTAGCAAAACGTGAAGCCTGCAATTAGAATTCCTAGTGCCCACTTCATCTGAGAAATACATTTATAGCTACAGCTTATAGCTCTGAGGAATTAGGAGATGTCTGGGATTCATAATCAAAAACCATTCTCTCTAAAATGTTCACTATATTCTGAAAGTCACAGACCAAAAATAATCCACACAATCCAACTACCAGAGCAGTTCAGAGTCTAATGCCCTGATGCAACTATAACTGTTCAAATTGAATGTTTAAGTGAATGCTTGCCATAATTTGATGATAATGTTCATCAAACGCCACGCTAAATAATGGTAGAATGTCTGTCCCGCGGCGGCACGTGAAAATACGACATACGCAAACTGAAGATAGATCATTAAAGTCATCCCAGAATTAACACTTCACTCGAAAACGATTTCATGGTTACGCGTATCCCGAGTAACTTATTACGGCATCCGAGGCTGTTTATAGCAATGATACCGACGCGACGCGACTCCCGGCACAGGTGGTGCGCTATTCAGCGTCTGGAGAGAACTGGGGCCTTGCCTTCTCGCGCAGCGTTCTTACATATAAAGCCGCGGTGCGGACGGCTAAGGGAACGATTGATCAAATCCGCTCTCCCGACTAGCCGCTGGGCTAGTAATGCACCACTTTAAGTTATAGAATAAATCATTGCTTCCTTTGCTGATGGCCGATGAAGCTCTCAATTTAAATGTGCAATCAGCACACGTGTAAGTAATCATAATAAAAGTCTGACGTGGCTAAGTCAACACTACACGCCATAGACGAGCTCTGAACTTGCTCTTTGGAGATACGCTACCGCTATAGTTTTATAGTTATTCAGTTGAAGCTTCTCACATCTTTATGATTATAGCGGATCTCCCTTCTATTAAATTTAAACATCCTAGCCTTATTTATTCGCCTACTTAATCTATCTTGCTTCCTTAATTTTTAAGCCAAGAACCAGAAAATCATGAATTTCAACTAAAATTTTAATTTGTGAGATCCAGAATACTTTTTCAACTAAATTATTATGAAAAAGGAATCTAAATATAAATTTTTAAGTTTCTACCTCTTTTCTGTGGCGCCAATGATTTTTACAGAAAAACATCCAAATTTCTAAAATGGTTAAAGTTATTGAACTGATATTCAACACATATTGATTTAGTATTATTCCTGACATGCTAGAAACGTTTCAGGTTATTTACTTGATTTTTAAAGTATTGCGCAACATTTATGACGTCAGAGCTAGTTACAGCGGACTAGGCTGGCACACAATGGAAAGACTGATGTGAATTTTATACGGCGTGAGCAGGCTGCTTCCCTACAACACCCATGCCCGAGGGAGGACTCGAACCTCCTCGGGGACCAGCCGCACAGTCTCTGACTTGTAATCGACAAAAAAACAAAATTTAATAAGAAAACGGTATTATCTCGAGAAAAATGCATTGAAGCAAAAAAAGAATACGAGATGTGTTATGAAAAAAAGTTGTCTGAGGAGTGTCCTCTCACCATCTGGGTACTTGTTTGTAAGAACTGTTTAACAGTAATTGCTAAAAAAGTCTCCACACGCTGCGATGCTCTTATGTAACCGCACATGGAATGATTCAACAGAACTGAGAGCTGTTTCGGATGCAATGTTCTGACACGCATTGGTGATACGCTGAATCACGTTATCGCGCATTGTTGGCACTTCATTATAAACTTCACTCGTCACGTTATCCCACAAACAAGTCGGGCAAGATGAGATTGGGCGATTTTGCAGGCCAAGATAATGGACTGTATCTTCCGACGATTGTACTTACGATCTAGTACTACCTGTGATGCCAAAGGATAAAGTGCTATGCTATCAACGTCTTGAAACCGCATTATCTGTTGCAAGTCCAAGGGAAGTTCAGCAAGCAATAATAGAAGATCGTCTTGCGAGAATGTTCGACATTTGTCACCATCTAAGGTACCATTGGTAACGAAAGGAACCAGTGAATTTGTCACCAGTTATTCCACACTAAACATTCACATTCCACGGACGATGATGTTCAATTGCTGGTTTTCTGCATTCCAATAATGCCTGTTGTGTCAGTTATTTGTACCGTGGCTCATGAACGACGACTAGACGGAGAACAACACTCGAGTAAAGAAATTTGGGTCGCCCTATACTTGCTGAACCGGCCACTGACAAAGAGTATATGGGGGATATGATTCACTGCAGCTAATATCGCATTCTCTCCAGCAATTGTTCCTTTTTTGTTGTTATAAGTTCCCTCAGTGGAGAACTGTCGAATAACCCGCCAAAAAAGCGTATGGTCGTACCCTCTTCGCAAAACGTTGAGCATAAACGGTTACAGCATTAGAGACATTCCTGCTACTTTTTCCATAATAGTAAACCATTTCAATTTCCTCATCTATCTTAAAAATCTGCATTCTAACTCATAATGCAGTCAGGCTACGAAAGAGAGTATTTAGGAACGATATGGAAGCAATGAGATCAAGTCAAGTAACAAATAAATGAATGAATGAAATTTGCAAAACAGCTACACGGAGAGAACTGCTAAACGCTAAGTCGTTTGCACAAACATCTATTTTTTATGTTTCTGATACAATGTATTTTCTCGAGATAATCCCGTTTTGGATCTCAGCTGTGTTATTTGTTGATTACAAAGTCATCTATCAACAAACGAAAAAAGTGTTACATACTAAAGTTACGGATTTTTCCCGTAGAATCCGATTCTTCAATAAAAATAAGACTTTCTTATTTAAGATTTCAAAATTCCTCGCCGCCCCACACCCTGGGGCTGGTGCAGGTGTTTCAACATTGGTAGAGCCGGCCTCGGTGGCGGAGCGGTTCTAGGCGCTTCAGTCCGGAACCATGCGACTGCTACTGTCGCAGGTTCGAATCCTGCCTCGGGCATGGATGTGTGTGATGTCCTTAGGTTAGTAAGGCTTAAGTAGTTCTAAGATCTAGGGGACTGATGACCTCCGATGTTAAGTCCCATAGTACTCAGAGCCATTTGAACCATTTTATGTGTGTGAAGTCTTATGGGACTTAACTGCTAAGGTCATCAGTCCCTAAGCTTACACACTACATAACCTAAATTATCCTAAGGTCAAACACACACACCCATGCCCGAGGGAGGACTCGAACCTCCGCCGGGACCAGCCGCACAGTCCACGACTGCAGCGCCTTAGACCGCTCGGCTAATCCTTCGCGGCGAACCATTTTAAACACTGGTATCGTTGGGCAGCATTTTTATAAATATTTTTCTGTTTTTGAAATTGATGCGTAGTATTTTAGATATTTCGTTGTCTCAAAGACAAAAAACTCATCCTGTGTAATGTAACACGATCTTTAGAATAATACAAATTATATATGAGAGGTCACCATCAAATACTTGCCGCAAGATAAATGTACAGAAGTTTTCTGAATTTTATTGGTGTTTTTTGTGTTTTAACAGGTGTAAATATTCGTCTACTGGCATAATTAACTGTCATTTATCACTCTTTATCAGTGAAGTCTATTTTATATTATTTTATAATAGTTGCACGATGTTATACCGGATCAGCATTGAGGTTATGTTCAAGGGCTGTTTTTGCAACTAGGTTTTAGCCTGAAATGTCCGTTCGGGATTGATAGTCATAGAAATATCGAAGATGGTTGTCACATGTGGCAACTTATTGCGGCACGTTTTTTCAGCCTGTGTCAGGTAAAAAATTGAGAAATTACATAAAAAGACAAATTGAGGAGAAGTTGTTACAGAAATCATGTTTTAGCAGTGAGAAAAGTAAAAAAGGAGTGTTTATCAGTTCATATATTAGTCTCAAAATGTATTCATATTTTGGCAGTACCATTTTTTTATTTTTCTGTTGATAACAGAACTGTTTTCCAGAAATACAGAAGTCATGATAAGCAACCCCAATGCATGTGACGACCAACCCAGAATTAGGGCACGTTGTCACAAAAATTTAGTCCTACAGAACTCTTTTTTTTCTGAAAATCCAAGTGCTGCTATAGCCTCAAATTTGTGGAAAGATATAGCCAAGGATACATATTAGGTGATACGTTAGTGATAGAAAGAGAAACATTTCCTCTTCAAAAATTAAGAATCATAGATTGTGAAGGCCTGCCCCGATCTCTCCTATTAGTCACTACTGATACACATACCAGAACTTGATAATACGGTGGTGTTCGAAATACTGGTTGAAACAGCTCGGTAAATCGCTCGTGTGTGGGGCCCTTGACGTTAGCAACCCGCAGGGAAACAAGGTCTGGGCCCCGCACGTCGTTAGTGCGGCGGCAGATGCTTATGTTGCGCACAGTTCTCCATATACCACCCGTCGCAGTGCTGGTGAGGCGTGTATTTGGCGCGTCGCTTCCTTTGCTGACTGCGTTGCACGCGGAACGTAGGGCACGCGCAGCGCCAGCAGTGTGTGTGTGTTTGGCCAGTTGCGAACAACGGCTGCTGCCCTAAGCTGAATTTGAATCCGACTTGTGCGGTCGCAGCACACAACTTGTTACAGTCAGCTCGGCTATCCGTATAGCTGCACGCGTCGGAACACAGAACATAATACTATAGAGTCAATACTACAGATACTGAGTGCAAGAACCCCCACCGCTACTAAACCTCCAGAAATGTCTCAGCTTAGCCCGTGAGTTCGTAGATAGTGGCATGAGGGGTGTACAGTATAACTGCCCACGCTTTCCCACCCGAGTTTTGAGATAATTAAGCCAGTCCGCCCTTGAACTGACTTAGCGAACCGCCGCGCACGAATTCTTCCTACCTGTTATGTGGGCATGCCCTCATAGTTTTATGTCCCTTAACAGAATCGTAGCAGCGCCTTCTGATTCTGAAAGAGTAATACTTCTGTCTATGTCTTACGTAATGAAGCAGGGTGAAGCTCTTTGTGCTAATAATTTTTACACAGAATGCCTTTATTGTGCGTTTATTTAAGAAACACCGCAAAATGAACTTGTTCACATTGATTATAAGCTATTAGCCTACCACATGACTAGGTCGAAAGACATCATATCGATGACTGCCGACTATGGCCCGCAGTCTGCAAACTGAGCATACTATCGTCATAGTTCGTATAACATCGTGCATCTTCGGTTATGCCAAATTTATTCATTCATTTATTAATATCAACGTTTCCTGCCATTGTAAAATTACTTACATATAGTATTTATGACCCGTACACTCCTGTCTGAGTGGCAAGAGGCAACTTTTGTTAGCAAATATTTATTAATAACAATTACTTGATTCGCATGAATGTACTTTCCCTGCGTTTCTCTTTGTTGACGTCACGAGCGCCTTCTGCATCGGCACCTCAACCCACTGACTCTGAAAGTGTTGGCCAAAGTGGGAACCTACCGCTCGTTCCTTACTCCCCATGTGCAGCACCGCTGATAAATTCACGAATGTGAAGAGCAAAACTGGAAATAAAGTAAAATGCGCTCTTATCTGAAAATAAGGGGTACTTTACAGGAGCGACTGTGTGACTACAACTTTAAGTTTACACATGTAATGCAGGTAGTTTTAAGAATTCCGGAATGAATTTTCATTCTGCAGCAGAGTGTGATTTGATTTGAAACTTTCTGGCAGATTACAATTGTTTGCCGGATCAGGACTCGAACCAGGAAACTTTGCCTTTCACTCTACCGACTGAACTACCCAAGCACCCCTCACGAGTCGTCCTCACATCTGTACTACTGCCAGTACCTCGTCCCCTACCTTCCAAACTTCTCACAAGTTCTCCTACATACCTTACGGGATTTTCACTCCCGGGAGAGTGTGTCGTACTTGGACAGCTGAGACGGTAGAGCATTTGCCCAAGAAGAGCAAAAGGTCCCAGTTCCGAGTGATTTAGTGATTTTAAGACACTTCAACATTCATATTCACTCCTAGAAAGTACTCTGCTATAGAAGTTGTGAAGGATAGTTGTCCAGTTTCTCGGTCAGTAATAAGGGCTTCAGCAGGTATAGAGTTGGAGCGACTGAAACTTCGAGAACACGCCACCGTATTCGGGTTGACTAACGCCATTACTCGGGGTAGTCAGTTTGCATGTTTTTTGTTTTGTTTTGTCTTTTTTTAATTAGTTTCCAGTAATCCCATTCAGACATGTACATACATAATTGTTGTTTTTTATCCTCTCTCACTGTTAACTATTTAGCAAACTACTTTGTTATTTAATACGTTTACAAGCAACGCAATTATCTGAAACTACCTGGCAGATTAAAACTGTGTGACAGACCGAAACTCGAAGTTCGCGCACAAGTGCTCTACCGATAGAGCTATACGAGAACGACTCGTCCTTACAGCTGTTCAGTGAAAATTCATTCTGCATACACTATTATCTGGTATGTTTTCAATCATTTTTCGATTCATCAGACCCATCGTAATTGTGCTGAGATTGTTCACAGCTGACAGTCACCGCGCATTCGTGGTACGTTTTATGGGGTTCGTCACTCGAAACAAATACTGCTAGAGACTGTGGATTAAGCTGCGAATTAACCAGCTAATGACTACCTGGCAGCAAACGTTTCCTTCTTCTGGCACCAGTCTTGGAGTCGATCAAATAACGCCACTGCTATGACTCGATGGCTTTCGACTGTGGAATTCATAGATATGCTGAAACTTTCGTACTAACACTTAAATCTATACTCGATGTTAACAAATTTCTCTTCTTCAGAAACGCTTTCCTTGCCATAGCCAGTCTACATAGTTTTTCGGCTGTCGGGCCAATATCATGGCTTTTATATGTAGGAGAAGTCCCTGTTTGACGATTGCCATAAGGAGTTCGGCTTCATGAATGGCGTAGTGGAAAAAGCTCACCTGTACCAGTTCTGAAGGACGATGTTCGTAACATCGTGAAGTTAAAATTTGGAATCTATGGAGATGTGCACAGTAACGGCATCCGGTCGACTGAGCATTTTATTTTTAAAGTTATATGATTTGTGTAATCTGAAACTCTGAATACCATGTTACTTTATAGATGAGAAGTGAATTCTCGCAAAGTATCGTCTCATCGTCCGCAAGAGACCGATTTCCGAACGCACACCGTGCGCGCGCGCTACCTCTGAAATTCTACAAGTATGTATGCAACACACATAACACGGAAACGTTGCGGGTTGCAGTTATTCGGGTAATTGCCACAGCTGACATCACATGCGAGCGCTAGAGCTCACTATTTAACCTCATTTGTCACACGCTATATGCAGCAATATGCAAAATGGCTGCACGATACTTCACAGAACGTCGTTCTTGTAATTTATAAAGTTTTAAAGAACACCAAATCTCGACTGTAAATCATGTCGTAACAAAAAGTGCTACAAAAAAAGTAAAGCTTTAGTCATTCCGAAGGTTGGTTTTAACACCATAGTGCTTTAGAAGCCATTGTTCTGTTGGTTCTTTGCCGTCGTCTTTATCTGACCTCTGAAAACCTTACCCACTGGTTAACGTGGGCCGCTAATCACGATGCAACATTTCCAGAAGTAATAGAACTGATAAATGATAGATCTGCAACGAATTGACGCATGGTGTAGAGAATGTCAATTGAATCTCAATGTAGACAAGTTTAATGCGCTGCGAATACATAGAAAGAAAGATCCTTTATCATTTAGCTACAATATAGCAGGTCAGCAACTGGAAGCAGTTAATTCCACAAATTATCTGGGAGTAGGCATTAGGAGAGATTTAAAATGGAATGACCATATAAAATTAATCTTCGGTAAAGCCGATGCCAGACTGAGATTCATTGGAAGAATCCTAAGGAAACGCAGTCCGAAAACAAAGGAAGTAGGTTACAGTACACTTGACCGCCCACTGCTTGAATACTGCTCACTGGTGTGGGATCCGTACCAGATAGGGTTGATAGAAGAGATAGAGAAGATCCAACGGAGAGCAGCGCGCTTCGTTACAGGATCATTTAGAAATCGCGAAAGCGTTACGGAGATGACAGATAAACTCCAGTGGAAGACTCTGCAAGAGAGACGCTCAGAAGCTCGGTACTGGCTTTTGTTGAAGTTTCGAGAACATACCTTCACCGAGGAGTCAAGCAGTATATTGCTCCCTCCTACGTATATCTCGCGAAGAGACCATGAGGATAAAATCAGAGAGATTAGAGCCCACACAGAGGCATACCGACAATCTTTTTTTCCACGAACAATACGAGACTGGAATAGAAGGGAGAACCGATAGAGGTACTCAAGGCACCCTCCGCCACACACCGTCCGGTGACTTGCGGAGTATGGATGTAGATGTAGATAAAAGTTCTAGGACTGACCGCGAATCGAACCAGTGACCTTTGGATCCGCAGTCTGGCACATTACGATTGAGCCATCGAGACGCATGAGCGCTGCGCTCACTTTTTACAAGCAACTACTCGCCTTGTGTTCACAAAATAGACAGCTTATTTCTACGCCTGACGAAATTTTATGTAGCGCAATTCACCGCTCCAAATCACTCGTTTCCAGACATTCACTGTCCACTGCCGTCACTCTTTGCTTCATCTCAAGCGCTTCTTAGCAGTGACTATACAAAAGTGTAGCTTACGAGGAACTGCCCGACCGTACATTTTAACGCCCTAAGCGCAGGCACAGCGCTAGCTGTACTGCTGGTAACACATTGGAACGCACGAGTGTTTACTCCCACTGATTTCATGAGACTTTTTTACAACTTTCCTCTGCAGTGCTTGACGGTCCATGCCCAACAGTAACTAAGGTGTGCATGGTCTTTGTTTAGCTGTGCTTGGTTTCTCATGTTTCCACTTCGGGATCACATCACCAAGAGTCGACCTGAGTAGCTTCAGAACGGTCGAAACGTACCTGGCGAATAAGTTACGCAGGTGACAGCCAATGACTAGTCCACGTTTGAAGTCACTGACCTCTCCTGACGGACTCTTTCTGCTCTTACAGCTTCTACACTGACAAAACAAAACAAAACAAAAAAAATGCTCCTCGCCTCCTTTTATACTCGCAGGAGCGCTTTTCGTGATGTGTTGTTGTTGTGGTCTTCAGTCCTGAGACTGGTTTGATGCAGCTCTCCATGCTACTCTATCCTGTGCAAGCTTCTTCATCTCCCAGTACCTACTGCAACCTACATCCTTCTGAATTTGCTTGGTGTATTCATCTCTTCGTCTCCCTCTACGATTTTTACCCTCCACGCTGCCCTCCAGTACTAAATTGGTGATCCCTTGATGCCTCAAAACATGTCCTACCAACCGATTCCTTCTTCTAGTCAAGTTGTGCCACAACCTCCTCTTCTCCCCAATTCTATTCAATACCTCCTCATTAGTTATGTGATGTACCCATCTAATCTTCAGCATTCTTCTGTAGCACCACATTTCGAAAGCTTCTATTCTCTTCTTGTCCAAACTAGTTATCGTCCATGTTTCACTTCCATACATGGCTACACTCCATACAAATACTTTCAGGAACGACTTCCTAACACTTAAATCTATACTCGATGTTAACAAATTTCTCTTCTTCAGAAACGCTTTCCTTGACATAGCCAGTCTACATTTTATATCCTCTCTACTCCGCCCATCATCAGTTATTTTGCTCCCCAAATAGCAAAACTGCTTTACTACTTTAGGTGTCTCATTTCCTAATCTAATTCCCTCAGCATTACCCGATTTAATTCGACTACATTCCATTATCCTCGTTTTGCTTTTGTTGATGTTCATCTCATACCCTCCTTTCAAGACACTGTCCATTCCGTTCAACTGCTCTTCCAAGTCCTTTGCTGTCTCAGACAGAATTATAATGTCATCGGCGAACCTCAAAGTTTTTATTTCTTCTCCATGGATTTTAATGCCTACTCCGAACTTTTCTTTTGTTTCCTTTACTGCTTGCTCAATATACAGATTGAATAGCATCGGAGAGAGGCTACACCCCTGTGTCACTCCCTTCCCAACCACTGCTTCCCTTTCATGTCCCTCGACTCTTATAACTGCCATCTGGTTTCTGTACAAATTCTAAATAGCCTTTCGCTCCCTGTATTTTACCCCTGCCACCTTCAGAATTTGAAAGAGAGTATTCCAGTCAACATTGTCAAAAGCTTTCTCTAAGTCTACAAATGCTAGAAACGTAGCTTTGCCTTTCCTTAATCTTTCTTCTAAGTTAAGTCGTGGGGTCAATATTACCTCACATGTTCCAACATTTCTACGGAATCCAAACTGATCTTCCCCGAGGTCGGCTTCTGCCAGTTTCTCCATTCGTCTGTAAAGAATTCGGATTAGTATTTTGGTGCTGTGACTTATTAAACAGATAGTTCGGTAATTTTCTCATCTGTCAACACCTGCTTTCCTTGGGATTGGAATTATCGTGATATCTAGTGATTAATTTCGCGTTTCCTAGGAGTGTCCCGATACTGTTGGTCAGATAGCGTACAGCACCTTTCCTCCTCGTTCCTCGGGCGCATGAAGGGGCTGCCTCCCTGGCCGGGCCTCGAGTTCGCTTTGCAGGGTAACAAGTAACCAGCCGCGGGAAGGAATCCGCGGAGACGCTACGGATGTCTGAGCTGCACCGGCTGAGCGGGCAGCATTCCAGCCGGCACTCCACTGCTCTCCCCCGCAAGAAGTGCCGCCCCGCGGCGCAGCAAGAAACTCACCGCGCCGCCACCGCTCTGCGTCCATCCGTACCTACTCCACTGCGCCGGAAACGCCGGGCAGTTGGATCGGCCGTACCCAGCACGGCCTCGACACGAAAGGAACGTGACTTCTTAGTCTATACCTCTACACTACTGGCCATTAAAATTGCTACACCAAGAACAAATGCAGATGATAAACGGGTATGCATTGGACAAATATATTATACTAGAACTGACATGTGATTACATTTTCACGCAATTTGCGTGCATAGAACCTGAGAAATCAGTACCCAGAACAACCACCTCTGGCCGTAATAACGGCCTTGATACGCCTGGGCATGGCGTCTACAGGTACAGCTGCCCATGCAGCTTCAACACGATACCACAGTTCGTCAAGAGTAGTGACTGGCGTATTGTGACGAGCCAGTTGCTCAGCCACCATTGACCAGACGTTTTCAATTGGTGAGAGATCGGGAGAATGTGCTGGCCAGGGCAGCAGTCGAACATTTTCTGTATCCAGAAAGGCCCGTACAGGACCTGCAACATGCGGTCGTGAATTATCCTACTGAAATGTAGGGTTTCGCAGGGATCGAATGAGCCACGGGTCGTAACACATCTGAAATGTAACGTCCACTGCTCAAAGTGCCGTCAGTGCGAACAAGAGGTGACAGAGACGTGTAACCAATGGCACCCCATACCATCACGCCGGGTCATACGCCAGTATGGCGACGACGAATACACGCTTCCAATGTGCGTTCACCGCGATGTCGCCAAACACGGATTCGACCGTCATGATGCTGTTAACAGAACCCGGATTCATCCGAAAAAACGACGTTTTGCCATTCGTACACCCAGGTTCGTCGTTGAGTACACCATCGCAGGCGCTCCTGTCTGTGATGCAGCGTCAAGGGTAACCGCAGCCACGGTCTCCGAGCTGATAGTCCATGCTGCTGGAAACGTCGTCGAACTGTTCGTGCAGATGGTTGTCTTGCAAACATCCCCATCTGTTGACTCAGCGATCGAGATGTGGCTGCACGATCCGTTACAGCCATGCGGATAAGATGCCTGTCATCTCGACTGCTAGTGACACGAGGCCGTTGGAATCCAGCACGGCGTTCCGTATTACCCTCGTGAACCCACCGATTCCATATTCTGCTAACAGTCATTCGATCTCGACCAACGCGAACAGCAATGTCGCGATACGATAAACCGCAATCGCGATACGCTTCAATCCGACCTTTATCAAAGTCGGAAACGTGATGGTACGCATTTCTCCTCCTTACACGAGGCATCTCAACAACGTTTCACCAGGCAACGCCGGTCAACTGCTGTTTGTGTATGAGAAATCGGCTGGAAACTTTCCTCATGTCAGCACGTTGTAGGTGTCGCCACCGGCGCCAATCTAGTGTGAATGCTCTGAAAAGCTAATCATTTGCATATCACAGCATCTTCTTCCTGTCGGTTAAATTTCGCGTCTGTAGCACGTCATCTTCGTAGTGTAGTAATTTTAATGGCCAGTAGTGTATATTAAGACAAGTGGTTGTTGTCGTAAATCTCCCAAAGTTGTTAATCAATTTCCTTCAGATTTTATATACGATACTCTACTTAACACTAGGACGGACGTAAGCTATACACATTTTGATACATATAATGTTTAACAGTTAAATGACCTTAGCAAAACTCTCGAAAAGTTCTTGACTGATTTACCTCATAAGTTTACACGATTCTCTAATAAACACTGGGGTGGACATAGGCTATAAACAGGGTGTTAGGGGAATAGGTACAGATATTGTGATCATTGGTACCTTAATGTGAACCCACTCTTTTATCTCTGCGTCTAAAGGTCTTCCAGGAAACACGTCTCATAATTTACTTCATCATATTTTCTGCGTGTTCGTTACTGCACCACTAAGTGGACTACACCTGTCAGTATATACTAATAGTTTTCCGTTCACGTGTCCACACTTCCACACCTGACCCACTATATGTTTGATGTTATGAACAAAACAGTGTTGATACATCAGCTGATCAGGGGTCATCCCAGTGATGCCAATTTAAAGCCATAAAAGTACCAAACTTACCCTACCAACAGTTTTTCCCCAGACCAATTTGTCTGTTTAATTACTGAATGGCCATATATACAGAGACAAATAGGTCTAGGGATAAAACTGTTGGTAGGGTAAGTTTGGTACTTTTATGGCTTTAAATTGGCATCACTGGGATGATCCCTGATCAGCTGATGTATCAACATTGTTTTGTTCATAACATCAAACATATAGCCGCGCGGGATTAGCCGAGCGGTCTTGGGCGCTGCAGTCATGGACTATGCGGCTGGTCCCGGCGGAGGTTCGAGTCCTCCCTCGGGGATGGGTGTGTGTGTTTGTCCTTACGATAATTTAGGTTAAGTAGTGTGTAAGCATAGGGACTGATGACCTTAGCAGTTAAGTCCCATAAGATTTCACACACATTTTTGAACATCAAACATATATTTGAAGATGGCGAGTCCGCTTGAAACGTCCACATTGTTGAACAACGTTCTGTTATTCGTTTTTTACTTGCTGAAGGCGAGAAACCAGTGAATATATACTGTAGAATGTCTAAAGTTTATGGTAAAGGTTGTATGAATAGTGGAAATTTTTATAAGTGGGTAGAGCAGTTCAAAAATTGTCGCGACTCAGTGACTGACGAAGATTGTTCTGGCCGATCAGTTGCAGTTTCAATTCCCTCACTTGCAAGTCGAATTGATGACATTATTCGTGTCGATCGCCATGTGACGGTGGAAATGATAGTTGATAAGGTTCAAGTTAGTACTGGTACAGTTCATAATATTATCTGTAACAAGATGAAGTACCGCAAAACACGTGAAAGATGGATCCCAAAGGAGACAACGTGGCTACACAGGGAAACAAGGTTGAGAGTGTGCACAGAGCTAAAGGAACGTTAGAAAGAGAAGGTGAGCACTTGCTCAACAAAGTTTTAACTTGTGATGAAACTTAGGTTCGCTATTATGAACCAGAATGAAAAAGACAAAGCATGGAGTGGATGCACATCAACTCACCTGTCAAATTGAAAACCCAAGCATCAGCAAGAAAAGCCATGTTGAAGGTATTTTGGGATGCTGAAGGTCCATTTTTTGTGATTATCTCGAAGAGCAGCGTACAATGAACAGCCAATACTACTCGGATTTGCTTTTAAACAAGATGAAACTAGCCATGAGAGAGAGGCGTCATGGATCTCAGAGAAGAGGTGTGATTACCCAGCAAGACAACGCACGTCCTCATATTGCTCAACTAACCCGTGAAACCTTCAACAAAATGGGCTGGGAAGTACTGCCTCATCCCCCTTACCGTCCTCATTCAGCAACTAGTGATTTCCATTTTTTTGACGCACTGAAGAAGGCAATACGTGGGAAGAGGTTCCAGGACAACGAGTTCGTGAAAAAGATTGGGGGAAATTGGTTGAAACATCAAGATAAAGAGTTCTTTGCAGCCGGAATAAAAAGGCTTGTAGCCCGTTGAAACAAGCGCATAAATATTCAAGGGGATTATGTTGAAGAGGAGAAAAAGTATTGTTTTGTAAAAATAAACGCTTTTTTCTCCAGACCAATTTGACTCTTTAATTATTGAATGACCCTCGTATATATTCACAAGGTACAATAGGAAAATGTTAGCAAGAATTTCTAAAAGAACTTGACCCATTTATTATAAATTTTTACACGATACTTTAATAAACTTTCATATGGACATAGGTTACATATTCTTTTACACAACAATATATAGGCTTTCTGTTAAGAAGGACTGACAGAAAGGAAATGCTGTGATCTGCTGTGCAAATGGGCGGTTTCGTATTGTCTCGCAGTTAGTTTTAGGGCGTTTAAGCCATTAGACAAATTGATCGTCCCAATGCATATGTTTCTCCTTATGTTAAATCTTGAACAAAAATTGTTTACAAAATAATGTGCTGCTTTGTTTTCTTCCCCGCAGTCGGATTTAACAGAAAATAGGGAAGTTGTATTTATGATTTATGGGCTTATGATTGTTCTTACTACAGAATCCAAACCGTCCGTAACTTTGTGATCCTACACGTTCGCACATTAAAACTGTGCTAAATTCTGTCACTGCACCTACTATCCATACACATGTAGTAACTGGAGAGGTGTCTCTCGTATCCGTTATACCAATGATCCCAACCGATTTACCCGTTCATTTTAACTGGCTTCATTTCTAAATAAAGGTTTCGTTTGCAATACCAATCAAAACGGCTGAAGGGCAGAGAGAGTGGGGAAGAGAAGACGGACAGATAGGTGGGCAAGGGAGAGAAATGAACATAAAGACGGGAAGGAGGAGGTGGAAAGAGAGCGGGAGAAGACGAGATGGAGAAAGACGGAGGGGGGAGGGTGATATGGACAAGAGTGGGGGGGGGAGGGAGGAGATGACAAAGAGAGGGGACAACAAGACAGATAGGGAGGCAGAGAGAGAGGAGAGAGGGGTTTAGGGCGTATAGCCGTGTGCGCCAGTAAGAGATTATTTCCGATCTCCGATTAAACCAACCCGTTCATGGTCTCAGACTAACAGCGTTTCCGGAAAATTCTTCTGGGGTGCAGATTGCGCCATTTTTTAAAATGTAGTAGCAACGAAAAAAAATGGTTCAAATGGCTCTGAGCACTATGGGACTTAATATCTGTGGTCATCAGTCCCCTAGAACTTAGAACTACTTAAACCTAACTAACCTAAGGACATCACACACATCCATGCCCGAGGCAGGATTCGAACCTGCGACCGTAGCAGTTGCGCGGTTCCGGACTGAGCGCCTAGAGCCGCACGACCATTCCGGCCGGCCAGCTCGTTTTGTATTATCGCGAAATAGGGGAGATAGTGTCACAGACATGATACGTGAATTGGAGTGGCAATCATTAAAACAAAGGCGTTTTTCGTTGCGACGGGATCTTCTCGTGAAATTTCAATCACCAGTTTTCTCCTCCGATTGCGAAAACATTCTGCTGGCACCCACCTACATAGGGAGAAATGATCATCACGATAAAACAAGAGAAATCAGGGCTCGCACATAAAAATTTAAGTGGTCGTTTTTCCCGCGTGCCGTGCGAGAGTGGAACGGTATAGAAAGCATCTTGAAGGTGGTTCATTGAAGTCTCTGCCAGGTATTTTATTGTAAATAGCAGAGTAATCACGTAGATGTAAATGTAGATGTGCACCGGTTTGCACGGGTGTGGAGGAAGATGCCAGTGATCGGGGAGCGATGGTGATCTAATGAGTGTCTCGATGTGAAGCGCAAGGGACAGTGACGGCGAACAAATGCTTGAATATATGGTACACTCCTGACAGTTATTATTGAAACCTACTAAAGACGGCATGCAGCAAACGTCAAACTAGTATGAGGTGTTGGACACGCATATCAAAAGTATTTCATCGTAACTCCACAAACTGCGTTATGCGAGTTTTCGGAGGCCAATTCACGTATCATGTCTGTGACACTATCTCCCCTATTTCGCGATAATACAAAACGAGCTGGCCGGCCGGAATAGTCGTGCGGCTCTAGGCGCTACAGTCTGGAACCGAGCGACCGCTACGGTCGCAAGTTCGAATCCTGCCTCGGGCATGGATGTGTGTGATGTCCTTAGGTTAGTTAGGTTTAATTAGTTCTAAGTTCTAGGCGACTGATGACCTGAGAAGTTAAGTCGCATAGTGCTCAAAGCGATTTGAACCATTTTGAACAAAACGAGCTGCCCTTCTTTGTACTTTCTCGATGTCATCCGTCAGTCCCACCTGATGCGGATCCCACACCGCACAGCAATACTCCAGAATAGGGCGGACAAGCGTGGTGTAAGCACTCTCTTTAGTAGACCTGTTGCATCTTCTAAGTGTTCTGCCAATGAATCGCAGTCTTTGGTTTGTTCTACCGACAATATTATCTATGTGATAGTTACAATTTAGGTTATTTGTAATTGTAATCCCTAAGTATTTAGTTGAATTTACAGCCTTCAGATTAGTGTGACTTAAAGCGTAATCGAAATTTAGCTGATTTCTTTTAGTACTCACGTGAATAACTCCACACTTTTCCTTATTCAGGGTCAATTGCCCCTTTTCGCACCATCCAGATATCTTATCTAAATCATTTTGCAAGTCGTTTTGATCATCTGATGACTTTACAACACGGTAAATGACAGCATAAACTGCAAACAATCTAAGACGGCTACTGAGATTGTGTCCTATGTCGTTAATATACCGGGTGATCAAAAAGTCAGTAGAAAATTTGAAAACTTAATAAACCACGGAATAATGTAGATAGAGAGGTAAAAATTGACACACATGCTTGGAATCACATGGGGCTTTATTAGAACCAACTAAAAAAAAAAAAAAAAAACACACACAAAGTTCACAAAATGTCCCACAGATGGCGCTGGACAGCAAAACGTCAGTGACTGCGCATGACAATCGTGTATAAAAGGAGCTGTAATGAGAGAGAGAATCAGATCCGCCAGCAGTCGCAGCATTTTGACGTTACCTGAAAAGGCGCTTTTAGTGAAGCTGCATTATCAGAATGGGAAATGTGCTAGTTCAGCGTTACGATCCTATCGCCATAGGAAGGGGATTCGAACGGGTAAAGGCCCGTGTACCCTCCGGTGCTATCCGTACAAAATCCATCGGCATCATGAACTGTTTCCTGGCGATTTGGTGGAGCGGAGGGCATTTGCGGTGTGAGCGTTTCAAAAGATGGCGGAAGATAACGATTGGTTGAGTAACATGTTGTGGACCGACGAAGCTCATTTCACGCTCCGAGGGTCTGTCAACGCCCACAACTGCAGAATTTGGAATACCGAAAATCCTAGAACTGTCGTGGAAACTCCATTGCACGACGAGAAAGTCACGGTATGGGTTGGATTTACCACATCCACCGTTATCGGGCCTTTTTTCTTCGAGGAAATGCGTGATTCTGGTTTTGTAACTGCTACCGTGACGGATGAGAGGTACGCCGATGTGTTACAGAATCGCATCATCCCTAGCCTGGCTGATAAACACCTGCTGGAACGGTCGATGTTTATGCAGGATGGCGCTCCACCCCATATTGCTAGACGCGTGAAAGATCTCTTGCGCGCGTCGTTTGGTGATGATCGTGTGCTCAGCCGCCACTTCGTCATGCTTGGCCTCCCAGGTCCCCAGACGTCAGTCCGTGCGATTATTTGCTTTGGGATTACCTGAAGTCCCAATTGTATCGTGATCGACCGACATCTCTAGGGATGCTGAAAGACAACATCTGCCGCCAATGCCTCACCATAACTCCGGACACGCTTTACAGTGCTGTTCACAACATTATTCCTCGACTACAGCTATTGTTGAGGAATGATGGTGGGCATATTGAGCATTTCCTGTAAAGAACATCATCTTTGCTTTGTCTTACTTTGTTACGCTAATTATTGCTATTCTGATCAGATGAAGCCCCATCTGTCGGACATTTTTTGAACGTTTTGTATTTTTTTGTTTCTTATGAAACCCACTTCATTCCAAGCATTTGTGTCGATTTGTACCTCTCTATCTACATTATTCCGTGACTTATTCAGTTTTCAAATTTATACTGAGTTTTTGATCACCCGGTAGACCAGGAACACCAGCACTGCGTCTCGGCGGACTGCTTGGTGGTGCTGGTTACACGGCTGCGAGGTGCGGGCCGCGTGGCGCTGGCGGGCCCCCAGCCAGCGGCGGGATGCGGCGATTTCGCGGCGCGGCGCGGCCGGGGTCGCGTTTCGCCGGCTTTCACTCACGAGCTCGCCCGATCGAACTGCCGGGTAGGCCCGCTTTGCGCACCCAGAAGTGGTCCAGGGGTTGCGCAAGTCGGGCCGAGGCGGCCGAGTGCTCCAAATTGCTTCCAGGGCGCCGGCGTTCCGGGTTACTCGGATGAGGAAGAAACGTGGTTACAACAGCCACCGATTAGCTGCCGCTGAGACTACACCGAAAGTTATACGGAAGTTACTAACTGCGGCAGATATTTCAAATAGCGCATACATGGAATGAGATTTTCAGTCTGCAGCGATGTGTGCGCTGATATGAAACTTCCTGGCAGATTAAAACTGTGTGCCAGACTGGGACTCGAACTTGGGACCTTCCGCGTCGGCGACTTGCGCGTCGATGGGGGTGAAATGATGATGATTAGAACACAACACCCAGTCCCTGAGCGGAGAAAATATCCGACCAAGCCGGGAATCGAACCCGGATCCTTAGGGTTGACATTCTGTCACTCTGACCACTCAGCTACCGGGGGAGGACGGAGATAGACAGGGAGAGGATGAGATGGACAGACAGAGAGGGAGAGGAGGACACGGAAAGAAAGAGAGGAAGGAGGATGACATGAATACAGATATGAGGGAGGAAGTGAGGGGGAGAGGGAAATGGGCAGAAAAAGAGGAGGACAGAGAGAGGGGGAGAAGGACAGAGGAAGGAAAGAGAAGGAGATGGACAGTGAGATTGGGAAGTGGACTGAGTATGGTTGGAGGAGGGGATGAGCAAAGAGATAGGGAGGAGAAAATAAACAGGAAAGGGAGGAGGAGACTGACAGAGAGAGAGAGAGGGGGGAAGGCAGAGATTGACCGACGGAGGGGGAGGAGAAGGAGGACAAAGAGAGGGAGTAGGAGGTAAAAGGAGAAGATATGGAGGCGGGTGGAGAAGGACGGGGTGGTAGAGATACACAGAGGGCAAAGGGGGCAGGAGCGGATGGACATAGAGAGAGAGAAAGAGACAGGTAGAAATAGAGAGTGGGGGGTGGGAGGTGGACAGAGACAGGGGACAGACGGAGATGGACAGAGAGAAGGGCAGAAGAGATAGACAAAGGGAGGGGGAACGAGGAGATGGGCTAAAAGATTTGAATAAATAAATACCTGGGCAACGCCAGGTACTCACAAGGGAACCTCCCCATCGCACCCCCCTCAGATTTAGTTATAAGTTGGCACAGTCGATAGGCCTTAAAAAACTGAGCACAGATCAATCGAGAAAACAGGAAGAAGTTGTGTGGAACTATGAAAAAAATGAGCAAAATATACAAACTGAGTAGTCCATGCGCAAGATAGGCAACATAACAGGAGATTGTGAGCGCAGGAGCGCCTTGGTCCCGTGGTTAGCGTGAGCAACTGCGGTACGAGAGGTCCTTGCTTCAAGTCTTCCCTCCAGCGAAAAGTTTAATTTTTTTATTTTCAGACAATTATCAAAGTTCTGGCACTCACACATAATCAGCTTCGCTCTCCAAAATTCCAGGACATGTTCACATTTGCTTGGACATATGCAGGATTTGACGGTCTACGCACGGAAAAATTTGAAAACGTTTAAAGCATATGTTTTGACAGAACAGGGAAAACTGTGCGCCTGTGAAACTGTTGCATTCATTTGTTGCAGTTTATGTGACAAACTCTTATGTTTTCATCACTTTTTTGGGAGTGATTATCACATCCACAAGAAAACCTAAATCGGGCAAGGTAGAAGAATCTTTTTACCCATTCGCAAAGTGTACAAGTTAGGTGGCTCGACAACATATTCCTGTCATGTGACGCACATGCCGTCACCAGTCTCGTATAGAATATATCAGACGTGTTTTCCCGTGAAGGAATCGGCTGACCTATGACCTTGCGATCAAATGTTTTCGGTTCCCATTGGAGAGGCGTGTCCTTTCGTCTACTAATCGCACGGTTTTGCGGTGCGGTCGCAAAACACAGACACTAAACTTATTACAGTGAACAGAGACGTCAATGAACGAACGGACAGATCATAACATTGCGAAAATAAAGAAAGAAAAATTTTTCACTCAAAGGAAGACTTGAACCAAAGACCTCTCGTACTGCAGTTGTTCACGCTATCCACGGGACCGCGACGCTTATGAGCTCACAATCTGCTGTGATGTTGCATATCTTGCGCATGGACTACTCAGTTTGTATATTTTGCTTATTTTCTTCATAGTTCCACACAACTTCTTCCTGTTTTCTCGATTGATCTGTGTCCAGTTTTTCAAGGCCTATCCACTCTGCCAACTTATAACTAAATCTGAGGGGGTGCGATGGGGAGGTTCCCTTGTCAGTGTAACAATATTTTTGTTACTCTTCATTACAGTTGTGATATCCTCTCACCTTTACCAATATTCAACAGATGAGCGATCCCCTGCAAGAAGTAACATTTCCATCACCTTATAAGATCGAATACTGGGCAGGTAATCGGCTGGAGATCTCTGCGACCTGTTGACACTTAGGCCGCCCAAAAGCTGGTGCAGACTCCTTCCGTTCTCATCGCCTGGGATTGTAAGAGCTACGGAAGACAGCGGGGTGACGAAGAAACAGCTCCGCCGCTCGGCTGGTTGCTGGACGGCGACGAGCCGCCGCCCGCCCTGGTTCTGGGGGCTGGATGGAGCTGGAGCACTCCGGAGTGGAGCACGCCAACCTATGGTGCTCGACGCTTCCGGCGGCCGCACTCGGCTGCGACCGTGACGCGGCCGCTCGTGTAATCACTTCCTGTCCGCGGAACGTGCCAACCAGAGGAGCGACTCAGCCGCAAAAAAGCGTATGTGGGTCGCCGAGGACCACCACCGCTGCAGGCTGCACAGTGGCGCCGCGACCTGCGCAGTATTCCCGCTCCCTGCTCCGCCTAGTGTCAGAGTGTGCCGCTGTGCTGAGCTAGCCGGGCAGGCCCAAGGGCTGCACGCGGCACCGCTGAGTGCTCCCCGTCCGTAAGGAGAGGAAGGAAGGAAGGTCCACATCGAAGTCATCAGAAGCAGGGTGGATGCTCGCAATCTTAAAAAACCGGATTTCTGTCGGTAATCCGAGTCGAACTTGCACTATAGGTGCGGTTATCGCTGAAACAGCCAGTTTTCGGTTATATCTTTTGTTTCACGCCAGTTAAACCCGAATATTAAAACTGCTCAAAATATCCAGTTTCTAAAAATAAGCGATTTTCGGTTTTCCTGCCTATTATTTCCTGTAATAAATTCGAACGAAGGCTGAAAAAAATTTTACCCTCTCAGCTTCAGGATACATATAACCAAAATATAAAATTAAAGCAAATAAAAGAAAATTTAGCTCGTCCACCGTTCGCTGATTTTCTCGAAAAGTTATGTCCATCAATTGATTCGAATTTATTGAAACTCTGATCAAAAATCGTGTTGTAATCGGGGATCGTACTAGTATTTGGGCATTACGAATAGTCAGTGCTAAATTGTGAGAACTGAGATAGAACAACTCTGTTATTCGTGTTAATTTGTCGGTTTTCAAGGACTAGAAGCAGATAAAGGCATATTACGTAGACACAGCAGATCAGTAACTTTCTATTTTTATTGTATACTATGAATGAATTGTTGTCGACTTTTTAATGTACTTACTCTTACCGTAACTTCCTTCCTCTTACTACACTACCGGCCATTAAAATTGCTACACCACGAAGATGACGTGCTACAGATGCGAAATTTAACCGACAGAAAGAAGATGCTGTGATATGCAAATGATTAGCTTTTCAGAGCATTCACACAAGGTTCGAGCAGGTGGAGACACCTACAACGTGCTGACATGAGGAAAGTTTCCAACCGATTTCTCATACACAAACAGCAGTTGACCGGCGTTGCCTGGTGAAACGCTGTTGTGATGCCTCGTTTAAGGAGGAGAAATGCGTACCATCACGTTTCCGACTTTCACAAAGGTCGGATTGTAGCCTATCGCGATTGCGGTTTATCGTATCGCGACATTGCTGTTCGCGTTGGTCGAGATCGAATGACTGTTAGGAGCATATGGAATCGGTGGGTTCACGAGGGTAAAACGGAACGCTGTGCTGGATCCCAACGGCCTCGTATCACTAGCAGTCGAGATGACAGGCATCTTATTCGCATGGCTGTAGCGGATCGTGCAGCCACATCTCGATCCCTGAGTCAACAGATGGGGCGTTTGCCAGACAACAACCATCTGCACGAACAGTTCGACGACGTTTGCAGCAGCATGGACTATCAGCTCGGAGACCGTGGCTGCGGTTACCCTTGACGCTGCATTACAGACAGGAGCGCCTGCGATGGTGTACTCAACGACGAACCTGGGTGCACGAATGGCAAAACGTAATTTTTTCGGATGAATCCAGGTTCTGTTTACAGCATCATGATGGTCGCATCCGTGTTTGGCGACATCGCGGTGAAGTAAGCGTGTACTCGTCATCGCCATACTGACGTATCACCCAGCGTGATGGTATGGGGTGCCATTGGTTACACGTCTCGATCACCTCTTGTTCGCATTGACGGCACACTGAACAGTGGACGTTACATTTCAGACGTGTTACGACCCGTAGCTCTACCCTTTATTCGATCCCTGCGAAACCTTACATTTCAGCAGGATAATGCACGATCGCATGTTGCAGGTCCTGTACGGGCCTTTCTGGATACAGAAAATGTTCGACTGCTGCCCTGTCCAGAACATTCTCCAGATCTCTCACCAATTGAAAACGTCTGGTCAATGGTGGCCGAGCAACTGGCTCGTCACAATACTCCGGTCACTACTCTTGATGAACTGTGGTATCGTGTTGAAGCTGCATGGGCAGCTGTACCTGTACACGCCATCCAAACTCAATGCCCAGGCGTATCAAGGCCCTTAATACGGCCATAGTTGGTTGTTGTGGGTACTGATTTCTCAGGATCTATGCACCCAAATTGCGTGAAAATGTAAAAACATGTCAGTTCTAGTATAATATATTTGTCCAGTGAATACCCGTTTATCATCTGCATTTCTTCTTGGTGTAGCAACTTTAATGGCCAGTAGTGTAAATTTCGCGACCCCAAAACACGTACAAAACACCTAAAAATTAATCATGCGTGTTTCCCATTGTATTGTATAAGCACATTAAATAAATTTATTATATTTTCTATCCCTCCTGGTGTACCCGATTTAATTTTGTATAGTCCACGGTTTGTTGGCGTAGACCATCTTAAAAATACGGCCGTACCTCTGGCGCTAGCCATTTCGCCAGAACAGGCAGGGCCCTATCCGGTACAGACAGCGGCCAGACAGCGACCTCTGGGTGATCCTAACGGTTCCTGAGACTGCTGCTGCCAGGCATCCTCTCCGGTCAGGTGGTCCACGGAAGATTTCTGGCTGCTGTTATATCACGTAGTGCCCGGTGAACACTCACTCGGTCGACAGGAAAACTGACCCGGCATACACGACCACCGAGCAAGTGAAAGATCTATATCATCTCCTTATGGCGATGTGAGTATCGAATTTCTGACTGATCGCATAAGACTATTCTGCTTTAGCGTCTTTAGAGGCGAGTTAACTAACTAGGTACAGTACTCGTTATCCTTTAGTCAATGGTATGCAAGACTAAAAGAATGGATCGGTTCATAGGACACATGCTAAGGGAATTTTGAAATCTGTGGTAAGGTCTTATGGGACCAAACTGCTGAGGCCATCGGTTCCGAAGCCTACGCACTACTTAATCTAACTTAAACTAACCTACGCTATGGACGACACACACGCCCATGCCTGAGTGAGGACACGAACCTCCGACGGGGAGAGCCGTGACAAGGCGCCTGAGACCGCACACATGCTACGATATGAAGGAATTTTCAGTTTGGTACACACAGCAGACAACGTGGCTGCAGCTCACCAGAAAATGCTTCAGAGTCCTACCAAATCAATGAGACCGGCATATCAAGTGGACCATGCGGACCAATACTCCACCTGGACCTGCACATGTATCCCTACCGAGTGTCTGTCGTTCACGCGTTAAAACAGGCAGATGCTCCTCAGCACCTCCAGTTTTTTTGAGCGGTTGTTCACTGGGATAATAATGAATGGCTTCGACATAGATCTGTTCTTTATGTCTGATAAAGCTTGATTTCACTTGAGTAGTTACGTCAACTCACAGAATCACAGGGTCTCGGCAGCGAGGAATCCGCATAACTTCCACGAAACACCTTTGCATGTTCAGAAGGTTGGGCTTTGGTGTGCGGTGTCTGCACGGCGCATTATGGTCCCATCTTCTTTCATCAGACGCTGACTTCGGCGCGTTACTTTACCTACATTTTGAAACCATTTGCGACAGCATTAACGGAGGAGGAAAAGGCCTATAGTTACTTACAACAGGATGGATCAACTGCCCTTAGAGCCGCCCGAACCATGGAGCAAATTTTCACAATCTTCCCTCCTGACAGAGTTGTTAGGAGAGGCTAGTCTAGTCGCGGGTTTAGCTTGCACCCAGGTCACCTGATCTGTCAGTGTGCGTTTACTTTTTGTGGGAAGCCCTCAAGTCCAAGGTGTATTGCAACAGCCCTCGTAGTCCCAGAGAACTGCAGCAGAACATTTCGTATGAGACTGCAGCTATTCCAGCAGACCAGCTTCGATCCGTCCTTAGCAGCTTGCTGACCAGGAATAAATAGCGCCAGGATATGAATGGTGGTCACTTTCAGCATCTGCTATAGTCAGGTTAGTGCTGCATTTCTTTTCCTCTGCTGTGTTTCTTTGTAACCTGGAACTCTGTTCTCCGGGTCACTTTTATTTCCCCCACTCTGTACAAAAAGAAACGAGCAGGAGATTTCAGTTGTATATGTAGAGAGAGGAGATCTAATAAAACATTTTATTTACTTACTAAAACATGACCACAACTTACATTTAATGTTTGCGTTCAGTAATGTTCGTCTATTATGCTTTTGACAGATGATGACTGCAATGTGCGTTCATTTGGCAACAGATATTTTTATGTGGTATAATTACAATTTAACGAGTATCAGATCTTTTACTTTACTTTTACTGTGAAACCATCCTTCTTGCCGAGTTTCATGATCCTAGGACGACAGTAAGTACCCTACAGGATTTGATGAGCGAATTTTCAAGTACCAAAATATGAGACATAAATCACCGAAGCCTTTGATTGCATTGCATAAAAGATTAGAATTTCTACGCCGCCAAGTGTCATAGACCTTAGTATGTGACATAAATTTGAGTTTGATACCCCAAAATGCTCTACAGAAAAAGAGTCTTAACAGAAGAACAGACAAACACACACAAGGAAAAAAAGACAAAAAATTTTCGTGTTATATAATTACAAATTAACAATTACCGGAGTTTTCTCTTTACTGGTACTGATGAAACCTTGATTCTTGCCAAATTTCATAATGCTACGTCAATCAGAAGTACCCAGCAGGTTTTGATGAGTGAACTTGCGAGTTTCAAAACATGTGACATAAATAGCAATATCTTTTGGTTGCATTGACTTAGAAGCTTAACCTGTTTACATCGCCAAAGTACCGTAGACCATAACACGTGACATAAATTTAAACGTGACGCATCTACCCGTTCCTGAGAAAAAGACTCCTTAAGAATAAGACAGACTGATAGACAGACACCATATTATCCGCCCACTCTTTTGGTTACAAAACCCCATTTGTCAGCCGGCCGAAGTGGCCGTGCGGTTAAAGGCGCTGCAGTCTGGAACCACAAGACCGCTACGGTCGCAGGTTCGAATCCTGCCTCGGGCATGGATGTTTGTGATGTCCTTAGGTTAGTTAGGTTTAAGTAGTTCTAAGTTCTAGGGGACTAATGACCTCAGCAGTTGAGTCCCATAGTGCTCAGAGCCATTTGAACCATTTGAACCCATTTGTCAACATAATCTCTGTTCAATGCGACGGCCTTACTCCGCCTTACAGAAACGGCCTGTATTCCTGCGCTGTACCGCGCGACCGCTACGGTCGCAGGTTCGAATCCTGCCTCGGGCATGGATGTGTGTGATGTCCGTAGGTTAGTTAGGTTTAAGTAGTTCTAAGTTCTAGGGGACTGATGACCTCGCATGTTAAGTCCGATAGTGCTTAGAGCCATTTGAACCATTTTTCGTCCAGTCATGCAGCAAGCAAGATGTTTGTGGTCCATCGATCATCTCGAATGAGAGTGTCCGCACGTTCCAACATTACAGGAGTCACACCTGTATGCGGCAGGCTGGCGTGAGGGAGATCGGACAGGTTTGCGCGACCTTGTGATAATGACAGGCGACTCGCCCAACGAATCACCGTGCTTTTGTTCACTGCCAATTCTCCGTAGACATTCTGCAAGTGCCTGTGAATATCTGCTCTGGTCTGGTTTTCCGCGAAAAGAAACTCAATGACAGCTCTCAGCGTGGAATGCACCTCCGTTACAGATGCCATCTTGAAGACTACGTGTAGCTTCGCCATCTACTGGAACTCCGTGAAACTATGGGGGCTGAAACGGTAATAATCCACAAAGTCTCACAATAAACAATAAATTCCGCATTTGAATCCAAATTGACAGAGAAAAAAATGTGTTACATTACTTATTGAACAGCCATCGTACTTGCGTACATCAGAAAATTCGCAATATTATCCGCTATAACTCAGAGAAAACAGCACATTAATACAGCCAATCGTTCGGGATACATTTGCGGCGACCTGTCTGCTATTCTGAGTTAGGATTCATTGCATTTCTTGGTTCACAACTAACATAAACGATAGTGTGTGTGTGTGTGTGTGTGTGTGTGTGTGTGTGTGTGTGTGTGTGTGTGAATTCCTAAGGGCCAAACTGCTGAGGTCATCGGTCCCTAGACTTACACACTAGTTAAACTAACCGCGCGACCAGTCCGCGCGGCCGACAAACTTTAGTGTGCATTGTTTCTCCAACACGTCTGTAATAGCATTATACAGCATTCTTGCTATTACTGCTGCATATTACTATTTTTCCTTGAGAAACGTAGCTGAACAGTCCGTCAAACGTTTTCGCAAACGCCACTCTTGTCATCCGCACAGGAAGTTTCTCCTCGCACTTACAATGGTATGTGCGAAGTTTGGAGAGTTGTGTTCGTAGAAAAACGTGCAGTTTTTCACACACAGAGTTTGCAAACGATACGCCGGCATGCTAGTACTGCTGAGGCGTCATATGAAAGCTATTAAGAGATAAGGAGCAATAATTTAGAAATCCACTGCAGTCCAGCCTGGTCGTAAGTTTCCAGTATCTGCAGTAATTAACTTTGGTCCCCAGATAACGCGACACTTTACACACGTCCTCCTTGAGTTTAGACTCAGGTTATGCGTGGTGATGTTGGCACCAACTGGAGATACTTCAGTCTAAAAATATCAAGCAGCCAAGATATAATCGGTTCTGCGTGACTTCTCGAAAGACGAAGAAGAAAAGGTGTTAAACTTCCCGTCGACGACACAGTTATTAAAGACGGCTCCGCAGAAAGTATATTTGTCCATGTCTGATGGTGAACTTCATCTACGCAACGTAAAGTAAACTAGGTTGCCATTAATGATCGAGCAAAGTATTTATTTCCAGTCGTTGTGGACTGGATATGGCATAGGCTTTTTTTCCCTTTATTGTGATTTCATTTCCCTGGCCCATATGGGTAGGGGAGGGATGTCAGAGGCACAATCAGCCGCTCTTCAGCCGAGTGACATGACAACTAAGACAAGAATAACACCCGGGTTCGATTCCCGGCGGGGTCAGGAATTTTCTCTGCCTCGTGATGGCTGGGTGTTGTGTGCTGTCCTTAGGTTAGTTAGGTTTAAGTAGTTCTAAGTTCTAGGGGACTTATGACCACAGCAGTTGAGTCCCATAGTGCTCAGAGCCATTTGAACCAAGAATAAAATGTTGCATATATAAGGCGATAAAAAAGGGGAACATAAAACAGAGTAAGGGGAGATAATGGAGGTAAAAAGACACTAACATGGAGACGTTCATGGGAGGACAATTAAAAAACCGTCATAAAGTTAAAAAACACAGTTGGCGATTCTTAAAACACAAAGAAGACACTGAAGGCACATGTACGGGTTAAAAGTCAGCCACAGTATTAAAAACACTCTTGAACAACACACTTAAAACCCACTTGGAGCACACACGATTAAGAATAAAACTGCCAGGTGAGACCTGCCGAGGGAGAGGCCGGAGAGGATGGAAAAGGAGGGGAGAGCAAGGGGCAGCTGGGGAGGCTGCGGGAGGAAGAGAGTAGGGGCGTCAGCGGGTAGAATAAGAGGCAGGAGACTGGAGGGGCAGGAGATCAAGAGGGAAGACAAGGCAGGAGGGAGTGCAGAGATGCTGAAGGGGAGCACAAGAGAGGGAGGGGGAGTAGGAGGGGAAATCCGCTCGGGAGGGGGAGGAGAGGGAGCCCTGAGGAGGAGGCAGGAAGAGGGGGTTAGAGTTGGTAGGAAGGGTAGATGTCAGGGCGAAGCTCATCATCCGGGAGGGGTAGATGGTGGAAGTTGCGTTGGGAAAGGAGGCGGAGGGTGTGGAGATGGAGAGAGGGTGGGACACAACGGTAAATGGCATTGGCTCTGCCCCTCTCAATATTTTTTTTTCTTTATTGAATATCGATTCCCCCCAAAGGGGGCAGGCTGGCAGCAGCTTAGTATGCCGTTCTTCAGCCTACAGACTTTGTTTTAAAAAGATGAAGAGAAGAAATAATAAAAACAGGCGATAAAATAGGAGACTGAAATAGTAACATGGCCAAAAAATCGTGGAACTTTAAATATAGAACAAATGGATGATGATGTGAATAAAATACATACGAAGCAGACAGGTAAAATAATAGACAGACAGTTAAAAAGCACGGCAACAGTCTAGTTTCTGTTCGCAAAAGACATAAAATTCACACCCAGCGACAGCATGGTTTCTGTTTGCAACACTAGAAAGACGAAGAACACTGAACATTCACTGGGAACACTGCACTAAAAAGGTTGGCAAATGTGAGATACCACAGCCAAGAGCAGGTGGGGGGAAACTGGACAGATGATGTGAAAATAAAAAGCGAAGGGGAGGAGGGGGGAAAGGAGCTTATGGGGAATGAGGACCCATAAGAGGGGTGGGGGGTGCTGGACAGATGCGACAGGGAGTGGGGAAGGCAGAAGGCAGAGGAGGAGAATACAAAAAGGACTCGGGAGAGGGGGGGGGGAGAAGGGAGGTAGGGAGAGGTCTGGCGTGGAAAAAAAAAGGTTTCAGGATGGAAGTGGGGGAAGAGGGAGCCCAGGGAAAGGACAGAGGAGAGGAGGGGGGTGAGGATCAGAGTTGATAGGAGGGATAGATGGAGGGAGAGAGGGCATCATCCGGGAGGGGGAGTTGATGGAAGCCACCTTGGGAAAGGAGATGAAGGGTGTAGAGATGGAGGGTAGGGGGGACACAAAAGTGAAGGCGTGGCAGGAGGCGGGGACGGGAGAGGTGAGGAGCAACCAGGGGGTGAGAGGATCTCAGTATCAATGACGTATGCCCTCATTAAAGGTTTATGTTGCACTGTTGCAAATGTCTGCATGTATTTGTCTCAATTTTTCCTGCATCAGTGTCAACAGTTCTGCAATCAATGAGCTCGTCCTGTCTGTCTGTCACCTGTCGTAGGGTTTCTACCTATATAACAACAGAGTTTTTTCCGCGATCGGCGGAAGTATGCTCATCTGCTATCTATTTGGCGGATGTAGGAAGTAGCCCTCGACTTCAGCGTCCCCTGTGGCGTCTGATGTAACTATTGGCGGATTTAGCGGTCTATTTGCAAGTCTTGCGGCGGATCATGAATAGGTTTCTGGCACATTCACCATCCATTTTGCGACTGACTGGAACTGTGTGGCCTTTCGCTGGAATCTGCCTGGCTAACTGCGCTCTCTGTGGTTATAGCCGTGTATTATGTACATCACACTTTGCAAGCCACCCAACGGTATGTGGCGGAGGGTACCGCTAACTGATCTCCCCTTCCCTGTTCCACTCGTGAAAGGTGTGTGGGAAAAGTGGTTGCCCGTAAATTTCTGTATTAGCTCTCATCGAATTTTCTCGACGTGGTCTTTTCGCGAGATGTGTGCAGGAGGAAATAATACGTTGTCCGACTCCTCCCGGAAAGTGCTCTCTGAAAATTTCAATAGTAAACCTTTCCGTGATGCACAACGCCTCTCTTGTAGCCTCTGCTACCGGAGTTTGCTGAGCATCTCTGTGATGTTCTCGCGCCGACTGAACGGTGCCGTAACGAAACGAGCCGCTGTTCGTTGGATCTTCTCTACCTCTTCTATCAGTCATACCTGGTGAGGGTCCCATACTGGTGAACTACACTCAAAAATCGGTCTAACAAGCGCCTTATAAGCCACTTCCACATCTACATCTTCATCTATATTTATACTTCGCAAGCCACCCAACGGTGTGTGGCGGAGGGCATTTTACGTGCCACTGTCATTAACTCCATTTCCTGTTCCAGACGCGTATAGTTCGCGGGAATAACGACTGCCGGAAAGCCTCCGTGCGCGCTCGAATCTCTCTAATTTTACATTCGTGATCTCCTCGGGACGTATAAGTTAACTGCCAGAGCCTGCTGGTCATTCTGCAAATCAGTATTGTCTTCTGGCGTTACTGGTTTCTTATAGACAACCACATCATTTACGAATAGTCGCAATCTTCTTACACTTTCTGCTAGATCATTTATATATATTGTAAACAGTAAAGGTCCTACCACTCTTCTCTGGGGTACTGCGGAAATTAGCTTTACATCTCACGAGTTGGTTCCGTTAAAATCGCGACATTGAGTTCTGTCTGCAAGGAAGTCCCCAATCCGTCGCAAATCTGGTCCAATATTTAATAATCTCGAATTTTTTCCACTAAACGGCAATGCGGAACGGTGTCAAAAGCCTTGCTGTGGTCAAGGAACACGACATCTACCTGAGCGCCGCTGTCTACAGCACTATGGATATGCAGGAATAGAGCGAGCTGAATTTCAAAGGATACCTGTTTGCAGAATCCACGCCGATTTTTATAGAAGTGATTTTCGTTCTCCAAAACATCATAATTCTTGAGCATAAAACATGTCCCATAATTCTACAACAGATTGACGTCAACGATATAGGCCCATGTTTATGCCCACCGGTCCTATGAACCTTATTGAAAACGGACTGCCGGGCGCGGTGGCTGATCGGTTCGAGGCGTTTCAGTCCGGAACCGCGCGACTGCTACGGTCGCAGGTTCGAATCCTGCCTCGGTCATGGATGTGTGTGATGTCCTTAGGTTAGATGGGTTTAAGTAGTTCTGAGTTCTAGGTGACTGATGACCTCCGATGTTAAGTCCCATAGTGCTCAGTTTTTTTTTTTTTTTTTTTTTAACGGACTTGACTTAGTGGTCTATATTCCATCGCTAGATACCTTTCGTTGCTCCAGCGGCATACGATAAACTGCTGCTAGAAGGGGAGCAAGTTCTTTCGCATAATCTATGCGACAGTGGACGCGACACGTACGCCAGCTCCCTCTAGTGTGGTAACTAGAACTACGCGCTACCGTACCTACGGTTCGGTAGTTTTTGGTAGACTATAGAAATGACGTAGCAAATGGCAGAATTACCGGTAGTATCGGCAGAAATGAATGTGAAAGAGAGAAAGTGAAAGCCCACAACTTCTCTTTGTTTTTTCTTTGTTTGTTTGGTTCTTCCATTTGTACATAATTAGAATTTCATGTCACTCGGTATTAACCCATTGTGGATTTTATATCCTTACAAAATATAAATTGAATTTAGAAGTAATGAAAATTAGTTGATCGTGTAACTTCTGCTCTTTTATGTAACGAAAGCAATTACTTTTGACGCATGTACAGTTTACATGCACAGACACAAAATGAATATAATTATTGTTATTATTTTGTACTCAATAGAACGTTCATCATAATCAAAGGCAAGAGTTTCCTGTTATTATTGATAAATACGAAATTTGTTTATGAATAATGGGAACATGTTTTATATAAGTTCGACGAAGTATTGAAGCGATGTTTTATATATTTTTGTTTTGCGTTTTTTTTATTTTTCCTTTTTGTTGAGGAACTTGCGCCTTGTAGTGCTATATGATAAATCTGTATTGTTTTCTTTGTGTTTACTACAACATCCCTCTGTTTCACTTTTTAATAAAACTTGAATTACACATTGTCAATTTCAATATGGCGGCTGGAAGAGGATCTTGCGAGAACGGGACCAACGACGATTGAAGAGAATCGTTCAGCTTCACAGAAATGCTACCCTTCCGCAAATTGTTGCAGATTTCAATGCTGGGCCATCAACAAGTGTCAGCGTGCAAACCATTCAACGAAAAGTCATTGATATGGGCTTTCGGAGCCGAAGGCCCACTCGTGTACCTTTGATGATGACACGACACAAAGCTTTATGAACTGTTGATGACTGGAAACATGTTGTCTGGTCGGAAAAGCGGTTGGTGGTGTACAGGTATGAAGAGAACCTCACGAATCCATGGACTCTGCATATCAGCAGGGGACTGTTAAAGCTGGTGGAGGCTCTGTAATGATGTAGGGCGAGTGCAGTTGGAGTGATATAGGACACCTGATACGTCTTCATACGACTTTGACAGATGACACGTACGTAAGCATCCTGCATCCATTCATGTCCATTGTGCATTCCGACGGACCTGGGCAATTCCAGCAGCACAATGCGGCACCCTACACGTCCAGAATTGATGCAGAGTGGCTCCAGGAACACTCTTCTGAGTTTAAACACTTCCGCTAGCCACTAAACTCCCCAGACATGTACATTATTGAGCATATATGGGATGCCTTGCAACGTGCTGTTCAGAAGAGATCTCCACCACCTCGTAGTCTTACGGATTTGTGGACAGCCCTGCAGGATACATGGTGTCAATTCCCTCCAGCACTACTTCAGACATTAGTCGAGTCCGTGCCACGTCGTGTTGCGGCACTTCTTCGTGGTCGCGGGGGTCCTACTCGATATTAGGCAGGTGTACCAGTTTCTCTGGCTCTTCAGTGTACGATTACACTCACAGGTAATGTGTCCAGAAAGGTTGGGAACCGCTATTCTAGACGGTTCACAGTACCGGTTTTTAGGGGAATGTAGCAAGACACTGATCGCATACGTAATGAAAGCGATCGTTATGGGATAACGCCCGATAGTATGCAAGACACGTAAAGGTAATGCGAGTACGACCTTAACTGGCCAAAGCTACAAGGAAAAGTACCGTAGTCTACGCTTAGTTATGGTAGTCTACAGTAGCCTACGGTAGTCTTACAACTGTAGTGGTGACTGATGACAGAAAAGTATTGATACAATAGCCTTTGTTCTCTATAAGAAAATATCTCACATCTGAGGTCTGGAACTCCCAGCACTATGGAAGCAACAGGGTCCTTTCGATTTCGCACATCTTCACCGTTTTCTAATTTTAGTACGCTCGAGTCCTTTCTCTAATTTTCTTCTTCGCCTTCACGCGCGACCTCCGTTCACGCTCTTTCACATTTCTTTCGCCCATCCTCACTTCGTTTCGCCAGTCTCAAAACGGCGCCCCGGCTGCCACAGCTAGCCGCGCCGCTGTGTGGGAGGCTGTCTGCGGCAGCGCCGCTCTGCAGCGGGCAGACACCAGACGCCCACGCGCCGCAGACCGCCACCGCGCCGCCCCCACAGTGCAGCTGCAGCGGCTACAGCCGCAGCCGCGCGCCAATTGCTCCCAATGAGAAGATTGCGGCTGAGCGGCAAGCCGGAGAAAGCCGAGCGAGCCGCGGCAGCAGCCACAGACACAGGCGAAGACACGGTCGCTTTCACGCCTGTCGCTGCCGCACAGTCATCGCCTCACACAAATACCACCCATTCTCCGCTCCTCGGCGCCCCACACCGACTGAGCGCCCACTGTAGACTGGAACCTCTCGCGCCGGGTGCTCATTGCTAAGAAATGGACAGAAGCTGTAAGTGGTCGGCGGTACAACGGTCACAGCTTGGAACACGATACGGACGCACTCTGACTGTCGGTATAATTACTGTCATCATTGTGGAGTCCTTGGCTGTCGATGCATGACCGACCACATCACTCACAGAGGCTGGCAGCCTGAGCTATGTGAGTTGCCACCAATCCGCGTCCTCCAGTGGGGAGAGCCTCCGCAGACAAGGTGTGCACCGTCCCGTTGGAAGGGTTGAAATGGCGCGTGGGCAAAAATAGGCCGAACGAAATCGAGAGAGTCCGGAAGAGGGTACTTACATCATTCCAACTGCACCAAGATTCACCAGCGACAAAGAGATTCAAGGCATGCTGTGACACGTTACCATTTGTCAGGTCATCAAAGAAAAATCCATCTCATTCTGTGACGAATGCCATAACTTACACTTTCATCTCATCAGTTCAGTTGGAGAAGAACAAAACGCCAATCACAAGACACCGAACACCACCGTTCATCATCAGTTTAGACAACAGGCACTAACATCATAGTTTAGGATACAAGTCAAAATCTCACAACCATCAGAAATTCACCATCATCAACACCATTATATATTAGAGGTCAGGGTCCCCCCATTACCTACATTCTCCCCATTTTTCAAAGCCCCAATTTAGCAAAGCGGAAGACAGAGTGTCACAGGATGCTGGATCTTCCTAGACAAACGGCTGAGAATACAGCCACGTCGATGCTCGTATGCAGCCTTTGTTCAGTCTTGGTGTCGTCACCTCGAGGTTGACGTGGCCTGCTAATCAGTCGTCGTTACCGTACTTTGACTTTTCCGACCTCAGCCTGAACGTATTGGATTTGAGTTGCTTTATTGAACAATTTACGTGTATTGTGGCCTGCCGTATATCTGACGCTGCATCTAATAAGTTGAGTAGTATCAAGCTGTTCGTCCCATCGCTCTTTTGTGTTCGAGTGCCACCTCATCCTCGTCACTTACCCCTGGAGCGACACAACAATCAGAAACTTGGCCAGAACCCTATGGAACAAGCAGTGGGAGACCGATCTTTAAAAGGGCACCTGCTGCAAGCTAAACGTAAAAGTAAACTCCGTCCACAGGCCCTGGTGGACCCAGCGGTACCGACCGGCCGCCAAGTCATCTTCAGCCCCCGGGCGCCACCGGATGCGGAGATGGAGGGGCATGTGGTCAGCATACCGCTCCAATCCACCCACATACATCGAAAGCGCACTGATACTCTGAAAAGTCGGGTGTGAAACGCTATTCCACCGGCAAAGGGGACGACAGAGGGTAAGTTCTGAAGTTTCCTAAACTGAAATTCATTCACGGCTCCTACTGACAACACTGTAACAGAATTGGCGTTACGCTGTCACCACACTGCGACAGTGAAAAGATCCAGCAGGTCAACCACCACATACTCTAGCTGTTAAGAGCGTACCCAAGTTCTGAACTAGGAGAGGGAAAGTAGCCGGACACCCCTACGTAAAGCGGAAGAGCCCGCTATGTGTGACGAGAGATGGACCCGCCAGTATAAAAGGAAGCGGTAAGTATTGTACTGTCAGTAGAGAAGCAGCGACAGCAGAATGGGTAGGTCATGAGAGCTCAGTGACTCGGAGCCTGGACTGGTCCTTAGATGTCGCTGGAATAACAGATCCATCAGGGACAGGTGTCCAAGTCGACTGTTGGTGGAGTAACTGTGAAATGGAAAAGCAGAGGAACAACTACGGTTAACCCAAGGCCAGGCAGACCTTATGTACTGAAGAAATGATTCGTCGAGCATTGCGGAGTGTACAAAAATGGCATGAAATCTGATGAAGGAATCAGTTCTGAGGTCCAAAGTACTACCGATGGTCCAGCAACCACAATGACTGTGTGTACAGACTAAGCCACACGTTTCTGTAGACACTTGAGGTGGTGCAAACAGCGACGCCACAGAACAGGGGGTGACTGCCAACGAGTGATTTGGAGTGAGGAATCACGATGTACCGTGCAGTAATCTGCTGGAAGGGTTCAGGTTTGGCGAATACCAGGAGTCCGTTACCCGCCATCATGAGTAGCGCCAACAGTCAAATATGGAGGATGTGGTGTTACGGTAAAGGGATGTTTTTCATCCGTAGGGTGCCGTCTCTTTATTGTTCATAAGAAAACACTGAATGCGGAAGGATATCAACACATTTTAAAGCATTGTGTACTGCGGACAGCAGAGGAATAGTTCTCAGCCGATGATGGATGGTATCAGCATGATAGTGCACCAATCATAAAGCAAGTGTGTCTAGAGCTATTCTTCTTGAAATCCTACAGCTGCTCTGCCTGACCAAAAGTACCTGGACGCCTAGTGTAAGGCAATGTTTTGTGGAAAATAACATTTCTAAAACGGATTGGCCTATCCAGAGTCCCGACCTGAACTTAATGCAACACGCTAGGAATGAGTTACAACGTCGTCTTCGCTCTGGGTCACTGCGTCCAACATGACTACCTTTTTTTTTGTATCGTCTATTGAGGAGGAGTGGACTGCCATTCCTCCACAGACCTTCAGACACATCGGTAGCCGCGCGGTATAAGGCGCCTTGTCACGATCCGCGCGGCTCCCTTCGTCCTCCTTCGGGCATGGGTGTGTGTGTTGTCCTTAGCGTAAGTTAGTTTAAGTTAGATTAAGTAGTGCGTAAGCTTAGGGACCGATGACCTCAGCAGCTTGGCCCCATAAGACCTTACCACAAACTTCCAACTTCAGACAAAAAAATGTTCAAATCTTATGGGACTTAACTGCTAAGATCATCAGTCCTTAAGCTTACACACTACTTAACCTAAATTATCCTAAGCACAAACACACACACCCATGCCCGAGGGAGGACTCGAACCTCCGCCGGGACCAGCCGCACAGTCCATGACTGCAGCGCCCAAGACCGCTCGGCTAATCCCGCGCGGCCAACTTCAGACACATCATTGAGAGAGACTCCAGCATAGTTCAAGCCGTCATAAAGGCAAAGGTTGGGAGCACGTCCTATTACTGTCAACAACTAGATGTCTGTGTACTTTTGGTCAAGTAGAGGAGTTGTAAGATTTCATGAAGAATAACTCTAGACACACTTGCGTTTTCTGATGTTCTCCAAACACCTACTGGACTGATAAATCTGTCTGGTTGGTGGTGCAGGACACCAATTAACGAAGATTGTTTTTCTAGGGGTACGGGTAAGATTCATCTGTCCTCTGCTGGGCCTCGCTTAGTACACCATTGTTCATTGCTCTGGACACAGAAAGGAATCAGATGGGCTGCTTACGGAGCTGATTAAAATGAAGAAGAGTTTTCCCCCAACGCGTTGATACCCTTGACTACACCGAATACAAATGTTTGTAATTTTCTAGTACAGTTCTTATTAAAAGTTGGAATTAAAATATAGTTAACTGAAATGGGGTCGAATGGGAGCGCGCGCGAGAGAGGAAGAAAAGAGAGAGAGGGAGAGGGAGTGGGAGAAGGAGAGAGAGAGAGAGAGAGAGAGAGAGAGAGAGAGCGGGGGGGAGGGGGAGGCAGAGAGAGAGAGAGAGAGAGAGAGAGCGGAGGGGGGGGGGCGAGAGTGTGTGCATTCGTTATCACGGCGAGGCAAATCCCATTCCAGCCATACAGATTTAAGGTTTCCGTAACTTCCCTAAATCGCTGAAAGTGAATGCCAGAATCATTCCTCCGAAATGCACGACTGACTTGCTTCTCCATCTTTCCCTAATCGAGCTTGTGCTCTGTCCCTAATAACCATTTCGTTGGTGGATTGTTCATCACTAGTCTTCCTTCCTTTTACATATTAAAGCGCTGACGTTAATGTCAATGAAATGTGTATCTTAGCATTTTCCCATCAGCATGTAGATCTTGATTTTCATATACCTGAAAGTATCAACAGCGGTGGAAGTAAAAATATACGGAACGTTCATACTTCTTCTCTTCAAAAAAGCACTCTACACCCAGCTTAAGGACCATACCCCAGATGTCTGCCCACTCAGATTTCAGCAGACACACAATACCGTCTCGTACTGACACACCGGGAATTCGGCTAGTTTACCGTTCTCTCACCATAGTTATTCCCCATATTCGCCAAGGGTGAGTTGTTTTTTCCCTGTATACCGCAACTCACAAGGGGTGGCCACGACGTTGTGATCACTGCTTTACTTCGAACTACATACCCTTTTAGTTGTCCATTAGGACAACTTGACGTGCAAATAGTAAGGGATCCATTCCGACGATTTCGAGAAAATCTCAAGAGAGGTTTTACGCGTCATTGAAATGCCGGTGCGTTGCGATCCTGAGCACGACATGGTGGCTGTCATTTGGTTAGCATTTAAGCTCCGTAGTCGGTGGATCGAATTCCGGTCATGTTTGTTTTTTGAATTCGTGTATTTTTCAACTCTAGTCATATTACTTCATACATATTATATTTGAAAGGTAATGTGATGAAAATACACGTGTATTTGCATGAACCTTTATTGAAGTTCCAATGTGATTTGGTTGTTTGCTAATTTTTAAAATCACAGGAAATTTAACTATCGACAAGTAAACGACGAAACGCATACACTTTTCCTGAAAATATATGAATGTCGAGATTTGCGAAATCCCTTATACCTGCAATCGGGTAAAGTGCCGAGAAGTGCTCTGCACCTAGACGCTTCGATCTGCAGACACGGGTTTTAGGGACGAGGTACAGGCTTGTTTGGTACTACAATGAGTTACAATACGCCAGAATATGAGGATAATGTACGATTAATCGTCGGATGCGCTTACGATGTTACATGCTGCAGGACGATATTTTTCTTGCAGACACGGTAAATATAAATTATAACGACATCTACTCACATCGGATGAATGCAGATTTCCCGCATCCACAACGAGTCTTCGGAGTTTCTAAAACAATGCTCGTTGGCATTTTGGAAAATTCTTCTTTCTTCGGACAAGTTGGATGCAAACAATGGGCAACGCAACATTTTCGTAGATATCGGTGCCGAAAATTGGCGATGTACGATTGATTGTTTTTAACGGCAGCTTCACGAGAAGCAGTTTTGCTTTGATTGCCTGTCATGAACACGTTTGAAGGTGCGTGATGAAGTTTTTAACTTGCCTATAGAAATAAAAATCACATAATATTTCTTTTAATAACAAAAATTAGTAAACAGCCAAATAACATTGGAAATTCAATAGAAGTTTACGCAAATACACGTGCCTTTTCATCATTTTACCTTTCAAATGTAATAGGTACGAAATAATGTGACTAGTATTAAAAAAATATAAATAAAAAGACAGATGAGAGGAGCTCAATCCAGCGGTCCACCGATTACGGAGCTTAAACGTTAACCACATGATCGACGCCAGCTCATGCAAAGTATCGCAGCGCACTGGTACATCACTTCTTTTGCGATTTCCTCGAAATCGCCTAATTAGTACACCTTACTACTTACACGTTCTGACGGACTACTAAAGATGGAAAAGGTCTGAAGTAAACCCGTGATCATTATGTCATGGTCTCTTCTTATTAGTGATATGAGTCTAGTACACTGGGAACGTAGCTGGCGTACTCACTGTGTCATTTAAGCGGCCTTTCATTATGTAGAAATATTGTTTATAGCCCACCCATTATTTTCCGCATGCGGCTTCCGTTTTGTATTTACGAGGCTGCCTCCTGTATGTTTATCGCTAAAGCGTTGCCTTGTCCTCCTTCAGTACGAGGAAAGTAATTGCAGTCGCCGGTGTACGGACACAAGTCAGTACACGGTTGCGTAACGCTGCTTTCTGCAAATTGCACAACGAATCGCCTGATTTGTGGCGGGTTGTCATTTGAGGAGGCGGTACCAGATTCATCTCACAAACCAGCAGTTACACTGTAGCGATGTTACGAGGGTTAAAGTTTCTCTTTTATTTCAAATACATCCTCATTAAACTTACATAAGGCTACAGTTCTTCTTATACCTCTACAAGTATGTAACGACTTAGCTCACTAGAAAAGTTCCTGAAGTGGATCGGTGTATACAAGGTCGAACTCAGCGAGGGGCATGGGAGGGTAGCTACCACTCCAACCTCCCGCTTACGGTAGAAAAAAAAAATCACAAACTGAACTCACATCCAGTTCCGCCAAACAGACAGACGTAGCGGTTTAGTATGAATCTTAAAGGCAGGGTACGTAACGCAAGTGTATCAAGAGTCAGTATTCATGAAATCTCGAAAATATTACTTCATTCATTGCGAAACTAACATGAGTCCACTGAACTCTCTTGACCGACCCATTCTGCTGCTAATGTTTTTCTACTGGCAATACAATGCTTCCAGCCTCCGTGCACGTTGGCGGATCCCCCCTCTCGTGACGTCTAGTGGTCAGTTCCACATTACATACGAGTCTTCGGATGCTTTTGAGCGGATAGTGCATGCGCAGCTGCTTTGTTTACGTCCACGTCTACGTGATTACTCTGCTATTCACAATACAGTGCCTGGCAGAGGGTTCAATGAACCACCTTGAAGCTGTCACTCTACCGTTCCACTCTCGAACGGCACGCGGGAAAAACGAGCACTTAAATTTTTCTGTGCGAGCCCTGATTTCTCTTATTTTATCGTGATCATCAATTCTCCCTACGTAGGTGGGTGCCAACCGAATGTTATCGCAATCGGGGGGAAAACCGGTGATTGAAATTTCACGAGAAGATCCCGTCGCAACAAAAAACGCCTTTGTTTTAATGATTGCCACTCCAATTCACTTATCATGTCTGTGACACTATCTCCCCTATTTCGCGATAGTACAAAACGAGTTGCCCTTCTTTGCACTTTTTCGATGTCATCCGTCAGTCCCACCTGATGCGGATCCCATACCACACAGCAGTACTCCAGAATAGGGCGGACATGCGTAGTGTAAGCAGTCTCTTTGGTAGACCTGTTGCACCTTCTAAGTGTTCTGCCAATGAATCGCAGTCTTTGGTTTGCTCTACCCACAATATTATCTATGTGATCGTTCCAATTTAGGTTATTTGTAATTGTAATCCCTAAGTATTTAGTTGAATTTACAGCCCTCAGATTTGTGTGACTTATCGCGTAATCGAAATTTATCTGATTTCTTTTAGTACTACCGCGCGGGATTAGCCGAGCGGTCTGAGGCGCTGCAGTCATAAACCGTGCGGCTGGTCCCGACGGAGGTTCGAGTCCTCCCTCGAGCATGGCTGTGAGTGTTTGTCCTTAGGATAATTTAGGTTAAGTAGTGTGTAACCTTAGGGACTAATGACCTTAGCAATTAAGTCCCATAAGATTTTACTCACATTTGAACATTTTTTTCTTTTCGTGCTCATGTGAATAACTTCATACTTTTCTTTATTCAGGGTCAACTGCCACTTTCGCACCATACAGATATCTTATCTAAATCATTTTTCAAGTCGTTTTGTTCATCTGATGACTTTACAAGACGGTAAATGACAGCATCATCTGCAAACAATCTAAGACGGCTACTCAGATTGTCTCCTATTTCGTTAACATAGATCAGGAACAATAGAGAGTCTATAACACTTCCTTGGGGAACGCCGGATATTACTTGTGTTTTACTCGATGACTTTCTGTCTATTACTACGAAATGTGACCTTTCTAACAGGAAATCACGAATCCAGTCGCTAATGTCTGAAGTAGTGCTGGAGGGAACTGACACCATGAATCTTGCAGGCTGTCCATAAATCCGCAAGACTACGAGGCTGTGGAGATCTCTTCCGAACAGCACATCGTAATGCATCCCAGATATGCTCATGTCTGGGAAGTTTCCTTGCCAGCGGAAGTGTTTAAACTCAAAAGAGTGTTCCTGGAGCCACCCTGCAGTAGTAATAGACGTAAAAAGTGTCGTATTGTCCTGCTGCAATTGCCCAAGTCTGTCGGAATACTCATTGGACATGAAAGGATGCAGGTGTTTAAATATGATGCTTATGTACGTGTGACCTGTCAGAGTCGTATCTAGATGTATCAGGGGTCCCATAGCACTCAAACTACACACGCCCCACACCATTACAGAGCCTCCACCAGCTTGAAGAGTCCTCTGCTGACATGCAGCGTCCATGGATTAATGAGACTGTCTCCATTCCCGTACACGTCCATGCGCTCGATGCAATTTGAAACGATACTCGGCCGACCAGGCAACATGTTTCCAGCCATCAACAGTCCAATGTCGGTGTTGACGGGTGCAGGCGAGGCGTAAAGTCCGTGTCGTGCAGTCATCAACGACACACGAGTGGGCCTTTGGCTCCGAAATCCCATATCGATGATGCTTCGCTGAATTGAAACTTCCTGGCAGATTAAAACTGTGTGCCCGACCGAGACTCGAACTCGGGACCTTTGCCTTTCGCGGGCAAGTGCTCTACCAACTGAGCTACCAGCTTCGCTGAATTGTTCGCACGCTGATACTTGTTGATGACCCAGCATTGCAATCTGCAGCAATTTGCGGAAGGGTTGCACTTCTGTCACATCGAACGATTCTCTTCATCCGTCGCTGGATCTTTTTCCGGCCGCAGTGATGTCGGAGATTTGATGTTTTAACGAATTCCTGATATTCACGGTACATTCGTGAAATGGTCGTACGGGAAAATCCCCACTTCATCGCCACCTGGGAAATGCTGTGCCCATCGCTTGTGCGCCGGCTATAACAAGACGTTAAAACTCACTTAAATCTTGCTAACCTGCCATTGAAACATCAATAACCGATCTAACAACTGCGCCTCGCGTGGATCTGCACGGAGATAACTTGTCCTCCGATGTGTGATGGAGTTCGCAGCAGTTATTGCTTTGCCTCCCATGCATGCCGATGTAATGCGTCTTCACATGTAGATTGTCTTCGTGGGTGTCTCCTCAGCACAGTTCTGCAGTGCTAGCTATGCAGCGAGCAGGTGTGGCCACCGGGTGGTGACGCTGCGCGGCAGTTTGCGGCCCAGCGTCCGGATTTGGGCGTTGTGCGACCGGCCAGCACGTTCGTAAAAGGTGCGCGCGGTCGTCTGGAAGAGGTCACGGAGCAGAGGTACTTCCGCGATGTCGTGAAGATGAGCGGTGGGGAAATCGTAAGGCAGGTGTAAGGCCAGCCGAAGGATGCGATTCTGCAGTAACAACTGCGCCAGACACTTGTTGTCTTATATAGGCGTTGCCGACTGCAGCGCCATATTATGCCTGTTTACATGTCTCTGTATTTGAAAACGCATGCCTATACCAGTTTCTTTGGTGCTTCCGTGTAAATGCAGGGAAACAAATACGACAAACAGCGCAGAGTATGTCCAGAAGGACTACATATGTCGAGGTGCAGTTCTCGCTAAATTTCAGCAGACGATGTGGCAATTTTTTCTGACATACACTAATAATTCTTAAAGTTTGTAGCTTCTAAATAACTACAACGTTTTACTTTATAATAGATCCACTTACTTTTATTTGTGGCAATGGAAAAAGCCTTCGGAAAGAACTATTACGACTTACATGGATGTAACCGTAATATTGACGATATGACAGTCGTTTGCGACGCTAATACAATGCTATCTTTTCATATATATAAGTTTTCCAGTGGCATTGGAATATACATGTATGTCTGTCTTAATTACGTAGCTGTAAACGTTTATCTGCGGGTCCCAGAAAATTCGTCACAAAGTAGTGGAAACCACATCTCCATATACGTTCTTATTCTGGGTATATCTGCGGTGGCCTATCTTAAATGTCTCGCACAGTGTATATAAATAAAGTAGTGGACAATGTCAGAAGCTCTTTGGGGTCGTTCGCAAATGATGCCATGCCGCAAATAATTTAGTTCGGTAGCGAATAACTTCGATGCAAGACAATATCGGGCGAACTTATTTAGCCAAATTTTTTACTAAAGTAACTTTATGGACTGGATCCAGTAAAGCATAACCAACTTACAATGCCGCGCCAATCGGCACGCCTGAACTCATTTTGTTCAGTCTGAACTCATTATTCTCAGTAGGCACTTTCACGCTGACTAAACGGATCCCTGATGAATCATGACACTTACTTTTTTCCTATCTTCTCCGTTAATCGAATTTAGTAAGGGTCTCAGCATGACGAATGATAATCAACACTTGGTACAGTGAAGGTTTTACAACACGTTACGATTCTTCATTAAATCTGAGTCGCGTTTGTTTTCTGCATGGCTACATTTTTATGTTAGTTCCGTCTATAAATCAGCTCATACGGAAACTGCAGGATATTTGAAGACTGTGACTGACTCCAGTGTCTGATCACCGATCGTGTAGCAGTCAAACTATATCGTTATGTTTCGTCAGTTGTCATGCCGCGGGGCCATCGAATAGCCTTCTAGGGCTACAGACGTTATCAACCACGTTAGGTGACTTTTCATGTGTACGGAAACGTCCCCTGCAGAATGTGTAGATAATTTTCCGAAAAAATCGTGTCCCAATTTTTGTTTCGCCAATGGTTTACTCAGTCACCATTTAGCTCTCCTCTCATGTTTCCTTAAAGAACCGAACTCCAATATACAAAAGAACACCGTTTTAATAAAACCTAGTTTTTCACTCATCTCAATGTTTATGATGCCTTATCTCTGAACTATATGTCGTACGATGATATAACTTGCGAGGTACATTCACTGGTACGTAAAGATTTCATTTCGTTATTTCATTGGTGACGGTCAGCGAGAAAAACTTTCTGAATGATTTGAAATTATGTGTAAAGTTTGTTGGAAGTCGCTTAATGCTCCATTTTCCAATGCTGGATGAATATAGTCTGGGTAATTTGCGTGCAGCAAGTTACAGTTTATTACACAGGGTCTGCCAAGAACACAGTGTCAACGCTTAGTATGTTGTGTGGGAAGGCAAAATGATCGGTTTTCAAGAAGGAACCCATACCCAAAAACGCACGGCTTTGGCGCTGGAACGTGCCGAAGTCTGAGAACGAACAGTTGTGATAATTTGTTCTGATTCGTATTGGTGTCTGAATATGGAAGGTGTGCTACCCGTCAGCTGCCTGTGTGCTGCGGATGGACGATCTGGGCCCTGTAACATAACATACCTGCGCATACGTTACAGTCCTCTACATAGCCATCTTGCGCATCCTCCTGCTGACCTTGTGTGGTCTGCCAGTGGAGTAACGCTGTTGACAGCAGTGCTACATGTACCAGCACACAGCTGCAGAAATGACCGACATGGTGTTTGTATGTAAGTCTGCAGGCGGTAGTAGTGGTAAGCCTATGGGATCAAACTGTTGAAGTCGTCGGTCCGTAGGCTTACACACTATTAATCTAACTTAAACTAACTTACGCTAAGACAACAAACACACACACACACACATGCCCAAGGAAGTACTCGAACCTCCAACGGGGAAAGCCGCGCGAACCGTGGCAAGGCGCCTTTGACCACACGTCTACCCCGCGCGGCTAAATCAAAAAATGTGTGTGAAATGGCTCTGAGCACTATGGGACTTAACATCTATGGTCATCAGTCCCCTAGAACTTAGAACTACTTAAATCTAACTAACCTAAGGACATCACACAACACCCAGTCATCACGAGGCAGAGAAAATCCCTGACCCCGCCGGGAATCGAACACGGGAACCCGGGCGTGGGAAGCGAGGACGCTACCGCACGACCACGAGCTGCGGACTGTGTGTGAAATCTTATGGGACTTAACTGCTAAGGTCATCAGTCCCTAAGCTTACACACTACTTAACCTAAATTATCCTAATGACAAACACACACACCCATGCCCGAGGGAGGACTCGAACCTCCGCCGGGACCAGCCGCACAGTCCATGACTGCAGCGCCCCAGACCGCTCGGTTACTACCGCGCGGCCCGCGCGGCTAGTCTGCAGGCTTTCGTGGCCGTTGTCACTAAACTTAAAATCTTCTGGGTTGTTAGGCCGCGTCATATTTCCTCTAAAATGATCGACGTTACGGCCCCTATGCTGGGATCTTCTTCGGGATCTTCCGGTGTCCAATACTGCTAGAACAGTGTTGTTGTAGTATTGTACACCGGAAGATCCTGAAGAAGATCCCACCAGAAATTTTTTAAATTGTCAATGAAAGTGCCTGAAAACAAAAGAAATATATGCTTCTCACACATGAAATAAGTCTTTATATTCTCTCGCTTTCACAGGAGAAAGATGCACATATACACAAGTTCGAAAGCAGTTCTTAATGAATTAGTTGTAGCTTTTGTAATTGAATCAGTGTGCTTCAGCAGTTTTTACATCCGTTTCATGAAAATTCGTGTCACCTGGTAATCTATTAACGCGTGGAACGCAAAAATATAACAACTGTTTAGTTAATTAAGTAGAAAATGACTGAAAATAAACACTATCCTTATGACACATGTGACTGCCTGCTATCTCACCGCTTGGAGTGCTGGTATCGCACCTGCTGTCAAATGGTAACAACTTTCGCACCAGAGGGTGTATGACTATGTATTAGATTGTGCTAATACCTTCATTCTTCCCATGTCCCTATCACTAAATACAAGAACTGCAAGTTGCAATTGTGACGACTGTAGCAGATGAAAATGTGTTTTTAAAGCATCGTTTCCGTGTGAGTGAATTTAGAGACTCATTTGAATCCTGGGTTTTGTCGCGTTTTTTAGAAGTAGTAGATGATCTATAGAACCAAAAAGTGTATGTTATAACTTTCTATTCCGTACAAGTTTTCGTGAAATTGATCCACGGAATGGTTGTTTACTGAGCTATTACTGAAGTGTTGCTTCAAAAAGAGGGCATGGCAGGAAGACTGCGTCACACATTTAATTATTTTTCAAGCACTTCGGATGCGATTTCATCATTGAAACTTTAGGAACTCATCGTCCATGAGTTCTATAAATAAACTAAAAATAAACTGAAAAACGATATTTTCGGTCAGTTTCATGAACGTTCCCCCTTAACAGACAACTGTGCTAGGAACTGTATCGAAGGTTTCCTGGGAGTCAAGAAATACGGTACAATGCTGAGCTCCACCGCCCGCTGTCTCCTGGATGTAGGTCCAGCGGCAGTGCAGCCCCGTCTTATCTGCGCCAGCAGGACATGCGAACCGTTTGCGGTGGCGCTGCATCCCGACAGGAATACCACCGCCACGCAGCGCCGTTTATCGTGAGTGTGGAGCTCCTTCAGCCGAATAAGACTCCATTGCTAAACACCGCCATAGCCGAGGACGGTAAATCACGCTACTCGGCCTTAACTACTTTACCCGATCAAAAGTATTCGGGCACCTGTTAGTGGAAATTAAACTGGGGTGAGTCCCTCTTTCGCCTTAGTGACTGCTTGAACTCTGCTGGCAACACTTTCAATAAGGTACCTTTATGTTTGCGTCGGACCCATTTTCCCTCAAGAGGAGGTAATAATGCTGGACACAGAGATCTAGAGAGCAGTTCTAACTCATCCCAAAGGTGTTTCACTGGGCTCAGGCCGGGACTCTGGGCATGTCAGTCCATTTCAAGAATGTTACCTCCCACAAACAATTGACTCACAGATGCTGCTTTGGGACAGAATGCATTGTTACGCTGGTACAAATACCCAATCTTCTCCCATCTGTTTCTTTACTGTAAGCAGTACACAAAGTTGTATTATGCGTTCATATCCTTCTGCATTCACCGTTCCCTTAAGCAAAATGATGCGACCACAACCTGACAAAAAAAAAAAGCTCCATACCGTCACACCCTATTCTCCGCACTTCACTGTTGACACTACACATGAAGGCAGGTAACGTTCTCCAGGCATTCTCCAAAGCAAAACCCTTCCATCGGATAGCTACAGGACATAGCATAATTCATCACGCTGTACCATTCCAGGCTTATAGTTACCACCCCTGCATTACGTATTACTAGAGAAATACTCTTATATCTCCAGCTATAATTAAATTCAATTACTTTTCGATAATAGAAAAAAGGCTTTTAGAAGAATAATATCAATACCAAACAATAGTAGTTACAATACCCTTTGTACCATAAACAGTCATAATCAGATTCAGGAAGTTAATATATGGAAAATGTTTAGATAAAAGAATAATATATTTCGTTCTCATAATCTGTAAATAGTGGGAATTAAATCTCGAGCCTAATTAACAAAATATAGATAATTGATCGTTTAGCATTGGTTAAAATGTCTCTGAGCACTATGGGACTTAACATCTGAGGTCATCAGTCCCCTAGAACTTAGAACTACTTAAACCTTACTAAACTAAGAACATCACACACATCCATGCCCGAGGCAGGATTCGAACCTGCGACCGCAGCAGTCGCGCGGTTCCAGACTAAAGTGCCTAGAACCGCTCGGCCACCGGGGCCGACTATTTAGCATTGTTAGAATGCTTATTTCTGCAGTTTCAATATTAATGTGATTTTTGTGTTTAGAACATGTCTTAAACTTGTTATAGCAAAGTAGGGAATATTATAGAGTGTTTGATAATGTTGTTAAACTATTTCATATTATAAATTACGTTTCGCATTATTATAACCAGTAGCACATTGTAGCAAGAGTATAAATACTCGGCCTCGAGTATTGTTAGGGCAGATGAGTGTTGGACCCACTAGAGGACAGATCTGGGAGTACAGTTGAGATAAGTTCTTGGTGCATGATTCAAGTTTGGATTTACAATAGAGCAACTCGTGTGTTGGACATAGTCTAAAACAGCATATTAGAACGGCGCAGTGACGGATTATTTGAGAGTGTTAAACAGTTTGATTTAATATGGCAAAAGGCAGATTGATATGTGACTTAATATTCGTACATTGTTGAGTATTAATGTTGAACAATGCAATGGAACTCACACACGCATTTCTATCAAATTACTGCATCTGGACTACTTAATATAGCCAGTGTAGTGTGTAATACCGTCGGTTAGCTGAAGTAGTAACAACGAGGCTTATTAAATCGAAGACTGATCATGAGGTGATAAGATAGGGGATTTTAAGTGAATAAATCTACGTACTTACTTTACTCCAGTTGTGGCCTGCATCACTGTAGTGAAATCCATTATGGTATCCTGTATTTACTGAAAAAGCATATTTTAGCTCATGTATGCAGTCGTAGAGGGACACCGAAGCAATATATTCACAGGTATTTGAACCATTTTTGACTACTCACTAACCGGTGGGACGTTACAACGCGTTCCTAGTCACGCGCTGTTCGATTGGGTCGCTCTTTATGTCTCAAGCGTAGCTTACCATTGCTGATAGACATGTCTGGCTTATGTGGAGTTTTCCGACCATTGTACCCCATTCTTTTGAACTCCCTAAGCACAGCCATTCTGCTAGCTAGACTGCTGGTATCGCTTTGCAACTCATAGATTTCTTTCGCTAACGTCACCGGACCATTTTACAACCACCCTCTTCAGTGCTTGACGCTCGCTATCCATCGGTACATGACGTCTGCTTGATCTTGTTTTAGCTGTTCTTTCGCGTTGCCACTCACACAATCACGTGACCAGCAGTCGACTTGGGCTGCTTTAGAGGCGTTGTAAAGTCCCTGATGGATGTGTCACTCAGGTGACATCCAACGATTAGTCATTATTCTGGATCAGTGATCTCTCCTGAGTCCGCAGCCCGTGGTCGTGCGGTAGCGTTCTCGCTTCCCACGCCCGGGTTCCCGGGTTCGATTCCCGGCGGGGTCAGGGATTTTCTCTGCCTCGTGATGACTAGGTGTTGTGTGATGTCCTTAGGTTAGTTAGGTTTAAGTAGTTCTAAGTTCTAGGGGACTGATGACCGTAGATGTTAAGTCCCATAGTGCTCACAAGGGAACCTCCCCATCGCACCCCCCTCAGATTTAGTTATAAGTTGGCACAGTGGATAGGCCTTGAAAAACTGAACACAGATCAATCGAGAAAACAGGAAGAAGCTGTGTGGAACTATGAAAAAATGAGCAAAATAAACAAACTGAATAGCCCATGCGCAAGATATGCAACATCAAGGATAGTGTGAACTCAGGAGCGCCGTGGTACCGTGGGTAGCATGAGCAGCTGCGGAACGAAAGGTCCTTGGTTCAAGTCTTCCCTAGAGTGAAAAGTTTACTTTCTTTATTTTTGCAAAGTTATGATCTGTCCGTTCGTTCATTGACGTCTCTGTTCACTGTAATAAGTTTAGTGTCTGTGTTTTGCGACCGCTCCGCAAAACCGTGCGATTAGTGGACGAAAGGACGTGCCTCTCCAATTGGAGCCGAAAACATTTGATCGCAAGGTCATAGGTCAACCGATTCCTCCACAGGAAAACGTCTGATATATTCTATAGAACACTGGTGACGGCATGTGCGTCACATGACAGGAATATGTTGTCGACCCGCCTAACTTATACACTTGGCGAATGGGTAAAAAGATTCTTCTACCTTGCCCGATTTAGGTTTTCTTGCGCATGTGGTAATCACTCCCAAAAAAGTGATGAAAACATAAGAGTTTGTCATGTAAATCGAAAATAAAAAATTAAAATTTTCACTCGAGGGAAGGCTTGAACCAAGACCCACTCGTTGCGCAGCTGCTCACGCTAACCACGGGACCACGGCGCTCCTCAGCTCGCATTTTCCTTGATATTGCCTATCTTGCGAATGGACTACTCAGTTTGTATATTTTGCTTATTTTTTCATAGTTCCACACAACTTCTTCCTGTTTTCTCGGTTGATCTGTGTTCAGTTTTTCAAGGCCTATCCACTGTGCCAACTTATAACTAAATCTGAGGGGGATGCGATGGGGAGGTTCCCTTGTCAGAGCCATTTGGAATTTCTCCTGTCTGACCTATTCTACTGTTACTGCTTCTCTCTCGACAACTCAGTATTCCTAGCCTCATTTTACACTGTCGGGTCCGCCTCTCCTGACATAAAGTGGTCAACTGCGGTATGTCCGGATACCTTCAGTCAAACAATGAACATACGGACATCAATACACCCTAAGGGGAAAAAAAATGAAAAAAAGAAACGACGCACCACACAGGATTTATCCGTAGAAGTGATGTACATATAAAAGCACTCCGTCTTCAGGCCACAAGTGGGCCATGGGGACCATCCGACCTTCGTGTCATCCTCAGCTGAGGATGCGGATGGGAGGGGCGTGTGGTCAGCACACCGCTCTCCCGGCCGTTACGATAGTTTTCTTTGACCGGAGCCGCCACTATTCGGTCGAGTAGCTCCTCAACTGGCATCACGAGGCTGAGTACACCCCGAAAATGGCAACAGTGCGTGGCGGCCCGGATGGTCACTCATCCAAACGCCGACCGCACCGGACAGCGTTTAACTTCGGGGATCTGTCGGGAACCGGTGTATCCACTGCGCCAAGGCCGTTGCCGATGTACGTATACACACAAAGAAATGATTACAGTTTCAAAAAAATGGATGATTTATTCAAGAAAAAGAGCTTCACAATTTGAGCAAGTCGGTAACGCTTTGGTCCACGTCTGGCCCTTATGCAAGAAGATATTCGGCTTGGCATTGATTGACAGATTCGTTAGATGTCCTCCTGAGGTATATCGTGCTAAATTCTGTTCAACTGACGCGTTAGATCGTCAAAAACTCGAGCTCGTTGCAAGACCCTGCACATAATGTTCCAAACCTTCTCAGTCGGGGAGTGATCCGACGACCTTGCTGATCAAATTAGTGTTTGGCAGGCACGAAGACAAGCAGTGGAGGGAGTGGCCGTGCGGTTCTAGGCACTACAGTCTGGCACCGCGTGACCGCTACGGTCGTAGGTTCAAATCTTGCCTCGGGCATGGAGATGTGTGATGTCCTTAGGTTAGTTAGGTTTAAGTAGATCTAAGTTCTATGGGACTGATGACTTCAGATGTTAAGTCGCATAGTACTCAGAGCCATTTGAACCATTTGGCCGCGCGGTTTGTGGCGCCATGTCACGGATTGCGCGGCCCCTCCCGCCGAAGATTCGAATCCTCCCCCGGGCATGGGTATGTGTGTTGTTCTTAGCATAAATTAGTTTAAGTAGCGTGTAAGTCTAGGGACCGATGACCTCAGCTTAGGAATTCACACACCTTTGAACAATATCTTCGACGTACCGCTGTGCTTAGATGTGCTGCGCATGACAACCAAAGGGGACCCGCTCTGAAATGAAATGGCACCGCAGGCCGTCACTCCTGGTTGTTACACCATATGGTGAGAGACAGCCAAACTGGTGTCCCACCGCTGTACAGGTTGTCCCGAGACACGTCTTCGCTGGTTCAAAAAATGGTTCAAATGGCTCTGCGCACTATTGGACTTAACTTCTGAGGTCATAAGTCCCCTAGAACGTAGAACTACTTAAACCTAACTAATCTAAGGACGCCACACTCATCCATGCCCGAGGCATGATTCGAACCTGCGACCGTATCGTTCGCGTGGTTCTAGACTGTAGCGCCTAGAACCGCTCGGACACTCCGGCCAGCTCGTCGCTGGTCATCGGGGTTCAGTTCAAAGCGGGACTCATCTGTGAAGACAATTATACTCGAATCAGTGAGATGCGAGGCCGAAGTTGTGTCTGAAGACGCGCAAGACATCTTTGGGGTGCTAACCTGTCGCCTGCCATATGGCCCGAAAGCCGGGACTGATGGTCTGATGTCGCCAGGACTTTTGGAGCATTATGGGGAGGGTCTTCCAAGCAGCTCGGTGTTTTAACAGTCGACAACTGGACAGAATCAGGGACGATATCCCTCAGGAGACATCCAATAACTCTATCAGTCAATCCAAACCGAATAACTACAAGTAATAGGGCCAGATGTGGATCAAAGCATTATTGACATGTTCAATTTGTAATGCCCTTTATGTTGAATAAATCATTCACTTTTTCTGAAAACTACGATTCTTTTTAATAACTTCAGCGTACATAAAAATATTAGAAGAAAGTGGTCCTGTCTTCGACTGTGTGTGTGTGTGTGTGTGTGTGTGTGTGTGTGTGTGTGTGTGTGCCCCACGGACATATGCACTAAATTGTGATGTCCAGATGTAGTCATAATTTGTTCATGTGAACACTACCTTAGATTCGTTGAGCTGATAGAGGGAACAAACATCCCATATCTACGCAAAATATGTGATATTCCATATAATTGTGAAGCTATGACGTATTAATGCAGAGAAAGAATAACTCATCTCAGGATGGGAGCGTCCTGTTGAAATACGTTTGAAATGTACTGAATTCCGTAGAGATGTTGGAACACGTGAGGCAATACTGACCCTACGACTTATCTTAGAAGCTAGATTAAGGAAAGGCAAACCTACATTTCTAGCATTTGTAGACTTAGAGAAAGCTTTTGACAATGTTGACTGGAATACTCTCTTTCAAATTCGGAAGGTGGCAGGGGTCAAATACAGGGAGCGAAAGGCTATTTACAATTTGTACAGAAACCCGATGGCCGTTATAAGAGTTAAGGGGCATGAAAGGAAAGCAGTGGTTGGGAAGGGAGTGACACAGGGTTGTAGCCTCTCCCCGATTTTATTCAATCTGTATTTTGAGCAAGCAGTGAAGGAAACAAAAGAATAATTCGGAGTAGGAATTAAAATCCATGGAGGGGAAATAAAAAGTTTGAGGTTGGCCGATGACATTGTAATTCTGTCAGAGACAGCAAAGGACCTGGAAGAGCAGCTGAACGGAATGGACAGTGTCTTGATAGGAAGACATAAGATGAACATCAACAAAAGCAAAACGAGGATAATGGAATGTAGTCGAATTAAATCGGGTGATGCTGAGGGTATTTTTTAGGAAATGAGACGCTTAAAGTAGTTCAAATGGCACTGAGCACTATGGGAATTAACATCCTAAGTCATCAGTGCCCCAGAACTTAGAACTACTTAAACCTAACTAACCTAAGGACATCACACACATTCATGCCCGAGGTCCATGCCCGAGGCAAGATTCGAACCTGCGACCGTAGCAGTCCCGCGGTTCCGGACTCCAGCGCCTAGAACCGCACGGCCACCACGGCCGGAGCTTAAAGTATTAAATGAGTTTTGCTATTTGGGGAGCAAAATACCTGATGATGGTCGAAGTAGAGAGGATATAAAATGTAGACTGGCAATGGCAAGGAAAGCGTTTCTGAAGAAGAGAAATAGATTTAAGTGTCAGAAAGTAGTTTCTGAAAGTATTTGTATAGAGTGTAGCCATGTATGGAAGTGAAACGTGGACGATAATTAGTTTAGACAAGAAAAGATTAGAAGATTTCGAAATGAGGTGCTACGGAAGAATGCTGAAGATTAGTTGGGTAGATCACATAACTAATGAGCAGGTATTGAATAGAATTGGGGAGAAGAGAAATTTGTGGCACAACTTGACTAGAAGAAGGGATAGCTTGGTAGCACATATTCTGAGGCATCAAGGGATCACCAATTTAGAATTGGAGAGCAGTGTGGAGGGAGACCAAGAGATTTAAACACTAAACAGATTCAGAAGGATTTAGGTTGCAGTAGGTACTGGGGGATGAAGAAGCTTGCACAGGATAGAGTAGCATGGAGAGCTGCATCAAACCAGTCTCTGGATTGGAGACCACAACAACAACAACATGTATTAAATACTGACTGAAGCAGAAATTTGTGTTTAATTTATTATACATACCGTGAGAGTCATTGGCTTCTATTTTTTCAATGGAGATCGTCAAGTAATTAAATCATATTTTAGGGAAAAATGCTGTTTGTAAAAGCAGCCCGTTGACTGATAAAATTTAAGCCTTCTTTGTAGTCACAGATTCCAACCCCCTACTTGCTGGAGTCAAAGGTTAGACATTAAGTCGAGTAATGGCAAGGATGAGTGCCTCGGCTGCCGTAAGTCACCTACTATCTATGCACGTGGCACACTTCACATAAAAAAACTACTGCGGCGATAAAGAAGGCGCGAAACTGGCGCGTTCTGCAGTTTCGCTATCGGCGTTCACGTGCTGTGACACTAGAGAAGCCATCCTAGCGAAATTTACGCTAGCATACGGACGGCTCTGCGATGCAATGAGGGGGCAAGGAAATCAATTTGTCGGCGCTGGGCGCTCGTTGTGAGACAACAGGGTGGTAAACGGCGTTGTGAGGCTCTGTAACGTATAAAAGAACTTCCGGAAGACAAAATCCGCATACAGGATGCTAGCTATTATTTTACTAAAGAAGTGTAGGATTTTTCGAAAATATGACTGCATATATTTAAAGCGATTAAAGGAATTTAAGTTCCATAACTCGGATGTTTTTTAACCGGGGATCGTTCCCTAGCCATTTCCACTAAATACACGACCGTAATAATCAATATCGTGACAGCGCGAGCGTAAATAAGGGCTAAAGGGACCGTAAAGTACTGTATTTATCGCTAACAGAGGTTCAAAAGTGTCTTTCCTCACTTGTAGAGGTTTTTCTTAATCTAGTTTAGTAACCACGTCTTTAGGAAAGCTTAAGAAAGGAAGGGAAACAGGATTGGAATGCCAGTGGGATTATGATATACGGAAATATCTTATAACGTAATCATCATAAAACTGTGTTCCGTTTTCTACTTCTCTATATTGCTTTGCCTTCCCGTTTCAGGTCTATACAAAGATACACTTCAGGAGAACTCTTTGGGGAAAGTCTTCCCAACTACTTAAATTTATATTACCTGTCAACACATCCATCATGTTAACTTGATTATCTTTTTCACAGAAGCTTTTCGCCATTGCTATTCTATATTCTACTTCTGTTGTTGTCCGTTTGCTACCAAAATAGCAAAATTCATCTACTACTACGCTACATTACTGGTTAGTTGTTTCTTTTCTTTTTTAATTGGCGTGTGAACCCGTAAAAACTTCTGTTTCTCTGCTTTCCGCATTGTTGTCTATTTTTCCATTATTCTATCTTTTCCCCATGCTGCAATTTTTCTGTTCTTCAATCCATGTCGTTCTTCCTTTCTTTCTGCTTTGGTTGCCTTCTAAATTGTGGATCTTTGATCTTTTAAGGTTTCTATCCGTTGTTTTGAATTCTTTGATGTTGTTTCTTTCAGTTGTTTTCCAATTTCAGTGATCCAGGTTATATTCTTTTTTCAGATATACGTTAACATTTGTGCTGTTAGCCTGTCTTCTTTCATTCGGAAATATGTCTAAAGAAGAAAAATTTTCGCTTTGTCATTATCTCCAGTATTTTATGTATATCTATTGTAGATCTTTTCACTGATTCTCATTTTCCAGCCCTCTTTTGTCTGTGTTGCCCTCATTATTTTTCTACCATTCCAGCTTTCAAGTACTAATCTAACCAGTTAATAGTTCAGTATTACCCACTCACATGTATATAAACATTCCGAGGAAACCACTCTAGTACAGTTTCTCATTTTCTTTGTTTCTTAAGACGCACTTCTTGTTGAAAATGTTTTTTAATTAAACTGTCTGCTATCTCCATTTTAATAATTCTTACGTCTTTTGCAGATTATTATATTGTGCGATTTTTTGTTTTATTATTATCTGTGATTTTTTATCCAGTTAACCAAGACATACTACGTCAGTGGTGGCCAAGAATTCGGATCGCAAGCCGTGGCAAGGCCTGTGTACCCTAGTGTTCAGTGAGACTGCACGTTTCCCCCACCACAACGCGATGCTGTCTGAATGGGAACAGGGGTAGACGGCGAACGCGTCGTATACCGGATGTTTCCGCAAGAGCGTGCAAAAATGTAACAGGACATAGGGAATGCTCCACTGAACAATTTGAGGTACGAAACCTGGGGTCGGAGAAGCCAGCTTAAGGAGAGATGGAAGTAAACGTGTCTACCACTGTGTAACATTACTGTTTTCCAGCTTATTTATAACTAACATGCGTACAGGTTTACACGTACTGTGCTGTTTGTTTACACATACATTATTTATTTCCTGCGAGGAAACAAGGAGGACGAGTCTGATCACTAGGAAGTCATGATGCACGTTTTGTTTACTTTACTTGTGCATAAGGGAGCTATGTTGTATCGTATTTACATCGCCCCATCACAGAACGTGCTCTGAATCAACGACAGACCCATTCATTACTCAGTGCTATTCAGAGACGTACGGTACAATGCGATGGAGCAGTACCGGTACAACTTCGTATAACTAACTGACATGCACCTTGTGTATGAGGAAGTACGTTGCAATGATCTCTCTGCTGAAAGGCTGTAAAGGGAACGATATCCTAACAGGCATCATCCGTCACTTGTGTATGACACCCCAATGGATACGGAGATGGAATTAGTTGCCAGAATTGTAGCTGCCTGTGATATGATTCGGAACACACCAAGTACACTCCTGGAAATGGAAAAAAGAACACATTGACACCGGTGTGTCAGACCCACCATACTTGCTCCGGACAATGCGAGAGGGCTGTACAAGCAATGATCACACGCACGGCACAGCGGACACACCAGGAACCGCGGTGTTGGCCGTCGAATGGCGCTAGCTGCGCAGCATTTGTGCACCGCCGCCGTCAGTGTCAGCCAGTTTGCCGTGGCATACGGAGCTCCATCGCAGTCTTTAACACTGGTAGCATGCCGCGACAGCGTGGACGTGAACCGTATGTGCAGTTGACGGACTTTGAGCGAGGGCGTATAGTGGGCATGCGGGAGGCCGGGTGGACGTACCGCCGAATTGCTCAACACGTGGGGCGTGAGGTCTCCACAGTACATCGATGTTGTCGCCAGTGGTCGGCGGAAGGTGCACGTGCCCGTCGACCTGGGACCGGACCGCAGCGACGCACGGATGCACGCCAAGACCGTAGGATCCTACGCAGTGCCGTAGGGGACCGCACCGCCACTTCCCAGCAAATTAGGGACACTGTTGCTCCTGGGGTATCGGCGAGGACCATTCGCAACCGTCACCATGAAGCTGGGCTACGGTCCCGCACACCGTTAGGCCGTCTTCCGCTCACGCCCCAACATCGTGCAGCCCGCCTCCAGTGGTGTCGCGACAGGCGTGAATGGAGGGACGAATGGAGACGTGTCGTCTTCAGCGATGAGAGTCGCTTCTGCCTTGGTGCCAATGATGGTCGTATGCGTGTTTGGCGCCGTGCACGTGAGCGCCACAATCAGGACTGCATACGACCGAGGCACACAGGGCCAACACCCGGCATCATGGTGTGGGGAGCGATCTCCTACATTGGCCGTACACCACTGGTGATCGTCGAGGGGACACTGAATAGTGCACGGTACATCCAAACCGTCATCGAACCCATCGTTCTACCATTCCTAGACCGGCAAGGGAACTTGCTGTTCCAACAGGACACTGCACGTCCGCATGTATCCCGTGCCACCCAACGTGCTCTAGAAGGTGTAAGTCAACTACCCTGGCCAGCAAGATCTCCGGATCTGTCCCCCATTGAGCATGTTTGGGACTGGATGAAGCGTCGTCTCACGCGGTCTGCACGTCCAGCACGAACGCTGGTCCAACTGAGGCGCCAGCTGGAAATGGCATGGCAAGCCGTTCCACAGGACTACATCCAGCATCTCTACGATCGTCTCCATGGGAGAATAGCAGCCTGCATTGCCGCGAAAGGTGGATATACACTGTACTAGTGCCGACATTGTGCATGCTCTGTTGCCTGTGTCTATGTGCCTGTGGTTCTGTCAGTGTGACCATGTGATGTATCTGACCCCAGGAATGTGTCAATAAAGTTTCCCCTTCCTGGGACAATGAATTCACGGTGTTCTTATTTCAATTTCCAGCAGTGTATATTCGTCAAGGTGCTTCAGAATCTTGTTCGCCGATGTCATGATCTCATTGAGGCTGATGGCCGTCAGTTTCAGCACATTTTGTAAGATACAGTAAAAATGGTACGTTCATTGTATCAATGATGGTATTTGCCGTTAATTGTAACTAGTGTACATAAAAAGTACATATTAATGTGATTTTATTCCTATTATCTCCTTAAGCTGCCTTCTCCGACCCCAGGTGCCCTACTTCAAACTGTTGAATGGGACATCCTCTATGTCCTGTTAAATTTTTGTACGCTCTTTCCGAGACACCCTGTATAAATGGCAATGCAGTCGTACTGTATACGACTTTATTTCGTATTTCTCAACAAGATGGATCACAAATATCTGTACAAACTAAAAATGGCTCTGAGCACTATGGGACTTAACTTCTGAGGTCATCAGTCCCCTAGAACTTAGAACTACTCAAACCCATCTAACCTAAGGACATCACACACATCCATGCCCGAGGCAGGATTCGAACCTGCGACCGTAGTGGTCGCGCGGTTCCAGACTTTGAGCGCCTAGAACCGCTCGTATCTGTACTAACTGCCGGCTTTGACAGACGGAGACAGTTTCACAGATTTTCGCACTCATGTTTAACGTAATCGTGACTCATTTGATTTCGTAATATAAAAAATGCACTTCACACACATATTCTCATCGAAATATTTTATGATGTTTGCAAACTCATTACGGAAACGTGGAAATTCTTCCTGAGGAAAACAATGTGGACGTCCTGGTCAGTTGTAAAGTCAAAGGATTTGTCTTAAAAACGCGAATTATGCTGCAGATCAGTTAGTCACGCACAGGGGCGCTACACGTTTTCTTTAAAGCCTGTGAGCTTAGGGAACTGGACTGTGTTTTTTGTCAGAAAATATCCCTTCTACAATGCGAATTGCTCTTTAAATGCATCCACATCAAATCAGAAATAAGTTGTTTCTCACCTCCATGTCTTACTATGGTCAGTGTGCAGACAAGGCTATTTAAAATGCACAGGTCCGCAATCCTGATGTTCTAATTTTCGCTCCTACACTCTTTTTCCTTCATAAATTCAACAATAGCAGGTTTTAAACAGGAAAATCGTTCGAGGCATGCTCCTTGCGCTAATCAACGTACTTTGCAATAATACATAAAGTCTCTGTACTCTTCGTTCAGTTCCATGGGAAACTGTTTCAACAGACACTGGAATAATGCGTGCGACTTCGAAAATCCAATTCAGTTGCTTGACGTGCTCCATTTTTGAAAATATGGCACAAAGTGTTTCTTGATGTAGGCTGCAGAACAATGGGCCTCGTCTGTCGATCGCTGTAAATTTTTGCTCCTTCATTGTCAGATAAATCTTTTAATCCTTTCTGCATTGTGTTGTAGCGTCGTTTCAGAGCATATTTACAGTACACGTCACTTATGCGACTCCATAATATGTATTGAGAATTCTCATCCCTCTCTTCCGTTACCCAAATTCATTTTTAAAGGTTTATAACGATAGATCGCCAGACTGCCTCTTTTTTGTGCAAACAGCCAGTGAACCTGTGAATGTCCGTCATAGAGAGAGCAAATAGTGAAGGGTAAGTATTGCCAACACGGCGATTTTGTAGAACTGAAGAGGGTCGTACCGGCTGAAAAATGTCGCACCGCAGCGCTAAATGAAATGTCGCTCTGTGCCGAGTACTTCCCAGAACGAACGAGCAAATCTGAGACAGATCGAGGCTTTGGCGCGATCGCGGCCCGCACACCATTCCCTCCACATACCCCTGCTCTAAGTAATTTTCTCTGACCGGTAGAAAGGCAACATTCATTTTGGCCATCATTTGTGCAGACACAGTACTAGCAGAACGTTGCCGGAGTGTGCAATCTTGCAGGTTGCCTACACGCCATACGCTAAAATCAACACGAGAGCGGCAATTTCAAATGTGGCGCCAGCCTCTCATACCATGTAACGCCACTAGTCCCGCAGCGGACTGCAGCCGCGCAATTCGCCTTCTGCGCATGCGTCATTTCGGCGCTTTCTGATTGGTGCCAGACGCTGCGGGCATACCTATATAAGCGGAAACAGCGCCAGTCCCGACAGTTAACGGTTTTTTACTCCTTGCGACGACGGCGGAGACAGCCATCGAAAGCTCGATTGTTTTATTCGAAATGAAGCTGCCTGAAAACTTGGAAGATTTTATTCAGGCATGCCGCCACGAAGGACTCCTTGGAAACAAAATCAGTACCAGTTTCTTCCTTTATGTCCTATTATAACACCATTACATCGCAGACGATAACTGGAAGTGGACCGAAAATATAGTAAGAAATGTAACAGAGAAGTTCCTAAAAACTCCTGTATCAAAAAATTCTCGCCCATCTTCCACATGTCAGGCTTAATTTCTAGAAAGCCTATGTGCGATCTCAACAGTGTGCACGAGCCTTCTCCTAGCGATTTAGAAGTAAGATGGACTTCTAATTAGACACTGTCCGCTGGACGAGGCTAGGTGAATCAGGATGACCCAGTCGTACCACCTCCAAGCACAGAGCTGCTGAGAAAAACATAGAGCCGCCTCAACCGCATCAGAAACAGGCATGCAAGACGCAAAGCATGCTTTCATAAATAGGGGATCGCACAAAGCAATGAATGTCATTGTGACACAATGGAGCAAACAGCTGGTCTCATTATTTGCGAGTGTCTGATAAAAAGATTTCAGGCAGACTAGAATCACTTCATGAAGATGACTGCAAAGGCTATAGTTGAGATACCATTGCTCACAGTGGCACATGAACTTGCGCCCCTGCAATGAACAAAACAACACAGAAAATGGACAATAGCTCACCGGAGGCAGATCGTACGACCTGATCAGTCGCGATTTTGGCTCAAATGATGCAATGTGTCGAATATAGCGACGGCATAATGAAGAGTTTAACCCCTCAATATTTGGAGGGTACAGCCAAGCCATAGGGGTCTGTGATGTTCTGGGGGTGGTTTTCGTACCATTGCTTTCGGCACTCATTTACGGTCACCGTGAACACGAAGCAATATGTTTGTTTCAACATTCTCAGTGACCAAGTGTTGTTCTTCCTTCAGTATTTTCATGCTGAGTATGCTGCGGACTCTTCTGTCTCCCAGTATGGCGGCAGTCTTGTACACTTGGCTGTAGGAATACGTTCATTGTTTGAAACAGTCAGGCACCGTGTAATACTTCGATTGTTCCCCGAAATCAGAAGATCGTAATTCCATAGAAAATATCTGGGACTATTTGGAACAGTGGGTGAACCAACATCCCCGCAATTTGTTGCCTCAGCGAGATCTAGTCATGGGCGGCTTAGCTGGATAAGGCGTACCTGAACAAAGTTGTAGACTCTCCACTCCGCCAAATTCCAGCCATTATCGAGGCTACAGGCGATGTTACACAGAATAACCGTGATGTCGCCTGTCCTATGTAGTTATTAGGGCGTAGACAGCCAGTCTATTCCGTGGTTGAAGACAAGTTACAACACGCGTTACAATAAGAATGAACGGTTCAGTAAACCTCTTAACTGATTGTTATATTTGTTTTTTTTAAACTGTCATATAGAAGAGAAAACATATTTTGTTCCCTCGTTCACACGTCGCAGTAATCGGTGTTATAGGTCTCTGTAGGCGCTTTTTCCTTCAGCAACTGCTCCGGTAACCCTGCTGGGTGCTGGTGACTCACATTTGTAACGCGAGGCAGGTTTAAGCTGCCAGTGGCAGGATAACACGGTGAAAAGCGGTGCGGACACTTCAGCACACCACACCCCTGCCCGCGGCGGTACCGACCTGCCTGAATGTAGCTGCCAGCTCTCGCATTATAAAGGACCACGCCTTCCGGTTTCTCGGGCACGTCGCACAGGACAGTAGCCCAAACTTAGCGTGCAGCTTATCAGCACCCATTGCACAGTGGCGGTAATGATTACGAGAAGTCTATAAACCGCTCGTACACCATTAAAGCATTCTGGTTAACGAGAAGACCAGCAGACTGCCTAGGCTTCATGGCAAAGTGGTAGATTCTTATATGATCTCGTTCTCTTTCCAGGCGAGCTGAACCTGCGGCTCCACACCTCCAAGGAGTGGCCATAAACATTACATAAAGTCTCACGTAAAGCAGAAGAAATCAACTATGCTGAAAATTCACTCGTAAAATGTATTAGCTAATAATTACTTAAATTTCATTATTAATTTTATGTGTATTCCCGACATGAATGATATATGACAATAACGTAATGATGTTTCTCGACTACAGGAGTATTTTTTCCAACTTTTGTGGCGCAGTTAGTACTGGCGATAGTACGTTACCATATCTTCATAAAGATGTTGGAAGTTAATAGGTTACATTATGGCTCCTTTCTGATGCTGTGTTGTTTTACACCTACATCACTGAAAATCACATTTAAGTGCCTCGCAGATGGCTCTTGGAACCACCTTCACAATTCTCTACTATTCCAATCTCACATAGCGCGCGGAAAGAACGAACACCTATATCTTACCGTACGAGCTTTGATTTCCCTTATTTTATCGTGGTGATCGTTTCTCCCTATGTGTCAACAAAATATTTTCGCATTCGGAGGTTAAAGTTGATGATTGGAATTTTGTGAGAAGATTCCGTCGCAACGAAAAACGCCTTTCTTTTAATGATGTCCTGCCCAAATCCTGTATCATTTCTGTGATACAAATCGTGCACCCTTTTTTGAACTTTTTCGTTGTACTCCGTCAATCCTATCTGGTAAGGATCCCACACCGCGCAGCGGTATTCCAAAAGAGGATGGACAAGCGTAGTGCAGGCAGTCCCCTTAGTAGATCTGTTACATTTTCTACAGTCACGGTTCTAAAATATCCGTAATGGATAAGCATAAAACACAGTATTTAGTGAGCCTTCCCCACAACATTTTCCATGTGTTCCTTCTAATTTAAGTTGTTCGTAATTGTAATAATCAGGTATTTAGTTCAATTTACGGCCTTTAAATTTGACTGATTTATCGTATAACCGACGTTTAACGGATTCTTTTCAGCATTCATGTGGATGACCTCACACTTTTCGTTATTTAGGATGAACTGCCAATTTTTGGATCATACAGATATCTTTTCTAAATCGTTTTGCAATGTGTTGTGATTTTCTGATGACTTTACTAGTCGATAAACGACAGCGTCGTCTGCAAACAACCTAAGACGGCTGCTCAGATTGTCTCTTAATCGTTTATGTAGATAAGGAACAGCAAAGGGCCTATAACACTACCTTGGGGAACGCCAGAAATCACTTCTTTTTACTCGATGACTTTCCGTCAATTACTACGAACTGTGACCTCTCTGACAGGAAATCACGAATCCAGTCACATAACTGAGACGGTATTCCATAAGCACGCAATTTCACTACAGGCCGATTGTGTAGTACAGTATCAAAAGCCTTCAGGAAATCCAGAAAGACGGAATCAATTTGAAATCCCTTGTCAATAGCACTCAACACTTCATGCGAGTAAAGAGCTAGTTGTGTTTCACAAGAACGATGTTTTCTAAATCCGTGTTGACTGTGTGTCAATAGACCGTTTTCTCTGAGGTAATTCGTAATGTTAAAACACAATATGTGTTCCAGAATTCTGCTGCATATCGACGTTAATGATATGGGCCTGTAATTTAGTGGATTACTCCTACTACCTTTCTTGAATATTGTTGTGGCCTGTGCAACTTTCCAGTCTTTGGGTACGGATCTTTCGTCGAGCGAACGGTAGTATATGATTGTTAAGTACGGAGCTATTGCATCAGCATACTCTAATACTTGTTTGCTGTTTTTAAACTCTTGTTGGTTAGTCGTGAGTGACTAATTCCGTACAATACTTCCCCGATAAGGAGACCATGTCCGTGGTTACTGCCTGAGTACAAGGAATAGTTCCTGATCCTGGACAAAGACGGAAAAAGTGCAAGGAAAATGTCCACGCTTCGCCTCTGGTGTGTTTAGTCACACAACGTGCTGCCGTGAGAGAACTTACAAGAAACGCGTCCTACATCGCGGAGAGCGTGACTCACAAAATTCCTGGAGTCCACCCTCTAAAAGGAGTCAAAAAACATTTCACATATTCCGCAAGCCGTTGTACGGTGCACGGCGCAGAGTGTCTTTACCACTGATAATCGTACCCTTTCCTGTCCCATTTGCAAATGGAGCGAGGCAAAAAACGACAATCTTTATGTCTCCGTAAGAGCCCTGATTTCTCCAATCGTGTCTCCGCTGCCATTATGCGATATGTACACTCCTGGAAATGGAAAAAAGAACACATTGACACCGGTGTGTCAGACCCACCATACTTGCTCCGGACAATGCGAGAGGGCTGTACAAGCAATGATCACACGCACGGCACAGCGGACACACCAGGAACCGCGGTGTTGGCCGTCGAATGGCGCTAGCTGCGCAGCATTTGTGCACCGCCGCCGTCAGTGTCAGCCAGTTTGCCGTGGCATACGGAGCTCCATCGCAGTCTTTAACACTGGTAGCATGCCGCGACAGCGTGGACGTGAACCGTATGTGCAGTTGACGGACTTTGAGCGAGGGCGTATAGTGGGCATGCGGGAGGCCGGGTGGACGTACCGCCGAATTGCTCAACACGTGGGGCGTGAGGTCTCCACAGTACATCGATGTTGTCGCCAGTGGTCGGCGGAAGGTGCACGTGCCCGTCGACCTGGGACCGGACCGCAGCGACGCACGGATGCAAGCCAAGACCGTAGGATCCTACGCAGTGCCGTAGGGGACCGCACCGCCACTTCCCAGCAAATTAGGGACACTGTTGCTCCTGGGGTATCGGTGAGGACCATTCGCAACCGTCTCCATGAAGCTGGGCTACGGTCCCGCACACCGTTAGGCCGTCTTCCGCTCACGCCCCAACATCGTGCAGCCCGCCTCCAGTGGTGTCGCGACAGGCGTGAATGGAGGGACGAATGAAGACGTGTCGTCTTCAGCGATGAGAGTCGCTTCTGCCTTGGTGCCAATGATGGTCGTATGCGTGTTTGGCGCCGTGCAGGTGAGCGCCACAATCAGGACTGCATACGACCGAGGCACACAGGGCCAACACCCGGCATCATGGTGTGGGGAGCGATCTGCTACATTGGCCGTACACCACTGGTGATCGTCGAGGGGACACTGAATAGTGCACGGTACATCCAAACCGTCATCGAACCCATCGTTCTACCATTCCTAGACCGGCAAGGGAACTTGCTGTTCCAACAGGACAATGCACGTCCGCATGTATCCCGTGCCACCCAACGTGCTCTAGAAGGTGTAAGTCAACTACCCTGGCCCAGCAAGATCTCCGGATCTGTCCCCCATTGAGCATGTTTGGGACTGGATGAAGCGTCGTCTCACGCGGTCTGCACGTCCAGCACGAACGCTGGTCCAACTGAGGCGCCAGGTGGAAATGGCATGGCAAGCCGTTCCACAGGACTACATCCAGCATCTCTACGATCGTCTCCATGGGAGAATAGCAGCCTGCATTACTGCGAAAGGTGGATATACACTGTACTAGTGCCGACATTGTGCATGCTCTGTTGCCTGTGTCTATGTGCCTGTGGTTCTGTCAGTGTGATCATGTGATGTATCTGACCCCAGGAATGTGTCAATAAAGTTTCCCCTTCCTGGGACAATGAATTCACGGTGTTCTTATTTCAATTTCCAGGAGTGTATGTTGCTGGCAGCGGAGTCATCGTGCAAACAGTCGCAAATGCTGGTTCTCGAAACTTCAACAGTGTTTCGCGAAATGAACGTCTTCTTCCCTCCAGGGATTCCCATTCGAGTTCACCGAGCACTTCCGCAATACTCGCGTTTCAATATAACCTAACGGTAACAAATCCAACACCGCGGCTGTCAATTGCTTCATAAACGTAAATGTCGTGCGACTAGGGCCTCCCGTCGGGTAGACCGTTCGCCGAGTGCAAATCTTTCTTTCGATTTAACGCCACTTCGGCGACTTGCGCGTCGATGGGGATGGAATGATGATGATTAGGCCAACACAACACCCAGTCGCTGAGCGGGGAAAATCTCCGATCCAGCCGGTAATCGAACCCGGGCCCTTAGGATTGACATTCTGTCGCACTGACCATTCAGCTACATGTCTTTCTTAAATCAGACCTAGTGGCAACCCCAAAATTCGACCAGTACTCGAGAATAGGTCGCGTTATTGTTCTACACACCGTCTCGTTTATAGACGAGCTACGCTTCCCAACAATAAACCGAAGACGACCATTCGCTTTCTTTGCAACTGACCTTGCATTCTCGTTCCATTTATTGTCGTTTTGCAGCATACCAGCAGACAAATATAAAATTTAAAATTTTCCCGGCGAAATAAATGTTCGAAGTAATTTCGGGATTACAGCTGGTCGTCGTAATCTTCACTCCACGATGTTTCGATCGGATACCTGCCAGTCATCTTCAGGTGAGCCATCGAAGATGACTGGCAGGTGTCCAATCGAAATATCGTGGAATGAAGATTACGACGGACTGCTGCAATCCAGAAATCTCTTCAAACAGAGGCGACTGTGTCAAGCAACACGCTAAGCAATGCTGTATTCGAACATTGCGGGTTTGTTTTTCCTACTTACCTGCGTTAGCTTACATTTTCTTACACCCAGAACAAGCTGCCACTCATCACACCAAATAGAAATTCTGTCCAAGTTATCTTGCTTCCTCCTACAGTCTCTCAAACACAACATTTTTCCGTACATTATAGCATCAAAAAGTAGCAGATGTATGCTGGTCAAATAAATTTCCTTGCGAGAGAAAAGCTTGTAACCTCCCCACAGACTGTTTACGTATAATGAAAACACGAGCGGTTCCACTACACTTTCCTGGAGCACTGCTGACTTACCTTTGTCGCTGATGAACACTCGCCGTCCAGGACAAAGTGCTGGGTTCTATTATTAAAGAAGTCCTCGAGCTACACGCATATCTGAAGAACTGCTCCCTATGCCCGGACCATTCTTAGCAGACTGCAGTGCAGCGTTGGATCAAACTCTCCGGAAATCTAGGATTAAGGAATCTGTCCGTTTCCCATTCATTCATGTAGGAATCGTGCGAGAAAAGGGCAATCTGAGTTTCACACCGATGTTTTCTAATTCTTATTGACTTTTGGATATAAGCTTGTAAGAGGTCCATGTTTAAGAAATTTGTTGCTAGCGCACTCGAGCAGATGTAATTTCGATGGATTGCTCTCGCGCTGCCTGCGATATGTAAGCTATAAGAGAATCTCAGACCAAAGAGCGGTGTTGTATGCAGTAGGAACTGTGTAGCAGTTGTAGTAGTAGCTAGCAGCTGTGTGTGTGGAGTTGGCTGGGCCGGTCGTGGGAGCGATGGCGGTGGCTGAGCGTTGTAGTATAAGGTAAAAGCAGCCTCGCGCATATGTAGTATTGTTATATCAAGTCCCATGTAAATGCTTTTAAAAAGAAATCTCTTAATAATAATCTTTCTTATAAAAATTAACTTTCGACAATCATTCAACTCAATTTAGAGTTTACTAATTTCTCCAATCCTTGGTCATCCTGATTATTGTAAAGAAAAATCAGTTCTTTCTTTTTATACATGACAAATCTATCGGCCAGCATTGCACTGAGCTGTGCCAGAAAAATTTCTTATAGGAGCAGATATATGACGTCCAAAATTCACCAGTTTAGATTCACAGTCACTATTGAAAGGTTACAAGTGAGTGACAATTTTTTATTGAGAGATTAGTCACATTTTATTATTGGTAGGTTACGGAATTTATCTGTTGGGCAGTTACACTGAATGTGAATTATATAATTATATTTTTTACTGTTGGGAGGTTTAGGAATTTTTTTTTTTTTTTTGTGGGGTGGTTACAAGCTTTTCTCTCGCAAGGAAATTTATTTGACCAGCATACATGGTACTACGATGCTAAAACTGGGTCCATACAGAAGGGCACCGGTAGTCTTCCTTGCCACTTACTCTTCGCGAAATAGCCGGCCGGTGTGGCCGAGCGGATCTAGGCGCTTCAGTCTGGAACCGCGCGACCGCTACGGTCGCAGGTTCGAATCCTGCCTCCGACATGGATGTGTATGATGTCCTAAGGCTAGATAGGTTTAAGTAGTTCTGAGTTCTAGGGGACTGATGACCTCAAATGTCAAGTCCAATAGTGCTCAGAGCCATTTGAACCTTTCTTTTCTTCGCGAAATGAAGAGGAAAATGGAAAATGAGACTTGCGCAAGATGTACTCCTCGCCACACGCCATAGAGTGTCTTGTGAAGTGCAGATGTAGATTATCGCAAAGATAGCGATTTCCGAACAAACGTAGCCTATATATATCCCGCTTTTACGCGCATGGATCCATCATTAAGGCAAATTTGGTGGTAGAAATGTCGCCAGAGCCAAATACCGCAAAAAACTGCGGTTCCTTAAGGTCTGACTGCAGATATGCCCTTTTAGATTGATCACAAAAAGTAGTTCCACCTTCTTTAGATGATTGATTGTCCCCGGGTTCGATTCCCGACTGGGTCGGAGATTTTTTCCGCTCAGAGACTGGGTGTTCTGTTCTCTTCATCATTTCATCCCCATCCGGCGCGCAGGTCGCCCAGTGTGGCGTCGAATGTAGTAAGACCTGCACCAAGGCGGCCGGATCTTCCATGTAAGGGGTCTCCCGGCCAATGACTCCAAACGCTCATCTCCATTTCCATTTGTCTCTAAAGAAGAGTCTTTTTACCAGCATCCAGACGCATCAGCTACCCCTACTTTTCAGCTGGTCTTCGAACAGACAGAGCGCTCTTCAGCGATCGGTCCAAGTCTAAAGCCAGGAACAACAGTTCAGGCACCAAGTTGGAGGAACCCTCAGAATAACAGGAAAGTCAAGAAATTAGATAAGCAGTTTTTTTTTAATATACTTCATCACTCGCGATTTGCGAAACCACATCTGTTGACTCAATGATGGCCCTGCTAATGGATAATAGCCGGCAAGCCTAGAGATCGGCCACGCTTTTGCTCACGTAACCGCCGAAGAGTTCTGCCGCTAAATTATTACTCGCAAATCTCTCTCTCTCTCTCTCTCCTTCTCTCTCTCTCTCTCTCTCTCTTTCTCTCTCTCGGTCGTTGGCTCGCTTAACCGCCTCAGGTTACAACGAATTACTATCGTTTACTGCCGAATTTGTTCCTGTGTTCATCCTTAATTACTTATGCAATCTGTGCCGCCTTTTCAGTGCTATTCTCATCAATAGTGCTGTCCGCCCCGGTAGCTGAGTGGTCAGCGTGACAGACTGTCAATCCTAAGGGCCCGGGTTCGATACCCGGCTGGGTCGGAAATTTTGTCCGCTCAGGGACTAGGTGTTGTGTTGTCCTAATCATCATCATTTCATTCCCATCGACGCGCAGGTCGCCGAAGTAGCCGGCACGGTAACTCAGCGTGTTCGGCCAGAGGGTTAGCTGTCCTCTGTAATAAAAAAAAACTGAGTTAATAGATCAACAACAAACTTAAAAGGGTGTCTTAGGACATCCGCTCCGATCAGATTCAACGAACAAAATGAGATTAAAAAAAAAAAAAAAAAAGTGGCGTCAAATCGCAAGACCTGCACCAGGCGAACGGTCTACCCGACGGGAGGCCCTAGCCACACGACATTTCCATTATCAATAGTGCTTTGATTGTTTATACTTATGAAGACTATAATACTTCATATTTTTAGTCAAATTACGAGTCTGGTTTGACGAGGGTTAGCCAATCTCCCCTTTCGCCCACTAAATATAAAGGCTGTTTCCAAAATAGAGGGAATTATTTTGGGTGCGTATTCCCCATATGTAGACAATAAAAATTTATTTCCGGAAATGCTTCACTTCCGAGTTATGGTCTTGAAAACAGCGATATTCACGGCAACGTTTTTCTTCCCGCGGGTAGTTGTGACAGAAGTACAGTTAATTCCGAGACGAATGACACATTCAGTGTTGTGTTCGGCGTTCGACACGTACTCAGACAAGGAGCTGGCGGATGTGTACGATAAGGCGGACGACGATGGCACGTCGTTTGCACCAGGAGAAGTACCCACAGCGAAGATGTCCAGACCTGTAGACATTTTAATGTCTCCAGCGCCGTCTGAACGCTTATCGGAAGCTTAAATCTAGTGGTTTAGAGAGGGGGTGACTAACTTCTTCATCTTTAGATGCAGAGGAAGGTATTCTGGATTCTGTGCACACGATTCCTTCTATCAGCACACAAAGGTTAGAGGTGCAAGTAAATGTGGCCCATACGGCTGTATGCAGACTGTTGCAAGACCAACAGTTGTATCTTTATCATATACAGCGTGTACCGGCTCTGTTACCAGCAGATTACCCTCCACGAGCTATATTCTGCCAGTGGTTCTTGCAGCAGTGTGCTACAAATCCCATCTTTCCTGCCGCAGCATTATTCACATATCAAGTACAGTTCACAATCCACTGGTTATTAGTCAACAAGCTCACTTCTTGCACGATGGCACTCCGGCGCACTTCAGGCGTACGTGTCACCCGTACTTGGATCGAATGTTTCCCGATAAGTGGACAGGTAGAAGCGGCCCAGTCCCTCTGCCTCCACATATGTGATTTGAAAGCAGTCGATTTCTACTGTGGAGTCATTTAAAATCACTGGTACATTCGTCTACAGTGCCTGACATGGAACCACTTCCGAATCGAACTGCGTAGTTTGTGAGGAAATACGCAATGCTTTTGTAATTTGGAATCATATTCACAGGGCCATGGTCAACCGATGTGAGACATGAATTCAAGCACATTCTCTGTAAAGGCAACTACCTACAGGAAGAAAAATGTTCTCGTGAATATCACTGTTTTGAAAACCGTGACCCGGAAACCATGAAACACACAACTTTCTAACTGAGCAAGGTGGTGCAGTGGTAAGACAGAGACTTGTATTCGGGAGGAAACCGGTTCAAATCCCTGTCCTGTCACCCAGATTTAAGTTTTCCGTGGTTTCCCTAAATCACTTTAGGTGAATGGCAGGGTAGTTCCTTCGACATAGCACGGCCATTTCTTTTCCCCATCATCTCCAGACGAGCTTGTGCTGTCTCTAAAGAGATAGTTGTCGACAGAATATGAAACTGCCTCCTTCCGCAACTTTACGCTTCTCTGTCTCATGAACAAGTTGTCAGTTTTTGCACCACGAATTTTTTTTCCCAAGATCATGGATCTCGTCAGGTAATTGTTCTTCACAGATAAAGTATGTAGCCTGCAAAAAGAGATGGCTATCAAATCTCTATTTTGACAACTTGATTTAGATGATTGCTTCACAAAGGTCCCATCTTTGTCCCATTAAGCTCTATCTCTAGGGTTTACGGAGCCGTCGGGTAGTTAATTTTTATGATCCTCATTAACTTGAAGCTGGCATGCAGATAATCTGCTACGTCGAAACTAAAGAATTTAGTTTTTCATTGTGTATAATAACTATTGCTCCAACATTTCGTTAATTATCAGGATAACACTATCTAGTTACTGAGTTTATCAACACACTAATTAATTAATACTAATTAAGATCACAGTCCCTACTCGACTGTACTTAATTTCAAAATAGATGCCGACAGGTTTGTGGCCTCCGGTAGTAGTGTTTCTGGAATCTGGACGACCATAACAAAGTTTAACAGCTCAAATCCGATAACCTCTGCAATTCTTTAAAAGTTTGCATTGATCTGCAATACGTTGTCACCGTACCACTTTTGTCGCCCTCAGCACTGTATGTGCCGCGCTTCTAATGTTCCCTCCATGGCTCCTCTAAGGACATAACCTACAACAACGGCGAGTGTCCAGTTTCTTGTGTTCTTTGGTCACTGTACAGCAATATGGCGCGGAAGACAGCTCCTGGGTCCACAGAAGTTGTAACTCCTAGTACTCTCCAACATTTATCATCCCGACACATGCAGCTCACCGAGCGAGGTGGCGCAGTGGTTAGCACACTGGACTCGCATTCGGGAGGACGACGGTTCAATCCCGTCTCCAGCCATCCTGATTTAGGTTTTCCGTGATTTCCCTAAATCGTTTCAGGCAAATGCCGGGATGGTTCCTTTGAAAGGGCACGGCCGATTTCCTTCCCCATCCTTCCCTAACTCGAGCTTGCGCTCCGTCTCTAATGACCTCGTTGTCGACGGGACGTTAAAACAACACTAACCTAACCTAACATGCAGCTCAACACATGTCTACCCCGCTATCTTCACTTATACGAGGGAGCATCGGAAAGTAACGCCGAATAATTTTTGAATTTTACAGAGCGTATTTTATTTTCACGTGTAGCTCTAGCGAGAGAAGCCTGAACTACGAAACAAAAATGGCGGTCACGTTAATGACGTCAAATTGTGAAGAGCAGAGAAATGTGGTTCGATATTTGTGGGCCAAAGGGCACAAACCGAGTGAAATTCATAGGGGCATGCGTGGCATGTATGAGGATCACTGTATGGTCCGTAGCAGTGTGTCGAGGTGGTGTGCAATGTTCCAGGAGGGCCGTGTCGTCTTAGTGATTCGCCACGCTCCGGGCGATCGGCAACAGCTGCAGTCCCGCAGAATTTCGGAGCCATCGAGGCAACAATTTCAAACGACTGGCGTGTGCAATTGCGAATCTTATCGCAGCAATTCAACATTTTCTGTGGTGCGGTGTACGATATTGCTCATGACACGTTGAAATTTTGTAAAGTTAGTTCCTATGAACCTGACAGACAACCACAAGGACCAGGAATGGTGACAAAGTTGGATCACTTAACCCGTTACGCCGCAGAATTGTATGACTTCCTGAAAGAAATCGTTACTGTTGATGAGTCGCGGGTGTACCACTACACGCCCAAAACCGAACAGCTCTCTAAGGAAGAAAAAAAAATCAAAATGACTCAGTCTGCGAGAAAAATGCCTGTGACAGTGTTGTGGGATACGTGTGGTGTGTTACTGGCGGACTTCGCTAAACACGGGACTACTGTGAATGCTGCAGCCTATATTAAAACTTTGGTTAAGTAGCGTCGTGCCCTCCGTAACAAAGGCCACAACATTAATGCTGACGGTGTCAAACTTCTTCACGCCACTGCCCGACCCCACGGTGCTGTTCACGCTCGCGAGAAAATCGCCAAATTTGCGTAGGAGATGCTCCAGCATCCACCATACACTCCGGACCTTGCACCGTCGGACTTCCATCTGTTTGGTCCTATGAAGATACACTCCTGGAAATGGAAAAAAGAACACATTGACACCGGTGTGTCAGACCCACCATACTTGCTCCGGACACTGCGAGAGGGCTGTACAAGCAATGATCACACGCACGGCACAGCGGACACACCAGGAACCGCGGTGTTGGCCGTCGAATGGCGCTAGCTGCGCAGCATTTGTGCACCGCCGCCGTCAGTGTCAGCCAGTTTGCCGTGGCATACGGAGCTCCATCGCAGTCTTTAACACTGGTAGCATGCCGCGACAGCGTGGACGTGAACCGTATGTGCAGTTGACGGACTTTGAGCGAGGGCGTATAGTGGGCATGCGGGAGGCCGGGTGGACGTACCGCCGAATTGCTCAACACGTGGGGCGTGAGGTCTCCACAGTACATCGATGTTGTCGCCAGTGGTCGGCGGAAGGTGCACGTGCCCGTCGACCTGGGACCAGACCGCAGCGACGCACGGATGCACGCCAAGACCGTAGGATCCTACGCAGTGCCGTAGGGGACCGCACCGCCACTTCCCAGCAAATTAGGGACACTGTTGCTCCTGGGGTATCGGCGAGGACCATTCGCAACCGTCTCCATGAAGCTGGGCTACGGTTCCACACACCGTTAGGCCGTCTTCCGCTCACGCCCCAACATCGTGCAGCCCGCCTCCAGTGGTGTCGCGACAGGCGTGAATGGAGGGACGAATGGAGACGTGTCGTCTTCAGCGATGAGAGTCGCTTCTGCCTTGGTGCCAATGATGGTCGTATGCGTGTTTGGCGCCGTGCAGGTGAGCGCCACAATCAGGACTGCATACGACCGAGGCACACAGGGCCAACACCCGGCATCATGGTGAGGGGAGCGATCTCCTACACTGGCCGTACACCACTGGTGATCGTCGAGGGGACACTGAATAGTGCACGGTACATCCAAACCGTCATCGAACCCATCGTTCTACCATTCCTAGACCGGCAAGGGAACTTGCTGTTCCAACAGGACAATGCACGTCCGCATGTATCCCGTGCCACCCAACGTGCTCTAGAAGGTGTAAGTCAACTACCCTGGCCAGCAAGATCTCCGGATCTGTCCCCCATTGAGCATGTTTGGGACTGGATGAAGCGTCGTCTCACGCGGTCTGCACGTCCAGCACGAACGCTGGTCCAACTAAGGCGCCAGGTGGAAATGGCATGGCAAGCCGTTCCACAGGACTACATCCAGCATCTCTACGATCGTCTCCATGGGAGATTAGCAGCCTGCATTGCTGCGAAAGGTGGATATACACTGTACTAGTGCCGACATTGTGCATGCTCTGTTGCCTGTGTCTATGTGCCTGTGGTTCTGTCAGTGTGATCATGTGATGTATCTGACCCCAGGAATGTGTCAATAAAGTTTCCCCTTCCTGGGACAATGAATTCACGGTGTTCTTATTTCAATTTCCAGGAGTGTATTTACGGCCGGCCAACGCTTTTGGACAGATGCGGAAGTGAAACCAGCAGTCCGCAGATGGCTAAACTCGAACCGAACGGACTTCTACAAGCAAGGCATACCGAAACTGGTACCACGATGGGAAAAATGGGCTGAGAACGTTGGTGACTGTGTAGAAAAGTAGGTAAAGGATGTTAAGTTCATTTGTGACTTGTTTTGTTACCAATTAAACTTTTTGGTAGTAAAATTGTCGTGTATCATTTTTCGCTCCCCCCTCGTAGTTACTCATTCATAGCGAATAGGTTATACTCTCTTTGTCGCGCGGTCTTAGGCTCGTTGAGCCGGCCAGTGTGGCCGAGCGGTTCTAGGCGCTACGGTCTCAGGTTCGAATCCTGCCTCGGGCATGGATGTGTGTGATGTCCTTAGGTTAGTTAGGTTTAAGTAGGTCTAAGTTCTAGGCGACTGATGACCTCAGATGTTGGGTCCCATAGTGCTCAGAGACATTTTCTTAGGCTCGTTGAGACGGTTCGCGCGGCTCCCCCCGTCGAAGGGACGGGTCCTCTCTAGGGCATGAGTGTGTGTGTTGTCCTTAGCGTGTTATCTTAAGTTAGATTAAGTAGTGTGTAAGCCTAGGGACCGATGACCTCAGCAGTTTGGTCCCACAGGAACTAACCTTAACTTTCCAGTTACTCTCATTTCGTTCACCACGTGCAGTCTCGATGTACTGTGTCGCACAGCTTTGATCAACTCTGTTTGCTGCAGGCCTGTATTAACACTGCCGGCCACACGGACTCAAATGAAGCGGCGAGCGTTCGGGAGCGTGTTATCAGCAGGGGAAGTGGACGCGCGCCTCCTTACGTAAGGTACGGCCTCTAATCTCCGGTGTGTCCACTCCCCCCGCCGCTTCCCTCTCTCCCTCCTTTGACGCTCGCTGAGCATGTTGATAGTGATTACATGCAGTTGGGTAGCAGGGTGCACGCGCTCGTACGTTACGTAAAACTTGCGGACGGGATGGTGGGACTGCTTGGCTCTCAATCCGCTGTCACCAGCGATTAACGCCGCCAAAACAAACTAAACTGCAAATCGGTTGTCTCTTCTAACACCAAGTAACAAAACGACCCCGAGTGCTGACTTCATTGGAAGACTAGAACAAAAACAAACGAATAAACCAGCAGTAGTCTAGCAAATACCAGTCGATTGCAAAACTCACCTATTCGCTGACGGTTAGATAAAATGCGTCCAGTAGTGAACATGCCATACATCAAAACTCATTGTAAACTTCCCTTTTCAGAAACATAGGAAGTGCAGTTTCGTACATCCTATTCAGTTTACCACAAGGATTCTCCGGACATTAATCACACACCTACTAAAGAAACAATAGGGATTACTACTGTCCCTATACGCACTCGTTACCTTTCTACATCGTTCTTTCCAACAAGATCTTCCTCATTTTCCAGTATTCTTAGCTGATGCAGTCTCCTTAATTTTCCTTTCCCCAGAAGTAGCTATATCAGAAAGCATCTATTTCGTAGACCTATAAATTCTTTTTACATCTGCCACTATCATTATTGTTAATATTGTCATTATTATTGTCATTATCATTATTACTATTATCACTACTAGTGACAGCAGATGCTGTAATTCAAGTACTGTTAGCATTATCTTTATTAGTTCATAGTTAATATTATTTACTCACACTGCCACTTGAAACACTCAAATCATTTTAATACTATTTGTCATAGCAAAATTCTTATTTCTTACGAAACTGTGATGTAAAAACTGTACTGTATGTGGGGAAAAAATTGGTCCGTTGTCAGAGCGGGCCTGATGACCATAATCAGATCAGGTTAAATATTTAATAAATAAAATAACTGTATATGCTTCTCTTTATTTATTTTGCTGCCCTTAACAGTCATTGTCTTTAAATGGCGTAAATAACAATAACTTGTCAACTGATACTATGATTTGACTCGTTGTACCACAGTCCACTGTCAGATATAAATTCAAACTTGCTCAACTACGCACTTCTTTCGTTGTAATTTATATGTACTAGAGGCAAGGAGTTCAATGTTATTAACAAGACGAAGGTGGTTCAGGGACGTTGTTCCATCGTCCTCCCAATTTAAGGATGTGAAATCTTCCTCTAGGACTGTTGTTAATAGCTTCCGTGATCTGGAATCTCCTTGCACATTTCCTATTTCAGTTCAGAGTTTTACACTATCCTTATGAATTCTAACGGAAGCTGTGGTATTATCGTATACAGTTTGAACCTGACACCCACGCACATAATTTCGAAGATTGCATTTTGAACGCTGCAACTGGTTTTTGTTCTGTAATTTGTATCTACCTTTCCTACATTCATACGGATAGCGCAAACACTTTTACATACACTGATACAGAGCAGCAATTGCAATATGACCGACGGATGCGTTTGTACAGAGTTTGGTGAAACTGGGTCAATATCTTTCTCAAAATGTACGAATCTCAGGCAAAGTTGTAATTTATAATTGAATGTTGATACATCGGCAACTCAGCTTATTGTTTGATGGTACGAAGAAACGCGACTGACGCCTTCACGTGTTATTTGTTTATCCTTTCCCGACAGAATCGAATATTATTGAAGGTGGCGGTTATCTGCCACAATGAGGCAGTCGGTAATCACGGAGCTGCGGTTTGCGTGATGTGGTGGTAGTGACCGTGCCGGGCCATTGCGTCACTTTTCCCCGTTGCACGCCAGCTGCCCCTTAACCTTTCCTGCTGATATACGCTGAAAGGACGCAGAAGGCCAGGAAGATACCCGGACTCTGCCTTCCCAGAATCTCAGGAACAACAAGCTCCACGGACAGCTGCTATTAAAAATAGTTTTAAAAGTGTCGGATCAGATCTCTTGTAAAATAAAAGCGTTGAAATTTTCCGTTAGGGTTACTAGGAAAGCTACGTTTACTCCTTCAGTGTCCACAGCATTCGATATATTTCCTCTGTTCTGATTTTGTAAGCTGAGTACAGGCGCTCCGATTAACGACTTATTTAGGCGTTCACAACACCGTTGATATAAGCCACGGATTTGATGTATTCAGTCTGAGTCAGCGATTCCACTCGATATATTTCTAATCTTGAAGCATGAGTTTCTCAAGCGAAATCCTTATCCTCTCAGATCTTCAGAATCAGCCGTGTCTGTGAACATTACAATAAGAGTCGTTAGGAATAGATGTGTGTAGCACTTTTCCTCAACAAACACAGATAGTATGAAGTTGTAAGATATGTGTGAAAATATCGTTTGCCATTTCTCGTGAATGAGTAGCCTCATCTTTAAGTGTCTCAAGAAAACACGTATGAAGTACTTGGGCAGACGAGTGACTGACAATAGATAAATAAAGCAAGTGGCAATATAAGAAGAGGGAAAAAGTAGCAAGCACACGTTAAAAAAAGGTGTAAAGAAGGATTGTAGTTAGTGAATTTGGCATTTAACTCATGCAATATGTGATCAAAAGTATACGACACCTATTAGTGGACATTACTAAGGCATATGTACACGCTTCGCCTCCGTGACGGCCTGGACTCTACTGGAGGCGCTTACAGTGAGGTGTGTGAATGTCTGTGGATGATTGGCAGCCCATTATTGCTCAGAAGTCGAAACCAAAGAAGGTTGTGATGTTGGACAATGGGGTCTGGAGCGAAGACGACTTTCCAACACATCCCAAAGGTATTCCGTTGCATTCAAGTTGGCACTCACGGCAGGTCATTCCATTTCAGGAATGTTGTTGTCGAGGAATCACTGCCTATACGTGCTGTTTTACGACAGGCTGCGTTGTCATGCTGACACAGTCACCGTTCCCTAGCTGTTCCTCTACTTTATCAGCACACAATATTGTAAAATGTATTCATATCCTTCCAGATTTAGCGATTTAGCGCAATAGGGAGACTACAGGATAACCACAGAACACCCCCATATCGACACACCACCTGCTCCGCACTTCACTGATGTTACACACGACGGCAAGTAACGTTCTGCGGGCATCCACCTAACCCAAACTCTTTTATCGGATTTCCGCAGGGTACAGAGTCATTCACGACTGCTTATCATTTGTTTCCAGTCGCGTTCCGAGCCTACTAGTAACAAATCTAGCAGCTCGCCTCTGAATGCTCCTATGCTTTCCTTCAATCTAACCAGGTGGGATACCAGACACTTCAACAATATTCAAGAATGTGTCGCAGTAGCGTTTTGTACATGGACTCCTTTATATATGAACTACACTTGAGTTCTCTCACTTAACCGAAGTCAACCATTCGCTTTCCCCTACTACGAACCTTACGTACACGTCACTTTGTAACGTTACGCTTAGATATTTAATTGACGTGGCTATATCAAGCAGCTCTCCACTAATACTGTATTTAGACATTACAACATTATTTCTCCTACTCATAAACTTATATTTTTCCACATTTTGAGCAAGCTGTCATTATCACTCCAAATACAAATTCTATCTAGGTCGTCGTGTATCCCCCAACAGTCACTTAAAGACGACAATGTCTAATACACTACAGCGTCATCAGCAAACACGTGTTGCTGCACACCCTATTCGTCAGACTGTTTATGTACACAGTGAACAAGAGCTGTCATAACATACTTCTCTGGGACACTCCTGACTTCTGTGGATTATTATATTACTGATGTCATTATGTATTTTCAAAATACCATATGAGTAGACTGAATACGAGAAATCATTTTCATCACTGAATTGAAAGAATTTTGAGAAAGTGAAGGTATATATTATGCAGAAATTACGAATGTAAATGATTTTACTGGTGACGTTACTGTAAGTAGTTTCAACAGATTTGCGGAACATGTGGTTTTGAGCAATTATAGATATATTTTAAGTACCTTATAAAGTACTTCATGAACTGACGAACACAAGGTTCTATTTTTAACCATCATGACGTACGGCACTGTTACAAAATGAAATTATATTGTACGTAACAGCAACAATTGTAGTTTATCAGACTGGTGACAGTTATAGTAAAGTATTTGTTTGTTTCATACTTAAAATATCCAGTTTGTAGATAGTTAAAGCATTCAGAACACTGTCATCAGTAACATAAAACATAATTGTCGTTGCTCCGTACAACATAATGTGATTTTGTTACATTGCCATTATGTGAAAAAAACCTAATTAATACGGTAGAATCTGTTAGCGAATTTGTCTACCTGGAAAAACTGGTAACATCACAAAATCATATTAGAGTGGAAATAAAGCGGCGTATCCACCTAGCTTATATATGCTGTTATGGGCCGCACCCATAACACAAGTTCAGAAAATTGTCCAGACGAACAAATTGTCATTTGTATAAAACTTCCAGTATTAACATATGGCTCGGAAATCTGGACACTGACACACAAAGGTGCTCCGCAAAATCTACTGGGCGACTAATGAAGATGGAGCATGCCGTAGACGACATAATTTTGAACTTTACAGATTGTATGAAAACCATGAAATCACGAAGTTCATTAAAATAAACCGCCTGAAATGGATCGGCAACGTTTTTCGCATAGAAAATGAGAACCCAACAAAAATTACACTCCCGCAGAACCCAGGCGGACGAACAAGCAGTGGAAGACCAAGATTTCGATATTTGGATGGCATACAAGAAGATTTAATCTGGGCAGGGGTGGATGGAATGACGCCCTAGAGCTGCCCAGCGCCCATGAACGGCTGAGCCAGGAATAATAAAGCAAGACGGACCACTTTTACCACTGGAATATTTGTTAATAAATCCTCAGTATACATATTGAGTCAATGTTTTTGCACCAGACGTCTAAGGGTGACAGATTACTGAAGGAGGACAGCTTTTGTTACGGGCAAAATGTTCGCCGACGCTATGTAGCAACGCTAGACGTCTTTTAACACAGATTATACCCCTGAAAGGCGATGGGGGATAGGCCCTCTGCAGTGTGTGTATCCAATGTGTGTTGTCTATACTCCAGTCACCAGCCCCACGTGAAAGAGGATTGGTCGAGTTCCCGATCCGCTAGCAAAATACCGCATTCTTAATGTTATCTTGATGAAAATCATTCTGTTTGTTTACGGGGGTAGGTAGTATTCAAAACAATTAGTTAGCAGACACTGCTATTTCGGTAAAATTTCGTCGTTCCAGGGCCGGAGAAAAAAATAAAAACGCCTAATGTCGCCGAGAAGCGTTATTGAATGTGTTGTCACTATCAAAAGTTGTTCCTCGCAACCTGACCTATCATCCCTGGTACAAACATTGAAACACCCTGTATATGACTGGATGACGATTAGTGAACTACACTCCTGGAAATTGAAATAAGAACACTGTGAATTCATTGTCCCAGGAAGGGGAAACTTTATTGACACATTCCTGGGGTCAGATACATCACATGATCGCACTGACAGAACCACAGGCACATAGACACAGGCAACAGAGCATGCACAATGTCGGCACTAGTACAGTGTATATCCACCTTTCGCAGCAATGCAGGCTGCTATTCTCCCATGGAGACGATCGTAGAGATGCTGGATGTAGTCCTGTGGAACGGCTTGCCATGCCATTTCCACCTGGCGCCTCAGTTGGACCAGCGTTCGTGCTGGACGTGCAGACCGCGTGAGACGACGCTTCATCCAGTCCCAAACATGCTCAATGGGGGACAGATCCGGAGATCTTGCTGGCCAGGGTAGTTGACTTACACCTTCTAGAGCACGTTGGGTGGCACGGGATACATGCGGACGTGCATTGTCCTGTTGGAACAGCAAGTTCCCTTGCCGGTCTAGGAATGGTAGAACGATGGGTTCGATGACGGTTTGGATGTACCGTGCACTATTCAGTGTCCCCTCGACGATCACCAGTGGTGTACGGCCAGTGTAGGAGATCGCTCCCCACACCATGATGCCGGGTGTTGGCCCTGTGTGCCTCGGTCGTATGCAGTCCTGATTGTGGCGCTAACCTGCACGGCGCCAAACACGCATACGACCATCATTGGCACCAAGGCAGAAGCGACTCTCATCGCTGAAGACGACACGTCTCCATTCGTCCCTCCATTCACGCCTGTCGCGACACCACTGGAGGCGGGCTGCACGATGTTGGGGCGTGAGCGGAAGACGGCCTAACGGTGTGCGGGACCGTAGCCCAGCTTCATGGAGACGGTTGCGAATGGTCCTCGCCGATACCCCAGGAGCAACAGTGTCCCTAATTTGTTGGGAAGTGGCGGTGCGGTCCCCTACGGCACTGCGGTCTTGGCGTGCATCCGTGCGTCGCTGCGGTCCGGTCCCAGGTCGACGGGCACGTGCACCTTCCGCCGACCACTGGCGACAACATCGATGTACTGTGGAGGCCTCACGCCCCACGTGTTGAGCAATTCGGCGGTACGTCCACCCGGCCTCCCGCATGCCCACTATACGCCCTCGCTCAAAGTCCGTCAACTGCACATACGGTTCACGTCCACGCTGTCGCGGCATGCTACCAGTGTTAAAGACTGCGATGGAGCTCCGTATGCCACGGCAAACTGGCTGACACTGACGGCGGCGGTGCACAAATGCTGCGCAGCTAGCGCCATTCGACGGCCAACACCGCGTTTCCTGGTGTGTCCGCTGTGCCGTGCGTGTGATCATTGCTTGTACAGCCCTCTCGCAGTGTCCGGAGCAAGTATGGTGGGTCTGACACACCGGTGTCAATGTGTTCTTTTTTCCATTTCCAGGAGTGTATATGAAAAAAAACTACAGTGTGCATACACTCTGTTCAACATTTAAACGTCACTACAGATATGCGGATTTAGGCTACGACATGTTCAATATGCCTGCCATCATTTACGATGATGTGGTGCAGACAAATAGCGAAATTCTGCATGACCCGCTGAAGTGTCGGAACATCGATACTGTCGATGCCCTCCTGAAAGGCTGTTTTCAGTGCAGCTATGGTTTTCAGGTTATTGCTGTACACCTTGTCTTTAATACAGGCCCACAAGAAGGAGTCGCATGTGTTCAGATCCGGAGAATATGGCGGCCAATCGAGGTCCGTGCCAGTAGCCCCCGGGTACCATAGAGCCAGAATGCGGTACCCAAAGTGCTCCTCCAGGACATCAAATACTTTCTTGCTTCAATGGGGTCGAGCTCCGTCTTGCATGAACCACATCTTGTCGAAATCTGCTGTTCATTTTTGGAGCACAACCTACGACCAGCTTAGAGACAGAAGCGATGACACTTTCTGCAGGACCTGACCATCATTTTGCAGGACAATGCTCAAGCACGTACAGTGCACGCTGTCACTGATTCGTTTGACTGATGGGGCTGCTAAGTGCTATACCACCTACTGCACTCCTCTGACTTAAGCCCCTGTGAGTTCAACTTGATTTCTAAACAGAAGGAAACACTTCACGGCATTCGCTTCAGGACTATTACAGATTCGTCGTGCAATAGACCGCGCCGCTCGAACTGTCAACACAACAGGCACTGCTAAGAGTATCCTACGGCTTCCACATCGCCAGCAACGGGTTATACACAATGCTGGTGACTACTTTGAAGGTCAATAAAACTTTGAAACACATATCTATCTTGTACGAGCTGTAAATAAATAGTTGCCACTATTCAAGTTCCAACCCTAGTATTAAATATTTGTTGGAAATGTTGACGATAATATTAAGAACAGCGACAATTGTGGACTGCTTTACGAACACAAAAATGCAATCTCTCTTACAAATAAATATGTTTAAAAAATCGTCAACTTCCTTTCAAGTAGCCGGCTGCTGTGGACGATCGGTTCTAGGCGCTTCAGTCTGGAACAGCGCGACCGCTACGGTCGCAGGTTCGAATCCTGCCTCGAGCATGGATGTGTGTGATGTTAGGTTAGTTAGGCTGAAGTAGTTCTAAGTTCTAGGGGATTGAAGACCTCAGATGTTAAGTTCCATAGTGCTCAGAGCCATTTGAACCTTTCAAGTAGTACTGTTCATCCCGCGTCGTAAATTATGACTTCATAAACGGAGCATGTTATCTGTTTCTGCAAAGTACACTCCTGGAAATTGAAATAAGAACACCGTGAATTCATTGTCCCAGGAAGGGGAAACTTTATTGACACATTCCTGGGGTCAGATACATCACATGATCACACTGACAGAACCACAGGCACATAGACACAGGCAACAGAGCATGCACAATGTCGGCACTAGTACAGTGTATATCCACCTTTCGCAGCAATGCAGGCTGCTATTCTCCCATAGAGACGATCGTAGAGATGCTGGATGTAGTCCTGTGGAACAGCTTGCCATGCCATTTCCACCTGGCGCCTCAGTTGGACCAGCGTTCGTGCTGGACGTGCAGACCGCGTGAGACGACGCTTCATCCAGTCCCAAACATGCTCAATGGGGGACAGATCCGGAGATCTTGCTGGCCAGGGTAGTTGACTTACACCTTCTAGAGCACGTTGGGTGGCACGGGATACATGCGGACGTGCATTGTCCTGTTGGAACAGCACGTTCCCCTGCCGGTCTAGGAATGGTAGAACGATGGGTTCGATGACGGTTTGGATGTACCGTGCACTATTCAGTGTCCCCTCCACGATCATCAGTGGTGTACGGCCAGTGTAGGAGATCGCTCCCCACACCATGATGCCGGGTGTTGGCCCTGTGTGCCTCGGTCGTATGCAGTCCTGATTGTGGCGCTCACCTGCACGGCGCCAAACACGCATACGACCATCATTGGCACCAAGGCAGAAGCGACTCTCATCGCTGAAGACGACACGTCTCCATTCGTCCCTCCATTCACGCCTGTCGCGACACCACTGGAGGCGGGCTGCACGATGTTGGGGCGTGAGCGGAAGACGGCCTAACGGTGTGCGGGACCGTAGCCCAGCTTCATGGAGGCGGTTGCGAATGGTCCTCGCCGATACCCCAGGAGCAACAGTGTCCCTAATTTGCTGGGAAGTGGCGGTGCGGTCCCCTACGGCACTGCGTAGGATCCTACGGTCTTGGCGTGCATCCGTGCGTCGCTGCGGTCCGGTCCCAGGTCGACGAGCACGTGCACCTTCCGCCGACCACTGGCGACAACATCGATGTACTGTGGAGACCTCACGCCCCACGTGTTGACCAATTCGGCGGTACGTCCACCCGGCCTCCCGCATGCCCACTATACGCCCTCGCTCAATGTCCGTCAACTGCACATACGGTTCACGTCCACGCTGTCGCGGCATGCTACCAGTGTTAAAGACTGCGATGGAGCTCCGTATGCCACGGCAAACTGGCTGACACTGACGGCGGCGGTGCACAAATGCTGCGCAGCTAGCGCCATTCGACGGCCAACACCGCGGTTCATGGTGCGTCCGCTGTGCCGTGCGTGTGATCATTGCTTGTACAGCCCTCTCGCAGTGTCCGGAGCAAGTATGGTGGGTCTGACACACCGGTGTCAATGTGTTCTTTTTTCCATTTCCAGGAGTGTATTTCCCTGTACGCCCTTGACGTAGTTCCTTCTAGGTGTTTCCGCTTCCTTATCTCAAAGGAAAGCTGCAAGACTGGTGCTAAGACTGCTGTGACAGTTTTATACCGACGCTTTCGAACTACAGTATTACGAGTGTGCATGTGCAGGAGAAAAAGAGGAAGTTTTTCTTCATGTCTGGTGTTCGGCCTAGTACAAACCTTCGTAGCTAAAGGTATTTACGTGAGTAGTCAAAAGTCTTTGGTGTAAGCTTTTAGTGCAGGTATGTGCCACGATCAGATCAAAAACAAACCATTGTACAATAAAAGATTTTTATCAAATGTCATTCTTCAGCTGATTGGTTGTCAAATTGGCACGGCTGTATAACGGAGATAAATGCGGCGCTATTCCTGGAACGTTAATGAATAAACATTAACTGTAAAAGTTTATTAAATTACGAACCTTACAATACTTCTAGGTTGTAAAAGTATGGTAGGCAAAATACAAAATGCACAAATGAAAATACTGAGAAGAATAAGATGTCTACATCTGCATTTACACTCGAGAATTACTGTGAAGTGTGTAGCAGAGGGTACTTTCTATTGTACCATGTACACTGCCTGACATATAAAATGAAGCGCCCAGAAGACATGATCGGATGTCATTGTAACCTAGTACACGTACACACCTTCAGCGTGTATCCAATGATCAGAGATGCAATTCTCTGTGACAGATAGAACGGCCACCTGAGTGTAATTCTGTTGTTCCCGTTTTGGCAAATGGTTCTAATGGATCTGAGCACTATGGGACTTAACATCTGAGGTCATCAGCCCCCTAAAACTTTGAACTACTAAAACCTAACTAACCTAAGGACATCACACACATCCATGCCCGAGGCAGGATTCGAACCTGCGACGTAGCGGTCGCGCGGTTCCAGACTGAAGGGCCTAAAACCGCTCGGCCACAACGGCCGGCTATTGTCGGGGGTCGTAGAGTATACACTGACGAAAAAAAAAATCACAACATCAACAAATAATTAATGTACAGTAATGAAATTTCGGAAGTACATTAGTTTAGGTAATATATTTAAATGACATTGCAAGACCACATGTTAACGTAACTGCGAGATAAGCCATTGCAAGTGCGAAATGGTGGTACCTTGATAACCGGTGTAACCGCCATAATGTTGAAGTCAAGTGTGTCCAGCAAGCAAACAGGATGGGTGTAGAGCCTCAGCTGGCCTGCTCCTAACCAACACATGGCCATCAAGGGCACTGAGGCAGAACCAGCTTTCATCAGAAGACACAGTGGATCTCCACCCAGCCCTTCAATGAGCTCTCATTTGACACCACTGAAGTCGCAAATGGGGGTGGTTTTGGGTCACTGGAATACACACTGCAGGGCGTCTGGCTCGGAGCTGCTCTAAAAGCAACCGATTTGTAACACTTCGTTGTGAGACTGTGGTACCAATTGATGTTCAAATTGCTACTGCAGAGGCATTACGATGCGCCAGAGCCGAACACCGAACAGGATGGTTTTCCCTCTCGTAAACGCTACGTGGCCGTCTGGACCCGGTCTTCTTGCGACCATACATTCTCGTGACCACCGCTGCCAGCAGTCATGGCCGGACGGAGTGGCCGAGCGGTTCTAGGGGCTTCAGTCTGGAACCGCGCGACCGCTACGGTCGCAGGTTCGAATCCTGCATCGGGCATGGATGTGTGTGATGTCCTTAGGTTAGTTAGGTTTAAGTAGTTCTAAGTTCTAGGGGACTGATGACCTCAGAAGTCAAGTCCCATAGTGCTCAGAGCCATTTGAACCATTTTGAACCAGCAGTCATGTACCGTGGCTATATTCCTGCCAAGTCGATCTGCGCTATCGCAGAAGCAACATGCAACTTCTCGTAGCCCTATTCACGAGCTCGTTTAGACTTAGTGGAATTTGATAATGGCATCCTTGAGTTACATCAACTCACCACGTTCCATCTCAAAAGTAACTAATGCTAACGACCGTTACAGCGTATATTTAAAGCAGAACCTGATTTGCATCCTCATATTGGCGCTACTTGCGCCACTCTTATGCGACTGGCGCGAAATTTGAATAGACATCATCTTTCGGATATAGGAACTCGTCTGCCAACTTTGGTTTATGTCGCACAACTCCTTCTTGGTATTGCGATACTGCGGAGTCCGGAAACATATTACTTCCTTCGACATACACTCTCGCAATGACCACGACGCTAAAGGCAGATAAATTCTGGCCCACACAGAGATGTATGAAAGTTATTTTTTTCTCGTGTACCATCCGTGTCTGAAGCAGGGAGGGAGAAACAGTCGGATCTGTACACCATGTACCCTGCATCATACACGATAGGGTGGTGCGCAGATGTAGATGCAGAAATACAAATATACAAGCAGAATACAGATTTTAGGGTAGGTGATGTACACGAATTTTCACTCGCAGAGTAATACGGAAGAACACCCGGCCACGGAAGTAATGAAAAGTAATTGAATATTTGTCAAATGTGAATGGGCGGTTTGCCATGATCAGCATACTCTGCCACATGCTTCGCTTCAGAATGCAGACGAACAGATTACAGTTAATGGACGCGGCCCGCCAAGAACAGCAGACTGTTTTACTCACCACGTGCTCCGAGCTGTAAGAGAACGGCAACGTTGCGTCCAAAACGAACGTCGCGTGAAGCCCACTCACCTGAAACAAATGCACGTTTCACTAGAGACCAGTCACCACATAATATACGTCGATATGTTACCGTATTTAGACGACAGATATGGCCACTAAATCCTAGATTCTTTAAAGAATGGAACAGTCATGGATAAAACGATTTCAGACATCTAATTACAAGCGAGTTAATGTGTTAAATGTTTGACGATAAGCTTGAAAGCAAGAAAAAGGTTTGAAGTTATGCTACATTTGACGTTAGGCATGTAAGTAAGAAAAAGTTTAGAGAAGATTTGAAATTATGCTTACAGTTAGTTGGAAGTCGCTAAGCGCTGTCGGTATCAAACACAGGATGAGTATAGTGTGGATAATTTGTGCTCCGTTTTAAGCAAAAGTGAGTTTCTTACGCATCTCATTATTTATGATGTCATATCTCCGGAACTATCTGTCGATAATGGTATAATTTTACAGGGACATTCAGTGATATGTCTATTGTTGTTGTTGTTGTTGTGGTCTTCAGTCCTGAGACTGGTTTGATGCAGCTCTCCATGCTACTCTATCCTGTGCAAGCTTCTTCATTTCCGAGTACCTACTGCAACCTACATCCTTCTGAATCTGCTTAGTGTATTCATCTCTTGGTCTCCCCCTACGATTTTTACCCTCCACGCTGCCCTCCAATACTAAATTGGTGAGCCCTTGATGCCTCAGAACATGTCCTACCAACCGATCCCTTCTTCTGGTCAAGTTGTGCCACAAACTTCTCTTCTCCCCAATCCTATTCAATACTTCCTCATTAGTTATGTGATCTACCCATCTAAACTTCAGCATTCTTCTGTAGCACCACATTTCGAAAGCTTCTATTCTCTTCTTGTCCAAACTATTTACCGTCCATGTTTCACTTCCATACATGGCTACACTCCATACAAATACTTTCAGGAATGGCTTCCTGACACTTATGTCTATTATACGCGCAAATAAAGTTGACACTCGGCGCGGTGGCTGACGGTAGCGTCCGTAAATTCATTTCCCATTTACAGTCGCTCCCATCAGCCACCGCGTCAAATCTCAGCTTTGTTTGCGCGAATATTAGATAGTGGCTGTAAAGCGTATTGCTTATAGAGTTGGTGACAAAGAAGTGATACATTAAAGCGCCATACTTGCGCTCAAGTTTTATTGCATGAACAACTAAAATGTAGTCGGCGTAAGCGACAAACTTTCTTCCTCTCATCATTTTACAGGGGAGGGAGGGGGGGGGGGGTATCAGCGAGAAAAGCTTTTTTAAAGTTTTGAAATTGTGTGTAAGGTTGACTGGAAGTCGGCAAGTGCTCTCATTGTCAGTTACTGGGAGAATATTGCCTTGCTAACGTGCTGGCCGTGAACTACATTCACTCAAGACAGTTTCTAACTGCAATACTTGTTCTGCTATATTCAACACAAGATTATATCTCTCCATGAGTAGATAATGACAACATTTCAGATTTTTAAATTCGATCAATATCATGCGAAATATTGAAAATCAAATTTTTGTTACCCCTGGAAGCCCTAGGCAGGCAACCCGCAACTAGGATACCACGACAGTGCACCGGGCTAGCCATCTGGTGATGGAGATAGTGGTTGGGATGAACCAGTCGGTTACTGCTGAGTTAATTCACAAGTCTTCTTTATGGATTATTCCGTTACTTCTTGGTACAATAAATCCATACTGAAGGTTCAATAACAAGTACACTGCTTTTGTTCTACTGATTTTTATTTCTAACAAGTTTTCGTCTTATTAGGCCATCTTCAGGAAACGGACACTAGTTCTCAGGCAACCAAACATTAAAATCAAAGATACAATCAAGTTGCTCCAAACTTGTTTTTTAACGTTGAAAATACGCTTTACGCAGTGGACAATATTATTCTGTTTAAGCCGGCCGAAGTGGCCGTGCGGTTAAAGGCGCTGCAGTCTGGAACCGCAAGACCGCTACGGTCGCAGGTTCGAATCCTGCCTCGGGCATGGATGTGTGTGATGTCCTTAGGTTAGTTAGGTTTAACTAGTTCTAAGTTCTATGGGACTAATGACCTCAGCAGTAGAGTCCCATAGTGCTCAGAGCCAGCCATTCTGTTTAATTTGCTTACAGCGTACTTGTTATTCAACACAGAAGTTGCTAGCGTTGCTTGATAGTGATTCCGGTTTTTCTTGCAGACAAGCAGCAACAATGTAATCTTCAAGATCTTTTCCTAAGCTATTTATGAATATCCTCAAGCATTAGGCACTTTTTTCATTTCCTCAAATGAAGCAAACAATTAGTTGTGAGATGAGGAAATAAACATCCCAAGTTCGAAATTGTTTTTTCCTTGTGGAAAGACTTTTTTCTCAGGAATCGTTGGGCAGAAATTGGCAAGGGAATTGCTCTGACGGCACAAAATCTGGACCGTGTAGAGAGGTGGGTCACTCCCAACCCAGTTAATCCGGAGAGAGTCGTATCAGCCACAGTGTACCAGTTGACCTTCTTAAAAAAAATAAAAAAAATTTAAAAAAAATAAAATAAAAAATCGTTAAATGAAACTCGCATCCCGTCCCACCACACACAAATACTAATTCGTTAGAGTTGTCCCCGCCTGCAGGTCAGGTCCTGGGTCCACCCTTGTTTTGAGAAACGCACTGAGGTGACGAAAGTCATACGATAGCGACACGCACATACATAGATGGCGTTACTATAACGAACACAAGGTATGTAAGGGTAGTGCATCAGCGGAGCCGTCATTTGTACTCAAGTGATTCATGTGAAAAGGATTCCGACATTATCAAGGCCGCACGACGGGAATAACGGCCATTGAACGCGGAATGGTAGTTGGAATTAAACACATAGAACGTTCCATTGCGGATATCGTTAGGGAGTTACCTCTCACCGCGGACAACGCATTGACCGACGGCCTTCACTTAATGATTGGGAGCAGCGGCGTTTGCGTAGAGCTGTCAGCGCTAACAGACAAGCAACACTGCGTGAAATAACCGCAGAAATTAACGTGGGATCTACGACGAACGTATCCGCCAGGACAGCGCGCGATATGTGGCGTTAATGGGCTATGGCAACAGACGCCAGATGCGGGTGGCTTTGCTAATAGCACGACATTGCCTGCAGCTCCACTCCTGGGCTTGTCACCACTTCAGTTGGACCCTAGACGACTGGAAAACCCGTGGACTGGTCAGATGAGGACCGATTTGAGTGGGCAAGAACTGATGGTAGTGTGGCAAAGATCTCACGAAACTATGGATACAAGTTGTCAACAGGCACTGTGCAAGCTGGTGGTGACTCCATAATGGCGTCAGCTGTGTTTTCATGGAATGGTTTAAATGGCTCTGAGCACTATGGGACTTAACATCTCAGGTCATTAGTACCTTAGCCTTAGAACTACTTAAACCTACATTACTCGCCATTGAAATTGCTACACCAAGAAGAAATGCAGATGATAAACGGGTATTCACTGGACAAATATACGAGGGCAGTTCAAAAAGTAATGCAACACATTTTTTTTCTCGGCCAATTTTGGTTGAAAAAACCGGAAATTTCTTGTGGAATATTTTCAAACATTCCCGCTTCGTCTCGTATAGTTTCATTGACTTCCGACAGGTGGCAGCGCTGTACGGTGCTGTTAAAATGGCGTCTGCAACGGATGTGCGTTGCAAACAACGGGGAGTGATCGAGTTTCTTTTGGCGGAAAACCAGGGCATCTCAGATATTCATAGGCGCTTGCAGAATGTCTACGGTGATCTGGCAGTGGACAAAAGCACGGTGAGTCGTTGGGCAAAGCGTGTGTCATCATCGCCGCAAGGTCAAGCAAGACTGTCTGATCTCCCGCGTGCGGGCCGGCCGTGCACAGCTGTGACTCCTGCAATGGCGGAGCGTGCGAACACACTCGTTCGAGATGATCGACGGATCACCATCAAACAACTCAGTGCTCAACTTGACATCTCTGTTGGTAGTGCTGTCACAATTGTTCACCAGTTGGGATATTCAAAGGTTTGTTCCCGCTGGGTCCCTCGTTGTCTAACCGAACACCATAAAGAGCAAAGGAGAACCATCTGTGCGGAATTGCTTGCTCGTCATGTGGCTGAGGGTGACAATTTCTTGTCAAAGATTGTTACAGGCGATGAAACATGGGTTCATCACTTCGAACCTGAAACAAAGCGGCAATCAATGGAGTGGCGCCACACCCACTCCCCTACCAAGAAAAAGTTTAAAGCCATACCCTCAGCCGGTAAAGTCATGGTTACAGTCTTCTGGGACGCTGAAGGGGTTATTCTGTTCGATGTCCTTCCCCATGGTCAAACGATCAATTCTGAAGTGTATTGTGCTACTCTTCAGAAATTGAAGAAACGACTTCAGCGTGTTCGTAGGCACAAAAATCTGAACGAACTTTTCTTTCTTCATGACAACGCAAGACCTCACACAAGTCTTCGCACCCGAGAGGAGCTCACAAAACTTCAGTGGACTGTTCTTCCTCATGCACCCTACAGCCCCGATCTCGCACCGTCGGATTTCCATATGTTTGGCCCAATGAAGGACGCAATCCGTGGGAGGCACTACGCGGATGATGAAGAAGTTATTGATGCAGTACGACGTTGGCTCTGACATCGACCAGTGGAATGGTACCGTGCAGGCATACAGGCCCTCATTTCAAGGTGGTGTAAGCGCGTAGTATTGAATGGAGATTACGTTGAAAAATAGTGTTGTGTAGCTAAAAGATTGGGGAATAACCTGGTGTATTTCAATGCTGAATAAAACAACCCCTGTTTCAGAAAAAAAATGTGTTGCATTACTTATCGAACTGCCCTCGTATTATACTAGAACTGACATGTGACTGGGTGCATAGATCCTGAGAAGTCAGTACCCAGAACGACCACCTCTGGCCGTAATAACGGCCTTGATATGCCTGGGCATTGAGTCAAACAGAGCTTGGATCGCGTGTACAGGTAAAGCTGCCCATGCAGCTTCAACACGATACCACAGTTCACCAAGAGTAGTGACTGGCGTATAGTGACGAGCCAGTTGCTCGGCCACCATTGACCAGACGTTTTCAATTGGTGAGAGATCTGGAGAATGTGCTGACCAGGGCAGCAGTCGAACATTTTTTGTATCCAGAAAGGCCCATACAGGACCTGCAACATGCGGTCGTGCAGTATCCGGCTGAAATGTAAGGTTTCACAGGGATCGAATGAAGGGTAGAGCCACGGGTCGTAACACATCTAAAATGTAACGTCCACTGTTCAAAGTGCCGTCAATGCGAACAAGAGGTGACCGAGACGTGTGAGCAGTGGCACCCCATACCATCACGCCGGGTGGTACGCCAGTATGGCGATGACGAATACACGCTTCCAATGTGCGTTCACCGCGATGACGCCAAACACGGATGCGACCATCATGATGCTGTAAACAGAACCTGGATTCATCCGAAAAAATGACGTTTTGCCATTTGTGCACCCAGGTTCATCACTGAGTACACCATCGCAGGCGCTCCTATCTGTGATGCAGCATCAAAGGTAACCGCAGCAATGGTCTCCGAGCTGATAGTCCATGCTGCTGCAAACGTCGTCGAATTGTTCGTGCAGATGGTTGTTGTCTTGCAAACGTCCCCATCTGTTGACTCAGGGATCGAGACGTGGCTGCACGATCCGTTACAGCCATGCGGATAAGATGCCTGTCATCTCGGCTGCTAGTAATACGAGGCCGTTGGGATCCAACACGGCGTTCCGTGTTACCCTCCTGAACCCACCGATTCCATATTCTGCCAACAGTCATTTGATCTCGACCAACGCGAGCAGCAATGTCGCGATACGATAAACCGCAATCGCGATAGCTACAATCCGACCTTTATCAAAGTCAGAAACGTGATGGTACGCATTTCTCCTCCTTAAACGAGGCATCACAACAACGTTTCACCAGGCAATGCCGGTCAACTGCTGTTTGTGTATGAGAAGTCGGTTGGAAGCTTTCCTCATGTGAGCACGTTGTAGGTGTCGCCACCGGCGCCAACCTTGTGTGAATGCTCTGAAAAGCTTATCATTTGCATATCACAGCATCTTCTGCCTGTCGGTTGAATTTCGCGTCTGTAGCTTGTCATCTTCGTGGTGTAGCAATTTTAATGACCAGTAGTGTAACTAACCTAAGGACATCACGCGCATCCATGCCCGAGGCAGGATATCTGCGACCTCATGGAATGGACTCAGTCTTCTGGTCCAACTGAGCCGATCATTGACTGGAAGTCGGTATGTCCGGCTTGGAGACCACTTACATCTACTCATTGACTTCTTCTTCCCAAACAATAATGTCATGTCACCGGGCTACAATCGTTCGTGTCTGGTTGGAAAAACGTTCTGGACGACTGGAGCGAATGATCTGGCCACGCAGATCGCCCGACGTGAATTCCGTCGAACACATACGGGATATAATCGAGAGGCCAGTTCGTACACAGAATCCTGTACCGGTAACACTTTCGCGATTATGGACGGCTATAGAGGCAGCATGGCTCAATATTTCTGCATGGGACTTCCAACGACTTGTTGAGTCCATGACACGTCGAGTTGCTGCACTACGCCGAGCAAAAGGAGGACCGACACGATATTCCCAGGTATCCCATGACTTTTTTCACGATCAGTGTATATTTTTTAAATGATGACTAACTGAAACACTCAGCTGCCGACAGATGTTGTTGACATACTTCGATGTGGACAGCTGAAAATGTGTGCCCCGACCGGGACTCGAACCCGGGATGTCCTGCTTACATGGCAGACGCTCTATCCATCTGAGCCACCGAGGACACAGATGAATAGCGCGACTGCAGGGACTTATCCCTTGCACGCTTCCCGTGAGACTCACATTCCCAACTGTCCACAATTCCACATATGTAATGTACCTTCTAGACATTTGCCCATTCACTCATTACTCGCGCACGCTTTAGCGATTCCCGTAAGAGTTTGGGCAACCTGTGCGCATTCGCACAGAAGAAGGTCAATGGCTGGGTAGCCTCTAACTATATATATGAAGACAGTAACTGTTCTCGTCTGTGCGAATGCGCACAGGTTGCCCAAACTCTTACGGGAATCGCCAAAGCGTGCGCGAGTGATGAGTGAATGGGCAAATGTCTAGAAGGTACATTACATATATAGAATTGTGGACAGTCGGGAATGTGGGTCTCACGGGAAGCGTGCAAAGGATAAGTCCCTGCAGTCGCGCTATTCATCTGTGTCCTCGGTGGCTCAGATGGATAGAGCGTCTGCCATGTAATCAGGACATCCCGGGTTCGAGTCCCGGTCGGGGCACACATTTTCAGCTGTCCACATCGAGGTATGTCAACAACACCTGTCGGCAGCTGAGGGTTTCAGTTAGTCATCATTTATTCCAGAGAAAAGCTGCACGGTCATCAACAGTATTCTGTTCTTTCGAGAACAGTTACTGTCTTCATATGTATACTTTTTAACTTTTGCGGAAGAAGCACGAATCGCTACGGCTCTGTCACGTCAGGTACTTGTATCTGAATACTCCCTGGTGGTACGTAGTCGCTTTTCCGCTAACAGGTCGAGCTTCCACAACGAACGGAGGCAACACACCCGCGGCGTTCCGGCGTGGCAGCCCCGCTATTCCAGATTCTCGTCAGCGGAGTCTGCGGGAGGTCCGCCCACGCGCAGCGGGGGCGGTGGCTGCGCCACAAAGGCCCGGTCACAAGCACCCTCCATCCTCTGGCCATCACGCGGCGGCGGCGGACCCATCTGCAGCCAGCAGCGCAATGAGGCTGCGTGGGGGCGATGGGGCTCGTCGGAATTACTCGTCCATTCACAGGAACGCAGAGAACGGATCTATGGGGACGAAATCGATGAACACACCTCTGTGTCTGCAAGCAGCTGTTCCACTGTCGCGTGGTCGCCCTCACCCGGCGTTGTTAGCTACCTGTCACTTCCAGCCATTCTTCCTCCCAACAACGCTTGGTCGACTGGATCAACAACTAGGTCACTGCGTAGTGGAATATGCGAGTTATTCGTCCAGGGTCCGCAGTATAGTAAGCACCCCAACACCCTCGTGCCTGAGAGACCCACTTGGCTTCAGCTGCTGTGGCTCTCAATTTCAATACATTTCTCGGATACTTTCGTGAAAAGTTTCATCGTCAACATTAAGAAACGTCATATCACTGTACTAGTCTTATCAAAAGCGTTCGAATATCGTTCAGAATAAGTATGCGTTCCGTTTAATCACTGCAGTGGACAGTTTTTAATGGACACTTCTTTGGCGTTCTTAGTGAGCCATGAGGGTGCAGGGTACAACACCATTAAGGAGTGGCCACAGTTGCGGACTGTACATTTGTAGCCTCATGACTGAGTGAAAACACGAAAGAAGCGACCATGAACAGCTCTCCACTGTAGTGGGCGCTATGTGCCAAAAGGTTAAGAATATGATACTTGCTTCAATAGCTCGGTTAAAACAAGAAACATGGTGATGTAATAATAAACAGGGCGGAAACTTCCATATTCTTAGCGCCCATATTGATGTGAATTTCAACAGCAAAAGCACTTCTTGCAACTCCTAAAACAGCTTACGTCAGACATGTTCGCACTTAGAATCGTGACAAAGCTTGGGGAGAGACAAATCAGTTAGCTGGCATATTTTGGATACTTTCATTCAGTAATGTCATACGTAATAACGTTGTGGGATAGCTTATCTGTAAGAAAGAGCGTCTTCATTTTTCAAAAGCGTGATGTAAGAGTAAGATGTAGTCCTCATCCACTGTCATATTATAGACATCTGTTTAAGGAGTTGGACATTATACATTTATTCCCTCATGAAGTTCGCTGTAGTATAAATAATTCACTTCAGCTGAAAAGCAATAATGATGTACATATTTACAATACCAGAAGAAAAATTACATTACTCCACATTAAGGTTGTTTTTAGCATAAAAAGGGGTGCACAATGCCACAATTAAAATTTTTGATAACTTAACCAGTGATAATAAAACGCCTGATAGACAGCAAAGTAAAATTTGAAAAAGAAATGGAAAGTTTCAACTTGACAATCCATTCCAGTCTGTAGAAGAATTTCTGTTATTGTAACATGTAAAAAGGTGGTGGCAGGAATTACAAATCCACATCTGTATATTTGATAGTAAAAAACCTACAAATGTTCAGGATGCAGTCACGTTAACAAATTAATTTCGATGTGCCACAGCATTACGATTTGGCGTGCAAGTGATATATGGAACATGAAACTAACTAGCTAAATGTAGAATAACATTACGTGCCCGCCCGAGTACTATCATTTGCCGAAAATCTCATTTCGATATATAAAAAAGCTTCTCGTATACTGATTTCGCAGAATCCTTTCAGCGCACTAATATCTGCCATCTACTCGAGAAAAAAAGCGGTGTTGTATTTGATTATCTGTCATTTAATTCGGCAACCGCACAGGAATTTATTCGCCGTTATCGAACACACATGTGAATTCACACACCTGTCTGTCAGAGATGCCATGTTACTCGTCACACGCTTGCATTCACCAGGGCTGTGAAAATAACTAGATGAGTGAAAGTGAACAGCATCAAGCTCTCGACGGGGCACAGTCTAGATGATGGTCGGCTGCATTAGTATATCAATGAATCTACAAGTGTGTGTGTGTTATGGGTACAAATACAAAACAAGAAGTTACAAGCTACAGAATAAAGGGTAGCTCCAACATTAAAAATAGAGTCGACAAGAGTGTAGTGTCGATGAAAATGTAAATGTATGACGACAACTGGAGAAAAACGGAAACGCGTCTTAGCATAAATAACGTCTAAAAAAGTGGCTGGTTGCTATATTTCAAGTAAGTTGTTTATTGTCATTTGTCCATCTGGGTGAGTGCGCTATTTAGTCATCCATAATTGCAAAAAAACTGAGTAGTGAGCACATCACTTTAAGGTAACCAGACAGTCTTTCTTCAGCACTAGCAAGAAAGCAGAAGCTTCTCAACTTCGGAACACAGAACTAATTATCAAATGTTTCTACGCGAAAATTGCTTACACACAGGTGTGTACAGCCATAACTATTTCGGATGCAAACATTTTTATAATTAACCACTACCAGTGGTAATTCTCTACTGGTCTGTAGTCTGATTTTTAAACTGCGAATTAAAATTACTGCCATCAGACATCTAAGAACAGCCCCATCATTCTTTGTTGGAAGACGAGTAATGCTTGTAGGGAATGGTAACCCAAGCTTTCATTTCTATCTGTGTTACTGGACCTTGCAATAAACGCAGATTAGTTGAGTAATCTCTCCAGCGTCTGAATTACTGCAGTCACAAGTCTCTGAATTTCCTAGTTTTAAGCAGTATAAACAAGTAAGGAGGCTGCCATGATTGTGTGTCATCTGATTGACTGTAGAGAGAGCACACGACATAAAGATGTGTACTAAGATGTTAGGAAACCTAAACAACCAAGACTTATGGAGTTGAAAAATTCGTAATACAGTCATTTACTTTGGATGTTTCTCATTCCTCTTCCGACTGCGAGCCAACTTCCATTTTGACGAGGGGCGTTCAATATAGAATGCAACGCTTCTTTCCTCTGCAAGCACGTTGGTTTTATTCAGGATTCCAATACACCATATTATTCCTCACTCTTTTTGTCTACAAAATCCTATTTTTTTGACAAAAAAAAATGGTTCAAATGGCTCTGAGCACTATGAGACTCAACTGCTGAGGTCATTAGTCCCCTAGAACTTGTTGTTGTTGTTGTGGTCTTCAGTCCTGAGACTGGTTTGATGCAGCTCTCCATGCTACTCTATCCTGTGCAAGCTTCTTCATCTCCCAGTACCTACTGCAACCTACATCCTTCTGAATCTGCTTAGTATATTCATCTCTTGGTCTCCCCCTACTATTTTTACCCTCCACACTGCCCTCCAATACTAAATTGGTGATCCCTTGATGCCTCAGAACATGCCCTACCAACCGATCCCTTCTTCTGGTCAAGTTCTGCCACAAGCTTCTCTTCTCCCCAATCCTATTCAATACTTCCTCATTAGTTATGTGATCTACCCATCTAATCTTCAGCATTCTTCTGTAGCACCACATTTCGAAAGCTTCTATTCTCTTCTTGTCCAAACCATTTACCGTCCAAGTTTCACTTCCACACATGGCTACACTCCATACAAATACTTTCAGAAATGACTTCCTGACACTTAAATCTATACTCGAAGTTAACAAATTTCTCTTCTTCAGAAACGCTTTCCTTGCCATTGCCAGTCTACATTTTATATCCTCTCTACTTCGACCATCATCAGTTATTTTGCTCCCCAAATAGCAAAACTCCTTTACTATTTTAAGTGTCTCATTTCCTAATCTAATACCCTCAACATCACCCGACTTAATTCGACTACATTCCATTATCCTCGTTTTGTTTTTGTTGATGTTCATCTTATATCCTCCCTTAAAGACACTGTCCATTCCGTTCAACTGCTCTTCCAAGTCCTTTGCTGTCTCTGACAGAATTACAATGTCATCGGCGAACCTCAAAGTTTTTATTTCTTCTCCATGGATTTTAATACCTACTCCGAATTTTTCTTTTGTTTCCTTTACTGCTTCCTCAATATACAGATTGAATAACACCGGGGAGAGGCTACAACCTTGTCTTACTCCCTTCCCAACCACTGCTTCCCTTTCATGTCCCTCGACTCTTATAACTGCCATTTGGTTTCTGTACAAATTGTAAATAGCCTTTCGCTCCCTGTATTTTACCCCAGCCACCTTCAGAATTTGAAAGAGAGTATTCCAATCAACATTGTCAAAAGCTTTCTCTAAGTCTACAAATGCTAGAAACGTAGGTTTTCCTTTCCTTCAAAAATGGTTCAAATGGCTCTGAGCACTATGGGACTCAACTGCTGAGGTCATTAGTCCCCTAGAACTTAGAACTACTTAAACCTAACTAACCTAAGGACATCACAAACATCCATGCCCGAGGCAGGATTCGAACCTGCGACCGTAGCGGTCTTGCGGTTCCAGGCTGCAGCGCCTTTAACCGCACGGCCACTTCGGCCGGCTTCCTTTCCTTAATCTTTCTTCTAAGATAAGTCGTAAGGTCAGTATTGCCTCACGTGTTCCAGTATTTCTACGGAATCCAAACTGATCTTCCCCGAGGTCGGCTTCTACTAGTTTTTACATTCGTCTGTAAAGAATTCGTGTTAGTATTTTGCAGCTGTGGCTTATTAAACTGATTGTTCGGTAATTTTCACATCTGTCAACACCTGCTTTCTTTGGGATTGGTATTATTATATTCTTCTTAGAACTACATAAACCTAACTAACCTAAGGACATCACACACATCCATGCCCGAGGCAGGATTCGAACCATATTTTTTCGACATAATCGCTGTTGAATGCGACGGCCATCTTACTGGGAAGGCCTGTATGCCCTCATGGTACCGCACTATTGGTCAATGTCAGAGCCAATGCACTGCCGCATCAATAACCTCCCCATCACCCACGGCCGGCCGCTGTGGCCGAGCGGTTCCAGGCGCTTCGGTCCGGAACCGCGCTGCTGCTAAGGTCGCACTTTCGAATCCTGCCTCGGGCGTGGATGTGTGTACTGTCCTTACGTTAGTTAGGTTTAAGTAGTTCTAAGTTCTAGGGGACTGATGACCTCAGATGTTAAGTCCCATAGTGCTCAGAGCTATTTGAACCATCACCCACGTACTGCTCCCGGGGAGTGCATCCTTCATTGGGCCATACAGATGGGACTGTGGAGTGGATGAGGAAGAACAGTCCCATGAAGTTCTGTGAGCTCCTCTCGGATGCGCAGACTTGTGTGAGGCCTTGCTTTGACAGGGAGAAGGAGAATCTAAGCGGTGAGGTGTTTCACTGTGATCCGTCGATCGCCTCAAATGAGAGTGTCCGCACGTTCCAACATTGCAGGACCGTCAGCTGTGTGCGACGGGCCGGCAAGCGAGAGATCGGACAAGTTTGCGCGACCTTGTTGCGATGATGGCAGACGCCTCGCGCAACGACTCACCGTATTTCTGTTCACTACCAGATACATGTAGACGTTCTGCGTGCGCCTATGAATATCTGCGATGGTCTGATTTTCCGTACGAGCTCAGATTTCCCTTATTTTATCGTGGTGATCGTTCCTCCCTATATAGGTCGGTGTCAACAAAATATTTTCATATTCGGAGGAGAAAGTTGGTGATTGGAATTTCGTGAGAAGATTCCGTCCCAACGAAAAACGCCTTTCTTTTAATGATTTCCAGCCCAAATCCCGTATCATTTCTGTGACACTCTCTCCCATATTTCGCGATAATACAAAACGTGCTGCCTTTCTTTGAGCTTTTTCGATGTACTCCGTCAGTCCTATCTGGAAAGGATCCCACGCCGCGCAGGAGTATTCTAAAAGAGGACGGACAAGCGTAGTGTAGGCAGTCTCCTTAGTGGGTCTGTTACATTTTCTAAGTGTCCTGCCAATAAAAGGCAGCCTTTGCTTAGCCTTCCCCACAACATTTTCTGTGTGTTCCCTCCAATTTAAGTTGTTCGTAATTGTAATACCTAGGTATTTAGTCGAATTTACGGCTTTTAAATTAGCCTGATTTATCGTGTAACCGAAGTTTAACGAGTTCCTTTTAGCACTCATGTGGATGACCTCACACTTTTCGTTATTTAGGGTCAACTGCCACTTTTCACACCATTCATTTTTTCTAAATCGTTTTGCAGTTTGTTTTGATCTTCTGATGACTTGATTAGTCGATAAACGACAGCGTCATCTGCAAACAACCGAAGGCGGCTGTTCCGATTGTCTTTCAAATCGTTTACATAGATAAGGAACAGCAAAGGGCCTTTAACACTATCTTGGGGAACGCCTAAAATCACTTCTGTTTTACTCGATGACTTTTCGTCAGTTACTACGAACTGTGACCTCTCTGACAGGAAATCTCAAATCCAGTCACATAACTGAGATGATATTCCATAAGCACGCAATTTCACTACGAGCCGCTTGTGTGGTACAGTGTCCAAAGCCTTCCGGAAATCCAGGAATACGGAATCGATCTGAAATCCCTTGTCAATAGCACTCAGCACTTCTAGTGAATAAAGAGCTAGTTGTGTTTCACAGGAACGATGTTTCCTAAATCCACGTTGACTATGTGTCGATAGACCTTTTCCTTCGAGGTAATTCATAATTTTCGAACACAATATATGTTCTAAAATCGTGCTGCATGTCGACGTTAACGATATGAGCCTGTAATTTAGTGGATTTTTCCTACTACCTTTCTTGAATATTGGTGTGACCTGTGCAACTTTCCAGTCTCTGGGTACGGATCTTTCGTCGAGCGAACGGTTGTATATGTGTTTTACGTAAGGGGCTAATGCATCAGCATACTCCGAAAGGAACCTAATTGGTATACAATCTAGACCAGACGACTTGCTTTTATTAAGTGATTTGAGTTACTTCTACGGATCGCGGTCCGTCTGCCACCACCAGCAGCCATAATGGCGGAGGAAAGCCTGAAAATGGTCTGAGTAGAAGATCGAAACCGGTTGCTAATGAATGAAAACGAGATCGAAACTGTTTTTATTCGATCTGAAGATGAAGAAGATAGCTGTGAGAAAACCGAGAGGGCACGGCGGTGTGGCAGCAGGTACGCAATGCCAGCAGCGAAGCGGACACGATGCACTGTGGGCCGCTTCCGGCCGACCTGCCAGTGCGTTCCGGTCGGCGCGGCCCGGCGCGGTCGCATGCCGTTGGTCGCGGTGGTTGCTTTCCGCTCGGCGGAACACCGCAGCCGCAGCCCAGACCGGCCGCAGCGCTTCGCCCTCACGCAGGACCTTCGCCAAGCGCCGTTTCTCTAAACGTCAGCTCTGGCGGATATCCTTTACTCCGTGCTTCTACTTCGACAGGCAACAGGTAACTGGCAAAGGTGGTCAACTGCGAATCGTGAATTTGAATGAAATGCGTGATTCCAGAGGCAACCAAGGCAGGCTATCCCAAATATAAAAGCTGATCAACAGTTTTCGAACGCATAATAGTGAACTTAAACTAGGGGTGTGTCTACCCTCAGCCTCTATGTCGGTTTGAACTCTGCTGAGGATAGTTCCAGTGAGATGTCTGAATGTCTTTGGAGGAACAGCAGCCCATTCTTCTTCAAGAGTCTAAATCAGAGAAGGTAGTAATGTTGGATGCAGGGACCTGGAGCGAAATCGATGCTCAAACTCATCAGAAACGTGATTTACTGAGCTCGGGTCCGTCCGCAGCCCGTGGTCGTGCGGTAGCGTTCTCTCTTCCCGCGCCCGATTCCCCGGTTCGATTCCCGGCGGGGTCAGGGATTTTCTCTGCCCCGTGATGACTGGGTGTTGTGTGACGTCCTTAGGTTAGTTAGGTTTAAGTAGTTCTAAGTTCTAGGGGACTGATGACCATAGATGTTAAGTCCCATAGTGCTCAGAGCCATTTGAGCCAGTTCTGTCTGGGCAGGTCAGTCCATTTCGCTATTGTCGACAGACCATTACCTCACAGATGCTGCTTTACGACAGGGTGTACTGTTGTGCCAATACAATCATCGTCTCCGAACTGTTCCTCTGCGTACTGCACGCAGTACCTAAGCAGTGCTTTAGTAAGTGTTCCTATTCTTCCGCCTTTAGCGTTTTCTCGAGCGCATTAAGGGGACCATACCCTAATCACGAAAAACACCACCCTGTCCTAACACCATATCTTCCACACTTCTTTTCTGGGACGATACATGACCCTCGAGGCGTACGCGTAGCGCTAACCTTTCCTCCATACGGGAAGAGAATATAGCGTGACTCATCACTCCAGATCGCTCCGCTGTCCTGCGATGTCGCTCTTTGCTCCATCTGAAGCGTCCCCTAGCCTTGGCTACACTACGTGTGGAATATGAGCAGCTGCCGCTGTGTCACTTCGAGTGGTCAGTTCTGCGTTGCACAGCGGTTTTCGGTTACTGTTAATCGAAAAGTGTATATTCTGTATGAGTAAGTGTGGTGTCCTCCGAAGAGCGGGATGTCAGATCAAGGTTTGGGCCTCGCATCTAAAAGGGCACAGTAGTTGCTTGCCCCACCGACGAATGATAAACGCCGGCGAACCCACGCCTCGTAGAGTTTTCCTATGCCACCGCAACGGCTTGTCTACTTACGACTGAGCAGAGAAACTCTCGCCGTAGTTCGCAGTCGACCATGAAGACGACGGTGCCGTCTTACAAGTCAGACGGGCCGCCGATGTATTAAATGACTTATGCAAAATGCTATATGCACATTAAGTTAGTCAATCTTCAAGTGAACAGTCTTGTAAATTTATCTGTTATCAGGTGATGCTTCAGGCGATACTTTATTACTCATAGACAGTTATACTCCAAACATTCTTGAGGTAGTGGATCGTACCAAGTAAATCTTTATAGATATATATGTATTGCAATAAAGTGAACTTATATTGTTGTTACAGTTGCGCTCAGCCTCATCACGGAGCGAACCAAAGAACCCACCGTTGTGACAGCGACAGTATTTTCGTACGGCGAATAGTAAACATACTGACGTGAGGTTTTTCCTAAGTAATGGCGGACAATGTGGCCAATTTTCTAACGAGAGCAAATAAGATTTAACTTGCGTAGTTGGCGAATTATGACATTGACTTTTTTTATAATGTAAGAGTTTGCAGAAAAATTCACGCACGCAGGCTTCACACAGTGATTCCTTGCCTACTAGGATTACAAAGAAGTTGTAATGGAGAAATAACACATCGAACAGGAAGTGCCGGCCGTTGTGGCCGAGCGGTTCTAGCCGCATCCGTCCGGAACCGCGCTGCTGCTACGGTCGCAGGTTCGAATCCTGCCTCGGGCATGGATGTGTGTGATGTCCTTAGGTTAGTTAGGTTTAAGTAGTTCTAAGTGTAGGGGACTGATGACCTCAGATGTTAAGTCCCATACTGCTCAGAGCCATTTCTGAACCGGAAGTTTAGGGCAGAAATGCTCAAGTCAATAATTAAGAATTAAAAGCGTTCCAGCCTTTGGTACGTACACCTTGCAAGGAATAGCAGCAGACTGACATGTCTGCTCTAAACTTTGATTATCGCTTTCTCGCAATGTAACTTATCGGATTTTAAATTTTCATTCCTTTGAAGACATTCTTAGAGGTGTCAAAATCCAGGTTAATGTATTAAACAACTATTTGCTACCATTTGGTTGCTTTATTTCTCCACTGAAATGTATATACGATAGATGAAGGACAGCCATGTTCAGGCCTGTAATACAAAAATGTTTATAACAACATTTCGTCCCGTGCGGATTTTCGCTAGAAAATCGATGTCAAAGAATGGCAGTTTGAAAACAAGGTATTCAAACGTTCGACAACTAATACATTCAGAGCACAGCAGCAGTGCTGCTCAATTACCGCAGTAGGTACGCTTTTGAGTTACAATACTCTACGTGGAGAGTTTGACTCCAGCAATATTTTTTATTTGTTAATTTCAGACTGTATGGTATGGCATTCCACTTCTGAATCGTTATACAGCAGTTACTATACCAAATACGTAAAATCACTTAATATAAATATAAAAATGAAAGCGGAAAGTAAGTATTCCCCGATCGGATACTGAATACCACACAATGCCAACCGGCGGCCTCGTTGCGGATCAACAAAAAAAAAAAAGTTCAAATGGCTCTAAGCACTGTGGGACTTAACATCCGACGTCATCAGTCCCCTAGACTTAGAACTACTTAAACCTAACTAACCTAAGGACATCACGCACATCGATGACCGAGGCAGGATTCGAATTTCAAGTACCTTTTCAAAAATGGCTCTGAGCACTATGGGACTTAACATATGGGGTCATCAGTCCCCTAGAACTTAGAACTACTTAAACCTAACTAACCTAAGGACATCACACACGTCCATGCCCGAGGCAGGATTCGAACCTGCGACCGTAGCGTTCGCGCGGTTCCAGACTGTAGCGTCTAGAACCGGTCGCCCACCCCGGCCGGCCAGTACCTTTTCCCGCCTCAGTATCTCCTTCGCGAGTGGGACCAATGATTGCAGGTAACTTCAGTATTAGCTCTAATTTCAAATGGTTCAGATGGCTCTGAGCACTATGGGACTTAACATCTATGGTGATCAGTCCCCTAGAACTTAGAACTACTTAAACCTAACCAACCTAAGGACATCACACAACACCCAGCCATCACGAGGCAGAGAAAATCCCTGACCCCGCCGGGAATCGAACCCGGGAACCCGGGCGTGGGAAGCGAGAACGCTACCGCACGACCACGAGATGCGGGCAGCTCTAATTTCACTGTCTTTGTCGTTGTGAGCATTTCGCGAGGCTTACGGGGGACGAAGTACGAGGGTCGTTCAATAAGTAATGTCCCTCTTTCTTTTTTAAAAAAGTGATTAATATACATAGACAAACGTCCTTGTTACTGGTTCACATTTGATGTTTGTTCTGTGTGCCAGTGAAGTTTCGAACCGCTCTGGCAGATGGCAGAGCCGTAGTACAGCGTCAAAATGGAGTCTACATTCGAATCGCGTTACAAGCAGCGTGCCGTTATTGAACTCTTGCGTGCAGAAAAAGAACCCGTGGTGAATGTCCATAATCGTTTGTATGAAGTGTGTGGCAATGCTGCAGTTGATAGGAGTACAGTTGGGCGAATGGTAAAGAAAGTTACAGCCTCAGGAAATGCAGAAACAGAGGTCCATGATCAGCCACGCTCAGGACGTCCTATCACAGCCACTCCACCAGACATGCTGAATCGTGCGGATGACATTATTCATGCCGACCGGCGCATCACAACTCGACAATTGGCTCTACAGCATTTGAAGTGCGTCTGCAATGATCGAGACTCTCGGACATTCAAAGAGGTGGTCACGATGGGTTCCACGAATGCTCACAGCGGACAACAAGATTCAAAGAAAAGCCACTTCATCTGAATTGTTTGTGCGTTTTGAGTCCGACGGAGAGGCCTTTCTATCACGGATCGTTACCTTGAAGATGACGAGAGTGTCAGTCATGCAGTGGAAACATGGCTACGCATACAGGACAAGAGGTTTTCCAGCAGGGAATACATTATCTTCCACAACGTTGGCGTATGGCCATAGAACGTGATGGAGACTACGTAGAGAAACAGGACATGGACAAGACATGTTGATGTATATTGACACCAAATTCTGACTCTTAACCATAAATATGTTCTGAGAAAAATATATTATATTTCCTGTCTGTTCAAAGCACTCTCTCCGGATTTCAACAGTAAACTTCTACGTAATGCTTACGCCGGTGTATTTGGTGACGGTTCACTAACAAATTAATATTGCAGAGCATCGACCTTATGTGATTTCCATTCACAAATTTTTAGACAAACATATGTATACCTTTGATCGGAATATCTTCCTAAAATGGTCAACTCTGGCAGGACACTGACTACACTCATGCTCGTAAATTAAGGATAATGCTGATACACGGTGTTGCGCGGTTTGTGGGTTTAAATCACCTCAGGGTATGACCATGCGGTACATTCGACCTGTGGTCGTCGTATGGTGGCGCTGGCAGCAGTCCATATACGCAGAGGTGTGTTGGTGCATGTCAGAGTACGGTGCAGCGAGTAAGTGTGCAGACGTTTCCAGGCATGCTAATGGTGTCTGTATGTTGAAAATGGCTCAAAAAACACATATTGATGACGTTACGAGGGGTAGAATACAAGGCCGATTGGAGGCTGGTCAAACACAGCAGGTCGTATCACGGACCCTCCGTGTGCCACAAAATGTGATCTCAAGATTATGGCAACGATTCCAGCAGACAGGAAACGTATCCAGGCGCTACAGTACCGGACGTCCACAGTGTATAACACCACAAGAAGACCGATATCTCACCATCAGTGCCCGCAGACGGCCACGGAGTACTGCAGGTAGCCTTACTCGGGACCTTACCGCAGCTACTGGAACAGTTGTCTTCAGACACACAGTCTACAGACGACTGAACAGACACGGTTTATTCGCCTGGGAACCTGCAAGGTGCATTCCACTGATCCCTGGTCACAGGAGAGCCCGTAAAACCTGGTGTCAAGAACACAGTACACGTTCGTTGGAACAGTGGTCCAGGGTTATGTTCACGGACGAGACCAGGTATGGTCTGAACTGTGATTCTCGCCGGGTTTTCATCTGGCGTGAAGCAGGAACGAGATAATAGCCCCTTAATGTCCTTGAAAGGGACCTGTATGGAGGTCGAGGTTTGATGGTGTGGGGTGGGATTATGATTGAAGCACGTACAGCCCTGCATGTTGATTGGCGACTCCATGGCGTGTTGTGTGCACCACGACCAAAATAGTGGATCGAATTGGAAGGAAAATCAGCATTGGTCGTATTTTGTTGTTTTATTGTCACCAAAATCGATTTTTGGTCACTTAGTGACCATCCTCAGTGCTGTAATACACAATTAAAATTGGTAGGCACTGGTATCAAGCTATAACCACAAGCTTAGAGCGATCACTATAAGCTTGTGGTTATAGATTGATACCAGTGCCTGCCAATTTTAATTGTGTATTACAGCACTGAGGATGGTCACTAAGTGACCGAAAATCGATTTTGCTGACAATAAAACAACAAAATACGGCCAATGCTGATTTTCCTTCCAATTCTACCCCTGCATGTCTTTGACAGAGGAACTGTAACACGTCAGGTGTATCGGGACGTCATTTTGCACCAGTATGTCCACCTTTTCAGGGGTGCAGTGGGTCCCTCCTTCCTCCTGATGGATGATAACGCACAGCCCCATCGTGCTGCCATGGTGGAAGAGTACCTTGAAATAGAATACATCAGGCGAATGGAGTGGCCTGCCGGTTCTGCAGACCTAAACCCCATCTACCAGGTCTGGGATGCTCTCGGTCGATATATCGCTGCACGTCTTCAAACCCCTAGGACACTTCAGGAGCTCTGACAGGCACTGGTGCAAGAATGGGAGGTTATACCCCAGCAGCTGCTCGACCCCCTGATCCAGAGTATGCCAACCCATTGTGCGGCCTGTGTACGTGTGAATGATGATCATATCCCATATTGATGTCGGGGTACATGGGCAGGAAACAGTGGCGTTTTGTATCACACGTGTTTCGGAACGGTTTTCTCATCTTATCACTAATACCGTGGAATTACAGATCTGTGGTCGTGTGTGCTCCCTATGTGCCTATGCTATTAGCGCCAGTTTTGTGTAGTGCAACGTTGTATGGCACCACATTCTGCAATCATCCTTAATTTATGAGAACGAGTGTAGAATGGGGTCAATGTCCTTTGCAATGAACTCATCCCACGCCCCTCTTCCCCGCCTTTCCTCCATCTCGCCCCCCCTGCGCTTGTTTATGAGAGATTGGGCGCTACCTGCGATGTTGATTACGACTCGGCTACGAGAAGAACGGTCCAGACGACGAGCGCAAACAGCGGAAAGCCATCGAGCCTATCTCCTGCGACGGCAGCCGCTGCGAACCCGGCAAGCGTCTATCGCTATCGGCATGCGACCCGCGGAGCGGTCGCGCCACAGACCGTGGAAACCCTCCAGAGCATGGCGCGCGCCTCTGGAACGTAGTGTAAGAGGGGGTCAAGGGGGGATGCCAGGGAAAGTCCCTCCCAACCTGGCAGCGTGCTCCTTACCACCTCTCAGCATCTCCTCCAACAGCTCAGGCTACGGGGGCGCATATACACTGCTGGCCATTAAAATTGCTACACCACGAAGATGACGTGCTACAGGCGCGAAATTTAACCGACAGGAAGAAGATGCTGTGATATGCAAATGATTAGCTTTTCAGAGCATTCACACAAGGTTTGCGCCGGTGGCGACACCTACAACGTGCTCACATGATGAAATTTTGCAACCGATTTCTCATACACAAACAGCAGTGGACCGGCGTTGCCTGGTGAAATGTTGTGATACTACGTGTAAGGAGGAGAAATGCGTACCATCACGTTTCCGACTTCGATAAAGGTCGGATTGCAACCTATCGCGATTGCGGTTTATCGTATCACGACATTCCTGCTCGCGTTGGTCGAGATCCGATGACTGTTAGCAGAATATGAAATCGGTGGATTCAGGAGGGTAACACGGAACGCCGTGCTGGATCCCAACGGCCTCGTATCACTAGCAGTCGTGATGCCAGGCATATTATCCGCATGGCTGTAACGTATCGTGCAGCCACGTCTCGATCCCTGAGTCAACAGATGGGGACATTTGCAAGACAACAACCATCTGCACGAACAGTTCGACGACGCTTGCAGCAGCATGGACTATCAGCTCGGAGACCATGGCTGTGGTTACCCTTGACGCCTGTGATGGTGTACTCAGCGACGAACCTGGGTGCACAAATGGCAAAAGGTCATTTTTTCGGATGAATCCAAGTTCTGTTTACAGCATCATGATGGTCGCATTCGTGTTTGGCGACATCGCTGTGAACGCACATTGGAAGAGTGTATTCGTCATCGCCATAGTGGTATATCACCCAGCGTGGTGGTATGGGATGCCATTGGTTACACGTGTCGGTCACCTCTTGTTTGCATTGACGGCACTTTGAACAATGGACGTTACATTTCAGATGTGTTACGACCCGTGGCTCTACCCTTTATTCGATCCATGCGAAATCCTACATTTCAGCAGGATACTGCACGACCGCATGTTGCAGGTCCTGTATGGGCCTTTCTGGATACAGAAAATGTTCGACTGCTGTCCTGGCCAGCACATTCTCCAGATCTCTCAGCAACTGAAAACATCTGGTCAACGGTGGCCGAGCAACTGGCTCGTCACAACACGCCAGTCACTACTCATGATGAACTGTGGTATCGTGTTGAAGCTGCATGGGCAGCTGTGCCTGTACACGCCATCCAAGCTCTGTTTGACTCAATGCGCAGGCGTATCACGGCCGTTATTACGGCCAGGGGTGGTTGTTCTGGGTACTGATTTCTCAGGATCTATGCACCCAAATTGCGTGAAAATGTAATCACATGTCAGTTCTAGTATAACATATTTGTCCAATGAATACCCGTTTATCATCTGCATTTGTTCTTGGTGTAGCAATTTTAATGGCCAGTAATGTAGATATAAGAGTCTGTCTCAGCACTGTGGGCTCTTTGCATATAACACGTCTAATGATGAATTTTCTTAATTTCCAGTACACTGTGCGGAAAACGTACTGAAACGGTCTGACTTTATCCATTTTGCACCTTTGTGACACTATAACACAGATGCGCCACCTATTATTCTTTGTAATTTTTTGAGTTGCAAATATTATATAAAAATCTTTTCTGGGAACCAAAATTGAATACGTTTTTGTGAACTACGAAAATTATTTGTGTAATAAGATGTAATTTTACTAGGTTAATGGCGTTAGGGAATTTTAGGGAAACGTAGGCTCGTTTCTCAGGAAGCTCGCACCGCCTCCGGACGACAGTAATGTGACGTCAGAGCGAACACGCGCGACGAAAGGACTGTACTGCGAGACACGAGAGTGAGTGGACGCTCGAGTTTTCGAGCGTTGTGTAAAATCAGGCCTACGTAAGGCGTAGTTGTTACCTGCGAGGCACAAGGCCATGACAAGTGTGGGCAGATGCACCAGGCTCCAGGAACATCAAGGCACTGCACCCATAATTGGTCAATGCTAATTAAAATGTGCTCGCTGTAATGGACCAACAGGAGCATTGTCAACGACAGCGAAGATAGCGTCTCGACGTCTACGACGGACTGTACGGTCGTTTTATTGCCATTCACGTTTTGAAACATTGTGAGACATTACCCAGTGACTTTAACAAAACTTAATTCCAACGATACGAGAGACCACTTTGTTGATACTGCCACAACAGAATGTTTGACTTAGCTGACAGAGCCACAACCTCACCTATGCTTGCACCGCTTCGTCACTACCAAAGTGAAGTCCTCAAAAGTGTTCTTTAAGGATTGGAAACAGATGAAAATCGGTTGCGGGCAAGCGAGGCCTGCATGGAGGATGATCGATGACGGTGAATCCGAGACGTCTGATCCTTGGAGATCCGCAGCGCTTGTGTGTTGCATTGTCATGCTGAAGCAGAGGGTGCTCCATGCGTGGACGGAACTCTTCGAATTCGAAACTCGATTACAGCACGCTGTTTCTCACGCGTCGGCTTAGTTACGTGTCAAACCGCCATGTTACACGGTATAATTCGGAGCCCTCTAGCGACAGAGAGCTGCAAATATGCAGACATGAAGAATAAAGATGTAGAACGTTAATAATGTTTGTTTTATTTAAAAAGCTTTCAGGCTTTTCAGATAAAAAACTCGCAGACATTATTTTTCAGAACGCCCTCGTAAAACTTTACATTCCCAATCTTTTTACTATCGTATGTTACTGCTACCTTCATAGGGTCCTAATCCTTTCCTGTAATTGAATATCCGAGTGTCACTGCTTAACTCTGAAAGAACATTATTAAGAAAGAATAATAATGCCAGTTCGTCTGCTTGCTACTTTGGAAATGAAACTGAAAGTAATTAATAATGATGCCTAAGAAAGCTAATTGTTGGGTGATATAGTAATAATCAGAGCAAAAGTCCATTCTTCATGTCTAAACTGAACTAAAACTAAAGTTAACTTTAGTACTATTTCTCCGGCCAATTAACATTCTGATTAAAGCTAGAATTCTTGCCGGTCCCTCGCGCCGAAGGTTCGAGTCCTCCCTCGGGCATGGGTGTGTGTGTGTAGTTCTTAGCATAGGTTAGTTTAAGTTAGTTTACGTAGTGTGTAAGTCTAGGGACCAATGACCTAAGCAGTTTGGTCCCTTAGAAATTCACACACATTGCAAATGTGTTGAGGGTCAGTGACAGTTTATTCATTTGACTTGTCTTCAAATTAGTTACGATACTACAACGTGTTTCACTAGGAAATTTCAATAAATCGGCACGCGTAAGTAAACGTTATTTAATTGTTGTCATTACAAAAGTGACCTCTAGTACATCACGAGTGCACACACACACACACACACACACACACACACACACACACACACACACACACACACACACACACACAAATTTTAACAGTAACTACACAAAAATTGTATTCGTTAAGTTTCCACTACCTACAAAACTGAAGGAAAGCAAACAGCACAGACTATGAAACAAGTAGAGGAACAAACTTCGTGGGTGGAATACGAAATGTCTGGATTTAAAAATGAAGTGAACCAAGAGACCAACAGTTCAAGAAAGAGTGAGCTTCTAAAACCTCGGAAAAAGACACCACAAAATGTGCAGTACACGTTTTCTACTCTCTGTCGAAAACGAAATGAAGAACTAGTAGGAGCAGCAAACTCCGGCGGCAGATGCTACAACAGAAATGTTGTTCTTCCCGGAGTGGCTAACTATTTTTACTGATGAAAAAATGGCTCTGAGCACTAAGGGACTTAACTTCTGAGGTCATCAGTCCCCTGGAACTTAGAACTACTTAAACCTAACTAACCTAAGGACATCACAAACATCCATGCCCGAGGCAGGATTCGAACCTGCGACCGTAGCGGTCGCGCCGTTCCAGACTGAAGCACCTAGAACCACTCGGCCACTCTGGCCGGCTTTACTGATGAAGAGCGCATTTCCAAGTAGGTTCTGACAACGTATGACTTTCTCTAACATACGTCTCACGACATAGCCAAACAGAGAAACCAAGGAAACGCGCTCATTCGGGTGTTTATCGACATTAGTTCTTCCTATGCATCATTCACGAATATAACAGGGAACAGGGGGAATAGACAGTGGTCCCACAATTACCCTCTCCCACACAGCGCTTAGTAGATAGTGGAGTGTAGAGTAGATGAAAGTAGCTTGTAAAAGCAATTTCATTCTAAGCAAAACTCTTTAAATATCCAGACGTTTATGTACTATCCACCCAGTAATATAAGCGAATTCTTTTTCGCCATTACACAAGTTGAATACCCAGTGTTGGGAAATCCATGTTAGCGTCGTACTACACTGTGAAAAAGACGCTAGGCAAAAATTGTTGCTGAAGTATTACATTACGTATTGAGAAATGTATGTCAGCAGAACTACGGGCTATTCATTTAACATGCTTCGAGACTCTACACAACGCATCCATTTTCCCCTTATTAGTCTGAAGTGTCATAACCAGTCTGCTACGTAATACAGGAACCAGTCGGAACTAATTACGAATACATCACTTGCGGATAAGCCACTCAGAACTTCTAACCAGTCCTCGTCGTTCAAGTTCCTACGTGACTGGTGTAAAATGATACGGAGTCTCCAAGGCCGCAATATCAATACGACACACATAAAACGTGCAGCTTGGATATATCAACGCTTGGATATATCAATGTTCCTGTATTTGCTTAGTCGTCGGTGATGCCGTAGTTAGTGCAATGAAAATGAAAGGCACAAATCCAGGTCTCACTCTGCACGTAACTTATAGCGAATAACGCAACGAACTTGAAGCACACAGGCAATTTGTAGCGATCTACTTTTTCCCCTGATTTTCTTCTTCACAGGTTCAGCATGGTATTCTGGATTTGGCTACGTGTTATGCAAGCAAAAGTATGAGAATTTTTTCGAAATGCGTGCGAATCGTGTAACTGAGACGGCGCTAGGTTCTGACCCGGTATCCGCCTAGTCGGATGTGGGAAACCGCCTAAAAGCCCCATCCAGGCTGGCCGGCACACGGGCCCTTGTCCTTAATTCACTGGGCGGATTCTATCCGGAACTGAGGCACTTCCCCGAATGTCAAAAACTGGAGTCTTGACGTGCGCTACTATCCGGGAGAGTTGCATATAATTTTTAGGGTTGCATCTGCCGAATTATGACACCGAATATGTTTTTTTTAAATACAAACTTTTTCTGTATCACTGGATAGAGCATTCAAAGACGACTGGCTCAAACAACATATGTGAAACTTCATCAGACAGTAGCAAGATAGCTGCACCACCACCGTACGACCAATCCAGCGATGTCTTCGGACTGTCTTGCTGGTACCACATGCACTGCCTTAGGCGCAGTGAGATATCTTCCAATAACTGTGGTAGCAATTCTGTTACGAACTGTACACAGAGTCCTGTGGATGAAATTCTTGAACAGTGCGCAACACACGTAGGCAGAAAAGGTAGTTGTTTATCCATTACTCACAGCCAGTGTAGATTTTTAACTGCCCGGTAGTGCATTTTGCGGCGATTTATTTGCTCATACTTCGTAAACGACGCTTCCGCCATATACAAAAGCTTCCGCACAGACGCCACACCATTTTGCTTTGGGAGAAATGCAACTAATTTTGAAAGTAATTGCTATGAAGCAGTTGACGGAGCGAAATGTGGAAAGGATGGAACGCGTCAGAATGCTCGGCAATGTTGGACGGCGAGAGGTAGTTACGAGGAGGTAATGCACCCAGTAAGCCGGCCGGAGTGGCCGAGCGCTTCTAGGCGCTACAGTCTGGAACCGCGCGACCGCTCCGGTCGCAGGTTCGAATCCTGCATCGGGCATGGATGTGTGTGATGCCCTTAGGTTAGTTAGGTTTAAGTAGATCTAAGTTCTAGGGGACTGATGACCTCAGAAGTTAAGTCCCATAGTGCTCAGAGCCAATGCACCCTGTAACACTGCCGAACATGATTGTGTTGGTGGCCCGTGTGTTATGGTATGGGGAGGCATAATGTTGCATAGGCCCACTACCCTTTATTGTTATCGTAACACTGTATTCCTTCCCCTTGCGCGCCCTTTCAGGGTTGCTTTTGGCCCTAAGTAAATTTTTATGTGTGACAATGTGCGACCACATCGAAATGGACAGGACGGGGAGCGCTTGGAACGAGAGGATTTTCGGTGAATGGTTTGGCCTGCCCGTTCCATCGGCTTAATCCCATCGGACACGTGTGGGATGCGTTGGGGACACCTATTGCAGCCCGTCCAGCAGTTGTCAACCACGTTGGTGGAGGAATGGAACACCTTGCGATAAGAACTCCCTATCAACCTTGGGACCAGCATAGGTACACCTAGAGTGTGGGTTCACCGAATGCAATGGAAGAACTGGAGAACGACACGACACTATAGTGAGGTGTTACTTGAGATCAGCGAGGTCATCAGTCCCATCGGATTAGGGAGGGATCGGTTAGGATGTCGGCCGTGCCCTTTCAAAGGAACCTTCCCGGCATTTGCCTGAAGCAATTTAGGGAAACCACGGAAAACCTAAATCATGGTGTCACGCCGGGGGCCGAACCGTCGTCCCCCCAAATGGAAATCCAGTGTGCTAACACTGCACCACCTGGCTCGGTTATTAAATATGTTGTACCTCGGAAACCTTTCAGAGTGGGACGATATTTTTTTCCTTCAAATGAACGTTTGTGTCACATCCGTGAATATTGACCGTTCTTCCTGGAACATCCTGTACAGTGTAGATGTTTCAGAGCTGCCACGGCGGGTAGCCTCCAGAAGCCGTGCAGCGCGACTAATGGCGGCCTGTGAAGTTACCGGCAGCTTGTTGCCGGCCCGAGGTTTACGTAACAGGAAGCACTGAGCGCTGGACAGCGGCGTACTGCGACAGCGCGTGCCGGACTGCACGGGACACCCACCGGCCGACACAGCCGGAAAACGGCCCGCACACGCCGGTACGCCCGGCCAAGGGCGGCAAATCAGAGTAAGTGGCTAGACGCAAGGTAACGAGGAACAATGCGGCAGTTACACGGAACACAGCTGTTAATACCAAACCTTGACAGCTAAAATTATAGGCACCTAAAGAACCTCAGTCCATTACCCGCCTCACCCCCCTCCCCAAACACCCACCTGAGACTTCTCGATTTTTTTTCCAATCTCTTGTATACAGTCGTCGCTATTGAGAGACCCTGAAACACTAACACACATACGAGGGTAATCCCAAAAGTAAGGTCTCCTATTTTTTTTATAAGTACGAGGGCAGTTCAATAAATAATGCAACACATTTTTTTTCTCGGCCAATTTTGGTTGAAAAAACCGGAAATTTCTTGTGGAACATTTTCAAACATTCCCGCTTCGTCTCGTATAGTTTCATTGACTTCCGACAGGTGGCAGCGCTGTACGGAGCTGTTAAAATGGCGTCTGTAACGGATGTGCGTTGCAAACAACGGGCAGTGATCCGAGTTTCTTTTGGCGGAAAACCAGGGCATCTCAGATATTCATAGGCGCTCGCAGAATGTCTACGGTGATCTGCCAGTGGACAAAAGCACGGTGAGTCGTTGGGCAAAGCGTGTGTCATCATCGCCGCAAGGTCAAGCAAGACTGTCTGATCTCCCGCGTGCGGGCCGGCCGTGCACAGCTGTGACTCCTGCAATGGCGGAGCGTGCGAACACACTCGTTCGAGATGATCGACGGATCACCATCAAACAACACAGTGCTCAACTTGACATCTCTGTTGGTAGTGCTGTCACAATTGTTCACCAGTTGGGATATTCAAAGGTTTGTTCCCGCTGGGTCCCTCGTTCTCTAACCGAACACCATAAAGAGCAAAGGAGAACCATCTGTGCGGAATTGCTTGCTCGTCATGTGGCTGAGGGTGACAATTTCTTGTCAAAGATTGTTACAGGCGATGAATCATGGGTTCATCACTTCGAACCTGAAACAAAACGGCAATCAATGGAGTGGCGCCACACCCACTCCCCTACCAAGAAAAAGTTTAAAGCCATACCCTCAGCCGGTAAAGTCATGGTTACAGTCTTCTGGGACGCCGAAGGGGTTATTCTGTTCGATGTCCTTCCCCATGGTCAAACGATCAACTCTGAAGTGTATTGTGCTACTCTTCAGAAATTGAAGAAACGACTTCAGCGTGTTCGTAGGCACAAAAATCAGAACGAACTTCTCCTTCTTCATGACAACGCAAGACCTCACACAAGTCTTCGCACCCGAGAGGAGCTCACAAAACTTCAGTGGACTGTTCTTCCTCATGCACCCTACAGCCCCGATCTCGCACCGTCGGATTTCCATATGTTTGGCCCAATGAAGGACGCAATCTGTGGGAGGCACTACGCGGATGATGAAGAAATTATTGATGCAGTACGACGTTGGCTCTGACATCGACCAGTGGATGGTACCGTGCAGGCATACAGGCCCTCATTTCAAGGTGGCGTAAGGCCGTAGCATTGAATGGAGATTACGTTGAAAAATAGTGTTGTGTAGCTAATAGATTGGGGAATAACCTGGTGTATTTCAATGCTGAATAAAACAACCCCTGTTTCAGAAAAAAAATGTGTTGCATTACTTACTGAACTGCCCTCGTACATAGACATATTTATTTCCACAATGGTTTACATCAGTTTACAGCTTGAACATCTAGCTATTTTTCGACATAATCACCATTTCTGTCGATGCATTTTTGTAGACGCTGTGGCAGTTTTTGTATGCCCATGTCATACCAGCTCACCGCCATGCTGTTCAGAAAGTTATGCCTCAAATGGTTCAAATGGCTCTGAGCACTATGGGAACATCTGAGGTCATCAGTCCCCCAGAACTTAGAACTACTTAACTAACCGAAGGACATCACACACATCCATGCCCGAGGCAGGATTCGAACCTGCGACCGTAGCAGTCACGCGGTTCCGGACTGAAGCGCCTAAAACCGCTCGGCCACAGCCCCGGCGTTCAGAAAGTTATGAACCTCTTCTTTCACCTCGTCGTCGGAGCTGAATCGCTCACAATTAACGCTGACAGGTACTGTGAGACCCTGAAAAAACTCGAATGGGCGATTCAGAACCGGAGAAGAGGAATGTTGAGCAAGGGCGTACACATTCTCTATGACAACCCTTGCCCACACATCGCTCGGGAAACCGTTGCTTTCCTGCAACAGTTTCAGTGGAACATAATCACCCTCCCACCCTATAGTCCTTACTTGGCGCCCAGTGTCTATCACCTGTTGCCTAGGTTAAAAGAACATTCGGCCGGAAAGCGATTCAATTCCAAAGACAAGGTGAAAGACGAAGTTCATAGCTTTCTGAACAGCATGGCGACGAGCTGGTATGACATGGGCATGCAAAAACTGCCATAGCGTCTACAAAAATGCATCGACAGAAATGGTGATTATGTCGAGAAATAGCTAAATGTTCAACCTGTAAAATGATGTAAACCGTTGTAGAAATAAACTGGTCTATGCACGTACAAAAAAATAGGAGACTTTACTTTTGGGATTACCCTCGCACTTAACAGTTACTAACATTATCATTTCAACCTTGTCCTCTTTAATACTCCTTTCTGTTCCTGACGACATTAATCACGGGTCCACCAGTGTTAAACTAAAAACATTATTGTTAATGCCTATTATTATTTGTTATTATCCTCACTATAAGCTTCCATATCTACATAAACTGAACCACAAATACGAACAGAAATTAACAATGCTTCTTAACGCTTGCTGATAAGTACAGGGAATTCCTACCAACGTTTGAAAAGCTCCGAAGCGACGTTGGTGACGCTGAGGCCGATAATTTTGTATAACACACATAAGGCGGCAAATGTGGGGAAGTGCGCAAAACTGGATGACAAATGTTGGACGAGGCCCACGGGAAAGACAGCATGTGACACTGCAAGTCTTAGGAGTGCCAGCACCCGTCTGCGGCGGTAAGCGAGTAAGTATTTCACATGAGTTTAGTAATTTTTAACTGCACCTTTAAATGCATGTGAGTTTCCGATAGCACACGACAAAACTGACACCTTTAGTGCGTACCTTTTCAATTAAACATTGATTTCCCGTGGGCCCTCGACGGAGCTGAATGTTCCCGAAGTGTGGCGGACAAGCCTACTAGTGTGACATCACAATTTTGTTGCAGGGCCCGTATATCTCGTAGACCCCGATGTTGGACGAGACACACGAGAAAGACAAGCCACGGCGCGTACGTCACGAAGGTAGGCCTGAACTCGTCCGCTCGCTCAGCTCGGCAGACAAAACGCGTTTCTGGACCTGTTAACTCGCAGCTGGGCGTGTACGTGCTAAGGAGAATTGCATCTTCTACAGGAATCTGTTGTTATGAAGTCTTAATTATTAACGGTACTACAGCAAAATTTAATGTAAGATTAATACTCGATATAAATGCTGTAACGGTTTGTTTATAGCATTTAGTCTCTTCTGTTTAAGTGCTCATTTCATGCAAGAAGTGGTGCCTTATGTAACTGATAACCATGCTGGCATGATTTTAATGTTATCGTACACCAGTACAGCTGTAACAAATTATGCCTATGGACTCCGATCATTGTAAGACTAATAACAATAAGACTCCATAAAAGCGGATTCCAGCATAAGATGCAATTCTCATTTGTACGTACACGCCTAATTACGAGTTAACAGGTGTAGAAACGCAGTTTGTCTGCTCAGTTGAACGAGCGAGCTGAGACCTACCTTCGTGACGTACGCACCACTGTCTGTCTTTCTCGTAGGCTTCGACGTTGGACATGTGACGTCACCACACGACGTACCTGCTTCCTACCGGTCTGTCGTACAACTGATCATCCAAACCCAAGCCCAGTATTCACGATGGTGTCGCTCTGGGCTCACGTGAGCGACTGCAACCTGCACCACGCAAGTAACGAGCAGCCCTTAGTGGCTCGCCATCACAGTTTTATTTATCTTAAATATCTTTGTGACTAATGCCCTTTTGGAATATTTATTATTTTATAAATGACATAAGTACTGCCAGTCTTTTACGATGATTCCGTACTTATACCCTATCATACGTTTTTAGTCATAATTCTGTGACCATGTTATAGAATATAGACCATTCTTTGATTTAAATTCTGAGGAAGACACTCCTAGCAGTGTTGAAACCAGGTTAATTTGTTAAAAATAGTGACCGAGGGCTGTTTTTTCTTTCAGTTGATAGACATTACTATTCTTCTCAAGTTGTGATGGATTATTTACGTCGGCTTTAATTGGTTGTAATACCTAACTCCTCAAACAGGTACCTACAAGATGACTGTGGGCGACTACGACATATTATTATCACTGCTCACTTGTGGGCATCCCATACATTCTTTCTGAGAGATGGGTTACCTCAAAACATTCAAAATGGTTCAAATGGCTCTAAGCACTATGGGACTTAACATCTGAGGTCATCAGTCCCCTAGACTTAGAACTACTTAAACCTAACTAACCTAAGGACATCACACACGCCCATGCCCGAGGCAGAATTCGAACCTGCGACCGTAGCAGCCCTGTGGTTCCCGACTGAAGCGACTAGAACCGCTCGGCCACCGCGGCTGACTCTGAACATCGTTCTAGAAGATATTATTCTGTGGAAATATGCAAAATATGTTAGAAGTCTGATACGGTTGTTTCCAAGACTAACAGCAAAAGTAGCTGAACTTAATTGTTTGAGCAGTAAAATGCTTCTTTCAGCTAAACTTTTCATTAATATATGCACTCCCAAATTTGGAGCAGTCTATCCTGTTTAGTGACTCCTGTTGATGGTCTACATCAATTGCTAGTATGAGCCTGTTGTAAATTTTCGGAGGTGACTGTCTACAGCTGTTAGATACCGTGAAAGAAGCATCAGCTGTACAATTGTATTTGTATTCTCTACCAGTTGCGATCATTACAATAATCTTCACAGGAGAAAAACAGGGTACATCAATGGATCAATACAGTGCGTTTTCTCAAACATAATGGAGAGCCCATTTTCAGACAACGACTTAATCATTCTTTGAAATCATAATTAATCATTCCTTCTGCTGCTTTATCTGTAATGGGATTTATTATAACACTAGTTTCAGCTGCAGAAAGTATCAGTTCTGCCTGATGAATGTTAAGTGGAAGGTCATTGATACATACAAGGAAAAGGAGTGGACCGTAGCTGAACCTTGTGGGACTCCCTTCGCTACTTCTCAACAAGCCGACAGCGTTACTGAAAGCGCGCACCGTAAGGTAGCTTCCAAAGCATAAATGTAGATCTGGACGTAGATGTCTCAACCAAAACAGCGGCACGTCGCTGGCCTGAGACGGGGTCGGTTTCACGGGAAACTGGTGGGACAAGGCACCTGCAGCGACCAGCCGGTTCTGCAAACCGGAGATTCCAGACGGCAGCTCCAGCTCCAGAGGAAGACAGATAGCGAAACCCCTTGGACTGGCAGGCCGCGTGCCCTGGCCGACCGAAATTTCTGTCAGTCAATACATCATCCGCCCACTTCATCTGACGGCTCCTATTTGCTAACGTGCATTTACATCCTGGCTCACATTTGAGACCATTGACCTCGTGACGAACCTGTTCTACGGTATCTTCAGCATACACCAACTGTATTTTCGATTTCTCTTCTTGTGCAACGATGACGCAATAGAGATTTTACGAGGGGCGTTCAATAAGTAACGCATCACATCTTTTTCTCGGCCATTGCCGGTTGAAAAAAATGTCACATCTTTTTCTCGGCCATTGCCGGTTGAAAAAAATGTGGAATTTCTTGTGAGACGTTGTGGAATATTCCTGTTTCAGCCTGCATTGTTTCATGAAGTTCCAATTGGTGGCGGCGTTATTACGTAGTCCTCAAAGTGGCGTCTGTGACTGAGGTGCGTTCAAAGTAGAGAGCTGCAATTTTCTTTTGGCGGAAAACAAGAGCATCGCAGATATTCACATGCGCTTTCAGAATGTTTACGGAGATCTGGCAGTGAACAAAAGCACGGTAAATCGTTGGGCGAGGCGTCTATCATTGCAACATGGCAGCGCAAATCCGTCCGATGTCCCGTGTGCTGGCCGTCCGCACGCAACTGTGAACGTACGGACACTCTCATTCTAGGTGATCGACAGATCACACTCAAACACCTCGCTGCTCAACTGACCGTCTCTGTTGGAAGTGCTGACACACTCGTCCGTCAGTTGGGTTACTCAAAGGTGTGTGCCCGCTGGGTTCTTCGCTGCCTAAAATGGTTCAAATGGCTCTGAGCACTATGGGACTTAACATCTGAGGTCATCAGTCCCCTAGAACTTAGAACTACTTAAACCTAACTAACCTAAGGACATCACACACATCGAGGCCCGAGGCAGGATTCGAACCTGCGACCGTAGCAACAGCGCGGTTCCGGACTGAAGCGCCTACAACCGCTCGGCCACAACACAAGGCTTTCGCTACCTAACAGATGACAATAAAAAGCATTTGTGCGGAACTGTTTGCGCTTTGCGAGGCCGATCGTAACAATGTTCCCAGGTAGATGCCGTGTTTCTTGACTTCCGCAAGGTGTTTGACACTGTTCCCCACGGTCGTTTAATGAAGTAAGAGCATATGGAGTGTCAGACCAATTGTGTGATTGGATTGAAGAGTTCCTAGATAACAGAACGCAACATGTCATTCCTAATGGAGAGAAGCCTTCCGAAGTAAGACTGATTTCAGGTGGGGCGCAGGGGTGTGTCGTAGGACCGTTGCTATTTATAATACAGGGTGATTCAAAAAGAATTCCACAACTTTAAAAATGTGTATTTAATGAAAGAAACATAATATAACCTTCTGTTATACATCATTACAAAGAGTATTTAAAAAGGTTTTTTTTTTCACTCAAAAACAAGTTCAGAGATTTTTAATATGGCCCCCTCCAGACACACGAGCAATATCAACCCGATACTCCAACTCGTTCCACACTCTCTGTAGCATATCAGGCGTAACAGTTTGGAGAGCTGCTGTTATTTCTCGTTTCAAATCATCAATGGTGGTTGGGAGAGGTGGCCGAAACACCATATCCTTAACATACCCCCATAAGAAAAAATCGCAGGGGGTAAGATCAGGGCTTCTTGGAGGCCAGTGATGAAGTGCTCTGTCACGGGCTGCCTGGCGGCCGATCCATCGCCTCGGGTAGTTGACGTTCAGGTAGTTACGGACAGATAAGTGCCACCTATCAGGAGGTTTAACACCATACTTCGTTCGAAATGCACGCTGAACAACTGTCGTCGATTCACTTCTGCCGTACTCAATAACACAAAAAGCTTTCTGTTGAGCGGTCGCCATCATAGCATCAACTGACGCTGACGCCTAGTCAACAGCGCCTCAAGCGAACAAATGTACAACTAAATGAAACTTTATAGCTCCCTTGATTCGCCGACAGATAGTGCTTAGCTCTGCCTTTTGTCGTTGCAGAGTTTTAAATTCCTAAAGTTGTGGTATTCTTTTTGAATCACCCTGTATATATAAATGACCTTGTGGATAACATCGGAAGTTAACTGAGGCTTTTTGCGAATGATGCTGTAGTATATCGAGAGGTTGTAACAATGGAAAATTTTACTGAAATGCAGGCAGATTTGCAACGAATTCACGCATGGTGCAGGGAATGGCAATTGAATCTCAATGTAGACAAGTGCAATGTGCTGCGAATACACAGAAAGAAAGATCCTTTATCATTTAGCTACAATATAGCAGATCAGGAACTGGAAGCAGTTAATTCCATAAATTATCTGGGAGTAGGCATTAGAGTGATTTAAAATGAAATGACCACATACAATTAATCGTCGGTGAAGAAGATGCCAGACTGAGATTCACTGGAAGAATCCTAAGGAAATGCAGTCCGAAAGCAAAGGAAGTAGGTTACAGTACACTTGTTCGCCCAGTGATTGAATACTACTCACCGGTGTGGGATCTGTACCAGGTAGGGTTGATACAAGAGATAGAGAAGTTCCAACGGAGAGCAGCGCGCTTCGTTACAGGATCATTTAGTAATCGCGAAAGCGTTGCGGATATGATAGATAAACTCCAGTGGAAGACTCTGCAAGAGAGACTCTCAGTAGCTCGGTACGGGCTTTTGTTGAAGTTTCGAGAACATACCTTCACCGAGGAGTCAAGCAGTATATTGCTCCCTCCTACGTATATCTCGCGAAGAGATCATCAGGATAAAATCAAAGAGATTAGAGCCCGCTCAGAGGCATACCGACAATCTTCCTTTCCACGAACAATACGAGACTGTAATAGAAGGGAGAACCGATAGAGGTACCCTCCGCCACACAACGTCAGTTGGCTTGCGGAGTATGGATGTAGATGTAGAATGTTTTGTCGAACATCGTCACAGGCGACGAGACATGGGATCATCACTGCGAACGAGAAACAAAACAGTAATCCATAGAGTAGCTCCACACCACCTCTATTCCGAAGGACAAAGCCGCACACTCAGCCGGTAGTCATGGCGACGGTCTGCTGGGACTATGAAGGGTTATTCTGTTTGACGTTCTCCATCTTGGTGCAACGATCAACTCGGAAGTGTATTGTGCTACCCTCGGGAAACTGAAGAAACGGCGTCAACGTGTTCGTCGCCACAGAAACGCAAACGATCCAACTTTTCCATGACATTGCAAGCCCTCTCGCAAGTCCGCTCACCCGAGAGATGCTCAGAAAATTTCATTGGACTGTTCTTTCTCATTTACCATTGGACTGTTCTTCCTCATTTACCATTGGACTGTTCTTCCTCATTTACCCCACAGCCGGGACCTCGTACCTCCTATCTTCCATCTGTTTGGCCCAATGAAGGATGCATCCCACGGGAAGAAGTAAGTGGATGACGGAGAGGTTATTGACGCATCAAGACATTGACTCCGACGTAGATCAGTAGAGTGGTACCTTGCGGGCATACAGGTCCTCCCATCAAGGTAGCAAAAGGCTGTCACAATAAACGGAGATTAGGTTGAAAAATGCATTTTCGTAGCCAAAAGAGTATGAATAATATGGTGTATTGGCATCCTGAATGAAACAAACCTGCTGTACGAAAAAAATGTATTACATTACTAATTGAACACCATTCGTACAAATAAACGTACCTTTTCCTGAAACAGTTTTATTATTAAATCATAGACTATACCTTAATATACTTCGCAACGTAATTTCCATCACTATTAAGGCACTTATCGCTACCTGGAATCACGTTCTGATTTCCGTTCTCGGAAACTGTGCCACCTAATTTGACCGCGTAACTGTTCTTTTTCAAGTACTGCAACAAGTGGTTATCATGCGGCGCTACATCTCGGCTAAACATCAGGTGATCAAGTTGCTCCCAGCCATATGATGCGGTGATATCTTGTATTGATTGGGCCGTATGTGGATACACATTGTCATAAAACAAAATGAGGAAAATAACACATTTATTGAGCTTGCAGTTCTTTTTGGGTAGCTAGGCACAGTTTAATTAAGGTTTCACAATGTGTCTCAAAATTAATTGCGTTATCCTAAAGCAAAAATCTGCAACCAACTCCCTCTGTCTATCCCAAAATTCAGTGCACACGATCTTTCGAATTGAAATAGGCTTCGTTAACCTCACTTTTTTATGGTTATGCAAAATGCCTCCATTTCGTGGACTGGTATTCCTATTCTGGTGTAATATGAGCCACCTATATACAGAATGGAAAGAAAATTCGGTTGAATAATTCATTACATTACCGTACCGCTCACAAAAAATCAAAGCACTGGCTTCCTGTGTCAGCGTGAGTGCACCTTCCGGTAATTTAAGCGTTCTCTGAGAATTTCATAAACAAAACTTTAGAAAAAAATCATTACTAAGTATGAATCAATAAAGCTATCGGGGATTTTCACCGCTCGGGAACTGGGTGTTGTGTTGTCCTCAAGTTCGTATCGTCATAATTGATACGAAAGTGCCCACCAGAGTGGCCGAGCGGTTCTAGGCGCTGCAGTCTGGAACCGCGCGACCGCTACGGTCGCAGCTTCGAATCCTGGCTCGGGCATGGATGTGTGTGATGTCCTTAGGTTAGTTAGGTTTATGTAGTTCTAAGTTCTAGGGGACTGATGACCTCAGAAGTTAAGTCCTATAGTGCTCAGAGCCATTTGAATCATTTGATACGAAAGTCTCCTCAAACACACTGCCATATCTTCTTTCCACTACTGAGATGGCTGAATGGACACGAACCGAAAGCCACTCAAAGTAGTAAAGCGTTTGTTTTCTTGAACTTTTGCATTAACCTTCAGCACCAAGACTTCAGTGATGATAGATGATCAAACATTACTCCGGGCACTTTTGAATTGCTCACAGTGTTTGTTCCACAAACTCTGCAAATCCGCCAATGAATTTTGACCGCTTTCGCGTATTTGCACACAGAAAAGAACCACTGCGCGCATTTTCCATTCCTGAGGGGCTTTTAATTAAGAGAGGCGTTTTTAATCAGCAGAAACAAACCTAAACACGATCGAATGCTTCGGTTATGGCGTGTGTGAGTAGCCCATATAGCCAGGTACTCAACGCACATGCGCAGTTCGCCACTAGAGTGCTGCAGAGGCAGGTAAGAACACGAAAAACTCGATAATTAAAATAAGTATTTCTGGATTACAAATTTTGATCTTCGCTTTCCGACAGAATACTGTGCCACAGACTTCTTAGCCAGTCCTGAGAGAGTGCTGAAATCAGTACATTCACATTTACCAAGGATGGAGTTTCAGATCCGGGTTTGTTCGCTGGAAAACATTTTACGTCATACTACACACTATGTCTCACACGTTGATTTCGAGCCAGATTCAAACTATGTGGACCCAGGAAGGTAGTCGCCCGAGAACCAGAATGTAAGAGCTCTGTATCAACACACACAGTTTGTAGGAAACATACAGAAAGTTACAGTTTGTTGAAAATTCAATTATTAAAAGCTATGTTGTACAATAAGATCAAGCTGCATGCTGTTCTATGCAATGTCACTATAACAGAATGATTTGGAAATTCATATTTTATGCCACACTTCAAAACGAAGGAAGATTAGGCCTCAACCCTGCGGTCAACGACGGGTTCATTAGACACAGTGCACAAAGTCAGGATAGGGAAAAATTTCGTACGCGTTCATCTCATAGTTACTACGCTCACATTTGCATCAATTGATTTAGACAAATCACGACAGAACCAATTCTGAGTTGTCGTACGTGGATTTGACCCACATTCAATTCGAATGTCAGCGCTTGAATTCGAATAGTAGCACGAAAACACATTCCTGTTTGATTGCGACACGTTGTAGTTTCCATAGCTTCCACGTACATAAGATAATCCTAAATGTAACATACGGTATAACAATATTACAGAAATGTTTCAAAATTCTCAAAACAATTTACTTGACACGCGAACTGGTTTTCGTTAGAGTGACCTCACTTCGCGAAAGTGGCCATGAATTCAGTATTCACAATAAAATAAAACATCCACGGCAAAAGCAAGAGCATTGCCAAAACCTGATCAGGGGCAGAAGAAAAAAGTGACCTTAAAGTAGACAGTCTTCAGTTTATTAATGACTGAGTGGGGCAGTAAGCCGGCCGAAGTGGCCGTGCGGTTAAAGGCGCTGCAGTCTGGAACCGCAAGACCTCTACGGTCGCAGGTTCGAATCCTGCCTCGGGCATGGATGTTTGTGATGTCCTTAGGTTAGTTAGGTTTAACTAGTTCTAAGTTCTAGGGGACTATTGACCTCAGCAGTTGAGTCCCATAGTGCTCAGAGCCATTTGAACCATTTTTTTGAAACATTTTTTTTGGGGCAGTAATTTGGTTAGAAGACGGCTCGCATTCGGGAAGAGGAGGGCCACATCACACAGACCATCCAGATTTATTTTTTCGAGTCCCAGTCATGTACGCAGTTTTAATCTGCCAATAAGTTTCAAATCAGCGCACACTCCGCTACACTGTGAACTTTCATTCTGGTACTTTTCCCATGTTTTCCTCAAATTGTTCAAGGCAAATGCCGGGATAGTTCCTTTGAACCGGAAGACACAACCGATTTCCCACCCCAATCTCGCCCACATCGAATTTGTGTTCCGTTTGTAATAAAGGCTCGCGAAACTTTATGTTCTCTCCATTTTTACCGCTTCCAACTAATTATTAATTTAAAACCCAGATTCAGATCACAGTACTTTTCTTACATTACCTCGACGAGTAAGACTACTTATGTGTGCCACAAGCCATCAATCGGTGCGTGGCGGAGACTAAACGATGCACCAGAAACATTTTAGCCCATTACATTTCCAAGGCCCTGACGATTCTCGTGGAGAAGGATTGTGTCTACCCCATATGTATACGTAGAATTTCGCTAACTGCGGGCATAACGCGAGATACAAGTTGGGAGAATTGTTTTCTGAACATGAGATCTCGGCGATGTACAGCATATTTCTCGTAGCATCTGTGACTGCTGTTTGTTGAACACCTCTATGACGTTCTCTCACTGACTGAACATACAGGTAAGAGGCGCGCTGCTTTTCTTTGTTCTCTCTCTCTCTCTCTCTCTCTCTCTCTCTCTCTTCCGTCGGTCCAACATGGCGTAGGTCCCAGAGTGGTACTCAATAAATGCTACAGTGTTTCCATTCTGTATACCACAGGGAAAGCGAAAGAAAGAAAGCAAGTTGTCCTGCTGGTAGCGAGCACAAGTAACGCGGAACAGACGGGAGTCCGCGAATGGCGGTAGCAGCTGGCCGCTGCGCCTTTTTAACGAGGCGTGGCTGGCCAGGCTGCTCAGGCCGTACATTCCGTCCGCCTGGTCCAATTTCCCTGTGCGGAGGCGAGGCGCGGCCGTGGGCGGTGGACCACCAACGCCACGCGCCTGGTCCGGACTACGCGCACCATACTTGCTACGGTGCGTGGCTGGCTCTCGATGTACACTGAAGCGCCAAAACAACTGGTATAGGCATGCGTATTCAAATGCAGAGATATGTAAAGGGGCAGAATAGGACGCTGCGGTCGGCAACACCTATACAGGATGTTACAAGAAGGTACGGCCAAACTTTCAGGAAACATTCCTCACACACAAATAAAGAAAAGATGTTATGTGGACATGTGTCCGGAAACGCTTACTTTCCATGTTAGAGCTCATTTTAGTTTCGTCAGTATCTACTGTACTTCCTCGATTCACCGCCATGATTTCATACGGCATACTCTACCTGTGCTGCTAGAACATGTGCCTTTACAAGTACGACACAACATGTGGTTCATGCACGATGGAGCTCCTGCACATTTCAGTCGAAGTGTTCGTACGCTTCTCAACAACAGATTCGGTGACCGATGGACTGGTAGAGGCGGACCAATTCCGTGGCCTCCACGCTCTCCTCAACTCAACCCTCTTGACTTTCATTTATGGGGGTATTTGAAAGCTCTTGTCAACGCAACCCTGATACCAAATGTAGAGACTCTTCGTGCTCGTATTGTGGACGGCTGTGATACAATACGCCATTCTCCAGGGCTGCATCAGCGCATCAGGGATTCCATGTGACGAAGGGTAGATGCATGTATCCTCGCTAACGGAGGACATTTTGAACATTTCCTGTAACAAAGTGTTTGAAATCACTCTGATACGTTCTGTTGCTGTGTGTTTCCATTCCATGATTAATGTGATTTGAAGAGAAGTAATAAAATGAGCTCTAACATGGAAAGTAACCGTTTCCGGACACATGTCCACATAACATATTTTCTTTCTTTGTGTGTGAGCAATGTTTCCTGAAAGTTAGGCCGTACCTTTTTGTAACACCCTGTATACACTACTGGCCATTAAAATTGCTACATGAAGAAGAAATGCAGATGATAAACGGGTATTCATTGGACAAATATATTATACTAGAACTGATATGTGATTACATTTTCACGCAATTTGGGTGCATAGATCCTGAGAAATCAGTACCCACAACAACCACCTCGGCCGTAATAACGGCCTTGATACGCCTGGGCATTGAGTCAAACAGGGCTTGGATGGCGTGTACAGGTACAGCTGTCCATGCAGCTTCAATACGATACCACAATTCATCAAGAGTAGTGACCGGAGTATTGTGACGAGCCAGTTGCTCGGCCGCCATTGACCAGACGTTTTCAGTTGGTGAGAGATCTGGAGAATGTGCTGGCCAGGGCAGCAGTCGAACATTTTCTGTATCCAGAAAGGCCCGTACATTACCTGCAACACGCGGTCGTGCATTATCCTGCTGAAATGTAGGGTTTCGCAGGGATCGAATGAAGGGTAGAGCCACAGGTCGTAAGACATCTGAAATGTAACGTCCACTGTTCAAAGTGCCGTCAGTGCGAACAAGAGGTGACCGAGACGTGTAACCAATGGCAGCCCATACCATCACGCCGGGTGATACGCCAGTATGGCGATGACGAATACACGCTTCCAATGTGCGTTCACCGCGATGTCGCCAAACACGGATGCGACCATCATGATGCTGTAAACAGAACCTGGATTCATCCGAAAAAATGACGTTTTGCCATTCTTGCACCCTGGTTCGTCGTTGAGTACACCATCGCAGGCGCTCCTGTCTGTGATGCAGCGTCAAGGGTAACCGCAGCCATGGTCTCCTAGATGATAGTCAATGCTGGTGCAAATGTCGTCGAACTGTTCGTGCAGATGGTTGCTGCTCTGCAAACGTCCCCATCTGTTGATTCAGGGATCGAGACGTGGCTGCACGATCCGTTACAGCCATGTGGATAAGATGCCTGTCATCTCGACTGCTAGTCATACGAGGCCGTTGGGATCCAGCACGGCGTTCCATATTACCCTCCTGAACCCACCGGTTCCATGTTCTGTTAACAGTCATTGGATCTCGACCAACGCGAGGAGCAATGTCGCGATACGATAAACCGCAATCGCGATAGGCTACAATCCGACATTCATCAAAGTCGGAAACGTGATGGTACGCATTTCTCTCCTTACACGAGGCATCACAACAACGTTTCGCCAGGTAACGCTGGTCAACTGCTGTTTGTGTATAAGAAATCGGTTGGAAAATTTCCTCATGTCAGCACGTTGTAGGTGTCGCCACCGGCGCCAACCTTGTGTGAATGCTCTGAAAAGCTAATCATTTGCATATCACAGCATCTTCTTCCTGTCGGCTAAATATCGCTTCTGTAGCACGTCACCTTCGTGGTGTAGCAATTTTAATGGCCAGTAGTGTAAGACAACAAGTGTCTGGTGCAGATGTTAGATTGGTTACTACTGGTAAAATGGCAAGTTATTAAGATTTAAGTGAGTTTGAACGTGATGTTATAGTCGGCGCACGAGCGATGGGGCACAACATCTCATACGTAGTGATGAAGTGGGTATTTTCCCGTGCGACCATTTCACGAGTGTATCGTGGATATCAGGAATCCGGTAAAACGTCGAATCTCCTATGTCGCTGAGTCGGGAAAAAATCCTGCAAGAACAGTACCAACGACTGAAGAGAATCGTTCAACGTGACAGAAGTGTAACCCTTCCGCAAATTGCCGCAGATTTCAATACTGGCCATCACAAGTGTCAGCATGCCAACCATTCAACGGAACATATCGATATGGGCTTTCGGAGCCAAAGATCCACTCGTGTACCCTAGATAATTCCAGGACACAAAGCTTTATGCCTCAACTGGGCCCGTCAACACCGACATTGAACTGTTGATGAATAGAAACATGTTGCCTGATCGGATGAGTCTCGTTTCAAATTGTAACGAGCGGATGAACGTGTACTGGTATGGACACAAGCTCAAGAACCCATGGACCCTGCATGTCAGCAGGGGACTGTTCAAGCTGGTGGAGGCTCTGTAATGGTGTGGGGAGTGTGCAGTTGGAGTGATATGAGACCCCTGATGCGTCTAGATATGACTCTGACGTACGTAACCACCCTATATAAACACCTGCATCCATTCATGTCCATTGTGCATTCCGACGGACTTGGGCAATTCCAGCAGGACGATGCGACACCCCACACGTCCAGAATTGCTACAGAGTGACTCCAGGAACATTCTTCTGAGTTTAAACACTCCCGCTGGCCCCCAAACTTCTCAGACATTATTGAGAATGAAACTTCCTGGCAGATTAAAACTGTGTGCCGGACCGAGACTCGAACTCGGGACCTTTGCCTTTTGCGGTCAAGTGCTCTGCCAGGAAGTTTCATATGAGTGCACACTCCGCTGCAGAGTGAAAATCTCATTCTGGAAACATCCCCCAGGCTGCGGCTAAGCCATGTCTCCGCAATATCCTTTCTTTCAGGAGTGCTGGTTCTGCAAGGTTCGAAGGAGAGCTTCTGTAAAGTTTGGAAGGTAGGAGACGAGGTACTGGCTGAAGTAAAGCTGTGAGGACTGGGCGTGAGTCGTGCTTGGGTAGCTCAGTTGGTAGAGCACTTGCCCTCGAAAGGCAAAGGTTCCGAGTTCGAGTCTCGGTCCGGCACACAGTTTTAATCTGCCAGGAAGTTTCATATCAGCGGACACTCCGCTGCAGAGTGAAAATCTCATTCCGGAAACATCCCCCAGGCTGTGGCTAAGCCATGTCTCCGCAATATCCTTTCTTTCAGGAGTGCTAGTTCTGCAAGATTCGCAGGAGAGCTTCTGTAAAGTTTGGAAGGTAGGAGATGAGGTACTGGCGGAAGTAAAGCTGTGAGGACGGGGCGTAAGTCGTGCTTGGGTAGCTCAGTTGGTAGAGCACTTGCCCTCGAAAGGCAAAGGTCCCGAGTTCGAGTCTCGGTCCGGCACACAGTTTTAATCTGCCAGGAAGTTTCATATCAGCGCACACTCCGCTGCAGAGTGAAAATCTCATTCTGGATTATTGAGAATATATGAGATGCCTTGCAACATGCTGTTTAGAAGAGATATCTACCAGCTCGTACGCTTACGGATTTATGGATAGCCTTGCAGGATTCATGATCTGAGTTTCCTCCAGCACTACTTCAGACATTACTCTAGTCCATGCCACGTCGTGTTGCAGCACTTGTGTGTGCTCGCAATATTAGGCAGGTGTACCAATTTCTTTGGCTCATCAGTGCATATGTATATACTGCCCTGTACCATGATTGTCCCCATTTCCTTTAAAGTCATCAGTCTTCTGACTGGTTTGATGCGGCCCACTGCGAATTGCTCTCCCACGCCAAACTTTTCATCTCACACTAGCGATTGCAACGTAGCTCCTTCGTTATTTGCTGGATGTATTCGAATCTTTGTTTTCCTCTACAGTTTTTACTCTCTACGGGTGGCTCTGGTACCATTGGAGTTATTCCTTAATGTCTTAACAGATATCTTACCATCCTGTCCTTTCCTCGCCGATTCTCCAGAGAACCTCCTCATTCCTTATCGTTCCATCTTAGTTTCAACGTTCTTCCGTAGGACCTCATATCGAATGCTTTGATTCTCTTCTTTTCCTGTTTTCCCACGGTGCATGTCTCACTATCATGTAATGCTTTGGTCGAAACACGTACTCTCTGTAATTTCTCCCTCGAATTAAGGCTTATATTTGATTCTAGTAGACTTCTGTTGGCCAGGAGCGCCCTTTCTGTCGCCCTCGTAACAGAAGCAGTCAGGTCAGGAAGTTAACATGTCACAAACCAGCAGTGAGAGTGTCTGTTGGAACATATCAGGACGCCCAGCTGAGAAGGGTCACTGCATTGCTATAACGGAGAGTCTTGAGCCCTCAAAGCGGACTGACGTGTGTCTCGAGCATTAAGGTCCGACGTGCACTATTCGACCAAAACCCCTATGTAATGCGAAACTGACCAACAGATGTCACGACAGGCGGTAGCATAAAAGGAGGCGGGGAATATTGTGTTTGTCAGCAGACAAGCGCTAACAGCAGAATGAGTATGTGGGGAGAGCTCAGTGGCGTCGAACGAGAACTAGTCTTTGGCTGTCACCCAACAGTTCCATCAGCGTCATTTCAACCCTTCTAAAGCTTCCCAAGGCGACTATTGGCGACGTGACCGTCAAGTGGAAACACCTAAATCAAGGCCAGGCACATCTCATATACTGACGGAGACGGACCGTCGAGCATTGAGGAAAGTGGTTGTGAAAAATCGCACGAGGGCAGCGGAAGGAATCACGTCTGACTTCCAAAACGCTACCAGCAGTCCAACCATCAAAGTGACTGTGCACAAGAAATTAAAGACAGTGGAGTACTATGGTCGAGCAGCTCGTCATAGACACACATGCTAACCAGCGCTTTAGGTGGTGTGAAGTGTGGCATCACCTGACAGTGGATGACTAGAAAGGAACCATTTGACGCGATCAGTCACGCCATACCTTGCGACACGATGGAAGGGTTTGTGTTTGGAGAATGCCTCGAGAACGTTATCTGCTATAGTTTGCAGTGACAACAGTGAAATGTAGAGGAAATGGTGGTGTGACATGGCACTGATTTTTGTGGTTAGGATTGGTACCGCTGCTGCACTTAAGCAAACGTTAAATGCGGAGGGATATGAACACATTTGGTAGCACTGTGTGCTGCGTACAGCGGAGAAACAGTTCGGAGACGATGACTAGCTGTGCCATTATGACAGTGCACCCCGCCATTAAGCAGCGTCTTTGAGGCAAACGTCTGTGAGCAATAACATTCCTGAAATGGACTCGTTTCCCCCAAGTCCCGACCTGAAAAACGTAATTCTTATATTCTGAAGGTGCCTGTCTTGGGTACAATTTTTTTATTTGTTTACTGTGATAATGTTTTCGCACCTTTTGACTGCACTGGCTACGTTGGCTACAATTTTCTTACGTTTTGTTTACTAGTTCAGGATACAGACGCATCTGATGACAATCTAACAGATCGAAACCACTTATAAAATAAAGTAAGAAATTTATAATCGAATACAGGTTCTTAAACAATGGGTCGTTGTGTAATTCGACGCAATTTTGTCACACTTTAAGGCGGAAAAAAGTTTGCACGATCCACAGACGGATGGCGTTCACGACTTCCCTTCCTTAAGCCAACTGACGCCTTTGTCGACAGGAAGGGCATCCGGCCAAAGAGCTAAATAAAAATAAAATTTGGCGACTGACGAAAACTGCAGACTCCGTACTGTAGATATTACGAAAGAGATATTTGGTGGACCAGTCGCAGTCTTCCTTAGGCTCGTAAATACGAGTATGTAGCGACAAAGTCGCGGGGTATTGCATACAGACAGTCGTAGTACAGTGCATCGCTATAGTCGCTATACAAAATTGTCCATACATACATTCTGAGTCAGACTGTTGTAGGACTACAACGATCAGAACGCTATGCCGAGAGAAACTGTTCTCTGAGAGTTTAATTTGTATATAACTGATTTAATATTATTAAAAGAGAAAAAACTAAACGCAAACGTAACTCCGATAGACCCTATTTTCGGGAGGCATTGTTGTTGCTATGAATCTTCTCAAAAGCTTAAGACTAGAAGGAAAGGATTCCTAAAGAGTTCACTCTATTTAAGGAAAGCATTCCAGTATCGGTCACGCTAGCTGTCACACTGTGGTCCCTCGTCAGTGGTGGATCTTTCACCATCCTGATGATTATATTTACAATTTCAAAACAAGCGATCTCATGTATCGTCGCAGTAATACGTGAAGCCGTAATTACTTAGCTGAAAAGCTTTGTTAATGTAAGATATAATACTACATTTATTGACAGTATAGTTTATGCTAATAATGATTTTTTAAAGAATAAAACTATCATTTGCTTGTATTTATTACTTAAATTTGTGTAAGAATAGTTCTACCGTTTGGTTTTGGGTGGTCTCTGAAATTCGGACAAGAGTTTCACACTGCTGCGATGTACACAAAAAGAAAAAGTGGATGCTACTTCTGCTATAGGATATCAAAGGCGTGTAGCAGATTGGAGGTATTATTGTCTGACATTTTAATTCGCCATCCTTCCATAATATCCCATTACTATTTTCTAAAAATAGCTTTCATTAATTTTTTTATTTCACTCGCACAGCTTTTTGTGTTCTCTCAAGTACTTTTAATTTTTTTTTTCGTAATGTGTTGTGAAATTTCTGATTTTTTTTGACCAAATGCTCCGTAGTATGCCTCCATTTGCTTCTGTCTTCGTGGTCTTGGGATGTCACACCCCAAAGACAGCAGATAACCTGAAAATCTGTCTTGATGACGTACAAGTAGAAAGTAATTCGGAAAACGTGCTGAGTCCAATAAGACGTTGTCCCTGAGATTTGCGACGAGAGAAACGTCGCGGAACAGCCCTAAAACTTGCTCCGCAACTTTGACAGTAGGTGTGCACGCCGTTTTTGCCGGTAAGAGTTTGTTCGCGCGAAGTGGCCCGTCTGCCTGCGCCCTGTAGGTGACGGGTTAGCACGTGTGCGGGCCCGCTGATAGCTGGGGTTTACACAGCGGCAGAGCACGTGCCGTATGGCTGCTGCCGCTACAGCCTTCCTCCCTGCTTGCCTCGGCACTCGCGTGTTTCCGGTCTGCAGCGGCAACAGCCACAGCAACAGGTGTCGCTGCATCCGGGCGACGGCGGGGCTCAACTGCGTGCGTGCCCTTCAGAGAGAGAGAGAGAGAGAGAGAGAGAGAGAGAGAGAGAGAGAGAGGGGGGGGGAGGGGAAAGGGAAATTCTCAGGTCACGTCGCTATGGGACTCAGCCACCGGCTACAATCCTCCCTGCGCCTTTCATTGATTTCAAACCTATGTGGATTACGATAGTAGTGGCAAAACAGCATTCATACAGATTATAAATTAAAGTCGTCCATTGCGTTTTTCTATCTGCATGCGAAGGCTTATCTCAAAACCTGCTATAGAGCTTTTGATAATGTTTCCATGAGGAAAGTTTCAGTATGTAATTTAAAACTATGGCAATGGTAAGTGTGTAATATTCGTTCTGTCATCTCACCCATGTTTAACTGTCAGATGGAGTGACATCTCGTGGCACTAATGGGAGCTACAAGCTGATCAGCTACAGAAGAGGCGGTATCTGGCGGAAAAGCCAGTAAACATCTGCCGCAACTCCAGAGAGCAACGGAGCTTAACCAGTTCGAAGTCAACGTACAATACCCTCTCATAGACGGAAAATGTGTCAGGACTGGCAGCGGAGTGTATACAATGTGTGTCTGGGGGAGCCGGAAAACAGTGCAAAAAATGGTTCAAATGGCTCTGAGCACTATGGGGGACAGCTGCTGAGGTCATTAGTCCTCTAGAACTTAGAACTACTTAAACCTAACTAACCTAAGGACATCACACACATCCATGCCCGAGGCAGGATTTAAACCTGCGACCGTAGCGAAAACAGTGCAGAAATAGAGCTGTTATCTCAACTCCAAAAGGGTATGATCACTGGCTTTCGGGCTAAAGCCTAGTTTACACGACGACATTGGGTTGCGCCACTCGTTGCGTGCTATCAGTTGCACGCAAGTATTCGAATGTGTGTGAAATCCTATGGGACATAACTGCTAAGGTCATCAGTTCCTAAGCTTACGCACTATTTAACCTAAATTATCCTAAGGACAAACACACACACCCATGCCCGAGGGAGACTCGAACCTCCGCCGGGACCAGCCGCACAGTCCATGACTGCAGCGCCCTAGACCGCTTTTTTTTTCTCATTTTGTTCGATTTTGTTCGTTGCATCTGCTCGGGGCGGACGTCGTAGACATCCGTTTAAGTTCGTTATTGATCGATTAACTCAGTTTTTTTATTACAGAGGCAGCTAACCCTCTGACCAAACACGCTGACCTACCGTGCCGGCGACCGCTCCGCTCATCCCGCACGGCTGCACGCAAGTGGTTTCATACATGACTGTAGACACGGCGACACCAGTATACACTTCAGTTTCGTCGTTTTGTGGGTCCCTGAGTCGTGTCTGAAATGAAAGTTTTGGCAGCTGCACGTCGCACGAGTTGTGATGGAGTTAAAGTTTGTTCCGTGGAATCGCTACATAAGAAAAAAATAAGAAACGTGTTTCGATTCGTGAGTGGATGAAGAGAAGACGTCAGCTCGGTTGCTCAGCAATCTTGCTGAAATAATTTATAACAGAAGATCCAAGAAGTTCTTTTAATTATCTTAGAATGTCACCAGAACTGTTCACGTTTGTTCTAAATAGAGTAAATTATGCAATAAGGAATAAAGGTACCGGTACTGAAATGCATGAAGTACTGTCGCCAGAACTGAAATTACATATCATATTGCGTGCAGTACAATCGAAAACACACGGCATGCTATAAGATACTGTTTTAGTTAGTGATGACGCTATTTCATTAACACCAACATTAACAGTAATAATTATTAACATTAGCAAAATAATTATTCGAAGCATGCCGCATTAAGGAGAGGTTGGTTTGCAAAATGGTGCAAATGGCTCTGAGCACTACGCGACTTAACTTCTGAGGTCATCAGTCGCCTAGAGCTTAGAACTAATTAAACCTAACTAACCTAAGGACATCACACACATCCATGCCCGAGGCAGGATTCCAACTTGCGACGTAGCGGTCACGCGGTTCCAGACTGAAGCGCCTTTAACCGCACGGCCACACCGGCCGGCTTGGTTTGCAAACTACTCTCTACACTCTACAGTGGCAATATTTCAAAATTCTAACATATGTGAATGGGGACCACTGCAGCGACGTTTTAAATAGATGAATATTGAATAAAGAATGCAGCTTCTTGAATTTGTGTAGCCTTCCCTCCTGTCAACAATATTCCTTAACAAAGAGTTGGCCAACTCGAATGATGTGATTTCAGTCTTGTAGACGAGAGCATTGCCACAGCTAGAATTACACTTGCTTGTAGTTTTCTTAATTCAGTTGCATATGTGCTCCTAACTCAATAAATTTTGCCCTGCAGTTGAGATATTGTCAAACCATCTATGTTATGATCGCACATGACGGTCTCAGCGGCAGCAATATTTTGCTCATTTTTGTAATGAGCTTCATTGAAATCCCACAAACACCTATGAAAAGCATAGATATCCAAAAAGCGAACATTATTCTCGGTTCCCCACTTCATATTTCAGTTTGTGTACACTCTACAAAACCTCAAAACTGATGCAGCTAGTGTCGCCAAAGTTGGAACACGCCGAAAGTGCTTAGTTTCATCAACGAGTTGCGCAGACGCGCGGCGCGCATGTGTAGTGGCCGGTAGCTCAGTTGTCTGCAACCTAGTGTCGTCGCGTAAACTAGGCTTAAGGGAGGTAGCATTTCCGAAACGACTGAGTTTGAAAACTAATTATAAAAATCTTCCATGACAAAGAATTTTTTTAGTGTAGCAGTATTAACTCTAATATTCACAAAATCAATGTCTCTCTGTCTCTCTGTACTGGTGTAAAAGATATTTCCGTTACATAAGTGAATATATGATCTTTTTCTAAACATGGAACATCCTTATAATGTTACGATATATCGTAGCATCTTTGACACTCATACATTTGTAAACACTTTGTATCTATCAAAACAAGCGGTGCATGTTAGAAGTCTGTTCTGTGACTAATACGAAGTGCTCAGTGATACAAATTTAAGTGTGCAACGGTAGAAATATGATCGAAATGCATTCAGTGATAAATCTGAAGCGCTCAATGCTACAAGTTTATCTGTGCAATGATGGGAATGTGGCGAAAACTACGAACGCCGTCTGCTGGATGAAAACTATGAAAACAAATACTCCAAACCGGCATTTCACGTGAGTCACATCCCAATGCAAATCTGTAACGCAACGATCTGTGTGACGTGCTTATAATTATGTATTATTTACATAGTAGGACAACTAATCAGTAAAAAACGCACCACATGCTCTAATGAAAGCATGAAACCCGTCTGACGATGAATTGTAATGATTCGAAACCGGTAACGGTATCATTTGAAGAAAGGAACTTAAAATAAATTTGTGGCTGATTGCTGTCTCAACACCATCAACATTTTGGAAGGAGACTGTCAGATGAGATCAATAAAAGTAAAATAAGGGTAACGGAGTTTTTGTTTGTTTGTTTATCTACAACATGCTCCATTACATACTACCTGTAATACTACTCTATGTATTGTGTGTGTGTGTGTGTGTGTGTGTGTGTGTGTGTGTGTGTGTGTGTGTGAAATCAATCTATTTAGTGGTGTATAACGCCCTCGATTTTTTTCGACATTTTGCGAGTTAGAAGCAATAGTTTTCAGGTTGTGGTACGTTTGTCCCCCCACGAATCACATAAAGAAAACACCCTCCACAAACTGTATAGTGTGCAAGGCAAGGGAGAAGAAAAGTGATACACGGCATGAGTGTGAGAATTGTCTAGTGGCGTTGCATATGGGTGTATTTCTTCGGGTATACCACACCAACAAAAACTTCTAAAATAGTATTATCTGCACACCTAATTATTTCACTAAAGAGTAAAGGATTAGATTTACAAAGATTAGATTTATAAAGAATTCCTATCAAAAAATTACATAGTTCTGAGAAAAGAGTCTAAGAGAAAAAATGGTTCAAATGGCTCTGAGCACTATGCGACTTAACTTCTGAGGTAATCAGTCGCCTAGAACTTAGAACTAATTAAACCTAACTAACCTAAGGACATCACACACACCCATGCCCGAGGCAGGATTCGAACCTGCGACCGTAGCGGTCACGCGGTTCCAGACTGAAGCGCCTTTAACCGCACGGCCACACCGGCCGGCTAAGAGAAAATGTGGTCATTTCCGTAAATAGTAAATATAGGGTCGACTACGGGGAAAAATAGTAGTAAGTGAATGTTTAAACCAGACGTTGGCGCAAGGATCAGGAACTTTACGCCTCCACATGCCCTGCCCTTGCCGGCCAAATATTAACAGAGAAAAATTTTTCCGCCACCAGGATTCAAACCTGCTTACAGCCGGGTCGAGCTCCACAGCCAAAGCCCGCTTTAGGGACCTCGGCCACGGCGGCGCGATAAGGGTAACGCACTGTAGCCGATGAAATCAGGCGACGTTGAAGGAATTAGTTCACCAAATGAGATGCTAAAAGCGGTGACGAGTTTTGCCATTTAGGTAGCACCATAAGTGACGAAGGAAGAAGTAAACAGGATATTTATTTCAGATTGGAAATAACGATAGCTTTCCTGAATCCGTAACTATATAGGGTATATCAAAAAGAATCATCCGATTTGGCACGTCTATACTTCTGAAACTAATTAACATATATAATAAATTTTCTTTTTTGATGAACGGGAAATTCAGAAAGTTCTTTTTCATAACTTTCCATAGTTGTGCAATATATCCAGCTTGAGATGCACGGCATATGTCAATGCAATATTCAGATTTTCGACGTATGTGTCGGACACTCGGGGACGGCCCGGCGATTTGCCTTTACACAAACAACCTGTTTCTCAGAACTGCTCATGCTATCCTCTAATGCTCCCTCCTGTAGGAGGATCCACACCAAACCTAGTACGAAAGTCACGCTGGACAGTTATTACTGACCCGCACTGCGCAAAACATAGAATACAAAACGCTTTCTGTTGTCCCGACATTTTTACTAGAACTGAAGTGGACGCACATTGCTGCTACCTATCGAGAACCATGTAAAGCTCGAGAGTTTAGTCTTTCCAGCAGTACGTTGTTCACGCACCCATCTCAGATAACATAAAATAGTTTTTTTAATCGGGTGATTCTTTTTGATACAGCCTCTAGATTCAAAAGCCCTTTCTGTGAGGACTGCATTGGTAGATGGAGCAAATTATGAAGATGTGCTGCTTCTGAGTGGAGAGATAAAAATTCACAAAAATTGACTAAAATAAAGGTACAGGCCGATAGGAGACATGCTCTTCCACCTCCACACCATCTCCTTCATGAGCACAATTTCCAGCTCCTCCCCCTCCCGGATGTTGAAATTTGCTGTTACACCTACCCTTCCTTCCAACTGTAACTTGGCCTTGTCCCTCCCCCCCACCGCAGAGCCACCCTTTTCTTCTCACCTCCTTCTCCCCGAGCGGATTTTCCTCTTTCCCCCCTGATTCCCTGCGCCACCTCCTCGACTGTTTCCCTCCCACACCCTTCCCTCTCCGGCCTTCATCGCCCCCCCTCCCTCTTCTTCCCTTCTTTCCTTCTCCCTCGTGTCCATGCCCTGGCAGATCCTCTCAGTTTGCTCATCGTAACCAGTGTGCTACATCAGTGTTGTGTTTGGTGCTGTTCTCCCGTGCGTCAAGAGCTGTGATTTTCATTGTGTGCTGTACATAGTGTTACTGTCAATGCTACGGCGTCCGTCTATACTTTTATGCTCCGGCCATTCTTCGCCTTATGTTCTTTAATTGACCCAGAGTGTGGTTTTTTGTGTGCACTACTTTTTTACGGTTTTTATCTCCATGTTACAGTCGCCCCCCTTTTGTCAGTAATGTTCCCCCTTTTTATTTCTATGTAGGCCATATTTTCTCCTTTCTGTTCTTTTAAATGTCTTCTTTGTATAATTGCTGTCTTTCGGCTGAAGCACAGAGCACATGCTGCTGCCAGCCCGCCCCAGATGGGGCATTGAAACATAATAAAGAAAAAAAAAGGAGACATTCTGTAGCGCCAAGGAATAAATTTGATGATGGAGGAAACGGGGACAATACTGGGAAAAGGGGGGGAGGTGCTAAAAACTGTAGCCTGACAACTGCTACTCTCTCGGTCGTTAAGAAAAGGCCATTGACCACTCTGTTGTCCGTGATGAAAGGTAATGCCTGAAATTTTGTATTCCCAGTATACTCTTGACACTGTGGATCTCTGAATGTGGAATTCCCTCACGATTTCTGAAATGGAATGTTCCATGCGTCTGGTTCCAACTACCAATCTGTGTTCAAAGTCTGTTAATTCCCAACGTGCGGCCACAATCACGTCGTAATCTTCCGCACATGAGTCACCTGGGTGCAAATGACAGCTCCGCCAATGCACTGACCTTTTATACCTTGTGTAGCGGTACTACCGCCATCGGTTCAAAAATGGTTCAAATGGCTCTGAGCACTATGGGACTTAACTTCTGAGGTCATCAGTCCCCTAGAACGTAGAACTACTTAAACCTAACTAACCTAAGGACATCACACACATCCATGCCCGAGGCAGGATTCGAACCTGCGACCGTAGCGGTCGCGCGGTTCCAGTCTGTAGCGCCTAGAACCGCTTGGCCACCACGGCCGGCTCCGCCATCGGTATATCTGCATATCACTCCCCGTGACTTTTGTCGCCTCAGTGTATCTCCGTTATGAAGGCCACAGGGGAGCCCCCGAGAGTGTGCTAGCTGGTCTGTGACGCCAGAAGAGTATTTCTGCTTGTGTTCTCGCCGCGAAGAGCCTATCTCGCAGCTGGGATCAAGCCAGAGCTAAGCCACACCTGCCGCTAATACGCAGAGTCATCGCAAACAGTAAGGAAAAGACGCATCGAAGGTAAAGCGACTCATAGGATCAAGTAGGTGGAAAGACGAGGGCTAGCAGAAATCCTTGGGGAACAGAAGAGATACTGAATTTAATTGATGAAAGGACGAAATACAAAATGCAGTAAATGAAGCGGGCATAAAGGAATACAAACGTCTAAAAAATGAGATCGACAGGAAGTGCAAAACGGGTAAGCAGGGATAGCTAGAGGAAAAATGTAAGGATGTAGAGGCTTATCTCACTAGGGGTAAGATAGATACTGCCAACAGGAAAATAAAAGAGACCTTTGTAGAAAAGAGAGCCACTTGTATGAATATCAAGAGCTCAGATGGAAACCCAGTTCTAAGCAAAGAAGGGGAAGCAGAAAGATGGAAGGAGTATATAGAGGGTCTATACAAAGACGATGTACTTCAGGACAATATTATGGAAATGGAAGAGGATGTAGATGAAGATGAAATGGGGGATACGATACTGCGTGAAGAGTTTGACAGAGCACTGAAAGACTAAGTCGAAACAAGGCCCCCGGAGTAGACAACATTCCATTAGAACTACTGATAGCCTTGGAAGAGCCAGCCCTGACAACTCTCTACCATCTGGTGAGGAAGATGTATGAGACAGGCGAAATACCCTCAGACTTCAAGAAGAATACAATAATTCCAATCCCAAAGAAAGCAGGTGTTGACAGATGAGAAAATTACCGAACTATCAGTTTAATAAGTCACAGCTGCAAAATACTAACGCGAATTCTTTACAGACGAATGGAAAAGCTCGTAGAAGCCGATCTCAGGAAAGATCAGTTTGGATTCTGTAGAAATATTGGAACACGTGAGGCAATACTGACCCTACGACTTACGTTAGAAGCTAGATTAAGGAAAGGAAAACCTACGTTTCTAGCATTTGTAGACTTGGAGAAAGCTTTTGACAATGTTGAGTGGAATACTCTTTTTCAAATTCTGAAGGTGGCAGGGGTAAAAGACAGGGACCGAAAAGCTAGTTGCAGTTTGTACAGAAAGCAGATGACAGTTATAAGAGTCGGCGGACATGAAAGGGAAGCAGTGGTTGGGAAAGGAGTGAGACAGGGTTGTAGCCTCTCCCCGATGTTATTCAATCTCTATATTGAGCAAGCAGTGAAGGAAACAAAAGAAAAATTCGGAGTTGGAATTAAAATCCATGGAGAAGAAATAAAAACTTTGAGGTTCGCCGATGACATTGTAATTCTGTCAGAGACAGCAAAGGACCTGGAAGAGCAGCTGATCGGAATGGACAGTGTCTTGAAAGGAGGAAATAAGATGAACATCATCAAAAGCAAAACGAGGATAATGGAATGTAGTTGAATTAAATCGGGTGATGCTGCGGGTATTAGATTAGGAAATGAGACACTTAAAGTAGTAAAGGAGTTTTGCTATTTGGGGAGCAAAATAACTGATGATGGTCGAAGAAGAGAGGATATAAAATGTAGACTGGCAATGGCAAAGAAAGCGTTTCTGAAGAAGAGAAATTTGTTAAAATCGAGTATAGATTTAAGTGTCAGGAAGTCGTTTCTGAAAGTATTTGTATGGAGTGTGACTATGTATGGAAGTGAAACGTGGACGATAAATAGTTTGGACAAGAAGAGAATAGAAGCTTTCGAAATGTGGTGCTACAGAAGAATGCTGAAGATTAGATGGGTTGATCACATAACTAATGAGGAAGTATTGAATAGAATTAGGGAGAAGGGAAATTTGTGGCACAACTTGACCAGAAGAAGGGATCGGTTGGTAGGACATGTTCTGAGGCATCAAGGGATCACCAATTTAGTATTGGAGGGCAGCGTCGAGGTTAAAAATCGTAGAGCGAGACCAAGAGATGAATACACTAAACAGATACAAAACGATGTAGGTTCTACATCTACATCTACATCTACACCCATACTCCGCAAGCCACCTGATGGTGTGTGGCGGAGGGTACTGCAGCGGGCAGTAGGTACTGGGAGATGAAGAAGCTTGCACAGGATAGAGTAGCATGGAGAGCTGCATCAAACCAGTCTCAGGACTGACGACCACAACAAAAATATAATATGTGGTCTAAGATCTTTACGGAAGGCAATGCCTTACCCGCTGCAATGCTCGACTGTCGCCGTGCGTCTCTACCTGACTGTGGTTGTTCCTTGGCATTTCCACTTCGCAGTCAGACCGCTTATAGTCGACGTGGACAGCTTAGAAGGGCTGAATTATCCCTGATGGTTTTGTTACTCAGCTAACCCATTCTGCTGTTACTGTTTTTCTACCGGCGACACAATACTTTCCGTCTTTTCTTATACCGGCACGTCCGCCTGTCGTGACATCTAGTGGACAATTCCGCACTACATAGAGATACCCGGAAACGTTTGATCAGATAGTGTACTAGTGTTCGTACCTACTATAGTTTGTCGATATCCCTATTAGGGACGCCGTCAGCCGTTGCTTCCAACACACGGAAGTATGGAATCTATCATGCTACACACGTAAGAATTTTTACTGTGATGTAACTTGGTTCTAGGGGACTGATGACCTCATATGTTAAGTCCCATAGTGCTCAGAGCCATTTGAACCATTTTTTTTTGTTTTTTTGTAACTTGGTAATGCCACAGGGCACGAAATAGCTAATTTATAAACTGAGAAATAAAGTGGTTATTTCAGAATAAAACAACAGCCTACGCCGGAGAGCGACTTTCCTGAAGTTAATGAATACTTTGATCGCTGACTGAGGATCACAGACATTGCACGTCGCTTGTTCACGACGCGAATCATTACGAAGCTGCATCAGGGCCAGTATGTCAAAGGGCTGCTGTATATCTACATCTACATGACTACTCTGCAATTCACATTTAAGTGCTTGACAGAGGGTTCATCGAACCACAACCGTACTATCTCCCTACCATTCCACTCCCGAGCAGCGCGCGGGAAAAACGAACACCTAAACCTTTCTGTTCGAGCTCTGATTTCTCTTATTTTATTTGGATGATCATTCCTACCTATGTAGGTTGGGCTCAACAAAATATTTTCGCACTTCGGACGAGAAAGTTGGTGACTGAAATTTCGTAAATAGATCTCGCCGCGCCGAAAAACGTCTTTGCTTTAGTGACTTCCATCCCAATTCGCGTATCATATCTGCCACACTCTCTCCCCTATTACGTGATAATACAAAACGAGCTGCCCTTTTTTTGCACCCTTTCGAGGTCCTCCGTCAATCCCACCTGGTAAGGATCCCACACCGCGCAGCGATATTCTAACAAATGGTTCAAATGGCTCTGAGCACTATGGGACTCAACTGCTGTGGTCATCAGTCCCCTAGAACTTAGAACTACTTAAACCTAACTAACCTAAGGACATCACACACATCCATGCCCGAGGCAGGATTCGAATCTGCGACCGTAGCAGCAGCGCGGCTCCGGACTGGAGCGCCGAGAACCGCACGGCCACCGCGGCCGGCGATATTCTAACAGAGGACGAACGAGTTTAGTGTAAGCTGTCTCTTTAGTGGACTTGTTGCATCTTCTAAGTGTCCTGCCAATGAAACACAACCTTTGGCTCGCCTTCCCCACAATATTATCTATGTGGTCTTTCCAACTGAAGTTGTTCGTAATTTTTACACCCAGGTACTTAGTTGAATTGACAGCCTTGAGAAATGTACTATTTATCGAGTAATCGAATTCCAACGGATTTCTTTTGGAACTCATGTGGATCACCTCACATTTTTCGTTATTTAGCGTCAACTGCCACCTGCCACACCATACAGCAATCTTTTCTAAATCGCTTTGTATTTACAAACATCATCTAAGAATAACATCTCGAGGAGTAGTGCGTATCACTACAACATGAAAGTAAACACAACCGATCGGGTGTCAGAGTGAAGTGTAAGACGTAGTTATAAGCTTGAATAAAGTGAAAAGGATGGCAAAAACGTACCTCGGCCTGTAGCCTGACAGTCAGTGATGTCAGTAATGGAGCGGACAGTGTTTAACTCCCGCCAGCTTGCAGCCGGCCTGCGGTGTCTGTGCCGACAGTCCGGGCGCCTTGTTTGCCGCAGGGACAGATAGTGCATGCAGTGCCTCCCTGAGGCAAAGCCGCCACCACGTTGTAACACACTCGGCGTGTTACACAACGCGCCCGTAATCCGCGCGGCCCAACACGAGCTGGGAACGCCCACTCGGCAGACCCTCTGTCGTTCGTACTTCTGCATCTACAGCTGTACTCCGTGAACCACTGTGGAGTGCGTGGCGGAGGTACTTTTTATTGCCACGCGGGATTAGCCGAGCGGTTAGCCGGCACGGTAAAACAGCGTGTTCGGTCAGAGGGTTAGCTGCCCTCTGTAATAAAAAAACTGAGTTAATAGATCAACGACGAACTGAAACCGATGTCTTGTGACATCCGCCCCGAGCAGATGCAACAGAATAAAAGCAGCCTAAGGCGCTGCAGTCATGGACTGTGCGGCTGGTCCCGGCGGAGGATCGAGTCCTCCCTCGGCCATGGGTGTGTGTCTTTGACCTTAGGATAACTTAGGTTAAGTAGTGTGTAAGCTTAGTGACTGATGACATTAGCAGTTAAGTCCCATAACATTTCACACACATTTGAACATTTTGTACTTTTTATTGTCCCATAAGTTAGAGTTTCTTCCCGTTCCATTCAAGGGTGGAGCATGGGAAAGACGCATGCTTGCAAGGTGCTGAGATATTTGTTCTTTGGCTAACTTTATCTACACGATCTCCGCTGCTTACGTAAGTTTCCTCGTCCATTTTCTTCTCGTTCCACGGTGCTGGGTGTTTGTACTGTTTATGAAAGTAGTATAAACTTCCATTTACATCTACACGCTGTCACTTGCCCCCACTCCCAATCGCAAATGTTGCGCGAGGAGAAATATTCTTTGGTGAGCCTCCGTGTACATTCGAATCTCTCTAATTTTACCTTCACGGCCTTGTCCCAGATATACGTAGGAAAAAGGTATATATTAGTTGACTCTTCTACGGACGCACGTTTTCGGAATTTTTGCGATTTCTATATGTTATACCATCATCTGCGAACAGCCCTATAGAAATTCTAGAAAAATCCACTAGGTCGTTTATACATACACACCCACAGCTTACGACCGAAGTTACTTTCACGTCTGAAGATATTTCTTTCTTAAGAACGACTTCCCGTGCTCTCTTTCCTAGGAACTCTTCAGTTCAGTCACAAAGCTGGAGTGATATTACCTTTTAACACTACAATGCAATACTACTTTTTAAATATTTTTCATTAATATTATCTAATTTTATCACAGTAAAAATGGCTTTGTCGCAGTTTAGAAGTTTAACCTGTAACTAAAACAAAATATGTTTCTATATTTAATGTGATTTTTGTGAAACGTATTTTAAATGATCTGTGTAATGTTATGAAGTAGCAGTAGTAACAGTTGTTGTTGTTATTGTACTAGTTGGACTAATTTTATTTATCCGTAGGCCACTTTTGCGAGGATTTGGGTATGCCTTGGTATTAAAATTTCAGAACAATAAAAATAAGATAATTGATATATACCAACATTTACATACTTACATAGTATGACAGGCAAGGGACAGTTAGTCGGTTGTAGCCTTATAGTAGGAACCATCCCGGCATCTGCCTGAAGTAATTCAGGAAAACACGAGGAAAACCCAAACCAGGATGGCCGAATGAAGATTGGAGCCGCCACCCTCCAGAATCCTAGACCAGCCTATTTAACATTGCGCTATCTCATTCGGCTTTACGTTTGTGCACTGTACTGTTTTACAAAGAAGTTACTTAATTATGTAAAAGGCTAGTGCCACACCGATGATCACTCCCATCACTGCACACACTACACACACATTGTTTCACAATGTTACACTACACACAGCATCATCTGAAGTCACGACCATGGCGTCTATGCCAGATTTCCATTTTCTGTGCCGCAACTTCCCATTTGCTAACCTGAAAAACTGAGTCAGCATCCCCCATAACAAGGGAGACGTTGAGTTGAAAAGGAGTATGCTATGCATAGCCATGGGAGTAAGTTTTCCCACAAAGTAAAGAATGGAAAGAAAAACGTACCAAACATATAATCAGTATTACCTAAGCAATCCTTCAATGTATAGAATGTATTGCTTAACAGGTATTAAAACTGCCTTTTTAAATAAGTTTGTTTTAGTAATCTCTTTAATCTCCTCGGGAAATTTATTCTATAGTTTTATTCCTAGGTGGAAAATGCTCTTTTTAGTTTTGTGTTTATTCTTTCTTGTAAGCCTACGTTCATTCTAGATCTTGTCCCATGGTCATGAACAGAGCCGTTTGTGCGGTAATTATCAGCGTTATTTTTTATATGTACAACTCATTGGGAAATATACTCACACGGTTTAGTGGTTTGAACAGGTTTTTACAGTGAGCTCAACTGCTATTTTTGGTTATTATCCTTATAGCCCTTTTCTGCATTTCGAAAACGGAGTTCGTATTTTGTGTATTTGTACGCCAGAAAAGAATTCCATAACTAAGAACCCAGTGTACATACGAGCTAATGGTAACTAAAAGACACTGGCAGTTACACACTGATGACAGGGCTATAAGGGCAGAACGTGCTGATGATGTTCTGTTTCCAAGTATCTTAATGTATCCATTGCCAGCCCAACTGAGGATCAATATTCATTCCTGGAAATTATGTGTTTGTCATACAGTGTCACTTTTCCTCTTCAGGCTTAAATTCACGGCATTTGTTTCCTGTGTGTAAATTATTATTACACTGCGTCACTGCCAACAGGGAAAGTTGACGGAAAGTTTGGTATTTTTGTGTATTTGCCAAAGAGTAAACTGTAATGGTAGCAACGTCCCTGTACGTTGCGTGTGTTAACGACAGAGAGTGCGTGCGCTAGGCACTCCACGACAAAGTTAGGAAGTATGCACCGCGTGCAAGACGGTAAATTGGTCCATGGGAGCCTAAAACCCAATTTCCGAGCCACTGTGGAAGCGACATGTGAAAGAATAAGCTCAAAATTAAGATGGCGTGCTGAAAAATAATGCCGTAAGAACTTCGGAGGCATTATTTTTCAGCAAACCCTCCCACTTTATGCCTTATGTGAAAAATCTTAATGCTTTTAAATAAAACAGACGTTATTAATGTTCTACATCTTTATTCTTCGTGTCTACATACGAGAGTTGGGACTTTAATGGTGGCAACTATTTATTTACAGGTCTTACAAAATGGATACGTGATTCGAAGTTTTACTGCCCTTCAAAGTAGTCACCAGCACTGTGTATAACCCGTTGCCAGCGATATGGAAGCCGTAGGATACTTTTAGCAGTGCCAAGGCAAACCTACGTTTCTAGCATTTGTAGACATAGAGAAAGCTTTTGACAATGTTAACTGGAATACTCTCTTTCAAATTCTGAAGGTGGCAGGGGTAAAATACAGGGAGCGAAAGGCTATTTACAATTTGTACAGAAACCAGATGGCAGTTATAAGAGTCGAGGGACATGAAAGGGAAGCAGTGGTTGGGAAAGGAGTGAGACAGGGTTGTAGCCTGTCCCCGATGTTATTCAATCTGTATATTGAGCAATCAGTAAAGGAAACAAAAGAAAAATTCGGAGTAGGTATTAAAATTCATGGAGAAGAAGTAAAAACTTTGAGGTTCGCCGATGACATTGTAATTCTGTCAGAGACAGCAAAGGACTTGGAGGAGCAGTTGAACAGAATGAACAGTGTCTTGAAAGGAGGATATAAGATGAACATCAACAAAAGCAAAACAAGGATAATGGAATGTAGTCAAATTAAATCGAGTGATGCTGAGGGAATTAGATTAGGAAATGAGACACTTAAAGTAGTAAAGGAGTTTTGCTATTTAGAGAGTAAAATAACTGATGATGGTCGAAGTAGAGAGGATATAAAATGTAGACTGGCAATGGCAAGGAAATCGTTTCTGAAGAAGAGAAATTTGTTAACATCGAGTATAGATTTAAGTGTCAGGAAGTCGTTTCTGAAAGTATTTGTATGGAGTGTAGCCATGTATGGAAGTGAAACATGGACGATAACTAGTTTGGACAAGAAGAGAATAGAAGCTTTCGAAATGTGGTGCTACAGAAAAATGCTGAGGATAAGGTGGGTAGATCATGCAACTAATGAGGAGGTATTGAATAGGATTGGGGAGAAGAGAAGTTTGTGGCACAACTTGACTAGAAGAAGGGATCGGTTGGTAGGACATGTTTTGAGGCATCAAGGGATCACAAATTTAGCATTGGAGGGCAGCGTGGAGGGTAAAAATCGTAGAGGGAGACCAAGAGATGAATACACTAAGCAGATTCAGAAGGATGTAGGTTACAGTAGGTACTGGGAGATGAAAAAGCTTGCACAGGATAGAGTAGCATGGAGAGCTGCATCAAACCAGTCTCAGGACTGAAGACCACAACAACACCAGTTGTGTTGACAGTTCAAGCGGCGCGGTCTATTGCCCGACGAATTTGTATCAGTTCTGAAGCGAATGCCGTGAAGTGTTTCCTTCAGTTTAGAAATAGAGTTGAACTTACGAAGTCTTGAGTCAGGGCAGTGCAGTAGGTGGTATAACACTTAGCAGCCCCATCAGTCAAACAAATCAGTAACAGCTTGCACTGTACAAGCTTGAACATTGTCTTGCAAAATGACGGTCAGGTCCTGCAGAAAGTGTCATCACTTCTGTCTCTATGCTGTTCATTTTTGGAACAGAACCTAAGACCAGCTTAGAGACAGAAGTGATGACACTTTCTGCAGGACCTGACCATCATTTTGCAGGACAATGCTCAAGCACGTACAGTGCAAGCTGTTACTGATTTGTTTGACTGATGGAGAGGAGGCTATGTGCCGGCACCAGGCTGCACCCTCTCCCTCCACTCATCATCTCCAACACGAACGCTGTACTAGGCACACACCCACTACAGTCACCTACACTTAACAGTTCTCATACTTAGCTACGGAAAGGCGCCTGCAGGCGCGAGGAACAGGGAAAACTTTTCCAATTAAGCGGCTGAACCTTCCCTTCGTGGTCTCGAAGCCATTCGTGCCATTCGACTTAACTTTTACAGATCTTTTTCAACAGATTGTAATTTTTTTTCATCTTTATGTATTTTACTCTTCACAGAAACACTCGTAGAATGTGAACCTTCGTTTAGTGATTTACCATGGCCTGGAATCGAACCTCGCCCAGATTGCAAGCAAGCACTCTACCACAGACGCTCGCTGTCTGTCAAAAAATCGACGTTTCTTTAGGATATTGAAGACTCTCGGAAAAGTTCGAAGTTGATTTTGTCGAGAGGTTTTGGAAGTTGCATCGAACAGCCTTGTGAAACTGGTATTTGAGCTCTTGTACCATAAATATAAAAAATTACATAAATCCGACTGTCTTGTGGTCTCCTTGTTGGTACACCTTGTAGATGTAGCTCGCTGCCTGAGAGGGTAATTGTCTACTAACCTGAAGTTCGATCCTCAGTGGAACCCAGGATATCTTTTGTCACTTATCGCTTCTTTCCCATCTGGTAATGACGTTTTGGTGTGAAAAATGCCAAGTGGTACCGTGATTCGGAGCCCTGTTGAACCGTAGGTTGCTCTGGTAACTGTGTGGGTCAGTCAGATCAAGGATGGGAGGAAGGCAAAGTATGACGTCCAAAAGGTGCTGAGGTGTTCAAACTAACTTTAACGTTGCGGATTGCTTTCTTTAGATGTTGGGAAGAAGGCACAAATAGCTACCATTACTGTTTTTGGCTGCAACATACGAGGTGGTAGAGCTTAGTCTCAGTTGTCCATTACATCCATCTCTAAACTACACCGGAAAAGTACTTGCTGCACGTGGAACACAATGGAAACAGGCGGAACTGCGAGAGAGGGGTGGGGGACAGAGTGACAAAAGAGCTACAACAATGCCAAATGGGCAGTAAGGACGCATTACGTACTGCAGAACAGCACCATAACACTGGATGTGTCACGTTTCACAGAAACAACACTCGTAAAGTGCATTTTTCCTCGACAGTTCTGTTTTTACTTGACGTTCACAAGGCGTTTACGGTCTGGTGACCCTTCCCAAGTGAATTGTAAGATACGGCTGTCATAACATTAAAGGCAGAGAATTCAAACAGAAAAGGAAGTAAAAACACCAAGTCCAGCTAATGAGTAGCTTTTCAGAGATTATGACTGTTGGGACATCATTTGTTGCGGAACACTACAGTTACAATCACCAGGAACTATATTGGTGTGACTGTTTCCAGTGAAGTTTAAACTTGTTTTTATTTTCTACATACCAATTTAGACTTCTAGACATACAAAAGTCACATGATAGCGTAGCGATATGTACACACAGAGATAGCGGTGGTATCGCGTACACAAGGTATAAAAGGACAGTGCAGTGTACTCAGGTGATTCGTGTGAAAACGCTTACTACGTAACTATGGCCACATGACGGAAACAAACAGACTTTGAACGAGGAATGATTGTTGGAGCTAGACGCATGGGGCATTCCATTTCGAAAATCGTTTGAGAATTCAACATTTCAAGATCGACAGTGTCAAACAGTGTGCCGAGAACACCACATTTCAGGCGTTACCTCTCACCACGGACAACGCAGTGGCCGACGGTCTTGTCTTAACGACCGAGAGCAGAGGCGTTTGCGTAGAGTTGTCAGTGCAGACGCATAAGAAACACTGCGTGAAATAACTGCAAAAATCAATGTGGGACCTACGGGGAACTTACCCATTAGGACAGTGCGGCGAAATGTGGCGTTAATGGGCTATGGAAGCAGTACGACATCGCCTACAGCGCCTCTCCTGGACTCGCGACGATGTCGGTTGGACCCTAGACGATTCGAAAACGGTGGCGTGGTCAGATAAGTCCTGATTTTAGTTGATAAGAGTTGGATGTGGGGTTCGAACGTAGCGCAGACCCCACGAAACCAACAATCCAGCTAACAATCTTATAGTGCTGCTGATGCTATCTGATGTATCATCTTTTATGTACACTCCTGGAAATGGAAAAAAGAACACATTGACACCGGTGTGTCAGACCCACCATACTTGCTCCGGACACTGCGAGAGGGCTGTACAAGCAATGATCACACGCACGGCACAGCGGACACACCAGGAACCGCGGTGTTGGCCGTCGAATGGCGCTAGCTGCGCAGCATTTGTGCACCGCCGCCGTCAGTGTCTGCCAGTTTGCCGTGGCATACGGAGCTCCATCGCAGTCTTTAACACTGGTAGCATGCCGCGACAGCGTGGACGTGAACCGTATGTGCAGTTGACGGACTTTGAGCGAGGGCGTATAGTGGGCATGCGGGAGGCCGGGTGGACGTACCGCCGAATTGCTCAACACGTGGGTCGTGAGGTCTCCACAGTACATCGCTGTTGTCGCCAGTGGTCGGCGGAAGGTGCACGTGCCCGTCGACCTGGGACCGGACCGCAGCGACGCACGGATGCACGCCAAGACCGTATGATCCTACGCAGTGCCGTAGGGGACTGCACCGCCACTTCCCAGCAAATTAGGGACACTGTTGCTCCTGGGGTATCGGCGAGGACCATTCGCAACCGTCTCCATGAAGCTGTGCTACGGTCCCGCACACCGTTAGGCCGTCTTCCGCTCACGCCCCAACATCGTGCAGCCCGCCTCCAGTGGTGTCGCGACAGGCGTGAATGGAGGGACGAATGGAGACGTGTCGTCTTCAGCGATGAGAGTCGCTTCTGCCTTGGTGCCAATGATGGTCGTATGCGTGTTTGGCGCCGTGCAGGTGAGCGCCACAATCAGGACTGCATACGACCGAGGCACACAGGGCCAACACCCGGCATCATGGTGTGGGGAGCGATCTCCTACACTGGCCGTACACCACTGGTGATCGTCGAGGGGACACTGAATAGTGCACGGTACATCCAAACCGTCATCGAACCCATCGTTCTACCATTCCTAGACCGGCAAGGGAACTTGCTGTTCCAACAGGACAATGCACGTCCGCATGTATCCCGTGCCACCCAACGTGCTCTAGAAGGTGTAAGTCAACTACCCTGGCCAGCAAGATCTCCGGATCTGTCCCCCATTGAGCATGTTTGGGACTGGATGAAGCGTCGTCTCACGCGGTCTGCACGTCCAGCACGAACGCTGGTCCAACTGAGGCGCCAGGTGGAAATGGCATGGCAAGCCGTTCCACAGGACTACATCCAGCATCTCTACGATCGTCTCCATGGGAGAATAGCAGCCTGCATTGCTGCGAAAGGTGGATATACACTGTACTAGTGCCGACATTGTGCACGCTCTGTTGCCTGTGTCTATGTGCCTGTGGTTCTGTCAGTGTGATCATGTGATGTATCTGACCCCAGGAATGTGTCAATAAAGTTTTCCCTTCCTGGGACAATGAATTCACGGTGTTCTTATTTCAATTTCCAGGAGTGTATTTATACTTCCTTTGCGGAACATTCATTGTCCAGTTTGACACTACGCGAGTATTCTTTGAGCCAATCGCGTATTTACCAAGAGATTCCATATGACAGTGCCTTTATTAGTAGTCGGGGATGTGACACAGTTTCGGACGCATCACGCAATCTGCGGAGACAGGTTCTACCCGTCCTATTTATTTTTTTATAAGATGTCGTGTCCGAATATGAATAAGTTTGCTGTAGTGTTTTACATTGAAGAGCCAAAGTAACTGGTTGTTGTTGTGGTCTTCAGTCCAGAGGCTGGTTTGATGCAGCTCTTCATGCTACTCTATCCTGTGCAAGCTGCTTCATCTCCCAGCACCTACGGCAACCGACATCCTTCTGAATCTGCTTGGTGTATTCACCTCTTGGTCTCCCTGTACGATTTTTACGCTCCACGCTGCCCTCCAATACTAAATTGGTGCTTCCTTGATGCCTCGGAATATGTCCTACCAACCGATCCCTTCTTCTAGTCAAGTTCTCCCAAAAATTTCACTTCTCCCCAATTATATTCAGTACCTCCTCATTAGTAATGTGATCTATCCATCTAATGTTCAGCATTCACAAGAAACTGGTACACCTGCCTAATGTCGTGTAGAGCCACCGCGAGCACGCAGAAAAGCCGCAACGCGGCCTGGCTTCGACACGACTAATGTGCTGGAGGGAACCGACACCATGAATCCTGCAGGGGTGTCGATAAATCCGTAAGACTATGAGGGTGTGGAGATTTCTTCTGAGTAGCACGTTGCAAGGCATCCCAGATATTCTCAATAATGTTCATATATGGCGAGTTTGGTGGCCAGCAGAAGTGTTTAAACTCTGGAAAGTGTCCCACGATCCACTCTGTAGCAATTCTGGACATGTGGGGTGGCGCATTGTCCTGCTGGAATTGCCTAAGTCCATCGGAATGCACAATGGACATGTATGGATGCAGGTGTTCAGACATGATGCTTACGTACCTCAGAGTCGTATCTAGACATATCAGAGGTCCCATATCATTCCAACTGCACACGCCCTACACCATTACAGAGCCTCCACCAGCTTGAACAGTCTCCAGCTGACATGCAGGGTCCATGGAGGTTGTCTCCATACCCGTAAACGTCCATCTGCTCGATACAATTTGGGACGTGACTCGTCCGACGAGGATACATGTTTCCAGTCATTAACAGTCCCATGTGGATGTTGACGGGCCCAGGCGAGGCGTAAAGCTTTGTGTGGTGCAGCCATCAAGGGTGCACGAGTGGGCCTTCGGCTCCGGAAGTCCATATCATTGATGTTTCGTCGAATGGCCCGCACGATGATACTTGTTGATGGCCCAGCATTGAAATCTGCCGCAATTTGCGTAAGAGTTGCACTTCTGTCACGTTGAACGATTCTCTTCAGTCGTCGTTGGTTCCGTCCTTGCAGCGCCTCTTTCCGGCCGCAGCAATGTCGGAGATTTGATGTTTCAGCGGATTGATGATATTCACGGTACAGTCGTGAAAAGATCGTACGGGAAAATCCCCGCTACATCTCTACTTCGGAGATGTAGTGTAGCATCGCTCCTGCAACCGACTATAACACCACATTCAAGCTCACTTAAATCATGATAACCTGCCACTGTAGCAGCAGCAACCGATCGACAGACACTTGTTGGCGCTGGCGAACGCAGCGGCGTATTCTGCCTGTTTACATATCTTTGTTTGTCAATACGCATGCCTATACTAGTTTCTTTAGCGCTTCAGTGTATAAGAAGGTGAAAGAAATCTGTTGTTAATTTCAATTAAGAACTACGTTAAACTTTTTCTTCCAAGAGTCGAGATTTTTGCGGCCAGGAAAGCTGCCCACTTGGCAACTGGTTGCCATAATGATTCGTGCAGCGAAAGTGGAACCACGGTTGGAGCTATCTAACCTGTTGGCGGCGGCAGTCCAACCCGCTCGCTGTCACATGACAGCTAATTTCAATATGATTGTAAATGCCGCAGTTGGATTAGCACTGCGGCAGTCCTGAGATGCTGTCATAGAAACGCAAAACAAAATGGCTCTACATGCCTGGTCCCTACAAACCCACGAATCGCACTTTAACTGGCAGAGTCTTTCACTTGTCACAGAGACTGTTGTGTGCAAGAAACCAAACACTGAAAACCAACACCGCTCTACCGTCTACAGAGGTGTGTAACAGGAACTGCGAAACGGACTGTAGACGCCGCCGATCTAGCAGACGCGAACACAGTCCCATGCGCCATCGACCGTACCGAACCATCTCAAAGTCTCGGACCAGCCCACACTGGGCACCTTTCTCCCTACTCCTACTCCCGCCGCCCCGTTCACTCAGTGGGTCACCGGCCCCCTGCTGCGTCGGAGTTTAATGTACTGTCGGCCGGGTCGTTGCGGTCGAGGATAGTAAATCTAGACCGCCTCTGCAGCTGGGTGCCGACTGCTGAACCGAGGACCCGGGTTCAACTCCTGGTACAGCCATGGTTTTTTTTTTTTTTTTTTTTTTTTTTTTGTGGGAGTACTGGAGCGGGGCGCACTCGGCCTGTTGATGCCAACTGAGGAGCTACTTGACAGAGGAGCAGCAGCACCAGGTTATCATTTTTTAATTTCTGTTGTTGTTGTTGTGGTCTTCAGTCCTGAGACTGGTTTGATGCAGCTCTCCATGCTACTCTATCCTGTGCAAGCTTTTTCATCTCCCAGTACCTACTGCAACCTACATCCTTCTGAATCTGCTTAGTGTATTCATCTCTTGGTCTCCCTCTACGATTTTTACCCTCCACGCTGCCCTCCAATACTAAATTGGTGATCCCTTGATGCCTCAGAACATGTCCTACCAACCGATCCCTTCTTCTGGTCAAGTTGTGCCACAAACTTCTCTTCTCCCCAATCTTATTCAATACTTCCTCATTAGTTATGTGATCTACCCATCTAATCTTCAGCATTCTTCTGTAGCACCACATTTCGAAAGCTTCTATTCTCTTCTTGTCCAAACTATTTATCGTCCATGTTTCACTTCCATACATGGCTACACTCCATACGAATACTTTCAGAAATGACTTCCTGACACTTAAATCAATACTGGATGTTAACAAATTTCTCTTCTTCAGAAACGCTTTCCTTGCCATTGTCAGCCTACATTTTATATCCTCTCTACTTCGACCATCATCAGTTATTTTGCTCCCCAAATAGCAAAACTCCTTTACTACTTTAAGTGCCTCATTTCCTAATCTAATTCCTTCAGCATCACCCGACTTAATTAGACTGCATTCCATTATCTTTGTTTTGCTTTTGTTGATGTTCATCTTATATCCTCCTTTCAAGACACTGTCCATTCCATTCAACTGCTCTTCCAAGTCCTTTGCTGTCTCTGACAGAATTACAATGTCATCGGCGAACCTCAAAGTTTTTATTTCTTCTCCATGAATTTTAATACCTACTCCGAATTTTTCTTTTGTTTCCTTTACTGCTTGCTCAATATACAGATTGAACAACATCGGGGAGAGGCTACAACCCTGTCTTACTCCCTTCCCAACCACTGCTTCCCTTTCATGTCCCTCGACTCTTATAACTGCCATCTGGTTTCTGTACAAATTTTAATTTCTGAGTTTTGAAAAAGTCATTATCTTTTCAAATCCATACGTGGAGTTGCTGGTTATCAAATGGTTCCAATGGCTCTGAGCACTATGGGACTTAACTTCTGAGGTCATGAGTCCCCTAGAACTTAGAATTACTTAAACCTAACTAACCTAAGGACATCACACACATCCATGACCCAGGCAGGATTCGAACCTGCGACCGTAGCGGTTGCGCGGTTCCAGACTGTAGCGCCTGGAACCGCTCGGCCATCCCGACCGGCTGCTGGTTATCACAGAATGTATTAAAAGATGTTTTCAGCCAAACACTAGCAATTTTTTCGTTTCGACAATTTGTGATTTCTTCAACGAAATTTAAGTATAGCTACATTCTTAACATTGGATACATACAAAAAGTATAAATCACTTACAAAAATTATGTGACAAGAATTTAGCGTAAAATAAGCTTACTATGACATTATACAAGCCGGAACCGCGCTGCTGCTACGCTCGCAGGTTCGAATCCTGCCTGGCCCTGGATGTTTGTGGTGTCCTTAGGTTAGATAGGTTTAAGTAGTTCTAAGTTCTAGGGGACTGATGGCCTCAGATGTTAAGTCCCATAGTGCTCAAAGCCATTTGAATCATTTACAGAACATTACGATCCCCGACCTACTATTGACATAAACCCGTCCCGGCGATAGCAGCGTCACTTGGCGCGGTTCATGATGTATCATTGAGCACACTGTCCGTCTATAGAATGGGAAAGGTGCGCGATCTATCCGAGTTTGACCGAGGGCACGAGCATTTTGGAAACTGCACGTTTTGTCGGCTGTTCAAAATGTTCAAATGTGTGTAAATTCCTAAAGGGACCAAACTGCTGAGGTCATCGGCCCCTAGACTTAGACACTGCGTAAACTAACTCATGCTAAGAACAACACACACACCCATACCCGAGGGAGGGCTCGAACCTCCGACGGGAGGGGCCGCGCAATCAGTGACATGTCGCCTCTAGCCGCGCGGTTGTCGGCTGTTCTAGGCGCTCTGTGGTGTCTTCAACACGTGGCGAAACCGATATGAACCATGTGCAGACGTCGTGAGGTCGGGCCACCGCCCCTCATTACAGATGTTCAAACGGTTCAAATGGCTCTGAGCACTATGGGACTTAATATCTGAGGTCATCAGTCCCCTAGAACTTAGAACTACTTAAACCTAACTAACCTAAGGACATCACACACATCCATGCCCGAGGCAGGATTCGAACCTGCGACCGTAGCAGTCGCGCGGTTCCGGACTGAGCGCCTAGAACCGCTAGACCACCGCGGCCGGCTACAGATGTCGGACGTCGCACGCTGGTCAGACTGGTAAAAGAGGTCAGACGACGAACTGTGGCCGAACTAACATCAGACTTTAAAGCTGGGCAGAGTAAAAGTGTGTCTGAACACACAGTGCAACGAACGCTCCTAACGACGGGCATCCACAGCCCACGATCCGTGCATGTTTCGTTGTTAACACTACGACATCGGTCAGTACGGTTGAAATGGGCACGTGAACATCGACACTCGAGATTGTCGCAGTGCCAGAGCGTTGCATGGTCTGATGAATCCCGATACCTTCCTCATCATGCTGATAGGAGGGCGCGAATCTTCCAGGAGAACAGCGCGTCGGAGACAAGCTGGCGGCCGCTCCATTATGCTCTGGGCAACTTTCATTTGATCATCCATTGGTCCAGTGGCGCTCGTGAAAGTCAGCATGAGGGCCAAGGAGTATCTTACACTGGTTACAGACCACGTACGCCTCTTCATGACGATCATGTTTTCCGACGGCAATGGTATTTTTCAGCAAGATAATGCGACGTGTCACAAGGCCAGGAGTGTGGTGGAGGAGTTCGAGAAACACAGTGGATAGTGTTAATTGATGTGCTGGCTCCCCAACTCACCAGATCTGAGCCCGATCGAACGCATCTGGATTGTAAGTGGCGTCAGAGCTCATCAGCCCCGTCCGCGGAATTTACGGGAATTGGGTGATTTATGTTCGGAGATGTGGTGCCAACGCCGGCCGCGGTGGCCGAGCAGTTCTAGGCGCTTCAGTCTGGAACCGCGTGACCGCTACGGTCGCAGGTTCGAATCCTGCATCGGGCATGGATGTGTGTGATGTCCTTAGGTTAGTTATGTTTAATTAGTTCTAAGTTCTAGGGGACTGATGACCTCAGATGTTAAGTCCCAAGCGCTCAGAGCCATTTGAACCATTTTGAACCATTTGTGGTATCAACTCCCGCCAGCGGCCTACCAAGGCCTCATTGCTTCCATGTCACGGCGCGTCGCCGCTGTTATCCGTGCCAAAATTCGACACGACTGTTACGTAGGCGATCATAATTTCTGGGTAATCAGTGTATGCTGTGAAAAGTAATGGTCCAATAACACGCCCTTGGGGTACGCCTGAAGATAGCAGAGACAACAAAGTTTACTATATGCGCAAAATTGACATTTGGCTGATGGGAACGAGCGCAAAGGCATTTCCCATTTACAGTTGCTCCCCTCAGCCACCTCGCCGAGTGTCAACCTTGTTTGCGAGAGTATTACCTACTTCAGACACAGATGGAGCACACTTTAATCCTCCCTCAGTTTCAATGGCAACTTTGGCGACAGAAGAAGCATCCAGCCACAGGATTATATAAAATAAATTTGCCAAACCACGAAAACAGCGGATGGTGTGCCATGGGACAAACACTGTCAGAGAGGCTAGCGTCGTACTAGATTAACCGAAGAATTAGTGACTTCGATACATTGCGGATATACTTGAGCAGGAACGCCATCATTAACCAGGGGAAGTGGTCCAATGGTATAAGGAAAAGGGAAGTTGCGCTGCTCTAGACTCAGAGAGACCGACTAGGATGGACCAGCCGACCGCCGTGTTATCCTCAGCAAATGGTGTCATTTGAATGCGGTATAGAGGGGTATGGGGTCAGCACAGCGCTCTCCCCGTCGTTGTCAGCTTTGTAGACCTTTGGAGCCGCTACTTCCCTCTCAATTAGCTCCTGAGTTAGCCTCACGAGGCCAAATAGACTCTGGTCCTGTTCTTTCAGCAAGGAAAAATTCCTAGCAGTATCGGGAATTAGACCCGGATCCTCCACATGGCAGATAGCCACGGGGACCATTCAATTTACGACGGCGTGCGAATAGTACGGGTACTGCGTTACAATAATTATCGTCAGTCTCCGTGGCGACGGGACCTCCAACACACCAGCTACCTTTTATACGGTTGCCCTCTGCTTGTGAACATTTTGTCATCTGCAGCAGCACTGACTTTGTCACGTCGCACAATGCTTCTAAAATAAATCTGTCACACATGGTCTATGTTATGTTTGTGGATTTACGCATTGATCTTGGCCTCGCGGAGTGGCCGAGCGGTTTGAGGCGCCATGTCACGGACTGCGCGGCCCCTCCCGCCGGAGATTCGAGTCTTCCCTCGGGCATGGGTGTGTGTGTTGTTCTTAGCATAAGTTAGCTTAAGTAGCATGTAAGACTAGGGACCGATGACCTCAGCAATTTGGTCCCATAGGACTTCACACACATTTGAACATTTGCATTTTTCTTGATATGTGGGAAGTGTCGGATGCATAAACTTAGATATAGGTTGCTGTGCCAATTTAAAAATAATGTCTATTTCTGGTTACAATGTGCTTATTGCCCGTTGATGTTTTTTTTTTTTTTTTTTTTTTTTTTTTTTTTTTTTTTTTTTTTTGTAGAAATTACACGATTTAGTGTATCAGTGCGTGGAAACAAAACGACTTATCCGGCTGAGCAGTGGCTGTAGGATTTCAAGGAAACTTTATTAGCTCGACAGTCGACGTTTCGCGGAAAAGCGTTATTCTGGGAAGAACCTACGCAATGCGTTTTGCATTCAAAGACAAACAGAGCGCGTCTTTTCCATTTCCCGTCTCTCTCTGAGTTTAACTGAAATGGAGACAGTAACCTCTGCGACTTATGTGATATCTTTACTCCCGGTGTTATCGCAGTTGCTCCCGTATCGTCATGTCCTCGTTGGCACGGACTCACATTATCCAGGAAAGTCATACAAGTCTTCTGTTCTGTTAATACAAGCTGAATCCGAACACGACAGCCAAAATTTTGGTGACCGTTCACGGATATTTATTTACGATTTATTCGTTTGCTCACCCCAGTTACATTTATTTAGTTGAAAGTACCTTCACCACAGTGTAAAAAGCCTCTAATATTCAATCAGCAAAAGTACAATGAAAGCCAAAAAAGGCCTGCGTACAGGTGTACAAGTAACGTGTTGTAGTTGCCGTCGCTGCGTGGACAGCTAAGCATTACGTCACTGTGCATATCTCCCGTTGCAATCAGCGAACACATGTGCGAGGTGGACATCGGTCAACCCTTCACCAGTCTTCTTACGCATACTGCTGTGCATCTAGGTTAACGTGCAACAGTCACAGCTGGAAAAACAGACACGAGGCAGAACCGGTCGGTACTTGGTTCAAATGTCTTCGGTGTCTTCGAAACAACAACATTTTGTATACGTAGTTTTTAAGCACCATATACACACTGCGTTTTGACATCGGCATGGTAAGGCGAACAGTATATGACGAAAACAGAGGAAAAATAAAGGGCACATTATTCTTTATTATAAGTACAATAATATTATAATAAAAATATAACGATTCTAGTAAGAAATATTGGTTTGGATGCTGGGAGGATAATTGTCGATAAAAACACAGCTAAAACACTTTTTAAGGAACAGGTATTACTAGAGAAAAAGAAGTCTACTTTTAGTACTACGTTTTTTTACTTTTTCTACATAATTTTGATTCTAGATGTTTTCAGTCAAAGTATTATAAATGAAATGGCAAATTCGTGTCTACTGTCTACTGGTTACACCTATATATTGGATGCGACATTTCGCGTCGGCACTTAACGTACATGGTTGAATTCAACGTAAGCCAGCTATGAGAAGAGTGGGACAGTCTCCGGTTGGAAAATCCGTATATATATACCTCTCGGAGACTGGTGGTGTACCGAGTGGAAGTTCCCTCATTAGCTGTGACGGCTGCAGCAACAACATGATGACGACAGGCGTTTCCCGGTAGGCCAAGGGCACACAGGCTTCAAGAGTCGCTACCTGCGAAGGTTGCGCTGGGGCTACGGGTCCAGACGTGCCGTACGGAAGATCCCGCTCGCGAAAATCGGACGCTTGCTCTCCACACTGTTTGTCGGGGTCTACTGGTCATTCTGTTGGGGGTCTCAACCCTTTAAGGATGAAATGAGAGATGCAGCAGTAAGGTTTTTCAAAAAGAAGGAGCGCATTCCAAGAGTTTACCACAAAAAAAAACACTCAGCTTCAACGTTTGTAGGTGGGGAAATGTTGAAATTTTTTAACATTCCGCGTAGAAGTTCCTTTCAGAGCCGCAGTAGCGCTGTTTTATGTTTGAAAGAAAATAGCAACGCCACAAGAATGATCGTTTAGCAAAGTTTGAGTACCACGTTTAAGTCCAACGTGCATTTCGCCAATTATCCCACAAAGAGCCGCCTCATCATAAGCAAATATATGAGTGGCATCGAAAGTTCCTAGAAGATCGCTGCATCAGCAAGCGGTAAAGCACGGGTGATCCTCGTACATCGGACGAAAGTGCCGAATACACCCCAGCAACTTACGAAAGGAGCCCTAGGATATCCACAACACTTGCGAGCAATCAACGTAAAATCCCTCAACCAACGGTATAGCGAATCCTGAAAGAAAGTCTGTATCAAAAGCAGTACAAACTGTGCTTATTGCAAACATTGGACGCTGCGACCATAACAAAAGGTTCGAATTTTGCACTGAAATTCTAGAGAAGCACGCTTTTCTGAATGATATATTTTTCAGATGAATACACTTTTCATTTTTCTTGTACAGTTAGTCACGATAATATTAGATTGTAGGCTAGTGAAAATCTTACAGTAATCAACACGAAAGAGACTAGCCTAAGGTTAAGATCTCCTGTAACAGCTCTGCAAACTGAGTTTACAGACCATTCTTTTCTTTTATTAGGAACAGTATCAAAGGAATCTCGTACCTAGACATACCAGAATCTGCCTATTTCCTCAACTTCAAAGTGTCTCATGTAACTCCATATTTGTCCAGATCTCACCGTGCCCTGCTGTACGCAATTCACCTACGTTTTTGCCCATGGATATAACCACCTTCTTTCTCTTTGATGTAAATTTACGTTCACAACAAATTAGGCAATGCAGTACTGAACAACTCGGTCTTAACTTGTGAACTGACACTGCCAAAATCCATGTCTGGGGGTTGGCTGGATTAAAATTTTTTATGATTGCTGTTGACCATTACTTCAGTATCAAATACTGTACATTAATTGTACTTCAAAAAAGAAATCCGACATGGTTGAACAGGAGATCCGGATTAACGAGGATGGAATAAACGAGGTACCACTGTACTTTAAAGAATTCTCTAATAAATTTTTTTGAACTATTCCAAAATTTTATTGTATAGTCAAGCAGGGGGTACATTCTGGTAGGCCTCGTGTAAATTGCAAGTGTCTTAACGTCAATAACAAAAATAAATTTTTCCCTCCGGCCGATAGTTACTAATCTCACTCACGTCAGGTTAAGGTATTCTACATACTATAAATGGCTGCATATACAGTATGTTGAGTACCTTAAGCTGCTTGTGATTAATAACTAACGCCCACTCTGAGAAAGTTAACATGCGGTACATGGCGGAGGGTACCTTTTCCTGTTCCATTTGCAACTGCAACGAGGGAAAAAAGTTTGTCTGTATGACTCCGTAAGAGCCCAAGTTTCTCTTATCTCGTCTCCGTGGTCCTTATATGAAATATACGTTGGCGCCAGTAGATTCGTTGAGCATTCAGCTGCAAATGCTGGTCCTCTAAATTAAAAAAAAAAAATCGCAAAAAGAACGCCGTCTTCCCTCCAGGGATTTCCATTTGAGATCACGAAGCATCTCCGTAACACTCGCTTGTTGATCGAGCCTACCAGTAATCAATCTCTCACCTCTGAATTGCTTCGATATCCTCCTTCAATCCGACATGGTGCGGATACCAAACACTCGAGCAGTGCTCAAGAAAGGGTCTCCCCTGTGTTCTGATCGCTGTCTCCTAATTTATAGATGAGCTACACTTTCCCAGAATTCTTCCAACAGACCGAAGCCGGCCGGCCGCTGTGACCGAGCTGTTCTAGGCGCTTCATGCCGGAACCGCGCGGCTGCTACGGCCGCAGGTTCGAATCCTGCGTCGGGCATGGATGTGTGTGATGTCCTTAGGTTAGTTAGGTTTAAGTAGTTCTAAGATTAGGCGACTGATGACCTCAGATGTTAAGTCCCATAGTGCTTAGAACCATTTGAGACTGAAGTCGACCATTCGCTTCTCCTTCTACCTCCGTCACGGTGCTCGTTCCGTTTCATATCGCTTTGCGACATTACTCCTAGATACCACCGACGTAACTCTGTCAAGAAGCGCCTCACTAACGCGCCGCATTAACTTACAGTTTTTGTACATTTACAGCAACCAGCAGGTCATTACACCAAACTCCTGTCTAAGTGATCTTGAATTGTTTTACAGTCCCCCATACTACAGCGTCGTCACGAAACAGTCACAGACTTCTGCTCGCCCTATTCGTCATATCGTTCACGTGTATCGAGAAAAGCTTTGACACACGTTGTGTAGAAGCGGGGAGGTACCCGCCTCGGGTACTGCGACCCCGGGCGGGACTCGAACCCCGGAGTGGCGGCCGGTCAGTGGTGCGGAGCTCTGCGCGCGCGCTGGTCTGTCCTTACCGGACGCCCGCCAACTGCGGCCGTAATTTCATCCCGTTATGCTGGCTTAACAAGCCATACAAATACCGCGCCGGCCCGCCGCGAGACGCGCTCTGTACGCAAACCGACGACTCCTTCCCCTCAAATGGAGCGACCCTTTGTAAAGACGTCCGTCGCCGGGAGCATACCATCTCCGATACTCGACCCGGAGTGGGGAAGTGACGTGTGATTACTTAGACGCCCGGGTCCCCACCCGCCACGTCTCAGGAGTCAATGAATTATCAACCCGAGGCAGTGATCGCCAAGTCTCCAACTCTATCTAGGGTGAAGCATACAAAGCAGACCATGCAAAATATATCCAAAAAGACTTACTGTATTTACATCTATATTTATTTATTAATCCCCAACGCAAAAAGAGGGGTGTTGTAAGTTTCACACTTGTATCTGTCTGTCACATAGTAGCTCTCAAATGAAAGGTCCGAGTTACAGGTTTTTTTTAATTTTTTTTTTAATTTGGAAGGTTCTTAGCTAGGTTCCATTAAAGTCAGTTCAACCGTTTAAATTTCATCAGGTAAATTGAGTAAAAATGTTTCCCACCATCGCACTCTTTTCATATACGCTACGTAATACACAAGGGCTACATCAGAAAACGTAGTATCAGACTGTAGGACTGAAAGAATTAAATGAAAATCCACGAGAACATACGTTAATCTTTTACGGTTGACTAACAACGATAAGTCATGCTTTTGAAGCCACTTGTTTCATAACTTACCAAGCACAGAAAAGGAGATTGTGACTCAACATATGCTCTCGTAGACATTTTGTATTCTTTTTGAGGTTTACAATTCAGTAATAAGTCAAACGATTTTGCCCTAATATACTGAAGAGCCAAAGAAATTGATACACCTGCCTAATACCGCGTAGGGCCCATGCGAGGACGCAACACGACGTGGCATGGACTTCATTAATGTCAGAAGTAGTACGGGAGGGAGCTGACGCCATGAATCCTGCAGGACTATCCATAAATCCGTAAGAGTACGAGGGAATGGCGATCTCTTCTGAATAGCACGTTGCAAGGCATCCCACATATGCTCAATAATGTTAATATCTTAGGAGTTTGGTAGGCAGCGGAAGTGTTTAAACTCAGAAGAGTGTTCCTGGAACCACTCTGTAGCAATTCTGGACGTGGGGGGTGTTGCGTTGTCCTGCTGTAACTGCCCAAATCCGTCGGAATGCACAATTGACGTGAATGGAAGCAGGTGATCAGACAGGGGGCTTACGTACGTGTCACGTAGACGTATCAGGGGTCCCATATCACTCCAACTGGACACGCCCCACACCATTACAGAGACTCCACCAGCTCGAACAGTACCCTGCTGATATGCAGGGTCCATGGATTCTTGAGGTTGTCTCCATACCCGTGCACGTCCATCCGCTCGATACAATTTGAAACGAGACTCGTCTGACCAGGCAGCATGTTTCCAGTCATCAACAGTCTAATGTCGGAGTTCAAGGGCCCAGACGAGGCGTAAAGCTTTGTGTGGTGTAGTCATCAAGGATACACAAGGGGGCCTTCGGCTCCGAAAGCCCATATCGATGATGTTCCGTTGAATGGTTCGCACGCTGATACTTGTTGATGGCCCATCGTTGAAATCTGCAGCAATTTACTGAAGGGTTGCACTTATGTCAAGTTGAACGATTATGTTCAGTCATCATTTGACCCGTTCGTGCAGGATCTTTTTCCGGTTGCGGCGATGCCAGATATTTGTTACCGGATTTCTGATATTCACGGTACGCTAGTGAAATGGTCGTACGGGAAAATCCCCACTTCATCGCTACCGCGGAGATATTGTGTCCCATCGCTCGTGTGCCGACTACAACATCATGTTCTGACTCACTTGAATCTTGATAACCTGCCATTATAGCAGTAGTAACCGATATAAGAACTGCACCAGACACTGGTTATCTTATATAGGCGTTGCCGACCGCAGCGCCGTATTCTCTGTATTTGAATACGCACCCCGTATCAGTTACTTTGGCGCTTACGTGTAGTTTGAGCAGCCTATTGCCTGAGAGCACAAAGGTAACCCACTTTCTTCCGACTTCTTTTGAAAATTATCACCAGTGCTTATTGCTTATGTTACCTAAATTAACTAAACACACACTAAGACACAGTCAATGAATATACGTGTGAATTAGAAAAAGAAACGCATAAATAGTGTCGCCATATCGCGATTCGTCCAGGAAGGTATTTCCGTGAATGTGGCCGTAGTGTCGATCGTACCGTGTATAGTAGTAAAATATGAAGCTTAAAAAGCGTTAAATAAGAACTTAAATTAAAAATTTAAAAAAGCAACACAAGAAAACCTCTAAAAAGTAAAAAAAGATATTGTGTTGTCCCTTTCAGTTTAATATAAGTAGTAATATTTTGATTCAAGCGTCGTTGCTTCGAGGGACCGCTAAATAAATAAAATAAAAAAAGATTACATCTAATAAAGATGAACTATGAAATTTAAATACAAGTAAGCTACCTAGGCAACGTTGGTAAATAACAAAACAACGATATCTAATCTTCGAGTCAAATCTTAATTAATTTACAGCCAAAAATTCGGAATGCAGCCACAACCGTCAGCGACGCCTGCCCTCACCTCACGTGACTGGCCGTTCGGGTCGCCACTCTGTGTCACGCCCCACGTACAGAAAACCTTGCACCGTGTGGTTAAATGAAGCGTGAGTTAGTACGCTACCATAAACCACTGCAAAAAACATACCTCGTAAGATAGATTAATGCGTGAGATTAAGTTCGTACGTAATTATGTAAAATATGGTATAAAATAGATAGCTAACTCTATTCTGCAGCAATGGTAGACTAGTTAAAGACGGACAGTTTTTCATATTTTATATAATAAGTAATTATAACTTCACTACCTATTTTGAGATGTGGATGCGGGACGCACATGATTGGAAGAGATGCCGACAAACAGAATATGCTTGTACCCAGCAATAAAGAAAGTGTGCTGCTCTAGAAAGGAAGTTCCAGCTAATTTCTCATTTTTTTTAAAATTTACTTAGCGGTCCCCCAAAGGGACGACGCTTGCAACCAGATATTACTACTTATATTAAACTTAAAGGGGCAAAGGATATTATTTTTAGACCTTCTAGAGGCTTTTCTGTGTCGAGCTTGTTTTAAATTTTTAGTCTAAGATTTATTTATCTATTGCTTATTTAGCCTGATTAGATGAGGGCCTTAAGGGCCTCTCTTACATCTAACCACAAACAACACGTATAAAAAAGGTTACATAAGAAGCGCCATTATATTAATTAGCGTTATTAATAAAAACAATAACTGGCAATAATAATAATAATAATAATAATAACAATAATAATGGAGACATTACGAATGATATTGATTAGTTCAGCACTTTTAAAGCGTTCTTGATATTAGAAGACGTGGAAGGGATAATGAAAGAGGATAGGATTGGAAAGAAAATGACGATGGCTGCTAGGAAAGAACAGAATTTCAGTAGAGAGCCTGTGCTGTGATAGTGCCACGCAAAACAACAATGGGTGCAAGCCCCCTCCATGAAAAACACGACCACACCATAACACCGCCGCCTCCGAATTTTACTGTTGGCACTACACACGCTTTCAGATGACGTTCACCGGGCATTCGCCGTACCCACACCCTGCCACTAGATCGCGACATTGTGTGCCGTGATTCGTCACTTCACGCAACGGTTTTCCACTGTTCAATCTCCCAATGTTTACGCTCCTTACACCAAGCGAGGCGTCATTTGGCATTTACCGGCGTGATGTGTGGCTTATGAGCAGCAGCTTCACCATGAAATCCGAGTTTTCTCACCTCCCGCCTAACTGTAATAGGACTTGCATGGGTCCTGATGCAGTTTTGAATTCCTCTTGTGATGGTCTGGATAGATGTCTGCCTATTACACGTTACGACGCTCGTCAACTGTCGGCGGTCTCTGTCAGTCAACAGACGAGGTCGGCCTTTACGCTTTTGTGCTGCACGTGCCCCTTCACGTTTGCACTTCACTATCACATCGGAAACAGTGGACCTAGTGATGTTTAGGAGTGTGGAAATCTCGCGCACAGACGTATGACACAAGTGACACCCAATTATCCGACCACGTTCGAAGTCTGTGAGTTCCGCGGAGCGCCCCATTCTGCTCTCTCACAATGTCTAATGGCTACTGACAAGGGAACCTCCCCATTGCACCCCCCTCAGATTTAGTTATAAATTGTCACAGTGGGTAGGCCTTGAAAAACTGAACACAGATCAATCGAGAAAACAGGAAGAAGTTGTGTGGAACTATGAAAAAATAAGCAAAATATACGAACTGAGTAGTCCATGTACAACATATGCAACATAAAGGACATTAATAGCTGATGGGCGCCGTGGTCTCGTGGTTAGAGTGAGCAACTGCGGCGCGAAAGATCCTTGGTACGAGTCCTCCCTTGACTGAAAATTTTACTTTATTTATTTTCGCAAAGTTATGATCTGTCAGTTCGTTCATTGACGTCTTTGTTCACTGTAATAAGTTTAGTGTCTGTGTTTTGCGACCGCACGGCAAAACCGTGCGATTAGTAGACGAAAGGACGTGCCTCTCCAATGGGAACCGAAAACATTTGATCGCAAGGTCATAGGTCAACCGATTCCTCCACAGGAAAACACGTCTGATATATTCTTTACGACACTGGTGACGGCATGTGCGTCACATGACAGGAATATGTTGTCGAACCACCTAACTTGCACACTTGGCGAATGGTTAAAAAGATTCTTCTACCTTGCCCGATTTAGGTTTTCTTGTGGATGTGATAATCACTCCAAAAAAAGTGATGAAAACATAAAGAGTTCGTCACATAAACTGCATCAAATGAATGCAACAGTTTCAGAGTGGCACAGTTTTCCCTGTGCTCTGTCAAAACATATGTTTTTTACGTTTTCAAATGTTTCCGTGCGTAGACCGTCAAATTCTGTAAATGTCCAAGCAAATCTGAACATGTCCTGGAATTTTGGAGAGCGAAGTTGATTACGTGTGAGTGCCTGAACTTTGATAATTATCTGAAAATAAAAAATTAAAATTTTCACCCGAGAGAAGATTTGAACCTAGGACCTATCGTTCCACAACTGCTCACGCTAACGACGGGCCCACGGCGCTCGCAAGCTGACACATTCCTTGATGTTGCTTACCTTGCGCATGGACTACTCAGTTTGTATATTTTGCTTATTTTTTTCATAGTTCCACACAACTTCTTCCTGTTTTCTCGATTGATCTGTGTTCAGTTTTTCAAGGCCTATCCCTGTGCCAACTTATAACTAAATCTGAGGGGGGTGCGATGGGGAGGTTCCCTTGTGAGGTTTCTGATATGGGGTTCCTGGCAGTAGGTGGCAGCGCAATGCATCTATTATGAAAAACGTATATTTTTGGGGGTGTCCGGATACCTTTGATCACACAGTATATATAGAAAGCAACGCAATGATTGACTAGACTGTACGCCACCGCAGAGTATAATAACCTCTACGTTTATGGGCATGTATTCATCAAATGTGTTATAGTCGAAATAGGGAACATCACAAAATTATTGCACAGAAGCATTCGTCGCTAGTTCCAGCCGATGTGCGCTCTCGCACGAAAGTTCTTGGAGAATAAGAGCATCTTAATCAAGGATGTCAAGTATTAGTGCCGCTACGAGTTTCTTCATAAGCTCAAAAGGAAGTAGTTTTTATATTTCTGTTACGCTGACACTTTCTTTCAGACTGCAGTTGTGTGTTCAGCCCAATCCGAGTGATGGTCCTGAATTATCCCCAAATTCTTTACAGCAGAAGAAAAGGTTATCTCTGTGCTGTTTTTAGGATTAAGTGTGGACGAGATTTTCTGAACTGAGGAGTAATTAGTCTTTTGGGAGCGACTGTACTCCACAAGCCGTCTTACAGTGTGTGGCGGAGGATACTTCGTGCACGACTCATCTTTCCCCTTTTCCTGTTCCAATCGCGAATGGTTCGCTGGAAGAACAATTGCTGGTAAGCCTTCGTGTAACCTTGAATCTTTCTCATTTTACCTTCATCGGCTTTTCGCGAGATACATGTGCGACGAAGCAATATACTGACTGATTCTTCTAGGAACGTACGTTCCTGGAACTTTAACCCGCATCGTTGTGCAGAACCACTTTCTTGCAGAATCTGCCACTAGAGTTGGCTGATCTCCGTGACGCTTTCGGGCTTTCTAAATGAACCTTTAAGGAAACACGCTCCTCTTTTTTCTAATCATCAGATCCGTTTAATCGCCAGACATCCTGAGTAGATATGTGACCTACATTCATATATAATTTGTGTTGTACACTGTTTCCGACTTTGTTGTATCACAAGATGGCTGAGTAGATGACGTGTAGGCGCCAAAAACAGTTCTGAAAGTATATTTTGTGAATGACGGAGAAAGCAACCGAACAAATCTGTGATGATTAAATCTGATCCAGTGCGAATGAGTCTAAAGCTACGAACACAAACGTGTTCTGGGATAATCACCAGTGGAGTACCAGAACCTATGACTCTTCCATCGTGCGATGTAACAAATTGATTTGTTGGAAAAACAGTACCGTGTAGCAGGTAATTACGACCAGCATATTCACAAGAATGATAAGTGAGGTATTATTTGCCAAAGAATTAAATATTTGCTTTTAACAACATATGACAACACGTGCAGCAGAAACCGTAGGTCACGGTACACGATCGATATGTCGTTATCCGCCTTCCCTCTGTTATCTGCGACAACATTCTGGACCGAGGTACCGAGCTATGTTAACATATGCACGGCAAAGATCTGGCTACCAAGTTCCTATTCCTGCTGCATCATTTAATGATGGGATCCTCGCAGTGCGATACACCGGAAATGATGCAGCATGTCCACACAAAGCCCTTGCCAACAGGTCCCACTCGGTTTGTTTTTAAACATTTCACTCAACTTCCATTTGCAATCTGATGACGAATAAGAAAATAAAGTACAAAACAGCAATATATATTTTGCGATATACACTCCTGGAAATGGAAAAAAGAACACATTGACACCGGTGTGTCAGACCCACCATACTTGCTCCGGACACTGCGAGAGGGCTGTACAAGCAATGATCACACGCACGGCACAGCGGACACACCAGGAACCGCGGTGTTGGCCGTCGAATGGCGCTAGCTGCGCAGCAATTGTGCACCTCCGCCGTCAGTGTCAGCCAGTTTGCCGTAGCATACGGAGCTCCATCGCAGTCTTCAACACTGGTAGCATGCCGCGACAGCGTGGACGTGAACCGTATGTGCAGTTGACGGACTTTGAGCGAGGGCGTATAGTGGGCATGCGGGAGGCCGGGTGGACGTACCGCCGAATTGCTCAACACGTGGGGCGTGAGGTCTCCACAGTACATCGATGTTGTCGCCAGTGGTCGGCGGAAGGTGCACGTGCCCGTCGACCTGGGACCGGACCGCAGCGACGCACGGATGCACGCCAAGACCGTAGGATCCTACGCAGTGCCGTAGGGGACCGCACCGCCACTTCCCAGCAAATTAGGGACACTGTTGCTCCTGGGGTATCGGCGAGGACCATTCGCAACCGTCTCCATGAAGCTGGGCTACGGTCCCGCACACCGTTAGGCCGTCTTCCGCTCACGCCCCAACATCGTGCAGCCCGCCTCCAGTGGTGTCGCGACAGGCGTGAATGGAGGGACGAATGGAGACGTGTCGTCTTCAGCGATGAGAGTCGCTTCTGCCTTGGTGCCAATGATGGTCGTATGCGTGTTTGGCGCCGTGCAGGTGAGAGCCACAATCAGGACTGCATACGACCGAGGCACACGGGGCCAACACCCGGCATCATGGTGTGGGGAGCGATCTCCTACACTGGCCGTACACCACTGGTGATCGTCGAGGGGACACTGAATAGTGCACGGTACATCCAAACCGTCATCGAACCCATCGTTCTACCATTCCTAGACCGGCAAGGGAACTTGCTGTTCCAACAGGACAATGCACGTCCGCATGTATCCCGTGCCACCCAACGTGCTCTAGAAGGTGTAAGTCAACTACCCTGGCCAGCAAGATCTCCGGATCTGTCCCCCATTGAGCATGTTTGGGACTGGATGAAGCGTCGTCTCACGCGGTCTGCACGTCCAGCACGAACGCTGGTCCAACTGAGGCGCCAGGTGGAAATGGCATGGCAAGCCGTTCCACAGGACTACATCCAGCATCTCTACGATCGTCTCCATGGGAGAATAGCAGCCTGCATTGCTGCGAAAGGTGGATATACACTGTACTAGTGCCGACATTGTGCATGCTCTGTTGCCTGTGTCTATGTGCCTGTGGTTCTGTCAGTGTGATCATGTGATGTATCTGACCCCAGGAATGTGTCAATAAAGTTTCCCCTTCCTGGGACAATGAATTCACGGTGTTCTTATTTCAATTTCCAGGAGTGTATGACTCTGTGAGTACTGCATGTGTGAACACACATCGTTTCAAGTAAATGTTCAGCTTTTTGCCAAATTATACTTCATTTATCAGCCTTGCGTGTCTGCTGGTAAAAATCATCTGCCACACAATATTGTTTCCACAGCAGTTTTTGCTTTTGCAATCGTTTACTTAATCATTAAACAAAAAGAACAACGGAAAATGCCAAGGAAAATTTTTGTTTCCGTTTGTGTTGGGGAAATCTGGATGAGACGGAGCTATAACAAGTTACATAAAAATTTTGAGCAAATCTCTGACGCTTTCAGGGGAAAAATTGAAATTTTGAGGCCACATTCGGAGAATGAACGATAAAAGACTGTCCAAAAGCGTTACCTACATTGTCCTCGCAACTTAAAAACAAATGGAGACTTGAAATAGAAAAAAATCTTCAGGAAAAGGGGATTAGAAACAAAATTCTACAGGGAAGAGTTGCTTTCAAAACTTTAATTCACTAGCATAAGTTTAAAATCAAACCGAGTGTTACATCTAAAAGGACATGGACAGAAGAACGTAAGAAGCACCACAGTGAGAAGATAAAGAGATTTTGGGAGGAGAAGAAAGCAAGCATATCAGTGAAATAAGTTCAATCGCACTCCGTAGCTGGCCATAACGATCTAAAAATGGAAATAAATGCAGAGTTTTGCAGATAAATGAGCACGATGGATTGCAAAACAAACTCATCTCCGTTAGAGCAGGGATATTTCCTTTGTTAGAATCTTAAATCTAGGGTAAAAATAACTTTGAACATTATAATACTATTTGTCCTGTAACTAAAAATTGAATATTGTTATATCCCCATATCATTCATGGCTAACTATGTTTTCGCGTTAATGGTCAACTGTTGTTTAAATTTCACTCTTCTGTGTATGGAGTGATCTTTTTTTAAAACATGCTATACGACATCGCTGATAGTTTGCGTCATTCTGACTGGAAAAAAACCGTACATCACTGGACCACAGCCAGTGTACTTTGGTTAAAACAGCAGTAGAGATCGCAATAACATTTGTTATTATGATGAATTCCACCCTCAGATGTTTTGGGCCTCCTATGGTTGGTGTTGGTGGCTTCTCGGTTTTTCACGTGATACAACGATCATACACTGTCAATGCACCAGCCAAAGGAGGCCCAAAAAATCTGAGAATGGCTTTAACATAAGCCGAAAGCGGTCATAATAAACAAATGTGACAAAATGTCTCAACGTTCTGTACAAATTTTACTAAAGGAGACGCTTTTCAGGTAAGCTGGAACTGCACAGGCTAAATGAAGGTCACTTTTACTTTCAGCGATAAAGCGTTATCACTATTTAGTGAGCACGCTAACGAAACAGGTTACTCACAACTGCCAGTTTCTTCAGGAAACGCAGTGAAGAAGAAAAAATATGGAAATGGAAAGAAAAAGAAGTGTATATTCTCTCGTCACAGTTTCGCACAATTTACACCATGTATGTTGACGCGGAATAAAGCAATACCGAAAACTCTATATTGTGATTATGCGGGTTGTAGAAGCCGCATATGTGCCCCGGCAATAACTCTGATATCTTAAGAGCACGTGATAGTGTTTCAGTATCTGTTGCAAGACTACCAAAATATCTTATCACTCACGTAATTCGATAGCAGCTGCTCCCCATTTAGCTTGCCATTAAGCTGAAACGCGCCATGTGACTCAGGAATGAATATGAAAAACGTCTCGGGCAAATATATTTCGACGTGTGATCTTTGGCACACAAATCCTGTGCACAACTGGAAAGTATTATCGAATATTCACCATAAAAAACAGGGCATTGATTAATATATAATGGACGATCAAAAAGTTAACGTCCGAAGACCATACAGTCAAGAATCGGTATGCCAATCAGACAAAATCGCCGGCAGCACTGACAAAGTCACCCCACTGGCGTACCAGGTTGAAGATGCCCGTTTGGTAAAACACTTTATGCTGCTGCGTGAAGAAGTCCATAACTGCCTGCTACACATCCTCGCGCGACAGGAATCGTCGACTCTTCAAGGTCTTTTTTTAAAAGAACCGAAGACGTGATAATGGGGAGAGACCAGCACTGTGAGGCGGGTGCTCTAGCGTCTTCCACGCGAATCAGCGCAACTTCTGTGTTACGAAATTTGCGATATGGAGACGTGCGTTATCATTAAACACGAGTACCCCTTGCCTCGTAGTTTTCCAAGACGTTTCGCCTTAATTACACATTCTTCATTTTCCGATGAATGTCTACCGGTCCTTGTCCTTCGGCAGCCAAGAAAAGAATAATAGCTCGTTAGTCCTGTTTAGGTGCATTTAGTAATAACGTCGCCATAGTTCAAGTTTCCGCATTTACAACATGCTCGTCGGAAAGTCACGAATGCCACACTAAACCATTTGCCTACATTTCGGTCATTATACACTCGCATCGCTAACGGAAACTTTTTGATCGCCCCTTATATACACTTTGATTATGTCACGGACTACGCGGCCCCTCCCGCCGGAGGTTCGAGTCCTCCCTCGAGCATGGGTGTGTGTGTTGTTCTTAGCATAACTTAGTGTAAGTAGTGTATGAGTCTGAGGGCCGATGACCTCAGGAGTTCGGTCCCTTAGGAATCCTCACACACACACACACACACACACACACACACACACACACACACGCACACGCACAAACACAGATTGATTAAGCTGCCCCTTCCGCTGTCGGTTTATGTAACCCGCACTATTACAGCTGGCCTTCGTAAACCACATTCCGAGATTTCCGTATTCTCTCGCTCACTTCGCAGAAACTATTAGTCCTATAGAAAAAAAAAAAATGAACCGGACCTTTTTGCAGGAAATTTAATGCAGTTAAAGTTTGTATTGGGATACGTTTCCGCTAGGGGCCGTAGTTTTCGAGTTTTTCAAGAAAAACGTACGAAAGTTATCTTCAAACGCCCCCCCCCCCCCCCCATACACACCCTCAGCCCCCACCGGTAAGGATTTCTAGCACGCTGTTCATGGCACTCCTTACTACCACTGTATAAATATTTGCGACTGTAAAAATTATTTTCCTCGTTCGACACTTTTTTGGTCTTCATTGATTTATCTTATTACACCACCGGCTTACTCGTGCACTTACGAATTGTAAAACGGACGTTTGTGTAGATTTTACCTAACAGTTTTGTGAATTTTAACAACATAAACAATTACAACGTAGTATTCGTCAGACCTTCTAGCTAGAAGTTACTGTGTTTTTAAGGTTAAGTCAGGATCGCAATGTCAACGTAATTAGTTTTAGCTTAACGTTTACGAAAAAATCATTTTTCGTTCATTACCCTCACGGGTACGTCTAAATTAATGATTCTAACGAAGTAGCCGACTATGGTGGTGGCGTAATAGCCCAATCAATAGAGAGGAAAAAAGTTCGAGTATCGGGAATAGTTCGTGTAGTCTGAAGTCTGTGTACGTGGTAGGAGGGAGCGTCACGAGAAACGTAATAGAAATTCTGACTGGTGAGGTATGACTGTGTGTTGGACGTGCATTTTAAGGTCACTTTGTAAGTTTTTCGTGAATAACTCGAAAATCGTGCCCTCCAGCGAAAATGTATCCCAGTACAAATTTAACTGCATTACATTTCCTACAACAATATCAGGCTCATTGTTTCTGCAGGACTAACAGTTTGCGCGTAGTGATCGAGAGAAATTCCTCGGGCATGGGTGTCTGTCTTGTCCTTACCGTAAGTTAGTTTAAGTTACATTAAGTTGTGCGTAAGCTTAAGGAACGATGACCTCAGGAGTTTGATCCCATAAGACCTTGCCACAAATATCCAAATTTTTCTGATCGAGATAATATGAAAACCTCGCACATTTTTGAAGGCCAGTTATAACAGTGCGGGTTGTATAAAGCGACAGCAGTAGGGGCGGCTGAATCACCCTGTATGTAAGTATTTGCGTGCGTCAAAATACTGTAATTCTTAAACTATAACAGATATTTCAATAAATTTCCTTTTACAGTTGAGTTAATGTCATACATTGTTCGTAAAAAAAAGAAAAGAAAAATAAACACAACTTCCACCGCATTTTAGATCAAGAGTAATGTGCACTGAGACCGAGGTATAAAAATGCAGCCCATTCATGTCCAGGTCCCCTTAACGACGACTGCGTGGTCGTTGGTGCACAGGGACGCACTGCAATACGTCTCCCTAATGCATCCTGCGCGTGCTCGATAGGATATAAGTCGAGAGAATGGGCAGGCCCGTCCATTCGCCGAAGATCCTCTCATTCCAAGAGCTCATTTTTGTTGCCCATAAAAATGAAGTCAGGGTCTAAAGCACCCTCGAACAGAGGCACAGCCGGCCGAAGTGGCCGTGCGGTTAAAGGCGCTGCAGTCTGGAACCGCAAGACCGCTACGGTCGCAGGTTCGAATCCTGCCTCGGGCATGGATGTTTGTGATGTCCTTAAGTTAGTTAGGTTTAACTAGTTCTAAGTTCTAGGGGACTAATGACCTCAGCAGTTGAGTCCCATAGTGCTCAGAGCCATTTGAACCATTTTTGAACAGAGGCACAAGGGGAAGGAGTAAAACGTTACAATAACATTGACCGGTGTCAGTACCGCGTCCAGAGATATGAAGGTCAGTAGACCCATTTAACGTTATGCCTCCCTACGCCATAGCACCTACACCCCGACACGATTATGTTCGACAGTGTTCCTGAGTGCATTCCGTGTTCCCATCTCTGGACATAAGAGGGTACGTTCAGAATCCATACTCAAACCGAATCCGCTCTGTTCCGAGGACAGCATGCAATCCCTCTCCTCATTGGCCCAGTCCTTATGGAGTTGGCACCATCACAGTGCGGCCTATATGCGGGTGTAAACGGAACAGGACATGCTGTTGGTCAGGAAAAGAGACCACCACCATGCAGTCACTCACGCGAGATTGCGTGTCTTGCGGTCCTGTTAAATATGGTTTCAATTGCACCCGCTGTTTGACGTTGGGGTCTCTGCTTGCCTGATGCACAATGTAGCGGTCATCTGGTGCCGTGGTTGGTGGTGACTGACTGTCCTTCGCGCAGCAGTGCCTGTCGTTCGGAACGCTCCCCGTGCACATTAAATAATGCTGTGAGTAATTCCAAAACTTCCAGCCAACACTCGTCCCACTTTGTTTTTCCTCCAGCTTCTCGATGATTTCTCCCCGTTTGAAGGCATCCAAATGTTGCCTGCCCTAGCTGTGTTGTAATGAAGAACACGCTATAGTTCACCGCAACGACTCGCTGACTGACACACTGTCTTCTCCCGTTCCTTCAAGCGCTTCGTGTTCCGAGGCCAGCCCCCTATGGCGCTATAGTCACACTGACCTAAAGCCATGTGACGATCAGCATTCTGTGCACGACTGGGAGACCTCAAGCATCATGTTCCCGGACTTTTATTCGTTTCCGCCGAGTTATTACCTGACTTTATCTATCTCACCGTCCTTAAGATTTTTTAGAGCAGCGCATTTGGTCTCTAACTGCCCCGCATTTCAGCCACTTACATTGTTATTTAACCCTCCGTAACTCGCGAGAAAATTCGTGGCATGATCACTCTCGCGGATGACAGGTATCATCCACAAAGCAAGCGGTCTATTCGTATACTTTGAACTGTCTTTATGGCTGATTTTATGATTTTTTATTAAATCTAAATATAATACATTTAATATTTGTACACAGTATAATATATTCTAACGTTTGAAACAGTTCGACCATTCGAAGAACAATATCTCCAGCTGAATTACTGGCATTACATGGTCCCTCTGGTCGATTACCGACGTGCGGTTCTAAATTCAAAGGTTAAGCTGTTTTTACATGAACCAAAGCAAACACTCTTAACCGATACTTTGCTGGTTTGCTAGGGATGTATTGCCTGAATCGAATGGGCAGTTTCCTCTAAATGACAAAAGGTGTTCGTCAACATTAATATATTCACTAAGTGAAAAATATTTTTGGCAATTGTTCGTGAATAGTTCAAGTAGCTCTCTGATAGGAGCCAACTTGTCAGTCTCTCTGCGAACACCTCTATCACGGATATTATCGAACCTAAGTCACCTTAACAGAAACCTGAATTGGTTTTCACTTGCGCATAAATAACATGATTAAAGTCCGATTCCCTTTGAATTATCTCACAATTTCGATATACTCTTCCTAGAACATCTCAAAGATCGACACATATGTAACAAACCAATGAAAAATCTGCTATCTGTCGCATCTGTTTCTTTAGCATCCCTTTCCCTAGAGAAGTTACCACGAACTTCACTGATGGATATATTAGTGCATGTTGCGATAATGCTTATTATGTTTACATCCAAGAACAAATTTAGAATTTCTATCTTTTTTACACGAGCTTGATTTTTTGGTCCAGGCAAATGCTTAATAAAATTACAAGATCTGCTTCTAACAATGGTAGGATATTTATTTTTCCTCCGTTTAGTTATTCCATTTTTCCCTAAAAGAAATGCATCCTCTTGAGCTACTTCTTCCGGTGACTCATGTTCATCATTCTCTGGCACTTCTTGTTCTGTTCCTGAATCATGACCGCCTTCATGAACACAGTCCTCAGTCTCTGAGTCAGCGCTATCACTGTGAGCATCTTCATCACTCAGCTCATTGAACCATTCCAACCATACATTAGGATCTCTCCTAAACTCTGTCCGAGGGTTGTTTTACTTTTGACATTTCTTCCACAATCTCAAAATAAAGAGAATACTAAGCAACACGGAAGGTAACTACAGTCAGTTTCAGTAAGTCAAAATTTACGCACATGAAAGATCGATTGAATCTAGGAAAGCAATAAAGTAATAAAGACTTAAAACTTCCTGGCAGATTAAAACTGTGTGCCGGACCGAGACTCGAACTCGGGACCTTTGCCTTTCGAGGGCAAGTGCTCTACCAATTGAGCTACCCAAGCACGACTCACGCTCCGTCCTCACAGCTTTACTTCTGCCAGTACCTCGTCTCCTACCTCCCAAAGTTTACAGAAGTTCTCCTGCGAATCTTGCAGAACTAGCACTCTTGAAAGAAAGGATATTGCGGAGGTATGGCTTAGCCACAGCCTTGGGGATGTTTCCAGAATGAGATTTCCACTCTGCAGCGGAGTGTGCGCTGATATGAAACTTTCTGCAAGGTTCACAGAAGAGCTTCTGTAAAGTTTGGAAGGTAGGAGACGAGATACTGGCAGAACTAAAGCTGTGAGGACGGGGCGTGAGTCGTGCTTGGATAGCTCAGTTGGTAGAGCACTTGCCCGCGAAAGGCAAAGGTCTCGAGTTCGAGTCTCGGTCCGGCACACAGTTTTAATCTGCCAGGAAGTTTCATATCAGCGCACACTCCGCTGCAGAGTGGAAATCTCATTCTGGTAATAAAGACTTACTTTGTTTCAAATTGTGGCAGCAGAGCTCGCGTGGATGAATGGTGTCCTCCAGACGGTATTAATGTTTCATAAAGAACGTATCTTTCGTATCTGAAAGCCAACAATGATTGGAGCTAACTGCTGGAGAGTTAAGAGAAAGGTACTGAAAATGGCGCGATCTCAATCCTGCCCTGTCAGACAAAATTGAGCGGGAAAGTCATGTGGATGACGAGTGTCATCCGCGCGAGCGACGGAGGGCTAATATGTTTATAAATCGCGATTCTGCTATTGCTGGAGCGTCCTCGAAGAATAGTAACTTCCATTCTGGAACTCGAAAACTATTATCTCTCCGGCGCACCGAACTGATCTATCCGTGTATCGAACAATACAAAACGAAAGAAGTGCGACTTCTCCGGGTAGCGCTCTGCCGTGCTTGCGCGGTTGTGGTTATCGCAGGATCGCAGGTGCGAGGCGCAGGGAAGCTCTCTCGCCAGCCAGCGTCCTCCTTCCGCAAGCGGAGGTCAAGGCCTGCGCGAGTCTGTGGCGTGACGCGACGCAGCCAGACAGCCCGTGCGTTCCGACTTTCAGAGCCAGCCGGTGAGTGCGTGTGAGTGAGTGAGTGTGCGTGCCGGACTTTCCCGGCGGATGGGCGACTCCCCGACTCTGCGGTGACTCACGGGACAAACGGGCGCACCTCTACACCCCCCCCCTTCCTTCCCCCCTTTCCCGGACGCCAAAGAGCTACCTCAGTCAGCGTCCTTCTGACAACCTGTAACAAGCTCGTGGACCAAAAATCGTCAAGTTACTCTCCGTCCGAAACAGAATAGTATCAGAAAGGCTCAGCAGCACACTGACTGTGCAATGTGTGGCGTGTGTGACAAAATACAATTACTGACGGACTCATATCAATTATACGCACTGCTCCAGTGTTGAAGCGGTCTACGAGTCGCCAGCCTCGCTTTAACCTGTGAGTCAGGGTTACCACTGTCACAATTGTTATACCATTAACCAAAGTCCTGTAAAATCTAACTACTTCCAGAATAACACAGAGACCCATCTGCTGAACTGGTAAATGTACACAGCTAGTGTGCGAAAAAGCATCAGTTAAACTTCTGTTACACCACAAATCAATCAAATTTAAAAGCCGTACATTCAATTATTTACGAACAACTTAAGTTGTAAAGAACACAGAGAATGTTGAGGGGAAGGCGGACAAAAGATTGCGTTTTATTGGCAGAACACTTAGAAGATGCAACAGATCTACTAAACAGACTGCCTACATTAAGCTTGTCCGTCTTCTTTTGAACTACTGCTGTAGGATGTGTGCTCGTTACCAGACAGGGTTAACGGAGTACATCGAGAAAGTTTAAAGATGGGCAGGACGTTTTGTGTTATCGAGAAATAGGGGAGGGAGTGTCACGGACATGATACAGGATTTGGGGTGGACATCAGTAAAAACAAAGGCGTTTCTCGTTGTGACGGGATCTTTTCACGAAATTTCAATCACCAACTTCCTCCTCCGAATGGTAAAATATTTTGTTGATGCCAACTTATATAGGGAGAAACGATCAATAAAATAAGGGAAATCAGAGTTCGCACGGGAAGATATAGGTGTTAATTTTTTTCGTGCGTTGTTCGAGAGTGGAAAATACAGAATTATTCTGACGGTGGTTTGATGAACCGTCTGCCTGGCACTTAGATGTGGCCGGCTGGAGTGGCCGTGCGATTCTAGGCGCTACAGTCTGAAACCGAGGGACCACTACGGTCGCAGGTTCGAATTCTGCCTCGGGCATGTGTGTGATGTCCTTAGGTTAGTTAGGTTTAAGTAGTTCTAAGTTCTATGGGACTGATGACCTCAAATGTTAAGTCCCATAGCGCTCAGAGCCATTTGATTTGATCTTCTATATGAATAAAGCAACAGTATGATTCAGACTTGTAGTAAGCTTACATTAATACCATGAGGGATCGTAGGGTTAATTCCCTATTCCATTACTTAATATACTCATGTCTTCTTTATAATTATTTCATAGGCTGACCTGCTAGGCCATCTTAACAATCGTTATTCACTCACGTAACGACATAATGCAACCGTGTGCAACAAAACCCTTGTGCAGATGAGCCATTTAACAGGATTTGCACTCGTGCTCTGCTGGATTGGCAGCAGTAGACTTATCACTAACCAAAAGGGTAATTTGCACCCGTGTAAATCTACATTTGCAGTCCCATCAGAATCAGTTTCACTATGTGTATCAGTTTCACGACTTTCACAAAATGCTTTTTTAGCACAGGTAAAGAGTCTCTCCTCCCTACTGCAGCTGTATTACACGCTTCACCCACTCGTCCACTGTCCATCCGAAATCGTGTATCATTTCAGTGACACTCTCTCCCTTATTTCGCGATAATACAAAACGTGCTGATCTTCTTTGAACTTTTTCGGTGTAATCCGTCAATCCTATCTGGTAAGGATCCCTCATCGCGCAGCAGTGTTCTACATGAGGGGCAAAGCACTGAGAGGCTCCAGAGTGGCAATTGGGCGTCTTGCACACGGGCCGCCTACAAGCTGAGGGCTGGGGCTCCGTGAGGTGAACGAGCAGGCCGATGACCTGCCGTGTTTGTTGCCGTTCTGGCTACCGCCCTGCCTGCGAGTGCCTCCGTCGGCGTATCTCCGCGCAGGCAGCTCGGGCTGCGGGCTGCTGGAAACTCGCCAGCCAGTTGGATGTGACTGGCTGTCACTACGGACCGTTCCAATCTGTCAGCCGTGCTGCACTGCACTGCGTGTACCAGGCTAAGTGAAAAGCAGTCCGTCTGCTAGTGAAACACTTTTCAGCCGCTCGCGTGCGCTCAGTTTTCATCACAGTTGCCTCTTAGGTGAATGTACGATGTCCAGTGTTTTTCCAGAGAATTGGTTCCAAGTTCCGATACTGCAGAGTCTGCTACATATACATTTACGTCACAAACAGACCGGTCGTCTTAGGCTGTCCACGATCGTAGTTTGTAAGTTCCGCATATTTTTATTTTTCTGTTCACGTCCAATGCGTTCCGGAGCCACAACACTACTTTCAGAAAGCGCCGTATGTCTTTTTAGGCCTTAAATCTAATTCTGTTTATCACTCAACATTAAATGAGCGACACAGATTTTTGACCCACGAGAAAACCGGCTCAGACGAGACCAACAACAAAGTTTTATTAGTCGTTAACTTCATTTGGCCACAAAAAGCTCATTCTTAGCAATTACGCTTCAAATTATGTTTAACACTGTATGGCACGACAAAAATGACACAGTTTAATTTCTTGTTAAAGGATGTATTAAGTAACAAATGTGATAATTGTTTCGTTTACATAAATACGGGAAATATAATCATATCATACTCCACGAGATATCGCCCATTTTATTAGCATTCTGGGTCACCCAAACTGCCGGCCGTCGTGACCGAGAGGTTCTAGGCGCTTTAGTCCGGAACCGCGCGACCGCCGAATCCTACCTCGGGCATGGATGTGTGTGATGTCCTTAGGTTGGTTAGGTTTAAGTAGTTCTAAGTTCTAGGGGACTGATGACCTCAGATGTTAAGTCCCATAGTGCTCAGAGCCATTTGAACCATTTTTTGACCCAAACTAAGCTGATAATTTTCTTCTTGATAGTATGTAATTCATACGTTTGTGAGGTACCTTAGACAAGTTACCCCAAATATATCTACAACGAATAAATGTATCGAGGTGCGGTTGACAAGTTATGGCGGACATTATGACGAATTTTCTCAGGTCGCAATTAATTTTTAGCCTTCACAGCTGCTTTATGGTTTTCAGTACTGTTATCTTATAACTGCTTGAAAGTTATAAGCGTTGTTATATTTTTACTTCTTAATTGTGTTAAGTGCTGTTACCTTGTTACTGCTTAATAGTTTTCAGCGTTAGTATCTTGTTACTATTTGATCAACATCAACAAGTGTTCTGTCGTCGAAATTCCCCTAGATCGCTCTTTCCAATATCACGGAAAAAAATTAGAGTTTGATTTTTAAAAAGTCTGTGTTATAATTTTGTAGCTTCAAACGTAAAAAATTGCTACTGTTCATTAGAAAATTCGAAGCACTTCCTGCTATCTTTCAGTGCAAACGGGGCCTCGGTATAATTAACTCATTCTGCCTATACACTGCTCTGCCAAACTTACGGACGATATAGATAAAGTAACATAACATATTAACACCTACGTGGAAATGAATCAAAATGTGGGAGCATGTTTCCAGAGGCCTCCCAGTCTCGCACAGAAAGCTGGACGTCATACGCCGTGAGGCCAGCGTGACTATAGCACTAAATGGGGCTGGTCCCGCAATACGAGGCACTTGAAGGAACGGGAAAAATCAGTGGGTGTCAATCAGGGTGCCGTTACGGTACACTGTGGTGTGTTCTTCATTACAAAATGGCCCGGAGACGACATTTGGATGACTTCACCACGGAAAAGAATCATCGGGAAACTGGAAGAAAGACAAAGTGTGGCGAGTGTAGCCCAGGACTTAGGTACTGCTCATAGTATTGTTTCACGTGCGTGGGAAGCGTTCCCAACCAAAGGTACTGCTGCCCGAAGGACAGGAGGTGATCGACCAAGGTCAACTACAGCAACAGATGAGCGCTACATTGTGCAACAGGCAAGAAAGGATACACGCAGAACAGCGGATGCTATTGCAATCACATCTAACGGGTCTGGAAAGTACGCACTCTCACACTGCACACTGGCACGGTGGCTGTATGACGGTGGTCTGTTTGCTCGCCGACCAGTGCGTTGTGTTCCGTTGGCATCCTTACATCGGCAGCATCGTTTCCGATGGTGCCAAGAGCATAGAGACTGAGCCAAAGAGGAGCAGGGTCGAGTGCTCTTCTCGGATGAGAGCACAGTCAGTCCAAGTAGTGATTCTGGACGTACTGTCATACGGCGAGATGTGAGAACACGTAATGTACCCAGGACATAGGTTGGTTGGTCGTGGTGTTTTGGTGCGGGGAGGCATAACTTTGTATTGGCGTACCAACCTCCAAATAACTGAGTACGGTACACCCATCGATCTACGTTATGAGCTCTTTTCAGGAGTCCATTAGGCCCTGTCGTAATTTTTATGGATGACGGAGCGTGACCGCATCGAACAGCTCATGGAACGATAGAGTACTCGGCGAGTGGACTGCCCTGCCCGTTCACCCAACATTGTCATCGAGCACGCGTTCGGGAGAGGCCCACCAATGACTGTCCGCCAGTTGTCAACCGCGCTGGTGCTGGAATGGAACGACCTACTACATGCACTCCTTACCAACATTGTGGCCAGCGTGGGAGTGCCTTGCAGAGCATGCCTTGCCGTCCGTGTCTGTCACACGCCCATAATGAACAATATACCGCTTTTTGAAATGTCCAGGAGACCATCATAAGTCAGTATATTGTCTTCACAATATTGTAGCAGTTCTTTCTGTATAGGTCCAAGTTTCATCGAGCTATGTTACTTGACAATGACACAACATGCAAAAATTACTTTCGTTCTTAAGTTTTGCACAGCAGTGTATTTTGGGATATATTTATTCGTTCTATATATACAGGGTGGTCCATTGATAGTGACCGGGCCAAATATCTCACGAAATAAGAATCAAACGAAAAATCTACAAAGAACGAAACTCGTCTAGCTTGAAGGGGGAAACCAGATGGCGCTATGGTTGGCCCGCTGGATGGCGCTGCCATAGGTCAAACGGATATCAACTGCGTTTTTTAAATAGGAACATCCATTTTTATTACATATTCGTGTAGTACGTAAAGAAATATGAATGTTTTAGTTGGACCACTTTTCTCGTTTTGTGATAGGTGACGCTGTAATAGTCACAAACGTATAAGTGCGTGGTATCACGTAACTTTCCGCCAGTGCGGACGGTATTTGCTTCGTGATACATTACCCGTGTTAAAATGCACCGTTTACCAGTTGCGGAAAAGGTCGATTCGTGTTGATGTATGGCTATTGTGATCAAAATGCCCAACGGGCGTGTGCTATGTATGCTTCTCGGTATCTTGGACGACATCATCCAAGTGTCCGGACCGTTCGCCGGATAGTTACGTTATTTAAGGAAACAGGAAGTGTTCAGCCACATACGAAACGTCAACCAATGATGATGCCCAAGTAGATGTTTTAGCTGCTGTCGCGGCTAATCCGCACATCAGTAGCAGACAAATTGCGCGAGAATCGGGTATCTCAAAATCGGCGGTGTTGGGAATGCTACATCAACATCGATTGCACCCGTACCATATTTCTATGCACCAGGAATTGCATGGCGACGACTTTGAACGTCATGTACAGTCCTGCCACTGGGCACAAGAGAAATTAAGGGACGATGACAGATTTTTTGCACGCGTTCTATTTAGCGACGAAGCGTCATTCACCAGCAGCGGTAACGTACACCGGCATAATATGCACTATTAGGCAACGGAAAATCCACCATGGCTGCGACAAGTGGAACATCAGCGACCTTCGCGGGTTAATGTATGGTGCGGCATTATGGGAGCGCCGGCCGGAGTGGCCGTGCGGTTCTAGGCGCTACAGTCTGGAACCGAGCGACCGCTACGGTCGTAGGTTCGAATCCTGCCTAGGGCATGGGTGTGTGTGATGTCCTTAGGTTAGTTAGGTTTAATTAGTTCTAAGTTCTAGGCGACTGATGACCTCAGAAGTTAAGTCGCATAGTGCTCAGAGCCATTTGAGCCAACCATTATAGGAGCAAGGATAATTGGCCCCCATTTCATTGATGGCAATCTAAATGGTGCAATGTATGCTGATTTCCTACGTAATGTTCTAGCGATGTTACTACAAGATGTTTCACTGCATGACGAAATGGCGACGTACTTCAAACATGTCCGGCACATAGCTCGCGTGCGGTTGAAGCGGTATTGAATAGCATATTTCATGACAGGTGGATTGGTCGTCGAAGCACCATACCATGGCCCGCACGTTCACCGGATCTGCCGTCCCGGATTTCTTTCTGTGGAGAAAGTTGAAGGATATTTGCTATCGTGATCCACCGACAACGCCTGACAACATGCGTCAGCGCATTGTCAATGCATGTGCGAACATTACGGAAGGCGAACTACTCGCTGTTGAGTGGAATGTCGTTACACGTATTGCCAAATGCTTTTAGGTTGTCGGACATCATTTTGAGCATTTATTGCACTAATGTGGTATTTACAGGTAATCACGCTGTAACAGCGTGCTTTCTCAGAAATGATAAGTTCACAAAGGAACATGTATCACATTGGAATAACCAAAATAAAATGTTCAAACGTACCTACGTTCTGTATTTTAATTTAAAAAACCTACGTGTTACCAACTGTTCGTCTAAAATTGTGAGCCATATGTTTGTGACTATTACAGCGCCATCTATCACAAAGCGAAAAACGTGGTCCAACTAAAACATTCATATTTCTTTACGCACTACACGAATATGTAATAAAAAATGGGGGTTCCTATTTTTAAAAACGCAATTTGACCTATGGCAGCGCCATCTAGCGGGCCAACCATAGCGACATCTGGTTTCTCCCTTCAAGCTAGACAAGTTTCGATCTTTGTAGTTTTTTCGTTTGACGCTTATTTCGTGAGATATTCGGTCCGGTCACGATCAAAGGACCACCCTGCAGACCAGGTGGCTCGTCCCAGCTCCCTCACCCTGCATGTGCGTACATTCGTCCATTCTACTAAGAGCTCTGATAAAGTATTGTTCACTCGTCATCTATATGTTCCACATTGTCTCCGCGTGCTCGTGGCTCTTTTGCAATGGCCGTTCGAGACGACGCAGTGGTTTTCACACTGGTCTCGTATTGGGAAGTGACAGGGTTCAAACATCCACGTCTAGCAATCCTGATTAAGATTTTCCTCGGTTTTCTGAAGCATATCCGGTAATTACTGGGGTGTTTCGTATCCAACCGTGGCTGTACTAGTGGCCTCATCTCTAATAACTACGTCGTCGACAAGACGGCGTCTTCTGACTCTCTGTCCCTCCCCCTTTCCCTTCGGCGGTGAGCAGCGCCCGAAACTCAACAGATTCGATGTGTCAGATGAGAGACGCACGTCGCGCTAATGTCACGCCTCATATCCGGCGAGCGCACACAAACAGAGCGGCATGTTCGCGTAAACCAGGCGCCGGCACATGGGAGGCGGGGTGCGGCCTAAACTTGGGGAGTGACGTCAGAGCTTGAACTGTACGGCCTGGGAAGGCGCGGCGCTGGAATCCACACAGGCTGCGAGCAAAGGCCGATCCGCGGCGCTCAGATAAACCGACTGACTCAGTCTGCCCGTCCAGATACAGAGCGTGGCCCGGTCTAGACTCTTGTAAAATGCCCGCAGTCTGCACCCTACAGACCTCCATACGTCACAGCACAAACACGACACACCGCACGACGTCTACAGAAACCCGACCTACAGTGACGAACCAAACATTGTGATCACTGCTCCCCGCTAGTTTCAATGCTGCCTCGTGGTGTTGTGGGCACACAACGCGGTGAGCAAAGAATGAAACCGGAGCAAAGACTAGTGGGGAATCATTACAGCAGCGATTCTCGCCGCAGATGGGGAAATCAACTAACATAAGTGACTTCGCACACTATTGCCCATTAAAATTGCTACACCACGAAGTTGACGTGCTACAGACGCGAAGTATAACCAGCAGGAAGAAGATGCCGTGATATGCAAATAATTAGCTTTTCATAGCATTCACACAAGGTTGGAGCCGGTGGGAACACCTACAACGTGCTAACATGAGGAAAGTTTCCAACCGATTTCTCATACACATACAGCAGTTGACCGGCGTTGCCTGGTGAAACGTCGTTGTGATGCCTCGTGTAAGGAGGAGAAATGGGTACCATCACGTTTCCGATTTTGATAAAGGTCGGATTTTAGCCTATCAAAATGGCTCTGAGCACTATGGGACTCAACTGCTGAGGTCATTAGTCACCTAGAACTTAGAACTAGTTAAACCTAACTAACCTAAGGTCATCACAAACATCCATGCCCGAGGCAGGATTCGAATCTGCGACCGTAGCGGTCTTGCGATTCCAGACTGCAGCGCCTTTAACCGCACGGCCACTTCGGCCGGCTTTAGCCTATCGCGATTGCGGTTTATCGTATCGCGACATTGCTGCTCGCGTTGCTCGAGATCCAGAATATGGAATCGGTGGGTTCAGGAGGGTAATACGGAACGCCATGCTGGATCCCAACGGCCTCGTGTTACTAGTAGTCGAGATGACAGGCATCTTATCCGCATGGCTCTAATGGGTCGTGCAACCACGTCTCGATCCCTGAATAAAAATATGGGGACGTCTGCAAGACAACAACCATCTGTACGAACAATTCGACGACGTTTGCGGCAGCATGGACTATCAGCTCGGAGACCATGGCTGCGGTTACCCTTGACGCTGCATCACAGACAGGAGCGCCTGCGATGGTGTACTCGACGACGAACCTGGGTGCACGAATGGCAAAACGTCATTTTTTCGGATGAATCCAGGTTTTGTTTACCGCATCATGATGGTCGCATCCGTGTTTGGCGACATCGTGGTGAACGCACACTGGAAGCGTGTATTCGTCATCGCCATACTGGCGTATCACCCGGCGTGATGGCATGGGGTGCCATTGGTTACACGTCTCGGTCACGTCTTGTTCGCAGTGACAGCACTTTGAACAGTGGACGTTACATTTCAGATGTGTTACGACCCGTGGCTCTACCCTTCATTCGATCCCTGTGAAACCCTACATTTCAGCAGGATACTGCACGACCGCATGTTGCAGGTCCTGTATGGGCCTTTCTGGATACAGAAAATGTTCGACTGCTGCCATGGCCAGCACATTCTCCAGACCTCTCACCAACTGAAAACGTCTGGTCAATGATGGCCGAGCAACTGGCTCGTCATAACACGCCAGTCACTACTCTCGAGCCGGCCGATGTGGCCGGGCGGTTCTAGGCGCTTCAGTCCGGAACCGCGCTGCTGCAGCGGTCGCAGGTTCGAATCCTGCCTCGGGCATGGATGTGTGTGGTGTCCTTAGGTTATCTAGGCTTAAGTAGTTCTAAGTCTAGGGGACTGATGACATCAGACGTTAAGTCCCATAGTTCGTAGAGCCATTTGAACCATTTAAACTACTCTCGATGAACTGTGGTATCGTGTTGAATCTGCATGGGCAGCTGTACCTGTACACGACATCCAATCTCTGCTTGACTCAACGACCAGGCGTATCAAGGCCGTTATTACGGCCTGAGGTGGTTGTTGTGGGTACTGATTTCTCAGGATCTATGCACTCAAATTGCGTGAAAATGTAATCACATGTCAGTTCTCGTATAATATATTTGTCCAATGAATACCCGTTTATCATCTGCATTTCTCCTTGGTGTAGCAATTTTAATGGCCAGTAGTGTAAAAGGGAAAACTGTTATTGCGTGGCGTCTGGGAACACGCCTCTCGGAAACGGCGGAATCTACTGTCGCGTTCTATGGTCGTTAGCCTCTATGGAAAGGAGTTGAATGACGGTGAAACCACGAATAGAGCGACAACGTGATGTGTGTCCATGTCTATCACAGAACGTGGAGATCGAAGACTTGCCCGATTTCTAAAGCGGGATAGGCAGCGACTTGCGGCAGATTTGACGACAATGTTGGTGTCGTAATAAATGATTCAGAGCACACATTTCATTGCATATTGTTGAACATGGGACTCCGGAGCGGTTTGCGACCAGCGGAAAAACATATGGAGGACAAAAGTAAAGAGCAAGTGCGAAATGGAAGAGTGGTATAAGGAAGAGCTGAAAAATACTAAAATGGGAATGGGGCAGAGTTGTATGAAAGGAAATCATAAAGAGATTCGGATTGGACTATGTTGAGCAATAGTTCTATGACTTGATTTCAGGAGGGAGACGAAACAACATTGGTTTTAAGCCCGTGTCGTCCGCCCCGAAACTCGTTACAGGAGGCGTCCGCTGAAGGAAACGAGATGTTTTGATGAGGGCAGTTCCGTAATTGCTGCGTGCGACAGCAGAACAGTGCCCAAAGCCATTAGAACGCAATCTCTGTTTTCCTGCCGGCAACTGGTTATACTTTTACCGGGAACGTTCGCAGCTCATTCTACGGCAGCACTGGCGTCTGACGTCAGTCAGTGGCTAACAGCTTCCCAAGAAACCGCGGCCCCGTCCAGCAAAGAGTATAGGTCTGCGCACGCCAAGTGGCTATTCTTATGTGGACGATTAATACCCGAGACATGCCAGAGAGCATGTAAAAGTTTTTCTACATCTACATTTCTTTTCCCGAAGCGTCCTTGCAGTCCGTATGGGAGGGTACATCTGGTCTGCGGGAAGCTAAACGTCCGCAGGAGTTGCTATTTCTCAGATCTTGCCGTTTTGCTAGACGTAAGCGGTACAGATTAATATTTACGAATTTCCAGCATGCTGGATTACCTGTTGGTCAGCAACTTCTGTTAATCAGTACAACAAAATACAGTCCACAGGCCAGCCGCTGTGACCGAGCGGTTCTAGGCGCTTCAGTCCGGAACGGCGCTGCTGCTACGGTCGCAGGTTCTAATCCTGCCTCGGGCATTGATGTGTGTGATGTCCTTAGGTTAGTTAGGTTTAAGTAGTTCTATGTCTAGGGGACTGATGACCTCAGATGTTAAGTCCCATAGTGCTTAGAGCCATTTTTGAACCACTCCACAGTTGCAAATATTACTTTCTTTTTATTCAGTCGATGACTAGTTTCGGGCACTGACCCATTTTCAAATCATCGAAGCATAGACAAAAATTGTATTTCCGAATATTTGAAAATCATGCCAAAAATTTGCTAGGAACAGTTACAGGGCATACCATTATCTGTATGCGCTGTAATTGTTCGTTGCACATTTTTGACATGGTTTTCACATCTTCGGAAATACCGTTTTCGACTACGTTACCACGATCTGAAAACGGGTCTCGGCCCGAAACTAGTAATTAGGATGTAGTTTTCCACATCCACATAGGTAAACACTAGGGTGGTACCCATGTCCCACCTCTGATACCCGATACACAGAAACATTTAAATGCTGTCACCCTTGAACATGAGATTTAGGCTAGACGCAGACGGATAGGGTACACACTTTCCGTCCTGGGGGGGGGGGGGGGGGGGTGAATAAGAGGCTGATACCATATGTGTTAGTCGCTTTAAACCCATGATCATTATTCAGACGAATCAACGCGCAATTATGACGCTCAGGAATCGCTTTATACACTACTGGCCATTAAAATTGCTACACCAAGAAGAAATGCAGATGATATACGGGTATTCATTGGACAAATATATTATTCTATAACCGACATATGATTACATTTTCACGCAATTTGAGTGCATACATCCTGGGAAATCAGTACCCACAACAACCACCTCTGGCCGTAAGAACGGCCTTGATACGCCTAGGCATTGAGTCAAACAGAGCTTGGATGGCATGTACAGGCACAGCTGCCCATGCAGCTTCAACACGATACCACAGTTCATCAAGAGTAGTGACTGGCGTATTGTGACGAGCCAGTTGCTCTGCCACCATTGACCAGACGTTTTCAATTGGGGAGAAATCTGGAGAATGTGCTGGCCAGGGCGGCAGTCGAACATTTTCTGCATCCAGAAAGGCCCGTACAGGCCCTGCAACATGCAGTCGTGCATTATCCTGCTGAAATGTAGGGTTTCGCAGGGATCGAATGAAGGGTAGAGCCACGGGTCGTAACACATCTGAAATATAACGTCCACTGTTCAAAGTGCCGTCAATGCGAACAAGAGGTGACCGAGACTTGTAACCAATGGCACCCCATACCATCACGTCGGATGATATGCCAGTGTGGCGATGACGAATACACGCTTCCAATGTGCGTTCACTGCGATGTCACCAAACAGGGTTGCGACAATCATGATGCTGTAAACAGAACCTGGATGACGTTTTGCCATTCGTGCACCCAGGTTCGTCGTTGAGTACACCATCGAAGGACTCCTGTCTGTGATGCAGCGTCAAGGGTAACCGCAGCTATGATCTCCGAGCTGATAGTCCATGCTGCTGCAAACGTCGTCGAATTGTTCGTACAGATGGTTGTTGTCTTGGAAACGTCCCCATCTGTTGACTCAGGGATCGAGACGTGGCTGCACGATCCGTTAGAGCCATGCGGATAAGATGTCTGTCATCTCGACTGCTAGTGATACGAGGCCGTTGAGATCCAGCTCGGCGTTCCGTATTACCCTCCTGAACCCACCGATTCCATATTCTGCTGACATCATTGGATCACGACCAACGCGAGCAGCAATGTCGCGATACGATAATCCGCAATCGCGATAGGCTACAATCCGACCTTTATCAAAGTCGGATACGTGATGGTACGCATATCTCCTCCTTACACGACGCATCACAACAACGTTTCACCAGGCAACGCCGGTCAACTGCTGTTTGTTTATGAGAAATCGGTTGGAAACTTTCCTCATGTCTACAGGTTGAGTCCGCAGGTCGTGGTCGTGCGGTAGCGTTCTCCCTTCCCACGCCCGGGTTCCCGGGTTCGATTCCCGGCGGGGTCAGGGATTTTCTCTGCCTCGTGATGACTGGGTGTTGTGTGATATCCTTAGGTTAGTTAGGTTTAAGTAGTTATAAGTTCTAGGGGACTGATGACCATAGCTGTTAAGTCCCATAGTGCTCAGAGCCATTTGAACCATCTACACCTAGTAGGCGTCGCCATCGGCGCCGATTTGTGTGAATGTTCTGAAAAGCTAATCATTTGCATATCACAGCATCTTCTACCTATCGGTTAAATTTCGGGTCTGTAGCACGTCATATTCGTGTGTAGCAATTTTAATGGCCAGTATTGCAGTATGTACCAGTAGTCTGATCACTTGACATGACAATTATTCACCTGCTCGTATGGCGCAGTGCGCCAGCTGGTATTCAGTGAGGCCAGCAAGATCCTGATCCAATTCACGAGGAGTATCAGCGACTGTAGACTGGCACAACGGCCAACCTGAGCGTGTGGTTTCTATGTGGTTTCCCACGCTCGCTTAGGTGAATACTGGGCTAGTCACCAAATTCTGCTTCAGTACGAGACAGAAATGTGTTATGACGCACAATAAAGTTTACGTGATTCACAGACAGATGGCGCACACGACTTCCCTCCCTCAGGTTAGTCGACGACCGTAGCTTAGCTTAACGGCTTTGGCGTCAGGAAAGACCTCCGACCACAAAGTTAAATGATAATATAAAATTTGCCATATCCTCAAAGAGGAGACGTTGTACTGGATGGGACAAATGATAGCAAAAAGAAAGAAAGGCTTGACAATCAATATCAAAAGCAAACGAACCGTACATTACGGTTTTCTTACATTTGGTAAACTCGAATAGACGTTGGTGGGACCATTTTTCCCAATTGCGGGTCAGTGGTTTGCCAAACTGTCATCTTGCTACTGTTTTAGCAAGTTCGACACATTTTACGTCGCTGAAGTCCTCTTCGAATCGCGACGTCTTGAACGCCTTGTCACGGTTTGCGCGGCTCTCCCCGTCGGAAGTTCGAGTCCTCACTCGGGCATGGGTGTGTGTGTTGCCCTTAGCGTAAGTTAGGTTAAGCTAGATTAAGTAGTGAGTAAGCCTAGGGACCGACCACCTCAGCAGTTTGGTCCCATAGTCCTCGCCACAAATTTCCAAATTTCCTCTTCGAAGGCTCTTTCCAATGTCACAGGAAAAGTGTATAGTTTGCTGATTCGAGGGATGCTGCCCCGGGATGGTGGGTCCGCAACTGTTCATTACTGAGAAAATTTCAGCATTTTCTTTCATTTTGTCCGTCTCCGTTACAGTGGTTACCGGCTTCGAGTTGACACGCCCATCTTCAAACCATACACCTTGTTATTAACTTTAACTAGTCATACAATACTGAGCCAAAAGGCACGAATAGCTTCTGTTCAGAAAGTCAAACTGTGGCCAGCAAGTACTACCATTGGTTCTGTCATTGTCCGCAGCTCGTGGTCGCGCGGTTGCGTTCTCGCTTCCCGCGCCCGGGTTCCCGGGTTCCATTCCCGGCGGGGTCAGGGATTTTCTCTGCCTCGTGATGACTGGGTGTTGTGTGCTGTCCTTAGGTTAGTTAGGTTTAAGTAGTTCTAAGTTCTAGGGGACTGATGACCATAGCTGTTAAGTCCCATAGTGCTCAGAGCCATTTGAACCATTCTGTCATTCGTGTGCAACAGTAGATACATAGGCCAACTTATCAATGAAAGTGCTTGGTGTCCACAGTTTGATTTCGTGTACAGAAGCTATTCGTGCGTTTTGGTACCGTATTGTATGGATAGTTACAGTTGGTAACAACGTGTGTGGTTTGAAAATGGGCGTGTCAGCCCGAAACCGGTAACCACTGCAACAATTTGGAAATTTGTGGTATGTTCTGTGGGACCAAACTGCTGAGGTCATCGGTCCCTAGGCTTACACACTACTTAATCTAACTTAAGATAACTTACGCTAAGGACAACACACATGACCATGCCCAAGGGAGGACTCGAACCTCCGAAGGGGGCAGTCGCGCGAACCGTGGCAAGGCGCCCTAGACTGCACGGCTACTCCGCGCGGCCCACTGCAGCAAAAATTGAATATTCGTGCAACTGAAACGGTCAAAATAAAGAATAATACATAACAAAATTTTCAGATTTCCTCAAACTGTGTAGTTCCTCTACAAAAGAGTTCATAATTTGCCAGGTACAAATGTCAAATGTTACTTCATTTCTGCTCTGTTGGGGGAAGACGGAGTCAGATGATAGTGTACGTGGATCCATTAACGTTAGTTATGCATTTTACGAGTTAAGGTTGTTACGTAGGATGTTCATAGTCAGAAAGCTGCCATACAGAATGTTTTAAGATACCTGAAGATGGATCATCTACGATGATCGAAAACAGTAATTAATAAAGATTTATTTATGGGTCGCTCTCATCGGTTCTGAAATAGACCCTAAAAAAGGGCAGAATAAAAGAAAATGATGGTGCCCACAAGCTATAATTCGATTTGGCGAATCACACTGTAGCGCTCACGACGCTTTTTGCAGCCCGGTACCACCAGCTGGCTGGAGGGGAGCTGTTGCGAGTTGTGTACACAGCGCTGGTTCTCGGAACCCTAACCAGCCGGAACTCGGCAGCGCTTGATTCGCTCGCAGTCCCCGTTTCAGATCTCCATGGATTTCCATAAAGTCCGCCCGAGAGCGCACCATTTCCATCTCATGCATAATCTGCACTCCGCACTTCTTCTCCGGCCGGTCGGAGTCCGGTTGCACAGCTCCTGACAGGCGGAAATGAATCCATGTGCATTCTCGCCAGAAGCTCAGATCAATTTCCATTTGTGCCAGTGCAGTTTTCATTACGCGCGATTGTTCTTCCTCGCGTTGGATAAATACGACAGAACCATAGTCCCTCCAGGAGTCGTACGCAGCTGGTGCTCTTATTACTTGCTGAGAAACCTGCGTAAAGATAAAACATTCTTAATATGTACAATGAAGTTACCCTGAAAAAACTACTTTGAAGAGTTGAAAACAAGGTTAACGTTGGGGGTACTGTAAAAGATGAAATTATGAACGACTGAGGATCAATTGCATCCGCCAGAATGGTCGAAAGGTTTAACGCGCCGTTTCCGTGATACGGTGAGCCGAGCCACACTCAGATCGCACCCGCTTCGCGCCTTGTCGATTCTTTTCAGCCAGCCTATAACATAAGCGATTTTTAAGATACTTTTTCGGGAAAACTAATGAAGCAATTAACGTAAATCTTTTTGTACATTATTTCTTGAGTCTTGGACAGAATTTTCCGATTTTTTAAAGAAATTCAGTCATCGTTAAGCCTCCCCTCTGAGGAGTTAAAGTTTCTCTGCCCATAGTGAGGTGCGTCCTGACGGAAGCCCTGCAGTTTGCAAATATGATCTGAAATAAAAAACCAATCAATTTTCTTAATCTATAGGATGGAAATGCCGTGCGGCTGGGGCCTCCCGTCGGGTAGACCGGTTGGCTGGTGTAAGTCTTTCGAGTTGACGCTACTTCGGCGACTTGCATGTCGATGAGGATGAAATGATGATAAGGACAACACAATACCCAGACCCTGAGCGGAGAAAATCTCCGACCCAGTTGGGAATCGAACTCGGGCCATTAGGTATGACATTTCGTCGCGCTGACCACTCAGCTACCAGGGGCGGACATCTATAGGATAATGTGCACAGAGTAACAACACAGTTTTTTTAATTTAAAAAAAAAATAATAAAATGGAAGACGTTTCAAACAAAGATGTAGTTCAATCGTATGTTTTAGTTATATTTTTTGCATTAACTAATGAATAAATTAAAATAAAAAACTGCCTATTACTCCTTGCGGATATGCCCGAGGAGAAATTCAGCCAAATTTGAGGAGGACATCTTTATCAGAGTACCCGCGATCTATTTCATCAGCTTGAGACGTCCGCCATTTTTTACTTTATCAATTTAAAAAAAAACTGCTATTAATCCATGCGCATTATCCTACAAATTAAGAAATTTTTTGCTTTTTGATTTCAGATAAGATTTGCAAACCGTAGTACTTCCGTCATGGATGCACCTCCTTTTGGATAAAGCAACTTGAGCTCCTCGGATGGGGAGCTTAATGATGGCTGAATTTCTTATACATAAATAAAAAAAAAAAAATCAGAAAATGTGTCCACGAATCGATGCAAAAAGATTTACATTGAGTGCTTCATTAGTTTTTCAAAACAAAAATCATAAAAATCACTTTTTTAAAGGCTGACTGAAGTTAATGGACCCTTAACGACGAGGGCAGGTGAGCCGGCCAGCCTGGATGTAGCTTTAAGGCGCTTTTCCACATCCCACTAGGTGAATAATGGGTTGGTACCCACGTCCCGTCTCTGTTACAGGGATCGCAGACATTCAGTACATGTTCGCAGGGATGTAGAGTCGCATACTTGTGTTCGTTCATTGTGCTTCTCAGAATAACGAGATGACTCAAGGAATGCCACGAAAACATTCCCCCGGCCTGGGCCATTCCGACGATTGTTGCACGGTGTTTGCTTTTAGACGTTTCAATCCATACACACCAACGGCCATCTGTCCGTAAGGGCATAAAAGGTGATTCATCCGTAAAGACCAGCTGTCTCCATTCAGTGGACGTCCAGTTGCGGTAATGGCGTGAAAATTCCAGCTTTCGTCGCTGATTAGCTGCAGTCAGCATGGGTGCATGAACCAGACGCCTGCTGCGGATGTCCGTATACAGCAACGTTCGCCGAACGGTCGTTGAAGGTCACTGCTGGTAGTCCCTAGGCTCATCTGGGCTGCCAATTGTCCAATATATGCACGCTTACTCGCCCGTACACATGTATGCACCCGTTGTTCACCCCTGTGGCCCGTAACGAAAATGTTCAAACGTGGATGAATTCCTAAGGGAGCAAACTGCTGAGGTCATCGGTCCCTAGACTTTCAGGCTACTTAAACTAACCAATGCTAAGAACAACACACACACACACACCCATGCCCGAGGGAGGACTCGAACCTCCGGCGGGAGGGGCCGCCCCATCCGTGACGTGTCGCCTCAAACCGCGCGGCCACTCCGCGCGGCGGCCCGTAACGCACGACACATGCCTAGGCGGCCGTTTTGGATAGCACCATTTTGCCATACATGTTATACTTTAACCACAGTGGCACGCGAACATTTTACAAGCTCAGCCGTTTTGGAAATGCTTCCAAAAGCCAATGATCATCACATGAATCGCTCTGTTCCCGCATTATGACAACGACGTCCCGCCGACACGCTTTACACACCCTACACTGCTAGTCAGCCACCTGCTGTCTGTGAGTGGTGAGCCGTGGCGAGCTGGCGCCAGTGTTCTTTTGTTCATGTATCGTTGAGATCGATTGTGGTTGAGCTAAGTTATCTCTGCTTTCGCGTGTCTTATCTTCCAGGCGAAGCGAAGTTCTTTGTTGTTAGCCTTCGACGGGTAACCCTCGAGATCTGGTGACATTCGCGGGGAGACGAGTGTCACCGGCCGTCGAACGAGTGTGATGACCGTTACACGTTGTGGTGTGAAATCGGTTGGGCATTTTGCCGAGATGGGCAGCTTGGAGATACAAGATCTGTGACTTCGCTGGGAACAAAATTTGAAGGAAAGCGGTGAAGCTGTGGAACCCGCTCCCTCGTATTGTGGACCTGATATGGAGTAAGTCGTCGTGATTTTAAACTTTATTATTATTATTGTGAGACTTTCATAGGCGAACCTTAAGACTGTGTGGAAGAGATCAGTTGGCCTAATTAAATGGTGGCTGTTATTTGAAAATTTTCTCAGAAGTCTTACTAGTGCTTTGTGTCTCTTGTAATCAAATGATTTTATATTGCCGTCCTTAAAGACTGCACTCTATTAATACAGTTGTCCATGTGCAAGTGAGTCAAAGGTTCTGCCGAATGTTTCTATGTTTCAGAGTTATTGCAATGTCTTTGTGACTCGCGCAGAAACTTTTGATTGTGACAGCGCCTTGGCGGGGAGTGGAAAATCGGAGGTCTAGACCTCGCAGTGTTTAAGGACCTGGCCACTACCGGAGCTGTTCACAAATCGCATTCCAAAGTTTAGTATTTATCTTCCTTCCGTCAAGGCGGGTTAAGCTGATATATATTGTATGTAAGCTGTTTGTGTGTTGTTGTTGTTGTGGTCCTCAGTCCAGTGACTGGTTTGATGCAGCTCTCCATGCTACTCTATCCTGTGCAAGCTGCTTCATCTCCCAGTACGTACTGCAGCCTACATCCTTCTGAATCTGCTTAGTGTATTCATCTCTCGGTCTCCCTCCACGATTTTTACCCTCCACACTGCCCTCCAATACTAAATTGGTGATCCCTTGATGCCTCAGAACATGTCCTACCAACCTATCCCTTTTTCTAGTCAAGTTGTGCCACAAACTTCTCTTCTTCCCAATTCTATTCAATACCTCCTCAGTAGTTATGTGATCTACCCATCTAATCTTCAGTATTCTTCTGTAGCACCACATTTCGAAAGCTTCTATCCTCTTTTTGTTCAAACTATTTATCGTCCATGTTTCACTTCCATACACGGCTACACTCTGTACAAATACTTTCATAAACGACTTCCTGACACTTAAATATATACTCGATGTTAACAATTTTCTCTTCTTCAGAAACGCTTTCCTTGCCATTGCCAGTCTACATTTTATATCCTCTCTGCTTCAACCATCATCAGTTATTTTGCTCCCCAAATAGCAAAACTCCTTTACTACTTTAAGTGTCTCATTTCCTAATCTAATTCTCTCAGCATCACCTGACTTAATTCAACTAGATTCCATTATCCTCGTTTTGCTTTTGTTGATGTTCATCTTATATCCTCCTTTCAAGACACTGTCCATTCCGTTCAACTGCTCTTCCAGCTGTTTGTATATGAACATGTTTTCTTAAATGCCAGGGACTGGCAACTGGCTGAACCTTAAACTGCATAGCATCTGCTTAGTTCCATGTGCAGCTTTTTCTAGTAATTTTTTTTATTAACACGTCTGAGCACGTGAACATTTATTTTTTAAAGATCAGTGTTTCTGCTGTAGTTTTTTTTTATTTAAGTGGTTCTGTCATGTTATGTAATGGCATCTTAGCTTGGCACTAGTGTTTAAGTGTTATTAAGTCACCCTTTACCTGTAATTGTTCTCATTATATCTATTTTGAGAGAAGTCCTATATGGGAGTTCGAAGTTCTAAAGTTTGTCAGTAACCCTTTTCTCTTAATTTGTTTGTTGGAGACTGAGTACGTTGGGTTTCCAATAGTATTTGCAAAGTTTTATCTGGTGGCTCGTTCACAATTTGTAATTATCAATTTTTTTTAAAGGGGTAATGTCAATAAACTGTCTTAATTATAAACTGTGACTACCAACCATGATTCCATCCCGCCTCCTCTTTTGTGGCATTTAAGATATGTTGTGTAAGTGTGGTACGATTAAGGAATCACGTATCAAGTGGTTATTCCACATTGACGTGGAAAATAGGCAATGGTCACATTAGTTTGACTGCACTATGTATTTCCTTAGGATAATTCTACACATGCTCGGTGAGTAATCTGCATTTCCTACAACCATTTCCACGTGACTCTTCCATTTTAGATCTTTCCCGACGGAAACTTCTAGATTTCGCTTGAAATCCTCTTTCTCCGTCGATACATTTCCTTTAACTGCAGCAAGTTACTCCGATTTTCCCTATCCAGCTCGACTGACGTTCTGCCCTTTTCCCACTCTCGTTGCACTTAGAAGCTGCATGCAAACAATGTAGACGTGAGGCAGAGTGCTTCCGTGCCTCAACTGATTGTCACGTACTTATTTGCAGAACGTAAACACCAAATCGCGCGTCCAACAGCCGCGGTCGGTGCTATCTAAACACAACGAAGGCAGCACGTCTTCCAATCGACATCGTGGTTGCTGCAGCTCCTCGTTCGTCTACGTCCAGATCATTAGTGCGGCCTCTGAAACGCGTGCCTCTTCGTAACCGACAACTGCAGCGGAGGAAAATATTCGCAAAGTCACAAAACTGGTAAACATATACATGTCGCCTCTGTTAAATGCCCAATGCGACACAGAAATTACGGAGCTGGTTTGGTTCAAAAATGGCTCTGAGAACTGAGGACTTAACTTCTGAGGTCATCAGTCCCCTAGAACTTAGAACTACTTAAACCTAACTAACCTAAGACATCACACACATCCATGCCCGAGGCAGGATTCGAACCTGCGACCGTAGCGGTCGCGCGGTTCCAGACTGTAACGCCTAGAACCGCTCGGCCACCGCGGCCGGCGAGCTGGTTTGGCTTTGGAGCCCTTCATCCGTGATATGCCCCATATACGACTGCAACAGGTCTTTGACAATGATGCGTGTTCGATCAGAGTATTGTAGTGTTGGTGTTGTTTATAGAGGATAGTGAAAGGAACGTAAAGCCATATGGCGTTCTCGGCTGGGAAGCACTATGGGTTTTTCCAGTCGCCTAGTACAAAAATTTCCGTCACTTGCGCTCAATAAAAAATGGAAATGATCGTATGGCATTCTTGGCCGGGAGGCCCCATGCGGGGGAGTTAGGCACTTGCGCTCAGTGGCAGCTTTCCACCGCAGAGTACGGGTAACGTGCGCCATTTGTGAATCTCTGAAGTGTATCTGACTGTGATGAATGCGTGGTTAGGGTTAGTGTCGTATTTGTGTTTTTAATGACGATAAGAGAGAAGGGCAAGGCTTTCTGCTCCAGAAGATCACGAAGGGGTCCGCCGCGCTTAACATCTGTAGACGTCGGACGGAGCACCATTAACAGTGACACATCCCCACACAGCTTGAGACACAGTGGGCATATTTTGAATTTAACCCATATCTGTACGGCAGTTTCTCGCTGTCGTCCTCAGACATCAGCTGTATTCCAGAATGGTACCGTCCCTAGTTTGGAAATATTTCACAAAGTGCAGTAGCAATGAAGCACAATGATCCATTTGCTTTTAAAGAGTAAAAACGAATGAAGGCACAACAAACTAGCGACATTATATAAGGAGAAAACATTAACGGTGGTCCTTAGATGAAAGCTAAATTTTGTTGGTACAATTTTATTGACGTGCTATACACTCAGGATAATAATAGAACCTTTAATTTTGTGGTAGCTCCAGGGTTTTATTTACTCGCGTCCAGAACATCACATACATATATAGCCGATAGACAGCAATTTACAAACAATATAAGTACATGATTAAATTCCATATGACATCCAAAAGTCCGCCGTTTGAAGTGCTGTATCACTGGCGATAACCAGATCGTCCATCGGGTATGGGGCTGGGAGGTTTCTACAGTTGAGCAGGTGTTGGTGATCCTACTGTTCGCCACATTCGCATAGTTCATCTCCTGGGGAGAAACCGCATTTCTTCAAATTGACCTTACATCGGGATACACCATTTTTCACCCTGTTGAGGACCTTCCATGTTTTATATGGGAGGTGACGTCCTTTAGCAAGCTCATCTTTAAGGTTGTTCCAGTACCTCTCCGATGATGAGTTACGCGAAAACCGTGTTCGACGATTTGCAGATGGCGATAAAAGTGATTCTATTGAACGGAGGAAACTCTTTCTTGATCCTAATCGTGGATGTTGGTATTCAAATCCGAACAAGGGGTGTCTTGGAACTGTCTCCTGTTTCCGCTTCTCTTTTTCTGCTGCTGTTCCTTCTTCTGATATGTGGAGGTGCTATGCCCATGAGATGATATATTTTATTAATAGGAGTTGCCCGCAAGCAGCCAGTGACTATGCGTCCTGTTTCATTAAGGGCAATGTCCACTTGTTTGGCATGGTTGGAGTTCAGCCGCACGGGTGCTGCATATTCAGCAGCTGAGAAGCATAAGGACAATGCAGATGTGCGAAGAACATCTGGTTGTGCGCCCCAATTGTTACCTGTCAGTTTCCGAATGATGATGTTCCTAGCAGATACTTTCATTTTTGTGTCCTTGCAGTGGACTTTGAAGGTGAGGGAACGGTCTAGCTTTACTCCCAGGTATTTTAGGGTATCGGAGTTGGTCAGTTGTTGTCCTCTCCACGTTATGTTTAGGTTCCAGGGTGAAAGGCTGATATCATTCACAAGTGATGACGTATGGAAGTCACCAAATTGTAACCCTTTGCTCTCGTCGTCGCCGCGCCCGTCTCCTTTACCTTTTGTAACCTTTGCCGGAGACGACGGACCGAATTCTGCCACATTCTCAAACACCACCCCGCACTATGATCGTTATCTCCTGCTCCTTCACCTTCATTAGAATTTTCAGTCTTTGTTCGTAGTCCACGTTCATTACTGGAATTAATAGCAATCGAACAACCGAAAATCGATTTTGCAGAAACCAGTTATTTTGAGTGGTTTTTAACACTCAGGTTGAACTGAAGGCGAAAAGAACCGGTTGTTTCATAGATAACGGCTATCCCTCCTTCATACCAGCAGGGTAAACAGTATGAGATGCGCTATTGCCGGATAATCGGCTACACAGATCGCAGCTTACCGCCCCTCACAGCCAGACAGTCTTCCTCTCACAGTCGCATATCTCTCTGACTCAACATCGAAGTGTCAGCCTGCAGGCCAATAGCACAATGTGTTCGCTGCAGCCCTCCTTGGCTTCTTGCTCGTTTCTCCGTATTCTCGCGTGACGTGCCCTGGTACCCATCAAAGTGATAGATGTTTCCCCCAACTGTTGAAGAAGGTTAGAGCGGTGCCCAATATATCTTGTATCATTTTCTTCGCTTGGTAAATTTGCTACAATGGCAATAGGGCACTAAGGAAATCGCAGTAGATGAAAAGATTGTGCTTTGAAGACGTCTCATCTGCTCCACTGCTAACAAGACTGCGTGTGTATTCACTGAGAGGTCGAATTTTTAAGACACGGTCTGGAAATACGACTCAACAGCTAGCGGACTTCCCCTTGTTATAAAGAAGATATGTTTCTGCTTTCAGTTCCATTTTCAAGTAATTTGCGAATACAATGTTCATGACATCAGTTACGTATATAGTACGCCTTGCACATTTAGTTGATTACATATTGGAACTTACATCTACGGTGAACTTGACGACCATATTACATGGATAATAAACTGTAACGTAACTGTCAGGGCTCAGTAGTTGGTAAAATTACATAATTGTAATGTTTGTTTAACATTGATTATGTTTTGACAGTAATTTGACAGCTCTGTTACTATGAAGTTATCTGTTTGCAAAGTATATGCAACCAAGCAGCGACGGTGTTATTTCTGACTGGCTGAACTTCAACGTAGGTTATTTTTCACTGTTGTGTATTATTTGTTTTTAATTTCATTCCTTTACATGCTCCAATATTTTCAATAAAATTTTTAGGTGGAATTTGTGTTTAAAATCTGTATCTTCGTTTAACACAAATTCTACCTAAAAGACGTTATTGAAATACCGGGTGGTTATAATTAAACTTTTCCCCCGCCGGAGGTTCGAGTCCTGCCTTGGGCATGGGTGTGTGTGTGTTGTGCTTAGCGTAAGTTAGTTTAAGTTAGCTTAAGTACCGTGTAAGCCTAGGGACCGATGACCTAAGCAGTTTGGTGCCATTGAACTTGCCACAAACTTGCAATTTTTAACTAAACTTTCCCTATTTAATACGTTATAACATGCAAACTAATAACTGTACGAGTACCAAACTTGGTAGCATTAATGTCAAGGACACGGGGAAGAGAAATAATGCAGAATCAATTCAGTTGAAACACTTTTAATGTGCTGCTAAGCTACATCATACCATTAAATAGCGGGACTGTTACAAAAGGAGCCAATATGGCACCCATCAGTGTCCAGAAGAGTCTGAAAGCTCAGGATTGCATTCTGCACAGCAGAACGAAGCATGTTCGTAGGTGTTGATATGCTGCGCTTCAGATCAGCAACCCCGTCCTTCAGACAGATCCACAACCAGAAATCACAGGAAGTGAGATCAGGTGATGGTACCGGCCAAGCATTTGGAAACGATCGGCTGGTAATTCAATCGTTTCCAAATGTGTTTCGGAGAAGCAGGTGAACTTCACGAGCGACGTGCGATGGAGCCCCATCTTGCATGAAAACTTTAGTTCAGTGCGTCTCTCTCCTTTAGGGCGGGTATGACATGCCGGCGAAGCATATCGCACTAACGTTGGCCAGTCACACTGCACTTCTTTGGTCCTTGAGGGCCAATCTGTTCAAAAAAGAACAGGCCAATGATGAACGTAGCCGTGAAGCCACACCATAAGGTGACACGTTCTCCATACAGAGGAACTTCATGCACAGTGACTGGAGGTGAATATCCTCACACTCGGCAATTCTGTGTGCTCACCTCACTCGTGAGAGAAAAATGAAATTCGTGTGTCCATTGGATGGTCCAGGGCCAGCTCTCGTCAACGTCAATCTTTGCGAGGAAGTGGAGATCAAAGTCAACACCTCATTGTGCGTCCTGTGGTGCAAGATAATGTACGATACGGATCTTGTACGGATACCATTTGAGAATGCTTCGAAGCACTTTCATACAGTGGACCACGGGATGTTCAACTGTCGTCACACAGCACGCGCACTGCCTTACGATCGGGAATTGCGCGCAGTGTTATCTGCCATAGCAATAGCGATTTCATCAACCACCTGTGGTGCAACCGGTCGTCGGCCTCTTACCGGAGCGACGCCCAGTTCTCCAGTCGATTCGAACTTCTTCATCACGCTCCGCACAGCAGGTGGAGAAAGAGGATCCTTTCAGCTGGCGATATTCTCGAAGTGCAGCTGCAGCATTACTGTTGTTTAGAAAATAGAGCTTCACCAATAATGCCCAGCTCCTTTTGTTCAAGCTCATGTTGACGCGTCAACAAGAGCACTGTGACTGGTCAGGTGTGTGAAACAATGAATCACGATGACTAACCACGCCGCATGGTGGCCATAGTTGAAACTAGACGGTGGCACTGTGACACATGGAATCAAGCGCCCCATACTCTGGAAATTAATGCTACCAAGTTTGGTACTCGTACGTTTTAATTAGTTTCCGTGTTATAAAGTATTACATAGAAAAAGTTTAACTATAACCACCCGCTACTTGAACACGAGAGGAGATAAAATTAACAACAACCAACAACCAAAGATAATGTACATCGAACTCCAAACATCGTCGCTGTCTATTTTCATATACTTTGTCCGCCTGCTTAGCTTAGTGGGGTGATGGCGTGCCTACCACGGTCCGGGTTCCAGATTTTCTCCGCTCCTGGGCTGGATGTTGTGTTGCCCTCGTCATCATTTCATCCTTATCACCCGCACACGCCCAATGTGGCATCGACTGAAATAAAGACTTGCACTCGGCGTCCGAACTTCCCCGGATGGGGCCTCCCGGCCAACAATGTCACACGACAATTTAATTTCATATACACTCCTGGAAATGGAAAAAAGAACACATTGACACCGGTGTGTCAGACCCACCATACTTGCTCCGGACACTGCGAGAGGGCTGTACAAGCAATGATCACAAGCACGGCACAGCGGACACACCAGGAACCGCGGTGTTGGCCGTCGAATGGCGCTAGCTGCGCAGCATTTGTTCACCGCCGCCGTCAGTGTCAGCCAGTTTGCCGTGGCATACGGAGCTCCATCGCAGTCTTTAACACTGGTAGCATGCCGCGACAGCGTGGACGTGAGCGAGGGCGTATAGTGGGCATGCGGGAGGCCGGGTGGACGTACCGCCGAATTGCTCAACTCGTGGGGCGTGAGGTCTCCACAGTACATCGATGTTGTCGCCAGTGGTCGGCGGAAGGTGCACGTGCCCGTCGACCTGGGACCGGACCGCAGCGACGCACGGATGCACGCCAAGACCGTAGGATCCTACGCAGTGCCGTAGGGGACCGCACCGCCACTTCCCAGCAAATTAGGGACACTGTTGCTCCTGGGGTATCGGCGAGGACCATTCGAAACCGTCTCCATGAAGCTGGGCTACGGTCCCGCACACCGTTAGGCCATCTTCCGCTCACGCCCCGACATCGTGCAGCCCGCCTCCAGGGGTGTCGCGGCAGGCGTGAATGGAGGGACGAATGGAGACGTGTCGTCTTCAGCGATGAGAGTCGCTTCTGCCTTGGTGCCAATGATGGTCGTATGCGTGTTTGGCGCCGTGCAGGTTTGCGCCACAATCAGGACTGCATACGACCGAGGAACACAGGGCCAACACCCGGCATCATGGTGTGAGGAGCGATCTCCTACACTGGCCGTACACCACTGGTGATCGTCGAGGGGACACTGAATAGTGCACGGTACATCCAAACCGTCATCGAACCCATCGTTCTACCATTCCTGGACCGGCAAGGGAACTTGCTGTTCCAACAGGACAATGCACGTCCGCATGTATCCCGTGCCACCCAACGTGCTCTAGAAGGTGTAAGTCAACTACCCTGGCCAGCAAGATCTCCGGATCTGTCCCCCATTGAGCATGTTAGGGACTGGATGAAGCGTCGTCTCACGCGGTCTGCACGTCCAGCACGAACGCTGGTCCAACTGAGGCGCCAGGTGGAAATGGCATGGCAAGCCGTTCCACAGGACTACATCCAGCATCTCTACGATCGTCTCCATGGGAGAATAGCAGCCTGCATTGCTGCGAAAGGTGGATATACACTGTACTAGTGCCGACATTGTGCATGCTCTGTTGCCTGTGTCTATGTGCCTGTGGTTCTGTCAGTATGATCATGTGATGTATCTGACCCCAGGAATGTGTCAATAAAGTTTCTCCTTCCTGGGACAATGAATTCACGGTGTTCTTATTTCAATTTCCAGGAGTGTACTATGTAAACATGCAACATCATAGTAAGATAAATGCCAAATTACTGTCATAACACTTTAAACGTTTAACAAATATATCATTTACGTAAACAAACAACTGAGCACTGATACTTACGTGACAGTTTACTATCGATGCAATATGGACGTCAAGTCCACGTTCGACGTAGATGCCAATATGTAATCAATCAAATGTGCAAGACGTTACTGCGTACGTAAATGATATCACCAACATTGCACTCGCATGTTACTTAAAAATGGCAATGAAAGTCGAAACGGATCTGTCGTGAAATAAAGAATGATTGCAGCTCTTTTGGGTCTACTTTATAATAATGTCATTATGTGACTATACTATACTACACGCCCAAATGAACAAAAAATTGGACTTCTCTTGCTTTGAACCATCACTGATCACTATATTAAAAGCATTATGCATATCTAAAACTTTGTTAAGATTTAAAGGTCAAATCTGAGAGCAATTCAATCTTAAATTTTGTCAGTTATAAAATAATTCTGGCCCTCTCCAAGAGCCAAGGTGGGGACCTGTTCCAACCTTGTCGTAAAACCTAAAATCTGTCACACCCATATCTAAAAGGCAGTCGTTTTCGTCACTGTGTGACCAGCGGAATAGTATGGAAGTGTGTATGGTATGCATATTGTCTTATAGGCTTGTCGCATCATGATGTTCCTGAAGTAATACACTATGCGATCAAAAGTATCCTGACATCCCCAAAAACATACGTTTTTCATATTAGATTCATTGTGCTGCCACCTGCTGCCAGGTACTACATATCAGCGACCTCAGAAGTCATTAGACATCGTGAGAGAGCAGAATGAGGGGCCCCATGAACTCACGGACTTCGAACGTGGTCAGGTGACTGGGTGTCACTTGTGTCATACGCTTGTACGCGAGATTTCCACACTCCTAAACATCCCTAGGTCCACTGCTTCCGATGTGATAGTGAAGTGGAAACGTGAAGGGACGCGTACAGCACAAAAGTGTACAGGCCGAGCTCGTCTGTGAACTGACAGAGAACGCCGACAGTTAAAGAGGATCGTAATGTGTAATTGGCAGAAATCTATCCAGAGCATCACAAGTGGAATTGCAAACTGCATCAGGATACACTGCAAGTACTGTGGCAGTTAGGCGGGAGGTGAGAAAACTTGGGTTTCATTGTTTGGCGGCTGTTCATAAGCCACACATTCAGTCGGTAAATGCCAAACAACGCCTCGCTTGGTGTGGGGTGCGTAAACATTGGACGATTGAACAGTGGAAACCAGCAGCGGTGGCCGAGCGGTTCCAGGCGCTTCAGTCCGGAACCGAGCGACTGCTACTGTCGCTGGTTCGAATCCTGCCTCGGGCATGGATATGTGTGATGTCCTTAGGTTAGTTAGGTTTAAGTAGTTCTAAGTTCTAGGGGACTGATGACTTCACATGTTAAGTCCCATAGTGCTCAGAGCCATTTGAACCATTTGAACAGTGGAAAAACGTTGTGTAGAGTGACGAATCACGGTACATAGTGTGTCGATCCGATCGCAGGGTGTGGGTATGGCGAATGCCCGGTGAACGTCATCTGCCAGCGTATGTAGTGCCAACAGTAAAATTCGGAGGCCGTGGTGTTATGGTGTGGTCGTGTTTTTCATGGAGGGGACTTGCACCCGTTGTTGTTTTGCGTGGCACTATCACAGCACAGGCCTACATTGATGGTTTAAGCACCTTCTTGCTTCCCACTGTTGAAGAGCAATTCAGGGATTGCGATTGCATCTTTCAACACGATCGAGCATCTTTTCATAATGCACGTCCTGTGGCAGAGTGGTTACACGACACTAACATCCCTGTAGTGGTCTGGCCTACACAGAGTCCTGATCTGAATCCTATAGAACACCTTTGGGGTGTTTTGGAACGCCTACTTTTTGCCAGGCCTCACCCACCGACATCGATACCTCTCCTCACTGCAGCATTAATTGAAGAATTGGCTGCCATTCCCCAAGAAACCTTCCAGCACCTGACTGAACGTATGCATGCTAGAGTGGAAGCTGTCATCAAGGCGAAGGGTAGGTCAACTCCATATTGAATTCCGGCATTACCGATGGAGAGCGCCACGAACTTGTAAGTCATTTTCAGCAGATGTTCGGATACTTTTGATCACATAGTGTAGCTGTACTAAGGAATGATAGTTTCGAAGCCCTGTATACGTTTAAGTAGCGAGTAGGGCGGTATTTCGGAACAGGACACGGTCATTGACCGACTGTGCCGGGCAGATATGAAGCCCGCTGTGGCGCCCGGAAGTTGGGTGCCAGTGTGTTTCCGCGACAGCTGACGTCAAGATTTACTGTATGGCGAGTGCTGCTCTATCAGCAGATAACAGCGCGCAACAGTTGTTGCATTGGCTATCACTGCGGAAGCACTACGGCATGAGACTGTTCAGTAGCTAACGTATCAGAACGGCACCAAGTCCGTCAAGCACTGTTCTGACGTACCAGTGCCAGCACCAGGTTGAAAGACACTTCAATGTATATATGGGGAAAAAAGATGGTGGAGGGGAGGGGTGTGTTCGTTGCTCATTGCGCGCTTATTATCATGCAAATCCCGTTCCATGTGACGTTACGCCTCCAACTATAAACCAAGCCACCACTCCATAAGAGACACAGATCCGTCTCATTAACTCGATTGACCATCCAGGCAAAATTACTTGTTTGGAAGACGGTGATCCATCCTGTTGTTTTACATGGATGTTGGATCTGGGGCATGGCTGGCGGGAATCCACCTACAGCAAATCCAAATCTTTCGAAACAAAGCCTTTAGAATTATTGTTAACACGTCTTGGTTCGTTCTCAAACTCAGAAAATTCATCACACCATCTCTTTTCGTCCTTAGGTTCAGATCCATTCAAAGCAGCCTGAGAACAACACTAATCAACATTTTAGAGCTTAATGCTTAATAACACAAGTACGAAACTACAAAGCCCCGTAATTCATACAGAAGGCCTTTGCCGACGTCACATGATCCTCCAGAAATCCCGACCCTTTCAACTTCATTTACTACCATTTTACCTCCTGCTGCAACTACTCAAAATCAACTCTTCTAAACCCAGGCAACAATTATATAAGTAGCACGAACTACCTGCAGCTTACGGCCTTTGACTTCAACCTCACCATTTACAACCATCCGATACAGTTAACTAGCACACTGAAATATCTCGGACTAACGCTGGGTCGTAAGCTGAAACGGCTAACCGCACCTACCAGCCAACCAGCAAAAAAAGTCCACAGTAGATTGAAACTGCTAACAGACCGAATACGGGAACTCCATACTCCACACGACAAAGCCTTATACCTACCATTTCTCTCTGATACCAATGTCGCATGCATTTCCGCTCCAACAAAATTTTACCGCTTCCACTCGCCTTCTCTGTCCACTTCTCTATCCCCTCCCCCCTCCTCACTAGGACCTTGTATGAACTTATTAATTTTTCCTGTGTCCTCTCCCCTAATGGATACTTTTACGTATCCTACATTTGCCGCATGTAGCAAGACACCATCCTAACATTAGAGACATCATACTCTCCGTATCCTATCCCACTAAATCTTTACCCGCCTCCTACCCGACAACGACATCTGTCCACAGTTCTACCAATCCTTCCAACAGTATAACCGCATTCCTCTCCATCTCAGGATTCCTCTTCGCCAACCTGCCCTACTTTTCTCATTTTTGTTTCCAAATGCTTTGTTCAGGATCTTCTTTACCAACTCTTCTATCCCTCATCCTTCCCTGAACATTTTCGCTTCAAAAACCTTCCTCAACTACTGCTCATTTCCTACAACTCCAGTAAACAGAAATGCTCTGTTTTATCAAGACTATCGTCTTTATCAATACTATGTTTTACATAAAAGCCCCACTGTACTGTGGCTAATTGTAATACCTTCAAAAAATGTACTTATTTTATACTTTTTTGAAACCCGTGTTTGTATATTTTACAGGTGTTTTAGACTGACAGCGGCAACATTCCGCTGCCATCCACCCCCGCCCTGACAGGCAGGGAAATTAGTCAATAATAAATAAAAATACAGTTTCTGCGATTAGTCAGTTCCTGATGAAGACGGTGGTGAATGTTTTTGAAAACTAGAATCTTAACCCACATGTGACCCGCCTTGAGCAACCCAGAAAATTTTGTACAACAATGCCGCAGCTGATGCGTAATCTAATAATGAACTTCTCGGTGAACTCACTTTCGACAGTTGTCTTGTGTACCTGAAAATTCTTCGTTCATTTTCTTACGGAGAGATTACACTTGTTTTAATTATGTCTTGCATAAGATACTTTTCAGATAAAAAATCCTGAACGTCCAGACTGCATGTGGTGTTGATATCGTTAGTTTCCACCTCCGGCGACATATGTTGTATTCCCCTGCATCCCTTTGAAGACTGGAGCAATGCTAGCGAAGGCTGTGGTCGCAGAGCTGTCTTTATGCAACACAAATAGTAAACATAGAACATCTGTGCGTCCGTTATCGGCCTCAAGTTTCACCCGCACGATATTCTTCGAACTCCCAGCCCCCACTACCTGTTGCTGCACGGACCTTCTCTTGGTAATGTAATCGTTGCATTCATCGCCAGAACCAACTGTGATATCGATTCAAACACTCAGTTGCATACCATCCTCTGTAGTTTTTACCGAGAGGATCCAGAACAAGCTAAAATTTGCTAAAACGCAATGATGCAGCTATGATAAACAGATTCTGTACACCAGATAGTCCGCACTGGTAACACCCTGGACCCGTATTTGGGAGGAAAACACAATAGATTTCCATCCCCATCCTTTCCCACTAAGACCTTGTGCTCCGTCTCTAATGACCCCGTTATCGACTGGACGTTAAACGCTGGTCTTCCTTACTATCTTAAACACTAGCTGTCAATGAAGAGACATGCCTTATGTCACTCGTGAGAAACATTTGCCACGCTTTGCTTCAGGGTTTTAAAAAGCTGAAAAATTACCGTGTTACGAAATTACCAGTAAAGGTACTGTAGCACTTCAAAAAACGTGACTGCTTGTCTCCATGGTGCTGAGCGAAGCAGCGCAACTGTTAAGAGCAGACGAAAACCCATCAGATACTAAAACTGTAAGCTAGCACTTGTTCTTGAGGCGAAATTTCCTTTTCACCACTCGTTCGAAAAAGTTCCCTTCAGTCCGTTCGCTTTCACGTTTCTGCTAACTACAGGGGATGACAGCATGGTCGGTCAGTATAAATGTTAATAATCACCGAAATTGCTCGCAAAACGCGGTTATATTATTTCTCATTTCAACATCCTCTTTTCTAAACATATGCTAATCGTTCAGGGATGAAAGAGGTACCGTTAGAAAGGTTTTTTGACCGACTTCTGACATTGCATACCGATCTTGCGCTAAAACACACTGTTTGTGGAAAATTTTAACATGAAAGAGAGTTTGAACTATCATAGGCAAAAGCGCATCAGGGATGTCAAATGGTTCAAATGGCTCTGAGTACTATGGGACTTAACTTCTAAGGTCATCAGTCCCCTAGAACCCAGAACTACTTAAACCTAACTAACCTAAGGACATCACACACATCCATGCCCGAGGCAGGATTAGAACCTGTGACCGTAGCTGTCGCACGGTTCCAGACTGTAGCGCCTTTAACCGCTTGGCCACCCGGCCGGCTCAGGGATGTCGAGCTTCATACCTTTTCATATTAACTAATTACAAAAACCATTTTATTTGTTGTAAACTACTTATTAACTGGATAATTTACATGCAGCATTGTCATACACACATCAAAAAAAGGTTTGCATCACCTCCGTTCCGAGAGCTCCGGAACCTGTAAAGAAAATTGGAACAGAGATCAACATAAACAGCATTTCCACCATTTCTATTGCTCATGAAAACTACACATTGCATGTTGTACCACCATACAGCGAGTGCTTCAGAGGTGGTGGTCCAGACTGCCGTACACACCGGTACCTCTAACACCAAGTAGCACGTCCCCTTGCAATGATGCATGCCTGTATTCGTCGTGGCATACTATCCACAAGTTCATCAAGGCATGCTGGTACAGATTGTCCCACTCCTCAACGGCGATTCGGCGTAGATCTCTCAGAGTGGTTGGTGGGTCACGTCGTCCATAAACAGCCCTTTTCAATCTATCCCAGGAATGTTCGATAGGGCTATTGTCTGGATTACATGCTGGCCACTCTAGTCGAGCGATGTCGTTATCCTGAAGGAATTCATTCACAAGATATGCAAGACGGGGACGTGAATTGTCGTCCAAGAAGACGAATGCCTCGCCAATATGCTGCCGATATGGTTGCACTATCGGTCGGAGGATGGCATTCCCGTATCATACAGCCGTTACGGCGCCTTCCATGACCACCAGCGGCATGCGTCGGCGCCACATAATGCCACCCCAAAACATCAGGGAACCTCACCCTTGCTGCACTCGCTGGACAGTATGTCTAAGGCGTTCAGCCTGACCGGGTTGCCTCCAACACGTCTCCGACGATTGTCTGGTTGAAGCCATATGCGACACTCATCGGTGAAGAGAACGTGATGCCAGTCCTGAACGGTCCAGTCGGCATGTTATTGGCCCCATCTGTACCGCGTTGCATGGTGTCGTGGTTGCAAAGATGGACCTCGCCATGGACGTCGGGAGTGAAGTTGCGCATCGTGCAGCCTATTGCGCACAGTTTGAGTCGTAACAGGATGTCCTGTGGCTGCACGAAACGTATTATTCAACACGGTGGCGTTGCTGTCAGGTTTCCTCCGAGCCATAATACGTAGGTAGCGGTCATCCACTGCAGTAGTAGCCCTTGGGCGGCCTGAGTTCCTGTCTCTCTGTATCTCCTCGATGTCTTAACAACATCGTTTTGGTTCACTCCGAGACGCCTGTACACTTCCCTTGTTGAGAGCGCTTCCTGACACAAAGTAACAATGCGGACGCGATCGAACCGCGGTATTGACCGTCTAGGCATGGTTCAACTACAGACAACACGAACCCTGTACCTCCTTCCTGGTGGAATGACTGGAACTGATAGGCTGTCGGACCCCTCCGTGTAATAGGCGCTGCTCATGTGTGGTTGTTTACATCTTTGGGCGGGTTTAGTGACATCTCTGAACAGTCAAGGGGACTCTGTCTGTGATACAATATCGACAGTTAATGTTCATATTTATGAGTTCTGGGAACCGGGGTGATACAAAACTTTGTTTGATGTGTGTAAATAATAACCGTGTCCACTGCGGTAATCCATTCTCTCTGGCCATTGAACAAACTGACTTTTAGAAACAAATATACTTTGCGGAACGATAAACATATTTCTGACTGTCGCCAACTGCCCTTAGCCTAACAACGACAATTATTCCAAATACGGTCACTATTTACAACGATACAAGCTTGAAAATTTCGCACGCGTTCTCTGTTTACAATTGATATCGGGAAAGCTGCTATAATGCCACAGATGGACTTAACACCATCTGATCTTAGCATGCCTTTTCGAGTGACACGAAGACAGTTACCTATTGAAATTGCATTTGTGATCACTACAAACAACTCGCAGGGACAAAGGCTTCAAAGAGCTGAATTGTATTTACCAAATACCACTCACGATCGACTGTACGTAGGGTTTTCAAGGATAGCTCAATCAGCTAACATTTTTGTACCTGTAAAGAAAACGAAAAACAAAAATTACAGGGAGAATGCATTCTTACGTCAAACACCGTTTACACCGGTAATTGTAATGCTCTGTAAGGAATTTTGAGCCGGTCGAAGTGGCCGTGCGGTTCTAGGCGCTGCAGTCTGGAACCGCGAGACCGCTACGGTCGCAGGTTCGAATCCTGCCTCGGGCATGGATGTGTGTGATGTCCTTAGGTTAGTTAGGTTTAAGTAGTTCTAAGTTCTAGGGGACTGATGACCTCAGAAGTTGAGTCCCATAGTGCTCAGAGCCATTTTAAGGAATTTTGTTCAAAATTATGTGCCTGGAAATGTGTGTACAAGAATCTCTCATAAATTCATGTTTATTATTTCACGTCATTCGGTTCATTTTTTAAAGGTATCTCCTTTCCATCCGCATAACTACCCTTATTCCAACGACTACATTTATTCCAAATACTGTTTTTATTTACAACTGTAAAAATCTGAAAGTTTCGCAAGGGTCCTCTGGAGTTCGCAAATGTAGTCACTATTAACAGGGGCTGTCGGGGGCCACATTCCCGTCAGTTCTCTGTTGTCTACCTTTGCAAGACAGTGAGGTAAAATGGGCTCAGTAATAATAAATGCCGCCAGTTGCATCCATCAGTGGCGAGATTTCTAAACGCAAGACGACGAGATGCTCAGTCGATCCATCGGCAGTCGTGCGACACTTATAGACCTGCAATAATGAGTGACGGAAAAGTGACCTAACGACGTCATGAACTTAACGAGGCTTTTCAAATGTTCGCGAGGAGGAGGAGAAAGATTACGGCCCACGAGAGGTTGTCAAAGTTTTAATTACAGAAAGACAAAATAAAGTTACTTAATTAATTTTTTGTTGCTATGTAGGTACTTGTTTGCAGTCCTGCTAGACATCAAATCCACGCGCCACAGTACTGTAACACACCACTAGAGGAGCCAGAAAGTCATGAACATAAATGCGCAGCACAGCACCACTTTATCAGTGAGCTGCGCCATTTTTATTCAATTCTTTTTATTTTTAATTATTTTTTATTTATTTTTGTGCCTCTAGCGATGTGCTGCGGCACTACGACGCCCGTATTTCACTGTGTTCCAGGTCGACAGAAATGTATCTACAGACAAAGAAAATATTAATTACGTAATTTTTCTTTGTCGTGGAGATAGTTCAAACTTTATGACTAATGCTCGTATGCACGTAAACGATCCTATTACGCGGCCTTGGGGCACACTAGATATTTCTTGAGTGTCTTTCGATGACTCTCCATCCAGAATACCGTGTTGCGTCCTGTGTGTCAGGACAACTTCGATTCACATGCAGATGTGATTAGATATCTCGGTAGATCCAGGGTCAGTGCGGCAGATTGCTAACTGAAGGTTTCCGGATTCGATTCCCGGCCGGGTTGGAAATTTTGTCCGCTCGGGGACAGGTTGTTGTCTTCATATCGTCATAACTGACACGAAAATCACCTGAATGGCGTCGCGTTGTGGGTCTAAGGATATGTAACTTCGTAACACACTGTCGTATCTTCCACTGTTGAGATGGCTGTAGGATCACGCTTCAAAGGCCAAATAAAAGAAAAGAAAAGATGTCGAGGAGATACTGAATTTTCAAACAACTTACGGGAATGCAGCCGGGTGACGTCTTCGATAAGCGCCGATACTTCGAGGGCTGAACAGCCCGTAGTTTTTCAAGGCATAAATGCAGGGGAAGAGAGTTGCGTAAGGCAATAAAACCCTTGGTATGCCGGACTACCCCCATCAACAATCATAATACGGCATATGTAGAAAGACAAACACACACACACAATAAAAACCTAACGTCACTACACAACCAAAGATGAACAAAGTGGGAAATTACTGATAATGAACAGTAATTACCGGCAGGTGAGCAAGTAGCATCAACTCTGTTCCTCTGTTGTTTGAATACGAAGACAGCAGAATTCCAAACAGAATTTAAGCAAAGCGTCCATCTCTATATATAATCTATATATATTCTCAACAGCTGTAAGTACGCGCCAGAATATGTTGTTATATTCCATAGGATGACCAGCCAAAATCTGTTCTTATATTCCGTAGCATAAACAGCAGCTGTTTATAGCGACATCATGCAATAGCAGATTAGCTCGGCTGTTGTAAATGTGCGAAACTCTTATGCTCTACACAGCAGTCCTCCAGGTTGCCAATTTATGACATGCCACCACTGAATGGGATACGGTGGCCACCAGCCTTATGCACACCATGATCATCCTTTACACACCCTAAGCTTGTAACCAGTTGCTTCGGTATAGCGCGTTTAATTTCGTCTGTACAGGGTGATCAGAGACAGTCTGAAAACCTTGCAGGAGTGTCACAGGGTACGTTGCGCTGAGAAATTACTGTTAACAAAAAAACTGTAAACGTTTCCGAGCTAATAAGCATTGAAGTTAGCTAATTAGGACGCTGCGCAAGCAAATTCAAGCGGTCCGCCAGAGACAGTGTCCTCAAACGTGTTCTTCGTTTGGTTTCCCGAAGAGCTGAGCAGCCTCATGCTTTGTCTTCTACGCTATGAGGACAACTGGCACTAATTATTATATCTGGCGCACCGCTTGAGTTTCCGCGCGCAACGACATGCTTGGATAACACTTACTCGGAAACGGCACAACCTATCGAATTTTTTCTTAACAATTATTTCTCAGCACAATCTACCCTGCAACACCCTTACAAGCCTCTCAGGCTGTTCCTGATCACCCTTTATATTCTGTATATTCCTCACAATTCGGTACGTCTACGCCATTTTCATCGTTGCAGAAAAAATCGTGAATAGCGTCACCAATGAAACGAGTCTCTCTAAAGTGTCCTGAAGACTTCCCTGCAGTGTCCAAAATCGTCCAACAATCAACAGCCATACAAAGCCGCATAGCATTAGTCCTCTCTCTCTGGCTCGCTTTCTTTGGGAGTTTGCTAGCTCGATTTCCAAGTCACCCACGTACAGCTTCCAGTGGAGTGCATCTTTCATTCGGCCAAACAGACGAAGTCCGAATACGGGGAACCTAGCGAGCACACACATAAAGGCCGCTGTCGCCAAAATGTTCACGAGTGTGCCTTGAACTCCCTAGACATCTGACAGTGAGCGTAAGCGTGAACGTAAAATGAATCAAACATTCGCTAGCAAATCATATCCTCAGAGCGAAAGTTTTCACACTTGCAAAACTAGGCAAACTTCAAGAAGCATGCCGTAAATATTTATTTGAAGCAAGCGGTTCATGTGATCGTATTGTATTGTGATGGGGTCGGACGTCGTCTATTGTCTCCCACAGCGTGAAGTACGCGGTTAATCGTTGAAATCATGCGGGAAATCTTAATTTCTACACAAATTTCGGCAGCAGAATACTACGGACACAGAATATCGTGATTCCAATATAACATTGATTATTTTCTTCCAAAAGGAACGTACCTCATAATGTGTCCAACATACACTACTGGCCATTAAAACTGCTACACCACGAAGATGACGTGCTACACACGCGAAATTTAACCGACACGAAGGAGATACTGCGATATGCAAATGATTAGCTTTTCAGAGTATTCACACAAGGTTGGCGCCGGTGGCGACACCTACAACATGCTGATATGAGGAAAGTTTCCAACCGATTTCTCATACACAAACAGCAGTTGACCGGCTTTGCCTGGTGAAACGATGTTGTGATGACTCGTGTAAGGAGGAGAAATGCGTACCATCAAGTTTCCGACATTGATATAGGTCGGATTGTAGCCTATCGCGATTGCGGTTTATCGTATCGCGACACTGCTGCTCGCGTTGGTCGAGGTTCAATGACTGTTAGCAGAATATGGAATCGGTGGGTTCAGGAGGACTGGATCCCAATGGCCTCGTATCACTAGCAGTCGAGATAACAGGCATCTTATCCGCATGGCTGTAACGGATCGTGCAGCCGCGTCTCGATCCCTGAGTCAACAGATGGGGTCGTTTGTAAGACAGCAACCATCTGTACGAGCAATTCGACGACGTTTGCAGCACCATGGACTATCAGCTCGGAGACCCTTGATGCTGCATCACAGACAGGAGCGCCTGCGATGGTGTACTCAACGACGAACCTGGGTGCACCAATGGCAAAACGTCATTTTTTCGGATGAATCCAAGTTGTGTTTACAGCATCATGATGGTCGCATCCGTGTTTGGCGACATCGCGGCGAGCGCACATTGGAAGCGTGTATTCGTCATCGCCATACTGGCGTATCACCCGGCGTGATGGTATGGTGCCATTGGTTACACGTCTCGGTCACCTCTTGTTCGCATTGATGACACTTTGAACAGTGAACGTTACATTTCAGATGTGTTACGACCCGTGGCTCCACCTTTCATTCGATCCCTGCGAAACCCTACATTTCCGCAAGACAATGCACGACCGCATGTTTGCAGGTCCTCTAGGGCCTTTCTGGATACAGAAAATGTTCGACAGCTGCCCTGCTCAGCACATTCTCCAGATCTCTCACCAATTGAAAACGTCTGGTCAATGGTGGCCGAGCAGCTGGCTCATCACAATACGCCAGTCACTACTCTTGATGAACTGTGATATCGTGTTGAAGCTGCATGGGCAGCTGTACCTGTACACGCGATCCAAGCTCTGTTCGACTCAATGCCCAGGCGTATCAAGGCCGTTATTACGGCCAGAGGTGGTTGTTCTGGATACTGATTTCTCAGGATCTATGCACTCAAATTGCATGAAAATCTAATCAGATGTCAGTTCTAGTATGATATATTTGTCCAATGAGTACCCGTTTATCATCTGCAGTTCTTCTTGGTGTAGCAATTTTAATGGCCAGTAGTGTATTTTCATCAGTCACCCGATTTGACCACAACCGTAACTTGTTATTCGTTTGAATGTTTTATACGCTCAGAAAAAGTTAAGTTTCACAGGTATGAAATTAAAAACGTTCCAAAAACCCAGAATCTCACCCTGGCTTTCTCTGTTTGTGGCTCTGATGATGTTCAAATGGCTCTGAGCACTATGGGACTTAACATCTATGGTCATCAGTCCCCTAGAACTTAGAACTACTTAAACCTAACTAACCTAAGGACATCACACACATCCATGCCCGAGGCAGGATTCGAACCTGCGACCGTAGCACCGCCGCGGTTCCGGACTGCAGCGCCTAGAACCGCACGGGCCACCGCGACCGGCTTCGGATGATGTCGTAGAAACTTCTTAAAATGGTGAGAGGTAACTTTATAGCCTACATACCCAAGTGTAAAGAAAATAACGGTTTTAGGAGCATGCAGAGAAAAGCCGTCGGTTGAGGAAGGCACCTCGTGGCGTTGCGGAAGTCGGAGAGCAGTCGGGCAGCAATGCAGCGCCGAACAATGGCAGAGGCACTCCCACGGCCTTAGCTGGCGGGGACCGGATCTCTTCATTGCACACAAGGTAATGTTGAGACCGCTGCTCTTCGCAGTCACCTGTGTCTGCAGCAACACATCGCGAAAATACAAACGTGGGAAATTATAGGGCTACAAGACTGGCGTCAGTCTGTTGTAGAAATTTGGAGTACACTTCATGATCGTGTATTGCTACCTTTCCGGAGAGCGAAAATCTCATCTGTAGGAATCAGCGCGGATCCCGTAAATGACGATGTCAGAGGCCCAGCTCCCTCGTTTCGTCCACGAGATCCAGAAGGCACAACATATCGGCACCCAGGGCGATGCAGTGTCCCTTGATTTACGGAAGACGTTACGCACTGCCGCCTGATGAACAAAATACGAGCGCATGGAATATCGGAGCAGTTTTTTAATTAGACCGAAGAATTCCTAGCAAACGTAACAAAGCATGTCATTCTTAACGAATAGAAATCTTTAGACGTTAAAAGAACTTCGGTCGTATCCCAAGGGAGTATTAGGGGAACACTTTTCGCAATATACAGTGCGTTTACCGAGTGAGGTGGCGAAGTGGTTTGCACCCTGGACTCGCATTTGGGAAGACGACGGTTCAAACCAGCGTCCGGCCACCTTGATGCTCTCCGTGCTTTCCTTAAATCGCTCCTGGCAAATTCCGGGATCGTTCCTTTGAAAGGGCACGGCCGACTTCCTTCCCCAACCTTCCCTAACCCGACGGGACTGATAACCTCGCTGTTTCGTCCCTTCACTCAAATCAACCAGCCAACCAGGGTGTTCGTATGAATTTTTCGCAATAAAATTCAGTTGTCCGGTGCAAATATATTTTTACTATACTTTACCGATTTCGGCAAATTAATTTGTTATCTTCAGACGTTTAGTGTTGGTTTGGCAGAAGTCAATATCTTCTTCACAAAACCTCAATACCATGATATGTCCAAAGATGTACATATTGTATGTATATTAACATGAGACAACTGAATATCTCGAAAACGACTCATCAAATGGTTCAAATGGCTCTGAGCACTATGGGACTTAACATCTGAGGTTTCGTGGTTCAAATGGTTGAAATGGCTCTGAGCGCTAAGCGACTTAATATCTGAGGTCATCAGTCCCCTAGAACTTAGAACTACTTAAACCTAACTAACCTAAAGACATCACACACATCCACGCCCGATGCAGGATTCGAACCTGCGACCGTAGCGGTCGCGCGGTTCCAGACTCAAGCGCCTAGAACCGCTCGGTCACAGCGGCCGCCCAAACGTGGTTATTCAGACTTTTGACTGATGGTCACATTAATGTGAGTGAAGAAGGAGACATGATCCGGACCTCTCTAAAGTGAACCTAGCTTTGGAACAGAGAGGAATGCATTACTCAGCTATAAACCTCTTTGATGATCTGCTCAGTGAAACAAAATGTCTCATACAAAGCAGAAGTTTCCAGAAATGTAGATTAAAGCTGTGTTTCCTTGATAATTCTGCAATAGAAATAATTTGTGAATCACAACGCTATAGCCGTAATAGCAAACGAACGTGTTCGCTTATTAAGCGCGAATACGAGACACTCGTCACACCTGCACTGGCAACACTACAAGAGACGCGTTGTGCATCAGGATGAGATTTCCTGTTAGAATTCCGAGAGCTTTCTTTCCTAGAGGCGTTAACCACTATATTTCTTCTTCCTAAATACGAGGGCGGTTCAGAAAGTAACCTCCGATTGGTCACAGTGCGGGTTGTGGGGGGAGTAGCGACGCCATCTGTGCTTTCACGCACTCAACAGGTCAGTCGGCATCAAGCCGTGGTCGAGTGAACGTCGTACCTGCGCTAGTTTATTTTTTGTGGCAGTTTGAAATGTGTGCTGCAATAGAAAACCCCGCCAAATGTGAAGTGCGTGCTGTCATAAGGTTTTTTACAGCCAAAGGATATTCTGCAACAGCTATTCATCGTGAGCAATGTGCCGTGTACGGACCAAGAGTTATGAGTGAAGGAGTTGTCTGTGAATGGGTACGTTTATTTAAAAGTGGACGAGAAAACGTTCATGATGAAGAGAGGAGTGGTAGACCATCATTGGTGACTGACGAACTCGTTCAGACAGTTGATGCAAAAGTTCGTGAAAATCGACGTTTCTCAATGTCGGAGTTGTCTACTGGTTTTCCACAGATTTCTAAGACTCTCTTGTACGAGATAGTGACAGCAAGATTGGGTTACCGTAAGTTCTGTGCACGATGGGTGCCCAAAATTCTTACCGACCACCACAAAACTCAAAGAATGGCCTCTGCATTAGACTTTCTGTCACGTTATGAGGACGAAGGAGAACTGTTGTTAAACAGAATCGTGACCGGTGACGAAACCTGGATTAAGTACGTGAACCATGAGACAAAAGAACAATCAAAGATGTGGGCACATTCAAATTCGCCTACCAAACCAAGAAAAGCCTCGCAAGATTTTTCTGCCAGAAAACTGATGGCAACGGTGTTTTGGGATGCCAAAGGGGTGTTGTTGGTAGAATTCATGGAACGTAGTACGACCATTAATCAAGACGTGTACTGTGAAACAATAAAAAATTTACGACGGGCTATACAGAACAAACGCCGTGGTATGCTGACTTCCGGTATCGTTTTTTTGCACGATAACGCCCGTCCTCACTCTGGTCGCAGAACAACGGCCCTTCTTGAGTCCTTCAAGTGGGACGTTATCAACCATCCACCTTACAGCCCAGACCTGGCGCCAAGTGATTATCACCTCTTCATGCATTTGAAGAAATGGCTCGGGTCACAGCGGTTTGATGACGACGAAGAGCTCAAAGATGCGGTCACAGGCTGGCTCCAGGCACAAGCGGGTGATTTTTATGCAGAAGGAATTTCAAAGCTTGTGAAGAGATACGATAAGTGCCTCAATCGCTATGGAGACTATGTAGAAAAATAGTGCAAAGATGTAGTTGTAAGATGTATATATTAAAATATTTTTATTTAACTTGGTGTATTTTTTTAAATCAACCGGAGGTTACTTTCTGAACAGCCCTCGTACATCTCGCGAAAAGGTCATCAAGGTAAAATTAGGGGATTCGGGCTCACGTCGAACCTTACCGAGAATCATCCTTTTCGCACACCATTTCGCTTGTAGAGTATTCGTGTAAATGTATGTGTACTCCATATTTCCTTAATTTTGGGACGAAACACAGTTTGGGAATGAAGCAGGAAGCACGAATGCCCTGTAGACTGGAACGCTGGAACACGACACACTGCACGCGGGCAGGATACCGGTCGCTTACGCAAATGACGCGAGCAGTTTGCGCCGTACAGGGAAGTTCACGGACAACACCGAGCAAAGATGTCCGTGGAAGAGCTTGCGCGCGTCACCGCATAGGCTAAGGCTACGAGGAACTCTTGACGCCGGAAGGTAGCGCAAAAAACCGACGCCGCTCTTATCGCAGAGAAAGCCGCGCCGGGAAGCCTTCGGTGTTTACGTTTTCACTGCCATATTTAGGTCGGTGTGTCGTGTGAAACATCTAGCGACGGTCCTCGCCGGGGATCGTAAGGGACACTATCTGAACTGGACGTGTTGCACGGTGGCGCATGAGGCAAGCGCCCGATCACGCTTGGTAATAAATGAATGGCAGCTCTCTTTAAATAAGGAGAGACAGGAGATAACCAGTGAACCACCCACTCTCGATTCTGGAAGGAATTGGACTCCCATGTATAAAACGGCTTCAAATTTCTGCTTACATCACAAATGAGTTAATGTAACAACGAAAACAGTTAATTATTGACAAAATTATTTAAATGGATAGGTAAAAAATCTACTCACCAAGCGGCGGCATAACACACACATACAAGACTGTTGTAATTGGCAAGCTTTCGGAGCCAGTGGCTCCTTCAGTCAAAAGGATTGAAGGGGAAGGAAGAAGGGTGAAGGTGCAAATGGTTCAAATGGCTCTGAGTGCTACAGGACTTAACATCTGAGGCCACCAGTCCCCTAGAACTTAGAACTACTTAAACCTAACTAACCTAAGGACATCACATGTGGTGTCACCGCCAGACACCACACTTGCTAGGTGGTAGCCTTTAAATCGGCCGCGGTTCGTTAGTATACGTCGGATCCGCGTGTCGCCACCGTCAGTGATTGCAGACCGAGCGCCGCCACACGGCAGGTCTAGAGAGACGTCCATGCACTCGCCCCAATTGTACAACCGACTTTGCTAGAGATGGTTCACTGACAAATTACGCTCTCATTTGCCGAGACGATAGTTAGCATAGCCTTCAGCTACGTCACTTGCTACGACCTAGCAAGGCGCCATTATCAATTGCTATTTATCTTGCCATGCATGTGCCGTCAGACCGATGTTCACCAATTATGTATAAAAAGTTAAGTATTCCAACAGATACGTACTATTTTTGCTAGTCTCATATCCCTGACCTGTTCCAGACCTCACGCCATCCTGCGTGAGTTTAAACGCGTGCCTTTCGGCTACCCGTCATTGTGGATTGGCTGTCTTGCCAGTCCACAACATCACACACATCCATGTCCGAGGCACGATTCGAACCTGCGACCGTAGCATCGCGCGGTTCCGGTCTGAAGGGCCTAGAATCGCTCGGCCACCACGGCTGGAAAGGGTGAAGGAAAAGGACTGTGGAGGTCTAGGAAAAGGGATAGAGTTCGTGAAAGTCACCCAGGACGGCGGGTCAGAAGAGACTTACCGTACGGGATGAGAAGGAAAGACTTAGTGTGTTACATTTTTCACTTTAAGCATATAAATAAGAAACATCTTAGAAAAGGTTCGAAATTATGTTTACAGTTTGTTGAAATTCCGTAGGTGCTGTCATTGTGAAACACTGAATGAGTGTACTCTGGCTAATTCGAGCTCCGTTTTAAATAAAAGCTAGTTTTTCTCGCATCTTAATGTTTATCACGTTCTATCTCTTGATTTATGAGTCGATCAACGATGTAATCTTGCAGGTGCATTCACGGCTATATGTGGATACTGTCTGCAAAATCTGTTGCGAATTGAGTTAGTAGTAACTCCATTCGAACAGGCCTCTGAGACCCCAATGGTACCGACCTACCGCCGTGTCACCCTCAGACGAAGGATGTCAGATCAAACACCTTTCACCTGTCTAAGTTCGAAACCGTTATTTTATTTGGCTACTAGTTTCAGCGATTTAGTACGCCATCTCCAGGCCCCTGACCGACATGTAGGAAGATTCCAACCTCGGTTCCGGTCGAAATAGGGGCCACCATCCAAATACTGTATCTGTAGATTTCCGCTAGATACAGCGATCACTTCAACCACCATCTGCCCCAGATGATGGTTGAACTGATCGCTCAATCAGGCAGAAATCTGTAGATACCAGTATTTGAATCTGGCCCCTGTTTTAACCAGAACCGAGGTTGGAATCTTTCTACACGTCGATCAGTGACGTGAAGATGGCGTACTAAATCGCCGAAACTGGTAGGTAAATAAAATAACGGTCTGGAAATAAGACGGCTGAAAGGTGTTTAATTTGACATGCTGTAGCGAACAGCCGAGTCCCGCAACCATCTCTGAAAAAAAGGACATGGAGGGGCGTCACTGGATGTGGACATGGTGGGGCATGTAGTCAGCACACCGCTTTCCCTGTCTTTGTCAGCTTTCGCGACCGGAGCCGCTACTTCCCCATCAGGTAGTACCTCAATTGGACTCGCAAGGGCTGAGTGCACCACGCTTGCCAACAGCGCTCGGCTGACTTGAACGGTCATCCATTTAAGGCCATTGGAAATTATCAATAAGGAAGTAATAAATTAAAAAGTCGTGCATGATGCTGCACTGTTAGTGCATGAACAGCAAAAAATGTAGCAAGCGATAAAACTTCTTCGTGTTTTCATCACTATGTGGGGGTGACAACGAGAAAAAATTTCTGTAAAGGTTTGAAATTATGTGTAAAATTTATTAGAAGTTGCTAAGTGCTCTCATTCCCATATACAGGTGGAATACAGCCTGGTTTATTTGCGCCCTCATAGCTCTTAAGGGATGCATTTTAAGGCCCCTGTTTACGAGACATTTTTCCCTCGTTTTGGTCCACACTACCACCTCAGAAAGTTGCCTATCCTGAAATCGTAGCAACAATAGTACCGGCACGTACATCCCACTGTTACAAGTCTCATAACGATTTTTCGATTGAAACTGTCGGCCCAGTCGTTTTTTGACGATAATCCCTTACGTCGAGTTGCTACATTTATCCATCATCACTGAAACCTAAGAAGCTATATGGAATGGTACGATCACGTAAAACCAGTATTAGGGAGAGCGAAGGGAAATTACGAGAGAGGTAGTGATGGGAGTGAGGCTGTGAAGACGAGTCGAGAATCGCGCCTGAATATCTCAGTCCGTAAAAGCACTGCCCACGAAATGCTCCGGGTTGGAGTCCCGCTCCGGCACACAATTTTAATCTGCCAGGAAGTTTCAAAAAGTATAATTACTTGATTCCTTTTTCTGCGTGGCAAAACGGCACCGTCATACGGATTTCCGTCTCATACGAACTTCTCGCACAGTTAGTGGCATTCCAAGGCCCACCGCTTCCACTAACTCCCAGAATAGCGATCGCCAGCCGCTAGCGAGCAAGAATGTTGCAGTCTCTTTGGCGTATTTATACGTAGTCTTTCCATGCTCTTCCTCGCTAGTTTGAGATGACCGTACCAACAGTTGCTGAGTTGTTTTCTTTCGCAAATGGACAAAATAGACCTTGTTGTACAACTCTACTGGTGTTCACAAAATGTTGTTTACGACATGGCTGCTCGTAACGAAATTTCGTGTTATTAGATACTCACTGCAGTAACTTACTTTATTCATTCTGTTTGCCCATGCTTACAAACAAGCAATTACATGAGACGGATATCGGCAAAATGGAAAAATCGTGCGATGTACAGCCACAGACGTTACATCGACAAACGCATTACAAACAGAATTTACATCACTTGCATTAAAAAATGCATTTCACTGACGCATCGTATGTAACGTCTAGGTATAGGATTAAAAATGGGAAAACGACGCCGTGAGCATTTTTACGCTTTTTTATATATGCCGAAGGGCTGTTAGAGATCTTACGCTTTGAATAGCCCAGTTTTATTCAACCAAATGCCACATGAGATGGTAATGGAATATTTGGAGGGTGCTTCCCGTTACGACGTTTGTCTTACATCCATGCGAACCCCTACCGATAAACTTAGTTGGTTCCGGTGGAGTGGAGCTATTTTTATTTTTGCGACAATATAAGAGCCTAGTGCGTGTTTAAGTGCCTTTTTATGTGTAATCGAATATACTAGATGATACTGTACCTGTCCGTGGAATACCACTGGAATATAGTGATTCCCGTTGTATAACTGCAGAATATTTCAGAGAAGAGGAGAACACCACACATGTATCTATTAGGCGTAAGTGTAAATCCTTACCAAGCTATCAAAAATCACTTCATTAACAAAATACTGAACATTATCACACTTATGTGTGCCCACATATAAACTTCAATAAAATAGTGTCGCTCTCTGCATAAAATCATGCCAAAGATCTCACAACTACAGATAGGATTCTTACCGATACACTGTAAAACCATAGATAATGTAACTAAATAAAAAGATGTTATAATGATAAGACGAAGCGGAAACAGTCTCCAACTTCCTTATTTGCATTATATCAAGACTCCGCTTCTTGGCCTACAGCACTGCTAATTTACGCCACATTCAGAATAACTGCCACCATATTATTCCACCATTTTTAGAATACACTCCGTGGAATTTTGGAGCTACCACGGATAAAATACAGGCAATCAAAGGTTGTCTACAACTCGTACATTAGCAATACTTCAGTCCTAAGAGTCGAAGGACGTGAAGGGAAGGCAGTAGTTGAGTAGGCTTCTAGTCTATCCCCCGTGTTATTCAATCCGTACAATGAGTAAGCAGTAAACAAAACCAATGAGACATCTGGGAAGGGAATTAAAGTTCAGGGAGAAGAAATAACAACTTTTGCGGTTTGACGGTTACAAGGTAATTCTGTCAGACACGACAAATGAAGATAAGTTGGACGGAATGGACAATGCCTCGAAAAGAGACCATAAAATGAAAGTTAACACAAGTAAAACACCGGACTGTAGTCTAATTAAATCAGGTTATGCTGGCGAATTCAGATTAGGAAATGAGACGCTGAGGAGGGTAAAGGAATATTTTACTAATTGGGCAGCAAAATAACAGACGATGGCAGAAGAAAAGACAGCATAAAATGTAGACAGCCAATAATGCGGTAAGTTTTCCTGAAAAACAATATGCTTGTATCGAATATAAATTTAAGTGTTACATCTTTGTAAGGTATTTTTCTGGAATATAGCCTTAGACTGAAATGGACCAGCCTCATCACCTTATAATGAGTTGCTACACAAGAAAACTGAATATTATGTGAATAGATAGCGTAAATATTTTATTGATTCGAATTGGAGAGAAAAGAGTTTTACGGTCCAGCTTGACTAAAAGAAAGGATCGCTTGATAAGGCACATCCTGAGGCGTCAACGAACAGATATTTTGATAATGGAGGGGGAGGGGGAAATGTGGCGACTTGCACAGGATAGCATGGAGGGATGCATCAAACCAGTCTTTGAACTAATGACAGCAACAATTTTTACAACTACTAAGATCAGCGTATAGGAAAGTCATAGCAACCTTTGGTGAAATTAAAAGCAATGGTGGTAACATTAAGGGTGTAACGAGAGTTCCACAGTTCAATTCAGAGGAGAGAGGGGATATGTCTAAAGAGTACAATGAAGGCCTCTATGAGGGGGAAGATTTGTCTGATGAGATAGAAGAAGAAACAGGAGATAGAGGATCCAGTATCAGAATCAGAGTTTAAGAGAGCTTTGGAGGACTTAAGATCAAATAAGGCAGAAGGTATAGATAACATTCCATCAGAATTTCTAAAATCAGTGGGGGAGATGGCAACAAAACGACTATTCACGTTGGTGTGTAGAATGTATGAGTCTGGCGACAAATCATCTGACTTTCAGAAAAATATCATCCACACAATTCCGAAGACTGCAAGAGCCAACAAGCGCGAGAGTTATCGCACAACCAGCTTGACAGCTCATGCATCCAAGTTACTGACAAGAATAATACACAGAAGAATGGAAAATAAAATTGAGGCTGTGTTAGATGACGATCAGTTTGGCTTTAGGAAAGGTAAAGGCACCAGAGAGGCAATTCTGACGTTACGGTTGGCAATGGAAGCAAAACTAAAGAAAAATCAAGAAACGTTCATAGAATTTGTCGGCCTGGAAGAACCGTTAGACAATGTAAAATGGTGCAAGATGTTCGAAATTCTGAGAAAAGTAGGGGTACGCTACAGGGAGAAACAGGGTATATACAATATGTATAAGAACCAAGAGGGAATTATATGAGTGGACGACCAAGAACGAAGTGCGCGGATTAGAAGGGATATAAGACAGGGACGTAGTCTTTCGCCCCTCCTGTTCAATCTGTTCATCGAAGAAGCAATGATATACGGACGTTAAAAACAGACTGGAACTGACAAGAAGGGCATTTCTGGTCAAGAGAGGTGTACTAATATCAAACATAGGCCTCAATTTGAGGAAGAAATTTCTGAGAACGTACGTCTGGAGTACGGTATTGTATGGCAGCGAAACATGGACTATGGAAAAACCGAAACAGAAGAGAATCGAATCATTTAAGATGTGGTGCTACAGACGAATGTTGAAAATTAGATGGACTGATAAGGTAAGGAATGAGGAGGTTCTGCGCAGAATCTGAGAGGAAAGGAATATATGGAAAACACAGAGAAGGAAAAGGGACAGGATGTTAGGACATCTGTTAAGACATTAAGACATCAGGCTACTAGAGGGAGCTGTAGAGGACAAAAACTGTAGAGGGAGGCCGGCCGGTGTGGCCGTGCGGTTAAAGGCGCTTCAGTCTGGAACCGCGTGACCGCTACGGTCGCAGGTTCGAATCCTGCCTCGGGCATGGATGTGTGTGATGTCCTTAGGTTAGTTAGGTTTAAGTAGTTCTAAGTTCTAGGGGACTGATGACCACAGCAGTTAAGTCCCATAGTGCTCAGAGCCATTTTTTTGTAGAGGGAGACAGAGACTGGAATACATTCAGCAAATAATTGGCTACTCTGAGATGAACAGATTGGCACAGGAGAGGAATTCGTGTCGTGTGGCACAAACCAGTCAGAATACTGACGACACTAATATATACCTCTAACGTCATCTTTCGTCGCACTTAAACGCCTCACACGCTATATATTGTACATCTTAGGTGTGTTTGTACAGGTTTATCTGCACAGATGTAGTCTTCACACACGTGGTGGTACCCCGGAGAGGTTGCAACTTCAGATGTGACCATGATTTCGGCAGAAGAGAACGCGTCGGCCGTAGTAAGCCCTTTATTTGTACCAGGAAAACACACAAGCGACAGTTCTACAAAGGCAACTCGTAAACGTTGTGTGGAGAAGTTACAGGTTTCAGTGAAGCTTCATTGCTTTTTTTGGCGTTTCCAATTACTGCTTTGAAAACTACTCATGATTTTAACGATAGTGTTATTGTCGCAATTTAAGTCGGACTCTTTAAGTTCTTCAACGGATTTTGTGCGCTCAGCTTTTCCATTTTCATGATCATGGTATTGCTTGATTTTCACTTTCGTAAACAAGGTTCAGGTAACACAGTTTAATTTGCGGTGTTCCTTTTACGACTTGTCATGTTGAATAGGCGATCTAAAAACAAAGGATAATACTGCCTGCTCTACAAACAACAAGTCTCCCTTCTGGAGGCTCACCGGAAGACATAGGGCTTACCGAGCTCCAGACCAGAAACCTGGGCAGGCGACTGCATAGACGCCCCAGTCTGGACACATGGCGCAGGTAGAGAGAATCTATTCTCCTCCGGTCCAATCCACAGTCATGCTCACGTGCACAATGTTGCTAGCCCATGCATTCCTGCTCATCTCTACATGTGACCTAAATCTATACTTCTAAAGCCAATACAAAGATCATAACGTTATTTTTAAAAAATCTGATTCAATTAGTGTTAATTAACATTTACATTCTTCAATAACTAAAGGATTTAAATAAAAGTAAAAAAAATGTTACTGCTAGGAAGATTCGAACCACCACCTCGACTTTTACACTGCGTAGTCAGCTATCGACGACTCTATTAAATACTTATACATGTTTTATACTTAACAGCGCTCAGAAATCTCATACTCTTCAAAGGCGATGTTTATGAGATTTTTCATTACTGCGTCTTACTGATTTAGGAAACTGATATCTGGGCATTCACCTTCAAATCGAATAAGAAGCAAGATATTCGAAGACAGCCAATCCGTAGGGTCCCGTTGTTAGACAGAAAACAAGGCACAAAAAAATATGGGTAGATGTGGTTTTATGTATATTTTCTCTCGAGCAAATAAATATTGAACATTGGATGTTTCGACGACACTTTTCCTGTTTTTCAGATCTCAGTGGTGTGGAGATAACCCATACGACCTTTCACAGGAACATTCGCTACGAATTTTGGTCTGCTCATGGATAAACTCTATTATCTTAGCTAGTTCCTTAATGCTATTACTACGTTCGCGTTTTTTTTATTTTATTTTTATTTTTAGAAGGACTGTTACTTAAAATCTTCTTTCACCGTTCAGATGCCATAGTGCACCGCAGATAGCTCTCACAACATACGCAATTTTGGTAGCGTGTGTCACATTCGATCACTCGTGACGATTGGATCCCGCCACAGAAACAATACGTCAGGTGGGCTGCAGTTAGTGATGGGAACAGCCGAATAAAAACATTAGACTCATTCTGTTGTAGTTTTACGTGTCGGTTGAATTATTCACTCAGTGTTTTGAGTAAAACCAGTCTATGGGAACAGAAGAATGAAAACAATCGATTCAGTCGTCAGTAGTTTTGCATATCGGTTAGATTAATTCATTCACTTCTTTCGACTGAAACCAGTCTATGGGAGCAACCGGATGAAAACAAAACGATACACTTCGTTGTTGTTTTGCATATTGACTTAATTATTAATTCTTTCTTTTCAAGCGAAGCCAGTCCTTTTGCTGGCCAATCTGAGTGTGGTTTTTAGGCAGTTTCCCCACACTCGTGTGGGCGAATCATTGGGTATTAAACATCTGAAGAAAGTTAGCAAATGATGGAAAAATATCTTTCGCGATGAAGGGGGCAGTATATGCTTACAAAGCAAGTAATTAAGTTTTCGAACACCTTAAAAATCCGTATCGTATGTATGCATTCTGTTCACGCTGTTCATGTAACTTTAGTATTTACCGAAGGAGAATTATCAGTGATGGGTGCAAACTGACAGGGAGAGAGAACAAGCGTCAATACAAAAAATGGTTCAAATGGCTCTGAGCACTATGGGACTTAACTTCTAAGGTCATCAGTCCCCTAGAACTTAGAACTACTTAAGCCTAACTAACCTAAGGACATCACAGACATCCATGCCCGAGGCAGGATTCGAACCTGCGACCGTAGCAGTCGCGCGCTTCAATACATTTAAAGTAAAAAAGTAATTGTTCATTTCTTTGAATATTACTTTATAATATAGAACCCGCTATTAAACATTTAAAACCAACCAAAAATTGATGTTTAATGTCAGAAGCACAAAAAAATTCGTATTTAAGTAAATTAATAGATTCATTTTGAAAATATTTCACTTACAGAAATGTAGTTCTCATATACCTCTCCTTGAAATGAATAAGATATGATATTTGTCTCTAAAAAAGTTGCAGCCATAGTCAAGGCTCATATATAATAAAAGAATCTGAAGAACTATGTAAGTGGAAACATTCCTACCTGTAGGCTGAGTTAAAACAGTCATATAATTGATATAGCTGTCGGAGGCTTGTCTCTTGTCTCCCGTCGAGTGAGAACACTCAAATTTGGAGAATGAGCGGAACACATTCATATACTTGACATGGCCATAGAGACTAATTTCATTCGCTTTGAAAAATGCATGATACTCACTATGCTGTCTTACAACATATTTATTTTCGATCGGTTTCGATCATGGACCATCTTCACTGCGGAAAAATATCTGTTGTGACAACTTCACATTAGATGCTATTCATCCAGGAAAGTATACGCCATTACAGACTTGAAAATGTAAGGAAATTCATACTTAATGCCATAATACAGGCTCAACCGTTGTGTCTGAGCAATGGTGCTGCCCACTTATTGCTCTCACAAGTTTTCATGTTCTCACCGTGGTGTTTGCTTGGCTATGCCTGTATTACAGGATTAAGTATCAATTTTCTTACGTTTTAAAGTCATCAGCGCCTTATACTTCCCCGGTTACATAATATCTAACTGGGGTGAAATTACATTAGGTGTTCCACAAGGTTCCATCATGGGTCCCCTCCTGTTCTTGATATATGTGAATGACCTCCCTTCTTATGTGAAACAAGATGCTGAACTGACACTGTTTGCTGACGATACAGGCATAATTATTAATCCAGTAAAGGAAAGTCCGATAGAAAATGGTACAAAAAAGGTCTTTGGTAACGTTATTAATCGGTTTTCTGCGAATGGGCTTGCTCTGAACTTTGAAAGAACACAGTATATCCAATTTTCTGCTGCAAAAAGTATAATTCCTTCAATAAACGTAACACATCAAAAGAAGTCAGTAGCCAGGGTAGAGCATAGTAAGTTTTTGGGTGTACATATAGATGAGAGTCTTAATTGGAAAATTCATATTTTGGATCTTCTAAAGCGACTAGGTTCAGCAACTTTTGCAATCAGAATAATTACCAATTTTGAGGATGTATAAATTAGTAAGCTAACATACTTTGCATAGTTCCACTCTGGGACAACTCAACACTTAGGCAAAAGGTATTCACTGCTCAAAAGAAAGTAGTTAGAATAATGTGTGGGGTTCATAGTCGCCCATCTTGCAGGCATCTGTTTAAAAGGTTAGGAATTCTTACAACTGCTTCACAGTACATTTACTCAGTAATGAAATTTTTTCTCAACAACATGGACAAGTTTAAAATCAACAGCGACATTCATGATTACAATACCAAAAAAAAAGAAAGACCTACACTATCCTTTACTTAACCTATCTTTGGCACAGAAAGGGGTAAAATATGCTGTTATAAAACTTTTTGATAAATTACCAGATGAAATAAAATGTCCGACAGGCAGCATTAATAGTTTCAAAAACAAATTGAAATCATACCTCCTTGACAACTCCTTCTATACTATAGATGAATTCTTGAATATGAGTAAATAAATCTGGAGATATAATGTATACATTTTGTGCCATTTAAGGGAATGGGATAGATAACAGAAATATTTAGGATATAACACTATAATGTAAAAAAAAACTTGTTTCCTGTGCGCATTTCTTGCGCATTTGACACGTTCCACATCAATGGAACACGTAACTAATTAACTAACTAACGTGTATGCCAAGTGAAGTTATAACAATACATATTTTTCCACTGTGAAGATGGTTGTGATCGAAACCTGTAGTAAATAAATATATTGTAAAACAGCATAGTGAGTACCATGCATTTCTCCAAGTATATCGATGCTGTTGACAGGTGTCTCTTTTATTTTAATTTCATTCGGTTGTTTCGTTTGACTAGAACAAAACAGCTGAACGAAACAACAATCGACTGGCCAATCGACTTGTCAAAAACAGTCGGTTGAGCCATCACTAGCCTGCAGTGGACTGCCTCGTCACGAGTAATCAACCGAGACAAGAAAATCGACGGCGTAAAAGGGTCTTTACTCTCCGTCCGTAGCCGCTATTTCGCGAACGCAGTCGTTTCGGAGGGCAGGCGTCGGCCTTGTCAGGTGGAAGTGCCTGACGTCCAGATGGGAGCGGCGGCGGTCAAGGGCGCGGTCCTTGGACAGGCCAGCGAACGGCCGCTAGCCAAGGCCAAGGGCGAAAGTCAGCGGCCGGCGACTCCAGCACCTGCTGCCGGCCAAGCCTGCGTGCCAGCCTACTAGCGCACCGAGTTAAGTGGCAAGACACGGCGTGAGGTTGAACGAACGATTGTTCGGGTTCGACTGAAAACTACCAGTACACTCACAGGAATGTCTTCACCTGTACAGGTATATACACTACTGGCCATTAAAATTGCTACACCAAGAAGAAATGCAGATGATAAACGGGTATTCATTGGACAAATATATTATACTAGAACTGATATGTGATTACATTTTCAAGCGATTTGGCTGCATAGATCCCGAGAAAACAGTACCCAGAACAACCACCTCTGACCGTGATAACGTCCTTGATACGTCTGGGTGTTGAGTCAAACAGAGCTTGGATGGCGTGTACAGGTACAGCTGCCCATGCAGCTTCAACACGATATCACAGTTCATCAAGAGTAGTGACTGGCGTATTGTGACGAGCCAGTTGCTCGGCCACCATTCACCATACGTTTTTATATGGTGAGAGATCTGGAGAATGTGCTGGCTAGGGCAGCAGTCAGACATTTTCTGTATTCAGAAAGGCCCGTAGAGGACCTGCAATATGAGGTCGTGCATTATCCTGCTGAAATGTAGGTTTTCGCAGGGATCGAATGAAGGGTAGAGCCACGGGTCTTAACACATCTGAAATGTAATGTCCACTGTTCAAAGTGCCGTCAGTGCGTACAAGAGGTGACCGAGACGTGTAACCAATGGCACCCCATACCATCACGCCGGATGATACGCCAGTCTGGCGATGACGAATACACGCTTCCAATGTGCGTTCACTGCGATGTCGCCAAACCGGATGCTACCATCATGATGCTGTAAACAGAACCTGGATTCATCCGAAAAAATGACGTTTTGCCTTTCGTACACCCAGGTTCGTCGTTGAGTACACCATCGCAGGCGCTCCTGTCTGTGATGCAGCGTCACGGGTAACCACAGCCATGATCTCCGAGCTGATAGTCCATGCTGCTGCAAACGTCGTCGAACTGTTCGTGCAGATGGTTGTTGTCTTGCAAACGTCCTCATCTGTTGACTCAGGGATCGAGACGTGGCTGCACGATCCGTTACAGCCATGCGGATAAGATGCCTGTCATTTCGACTACTAGTGAAACGAGGCCGTTGGGATCCAGCATGGCGTTCCGTATTACCCTCCTGAACCCACCGATTCCATATTCTGCTAACAGTCATTGGATCTCGACCAACGCGAGCAGCAGTGTCGCGATACGATAAACCACAATCGCGATAGGCTACAATCCGACCTTTATCAAAGTCGGATACGTGAAGGTACGCATTTCTCCTCCTTGCACGAGGCAACACAACAACGTTGCACCAGGCAACGCCGGTCGACTGCTGTTTATGTATGAGAAACCGGCCGGAAACTCTCCTCATGTCAGCACGTTGTAGGTGTCGCCACTGGCGCCAACCTTGTGTGAATGCTCTGGAAAGCTGCATATCACAGCATCTTTTTCGTGTCGGTTAAATGTCGCGTCTGTAGCACGTGATCTTCGTGGTGTAGCAATTTTAATGGCCAGTAGTGTACATAACGGATGTGCGGTTGCAAGTTGTAACACATGATTGACGACATACGGGTCTGCCTGTGAAGTGTGATCGGATAGCCCTAATTGCAATACGACCGCTCGCGATAAGCGGGAAATCGGGGTTCCAGTCCCGGTCCGGCACAAATTCTCATAGTCGTCACTCCATTATAAAGCTAATGATTGTCCATATTCGCAACTGCGAATGCATTTCATGTACAGCAGCAGTTGTGGCAGTAGATCCGACGACAACAGTACAGGTGAAGATGGATCAGTATAGGATAAGGACCATATCTACACCTACATCTATACTCCGCAAGCAACCTTATGGTGTGTGGCTGAGTATATTTTGTGAACCATTGTCTCTCCCCCCATTTTCTGTTCCAGTCACGAGTGGTTCGCGGAAAGAACGATTACTCGTAAGCCTCTGTGTGAGCTCGAACTTCTCTGATTTTTTCCTTCGTGGACTTTTCGCGAGGTGTACGCAGGAGAAAGCAATGTGTTGGTTGATTCTTCTGGGAACGCACGCTCGCGGAATTTTAACAGTGTACCATACCGTGATGCAGAACACCTCTCTTGCAACATCTGCCACCGGAATGTGTGAGCATCTCCGTGAAGCTTTCGCGCTTACTCAATGAGCGTGTAACTCCTACTTCCACTATCAATCCTACCTGGTACAGATCCAAGGCTGACGAAAAATATTCGAGTATTGGTTCAATCACGTTTCGTAAGATGCTTTCTTTGAGGATGGACTACATTTCTTCAGGATTCTTCCAATGAATTGCCTGCCTTACTTGCAAGTTAGTTTTGTGTGACCGTTTCACTTTTAATCGCTCCGTACGCACACTCCTACCTAATTTATAGCTATGGCTAATTCCAATGATTGTATTGCAATCGTGTGAACTGACAATAATGGCTCTTTATGCCTATTTATCCACAATGCGTTAACGTTCTTTATGTTCTGGGTCAATAGCCAACCCGAGCCAGATGTAAGGTCACGCCACATGAGGACGAGAGGTTTCAAGTATCACTGAAGTCCTCGAGTAATAGTAGATCGGGCGGTGGGTGTGGACGAGTGAAAGGCTCATTGTCTTTCTGAGGTATTCCCTCCTGGACAGCGTCGGTGGTGGCATTCGACAAATCTAAACTCTTTCCTATCTTCCTATTTTCCAATATTCTTAATATATGAAGTGTTAGTTTTGAGCATTTTCGTTTCCTAATTAGTTTTACGTTTCTGAGTATGAAAGGCAACAACATTGTTGAAACACTAGATGGCAGGTTGGATGTAAACAGTGGCAAATAAATTAAAATAATAATAAAGAAAAACTACTGAATGCAATGGGCTATCTCGATCGGCTATCGTATTTCCGCAGATACAGGGCGAGATCGATAAATATTTGTTCGTCAAACGTTTGAGCAGAGCAGAGGCTCACCTGCTGCTAGCTATGTAAACAAAGTGTCGTAAAGTTCATCTCTTCATGGCTTAGCTACCTATTTTGCGCTTAAAAAGTTACTGGTGTAGAAGCTGAGACATTCTTTCTTTCATGTTGAAAAAATAAACTAAATGTCAAATTACAGCATAAATTGAAACTACTCTGCCCTCGCATAATCTGTAAGATCTCAATAATAATAAAATACCGATCGATATTTAAATGTATTATGTTAAGACCCGCCAGGGTAGCCGAGAGCGCTAAAGCGCTGCTTCCTGGACTCGGGTAGGCGCGCCGGCCCCGGATCGAATCCGCCCGGCCTGGCGGATTAACAACGACGGCCGGTGTGCCAGCCAGCCTGTATGTGGTTTTTAGGCGCTTTTCCACATCCTACTAGGTGAATACCGGGCTGATCCCCACCTCCCGCCTCAGTTACACAACTCGCAGACATCTGAAACACATTCACACTATTTCACGATTTACACTCGACACAGACAGCTGGGGTACACTAATTCCGTCCCGGGGGTATAGGGTGGCGGCAGGAAGGGCATCCGGCCCCCCTTACAATTAACCATGCCAGATCCGTACTTAACCCTGTCGACCCTGCGCACAATGCGGGATAAAGGCGGTAGCGACAGAACAAATTTAAATATATTATGTTTCATACTGTTTGCAGAAAACTTGAGATAAAAAATTGAAAGAATGGTCAAATATTTTGTGAAATGGTTTGTCTAAAGGTAAGAAATATAGATATTAGAGAAAGATTTGACCTGCCTCATTGTTTATATTTTATAATGAGTGATCAAAAAGTTTCCGCATAAGGACGTTGCTGCAACGTGAATGCAACCCAATGCGACTCCGACGCAGGTACATAAGAACCGACATGTAGGCAAGAGCCTAGTGCGGCCTTCGAACGGAAACTTTTTGATCGCCCCTTACATATCTTACTTTTACACAAATTATTTCACATAAAATCTGACCCTTTTTTTCCAATTCTTTGGCGAATAGGATTCACACTTTGCACTGCACGGTGAACGTTCTATAGAAAGAGAGTAACATCGTGTCCCAAAGACACCTCTGATTTTACCAACATACATAACTCTTTTAACATACAGGATTAGCAGCAATATACATTGTTCGCTGTCGATGCTGTTGGCTACGTGCATGTGGCATCGTAGGACGATCGAAACGAAGTTCAGAAGGACTTGGACTAAATTGCCTTCTTGGTATAATGATTGGTAGCCCTCATTAAACGTGGAGAAATGCAAGATAATGACTGTGACAGAAAGAAAAAATCGAGTAGTATCTGATTACAAGAACGGTGGCGAACATCCTGAGACCGTCATATCGTATAAGGATTTAGGGGTAATAGTAAGAAGCTACACGAAGTGGGACGATCGCGTAAAATTAATGTTACGGAAGGGAGTGTGTTAAATGATAGTGCTACCAGAAGTACCTCCCACCACACATCGGCAAATGGTTTGTGGAGAATGGATGTAGGTGTGGATCACGTGCAGTTCTATAACCGCAGGTATTTTTGTGTTCCCGTGTCTCTAACTCGTGGTCCACAGTTAGTTTCAGTCACACGTATCCTTCATCTAGGAATTATCACACATTTAGAGCATTCTAGTTGCGGACTATACCTACCTGTATTAGTTTTCACCAGATCTGCAACTTTTACGACAACACGCTTCGTCTTATTTGGCTGTAAAAGACACCATCTAATGACAAGAGTGCATTAGAATGGAAACTACGAGATAGTTAAGGAAACATTTCGAGCGACAATCGAAGTAGTTATTATTTCTACATAAAGTAACTCTGTGGCGCAAGCCCATGACTGAACTGTCTGCCTAACTCTCGGTGTAGCGCGGCCCTTCTGTACCCTGTGGCACTAGTAGGGGGAGGGATAGCGAGTCCCTCACCTCGGCCGCCCTTTACCTCAGAGAAAGGTCCCCGGTACTCATCCCGACAGCAGGCGGCGTGGACCTGGGAACATCCTGGAGGAAAAATTCCCGCCCGCTACTGGAGACTGAACGTGGGACCTTCAGCACCGAATCCTACTGCTCTAACCGCTAGATCACCAGGGCTCCCATTATAGATAGATATCCAGTGATCACAGGCCCTGCAGACCACGCGCTGCTTCCACGAACTGCCTCCATTCCTTCCTGTTTTGTGCCCGGTTCCACCAGGTGTCTTCAGTTCCCAGGGTTGCTAGGTCCTTCCCTGGGTCGTCCATCCAGCGAAGCCTTGGTCGTCCAATGGGGCGTTTGGTGTTTGGTTTCCCCTCTAGTGCCATCTTCGCCTGTCTTCCATCTGGGATAGCGGTACATGGCCCACCCATTGTATTCTTTTTCTCTTTATCTTCTGTAGGATAGTTGGTTGTCGCATCAGAAGGTAATTTTCCTCGTTTTTCAAAAAAAAAAAAAAAAAAAAAAAAAGAAAAGAAAAGAGTCTCTGAGCACTATGGGACTTAACTTCTGAGGTCATCAGTCCCCTAGGGCTTAGAACTACTTAAACCTAACTAACCTAAGGACATCACCCACATCCATGCCCGAGGCAGGATTCATCGAACCTGCGACCGTAGCGGTCGCGCGGTTCCAGACTGTAGCGCCTAGAACCGCTCAGCCACCACGGCCGGCCCTCCTCCTTCATTCTCCGTTATCTGGTCCCCATATCTTCCTCATTACTCTTCTTTCAAATATTAATAGTTTTTCCTTTTCTCGCTTAGTCATGCTCCATGTTTCTGAACCGTACATTACTGCTGGGAGTATCAGTGTGTTGTAGATTTTCATCTTAGTGTTCACTGGGGTCGATTTAGAGCCGAGCGTCTCTCTGAGGGAACGCATGCATTTCATTTCCACTGCTATTCTTTCCTTGATGTCCATTTTTATGTTGTTGTCCGTGGTAAACCAAGATCCCAAGTATTTGAACCTCTTTCCATCTGTCTCAAGAAATTCTTCCTGCTCTTGTCTTCTTCCTAATTGCATGAACTCTGTTTTGTCTTGATGCGCTTTGAGCCCTACCTTCTGTGCATAATTGTCAATTTTCTGGTACATTCCTTTCAACTCGTGCTTTCATTCATTTAGTGGTACTATGTCATCTGCATATGCGAGACAACTGAAGTTACCGTCCATTTCTGCTCCAGCCCACGCCTGTTGCCTACACTCTTTTATGAATTTCTCTAAGAGTTAATTCATAGTCACAGAGTACAGATCGATAGTAGGTAAGATAAAAAGTGCGCTGGATACTTTCTTTACGCAGATCATCTTGCTCTAACCATACACGATTGAAATTTGAAAAAGTTTAAATTTCGAAGATCACCTTACATATACCCTGGTTACTTTGTTAAAATATTGCGGTGATAATGTATTGTAACCAAATACATTAAAGTTTGTGCGTACTTTCCTTCCGCATTCAAGAATAGTACGACAGTAATATGATTGTGTTACGGAAAAACCAGGTTTTGAAATGGTTCAAATGGCTCTGAGCACTATGGGACTTAACGTCTGAGGTCAGCAGATCCCTAGACTTAGAACTACTTAAACCTAACTAACCTAAGGACATCACACACATCCATTCTCGAGGCAGAATTCGAACCTGCGACTGTAGCAGCCGATCGGTTCCGGACTGAAGCGCCAAGAACCGCTCGGCCTGCCAGGTGCTAAAACATACTATTACACCTAGATAGCTGGGCGTTATCTGACACATGTCTGTCATCTACAAGTACCCGGGGAGTGTGCTGTCAAGGAAATTAAAATAAGAATTACCAACTTAACAAAAAAAAAGGCATGTAGCAAATTGAGCATGTGGTGTCGTCGGAAGAGCAGGGTGTCAAATCAAGGTTGACGCCTCGTAACGAAACCACAGAAGAGTGTAACCGCAGCATACCACATCGACGAATGAGAAACGCCGGCGTATCCACGCCTCCTGGAGCTTTCCTATGCCACTGCAACGGATCGTCCACTTACGGTTGAGCAGAGGAACGCTTGCTCCAGTTCGCACCCAAGGATGAAGATGACGGCGTCGTCTTAGATAGTCCATAAGTGTCTAGGTAGAGGGGAGCGCGCGTGGTAACTACGACGATAAATCATCGCTCGCACTACCGTCACTTGCTATGAATACTTTCACTTTCGCAGCGTATACACAATGCCTGTACCATAGAGCGCTTACTACAGAGAACTGATCCGGCAAAGATACAGTTGTTCTTGCTACAGTAGGGCAGCGATATTACTGGGTGGTAGAGCCAGTGGTTTTATGTCCCCACAATTGTATTAAATGTCTTAGGAAGAACATTATGTGAATAATGTCAGTTATTCTTCAAGTCTGCATCAAGGGTTACTTTAATATTTAAGAGACAGTTGTGAATACTCATATCAGGCCTGTGGAAATTGAGTCTACAAAGTCAAAACCCCATATCTATATTGCGATAAAGTGAACTAATATTTTATATGTTATAGTTCGCCGCGCGGGGTAACCGTGCGCTCTTGGGCGCCTTGCCACGGTTCGCACAGCTGCCCCCGTCGGTGGTTCGAGTCCTCCCTCGGGCATGGGTGTGCGTGTTGTCCTTAGCGTAAGTTAGGTTAAGTTAGATTAAGTAGTGTGTAAGCCTAGGGACTGATCACCTCAGCAGTTTGGTCGCACAGGAACTTACCACAGATTTCCAAATTTGTTATAGTTCCGCTCAGTCTCCTCCCGGAGCAAACCAAGAACCCACCGCTGTGCCGGCGAATGTATTTTCGTAAAGCACAACAGAGTGCAAACACTTTTTCCCAGAAACAACAGCTAATGGCTCGTGTTTCCTCGCAGTCCAATATTTCGTCTTGTTATCTAACAGATCCGTCCATGCGAAGAAAACTATCCTTAATTAAATAAGCTCAGAATAACAAGTTGCATGAAGGGCATGTTTATGGACAAGCCGTACAAACCAACAGGCACTTCGGCCCCAACAAAGCGATGTGTAGTCGATGAATACAGTGAGAAATTCAAGTGCACCATACGCGAAAGATATTTCGTATATGGAGTAGAGGGCACATTAGGTGAACCAGAACTACGTTCATGTCATAGCTTAGCGGAGAAACTCCAAGCTGGTACACAACTCAAGAGGCTGGGCTCAGTAGTTCTACCTTTCATGGAAAGCTTGAAGTATAGTCAGTCGGCTACGAGCAGATGTCGCGCCTGTAAAAGCAAAGTTAGCAAGATGGGACCTGAAGGATGACGACGACATCCTTTGTGATAGCGATCAAGTTCAAGACATGCAGTATATTTAGGAGCGTCCTGCTTCTCCACTCTGGTGTACCAATAAAGATCTATGGGGAAACAAATAAATGCGATAGTGATTCAGATCAGTATTGGGAAGTTGTAAGGGTGCTGACTTTCGGAGAAGGAAAAGAAATGAAGAAGATAAGATTTTATTTTAATTATAGGGCTTCTGAAGCGACTGAAAGATTCTGCTAGAGGATTATTTTACGTATAGTTAACAAGAACTCTTTCAATATTCTTACCTTCAGTCTAGTTCGGTAGCTCAGTGAGCAAATGGCAGACTACATCTATATCTACACTGCGGTACTTCTGGTGCCAGTGACTGAACCCCCTTCACTGTTCCGTTAACGAATGGCGCTTGGGAAGAATCACTGTAAGTGAAGCTCCATACGAGATCCAGTTTTTCTGGATTTCTTCTCGTGATCTGTCTGCGAGACGTATGGGGGAGGAAATGATAAGCTGCCCGACTGTTCTTGGACCTCACGCTCTCGAAATTTCGCGAGTAAATCTCTCCATGATCCACAACGTCTCTTTTGTATCGACTACCACTGGAATTTGTTGAGCATCTCCGTAACGCACTCAACAGACTGAACGACCCAGTGGCGAAATGCACCGCTGTTCGCTGGATCTCCACCATCTCTTCTGTTAATAATTGCTCCTGGTAAGGACGTCAGATACCAAACTAATGGACAATACTCAAGACTCGGCAGAATAAGCGTTTGGCAGGATATTTCTTTCTTGGATGAATTACATTCCCTTTCGATTCTCCCTATGAACCTGAAACCTGCTTTCCATACAGTTTATTTTATGGTTTAAATTTTTAGGTTCGCGCCGGATAGTTGCTCGTAGATATTTTAAGGTAGTTACTGCGTCCAGTGGTACATGACCAAATAGTCTATCTTTTCGTCCACTTACGTGCAGTACGTTTCATTTATTTATATTTAATGTCAGCTGCCAGTATCTGTGTCAGTCGCCGATACTTGCAGGTGTTCGTGGATTATACTGGGTGTCACAGGAGGAATGGTCAATATTCATGGATATGACAGGAATGCTTCTTTGAAACAAAAAACTTCATATGGAAGTATGTCGTATTCCAAATAGTTTCCAAGATAGAGCACCTTTAATGTACATTGTTATTTATGGAACTGATGGCTTTATACACTACTGTCTTGAATCACTTTTAGAAAATAGAATCCAAAAAGATGTGCTAGATTATTCAAACAATGCTGGAAAGGCAGAAAAGTTTAGTGGCTGGCGAGAAATTACAAACGGATTCCCACAGGGTTCAATTTTGTGTCCACTCCTATTCCTACGGCAGAAACATATCCCGAGCAAAGACGCTGACAAACGTCAAAGAGGCTGGGTAGGTAATATATATGCGTGAGTACCACTAGCCCAAAAACAAATTTACATTAAAAATGGGTACTTCAAATGGCTCTGAGCACTATGGGACTTAGCTTCTGAGGTCATCAGTTCCCTAGAACTTAGAACTACTTAAACGTAACTAACCTAAGGACATCACACACATCCATGCCCGAGGCAGGATTCGAACCTGCGACCGTAGCGGTCGCGCGGTTCCAGACTGTAGCGCCTAGAACCGCTCGGCCACCCTGGCCGGAAAAAATGGGTACTATCCCGGAAACCATTCTGAATAGGGCATTTGTCCATATGGAATTTTTTTTGCTTTAAATGAGCTTTCCTGTCGTATCCTTGAATACTGACCATTCCTCCTATGACACTCTGTATATGGTGCTGTGTCCACTGTCAGAGGGCGCCACACACTAGGCAGTTTCTGGCATGGTACCACAGAAATGCAACAGTCGCCACATAGATGGCGCACGTAACAGGAACCAAATTATGCTTGCGACACAAGACGTTAAAACCGTCTTATATCTATCCCCGATAATTGTGTCTGACGCAACACAGAGCGCTGAACCGAAGACTTCTACATCCTCCAGATAGATCGCAAATGCACATTCATCCGCTGAGCGTGGATAAAAGCGGCCACTACAATGCACTTGATCAATTGTCGCCGTGTGCAGCTGCCTACCAGTTGCAGTTTTTGTTGTTACAGCCCAGTAACAATGAACGAGTGACTGCTGGTCAGTCAGTGACGAGTGTCGAAGTGAAATACAGAGTCTGAACTAAAATACTGTTTCGAACAGCAGCTCACAAGGGTCAGTTATTCGATTAGTTATCCGGTGTTCAATGAGTAGGGTATACCAGCTTCAGAACATTTACTACTGTGCCACACCTTATCATCAAACTAACGCTGAGTCTGCGTAAGTATTATTTTATGTAAGTATTATTTTATTTTATGTTTTCAACATAACCTGTGTTTCAGTTAGTATTGCCCTGTGACGAGTGTAGCAGGCCGGAGTGGCCGAGCGGTTCTAGGCGCTACAGTCTGGAACCGCGCGACCGCTACGGTCGCAGGTACGAATCCTGCCTCGGGCATGGATGTGTGTGATGTCCTTAGGTTAGTTAGGTTTAAATAGTTTTAAGTTCTAGGGGACTTATGACCTCAGAACTTAGTCCCATAGTGCTCAGAGCCATTTGAACCTTTTTCTTTTTTTTTTTTTTTTTTTTTCGAGTGTAGGCAAGCATGCAAGTACGCAACCTTCAGTACAGCTATTACTTTTCTGTGGTAGGGGGTTTGCTTCCCGCTGCTTTTATCTTGGGCGCCACGCTTAGTTGGTGGGCCCAATATATTGCGTTAACACAATGGTCTTTTCACACTTCCTTGGTGTGCTCTTTAAATTACTTTTACATCTTTCGATTTTTTCCCGTCAAGAGCGAAGTGCTGAGTTCTTTCTACAAGGAATGCCTTAATCCAGTCACAAATCTAATCTGATACTCAGTAGACTCGTATTTTTCAATGCGGAAGGAGTTTCGCGAGATCTCTGTTTGCGGTACTACAAATCTGAATGTCGTGGATTCTATCCTGGAGCTATTTCTATCGTTTATCGCTTCTTTCACCTCTGGAAATGATAGTTAACATGAAAAATGCCGAGCTGTGCTGTGATTCGGAGTCCAAGTCTAAACTGTAACGGTAACTCAGTTGGCTGGGTCAGATCAAAGGTCGGGCCAAGGCAAGGATATACCACTTCCATAGGGACCTTGTGGTGTTTAAACCAACCTTATGCTTCAGGAAAGATTTACTTCAGCGCGAATTTTTAGCCATGGGTCTAACACATAACTGAGATAACCTCCTATCACATATAATCATTGCAGCACGACCTATTCCCGCTGCGCGAAATTTTCAGAACAACTCGAATCTTCAGCACAGCTGTCCAAATGCCAATACGTACTGCCGGAATACAGGACAGCGGATTCGCCGAACGAGGTTTGTAGTGGCCTGGAAAGTGTTCTCCAGGCGCTAGTGTTTGCCTTTGTGACCGTGGGTGTAGCTTCCTCGGGGACGGATTGTCAGCAATCGATTGTGAAGAGCAGCGTGATAAGATAGCGGCCTTCCCACGACAAGGCTTATCTCGGATAACAGCGGTTGTCCTCCTACGTAGATGGCACCGCTGAACGCGTCAGGCGCAGGGAGCAAATGTATGTCAGGAACTCGTGAACGCTTTTAATGCGCCCCAGTGATGGTTTTCGATAAATTCCAAGGAACAACATACGCGCTTAATTGGAAGTTGTGCTATCTCCCGTGCCGCTATCACCAGCACCAGTTGGCCTCCTATCTGGACCACACCCTACAGTGAATGCGTCAGAGGAGCTGCGAATTCCTTGTACACCTGCACCGTGCGAGGCGGACAGTCCACGGATTGCATGCACGTTGCTAATAGCTAAGGCAGTGGTTGTAAAAGTCAGTTCTCTAAGGGGTAAGGACAACACTGCTATCCTCAATGAACGCAAGTAAGAGGGTTGGGGGTTGGGTTGTTTTGGGGAAGGAGACCAGACAGCGAGGTCATCGGTCTCATCCGATTAGGGAAGGACGGGGAAGGAAGTCGGCCGTGCCCTTTGAAAGGAACCATCCCGGCATTTGCCTGGAACGATTTAGGGAAATCACGGAAAACCTAAATCAGGACGGCCGGACGCGGGATTGAACCGTCGTCCTCCCGAATGCGAGTCCAGTGTTTAACCACTGCGCCAACTCGCTCGGTCGCAAGTAAGAACTGTAGGACCTGTTGAAAGGATAAAGCCTAATGGACACATAATATCGGCTGAGAATAAAGCAGAGAAAGATGTTTGGAAAAAATGGCAAATCGTCCATGGAGATCAAGTGACTGATTGATTATGTTCCTTTATTTTTTATATTTTTCACGACAAAAACACATGACGGCTTCACAACGCCCTACAGTCTTTCGACCTGTCAGTGGTCATCGTCTCACTAAAGGTAGATGCTGCGAGCTGTTTCACCAATATTCAACAATATTGTTGACGACGCAACGGAAAACACAAAAAAAACTAAAGAACAAAGAGTACTGAGGGGTAACAGAAATAAGATTATGTTAACAGAGTGTCCCACTGCTTCATGGTAGAACAACCTCACAATAATAAATAATACAACCGAACAAGTGCGATAAGGATCAAAGCTCTGAGGGCTCCAAACAAACTTAATTATGTATATAGATAATTGATCCAGGGGTTCTGATGAGTGAGCTTGCCCGTATCAAAACACGAGTGACATAAATAGCAGTATCTTTGTTTTGACTTAGAAGCTTTTGTTTTTTTTTCCAATAACCCGTAGACCTTAGCATTTGAACATAATTTCATCTTGATACCTCTACCCGTTCCTGAGAAAAATGGATGTCAATTAGGATTACCGTATCTGGCTGGAATACCCTTGGGACACTCTGCGATGGGAGTGTAGAAATGAAGTAAAGAAATGGTTCAAATGGCTCTGAGCACTATGGGACTCAACTGCTGAGGTCATTAGTCCCCTAGAACTTAGAACTACTTAAACCTAACTAACCTAAGGACATCACACACATCCATGCCCGAGGCAGGATTCGAACCTGCGACCGTAGCGGTCTCGCGGTTCCAGACTGCAGCGCCAGAACCGCGCGGCCACTCCGGCCGGCTGAAGTAAAGAATTTATTTAATATAATTACTTTATGTTTAGAACACGATTACTTGGAACTTGTTACAGAAGAAGTAGTTGGTACACCACACTTTTAGAAAGGTTTCAACTTTTTCAGCAAGACTTTTTTTTCCCTTTTGCGTATTTATAAAACTCCATGCATGTCAGCTTGTAGTTAAACTGGCACTGTAAGACTGATTCTACAATCCCTGGTAGCAGTCGATTTCTTTCACTCCGCGGACATAAGCGAAAATACTCTATCCATAGTGCCGTTGTAAATATGAAACCTTTTAAAGAAACTGAGTTTGTGTCCAATCTACTTGTATAAATACGAAAATGTCGAGCCTTTCTGTGATTTAAGCAGCATTTTTTTAAGTCAGTGTTTATGCTTTCGAACTTGTGTCCTTGTCTCTGGTGGGAGTTGCTACTGCTGATATAGAATGTGTAATGTGTCGGAAACCGTTTATCTGTCCTTCAATTCGGCTTGTATATTGAACAAGGCATTAGTAGATACCAGCGTTTGAGTGAATGTCAGCGTTGTTTTCAGTCTTATGGAGTTTCCTGTAGCTTCAAATACTATACTGTTAATGGAGAAAGTTGTTCTAATGCTAACAGATAACCCCCCCCCCCCCCCCCCCGATTCTTTAAAGAATCGAACTCCCATGTATGAAAACTTCATACGTCTGATTGGTTTACAAGTGAGTTAACGTGTTGAATATTTGACTTTAAGCAAGTAAGCGACCAAAAGCTTATAAAAGGTTTGTAATTATGATTGCTGGGAAGCGCTAAGCGCTCTCATTTTCAATTACTCGATGAATATCTTCCCCACGACATAGATTATGACAGCATTTTAACTTTTTAAATTCTGTGAATAATTTTATGAAATGTTGAAAATTATAATTCTGTTGCCCATGCAAGCCGTTAGATAGGCAGCCTGCAACTGGAATTGTGCACCATGAACTGCACCTGGGTTAGACGTTTAGTAGTATAGGTATGACTTGATGCCGCGCGGGATTAGCCGGGCGGTCTAGGGCGCTGCAGTCATGGACTGTGCGGCTGATCCCGGCGGAGGTTCGAGTCCTCCCTCGGGCATGGGTGTGTGTGTTTGTCCTTAGGATAATTTAGGTTAAGTAGTGTGTAAGCTTAGGGACTGATGACCTTAGCAGTTAAGTCCCATAAGGTTTCACACACATTTGAACATTTTTATGACTTGAGGATGGTATGACCGGCGAAAGGCGCAGCGGTTCTAAAAATAAAAGTAAATGATTTGTACATTTCCCAAATCGCTTAAGGGGAGACAGGCACGAGCCATTTCGCCTATGCAGGCAATACAAATTTTCAAGGTATTTAGGCATCATTACAGAACAAGCTATTAAAGATAGAGCCTTCAACTTGGAAATGTGATTTCCAGTAATTATTGCTTTATCTAGTGCAGATTCAGGCACACTGAATTTGTAGAGTTCTGATGACATTTGTTTAAAAATTGGATTACAATTTTTTTTAAGTGAATCTTCTTTCTGAGCCTCAATCAAAAGAAGTACACTTACAAAGCCAATAATCCATTTTTTTGTTCATTTGTTGTCTTGGAACAACTGCTGAAAATTTCAAGTTTCTGTGACACACACAGTTTTGAAAATAATGACACCTAGAGAACAAAAAATGTAGTTTTGAGAAAGTATGTATTATTTTCCTGCATCACATTCAGCATCACCTGAATCGTAGGCCTCTTCTTTTATTCTTGGCTCTTTCGCCTCTTTTGCAGACATTTCTCTGAGTGCAGCTATTTCTACTTTACGACTTGAAAAATCGGTATTTGCACCTGCATTAACTCCTAGACTCTCCAGTACTTCAATTTTCCTTGATATTCCTCCATTAAAACATAAAACAAGATCTAATACACCAAGTTTTAAAGTTTCATAGCATAGAAATGCCATATTTGGCAGACGATTCCAAATTAGAGAGCTGAAACTTTTATTGAGATTTTGAGTTTTACTATATAAGCATTTCTTGAGTAGGTCACTATTAACACGGTTCCTACATAAAGGCTTCATTGTGCTCATGACTGGTAGAGGTGTGATGTGTTTATGCTCATAATTTCTGCCAGAATATAAGGCCCATTTATATTTGCACCAACTTTTTTGCTTGGGCGAAGGCTGTGTTGTAGGTCTTCGCCACCTCACACCTTACGGAAAAAAAATTGCCCATACAGCACTTCTTATACTTCATAAAACATTACATTCCCTTCTTATGGTTAACCAATAACAAGTTTCCGGCTCTCTATTTCAGAATTTGTGAGACGTCCTTTCCCTCCAAGGTGCCTTTTTCTTTTTTTTTCAAATAAAAAAAAAAAAAGAAACATATATTCATCTCGTATCGACGAACGACGTTGAGTTGTCACCTACGTTGCAGGCTGGGAAAGCCACTGAAATATAAATCAAAGATGCTTACATCACATGGCGACAGCACGAAGTCGTATCCCCGAAAACTTTCAGTAACGTGAAAACGGGCGTGGCACTTGATGCGAAACATTTGTAAAATTGTCAGTATGTCAGGAACTAATCCTCAGATTTTTATCAAACAAAGGAAACTATAGAGCATTAAAAAAAGAGAAAATCAATATCTTGGGCCGATTTAGCGCATGTCTCCGCCTAGCGAATACGACGATGGCTTCTTTCAAAAGGATGTGGTGTGTTTCCTTTCCCAATACGAGTGTCTGCTCTTTCCCCAATGACTTTGTCGTCGAAGGGGCGTTAAGCTCTAATCTTCCTTCCCTCGTCCAGTGTTATCGGTTGCTCATCATGACCGACATATCCAGAGATCGGGCTGATTATGCGGCAGATTCACAGTTTCTGAATCACGCGAGAGGGTGGACTGTTTAGCTTGAGAACTGATAAACCGCTTCTGGCCGTCTCTGCAAATGGCACACGCTCTACCACCGAAGATGCACGGATGCCGGCCGGCCCGGCTGGCTTTCGCCAGCCGATGGAGCGCCAGCTAAAATTAGCCTCTGGTCCAGACAAGCTGGTGCAGCGAGTTTGCAGAGCAGTTCCTGTAATCAGCGGGGAAAAGCCGCTGTGGGCCTTGAGTGGCCGACTGCACGCTGTCCCGTTACCGCGGCTAGTTTCTTTAGCAGCGCACGTACTTTCACATACCACGCCATTCTATTTTCTCCTCGGGCAGCGGAGAGTATGCTTAAGTCTGCTACAGCACTACAAGTTTTCAGTACGGCTGATAAACGGTGCTCTGAAAACACTGGATCAATGCACAGCCAAAATCTCGCTAATGCGTCTAGCAACGAAATACAAAACACGTCACTTTCAATAGGTAATACAAGCGTATCAGTCACAATCTTGTTCAAAGTCTACATAGCTAAAGTATTCTGCAGTGGTGAAGAATACTGACGTTGCTGCTGTTCGTAGTGTGTTTGCATCTGCACCCCAAAAATTATCAGCCAATTTTCTGATGATATTATTTCGTTTCTTCTGTTTCTAACCAACGTTTTTAATATTTTCTTCCTAGCTGAAGGACCTATACTGCATAATTCCCAGATATTTAGGATAGAATTTGTGTTTCACTCACTATTGATTAAATAACAACTTCAGCTGTTCATTGTCGATATTCTTGTTGAGATGAAAAGCACAAACTTCTGTCGTAGCTGGATTCGGACACAAATTTTTGTCAAGCGTCTTATGATCAAGAGTCAGAGTCCTTGCCTCTTCCTCAAGGGATTAACTTAACAATGGTGCTGGAACTGAACTTTGGGGTAGTCCATTCTTGATCTTAAATGACTTACTAACTCCTGGTCTGGCAGGAAAATCGCCGTACCAACAAGGTAGATGTGTGGCTCCACAAAACGATGCGTACATCCAGCAGTGCAATAAGGACTATTCCACTACTATGGCTTTCTCCACCAAAGCTAAAACGACAACAACAACTATTAAAGCATGGGAAAAATACTACAGATATACCGCGCAAAAAATTACCTATTCAAGATGTAGTATTGAATTCTCCAAATACATGCTTGAAATCACGATAGCCAATATGGAACAACAGCTGTTAAGAGGACAGAACACCTATAACCTAAAAGATGTATGGAAAAAGGACTGGGAGATCCGAGTAATCATCATCTCATAACTGATCAGTCAAAAGCCCTGCGAATGTTCAACTGCCGGCCGCTGTGGCCGAGCTTTTACAGGCGCTTCAGTCCGGAACCACGCTGCTGCTACGGTCGCAGGTTCGAATCCTGCCTCGGGTATGAATGTGTGTGATGTCCTTAGGTTAGTTAGGTTTAAGTAGTTCTAAGTCTAGGGGAGTGATGACCTCAGATGTTAAGTCCCATAGCGCTTAGAGCCATTTTTGAATGTTCAACTTCACAGTAACTACAGCTGGACTAGACTCAACCATATCCGGTACATCCACACAAGATGCAATCCCATGCCTTATAAATGAGGACTTGTGGACAACCTAAATTGTGACTGTGGAAAACCTGAGCAGACTCTAGACTGCTCAGTAAAAATATGCCCTGTAAGAAAATGTGGAGGATCAGCTGCTGACTTTATAGAAGCCACACATGATGCATGAAGAGGATACAAGGTCTGGACATCAGGGTGCGGTCAACAACTAATCTCTCAGGGTGTAATAATGTGTTTGTTACGTGATACTCATTACGTTCTTTTATGTGGGTTGCACATTAGCATTACTTTTTTATTGCCGTATTTGTATTTAAATTGTACTGCTGCCATGTGCCATGTGCCATACTACAAATAAATAGCTGGATAATGAAAATTAGAAGTAAGAGCGGAAAAGGTGATTCACGACGATCGAACTATTTAGTGCAGCCAGTATTTTCTACAGACTACCTTCATGCTCTACAAACCGTCTTACGGTGTGGCAAGAGCACACTGTATACGAGTATCACCTGTATCCTTTTCTGTTCCATTCCCAAATGGTGCATTAGAACAAGTTCTTCCGGTAGGCCTCGTTGTCACTTTGAATTTTTCTGAATTCGCAGTCATCATCATTTCGCGAGACGTGTATGGGAGGAACAACTATACTCAACTATTATTCAAACTGCACTCCGGGAATTTAAATAGCAAACCTTTCTGTGAAACACACCTCTGTAGTTGAATGGCCACTCCGCGACGCTTGCGCGTAACGAAATATGCTACTCATCTTTGTTTCTTCTGTATTTCTTTATCAAGTACACCTCCATCGTAGGTGACTTACATTTTCCTTCGGAATTTTGCAGTGAATCTCGGTCATCTGCTTTTCCTACAACTACTAGATCCTCCTCCATTTACAAAGCATGTATCTCAGGATCTACACTTGTGTCTTTTTATTCATTCACACATGTTTTTTTCTGTCAGTATATGAAGGCTAATACAGGCACTACTGTAGGAATTTATATAAGGTTTTCGCTCATAAATAGACTAGTTCACGAGGAAGATTTGTGCGCATAATGTGTAGTTATAGTAATGATGAGGATGTAATATATGTACTGTTAATTGTTTCATATTTAACTGGCGTTTTGAGTGACATCTCGCGGCAGTGATGGAAGCTACGATCCACTTAGCTACAGAGGAGGCGGTATCTGGTGGGAAAAGCCGCCTCAGCTCCAAGAGCTGCGAAGCTTGGCCAGAAATTATTCATGTCTTTTGTACATATTATAGCTATTGAATTTGGCTTAAACAACGGACATTATTATACTGAAACGTTGTTGTCAATGTAGGTATGTAAGATCTCCAAATACAGTATGGTTAAAGTGTCTCATACTCATCCAGCTCAAATAGTGAAGATTAGTACACTCGAACAAAAGAACGGAAAAACGTTAATTTATTTCATATGAAAGAGCAGCCATTTTTATCGGTTGTAAAACAGAAAGACCTGTTGCAATTTCTTCCTCAAGAGCATAGGGACTTCTTCGATACAGAGCGAGGAGCGAGGTGGCGAAGTGGTTAGCGTAATGGACTCGTATTTGGGAGGGCGACGGTTCCGACCCGCTTCCGGCCATCCGATTTAGGTTATCCGTGATTTTCCAAAATCGCTCCAAGCAAATGCTAGGGTGGTTCCTCTCAAAGGGAACGGCTTAAAACATTCTGAGCTTGTGCTCCATCTCCAATGACCTCGATGTCGACGGGCTGCTAAACCGTGCCTTTCTTCTTTCACTTTTCAAGTGGATTTTGCAACAACTGATCCCAGGAACGGTATAGTGTAAGAGAAGTCAATACTGAGAGATTCTTACTTGATAATTTTGTTATTCTCTTGTAAAAAATTAACAGATATCAGAAGAGGTTTACTGTTAGTGAAACGCTACTGCTGTATTTCTGTACTGCTATTATCACAGATAAAACGTACTGTCCCAGTATTTACGGAACTTGGAAAACAAACTTTCTTATTGGCACTTAGAACAAGACAGTTCCCTGGTATGGCACCCAGCGCATTCTTAATAATGTACTCATTTTCTAATTTGTCTACCTGATTTTTGCACTGATGAGGTGAGCAGCATAATTCTGTGGTATCAGAATGCCTTCTCAATTTTTTAGACACAAATAAGTTGTATAAAAAAAAGGATACGTTGCTTTTTGTTTCTCCTGACAAATGCGAGATCTGGCACTTGGAATGTTTGACGTTCCCATTCTTCAAATGACGGTAATTAAGAAGAAACAATAACCACCAAGGAGAGGAATAGCCCGCTTAGAAATAAAGTGATCAAGTGGAGAGGTCATAGTTTCAAGCGCTCGGCCGCATACCCTCAGTCGTAGCCACGTGTGACGCCCTGCCGTTAACAGAGATACGCGACAAACCGCTGCGAAGTCGTAAGCTCCGCGAAACACGCGGTCAGGTCAGTCAGCTATTATGCAACGGTGGCTCCGACGCGGTTATAAGGTCGTGCGCCAGAGACGCTGGCTTGCTGCTGAAGCAGCGATGTACATACTCGCGCGTGCGGTCCACTCAGCAGCCGTCTTATCGGTGCCCAGACTTGTCCCACAGGGTCATCGAGGCACGCCAGATATTATGGCCGTCTTCTGTTCGGCCAATACACAGCGAAGGAACCGGCTGCCGGCGTCTACCGAATGGGCTCTCGTTGACGCCTTCCACTCCTGCCTTTACGACCACTGTGTTTTAGAGATGGGAAAAACCGACCGGTTAAAACCAGTTCCGGTACTTTAGTTCTGAATAACCTGTAAAGTCATATAGGAATGGCATTCGCTGTAGCCGTGTACCAAAATGAAAAGCTACAAGTGCCGCTGCTTTGATATCACCTGTCACTTCGATATCTTGTTATAGCCGATAGGTGACTTACTTCACGTTGCAAAGCTACCTAATTGTAGATCTCGCGCGCAATCTGAAAGAAAAAAATCATCACGTGGCGGCCGCCTGGGAATTGGCCACTTTCTGCCTATATATGTCTATACGGTATATGTACGGCATGTCTAACAACGGCGCGCCACCTGCGTTGTGTGGAATGCGCGCGAGGCGTGCCTTTCTCCGCGGACCGCTACGTCTGCTTGAGCCGAACTAGTTCTACCTGACAGCGGTGCGGCCGGTAGACGGCTCGTCGACTTCTGCAGACGGTGGATAAAATTTGGAAACACCAAAAACACAACACTTTACCATGCCTGATACGGTTCAGGAAAACCGTTGGCATTCAAAACAGCTTCCATTCGTCTCAGATTGGATAAAAACAGGTCTTGTACGGTTTGTAAGGGATCATTAGTTCATTCTTCCCTCGAAATAGTGGCATTTCCAGTTGACGATGGTGGAAACGTATAGCGATCGCGCATCCTTCTCTAGACTGCAAAGGCTCAATAACACTGATATCAGCTGACAGTGATGGACAGGGGAGATGAGACAATTCATCCTCGTGCTTGCAAAACAAGTCCTGGACAATGCGAGTTGTACGAACAGGGATCCTGTGTTCTTGGAACACAGCATCACCATTGGAGAACAAACATTTTACCGAGTGATGGGCCTGTTCAGTCAAAATAGTCACATAATCTTTGGTACCAAGGTGACCTTGCTGAGTAACCATGGAACCCATGGAATGTCTTTTCATAGTTGACCAAATGATCTTCGGACTCCAGCCATCTTTCATTCTTGGGACATAAACTCGCCCAGGACTTGGAAACAGCATGCATCAAGACTTCTCAGACCAAATTTCTTTCTTCCGTTGCCCTATAGTCCAGGTTTTATGGCTTCGGCACCACGTCTTCCTGTTACGGGCATCTGCATCACTGATGAGTGGTTTCGGAATTCCACATCGCTTCGCAGTTCCCTGCTTATGGAGGTCCCTTAATGTTGTAGTGCATTCACGTCTGCAGTGACTTTTACAGCTTTGGCCCTCTTATTTTTCGTGACAATCCTCTTCAATCACCGTCTGTCTCGATAACCAAACAAACACTTTCGTCCGCATTGTGACGTAGGGGATGACGTACCTCTTGAAGCACCAAACATGGCCACCTTGCTTACGGAAGCACGCTCCATACGAGCACAAGCAATTTGCCCTCGTTCAAATTCAGTTAGCTCCGACATAATGCACTCTCAAGTACACAGAACACAGTTCTGGTTACGACTGACGTTTGCAACGTACTGGGGACATCACACAGGTGCCGTTAACCCTTCGGTGGGCGCGCCTGCGGCAGATAGCCGCAAGATTTAGTTTTCTGTTTGTACCACAGATAGCGTTACAGTTGCGTCCACGTCCAGATACGTATTTGTTGTTCTCAACGGATGTCACCACTTACTACATTTGCGCTATTCATGCTTTCAGCAGTTTGGTCGCTATTGCTATTTGAAACGTGAGTGTTGCGTTTGCGGTGTGTTGGCCGCTACGCGCCTTGTGATGTAAGAATTTTCTATACTTGTGTTTTTCTTTCGCCTTAAGGCAATCTTTCTTTTCTTCTTCTTCTTCTGCTTTTACGGCCTCATTGGACCACTTCAGTCAATCATTTCTGGTCCTCTTCTTTGGTATTTTCCCCTTCCGAGTGGCCCAGTATCTCTTCATTCGTTCCGATGCTTTTCGTCGTTCCTTATCTGTAAATACCCTTTTCATTGTATGTCGTTTGTCAATTTTTGGTTTAAATCTTATTTCTGTGTCCCTCAACTTCTTTAAATCTTTCTTTTATATTAGTATATAATCAATATTCGAATCGAATCGAAGTTCCCATGTGCAATTTTCATTACTTTTTACAGTCTTGGGTATTGATTTGCTACAATATATTACTTTTACAAAAACATGTGTTTCATTAGGTCTCACAAAAGCGTGGAAATGGAGAAAAAGAATGCATTTGACAGGCACCGTCTAATTGTACGTCCTGAAGACTATGAGAAAGTATTGCGAGAATTGTCAGTAGAAGAATTACAAGAATTGGCAGACTCATGGGAATCTGAGTCGGAAGAGGGAGTTATTGAAGAAGAAAACCACAGCAGTGACTCCGAATAATCAACAGAGGAAACAGATGACCACCTGGTTGAAGAGGGAAGACAACAAAAAGAGGATTACCGATTTTACGTAGGAAAAGATAAAGAAACTATTTCGATAAGTGAACCGCTTCCTTCTCCTAAAACCAAGGCCAAGAACATCCTAAAAGTTTTGCCAGCTCAAAAACAAGTGCTGAAATTACGGAAAAAGAAATTGATGCATTTTACCTATTTATTACTGATGGGATGATTATTTTTTCCTTAGGTTAAAAATGTAAAACTAATTGCGGTGCAAAGGCCGCAACGCGCCCACTCATAGAAGTATAAAAGCCGCGCCCACCGAGGGGTTAATGGTCAGATGCAACAGCGCAAGCTGCAGGCTTGGTCACCACCTGCATTTATCTACAAGCATGCATTTTTCGTGTTGTTTCCATGGTTTTCTCCAACCTGTGTTCCATTCCGTGAAATGTGTGGTAGAGGGTACTTCCCAATGTACCACTCTTACGTTTACATCGTGTATGAAGACTAGAGAAAAATGGCAGCCTAAATGCCTTTCTGAGCGCTGGAGTTAGCCTATCTTGCCTTTGCAGTCTATACGGGAGAGTTCGGTGAAATAACGTTCGTTAGGTTTCACAGTGAAATTTTCCCAAGGATATCTTTAGGCAATTTTCTAAATGCAACCGCCCAAGGCAAGAGACTCTCTATTCCGTTCATGGCGTAAACATCGATGAACAAGACTCTACCAGATGTTGCAAACAGTGCTTGGCAAGGGAATAACAGCGTCTACCAGTCTTCCTTGACTCTTGTGTTTAGATAATTATACAGCTATTTCTTTTTCGAAAATTTCACTGTAAATCTTTACAAACGTTATATCACTGAGCTTACTAACGACAACGTCTCTGTAGATATAAAAGACGCAAGTGTTTCACATATATGAAATTACTTGCCGCTTTCCAAACTGTCATTGCCGGAAACTTAGTTGCAATACCTAGAAGCTTTTACGCAATATTCAGAGTGTGCAAATTACACGAAGATATGAAGGGACGTAGCAGCAGTGCAGTGGTTAGGAGACTGGGACCGACTTTTCGTTTAGAGGAGGTTTCAGCCCAGTGCTGTGTCTCTCATGGTTTCCTCAACTTACCTCACGTTCTTAACATGGTGGTTTCTTCGAAAAGCCTTCGCCAGTTCCTTCCCTATTCCGTCCAGCTAAGCTATTGCCTCGTCTTTAATGACCCCGACGTCGACCAGACATAAAATTCTCTGCCGCCTTCGTTTTTCTGGCGAATCAATTAAAAAATCGGTGCTCTCTTCATCGGCTGAGAATTCAGCAAAACTTTTAACTCTTACCGCGCCAGGGTCGAACCTTCTCCTGCTGCTATTTTATGAATTGGCTCCAATGTTGCACGCCATCCTTTCCGTCGTTTTTCATTGTATGAATATGGCGGGCGGAAGGCGTATAAGTGATGCTGTGAAGTGGATGCTGTGAAGTGGATTTTGGAGGATACTGTGGACGAGGGAGGATTTCTTGATAAGAGCGAAAATGAGGAGTACCTTCCTCTGTTCAAACGCGGTATTCGATGAATATTTTACCGAATATTGATTAAACAAATCTACATTTTCAAGGTGCTTCCATGTCGTCTTCTATTTTCTTTTTTTAAATATCCACTAACCATTTTTACTACCCTAAAGAAATAGTAGCTGAAGAGAACACGACTGTCAAAAACTAAGAGTGGAAACTGTTAAACTGTAGCTCCTCCCATAACTTGCTGGGTAAGTCAGTTCAGAAGTCACAGGAGGGAGAGGGCCATCTACTTCCCCCAGTGTCACATCTAGTGAAGTACCGTGGCCCATATGTTTTCGGAATGCGCCATTTTGACCAATATGAGGCGGAAACTGAAGTTGGACACTTCCCTACATTTTGTGCCCTCAGTAGATGAAACAGCCGTCAAGAAAATCATGCCTTTCATGATAAGTTATGATAGTCGTTTTATTTCTACTCTGTTGTAGGGGTGGGAAGGGAGGGTGAGAAGTTGTGTGCAGTTTCGGCTTGCCCCTCCTCCCTGTTCAGGCACCAGTAAACAGGCCCCCAGCGCACTACCAGAATACCGCATCAGAAATCCATTTATCATACTTATCACCCTTGTCATCGGTCCTGTTGGAACATTTTGTTATCACCTCCAGTTTCCCGGAAAGGAAAACCCATCGCATTTATTTCGTATCGCCGACAACTGTTGAACATCCCGTTGCCGAAAGAGCAGATAACCACTCAGTTTGGTCCCGTAAAACAACAGTCGACATCATTATTATTTCTTGTCATTAGTTTCTACTGATAGGACTTTCATCGTTGAAGTTAATAGTCTCTAAGCTTTGAATACCTGTTTTTCGTCTCCAGTTTAATATACGTTCAATGGGTCGTTGTGGACCTAATAACTTTTGTCTTATAGCGGACAATTTCAGAAAACTGACGAATGCAGAAGCTAAAAAATAAGGAATCGGAAAAATAATTTCGCAGTATCAGATTTTCGAAAACGAAACATGTTTAATGTCTACATTGACACAGAAGTAGTACAGTAATGCATAACAGGTACTTCATTATCCACGTTATACGCGCTAGCAAAATAACCGCTGCCAGATTTATAGCCCTTTTCCAAAAATTTTCCCTGTGAACGCCAGTACATATCAGTTAAAAAAATCAGTTCGTAAATAAAAAATATGCAATCTGTAAATTGGATGTATTACTGCAGGCATGTCTCTCAAGACGCAAATCAAATTTTTCACGTTAACAAATCACTACCAGAGGCGAAGGAACTGGTAACTGAAAAAAAAATCGATAAATAAAATAAAATAAGGAACTAACTGAGACAGTATTGCACTATACCACTTGAGCACCAAAACACATACTAAAATAGGAAATTAAATAGTTATGGACACACTGGGTTATGTACTAAATGATCTCTGTAGGCCTATTACTAAAATCATTGTGTGACATCTCTTTGGTAGTAAAAGGGTGACTTCTCTATTCGTCTTTGTGCCATCAATATACAAACAGTGTACTGTTTCTAACATTAACTACCCACTGCTTAAGTCTTTCTTTATTTTCCCGGAATTTAACAGCCACCAGCGGAAAAATCTGGAAGTGCTCTTTATTGTCCTAAAATGTTACGTAAGTCACATTAGTTCCATTAATTAAATTCCCCATCAATAAAAGTTTAGTTTAGAACAGCTGAAGTGAAACTTTAATGCGATAATCATCACCGGGGATTAAATTTGTGTTTTGTAATCGATGTTAAATCACGCAAAATAAACCGACAAAGGACATCCGGAAGTCCGCCTGCAAATAGTTGTGGTACGGAATAAGTATTGGGAGCGTTAAAAACACACTACAACAGCGCCACATGTTTTGCGCCAGCTACAGTAAACACAACACAGGAAAAAAACGTGGCGTCCTGCCAATCAGCGTCACCACTGGACACTCTCTCTCTCTCTCTCTCTCTCTCTCTCTCTCTCTCTTTATGGAAGTTCTCTAAAACACGCGATCACAGAGATACGAGCCAGCGCTTATCTGAGTGAGGCGATTGGGAAACGAGCGTCTTAGGGCCTACCTCGTCTGCCCGTTGATATTGTTAAATACGGGAAAGCGGTTTCGATTCATGAGGCTGTACATGGATAACGCTGTTGTATACAATCAAGTCACAACGCTAGAAAACTGTAGCGAAATCCACTGACATCCGCAAAGGATTGCCGGTTGAATTTCAGCGTAACAAATGTAACGTGCTGCTTGTAAATAGGCGAAACGGCGCCTAACTGATTGATTACGCGATTGCCGAATAATCACGGGAGATAGCTACAGTCATTAAATATCCAGGAATACCCATATGCGGCTATTCAAAGTGGAAATACTACACCGAACTGATCGTAAGAAAGGGAGATTGCGACGGAGGTAGCTCACAAAACTCTCGTTCGGCCGATACTTGCGGTTTATTTCTCCGTCCGGGATCCTTATCGGGTAACATTAATAGGTTAGATGAAGAAGACAGAAAGCAGACCAGTGCGTATCGTAGTGAGTCCTTTAAGTAAACTCGAAAGTGGCGCAGAGATGACCAGCCTGCTCCAGCGCCACAACCTTGGATATGCACTGTAAATCACAGTGTGGTTTACCGTTAAAATTACTAGAGCGCGCGTTCCTAAACGAATCAACCAGACTATTGCTTCCTCGTACACATAGATCGCAAAAAGACTATGAAGATGAAATTAAAGACATCCACTTTGATGCGGAGGCTTACCAGCAATCGTTCCTCCACTGTACTATTTGTGCGTAGAGCAAGAAAGACGAGGAAATGGATGTAAACTTAGTTCAGTTAGCCGCGTACTGTATGGTGGCTTGCAGATTGTAGCTGTAAATGAAGTGTAGAAAGGTAGGTGTGAATATCTGTTGCGACTTTAGACTCAGCCACTGCACTGCAAGCTACAAGCACCTAGAGGCACACTAAACGCCATCCATTAGATGTCTGCCGAAGCGTCTGAATAAACAGACGAGCTGTAACTGGAGTTCTACGATTAGGTGACATATGTGCTCACAATAATCAGAATGTACCGTGCTTGTGGATGTTTCACAATGATGCCGAAAAACTGCAAGGTCCTGCAGAAGCTGTCTAGAGCAGTAAGGTGGGCAGAGGAACTCATCTGCGGAAACACTATCTAAGGACGCTACAGGATGGTACTTGGAATGCATGGGGAGCTGACGCCTAACGGCACGCCACACGAATGGCATTCACCGACATTTTCGCCACTCGACACAGACCGCGACCACATGCGACACAGTTTGCGGAAGTTGAAAATCGCGAACCGATCTTCTCTTTTTTTTTTTTGCCTGTTAGGCCTAAATCGATTTTGCTAGAATCAAATATGGCTTTTCTAATAGTCAGTCGCTTTACACGGACGGCGCCTGCAAAGTAGCTGCTCCGATTTCGTTAGCGCTTGATGTGGGATTACCGGTAGCTTTGTAGCATTATCCATAAAGATAGAGACTGTGATTTCTGTACAGGTGTCAGCTGCTTCGTAAGAAGAAGGACGAGGAGATTCTTCAGTAAGTGACGTTAAAAAAAAGAATCATTTCCCCGCCAGTTACTGTGTGCGTAACTGTTTTACTACATCCGCCTAAATAACGCGTGTCGGGGGAAATAGGAGAAGTGATCAGTAGTTGAACATTGTTATTATATTCCAGCATTTTGAAGACTTGTAATGGTTAGAAAACTTCGGAATGAGTGGACACCCAGTCGACAGAATTGTCACCAGTCACTGATTGTGTAGAAAAGCCTCTGCCACTAAGAATAAGAGTGATTCTCTAGCATTATACAAATGTACGTTTGTTGCAAATCGCTTCGTAGTTGCAAATTTAGCAAATATATAAGCTTTTCTCTATTTTTTCCACCTAATAAAAAAGTAGAATGCGCTTCTCTTGAATTAAATGAAGGGAATTAATAACTTTGAGGTCAAACCAATACTACCTACTTCTTTCGCTCTCCACAAAATCACTTCTTCCACATAAGAAATATTTTAAAAAGCAAGCAGCAAACCGCACAGCGTAGCCACCACTCAAATGCGACAGAGAATGTACATCCAGTGAAGAATATTCCGCTAAGGCGCAGAAACCTAATCTCAGTTACAAATTCAAATGTTCGGAGTTCGCTCCGCAGACAGCATTGTGGTTGACGAAAAGCTCTCGGGATTCCAGCCGGGTGGCAGAGATACCGCTACGTTCCGACGACTGCCACAATCGCAATCTTTGCCCAAAATGGGATTTTCAGCAGTAGTGTACTGCAGCAAAGTCTACATTCAATACTCTGATTTCTTCAGCCACTTAACGTGAATTTCGTAACTGTAGATACTCGCAATTTTCTGCCTTTCAAAAATCCTAAATTCGAGGTTAAACTGGCCACCACTCTATGACCGTATGGTAACGCCGCTTTCAGAACGGAGGGATGCTATAGCTGTCTCGTAATCGGGAGATGTTGAGTTCATGGCAACTGTGGACTCCCTTCAACCTCCTAGTCCAAGTGAGTTAGTGTTCCGTCGCTTTTGTCAAAAGCATCACGCTTAGGCAAAGCAAGCCAGTTTTTATGTTCAACGCCGCCTTAAATTTATGTACATAAAACGTAACATCGCTTTAGCATTATCTCAGCATTCCACATCGCAAGCAGGACAAAAAAAAGTTGTTATAATTCAGAACTGGCGCAATCGGCATAGTTGTCTAAAAAGATACGCAATCCCATAAAAATTATAGCAATATCCAGTCGGACCTGAACAAACTTCCAGTGTGCGGCTATCACTGGCAAACTAGCTGTTAATGTCGAAAAAGTTAGGTGCTCTGTGAAATGTAAAACTCTTTAACTACAGAACTGAGTCACAAATAGAGTCAACCATATAGCACAAAGATTGGTGGAGATATGAATGGATCTGATGCCATGACCCCAGATGCTGATAAAAAACGCGGCAGGTGTCGATTTAAGTGCACTGTACAGGGAATCTGCATCTTGTCTACAAATGAGATTTCTTAAAAAAAAAAAATGCAAAGTTGTACGCCTCTACAAAATAAGATTCTGGAGGAATACTAAGTGTGCTCAGCCTCCACCAAATCAGGGTGTGGGGCAAATCCTGATGAAGAGTTAGTCAGTCACTCTTCTGGTATATGCAAACATGTGTGACCCATATCAGGTGAGACTAACATGGATAATCCAGCGAACGCAAAAAAAGGGTGGTGCAAATGTTGACACGGTAGTTTGTCCCACGAGAGTGTGCAACGTAAGGACTGCAAAACCTAGCTGATAAATAAACGAAATAAGGCGCCGAAAACGTCCCGAAATCCGAACTTAGAAAATTGCAAGTACCCACTTTCAATAAGAAGCTGCAAAATATTCTCCAGTCCTTCACTATCTCTGCTGTAGAGAACGTGAGGATAAGATTGCAACAATAACAGTACGTATAGAGGCATCAAGCGATCATCCTTGCAGCACTGCGTCCGTGACTGCGACGAAAGGGAGCTTAAGTGCAGGCTAAGCACATGCTGTACACTTCATAGATATAATGTAGACCCATCGGGGGAAAAAAATGCTTATAGTTTTTGCAGTAAGAACGAATACGTTCATTTTTAAAATTTTAGTATCGAAATTGATAAAAGTACTATTTTTAGATAGCAGCACATGTTAGAAAATGTGAAATTGGAAAACGAATAAAAGTTTGTTTGTAGAATTCGAGAGCTCCCGAAGTGCAGTAAAAGAGAACGCCAGTCCACGCCTCCGTCCCCCCCCCCCCCCCCTCCCACGCAATCCGTGCCGGCTAGCTACCATATGGAGAGCGTCTCCGCCGGCTGATGTCACGCACGCCAGCACACGCACTTTTTGTCGACCACTACGGTCCTCTTTGCGTACACACCCGCCACCGGCCAAGTCGCCGCTTCCAGATGTGCGATAGACCTCATCCCACGCCGGCGTTGCTCCGCTGCGGCGAGCCCGAAGCGCAGGTTTAAATCCCACCCGTCTGTGACACTCATGACAAACCGCCCGATTGACTTCCAGGCTGCTGTTTGTTGCCGCTTTACGGCCTTCCTTTTCTTTTCCACGGCGCACGCTAGTCCGAATCACCGAGGCGCTCCTCTCTCTTGAGCGGTCGCCATCGTCCAACCACGTGCCTCCGGAATTCGCACGCAGAAATCGAACAGTTTGCGGAAAATTTCAAAAATAACATTACGTACAGCGTAGTAACAGACGACGACAGTCATATTGAAATAGTCTCTGCTGAAGCTTCAGTGGTTTCGCAACAACTAGCAAAAATATGTTAGGCGGAGCACCGCCTCTCGCAGCTAGTGGGTAGCGCTCTCTTCGCGCAGACAGAAAGCGGTGAAAGGTGGCAGCGGAAAAAAAAAGAAACTGACAAGAACATTGTGCTGACATTCGGAGATCGCAGATTGGCATTACTTAAAACGTTTAAAAGAAGACTGTAACTGAAGCTTACCGTTTCCAAGTCGGAGTCCCAAAGCTCCTTCAAGTCGTTCACGCCGACATCGTAGAAAGATTTGTCTCCTGGATATGTTTCCATTTTTGCTTTTCCAAACTTTTTCGTTCTTACACACCGTTCACCACACAGCACGACACAGTTAAGCAAGCCACTTAATCCTTGGGAACTGCCTGTTCACTCGCTATGATGTTTAATTAACTCTCTTCACGCCCGCAGCGTCCGAAAAACAGTAGCGGCACACGAAAAAATGCACTGCGTGACGCACTCGGTTTTTTCTTATCCTGCACACGGACACTACCGTTTACGTTACGTAAAGAACGTAAGCTCAATTTAAGATTTTTTTTTTTTTAATGGGGACTCGTTTCTCCTTGCCAATTTTTTTCTATGCTTTAAATTATTTTTTTCCGGGGAAAAGATCTTAGACTGTGGCGTTGAAGCGGACGATTTAAATTTCTGACACACATTTACTCTTTTTACGTGAATAGTAGCAAAATTTTACAAGCATGTAAAGGCCAAAGGTATGTTTCAAAATCGCGCGCAGTCTGCGCTACCCTTTCCACGGTACACCCACTACGGCAGCCACCTGTAGACTGCGGGCGACGTGAGAGCAGCGTTACCAACACAACGCCAAAGCGCTTGCCGGCTTATCACTCCAGAGAGAAGTTTCAAAGATGTACACAACAACGAAGCTCTTTGGTGCAGAGGGCGGAGTCAAGTGTTTCAATGACCTTCCAATTGCCGAGATGCATTCTAACACGATCTCCTTTCTGATTGGTTGGAAGCTGTTTGCATACTCCGGCATACGTGTGCTCGAAGCTTTTATAATTTATATTATTAGCTATCTCATAGTACGCATTTAGGGTTTTACACGTTTGATCAATTTTTCTTTCCAGTTATATGCCGGTATTTCACTTCGTTATGTGAAATTTAGTCGAGAGTGTACTACATGAAAAAGCGAAAATTGTTGCTATTAAACCATAATTTTATGTTAGTTTCCCACAAAAGAAAATACAGAAGCCAAAATCGAAATGCGGATGGGAGTGTAAATGCGTAAGGTCTATTGCAAACTGTGTTCGTTATGAGAGGAAAAATAGACGACCGTGAAACTACTCGGCAGCATAGTTATAACAGGACAGTTCATTATGGAGAAACATTAGTCTCCGGTTCACGTGGCGTAAATCAATAATTCTGACCCCCCACTTTTTTTTTTTTTTTTTTTTGGATTGCGCTGATGTCACTTCAAGTCATTGAATCTTCCCTGATTTCATCCCTCTTGATACATTCATTTTATTCCATCTAATGTAATATAGTTCTAATCCAGTCGTATTGTATTTTTTGCCCCAATGCAAAAAGCTGTTATCTGTATTACGCAGCAAATACATATAAATACATACCTTGTGTTAGTTCACAATAAATCATGACTTATGGCATGTTCAGATTCTGCCAGTAACGTATAAGTTATATTTGATTTTAAATTAATTATATCACTTGTTGAGCAATCTTAATGTTCAAACCCGGCGAAAATATCCAGCTGGAATTTATGTTGTACATTTTAAGTTTCAGCAATGCTACACTGCCATATTGATAACATTTTGTGGTGAAAGGAGTTGTTAAAAGACAATTATGTACAGTCACAGGTCACCAGGTAAAACACTCTGTAAAAATGTGGAATTTAGAATATTTTTAAAACATGTCAGGTATCTGTTGGCTTCATAAATGACAATGCATACAAAGAAGATGGAGAAAAACACCAAACTTTTGAAAAAGAGTAGTTAAGGTTGCCAGTTAAGATAATCATCTTCAGTAATATATGAATTCATTGGTTCTGTGGACTGTTTTCAGCACATTTATAGATAGACAGGTTGAATAGCAAACCAAACAAATATGAATTTTTATTGCCTTACCTCCTCCAGTTTAGCATTGGGTCTACACACTGATTGCAGGCAATAAGATCATCTCCAGTTTTTCAGCGAGACCTGTGACATTGTGGTTGATGGTGACATTGACTGCATGGAAATGCTTGAAGATGGATGAATAGATAAATGAAAGCCATACTAATTTTTGATGAAATGCAAAAAATCTGAGCTGGAATGGGCTGCTTGAATATTAACATGGGTCTACTTAACTCAAGATGGTAGTACATAAATGATTTGCAGTGTCACTCTCAGACTGAACCACTACTATAATACAGTACCATACCCCCAATCTCACATTCAGGACAATCGGTTTCCATCAGATATTTCAAAGAATATTTAAATCATTTGGGTAGCTGAACTGACACAGAGTAAAACTTTGTAATTTCATCAGCAGTGTGGGTCTATTTGGGCCACTTCAAGAGTTTTTATTTTATCAGTAATTCATAATTAGGAAAATATTTACAACACAACATAATTAATTATAATGTGCGGTAGATATGTGGGGAAATGTTTTATAGTTTTCAGTTGCTCTTACTTAACTGTCCTTTCATATCCACTTTCCTCAAAGATCATGCCCTGGATATCCGCTGGGGCCGTATTTGCCCAACTAACAGTTTGTTCATAGAGTCATACAACTGTGGCCAATGCATGTAGCTCGTCCACTGCAGCTGGAAAACGACCAGGCCACCAGTCAGTTGTAAGGCAACCGTACTGCTTGTTTGGACAATGGACAGTGATTTGTACTTTCTAGAAAATCCACACCTCACGAGGCAAAGAACCAAGCTGAAGCAAAGGGAGTTCTGGGTCAATCCTATAGTAAGCAGACAAAGCAGACTAGGTGCTTTCATCTTATATGAAAAACTGTAGAGAGACATGGGAAAATTTTTCAACTGCTACGGGATGAAGATGGAAACATTTCAGTATATCCTTACAGTTCTTCAATCCACATTTACAAAATAGTTGAAATTCAGGGAAACTTGTTTGGCCTTTAACACAGAGGTAAGTTGCACACACATTTAATGATTGCAAATGAAAAAAATACTGCACAGTGTTAGTCTTATAATAACAGTCCCAAAGTATATTAGAAAATAGTTTGTGAAAAACATATCAATATAGTCAACATTTGTAGCATTTTTATTGCTGTATCTTGGAGTAGACTGTTCCTCTTGATGAAACAAAGTGCTCCCAGATGGTATGTATCCAGAACATTGACTGATTGATGACTGAGGAGATATAATGTAGGATGGGTGGTGGTAGACACAGCACATTGTTTTTCATCAAGAACAACTTGTTGCAGTTTATGACAAACTGAAAGTTCCCTATGGATGTGAACATTGTTTAAAAAGTGTAGCAAGCTCAAAAAACATGTAATCACCGTTTTCCTTCAAAGCTACTGGCAAACAGTTTCAGATTTCCTTCTGTAGTATTTAGTTCATTTTGTATTGATTGTTACTCCCACTATAACTCCTACAAAGTAGCAGTTTCAAGGGTGTGTTGATTATGCATAAAGATAAGGCTATAGTACTATCTACTGTCAGCACATGGTATTGCTGCTTGCCATAGGTAGCAAATTGCAGCAGCACTTGTTCCAGCTTGCAAGTATGTTGATGGACATCAATAAGACAACAGGGAATCAGGCAAGCATAGGCAACAGTGGACAGTGTGGTTTCTCTGGAGGAAAGGGGTGACAGCTTCAGACATCTACAAGAGGTTAGTCGCCATATGTGGAGAACAGCACCAAGTCGCAGATCCATGTTTCATTGGGTGTCAGAGTTTGAGACGAAAGCATGACCTGTGCTGAAGAATGAAAAAGCATTGGGTGTCTAGCAAATGTACGCACAAACTGAACAATGCCCAGCTTGTCAATGACTTGACAATGGGCCACAGGAAAATCACATTTATTGAACTACAGAATGCAACAGGTCTATCACAGGGAACACTCCACACCACCATCCATGACGATTCGATCATGAAACAGCTGTGTGCACAACGGGGCTGCGGAGTTCTTCTCTAACATGACAATGCACAGCCACATGGCAATCACCATACCACTGTCATCATGTGTGAACAGGGTTTACCATGCTGCCATATCTTCATGTTCAACTCCTAGTGGCTGCATCTTATTAAACACAAGTGGGGTAATAAGCTCACCATCAACGATAAACTTCTTGCAGTTGTCACAACTGGTGCTAGGATACTCCCAAGTAATTGTATGCTACAGAAATAAGGAAACTGCCAGAAGGATGGCAAAAGTGAACAGACATTGGCAGGGAATACCTGTAATATAATCTGTATTCATTTGTTCAGTAAATGGCTAGTGTGAACCAAAAAAAAAAAAAAAAAAAAAAAAAAAAGAAATGTAGTGCCAATCATTTTTGAATGCCGCAAGTACAAGAAATGGGTCATCAAATGTATCAGACTGTGGTTTGTGTTTGTTGCTGACACTTTGTGTCAACAGGATAGGTAGAGCTTCCATGGTTCTTGGCGAAGAAGATGGTGGCTGAGGACAATGTGTTGGCTGTGAAACACAAGTGGACTATTGGGTTGAGCCTTCAATTTACAATGATGGATTGCTTGTTGAAGATGAATAAGATGTACTAGACACTAGTTCACTTTCTTCTGATATATCAGATACAAACTTGGTTTTAGTCCAAAGCCAGCAGTGCATGATATTGCTTTCTTGGAAGGTGAAATGTTCCCATGGAGTCTTCTGTGCTCAATAATTTCCTTCAAAAATAGCATAAGTTGAATGTGTAGCCATGTTGAAATGTTTCCTAGGGGTGTCACGCCTCCACTCCTCTCCTTTCTACAGATTTTCTATATTCTCTGTGAAAAATGTCCCTTAAGCTATGACATTTCTTCCTCACCACGTCAACTCAACTCAAATATAATAAAATTCAAAATAATACAAATAATAAATTTGTCATGAATAATATTACAACAAGTAACAGTATATTAGTTTTTTAGTCATGTCACTTGTTGAGACTCCCATGTATTGCATCTAATATACTGTCAATGATGTTAGCAGTCCACATCCCGAAGGTGACGAATAGTTGCTCTGTGGAAATATGTAGTTTCATTGACACCATCCATAGCAAAATCAAACAGTCTCTACACTATTTACTATGCTGAGAAATCGTTAAAACAGCTTATTCCACAGTTTATATCAACAAAAATAATCAATTTCTTAAAAAATATAATGTAATTTGATAGATAAAAAGTCTACTCACTAAGTGGTGGCAGGAAAACACACATACAAAAGGTATTACAGTTTGCAAGCTTTCAGAGCCAGTGTCTCCTTCTGGCAGAAGGGTTGACGTGGGAGGAAGAGGGGTGAAGGAAAAGGACTTGTGAAGTTTAGGAAAAGGGGTAGAGTTCAGAAAAGTCACCCAGAATCCCATGTTGGGGGAGGCTTACTGTGGTTCTGGGCGACTTTTCCAAACTCTACCCCTTTTCCTAAGCCTCACAAGTCTTTCTTCTTCACCCCTCTTCCTTCCACTTCAACCCTTCTGCCGGAAGAAGAAGCCACTGGCTCTGAAAGCTTGCAAACAGTAATTGCTTTTGCATGTGTGTGCTACTGGTGCTGCTTGCTGAGTAGATCTTTTTTTAGCTATCCAGTTACATTATGCCATAGCTTGTTGCAAGTTACTGGCATCTGGTTCTTTCAAAACCATGGGATATCCATTTAGAATATCAGATGCTGCAGTTGTGAGAATAGTGAAGGAAGCTTATCAAGAAGATGTCAAGCCAACAGTCAAGGCTTTTCAGGGCAAGTGGCAGTTTCCAAATTGGGCAGGGTGCATAGATGGCAAGCATGTGAGAATAAAAAAATCCACGTCATTCGGATAGGATGTTCATAAATTATAAGCAGTTCTTTCAAGTATCTTACAAGCTTTAGCTGGTCCAAACTAAAAGTTCCTAGCCATACACATAGGGGTATATGGCAAAGAGACTACGGTGGTACGGGATTGCTTGGTGTTGAATGTCGCTGTTCCGTTCCAGGAACAAACATTACAGTACCTTATGTTTTCTTGGGCAATGAAGACTATCCACCACAGACTTACTACTTTATGGGACCATACCCCATGTCAAAACTTGGACCAAGGCAAACAATTTTCAACAAACACCTTTCGACAAGTGGTAGAATGCACTTTTGGAATAATAGCTGGTAAATGGAGATTTTCCCAAAAAAGTACTGAAATTGATAAGTCTGATGATGTTGGCATTATAGTCAAATGTACATACCTGTTACACAACATCGTGACTGATAAGGACGGGGAAGAACCAACAGCTGCTAACACAATCAACAAGATATGCTTCTGTCAGCAAGACCTGTGGTATCAGTGCAGTGTATACCATCCCAGACAAATTTATGAAGTTCTTTCAGTAAAGCGAATTGCACAAATGAAGGCGGTTTGAGTACTTTACAGAACACTAGTCACACACAGCTAAGGTATGGTTGAAGGTGGTGTTCTCTGTTTTGTTTTTAAAGACAGTTACTAGACTTTTTTAATAAGTCTTACTGAATGTATGCAGTACTTCACATATTTTTCATACTAGTTTCTAGTAAAGATATGGCACATATTCAATAAGTCTGATAGCACAATTTTATGTTTTTGCTAAGTTATGGTTAGCATTTCTACTTACCTTCCACACTCATGTCCCCTGCAACTTTTAACCATAACCATAATTTCCTTTGTGAATCTCAGTGATGATATCACTTGTCTTGCATATCCCACAGTGGCCTGGTCTCATTCACAAGACATATAAGCTTCTCTATGCCTATAGTTAGTATGAAAGACACCCAGACACAAGCAGTAACTGGTGCTCATTTGCACAGACTACCTCCAACTAACCCATTTCACAGGGATCCATCTGTCATCCACCTGTTTCCTATCATATGTGGCCAACTTGGTTATGTGCAGTGGATGTGGGCCAATGGTGTCACATGTCTTGGGATTATGCGGTCATATATGGTCATCCAAAAAGTCAGACGAATAACTTGCAACGGGCGCTCAGCCTTAGTATCAGCATGTTTGTTCAAATGTTAGTCACCTCTCACTTGCATTAAATTAAATTTTAATAGGACGGCAATATATAATTTCTTGGCTAAATTGTGATTTTAGTTCATCATAGCCTCCCTGACATTGTGATTCTATGTCTGTGTTCTTCTGCATTACAAAAGTCACCTACATGCATTCCATCTGTAGACAGTTCTTACTCATGAATGATATGCATTTAAACAGACGAACAAATTTCTAAACGATTCAGATCACTTTCAAAATCCTACACCTTAAGTTAAAGAGCTGAGATACAAACTCTGATATTTGAACACCTACAGATCTATCCATTATGGGTTCTTTATAGCTGTAAGATTTGAAGAGTCGCTCTACAGCCCAATAATGTGATTTATATACTGCCCTAAATGTTTCTTGGCTATGTGAAATCTGACACAAAAAACTTTTAACTTATCAGAGAATTGATGATAATCCACTTACTTCTCCAAATCTTCCTCTAACACAAATTACTTTACACAAATGTCAGTATAGTTCCTGCCTCATTCCTGTTCAAACTGAGGATGTAATTTTAAGTCCACAAGGGTCCATACCTGTATATCAGTAGAAAATCAGTTACAGGTAATGATATAAGCTACCTGTAAGGGCATTAGATTAACACATTTGCAAAACAAATCTCAGACACATCTAAAATTTTGTACTTAATAAGTCACATTATGAAAGTGGAGTATCCGATGTCATCACATAGTACATTACAAAATTATTGTGGAAGCTGAAAGAAAAGGTGGTTAATATCTGGGATCAAAGTATACTGTGGCAGTGAGAGAGAACTTTATTTAATGCAAGGGGGGCTAGCTCTAGTTAAGAATTAAATGGCCACTGTAAGCAGTACTGCAAAGTGCTTCACCACATAATCATAAATGGAAAAACCATGTATTATGCACAGAAAAGTCAAAATTTTGAGAACAAGGTAATGACATTTTGGAACAATATTAGGCATGAAAGGAATAAATTTGGTTAGCTAATGCCCCACTGATCCAGACAATATTAAATTTAAAATAATACTCCATAATCTCAATGAATTCTTCCTAACAGTAGCAGAAAACACAGGGATGAAAAATAAAAGTTTATCAAAAGTAGATTAACTACTCTGGAATTGCATACTCTAACTTCAGACATCAGTTTTCTGTTGAAGGATCACAGAAATTGTTAGGTCACTAAAAAGCAGCACCATTAACTCTTCTGGCTATGGTAATATTTTAATGAAAGTACTGCAGTCACATGCCAACTTGGTAGTGTCCCCGTTGAGTTACCTGTGTAACCAGTCAATAAGCCAAGGTGTATTTCCTGGAAGACTGGAGGCTGCAATAGTGACTCCCATTTACAAAAGTGGAGATAAATAATTGATCTTAAATTATAGGCAAACCTTCCTCCTTCTTGTGTTCTCAAAAATGTTTGAGATGCTACTTTATGACATTTTTCTGAGAATGAACTTTCTAACAGCAGCTCAGTTTGGCTCCCGTAAGGCCTTCTCTACTGAGAACACATAAGGTGACATCACAAACTCAGTTATGGCAGAATTAAGCAAGAAAAATTACCCTGTTGGAATTTTCTGTGATCTTGCCAAGGCCTTAGATTGTACTAGGGAAACTAAGATGATAAGGTTTTGAAGTTACTGCACTTGCATGGATGAAATCTTACCTTAACAACAAAAAACACAAGGTCACATTACAAATGAAATAGCAGGGATAACTCTAAATTCGAAGTGGGGAAACATTAAATATGGTGTACTACAAGGTTCCATGCCTGGTCCATTCCAGTTATTGGCCTACACAAATGATTTACCTAGGACACTGAAGGACTCTTCAAAAACCGTATGTATGCTGATAACACGAGTATGCTGATGCAGGATTCAAACAAAGTATCAGAAACAGTCAGAAGAATAATGACACTGGTTTACAGTTCACAGATTAATTAACACTTTTTTCTTACAAAAACTCATATATGCATATTCGAACAAATAAAAGTTACTTTCAGGCAACAGAAGTAGAGACAAACACTGTATAAGATTCCACGTGTGAAGGGGTAAGTTAACTAAAAGGCTTTGTGGCAGTCTTTAAAATTTCACCCCTTGGAGGTAAATATTGGTGAGTAAACCTATCTCACAGTTATTTAGGTCTCTCAATTATATTTTATTTTTGATACAAATCATTTTAATGTCCATATTAAATAAATCTTGTTTTTGCCGGTATACTGACAGCAGATAGAGTGGGAAAGGAGTTTATACGCACAACTGTAAATAGACGAGTTCTTATTACTGGTAATCCACTGAGACATGAGGGACTCATAAAACAGTAATAGTGAGACAGACCAGTGGAAAAACAACTAGAGAGGACAATGGAGACTGCTTACAAATCATTTGAGTGTCCCATCTCGGAATATTGTTCAACTGTGTACGAAACACAACTAAGACAGAGAATTGAATGTATGCAAAGAAGGCAAGCTCGAATAGTCACAATTTGTTTAACTTATGGGAAGGCATAACTGAAAAATCTGAAGTGGAGGGCACTTGAATAATGATGCCAACTATCCTGCAAAAGCCTACTTACAATGTTTCTGGAACAAGTATTTATGAAGTCTCCAGAAGTCTACTACAGCTCTCCCCATATCACTTCCATAGGCCAGGGTGACAAAATTAGACTAATTACAGCATTGGTGCATAAGTGATTGGAACTGAAAGAAACTTTAATTTGTGGTATCATGCAAAGTACCCCTCTGTCATGCACTTCACAGTGGATTACAGAGTTTGTTCAAAGAAGAAGACCACAAATCCTGAAATGAAGCACACAGGTGAAACTATAAAAGATGCTGGCTGTATCTCCTACACAGAAACCAAAAAGAAGACAGAAAAGAATGATCACAGATCTGCTGCTAACCAGTCTTCTGCCAATCAACTCCCTGGTGGAGCATTTAAGGAAGAAAGGGATAGTGTTGTGTGTAAGGTTACAAAGTTACATGAATGTTTTGTCTCGTGTGTTATATAATGACAACATCTGAATGGTTTAATAGTATAAGGAGTGGCCTTTATCAAAGTAACAGTTTTTCTGCTACTATACATATATACTGATGATGTACCCAAAAGTATAATGACCGCTAAACATGGTGTTGCGGGTACATTACATGTTAAGGAAAATATATAAGCAGAGCAAAGACAAATGGGGAATCATTCTAGTTGCAAATGAGAAAACCCATTGAGAAAAGGGCAGACTGTTATTGCCGAGCACCTGGGCAGGTGCATCTCAAAAACAGTGAAGCTGCTTGTTTGCGTGCTACTGTAGGTGACAAGATGTTGAATATCCACATCTCATCACTAAACACGGTCAGAAACGTGCCCACTTGCAAAACACAATGGGCGGCAATCTGTGGCAGAGTACAATGCTTATGCAGGCACCATTGTTTTTAAGCACACTGTTCAGCACACAGTGATAAAGAAACAGAGATTACTGCATAACAGGTGTAAAACAAAGTGTAAGGCTATATACATTTATATAGAGAGATGCTGAAACAAACATATTTGGCTGTCAAGAGCGCAATGCATGATGGCTTCAGTGGCTACTGTAGCAAAATATTGTCAAGTGATCTTTCACAGAAGCCAAAGAAATTCTGGTCATATGTAAAGGCTGTTAGAGGCACCAGAGTTAGTGTCCAGTCCCTAGTGAATGAGACAGGAACTGAAATTGAGGGTAGTAAAGCAAAAGTTGAAGTGCTTAACTCCGTTTTCAAATATTTCTTTACAAATGAGAAGTCAGGAAAACTGCCACAGTTTAATTTTGTGCCACTGAAAAGACGAATGAAATAAGTATTAGTGTCAGTGGTGTTGAGAAACATTGATTTCTTGTACAATCTTAGAACACGGTCTGGGCTCAAACATAATGAGGTACCTTGAACAGAATGATCTCCTCCATGGCATCTAGCATGGGTTTCAAAAACACTGATCATGTGAAACCCAACTTGCAATTTACTCATATGACACACTGAAAGCTTTGGATCAAGGCAACCAGATAGATGCAATGTTTCTTGATTTCCAAAAAGCATTTGACTCAGTACCACAACTATGCTTATTGTCAAAAGTACAATCATAAGGGGTATCAAGTGAAATTTGTGACTGGATTGATGACTTTTTGGTAGGGAGCATGTTATTTTGGATGGAGAGTCATCATTGAATGCAGAAGTAACAATGGGTGAGCACCAGGGAAGTGCTTTGGGACCCTTACTGTTCATTTAGTATACTAGGGCCTTGCAGACAATATTAATAGTAAACTCAGGCTTTCTGCAGATGATGCAGTTACCTGTGATGAAGTAGTATCTGAAAGAAGCTACATAAATATTAAGTCAGATCTTGTTAAGATTTCAAAGTGGTGCAGAGACTGGCAAATTGATCTAAATGCACTTAAGAAAAAAAGACATAGTGCCCTATGACTACAATATCTATCAGTCATTGCTGGAATAAGCCAACTCAACTCATACAAATACCTGGGTGTAGCACTCTGTAGGGATGTGAAATGGAACGATCACATAGGTTCAGTCACTGGTAAAGCAGGTGTTAGACTTCGGTTTATTGGTAGAATACCGGGGAAGTGCAATCAGTCTAGAAAGGAGATTGCTTACAAATCACTCATGTGACTGGTTCTAGAATATTGCTCATGTGTGTGGGACCCATATCAGATAGGACTAGCAGGGGATATTGAATGTATACGGAGAAGGGCAGTAAGAATGGTCAAAGGTGTGTTTAATCTGTGGGAGAGTGGCACAGAGATACTGAAGGAACAGAACTGGAATACTCTTGAAGATAGATGTAAACTATCCTGAGAAAGTCTCTTAACAAAGTTTCAAGAACCAGCTTTATGTATCACTCACTCAGGGATCATGAGGACAAGATTAGAATAATTACTGCAAACACACAGGCATTCAAACAATCGTTCTTCCTGCAGTCTGTACATGAGTGGAATGGGAGGAAATCCTAATAACTGGTACAATGCGATGTACCCTCTGTCATACACTTCAAGTGGTTTCCAGAATATAGATGTAAAACATGAGGCTCACATGATCCCATGTTGACCCAAGCACATTGTCAGTCACAACTGCAGTGGGCACAGGATAACTGAGGTATCAATGGAAACTTGTCACCTGGTAGGGTGAATCACATTTCTTGTTACACAAGGTCAATGGTGGTGCCTGGTACATTGTCATCCATTTGAAAAGCTGCTTGAAACAAGCACCACACTATGAATGCAGGCTAGAGGGGAAGTATTATGCTGTGAGGGACATGGGGACATTCACCTGGGCTTCCATGAGACCTGTGGTGGTTATCAAATGCACCATGACATCTGTGGGCTACATGAAAATTACTGCAGACCACCTGTATCCCTTCACACTTGATGTCTTCTCCAGCAGTGATGGCATCTTTTAGCAGGACAACAGTCTGTATCACAAGGTCACGGATGTTGATGTTTTAGCCACCAAATTAAATTAGTCTGATATGAACTCAACAGACCAAATCTGGTTGGTTGGTTTAAAGGGGGGGGGGGGGGAGGGACCAAACTGCTTGGTCATCGGTCCCTACCACAACTCGAACACTGCTGGGTGTCAACTTTGCACCCACAGGGTCCAAACTCACTTAAGCAGACACAGCTCAGATGACAGCTGAACAGGGCACAAATGGTACTCGGCTATCTGTTTAAATTTTAATATCTCCAAGACTAATATTATGCAATTTCAAACAAGCAATAATGATCTTTTAGCACCAGAAGTAGACATTAATGGTCATGCACTGAATGAAGCTCATTGTGTAAAATTCCTTGGGGTCTAACTGGATGACAAGTTAAAATGGAGTCAATACATGGATAAAATAATCAAGCAGCTCAGTTCAAGGTGCTACGCTCTTAGAAGCATCTTTCATGGTGTTGACCTAAATACAAGAGTTTTGACCTGTTTTGCATATTTTCATTCTCCATTGTCTTTTGGATTTATCTTCTGGGACTGTGCACCTAAAGTAAATTAAGCACTTATTCAACAGGAGTGAGCAGCAAAAATACTGTATAAAGTATAACCACGCGTCCTGCAGAAGGTGTTTTAAAGATCTTGGAATTTTTCCACTCTCTTCCCAATACATTCACCCCTTTGTGGCTTTTGTTGCTGATAATAAAAATCAACTTCAACTGAACTGTGATATACAGAGTCACAAAAAAAGTAAGAAAAATAATTTTCATGTGAACTTTTACTCTGGTGATAAGACAGTCAGCAAATTCCGGTCTAATGTAAAGAGAATGTGAACCTCAAACAATTCAAATGAACATTAAAAACATACATCACTGGACACACTTTCAACAAATTATCTGAATATCTAGATTCAGAGATCATAAACTTCGCTTAACTACAAGGCAATTAGCAGTGTTTGTTATAAAGCTGTATGACAAGTAATGATGTACTATAAATAGGAATAAGTATTTATAAATGTAAAAAACTTCTCTTTGAAAAATACTATTGTAATAAAGGAAATATTGAACAACTAATGGCATACAAACCGATGCTATGGAATAAGACTGAGGTAGCTTTTTTTTTAAGTAGAAACTTCCTTTCTAATTTACTTGGTTAAATTTAGTTCAGATAAGTGTGAATAGAATTAAATAATGGAAACTCCAGGTTGTTGAATAGCATCAAGTAATATAGCACTAATTTACTCTTAGTAAGATACACAGATTAAGTTTCTGTGACGCCTTTTTCTTATGTTAATATCTATGTTGACCCATTTCACATTCTTGAAGATTCTGTTCCTTGATCAGGTCTGCTTAATATGATGAATGAATGAATGAATGAATGGAGTAGCCATAGTGAAGCTGAGCTACTTAAAATCAGAGGTCTATATGGTCTATCAGATTTTGTTGTTAAAAATAATAGGACACACAAAATTACAACCATATAATATTCTGATAAACTTAATTCCCAGGTTGCTTACAGTAGTTCATGCCTTACATAAGATAGGTGACAAGTGACATTGTAGTAGTAGTAGCTTTATTCATCCATAGATCTCTTTTTACAAGGAAATAGGACATGTCAAAGTATTTACAAGAGTAGACCAGTTTAAAATAAGCTAATTCGTATACACATATATTTACAGACTTTTAGTTAGACACAACCATTAGATTTTACAAATAACTTATTAAATAATGCAATGCCACACAATTCACTCAAATCTCACTATCACTCACTGCAAGCATTATACACACATTGTTTCTTAACACTTCACTCACTACACAAAAACACTCACTGGTGACCTCTGTGCCATTTTCTGTACCGCAACTTCCCATTTGCTATCCTGAAAAACTGAGTCAGCATCCCTCCATAATGAGTGAGATGTTGAGTTCTGAAAGAGGTGTTAGTATTATGCTGTGCATAGGTTGGGGTTAGTATTTCTAGAAAGGAAAAAAAAACATAAAGTTAAGGTCTTATATGGAATGTTGGATGTTTTATAATCATTATTATTGGTATTTATTTGTATGACTTTTTTTTATCAAACCCCTGCTCTTTTTTATCTACGTAATCCTGCAGTGTATAAAATGTATTGCATAACAGGTACTTTTTAGCTGCCTTTTTAAGTACATGTATTTTTGCAATTTCTTTAATCTCTTTTGGTAATTCATTGTACAGTTTTATTCCTTGGTAGAAAAAACTGTTTTGAGTTTTATGTTTATTTTTTCTTGGTAAATGTAAGTTGAGTCTATCTCTTGTTTCATGGTCATGGACAGAGCTGTTTGTGCAACGTTATTTTTGATGTGTATAACTGACCGGTAAATGTATTCACATGGAGCAGTTAAAATCCCCAGTGTTTTAAACATATCTTTACAATGACCTCGACTAGTATTTTTGGTTATTATTCTTATGGCTCTTTTCTGGAGTTTGAAAACTGTGTTCATATTTTGTGCATTTGTTCCCCCAAAAAAGAATGTCATAGCTAATAACTGAGTGTACATATGAATAATATGTAACTAAAAGACACTGCATGTTACATACTGATGATAGGATTCTAAGGGCATAACATGCTGATGAATTCTGTTTGCAAGTACCTTTGTGTGTTCACACCACTTCAACTGAGAATCAATATTCATTCCTAGAAATTTTGCATTTGTTACACAGTCTATAGAGGTACCATCTACATTTAATTTAACATTGTCATTTTTCCTCTTCAAACTGAAATTCATGGCATTTGTTTTCTTTATGTTCAATGTCACTTTATTGCTTATTGACCAAACAAACTTCCTTGAGAGTTTCATTTGCTTTTTTGGCAAGGAGTTCTCTTGTTTTCTCAGTGACTATAATATTGCTGTCATCAGCGAAGAGAATTTTTTCACCATGAGTAACGCTAGTGGGAAAGTCATTGATGTATATCAGGAATAGTGTTGGTCCTAATATGCTACCTTGCGGAATGCCTATATTAATGTAGTTTGGTTCTGATAAGTGTTTTACTAAATGTTTAGATCTATTTGAAGTATGTGTTCTCTCTACTCTTTGTACTCTATCTGCTAGGTATGATCGACACCAGTCATTAGCCACCCCTCTTATTCCTAATGCTTCCAATTTAATAGAATCTTGTAGTCGACTGTATCAAACGCCTTAGAAAGATCCAAAAACTTGCCTGTGACACACTCATCTTTATCAAGAGAATCAAGAACAACTTTTGTGTATTCTACTATGGCTGACTCCGTATTTTTGCCACTTTGGAAATGAAACTGTGATTCGCTTAAAAGATTGTATTTATTCAGGTAATTCATTAATCTGTCTTTCATAATTGTTTCTATTATTTTGGAGAATGCTGACAGCAGGGAAGTGGGCCGGTAATTTTCTATATCTTCTGCATCACGTTTCTTAAGCACAGGTACAACTCTTGCCTGTTTTAACTGCTCTGGAAATGTCCCTGATGTGAAGGATTCATTTATTATATTTGTTAAGGGGCCTTGTATAATCCCTATGCATTGTTTCAGTACACACATTGGTACATCATCTAAGCCTACTGACTTTTTATTTTTGAGCAGTTTTATTGACCTCATTTTCTGTGGTTGGAAGTAACATCATTGTATTTAGTGCAACATTATTTATGGGTGTTATATTTGTTTTGGGGAATTTTTGCTGTAACTTCTCTGCAATACTTGAAAAATGCTCGTTTACATAGTTTGCTAAGTGTTGTGGATCATTTATTACCTTATCCCCCTCCCTTAGCAGTATGTTATTCTGCATTTGTTTGCCTCTTCCAGTTTCCTTTTTTATAACATTTTTATTTATTTTATTTTATTTATCCACGAAATCATGTTCATGATATGGGATACTAGTTACAGCAATGAATTGTTGAAGCATAATACTTTTTCTTACATTGACTATATGACAGAATACATAAAATACATATATACATTACAGTCATTCAAGACTGACATATTAGACTAAATTAAAGCTACATGCAACACAAATTGGTCTCCATAAATTCAGCAACAGAATAAAAACAATGCTGGAGCAATATACTGTTAACTTTCTCCCTGAAAGAGATTTTATTATTATTGACTGAGCAAGGTAATTTATTATAAAGTATGCTGCCTATGTGCCTCATACCATCATGGCATTTACTGAGTCTCTGATTATCTAGATGAATGTTGCTTACAACGCAGGTGTCATGATCATGAATGCCATTATTTGTTTTGAAGAGAGGAAGATTCTTACTGACAAATGAAACAGTCTCTAGGATGTATATACGTGGTACGGGTAATATTCCAAGTTCTTTAAAGATTGGTTTGGTAGGTGTGTGCAGTGGCAGTCTTAACATGACCTTGACAATTCGCTTTCGCATAATGAATATTTTCCTATTCCAGAATGGAATGCCATATGAGAGGACTGAGTTCACTAGTGCGAAGTATACAGTTTTAATGGTGGTCACATCACAGCTTTCGCTAAGAATTCTGAAGGCACAGCACAGGCTACTCAATTTACACAGTAGTTTCTCTCTGTGGATATTCCACTGCAGTGTGTTATCTATCCAGAGACCTAAGAATTTAGTCTCACTGACTTGTTCAATAACTTTCTTGTCCATAATTAGTGGTTCCATATGTGTTGTATGGTTGTTTGATAGGCAGAAGACCATATGAGTCGTTTTTTCCATATTAAATAGGAGTTTGTTCTCACAGAGCCAGTATAGGAGCCTTTCACTGCTGTCAACTAGGTCAGCTCTCACCCGGTGTTGAGAAATGTTGCAAGAGAGGAGGTTTGTATCATTGGCGAATAACACAGGTACTGTTGAGGGTAGGTGTTCTGGGAGGTCATTAATGAAGATAAGGAAGAGGAGGGGGCCTAAGGTTGAACCCTGTGAGGCTCCTGATGTGACTGAGTTGGGTTGTTTTGGGGGAAGAGACCAAACAGCAAGGTCATCGGTCTCATCGGATTAGGGAAGGAAGTCGGCCGTGCCCTTTGAAAGGAACCATCCCAGCATTTGCCTGGAGCGATTTAGGGAAATCACGGAAAACCTAAATCAGGATGGCCGGACGCGGGATTGAACCGTCGTCCTTCCGAATGCGAGTCCAGTGTGCTACCACTGCGCCACCTCGCTCGGTCTGATGTGACTGGTATTATACCTGAATGGGCTGTTCTTGTGTCATTTGTTGCTATTTCTACCAGCTGCCCTCTGTTTGATAGATATGACTGGAACCAGTCATTACAGGCTCCTCTTATACCATATGCATCCAGTTTGCATAGTAGTAGTGTATGGTTGACTAGATCAAATGCTTTTGTCAGATCAATAAAAAGTCCAGAAGCATAATGTTTTTCATTAAATGCTTCTATTATCTCATCAGTAAACGAAAAGAGAGCCTCACTGATTGATTTATTTTTACGAAAACCAAACTGCTGTGCTGTTAGTAGGGAGTTGTTTACAAGAAAGGACACTATATGGGTATATATAATTTTTACAATTATTTTGGACACAGTTGGGAGAAGGGATATGGGTCGGTAGTTGTTGACTTCATGTTTGTCCCCTTTCTTGTGTAACGGAACTATCTTGGAGGTTTTGAGAGTTTGAGGGAAAATGCCAGTATTCATTGAACAATTGATTATGTTGCAGAGTGGTTGTATTATTTCATTGGCAACATGTTTTATTACATAGGCAGGTAGACCATCAAGGCCAGATGAGAGGGAACTTTTCATATTCCTAATAGTTAGCAGAGCCTCTTTCAAAGTTGCAGGTATTAGAAAAATTGATTTGTCAGATCTGATACATTTTGGAGGATAGGATTTTGTTGGTGAAGAGCGACCAAATGTTAGGCTGTTTAGCTATTCCTGAAAAGTGTTTGTTAAATGTATCACAGGTATGTTTGATGTCCGTTATTTGTTGGCCATTGTGCTCAAGATATTCTGGTGTTTTTTGTTTAATGTCAGTTCGTAAAGTTTTTCTGACAATATCCCACGCTGCTTTACATTTGATATTAGACTCATTTATATATGCTTTATTTGCTAGTCATTTTGCTTCAGATATTACTTTACGAAGTATCTTCTTGTAATATTTGAAATAATTGTGGAAATTTGTATCATCTGTTTTAATGCTCTGCTCAGAGAGTGATCTCTTAGTCTTACATGATATTCTTATACCCTTCGTGATCCACCTGTTATCAGTTTTTCTTGCTGAACGTTGTACTTTGATTTGTTTTACTGGAAAGGCCATATTGAAATGATGACCCAATATGTCAAGGAATACTGAAGTTTTCTTATCTACACTATCTTCCTTGTAAGCAATGTCCCATGACTGAGACTGAAGTAGATTTTTAAACATTCTAATATTGCTAGGGTCCCAGACTGCTTTGTTTTTATTCTCTGCATTATATATTATTTTGTCATTAAATGACTTTTTTGCAGCAATCAGTACCTTCCTACAGATCTTTTTGTATCTATGATAGAAATTTAAGAATTCTGGATCATTGTGAAGCTTTTTCATGGAACTGAGGTGTTCAAGTGTTTGGGAGGACTTCTTAATACCTGCTGTTATCCATTTGTTTTTGTGAGATGTTGATACAGACATGCTTACTTTTGGAAATTCCTTTCCAAAGTTCAATTTAAACAATGTGGAGAATTTCATATTCACATTGGTTTCCTTATACACTTCATCCTAGCTTTGTTTTTCTAGTTCCTTTGAAAAATCTTTTATTTTGATTTCTGGTAGATGTTCGTAGGCTTGTAGTTTATGGAATGATTCGATGCCTGATTTTACTGTTGTTATTTGGCAGAGATGGTCTGATAGTCTGAGCTCTTTTACAGCTACATCACACTTTTCCCTGTCCATATTTGTGGCCACATGGTCAATTACTGATGCTGTCATTGTAGTGACTCTTCTTGCACTATTGACCGATAGGGACATGCCAAAACTTTGAAGGATGTTTATGAAGGTGCTGCTGGATTCATTTATGATATTAGTGTTGATGTTAATGCCCTCACACAGAATTATGTTGACCTTTGTACTTGAGACTTTATCTAGAACTCCTGTTAATTTATTGAAAAAAGTGTCCACACTACCACTGGTAGATCTATACACATACAAAATGATTAATTTCTTGGTGATATCAAACCCCGTTAATTGAATAGCTGATATTTCAAAGTGTTTGTCTTCACTTACTGTACTGAGGTCATGTCTTGATTTGAACTGTGTTCCTTTTCTGATATAAATGCATGATTCTCCACCCCTTGAAGTAGTTCTGCAGTATGAGTTTGCCCTTTCATACAATGATAATACTACATGTTGGGTTTCTGTGTGTCTACACCAGTGTTCAGTAATAGAAACTACTGTGCAGTTCAAAGATTGGAGCTCAACTTCTAATAGTTATATTTTATTTTTTATTGATTGCATGTTTTGATGGAGGATTGTTAAGTCTGTGAAATACCCCATGTTACTCTTTCCAATGGTTTGCTTTTCTTTGTGACATCTGGTATGTGTGATATTTGAAGTGTTAAAATCCGTCTTGTGAGTGATTGTTTCAGTATTTTTTAAACTCCTGGAGATACTCTTTAGGCAGGGGAACCTGTTGTCTGGATTTATCCTAAAAATACAGACACTGGAAAAGAAACTTAACATGATTCTTTGGAATGGAAAACAGACTGGTGGCATCTTTGAGAAGTAGCAGAATCCCTAAGACTGGAGACTTTTCATTGACTCCTCTAAGTTTAGCTTGAAAGCTGTTTTACTTCACAACGGAAGCACACTGTTGTCTGTTCCTGTAGGTCACACTGTACATATGAAGAAGAGTTATGAAAATGTAGAACTGCCACTTGAAAAATTAAATTATAAAGTCTAACAATTGCAGATATGTGGATATCTGAAGATTGTTGCTATCATACTCAGAATGCAGTCAGGATACGCCAAGTATTGGTGCTTCGTTTGTGAGTGTGACAGTCACAACACGAACTGACACAACATACATTAAATCTGGCCTGAAAAGAATATGATGGAACCTGGCAAGAAGAATATACAGTACTCTCCCTTAGGTCCCCATGATAAAATCTTACTGCCACCTTTACACATAAAGCTAGGACTTATGAAGAATTTAGTGAAAGCAATGAATCAAGAAGAAAAAGAAGCATTCAAGTATTTAAATACAAAATCCCTACATCCCAGTGATGCTAAGATCACAGAGGAAATCTTCATTGCACCACAAATTCAAGAACTGTTTAAGGATGGAAAATCTAATAGGGTCATTGAAGAAAAAGAGTAAACAATTTGGGAGGCCATGAAAAATGTTGTTCGCAGTTTCTCGGGAAATGAAAGAGCTGAAAATTAGAATCCAGCTGATAATGAACTGCTAAGAACATACCACGAACTAGGTTGTAATACGTCACTTCAAGATCCACTCTTTGGACTCACATCTCAACTTCTATCCAAGCAAATGTGGTGCTGTGAGTGACGAGCATGGAGAGCACTTATATCAGTAAATGTCACTGGTGGAAAGAAGGTATCAGGGCAAGTGGATGCTTGCAGACTTGTTGTTAGAATGTCATGACAGATGGGTTGAGTTGGGTTGTTTGGGGAAGGAGACCAGACAGCGAGGTCATCGGTCTTATCGGATTAGGGAAGGATGGGGAAGGAAGTCGGCCGTGCCCTTTCAAATGAACCATCCCGGCATTTGCCTGGAGCGATTTAGGGAAATCACGGAAAACCTAAATGAGGATGTCCGGACGCGGGATTGAACTGTCGTCCTCCCGAATGAGAGTCCAGTGTCTAACCACTGCGCCACCTCACTCAGTGTCATGACAGATGCCACAGAAGTAGATTACAAACAAAAAAACAGAAATGCTCAAGTAAATAACTAGACAGCTAAGAGACCAAAGGGAGAACTTCCATGTATAAAAACCAAGAGCTAACAAATCATCTCTAGTGTAATATTCTTGTTCTCTGGTCTCAATTAAATTGGAATTGACTATTTTTGTAAAGGACAGAGACAACTTTAATTATTTTGTAGACCAGTGATAATCTGTTAATAATTATTGTCCATTTTCTTAAAATACACGAAGAATGTTTTATGTAGCAACAAATCTGTGCACTTTTCATTTATAATGGAACTCTAGCTAACTTTCTATATAGTTTTAGCGCAAGCTCATCAACACTGAAGGCTTTTGAAAATGTTATCTTAGTAATGATTAGTGTCTTTGAAGCAAAGTGCCTGTGATTCCATGAAAGCATTTGATTCTATAAGCCATCAAATGCTCACAGATAAGCAGTGGTACTACAGCACTCAACATATAGACCTTTCACTTATAGAATTGTATCCCTGTGATAGAAAGCACAAAGTAAACTTTAACATTAAGTGCTCAGAAATTCAAAATGTCTCATGAACAATCAATTATTCACAAAATTATTTAATTGTATAGATAAAAAAAATCTACTCACCAAGTGACAGCAGAACACACATATAAAAGACAGTTGTAATTGGCAAGCTTTCAAAGCTAGTGGCTCCTTCAGGCAGAAGGGTTGAAGGGGAAGAAAGAGGGGTGAAGGAAAAGGACTGGATTTCAGGAAAGTCACCCACAACCATGGAGATGCTGAGTCGCAGGCAGTCACAACAAAAAGACTGCTAAACAAGTAAGCTTTCAGCGAAAAGGCCTTCTTATTACGTAGCACATAGCACACACACACACACACACACACACACACACACACACACACACACACACACACAAGACCGCAGTTTCTGGCGGCTGAGGCCAGCAGACAGTGGGCTTTGTGTGTGTGTGTGTGTGTGTGTGTGTGTGTGTGTGTCCATTGTTTGATTTCATGTAATTGAGAAATTCATGGGTTACAGAAAGGAAGACTTTATATTTTGACTCCTACTGTCTGTAAATGGATGCATTTATTGTTATCTTTACTACTGAATTTTATAGTTATCTAATTTAAATTGAGTATTGTCTTCACTGATGTGTTTCCTCTTATCTAATACACATTGTTTTCCTTAGTACTGAGTATGATTGTAGTCCACTCAGAACCTTCCATTATTGTATTTACTTTGTATGAACTATGGGAACGTTAACAGCACGTACAGTGCCGAAGATGGAAGAATATATTAAAACTGAATGTTCTTGGCAGATTAAAATTATGTGACAGAGAATCAGGGTGAAACTTTTCCTTTCGCAGACAAATTTCATCATTCCTGTCTGCAATTTTTCACTTGTTGTGTCCAAGGAAAACAGTTCTTTAGATGTTATCATTGTTGGAACAAAAATTACTTAAAATAAAACGTATTTTCGCAATAATTGGACAGTATGGAAAAAGGAAAAGAAAGGTTTGAATCAGTATTGTATATTCCTGTAGTGACATAAATAATGAATCTTGCCAGACAGCAGCATACTCGGACACAAAAAAGGCAATACAAATGCTATCTGTCGGAACCACCTGTTCCTTCATTTGGGAAAAATCAAGACATGGTAATGAGATAATCAAGGATTGAGTAGTAAAGTCACTAAGGACTCTTGCTCAAGAGAGATACATAAGGGATTGAACAATGTAGGGAAAGATAGATTGCTACTTACCGTAAAGATGACACATTAACTTGTGACAGGCACAGTTAAAAGACACTTGTCCAAAGCTTTCAGCCACAGCCTTCCTCAGAAAAAGAGAAAGACGTCATTCATACACACAAACAAGCACCTCTCACGTACACATGACCAGCAGCTTGGGCCAGAATGCAACTATCACGTATGATGAAAGTAGCAATCTGGAGGGGCGGGAAGAGGAAGGTATAGTAGTGAATTTGTGTGGAGGGTTAGAATGCCAACAGGCACAGTATCAGGAGGTTGTGGGAGTGGGGATAGGTGGGTGGATGCATCTGCAGAGGATGGTAAACAAAGAGGGTGGGAGAAAAGAATGGGGACCAGGTTACGGGACAGAGGGGGTGGTAACTGCGCAGTTCAGAAAAGCTAGTGGTGGAGGGAAGGATCCAGATGGCTTGGGTAGTGAAACAGCCACTGAAATCAAGAATGTTATGTTCAGCAGCATGTTGTGACACAGATTGGTCTACTTTGCCATTAGCCATAGTTTGTTCGTGGCCATTCATCTTGGTGAACAGCTGGTTGGTAGTCATACCAAATATAAAAAAGCTGTGCAATGATTGTTGCAGAGCTGGTAAGCGATGTTGCTGCTTTCACACGTGGCCTGGCCCCTAGCATGTAGCCCCTTCCATATAGCTGCTTCCATCCCATGTGACAGCTGCATTCTGGCACAAGCTGTCAGAGTTGGCTTTCCATTGTTTGACGTAAGAAATTGACAATGAAATGCTAGTAAGATGAGATCTGAAAATGACGATGATGATAACTGACATGATTTTCTTCCTGCTCCAGTTTATGTATCTGTAAACACTTTAAAGGTTGTCTTTGCCTTACAGTAAAAAATTTAATATAAAACGAAAGGAGGATAGTGATACAATACTCATGGAATAATAGTTTAAGTGAGTTACATCACAGTCATACAACAGAATTCAGCTGGCAAACAGATTTAATGCTCTGCAAACCATCTTCCCTTAATGGATGGGCAATTTTGATGATGACGATGATGATGATAACACAACAACCAGTTCCCGAGCAGATAAAATCTCCGGCCCAGCCGGGAATCAAACTTGGGCCTCCGCACTGCAGTCAGCCGTTCTGACCACTCACTATGAAGACAGACAATAACTGAAAATGAAGTCTGAATTATAAAACTATTGTTCTCAATACATAATCTTTATTGTTGGCAACATCAAAAGTTTCAGTGAGACTCTATGCTTATGCTCATGATTTCAATTGCTTCGTTTCCAAAACACACACAGTACAACAAAAAACTATCAAAATATATTTACACAGTAAAAATAATTTAAGACTCAAAAATTTAGAATCAACAATGTAAATATTACAAAATAGTTTTTAATTATTTTCACAGCACCACATGATTAGACAAGGCCAAATACATTTCTGTAGCTAAGTTAACGACCTGAATCTGTTTATAACATTCAAGACTAGATTGATACTCCTCAACAAAGAAAATTAAGTTTCTTCTTCTACCTCCTCTTTCACTTCAATGTTCAGCCCATCTAAGACAGATTCGGCTTCTTCTCTGAGTGTTTCTGCTTTCTGTATCAGCAACATCTGCAGGTAAACAAGATAAACACATATGATATTTTTGAAATGGCTTATACATGGCTGCAAAAACAAAGGCATTTTATTATTAACAGCGCTCTGAAATTAAGAAATTACAGAATGATCTGCTGCAATGAGCACAGTTCCTGAGAGGGTAACAATGATTTTACTGCAGTTAAACACTGTAGGGTTGTAAAATAAAACATGAAAAGTAGTATTATTAACCACACCTCACATCAATCAAATATTTCACATTATTCGAGACAAAATGTGGGTTATACTTCTGATTAAAAATTGCTTTGTGATTGAAATAATGCAGTGGTGAAGTGTGCAGCCAGCCACACTAGGCAATGCTCTGCAAGTACCTACAAAACTGGCAACACAGTCAGCACATGGTGCTCAAGAAAGAAGTACGATTAGCTGGTGGCTGGCCCCTACTGCTTGACTAGCTGAAACATGTATCACAAAGTAATTTTGATAAGAGTATAGTGGATAGGTATTGAATTGAAAATCTGAAGATCTAAGATTCAATTCTGTTGTTCACATTAGCTTATTTCTGTCGGTTATTGTTTCTTTCATCTTTGGCAATCATTTGTATATGTGAAAACTGTTAGGTTCAACAAGGTTCAGAATACATATTAAAACTATAGATCCTTCACTAGTGGTTGGGTAAGTCAGTTCAAATGCTAAAGGGAAGCAAGGGCATATATATAACATAAAATTGTTTACTGTATCGTTTAAATCTGAGAAGAACCAGTGATTACAGTGAAAAAAATTGGAAATACAGGATTTCAAAAAGTGACAACTATTATGGAAAAGTTTCTTTTTGTTGCAAGCTTAATTGTTGCTTAATTGTGGAATAAATGGGTTACTCGTTAAACAACAGCATGTTCACTGTCACCTATTATATTGGATGGCCTAATTATGCCAACACTCAGAATGTCTTTTCAGAAATATAGGATAAGATACACAAAACAAATCCATCCCAAACCATGTGTATGATAAGTTCCAGAAAACTGGAATGTGACAGACAAAAAAAAATTACTGACGTGTAAGTGTCATATTCTTTGAGTCGAATGAAGTCTGTGCTCACACAACATGCACAAGTGTTTGAATACGAATTCATAACATTTCATTCTGTTTGTGAATTGTTATCTGAAGAGAATAGAAAATATGTAGTGTTCTCGCAATGAATATGGCATATATAATGCTAGATGGTGAAGAGTTAGTTCTATGGTGGTTTTGGTCTGCAGAGGCATGATTCCACCTTGATTGATATGTAAATGTCCAGAATTCACTCATTTGGGCTTCAGAAAATGCATGTCATCTGTACAAGTCCACTTCGTAGGCACAAGAAGTTGTTTGTTTATGGTGCAGTGTCACGAAGATGTCTTATTCACATTATTTCAGGGCACAGTGAACAGTGAGGGCTCAATATATATGATACAATGGTCTGTAAACATCAAAACTACCGAGCAGCTAAGGACATGTTTCAACTACATCTACACACATAATACACAAGCTACCATACAGTGCATGATGTAGGATACCTTGTGCCACTAGTAGCCATTCCCCTTCCTGTCCAACTCACAAATGGTTTGAGGGAAAAATGACTTGCCTATATGCCTTTGTACATGCCCTAATTTCTCTTTATCTTGTCTTCACAGTCCTTATGCAAAATGTATGTTGGTGGCTATAGAATTATTTTGCAGTCAGCAACAAATGCCAATAGTCTATATCCTCTCAATAAAGTTTTGAAAAACAATGTTGCCTTCCCTCCAGGGATTCCCACTTGAGTTTATATGGTATCTCCATAATAATTGCATGTTGACTGAAATCTAGCAGCATGCCTCTGAATTGCTACAATGTCTTCCTTTAATCTGACCTGGTGGGTATTCCACACACTAGATCAGTGCACAAGAATGAGTTGTGTTAGCGTTCTACCTTACATTCTCATTCTATTTCATATCCCTTTGTAATGTTACACCTAGATATTTAGCCAACCTGACTGTATCAAGTGGCACACAACCAATATTGTATCCCAATGTCACAGTGTTGTTTTTCCAACTCATCTGCATTAACTTACATTTTTCTACATTTAGAGTGAACTTCCATCCATCACACTACACAGAAATTCAAAGTTATTTTGTATCCTCACAGTCACCCGATGATGACACTTTCCCATACACTACAGCATCATTAGCAAACAGTTACAGATTGCTGCTCGCTATATCTGCCAGATTATACACATGGTGAGCCATTTTAATCCATAATCAGGAATCACTTGGGATAGAGATGAGATACAGCAAAATGTTTTAGATAAAAGTTGTGGGTGGTAAAGAGGGTCACACATTGCTACTAATGGTTGTGACCTTTAATGCTATTTGGAGTTTAAAGTGAATTTTTAAAATGGAAGTCCTGCTATTTGATTCAAGATTCAAAAAGAATGGCAAATTTTGTAAATAAAATGATTACATTATTCAAGGTCATGGCAAGGTTTAATGTTGGTCAAATAAGCAAATATGTTTTTAGTCCTAGTGGGGATTAAATTTGAACAGAGAAAGGATACAGCAAAATACAATGTTAGATACAAGTTGTAAGGGGCATAGGGGGCCCAAATATTATTACCAATAATCATGATCTTAATCGTAATTATCGAAGCTCATTCAAACCTTGGGCTTTGTTTTGTGGAAACCCCTATTTATGATGTCAGATCTGGAAAGAACGAAGTTTTAATTGACATGTTTACTGACAAAAATAAATACATCACAACATATAAATGTTATTTTGATATTTGCAAGACGGAACAAACATAAATAAAATATAGATCACTGACTTGCAACTCATTGAGTGAGTCCCTTCACCTTTAATTCCTCGGGACGCATGATTTAGAGTCCTTTGTACCTGGAAATTAAGCACTGAGCATGCGCTCAAAGTGACATTGTGCTCAAAGTGACATTGGGCTCAAAGTGACAACCATTTGCTGTATCCCTCCTCTGTTCTGAGTTAATCCCTATTAGAACTAAAAACATATTTACTTCTTTGACCTTCACTGAACCTTGCCATGACCTTGAATAATGTGTCATTTTATAAGTAAAATTTTCCACTCTTTTCAAATCTTAAATTAGGGTTGCTAAAAAAAAAAAAAAAAAAAAACACAAAAAACCCACCAACAACAACACTTTTTAATGCGTGACCCTCTCGCAACTTTTATCTCAAACAGTTTGCTGTATCTCACTTCTGTTCCTAGTTATGTCCCATTGTGGATTAAAATGGTCCACCCTGTGATGAATACTTGCCATCCAGGACATCATACTGTGTTTAATTATTTAAGAAGTCTTCAAGCCACTCGCATATATGGGAACCTACTCAATACGCTCAGACCTTTGTTAACAGTTTGCAGTGACAAACTGTGTCAAATAATTTCTGGAAATCTAGGCATACAGGATCTGCCTGTTGTCCTTCATCCAGGTTTCACATGAGTTATGCTTTCTAAATGTCTGCTGATTTATGGACAGAAGCTTTTCTGTCTCAAGGAACTTTATTATGCCTGGACTTAGAATACATTCAAGAAATCTGCAGCAATACAATATTAACAGTATTGGTCTGAAATTTTGTAGGTCTGTTCTTTTCCCCTACACATACAAAAGAGTCACCTATGTTATTTTCCAGTCACTTGGGACTTTGCACTGGGCAAGAGACTCGCGATAAATACATGTTAAGTAAGGGGCCGATGCTGTAGGGTACTTGGTGTAAAATTGAACTTTAATTTTAGCTGTAGCTTATGGTGCAGTGGTTAGTGTCACTGCCTCTACATCACAGGGTCCCAAGTTTGACTCCTGGACAAGCCTGAGATTTTCTTCATTTAAGGACTGGGTGTTTGTGTTGTCCTCATCATTTCATCTCATCTTCATCTTCACTGATGCACAAGTCGCCTAAGTGTTCCTCCTTTCCATTGACAGTGTAGCGTGTCAAAAACTGAAGTGCACTGCCCATCCATTGTTTTTTGTGTTGTTTAGTAAGAATTTTGGGTACCCAATGTGAGCAAAGTTTTTGAAATTTAAGTTTTTCAGTAACAATTTCATGAATTAGTGAGTGTGAGATTTGTGGAACTTCCATAGCAAGGGCACTAAGTGTAAACTTAGGATTGTTCTTAATCTTCAATTGTGTGAACCAGTTCATCAGTAACCACAGAAGGGCGTCCACTTCGTTCTTCATTTTGCAATTGATGATGTCCTTCATTGAACAGTCTGACCCATCTGCTAACCATTGAATCATTCATAGCATTTTGTCCGTAAACCTCACAGATTTGCCAATGAATTTCTTTTGGTTTAACTTTCTTTGCATTTAGGAAACAAATCACAGATCTGATTTCACACATGTCAGCATTTTCAATTATAAAGAAGCACTACAAAGCACACGTCGTCAGCAGCGATCTGAAAATGGCGTACATGTCTTCTCCTTGAGTCAGAGTAACTGCCGCGCATGCTCAGAACTGCGACTGTAGCGCTGCCACAAATAGAAATAGAAACGGAACTTACTTTGTGGAAGACCCTCGTATGTTGTGATGCACTGACTAGGAGACAGAGTCATTGGGGTCATGAAATTGCTACCATTCCATTTCTCTGAATAATTGAATGGACTACTACTGCTTCTACTACTAATTCTACCACACCATAAACTAATGTGAGCGGTGTGCATCAGTTAGTACAGCACTATTCACCTTTTAGTATGTAACTATGATGCAGCTGAGATTATTAAATCCATTTCTGGTGGAAGTATTATTGTCACAACGGCATCCTACTACTGACAAAATGAGGAAAGTCTGTTGGTATTAGTGCGTAACTTAGGACTGCAATATCACAATCAAGTGGCACGTAGGAAACAACACTTCACCTAAAAATTAACTTTCCATCACAAAGTATTCATTTAATTTCTTACAAATTTCTTGTGCTTGCATTTATGAATTCACTCAGTGCGATGTACAAATTCTCACCTTTGCTGCTGAAACAATCTGTTTAGCTACCCGTGTTGGCAAATGGTCAACCATACGAACAAGCTGTTTTGGATCAGCATTTGCAACATCAGTTATGGTTTTAAAACCAGCATTGTACAATTGTTTTGCTCGACCCTGCAAAAGAATGGATGTGTACAATTTCACATCAACTTACACACAAAAGCAATGGAATACAAATTATGTTATATGGCTGTGTAATTGAAGGAAAAAAAAGTTTATAGTATCAGAATTATGCTGGGAAGTTGTCGGGGTGTCTAGGCATATGGTTATGTACCGTATTTACTCGAATCTAAGCCGCACTTTTTTTCCTGTTTTTGTAATCCAAAAAACCGCCTGCGGCTTAGAATCGAGTGCAAAGCAAGCGGAAGTTCTGAAAAACGTTAGTAGGTGCCGCCACAACTAACTTCTGCCATCGAATATATGTAGCATGCTTTGTAGACACAAAGATAAATACTGGCGCCAAAACCTCTGCGTCAATAAATAAATTAAAAAAAAAAAGGTGGAAGACGAGCTTTTTTTCTCCGTCCCGAGTTTCGACCATTTTCATACATTATCCAACGAAGAAAATACAAATTCCGTATTGTTCATCTTCGAATGTAGCAGAATTTCAATGTACTACGAAAATACGACTGGCAAGACTGTTTGGGATGTTTGTCAATATGGCCAACTCTACGTTCTGAATTTTTTCCTACCTGTGAGAAGAGATGGTTGCTAATAGGAACCTGATGAAATGTGAATCACATGCACTATTCTCTTCACCATAAGAATAATACGAATATAAACATTTTGCCATGTATTCTTTCGTGTTTGCTGCTATCTCATTTAAATCCTGTCTGCCTAATAAACTACGAAACTAGAGCGAGACAACAGCAAACGCGGAAGAATATACGTATCGTGTCATGTTTATATTCGTATTATTTTTATGCCTAATAGTGATACAGTCAAAAATGAAGCACGGCAACTGACTAGATTTTTAAATCTAAGATGACTAATTTCTGTGCAGAATTTGATGTACTAAAGAAGCGGCCGCAAAGATTTTCAAACGGAGAAAAATTTTCGCTTAACTCTCGTTCAGAACATGTTCTATCATACGCAGTCTATTATTTGGTTCTTGTTGATCATTATCAAAGAAAGCAGCAGTATAAGCAACAACAAATAGCAGTCTCTTGCCACTGTTTCGCTAATGAGACGATTCCTCTGGTTTTTTTTTTTAATTGTAAGCGGCGGTAGCGCGCACAAAAGCAAGCCATGCTGCGAGCGGCGACAGGCCGTAAACACGCACTATCAGAATGCGACAAACAGTGCATGACACAGTACAGTAATGCATTTTCAGCTTACAGTGGCGTAAACACCTATAACAAAGAAAACGGCACTTATCAGATCAAAGCAAAATAAGCAATCGATTCAAACCAGACGAAGCACGTGAAAAAGGAAGGGTACCCGTATAAATACTGACGGAGCGCCTGACGCATAGCAATGGCTACCTGGTAAAGCTTAACTGCTAAGCTTACGACTCGAACCAAACTACTGTAGCTGTATCGTCATTCATTCGACCTGAATTGTGTCTCATATTACAATGGACCAACTATGTTTCGATTTGGAGGTGCGGCCTAAAACTTTTCTCTCCCCTTGAATTTCGAGTCTCAAATTTCAGGTGCGGCTTAGATTCGGGAAATTTTTTTTTTTCCTTTATTTCGAGTCTCATTTTTCAGGTGCGGCTTAGATTCGAGTGCGGCTTAGATTCGAGTAAATACGGTAATTAACAATTTGGTATAGGTACAATACAGCCAAAATATTACAATTAGAGGTACACGAAATTAGCAAATAAACTTACAAAATTTAGCATTTTGAAATTTTAATTTAGCATTTATATTTTGTGATGTCTTTATCCATTTAAATGACCCATAGACATAAGTTTGACTTTTTCTTTTTAACTATTCACAGTTTTCTTATACAGAGGAAATTGATTATTTATATAACATAGCACCATTGTGTTAGTTGTCATTCAAATTAACACAATTTTAGGCCTATGTACAAATGTTGATCTATTGAATGCAATCGCTGAAGTTGCAATCAAATGTCTGGCTTCATTGATCACCTTCTGTCACTTACGTCTAAATTCTATGCTGAGAAATACATCTCCGCATCCACACTACTGACAGGAACCCAAATTGCAGATAAAGCAGCCCTTCCATTTCAGCATATTTATGCTTTTTACAGAGTAGAAATTGCATTATATCATGCTTCCCATCACATCTCCAGCACTTAACAAGGTGCTGATGTAATGACAAAGTTGCTTAATTTTTTTTTTTTTCTTTTGCTATATTAACAATAGCACTTTCATTCAAATATGGCTATGCACCACAAACTGCCAGGCTGAAGAGCTTGCCAATGGTTTTGCAAAAAAATATTAGCTGGGCCTGATGTGTGTTTATGGATTGCTACTCATCGTAAAGACGGCACGTTGAGTCGCAGACAGGCACAACTAAAAAATACTTACACTCTAGCTTCTGGCCAAAGTCTTCTTCAGTACAAACACACACACACACACACACACACACACACACACACACACACACACACAAGCAAGCACAACTCACACAAACATTATCAAATCTCCGACAACTTGGACTGGAATGCTGGCCTGAACTGCCAGAGATGGTGGCCACATGTGCATGGGCTGTGCTCTTTTGTCATCTTAATATAGTGATTTTACATATAATTGTGGCTATATTAAAAGCAGGACAAGTTGAGCATCTGTATATTCAGATATCTTAGCACTTAAGTAAAGCATCTGTATATTCAGGTCTCTTAGCACTTAAGTAATAAACTTCACTGAAATTTTGCTGAAATATACCAATTTCACATTTAAGACCATTTGAAGTTGACCAAAAATATGGTGTTGTAGCATATGTGACTTTCATGTAGCTCTAACTATAATTTAATCTGTATGTAGCTCCTGAATTATAGCTTAGAGAGCGAAAATGGAATGTGCTAAGAATGAGATGTCAGTCGTCTCTAGTGCATTTAGTAGTTAGTGTGTTTTGAACATAGTCAACAAATCACCTTCCAACTTCTGATGAATGTGGTATAAGGAGCCATGAAGCAAAGAAAGAAAAATGAGGAGAGGTAATATATGAGTTGCCAAAAACAAAGTGTACTAATGCATTATAATTAAGGTTTAAGATTTTCCATGATGATTTCGTAACTTTATGAATCACATACATACCTATTATAGCTACCACTATACACATATTGCAAATTGTGCATGATGATTATGGAAGACATATCTGATACAAAGAACACCAGTTAGAATTTTTTTACACATATTATTTCTGAATATTTTTAAATTTAAATTACAAAATGTGAATACTTCATTTACCTGGGAGCTGCATAGACAAAACTGTAAATAATAAGACATCAGGATCAAGAAGTGACAACATCAAGATGATGTCAACTTAGAAGATTATCTTAATCCACTGTTGAACACAGTGTATGTACTGCAGTGATTAGTTTTGGTAAATTCTATTATCAGAAACAAACTTGTAAAATTGCATAAAATAAATAAATTAACAGATATATGATGAAATTATAACACAACAAAAATAGAAATAGAAAGTGGATGTGGGGATTCCTTTACCTGGTGAAAATGAGGATTTTGAGGAAACAATACTATTCAAAGAATATACATATACATATCAGCAGAAAACATGGTAGAAAACACATCACAACATTTTCCAGAAGTAGTACTTACAAGTTGCTCACATTAATAACAAGCACTCTTCAAGAATTTAACACTAACAATGGATGTGTATGATGTTGTTGTTGTTGTGGTCTTCAGCCCTGAGACTGGTTTGATGCAGCTCTTCATGCTACTCTATCCTGTGCAAGCTTCTTCATCTCCCAGTACCTACTGCAACCTACATCCGTCTGTATCTGTTTAGTGTATTCATCTCTCTTCTGTAGCACCACATTTCGAAAGCTTCTATTCTCTTCCTGTCCAAACTATTTATCGTCCATGTTTCACTTCCATACATGGCTACACTCCATACAAATACTCTCAGAAATAACTTCCTGACACTTAAATCAATACTGGATGTTAACAAATTTCTCTTCTTCAGAAACGCTTTCCTTGTCATTGTCAGTCTACATTTTATATCTTCTCTACTTCGACCATCAGCAGTTATTTTGCTCCCCAAATAGCAAAACTCCTTTACTACTTTAAGTGTCTCATTTCCTAATCTAATTCCCTTAGCATCACTCGACTTAATTCGACTACATTCCATTATCTTCGTTTTGCTTTATACCCTCCTTTCAAGACACTGTCCATTCCATTCAACTGCTCTTCCAAGTCCTTTGCTGTCTCTGACAGAATTACAATGTCATCAGCGAACCTCAAAGTTTTTATTGCTTCTCCATGGATTTTAATACCTACTCCGACTTTTCTTTTGTTTCCTTTACTACTTGCTCAATATACAGATTGAATAGCATCGGGGAGAGGCTACAACCCTTTCTCACTCCCTTCCCAACCACTGCTTCCCTTTCATGTCCCTCGACTCTTATAACTGCTATCTGGTTTCTGTACAAATTGTAAATAGCCTTTCGCTTCCTGTCTTTTACCCCTGCCACCTTCAGAATTTGAAAGAGAGTATTCCAGTCAACATTGTCAAAAGCTTTCTCTAAGCTAGAAATTCTAGAAACGTAGGTTTGCCTTTCCTTAATCTTTCTTCTAAGATAAGTTGTAGGGTCAGTATTGCCTCACGTGTTCCAACATTTCTACGGAATCCAAACCGATCTTCCCTGAGGTTGGCTTCTACCAGTTTTTCCACTCATCTGTAAAGAATTCGCGTTAGTATTTTGCAGCTGTGACTTATTAAACTGATTGTTTGGTAATTTTCACATCTGTCAACACCTGCTTTCTCTGGGATTGGAATTATTATATTCTTCTTGAAGTCTGAGGAAATTTCGCCTATCTCATACATCTTGCTCACCAGATGGTAGAGTTTTGTCAGGACTGGCTCTCCCAAGGCCGTCAGTAGTTCTAATGCAATGTTGTCTACTCCCGGGGCCTTGTTTCGACTCAGGTCTTTCAGTGCTCTGTCAAACTCTTCACACAGTATCATATCTCCCATTTCATCTTCACATATATCCTCTTCCATTTCCATAATATTGTCCTCAAGAATATCGCCCCTGACCCTCTATATACTCCTTCCATCTTTCTGCTTTCCCTTCTCTGCTTAGAACTGGGTTTCCATCTAAGCTCTTGATATTCATGCAAGTGGTTCTCTTTTCTCCAAAGGTCTCTTTAATTTTCCTGTAGGCAGTATCTATCTTACCCCTCGTGAGATAAGCCTCTACATCCTTACATTTGTCCTCTAGCCATCCCTGCTTAGCCATTTTGCACTTCCTGTCGATCTCATTTTTGAGACGTTTGTATTCCTTTTTGCCTGCTTCACTTACTGCATTTTTGTATTTTCTTCTTTCATCAATTAAATTCAGTATCTCTTCTGTTACCTAAGGATTTCTACGAGCCCTCATCTTTTTACCTACTTGATCCTCTGCTGCCTTCATTATTTCATTCTTCAAAGCTACCCATTCTTCTTCTACTCTATTTCTTTCCACCATTCCTGTCAATTTTTCCCTTATGCTCTCCCTGAAACTCTATACAACCTCTGAGTATGTATAACATAGTAAATAAAGATTACCTGTTGAGTTGCAGACAGAAAAAACAGTTACACATTATAGAGTTTGACCAAAGCCTTCTTCATCAAAGAAAACACACACTTATTCACACTAGCAAACACACTTCATGCACACATGACTGCTGCCATCAGCAACTCTGACCAGAATGCAACTGTCAGGTGAAAAATAATCTTGAGAAGGAGGCAGGGAAGGGGTAGGGATAGCAAGATATAGGTGGGTGAGGGGATGGGGGAGAACACTGTCTGGCAGGACATGCACTGACTAGAGACTGACAAGCGCAGCATAGGGAGGTGGCGTGTGCGTGTGTGTGTGGGGGGGAGGGGAGGAGGGGGGAGGAAGGCAATCGTAAAATGCGTTTTAGACAGGTACGTGCCGAGTAAAACTGTGAGGGACGGGAAAAACCCACCGTGGTACAACAACAAAGTTAGGAAACTACTGCGAAAGCAAAGAGAGCTTCACTCCACGTTTAAACGCAGCCAAAACCTCTCAGACAAACAGAAGCTAAACGATGTCAAAGTTAGCGTAAGGAGGGCTATGCGTGAAGCGTTCATTGAATTCGAAAGTAAAATTCTATGTACCGACTTGACAGAAAATCCTAGGAAGTTCTGGTCTTACGTTAAATCAGTAAGTGGCTCGAAACAGCATATCCAGACACTACGGGATGATGATGGCATTGAAACAGAGGATGACATGCGTAAAGCTGAAATACTAAACACCTTTTTCCAAAGCTGTTTCACAGAGGAAGACCGCACTGCAATTCCTTCTCTAAATCCTCGCACAAACGAAAAAATGGCTGACATCGAAATAAGTGTCCAAGGAATAGAAAAGCAACTGGAATCACTCAATAGAGGAAAGTCCACTGGACCTGACGGGATACCAATTCGATTCTACACAGAGTACGCGAAAGAACTCGCCCCCCTTCTAACAGCCGTGTACCGCAAGTCTCTAGAGGAACGGAGGGTTCCAAATGATTGGAAAAGAGCACAGATAGTCCCAGTCTTCAAGAAGGGTCGTCGAGCAGATGCGCAAAACTATAGACCTATATCTCTGACGTCGATCTCTTGTAGAATTTTAGAACATGGTTTTTGCTCGCGTATCATGTAATTTCTGGAAACCCAGAATCTACTATGTAGGAATCAACATGGATTCCGGAAACAGCGATCGTGTGAGACCCAACTCGCTTTATTTGTTCATGAGACCCAGAAAATATTAGATACGGGCTCCCAGGTAGATGCTATTTTTCTTGACTTCCGGAAGACGTTCCGATACAGTTCCGCACTGTCGCCTGATAAACAAAGTAAGAGCCTACGGAATATCAGACCAGCTGTGTGGCTGGATTGAAGAGTTTTTAGCAAACAGAACACAGCATGTTGTTATCAATGGAGAGACGTCTACAGATGTTAAAGTAACCTCTGGCGTGCCACAGGGGAGTGTTATGGGACCATTGCTTTTCACAATATATATAAATGACCTAGTAGATAGTGTCGGAAGTTCCATGCGGCTTTTCGCGGATGATGCTGTAGTATACAGAGAAGTTGCAGCATTAGAAAATTGTAGCGAAATGCAGGAAGACCTGCAGCGGATAGGCACTTGGTGCAGGGAGTGGCAACTGACCCTTAACATAGACAAATGTAATGTATTGCGAATACATAGAAAGAAGGATCCTTTATTGTATGATTATATGATAGCGGAACAAACACTGGTAGCAGTTACTTCTGTAAAATATCTGGGAGTATGCGTGCGGAACGATTTGAAGTGGAATGATCATATAAAATTAATTGTTGGTAAGGCGGGTACCAGGTTGAGATTCATTGGGAGAGTGCTTAGAAAATGTAGTCCATCAACAAAGGAGGTGGCTTACAAAACACTCGTTCGATCTATACTTGAGTATTGCTCATCAGTGTGGGATCCGTACCAGATCGGTCTGACGGAGGAGATAGAGAAGATCCAAAGAAGAGCGGCGCGTTTCGTCACAGGGTTGTTTGGTAACCGTGATAGCGTTACGGAGATGTTTAATAAACTCAAGTGGCAGACTCTGCAAGAGGGGCGCTCTGCATCGCGGTGTAGCTTGCTCGCCAGGTTTCGAGAGGGTGCGTTTCTGGATGAGGTATCGAATATATTGCTTCCCCCTACTTATACCTCCCGAGGAGATCACGAATGTAAAATTAGAGAGATTAGAGCGCGCACGGAGGCTTTCAGACAGTCGTTCTTCCCGCGAACCATACGCGACTGGAACAGGAAAGGGAGGTAATGACAGTGGCACGTAAAGTGCCCTCCGCCACACACCGTTGGGTGGCTTGCGGAGTATCAATGTAGATGTAGATGTAGATGAAGGGAACGGACGGGCGTGTACATTAGCAGAAGGTGGCAGGGAAAGGGAACGGATGGGCGGGCACAGTGGCAGTGGGTGGTGCGGAAAGGAAATGGCTGGGTGGGTATATTGGCAGAGGGTGACACGCATAGAGCATGAGGGAATGTCAAAATGGAGGGGGTATTAGGACAATGGAATGGAAACAATGGCTGCTTCACAACGTGGGCCATCTGGATCCTCCCTTCCACCACCAGCTTTTCTGAACTGTGCAGATAGGAGACATCCTTACAACACATTCTCTGCTGCAAAAATTAACCTGGCCTCAATCTAAGGTAACCTACTGTTCCTACACTCTCCAATCAACAGCTCCGGCCCCCTCATCCTATTGCCTCCACCTTTGTGTGCTGCCCTCTGCCAATGCACCCACCTGTCCTTTTCCCTTCCCTGCTCCTCTCCTTTTCTGTCCACCCCCACCTCCCGATGCCGAGCCTGGCGGTCTCTAGTCACTGCACACCCTGTCAGACATAACTCTTCTCTCCCACCACCCATATTCTGCCATCTCTCCCACCACCCCTACCCCGCCATCTCTCTCACCACCCCTACCCTGCCATCCCTCCCCCTTCCCCACATCACTCCAGATTGCTATTAAGGTTGACAGCTGCATTCCCATCAGACCTACCAGTGGTAGTGGTCATGTGTGCATGAGTTGTGCTTGCTTGCGTGAATGTGTGTGTGTTTTCTTTGTTAAAGAAGGCTTTGGCTGTATTTATCAAACAATGGAAAGTCCAAGTTGGAATATCAACAATGTTATGAAAAGGGTAGATAGCTACTCACCATAAAAGTGACATGTTAAAACTATTGGCTCTGATGTGAAAACAACTGTTAGTAAACAGCTGAGAGGTAATTGCAATAGTCCTCTACATTCTGGTGGGATTGGTAGACTATTAGGGCCCTCTTTTTTACCATTTTATTTTGTTTTCAAAATTAAAAAGCTGCAACTGTAGTAGGTAGTATAATTATTTAATAGTTGCTCTTTAGTAATAACTGCATTTAACTGATTTTCAGAAGCTGGTATTCCAATAAAACGGTGATGCAAATAAATTTCGGCAGAAAAATCAATCTATTGCATAATTACTCAAAATTAAATTGTCAAATAGACATAAACATTATTTTATCCTAAAAGGTTTTTATACCCGTCTGAAAATTCTTACATCATTAATGAAGCAGGTAGTGATTTACCACCATAACTCACCTTTGTTGTATTTTCTGTAACACATCACTTGCAGTAATTTAAGCAGCACTATTATCAAGAATAATGTTTACGAGATGTCCTACTTGGAACAATGGGTGTAATTTTCCTTTTCTATTGTATTTCAGTTCATGTATGTATTGCTATATTAAGGGTGCAAATTAAAGTAGAACTATTCACATAGCCAGCATACGAAAATACAAAGCCAAATACCATGTAGGGACTACATTTTATAAATTATTTTGTTTCTCCATCATTCATTCCATTCATTCAATTTCCACTTTCTTCATCTACAACTGCTTTTGCTAACCATCTTTTGGGATACATAGCTGCAATTCCTTAACCTTGGCATGTATGGAATCCCAGTAGAGTGTAATCCTGCTCCCTGGGGAGACGCTGACTGACTGATTAATAATCATTTTCTGTCACACAGTCTTAGTTCTCACTTATAAGGATTAAACATTACACTTTAGCAAACATTTATTAAAAATATTTGGCGCACAAGATTTTTTTGAGTGTCACACTTTGTGATTCATAAGAAATCAAAATGTTACCTTAAAACCTTATATCTTTATTGTATGCTTTTACTGTGTTAAAAGAACATGGTATCTAACATCATTAATTTGTACTATACTCGATTTTTGTCAGGGATGATGTCGCCTAAAATAGGAGCCTGATGTACTCAATTTGAATTTCTGGTTGTTAAGAATTATAGTAAAACTCATTACGGCCATTTTAACTTCTCATTTCTGTTCTTGCTGGCTTCCTCGACTGACAGATGTTGAACCCAAATGTATTTATATAGAAATAAATGTAAGTATTTGTTAAACATCACATGTGCACACTGCATTCTTATTATGTTCCTTCACTCACTGAATTATTTATCATATTAAAGAGCAAATTTAAGTGCCAAGGAATATTTCTAGATAATTTACATCCATAAAGGTGACTGCAAGAGACAATATACATTCAGATTAGTTATGGTAAAGAAACAAACCTACAGATTTACAATTTATTTTGGAATTAATTTATACGACATCTTACGAAAAAATTACTTTTCTGTTATGCAGTATATTGCCAGAAAAGACAGGTAGTTATGATATCCCTTATTTTTGCTTACTGAATATGTATGCGAACTGTGAACTGTCAAAACGAGACAGGACATGTTAACAGAGTTTTGTAATTATTAATGAAATATCATAACAAGTTGTATATGCTTTCTCTTCTAAGTGGAGAGAGAATAAAGACAATACCAAACTGTGGTACACCTGGAGAAGAGAAAGTATCATCAGTGGAGCAGCACATGCAAGTCGAAGTTCATGTGTTTTTATACTGGCTTACTTGCATCAAACCAAATGCTTATAATGACTCAACATTCAAACACCAATGTTTTATCTATCATTATAGTAGTTTTTTTTGTGTAGTAATAAATAATTTTCTGTTGTTTGTGAGAGACACGCATGACGACACAACAACAGAACCGTGAGCTGTTAGACAGTTTTATTTTTTATTTTTTAAGTACACTTTATGATGCAACCAATATTCTTGCAATTTAGCAAACTGATTGATAGATCCTAATATCAATTACTTTAACATCATATCCCTTATTATTTTCAGGTTTCTGATGAAATCCACACCGTGATAAAGATTGTCAAGCAAACAACCACGGATGCCAGAGCAGTGAGCGATGTCAAGTTGAATACTGAAATGGGAGAAACCTGCACTCAGAAAGTAGGCTATGACTGATACAGTTCATAACAGAAATTTTAAAGAAATTTGCATTGTGGTGTCCAAGAGGTGTATGAAATTTCAAGAAGGCAGGTAGCTATGTTGGCCAGAATTTCAGAGAATTCGAAAAAGCAGGATGCAATCACAAACAAAATTTTAGGGATGTCTAACAAAAATTTCAGAAATTGTAGCAGAAAAGGAGGACAGGTTCCTGTCTGAACTTAACAAACTTTCAGGACAAGATAGTGTAAAAGTTTTCCCTGAAATATCAGAGATGAGACAAGCATGTGGTGGTGTACCAGGGGTGGTGCAGAACCAATGAGGCTGTAGAAGTAAAATGAACGCATTTCGAACAATTTTCACCAACTTTCCAATAAATTAGATAAATTGCTTCAGAGCAGGAAAAGCACTGTATGAACAATTTGAGGGACAAAGGAACCAATTTTTGGAACAGTTTCTGGCATTCAAAAAGGATACACATACCATAGAACTGGTAGACAATAAGAAGAATAGGTAACCATTGGGAAAATTTTGAATGAAGTGGTGGGCATAGCTGTTCTAGCAGTCAGACAGCAACTGAGTTCCATAACATAAACAAAAAATTAGCCAAGATGTATTGGTATGGCAAAATACTGTGAGGGAACAGATCAAAAATGTAAAAAATAACTAGCAAATGTAATAGTTATTGTGCAAATGGTCAACCCGTAGCACAAGGTTCTGAAAATAATTTCATTCCTAAATCAACATTGAGTGGGCTGCAGCAAACGCAAGCCAAGCCCACGACTACGCTATTGCACGATACTCAGAGCAATGTGGAGGACGCGCCGCTTTTATGCTGTGTTACTAGAGGAGAATTTAAAATGCCATCAGAAATTCCAAACATTTTTATCAGGCAAGAAGTCTATTCACCCTATCATATCCATTCATGCATTTCATGGAGCTATGCCAAAATCATGTTCAGATAGGCTAAAAATACGTTTCATCACCGTTTACATCCAGGAAGACACTTCAATGTGGCCCAGTGAAGCTGTGGAATATTGCAAACCAATTCATAAAAGAGTGTTTAACCAGGAGCGGTTACAGGCTTGGTTGGGCAGTTTATGCAAATACTTCGGCAAATACATTAAGGGGAAGTTCTGATCAAGAGGCACAAAAAACGGGTGAAGTGTAGAATTTTGTTTCATGTAGTGAATGTTTTTACTAAAATGACGGTTTTATTGCTTTATTACACATACATTCCTGTATGAATTTTTTCTTACTGCACATCAAATGAAAAATGGCAGCTGCAGCCCTTGTCAAAGAATGCACCTTGCGACACATCCTGATTTGCGAGAAGCATTGTATAGACTCGTGGCTATTTCTGAAATCCATGAAAATAGAAAATTCCTAAATTAGAATGAATTTGAGGGGCAGTCTTGATGAGTTTTGAAAACCCCAAGTAAATAAATATGGCAGCTATCTGAAAAACATGTGAATTTATTGGCATGTTTTTCTAACTTCAAATGTTTAAAAATAATTTTTTAATTTCGATTAAAAAAAAAAGAGCACTTGCTAAGACCCCCTAAACTTAATTATACTTCTTAAAAAAAAAAATAATAGAAGAATCAGTCAATCTGTCAAGGCTCTTAAAGTGCTTTGCACATGGAATTGCTTTTGAGGACCACCACCACCACCACCACCACAACCACCACTGTTTCAAAACTTGCGGTTAATCCAGAATTGCAGGACCTTTTTCAATCCAGGCTCTTTTAACAAACTGAGACATTCCTTGATCTGTGGAGCCATGCGTTTCCTGTCACGTAAGTCTGCAAAGCTTTTGCTGTTTGCCCCCCCCCCCCCCCCCCCCCAAGATGGTTCCTGATACGTTCACGGTCTTCAGAATAGATGAATAACCTTCAACAAATATACCTGTAGCCATATATGCTGCTATTTCAACAGTTTTTGCCCCAAAATGAATATTTTTTCATACCTGTTTCCAAATGCATATGTGTAGCTCCTCATTTTGTGTATTGGCACCACTGCATCTTTCAAGTAAATCCTCTTTGGACAGTAATTGATATACCAGTCAAATCTTTTCTTGAACTTATTCATCAAGCAGTAATCAGAAATGGCATAGTTCAGTTCAGGCACAAAAAGTGGCAGACAATAGACCTCACCTGTCAACATCACACGTGGAAAACTGATTCCAATCATGATTAGCCTCTAAATGATGGTTGAGAGATGGAGAGGGGGTGGAAATTAATTGATACGACTTGAACACATGTATGACATCAGGGATGACTCACATTCTGATGACACTAGTGCAATAGTTGGCATATTACCATGCCACAGTCCATTGTGAATACATATGTAGATGATGTCTTAAAGAGAGTGGTGCTGTAATGAACTATCTTCACTGACTTGTACAAAAGGATTTGCGAGAGTATGCATGTACCCATTTGCCCATTAGCAATTGCAAAGATTTTCAGAGTGATAGGCACCAGATCTTGCAATGTTAAGTGGAATGTTCATATACAACTTTCCTAAGATATGTAGCGATATTATGTACATTCTTAGTGGTAGTTTTATTGGTGATGGACTGCATATTAAGAATGGGGTTACTTTCTAAAAGCAATGCTATGATTGACCTTTCGACTGGAACATGTCAACTGGATTGTGAGTGTGTCAGTCTAGTGGTGGAACTGCTAAAAAGCAACGAAGGTCATGGCAAATATTACCAAGGTTTAAAAATTCATTTCATAAGCAATGGGCTTAACTATATGACCAGGCAACTACCTCAATTAGCTCTTATGATCAGTATCAAGGAACTGGTAGTCAGCAAAGTAAGTGAGACAGCACACTCGACCAATGAACAAAGTAATAATTTGATGAGCATTGCTTTGAAATAAGCTAACGTATTTGGCAAACGATCCGGTATGATACAAGACTATCTGTGTCATCTCAATGTCATATCACATCATACATTCAATAACAACAAAAATAATCAATTATTGATAATATAATGTAAATGGATAGAAAAAAATATATACCCACGAAGCGGTGGCAGGGGAATTCTTTTGTGTGTGTGTTTCCCTGTTGCTGCTTGGTTAGTAGGTTTTTTTATTTATCCATTTACATTACATCATACTTTCTGTGATTCCTGCTACTCCATCTCCTGGTCAAAGAGAGCTGCTATCACTCGGGAGACAAGAAAAACATTGGACAAAACGTTCTTCTTAGAAATCATCCTAAATATTCATCTCTGAATACAAAGAACAGAAAGTGACAAATGCTTTACATTGTGCCATCCGAAATTGCAAGTGTAGCTCACTGGAGCGTACTTGCAAATGCATCCTGGAACCAACAGAATTAGAAGCATTAACCCCCTCAGGATATGAGAAAATGCTACTAGCATGGTATGTACAGTAGATATAAATTCATGTTAGTAAACCACATCTTGTGTGGATGAGATTACAAAACAGGAATAACAGACACTTTGCTTGGGAAGTAATACAAATCAAGGAATGGTGTACGCACATTAGCATACATGATATTCCAATTAATGAACCATGTACAGGAAAGTAATAAGGAGAGAACCTTTCCTTATTTTTTCAAAGTGCAATGCACTGATTAAATCATTTGCTGTGCCATGAGCACACAAGTTGCATATACAGTAGAGTCCCGTTAATCCGAACTAATTGGCACCGGACCTTGTTCGGATTAGTTGCAATTATGGTGATGAGTTTCTAGAAAGAAGTATATGAAGCAGATAAGTAGGTACTCCATGGTAACAAAAGGGAGCAAGTGTGGAGACAATGGTTCACTTTCACTCCCTGCCCTTGTTGTTGTTCATTGTTGAGACCTCTGTAGTGTGTGAGGTCGGTGCACTGCCAGTTAGCTCGCAAAGCGCTTGGTTATGATAGTTATCGATCACTGGCACGCGTGACAGTTGTATTGTATTCGTTCTGGTGTAGTGGTGTATGTATTTTGTCATGAGTAAACAGAAACATACAAAGTTAACTCTCAAAGAAAAACTGAATGCTTTGAATTGGACAGACAATGGTGAGTACGTATCTAAACTGGCATTAGAACTGGGTGTTGGTAAAGCAACCATTTGTGATTGGAAGAAGAACCGAGTGAAGCTTGAACAGTCCTGTGCAATGTCTTCGGGAAAAACACTCGAAATTCGGCAGACTTGGAAACACTCCCAGTATGATGAAGTGGATGAAGCTCTTTTCCTTTGGTTTATGCAGGAAAGAGAAAGGGGAACTCCTTTGTGTGGAGCACTGGTTCAGGAGAAGGCTATTTACCTGAACAAGTTAATGAATGGTAGTGAGTCTTTTAGTGCGAGTACGGGTTGGTTGGACAGATTCAAAAAATGTCATGGAATCTGTCAGCCAACAATTACTGGAGAGGGCTTTCTTCTGACCATGATGCAGTGGAGGAATACTTGGGTGAGTTTGAAAAAAATGATAAGAGTGGGAAGTATTCTCTCCAACAAATTTATAACACTGATGAGACTGGCCTTAACTTTAGGGCATTGGCAACAAAAAGCCTGGCCTCAAAAGCAGAAGACCATGCTCCTGATTTTAAAATGTGCAAAGATTGTGTGACTATTAGCATGCAGCGATACTGCTGTCATCACAAGCTGCCTTTAATGCTGATCGGCAAATCTGCTAGGCCCAGAGCTTTTTAAAACCTGCAACATGAAGTCCCTGCCCGCATATTATTGCAACCAGAAAAAAGCATGGATGGATGGTAAGCTGTTCAAAGAAAGGTTTCATGGCCAGTTTGTTCCCTCTGTTCGACGGTTTTCTAAGGAAAATCATTTGTTTCCCCGTGCAGTCCTTTTGATTGGTAATGTACCATCTCACCCCAGCACTGAGGAATTATGTGATGGAGAAATTGTGGCGAAGTTTTTGCCGTCAAATGTTACACCACTTCTCTAGCTGATGGACCAGGGTGTACTGCAAACATAAAAACTGACTTACTGAAAACAATTTTTAAGAATGCTGTTCCAGGATGATAGCATTCCTTTAGTGGACAAAATAAAAAAGACCAATGTGAAGGATGATGTTTATTGGACTGCTGAGGCACGGCATAATATTTCAGAAAATACTCAGAGAAAATCATGGAGAAAACTATGGACATCTCTTGAATTTCAGGACAACCTAGTTGAAAATGGAGAGGAAAATCTACTACAAATGTTACAGACAATCCCTGGACGTGAAGAAGCTGTTGAAGGAGACGTAGATGAGTGGATGGTAGCGGATGGGGCATGTGTGGAGAACTTTACTGATGCCAATTTAGTTGCTGCTGTGACTAAAGATCAGGAAGAAGTGGACTGCTGTGACAGAAGTGACAGTGAGCCTGAAAGTGAAAAAGCAGAGCTGTTGCCATACAGTGATGCAGCAGAAGCCCTTGACCTCACGCTACGTTATTTGGAGCAACAGCCCACTGCCACACCTGATGATTTGATTTTTATGAGATGATGGCGCAACTATGCATCATAGAACAGACTGTCTTCATTACGCCAAAAACAGCGACTGAGTTTTTGTCATCTAAAAAGTATGTATAAAATGTCTGCTGTATTTTAGTAAGTTTGACAGCTTTTCTTTCATTGTTATGCATTGTTTAAACCCAATGTTTTCTTGCCAATTTTTCTAATCCATGTTTACTGTACTGTGTAAATTAAAATAGTGTGTATGTACAGCAGTTTACTGCACAGTTTTCCATACTTAGAATAACATTTTTCATGTTCGGATTAACCGAACGTTCGGATTAACCGAACGTTCGGATTAACCGAACGTTCGGATTAACAGAACGTACGGATTAACAGAACGTACGGATTAAATGAACGTTTGGATTAGTGGGACTCTGCTGTATACTTAAATGTGTTTGAAAAAGGATGTATATGAAAGCATTCATGCAATGGCAAAGCAATTAAACAAAGTTTACACAACAAGGACTGTCCTTTCCTCATTTAATACATTAAAACATCAAGATTCAGTAATTGCTGACTGAATAATTCTAAGCCCAGTACGAAACATTAAGTTAGGTGTGGGATTTTATGGATTTGTGTGTGTTTCTGATTTTGTTATCTTTCTTAGTTTTTGAGCTGAGTGTTTCCCCTTCTGAGCTTGGCACAAGTGGGTGCAGTGGAAAACACATGGGTTATGAGGAAACAGCAACCTGCAGCATTTCCTGCATTTGCACACACTGGCTGTTTGTGCACTAGCTACTAGTTGAAGGTGTTCTTGAGGCAGCCCTGAAGTGGAGGTGCTTAGTAGAATTTTACATGGTTAGATTAAGAGAAATAATTGTATGATAGAAGAGTTTCATTGGTGGGAGGATAGTTTGCAATCATATGAGATTTGGGATGGTAGTCCCACAGAACGTTATATTGTGAGATTGTGATATAAGTGAAAAATCTGTAAATTCAAACTGACAATACAAACATTAAACTGTCAGCCAGTCTAGCTATGTATGTGTCAGCTAGTACTGCACAATGAACATGAAGGTTAAACTGTAGTTGTGGAGATGATAATAAAATTACAAATTGCACTTACTTGCTGATAATGAGATTGATGTCCAAGGAACACTTTCTATGAGGTACAACTGATGAAACATGGACCCTGTGTGATGTAAAGACCCTGCATTCCACACACTAACTAGAGTAAAGTTTCACTAAGACTGAACAAGTGTCGCTGGAGTGTCAATGAGGGTGCATATTGACATTATTAATGAAAAATCGGGTGTTTGACGCTTTCAAATTTCATAATGTCTTACCAAGTCAGCAAGTGCCTGATTACATTGACATCATGTGTGTGAATGTGTAGCAGTCACAGTGGCATACAACTGTAATGGCATAATGTATTATAAGTCAATAGGTGGCAGACAATAAACTGGTTTAACAAGAAGGCAACTTCTGCCTTGACACTGCAATAAACTACAACATACAGTGTCACTTCCGAATTCACAAGAGTCTTATTTGGAACAGATTATGATGTTTTAACAACACAGCACACCTCTACCTGCTGTTGATAATTAAAACTATTGCCATGTTTTTTCTTCCCAAGAATTTGTTATTATTTACTTGTTCTTGGTACTTATGTGTAACTGTTTCATGTGGTGCTACCACCAACTCATGGATGGTGTTCATACACGACATACCTTATGCTGCTGTCATGAGGATCCTTTTGATGTATCAACATATACACCTATGTCTGAGATTATGAAATGCTGCCTCACTGATGAATCCAGAAGTCAACAACAAGAATAATTCCAACTTTAACTTTTGTTAATCAAGCAACTGGATGACATTACTTTGTAAAAACCCACAACATTATGACCAAAGCTTTTAAAAAAAACACTCCACCAACCACATGAAAGCTCATGCATTTCTCCCTCTCTCTCCATAAAGTGAAGAGTGTAAAGAAGAGGGGAAAGTGCAACCATTACGTAACAAAAGCTTGCTGGACGTTACATGCACATAATGTATTTTTATTATTTCCTTATTCATAGGAAAGAGCAAATTTAAAAGCCAAGGAATGACACGATTTTTAGATGACTTGTAGTGTTTTATGTAAGTGTGCTCTTATCCAGAGAGATAACTGCTAGAGACAATATATGCTCAGATTAATTGTGGTAAAGAGACAAACCTGAAGATTTACAATTTATTTCAGAAATTACTTTTTACTTGTACAATCATTTATGGATTAATTAGTTTTCATTTTTCCTATGTGATACCAGATAAGACAGGCAGTCATAATATCTCTTATTTTTGCTTGCTGAATATGTAAGCACACTATAATCTGGAAATGAAATTTAACATAAAATATATTGTTAAAGGGTTGGAAAGTAGAGTATCAGATGAATGATGCATGGCTAAACAAACAAACAGTGCATATTTGTCAACACTCAAATTCTGGAGATTTTTTTTTTTTCCTGAAGTTCAATGGTTGATCTTTTTGTAAGGCATAAATGTTTCCAAAAACCTGCCAACCAGAGCAAATGAAAGGAATATTAGTATTTAACATCCTGTTGACAACAATGTCATTAGCGATGAAGCACCAGCTTGGGTTAGGGAAGGATGGAAAGAAAATGAGCCATGTCGTTTGCAAAGGTTTTGCCTTACTAAATTTAGTAAAATGATGGCAAACCTAAATCTGAATGACCGGATGGAGAACCAAACCCAGGTCCTCCCAAATGCAAATCAATTGCCTTTACCACTGCACAACATTATTTGGCGATAACGAAGTGTGGGAAATTTATTGCACCACGTTAGTCCACTCAACATATCTCACTATTGAGTGATGCTTCCTTTTCTTGTACAGTACTGAGTGTGGGTTTGGGTGCCTGTGTGGTTGTGTGTACTTTTGTTAGAAAAAGAGCTAGTGCTCGAAAGGTAATGTGAACGCTGTTTTCTGTTAGATGTTTCTGTACTCCAAGTGTGGATCCACTATAGGTGAGTGGTTGCCCTTCCCAGGAATTTCAATTATTGTTTTACTTTAACTTGGTACCCTTAATTTTCAGTGATACTTAATCTTTGTGGGAATAAACTTCATGATACAAAAAGAAGTTCTTTTACTGACAAACCAGAATTTCTTGTTATCTTTAAATAGTATCACTTAGTATTTTATTACATGTACACTATACATAAATGCCATTATGGGTGTATATGTATATATCAAGTAACAGTATCAGAAGAATCTGTTGCTTACTGTATCTGAGCTGCCCATAGGCAGTTATACGTTGCCCCATTATTCCAAGGTAGCATCAGAGTTGAACATGCCTTATCATTCCAAGGTAGCATCAGAGGTGAACCTGTGCACTACTCTTCCACTTCAACAAGAATCAAACATCAGCAACAGCTCTATTGGTTGTAAAAGAACAGCAGTTTATGAGGAAAGTAAAGAGATTCTTTGACTATACTCTCCACCTATTTGATACAGTAGTCACAATTCAGTACAAATTAAAAGAGTAAGTTATACATGTATCCTGCTCGAATGCAACCTTATTCCCTGTTAAATCTATACATACATCGATGGTGAAGACTGTGAAGACGGACTGGTTTATTTAATACAAAGCATAATTCTAACATTTCCTTGAATAGAAAATCAGTGTATTTGATCCAGTGAGATTCAAATTTCTTTCACTCTCTCATAAAAAATTGTTTCCCACTTCATATAACATATATTTACAGTTTACTATGGTTTAACATCTTATCCAGAACAAGATCATTCAAGGAGAAGCACAAATTTGGATCGGGGAAAGAAAACAGACATGACCTTTTCAAACGAACTGTCCCAACACTGATATTCAATGATTTAGGAAGACCACAGAAAACATAAAACTGAACAGCTGTATGAGGATTTGAGCCACCTCCTAATGGCAGTCCACTGTCTTACCATTGTGTCACCTTTCTTTGTCAGCCGAGTTCATTTTCTTGTGTTTGCACTTTAGTTACATACAATATTTCTTAACTAAAACACAACATATGGAAACTGAAGCCCGTTACTACAAGCCAGGCAAATTTGAATCTACTTATCATTCATTGGGGTACCTAGTCAAATGACTTAAAATCTGTCCCACAATTTAACAGTACGTGATCTGCTGAGCCTTGCATATTGCCATTTGGTTATTACAGCAAGAAAACATTTCTTGCAAAAAAAATGTGTCACCATAGGTTGCTCATTTCTCTTCTCTAAAATGAGCTCTAACCATTGTGACAGTTGTTTTTAGTGTCTCCCTAATCATGGCAGTTTTATTTGATATGCCATGCTCTGATGAGACACTGTGTAGCAGTATTGTAAGCCATCAATGAGGCCCACTAGAGGACGATCTCTGGCAGCAGGCAGGAAATAAGGCTTTTTCTCTGTAGGTACCATCTGAGCTACAAGTAAGCCATACTTAACACTTCCTCGCTGCTCTGGTACCACACTGAAATTTCTCTTGTGCAGGAATGTACTCACTCTTTTCACAGCAGGGAGTTCCATAAGAGGGATAAGCTCAAGTGTGCAACAATGCGATAATCGCTGTGTGAAACTTGACAAAAGATCTTTAAATGCCCAGAACTCTGGTAACTCCTGCAAGCCAAAAACAAATATTATGTTAATAACAAGAATATAATTCAAAATTACCAAGTTCTAAGACATTTCTGGATGGTACCTAACTTACCTCACAGAATCGCATAACACACGAAGCAAATGTTGATGAATTAACCATCAAGGTTTGAACAAATCCTCTTGGTAACTGAAATTTTTCTGCCACCACCCACACTGGAGTTTCATTCCAAAGCTCATATATAATTAAAGTTAAATAGAATCGTTTTATTACTCTTTCTGGCAGTGACTAAAAAAAGAGAAAAATGTATGCTAAATTTTACATGTAAATTTCTCACGAGAGAAAACAGTAAAATAAATAAAACACTAAAAATATAGTCTACTGGCAATTCCACATGAAGAGAACTGTATTTATTTGGAAATGCTGAAACATCACTGGAGAAGAAAGATTAAACAATTTTTTTCTTTTTTTGGGACACGAGGATTTGTAATCGTGGTTTAGATATTTTTGAAAGTCTCATTAATAAAACAAAAACCAAAAAGAGTAATTGCTTTCAACACTTACTATTTGTTGCTAATATATTTTACACTGTTGTAATTTTTCACATTTACAATCCACTAATAGGCAGGCAGAAAAGGGCATTGGTGTAAAATTTTGTCAAAGTTATGAAAATCTACAAGGTGTACAACTTTGCTTCCGCTGTATGCCGATAGGTGGCGGCAACGGTAAGTAGCGGTCGAAAGAAACAGATCACAGACATCAGGTAGTTAGCTTGGACCTCGGTCAACATAACCTCATTCAAACATTAGTCGATCAGTGTCTGCATCATAAAGTTGTTCTTGATTAAAAATGTCAGTTTAAGAGCCTAATTCTCGTCATTTGTGGGAGATGTTACTGTTTTGTTTCAATATGAAGAAAACTGTGGCTGAGTCTCTTCAAATGCTCTCAAGTACATATGGTAAGGACACTGTTAGTGAAAGAACATGTCTTGAGTGGTTTCAATGCTTCAAGAATGGTGATTTTAACATCGTAGTCTACCATAGTGGTGGAAGAGAGAATGTTTTCGAAGATGTAGAAATGGAGACTTTGCTGAGTGAAGACTCGCATCAAACTTAAGAAGAACTGGCACGATTAGTGGGAGTGACAAAGCAAGCCATTTCAAAACATCTCAAGGCTATGGGCATGATTCAGAAAGAAGGAACTTGGGTCCCGTGTGAGCTAAAACCAAGAGACATTGAACAGCATTTGTGTGTTTGTGAACAGTTGCTTCAGAGGCAAAAACAGAAGGGATTTCTGAATCGCATTGTGACCGGGGATGAAAAATGGGTTCATTACAATAACCTTAAATGCAAAAATACATAGGGTTATCCCGGCCATGCTGCCACGTTGATGGGCAAACCGAATATTCACGGCCTCAAGACCATGCTCTGCATTTGGTGGGACCAGCTCGGCGTCACGTACTATAAGGTGTTAAAACGAAGTGAAATAATCACAGGTGCTCGTTATCAAATGCAATTAATGCATTTGAGCAGAGCATTAAAACACAAATGGCCGCAATACAGCGAGAGGCACAATAAAGTGATTTTGTAGCACAACAACGCTCGACCCCCACGTTGCAAAAGAGGTCACAACGTAATTGAAAATGATAAAATGGGAAGTCCTACCCCACCCACCGTATTCTCCAGACATTGCTCTCTCTGACTATCACCTGTTTAGATCTATGGTGATCTCATGAAGAAGCCACAAATTGGATCGCTTCAGAAGATGAACAATTTTTTAAACGCGGGATTCATACACTACCCGAAAGATGGGAGAAAGTAGTGGCCAGCGATCGAAAATACTTTGAATGATACATGTGTAACCAATTTGTTTCTTAAAGTCTCAAATGTTGGCGAAAAAATGGCGGAAGCAAAGTTGTACACCTTGTACTTCTTTGTGTTTTTCCACCAGGGCACCATCACAAATTTTCCTCAGAAAATATATATGCTCAAAAAGGCCAAAAACATGCAGTTTTTCTTTCACTTTTTTGACCTCTAACTTGAAAACAATTTTTCTAGTAAAATTATTCTGTACTAAATTAAGAAAGTCTACATTTCTTACAATTTTTATCATGATGATTTTGTTTGCCTCAAACACTGTCTGCGAGCAAGTGCACCCTGAAATAATAAAACTCATTATACTTGCAGGTGGAGCTCTTGGTTTGTTTGCCTAACTTTCCACCACTATCATCTCCTAGTGACCCTACCTTGTTTTTATGAAGATTGTTTAGTTATCCTCTCATTCAGCATGTTCTTACACACTGATTTTTTTTAAAAAAGTGATGAGTTTGTCAAGTTTTATTTTTGACACTGTAAGGATTATAGTGTGCTGGAAAGTGCAAGTGCAATGACAGAACTGAAACAAATATTTTGTATAGAAAGTTTGCAAACAGAGTATGGGGCAATCACAACAGATGTCAGTGGAAATTTTGATTGCTGCCAATGAAGACAGGGTTCTTAAACGACAAGCATAACAAATATGTTCATCTATACCTATCTGCCTTTGCAATCAAAACTAGTTATTTTTTATGTGAATTGGCGATAACATTAAGGTGATAAAAGCTGACTTCTGAAGGCTAAATGCAATTTCAGTACCGTGTTCAGAAAACAAAATTGTGAGAAAATACACTGTAATCATAAAGGAACTCAATGATGAGTTTGGACAAGTGATGAGTTCAATCAGTCCCAGATTTAAAAGTACTGAAATTCACTCATGAAATTCAGCTGAATTGTGATAGGTAAATTCCAGTATTTGAAATTGGAGTTCATCATCAAATATAAATAGTCAAGGATAGGCAGCAGGCAGCACTATCTTTTTTGCATGGAAAGGCTTTGTGTTCAAGATCACAACTGACCCTATCACGAATGAAATTGGAGCAGCCATGCAGGTAATTTCTTTTTGTCAAAAATGATGATGAGGGCTGTCAGTTTTCTGCTTATTAGCAGCCTGACAAGACTCAAGATGACTTTTATCTGGACATAAAATCTACGAAATGTCGGCTTCTTAGAATGTATGGAAACGGCATATGGATAACCACAAATGCATTAAGTGCTAGTTGTATGTTTCAACAGAACAGTCTACAAAATCGTATTGGGTTTCTGATACCAACAGAAGTCTTAAAAGATGAAGAGTTCGTATGTGAGCTGGAATTATTTTTACAGATATACAGTTACATGCTTTCACTACTATACAATACAATTGTAAAATATTTTCTGGAAGGACAGAGGAATCTTGTTTCTAACAATGATTGTGTTTTAGCTGACACTGTTGTGCTAAACAAAAAACTTTGGGAGATTGCAAAATTAAAAAAAGTCAACTACTATGTCACGCAACGAAAACTATTTCTTTTACTACTCCACATAGGTTTACCACCCATTTACAAAGGTCTGCCCGTCTTAGGTATTTACAAAAAATATGCTCGTGGAAGTTACTTTATATAATGGGTTTCTTTTCATCTTACAATAAGCCTTCATATTTTGAGGTGTCAGGAATCAAGAGCCTAAATCTGAAAGTTCTCACAATCTGTATAAGAAAAGACAGACTCTAATGCTTGGGTGCTTGATGGTCTCAACACTTTTCACACGATGGGAGGCATTGCTTGTTTCACCTCAAAAAGTGTAATTGTTTCACAACAAAATATCCATTTCATGGGTCATAACAACGACACAATTTGTGCAAACTTACAAAGCTTCTTGGCTGAAACACTATGACATAAACAAACGATGGAAACTCCAGGTAGGAATATCAACTATCTAGGAAAAGACAGGTTGTTACTTACACTTTAAGTTGCAGACAGGCACAATTAATAGACACTTCTTTAATTTATTACAGAATGATGTTACTTGAAACATACATTCCTTAACATTTATGAGCAAAAAATTGAAGAAAGCACAATTTTTATGGTTTTTCTAGTTGAAATTTATAATCAGCATCCACAATAAACATAAATGAGCTAATTTTCAGAATTATTCCAAATCTTGCATGAACTATTAACACCCATGTGGATTCTGATACAGGTTAATTTTAATTTCAAAGTATGGTGATTTACGATTCTCTTTTCTTCATGAGTTTTCTTAACTACACGTTTCACTCACAGAAAACTGGCACTGATAGACATAAATTAGCTTTCCTCTGCAGTTTCATGAGTAGGTGATGCCATTCAAACCAATTTAATGGTTACCCTACAGCAAGAAACTAGCAGAAGAAATTTATGGATTACCCTTGATACAAAATCAATTTTATTAAGACTGTAACACACAAAAATAATTTGTTATAAGGGTCTTGGTGTATATTCTGGCACATATCCTGTATTACAGAGGAAAGCTTGGTTGTGTAGAAAGCAATATGAAGCACATTAAGACATTCAAATATTTACAAAGTGACTAATAAGACACTCTGAAATCACTACCCCCGCCCCCCTCCCCCCTCTCTCGCAGACTACCCCTCCATTGGCAGGTTGATTCTACATCAACATCTATACTCTGCAAACCACCCTGAGGTGCACTGGTAATGTGTATGTCCCATTGCACCAGTTATTAGGGTTTCCTCCTGATCCACTCACACTTGGAGCATGGGAAGAATGGTTGTCTGAATGCCTCTGTGCGTGCAGTAATTTTTCTAATCTTATTCTCAGAATCCCCGTGAGAGCGATACATAAAGCCAGTTCTTGGAACTTTGCCAATACACTTTCTCGGAATAGTTTACATCTGTCTTCAAGAGCCTACCACTTCAGTTCCTTCAGTAGCTCTGTGACACTCTCTCATGGATTAAATAAACCAGTGGCCATCCATGCAGCTCTTCTCTGTATAAGTTCAACATCCCCTGTTAGTCCTATCTGGTATGGGTTCCGCACACTTGAGCAATTTCTAGAATGGGTTGCATAACTGATTCGTAAGCAATTTATTTTTTAGGCTGATTACACTGCCCCAGTGTTCTACCAATAAACCAATCTCTACTACCTTCTTTATCCATAACTGAACCTGTGTGATCATTCCATTTCATAACCCTAAAAAGTGTTACACCCAGGTATTTGTAGGAGTTGGCCAATTCCAACAGACTCATTGACATTATAGTTATAGGATACCATGTTTCTTCATTTTGTGAAGTACACAATTTTACATTTCTGAATATTTAGAGCAAGTTGCCAATCTCTGCACCACTTTGAAATCTTATCAAAATCTGACCTAATATTAAAGCAGCTTCTTTCAGATAGTATTCACTACAGATAACTGCATCATCTGCAAAAGCCTGATTTTACTATTAATAATGATGTTCAAGGTCACTAACATACAACATGAACAGCAAGGGTCCCAACACACTTCCCTGGGGCACAACCGAAGTTACCGCTACATCTGATGATGACTCACCATCCAAGAAAATATGCTGTGTCCTCCCTACCAAGATGTCTTCACCCCAGTCACAAATTTCACTTGATACCCCATACGATCATAGTTTTGACAATAAGTATACGTGTGGTAATGAGCCAAATGCTTTTTGGAAATCAAGAAACACTGCATCTACCTGGTTGCCTTAATCCAAAACTTTCAGCATATCATGTGCGAAAATTGCAAGTTGGGTTTCATATGATCAATGTTTTCAAAACCCATGCTGGTTGGCACTAAGGAAGTCATTCTGTTCAAGATACCTCATTATGTTTGAGCTCAGAATATGTTCTAAGATTCTACAACAAACGGATGTCAAGGATACTGGACAGTAGTTCTGTGGATCACTTCTATTGCCCTCCTTGCACATGGTTGTGACCTGTGTCTTTTACCAAGAGCTGGCCATCTTTTCATTCAAGGGATCCACAATAGATTATAGTGATAAGATGGGCTAACTCAGCCACAAATTCGGTACAGAATCTGACGGGGCCTGGAGCTTTGCTCAATTTTAATGATTTCAGCTGTTTCTCAACACCACTGACACTAACTCTTATTTCATTCATCTTTTCAGTGGTACAAGCATTAAATTGGGGCAATTCTCTTGGGTTTTACCATGTAAAGGAACATTTAAAAATGGAGTTAAGCATTTCAGCTTTTGCTTTACTGCCCTCGATTTCAGTTCCTGTCTCATCTGCTAGGGATTGGATACTAACTTGGTGCCACTAACAGCATTTACATACAATCAGAATATCTTTGGATTTTGTGAAATGTCATTTGACATTCTGCAACAGTAGACACTGAAGGCATCATGCATTTCTTTCTTGACAGCCAAACACATTTCATTCAGCATCTCTCGATCTATAGCCCTATGCTTTGTTCTACATCTATTACGCAGTAATCTCTGTTTCTTCAGACGTTTCTTTGGGCTGACTGTATACCATGAAGGTTCCCTCCCATTATGAACTGTTCTAGTGGGTACATATCTATCCAGTCTGTGGTCACCTAATCTTTTAAACTTGAGCCATAGTCCCTCTACATGCTCCTGACCTGTGCTGAAAATTTCAAGTTCCTCTTTCAGGGTGTATACGTGGACTAGAAAAAGAAATTCCCGGATTTCCCAGTTAAAATTACACTTTCTCCCAGGTGAAAATACATGTTACGTGACAGTATACTTTTCCTCGGAACTGTAAAACTTATCAATCCTCTGAATGGATATGGTTTTATACACCGGCATAGAACTTCCCGGACCTTTAGAAAACCTAACTCAGTAGAAAAAAAAAAAAAAAAAAAAAAGACCCACGTTACTTTCCGAAGCATTGAAATCAAGATTGCAATGCGCTTTTGTAGCCAGTCATAGCTCATCACGTGATCTCGCCAGCCGATGACAGCAAATCTTCTAGCGTAGGATACGTGATGTAGTCAGCCAATAGCATATCACTGTTAAGTAGCGCGTACACACAAATACAAAAAGTTAATGGTTTAAATTAACATACACAACGTTACTACAAAAAAAGAAAAGCTTCCACATACAATACTGATATCGAAGATCAATAAGCTGCAAGAGAAGCTAAGCTTCCACATATAATGTTGATTTTTTTTGCACACGTTACACTTTAAGGTACATCACACAAATGTGTCATTAAAATTTTTAATAAAGACATAAATGTCTGATCTTCTGAGCTCGAAATTTTTCTAAATGTACATCCTCAAAGACTTGATTTTTAAATAAGAGTCAAACGCTCTGTGATTTAAGAAATTCATCGTGCATTCTTGCACATAATTCATCTTGCATAAAAGGAAATTTACTTTGAAAGTAATGCTTTTCAAACAACCATTTGCAATATTTTCCTGTGACCTGTTAGAATTAAGTTCGTTTTAGTAGTTACCAGAGAGCGCCAGAAACAGGCGTCACCGCACTTGCGCAGCTACGATAATCCAGGAAGCCTGTATGTTTTTAGGTGTAAAATATTAAAAGATCTTACACTATGTCATAAAAGAAACAAGACATCATCAGAGGATACTCCAGGAACATCGGAATTTCATGAACCATACTACAATGCGTAATTTGGCTTAAAGTGTACATTCGTATGTCCAGATTCAGACGTAAATTTTCTTGAGTACCGGTACTTTATTATGTCATGTTTGGTTCTTTATTATGGCATAATGCCATACATGCTAGAAGATGAAAACATGCACTTTTGAAATGCAGCGAATATTTGAAACTAGCCCATTGTATGGAATTAAACACTTTGTTTCAAATAAATTGACTGCCTCAACAGACAAGATTAATAAAAGCCAAATTTCTTTAGCAAACCGACAAAAATAACTTCATTGTTCTGCAAGGCGATTAATGATTGACTGTTAGAAAGGTGGAGATAAAACCTGAAACTAATGCCATCTTTTAGCCTTCCGTAATCATGCGAGCATATTTTAATTCATTTGATAGCTCATGGCCATAGATATCCATTTTGTTTTTGTTTAATGTGAGAGCAATAAATAAAGAGGAAACAGCAAAATCACTAAACAAACACGGGTCATGTGGAGACTCCCCACTACAACTCAGACTGCTCTGTGGATCAGTGCCGGATCTCCGATATTTCTGAACCGGGGCAATATTAGATAGTGGCGCCCAACCACATGTCTGTAGCCAGAAGCGGGAGAAGGTACTTTTCATACGCGACTCAACTGCACATGCACAAGAGCCCGCCCGCAACTGCTCAAACAAATCTAAAGTAAACAGTTGTGACGTCACGCTCATCAGAGACAGTTTGTTGTTAGGAAGCATTGCATAGTCTTCCCACAGCCTTTGACACACTTTGCAGCTGGCAAACGCTTGTATGAGCACCATGTTTTATTGTTGTATATGGCGTATTTCTTTTGCAACTTAAGTTTTATTTTTGTTTTTTTTCTCTTGATCATGTTTTGTTGCTGCAGTATTATTCTGCAGAAGCGGGATACAGTAATATCCTTTGTTAGAATATTGGTTCTTAACCGTCAAAATCACAAGAATTTAGCTGAAAACTAAAACAATGAAAAATTTCCGGAATTCTGAAAAATTCCCGGGTTCATCCTGGTTTTCTCCCGGATGAAAAAATTCCCCGGGATATTCCCGGTTCGTATACACCCTGTCTTTAAGATATGACATTACTGATTTTCCATCTAGTTTACTGAACATATATATCTTCCTTCTTGTTTTAGTTGTCCTTTGTAGTTTGGTAATCATTGTTGCCACAAGTGCATCATGATCACTGATACCAGTTTCAATGTGCGAATCCTCAAAGAGGTCAGGTCTATTTGTTGCCCTTAGAGCCAATATATTTCCATCATGAATGGGTTTCCTAACTATCTGTTCTAGGTTGTTTTCAGAGCAGGCATTTCATAAAGTTTCACAGGATGTCTTATCATGCCCATCACTAACAAAATTCTAATTTTCCCAATTAAGTGTTGGATGATTAAAGTCTCTACAATAATTAAAGAATGATTGGGGAACTTATGTGCAAGTGAATTGAGGTTTTCTCTGAAGTTTTTGGGCACATCAGGAGAGTCATTTTATGCCCACCCCTGATACCGAGTCTTCCCCAATCAATCTTACAAGCAGTTTCAATTTATACTGTGACAAATACATCACCTCCATTTCCCTTTTGCCTATCCATTCAATATACACTTAAATTTCCCCTAAAAATCTCACTGCTATAAATTTTAATTTTAAACCAACTTTCAGTACCTACTATCATGTGAACTTTACTTTTTTTCATGAGCGCTTAAAACTCTGGCACTTTGTTGTGAATACTTCAGCAGTTTACCATTAGGATTTTAATACTCTCACCTGTGGGAGGCATTGTTTCGATCTTACACTGATACCTCTTGGTTTCCTACAGCTATCGTCATTTGGATAGGGTGGCGTCACCGAATCTAAAAAACCCTTGTTTGCACTCCACACACAGTCTGCTACCTGAGTAGCAGCCTCTGATGTGTAGTACACACCTGACCTATTTAGAAGGACCCTACAGTTCTGAACCCTATGGCGCAAGTCCAGGAAGTCACAGCCTAGCATGTCACAGAACTTTCAAAGTCTCTGGATCAGTCCTTCTACTCGACTCAGAACCAAAGGGCCATGATCAGTTCTAGGGGACAATGCTGCAATTTGTGAGCTTCGTTGAAACATGATTAGTATGTCTTTTCTAAATTTTTTTAGCAAGTAGAGACAACATGATTTTTGTTTTTATTTGTGTAAAAGTTGTGTGTTTCAGTTAAAAGTGTTGTTTATTATTCTGATTTCTAGAGCCTCTTTGGTGACAGAACCCCTATAAGCTCATACATAGGGAGATTTTCATTCCTTCAGACTTCTGATTTACAACTTTTCTGGGGTGTAAGTTATAGTGAGCACTTTTCAGAATTGTCAATGGTATTTTGTAGTCCAATAAAATAATGTTGCATAGGAGTGAATTGTGTATGGTGAAACCAACTAGCATTTATTTATGATGCTAAGTCAACTAACAGCCATAGCACAATTGTTGGAGGAGGTGACTCAAATTTGAAAGTTGTAGACCTTAATAAGAGCAATGAACTAGCATTAATAAGAATGAGTATTTAAATTCACCTGTAGGTGAAGATTCAAGTCTTAATTCCAATGTCCAGGCACAAGATTTGCTTATGAGCAATCATACATCTGTGATGTGGCTAGAGAGTAATAACTTGATATTGGAAGGGCTAAAAATGATGCAATGAGGCAGGGTCATTCCATGTCAAAACACGCAAAAAATCAAGGATTTGTAATCTTCTATCTCACATTTTGACAAAACTTTGCACATTTGCTTATACTTACAACACAAACGTTTGCAAAATCTTTTTGGTTTCAGACTAGAACTTCATTTTATATCAAATTTTAAATGTAGTGGTATTCCGATAACGAGGTTCTGCAAGAATGTCCATGCAAAATGGTACTTATTTACATAAATGCCCATAACTCAGGTGTTTACGAAGCTTTTGATTTGGAATTTTTTTTTTTTTCAGAAGTTAAATAAGGAATATAGTTAACAGATATCCATTTACTGAAGCAGTAAAATTACAAAGAAAAATTTTAAAAAACATTAATGTATGTCAATTTTCGATTTCAGAAAAATTGTGAGGATGTGAAAAAGTGCTTATATCACACTTCTCCAACCTGCTGGGAACCTGATTTTGGTCTTAAATAATCCCCTAGATTGTAAACTTACTAATAAAGTAAAAATTTTAATGGGTCTTCTGCTATCTGACACACACATCTGGAATCAAAATACTTTTTGCTGTGAAAGAAAAGGATCATTTTAAGTAAGTTCATCCACTCACTGTCTCAGATGCAAGGGTATCAAATTAGCATATTTCAGTATAACTCATTCTAGGCAGGGAAGTTAACTTTAAGTGTGAAAATTTATTTCCTTTCATTTGACTAATTCGGTAATTTTTAAAGACGATTTATGTGTTCAGCCAATCACATTCTCAGTGATAAAAATGTGTTCTTAGACAGCAGTAGCTTGTTTGAAACCTTTAAGAGGCATGAAAACAATGCAACAATTGCTGAAATTCATTGTTGAGAATAACTGGCATCCAAAAATTTGTGTATTTGGCCTCAGTTGCTCTTCATCTTTCTGTGAGACAGGTCATATCTGCTTGTGGTGCGGCCCTATCATTCCACTTGTATAAAGTATGTTTTAAGTGCATTAGTACTCAGTTAATTGCAATGGAAATTGTGAATTCATGCACTGTTGTAAAATTACTAAAAACACCATGTCATTTGACAACCTATACCTTAGTAAAAACTCTACAAAAAATAGAAGAGCTGAGTGAAGACCAACGAGATTTGATATTGCTGCAACCAATATACGCTTTCCACAAGATCAAGATAGTGGACATCACAGAAACTATTACTTAAAAGTTTCTGAAAGTCGTCAAAGAGCTCGCTGTGATCCTTTCAAAAAACACAGACAAAGAGTTAAAAAATCTTTGAGGTTAGTTTGCTTGTCTTTGTCTAAAAGATTAACTACTAGTAGAATCTATGTAAAGGCAGGCTAAAAACTGTGCACAACGTGTCTTAAGTTTTATGAACAGAAAACTGACATCAGTGATAGAAACAAAAGTTATGCAGATGAATGATGCAGATGACATTTCATGAATCAGTACTGAAAGGTCGAAGTATTGAGGACGCAAATAAAACTTTACATGATTTGGGGTGTTCTCTCTTAAAACTTCACTCCATTCCAAATCATGTTACAGAAAGATGCTAGAAAAAGTGAAGCATGTTTTGAAAAGATAAGTGTGCTGGGCATTAGACTGCAGTATTGATGATTCTGACCATAGGCAAGAAGAATTTGATGATGAATTGTTAAGAAAGCCAAAGATTTTGATGCCATGACATTTTTAATGAAAGAAAAAGTGGCTAGTGTAAGAGTACCTGAAAAAATAAAACTTTTAATTTTAGCTCCACCCTCTTGGTCAAAAGAAAACATAACATCAGAATTCAATGTTAGTGAGTATGTGGTTTGTCAAGCAAGGAAACTAAAAACAGAAATGGGTATTTTAGCAATTTCTAAACCAAAAAATGGGAAAGTTATTGTTGATGAAGTGGTAAAGACTTACTGATTTCTACCAAAATGATGAATATACATGAATGTTACCAGGAGCAAAAGACAAAGCTAGCATTCAGAAGAATGTGTACATGCAAAAAAAGATTCATCATTTGCAACTTATGAGAACTGTACTCTTAAAATTAAATGGGAGAATCCAAACATTAACACTGGTCTTTCTAAATTTTGTTCGCTAAGACTGAAGTTGCGTATTTTAGCTGGTCCTGCCAGCACTCCTTCAGAGTGTGTGTGTGTGTGTGTGTGTGTGTGTGTGTGTGTGTGTGTGTGGAATCCACCAAAATGTAAAACTGCTTTTGGATGTGAAACATAAAAAGAACTTATAAAATTTCTTGTACATGACTCTCAAAACTACAACTGCATGTTTAATCACAGTGATAGTTGTCCCAGCAATGACAAACTGTCAGAATTATTGAAACAGAAATTAGCTTACAAAGATGCTGATGATAAAATTGAGTTCAGCCAGGGGATAAATACAGATCATCAGGCAGAACTGGCTGCAACTGTTGGTGAATACGTAGACTTCTTGGTATCAAAATTACAGGCACTTCAACCACAGTCATTTATGTCTAAGTACCAGTCAAAGTCACTGAAAAAATTGAGAGAAGATTTAACCCCGATAAAAGCAATTCTATTAGTGGACTTTGAAAACTACAGTTTTGTAATTCAGAATGAAATCCAGAGTTAACACTGGATAAGAAGCAGCTGTACAACCCATCTCGTGTGTGTTTAAATGGTAAATTGAGAAAGTAAAATTGGGAACAGTAAACCACTGCTTTATAAGTCATGATATGGAACGTGATGTAGGATTTGTAAATGCTGTCCAGAAAGAAATGGTTAACTGGCTGGCAGAGATTTACCCACAAGTGAAGAAAGCGCATTATTTCACTGATGGATGTGCTGCTCAATATAGGAACAGAAATAGCTTTAAAGATTTGTGTGAGCACAAAAACAATTTTTCTACTGATGCTGAGCATTCCTTGTAACCACGGTAAATCTGTGAGCAATGGTTTGGGAGGAACTATACAACAAATACTGAGAAGAGCTAATCTTCAACTAGCGGATTGTGCACAAATAACAACTGCATCTGGTGTTTATGATTTCTGCAAAGCTAATACTGACAAATATTTTTTTCATTTCTTAGAGAAAGTCAATGTAGATATTCTAGGCAAGAAGCTTGAGAAGAGATTTTCGACAGCACGCACTATACCTGGTACCAAAAATTTTCACCATTACAAACCATTTTCTTGTGATTCTTTAGAGATTAAAAGAGTAACATCTTCAGAAAAGCCTTCCTTGATATTTTCATTCAATGAAAATGCCCCACAATGGACATCCGCTCGTCCTCAACAAAATTCTTTTGTAGCAGCTGTATATGGCGACAGGTGGTACTGTGTCTTTGTCAGATATGTCTGTGTTGAAGGATGAGACATTTAACTACTTTTTCTCCACCCACCTGACTAGCAGTGTCATTATTTTGGCCTGAGAAGGAAAATTCTTGTTTTGTGCTTTTGGGAAACATTTTATGTGCTGTTGGTGTACCTAAATCAACATCATTAGGCAGACTGTATTACTTTAATGAAAAATATATGAAGTTAACAGAATATAATTTTTCACAGTGTATTAAAAACAGAGATGCCCTCAAGAAGTTTCATTGACAGTTTCAGGGATCATCACTGCAGAATATGTACATTTAAAATTAACATCGTTGTTTAAAGATGCTAATTTGACACGCTAAATAGTGTAATGAAAATGTTTCAATTAAATTTATAAGTTTTGGCTCTGTACTTTCCCGAGGCAGCCTTACTATAGGTTGTCAGTTTACATAATCTGATTTGAATGATCTTCTGAACAATGGAAAATCCAGGATGGAATGTAACAATATTATGAAAAGGAAAGTTGCTACTCACCATATAGGGGAGATGCTGTCGCAGATAGGCGCAACAAAAATTCTGTCACAAATTAGGTTTCGGCCAGTATGGCCTTTGTCAAAAATAGACAAAACACACACACACACACACACACACACACACACACACACACACACACACTCTGCACATCTGCAACTGGAGCCACACACTTCAGAACAATCATGTGATATGTGTTAAATGAACATCCAATATCTATCAAAACTCAGAGTGCTGCTTCTTTTTTCATTTTCAAAAATAATATCAGAGTTTCAATAAAAAAATTGTATCAGCTGTCAGAAAGTGATTTACATATTTTAAAATCATTGTTTGAACCACAACAGCTTAACTTGATTTTCTGTATTCCCATAAGTAAAGAATAGTCATTAATTTTTTTTCCAATAAAGATACATCCCTTCTGTGACATCTGGGGAAATCTTACAGTGATGCAGTGAAAATAAGACAAATGGTTCAAATGGCTCTGAGCACTATGGGACTTAACATCTGTGGTCATCAGTCCCCTAGAACTTAGAACAACTTGAACCTAACTAACCTAAGGACATCACACACATCCATGCCCAAGGCAGGATTCGAACCTGCGACCGTAGCGGTCATGCAGTTCCAGAGAAAATAAGACACTTTCCGTTATTATTATTATTATTTATTATTTTTGTCTCACATAATGCAATCCAAATGAAAAACTGCAGTATTTGCAAAAAAATTCCATATTTTCCCTTCAATGGAAATGTGGAGAAATTTTGCATTGATTATTGCCATGCAGAAAGTAACAAGTAGAAAAAGTTCCGTGAAAGTCTGAAACAGTGGGTGTCAGGTATGGATGATCTTACATAGAATTATCTTTTTTTTTTTTTTTATCATAACACAAAGCATTGTGGTTTCAGATTTATTTGTGTGTCCATTCATACAAAACCCTTAATGATTTTATTTTATTACGATATGTACTGTCTTGAGAATTATTTAAGATCAATTGTAAGTTCCCTATAAGTTGGAGAAATGTGATAGAAGCTGTTGTGACTCGCCGATCATCAAACAGCCGCCGCGCAATTATGCGCGTCCTCTACATGCGCCACTGTCTGCCAGCCACGCAGCAGCCGCACCACCTAAGCGGCCAGCCAGCCAGCGGCTGCTAGACTTGGACTCAGGGCTCAGTTGAATGTTACCGTGTTCACATGTCTTGCTTTGTCAACTTGCTCAGTGACTTACATGTGTTGTGTCGTTTTGAAATATATGTGTTCAACTTGACGTTATAACAATTGGCGACGAGGATGGGATTTTTTCCTTTTCATCGTTGACCCAGAGGTTTCCATGGCTACTTTAGAGCAACTATTGCAAGGTTCCATTGAACAGCACACGCTTCTCACATCGGCGATTCGCGATTTCGTCACGGCATCCAATGCAGGCCGTTTCTCGTCGTTGTCTATACCTCCTTTTCCTCCTTACGACGAGACGGCGGAAGACTGGTCTGATTACGAAAAACGTCTTCGACAGTACTTCTTGGCATTTCATGTCACGGACGAACAAACATGTAAGTCTCTGTTCCTTTCATGGATTTCACCTCAAATGTATCGACTGTTGTCGCAATTGGCTCCTTTTAAAGATCCTGTGTCTTTGTCCTTTGCTGAAATGTGCTCAGTTCTGTCAGTATATTTTCATAAGCAAATGCATGTGGTAGCCTCTCGTGTTGCCTTTTATCATTATCAAAAACAACCGAGTCAATCCTATCGCGCTTGGGCTGCTGAGCTTCACGGCCTCAGTTGAAAGTGTCAATTTGTTACTGACGTTCACAAAGAATGCTACGCGGACTCCATGGTACGGGATGCTATTATCCGGTCGGCGCCCGACAAAGAAGTGAGGCAACGTGCCCTTCAATTGACAAATCCGACTCTAGACGAAGTCATATCCATCGCGCAGTCTATTGAAATTTCTCGCGCCGCTGGAGCGCGAATAGAGGCGTGGGTTGACGTCGGGAACATACAACCTCTGTGCGCTGTTGACGACGCGTGCGGCGTGTCCCCGCCGGCCGACGTGGCCGCAGTACGCTCCCACATGCAGCCTCGGCCTAACCGTAAACAACCCTCTCAGAAACTGCAGCAAAACCCCCAGCAACTTCCATCATGTCCGCGGTGTTTTATGAAACATTCACGCGAGGATTGTCCCCAACATTGTGCCGTGTGTCACAATTGCAAAAAGAAGGGTCATGTGTCTTCCTTTTGCAAATCCGACCGCATACATGATGTTCATGACCATGACGCTGATTCTGCTTCTGTGTTGTCTGTCAATTGCACTTCTTCCCTTTCAGGGAACTTATTCCTCACAGTCCAAATCCTTGGTCGGAATGTTCGCATGCAGGTGGATACCGGGTCTGCTGCCACTATCATTAATTCTCAGACGTATCTTCAGTTGGGTTCTCCACTCATATCACCTGTCACTCAGCAATTCTGGACATACAATAAACAGAAGATTTTTCTCTTGGGACAATTTAATGCTGAGGTAGCTTACAAATCCATCGTTCGCACTGTTCCCATATTTGTGGTTGACCAGAGTAACGCAGAAAATCTTTTTGGTTTCGATGCCTTTCCGTTTTTGGGTTCTCCACAAATGACTCTGTCAATATCGTCTCTGATGCTATTCCTTATGCTCAATTGGATTCCTTGTCGACGACATTTTTGTCCCTTTTTTCTCCTGGGTTAGGCCGTGCAAACAATTTTGAAGCTCATATCACGCTCAAACCCACTGCTCGGCCTAAGTTTTTTCGGGCTCGGCCCATTCCTGTGGCCCTTCGTGATCGGGTAAAACGGGAGCTGGATTGTCTCACTACTTCAGGGGTCTTGCTTCCTGTCACTTCCAGTGAGTGGTCCTCTCCTGTTGTTGTTGTTGCTAAGCCCAATGGTGAAATTCGCCTCTGTGGCGATTTTAAAGCCACTGTAAATGCACAATGCCTCATTGACACTTATCCTATGCCCCGACCTGAAGAATTGTTCACTAAACTTGCGGGTGGCCAGTATTTTTCTAAAATTGACCTGTCAGAAGCTTATCATCAACTTCCTCTCGACGCTGCTTCCCGGCAGTTTCTGGTCCTTAACACGCCTCTCGGCCTCTATCAATACCGATTGCCATTTGGGGTTGCCAGCGCCCCTGCTCTCTTTCAGCGATTCTTGGAGCAATTATTGCTCCCTGTTCCTGGGTGTATCAATTACATGGACGACATTGTTGTCACTGGCTCCACCACTGAAGAACATCTACAGAATCTCCGCACACTCTTTCATGTCTTACAGACTGCGGGTCTTAAGTGTAATCTTTAGAAACCACAATTTTTTCAGGCATCTATCATGTACTTGGGGTTTCAACTCTCTCGAGATGGTATTCGTCCGCTTCAGCAAACTGTCGCTGCGATCGATGCCCTTCCTCGCCCTACACCTGTTAAGGAACTGCAGGCCTTCTTGGGGAAAATAGCATACTATCACAAGTTTTTACCGTCGGCTGCTGTGGTGGCTCAGCCGTTGCATCGCCTGTTGCATAAAAACGTGCCTTTTCACTGGTCCGCGTCATAAGATGCGGCTTTCTAGAAATTGAAGACTATTCTGAAACAGGCCCCGTGCCTGGCTACTTACCGACCTGGCCAACATCTTGTTCTTGCCATGGACACCTCTCAATACGGGGTCGGTGCAGTCCTTGCGCACCGTTTTTCAGACGGTTCTGAACAACCCGTTGCTTATGCCCCCAAAATGCTCAGGGATGCCCAACAAAAGTATTCTCAAATTGAAAAAGAAGATTTGGCCATTATTTATGCTCTTCATAAGTTTGGTGTTTTTCTCTATGGATCCAAATTTCATCTTGTTATGGATCACAAACCACTTGTTTCCTTGTTTCATCCATCAACGTCACTTCCCAACAAGGCTGCACACCGTCTCCAGCGTTGGGCTCTTTACTTGTCTCATTTCAATTACGAGATTAATTTCTGGCCGACGGCTCAACATGCGAATGCTGATGCACTGTCTCGCCTTCCCATGGGTCCTGATCTGGCATTCGATAGGGACGAACTTTTGTGCTTCCACCTGGATGTTGCCGAGCAGCGGGTTGTGGATGGATTCCCCATCGGTTGCTATGGGTTCTGGTCCTACCCTCTCCTGGGTTTTACGCTGTATTCAGAAGGGTTGGCCAGATCGTCCGTCCGCTAAGACTTCTGATCCATTGCGGAACTACTACGCTTTGCGCTACCACCTCACGGCTAGGGATGGTGTTATCCTCCTTTCCACCGACAATGCTTCGCCGTGTGTTGTGGTACCTGCGTCTTTGCGTGCTTTGGTCTTGCGCCTCCTTCACCAAGGGCACTGGGGTGTCTCTCGCACAAAATCTCTGGCGCACCATCATGTGCACTGGCCTGGCATCGACTCTGAAATCGCACACATGGTTGCTGCCTACGGCCCTTGTGCGTCACAGGCCGCCGCCCCTAAGTCATCTTTGTCACTGTGGCCTTCGCCTGAGAAGCCCTGAGAGCGTATTCATGCTGACTTCGTGGGACCTTTTTTAGGTACTTATTGGCTTCTCGTTATTAACGCCTACTCTAACTTTCCTTTCATTGTCCGTTGCACGTCGACTACCACCGCGGCAACCACAAGTGCTCTCGCCCGCATTTTTTCTTGGAAGGCCTTCCCTCTACTCTTGTTACTGATAACAGTCCGCAATTTGCCTCTTCCGAATTTGCGGATTTTTGTGCTCATCACGACGTTATGCATGTCACGGCCCCTCCGTTCCATCCACAATCAAACGGTGAGGCTGAACGACTGGTCCGCACATTTAAGACTCAGATGAAGAAACTCCTGACTTCTTCTGCTGCTGATGATGCGCTTCTCGAATTTCTGGCTTCTTACCGTTTCACCCCCACGGGCGACCACAGCCTGGCTGAGCTCTTACATGGCCGACAGCACCGCACGCTACTTCGTCTTCTGCGGCCTTCCACCTCACGGCCGTGGGTGCCTTTGCTTGGCCGGTTCACCGCTGACGACCTTGTATGGGCACGGGGATATGGCAGGCGTCCAAAATGGAGTCCGGGCTGCAACTTACGACACCGTGGCCAATGCCTGTATGAAATCCAGACGGACATGAGCATTGCAGTGCGTCATTCGGACCAGCTTTGGCCGCATGTGCCAGCAACGCTTGTTCCGAATGCCGCTACACCACCTTCAGCTCTACCTGACGCTCGGGATCTTGGCATCTCTCATTACTCACAACACAGGCCTCTCACCGTCATCTCGGTGCCAGTACAAGAACGGACACCACCAGGAGACGTGCCCATGCAGGAACCGGATGACCACCATCTGTCGGAGCAACTCTACTCGCCTCCTCCTCCTATGGACGCCGACACATCGCCCATGTCTCCTGTCATATCAACCGGACTTGCCGCAACGGGCAGATTGGTGCACGGGGCCCCAGCAGATTCGACCGCTACGTCTCCTGTCATCTTGACCCGTTATCATCGGGGACACTTCATTCCGTACGGGAAACCACCTCCTCGAGACTTTACGGCCAGTCAAACAACGCCTATGGACGTTAGCAATTTACAGGCCACCTCCATCAAGACCAGTGCAAAAATTTCAAAGGGGGGAAAAGTGTTGTGACTCACTGATCATTAAATGTGCCGCCGCACAATTACGCATGTCCTCTACATGCGGCGCTGTCTGCCAGTCATGCAGCAGCCGCGCCACCTAAGCGGCCAGCCAGCCAGCGGCCGCTAGACTTGGACTCAGGGCTCAGTTGAATGTTACCGTGTTCACATGTCTTGCTTTGTCAACTTGCTCAGTGACTTACATGTGTTGTGTCGTTTTGAAATATACGTGTTCAACTTGACGTTATAACACAAGCCTTGTTCAATGTGTTTGTACTTTTTCTGGAAATTGGAAAGTGACACTTATTAATTTTTTTAATTGTTCTTTCTAACTTTACCACTTAAACAATTAAATGTCTGCGAAGTATGTGCTTCTCTTAACTCAGGAAAAAAATTCAACCAAAAGCTTCATAAACACCTGAGTTATGAGCCTTTATGTAGATAAGTACCATTTTCCACTGATATTATTGCAGAGCCCAGTTATCAGAATATCAATAAATTTAAAATTCGGAAGTTTTAGTATGAGAGCAAAAAGATTTTGTACAAGTTCTTAGGTTATAAGCATAAGCAAATGTGTGAAGTTTCATGAAAATCTGAGATGATGGGTAACATGACCTGCGTGATTTGATGTGGAATCACCTGGCAAAAACTACGCAAGGAAGTCAGGTAATGAGAGAAGGAAACAAAGGAATGAGCAACAGGGAGGGGGAGGGGGGGGGAGGAAGATAGACAGAGAGAGAGAGAGAGTGAGAGAGAGAGAGAGAGAGAGAGAGAGAGAGAGAGAGAGAGAGAAGAGGCTCATACTCTAGAGCAGGCCTGGCTAAACAATACTCTGCAAATGCTCTGGCCACGTTCCTGCCTAGCACTCCAAGTGCAGCAGCAAGTGAGGCTAAGGGGTGGGGAGGAACAGGAAGAGGAATGCTGTAGCTGAACGCGATAGAGGGAAGTGCTTTGCCAACAATACCAATTGTGTTAAATTAGATTTACATTCTGTATTAGGAATACCATGGTGTCTACACACTTGTCCATAAAGAGATGGAAAAAAAGTGTGGATAGGCCACATCATTTAATACTGAACGGGAATTGCTTTACATTTCGTATAATTTGAAAGCTGTTCAAAGTGCTTAATACACAATCATGCTATTATGAACTGGAAAAACATTCACTGGAACATCATTACAACACCAACCACAAAGACAGTTTCAAGCACTTTTCTTCTGATGAACAAAAGTGAATGGCGGCTGATCTTAAGGTGACCATTAGGGAAAAAAACTGAGGTAAGGGTGAATACAGTAGAGCAGTGACAAAATCTTATGGTCTACAAATCTATTATTTAATTTCATTATGTCTTTTAATGCAAGGGGAGAATCATTGGTAACACACCTGGCAGAGAAGACTGATGTTATCAAACAAAACTCAATTCCCCGGAAAAATCACCTTTGCATTTCTCGAAACTCAAAACAGTCATCTGTGGGCCAGATGTGACTCACTGTGTTTCAGTAATTGAAATCTTTCATCATTAGCTCTCAAAGATATTCCAAGACTTTGCACGTATCAAACTGTTCTTGCTTTTGGCTGATGAGGTACCTTTTCATTATCTCAACTTTAAGTGACAGGCATACAGTGTATCATCTGATTTAACGTGCAATTCATCCAGTCCAGGAATCTATAAAGTTACCACAACAGCAATATCCTCAACCGCACAGGCAAGTTGCTAAAGTTATTTCAATATTTGGTGCAACATATGTGTGCAAACTTTTTTAATTGAGAAAATCCTGCTAACTTTCAGGTTTAACAGGTATTAGCACTTTCTAATATACTTATTGCACTAAGTAGTAACGTTATTGCTTTGGTGGAAAAATAAAAACTAGAACATAAACATTAGTGATAAAATCTCCTTATAAATAAATGTATGGTGCAACAATCGCCTTTCAGAAGTAGTGACACAGTTTTGCAAACACGTCTCCCTGAGTTTCCTGCATATACAGCCTTCAGCATTCAGCCATCTCATGCACACACCTGCTTGGCTGAGCAGACTCAGCTGCACTCGTAAAGTGCGAGCATGCTCCAGGAGTGTAAATCTTGGCCAGACCTGCTCCATTGTAAAAGGAGTTAAAATGCAAGATTTAAGTACGATGATTTTTATCAGCAGATTGAGATGAATGTGACCAGTGTGCAGCAACAGCATTATAATTTAGAGAAAAACATCAAGGAATTTGATAATGCTACATAATGTTTTCAAAGAGATAAAAACATGCAGCTCACCTGCTGATACAGGTTTAGTATTAAATCAAGTTAGTGCTGTAATGAAAGACAACCATAGTAGTAACTGCTGTACGAACATTGTCAGGGAGGATCTTATGCGTAAAAGTCAGTTTAAAGAATTCCACCCATGTAAACATTTTCACCCACTTGATTCCATGAAGCAGTTCAGAATTGTCTTTTTATGTATTGTGTGTGAAGCCTAAAAAGTTGATATGTGTAAATGGCAGACAAGTGTGATGTGGGGAAATTACATTATCAATCAATATGCCCTGTTCGATGAGCTTGAGAACACATTCTATCACAAATATTGGTGTAACAGAAAACATTGGAGCATCAAAGACGAACTATTGTCACTCAATAATTATGAATCAAATGGAGGAATGATGAAAAGTCTCTCGCATTACAACTGAAACCAAAAGGCCTTGAGCCCTGAGACGAAGGAACATCTGCTGTGAAATATTGCACGGAAAGATAATTGCAAATGTTTGATGAATTATTGCACCTTGTTAACAAGTTGATAAAAACAAAACAAAAGCATCACATTACAGTGTTAATTTACATAACATAGACTGGCCGAGACTGCTCTCACTGACATTAATAACCCAAGCACATTGAATCTGGATAGAGTTAAGGAATAATACAGGGTGATTCAAAAAGAATACCACAACTTTAAAAATGTGTATTTAATGAAAGAAACATAATATAACCTTCTGTTATACATCATTACAAAGAGTATTTAAAAAGGTTTTTTTTTCACTCAAAAACAAGTTCAGAGATGTTCAATATGGCCCCCTCCAGACACTCGAGCAATATCAACCCGATACTCCAACTCGTTCCACACTCTCTGTAGCATATCAGGCGTAACAGTTTGGATAGCTGCTGTTATTTCTCGTTTCAAATCATCAATGGTGGCTGGGAGAGGTGGCCGAAACACCATATCCTTAACATACCCCCATAAGAAAAAATTGCAGGGGGTAAGATCAGGGCTTCTTGGAGGCCAGTGATGAAGTGCTCTGTCACGGGCTGCCTGGCGGCCGATCCATCGCCTCGGGTAGTTGACGTTCAGGTTTCATAACTAACCATTTTCGTAGGACTCTCCATACAGTTCATTGTGGAATTTGCAGCTTTCTGCTAGCTCTGCGAGTCGATTTTCCTGGGCTGCGAACAAATGCTTGCTGGATGCGTGCTACATTTTCATCACTCGTTCTCGGCCGTCCAGAACTTTTCCCTTTGCACAAACACCCATTCTCTGTAAACTGTTTATACCAACGTTTAATACACCACCTATCAGGAGGTTTAACACCATACTTCGTTCGAAATGCACGCTGAACAACTGTCGTCGATTCACTTCTGCCGTACTCAATAACACAAAAAGCTTTCTGTTGAGCGGTCGCCATCTTAGCATCAACTGACGCCGACGCCTAGTCAACAGCGCCTCAAGCGAACAAATGTACAACTAAATGAAACTTTATAGCTCCCTTAATTCGCCGACAGATAGTGCTTAGCTCTGCCTTTTGTCGTTGCAGAGTTTTAAATTCCTAAAGTTGTGGTATTCGTTTTGAATCACCCTGTATTTCTGTGCCAGTGTATTTTCCATGTGGTGCATATTCATGTACTGCATTAACTTTTTTGGCATATAGTTTGGAAGAGAACCAAGACATTGTCTACAAATGATCATTTCAATAGATTGCTATGTGTGTGTGCACTGCTTGTATGATATCAAAAGAACAAATCACTGCAGTTTTCTTGAACAGCATCAACATTTTAGCTTTGAGACCCCACCTGTTAACCTCCTTTTGTTTATACCAAACTTTTGTTAACATGAGGGGATTCATGCGAACTTCCAAGGTCATAGTTACATTAGACCTGGTACAGCAGCTGATTCTGTTACCCGCTGCCCTTCTCGTTGCAATGTGGGCAATACACTTGCACAACTAGTCAACCCAGGCTTGCTTGATGAAAGTATAATACCTTACAATGACACAGTGAAACCATCACTCCGATCTAGATTCACCATACTCCTTTCTTAGAACTGCTGCGAGAAGACGCCACCATCTTCCCATAACATACCACAAGAGGAACCTACATAATTCCAACATAGTTCGTGTGTGATGATGAGAAAGCGCCAAGCAGGCTAGTACCTGCAAGTGTTTTAGAGTGGTGAGAGAAATTGGCCCCCTTTCCCAGGTTTTTACAATTAGGTTTATGAAATTATACTGACAATTTCCAATTTCTTCACTTTCTCCTTCATATTTATCTACATGATGTTTTATATTTTTTAAATATGTTTACAGTATGAAACTACAGTGGGCATAGTTGTTACTGCTATAATCCTGTACATAATACTAAGATATGTGCTGTGACAATAGAAGGCCAGTGCACTACACTCCTAATATTCCACCAATGGCATCTGCACAGGCCAGTCACCAGAGGCTGCCTGTGGTAGGCCACAGGACTTGTGCATACAACATGCCATCTGCCACGCCATATACCAGAACCCTCTTTCATATCGTGTTCAACTTATTGTCAGCAGCTACTTGTATCAGTACCTGGATTGTTTTTATTATTGTGTCTTCATTCTCACCTGTTGTTCACTCGTATGTGGAAGAAGAGAAAACTTTGGTTCATTGTAGCCATGCTGTTGTTTGCAATACAGTGACCAATTGGATTACATGGTAGACAGTGGTCTTAATTTCATGTATTTTCTTATGCTATAATATTTACATTGAAGAAATAAGTATATGAGTTTAAGTTTCTCAAATTATTTACTGGACTACAGTTTGTTTACATACACCACTGTGAATCATTATTCTTGACACAGTAGTAGCAAGTTCTAATTATTTTTCATTATTCACAGTGATGAACATGGCATTTATGATATATTGTTCTCATTTATATTTTTCAATTCGTATTTTGGTACATTCACATGCTTATATTAATCAAACAAAAAAACATTTCACATGTTTTCTCCAACAGGTGGGTTGCTCTCATATTGGGGTCTGCAACTTGTCCTCCTTTTTTAACCTTCCCCAACCTATCATTCTCTCCTCCTCATGAAAGGAACTAATACTTCAGAAAGCTAGGATAGTCTGTGTTCTATGAAATATTATTTATTTCTGTAATTTTTTACTTATCCTGTTACTTGGAGGCTGCCTGTGATTACATCAAAGTTAGTCAAATAAATTCAGATGCTGAAAGAATAAGGGAAGCATCTACATACAAACTCTGCTAGTCACCATACGGTGTATGGCAGAAGATACCCTGTAGCACTACTAGTCATTTCCTAGCCTGTTCTACTTGAAAATAGAGCAAGGAAAAACAACAGTCTATGTGCCTCTGTATGAGGTCTAATTTCTCAAATCTTGTATTTGTGGTTCTTATGTTAAATGTATGTTAGTGGCAGTAGGATCTTTCTGCAGTCAGCTTCAAATGACGGTTCTCTAAATTTTTTCAATAGTGTTGCTTGAAAATGCCGTCTTCCCTCCAGGGATAACCATTTGAGTTCCTGAAGCATCTCCATACCACTTGCGTGTTGTCTGAACATACCGGAAACAAATCTAGCAGTCCACCTCCGAACTGCTTTGATGTCTTCCTTTAATGTGACCTGGTATGGATACCAGGATGACTGACTGATCTGGCCTTGTAACATTAACCAAAACGGCCTTGCTGTTGTGGTACTGCGAACGGCTGAAAGCAAGGGGAAACTACAGCCGTAATTTTTCCCGAGGGCATGCAGCTTTACTATATGGTTAAATGATGATGGTGTCCTCTTGGGTAAAATATTCCGGAGGTAAAATAATCCCCCATATGGATCTCCGGGCGGGGACTACTCAAGAGAACGTCGTTATCAGGAGAAAGAAAACTGGCATTCTACAGATCAGAGCATGGAATGTCAGATCCCTTAATCGGGCAGGTAGGTTAGAAAATTTAAAAAGGGAAATGGATAGGTTAAAATTAGATATAGTGGGAATTAGTGAAGTTCGGTGGCAGGAGGAACAAGACTTCTGGTCACGTGAATACAGGATTATAAATACAAAATCAAATAGGAATAATGCAGGAATAGGTTTAATAATGAATAAAAAAATAGGAGTGCGGGTAAGCTACTACAAACAGCATAGTGAACGTATTATTGTGGCCAAGACAGACACGAAGTCCACGCCTACTACAGTAGTACAAGTTTATATGCCAACTAGCTCTGCAGATGACGAAGAAATTGAAGAAATGTATGATGAGATAAAAGAAATTATTCAGGTAGTGAAGGGAGATGAAAATTTAATAGTCATGGGTGACTGGAATTCGACAGTAGGAAAAGGGAAAGAAATAAACACAGTAGGTAAATATGGATTGGGGCTAAGAAATGAAAGAGGAAGCCGTCTGTTAGAATTTTGCACAGAGCATAACTTAATCATAGCTAACATGTGGTTCAAGAATCATAAAAGAAGGTTGTATACATGGAAGAATCCTGGAGATACTAAAAGGTATCAGATAGATTATATAATGGTAAGACAGAGATTTAGGAACCAGGTTTTAAATTGTAGGACATTTCCAGGGGCAGATGTGGACTCTGACCACAATCTATTGGTTATAAACTGTAGATTAAAACTGAAGAACTTGCAAAAAGGTGGGAATTTAAGGAGATGGGACCTGGATAAACTGAAAGAACCAGAGGTTGTACAGAGTTTCAGGGAGAGCATAAGGGAACAATTGACAGTAGAAGACGATTGGGTAGCTCTGAGGGATGAAGTAGTGAAGGCAGCACAGGACCAAGTAGGTAAAAAGACGAGGGCTAGCAGAAATCCTTGGGTAACAGAAGACATATTGAATTTAATTGATGAAAGGAGAAAATATAAAAATGCAGTAAATGAAGCAGGCAAAAAGGAATACAAACGTCTCAAAAATGAGATCGACAGTAAGTGCAAAATGGCTAAGCAGGCATGGCTAGAGGACAAATGTAAAGATGTGGAGGCTTATCTCACTAGGGGTAAGATAGATACAGCCTACAGGAAAATTAAAGAGACCTTTGGAGAAAAGAGAGCCACTTGTATGAATATCAAGAGCTCAGATGGAAACCCAGTTCTAAGCAAAGAGGGGAAAGCAGAAAGGTGGAAGGAGTACATAGATGGTCTATACAAGGGCGATGTACTTGAGGACAATATTATGGAAATGGAAGAGGATGTAGATGAAGATGAAATGGGAGATACGATACTGCGTGAAGACTTTGACAGAGCACTGAAAGACCTGAGTCGAAACAAGGCCCCGGGAGTAGACAACATTCCATTAGAACTACTGACGGCCTTGGGAGAGCCAGTCCTGAAAAAAGTCTACCATCTGGTGAGCAAGATGTACGAGACAGGCGAAATACCCTCAGACTTCAAGAAGAATATAATAATTCCAATCCCAAAGAAAGCAGGTGTTGACAGATGTGAAAATTACCGAATTATCAGTCTAATAAGTCACAGCTGCAAAATACTGACACTAATTATTTAGAGACGAATGGAAAAACTGGTAGAAGCCGACCTCGGGGAAGATCAGTTTGGATTCCGTAGAAATGTTGGAACACGTGAGGCAATATTGACCCTACGACTTGTCTTAGAAGAAAGATTAAGGAAAGGAAAACCTACGTTTCTAGCATTTGTAGACTTAGAGAAAGCTTTTGACAATGTTGACTGGAATACTCTCTTTCAAATTCTAAAGGTGGCAGGGGTAAAATACAGGGAGCGAAAGGCTATTTACAATTTGTACAGAAACCAGACGGCAGTTATAAGAGTCTTGGGGCATGAAAGGGAAGCAGTGGTTGGGAAGGGAGTAAGACAGGGCTGTAACCTATCCCCGCTGTTATTCAATCTGTATATTGAGCAAGCAGTAAAGGAAACAAAAGAAAAATTCGGAGTAGGTATTAAAATCCAGGGAGAAGAAATAAAAACTTTGAGGTTCGCCGATGACATTGTAATTCTGTCAGAGACAGCAAAGGACTTGGAAGAGCAGTTGAATGGAATGGACAGTGTCTTGAAAGGAGGATATAAGATGAACATCAACAAAAGCAAAACGAGGATAATGGAATGTAGTCGAATTAAGTCGGGTGATGCTGAGGGAATTAGATTAGGAAATGAGACACTTAAAGTAGTAAAGGAGTTTTGCTATTTGAGGAGCAAAATAACTGATGATGGTCGAAGTAGAGAGGATATAAAATGTAGACTGGCAATGGCAAGGAAAATGTTTCTGAAGAAGAGAAATTTGTTAACATCGAGTATAGATTTAAGTGTCAGGAAGTTTATTTTTGAAAGTATTTGTATGGAGTGTAGCCATGTATGGAAGTGAAACATGGACGATAAATAGTTTGGACAAGAAGAGAATAGAAGCTCTTGAAATGTGGTGCTACAGAAGAATGTTGAAGATTAGGTGGGTAGATCACGTAACTAATGAGGAGGTATTGAATAGGATTGGGGAGAAGAAAAGTTTGTGCCACAACTTGACTAGAAGAAGGGATCAGTTGGTAGGACATGTCCTGAGGCATCAAGGGATCACAAATTTAGCATTGGAGGGCAGCGTGGAGGGTAAAAATCATAGAGGGAGACCAAGAGATGAATACGCTAAGCAGATTCAGAAGGATGTAGGTTGCAGTAGGTACTGGGAGATGAAGGAGCTTGCACAGAATAGATTGGCATGGAGAGCTGCATCAAACCAGTCTCAAGACTGAAGACCACAACAACAACAGTGGATACCAAACAGTCAAGCAGTACTCAAGAATAGATCATTCTAATGTCCATATGTGGCATCCTTTAGAGATGAACCACACTTTCCCAAAATTCTGCCAGTAAACTTAATTCGACCATTCGCTTTCCTCACAGTCTCCTTTCGTTTTACATTGCTTTACATAATTATACCCAGACATTTAAATAATGTGACTGTGTCTAGCAGGACACTACTAACACTGTATCCAAACATTACAGGTTTCTTTTTCCTACTCATCTGCATTAAATTATATTTTTGCACATTCACAGCTAGTTGCCATTCATCACACCAACTAGTAATTTTGTGTATGTCATCTTGTATCGTCATACAGTCACTCAACTTTGACACCTCCTCATACACCAAAGCATCATCGGCATACAACTGCAGAGTGCTGCTCATCCTGTCTGACAGATCAATTGTGTATATAGTAAATAACAATGGTCCTATCACACTACCCTGGGGCACTCCTGACGACTCCCTTGTTCCTGATGAACACTCGCTGTCAAGGACAACATACTGGGTTCTATTACTTTAGAAGTGTTCAAGCCACTCACATAACTGGGAACCTGTTCTATACACTTGTACCTTTGTTAAAAGTCTGCATTGGGATACTCTGTCGAATGCTTTCTGGAAATCTAGAAATATGGAATCCACCCTTCTTCCATCGTCTGCAGTGCATCATATGAGAAAAGTGCACGCTGAGTTTTGCATGAGCAATGACTTCCAAAACCTTGCTGATTTGTAGACATAACCTTCTCTGTCTCAAGAAAATTTATTATATATGAACTGAAAAGAATTCTTCTGCAAATCGATGTCACGGATTTAGGTCTGTAATTTTTGCCCTTATTATATACAGGTGTCACCCGCTCTTTTTTCTAGTCACTTGGGACTTTACAATGGGCGAGAGATTCGTGACAAATGCCAGCTAGATACGGGGCCACTGCCATCCAGTACTCTTGATAAAACTGAACTGGAATTCCATCCAGACCTGGTGACTTATTTGTTTTCAACTATTTCAGTTGTTTCTCTACACCAAGAGTGCTTATTACTATGTCGTCCATACTGGTGTCCATTTGATGATCAAACGAGGATACATTTGTACGACTCTCCTGTGTGTCAGATCTTTTGCTAAGACTGTTGCTGACCATCCAACAATGGGTCATTACAAATTCGTAGTAATTCATTGTAGGCCACAATGCAGAGTAGTCACAGAAAAGGGCTGTGGTAGAGTGCCAATGCAGTAATATGAGGAACTTTTGAATAGAGCATGAGAAATTGATTACTGTGTTGCGAAATGAAGTCACAGATCTGCATCAAAAGCAGGTGGATGATCTAGAATTAATGTGTAAGAAGTCTTAGTTGTACCTCATGCCCACAGTCTACAGGGTTTTACTGTGAAATTTTACAGAGCACAGAATAAAAAATAATTTAATGCAATAACATTTGTGACACTAAATCACACGAGTTCTTATATTAGAGTCTTCCCTGTCCACACTGTGGAACAGACATAAATGTGGAGCAGGAGGAAAAGCAATACTACATACCGCAAGGAACATATTGGCTACATGAACTACGATTTTAACGTAGTGATCTTCAAAAAAAGGTAAAGGTGTTCACCATTCACAGAGCAATCTGCCTATCGAATCCCCTCCTTTTTATGGAACTACAGCCAGCAAAATAAGTAGGTTCTTTGGCACATACAGCCCATGGCCTATTCTCTGCGTCCAATTAAGGGCTGTGTTACAGGAGTTACAATCCCACAAAGCAAAATCATCAGTTAATCAATTCACACATTTCTGAAACTGGTTCAAAACATTGGTGGCTCCTCAAAACTTGTAATTTTTAACAGCAGTGTATAAGTACAGTTTCAAAAATAAGCATCACTTTATGTTTGACGAAACAAAAATCTCGTCCTATATACCAACCTACTGGGACTCTCGTCAAACAGGTGGTAGACACAACAGTGTGCATCAGTAACTGTAACCGGGACAGCAGCTATAATCATAGCTATGCATGGAAGTGGGCTTTAGAATTTGGCACACTAAAGATAAATCTGTCATGTTATTGAGGTTCTAACAGACTTAATTAGCACTATGGCCATCAACATAAATTCTGGTAGCACCCTGTTAGTCAGTTGTTCTTGACAAAACAATGATAGCTCAAATTTTTATTCTTATTTGAAATGGCAAGCTTACCAAGAATGTTCAGACAAGAATTCTGTCACAATAAACTCCCCCCCCCCCCCCCTCCATATACATTTATATAGTGTTCGTTTTGTTTCAGCAAGCAAATACTGATAATACCATACGGGAAACACTTTTGGTTCATAAAACAATAATATCACAAAAAATGTAAAGGAACTTTTTATCACCCTTCATATTTAATTATCGTTTGTGAATCAAAAACATTGTTCTGTGCTTCCTAGAGTGGTTATGCCACTGATGTCAATTTTTTTTACCTTTAAGCTAACTGAGAAATGGGAGTTCAGGCAGTACTTTAAAATTTTCCATTTTCTATTACTGATGAATCTTTTGGAACTTGTTAGCTGATTAATTATTTCAATCAAGAAAATTTCCACCTTGTCTCATTAATTCATTCTAAAATGAACCGTTTCACGCAATTTAAATGGCTGCAGTAGTGATTAACCTTAAGACTACGAGCGATCTGGAACACCAAGTGAAGATTATATTTGTCAGTATATATTACCTTGATTCTCTGCCCCTTCATTATTTTTACCATTGTGGCTTCTGAGAAGCCTATAACACGAGCTGTCTGCCAATCCTTCTTGTTCAGCCTTTCACACTGGCAGGAAAATAAAAAGTAGTTTAAACACTGACAACAAATTAAGTAAAATTTGTATAATTTTATTGGAAGCTAAAAAACGCTACATTTGACAGATTTAAAGTGATACATACAGAAAATGTTGTACATTTTAATTAACAACTACCACATTAAAAAAAGGGACTCAAACAAACAAGAGGAAATGGTTTGTGGAAGGGAAGTTAATAAATAGTATAGTATTTTGTCACTTATTTACCCCCTTCTTTTTTAGTTTTGTCTGATTTAATGGAAGATATTAGAATTATGCGAGACGATCGTGCAATTTTTATTTATTGCTACTTTGAGCAAAGCAACCATAATTCCTTCATATATAATATCTAAATCATTATACACGTCACATGCGTATCGTGATTTACACACTGCTGTACTCTGCTTCCAACAAATGTAAAACACAGTAATATCATTGTATATCTTGATACATTAGTACGTAGGCTTTTGCCACAGTGGTAATTCGAATCGCAACTGTGAAACCAAGCTGATGCGTCAGGAGCAGTGGCACTTTCTGTTTATGCACAAGATTTAGTTAATTTTTTGTTCTAAAGTGTTGTTGTGAGATCTGAATTGTATCTGTGTATTTTACTGTGTTGACTAGCATTTCTAGCTCATACAAAGTTTGTGTGTAAACTTCAGTGCATTTGCGCTATCAGAGTATTTTGGAGTGTGGTATAAATCAGTAGTAGTGTAGCAGCACTACTTCAACTGCATCCAGCGACTACTTGGGTTAGGATCACATTCCTTGCAGTACAGATGAACACTGATTAAACATGGATAGGGCCTACTCTGCTGCCTTTTGATACATGAGGAATCGGTCACTGTCTGTAAACAATTGGAAGCCACATTTGGCTTCTGGCTGCTGCCCTGGGTTGTGACTGCAATGGGTCACCTGTGATGACACCTGGGGTCCCTGATGTCACAGCACTTTCGAATTTGCTTGTGCTGATGGTAATGGCAGACAGTGGCAGTTTTGCAATCTCTGGGCGCAAGGTGGAAGGGGTACTGGTCATTCAGCTGTCCTTTTATGTCTTAAAAACAGTTATGAGGTATCGGCCACTGCTGAAAGTACACCTAAGAAAGCACAGGATACCTCATTTGTTGAGACTGGGGCCAATCTCCCTGGAAGGTTTGATGCACAGTGGGTGTGACTGCTTATCATTGGGATATACAATATTAAGACAGGAGATTGGGAACAACAATGTAACAGTGGCCAACTCAGGAATGATGGTCAGTGTGCACTCTGTTTGCTGGGTGCAGTCTCTGCTGGCAGCGATGGAGTAGATTAAGTGAATCTGTCTGCAAATTGTGGCTCATGTCAGCATGAATGACACATGATACATGGGTGCAGTGGCCATACTCAGTTCCTTCTGGTCCAATGTGTGAGAGGGTCTGGTTGGCCTAATCAGATCAAGTAAAATAAATAAATAATGCAGGTGGCTGGCTGCTTTGGTGAAACAGCTACCCTCACACATGATGAGTGAAAGCAGAGCCAGCCTCGTATGAGGAGGGATTGAAAGCAGCATAATTGATGAACCAGTCATGATCCTTTGGTTTGAATCAAGTGGAATGCTTAAACAAGAGGCTCAGACAATAATGTGGCAATCTTGGATGCAAGTTTTCTTGACCTCCACTGTTCGGTAGAGCACTGTAAAACCTCCTTAATAGGTTACGCATCCGCTGCACACAAGAAGTGGATACTAAGGTAAAGGAGTACATGTAGTGTGCACAAGTGGGTTTGTTTTGATGGATAATGTGATGTGACATGGCACTCGACAGAGTCCGTGTTGGAATGTTCAACAGGAAAACAATGTGGTTTATGTACATACTTTGGATCTAATCCATACAAGAGCTCTAGGGTAGCTACTATACTATTCTTGACAATATAATTTAACATGATAGATAAAAAATCTACTCACCAAGTGAGGGCAGCACATACACATAAAAGGTTATAATTAGCAAGCTTTTGGAGCCAGAGGCTTGTTCTTCCAGCAGAAGGGTTGAAAGGGAAGGAGAAGGGGTGAAGGAAAAGGACTGGAGAGGTCTAGGAAAAGGGGTAGATTTCAGAAAAAGTCACCCAGAAGGGCAAGTCAGGGGAGACTTACCGGACGGGATGAGAAGGAAAGACTGATCATTTTGGACTGCACTGGAGCGCCCTCTCTCTCTCTCTCTCTCTCTCTCTCTCTCTCTCTCTTCTCTCCCCCCACATGTGCACCCCCCCCCCCCCACACACACACCCCTCTGTCCCTACATGGTGCTGGCTGGACTAATAGTGCCAAGTGGTAGTGCACAAAAAATATTTCCCACACCATTTCTTAATCCTCCCCACCCCTCCCCCGATCTCCCACCACTCTAAAAATCATACACAAAGGAGTGGTGGCCTTCTTGTCACCCAGTATCACCCAAGAGTGGAACAACTGAACCATATCCTTCACCAGGGCTTTGATTACCTCTCATCCTGCCTTGAAATGAGGGGCATCCTATCCAAGAACCTTCCCACCCCTTCCAAAGTGGTGTTCCACTGCACACCCAACCTACTCCACCGTCCACTGAACCTAAACATTGTAGTCCATCACTCCGGCGCCCAGTCCCTTTCCACAGAGATCAAACCCCTGTAGCAGACCAAGGTGCACGCCTGTCCAATCCACTTATCCAGCACCTCTTACTCCAGTCCTGTCATGGGCTTATCTTATCCCATCAAAGGCCGGGCCAAATGTGAGTGCAACAATGTTGTATACCAGCCTTGCTGCAACTATTGCACAGCTTTTTATATTGGCGTGACAACCAATTAGCTCTCCACCAGGATGAATGACCACCAATAAACTGTGGCCAAGAGTAGACTACATGTGGCACAACATGCTGCTGAACATAAAATGTTTGGTTTCAATGGCTGCTTCAAAACCTGAGTCATCTGGATCCTTCTCTCCATCACCAGCTTCTCTGAACAATGCAGATGGGAGTTATTCTTACAACACATCCTCTGCTCCTGTAATTGTCCTCATCGCAACCTAAGGTAACCCACTGCCCTGCGTCCTCCCCATAACAGTTTTCCCTTCCTCCATCCTGTCACCCCTCTCAATTTATATCTCCATGTTGCCTTCAGTGCATGCAACTCCTAACCAGCCCCTTCAATCATACATTACATGTGTAGCCATATATCTGCCACCCCTCCCTCATGTATTTCTAGCTAGCAAACTGACTTCCTCCCTCCGAGCCACTAGCATCCACCTCCAGTCCCTCTACCTGCTCAACCCAACACTATCCCCACCAGAAACGGTCCACTGTTAGTCCAGGCAGCCCCATGTAGCAGAAGAGGTGTGTGTATGCAGGCAGGCATTTATTTCACTCTAGCTCACCAAAAGATAACTCCAATAGCTTGTAACTTTTCTTTCTTTTGTGTGCGCCTACTGACAAATTCATGCTTCTGATTTTCAATGATTGTTCTCCTTCAGTCCAAAAGAAATTATCATTTGTCACATGGAAACAACAGCAGCAGCTGCAGTAGTAGTAGTAGTAGTAGTAGTTGTAGTAAGACATGTCGATATTTAATATTATTAAAAATAGAGCAGTGCACTGATAAATGCTGCTCTGAAATTCAGAAACTTATCAACCTTCCTCTTTTCCTCTCATCCAAAAAAGATAGGTCACACATAGTCTATGATATTTCCTTAAAAATCATTGAACTATTATATTAATGCATAGAAACAACATTTACAAGTAATTTTCTACACTGAACCATTATCTGGTGTCTTACTGAGGTAGGACAAGTTTTACTGGGTTCACACAAAATAACTGAACTACATTCCACTTTTTATTTCAACTTGGAAGACCAATACAGATGACAGAAATAGTTTTTACTGCTTGATGACATCACATAATTTACATCCAGGCAGACAGCAAAGTGCAAGAGCAAATTAAAAAGTATAAACAAAAAACAGACCAGCCTTCACACAAGTCCACATTGCATGGAAACAAGCCAACTGGAATTATTGTTCACTCAGATGACAAATAACGACACAGTATGGCTAGCTTTCTATGACAATCTTCTGATAGTTGTATTGCAGAGATCTTCACATTATATTCATTTGTGACTAATGCAAATACCGTGCATCAAATTTGCATAATTTAAACCTCTAAATATGTAACTAACCAAGTACATAGTTTGAAAGATAACTATAACTGTGTAAATATGTTTACTCACCACAGAAAAATAAATATTAGGGATAGGTGTGATCTGGTTAACCATATCATATGGCGTAACTAAGTACAGAAGATGCAAGCACGTTAACAGGACAAGGCTTGCCTGTGCTTGCACAAGATCAGATTTTAGCTGCTGCACATTATGGAGGGGAATTGGGCCTGAAAGAAACAAAATAAGAAAGTGCTTTATAGCAGAATAAAATTGACAAACATATCTAAAGAAAAATTTCAATAGTGGAGGGCATAATGCAGCAGACAAGGAAATACAATAATGAAGTGATTGATACTATGACCAATGCACACACTGATACATTTTATAAATTACTGTTACCACTGCCTTACTCGATTTCATTTGATTATGATTTTATAAATGTCATTATGCTTAAGTAGAGTTGATTCCAGTTTTCAAATTATCTTTGTCTTACGTAAATCTACTTTTGTAGAAAACTCAAAAAAATAAATAAATAAAAAAAAAAAAAAAAAAAAATCGGTTAGATATCAGTTCTTGAAATCACATTCCCAAATTATTTATTTCTGAGTTAACAATATATAATGTCAATTAGTAGTTCATGATCCTGTGAAAATATCAGTACTGAAAACTATGATACAATTAAAACTAAAATTAATACTTTTGTAAACTGATTGTTCAAAATAAGACACCTTTTAAATTTTATATTAAAAACATGCATTCTAAACAGTTTGGTTTACACCAAACAAAGCAATTCCCTATTTAGAATCAAATTGTATATTGAATTCTTACAGAATTACAAATATTGATTGTAAGAACATTTATTCAGCCCTGTCATTAATGTTATGTGAAATACATATTGGAACCTGTTATAAATAGCTGGGTGCCTGTTTTTCTAGCTGCTTGTTTTAAGCAGTGTGTCACATGCTCAGTACTTGTTTACACTCAGTGTCGCAGTATGCCAGGTTTACAAAGATTGGTGTATTTGTTGTGACTCTAAGGTAAGGCATGTGTAATCAAACAGCAAGCAATACAAGCCTGGAGAGGTTGCCTCACAACCTGGACAGAACATGCAGCAAGGGCAAGCACTGTGTCATGTGCACAACAGACCAGTATAAGCCCAGCACACCATGCCCTTGGCTTTACTTTTGTGGACTATCTTATTGTATGCTCACCTACGAGATTTTATGTTGATGTGTTTCATAGTGAGTGGACTTCGCCCTGTTCTATACTTCATTCAGTGTTATTGTGGATTTCTTTATGTGGAAACAGAATAAAATTTGGTTGGTGTTACTTCAGATATTGTGTATGTACAATTTACAACAAACTTACCGACGAGTGTGATATACTCCACGTGTTTCATTCCTTTGATTCAATACACAGCCAACATGTCAGTGGACGTGGTTCTTCAATCTCTTGTTGAATAACAGTGAGCTCTCACCTACTATCAGCAGGCTCTTGCCATGGCACGAAAAAATATAGCAGCCTCATTGGCATGCCAGGTTCCACCGGAGTTGATGCAACCCCCACTGTTTTCTCTGTATGACGATACTGTGGAAGGTTGGGCAACATTATTTTCAAGCTTTCAGAGTCACAGACCCCAACTGTTGTAAGAGTTTATTTTTGTCAAGGATTTCTCCTCCTGTTTGTCACCTTTGGTGTCAGCTAGCTCCTCTTCAGGTACCAGCCATCTCTCTGTTGATGAAATGTGTCAGTTTCTCTCTAATTATCATTAGAAACATACTCATGTTATTGCTGCTCACACTGAGTTCTACCATTGTAAAAATGGCTGCAAGAGCCATATAGAGCTTGGGCAGTGGAACTTCATGGACTTAGCAGTCATTGCCAATTTATTACTGAGGCCAACCAGGACTCATATGCAGATCCCTCACTCAAAGATGTTCTGAACATTTTTCAGTCTTTTGAAGTATCTAGGGCAACAGGAAATCAGACAAAAGCATGGTGTGAAGTAGCCGCCACTGCTTCCTCTCCTCTCCTCCTCAGTCACTGTCAGTTGTCAGTTAGCTTATAAGGGGGGGGGGGGGGGGGGGGGAGGGAGGTGACGTCACAGCTGTGCTCTTCTCCATTCTGCATGGGCAGTTCCAGGCTCAGCAGCAGCAGCATCCAGCATCATAACAGTGGCCAAGTCCTCCTCTTCCATTGTGCCTTTATTGTTTTGTTCAACATGGGTGGGTCACATGCTCAAAGCGTTGGGTGATGGCAACCCAAAACAGAAGGGACAAATTACATTTGTGTGCAACTCTCAACCTCCTTCACCAGACATGAACAAGGATGAGAACAGTATTTCCAAAGTGATGGTAGCCCCAAACAAACTCTACATCAAAGTACATGTAATGGACAAGATGTTAAAAACACAACTAGACATGGGTGCAGCAGTGACTTCATTAAATTTTCAAACCTAAATGGATCTTGGATCACCAGTGTTGTCCCCTTTCTCTTGTTGGTTGGTTGGTGAGCTACAACAACTACACATACTGGGACAGTTTTCTACTTCCATAGTACGCGAAACAGTTGTTCGGCCTTTTAACATTTCTAGTAGTAGATAATGACAACACTGAAAATTTATTTGGGCTAAAAGACTTCAAAATTTTTGAGGTCTCCATTTCTGACAAAGAGCATCCGATATCAGATCAAGTTCCATACCAACAACAGGACACACTCTGCTCAGAATTTATCTCCGTTTTTGGAAGGTTTAGGATTTTCTGTCAACTTCAAGGCTCACATAACAATGAAACCAACAGTGGACACCCATTTTTGTGTCCGCGCAGTCCCAGTAGCTTCACCAGTGCTAGTCAAGTTGGAACTAGATCAACTTACATCTTTGCATGTTATTACACCTGTATCCTCTATCGGATGATCTACTCCACTGGTAATTGTCAAAAAACCCAATGGCAACCTTTGGTCTGTGGTGATTTTAAAGTGTCTGTAAATTCACCATTTATTATTAATATCTATCCCTATCAACTCTCAGCACTGCTTTCCGGGGGTCAATATTTTTCCAAAATTTACTTGTCAGAAGTCTACTTACAACAACCATGACTCCAAACATGTCCTCTCAGTGTACTGAGGTTATATGAATACCCGCACCTGCCATTTGGTGTGGCTAGCACTCCTGTCATTTTCCAGCAATTTTTGGAGCAACTCATGGCCTTCATGCCAGCGTGCTTTAATTAGCTGGATGATACTGTGGTGTCAGGTTCCTCAACAGATAAACATTTGCAGAATCTCCGTGCCTTGCTCACAATGCTACAGGCTGCCGGTCTGAAATGCAAATTGGACAAATCAAAATTTTTTCAGCTGTCTATTGTCTATCTCAAGTCTGAATCTCACATGCTGGCACTGAGGCTTTACGCCAGTATGTCGATTCCACTAAAGCTTTGCTATGTCCTACCAATGTCTACGAAAGATTTCCTACTACCATAAATTTTTTTGTTGTGCAGCCACATTGGCCCAGCTACTGCATGCTCTCTTATGTAAAGATGTTCCTGTTACCTGGTCACCAAAATTACACTTGAAACTGGGCTTGGTTACCTTCCAACCCGGCCAACATCTTGTTTCGGCCACAGACACCTGTCAATATGATCTTGGGGCCATTCTCACACGCAAATATGCAGACGCTTCTGAACACCCTATTGCATATGCTTCCAAAACTTTGAACCAGGCGGAATAACACTAATCACAAGTAGAAAAAGAAGCCCTTGCTATTGTGCATGCACTCAAAAAATTTAATGTTTTCCTATACAGCTTCAAGTTTAATTTGGTTACTGATCATAAACTTCCAGTTTCTCTTATCCGTCCTTCGGCATCTTCACCAGACAAAGCAGCCCGTCACCTAAAACACTGGGCTCTGTTCTTGCCATCCTATAACTATGAAGTTCATTTCCAACCCACAGCACAACATGCTGATGTAGATGCTCTTTCTCAATTGCTGACTGCCTCTGATCAAGCATTTCATCAGGATGAAACACTGTGTTTCCATTTAGATGTTGAAGCCCAAAACACTGTGGATGGTTTTCCTATTTCCAGTTCTTGGATTCTGGCAGCTGTCTGGTCCAATCCTGTCTTATGTCAGGTTGTTCAATTTGCCCACCATGGCTGGGTGGATAAACCACCAGGCTGAGTGTTGTATCCTTTGCATAATTATTATGCTTTCTGCCAACACCTCTCAGTTCTTGATGATGTGCTACTGTTGTCTACTGAAGAATTGGTACCCAGGATTGTGATCCTGTCTGCATCGCTCTGGGCTAGTATGCACCTTCTCCACCTGGACCATTGCCATCACACGTTTTTGCTGGGTATTGACAATGAGAGCGGATGCATTGTGACAGCCTGCCTGCAGTACGCCACTCGTCAAGCCGTGCCATGGCACACTCTTTCACTATGCCTCCCCCCTCCAAAGCATATTCATGCTGATTTTGTGGGTCCATTATTTAAATCCTTTTGGCTTTTAGTATTTGATGCTTTCTCAAAATTTCCTTGTGTGTTCCACTGCCCACCCATGTCGACTACTGTTACAACCCTCTCAAAGATTTTTTCTTTAGGATTGCCATATACGCTTGTAATGGACATCAACTTACAGTTTGTGTCTCAAGACTGAGGATTTTTTTTTTTACAAAAAGTACCACCCAAAATATTACAGCCCCTCCCTTTCATCCCCAGTTTGAGCGAGAGGTGGAGTAGCTGGACTATTCATTCAAAACTCAGATGAAAAAATATATCACTCAGTCTTCTCTTGAGGGAGCCCTCAACAGGTTCTTGAGTTTATATAGGTTCACTCCAGTTGGCTACTGTAGCCTGGCGGAACTGCTTCATGGCCACCAGACCCTTATGCTGCTTCATCTGCTCTGCCTGACACTCAGCCACACACTGGTGCCCACCTCACAGCAATTCCATCCGGGCTCCGCCATCTGGGCCTGGAGGTTTGGCCAGTAGCCTAAGTGCATACCAGTAGTCACCCAATGTTGCAGGGGCCGCCGCTTCTGCATCGTGGTGCAGATCTCCGATAGCTTGGTGCCATGACAATATGACCAGCTCAGTACAAGCATGACTGACTGTGCACCGGAGAGCTTTCTGCTCCCGCGGCTGCCTCCACCAATTGTGCTGGCACCTACAGTGCAATCCATGCCTCCTATATCTCTGTTTTCATTCTGCGTGCCACCATCACCAAGCGGAGTAGTCAGTGTGGGGCTACATCACTCTTCACAGTACCTGTTTCCGCCATCTTCTCTAGTGCCTCCATCGCCATGTGCCTGCCTGGATGTGAACATGGATACAGCACCATCATCACCAGTGCTCCCTCCTGGCCTCTCCCCACATCTGTCCGTGCCTGCACCATTTCAGACCATATTCTCGTGAGACACCACAACACCTGTTCCACCAGTCATCACCTACCGATAAAGACATGGACATCTCCACAATAAGCACTTTTCCCCAACAGGGAAGGAGTGTTGTCACCCTACAGTTTGAGCGTGCGTAATTGAACAGGCCACGGTAAAAGTGCCTCCAGCCATGTGCACAACAGCCCAATGTAAGACCAGCATGCTGGGCCATCAGCCACACTGATGTTTACTTGCTTATAGTACGCTCACCTTCGGGACTATATACTGATGTGTTGTATAGTTATGAGACTTTGAATTGTACTGTACTTCATTCAGTGTATTGCGGATCTCTTAGCGTAGAAGCAGAATAAAACTTGGTTGGTGTCACTTCTGATACTGTGTCTGCACAATGTTACACAAGTATTTTATGAGAATTTATAATATACAGTGAGAATGGAAGAGGATCTGTATACATTATTTACTAATCAGCCTTTTCCATCAATATTTTGAAATATTGATGTAGCAGAATCTTACAAGGGAAACTAGAATTTGACAAGAAAACAAATCTATATATGTTTCATCATGTGTGAAGTTAAGGCAGAGTGATACTGTTAAACCAGTGGAAATGTATCACAAGATGAAGGCACAGTCTGGTGATCCATGAGTGTCCTGCAGCAAGTATACAAGTGGTGGTTGTTGTTGATGTTGTGCTCTTCAATCCGAAGACTGGTTGGACGCAGCTCTCCATGCTACTCTATCCTGTGCAAGCCTCTTCATCTCTGAATAACTACTGCAACCAAGATCTTTCAATCTGCTTACTGTATTCATCTCTTGGTCTCCCTCTATCATGTTTACCTCCAACACACCCCTCTAAGACTAATTTGGTATCCCTTGATGTCTCAGAACATATCCTATCAACTGATCCCTTCTTTTGGCAAGTTGCACTACAAATTTCTTGTTTCCCTACCTTCAGAAAAGACTTCCTAATACTTAAACCTATACTCAATATTAACAAACTTCTCTTCTCCGGAAATGTTTTTCTTCCCACTGCCAGTTAACATTTCATGTCCTCTCTACTTCTACCATCATGTTATTTTGCTGTCCACATAGCAAAACTCAAATGCTACTTTAAATGTCTCGTTTCCCAATCTAATTCCCTTAGCATTAATCAAACAATGGAAAATCCAGGGTGAAATGTACCAGAGAAGGAAAGTTGCTACTCACCATATAGTAGAGATGCCGAGTCACGATAGGCACAACAAAAAGATTCACACAATTATAGCTTTCAGCCATAAAGACCTTTGTCAGCAGTAGACACACATACACACTTGCGCGCACACACACTCACGCAAACACAACTTGCACACACGTCTGCAGTCTCAGAGAGCTGAAACCACACTGCGAGCAGCAGCACCAGTGCATGATGGCAGTGGCGACTGGATGGGGATAAGCAGGAGGCTAGGGTGGGGAGGGGGAGGGATAGTATGGTGGCAGTGGCGGACAGTGAAGTGCTGCAGTTTGGACGGAGGACAGGAGAGAAGGTGCGGAGGGGGGGAGGGGGTAAATATTGGAAAGGAGAGAAATAAAAAGAAATTAAAAGATTGGGTGTGGTGGTGAAATGACAGCTGTGTTAGTGCTGGAAAAGGAACAGGGAGGGGGCTGGATGGGTGAGGACAGTGACTAACGAAGGTTGAGGCCAGGAGGGTTATGGGAACGTAGGATGCATTGCAGGGAAAGTTTCCACCTGCGCAATTCAGAAAAGCTGGTGTTGGTGGGAACCCTCCTGGCCTCAACCTTTGTTAGTCACTGTACTCACCCATCCAACCCCCTTCTGTTCCCATTCCAGCACTACACAGCCGTCATTTCACCGCCACATTCAGTCTTTTAATTTCTCTCCTTTCCGATTCTTACCCCCTGCCCTCTCCACACCTTCCCTCCTGCCATCCGTCTAAACTTCAGCACTTCACTATCCGCCACTCCCACCATACTATCCCTCCCCCTTCTTGCCCCAGCCTCCTCCTTACCCCCACCCAGTCGCCACTGCCATCATGCACTGGTGCTGCTGCTCGCAGTGTGGTTTCAGCTCTCTGAGACTGCAGACGTGTGTGCAAGTTGCATTTACGTGAGTGTGTGTGTGTTTGTGTGTGTGTGTGTGTGTGTGTGTGTGTGTGTCTACTGCTGACAAAGGCCTTAATGGCCGAAAGCTATAATTGTGTGAACCTTTTTGCTGTGCCTATCAAGACTCAGCATATCCCTTAGCATTAACTGATTTAATTCAACTACATTCCATTATCCTTGTCTTGCTTTTGTTGATATTCACCTTTTGTCTTCCTTTCAAGATGCTGTCTATTCTGTTCAACTGCTCTTCCAAGTCCTTTGCTGTCTCCAACAGAATTACAATGTCATCAGCAAACAAAGTTTTTATTTCTTCTCCCAGAACTTTAATTCCTACTCCAAATTTTTCTTCGGTTTCTTTTACTGCCTGTTCAATGTACAAATGGAACAGCAACGGAGATAGACTACAACCCTGTCTCACTCCCTTCTCAACCACTGCTCCCCTTTCATGCCCCTTGACTCTTATAACTGTTGTCTGGTTTTTGTACAAGTTGTAAATAGCCTTTCACTCCCTGTAGTTTACCCCTGCTACCTCCAGAATTTCAAAGAGAGTATTCTACCCAACAATGTCAAAAGCTTTCTCTAGTTCTACAAATGCTATTAACTTATGTTTGTCTTTCCTTAACCTATCTTCTAAGTTGTAGGGTCAGTATTGCCTTGTGTGTTCCTATATTTCTCTGGAATCCAAACTGATCTTCTCCGAGGTCAGCTTCCACCAGTTTTTCCAGTTATTCTGTACACAATTCGTGTAGTAACACTGTTCACGTTTATGTCGCACTTCACTTGGCGTAGACCAGGACTGTGTCCTATGCATGCCCGATGTTAACTGACTGGGCACGGCCCGTGCTGCCTGAGTTGTTGTTGTTGTTGTTGTTATGCTGGCAGAGGTCGCGTCCGAATTCTCGCGTGCCCTCTGGTGGACGGGACTCTACTTGCGGCAACTACCGTCCGTGACGCGCCATGCCGATGTGCGCCTCCCGCGATCTTTCCGGTGGCTACTGCAATTCGTGTTAGTATTTTTGCAACCATGGCTTATTAAACTGATAGTTCGATAATTTTCACACCTGTAGGCAACTGCTTTCTTTGGAAATGGAATTACTACAGTTTTCTTACGGTCTGAGGGTATTTTGCCTTTCTCATACATCATGCATGCCAGATGGAAGAGTTTTGTCATGGTTGGTTCTCCCAAGGTTGTGATGGAATACTGTCTACACCTGGGACATTGTTTTGACTCAGATCTTTCAGGGCTCTTTCAAATTCTTCATCTACGTCATCTTCCCTTTCTGTAATATTGTCTTCAAGTTTGTCTCCCTTCAGTTTTCCCTTATTTCCTTAGGACTGGTTTTCTATCTGAGCTCTTGACATTCATACAGCTGCTTCTCTTTTTCCCAAAGACCTGTAGGTGGTATCTATTTTTCCCCTAATGAAATATGACTCTAAATCCTTACATTTGTCCTCTGGCCGTTCCTGCTTAGCCATTTTGCACTTCCTGTCAGTCTCATTTTTTAAATGTTTGTATTTCCTTTTTCCTGCTTCATTTGCTGAATCTTAAAATTTTCTCCTTTCATCAGTTAAATTCAATATCTCTTGTGTTATCCAAGGACTTCTACTAGGCCTTGTCTTTGCACCTATTTGATCCTCTGCTGCTTTCATTATTTAATGTCTTCAAGCTACCTCTCCATCTTCTACTGTATTCATTTCCCCTGTCAACTGTTGCCTAATGCACCCTCTGAAACATTAAACAATCTCTGGTTCTTTCAACTTATCTAGGTCCCATCTTCTTATTTTCCTACTTTTTTCCAATTTATTCAGTTTTAATCTACAGTTCATAACCAACAAGTTGTGGTCAGAGTCCACATCTGCCCCTGGAAATGTCTTACAATTTAAAATCTTGTTCTTAAATCTCTGTCTAACAACTATACAATCAATCTGAAACCTTCCCATGTCTCTAGGTCTTTTTCATGTAAACAACCTTCTTTCATAATTCTTAAACCAAGTGTTAATGACTGGGCTAAATTCTACCAGGTGGGTTCCTCTTTCTTTCCTTTCCCACAGTCCATATTCACCTACTATTTTTCCTTCTCTATTCTTTGCTGCTACTGAATTTCAGTCCCCCATCATAATTAAATTTTCATTTTCTTTAAGTAATTGAATAAATCTCATTGTACATTTCCTCATTTTCTTCATCATCTGTGGAGTTAGTTGGCATATAAACTTGTACTACTGTGGTAGGCGTGGGATTCATGTCTATCTTGGCTACGATAATGCATTCACTATGCTGTTCATAGTGGCTTACCTGTGTTCATATTTTCTTATTCATTATTAAATTCACTCCTGCATTACCCCCATTTAGCTTTGTACTTATAACCCTGTATTCACCTGATCAGAAGGCTTGTTTCTCCTGCCACCACCCTTCACTAATTCCCGTTATGCGTAATTTCAACCTATCCCTTTCCCTTTTTAAATTTTCTAATCTACCTGCTTCATTAAGGGATCTAATATTTCACATTCTGATCTATAGAATGCCTGTTTTGTTTCTCCTTGTGACAACAATGTCTTGAGTAGTCCCTGCCTGGATATCCAAATGGGGGACTATTTTACTGAAGACAACATCATGATCATCATTATTTAACCATACAGTAGAGCTGCATGTTGTTGAGAAAAATTTCAGCTGTAGTTTCCCTTGCTTTTAGCCATTCAGAGTATCAGCACTGGAAGGCCGTTTTGACTGAGGTTACAAGACTTTTATCAGTCAATTGTCCAGACTGTTGCCCAAACAACGACTGAAAAGGATGTTGTTGTCCCTCTTCAGGAACCACACATTTATCTGGCCACTCAACAAATACGCCTCCATTGTGGTTGCGTCTGGGGTATGGCTATCTGTATCACAGAGGCACGCGAGTCACCCCACTGACAGCAAGGTCCGTGGTTCATAGGCAGGAGAGTACAAGTGGTACAAAATGTTTAAAAGAGGTGTTAGTTCCACAGAATACATCCCACACCCGGTCCAGATACACCGTGTGGTGACGAACAAATGTGAAACAGCTTTTGAAGAAAAACAGGTGTATTACTGTAAAAAATAACCACTATTCTGGATACTAGTTTTGGCTTAGCAGGCAATACTGTGCTTGATGTTTTGCGATTCAATGAAGTGTCTAAAAGATGTGTGTCATGGCAGTTGACAGGTGAATTGAAAGATACTTCACTGTCTGCCACCCCCACCATACTACCCCTCCCCCTCCCTGCCCCAGTCTCCTCCTTACCCCCACCCATTCGCCATTCCCATCATGCCCTGGTGTCGCTGTTTGCAGTGTGGTTTCAGTTGCCTGAGACTCTAGTCATGTGTATGAGTTGTGCGTGTGCAAGCATTCCCAATGAAGAGAATTATTCTTACGAGGTATCCATGCACTTCTGAACAGTGGAATGCGTGCAATACACATCACAGGGATTATATTGAAAAATGATAATCTGTAATTTCTCTGTATTACCTCATTTGCATAATAATAAATGTTAAGGTTTTCATTTGATTCAATCTCAATCTTATATACAGCTTCAAAACTAGTTGTGTTGGATGTAGATAGTTCACACTAGCAAACTGGAATGTTGTGCTGCCATAAAATTCTTTGTTAAGTAGAGATTATTACCAATGGAAATACAAAGTTGGTGATTATTTAAAAGGGGTATGCACTTTTGTTGTCAAGTTTACCTCAATGTGGCTGTATTCTCTTAATGAAAAAGACTAGTTTATTAATGTTTGGGGCATTTAAAAATGAATACAACTGATTTTCGTGTGTAAATTTGTTACTGTAAGTGAGATGGATCTCTCCCACTTAATTATAGAAACAAAACAATAATCACACTTGTGGTTAAAAACTGACAATTACACACTAAAACAAAGAAGACAACTAAGACTGATGACCGGCATTTTTTAGTTGCAAACAGGATATTTCTTACTGATTGACTTAGAAATGGTAAAATATGAATTGGCAAGTACTGTAAAGTCTTCTGATCCAATTGGCTGGAAGAGAGAGAGAGAGAGAGAGAGAGAGAGAGAGAGAGAGAGAGAGAGAGCAGGCATTCACAGGCACATCAGGTAAGTTTTCAGATTACCCTCTAACAAATAAATGTTGGAAAATATCCGAATGGCATTACTTATGACCTTCACACATCATTTTAACTCAGTTTTTACCTTCTGCCCATGGTAATCATTGTTTACATAGCAGAACCATCACATGTTGTAGTAGCTGCACTACCTCATACATGTAAGAGCCCGTCTTGCATAACATAGCAGCATGCTGTTTTAACTGAAGTGTTCAAGAGAAACAGAAATATCTGTTGTAAAGATCAATGTAATAATGCTATGGAGTAGAAAAACTGGCAGCTGGAAGGGCAAGTACAGAAGGTACCTTTCTCACCTTTTCTGCATATTTCCGTCCACTTGTGTTCTCACCCGACACCTCAACAAAGCCTCTGGATCAAAGGTATGCAGTTGTAGAGTCATACCCACGCAAATTGTGCTGTCAGACAATGCTGTCTGATACATGTAAGCATAATACATTACAAGGTACTGGAAAATGATAAGTTTATTGAACTTGGAAGTCAGCACTTTGAAATAAATATTTCCTTAACATAAACAGACAATGACTATTTTATCTTCTGGTAAACCTTCCGGGATGTAAGGTCGTGGTCCATGGAACTCTTCAGCTCCTAATGTTAAGTCCAGAGCTGCGCTGGACATCTTCAGAGGGGTGTTTCTCCTCTGGTGAGTCTTGCCGACTGACGGGTCGGACGTCTGAGAGCGACTTATATATCGTAGAAAGTGGGCGTGACCAGAGTTACACGTGATATGCAGAGATAATCTTTGTCAGAGATAAAACTTAACTATCAATCGTAATCTCGTCACGGATAAAACTGGCTAGCAATTCTGTAGTGCTACTGTCCAAATATCACTGAGTTTCATGGTCTCTTCTTTCCGATTAAAATTATCGCTATGTTTATATATTTCAATTGCTTCTCTACAAAGCCGTGGGTAATAGTTCGTCGTCGTAGATAAAATTTTTGTTTCGGAAAACTTCACTTGATGATTTCCTGGCTGAAAAGAGTATTCTGCTACAGCCGATTTATCTGTTTTTCCTAATCGGCTAAGACTTCTGTGTTCTTTTAACCGTGTATTTACGCTTCTTTTTGTTGTTCCAACATAAACTTTACCATATGTACACGAAATTTTATATACGCCACTGGCTGATAGAGGAGCGCATTGATCTTTTACAGAGCGAAGAACATGACAAATTTTCTTCGTTGGTCTAAAAACAGGTCTAATATCATGTTTACTTAAAATCTTTCCAATCTGATCCGTTACTTTCTTTGTAAAAGGGAGAGAGACTGTATTCTTCCATTGTTTACCAGACTTGTCCTTAAGCTTTTTGTTGTTTGGGTGCAGAATTCTGCTTACTTCTTTTTTTTTGAGTAGCCATTTTTCTCAAAAGCGTGCTTCAGATGTTTTAATTCGTCGTCTAGATACTCCGGCGTGCAAATCCGTCTGGCTCTGTCAACGAGACTTGTAAGCACGCTTTTGAGAAAAATGGCTACTCAAAGAAAGAAGTAAGCAGAATTCTGCACCCAAACAACAAAAAGCTTAAGGACAAGTCCGAAAAACGATGGAAGAATACAGTCTCTCTCCCTTTTATAAAGAAAGTAACGGATCAGATTGGAAAGATTTTAAGTAAACATGATATTAGACCTGTTTTTAGACCAACGAAGAAAATTTGTCATGTTCTTCAGTCTGTAATAGATAAACGCGCTCCTCTATCAGCCAGCGGCGAATATAAAATTCCGTGTACATGTGGTAAAGTTTATGTTGGAACAACAAAAAGAAGGGTAAATACACGGTTAAAAGAACACAGAAGTCTTAGCCGATTAGGAAAAACAGATAAATCGGCTGTAGCAGAACACGCTTTTCAGCCAGGAAATCATCAAGTGAAGTTTTCCGAAACAAAAATTTTATCTACGACGACGAACTATTACCCACGGCTTTGTAGAGAAGCAATTGAAATATATAAACATAGCGATAATTTTAATCGGAAAGAAGAGACCATGAAATCTAGTGATATTTGGACAGTAGCACTGCAGAATTGCTAGACAGTTTTATCCGTGACGAGATTACGACTGATAGTTAAGTTTTATCTCTGACAAAGATTATCTCTGCATATCACGTGTAACTCTGGTCACGCCCACTTTCTACGATATATAAGTCGCTCTCAGACGTCCGACCCGTCAGTCGGCAAGACTCACCAGAGGAGAAACACCCCTCTGAAGATGTCCAGCGCAGCTCTGGACGAAACGTTAGGAGCTGAAGAGTTTCATGGACCACGACCTTACATCCCGGAAGGTTTACCAGAAGATATGTCATCCGGTCGTGAAAGCTTTCATACTATAATGACTATTTTAAACACTTTATTTTGGCTGAAAACCACAGGCCAAGAAAATATTATAGTGAAATAGCAATTCCTTTCATTCATGAGCCTTTCAATTTTATATATTCATTTATGAATTATAAGGCATGGCTATAGCAAAATATACTGTTATTCATTCATTCATCCATCCATCGATCCATGGAATGACACCCCTTGTGAGCCTTGGCCTTCTGTAGAACATCATTCAATTCTTTCCTGTTTAGCGGCAAACTCCTTCAATTTTGAATTCCATTTCTCCTCGTGTCTTTTCTAACACCTTCCTCCCCCCTTAACAGTTGTCTTTCAACCCTCCGAGTTCCTTCAGGTATTGTTGAATATCTTCTTAATCATTCTGTCTCTAGCTCTTGGTACAGCCTGTTCATTCCAGTGTTTTAATCACAATGCAACTGACAATGTCTGGTTAGTTACATAGTTCATATTTGCAGTTCCTCCTCCTGGCACCATTTAATTCCACTGGGCCAAGAATTTCTCTCAACATCTTTCTTTCAAATATGTGCAGTTGGGTTGGGTTGGGTTGGGTTGTTTGGGGGAAGAGACCAAACTGCGAGGTCATCGGTCTCATTGGATTAGGGAAGAAAGTCGGCCGTGCCCTTTCAGAGGAACCATCCCAGCATTTGCCTGGAGCGATTTAGGAAAATCACGGAAAACCTAAATCAGGATGGCCGGACGCAGGATTGAACCGTCGTCCTCCCGAATGCGAGTCCAGTGTTATGTGCAGTAGCTTTTCATCAAATTTCACAGGGTTTCTGCACATTATATTAGTGCTGGGCTCATCAAAACTTTGTACATCATCATAACTTGAGTTTTCCTAAAAAGCAGCTTCAAAGATGTCTCTTATTGACATACAAAATTCATTTTTGGATTTCAGAGCTGACACTGTTTACAGAGTTTACTTCTGATCCAAGGTAAGTGAAACTAATAAAAATATCGAACTTCAATGAGGGTTCATTAGGATAATCTTTCTTAGTTACAAGCATTACTTAGTTTTACGTACATTTATCTGTAAGTTCATTTTTCCAGCAGCACTTTCAAGACTTGTAAAAACTTCTTTCACTGCTCTTGGCGTTTTTAGAATTGCATCAGTATCATTTGCATATGCCAGCATCTGAACTGATTTGTAATGGATAGTCCCCCTTGTATTGATGCCCAAATCTCTTATAACCTTTTCCAAGACTATATTTCTACACAACACAAGATAACAAATCTCTCTGCTTAATCCATTTTTACGGTCACAGGACATGATAGTATATCCTGTATCTATGTCTGACCCCATGCGCTCTCCATAGTAGCATTCACTCAGGCAATAAACTGTTTTTTTGTGATTACTATATACAATTTCACGAAGGTGATGAATTGTTACTGCGATTACTACATACAATTTCAGTAAGTTGATGAATGGTGATTGTGATTACTGTATCCAGTTTCACTATGGTGATGAACTGTAACTGAGATTACTATACACAGTATCACTAAGGGCATGAACTGTTATTGTGATTACCATATACAACACCTTTCGGTCAATACTCTCATAGGCAGATCTGAAGTCCATAAAGTGGTGATGTGCATAAATCAAGACGGACCAATTTAACAGTTCATCAAAGCACTGAGCTTTCTTACACACATTACTTCATCATTACTCAATATTGAGCCATCTGTATTTATTGATAAATTTGTCTTGGATGGTTCTTATTCAACTTTAGAAAGAAAGTTCTAACCTTGTACATCCCTTTCAACTGATTCATTCCTTTTATGTTCTCTCTTTCTTTTTGCGAAGCCTCTTCTCTTCTCGCTATTTTATAATCTTCTACAGATTTTCAGGTATAGTTTACCTGTAGTATTCTCTTGTAGGCCTAATTTTTAACCTGGTGTTAATAGTGTGTGCTCTCCCTCAAACCAGCCACTGTATGTGGTTTGGCCTATTCGTCTTATACCTTTCTTCATACCTTTTGTAAGGGTATTCTTTAGGTTTTTTTCATATTTGTTCGATTCTCCCAATGTTGGACAAGTGTGCCAGGTTTTTCACGAGTGAATTAGGAAATCTTTAGAGAAGCTTGGGCTCCTTGAGCTTATCAACATGAAATTGTCTTGCATGAGATCCACATACCTTTCATGCATTAGATGACTGACTTCTGACTGTTGCCATAAGGTAGCAGCCTGAGTCAGCATTAGCACCTCCAAAGCTACTAACATCAATTAGGTTGGAGACTACATGTCAGATCCTTCTTATCCTGGGGACTTAGTGATGTGCCCTTTTTTTTTAAACCTTTCTCAACTTATCCATCTCTCCTCCACAAGGAAGGATCTACTAGTTCCAAACTCTAAGATAGTGTATCACTTTTATGTGTGTCTAACCATGGTACTACACATATTTCACCACCTGAATGTACGAAATGGCCAGCTATTCTGTCTCATAATTTGAGTTTTTTCCACTGAATTTTGCTTTGATACAATTAATGAACACATACTGATAAATTCTGGGGGAGGTGAGAAAAACTGGCAAGACAACAGTAAAGGGGGAGGGGGAGTGGGGAGAGAATAGTCTTCATACCTTTGGGAAAGAAAAAGCACAAGAAACATAACAGTTAATGTAATTTATTGTTTTTTAATTATTTTGTTCTGAAGAATCAAGTGTATTTGAAAATTCAATACCTGAGGAGTCACTTGAAGCAATGGACAATATTTTCAATGAGATTTTCTCAAACGTCTTCATTCAGGAAGTAATTTTTAGTGTGGAGTACACTGTTAAGACTGTCTGACAGTAATGTCATCAATGGAAATTTAAGCAAATTTGATTCTAAATGTGCAATTTCTGGATGAGTCATCTCCTTTCACTAGTGCACCTACATATATTATTCTCAGCTGTATTCAAAATGGTGAGGGGGCCTCCTCACAACCTCGTGCCCCATTTCTGTTACTAAACTGTCAATTTCAAATTGACTGTATAAGCACTTGTGGTGCCAGACTTTCTTAACACCTCTACTTTCATATAGCAATCCACAATTGAAATAATTTTCTCTTTTGTCAACTGCACAATTCCTCCACTTTGTGTGTCTGGATTGCGAATTTTCTCTTCTGATTTTAATGACAACTGAAGTTATCCATGAGGATCACAACACTTTCGTCTAAACCGCACAATAAATCTAAAACATTGTTTGAATACATTACTGTTCATCTCTTTTATGATAATCACTTGTTGTAATTAATAGCTTAGCACTTCTGACAAGGTCAAAGCCACTTGACCCAACACGCTAGACAGTAAGTTCATTTTCCAAGCTACGACATCATCGCGAAAAAACACTGACCCGTATAGGTAATAAGTTTTCTTTAATTTACGTCTATGGTCACAAACTTTTTGTTAACAGATTACTGGTTTCGGTCTTCAGTAACCAACATCAGATCTGTTTCATACAAACAAAGTCCTTTCCAAAGGACTTTGTTTTTATGAAACAGATCTGATGATGGTCGCTAAAGACCGAAACCGGTAATCTGTTAACAAAAAGTTTGTGGCCACAGACGTAAATAAAGGAAACTTAAGTTTCTTTCCTCTGCTAATCAATTTTTCAAATTACTCTTGCCCACTGAGTGAGCCAAGCTCATTAACATGAATAATATGGTGCTGATCACTTTATTTCCTGATGTCACGCATTTTTCTCAGAAAAGTTGCCCTTACTGTTACAATATTGGATTTCATCAGCAGAATGTGTGTACCATCATTACCTTTACTTTACTTGAACCCCCATATATTTCAGAATTCTTTCAATTGAATGGCAGCCTCTCATACACAACTCGTGTCATATAAAGTATCTGCTGCCTTTTGCCTTATGAGATGACTGGCATGATCATAAATTTCCAAAACAATACAATACACAATGTCGTTCTCAAAATCTTCCAATTTTTCTTCTGTCAATATTTTTCTTCAGAGAGACCACTGGATCACAGGTTCCCATTCTCTTCTGGGGTCTTTAAGGACACAAAGAAATTCTGACATCTTGTGTATGACTATTTCTCTCAGTGTGTCTTGTAACCAAGTCATCTTAACTAGCTGTGATGTCACAACTCTCTGAACAAAATTACAACACATCCATATAGTAAAACCTGGATGGTAGCTGTGGCAAAAATGACATATCGGCAACTGTGTTCATTTCAAATAATGGACCAAGCCAGATCAGGTCAAAGGTAAAAATGGCAGTTTAAAATGGAGGGTGATGGGTGGGAGGATTGGAGATTTAAACATCGACACATCGAACACAGGCGGATTCTGCAACACATATTTGAACATTATGTACAGCTATAGAATATCACCATTGACTAATTAATACAGCCACAAGGGTAACTAAGCACTCAGCATCAATCACTGACCATATACTAAATGACTTGGAGAAAGAAAATTGTGATATGGTTGTAGGTAACCCGGGCCTTTCAGATCATTCCACTCAGCTGTTAAAATTAAAAATAGCTGTACAAAACCAAACTAAAATACTCAGCTATAGAAGGGTCTTCTCTTTAACAGCAAAAAGGTCTCAAAATGACAAAATTATGGAAAAGACAGAAAATAAAAGCATCCCGGAATGTCACCAAACTGGAGACGAATAGAGAAAAGACAAAACAGGTAAACATACAATTACAGCGCACTGATACCACAATACATGATTTTAAAAAATGCAGGCTTTGCAAATCAATATTTCAGCAACATAGGTACCAAGCTACAATACAAATTTCACAAATTACAACCTGTACAAACACTGAACTATGTTCGAAACACAATGATGCTACAGCCCTCCATTTCAGAAGAAATAAGTAACGTTGTTTGGAACCTAAAAAATAAAACCTCAGCAAGTATACATTAAGTACCTGTGTGCTTCCTGAAGGACTGCACAGAAAGTATCACGGACCCTTTAGCGCACATCATAAACGAATCATTTACCACAGGTTGCTTCCCAGAGGCACTGAAGCACGCGAAGGATCTACCGCTAAATAAGAAAGAAGACCCCAAAAATATACAAAATTATAGGCCCATGTCTTTATTGTTATCATTTTCAAAAGTAATGGAAACCATAATGAAAGTTGGACTCATGGGGTACCTAAAAAAGTACAGTTTTCTGTGTAAAGAACAGTTTGGTTTCAAGCCTAGTAAAAGCACACATTCAGCTACAGCTCATTTTACAAATGTTTTTCTGGAAGCACTAGATACAGGAGAGCATATAACAGGCATCTTCCTTGAATTCAGCAAAGCCTTTGATACAGCAGACCACACAATTCTGTTAAATAAACTGAAAACTGTGGGTAGCAAACAAGTGGTTTTGTTCATACCTTGAAAGAGTGCAACAGGTAGAGATCTCTCAGACAAACTCCAATCATACCATTAAATACCTTTCTGACTCAGAATACATTAATATAATGGAGTCTCCCAAAGAAGCATGCTTGGCCCGATACTCTTATATGATTTGCCCCAGCATCCCAAACAAGGTGAAACAGAATTGTTTGCTGATGACAGTAACATTCTAATCAGTGAAAGATCACCAAGTGTGTTAAAGGACAAAGCTGAAGAAAGACTCATGCATGTATGCATGCACATGGGTAGACAACGAGAAATTAACTTTAAATGTAAAAAAACCAGTTGCATCAGTTTCCACATAAGCAGGAAACCCAAAAGTAACTCTTTAAAAGTGAAAGATGAGCTCATAGAATGTGTATCACAAACAAAATTTCTTGGGGGTTGCATCTTGACACACAACTAAAATTGACTGAGCATGCTACTGCCTTCGGGAAACGAATAGCTACAGCAACTTTGTAATGAGAACAACAAATTCTGTGTGTAGTAGATCTTGAACCAGAACAACATATTTTGCATATATTCATTCTGTGATGAGTTACGGGATAATGTTCTGGGGAACAAATGAACAGAACAGAAAAACAATCTTTAAGCTACAAAAAAGTGCTGAACGAATTATGACAAAAAGTAGATAGAGAACACAGTGGACTGAGTTGCTTAAACCTACAAAAAACTTGACTGTTGCATATGAGTACAGTGTGCAAACAGTGATCCACATTAAAAAGGATGATGATCAGTACCGAATGAGAAGGTCTCTACATGAACATGGAACCAGATCCAGCCACCACTTATACCTCAATAGAAAAACAAAACAAAAACCCACAATAGAGGGCTATATAATGAAATTAAACTATATAATACCACACTCACAAGAATCATCTCATTTTTTGGGTCTGTGGAACGAAAACTGAATTTAATCTACCACAAGAGATCAAAGACAAAAGTGAAAGACATGTCTTCAGGTATGTGCAAAAAAATTATCTGTTAGAAAAGTGTTTTATACTGTAGAGGATTACCTAAAATTATGTGTAAGTTTTGTTGAGAATTGTGCTAATGAGCAATTACTGCAATTAAGAAGCATTTTACAATATGTCCAACAGAACAGTGAAGTGTCCAAATGGGTAACTCAGTAAGACAGGAAATGAATGTATCTATTTATGTATATAATTGTGTATGGTTATGTATCTCTACATCTACATTTATTGTATTTACATGTTGACAACATCCATACAGTTTACAACATCTATTGAAGGATAAATAAAAAAAATAAAAAAAAATAAAAAAAAAATACTTGCCTCCCAACTGCCAGTTTTACTTCTTCCCAGTACAATTAATTTGCTAGAGGGCAGTTTATTAAGTTGCTCCATACCTTTCATGGCAGCACGTCCCAATTTACTCACAGTAAGTTCAGTCTCTGAGTGTAATGTGACCCGGGATTTCCTTTTGCTGGAAGACACACTGCATGCAGTGGGCATGCTTACTGACAGCACATCGCTTTCATTTGCCACTGCTGGTGAACTCACAATAGCTACTGCCCCAGTCCGAACAAGATGAGAAACAGCAGCATCTGTTAGCTGCAACACATCAACTTCAAGTCTTTTTTCTTGAACTGAAAGGAGAGTGGTGCGTGCGAGATCATGCAGACGAGCACGTGTTGTTGCCAACCCTAGACCAATTGCACTGAGCATTAGCGTCTGGAGACCGACATTATCTGGCTTGTGTAGAGTGCTGCAAGCATCATCAACTGGAGACTGAATTAAGCTGTTAACCTGAAAAGTAGTTTGAGTATTTGCATTAGCTGAATAACAGGTTTTCCAAATGTGAATATTGCACAATCTTTAAGAACTTTTTTTGCACTAATGGTATTAACATATTTAGTGTAGCAAAACTGAAATAGAATGGTTATTTTCCCTCATCCTGAACACCTCCTTCTGGTTTTCATCACTGTACGATATTCAATGGGTATAAATTCTTAACTAAACCATTTTGATGTAAACCACTGCAATCTTAACCCGGAAATTCTTTGATGGCAAACTGCTCAGATTCTGGAGAAAGTTGAAAATACTGAATTTAAAACACATGAGAGAGGAGAAATGATCAAATGTAACATAACACAAAATTTAACTCTTACATTCCTTTGGTCAAACACAATAATCTGAGCGCATGGGAGATTAGACACTGGGACAGTCAGAAATCTGGGCTGCTCTTGGAAGCATGCTTGGATAGCAGAAGTGTTTAAGGTACAAGCATGCTTGGATAGCAGAAGTGTTTAAGGTAACTGCTATCAAAAAGTGGGAAATCCAGGTTCGAGACCAGGTCTGGCTCAAATTTTTATTAGTTCCAAAATATTCTACAGCAGAACCATAACTACAATCTGAGAGTTCATTCCATAAATTATTCATTCATTCCATTTTCTTCAACACACCTAAGAACTTAGTATGAAATAAATTGAAGTTCCTTGAAAGCTGAATCACAACACAAAAATCCAGGAAAATGACTAAGTAGCCAAAGCTGTGACTTCCTGTTAGGTACTTTCCAATAGAGTTCTTTTGTCCAAACAATAAAAGGTATGCTGACTGAAATTACTTGGTCCTCAATTGTTCAGTGCTCAGGATCAAGATCAGCCCCTCATCCTTTGAGCAACTTCTTGTGTATTATTCTACCTGTTCTTTGGTTTTAAACCTGAAATCTCATTGATCCCTTTCAGTTCTATCTTTCACACTTGTCAGAAGACTTCCTTTCTACAAATTATTGATAGGTTCAGTAGAATGAACTTAAATTCCAAATGAACATGAGTGACAATTTCAACAATGTGGCAAACTTAGATTCAAATCTGGATACTTGCATTTTATAGATTTTGCACTGTTGGTTATACTACCTGAGATACCTTATTGGCTGACTTGAAGTCTCAACTTGCCACTCGTTTCTGCTTTGTCTTTCAAATCAAATAAAATCTCTGTGGAGTTTGGAAGATACAAAGGGGCTTCAATGACATACTGCTGCCTTCAGTTGTTCCACGAAGCACCCAAGGACTGTGTAATTGAATAATAAACTGCTTGCATGAAGTAGGTACGGGACACCGAGTTTCAGATCGGAAACAATTTTCATTTTTCACATGTGTTCGTCTAAGATTACATTTTGCTAATGTGTAAAATTTGTCATAGAAATATCTTGAAATGTTGGTGCAATTACTGGTTACTACTATTTTTTTTTTAAATTGACATCCTTAAATGTTTGAACTTTTAACATTGTCATTGTATTTGTTTCATTTATTAAATAAAATAAAATAATTCTACAAACCATATGAACTTCTGAAGGTTTGCAAATTAGAATGCTTTCACCAGAGGCTCCAAAACCAGCACGACCAGCCCTACCAATCATTTGCTTGTATCGGCTGGGACTCAGAAATTTTTGTCCAACATATGGAGAACGTAGGATAACTCTTTTTGCAGGAAGATTCACACCGGCTGCCAATGTTGAAGTGCAAAAGAGGCAACACAGTGTGCCAACAAGGAAAGCCTCTTCTAAAAGCCTACGTTCATCGACTGTAAGACCTGAAATTTTTTCAACATACCCTGTGGAACTTTCGTATTAGCCAAGTAGTCTTATAATGGACAAATATATTAGGGAAGTGGTACCTGAGTGGTGATATCCCATTCCATAAGGCAATGTCTTCTGCAGTACAGGACAAAGACTACCATTCAATTCAGATATAAGAGTTCTTATCAGGGCTTGTTTCTCCTCTTTCCTGTGGTCCAAGATCTCTCTGCAATAGAAGAAAGATGAACACAGACACCAGCCACAAAGAAAATACTTGATTTTGTATAAGATAATATATATTTTATATCTAAAAACAAAGATGATGTGACTTACCAAACGAAAGCACTGGCAGGTCGATAGACACACAAACAAATACAAACATACACACAAAATTCAAGCTTTCGCAACAAACTGTTGCCTCATCAGGAAAGAGGGAAGGAGAGGGAAAGACGAAAACATGTGGGTTTTAAGGGAGAGGGTAAGGAGTCATTCCAATCCCGGGAGCGGAAAGACTTACCTTAGGGGGAAAAAAGGATGGGTATACACTCGCGCACACACACACACACATATCCATCCACACATATACAGACATAAGCAGACATATTTAAAGACAAAGAGTTTGGGCAGAGATGTCAGTCGAGGCGGAAGTGCAGAGGCAAAGATGTTGTTGAATGACAGGTGAGGTATGAGTGGCGGCAACCTGAAATTAGCGGAGATTGAGGCCTGGTGGGTAACGGGAAGAGAGGGTATATTGAAGAGCAAGTTCCCATCTCCGGAGTTCGGATAGGTTGGTGTTGGTGGGAAGTATCCAGATAACCCGGATGATGTAACACTGTGCCAAGATGTGCTGGCCGTGCACCAAGGCATGTTTAGTCACAGGGTGATCCTCATTACCAACAAACACTGTCTGCCTGTGTCCATTGAGGTTTTGGAGGGAGTGGAGCTGGAAGTGGGAGATTGAGTAGATGGGACACCCACCTAATCCTTCACCTACACATCAACTTAGCCAATGAACACACCCGTCAACTCCTATCCTCAAAATTCCAATCAACACAATCTGGAACCACAACACCCTAATTCAGTAGTTAACCTTTCCTTCAAACCTCTCTCCCAATCCGAAACCTCTGTCCTATCCAAAGGCCTCACCTTCAGCCCCACTCCCAGATTCAACCAAACAGCCCTCGTCAAAGATTTACTGTCCTACTCTCGTACTCTCTGCTGGAAATGTCATTTTGCCACGAAGAAAAATGATCCTAATCCTACTCACAATGATCCAACTCCCCAGGACACGATCCAAATTGAACCCTGCCTGGAACAGTTCCGTCCTCCGTCGCAGCGGGACCCACCTCCTCTTCCTCAAAATCACCCTCTCCAAACCTTCCAGGAATTTCTGACTTCCAGCCGTGCATCTCAATCCTTCTTAAAAAACCTTAATCCTACTCCCAACATCACCACTGCTGAAGCCCAGGCTATCCGTGAACTGAAGGCTGACCGATCCATCGTCATTCTTCCGGCGGACAAGGGTTCCACGACCGTGGTACTTGATCGTCGGGAGTATGTGGCTGAGGGACTGCATCAGCTTTCAGACAACACCACATACAAAGTTTGCCAAGGTAATCCCATTCCCGATGTCCAGGCGGAGCTTCAAGGAATCCTCAGAACCTTAGGCCCCCTGCAAAACCTTTCATCTGAATCCATCAACCTCCTGACCCCACCGACACCCCTACCTTCTACCTTCTTCCTAAAATTCACAAACCCAATCATCCCGGCCGCCCCATTGCAGCTGGTTACCAAGCACCCACAGAACGTATCTCTGCCTACGTAGATCGACACCTTCAACCCATTACATGCAGTCTCCCATCCTTCATCAAAGACACCAACCACTTTCTCGAACGCCTGGAATCCTTACCCAATCTGTTACCCCCGGAAACCATCCTTGTAACCATTGATGCCACTTCCTTATACACAAATATTCCGCACGCCCAGGGCCTCGCTGTGATGGAGCATTTCCTTTCACACCGATCACCTGCCACCCTACCTAAAACCTCTTTCCTCATTACCTTAGCCAGCTTCATCCTGACCCACAACTTCTTCACTTTTGAAGGCCAGACATACCAACAATTAAAGGGAACAGCCATGGGTACCAGGATGGCCCCCTCGTACGCCAACCTATTCATGGGTCGCCTAGAGGAAGCCTTGTTGGTTACCCAGGCCTGCCAACCCAAAGTTTGGTACAGATTTATTGGTGACATCTTCATGATCTGGACTCACAGTGAAGAAGAACTCCAGAATTTCCTCTCCAACCTCAACTCCTTTGGTTCCATCAGATTCACCTGGTCCTACTCCAAATCCCACGCCACTTTCCTTGACGTTGACCTCCATCTGTCCAATGGCCAGCTTCACACGTCCGTCCACATCAAACCCACCAACAAGCAACAGTACCTGCATTATGACAGCTGCCACCCATTCCACATCAAACGGTCCCTTCCCTACAGCCTAGGTCTTCGTGGCAAACGAATCTGCTCCAGTCCGGAATCCCTGAACCATTACACCAACAATCTGACAACAGCTTTCGCATCCCGTAACTACCCTCCCGACCTGGTACAGAAGCAAATAACCAGAGCCACTTCCTCATCCCCTCAAACCCAGAACCTCCCACAGAAGAACCACAAAAGTGCCCCACTTGTGACAGGATACTTTCCGGGACTGGACCAGACTCTGAATGTGGCTCTCCAGCAGGGATACGACTTCCTCAAATCCTGCCCTGAAATGAGATCCATCCTTCATGAAATCCTCCCCACTCCACCAAGAGTGTCTTTCCGCCGTCGACCTAACCTTCGTAGCCTGTTAGTTCATCCCTATGAAATCCCCAAACCACCTTCCCTACCCTCTGGCTCCTATCCTTGTAACCGCCCCCGGTGTAAAACCTGTCCCATGCACCCTCCCACCACCAGCTACTCCAGTCCTGTTACCCGGAAGGTGTACACGATCAAAGGCAGAGCCACGTGTGAAATCACCCACGTGATTTACCAACTGACCTGGCTACTCTGTGATGCATTCTATGTGGGAATGACCAGCAACAAACTGTCCATTCGCATGAATGGACACAGGCAGACAGTGTTTGTTGGTAATGAGGATCACCCTGTGGCTAAACATGCCTTGGTGCACGGCCAGCACATCTTGGCACAGTGTTACACCGTCCGGGTTATCTGGATACTTCCCACCAACACCAACCTATCCGAACTCCGGAGATGGGAACTTGCTCTTCAATATATCCTCTCTTCCCGTTACCCACCAGGCCTCAATCTCCGCTAATTTCAAGTTGCCGCCACTCATACCTCACCTGTCATTCAACAACATCTTTGCCTCTGCACTTCCGCCTCGACTGACATCTCTGCCCAAACTCTTTGTCTTTAAATATGTCTGCTTGTGTCTGTATATGTGTGGATGGATATATATATGTGTGTGTGTGTGTGTGTGTGTGTGTGTGTGTGTGTGTGTGTGTGTGTGTGTGTGTGTGTGTGTATACCCGTCCTCTTTTCCCCCTAAGGTAAGCCTTTCTGCTCCCGGGATTGGAATGACTCCTTACCCTCTCCCTTAAAACCCACATCCTTTCGTCTTTCCCTCTCCTTCCCTCTTTCCTGATGAGGCAACAGTTTGTTGCGAAAGCTTGAATTTTGTGCGTATGTTTGTGTGTCTATCGACCTGCCAGCACTTTCGTTTGGTAAGTCACATCATCTTTGTTTTTAGATATATTTTTCCCACGTGGAATGTTTCCCTCTATTATAATAATATATATTTTGTTTCAAGTTACCTTGGCAAATTCTTAGACACAAGCAATGCAACATTTTCACAATTTTTCTTTGTGGCACAAAACACTAGGCAAGAATCATGTGGTATTACTTCACACACTAATCGAGCAATATGGTCTTGGTCTCCATTGCATGATGGGGGCTGAAACATTCTTTTATTAGATACAAAATCATAACAATAATAAAAAGGTAGCAGACATTCTCCTTGCTTACTGGCATATCCATGGTCCTAACAAGAGAGAGCATTTCTTCAGAACCTTTCAATTTCGAATTGACCTCAAAAATATTTCTTTCGCATTTCACATATTCCTTCAGTTCCACAGGACGAAAATTGCGTGAGTAAATTTCAGCATTTAGGAATGTAGCAACTTCCTGAATGTTGCCAATGGTTGCACTCATTCCGACTATTTGGACATGCCCTAAAAATTAAAACACACACACTATGACAACAGTTTTTAAGAAATAATTATATGTACATGTTTCAAAAGTGTGCTTCAGTGGATATCGAGATGAATACCACATTGTAAATCTGAAGGGCCAAAATGAAATCCCCAGTTGGTTAAAATAGCTTTTCACTTATTTAATATGACTTCCAGTTCCACCAACATTCTGTGAAAATGAAAAATTCAACATTGCAAGAAAGTAGTGTTTAGTCCATAAAAGAAAATTTACTTATATTGCTGGCAATTAAAATTGCACAACATGAAGCTTATATGCAACAAATGTCAAGCAAATAATTAGCATTTCAGCACCACACAAAGTAGGTGGAAATAGTGCCATCTACATTCTGTATATCTTACTGATTCAGAAACAGCATTTGAATGTTGACTAATTGTGAGAAGATGGTGTGATGCCTCATGTCAGAGGAGGAAGGTCTACAAGCATGTGTCAGATTTGACAGCAGCAAGGTCATTAACTATCAAGACAGTGGTTTATTGTTCCACGACAGTGCTTCTCACATTGGTCGATTACAATTGCTATGTGAATATTGAATGAAGGGTTAGAGGAGCGTGAAACTCCATGCCATGCAGGGACTCAAAGGCCTCAAGTCCAAAGGGACAGACATTTTGTTCACTCAGATGTGAAGGACCATACAGCCATGTTACATACCTTATGTTATGAAACGGGCTTGTTTACAGAAAGACAGGTACTCAGACGGTGTAATGACTTCTTGAGCACCACCGACTGCCAACATTTCGGTTATTGTTGTGGCAGCAAAGAAAGACATGCCAATAGCGATGCACGCAATGATGACACTGGAACAGGAGTGGGTCATACTGTTATTTCAAATGAGTCCCCATTCTGCATACAGCATCATAATGCACATATCCATGTGTGGAGGCTCCAAGGAGAACAAACAAAATCAGACCACATTTGGCATCATTATAGGGTCAGCATCTGGCACGATCATATGATATGGGATACCCACTGGTTACACAATATGATTGCCTCTGGCTTGCAAATACAGTGGTTTAAAATAATAAGAAAATGTAAGTCTGTATGTTACTCATGCTATTCTGCCATATGACGTATGTGAGAAAAGTAATGAGGCTGACAACACAGCAAGTGACCTGGTAAACCTGTGTAGTTCTACTTGTGTGGACCAGTGTAATCATCCCTTCCAGATGCTCAGTCCAAGTTTCAGCTCTGTAGTGCCATCACGTGATTTTTCAGAGCACCATCAGCAAAGTTGTGTTTTTGTTGTGTGTTACGAAAATGGAACAGCAGAATTTAGAACATTGTTACACCATCAAGTTTTGTGTTAAACTTGGGGAATCCATGAGTATGACCCCTGAAAAGTTGAAACAAGGCTATGGGGAACATTCCTTATCTAGAACACACTGACACACATCATTTCTGAAAGGCTGAGAACACGCTGAAGATGAACCTAGCTCAGGGAGATCTTCAGACTGAGTAAGCTTGTATCTTATCAGATAGAATTAGTCACAAGCTCAAACAGCTAGCAAAGGAGGCCTTTTTCAGAGGGTGCCCAGTGTTAAATGTTTCCTTATATGGAAACTGTACACTTTCTGCTTTACTCAATGTTTAAAATTCCTTCCAAACTACTGAGAGGTTAAAATTAAACTTTCGCTACTTGAGCCAGTGTAGACAGAAAAGCATTTACGGTATGGGTACCCAACTTTATAGGGAAGGATATTCAGACTGTGTGCTGCAAGATTTGTGTTGTTACTAGAGTTACTGTCATTAAGTGTCGTTAGGCATCGGTACTGGTACAGCAACATACTGTTGAAACTTAAGCATCAGTGCATATTACAGTTGCAGACAATCTACATGAGCCTGAAAAAGGTGAGCAGGACCTTAATCATAAAGTTGTTTGAGCAATTTAACAACAATAGTGCTGCTCCTCTTTGAGAGTATCAAAGCATTACAGGAATACAGAGAGGTGCTCTTTCTGCACCAAGGTTGAAGAATGATTCAGAATTTCAAATTAACTGTCAATTTGGGAATTGCTCCTGGGAGAAGCCAATGGCCAATAGTGTCCCAAAATGTTGAAGAAGTTACTGGGGGCATAGCTGGGAATGTTGGACACAATGTGCAAGTTTCAAGCAGTGAAAGAGCTGTGCCATGACAGATGAACATTCCATGGTCCACCATTCAAAAAGTGCTGCAAACAACAGCAAAACGGTATTCATACAAACTTTACATTACAAAATTGTTAAGGCTTTCGTGGCCACTTGTTGACAAACTGCCTATTGGCTTCTGTCTCGGGTTCTTCGGCCGACATTCATCTAATGATTTTTCTGACGTTTCGCCAGCACGAGTGGCTGGCATTGTCAAAGCTTCACCCTCCATTGCTGGTGGTGAACTGGAGGCGAGCTCGCGGCCGCAGACTATATGCACCTGGCGCGCCAACGTCTGAGGGCTTCTCCGCGGTCATTTCCGGTGCGGTTCTCCTCTTGCTACCTGCGACAGTCGTTCGCTGCAGTACGGGCCAGGATCCGTTTACCTTAAGGCCTTTCAACAAGAAAGAGGAAGGCCTTAAGGTAAACGGATTCTGGCTGCCCGTACTGCAGCGAACGACCGTCGCAGGTAGCAAGAGGAGAACCGCACCGGAAATGACCGCGGAGAAGCCCTTGGACGTTGACGCGCCAGGTACATATAGTCTGCGGCCGCGAGCTCGCCTCCAGTTCACCACCGGCAATGGATGGTGAAGCTTTGACAATGCCAGCCACTCGTGCTGGCGAAACGTCAGAAAAATCATTAGATGAATGTCGGCCGAAGAACCCGAGACAGAAGCCAATAGGCAGTTTGTCAAACTTTACATTACTCTTCAGATCAGATAGTCATCACATTGAGCAACGTTTGTGGCCTGGACTGTAAGCATGAAAGGCAATTAAAAATGCTACCCTCTCAGGTGGACCTTAAAATGTTTGTCTTTAAATGGTTTTTTTGTTATTTATCTTCCACATGTCCTTACAAATGTTCCCACAAAGTTTCACTGTCCTACGCTCACTCATTTTTAATGGGGGCCCACTCAAGCAGTGAAAGTTTAATTGTAATCAGCCTGTAGTTACTTCTTAATTAGTCATGTCCACAGCTCAGTAGAAATTGATGAAGTCATTGGACAAGAGACTGAGAGGTGATTATGGTGGTTAGATGCAATAAACCTTTAAAGTTCTGGAAAATCTGCCTGATAGCCAAGCAAGGAGGGTGCCTGCAGGAAAGCCAATGGCCACCAGCTTTTCTCTCCAAGGATCTTAAGAGCTGGGGGATTAGGGCAGTCATTTCATTGTTACCCAATTCCAACAAGCACTATAAGTGTAAAGACTGGAAATTGTAACATATTATACGCTTGACCCTCGATTTAATCATCATTTATTCCACCATATTATGAGAAAAATATCTCACATACATAATCAAGACCGTTTCTGATTACAAGATTTGCCAGCAAAATAAAAGTTATTTTACTATTGTGTAAGCCATAAGGTAGAACAAATAGGTCAAAATGGTATAAAAAACACATTGTGTAAACTACCTTCATTTCATTTTCTTTACATTTTGTTACAGCATCAATTCAACATAAATTTCAATATACAGTACAGTTCCAAATACCTACTAGCAGAGAAACGAAGCTTTGTGAGGAGGATTTCCAGAGTTGCTGACCGTGAACTGTCTGTGTCTCCAATTAAATGCAATTCATCAACCACTATAAGCCCTATTTCTTCCATTCGCTTTGTCTCAAGTAGGCTGTTGACAATGCCAAGTGCTTTTTCCATTGTTGCTATGTATACAGAATGCCTCTTTCTTCTCTTTGTTGGAGGATATAGTCCCTTACCAGCTGCATACTCTTCTAGCATGAAGTCCAGGTCAACAGCAAAAGGGGCCATAGAGCGTACCTTTACTTGAAAGAAAGAATTTAATAGCAGAAAAAAGAACAAAAATTTCTACGTTTCTACACGTTGCAACACAGCTGAGAATTATATTTTCCATAAGAAACTTCCTTACCTTCTCTTGAACAATTGAGACATATGGTAAAACAAATATAGCATTTCTCCTGTGGCACAGTATTTCCCGAAAGATTAAAATCTCAGCAACTAAAGTTTTCCCTCCACTTGTAGGAAGTGCATAAACCAAATTCTTCCTGTCATTCAAAGCTTTTAAGTTCAAGCACTCTTCCTGCCATTCTGAAAATGAGCATACAATCCAATTTCTTAACAATACAAACAATACACCAACCAACTCCTACAAAGGGACACTGACTAACTGATATGTATTTTTTGTGTTCTTAACACCTATTAAAGATAAAGATGATGATGATGATGATGATGATATGCAATCATCATTCTTATTAAGACATTACAAAGTTCCATATGACAATAATTAATGAACAAATGAAGAGTCAAATAGATAGTAACTGGATAGTATTCCTGACATGTAAACTGGTCAAAAGGAACACTAGTTCTTAGATAGATCTGCATGCTTTTGCTGGTCAATGTACACATCAGGTACACTATCTAACCACATCCTAAACAACATTTCACTTATATAAGCATTCCGTAACATGAACTTAATATTACAACAGAAAATCAATAATTGTTGTTATTACATCTTGACTACCAATTTACATTCATTAAGAACAATGAGCAGAACAAAACCAAAGAGAAGAAAACATCATTTATTCAAGATGTGAAGATCCAAGCCAAATACATCTATCTAGCCTGAAATTTCAATTTTTAGTGGAGTGTTCACCAGAACTAACTTATCTTATACAAAAGTGTCATATGCTGAATTGAGACTCTAATCTGTATCTTTAGCTTTGCCCTCATAAAATGAAGATGTGTGTTTGTGTCCTTGTTTGATACTTCTTCAATCTGTTAGGCAGATTAATTCTTGTATGAAGTTGGAATCAAAAGGCACTTATGATTTATCATCTAGCTACCATTAGAACAGAAAACCAATTTATACTGTAAACATACATGTGATTACAGTGCACAGCAATTTGTAACATATCTTTAACAGTTAACTGGCAAGTCAAGCTGAAATGGAACTGCAGGGGAGTCATAAGAGATGAAGCAGTCAAGACAATGGATGTTACAGTAATTCCGAATAAATTACTTAGCGTAGTTTATAGACAGCCAGATTAATGTTCACATTTGTGAAAGAAAGTAACTTTAAATCAGCTGCAAAGTGTACACTGACTTCGATTAAAAATGAAAACTATGCACATATGTGCAGATTTAAGTTCCAGTCTAAAATAGTTTAATTTATCACAAAAGTTTACAATGTCAAATCCATGCTGTTAAAGGGAGTTTATCCAAATGAGATGGTAGAAACCACACAATATTTTGGTGCCTTCATGTGCTTCCTTCATCAGCTGACATGGCAGACAGGGGCATATCGTATCTGTATGTATGATGATACATATCTTCCCCAATTTCACCCCCGTCCTAACAACACTGTTTGTAGTTTGCTATCACATCAACTATAATGTTATCACGGAGACAAAATGCCTCAAATTCAATATCAAAGATGAAAGCAATCACTGGGTCATGATGAGATCCTTGGTTTATGTCCCTGTACCAACAGCTCATGGCTGTTTCTTGCTCTGTAACAGCACAGTTTCACCTGAAACTGGGCTTTGACAAAGCCTAAGGCCTGTTTCGGTTTAATACTCAACTGTAATCTGTTGTGTTGATTTATTTAAATGTCTGCAATGCAAATTTCTATAAATACCTTCGTGATGCTTTCAGTAACTTGTTTCCAGGGTAAGGTATTGTGGAGGAGATAACCCTAGTCTACCTATACAATCTGCAAGCCACTTTATGCAGTGTGGTGAAGGGTACTTCCAGTACCATTATCATTTTCCCCTTTCCCTGTTCCCTATGTGAATGGTACATGAAAAGATTGATTGTTCCGAAGCTTCCAAATAAGCTGTAATTTCTACGATTTTTTCAATGTGGTTATTTTACCAGATGTGTGTGGGATAAAGTAATCTGTTGCCCAACTCTTCTTGGAAAATACTGTCTCAGAATTTTAACAGTAAACCTCTTCATAATGGAGAATGCTTCTGCTGTAGCATCTGGCACCGGATTTTGTTCAGCATCTATGCAATGCTCTCATGCTCGAGTTGACAAGAGACTGATGACCTCTGACATACATGGAATGATGTACCTTTATCTTTCATTTGTTTGACTTTATGCACAGCCAAGTTAAAGTTATTGTTGCTGCCAGAGCTAGCAGCTCGGTATATAATAACCTACAAATTTAATTGTGTGTTCTTCCTATTATAATGTATATGCACAGATAAGTGAAATTTTGTAATCTGATATCCTTTCTGGAGTTACAGTTTTAACAGCCAACCAGGTATGCTGAAGCGCAATTTTTACTAAGACCTAGTGGACAAATTGATATATTTTCCGACACAACCAAGTCACATTTAATGTTTATAGCTGTATAATGATGACACCGACTATTCATTATTTAAATGGAAGTATTTACTTTTTCCTGTGGTATTGGAAAGGGCCTTTGGAGAAGACTTCAATAATGTAACACGAGTGGAATTTGATCGGTAGCTAATGTGATACCAGTGCTGCACAGTATCAAATAGAACACCTAATTCACATATGATTCATCTGCATATCTGTGAACATTAAGACCAATAGTCTTTGTTCTGCTGTTGTGGCAATCTCACAAGTTGCTAGTGAAGCTATGTACACTTTTACAAGCCTATAGCACTCCGTCTTCAGGCTACAAGTGGCCCATCGGGACCATCCGACCGCCGTGTCATCCTCAGCGGAGGATGCAGATAGGAGGGGCATGTGGTCAGCACACCACCCTCCCGGTCTTTATGATGGTTTTCTTTGACCAGAGCCACTACTATTCAGTCGAGTAGCTCCTCAATTGGCATCACTCAGCTGAGTGCACCTCGAAAAATGGTAACAGCGCGTGGCAGCCCTGATGATCACCCATCTAGGCACCGACCACACCCGATAGCGCTTAACTTCGGTGATCTGACGGGAACTGGTGTATCCACTGCGGCAAGGCCGTTGCCTCTTTACATCAGAATAACAATGCAGTTGCATGCTTAGATATATCAAAGGAATTTAAAGTGTGGAGGCAAAAAAGGCATATGATGAGACAAACGCAACCAACATTTTACAACTGTAACACACAACACACCTCACTACAAGACAGCTTGAATGTGTTAGTGGTATCACGATTCTTTCCACATTTCATTTCAACACTTTCACGGGAATGACTTTTGAAACTGGTAAGAGAACTCAAAATGGCATCTGTGAAAATTGAAAAATGACATGAATGCTTCTATGCAATATTTTGTATTGCTTACAAGCCATGGCAATATGCACTACTCAACAGTTGAGAATGAGGCCTACAAGGAAACACCAACAACTTTCAGTGACACGAAATGCTGAACAATATGAGCCTGTGCTGCAGCGATTCCAGATAAAACTGAACAAGCAGTATTGTTCATCTGAAATCGTGTATAATGCCCAAGAGCTACATTACGAGCTCTAGCTACAACAGTTACAATGATCAATACACGAAGCGTATCACAGTTATGTGTTTGCTTAAATTTCATGCAGTGGGGCAGATGTTTATTTTTCTCATGACATTGGGACACTGGTCTGTGGCAGCTATCTTTTCACTATTTGATCAAGTTCCTCACATGTCATGCCAGTTCTCTTTGAAGGCTCTTTCCTTTGGTACAGTAAAAAGATTTCCATAGTTATAATTAAACAAAACAAAGGTGGAATCTTAATTTGGCAAGGATAGACATTCACATGCATACAGCAGAAAAGTTATCACACTGACCATAATCACAACCACACACTGAGATATTTATTTTTAAAGATACAGTGGGTGACGAATCTTAGTGGCCTTATCCAGTATACAATCATTTATTTATTATTCATCCAGAGACAATCTTACAATTTTACAGGACTTGTCATCATAATACAATGAAAATAAGTAGCGCAAAAATATGCATACACACAGAATATATGAGCTCAGTGACTTAAAAACTGCACTGCCTCATTCTGCCAGCACCTATTACAATGTTCTTTGATACACACAGAATTTGCTCCAGATAATGTATAATAAAAACATCATTTTGGTATTCATTGCTGCAGGCATCAAGGACACCCACTGGTGACTCCTGAACCATGAACTTGACCATTATGGAACAATCTTCATGCACATTAGACACTGTATGGACAGTCTTGTACACCATCTTTGCACACAAAGAAGACAAATGGAGGTCACGTGACTTCCAAGTGGTGATACATAAATCCTTATGAGGCTTGAGGGAAAGAAGATGGACTCTTGGACCTACAGACCTGAGTGAGGTATAAAAGGGGCTCTAGTTTTAAGAGTCCGAACATCTTTAAACACTCTTTCTTCCAAAATTGAGTGTTTTTGTAAATGATAAGCTCATGTGTTCTTTTTTAAGTAATTTAAAACATTTCCTACTCTATAGTTCATTTAACACAACAGAAAAATATTTGAACCGTAATGTGTAAGAACATAAACTTTCCATATAACGTTTCATCCTCAGATCACTGTGTGTATAAATGTGTGTATTATTGTAACTGTGTTTAAATATTGCATTTTTTTCATACGATAACATGACTAACCTGCACTTATTTGTATATTTAATTGATTAATACTGTTTATTTGACCACACTGGATGTTGTATTGTAATAATTGCAAGGTCGTAAAACTGGCTTATTCCATATCCTATGGTCTGTTATCATGGCCGATATGGAATACTAAATAAATAAAATCAAAATAAATAGTTATACGCATTACAGCAAAACAATATTCTGCTAGGCCTACAGAAAAACTGTTGTAAAAGTTGTGCTTGGTGCTGGTGTTCCTTATGGGCAATAGTTTGCAGTGTCAAAAAATTGCTCACACATTCAGCAGCTTACTTGGAAAATACTGTAAATGGGTCTATGAAAAAGTACATCACAGTCACTGTTAATACTCACCATATAATGGAGATGCTGAGTCACAGATACGCACAACAAAAAGACTGTCACAACTGTTGTCACAAAGGTTGTCAGAGACTGCACACGTACGTCTATGTGTATGTGTGTGTGTGTGTGTGTGTGTGTGTGTGTGTGTGAGAGAGAGAGAGGCCTATTTATGACGAAGGCCTTACTGGCTGAAAGCTTTTTTGTGGCAGTCTTTTTGTTGTGACTATCTGCAACTCAGCATCTCCGCTATATGGTGAGCATCAACTGTCCTTTCATAATATTGTTACATTCCCCCTGGATTTTCCATTGTTTGATTTTCACTGTTAATACTCTGAAACAGCCTATTCAAGTTGAGCAACAATCTGGAAGCTGACATATATCTACTCAATGACCCACACTGGTACCCACTGCAGAGTATAGGGCAGGCAGTAGTCAGCATGGATATACATCAGGGTCTCACTGCAAACCACTGAATACTTTCTTTTTATTCACTTCATTATTCATTCATTCATGAATTTCTATTAATTAAAATATGAAGCAGAATCTTCTGGAACGCGGGACAAATCAAGGTAAATGTTGCTTTTGAAGTGATCACTGCAGAGTTTGGTTCAATGCAGCTTTCAAAGATAGTCTATCTTATGCAGACCTCATCATCTTTGCAGAGCAACTGTAACCTGCATTTACTTGGCCCCGTTTATTGTACTCTATCCCTAGATCTCCCTCTACTATTATTCCCTCCCCCAGTTTCCCTTCCTTGCCAAACAGACTATTCCTGGATGGCTTAGGATGCATTATACCAACTGAGTCCTTCCATTTGACAAGTTGTGCCATAAATTTCTTTTCTTCTCAATTTGATTCAACACATCTTCATTAGTTATCCAATCCATCCGTCTAATCTTCAACATTCTTCTGTAGCAGCACATTTCAAAAACTTATATTCCCTTCTCATCTGGACTGTTTATTGTCTATGTTTCACTTCTGCACATAGCTATAATCCAGACAAATATTTTCACAAAAAATTTTCTAGCAAATGTACAGGGTGGTCCATCTGAATTTTTGGATGAGATTATCTCAAAAACTATACATTGGGTACAATAGTGGGTAAGACAAGTTCATAAGCTCAAATGGGGACATCGAATGATACTAAACTTGACCCACAGCCCCCGCCACCTTGCGTGGGGTGGGGGGCAACTTTTACATCTTAAATGGAAACCCCAATTTTTTATTGCAGATTTGTATTCTCAATAAAAAAAAGGTAATCAAGTTTCATCTGAAACATTTTTTAAACCATTGACAGAGGGCGCTGAAATTGAGAAACATTAAAATTGGGAAAGAACTCTGATTTATTTAGAATGATCCGAGAAAGATGCATCAAATCGATGCAAAATGTGCACCGATTCTTTCATTATGCCAAATTAAGCTATACTTTCACAAAATGTATCCTACCTGCCACAGTTTTTGATGGAGGGAGGCGGAATGGTATTAAAATTTTGTTAGGGAACTCTTCACAATAGCATTACTCACCCGACTGTCGTGCTACTGTGGCCAAACTGTGAACTATGGCTCAGTACAAAGGTCGGTGCAATGCCATCAGATGTCACTTCACTTTCAGATTGTGGACCGTTAACATCAACTGACTAAAGTAAATTATTCTTTAGTGAAACATGGCTCACTATCCTCCTAATCCTCCTACAGAGATTGTTGATATGGTGTCAATTTTAGGTGAATGCCGTAACAATTACATTGCAGTTGCACAATTGTATATTGATCGTTTCCCAAACAGATGACATCCAAGCAAAAACATTATTCAAAATTGCACTCAAAGAGCTCGAAATAGATATGTGTACCGTCCACCTCGTCATCGCGAATACAATGAAAATGACGCTGTTACCCATACCGTTCTCGCCTGTGTTCAACTGGATCCTGAAATTAGTAGTCATGCAATTCAGGGACAAACTGGAATACCGAAATCAACTGTTTTGAGGATTTTTAAGGCACGCTTATCATATCACACTGACACAGGCATTAATGCCAAAAGATATGCAAATACACAAGCATTTCTGCCAATGGACCTCGGAAATGATAAGAGGTGACAATGATTTTTTTTAGATACGTTATGTTCACTGATGAAGCCACATTCAAAAACAATGGTGAATTAAATCATCATGATTGTCATTATTAGTCCCCTGTCAATCCACACTGGCACAGACCCATTGACAATCAACACAAATTGTCATTAATGGTCTGGTGTGGAATTTTAAATGGTTGCTTGATAGGACCGTATTTTTTTGGGTGAAATGTTACTGAGGAATCATATTTACAACTTCTCCGCGACTGTGGTTTCAACAGGATAGAGCAGCTCCCCATTATGTTAAAAATGTGCAGAACGTTTTAAATTTACGGTACCCTGGTCGGTGGATAGGATGCGGCGGACCAATTCAGTGGCCTCCACGTTCACCAGACCTAACATCTCCTGATTTTTACTTGTGGGGTTATTTAAAAAATATTGTCTATGAAAGACAGCACACAACCTGAAACGATACAGAGCAATGCATTCAAAGAGCATGTGCACCCATACCACAGGATGTACTGCTCAAAACTGCGGACAACTTTTGCAGACAATTGACTTTATGCATTGAAGCAAATGGGGATAATTTTGAACAATTTCTTTGTAGCTAATTTCATTAATTAAGCACGCCAAATTGTGAGAGGTAAGGGGACTCACACTAATGAAGTACCTGAACATGTGAGAGGCAAGGGGACTCTCACTAATGAAGCACCCCATGGGAACATCATTCCACTACGTCCATGTCGTCGTTCCTGGGTAACGCTAAAAGTAGGATACAGTATGTTTTGTACAAAAATAGGTTAATTTGGCATAATGAAAGAATTGGTACACACTTTTTATTAATTTGATGCGTCTTTCTTGGATGAGTCTAGATAAATAAGAGTTCTTCCACAATTTTCCTTTTTCTCTATTTCCGTGCCATCTGTCAATGGTTTAAAAAAAATGCTTCAGACAAAACTTGATTACTTTTTTATGGAGAATCCGAATCTGGAATAAAAAATGTTTTTTTTTTTGGTGGTTTTAGGGCGCACAACTTCAACGGTCATTAGCGCCCAGACTACGTTAGGAATGCACCGCGAGGCACAAGTTTAAAACAGCAACTAAAAGGGAAAACGCGATAAAAGATCGACAGGCATAGGATTAAAAAAAAAAAAAAACCACCATAATTAAATGTCCTTAGACAGGTTGGTCAATTTCATAAAACGAAGAACGCGAGCAGCTGCTCCTGGGTCATCTGCTAAAATGGTATCAAGAGTACATGGCAGGCCAAGATCAAGACGCAGTGTAGTAAAATCCGGACAGGACGTTAAAATGTGGCGGACCGTCAGCAAGTGCCCACATGGGCAGAACGGCGCCGGCGCAGCCGTCAGCAGATGGCGATGGCTGAACCGGCAGTGTCCAATTCGTAACCGGGCCAAAACTACCTCCTCCCGCCGAGAGGGGCGTGAGGAGGATGTCCAAGCCGCGGGAAGAGGTTTCAAGGCCCGAAGCTTGTTGGCCGTGAGTGCAGCCCAATCGGCATGCCACAGCGATAAAATGCGCCGACAAATGACCCTGCTACAATCTGATGAAGGGACACAACAAAAAGCTGTCCGAGGCTGGAGGACCGCAGCCTTGGCCGCGGCATCTGCAGCTTCGTTCCCAGGGATACCGACATGGCCAGGAACCCACATAAAGCTAACCGGAGAACCGTAGTCCACCAGCTGCTGAAGAGAGCGTTGGATCCAGTGCACGAAAGGGTGAACTGGATACGGATCACTGAGGCTCTGGATGGCGCTCAGGGAATCAGAGCAGATGACATAAGCAGAATGTCGGAGGCGGCAGATGTAAAGAACAGCCTGGTAGAGGGCAAAGAGCTCAGCTGTGAAGACCGAACAATGGCCATGGAGCCGGTATTTGAAACTTTGTGCCCCGACAATAAAAGAACAACCGACCCCGTCATTGGTCTTAGAGCCATCTGTATAAATGAAGGTCATATTAATGAACTTCGAACGAAGTTCGACAAAACGGGAGCGGTATACCGAACCGGGGGTAACCTCCTTTGGGAGCGAGCTGAGGTCAAGGTGAATGCGAACCTGAGCCTGGAGCCAAGGTGGCGTGTGGCTCTCGCCCACTCTAAGGGTTGCAGGGAGTGAAAAATCAAGGTGTTGAAGGAGGCGACGAAAGCGAACTCCAGGGGGTAGCAGGGCAGAGACATACAACCCATATTGACGATCGAGGGAGTCGTCAAAAAAGGAACGATAAGACGGGTGGTCAGGCATTGACAGTAGCCGACAGGCATACCGACAAAGCAGTATATCGCGCCGATAGGGCAGTGGCAATGCACCAGCTTCAGCATGATGACTCTCTACGGGACTAGTATAAAATGCTCCGATCGCAAGACGTCCATTAAACTTACCTTCCATATCCTTTGATGACACAATTACAATGTCATCAGCAAATTTGAAAGTTTTTATTTCTTCTCCTGAACTTTAAAACTCATTCCACATTTACCTTTGATTTCCTTTTACTGCTTGCACTGTATTTATCGAATAACATGGGAGAACAGGATTTAATCCTATCTCACTGCCTTCTCAATTATTGCCCCCTCCCGTAACTTCTGACTCTTATATATGCTGTTAGATTTCTACACAAGTCATACATAACATCTGGCTTCTTGTAGCTTATGACTGCTGCCTTGAGAAAATACCTAAGGGACCTGAACAAACATCTGGCAACTTCCAAGTTTCATTTGCAGATTAGTGTACTAGATCTGTTTTCACAACATTCACTATTTTGGAACTGGAATCATCCAAACAAATCCTCAAGTTGGGTGAGCCACTGTTTCTTTTCTAATGGAGCTAGAGTCCACAACTTGTCATCTTGACTTCTGCAGAACACAGAAATACCACAATGGAAGATTAGAAAACAATATTCTAAATATAATTAGGGTGTTTTATAAAATGCATTTTAACCATTAGCTGATTATTGACCATTAATCATCTACCGGTTTTTGTTATTAGCCATACTCCAGAAAGTTGTTGTTGTTGTGGTCTTCAGTCCTGAGACTGGTTTGATGCAGCTCTCCATGCTACTCTATCCTGTGCAAGCTTCTTCATCTCCCAGTACCTACTGCAACCTACATCCTTCTGAATCTGCTTAGTGTATTCATCTCTTGGTCTCCCCCTATGATTTTTACCCTCCACGCTGCCCTCCAATACTAAATTGGTGATCCCTTGATGCCTCAGAACATGTCCTACCAACCGATCCCTTCTTCTGGTCAAGTTGTGCCACAAACTTCTCTTCTCCCCAATCCTATTCAATACTTCCTCATTAACTATGTGATCTACCCATCTAATCTTCAGCATTCTTCTGCAGCACCACATTTCAAAAACTTCTATTCTCTTCTTGTCCAAACTATTTACCATCCATGTTTCACTTCCATACATGGCTACACTCCATACAAATACTTTCAGAAATAACTTCCTGACACTTAAATCTATACTCGATGTTAACAAATTTCTCTTCTTAAGAACCCCTTTCCTTGCCATTGCCAGTCTACATTTTATATCCTCTCTACTTCGTCCATCATCATTTATTTTGCTCCCCAAATAGCAAAACTCCTTTACTACTTTAAGTGTCTCATTTCCTAATCTAATACCCTCAGCATCACCCGACTTAACTCGACTACATTCCATTATCCTCGTTTTGCTTTTGTTGATGTTCATCTCATATCCTCCCTTCAAGACACCATCCATTCCGTTCAAGTGCTCTTCCAAGTCCTTTGCTGTCTCTGACAGAATTACAATGTCATCGGCGAACCTCAAAGTTTTTATTTCTTCTCCATGGATTTTAATACCTACTCCAAATTTTTCTTTTGTTTCCTTTACTGCTTGCTCAATATAGAGATTGAATAAGATCGGGGAGAGGCTACAACCCTGTCTTACTCCCTTCCCAACCACTGCTTCCCTTTCATGTCCCTCAACTCTTATAACTGCCATCTGGTTTCTGTACAAATTGTAAATAGCCATTCGCTCCCTGTATTTTACCCCTGCTACCTTTAGAATTTGAAAGAGAGTATTCCAGTCAACATTGTCAAAAGCTTTCTCTAAGTCTACAAATGCTAGAAACGTTGGTTTGCCTTTCCTTAATCTTTTTTCTAAGATAAGTCGTAAGGTCAATATTGCCTCACGTGTTCCAGTATTTCTACGGAATCCAAACTGATCTTCCCCGAGGTCGGCTTCTACTAGTTTTTCCATTCGTCTGTAAAGAATTCATGTTAGTACTTTGCAGCTGTGACTTATTAAACTGATAGTTCGGTAGTTTTCACATCTGTCAACACCTGCTTTCTTTGGGATTGGAATTGTTATATTCTTCTTGAAGTCTGAGGGTATTTCGCCTGTTTCATACATCTTGCTCACCAGATGGTAGAGTTTTGTCAGGACTGGCTCTCCCAAGGCCGTCAGTAGTTCCAATGGAATGTTGTCTACTCCTGGGGCCTTGTTTCGACTCAGGTCCTTCAGTGCTCTGTCAAACTCTTCACGCAGTATCGTATCTCCCATTTCATCTTCATCTACATCCTCTTCCATTTCCATAATATTGTCCTCAAGTGCATCGCCCTTGTATAGACCCTCTATATACTCCTTCCACCTTTCTGCTTTCCCTTCTTTGCTTAGAACTGGGTTTCCATCTGAGCTTTTGATGTTCATACATGTGGTTCTCTTATCTCCAAAGGTCTCTCTAATTTTCCTGTAGGCAGTATCTATCTTACCCCTAGTGAGATAAGCCTCTACATCCTTACATTTGTCCTCTAGCCATCCCTGCTTAACCATTTTGCACTTCCTGTCGATCTCATTTTTGAGACGTTTGTATTCCTTTTTGCCTGCTTCATTTACTGCATTTTTATATTTTCTCCTTTCATCAATTAAATTCAATATTTCTTCTGTTACCCAAGGATTTCTACTAACCCTCTTCTTTTTACCTACTTGATCGTCTGCTGCCTTCACTACTGCATCCCTCAGAGCTACCCATTCTTCTTCTACTGTATTTCTTTCCCCCATTCCTTTCAATTGTTCCCTTATGCTCTCCCTGTAACTCTGTACAACCTCTGGTTCTTTCAGTTTATCCAGGTCCCATCTCCTTAAATTCCCACCTTTTTGCAGTTTCTTCAGTTTTAATCTACAGGTCATAACCAATAGATTGTGGTCAGAGTCCACATCTGCCCCTGGAAATGTCTTACAATTTAAAACCTGGTTCCTAAATCTCTGTCTTACCATTATATAATCTATCTGATACCTTTTAGTATCTCCAGGATTCTTCCAGGTATACAACCTTCTTTTATGATTCTTAAACCAAGTGTTAGCTATGATTAAGTTGTGCTCTGTGCAAAATTCTATCAGGCAGCTTCCTCTTTCATTTCTTAGCCCCAATCCATATTCACCTACTACGTTTCCTTCTCTCCCTTTTCCTACACTCGAATTCCAGTCACCCATGACTATTAAATTTTCGTCTCCCTTCACTATCTGAATAATTTCTTTTATTTCATCATACATTTCTTCAATTTCTTCGTCATCTGCAGAGCTAGTTGGCATATAAACTTGTACTACTCTAGTAGGTGTGGGCTTCGTATCTATCTTGGCCACAATAATGCGTTCACTATGCTGTTTGTAGTAGCTTACCCGCATTCCTATTTTCCTATTCATTATTAAACCTACTCCTGCATTACCCCTATTTGACTTTGTGTTTATAACCCTGTAGTCACCTGACCAGAAGTCTTGTTCCTCCTGCCACCGAACTTCACTAATTCCCACAATATCTAACTTTAACCTATCCATTTCCCTTTTTAAATTTTCTAACCTACCTGCCCGATTAAGGGGTCTGACATTCCACGCTCCGATCCGTAGAACGCCAGTTTTCTTTCTCCTGATAACGACATCCTCTTGAGTAGTCCCCGCCCGGAGATCCGAATGGGGGACTATTTTACCTCCGGAATATTTTACCCAAGAGGACGCCATCATCATTTAATCATACAGTAAAGCTACATGCCCTCGGGAAAAATTACGGCCGTAGTTTCCCCTTGCTTTCAGCCGTTCGCAGTACCAGCACAACAAGGCCGTTTTGGTTATTGTTACAAGGCCAGATCAGTCAATCATCCAGACTGTTGCCCTTGCAACTACTGAAAAGGCTGCTGCCCCTCTTCAGGAACCACACGTATGTCTGGCCTCTCAACAGATACCCCTCCGTTGTGGTTGTACCTACGGTACGGCTATCTGTATCGCTGAGGCACGCAAGCCTCCCCACCAACGGCAAGGTCCATGGTTCATGTAAGGAGGACTCCAGAATGTAGGATACAACAAATTAGTCGTTGTACCCTACATCCTGGATGATGGTTAATGACAAACTGGTAGATGGCTAATGGGACAATAAACAGCTGACTGACAGTTAAATGCATTTTATAAAATACTTTATGGCTGTTGAACCTCACCCTATGGAAACATTATAAATCAGGGCGGTTATTGTATGGCATTTTTTAAAATTTTTGATACTGTTTCATGGGCAACAGCACCCCTTCCCCTCCTTCAGGTTGGTTTCATTTCATGAAAAAATTAGTTGTGTGAAATATGTACTAAGTAGAATAAGGAGAGGATGTGCCCCTGAAAATTCAGAAAAAAAGAAAGAAAGCCTTCAACAGAGAAAAATATTACTTCTGTAAAGTACAGTCACTAAGAAGTTAATGTAGAATGGTTTTTAAAAACAGTATACTTGACATGATTTTATTTTCCTGTGACCCCATGACACAATGATGAGAAGGCAAAGTGATCCGAGGCCTTCCTTTTTATGGCCCAGCCAGCACCACTCCAGACACCTTTCACTTTTGACTAAGTTAATTTATTGTTCGGGTATTACTCGAAGAAATACATGGCAGCAAACTGTCAACAGGATCTTAACGGTTTTCTTTTACAATTTGAGGTTGTGCAAATTAACTACGTGTCAAATTGAAACAGTAGCTGTAGAGCAAATGATGATTTATCAGCAAAAGCAAAAACTGTCACAGGAGCTAAGAAAAAACATACCAAATTTAGAAACTTTGTACAAACAATGGAGTCAACTAAAAAAACGGTGGTGGGGAGCTGGAAATCATCGGAAGTTCACAGGGGATAAGAAAATGAGGTTTCCAAAAACTTGAGGACTAGCACATGTTAATGGCTAGAGGAAGATAACCCATTTGTGATAAATCATTGAATTAAAGGAGGGCCAACATTTGTGCATAGAACTGACCGCAAGTCATTTTAGAAAGAAAGCTAGTAAGTTAACTGGGACAGGCCTAATGAGTAAGAGAAGCAAACCTGAAATTCTGTGATTATGTAATTGTGATAAAAATTTTATGAGTAAATTGATTTGAACATTAAGTAAAATCTACCAATACTTTAATTCTGATAGTGTCACCCATTTTGTCATCTTAATTACTCTCTGAAAGAGCAAGAAAATATCTTTGAAACTCTTGCTGAATGGTGTTTCCAGTCATACCTTCAAGCACTAGTTTCTGGCACATCAAATAAAGACTCTTTTAGACACATTTTTAGAAACATTATCAGGAAACGATCTCTTTGTATTTACCCTGTAGGCATCAGATATGGAAGTACTACGGAATGGAGAACCACCTGAAGTTCTCTGAGGCTATATGTATTATGATCATGAACTGCTCTACAGGCAGTTCACTTGAAGAGGCATGGGCACCTCTAAAAAGGCCATTCACAGAAACTGGAAACAAAAACATAAGCACAAAGAGGATAGGTGCGAAAAAACCATGGGTAACAGAAGAAATACTTCAGTTGGTAGATGGAAGAAGAAAGTATAAAAATATTCACAGAAATTCAAGATTAAAGAAATACAAGTCACTTAGGAACAAAATAAGCAGGAAGTGCATGGAAGCTATGAGGAAACGGCTGTATGAAAAATGTGAAGAAATCTGAAAAGAAATTACCGTTGAAAGGACTGACCCAGGATACAGAAACGTAAAAACAACCTTTAGTGAAATTAAAAGCAAGGTTGGTAATATTAAGAGTGCAATGGGAATTACAATATTAAATGCAAAGGAGGAAGCAGATAGGTGGAAAGTGTATACTGTAGGCCTCTATGACAGGGAAGACTTCCTGAAAAGATGATAGAAGAAGAAACAGGAGCTGATATAGAAGAGTTAAGGGATCAAGTATTAGAATCAGAATTTAAAAGAGCTTTGGAAGATTCAAGATCGAATAAGGCAGAAGGGATAGATGACATTCCACCAGAATTTCTAAAATTGTTGGAGGAAGTGGCAACAAAATGACTATTCATGTTGGTGTGTAGAATTTATGAGTCTGCCAAAATACCATCTGACTTTTGGGAAAAATTATCCACACAATTTCAAAGACTGCAAAAGCTGAAAAGTGTGGGAATTGTCACAAAATCAGCTTAAAAGCTCATGCATTCAAGTTGCTGACAAGAATCATACACAGAAGAATCAAAAAGAAAACTGAGAATGTTTTAGTTTGGCTTTAGGAAAGATAAAGGCACCAGAGAGGCAATTCTGACTTTGCGGCTGATAATGGAGACAAGACTAAAGAAAAATCAAGGCACCTTCATAGGATTTGTCGACCTGGAAAAGTATTTGACAATGTAAAATGGTGCAAGATGTTCAAAACTGTGAGGAAAATAGGGGTGGCTATAGGGAAAGACAGGTAATATACAATACATACAAGAGCCAAGAGGGAACAGTAAGAGTGGAAGACCAAGAACAAAGGGCTCAGACTAAAAAGGGTGTAAGATAAGGATGTAGTCTTTCACACCTACTATCCAAACTAAGCACTGACGAAGCAATGACAGAAATAAAAGAAAGGTTCACAAGTCGGATTAAAATTCAATGTGAAAGAATACAAATGATAAGATTCATTGACGACATCATTATGCTCAGTGAAATTGAAGAAGAATTACGGCTTTGCTGAATGAATTGAACAGTCTAATGAGTACAGAATATGGACTGAGAGTAAATCAAAGAATGATGAAAGTAATGAGAAGCAGCTGAAATGAGAGCAGCAAAAAACTTAACATCAGCATTGGTGATCACAAGAGAAGTAGACGAAGTTCAGGTATTCTGCTGTCTAGGCAGAAAATAATCCATGATTGACGGAGCAAGGACATAAAACACAGCTTAGCACAGGCAAAAAGTGCAGTCCTAGTCAAGAGAAGTCTACTAGTATCAAACATACGCCATAATTTCAGGAAGAAGTTTGTGAGACTTTACATTTGGAGCACAGCATTGTATGGTAATGAAACATGGACTGTGGGAAAACCAGAACAGAAGAGAAAGGATTGGGTTCTCTGGAGAAATGGTGAGGAAAGAAATACTTGGAAAACACTGACAAGAAGACACCGCAGAATAACTTCCATGGTTCTAGAGGGAGCTGTAGAGGGCAAAAGCTGTAGAGGAAAACAGAGAAAGGAATACATCCAGCAAATAACTGAGGACAGAGGTCACAAGTGCTACTCTGAGATAAGAGGTTGGCACACGAGAGGAATTTGTGGCGGAACATATCAAACCAGTCAGAAGACTGACGGCTTTAAAAGAAAAAAAAAAGAAAGAGAGTCAAACTGATATTGCCATGAGCCCAAGAAAGCACTGCAGGTGATTTTGTGCTGTTAGCAAAGGCACTCGCGTCAATCACATGTTGCCATAGCCCATTAACATCATTTCACCATACTGTCCTAATGGATACATTCATTGCACGTCTCACATTGATTTCTGCAGTTATTTCACATTGTGTTGCTTGTCTGTCAGCACTGAAACTCCAAACAAATGCTGCCGCTCTTGGTCATTATGTGAAGGCTGCAGGCCACTGTGTTGTCCTTGGTGAGAGGTAATGGCTGAAGTTTGGTATTCTTGGCACACTCTTGACACTGTGGATCTTGGAATATTAAATTCCCTAATGAACTTCAAACCTGAATGTCCCATGTGTTCAGCTCCAACTACCATTCTGCATTCAGAAGCTGTTAATTCTGTCATGCAGCCATAATCAAGTCGGAAATCTTATAACATGAATCACCTGACTACAAATGACAGCAGCGCCAATGTACTGCTCTTTTATACTTTGTGTATGCAATACTATCACCACCTGTATGTGCGCATATCGCTATCCAATGACTTTTGTCTCATCCATGTAGATAATTGCATCATATGCAAAATTTCTGAGGTTGTTATTAATATACAACATGAACAGTGAGAGTATCAATACAATGCGCTGGGGCATTTCTGAAGCTATATCTATGTCTGCTGATGGCTTTCTGTCCAAGCTGCATCCTTGATACCAAGGAATCCTCAGTTCAGTCACAAATATAATTTGACACACCATATGATCATACTTTATTTCATAAACTTTGCTATGGTACCAATTCAAGTGCTTTTAGGAAATCAAGACATACTGCATTTGCATGAATGCCTTGGGCCACAGTTTTTAGGATGTGATATCAGAAGCATGTGAATTGTGTTCTGCATAACTGATGTTTTGGGAATACATGCTGGTTAGCATGGAGGAGGTCATTCTGTCTGAGATACCTCATTATGTCTGAGCTCAAAATATTTTGTAATATTCTATGACAGATGGGCATCAATGACATTGGACGGCAGTTCTGTGGATCACTTCTGCTGCCCTACTTGTTTAAATGTGACCTGTGCTTTCTTCCAATTACTGTATCTGCTTCTGTATATATGCTAATAGGGATTCCATTGAGCCCTTGAGCATTGTTCAATTTTAGTGATGTAAGATGTTTCTCAACACCACTGACAAAAGCACTTACTTCAGCAGCCTCCCTTTTAAAGGAATATTTTTACTTTCAATCTTCTACCCTCAATTTTAGTTCCCAACTTGTCCAAAGGTGTCTGGACACTAACTTTGATGCCCATGACAGCCTATATGTAAGAACAGTATTTCTTTGGATCTTGTGGTAAGATTCTACTATGGTAGTCATAAAAGGCTTTACGCATTGCCCTTTTCACATTCATTCACTACTATCTCTCTATCCTTTGTACTTTGGTAATCATTGTTGCTAAAACTCGACAATTACCACATGGTTACTGGTACCAGTTCCAATATAGAAATCCTCAAAGAGGTCATATCTATATGATGCCCTCAGATGTAATACATTTCTGTTATGAGTGGGCTTCCAAACTATTTGTCCTAGACAGTTTCAGAGGAAACATTTATTGTTGTTGAAAAGGACTTTTGTCATGCCCACCACTTCAAAAACTTGAACTAACCCAATTTGATTGTGGGGTGATAAAAATTCTCTCCAATGATGACAGTACAATCAGGGACTTGTATTAGTGAACCGAGGTTTTCACACAAGATTACAGTTACGTCTGGTGGTGAATCTGCTGCTTAATAGCAAGATCCAGTTTCAAGTCACATCCAACCTTTAGTCTGAGTCTTGCCCAAACAACTTCACATGCAACTTCAGTTTCTCTCTTGGTGGATCTGCATTGGACTACTGCCACAAATACACTACTTTCATTTACCACTGGCCAATCCTTTTGACACACAGTTGGATTTATCCTATAAATGTAACTATAAACATAAGGGTTACATTTAGCACCTTTCTGTACCTAGTTTTATGTGAGCTCCATTGCATTTTAAGTGGCAATTGAAATTGTGGCACTTTGTTGCAAATTCTATGATTTTAATAGTTCAATAGTTCTGAGATTCATAAAGCTATCACTATCTAGACTGGATGTAGAGTCACAGAATCTAAAAAACCCTTTTGTGTGTACCAGAAATACGAGTACAATTGGCTACGAGGGTAGCAAGCTCTTATGTTTAGTGTAACCCTGAGAAATTTAGGATGGACATTACAGGTCTCAATCCTATGGCAGAAGTCAAGAAGGTCAACTCCTTCCTTGTTACTGAACCTTGAATGCAGCTGGTTAAAGCCTCCCAGTCAATCTATACCCCGGTGGCCATTATCAGTTTTGGTGACAATGCTGCCGACTGTCAGCTCTGTGGGAATTCAGTTAGCAAGACTGGTGTTCTTAGTCTTCTCTGCCAGTCATTGTAATGATCCAAGTATGTCCTCAAAATGCGGGTGAATGGTATAATTTGTTTTCACATGTACCAGAGTATATAGCTAGTTGCACCCTGCTCTTTTAATGGCTACTGGAACTCTCTTCAATACGTGCAATACGGCCGCCAAGGCACACACTACAAGTGCACAAGGTGATCCTTCTCATCCCTTGCAGCCAATTACATATGGGGTACCACTATTCACTGTAAGTTTGAACTGCTTATGATTGACAGTCAACTACTCTTCTGTGTTTGCTTGCTATTAACAAACCAAAATCTTTCTTGAAACTAGTAAGTGAAAGGCACTAGGAATATTATCATATGGTAGCATATATGGTCAGTCTGACAATACAAAAATTAGTGAATTAAGAACTTTCAACAAAATGAATTCCTGAATGCCTGAAAAAGAGTAAGCCTGCAACTACTTATAAGCATGGTGATATGAAAATTCTACAAATTATAAGTCAATTACTACTACATCCATCTTGCCTAAAATAGTGGGAACTGTCACGAAAAATTGTATGTTACATTTTACAGAGTAGAATAACATACTCAAAGAGGCACAGCATACTTCTGGAAAACTGCAGATATATCACGACAGCAGCAGTTAACATTGCAGGCAATGTAACTGTGGCATTAGATCAGCAAAGAGAAGTCTGGGGCAATTTTCCTCGTCCATGCTAAAGCATTTGATTGTGTATGTCACATCATAATAATACATAAACTAATACTGTCATGGTACCAGAGGAATAGCAACTGAAATAAAAGAGTATTTTTTTCTGGAAAAGAGAGACCCAAGTGTGGAAGTCAAGCATAAAATAAATGATGCTATTAATTTATTACTGGTGTGCATTCAGGATCAGTAATTCCGTAGCAACAAATTCAGAGAAGTTCATATTTTGACTGTCCACTCACTTCACATATTCACAACAATAATGTACTTGAAAACAAATAGATACATTATCAGAATACGGGAAATAAGGATGTTTATTTTGTTCATAGAGAGCAACATAATTTAACTGAAAACGACCCCACAATTTTGGGTGCAGCCTTTACAATAAACTAACATACAAAATATAATGACGAGATAACTCCCATAGTCAGAATTAAATTAAGAAGCTATTAGGTCCCATCTTGTCTATGTAGTCTAAAACAGTTCCTAAGGCTAGACATTAGAGAGGAACATATTCAAATTACAAATTATTAAGATCACTCTGGATCCATAAACCAAGAAATGTAAGTATGCAGTGTCATTATTTGTTTATATAAGAATGGTCCCACGGTTGTTATTCTCGTGCGCGTGTTCCAAGTAGTGCTGAAGTAATGAAGCAGCCAAAAAGTAGAATTGTGATTATGAGTCAGTAGATTGGTGTTTATTTCCAAGTATGGTTTAATTGTGGTTTATCTTGATTAGTGTATGTTTGTGAAATGTGTATTAAGTACTGCAGATATAATACCAAGTGAGGGGTAACAGAGAGCACCTAGCCTGCACCTCGCCACCCCGCTCTTTGCTACCGAAAAAACCCCACTTCGCAAACTGCACACACACACCTTGCCCCACCAAAGAAACAGGCATCATATCAATTTTTAAGGTAGCTGAAAAATGGATACTGAGTAGCAGCACGTGTACTCAGTCATTTGCCAAGAAATCTAAAGCACTATGTTGAGGACATTTTCCACACTGTAGGCGGGTATGCGACATCTACAGCCACCTTAGGTTTTCCAGACATTTTCATCAACATGACAGTGGAAACAAGTACAAGATATGTTTGGATCAATAAGACCAGATATGCATAGTAATTGTTATGCTTATGCCATCAATTTGATCCCATCAGCAGATCTCTAGAATCATACAGAACAATTCTGATGGGTACTACAAACATTTGGCCATATATTTTACCTATGTACCAATTTAAGGAGTCTGTACATTAGGTATAAGTAGCTAAGGTAGTGCAACTGTTCTGTAATGTAATCCAAGGAGAATTAAATTACAGATACTGAACTTTATGATCGAATGAGTACATTACACATCCTTATTTGAGAGCTTTATGAGAGACATGGGGCAGAGGATTTTATAACATATTTAATTACAATTTCATAATATCTAATGTGATAGAAACAATAATTTTATACATTTGAGTTGCGTAAAATTGCTTAAGTTATGTGATTTGAAATGCTGAGCATTTTATCAAGATTTTATTCGAAATATAAAAAACCTGTAAGTTCCCTGAATGAAATTTTCAGTCTGCAGCACAGTGCGCATTGGTGCAAAACTTCCTGGCACATTAAAACTGTGTGCCAGACCGAGACACGAACTCGGGATCATTAGCTATACTTCTACCAGTACCTTGTCTTCTTCCTTATGAACTTCACAGAAGCTCTATTGAAAAACTTCCACGACTACCACTCATGGAAGAAAGGATATTATGGAGACATGGCTTAGCCACAGCCTTGGGGACATTTCCACAATGAAATTTTCACCCTGCAGCGGAGCTCCTGAGTTCAAGTCTTAGTCTGGCACACAGTTTTAATCTGCCAGGAAGTTTCATATCCTAATTACGTTTGTAATCCCAAGGAGGTTGACTGGAGTCAGACTCATTCCTGAACTTTCACAAAAAAAGGTAGGCCTAGTTCCTTTATAAATAAAATTTTCTAAAGATGATGTTAAACTTATCTCACGACTGACTGCAGCAGTATGCCATTCTCAGCTGCTTGGAAATGCATTAATTATTAATATTTGAATACATTTTATTCTCTATTTTGTTATTTTTTTACTTTTATTCATAGAGATTTCACTAAGACAACAAAGTATACAACACCATGGAACTATAAAAACTACATCATCCCATGGAGAAAACAAATCATAATAACAACAAGAGCCGATGATTAGAGTGCACCAATGTTAAGCATATATGCTTCTATATTAATTATTGTAAGCTTGGATATTAATTCAAGCTGTTTACCACCCACAGTAACATAGGGGCCTATTATGAAAAATCTCCCTGCCCCCTCCCCTCCCTGAAACAACTATTGCTAAAGAACACAAGACTTGTCTTAACCAACTTTCTCCCTTGCCCTTTCTTTTACCATTGTATTACCTCAATTATTCTATCAAAAGCAAATATTTAAATTCAACAAAAGTTTTAAACATTTTTGTGTGTCAGTTCTGTTTCAAGTGCCTATTTCTATGACAGCTACATGTACACACTTACCCCAAACATTGTTACAAACTGGTTAATGTAGGTATACACACAGAATGATCAGTGAACATTTTCATAACTTAAAAACCTCTGGAGAGAGCGGAAAGTATTTTACAGCTATTGGTCAGAGTGTACTATCTGTCACAGTACTGTGGTTGCAAGTACAAACATACAGGTAGCAATACTTTTACCCAACACAGAGACACATAAATCAGGTGTGTAATATGCTCTACTCAGGAAACTATCCACAACATAAAAGCTTTAAAGTGGGTGTGAAAGAAAGTGTAATAGCTGCACACTGTCTGAAACAAAGTTTTGTATGTATAAATCATTGCGAAAATAGGTTTCATGCAAGGGGGCAGTGAGTCTAAAACTATGTAACTATGTGAGCACATACCATAAAGCTTATCGATGCCTTTACAAGACTTGATGAGCGATTCTACTTTTTTTGGTAGTCCAAAGAACGGACCATCAAGACGACTTAGATCTTTGCTACTGTCCATGCTTATGTTTTCGTTACAAAACAGTTTTGGTGTTACAGGTTTCTGCGCATTCATAACCAATGCTTGTCGTATTTTTTCTTGCATTGTGATAGCCGGCGTTTGCTCTAGGCCTATACATTTAGATTTATTTTCATTTAGTACACTGTGAATCATAGATTCATTGGTCCAGTTAATGGACAAATCTTTCAAATTATCATGTATTTCATTATGATTAACTATTCTTTGTTCAGTATCATTGGCACATTCAAATTCTGCTGCGTTGGATGCACATGTATCAAAGCCTTGACTTGCGAACACGTTTTTAAGTTCGTCATGTATCTCATCAGTACCTGTTTCTTTAGTCTCGACGACACCGAGATCTATGGCCTGTAAAACAGAATCATCTTGGGTAAGCATCTGCTTTTGTGTGAAACTAATAGTTTCAGTCGAAATGCTGGAGCACAAGTTGCCATTTACATTTTTAAATAATTTCTCTCTTAATCTTCTAGTTACTGGAGATTTTTTTGTAACGGTTCGTTTCTGCTTCGAATTTCTTATAGGCGTTATATTCTCGATCAATGTACTAAATAGAGCCTGATCTGTTTTAAGCAGCTGCGACACGTTTCCAGTTTCTTTAGTCTGTTGTGAAACTCTTCGTTTGCTTTTGTATTCTACTGAGTCATTAACAGTGCTCCTTTTCCTTCGAGGGGTGGATTCTGATAGAGGTAAGACTGTTGTCGTTGGCAACTGGCACATAGAAATGTCAAGAATATTAACCTGCGTTCCTTCTAGTACAGCCTCTTCGCACTTTCCCAAATTAGAACACGATTTACTTTTACTGCTCCACTTAACGTACCCCATATCAATATTTGCTTCTTTATGTCGAATATTTAACTTCATAATCTTCTGGTCAGTCATTTTCGTAATTAATTTGATGCACAGAACACATTATCACACAAAACCACAGTTCAAAACACTAACTTCGGCCTTCATCGGCACAGTATACCGGCAATATGTTGTCATAATTTCAAATCTTAAGTTCTTCACTGTCACAACTATTTGTCCTTCAGCTCAGTTTTTAAACTACACTACGGGCAATCAGTTATCGATGATCAAATAATTCACACGACTTTTTTTAACTCATACGCAACGATTTACCAACTTCAAGCCCATACCTCCCGCCTTCTTTGTAAATGGTGTCGGCAGGCGGCGCGGTAGTCGCAAACAAATGAACCACATCTAATTCAAAGTGAGTTGTCATCGAGTATTCTATCACAAGTGAGATATGGCATAGGCTACAGAACCTCAAAAAGCTTGCATGTCGTTGACTTTTCTGATACTTATTGTACAACAGTTTTGTGATCAACGCTCAAGAAATAGGGCTACCAAATAATTGCAACTTCCTTTGGCGTCTCTCTCACTTCTGTCTTAAGTAACGTCACATTATTTAATAGTAGACGAATATCCTGCATTACCTTACTTTTATGGCAATACACATATTAGTTTTCATATGATCACTTCCAGAATTGTCACCGGTTTGTTTGAATGTGAATAGTAATTCTATATCATGAAAGCATTCGTGTTAATCTAAAAAACTACGGTGTAGTAAGAGTATGCTTAATTTTCGTTTTGTCGTTTGTTGGATGTGCGGTGCAACAACCAAGAATTACACCTGATTAGGCATTTGTTGGAGATTGCATAAGTCAACTACAAGCGTGTCAGGTAATGCGCAATCATTTTGTTTGAAATTAGTGAGAGATTGTTATTAATTTTTTTATTTCCTCGAGAATGTGCCCAATTTTTTTTATAAGCTAAATTAAACTTCACGAGAACTACTGCTGGCGCAAATAAGCATCACAACAAATTGATGACGCGCTTGTATACAAAAACAGACATACATTGCTTCGTTTCTGTAAGACGTTAAGAAATGAGAACATTCTTTTGAATATGGGGTCTCTCAGCTCAGATGAATGGAAATTTTCTAAGTATTTTGCAGCGAAAAAAGAAAAGAATTGTTTTTTTCTGAAAAACGATCTGCTTGCTTTCAGTCTTAAGTATCAGCTAAAATTTAAGAATTTTTCCCACAGAAAAGTCTGTAGTCTCGTGCTCAGGAGCAACGACACGGTGGTAATGATTTGAATAAGCCGCTAGACCTCACGGTAACAGCGAATGTACGACTTTATAGTTCCACGAGCGGCCACTAGTGGCTCTCGCTACTTTCAGCGTTAGCGTCTGTGGTAACACTGTGGGAAGCGCGCCAGTCTCCGTTTACGACTGTTGTACGGGCGAATCCGCTGGTGCTTACATTTTTTATCTTGTGCGGGAGTGAGTGGTTTTTCGCACATGCACGTTTTCGAACATCCGATGCCGCGGCCGGCATATGATGCGGAAAAGCAGGTACAGCTTTTACTGCTAATCTTCTTTTATGGATAAAAGACTAAAATTATGAAACGGAATATGTGCTGATTTGCTTGAACGTGTAATAAACCAGGGAAAAGTGTCTTAAATACCGAGAGAATATACCGGAAACGAAGCTGTTGTCATGTAAAAATTATTTAAATGGTGAAAGCAGGTAGCTGTTTAGTTTTCTCTTTTCTCAAGTACGTGGAATTTTGTTTGTGTCTTCGTGTTCTTCGAAACTTAAAATTAATAACTGTTCGTTCATTGTATTTTCAACATATTAACTGTTTCTGCAATTATTACTGGGGAGATACTCATTTTCGTCTCGTAAGAAACGACCTCTTCGTTTTTCAAAGGTAAATTTGAAAAAAATGTTGATTATTAAATTAAGACATGAATTAATAACTTGACTGGTGGCACAGCAAAACAAATATTTTCTTTATAACAGACACAGTACCAATGCTTAGTTAATATGATCACAGTCAATTCTGATAGAATAATATATTCTATTTAAGAGTCCATATTTCTCCAGTTAGCTGAAGTGTTTTCTGTTCTTATTCTAAAATGTATTATTTCCCGGCTGCGATAAAAATTGATCATCTCCCACGACAAGTAGACTCGGACCCAACAGTTAAAAATATTCTATTATATGCATGAGGGTTTCGTTGTCAAAAACAAATTTTTATTGGAGAAAGTATAACACGCTGCCTATTAGTAGTATTGATTGTAGATCACGTCCTTGTGGACAAGACTATTTTTTTTCTTTTTTTTTCAGCGAGCAGGGTGGCACAATAATCAAGGCATCTGACTAGCGTTTGGAGAGAGTGGTATTCATACTCCAGACTGGCCATCCAGATTTCTGTTTTCCGTGATTACCTTAAACCTCTGACGACACCTTGGGAAAGTACGCAACCAATTTTCTACTTCATCCTCGTCCTATACAAGGTTGTGCTTAGTCCATATGACCTTATCGGCAACAGGATGTTAGTTCCTAGTTTTTATTTTCTTTTTTTCCTTGGTTTTAGTGAGTTATTTAAGCCGTGTTCATTCGTTATTTGATGTACAGGCTGTGTTTACGTAACGTCAAACGTACTTTTGCTTCTGGCACCAGTCACATGATTATATTCCCTACAAGGCCTGGCAGCCAAGAATAATTTCCGTGAAATCTGCTATTGATGCGAAACCACGGTGCAGTTCTAATGTGATGGGAAAATATTGCGCTTTCCATCCCCAGCAGGCTAGGGTTCATAGTAGCGACTACAGTTTCACTGCAATACAAAGTACGAAAATTTTGAAACTAGCTCGCTTACAGAAAGGTTCATCTATAAGAAGCAGTCAAATGAAAAAGAGACACGGAAAAATAGTAACTTAACTTTTTAATATTCCAAAAGTAATCGGCATAGCTGTTAATACATTTATCCCATTGTGAGGCAAGACACTCAGTGGTTTCATGGGAAAATTTTTGCGGTTTCCTATGGAACCATGATTATTCCCTGACGTGTACGTCATCGTCCGAAGCAAATCGCCGGTCACGAATGTCTCTCTTCAGTGTCCAAAAATAAGGAAAAAGCAAGGGGTGCGCTCGGACTGTATCGAGGACGTGTAAGGGCTTGCCGTCAATTTGGCTCAGACGAAGACGTGCACGTCTGGGAACAAACATCATTCCGTAGGCAACCGCAAATATTTTTCCATGAAGAAACTGTCTATCTCGTCTCAAACTGAGGTACAAGTTTTAACAGTTATGGCGATTATTTTTGAAGTAATAAATAGTTTACTTACGTTTTCCCACCTGTCTCTTTTTCATTTGTCTGCCAGTTATAGAATGAATACATCTACATGGATCTCTGCAAATCACTTTTAAGTTCCTGGCAGAGGGTTCACCGAACCAATTTCACACTTCTCTGTTATTCCAATCCCGTATAGCGCACAGAAAGAACGAACAGCTATACCTTTCCGTACGAGCTCTGGTTTCCCTTATTTTATCGTGGTGATCGTTTCTTCCTATGTAAGTCGGCGTCAACAAAATATTTTCGCACTCTGAGGAGAAAGTTGGTGATTGGAATTCCGTGAGAAGATTCCTTCGCAACGAAAAACGCCTTTGTTTTAATGACGTCCATCCCAAATCCTGTATCATTTCTGCGACACTCTCTCCCCTATTTCGTGATAATACAAAACGTGGTGTCCTTCTTTGAACTTTTTCGATGTACTCCGTCAGTCCTGTATGGTAAGGATCCCACACCGCGCAACAGTTTTCTAGAAGAAGACAGGCGTAGTGTAGGCAGTCTCCTTACTAGACATGTTGCATTTTCTAAGTGTCCTGCCAATAAAACGCAGTCTTTGCTTAGCCTCCCCCACAACATTTTCTATGTGTTCCTTCCGGTTTAAGTTGTTCGTAACTGTAATTCTTAGGTATTTAGTTGAATTTACGGCCTTTAGATTTGACAGATTTATCGTGTAACCGAAGTTTAACGGATTCCTTTTAGCACTCATGTGGGTGACCTCACATTTTTCACACCGAACAGATATCTTTTCTAAATCGTTTTGCTATTTATTTTGATCTTCTGTTGACTTTACTAGTCGATAAACGACAGCGTCATCTGCAAACAACCTAAGACGGCTGCTCAGATTGTCTCCCAAATCGTTTATATAGATAAGGAACAGCAAAGGGTCTATAACACTACCTTGGGGAGCGCCAGAAATCACTTCTGTTTTACATGATGACTTTCCGTCAATTACTACGAACTGTGACCTCTCAGACAGGAAATCACGATCGATGTGTCAACATTTCGTTAAACGTCGCTTTGAGGCGAAACTTCTGGCTTGTCCTCTATGAATATACGTCCCTTGTACCACATACTGTGCTTGAGATGGTATTGTTTCATTCATGGTGTTTCGCAGATTTCTTTAAGAAAGAGAAGCTCCAAGAATATGAAACGAGTCAAACTACGTAATATAAAAAGGCAGTCAACTCGTAGAAACGTAACTTTATTAACCCTAGAACACTAAAGGGGGGAAAATGTTGCACCATCGTAAATTTTACTACACGTTTTATTCAAAGGAAGTCATAATTTGTAGTTCTTGCGCTAGTTAATTACAATTATAAGGTCTCCAGTGATACGTCACTTATAAAATATCCTCTCTTATACTCTATACTGACGATACCAGATTAGCGGAAACCTCGAATTTGAACCAACTGCAGTCGTAAATTTTAGGAGGGCTTAGTAATCAAGGGTTAATAATAAACTTCCACTATACTGGTTAATACCATTTTTGATTACACCAACTGAATATACAGGGTTTGGACAAAAATACAGAAACACTGCTGGAAATGCATGCTTGAACATAAGCGCAGATGGTAGCCAAGCCTGCAGGTTGTACTGTTGTATTTGACCACGAACGGCACCTGTGCAACGGCCTCCATACGTCTGCAGGTGTCGTTCGTGCTCATAACAGTGTTCTGGTAGTTGTGAGTGCGTTATGTCGGAGCTTGAATTGGAGCGCGGGCAAATTGTTGGTGCTCATGTGGTAGCTACTTCCTTCCGAAGACTTAGACCGCATATGGGAAAAACGCAAAAACATCATCCACTAAGTGGGCAAAGCAGACGAAAGATTGTGCTGGGTTTCATAATGGACGTTCGTTGAAGAGCATTGTGACGAAATATAAGAGGACACTGCAGAACTGAACGTCGCATTTGCGAAGCCTGTCGGCACCAAAACAACACGAAGGGAGCTCCTTAAGTAGGGAATTGCAGGGCTAGCGGGAATCCGAAAATCACTCAACAGTGACGCAAATATCCGTAACAGGAAAACGTGGTGCAAAAGCCACAAAAACTGAATTATAGAGCAATGGAGAATGCTGAGCCCTGTTCCACACTGAATCTAACTTCTGGCCGAGTTTAAAATGGCTCTGAGCACTATGGGACTTAACATCTGTGGTCATCAGTCCCCTAAAACTTAGAACTAGTTAAACCTAACTAACCTAAGGACAGCACACACATCCATGCCCGAGGCAGGATTCGAACCTGCGACCGTAGCGGTCACGCGTTGCCAGACTGAAGCGCCTAGAACCGCACGGCCACACCGGCCGGCGGCCGAGTTTATATCCGTGCAATAATACATGGCGAGGGTTTCGGCATTGATTTAGGTAGCTGTGTGGTAGTATTTCATGGGCCCCTTGGTTACTCTGCAAGGCCGCATTAATGCCAAGGATTGTGCGATCATTTTAGCTAAGCAGGTTCATCCCATGGTACAATATTTGTTCCACAATGGTGATGCTGTGTTCCAAAAGGACTAGGCCCCTTTTCACACAGTTCGCATCTTCCAGGACTGGGTTTGTGAGCTTGAGAATCAATTGTCGCATCTCCCCACCAATGCAGTCACCATACTCAATATTATCGAGCCTTTTTGGTCTACTTTGGAGAGAAGCGTGCGTGGTTACTACCCACCTCCATCATCGTTACCTGACCTTGCCACTGCTTTGCGGGAAGAATTGTATAAAATTTCCTTGAGAAGCATATAGGACTGTGTTTATTTATTCTGAGACGACTGGAAGCTGTTTTGAATGTGGAAGGCTTTCCTACGCCGTACTAGGCATGGTAATGTGTTGTGTTTTCGATGTTTTCATATTTTTGTACACCTATCGTATCCTAGTAAATTAGAAAAAAAGATGCTGCTTTGAATAAAAGGTACTGCTCTCTGAGTTGTATTAAATTGCACCTGTTTATTTTATATTGGCGATTTTATATTATACACTGGTATTTTTCGAAGAAAATGGTTATATACCTACATCTGAAGAAGAGAAATTTGTTAACGTCGAGTGTAGTTTTAAGTGTCAGGAAGTCGTTTCTGATTGTATTTGTATGGAGTGTAGCCATGTATGGAAGTGAGACATGGACGGTAAATAGTTTGGACGAGAAGAGAATAGAAGCTTTCGAAATGTGGTGCTACAGAAGAATCCTGAAGATTAGATGGGTAGATCACATAAGTAATGAGGAGGTATTGAATAGAATTGGGGAGAAGAGAAATTTGCGGCACAACTTGACTAGAAGAAGGGATCGCTAGGTAGGACATGTTCTGAGGCATCAAGGGATCACCAATTTAGTATTGGAGGGCAGCGTGGAGGGTAAAAATCATAGAGGGAGACCAAGAGGTGAATACAGTAAACAGATTCAGAAGGATGTAGGTTGCAGTTGGTTCTGGGAGATGAAGAAGCTTGCGCAGGATAGAGTAGCATGGAGAGCTGCATCAAACCAGTCATTGGACTGAAGACCACAACAACAACAACAACCTACATCTACACGGTCCAGACACATTAATGTCATTGCCGCCGGGGGGACGCGAAAAACAGTGCAGTCGTTATCTAAATGCGGAAACAGAGCGATTTATCTGACGTCAAAAAGAGGATAATCATTGGCTTTCGGGCCAAGGTTGGAAGCATTTCCGAAACGGCTAAATTTGTAGATTGTTTGCATGCCGCCGTGGTTAAAGTATAGCGTGCGTGGCAAACTGGTGCTATCCATAACCGGGCCGAGGCAACTCTGGTGCACCACAGGTGATACAGGGGTGAATGACGGCTGAGGAGATGAGTACGGGCCAACAGACGTCAACTGTTAAGTCCAGATAGAAGAAGGAGCTGGCAACAGTGTCTTCCAAACGATCGCTCGTTCAGCGAATGTTACCGCATGTGGGCTCCCGCAGCAGACGCCTGATTCGTGCACCCCTGCTGACTGCTGTTCATCAGCCACGAAGGCTGGAATTTGCACGCCAGTACCACAACTGGATCCCAACTGAGGGGAGCCAGGTGGACTTTTCAAATGAGTTAAGCTTTATGCTCCATCATACTGAAAGCAAACATCCTGCAATAATCGTTGTAAGGTTCCAGGCCGTGGGGAAGGAGCATTATGGCCTGAGGAATGTTTTCGTGGCGTTCTCTGGATGATCTCGTCATTCTGCAAGGCACCATGGATCAACACTAGTATGCGTCTACCCTTGGCGACTATGTCCGCTGCTATATGCAGTTTGTTTTTCCTCGGCGCGATGGCATCTACCATCAGGACAATGCAACGTGTCACACAGCTAACTGTGTACGTAGATGGTTAAAAGAGCACCAGGATGAGTTTACCACACTCCTCTGACCACCAAACTCCCCGAATTAAAACCCAATCGAGAATTTGTGGGACACCTCGACCTGGGCACACGCGCCGTGGATCCTGATCTGAGAAACCTATTGCAGCTGGCCACGGCACTTTTGTCAGCAGTGGCTCCACATCCCTGTCGGTACCTTCCAGATCCCCAGTGACTCTCTTCCTGCACTTCCCGTTGCGGTCCGCGCTGTAAAAGGTGGTTATTCAGGCTTTTGAAGCCGGCCGCGGTGGCCGAGTGGTTCTAGGCGCTTCAGTCCGGAACCGCGCGACTGCAGGTTCGAATCCTGCCTCGGGCATGGATGTGTGTGATGTTCTTAGGTTAGTTAGGTTTAAGTTGTTCTAAGTTCTAGGGGACTGATGACCTCAGATGTTAAGTCCCATAGTTCTCAGAGCCATTTGAACCATTTGAACCAGGCTTTTGACGGGTGGTCACATTGATGTGATTGGGCAGTGTATAGCAACAGATGTCTGCTTACAACATAATAATACTTCTCACGTAGTTTTACAGTGAATCCTGGCGCTTGTCATCTAGGTAACAGGAATTTTCAGTCATAGAATCTAGATAATCATAACGGTAGTTAGCCATGTGTCCAGGGACAATATACACCTGTACTAGGTTCCTGAATCTACTTTCAGCTATACACAGGGGCGTTATTGTGGTAATCTCTGAAGATGTCCGTCACGCTATGCTGTACGTACATACATCTATACTTCATCTGCTGTCATAAATTATATAACGGGAAGAGATAAAAAGAAGTGTGAAACGGCCGAAGAAACTGGGACTTTCTCAATGTCTACGCGGTGGAGCACGGCGCCACATACAATCATTGAGTTAGGAATCCTGCGGTCCAGCTGGGGTGGGTGCACAATAATGTGTCAAACTGGGGAAACAAGGACCACTTCGGTCCAGTCCTAACCTGTTACACCGAGCGAGGTGGCGCAGTGGTTAGCACACTGGACTCGCATTCGGGAGGACGACGGTTCAATCCCGTCTCCGGCCATCCTTATTTAGGTTTTCCGTGATTTCCCTAAATCGTTTCAGGCAGGTGCCGGGATGGTTCCTTTGAAAGGGCACGGCCGATTTCCTTCCCACTCCTTCCCTAACCCGAGCTTGCGCTCCGTCTCTAATGGCCTCGTTGTCGACGGGTCGTTAAACACTAACCACCACCACCACCACCACCACCACCACCTAACCTGTTAAACCGAGCGAGGTGGCGCAGTGGTAGCACACTGGACTCGCATTCGGGAGGACGACGGTTCAATCCCGCGTCCGGCCATCCTGATTTAGGTTTTCGGTGATTTCCCTACATCGCTCCAGGCAAATGCTTGGATGGTTCCTTTGAAAGGGCACGGCCGACTTCCTTCCCCATTCTTCCCTAATCCGATGAGACCTCGCTGTTTGGTCTCTTCCCCCAAACAACCCAACCCAACCTAACCTGTTAAAAGCTGATTTGAGAGTCGTTTGGGATGATTCTCACGCTCATATAATCGAATGTTGGCCCTTGATCTCACTTTACTAAAACAACCCCAAAAAATTTGTTTTCGGAACACATTTTGTTCAACTTTACTTATGGTATTAATCATTAAACAACACAAGACATGAAAATACTGCAATAAATGCACTAACAAGTTCAAATATGAAGTTTTGTAAGTAAATACTGTGTAGTAGAATACATAACACTGAACAACACTGTATGGCAGAATCTTCTCAATCATTCGGAATTTTTTCTATTTCACATTTTTCATTTTTGGTGACATCTACGTCTGCAGAAACATGATCACTCTGCAATGCACATTAAAGTGTCTGGTACAGGGTTCTTTAAACCACCTTCAGATTACTTCATAACCGTCACAATCTCTAACAGCGTGCGGGGAAAACGAATATTGAAATATTTAACTGGAAACTCTGATTTCTCTTATCTTCATACGATGATCATTTCTCCCTATGAATGCTGGTGTCAAAAGAACATTTTTGCATTCAGAAGAGAAAATTGGAGGTTCAAAGTTTGTGAGAAGACATCACTGAAGCGAAAGGAGCTTTTATTTCAATGATTGCCAGCCCAACTCGCGTATCATATCTGTGACACCCTTTTCCCTAATGCGCGACAGTACAAAATGAACTGCCCTTCTTTGGACCTTATGGGTGTACTCCGTCAACCCTCGCGGAGGACTGACAAGCCGGTCGCTGTGGCCGAGCGGTTCTAGGCGCTTTAGTCCGGAACTGCGCCGCTGCTGTGGTCGCAGGTTCGAATCCTGCCTCGGGCATCGATGTATGTGATGTCTTTAGGTTAGTCAAGTTTACGTAGTTCTTAGTCTAGGGGACTGATGACCTCAGATGTTAAGTCCCATAGTGCTTAGAGCCATTTGAACCAATTGATTTGGGGGCTGACAAGAGTAGTGTAGGCAGTCTCTTTAGTAAACCTGTTGCATTTTCTAGGTGTTCCGTCAATAAAGCGTTCCCCACAACATTTTCTGTGTGGTCGTTCCAGTTTAAGTTGTTCGTAATTGTAATTCCTACGTATATAATTGAATCGACAACCTTTTTGTGTTGTGTGTCGTGCAACCGAACACTAACGGATTCCTTTCAATAGGCATGCGGATGACTTCACACTTTCAATTAATTAGGATTAAAAAAAAAAGTTTAAATGTGTGTGAATTCCTAAGGGACCAAACTGCTGAGGTCATCGGTCCCTACACTTTCACGCTACTTAAACTAACTTACGCTAAGAACAACACACACACACACACACACACACACACACACACACACACACACACACACACACACACACGCCCGAGGGAGGATTCGAACCTCCGGCGGGAGGGGCCGCGCAGTCCGTAACATGCCGCCTCAAACCGCCCTGCCACGCCGCATGTTTAGGATCAATTGCCACTTCTTGCACCATATAGATAACACGTCTAAATCATTTTGCTACTGCTTTTGATCATCTGATGACTCTGATAGATGGTGAATGACAGCACCATCTGCAAATAATCTAAGAGGGCCGCACAGATAGTAAATCGTTTATATAGATTAGAAACAGAAGAGGGCCTACAAGACTTTCTTGGGGAAATGCTGGAATCACTTTGTTTGTCTGTTGATTGGTATGTACTGTTACCTTTTTGACACGAAATCACGAATTCTGTCGCACAACTGAATCGATACTCCATAGGCACAAAATACAAAATGTGATTAGAAATCTGTCGTGAGAAAGGGTGTCAAAAGACTTCTGGAAGGCTAGAAATATGGAAACAGTTTGAGATCCCCTGTCGATAGCACTCATTACTTCGTGTGCGTAAAGGCATAACATTATTGATGTATGATGGTGATTTGAAGTTCTCGGAATCACCAAGACAAGCCGGCCGCTGTGGCCGGGCGGTTCTAGGCGCTTCAGTCCGGAACCGCACTGCTGCTACGGTCGCGGGTTCGAATCCTGCCTCGGGCATGGATGTGTGTGATGTCCTTAGGTTAGTTAGGTTTAAGTAGTTCTAAGTCTAGGGGACTGATGACCTCAGATATTAAGTCCCATAGTGCTTAGAGCCATTTGAACCATCACCATGAGAGATCAGCGCTAGCGCAACGAGTTATTTCACTGATATTCATTGGACTGTTACCTGTAAACACGTGCCACGTCAGTGCTCTTGGAAGAGAGCAGTGGCGGTGACGTGGCTCTGTTGTTTTTCTCACTTAGTGATTTGCGAAGATGAAAAAAATCGAGATTCGAGCAGTGATGAAGTACTTTGTAAAGAAAGATATGAAAGCAAAGGACATTCGTGCCGATTTCCAGAATACACTGGGGGACTCTGCTCTCTCATATTCAACGGTTGCCAAGTGAACAAATGAACTTAAATTTGGTCGTGAGAGCTTAGATGATGATCCGCACATTGGTCGCTCAAGGTGTTTCACTACTCCAGAAATCATTGCAAAAGTGCAAAAAATGGTCATGGAGGATTGCCGAATGAAAGTGCATGAAATTGCTCACGCTTGCCAGGTGTCATCTGAAAGGGCATATCAGATAATTTTTTCATTTCTAATTATTCAGTTACAATCTGCAGGATGGGTGCCGCGGCTCTTGACGCTAGACCAAAAACGCATGAGAATGGACATATCGGAACAATGTTTGGCCCGTTTTAGGAGAAACGAACAAGAGTTTTTGCGCCGGTTTGTGACCATAGATGAAATTTGAGTGCATTACTATACCCCAGAGACAAAACAACAGTCAAAGCAGTGGAAACATGCTGATTCTTTGCCACCAAAGAAAGCAAAAAGAATTCCTTCGGCGGGAAAAAAAAATGGTTCAAATGGCTTTGAGCACTATGGGACTTAACTTCTGAGGTCATCAGTCCCCTAGAACTTAGAACTACTTAAACCTAACTAACCGAAGAACATCACACACACCCATGCCCAAGGCAGGATTCGAACCTGCGACCGTAGCGGTCGCGCGGTTCCAGACCGCAGCGCCTAGAACCGCTCGGCCACTCCGGCCAGCTCAGCGGGAAAGATTATGGTGTCAGTCTGGTATGCGAAGGGGATTCTGTTTGTAGATTATCTCCACACTGGGCAAACAATTACTGGAGAATACTATGCTAATCTCCTGGACAAATTGCAACAAAAGATACGCGAAAAAAGGCCAGGTTTAGCAAGGAAGAAAGTCATCTTCTATCAAGACAATGCACACATGTACCGTCGCCTTGGCAAAATTACACGAACTAAGGTATGAATTTTGTTGCCACATCTGCCTTATTCATCTGATACAGTTCCGTCAGCTTCCATCTCTTCCCAATACTGAAACATTTTATTGGTGGACGAAGATGCACTTGAAACGAAGGATTGATAGCCGGAGTTGTTGAGAACTATTTTGCAGGCCTGGAGGAAACTCATTTTCGAGATGGGATCAAAGCACTGGAACATAGTTGGACCAAGTACATTAATCTGCAAGGAGACGACATTGAAAAATAAAAGAAAAGTTCAGTGATGTAATAACTTTTTTTCCATCCTGTTCCGAGAACTTTTCAAACCACCCTCGTACAAGTAAAAATACGGTGTGCAACAGAATTAAACTATCACTTTTTCGAAATGCCATAATTATCTTTCAAATTTGAAATTTGACTCGAAGATGCCTGCAACCTTCGTCTGTAATGGTGCAAAAGCGACGTCTGCTTCGGGCTCGGCGATTCTTCAAACAACGAAGTGCCGATACATTGGAAAAAAATTCCAGAGCTTAGAATGTCATGTGAGGGGTAAGGTAGGGTAACGATGTCACACTGGCTCCAAATTTCACCACAATTCTGCTCAGCGCCACCGTGAACATATCAGATGGTGGGTAGGTCGTCACACCCTCTCTTACCCACATTTCACCCCTTCTTTTGACTCCCCTGCGATGGAGGACAGAACCGAGGGGACCAGCGTTGAAGTCACGCGGTTTTCTTAAGGACGCCCTAGGAAAACATTTCAGACCCACCGCCGCTAATAGCTGACACGAGAAGGCCTTAGGTTCTCGCTAATAGGGCCTCAATGAAATCACTCCATTCTTGGGGCGTTGATTACCACACATTTTGCGGTCGAAAAAGACAGTTCGCGGTGCAATGAGTAGCAGGACGGCATCCTTGACAACCTTTGACTCTGCAACTAGCACCCCTCCCCCATACCCCCCCCCCCCTTACCCGCTGGCTGCGGTGGCCGAGCGGTTCTAGGCGCTTCAGTCGGGAACCGCGCTGCTGCTACGGTCGCAGGTTCGAATCCTGCCTTGGGCATGGATGTGTGTGATGTCCTTTGGTTAGTTAGGTTTAAGTAGTTCTAAGTCTAGGGGACTGATGACCTCAGATGTTAATTCGAGTAGTGGTTAGAGCCATATGAACCATTTTACTTTCTGGCAACCCTCGTACTAATGTACTCGGCTGGTCCAGTCCGCTTGCTCCGACGGAACTGGCTTACTGTCGCTCTCGCTTCTTCGGCGAGCTTTTCTTGCTCGGCATGTTGAGCAGTGTAAGCAGAAAAATGCTGTTCGTGTTGATCTTGTTGCGATGAAAAACCTTACCTATACCAATTGGCCTTGGGTGGCGTGATGATGATTTTCTGTCTCTTCCGCGAAAAAATTATTCTGGCCAGCGTGTGGTTGGCTTGTGATGTGGTTCATGGCCCAGTTCACGAACGAGCCGGCTGCGGGATTTCCCCGCCTTCTCGTAGAACGACCTCGTGATGATCCTGAATCTGTTTTGCAGGAGCAGGAAGCCTGTGTCTTCGTGTAGTAGACCACTGCAGTATACCCTCGGAAGGCGTAGAGCGGTCTTCAGAGCTCGGTTCTGGATCGTTTGCAGCGTTGCGATGAGTGAATCTGCGGCTTTTCGCCACACCGCAGCTGCGTACTCTTAACACCTTCGGAGCAGTGTTAGGTACAGACTGACGCCGTATTGCGGCGGCAGCGTCCTCTGCCTGTTGAACATACAGAGCGCGAAGGCGACCTATGGCTCCGCTTCTGACGTCTCGGATATGGTCTAGGGCTACCCCTAGGTAATTCGCCGTCTTGCACCACGGGACAGGAACTTCCAGGATATCGACTGGCGGGAGATCTGGCGGCAGCATTCTTCAGGTGAAGATCACTGCCTGGCTCTTCGCTTGCGGTGGCACAAGTACTGAAAAATGTATAAAGTTCCACTCACTCTGTGGTGAATCTCTTCTAACACTCACGCCTCCTTGAAGTTACTGACATGCAGTTACCAGCAGCAAAAATCTATAGAGAAAGCAGCTGTACTCATCGTAAATGCAAGTCGCACTAAAATTGTTTTGTCTGTGGAAGAAATAGTTAAAAGTATTTATGTGCAAAATGTTTCACTCTATTTCGATAAGCTTGCATGCACCAGTAACTATAAAGCCTAATTCTATACTCTACATAGTCTGAAAAGTTCATACGCACACATCATTCATAACTGTAATCCCTCACAGAAAGTTTACAAATGGATTGTTTCTTTTAGAAGTGCTCGCTCAAATGTTGCTAATATCAGTCTGACGTAACAAAATGTTCATGTTCGCTGCCAAACAACACGCCAAGCGGAATTTAGTTACTTAAAACGTCACTAAAAGTTCCGAATGTCACACTGTATTTTAAATCGAACTCCCTTTCACACTTTACAGCACTTCTCAAACATTTGGTACCGAAATATCACAATATTAATTTTCAACGGCGCACATATCGAAGAGTCGATGTCTATGAGGTCCAAGCCTCGACTGTACTTCTCTCTCCACACAAAAGCTCCTAGTCCCCCCCACCCCTCACCCCACAAAAAAAAAAAAAAAAAAAAAAAACAAAAAAACAAAAAAACGCGCGAATATGTTAATTTCTGGCTGGCAGAGAAACATCGGCCAATAGGAAAGCAGCATCAAACCCGCTCAGTCCTGTGCATGTATACAGAACAAATCAAAATTTGTCACTGAATTCCAACAGTAAATTATCTTAAATAAATTTAGAAAACCTACAAATATAAAATTAATTCCCTCTTAACAAAACTACTTTTCCGAAATCATAATCTCATTTCTCCAGTATCTGACGAAATGGTTTATAACAAATTCCCTGTACGAATGACTAACACACACTTCTTTCTCGAACATTCCTCACGTGACCAATTACTTCATTGTATACTATAAAAACTTTAAATAAAACAGTATTTCACATTCATACCTTCATTAACTCTCAGAACTAAGCATAATTATAGCAGTAATTAATAAACAATTAGAAATTAAACAAACAACTGGAAATAAAATTGACATATTGACTGCAACTCAAATAGTGTCAGTCAGCTAGTGAGCTTTACCAGATCGCGTACAAACTACGTACACTCTAGCTATCTGGCGCCACCTGTTGCACCGCAACTTCTTCCTTTGTACTAGGCCCAATTATGTCGTCTTCACTCATCAAAATCTACATCTATATCTACATTTATACTCTGCAAACCATTGTGAGGTGCGTGGCAGAGGGTATGTCCCGTTATACCAGTTATTAAGGTTTCTTCCTGTCCCATTCACGTATGGAGGGCGGGAAGAATGACTATTTGAATGCCTCTGTGTGTGCAGTAGTTATTCTGATCTGATCCCTATAATCCATATGTGAGCGACAGATAGGGGGTTGTAGTATATTACTAGAGCAATCATTTAAAGCCGTTCTTGAAACTTTGTTAATGCACTTTCTCGGGATAGTTTACGTCTATCTCCAAGAGTCTTCCAGTTCAGTTCCCTCAGTATCTCTGTGACCCTCTCCCACGGGTTAAACAAACCAGTGATCATTCGCGCTGCCCTTCTTTGTATACATTCAATATCCCCAGTTAATCTTATCTGGTATGGATCCCACACATTCGAGCAATATTCTAGAATGGGTTGCACGAGTGATTTGTAAGCACTCTCCTTTGTACACTGACTGCACTTCCCTAGTATCTACCAATAAACTGAAGTCTACCACCTACTCCAACCACGACTGAACCTATGAGATCATTCCATTTCGTAGACCTACAAAGTACTACACCCAGGTATTTGCATGAGGTGGCGGATTCCAACAGCGACTCGCGGATATTAAACGAGGGCTATCCAGAAAGTAGGGAACGTTTTGGCATTAAAAAAAAGAAACTAACTACAAGAAATATATTTTATTATATACATCTGAAAGAGCGACTGACATACCACTTTTCCACATAGCCACCAAACACATTGAGGCACTTATTATAGCGGTGGACAAGCTTTGAAAGACCTTCCTCGTAAAATTCTGCCGCCTGAGACTTCAGCCAGTGAGTCATGCCCGCCTGGAGTTGCAAGCCAGTTCGTCATCTTGGGAAACAAGATCGGGGCTGTAGGACGGATGAGGGAAAATTTCCCATTTGAATGAATTAAGGAGTTCTTTAGTACGGTTTGCCGTGTGAGGTCGGGCATTGTCGTGCAAAAACCAAATTTTGGACGTCAGCTTTCCTCAGCGTTTGTTTTGAACTGCTCTTCTAAGGCTCTGCAAAGTTTGACAGTACCGGGCAGAATTTATGGTTGCTCCACGTTCGAGAAAACGAATAAGAAGCACACCTTGCCCTTCCCAAAACACTGTCACCATCAACTTCCTAGCTGATAAGGTTTGCAAACATTTTCTTTTGGTCACCGGTTATTATTCTATCCAGTAATGAATGTTTGAGGTAGGCCCCCAGAAATGTGAACGTTGCCCCTATTCGCTGTTCTTTATGGTGGTCTGTAAGCATTTTGGGCTCTCATCGTGCACAAAATTTGTGGTTGCCTAGCATTTGAGTGACAATTTCAAACAAAAGTCCGTGAAACTTGTGGAAAAGAAAGCGAAAGCTCCGTTATTGTGAAGCGACGGTTTTCACGAATCGTTTCATCAACTTTAGCGACAAGATCGTCCGTCAGCAATGCTCGTGCGTCCACTCTTCTCTTCATCATGAACGTTGGTTCGGCCATTTTTAAACCAAATGCACCATTCCCGGACGGAAAATTCACTCATTACGTTGTTTCTGTATGCTTCGCACAGTTCACGACGAATTTCTATAGGTTTCAGGTTTTTTGCCAACAAAAACCTTATCACAGACCGCACCTCACATCTGGCGGGATTTTAGATTGCAGCACACATTTCAAATTCGAATATCGAAAAAACCAGACGCGCAGAGACGTTCCCGCTGTCATTGACCGATGCCGACTGAGCTGCCGAGCACGCACGTACCAAAGTATACGCGATCGGCGCGCGCCTGGCGGGATCAGATGGAAACGTTCCCTACTTCCTGAATAGCCCTCGTAGTTATAGGATACTACGCTCTTTCGCTTTGTGAAGTGCAAAATTTTACATTTCTGAACATTTAAAGTAATTTGCCAGTCTATGACAAGTTTGAAGTCTACGCTGCTTCTTTCAGATAGTACTTCATTATAGATAACTGCATCATCTACAAAAAGCGTGATTTTACTATTAATGTAGTCTGCAAGGTCATTAATATACGACACGAACAGCAAGGTTTTTAACAAAGAAATTCGCCGAACAGCGATGCAAATTAAGAAATTATTTTATTTTATTTTCGCTATCAGTTTTGGCAAATAACTTCTTAGGTTGCACGGCTGTTTGGAGAATTTTTGTTTGTTAAGTATTTGACCAGCCGCCCTCCCACGTGCAGAATGGATCAACAGAGACTGAGCAGCAAGGGTCCCACACACTTCCCTGGGCCACACCCGAAGTTGCTTGTATATCTGACGATGAGTCTCCATCGAAGATAACATGCTCGGTCTACCTAAAAGTCATCAGTTCAGTCACATAGTTCACTTGATACTCAACACAATCGCACTTTTGACGATAAGTGTAGTGTGTATACTGAGTCAAATGCTTTTGTGAAATCAAGAAACACAGCATCTACAAGATTGCCTTGATCCAAAGCTTTCAGTATATCATGTGAGAAGAGTGCCAGTTGGGTTTCACATGATCGGTGTTTTCGAAATCCATGCTGGTTGGCATTTAGGTCATTCAATTCAAGATACCTCATTATGTATATATTCTAAGATTCTACAACAAATCGTTGTCAAGGATACTGGATGGTAGTTTTGTGGATTACTTCTACTATCCTTCTTGCAGACTGTTGTTACCTGTGCCTTTTTCCAAGAACTGGGCACGGTTTTTCGAACGGGGGATCTACGACAGATTACTGTTAGAAGAGGGGCTAACTCGCCCCCAAATTTGGTATAGAATCTGACAGATACTCCTTCGGGTCCTGCCCTAAGGAGATGGGGAGGTGCTCATCGGCTCATCAGCTGTGAGCCTCGTCCACGACACTGGTCACTGACGTGAAGATTGCAGTGAAGCTGGCTTTTGCATCAGGTTCGTTGAAGTATTCGTTGCCGACTTGTAGCGGCTCTACGATCTGTCGGCGTCACAGGCGCTGCCGTCGTCTGGATTGAGCGTGGACGCTGAGTCTGCCCATTCTCTTTTCTTAGGTTCTTCGACTGCTGCCTTTACCACCTGTTCCAGGCGGCTGAGGTGGCCTTGGTTTCTCATTGACGAGTGAACTGCCATTCGTGGAACAGTCGGCTCTTCTCAGCGATCGCCGGCAGGACGTGCGGCGGAAACTGACGTGAGAAGTCCCGTGTCTGCTGCGGTTGTCTCTAAATAGCAGCATTTGCTGCACGGAGTAGTCTTAGGTTGAGGAAAGCTAGGGCTACGTCGGCCCCGTCAACTTTTCCCTTCATCGAGGGACTCGAGTATTTCCATGTGAAAAAGTTGGCAGTCCAAGTTTCTGTAGCTCAGACTCTGGTCTGGAAGGGAGGCTCCACTCGTATCCATCTCATAGATGACCGGGGCGTGGTGGGATGATAGGACATTCCGCGTTTCACCGTACATGAACTGTAAGATGCCTTTCAGGAGTGCAAAGTCATCACTTTTGGTGGACCCTGGTTGGAGAAGTGTGTGGGTTGTAACGGCTCCAGGCAGACGGCGCCGTTTCGATGGAATATTCGGGAGAGTCGGCGCCCGTTGGAGTTGGTGAGGCGAGAGTTCCATTCCGGGTATCTCGTATTGAAATCCCCTGCAATGAAAAGTCGCCACTCCAGTGAGAGCATTGCACTGAAATCTCTTTCGTGTATGAAATCTCCTTCGTGTGTCGATCTATCAGGCTGCCGATACACCTACATGAAGAGAAGCTTTCAAGCGGTGACACCAAAGGCACCCAACATGAAGAGCTCTGGCAGGTGGACTCGATAATGCCGCAGCGGCCTCCTGACGAAAATGAACTTTCTTATCCGTTTCATCATTGTACGTAGTATTTCATTCCACACAAATTTCCTACGACCACAATCACTGATTTTATTAGAACCTCAGTGAACTTCATCATCATCAGTGTTCTGCCAAAAGGCAGGTTTTCACATGCCAGTTCTCCAGGCTGTCCGGTCTTCTGCCATCCTCTTCAGGTCTGCATAATTTCCTCTACCCTTTATGTCGACTATCATCTTGTATATCCTTCCTCTCAGTCTCCTCCCACAAACCAATCCTTCCAAAGTATCTGCTGCAAGCACTCCCTTCTCAATGAATGTCCCAACCATTTCTTTTTCCTTTCTCTTACAGCCTTCAGCAGACATCTTCTCTCACGAACCCTTTCCAATACTCTTTCCTTACTCACTCTTTCCATCCAGCTTATTCTCTCCATTCTCCTCTACGTCCACATATCAAATGCTTCTAACCTTTTTTCTTCCTCTCGTCTCAGCGTCCATGTTTCTGCCCCATATAGTGCCACACTCCAGACAAAAGCCTTTTCCTTAGACCTTTATCTAATTTGCCACCTAAGAGTCTCCTCTTTCTGTTGAATGCCTCCTTCGCTATGACAATTCGAGTTTTCTCCTCCTGGTGACAACTAAGGTCTTCAGTTATTGTGCTTCCGAGATATTTAAACGCACTTACTTGGCTAATGGTAGATTGTCCTATTTTAATATTGGACTGTCTGCGTCTTGTACTGATGACCATACTCTTTGATTTGCTGTGTTTATTTGCATCCCATATTCCTTGTCTAACACCTCGTCTAATGCTGCTTCCTACTGACATTTCATTTCCAATCCTTATCCTTACTTTCTGGTGTAAATATAGATTCTGCATCAGTTGCCTATTAGGCGTACAGGTCTTCCTGCAAAAAGTCTGCTCTTCTGCTGTTTACCAGCCATTTATTTTCCTTAAAAGAAAACGTCATTCTTCAGTAAATATCTGCAGGTTACAAGAGAATCTTAAATAAATTGTTCGGTAATGTACTATCTATACCTCCCAGGGTTCGAAGGCAACTAAAGGAAGACAAATGTGGTGTCATTTTTTATAGTTATTGGCGATTTTTACGGCACTGGATAAGCTGTCTGTTGTAAAAAATATGTGTTAAAGATCAATGTAAACTATACAGGTTCCATATATCCGGTATCGTATTTATAAGTGAAGCTTTCTGACCGCTTGGTTCAAAAATGGTTCAAATGGCTCTAAGCACTATGGGACTTAACATCTGAGGTCATCAGTCCCCTAGAACTTAGAACTACTTAAACCTAATTAACCTAAGGACATCACACACATCCATGCCCGAGGCGCGGTTCCAGACTGAAGCGCCTACAACCGCTCGGCAACTCCGGCTGGCGGACCAGATAACAGTTACAGAATTCCTGTCTAAAGACATTCCAGTGTCAACAAAAAAAAAAGTTTCACGTAATTGTTTTCCGAATTTAAAATGGTGTCATAATCTACCCATTAACAAGTATAATGGTATGCTAATCGTTTTGCACGTTAAGACAAGTATGACGGAAACAGCGTGTTCACCTTGAGGCAGCTACGCGCAATTTCCCTCGACTACATTCATCCAGTATTTGAGATCGAGAGCACTTAGCGACATCCAACGAACTTTAAAGATACCCCCCTGCAGGCCTGGCGGTTAGAATAGGCCTGACGTATTCCTGCCTGTAGTAAGAGGCGGCTAAAAGGAGTCTCACACGTTTCAGCCTTTATGTGATGGTCCCCTGTAGAGTTAGACCATGTTTCAAAATTTTCCCGAAGAGCGAGCCAATTGGGGAAGGGTGCCTTACATGGTGCATCATGTCCATTGTGCACAGAAGTCTTTAGCCCACTTTCTCGTCGTCGTATTGCAGTCCCGCCCATTCTCCATCTCTTGGGCGAGTACACCTTCCTGGGTGCGTTTTCCACCATGCACCATGCAGCGTCACATTCTGTGCCGACGATGACCATGGACGTCTTTGCACCTCATATCCAGCACGGTAGCCAGTCCGTTGTGGTGGGGCCGCCATGTTCCCCGTTTCGTTGTAGCCCCCTGACAACACAGGGATCACTCTGCTGGTGCCTGCGCCGTTAACTCTACACGTATGACAAGGAGTGGATGCCTGTCACCCTGGGGCATCGGGACTCCCGGCAATGACCATCCTGCCAGGTGGCCTTTGCTGCGGCTGGGCGGCGCCCGTGGGAAGGGCCCCTTGTCAGAGTGGGTGGCATTCAGGGAGGATGATATGCTATGAAGCGTACTACATCAACTCTTACTGGTGGTCCACCACCAGCAGTCTCTAAGAGGGCAAAGTCTAACTTCAATGCTAAAAAATATGATCCCAAGTCGTTTCCCTCTATGGCCACACCATGGGAGGAATGCCAGGCTAAAGAGGCAGTGAAGCTTATCTGCCCCGGTACCTCGTATGTACGAGAGTTGATGGGGAATCTTTCATGTCCATGAAGCCTCAGTTTTTTGTGGAGCATTTGTAGGACAAGTTTGGGGAGGTGGAGGGCTTGTCCGAAATGTGATCTGGATCAGTTTTGATAAAAACAGCATGCTCTGCCCAGTCATGGGCATTACTCGCTTGTGGCAAGTTGGGGGATGCTTCTGTTACCATCACGCCTCATAAGAGCGTAAATATGGTCCAGGGTATTATATTCCATAGGGACCTTCTTTTGCAGTCCGACGACGAGCTGCGCGCGAATTTAGAGTGGTGAGGTTTTCATTTCTTCCATGTGTCCGTTGGGGTCCGAGGTATAACCAGGTTGCCACTGGTGCCATCATCTTGGCATTCGAGGGTGACACATTGCCCAAGGAGGTCAAGATCATGGTCTAATGCTGTGATGTCAAGCTATATATCCCTCCGCCGATGTGGTGCTTTATGTGCTGGAAGTTCGGCCATATGTCTTCCCACTTTACTTCCTGCCCCACCTGTTGACATTGTGGACGTCCATCGCATCCCAATACTCCATGTGCCTAGCCTCCCATGTGTGTAAACTGTGGAGAGCATCATTTGCCTTGCTCGCTAGACTGCAGGGTTTTACAGAAAGAGAGGAAAATCATGTAAAACCGACTGACCTACACTGAGGCTAAAAGGAAATTTGAGCACCTACATTCTGTGGCTATGACCTCCTCACACGCCGCTGCTATGAGAACAGTTGTTGCCCCATCAGTTCCTCGAATTCCTGTTGCCTCTCAGAACCAGGAGACTACACCTGCCCCCTTTATGGTGAGGGGGGGGGGACTTCCCTCCCTGTGCTCCTGCACCACCCACTTTAGGAGTGGCATCCCCCCTCCCAACCACTGGGGATTTCAGTTCCCACTTCTGAGCCAGAGAAGCGTAAGGCTTCTTTGGCTCCTCTCACTAGGAAGGGGTCTCTTGGGTTACTCCTCCCCAAGCTTCTGCTAGTGGGAAAGATGACACCCACCAGTGGCTAAAGAGCCCAAAAGCAGCTGGTTGTAGGGCTTCACGCTCATCCTCAGTCCTGTATACTGATTCAGTGAAGTCCTTCCATCCAGGAAACCCAAGGAACAGCGCGAGAAATCAAAAAAGGAGACGCCCAAGAACAAGGGACTTGTGGTGGCACCCATACCATGCCTACCTACAAGCTCTGCATCTAAGGATGAGGAGGTGATTCTGGCATCTGCTGAGGACCTGGATCTCGCCAGAACCTGAGACTCAATGGATGTAGACTGCTCAGGCAAAAAGTCGGCGGCAGCAGGTGACCCTGAGGCGTAAACTACCTCATTGAATGAATGTTCCACGCCTTCCCAGTCTCATGATGATGTCATCCTCCAGTGGAAGTGCTGTGGTTTTTTCCACCACCCGGCTAAGCTATGGCAACTGTTAAGCTTTACACCTGCTTTCTGCATTGCCCTCCAGGAAATCTGGTTCCCGGCAATGTGGAACCCTGCCCTCTGCGGCTATAAGGGATATTACAGGAACCATAGCGACTTTAATAGTGTGTCAGGTGGAGCTTGTGTTTATGTCCTAACCTCAGTCTGTAGTGAAACTGTGCCCCTTGCAACCCCTCTTGAAGCTGTGGCTGTCGGAATATGGACGATTCAGGAAATAACGTTCTGAAATGTATATCTTCCTCCAGATGGCGCAGTACCCCTGAACGTATAAGCTGCACTGATTGATCAACTTCGTAAACCTTTCCTACTTTTGGGAGATTTTAACGCCCATAACCCCTTGGGGGGTGACACCATGCTTACTGGCCGAGGCAGTGAACTTTACTGTCTCAGTTCGACCTTTGTCTCTTAAATAACGGGGCCGCCACACATTTCAGTGTGGCTTGAGGTAGTTACTCAGCCATTGATTTATCAATTTGCAGCCCAGACTTCTCCCATCTATCCATTGGAGAGCGCATGACGACCTGTGTGGTACTGACCACTTCCCCATCTTCCTGTCACTGCCACGGCGTCAGGCCCACAGACACCTGCCCAGATGGGCTTTAAACAAGGTGGACTGGGAAACTTTCACCTCTGATGTCACCGTTGACTCTCCCCCACATGGTAACATCGATGTGATGGTTGAGTAGGTGACTATCACAGTCGTTTCTGCGGCAGAAAACGCAATCCCTCGGTCTTTAGGGTGCCCCCGGCGGAAGGCAGTCCCTTGGTGGTCGCCGGAAGTCGCTGAGGCATTTACAGAGCGTCGGCGAGCTCTACAGCGATATAAGCGGCACCCTTCCCTAGAGCATCTGGCACCCTTTAAGCAGCTCCGTACCCGTGTGCGTCAGCTTATAAAACGACGGAAACAGGAGTGTTGGGTGAGGTATGTGGCGACCATTGGGTGCCATACGTCACCTTCCCAAGTCTGGACGAAGATCAGACATCTTTTTGGGTACCAGACCCCAACAGGTGTCCCTGACGTTACCATCAATGGCGTGCTATGTACCAACGCAAAAACGATTGCCGAGCACTTTGCTGAGCACTATGCACGAGCCTTTGCGTCGGAGAACTACTTCCCCCCCCCCCCCCCCCCCTCCCAGCCTTTCGTACCCTTAAACGGCGGATGGAAAGGAAAGTCCTCTCGTTCACTACACGCCACAGCACAGTGAACCCTATAACACACCATTTACAGAGTGGGAGCTCATCAGCGCACTTGCACATTGCCCCGACACAGCTCCTGGGCTGGATCAGATCCACAATCAGATGATTAAACATCCGACTACAAGCGCCATCTCCTCGTCATCTTCAACCGGATCTGGCGCGATAGCATCTTTCCATCGCAATGGCAGCAGAGAACTTTCATTCCGGTGCTCGAACACGGTAAAAACCCGCTTGATGTGGATAGCTATCGGCCCATCAGCCTCACCGACGTTGTTTGTAAGCTACTGAAACTTATGGTATGTCGGCAGTTGGGTTGGGTCCTGGATTCACGTGGCCTACTGGTTCAATGTCAGGGCGGTTTCCGCCAGGGGCGCTCTACCACTAATAATCTTGTGTCCCTAGAGTTTTCCATCTGAACAGCCTTTTCCAGACGCCAGCACCTTGTTGCCATGTTTTTTGATCTACGCAAAACTTATGACACCACATGGCGACATCATATCCTTGCCATATTATACGGGTGGGGTCTCCTAGGCACGCACCCGATTTTTATCCAGAATTTCCTGTCGCTCCGTACTTTCTGTGTCCAAGTTGGTGCTTCCCATAGTCTCCCCCACCCCCCCCCCCCTCCCCATATATGAGGTCCTGCAGGGCACTGTATTGAGTGTATCGCTATTTTTAGTGGCCATTAACGGTATAGCGGCAGCTGTGGGGCCGTCCGTCTCAACCTCTCTTTTTGCAGGCGACTTTTGCATTTCGTACTGCTCCAAAGGTACTGTTGTTGTTGAGCGGCGCCTACAGGGAGCCATCCACAAGGCGCAGTCATGGGTTCTCGCCCACAGCTTCCAGTTTTCGGCCGCACATGCCCTTCTGTCAGCGTTGTACTGTTCATCGGGAACCAGAACTTTACTTTTATGACGATCAACTAACTGTAGTGGAGACATATCGCTTCTTCGGACTAGTTTTCGACGCCCAATTGACTTGGCTACCTCACTTTGTCAGCTTAAGCGGAAGTGCTGGCAGCACCTCAATGTCCTCTGCTGCCTGAGCAACACCAACTGGGGTGCTGCAGCTCTACAAAGCCCTTGTTCAATCCCGCCTTGACTACAGGAGTCTGGCTTATGGTCCGGCGGCGCCCTCAGTGTTGCGTGTACTCGACCCAGTGCACCACTGTAGCGATCGCCTAGCGACGGGAGCTTTTAGAATGAGTGCAGTGACCAGTGTCCTGGTGGAGGTTGGAGTCCCTCCGTTGCAAATCAAATGTGCACAACTGCTCGCACACATTCGTAGTTCTCCTGGGCATCCGAATTACAGTTTCCTTTTTCCATCCATGGCAGTTCATCTCCCGCATCGGCGGCCCAGTTCAGGGCTAATTATTGCGGTTCGCGTGCGATCCCTTCTGTCTGAACTGGAGTCCTTCCCTTTGCACCTCCCATCCAGGTCCGTCCGCATACACCTCCATGGTATACACCTAGGCTGCAGATTCTTCTGGACCTTTCGCATGACCCTAAGGACTCAGTTACTCCTGCCGCTCACTGCTGTCACTGCCTCTCGATTCTTGACGTGTTCTGGGGCTCTGAAGTGGTTTACACCGACGGCTCGATTGCTGATGGTCCTGATGGTCATGTTGGTTTCGTCTACATCAAATGGTTCAAATGGCTCTGAGCACTATGGGACTTAACTTCTAAGGTCATCAGTCCCCTAGAACTTAGAACTACTTAAACCTAACTAACCTAAGGACATCATACACATCCATGCCTGAGGCAGGATTCGAACCTGCGACCGTAGCGGTCGCGCGGTTCCAGACTGTAGCGCCTTTACCCGCTTGGCCACCACGGCCGGCGTTTCGTCTACATCAACAGAGGTCATTTTGAACAGCATTCCTTGCCCGATGGCTGCAGTGTATTCACTGCAGAGCTGGTGGTCATCTCTCGTTCGCTTCAATATATCCGTTCATGCCCCGGGGAATCGTTTCTTCTGTGTACTGACTCCTTGAGCAGCCTACAAGCTATCGGCCAGTGCTACCATCACCATCCTTTGGTAGCGTCCATCCAGGAGTCCAGCTACGCCCTGGACCGGTCCCGTCGTTCAGTGGTGTCTGTGTAGACCCCAGGACACTTCGGCATCCCAGGCAACGAACTTGCTTACAGGCAGGCCAAACACGCTATGTGGGAACCGCTTCTGGAGATGGGCACCTCTGACCTGACTTGCGTAGGGTTTTTCGGCTTTGGGAGACGGAATGGCATAACAGTACAAACAACAAACTGCGTATCATTAAGGAGACGAATGTGTGGAAGTCTTCCATGCGGGCCTCTCGCAGGAAATCAGTTGTCCTCTGCCGGCTCCGCACTGGTCACGCTTGGGCGACCCACGGTTACCTCCTGCGCTGTGAAGACACGCCTGAGTCTCGGTGCGGTGCCCGGTTGACAGTGACCCATATTCTGGTGCACTGTCCCACTTTGACTACCCAGCGACGAAATCTTGAGTTACCGGACTCGTTGCCGCTAATTTTATCTGACAACACCTCATCGGCTGATTTAGTTTTACGTGAGGGTGGGTTTTTTTCATTTGGTCTAAGTTTTAGTGCATGTCCTTTGCCCCTCTGTGTCCTCCACCCTAGTGCTTCTATGGTGGAGGTTTTAATGTTTTGCAGAGTGGCTGGCTTCTTTTTTATTCGCATGGTCAGCCAGCCATGGTGATCTGCATTGTTGTTTTAATCTCTTCATCCCGTTTCTTGCGTTTCTGTGGTTTTCTTGTCCTCTTTTGTCCATTTACATGTTTGTTGTCCTTCATCGTTGTTGTGATTTTTCGTTTCATTCCGTTTTGAGTTGTCAGTTTCGTTTATTTTATTCTCACACTTGTGGCATTGTTTTATTCGGAACAAGGGACTGATGACCTCGTAGTTTGGTCCCTTTCCCCGTCTTTTAATCCAACCAACCAACCTTTAAAGATCATTTCGAACCTTTACAAAACTTTTTCTCTCAGAAAGCCCCGCGATATAATGGACGGAAATGAGTTTGTCGCTAACTACGTTTTCGCTGTTCTTGTCGTCAAACTTCAGCATCAGGCAAGACGTTTTAATTTGTTACTTCTTTACTGTTAGCATTATTCGTAACACATTTTTCAAGCGGTATCCACATATGCCACTGAATGTACCTACAAAATTTTATCGTTGTACGACACATAATTCAGGAAATATGACGTGACAAACATTGAGATGCGTGAAAAAGCAGCTTTTGCTTAAAACTGTATGCAAATTACTGAGACTATACTCAGACAATGTATTACAACGGAAACACATAGCGACTTCCAAGAAACTTTAAACATGTCAGGTTACCTTCCCTTGGGAAAGTGGGTGCACTCAGCGACTCTGATGTGACTTACTAGAATGAACTGTGACTGACGCTCGAACAACAGAGAACTGACATGCATCGAGACTAGAAAATAGTGCATTGAAATCACCCTTACTGTTCAACCTATATCTATCTGATCTACCTGACACTTCGTCCAGGAAATACTGCTATGCCGATGACCTGGCTCTAGCCGTAAAACACCAGGAAATGAAGACAACAGAAGAGATTCTAGCGAATGACCTGTCTGCATTAGATAATTACTTCAAAATTTGGAGACTCCAACCCAGTGTGAGTAAAACAGAAGTGTGTTGCCTCCATCTAAATAACCGGTTGGCGAACGTAAAACTGGAAGTAAGTTTCAGAGGCAGAATTCTTCGTCATAATTGGAAGCCAAAATATCTTGGTGTCATGCTGGATCGTACACTATGCTTCAAACAACACCTTATTAACTTAGCTCAAAAGCTGAGGACTCGAAACAACATCCTCCATAAGCTATGCGGAACTACCTGGGGATCTTCAGCAACCACCCTGCGATCTTCAGCTCTGGGCTTGGTGTACTCAAGTGCTGAGTATTGTGCACCTGTTTGGGTGAACAGTCATCATACAAGGCTTGTTGATACCCAGCTAAATACGACAATGCGCATAATATCTGACGCAATCAGATTTACTCCAGTTTATTGGCTTCCACTGTTAACCGGTATAATGCCTCCTGATCTACGCAGATGTACTGCCCTTATGAGAGAATTTCACAAGATCTCCAGGAATTCTAACCTACCCGTGCATAGCGACCTGCCACTTTTAAATTGCAAGAGACTGAAATCACGCCATCCAACTCTGTGCGATGCTGCTGACATGGTTGCTAAGAATTTCAAATCTCTTGAAGAATGGAAAGGTCGGTGGGAAGCAGTGGCAGATTTGCACCTGCGTAACTTCTTCTCAGGTGCTAAACTTCCATGTGGATTCGACTTACCACGCAAGACCTGGACTACTCTCAACAGAATCCGTACCAGGCATGGGCGATGCAGGGATGCTCTCTTTAAGTGGAACAAGCTGCCTGATCCAGCTTGTGACTGCGGGGTTGCATACCAGACTGTTCACCACATTGTCAGTGAATGCTGGATTCGAGCCTATCACGGCGCCAAAGAGGACTTCCTGCTAGCAACTCCAGATGCAGTGCGCTGGACTGAAGGACTGGATATTCAGTTATAAAGACAAACTTAAGTTTCTTGTGTGTCAATATGTACATATGTATAAGTAATTTAATTTCATGATATGTCTGTATTAGCCATACGCTAAATAAAAGTGCATTGATAATCCGGATTTGCTAAATAAAACCTGCAAAAAAAGGACGACTGATTACTGCGCACTATAATTTATAAAACTTTAAACATAGTTTGAAACAGTTTTTAAATTTTTCCCGGTTACATACTTAATATCAAATATTTAACATATTAACTAATTTGTAAAGTAATCGGAAATTTGAAACTGTTTTGTACGTGGAATTTCGATTCTTTAAGGAACTGGGGGTTTTCTGGTGTTTTACTGATAGATTGTACTGGACAGTGACTGGCCCATTGAGACGAGAAGAAAAGAATCTATGGCACAACTTGATCAAAAGTAAGCAATGATAGATACGAGACGTCCGGAATCGTCAATTTAGCAACGGAAGGAAGTGAGGAGCGGTGATTCACAATCTTTCATAGACCATTACCTCAGAGTGCAATTAGACATTAGCTAGTACCCCGTCTTCCTAACCCCTCTGCTGTCTACATCTACATCTACATTTATACTCCGCAAGCCACCCAACGGTGTGTGGCGGAGGGCACTTTACGTGCCACTGTCATTACCTCCCTTTCCTGTTCCAGTCGCGTATGGTTCGCGGGAAGAACGACTGCCGGAAAGCCTCCGTGCGCGCTCGAATCTCTCTAATTTTACATTCGTCATCTCCTCGGGAGGTATAAGTAGGGGGGAGCAATATATTGGATACCTCATCCAGAAACGCACCCTCTCGAAACCTGGACAGCAAGCTTCCCCGCGATGCAGAGCGCCTCTCTTGCAGAGTCTGCCACTTGAGTTTGCTAAACATCTCCGTAACGCTATCACGCTTACCAAATAAGCCTGTGACGGAACGCGCCGCTCTTCTTTGGATCTTCTCAATTTCCTCTGTCAACCCGACCTGGTACGGATCCCACACTGATGAGCAATACTCAAGTATAGGTCGAATTAGTGTTTTGTAAGCCACCTCCTTTGTTGATGGACTACATTTTCTAAGGACTCTCCCAATGAATCTCATCCTGGTACCCGCCTTACCAACAATTAATTTTATATGATCATTCCACTCCAAATCGTTCCGCAGGCATACTCCCAGATATTTTACAGAAGTAACTGCTACCAGTATTTGTTCCGCTATCATTTAATCATACAATAAAGGATCATTCTCTCTATGTATTCGCAATACATTACATTTGTCCATGTTAAGGGTCAGTTGCCACTCCCTGCACCAAGTGCCTATCCGCTGAAGATCTTCCTGCATTTCGCTGCAATTTTCTAATGCTGCTGTGCCCACCCCCTAGACATTTTTTACAAAACATACTTCCCGTGCATTACTCCTCTCTATTGCTGCACTTGGTTGACCTGCACACTGCAACCCCATTTAAAATCAACCAAGTCAAGATGTGTACACTATACTTACCGTTCGCAAATCACTTGATTGCTGCATTCCTTACTTCTGAATTGGCAGAAATTGGAGGACCTCAGGCTTTTAATGCTTTGTGTATGGCCACAGCCACTAGTAGTAATAGTATAATAATAATAATCATAATACTGTGTACAGCATTATAGTAGCCCTTATGTAGTTACTGCTGTCAATTAATTCATTTATCTGTTTCGAAGCGAATAATGAAGCAGTTTCTGTATTACTGCAGGTATTATCTACAGCTTGGAGAAGGTATTTTCTTGAGATATTTAGTGTTTGTTACGTATATGTCTCATTCTTATTGTCAGCAATGCACGGGAAAAGGCGCAACATATGATCTTACGAAAATAGTTTAGTTTCGTGGCTCAAACAGAATCGAGTCATTAGTTTTTACCCCTCAGAAAATTTCATTTTACCCCTCAGGGGGTAATTACCCTCGAGTTGGGAAACACTGGTGTAGAGGGTACACATTATATAGAGAGAATAGGGCTTGAGTAGAACAGGCAGGTTCATATACAGGGTGGTCCATTGATCGTGACCGGGCTAAATATCTCACGAAATAAGCATCAAACGAAAAAACTACAAAGAACGAAACTCGTCTAGCTTGAAGGGGAACACCAGATGGCGCTATGGTTGGCCCGCTAGATGGCGCTGCCATAGGTCAAACGGCTTTAACTGCGTTATTTTTAAATAGGAACCCCCATTTTTTATTACATGTTCGTGTAGTACGTAAATAAATATGAACGTTATAGTTGGACCACTTTTTTCGCTTTGTGATAGATGGCGCTGTGATAGTCACAAACATATGACTGACAATTTTAGACGAACAGTTGGCAACAGGTAGGTTTTTTAAATTAAAATACAAAACGTAGGTACGTTTGAATATTTTATTTCGGTTGTTCCAATGTGATACATGTACCTTTGTGAACTTTTCATTTCTCAGAACGCATGCTGTTACGCGTGATTACCTGTAAATGGTGCATTAATGCAATAAATGCTCAAAATGAAGTCCGTCATCCTCAGTGCATTTGGCAGTACGTGTAAGGGCATTCCTCTAAACAGCGAGTAGTTCGCCTTCCGGAATGTTCGCAGATGCATAGACAATGCGCTGACGCATGTTGTCAGGCGTTGTCGGTGGATCACGATAGCAAATATCCTTCAACTTTCCCCACAGAAAGAAATCCGGGGACGTCAGATCCGGTGAACGTGCGGGCCATGGTATGGTACTTCGACGACCAATCCACCTGTCATGAAATATGCTATTCAATTCCGTTTCAACCGCACGCGAGCTATGTGCCGGGAATCCATCATGTTGGAAGTACATCGCCATCCTGTCACGCAGTGAAACATCTTGTAGTAACATCGGTAGAACATTACGTAGGAAATGAGCATACATTGCACCATTTAGATTGCCATCGATAAAATGGGGGCCAATTATCCTTCCTCCCATAATGCCGTACCATACATTAACCCGCCAAGGCCACTGATGTTCCACTGGTCGCAGCCATCGTGGATTTTCCGTTGCCCAATAGTGCATATTATGCCGGTTTACGTTGCCGCCGTTGGTGAACGACACTTCGTCGCTAAATAGAACGCGTACAAAAAATCTGTCATCGTCCCGTAATTTCTCTTGTGTCCAGTGGCAGAACTGTACACGACGTTCAAAGTTGTCGCCATGCAATTCCTGGTGCATAGAAATGTGGTACGGGTGCAATCGTTGTTGATGTAGCATTCTCAACACCGACGTTTTTGGGATTCCCGATTCTCGCACAATTTGTCGCCTACTGATGTGCGGATTAGCCGCGACAGCAGCTAAAACACCTTCTTGGGCATCATCATTTGTTGCAGGTCGTGGTTGACGTTTCACATGTGGCTGAACACTTCCTGTTTCCTTAAATAACGTAACTATCCGGACACTTGGATGATGTCGTCCAGGATACCGAGCAGCATACATAGCACACGCCAGTTGGGCATTTTGATCAGATTAGCAATACATCAACACGATATAGACCTTTTCCGCAGTTCGTAAACTGTCCATTTTAACACGGGTAATGTATCACGAAGCAAATACCGTTCGCACTGGAGGAATGTTACGTGATGCCACGTAGTTATACGTTTGTGACTATTACAGCGCCATCCATCACAAAGCGAAAAAAGTGGTCCAACAAAAACATTCAAATTTTTTACGTACTACACGAATATGTAATAAAAAATGGGGGTTCCTATTTAAAAAAACGCAGCTGATATCAGTTTGACCTATGGCAGCGCCATCTAGCGGGCCAACCGTAGCGCCATCTGGTTTCCCCCTTCAAGCTAATCGAGTTCAGTTGTTTGTAGTTTTTTTCGTTTGACGCTTATTTCGTGAGATATTTGGTCCGGTCACTATCAATGGACCACCCTGTAGAATGTGGTAGCTATGCACAGATGAAGAGGCTTACACAGGACTTGACTAGCATGGAGTGCTGCGTGAAACAAATCTTCGGACGGAAGACGACAATAAGAGCTGAATTGCCACGTATCCCGAAGACTTAGTGGCAGAAGAGAGCGTACGAGCGCTACAGCGTGAAGTGCCGCGTGGCGGCGTGTTCAGCAGTAGGCCGTTGTGTGGTGAAAAGCGCCCACCGCCGGCCCGTTGTCTGTCGTGTCGTGCGCCTCTTCGCTGCGTGATGTGATAGCGGCTCGGCGCCGGCCGTTTCTGTTGTGTGGCGCGCTGGCGCCCCACAGTTCTGGCGTCCCCGCAGTCGCGTTCGCTGTCTTCGTATCTTCTCTCCTGTCGGCACCATCCGCTTCAGTGCCACAGCTTCTCAGTCGAATTCTAGAATCGCCTACGATGATGGACCTGTGAGATTACGTACACTGAAGCGCCAAAGAAACTGGTATAGGTACGAGTCTTCAAATACAGGGAAACACTACTGACCATTAAAATTGCTACACCACGAAGATGACGTGCTACAGACGCGAAATTTTACCGACAGCAATAAGAAGCTGTGATATGCAAATGATTAGCTTTTCAGAGCATTCACACGACGTTGGCGTCGGTGCCGACACTTACGACGTGCTGACATGAGGAAAGTTTCCAACCGATTTCTCATACACAAACAGCAGTTGACCGGCGTCGCCTGGCGAAACGTCGTTGTCATGCCTCGTGTAAGGAGGAGAAATGCGTACCATCACGTTTCCGACTTGGATAAAGGTCTGTTTGTAGCCTATCGCCATTGCGGTTTATCGTATCGCGACATTGCTACTCAAAATTCAAATGGCTCCGAGCACTATCGGTCTTAACATGTGAGGTCATCAACCCCTTAGAACTCAGAACTACTTAAACCTAACTAACCTAAGGACATCACACACATCCATGCCCGAAGCAGGATTCGAACCTGCGACCGTAGCGGTCGCGCGGTTCCGGACTGAAGCGCCTAGAACCGGACATTGCTGCTCGCGTTGGTCGAGATCCAATGACTGTTAGCAGAATATGGAATCGGTGGGTTCAGGTGGGTAATACGGAACGCCGTGCTGGATCCCAACGGCCTCGTATCCCGCGCGACCGCTACGGTCGCAGGTTCGAATCCTGCCTCGGGCATGGATGTGTGTGATGTCCTTAGGTTAGTTAGGTTTAAGTAGTTCTAAGTTCTAGGGGACTGATGACCACAGCAGTTAAGTCCCATAGTGCTCAGAGCCATTTGAACCAAGCCTCGTTTCACTAGCAGTCGAAATGACAGGCATCTTATCCGCATGGCTGTAACGGATCGTGCAGCCACATCTCGATTCCTGAGTCAACAGATGGGGACGTTTGCAAGACAACAACCATCTGCACGAACAGTTCGACGACGTTTGCAACAGCATGGACTATCAGCTCGGAGACCATTGGCTGCGGTTACCCTTGACACTGTATCACAGACAGGAACGCCTGTGATGGTGTACTCAGCGACGAATCTGGGTGCACGAATGGCAAAACGTCATTTTTTTCGGATGAATCCAGGTTCTGTTTACAGCATCATGATGGTCGCATCTCTGTTCGGCGACATCGCGTTGAACTCACATTGGAAGCGTGTATTCGTCATCGCCATACTGGCGTATCACCTGGAGTGATGGTATGAGGTGCCATTCGTTACACGTCTCGGTCACCTATTGTTCGCACTGACGGCACTTTGAACAGTGGACGTTACATTTCAGATGTGTTTACGACCCGTGCCTCTACCCTTCATCAGGGGACTTATGACCACAGCAGTTGAGTCCCATAGTGCTCAGAGCCATTTGAACCAAGTCTACCCTTCATCCGAACCCTGCGAAACCCTACATTTCAGCAGGATAATGCACGATCGCATGTTACAGGTCCTGTACGGGCCTTTCTGGATACAGAAAATGTTCGACTGCTGCCCTTGCCAGTACATTCTCCAGATCTCTCCCCAATTGAAAACGTCCGGTCAATGGTGGCCGAGCAACTGACTCGTCACAATACGCCAGTCACTACTCTTGATGAACTGTGGTATCATATTGAAGCTGCATGGGCAGCTGTACCTGTACACGCCATCCAAGCTCTGTTTGACTTAATGCCCAGGCGAATCAAGGCCGTTATTACGGCCAGAGTTGGTTGTTGTGGGTACTGATTTCTCAGGATCTATGCACCCAAATTGCGTGAAAGTGTAATCACATGTCAGTTCTAGTATAATATATTTGTCCAATGTATACTCGTTTATCATCTGCATTTCTTCTTGGTGTAACAATTTTAATGGCCAGCAGTGTATGTAAACAGGCAGAATATGGCGCTGCGGTAAGCAACGCCTATAGAGGACAACGAGTGTCTGACGCAGTTGTTATTTTATTTATTTATTTATTTAACCTGATCAGATTAGGACCATCAGGCCCTCTCTTACATCTGACCAGTGTTCCACACATGCAGCATTTCACACATCCGAGTTACATCATGACCATAGTTTAAATGAGAAAATTAGCTTACTCTAGTGACAATATGAATAAAGAGTAGTGACTAAGACCTAATAAAGTAAATGCGGCAGTATTTTTACGACAGGTGCTATACATACAGACTATGATAAAAGCAATAATAATAACAGTAAAAAAAATCAAATAATAATGATAAACATGAGAAAGATTGGCAATAGTAATGAAGGTTTGTGCAGATGTACATTAATATCTTGGTGTGTAAAGTAGATTTTTACTAGTATAGCAAGTTTTGGGGAAGGGAGATTTAAGGAGGGGGAAAGAGGGAAGTAATGAGGTGAAATGCATTCATGTACAGAGGAAGGCATTACTGTTGCTTAAGTAGATACGTCATTAACTGTTTTTTGAAGCCGGTGATGTTTTTAATTTCTCTAACATAACGAGGGAGGTTATTCCAGAGTCGTTTTCCCGCTACTGTAAGGGACTTGGAGAAGGTGACTGAGCGATGCAGTGGAACGGAGAGGATTTTATTATAATGGGAACGTGTGTTTCTGTCATGTTGTTCCGACATGAGTTTTAGGGACGAGGAGAGATATGAGGGACAGTGCACATTTATAAGGCAGTAGATGAGACAGAGTGTATGGAAATCTCTGCGTTTGTCTGCACGCAGCGAGGACAATTTTGCATATGCCGGTGAAATGTGATCAAAAAGTCGAACGTCACAGATATATCGGACGCAGGCATTCATGAGCATTTGTACTAATTTCTTTTTCAGATCGAAAGGGAAGAGTTTTTTATATTTTTTGTAGGACATGAAGGGATGCTGGTGCTTTTTTGCACACTGCAGTTACGTCCTCTGTCCAATTTAGATTTTCATCTATTATTACTCGCAAACTCTTTGCTGAGGGAGAGAAGTTAATATTTGTTCCATTTAGGATAAAAGGTGGTACGGATTCCCGATGTTTTGGGCTAATGAGCTTAGGGTGACCAACAAGTACCGCTTGGGTTTTAGATGGGTTTAGTGTTAGACCTATGTCCTGTGCCCATTTTGACAGTGCATCGAGGTCAGTATTGAAATTTTCAATAGCTTTCTTGAGATTGCTTGGTTTCGCACTTAGATACAACTGAAGGTCATCAGCATACATATGGTATTTGCAATAGGTCAGAACCGATGACACATCATTGACATACAGAGAGAAGGGCATAGGACCTAGTACTGAGCCTTGGGGAACGCCTGACACTACCTGCCGCCATTGTGATTTTGTATTCCCAGACAGGACACGTTGCTGACGAGACGTCATGTATGAGCGAAACCATTGCACTGCACTTGGTGAGAAATGTAGACCGCTAAGTTTGGCTAGGAAGATGTCGAAGTCGACGGTATCAAATGGTTTGCTGAAATCTAAGAAGCAAATGATAGTCGCTTCTTGTCTGTCCATGGCAAGTTTCAGGTCATCTGTCACATTTATCAGAGCGGATGTTGTGCTTCGATGTTTATGGAAACCTGATTGGTATTCGCCTAGTAGGTTGTTAGTAGTTAGGTAGTTGGTGAGCTGGTCATGAGCTATATATTCTAAGGCCTTTGATAGTGCAGGAAGAAGGCAGATGGGGCGGTAGTCAGAGGGTGCTGTGGCGATGTTCTTTTTAGGGAGTGGCTTAATTTGTCCCAGTTTCCAGGTCTCAGGGGAAACACTTGTGATTAATGAATCGTTGAGAATGCCTGTTATAGAGGGCAGTAGTTGGTCAATAATAAATTTTACCATCTGGATAGTGATACCATCATGTCCAGTAGATGCTGATCTAATCCGCATTATGGCTTTCTTGACAGTACTGCAAGTGACGTGCTGTAGATAAAATTTTTCTTTGCTTCAGTCGTTCATCCCCATGAAGTAATCAATGATTCTCCGTTTTTTTTTTTTTTTTTTTTTTTTTTTTGCGGTTCAATTTTGGTTGTAGGTAATGTGAAGAATCGGTTTAGTTCTTCAGCTGGGACCATGGGATTTTCTGCAACTTTTATTTTGCCTAAACCGAGACTACGAAGATTTTTCCACAGGATAGCTGGTCTACATCTATTGTCAGCTAATATACGGGCATGTCTGAGCTTAGCGTTTCTCACCGCTTGACTGACTTTGTTTCGTTTCTGCTTGTATACAGCATGATTTTCAGGTGTAGGGTGTATCTTGTATGCTCGATGTGCAGCATCTCTGAGATTCATGAGCTGTTTTAGTTCATCAGTCAGCCAAGGTGCAGGTTGCCTTTCTACTTTTCTGGTCTTTATTGGAGCATATTTGTCATATAGTTGAGTAATTTTGTTGGTGAAATCCTGGAGTTTGTCGTTTATGTCCATAAGGGGAGTAGAGGTCATCCCCCAAACTATTTCTTGTGCCTCAGTTTCGAGTTCAGGCAAATTTATGCGTTTGAGGTCACGGTATGTAGACAGTTTTTGTTACTTTCTAGGGCATTCTAGTGAATACGTCATAGAAGTGATGTCATGGGCAGACATGCCAGGCGCAGATATTTGGGAGGTGCGGTTTATTCTGTTCGGAGATTTCGTTGCGAATATATCTATGAAAGTGTGACTGGTAGTCGTGTGATGAGTAGGTGCCAGCTGAAGTAGCATCATATTTGCGGAAGGAAGCATCCTCTTAAATTTCCCAGTGGAAGGACTATTGCACAGAAAATTAATGTTAGTGTCACCTGCTATAATTACATCGGTTACTGCTGCTACAATGGCGGGTTATCGAGATGTGAGTCTGAACGTGGTGTTACAGTCGGCGCACGAACGATGGGTTACAGCATCTCCGACGTAGCGACGCAGCGTGGATTTTCCCGCACGACCATCTCACGAGTGTACCGTGAATATCAGGAATCCAGTAAAACATCAAATCTCCGATATCGCTGCGGCTGGAAAAAGGTCCTGCAATAACGGGACCAACGACGACTGAAGAGAATACTTCAACGTGACGGAAGTGCAACCTTTCCGCAAATTGCTGCAGATTTCAATGCTGGCCCATTAACAAGTGTCTGTGTGAGAACCATTCAACGAAACATCTTCGTCATGGGCTTTCAGAGCCCACTCGTGTACCCTTCGTGACCGCACGACACAAAGCTTTACGCCTCGCCTGGGCCTGTCAGCACCGACATTGGACTGTTGATGAGAGGAAAGATGTTGCCTGGTCGGACAAGTCTCGTTTCAGATCGTATCTCCATACCCGTACACATCTGAGACACTGCGTTTTATGATGGTCCTCTGCTCATTACAGAAGCAAAGGCATGGCTCACTTTTGACTTGAGCACAGCTGCTCATGGTTCTTAATAGATTGTGTAAGCACCAAGGACGGCAATGCATGCGCTGAAACGTGCTTCCACGCTGGCCAAGCGGATGGTAAGGACTGCTTCTGGGAGTGTGTGTTCCATTCCTCCACCACCGCGGGTGACAACTGCTGGATGGTCATTGATGCATGTGGAAGTACCCTCATATGGCAAGAAGTTTCATTTTTATGGATGAACGGTCCAAATAGAAGATCTGTTGTAGCAAGAGGATATTTGGCGAGTGGACTGTCCTGCCAGTACCTCACACTTAAATCCAATCGGACATGTGTGAGATGCGCTGGAGAGACATATTGCAGCACGTCACAAGCACCAACGACCGTACAGCCATCTACAATCTCGCTAGGGGATGAATGGAATGACCTACAAAAAACTGGATCAAATGGCTCTAAGCACTATGGGACTTAACATCTGAGATCATCAGTCCCCTAGACTTAGAACTACTTAAACCTAACTAATCCAAGGACATCACACACATCCAAGCCTGAGGCAGGATTCGAACCTGTGACCATACCAGTAGCGTGTTCCGGACTGAAGCGCCTAGAACCGCTCGGCCACAGCGGCCGGCCGAACGACCTACCAAAAGAACTCCTTACCTAACATTTGGCCAATATGGGAGCACATTGTAGAGCATGCGCTGCCGTCCATAGTGTTTGTACACCCTTTTAAGAAGAATGTGTCACCTTTTGTAATGTCCAAGGGACCATTGTAAATCGTGGTGACTTCAGCGTAATTATTGTCTTTGAATAAAACTATAATTTCTGTTCTTCTCATTGCGTATTTCTTTCAATTAACTACTGTACTGTACTATACTGTAGCAGTTCTTTCTATGTCTGGTGCAAGTCCCATCAAAGTGTGTTAATTGGCAGTGACTGCATTCGAAAGTTACTTTCATCCTTAAGTTTTGCTGACCATTGTATTCCTGTAAGCCAGTGTCCTTCACAGTGACTCGTATGTTTCTGAGCAACTTGGAAGCAGTGGGGCTGTGCCAGTATGAGGCCTAGCTGCATTGTTGCCAGATTTCTGATAACATCGTCAATGACATAATCATGCAATGTTGCCAGATTTCCGCTACTCCTTTCCCACATCTCTGACGTCACAGACCAATTGCCAAATGTGTAAAATGATGAGAAATTGAAATAATGGGGAGAAATTCAAAATAGCCCCATTGTACTAAGCATAGAATGGCAGGAAATTAAAAAATGTAGGATGGTGAAGATAGTTTAATTGTCGTAAGTATAAAATCCAAGGTGGTGGACCTGACGCCAGCGTCTATGATGTCAGAAGTAAATATGGTGGACCTACACATTAAGAGGCCAGCCTGCATTTGTGCCAAGTCGCTTGTCATAAGTATAGATTCCATAAAGGCAGACCTGATGAGGCTATTCTGCATTGTTTCCAGATTATCCGTGCTACATATAGAATTCAAAGTAGCTGACGACACAGGCCACTTACAAATCCAACAGCTCAGTTCAAAATGAAGGTGACCTAGTTGTCCTAAAATTAAACGTATTCATCCACCCCTCTGGTATCACATTTCTCCGACGCAGCTTGCTTGATTAAATAATACTACTGTCCTTCACTCAACATTCCAATAGAGAGCCTGCTTTCCCTACCTGTAAAACTAGGCGCTGTTTAAACAGTTACAGTGCGATGGGTATATGAAATTGCTTTTTGTGTATATATTTTCCACACTGGAGGGCACATCTGCAATCCACTCGGGTCTCTGCAGCAGTGGAGCTATGAGGCACTGCCACCACTGCTGCCAACTGCATTGCCAGGACAGGCATAGCCAGCTGTAAATGCTCTGCTGCTGCAATCGTGGCACACCGCAAATGGCTGCGTGGCATATATTCCATAGCTGCCACAGATCAACGTACTTTCCCTTTGCTATTTCGGTCACACATAATATTCATAAACTTTCAGTAAGGAAGCGTGAATTCATCTTTTCTTATAGATAAAAAACGTGCTATGCAGATGTTTCTGCCCATTGTACTTGGCGAAATTCAGCCCAGCAATAGTTTTAACCCATCCTTTTTGTAGAAAACACACATGAAATGTAGCTGTAACTTCACAGTATATAGTATGACAATCTGATTAATGAATTCTTCTCGGGTTATCAGCTGAGGGGTGGCGTCGTCTTGTCGCAACGTTTCAATGAGTTTCGTATCCATCATCTTCGCCAGAAGCCATTTGAATCACTTTTTGAAAACAAGGGAGTGAGTCAATCATTTTGTAAACATTGTATGCACAACTTTTGTTCCTTGTTTTTCTGTAAAAACGTTTAATTATTAACTGAACTGTAACATCGTGCGAAGTGTACCATTTTGTGGGACACACATTTTGAAAAACATATTATTAGCTGGAAAAAGCGACTGAGTTGTTAAATGCAAAACTTTATTCAGAAAAAAATTATGAATAAACCTATTTTGTTACTCTCTAGTCACTCGTTTCTCTTTCTGAATCAACCTAAGCACTTTTCTAAATAAATTTTTACATTTAACAACTCAGTTACTTTTTCCAGCTAATAATATGTTTTTCAAAATGTGTGTCCCACAAAATGGTACACTTCATACAATGTTACAGTTCAGTTAATCATTAAACGTCTTCACAGAAAAACAAGGAACAAAAGTTGTGCATACAATGTTTACAAAATGATTGACTATGGGACTTAACAGCTGAGGTCATCAGACCCCTAGAACTTAGAACTACTTAAACCTAACTAACCTAAGGACATCACACACATACATGCCCGAGGCAGGATTCGAACCTGCGACCGTAGCGGTCGCGCGGTTCCAGACTGAAGCGGCTAGGACCGCTCGGCCACACCGGCCGGCTTCTGTGTTTTCAACAACCTGAAATACATCGTAACAGTTTCCTATGACCACCATACAACACAGAATATTTACAGTTCGCCTTTGAGACATAACATAAAGAAAGTAAATATTATCCTGATTTGTATGGCCAGCAGCAGGAAAGGAACTAGCTACAGGATGAGGCGCTTAAATCCGGACAACTGAAACTTTTTAAAAAACCAAATTTATTAAAACACAGTAGTAGTGAAAATGAAGATTCTTTTACATATAAGTACTGGTATCTTTCAAGAGTAACATTACTCGATGTAACCCCCTTCAGCCGCTATGTCCGCCTCCAATCTTGTCCTGAAGTGATCGCACGCGCTCTTTAAAACAGTGCTGTCCATATTCGAGAGTGCTGCTTCGATAGCAGTGCGTAGAGATGCCATCAGGGTGTCTTGTCTTATTGGTAACTCTTTCGACTAGGTTCCAAACGTAGCAGTCGAGAGGGTTCAAATCAGGGCTATTTGGGGAACCAGAATTCCTTTGACCAGAACATGTCAGTGTTATCCGAGAACCAGTCTAGGACTAAATGGCTTGTATGAGGTCCTCCTCTGCCATCCGACGCATTGTTCGCTCGCTGACATTCAATACTGACGCCAGTTTCCTCAGCGATTGCCTCGGGTCCTCCGAAACCAGCGCCTGAGCCTTTTCGATGACTGCTGCAATTCCTGACACGCGTTTCCTCGAATGAAGATTCCTCCCCAGGTTAGCGGAACCTTCTGCAAACTGCTCTGAAACATTATACTTGGCCAAAATCTCGAAAACAGTCGATCTCGGGTACCCGCAGATTAGAACTACGAGGACAGTTCAATAAGTAATGCAACACATTTTTTTTTCTGAAACAGGGGTTGTTTTATTCAGCATTGAAATACACCAGGTTATTCCCCAATCTTTTAGCTACGCAACACTATTTTTCAACGTAATCTCCATTCAATGCTACGGCCTTACGCCACCTTGAAATGAGGGCCTGTATGCCTGCACGGTACCATTCCACTGGTCGATGTCGGAGCCAACGTCGTACTGCATCAATAACTTCTTCATCAGCCGCGTAGTGCGTCCCACGGATTGCGTCCTTCATTGGGCCAAACATATGGAAATCCGCGAGATCGGGGCTGTAGGGTGCATGAGGAAGAACAGTCTCGGGTGCGAAGACTTGTGTGAGGTCTTGCGCTGTCATGAAGAAGGAGAAGTTCGTTCAGATTTTTGTGCCTACGAACATGCTGAAGTCGTTTCTTCAATTTCTGAAGAGTAGCACAACACACTTCAGAGTTGATCGTTTGACCATGGGGAAGGACATCGAACAGAATAACCCCTTCAGCGTCCCAGAAGACTGTAACCATGACTTTACCGGCTGAGGGTATGGCTTTAAACTTTTTCTTGGTAGGGGAGTGGGTGTGGCGCCATTCCATTGATTGCCGTTTTGTTTCAGGTTCGAAGTGATGAACCCATCTTTCATCGCCTGTAACAATCTTTGACAAGAAATTGTCACCCTCAGCCACATGACGAGCAAGCAATTCCGCACAGATGGTTCTCCTTTGCTCTTTATGGTGTTCGATTAGACAACGAGGGACCCAGCGGGAACAAACCTTTGAATATCCCAACTGGTGAACAATTGTGACAGCACTACCAACAGAGATGTCAAGTTGAGCACTGAGTTGTTTGATGGTGATCCGTCGATCATCTCGAACGAGTGTGTTCGCACGCTCCGCCATTGCAGGAGTCACAGCTGTGCACGGCCGGCCCGCACGCGGGGAATAAGACAGTCTTGCTTGACCTTGCGGCGATGATGACACACGCTTTGCCCAACGACTCACCGTGCTTTTGCCCACTGCCAGATCACCGTAGACATTCTGCAAGCGCCTATGAATATCTGAGACGCCCTGGTTTTCCGCCAAAAGAAACTCGATCACTGCACGTTGTTTGCAACGCACATCCGTTACAGACGCCATTTTAGCAGCTCAGTACAGCGCTGCCACCTGTCGGAAGTCAATGAAACTATACGAGACGAAGCGGGAATGTCTGAAAATATTCCACAAGAAATTTCCGGTTTTTTCAACCAAAATTGGCCGAGAAAAAAAATGTGTTGCATTACTTATTGAACTGCCCTCGTATTTCAGTGGATGAACGTCCAGAGCTAAAACTTTCGATAATCGCAACTCTACGGCTGTACTCCGCACTTGTCCGTTACATCTCGGTCATTTTGAAGTTCTGACTGTTTACTAGATGCCTATGGGTTTAATGAAAGCCAATCGCGACCTCCGGCGGAACTACGGTATGGAGGGAAATTCAAATTGAAATTTGTTTGGATTTAAGCGCTGCACACCGTATATTGTAAACAATGTAACTTGCACACACGGAATGCAGAGTATGCAGATAATATAACTCCTATATCTAGGGTACACAACACACAAACGTAACACTCTCTCTCTCTCTCTCTCTCTCTCATATATATCAAACAGGTTGTACTATTTATTCCACGTACACATACATGAATTTTCGCTATGTATATATAAAACATAAGTCCACTGTACCACTCAAGCGAATAGTGTGTGTTCCGATTCTGTTCTCACAAATGATCTGCTATTCGTCTTGACGTGCCAAGCCGATTTTCAATTATATAGTATGTGTCTCAAGGTTTTGCAATTGAATATTGACTTGGTGCACCATATGTAGGGGAGGAGGAGTAGTAGGAGCAGGAGGAGCACCACCAACACAACTAATCGGACACTTCAAGTAATTTTCAGCTTTAAGAGACATTAAGGGCACACGCTGCACACCCTTAGCCTGTCTCTGGATGGTCTTAACACACCTCTGGTTGGTAATAAGTGAATGCTATTGTTTCATTGTGTGCACGATTCCACTTAGCGTGCATAACGTAGTTTGAACCAGACCTGTAAGGAAACGTGCTATTACTCACCAGGGATTTAGACTTCAGAAGAAAAGCTGCCATCAGTGTTCCTAAAATATTTCAAAGAGGTTGGAAGGGGACCTGTATCTTAGAATAGACAACAACTATTCCCTGTAATTGTATTTATTGGAATCACTTTTGACATGTTGGGTTATTACAATGCACAAGAGCAACCTCAGGTATTAAATTTCTCAAATAACATAAAATATGAACGATCAATAATATCACAAAATCCAGGATAGTTAACTATTTTAACTGAGAGAAAGATTCTCTGGTGGAAGACTATTCTAATGTTGAGCTGAACTATGTTAGTGGCTCTAACAAATTTTGTCCTTTCCCCACAAACGTTAACCAAACGTGGCTATCGAGCACACGAAGGAAATACGTTAATTTCGCGAAATACTACAAGGAGGACATGCCTTCCTACTTTGAGCTTCGTATCGCTGGAGTAAAAACTGGCTTGTGACAAGACATTTACATTTAATGGCGTGCTGCGTTCTTTACCTTGTATTGTACAGCGTCGTCGGCTTGGCTTCTGTCGTGTCATTGGATCTGTAAATCTATCAAAATCCTATACTGAGCCTAGCTTATTCTATATCAGCAAACTTAAAACGTTAACTTCACCCTAGTCTGCTTTTAATGGCTAAGCACACGTGCAAGGCTGGCTCGCCATGTGTTACTCTCCCCTCACTGTTCTCACAAGAATTTAACTATATTGGGTCTCTTTATTCTCTGCTCAGGAGATTTACGAAAAGAATTCAGCCAGATCTTGACTGAATTTTGGAGCGTTCACACTAATCTCCTTACCCTGTCGTCATGTCAGAGAGGGATGCACTCTGACCGCACTCGACAATGTCTCAAGGGAAATTGCCTGTCATGCTGGGCAGCTGCTCGTCTCCTTAGCGTAGCTCCCTTTCCCTCTACAGTGGGGTTGGACAGTGGATGGAACAGCAAATGGCAGTCGCTCTTCCATTTGTAGTAGCCATGGCTGCCCAATCAGCAAATGGCATAGTAAGAACAGTGTCATGTAATTGGCTGGCTTTTAGGTGATCAGCCAGGTCTGTTGCCCTCCCCCCCACCCTTATTAGCACTCCATCATCCACAGGACTGGTAAGGTATGTCCTCACACGCCACTCACGTAATATACTGTTCTTCTTCCAGTTCTCTGCCATGTCTGATACCTGCACTTGACATTGTCTAGGCTGCTGCTCTGCAGGCCATTGTGTCACAGCTTGGTTAACTAAAACTGGCTTCCATTCCAGTGATGCTTCCACCCCATTTCTACCTAACACAACATGCAAATTTACGTAAGAGTGTTATTCTCCTCACTCTCGATTCCACATATATCAAACCTCAAACAACGGAAATATACATACAAAAACCCATCTCATATTGTAAAACCAGGGTCTTGCAACATTATAAACGAAATGTAACACTAAGGCACCTGGCATGTAAGGTGTCCAAAATCCTGAAGCCTTACAATGGCACCTGTATTTGTATGGGATGCATATATTTTCGAATGAAGACTACAAACACCTACAAAAACCCATTCGCTTGATCTTTCATCAAGCCAATACCCATATTGTTAGCCAGGTTTATGCTATGGGAATTATCAGCTGTGTATCCAGGAGTGTCGTATACATTGGGGTGGCACCTTATCGCCTTATTACTTTAGAAGCAGTCGCCGTGGACAGCTTTAGAAGGACTGACATGTCTCTGATGGATTGGTTATTTAGGTGACATGTAATTACTAGTCCTTACCGGAGGTCACTGAGCTCTACTGACTGGTCCATTCTGCTGTTAAAACTCCTCTACTGACAAAATAATTCTCCCTGACTCCTTTATACTGGCAGGTCCTCCTCATACGACACCCGGTGCTTCATTCCTCATTGCATAAGAGTGTCCAGATACTTTTGATCAGAAAGGGTATCTTGCCAAAAATTGTACCAGAGATGAGTATTAATACTGCAAATGTGACAACTGATTCCATCAACAGGCTGTTAAATGTCATGACATGTGTTGCAGTTCTACAATGTCCTGCAAAATATGCACAGTTAATGGAACTTGACAATTTTAATAAATTGGTCTTAATTTTCTTTTACTATTTGTAGACTGAAAACCATAAGTGAGTGAAAAATGTTCGTTAGAAATGTCTTTCAAATCAATTTTTGTATGGGATGTTAGTTACTGATCAGAAGCAAAGATACACTATGCACTGGTTTCGTGTTATGAGTGGCACAATCTTTGGCTGCACACATAGAGTAGAAATATCTCTGGAGTGAGCATTCTGATGCTCAGAACTGATTTTATGCTGTCAACATACATTGCCATTGTGGTCACATGACTTTGGGATGGCATAGTTTTGCCTGTGATGTGTTTTGAACGACATTATATGGCTACTAGAGACAGATTCCCTTCGTAGGTACTGGGGATTTGCTGTGGATTTGCTACAGGCGGTTTACAGAAAGCATAAAAATTTGCATATGATATCTGGAATAAACAGGGATTGAAGAGCAAACTGACATTGCATCATGGCACCATCACATCAGAGTGTACTTATACTTTCTGTCAGATCATGTCATGTCATTTCGCTTAGCCCAGTACTTAATGGCATAAGTGCAGCTATGAGTCACCATCCATGATAGAAAAGGTCAGAATATGGTATCAACATCGAGGAAGTAATAATGACAAATTCTATTAACAGTCAAAGCAAACTTTGTAATCTATGTTCTTGATCAATTTTGTTTGATAAAGTACTGAGAACTGAACAGCATTTCAAGACATTGACATATACTTGCTAGCGAAAAGATATACATATAAACACAGAAAACATATGCTATAAAGGAATGAATAGAACCTGTTTACCTAACCCATCATGTTTTTATCTTACATAAATAATGATGTCATAAAGAGCTGTACTTCCCCCTTCATTAAAGCTGATTATTACTATATAATGGAAATTGTTTCATCAGTTTATGCACTTATTTGTATAAATTGTGGGCATCAGCTCATTGTAAAACATAGATAATTTTTCGCTTTATGATATCTGACCTCGCTTGTGTAAGAACATAAAAAAAAGCCCAAGTCGTCATGCAACATTTGCAGTTTGCCTCGAAAACAAAGTATACTAATAAAAATAGAGATTACGAAGAAACAAAAGCCCAAAATCGACTACAATAATCAGAGTGAGCACACCGAAAATAGGTTAACTAACGATGTTAGCAGACGATGATACCATCAAAACTTTCTTCACGAGCCATCGAGAAACGTGCTATGATGTGATGTGATGGTCACATTGACAACCCATGTAAATGCCGCCATCTGAAATGCATTGTGGAATGTTTTGATGTGATGTGATGGTTAGTATGAATTAGCTTTAAGCAAACAGTGTCGTCCCAAGATCACATGACAGTTCCAGCTTAATGTTGACTACATGCACAGAACACAATGCCCACTCCAGAAATATTTGCACCCTGTAGCTGCACAGTAAAGGTACATTTATATACTATACATTAGTGGAATAGTTACATGAGCAATCCAGTGTCCGTATGGCAGAATTTTGAGGAGCATGCCCAGGCAGACTGGTAGATTAAGCACAGTCATGTTTCTGTTAGCACTGGGACTAGATGAATTACAAGAATGCTGCCTTCCCTATTTTTGATGATGTTTCATTTCAATGACCCTTTCTATATGCTGCAACACACAAGAATTTATAGTGAGGTCATGGCTTTCTTGCACACATTGGGGTAAAATTTCATTTGAATAGTTTTCAGCTTTGTAATATACCATCTTCATGATCATGGTGAAGTCCATTGTTCAAAGTGAGAGGCTTTTTCAATATACAAGTATCAGTTTTGGTATTTCATTTATTCATCCGTGAATGTAGCTCATAGCATAAGTTGGTGTCCAACTTATTCATTATTATACACGAAACTAAGAGTATACAGGTTTTTATTTTATTATAATTCAAATACCTGGTGGAACTGTACTCGATGTGGTGCATTAGAGTACAAATATAACATTGCTATGACACTTTCTCACTTACGTTCTACAATAATTATAAGACGTTTCTTTAAATTCCTCTTCAGTTATTTTCATCCCACAGTTATTTCCGAAAAGAAACATGTTTTCTTGGGATGTTCCCATGTGTTCACATGTTACTATTGAAATTGGTTGCAGTTGTGAGCACAATTGACTAGACACATTCTGCCCTCAGCAGAATCTTTTTCAGAAGCTGTCATCAGCAGAAGTATTATTAAATATTTGCATAAATTTTACAGAAAGTATAAGGTAGGTTTTTGTTCCTGAGAACTTCGAGAATTCCTGCTGACTCTCAACCGGTTTGGAGTGGTTGCCATACTCCATGATCATTGTGAACATGTGTTAGGCCATACAAGTGAAGGTTTGCATTCTCATTACATATATCCTCTCTGTGACAAAGGATACAAATATGGTTCCAGACTGTGTTAGGATACTAGAGTGCATTGGCTGTAATGTTGTGTTCATATAAATATATGTTAATGCTCCCATTTAATGCCAGTCAGATGATGTTACTTTTCTTTGATAGGTTAAAAGTTTGCATAAAATGGGGATTATTTGCAGGCTATTTACACTGAAGTCATACCGCTTATGTACTGAACTTAATTTTTTAAAAAGGAAGTGGAAGCATTTAAAGAGATCACAAAACTCTTAGCTGATCTTAAGGAATGCATTATTCTGATTATGTGGGCACCTTGTAATGAATTATTAAAATTGTGTGCTGATATGATAGTTTCCTGCTTCAGGTATTGTTACAGTCAAAATTGTAAGATTTATAGTTAGAAATAAATAAATAATCCTTAATGACATAAATATAGATTGAAACTTATTGTCTAAGTATAACATGGAAGATGATGCAGACCAGAGTTCTACATCAGTGTAGTATAAAGATCGCTTATCGCTATGCTATATGATTGATTGTGCAATGTTTAACATTGGTTCTATAACAGCCATTGTACATCTAGGTGGTTGCAGCTTAACAGAAGTTGGAGTTTAGTATGTGAGTTGTGATATATTTAACACAAATATCAAAACTCTGCCTGTTGTCATTTAATGAGCACTGAAATCAGTTGAATTTTATAAATCTAGCATGTTTATGTTGCTAGGCAAAGATTGCATATGAATATCATGTACATCTATACTTTGCAAATCTCTGCGAAGCATATGGCATTAAGGATTTTTCACCTCCCGTAACTATGGAACTTCTTATGTCAGAAGAAATTGTATGTGTATGTGTGTGAATGTGTGTTTGTACTAGTTGTGTTGTAGGAATGAATATGTAACATTTCTCACTCAACCCTCTCCATGAATCAAGGGGCATTGTCCCATTGGGATGATTTGCATACGTTAACAATATAGACAGCCATCATAAGGGGATCTGTGGATATTACTGTTACTGGTATTAGTATTAGTAGTAGTAGTTTCATTTATCTATAGATCACATTTAAAAGGATCCTAGACATGTCATGGTTTTACAGTTCAAAAACAACAAAAACATCGTACCTCGTATACACAGGAACATACTTCTATACAGGACTGGATTGACAAGGATGGACAGATGTAGAATGTAGTCTCCACCCTCCACAATACAAGCCCAGTCTGTTTAAAGTACTTCTGCCTCATCTGGTTTATCCCTAATACAGAATAGGGTTTTGCAAATAAGTTACTTAACAATGCAAAGGTTAGTGTTACACTGTTCATTCATTTCTCAGCTCTAGTCACTGCACATGCTATACGCACATTATTTCATAATCTAACACTACATACATTATCAACTGACATCAGGGTCAGAGTGATGATGTCTGGTTTCCATCTTGTGAAAAGAAACTTCCTATTTCCCAGGCTGAAAACCTAGGTCAGCATCTCTCTATAATGGTTGAGATGCTGAGCTGAGAACACTGATAAGGTATCAGTATTATACATTGCATAGCTTATGGCGTAAGGTTTTCCAGAAAAGAAAACAAAGGCAGTGAAAGAGTGTGAAGCTTTACATGAAATGATATACGTTCTTTCATCATCATCATCATTGTTGTTGTTGTCTTCAGTCCTGAGACTGGTTTGATGCAGCTCTCCATGCTACTCTATCCTGTGCAAGCTTCTTCATCTCCCAGTACCTACTGCAACCCTCTACGCTGCCCTCCAATACTAAATTGGTGATCCCTTGATGCCTCAGAACATGTCCTACCAACCGATCGCTTCTTCTAGTCAAGTTGTGCCACAAACTTCTCTTCTCCCCAATCCTATTCAACACCTCCTCATTAGTTATGTGATCTGCCCATCTAATCTTCAGCATTCTTCTGTAGCATCACATTTCGAAAGCTTCTATTCTCTTCTTGTCCAAACTACTTATCGTCCATGTTTCACTTCCATACACTGCATACAAATACTTTCAGGAACGACTTCCTGACACTTAAATCAATACTCGATGTTAACAAATTTCTCTTCTTCAGAAACGCTTTCCCTCCCACTGCCAGTCTACATTTTATATCCTCTCTACTTCGACCATCATCAGTTATTTTGCTCCTCAAATATCACAACTCGTTTACTACTTTAAGCCTCTCATTTTCTAATCTAATTCCCTCAGCATCACCCGAGTTAACTCGACTACATTCCATTATCCTTGTTTTGCTTTTGTTGATGTTCATTTTATATCCTCCTTTCAAGACACTATCCATCCCGTTCAACTGCTCGTCCAGGTCCTTTGCTGTCTCTAACAGAATTACAATGTCATCGGCGAACCTCAATGTTTTTATTTCTTCTCCATGGGTTTTAATACCTACTCCGAATTTTTCTTTTGTTTCCTTCACTGCTTGCTCAATATACAGATTGAATAACATCGGGGATAGGCTACAACCCTGTCTCACTCCCTTCCCAACCACTGCTTCCCTTTCATGTCCCTCGACTCTTATAACTGCCATCTGGTTTCTGTACAAACTGTAAATAGCTTTTCGCTCCCTGTATTTTACCCCTGCCACCTTCATAATTTGAAAGAGAGTATTCCAGTCAACATTGTCAAAAGCTTTCTCTAAGTCTACAAATGCTAGAAACGTAGGTTTGCCTTTCCTTAATCTTTCTTCTAAGATAAGTCGTAAGGTCAGTATTGCCTCACGTGTTCCAGTATTTCTACGGAATCCAAACTGATCTTCCCCGAGGTCGGCTTCTACTAGTTTTTCCATTCGTCTGTAAAGAATTTGTGTTAGTATTTTGCAGCTGTGGCTTATTAAACTGACTGTACGGTAATTTTCACATCTGTCAACACCTGCTTTCTTTGGGATTGGAATTATTATATTCTTCTTGAAGTCTGAGGGTATTTCGCCTGTTTCATACATCTTGCTCACCAGATGGAAGAGTTTTGTCAGGACTGGCTCTCCCAAGGCCGTCAGTAGTTCCAATGGAATGTTGTCTACTCCGGGGGCCTTGTTTCGACTCAGGTCTTTCAGTGCTCTGTCAAACTCTTCACGCAGTATCGTATCTCCCATTTCATCTTCATCTACATCCTCTTCCATTTCGATAATATTGTCCTCAAGTACATCGCCCTTGTGTAGACCCTCTATATACTCCTTCCACCTTTCTGCTTTCCCTTCTTTGCTTAGAACTGGGTTTCCATCTGAGCTCTTGATGTTCATACAAGTGGTTCTCTTATCTCCAAAGGTCTCTTTAATTTTCCTGTAGGCAGTATCTATCTTACCCCTAGTGAGATAAGCCTCTACATCTTTACATTTGTCCTCTAGCCATCCCTGCTTAGCCATTTTGCACTTACCGTCGATCTCATTTTTGAGACGTTTGTATTCCTTTTTGTCTGCTTCATTTACTGCATTTTTATATTTTCTCCTTTCATCAATTAAATTCAATATTTCTTCTGTCACCCAAGGATTTCTACCAGCCCTCGTCTTTTTACCTACTTGATTCTCTGCTGCCTTCACTATTTCATCCCTCAAAGGTACCCATTCTTCTTCTACTGTATTTCTTTCCCCCATTCCTGCCATTTGTTCTCTTATGCTCTCCCTGAAACTCTGTACAACCTCTGGTTTAGTCAGTTTATCCAGGTCCCATCTCCTTAAATTGCCACCTTTTTGCAGTTTCTTCAATTTTAATCTACAGTTCATAACCAATAGATTGTGGTCAGAGTCCACATCTGCCCCTGGAAATGTCTTACAATTTAAAACCTGGTTCCTGAATCTCTGTGTTACCATTATATAATCTATCTGAAATCTGTCAGTATCTCCAGACTTCTTCCACGTATACAACCTTCTTTTATGATTCTTGAACCAAGTGTTAGCTATGAGTAAGTTGTGCTCTGTGCAAAACTCGACCAGGCGGCTTCCTCTTTCATTTCTTACCCCCAATCCATATTCACCTACTACGTTTCCTTCTCTCCCTTTTCCTACTACCGAATTCCAGTCTCCCACGACTATTAAATTTTCGTCTCCCTTCACTATCTGAATACTGTCTTTTATTTCGTCATACATTTCTTCAATTTCTTCGTCATCCGCAGAGCTAGTTGGCATATAAACTTGTACTAATGTAGTAGGCGTGGGCTTCGTGTCTATCTTTGCCACAATAATGCGTTCACTATACTGTTTGTAGTAGCTTACCCGCATTCCTATTTTTTATTCATTATTAAACCTACTCCTGCATTACCCCTATTTGACTTTGTATTTATAACCCTGTATTCGCCTGACCAAAAGTCTAGTTCCTCCACTAGTTCCTTCACTAATTCGCAGTATATCTAACTTTAACCTATCCATTTCCCTTTTTAAATTTTCTAACCTACCTGCCCGATTAATGGATCTGACATTCCACGTTCCGATCCGTAGAACGCCAGTTTTCTTTCTCCTGATAATGGCGTCCTCCAGAGTAGTCCCCATCCAGAGATCTGAATGGGGGACTATTTTGCCTCCGGAATATTTTACCCAGGAGGACGCCATCATCATTAACCATACAGTAAAGCTGCATGCCCTCGGGAAAAATAACGGCTGTAGTTTCCCCTTGCTTTCAACCGTTCACAGTACCAGCACAGCGAGGCTGTTTTGGTTAGTGTTACAAGGCCAGATCAGTCAATCATCCAGACTGTTGCCCTGCAACTACTGAAAAGGCTGCTGTCCCTCTTCAGGAACCACACGTTTGTCTGGCCTCTCAACAGATACCCCTCCGTTGTGGTTGCACCTACGGTACGGGTATCTGTCTCGCTGAGGCACGCAAGCCTCCCCACCAACGGCAAGGTCCATGGTTCATGGGGGGCATCATTATTATTATTATATAATCATCATTATTATTATAACATTATTATTAATCATCATTATTATTATATAATTGTGTTACTTTCTTACCAAACCCCTACCCTGTGTTGTCTCAGTTACCCTTCACTGCATTGACTGTATTGCTTAACAGGTACTTTTTGATTGCCTTTTTAACTAAGTGCATTATAGTAATCTATTTAATTTTTATGGACAATTTATTGCATAGTTCTGTTTGTTGGTACAAAATTCTATTTTGAGTTTTATGTTTATTTTGTCTTGGTAAATGTAAGTTCCATCTAGTTCTTGTTCCATGATCATGGACAGAGCTAATGGTGCAGTAACTATAAAAGTTTTTTTTTTATTCTTATGGCTGTTTTCTGTAGTTCGAAAACTGTGTTCATATTTTGTGTGTTTGTTCCCCCGAAAAGAACTCCACAGCTGAATATAAAATGAATAGTATGTAATAAAAAGACATTGGTTGTTATACAATGATGACAGAATTCTAAGGGCATAACACACTGATGGCATTCTGTTTGCAAGTACCTTTGTATGTTCATACTACTTCACATGAGAATCAATATTCATTCCTAAAGATTTTGTATTTGTTATGCAGCTCAGAGAGCTAATGCATTTAAGTTAACAAGCTGTTTCCCTGAAAAGAGTTCTCTCGTTTTCTTAGTGACTATAATACTGCTGTCATCAGCAAAAAGGATTATTTCTCCATGACTACAATTACTGGGATAGTCATTGATGTATAAGAGGAATAGTACTGGTGTTGAAATGCTACCCTGAGAGACTCCTGTATTAGTGTATTTTAGTTCTGATAAGTGTTTCACTAAAAGTTAAACATTAATTTAGGTACATTTTATCTCTACTATTTATACCATATCTCCCTGGTATGATCAGGACCAGTAATTAACTACTTTTCTTATTCCTGAAGACTCCATCAACAGAATCAAAAGCCTTAGAAAGATCTAAAATATTCCTATCACATATTCATCGTTGTCAAGAGTATCAAGTACCACTATTGCGACTTTTCTATGACCGATTCTGTATTTCTACCACTTCCAAAGCCAAACTGGAATTCAATGTAATCCATGAGTCTCTTGAATGAATACAACCTTCTGAGAAATTCATTGATCTGTCTTTGATAATTGATGCTGTACTTATCTGGTACTAATTGGTACACAATAACTGCTTTATTTGTATCACTTATCACAAGCATAAGCCCCCCCCCCCCCCCGCCCCAGGGGCTCATCGCTCTTAGGTGGGTTCGTGCTTGAATACTAGGGGACCCCATCCTTTCATCCCTTGCAGCATCTTTTCTTCTCCATGCTGCATGGCAATCCTCTTGCTATTCTTTTCCCCCTCCCATGGGGAACGTCTGGGGTGTCTTTGGGAATCTTCTAAATTGTCTGTAACTGAGATAGGAACAGTCTCACCACTGTTTTTCGTTCCTTTTTCCTTTCTTCGTTCACTTTCTCCTATCCTTCCTCCGCTTCGGCATTTGACGCTTCTCTTTTTCTCCTTCCTCCCTGTGCGCTCCTGATGGCCAGCCTGCACGTTTGATGCATAACAGGCGACTGGGTAATGCATAATTCCAAGTCCTAGATTGACGGGTAGGGTGCGCATACATACCCTGGTTCAGGCCAGGCCCAGGGAGCAGTGATTGCTTGAGCTGCTACCTTCCCAAATTGCCGATTGGTACGTCTGGTGTTCAGGAGGTGTGACCAGAGGTGTGAACACTCGCCTAAGGCAGGTGCCCCCCCTTGTGAAGGAGCGCGCCATCAGAGACACTGGCAATCATGGGGGATTTTCGCGCAATAAGCCAATCATCTTCACAGTCAATGGCTACGAAACGTAAACAGAATGAGGCTAACGATTCACAGACCTTTCCAGCTGCACCACGGTTCCTTGTGATTTCATGTACTGAAGACAGTCAGTCCTTTGCAGCTGTGAATCTGTTTCTGATTCAGAAAGGTGTTGATGCAATTGCTGGCCCTGTGAAATCCTGCTCTGGTTTACGCAATGGCATTTTGCTTTGGGAGATTACTTCTGATTCTCAAGCACAGCAGCTGCTTGCTGCTTCGCCTCTCCACGGCATTCCTGTTTGTGCCGAGGCCCATAGAGCTCTGAATTCTTTCTGTGGTGTTATTTACACAAACCTCCTCGACAGTCTGACCAAAATCCAAATGTACATCTCTGATCAGAGTGTCTTTGCCATCTATCAGGTGATGAAAAAGGTAGATGCCTCCTTAGTGCCCACGCACCCTTTTTCTATCCTTTGATAGAGTGGTACTTCTGTGCAAGGTCAAAGCACACTTTGAAGTTATCACAGTTCGACCATACATTCCAAATCCAATGTGCTGCTATCAGTGTCATCGTTTCAACCACACTGGAATGTCTTGTTGACACCCAGCCAAATATGTAAGCTGTGATAGGGATGCACATGAGGCTGATTGTCTGCCTCCTTCTCTCTGCTGTATCAAGTGCAATGGCGACCATGCCATCCTCTCTCGTGATTGTCCCATACCTCTCGATGAGCAGGTTGTCCAGGAGATCGGAGTAAAGGAAAAAAGTACCTTACCCGGTCACTCACATGTTATTGGCTAGTCGCAAACCCTGCATTCTACCATCTGGTACTTACGTACTGTTCTTGCTACATCTCGCTCCATGAAGGACATGGCCGCACACACATGCAACCTCAAATTCAGCTCTGAGGTTGTGAAATCGCCCAATGTCGTGGTAGCATCGCCGTCTGCTCGTCCAGCTGTGCAACAAGCCATCAAAGTCTCACCTCATAGGGCGAAGTCACCAGTTACACAACTGACAGACCGAAAAGGACAGAAGGAATACTCCCATGAAGACTTCTTATGTCTCTCCAGCCAAACAACACCTGAGTCTTAATCTGCTAACAGAAAAGGCTTGAAGAAGTCAAACAAAGCCAAACGGTCATCTCCCTCACTGACTAGAATATCCTCTTCGACGCTGTGGCCACGTGATACCCTCGCCCGGCCGGCCTCCATGTCGCCGTTACGCACCACCAACTGTTTTTCTGCATTGGGCGCCGTAGGCTGGCAGCAGAAGCAAACCGACCCTACTGTAGACCTCATGGAACATGATTCTCCTGCCTCTGTGCCCTGAAGCAGCGAATCTTCACAGGCTGGCACTTGGCAGCTCTTAGAATCGCAGCATCCATTTGTTCTCTGCCTTCAGGGAACAAAATTGGGTCCTCATGACAGCTTCGAGCTTTCGCATTTCTTCCCAGCCCGTTTTGACCTGCCTCCCGAGGTCAGCATTCCATTTCATGGGTTAGTCATGCTGCTTATACAGGATGACGTTTATAGTCAGCCCATCTCCCTGACTACCCGTCTTCAGGCTTTTGCAGTTTGCCTTTTCCTTCCTCACTTGACCTTTTCCCTTTGTGCTATTGCATCTCTCCATCATTTCATATTCCCAGGACAGACTTCCTCCAGATTATTTGGCAGCTATCTTACCCCTTTCTGCTACTCTGTGACTTTAATACACACCATCCCCTTTGGGGTTCTCCGAGAACCTATTCGAGAGGTGTCCTCTTCGCTGACCTTCTGCCTTAACACAGGAGCACTCATGTTCCTTTCAGACTGGACACACACCTATTTCCATTTGGACCTATCCTTCTGCACTGCCCAGCTTGCCCATCTTCTCGAGTGGTCCATTCTCTCTGACACATACTCGAGTGACCATTTCCCATATGCTATCCGTTTGCTGACTTGTACCCAACCTACCTGCACATCCAAATGGCAACTCACTAAGGTCGACTGGGGGCTTTTACTCCTCCCTGGCGACTTTCGACGAACAAGATTTCCCCAGTTGTGATGACCAGGTGGAATGTCTTATAAACTTTATCCTTACTGCCGCAGAACGTTCCATTCCTCAGACTTTCTCTTTACCATGCCATGTATCAGACCATTGATGGACTGAGGCGTGCCGCGATGCAATTTGCGCCCGGAGACGTGCTCTCCGCGTTTTTAACCATCACCCTACGATGTAAAATTACATTCATTATAAACAGATGCGTGCACAGTGTCCTCCCATTCTTGAGGATAGCAAAAATGCTAGTTGGATTACATTCAGTAATTCTTTTAACAGTTCCACTCCCTCTTCTACGTGTGGGCCAACCTCCAATGGCTCTCTGGGACCAAGATCCACTCCCCAATTTCTGTCCTAACAGTAGCAGACGATGTCGTCGTGGACCCTATTGCTATCTCCAACATCTTGGGCCCCCATTTTGCAGAGATTTCGAGCTCCTCCCACTAACACCCAGCCTCCCTCCATCGGAAACGATTGGAGAAGGCTCGGACGATACCCCTCTCCTAACAGTGAGCGCTATAATGCCTCCTTTACTATAAGGGAGCTAGACCATGTTCTCACTTCATCCTGATCCTCTGCCCCAGTGCCAGACGCTGTTCACATTTAGATGTTGCAGCACCTTTTTCTTGTGGGCAAGCACTTTCTGCTTAACACGTACAACAACATCTGGGCAGAGAGCACGTTTTCAAAACACTGGAGTGAAGCAACTGTCATACCCATACGTAACCCGGTAATGACAAACACCTTCCTTCTAGCTACCGCCCCGTTTCTCCCACCAGCTGTGTTTGCAAGGTAATGGAACGTATGATTCGTGTGCCCGGCTGTGTGGTGGCTCGAATCTTGCAATTTACTAACCACTGCACAGTGTGGATTTCGAGCGCGCCGTTCTGCAGTTGACCATCTCGTCACTTTGTCCACCGATGTCATGAATGGTTTTCTGTGGAAATCCGAGACTGTGGCCGTGTTTTTCGGGTTGGAGAAAGCTTACGACACGTGTTAGGACTGGTATCCCCTGTACTCTCTACACGTGGGGCTTTTGTGGCCGCCTGCGCCATTTCCTTCAGGAATGTTTAAAAAACCGAGTTTTCAGGTTACATGTGGGCTGTGCCTTGGTGGACATATTTATCCAGGAAAACGGTGTACCTCAGGGTTCCGTCCTCTTTCGTATCGCCATTAAGCCTATAATGGCCTGTCGCTCGCCAGGTATTTCCGTCCCCCTTAAAGGATTTTGCCATCTATTGCAGTTCTCCATCGTCTCGTTGAGCGCCGTCTTCAGCGGTGTCTCGATCGTCTTTTCTCATGGAGCATCAACAGTGGCTTTCATTTTTCCAATGACAAAACCGTTTGTACGAATTTCTAGCGGCGCCATTGGTTTCTTTCACTGTCTTTACATATTGGGCCTATTGCTCTTCCATTCGTTGAAACTACGAAATTCCTGTGGCTCATGCTTGATAGGAATCTTTGTGGTTCCTCCCACGTGTCTTATCTGGCAGCTCACTGTATGCGGTCCCTACATGTCCTTAATGGTACTTCCTGGAGTGCAGATCGAGCCACCCTCCTACGTTTGTACCGGTCTCTTGTTAGTTCGAAACGAGACTATGGGTGCTTCGTTTATGCATCTGCACGTCCAGCCCTATTACACCCTCTCAATACTATCCACCATCGTGGCATCCGTTTGGCCACTGGTGCCTTTTACACTAGCCCATTCGAGAGTCTGTATGCTGAAGCTGCTGAACCACCGCTGTCCTACAGCCGTGACTTTCTCGTCAGCAGACATGCATGCCGTTTGTCTGCCATGCATGGCCACCCATCCTATGACTCCTTCTTCGATGACTTTTTTAAGCACCAGTATGGGGCGCGTTCCCCTTCTCTGTAACCTCCTGGAGTTCGCTTTCGACTCTTGCTCCCGCAGTTTAACTTCACGCGCCTTGCAACTTCCCCGGTGGGTGTGTCCCTTCACCAACCTGACTTCGTGCGGCGGCCCGTGTTCACCTTGGCCTTCATTAGCTTCCTAAGGACACTACTCCAGCCTCGCTCTATCGCCTTCAGTTTCACGACCTTTGCATAGAACTTCGCTTTAGTTCCTTCGTGTGCACTTGACAGCTCTCGGACTGACCGTGGTGTCGGGTGTGCCTTCGTCATTGGCGCCAACGTTTTTCGGTATCGGCTTCTAGAACACTGCTCAGTATTTACAGCAGAGTTCTTCGCCCTGTATCAGGCCACACAGTACATCCAGCTACACAGGCTTTTCAATTGCGTCATCTGCTCCGACGCTCTCAGCGCCCTACAAAACCTCTGTGTCCTCCACACCGTCCATCCCTTAGTGCAACAGGTTCAGGGAACCTGTCACTTGCTCACTCTTGATGGAGCCACAGTGGTGTTTATGCGGGTCTCTGGTCACGTCGATCTGGCAGGAAACGAGGCTGCTGACGCTGCTGCCAAGGCAGCAATCCTAGTACCTCAGCCCGCTAGTTCCCTCCAATGATCCCCGTGTTGCCATCTGTCAGCAGGTGGTGTCACTTTGACATCACCACTGGTCTTCCCTTCATGGAAGGGGATTATTAAGCCTCTCCCAGCGTCTTGGACGATCTCCTCTCGGCCATCTCGCCGCGAGGAGATCATTTTAACTAAGTTGTGTATTGGGCTCCCCCACCACTTAGTGGACATTGCGCTCAACTTTTCACTGTCCGTCATTTCCTGACGGAATGCCCTGTTTTTAACCGCTTATGTTCCAGTTTGTGTTTGCGTCTGAGCTATCGGCCGCTTTAGCGAACGACGCTGTCGACCGCGTTTTCCTTTATATCCGTCGTTGCAATAAAGCCAAGACCTCTTAATTTTTGGTTATGGACCTTCGATTCTCTAAGGCGTATTTTATAGACCTTTCTCCACGTCTCTGTGTTTAGTTCTCTTCTCTTTCGTCGATTAGGATTGACGTATAGTCGTTTTTAACTCCTCTCTTTGTCTTCGTGTTTTGTAGTTTTGACATTGGCGCGTATGACCCTAGGTATTTTTGCGCCCTAAACCAAATAAAAACAAACAAGTACAAAACACGTTCACTCTCCTTCATGTTACCAAATCAGAAATCTACCAAATCTACTAAAGACAGTCGACTTCTCATTCTTTTTTTTTACATGGGAAGGTTTGTTTTTTCCATATATCGATACTTATCACTTCAATTATCTTAGAATTTTAATATTATTGTTGCTGTTACATAGCCCTCTGCCACACAGTGTAGAGTACTAGGTGAATGGGAGATGTACTACTGTCCATGTAGTGTTTCCATCATACGCTATACGACATGTTAGTGGAACGATGAAACATGAAATGCTTGAACACACACATTACATTACATTAGTACTTGTTCCATAGATCATGAATACGACATTTCGTAATGATGTGGAACGTTCTAGTTTAACATGTTTCTTTTACAAAATATAATCAATACTTTTTTAACGTTACTACTTCATATCTAAAAATTCACATACTGAGCAGGAGGAGTAAATTTATTTTGAAATGTTGGTTGGCTATCTGTCAGACTTTTAATGCTATTTGGCAATGACCAAAGATTTTTTGTGGCAGAATAATTCACCCCTGTCTGTGCCAAACCCAGATTTAACTCGGAATAGTGAAGATCATACTTTCTTTTAGTGTTGTAGTATGCACTTCGCTATTATTTTTGATTTGGGATGGGTTATTAATCACAAATTTCATAAGTGAACACATGTATTGTGAAGGTACTGCGAATATCCCGAGTTCTTTAAATAAATGTCTGCAAGGTGATCTTGGGTGCGCTGCTTTTGTGCAATGAATATTTTTTCTCTTAATGATGAATTACCACAAAATATGATGCCATATGAAAGCAGTGAGTGAAACTAGGCATATTAGGCTAATTTACTGATATGTTTATCACCAAAATTTCCAGTAACCCTAATAGTGTAAGTAGTTGAACCTAACCATTTGAGCAGTTCATAAATGTGTTTCTTCACACACACACACACACACACACACACACACACACACACACACAAACAAATAAATATATACATAAGTTCAACAATTCTGCACGCCAATTAATATGTCAAGAAAGATAAAAACTGTATGTTATATAATTGAATATAATTGAATATATAATTGTTACATACGTAACGTAACCTTCAGTGACAATTTAAAGTTTGACAGGACTTTCAGAAGAATCATCACATGAACTGTGGCAAAGCCAGTGACATCATCTAGCTGATTATTCCCTAAAGATTCTGCATCATGTACCTGAATAATATGACATGACGAAACAATTTTTGGTTATACACAAGTATAAAGTAACTACTTCTTCAGTTGTAGAATGTACCTGTAAGAGAAAATAAAGCAACAAGAATGGTGGCAGTCATATGTTTAAAATTGTCTCTTCGCCATTTAGACGGCAATTAATTTAAAGAAAAAATTTGACAACATCAGTTTGGCACAGTTTTGCACTCTGAATAATAGTTCTTCAACCTATTCAACGAAAAAGTCCTCCAAGAGGGCTAGTGATCTTCGCCAACATCCATTGTTAATTTGTCGCGTCAACTGTTGCTGTGCTAGGGATGATGCGGCGCTTAGTATAGATCATGCAACTCTTCCTGTAAGGTTAATGTAGCTGATGGATGTGCTGTGTCTCCATCTTGCAGTGTCCACGCCGGTTTCTGCCGAAGTACTGAAACTGTTGATGGTCTTCTGTTTGTTACCTCCTCAGTGTAGCACTATGTGTAGACCCAAAAATAGCTGTAGGAGCCATGGCTTTACTGTATCATCATGTAACATTACAAAATCACAGTGTTTCAGTTTTTTATGACGCACATTCATGGAATATCGCGAAACTGCAGGGGTGTTGTATGAATACTGGCAATATGCAGTTCCACATGTTGTAACAGTTCTGCCAAATCGATGAAATCCAGCAAAGCATCTGCTTTGACAAACTCTGCTGGTAGCTTTAGTGTTTGTCCATACAGAATTTCCGTCAAGGAGGCTTGTAAGTCATCCTTGACTGCAGATCTCGATTTCAATAAAACACTAAGATCAGATTAAAGCCACACTTCCCTGTGACACATTAACATGACTTTTAATGTGTGACGCTACCGCTCTACCCACCCATTGCTTTGAGGGTGGCAGGCAATGGTTCAAAAGTGTTTCATTCTGCATATTTTATAAAGGTTTGAGAACAGAGCCGACTGAAAATGTTGGTCCTGGCGCATTGTGGTGGTTGTGGGGCATCCGAAGCATGCAGTCCACGTCTCTATAAATGCTTTTGCTGTTGATTCTGCTGTGATGTCAGGGAATAGAGTGGCTTTCACCCATCTTGACACTCTGTCAACAGCTGATAAGGTAATATGTAAATCCCCCTGACACAAGAAGAGGGCCACCCAAATCCCGGTGTACATGCCGTAAGCGATCAGCTGGAATGTCAAATGTGCATAAAGCTGGGCTCGAATACCGTCTTATTTTGCACCTCTGACATTCCTCACATGCGTAGGTCCAAAGTCTGAAATCTTTTTTTTTTATATCAGACCATACAAACGTCCCATCAACAGCCTGATAGATGGGCGTATTCCTGGATAAGCCAATCCGTGCAAGTTCTTTAAGACGATTTTCCTATGTATTTTGGGTACAAACGGCGTTCTAAAGATATTTCACGCTATATGTAGTTTACTGTGCCATTCATTTGCCGCCTTTCTAATTTTAGATTCGTTATACAGTTTTTAACAGCTGTTGGAGTGTTTGTTTTCTTGTGATGCTGTGAGGTCGCCGCAGTTGAGGCAAACTGACTGGGTATTGATTTTGGAATGGTAGTCGCCAACGTACTATTCGCCCCTTTTCTCTGTACTACGTCCATGGAGAATTGGCTGATCAAATACAAGTGCCTAACGCATCGAAGTGAACAATCTTTAGTGGGATTCCCGCTTGCCTCCACTCAGGAGTGCTGCTACATAAATATTTTAAGCTTTCGCACTTCGCCTTAAAACATCAAATGGCCTCATAAACCATTGCCATTTCACAGTCAAATGCATGCCACTGCACTGAGCTATAGTTAATTTTTTTTGAAAAGAATCGCAATGGCTATTCTTTTCTGTCAGGTATCTGATGTAATTAATACTGAGCCAGTCACCATATTACTTGTATCAGCTGTCAGAAATAATGGGGCACGCTCCACTGGATGTGGTAGTGTAAGCTTGAGTTTGATATTCTCAGATGCTTGTTGCATGCTGTCTGTCCATTGAAGCATGTGTTTCCCATGATTATCTTTTCCCACCAATGCATCCGTCCAAGATGCCTGAAATTGCTCCACTAGTGACAAATATCTCGTACAAAGGTTAATTGTCCCTACAAATCGGCGCAGTTCCTGGAAGGTTGTAGGTCTAGGCCTGGAATGGATTATTCCAACCTGTTCAGCTGTGGGTTTAATTCTGGTACTGTTTATGGAATGACTCAAAAAGTTTACTTCATTTTTCCGAAGCAGGCACTCCTCTTCATTGACGATGAGGCCATGTTTCTGAAGAGTATCAAAAATAATTTTTGAGAGTCTTTCACGCTCTTCAACAGTTTCTGAGGAAACCATTATATCATTGAAATAGCCAAAATAGAACGAAAATCCTTTGGATATTGAATTGATAACACGCTGCCACATCTGGACACAAATTCAAAAAGCCTAAAGGGGGTTATAACCACCGTTTTGGGTATGTTTTTTGAAGCCATTTGGTGGAAGACCTCCTTCCGGCCTACCACACTAAATATATTTGCACCTGCCAGAGCATGTGAAGAAGCCCTTAAATTGGGAATAGGATATCTATCCAGTACAATAAGGGAGTTTAGTGATCGGTAATCTCCACTTAATCTAAAAGAATTGTCTTTCTTGGGCACTAAGTGAATCAACGACGCCTATTGGCTGGCTAAAGACTGTACTACTGTTGCCTAATAGGGCTCCTCTACCATTCGTTTAGCTGCTCGACTTCGATCTGGTGCAAGTCTCCATGCTTTTGGTAGACTGGAGAGTCTTACAACGTTTGAATGAAACGCTGTGTTCTCTGTCTGACTGCTCCTGCAATTTGTTGTTAGTAGTGCTGATACAGTGTTTCATATTGTTTATCAGGACTTACTTACCAGTACTACCCATGCCTTCAACGACTGCACTGATTGTCCTATTGTAGTACATCTAATCACTCCCATAGGTAAGTCTTGTGAAAGTTGGTAGTGGCGGAGAAAAATCTAATCCCAGTATTGGCACTGACACATTCGCTACCACAAAGACCCACTGCACTGAAGTCCGTTATCCACTGTCAGGTGTCTTATTACACAATGACAAACAGGTGTTTCATTAATAGCGTGTAGAAAAGCCCTCATTGATTTGCTGACTGGACGACTTTGTTCCTGTGGTATGCTGCTGACTGCCAAACTTGAGTCTGTCAGCACCTGGCAGCCTGACAGCCACTCCCACACGAAAAGTCTGGTATCCGTAGGCTGATAGAGCTTGTTTTTGCATTCTGCACCTCATAGCCTGCTCTCATCTTGCCTTACACCATCCACCATACCTGTAATAGACGGTTGTTGCTGATATTTGAAATCGCAAGCTGATAAACATTTGTGCAGCATTGTGCCATACTTCTCTTAATACCGACATATTTGTCGAGGACGTAAGTCGCCGGTACGCGATGTGGTGCGTTGTGATCCCTCCTCGAGGGCGACATCTCAGGGCAATGTCCTACAGTCGTGAGGGGTCGGCTGCTTCCATGATAGCTCAGTTCACCGTCGTGCCGCATCATCGTTGTGAATCCCGCGATTCTTCGGATCTCGCATGATCGGCCTCAGGCGAGTTCGTAAGTGCCCGTATTTCATAGTGCCCACACTCTTCTTACCGTGCAAACGTAGCTGACTACGTAGCACGAGGAATATATCTAATGGTCGAGTAGAGCTCAAAAATGGTTCTAATGGCTCTGAGCACTATGCGACTTAACTTCTGAGGTCATCAGTCGCCTAGAACTTAGAACTAATTAAACCTAACTAACCTAAGGACATCACACACATCCATGCCCGAGGCAGGATTCGAACCTGCGACCGAAGCGGTCGCTCGGCTCCAGACTGTAGCGCCTAGAACCGCACGGCCACTCCGGCCGGCACGAATAGAGCTCATTACGTAACTTACATACTGTTTGTATTCTATAGGCCAAGTCTAATTTGACCTCCATAGGTTTCTGTTCTCTTGAAATAAGCGTGGTTTACAGTTACGGTGGAAGTTTGAGTATCCACACTCTCCACAAGGTTTCACCTGAAAAGATGTTGGATCCTACAGCTTGTCTAAGGTGCCTTCACAGCTGAGTGGGTGTATTGTTTCAATTTCTTCTTCGTACGAGAACTGTGATATTTATCATTCAGCTGTCTTCGACAAACGTAATAAGCCTTTTTTGTCCTGTTATACTTGTTTGATGTGTGTGGAGAGGCAACTAGAACTTTTGTGTATCATCTCTTATTCCGTAACCCCGTAGAATTACTTAGACTATTTGAAACCCTAATCTGTTTGGCCGGCCGGGGATGATTCTAATTTTGAAATGGTTCCTAATCTCGGTGCCTTACCGCTAACCACTTGTCGGAAGGCCATAATTCTGCTAAATTCGGACGTGAAACTCTCTTCCATACTTCCATACTCGTGACGCGATAGTACTCGGTGCACATCTCGCTCGGTTGTGCAGGTGTTACGGACGCAGTGAAAGGCGAGCGGAAACATTAAATAATGATCCGGCAAGGTAGAATCCGGCGCGGTTGTGTGCTTCGAAAAAATTGTCTGATCGAGGAAGTGTCCCCCACGTGAGATTTTGAAGAAGGTTTGATGGCCTGTGGCACCATTGGATATGTTTGTGCCCACACAATTCGAGAGATGCTGTTGGTTTCTGCCCTCGCAGCTTGGTCTCCCATTATCTCTAGCGTCCGTGCAGTTTCCTGCCTCCTCCAGTTAGTTTTGTCCTGTGCTGACGGAATGATGCAATTCGCCGTCTGAGTCTTAGTTCCGATTAAAAAACTGCGCTTCTTGCTGGTGATGTAAATTTGTCAGCGTGGGCAAAGGTCCAGTGTTGCACATCACGCTGTTAATCCAGAATTGTGAAGTATCTGCTGCCTCTGTGTCACCTGTGTAGTTATCTGGCATTAGCGGATCGGAATTAATCACGATCGAACACAATAACTAATTTATTAATATTACTTATCACAAGCACAAAGTACGGTCACACTCATGTTACCAAATCAGACTCGCCTGATCCATTCGACTATCTTTGAATTTTAATATTATTGTTATTGTTGTTGCTGCAATGCTATTATTTCTTTTAGAATGGCGCCAATAGAGAAACGAGCTGGTATGTTTCTGTATCTTCAGTATTAGGTACCTTCCTTTAGCAGAGGCACGAACACATTGGAAATTTACCTGATCTGAATGACTCATTTATTATGTTTCTCAAGGGAGTTTGTTTATTATATATGCAATGTTCCAGCACGTACATTGAAACTTAATCGAAATCTACTAACTTATTATTTTTTAAGGTTTTGTGGAGTTTAACTTGATGCTCTATGGTTGGTAGACTAAGCACCTGAAGTCGGAACAGCAGCCGGTCTTGTCAAGGACCAATCTGGCCTTACCATGTTGGTACTCCGAACGACTGAAAGCGTTGCGAAACTACAACCATTGTATATCCTGAGGACATACAGCAGATTAATATTGGTTTTGGATTAAGAGTAAACTTTTTTATGAGTGCGCTATGTGCATAACGACTATTTAAGCAACGTATATATACTTGTCATAATAGACCTGTGATTAATAACATAGTTGTATCATGAATTAGTTAACTTACAATAAACTGGAATATGTTGAATTATATTGAATAATTGTAAAAATATTCCCTATATTTGTTCTTGTGATTCCGATGCTACTTTGTGTTCTGTTAATAATACTTTTCCACCTGACATTTGTTATTGCGTTTCTCACATCTGTTACTCTTTAGCTCAGCATATGGTATACTGTTGACAGCCTAACATTTTCATCAAAAAACAAACACAACTACAAATTACTATTCCTTAGAGCCATGTTATAAAAGGAATGATGACGTTTCTTCCAGATATTAGAATGTGAGAGATTAGCAGTTGAAGTGAAATGAGAAGAAAAGTAATTCAGAATGTCTCGCAGATCAGTATAACTAGTGGTCTGAAACAACCGCACCCCAGAAGAACATAGATTACCACTGTGTTCCGATCTTACAACAATTTAATACTTTCGCTGTAGGCCTTTTGGTACATTGTGTATCCTGTACCGCACCTCATTACTCCAGTCTAGAGTCTGTGGCACAGTGGTGCAAACTCTCGTGGGAGATAATATGTTCAAGCGCTAAACCTAAAAACGTCAGCGACAACCAAACGTAAATTTTCAATTCAATTCTAAATACTCCTGCTACCTCAATGACTAGTATCTCAATGCAGGATTTATCCTCTGTCGGGCTCAGTGGTCTAGGGGTATGATTCCTGCTTTGGGTGCAGGAGGTCCCGGGTTCAAATCCCGGCTGAGCCCTTAAATATTTTAACCTACCTTTTTAGACGTATTCTTCTCTATAAACAATAAAACTGTGCGTCATCCTTTGCTTTTCTGTGTTGCAAGTATTGAATTGTAATAGTTCGTCTGAATGGATGCACAAATCTTACTTATAATTCGGCCCAGATTTTAATGAGCTAAAAAACAGCGAAATATGCAAGCGTTTATGACCTAAAAAATAAAATATAATTTTAAATCAGTTTATTTAAAAATGCCCTTGTTGGCTTTTTTTATATACCTTGCAATTCAGAGTTCACATCTGAACAAACTGTGAGCATTGTACCTACTTTTTGCAGTGTCTGAATCTAACCAGCGCTTATTTTTGACATATCTGCGTGTGTTTGAAAGAAAAAAAAACCAAGACGACATATAGTAACACCTACCCAAACAATAAAACCACGTTTTTACTACTGCACACCACTTGTTTAAAGTATTCCAAGTTAGTTACTATGTCCTGTAAAACTTCAGTTTCTACAGAGTTGCATTGGATCGCAAGGTGCATCTTCAGGTTTTCCATTTTCAAAGGTATGCAGTTGTCGCTGAGGATGGTTTTGTACTTGGGAAAATTCCTCTCCATATCACAGGAGCGTATTTGAAGGCTGCGAGGTCACTGTATGCCAGCTTTGGTTCATTGTCTTCCAATTTTTGTGACATTCCAGAAAGCCTGTCACTAATTTTGAGTATTGTACAATATTCAGGATTCCACTGTAGAATTTGTAGTTCACTTCGTCGACCACATGCCTACGAACTCGACGCAACACACTCTGCACATGTTGCACTACATCCAAGGCGTTACTCAGTTCAGTAAAAGCAACTTCCAGTCGTATGATGGCTTTTCATAGCGCTGAATAGTTTCCGTTGACGTATACCAAGTTTCTAGACTGGCTATCTTACAAGGAGTACCTTGAGAGCGATGTCGCAAGTTTCAGGCTTCAGTAAACCATATTTGAAAGTCTTATGTTAAGAATTAGGAAAAATATCACCGTGTGCATCAGGAGGGCAACAGAAAATAAGTGTCAGAGAGGTGTAGAGATCATCCTTGTATTGGATGGAAGTATCGCACTTCACAAAATTGATATCGTCGACATTCAATAAATGTTCAGAATGAAACATTAACTTGCACCATGAACACAGAACGAAAAATGACGCATCACAGTGATCACAAAGGTTCGCACCATCAAGATCGAAGGCGAACTCCTCGGGAGTTACATACAAACTGTGCAGGATCTTCTGCTGGGTGTCCACTGTTAAAGATTGCATATAGAATTACATTCGCGTAACGGAGTGATGAGAATTGCTGGTATGTAATGGCATGCAAGCGAATGCGAAACTGCCGTGGAGCTTATCGTGAAACTGGCTGTCCTTTAAGGCGTAGCAGCAGACAGTGAGATAATATATTTTATTGGCACGGATAAAACACGCATCCAGGGGCTCAGTTTTTCCAGCGGTTCCACGCAATATGAATTACAATGTCACACACTTGTCAGAAGTGCTCTGAAGGTGTATAATTTTTACAAGGAGACCAGGAATCGCAAAAACAAGTTATTTTGACGAGCTATTGGCCAAAAGCAATGCTGATACCATAGTTATAGTTCTCTTGCACTCATTTTACCACTCTTGCTTGCAGTAACGTAAATGTTTCCTACTGTCCTTGGAAGATAACGCACACGAGAAAGAATCGTAAGGGACATACCAACTCCAATTTTCCGCAGCACAATAAAAAACTTTCCAGCCACATTACTATCCAGCTTGACAGTCGGCATAATTGTATACAAGTGAGTTAAGGCCTTGATGTTAGTTGATCGTAATACAATTCTCTTGGTACCTCTAATTTCAGGGTTCCATTCACATGAATTTCCTCTTTGGATCCCTATTTGTCGGAGATGAAAACAGATTTTTTACTGTACGATGGGATAAGTTTGTTTATCTCATTACAAATCTTCGGGCCGATTCCGCAGTTTGCTGTGCATTCCGAGATGTCGCTTTGTTTGAAATTTCGTTATCTTACGTCTTGCAATTCTGTAGCACTGTTTGACATTATGCTGCCATCTACTGCTTTCCTTGCAATCGATGTAATCTCTGTCGCGCTCAATTTGATGGGCGTAACGTAGTAGATCGCTATCACGCACATCCCGTAAATTGTATCGAGCATCCTTGAAAGGCACAAACATCGGTTTTTGTAACAAGTGTCCTCCGTTGAATATCCGTAGCTCTTCTTATCCACTAGCCGGTCATATCGCCGCGGATTTATTTAAAATCTGTTCATAAGTGTTTTATACTACGCTGGCGGTGATCTCCCATTTACGTAATTATGGTTAGTACACTCTCCTTGGACAGCGATTCTCCTTTACTACGTTTCACTGGAAACGGGATTTGTTGCTCCCTGTCCAACATGGATGATGGCTCTACACCTGTTTCAATACCACTTCCAGTGTTAAGCACATACCGTCATCACTGTACTCCGCATGGACATCGTCTGCACCGTAGAGCGTAAACGACACCACACATTCCACTGACTCATCTTGCAGAAATGCCAGTATTTCATTTACCACTTCTTTCTCACTGTGCGAAGTTCCTCAGGTTTCATTCTGACGAAATATCAACTTCGGCAACTGTTATTGTAGATATAATGTCAATGTAAGCTTTGTTTATCGTTGCCGTTGCTCTGCTTCGTATCACCACCACTAGCACTATAGCACTCTTGTGAATTACTCGTCGACTAAGCTGTTCTACAACGCCCTGTAGCTTCAGGCTGTGCTCGCCACTGGATACCTCCAGTCCCGGTCTCTGTTGCTGTTAGCACCCAATATTGTGGTTGCATTGTAGACAATATGTGACCTGCCAGGGTAGCCAAGAGTGCTAACGCGCTGCTTCCTGGACTCAGGTAGGCACGCCGGTCCCGTATCGAATCTGCCTGGCGGATTAACGACGAGGGCCAGTTTGCCAGCCAGCCTGGATGTGATTTTTAGGTGGTTTTCCACATACCACTAGGTGAATACCGGGCTGGTCCCCACGTTCCGCCTCAGTTACACAGCTCGCAGACATCTAAACACATTCACACTATTCCATGGATTACCCTGGATGCAGACAGTTAGGGTACACTCATTCCTTTCTGGGGGGTACAGGGTGGCGACAGGAAGGGCATCTGGCCATCCCTTACAATTAACATGCCACATCCGGTTACCCAGCAGACGCTGCAAGTCGGGATTAATGCTTGGAAAGAGGGAGATTGTAGACAATATGTGGGGCATCGAATGCTGTAAACATCATTGGCCTTTTGTGACCTCAAATTCAAGGAATTCCTTGTTAGACCTTTTGCAAGTTTCAATAGCACTTAATTCATCACTGTGAAGCTCACAAAAGATTGTCTTTGTTTTGGTGTAGTTGGTGCAGTAATACTCAGAAGCACCAAGGCAAGACCCATCGTGTAAGAACAGGCTGGGGACAGAGCAGCGGTAAAGGTGCTTCTTTGATTTTCGGAACCCATAGCACAGCTCACATGTAGATTTCCTTTACATCAGTGTAATTTGACTCCACATTTTCTCCAACTCTGTGTAATGCATGTGCAAGGCAAGTGACATACACCATACTGAGGTAGAGAACCTGAAAGCCTCTTGATTGCTTTAGCCATGTATGAAGCATAACAGCAAAATGTTGTCTCTGTTCGCACCAGACATGCACAGTAGCTTCATAAAGCTGGCCAAAAAAAAAAAAACTGTATCTGTCGACTTGTTTACTCTCTCAAGAGCTTCACACGCCAGGAGGAACAAATTCTCCAAGCCCGTCAACTTTTAGAACGCCAACTTCAGCATATGCAACGTAACACCCACCCATATCGGTGTTTCCAACTGAGGACACAAAGACCTATTGGTCAGCAACACTAATTCGTATTTTGTTGAGCACCTCTTCGTAGAATGCGGATAAATAGTTCTTCTTCATTTTTGATTAATCTGAGTACTTCTCCAAAACTGTCGGAAGAGTCGATTCTTCAGCTTCTCGAATGTGGTGTTTCAAGATACCATCATGTCACGAAAGTCACTAAAGAACACATGGTTGAAGATGACCAGTCTGCTCAAATAAAAGCGTTTGTCTACTGTCATTTTCTGCACTTCGATTCACACAGCTGCTATATTTGGCGGTATTACAGCATTGTTGCACACTAAAGCGCTTCTCTGCACTAACTTTAACTTCATATAGTTTACAAAATAATTTTTCTCCATCATAGCTGAAGAACTTCTCTCCAAAATCATGAGCAAAACCTCTCAACTTCAAGCTGCTGGAGTACTTTTCGTTCGGCACGTTGAACCAGACTGAATAGTGCGACCACTTGTGCGAAGTTTACTACTTTGGACGCCGCCTTTGTTGCTTCGAGAGCGTTTCGTCATCCCTGCACAAAATTTCTTCCATCGAACTGATTGCTGTGTTACGCTGCTTGTCTACTATAGTCTTTCTAATTAAAGCTTTGCAGTAATTATTGTGTTTATTTGTGACAACATAACCTCAAACATTATCATGTTTTTATTCTTGTGTCCTTGAAGATACGACAGATATAGGCATTTTTGGCAAAAGATGGTCAAAAAGTGACCTATTACTAAAAAGGTGTAAATATGACTTTATATGCACAATAAATATATGTTTTTCTTCACTACAGTACCTGAATTCGTGCGTACATTGATCTAAAATTGAACCCAACGTTCACCAGAAAGATGTGATTTGTTATTAAAATCCGACCTCGTCATAAGAAATCTAGATTGCAAGGTTCGACTTATATATAAAGTGTGCTTGATGGCGCACTGATGACTCGTTATCGATATGTCACCAAATCAATTACTTCCCATCATAGTTAAATGACTGAAAGACAAACTAAATTTGTATACATCGTTAGTAAAGGAATATGCAGCACTTGCTTCCAACTAAATCATAAAAGAATAAAGAAAACATCATTATTATAATTAGAGCTACAGAGAACAAGAGAATGCACTTTTTTTTCGTTCCAGTACAGATGTCTAATGCCTTAGAATATCTGTACTACGAATTGTGTTATTATCTTACTTGTGACTGTCAACACAGTTAATATTTGCTGCTTATTTCCTATACATTTGTCCTTTCTGTCATTTTCATGATGTAAAAGAGATGCAACCCCAACACTAATTTGACATAAATGTTTCATTATCTTCACATTAACCTGTCAGTTAATTCTTCAAATCATTCTTAAAATGTGATAACTCTTAAAACTTTTCTGGTTTCATATTTTGGTTTAATCTTACGCTAAGTTTACCACTCCAGTAATTCTCTTCATCAGTTTTTGTACAGGATCCATGTCATAAAGTTTGTAGTACCGTTAATACCAAAAAAGTGTTCTATAGAAACGTCCAGTAAGAATATTGTGTAAAGTTGATAACTGAAAACCTGGCAAAAACGTTTTCAGAGACTTACAGATTCTTACATTTATGTGACAACTTATATATTCCTAGGAGATATCTGTAGATGATATGAAGAGTGAATTTATGGTGACTCCTGCAGTTCACAAGCACAATATTAGAAGTAGACATAATTTCTGTATGGGATATGCATCACTAACAGGTTAATGACTGATACAAGGCAGAAAATGCTAATTTCCTGGATACTGACAAATCAGTTAAAAGGATGCCATATTAACTACTCTTACTCATGCAGTTTATGAGAGTGATGGAAACACGGATAGTAAAGAATGGGAGGATGAGGGGACAGAAAATGGGGAGAGGAGGAGATGCACACAGAGAAAGGAGAGGAGGGATGGATAGAAGGAGTGAGGGAGTAGAAGATGGACAGAGAAAGTGGTGAGGAGTAGGAGATGGAGAGAGAGAGAGACTATGGAGGAGGAGGAGAAAGAGAAGGATGAAGAGAGTGGGGGGGAGGGGGGGGAGGAGAAGATAGGCAGAGAGTGTGTGGAGGAGGATGAGATGGACAGAAAGAGGGGGTAGATTAAATGGACAGATGGAGAAGGAGGACGACATGGTCTGAGAGAAGGGGTGGAGGAGGTGGACAAAGAGAGGGGCAGGAGGAGATGGACAGAGAGATGTGGGAGGGCAAGGTGTACAGAGAGATGTTTGCAGTATACGTGTCAAACGTGTGTAGAAGCAAAACTAGTGGGAAAAGGAAAGCCTAGTTACGTATGAATGTTGACTGAGCGCTAGAAAAGTAGTAGTAGTGCCAGTTTTTTCTTAGGGACTGTTTTCCTCCTAATGTACATGAAAAAAATAAAGTAATTTCCACAGTTATCAGTATGTATAATAAAAATCTTGAATGCTTGATGGTCTGCAGCTTTAAGATATTTATTAAAGAAAGCTTCTGAACACTTTGAGCTGCACTTGAAACGTTTATTTGTCAAACTGATATTTGCACGTATAACCCAACGTCAGTACCATATTTTGGTACTGATAAATTTTAGAGAAGTAGGCTGCAGTGGCTGCTTATGTATAACCTGAATTGGTCCATATCCCTTGAACTCTCTCTTTAGTGCAGGGATTTACAAAACACAGTGAGTGAATGAATGAGTTTCATTCTTGGAACACTAATATAAAACTCCTCAGGAAAACTCTTCTAACTAAATCACAAACAATTAGAGGCATTCACTTTAATTTGTTTTGTTCTGAAAATTACGTTAACTATTTAACTGAATTTCTGTTTCCACTGCCTCATAAAGACTGAAAATTTTCTGAACGTTTTGTCTGAGTTTTTAGAGAGTGTCAAGTTTGAATAGTGAATAACTAAAGATCTTTCTGTACTATTATTTTGCGAGGCTAACTCCAATAAAGGAAAAACTGCTGAAGGTATTCTTTCACTGTGATGACTGATTATAACTGTCTACAAATAACCGTTAACTTATTCTCATCTTTCAGATTTATGTTTGAGTCCTCATCTATGCCCTCAATTTTATTTGTTTTATAACTCATCGCCTTTATCCTTTCAATCCTTTCTTGTTAGATGTAAGTTTGTGTTATTTTATTATATTTTTTTAATTTGAATTACTCATTTTTTCAGATTTTAACTTTTTTCACAATTATTGTTTCTCCACTTTGTTTCTGGCCTTTCTTACATCAACCAGCAAAATAATTGTTTTAAGGACTCAGTCCCAACAATGGGCAAAAGCTCATAATTGGGACGTTTTATTGCCTAGAAGGCTCACCTTAGAGAGAATCTTAGTCAGCTAATACACATTGTCCCCAGTCACAGTGTCGTCATTGGAACACATATGAATCATCCAAAAATAGACCGCTATAATTATACTTTGTAAGTGGTGAATGTGACAAAACCTCCTATGAAACATTACTAACTACTTCCTCTGACAATCACTTTGAACATGTGGTTTGAAAATATGTTACATCTAATGGTAGCAAATAGACTGGACTTCTTTGAAGACCTGCACATTACAACTGGTATGAGAAACAGTGAGGTAGTTGTAGCAAAAACCAGTACCAAAATATGAAGGGAAGCTAACATTAGTGGAATGATTTACTCAATCATTTAGTAAACTAAGTGAAGCGGCAGTGATGTTAATTCCCAAGTAGGAATTTTAAACGTTTAGCACTGGGCAGGAGAATGAAGAGCGACTGTGGCTCAAGGTTTGCAGAATTTTCGATCAAGAACTAGAGAGAAATGTGTGTCGTACAACTTTTCATAATGCCAGGCAAACGCTCCATGACTTGGCTCAGTTGTTCAATAGTAATGTTCCAGACTACAAATCCATGTCGAGTTCAATCCCCGGTCAATCCTAGGATCTTTATCTGTCACGTTTCACTTGTTTCACCTCTTACAATGTTTATTGATGTGAAAATGCCGAGATGCAGCATGGTTTGGAATCCACGTTAAATTATTGGTCCTCCTATAACTGGGTGGATAAGCCACTTCAGAGGCTGGAGGATAATGCATACCACCTCCTACAGGACATGTCTAGTAATGCACTGTGAAGTTCAAAACAATCTTCAGATGATGACTGCCTTACTGACTTCTAAAGACACAGTGACTACTGTCTAAGAGGCTATTAACAGAGAGAAGATGCAGAATGAAACATGTTTGACTACAAAAATAAATAAACAATATAAGACAATGCGTTAGGCCTTCAACAGCTACTGTAGCAGAATCGTCTAGAAAATCCTCTCACAAGGTCAAAAGAAATTCTAGTTAAGCTTTCAGTGGCATCTAAAATAGTGTCTACACACTCACGGAAGACACAGGAACCCTAGGCAACAGAAGCAGAAGCAGGAATGCTGAATTCCGTTTTCAGGTCTTCTGTTACCGAAGAAAAACGGTAGTACTGTTTCAGTTGGAAGCTCGTACTGTAATGGAATTGGGATGGTGGATCTAATTTTAACAGTAGAACTGACCGTGTGTATCAGTGATGCCCTGTTTGTTTTGTTTAAATTTGCGATACTTAAATATGATCTATGGGCACATACTCAGAGCAGATAAAGAATCAACAGTAAAGCGCGGGTTTTCGATGAAATTTAATTGTAAACGATCTATTTGGAGATAGAGGCAACGTTGGCTACATAAACCTTAGTTTCGAGACATGTACGTCGTGAACACATAACACATTGATAGTAACGGAACGTAATTCTGCGTACAAGGATCGGGACTAGCGCACGGTGCGATTCCATACATTTGCTTTGACACATGGCGTCATATTTGGAATAAACAGCAGCGTTTACATCACTTATCAAGACAACCACAGATAATATTTAATAACAGGCTGCTAACAAGATGGCAGTCAAACATAAGAACAGGTGAAATAATTCAGTCCCCAAATGAAATGAAACTAACGGGACAACTGAAAAAGATTGGGGAGTTTTTGGTGGGGACAAACTAAAAATACGACAATAAGGGTAACATCATTCCAAGATATCCACATAATCGTAAAATAACACACAAGAATTCCTTCAGTATAAATCGAACAAATATATACAAATAACACATAAATGGAATCGAATATTGGCTTGACTTACAAGCTGTAACGAAGACAGCGATGCTAGACACCCCCTACAACCATAACAGTCGGCATCGCAAATTTACTTTAAAGTGTCTAGCTGAAACGAAGACAGATATACCAGACATCACCGCAAATAACTCTAATAATCGACACCTCACTAAATCGGCAATGAGCTCAATCGATTGCAGAAATCTAATAATAATAGGCTCATCTTCGTCCAGAGCACCACAACTGCCATGGTACTTAATTTTACAGTCTGGAGTTGTTTGTGTTAATACCGTCCACATACTGCTTTCAACTGCTAGTATATCTGTGAGTAGTACCTGCGAAACTGTTCTTGCCTATACAATTGAACGCTACAGTTCGCCGTTTATTTTGTGTTAATAATTGTCCTCCGGCCATCCGTATTAATCCGGCTCACACGTTTTGTTTTTCAGCGTCTTGACAGAGTCGTGACACTCGAAAACAGTGAACAGTTACAGATATTATACAGAGTTATAAAGAAAATCATCTACTCATACATTTCAACTTCGTCATCTAACTACTGCACGGACAAGGCCCGCAGGACCCTATGAAATACGAGGCTTGGAGCTTAAATAGTGGCAACTATTTATTCACAACCGATACAAAAGAGTTATATGTTTGCACCTGTTATTGTTCTTCAAAGTAGTCACCAGCTTTGCGTAGAACCCGTTGCAGCGATGTGAAAGGCGTAGTATACCGTTAGCAGAGTCTGTTCTGTTGATGGAGGATGGAGCGGTCAACTGCCTGTCGAATCTCTGGACCAGCTCCGAAGAGAATGCCACCGTCAATGCACAGTATTACTGTTCGTTTTTGGAGCATCGCCTGCGACCGTCTTTGTGAAAGAAACGGTGACACTTTCTGCGCAACCCACCAATCATTTTGCACGACATTACGTGGACGCATACAGCGCAAGCTGTGGTTGCTCTGTTCGGTCGATGGGACTGGGAAGTACTGTACCATCCACCATACTCCCCGGACTTAAGGCCTTGTGACTTTTATTTGATTCCAAAGATGAAGGAACCACTTCGTGGCATTCGCTTCACAACTGTTCCAGAGATTCGACAGCCATAGACCGCTCCATTTGCACCATGAACAGAACAGGCTCTGCTAAAGGTATACTACGCCTTCCACATCGCTGGAAACTGGTTCTACACAACGCTATGCTTAAGCATACATTGAGGTTACAAAAGTCAGGGATAGCGATATGAACATATAAAGATGGCGGTAACATCGCGTACACAAAGTATAAAAGAGCAGTAGTGGATTGCCAGAACTGTCATTTGTATGCAGGTGATTAGATTAAATTAGACTTTATTAGATTAGATCCAGTTTTCGTTCCATGGACCCAAAAATGAGATGATTCTGGTGGGTGTGGAACATGTCAGAAACTATAACATAAAGAACATAAAAAATTCGAATATAATGCTCTCTAGTCCGCAGCTCGTGGTCGTGCGGTAGCGTTCTCGCTTCCCGCGCCCGGGTTCCCGGGTTCGATTCCCGGCGGGGTCAGGGATTTTCTCTGCCTCGTGATGACTGGGTGTTGTGTGATGTCCTTAGGTTAGTTAGGTTTAAGTAGTTCTAAGTTCTAGGGGACTGATGACCATAGATGTTAAGTCCCATAGTGCTCAGAGCCATTTGAACCATTTGAACCATATAATGCTCTCTATCATGATCATTTGTCAAGGGCTTTTCAAAATAGGTGAACACTTTACAGTAAACTAGAACTGCTAATATTTACAGAATTAATACACCTTCAGAATGAAAATAGTTATGCACTTCTAATAAATTTATCATCCAGAAAATGTCTAATCTTGACTGTTGTGATCAATGGCAGTCAAAACTGAAATCTAAACGACATTTCAACTTAAACTTGCCTAACAGTCCCTGATGACATAATCGTCTGTGGAACAGAAGGAGTTGCCCATCAAAAAAATCTTTCAAACTTTGTTTGAACTGTGGTTTATCGGAAACCAAGTTTTTAATGGTTGCTGGCAATTTATTGAAAATTTGTGTTCTTGAATATTGGACTCCTTCTTAGACCAAGGTAAGTGATTTTAGGTCTTTATATAGATTGTTCTTATTCCTAGTATTGATAGTATCTATTGAGCTATTGGTTGGAAATAGAGATATATTACTTAGAACAAATTTCGCCAAGGAATAAATATACTGAGAAGTAGTGGTTAGAATACAAGGTTTCTTGAACCGGTTTCTGCGTGATATTCTTGAATTTTCGTGACAAATGTATCTTATTGCACGCTTCTGTACACTAAAGTCTTTTACTCATTTTGATGACTTAAACCCAGTTCTAAGCAAAGAAGGGAAAGCAGAAAGGTGGAAGGAGTATATAGAGGGTCTATACAAGGGCGATGTAGTTGAGGACAATATTATGGAAATGGAAGAGGATGTAAATGAAGATGAATTGGGAGATACGATACTGCGTGAAGAGTTTGACAGAGCACTGAAAGACTTGAGTCGAAACAAGGCCCCGGGAGTAGACAACATTCCATTAGAACTGTTGATAGCCTTGGGAGAGCCAGCCCTGACAAAACTCTACCATCTGGTGAGCAAGATGTATGAGACATGCGAAATACCCTCAGACTTCAAGAAGAATATAATAATTCCAATCCCAAAGAAAGCAGGTGTCGACAGGTGTGAAAATTACCGAACTATCACTTTAACAAGTCACAGCTGCAAAATACTAACGCGAATTCCTTACAGACCAAAGGAAAAACTGGCAGAAGTCGACCTCGGGGAAGATCAGTTTGGATTCCATAGAAATGTTGGAACATGTGAGGCAATACTGACCTTACGACTTATCTTAGAAGAAAGATTAAAGAAAGGCAAACCTACGTTTCTAGCATTTGTAGACTTAGAGAAAGCTTTTGACAATGTTGACTGGAATACTCTCTTTCAAATTCTAAAGTTGGTGGGGTAAAATACAGGGAGCTACAGGCTATTTACAATTTGTACAGAAACCAGATGGCAGTTATAAGAGTCGAGGGACATGAAGGACACGAAAGGGCAGCAGTGGTTGGGAATGGAGTGAGACAGGGTTGTAGCCTCTCCCCGATGTTATTCAATCTGTATATTGAGCAAGCAGTAAAGGAAACAAAAGAAAAATTCGGAGTAGGTATTAAAATCCAGGGAGAAGAAATAAAAATTTTGAGGTTCGCCGATGCCATTGTAATTCTGTCAGAGACAGCAAAGGACTTGGAAGAGCAGTTGAACGGAATGGTCAGTGTCATGAAAGGAGGATATAAGATGAACATCAACAAAAGCAAAACGAGGATCATGGAATGTAGTCGAATTAAGTCGGGTGATGCTGAGGGAATTAGATTAGGAAATGAGGCAAAGTAGTAAAGGAGTTTTGCTATTTGGGGAGCAAAATATCTGATGATGGTCGAAGTAGAGAGGATATAAAATATTGACTGGCAATGGCAAGGAAAGCGTTTCTGAAGAAGAAAAATGTGTTAACATCGAGTATAGATTTAAATGTCAGGAAGTCGTTTCTGAAAGTATTTGTATGGAGTGTAGCCATGTATGGAAATGAAACATCGTCGATAAATGGTTTGGACAAGAAGAGAATAGAAGCTTTCGAAATGTGGTGCTACAGAAGAATGCTGAAGATTAGATGGGTAGATCACGTATTAATGAGGAGGTATTGAATAGAATAGGGGAGAAGAGGAGTTTGTGGCACAACTTGACAAGAAGAAGGGACCGGTTGGTAGGGCATGTTCTGAGGCATTGAGGGATCACAAATTTAGCATTGGAGGGCAGTGTGGAGGGTAAAAATCGTAGAGGGAGACCATGAGATGAATACACTAAGCAGATTCAGAAGGATGTAGGTTGCAGTAAGTACTGGGAGAAGAAGAACCTTGCACAGGATAGAGTAGCTTGGAGAGCTGCATCAAACCAGTCTCAGGACTGAAGACCACAACAACAATAACATCCCAGAATATGATTCTGTATGACATAATAGGATGAAAGTATGCAAGTTTTTTATATTTATATCTCCTACGTCTGACATCATTCTCACTGCAAGTATACACATGTTGAGGCGCTTCAGCAGTTCTGTGGTATGCCCTTCCCAAACGAATTTATTATCGAGTTGTAATTCCAAAAATTTAACACAGTGAGCATCTTCGATCTGCATGTCTTCATATGTTATACACATGCTGGAAAGAAATCTCTTGCAGGTTCTGAACTGTGTATAGTAGGTGTTTTCAAAGTTTAGTGACAGTGAATTAGCTTTAAACCATTAATTAATCTCAGTGATAGTTTGATTAGTTGTCATTTCTAAATCGGTACTTGGTTTACTAGTGATTGCATTGTTTCTGTGATCTGTAAACAAAAGAAACCTAGCATCTGGCAATGTAACAAGCGATAGGTCATTAACGTACACAAGAAAAAGCAATGGACCCAAGGTGGAACCTTGAGGAGGACCATATTTAATTCATTCTTAATCAGATGAAGACTGAGTGCTTACTGTACAGGTATTTCGCAACAACACCCTTTGTTTCCTCTTAGTTAGTTAAGACTTAAACCATTTCATAGCACTGCTGGTGGCATCATAATATTTTAATTTACTTAAGAGAATCCTCTGGTTCAAATGCTTTTTGCAGGTCACAGATAATGCTAGTAGCCTCCAGTTCCTTATCTAATGAATTAAGTACATTCTCACTGTGTGTGTAAATAGCTTTGTCTGTATCAGAACCCTTAAAAAACCTAAACTGTAGCTTGCACAGTATAATATTTTCTGTCAGATTCTTAAGGAGACACTTGAACATAACTTTTTTCAATCAGCTTTGAAAAATTCGGCGAAAGTGAAATTGGTCGATAGTTTGATGGTATCTCTTTATCTCCATTCTTATAAAATGACTTGACATCAGCATATTTTAGCCAATCTGGAAATGTTACACTGATAAGAGATTGATTAGACAAATAACTTAAGATAGAACTCAGCTCACATGAGCACTATTTGATTTATTTTGTTGATATGGTATCATACCCATTGGGATAACAAAGTACCTGTTTGACAGGTTTGCAACACTACATGCACTTGTTACCACTGTCTTATTAACTTTTAGAGCTATCTGTTCCTCTCCCTTCTTGGCCCCACACATCTCTTTCTTCACTCTATCACATGCAATTTTCATTTTGTTGCCTGATGTAATTATCTTTTCCTTAAAATAAAGCTGCTTTGATTTCTGGATTAGTTGCTTCACTACTTTGCAGTATTCTTTGTAATGCATTACAATGCTAACACCAGAGCTGTTCCCAAATAGTAGATAGAGTCTCAGTTTTGTCCCACATGGTACTTTATTTCTTGTGCAATCTATGGTTTATTTTTAATCTTCTGTATGATTTGTGTTACCTTTAGGGCAAAACAATTTTTAGAAAGAGAAAGTAACTTTATTAATCAATGCTTTGTATTTTCCATTTGAGTCAGAAGTATTGTAAACCACTATCCAGTTCATGTTTTTGAGCAATCTCCTAAAATTCTCAATTTTTGACTGCTTTATTACCCTCCTGTAGTCAGATTTCATAGATTTTTTATCCTGATAAATTTCAACAGTTAACATAAGATGATGTATGTCATGACCACATAGCCCATTTACTATAGGTTTTGTGGTATGAGTTTTTTTCTTAGATTTGCATACAAGGATATTATCAGTAGTAGTCTCAGAGCATTTACAAAACCTAGTTGCCAAGTTCACAATAGGAATTAAATTGAATGACAGTGTCACTGGTTACAATAATTGTTCACTGACAGAGCTTTTCAAGAAACTACATTAAAATTACCAGCAACCTCTATTTCCTTTTTTTTTACTATGCAGTGGGACAACAGAGATTGCAGATTTTTAATGAAGAGATAAAGTTTCCTTAAGTTGCTGTGTATATACTTACTATTGTAAAGGTCTTATTGTGAAATACTTCTTCTGTTGCACAAGCTTCTAAGTGCTGCTGCAAGCAAAATTTTTAATATCAATATTCTTGAAATCAAAACAGTTTCTGACAAATGTAGCAACTCCTCCATTCCCAATATTTTCTCCATGGAAGTAAGAAGCTAACTTCAATACTGTAACATTTAACATATCTATACCAATGAGCACATGACGTTCAGGCAGATTACGTCAACTGGTTTGCTCAACCCTAATTCTTCAGCACATATAAGCAACTCATTAAGCTTACCCCTTAGTCCTCAGATATTCTGTGTAATAAGGATGACTGATTTTTGTGGACTGGCTGAATTACAATTGGATGAGCATAATTTTTCTGTAAATTTTTGAATATGTCTAGTTTCAGTCATAGGTTGTCTGCATGAATTGTGTTCATTAAAATTTGCTTTCTGGTTGCCTGTTTTATCACTGTGAATGACATTTTCAGCCAGTCTTTTAACATCTTTCGCTTCTGCACTGCCAACCCTAAACTGTTTTTCCATCACTTGTAACCACGAACACTTCACCATTTGTGATAGCACCCCCTCAAGTTATTTGCTATTAGCCCAGACAGTTTTCCCTTGCATTTCCTGTTGAGGTGAAGGCCATGCCTAATATAATCCCATCTACTGATAGAGTCAACAGGAATCACACCAATATGAGACCCCATAACTGATCCCCAAGCAGCCATTCCATTAACTCTCCTAACTGAAAAGTTTAAATGAGGCTGGTCGTGGGGCCTCAGAACTGACACAAGCCCAAAACCAGTGTCACTCGTTGTTGACGCTATCTTTACCAGGTCACCCTCAACTGAGTAACTGGGGTCCCTCTCTATGCTCTTGCATGCCCCGCCCACTATTATCACCGTGTCTTCATTACTGAAGTCTTTGCAAAGTGAACCTACATCCTCTATCACCTGATTCAGACATCCACTAGGTTTAAAGAAACTTGTGACATGGTAATCTGATTCTAGTTCATCCTGCCACACTTCAACAACACCTTTATCATGTGAGCTACCTAACAACAAAACTTTCTCCTTCTTCACAACTTTTTCTGACTTCTTACTTTTCAAATACTTTTTGAAAGTTTGTTGTTTTCTGTCTACTCCTATATCTACTTGTGGCTCATCAATTTCCAACTGTGGCAACAGATCAAAGCTGTTTTCCGCATTTACGCTGAAACTGTCTGAGAAAGTCCTATTCCTATTTCTTTTATAACCTGTTGTCACTTCACACCTCTCTGTTCCCTTCTCCCCCCTTAACTTTTCCAGATCTTGTTTTGCTTTATCTAGTTCCACCTGAAGGGCAGTAATCTTCTCCTCCTGTTCCTCTATCTTCCTATCTCTACAGCAAATCCTACAAGACCATTGAGCCTTGTTTCTTTCCCCAATTCCCACGCCACTACAGAGATCCACATGAAAGAAACTGCTGCAACATGCACACCACACCCTGGAACTATCAGTCCTATGGCAAGTCATGCACTTCTCACTCATGTCAAACAAATTTTAGCTTTAGTCTGAGATAAACAAGAATAAGTTCCTACACCACTCAGTTAATATATTTAAGTTTCTTAGAAAGTTTAGGCCTAAAGTTCTGATACGAGTGCAGAACGTCCGGTGAAATAGAAGCGATTGAACCTGTATTGTTTACATGACAAAACAAAGGTAAACAAAGAACAGCCTACACTATATGAACTTTTCACTTATTTCGGAACTTTTCATTTTGGCTGCTTACTAGAGAATCAAATAGATAGCGTGTAACAATACACTAACAACACAAACTGTACCTTACTGAAATAATCACGTAACTTTCATTATACGATAACCTAAACAAATCCTTCTCCAAAATTCTCGCCTATGAAATGTTTTATTTTTCCGGAAAATATGCAAAAAACGTGAAACCTTCAATTGATAGGTTAAGTAGGTATTAATTTACTTATTTATGATATAATGCCTGAACTAATTATTAATTATTGTTATTATTTAGTAATAATATGCTCTGAATGAATACCATTCGTCAACCAAATGTCCAATTGTGTGTGAGTTCCTAAGGTACCAAACCGTTGAGGTCATCGGTGCCTAGACTTACACACTACGTAAATTAAACTAACTTATGCTACGAACAGCACACACACACTCATGTCAGTGGGAGGACTCGAGCCTCTGGTGGGAGGGCCGTGCAATCCATGACATGGCGTCCAGACCGCGCGGCCACTCCACTCTGCCACTCGTCAACCAAAGATGCTACACTGTGATTCATGTGAAAAGGTGTCCGACGTGATTACGGCCGCACCTCGGGAATTAATAGACTTTGAACCCAGAGTGGTAGGTGGAGCTAGAGTCATAGTACATTCCATTTTGGAATTCGTTAGGGAATTCAATATACTGAGATCCATAGTGTCAAGAGTGTGCCGAGAGTACCAAATTTCCGGCATTACCTCTTGCCACAGACAATGTAGTAGCCGACAGCCTTCACTTAACGACCGAGAACAGTAGTGTTGGAGTGTAGTTGTCAGTGTGAAATAACCGCAGACATCAATGTGGCACGTACGATGAAAGTATCCGTTAGGGCAGTGCGGCGAAATATGGTGGTAGACGGCCGACGCGAGTGCCTTTGGTTATAGTCCAACATCGCCTGCTGCATCCACCCTATTGATTGGATCCTAGACGACTGGTAAACCGTGGCCTGGTCAGATCAGTCCCTATTTCAGTTGTTTAAGTGCTGTTGGTAGGGTTCGAATGTGACGCAGACCCACGAAACCATGGACTCAAGTCGTCAACAAGGAATAAGGCGGCTCCATATTGGTGTAGGCTGTGTTTACATAGACTGGACTGGATCCTCTGGTGCAACTGAACCTATCATTGGCTGTAACTGGTTATGTTACGCTACTTGGAGAGCGTTTGCAGCTATGGAATTTTTATGGATGTCAGTGTGCCATGTTACCAGGCCACAACTGTAAGCGATTGGTTTGAAGAACATTCTGGACAGTTCTTGCGAATGGTCTGATCACCCAGAGCACCGATGAGGGATGTAATCGAGAGGTCAGTTCGTGTACAAAATCATGTACTGGCCAGACTTTCGCAGTTATGGACGGCTATATAGGCAGCATGGCTCAATGTTTCTGCAGGGGACTTCCAACGACTTTTGGAGTCCATGCTACGTCGATATTAGGATGTATCCGATTACTTTTGTCAACTCAGTGTAAAATACAATGTAAAACGCTAGAACAAAGTACTGTGCCCATTGGTTGAAAGAAAGCACAGGGCTTATCCGTCTATGAGGAGGGCAGCAGAAGTGATACACAAAATTACCATGCATTATCATTGTTTTAGCTATCTGTTATAGTATCTGAATTCTCAGCCCAGAAGTAATGAAGTATTTCGGATAGAACAACTTTCTTCTTACGAACCAGCATGGATTCTCAAAACATCGATCTTGCCATACCTAACTAGCACTTTTGTCATATGATGTGCTGAAAGCCATGGATGAAACTAATCGGGTAGATGAGGTATTTCTTGAATTTCGAAATTCATTTGATTTAGAACCCGAATAAAAGTTGTTAAAGAAGTTACGGTCATGAGGCATGTAGAACGAAATTTGTGATTGGATTGGGGATTTCTTGGTAGGGAGGACGCAGGATGTTATCTTGGATGGGGAGCCATCGACAGATGTAGTAGTAACTTCAGGCACGCCCCAGGGAAGTGTACTGGAGATCCTTACTATTCATGTTGCATATTAATGAACTGGAGACAATATGAATAGTTGCCTCAGACATTTCCCAGATGATATGATTGTCTATTATGAACTACCATCTTCAGTCAGATTTAGATAAGATTTCAAAGTGGTTTAAAGACTGACAACTAACTTTATAAATATTTTCTCTAAACAAAAAATCTCGCTGTTACTGTGGTTAAAATGTGCTATAAATGAAATCTGTGAACTCTTACAGACAACTGGGTCACACGAACCGGATTTGTTGTGATACGAATTGTATTGAGCACTTAGGCTCAGTCATGTAAAATGCATGTGGCAGACCCAGTCCAGTGCATGTGGCAGACCTAGTCCAGTGATAGGATACTGGAATAATGCTGTGAGCCTTCATGTGAGATTGCTTCAAAAACTGTCGTGAAACTCACCCTAGAATTTTGATCAAGCCTGTTCATATCATACCAAATAAGACCAACTGGGAATACTGACTGTATACAAAGAAGAGCAGCACTAATTATCACATGTTTCATTGACTCTCAAAGGAAGGGCTGAAAAATCTGAACTGACAGACACTTTGAGATATATTTCTTCTAGTCTGGTGGAGCCTATTTACATATTTTCAGTGCCCAATATTAATTGAGGAATCTAGGAATATACTAAAGGCCCAAACATGCCTCTCTAATAGAGACCACAAGCATAATAACATGTACCAGTTCTACATCAGAAAGTGTTTGTTTCCCCCGCAGGATCAGGCCTGTCAGTTACACAAAATATGCCAGTCTGCTAATCTACTTAACACGTCCCCAAAACAACTATCCACTTACAGATGTAAGACAAGAAGACAGACCTACAATAGTGACACAACTCTATAACATGAGAATCCAAGGTGTTAGAGGGAGGGAAGTAACTTGCATGCTTAAAAGCACTGGGTCCTGTAGAAACCTGTAAGGCTATTTATAGTAGTCAGGTCAGTTGTTCTAAGTATGGATTTCCATCCTGCCTGTCATAAGTTAAATAATTACCCTCTTATATCATAGTTTAAAGTTCGGAGACGACTTGCCTTAAGTTTCAATCTACTCAGCATTCCACTACCATCTCACAGTCCAGCAGAACATCAGTCAGTAGTCACACCACCATCAGCCAGCCACATTAACGCTGATTCATATTGTTCAGGCCACAAGCACTGAGTCCTACTCACCATGAGGTCACTCCACGATTTACCATTGTCAGCTCTGTGGTGTTAAATGTACCATACACATTTCAAAGCTTTTCTTTCAGTTGGACTCATTGTCCTACCAAGCAGCTGTAGGTTCTTAGATACTTCAGAGCAGGTCAGGCATACATGACGAATCACAATCATACATAACTGGAATTATATGTATATTTGTTTTGTAAATAAAACTGCCTTTTCCTGCTGCTAGTTACTTTATTTATCCCATACGCGTTTCGCCTTCTACTGTTCTAAGGCATCATCAGTGGGATCTGTAACGATACAGTTTTGTTAGTTTTAGATTATTAAACAGTTCACTTCGCGATTGTTTGGTACAAAACGTAATTACTTACGACTTGTTGATCTGCGTTTCCTCACGTGTGGTCCGGAGGAAACGCAGATCAGCAGATCGTAAGTAATCGTGAGCATTGAGGCAATGATCCCACCGACTCACCAGGTTGAAGATACCCGTTTGATAAAGCACTGTGTCCTGCTGCACGAAGAAATCCGTAACTGCGTGCTACACATCCTCGTCTGACAGGAATCGTCAATACTTCAAGGCCTTTTTTAAGGGACCGAAGGCGTGATAATCGCATGCGGAAGGATCAGGACTATTGGGCGGGTGCTCGAGTGTCTCCCACATAAGTGAGCGTAACTTCTGCGTTAATGCATTTGCGATGTGGAGTACATGTGTTATCGTGAAGCAGCAGCACCCAGCACGGAACTTGGCACACCATTCCGCAACGGTGGTTTTCGATAGCCATGCTGCTCCATACACATTCTTCACTCCACGATTGATGTCTATCTGTGTTTGTCCTTCTGCAAGCAACAAAAGAGTAACAGCAAGTCAATCCTGTTTCGAATTATTTTGTAATAACGTCGGCATAGTTCATCATCAATGACAGACAAATCCCCTGCTCAAATGTTGGTGCTTGCTTTCCCGCATCACGGTTGCGCTACACTGCACAAAAGCTGCAGCAGCGCCCTCAAATGGGAAGTTTTTGAACACCATTCATAAATTAAATGAGAAACTCTCTTATTAATGATTAGTAATTCCTGACTCCATACTTTCACTGACACTGAAGCGAAACATCTCTCTTAGCTTCAGTACTACCCTTATAAACTACGAGCCACTCTGTGAAATAGTCACTTTAATAGGAGACTGCAGGTCCTCCAGTCTACCAAAGAGAAATATTTCGTCCCATCTGGAAAAAAAATGATCGTATGTCACTGATGGTCAGGAGCCCCCAGGTGGGGTTGTTCGGGGACCGAGTTGCAAATGTTTTCAGTTGGCGCCACACTGGGCGTCTTCACGTGTCGATGATGATGGGGACAACACAGGAGCGAGTCCCTGGGTGGAGAAAATCTTCGACCTGACTGGGAATCGAACCTGGGCCCCCTGCATGGCAGTCAGACGCGCTGATCACTGAGCGAAGGGGGCGGCCTTCATCCGGAAGTTAACGACAGAGACTTCCCTTAGACATTTTACCTTGCACTGCGAAGACTGCCTCTCCCTACTGTTCAGCAGGTCCTGTTGGAACTGCCTGTCTCTTCCTTCCTGCTGCTTACTCCCACCTCCATCTCTCTGACAGTACACCAGCCTTACATACTACATCTACATCTACATGGGTACTCTGCAAATCACATTTAAGTGCCTGGCAGAGGGTTCATCGAACCACCTTCATAATTCGCTATTATTCCAATCTCCTATAACGCGCGGAAAGAATGATCACGTACATCTTTCCGTACGAGCTCTGATTTCCCTTATTTTATCGTGGTGATCGTTTCTCACTATTTAGGTCGATGTCAACAAAATATTTTCGCATTCTCAGGATAAAGTTGGTGATTGGAATTTCGGGAGAAGATTCCGTCGCAAAGAAAAACGCTTTTCTTTTAATGATTTCCAGACAAAATCCTGTATCATTTCTGCGACACTCTCTACCATACTTCGCGATAATACAAAACGTGCTACCTTTCTTTGAACTTTTTCGATGTACTCCGTCAGTCCTACCTGGTAAGGATCCCACACCGTGCAGCAGTATTCTAAAAGAGGACGGACAAGCGTAGTGTAGGCAGTCTCCTTAGTAGGTCTGTTACATTTTCTAAGTGTCCTGCCAATAAAACGCAGCCTTTGGTTAGCCTTCCCCACAACATTTTCTATGTGTTCTTTCCAATTTAAGTTGTTCGTAATTGTAATACCTAGGTATTTAGTTGAATCGACGGCTTTTATATTAAACTGATTTATCGTGTAACCGAAGTTTAACGAGTTCCTTTTAGCACTGATGTGGATCACCTCAGACTTTTCGTTATTTAGGGTCACCTGCCACTTTTTGCACCATTCAGATATTTTTTCTAAATCGTTTTGCTGTTTGTTTTGATCTTGTGATGACTTGATTAGTTGATAAACGACAGCGTCATCTGCAAACAGCCGAAGACAGCTGCTCAGATTGTCTCTCAAATCGTTTATATACATAAGGAACAGCAAAGGGCCTATAACACTACCTTGGGGAACGCCTGAAATCACTTTTGGCTTACTCGATGACCCAGGCCGACCTCACCAGTCCAAACCTGACAGAGAACACCAGTATTCTACCATATCTTGACAAACTCTATTCCTTTCTGCCTCTTTTGACTGGTTGTCTAATAAAGATCCATAATACCGAGTTCCCATTAGTCACTCAGCTCCCTTGTTCTCCGCTGCCATGCCAGGTCCCCCCCACTGTGTGTCACCTGCCTGGAAACTACAAACATCAATTTTGAAAAGAGCAAAACATTGCACCCAACAACTCTTATCAGATTCATATAATGGCCTTGGAATTTCTGAAGTCGGTATGGTGCCAAAAGTACTCCAGGTACCACATAGGATTCACAACAAACATTGCCATGAATGTGTTAACTTTTGCTGTGTCCTGCGTCCCTCGGTTCTTCGCCCTGTACGAATAGATAAGCCTACCCTCCGGCATCACAGTGTCTCAGCACAATACACGTGCCCTCTTTCATTGGGAATCGCTAGCCATTACGTGTGCCTGACATAGCTTTAATTAAAGAATGATAGGTACTGAGCTGAAACATACCATCCAATTACAGCCCCACTAGATGAACCCATAACAACACATTCATGTATAGAGTGGATGACTCACAAGATACCTGTGGACTTAACATGGAGAAACTCACAATAGGAATGTTGGATGGTTCTTAGATAACAAAACTCGTGCAGGACCTACACAACGGGTGTTATAATTAAACTGACGGTATTCGAAGTGCTGCAGTGCGGGCAGTATACATCACAGGACGCTAAAAAATCGTAAGTATCTTCATTAATCGGTACGCTCACGGAGTATGCTTAAAAAATAATAGTTATCTTCTTGCCACAAAGTGACACATATTTAGCACTGTAAGCAATCAGAATGTGAAAGGTTTCCTATTTTGACGGCAGTAGACTGTTTTTTACTTGGCGAGGCATTTTGATTTCTTTTGTGAAGTTGTTGTTTATCTAAAGGGTTAAGAACGTTGAAGTTTTCTGCATAAAATGCAATGATTATTGAGAAGAAAGACGTTGCACTGCTGATCAAATTGTTTTGCCAGAATGGCACCAATAGTAGCCCTGAAATGTGGGAGTATCTCCAACATAAAGAGTTGTGAATACGTCCCATGTCAATAAATGTGTGCCGGCCGAAGTGGCCGTGCGGTTAAAGGCGCTGCAGTCTGGAACCGCAAGACCGCTACGGTCGCAGGTTCGAATCCTGCCTCGGGCATGGATGTTTGTGATGTCCTTAGGTTAGTTAGGTTTAATTAGTTCTAAGTTCTAGGGGACTAATGACCTCAGCAGTTGAGTCCCATAGTGCTCAGAGCCATTTGAACCATTTTGAATAAATGTGCTAATATGATCAACAAATGTGAAAAAAAAGATGAATTAGGTGAGGCAGCAGGGCGAGGGAGGCGACCCATTCCTAAGGCAGTTGTTGATGAAGTTACTGTAGCTATAGTCGACATGCAGCACATGCCTCAAATTCTACGGGCAGTGCTTGACTTGTGTCATGGGAATTGTCTCTCCCCTGGTCAACTGCTCGAAAGATTTTACCGGCACATTTTGCACTTGTATCCCTACAAGATTCAGAATGTGCGCAAAATGAAGCGCAAGACAGGCTACAAGATGTGACTTCTCCCTTCGTTTTTTGGCAGGCATGAAAATGGGTGAAATGGGTGACAAGTGGCCGGGGAATATTCTTTGGATGGACGAAGCACATTTTACTCTGCTCGGTGCCGTGAATGAACAGAACTGTCACATGTGAGACCCTACTCAGTCACACGTTGTGCAGGAGCACCCACTGTTCTCGGCTTATGTGACTGTGGTGTGATTTCATAAGCTCCTTCATTCTTTGTCCGTTTTCGCTCGAGGAGATGAGACCCCGTGCGCCTCTTAGGTGTACAGCAGCATCTACACATTATAAGGGCCCCTTGTGCAACACGTGATTTCAGCACTGCAACAACGCAACTGTGTCCAAACCACTATTTTCATACAAGATGGGGTGACACCACATGTCGTTTACCAGGTGAAAGTTCTGCTTCGAGAAATATTCGCTAACGACCGCATCATCCGTAGGCGGGTGTCCTTCCAGATCCACCGATCTAAATCCACCATATGAGTTATGTTTATAGGGATACCCGAAGGACTGTATCTGTCAGGGATGTATCAGCACTCTTTATGATCTGAAAAATAGCATACGATGATGTATTACTCTGACTACATCGACTATGTTGCGAGCAACTGTCGACCACGCCGTGTTACGATTGATTACAACATGTTGCTGAGTCGGGAGACCATACTGAACACATGTTGTAACTTGTGACCATATCCCAAAAAACGTGCCAGAAGCACCGTTATGATGTGTTTGATCATTGCTCCCCTTTTCCAGCAACGCCACATTCTGATTGCTTACAGCACCATATTTTCATCTGGTGGCAGAAAGTTGAACTACTGTTTTTTCAGCGAACTCGGCAGGGCACAGGTTCATGAACATACCTACGATGATTCAGCGTCCAGCGATATACACAGCCTGCACTGCAGCACGCGGAACACAGTCAGTTTCATTATTACTACCCGGTATTTCGAAAGTTGTGTGTGTACGCGTGTGCGTTTGACAAAACTACAACCACTCTCATAGGAAGGGATGAGTTAGCCCTAATATTCTACTGGTGCACATGATGAAACATGAACCGACCATGAAAAAGTTGTTAACGCCACCTGACTCGAAAAAGGACCTCTAAAGTAGTCACATAGCACACAGTTCGATGTAATTGAACTTTAGACATTATCTCGCACCACGGACAAAGGAGTGACAGACGGCACTTACTTAACGACCGAGAGCAGCGGCGTTTGTGTAGAGTTGTCAGTGCTGCCAGACAAGCAACACTGAGTGACATAACCGCAAAAATCAATGTGGAACGTGCGACGAACGTATGCCTTAGGACAGTGCGGTGAAATATGGCGTTATTGGGCTACGGCAGCAGACGACCGCCGCGAGTGCCTTTGCTAACAGCACGACATCGCCTGCTGCATCTCTGCTTGTCTCGTGATGCTATCGGTTGGACTCCTGATGACTGGAAAACCGTCTCCTGGTCAGGTAAGTCCCGATTTCAGTTGGTAAGAGCTGATGGTAGCGTTCGAATTTGATGCAGCCTCACGAAACCATTCACCCAAGTTGTCAAGATGGCACTGTGCAAGCTAGTGGTGGTTCTGTAATGGTGTAGGCTGTAGTTGGATGGAATGGACTGGTCCAACTGAACCGATCACTGATTGGAACTGATTATGTTCGGCTACTTGGACACCGTTTGCAGCCATTCATGGACTTCATGGAATTTTTATGGATGGAAGTGTGCAATGTCACTGGGCCACAATTATAAGCGATTGGTTTGAAGAACATTCTGGACATTCGAGTGAATGATTTGGTCACCCCACATCGACCGACATGAATCCGATCTAACATCTATGAGATATAATCGAGAGGTCAGTTCGTGCTCTGACGTCGCTTTCGCTATTGTGGTCGTCTATAGAGGCAGAATGGCTCAATATTTTTTCAAGGGACTTCCAACGAACTGTTGAGCCCATGCTACGTCGAGTTGCTGCACTGCCTGGCCAAAAGGAGATCCGTCACGACACTAGAAGGTATCCCATGACTTTTGTCACGTCAGTGTAGTTTAGCACAATATATAAATTGGAATGATCTTACTGGCCATCTTGCATATGAGAACACAGTTCAATTAAAAAACCCTGACTGTCTGTCAAAAAAAGTAATTTCATAAGACCAGCTTCGTAACTAGACGTGTCTTAATGCTTCAAGGTACTGAGAATCGCATGTAATGCAGCTGTCTCATGAGTATTAATGGCTGGCTTCCTTCCGAACAAGGAAGCACATAGCGTTCTCAGTCGTTAAAGCACGCTATTGGCTGATGGCCAGCCACTCACCAGTGACAAAGTATCAGATGCACTGGTGTTGCAAGGTATTTGCGAAAGTATCCGAAGTGATATATTTTAAAGCTAGCTGAGTCAGTATCTTAGAGATTGTTGCAAAACAGATATTACAGATCTTGAAGAAGGAAAATAGGTGGCAGGACATGAAAGAGCCCAGTAGCAGACATCTTTCAACAAGTAAATAAGGTACAAAGTCGAATAATTTTTTGGTCATGTGAAAACCTTTCTCGATGGTAATTTGGTTGGTAAACAGAAACTGTTGTCTGAAGTACACTCTTTCACTTCTACTAGAGTGGCCGTGAGGTGAGGGCAAAAACCAATTCTATGTAACATTAACTGAATTCTCCATCGGCGCTGAGAAGTACATGACAATTGCAACAAAAGGAAACAATTTTTTGATGTTGTGCAAATATTATTCATTTGTTCACAAATATGGTTGTGGTTTCCTATGCAGAAGATTGCATTCCACTAGTACTCCAGTTCCGTTTCAATAACAATTTTTTGCAAATTCGCTAAATTGATATTCTTGTTGGACAATGTCAGAATACGTTCGTGCACACTACTCAAATATTCCCTTTGCGTTTCTTTTGCTTCCACCATAAGCATGTAGCGTATGTAGTTTCTCTTGGTTTATGAAAAACATTTATTTTTTGAAATTAACCTTCACTCATCGCACGAGAACGCCACAGTCAGAGTGAGAGCTAAATTTCTTCTGTGTCCCTTTTATACTGATATAGCAGCGGTCCAACACGCTCTTTCATCCTTATCCGATGTGACAGATTTGCTGTACTGGGCATGAGATCACGAACTTTCGTATAAGACAGCAATCGGTTATATTCAGAACAGATAAATCCTAATTTCTAAATATTGTAACCGTTCCAAACCACTTACCAGGTTTTGAACGGTGAAACGCTATTGAAATCTGTCTTACCTTCCTCAGCTTCCTACAGCTTGCCATTTCTGCCTGTGGACTCGCAAGTAGTCTAATACAGGTTGTTGATAAGGATGATCAGCCTGTAAATGGGCGATTGTTCCTGCTGGAATGTTCTGTGCAGATGGTCTGGCTGCAAGTTCATCCACGTGGACATGATCTCACACAAGCAGGTGAAAAGTATCCTGCATTAAACATAGCTAATAATTGTGGTATCATGTACTGATACCACTCCATGGGCGTCATGGCAACGTAATTGCCAGTTTCCGTCGGACGCTGATAGCGCTTGCATGGGATCTGGCGGACTCAGTGGCACATGCCTACTGAGAAACACCTCCAGATGCTCCGTACCACAACTACCCTCTGCCGCGCCGAGGTAGACGGCTGGTGGCAGTAGCTCAACGCACTTGCACTTGGAGTCTCTTTGCTATGACACCACCATTAGTACATAGTACAACGAGATTCATCCTAGCTGCTACTGTATGAGCTGGACTCCAATTCTTGCTGCATTATTTGTAATGAGTCTTTGCTAGCTGGAGAAATACATGTTAAGCTAATCTTGTGTTTGTCATCTTTATTTGTTCGCTAATAAGTTCTACTATTGTTTGGCTTCCCTGCGACGACAGTTGCCACATCACTCTGTAGCTCACTTTTCTTTACCATTGTGTACACAACAGTACTTTATAGAATTCATTTTTGTGGGCCTTGGGGATGATGGATGCTTCCATTGCACTGACTGGAACTTTGTATCTGGATCGTACTCATAAACCCAGGACTCGTCACCAGCGAGCATAGTGTTAAGAAAGTGGGGAGTACTGTTTACAGTATCCAACTAAAACGAAATGAATGGATCCAATACTGATTTTAACCTTGTCTGTGAGTCCTCTGATCGTGGTTCATCCATATGAGATCTGCATCTACATCTACATCTATACTCCGCAAGCCACCTGATGGTGTGTGGCGGAGGGTACCTTGAGTACCTATATTGGTTCTCCCTTCTATTCAAGTCTCGTATTGTTCGTGGAAAGAAAGTTTGTCGGTATGCCTCTGTGCGGGCTCTAATCTCTCTGATTTTATCCTCATGGTCTCTTCGCGAGATATACGTAGGAGGGAGCAATATGCTGTTTGACTTCTCGGTCAAGGTATGTTCTCGAAACTTCAACAAAAGCCCGTACCGAGCTACTAAGCATCTCTCTATCAGAGTCTTCCACTGGAGTTTATCTATCATCTCAGTAACGCTTTCACGATTACTAAATGATCCTGTAACGAAGCGCGCTGCTCTCCGTTGGATCTTCTCTATCTCTTCTATCAACCCTATCTGGTACGGATCCCACACTGGTGAGCAGTATTCAAGCAGTGGGCGAACAAGTGTACTGTAACCTACTTCCTTTGTTTTCGGACTCCATTTCCTTAGGATTCTTGCAATTAATCTCAGTCTGAAATCTGCTGTACTGAAAATTAATTTTATATGGTCATTCCATTTTAAATCACTCCTAATGCGTACTTCCAGATAATTTATGGAATTAACTGCTTCCAGTTAAGCTAAAAAATAAAGGATCTCTCTTTCTATGTATTCGCAGCACATTGCACTTGTCTACGTTGAGATCCAGTTGCCATTCCCTGCGCCATACGTCAATTCGTTGCAGATCCTCCTGCATTTCAGTATAATTTTCCATTGTTACAACCTCTCGATATACTACAGCATCATCCGCAAAGAGCCTCAGTGAACTTCCGATGTTATCCAGAAGGTCATTTATATATACTGTGAATAGCTAAGGTCCTACGACACTCCCCTGCGCCACACCTGAAATCACTCTTACTTCGGAAGACTTCTCTCCATTGAGAATGACGTGCTGCGTTCTGTTATCTAGGAACTCTTCAGTCCAATCACACAATTGGTCTGATTGTCCACATGCTCTTACTTTGTTCATTAATGCCTGTGGGGAACTGTATCCAACGCCTTTCGGAAGTACAGAAAAACGGCATCTACCTGGAAACCCGTGTCTATGGCCCTCTGAGTCTCGTGGACGAATAGCGCGAGCTGGGTTTCACATGATCGTCTTTTTAGACACCCATGCTGATTCCTACAGAGTAGATTTCTAGTCTCCAGAAAAGTCAGTATACTCGAACATAATACATGTTCCAAAATTCTACAACTGATCTACGTTAGAGATATAGGTCTATAGTTCTGCACATCTGTTCGACGTCCCTTCTTGAAAACGGGGATGACCTGTGCCCTTTTTCAATCTTTTGGAACGCTACGCTCTTCTAGAGACCTACGGTACACCGCTGCAAGAAGGGGGGCAAGTTCCTTCGCGTACTCAGTGTAAAATCGAAGTGGTATCCCATCTGGTCCAGCGGCCTTTCCTCTTTTGAGGGATTTTAATTGTTTTTCTATCCCTCTGTCATCTATTTCGATATCTACCACTTTGTTATATGTGCGACAACCTAGAGAAGGAACTACAGTGCAGCCGGCCGGAGTGGCCGAGCGGTTAAAGGCGCTACAGTCTGGAACCGCACGGCCACTACGGTCGCAGGTTCGAATCCTGCCTCGGGCATGGATGTGTGTGATGTCCTTAGGTTAGTTACGTTTAAGTAGTTCTAAGTTCTAGGGGACTTATGACCACAGCAGTTGAGTCCCATAGTGATCAGAGCCATTTGAACCATTTTGAACTACAGTGCAGTCTTCCTCTGTGAAACAGCTTTGGAAAAAGAAATTTAGTATTTCGGCCTTTAGTCTGTCATCCTCTGTTTCATTACCATTTTGGTCACAGAGTGTCTGGACATTTTGTTTTGATCCACCTACCGGTTTGACATAAGACCATAATTTCTTGGGATCAATAACAAACTTATTTGTGGATGTTGGGCCGGCCACTGTGGCCGAGCGGTTCTAGGCGCTCCAGTCTGGAACCGCGCTGCTGCTACAGTCGCAGGTTCGAGTCCTGCCTCGGGCTTGGATGTGTGTGATGTCCTTAGGTTTAAGCAGTTCTAAGTCAAGGGGACTGATGACCTAAGATGTTAAGCCCCGAAGTGCTTACATCCATTTGAACCATTTTTTGATGTTGAGGGCCTACATCAACGTGCTTCACTCTTTATTGATGAGTGGGGCCATCTTTGAAACGGTTGCGCCGCTTCTTTATCTGTCTGGTACTCATTGCTTCGTCCTCACACACTTGTCGAATCTTGCGGATTGTTTAAAATTAAGAATGGCCAAGTTTAAAACAAAATTTGATGCAATAGCGTTGTTCCAATCTTTCTGTCATTTTGCCCACAATACAAAATCCAACTACCACTTACATACGAGTATGTTCTCTTGTCAACGGGTGGCCAGCGACTGGTTTTCTCAACAGTCATGAAAAACATCATGGACGTGCACTACCTATGCCTACCAACATAGTGAGTGCGCATGCCCCGATACCACTGTTGATTTCACAATAAAAAATGAGGTCGGATACTTTTTGAACGTCCTTGTAAATGCCCCGAGGTGTAACAAATCATTGTGTTTCAATAATGATACCTATAAGATTATATTTCAGAGTGTGAACTTTAATTCAGTGTCACAATTACACTTGTAAATATTGAATTTCTTCTGTTAAAAAAATGAGAACGGATAGTCAGTCTTTCTTCTTTTTGAATAAATTTCTCACTCTGCAGCGTAATGTGTTCTGATAACAAACTTACTTGCATATTAAAGCTGTGTGTGGGCCCAGACTCGAGCCCAGGACCTTTGCACCTTTAATCTGCAGGAATTTTCCTTCTTTTTCGAGCTTCGCTATTAGAAGGTGGTCTCATCCATTTATAATGAATTTAATCCAGAAATAATAATATTTTCAAGTCATTTACGAATTTATTTTAGTACTTGAATGCGTAACTAATGAAATCTTTCCAACATTCTTTCAGCCTTTTAAACTAATTGGAAGTAGTCAATTTGGTAATGCAACGATCGCACGTCATAAGCGCGCTGTCGTACTCACATTTGAGCATTCATAGGTCGAACTGCAATCTGTGTCTTTAAGGAAGTCCGATTACAGTCATAAGTGCTAATACGTGAACACGGAAATAGAAGTACTGATTTTTAATATTAATTGTACAAGGAGGCCAATGATCCTTTTATAATTCGAAAGTTACTTTGCCATATATGTAGGCAAAGAAAAATAACGTGTGTATGTGGCCGTTAAGAGTGGGAAAAGGAAATTGAAGCTTCGACATCCATAATACTGATGTTACGTTGTCTATCACGCATTAAAAGCTCCAATACATGAACATCGAATATTGAAGAGCTACCAACCTCAGTCCTGAGCACCGATGAGATGCTGTGGTAGAAATGACACATGAAAGTAATAACATTTCGCGAAATCGCATCCTAGGGGCTCTCATGTTTACATGGTGCTTTTACAGTAAAACATATATACCGGCCAGCAACAGCTGCTAGGTCGATGATGATGTCAGCAATGAAAATCAGTATATCGTAGCATCGAAGTCTGTAAATAACGTTGTATATTGGCGACATTTTTTCGTTTAATTGCCTGTAAGAATAACTGTGCGGTCATTTGCTGCCATTACCAGAAAATTTGAAGTAACTTACTAATTTTTAATTTCTTTACTTTGAATCACTAAGACTTCCGAATTCCCCTATTATGTGGAAACTATATTTGTTTTAGGGTATACCTGGAAGGAGAATGATAATGGGTCAGAGTGAAAGATGCTCAGCAACACCGACACAATTTTTGCTTAGAGAAATGTAGCATGTGGGCATTCATAATGATAATGCATATGTTTTATTTAGCGATAATAATACTAACACGTGAGCATCGAAAATTGCAATACCGATTTTTAAAATAATTACATAAGGACGCCAATGAAACTTCTATAATTCGAAAGGAAATTTGCTGTGGATGTGCATAAAAGAAAAAAAAATCGTGTGTATACATAGCCATTAGGAGAGGAAGTAGACACACACACACACACACACACACACACACACACACACACACACACACACACACACGCACACACAATATTAGCCTATTCACAAGAGTTAGCAGCTTTCACTCAGTTAATACTGCCGGCCGCGGGGGTCTCGCAGTTCTAGGCGCTCAGTCCGGAGCCGCGCGACTGCTACGGTAGCAGGTTCGAATCCTGCCTCGGGCATGGATGTGTGTGATGTCCTTAGGTTAGTTAGGTTTAAGTAGTTCTAAGTTCTAGGGGACTGATGACCACAGATGTTAAGTCCCATAGTGCTCAGAGCCATTTGAACCATCAGTTAATACTAGGCAGAAATCCAATCTGCATGTGGAATGCACTTCCTTGACTCTTGTGCAGAAAGGAGTGCAGTATTCTGCTGCATCCATTTTCAATAAGCTACCACAAGAACTCAAAAATCTTAGCAGTAGCCCAAACTCTTTAAAGTCTAAACTGAAGAGTTTCCTCATGGCTCACTCCTTCTATTCTGTCGAGGAGCTCCTGGAAGAGCTAAAAAATTAAGCAAATTCCAGTGTTACATTGTTGATTTTCTTTATTTAAATTTACGACTTGTCACCTGAATATGTTTTTTTTATATTGCATTTTATCTGTTTCTAATATCGTGTTATAATTTCATGTATTGACTCGTTCCATGACCATGGAGACTTCTCCTGAATTTGGTCCCACGGAACAATAAATAAATAAATACACACATTTGAGAAAAGTTTTCCTTTTTCTCCAACATTGCTACCAACTTCGAATACGCATAACGGTCAGGTGCTATGGTAGAAACGACTCACGAAAATAACGTTTTGTGAAATAGCATTCTATGGATGTTCATGTTTAAATGTTTCAGATAATTCATTTGCAGTAACAGAAGTAAACTGGACAGCTACAATGCAGCAAATGCTACGTCGTCAATGTTGTGGGAAACGAAACGTAGTAAATAAGCCATTGTTTATTAGCGTAGTTTTTTTTCACTTTCTTTGGTATAGAACGGAACTAATTCTGTGTTCGTTTGACGACGTCATCACAAAGTTTCCTGTGTTCCTAATTTTCAGTGTATTCATTTTTGGTAGCCACGTTGTCCCTTATTATAAGGAAACTATATCTGTTTTAGGCTATGCCTCGAAGAAAAATATTGACGAATCGGACTGAAAGACGAAGAGCTAGGGAGACACAATTTTTGCGTAGGGAAAGGAATAGGAATAATGCAGGTGTTGAGAACGATGATTCTATTGTCGTGCTGAAAAAAAAAATGGCTCTGAGCACTATGGGACTCAACTGCTGTGGTCATCAGTCCCCTAGAACTTAGAACTACTTAAACCTAACTAACCTAAGGACATCACACACATCCATGCCCGAAGCAGGATTCGAACCTGCGACCGTAGCAGTCGCGCGGTTCCGGACTGCGCGCCTAGAACCGCGAGACCCCCGCGGCCGGCTGTCGTGCTGAAAGACACCTGTAAATGTGACTGAACATAATTTCATATAATTCTGAGTACTGTAATTGGGGTTTGATGAATTTACAGTACAGTATATCAAAGATTCCCTTTAAATGATCGAACAATGAAAGAGCAATCAAATAATTATTTCTAGAATACGCGTAGCTATGATGCAGCATTTGTCACGGATCAGTTCTGCTGCTAAAATTTCAGATACTTTAAGATACGTGACATTCGCTATCACAGATGAGGTCCATTGACGCAGTTGATCGAATTTCGACCACAAGCGATACTAGTAACTGTTACGCAAACTGTTCCTTTGCACTGACAATTAACAATATATGGTGTTGTGTCCCCAAGTTTACTGCCTTCTCGGCCCTCAACAAAACTCTAATGAGTAATGAAATACTCTCTTGTAGAACTATTTTGTACCGCAAGAGCAGTGTAAGGTTCAATGCCTTCCTCTAATTTTCACAGCTGTATGTTTTATCTTTTTTGCTCGCAGTGTGATGTCCCCTTCCGTCGCCAACATTTTACACTCTTATTTAAATTTAAAATCACAAAAAATTAACACCATACGAAGGAGGTAACATTACACAGATGAACTGGAGCATTCCCCGCTCCATTCACAGGTCTAATGTGCACCAGAGCTAAAGAGCGCTGACAAAGCATGGAAAAACCACAAACACAACTCATTAGCAGGTCTAATACGATGTAGGAAAACCGTTGGCATTCAAAACAGCTTGCAGTAGTCTCAGAATGAACAGATACAGGTCGTGTATGGCTTTCAGGGGTCTCTTATATTTTTAATATAGGTGGAGCCCCTCCACGCCCACACCGGCATGATGGCCAACTCAGAAGGTCTACTGCCATCTCTGCATGAGGGTTAGTTTTCACTTAAGTGTGGTGTCACACGATGTGGGTACTGCGATGTTTGCGTACGTCTGGCTAAGATTAACTATTAATACACTATCATCTGGAGATAGATTGGGTCGAAAGTCGAACTAAGGGTAGCGGTAGCAGAGGGGAAAAAAAGTGTTAATGCAAGTGCCAAGGGAAGAAAACCTCTGCTGGGTAGTAAGAGCAGTCGCGGATGTCTTGCTGCCTGCGACAGGTCATGCAAGGGTAGGCTTTGTTAGTAATGAGTATCAATATGTCGACACCTTTGACGCTGTGCGGTGCTGTTACTCGGCGGCTGCCGCTGGGTGCCGGTGTTGATCTCTCGGTCAGCGTCAGCATACCTGTAACAGTTAGGTTCATCATCGTTTTGTGTCTGATAGGTCATATATCAGATGCACAGTGTAGGGTGATGTTGGCGACTTGTTTGTGCGTCAGTGGGCGAGCTCGTCGGTTTCCCTGCTGTGGCCTGTTGGTCGGCTTTAATAGCAGCTGGTATATCCAGTCAACGTTGCTGATATGCAGGGGCTTGCCGACGTTTGTCGCTTGTTGTTGGTGTTTAAGCTTGCCATAGATGGTTATGCACTTGCCAGTTGTGTCATTGGCCGCTTATGCTTCCACCTATGGTTGTGCTCATAGTTTCCCAGACTAAGGATGAAAGGACTGTTCGAGTGTTTCGAGTTCCTGTATAGTCGTGTGGCGTGTTTTTTGAATACTTCCTTGAGGGTTTCAAGGCGTTATTGTGAAGATCCACGGTGCGTGTGTAGCGTAGAGCGTTGCTAATGATGCGTAACACTTTGTATGATCTGCAGGCGGCGCAGGCGTGTAGGAGCTGCGTGTCACCAGACGGGAGCTGCGTACGTCATCAGATGTCTAACCAGTGTCATGTATATCGACCTCGATACCCTCCCATTCAGTGTGCTTTCTCTTATACCAGTTCTTCCTGCAATATAGCGGCAAGCTGAGGTAGCGTTGATGGAATTGGATAGTGACCACGTATCCTTCTCTCCAAAGTAGACCACAAACGCTCAGTAATATTATCTGCTGATTACTGTGGCCAGAGGAGCTGCGACAGTTCATCCCCTTGGTAATAAAACCAGATCTGAACGACAGGAGTTGAGTGAACAGGGGCGCCGGCTGGAGTGGCCGAGCGGTTCTAGGCGCTACAGTCTGGAACCGCGCGACCGCTACGGTCGCAGGTTAGAATCCTACCTCGAGCATGGATGTGTGTGATATCCTTAGGTTAGGTAGGTTTACGTAGTTCTAAGTTCTAGCGGACTGATGACCTCAGAGCCATTTGAACCATTTTGAAAAGGGGCCATGGCGTCTTGAAACATAAGATCACCATTGGGGAACAAACATTGTACAATGGGATGGAACTGATCACCCAGACTGGACTCATAATCCTTGCAAGTAATGCGATCTTGCAGAGTAACCATGAGACCCATGAGATACCACGATATGACTGCGCAAATTATCACCGAAACCCTGCCAAGTTTCACTATTGGGAGGTAACCTCGGCCAGAAGTTGGAACATTGTGGAAGAAGACTAATCCGACCGAACGACTTTCTTCCATCGCTCCGTAGTCCCGATTTTGAGACTTCCGCACCACGTATTCCTGTTACGGGCATTTGTATCACTTACGAGTGGCTTTGCAATTCCAGCTCGCCCTGCAGTTCTCTGCTCCTGGACGTCCTTTAGTGTTGTTTTAGTGCTGACAAAGTTCGAGAGTTTGAAGTCATTTCCGCAGTGACTTTTTCAACTGTCGCCCTCTTATTTTTCGTCAAAATCCTCTTCAGTGACCGACTTTTTTGACCACTCAGCACACACCTTCGTCCGCGTTCTCATTTCCGTTGTTCGGTTTTCTTCGATACGGTGCCTCTTGAGACACCAATCACTTTAGCTGCCTTAGTTATGGAAGCACTCACCATAGGGGCACCAATAACTCGCCCACGTTCGAGTTCAACTAGCTGTTGTTGTTGTTGTGGTCTTCAATCCAGAGACTGATTTGATGTAGCTCTCCATGCTACTCTATGCTGTGCAAGCTTCTTCATCTCCCAGTACCTACTGCAACCTACATCCTTCTGAATCTGTTCAGTGTATTCATCTCTTGCTCTTCCTATACGATTTTTACCCTCCACGCCACCCTCCAATACTAAATTGGTGATCCCTTGATGCCTCAGAATATTTCCTACCAACCGATCCCTTCTTCTAGTCAAGTTGTGCCACAAATTTCTCTTCTCCCCAATTCTATTCAATACCTCCTCATTAATTATGTGATCTACCCATCTAATCTTCAGCATTCTTCTGTAGCATCGCATTTCGAAAGATTCTATTCTCTTCTTGTCCAAACTATTTATCGTCCACATTTCACATCCATACATGGTTACACTCCATACAAATACTTTCAGAAACGACTTCCTGACACTTAAATCTTCACTCGAAGTTAACAAATTTTTCTTCTTCAGAAACGGTTTCCTTGCCTTAGCTATGACGTAATTAATTCGCAAGTGTACAGAACGCTGTTCTGACCACAGGTGACACTTGCAACGTATTGAAGACATTGCACAGATGCCGTTCGTGGTCAAATAGAACAGCGCAACCTACAGGCTTGGGTAGCATCTGCGTTTATGTTCAAGCATGCATCTTTCCCAGTGTTTCCATATTTTTCTACAGGTCTTTCATCGCAGCGTGATTGGTTACTGTCACCAAACACGCGAAGACACTGACCTACGTGCCGCCAGTTAGCCCTGATGGTTCCAGGCTCGAAACTGGATCCGCCAATGCAATGCTGCCCCTTGGATGCCATAGCCTGACATTCCGTCTAGTCTCCGAGGGTCCTGAACTCCACTTCTGGAGATTCCACGTTCCTGCCAGCTGCACAGGGGCGCTTCCAGTACACTCTAGCCCAGCTAGTAAGCCTTGCGGCACCTGTCACCCACCTTGCGTCAGCGCGGATACTGGCCGCTGACTTCGTACCCTGCCTCACCGAATGTCACTTGCTGGCCAGTAGCTACGATCGGAACGAGGCTCGCAGCCGTCGACGTTCTGTACTGGGGATCCAATCCCACACCTTCCCACACTCGCTGCTCTGGAGTCAGAACTGGACATTCTGCGACACTGGTATCAGCCAGCTGTATCATTACAAAACACACTATATGTCACGTTTGAAAGCCCATTTCATTACTCGCCTGAAAATAACATCTTACTTAAAAAATTGCAATTAAGACACAGTACGTCTTATCACTTATTTTAAGTTCAATTTTGGGAAATTATGGTCCAACTTTTTGTTGTTGCTGTTTTTCATTCACTTGCTTCCTGACGATGGACCTAATTTTCTAGAGAATCAGAGTATCGGAATTTTCAAACGACGTTTATACAGGGCTATTACGAATGATTGAAGCGATTTCATAAATTCACTATAGCTCCATTCATTGACATATGGTCACGACACACTACAGATACGTAGAAAAACTCATAAAGTTTTGTTCAGCCGAAGCCGCACTTCAGGTTTCTGCCGCCAGAGCGCTCGAGGGCGCAGTGAGACAAAATGGCGACAGGAGCCGAGAAAGCGTATGTCGTGCTTAAAATGCACTCACATCAGTCAGTCATAACAGTGCAACGACACTTCAGGACGAAGTTCAACAAAAATCCACCATCTGCTAAATCCATTCGGCGATTGTATGCGCAGTTTAAAGCTTCTGGGTGCCTCTGTAAGGGGAAATCAACGGGTCGGCCTGCAGTGAGCGAAGAAATGGTTGAACTCGTGCGGGCAAGTTTCACGCGTAGCCCGCGGAAGTCGACGGATAAAGCAAGCAGGGAGCTAAACGTATCACAGCCGACGGTTTGGAAAATCTTATGGAAAAGGCTAAAGCAGAAGCCTTACCGTTTACAATTGCTACAATCCCTGACACCCGATGACGAAGTCAAACGCTTTGAATTTTCGGCGCGGTTGCGACAGCTCATGGAAGAGGATGTGTTCAGTGCGAAACTTGTTTTCAGTGATGAAGCAACATTTTTTCTTAATGGTGAAGTGAACAGACACAATGTGCGAATCTGGGCGGTAGAGAATCATCACGCATTCGTGCAGCAAATTCGCAATTCATTAAAAGTTAACGTGTTTTGTGCAATCTCACGGTTTAAAGTTTATGGCCCCTTTTTCTTCTGCGAAACAAACGTTACAGGGCACGTGTATCTGGACATGCTGGAAAATTGGCTCATGCCACAACTGGAGACCGACAGCGCCGACTTCATCTTTCAACAGGATGGTACTCCACCGCACTTCCATCATGATGTTCGGCATTTCTTAAACAGGAGATTGGAAAACCGATGGATCGGTCGTGGTGGAGATCATGATCAGCAATTCATGTCATGGCCTCCACGCTCTCCCGACTTAACCCCATGCGATTTCTTTCTGTGGGGGTATGTGAAAGATTCAGTGTTTAAACCTCCTCTACCAAGAAACGTACCAGAACTGCGAGCTCGCATCAACGATGCTTTCGAACTCATTGATGGGGACATACTGCGCCGAGTGTGGGAGGAACTTGATTATCGGCTTGATGTCTGCCGAATCACTAAAGGGGCACATATCGAACATTTGTGAATGCCTAAAAAACTTTTTGAGTTTTTGTATGTGTGTGCAAAGCATTGTGAAAATATCTCAAATAATAAAGTTATTGTAGAGCTGTGAAATCGCTTCAATCATTTGTAATTACCCTGTATAAGGAGCGATCAAAAAGTTTCCCTTTGAGGGTGTTGTTGCAGCGTACAAACCACTTATTGAAACTCCGATGCGGGTATACAAGCACCGACATGAAGGCAAGGGATTAGTGTGGCATTAATGTCTTTCCGACAGGCGTGCGGTAAATGCGGAAACGTGAACTATGGCGAAGTTGTCACCAAACGCGTCCTAATAGGACCAACATACTGTTATTCTTTTCATGGCTGCAGGAGGACAAACACCGGTAGACATCGACCGGAGAATGAAGAATGTATATCGGGCAGCATGTCCACCTTTGTGGACAAGGGGTGCTGCTACATCGTGACGATACACGTCCCCATATCGCAAATGTCATAGCGCAGAAGTTACGCCAACTCAAGCGGGAGACACTTGAGCAATCGCCCTATAGTCCTGATCTCACCCCATGCGATACTCACGCCTTTGGTTCCGTAGAAAGGACCTTGAAGAGTCGACGATTTTCGTCGGACGAGGACGTTCAGCAGGCAGTTACGGACTTCTTCAAGCAGCAGGACACGCTGTTTTACCGAACTGGTATCTTCAACCTGGTACGTCTGTGAGAGGGTTGCCTTAATGCTCACGGTGATTTCGGCTGTCTGGCGTTCCTATTCTGTATTGCACGGCCTTCGAACTTAAAACTTTTTGATCGTTCATAATTTGATAAAGAATCAACCAACGCTTCTCAATTCCTCGTGAGTGATATTGGATTTATCGATCTCTTTGTATTCACTCTATTCTTCAGTGTTAAATATATCTGGGTCACTTAGTTTCTGAAATCCCGGTTCATAAGCTTCTTTATTTAACCACTCGCGAATGTTTTCCTCATATACCTCTTCACAGCTAGTAGTTTGTATTCTAAACAAAAATCTTCGTTTCGATTTTAACAGAATATCTCAGGTTTTTTTCCAGAAAATCACTGAACTTTGTACGAATATTCTGCAAGATGGATGATAGGGAGGTTGGTGTAGAAGTAAAAATACAAACATACTTACTAAAACGTTTTTTACAACCTCATGACCCCATAAAGCTCCCCACTCACCACCCCCTCCTCCCCCACCTGCCGTCCCACCGCCTTTCCTTGAATTAAAACCAGGCAGAATTGCACCTATTGAGACAGAGAACACGAAATGCCTTTTTTTCCTGTGTTATGACCATATTGACTCAATGTACATTAAGTAATGAAAGAACGAGAGGGCGCGTTCTAAAAATGGTTAAAATGGCTCTGAGGACTATGGGACTTAACATTTGAGGTCATCAGTCCCTATAACTTAGAACTACTTAAACCTAACTAACCTAAGGACACCACACACTTCCATGCCCGAGGAAGGACTCGAACCTGCGACCGTAGCGGTCGCGCGGTTCCAGACTGAAGCGCCTAGAACCGCTCGGCCACAACAGCCGGTTGAGCGCGTTCTAGTTGGATCATAAAGACCCTCACCAGCAACCACACGAACCGACAACTTACAACTGGCGCCGAAGTAAAGCTTTGGTTTCGATGTGTAAGTAAGAAATAAATCCCAAGTTTCTATCTTCATTCATGTAGAGCACATAGGCTTGTGACGTTGGATGAGTCTCGTTGAGAAATCCCTAGCGCCTAAAAGTGTAGAGCAATGATTTGTCTACCACTGGACGGCAAATTATTGATGATTATAATGTTTGTTCTGGCTGAGGACCTTGGCCAAATGAGTAGCGTGATATAGGAGATACAGCGTCAGACCAACGCTAACTGGGCACGTATCTCTCACATTAATATGGAGTGTGTCCACCCTTCGACTTTATGGTGACTTCATCTCTGTTAGGGACACTTTATACAAGGTGTATAAATGCCCTTGGAGGAATGGTAGCCGATTATTCCTCAAGAGCCGAAACCGGAGAAGGTACTTGGACGCTGATGTCTGACCGAAGTCAACGTTCTACCTTATCCCAAAGGCGTCCCACTGGATTCAGGTCGGGGCTTTTGGGCAGGCCAGTCCATTTCAAGGGTGTTATTGTCCATGAACCGCAGCCTCACATATGCTGCTTTGTGAGAGGGTACACTGTCATGCTGATACAATCAATCGTCCTCCCCAGTCTGCTCTTCCACTGTACACAGTACACAGTGCTATGAAATGTGTTCATATCCTTGCACATTTAACATTTTTAAAGCGCAGCAAGAGGACCACTCCAGCACTGTTGATTAGTTAGTTATTTGTTCAATAGATCATTTGAACAATTATTTTATCAAAATGACGGCGAACGAATCAGTTTACAGGATATGTATACACGATTACTCTTGTAAGTAGGCTGTTTAAGTTTTTATATTGGTAACGCCACGTAGCGCGCTGTATGTGCTGTGTGCAGTCTGTGGCTGGTTTGCATTGTTGTTGGAATATCTTCCATTGTAGTGTTGGGCAGCTGGATGTGAACAGCGCGTAGCGTTGCGCAGTTGGAGGTGAGCCGCCAGCATTGGTGGATGTGGGGAGAGAGATGGCGGAGTTTTGAAATTTGTAAGACTGGATGCCATGAACTGCTATATATATATTATGACCTTTGAACACTATTAAGGTAAATACATTGTTTCTTCTCTATCAAAATCTTTCATTTGCTAACTATGCCTATCAGTAGTTAGTGCCTTCAGTAGTTTGAATGTTTTCTTTAGCTGGCAGTAGTGGCGCTCTCTGTATTGCAGTAGTTCGAGTAACGAAGACTTTTGTGAGGTAAGTGATTTGTGAAAGGTATAGGTTAATGTTAGTCAGGGCCATTCTTTTGTAGGGATTATTGAAAGTCAGATTGCGTTGCGCAAAAAAATATTGTGTGTCAGTTTAAGCACAGTCATGTATAATTGTTCAAAAGGGGACGTTTCACTCTTAACATTAATGAGCAAATTATTTTTTGTCCTACTCATACAACTACACTTAAAAACTGATTCCTTTGAAGGCTACCAGATTTTAAATATTAATTCGTCAATGAAATGGAATGGATTGCACAGGAGAAACACTGGATGAGTGAAAGTACAAATAGCATTCACAGTCGACCACTCGTTCTGGCCTTCAAACTGTGATATCCCAACAAATTGTTCCCATTTATGTGCATGACTACTCTTCAAAGATGTCATTAGGGAAATTAGACGATAATTGTTTAAGTCTGTTTGGTCACCTTTTCTTATGAAGAGCCTTAACAGTTGTGTATATTGTAACCTCTCTGGAATAATTATCTGTGCCTGTGATGCACTGCTTATATCACTAAGGTCATTCCATATTAAGTTGGAACAACTTTTCAGAATTTTTAATTTTATTAATTTCAGAGAAGGACATTGCTGCTACTTGTAGTTGCTTAAAGTCTTGTGGAATTACGTTGTTAATATATTCTCTCTCGCTTTTTTCAGCTAAACATCAGATTTACAAAGTGATTGTTAAAAGTAGTCGCAACTTGTGAATTATAAGTCACAATTTGTCGTTTAGACGAATTGTTATAGTATCTTGGACACTGACTGGTTGTCCTGTCTCCCATTTGCCAATATCCGGTATAATTTTAATGTTATCCCTTTCACGATTTGTTTCTGTCATAAAGTGCATACTTCTGGATATTTTAATGGGTTTCCTTAAAACACTAAAGTATTTTTTGTAGTGTGACAGAAAATCTTGACATACTCCGGCCGTTATATAAATTTCACTCTTACATGGGATTTTGATTCCCTTAGTTATCCACAGCTTAGTTTTTTTAATGGATCTTCTGGATAATTTTTTAGGAAAGGAACTTTCAAATCCTGACAAACCTACTATGGAATAAATTGAATTTGACATTAACACCTCATCCCGTATATACCTCGTCCCATAACACCCCTTGTAAAATACTCTTAAAATACTGTATCCTGTTCTCACGAAGAAGACTTACTGATATGTATGAGCCTGCTGCAGGTTTGTAAGGTCCCATATTATTTATTTCTTAATTGTGCTTCGTGATTAGGTAGTGCATTAACAATTGGGTGCACATTAACGGTTTCAGTGTAAGCATTGTCTATAAAAAGTTATCAATCCTTGTACTACTCTCTTGCTGCGCACGAGTTGGAAATCGATTGCTGAAATGGCTTAAAGAACACACACTGATGACGTTATGAGGAGTAGAATACTAAGGCGACTTGGAGGCTGGTCAAACACAACAAGTCATAGCACGGGCCCTCCATGTGCCTCAAAGTGTGATCTCAAGATTATGGCAATGATTCCAGCAGACAGGAAGCGCGTCCAGGCGCTACAGTGCTGGATGTCCACAGTGTACACCACCACAAGAAGACCGAGATCTTACCATCAGTGCCCCCAGACGGCCACGGAGTACTGCCAGGACCTTACCGCAGCCACTAGAACAGTTGTCTCCAGACACGCAGTCTACAGGCGACTGAACAGACATAGTTTATTCGACCGGAGACCTGCAGTGTGCATTCCACTGACCCCTGGTCACAGGAGAGCCCGTAAAGCCTGGTGTCAAGAACACAGTACATCGTCATTGGAACAGTGGTCCCAGGTTATGTTCACGGACGAGTCCAGATATAGTCTTAACAGTGATTTTCGCCGGGTTTTCATCTGGCGTGAACCATGAACCAGGTACCAACCCTTTAATGTCCTTGAAAGGGACCTGTATGGTGGTTGTGGTTTAATGGTGTGGGGTGGGATTATGATTGGTGCACGTACACCCCTGCATGTCTTTGACAGAGGAACTGTAAGAGGTCAGGTGTATCGGATCGTCATTTTAGACCAATATGTCCACCTTTTCAGGGGTGCAGTGACTCCAGCCTTCCGCCTGATGGATGATAACGCACGGCCCCACCGAGCTGCCATCGTGAAGGATTACCTTGAAACAGAAGATATCAGGCGAATGGAGTGGCCTGTCTGTTCTCCAGACCTAAACCCCGTCGAGCACGTCTAGGATGCTCTCGGTCGACGTATCGCTGCACATCTTCAAACCCCTACGACACTTCAGGAGCCTCGACGGACACTGGTGCAAGAATGGGAGGCTATACCCAAGCAGCTGCTCGACCACCTGATCCAGAGTATGCAACCCATTGTGCGACCTGTATACGTGTGCATGGTGATCATATCCCATATTGATGGCGGGGTATATACCCAGGAAACAGTGGCGTTTCGTAGCACATGTGATTTGGGACGGTTTTCTCAACTTATCACCAATACCGTGGACTTACAGATCTGTGTCGTGTGTGTTCCCTCTATGCTACTAGCGCCAGTTTTGTGTAGTGCCGCGTTGTGCGGCACCAAATTCTGCAGTTATCCTTAATTTATGAGCATGAGTGTATTTCCAGAGTTTCATTACTCTACATTAACAATTTTTTGGCGCTGCTATTTTTTTGCCTTCAGCGTATTCCACGTTCGAAGTCATTGAGCTCTCTTGACCGGCCCATTCTTGTGTCCCTGCTTGTGTACTAACAACGCTACACCCACCCCCTCATTTTACTCGAATGGGTCCGCTCTCGTGACATCTAGTAGTTTGACTTTATATAGGGGTCTGCGGATACTTTCGAACATATGGTGTAGAACTGAACATCACGTCCCGTCAGCCAGTCTCCAGAGAGTGCACGGCTTCTGCTCCAGTTTGTCTAGTGACGCCCTCAACCCTCAGCAATGGACACAGCCCGCGGCTCATTCCAGCCGCAGTTGGCATAGCGTGCAGCGATCGCACAATCGATCATCCGTGTTCTGGCTACTACCTGCCCCGCTGCCATTACATAAGCGCTATCAGCTGCAATGGGTCCATGTGACGCGCATGATTGCATTACGGAGTCCACTTTATTCTGCCGTTTCACTGCTGTTACGAAAGCACTGCTCCGCGATCGTCATTTTGCGCAAATATACGTCTGATTTATGGAGCGACAGCGCACTGTCCACTGGGCCTATACGTTGCCTCCTCAATCCCGTTCGTTACATTTCAGCGTTCAGGCGCTGTTTTACAGAAACGAGACGAAGTTGTACTACCTACTTCCCAAGTGAAATTCTATGAAACTTAAACTAAGAACAGATCGATTCTGAAACGTGGTTCACTTAGAGTGAGTGAGTCAATAAAGTAATTTCGTTTCTGTTGATGAAACATAAGCTACTAGTGTTTTTCAGATACCTTAAACCGGGTCTATTTTGACGATTTTCAAATTCAAATGTGATTATCACGACTGTTTTATAACTTCTGTGATATTTATTGTAGTGAACATATGGGCTTACATGAGAGTATTACCTACTAATCACTACAATACATTTCATAAAACGCAGACGAAGTTGTTGGTGGCCGAAGTTAGCATGGATTTGGGAATACATTGACCGGCCTGCTCTTCCACCACAACTGTCAGCTACCATTACCATTTCGGGTCAGTATTTCAAAAACGCAATGAAACTTTTACCACGCAGAAATAAATACATTGATCTAAAGTTTTCGTGAGTGCTTCATTAAGCCTCATAACAGAAAAAAACCATGTCCGGAACATAAATCAGACAGTGCGATCCATCGTCAGAATTATAAATATAATAAAAGCTACTAAGATGGAGTACCGCACACATAACTCCATATTTATTTGAGCATATTACCGCCAAGAAATACAGTAGAAGAAGAATGGGTAGCTTTGAGGGATGAAGTAGCGAAGGCAGCAGAGGATCAAGTAGGTAAAAAGACGAGGGCTAGTAGAAATCCTTGGGTAAAAGAAGAAATATTGAATTTAATTGATGAAAGGAGAAAATATAAAAATGCAGTAAATGAAGCAGGCAAAATGGAATACAAACGTCTCAAAAATGAGATCGACAGGAAGTGCAAAATGGCTAAGCAGGGATGGCTAGAGGACAAATGTAAGGATGTAGAAGCCTATCTCACTAGGGGTAAGATAGATACTACCTACAGGAAAATTAAAGAGACCTTTCGAGTAAAGAGAACCAGTTCTATGAATATCAAGAGCTCAGATGGAAACCCAGTTCTAAGCAAAGAAGGGAAAGCAGAAAGGTGGAAGGAGTATATAGAGGGTCTATGCAAGGGCGATGTACTTGAGGACAATATTATGGAAATGGAAGAGGATGTAGATGAAGATGAAATGGGAGATACGATACTGCGTGAAGAGTTTGACAGAGCACTGAAAGACCTGAGTCGAAACAAGGCCCCCGGAGTAGACAACATTCCATTGGAACTACTGACGGCCTTGGGAGAGCCAGTCCTGACAAACCTCTACCATCTGGTGAGCAAGATGTACGAGACAGGCGAAATACCCTCAGACTTCAAGAAGAATATAATAATTCCAATCCCAAAGAAAGCAGGTGTCGACAGGTGTGAAAATTACCGAACTATCACTTTAACAAGTTACAGCTGCAAAATACTAACACTAATTCTTTACAGACGAATGGAAAAACTAGTAGAAGCCAACCTCGGGGAAGATCAGTTTGGATTCCGTAGAAACACTGGAACACGTGAGGCAATACTGACCTTACGACTTATCTTAGAAGAAAGATTAAGGAAAGGCAAACCTACGTTTCTATCGTTTGTAGATTTAGAGAAAGCTTTTGACAATGTTGACTGGAATACTCTCTTTCAAATTCTGAGGGTGGCAGGGGTAAAATACAGGGTGCGAAAGGCTATTTACAATTTGTACAGAAACCAGATGGCAGTTATAAGGGTCGAGGGGCATGAAAGGGAAGCCGTGGTTGGGAAGGGAGTGAGACAGGGTTGTAGCCTATCCCCGACGTTATTCAATCTCTATATTGAGCAAGCAGTAAAGGAAACGAAAGAAAAATTCGGAGTAGGAATTAAAATCCATGGAGAAGAAATAAAAACTTTGAGATTCGCCGATGAGATTGTAATTCTGTCAGAGAGAGCAAAGGACCTGGAAGAGCAGCTGAACGGAATGGACAGTGTCTTGAAAGGAGGATATAAGATGAACATCAACAAAAGCAAAACGAGGATAATGGAATGTGGTCGAAGTAAATCGGGTGATGCTGCGGGAATTAGATTAGGAAATGAGACGCTTAAAGGAGCAAAGGAGTTTTGCTATTTTGGGAGCAAAATAACTGTTGATGGTCGAAGTAGGGAAGATATAAAATGTAGACTGGCAATGGCAAGGAAAGCGTTTCTGAAGAAGAGAGATTTGTTAACATCGAGTATAGATTTAAGTGTCAGGAAGTCGTTTCTGAAAGTATTCGTATGGAGTGTAGCCATGTATGGAAGTGAAACATGGACGGTAAATAGTTTGGACAAGAAGAGAATAGAAGCTTTCGAAATGTGGTGCTACAGAAGAATGGTGAAGATTAGATGGGTAGATCACATAACTAATGAGAAAGTATTGAATAGGATTGGGGAGAAGAGAAGTTTGTGGCACAATTTGACCAGAAGAAGGGATCGGTTGGTAGGACATGCTCTGAGGCATCAAGGGATCACCAATTTAGTATTGGAGGCAGCGTGGAGGATAAAAATCGTAGAGGGAGACCAAGAGATGAATACACTAAGCAGATTCAGAAGGATGTAGGTTGCAGTAGGTACTGGGAGATGAAAAAGCTTGTACAGGATAGAGTAGCATGGAGAGCTGCATCAAACCAGTCTCAGGACTGAAGACCACAACAACAACAACCGCCAATTTCATCCCTCTTAAACAGAAATCCTCGTTTCAAAATATCCAGTGTTATTAGAACTAAGGTTACCTGCTTTTCATTTATAGAGTCAGTATAAGGCATTGTGGCCAAACAAACTTAGTTGCTTGTTACCGGAGATATTTGAGATTATACGTTATACTTGAATCACTGGCTCAACCACAACAGCTCGCAATTTGAGCAGTATGTGAATGCTATTTGTTTTTCTTAGTTATAGGCACATTAAATGTTGCAAAATGGTTCAAATGGCTCTGAGCCCTCTGGGACTTAACATCTAAAGTCATCAGTCCCCTAGAACTTAGAACTACTTAAACTTAACTAACCTAAGGACATCACACACATCCATGCCCGAGGCAGGATTCGAACCTGCAACCGTAGAGGTCGCGCGGTTCCAGATTGAAGCGCCTGGAACCGCTCGGTCACACCAGCCGACTTAACAGTTACAAATGAACCTTCGTTACTGTCGCTGGAGTCAACACTGTTTAATAAAACGTGTATCTGTTATGCTGAGGCAGCAGTGACTAGTGGTAAAAGTAATCCCGAAACTTTGAAATCATGTACATGATTTCAGAAATCGTTATATACTGGCACGTACAGGGCTATTACAAATGATTGAAGCGATTTCATAAATTCACTGTAGCTCCATTCATTGACATATGGTCACGACACACTACAGATACGTAGAAAAACTCACAAAGTTTTGTTCGGCTGAAGCCGCACTTCAGGTTTCTGCCGCCAGACCGCTCGAGAGCGCAGTGAGACAAAATGGCGACAGGAGCCGAGAAAGCGTATGTCGTGCTTAAAATGCACCCACATCAGTCAGTCATAACAGTGCAACGACACTTCAGGACGAAGTTCAACAAAGATCCACCAACTGCTAACTCCATTCGGCGGAGGTATGCGTAGTTTAAAGCTTCTGGATGCCTCTGTAAGGGGAAATCAACGGGTCGGCCTGCGGTGAGCGAAGAAACGGTTGAACGCGTGTGTGCAAGTTTCACGCGTAGCCCGCGGACATGCTGGAAAATTGGCTCATGCCACAACTGGAGACCGACAGCGCCGACTTCATCTTTCAACAGGATGGTGCTCCACCGCACTTCCATCATGATGTTCGGCATATCTTAAACAGGAGATTGGAAAACCGATGGATCGGTCGTGGTGGAGATCATGATCAGCAATTAATGTCATGGCCTCCACGCTCTCCCGACTTAACCCCATGCGATTTCTTTCTGTGGGGTTATGTGAAAGATTCAGTGTTTAAACCTCCTCTACCAAGAAACGTGCCAGAACTGCGAGCTCGCATCAACGATGCTTTCGAACTCATTGATGGGGACATGCTGCCACGAGTGGAGGAACTTGATTATCGGCTTGATGTCTGCCGAATCACTAAAGGGGCACATATCGAACATTTGTGAATGCCTAAAAAAACTTTTTGAGTTTTTGTATGTGTGTGCAAAGCATTGTGAAAATATCTCAAATATTAAAGTTATTGTAGAGCTGTGAAATCGCTTCAATCATTTGTAATAACCCTGTATATACACGTGAATTTTTAAAAATATGTGTGAAATCTTATGGTGGTGGTGGTGGTTAGTGTTTAGCGTCCCGTCGACAAGGAGGTCATTAGAGACGGAGCGCCAGCTCGGGTTAGGGAAGGATTGGAAAGGAAATCGGCCGTGCCCTTTCAAAGGAACCATCCCGGCATTTGCCTGAAACGATTTAGGGAAATCACGGAAAACCTAAATCAGGATGGCTGGAGACGGGATTGAACCGTCGTCCTCCCGAAAGCGAGTCCAGTGTGCTAACCACTGCGCCACCTCGCTCGGTGAAATCTTATGGGTCTTGACTGCTAAGGTCATCAGTCCCTAAGCTTACACACTACTTAACCTAAATTATCCTAAGGACAAACACACACACACCCATGCCCGAGGGAGGACTCGAACCTCCATCGGGACCAGCCGCACAGTCCATGACTGCAGCGCCCCAGACCGCTCGGCTAATCCGGCGCGGCTTTTGAGAATTAATCCAGTACCATATGTGATATAGTTCAAAACACCGATGGATTTCCAGATACAGTAATCGATAACGATGAATCTTGCACAACCAGATTTTAACGTACTTTTTCGTATACGACTTTAAGTCGCAATATGTTCGTCAGAGGTTGCGCAGGAAAATGGGCACGACATGGCGCGATGTAGCGTATTTATGGAGCTTTACCACCGAACAGTATATACTAAACACCCAACTGACAGCCAACAGAGAGCTGTAAAACTTTTGGTGTATGAGCGTCAGAGTAACCGCGGTGGCCGAAATATACCCGCTTTACGGTACACTGTTAAAAAATGAAAATCTTGAAAGCGAACTCCCCTGTGAATGAATCTTTATTCGGATATTATAAAAAATTGTGTACTGTACGTGAAAACAAACCATATAATTGTTTTTTAACCTTAAAAAGGCCGAAAACTAGTTTGATGCAGCTCTCCATGCTAGTCTGTCTTGAGGAAGTCTTTTTCATATCTGCATAACTGCTGCAATCTTCATCAATTTGAGGGTGTTTACTCTTTTGAAGACTTGGTCCCCCAGTTGTCAATATTCCCTTTTTAGGCAAAATGAACCACAAAACTCTATTCTGTTCGTTTAGATTCGGTGTTTGTTCATTAGTAACTCGATTTCCCATCTAATCTTCATTATTAATTTCCAGCAGCACATTTCAGAAGCTTTTGTTCTCTTCATGTCTGTGCTGTTTGTCTTCCAGATTTGATTTTTATTTAATGCTACATCGGAGACAAATGCTTTGAGAAGCTGACCGTGCCCTTTCAACGGAACTGTCCCGGAATTTGTCTGAACCGATTTAGGGAAATCACGGAAAATTGAAATCAGGATGGCCGGACGCGAGTTTGAACCGTCGTCGTTCTGAATGCTAGTCTAGTGTGGCTTTTTTTTAACGGTTTCATAAAATTTGCATCTGTCAGCCATTGCCTTCTACTGACATTTTTCAGATACATAGGCAGAAAATGAACATCGTGAACCAGTGGTCCCACGTGAATGTTTTTTTTTTTTTTTTTTTTTTTTTCATTTTATACACACTGCACAAGTAGATGACGACATTCTACGTGCCTATGCACTGAGAATCACGCATTAGAGTTGCAACATCTACACAGATTCCACCGGGTTCAATACAGTGTCGTAACTGTTGTCATAGGTCATGACAATGGTGGTGCTGTTTTATCAAATATTTGCAATATTGGAGAACGGTGGCCCTTCTGTGATACAATGTGTTCATAATATACAACGGCAACAGGCCACAATTTGATTTTGGTTCGCTTAATTGAAAAAGCGACTTTACCGGATTCAAACTGATAAATTCGTCGTTAGACAGATTGCTTGCTTTCAGCAAAACACATGGTACGATGATTTACAGGCGAATTATCTTGAAATGCCCCTTCTGGAACATTCGATTACAACGTCTTTCTCCTATGTTGTTCTGGATGTGTTCACATTCACCCACAGCGCTCTGCGTTATTATTATTCTGTTTTGGGCCACTGCACAGATTATCAAATGCATCACGTGTTTGGCTCGCTTATATTAAATATAACCCATTGGTAGTACCTCTTTCCCTGACGGAGGGACAGTTGTTTGCGGCACTGTACTCTTAATTAGATCAAGTTTCTCATATGCCTCTTTTGAAGGTTCTATCCAATACCACAGACAGAAGTAAACAATTCGATAAAAAAAGAACAAAGTCGGCGCCACAACCCTGCATCTCTAAATGTAGAAAATTACTTGCGTGCTTCAGAAAACTCGCCTCTTAGTCCGCTCTAACTTAGCGAAACCCACACCTCGGTATTCAGGGTGTTTGTTGTATCTTGAAACAACTAAATATCTCCAAAACACCGCATTGTACGAAAAAATGTTCCAGGTGAAAATATTAGTAAAGGGAACGTCTGTCTGAGCTACAACTGACCACCTCCCAACCACCCCTCCAGGGTGGGCGGGGTCAAATTAGTATTTCAATTGGGAATCTGCCGTTCTGATTGCATGTATTTGGATCCTAATCCAAAGAATACGCACGGTTTACACAAACAATTGTTTCCTATTCGTGGTAGATGACGCTATAATCGACAAATGTAAATTGTGTCTGTTTTTGAAATTAAGAACCGACGCATTTGATTCTACATTTCATTAACGATGTAAACGTAAATCTTTGTGTTCTGACGGTTGGTACTGATGTTCAAACGTTACTTGCGTGTCGCAAATCTGGTTGTACAATACAAATAACGTGGGTAGACATTACAATTTCTGGTAGGTAAGTTACTTTCACGGTAACATACTTTCCTGTTCCTGATGAGGCTGATAGTTTTGAGAGTACCCAAGGCATCGGAATGCTTGAATTTGGTGTCCGCCCTCGAACCCCAGCATCAGGGCGACCAATTTCGGTGAGTGTTTCCATCCAACCGCCAAACTCTCGCACTTGTCGTTACGCGGCTATCGGTGGAATGATGAGAGGCAAGGGGGCTCACCGATATCAAGCATCCAGATGGGAACAGAAAACTATTACATCCACATCGTTGTTGCTCGATCACACTAAACGTAGTTTCTAAACAGACACTGAAATGCCTAACCATATTGTACTGTGCAATAAATTTACGATACTTAATTTCAAACATAAATATCTACATCTACATCTACATCCATACTCCGCAAGCCACCTGACGGTGTGTGGCGGAGGGTACCTTGAGTACCTCTATCGGTTCTCCCTTCTATTCCAGTCTCGTATTGTTCGTGGAAAGAAGGATTGTCGGTATGCCTCTGTGCGGGATCTAATCTCTCTGATTTTATCCTCATGGTCTTTTCGCGAGATATACGTAGGAGGGAGCAATATACTGCTTGACTCTTCGGTGAAGGTGTGTTCTCGAAACTTTGACAAAAGCCCGTACCGAGCTACTGAGCGTCTCTCCTGCAGAGTCTTCCACTGGAGTTTATCTATCATCTCCGTAACGCTTTCGCGATTACTAAATGATCCTGTAACGATGCGCGCTGCTCTCCGTTGGATCTTCTCTATCTCTTCTATCAACCCTATCTGGTACGGATCCCACACTGCTGAGCAGTATTCAAGCAGTGGGCGAACAAGCGTATTGTAACCTACTTCCTTTGTTTTCGGATTGCATTTCCTTAGGATTCTTCCAATGAATCTCAGTCTGGCATCTGCTTTACCGACGATCAACATTATATGATCATTCCATTTTAAATCACTCCTAATGCGTACTCCCTGATAATTTATGGTATTAACTGCTTCCAGTTGCTGACCTGCTATTTTGTAGCTAAATGATAAAGGATATATCTTTCTGTGTATTCGCAGCACATTACACTTGTCTACATTGAGATTCAATTGCCACTCCCTGCACCATGCGTCAATTCGCTGCAGATCCTCCTGCATTTCAGTACAATTTTCCATTGTTACAACCTCTCGATACACCACAGCATCATCCGCAAAAAGCCTCAGTGAACTTCCGATGTCATCTACAAGGTCATTTATGTATATTGTGAATAGCAACGGTCCTATGACACTCCCCTGCGGCATACCTGAAATCACTCTTACTTCGGAAGACTTCTCTCCATTGAGAATGACATGCTGCGTCCTGTTATCTAGGAACTCCTCAATCCAATCACACAATTAGTCTGATAGTCCATATGCTCTTACTTTGTTCATTAAACGACTGTGGGGAACTGTATCGAACGCCTTGCGGAAGTCAAGAAACACGGCATCTACCTGGGAACCCGTGTCTATGGCCCTCTGAGTCTCGTGGACGAATAGCGCGAGCTGGGTTTCACATGACCGTCTTTTTCGAAACCCATGCTGATTCCTACAGAGTAGATTTCTTGTCTCCAGAAAAGTCATTATACTCGGACACAATACGTGTTCCAAAATTCTACAACTGATCGAAGTTAGAGATATAGGTCTATAGTTCTGCACATCTGCTCGACGTCCCTTCTTGAAAACGGGGATGACCTGTGCCCTTTTCCAATCCTTTGGAACGCTACGCTCTTCTAGAGACCTACGGTACACCGCTGCAAGAAGGGGGGCAAGTTCCTTCGCGTACTCTGTGTAAAATTGAACTGGTATCCCATCAGGTCCAGAGGCCTTTCCTCTTTTGAGCGATTTTAAATGTTTCTCTATCCCTCTGTCGTCTATTTCGATATCTACCATTTTGTCATCTGTGCGACAATCTAGAGAAGGAACTACAGTGCAATCTTCCTCTGTGAAACAACTTTGAAAAAAGACATTTAGTATTTCGGCCTTTAGTCAGTCATCCTCCGTTTCAATACCATTTTGGTCACAGAGTGTCTGGACATTTTGTTTTGACCGACCTACCGCTTTGACATAAGACCAAAATTTCTTAGGATTTTCTGCCAAGTCAGTACATAGAACTTTACTTTCGAATTCATTGAACGCCTCTCGCATAGCCCTCCTCACACTACATTTCGCTTCGCGTAATTTTTGTTTGTCTGCAAGGCTTTGGCTATGTTTATGTTTGCTGTGAAGTTCCCTTTGCTTCCGCAGCAGTTTTCTAACTCGGTTGTTGTACCACGGTGGCTCTTTTCCATCTCTTACGATCTTGCTTGGCACATACTCATCTAACGCATTATGTACGACGGTTTTGAACTTTGTCCACTGATCCTCAACACTATCTGTACTTGAGACAAAACTTTTGTGTTGAGCCAACAGGTACTCTGAAATCTGCTTTTTGTCACTTTTTCTAAACAGAAAAATCTTCCTACCCTTTTTAATACTCCTATTTACGGCTGAAATCATCGATGCCGTAACCGCTTTATGATCGCTGATTCCCTGTTCTGCGTTAACTTTTTCAAATAGTTCGGGTCTGTTTGTCACCAGAAGGTCTAATATGTTATCGCCACGAGTCGGTTCTCTGTTTAACTGCTCAAGGTAGTTTTCAGATAAAGCACTTAAAAAAATTTCACTGGATTCTTTGTCCCTGCCACGCGTTATGAACGTCTGAGTCTCTCAGTCTATATCCGGCAAATTAAAATCTCCACCCAGAACTATAACATGGTGGGGAAATCTACTCGAAATATTTTCCAAATTATCCTTCAGGTGCTCAGCCACAACAGCTGCTGAGCCAGGGGGCCTATAGAGACATCCAATTACCTTGTCTGAGCCTGCTTTAACCGTGACCTTCACCCAAATCATTTCACATTTCGGATCTCCGTCAATTTCCTTCGATACTATTGCACTTCTTATCGCTATAAACACGCCTCCCCCTTCACTGTCCAGCCTGTCGCTGCGGTATACATTCCAATCTGAGTTTAGGATTTCAACCGTTAGAACACAAAGTTTTACCTTTACATGTAGCGCCGACAAATGTTCCCTACACTAATAATAAATTTACACTTAGTACATTTTTTTCGTACATTATGTCGTTTTCGAGATCTCTATTTGTCTCAAGCTAAAACAAACACCCTGCGTATTTGTGAAACCTTAGTTTCTTCCCGCGTATACAACGTTCGAATAACTTACGGGATTGCAGCCAGGTGACTTAGTTGACAACAGTTGTCGACGACTTCACCCGGCTGCCTTCCCGTAAGTTATATGGAGCCTATATATTTACTGGTTCTGCGTATGTCTTGGATGGCCTGTCTTAGCTGTCTCACTGTGCATCAGAGAATCTCCCTGTTATTTATTGTAGCACTTCTACCTCTGCAAATCTTTCCTTTTCTGAAACCATATTCATCTTACCTTTTCGTGACTTCATTTAATATAAAGACTATTGCAGATATGTGTAATGGCACCCAGACACCCATCAGAAGTTCAGTCGTGCAATCGCGGACTCGATGTAAATGTTGGCAAATATCAAGACAGTAACCTTTGCCCACTGATCTTAATCACTGCTACTAAGTCTCTCATTGCTAAAACACTGAAGCCTACACCCCATACAGTCTTCTGTACGGCATTGCGGTAATGTTAAATGAGGGGTCTTGAGTTACGCTTGTTCATAGGTCTAAACCTGAAAACAGCTTCGGTCTGGCGGTGACGTTCAGTAAGCGGTGGTCACTGAATAAGACCCCTATGTAAAAACTTCATTTGGTCCTTACTGAGAGAAACTTGCAGTAGCCCTCGCCTGTCTATTGAAGACGCCAGATTAAACACATCCAGATTAATATGTCAGCAGCGCTATGCTGTATCACAAGAGGTCATCATAGACTCAAACGCTACTTATTGGATACTCGCATCGTGAAATAAGTATATAACTGATTAGATTCTAGGAAAACAGCTATCAGTCCGGTGATGACGTTCAGCTTAAGATGCGACCGTGGAATAAGACTCTTGTGTAAAAAGCTTTGTTTGGTCCATATAGAGTCTGGTAATTTACAGTTGTTATTACGGATAACGCCTGTAGAAATAGTTAACGGCTCCTTATAAAATGTCCCCAATTACAATGAGGTTGACTGAATTTAGTTTGAGATCGTGCGGAAACGACTTCAGGAGACTAGTTGACTGTAAGGTGAGCGGCTCTCTCTGTATGTCTGCAGTTCAACAGGAAAGGCTATTTGGCCACTTGTCTAAAAGCTGCCCTTGTGGATAGGGAACTGGTCGGTCTTATCGAACAAGATGAACACAATTGAAGAAAAAATGTGAAGTATCATTCCACCTTAGTAGTGTATCACAGTAACATAGTACGCAATAAAAACTGATTGTAAAGAAACAAAATCTACCAGCGCATGAGGGAGTGCGACAAGACTTTCTAATGTTACCAGGCAACACTGGTGTCTCCACCTCCCCATCATCTTCATCTACCTCTTCATCATCAATCTTATCATCGCCAAAACTCTCCCCTCATTAATCTGTAACGACGGTCGTCCGTTCCGTCCTGTTTCATACTGTTCAGTTGCCGATCAGAGTGAATTTGCTCTTGGTATGGAATGCTTTTAGAGACAATATTTTTTTGCAGGTCTGCTTTTAGCGCGAAAGAAAGGCGTTATTCAAGAGCAATGGAAGCTAATACATGATTTGCAGGTCCGCTTTTTGATGCGAACAGTAAAGTGAGTGCACTTATTAGGGGCACGTGGGTCAATTAAGAGATTCAGTGCATAATGATCAGCAACAATAATTCGATAGGTAGTACGAGGAACAGGTGTTGGCCAACAAAATATTAAGCATACGCTCAGTGCGAATTTTGCAGAATGTCAGAGTTCTCCTCGAAGGTCGCCCACGACTACGGTTCTGAATGAAAATGATGACGATCGGAATCATTGCTGTTAGGCAACTGGTTTTTCTGGCCTGACCGTAGCTACGGAAACATGTACTGTGCTACACCTGCTGTTTGAAAACCTAGAGTCACACACTGGCTAGTAATCACTTGCACCAAAGTATCCCAATCAAGTCCACCTACCAATGTTCTGTTTGTCTCAAACTCATTAATAAGTCCAGAATGAGATTTTCACTCTGCAGTGGAGTGTGCTTTGATATGAAACTTCCTGACAGGTTAAAACTGTGTGCCGGATCGAGACTCGAACCGAGGATCTTTGCCTTTCGCGGGCAAGTGCTCTACCAACTGAGGTACCCAAGCATGATCGAGTTCGAGTTCGAGTCTCGGTCCGTCACACAGTTTTAACCTGTCAGGAAGTTTCATTAATAAGTGTTACTCAGAAATGCAATTCTGATATTATCTATAATAAAAATAGACATATTATTGGTTTTAAATCTTAGTATATGCTGGAAATAAGATGTTTTTTTTCCTTTTTTTGCAAGTTTTAGTTGATATTAATCAATTTTGTAAAAGATAGCCAATCACCACCAGCTTCATTTTGGTCTAAAATAGATTATTCCTATGAAAAATACGATGCAATGTAATTACATTCCTGCTGCTGCTCCATTTAATACATTTATTTTGATTGCAAATGCCCAACTTAAGCTTTTTGCTTTAATTAGTATGTTTAATTGCTACTTGACGCACTTACCAAAATTATTTATATTAGCAAATGTGATTAATATAAATTAGGTCTACAAATCTACAAATTGAGAAAGCGTAATTAATCGATCACCACAAATGGTTCAAATGGCTCTGAGCACTATTGGACTTAACATCTTGGGTCGTCAGTCCCCTAGAACTTAGAACTACTTAAACCTTACTAACCTAAGGACATCACACACATCCATGCCCGAGGCAGGATTCGAACATGCGATCGTGGCGGTCGCGCGGTTCCAGACTGAAGCGCCTAGACCCCTCGGCCACAAACGATCACCACATAAAAGGCTATTCCTAAGTACTTACAGTGAAGGGTATCACGTAAAATATCCTCCCAAAGTAGAGCTAACAAGTTGTTCACCACGAGGTCTATGATTTGATGCATTGTGCCTGCCCTTACCAGGACCCTGTAGCGTGACGTCAGACAGATCACATTCAATGGGATATCTAGATGTGTCTGAGACACGGTGTGTCTTTCAATAGGAGGTCAGTCTTTTTGGCAATCAGCCTTCAAGATTGCTGGGAGTGCCAGGAGAAACAGAACTCATTGCTGGTGAGCGAGTAGGGGCATGGATGTATGGCGATACGGCTGGTTTCATCTGCTACTGGCCGCGACTGCTCGCCCGTATGCCAGCACATTTCAGACATCGCCAAGTATTCAGCGCCGACGGATGAATGGTCAGTCCTACCAACTGCTCAGCGAGTGTGTTGGTCAACGTTGCCTTCGGTGCATTGGTACGAAACAGTACTATGCAAGATTAATTATAGAGCGACCTGCGCGGTTGTTAATCACTGGATTGGCATTCGGGAGGGCCAGGGTTCAAATTCCAATCTGGAAATTTTCGCTGTAGTTTGCATGAATCGCTTCGACCACACCTACGACTAGTTCCTTTGGAAATGGGACGGGAGGTATAGTTCCTAAGCCTTGTCAATTGATAACTTCTGTTCCGTTTCTATCGATCTGTCGACGGAGGGGCGTTAAATTCTGTCTTCCTTCCTTACTGCGCAAGGTTAAGTGCTCTACAGGATATTATACATTCGAAGTATAGTGATGGGCCAAAACATTATGACCACTGCCCGTCGCGAAATTCAATGCCGTCTGGGAGTGTTGCGGGCATGTGACGCGGTAACCAAAGTAAATAGTCGCAGCAGAGAAAAATGAGGTATCATCGCAATATTATGAGAGCCATACTGAACGTAGTGAGGAAACCATTGTTGAAATTCCAATTCCGACAATGTAACAAAAACGGCTGCAGGATCGTAATCAACAGATTTTGTATCACTTGTTGCCATCTTGTTTCGTGACGACACGAAGTACTTAGAAAATGGCTGACATCAATGTTTCGTCTTGACCGCTTTCTGACGTTGAATTCCTAGTTAAAGAGGGATAGCGTGCCGCTAAAATTCACTTCAAACTTCAGAGTGTCTATGGAGATCTCTGCACGGGCGCCAGCAGTGTTAAGAGAGGGGTAAAATATTTCAAAAGTGGAAACACGAGTATCCAAAGTGAGCCTTGTAGTGGTCGCTCACGAACTGCCTTCACGAAACCCAGCAAGGAAAGATTCGATGAGGTCATTAGAGAAGGCAGCCGTGTCACAGTGAATGAAATCGCTAGAAAACTTGCAGTAGGACACAGTGCAGTGAATAAATGATTCAAAGCTTAAGTTCCCGAAGATTTTATGTCCACTGGTTCCGCTGTTTATTGACCAAAGACCACAAACTTCAGAGAATAACCACCACCCAAAACCATAAAATGAAACCTCCCTCCAGTTCTTACTTGGCCGACCGCGTTGGCCGAGCGGTTCTTGGCGCTTCAGTCAATAACAACGCGACTGTTACGGTCGCAGGTCCGAATCCTGCCTCGGGCATGGATATGTGTGATGTCCTTTGGTTAGTTAGGTTTAATTAGTTCTAAGTTCTAGGGGACTGATGACCTCAGATGTTAAGTCCCATAGTCCTCAGAGCCATTTGAATCAGTCCTGTCTTTGCACAGTCCGACTACCACTTTTCGTGTCTGTTGAGAAACAGAGGCGAGCCCAAAGCTACCAGTCGTTGGAGAATGCTCGGCGAGCAGTAAGTCAGTATCTTCGGGAAGCTGGAACGAACTTCTTTCGTAAGGGTATTTTCAAACTTTCAGGCCGATGGGAAAAATGTGTGCAGAGAAATGGAGACTAAGTTGAAAAGTAGCAGAAAGTATGTACATTAAAATGAGGGACTTGGTTTGTCTAAATACTGGTGACTAGAAATTTTAAAAACTGTTGGTCATTACTTTCAGTATGGCCTTCGTATTTTTGGGCTACAATTCGGAAAATCCACTGATGTAAGCGACGTTGGAAGAGGGCAGACTGTTATGACCCGGCGCCTGGGGACAGGCATCTCGGAAACGGCAAAGCCGGTCGGATGTTGGTGTGCTATTGTCGTGAGCATCTGTAGAAAGTGGTCGAAGGACGGGGAGATCACGAGTAGGCGGTGACGTCATAGAATGTGGAAGCTTGCCAGCTATATAGAACAGGATATGCCGCGATCTGACGACAGTGTTCAATAATCGTGAAGGGCAAATGCTTCGGAGCATACCTTTTAGGGCACATTGCTGGACATGGGGCTCCACAGCAGGCGACCCCTACGTGTTCCCATGTCGTCCCAATGACACCATCAGTTACGATTGCAGTGGGTACAGAATCACCGAGACTGGGCCGTGGATCGATGGAACCATGTCGCCTGATCGGATAAATCACGTTCCTTGTTACACCAGGTCGATGTTCCTGTCCTGATACCCCGCCTCCGACGCAGGGCAGTGGGCGTACTGTTATGCTATGGGACACATTCGTCTGGGCTTCCAAGGGACCTTCAGTAATAACCCAAAAGACAGTGACAGCTGTGGACTACGTGAACGTTGTTGAGGATCACCTGTATACCTTCACGCCTTATGTCTACACAAAAATGGCTCTGAGCACTATGGGACTTAACATCTAAGGTCATAAGTCCCCTAGACTTAGAACTACACTACTGGCCACTAAAATTGCTACACCACGAAGATGACGTGCTACAGACGCGAAATTTAACCGACAGGAAGAAGATTCTGTGAAATGCAAATGACTAGCTTTTCAGAGCATTCACACAAGGCTGGCGCCGGTGGTGACACCTACAACCTGCTGACATGAGGAAGGTTTCCAACCGATTTCTCATACACAAACAGCAGTTGACCGGCGTTGCCTGGTGAAGCGTTGTTGTGATGGCTCGTGTAAGGAGGAGAAATGCGTACCAACACGTTTCCGACTTTGATAAAGGTCGGATTGTAGCCTATCCCGATTGCGGTTTATCGTATCGCGACATTGCTGCTCGCGTTGGTACAGATCCAATGACTGTCAGCAGAATATGGAATAGATTGGTTCAGGAGGGTAATACGGAACACCGTGCTGGATTCCAATAGCAGTCGAGATGACAGCCATGTTATCCGCATGGCTGTAACGAATCGTGCAGCCACGCCTCGATCCATGAGTCAGCAGTGGGGAACGTTTGCAAGACAACAGCCATCTGCACGAACAGTTCGACGACGTTTGCAGCAGCATGGACTATCAGCTTGGAGACCATGGCTGCGGTTACCCTTGACGCTGCATCACAGACAGGAGCGCCAGCGATGGTGTACTCAACGACGAACCTGGGTGCACGAATGGCGAAACGTCATTTTTTTCGGATGAATCCAGGTTCTGTTTACAGCCTCATGATGGTCGCATCCGTGTTTGGCGACATCGCGGTGAACGCACATTGCAAGCGTGTATTCGTCATCGCCATACTGGCGTATCACCCTGCGTGATGGTATAGGGTGCCATTGGTTACACGTCTCTTGTTTGCATTGACGGCAGTGGACATTACAATTCAGATGTGTTACGACCCGTGGCTCTACCCTTTATTCGATCCCTGCAAAACCCTAGATCTCAGCAGAATAATGCACGACCGCATGTGCAGGTCCTGTACGGGCCTTTCTGGATACAGAAAATGTTCGACTGCTGCCCTGGCCAGCACATTCTCTAGATGTCTCACTTATTGAAAACGTCTGGTCAATGGTGGCCGAGCAGCTGCCTCCTCACAATACGCCAGTCACTACTCTTGATGAACTGTGGTATCGTGTTGAAGCTGCATGGGGAGCTGTACCTGTACTCGCCATCCAAGCTCTGTTTGACTCAATGCCCACGCGTATCAAGGCCGTTATTACGGCCAGAGGTGGTTGTTCTGGGTACCGATTTCTCAGGATCTGTGCACCTAAATTGCGTGCAAATGTAATCACATGTCAGTTCTAGTATAATATATTTGTCCAATGAATACCCGTTTATCATCTGCATTTCTTCTTGACGTAGCAATTTTAATGGCCAGTTGTGTACTTAAACCTAACTAACCTAAGGGCATCACACACATCCATGCCCGAGGCAGGATTCGAACCTGCGACCGTAGCAGCAGCGCGGTTCCGGACTGAAGCGCCTACAACCACTCGGCCACGACGGCTAGCGATGTCTACACAGACGACTGTGGCGTCTTCCACCAGGATAACAGTCCGCGTCACAAGGCGTGTGACAGTGTTACAGTAATTTGAGAAGCATGATAGTGGTCTCACGTTGATGTCTCGGCCACAAAATTCGCGTCATCTGAACAGGATGGAACACATCTGGGACGCTATGGGTATGGGGTGTCAGCTCCGCGTTCACAACCCAAAGGCCATAATTTAGGAGGATTTCATGATCTGTGCGTAGGCATATGATGACACATACTTTCAGAAACCTAGTACGGAATTTTTTAATTCATGCCATGCAGAATCGATGCCGTTATAAGCTCCCAGGGTGGACCAATACGCTGTTAAACAAGTGGTCATGAAACCTGAGTTTCTCCTGACGTATACAACTCTCAAACAACTTCCGGGAACTAAGCCAGGTAAAACTTTCAGCGACCGCCAATATTTCGGGGACAGACAATATTTGGTACAGTGTTATTAAGGAGGTTTTTGTTTAAACGCTGTTTGGAATCCGGCTCTCTCACTTGTCAGAAAACAGAGGAACAGAGTCAATGCTACCTCACCTGCGAGTTTGTAGTCTCACTATCGATAGCTCAGACTTTGATCATCTTTGGTGGCACTAGTGTTCAGTGTGTGTGTTATCTTTCCTGCATCAGTCCGAGAACCGAGGTTTTAAATTTACATGTACGTCGCCTGTCCGTTACAGTTTGCCTTGAAAATGGCGGGGTGTTCTCTCGCGGAAATATCAGCGGTCGCTAAATTCCCGGAAGTTATTTGAAAGTGGTCATGAAGGTTTGAAGGTTTGGCTCATCAGTGTAGGTAGGTTCGTGATAGTGGTTTGAAAACCCCGCACATTGTAGATAAGTATGACGTCTGTATGCTGTGGATCACAGTCGGATACCGAACGTCCTCATCTGTCCCGGTTTTCGACGTGTTTATTTCTTTCACTGCTTCTGTTATCCCTCTGTTTGTAGCTATCTACTGATCTTCGGGATTTTCACATGTTACACAACTATGAAAGAAACGCATGCATCCTCTTTTCATTTTCATCACCAATCATGGCTTGGATGTTAGACCTGTTCCGTGCAACGTAGTCTTGGTCGTCGCTTTTCATTCCCCTGAAGTCATCAGTCCAGTAATCGTAATGTCAATATGTCAGTTTTAATTTCTCTCACATATGCCACTTATTTTTCTCTGTTTTTAGTTTGTTTTATAGCTTTAATTCTTTACCAGGTTGCGAGGACAAAGAGACTCAAAACTACTTGGTCATAGGCTGATTCGGTACCTAGTTCACAGAATGCTGACCAGTAAATTTATAAACAAAAGAAACTAAAGAAATAATAAAATACGAAAGTAATTGCGAGGAAGTAAAAGTATGATAGACACATTGTAGAGAAAAGTTCTCAACTAATGCGATGATCTCCTATACAGAGTAGGAGGAGTTTACCACGAGGAAACCTTTCAACTTAGTTTTGAAAACTTGCGATTTATCATCCAATTTTTTTCAGTTTGTCGGGAGCGCAATGAAACTCAAATCTGCTCAACAGTGCACACATTTCTGTGCAGTGCTTAAGGAAATGTTATCCAAATGCAGACCGTTTTCCCGTCTAGCTTTCATTAAAGGAATGCTGGAGTTTCTTTTGAGTGAGTCAATACAGACAACAACAAAATCCCACGACAGGGTATGTGTAGGAGATGATGAGATATAATCGGGTAGCTAAGGAGAAAGTTACACTGTAATATGTTCACTTTCAATTTCGTTGTCACTATATGATCCAACATTGGTTCCCAAACTGTCCTCAAACCATTTTAAAACAGTATCCCCAAAGTCAAGATCTTCTAAACATGAGCGGTAAACGAAGACCTAGCAACTGAATCCATAATACAAAGTCCCAGGTGCGGTTTCAGAGACCACTAGCACGAAAAATACAGTAATAGTACAGTTCCACGTCACATTCAAGTGCCTACTGACAAAGGAAAGCACGGCAACTTCGGGCAAGAACAACTAGACAACGCTATAATCTCTTTCCGCACCATTAGGCATTAGTAACAGAGTACCAATAAACGCTATCGGTCTGTGCGGCATTACCTGGGACGTCAAGGGGATAACCTGGGGGGAAGATGCTTTTATTGTATTGAGTTCATTTTCTAGGGAGACTCCGTGATCATTTTCCTCTTCACTTGGTCTCTCCTAATGAGGAACTGGCTTTACACAGTGAATGAAGACTGTGTTTGCACGTCAGATCACGGACGACGATGGGAAGAAGAAGCAGTAACTGACTGTTGTGTCTTGTGAATCTGGCATTTTTCTTTCTGTTGTGTCTGATGGTGCAGATTCCTGTTCGCCAAACGCATTTACATTAAGCGGGAAAATGCCCGTCTTTTTAAACCTAGATAGGTCTTTTTGCATTGTTGCCGTTCTAGTGTATGAAAGCACTAACAACTGAACTGTTTGCTACTAGGTTGCCACTTAAAATATACCTCTTGAATAAGGGATACTAAATCAAATTATTAGTGAAAAAAATTGGCGCAAAATAACTGTAAATTGTAGTTATTAAAACGTATACATACGGGTACCGTTGAAAGCATTTACTTTTCACACCAAACATATAAGTGACACGTAACGGAGTCATGGGGTAGTTCCGGTTTTACCCAATTGTTTCTACCCGTTCTTACCCCAACTGCACCTTATCTGTGAATTCCTTCTGCATAAGAAAGAAGGTGAAGAGTGTTTGGCTTGGCGTATGATCATAAAACCTGTTAAAAGTATTACTCATTGTGTTTCTTGTTTCCACTTGTAATTCGGCGGTATAAGCTCCTTATTGAACACAAAATTTCACAAAGAAATATACACAATCATAAAAATTTAATTAATTATTTTATAACAACGAGAACATACAGTATCTATTCAATTAAATAATTTTAACAAATTATTTTGCTCAACAACTACTTATCTGTCGTCATTGTCTAATGGCAACAAACCAAAGTTACCAACTCGTAAAGAGAAATATGAGGTTCTCGATTTCATCTCCGTACCCGAACATATTTTATTTTGTGGGCTAAGGATCTTCTTGATGAGTGCACAAAGGTGCCCAAAAATCTGATACCATCGGGGACAACAGTGTGTCGGTGAGCAGAGTAAACAATCCGCGATCCAGTGTCACAGACAGTGGAGATAATTCTCGCGTGAAGAGATCACCAATGTTTCTCCACAAGATCTTGAAAGTTCGTCATTATATCATTAATAGAAACTTGATGGAATTTTCTTCTGATGTACATTCGTTTCTCTATGGCTCACGCCTTGTTACAAGTTGTGACTTTTCTTAGGAATCTCATTTAAGATTTTTATGTAATTTGTGTCTTCTTCTTCGTGACTGTCCAATTCTTGCTTCCGGATGTTAATATCGCTATGACTACTGGCTTGTACAGTTTCGTAATAATTTCAAAAATCTCCTCATTTCCTACATATCCAATTATTGAATAATTTGTTTATTGAAAGCAATCTTGACTACTTTCGTCGCTTCTACCAACATCCATCTGTGTTCCGATTTCTCTGGCAGGCTTAAGATTTTCTGGTTCAGCGTTTAGTTTCCAGTCTTCGGTGATATCCTCAGAGACAGAGCGTTTGCTCAGATTGTCATTAATCGGAGGAATGTAGGTCCTGGCACTGAAAAATGGCTCAAATGGCTCTGAGCCCTATGGGACTTAACATCTGTGGTCATCAGTCCCCTAGAACTTAGAACTACTTAAACCTAACTAACCCAAGGACATCACACAACACCCAGTCATCACGAGGCAGAGAAAATCCCTGACCCCGTCGGGAATCGAACCCGGGAACCCTGGCGCGGGAAGCGAGAACGCTACCGCACGACCACGAGCTGCGGACCCTGGCACTGAAGAAGTATTAGTGCAAAGTAGTTTAGAAAAATTATTTAAAACATGAGTGCAGGCAGCCGAATGTAGATTTCAACCGCTGTCGTCTAAAATGTGAGTTCATTATCTTATCCACTGTGCTACCTGTCTGAATGATGTAAGTTACTGGATGAAGTTCATGATATGGGCCTGTTTTTAGTCGTTTCATTCTGACGCACTGACTTTACTTCCTCCAAACAGCTAAGTTTTCTAACCTGTTCGCTTGCCACCGTTGTTAAAGTATACCGTGCATGGAAAAATGGCGCTGTCCGAAACCGGCGCTGAGACCACTATGGTGCATAGACGACAGGGTTAAGGGGAGACGGAAGGCAAATGGGCTTCAAAAATTCGATTTTTAGATTTAAGCGTATTTGAAATGCCTGGTCTTTCCTGCGTGAAACAGTTTTTGTTTTATATAAATACGACATTTTTTTCGTGAGATATGATGGTTTTCCTGAGGCTCTGTGCACTCTGGCATTTAATGCCACGCCTTCCTTTTTGCGCCATGCGGAGATAATGCACAGCATTCTTTTACTCCTTCTGTTGTTTTATCGCTTCAATGTTTCCTACCCTGTATTTAGTATCGATACTCGTTTCTCCGATTCTGTGACGGTGACAGCAAGGTTTATGACCGGGTATGTGCAGAACAACCCTATGGTCCTAACGTCACAATTTCTAAATTAGAGTGCACTCGGTATGTCCAGAAGAGAATGGGGTCCAGGTTGAGAAGATTATTGAAAGAAAAGTCAAAAATAGTATTGGAAGATGGTCAGAAGATAGGTGGGAAAGGTCGCCTGACAAATGTTGAAATACCGGGTGATCAAAAAGTCAGCATAAATTTGAAAACTTAATAAACCACGGAATAATGTAGATAGAGAGGCAAAAATTGACACACACATGCTTGGAATGACATGGGGTTTTATTAGAATAAAAAAAAAAAACAAAGGTCACAAAATGTCCGGCAGGTGGCGCTGGACAGCAAAACGTCAGTGCTACCGTGATGGGTGAGAGGTACGCCGATATGTTACAGAATCGCATCATCCCCAGCCTGGCTGATAAACACCTGCTGGAACGTACGATGTTTATGCACGATGGCGTTCCACCCCATATTGCTAGCCGCGTGAAAGATCTCTTGCGCGCATCGTTTGGTGATGATCGTGTGCTCAGCCGCCACTTTCGTCATGCTTGGCCTCTCAGGTCCCCAGAGCTCAGTCCGTGCGATTATTGGCTTTGGGGTTACCTGAAGTCGCAAGTGTATCGTGATCGACCGACATCTCTAGGGATGCTGAAAGGCAACATCCGACGCCAATGCCTCACCATAACGCCGGACATGCTTTACAGTGCTGTTCAAAACATTATTCCTCGACTACAGCTATTGTTGAGGAATGATGGTGGACATATTGAGCATTTCCTGTAAAGAACATAATTTTTGCTTTGTCTTACTTTGTTATGTTAATTATTGCTATTCTGATCAGATGAAGCGCCATCTGTCGGACATTTTTTGAACTTTTTTTGGTTTTTTGGTTCTAATAAAACCCCATGTCATTCCAAGCATGTGTGTCAATGTGTACCTCTCTATCTACAGTATTTCGTGATTTATTCAGTTTTGAAATTTATACTAACTTTTTGATCACCCGGTAGATAGATTACGGAATTATTATAGCTTGGCCATGAGAAGAAATGTAGGGAATTTAGTAAAGATGAAAATAGCTGTATGGGCTTTTTCCATGATTTCCACAAATGAAAATCCAGTGCACGGCCTTTGCCCGCATGATCCTGACAGTTGGTGCAAGTACGAGTACAGGAGAAGTGCCAGATATGATCACAAACATTCTTTACCTGCATCAGTAATGAATGAAATTAAACCCATATTTAGAGACCTTTGTAAAGATACCTTGTTGAAGAAATGTCTTCATGGGAAATCCCAAAATTTAAATGGATGTGTGAATCCTATCATTTGGAACCGGTTGCCGAAAACTGTATTTGTTCAGCTTAAAACCCTCAAATTTGGTGTTTAGGATGTTATTTTATGCTTCAGTGATGGTGTAATTAGAAAACTTGATGTTTTGTAATTATTGGGCATAAAATGTAGTAGAAATACTGCAAAATCCTTGGTGCAAAGAGATAAAGAGAGAATCCGCAAAGCAGATATTGCTAATTTAAAATCCACACAAGGAGCCAGACAGTAAAGAAGAGGGACCAAGAGAAGAAAAGATCAGTATGATTCAGATGATGCACAGTATGGTGCAGGAAAATATTAGTGGTCAGTAATTCTCATCAATAACTATACTAGAATTGCAATAGTAAACTTTAAATGGATTTTTCTCAAACAACATTTTTTTTTTTTTACTTTCGGGTACCATCATTTGATAAACTAATGGGGTTAGAAGCGTGAAATTTGGTCAATTCGTACTGCAGTTGGTAATAAGTTATTACATCTAAATTGGGAACGACCAAACAACCAGAAACTGTTTTATAATAATTAATGTACAAAAATAGTTAAATTTTACTGGTGAAAGAGTAATTTTTTCTTCTTCAAAACCATAAGCGGTATTATGTTCATTTTACTTATAAACTGAGGCATATGTGTTATATATATGCAATAAAAATTTCATTTTTTTATCACTTGTAGTTCTTTTGAAGAGTGTACCTATTCAAAGGGTAAAATAACATTGGGAGAATAGGAATAAAAATTGCCTTCCGTCTCCCCTTAACAATAGCAGCGGAGATGTGTACGGGCGAATAGACTGCCCAGATGAACCAAGGAGATGCTAATAGTGTCTCCTCAACGATCCTAAGCGTATGGGCAGCCGCAGCAGTCACCTGTCTCATGCGCCCACGCTGACTGCTGTTGATCGGCGACGAAGGCTGTAATTCGGAACTGGACGTCGACTGATTGGCGACAGGTGGCCTTTTCAGATGAATCACGTTTTATACTCCATCGGACACATGACCATTGGCGTGTGCGGCGTGAAGAGTCTGAAAGCAAACGCCCTGCAACAATCGTAGTGAGGAAGGCGCAGTAGATCAACTCAAGTGTTCATTTGTCCTGACGAACCCTGTCCACCACTACAAGTAGTTTGTTTTTTCTCGGCACGATGGCATCTTCCAGCAGCGCAATGCAACCCGTCACATAGCTGGCAGCGTACGTGCTCGGTTCGAAGAGCACCAGGCTAAGTTTATCGAACTCTCCTGGCCGCCAAAGTACTCAGATTTAAACCCAATCGAGAAATGTGTAGCCACCTGGATCGGGTTGTACGCGACATGGATCCTCAACCGAGATACCCAGCGCAGCTGGTCACGGCAGTGGAGTCGGCATGGTTCCACACCCCTGTCGGTTCCTTCCAAAACCTCACTCTCTTACTGCACGTCTCTCAGCAGCCAGCGCTACAACAGGTGCTTAATCAGAATTTTCACAGGTGGTCACATCATTAATGTGACTGGATGGTGCAGGAGGTGATGTAATGCAGTTTAGAATAAATTCTGTGATCAGACTGAGGTCTTTTTATAACTTTCTCCTTACATGTCCTAATTACACCCTAGTTAAATGTAAATGTCGTGTGACTAGGGCCTCCCGTTGGGTAGACCGTTCGCCTGGTGCAGGTCTTTCGATTTGACACCACTTCGACGACTTGTGCGTCGATGGGGATGAAATGATGATGATCAGGACAAAACAACACCCAGTCCCTGAGGGGATAAAATCTCCGACCCAACCGGGAATCGAACCCGGGCCGTTAGGTATGACACTCTGTCGCGGAAGAATAATTAATCTCTAACGTGAAATGACGAACATAATTACTACGCGAAAACACATACGCTATATTAATTGATACATGATGAGTGCTCTTTTGTACGTCGTTACAGAATCTCAGTAAATTAGTAAATGGAAAAAGCATAATTAATAAAATTACTAATGAAATTATTAACAGATGCTATTGCCTTGAATTTGTCCTTCATGACTGAATGGACGTAGGGATATTCAGGGTGACAATTATCGAGCTATATGAAATAAAAGGTTATGACATGTTCGATATGCCTTCCATCATTGGCGATAATGTGGTGCAGACGAAAAGTGAATTCTGCATAACCCACTGTAGTGTCTGAACATCGATGCTGTCGATGACCTTCTGAATAGCTGTTTTGAGCTCAGCAATGGTTTTGTGGTTATTGCTGTACACCTTGTCTTTAATATATCCGCACAAAAAGGAGCTACATGTTCAGATCCGGAGAATATGGCGGCCAATCGAGGCCCATGCCAGTGGTCTCTCGGTACCGAAAATAGAGGGTTTATACAAGGGCGATGTACTTGAGGACAATATTATGGAAATGGAAGAGGATGTAGATGAAGATGAAATGGGAGATAAGGTACTGCGTGAAGAGTTTGACAGAGCACTGAAAGACCTGAGTCGAAACAAGGCCCCGGGAGTAGACAACATTCCATTAGAACTACTGATGGCCCTGGGAGAGCCAGTCATGACAAAACTCTACCATCTGGTGAGGAAGATGTATGAGACAGGCGAAATACCCACAGACTTCAAGAAGAATATAATAATTCCAATCCCAAAGAAAGCAGGTGTTGACAAATGTGAAAATTACCGAACTATCAGTTTAATAAGTCACAGCTGCAAGATACTAACGCGAATTCTTTACAGACGAATGGAAAAACTGGTAGAAGCGGACCTCGGGGAAGATCAGTTTGGATTTCGTAGAAATGTTGGAACACGTGAGGCAATACTAACGACTTATCTTAGAAGAAAGATTAAGAAAAGGCAAACCTACGTTTCTAGCATTTGAAGACTTAGAGAAAGCTTTTGACAACGTTAACTGGAATACTCTCTTTCAAATTCTGAAGGTGGCAGAGGTAAAATACAGGGGGCGAAAGGCTATTTACAATTTGTACAGAAACCAGATGGCAGTTATAAGAGTCGAGAGGCATGAAAGGGAAGCAGTGGTTGGGAAAGGAGTGAGACAGGGTTGTAGCCTCTCCCCGATGTTATTCAATCTGTATATTGAGGAAGCAGTAAAGGAAACAAAAGAAAAATTCGGAGTAGGTATTATGATTCATGGAGAAGAAGTAAAAACTTTGAGGTTCGCCGATGACATTATAATTCTGTCAGAGACAGCAAAGGACTTGGAAGAGCAGTTGAACGGAATGGACAGTGTCTTGAAAGGAGGATATAAGATGAACATCAACAAAAGCAAAACGAGGATAATGGAATGTTGTCAAATTAAATCGGGTGATGCTGAGGGGATTAGATTAGGAAATGAGACACTTAAAGTAGTAAAGGAGTTTTGCTATTTAGGGAGTAAAGTAACTGATTATGGTCGAAGTAGAGAGGATATGAAATGTAGACTGGCAATGGCAAGGAAAGCGTTTCTGAAGAAGAGAAATTTGTTAACATCGAGTATAGATTTAAGTGTCAGGAAGTCGTTTCTGAAACTATTTGTGTGGATTTTAGCCATGTATGGAAGTGAAACATGGGCGATAAATAGTTTGGACAAGAAGAGAATAGAAGCTTTCGATATGTGGTGCTACAGAAGAATGCTGAAGATAAGGTGGGTAGATCACGTAACCAATGAGGAGGTATTGAATAGGATTGGGGAGAAGAGGTTTGTGGCACAACTTGACTAGAAGAAGGGATCGGTTGGTAGGACATGTTCTGAGGCATCAAGGGATCACAAATTTAGCATTGGAGGGCAGCGTGGAGGGTAAAAATCGTAGAGGGAGACTAAGAGATGAATACACTAAGCAGATTCAGAAGGATGTAGGTTGCAGTAGATACTGGGAGATGAAGAAGCTTGCACAGGATAGAGTAGCATGGAGAGCTGCATCAAACCAGTCTCAGGACTGAAGACCACAACAACAACAACATGAAATAAAATCGACATAACTTCTGAACGGTTCGCGTTAGGGCGTTCAAAATGAACGGTTGGCCGCAGGGCATGATGGAATTAGTATGATACGTATGGTTTGGTTTAGCGACGAAGCCCATTTTCATTTATTTGAATGGATTCAACGGACAAGCAAATTAGGCGCGTTTGGGGGACTAAGAAGCCTCTTCACCCTCAACGGCTGACTGTGTGGTGTGCAGTCTCCAGTCACGGTGCGATATTCCTTGATGGCGGGGTGATTACCGAACGGTACATTAAGGTTTTGGAAGATGATTTCGTCCCCATTATCCAAACTGACTCTGATTTCGACAAGACCCCATCGAAGCAGGAGAGTCTTTGACGTCTTTGCACTTTGGGAACAGCATTCTGGCTCTGATCGAGACGGACTGACTGACTTCGGTACCGAGAGACCACTGGCATGGGCCTCGATTGGCCGCCATATTCTACGGATCTGAACATGTAGCTCCTTTTTGTGCGGATATATTAAAGACAAGGTGTACAGCAATAACAACAAAACCATTGCTGAGCTCAAAACAGCTATTCGTAAGGTCATCGACAGCATAGATGTTCAGACACTACAGTGGGTTATGCAGAATTCACTTTTCGTCTGCACCACATTATCGTCAATGATGGAAGGCATATCGAACACGTCATAACCTAAATCCGAATGTCTTTAGTGACGTTTACATGTCGAATAAAGAGCGTGCACGCCGTAGTTTGTAACTAATTTACGTTTTTTCTCATATAGCTCAATAATTGTCTCTCTGTATGTAGCATCCTCTTCAAATCAGAGCATTAAATGGGCTGAAACGTGACGTAAAATGTATTAATTTCCAATACAACAAAGCTGTACTCGTAGGGTGTGCCACATTTACTGAAGCACACCGTCTCTCTGAGAGTCTTACGTCAGTCGAATCTGACGGAATCAATGTGCCATAAGCAGAGTTAGTTATCTTCGGTATTTGCTAGGGATAAAGATCTTAGTAAGTTAGATAGAAATCGTGCTTATAATTTCTCAGACATTTTGGAGGTGAGGAGCAGGGCTTGGATAGGGATCAGACTATTGAATACTGAATTCATCTGCAAGCGAATTATCCAGTTTAAGTTTCTACTTCATTATATTTTAGTATATTACATTATTCGTTATGGGTGTAGTTGAAGAGCTATACTTTCGACAGGGGAGCTAAGAGTCCGATATCTGTGCAAACAGAATCGGAGAATCAGTGTTTCAAAATTTCAATCTTTGTCCACTACGATGTTTCTCTGTCTCCCTCCTTCCTCCTTTCTGCTACTCCTTCTACACCTCCCTCTTCACACTCTCTGCCTCTCTCTCTCCCCCTCTCTCACCACCTTCCGTTCTCCATCTCCTTGTGTCTCTCCCTTCCCTCTCTGTCCTTCTCACATACACCCTCCCTCTCCTCTCCTCTCTTTCTGCCCTGCTCTCTATCTCTCTCTCTCTCTCTCTCTCTCTCTCTCTCTCTCTCTCTCTCTCTCTCTTCCCCCCTCTCCCTGTTTTCACTCTCTCCCTCTCTCTCCCTCTATGCACTCTCTCCTCCTTCCTAACTCTGTCGTCCTCTCACTCTCACCTTCACTTCGTCCCCTTAATTCCTCCTATCTTTCTCTCTCTTCCCCCTCCTTTTTCTCACCTCTCTCCCCTCCCATATTTCTTTCTCTCTTCCCTCTTCTCTCCCCTCTTCTCTTCCTCGTCTTTATCCCCCATCCCCTCTTCCTCTCACACCCCTCAATTTCCAACTTGTCTCTCTCTCTCTCTCTCTCTCTCTCTCTCTCTCTCTCTCTCTCTGTCTTTTCCACCATTATTTCTGTCATATGACCTTGTCGACGAGACAATAACTTCTAATCTCTTTTTCTTCGGACATTATTAATAGACAAGCTGAATGATAACATTGACGTCTGAGAAATAGTCGAGTTCTTGATTTTCTTGTGCTTCAAACCTATCACAGTCCGTTGTCCGTTGTGACAACTATAGAAATCCCATGAGCATAGCGGCGTACACACACTAACAGGGGCGGTGCACCTGATGTATGCAGGGAGTGCAACCGTATGACACGGACGTCGCACTTGGCAGAGGAGCTTGGCATCGGACTTCGCGTCTTCTCTTTGCAGGCAATGCTCGCACGCGTGGTACGCTATGATGAGGGTATTTTAAGAGCTGACGTGTCATTCGTAAATACAGTCCCCGTGTTTTCATTCACGTCTGCCGTAGCTTTGCGTGCACTCTATTTTCTTCTACAAGTTAAAAAGTTTATTTATTCGGCAGTTTATCAAGGCCAAGTTAGGGCGCTCGAACCTCCTCTTAGATTGCACCAGATATAGAGATAACGGGAGAAAGGAAGTTAGTTATTTAGTTAATTAGTTCGTTGCTTGTTGCACAGATCATATTCTCGATAAACATTAAATTGTGGAACGCGTGAACAGAGCTGACGTAAAACTTAAATACGCGGGAAAACAACAAGTAACGCAAGACTTTTTTCTGAAAGCAGGTTCGTTTTATTTAGTATTAAAATACGTCATATTGTTGCCCACTGTTTTGGCTAGAAAACCACGTATTTCAACATAATCGCCGTCCAGTGCGACGACCTTACGCCAACTTACTGGGAGGGCCTGTATGCCCGCATAGTACCATTCTACTGGTCGACGTCAGAGCCAACCTCTTGTTACGTCAGTAACCTACGTCAGTAACATCAACGTACTGCTTTTCGCGGAGTGCAATATAGAGCCAACCTCTTGCTACATCAGTAACCTCCCAACATCCACGTACTGCTTTCCGCGGAGTGCAACTTTCATTGGGCCTTTCAGACGAAAGTCGGAAGGTGCAAGATCCGGTCTGTAGGGTGGTTGGGGCAGAACAGTCCGGCTGGTCCCGGCGGAGGTTCGAGTCCTCCTTCGGGCATGGGTGTGTGTGTTTGTCCTTAGGATAATTTAGGTTAAGTAGTGTGTAAGCTTAGGGACTGATGACCTTAACTGTTAAGTCCCATAAGATTTCACACACATTTGAATATTTTTTTGCAGAACAGTCCAATGAAGTTTTGTTAGCGCCTCTCAACTGCACAGACTTACTTAAGGCCTTGTGTTTTGTTCGAGAAAGAGAGGTTCGGATGTATTTTTGTGGCGACGAACACGGTGAAGTAGTCTCTTCTAGTTCCTGGGGGTAGCACAATATACTACTGAGTTGATTGTTGCACCATGAGGGAGGACATCAAACAGAACAACCCATTCAGAGTCCCAGAATTACAGTCTGAAACCGTGCGACCGCTACGATCGCAGGTTCGAATCCTGCCTCGGGCTTGGATGTGTGTTATGTCCTTAGGTTAGTTAGGTTTAAGTAGTTCTAAGTTCTAGGGGATTGATGACCTCAGAAGTTAAGTCCCATAATGCTCAGAGCCATTTGAACCATTTTTTTGAGCTTCTTCTTCCGAGGAGGAGTGATGTGGCGCCACTCTATTGACTGTTGGTTTGTTTCCGGTTCGAAGTGATGAACCAATATTTCGTTGCTTGTGACGACGTTCGACAGAAAGTTGTCACGATCAGCCTCACAATGCTCAAGCAATTCCGCTCCGTTGCTCTTTATGGTCTTCTTTTAGGCGGTGAGGAAGCCGACATGCACACACCTTTGAGCACCCAAACTGGTGGACGTGTGTGTCAGCACTACGAACAGAGACGTTCAGCCGAGCAGAGAGGTGTTTGATTGTGATCCGTCGATCACCTCGAATGAGAGAGTCCGCACTTGCTAACATTGCAGGAGTCACTGCGGTCGGCCGACACGGGGGGAATCGGACGGGTATGCAGGACCTCGTTGCGATGACAGATACCACGTCCAACGACTCACCGCGCTTTTGTTCACTGCCAGTTCACCGTAGACATTCTGCAAGCGCCTATGAATATCTGCGATGCTCTGGGTCCCTACCAAAAGAAAATGACAGCTCTCTGCTGGGAACGCACTTCTGTTGCAGACGCCATTTTGAGGCTATCGGAACCTCATGGAACAATTGGGGCGAAATTTGTAATATTCCACGATGTCCCACAACAAATTCCGCATTTATTCAACCGAAATTGGACGAGAGAAAAAAAATGTATTGCATCACTTATATTTATGTACGAAAGAAAATGTGTGGCTTTATGCTGGCCGTTAACAGGTTTTCCTGTAAAAACGATCGTTGTATTTGTTCAAGAATTCGTCCATCGTAAACAAGGAATTGTTAAAAAGAAACAGCTTTAATCCACGTTTGAGAAAAAAAAATTGCTCTGTCGGACATTTTATTTGCATGGATGGATATTCAAAGAGATTTATAGCTCCCTATTTCACACCTTTTGTGTCAAAGTTAGATTCACTAAAGGATAATTGAAGCCCACCCGGTTAGCCGGGCGCTCTAACGCACTGCTTTCCGGACGGGAAGGCGTGCCAGGAACCTGCACGAATCCGCCCGGCGGATTGGTGTCGAAGTCCGGTGCGCTGGCCAGTCTGTGGATGGTTTTTTAGGCGGTTTTCCATCTGCCTCGGCGAATGCAGTCTGGTTCCCCTTATTCCGCCTCAGTTACACTATGTCGGCGATTGCTGCGCAAACACTCTCCATGTAGGCGTACACCATAATAACTCTACAATGCAAATATTGGGGTTACACTCGTCAGGTGTGTGACGTTCCCTGGTGAGGAGGGGGGAGGGGGGGGGGCGGCGACCGAACCGCACAATAACCCTGGGTTCGGTGTGAGGCGGCTGTGGGCTGAGAGGACTGCTGTAGCCTGTTGTGGGGTTGTGTACCACTGGGGGTTACGGGAGGGGCGAAACCTCTCCGTCGTTTCTAGGTCCCCAGTTCCGTACAATACAATACAAAGAGTAATTCAGATCATTTTTCCTTCTAGTGTTGCAGTGTCTTTTACAGTAAAGCTCAGATGCGCTATTGCTTACAAATTTTACAAATACTATGAGGCTGTGGTCAATAGTCCCAGGTGCTTAAAGGAATGCCTGCATTATGTACGAGTATGAATTCGACACATAATTCTAATTACTTTCTTTTGTGTCATGTATACTTCTTGTACAACTGATGAGTTATCCCAGAAAAACATTCCGTCAGACATCATTGAATGTAAAGTTGTAAAATACACCGAAGACCCAAAGCAACTGGTACACCTGCCTAATATCGTGTAGGGTCCCCGAGAGCACGTAGAAGTGTCGCAACACGACGTGGCATGGACTCGACTAATGTCTGAAGTAGTGCTGGAGGGAACTGACACCCCGAATCCTGCAGGGGCATCCATAAATGCGTAAGAGTACAGCACTTTGCAAGGCATCCCAGATATGTTCAGTAATGTTCATGTCTTTGGAGTTGGGTGACCAGCGGAAGTGTTTAAACGTAAAAGAGTGTTCCTCGAGCCACTCTGTAGCAATTCTGGACGTGTGGGTTGTCGCACTGTCCTGCTGGAATTGCCCAAGCCCGTCGGAATGCACAATGGGCATGAATGGACGCAGGCGACCAGAGAGGATGCTTACGTACGTGTCACCTATCAGAGTCGTATCTAGACGTATCGTCCTATATTACTCCAAATGCACACGCCCCACACAGTTACAGAGCCTCCACCAGCTTGAACAGTCCCCTTCTGACATGCAGGATCCATGGATTCATGAGGTTGTCTCCATACCCGTACACGTCGATCCGCTCGATACATTTTGAAACGAGACTCGTCTGACCAGGCAACATGTTTCCCGTCATCAACAGTCCATTGTCGGTGTTGACGGGTCCAGGCGAGGCGTAAAGGGTACACGACCGGGGCATCACCCGGGAAGTCCATATCGATGATGTTTCGTTGAATGGTTCGCACTCTGACACTTTATTGATCCACCAGTATTGAAATCCGCAGCATTTTGCGGAAGGGATGCACTTCTGGCGCGTTGAACGATTCTGTTCAGTTGTCTTTGGTCCCGTTCTTGCAGGATCTTTTTCCGGGCGCAGCGATGTTGGAGATTTGATGTTTTACCGGATTCCTGATATTCACAGTTCTCCCATGAAATGATCGTATGGGAAAATCCCCACTTCATCGCTACCTCGGAGACGCTCTGTCCCCCATCGCTCATGCGCTGACTGTAACACCACGTTTAACCTCACTTAAATCTTGATAACCTGCCATTGTAGCAGCAATAACCGATCTAACAACTGCGGCAGACACTTGTTATCTTATATAAGCGTTGCCGACCGCAGCACCGTTTTCTGCCTGTTCACATATCTCTGTATTTGAATAAGCATGCCTATACCAGTTTCTTTGGCGCTTCAGTGTTTATTAACTTACTTTTACACCGCCGGAAAAAAATTTGTACAACTGGAAAGAAGACACCGATTTTCATCCGATGACGGCATTCGCCATCTGGGGGATGGTAGATGTACTGATTATGATTTCAGTATCGTCTGGCAGCTGATAGCGTGGTGGTACAGCTACCGGAGCGCCATCTGTGTCTACGCTTTAATACACAGTGCTCGCAGACAGAACGCTCAGAGTAGTGCAAACGTGTGAAGCAAACAGGTAACCTTGCCACGGAGACGCACTCGTGCTTCCTATAGCCAAATTAGCGAGTTTGAAAGGGGTCAAATTGTCCCCTTCCGAACGGCGGGATTGTCCTTTCGGAGAATTGCCACACGAGTTGGACGCACTGCGCCAGGGGTGCAATGATGCTGGTATCAGTGGTCACGTGAACATTCTCAAACCTGTAGACAAGGCTCAGGACTTCACGCAGCACAGCCGCTCACCAGGATAGCAGTAATGTAGGGGCATCAGAGGCAGATCTTACAGCTACCACAGCACAAATAAGAGGGCTTGTGAGCCCAGACGTGTCAACTAGAGCCGTTACCAATCGTTAATTAGCGGTAGCACTACAGGTACGCACGCCTCTAGCCCATCTTACACTCCTGGAAATTGAAATAAGAACACCGTGAATTCATTGTCCCAGGAAGGGGAAACTTTATTGACACATTCCTGGGGTCAGATACATCACATGATCGCACTGACAGAACCACAGGCACATAGACACGGGCAACAGAGCATGCACAATGTCGGCACTAGTACAGTGTATATCCACCTTTCGCAGCAATGCAAGCTGCTATTCTCCCATGGAGACGATCGTAGAGATGCTGGATGTAGTCCTGTGGAACGGCTTGCCATGCCATTTCCACCTGGCGCCTCAGTTGGACCAGCGTTCGTGCTGGACGTGCAGACCGCGTGAGACGACGCTTCATCCAGTCCCAAACATGCTCAATGGGGGACAGATCCGGAGATCTTGCTGGCCAGGGTAGTTGACTTACACCTTCTAGAGCCCGTTGGGTGGCACGGGATACATGCGGACGTGCATTGACCTGTTGGAACAGCAAGTTCCCTTGCCGGTCTAGGAATGGTAGAACGATGGGTTCGATGACGGTTTGGATGTACCGTGCACTATTCAGTGTCCCCTCGACCATCATCAGTGGTGTACGGCCAGTGTAGGAGATCGCTCCCCACACCATGATGCCGCGTGTTGGCCCTGTGTGCCTCGGTCGTATGCAGTCCTGATTGTGGCGCTCACCTGCACGGCGCCAAACACGCATACGACCATCATTGGCACCAAGGCAGAAGCGACTCTCATCGCTGAAGACGACACGTCTCCATTCGTCCCTCCATTCACGCCTGTCGCGGCACCACTGGAGGCGGGCTGCACGATGTTGGGGCGTGAGCGGAAGACGGCCTAACGGTGTGCTGGACCGTAGCCCAGCTTCATGGAGACGGTTGCGAATGGTCCTCGCCGATACCCCAGGAGCAACAGTGTCCCTAATTTGCTGGGAAGTGGCGGTGCGGTCCCCTACGGCACTGCGTAGGATCCTACGGTCTTGGCGTGCATCCGTGCGTCGCTGCGGTCCGGTCCCAGGTCGACGGGCACGTGCACCTTTCGCCGACCACTGGCGACAACATCGATGTACTGTGGAGACCTCACGCCCCACGTGTTGAGCAATTCGGCGGTACGTCCACCCGGCCTCCCGCATGCCCACTATACGCCCTCGCTCAAAGTCCGTCAGCTGCACATAAGGTTCACGTCCACGCTGTCGCGGCATGCTACCAGTGTTAAAGACTGCGATGGAGCTCCGTATGCCACGGCAAACTGGCTGACACTGACGGCGGCGGTGCACAAATGCTGCGCATCTAGCGCCATTCGACGGCCAACACCGCGGTTCCTGGTGTGTCCGCTGTGCCGTGCGTGTGATCATTGCTTGTACAGCCCTCTCGCAGTGTCCGGAGCAAGTATGGTGGGTCTGACACACCGGTGTCAATGTGTTCTTTTTTCCATTTCCAGGAGTGTATATAACAGCAGCAGCGTGCACGGCTCGACAGGTACAGTCAGAAGACCACTTGGAAGACGGAATGGCGCGCCGTGGTCTTCAGCGACGAAAGCAGATTCTGCCTGCACGCTAGCGATGGTCGTTTGCGCGTATGACGCAGATCTGGTGACCGCTGTCTCGTAGAGCCCATTCATTCAAGATACACCGCCGCCCCCCCTCCCCCCCTCAGGCCTTATGGTCCGGGGTGCGATGAGCTGCAACTGTCGTTCACCGTTCACCTCTTGCGTTCCTGGAGGGAACGCTAACCAGCTCTCGCCACTTGCAGAATATTGTTAGACTCGTTCTTTCGCTGTCCGTGCTACAAGATGGTGGTACGTTGTTCCAACAGGATAATTTTCGGCCACACACTGCCCGTGGTACGCAACGCAAGACGTGTAGCAGCTTTACTGGCCAGCACGATCTACAGACTTGTCTCCAGTCGAGCACGTGTGAGATAGGATGCGATGAGAAGTGACTCGTGCGACTTGTCAACCAGCATCTGTTACAGAACTACGTGAACAAGTCGAGCAGACGTGCCATACCGTATCCCAGGACAGTGAGCCGTGCGTGGCCCGTGTTCGTGCCATCTCTTATTTTACATCCTGTTTTTTTACCGTACTGCCACGTCTTTATGTTAGTTTCAATTACTGGTGTCACTGAGTTGCTTCTTTGCCTGCCCGTGAGTGGCAGCAGCAGCGCTTATCGATATAGGCTCTGCCGTATTATCTTTGCTGGACTGCTATTACTTCCCGGTCGTCGTGTGTCGTCCAGTGAGTTGTAACGTGCCAGCAGTTAGTTCAGACCTGGCAGTGTTTGAGTTGTCACGCGGCACAAGTTCAGTCGGGTCGTGGCAGCAGTGAGGTCCGGACCGCCATGGCTCTCCCGACGGTTGCCCACACACATGATTGGAGTGGGGACGACTTTGGTTGGTCGTCGGTCGGTCGTCTTGCCGGAAGACGTGTATTTGGCCGGCGATCGCTTAGGGGTTGGCTGTGTGTGTCGACTCGTGATTCGTCCCTGTTATTGTACAGACACTGCCGTTAGCATTGTCTAGTTCTTCGTGCAAGTGTTCGTAAAACTGTGTGTAATTTGTGTGATTTCGACTGACAAGTTATTTTAAATGTTGTCTACATACTGGCTCTGAAGAGTCGGTCGATTGGCGTGGAGCAGTGAGGAATTCTCGGCGGGGCGTAGTTTGGCCTGTCCCGCTGGCGGTCTCTACTCGGTGTCGGAGTGTGTGGCGCTGTTCCCATTGCTATGAGGTCCGTGGCTCACCGACCTTGCACACGAAAATTGAGTTTTGATTTAACCTACCAGCAAGTCAAGACTGTTCACATTGTGTCGTTTCGAGTTCGTTGTCGGCTGTTGGGATATTCCCGCGAGCAACAACGTGTTTTTCAAGTTGGAAAATTCTAGCCACCATCCGGTGGAGTTTAACTGTATTTGGTTATTTGAATTGAAGTGCACCAGGGGAATCTTCTGCCTTGTGGCCGTTAACGTTCCGGTTACCTGCCCTGGGCGTTGACGTAAATTTCAGGCAGTGTAGTTTCGTCATCGTGTTGTTGCTGTCCGGCACGGTATGTAGTTTGACAGCTCCGTGTGTGATTGGCTGTGGGCGCCAATATCTTCTACGTTGTACCGTTGAACGCCCTGTTGTGCCCTGGTCAGGTGAAGTGGAAGTTATCCTGTCGGTGGGTCCTCTGACTGTCAGCCGGTTGGGTTGTCGTTGGATCGTGAATGGTTGGCTCGACTGCCTGTCTCACCTAAGAGAGCGTTAGTGTCTGAATTATAGGGCGACCCTCGAACCTCTGGGCGCCCTTGTGTGGACTGCCTTAGTTTTTTTTTTTGTTCTTGTTGTTGGTAGTTGTATGGCTTCTACCCGGCTTTGTGCTTTTAAATTAGAGTTATTTTACTCTTAAAGCCTTCAGCCTAGTTTAAAGTACTGTTTCACGTATGCCCTTTGGCATTAAAATTTTTTTTTGAATTTTTAAGTCTTCAGCCTTCAGCTGATTTGAATTTAACTTGTTTACTTCAGTCTAATAAAGAATTGTTTTAAGATAAGGCTTGCCTTTTAAATGTCTGATTATGCTTGCGTTTTAAATAATTGGCCTTCATCCGTTTCTAAATTAAAGTGGCTTTCAGCCGGTAATTAAGTCCCAAAGATTAAAGCTGTGTGTTTAAATAATTTTTTTGCGCTCTTGCAATGTTTGATCAAATAATAAAGTTGTATTGTCGAGTGTAACTGACAGCCCCTTATTTTGTCCTTTTTCCACAATTTATTCTATTTGCCCTGTCCTGCGGGTTAAGCAGGGCATCTCAGACAGTTTTCGCCATCTGTACGAATGACTGGATGCCAGAATCAGCGCCTACATTGCCGCCCGTAGAGGCTACACCACATACTAATATAAGAATTTCAGTATGAGTCGATACCTGGTTGGTGAGAACCGTCATTTCTATTTATCTGTAAATGTAATCATTTCATGTACTCCATATCCACTGTTGCAACAATAAATCTTTAGTAAACTGGAAACCTCTAAAAAAGTGTATCCATTTTTTTCCGGCAGTGTGTATGGCCACAGTTGGGAATCATCGTTTTAGCAGTCCTTCTATTTGGTTTTTCCACTCAAAGGTTTCATCAGAAAGCGCACCTAAGAACTTACAACTTTCTACCCTATTTGTTATTTCTTTTTGGTATACTAGGTTAATAAGGTGTGGGGTATTTTTGACAATAGGAAAGTGGACGAGTTATGTTTTTCAAAGTATAATTCTAGCCAATTTTTGCTAAGCCAGTCCGTACCTACCACAAAAAATTCAGTTGCAGTTTTCTTTGTTGATTCTTCTTTGCTCCGTGTCACAACAATGCTTGCATTGTCTTCAGATAAGATTAATTATGCCTCTTGGTTCAATTAAAATAGACGATCATTAACATTAAGCAAGAACAATAGTGGACAAATGATCGTACCACGTGGGATTTGCAATGTAAGTTTACCACATGTAGATAATGTGTCTGCCTTCTTTGCATTATTCGAACAGTCTAGGGTAATAATTGTGCATTGAAAAAAAATAGACATGTGCTAAACTATTTATTCCATAAGATCTTGATATCTCTAATGGAACATTATAAATGACGCAATAAAATGCCTCCGACAAGTCACAGAAGATTTCAATTGGCGATATTTTATCAAACAAGGATTTTTCTACTGAATCAGTAGAATGAACGTTCTGAAATCCATACTGTGGTCGACTAAGTATCCTGTTACTTACAAGTGGATAACAACCCCGGAGTACATTACCTTCTGAAAAATTTTAGAAAATGGGTTGCGTTGTTTGGAGGAAGAGACCAAACTTCGAGGTCATCGGTCTCATCGGATTAGGGAAGAAGGGGGGAAGGAAGTCGGCCGTGCCCTTTCAGAGGAACCATCCCGGCATTTGTCTGGAGCGATTTAGGGAAATCACGGAAAACCTAAATCAGGATGGCCGTACGCGGGATTGAACCGTTGTCCTCCCGAATGCGCAGTGTGCTAACCACTGCGCCACATCGCCCGGTTTTTAGAAAATGACGTAAGGATGCAGCATAATATAAAAACACATATAAAGTTGAGCCTACATGTCGTACTGGACATAAATTCTGCCTGAAGTGAAGACAGAAGTAACATTCGATAAGAACAATTAACTTTGAGTTTCCTATTGAAAGTGAGAAGACTACTCCGATGTTAACCATCTCTATCAGCATCCTAGAAAATTTGTCTAGGTGTGCTGAGAACAGTTTATGTGATACTGAATCTGTTTGCCTGGCTTCTCTTTCAGTTCAGAATTTCTCTCTGCTCTGATGAAGAAAATGGAGGGTCTAGTACTAAGGTATAAGTTCCTCAGTGTGCTATCACAGGTTGAATACAAAATATAAATCAAGGTTAGTCACTGTTTAATTTCCTTTCTCTTCACTGCATTCCCCGAACATCCGCACCCTCTCAGTAAAGATAAGCTAGTGGCGAAAGTTTAAAACCAACAGAAGGAACTTTAGAAATAATTACACGACCGCTTATAATTCTCGGTTACACTTGGAAAATCGTGACACGCAGAGTGTCTTTTAAACGTCTTTCAATTTATCACTACATCAGGAAGTGAGAATTTGAGTTTGTGTTCAGCACATCAACAAAGAAATACTTCCGCTGCAGCGATAGGAGGTAATAGACATTGATTTAAAATGCTAAGGACTATTTTCAAGTAACCTGCTCATTCTAACGATTATTTTTATATATTTTTTTAAAAAAAATGGGTGGCCCTCGGTAGGAATTAAGTTATTCTGGTGTTTAAAATGTACTTTATTTTGTGTGAAGCAACGTAAACGTACCTATACATGATTTATAAAAGCGAAATGTCAACGTCTACGTGGAAGTCTTCCCTGATTTGCGATCAAACTTAGGAGCACGTGCTCACAGTTCTCGTGGAAGCCGCCTTATACAGGGTGATTCAAAATTACTATTACAGGCTTCTAGGGACTATGGAGGGGACTTAAAAGATGACGTTTTGATAAGGAACCATGTCCTAGAATGCAGCGTTTGGATATAAAATCAGTTTGGGTATCGGGTCACTTTCGAATCTCCCGCTTTACGATACGCACATAGTGGAGACGATGAACTGTGACCTGTGTGATGTAGGAACACATGGCATGGACGCTGTTTCGAGTACTTGTCGTCGGGTTCTCTTCTACGTGACGAAGGATGTGCTCTTAAAAGCACAGGGTGAAGTTATCCGTGGAGCCCCAAAACCAACCGTCCTACTGTCGAAGATGCTATTTTCTCGCAGCCGTTGTTCTATCTGGACTGGGACTATTGACAAAATATCGATACACCGATACGTCGAAACCTTCCACAAAAAGTATCGTAATATCGGCATTAGTTTTCAACCGATACATCGATATCAAATCGGCTATTTACAGTACCAATATTTTTATTTTATGTTATATTCTTTCAAAATTTTCAGAAAATGTTTGAAATTGTTCTTAATAAATTGCAGTAGGACATAATTTTATTTCCACTGTCTGCAGGAGTCTTACTACTTTTTTGAGCTTTCATCATGTCAAATCTCGCTATTTGACTGTGTGAAGAAAGTATTTGTGGCTATGTGGCACAAAAGAAGAACACTGATTGAACGGGGGGGGGGGGGGGGGGGAGGAGAGGGAGGGGGAGGGGGTGAATAACAAAGATTTCCGATGTGAAGAAACAGCACACCAGTTGCGTTGTAAAACAATTTTTAACGCAACTAGTGTGCTATTCCTTCACATCGACATTCTTCAAAAGCCGATGCTGAAAATGATGATCAAAAATCTAAATGACAAGACTGGTCGTTGCAGTGGACGGAGATTTGTGAGGGAAATGCTGACGTAATCGCCGCTCGGTGGTACCAACAGAAACTGCAACGTTTAGCTTCAGCGTGCAATTTTGACATTACAGCTGCTAGGTTGCTGTCGTTTGCAGAAATGAAAAAAAAAAAACAGGTAACTCGACATGCAGTGTTCCGGAAAAATCCGATACGTAACGAAACCGATCGATGGATGAATCAGACACTTTCTGTTGTGCCACTTACGTACAGTTAACATTTGTAGCAAAGTGATTATCGCCAAGCGTGAACGTGCATCGTTTTCCTTTCAGTTCTTGCTCGAAGGGGGATAGGCAGGCTCCTAGTTTGTTGATTTACAGAATATCTAATAAAATATCAGTACTTAAATATACAGCTCTAAAACCAGCAGCATATTTACAATATGCAGCCGATATTTTTATAAGCGGGTTTGTCCATATTTTTTCCACCGATATATCGAGAGCCGATAATGATGTTTTTTTAAATATCGATGTATCAGATTCCCGGTAATTTTAAAAATATCAACAGTCCTAATCCGGACGAAGGTCTTATACGATGTCGTATTTACAACGGGGGCTGTCGACGGTGCCCTCTTTCAGCTTGTGTGCGTAGCGTGAAGTGGAAGATTTGAAAGTGATCCGACCTTCAAGCTTATTTCGTATCCAAGCTGTAAATTTCCGGACATGGGTCCCTTGTCAAAATTTCGCTTACTAACAAGGGAACCTCCCCGTCGCACCCCCCTCAGATTTAGTCATAAGTTGGCACAGTGGATAGGCCTTGATAAACTGAACACAGATCAATTGAGAAAACAGGAAGAAGTTGTGCGGAACCGTGAAAAAATAAGCAAAATATACAAACTGAGTAGTCCATGGGCGACATAGGCAAGATCATGGAGACCGTGAGCTTAGGACGGCGTGGTCCCGTGGTAGCGTGAGCAGCTGCAGATGGAGAGGTCCTTGGTTCAATTCCTCCCTCGAGTGAAAATTTTACTTTCTTAATTTTTGCATAGTTATTATCTGTCCGTTCGTACATTGACGTCTCTGTTCACTGTAATAAGTTTAGTGTCTGTGTTTTGCGACCGCATCGCAAAACCGTGCGATTAGTAGACGAAAGGACGTGCCTCTCCAATGGGAACCGAAAACTTTTGATCGCAAGGTCATAGGTCAACCGATTCCTCCACAGGAAAACACATCTGATATATTCTATACGACACTAGTGGCGGCGTGTGCGTCACATGACAGGAATATGTTGTCGATCCACCTAACTTGTACTCTTGGCGAATGGGTAAAAAGATTCTTCTTCCTTGCCCGATTTAGATTTTCTTGTGAATGTGATAATCACTCCCAAAAAAGTGATGAAAACATAAGAGTTTGTCACATAAACTGAAAATAAAAAATTATCAACTTTTCAGTCGATGGAAGATTAGAACCAATGACCTTTCGTTCCGTAGCTGCTCACGTTACCACGAGACCACGGCGCTCCTTCGTTCCCTGTGTCCTTGATGTTGCCTATCTTCCCATAAACTACTCGGATTGTATATTTTGCTTATTTTTTCACGGTTCCACACAACTTCTTCCTGTTTTCTCAATTGATCTGTGTTCAGTTTTTCAAGGCCTATCCACTGTGCGAACTTATAACTAAATCTGAGGGGGGTGCGATGGGGAGGTTCCTTTGCAAGTCCCCTCTACAACTCCTAGACTCCCGTAACAGGTATTTTGAATCACCCTGTACACGCCATCTGGCGACAAAAGACCGCGCTGTGATGTACCCGCAGGCTACCCTGCAAAAGCGTTGAGCGCGCGATACCGATGAGTGCGCACAACGGAGCGCGCCGGTCCGAGTCAGCCGGCTGGGTCGCGCTGGGACCGGCCGCTGGCCGACCCGGCGGCCGCTCCCCACAGGACGGATACAATGGCGACGACCCCTGGAACGACAACGGATTCTGAAAGGCAACATAATGAGGATAGGACCACGACGAGCGCTATGCGAATGCAGAGCGGATGACAACTTACGTCAAACCCCTATGACGAGAGGCATCAGATAACACAGAACGATCGGCAACAACGGGAACTAAGACGTGAAATACAACACATGATTCTGCAAAGTCAGGAAGTATACGACAACCGCACTAGTACAGTTCCTACTTCACAGCCTGAAGAACAAGTAGACGACGTGGAACAATTTTCTCCACCAGAAGACGACGACGAAATGGAGGGAGTCTCCTCTGAAGAAGTTTGGACCGTGCAGCCCACCGACGGAGAGGGCGATTTTACGCTAGCTCGCCAAAGAAAACGACTCAACGCTTCTCCTAAGCAGAACAACTCTCGGAAGCGACAACGTCCAGAAGAACTGGAAACTTCCAACCGTTATGCGGCTATTGCGACGGAAGATACTCAGGATGCTCCAGAACGTATGGACCAGACGAGTGACGTCAATTTCGAAGCAGATAAAGAGGGGACAGATGGCTCTGGCCGGAACTTACTACGCAAAGTCCTGCTCGTTACTGTTTACCATACCAAGAACTACATGGAACTCAACAAGGCGCTGAAAGCGAATATTGACGGCAGTCTTAAGGCCATCTACCAACGAGACAGGATCAAATACCACTTTGACTCCTATGAAGACCAACGACGGGCCATCAATTTCTTTGTGTCGAATGACATCCACTTTTTTACACATCAGGCCGCAGAGGACAAGGACCTCAAAGTGGTTGTCAAACGTCTACCTGCCGAAGGTACGGAGGAAGAACTGAAAGACGCACTGATAGAGAAAGGTTTCCCTGTCATCAACGTCCACCAGTTTAAAAATCGAGACGACAACACCAAGGAATTAAGACCTCAAGCTGCTTACTGTGTCACGTTGCCAGCCCAAAAGGAAAACTACAAGATTTACGACATCAAATACCTTCTATATACTAAAGTCGTTATTGAAACCCACAACAGACAAGAAAGACCTGTTCAATCTCGCCACTGCCAGCGATTCGAACATACAGCTAATTTTTGCAGCTCGCCTGCTCGCTGCGTTCGATGTGGAGGGCAACACCGATCTTCATCATGTACTCATCCCCGGGGGGCTCCGCCGAAATGTGCTAACTGACAAGGAAACCTCCCCATCGCACCCCCCTCAGATTTAGTTATAAGTTGGCACAGTGGATAGGCCTTGATAAACTGAACACAGATCAATTGAGAAAACAGGAAGAAGTTGTGTGGAACTGTGAAAAAATAAGCAAAATACACAAACTGAGTAGTCCATGGACAACATAGGAAACATCATGACAGTGTGAGCTCAGGAGCGGCGTGGTCCAGTGGTAGCGTGAGCATCTGCAGAACGAGAGGTCCTTGGTTCAAGTCTTCCCTCGAGTGAAAATTTTACTTTCTTTATTTTTGCATAGTTATTATCTGTCCGTTCGTTCACTGACGTCTCTGTTCACTGTAATAAGTTTAGTGTCTTTGTTTTGCGACCGCATCGCAAAACCGTGCGATTAGTAGACGAAAGGACGTGCCTCTCCAATGGGAACAGAAAACATTTGATCGCAAGGTCATAGGTCAACCCATTCCTCCACAGGAAAACATGTCTGATATATTCTATACGACACTGGTGACGGCATGTGCGTCACACGACAGGAATATGTTGTCGACCCACCTAACTTGTACACTTGGCGAATGGGTAAAAAGAATCTTCTACCTTGCCCGATTTAGGTTTTCTTGTGGATGTGATAATCACTCCCAAAAAAGTGATGAAAACATGAGAGTTTGTCACATAAACTGAAAATTAAAAATTAAAATTTTCACTCGATGGAAGATTTGAATCAAGGACCTTTCGTTCCGCAGCTGCTCACGTTACCACGAGACCACAGCGCTCCTGCGTTTCTTGTGTCCTTGATATTACATATCATCCCATGAACTACTCAGTTTGTATATTTTGCTTATTTTTTCACAGTTTCACAAAACTTCTTCCTGTTTTCTCAATTGATCTGTGTTCAGTTTTTCGAGGCCTATCCACTGTGCCAACTTATAACTAAATCTGAGGGGGGTGCGATGGGGAGGTTCCCTTGTGAGTAAAGGACCATCCTGCCACATGGCGTGGCTGGCAGAAGTACCAAGAACTTCTCAGGAAATACAGACAACGGTCTTCCCCGCAGCCCTCTCAACGGAGGACTCGTGTAATACGGAACTCCTACCTGACGCCTCAGTCTCCGCCCCACCGTCAGCAAACGCCACAAGAACAGCCGGCGGCGACACGGCAGCCAGTAACACAGCCTCCTCCTGAAGCACGCCTACTTCGACAGCACCGCCAGCATTATTCATACGCCCACGCAGCATCACCACGACGACCGGAACCGGAAATCTATATCTCACCAGCTCATTTGATGGAATCCATAGCTCCAGCCCTCTCTGATGTCGCCAACTTCTCACCGCCGTGCAGCAACAACTAGTGGGGATACTTTCTTTAATCGAAAGTGTATTGAAGGCCTTTGGAGCACCTTAAGATGGATCGCCCTGGGACCACGAGAAACCTGAAAATCTGTATATGGAACGCCAACGGAATGAAACACAAGAAAACAGAATTCGCTGAATTTTTACAACGTCACAAAATCGACATCGCACTTGTATCGGAGACGCACCTTCGTCCAACAACTGAGCTCAGATTTCGTAACATGTACGTGTATAGAACGGACAGCCAAGGCCAACGAGGTGGAGGGACCGCAGTTCTGCTTAAAAGGGAACTGCGGCACCATCATGAAACACCACCACACCTCCAACATCTGGAGGCAACAGCAGTAACGGTTCGATCGGCGGCAGGCAACATCACTTTCATCGCGGCGTACAACAGCCCCGGTAAAAACCTGGTGCCAGAGGACCTACGGAGTATCTTCAGCAATTTTGACAAAATCTTCCTAGGAGGTAACCTTAACAGCAAGCACGTCGATCGGCAAGAAGCGGACGTCCTAGATATTGCTCTCATCAAAAATATTGAGACGAACCTCGAGCTCCACACCGTCGACGATCTTTCGTCTGACCACCGACCTGTTATCAGCATAGTGGAAAACGCAACGGCCAAACTTCCGCCCCCCACCCCACAAACTCTGAACTGGGTCAATTTCGGACATATCTTGACAACAATGTCTGGCCGACTCAGGACGTTTCAACACCGGAAGCCATCGACATCGCGGTACAAACTTTGACGCAGAAGATTAAGGTAGCGAAACGGAGGGCAACTACTCACTCGGTCTACCCTGTAGTAGCTTTCGACGAGTTCCCGCCTCTACTCCAAGAACTGAAGACACAGAGAAACAGGAGCAGGCGACGTTGGCTCCGCTATAGAAACCCGATCGATCGACGAGAAACACACGTCTTAACACGAGAACTGCACAGGAGAGTGGCCGAGTGGTGACAGCAGGTGTGGGAAGATAAGATGGATGAATTCTTACTTCGAACCAAGAACGAAAGGCAGGTAGTCAAGAACATACGACACCAGCGGCCACCAAAACGAGCCATCAGAGGACCAGATGGCCTCCTCTATGACGAACTCGCCCAGGCGGAGCTGTATGCTACGACTTATCAAGAACAGATGTCTACACCAGCGACCCCCGTGAACGACGTCCGCCTGCAAGAACAGGAAGCCGTCGTTACAGCAGATTGGACTGCTTTTCGTACTGCGCCTGTGCAGAGCCGCCCACAACTCACCACACCAGCAGAGATCCGTAAAATTATCCGGAATACTCGGAATAACGTGCCAGGCAACGACTCCATAAGCAACACCGATTTGAAACAGTTGCCCAGGAAGCCAACTGTGCTCCTTACCGGAATTCTCAACAGCTGTGTTCTGCAGGGATATTTTCCTACGGCATGGAAGACGGCTCTAGTAGTTCCAATACCCAAGCCAGGTAAAGACCCAGCAGAACCCCACAGTTACCGGCCAATCTGCCTCTTGCCGACCCTTGGCAAGGTGCTCGAGAGAGTGCTGTTGAAGAGGCTCCATGACACGCTTACAGCGCATGATGTTCTATGACCCGAACAATTCGGCTTCAAGGACAAGTTATCTGCCGAACTTCAACTTCCTTGGATCACCGAACGGATACAAGAAGGATACAACAAGCAGCATTTCACGATTGGTGTCATCCTTGACATCGGAAAAGCTTACGGTAAGGTATGGCGGCCCAACCTTATCGTCAAACTGCATCGCACTACCCCTATTGCGGATTGTTACACTGGACTCATAGACAGCTTTCTGCAGGACAAGAAACTGTATGTCCGAGTCGACGATAAAAACTCCGAAATGAAACGGATCTCCGCAGGAATTCTGCAGGGCTCTGTCATTTCACCTCTGCTTTTCAACTTATATATAAATGACATCCCAACAGTCCCCCTTGTTACGGCGAGTTTTTATGCTGACGATACGGCCTTTCTGACAACTGGACGACAGTTGGACCAGCTAATCGCTAGGATGCAACGGCAACTTGCTGTAATGGAACGCCGGGCGCTGCAAAATAAGATAACGATCAACCCGACGAAGACGGCAGCCGTTCTGTTCACACGGAGGAAACCAGTTCTGAACGACAGACTCCAAATAGCTGATCAATTTATCCCATGGTCGCCGGGAGTGAAGTATCTCGGTGTCTACCTTGACGAAAAATTACTCCTTACGCAGCATATTGACGACAAGAAGACGGCAGCCCAGAAGATGGCCAGGTCATTGATTCCGTTCCTGAAGAGTAAGGATCTCAACCCTAAGACAAAACTCCAATTGTATAAGGCAACGGTGGAACCCACAATGTTATATGGCTCCACCTCGTGGGTAACTACGTGCGTCTCCAACTACAACAAACTCCAAGCGATGCAAAACATTTACTATGGATGGATCGCAGTAGCTCCCTGCAAAATGGCACAAGTATCGAGTACCGAAGTAAATAACGTTTCACCCCCCCCCAATAGGCAATCTGTCATAACACGAGGAAGCAGTCACACATAACAGCCTTGACACATTTCACCCTCCACAGCAGATAGACATCACCAAAGACAGCAGGCTAAAGGACCCATTGCGTGCCCTAGCCTAACTGAATGTGTAATAAAGTGTTTTCCTTTTATCCTTACATCCCATCCTAGAAGATTAAGTCATCAAGGATGATCTCTTCAGCCCACACTACACATTAAAAGAACCCTGCAAAAGATGATTGAGAGCAACAGTCTCATTTAGAACGCAACAGGACTCTTAGTGCTCGCTGCAGGGACGTTGGAAGTAGGTGTTGTGTGACAGCAACGTTCAGTTACGGGGACAAGAAGAAAGTTATCTAAGTGATATGTTATTTTTTCATTTGTGTTATCAGATGCCACGTTTATAATGCGGAGTCAGTGCTGAGCTTACCTGTATATCAAATTTTTTCTCTGTTTGCTTGAGCGCTTATTCATTCGCATTGGCTGAAGGAGTAAAGCGTTTATTTTTAATCACATTTATCCATCGATCATGTTCAATCCATGTAGCTGGCAGTATTTCTTTAATTTAGCCTCTATATGTACAGAACTGCACTGTAAAGTAGATGGCGTTTGTAAATATGTGCGTGTGTGTGTGTGTGTGTGTGTGTGTGTGTGTGTGTGTTAGAGAGAGAGAGAGAGAGGAAAAGGGAAAATGCTGAAATAAAATGAAGGAGTAGACGTTCCAATGTGGTAAAACAAGCTTGAAGAGTGTATGACGTTTCAGTAAAGTACTTAGTCCCTATCTCTAATTTAATACAGTTTAGGCCATACTGTTTGTGTCTGCTGTGTTAACGTGCACTGCAAATTCCCCCCCCCCCCCCCCCCCCACTGTTTGTTAACAACTGAATTCATACTTCCAGGTAAGAACGAGTTGTCTTCGCTTATGCCCGCTTGCTAAGATTTGTGACGTCTCCAGCCGTCTTATAAATGGAACAGAAGTGACGTAAGTATCTCTTTGCATCAGTATTAGCTTTCCATTATTTTTTATGTAGAAATTACTATAGATAAATCTAGGAGATATGATGTATAAGGGGTGGTCAGTAACTTCCAGTTCGAAAGCGCTAAGTCCAGAATCGGTACGCCAATCAGGCAAAATCGCCATAACCATTGAGACAGACATCCCACCGACGCATCAGGTTGAAGATGCCCGTTTGCTGAACACCTTGTCCTACTGCGTGAAGAAATTCGTAACTGCCTGCTGTAGTCCTCGACTGACGGGAATCGTCGACCTTTCAAGGCCTTTTCTAAGAGACCGAAGGCGTGATAATAGCATGGTGAGATATCAGGACCATACGGCGGGTACACGAGTGTCTCTCATTTTAGTTGGCGCGAAACTTCTGTGTTACATTTGCGATATGGGGACGCCCGTTGTCATGAACTTGGATCACCATTCCACAACGGTGGTTATCGACGCATATGCTGCCCATACATTCTTCATTTTCCGACGGATATCCTGCAGCCAAGGAAAGATAACAGCAAGGTTTTCCTGTTTCGACGCATGTGGTAGAAACGTCGCCATAGCTCATGTCTCCACATTCACTGCACGTATGTCGCAAAGACACGAATGCCACACCGATCCCTTGCCTACATGTCGATACTTAATACACTGAAGAGCCAAAGAAACTGGTACACCTGCCTAATATCGTGTAGAGTTACAGCGAGCACGCTTAAGTGCCACAACGTGACGTGACATGGACTCGGCTAATGTCTGAAGCAGTGCTGGAGAGAATTGACACTATGAATCCTGCGGGGCTGTTCATAAATCCATGACAGCATGAAGGAGTGGAGATCTCTGGACATCACGTCGCAAGGCATCCCAGATATCCTTGATAATGTTCATGTCTAGGGAGTTTGATGGCCAGAGGAAGTGCTGAAACTCAGAAGAGTGTACCTGGAGCCACTCTGTAGCAATTCTGGACGTGTGGCTTGTCGTATTGTCCTGCTGGAATTGCCCAAGCGTCATTATGGGTCGCCGCGAAAGTCGGAAGTGCGTCAGAGCCCCTGTATGGTGAAAGTTATGGTGATTCTCGTGTACGACTGTGATGGTGTTATCCTAACGCATTACGTTCCTCCACGGCAGGCCGACAATGCACGGTATTACTGTTCGCTTTTGGAGCATCACCTGCGGCCAGCTTTGCGAAAGAGGTGGCGTCACTTTCTGCGCAACCCACGCATCATTTTGCACGACAATGCGCGGGCACATACAGCGCAAGCTGTGGCTGCTCTGTTCGGTCGATGGGACTGGGAAGTACTGTACCAGCCACCATACGCCCGGACTTAATCCTTGTGACTTTGATTTGATTCCGAAGATGAAGGAACCACTTCGTGGCATTCGCTTCAGAACTGTTCCAGCGATTCGACAGGCAGTAGACCGCTCCATTCTCACCATCAATAGAACAGGCTCTGCTAACGGTATACTACGCCTTCCACATCGCTGGCAACGGGTTCTACACAACGCTGTGACTACTTTGAAGGACAGTAACAGTACGCAAACGTAATTCTTTTGTATCGGTTGTGAATAAATAGTTGCAACTACTTAAATTCCAACCCTCGTAATAATACTTTCTTACCGACAGCAACTCGGAAACAAGTACTGTCTGCAGGAAGAACCTGCTAACACAACTGCCTACATCGGCCGCTACTAGAGCCACAAACGACTCTCCATTCGAACTTGACGGAACTGTCAGGCATATCACAGACGTTGGTCTCTGCGAAAAATTTTTGGACACAGATGTTCACGAACTAATCTTAGCCGCGCATCTATTCCGCTACTTTCACCTCTCCCCCAATTAGACATGGGGAGTCGTACAGTAAAGGAATAAAGAAGAAACAGTACATGGCGTCACTGGTAGTCTCCTACTTTATGCACAAACAACTTCAGAGGATACCAATCCGCAAGCTCCTCAACAACTCTCAGATATTAGAATCAGAGATGCTGGAGGACAGGATGTGTTATGAGGAAGTGAGGAAGGAGAAACTCGGACTCTGTGATGAAAATGGTGAATGGCATGCCGCAATTCATTCTGTAGGAAATGAGTGAAATGCCACACGTTTTTATCAGCATCGAGTGGGACAGGAGCAGCACCAACATCCCCGCACAGCCAACACAAACGACACAGCGGCAAACACGTGGGCGGCATGGACATACACACAAATAGCCATGAGAGATGGCAGCACACGAGCCACAGGCAACTCAGGTCAGCACGATGAATTTTTCTCGCAATGCATATGCATCCTCCGTATGTGGCACCCCGGGCTCCCACCCCCTGCAGGATTCTCTTGTGGCATTTCAGAAGAGAGGTGTTCACTATGAAACTGCGCAAAATGAATATTACACCCAGGGGGCCCCCTCTCACTCCTCCCCCCTCCCCCCCTCCCCCTCCTCCATCTCGCCACGGAGCGGTCAAACTGACGCCCGACGAACTACAAGCAACCGAAAAGCTGTTGATGAAGTTCTGAAAGCTGATATTGTTTGTCAGTCTGATATCCTTGGGCTATACCCGTACATCTTCTCCCCCAAAAAGATGGAACATATAGATGACGTGGTGATTATTGGGCTTCAGTTCTCGAAAAATCCCTGGTAATTGTCTAATACCAAACGTTCAAGACTTTACTCACATCTTATCAGATATTTCTGTGTGTAATTTTCTAGATAATCGGAAAGCTTGCCTGCAAATTCCTATGACTACTGAGGACATATCCAAGACAGTGACCGGGAGAGATGGTGCAGTGATTAGCACAATGGAATCGCATTCGGGAGGACGACGGTTCAAACTCGCGTGTGGTCATCCTGATTCAGGTTTTCCGTGATTTCCCTAAATCGCTTCAGGCAAATGAAGGGATGTTTCCTTCAAAAGAGCACGGCCGACTTCCTTCGTCATCCTTCCCCAATCCGATAGGACCGATGACCTCGCTGTTTGGTCCCTACCCAAAATCAATCAACTATCCAACGAAGACAGTGATCATAACACCATTCAGGCCCTATGAAGTTTTGTTTATGTCTTATGGTTTGAAAAGCACAGCTCAAGCGTGGCAACACTTCATTGTCAATGTCATCTTCAAATTTCTTTTCTGTTATGTATAATTGGACCGTATTTTGGCCTTTTTATCCTCTCCGCATGAACATGAGTAGTATCTTACCATCACTTTTGAGACTCTTGAACATTTTGGTGTGATAACAAACAATGACTAGTGTCAGCCTAGGTAACTCGAAGTAATGTTTCTGGGACACACTGATAGTTTGTAATGAGATTTGCTCTACGATCCAGTGCATAGAACTAATCTGTCAGTTTCCACCTAGGAATTGTCACGAATTGCGCCGAATTCTCGGCATTATTGATTTTTAAAGACGTCACTTACGTCACACGGCAGCCATACAGACACTACTGACAAACGCATTGGCCGGCGAACATTTCTTACTTGGACATCCCAAATGCATTCAGCGAAATTAACCTCAGTTTATCGGATGCTAGGACATTAGCTCAGCACCTTGTAACAGCTTGCTTGTCAATCACTTCTGATGTGAACGCTGCCGCTATTGGAGTGGTCCTTCAGCAGACAGCAGCAGGTGAACAACAACCATTACGTTTCTGACTCCTAACGTAAGTGGTCATCTTATGATAGACAACTTCTTTCAGTCTACAGAGCGATGCGCCATTTCAAGGATGACATTTAGTGGCGCTGACAATTTACTACTTATACCGACCACTAGTAGTGTGTAAGTCTAGGGACTGGCGACCTTAGCAATTTGGTCCCATAGGAACTTACCACAAAGTTCCAATTACCATTCTGGGTTCCTTTGCACAAGTCTCTCGTGGTGTGTCATAAAACAACCTCTGGCCACTGGTCTCACTTAATATGTGTAAATCTATCTTTGACAGCTTGCAAGGGCTCTCACATCCGGAGGCCCTCAAGAACATTAGTCACTGACTGTTCTGATTGCCCGAATGTGAAATGAGACTACTTTTTGGACGCAAACTTGCACAGCACGCCAATATTTCAAGGTGGGACGACACACACAGCCACCACTTCGTTGATACGAAATGCCTACAGGCAAACATATTTATCTTGATCCCTTCCCAGAGTAGTAAGGCTTCCGATACTTTGTCTCTGTCATCGATTGCGTCACCCACTGGACTGAAGTCCTTGCTAGACGTTATGGCGGAGACGATGGAAAGAGCGTTTATCAACTTGTGGATTCACATTTTGGCTGTGTGGCTGGTCCCGGCGGAGGTTCGAGTCCTCCCTCGGGCATGGGTGTGTGTGTTTGTCCTTAGGTTAATTTAGGTTAAGTAGTGTGTAAGCTTAGGGACTGATGACCTTAGCAGCTAAGTCCCATAAGATTTCAGACACATTTTTTGACACATTTTGGCTGCCCGACCTCTGTCACTACTGACCAGAGCCGCCAATACGAATCTGTGCTGTCGTCGGAACTTGGAACCATTTGGGACGTCCAGCACTACAGTGCCATTGGTGATCATCTGCAAAGTAAAGGTTTAGTGGAACACTGGTGCTGGATGTTTCAGGCAGCGACGGCCACTGGACAGAATCTTTACCAAACTTGGGGGCTGTTAGGCGTACGATCTGTGTACAAGGAAGGTCTTCATGCCTCTTTAGCAGGAATTGTTTACAGTGAACAACTCAATCTACCAGCAGACTTCGTTTCACCAGTGCAGTCCCCAGAGACAAAGGAACTCCCGGCTCTCGTCAATAGAGTGAAACGGCACATCACACAGCCCACAATATCCCCAACACAGGCACACAGTTCGCAGAACAGTTTTATATATATAGCTTTAGACGACTTTGATTTCGTCATGTCGTTGGATGACACTATGCGACTTGCACTGCAGCCACCATACTCTGGCCCTCACTAAGTTCTCAGACGAGGAATTAGTACCTTCGATATTTTGCTACATGGAAAACCTGCTATTGTGTTACTGAACTGCCTTAAAATTAAAACTGCAAGGATTTTTCGTGATGCCACCGGCACAGCTCACGCCGAACCTGATAGGACAAGTGGCACCCCTTACCTCACCCCGCAACGTTATAGAGCATGGGATACTTCAAACACTGACAACACGCTCACACTCAGACTAGATGTGCAGATATTCCATGTGGTCGGTATACAAGTGAAACTTACTGACGACTTTATTGTGATCGAAGGACAGCTCGGGGAATGCCAAGTAGACAACGAGTTTATTTACAGGAAGTTCACTTGCGGGTAAAAACTTCCAGGTCACACTGGAGCTGCTGCGATTACATTAAGATACTCAGTTGAGAGGTTTCACACTTCCACAGCTCTTAGGTTACAACAATCGCCTCCTAGAACGCAAGCGGAGTCTGATATTAGGGGGCCCACTATCGTGTTGCCTCCGCAATCAGCATCCCACCACCACAAATCAGCACAGACCACCAATGCCGCTACAGCCGCCCCCGTCGACACTCAATCTACCTCAGCCAAAACCACCTATGCTGAAATTTGGTGGTGATCGCGGCACCATGTTTTTTCCCTCTCTTTCGGCGAGAAATCGCTCAGCAGTGCACTGCATAGTAACCAACCATGGCACCGTTAGTCACGCGACCGCAGCAGCTGTGAACTATGGTGACCTCCTCCCAGTGCTCCACACTCCCTAAAGAGAGCGGTGGGGGGGGGGGGACCCTGTGGGGTTCTTACCATCGATAACGAGATAATAAGACTCTTTGGTCAGCGGCTGAGCACTCGTCAGGAAATTGTCTTTGGTAATTGGGCTCCGCTGTGAAAAACCACCTAGTGCACAGGCGTTCGACTTGTAACTCCATATTGTGATACGTTGTTTAAGCCTAAATCTGCGTTCTGCATTTTGCTGCAAGTATTTCCCCGAAAAAATATCACAACTTTTAAAGTGATTGTGATAGCTACACAGCATTGAGAATAAATTTGCCAAAAGAATTTACCTTGCCTAAGAATGACTAATACTCATTCAAACCTTTTGTTGCAAGTAGATTGTCATTCACTTTATCGTTTGCTGATTTGGACCTGAGACTCTCTTTGTTACCATAGTAGCCAAGGTACTGAATGCTGGGTTGGAAACCTACAATTACTGCTTCATTTTCATTTGAGGTAAGCCCACTAAATAACTATTTTAAATTATTGTTATATTGCCCCTAGATAGCCTCACAGAATATAATGTCACACTGCATAATTTACATTCGAGGTACTCCCTGTATAAGCTGCTCTGAATATTTTCAAAATATTGTGGAAGAACACCAGCTGCGAGAGGTAGACTATTACAGTGATGTCGACAGAGAGGCACATTGATTACCATAAGATGCTATGATTTTGCATCTAAAGGTAATTGTAAGTAAACGTCGGCTAAGATGTGTTACTTTAGGCTTTCGTCTCACTTTTCACTCGAGTACCACTGTAGGAATCATTGGTGAGAAACTGGAAAGGGAACTTGTTGAATTGTTAAGCACGTGCTCGCCTCGACTTATTTTTTACTCAGTGATCAATAATACTTTGAACAGACTGACGGTGTCGGTGTGGGTAGTCACTTGTCACTCATTGTGTCCAGTCTTTTTACGGAAGGTTTCGAGGAGGGAGCACTTCAGTCACCAGATTTGAAACGTATGTGCTTCAGGCGATTTGTGGATGACACCTTTGTTGTCTGGCCCCACAACACTCCATCGCTGGATTCATTTTTGAAAAACCTAAATTTTCTTCATTCGAACATCAAGTTTACGATGGAGATGGAGAAGAATGACGAACTATCGTTGTTGGACATGTTGGTGAGCAGAAAAAAAGGATGGCATCTAGGGTCACGATGTGAACCGTAAACCTACACACATCTACTTGCAAGTATGCTTACAGGCCGCCACCTGTTACCATCCTGCACAACGAAGTGGTGTGCTTAGGACATTGGTCCACAGAGCACTAACCATATCAATCCAGACATCTTATTTGATGAGATACGCCACCTCTGACCCGTATTTTTCGAGAAGGGATACTAGGGACGGACGATTGGAAGTGTGTTAAGCCCGGCGCGTGTTATGCACAGTAAGGAGCTGGAAGAAAGCGAAGAACGAAGGGGAATGGTCGTATTGCATACGTCGGCGGCATTTCTTCGGAAATAGGAAGATTATTGTTGAAACATAAACTCGTCTTTCGTCTGTCAACGAAACTCAGAGCTCTTTTAGGCTCAGTGGGAGATGTTCTATTTTTAAGAAAGCCTGCTGTCTATAGGATTCCCTGTTGCGGCGGGATATCAGACACTGGACAAACCTGACACACTGTGGAACACAGATGCGTCGAACATCGGCGACACACGCGTCTGGACCAGCCATAGAAATCCGCAGAGCCGGCCGCGGTGGCCGAGCGGTTCTAGGCGTTTCAGTCCGAAACTGCGCGACAGCTACGGTCGGAGGTTCGAATCCTGCCTCGCGCGTGGATGTGTGTGATGTCCTTAGGTTAGTTAGGTTTAAGTAGTTCTAAGTTCTAGGGGACTGATGACCTCAGATGCTAAGTCTCATAGTGCTCAGAGCCATTTGAAATCTGCAGTGACCAAGCAAGGCCACAGTACAGGGCACGGTACGAAATACAAAAACACCAAAACTCTCTCGTAGACGTTTCCGCTCTGGGACGGCGTTATTAAAGAAGTAATGGAAATTCGCGGCTCTATTGATCTCCTGAACAGTGACACACTTTACCAACTTCCCACAGCGTAGGATCCAGCTATGGTTTAGTTACACTTAATTTTAACATTCTGAAACTGAGATACGTTATTGTGGACCTTCAGGTACAAAGCAAAACTATCTCATATCGTGCAATTTTTGCTGCTATTTCCCTGGGACAATCAGAAGAAATGTTTTTCCTTACTTCGTTGGAGCTCCTCTATTTCTTCGTTCTTCTTGAACATAAATATAGAATGATTAAATAGGTTAATGAATAACGTAGTCGACGCCAACATATTTTGAGGCTCGTCGTTTATTATAGAAAATCTATCGCAAAATGTAAGCACGCCACTGCTTGCGTCTGCTCAGTTCCATAACTACACTACATGATCAAAAGTATCTGGGCACCTACTAGTGGACATTAATAGGACCTATGTCCTTCTTCGTCAGTACGTGAGATCTGCATGGTCTTGGTTTAGCTTTGGTCGTACCTTCACGTAACCACTTCAGCTTCACGTCACCATCACATCACCAACAGTCGACTTTGGTACCATCAGATGGATTGAAATGATGACTTGCTCCTCAAGTGACACCCAATGACTAGCCCACCTTCGAAGTCAACAAGCTCTCCTGAGTAGCCTGTTCTGCTGTTACTGCTTTTGTACTGACAACACAGTAGTCCCCTCTCCTCTTCTTTTATACTTCTGTCTCCTAACAGCTGGTGGTCAATTCTTATATTACTTAGAGGTGTCTGGATACTACTGATCAGATAGTGTACCTGGAGAAGACAAGTAAGATCTGTCTCATCACATTCTTTTCATTTACTTCAAGACAACTTCAAATGAGACTGCGGCAGAGATAAAATTACTCAATTGAGAGTCCACTCAATATTAAAGAGTATATACTAGGACAAAAGTTAAGTTGAAAACGTTACGTAAAACCACAAAGCTGAACGGAAAGAGTCATGGCCCAGCCAAGGGAGAAGTCATACATTATACTTATCAAAGTGCAAATTTTCACGTAAAGAGATGTGGTGAAGAATGTAACAAATGCCACACAGAGCAGTGTGACTGGCAGTGCTGTGAAAATCAATACACACTGCTGGCCACCGTAAATGCAACACCCTGAAGGAAGCATCCGAATCAAGTGAAATTTACACCATGAGTTTGCAGCGATGAGATATGCAACTGATTAGAATTTCAACGCAGACGCACATCACGCGCGCCTGTTGCGCCACCTCATAGCGCCATTTAAGGCTTGGCGATTTCGACGAGTGTACGTTCGGCACGTGTGTTTACCTTGTGGTTATTTCACAAGACGATCAGTTATGCCTCGTAGAAAACAGCGTACATCTTTTGATCAAGTATCCGGGTTCGACAGAGGAAGGATAGTGGCTTACCGAGATTGTGGATTATCATACAGAGAAATCGCTAGTCGTGTTGGACGAAACCAAACAACTGTAATGCGGATATGTGACCGTTGGATGCAGGAGGGTACGACGGACCGACGTGGTCGATCGCATTCACCTCGGTGCACCACTGCACGTGCTAATAGGCAAACTGTGCGCATGGCAGTGACGGATCGCTCAGTGACATCCCGAACCATAGCACAGCACATTGCGTCTGTAACGCATCATCCAGTGTCTGCGCGTACCATTCGACGCCGTTTACAGCAGAGTGGTCTGTCCGCAAGACGTCCATTGCTTCGTCTACCATTGACGCAGAACCACAGACGTCTCCGTCGCCAATGGTGTGATGACAGACGGATGTGGACGGCAGAATGGAATGACGTTGTCTTTACTGACGAGGCACGCTTCTGTCTGCAGCACCACGATGGTCGGATTCGAGTGTGGAGACACCTTGGAGAGAGGATGCTGGACAGCTGCACTATGCACCGCTACACTGGTCTTGCACCGGGTATTATGGTATGGGTCGGTATTGGATATTACTCTCGCACGCCTCTAGTACGCATTGCCGGTACTTTAAATAGCCGGCGCTACATATCCGAGGTTCTGGAGCCAGTTGTCCTTCCTTACCTTCAGGGCTCGGCCACAGCCATATTTCAACAGGATAATGCGCGACCACACGTGGCACGCATTGTCCAAAGGTTCTTCGTCAATAACCATATTTAATTGCTTCCCTGGCCGGCTCGCTCTCCGGATCTTTCGCCGATAGAAAACATGTGGTCCATGGTTGTTCAACGAGTGACCCAGATTACATCCCCAGCTGCCACACCAGATGATCTTTGGCAACGTGTGGAAGCTGCTTGGGCTGCTGTACCCCAGGAACACATCCAACGTCTCTTTGACTCAATGCCGAGACGTGTGGCAGCGGTGATCTCCAACAATGGCGGCTACTCTGGCTACTGATTCTGGCAGGAACCACATGTCACAGACGTCTGTAAACGTAATAATTTGATACTTGGTCAACATGTTATCTACAAAATAAATTTTGTTGTGCTACCTCTTGTCTTTCTTGGTGTTGCATTTACGGTGGCCAGCAGTGTAGTTCTCTTTTGACATAAGAAAGCTGAAAAAATTTGTACGAGCTTCAAAACGTACTTAGTTTTTCGTAGTATGGTTAGCATTGTATTCACCAGATTCGTCTGATGTCCAACATTAAGGTAGCAGGGAGCGAACCCTCTACTACAAATAGTAATGGCTATATTCAGGTGGCATGTTTGCACTTTGCAACAGTCTGGTCGCTGAAATAATTTCGCTACAACAATAATAGCCTTTCAACACCATGGAAATCAATTAACAATCGTTTATTAAAATAATATGCGCATGAAAATACATAACTGAAGTTTGATGAGGAGTTGTCGTACTGAAGTATAGTTCCGAACACAGGTCTAACTTACCTCACTGATCAATGACCAACTAATCTAACAGTAGTTTAGTCTGGACTACTGCCGGTGACCGCTACTGAAGACCAGCATAGATAATGATAAACTCTTCGACACACAGCGCTGATTGCGGCGGCGTGACGGTACGTGTTGATACCGCTTTTGACTCAGTGACAACGGCAACTGTAAGTGCGGTAACTGTCAGAGTGAAGCTGCCCAACCGAAAGAACAGTGGCCAGCAGAAGACCTTTCATCTGCGAACTATTTGCTAATGGAGGAAGTAGTCCATGGTATCAGCACACTCGTGTGGCGGAAGCATGGTAAGGCTCCCGTTACGTGTGGCGACTGATCGGATGTGGCGTCACGTTGGAGACTGCATGGCTTCTGGCGCCGTCTCTGCGTGTCGCTGTATACTGCATCACGCAATGGACGCAGCAGTCAGAAACCGCTTAATTAACACTCTTTGGAGCAGAGAAATCGCTACAGACAACCGGTTGTGTCGAAAAAAAAAAAAAAAAAAACCTCCATTCTAAGTGCCGTTTGGTGGCACGTGCTGCGTCTCCAGCTGTAATCGGGATAACAGGACTAGAGTTGACTGTTCAGTCTTTCAACTTGCCCCGATGAGTCATTAACTAGGGGAGGTTGCCAGCGTGCGATCGACTTTTAAAGCTGTCCATTAAGTGATGTAAGTTAAGATCCCAGGTACACATACCGCAGCAATTCACCCTGGTGGGTTCTCGTTTGCGAATAATTGAAAAAATTCTGAATTTTCCGTGATACTTAATGGCGTTAAAAAAGTTGAATTGTATGGGCATGCTGCGTGTTACAATGTTTAGGGTAACTGTTTCACATGTAGGAGGTTGTGGGTTCGAAACTCGTCAGGTGCAGAAAGTTTTATTATTATTTTTAGACCTGTATCGAAATTACTTCGATCATCATTTTTATTCAGTTAATGGTTTAAATGTAGTTTTTGATTTCTATTCCTTTGTCACACCATTTTAATCCCCGTATGAACTTTTTCAATTGTTTCATTTTTTTTATTTACGTCATTCTTTTTCCAATCGCAATTTTTGCGAATATGAATTACTTATATTTACCTATTATAATATTCAATTATTTGAAAATTCCGATCTATCAGTCAAAAAACAAAAGACGAAATACCTATTTATATTTATGCAGCGTGGTGAAAAATGTATTTTTGATACGAGATGTGCAATTCGGTTTTTTTTGCCCTTAATCGTCATACAAACATTTAAAACATAACCTAAATACCTATTGCACAAAATAACGCAGATGAAAATTTAAATTAAAGATAGGTTTATTAGTAAAACGAAATACAAACAAAAAGAGATATAGATATAATGAACGCAATAATGTGGACGAAAAAACAGGGCGATAAAACAAAAGAAATTAAATCGAAATAACACATAAAATTAATTAAAAACACACGAACAAAGATGAAATGAAATGATCGTGTGGCATTTATTAGCCGGGATATCCCCTTCGGGGTTCTACCGCCGTATTGCATGTCTTTTTAGCTGACACTACTTCAGCGACTTGCGTGTCAATGGTGATGAAAATGATGACAGAGGACACACAGCAGCCAAGCCCCTGCCGGGAATTGAAGCCGAGCCTTGCGTGGTAGGCGGTAACGCTACCGCTGCGCTACGGAGGCCGACTTGAACAAAGATATCAAGTGGACAAAGAATGATACGAAGAAAAATGAGACCAAATGAAGAAATTGATATTATGATTAAAATTATGTGACAAAGGAATGGAATTAAAAATTACATTTAAATCAATTAATTGTATAAAAATGATGATGAAAGTCATTTCGATAAAGATTTTTAAAAAAGCTTACTGCTCCTGACAACATCCTACCCCACAGCTTCCTACATGCGAAGCTGTTATCCTATCCATTACCCCATGCAGACTACATTATGTAACTTTTTTAACTCTGTTGAGTGCGAGGCAAAAGTCTGATTCTTTTCGTCAATTATTCGCAAACAAGGGTCCAACAGGGTCACTGGCTGCAGTGTGATACCTTGGATCTTAATCTACATCAGCGTATTTCAAAAACTTCTCGTTGTAAGCTTAGACAGTTGTTACATGGTGCGAAATGTTGTCAGCAACTGCTTTTGCGACATACAGAACACGGAACATCTGTCACGTCTTGTTCACCAGATGATGACCGCTACCTACACATGATGGCTAGTGGTTATCCTGAGAAGTTTGAAACTGAATTGTGCGCTGCCCGTTTTGAGGCAACTGCGACGGCTGTGTCGACTCACACAGGAAGCAACCATCTCTACAGCATCAGTTTGGCCTCTGCACTTCCATACCAAACAACCGTACAAATCCATAGCTTCATGGTGTGCAAAGAAGGTGGGAAGATTAAAGTTCAGAAGGAACCAAGAATTTAAGGGTATGGAATTGTCCATATAGGTACTGATCTATATCTCAAGTAGACAGCCGCATGGATTAAGGATATAGGTTGGTCAGCCATAATTTGGACTTTATCATGTTCGCATGTCGGATGCTAAAATGTATTTTATATTAAAAAATACCTTCTATCATGTTGAATGCGAAGAAACTTTCACTCTAAGAAAACTATTACATTATGCGTAATGTATATTGTCGATGGTTAACTAGAAAGTGTTACCGAAAATTGAGAGACTATGTATGTAAATAAGTAGAAAAGATCTACGTAAAAAGCGCTTTCATTTTTTTCGTAAGGGAAAAAGTGATGTTTTAAGGAAGCAGAGACTTTCTCTTTTTGTACCTACTTCTGTGTTCGCTGCCAATATACTAATGTTGCTGAGTCTCTTGTTATACACTTTTATAAAATAATAATGTTTTCGTTCTTAAATCACAGGTGTCTGTCATTCCCTGTGACTAACCTTTTGATGCACAGTCCTGAATTTTTTAATGAATATATGTTTTGTAGGCCAGTGTATCGGGAAACTGCGCTCACATAAAAAGTGGTTCAAATGGCTCTGAGCACTATGGGACTTAACTGCTGAGGTCATCAGTCTCCTAGAACTTAGAACTACTTAAACCCGACTAACCTAAGGACATCACACACATCCATGTCCGAGGCAGGATTCGAACCTGCGACAGTAGCGGCGCCCACGTAGTTTGAGGACAAGGCGACCACTTACTTGTTGCGTCACGTTGTTTAATTACCTCACTGTTTAAAAGTGTAACCTGAAGATACATTTTCACGAACTCTGATCGAATATTCGTTACCGCTTTTTACGCGGAAGTGACGGTAGTACACTCCTGGAAATTGAAATAAGAACACCGTGAATTCATTGTCCCAGGAAGGGGAAACTTTATTGACACATTCCTGGGGTCAGATACATCACATGATCACACTGACAGAACCACAGGCACATAGACACAGGCAACAGAGCATGCACAATGTCGGCACTAGTACAGTGTATATCCACCTTTCGCAGCAATGCAGGCTGCTGTTCTCCCATGGAGACGATCGTAGAGATGCTGGATGTAGTCCTGTGGAACGGCTTGCCATGCCATTTCCACCTGGCGCCTCAGTTGGACCAGCGTTCGTGCTGGACGTGCAGACCGCGTGAGACGACGCTTCATCCAGTCCCAAACATGCTCAATGGGGGACAGATCCGGAGATCTTGCTGGCCAGGGTAGTTGACTTACACCTTCTAGAGCACGTTGGGTGGCACAGGATACATGCGGACGTGCATTGTCCTGTTGGAACAGCAAGTTCCCTTGCCGGTCTAGGAATGGTAGAACGATGGGTTCGATGACGGTTTGGATGTACCGTGCACTATTCAGTGTCCCCTCGACGATCACCAGTGGTGTACGGCCAGTGTAGGAGATCGCTCCCCACACCATGATGCCGGGTGTTGGCCCTGTGTGCCTCGGTCGTATGCAGTCCTGATTGTGGCGCTCACCTGCACGGCGCCAAACACGCATACGACCATCATTGGCACCAAGGCAGAAGCGACTCTCATCCCTGAAGACGACACGTCTCCATTCGTCCCTCCATTCACGCCTGTCGCGACACCACTGGAGGCGGGCTGCACGATGTTGGGGCGTGAGCGGAAGACGGCCTAACGGTGTGCGGGACCGTAGCCCAGCTTCATGGAGACGGTAGCGAATGGTCCTCGCCGATACCCCAGGAGCAACTGTGTCCCTAATTTGCTGGGAAGTGGCGGTGCGGTCCCCTACGGCACTGCGTAGGATCCTACGGTCTTGGTGTGCATCTGTGCGTCGCTGCGGTCCGGTCCCAGGTCGACGGGCACGTGCACCTTCCGCCGACCACTGGCGACAACATCGATGTACTGTGGAGACCTCACGCCCCACGTGTTGAGCAATTCGGCGGTACGTCCACCCGGCCTCCCGCATGCCCACTATACGCCCTCGCTCAAAGTCCGTCAACTGCACATACGGTTCACGTCCACGCTGTCGCGGCATGCTACCAGTGTTAAAGACTGCGATGGGGCTCCGTATGCCACGGCAAACTGGCTGACACTGACGGCGGCAGTGCACAAATGCTGCGCAGCTAGCGCCATTCGACGGCCAACACCGCGGTTCCTGGTGTGTCCGCTGTGCCGTGCGTGTGATCATTGCTTGTACAGCCCTCTCGCAGTGTCCGGAGCAAGTATGGTGGGTCTGACACACCGGAGTCAATGTGTTCTTTTTTCCATTTCCAGGAGTGTATTTTAAGGTCAACGAGCGTTCAAACGATGGTGATTCTCAATAGCCATAAGAGCCTGATACGTCGAAAGAACACAATCGTCGATGGCATAGAAATCTAAAACAATAGTGACTGAGTGCTTCAAAAAGATTAAATATTTGGTGATGTGTGTCAAATTGCTGACCATGTCGTACCACCGCAATTGTAACGCGTCTTTGCTGAGGCAAAATGATATTTATGCACAGCATATATTTTATTAAATGAAAAATTTCACTCCCTTTTTCCTGCTCCCGTGGAAGAGTAGGTTACATCGCCCTCCATCCCTATGGAGGGTGATTTGAATGCTACACTATTTCGGGATTACCTACTGTCCAGTCCACCAATCAACAATTAGGAGATGGATTCGTGTTTCAAGATGATAATGCATGAGTAAATCGCGCCCATTTCGCGAACACCTTCCACCATGAACCAGTCGAATAGAAGGGCTGGTGTTGTCTGCTGAGATAAAGTCCACTGAACACGGTTGGGATCAATTATAACTTGCTTCATGTTGTTCGAGGAACGTTCCACCCACGCTGGATGACCTCAGGTTTGATGCCGTCGAAGAGTAGAACTGCTTTCAACAGCAACGTCTCCACCATCTTGAGCACAAGAAGTCGAGGAGGATCCAATGACATTACGTGACACTGAATGTTACCCGGAAGCAGATACTATACACATCAAAAAAAGTTTTGCATCACCCCGATTCACAGAACTCCTGAAGATGACGTTGTCTGTGGATATTGTATCACCGACACAGTCCCTTTGACTGTTCAGAGGTGTGACTAAACCCGACCAAAGAAGTAAACAACCATGAATGAGTAGCGCCTACTAGACGGAGGAGGTCCGACAGCCGATCAGTTCAAGTGATTCCACCAGGAAGGAGGTACACGGCTCGTGTTGTCTACAGTTCAACCATGCCTAGACGGTCAATACCGCGGTTCGATCGCGTCCGCATTGTTTCTTTGTGCCACAACAAGGGAAGTGTCCAGGCGTCTCGGAGTGAACCAAAGCGATGTTGTTCGGACATGGAGGAGATACAGAGAGACAGGAACTGTCGATGACATGCCTCGCTCAGGCCGCCCAAGGGCTGCTACTGCAGTGGATGACCGCCACCTACGGATTATGGCTTGGAGGAACCCTGACAGCAACGCCACCATCTTAAATAAAGCTTTTCGTTCAGCCACAGGACGTTGTGTTACGACTCAAACTGTGCGCAATAAGTTGCATGATGCGCAATTTCATTCCCGACGTTCTTGGCGAGGTCCGTCTTTGTAACCACGACACCATGCAGGGCGGTGCAGATGAGCCCAACAACATGCCGAATGGACCGCTCAGGATTAGCATCACGTTCTCTTCACCGTTGAGTGTCGCATATCCCTTCAACCAGACAATTGTCGGAGAAGTGTTTGGAGACAATCCGGACAGGCTGAACGCCTTACACACACTGTCTAGTGAGTGCAGCAATGTGGAGGTTCCCTTCTGCTTTGGGGTGGTATTATGTGGGGCCGACGTACGCCATTGGTGGTCATGGAAAGCGCCGTGACGTCTGTACGATACGTGAATGCCATCCTCTGACCGATAGTGCAACCATATCGGCAGCATAATGGCGAGCATTCGTCTTCAGGGACGACAATTCACGCCTAAATGAAGCACATCCTGTGAATGACTTCCTTCAGGATAACGACATCTCTCGACTAGAGTGGCTAGCATGATCTCCAGACATGAACCCTATCGAACATGCCTGGGATGGACTGAAAAGGGCTGTTTATGGGTGACGTGACCAGCCAACCACTCTGAGGGATCTACGCCGAATCACCGTTGAGGAGTGGGAGAATCTGGACCAACAGTGCCTTGATGAACTTACGGATAGAATGCCACGACGAATACTGGCATGCATCAATGCAAGAGGACGTTCTACTGTGTATTAGAGGTACCGTTGTGAACAGCGATCTGGGCCACCACCTCTGAAGGTCTCGCTGTATGGTGGTACAACATACAATGTGTGATTTTCATGAGCAATAAAAAGGGCGGAAATGGTATTTATGTTCATCTCTATTCCAATTTTCTGTACAGGTTCCAGTACTCTCGGAACCAAGATGGTGCAAAATTTTATTGATGTGTGTAATTTCACAGATGTGCAAAACTTCTGAACGGATTCCCTTTATTAAATGAAGTAACAAGTTTAATGTTACCAGCCACTATGTGTTTATTTACACGACGCGTTTCTAAGATTTAAACTTACATCACCAGGCGAGGGGGATTTACGTGGTTTAATATGACGCGTATATGTTCTGTTAAAACTGTAGAGTAAACTGTGGTACGGTCTCTGTAGTCACAGGCACCTTTAACTCTCGTGCTACGCCGTCATTGCAATATTTTCTGAGGTGTTTTCATACTAGGAAATAGCCTCGATTGACTGACTGGGCAGGTTCACTTTAAATTTGAACGTTTTTGATTTGGATTTACCGCGAAGTAAACGTGTCTCGTTTGATGTCGATAATAGTCACAGTAAAGCCTAAACAATAATGTTTGCATCTAAAGTTAATCTGAAGATTTGGGTTGAAAAGAATGGGAAAGAGATAGGAAGGAAACAATGACTCCCAGCCGCACAGGCATTGTGACAATGCAATAGCGAGAGTTGAAAATTTGTGGCAGACCGGGACTTGATCCCAAATACTCTCCTTCTCTAGAACGGTTGTCTTAACCACCTTGCCATCCGGACACACGTTTCGTTAGACCCAAATTCCCAACTTACTACTCGTCGCACCGCATCGACCCCCGCCCATTAAACTTCCTACTCGCAGATTTCTGATTCCGTAGGAGTTCGGACGTTGGTTGCGCATCTACAGTGGAACTTTTTCATCAAACAGCTGTCGCTCCCGTAGAATTATGTATCGGAGTGGATTCTGTTCTGCCGCACATGTCAGACGAAACTGACACCACTCATGTCTACAAAGTTAATCTGCCTAGATATTTTCGAATATAAAAACACCTCACACGGATTGCAATTACGATGTGACACGATAGAGGAAGGAGGCTGAGACCACTGCAGACGTCGCCTCGGGTACAAAATACGTACATGCCATATTAATCCACCTGATGATGAAGGTTCAAATGTTCGAAACACGTTGTGGGGAAACCATGAACAGTGACTAGTAACAATAAACTTCTTGTTTCATTCAACATTAGTAACACTCACAGTGAAGTCTAACTAAAATGTTCGCATTTGAAAAGTACCTTTAATTTGGTTATTGTTTTGTTTATATTTCATGTTAATGTTAGTTATCCCCCCCCAGGAACCATGGACCTTGCCGTTGGTGGGGAGGCTTGCGCGCCTCAACGATACAGATAGCCGTACAGTAGGTGCAACCACAACGGAGGGGTATCTCTTGAGAGGCCAGACAAACGTGTGGTTCCTGAAGAGGGGTGCAGCCTTTTCAGTAGTTGCAGGGACAACAGTCTGGATGATTGACTGATCTGGCCTTATAACACTAATCAAAACGGCCTTGCTGTGCTGGTACTGAGAAAGGCTGAAAGCAAGGGGAAACTACGGCCGTAATTTTTCCCGAGGTCGTGCAGCTTTACTGTATGGATAAATGATAATGGCATCCTCTTGGGTAAAATATTCCGGAGGTAAAATAGTCCCCCATTCGGATCTCCGGGCGGGGACTACTCAAGAGGACGTCGTTATCAGGAGAAAGAAAACTGGCATTCTACGGATCGGAGCGTGGAATGTCAGATCCCTTAATCGAGCAGGAAAGTTAGTTCAAATGGCTCTGAGCACTATGGGACTCAACATCTTAGGTCATAAGTCCCCTAGAACTTAGAACTACTTAAACCTAACTAACCTAAGGACATCACACACACCCATGCCCGAGGCAGGATTCGAACCTGCGACCGTAGCAGTCCCGCGGCGCCGGACTGCAGCGCCAGAACCGCTAGACCACCGCGGCCGCCAGCAGGAAAGTTAGAAAATTTAAAAAGGGAAATGGATAGGTTAAAGTTAGATATAGTGGGAATTAGTGAAGTTCGGTGGCAGGAGGAACAAGACTTCTGGTCAGGTGAATACAGAGTTACAAATACAAAATCAATTAGGGGTAATGCGGAAGTAGGTTTAATAATGAATAAAAAAATAGGAGTGCGGGTAAGCTACTACAAGCAGCATAGTGAACCCATTATTGTGGCCAAGATATAGGAAAAGGGAGAGAAGGAAACATAGTATGTCAATATGGACTGGGGGAGAAGAAATGAAAGAGGAAGCCGCCTGGTAGAATTTTGCACAGAGCATAACATAATCAACTAACACTTGGTTCAAGAATCAAAAAAGAAGGTTGTATACATGGAAGAAGCCTGGAGATACTGACAGGCTTCAGATAGATTATACAGGGTGTTACAAAAAGGACGGCCAAACTTTCAGGAAACATTCCTCACACACAAAGAAAGAAAATATGTGGACATGCGTCCGGAAACACTTACTTTCGATGTTAGAGCTCATTTTATTACTTCTCTTCAAATCACATTAATCATGGAATGGAAACACACAGCAAGAGAACGTACCAGCGTGACTTCAAACACTTTGTTACAGGAAATGTTGAAAATGTCCTCCGTTAGCGAGGATACATGCATCCACCCTCCGTCGCATGGAATCCCTGATGCGCTGATGCAGCCCTGGAGAATGGCGTATTGTATCACAGCCGTCCACAATACGAGCACGAAGAGTCTCTACATTTGGTACCGGGGTTGCGTAGACAAGAGCTTTAAAATGCCCCAATAAATGAAAGTCAAGAGGGTTGAGGTCAGGAGAGCGTGGAGGCCATGGAATTGGTCCGCCTCTACCAATCCATCGGTCACCGTATCTGATGTTGAGAAGCGTACGAACACTTCGACTGAAATGTGCAGGAGCTCCATCGTGCATGAACCACATGTTGTGCCGTACTTGTAAGGGCACATATTCAAGCAGCACAGCCGGCCGGGGTAGTCTTGCGGTTCTAGGTGCTGCAGTCCGGAACGGCGGGACTGCTACGGTCGCAGGTTCGAATTCTGCCTCGGGTATGGATATGTGTGATGTCTTTAGGTTAGTTAGGTTTAACTAGTTCTAAGTTCTAGGGGACTGATGACCTTAGAAGTTAAGTCCCATAGTGCTCAGAGCCATTTGAACCATTTGAACCTACCAGCACAGGTAGAGTACCCCGTACGAAATCATGATAACGTGCTCCATTGAGCGTATGTGGAAGAACATGGGGCCCAATCAAGACCTCAGCAACAATGCCTGCCGAAACTTTCACAGAAAATCTGTGTTGATGACGTGATTGCACAATTGCGTGCGGATTCTCGTCAGCCCACGCATGTTGATTGTGAAAATTTACAATTTGATCACGTTGGAATGAAGCCTCATCCGTAAAGAGAACATTTGCACTGAAATGAGGATTGACACATTGTTAGATGAACCATTCGCAGAAGTGTACCCGTGGAGGCCAATCAGCTTCTGATAGTGCCTGCACACGCTGTACATGGTACGGAAATAACTGGTTCTCCCGTTGCACTCTCCATACAGTGACGTGGTCAGCGTTACCTTGTACAGTAGCAACTTCTCTGACGCTGACATTAGGGTTATCGTCAACTGCACGAAGAATTGCCTCGTCCATTGCAGGTGTCCTCGTCGTTCTAGGTCTTCCCCAGTCGCGAGTCATAGGCTCGAATGTTCCGTGCTCCCTAAGACGCTGATCAACTGCTTCGAACGTCTACCTGTCGGGACACCTTCGTTCTGGAAATCTGTCTTCATACAAACGTACCGCGCGACGGCTATTGCCCCGTGCTAATCCATACATCAAATGGGCATCTGCCAACTCCGCATTTGTAAACATTGCACTGACTGCAAAACCACGTTCTTGATGAACCCTAACCTGTTGATGCTATGTACTGATGTGCTTGATGCTAGTACTATAGAGCAATGAGTCGTATGTCAACACAAGCACCGATGTCAACATTACCTTCCTTCAATTGGGCCAACTGGCAGTGAATCGAGGAAGTACAGTACATACTGACGAAACTAAAATGAGCTCTAACATGGAAATTAAGCGTTTCCGGACACATGTCCACATAATATCTTTTCTTTCTTTGTGTGTGAGGAATGTTTCTTGAAAGTTTGGCCGTACCTTTTTGTAACACCCTGTATAACGGTAAGACAGAGATTTAGGAACCAGGTTTTAGCTTGTAAGACGTTTCCAGGAGCAGATGTGGACTCTGACCACAATCTATTGGTTATGAACTGTAGATTAAAACTGAAGAAACTGCAAAAAGGTGGGAAATTGAGGCAATGGGACCTGGATAAACAGACGAAACCAGAGGTTGTAGGCCGGCGGAAGTGGCCGTGCGGTTAAAGGCGCTACAGTCTGGAACCGCAAGACCGCTACGGTCGCAGGTTCGAATCCTGCCTCTGGCATGGATGTTTGTGATGTCCTTAGGTTAGTTAGGTTTAACTAGTTCTAAGTTCTAGGGGACTAATGACCTCAGCAGTTGAGTCCCATAGTGCTCAGAGCCATTTGAACCATTTTTGAACCAGAGGTTGTAGAGAGCTTCAGGGAGAGCATTAGGGAACGATTGACAAGGATGGGGGAAAGAAATACAGTAGAAGAAGAATGGATAGCTTTGAGAGACGAAATAGTGAAGGTAGCAGAAGATCAAGTTGGTAAAAAGACGGGGGCTAATAGAAATGCTTGGGTAACAGAAGAGATATTGAATTTAATTGATGAAAGGAGAAAATACAAAAATGCAGTAAATGAAGCGGGCAAAAAGGAATACAAACGTCTCAAAAATGAGATCGACAGGAAGTGCAAAATGGCTAAGCAGGGATGGCTAGAGGACAAATGTAAGGATGTAGAGGCGCATATCACTAGGGATAAGATAGATACTGCGTACAGGAAAATTAAAGAGACCTTTGGAGAAAAGAGAACGACTTGCACGAATATCAAGAGCTCCGATGGAAACCCAGTACTAAGCAAAGAAGGGAAGCAAGAAGGTGGAAGGAGTATATGGAGGGTCTATACAAGGGCGATGTTCTTGAGGACAATATAATAGAAATGGAAGAAAATGAAGATGAAATATGATACTGCGTGAAGAGTTTGACAGAGCACTGAAAGACTTAAGTCAAAATAAGGCCCTGGGAGTAGACAATATTCCATTAGAACTAATGATAGCCTTGGGAGAGGCAGGCCTAACAAAACGCAATCATCTAGTGAGCAAGACGTATGAGACAGGCGAACAATAAGAGATTAGAATTGAAGGGAGAACCGGTAGAGGTACTGAAAGTACCCTCCGCCACACACCGTCAGGTGGGTTGCGGAATATGGATGTAGATGTAGACTTCAAGAAAAACATAATAATTCCAATCCTAAAGAAAGCAGGTGTTGACAGATGTGAAAAGTACCGAACTATCAGTTTAACAAGTCACAGCTGCAAAATACTAACGCGAATTCTTTACAGACGAATGGAAAAACTGGTAGAAGCCGACCTCGGGGAAGATCAGTTTGGATTCCGTAGTAATATTGGAACACGTGAGGCAATACTGACCCTACGACTTATCTTAGAAAATAGATTAAGGAAGGACAAACCTACGTTTCTAGCATTTGTAGATTTAGAGAAAGCTTTTGACGATGTTGACTGGAATACTCTCTTTCAAATTCTGAGGGCGGCAGGGGTAAAATACAGGGTGCGAAAGGCTATTTACGATTTTTACAGAAACCAGATGGCAGTTACAAGAGTCGAGGGACATGAACGGGAAGCAGTGGTTGGGAAGGGAGTGAGACAGGGTTGTAGCCTATCCCCGACGTTATTCAATCTGTATATTGAGCAGGCAGTGAAGGAAACAAAAGAAAAATTCGGAGTAGAAATTAAAATCCATGGAGAAGAAATAAAAACTTTGAGGGTTGCCGATGACATTGTAATTCTGTCAGAGAGAGCAAAGGACCTGGAAGAGCAGCTGAACGGAATGGACAGTGTCTTGAAAGGAGGATATAAGATGAACATCAACAAAAGCAAAACGAGGATAATGGAATGTGTTCGAAGTAAATCGGGTGATGCTGCGGGAATTAGATTAGGAAATGAGACGCTTAATGTAGTAAAGGAGTTTTGCTATTTTGGGAGCAAAATAACTGTTGATGGTCGAAGTAGGGAAGATATAAAATGTAGACTGGCAATGGCAAGTAAAGCGTTTCTGAAGAAGAGAGATTTGTTAACATCGAGTATAGATTTAAGTGTCAGGAAGTCGTTTCTGAAAGTATTTGTATGGAGTGTAGCCATGTATGGAAGTGAAACATGGACGATAAATAGTGCCGTCAATGCGAACAAGAGGTGTCCGAGACGTGTAACCAATGGCAACCCATACCATCACGTCGGGTGATACGACAGTATGGGGATGCCGAATACACGCTTCCAATGTGCGTTCACCGCGATGTCGCCAAACACGGAAGCGACCATCATGATGCTGTAAACAGAACCTGGAGTCATCCGAAAAAATGACGTTTTGCCATTCGTGCACCCAGATTCGTCGTCGAGTACACCATCACAGGCGCTCCTGTTTGTGATACAGCGTCAAGGGTAACCGCAGCCACCGTCTCCGAGCTGATAGTCCATGCCGCTGCAAACGTCGTCGAACTGTTCGGGCAGATGGTTGTTGTCTTGCGCACGTCCTCATCTGTTGATTCAGGGATCGAGATGAGGCTGCACGATCCGTTATAGCCATGCGGATAAGATGCCTGTCATCTCGACTGCTAGTGATACGAGGCCGTTGGGATCCAACACGGCGTTCCGTATTACCCTCCTGAGCCCACCTATTCCATATTCTGCTAACAGTCATTGGATCTCGTCCTCGCGAGCAGCAAAGTCGCTATACGATAAACCGCAATCGCGATAGGTTACAATGCGACCTCTATCAAAGTCGGAAACGTGATGGTACGCATTTATCCCCCTTACACGAGGCATCACAACAACGTTTCACCAGGCAACGCCGGTTAACTGCTGTTTGTATATGAGAAATCGGTTGGAAACTTTCCTCATGTCAGCACGTTGTAGGTGTCGCCACCGGCGCCAACCTTGTGTGAATGCTCTGAAAAGCTAATCATTTGCATATCACAGCATCTTCTTCCTGTCGGTTAAATTTCGCGTCTGTAGTACGTCATCTTCGTGGTGTAGCAATTTTAATGGTCAGTAGTGTATTTGTCTGTAAATTTACATCACATCTAGCATATTTTATTGTCTGCTTGCCTTGAATTCAACCCCACATAAGTTCACAAATACTCACACACAGGGTGCGTGTTCAGTCTTTCAATTGCAAGGGCAGATTTGCTGAGAAACGAAGTGGTAATCAATAGAGACAGCTATGGTGAGACAGCGTCGACAGACGACATGTTGTGAGGTGCATTGTCGGGAAACGAAAATGTGGATAGCGGACAAATGCACGAGCAGCGGGCGTGTCTGGATGTTGCGTGTTGTTCCCGATTAATTACGCTTACGCGCCGCCCAGCTGCGGAACAGGAAGGTCACAGCGATTATATCTCGCCCTGAAAGTGCGCCTCTGTCATAGGCCGTGTTGCAGAACGTCGTTACCTACTGTAGGCCTGCTCCACTCGGTGTATCATCCGACACGCACGTTAAGTGACAGCGGAAGCACTCGCCTTAAGTTGCCGATCCATACTCGTGTAGTGCACTTCATTTGCTGTTCTTTACGGTGCCGTGTCACATATGTTTAACAATACGCCTCGTTTCGGTGTAAACAATCATAAGGTCCCATTAAACAAAGTGAAAAATAAACATTTATTTGACAAGGAAATAATACCTCGGTTATTACTATGTAGCTGGCCGCTGTGGCCGAGCGGCTCTAGACGCTTCAGTCCGGAACCGCGCGACATCTACGGTCGCAGGTTCGAATCTTGCCTCGGGCATGGCTCAGTGAGATGTCCTTACCTTAGTTAGGTTTAAGTAGTTCTAAGTTCTAGGGGACTGATGACCTCAGATGTTAAGTCCCACAGTGCTCAGAGCCATTTGAATTACTATGTGTGACACCACTCAAATAGAAATGCGGCAATTGTAGAATGAAAGTATCGCATTACCGCTGAAATGATTTTACCACAGATTATCTTTGTGGCTGACAATACAACATAAGATATCATATACACTGAAGATCAAAGAAACTGGTACACCTGCCTAATATCGTGTAGGGCTCCACCAGCACGCAGTAGTGCCGCAACAGGACGTGGGACTCTGCTAATATCTGAAGTAGTGCTGGAGGGAACCGACGCCATGAATCCTGCAGGGCTGTCCACTAATACGTAAGAGTACGTGGGGTGGAGAGCTCTTCTGATCAGCAGGTTGCAAGGTATCCCAGATAGGCTCAATAATGTTCATGTCTGATGGTCAGCGGAAGCGTTTAAATTCAGAAGAGTGTTCCTGGGGTCGCTCTGTAGCAATTCTGGACATGTGGGGTGTCGCATTGTCCTGCTGGAATTGTGCAAGTCCGTCGGAATGCACAATGGACATAAATGGATGCACATGATCAGACAGGATGCTTACATACGTATCACCTTGCAGAGTCGTATCTAGACGTATCAGGGGTTCTATATCACTCCAAATGCACACACTCCACACCATTACAGACCCTCCACCAGCTTGAACAGTCCCCTGCTGACATGGAGGGTCCATGCACTCATGAGGTTGTCTCCATACCCATACGTGTCCATCCTCTTGATACAATTTGAAACGAGACTCGTCGGACCAGGCGGCATGTTTCCAGTCATCAACACTCCAATGTCGGTGTTGACGGGCCCAGGCGAGTTCTAAAGATTTGTGTCGGGCAGTCATCAAGGGTACACGGGTGGGCCTTCAGCTCCGAAAGCCCGTAACAGTGATGTTTCGTTGAATGGTACGCACGCTGACACTTGTTGATGACCCAGAATTGACAAATTCCGGGATGGTTCCTCTGAAAGGGCACGGCCGACTTCCTTCCCCATCCTTCCCTAATCCGATGAGACCGATGACCACGCTGTCTGGTCTTCTTCCCCAAACCAACCAACCAACCAACCCAGAATTGAAATCTCATTAATCTGCGGAAGGGTTGTACTTCTGTCACGTTGAACGATTGTAGGAGCAGTAACCGATCTAGCAGATGAGCCACACACTTGTTGTCTGATATAGGCGTTGCCGACCGCAGCGCCGTATTCTGAATATTTTTATATATCTGTATTTGTATATGCATGCCTATATCAGAGTTGAAATGGCTCTGAGCACTATGGGACTCAACTGCTGAGGTCATTAGTCCCCTAGAACTTAGAACTAGTTAAACCTAACTAACCTAAGGACATCACAAACATCCATGCCCGAGGCAGGATTCGAACCTGCGACCGTAGCGGTCTCGCGGTTCCAGACTGCAGCGCCTGTAACCGCACGGCCACTTCGGCCGGCTATATCAGAGTATTTGGCGCTTCAGTGTAATGTGTTTTAATAGAATTTATACATAAAATAGCACCCCCATGAACCATGGGCCTTGCCGTTGGTGGGGAGGCTTGCGTGCCTCAGCGATACAGATGGCTGTACCGTAGGTGCAACTACAACGGAGGGGCATCTGTTGAGAGGCCAGACAAACGTGTGGTTCCTGAAGAGGGGCAGCAGCCTTTTCAGTAGTTGCAGGGGCAACAGTCTGGATGATTGACTGATCTGGCCTTGTAACATTAACCAAAACGGCTTTGCTGTGCTGGTACTGCGAACGGCTGAAAGCAAGGGGAAACTACAGCCGTAATTTTTCCCGAGGACCTGCAGCTTTACTGTATGATTAAATGATGATGGCGTCCTCTTGGGTAAAATATTCCGGAAGTAAAATAGTCCCCCATTCGGATCTCCGGGCGGGGACCACTCAGGAGGATGTTGTTATCAGGAGAAGGAAACTGGCGTTCTACGGATCGGAGCGTGGAATGTCAGATCCCTTAATCGGGCAGGTAGGTTAGAAAATTTAAAAAGGGAAATGGATAGGTTAAAGTTAGATATAGTGGGAATTAGTGAAGTTCGGTGGCAGGAGGAACAAGACTTTTGGTCAGGTGATTACAGGGTTATAAATACAAAATCAAATAGGGGTAATGCAGGAGTAGGTTTAATAATGAATAAAAAAATAGGAGTGCGGGTAAGCTACTACAAACAGCATAGTGAACGCATTATTGTGGCCAAGATAGACACGAAGCCCATGCCTACTACAGTAGTACAAGTTTATATGCCAACTAGCTCTGCAGATGATGAAGAAATTGATGAAATGTATGACGAGATAAAAGAAATTATTCGGGTAGTGAAGGGAGACGAAAATTTAATAGTCATGGGTGACTGGAATTCGTCAGTAGGAAAAGGGAGAGAAGGAAACATAGTAGGTGAATATGGATTGGGGGGAAGAAACGAAAGAGGAAACCGCCTTGTAGAATTTTGCACAGAGCATAACTTAATCATAGCTAACACTTGGTTCAAGAATCATAAAAGAAGGTTGTATACCTGGAAGAATCCTGGAGATACTAAAAGGTATCAGATAGATTATATAATGGTAAGACAGAGATTTAGGAACCAGGTTTTAAATTGTAGGACATTTCCAGGGGCAGATGTGGATTCTGACCGCAATCTATTGGTTATGACCTGTAGATTGAAACTGAAGAAACTGCAAAATGGTGGGAATTTAAGGAGATGGGACCTGGATAAACTGAAAGAACCAGAGGTTGTAGAGAGTTTGAGGGAGAGCATAAGGGAACAATTGACAGGAATGGGGGAAAGAAATACAGTAGAAGAAGAATGGGTAGCTCTGAGGGATGAAGTAGTGACGGCAGCAAACGATCAAGTAGGTAAAAAGACGAGGGCTAATAGAAATCCTTGGGTAACAGAAGAAATATTGAATTTAATTGATGAAAGGAGAAAATATAAAAATGCAGTAAATGAAGCAGGCAAAAAGGAATACAAACGTCTCAAAAATGAGATCGACAGGAAGTGCAAAATGGCTAAGCAGGGATGGCTAGAGGACAAATGTACGGATGTAGAGGCTTGTCTCACTAGGGGTAACATAGATACTGCCTACAGGAAAATTAAAGAGACCTTTGGAGAGAAGAGAACCACTTGTATGAATATCAAGAGCTCAGATGGCAACCCAGTTCTAAGCAAAGAAGGGAAAGCAGAAAGGTGGAAGGAGTATATAGAGGGTTTATACAAGGGCGATGTACTTGAGGACAATATTATGGAAATGGAAGAGGATGTAGATGAAGACGAAATGGGGGATAAGATACTGCGTGAAGAATTTGACAGAGCACTGAAAGACCTGAGTCGAAACAAAGCCCCGGGAATAGACAACATTCCATTAGAACTACTGATGGCCTTGGGAGAGCCAGTCATGACAAAACTCTACCATCTGGTGAGCAAGATGTATGAGACAGGCGAAATACCCACAGACTTCAAGAAGAATATAATAATTCCAATCCCAAAGAAAGCAGGTGTTGACAGATGTGAAAATTACCGAACTATCAGTTTAATAAGCCACAGCTGCAAAATACTAACACGAATTCTTTACAGACGAATGGAAAAACTGGTAGAAGCGGACCTCGGGGAAGATCAGTTTGGATTCCGTAGAAATGTTGGAACATGTGAGGCAATACTAACCTTACGACTTATCTTAGAAGAAAGATTAAGAAAAGGCAAACCAACGTTTCTAGCATTTGTAGACTTAGAGAAAGCTTTTGACAATGTTAACTGGAATACTCTCTTTCAAATTCTGAAGGTGGCAGGGGTAAAATACAGGGAGCGAAAGGCTATTTACAATTTGTACAGAAACCAGATGGCAGTTATAAGAGTCGAGGGGCATGAAAGGGAAGCAGTGGTTGGGAAAGGAGTGAGACAGGGTTGTAGCCTGTCCCCGATGTTATTCAATCTGTATATTGAGCAAGCAGTAAAGGAAACAAAAGAAAAATTCGGAGTAGGTATTAAAATTCATGGAGAAGAAGTAAAAACTTTGAGGTTCGCCGATGACATCGTAATTCTGTCAGAGAGAGCAAAGGACTTGGAAGAACAGTTGAACGGAATGGACAGTGTCTTGAAAGGAGGATATAAGATGAACATCAACAAAAGCAAAACAAGGATAATGGAATGTAGTCAAATTAAATCGGGTGATGCTGAGGGAATTAGATTAGGAAATGAAACACTTAAAGTAGTAAAGGAATTTTGCTATTTAGGGAGTAAAATAACTGATGATGGTCGAAGTAGAGAGGATATAAAATGTAGACTGGCAATGGCAAGGAAATCGTTTCTGAAGAAGAGAAATTTGTTAACATCGAGTATAGATTTAAGTGTCAGGAAGTCGTTTCTGAAAGTATTTGTATGGAGTGTAGCCATGTATGGAAGTGAAACATGGACGATAACTAGTTTGGACAAGAAGAGAATAGAAGCTTTCGAAATGTGGTGCTACAGAAGAATGCTGAAGATAAGGTGGGTAGATCACGTAACTAATGAGGAGCTATTGAATAGGATTGGGGAGAAGAGAAGTTTGTGGCACAACTTGACTAGAAGAGGGGATCGGTTGGTAGGACATGTTTTGAGGCATCAAGGGATCACAAATTTAGCATTGGAGGGCAGCGTGGAGGGTAAAAATCGTAGAGGGAGACCAAGACATGAATACACTAAGCAGATTCAGAAGGATGTAGGTTGCAGTAGGTACTGGGAGATGAAGAAGCTTGCGCAGGATAGAGTAGCATGGAGAGCTGCATCAAACCAGTCTCAGGACTGAAGACCACAACAACAACAACAACATAAAATAGGGTAGAGATTATTAAATTAACGTACCCGGTACTCGTAATCGAAACGAATATTATAAATGCGAAAGTAACTCTGTCTGTTACGCTTTTACGACTAAATTGCAGAACCGGTTTTTATAATACTTGGTATGGGAATAGCTTTAAGGATGAGAAAGAAGCTAGACTACTTCAGAAAATGTGTACTACAAGATATTTATTGATTTGATGGCTATAACGCGTAAAATAGAACGATAATTACTCTTTCAAAAAGCTCTTCACTCTTCGACCCTTGACCTTTATCACATTTGTGAAAATGCTATTACTGTTTGCTATGTTCTACATAATACAATTCAGCGTAAGGAATGCGGTGTTTAAGAAGTTCTCCAGTGTTTAATCCATACTTCTATACCAGTATCAGTCATACGCACACCGCATTTTACCCGCTGAGTCTCAAGCGTCTCTTGTAGCTTCTGAAACGTTTAAAGACTCGCTACAACCGTGTCATTTAAAAGCTGTACGATAAAGAGAGTGTAGAACGTGGGAGGGTTTTAGTGAGGCTGCATTTGATTTTGATATGTGCGCGCCACTGCTGATAACACGCAGAGAAGTGAAGGCAGCTGATACTTTTGCACTTAGAAACATTATAAAATTTGCGCTGCATTGAATTAAAAATCATTTATTTCCTTTATTCATCAGTGCCGCGATATTGAATGCTTCTAGAAAGTAGACATTTTATTTTAATATTGTCACCATCACCCATCGTAACGTAATTGCTGAGTTGTGTCAACGCCTCTTGGTGGTGTGTTTAGTGTTGCTGACCCTTATGACCACGGGGTCCTGGGTTCGATTCCCGGTCGGGTTAGGTTTTCTCTGCTTGGGACTGTGTGTGTGTGTTGTCCTGATTATTGACGCGTAAGTCGCCGAAGTGGCGTCAAAGAAAGAAAGAAGAAAAATTTGCACCGAGTGGCCGAACATATTGAATGGGGTCTCTTGCCCACTAAAGCCGTATACACACATATAATTTCATTTTACTGGTGTGCAAGCACAGTCGCAAGAAGCAGATACAGTATGATGCATATACTGTCCTCAACGTTTTTATACATACTTTCATCGTGTTATTACGTTTTCACGACTTAGCAACTGAACCGATTTCGATGAAATTCGGTATGAAGAAAGCTTGAACCTTGAGCATAGGCTACTGAAGAAAGTAAAAAGCAAGAAAATCGACCCATAAGAGCATGAAGTAAGGAATGAGACATTTTTCTTTACATCAGTTAACATAAACTCTGTTAAAAACTATTAAATTTCTCACATAATGCCCGTGATGTATGATGTATTGATACTGATTCCCCTCTGCATGCACTGCTCAGCAGCGACACAACACATACTGTGTCATTTCCTATGGGACCAATCTGCTGAGGTAATCGATCCCTAGGCTTTTTTTGTGATCAGTCTTCTGACTGGTTTGATGCGGCCCGCTACGAATTCCTCTCCTGTGCTATCTCTTCATCTCAGAATAGCAGTTGCAACCTACGTCCTCAATTATTTGCTGGATGTATTCCAATCTCTGTCTTCCTCTACACTTTTCGCCCTCTACAATTCCTTCTAGTACCATGGAAGTAATTCCCTCGTGTCTCAACAGATGTCTTATCATCCTGTCCCTTCTTCCTCTCACTGTTTTCCACATGTTCCTTTCCTCTTCGATTCTGCGCAGAACCTTCTCATTCCTTACCTTATCAGTCCACCTAATTTTTAACATTCGTCTGTTGCACCGCATCTCGAATGCTTCGATTCTGTTCTGTTCCGGTTTTCCCACAGTCTATGTTTCACTACCATGCAATGGCTGTACTCCAGACGTAAATTATCAGAAATTTCTTCCTCAAATTAAGGCCAGGAATGCCTTTTTGCCATTGCTAGTCTGCTTTTAATGTCCTCCTTGCTCTGTCCGTCACTAGTTATTTTACTGCCTAGGCAGCAGAATTCCTTAACTTCATCTACTTCGTGACCATCAAACCTGATGTTAAGTTTCTCGCTGTTCTCATTTCTACTACTTCTCACCACCTTCGCCTTTCTTCGATTTACTCTCAACTCATACTCTGTACTCATTAGACTGTTCATTCCCTTCAACTGATCATGTAATTCTTCTTCACTTTCACTCAAGATAGCAATGTCATCAGCGTCCACTCTTATTATTCCCTCTTGGCTGTTGTAAATATTGTATATGATCCGTTTCTCCCTATAGCTTACTCCTACTTTTTTCGGAATTCCGAACATCTTGTACCATTTTATATTGTCGAACCCTTTTTCCAGGTCGACAAATCCTACAAACGTGACTTGATTTTTCTTTAGTCTTGCTTCCATTATTTACTGCAACGTCAGAATTGCCTCTCTCGTGCCTTTACCTGTCCTAAACCCGAACATCGTCATCTAACGCATCCTCAATTTTCTTTTCGATTCTTCCGTATATTATTCTTGAAAGCAACTTGGATGCATGGGCTGTTACGCTGTTTGTGCGATAATTCTGGCACTTGTCAGCTCTTGCCATCTTCGGAATTGTGTGGTTGATGCTTTTCCGAGAGTCAGATGGTATGTCGTCAGACTCGTACACTGTAGACACCAACGTGAATAGTCGTTTTATTGCCACTTCCCCCAATGATTTAGGAAATTCTGATAGAATTTTATCTATCCCATCTGCCTTATTTGATCTTAAGTCCTCCAAAGCTCTTTTAACATCTGATTCTAATACTGGATCCCCTATCTCTTCTGCCGGCCGCTGTGGCCGAGCGGTTCTAGGCACTTCAGTCTGGAACCGCGCTGCTGCTGCGGTCGCAGGTTCGAATCCTGCTTCGGGCATGGATGTGTGTGATGTCCTTAGGTTAGTTAGGTTTAAGTAGTCTAGGGGACTGATGACCTCAGATGTTAAGTCCTATAGTGCTTAGAGCCATTTGAACCTATCTCTTCTAAATCGACTTCTGTTTCTTCTTGTATCACCTTAGACAAATCTTCCCCTCATAAAGGCTTTCAATGTATTCTTTCCACCTATCCGCTCTCTCCTCTGCATTTAACAGTGGAATTCCCGTTGCAATCTTAATGTTATCACTCTTGCTTTTAATATCACCGAAGATTATTTTGACTGTCCTGTATACTGCGCCTGTCCTTCCGACCAGCATTTCTTTTTCGATGTTTCCACATTTTTCCTGCAGCCGTTGCGTCTTAGCTTCCCTGAACTCCCTATTTATTTCATTCCTGAGCGACTTGTATTTCTGTATTCCTGAGCTTCCCGGAATATTTTTGTACTTCCTCCTTTCGTTGATTAGTTGAAGTATTTCTTTTGTTACCCATGGTTTCTTCATAGTTATCTTCTTTGTACCTATGTTTTCCTTCCGACGTTCTGTGATGGCCCTTTTTAGAGATCCCCATTCCTCTTAAACTGTACTGCCTACTGAGCTATTCCTTACTGCTGTATCTATAGCTTTAGAGAACTTCAACTGTATCTCGTCATTCCTTAGTACTTCCGTATCCCACTTCTTTGCTTATTCATTCTTCCCGACTAATGTCTTAAGCTGCAGCCTATTCTTCATCACTACTATATTGTGATCTGAGTCTATATCTGCTCCTGGGTACACCTTACAATCCAGTATCTTATTTCGGAATCTCTGTCTAACCATAATGTAATCTAACTGAAAACTTCTCGTATCACCCGGCCCTTACGAAGTACACCTCCTCCTCTTGTGACTCTTGAACAGAGTATTCGTTATTACTTGCTGAAACCTGTTACAGAACTCAATTAGTCTTTCTCCTCTCTCATTCCTTGTCCCAAGCCCATATTCTCCTGTAACCTTTTCCTCTACTCATTCCCCTACAACTGCATTCCAGTCCCCATGACAAGGGCTGAGTGCACCCCGCTTGCCAAAAGCGCTCGGTAGATCTGGACGGTGACCCATCCAAGTGCCATCCCAGGCCAAAGTGCTTAACTTCAGTGATCCGACGGAAACCGGTATTACCACTGCGGCATGGCCGGTAGGTTTAATATATGATACATCAATCAAATAGTACTCGTCCCTTCATGTGATTCTAAACTCAGTCTCCAGACTGAAACACCGGCCAGAGAACACCATGTGTTTCAGAACACTATCCTCCAGGTGTAACACTCTCCCCTTCTTATTGCCTTTGCCCATGATCGTCTTTGTTGAGAATCGTCAAGGTGTGTGTGTGTGTGTTCAAAAAAATGGTTCAAATGGCTCTGAGCACTATGGGACTCAACTGCTATGGTCATCAGTCCCCTAGAACTTAGAACTACTTAAACCTAACTAACCTAAGGACATCACACACATCCATGCCCGAGGCAGGATTCGAACCTGCGACCGTAGCAGTCGCACGGTTCCGGACTGTGCGCCTAGAACCGTGAGACCACCGCGGCCGGCCTGTGTGTGTGTGTGTGTGTGTGTGTGTGTGTGTGTGTGTGTGTGTTCTGATTACCTACAGCGAGCGTGTTTTCAAAAGTTCTTGTTCATAATCGCGACGAGTAACACACAAAAAGGCAGTTCACTCTAAAAAAGTCACTTATTTACTGCTATATTTATTAGGCGTTTTATGAACGGGGGTAATAAATTTTTCTTAATTCTATCCTTGTTGTAGGACATCAGTAGCTTAGGAAACAAGTACCACAGTTGGAGACCGCCGTCGTCTCAGTCTCAATACTGCGTAAAACGAGCTGCCACAGCTATCCAATATTGAAAACCTATGATTCAGAAACTGAGAACGACTCTATGCTTTATCAACAGTGGCTGGTTGCTGTTTCTGCTTTCACTAAGAATGCAGCTGTATCAGAACTCATCCGGAGGCCAAATAGACACACACAATACCGTTATTGGGTAAGATGTACCAACATAACAAAAGGAAAATTTCGTTTACATTAACGTCATATCTGACGAAGCGCTATACTTTTTTCTTAAATGCGAGAGCAATCGTCGTGGGCAGAGCTGATTGCCCCCTCAGACATTCTGAGATGTTGCCACACCGGCACGATGAATGCTTAGTATTCCTTCCTTACGAACACTGGTCGTCATTGTTTAAATAGGTTCGTGTATGCAACCGCGGTTGGTACGCGACTTAGAAAAAAAGAAAAGAAATAAAAAAGAAACAGTGTCATCCACTAGTGTTTAAATGTCTATGCTGTAATCATCAAGTGGCAGCCATCTTATAAGTAGCTGTTTTCAGTGGAAAACATAGGCGATTTCTTGCGGCTCCATGTTGGTTGCCTGGACGCTTAGATTGTGACTTGCACAGTTAGTAATAAACTGAATTAATCACTGTGTCTTAAGATGTGATACAGCAAATAGTTTGAAGACATAAAACGCTCTTCCAATGTAACAAAAGTGGTAAGAGTGCTGCTTTCAGACACAGAGAATCACATATTATGATTCTCACTGTGTACCAAAACATAACGTTTTGGTAGTTTCGCAAAGAAAATACATTATTTCGTCAAAGTATTTGTATATTATACTTATATTCATAGACAACAGAAGACGGATTAGGTGTATGTACAATAATACAAGAAAGGTTGCCACATATGTCCTAAACCACCTTCCGTTTCAAAGGAACTTGTTATCTAAATTCTGTGTCTTTAAAGTCTTTGGGGAAGAAATGTAACTTCATTGCTACACATCCACAAGTAATGTTGTGATTGAGGACGACTCAAGTAGTTTACGTCACAGATTGAGAAATCTCGGGTTGTGCTCGCTCTTTCGATCGCCAAGCATTCTAGGGACTTCTTATCATACTATCTTCACGGTGCATCTTGGTATTATTAATGTACTGTGGACTTCAACAGTAGAAATAACCATAAATATGGACTGTAATGTCTTCTACATTGCAAGACATGTGTAACAACAGCATTAATAAGTAAATAAAAAAAGACTGTCAGCAAGACTGAGCCATTTTCTCGAGCTTTCACGTGTCCCGTTATCTAGTGGCAACTGCTGGTAGAAGAGTATTGCCACTGAAATTTATTCTCGCAATCGCAGAGACAATAAATTAAAAGTGTTTTCTTTCATTTATTAGGCATTTAATCCTTAGTTACCGTGATTCTTTGTTTCATCTGAATGTTTCCATTTCGTTTCCGAGATGATTAAAAGATGGTGACTCTTTTATGCATTGTTTTAGGCGAAAAGGCGTCGAAATTTTTAATTAGGAACCATCTTCTCTAACAATCAAATAAAAAACTGTACTAGTTAAGAGTAATTAACATTTTTAAAGGACAATATTTTCGCCTTTGACTGTTAGTTTTATTGAAAAGTCAGCAATAATATTTATATATCCATATATACTGTACGAAAACAGTGTTGCAAATTTGTTCAAATACAACAGTGGTTTGTGCAGCTGTAAGATTTAATGCCATTTCCTTCTTTGTTTCGCGAAACGATCAAACTTTAAGCAGAGGTATGACGTGCTCTTGTGATTAGTTCGTAGTTTGCCCTGTAACCCTTGCACTTGCGTTGTGCGAGTCAAATGTTACGTAATTGTTCGAGCAGGCTCGATACTGTATCGAGCACTGCGGTGTATCGGGAAATATTTAGCCTGTTCGAACGCCAATGTCGTTTGCCCAGCCGTAACGTGAGTACTGTGTGATTGATGTACAGTGAGGATCATATTCGATTTTCCGTTCAGCAAAAATACTGTTCTCCTTTCCCTGTAAGTATCTTTAATATGTTTAAACTACTTACTATGTCGCGTTTTAGATGCATAGATAATTAACTTTTTTGATAACAGGGCAAATAGCCTCTCGGCCACTTCACTTGCTCCTGGGAATAATCGGCGATGCTTGCTACTAGAAACAGCCATGTATATCTACAACTACACTGTGAACTATCTGGTAGAGGGTACGTCCCATTGTACCAGATAATAGGTTTTCTTCGTTCCATTCACGTATGGAGTACGTGAAGAGTGATTGCTTAAATGCCTCCGTGCGTGCTGCAATTATTCTAATCTCGTCCTCACGATGCACGGGGTTGTAGTATATTCCCAGAGTCATCATTTAAAGACGGTTCTTGAAATATCGTAAGCAGGCTTTCTCAGGATAGTTTATCTAGAGCTTGCCAGTTCAGATTCTTCTGCATCTCCCACGGATCAAACAAACCTGTGGCCATACGTGCTGTCCCTCCCTGTATGCGTTCAATACCCCGGTTAGTCTTATTTGGTACAGGTCCCGAACGTTTGAGCGATATTCTAGGACGTGCTGCAAGAGTAATTTTTAAGTAATATCCTTTGTAGACTGACTGCATTTAACCTGGTATTCTACCAATAAACCGAAGTGCACCACCTTCGTAACCCGCGACTAAGCCAACGTGTACATTCCATTTCATATCTCCTCAAAGTGTTACACCCAAGTACTTGTATGAGTTAACCGATTCCAGCTGTGGTTCATTGATATTTTAGTCATAGGACACTACGTTTTTCCGCTTTGTGACGTGCACAATTTTACATTTCTGAACATTTAAAGCAAATTGCCAATCTTTGCACCAGTTTGAAGTTTTATCAAGACTGGCTGAATCCCCCCGTCGGAGGTTCGAGTCCTCCCTCGGGCATGGGTGTGTGTGTTGTCCTTAGCGTGTTAGTTTAAGTTAGGTAAAGTAGTGTGTAAGCTTAGAGGCCGATGACCTCAGCAATTTGGTCCCATAAGATCTTACCACAAATTTCCAATTAGCTGAATATTTATGCAGCTTCTTTTAGACATTACTTAATTGTGGATAATTGCGTCATTTGTAAAAAATCTGATGTTACTATTAATATCGTCCGCAATGTCATTAACATAAGACATGAACAGCAAGGGGTCAATTCGAAGTTACGTTTGCACATGTCGAAGACCCTCTATCCAAGATAACTTGCTGTGACCTCCCTACCAAAAAATTCTCAATCCAGTCACAAATTTCGCTTGATGCGCCAAGCTATTGTACCTTTGATAATAAGCGCAGATGTGGTACTGAGTCAAATGGTTTCGGGAAATCAAGAAATACTGAATCTACACACCTGGAAATGGAAAAAAGAACACATTGACACCGGTGTGTCAGACCCACCATACTTGCTCCGGACACTGCGAGAGGGCTGTACAAGCAATGATCACACGCACGGCACAGTGGACACACCAGGAACCGCGGTGTTGGCCGTCGAATGGCGCTAGCTGCGCAGCATTTGTGTACCGCCGCCGTCAGTGTCAGCCAGTTTGCCGTGGCATACGGAGCTCCATCGCAGTCTTTAACACTGGTAGCATGCCGCGACAGCGTGGACGTGAACCGTATGTGCAGTTGACGGACTTTGAGCGAGGGCGTATAGTGGGCATGCGGGAGGCCGGGTGGACGTACCGCCGAATTGCTCAACACGTGGGGCGTGAGGTCTCCACAGTACATCGATGTTGTCGCCAGTGGTCGGCGGAAGGTGCACGTGCCCGTCGACCTGGGACCGGACCGCAGCGACGCACGGATGCACCCCAAGACCGTAGGATCCTACGCAGTGCCGTAGGGGACCGCACCGCCACTTCCCAGCAAATTAGGGACACTGTTGCTCCTGGGGTATCGGCGAGGACCATTCGTAACCGTTTCCATGAAGCTGGGCTACGGTCCCGCACACCGTTAGGCCGTCATCCGCTCACGCCCCAACATCGTGCAGCCCGCCTCCAGTGGTGTCGCGACAGGCGTGAATGGAGGGACGAATGGAGACGTGTCGTCTTCAGCGATGAGAGTCGCTTCTGCCTTGGTGCCAATGATGGTCGTATGCGTGTTTGGCGCCGTGCAGGTGAGCGCCACAATCAGGACTGCATACGACCGAGGCACACAGGGCCAACACCCGGCATCATGGTGTGGGGAGCGATCTCCTACACTGGCCGTACACCACTGGTGATCGTCGAGGGTATACTGAATAGTGCACTGTACATCCAAACCGTCATCGAACCCATCGTTCTACCATTCCTAGACCGGCAAGGGAACTTGCTGTTCCAACAGGACAATGCACGTCCGCATGTATCCCGTGCCACCCAACGTGCTCTAGAAGGTGTAAGTCAACTACCCTGGCCAGCAAGATCTCCGGATCTGTCCCCCATTGAGCATGTTTGGGACTGGATGAAGCGTCGTCTCACGCGGTCTGCACGTCCAGCACGAACGCTGGTCCAACTGAGGCGCCAGGTGGAAATGGCATGGCAAGCCGTTCCACAGGACTACATCCAGCATCTCTACGATCGTCTCCATGGGAGAATAGCAGCCTGCATTGCTGCGAAAGGTGGATATACACTGTACTAGTGCCGACATTGTGCATGCTCTGTTGCCTGTGTCTATGTGCCTGTGGTTCTGTCAGTGTGATCATGTGATGTATCTGACCCCAGGAATGTGTCAATAAAGTTTCCCCTTCCTGGGACAATGAATTCACGGTGTTCTTATTTCAATTTCCAGGAGTGTATTTGAGTGCCTTCATCCAAAGCTTTCAGTATGTTATGCGAAAAAAGTGCGATTCGTTTTTGACAAGATCGTTTTCGGAATCCATGCTGGTTGGCATGGAGGAGATCATTCGATTCGAGGTACTTCATTATGTTTGAGGTCATAGTACCGGGTGATCAAAAGGTCAGTATAAATTTGAAAACTGAATAAATCACAGAATAATGTAGATAGAGAGGTACAAATTGACACACATGCTTGGAATGACATAGGGTTCTATTAGAACCAAAAGAATACAAAATTTCACAAAATGTCCGACAGATGGCGCTTCATCTGATCAGAATAGCAATAATTAGCATAACAAAGTAAGACAAAGCGAAGATGATGTTCTTTACAGGAAATGCTCAATATGTCCACCATCATTACCCAACAATAGCTGTAGTCGAGGAATAATGTTGTGAACAGCACTGTAAAGCATGTCCAGAGTTATGGTGAGGCATTGGCGTCGGATGTTGTCTTTCAGCATCCCTAGAGATGTCCGTCGATCACGATTCACTTGCGACTTCAGGTAGCCCCAAAGCCAATAATCGCACGGACTGAGGTCTGGGGACCTGGGAGGCCAAGCATGACGAAAGTGGCGGCTGAGCACACGATCATCACCAAACGACGCCCGCAAGAGATCTTTCACGCGTCTAGCAATATGGGGTGGAGCGTCATCCTGCATAAACATCATACGTTCCAGCAGGTGTTTATCAGACAGGCTGGGGATGATGCGTTTCTGTAACATATCGGCGTACCTCTCACCCGTCACGGTAGCAGTTACAAAACCAGACTCACGCATTTCCTCGAAGAAAAAAAGGCCCGATAACGGTAGTTGTGGTAAATCCAACCTATACCGTGACTTTCTCGTCGTGCAATGGAGTTTCCACGACAGTTCTAAGATTTTAGGAAACCCAAATTGTGCAGTTGCGTGTGTTGACAGACCCTCGGAGCGTGAAATGAGCTTCGTCGGTCCACAATATGTTACTCAACCAATCGTCATCTTCCGCCATCTTTTGAAACGCCCACACCGCAAATGCCCTCCGCTTCACTAAATCACAGTTCATGATGCCGATGGATTTTGTACGGGTAGCATCGCAGGTTACGCCTAAGTGCCAACCAAACAGCAGTGTATGGAATGCCGGTGCGACGTGCGACTGCACGAGCGCTGACTTCCCCGTGCATAGACGAACCCGCTACAGTCTCCATTTCTTCTTGAACTGTCTCAGCAGCATTACGCCTTGTGCTCGGTCAGCCACTACGGGCTCTATCGTCTAAACAACACGTGGCTTCGAACTTCGAAATCATTGTCGCCACAGCTGCATTTGTCAACGGACCTCTACCCGTTCGAATCCTCTTCCTATGGCGATAGGATCGTAACGCTGAACTAGCACATTCCCCATTCTGATAATACAGCTTCACTAAAAGCGCCTTCTCAGGTAACGTCAACGTGCTGCGACTGCTGGCGCATCTGATTCTTTCTCTCTCATTACAGCTCCTTTTATACACGACTGTCATGAACAGTCACTGACGTTTTGCTATCCAGCGCCATCTGTCGGACATTTAGTTAACCTTTTTTTTTTTGGTTCTAATAAAACCCCATGTCATTCCAAGCATGTGTGTCAATTTTTACCTCTCTGTCTACAGGGATCTACAATAGATTATAGTTCTACAATAGATTATAGTTTACACATGGGCTAAAAATGGTTCAAGTGGCTCTGAGCACTGTGGGACTTAACATCTGAGGTCATCAGGCCCCTAAAACCTGACTAACCTAAGGACATCACACACATTCATGGCCGAGGCAGGATTCGAACCTGCGACCGTAGCAGTCGAGCGGTTCCGGATTGAAGAGCCTAGAACCGCTCGGTAGCAGCGGCTGGCCACGCACGCGGGGGGGATGGGAGGGGGGAGGGGGCTAACTCAGCTGCAAATTCAGTATATAATCTGACAGAGATTCCATCAGGCCTTTGAGCTTCGTTATGTTTAAATGATTTCAGCTGTTCCTCAACGCCACTGGCACTAACACTTATTTCAGTTACCTTTACAGTGGTACGAGGATTAAACTGGGGCAATTCTCCTGGGTTTCCCTTTTTAAAGTAGTATTTAAAAACGAAATTAAATTGCTGTCTCGTCCACGAGTGGCTGGACGCTAACTTTGGTGCCGCTAGCAGCCCTTACATACAACAAATATTATTACAATACCACTGGGAAATTTATGTTACAAGCGAACTGAGGTTTTCACTAAATTTTCGGTTAGATCAGGAGGTGAGTCTGGTGGTCGACAGAAGGATCTAATTCCAATTTTACGCCCACTGCTGATACTGATTATTGTCAAAACAATCTCGCATGTCCGCAGCTCGTGGTCGTGCGGTAGCGTTCTCGCTTCCCACGCCCGGGTTCCCGGGTCAGATTCCCGGCGGCGTCAGGGATTTTCTCTGCCTCGTCATGACTGGGTGTTGTGTGATGTCCTTAGGTTAGTTAGGTTTAAGTAGTTCTAAGTTCTAGGGGACTGATGACCATAAATGTTAAGTCCCATAGTGCTCAGAGCCATTTGAACCAATCTCGCATGCGGTTTCAACTTCTATCTCGGTAGATTTGAGTTTCTTGTCTACTGTGACAAATACACCACCTCCATTTAGAGTTTGCCTGCCTTTTTAATATACGCTTAAATTTTCCCCAAAAATCTCATTGCTATCAATTTTCGATTTTAATCTGCTCTCGGTACCTATTATTATGTGAGCTCAATTGCTCTTCAGGAGTGCTTCAAAATCTGGCACTTTGTTGCGAATGCTTCTAGAACTAACTACTATGATTGTAATACTCTCCCCTGTGTGGGGAATTCCCTCGGGTCTTACACTTCCGGGCCTCCTACGGCTGTCATTATCTGGATTGGATGGAAAGTCGCCTAATCTAAAAAACCTGGGTATCAGCCTCTGATATGTAGTGCACACCTGACTCATTTAGATGGTCCCTTCAATTCTCAACCCTATGACGCAAACCCAGGAAGCTACAGCCTAGATTGTCACAGCACCCTCGAAGCCTTTGTGTCAGTGCTACCTCACTAATCATAACTAGGAGCCAAAATCAGTTCTGGGGAGAGTGCTGCAGATTGTGAAAAATTTCCAGTTGGTGTGATGAATGGCAGCTAGCCATAAACGTGAAAAAATGTAAGTTAATGCGGATGAGTAGGAAGATCAAACCCGTAACGTTCGGATACAGTATTACTAGTGTCCTGCATGACATTGTCAAGTCATTTTAATATCTGAGCATAGCATTGTAGAGCGATATGAAATGGAACGAGCATGTGAGAACAGTGGTAAGAAAGGCGAATGGTCGACTTCGGTTTATTGGGTGCATTTTGGGAAGGTGTGGTTCTTCTGTAAAGAAGACCGCATATAGGACGCTGGTGCGACCTATTCTTACGTACTGCTCGAGTGTTTGGAATCCGTACCAGGTCGGATTGAAGGAACACATCGAAGCAGGCTGCTAGACTTGCCACGGGTAGGTCAGAACATCACGTGAGTGTTACAGAGATGGTTCGGAACTCAAATGGAATCCCTGGAGGGGAGGCAATATTGTTTTTGGGAAGATTATTGAGCAAATTTAGAGAACCGGAATTTGAAGCTGACTGCTGAACGATTCTACTGCCGCCAACATACATTGCGCGTAAGGACCACGAAGATAAGATACGAGAAATTAGGGCTCACACGGAGACACAGAGTCAGTCGTTTTCCCCTCGCTGTTTGCGAGTGGAACAGGAAAGGAAACGATAAGTAATGCTACAGGGCACCCTCCGCCATGCACCGTACGGTGGTTTTCGGAATATCTATGTAGACATAGGTGTAGATTCATAGACTCCTACCATTTTACGTTTGCCTCCTCTTGATACAGGGCAAAGCTGGTTGCCCAATAGGCGGAGTGAGTCTCATTGGTTCAGTTTCAGTCTGACAAGGGGAGGCCGCCAATTGTGAAATTCAGATTCGATTCATACTGCGCATAACTAAAGCTCATGGCCAGAGGTGTAATGTGGCAAAGCACCAAGATGCACTTCTCAGCCGTTGTCGAGAAAATCGACAGTTAAAAGAAACCGTTGCGGTGAAATACTCTCTACGATTAGTAATTTTCTACAGCGTGGTGGTGCAGCGGTAAGCGATCGGTTTCGTAATCCGAAGGTCGCCGGATCGAATCTCGCTCCATGCAACTTTTTTTTTATTATTTGTTTTTTGTAATTCATATAATATATATATATATATATATATATATATATATATATATATAATTCCCGGCAATCAGTTGCAACGATTATGCATATAATAAGTTGTTGAAAGTCGTTTGTCGTGGAAAAACTGGCGACTTCGAACATCATTATGTTTTCCGCAAACAAAGTTGTATTTCACAAATGTTATTAATTATCTTCATAATGTTAACCACGTATAGTTAAGGGAGGCGTAGAAACGAATACGTATAGCGTAAGTCAAACGTTCGAATTAGAATAGAGACCCCACGAACACAAACTTGCTGTGGGAGGTATGAAATATAAACTCCGTTACTCGCTCGTTACACTTGAAGGACAGATGTTGAATGGGCCGAAACGAGCCGCCCCATAACAGCGTAGTTGCTTGCTAACTTCGAAAGAAGGTAGATGCGGTCCCTAGCGCAACTTATAACATCGTCGAAAATCAGTGCGGACGGGACAGCTTTGGTACACCCTGTTAAACAAACGGAAAAATGGAGGCGATACAATTGGAGAGCGATCCGCCTTCACCAACATGCATAAGCAATTCATTAATAGTTTATATATATATATATATATATATATATATATATATATATATATATATATATATATTTGAATTGCAAAAAACTAATAATAAAAAAATATTGCATGGCGCGAGATTCGATCCGGCGACCTTCGGATTACGAACCCCAGCGCTTACCGCTGCGCTATGACGCTGTAGAAAATTATTAATCGTAGAGAGTATTTCACCGCGACGGTTTCTTTTAACTGTCGATTTTCTCGACAACGGTTGAGAAGTGCATCTTGGTGCTTTGCCACATTGCACCTCTGGCCATGAGCTTTTATTATGCGCAGTATGAATCGAATCTGAATTTCACAATTGGCGGCCTCCCCTTGTGAGTTGCAGACAGTTCCTCGAACCGTTTGGTGAGGAAGGCACACTCTGAGACCTCCCTGCTCCACTTGTACCCTGTGCAGGGCGCCCATACCCACCAATAACGCACCACTCGCAGCCAAGTGGACGAGTAGTCACAGATCAAGTACCTCCTGTAGAGGAGACAGGCTTCACCAGAGAGGATAGCACTTGACATACCTTTGGTAACTCTGGTACGTGACTCCTGGGAGCTCTCCCAACACACCAGTTTCTAGCAGCTGCCAATCTTTTTCACGGTAGTCAGGGCGGTTTCCAGCAGCTTGCGAACGTCAGCTAACTCACCCCGTGTTTGAGAGCAGCATTGTATTACAGCTGATGACGATGGTATAACCGTGGAAACGCATAGTCGATAAGATAAAGACTTTGTGACTGATGCTGCATTATAATTTTTCTCCATTTTCATTAACAGTCGCAGCGATCACAAAATAGTCCGTATTGGATGTAAAGGTACTTCACGAAAGTAGCTGGACCTGCCGGCTTGCCAGGTGGTCCGTCGCCCACGCTTCCCTTCTGGGAGGCTCTGACTCAGAAATACCTCTGCCGCGGCCACATGTGACATTCATAACGGCGTGGGCTCTCCACATTTATACAGCCTGACCCTCTACGTTAACAGCTGCCATCTCGTGCTAACATAAGTGGCGCACCACCTCCACCGTGCCATCAATCCACTTACAGCCTCATCTGATCAGTCATCAGTGATCTAAAAACTCACAAGTACTGCCAGGTTCAAAGAACTTCAGCAGAAAATTATGGCTATTATATTTCTCAAGAAGGTGTGGAAGATCATTACGTGAGTCACCTACTTCAAAATTAGGAATGTTTTACTATAGTTTCTCTTCACTGAAATATTTAGTTGAGAGTTCACCAAGATATGTTTATGCGAGGTATTCAGCACTCAAGATGTCTTCTGTCTTTTGAATAACTGCTTGATTGTCAAAGAGTGGAATATTTGTGTGTGTATGTTTGTGTCCTGGTGTTAATCTTTGGTTAACTTCACAGTTACTTCGTTTATATGGGGCTGCCAAAACTGTTTTACGAACATCATTTCTAGTTGGTCATGTAAATACTCCAATACCGATTACGGATATGCGAATCTAGCCACTGCATTTCCTCTTTCACAATCGATATTCGCTCCTTCGTAAATCCTCAACCGTTTTTCGAATGTGTTAGCGTTCCCAAGTTCCTCACTGCTTTTAAAAATATTGGTTTATTTGTACGAAGTGATTTTATGTGGAATGTACAAAAAAGAGAAGTTGTGCACACAGCAGGAATTCAGTTGAAAAGTGCATTTTATGTTCATCAGATGGAAAGAGATGTATAAATGTCGATATATTTGCTGCATTAGAAAAATAGGACTGATTGGCTACAACCCTTTAACCTGGTTCGCTGGTTACTTTTTAAACTGCTGTACTTGTTCTCCCTTTTAGTGGCAAAGGCTCTGTATACAACCAATAATTGTGACAAACCGTACTATAACTCTGTGAGCAGGAATATGAAAATGTCTTTACTGTAGTCGAAGGTAAGTCTGGTGATGCTGAGGGAATTTGATTAGGAAATGAGATACTTAAAGTAGTAAAGGAGTTTCGCTATTTGGGGAGCAAAATAACTGATGATGGTCGAAGTAGAGAGGATATAAAATATAGACTGGCAATGGCAAGGAAAGTTTTTCTGAAGAAGAGAAATTTGTTAACATCGAGTATAGATTTAAGTGTCAGGAAGTCGTTTCTGAAAGTATTTGTGTGAAGTGTAGCCATGTATGGAAGTGAAACATGGACGATAAATAGTTTGGACAAGAAGAGAATAGAAGCTTTCGAAATGTGGTGATACATAAGAATGCTGAAGAGTAGATTGGTAGATCACATAACTAATGAGGAGGTATTGAATAGAATTGGGAGAAGAGGAATTTGTGGCACAACTTGACTAAAAGAAGGGATCGGTTGGTAGGACATGTTCTGAGGCATCAAGGGATCAGGAATTTAATATTGGAGGGCAGCGTGGAGGGTAAAAATCGTAGAGGGAGACCAAGAGATGAATACACTAAGCAAATTCAGAAGGATGTAGGTTGCAGTAGGTACTGGGAGATGAAGAAGCTTGCACAGGGTAGAGTAGCATGGAGAGCTCCATCAAACCAGTCTCAGGAAGGAAGACCACAACAACAACATTACTATGTTACGTCGACCAGTGAAAGAAATATTTCTCTGAAGATATGTGGTCGATAATTAGGCCTAGATGGTCGATTCATTGATCTGATTCCCACTTGCCTGAAGGTGAAACAGAAAGCTATAGTTGTAACTGATTATTTATTACTAACCCACCTATGAGGTAATATCCAAAATATTTCATTCCAGCTGTGACGGCCGTAAATAATGTGTTATAACTTAGCAGTAGTTGCTGTATCTCTTTGTCGACATTGTGTCTGTCCTCAGCAAACTGTAGCTTTATCTAGAATTTCGATGACGATCAGAAACGAAAGGGAACGCTCGAAGCGGTAGGGTATTCCAAACCTTCTCCTCCTGCACTGTCTTTTGACTTCACTCTGTAGTCTCTGCAGTGGTTAGAGGGTTATCCAGCAACCTTTAGATTATCCTTAGAGCTACGATTTTAGTGTATGTGAATATGAACGCATGCTATTCAGTGCAAAAATTTTAAATGTAAAGTAAGTCTGAAAGAACGACTTCCGTCCCGGAATTTTCCCAGTGTTGGTGCTACGATTTTCCACAACAGTCGATTCACTTCTTTAATACATGAATTTCGAGTCCATCGATCGGCTAGCGACACGGTATCTCATGACCGTTCCCAGAGCACAGTAAATGTCCCTCAGGTTTACAGGTTTCTTCCACGCCAACAGCTCCTGCGACTGAGCACTTTCGTGAAAAATATATTATCAATTCTTTCATCGACTTCATTGTAAGTAAAATTGTAAAATTGTTTTCTGGAACGAAATTAAAGAAGTCAGACTCAAAATATCACTCTCCACGTTTTCTACATCGGAGTGTACGAACTACTGAAATATCCTGACGAATTAAAACTGGATGCTGCACCGGGATCCGAACCCAGGCCATCGTCAATTACATCACAAATAGCAACTGTGGGATACTTCTTATGAATTCTAATCAAAACTGAATAACAACAGCGTGAGAAACATAGTTGACTGGAAATGGAGGAAGGAATGATCGTGTAGCGAGAATGCCACTACAATTTAACAGTCAATGGGAAAATGACGAGAATAAAATCTGGAAACTCACATCGCTTTCATAGAATTGTTGTTGTTGTTGTGGTCTTCAGTCCTGAGACTGGTTTGATGCAGCTCTCCATGCTACTCTATCCTGTGCAAGCTTTTTCATCTCCCAGTACCTACTGCAACCTACATCCTTCTGAATCTGCTTAGTGTATTCATCTCTTGGTCTCCCTCTACGATTTTTACCCTCCACGCTGCCCTCCAATACTAAATTGGTGATCCCTTGATGCCTCAGAACATGTCCTACCAACCGATCCCTTCTTCTGGTCAAGTTGTGCCACAAACTTCTGTTCTCCCCAATCCTATTCAATACTTCCTCATTAGTTATGTGATCTACCCATCTAATCTTCAGCATTCTTCTGTAGCACCACATTTCGAAAGCTTCTATTCTCTTCTTGTCTTTCATAGAATATAAAAATAATTTCGACAGAGTGAACAGAAGCAATTTTTGGATAAACGAGAGTATTCCACTAACGGTGCATGTCAGTCTACAGCTACAAAATACTCTTCTTCAGTAGTCGCATTCACTTTGCGTAGATGATATAACGTTCAGTATTTTGCTACTTGATAGTACTAGTATTGCATTAATCATGTTTTTGAAGTGTATGCACCTTCATGGGAAAAAAGAAAGTCATATTGTACGTTACGATGCGGAACTGATTCTTAAGGAGTCTATTTCTAGACTGATTAATTTTCCTAATATCCTGCCAATAGACTGAAATCTGGCACCTGCTTTAACTACGTCTGAGCTGACATACTCATTCCATATTACATCCCTGCAAACTGTTACACCCACGTACATGTACGTGTAGATTGATACCAATTGTTTATTCAGTAAATACATAATAGAGATTGTAGACAGTGTAAATCACCACATTTAGGGGCAATTCAACTCCCGGAAGAAGGGAATCGAATTTCTGAACCGTTCTTGGCTGTCATGTTTACATTTCCCGAATAGACATTACTAGATCGATTAAATGTCGGTTTTCCCGATGTCAGTTGTCTTACACTAATGGTGTGTGTGAACCAACCGCCCGATTTTGTTTGCACGATAAAGCAAAGTTACCAGTACGCTCGTAATATATTTCATAGAAACAGGGTAAAGTTTCCTTAAGAATAACACTAAACTACTAAGAGTAGGAGGAGGTGATTATAAAAGATAAAAGGTGCAAAAATCTTCTCCACATCAATGAATGCTTTCCATTCTGTTGTATTAAACAACATAAATTTTGCGCGTTATTGAAAAAATACGAAATGGTCACTGGTATAAAATTATTCTATTCTAACTTTTAGGAGATTTACGACGGCGTGCTGGAAACTAATACTTCCGAATTTTTCATGTGAAAACTCTTAATGCTTTACAAATAAAACAAACCTTATAAACAATGTACATCTTTACTCTTCATATCTAATACTTGCAGTCCTCCGCCGCTAGAGGACTCCGAATCGTAGCGTGAATCATGGCGATGTGTAATCTAAGTACATCGGTCCATGAGGAACAGCATGCTGTAATCGAGTTTCGAATTTGAAGAGTTCGTCGACATTTGGAGCATCCTTTCATTCACCATGACAATGCCAAACCACACATGATCGCTGTGACATCTGCAACAATCTGACGTCTGGACTCGACTGCCTTCTACCATCCTCCATACAGTGCGATTTTCGTCTGTTTCCAAAACTTAAAGGACACCTTCCAGGACTTTCCCTTGACACTGGCGAAGCGATGCAAGCAGAAGTGAGGTTGTGGCCCTGTCAAAAAAGCCAAACATTCTATAGTGACGTTACCAACAAAATAGTCTCTCTTTGGAGAAATACGTTCATCGCCAGGGTCACTATGTTGAGAAACAAATATGTAGACATGAACTCAAAACATCACTCTCTCGATGTAACATCTCGTTACTATGAAGAACTTAGTCCTGATACTAAAGACTACTTTCCTTTGCATGAAGTACGTAGCCGTTCCTATCATCTTCGGAGTGATGCTAATGCGTGGGTGTAAATTCGGGTAAAAATTTTCTATTGCTCCATCACTTTAGAAAGTTAGACACCTATTCTATAGATACTCTTGACGTTTTCTATTGAAATCATGTGGAACAACTCCGTTTACAGGCGACGTAACCATGATATGTTTGTATGACTGCATGTCAGTTAATAGTAGTAGTTTTTTTAACACCAGAATTGTTTACATTTAACAGCAAAAACGAACATGTCGGTCTTTGACACTGCTAATAGTATTAGTGAAAGATACTTAGATTTAGGCCGCCCGGTTAGCCCTGCGGTCTAAGGCACCGCTTTCCGGGCGGGAAGGCGTGCCGGTCCCTGACACGTATCCGCCCGGCGGATTAGTGTCGAGGTCCAGTGTGCCGGCGAGCCTGTGGATGGTTCTTAAGGCGGTTTTTCATCTGCCTCGGCGAATGCGGGCTGGTTCCCCTTATTCCGCCTCAGTTACACTGTGTCGGCGATTGCTGCGCAAACACTTTCTCCACGTAGGCGTACACCATAACTACTCTACCACGCAAACATTGGCGATACACTCGTCTGGTGTGAGACGTTCCCGGGTGGGTCCTCCGGGGGCAAAACCGCACAATAACCCTGGATGCGGTGTAGGGTGGCGGTGGGGTGAGTGGACTTCTGTAGCCTGTTGTGAGGTTGTGAACCACTGAGGGCTACAGCGGGGACGAAGCCTCTCCGTCGTTTCTAGGTGCCTAGTTCCGTACAATACAATACTTAGATTTAACAGGAAATGAAGCACAGTTGTCTTCTATACCACACATGCTGCCGTCTTTAGTTAAAAGTCATCTATAGAAAAGGATTAATTATCCATATCAAACTGGTTCTGTTTAGAACTGAAATTTGCTTTAATGTCTGTCGGATGTGATGTACTTTTGGAGCAAACTGACAGCTTAGTGATCCACCGACTGCCTTAGTGATAAGTAATGGATGTCATTTTCTCTACTATTGTTAAACTGTAGCCATATTTTTTTCTGATTGAAACACTTTTTATACTCTCAGCCTCTTTTAATAATACTTGTTTCGGTTTCAATTGCATATTTATATCTTTTCCCCATGTCTCGCCTTTCTCAGTGTTCTGCACAACGGCGCAAATCAATGCATCTGTTGTGATCTCTGTGACGTGACGTAAACAACTGCTATTCAGCACTCCAGAAGAAGTCTTACGGCTGCTTATAGTAATGAAAATCTGTCTTTTTCTTCCTCTTCTATTGCAGTTCGCTTTAACAATGGGCCAGAGAGATAATATCTCCGCGTGAGAACTTCCGTTGGCGAAAAGTGACGGCTGTGTCATTATCTGTGAGATCAAAACTCGCAGACTGCGGCAGCTTTCATCTTTTACGTCTGCATCTTCCTATAAACTACGCAAGCCACATCGGTGTGTGGAGGAGGGCAGCACTGGTACCAGTAGAATCCAGCCCCCCCTCTCATTGACCCCCCCCCCCCCAAACACACATACGCGCTTTCCCCGTTCCACTTCCGGATGGTGTGCGGAGAGAGTGATTGTCGGCAAGCCTTCATTTTCTCTGATTTTCTAATTGTGATCATTTCACGAGAGACATGTACGAGGAAGTAACATCTTTCTCGAATATTTTTAAAACGTACGCTCTCGGAATTTCAACAGTAGACTTCTCCATAACGATTGTAAGGTTTATAGCTTATTTTTGATATTCGAGAAAAGTGGTGTAAGGTCTATTTTCATTCTATGTATCATACTTAATATCTGTACACTGGATATTTTTCAAACACAGGTTTTCAATATTCGACGTGTTACACCACAGAGGTTCTGAGAATAAGCAATATGACCTTTGATTCCTAACAGCATTGTCGTTGCTGTAGCATTCTAAGAGAAGCTAGCGAGGGAGCTGGATGTTGGATTTGCTACTGAGCGATCTGAAATTGCTTGCAGAGAGCAAAGATACAGAGGATGATGAGTTTTGGAATATGGTTTGGTAAAGATTAATTTGACTTGTGATGATCTGAGGTAATGTTGTTCCTGCACTGCTTGCTTGAGCGTAATTATGATACGTTTGGATAACGGAAGGTTTTAATAGAATTTTTCTTTACTGGTTTGGGGTAATTAATTTCATTCATCAGACGTGATTAAATAAAGTTACCAGTTCAAATGGCTTGCACTCAGAGGTTGTAGATCTACCACATTTTTCAAAGATCATTGTAATCGTTAAAAGATGAGCTTTAGCTTTCGCAATACAGTTTTTTTAAGTTAGATTTTTTTCAATCACTTAGCAAGTTCAGCAACATTTTACAAGCAACACGTAGATTTGCCTGGTTATTAATCACTATCGCAAGGAATGAACAACTGATAAGTCAGACTCATCATCTTCTCGTTCTGCTCCGAAGTCTCGCCCGATTTCACGGGCATCCGGATAGTCGTCGTTTCATGATTCCGCTCCAGTCTCAGCATCGCATGACCTTCTTTGTAATGTCTAACATCGTATAAGGAGATTCTCGAAGTAGTTATTGTGCTACACAGCACTTAACGGTTCACATTTCTTTCAATACCTCGATAGTGACTAAATTTTGCCATGTTAACCCACATCCGTTTCCAGTTTGTAAGGCTGATCAGAGGGAAATCGTACAATTTCAGGATCGGTGGTGACTTTAAGTCGATAGTTAACTCACAGTCTAACACTTATCTACGTCCACTGTCTCATCCAGAGAGGTTGCTGTCTGAACTAGACAGAGGCCACTATTTTTCGAAAGTTGATTTCAAGGATACATTACCTTCAACTACCGCTTGAAGAGGCTTCACGGCAGTTGCTAGTTTTTAAATATGCAGTTTGGCTAGTACACGTATAATCGGTTACCGTTTGGGGTTGCAGGTGTACCTACCATCTTCCAAAAGTACTTAGAACAGTTGATTGTGTCAAGTATTTGGACATTATTATTGTTATGGATGCAATGCATTCAGAGCATCACAAGAATCTCGGCTCCAGGAAAATCTTTTTCGTCGCCAATTGGAAAAGTGCAGTTTCTTTGCCGCCAGGGTCAATTTCCGGAGGAGCATCCACAGTTATATAGGTATCATGCTCAAGCATGACCACATCAACAAAATAATATAGATGCCAGCACCAGCCAGCCTTAAACAGTTTCAGTTGTTTCCAGGAAATATAACATATAATACCACGTTTTTCCCTGAGTGGTGTAAGAGTGGCGTCAAATTTGTGTGGGCAGCCACCTGTCTAAAGACTTTGCAGAGCCTTAAGGACAGTATCAAGGCATCTCCGTGTCTGACGCTTTATAAACCTGGCTGCTGTTGACACTGGAGGTGGACTGCATTATGGCGCTTTCGTCACACTTGTTGTCACGTGGATTGGAGCTCCCAGTGGTCTTCGCCTCCAAAACGTTAAATGCTGGGCAACTCAATTATTCCCAGAATGAGAAACAGGCCGTAGTGATCATTTATAGAGTCAAGAAATTTTCTGTATATTTGTATGGATGTGATTATCAACTGTTGACTGTTCCCTGTCTGGGTACCAATCTAGGCTCCAGCCGCAAAAATGTTCATATGTGTGTGAAATCTTATGGGACTTAAGCTTACACACTACTTAACCGCCGGCCGGAGTGGCCGAGCGGTTAAAGGCGCTACAGTCTGGAACCGCACGACCGCTACGGTCGCAGGTTCGAATCCTGCCTCGGGCATGGATGTGAGTGATGTCCTTAGGTTAGTTAGGTTTAAGTAGTTCTAAGTTCTAGGGGACTTATGACCACAGCAGTTGAGTCCCATAGTGCTCAGAGCCATTTTTGAACTACTTAACCTAAATTATCCTAACGACAAACACACACGCCCATGCCCGAGGGAGGACTCGAACCTCCGCCGGGACCAGCCGCACAGTCCATGACTGCAGCGCCTTAGACCGGGGTCCTTTCACCACGAAAGAATTTCATTTTTCTAATTACGTGTATTGCCGCATAGCACTCTGCAGAATACAGTGACTAAGCATGATATACTTAGAATTATTGCATGTCCTTGCATTGCACTGCTCAATGTTTGCTTTCCTTTAGACAGTTTGCTGCTGCACTGCATTTTTTTTTAATTCATCACGAACAGCACCGAGTTTCCGTTGCCACAAATAAGCCATATAAAAATTTGTTGGGACCAGTTACGTTACTTTCAGAACACAGCAAGATCATTTACAGTTATCTTTGCTCTTCAAAAGTATCAGTTTCAACTTAGGTAAAGTGGGTTCAAATATCATTTCATATGCTGACAGTTTCATTATTACAGTGCACGCTTGCGTGTGTATCGTTCAGTGTTTAGAATTTTGAACTTTTCTGGCAGGTTATAACTGAGTGCTGGGTCGAGACTCAAACTCGGGACCTTTGTCTTTCGCGGGCAAGTGCTCTACAAACTGAGCTACCCAAGCACGAGTCTCGGTCCGGCACACAATTTTAATCTGCCAGGAAAGTTTCATATCAGCGCACACTCCGCTGTAGAGTGAAAATTTCATTCTAATTTAGAATTTTTTTAGTCAGTTTTGAGTAAGTAGATTCACAGGGCATTTCAATAAAATATTTGGTTATTTATTCTTTCAGAATTCGATTGGAAATTTTACGTAGCATTTTCATTCTGTTAGCATGTGTGTTCAAAACTGAAGTCACGCATTGTGACTGAACGCAGTGTACCGCTGTCACTCCACTAAAAGAATTTAACAGGACAGTTTCTTTAGTTTACTGCCCTACGTTTTCTGATTGATTTAGTTATAGTTAATTGCAACTCTGCTATACAGTTATACACTTTCAGATACTTTAGCGGCTCATTTTATCAGAACGCATTTCTCGAATTGTTCAGGACAACATCACGGGCACACGGAGTTAAAGATAGGAAACCAACCCAGGTGTAGTCCGCGTCAAATAAACATTGTTATTAGGAAAAGTTATACTCACTCGCGGTTACTAAGTGAACCCGAGGCGAAAGGGACACCTCTTCGTTGGATCTTCAATGCCCCTTAAATTAATCAACCTGGTAAAAGTCATAGATTGATGAGCAGTTCGTCGAACGAGTGTTTTGTAATCCACTTATTTCGTGGATGAACTACGTTTCCTTAACATTCTCCCAATTAATCGGAGCTAAGCGTCTGTTTTTTCTGTAACTAGGTTTATGTGGCAATATCAGTTTATGTCTCTCTGTTCGCTTACTCTTAGGTACGACACGGTTATTATTGTTGTCTGCGAGCTGTCGTCTGCTGTGTAAAGGAGAAGTAGATGTCTTCCCCCTTTTGTGTGTGCTTCTTTACATTTATTTATATTCAGGGCTGGGATCAGAAAGGTAGGTAAAGGGGTCAGTTGCTTTAAGCAATACACTGACAGAATTATTCCTCTGAGGACTGAAACTACGCTAACGCCGGCCGCCACTGTAAAAGCTTATACGGCCACGTCATAACCTCATGTTCAAGAAATCGAGAGCATATGAGAGAATATAGACGAATGTTTAAAATACGTGACGGGGGGTGGAAATTAGTAGTCGTGGGTGATTCGAAGGGAGGGAATAGAAGGTGAATTTACAGTAGAATATAGACTGGGAGAAATTAAAGATAGGGAAGAGAGGCATTTGGAGTACTTCTATTGGTGTCAATTGGTAGTGGTGAACACCATCTTCTAAAATCATATGACAAGAAGATATGCTTGTAAGAGACGAGGAATCACTAGAAGATAGCAATATAGACAAATATTTAGAAATAAAATTCTGGACTGTATACCTACGAACGGACATAGACTAAAACTACGACTTAATAGTGAAGAACAGCAGGCTGACTTTCAAGAATGCAGAGCAAAAGGGAAAAAGATTAAATGGAACACTGCAAATTAGGGCAGCGATCAGTAGCCTAATAAAAAAAGTCAACAGTAGTTCAGTAGGACAGTAATGCAATATAGAAATAAATGAATAATGCAGGAGAGGACACCATAGGTAAAGCGAAAGTAGACCAAGAAGCCATGGAAATTGAGAAAACTGTCAAGCTTACGGATGCAAGGTAGAAATATTAGTATTACGAATGAGTTAGGAAGGCAGCATTACTGTTCACATAAAATTTAATGTAATGAGAAGTGCAAGGAAAGTAAATTATATGCGGTAGCGTTCTCGCTTCCCACGCCCGGGTTCCCCGGTTCGATTCCCGGCGGGGTCAGGGATTTTCTCTGCCTCGTGATGGCTGGGTGTTGTGTGCTGTCCTTAGGTTAGTTAGGTTTAAGTAGTTCTAAGTTCTAGGGGACTGATGACCATAAATGTTAAGTCCCATAGTGCTCAGAGCCCTGTGAACCAACTAAATCATAATGGATGAGAGACACATGCAACGATATTAAGAAAGATGTTACTGTAGAAGAAGTCGACACGGTGCATTGGAAAATTAACGTGACATCGATGAAGTACAATGTAATGATGTTAACAAACGAGGTCCATACGAAAAACCTCTATTAAATGCAGAAGGTAGGGCAGGCAGCTGGCAGGTGTACTTTCGGGGGCTGTAAGACGGAGATGAACTGTCTCAAAATGTGGCAGAACATGAGGAAGAAAGTTATGTGGAACAAATAAGTGACCCAGTAATGCGGTCAGAGTTTGAGAGAATACTGAATTATCTGAGATCAGGAGCAGTCAAATGGTTCAAATGGCTCTGAGCACTATGGGACTTAAGATCTGAGGTCATCAGTCCCCTAGAACTTAGAACTACTTAAACCTAACTAACCTAAGGACATCACACACATCCATGCCCGAGGCAGGATTCGAACCTGCTACAGTAGCAGTCCCGCGGTTCCGGACTGCAGCGCCTAGAACCGCTCGGCCAGGAGCAGTCGGCGATACATCCTGAAATGTAGAGGTGGTGTAGGAACTACAATGTTATTTGAGTTGGTATCAAATAGCTATGACATGGGTGACTTGCCATTGGGTTTCCAGAAAAGCGTTGCGATTAAATTACCAAAAAAGGCACGTTTAGGTAAATGTGAAAAATATCCGGCAGTTAGTATGTAAAGACACTCTGCTAAATTGTTGATGTGCAGGGGAACAGAAGGAAAGTAAGAATGAATGAATGAATGAATGAAGGCTTTCTGGCGAAAGAACAACTTGGTTTTTGTTTCAGGAATGCGAGAGGGGTGAGAGGGGTGGGGGTAGGAAATCTGCCATTGCGATTTCAGGGGAAGTGCGTGATCCAGAACGCTCAGAACCGCATGAAAATGTGCGTAGAATATAAATCACCCACCCCAAAGACAGTGGTATGAGCCATTTGAATAAATGGAAAAACTGTGCCTCTTACTATCGTATCGTGTTATACCCAGCTGTCACAGGCCCTACAGGTCATATGTTGCTTACAAAAAGTGGCTCTAATCCTTCTTTTTTGTGCTTGGTAGTAAGATTTCACTGGACTTGCGGTATGATTAGAAAGACTGCAGGTGACTATGAATTTACGCCCTGACCTTAATTAGTAAGCCTTCCACTTGTCTACCTGGCCTTTTGCCCTTTGACTGTGGTGGTTGTTATTAGCCTGCGTTAGAGGTTCACATTTATCAGATCTAAATGATCCTGAATGCTGAAATAAGTTAATGAAATGGTGGCCTTGTCATTATTGTAATCAACTGTTGATCAGTAACTAATATATCAACACAGGATTGATCCGTTATAAAAATTATGGCACAGGTTTATTGATCATAAGTAGGACAAATAATACAAGCCAAGCGTAATGATAATAAATCATTATCTGTTGTCAACATAAATAGACGCAACAAATAGTTAACACTCCACTTGGTTTCGATGTATTTAAAAAAGGCTAACGTTTGTCTGATTAAATTATTTACTCTAGCTCAAAACAGGGATAACCCAATCTGAAATTATCTAATGATGAATAGACTTTGATGGATTTATTCTACGCAGAAGTTATACTATGTTCCTGCAACTGGGAAGTAGTGGCGAGATTGTATTTGTTCTTCGCCATAGCAAGCCAGAGCAGGTCGTAGTCATGGTTCAAAAAATGGTTCAAATGGCTCTGAGCATTATGGGACTTAACATCTGAGGTCATCAGTCCCTAGAACTTAGAACTACTGAAACCTAACCAACCTAAGGACATCACACACATCCATGGCCGAGGCAGGATTCGAATCTGAGACCGTAGCGGTCGCGCGGTTCCAGACTGTAGCACCTAGAACCGCTCGGCCACCCCGGCCGGCTAGTCGTGGTTCAAGCATCTGCAGAGCAGTGAGGTGCGGCGCCTGTAATTCGTTACTGTGGGCATAAAATACACGAAGTCGCGGCTGGCGATCTGGTAGATGGATTGCAATCACTCTCTAATGGATCCCTGAAATCTCGGCGGACTCCAACATTTGACACTTCCTTTCACCAGTCATATCATGGACCGAGTTGACTCATTTTATACGGCAATGCACACAAGGAGATCAAAAATCAAGGTGACAGACCTGACATGAATAAGGTTGTCCTTGGCACAGCAAGATGTCCTAGATGACTGAGGTCTAAACTGCTGGAACGGCTAAGTCCTCACCAAAGGCTCCCCAGTCAAGACCAGTGCTAGTGTGAATTCATGCTCAGGAGGAGTGTTCCAAGTGCAGTCCACTCATAACTAAAACCAATATCAGCATCCTCTCCAGAGTGGAGTCTGAATCAGAAGACCAGTTTCTCCTCTCCTCTCCTCTCCTCACCTTCCCTCAAACCTCAGTAAACTCCCCAAAAATACTCGCGCAACTGTCCCCACAAGCGTTTCGTGCCAGTCACATAACTCCACGAACTCCATGACTCCCCTCTACCTCATCTGCCCTACCCATCAGCTAATCCTAATCCAAGTTAACAATACTCTTCTATTTTCTGGAGAAGCAGCCAATCCCTGACTTATAAATTCCCACACGAAAAGCAGAAGACGTTGTGTTCCTAGCTTGTTTTTCCCCACGACCATTTTCGGTAACATGTTTTGAGTTTCTGTTTAGGTCTAAAGTGAACAACACATTTATCGTGGAATTCTTTATCTGGACGGCCCAAGCATTCCAATGTGCCTGACAGGGACCTCAACTAAACTACTAAGGGAAGTGCTTTTGTGTCCTAACGTAGACTATTTCAGAGCCGCCGTAAATGTTGTTTTCCATTCTAAAATAGTTTCTAAGGATTAAGGCTTCCTAAAAACTCGTCAGGCAGAGGAATGACACCACCTGATGGCCCTTTTGATAGCATCAGGTCCACAGTGAGTATGGGAACTCGAGAATTTTTATGGCCGCCATCCCTGTTCACGAAGGGCATTTACGACACTGTCGAAACGCCTTGCCATTGCGACCTAAATTTCTTTCATGCCCTTGCCCCTGCTGCGGCCAGAGGCTCCTAGCGGGTAGGTATAGGTAGGCAATTTTTCCGCCTCTTCAGCCGAAAGCATTGTCTGCACATCGGTGTGAGAAATTCTTGGGATCAGCATTCTGACCCTGGTAAGCGCTTCAAGACGTCCCTTTCGCTAATAGCTGCACATGGCTTCCAAGGCCCAAACGCCCACTGTAAGATTTTCTGTAAATGACCAAACTGCCTGCTTGTTCTTAACTCCAGAAAATACTCTCCAAAGGAGAGCCACCATAAACATCTTGCATGCATTAACGACGTACATACTCCCATCAATGCCAGCTCGCGTTGATAACTTCCTGTTATCTCACAAAAATGATGTATTGGGTGTGAAATCAACATTAAAGAGAAGCCTTAAATGTGAAAAATAGTAAGACAGCGACTCATCCTCTCTATCAGCCCCACACCACAGTTGATCTCCACATGTGTAGTGTCTCACTTCAAAATGTGATAGTGTGACATGAAACAGACGAAATCATCAAATGGTATTGAGATCTCACAATGGTGACACGAATGTTGAGGGCGGCTTTGCCAACCAAGATTGAATATAAAGGAAACTCCCTAATATGGCCTCATCACCTCAGGAGTCACTCACTCACACAAAGCAGCATGCCTGCAAGATGCTGAGTGTAGTATGATTCATGTGGACCAGAGGGTCGTTGCTACACCACAGCCTTCAGATAAACAATTATTAAGAGGTTTTTTCAGCAGCATTTTTACTCACTCATACAATTTTTGAGATCTGAGACGGCTAATGTCCCTAGTCAAATTACAGTTCCATGGATTTTGAACCGTTTTCTGCCTCAGTGATTTACCTCTGCTCAGTCATATACCAGATTTCAGTCATCCATAAAACATGAAACGACAATAACTACAACTTAAGAAACGCGCTCATTCTCAAAATCTAAACAAGAAAGTAACATGTGTCATCTGTTGTGCTTATTTCCCAGGGCAGTGTAATGTTGTTTCTTCTATCTTCAAGACATTTGAAAATCACGCTTTACAAGTCAAACTTTCATGCACACTTGACAAATTACCTACACTAGATCAGTTGCATCAAAAATTAAATAAGTTTCACAAGAAAATATTCAGAATTACATGAGAATCTGAGTTATGAAGCATCCTATCGCTGCCTCCACAAGGGTTGCTAGGGAGACACTTCACATTTACAGTGCCACATAGATAAAACATAGCTCTAAACATACACCCAAATGGTCTCTGCACTGGCTGAACCATCAACGTACAGCGAGGTTGCGACGGAGTGAAGGTCGCCCTTCACTCAGCACTTGATGTAGGAGCAGCAGGGGATGGCTCTGGTCCCTCATCTGTTCCACAGGCAGCATCAGTAAGGCAGCTTGGCTGTCACATCATCTCGACCGTGGCCTGGTCAGATGAGCCTCAGTTTCAATTGTTCAGAGTCGATGGTAGGGTTCGAATGTGGCACAGACCACACGAAGCCATGGATCCAAGTTGTCAACAAGCACTATGCAAGCTGGTGATGGCTCAATAATAGTGTGGACTGTGTTTACATGGAATGGACTGAGTCTTCTGGTCCAACTGAACCGAATATTGACTGAAAATAGTTATCTTCTTGATGCAATAATTTACCAGCAGCCGTATGTATTGTAGAAATTTATTTTGTTTTATGAACGTCTATGTGCTACCAGTTTCGGCATTACATTGATGCCATCTTCAGGCCCCTGTACAATGAGTAGAAGAAATGTACTACTATAAAAATTTAAAAAAATATAGAACATACGTTAACAATTGACAGGTATCATGTTAACTATGTACGTGGCTCAAAGAGGTATACTGTATATCATTCAAACTACACTCCTGGAAATTGAAATAAGAACACCGTGAATTCATTGTCCCAGGAAGGGGAAACTTTATTGACACATTCCTGGGGTCAGATACATCACATGATCACACTGACAGAACCACAGGCACATAGACACAGGCAACAGAGCATGCACAATGTCGGCACTAGTACAGTGTATATCCACCTTCCGCAGCAATGCAGGCTGCTATTCTCCCATGGAGACGACCGTAGAGGTGCTGGATGTAGTCCTGTGGAACGGCTTGCCATGCCATTTCCACCTGGCGTCTCAGCTGCACCAGCGTTCGTGCTGGACGTGCAGACCGCGTGAGACGACGCTTCATCCAGTCCCAAACATGCTCAATGGAGGACAGATCCGGAGATCTTGCTGGGCAGGGTAGTTGACTTACACCTTCTAGAGCACGTTGGGTGGCACGGGATACATGCGGACGTGCATTGTCCTGTTGGAACAGCAAGTTCCCTTGCCGGTCTAGGAATGGTAGAACGATGGGTTCGATGACGGTTTGGATGTACCGTGCACTATTCAGTGTCCCCTCGACGATCACCAGTGGTGTACGGCCAGTGTAGGAGATCGCTCCCCACACCATGATGCCGGGTGTTGGCCCTGTGTGCCTCGGTCGTATGCAGTCCTGATTGTGGCGCTCACCTGCACGGCGCCAAACACGCATACGACCATCATTGGCACCAAGGCAGAAGCGACTCTCATCGCTGAAGACGACACGTCTCCATTCGTCCCTCCATTCACGCCTGTCGCGACACCACTGGAGGCGGGCTGCACGATGTTGGGGCGTGAGCGGAAGACGGCCTAACGGTGTGTGGGACCGTAGCCTAGCTTCATGGAGACGGTTGCGAATGGTCCTCGCCGATACCCCAGGAGCAACAGTGTCCCTAATTTGCTGGGAAGTGGCGGTGCGGTCCCCTACGGCACTGCGTAGGATCCTACGGTCTTGGCGTGCATCCGTGCGTCGCTGCGGTCCGGTCCCAGGTCGACGGGCACGTGCACCTTCCGCCGACCACTGGCGACAACATCGATGTACTGTGGAGACCTCACGCCCCACGTGTTGAGCAATTCGGCGGTACGTCCACCCGGCCTCCCGCATGCCCACTATACGCCCTCGCTCAAAGTCCGTCAACTGCACATACGGTTCACGTCCACGCTGTCGCGGCATGCTACCAGTGTTAAAGACTGCGATGGAGCTCCGTATGCCACGGCAAACTGGCTGACACTGACGGCGGCGGTGCACAAATGCTGCGCAGCTAGCGCCATTCGACGGCCAACACCGCGGTTCCTGGTGTGTCCGCTGTGCCGTGCGTGTGATCATTGCTTGTACAGCCCTCTCGCAGTGTCCGGAGCAAGTATGGTGGGTCTGACACACCGGTGTCAATGTGTTCTTTTTTCCATTTCCAGGAGTGTATATGTAACATTAGGGCACATATGCTTCTGCCTATGTCATGATGTTGTTAATAGTTTTTCCTGTTTTACTCAAATAACCGATGATATATGAACATATGTGTACGCTATTATTCATAAAACCGTAACACACAGTTGTAATAGGCCATGCAACACATCAGATGTACTACATACATTCGTATGGCCAGTGGAACAGTGGAATAATTTTTTAAATAAAATTTAACTAATATAAATAACAATAAAATAAATTAAAATACAAAAAAATGTGACAACCATGTCCGAATACATAGTTGCTTATGTGTGGTTAGGTCCTATGATGTGTGGTACAACAACCAGCTGCCGCAGTACTAGCGATAAAAAGGATAAAAGAGTTTGTCTTAAAACCCAATTGCATTCCCGAAGTAAACCAGTGCAATCGTACTATGAAATCATCAAACACCTGGTCCTCGTAGACACTTCATTAGGACTCTTATGTAGGACAGCCCACCATTGCGCTGAGTGGATTAATGCAATGCCAGTAGCTGCCTTATGTAGTCATGGTTACAAAGAAGTTTCTCAATCTTTGTATATCAAGGAATGTCTATCTCCCTATATATAAGTACTATACAATTATGCAGGATCGGTTGAATAAAAAGGAAAGGAAGAAAAAGAGAAACATAATTTTATAATTTTTTTTATAATAGCACATTTCTTCTACTTATTGGACAGGGGTCTGAAGATGGCATCAATGTAATGCCGAAACTGGTAGCACATGGAAGTTCATAAAATAAAATAAATTTCTACAATACATACGGCTGATGGTAAATTATTGCATCAAGAAGTTAAAGCCAGCCGTCGTCCCACGATCCATGATGGATCAACGAAGAAGAAAATAGTTACGTTCGGCTACCTGGAGATCATTTGCAGCCCTTCACGGACTCCATGTTCCTAAAAAATGGTGAAATTTTTATGGATAGCAATGCTTCATGTCACCGAGCCACAATTGTTCGTGATTTGTTTGAAGAACATTCTGGACAATTCGAGCGAATGATTTGGCCTCCCAGGTTTCCCGACATGAATCTCATCGAACATTTATGGGACGTAATCGGATGGTCAGTTCGTGCACAAAATCCTACACCGGAATTCTTTCCCAGTTATGGACAGCTATGAAGGTTTCACGGGTCAATACTTCTGCGTGGGTCTTCCAACGACTTGTTGAATCTATGCCACGTTGAGTTTGAGCCCAACTCCGGTCAAAAGGACGACCGACACGATATTAAGAGGTATCACATGACTTTTGTCATCTCAGTGTAAATCTTCTATTCGGTGCCTCTTGGAACACTAAACACTTAGGTTGCCTCAGTTACAGAAGCACCCGCTGTAAGAGCACGAACCATTTGCTCATGTTGGGAGTCACTTAGCTCGCACATAGTACACCCACAACTGCATGGAACACTGTTTAGGCCACGACTGACACTTGCAACGTATTGAGGGAATTGCAGAGATGCCGTTCGTGATCGGACACAACAGCGCCAGTCTTGGACAGCATCTGCATTTATGTTGCAGCATACATTTCTTGCGGTGTTTCCATATTTTTGTCCAACTCCACTACTTTAACATATAAACAACTTGTAAACAGCTATCACATACATTGAGTCGGCGGTTACTGTTAGCGAGCGTGGCATACGATTACGTAACACTATATGTGATACACCGGTAACGGCCTTGTCGCAGTGGATACACCGGTTCCCGTGAGATCGCCGAACTTAAGAGCTGTTGGGCGTGGCCAGCACTTGGATGAGTGACCATGCAGCCGCCATGCGTTGATGCCATTTTTCGGGGTGCATTCAGCCTCGTGATGCCAATTGAGGAGCTACTCGACCGAATAGTAGCGGCTTCAGTCAAGAATACCATCATAACGACAGGGAGAGCTGCTGACCACACGCCCCTCCTATCCGCATCCTCCTCTGAGGATGACACGGCGATCGGATGGTCCCGATAGGCCACTCGCGGCATGAAGACGGAGTGCTTTTTTATATGATACACCGGGTATCTTCCGTTACACTCCATAAGGTGGCTTGCAAGGTATAGATGTAGCTGCAGAAAGTGAAAGAGAACATCGGAACAGGAATAAAAGTTGAAGGTGTGCAGATGTCAGTGCTAAGATTAATAGCACACACCGGCCGTGTGTAAGAAAGGCAAAGCAGACCTTTGAAAGGAAATGATAACATGCTTAACACGGAATATGGTATACGATTGAACAGAGCAAAAATGAAGGTGGTGAAGAGCTGTAAAAAGGATAATAACGATCGCTGGGTTTCAACGAGATAGTTTTAGAAGAATCCAGAAATAAAGATTCCACAGGATACCAAGATATCAGAAGTAGATTGACACAGTTGAAGAGAGCTTTCGTCAGTAAAAGAGCTGTAATGGTACCAGTTTTTGATAAGGAAGTCTGAGAGAGAAATTCCTGAAAGTGTACGCCTTGAGCACAGCTTTGTATGGAAGTTAAACGTGGACTATCAGAAATCGGAAGACGGGGAAACTGAGGCGTCTTCCGCTGCATGCTGGTTGCGGGATCCTCGACCCTGTCTCCTTTGTCAGCCGGCTCGGTCATCCCTCTTGCACTCTGTTCTAATTGCATTTAGATGCTACTGGCCATTTTTTCTGTCGCTCGCCGTTTTCCGTTTTAGCGCTAGTGCTCCGATGAATAGTGGACACTGTTCCCCCCCTTAAGTCTTCGACTATAACGGTTCGGGAGTGGGACGGCTGTAGAAGGGACGGCCTCCGTCGCATACCGCATACAGGGCGACAGGAGATGCTCGACTCGCCCCAGCCAACTGCTAACCAGATTATCTCTCTCAGCTTTTGCCGGACCAGTTGATGCCGTTTATGTTTCTAGCCTTCTCATTTTTATGATCTGCTGAAACGGTTAGGTTCAGCTACTTATGCTGTTACGTTTATTGCAAATTCTGGTGATAAACATAATAGTAATCTCTGCCTCGTGATGACTGGGTGTTGTGTGCTGTCCTTAGGTTAGTTAGGTTTAAGTAGTTCTAAGTTCTCGGGGACTGATGACCATAGATGTTAAGTCCCATAGTGCTCAGAGCCAAACGTAATAGTAAATTAGCCTAATATGGCTGTTTTGATTCACTGCTTTCATGTGGCATTATATTTTGGCGTAATTCATCATGAAAGAAAAAGTATTCATTGCAAAAAAGCGTGTAATCAGAAGAATACCTGGACCCCACCCAAGATCACCTTGCAGGCGTTTGTTTAAGGAACTCGGGATATTCACAGTACCTTCGCAATACATACTCACTTATGACATTTGTTATTAATAACTCACCCCAGTTAAAAATAATAGCAAAGTGAGTAGCTACAACACTAGAAGAAAGGATGATCTTCACTATTCTAAGTTGAGTCTGACTTTGGCGCAGAAAGGGTAAACTAAGCTGCCACAAAAATCTTTCGTCATTTTCCAAATAGCGTTAAGAGTCTGACAGATAACCAACCAGCATTTAAAAACAAATTAAAAGAATTTCTGAATGACAACTCCTTCCACTCAATAGATGATTTTTTATGCATGAAGTAATAGGTGTAAAAAAAGTATCATGTAAAGAAGACTTATGTTAAACTGACATGTTGAACACCATTACGAAATGTCGTATTCATGATCAATGCAACAAGTATTAATGCAATGTAATGTAACTATTGCGGATCACTCGGCTATAAGGCATTCTGTACTCTGTAACCGCCCACTCTGGATGGCGTGAGGGATCTCATTCGGCTGTGGCACAGATGAGCCCTGGCAGGCTCCCTCGCCTTCTCTGACCTAAGAACCGACCCGACCCATATACAGTAGAGTCTCGATAGTTCGAGTTTCCAAAAATCCGAGCCTCTTAAAAAAAAAGTTGCAACGATCTACTTTCTTTTTTTTACTGACATGATAAATAATGAAAACTTCATTGCAAAAGATAGATAGGGAGAGTACAGCTCAGTGAAAAAGCAGACAACAATGCAATCAACACCGACAATTAGCTCGCTTCCCTGTTGCACGAACATCTGTTGTCACTATGGCACGAAATACCCCGACTACTGCCGGCTGCTACTGATCAAAAATGGGGAGTTCATACGCTGCTGTAGTTCCCAGTACCTGTACTGTACAGTGTTGTGAGTCGTTTTGTTTGTTGACTGTGTTCCGTTGTACACCTTACAAAGATGAGTGCTGTAAAAAAAAGAGGAAATTTGTGCCTTTGCATCTAAAATTAGAAGCACTAAGACGACTTGACAGAGGAGAAACAATAAAAAAACTTGCTCTCGAATATGGTGTCGGTGAAGTTACTGTTGGTGACTGGCGAAGAAACCGACTTAAATTGGAACAGTTTTCTTCACAGAAATGCTCACACGAATCTCTCAGTCGAAGAAGTATAAAGAAGTCAGTATTCGAAAAAACAAGCGAGGCATTGCTCATGTGGTTTACCCAACAGAGACAGAAGGGTGCTCCGATTTCTGGCCCAATCATGCAAGAAAAAGCCTTGGTTTTCAGAAACCAGCTGCAGGAAGGAGATGACAATTTCGCCGCTAGTGTGGGCTGGCTCGACAAGTGGAAGAAGAGGTATGGAGTGCGTCAACTAGATGTATGTGCACAAAAACTCTCTGGTGACGCTCAGGCCGTTTCAAAATTTATCGTCGAGTTTAAAAAAAATCATAACTGACGAAAATTTGTCTAATGAACAAATATATAACTGTGACGAAACTGGGCTAAATTTTAAAATGTTACCAGCGTGGACACTTGCTTCTTGTGAAGAAATATGTGCTCCTGGGTACAAAAAAAGCAAAGAGCGGCTCACAGTTATGGCAGCTTCAAATGCAACTGGAAACCACAAACTAAAACTGGTTGTGATTGGGAAGTCTGCCAAGCCAAGAGCATTCAAGAATGTATCCATCTCAGCTCTTCCGGTTGTCTATACACATCAGAATAATGCTTGGATGAATCAGGAAATCTTCAAGAACTGGTTTTTTAACTCATTTGTACCTGACTTCAAGACTTTTTATGAGAAAGGGGACTGCCATGCAAAGCAATTTTGCTCATGGATAATGCGTCTTCACATCCAAGTGCAAGAGAACTGCAGTGCGACGGTATCCGCGCCTTGTTTTTCCCACCAAACGTTACCTGTCTCATTCAGCCAATGGATCAGGGCGTTCTGGAATGTTTTAAAAAAGTATCGACGGCGATTGCTACAGTCAATCCTGCATTCCGAAGACAACGAAAGCATTGTAGGAGCTTTGAAGAAAGTGACTTTGAAGGACGTCGTGTATTGGATTAGCGAATCTTGGAGTGAAATAAAGTCAGACACAATTTCCAAGTCACGGAGGAAAATTCCACAGGAAAGTATGCCAGACACAGAAACTGAAGATTTAGCAGATGAGGACAATCAACCATTGTGTAACTTAATCAGAAGATTTCCAGGGTGTGAAGAGGCAGAAGAGGTGGAAGTAGGCGAGTGGTTAAATTCGGACGAACAGTTGGAAGTGACAGAATCTTCTATAATTGACATGGTTAACATTCCTTCTAAGCAAAGAAGGGAAGGCAGAAAGGTGGAAGGAGTATATAGAGGATTTATACAAGGGCGATGTCCTTGAGGACAATATTATGGAAATGGAAGAGGATGTAGATGAAGATGAAATGGGAGATAAGATACTGCGTGAAGAGTTTGACAGAGCACTGAAAGACCTGAGTCGAAACAAGGCCCCGGGAGTAGACAACATTCCATCAGAACTACTGATGGCCTTGGGAGAGCCAGTCATGACAAAACTCTACCATCTGGTGAGCAAGATGTATGAGACAGGCGAAATACCCACAGACTTCAAGAAGAATATAATAATTCCAATCCCAAAGAAAGCAGGTGTTGACAGATGTGAAAATTACCGAACTATCTGTTTAATAAGTCACAGCTGCAAAATACTAACGCGAATTCTTTACAGACGAATGGAAAAACTGGTAGAAGCGGACCTCGGGGAAGATCAGTTTGGATTCCGTAGAAATGTTGGAACACGTGAGGCAATACTAACCTTACGACTTATCTTAGAAGAAAGATTAAGAAAAGGCAAACCTACGTTTCTAGCATTTGTAGACTTAGAGAAAGCTTTTGACAACGTTAACTGGAATACTCTCTTTCAAATTCTGAAGGTGGCAGGGGTAAAATACAGGGAGCGAAAGGCTATTTACAATTTGTACAGAAACCAGATGGCAGTTATAAGAGTCGAGGGGCATGAAAGGGAAACAGTGGTTGGGAAAGGAGTGAGACAGGGTTGTAGCCTCTCCCCCATGTTATTGAATCTGTATATTGAGCAAGCAGTAAAGGAAACAAAGGAAAAATTCGGAGTAGGTATTAAAATTCATGGAGAAGAAGTAAAAACTTTGAGGTTCGCCGATGACATTGTAATTCTGTCAGAGACAGCAAAGGACTTGGAAGAGCAGTTGAACGGAATGGACAGTGTCTTGAAAGGAGGATATAAGATGAACATCAACAAAAGCAAAACGAGGATAATGGAATGTAGTCAAATTAAATCGGGTGATGCTGAGGGGATTAGATTAAGAAATTAGACACTTAAAGTAGTAAAGGAGTTTTGCTATTTAGGGAGTAAAATAACTGATGATGGTCGAAGTAGAGAGGATATAAAATGTAGACTGGCAATGGCAAGGAAATCGTTTCTGAAGAAGAGAAATTTGTTAACATCGAGTATAGATTTAAGTGTCAGGAAGTCGTTTCTGAAAGTATTTGTATGGAGTGTAGCCATGTATGGAAGTGAAACATGGACGATAACCAGTTTGGACAAGAAGAGAATAGAAGCTTTCGAAATGTGGTGCTACAGAAAAATGCTGAAGATAAGGTGGGTAGATCACGTAACTAATGAGGAGTTATTGAATAGGATTGGGGAGAAGGGAAGTTTGTGGCACAACTTGACTAGAAGGAGGGATCGGTTGGTAGAACATGTTTTGAGGCATCAAGGGATCACAAATTTAGCATTGGAGGGCAGCGTGGAGGGTAAAAATCGTAGAGGGAGACCAAGAGATTAATACACTAAGCAGATTCAGAAGGATGTAGGTTGCAGTAGGTACTGGGAGATGAAGAAGCTTGCACAGGATAGAGTAGCATGGAGAACTGCATCAAACCAGTCTCAGGACTGAAGACCACAACAACAACATTCCATGGCAGTGTGAGAGTGACGAGGATGACGAGGCAGAGGCTGCACCGATGATGAGTCACACCGATGGCTACGCTGCTCTCGAGGCCGCCATATGCTACGTGGAGCAACAGCCTGAGGCGACACCAACTGACCTACTGCTCCTGAGACGGTGGCGTGACATTGCCGCGAGGAAACGTTGCAGCTTCGCCAAACAAAAGACACTTCACTATTACTTGTCTAAATAAATACTTATTGTTATTCTGCCAACGCAAATGCATGTGTAAATACTTTTATTTTAATAAAGTTCATATTTTGACCTGTATTACTTACAATATCATAATATTTCTTTTTCCCATTTAAATTTCGACAGTATGAGTTTTCGATAGTTCGAGGTGATTCCGGTCCCGTTCACCTCGAACTATCGAGACTCTACTGTATTGGTACTTCTCCGTGATTTAATTCTCAGCTCGTACATTAATGATGCTTTCAATTTCGTTATCTGATCAAGTCTGTCGCAGACATCACTAATTACAGATGAACTGTCTCTTGACCGAGGGGTTGATAAGCTCACTGTTTAACCTCTTAATTCCCAACGAAGAGGAAACTGGAAGGGTTCGAAATGGTCGTGCTGTCAAAGAATGTTATAAGGTAAGTGGACAGAAAAAGTACGAAATGAAGCGCTGAAAACAATAGATGAGGATAAAAATTTTGGATTATCATTACCAGAAGACGAGACAGGTTTGTGGAACACATAACGTAGCATCCAGGGACATCTTCTACGTCATCCAAGATTCGTTAACTTGGTGTTGGAATGAACAATAGAGACGAGTACAGGTAGACCCAGCATAGAATATGCATAATTTATTGTAGACGGTGTTGGACTTACTAGTTACGAGTAGTGGCGGGTGTAGAAGTTACGCATAGATGAAAATTTTACCACAAGGCAGGAAACGATGCACAACATCAAACCAGACGAAAGATTGATCACGTAGAAAGAAAAGAACAGGGAGTTACCAGTAGGCGTTAATGAAGGTAACAGGTGATCTCTATCGACGTCCTCCTTTCGTTCACACCTTAGCCGGTTCCTATAAATACGCCTTGTCACAGTTGGCTACCAGCCACTCGCCAGGCTGGCTCCCACGTGTCTTTGGCACCAGGTCAAGACTGTAATCAGAAGGGGCACTTCGTGCGGAAGCGGACTGGAACTAGAACGAAGACGTGTTCTTTCAGCAGTCTAAAGTGTCAAAGAATGCAACAGTTCACTTAGAGACAACAGTAGCTGTTTTTCTCGCTTTACAACCTGGCAGACATTTGCGTTAGCTGAGAGAAAGGACATTGCCACCTGTTGCCCGTTTCTCACTTGTGTTATCGGAAACAAGACACCGAATGAAAGCAAGCAAGCATAACTCAGAGAGAGAGGATGACCACTAAACATAGTTGCTTAGAGTAACGACTTGGTTTTGGAAATACGTGAGCGCAATTCAAAAAGGTACAAATTATTACGACAGTCCAAGTAACTTTCATTGAATGTTGCATGAACTACACTTCGAAGTGACACTACTTTTCAACATAGTCACCAAATTTGTGTAAACAATGGTTGGAACGTTCTTTCAATAGTTCAGATCCTTGGCAGTAGAAACCTGCTACTTGGTAACGGAGACATACGAGAACCGCTGCCTGAACGTCGTCATCGATGGCAAACACTTCCCCCCAGATGTTATTCCAGCTTTCCGAAGAAAGGATGGAAATTGCATGATTCAAGATCTGGGCTGTAAAGGCGGCCACACATGTAACTGTGTACTTGACAAGCACGCATGTGCAAGCGTCCTTGCCTCAAGCATGTTTGAGTGTGCGTGGGATACATTTGCGCAAGTATCAGGACTGTACAAGCAACTTGATTCTAGATCAAATTTCCATTACGCATGCTTCTGATAGCGCTCAAGCCTGTGGATGCCTGAGCATATGTATCGAGAACATGGAGCCTTGTGCAAACATTCGTCAGTGGTTTCATTTGATTTAATTTTTACTTGGTCCTGTTAAATTATATTCTGTAGAGAGACTGTACTGTAATGTAAGATAAGACGAAGACTAAATTATTGGGTGGAAAAAGGGAAGAAAAACAGCAATACCGTCTGGCAGATTCCGTAGCATGCCTACTGCGGACAGATAATATGGGAATAATACTTTTGTTTCTTTAACCACTCTTTACTTCACATTTCACGTTTCCTCTTCTGATTTTTTCGTAACACAAGCAAAATTGCTGTCAAAGCCAGCGCATCGTTGACTGAGCTCGACATTTTCTACTGTACAAATTGAGGCCTGTACAAGCATGCTTGCACATGCACGTATATCAAGTTTGCACTTACGCGTGTGGCCGACTCAAAGCAGACCAGCATAACGCACATCTGTGTGGTCTTGGTCAAATTGTTAGCATCATCTCACCACAGCTGGCAGGTGAAACTTTAGATATGTTGCACAGAAAAGTCGTACTGTTCCGCGCACTTAAACTTCGGAGAACGTTTCCACTTGTTGCACCCGTTCTTTTGTACATTCTGATGCACCTGCCCGAAAGAATAAAAATTGAAATTTATGGTAAGCTCCTATGGGACCAAACTGCTGACGTCATCGGTCCCTACGCGTACACACTACTTAATCTAACTTAAACTAACTTACACCCATGCCCGATGAAGGGCTCGAATCTCCGACGGGAGGAGCTACGTGAACCGTGGCAAAGCACCCTACACCGCTCGGGTACCACGTGCGGCCCCGAAGGAAACCCGGAGCATGTACTCTCTTCTGACAACGCGCCACTCCCAGTTTTCAACATCACTAGCTTCTCTGGTTTCAGCTCCTGAAGAAGAAAAATCAGTTGCCTATATATACACTCTGTAACCTCACTGAAAGTGTCCTCAGCGGAGTTAAGCCATCATAAAGGCGTGGCTATTGTAAAGAGCGAAATGGACGAAAACAGTACTGGAGTGGATGAGGTCGTTAAGATTAAGGAAGAGGAAGCTAGTAGGGAAAAACCGCAAGGGCAAAATTTCATGGGAAATGGAAGTGTGGAAGCGAAGTTAAGGCACATTTTGAGCAATATGAGTACGAAAGAAGACATTAGTAGGGTGGAAAAAGTCATTAGTAGGGTGGAAAAAGACATTAGTAGTATAGAAAGTAGTATAAAAAATTAGCAGGGTGGAAAGGAGAACTAACAGCATTAGAGCTGGCATGATTAGCTTAAAGGATGAACTGAAGTAAGAAATTAAAAAGGAGATTCAGGTAGTCAGCTCTAATCTTGCAGAATTAAATATGAAGTTTGATGCAGTAGTTATGGATTGTGACAATACTAAAGTGAAATTAACATTGAGTAGTAACTGTATAGAAGAGCAAGAGAAACTTTGTGGTGACAATAGTAGGACGGCGGAGGTTTTCGAGAAACAATGTGCTGAAAATAGGGTTTAACTTGCGAATCAAATCGAACAGATAAAAATGATTCAGAAACTGAGGTAGAAACCAAGTGTGCAGTAGTGGCAGAGGAAAAACTGGAAAAATTAAATGAAAATGTAGATTCAGAATTGACTGAAATGGAGAAAATAGGGGAAGAGGAATAACATCCAGACCATAGAGAAAGTGACAGTAGTTGTAATGATGATAGCAGTGACTAATCCAGTAGTGATGAGAATGGAGTATTTGAATTTATAATTAATAGTGAGGGCAATGCATTAAGTAAAGAAAGAATAAAGTAGGATAATATTAGGCCTAGTGATGAGTTGGTGTTTGAGAGTGGTAATGAGGAAGAGAACCATGCTATCTGTCATTTGAGTGTGTTGGATAATTACTTTGGTAAGCAGGATGATAGTGTTTTTCCAGGTAAATGATTAATGAGGACTTGTTGTCTGAAGAAGATCATATGGTTAGTAAAATGGACGTGTGGCACCCTGTAATAACAGCAGGGGTACAAGGGATACATGTTAAGAGTTTACTGGACAGTGGTAGTGACTTGAATGGCATTTCAAAGGCATTTTTTGAATATATTAAGAGCACAGAGGGTATAGTAGTGATGCATGTTGCTGGAATAAAAGTTCTTGGTGCTACTGGTAAGCTATCAAACAGAGTGAAACAAGAGGTACTGTTAACTGTGGAATTGTCAGGATAGCTGTTGGAGTGCAGTTTCTTGGCGGTTCAAAATCTCAGCATTGATGTAATATTTGGGACTAATTTTTTGTGCAAGCAGCAAGTAGGGGGTTCAACAATCTGTGTTGGATTCATTATGTGGCGATAACGCTTAACCCAGCTGTCTGCCTCATTTTTCGTGTTTCCTGAGACAGCGAACTTTTTTCCTATCTTATCTGTATTTATATATATTATGTTGTGTTAATTTTAAGTAATGCAATCATAAGAGGATGGAAGAAAATAAAGTGGTACCATGGTTATAGAATTTCTGTCAAACAATGAGGTAAGGTAACCTGAAAATGAAAGGTGTCAGCATATGTGGAGCACAATTAACATCTGAAGTAATCAGCTCATTGGTGCAGCAGCGGAGGCTACATAGAGTAAAAATCATCTTAAATATAAGAGATTGATATTAATTGTGGTATAACAGAAGCGTTTGTGTTCAGTGCAGTTAGTATATGGAGTTATGTATCTATCTGTGTCATGATAAAGCCTTTTCTAACAGTTCGGAATGACAACTTCAAACATAGTTGTCTGGCGTAATGTATGTGGAAAGAATAAGCAAGATTTGTATGTATATCGCCCTTCAGGCTAGGATCTTAAGCAATTTGATGGAACACAGTGAGATAATAGTTTTTCTGAGTGATAATTTTGTTTGATCAATAACGAAAGTTAAGTTCGTCTTAGCATAACGGTCTGTTACTGTGGAGTGTTTTTCTGTACAATCAGTTCTGCACTAGATACACGGAGCAGGTGTTTATTTATTATATAGTAAACCAGTAAGTAAATAATAAAGTAGTGAACAATGTTAGGGTCTTAATGGTTAGGGTGCCTGTCTCTGCAGTAGGGATATTTTTTGAGAATGCACTCCACTGGCTAACAAGGTAAGAAATGTAAATGAAGTAATGTTGCTGACAGACATGATTAATGCAAAAGATAACTGTATACAAACAAATGTGGTGTAACTGTAAAGATAATCTAATTGTGGACAAGGCAACATTGGGTACTGGGTATATTGTGCAATTCATGACACTGCAGGTGGGAATAAGAGTTTAACAGAAACAGCAATATTTTAGTGATTTACAAGTCATATAATGCTGCATCATTGGATCAGTAGGTTATCTGAAACATTCTATTTGTGTTCTGAGGAATTATGAGCTTAAAGTGGTAATAATGGGACGAATAACCGCGATTTTGATGATTAATTGATAACTGTGGTGCTACACTGATGTGAATATTCTGACAGGTCAACTATTTGGAACATTTTGTTGGTTTTGTGAGGATTTAATTTTCTGTTTGAATGAGAATAGTGCTCAGAGTTGAGTAGAGAAGTGGGGCAAAGGTTTGGTACAACTTCCATCCCCCTTAATTTTGAGTTCAGTAATAATTAAGCTATATGAAGGTGACACTATTCTTTTTTCATAACATAGTGATTAGTAAATTTTTGCAACTGCACATCTTGAGTTTTTACTGGAGGTAATGCACATGTTGAGTTTTTGCTATTTTGCGAATGGAAAAGAAACCCAAATCTTTCAGGTTTAACCAGTTTCAGACATTTATGACTTAGAGTAACGTTTTATAGTGTAATGTCTACTTGATTTTAAAATTTTACTATTCACCACCTGTCATACTATAGTCAATTTTGTTGCTAATTATTGTAATGTTCTGAGAACTATGTAATGTATTTATATATGATGAAATGGCTATCATTTTTCATTAGTGTTAAACATTTTTTTCTTAGACTTAAGTTAGAAGTAAAAGTAAGTGTCTAATATTTTCATTTACTGTGGAGGAGTAGAACCACCTCCAAGGGAACTGATAGCAGTGCATTTCCTTGCTAACTGCCAATTGGACTTGTTGAAGGCGTGGGCAGATTGGTGAGAAAGTGAGTTAAAGATCATTAAAAGTGTGAAAGTGCTTGTGAAACTCATTGCAACCCATGAGGATTTATTATCTGAAGCAAGACAGGACTTGTATCAAATAAAATGTATTTTTTAATGTAATCTTCACTTACCCAAAAAGGACATCACTTACAATGAAGATGCATAATTATTATTAAGAGTATAGCCTGCAAATATTTTGTGCAATTTTGCAATACACTATATGTAAATATTTTGTATGGGGATTTTCATATGGCCAGTTAGTATAAGTAGGAATTTGAAAAAAAATATGTGCTGTAGTTTTTGATAGGATTTCTTATGTAATATTTTTGTGTGTGTAGATTTTATACCCAATTTCTGACGTCCCTTGTGGTCATTGAATTGCCCAGTTGGCCACTTGCAATATCTACCTGGTCAATCCGATGAGGGGGTGATGTGATGAAAAGAGCTGGGATAATTTTACTTCCCCTCTTGTTTTGCCATCTGCCTCCTTAAATTCGTTTTTTTTTCAATTTGAACTAATTACCATTAAGATACGTGAGTATAATCAGTATTTTCATAAAAGATAAAGGCTGGACCTCAGTTTTAAAGAATATAACAACAGATCTAATTTTGTGCTTAGTTTTATGTATGTAATTGATTTTTAATTTATTTCGATTATGCCTAGTTAGTATCTTTTGTTATATGGTGAAATCAATAATTGTTTTGTAGCTTAAATTCTATTGTTGATGTATAAACAAATATAAATTAATGTAAATTGTGTACTAAGTATAAACATTTGGAGGAATAACTAAGAATATTCTTAAATGATCTATTTGTCTCTATTTGAAAACATGTTAGAAAAGCCTGCCCTTAATTAATTCCACAGTAATTAACAGTTTTGTCCAAACTATTGTTTGCATACTTATATTTGTTAATTTCATGATTGAAACAAATAATTCAGCTTATCTCTTGTTGTAGAAGTAACTGTTAAAAGGAACCTATTTTTCGATGTATTCCGTTAATTTCATGAGTTAAGTTTTAATTGTAATTTCTGCAAATTTAACTTCGAACAATGTGTAGTTTCAATAACTATTATCGTGATGATATATAAGGTCCCGATTGTTGGTCACGAGACAGCCAGTCCACGGCAGGGCTTCAGACGAGGAACCTGTGTCGGTTAGAATGACAACAATGCATCAACTTAACAGTGAAATAAGTGTCACACCAATAGGCTGTGTGTTAAAGCAATGACAGTGTCTGTTCCATACATACCTGATTATTCCGAAAGAACTGTGAATTATGTGGGTATGTTTTTACTGCTCGTAGATGTTCAACAGTAAACTATTGAAGAAGTATGTGGATGTTCGTCTGCAAACAATTAAGGAAGCTTATCGAAAGTTAAACAATAGTGCACTGGCCACATATAACCGTGTAGTATTGGTGGGGGGATCGTGAACAGTGAAAGTAAAAGACTGTGAAACGCAAGTGTGCTACATCATTTAGAATAGACAGTAGTTGCACTCCCACACCCCATTTCTCAGCCAGTACGTAACACCGAGAAGAAACAAGAGAAGGTGAACCGCTACACCCTCCACATTTGCCAAATTTATTTTGGCTATGGTTTTATTTTTAATTCCACACCTACAGTGATATGGCAAATATCATGAGATAGCGATGTGTTCATATACAGACGGCGGTATTATTACGTAAACAAGGCGGAGCTGGAATTTGTCCTCAAGTGATCGATGTGTAAAGGTTTCCGAAGTGATTATGGCCGCACGGCAGACATTAACAGATTTCGAACGCGGTATGGCAGTTGGAACTAGACGCATGGGGCATTTCATTTCGGAAATCGTTAGGAAATTCAATATTCTGAGATCTACAGTGTCAAGAGTGGGTCGAGAATGTCTAATTTTGGGCATTACCTCTTGCCGAAAATAAGACAGTAGCCGATGGCCTTCACTTAACGACGGAGAGCAGCGACGTTGGGCAGAGTTGTCAGTGATAAAAGATAACCAACAATGCTTGAAATAACCGGCAGGAATGAATGTGGGACGTACTACGAACGTATCCGTTAGGAGCGTAAGGCGAAATTTTGCGTTAATGGGATGCGGCGGCCGATGACCGACGCTCGTGCATTTGCTAACAGCACGACATCGGCTGTAGCGCCTGGCAGGGGCTCTCGACCATGTCGATTGGCCTCGAGGCGACTAGAAAACCGTGGCCTGTTCAGATGAGGTCAGATTTCAGTTGGGAAGAGTTGATGGTAGGGTTCGAGTGTGGCGCGGACTCCACACAGCCATGGACCCAATTTATGAACAAGGCACTGTGCAAGCTGATGGTGGCCCCGTAGTGGTGTGAACTATGTTTACATGGAATGGAATGGGTTCTATGGATGGTTGACTATTTGGAAACCATTTACAGCCGTTCAAGGACGTCAGGTATCCAAACAACGATGGAGTTTTTATGGATGACGATGCGCCTTGTCATTGGGTCACAATTGTTCGCGATTATTTTGAAGAACATTAGGGAAAATTTGAGCGAATGATTTTCCACTCTGATCGCCCGACATGAATTCCACTGAACGTTTATGGGACTTAATCAAGAGGTTAGTTCGTGCACAAAATCCTCCACCTGTAAGAGTCATTATTATGGACGGCTATACAGACAGCACTGCTCAATATTTCTGCACGGGACTTCCAACGACTTGTTGAGTCCATGCCACATAGAGTTGCTGGACTACGCTGTGCAAAAGGGGGTTTCACATGACATTAGGAGGTAACACGTGATTCTTGTCACCTCGGTGTAAGTTACTTTCAGTTTTCGTAAAGCTTATTTTTCAATCCTCCGTTTCCCTCGAATCTAAGCTCTGACGCGATTGCAGATAGTAGGTGGTGCAAAATAGCTTTTGAGCAGCTGCAAACTACAGTCCAAATTCCGTAAGACGCTCACTCTGAGAAATTTAAAAATGCGGGCCCACCGGGATGATAACCTTCGTCCACTGGTGAACGGAATCCGCGCGTGTTGCTAGCACGACAGCAACACGTGCTCCACGCGTTGGCTGACAGACCAGAACTACAGAAGGACGGCAGAGGCGACGCCCTTTCGTTGACTCAGGGCGACCCGCCCTTCCGCCCGGCGACAACTATCCAGCCGCAAAACAGCTGCTTCCGCCATCCCATACCGCACTTATGAAAACGAGAATCTCGTTAAGAGGTAACGCGACAAGTTACTCGAGAACAAATGTTTTTAATGGAATACGAGGCGTGTTACTATTATAATTATTTGCGTCGAGATCCTGCAGGATCACCCAAAGCATTCTGCCTCATTTGAGCATTCTTTCTGGTCTTCCACGATTCTCTCATTTCTTTCTCTGTGGAATCTCTTTCTATCCTCAGTCCGCTTTGTCCGTGGTTTGGTTGGGACTTCAGTCAATTTCCTAACATTCCACTTGTACATCTTCTCTCTGTTTATGCTTCTGTCTTGAACTTCTATAGGACCAATTTTTGCCTTTTTCTACGTCAAGTTTATGCTGTTGTTGACTTGATCCCTTGTATGTATGTCAGAATCCTGTTGGTGAGGCTTGTTGGCGTTGGGCTGCTGATGTGTCCTGACATCTGCTGCGAGGTTTGACATCTTCCCTGTGGTTGCCCTAGAGCGTAATCTGTATCCCTCTTCTGTCAGCTTTGGGCTGAGAATTTTTCTCATGATTTAGCGTTCTTCCTTCAGTATGTTTTCCATGTCGCTTTTCGTATGGAGTATTAGTGTCCCACGTCCATACAGTATTTTAGGCTTGATTACTGTGTTATAATGTCTGATCTTTGTCTGAATGCAGATGCACTTCTTATAATATATGTCTTGGGTTCTGCCGTAAGCTCTCTTCATTTTTTGTAGTGGAGTCGTCTGTTAGACCTTTCTCCTCCTGTAGGTTAGAGGATTTCACCTAGATAATTGAAATGTGGAACCCTGTTTACCTTTCCGTGTTTTGTGTCTAATTTTTGAATGTTCAGTTTTGACTGGAAGAATTCAAACTTCTGGAGAGAGATTTGTAGGCCAACTTTTTCTGCACATTCTGTCAGTATTGCTATTTACTCGGTTGCTATTCTTCGTTATCCGAGAGTGTGGCTAGATCGTTTGAGATATCTATCTTGTCCCGGGATCGTCGTAGCCGTGTTGGTTTCCAGTGTGCTTGGGTTTTCAGTTTTTTTTCCCATTCCATCATTATTTTGTTCAGGATAAGGTTCAACAATAGTGGCGATAATCGGTTGCCTTGGCGTACTCCATTTTTGATGAGTGGGTCAGAAATTTCACCCATCAATTTAAATTTCAATATTATGCCAGCCAATGCAGTGTCGCAGTGTTTTTGGGTCGAGTCCCAGTTTTTCTAAGATGTTTAATAAGGATTGTCAGTCAACAGAAGCGTATGCTTTCTTCAAATCTATGAAAGTAAAAATGATTGCAGTATACCTGATAGCCTTGTACTTTAGAACTGTTTTCAGTTCGAAGATTTGCTCTGTGCCTGGTATTCATCAATTTTGTGTTCCAACTGTTCCTGTGTTCTCTAGAGTAATGACGCCGAGAGAATTTTGTAGGTGACTTGTAGCAGGGAAATTCCTCTGCAGTCGTTCACATTCGCCCTATCTCCTCTCATGTGCAGCGGGTCGATAAGTGCACGTTTGCAGTCGTCAGAAGTTTTTCTGTTTGCCAGATGGTTGTCATTATTTGTGCAAGTCCCTGTAAAGACTTTGCCCGAGGTTCTTTACTAGCTCTGCAATGATTCCGTCTTCACTGGATGCCTTGTTGTTTTGCAATGTAAGTATATGTTTGTGGATCTCTTCACATCTTCGTGGGGGAGATTCTGGGTGAGTGGAAATCCAGTCCTGTGTAAGCTTATTTCAGATTCAGGGCAGTTAAGGAGATCAGAGAAATGACGTGGCAGTTCCTGACAAGCCTCGTGATCAGTTAATGTCGGTTTTCCATCTTCTTTTCCAAAGCATAAGCTTTGAGGTGTGTAACCATAGACGTTCCTTGTGACAGTATTGTTGTTACTATTATTATTATTATTATTATTATTATTATTATTATTATCATCATCTTCTTGTCTGGGTAACACAGTAGGAACAAATAGTTCAAAGTACACGACTCACGGAATACATAGTATGCTTTATAAGGATAGGACTGGTGGTCGGTCGTGGCCTTAAGGAACCATCCCGGCATTTGCCTCAGTGATCTAGGAAAACTATGGAAAACCCTAATTATTACTGCTGGACAGAGCAGCTCCATGCTCTCGAATTTTAGGTCGGTGTCTTAACAACTGCACTGTCCTATTAGGTTGGTCTCCATTGTACAATGTTTCCTGGATTACTCACAGTTTGTTTCAGGTAACACGTAATGTAAAACACCGTTCCGTTTCTCTTCGCCGAACGTAGTAAAGCCCTCTCACACAGAGTGAGGTTCACCTTAAGTTTGTTAGATGGCACATTTGATTGCTGGCTTGCAGGGAGGAGAGATGGCATAGCTTGAATGCCGAAGCTCCCCCGTGGTGTAAAGCCCTTCTCACACGGACTAAATCGGCCCCTATACGATCAATAATAATGACACTAATATAGTGCAATATTACTGATGTTTTCTCATAGGCTGCTCAATAATATTGTCAATAATTTTGTGGTTCAGAATGTTGGACGATAAAGACGCTGCTCTGTGATAATTGCTCCACTTGCTGCAAGCAAAAAAATTAAAAAATTAAAAATTAAAAAAAAAATGAAACGCGGAGGAAAAATTGGTTCAACGAGCATCAACGATCGCTCACGAAAACCGAGTAACGAAGAGAACTGAAGTCGAAAAAAGGAACAGATTATCATAACTTTTTGTGTATTTATGGTCCAACATTTGCTACATTACTGAAAATGGTTCTCCCCACACACCGGCACTCCATACACAGCCACTTGCCACCCCTTACCCCTTACTCAAGAAATTTCAGCAGATGTTCACATCCCCATCATCAAAAAACAAAATAATGTAATGCAATGAAAGACAAGTTCCATCAAGTCAGAGATTATCTATTACGCTACGATACCTTGCTTAAGACAGTTCTTTTGAAGATTTGAAATTTACAAGTGCACTTCCGCCTTATAGTATTTGAGACATAGTCATTCCAACATGTCATGCAACATGCAATAATATGTGCACTAAACGATTATACTCGGATACGTATTGTATACTCAGAAATAAATCTATACACACACTTTTATTCATAACTTTGAATTAATTAATTTTTTGTAAACACATCTTCCTTCGTAGCAGTTCCCTATATTTTCTGAGCAACAAATCATACGATTTGTTATTCTTAACACTTGTGCTTTTGTACTCATCTGCCCTAAAATACCAAAATGTTGGTAATATTTATACATTTCGATGTACTCTAATAGTAATATTCCTTCGTCTCGTTTTTAACTCATTTTCCACACAACAACAACAAGCCTAGCCTAAGCTAACCTCCTGGGTCTATTAGCAAGCAAGAGACTGTCGAAGGTGTTGCCAATACTGCGTACAGACGGCACAATACCTTTTCAGGCAGCGCAGTGTGTTAGAAAGTTCCTGATGTTTTTAATATAATTGTTCCATCTCTGAATCTCACTCCTAGATGGTCAATATTATTCATGCAAGGATACTGTCAATATTATTGCCCGTCTAAGGCGGCTTCAAGTTCCGTGTGAGCTTACTTTCCGGCTCGCGCGATGGCTCCCTTGCAGCCCCTATCGTCTGCTAGCCTGCTTCGCCGCAGTAAACTATCAATGTTTTCCGAGATAGCTCTGGTGCTATTTTCCTTGTGAGGGGATGTCCATTAATTACATGAGATTTTTTTTTAAATTTGGACGCCCCCTTCCTCCTCTCTGCCTCCTTGGTAAGATGTTGTGAGGCCCCCCTCCCTCTCCTGTGAGGTTCACCCTATAACTTTTAAATAATTAAACTTATCTTCTATTATTTTTTGCTTCACACCACGAAAACTACTTAAAGTGTACCTTCCATGCATTACATTTTTTCTGTGAAATTAAAGGTTGAAATGATAACTACTTTGAGGTGCACTGTAATGATTTTAGTTAAACTGTCTTGAAAGCTGACAACTAGCTCTGTAAATATCGTGGTTTTTATAAATAATTTCAGTAAACAAGCAAATGCAAAACAGGTTGCGACACCGCCTTCTCTAATTCTGCACTCACTCCAAGAGCATTTATGTGCTTTCCCAGTTGTAATGATTGGACGCATGACACCCATGTACGTTAGTGGTACAGGAAGACAGTCGCTAGACGTACCTACGTCCTCATCGTGCTTCCACTCCAGCCTACCATCCACGGTGCACAGTTGCGCGTCAGCCTGACGGATGACCACACGCGTTGTTGGAACTCCGACGACAGGTGCTCGCGGGGTTGCATGCAGCGCCGACCTGTGTTTCTGCAGGTTCGTACGCGAAGCAATGTAGACACCGCAAGTCCTGCAGCGTCTGTTACGGATAATTTGATCATTTATCAAAAGAGAAGTGGAGTAGTAATTGTAAGGCATTTGGTAATGGCCCGCATGTTTGGGATACACCGTGAGAGTCTGCCGAAGAGGGAACAGTGCGAACGACTTCCCATCGTGTTTCCTAGGCTTCGGCACAGTTGGTTCTCCAACCGCTTGGAGGATCGGATAAGGTGGAGGTATGAAACGCCCGCGAACCACAGTATGCAGCGCACTTCTCAGTACCTTGCGGCAGTCGTGATTTTCACACTTGATCATCTGCAAATACAAATTAAAATTTGAGTATAATTTCGAGATTCATGGAAGCGCATTTAATAGGGATTTTAGCATGAAGTACATATCTAACATACTGGGTTTCTTTGACGTAGTCTGCATATCATTGTTCATCGGGCAAGTCGGGAACTATAAATTGTCTGTAGAATGAAGGCTTTCACGACCGGGTGACATGGCTGTTGATATACTTTCCGGGATGTGAGGTCGTGGTCCAAGACCTTTTCTGCTCCTTACGTTTCGTCCAGAACTACGCTGGACTTCCTCAGAGGCGCTGCTCCGCTGAGTCTTGCCGACTGACTGGTCGGGTGTCTGAGAGCGACTTATATATTGTGATAAAGGTGGGCGTGGTTCAGGTGACACGTGATGAGCAGTGATAATCCATAGCAAAGATAAGGTTGACTATCGATTACCACCTTGTCAAAGATAAAAATTGTTAACAATTTTGTAGAGCCACTGATAATCCATAGCAAAGATAAGGTTGACTATCGATTACCACCTTGTCCAAGATAAAAATTGTTAGCAATATTGTAGAGCCACTGTCCATATATCGCTAAGTTTCATAGCCTCCTCTTTCCTATTAAAATTAACGTGATGTTTATAAATTTCAATAGCTTCTCTATATAGCCGTGGATAGTAATTTAACGTTGTAGATATAACTTCGGTATCCGAAAACTTCACTTGGTGGTTGCCTGGTTGAAGAGCATGTTCCGCTACAGCTGACTTTTCTATTTTTCCAAGTCGACAAAGACTTTTACGCTCTTTCAGTCGCGTGTTTATGCTTCTTTTGGTAGTACCAATGTAAACTTTACCACAGGTACATGGAATTTTACACACACCACATGTCGACAGGGGAGGGCGTTTATCCTTCACAGATCGTAGTACTTGACTTATTTTCTTTGTTGGTTTAAAGATCGGTTTTATGTCATGTTTTCGTAAAATCTTACCGATCCGATCTGTTACTTTTTTAATAAAAGGGAGAACTACTGTATTTTTCTGTCGTTGTGGTTCATTCTTATCTTTTGGGTTTCTGTTCCTTGGATGCAAAATTCTATTCATCTCTTTCCTTGAGTAGCCGCTTTTTATTTTCAAAAGCCTGCTTCAGATGTTTCACTTCAGCATCCAAATGTTCAGGTGTACATATCCGCTCCGCTCGATCCACAAGACTTTTTAGGACACCTCTTTTTTGTTGAGGATGATGATTAGAATTTTTATGTAAATATCTGTCCGTATGTGTTGCCTTCCGAAAAACTTTATATTCCAAGCTTCTATCGGACCGCCTCATAACTAAGACATCCAAGAAAGATATTCTGTTATCCTTTTCTATTTCCATGGTAAACTGTATTTAAACCAACAAAGAAAATAAGTCAAGTACTATGATCTGTGAAGAGAAGAGGAGGCTATGAAACTTAGCGATATATGGACAGTGGCTCTACAAAATTGCTAACAATTTTTATCTTGGACAAGGTGGTAATCGATAGTCAACCTTATCTTTGCTATGGACTATCAGTGGCTCTACAAAATTGCTAACAACTTTTATCTTTGACAAGGTGGCAATCGATAGTCAACCTTATCTTTGCTATGGATTATCACTGCTCATCACGTGTCACCTGAACCACGCCCCCCTTTATCACAATACATAAGTCGCTCTCAGAAACCCGACCAGTCAGCCGGCAAGACTCAGCAGAGCAGCGCCTCTGAGGAAGTCCAGCGTAGTTCTGGACGAAACGTTAGGAGCAGAAAAGTTCTTGGACCACGACCTCACATCCCAGAAAGTATATAAATTGGCTACTGTTCGGCTTTATGTATTCGGCAACGACTTTGTGTCCGTCTGTTAATACCGATCTCCATAATTCGCCCAGAATATTACTTGCTTTCTGGAAGTTCTCCAGTTCTAATATATGGATGGCGGCGCGGTGTAGCCGCGCTGTCTCAGGCGCCTTGCCACGGTTCGCGCGGCTACCCCCCCCCCCTCCCGTCGGAGGTTCGAGTCCTCCTTCGGGCATGGGTATGGGTGAGTTAGATTAAGTAGTGTGTTAGCCTAGGGACCGATATGACCTCAGCAGTTTGGTCCCATGGGAACTTGTCACAAATTTCCAATTTCTGAGATGGGATTCACAGCTTTGCGGCTGTCATTTACATGCGGTCCATAAGACTAATGGGGAAAAATCGGGCTCATCAGTGCTCGAGTCACATGAGCCAGTTGCCCTCCTGATTTGTTAAAAGTACTTCTCCCTGGGGCACCTGTCACTAAGAAGATGGCGACTGAGTCATTCTCTCTGAAGTGATTCTTTACTTCAGGATAGATTCGTCCTATCATCTTACGAAATAATAATAATAAGTTTTACTTGGCCTTGAATATCCTTCATAGATGATTTGAAAGCCTTGCAAGACAAAACCCTATTGAAATCATTAGCTTGGGACATCGCCGTAGACGAAGCGTGCTTGGCACTTAGGGTAGCAATGCACATTGACACACTGTAACAGGTTCAGGGTGCCCCATCTCGTTAGGTTTGATTTCACAGATAGCGTACACACTTGGAATTAATTTATGTTGATCAGCAATCACGAATTCGTGATCAGAGATAATTTCTATTCCATATGGATGAGAAATAGTGCATGTTTGTTTACTGCTGTTAGCCCAATCGGTAACATGCGCTTTATCTGGACCGATAACTGAAGTGGCTGTCTTCAGAGACCATACTGAAGAAACACAAAAATGCTGGTCTGTGTTTGCATTATCATGACCGGCTTGTGGGCGGGAACGGCCACAACGTGCTTCTTCGCCTCGAAAGCCTTACTTTCCCAGAGGAGCAAGTCAATGTATCCAATGTATGTGCCACTTCGAGATATATTGAATACGAATTTTGGGAGCTTCGCTAGTAGATCAGATAGGATGTGGCAGGTGCGAGCAACTTGACACAGTCGGCTTTCTTCGGCAGAAGCACCGAACATAGCTATGTCTATGACGGTCTTACGAAAATCTCATTGTTGCTCCTCCAGGAGCGGATGTCCAGGGGCATATCGCAGTGCCAATGATTGAGCTGCTTCCGGGTTCTTGGAGCGAAATTCCTGAAATTTAGTTTCCTGAGATTCACTGTTCTTTTTTAAATAAAGTTTGCAATTGTTTTTAAGCGTTTTTCACACCTGTCAGTTTCCCGTCGTAGCTCTACTATCACTTTACGTTCGGTGTCGTCATCAATTAAAGAATTTTTGCGACGCCCTGTAAGATCAATTTTCGTAGGAAGCTAAGAAAATTTCTTCTTGATCGCGCCTTGTGCTGCAGTATGGCGTTTGGGAATAACTGAAGAGGCGTCGATTTAATTTTCGTCATTGCTAATTTTAACAGGTTGCTTTTTCCATTTTTAGAACTTGAAAATTTAAAATTTAATTTAAAAAAGGAAAATTAAGCTACTGATTTATTTATCATCACCCTGTATTAAATGTTAAAGTACTCGTATAAAGAAACAAACGACTTATATGAAGGACCCTCTTCATTATCATTATTTATGTGCATAAGATCAGCTGGCAAAGATGTTAAAAGGATTTTCTTTAGTAGAGGATGACGCAGAGCTCCTGTCCTTATCTCCATTTACGCTGCTCGATGAAGAACCTCTCCCCTGATAGTAATAAAATTATTGCTTTATTTTTTATTTGGTTAGTACGTTTTGTGAGTATATATATATATATATATATATATATATATGTGGGCCTGTCACATAGAACGACCTTTAAAGAGTCCTGCTTCTCGGGTAATTAAAACAGAATTCAAAATGTATAAATGATGTAACTTGATTTGTACAGAATAAAATAAAATGCTGTTAATACATAAGAAAATACGTTAAAATACGTTTAAAACGTGAAGCGTTTTTACACATTTTGAACATTCTTTAAAATATTTGTTTAAACCAGTCAGCTAACAAACGTGTTTTATTTAGAAAAACAGTATTAAACAAAAATAAGAGTTAAAGTGCTAGTATCCACGATTCACGTATGTCTGATGAAATGGAATTTTTCGTTTTTAAGAATGTTTTAATGCTTTTTTTTTTGCAAACAGCCTCTAATCATTCACATGTGCTATGTACCCATCCACGAGGTGTTGAAAATGCTTGAAGCATCTCGTTGCACTGAAAAAATTGCAACTTGCATATCTCGACGGATAAAAACGTTCCCTATATAAATGACGCAGCAAAATACCCGACCATTTGCATACTACAATTTGGCGAAAGCCTCGCGTTGGCATATTTAATAATTTCTGAAATAGAAAGGCTGCTTCGACATCTTGGTACGGTTTGAATTAGCGTGACGGCCTCAGCAGCAGCGCGCACTCTTTTGCGACACCCCGCCAAAACCATGTGAGCTACATCAAACTGTGTACTATCAGATTGTAGATCTCAAGAAGATCTACATAAAAGTCGCTGAGAGCACCTGTTTACCTTTTGTAATTGACTCACTATCACAATTTTTTATTGACTACTGAAATCGCCTGGAGCAGCGAGTACGAAACAAAAAAAAAAAAAAAAAAAAAAATGCTCTTTGTGGGTGAAGTATACAAAAATAAAGATATGCTCTGGCTGACACTTCGCTGATCTTTTTGAGAGGTGGAGTTTAGAACTAGAAACAGTGATTGTAGCTCGTATGGTTTACACATAGTATTGCAAGAGAACGTGCTGGCACAAAATTTTTAAATAATTTTCCATGGGCATGCTGTCATTAAATACGGCCTAAATTGATCACTGAACTGTTGCGAAGAAATTAAAAAAGGGCTCATCTCAATAGAGTCACTAATTAGTAGCTACGATTTTATGTATAAGAATTACACGTATTTATATAGCTAATGTACATATTTTGAATGTGTTCATTGTTATATCTTTCATTTGACACCAAATACGTCACGTTTATCTCCATTTTAGTGTTTTAGAGCTGTGAAATATAATTTATAAAATACGCCATACAATGTAGTGGGACGATATTTTACATCGTGGGACACGCAGAGCGATGTATCAAATAACATCCATTGCCAAAATGCGGTATTGAAGTAGTTAAAACGGAGTTTAGTGAGAGAACAGATGAACATAGCCACATACATAGGTACATACGTACATTAATTGAAATATTTCAATAAAATCGTGTTACGTGGTTAAAGGCGCTTTATTTCAGACATGGCAGCCCTGAGTAGCATTCGGACTGACGAACAGAGATATATAGATGCGCAAAAAGGCTCCATGAAAATAATATTAACCATTCTAACGGATCCCTAAAAATTTGACCTATTTCTTATGTATTATATGTATATTAAATGTCACTGAACCATTACTTTGCGGATGAAAGACAGCATTATTTGAACTTTTCTTTGAAATATATGATTACGTAGTTTTCCGGATTCTTGATTTTTCAGATCACGAAGAGAATTATCATCAATGAATTTCAGTTTAGCTTTCTCCTGCAACCGCTTAACTTCTACCGAACACTTTTGATTCGACTTGCTGGAATGGCACTTAATATGTGCAAAGTAAAAGTTTTGATACAAATTCATGATGAACGAAATAAAATTGGCTTCATATGCATTGCAGAATATCACAAGTGACTCACTGACTGGCACGCAGTGATTTCGACAGGCAAGGCAGAGAACGCCCGAATGAAATGTGACGTTTCAGATCGGGCAATCCTGAGTATGCACTCATGTAAAGCACTGAATTCAGTTTTGAGAGTTCATGTAGTTTGGTGGGCACTACAATATTGTCTATGCACCGTTACAATTATGTACATATACCCTACTGGCCATTAGAATTGGTACACCACGAAGATGACGTGCTACAGACGTGAAGAAATTTAACCGACAGGGAGAAGATGCTGTGATATGCAAATGATTAGCTTTTCAGAGTATTCTCTCAAAGCTGGCGCCGGTGGCGACACCTACAACGTGCTGACATGAGGAAAGTTTCCACCCGATTTCTCATACACAAACAGCAGTTGACCGGCGTTGCCTGGTGAAACGTTGTTGTGATGCCTCGTGTAAGGAGGAGAAATGCGTACCATCACGTTTCCGACTGTGATAAAAAGATCGGATTGTAGCCTATCGCGATTGCGGTTTATCGTATCGCGACATTGCTGCTCGCGTTGGTCGAGATCCAATAACTGTTAGCAGGATATGAAATCGGTGGATTCAGGAGGGTAATACGGAACACCGCGCTGGATTCCAAAAGCAGTCGAGATGACAGGCATCTTATCCGCATGGCTGTAACGAATCGTGTAGCCACGTCTCGATCCCTGAGTCAACAGATGGGGATGTTTACAAGACAACAACCATCTGCACGAACAGTTCGACGACATTTGCAGCAGCATGGACTATCAGCTCGGAGACGATGGCTGCGGTTACCCTTGACACTGCATCACAGACAGGAGCGCCTGCGATGGTGTACTCAACGACGAACCTGGGTGCACGAATGGCAAAACGTAATTTTTTCGGATGAATCCAGGTTCCGTTTACAGCATCATGATGGTCGCATCCGTGTCTGGCGACAACGCGGTGAACGCACATTGGAAGCGTGTATTCGTCATCGCCATACTGGCGTTTCACCCGGCGTGATGGTATGGGGTGCCATTGGTTATACGTCTCGGTCACCTCTTGTTCGCATTGACGGCACTTTGAACAGTGGACGTTACATTTCAGATGTGTTACGACCCGTGGCTCTACCCTTCATTCGATCCCTGCGAATGCCTACATTTCAGCAGGATAATGCACGACCGCATGTTGCAGGTCCTGTACGGGCCTTTCTGGATACAGAAAATGTTCGACTGCTGCCCTGGCCAGCACATTCTCCAGATGTCTCACCAACTGAAAACGTCTGGTCAATGGTGGCTGAGCAACTGGCTCGTCACAATACGCCATTCACTACTCTTGATGAACTGTGGTATCGTGTTGAAGCTGAATGGGCAGCTGTACCTGTACACGCCACCCAAGCACTGTTTGACTCAATGCCCAGACGTATCAAGGCCTTTATTACGGCCAGGGGTGGTTGTTCTGGGTACTGATTTCTCAGGATCTATTCACCTAAATTGCGTGAAATTGTAATCACATGTCAGTTCTAGTATAATATATTTGTCCAATGAATACCCGTTTATCATCTGCATTTCTTCTTGTTGTAGCAATTGTAATGGCCAGTAGTGTATACTCTGAATGTAAAAGATGAAGTGAGATTTTTTTGCTCATCTTCCCCTCCCTTGACGTGAGGTTCCCAGTTTTAGCTCATGTAATTGATGAATGTCCCCTAAGTCCTTGTAAGGTTCCCTGGAAGAAGCTACCTGCACTGGTCAGTCTGGAGTTCTGTTTCCCATCAGACTCCACAACCTACAGGGCGTGAAGTCTCGGACAACACCAGTTATTCTTTGAGATTAAACAGAATTTCACGTGCCCATAGGTCGTGCTGTAATCTTTCTCGTATATCTTATAGCTGCATTTGTCAGCTTAATGATGAACTGCCTATCCTCTCATTAATGGTCGTAGTTATTATGAGATTTCAAGATTAGGTAGATTACTGCAAGAAATTCTTAAACTTTGAAATGTAAAATAGTGGTTATTATGAATTTGCGTTTGGCGTGTCTTAGGTCCTATGTTGCTGTGTATGGAATGTAGATGAAATACTGAATCGTTCTTTAAACTTGGAAGGATACTGCTTTCTGTCTCCAGTCTCGACAGAATAGATTGTTGCAAAGCACTCCATACACCAAGTGCGTGCCGGCGAAAGAACCAGAATGAAATATTCATAAATTCCTTGTATTCATAAACAGCATGCGATATCTAAACAAGATTTTGGCAAATGATAGCATACAAAGAGGAGAGTATTTTGTCACATGATTAATATGTGAAACTTCCATGTTTACCGCGATGTTCAAGCAACTACAGATTTTTTCAGTGGAGTGATGTAATTATAATGGGCCACAATGGCTGGTGAAACGACATTCCCTGTGAGTTCTGCAGTGAAGAAGCTACATGTTTATTTTTGTACTGAGAATGGATTTTTCATAAACTATTGATCTGTCTTGCCCTGGGATGCTATTTTAATAATACAGTGTTTCAGAACTATGTCCAACTTCAACTGCATTAGAATGTTAGTGAGGCGAGCATTTGTGAACTCTGCTGTTTTGGCAAAAGAAGCTGATTTTAGCAAGCAACTAGAGAACTTACATGTTACTCTCAGGTAATTGAGATGTAGAAATACAAGCTTTGACTAGTTTCAGCAGGCTTACTAACCCACAGCTAACGAGGCAAATTGGATCCTCAAACAATTTTACCAGCATTTCAACATCTTAGCAAATTTTAATTTTTTTGAGTGTTGCTTTCAGTATGAGGAATATGAATTAACAGTACAATTTACACCATCTTTTAGTTCCCGTCCCTGCAGAGAGAGAAGGCTTGGAGTTTTGCATCACAAACATCTTTTAGTTCGTCGAAGATGCTGATAAATTCATTACTCCTTAATGGGTAATTGACAGAGATCTGCAAATTGAAATATTTTCATAATTATCCGATGATCGAGATATAGAAATAAAATGGTTCGGCCAGTGTCAGATCCAATCATTCATTATTAAAAATACACTGAAGTAGAGGATACCCTCGAAATTCCAACAGTAGTAGCAATTTATGTTCCCTAGACTTCCAATTCCCTTTTTTTCTTCAGAGAAACGTTATCAGTGACGAGTTTTGTACAATACGTAAGCGATCTTTTCCCATGTTAAAATCTGCTTCTTTAGCCAAAGCATAGTATGGTTTACACATATTCATCTCACTAACATTCTAAAGCAGTTGACATTGTGATAGAATCCTGCGCGTTACTAACTAACAGCTGAGGATAAGACATGCCATTAATTTATGAAAAAGCCTATTTTATGCGTAAAAATAGACGTGTAACTTCCTCACTCATATTATTGCAAAACCCACAGCAATTTTTGTTTCAACAGCTATTGATGTCCCTTAAAGATTACGTTATTTCATTGTAAAAAGTCTGTTGTTTCTTGAACAGATATGGAAGTTTCGGGTATTAATCATGTGGAAACATACGCTAATCTTTGCATGCTGTTATATGTGAAAATTTTTCTTCAGTATTTCAAACTGTTAATGAGATTGGAGGGATTTATGAACATTTGATTCTGTCTTTTTCGCCGGCACATGCTTTCTGGATGGAGTGCTTTACATCAACCCATTTTCTCGATAATGGTGAAAGACAGGAATATCCTTCCAAGCTTAAAGAAAAATCAAATATGTTATCTGCATTTCATATGCAGCAGTATATGACCCAACCCATATTTTTTAATTCAAATCTTCTGAATTTCTTGCAGTAGTTTACTTACTCTCAAAATACCACAATAACTACGACCATTAACAAAATGAAAGGCAGTTCACCATGAAGGTGATGAACAAAGCTATAACGTATGCTAGAATCATAATTTTTTTCTGAACACTTGCTTTAACATCATTTGAGAACCGTTGCAGATTGGTCGGCTGGCGCCTCTTGCCGTTTATGCAGTCAAGCAAGCCTGCTAGCTTCGGGACCAAAATTACACTGTGTGAGAGGTTCAACAAGTGAGGTTACCATCACCTCTCCCTGCTAGCTGTCAGTCAAGCACGCCTTCTAGAAAATTTACAGCGAACCATCTGAGACACCCTCTGGTGACTCCTGGACCGTGAAGATATTGATTGCCTCTTTCACCAACTCCAGTCTGTACACAAAGCAGATTCCATGCTTGCGCAGGTTCAACACTATAATTCTCAGTGCACTTGGAAAACCGAGTCAGCATCTTCCCGTGATGAGCGAGATGTTGAACTCAGGATAATGGCAAGACATTAATATCATGCCTTTTTTCATCTTGACACTTGATTTCATTGTGAAAACAGTAAACCGTGATCTTGTACTGAAATGTGACAGAGTGTGGGGGTCCTCCTCGCTCCCCCCTTCACCAGTAATCTTTCTTTGTGTAATACACAGTCCTTACGAAGAATTTTATAGCTATCTTATTAAGTAGATGTATTTCAGTAATCCTTTTCATTCCCTTTGGCAATTTATTACAAAATTTTATTCCTTTTGTGTTTGCTTTTCCATGGTAAGTTAAGTCCAAACTGCTTGTCGTTCTACATCTAGATCTACTAGTCTACTCTACAATTGGCTTAAGTGCCTGACAGAGGGTTCATCGAATCTCTTTCACACTATTTCCCTAACGTCCCACACTCTAACAGTGCGCGCGAAAAACGAACATTTAAATTTTTCCGCACGAGCTCTGATTTCTCTTATTTTGTTCGATGATCATTTTCCTCTACGCAGGTGGATGTTGACAAAATATTTTCGGATTCGGAGGAGAATGTTGGAGATTTAACTCTCGCTGCCACGGAAAACATCCTTGTTTTAACGATTACCACCCCAACTAGCGATGATACAAAACGAGTTGCCCTTCTCTGAACATTTTGGATGACCTCCGTCAACTCTGTGTCGTAGAGATCCCATAACGCACAGAAATATTCTATCAGAAGACGGAAAAGCATAGTGTAGGCATTCTCTGTAGAAGACGCGTTGCGTCTTGTAAGTATTCTGCCAATAAAACGCAGTCTTCGGTTAGCTTTCCCCACATCATAGGCTATGTGATGGTTCCAGTTAAATCTGTTCGTAATTGAATTTTCTGGGTATTAGGTTTGTGTGATTTGTCGTGTAGCCGAATTTTAGTGGTTTCCTTTTAGTACTCATGTCGATGACCTTACACTGTTCAATATCACGGTCGGATTGTCTCCTAAACCGTTTATATAGATTAGGAATAGCAGAGGGCATACATCACTTCCTTGGGGAACGTCAGATATCACTTTTGTTTTACTCGATGACCTTCGGTCATTTAGTGCGTACAGTGACATTTCTGACAGGAAATCACGGATCCAGTCGCACAACTGAGACAATACATCATAGGCACGCAATTTGAGTAAAGTCTCTTATGAGGAACGGTGTCAAAAATCTTCTAAAAATCTAGAGATGTGGAATGAATGTGAGATCCCCTGTTGATAGCAATCATTATTTTTTGTGATTAAGGAGCCGTATGTATTTTAACCTTTGATTCACCATACTGAATACGTGTCAACAAAACGATTTCAAGTACTTCATCTTTGATCTTTGCGACTATGTGGTTTCTTTTGAATGCCACTTACATATTTTTATCGTACTTTCAAATGCACGATTAAGAACACTAACGCGTTCACAGCTTGTCTTTGCACAAAGTTCACTTCACACATACCCTGAGTAATTATCTTCACATAAATCCGCGTGTTTTCTTTCTGGTTGTGATTTGGTGATAGTTAACAATAATTTCTTTCACTTTTCCACTATTTAATCGGTTGTTTATATGCTGGGGTGTCCAGGACGCTCGTCATGATCAACTTCCTCACGGCCTCCTTCGAAATATTTCTAATTCTTAACCCCTTGATTTACTTGGTTTCCTCACCAGAAGCAATATTTAACATTTCTACTCCGCTCTTGTTACAAACTTTAATACAAATGCTCTGGTCCGCCTTTAAATAAAAAATCGCCCATGATACCAAAACCCGTGTAATTAATCTTTCAGACTAAATATCTGATGTGACTACCATTGTGCAAACACTTTTCACGCATATTTTTCAGTACAACAACGGCAAAATAGCGCGAATTACGGAGTAAAAGAAAACACAAAATTACAAAAATTCCGTTACTTTTTGTAGACGGTAGCAACATCACAGTTACTTTTTAAAACTCCAAATCTCCTGTTAAAGAATGCTAATAAAAATCTCAAAGACGTGAACGTTCGGACAATAGATAATAAATTAAAGTTGCTGTCAGAATGTGAAAGAAATGAGTGTCAACGATCGCCGAATCACTATCAGAAGGAAAACGCCCGTCTCTGTTGGAAGATATTCAGTATATTTATCAATTATATTTGTCAGTTATTTGCAAAGTATACTTTATGTAAAGCAAGGAGTGAAGTCTGGTTCGCAAGATCAACAAAAATCGTCAAGCGTGGCTAAATGTGAAAGTTATGCTCGCTCTGTTCTGTGTTTCAACGACGTAGTTGACCATGCGTTCTTGCAACAATGTCGAACAACTTAACGTTGTTGGTGTGAACCAATCCCAAGGTTTGCTTGACGGTGGATTCTTGGCCAAATGGAGTGCTGTAATGATTCCCCAGTCTATATATTCGCAAAAAATGGTTCCGTGTGACTCTTCTGTTTTGAAAAACAAAGGAAACCTTAAAGGGTTTGTCGTTTTACAGAGATAGAGGAGATTAAAAACGTAGGTTGGATATGGGTAAAGCCCCACGTGGGTTAAAAATACGTACGGGTTTTTAAACTGACTGCCATTGATTCAGTTGACCACTAGGTCGCAAGTCTGTCTTACTGTAATCTTTTGTTCCATGAATGTTCGCCCCGGCAGATCGCTCCAGACGTGGGAAAATGAGGTAAGTCTGAGTTTCACTACTTACATGTAACTTTTTTGATGTTTTACGTGAATGTAAGGGGTTGAAAAGTAGAATCAAAAGATTCCTCGTTGACACTATTGTAATTAAGCTTCACTTCTGCGTGGAAATAATTGTTCCTGTTGGTCCCCAAAATCAGCAATGGCTTATCACGATGTAACGAAAAAATGGTTCAAATAGCTCTGAGCACTATGGGACTCAACTGCTGAGGTCATTAGTCCCCTAGAACTTAGAACTAGTTAAACCTAGGGACATCACAAACATCCATGCCCGAGGCAGGATTCGAACCTGCGACCGTAGCGGTCTTGCGGTTCCAGACTGCAGCGCCTTTAACCGCACGGCCACTTCGGCCGGCACGATGTAACGAAAATCCCCGCAGGTGCTTTGGGATAAATTCCCGCAGCTCCAACAACCTCCGGCAAAAGATTATATTCAGCACATGCTGCTTGAGATTGTCTCACCTGAAGATATAATTCCGCTGTCTAAAACAAATTTTTGGGGGAAACTTTCTGGCAAAGCATTGAAATCTGTGCTTCTAACGCCGACACCCAATAGAGAACGAATGGAAAAATAATGCGTGGAAAAGGAAAAGCTTGTTACTGAGAAAGAAAGACGCACCAAAGAAAGGAAAGAGCGTGCTGTATAAGCAAAACGACCTAAGCTAGATTTCACTACGTTAGTGCCAAAAAAGGCACAAAACAGATCAAAGAGCCAGTTGATTATTCTTTTGATTCAGGGTAAGACTTCTCACATCATGACAGTAGTTCAGATACAGATATGGACATTATTTGACGAAGAAGTATCTGAAGAAGAAGAAGAAGAAGAAGAAGAAGAAGAACAACAACAACAGTACGGGACTTCAAAGAACAGTCAGACTTCTTAAAAAAGTACACTTTTTACAAGCCGAGCCTCAGAACTGAACTCTTTCAGGTTGCCCTACTAATTCTCCTTTCGTGGAGAAGAAGGCATTATTTTTGTGCAAGTATTCTGAACAATTATTTTCAAATTCACGAGACATTTCAGTTCAATATTGTTGGGATGTTGGGAAACTTGACTACAATACAACAACCATACAAAAGGTTATTTCAAGTGTTTTTATTAAGCAGTCTTCCATTTTATCCATGTTTGTTTTAAGCGGAGCAAAGAGCCGCAATGTGGGTTATCACCAGTTTTTGTGGGGTGATACAACGCGATTTTTGTTCTAGCTAAATTGTAAATTTCTCTGTAATTAATAATTAGACAGAGTTACAGTTTTGATGCCTTATAGGTAACAACCCTGCCTATGGCTTCAATTTGAAATCGCGGGAAAATCGACCATTTATTGAGCACAGTATTAGAAAAACTGAAAATTGGGGTGCTTTATCCCCCACCCCATACCTAACAACCCTATCGCTGAGAGAGGTAAGTGTTCTGCCAGAGATAGTAGAAGAATAAGTAAAATTCTTTACAGAAATATCCTCATTTTTATACACATACCGCAACGCGAAAAGGGCGGGTTTTAAAGAAATATTGCAAATGTATCCTGTTAAAGTTGACTGTCAACGGACGTCAGGGAAGTGCCGTCAAAATATTTCACGAGGCATTTAAAAGGCGGTGATCACACTGACCGCCAACGCAACGAAATGAGGTCTCAAGGACTATGGGGAATGTAGTTTTGACGGTAATGTTGGTGGAAGGGAGAGTATCGTTGTCTTCTAACACGGGAAGTTACTGTATTGTCGCCGCGCTCACTTATGTTATAGTAGCGGATATTGTGCTTGTGTGACTTCATAATGTCAACTTTATTGTTTGCGTTTTTTTCGTGGCGTATTGTTAAGGTTGCATGATGAGCTCTTCAACAAAAGAGGTCAACTATCTGAGAGCAAAAAGGAAACGCCTTTTCTTTAAACAGTGCCCTGGAGGAGTGAAATACAGTTACTTGGCCTTATTTTATATCGATAAAGGAAGCAAAACCACGACCGATAAAGTAAAAAGGCATCTTCTATTGCCTTATGAACGGCTCAATCACAGTAATGTGACCACTGCCTATGTTCGACGTCAACGAGCAACACCCACTCACAAATGGCAGGGTGGCAGCACTGGCAGTGGAGGGTATACAAAGCGTGTAGGGGGGACGCGGAAAACAGTGCAGTCGTTGTCACAATGCAGAAATGGAGCTATTTATCTCAAGTCCAAAAGGGCACTGTCATTGGCCTTCGGGCCAAGAGTGGAAGCATTTCTGAAACCGCAGAGTTTGCAAACTGGCTGCATGCCACCATGGTTAAAGTATACCGTGCATGACCGGCAGCGAGGCATCTGCGTTGCACCTCGTGACAGGGGTGAACGACGGCTGCGGAGCTGTGTACAGGTGAACAGATGAGCAACTGTTGAGCAGCTGACCGTCATGATGAACTAAGAGGCTACCAACAATGTCTCCTTAACGACCTTCCAGCGAACGTTGCTGCGTATGTGTCTCCGCAGCAGGCGACTGGCTCATGCATCCATGCTGACTGCTGTTCATCCCACGACGAAGGTTGGAATTTGCGCGCCATTACCGCAACCTGATGTCCGCTGAATGGCGACCGGGGGCCTTTTCAGATGAATGACGTTTTATGCGCCATCCGACACGTGGTCGTTGGCGTGTACGGCGTGAAACGTCTTAAAGGAAAGGTTCCGGACCGGATGAGGGAGTAATATGGTCTGGGGAATGTTTTCGTAGCGTTCCCTGGGTGATATCGTCATTCTGGAAGGGACAATGGATCAATACAAGTATGTGTCTATCCTTGAGGACCATGTCCATTCCCACTTGGATTTTTTTTTTTTCGACGCAATGGCATCTACCAGCAGGACAATAAAGCGTGTCACACAGCTCACAGTGTACGAACGTGGTTCGAAGAGCACCAGGACGGATTTGCCATAGTCCTCTGGCCACCAAAGTCCTCGGATTTAAAACCAATGCGAAACTCTGTGGGACCACTTCGACCGGGCTGCTCGCGCTGTGGATCCTCAACCGTGAAACAGGGCGGTCGGCCACGGCAGTGGAGTTGGAATTGAACGACATCCCTGCCGGCGCCTACCAGAACCTCATTACCTCCCTTCCTGTACGTCTCGCAGCGGTCCGCGCTATTTTTTATTTCTGTATCCGGTCAGCATTTCCAAAAAATGATGATGAGTACAGGATAATTCACACAGGAACGATAGAAGATAGACCTGGAGCAGGTGGGGTTGGAGTAGTTATGAGTCGAAAATTGGGGCAGAGAGTGAAGGGATATATACAATATGGAGGAAGGATAATACTTGTCAGCCTGGATACCAAACCTACAGAGACGGTTGTGATACAGGTCTATATGCCTACCACAAACCAGGAGGATGAGGAAGTTGAAGCTGTATATGAAGAGTTAAATGGAGCCTTGAGAGGAATCAAAGGAGAAACAAATTTAATAATCATGGGAGACTGGAACGCAATAGTAGGAGATAAAGAGGTACAGCCAGCTGTTGGACGCTACGGCCTTGGTAAAAGGAATGATAGAGGAGACCGACTTACAGAATTTTGTAACAGGAATCAACTGATAATATCGAACACGTGGTTTCAACATCACCCCCGTAGAAGATACACCTGGAAGTCACCAGGGGATAGAGAACGATACCAAATTGATTACATTCTAGTCAAAAATAGATTTAGAAATCAACTAAAAGACTCTAGAGCATACGCAAGCCCAGATATTGTGAGTGATCACAACATGGTTGTTGCGGAATGCCGACTCAAGTTCAAATGCATAAGGAAGAAAATAGGAAATGGAAAACTGGGTATAGGGAAGTTTGGAAACCGTGAGACGCAGAAGGAGTTCCAAGAAAGGGCTAAGGATCTAATTCAACAGCATCCTATAGAGAATGTAGAACAACATTGGGAAAATATGAAAGATGGCCTAATAAAAGCAGCTGAAGAGATAATTGGAAAACAAAAACCTGAAAAGAGGAAGGAGTGGCTAACTGATGAAATAATACTTATGTTTGAGGAAAGAAGGAAGCTCAAAAATAATGAAACGGAAGAAGGGAAAACGGCATACCGAGTGCTTAGGAACAAAATCAACAGGAAGTTGAAGCAAGTAAAAGAAAGATTCCTTGAAGACAGATGCAAAGAAGTTAAAGACCTTCTGAAGAAAGGGAACCTTGAATTAGCATACAAAACAGTGAAACGCTTCTTCTCAGGAGGACAAAGGATTAGATGTAATGCCCTAATAAGAGAGGATAATAAGATGGTGTATAATCATGAAGATATAGCACTTACGTGGAAGGAATACCTAGAGAAATTATATGGAGGCAACGTACAAGATGACATGATTGAAAGTGAGGACGAAGTAGATAAAGATGAACTAGGAGACAGCATACTAAGGTCTGAATTTGATCAGGCACTACAGGCACTTAAGCACGGAAAAGCACCAGGAATTGACTCATTGCCTGCAGAAATCATCAAAGCAGCTGGAACAGAAATAAAAGATAAATTGTATAAATTAATCTGCCAAATATATGATACTGGAGAGCTGCCTGAGGACTTCAAAAAGTGTATTATTGTTCCATTACCAAAGAAAATGCCACCAAAATCGTGTGCACAATACAGAACCCTCAGCCTAACATCACATGCATCAAAAATTTTGACGACCATCCTCCTCAGAAGAATTGAAGGGAACGTGGAATGCATGCTCACAGAAGACCAGTTTGGCTTTAGAAGAGGGAGAGGTACGCGAGAAGCCATTATGGCCCTAAGGCTCATAATAGAAAAAAGAATGGAAAAAGGAAAGGACACCTACATAGCATTTATTGACCTCGAAAAAGCCTTTGATAAGGTTGAATGGAAAAAAGTATTCCAGATATTGAGGGAAACTGGAGCTAAGTACAAGGACAGGAGAACGATATGGAACATATACAAAGAAGAGGTGGCAATAGTGAGATGTGGGGAACATCAACAACAAGCAAAAATTAAACAGGGCGTGAGACAGGGATGTGCACTCTCCCCTGTCCTCTTTAATATGTACATACAGAAAGCAATGGACGAGGTCAGAGAAAAGTTAGGACAAGCTAATGGAATCAGGATCCAGGGAAAAATAGTTGATATGCTGCGTTTTGCGGATGACATTGCTGTCCTAGCGGAAAATGAGGAAGAATTACAAGTAGTGTTGGAGGAAATGGAAAACACTCTTGCTACACGGTACAACATGAAAATTAATAAGTCAAAAACAAAAATCTTAGTTGCAAGCAAACAAAATAATCAAGCAATTACGAATATAAGGCTGAATGGAGAGAAGCTGAAAGAAATACAAGACTTTGTCTACTTGGGAAGCAGAATAACATCAGATGGTCGTAGTAGGAAAGATGTAATAAGTAGAGTAAATCAGGCAAAGATTGCATTCTGTAAATGAAAGGACTCCTCACATCAAATATGAAAAGTCTGTCGTTAAGGAAGCGGTTAATAAAGACCTTTGTTGGGAGTGTGCTTCTCTACGGCAGCGAAACCTGGACACTTGGAGAGGACGAAAGAAGAAGGATTGAAGGATTCGAAATGTGGTGTCCGCGAGGGATGTTAAAAATTCCATGGACGGCCAGGATGACAAATGAAGAAGTCCTGCAGAGAGCGGAGGAAGTTCCAGTTCTTTGGAAGACGGTCAAGAAGAGGAGAGATATATGGATGGGACACATTCTGAGACATGAAAGTCTTCTCCACACTATAACGGAAGGCCTTGTGGAGGGCAAAAGGGCAAGAGGCAGACCTAGAAGAAAGTACATAAGCCAGATAATGCAGGACCTAGGATGCGGAAGTTTCACGGAATTGAAGAGGCTGGCCGACAATCGTACTAAATGGAGAGCTGCTGCAAATCAATCTTAGGATTGGCAACTTAAGAAGAAGAAGAACAGCTGCGATAGGTTTGTCATTTCCTTCATAAACATCTTGTATTGTGCACGGGTTGTCCATGAGGGGGCGTACAAGTAGATCATCTTCAGCCCTGCAGTCGCAAGAGGTGTCTGCGCTCGCTGGAAGGATTCCCCATTTCTTCAGGTTGGTCATGCATCGGGGGGACGCCCACTCTTAGGCGTAGAGGGATCTCTACATAGGGTATTGTAGGTTTGCGCCGGGAGCTAGTTGTTCCTATGGTGATACCTCTACAGGCGGTCCGCGCCTCAAAACGAGGTTATTCATTCTTTTGAGCTGTGGTCTCGTGAATGTCACTAGACTGTGTGCAGTCAGAATAGTCCCTTTCTTCTCGTTCAGATTTTGAAATCTCACTTCTGATTTTGTTCCTGCAGATAGTAGCAGAAAAATATGACTAAATTATGAAATCAAAATTATTTTCTATGTACATTCTACAGGAAATTGGCAATATTTGTAACAATATTGCTGAAGACGTAATCTGTAATGTTATATACCACTGTCTTGCCAAAACAAGCAATTTTAGTACCCAAAAATGCAGGTTATCTTCTTGAAAACTTGACATTTAATGTATTGTTGAGAGAAATGCATCATTAAATGTGCAGTATGTTCGCCAACTAAACTAAGTGGCAAAATATATGCTGGTAGGCAATGCATCATTTCAGATACCAAGTATGTAAAAATGTACTTCGCTTTGTACTGAGAAGTCGGTGTAGAATATTCATAATATTTATCGTCAGTAGTCATGTCTACCCAATCCATGTCAACTTTGTTCGAGAAGTGAGCGAATTGTTTAGCAAAAGTTTATTTACGTTGAAGCCACAACGATGTGGCCCTCTGAGCACGAGGATCTGAAGCCGACACACAAAGACAGCTGCAGCCCGACACTCAGTTTACACAGTGACCTCGATACTACCTGGACGCCTAATTGCAGCTGTCTGAGTGTGTCATCCCAAAATCCTTATTATTCATTTCTTACCTAATAGTAAAATGGCGTCTATGAAGTTTCACTAGAACAAATAGTTATTTAATTAAAAATCTTTTTAAGGGAAGACGTTTCTGAAATGGACTAAAACTGTAAAATAATTTATCCCAGTCCCATGAACGTTCCTAAAAATTTGTGGTTGTGAATTTGGGGCACAATTAGTAGATAATAGCAGGCGAACTATTCGTGCATTAGTTATGAATTGCTTGCACCCAACGTTTTCATTTTAAATGCTACAAGTGTTTTCATAGCTATTAAAAATTCACAAGTTCAAATTTTCAGGACTATCTGTATGGATGTTGGAATCTGTGTGGGGATACGAGAATTTATTTTACACTTTTTAATCCATTTTAAAAACATGTTATGTTGAACAGATTTTTATTTAAATAATTATCTTAAGCTTTTTAGCATTGTGTGTATCGAGGTTTTCAGTTGATTTCCGTCGATTACAAATATTTTGATAAGATTACAACAGCATGTTGTAAATTTGAGGATTATTTCAGTTTCTCTTCGTATGAATCAACCAATACTTTGCCTCCTGTTACGATTATTTCACGAAAAGAGCTCGAAGGTAACGTTAGAGATAATCGAGCTCACACAGGGACTTACCAGCAACTGTTCATACCACAAAATATTTGCAAGTGGAACATCGTAAAGGTCAACAGAGCAGTGATACACAGAGTACCCTCCGCCACGCACCAGACATGGAAGCGGGTTAATATTGTATGATCATAGCGTTCTGAGTCATGTTGAAAGTTTGGAGTTTCTAGTTTATCAGGAAATGATAGTGGAGAACATTCTCCACCACACATGGGAAAGAGAGCGAGGTAATATTAGGGTCTACATTGTCACACAGTTCTGAGCTATGTTGAAAATTTCAAGTCACTATCTCAACGGTAAGTTAGTTTAAAATCAGCTGCAAAATTTGTAACAAACAAACAGACAAGAAAGTGACTTAATAGAAACGCGTTAAAAAGAAAATACCTCCCGATTGTACTGAAAGTGCAGTGTACTACTCGTCACAGGAAGCCGTCTGTCTGCCTTGCCACCCGAACGCTACTTCCAACGGCTGGGTGTTCTTAATGTCTATTTATTACGAAACCTTCCATGCTTACGATCCCCATTGCAAATTAATTGTGATTAGATTTTCATACGAGGAGAGATCAAAACAAAAATACACGCACCTCATTCTTCTACATAGCCTCCTGACTTTGCTACACTTTTTTTTTTTTTTTTTTTTTTTTTTTTTTGCTGTTGGATTGACAAATCTTTGAAACCAGCCTCGAAGAAAGAGGAGGCACACATGCGCAGTAATTTGTGAACGAATTCCTCTACTGCTGCAATGTCATCAAACTGGTGTATTTCAAGTTCTTCTTTTAGCGGTACAAGCATGTAGTGTACGCAGGGTGAAAAATCTGGATTGTAAAGAGTAAGTTCCAGAGTTGCCCAGTGAATTTCCTCCAGTTTTTCCCTCGTCAAAGCAGTTGAGTGCAGCGTTGCATTGTCTTGCTGAAGAATCACGTTTCGGGGTTACTGCCGTCGCCATTTGTTGCGGTATTCAGCTTTTGCACGAACCAAGCGCTGGCAGTACGTATCGATCTTCTGCAATAAGGTCCTGTAAGGGCCGGACAGAAGGAAAGCAGGTTACCTGTGTAGCGGGGTCCAGCGCGAGGCAGCTTCAACAGGCGCGGGAAATATCCCCTTGTTATCTGATGAAGCAGCACACAATGGCAGCTGGCTGGTGGGGCCGACTCAAGCGAATACACGCCCGCTGGCGATCCCGTATGTACGCGACATCCTTCGCCCCCTTTCGGTACGCACTGTGCTGACGGAATCGACGCGTTATTCTTTCAATCCTTTTCTAACAGTATACACAAACTGTTCCATTAAAAAATTGATTTTTACGTTACCAGTATTTTAGGTCTCAGCTTCATAGTGAAGTGCCCATCATGTCGTTAATGTTCGTAATTTTCACATATAAATAACATACTGCACGAAATTCGAAAACTAGGGGTCGCAAAGAATGTGCATTTGGTACGTGTTAGATCATACATTGCAGGGTGTGAAATGTACACCACTGGCCATTAAAATTACTGCACAACCAAGATGACGTGCTACCGACGCGAAATTTAACCGACAGGAAGAAGATGCTGTGATATGCAAATGATTAGCTTTTCAGAGCATTCACACAAGGTTGGCGCCGGTGGCGACACCTACAACGTGCTGACATGAGGAGAGTTTCCAACCGATTTCTCACATACAAACAGCAGTTGACCGGCGTTGCCTGGTGAAACGTTGTTGTGATGCCTCCTGTAAGGAGGAGAAATGAGTACCACCAAGTTTCCGACTTTGATAAAGGTCGGATTGTAGCCTATCGCGATTGCGGTTTATCGTATCGCGACATTGTTGCTCGCGTTGGTCGAGATCCAATGACTGTTAGCAGAATATGGCATCGGTGGGTTCAGGAGGGCAATACGGAACGCCGTGCTGGATCCCAACGGCCTCGTATCACTATCAGTCGAGATGACAGGCATCTTTTCCGCATGGCTGTAACGGATCGTGCAGCCACGTCTCGATCCCCGAGTCAACAGATGGGGACGTTTGCAAGACAACAACCATCTGCACGAAAAGTTCGACGACGTTTGCAGCAGCATGGACTATCAGCTCGGAGACCACGGCTGCGGTTACCCTTGACGCTGCATCACAGACAGGAGCGCCTGCGGCGGTGTACTCAACGACGAAACTGGATGCACGAATGGCAAATTGCGGTGAATGCACATTGGAAGCGTGTATTCATCATCGCCATACTGCCGTATCACCCGGCATGATGCTATGGGGTGCCATTGGTTACACGTCTCGGTCAACGCTTGTTCGCATTGACGGCACTTTGAACAGTGGACATTACATTTCAGATGTGTTACGACCCGTGGCTCTACCCATCATTCGATCCCTGCGAAACCCTACATTTCAGCAGGATAATGCACAACCGCATGATGCATGTCCTGTACGGGCCTTTCTGGATACAGAAAATATTCGGCTGCTGCCATGGCTAGTACATTCTCCAGATCTCTCACCAATTGAAAATCTCTGGTCAATGGTGGCCGAGCAACTGGCTCGCCACAATACGCCAGTCACTGCTCTTGATGAACTGTGGTATCGTGTTGAAGCTGCATGGGCAGCTGTACCTGTACACGCCATCCAAGCTGTGTTCGACTCAATGCCCAGGCGTATCAAGGCCGTTATTACGGCCAGAGGTGGTTGTTCTGGGTACTGATTTCTCAGGATCTATGCACCCTAATTGCGTGAAAATGTAATCAGTTCTAGTATAATATTTTGTCCAATGAATACCTGTTTATCATCTTTATTTCTTGTAGGTGTAGCAATTTTAATGGCCAGTAGTGTAGTTGAAATTCTGAATTCTTCTTTAAACTTGGGAGGGGATCAATATCTGCCTCCAATCACGAGAAAATGGATTTTAAATAGTGCCTTCATTTCCGATCGCACGTATACGAGAATGAAATACTCACAACATCGCTCAAATATTCTAAACTGCTAGTGATATCGAAACGAGGTTTTGGGAAATGATACCATGTAAAGAGAGGAGTATTTTGCCATATGTTTAAATTAATTTCCTACTCTTTTTATGTGGTCACTTGTTGTTTTAAAAGATTATTTTGAAGTTGCAATACTTAACAATGTATTATCTGCACACATTCACAATGTTTGTCCCGAAAACAACAACTGAGAGATTTTCTTGATAACTTGAAAAAACAAACACAAAGTCTATTGTCGTGATACCAGACCAGCGGGAAGCGTTATTCCGTATGGTTGTAGGGTTGACGCGTCTGCTCACGCAAGGTTACTTGAAACGTCCCCTTAGAACAATTATACTTGACTGTGCTTAAACTGACACACAATATTTTTTAGCGCAACGTAATCTGACTTTCAAAATTCCCTACAAAAGAATGGCCCTGACTAACATTAACCTATACGTTTCACAAATCACTTACCTCACCAAAAATCTTCGTTACCCGAACTACTGCAATATAGCAAGCGCCACTACTGCCAGCTAAATAAAAGATTCAAACTACAGAAGGCACTAACTACTGATAGGCATAGTTAGCAAATGAAAGATTTTAATAGAGAACAAACAATGTATTTACCTTAATAGTCGTAATATATATAGCAGTTCATGCATCCAGTCTTGCAAATTTCGAAACTCCGCCATCTTTCTCCCCGCGTCCACCACTGCTGGCGGCTCACCTCCAACTGCGCAACGCTACGCGCTGTTAACATCCAGCTGCCGCTGCCCCACACTACAATGGCAGACAACAATGCAAACTGGCCGCAGACTGCACACAGGACAGCCAGTGATTTTCATACAGAGCGCTACGTAACGTTGCCAATAAGAAAACATAAACAGCCTACTTACATACTGAAATATATGATAATAATTTGATTCGAAATAGAAATTGAAAGTAATCACTGGAAACAAAATTGTTAAAATTAACAGGAGCTGGCGGCATTAGTTGATGGTGGATGCACCTTTGTTAGTGGCCAAATTGACTTCTGGAAAGATGCTATAAAATGTAGAAATATCACCATTAGTTTTACAGGGCCGGTATCTGTTATTTACGGGCGAAATGTAATCATGACTTGGAGACTGTGGCCAGATCATTTAAGGTTCCGTGCTTGCATTCAAGTTTGAAAAACTTTTAGTGATTATCGGAAATTAATCTCAGAGTTAAAAATGATAAGGCAGAAAACTAATTGCATTCGGCCATGGCATCTCCATGTCACGATCTGTGAAGCTCGTAATGGTCGTTGGTTGTAACAATAAAGCATTAAAACATTTCATGTAGCTTATATCTATTAAGAGAACTGTTAAAATGAAAACTCATGAGACTTAATTAATTTACAGTACTTGCAAATGTATCTAATACTGATACATGACACTTTTGTCTACACTAATGAAAGTTTAATTAATGATACGCAAGGAACGCAGCGGTGGTGCGTCCTGCAAGTCTTAAGACTAACCGGCAAGAAAGAGAGACCCGAGCAGGAACGCTCTTCACTTGCTTTCTAAAACAGAAAAAAAACCTATTGCAATTGTAGTGTTCGCAGAAGAGCCAACACTGTGTTTCTAGAGGAGGCCGAAATGCACGCGTTTAATTACACGCTGACTGGCGTGAGGTCTGGAACAGGACAATATCTTGAGAATTGCAAATAAATTACGTAGATGATGGAATACTTAACTTTAATCCACAATTGTAGAACATCGCTCTTGATGATACATGCTTCACATAATAAATATCAATTGAATACGGCGCCTTGCTAGGTCGTAGCAAATGACGTAGCTGAAGGCTATGCTAACTATCGTCTCGGCAAATGAGAGCGTATTTGTCAGTGAACCTTTCCTAGCAACGTCGGCTGTACAACTGGGGCGAGTGCTAGTACGTCTCTCTAGACCTGCCGTGTGGTGGCGCTCGGTCTGCTATCACTGACAGTGGCCACACGCGGGTCCGACGTATACTAATGGACCGCGGCCGATTTAAAGGCTACCACCTAGCAAGTGTGGTGTCTGGCGGTGACACCACAGCAATCGATCGCAATCAGCCACAGGCTGACTGCCGCTATATCTTTGAAACACACTAGTGTCCAAAATTAAAGCAACAGTCCGCCATTTCCCCATCCTGTGTCTAATTCACGATATAATTACACAAACTGTCAACAGATGCCCGTACGATCGTGTGCCTCATGGAAGATGACATTTAGGTCAACGGATAAGCATGCCAGCGATGACGTCATGTCACTTACCAAACAGGGTAGTGTTTGCCTGGTATTCCAATATCCACAATAGTTGTGTACACAGTCAAATGGTTCAAATGGCTCTGAGCACTATGGGACTTAACTTCAGAGGTCATCAGTCCGCTAGAACTTAGAACTACTTAAACCTAACTAACCTAAGGATATCACAAACATCCATGCCTGAGGCAGGATTCGAACCTGCGACCGTAGCGGTCGCGCGGTTCCAGACTGAAGCGCCTAGAACCGCTCGGTCACACCGGCCGGCTGTACACGGTCACAGACAGTGCTGTACGGCGCGGAGAAGACGTCTACCAGACTCTCTGCGGTGGAGCGCCACAGGAAGAATGGAAGCAGGACGGTCGCAAAGTGATGACTTAATGTGAATCGTTCTGTTGTTTCTCGAATGTGGCAACAGTGTATGACCAACCACGACTGACATCAGATATGGGGCACCGTTATTTGGCTGTAAGGGCACGACGGTGCCGCCTTAGAACTGCGCGGCAACTGGCATCTGACCTCGAAGCATCCACTGGACGTGTTGTAGCGAGGTAAACGGTGCGCGGAAGGCTACGGCAAGTGGCCTTTATTGTTGGAGACTTGCTGCGTGTGTACCTCTGAGGCATATTCACAGAAGGGAACGTCTAGAGTGGAGTCGTCAACATTCCACCAGGACGGTCGATCAGTGGGCTAATTTTCTTTCCACAGATGAGTCCCAAATTGGTCTGGAGAGTGATTCTCGACGGATTCGCATCTGGAGGGAATGTGGAACATTGTGAACGGAAGCGATATCAAGGAGGATCCATAATTGTGTGGGCAGGGATTATGTTGACCATTGGAACACCTCTTCATGAAATTATGCGGGTGAATCGGCAAGGATTACCTGCTGTCAGTTAATGTGACGAGATCGTGGGACATCAGGTGCGGTTGTTGCGAGGTACTGCGAGCCCAAGCTTCGTACTGATGGATGATAATGCTCAAACTCATGCAGGTTCTGTGGTTGATGTTTTCTTGGAAACGGAAGATATTGCATGAACGGCTTGGCCTGCTCGTTCTACCGCTTTGATTGCCGTAGAGCATGTGTGAGATGCACTAGAGAGACGGGTTTCATTATGTAAGTATCCGCCAACCACTCTCAAATAGTTGCTAGCAGCTCTACAGAAGAATGGGCGTTACTGCCTCAACATTGATGACATTCATAACATCATTCACAGCACGCCTCGTCGTTGTCAGGCCCGTATTACTGTCAGAGGTGGTCACACGCCACGCAGAGCGCATTGGCTTGTTGTTGGCATGTGTGTGCAAATCCGTTAAGTTGGAGAAAACGAAGAACATTTTTATCTATGTTATGAACGTCGCAGTTGTTTAGGTTCCGTATTCTTTACATTGTTTCTACTTTACTATCACCTGTTTATACTATTTTGTAGCAAAACAAGCGTGTCCTTCAAAAATTTCCGTTTGTTGCTTTATTTATGAAATAATAATTACATTTCATATAATTTACATAACTTATTTAGATTTGAAGTTATTTACAGTAAATAAATAGATAAGTACGCATTTTTGTGCTTTCCCTCGTTTTTGCGACGTTACATTTACACGAAACTTCGTGTGTCTCTCCTTGCACTTGTTTGTGTGGGACCGTGCTGCATGGAGTAGCGTGGCGGTACACCAACGGTACGAAGCCGGGAGGAGCGTCCTGGCTTGTCTCGGCGATTTCCGTTACATGAACTACGAGGGTAGCCGACTCCTGACCCGGAACTGCGAGAGTAACTGAGCTGGCCTGCTGGAGGCTGTGCCTGGACTTGGGGGCCGAGCAGGCGGAAGTAAGCTTTCGACCACGTGTTGCGTGGACTGTGCTTGTTCTCCGACAGCAACGCCACCCGTTTCCTAGTGTGTACACTGCTCAGAAGCATAGCTGGTGTCCTCAAGTGGAACTTGTACCAACGTCGTATTAACATACTGTTTGTATAGAGCACTGTGCGATCAGATGTGGTGTCCGTGTTGTATGAATACACAACCTCCGGAAGACACACACTTGCGGGCAACAGGTAGGCAACTCTGCATTGCGGAGACGTCGGACTGGCAGCGGACGAACGCGGCCCAAGCCTGATATGCAACAGTTCACATACGGAAGTTTGCCTACGACGATATAGCAAAAGTTACCGTTTTTTTTTTTTTTCAGACCGGTACTGTAGTTTTTTAAGATTCATCGCGAGAAGTGTAAAGAGAATTTGCTAGTATGAAAGACGAAATTTATTCCCAGATGTTACTGCAAACCGACTCTGCGTGGTTTCCTGCAAACTTTCTATCTGTCTGGTCGCCAAGCGCTTGTTTAATAAGACACTGTTTCTGGATTCTGTCGCAATAGCTTTTGCAAGGTGAATTTGTGCAAATTATAATGTGTTTTGGCAAAAGAAGCAAAATTAAACCTGTCAACAACAGAAGTGTAGCCCTTATCACTGAAATGAAATGCCGTGTGGCTAGGGCCTCCCGTCGGGTAGACCGTTCGCCTGGTGCAAGTCTTTAGAGTTGACGCCACTTCGGCGACTTGCGTGTCGATGGGGATGAAATGATGATGATAAGGACAGCACAACACCCAGTCCCTGAGTGGAGAAAATCTCCGACCCAGCCGGAAACCGAACCCGGGCAGTTAGGTATGACATTCGTCGCGCTGACCACTCAGCTACCAGGGGCGGACACTCATAACTGGTAATGCTCCGTCAAATGATTTTTTCGTAATGTTATAAACATGTATCAAGACTCTTTTTTATTTCTGGCAGAACAATGCTGCATTTTTGCTGCAGACTAGCATGGCCCAATAAAACTGTTTCGTAACTCTGAAGCTGTGAATATACTGGCGACTTGCAGAACAATGCCGACTCGTCATCACTAACGAATTAAATCTTATTTGTAGTAAGAAGATCCACTCGCTCACTCTGTACTGGGATATAAATTTGCAGTACTTTTTCATTTGTCATAGATAATTGAAACGTAGAAAGAAAATCCTTTGGTAAGTTTCATTCCCAGCTGTTCACTATTAAAGAAACATTGAGTTGCAGGATTCTCCAGATACTGGAACAGAATTGGCGATTTATTTCCATCTGACTTTTTAAACTTTTTCTATTCAGACAAGAGCCATCAGTGACGACATTTGAGTAACAAATGCATTTATCTAGTTGCCACGTTAAATTTTGTTGGTTTTGTCAAAACACAACAGAAATTGAAAAAAATCATGTTTATATACATAAATGAAAAAATAGTTTATTATCTAGTTACACAGCGAGGATGGTACAAACATTTTTAACCAAATTGTTTAGAAATGGAAGAAAAAGGATGTGCAGTAGCTGTTATTCACTTACCTGGTATTCACAAGATTATCCGATTGTGTATTTACGGCAGTGTTCGAGTGCTTCAGCTGCAACAGCAGTAGGTTCACATAATTGATTCGATAGTCATCTCTGCGATCGAAGCTTTCATTGTGTCATAAAATGGTTGACACTGAAGTTTTAATTAATTTTTGAGAAGCCAGCAATATGGTATAAGAGGGAGACAAGTCACTCCACTAGGAACACGGAGGGAAAATATTGGGCTAAAATCAGGTAGCTATAACGTAGAAGGTTAGTAACAATGTCTCGTTTCTTATTCTAATATTGAAAACAGAGTATTCAAAATGTTCCGCCGATCTACTGGTGGTTATAATTCAACTGACGGTGTTCCGAGTGCTGTAGTGCGGACTCTTTACATTGCAGGATACTGAAACATGGTAGCTACGTTGATTAATCATTGCGCTAGCGGAGTACCCTGAAAAAAAATTTCCACTTTCTGCCACCAGGTGAAAACATGGCGCTGTAAGCATTCAGAATTTGAAATGTTCCCTGTTCTGACGTCAGTACGCTGTTTGTCGCTTAGCGATGTGTGTTAGTTTCTTTATGAAGTGACTGTTGGTGTAATGAGTCAGGAACGTTGAAGTTATCCGTACGAAAAACATTGGCTATTGAGAAGAAAGACCGTGCTCTGCTGGTAAAGTTGTTTTATCAGGGTGGCGCTGCATTGCGGGAACATCGCCGACAGGAACATTTGCGAGGAGGCCCTATGTCAATAAATAGGCTAAAGAATATGACCAAGAAATATGAAGAAACAGGTGAATTAGGTGGTGCGGCAGGGTGAAAGAGGCGACCCATTCAAATGCCAGTTGTTGAAGTTGCTGCAGCTCATGCCTCAAATTCTGCATCGGGTCTCCAGCTATGTAACGGCAACTATCCCGCCTCTGTATAACAGTTCTAAATATTTTGTGGCGCATTTGACACGGGTATCCCTGCAAGATTCAGAATGTGCAGCCAATGAAGCCTCAAGATGGGCTACAACGCCATGACTTTCCCCTTCGTTTATTCGGTACGTATGGAAATGGGTAACATGTGGCAAGGGAATATTCTTTGGACGGACGAGGCACATTTTACTCTGCACGTTGGCACGAATGCACAGAACGGTCGCTTATGGGGTCCTAAAAATGGCTCTGAGCACTATGGGACTTAACGTCTGTGGTCATCAGTCCCCTAGAACTACTTAAACCTAACTAACCTAAGGACATCACACACATACATGCCCGAGGCAGGATTCGAACCTGCGTCCGTAGCAGTCGCGCGGTTCCGGACTGAGCGCCTTAACCGCGAGACCACCGCGGCCGGCTATGGGGTTCTACTCAGTCACAAGTTGTGCAGGGACATTCACTGCACTCAGATTATGTGACTGTGTGGCGTGGTTTCACAAGCTCCTTCATTCTCGGTCCGTTTATCTTTGAAAAGATGACACCTCGCGGGCCTGCTAGGCGTCAAATGACATCTGCACCTCTGCACGTTTGGAAGAACGCAGCTTAGTCCACACTACTATTTTCATGCAAGATGGAGTGACACCACGGGTCGCTTGCCAGATGAAAGCTTTCCTTCGAGAAACCATCGGTAACGTATGCACTTTCACTAGGCAATGTCAAGATCTGTGGCCTTCCACATCCCCTGACCTAAATCCATGTGACTTCTGCCACTGAGAAAATCTGAGAGACGCTGTGTGTCACAGATGTATACGGACTCTTCCCGATATGAAGGACAGCATAAAACGATATATGACTGACTACACTGGATATGTTGCTATCAACTGTAGACCAAGCCGCGTTATGGATCCTCAACGTTACTGTTTCTGAGGCCATACCGAACAGTTGTTGCAACTTGTTACCATACCCTAATGAACGCGCCAGAACCACCGTTATCATGTGTTTCATCGTTCCTTTTCCTGCACCCACACCACATTCTGACTGCTTACAGAGCCATATTTTCAACTGCTGACAGAAGGTATACCTATTAATTACTCCCACGCGCGGGTTCCCGGGTTCGATTCCCGGCGGGGTCAGGGATTATCTCTGCCTCGTGATGGCTGGGTGTTGTGTGATGTCCTTAGGTTAGTTACGTTTAAGTAGTTCTAAGTTCTAGGGGACTGATGACCACAGATGTTAAGTCCCATAGTGCTCAGAGCCATTTTTTTTTATTAATTACTAGGAGTATACTTCACGACCATACCGATTATTAAACGTACCTACGACGTTTCAGCGTCCTGCAATGTATACAGCCCACACTGTAATACTTGGAACAATCAGTTTAATTATAACCAACCAGTAGAATTCGAGTGTCCATTCATTCTTCACAGTCGAATTTAATTGCCATGAATGGACTTTTTGTCCCCATGTTTCGCAACACAGCAGTTTACTGAAACCTACAGATGCATATCTGGGCGAATTTGAGATATCTTGACTTTCTGAATTAGTCCTTTTTCAGTTTTCCCTCTTGGTACTTTGAGTCATAACTTTTTGTTTCTATCTCTCTATAACAGAAGAGTATGGCTGTTTCGAATTTTTCGTGGGATCATTTTCAGATGTATAACAAGACGTTTTGCTCTATTAATTCAGTTGTAGATGTTAAACCTAAAAAATTGGAGTAAATTTATTTGAGCTACTTTTACACTATGCAGACTGTAAGAATCCTGTAAGAGCTCACATTTTCTACTGTTTCTACAACTAAACAGTTTTTCAGTTTTCACATCAGCATGTTGTGCTACTAGAATTAGACGTTACAATAGATAAATGAAGAAATAGGCAATATATCATTTTCTGTGTCCTTGTTATATTCAATTTATTATTCCATACATATTGGTAATACATATTCATTTCGTAGGAACAAATGATGAAATACCATTGAAGCAAAACTGCAATTGTGGAACTAAGGTGTCATTTGCTACACGTGCCGTAAATATATGTCTTACGGTTTGCTTTCATTTGTCTGTTACCGCACAGCTAGCCATCGACTTTCTCCTTGACTGTAGCATACATCAGTTAGGTGTTGTTGGGAATGAATCGCTCCTATTGTTGCAATTTCAGCGGAATCCTATAACCCAGTGTGCTTTTCATAAGGAACGACTGGTACTGAAACTTACCAAAGGATTTTTTCTGTGTTTTAAATCTCCTGAAACAGTGGTTTATTAAGTGAGGAACTGAGGACAAGCCAGGGGAATAGCTTATGAAAAGCACGTCATCGGTATAAAAATAAACATGTAATTTCTTCACTTACGTTTTTGCAAAGTTACATCAAGGCTCATTTCACCAGCTGTTGATGACCCTCAAAAAATTACATTATCCCAATGAACAAGTCTTTGTTACTTATACAGGGTGGCGGGCCAACCATAGCGCCATCTGGTTTCCCCCTTCAAGCTATACGAGTTTCGTTCTTTGTAGTTTTTTCGTTTGATGCTTATTTCGTGAGATATTTGGCCCGGTCACTGTCAATGGACCACCCTGTTTATCGCAGCAGACAAGAAAGTTACTCGTGTTAACAATATGGCAAAGTGCTATCCTCTTTATGTGCTATCATTTGCCAAAACCTTATTTCGACTTCTCGACCGGTTTAGGAGATATGAGGAAAGTTCTAAATATTTCATTCTCGCACGCACGCAATCGAAAATGAACGCGCTACTTTAAATCCATTTTCTCGAGACTGGAGGCAGATATTGATCCCCTTCCAGTTTCAAAGAAAAATTCAAAATCTTAGCTACATTTCATATGTAGCAGCGTGTGGTCAAATACGCATCGAATGCAAATTCATATCCGCCCCTCATTTTCATTGCAACTTTTCGAATTTCGTGCAGTGTGTTACTTATTTGTGGAATATCGCAGTGATTATGGTTATTAAGAAAATGATAGACACTTCACCAACGAGCTGACGTATAAAGCTATAAGTAACGTAAAAGTAATTTATAGGGAATAGTTTCTGTAAAACTGTGTGAGAAAGACTGCAGAGCTAACCGTTCGCTAGCGATCTTCGACTCGTAATGGCACTGCTGCACCATGCGTAGCAGGCTAACCAACGTTCTGTGTGCGCACCCGAAGGCGCCTACAGCTGCTCTGGACAGTGCAGTTAGCCGGCACACCGACTGCTGGCTTTCTTTCTGTTCTTACACAGAGGCAAGAATGTTTTCTGGTGTGATGCTTGTCCGTGGTCGCCTTTGGTGTGGTAAGTTTTTCGGAGTTACTCTTCCTGCCACAAATGTTTCATGACATTCACACACTCAGGTCTTCGAAAGGCTTTCGTCTTCAAACTGAGTACAGAACCACCTCAAATTTCCATACGTTTGACACTTTCTTTCGAGAAAAACTTGACGAACATACACTACGCGAGACTTGTGTACCTCTTATTCGCGGACGGTGGCATGACACTGTTGTTCCATTTATCCCCACCAACGTCTTGTCAGGGTTACCATATTTCCGTACACTACCGCAGCCACCTGATTTAAGTTCTGGTTGATGTGCTGTTGTACTTTAGACCTATACACGTCATCGCGAAACTAAGGTGCACAACGGATAACACAAGGATGTAAACTTGAATGTGGCGATACAACGAGAGGCATATATCTTAAGCGTGGGGCTCCTTTTTCATTAGCATATTTTACTGACAATATTTATATGTTCCAGAAAGGGCAACATCATCTAGAGGGCATCAGTCATCAGCAGAGCGATCAGATTTAATATGCTATCGTAATTTCGAAAAACATTGCTAGAACTTGAACCTCAAGTTTTTAAAGTTAGTTACGTTCGTGGGTATCTTAAACACAACAGATAATACACTCTAAGATAGTAATAATAATGATGACGATGATGAAGACCCATACTCCCTGACAGAGCGTAGGGGACAATGTGGGAGACTCCCAACGCTGTACTAGGCAAGGTCCTAGCGGAGGTGGTTTGCCATTGCCTTCCTCCGACCGTAATGCGGATGAATGATGATGACGAAGACGACACAACAACACCCAGTCATCTTGAGGCAGGTGAAAATCCCTGACCACGCCGGGAATGGAACCCGGCACCCCGTGCTCGGGAAGCGAGAACGCTACCCCGAGACCACGAGCTGCGGACGAATACTAATATAATAATAATAATATAAAAAAGACGCACTGCGAAGGAATTATCCGAATGGGATGGAAATCCATAGATGCACTGTACATGTATAGACAAACAAATGATTACAATTTGAGAAAAATTGGATTTATTCGCGAGAAAGCGCTTGACAAATAAAAATGCGTTTGTCCACCCCCGGTCCGTATGCAGGCAGTTATTTGGCTTGCATTGATTGATAGAGTTGTTGGATGTCTATGTAAGGGATGTCATGCCAAGTTCTGTCCATCTGGTGTGTAAGGTCATCAAAATTCCGAGCTGGTTGGAGGGCCCTGCCCATATTACTCCACAAGGGGTGAGATCCGGCGACCTTGTTGGCCAAGGTAGAGTTTGGCAGGCACGAAGACAAGCAGGAAAAGTTCGTGTGCGAGCGCGCATTATATTGCTGATGTGTGAGGCCAAAACGGGGCGTAGAATATTGTCAACGTACCGCTTTGCTCCAGGGATGCCGTGGATGACAACCAAAGGGGTCTTATTATGAAGTGAAATGGCACCCCAGCCCATCACTCCTGATTTAGGGCTTACGGGTGACAATCATGATGGTATCCCACTGCGGCCTGGGGTGTCTCCAGACACGTCTTCGCTGGTCATTCAGGCCTGGGATCTCATTGTCTGGAATAGAATTGTCTTCCATGATCAATCTCACTTCCAACTGAGCAGCGATGACAAGTGAAGACCTCTCTGGAGATCGCCCAGACAGTGTTGGGATTCAGGCCTGACTGCCCCCACCATATGCCCCAACCACCAGGGGCTATGGTTTGCGATGTCATTTCTTTTTACAGCAGAACCCCTTTGGTTGTCATCCACAATATCTTATAAAACAGCCAAACGTTACGATTTCTATGCCTCGTTCTATTGCCCTTTATGGCAAGCCATTTTGGGCTTACATTTCTGCAAGATAGCTCCCATCTACACGTGGTGACAGTTCATACTGCTTCTGTTCGTCCTTACCAAAGCCTACCTTGGCCAGCAAGGTCACCGGATCTCTCCCTAATTGGGAACGTTTGAAGCGTTATGGGCAGGGTCCTACAACCAGCTCGAGATTCTGACAATCGAGTGCTAATTGGACGGAATTTTGCACCCCTTTTGTTGTCATCCACAGCACCTTATAAAACAGCTAAAGGTTACGCTTTCTATACCTCGTTGACCTTCATGGCAAGCCGTTTTGGGCTTACATTTCAGCAAGATAGTGCCCATCTACACGTGGTTACAGTTCATACTGCTTCTGTTGGTCCTTACCAAAGCCTAACTTGGCCAGCAAGGTCGCTGGATTTCTCCCTAACTGGGAACGTTTGAAGTGATATGGGCAGGGTCCTACAACCAGCTCGACATTTTGACAATCCAGCGCCAATTGGACGGAATTTGGCACGAACTACCTGAAGTGGACATCCAACAACTCTATTAATGCCAAGTCTAATAAGTGCTTGCACAAGACTCAGAGGTGGATCGACGTGTTATAGACTTGCTCAATTTGTGAAGCTCTTTCTCTTGAATAAATCATGCATTTTTTTCAAATTGTAATCATCTGTTCGTCTGTATGTGAATGTTACATCTAAAGATTTCCTTCCCATTTCGATATTTTCAGCGTGGTGCGTCTTTTTTGTTTCGTGTTACAGTGTAGATAAACACAGTCTGCTGAATCGTATGCCTTGCCGAGATTCCTGAGGCACTGCTGACGATACCTTTGTCGCTGATGAACACTCTTCCTCGATGAGAGTATGGTACATACAGGGTGATCCATTGATCGTGACTGGGCTAAATATCTCACGAAATAAGCGTCAAACGAAAAAAACTACAAAGAACGAAACTTGCCTAGCTTGAAGGGGGAAACCAGATGGCGCTATGGTTGGCCCGCTAGATGGCGCTGCCATAGGTCAAACGGATATCAACTGCGTTTTTTAAAATAGGAACCCCCATTTTTATTACATATTCGTGAAGTATGTATAGAAATATGAATGTTTTAGTTGGACCACTTTTTTCGCTTTGTGACAGATGGCACTGTAATAGTCACAAACATATGGCTCACAATTTTAGACGAACAGTTGGTAACAAGTAGGTTTTTTAAATTAAAATACAGAACGTTGGTACGTTTGAACATTTTATTTCGGTTGTTCCAATGTGATACATGTACCTTTGTGAAATCATCATTTCTGAGAACGCATGCTGTTACAGCGTGATTACCTGTAAATACCACATTAATGCAATAAATACTCAAAATGATGTCCGTCAACCTCAATGTATTTGGCAATACGTGTAACGACATTCCTCTCAACAGCGAGAAGTTCGCCTTCCGTAATGTTCACACAGTCACTGACAATGCGATGACACATGTTGTCAGGCGTCGTCGGTGGATCACGATAGCAAAAAATCCTTGAACTTTCCCCACAGAAAGAAATCCAGGGACGTCAGATCCGGTGAAAGTGCGTTCCATGGTATGGTGCTTCGACGACCAATCCACCTGTCATGAAATCTGCTATTCAATACCGCTTCAACCGCACGCGAGCTATGTGCCGGACATCTATCATGTTGGAAGTACATCGCCATTCTGTCATGCAGTGAAACATCTTGTAGTAACATCGGTACAACATTACGTTGGAAATCAGCGTACATTGCACCATTTAGATCGCCATCGATGAAATGGGGGCCAATTATCCTTCCACCCATAATGCCGCACCACACATTAACCCGCGAAGGTCGCTGGTGTTCCACATGTCGCAGCCATCGTGGATTTTCAGTTGCCCAATAGTGCATATTATGCCGGTTTACGTTACCGCTGTTGGTGAATAACGCTTCGTCGCTAAATAGAACGCGTGGAAAAAATGTCATCGTTCCGTGATTTCTCTTGTGCCCAGTGGCAGAACTGTACACGACGTTGAAAGTCGTCGCCATGCAATTTCTGGTGCATAGAAATATGGTACGGGTGCAGTCGATGTTGATGTAGCATTCTCAAGACCGACTTTTTGAAATCCCGATTCTCGCGCAATTTGTCTGCTAGTGATGTGCGGATTAGCCGCGACAGCAGCTAAAACACATACTTGGGCATCATCGTTTGTTGCAGGTCGTGGTTGACGTTTCACATGTGGCTGAACGCTTCCTGTTTCCTTAAATAACGTAACTATCCGGCGAACGGTCCGGGCACTTGGATGATGTCGTCCAGGATACCGAGCAGGATACGTAGCACACGCCCGTTGGTCATTTTGATCACAATAGCCATACATCAACACGATGTCGACCTTTTCCGCAATTGGTAAAGGGTCCATTTTAACACGGGTAATGTATCACGAAGCAAATATCGTCCGCACTGGCGGAATGTTACGTGATACCATGTACTTATACGTTTGTGACTATTACAGCGCCATCTGTTACAAAGCGAAAAAAGTGGTCCAACTAAAACATTCATATTGCTTTACGTACTACACGAATATGTAATACGAAATGGGGGTACTGTTTTAAAAAGACGCAGTCGATATCCGTTTGACCTATGGCAGCGGCATCTAGCGGGCCAACCATAGCGCCATCTGGTTTCCTCCTTCAAGCTAGACGAGTTTCGTTCTTTGCAGTTTTTTCGTTTGACGCTTATTTCGTGAGATATTTGGCCTGGTCGTGATCAATAGACCACGCTGTATATGTAGAGCTCGTCGGAACCGAGATCCGCTCAGTTCACGGTTTCCGCATGGGATTGCCCAACAAGATAGTTAGTAGGCGAGTCCGCTACCGCCGAAGCAGAGACGGCGCCGCGACCAGACGTGGTGGTTTCGCCTCTCGCGGTGATCGATGCAGTCGGCGCCACGCTGCCTGGCTGGCTGCTGCCGCTGGTTGGGTGGCGTGTTGCGCCCAGCTGGCGGCCGCACGTCACCTGCCTTTCCCGCGCCCGCTTCATTATTTCCGTCCCCGCGGCGCTGGTCGTTAACACCGTCGGTCATCTCGATTACTGCCGACTCTGGCGGGATTGTGGAAGTCTGTCTGCTGGCCCATTCCTACGTTTGCCTCTACAGTTCTACTCCGCAAGGACCTGCCTTACAGAGGATAGGCCCCACCTTACAATGTGCAACAGAGTATATACACCTGCTCCCTCCTCCAATCCCCATTTTCTTGTACCAGTCCAGAAAGCCAATGTACGCTTATTGAGTTGGGACGAGGAAGGCTTGGTCAGCTGGGGATAGAATATCGTTCGTTACAAGAACAGTAAAAAATACAGTTTATTTACAAATACAGAGTCGCTTAAAACCCAAAAACACATAAGATTCAAGATGATAATTTCCTTTTTGTCTAAAAAAAGCAAGTATTTTGATTTAGATAAAATTGTAGGAGCAGCCAGTTATATTTAAGGACAGACGTACTGCAAATTTATTCTTGTACTTAAACACATATGAACGGCTTATTTCAATAGTGGTACAAGTCCATTTTTGTTCATTCTGAGATACAGAGTCCTAAAGTTAAATGAGCGCTGAAAAATCTGCAGTTGAGATACCAGAATGAATATTTCTGGTATCTCAACTGCAGATTTTTCTGCGCTCATTTAATTTTAAGACTCTGTATCTCAGAATGAACAAAAATTGACTTGTACCACTACTGAAATAAGCCCTCCATATGTCCCCAGAAATATTACAGCTACAATAGTAAAACTTGAAACTATTATGTACTACATAATGCTTGATATTCTGTGCAATTTTTGTTTCAAACTGCGCGGTGACACATATTTTATAAGGATCTTAATTTTTAATTACCACTGTTTCTGTAATGTACATTTCCTCGTAAACTAATCAAGCAATGAAACAGAATTTCACAGTTTACATCTGCATAAGAGGCTGATAAAGCTTGTGGAACAGATTTTTGTTAAAGGTCATAGTTGCTTTGAAGTTTATTTTTCAGTTTTGTGTTACCTGGGACTGCTCTTTTTTCCTCAAATTTTAAAGAAGAACTTTTCTCAGAGAAAAGGATAATGGGAAAGTGCTGCACAGGATTATTCATTAAGTAATTCCTAAGAACTATGCCAAATTTCAGGACGTTAGCTTTTATAGTTCCTGAGAAAAGGTACATTCCAGCTCAAATAGTCAGTTTATGGCAGTTCGCATTTTAAGTTCTTATTTCATTCTTTGACAATATTCCTATACTTCCAGTGGCTAATGCTGTCTATATCCATAATCTTTATTTTCCTCGTCTTCCTGGAGTTCTCTCTTCCCCTGCCTTCTTTGCCTAGCCAACTTTTGCATTTTTTCTTCTGCTGCCTGAGCTTCGTCCTGTCGCACTCCATCGATGCTTCTTAGTATCTTCAATGTGAATGCAACTGCTAGTCTCTGCAAACATTTAATCCTACCTGCATTTCGACTACTGAAAACTAGACAGGCATCACATGCAGCTATCTTCACAGCAACTGACAACGCTGTAATCACACACAATTAACTAATGTACACCAAACATTAATCATATGGGCAAGTATTTGTAAGTCAGTAAACCTAAAGCCACTGGAAAATTCGTCTTTGGCACTGTATAGAGCATCATCAATTTCTTCACTAATTTTCTTCTTTGATGAACTGAGCTACTCAGTAGAAAATTCTTCCTTACACTTAAGAGCAACATCTGTAACACTGTTATTTGAATTTCCTGTACCTTTTGCACGTAAAATTAGACATTTCCGCATTTTTTTTAAATATGCGTCCACTGTTACGACCAATTTCGAGCAAAACAGGTTGATAAACGCAGTACTAAAAACTGAAATAAGTTTGTAGCATATACTAATAAAGTCACGCTGTAAACAAAGAAGCAATCAAAGATAATCTTTCTCACAGCCTTCTAGACTCATCTGCAGTTCGTTTCGATTGTGTGAACGAAAAACTAACGCACAAAAAGGTTTATAGGGCAGAGAAGGTGTATATCGACGTAGAAAGAGGTGATGTGGCAGGCAACCGAACAAACTTTTTCAAAACATACTTCTAGTCAAAATTCGATTATGAAACGTTGCGATGTTATTCTTAATGCATCAATTTAATAAATTAGGCAATAAAAGAAATCGAATTTTTTCGTCATTTTTGCCTACGTCTGCCCTTAAGCTGAACAGTAAATCTGTAGAGAAGCAAAGGATGAGCACTAAAGTAGCTCTTGGGAAGACGCAAAACAAATTAAACGGGAATTAATAACAAATATTTTGAATTCAAATTTCAGAATTAGTAAATGCTATAAATTCGGGCATTAGATTCCTAGAGCAACTCCGGAAGTGGTCGTGCTTAGACGCCATCGGCTCTGACATTGACGCTACGCGGGCGAGGCCCACGAGAAAGACAAGCCGAGTACGTCACAGAACGTGATACTGCAGGTCTTACGAACGCAGGCAACCTTCGCCGGTGGGCAGCGAGAAACTATTTTAGACGAATTCAATAATTCTTGACTGTGTGTGTAAATGCCTGCAAGCTCTTGGAAGTACAAAGTTAAGACCTTTAGTGGGTACCTTTTCAATTACGTGTTGACTTCCCTTGTTGTCTGCACGGAGCCGAGCGCTCGGGCAGTGTGGCGGACAAGTCGGCTAGTGTAACGCCACCAGTTTGAGTAACCCAGATTAGCTTCCTCTAAAATATATATAAAATACAATTTTAAGAGCAAGAGAAAACGAAAACGCACACGCACTCACGCACACACACACACACACACACACACAAGCGTGAAAAAGACATATGCCATCTCCAGTTCCCCGCAGGCTATGTAAGTAAATCTGTCCGTCCCTATGATAATTCAAGCATCTGGAACAGTATGGCTAAATGACAATCGCAAACAAAGCACTTCGCGTACGTGAGACAAATAACGGCTACTCTCAGTTACTGAGTAAACCAGCGAATACTGCTCGCGCGGGTGGTCCTGAAATCCAAAGGCTAGGGACAAGGCCGTCAGTAACACCCATTAACTTTATAAACCACCAAATATATATGGGAGGGGGGGGGGGGGTAACTTTGAAACTTAAATAGGAATCCCCATTTTTTATTGAAGATTTGGATTTTCCGTGAAAAAATATGTTACTTTGTATGGAACATTTCTTTCCTTTCATGTAGCCGGCAAACGGAAATGAGGAGACAATTATTGCAAAACGGTACTATTTCAAACAAATGCACATCCGACTAAGACAGTCGAAGTTCTTTTCTGATTATGCTATCATGTGACACCTCACACAATCGAATGAAGCACAGACCGTGATTGTGCGATCAGTCCGCTGTCAGACTGTGCATATTACTTCAATGATTCAGACTGTACACATCTCGTCGTAATTGTTCCACGATGTTAACGATTGCAACGAGGGCCGATGTCATTGCGGCGTATTTTGAGGCTCATAGAAATATTGACGAAGCTCGTCAAAAGCATGCTACTCTGTTGCCCGATAGGAATGTTCCGTCTGCAGCGACGTTTCGCAGCGTTGCCCATCTGTTTACTGAAACGGGAAGTGTTAAGCTTAGAGAAAGAGTCCGACCGCGGACTTTGACAAACGAAAATAACACAGTTAATGTTTTATCTGAAGTTGTTGCAAGTGGTCACATTAGTTCTCGGCAAATTGCGCGAGTTTCAGCAATTTGCCAAAGAAGTGTTCTACGCATACTGCATGCACACAGATGGCATCAATTTCATTTATCGCTGCATCAAGAACTGCATGGTGACGATTTTCACAATTACCTGAATTTCTGAAACTGGTTACAGGAACGACTGGCAGTGAATGGTAATTGCATTTAACAGAACTTTTCTCCAATGGATCAAGTTTTACGAATCGTGGTCAAGAGAATTGGCGTAATATACATTATCGGTCAGTGGAGAATCCCCATTGGGTAACGCCCATGGTGTATCAACGTTTGGTGCAGTATTTTAGGTACGCTGGTAATTGGCCAATATTTCATGGAAGGTAATCTGAATGGCCACAGCGACATTGTGTGTTTTACCCATACTAGTGGACGATGATCCACTTCAAACGAGACTGGATATGTGGTTTCAACACGATGGATGTCCAGCGCATTATTCACGACTATCTCTAGAAGTTTTGAATCGAAATTATCCGGGTCGATGGACCGGACGTGGTGGTCCTCAAACGTAGCTCCACACGTTCCCCCGATTTGACTTCTGCCGATTTTTTCCTGTGGGGGTGGCTAAAAGAGAGAGTCTACATGGATGTACCGACAACTTCCGAATATATGCGGCAACGAATAGGCAACGAATATGCAAACATTAGCTCAGAGACACTTATACATGTCGGATTGTCATTCAGACGCAGAGTTACAATGTGCATTTGGAACAACGGACAACGTTTCTCATTTGATGCACTGAAACACTTGTGAGAGGCAAGGGGACTCACAGTAATCAAGCACCCCGAGATAGCGAGAGGCAAGGGGACTCACCAAAATCAAGCACCCGGAAGGGAACACATTACTTATACGTACAAGTCGTTGTTGGCCGGTCGGTGTGGCCGAGCGGTTCTAGGCGCTTTAGTGTGGAACCGCGCGACCGCTACGGTCGCAGGTTAGAATCCTGCCTCGGGCATGGGTGTGTGTGATGATGTCCTTAGGTTAGTTTGGTTTAGGTAGTTCTAAGTTCTAAGAGACTGATGGCCTCTGATGTTAAGTCCCATAGTGCTCAGAGCCATTTGAACCATTTGAACAAGTCGTTGTTTCTGGGTAACGTTAAATGTAGTCTAAGAATGCATTGCAAGAGGGTAGACGGTATCAAATGATAGCGTATTGCCAAATATTAAATAATATACTTTGGTTTTCCTAATCGGATGTGTGTCTTTGTGAGATAATACCTTTTTGCAACAATTGTCACCCCATATTCATGTGTGCCGATTACAGCGCCATCTGTCATGAAACGAAAGAGAGGTTCCATACAAAAGTTACACATTTTTTCTCGTAGAATCCAAATATGCAACAAAAAATAGGGGTTCCTATTTAAGATTTCAAAGTCTCCCCCCCCCCCCCCCCCCCCGTCCTTCCTCTGAGGGTGGGGCAGAGGGATCGATCGAGCGCTATGTTAATGGATGTCCCTCTTGGAGGCGAACAACGTTTATTACCACTCTTTTTAATCCGACGTGTATTTCACCAAATATTCCGACAAACAGTTTTAAATGCCTCACGCTGAATATCATGACGAAGGTATTAAATAAACAGCAAGTAAACACATCAGAAGGACCATCCTCATGGGAGACAGAGCATAGCCAAAACGAGAGGACGAGGTTACCGCCGCAGTAGTGACAGGAGTTTCACTCGGTAACTAGCGGTTCCTGTACCTCAGGGACTCAGTAAACACTTTCCACGCAGGCGCTCACAAGCAAATAGTGACTCCTCAAGCTAGGCGCAAGTGCTGTCCCTAACACCATTAAAATTTATAAAGCGCACAATAGAGTAATAAGTACATATAGCAAGGCTATGACATTCAATTAACAGCAATAAACACACCAGATGGACTCTCCTCATGGGGGACTGTGCTTAGCCAAAACGAGACGACCGGTTACAGTCGCAACAATGACGCCGGCCGCGGTTGACGATCGGTTATAGGAGCTTCAGTCCGGAACCATGCGGCTGCTCCGGTCGCAGGTTCGAATCCTGCCTCGCGCATGGATGTTTGTGATGTCCTTAGGTTAGTTAGGTTTAAGTAGTTCTAAGTTCTAGGGAACTGATGACCTCAGGTGTCAAGTCCCATAGTGCTTACAAGGGAACCTCCCCATCGCACCCCCCTCAGATTTAGTTATAAGTTGGCACAGTGGATAGGCCTTGAAAAACTGAACACAGATCAATTGAGAAAACAGGAAGAAGTTGTGTGTAACTGAGAAAAAATAAGCAAAATATACAAACTGAGTAGTTCATGGGAAGGACGTAGGGACCGCAGGAGCTCCGTGGTCTCGTGGCAACGTGAGCAGCTGCGGAACGAGAGGTCCTTGGTTCAAATCTCCAATCGAGTGAAAATTTTAATTTATTATTTTCAGTTTATGTGACAAACTCTCATGTTTTCACTTTTTTGGGAGTAATTATCACATCCACAAGAAAACCTAAATCGGGCAAGGTAGAAGAGTCTTTTTACCCATTCGCCGAGTGTACAAGTTAGGTCGGTCGACAACATATTCCTGTCATGTGACGCACATGCCGTCACCAGTGTCGTATAGAATATATCAGATGTGTTTTCCTGTGGAGGAATCGGTTGACCTATGACCTTGCGATCAAATGTTTTCCGTTCCCATTGGAGAGGCACGTCCTTTCGTCTACTAATCGCACGGTTTTGCGATGCGGTCGCAAAACACAGACACTAAACTTATTACAGTGAACAGAGACGTCAATGAACGAACGGACAGATAATAATAACTATGCAAAAATAAAGAAAGTAAAATTTTCACTTGTGGGAAAACTTGAACCAAGGACGTCAATGAACGAACGGACAGATAATAACTATGCAAAAATAAAGAAAGTAAAATTTTCACTTCTGGGAAGACTTGAACCAAGGACCTCCGACCTCTTCAACTGCAGCTGCTCACGCTACCACGAGACCACGGCGCTCCTGAACTCACGCACTCCTTGATGTTGGATATGTGGCCCATGGACTACTCAGTTTGTATATTTTGCTTATTTTTTCACAGTTCCACACAACTTCTTCCTGTTTTCTCAATTGATCTCTGTTCGCTTTATCAAGGCCTATCCACTGTGCCAAGTTATAACTAAATCTGAGGGGGGTGCGATGGGGAGGTTCCCTTGTTAGAACCATTCGAACCATTTCTGTGCAACAGTGACAGTTCGGCGTCGGAGAAGTTCACTCGGCAAACGCGATAAAGTAGCAGGCACGGTCTCAGCCAGGGTCAACCAGCAATTCTGCACACAAGCGGAGCTGCTGCATATGTGCAACTTCCCGGTCACAGTGTGCGCATTTAACCAGACGTGTAAACTGGGAGAAACGACCGCCACCGTTCATTTAGTGTATGTCTCTAAGCACAGATGTCACAGCTTCACTTTACCCACTAGCTGGGATGCTCTGTACCTGGGGCACTCTAATGCTCTTTTTACAGTGTACAGTGCAGTCATGGAGGTATTGCGTTATTCCACGGCCCTATCAACAAACGTCATGCTTCTAAAAAAAAAAAAAAACATAAAAACCAAAGAAGCATAAATATGGCTGACTGGTTTTACGCCCACGTTAGATACCTAAATACCCTTCATGGCAAGGGTATCAAATATCTCAATAATTAAAGGTAATTTTTAAGCATGTAAGTATACCTTGGTCAACCGCTTCAACACCAAATTATTCAGATAACACTGTTCGCCTATGTAACATGGAACACGTTGATCCACAATTAGTAAATAACAATTTTAAGTTAGAAAAAGAGAGAAATCCAAAATATGTTTTCATTGCTGATCAGAAGCGATGAAGTTAATGGTGGGCACAGACACACAGCACATTGAGAAACGCAAGCAGTTTCGAAGATTTTCGTCGCTAATACTCGGTCGAGACCTTGATTTATGCTTTATTATTACGGAGAAAAATCTTTCACGTACATCAGTAGATCCGAACACGAACATAATTCTGACAACTTCGTGATGCAGGCGTAGAAATTCTTGCCGAGGAAAGTTTTCGTAGAGGTAATTTGTACTTCCCACTGCAACGAACTTTTCCGCATATTGCTCTGCAGATCGGGGGTTCCATCTGTAGATATTCGGAGAATCTTTAGCTGATCTAGATAACGGCCTTCCAATGCAACGAATGGTGGGAGACACACTCGTAACATCTACAAAATGGTTCATATGGCTCTGAGCACTATGGGACTTAACATCGGAGGTCATCAGTCCCCTAGAACTTAGAACTAATTAAACCTAACTAACCTAAGGACATCACACACATCCATGCCCGAGGCAGAATTCGAACCTGCGACCGTAGCGGTCGCGCGGTTCCAGACTGTAGCGCCTAGAACCGCTCGGCCACTCCGGCCGGCGTAACATCTACAGATCATGCTCGAAATTACTCCTTAATTTTTCCAATTATTGACACGTATTCTTGCAATCTAGCAGTTTCGAGGCCCAATCCAAGGGTAAGAAAATGTGCAGTGTTTTCAGACAATAGTTGGCTCTCATAAAGAGCAAGTTTCCTCTCAAAAACCATTAATGTTTCCAACATGTCAGAAATTAAATTATTGTCACCTTGCATACTGACGTTCAGGCTGTTCACGTGAGACACAGTGGCCACGAGAAACGCAAGATCTGGTTTCCACAAAGGGTCTTCCAATTCCGATTCACTCTTTCCCTTATCATGTAAGAAATGTACTACGGCCAAACGTAAAACAATCTTTTCAGCCTTTTTACCTCTAATAAGCCGGCATAATTCGGTGTAGTCCGATATCTCGCCGTACTCCTCTCCTAATTCCTCTAAGAACTGCCGGAACTGGTGACACGTAACCCCATGTGTTTTCAGGTAGTTTACAGTACGCTCAACTGCACAATGTTTTAACTTGAGCCGGCCGAAGTGGCCGTGCGGTTAAAGGCGCTGCAGTCTGGAACCGCAAGACCGCTACGGTCGCAGGTTCGAATCCTGCCTCGGGCATGGATGTTTGTGATGTCCTTAGGTTAGTTAGGTTTAACTAGTTCTAAGTTCTAGGGGACTAATGACCTCAGCAGTTGAGTCCCATAATGCTCAGAGCCATTTGAACCATTTTTAACTTGAAAACAGCGATTTCCTTATAAGGTTGGTCTGCAAGTAACTTACAGAATTTCTTTACATAATCTGCTTCTTCCCCTCTTGCTAGCAGTGGTTGGTGTCGACAGGCTTCATTTCAAATCTGAAATGATGTGTCGACAGGCTTCATTTCACATCGTTTCAGATGTGGACACCAACTACTGCTAGCAAAAGGGGAAGGAGCCGATTATGTAAAGAAACACCGTAAGTAGCTTGCAGACCAAATTTTTAAAGAAGACGCTGTTTTTAAGCTAAAAAATGAAAAAATGGACAAACATGTGTATCCAGTTTACAGAGTAACCACAGAAGATGCTTTGTAAATAAAAGCGAAACGCGTCTGTTGTAATTCTTTTTAATCAGATTGCGGTCAGCAAGACAGATAACCTATAGTAACAGATAATAATTTAACTTTTCTGAAATGTTAGTGCCTTCATACAACTGTAGAGCAAATCGCGTGTTTGTTGAGTATTCCGTAACATTACTTTGCTGTAGGGTGAACACCAAGTGGACTGAGACGTGAATGAAAATTTGGATTGAGGAGGGGTGTGTGTTCGGGTAGTCCGTCCGATTGTGCGAAGCCACTATGCGAGGGTGGCGTAGTGGCTAGCGCATCTGCCTAGTGAGCGCGAGAGCTGGGTTCATATCCCTGGCCTGGTGCATATATACCTCATAGATATTTGAGAATTGAAAGTGTGTCTGGAATCATATAGTTTCATTTGATTACTTTGAGTATCAACTGACATTTCCATAATGTGCCAATGAACTGTATCAGTTGACACAGTAGCATTTGAAATCTGTTCAGCCGCTTCCGGTCACAACATAGAAACAACAGTTTCTTTACATCCCAGTAAAATACGCTCTTCGACAATGGTTTGGCGTTTCTGTTCCTTGGCATTCATTCCAGAAATTTTGAATCGTGCCAGAAGAATTTTACCAAAGACTTCCATTTGTTTTTCCATCATGACAGAAAATGCTTGAGTAACAGGCACCCACACTGACAAAGGATAAAGGGATACCATTTGACGCAAAAAAATGTGACTTTTTTGGTGAAGATTATTCACGGAATGAGGGATCGAACATTTTATAGTTGACTAAAAAACAAAAAAAAAATATTATGAGACGATATCATGTTGAAGTGCTTATAATCATGTATACCGATGGGTAATTTCTGGCAAATTGATCTACTCCAACTAACGATTTGGGGATACATTTTTTGTGTTCTCGATATTTTATCTGCGGAAGATTAGAAGACAGCAAAAATCTTGCGACTCACCTGACATATACTAGGGTTGTCCAGAAAGTAAGTTCCGATCAGTCGCTAAATCGAAACCACGGTGAAAATCAGAAACATTTTATTTGCAAGAGCCAGCTACACTTTCCAGATACTTGTCTACATAGTCGCCACTCCGACTTAGACATTTGTCGGAGCGTTATACCAAATTTCCAACATCATCGTCATAGAAGGCAGCCGCCTATGCTTTCCGATAGTTCTCTATGCCGCTCTATAACGCGTAGCCTGCGCCCAAGTGTTGCCTTCGTATCCAGCGTTTCATGTGAACAGAGATGATAGGAAGAGCCAATTAGGGCTCTGTTGTGGGTGATCGAACACTTCCCATCAGAAAGGCTGCAGGGACGTCTTCACTGCCCATGCAGAGTGCGGCTGAGAATTGCCATGAAGAAGGAAGAGCGTGGCAGTTGTGTTAGGTGGGCTGCATTCATTAAGGCGAAGCCTCTCAGCAGGCCCTCCTACTTGGCGTGAGACATCGTTGTTCTAGGCACCTTTACCCGCTCACAGTGGGCTCACAACTGAAAAGAACGACTTGATGCAATCGACGGTCATTCTAAAGATACAACCCAACACATCTGCGCAAAGCTTCATCGGGTTTTCACTGTGGTGTCCATTTCGCGACCGATCGTAACTTAGTTTCTGGACAAGCCTCGCATTCGCGACACACCAAATCGTCGCAACATGGCGGTTGAGAATCAATGGTTTACAGATTCGTGGTCGATTCTAAATGCCGAACCATTACTAGTGTTCAACTCGTGCACAGTATCATCAGCTCTGAAGCGACGATCATCACGAACCATTCGCTCAACTGTCTCGATGTTCCTGTCCGTTTTAGATGTGGGTGGCCGATCCTAATGCTATTCGTCGCAGTCAGACAAACGTCAACTTTTCCTTCACGTAGCAGCTATCATCATACTGCAGCTGCATTCTGCGACTAACCCCAGCAGTTTTATTTCCTTCAATGAACGGAAAACGAATCACTCTCCTCGTTCCTTCCTTCGTTCGTTCGTTCCTTGGTGCTTAGAGACAACGGGACACTCCTAATAAAATACTGTTGTTGTTGTGGTCTTCAGCCCTGAGACTGGTTTGATGCAGCTCTCCTGCTGCTCTATCCTGTGCAAGCTGCTTCATCTCCCAGTACGTACTGTTGTTGTGGTCTTCAGTCCCGAGACTGATTTGATGCAACTCTCCATGCTACTCAATCCTGTGCAAGCTGCTTCATCTCCCAGTACCTACTGCTCCTCTAAGATTTTTACCCTCCACGCGGCCCTCCAATACTAAATGGTTGATCCCTTGATGCCTCAGAATATGCCCTACCAACCGATCCCTTCTTCTAGTCAAGTTGTGCCACAAATTTCTCTTCTCGCCAATTCTATTCAATACCTCCTCATTAGTTATGTGATCTACCCATCTAATCTTCAGCATTTTTCTGTAGCACCACATTTCGAAAGCTTCTATTCTCTTCTTGTGCAAACTACTTATCGTCCATGTTTCACTTCCATGCATGGCTACACTCCATACAAATACTTTCAGAAACGACTTCCTGACACTTAAATCTATACTCGATGTTAACAAATTTCTCTTCTTCAGAAACGCTTTCCTTGCCATTGTCAGTCTACATTTTATATCCTCTCTACTTCGACCATCATCAGTTATTTTGCTCCTCAAATATCAAAACTCGTTTACTACTTTAAGCGTTTAATTTTCTAATCTAATTCCCTCAGCATCACCCGAGTTAACTCGACTACATTCCATTATCCTCGTTTTGCTTTTGTTGATGTTCATCTTATATCCTCGTTTCAAGACACTGTCCAGTCCGTTCAACTGCTCTTCCAAGTCCTTAGCCGTCTCTGACAGAATTACAATGTCATAAAATACTATGGAACCTATATGAATAGAGCGCCTTCAGACACCATGGTACCAAAATGCTGCATTAGGTACTTTAAACTGCTGTTCCGCTAAATATTGTATCGAACAGGCATAACACGTTTTAAATACACTACTGGCCATTAACATTGATACACCACGAAGATGACGAGCTATAGACGCGAAATTTAACCGACAGGAAGAAGATCCTGTGATATGCAAATGATTAGCTTTTCAGAGCATTCACACAAGGTTCGCGCCGGTGGCGACACCTACAACGTGCTGACACGAGGAAAGTTTCCAACCGATTTTTCATACACAAACAGCAGCTGACCGACGTTGCCTGGTGAAACGTAGTTGTGATGCCTCGTGTAAGGAGGAGAAATGCGTTCCATCACGTTTCAGACTTTGGTAAAGGTCGGATTGTAGCCTACCGCGATTGCGGTTTAACGTATGGCGACATTGCTGCTCGCGTTGGTCGATATCCAATGACTGTTAGCAGGATATGAAATCGGTGGTTGAGGAGGGTAATACGGAACACCGTGCTGGATCCCAACGGCCTCATATCAGAAGCACTCGAGATGACAGGTATCTTATCCGCATGGCTGTAACGGATCGTGCAGCCACGTCTCGATCCCTGAGTCGACAGATGGGGACGTTTGCAAGACAACAACTATCTGCACGAACAGTTCGACGACGTTTGCAGCAGCATGGACTATCAGCTCGGAGACCATGGCTGCGGTTACCCTTGACGTTGCATCACAGAGAGGAGCGCCTGCAATGGTGTACTCAACAACGAACCTGGGTGCACGAATGGCAAAACGTCATTTTTTCGGATGAATCCAGGTACTATTTACACCATCATGATGGTCGCATCCGTGTTTGGCGACATCGCGGTGAACGGACATTAGAAACGTGTCTTAATCATCACCACACTGGAGTATCACCTGGCGTGATGGTATGGGGTGCCATTGGTTACACGTCTCGGTCACCTCTTGTTTGCATTGACGGCACTTTGAACAGTGGACGTTACATTTCCGATGTGTTACGACCCGTGGCTCTACCCTTCATTCGATCCCTGAGAAACCCTACATTTCAGCAGGATGCACGACCGCATGTTGCAGGTCCTGTATGGGCCTTTCTGGATGCAGAAAATGTTCGACTGCTGCCATGGCCAGCACATTCTCCAGATCTCTCACCAATTGAAAACGTCTGGTCAATGGTGGCCGAGCACCTGGCTATTCACAATACGCCAGTCACTACTCTTGATGAACTGTGGTATAGTGTTGAAGCTGCATTGGCAGCTGTACCTGTACACGCCATCCAAGCTCTGTTTGGCTCAATGCCCAGGCGTATCAAGGCCTCTATTACGGCCAGAGGTGGTTGTTCTGGGTACTGATTTCTCAGCATCTATGCACCCAAATTGCGTGAACATGTAATCACATGTCAGTTGTAGTATAATGTATTTTTCCAATGAAGACCTGTTTATCATCTGGATTTCTTCTTGGTGTAGCAATTTTAATGGCCAGTAGCGTATATCCTAGTACGTAGCCGATGTCAAAATTTTAGTCACCACGTAATTCCTTGTTCTTATAAAAGAATCATCTACTACAGTAATGCCATCAGGAAACGTCAAAAAACTGTACTAATCCCATTAAATTTTGATATATGGGTTACCTTGAAAGTTTCAGTGTGGCAGGCTTGCCAGGGTAATACGTGCAGTTGTGTGAAACGCCTTTCAATAGCAAACACAACAGACCTCCGCCCTGTGGCTTAGTGGCTAACGCACCTGCCTAGTATGTAGGAGATTCCCGGCCTTGGTACAAATTTTCACTCGCTGCTTCAGTCTATACGCTTTAAAGATTTCTAAATTTTAGCAAAGAACTCACTAGCCAAGGATGTTATGACAGTAAAATGTGTTATGTTGCTATACCGTAATGTATCAAAGAGTGACACTCTATAAAAATAGGATTTAAATTATAACACGTCAAAACGCGGAAAGACGCGTATGTTATGGTTAGGTAGAGAGGTATGGCACGACCTCAGATGGCGTAAATAAACCAGATTGACAGATGAAAGCGACGTGCGTTCCCTTTCAGTTAACGAAGCCGACGCCAGGAAATACAGTAACGGAAAAAAGTGGCAGCTCCAAAAAATAATTGATGTAGCTAATAATATTTCAAGAATACCTTTGTCTAGGTAATATATTTATTAACATTGCAGTGCCATTGGTTAATGTAAGCGTGAGATAAGCCATCGAAAACGTGAATGCTGGTACATTAATAACCAGCGTAACAGCCAGACTGTTGAATGAAAGCATGCGAACGTGCACGCATTGTGTTGTACAGGTGTCATAAGTTAGTCTGTTGTACTTGGTCGGTCAATATGGGGACGGTTAATGCTGTTTGTGGATGATACTGCAGTTGTCGTCGGATGATATTGCATATTTTCTCGACTGGAGAAAGATATGGTGATCGAGCAGACCAGGGCAACGTGTCGACACTCAGTAGAGCATTATGAGTTTCTACAGGAATGCTGTTTGTGAATGGCAGTTAGTGGGATAACCACGAATGTGCTCCTGCTGTCATAAGAAATCGCACCGCAGACTATAACTTCAGGTGTAGGTTCAGTGTGTCTAGGACGGAGACGAGTTGGTTGCAGGTCCTCAACTGGCCATCATTGGCACAGAGGCAGAAACGCCTTTCAATAGAAAACACCAGACCTCCACCCTCACCTCCAAATGGCTCTGAGCACTATGGGACTTAACTTCTGTGGTCATCAGTCCCCTAGAACTTAGAACTACTTAAACCTAACTAACCTAGGGACATCACACACATTCATGCCCGAGGCAGGATTCGAAACTGCGACCGTAGCAGTCGCGCGGTTCCGGACTGAGGGCCTTAACCGCGAGACCACCGCGGCCGGCACCCTCACCTCCAATGAGCTCTAGCTGAACACCACGGAAGCCGAAATGGCGGTGGTTTGGAGTTAGTGTAATGCACGCTATAAGGCGTCAGGCTCGGAGCTGCCTTTGAAGTAACCGGTTTGCAATAGTTCGTTGTATCAGTGTGGTGTCAACTGCCGCTAAAACTGCTGCTGCAGATGCAGTATGACGCGCCATCGCCACGCGCCGAACACGATGGTCTTCCCTCTCGGTAGAGCTACATGACCGTCCGGAGCCCAGTCTTCTTGCCACTGTGCATTCTCGTGACCACCACTGCCAGCAGTCATGTACAGTGGTCGCACTCCTGCCAAATCTTTCGTCAATATCGCAGAAGGAACATCCAGCTTCTCGTAGCTCTATTACACGACGTCGTTCGAACTCGGTAAGGTGGTGCTAATGGCATCTTTCTCGCCTTAATGGCATTCTTGAGTAATATCAACTCACCACGTCTAATCTTAAAGGTAACCAACGCTCACGACCGTTACAGCGTGTATTTAAAGCAAGCCTTACTTTCATCCTCATAGTGACACTACTAGCGCCGTTCTTATGCGACAGAGTCTGAATAGACATGCGTACCAACTTTCGTTTATGTCGTACCACTACAGGGCTATTACAAATGATTGAAACGATTTCATAAATTCACTGTAGCTCCATTCATTGACATATGGTCACGACACACAACAGACACGTAGAAAAACTCATAAAGTTTTGTTCAGCTGAAGCCGCACTTCAGGTTTCTGCCGCCAGAGCGCTCGAGAGCGCAGTGAGACAAAATGGCGACAGGAGCCGAGAAAGCGTATGTCGTGCTTGAAACGCACTCACGTCAGTCAGTCATAACAGTGCAACGACACTTCAGGACGAAGTTCAACAAAGATCCACCAACTGCTAACTCCATTCGGCGATGGTATGCGCAGTTTAAAGCTTCTGGGTGCCTCTGTAAGGGGAAATCAACGGGTCGGCCTGCAGTGAGCGAAGAAACGGTTGAACTCGTGCGGGCAAGTTTCACGCGTAGCCCGCGGAAGTCGACGAATAAAGCAAGCAGGGAGCTAAACGTACCACAGCCGACGGTTTGGAAAATCTTACGGAAAAGGCTAAAGCAGAAGCCTTACCGTTTACAATTGCTACAAGCCCTGACACCCGATGACGAAGTCAAATGCTTTGAATTTTCGGCGCGGTTGCAACAGCTCATGGAAGAGGATGCGTTCAGTGCGAAACTTGTTTTCAGTGAAGAAGCAACATTTTTTCTCAATGGTGAAGTGAAGAGACACAATGTGCGAATCTGGGCGGTAGATAATCCTCATGCATTCGTGCAGCAAATTCGCAATTCACCAAAAGTTAACGTGTTTTGTGCAATCTCACGGTTTAAAGTTTACGGCCCCTTTTTCTTCTGCGAAAAAAGCGTTACAGGACACGTGTATCTGGACATGCTGGAAAATTGGCTCATGCCACAACTGGAGACCGACAGCGCCGACTTCATCTTTCAACAGGATGGTGCTCCACCGCACTTCCATCACGATGTTCGGCATTTCTTAAACAGGAGATTGGAAAACCGATGGATCGGTCGTGGTGGAGATCATGATCAGAAATTCATGTCATTACCTCCACGCTCTCCCGACTTAACCCCATGCGATTTCTTTCTGTGGGGTTATGTGAAAGATTCCGTGTTTAAACCTCCTCTACCAAGAAACGTGCCAGAACTGCGAGCTCGCATCAACGATGCTTTCGAACTCATTGATGGGGGACATGCTGCGCCGAGTGTGGGAGGAACTTGATTATCGGCTTGATGTCTGCCGAATCACTAAAGGGGCACATATCGAACATTTGTGAACGCCTAAAAAAACTTTTTGAGTTTTTGTATGTGTATGCAAAGCATTGTGATAATATCTCAAATAATAAAGTTATTGTAGAGCTGTGAAATCGCTTCAATCATTTGTAATAACCCTGTACTTCTTGGTATTGTGATTTTTTTTCCGTCTGTGGATAAAAGACTTGCGGTGCTCAGTGGTTAAAGCCCAGTTATTAGTTTGGCGCGAAGAATGTATGGTCGACGCCGACCAAATCGCAGCAATGGCGGTAAATTATAAACTCTGAAATACTGTCAATGGAGACGCACCAGTAGTGTCATATGGCGGCAGAATTTTTAGCTGAACCAGATGATATAGGAGCCATCATTACTGCAGCACGAAAAAAGAGCCTGCTCCGACTGGCCGACTGCTTGCTTCTTACAAGGCAGAGCAAGGAGCGATGTGTGATAGTGGGACATGTGTTCAGCATGTCGCCAAAACCTTCAGCTCTTATTGCTAGCTGATGAATCCTGGTGGTGCCTTTGCTTCCTTATTCAAGGTGCTCGTCTCCCGGCCTCACGACGCTGAGTGTATCCGTTCGATAGCACCCTACCTCAGAAAATGTTTGAAGAAGCACGGGGAATCAAACCCGAGTCTTTCCGCGCCGAAGGCAGCGACGCTAACAATTCGGCTATCGAGGCAGTCAGTAAAATCATGAAAATCAGTTGCTCCTAAATTAATTAGCGTACAACACCCTTGAGACACACTGTTGGAACGTCGTGTGAGTGATTGCGACTATGTAATGCCATGTAATTATTTTATTTCTGTCACCAGCTGTTCTTTATTGATAGCCATAAATTAAACGTGATTAGTGCTAATTGTTGTTGTTGTGGGCTTCAGTCCTGAGACTGGTTTGATGCAGCTCTCCATGCTACTCTATCCTGTGCAAGCTTCTTCATCTCCCAGTACCTACTGCAACCTACATCCTTCTGAATCTGCTTAGTGTATTCATCTCTTGGTCTCCCCCTACGATTTTTACCCTCCACGCTGCCCTCCAATACTAAATTGGTGATCCCTTGATGCCTCAGAACATGTCCTACCAACCGATCCCTTCTTCTAGTCAAGTTGTGCCACAAACTCCTCTTCTCCCCAATCCTATTCAATGCTTCCTCATTAGTTATGTGATCTACCCAGCTAATCTTCAGCATGATTCTGTAGCAGCACATTTCGAAAGCTTCTATTCTCTTCTTGTCCAAACTATTTACCGTCCATGTTTCACTTCCATACATGGCTACATTCCATACAAATACTTTCAGAAATGACTTCCTGACACTTAAATCTATACTCGATGTTAACAAATTTCTCTTCTTCAGAAACGCTTTCCTTGCCATTGCCAGTCTACATTTTATATCCTCTCTACTTCGACCATCATCAGTTATTTTGCTCCCCAAATAGCAAAACTCCTTTACTACTTTAAGTGTCTCATTTCCTAATCTAATTCCCTCTGCATCACCCGACTTAATTCGACTACATTCCATTATCCTCGTTTTGCTTTTGTTGATGTTCATCTTATATCCTCCTTTCAAGACACTGTCCATTCCATTCAACTGCTCTTCCAAGTCCTTTGCTGTCTCTGACAGAATTACAATGTCATCGGTAAACCTCAAGGTTTTTATTTCTTCTCCATGGATTTTAATACCTACTCCGAATTTTTCTTTTGTTTCCGTTACTGCTTGCTCAATATACAGATTGAATAACATCGGGGAGAGGCTACAACCCTGTCTCACTCCCTTCCCAACCACTGCTTCTCTCTCATGTCCCTCGACTCTTATAACTGCCATGTGGTTTCTGTACAAATTGTAAATAGCCTTTCGCTCCCTGTATTACACGTTTAAAAAAGCTCAAACGCATCAGCGTATGGTAGTTTTAGTCTATAGTTATAGTATAGAGTCTGTTTTTTAAAGATTTATGTGTTTTAGGCGGTGTTACAGGGAATTAAATTCAGGAAATAAATCATTAACAATGCGATATTGGCGTCACATTGTGGAGCAGGCAATTTTCCTTAAAATGGATACACCATATACACTGGGGTGACGAACGTCGTGGAAGACTTCCTAACTTGGTGAGGGACCTGCTTTTGCCGGGAGTAGCGCAGCAACTCCACTTGGCGTGGACTCGACAAGTCGTCGAAAGCTCCCTGCAGAAATACTGAGCCATGCTACATCTGTAGATGTCCATAATTGAGAAACTGTTGCCGGTGCAGGATATTGTGCATGAACTGACCTCTCAGTTATGTCACAGAAATGTTCGATGGTGTTCGTGTCGGGCGATCTGAGTGGTCAATTCTTCGTTCAAATTGTCCAGAATGTTCTTCAAACAAGTCACAAAAAACTGTGGCCATGTGACATTGCAAATTGTTATCCATAAAAATTCCATCGTTGCTGGGGAACATAAAGTCCATGAATAGCTACAAGTGGCAGTCGAACGAAACTATTTACAGACAATGATCGGTTTAGTTGGACCAGAGGACCAAGCCCACGCCATTATAGAGCCACTACCAGTTTGCATAGTGCCTTGTTGACAACTTGAGTCGTGGCTTCGTGTGGTCTGCGCCACATTCTAACCCTACCATCAGCTCTTACCAACTGAAATCGGAATCATCTGAACAGGCCACGGTTTTCCAGTCAACCGATATGACCCAGGAGATGGGGTTCAGGTGATGTCGTGCTGTTAGCAAAGGCACTTCCGTCGGCCGTCTGCCGACATAGCTCGTCAACGCCATATTTCGCCGCACCACCGAAACGGATACGTTCGTCTTACATCCCATATTTACTTTTCTGCAGCTGTTTCAGGCAGTGTTGCTTCTCTGTTAGCACTGACAACTCTACGCAAATGCAGCTGCTATGGATCGTTAAGCGAAGGCCGTCGCACCGCATTGTCCGTGGTGGGAGGTAATGAATGTAATTTGGTATTCTCGGCATACTCTTGCCGTTGTGGATCTCGGAATATTGAATTTCCTAACGATTTCCGAAATAGAACGTTCCATGGGTCTAGCAGCAACTACTACTTCGCGTTCAAAATCTGTTAATACCCGCCGTGCAGCCATAATCACGTTGAAAACTGTTTCACGTGAATCACATGAGTACAAATGGCAGCTCGCTACTGCACTACCGTTTTGTGCCTTGTCTACGTGATACTACCGCCAACTTTATACCTGTATGTGCATATCGTCGTCCTATGACTTTTTGTCACTTCAGTCTAATATAATGATAGGTGCAATGGCAGAGATGTACAATCTAGAAACTATTTGAAAAAGTCGTAAATATTATTATCATTCGTGGAGGTATGTTCTGCCTGTGCAACTGATTGATGGCACTTTGTTTATTGCTATATGCGTTCCGATTCTCTTACTTGTGAACCATCTTCAGTTTCCTGTAATACATGTTTCTTTTTATACATACAATAAACTTAATACGTGGCAGTTACAATATGTTATTATGTTACACTTTGTTGTGTGTTTTTCTTGTTTTTTAAAAAAATTTTTTTTAGGTTAGAATCAACTTTTTTAGCACAAATTTCGTGATGTGAAATTATCGTTCGATGTTACGATTTCCAGCACTGTTATCCCATATGTGCGGTCCTGGAGATGTGTTCATTAGTCTCCATACTCCAGTTGGCCGATTTGCCGCGTTATTTCAACCACATTGTATTCAACACATTGCATACATCACTGGCACTTTATATTTTGTGTTGTTTTTTCTGTGTGTAGTGATGCCAACTGTTGCTGTGTGTTTACCACTCGTCTTTTGTTTGTGTTGTGTGTGTAGTTTAACATTTTCATTGTTATGTGAGTGTGTGTGTGTGTGTGTGTGTGTGTGTGTGTGTATTTTGTTGTGTGCACAAATGTCGTTCTTTCTTGAGTGTGCTTTTTTAATGTGTGTTTATGTGTCTGTATTTGTGTGTGTCGAGAGAGAGAGAGAGAGAGAGAGAGAGAGAGAGAGGGGGAGAGAGAGAGAGAGAGAGAGAAAGGGTGGAGAGGAAGATTCATTAATTATTTATTCTGGTTATGTTTCGGATCTCTGTTTGCTATTGCTTTAGCGGTGAACATGATCAAAGAGTTGCTCTTTCTTTGGATTTGCTCACTACCTTCTTTTTTATTCCAATGGCTCTTTGTATGTGAAAGTTTTCTTGCAATGTCAGGAGCTTCTTGTTACGATTACTCACCCTAATAAATGTCATGTCATATTGCATGCTGAATGGTTCATGTCCATGTTTTATCAGGCGTTCGGCGAAGGTAGAATGGCTATTTTCACATTTCCAACTTCTTATATGTTCTTTATATCCAGTTTTGAAGTTACTACCTGTCATCCTCAGATATACTGATTTACATTCTTGGCACTCTAATGGTATATAGCTGCTTTTTAGTATTTACCTGGTTTGTCTGTTGTTTGAAAATGTGATTGTAGTGTGTTTCTAAATCTGTAAGCAATGTGTAATCCCTGTGTCTTAAATATATTTGCTATCTTCTGTGTTGCTTTGTGTTTGTATGTCAAAGTGTACCATTTTTTCTGTTAGTCATATCATGACTGTTACTGTTTTCTATTTCCATGTGTGCTGTAGTGTCTGTGCGGTTCTTTGGTGTTTGCGTTCTCTGCTTGTTTTCAGTTTTCTTTAGTTGCGTTTCAATTTTTTTGTTGAGTTTTTGTACTATATGTGTGTTGTAACCATAGTTCATGGCTGTGTGTTCTATTCTTTGTAATTCTTTGTAAGTCATAGATTTCTTTGGTGAGTTGGATGTTATTTAGTCTCTGTAACATGTGTCGCAGCGCCGCTAATTTTTATTTTGTAGGTGGTTGGATGAAGCATGCATAATTGAGTCTGTGGTTGTTGGCTTTCTGAAGATATAAAATGCGTCTTTATTGTTGTCTCTCTTTATTGCTATATCCAAGAAACGTATTTGCATTTCTTTTTCCATGGTCAGTTGTATATTTTTATGCATATTGTTTATGTCTGTATGAAGGTGATCAGTTTTCTGTGTTGGTTCATCTACTGTACAGGTAACGTCATCCACATGTCTGTACCAGTGAACGATTTTGTATTCTTCCTTTGTGATGACTGTATCAAAGATTGTGTTTTTTATGTGGTGGATGAATATGTTCCCTAATGTTCCTTGTATTGGGGATCCCACTGGAAGTCCATATTCTTGTAACTAAAACTCCTTTTCAAACTGGAAGTAGTTTGGGATGTTGTTTCGAGGGTTCTTTTTATTTCATTAATATTATCTGCACGTAATTTGTTGTATGTCAGTTCGTTTTCTTCAACTAGTTTTATTGTTTCTATAGCGGGTATTGTGCTGTATATGTTCTCTATGTCAAAAGAGATACGTGACGCTGTTTGTAGGATGTGTAAGTCTTTTATTGGTGATATGAGTTAATTTGTGTTTCACATTGTTCTGCTGTTCTTAATTTCATTCATGTGTTTTAGCCACGTGTTTTTCCACATGGTATGATGGTGCATTCATGAAATTAATTACAGGCCTCAATGGAATAAGGGGTTTGTTGACCTTGGCTTGGCTTCGGAGTGTTGGTGTTTCGGGTCCTTCTGTGTGATGCGTTGGTTTTGTTTATCTGTGAGTTCTTGTCTGATGTCTTCGAGCTTGGTTTTTTATGTATGTCTGGAAACGTGCTGTTGGATCAGATATTGTTAGAGGAGTTGAAATCTTTAGTTTTTTCTATATATTGTTCTGCATTGATAAGTACTGTGCTCTTCCTTTTATCAGCTCTTGTGACTATGACGTTGTTAGCTTATAGTTTTACTTTTGCGGTCTTAATGGTATTGTTTTCTGTTTGAAGTTTCCTGTTTTGCTCTTTCTTTGACGTGGTGATTATGTTGTTTATTTCTTTCTTCATTAGTTCTCATGTTAGCTCAACATTTGTAGTGTTATTTTCTTATTTCTCTTCCTCTGTCAAGTTGCTTTCAGCTTTTACAATCAGATTTTCTATGCAGTGGTTATTTATTCTTGTACTGATGTTATGTTTGAGCCCTTTCTCTAATAGCTTTGTTTCTTTCTCTGTGAACTGTGTATCTGTGAGATTTATTAGTTTTGGGTGAAATTTTTGGCGGTGCGTGTATTGTAATTTGTTGTGCTTTTTTTGTTATTTTTGTTAGTGAGTGTTCTAATTTTTCATTAGTGTTTGTTCTGTGTATAGTGCAGAGTCCTTGCTGTTATGTGTTCAATTTTTGTGTGTATGTTGATCGTCACTGTTGGGCTGTTGATAAATGCTGATAACTCAAGATGTACATCATACAACGTTCTATTAAACATAAATTTCTTAGTGCAAAATGATTTGATTTCATTTTTACCCAAGTCTTTTCTGCAAATGATTTCCTTCTTTGTGCTACTACGCGTATGGTAATAAACAAACTGCTTTCAATTAGTTGCATAGACGGAGCATACCTCCACGAATTTTGGAGAATGACGGAAAAACAGACAAAATGACTCATTATTATCATGTTTGCTCCAAAACTAATTAAGATAATTATGTCGAGTTTGATGTCGATGTGTGCCAAATTCAATCATCAATAGAACTATAGTTTTAGTTTTCTGTATGAGTTGGATTTTAAGAAAAAATTCAGTTTGTGTGTTTCGATCTCGAAACGCCCGATACAGGTTGGGAGAGATACGGATCATACAATATAAAGCCCCAAATGTGGAAGCACAGGAAGCCTTGTCGGGACAGTGTAGTGAGACCCATCTTGCAGCAGTGCTGGGATACACTGTGTTCGGCGGTTACGTGTGGCTCTGGCTTGTGTAACAGTCAGCAACCCAGCGTTCATTAGGTTCGAAAAATAAACTACCACCAAAACTAGTATCAATCACCAGAAAAATACTAAATGCGAGAGTCTACGTAATAAAAAATAAAATAAAACAAAAACAGTGTCACCGCAACTTTTCAGCTATACGAACTTTAAATAATCAAACAAAACTCAATCACTTCAGGTGTTGACTTCCGAGACCCACTAATATTTAAAACTCAAGCCCTACCTCTTAGTGATCTGTTTTAGGGAGAATTAGCGTGTTCTCTAATAAATGGTTCTTCATTTGTCGTTTAAGGACATGGGGAAAAGCTATCAAATTCTCAGTAAACTTACGATTGTTTCTCAATAAATAGCTTTTACGAAGGACGACCGTTCTCTTTAATGTAGACTACACATTCACTGCATCCAACAAGATTTCAGGAATTTACTACATTTCGACGCTCACGCCGATGTCCCACAATAAATTCCAACCAAATATATAAAAAAAAAAGGTTCAAATGGCTCTGAGCACTATGGGACTCAACTGCTGAGGTCATTAGTCCCCTAGAACTTAGAACTAGTTAAACCTAACTAACCTAAGGACACCACAAACATCCATGCCCGAGGCAGGATTCGAACCTGCGACCGTAGCGGTCTTGCGGTTCCAGACTGCAGCGCCTATAACCGCACGGCCACTTCGGCCGGCCCAACCAAATAAATGCTAAGTCACTATTCGTCAGTGCTTGCGCGTAACTATACAACCACAATAACGCAATGCAACGCTACTATCCCTTAGGGCGTGCTTTAATCCTCAACGACAAAATAACTAAACAACTTCGCGTAAACAGGTTGGGTTGGGTTGTTTCGGGGAGGAGACCAGACAGCGAGGTCATCGGTCTCATCGAATTAGGGAAGGAAGTCGGCCGTGCCCTTTCTAAGGAACCACCCCGGCATTTGCCTAGAGCGATTTAGGGAAATCACGGAAAACCTAAATCAGGATGGCCGGACGCGAGATTGAACCGTCGTCCTCCCGAATGCGAGTCTAGTGTGCTAGCCACTGCGCCACCTCGCTCGGTGGTGCGTAAACAGGTTTCTTCACTTATACAAGCCAACGGAAAATCTCCCACAAATATTGAAACACGGTTCGCTTGGCACTGCATGGCTATTAAGCGACACAACGCACCATTGATCACAACTAGGAGAAACTGATCTCACTCTTCAATAAATCGGAGCTTTTCCCATACCTGTCGAGTCTACACTCTACCAAAATCGGCGAAATAATCATTTTTTACACAAGCCGATAATCTTCTCAAAATATCCTTCTATACGTCTTAGAACTGCTTTGAATACATTTGATCTCCATCTCCACTGCATACTAATTCACTTATCGCACGTGTGAGCCGATCTCGTCACACTCTTGAGATAATCTCTCTCGAGGCTGACTACTCGAACAATACTCGGATACTACTCTGAAATTCTAAAAGGACAAGCCAGGAACCATTCTCTGCGAACAAACATATCATGCTAATTCGCTCCTTAACAACAGACGTTTCTTCTTAACAGTCGCCGGCAAACGTTCGTAGTGGCCAGCTGGATCGTAGTTATTATCTTTGCCGCACGCCGCGGTTCAGCAGTCGGCTGGGCGTAGCAAACTCGCTGACTTGACAGGACACAGCTTTTCTCGACCATCAGGTGTCTCATATTTAAAACATTTTAACACAAAAATATATAAGAAACTATACAGACAACTTAATAAACTCTTCACTCCCCTAATACATAAAAATCGATGGTAAGTTGAGGCCATACAAATAAGTGATGCGCTTTTAACGGGCTGAAGACGATATGGCACGTTACAAGGCCTTCCCCTTTTCTGCCATTAACCAACAACACAACAGTTTATGCGGCCACGTATCTCGCAATGGACAGCGCAGAAGTGATGAATGGTTTGGATCTCTTGCTGACAGCTAACTCTTCAGATGACAGACAAACGATGGCTGCATTCCGCCTGGCCACTAGGTGGCAACCCAAGTGGTACCAGAGGTCACTGCCCTGTGGAATTTTCTTACCTATGGGCCAGGTGACAGAAAGTAGTGCATGCAGTATTCTGGTACCCAATGGCCTGGAAGAAGTGTGCGATCTCTTTTCGTCAGAGTCTTTTGACTCTGTCTCAAAAATGGCCACACACCAGTGTAATATGTTCCAATTTTACGAGTATATTAAGTTCAATAATAATTATTAGGAAATCGGCAGGACATTTGTCATGTCCTGACATAGGTGGGAGATGGAGAAAAGGGGTTACTGGTCAGTCTGCACTTCCGAGCGGTACAGAGCAGAAGGCAGAAAGACAATTCACAGTGAAGGCATTTGGTTGTTTTCTTCTATCTGAGCCAACACTGGCACAGGCATTTAATAGAAACGCAAGTGGTGAGACTCTGTAGGGAACTCGTTCTGGAGACTCATTGGACAAACAGGATTTTGAAATAGTTGTTTATTCCAGAGAGGACTAACTAATACACTGGTGGCTAGTTCTAGGGTTAGAAAAAGCATGAATAACACTGTTACAACAGAAGCCAGTGCAGAAGTCCCAGTAGTGGATGCTAACCACGGTAGAAAACACTAGCAGCATCTTAAGGCAACAACAAAACATAATGAATGTGACACTGTTCACTGAGGCACTCCGAGAGAGAGAGAGAGAGAGAGAGAGAGCAGACTTACGCGAAGCTGGACTGAGGCTGGAGTCGACGGACGCGGATTCGGCGACCAAATCGTCTGACTGAGAACTGCGCCAAAATGCGTAATCTAGGGGTTTTTAAACAGTCGCGTGGGGGACTGTTTTTCCCACTTAAAGCCACCCAGCCAATCCCACAGGTCTCTCGCAGGCGCCTGCAAATCCAGTTTAGTTAGGTCCCCTCTACTGCTCCTAAGGCGGAGATATTAATGCAGTTGCACTAACTAAGTCCGTATTTGGAATCAACATAGTTCAGCTGAAAGTTAAAGGTAACTGCTCTGCCAAATAAGGCTTGCAACATTATTGTTATGCGTCATTTAGCTCCGTCCCTCTGGCTCTCCGGAGTAGGGCTGCTAGGTCAACAGTTTTTGGCGTTTTCGCTCTCTTTCTAATCCTTGTGAGCCTACTGGCGTTGCTGTTTTCAGGGCTGATATCAAGCTGGCCTTATGCGCTAGTACGTGCCTGTTGGTTACAAAGTTCTACGGTGGTAACCTACCTACTTAGACGACATATGGAGTTACATGTTAATTCGTTGAAGAGTAACTAACGCCCTGGGATCGCGTCTGGGGGCGTCTGCATTTTCGCAAGGTTCTCCCCTTACGGTTTACTTCATGCAACAATACCTCTCCTAGTTTCGTCTGCCCTCAGCATCGTATCTGCTTCCGCAACTCTGAGCGCTTGTCCTCGTTTCTCACGGCTTCAAGATAACACTACGGTAGCAAGGAATAATCAATAAGTTACACATTGTCAGTAACTTTAAATGACACTGAAAGTCTTGCTCGTTAAAGGAAAGCCTGAAAATGTCAGTTTATTCATAGCCACACTAAATCTCTCAATAGTAGTGACGGCAGAGACGCAAAAACAATAAGAGTTCAAAATCATGGAAGTATGTCTAATTTCAGTGCTCGAGAAAACCGATTCAAAATGAAATCAAAGTGTGTCACAGCAGACACAGTGATTTTACAGCAAGTATCAATTACCAAGCTGAAACTACGAAAGTCCCAACGAATTTCGAAGGAGATGGAATTTTTTATTGAGAAAAGTCATCAAACAACATCAAAGTTTGTCACTGTAGCTGACTGAAGTCTGCCAAGTAGAGCCTCAGGCCGAAATGTTCAAAGTACACCGTAATGGACGACTGAAAGAGTTAAAAGTACCTCAGCCTGCAGCTTGGCGAAACTGTCCATCACGGCAGCACTCACGCAAACTATCTTAAGTGTTAGAAAACCAACGAAAGTTTTCTATCACCGATATCTGTGGCCGATGGGTTGTTGTTACTAATAGCTACGACTGACCCCATTATACCACGAAAAGTGTTATTGTGTCCATCCTTTAGTACATAGTGATGTCACAGAAAGCTTTAAAGTGATTTATCTCGTGAGAAGCTGAATATCAAATCTTATGTGACGTCGTTGTGTTAGTACAGACGGTTATTTCATGTCACACAGATTACGTCGTTGAGTGTAGGCAAGGACTTGTCAGGACAACTTATTGTGGTGTTATAAGAGTGAGCTACATTGTCCGACGTTGCTTTCCACCTACGTATTGTAGTGCTGATAGAGCTTGTTCATACATTATATCTCCTACGCGTTACCAGTATCTAAAGGGTGGCGCAGTACAGCCTCAACATAACCGTGGTATTGTAGGTCTCAAAATGACACCCAATGATGTATAAAGTCAGATCTGTGCTGGGTTCCGCACACAGTATGTGATGAGGTATGTCTGAGGGGGAAAATGCATTAGATTTTTGAAGAAGATAGAGTTATAGAAACGAATTTCCTTAGTAAACAGGTAAAAGCTAAAGCTACAGTGATCAGTGAAATCATTAATGATTGCTCTACTAGAGACATGAAACTCAAAAATGTAAAAGATGTTGTTTTCAGTGACGGAAGAGCTACACGACTTAAAAAAAAAAAAATCGTTCGCGCAAGTGCTAAATTCCAGTGTGAGAGAAAAATCGTCTCACTCTTTGGCTCCATTTACATGCACACAACTCGAGGAAGATAAAATCGAATTTCTAAGTCGAATTCTCCTGTATCGATTACATTTACTGACTGAATAGATATTTTTTGCCTGATCAATATCGTTTCCGGAGCGCAATCTTCTTAGGCGAATGCTCTCTGTAAATTGTTTTTTTTTATTTAGTCAGCACGATGAAGCGATGGAGCTGTTACTGTTCTGAAATACCGTCAAATTCTGTTCTAATATATTTTATAAAGAGAGAGTAAGATATTTTCCCCGATGACGGTGGACTCGCAAGGGGGAGAAGATTGTTCAAGAAAACTTACCCACGGCAGCTAAAGTTTACGAAATCTTTTTATTACACCCACATAGATCCTGCTTGTTGTGGAAGGAAGTGCAAAGTGATAACTGGTGGATGGTTGTTCTACACCAACATTTTGAAGAGTTAGAGTGGCTATAAAACTTCCAAATAAACATACTGACTTATTTTTGTCCACAGAGTTAGCAGATTTTTGTCAAGTGACTGACTGCGTTCGAGAACTTTTATTACTGTAAGAGAGAATGGGTACAGCAACTTACAATTTGACAGCTGTGAAGTTATATACTTGTTGGGAAGATGCTCAGTTTCCGATCCAACAAATATATAAGTATTTATATATCTCTTCTCATCTAATAAAGATAAAATGTGCTTCTTTATAATTAAATAAACGAAATCAACAAGTCCCTGGTTGGTTCATCATTTCTTCTTTCCTTTCACTCCCCACAAAATCATTAAGGCAACACCCATCAATGTTTTAAAAAGCAAGTAGTATCTTGACAACCCAATCACGATTTTAAAACAGTTGGAGCGTTTCCACGAAGCGCAAAACCGATCGTGACAACTGAAATTCGGCAGCCTGAACCACATTTCCAGAATCGATATAGGGTAAAGTCAACCAGAAGCGATGTTGGGAAATCTATTTATGGAAATCCGGATTTCGGAACCCACGTAAGCAAAGTGATACTGACAATTTCAAACCGTTCTTCACCAGCTTAACCCACTGCACGAACCACAAACAATTTGAATTCGGTCGAACGCCACGTTTGCTCTGCGCACCCGCGTGACCGTTGAAAACTGCCGCTCGAACGAAGCTGTTATTATGCTAAACCACCGTTAAATTTTACGGCTGCGTCTCTGATAACAAGCTACAGCGTAACCCACTTCGTGATCCACGGGGAGGCATTACAGTGGGTTGAACAATTTTACAACGCAGCCACCGAGTATTTTTCATGACATCTGTCAGCGTTTTCTCGCCTATATTAGTTTGTAACTTGTGACATAATTCGTTTGAATTCTCCGCTCTCTCTCTGTCAATCTAAGAACGTTTGAAAGCACTCGATCTACATCTATTAGACTGTACCGGAGGGAAGACTCTTTGTTCATCAATGCCTAAACTTTCATGTAATAAATATTGGTTCTCATATAACATAACCGATACTTTCGACCATAACCAAAAATTACTTGAAACAATTCGTCTACTTTCATATTAGCTATTTTACTTAAATTTACTTTACTAATTATCATCGTGTGATCTAAGTTATCGTTTTTCAGAAATTTTGCCCAAACCTCCCACGCCTTACTCCCACTGACATGGCAGGTGGTGTGGTTGACAGCCTCCTTCAACTAATCCCATCGCGCATTATACGAGGGCACTACTCAAATAATGTATTCTCATTTTTCTTAAAAATGGATTTTGAAGGAACTGTGGTACCTATAAGTCAAAGTAGGTGGTCATAATACTTCCATACAGGAATTTTGTTTCGTTTTAAAGACGATGTTTTTATTATTAACGTGAATTACAGCATTGACAAAAATGCACTCATAATTTTTGATATACTTAGCATAACCCGATTCCAGATTTGTAACCTACTGATCAAATGATGTACGAATCAGTGGCATTGTGTTCAATTTTAATTTTTAAATTTTTTTAGTAATTTTCTTTTTTCTGAGTTTTTAGTTCGTCTCACCCCATTTCAAAATGGTTGAGTTCTTATTCTTCTTTTCTCATTCTTCGTCATGGCCCGTTAAAGCCCGCGTTTTAGCTAGTTTGCTTGGTCTGGCAGCTTTCTTTTCTTCTTCTACACACGAAATCTTGTCCTGAGTTCAATGTGTTGTTTCTTGCGTTCCTCTGTCCATTGTTTCTAGTGGTCATTTTAACTTTCTTTGCGGATCTGTGATTCACATCTAGGATCACGAAGGTTTTTCATTCTCTGATGGCATTTTCTATAGCATTTCTTGGAAGCCCTTCTTAATATCTTCGAAACAAGTGATTTTTTACATCTTTTGAATTTACTACATTAAGTAGTGTTTTAGTTAATCTAGTGGTGTCCATTCTGCAGATGGCACCAAAGAACTTTAAGCGTCTTCTGCGTATTGCAACAGCGAACTTCTTTATTGCTGTGTATAGGTCTGTAGTTTTTCTTTTAATTCATATGGCATATATATTAATGTGTCCATAAATCTTTCTGAAAATTTTTCGCTCTTCCTTTCCAATTTCATCCATTTTTGAGTTGTCTCCTTCCTACGGATGTACCTTCTGAGACTTATTATATTGCAGAAAAAACAACGTCTTGTAATGACGAAGTTTCGCATCACGGGATATCACATGTTTATTGTAGGGGAGAGTGCCCGATTATCGGATAGTTCCCACTTATCGGATAATAAGGTTTCTAATCAATTAACAACTGCACTCTGTCGGAGGTGGCTGGAACTGATAAGTATTATTCCGCTGAGACGCCATTTTGAGTTCTGCCGCAGCACGAAGCGTGCTTTCTAGTGAAGTGGTTGCCTGAGTTAATTCAGAGTTTGGAAATATTCTGCAGAGTTTGCTATACGCGCATACATCGACTAAATGTGTCTTCGTATATCCATAATTAAAACGGACGACTTGGGACGTCAGCTGGTATAATATATGTTAAAAATGACGTAATTCCTCTAGGTGTTGGCTTTATTGGCAACTAGTTTTGATGTTGTAACAATATCAAAAGTAGTTGCCAATAAAACCAACAGCTTATTACAGCTGGAGGAATTACGTCATTTTTAACATAAATGTAAGTGTATACGGTTTCATGTTATGTGTAGTGGGGAAGTTTATAGCTTCAACTTCTGAACAACAGTTCGAAATAATGTGTTTGTTAAATACTGTCTTTGTTATATACTGGTCTTTCCTTTCAAGCGTGGGTTCCTTTTATCGGATAGTGGGAGGGTTCTAATTATCGGATATCCGATAGCTGGCTTAGTTATTTTTTCCTTACGTTATATTTTTTTGTAAATGTGATTGTCAAAACCAATCAAGAAAAGGAAACTATGGGACCTGCAAACTATGTCAGAAGCGGTAAATGCTGTTAGAGAGAAGAAATGTGGGTATTTGAAAGCAGCAAAAATCTACCATAGAAGACTATATAATGAACAAAACTGAAAATGTTGAAAGTGTGGTTAATAAAAACCCAGGAAAATCTTGTGTGTTAAGAAATGACTTGGAAAAAGAATTCTTACATTATTGTAAAGTAATGGAAAGTAGGTTCAAATGGTTCTGAGCACCATGGGGCTTAACATCTGAGGGCATCAGTCCCCTAGAACTTAGAACTACTTAAACGTAACTAACCTAAGGACATCACACACATCCATGCCCGAGGCAGGATTCGAACCTGCACCCTAGCATTCACCTGGTTCCGGACTGAAGCGCCTAGGACCGCTCGGCCACCGTGGCCGGTTGGAAAGTAGGGATTTTGGGTTATTGTCATGTGACGTAAGGCAGCTTACTTTCTAATTAGCAGTGAGAAATGACACCGAACATCCGTTCGCGCTTTCAAAAGGAGCAGCGGGAAAAAAAATGGCTCAGAAATTTTATAAAGAGTCATCCCCGTCTTAGTTTAAGAAGACCCGAGTCCGTTTCTTTGGCTAGGACTAAAGGTTTTTCAAAGAAAATCGTTGATTCCTTTTTCGACCTTCTGGAACCTGAGCTAGAAAAGATCCGTTTCAATCCTGCCAAAGTGTTAAACATACTAGTAGATGAAACGGGAATAACCGTTGTTCAAAATCGACGTACAAAAGTTATTAGTCTGAAGGGCAAAAAGGAGGTAGGAAGTTTGCCATCACAAGAAAGAGGATCCCTGATGACATTTGTAACTTGCATGAGTGCAGCTAGCATGTCTGCTCCGCCGCTGATCGTCTTTCCTTGTAAAAATATGAGAGCGGAATTGTTGAACAGTTGTCCTCCAGGAACAACTGCAAGCTGCCACCCCTCAGGATAGATTCAGCTCCGTATTTTTACAGAATGGTTCAAGCACATCTTACAGTTTATAAAAGCATCTACCGATAGCCCAGTTATATTGATGTGGGATGGGCATTTCTCCCACACGAGGAACATCGACGTGATTGAACTAGCTCGGAAACATGGTGCAGTAATCGTGTGTCTACCACCACACACAGCACACAAACTCCAGCCATTAGATGTAGCCTTCATGGGACCATTCAAAACATATTACAGCCAAGAAATAGAGTCCTGGATGTCTAACCATCCCTTTAGGGCAGTTGCAGCATATCAAGTCGGAGAATTGATTGGGAAGGTGCATGCTAAGAGCCCAGATCTTGAAATTGCGATGAGTGGTTTCAAAAAATGTGGCATAGTCCCCTTTAACAGGAATGTTTTTTCAGAACTGGACTTTATCCAATTGGGCGATGGCTACGAAGATAATCCTGACAATGATCTTGAACTTCTGGAGTCCAGTGAAACGAAAAAAAAATTTTTCACCTTTCCATGTGCGTCCACCTCCAACAGTCAGCCAAACATATGCAACAGCACGTACCACTGATAAAGCCGCCACACTCACTAGCTCGCCTTTCAAGAAATCACTTGAAGAAAAGTTGCAATTACAAGGCCGAACAGATAAGCCTAGGCCTAAACCAGGTCCATCAAACAGAAAATCAGCCAGAGCCCTGTCAGAACGTTCATCTTCGGAAAGGTCAGCAGCTGCAGCATCAAGAACTCCTGCAACAAGACAGAAAAAAGAAACAGAAGGCAGCGTTACTCATCTTCCTCCTCATCTGAGGATGATTGTGCTCGCCTCGTCTCCACTGATGAGGAAGACACTGCGGATGAGGATTGCCTATATTGCAATCACGCTTACAAATTAGATACAATTGGCGAACAGTGGATCCGTTGCACAAAATGTCTTCGTTGGACACATGAATTGTGTTCTGGCGTTGCCAAGAAGGGATGGAAAACATTTGTATGTGATTACTGTAATAAATTAAGCAAGTAATGCACACTGCCGGCCGCGGTGGTCTAGCGGTTCTGGCGATGCAGTCCGGAACCGCGGGACTGCTACGGTCGCAGGTTCGAATCCTGCCTCGGGCATGGGTCTGTGTGATGTCCTTAGGTTAGTCAGGTTTAAGTAGTTCAAAGTTCTAGGGGACTTATGACCTAAGATGTTGAGTCCCATAATGCTCAGAGCCATTAGTAACGCACACTATAAATGAATAAGGTCTTTATGTTGTGTAAGTAAAGATTTTGTATGTTATCTATTAAAAGTACTTAAAAGATAAAGTATGTTTCTTTTTAAATATCGAATTGTACTCAATCCTGACTACTATCTGATGATAGGAAACCGAATTTAAAAACACAGAAATGCTCATAAATCAGATAATATACAATTTGTGACCAAAATAATATCAATAATGAAAACCTTGGTAAGATGTATTTTATTGGGATGATTGTGGCATGTGATATTGTATTTTATTTTAACATAGTGTGAAAAAAAGTACGTCAAATATAACCATAAAGATAAGTATCCGATAATAGAGCACTCTCTCGTAGTGATTCCATGTTACTCTGCACACTTCGTCGAGTTTAGTGGCTCCTTAAGCTGGCTTTATCTAGTCAGATGGTACTACGATTTCCCCAAGATATTTAAAAGAAGACACACATGAAATTTTCTCGTAATGCTTTTGTAGTGTCCTTTTGATATTTCGATGTAAATTTTCCATCTATGAGTCTTCACATAGAATATTTGGAGCCCTGACTTTGATGCTATCTAGAGTAACTTCTCTGTAACAGACTTCGTTTCCTCATTAGTGAAGGTAGCTAAATCGCCGCTAGAAGCTGAGCACTTTGCTTTGATCCTCTGTCCTGAATGCCCGACGTTTATACCCTCCGCCCTCGATTTCTTGCCACCATCCTGTGTATGTCTCTCACTATGTTAAACAGAAGCAGGGAGAGGCCATGTCCACGTCGAACCCCTGTACATACTACAGAAGGCTCAGATATTTCACCAAGAAAATTCATTAGAGACGTCGTGTCGGTAATAGTATAACAGATTAGTTCCTTAGTCCTCATGTGTGTCTGCTTGTTGGGGTCTGCTCAAGTATCTTTTCTAAGCAACGGGTGTGGAAGACGTTTCTTTCAGTCTGCATAAATTTCAGATTTGGGAGCCTATAAGCTCAAAAGATGAATTTATGCACTCTTAACATAAATGTGGGAATCTGAAGCGATTACAAATGACTAGAAGGAACCTGTTCAATTAATACATTTTAAACATGAATTGCTTATGAACAGAACCAGTAATCTGCGAGGGTTCCCAAATTATATTTTGGTAACCTGAATCTTGCTAAAAATGACCTTAAATGTCACTTGAAACTGTGCAAACGATAAATTAATTCAAGGCATTCTGTTATTATGACATACAAATTGGTTGATGCATAAGAAATATGACTCAGGCCACTAAATTGAAAGCAAATGCTACAGCTATAGGTGGTTAGTGAATTGCAGCAGTTACTATCGACGAGACTGGAGCCACAGGTGGTGGTTTGGCTTCACAGGTTTAGATGCAGCTGTGTGCTCGTTTGTGAGTGGCAGGACTGTGGGACCACTCTCTGTGTTCTTACTGGACTCCAGCAGGTACATCTTATTGTTTGTGCCACAGGCTAATAATAAACAAAGATTATCTGAAGTTTTTGTCTGTTATTCAGACCTTTAAGATCACAAAAGACGTTATATGAAGCCATGGACTAGCAACCCAGCAACAAATTAAGATAAATATTTCAGTGGGAGTTGTGGATATGATCTCAAGCCTTTAGTCCATGATACAGAGTAGCACTCACTGTACCTGATGTTGAAATGAATACTTTGGTATGACACTTACTCTATACCACCTAATGAATAGAATATGGAATATCAGAGCAGCTATATGATTGGGTTGAAAAGATAACGAGTAGAACAAAGCATACCGTTGTTAACAAAGAGGAGTCTTCAGCAGTAGAAAGTTTTTCTTTAATGACGTCATCTTGCTTTCAACTGTTAGTGATTTATTTAACAATTGCAATTTCGGCTTTTGTGCCACTTTCAACCATCAACAAAACTTAATTCAACGTAATGAGGACAATGTAATGTGTAATTGATAGTACATACCACCACTTCTGTAGTTAGTTGACGTTCATATGTTTACTAGATTTTTGTCATCGTTAGATTCAGGGTAGTTGGCCCACTTGGTGAGATGGAGCAGTGGCGTATTTCACAAACGCGTTGCTAGAGAGCAGCTCCCGCTGCTTGTGAGGAAGAAACACGGTGCAAATGTGTTGCTGTTCTTTTCGTGTTAGTTCTGGAGAAAAATCACATTCTTTGTTCTGATAAGCTGAAAAGTTTTATCATGTAGTCACATAATTTTAGTACTAAGGCTTAGTTTACTCAATATTGACGCAGTTTTTATATTGCGAGATTGACAAATGCGTAGCCGTGGAATTAATCTAAAATGGCCACCGAATACGGTACCTGCAGATAGAAGTCAGACTGGTCCATCTCTCCCAGACAATTGGGAGAGAAGAACCAGTGTTATCTGGGATAGACCGACCACTTGTTTTAATGTTAGAGAGCTGTAGTACAATTAAATTTAACTTAAAGGCACGTGCTATAATCCCACTGAAGAGGGCCACAGTACCGGACTATGCTTATTTGTCGGATGGTACGTCTGTGCTAATATCACACATAGGCCAACTAGCCACTTCAAATCTCATAAAAAGACACAGTGATCCCAAGCACATCAAAAGAGCAGAGTTACCTGGAAAGTCAAATTTCTTCACTGACTCGACTTCGGACTCCACTCCTACTAAACCTAAAACTTCCAAGAGTACCACTTCGAGACTCACTTCTCCTAACCAATACAGACAAAACTTGTGGAAGAAACTTCACCTGTTCCTTCCACTGATAAGCTTTAAGAGGAATGTAGCAACTGTATCAAAGGGCTAAACTCTGCTGAAAATATTGAAACTATAAAGAAAAAAAGAGAGAAAAAGCCAAAAAAATTACAAAAGGAAAATACTACTTGAGAAAAAATCAGACTGAAGAAGATAAAAAAATACAGCAAATAGCTCACCGAATTGATCAGTTACAGGAATTGTAGAAAACAAGAAAATAACTTTTATAAATAGGATGAAATTGAATGCGTTGGATGTTTGGAAATCTACTACGAAACTAGTAACAATGACGATTAGATTCGGTGTGTTTCCCGTTCACGATGGTGAGATGAATGTTGTTCAACGTTTGATAATAAGCGTAATTGCTGTGGTGAGAGGAAGATGCTAATTCTTGAACAAAACCACAACTCGTTAGAAAAGTCAATGTTCAATCAAGATTTATAATAAACTGATAAAATGTTTTTGATTAAAATATTTAATAGTATAGTTCTGTATTCAATAGAACATATTCAAAATACGAAAATGTAATTGTAATTGACTCTTTTCTTCACGTATATCCATTTTTATATGGTCCGTTACGCCCAGTACACCGTCCATCGCACCCATACAAAATCTACAGGTGAGAAGCGCCACACACATATATTTTCATTATATCATCTCTTGTGCTTTAAGTGGCAGTGTCTCAAGCGTATAGTGTACTTACGTTTATATGACCCTCTATACGAACATATTGCCAGAAGTAAAGAAAAGCTGAAAAAAACACAAATTTTATGCTGAAGAAAGAAGGTGGTCCATCTCTCACAGACTTACCCTATAGGTGGGCGATAGGCAGAGATAACAACGTAATGTGCACATCAAAGAGCAATTAGTTAGCGATGCCAGTCAATATACAGTTTTATGTACTGCAATTATGAGATCCGTGTGGGAATTTGCCAGTTATTTCCGTTGGACGCACCCCAACTGGATTAGGGGATGAGAGGTTTGTATGCATTATGACAGATTGACACATCTAAAAGTGTGTACTTACAAGACAAAATAATATGGAAAATATTTATTTTTGAAGTTTTTTTGTTTATTGAGTGTATATTGTAGATGTTCTAAAAGAGCTATTAATTTCAATTTCTTCTAGAGCGTCCATTAATCTGCCTTTCTCTACCCTATGTAGTACCTGTAAAGATTCCTCGATGCTGCTGTTGTTAGGATTGAAGTTTCGTATGTGTGCTCTAAAGAAAGGTACGCAGTTCTCGCTTACGTTTGTGTGTGCTCTGAACCTTGTGGAGAAATATCTACTTGTTTGCACCACATAGATACACTATGTGATCAAAAGTATTCGGACACCCCCAAAAACATACATTTTTCATATCAGATGCATTGCGCTGCCACTTACTGTCAGGTACTCCTTATCAGCGACCTCAGTACTCACTGACCATCGTGAGAGAGCAGAATAGGGCGCTTCGCGGAACTCACGGACTTCGAACGCGGTCAGGTGATTGGGTATCACTTGCGTCATACGTCTGTGCGCGAGATTTCCACATTCCTAAACAACCCTAGGTCCACTGTTTCCGATGACATAGTGAAGTGGAAACGTGAAGGGACACGTACAGCACAAAAGCGTACAGGCCGTACTCGTGTGTTGACTGATAGAAACCGACGACAGTTGAAGAGGGTCTTAATGAGTAATAGACAGACATCTATCCAGACCATCACACAGGAATTCCAAACTGCATCAGGACCCACTGCAAGTACTATGACAGTTATGCAGGAGGTGAGAAAACTTGGATTTCATGGTCGAGCGAGTGCTCATAAGTCACACATCACGCCAGTAAATGCCAAACGACGCCTCGCTTTGTGTAAGGAGCGTAAACATTGGACGATTGAACAGTGGAAAATGGTAGGGTGTGGGTATGGCGAATGCCCGATGAATGTCATCTGCCAGCGTGTGTAGTGCCAACAGTAAAATTCAGGGGAGGTGGTGTTATGCTGTGGGCTTTTTTTCATGGAGGGGGCTTGCACTCCTTGTTGTTTTGCGTGGCACTATCACAGCACAGGCCTACATTGTCGTTTTAAGTACCTTCTTGTTTCCGACTGTTGAAGAGCAATTCGGGGATGGCATTTGCGTCTTTCAACTCTATCGAACACCTGTTCATAACCCACGGCCTGTGGCAGAGTGGTTACACTACAATAACATCCCTGTAATGGACTGGCCTGCACAGAGTCCTGACCTGAATCCTGTAGAACACCTTTGGGATGTTTTGGAACGCCGACTTCGTGCCAAGCCTCACCGACCGACGTCGATACCTCTCGTCAGTGCAGCATTCCGTGAAAAATGGGCTGCCATTCCCCAAGAAACCTTCCAGCGCCTGATTGAACGTATGCCTGCGAGAGTGGAAGCTGTCATCAAGGCTAAGGGTGGGCAAACACCATATTGAATTCCAGTATTACCGATGGAGGGTGCCAAAAACATGTAAGTCATTTTCAGCCATGTGTTCGAATGTACTTTCCCATTCATCGTATTTGATTTTATAGATCCCTGATTGTGACAAAGGTTTTGTTTTGTGGGTGGTGTGTCTGACTAGTGTCACCAATTTTGGTGGTCGTGCGGAATCCAATTGGTACATTAGTTATCTCTCATATGGAACTTTGGTAAGGTAAAGCAATATATTTCGTTTTTTCTGGTTCTGGATCTCTTGTTAATGTTATTTCTTGTTGCTTTTATTATGTAATTTTAGCCGCTCAGTGTAGCCACGGTTCGCGCGGCTCCCCCGTCGGACGTTCGAGTCCTCCCTCGGGCATGGGCGTGTGTGCTGTCCTTAGCGTAAGTTAGTTTAAGTTAGATTAAATAATGTGTAAGCGTACGGACCGACGACCTCAACAGTTTAGTCCCATAGGAGCTTACCACCACCACTATTATGTAATTTTGTAGTATACATTTTGTCTAGCGTATGTTTTAGAATACACAACTCCGCTAATTTCGTTCTTTTGTAATGAGAGGTTAATGATTTTGTCGGTCATGCGATAAAAAAAGGCTTTCTTATGTATTTCTGTGTGGCACGATCTTTTGTGGATTATGCTGTCAGCGAAAGTGGTTTTTCGAAATATTCCGAATTTGTGGGCGTCACATTTCAGCATTCATGCCATTGAAGAGGACAAGAGTATCGTCTATGTACCTGATGTAATGTAGTTTTCTCAGCAATTTTTCAAAGAACTGGTTCTCTATATACGCAGTTACTCTTACTCTCCTGGCCCCACAAACTGTAGTCGGCATTTGGCCTTGTCAAGCAGCCTCCTCCATCGCGTTTTCTCCTTGGCATTTTCTTCTCTTGCTCCAAGTATCTGATGATCCTTGTCCAACTGGACTCTCAATCGTATTTTCGGTCTGTCTGAAGATCCTCACCCTTCTTGTTTCGGGTCGGACATTTTCTCAATTTTGATTCCACCGCTCTTCTATAGACGTGCCCGGCCCACCTCAGTCTTCTTGTCGTGACACCAGCAACAGTATCTGTTTCATTATAGACCTCCCTGACTCCTTGCTTATATTTTTCGCCATTCTTCTCCCTCATAAATTTGCACAAGAATCTTCTGCAGGATTTTGTTTTCCCAAACCGTTATCTTTCTCGCTGTATACTTATTTGTTCTCCATATTTCTGCTCAATGCAGTAATGCTGGTCTGATTATATTTTATATATCCTTATCTTGCTTGATTCGTCTTGATAAAAATTTGGGTGACATTAGTTCGTTGAGTGAATGTGATGGTGTGGGTGCTGCTTTTATCCTCGCTTCCATTTTTTGTTTTTGATAATTTATGTTACTCTTCCGACTCTCAGATATTTAAACTGTTATACTTCTCCAAATATGTAGCCATCAATCTGTATGGTTTCCCATCTTTTTGCCTTGTAACTTCTTTCTATCCTGATGAATATTGTTTTCTCGTTATTTACCTCTAATCCAGCATCCTTTGCTTTCTGATGATGTAGCTTTCTTGCGAGTATTTTCAGATCATCTACATTTTCAGCGATTAATGCTAAATCATGTGCAAAGGCCAGTACATTCATTTTTGTTCCTATAATAATTCCCTCCTCTTCTTCTCTTGTTGCACCCAGTTCTTCCTATATTACCTACATTGAAAAAAATTGCGATAATCCACCTCATTTCCTGAGTCCTGTTTTCATATTAAAAGCCATGGAATACTCTTCATCCATTTGCATAAATTTTCTTTGGTATTCCAAACTTCTGAATTTTCCTGCACAACTTTTCTCTGTTTATTCGATCGTAGGCGTTGTTAAAACCAACAGACAATATGGCCACCATTTTCTTGTATTTCCAGTGTTTTGATATTACTTCTTTCAGTACAAATATCTGATCAGTGTTGTACGGAATATTTATTAATCCCGCTAGCTCCTCATCTGTCACCTCTTTTAAATTTTGTTCCAGTCTTTTCTGAAGAGGCCTGGAGAACTCTTTGTAGGCTGTGCTAATTAAGTAGATGCCTCTATAATTTCTGCATTTTTGTCTATCGCCCTTTTTATGGACTGGTACTATGATCGCTTCTTTCCCCTCAGATGGCACTCTTTCTTCGTTCCAAATATTGGTCACGATTTTGTGTTCTTGTTTCGCAGTTGTGTCTCCTCCCTTCTTAAGTAGTTCAGCCGTTAACCCATTTCTCCATGGAGGTTTGTTGTTTTTTATTGTTTTGACTGCATCTACTTTCTCTTTCAATGTCGGCGGTTCAGTTAAGCGATCTGCGTTCTGATAATTACGTTGTTCCTCCATTTCCTTAATTCCATCTTCAACATTTAGAAGCTCCTCAAAATATTCCTTCTAAATTCCCGTGCCTTTTGTTCGTTCCAAAACTGTATCACCACTTTTATCCTTAATATCATGCATTGGTGGTATGTTTCATTTCCTGAAGAACCTAATTGACCTGTAAAAATCTATTGCATTCCCGACAGTTTTATTCTCTTCTGCTTTTTTCACTTGACTTTCGACATGCGCTCTCTTTTTTCCTTCTCAGATTTTTGGTTTCGTTGTTAGCATGTTCGTATGCTTCTTTGCTTTTTTTTAATACTTCCTGTAGGTGTTTTTCCTTTGCTACTCTTCTTTCTTTCATTTTTCGCTCAGACTCTTACGAGAACCAACGACTTTTCATCCTTCTTTTTCTTCGTCCGCAAGCTTCTACTGCTGCTTGTTCCACATTTGTTTTTGTCATTTCCCACTGGCCTTCAATGTCGAGCTGTCTTCCATTGTTAGAAACTCAGAGCTGTTTTGGAGTTTAATGACTTTTCATTATCTTTCAGCTTGCCCAAGTCAACATTCCATTCTATTATACTATCTCCTAGCCATGGCTTTTCTGTAGCTATCCGTTGTTGTAGCTCTGTTATGATTAAGCACTGGACTGTGCCTGGATCGGCTCCTCTTATAGTTTTAACATTCATTACAATGCTTTTGTGCCTTTGGTCTACCAGGACATAGTCTATTTTCCTTTTTGTTCTCCCATCTAGCAATATCCACGTTGCCTTATGAATGTCCTTCCAAGGGAAGTATGTGTTCGTAACTCTTAGGTTGTCTGTACTTGCATAGCTAAAAAGTCTCATTCCTTTATCATTACTTTCTGCATGTAACCTTTCTGTCCCTGATATAACCATCCAAATAGTCTCCATACCGACTTAAGCAGTGGCGTCTCCACCAATAACCTTCATATGATATCCTGATGTCTTACTGATCATCTCTTCAAATATTTCATAGAAACTTTCTTTCTTTGCCTCCTCCGCTACATCAGTTCAGGCATGTTAATTTGTGAATCTACTTCTTAGTCTTATAACAGCTATTCTGTCATCAATTAGTTGAAAATCAATTACTGCTGTCACTATTCTTGTGCTGACCATGAAACCTATCATATTTCGGAATTTTCCATCTTCCAATCCACTAGAATATAGAATGTGTTGGTCCTTTTCCAGCTTTCCTGTTCCTGCGTGTCATGTTTCTTGTGGTGCATCATGTCCGTCGAGCTATTCTGACAGAATATTAAGTGCCCCAGATGCTGTCAAAGTCCCAATGTTCCATATCTACCGCCAACACCGTCATGGGTTCCAGAATGGATCCGCGAAATCAATGTGCAAGCATTGCCGTGGTCCGGACGGATGTGGCCGCTGAAAGGAGCGTTGCGGTGGATTGGACTGATGTTCTGCATAAGGTGTGCAAGAAGAGGTCATTTTCTGAATTTGAGCATCCATGCCCTGTCAAGTACAGTGACTCTAGGCGGGTCGCTCTATGTGAACTATGCGCCAGTGACTTTGGTGCAACAAAGACAAGAAGGGAGTGAGAAATCATAAACCGTACGTCTTCATTCCCTGTATGTGGCACAAAACACCTGACCATGCGGATAGTGCATTGCGATGCGAAAATTAGTGATGTGCCACTGAGTGTGGAATTTCTTTCAAATTACGTGGCCACCCGTGGCGCACACACTGCAGAACTACCCAAATAGCTGGGTCGGAAGCAGCTGCACCATCAATACGCCGAAATTCAAGAAGAAAATTTTGAAGAATTTCAAACTCTTCAGTGGCAATTTGATAGCACGATTCCTCTGACGAAACAAACACTATTGCAATGCCGACCAGTAACAGGGACAAGAAGTGTTCAAATGGTGTGTAGTGGACCGTAACAACAATTTGTATTGATAATTAAACAATAACAGAGCCCAACTTGGCAATTTGTGCGCAGTCTATGGTGGGGCAGTCTTGGATGGATTTATCAAAAGCGTTGAAGGCTGAGTATCTGTAATGAAAAAGAACTTCTGACTGTACGAGAATTAGGGGAACTTTGTAACAGCATAGACAAAAGAGAACACCAGTTTTTCAAGTTGACTATAATTGCACTGCGCTTATTTTTTGAGGCAAAAGCAATAAGCCTGTAAGACAAACCAATTGTTTGGGAGAGCACTGCACCAATCTCGCGAGAAGAGGTATCCACAGTTAAAACTAGAGGCTTAGCTGGATCAAAATGAATAAGACAATGAACAACTTAACAAAGCTCTTTTTAACAGCATTCTTGAGACCACAAAAAGGGAACGCTGTTCCAGCGCAGTCGGTTCAGTGGAGCGACTATTTGTGCAGCGTTATCAAAAACTTAAGGTAATAGATTAATTTTCCAGTATGGCAAGCTGTAACTCCTTGATGTTACGGAGCACCGGGAATTCTTTAATCAAAGGCTAGTGCGAACGAGCAGGGTGAATATCCTGTGCATTTGTGACATGTCCTGAATGTTCAAGTTTTTCATTGGAGAAGGAGCACTTCCCGTTGTCACACTTAAGGTTAGCTTCTGAGAACTTGAAATAAACACTTGAAATTAGTCAAATGTTCAGCAGGCGTACGGCCCATGACAACTATATCATCCGAACAGTTTGTGCATGAAGGGATTTTAGCCATTAATTCTTCGAGGAAATGCTGAAAAGCAGAACGGGCTGAAGCGCTTCTAAATGGCAGTCTTTGAAACGGACAATCGCGGATGAGTATTGATCACAAAATGTTGCTTGTACTGCTTGTCCAGTGGAAACTGTAAATACGACTCACGTAAATCAGCCTTTGAAAAGAATTTGCCCTGCTCCAATCCATGCATTTATTCCTCCGGTCATTGGAGAGGAAAAGGATCCATTATAGTTACTGTGGCCGTGATCCTCCTGACGCCTTTTTAAGGATTAGCACGGTGCACGCTCACTGGCTTGCAGAAACGGTTTGTATGACTCCCAAAAACTGTTATGTAACAGTAATGTGTGCCTCAAAATCTTTAGTCCCTCCTAATCCCAGTTAAAAAAGTACATTGTATTTATTGCACCAGTCAGAAACACGGGTATGATGCAGTGAAACACTGATTTGCAATTGTTGGGTAAGCAGAGGTCTAAGTCAAAAATACTCGCACTATTTCTAGAACATAGTACATCGAATTGAGTCCACTTGATAATGTCACGTAAAGTTACTGGCAAACTGCACATGCCAAGTACTGGTATTTAATGTCCGTCATGTGCAGACAAAACTTAAGTAAGTTTTCGTAGCGTGCGCTACCGATCATTCCATACGTGTCCTTGTGGATTAGGGAAACAGACACATATGTGGCTAACTGTAATTTTACTGTATTGTGAGTCAGTCTCACAAGGGGAGGCTGCCAATTGTGAAATTCAAATTCGATTCATACTGCGCATAACAAAAGTTCATGGCCAGAGGTGTAATGTGGCAAAGCACCAAGATGCACTTCTCAGCCGTTGTCGAGAAAACCGACAGTTAAAAGAAACCGTTGCGGTGAAATACTCTCTACGATTAATAATTTTCTACGGCGTCGTGGCGCAGCGGTAAGCGCTCGGGTTCGTAATCCGAAGGTCGCCGGATAGTTCGCGTTTGGGCTTAGGCATGGTTAAACACTCTAAACTAGATATAATAATACAAATTTATTGCCGCTGTGACTAGCGGAACACGAATCACGTCCACACGGGCAGTCGAGGGCGAAAGTCTGTGCAAAATTACTCGTAGCCACTTTTAAATATGTCGCAGCAAGCCTAGACAACGGTTCTATGGGTTTAACTCCTGGAGAAGGTCCAGTAGATGCTACAACATTGAATGAATATTAAGGGGCTCCGGAAAGGCTCAAAATCATGAAAAGTTCAATTTTTACTTTTTTGCGTTTTCTGAATCTGCAGACTATTACCTTTTAATAGATATATAATTTATTCAATTCCGAAGACTACAACTATTTTTAAATTTTTTTTGAAATGTGTTCTACATGGGCGTGACCCACTGTGGCGCTGTTAAACTGCTGTCAAAAGGTGTTATTATTAACGTCCGTGTTCATCGGGTACATTTTAGTGATGTGAGATGAAGTATGTGTTGTGGCTAACCTGTGATGGTTCAATATATATCGCTGGTGTGATTGTCGATTGTTTCATGTTTATTTACTCTGTCGTTATCTCGAAAATATTCGTAATTAATTCTGTTCCTTGAGTCTCTGTTTTGCTGAAGTATAATAACGAGTAAAAGTAAAGTTATTAGAAATCCACTGAAGGCTTTTAGGAAAAGGAGAAATGTTGGAAAGCCAAAGGTATGTGTTATTACTGTAAATAATAAAGACGATAACCAAGTGAGTGAACCTAACCTCTCAAGTCCACCTGCCCATAGCAGTCAAAGTGGGAAAGAAAATACTTCACAGAAGAAGCTTGGTTCAATGAGTGAAAACTATGAATGTTTTATGGGCGAATCGGATGTGAATGAAATATTTGATATGTCGGTTCTCAAAGGAATTTTTTCAAACTGTGTAAGATGTATTCATTGTAGTGAAGTTGGTCTGGAACTCTCCATAATAAAGCACGTAGGACTTGCTAGTGAAATACAACTGAAATGTGATAAGTGTTCATACATGACCACCTTTTGGAACAGTGTTGCAGTAACTGCAACTGAAGAAAATGGTAGCAAAATCTACGAACACAACAACGAGCGATGCTTGCTTTAGACAAGGAACGCGTTCGGGCTGCAGACAGGGCTGTAAAGAGTCTAGAAATACAAGCAAGAGTAAACAGGAGGAGGAACAAGAGGAAGCTGGAGGAGGAGTTTGCAGAGGATGAAGATAATCCATCCTATGGACCTGGAATGCACTAAAAAGTTAATCCAATCTTTGTCGCTCGATTCCCAAAACTTTTATTGTCTCATACTAATTATATCTTTTCTAAGGATCTTCCAAACATATTTGTTTCACACTTTCAGTAAATGTTACACAGTACCTTCTGCATAATTTAACACAGCCTTTTTCCAAAAAACTGTATATTTTTGAATATATAAATAAAAAATTGCAAAAAAATATTGTGAATTTTCATTACAATTGAAAAAAAAATCTTCTTTAATAACTGAACTAAAATTTTGTAAAATCCCTGTGTTAAGTTGTAGCCCATATTCCAATACATAATCTGTAAAAAGTTCAACTTCCCACCTCAAATACTTTGTGAGGAAAGATGTAATTTATAAGCGTTATTTTAACATTGCAAGTATAGGGCGTTCCGGAGCCCCTTATAGCAGTTTTAGTAAAACCCTTTAATAGAGGATACTTAACTTGGAAAGTATCTATGTCAACATGAGGAACTATACTGCAGAACAGTGATGATTATTGTTGTGAATACTACTGAATGACAGTCAACTATTGCTTCACATTTAACTATGAACTGTTCTGACTAACGACACAGCTCGCTCCTGGATCTGAACAATGACGATGCTCCTATCAGAGTGGGCTATCAAAAAGCAGGGTGAGCGGCACTGCGTTCTGGCGTAAGTGGACTTCCAGCTGCGACGGAGTGCGGAAACACTTGAGGGTGTGTATGCCAGCCTGTGGTCCCGTCGTATCAAAGAATTTGATTTGCATCCTCACTCTTCGGATGACACCACAAGCTGAGCACGAAATACGGGTGTTCGCATGTTCATCACTAAACAGACACTGTCAGCAGAAAATTACACCTCTAGGATTCCGTGCCTCAGTCGATGAAAAGGAACCTTTATAGGGGCGCTTCGTTATCCGTCTGTCTGTCTCGCTGTTAAAAATCCTTTTCCGCAGGAGCCCGTAGAAGTATTAAGTTGAAATTTACGTCACATACTAAGATCAATAGTCCCTTGGCGATCTAGGAAATTGAAGTTCCTACCAACTCAGTCAAAAGATACGAACATTTATGTCATATATTTTGATGCTCGTAAACTCACTCATCAAAACCTATACGGTACTTCTCGTTGACCTAAAACCATGAAATTCGGCAAGAAGCAAGATTTCACAGTACAAATAAAGTGAAAAATCTGAAACAAGTTAAATTGTAGTTATATCAGATAAAAAATACCTTTTCGCCATTTGAATATACGTTGCATTCTTCATCTCTCGAAAGCATTAACAGACATTGCTACATGCAACCATAAAATGAAAGTAAATAAAAAATCTTTTATTAGATTTTCTCTCTCTAAATAGATAAGATGAAGCGTCCTCGTCCCTTTTTATTGTACATCCAGGTCAATCTGAGGAACTAATGTAGAGATTTTGATAATCACTGGGAATTCCCGGTCCACTATCTCTCCGGTATCGATATATATAACAGGCAAATATCGTTTAAATTCCCGATTTCCAGAATGGGTGATCTATATAAATACATAACTAAATTTGTACAGAACCGTATATGTATATGAGAAAGATACAAATAGTACCAGCTTCTAATTAAAAAATCGTCTATGAATTAAGAAGACCTGTTTAGAGGAAGTGGCTTTATGCTAACTTTAAAATTTGCTTTGCTACCTGTCATCCACTTTAGATTATTAGGACAATGATAAAAGATTTTCGATGTTGCATATTGATCTTTATGAGCTATCTTTAGAATAGGTTAATCTAGGTCATATTTTTATTATCTGCTTTAGCCTTTCATTTGATTAGTTTAGCTCAGCTTTGGATGCTATAACGTGGTATGCCTTTATATTCATGGTGCAGTCTATAGCAATTACGTTTACAAATTTTCAGTATGTTTTGTGATGTATGTACAACGTAATTTCAACTTAGTCCAGTCTCATGTTTTCGTAATTTAGTTGCTGGCGATGTGGACCATTACCTGAAACGATTTTAAATAGAAAAAATATTACATTTATTATAGATGGCATTATGTCATTAGGTCTACATAATTTACTGCAGAGTCGAAAGATATTAAAGGGAAGTAGTAAGAGAAGGAATTGAGACATGGTTGGAGCCTGTTCACAAATCGTTCTGTCTGTGCGTTAAGCAATCATTAAAGGAAACTAAAAAGAAATTTTGGAACGGAATTAGAGTTCAGAAGAAGAAATAAAAATTTCGAGTTTGCCAGTGATACCATAATTCCGTCAGAGACCTCTGTGCACTTGGAAGATCAATTGAACCAAATGTTTAGTGTCTTGAAAAGTGGTTATAAGATGAACAAAAACCAAAGTAAGGCAAGGTAGTGAAATGCAGTCGAACCAAATCAAATATACTGAAAAATCTGTTTAGGTCTGATACTAAAAATGGTAGATGGGCCTTGCATTTGGGAAGCAAAATAACTGATCATGACAGAAGAAAAGAATATATAATATGTAGACTGACAGAGGCAAGAAAAGATTTCTGGAAGAGACATATCTGTTAATATCGAATCTAAATTTAACGGTAAGCCTTTACTGGAAGGGTTTATTTCGAATGCAACCATATATTGAAGTGAAATGTGGACTACCGACGTTGCACACAAGAAGAGAACAAAAGGTTTTCAAACTTGATGTTGGAGGAGACCGTTGAACATTAGATGGGTCGATTTAGCAGCTACTGAAGAGATAATGAATCGAATAACAAAGAAATGAGATTTTTGCCTCGATTTTATTAACAGAAGTGATAGGTTGAGAGGACACATCCTGAGGCATCAAAGGATAGTGTATTTGGCAATGAAGAAAAATGTATGGGGTAAAAATTGTAGGAGACCAGAGCTTGAATATAGTTAACAGAGTCGAATGCATATAAATTGCACATGTTAAGCATGTATGAAAATAACTAGACAAGCTAGAGTAGCAAGAAGATTCATATCAAACCACACTTCAGGCTGATGACTACAACAACAATTTTCCTATTTGTTAGATGAAATGAAATAAGGACTGGCACTGCCTGAGGTTTCGGCGCTCGCAGCATCGTCAGGTAAGTGTGTCGGGCTGCGAGCTGTGGGGTCGGAGGCGGAGGGTGCTTTGTGCGCGCTCTTCCGGCGCTGGCGGGAAACGTGTGCGGCGTGACGTGGCCGATACCCAGCAGACTGGCCGCCATTGTTCGCGGGAACAACAGGCTGGGTGGCCACGGCAGTTCTTTGCTAACATGTTAACCGCGTTCGTTTTGGAACGTGGGACCTGCGCTCACAGGCTAGATAAGCTGGGTGCCCAAAACACAGCCATAACAAAGAGCAGCGTTTTGACTGGTACTTATTTTTACTGCAACGAGGAGCCGGTGTCAAAACACTGTGCCGAGATTGACTTTATTTCATTGCTGATAGTTTGTTGACCGGACGAGACAGAATGTTACGGGCATATCGCATGTTACTGGATCTAGAACAAAAGAAAAGCTCTGTGTTATGCACTCTGAAAATCGCCCAGTGTGCTGAGGATGATTTTGAAAGCTAGTGTATTGCAGTAGCTTTTTGAAAGGTAGTGTACTGAGGTAGCTGTGAGCGTTCATCTCTCAGCAGCTGACGACACTATGAAGCAATCATGTTCACTGAGGCCTCAGGGTCTTATTTATGTGCCATTAACATGGAGCCATCTAAGATAAAATTAACAGTGCATTCATTATACCTCCAGAGTATTGTGTATTGTGTCACATCTCCAGTGGACAAGTCAGATGAATAAATGCTTAAATTTACTATTCAGGCTAGACCACAAATCGTACTTAAACAGAACATGACGACATTCTTCTTGGATCCTGTCAGAAGGGGAACACAAATGACGCCTTGTAATCCTGTGCATTAGTGTCACCGCTAGGAGGCGAGGGAGAAGAAAGGGGACCTTCCCCCTCCCCTCCACCAACCAACATTTTTTGAAAAGTAGTTTGTTTTTTTTGAGTCCGAGTTGACAAAAAGCAACACTGCTGAACGATTATGTCCAATCTTAACTAACTGTACATACGAAAATGTCTTGTGCAGTAAGAATTAATGTTTACAGGATTAAGTAACGTCTCCATAAATCAAATCCATATATTATTCACTAAAAAGACAATATTCCAAGTTTTAATGAATTGTGTTGGTACGATTATGGTTGATGAATGATCAGAATGGATAAGCACGAATCCACTTGGTTTTGCTGTAAGTTCCTAGGAGGGGTGGCCAGGAGACAAATGGCTAACAATCGAATGCCATATGATAGCCACTTACAATACAGAGTGGGAATAGTAATAAAGTTCTAGTCAGTGCATATGTCAAGGGGAACTGCTAGGAAGCGAGTTTAATGCAATTCATCAATACTGTCTTTTTTAAAAGAGAAACAAATGATAATAAGTAAATATATATATTCCCATTTGCTCAATTTTACCACTACAATGTATTAGACACCTAATTTATAGTAATTTATCAACTATTTTAATACATACATAATAATCATTCACACTGTCGATAAATTTAAATGTTAAACATTACATAATGTGTGTATACTTGGTAATCACAAAATACATCTAACCGATGTCTGAATTGACACACTTTATGAGTATGGAATGGCATAGTCTGAGGCATTCCGAATGCTCCAAAAAGTGGTTTTAGGTCCCAATTCTTCAACTTTTTTTTCAAGGGAATCACTTGCTTAGACCCCCTTCTAATCCATACCTTGAGTTGTCCATCACCCGGCACCCTAGTAATTTCATGCTTGTGAAGCCTGTGATCCTGTTTTTGAACGCAGACTTATCTTCCTAGAGGTTTTCTACTATCTGGAGGTACCAAAACGTTTTTTTGATGGCACTGCACACAAAGGAACCTCTCGAAGAAGCCAATAAAAGACTTGAAATAAGTGTGATGTGAAGGCTACAACAAGATTTCTTAGCAGAGTAATGCTGCAATGGTAAAATGATGCTCCATAAGACCTACGTTTCTAGCATTTGTAGACTTAGAGAAAGCTTTTGACAATGTTGACTGGAATACTCTCTTTAAAATTCTAAAGGTGGCAGGGGTAAAATACAGGGAGCGAAAGGCTATTTACAATTTGTACAGAAACCAGATGGCAGTTATAAGAGTCGAGGGACATGAAAGGGAATCAGTGGTTGGGAAGGGGGTAAGACAGGGTTGTAGCCTCTCCCCGATGTTGTTCAATCTGTATATTGAGCAAGCAGTAAAGGAAACAAAAGAAAAATTCGGAGTTGGTATTAAAATTCATGGAGAAGAAATAAAAACTTTGAGGTTCTCCGATGACATCGTAATTCTGTCAGAGACAGCAAAGGACTTGGAAGAGCAGTTGAATGGAATGGACAGTGTCTTGAAAGGAGGATATAAGATGAACATCAACAAAAGCAAAACAAGGATAATGGAATGTAGTCTAATTAAGTCGGGTGATGCTGAGGGAATTAGATTAGGAAATGAGGCACTTAAAGTAGTAAAGGAGTTTTGCTATTTGGGGAGCAAAATAACTGAGGATGGTCGAAGTAGAGAGGATATAAAATGTAGGCTGGCAATGGCAAGGAAAGCGTTTCTGAAGAAGAGAAATTTGTTAACATCCAGTATTGATTTAAGTGTCAGGAAGTCATTTCTGAAAGTATTCGTATGGAGTGTAGCCATGTATGGAAGTGAAACATGGACGATAAGTAGTTTGGACAAGAAGAGAATAGAAGCTTTCGAAATGTGGTGCTACAGAAGAATGCTGAAGATTAGATGGGTAGATCACATAACTAATGAGGAAGTATTGAATAGGATTGGGGAGAAGAGAAGTTTGTGGCACAACTTGACCAGAAGAAGGGATCGGTTGGTAGGACATGTTCTGAGGCATCAAGGGATCACCAATTTAGTATTGGAGGGCAGCGTGGAGGGTAAAAATCGTAGAGGGAGACCAAGAGATGAATACACTAAGCAGATTCAGAAGGATGTAGGTTGCAGTAGGTACTGGGAGATGAAAAAGCTTGCACAGGATAGAGTAGCATGGAGAGCTGCATCAAACCAGTCTCAGGACTGAAGACCACAACAACAGCAACAAGACATTCGAACCTCATTTAACTGCTTTTCATTGTTCACGCTATGCCTCGATTGTAAAAGGCCAGGCTTCTAACACCAACACCTCGACTTCTTTTGTGATCTGGGTTCTTCACAGAGGAAAGGACTGCTAATTTGTTCTTCATCATTCTAGCCCAGGAGTGTCTGTGTTGTATGATGTTGCATTGTTGCTGCACCCTTCCACTGACACAGAACAGATTGTTGCACCTTGTTCTCCTTCAAATACACAAAAGGAATTACTGTATTACACCCAACTTTATGAATAGGCTGTGCCATTTCATCTCCCCCTGCTATAAGATGCGGCATTGTCTGTGGGGATTTCAGTGAGTACTGGGAATGCAGACATGTACCTACAAACAAACAAAACAAAACAATAACAAAATGGCTCTGAGAACTATGGGACTTAACATCTTAGGTCATCTGTCCCACAGAACTTAGAACTACTTAAACCTAACTAACCTAAGGACATCACACACATCAATGCCCAAGGCAGGATTCGAACCTGCGACCGTAGCAGTCGCGCGGTTCCGGACTGAAGCGCCTAGAACCGCTCGGCCACCAGGGCCGGCAACACAATATCACATAACGTTTTTGTTTGGTGATAGTTAAAACCTTATAACTAAATGTTGTATATCCAATTCAACATACATGTGATGCCAATACCAAAGACATATCACCACCACCACCACCACGACCACAAACCATTACTGACATCCAAAGACCACTTGCACAGGAATGGTGAAGATTATCACAAATGTTTAGGAACCATATGGTACACAATGTGGGGAAGCATTCTGCATCATACATTGCAATGCGACTGCACACATCCTTTTTTGTGACCAGTATGTTACCTGTGGTTGGTTAGCAGAAACAATAAGGGTGCCCTTCACGATCTACAAAATATGTTCCGGTGTTGACAGAGGTGCTTCACTTGTCACGATGTCGTCATGAAGCCTTTGTCCACACACATGCTGTTTCAAGAATACACAACATTCCTTATCTCAAGGGCATGAAGTAATGCCCAATAACACTGCTGTTATTGGTATAAAAGAATTCCTATTTTCGTCTACAAAGAGAAAATACCACATGTCATACCATGATGACAGATTCCAGTAGGTAGGCAGCATCTGTTTCTTAATACTCCTCTGAATACGTTCATTATCGTTGTTGTTGTTGTTGTTGTGGTCTTCAGTCCTGAGACTGGTTTGATGCAGCTCTCAATGCTACTCTATCCTGTGCAAGCTTCTTCATCTCCAAGTAACTACTGCAACCTACATCCTTCAGAATCTGCTTAGTGTATTCATCTATTGGTCTCCCTCTTCGATTTTTACCCTCCACGCTGCCCTCCAATACTAAATTTGTAATCCCTTGATGCCTCAGAACATGTCTTACTAACCGGTCCCTTCTTTTTGTCAAGTCGTGCCGCAAACTCCTCTTCTCCCCAATCCTATGCCATACCTCCTCATTAGTTATGTGATCTACCCATCTAATCTTCAGCATTATCGTTATCCTGCTTAATAAACATGGTACCAGAATCTGATTTTGTTATGGCACCAATATGAAGAGGTTACAATGGCATTGTGTAGATTATGATTTCAACATTTGGTAAAGAACTGTTATTGCTCTTTAACATAATTCTCTAGCTGTTAGTTAATTTTTATTCAGTAGGACATCTGTGGCAGTGACAAAATGATGTAAAATGTTTAATAACACACATAGCTTTAATAACACTCAGAGCAATGACATTGTTGAATGATATCACAATAATCTGTAATAACAAAAAAGTATTAAGGATGACGGGCTGTAATAAAAGCGAAAATAATAACAGTCATAATAACACAGGGTGTCCAGAAAGTGTTTTTTGGCAATTCATGGCAACAAAATCTTCATATCAAAATTATCTGCCTTTGATGTCAACAGCAGTAGCCTCTATCCTCTGCACACAGCAGCTCATAAAATGAGTAGTTTCACAGGCGAAAATTGTACAACTATTTAGATTTTTCGGTGTATTAAAATATAGTCGAATTGACTTTTTTGTTGAACTCAATATATCACACCCATTTGTGGAGAATCTGAAATCGAGTATAGTTTGTATTGTTTGATCGGACCCGAAATTTTCGAAATCTTTTTGACCATATGAAATCGGTATGCAGATGTGTACAGTCACCTGTGTAATCGAGGTATTATGAGGTGCATGATCCGCCCTTAATGCAACTTTGGTGTTGTAAAAATGAACTTGGCGGACTCCTGACCGCAGTACCCACATTCCCAAACAACTATTACTCATTTTCGTATTTAGTATTTCGCATTTAGTATACTTATTCGTTTAAGAAAACTATTTTATTTTCATTGTTTGTGTAAAGCCTGTATAAGCTTTGAGATGGTCTCCAGCTGCAGAAGACGAATACTCAGGTAGAAAATACCCCTTGGACCATCTCAAAAAGGATACAAAACGTAAAGTTTATAATTTAAGCAACAACCAGCAACAAAAAAAGTTTTAAAAAATTTACATAATCCAAACCATGTGGTTTGAATTATATAAGAATTTTTAAACTATATTTGTGCCTGGGTGCTGCTAAAACTATATTGTTTGAAACAAATGTTTTAACTATGCTTGTGCCTGTTTGCTGCTGAATTTATAAAGCTTATAAGTGTAATACAACCGCGGTTCCCATTGTGTCAACTTTTGACGTATTAGCGCTACAGAATAGTATTGTCACGAACGATGTGACAGGCTGCAGCAGTTTACTACTCGTCTTGTTATGTAAAGTACCCCAGAACTGCCACAGATCTCAGAGGTACCTGCCAGTGAAAATCGCGTACAGCCCTTAGCTGGCCGGTGAACTCTTTTCTACCTGTTGCGCCGTGTGCGTCTGCAGCTGTGTCGCTACTGCAGGCTGACGGATTTCCTCTGGAATTAAGTTACCCGCGAGATCTTCACTCAAGCTGACGGCCCCGCCCGTGAGCTGTGATGAAATATTAGGAGGCCTTGTTACGAGTTGGGATGAGGCGGCGCTACTGTCGCAGGAAGCCCGGCCTAAGCTTAAAGTTTACGACGAAGCTCCGCCCGACGCCGCTGTCTGTATTCATAGGGCAGACCTCGTTGTACGACGAATCGACTGCTTCACTTCTCGTTCCAAAGAGCCTAAGCTGTGAAGACATGTAGATTTTCTTTCTTCATGGGGCTTTAACTCCTGTTGACAGCCCCTCTGTGCATATGGCGTACGTGATGGTCAATTTTGTTTGCCTCTTACTGGGAATCTTTTGTACATAGGGTACTCCATAAAGGAAATCTGAATATGTGATTGAGTTGAGTAAATTCATGCTAGTAATATATTTTTCTTATAAACGATTTACATGACAACAGTTAACTGCAATGAGACGTACTAATGAAAGTTATACAGTTAAGTTTTGCATTTACAAACAATTAAAAAATACAACAGCTGCAGGAATGTAGCCACAATATACGACTGTATGAAACGGATGCGACCCAAGGAAGGGTAATAGGACCTCTAATGTTCTAAATATAGGTAAATGGCTTATCAGTCACAATCAGTAGCACTATAAGATTGTACGCTAACGACGGAGGTGTACACAGCAATGTATTGTTGTTCGACGATCGTAAGGAAAAGACTCGTCTGGGAAAAAGTTCCCACTTGGCGCAATGAGTGGCACCTCTCTTTAAACGTGGATAAGTGTGTGATAATGCATATAAGAAAGAGAAGTAACTGGATTGTATCTGATTACAAGATTCGTGGTGAACATCTTGAGCACGTCATATCGTATAAGTATTCAGCGTTAATACTAAGTAGCGAGAGGACATAAAGACAGCACTACGGAAGCCACATGGAACACGATTTTCGTTTTAGTGAACCGCTTTCAGTAAATTTACAGAATTTGAAATAATCTTTATCATGCTGAGCACCACAGCTAAAAAGATTTAATGATTAATGAAAACTACCTCAGTTATGTAATTGCATGTTTATTGTGCTACGACAGGTTTCATTCTTAGAACAACTTCAGGTTGCCAAGTTGTGCTAGCACAACCCTGCTACCTGAAGACTATCTAAGAATAAACCCATCGCAGCACAATGCACGTGTAGCTATACAGCTGAGGTAGTTTTCGTTAATCTTTAGGGAATTTGATTTGGAAGATGACTGTAGGACCATTATATCACCACCAACGTATTTCCCGCATAGGGAATACAAAAAAAGATAAGAGAGATTAGGGCGCGTAAAATGACATTTAGGCAGTAATTTTTTTCGCGCTGAATATGAAAATGCAATACGAAAGAAAATCGATAATACCGGTACGACGTACATACAGCCTTGCACTGTAAAGTGGCTTTTGGAGTACGTATGTAGATGTGGATATAACAGTTTTCATTCCGACGCAAATAATCCATATGGATCACAGTTAAAATGGAGGCAATTCCTCTATACAAAATTACTCTAAATTTCCAACTATAATACATCCCAAAACGGAAAAAGAACCGACGCACTACGAAGGAATTATCCGGATAGGACAGAAATCTACACTACTGGCCATTAAAATTGCTACACCAAGAAGAAATACAGATGATAAGCGGGTATTGATTGGTCAAATATATTATACTAGAACTGACATGTAATTACATTTTCACGCAACTTGGGTGCATAGATCCTGAGAAATCAGTACCCAGAACAACCACCTCTGGCCGTAATAACGGCCATGATGCGCCTGGGCATTGAGTCACAGCTTGGATGGCGTGTACAGGTACAGCTGCCCATGCATCTTCAACACGATACCACAGTTCATAAAGAGTTGTGACTGGCGTATTATGACGAGCCAATTGCTCGGCCACCATTGACCAGACGTTTTCAATTGGTGAGAGATTTGGAAAATGTGCTGGCCAGGGCAGAAGTCGAACATTTTATGTATCCAGAAAGGCCCGTATAGGACCTGCAACATGCGGTCGTGCATTATCCTGCTGAAATGTAGGCTTTCGCAGAGATCGAATAAAGGGTAGAGCCACGGGTCGTAACACATCGGAAATGTAACGTCCACTGGTCAAAGTGCCGTCAATGCGAACAAGAGGTGACAGAGACGTGTAACCAATGGCACCCCATATCATCACGCCGAGTGATACTCCAGTATGGCGATGACGAATACACGCTTCCAATGTGCGTTCTCCGACTGATAGTGATATGAGGCCCTTGGGATCCAGCACGGCGTTCCGTATTACCCTCCTGAACCCACCGATTCCAAATTCTGCTAACAGTCATTAGATCTCGACCAACGCGACCAGCAATGTCGCGATACGATAAACCGCAATCGCGATAGGCTACAATCCGACCTTTATCAAAGTCGGAAACAAGATGGTACGCATTTCTCCTCCTCATACTCGGCATCACAACAACGTTTCACCAGGCAATGCCGGTCAACTGCTGTTTGTGTATGAGAAATCGGTTGGAAACTTTCCTCATGTCAGCACGTTGTAGGTGTCGCCACCGGTGCCAACCTTATGTGAATGCTCTGAAAAGCTGATCATTTGCATATCACAGCATCCTCTTCCTGTCGGTTAAATTTCGCGTCTGTAGGACGCCATCTTTGTGGTGTAGTAATTTTAATGGCCAGTAGTGTATATGAAACTTCCTGGCAGATTAAAACTGTGTGCCGGACTGAGACTGGAACTCGGGACCTTTGCCATTCACGGGCAAGTGCTCTACCATCTGAGCTACCCAAGCACGACTCACGCCCTGTCCTCCTAAAGTTTGGAAGGTAGGAGACGATGTACTGGCGGAAGTAAGGCTGTGAGGACGGGGCGTGTGTCGTGCTTGGGTTGGTAGAGCACTTGCCGGCGAAAGGCAAAGGTCCCGAGTTCGAGTCTCGGTCCGGCACACAGTTTTGATCTGCCAGGAAGTTTCATATCAGCGCACACTCCACTGCAGAGTGAAAATCTCATTCTAGAAATCTATGTATATGACGTACATTTACAAACAAATGATAAGAAGTTCAGAGAAACTGGATGATTTATTCAAGAAAAAGAGATTTACAAATTGAGCAAGTCAGTAACGCATTGGTGCAACTCTGGCCCTTATGCAAGCTGTTATTCTTCTTGGCATTGATTGACATAGTTGTTGAAAGTCCTCCTGGGGCGTATGACGCCGGATTCTGTGCAACTGGCCTCTCAGATCGTCAAAATCCCGCACTGGTTGGAGGGCCCTACCCAAAATTCTCCAAACGTTTTCAGTGGACAAATCGAGAGACCTTCCTGCCCAAGATAGGGTTCTGCAGGCACGAAGACAAGCGGTGGAAACTCTCACCGTGCGCCGGCGGACATCATCTCGCTGATATGTGTGAAGAGGATGGCTCGCCATGAAAGGAAACAAAACGAGGCGTAGAATATCGTCGACCTACTGCTGTGCTGTAAAGGTGCCGCGAATGTCAACCAAAGGGGTCCTGATACGGAAAGGAATGGCACCCCAGATCAGCACTACGGCTGTGTGACCGTATGGTGGGCACGTCAGGCTGGTACCCCACTGCCGCCTGGGGCGCCTCCAGCCACGTCTTCGCCTGCCATCGGGCCTCAAATCGAAGCGGGACTCATTACTGAAGTCAATTCTATTCCACTCAATGAAGTTCTAGGCCGAAAAAAGCAGCAAATAAAAATTCGCCTTCCTGCGACACGCTCTCCACTCCATCCAAATTAACAGTGTAAGTGTGGACCAGATGTGGTTTGAATTCAGTTGAGAGATTTATATCAAATACACTAACAAACGAAGGAGATGATCGCAAATTGTGCACAAAACAGGTCGGAACACTGTTACAGAAACAAAGAAAAACGCGTGCCTGATTTAAACGAACGAAAAACCCTCAAGATTGGCCATATTTTACAGAAGCTCGAAATTCAGCGCGGACTTCAACGGGAGATGCTTATAAGTTTCCACAATGTAACTTTGTCTCAAAACCTTGCAGAAAATCCAAAGAGAGTCTGGTTGTATGTAAAGTATGCTTGCGGCAAGACACAGTCAATATCTTCTCTGCATGATAACAAAGGAAATACTACCGATGACAGTGCTGCTAACGCCGAGTTACTAAACACAGCGTTCCGAATTTCGTTCACCAAAGAAGACGAAGTAAGTATTCCAGAATTCGAAACAAGAATAGCTGCCACCATAAGTAACTTAGAAGTAGTGACACAATTTAAATCACTTAATAAAAGCAAGTCCTCCGGTCCAGACTGAACGAGGGTTGTCCAGAAAGTAAGTTCCGATCGCCCGCGAAATGGAAACTACAGGGAAAATCCGGTAAATCTTTGCACAGATGCGTTGGGCAGTGTCTCTAGTATGCCCGTCGATCGTTTCGCGTCGCTCTTTTCATTTTTGAATGAACAGTGAGCACGTAAAGATGCGTAGGAAATAGTGTCTCCCGCCAAGTATGAGGGTCTGGTTAGAGATTTCGCATGTGTCATGCAACCCACGTAACACAACTGTCGAGCAGTTTCTTCTTCATGCCAATTGTCGGCCGCACATTGCAGGGGCATTAAGACGCTCCTGCAGCGTTTCCGATAAGTGTTTGATCACCGACAATACAGTCTCATCTCTGCTCACAACAACCGTTGGCTGTGAAGACAACGAGCTGCAGATCAGTGCAGATAACTGGCCGAAAGCACAGGCTGCTGCTTTCTATGATGAGAGTATTGGAAAGGTGATGCAACACTACGACAACACTTGAAGTTGGAGCGGCGACTATGTAGAGAAGTATGGCGAAGGTGTACCGAACTGTTGTGAATAAAACGTTTCTGGATTTCACTGTGGTTTCCATTTCGCGACCGATCGGATTTTACTTTCTGGACAACACTCGGATAGCAATGAGGCTCCTTTCAGAGTATACTGTGCAATAGCTCCATACTTAACAATCATATACAACCGCTCGCTCGACGAATGATCCGTACCCAACAACTGGAAAACTGCACAGGTCAAGAAAGGAAATAGGAGTAATCCACTAAATTTCAGGCCCATGTCACTAACGTCGATATGGAGCAGAATTTCGCAAAATATATTGTATTCGAACATGATGAATTACCTTGAAGACACAGTCAACGCGGATTTAGAAAACATCGTTCTTGTGAAACACAACTAGCTCTTTATCCACATGAAGTGCTGAGTGCTATCGACAAAGGATTTCAGATTGATTCCCGATTTTTGGATTTCCCGAAGGCTCTTGACACCGTACCTCACAAGAGCCTAGTAATCAAACTGCTTGCTTATGGAATAGCGTCTCAGTTATGTGACTGGATTCGCGTGATTCCCTATCAGTGAGTTCACAGTTCGTAGTAATTAACGGAAAGTCAGCGAGCAAAACAGCAGAAGTGATTCCAGGCGTTCCCAAAGGTAGTTTCATAGGCACTCTGCTGTTCCTTGTCTACAGGGTGAGTCACTAACTATTGCCACATAGAACAACTCCGAAAGTACGATGGGGACAAAAGTTGCATGGGGCAACGGGGACCATAATATCACGTTGGTTTTTTGTTGCTAGGTGGGGTCGCTTCAGTAATATGAAAGTCAACTTTGTTAATTTGGGAGATGGAGATACAAAAATCATGGTGAAAGGCAGATTAGCTAGGTGCCTGCAGAAAGTGTAAGAAAGTCACCAAGAATACAATGCAAAATCCATGTGAGTCAGAAGGGCACGTCCTAAGGTAAGAATCAGGTTCTGGGCAAACAGTGTTGAAAGGAATTTCGGTAGAACAGGACCACAATATACGTATCAGTTTCCACAAAAGTAAAATTCATTAATTTCATTACAACACTATAGCGCTGACAAAGAAGATGGATATGCCTCTTGTATTTCTAAAAGACGTGGAAAATTCTCTGAAGTGGCAGATGTTCTGTGCCTCACTGAATATCATGTAACCACAGGAATATGGACGTTAAACAGCAGGGATCACAGACTAGCATCATTTTCGAGTAGAGTTAACACCGGAAAGCAAGAACTGTAACAATGTAAAAGTTAGGCACAAGGTTAAAAATATCCAAACAACGATGATTATGTAAAACATTCATTCTAGAATGTTTATGTAGATCAGAACCCAGTAGCATGTGCCTGAGATTTGTTACTACAGAACACTTTTCTTGTAATCCTAACAGTCTGCAGTCTACAGCTCCCATGTAGGAAACTTTCAGCTAGTTATGAAAAATCTACATTCATTTTGAGTTATTTCTCAGACAAGAAGAAACAGTTGGTAGGTTCTAGAAGTTTCAGTGCAAATTTCTTAAAAGATCCTGAGCTCGAATCATTATTTGGCTACTCTAATCTGATTTCAGTAGTCAATTTTCGTGACAGGGTGTAGCAAGACACCAGATCCCTGGTTGATAAAGTTTTTATAGGGAGTGCTCAGGCTGAAACAATTAAAGTGTATCTAATTAATAATGGACTTCCTGATCATGATGATCAATTTATAACAATAAACAATGGAGCACCTTACACCTCTGAGGTACGTCGATAAAATGGAGTGAACCTGATTAATGGTACCAGGATACAACGTTTTAAGAACAAGTTGGAGGATGCAAATATGAAATTGGATTTATTCCGTAATAAGTTTTGTCATTATTTGAAAGTAACTTTCTTAAAAGTTTATCCTGAAAGTTCATCAAAAAAAACAAGCCAACCGTGGATAACTAAGAGGATTAAAATATCATATACGCGCGAAACGGATATTTACATAAAACCCATACCTAGTCAAGATCCAACGTTGCTTACATTCTACAAAAAATGCTGTTATATTTTCAAAACCATCATTAAAATGTTTAGAGTTATGCACTCCATGACACCAGTTAATAAAGCAGATAATGTGATTAAAACCACATGCGATACAGCAAAACAGGAGACTCGGTCAGTCAGTGGATAACATACTATCGTAACTAAACTGAATGACAATGTTGTGATTGATAATTGAGATGATGTGAGTATTGTTAACGATCCATTTCTAAATGTAGCAGCAAAAATAGGATTAAATGGCTCATCCGAAGAAACAAGAAAATATATCAGAGATGTCAGTCCAAAAAACATAAAGCACTAGAAGTATCACCGACATCCATCACTGAATTATAAATGTGTCCATAAACAATACATAAAATATACGGGTGTCGATAAAAACGTAGTGTTAAAATATTTGTTAGTCTGCATGTACAGTCGTACTCAAAAATATCCGAACGACCTGAATTGCATTTCGCCTGATTCGCATGCAATCCACATAACGCAGCTGTCTAGCAGGTCCTCTAATCGCTCCTTGGTACAGCCGTTTGACTATTGAAAATGGCTCCAACAAGTCACCACTAGAAATCCCGACTCTGTATCGCAATAATTCAAGATGTAAAGTAATACCACGATACTACATATATCAGGGAACACCTTATCACAGATAAGACTGTCCTTATGGCTTGTAAGCTCACAATTATTGCAATAAATGACATACCTGAAATGTTATCACTGTCTTTATTACGTCGGATAGGTAATGCACGTAGTAAGTTCGTCGTATTCATGATTTCCTCTTCAAAGTAACATACCGTACTTGTTATTTAACACAAAATGATATTAAAAATTTAAGTTATTCACGAGCAGCTAGTTGAGAATGTGTGTGTACTTCAAATGACACGACGAACCGTCTCGTTCTGCATTTGGATTCAAACCCAGGTCATACAGACTAAGATTTCGTGACTGACGGAAACTAACAGTCATTCCTGACTAGACATAAAGAGAGTGATATACCTCTATTTTAGACAGTATCAGATAGCAAATATCAACTTTAAATTACATAACGTAAACATTTTTAACGGACAAGAATTCCTACCCAGCATCTATTGTCCCTGTTAACGAACTACGAGAGATATTAAATATTGCTTCTTCACAAGTAACTTACTTGAAATGCCGTGATGTAAAGCTTTGTGTTGGACAGGGATTCGAACCCAGAACCTAATCGGATTGTTATCGAAGCATAATCAACTGTGACATATCGGATTTTCTCGGCAGTATCTAGATGTTCTAACTGAAATGACGAGGCGAAACATTAATTTTTACCTTCCCAGAACTCCAGCCCAGAACCTATCGCTTTTATTTATTAGAGAAAACGAACGTTAAATATGGGTTTGTTACATCAGCAGCGACATGTGAGCATGTTTGAACTAGAAATAAGAGGACGAAGAGTTCAATGCTGACTGGAAATCGAACCCCACATTTACCGTTGTTGACTACAAACAAAGAGACGTCAGCTACAGAATTTTTCTCCACCAGCAGCTCGGAATAACATCTTTGAACTTAGAGTGATCTCTCAAATAGTTCTGTGTCTCACTGGGAGTCAAAAACGTCAGATATCGTTAGTGGTGACAACGAATGAAAATGCATTAAAAATCAAAATTATTATCCATCAGCAGATAGGTGTTCTCATGCTAGAGCTTGATAATACATAATGAAAAATTTAGTGCCCGGCCAGAATTCGAACCCATTCACGCGCAATACGTGGAGATGTTGAGGAATCTGCTGTTTTGAACAAACAACAAATTGTAGTCGAGCTGTATTGTCACGAAGGGATCAAATTCCGCGTTAAGGGCGGTCTGAGCTGCATTCTGAGTTCAGAATCAATTTTACCGACATACAGAAGCTTAAATAAAAGATGGAAAAAGGGTCCTGTGACCCCACATAGCGTTTGTTTCGGCACTATAAATAAATAACTAGTATAAGAAAGGTTACTGGTACAGAATTCCCACATTTCGCCACTCCTGACTTTATTGTGGTGCAACCTAACGACTACATGGTAGAGAAGGAATATCATGGTTAATGTGAATTTCAGACCACAATGCCATTATACCTTCTTCACTTGGCGTAGCCAGAAGAGAGTAGAATCTGTCTCTCCCTATTAAAAATCATGGGAAGATGTAGGAATCGAACCCAGACCATCATCATACGAACCTATCATCAATCCAACAGACCACTTTTTTTTTCTTTTTTTAATTCTCATTATGTTCTATAGTGGTCGTTGAATTTGTTCGTGGCAGACGTCCGAAGACACTCGTTGAGGTTGTTCGTTGACCCGTTTACACAGTTTTTTTTTTATTACAGAGGATAGCTAAACCCTCTGACTGAACACGCTGAGCCACTGTGGCGGCTGACCATCAAATCATCTTCTGTATGACTCATTTTTCTTTCATAACACCGTTGTGGCACACTCGATGAGAATTCTGACACACAGGCTCCCTGTTGTAGTTTGCAGCATGTTCAGTACATTCATTTACTTGGTTGACCGAATCGCCATGAACTAGCTGCCTTGGCTACCCAGTGTATACATTCGACTCTATTTTGTAATCACCGAAATAAAATCATGTAACTGCCACCTACACAGAACTGCCAACAGTGTAGGATGCAGAAATTTGAAGAGGAAATCTTCCTTTCAATTTGAGCTACTCTATTGCACTATCTGTTTGTTGAAAACGTCGTGCAGTGCAAACGAAAAGCTGTAACTGTCTGTCTCTCAGAAGTCTAGATCCGGCCATATGGATTATCTCACGGCACTGTGGAATGTGGAAGTTCTGGAGGAACTATTGTTGACTTCTGGAGGTGCTGTAGGTAGACAACAGCTAGTAGCATCACAGTAAGTGTCACCCACCGTAGATAAGACGTCGCAAGTTCCATTTCATTCGCTGCTACATTTTTACAACGCAATTCTGCTGACTGCTGAAGTTACCAATTTAATGGAACTTTGAACATAATTACCTTCACTTCTCAACACAACATAGCCGCATGTGGAAAAAGGGCTAACTTCTGCTACATTTTGTTCTTTTCAGGTTTAATAGACGGCCAGGCAGCAGATGCATTTTGAAGCTTTTGTATTATGTATGGGGAGAGCGTATCGTGCCAAAATAATCAGAAAAGTATTTTCTACATTAGCTGTCGTCTGGTAGCGGCATTTTATTCTTCTTCAAACCTTGTTTGACAACTTTAACTCAGAACAAGTTTTCTACATGCATGTAATCAATAAACTGCATGTGCAATGTCAGACTGTTATAGATCACATCAGAGAATTCACATTTATCGCTGATGATTAATTTCTCTCTCATGTTTAGTATTGGTTTAACAACACTAAAAGAAACCCCACGAAAATTGTGCGCTGTATCAAAAGAAATGAAATAAAACTACCCACGATAACCTTACGACGAAAGTCTGTTTTGATAAAACAGAGTATCTGTACACAAGCGTGCCTCTATCGGCACGAATTAATAAAATACTACTCACTTAGATTTCGATTGGGTCTGTGTTTAATTGGTATGCTGTTTCATACTCAACAGGTATGCAAATGGGGCATTTGATGAATAAAGTTTTGTGTTCCTAGAGACCCAAAATTTGCTTGTCAGCAGCGGAACGAGGCGTTACCAGGTTTGCAGCATTGTAAGTTTTTCACCATTGCACTATGAGCTGAAAGTATTTTCTTGCGATTTCCTTATCGATGTTTCATCTGAATGCTTATAGCTCTTTCACAGAAGGGATAGAAACGTTACATTCAGCGAGACTGGAACCGTGAACCATAACAGACGCTTTTTCAGAGGTCAGCACGTCACTACAGAGCCAGCGAAGAGATATGTGTTGCCCATTTCTCTTACGAGGCCAATAGAGTCTAGACTCGTAAACGGCTATTTAAAGGACGAGTTTAGTTGCGATTTACACATGCAACGACTTTCCTGGGCTGATAACCGTAAATTTACAATCTTTTGTCACACCTGAAGCGATAATAACTCAGATTATTCAATGGAAATGACTGGAAAAATTCAAGTGAACTTTGAGGCTTAATTCTGTGCACACCAGGAAGTAACTCGTCGATCACAGAGTTGCCAAATATACCTTGCCTTGTTGCCAAATCTCAGTTACAGTACTAGCAGGAAGAAAACGACCCGATGTGATCCTGGGAAGTGACCACAGCTGGCCTTTCAAAGACGGGGCTGCGACGGCCTAGAACATGTAATGCGTTTGATTCGCATTTCTGTAACCAGGTTTAGGGACTGGAGCGTAGTTACTAATAATACTCAGCACTGACTGCAAACTAAGGATCACAAATCAGTAACTCTCATAGTTGTTTTCATATTTCTTTCGTAACTGTACTCAAACCTAAGAAACTCATTCACGGACATTTTCGTGCGTCGCCGATAGTCGAGCACACCAAACAAATAAAAATAAAAAAAAAATGTGTGTGTGTGTGTCTGTGTGTGTGTGTGTGTGTGTGTGTGTGTGTGAGAGAGAGAGAGAGAGAGAGAGAGAGAGAGAGAGAGAGAGAGAGAGAAATAAAGATAAAGAAGAATGACAGATAGGGTAAAAAGTTGTTCTAAAGAAATTGAATACCGGTATGTAAAGGAATCTTTCATTAAAATAACACGTTCCACATCATTAGGAAGTGTCGTATTCATGATCTATGGAACAAGTATTAATCCAATCTAATCTAATCAATCATGTTGCTGACTAGCCGTGAAGAGTCATGAATTACCGAAATTTTCGCCGATATCAGTAACCAAAGGCCACAGTTTTTGTAATAAACCGGGACTCCTATCAAGACCCTTTCATCCCTGTTAACTAACCACGAAAGATGTCTGATATACCTCCATTCAGAAGTAACAAAGTTTGTATGCATTTAAAGATGAAGTGCATGATGTTAAGTTCTGTGACGGAGGTACGAACCCAATACGTAACCGGATTGTTAACTAAGTAAAATCAAATGTTACGTATGGGTTTTCTTACCAGCTGCTAGGTATTTGAATCTAAAATAAGGATGCAAATTTTTGTGTCCGAGCGACAATCGAACTACACTCCTATTGGTCTCCTTTATCGTCCACGAATATAGCTTAAGTATCAATTGCTTACTCACCAACAGTAAGATGTGTGCGTGTTTGACCAGAAATTGTTGGCAACACATGAACAGACATTAAAACTACACGTTAATTTTCACTAACAGGTCGGTGTGCACGTGATAAGGCTTGAAATGAAATTATGAATATTTTTATACTGGATCAGGAATCGCACCCACATACTTACCTTTAGAGGTGACCTAGAGAAGATTGCAGTCTTGGAAAAAGGAACGAAAAGATTGAACTATCCTGTTTCGAGAGATTTAGATCCTCGAAAGAGGTGATACGAATTCTAATCATAGTCCGGCACCAAATTTTTCAACGTCTATAGTTCAATCAAGTACAAGTAAAATAAGAGCCCTGTTCCTTTAAATGGCTATCGGTTCATCAAATAAAATAAAATTGTGTAATGTAAGTAAGTTCACTGGCGACAGTATTTCTGTTTACAGTGACCTCCACCTATGTCATTTCCCAAAGCGAACCGGCTCTGTCCAGTTGGGAATGAAGGAACGTGATGTTTAATTCGGATTCTGGATTATAACATCTTTCTCTTGAGGTTACCAGAGGCAAAGTAAATCTGTTTGTGCCTTTTAAAAGTAAATGCTTGTACCCACGCATTGCACTTATGATAGTTCGTCCACCAGACCACATTTCCCAGACCCAGGAGTGAGCTGTAACGGATGATGTGCTTACTTACTTACTCACTGGTCATACCGGACTCGAGAGTCCATTAACCGCAGCAACGTATTTTCGCCATCTGTCCCTGTCTTGGGCTGTTTCCTTCCATTCACCTTCAATACCTAAGCTCCTCAAATCAACCTTCACATTGTCCTCCCATCTACGCCTCGGTCTGCCCGCAGAACGTTTTCCTTCTAGGTGCCCTAGCAGTACTTTGCGCGCTGCCCTGCCCTCATCCATTCGAGCTACGTGACCTGCCCTTCGCAGCCTACGTGATTTAATAATACTGATTATGTCAGGGCTTGAACAGAGTTCGTGAACCTCTTTGTTATGCAGTTTTCGCCACTCTCCGCTAATGTCATCCCTTTTTGCTCCGAAAATTTTCCTCAAAATTTTGTTTTCAAACACTCGAAACGGCTTTTCATTTTGCACAGTGAGAGACCAAGTCTCACACCCATACAACATAACTGGTAGAATAATAGTTTTGTGTATTCTAATCTTTAAATTCCTAGACAATATCCGTGATGAAAGCAATCTATTCAGTGAGAAGTAGCACGCATTTCCCGCACGTAATCTCTTCTTCAGTTCGGATTCAATCTCATTTCTCGAAGTGATGTCCACGCCTAGATACTTAAATGTGTTCACTTTTTCAAACTCCATGTCTCCAACTCTTAACATTTCCTGATCTACTGCTGTTGGGATTCTAGTAGTAACCAGGTATTTAGTTTTGTCTTCACTTATCCTTAGACCTGCATCTTCACTAGCCTAGATTAACGCATTCGCATTTGCTGTTACAGATTCTTTCCAATCGCTAATGATGTTTAGATCATCTGCATACCCTAATATCTTAATATTTCCATTTAACTACACACCCTCTGAATTGTCTGCTGCCATTCGTACGATATGACTAAATTAAAAAGTGCCGGAGACAGGGCATCTCCCTGCTTAAGTCCGTTCTTTATTACAAATTCTTCTGCCTCCAATTTCCCCACGCGTACTCTACCTTTTGTGTTTTTCAAACTCGCTTCTATAGGTCTAACATACTTCTTTGGTATTCCAAGTTCCAAAAGAATTCTGTTCAATTTTAACTGTAATACTGAATCATATGCTTTTGTAAAATCTATGAAGAGATTATGAACTGGTTTATTGTATTCCCATTTGACGCAGGGTGAATATTTGGTCTATAGTTGACCTGTTCCTCCGAAAACCGGCTTGGTAATCCCCCACAATTTCATCTGAATATGGTGTAAGCCTGCTTAGCAGAATATTCGAGAAAATTTTGGAACATACAGGTAATAGCGATATCCCTCTGTAATTACTACAATCCATTTTGTCACCTTTCTTAAAAATTAGGATCAGAATCGACTCCTGCCACTCTTCAGGTATCATCCCTGAGTTCCATACTTTAGTTATCACTTTGTGAACTACTTCCACCAATTTCTGTCCCCCATTTTTAACTAATTCTGCAGTTATGCAATCTGATCCTGGTGCTTTATGGTTTTTCAATTTGTTGATTGCGTCTCTTCCTTTAACGTTGGCTCAGGTATCTGGGGTTCCGCTGTATGTATTTCGTACGCCTGCTCATTTCCTGCTTCCTGGTGTACATTTAATAGATGCTCAAAATACGCCCTCCATTTACTTAATACAGCACTAGGGTCTGTCAGTATTCCCACAGCATCCCCTCGAATTGCATTTGTCCTAGCCTTGAAGCCCTTCCTATTCTCATTTATGTCTAGGTAATGTTCCCTAATGTTTTTTGTTTTACTGTTTGTTTCCATTTTTGTAATTTGATTGTTCAAATAATCCCTCTTCTTTGCCCGTAGCCTACGACCAACTTCCCTTCCCAAGTTCAAGAACTCCTCTCGTTTTCTGTCTCCCATTCTATCCCAATCTAATCGCGCTTTTCTCCTTTCTTCTACCAATTTCTTGCATTCCTTATCAAACCACGGTTTCCTCCTGTTCTTCTTAATTGTACCTATTGTGACCTTCGCTGCCTCTTTGATATTATTCCTCACAGTGATCCACTGTTTATTTACATCCTCGTCTTGATCTTCGTGTGTCCTGAGAGCATCAAACCTATTTGAAATTTCTATCATGTACATTTTTCTAAAGTTTTTGTCATTTAGCTTGTCAGTGTCGAACCTAACAAGTTCTGCATTGTGACACCTTGATGTTGCTGTAGATAGCCGTTGGTGAAATTTGGCAACTACAAGAAAATGATCAGAATCGCAGTCTGCTCCCCTGAAAGTCCTAACATTTTCTATACTAGTGTGCCATCTCCGATCTACAAGGACATGATCAATTTGGTTTCAGGTGTGTCCATCCGGAGAGGCCCAAATTGCTTTATGAATGTCCTTCCTTTTGAAATATGTGCTCTCAACAATCATGTCTTTTGAAACAGCAATATTAATCACCCTTCTGCCATTATCATTCGAAATGTTATCCAAACTTTCTTTCCCAATTGTAGGCGGGAATGCTTCCTCCTTCCCTGTCTTCGCATTAAAATCACCTACGATTAATTTTGTATCATACGAGGAGAACTCATCCCACAATTGATCTAGTTCTTCATAAAAGCCGTCTTTAACCACCTCTTCAATGTCCTCAGTCGGTGGTACATTAATTACTACTAGTCTATTCCACCTGCCAGACAACACTATAACTGACAGTCGGTCACTAATGAACCTTATATCACTGATTGCGTGAAGCACTTTTCTCTGTACTGCGAAACCTGTTCCAAAACTGTGAGCTTCCACACCTCCATAGAAAAATGTATAGTCACCCCTCTTTATGCTACCCTCCCCCTGCCACCGAGTTTCTTGAATAGCTGTAATGTCTACATCGTATCTATCCATTTCGTCTAATAATGTCTGGAATGTTCCTGGCCTGTTCAAACTTTTAACGTTCCATCTTCCCAACCTGAAAGTTCCTTTCGGCCTGAATCTCTTCGAAGTAGGGTCCGCCCGGGGATCCGATTGGGAACCTAGTTTATCTCCGGAATATTTTACTTCAAAGGGACCCATGCCCATTAATGTTGCTGATTCTTGACGAATAGATTCGATAGTAAGAGAAGAAGAAACAGGGATGGTTCATCACGCCATCGCCTGCTCCCCACCGGCTATCGGCGACTGCTTATTTTTCGTATTCGCAGCTACCTTTCATATCTGAAGGCCGTATCCCATATCCGCAACCTGGGGACGCGCTGTGTCGTGGTGGTAGGGGCCCACGAGACAGCGGATGACGTTCTCAGCTTACAAAATTAGTCACGGTGGAAAAAATGCGAGTCTATTAATTGGTTAAGTAGAAAGAAGCTTCTGACGCGGAGATTATGCTATTCTCACGTCAGCACTATGTAAAGACTCTTCAAGACATCATAGCCTCGATGTGAAGCTATACATAGGGGCAGAAATCCATTCCAGTACGATTATGCCATAGGTGGTAAATCATTGGAAGCGGTAACGACCGTAAAATACTTAGGAGTTACTATCCGGAGCGATCTGAAGTGGAATGATCACATAAAACAAATAGTGGGAAAAGCAGGCGCCAGGTTGAGATTCATAGGAAGAATTCTAAGAAAATGTGACTCATCGACGAAAGAAGTAGCTTACAAAACGCTTGTTCGTCCGATTCTTGAGTATTGCTCATCAGTATGGGACCCTTACCAGGTTGGATTAATAGAAGAGATAGACATGATCCAGCGAAAAGCAGCGCGATTCGTCATGGGGACATTTAGTCAGCGCGAGAGCGTTACGGAGATGCTGAACAAGCTCCAGTGGCGGACACTTCAAGAAAGGCGTTACGCAATACGGGGAGGTTTATTATCGAAATTACGAGAGAGCACATTCCGGGAAGAGATGGGCAACATATTACTACCGCCCACATATATCTCGCGTAATGATCACAACGAAAATATCCGAGAAATTAGAGCAAATACGGAGACTTACAAGCAGTCGTTCTTCCCACGCACAATTCGTGAATGGAACAGGGAAGGGGGGATCAGATAGTGGTACAATAAGTACCCTCCGTCACACACCGTAAGGTGGCTCGCGGAGTATAGATGTAGATGTAGATGTAGATGAAGCCATTTTGAAATTTTCACTAATTCAGGAAATATCTTAGTTCGAGAAAATCCACTGTGAAATGTGAAGTTACCGGATAATTCAATTATTACCGTCCTTATTACTATCATTTTCTTCATACTGCTGCTGGAACACATGTGCTTGAAGATAATTAAATGCCTTTTGGTCATTATGGAAGTAGTTGCCCAAGAACGGGTTCTTTCCCTGTCTACGGAATCCCTTTCATGTTAATGTCAAACGTCAGCAATTACTCGTAGATTACATTGAAACTAAAGTAATTGATGAAGACGTTACTTGATAACAAAAACGCACTGCCTTTCTTCATTTACTTGCGGCTAGAAATGGATGTCGAATACTGCCAAACCAAAGGCCAAGGGATCTTACTGCCTTCCGAAATACGTCGCTGTCAGTTCTTCCACATGATTTGGTCGACGTGACCTGTTTCAAGTTGATTATGACAGAGAATGTTTTAGAAAATCAATTGTATTCCTTTGCAATAAACAGAAAGATTTTCATTCTAAGCTATCCAAGTTCAAAATTTTCGGAATACTAGTTCAAGTTTAATATTCGCTTCTATAATGTAGAAAAGTACTTCAAAGTTGCAAAACCCGCGTCCAATTCGTTGTCCTTACACATAGTCGCTGATCATAAATTCTAGCTCAGAGTGACACCAGTTTAAGTAACCTAATGTAGCGAAGACTGTTTCCCAGTGCTCTTTATCATCGGAAAATATGCAATTCTCTCATTGGGCTCCGTCAGTACACTGTAACAGTAATTTCTGTGTGTATGCAATGCATACGGATTGTAGAATTAAGTGGTGCTCTCTCTTCCACTTCTTTATACGGCTAACCTAAATGGGGCCCTTTATTATTACAGGTCCTGGGCGGTGCAACATCATACTGACAACAGTAATGTGCTTATACTGACCACCTCACTGTTCGTTTTACTTGATTTTGTAATCATTTAAATAAAACAACATGACCTTCCAGTGGGAGACATTGCGTTCCACTTTTCCTCGTGTGAAATTTGTCAGTAAGCTTTCTGCCTTCCAGCTAGCGAAATGCGGCAGAGTACGGCCGGTAAACGATTCACAAACAACGATCTAGTGCCGTCAAGAAGATTTCTTTAAACAGTGGCGTAGCTGATGGGGCCGGCCGGTGTGGCCGTGCGGTCTAGGCCCTTCAGTCTGGAACCGCGCGACTGCTACGGTCGCATGTTCGAATCCTGCCTCGGGCATGGATGTGTGTGATGTCCTTAGGTTAGTTAGGTTTAAGTAGTTCTAAGTTCTAGGGGACTGATGACCACAGATGTTAAGTCCCATAGTGCTCAGAGCCATTTGAGCTGATGGAATTTAGTTTCTTCTTAAATCGCCTTATGCAGGAACTTTCACAGATATCTCAAACAGGAAAAGCTCTTTATCCAGGTACGAAGGTTGTAAAACAAACTTCCCACAGTGTGTGTCAGGTTGGTCTTTTCGTCTGATAGCACTGCTTAAGTATTTTGTCTAAGAGGCATCACAAGTAGCGTTCCTGTAGCTGTGGGAATCATTGGCTGAAAACGAGTTTAACACCAGTGGGTACAGCACTGCTAAATATTCAAAATGATTATCAACCTAAGTGTGAGTTCATCCACAAACTGAGGAGTATTTATAATATTGAAGCTAGACTGTGAATCGTTGTCTTCCTTGAGTGTACATCGGAAGGCGTTTACACACACGTATACGAGGGTAATCCCAAAAGTAAGGACTCCTAAGGGACACGCTTGTGCCAACGCAGGCACAAACGAGAGATCCTTAATTTTAATGCTGAGCAAAAACCACAGTAGTACCTGCATAGGGGCAAAGTGATAAAGAGCAAGAGAACGGATACGAAGGCCTCAGGTTCAATCCGTCGTTAGGCCCATGATTTTTGTGTGCCATTTTACACTTATTTCCCGACAGGCAGTGTTTGTTGATGTGAAAAATGCCGAGTTGCAATGTGGTCCGAAAGCCATATTAAGCTTTAGGTTCCCCTAATAACTGGCTAGGTAAGTCAACTCAAAGGTCGGAGTGAATCAGCGGCATACCACCTCCAACAAGACCGTGCCTATTAAAGGACTGTGGTGTTCAAATCACTCTTCCGACTGATGACTGCTTTACTTTCTATGGGTTCTAAAATTGATGATCTTCGGGTTATTAACATTTTAGTGCTCTCATGCTGTAGCTTTGATACCAGTAAACGTAAGTAACCGGCCGAGCACTGTCACCGTTCGAATTGTCAAGGTGGTAGACGACGATGCTGTCGGCCCCAGTTACAGTCTTGGTCATCGCTATGTTTGAGTCGAATACCTCCATGTGACTTTCTGCGAATTTCAAGATATACTTTTATACACTTGGTACGCATCCAAATTTGTATCTGATAAAGCTGTATTTATCAACATGAATAAGATATGTTTTCTGTGCAATATATCGGGCAACACGTTAGTGCAGTGAGATTTCGTTTGTATGATACGCATGGTGCAAGAAATATTTGTGTTTTGCTTGCTTCTGTGATAGGTTTCACCCAACTGAATGCGAGAAGTTGTATTTTTGCATTACGTAACCCAGTGAAAATAACAGTAAACAGGTTATTTGCCTACTTGCTTATTATTCGCGCTTCTCTATGCTTTCCTCAAAAAATAAAAACAAAAATAAAAAAGAGTATCAGAGAGAGAAAACAGAAATGTATTTCAAATATCAGCTCGGTGACACCATGTCCGTCTCGAGATGTAAAGCAAGGATGGTTGATAGGTAATATCTCGTTGTACTAGCGATATGTATGGCTACAGGGTTCTTTCTTTTCTCTCTAGAAACAACAAGAACAGAATTCAATAACAAAGTGGTAAGAACATCTATGCAGTGGGCCAATTAAACACTCAGATTTTCTTGGTTATTTTGTTAATCGTCCTTAATGCAGCAACATCCTTGATAACTGATTCGTTATTACTACCATTTTTATTGTTATTCGTCAGCTCACAACAGCTTCCCTATCACTCATTGCTGCCGATGCATGCAACGAATGAATCAGGATGAATGGAATATGGGATGTTTCGTCACGGACAATATACACATTTATCTCGGAGTCTTGTGTTCGGGGTAATATGAAAGTCTCAATAAGAGAAGACGACAAGGGTTGCCTGTGGTGCAGGCAACAACACCCAACTATTTCTGTCTACTTAACACCATGACAACAGACAAATTGGCGTCTCACTGTATTTTGATTATAGTTCGTTAGCCTTCTTGGGACCTCTTTTTAATACCTCGTGGGAGCAGGCATAATATTTTGCTTTTTCAACACCGAACAATAACACACAAAGATAGTAGATGGGAGGATACAAAGAAACAATCAGATTAATGGGTGTGGATCCAGTTCATCAATAGAAGACTAAACAAGGGGGAAACATTACGAAAGCAATGAATACGCTGGTTAGTATACATTATTTGTATAGATCAGAAGATGAAAAAGTGCAGATCTGCACAGTGCCAGAATCTGTCTTAATGGGCATAATTTTTAGTTTATTCTCTTCTGAATTTTCAAATGACTTAATTATTACGTGGTACAAAATAATTAGTTTGCTGTGTTTCTTACAGATTCCGTTTGTACCAACATTTTTCTACATTCTCGTGCCATTCATGAAATTCTACTTGTATGATCACAAGACTGCACATAGATGCAATCGATTTCGAGGTTCAAAGTGTTTGTTATCTTACTTTTCGTGAAAGGTGCGCAAAGTTGATTTCAAAAAGTAACAAGGTAAGTGTTTTATTCGTATATATTTTGTGGGAAACTATAATCGTGATGGAAGATTGCACACCTAAATGTTTGACGCAACTGGTAGGAGAAAAAGAAAACGCTACATATTAACCAAACCCCACGCCTCCTCACCGTATCCTCCCATATTATGAGCACAGAATTCTCCTCCCATAACACTACAGAGCTGTTCCTAGCACAGCTGAGAACTGGCAACATCGTCGCAAACATTTGGCAACACTGTGACAGTGTAATCACTTCCGCGTATGGTACTGAATTGACTCACCTATCCATTTGAATGACTCTCATGTAATCTAAGACACTGAGTCAGAAAATTCAATTTTTTGGCTAAAGGAATGCTGTTCTTCATACAAGTGACAACTTTTATTATCTTTCACGATGCATTATGAGGCTGAGCGACCAACACCATGATTAGAGTGGTGTGTTGTTAGCAGTGTGTCCGTATCCCCTTGGTACCGCCCATGCCTCGCTTCGCAACGGCTCAATAAGTCGTCAGTTCTAACTGTGGTAGGGGCCAGTGTGTGCAAGCGTTTTTTCTGATTTATTTTATGGGGCTGCGAATTTCTAGAAAAATTCTGTAACGAAATCAGGAGAAAACTTTTATACATCAAATTCTCTTGGTAGCTAGACACAGTAAGTTGAATTACGGTATATTGATAATTTTTACCTATGGACCGTCTGACAGCAACTGAATAAAACACAATTTTGGTGTCATACGCGTTTCGCCTTTATTTTCTGCAAGCCATCATTGTATTGTATACATGTGTGTAAACGGTCTCCCATGCCCACTCAATGAAGACAACGATACACAGTCTAGCTTCAATATTATAAATACGCCTCAGTTTGTGGATGAGTCCACAAATGTGTGTGAAGTCTTATGGGACTTAACTGCTAAGGTCATCAGTCCCTAAGCTTACACACTACTTAACCTAAACTATTCTAAGGACAAACACACACACCCATGCCAGAGGGAGGACTCGAACCTCCTCCGGGACCAGCCGCACAGTCCATGACTGCAGCGCCTAGACCGCTCGGCTAATCCCGCGCGGCAGTTTGTGGATGAACTCACACTTAGGTTGATAATCATTTTGAATATTTAGCAGTGCTGTACCCACTGGTGTGAAACTCGTTTTCAGCCAATGATTCCCACAGCTACAGGAACACTACTTGTGATACCTCTTAGACAAAAAATTACGCAGTGCTGTCAGACGAAAAGATCAACCTAACACAAACCGTGGGAAGTTTGTTTTACAACCTTCGTATCTGGATAAAGAGCTTTTCCTGTTTGAGATATTTGTGAATGTTGCTGCATAAGGCAATTAAAGAAGAAACTAAATTCCTTCAGCTACGCCAATGTTTAAAGAAATCGTCTTGACGGCACTAGATCGTTGTTTGTGAATCTTTTCCCGGCAGTACTCTGCCGCATTTCGCAAGTTGGAAGGCAGAAAGCTTACTGACAAATTTCACACGAGGAAGAGGGGAACGCAATGTCTCCCACTGGATGGTCATGTTGTTTTATTTAAATGATTACAAAATCAGGTAAAACGAACAGTGAAGTGGTCAGTATAAGCACATTACTGTTGTCAGTATGATGTTGCACCGCCCAGGGCCTGTAATGATAAAGCGCCCGTTTAGGTTAGTCGTATACAGAAGTGGAAGAGAGAGCACGACTGAATTCCATAATCCGTGTGCATTGCATACGCACAGAAGTTACTGTTACAGTGTACTAATGGAGTCCAATGAGTGAACTGCATATTTTCCGATGAGAAAGAGCACTGGGAAACAGTCTTCGCTACATTAGGTTACTTAAATTGGTGTCACTCTGAGCTAGAATTTATGGTCAGCGACTAAGTGTAAGGACAATGAGTCGGATGCGGGTTTTGCAACTGTGAAATACTTTCCTACACTACAGAAGCGAATATTGAATTTGAACTAATATTCCGAAAATTTTGAACTTGGACAGCTTAGAATGAAAATCTTTCTGTTTATTGCAAAGGAATACAATTGATTTTCTAAAACATTCTCTGTCATAATCAACTTGAAACAGGTCACGTCGACCAAATCATGTGGAAGAACTGACAGCGACGTATTTCGGAAGGCAGTAAGATACCTTGGCTTTTGGTTTGGCAGCATTCGACATCCATTTCTAGCCGCAAGTAAATGAAGAAAGGCAGCGCGTTTCTGTTATCAAGTAACGTCTTCATCAATTACTTTAGTTTCAATGTAATCTACGAGTAATTGCTGATGTTTGATATTAACATGAAAAGGGTTCCGTAGACAGGGAAAGAACCCGTTCTTGGGCAACTACTTCCATAATGACCAAAAGGCATTAAATTATCTTCAAGCACCTGTGTTCCAGCATCAGTATGAAGAAAATGATATTAATAAGGACGGCAATAATCGATTTATCCGGTAACTTCACACTTCACAGTGGATTTTCTCGAACTAAGATATTTCCTGAATTAGTGAAAATTTCAAAATGGCTTCAAATCGAGGCTATGATGCCTAGAAGAGTCTTTACATAGTGCTGACGTGAGAATAGCATAATCTCCGCGTCAGAAGCTTCCTTCTACTTAACAATTTAATAGACTCGATTTTTTTCCACCGTGACTAATTTTGTAAGCTAAGCACATGATCCGTTACAGTACACTCCTGGGGCTGGGAAATGTGGTTTGGTGGAACAAACTATCACAAGTGCAATGCATGGGCACAAGCATTTAATTTTAAAAGGCACAAACAGATTTACTTTACCTCTGGCAACCTCAAGAGAAAGACGTTATAGTCCAGAATCCGCATTAAACATCACGTTCCTTCATTCCCAACTGGACAGAGCCGGTTCGCTTTGGGAAATGACGGAGTGCGGAAGTCACTGTAAACAGAAATACTGTCTGTCACCAGTAAACTTACTTACATTACATATTTTATTTTATTTGATGAACCGATAGCCACTTAAAAGAACAGGGCTCTTATTTTACTTGTACTTGGTTGAACTAGAGAACTCCGGAATGGAGGTATATCAGACATCTTTCGTGGTTAGTCAACAGGGATGAAAGGGTCTTGATAGGAGTCCCGGTTTATTACAAATATTGTCGTCTTTTATTTTCAAGTTCAGATTTGGTTACTGATATTGGCGAAAATTTCGGTAATTCATGACTCTTCACGGCTAGTCAGCAATATGATTGATTAGATTAGACTGGATTAATACTTGTTCCATAGATCATGAATACGACACTTCGTAAGGATGTGGAACGTGTTATTTTAATGTAAGATTCCTTTACATACCGGTATTCAATTTCTTTAGAACAATTATTTACCCTCTCTCTCATTCTCCTTTATCTTTACTTCTCTATCTCTCTATCTCTCTCTCTCTCTCTCTCTCCCTCTCCCTCTCTCTCTCTCTCTCTCTCTCTCTCACACACACACACACACATACACACACACATTCTTTTTTTACGTTTATTTGTTTGGTGTGCTCGACTATCGGCGACGCACGAAAACGTCCGTGAATGAGTTTCTTAGGTTTGAGTATAGTTACGAAAGAAATATGAAAACAACTGTGAGAGTTTCTGATTTGTGATCCTTAGTTTGCAGTCAGTTCTGAGTATTATTAGTAACTATGCTCCAGTCCCTAAACCTGATTACAGAAATGCGAATCAGACGCATTACGTATTCTAGGCCGTCGCAGCCCCGTCTTTGAAAGGCAAGCTGTGGTCACTTCCCAGGATCACATCGGGTCGTCTTCTTCCTGCTAGTACTGTAACTGAGATTTGGCAACAAGGTAAGGTATATTTGGCAACTCTGTGATCGACGAGTTACTTCCTGGTGTGCACAGAATTAAGCCTCAAAGTTCACTTGAATTTTTCCAGTCATTTCCATTGAATAATCTGAGTTATTATCGCTTCAGGTGTAACAAAAGATTGTAAATTTACGGTTATCAGCCCAGGAAAGTCGTTGCATGTGTAAATCGCAACTAAACTCGTCTTTTAAATAGCGGTTTACGAGTCTAGACTCTATTGGGCTCGTAAGAAAAATGGGCAACACATACCTCTTCGCTAGCTCTGTGGTAACGTGCTGACCTCTGAAAAAGTTTCTGTTATGGTTCGTGGTTCCTGTTTCACTGAATGTAAGGATTTATCCCTTCTGTGTAAGAGCTGTAAGCGTCAGATGAAACATCGATAAGGAAATCGCAAGAAAATACTTTCAGCTCATAGCGCAATGATGAAAAACTTACAATGCTGCAAAACTGGTAACGCCTCGTTCCGTTGCTGACAAGCAAATTTTGGGTTTCTAGGAATACATAACTTTATTTGTCAAATGCCACATTTGCATACCTGTTGAGTATGACATAGCATACCAATTAAACACAGACCCAATCGAAATATAAGTGAGTAGTATTTTACTAATTCGTGCCGATAGAGGCACGCTTGTGTACAGATACTCAGTTTTATCAAAACAGACTTTCGTCGTAAGGTTATCGCGGGTAGTTTTATTACATTTCTTTTAATACAGTGCACAATTTTCATAAGGTTTCTTTTAGTGTTGTTAAAACAATACTAAACATGAGAGAGAACTTATTCATCAACGATATATGCGAATTCTCTGATGTGATCTATAACAGTCTGACATTGCACATGCAGTTTATTGATTACATGCATGTAGAAAACTTGTTCTGAGTTAAAGTTGTCAAACAAGGTTTGAAGAAGAATAAAATGCCACTACCAGACGACAGCTAATGTAGAAAATACTTTTCTGACTATTTTGGCACGATGCACTCTCTCCATACATAATACAAAAGCTTCGAGATGCATCTGCTCCCTGGCCGTCTATTAAACCTGAAAAGAACAAAACGTCGCGGAAGTTAGCCCTTTTTCCACATGCGGCCATGTTGTGTTGAGAAGTGAAGGTAAGTATGTTCAAAGTTCCATTAAATTGGTAACTTCAGCAGTCAGCAGAATTGCGTTGTAAAAATGTAGCAGCGAATGAAATGGAACTTGCGACGTCTTATCTACGGTGGGTGACACTTACTGTGATGCTACTAGCTGTCGTCTACCTACAGCACCTCCAGAAGTCAACAATAGTTCCTCCAGAACTTCCGCATTCCACAGTGCCGTGAGATAATGCATATGACCGGATCTAGACTTCCGAGAGACAGACAGTTACAGCTTTCCTTTCGGACTGCACAACGTTTTCAACAAACAGATAGCGCAATAGAGTAGCTCAAATTGAAAGGAAGATTTCCTCTTTAAATTTCTGCATCCTACACTGTTGGCAGTTCTGTGTATCTGGCAGTTACATGATTTTATTTCGGTGATTACAAAATAGAGTCGAATGTATACACTGGGTAGCCAAGGCAGCTAGTTCATGGCGATTCGGTCAACCAAGTAAATGAATGTACTGAACATGCTGCAAACCACTATAGGGAGCCTCTCATCCAGTGTGCCGCAACGGTGTTATGAAAGAAAAAGGAGTCATACAGAAGATGATTTGGTGGTCTGTTGGATTGATGATAGGTTCGTATGATGATGGTCTGGGTTCGATTCCTACATCTTCCCATGATTTTTAATAGGGAGAGACAGATTCTATTCTCTTCTGGCTACGCCAAGTGAAGAAGGTATAATGGCATTGTGGTCTGAAATTCACATTGAACATGATATTCCTTCTCTACCAAGTAGTCCGTAGGTTGCACCACAATAAAGTCAGGTGTGGCGAAATGTGGGAAGTCTGTCACCAGTAGCCTTTCTTATACTAGTTATTTATTTAAAGTGACGAAACAAACACTATGTAGGGTCACAGGACCCTTATTCCATCTTTTATTTAAGCTTCTGTATGTCGGTAAAATTGATTCTGAACTTAGAATGCAACTCAGAACGCCGTTAACGCAGAATTTGATCCCTTCGTGACAATACAGCTCGACTACCGTTTGTTGTTTGTTCAAAACAGCAGATTCCTCAACATCTCCACATATTGCGCGTGAATGGTTTCGAATGCTGGCCGGGCACTAAATTTTTCATCATGTATTATCAAGCTCTAGCATGAGGACACCTATCTGCTGATGGATCGTAATTTTGATTTTTAATGCATTTTCATTCGTTGTCGCCACTAACAATATCTGACGTTTTGACTCCCAGTGATACACAGAACTATTTGAGAGATCACTCTAAGTTCAAGGATGTTATTCCGAGCTGCTGGTGGAGAAAAATTCTGTAGCTGACGTCTCTTTGTTTGTAGTCAACAACGGTAAGTGTGGGGTTCGATTTCCAGTCAGCATTGAACTCTTCGTCATATTATTTCTAGTTCAAACATGCTTACATGTCGCTGCTGATGTAACAAACCCATATTTAACGTTCGTTTTCTCTAATAAATAACAGCGATAGGTTCTGGGTTAGAGTTCTGGGAACGAAAAAATTAATGTTTCGTCTCGTCATTTCGGTTAATACATCTAGCTACTGCCAAGAAAATCTGATATGTCACTGTTCATTGTGCTTCGATAACAATCCGATTAGGTTCTGGGTTCGAATCCCTGTCCAACACAAAGCTTTACATCACGGCATTTCAAGTAAGTTACTTGTGAAGAAGCAATATTCAACATCTCTCGTAGTTCGTTAACAGGGACAATAGATGCTGGGTAGGAATTCGCGTCCATTAAAAATGTTTACATTATGTAATTTAAAGTTGATATTTGCTAACCGATACTGTCTAAAATCGAGGTATGTCACTCTCTGTATGCCTAGTCAGGAATGACTGCTAGTTTCCGTCAGTCACGAATTCTTAGTCTGCATGATTCGGCTTTGAATGCAAATGCAGAACGAGACGGTTCGTCGTGTCATTTGAAGTTCATACATATTCTTAACTAACTGCTTGTGAATAACTTAAATTTTTAATGTCATTTTGTGTTAAATAGTAAGTACTGTATGTTACCTTGAAGAGGAAATCATGAATACGGCGAACTTACTACGTGCATTACCTATCTGACGTAATAATGCGAGTGGTATCATTTCAGGTATGTCATTTATTGCAATAAATGTGAGCTTACAAGCCTTAAGGACAGTCTTATTTGTGATAAGGTGTTCCCTGATATTTGTAGTATCGTGGTATTGTTTTACATCTTGAGTTATTGCGATACAGAGCCGAGTTTTCTAGTGGTGACTTGATGGAGCCATTTTCAATAATCAAACGATTGTACCAAGGAGCGAGTGGAGGACCTGCTAGACAGCTGCCTCATGTGGGTTGCTTGCGAGTCAGGGGAAATGCAATTCAGGTCGTACGGATACTTTTGAGCACGACTGTACATACCCGTTGTAGACAGAATGCACATAGTTATTGACCAGTACAATATAATCACTGTAAAATTGAATGTTATAGGAAACTTCTGTGTCGTCCATAGCCAGTCACACGTTGGTATTAGGTGCGGTTATTGTAGCGACAGTGAATCTGTATATCGTGGAGAAAATTCTGTGATCCTGTGTGGCTAACAAAGCGCACACAGGTTGTCGATGGACGACCAAACTGTACAGTCTCATGTTAAAGGATTGTAGTACTTCCACGTAGTCTGAAACACCGGAAGAAAAGGTTATCTGCGTGCTACGATGTGCAGCCTGTGAACATATTACAGAAATATCTGTCTTTAAATTTGGAGTCTGGCAATCAGAGAAGTGTTCTACCTTAATAACTAATATCCTTACGGATATAGTGGGTGATTCAAAAGTCATGTTGCATAGGGAAAATGCTGTATAGTGAAGATATCGAAAACTGCGACAAGAGGAACGACCCATCACCACCACCACATCACGAAAATGATTGGTCATGTGCAGTGCGTAGTCCCACATGGGGGCATTCTCATTGGTCCCATATTTTTTACGGCACGTTCACAGCTGCACGCTAGAGACGTCATCGTGAGTAAACATTACTACCCTATTTGGTCGATGTGCCTCTCGAATGGAGATGTACGTCTTTCTTTCAGCAGGATGACGCAACTCCACACTTTGGACTTTCAACGTCTGCCGACTCCTGGATGAGGTTCTTGCTGGACGTGGAATGGTAGGCGGGACCTGTTCGAATGGCCACCTAGGTCGCCAGACCTCACGCCACTAGACTTTGTCTCCTGGGGGGCACCACAAATCTAAACCAACACACAAAGGAGAAAATCACCAGAGCCTGTACATAAATATCAACAGCGACGTCACAGACAGTGATTAGCAGTGTCTGTTGCAATGTTCAGATGTATCATGTGCAGGATGGCAGTCAGTTTGAACACCTTGTGCATGGGAGGTAGGTGCGAGCTACTGACTGGGGTTGGCATTTGCCTTGTGATGGTAAGTTTCAAGTCGTCATTTACCAATGATGTAACAATTTGAAACTTCCTGGCAGATAAAAACTGTGTGCCTGACCGAGACTCGAACTCGGGACCTTTGCCTTTCGCGGGCAAGTGCTCTACCATCTGAGCTACCGAAGCACGACTCACGCCCGGTACTCACAGCTTTACTTCTGCCAGTACCTCGTCTCCTACCTTCCAAACTTTACAGAAGCTCTCCTGCGAAACTTGCAGAACTAGCACTCCTGAAACAAAGGATACTGCGGAGACATGGCTTAGCCACAGCTTGGAAGATGTTTCCAGAATGAGATTTTCACTCTGCAGCGGAGTGTGCGCTGATATGGAACTTCCTGGCGGATTAAAACTGTGTGCCCGACCGAGACTCGAAAGACCGCGAATGGCAAAGGTCCCGAGTTCGAGTCTCGGTCGGGCACACAGCTTTAATCTGCCAAGAAATTTCATATCAGTGCACATTCCGCTGCAGAGTGAAAATCTGATTCTGGAAACATCCCCCAGGCTGTGTCTAAGCCATGTCTCCGTAGTATCCTTTCTCAGATGGTAGAGCACTTGCCCGCGAAAGGCAAAGGTCCCGAGTTCGAGTCTCGGTCGGGCACACAGTTTTAATCTGCCAGGAAGTTTCATATCAGCGCACACTCCGCTGCAGAGTGAAAATCTCATCATGTAACAATTTATTTCTACAACTGAAGCACATGTGTCACATGCATACGTCTCTTAGTATTTTTGCTATCTCCACTAATTACGAGTTTCTGCGATGGATCAACACTGTTCAATTACCAATGAAAGCTTTGTCCTATTGGACATGACATTTAAATCACAATGCGGCACCAGCATGGGAAACTTATCCAAGCGGGATATAATATGTCACTGTTAAACCTCTTTATAAGAAAAGTGACAAGAAAGGGGAACAATTTAGTTACTGCTGTCTTACGCAAAATATTCGAAGAAGTAATGTGCTCAAGATTATTGTCGCATTCAACTACAAAAAATTTACCTAGCACATCACAGTTTAGATTCCAGAAGGGTTTATCGATTTAGAATACATATTAATTCACCAAATACAGCAGAGTCTCAAATAATAAAATTATCATTAGCTGTATTCCCAAGGCCTTTGATTGTGTATATCATGTTATTCTCGCAGAGAATCTATTTTTTATGGAATTGGCGGCCTTACAAACAACTGGTCATACTTAACAAGTAGAAAACAAAGGTTATGTTGAACGAGTCAAACTGTTTTGGAAAGAGAAAAAAATTAGTGGTTGGAAAGAAACCGCAAAGGTAGTCCAACAGGGTTCATACTGGTTCTGTCCCAGTCGTTATATATGTGAATGATCTTCCCCTTAGTTATCAAGCAAAATTGGCTTTTTTTGTAGACGAAAAAGTGTTATAATGAATCTAACTACAGAGAAATCAACTGGAGAATTTATAATAAGCTATCTGTTGAGTTTTTACTATGTTTGAACTTAAATGTGAATTATTTAAATGTTTCTTTGCACAACTGATGTTCATATATGTTCATATGATCTGATCCAACTGAAATGAAATATGTGAGAATCTGCGACCTGTGAACGTTAACTTTGATCAATGATATTCCCTAGTCTTTATCTTGAAACAGTATTGTGGTGTATCTCCTACACTGACGCAGTATTCACCTAGACTTGCCTATAATGTGCCCTATGGTACCTCCAAGACGATGGTGAGCTTCACTTCAGTTCGTGTACCTATACCTGAAATTGATTTGTAGGTAAATGATTAAACGAACCAGGATACCTACGATTATTCCTTTTGAGTTCTAACTTAATATTTCCATTTTAATTTAAGGCGTCAACTGTTACTATACAATAATACCATTTATTTCACCACAATAATTCACTCTGTTCACCACTTAATTAAAATGAAACTTGTCTGACAATTCTCTTATTCAATAGTCACGCCTGTCTTCTGTCTTTAGTATTCTGTCCAAAACAGTCAATTATATCAATTATTCTACAATACTCATGTATCATTCACCGTCATTATCTCTTAAGTCCACAGCTCTTGACGTGGTACGCCTCTCTCCTTTAGTCTTTGCGATGTTGTGACGCTACCTTGGCGTCCTCTCCAGCAGCTAAGCATCCCTACATAACACGCTATCCTATTCAACGATTGCATTACACTTCTTCACGTGATTTGCCAATAACTACAATCGTCTTCCAAAAAATTTCCTTTCTTTTCGGTGCTTTTTACCATTAACTGCTATATAAAATGGGGACGATATCAGGGTGAATTTAATTTTTCGTTTACCTATAAATTAGTTGTAATTATTCATCAGTTGATATAAATGTGAGGTGACATCGAACGTTTCCAGAGATATGGTCACGCCTTTATAACTATTAAAATACAAAATACAATATCTGAAGTTTGTTGGCTTAAAACTCATTAACATTTATATACTCATTATCGAACTGAAGCTGGCTGTTGAGACATAGTGACTTACCGGATTGTCCATCCTGGAGTTGATGTTATCTGTTTTCTATGCATTACTTGTTTGTACTTATTCATATTAAATATAGATGTCAACTTTAATTTATGTGTGTGAGCTTGGAGTTTACAAGTGCTTCTGTTGCATGTAAATGCCAAGCAAAAAGATGAAGTGCTAACAATCTCTTATTACAGATGCTTATCCATGGCATCATAATCTTCCATAACTGTATAATCAAATTTCTTATATGTACAAAAAATCTACCAGAAACTGTTAACAAAATTATCCTGTTCACAAACATATTAATACTTCTAATTATAATAAATATCATACATGCCAAATAGCTCTGCAGATGACGAAGAAATTGATGAAATGTATGATGAGATAAAAGAAATTATTCAGGTAGTGAAGGGAGACGAAAATTTAATAGTCATGGGTGATTGGAATTCGAGAGTAGGAAAAGGGAGAGAAGGAAACATAGTAGGTGAATATGGATTGGGGCTAAGAAATGAAAGAGGAAGCCGCCTGGTAGAATTTTGCGCAGAGCATAACTTAATCATAGCTAACACTTGGTTTAAGAATCATGATAGAAGGTTGTATACATGGAAGAACCTTGGAGATACTAGAAGATATCAGATGGATTATATAATGGTAAGACAGAGATTTAGGAACCAGGTTTTAAATTGTAAGACATTTCCAGGGGCAGATGTGGACTCTGACCACAATCTATTGGTTTTGAACTGTAGATTAAAACTGAAGAAACTGCAAAAAGGTGGGAATTTGAGGAGATGGGACCTGGATAAACTGAAAGAACCAGAGGTTGTAGAGAGTTTCAGGAAGAGCATAAAGGAACAATTGACAAGAATGGGGGAAAGAAATACAGTAGAAGAAGAATGGGTAGCTTTGAGGGATGCTGTAGTGAAGGCAGCAGAGGATCAAGTAGGTAAAAAGATGAGGGCTAGTAGAAATCCCTGGGTGACAGAAGAAATACTGAATTTAATTGATAAAAGGAGAAAATATAAAAATGCAGTAAATGAAGCAGTCAAAAAGGAATACAAACGTCTCAAAAATGAGATTGACAGGAAGTGCAAAATGGCTAAGCAGGCATGGCTAGAGGACAAATGTAAGGATGTAGAGGCTTACCTCACTAGGGGTAAGATAGATACAGCCTACAGGAAAATTAGAGAGGCCTTTGGAGAAAAGAGAACCACTTGTATGAATATCAAGTGCTCAGATGGAAACCCAGTTCCAAGCAAAGAAGGGAATGCAGAAAGGTGGAAGGAGTATATAGAGGGACTATACAAGGGCGATGTTCTTGAGGACAATATTATGGAAATTGAAGAGGATGTAGATGAAGATGAAATGGGAGATATGATACTGCGTGAAGAATGTGATAGAGCACTGACAGACCTAAGTCGGAACAAGTCCCCGGGAGTAGACAACATTCCATTAGAACTACTGACAGCCTTGGGAGAGCCAGTCCTGACAAAACTCTACCATCTCGTGAGCCAAATGTATGAGACAGGCGAAATACCCTCAGACTTCAAGAAGAATATAATAATTCCAATCCCAAAGAAAGCAGGTGTTGACAGGTGTGACAATTACCGAACTGTCAGTTTAATAAGTCACGGTTGCAAAATACTAATGCGAATTCTGTACAGACGAATGGAAAAACTGGTAGAAGCCGACCTCGGGGAAGATCAGTTTGGATTCCGTAGAAATATGGGAACACGTGAGGCAATACTGACCCTACGACTTATTTTAGAAGGTAGATTAAGAAAAGGCAAACCTACGTTTCTAGCATTTGTAGACTTGGAGAAAGCTTTTGACAATGTTGACTGGAATACTCTCTTTCAAATTCTGAAGGTGGCAGGGGTAAAATACAGGGAGCGAAAGGCTATTTACAATTCGTACAGAAACCAGATGGCAGTTATAAGAGTCGAGGGACATGAAAGAGAAGCAGTGGTTGGGAAGGGAGTGAGACAGGGTTGTAGCCTCTCCCCGATGTTATTCAATCTGTATATTGAGCAAGCAGTAAAGGAAGCAAAAGAAAAATTCGGAGTAGGTATTAAAATCCATGGAGAAGAAATAAAAACTTTAAGGTTCGCCGATGACATTGTAATTCTGTCAGAGACAGCAAAGGACTTGGAAGAGCAGTGGAACGGAATGGACATTGTCTTGAAGGGAGGATATAAGACGAACATCAACAAAAGCAAAATGAGGATAATGGAATGTAGTCGAATTAAGTCGGGTGATGCTGAGAGAATTAGATTAGGAAATGAGACACTTAAAGTAGTAAATGAGTTTTGCTATTTGGGGAGAAAAATAACTGATGATGGTCGAAGTAGAGAGGATATGAAATGTCGACTGGCAATGGCAACGAATGCGTTTCTGAAGAAGAGAAATTTGTTAACATCGAGTACAGATTTAAATGTCAGGAAGTCGTTTCTGAAAGTCTTTGTATGGAGCGTAGCCATGTAGGCTGCAGTACGTATTGGGAGATGAAGAATCTTGCACAGGATAGAGTAGCATGGACAGCTGCATCAAACCAGTCTCAGGACTGAAGACCGCAACAACAACAACATCATACATTTACTTCTACATGGCAAAAAAAACAAAATTTCAATACTCAAAAAGGATATCTGTATTGAGATGACGTCTCACAATTCCAGCGTAAGTTCATCTACAACTCGAGCTCCTTGTTTTATTCACAATTATAATTGGACGTCTGCTTAAGTTATATTCCATTCCTTTACACAATGAAATGTCACTTTCTATAGTGTTCTCCCACAGCATAGTAGCATTAGAAACTTCTTGTTCTTCATTCAGTCATTCATATTTACACTAATATGACTAACCTTCTCTCAAGTAACGTCGCTACCTATGTTCAACCATGTTAGGCCTACGCACATTCGCTTCTTTCTGCCTGCTATCATGATCTTAGTTGCTTGTAATTTCTTTTCTACGGCAGAACTTTCCTCATACAGTTTTTTTCGATTCAGATCTGTCCCTTTCACATTCCCCCAGCATTCTCTGTAACTCGATTTTCAAAATGTTTCGCTCATCCTAGAGTTTTAAGAGTTGTCCTGGATCGTTGTAGACATTTCGTTCGGTTTTTGCTTCTTTTACCTCTGATCTTTCCATAGTCGCTTAATTACATGCTGCTCACTGTCCTACTTCAATCTTATTGGTGGTTTTCAACCTTTCTTCTAGTGTTTGAAGAAACATTTCGGAATGAACCAATGAACTATCTATACAGTGTTTTTCTCGTAAGTTTTCAAGGCCTACTTCAGCACCTTTTCTGATTGTCGATTCCTAATTTCACGCTTGAAGTGGTCAAATCTATTCTTCCCTTGTTATTCTTTACTTAATAAATGGCATCCATAATACGTCCTTCCACTATACTGTAACCTCAACTTCAGTTTCATACCTTGACATTTCACTATTACACCTGTCTGCTCAGTTACTTCAATACATTTACACTGAAATGCACCTTTCGCTTTATCTTTGGGAGTGAATACTGTAGTACTCGTACGTGACTTAACAGCTTCACACTTCTTTAAATCATCCTCTGAAATTATTTTAGCTTCATCGGCAGTGTCTACAATCATCAACACTTCAATTTTGCCAGAGTTTACATCAGTTTCACGACATAGGACAGATTTCTCCACATGTTTATTTGCCCAATAATGTAAAATGTCTGACAGGTAGAAAATCAAGTTTTAAATCTTCTTTACAGCTTCTGCTGCTCAATAGACATATTTTTATTTAAGAACTGGTAGCATCAAACAACACTAGTTTTTCAGTGTAGTTCCTTCGGTATACTGAGATATAATATGTTCATCAAAGTTAAAACCAAGCATACTTACATATCCTGAAAATTCTTCGTTCCATGTAATTTCGATAAAAACACAGTTCTAATGATTTATGGAATATGTAACTACTTGTCTAAGTAAAATACCTTTCTGTTAGTTGTTTGGACACGAACTGAAGAGAGTCCATCGTCCGTATTTATTTTGGTTCCGTGTACCTGCTAGTGTTTCAACAGCAATACCTTGAGAACATCCCATGTGTCAGTTATCAAAAGAACCTTCGTTCTTGGATCCCGTAAGAAATCACTACTTAATTATGAGTCGTCCACACATGCCGTAAAGTGGTAGCATCTTTCTGTAATTCGCTGACAACGTGTAGATAGTTCGTTGTGCTATTTGTACTCCTAAAACAAGCTTCTTCTCTTCCAGGTTCAGGCATAAAGTGTTTCGTGTTCTCTTAGTAAGAGTTTTTGAAAAAATAACTTTTATATCACTGACAAATAACTAAGGACCCTGCAATTCTTCACATCTCCCCTGCTGTATCCGTTAAAACAAATACAGGCATTCTTAATCATTCTTTAGTTCATATTAGCAAGTATCATTAAACACCAGAGGCAAATTCGTTCATCCGCGCTACACGTACAATAAATCTGGTTTGCTTGCGTAATAGGTACGACAAACGATAAGCATTTGGAAGGGCTGAGGTTTAAATTCCCATGCCGTCGTACAGATTTAGGTTTTCTTTAGTGCCCCTACATAATTGAAGAGGAATGGCAGAATTTACCCTTTGAAATAAACACTAACGCTTTCCCTCGCCTTACTTGTTCTATTCTAGTAAGAACTTCATTCCTAATGACAGTGTCGTTGGTGGAAAGTTTAACCATAACTCTCCTTTTCATACACATTCTATAAACGGCTGTTGCTGCTCCTGCTTCATCCAAGGCACCTTTCATGCAAAATGATAGCCAAGCTGCTTCCTTCTTTGGCCGGCCGGCGTGGCCGTGCGTTTCTAGGCGCTTCAGTCTGGAACCGCGTGACCGCTACGGTCGCAGGTTCGAATCCTGCCTCGGGCATGGATGTGTGTGATGTCCTTAGGTCAGTTAGGTTTAAGTAGTTCTAAGTTCTAGGGGACTGATGACCACAAATGTTAAGTCCCATAGTGCTCAGAGCCATTTGAACCATTTTTTTTGCTTCCTTCTTTTCGTAGTCTAAGCACATGTTTTTTTACCGCTACGTTCTCTGTCAACTACGAGTATATAAACTTGGCGCTAGGTTTCATGAAGTTTGCAACTTGGCATTCTGCACATAGCTTTTCCTTAGCGTACACCCGTCACGTGACTGGTATCTAGCAACAGGACATTTTTCTTTCTACTTCGATCCGCTTAGTCTTAAAGTTTTTCCTACGTATTTATTGAATATTCCGTCAGTTCTTGGAAGAACATCGACATATTAATAACCTGAATACACAGTATTAATGTTTCACAGTAAGAATTTTTAATAGTTCATTATGAACCTGCTATCGGCTTCTTAGGCCATCGTCAAACCAGCCAGTAGGAAAAAAAAAACAGAAAAAATTAATCGATTAATTCATCTTAGACAAATCATCTCAAGAATTAAATACTTAGAATAGCAGATAAGAAAATTGTGTTAAGTTATCTGACGACGGCCTAAGAAGCCGAAGGCCAGTTCATAACGAACTATTAAATAAATATTATTGTGGAACATTAATACTACATATTCAAGTTAATAGTTGTTTCTATGTGTCTGCTGCACTCTACTTCGCTCAAAGTCTAGTTGAGGCTCTTCTCCTGTGTTAGGTAGCATGTCAGTCTGAAATGTGACTGCCTACTTAGAAATACGCCATTTCTGATTCTCTTTGTAGAGCCAAAATCTTTCTTTCCTGTTCTACGTTTCACTTTTCTTGACTGGATCACCTACAACTCAGTGAGAGAGCCTCATATGGTACTTTACTAGCGTCCGTACTACAATCACCACAATGAGACACTGATCCACGGCCCTGAACTGTTTCCCCCAGACTGAAACTCGAAACCACATGGGCACTAGAACAACGGTCGATGACGAAATGAAGTATTAGGGAGATATAAAGAACAAAAAAACTTAAAATACCTGGCAGTTCCGCGTGCTCGTTAATAGGCCACTCGAAATAATAATAACAAGAAGAAGAAGAAAAAGGAGAAGAAGAAGAACAACAACAATAACATAAGTCACCGACCGTAATTACTATAGACGTTATGACTACAATGTTGTACTGTTGGTTTGTCTTGTGTATATGATTTTGTGGGTTAGAGGAGTGGTTGTGGGGAGTGTGCTAGCTCAGAAGTACTGTGAGCTACCGGACGAATCGCTACCGACTGTGGAACAATTATTGCCATGCAAATAGTGAGCGTGACACGGTCTGTCCGCAACAGTGAGCTTTCGCATATAAATAGCCTGTTTCGCGTTTAACCAATGAGGAGGACACCGGCAGACACACCGACGAGAAACAAATAAACACAACTGGTAGTTTTCAGAGCGTAATTCTAACTTTAACGGTTATTTTGAGGCAACAAATGACAGGCAAGGGGGAAATTCTACATACTGCTACGTGATAGGTACGGGATTCATGGGATGTAAAGTACAGTCAACGGTCAGCATTAAATTAAACAGCAAGGAACAAAACTGAAAGGCCAGCAGATACCAATGATGATAGTGGACTTCTGTGGTACTCCATCAAGCTGAAAGTAAGGAGATCTCATGAATGGAATGGGAAGCACACTGTGGGTACAGATACGTACTAATGGTAAACAAAACCTAGGAGCAAGTGGCCATAAGCGTTAGAAAGGGTAACATCGACTTCATTGATACATGATTGTGTTTTTCAAAATTATTTTCTTTTGATTTTCGATTCCTTGGCCACGCACCCAACTTCCACACATATATTAACACGATACACATGTAGACCATAAAAAATTGTTTCAAACATCGCATTAGTAATTTCTTCACCTTTTGTTGTCCTAACGTGTAATATTGTGGTTTGTTGATAATTTTTGTTAAGGCTACAATTGAATGAAACACAGTTTTTGTGCCTTATGCGTTTCACCTTTATTCTTTGCAAGGTACCTTCAGTGACCTGGAATATGGAAATACGCTTGTTTATACTATTTAGTTTACATTTAGGACAATGTACATGTCAGTTATAAACAGTTCTGGCAGTTGTTTGATTTTTTATAATGTAGTAATAATTTAAAGTTCTACTTACAGTTTTTTGTTGTAATTAGGTGGTCCCAAAGTAAAAATTATCAAAATACTGTAACATTAATAATTCTTTCGGAAAAATTAATAACAAACGGGGGAGTCATTCTAATATTTACATTGTTATAAAACTCACATATTGAATGTTAGAAGTTGTTTGATTTAAATTAAAGTACAGTCAAATCACAAGTATCATGTACTATTAAACGCCTAACAGGAGGTGAACGTTTGTTCAAAACGTACAGAAAAGTAGTAAGGTACTAAATGCGGTAAGCAACAACAGGGACCATTTAAATTAATTTCTGAAGAGATAAGGGACCTATTCGAACTATTTTAAGTATAATAAAAACAACATGCAACGGTAATATTTACTAGATAGTATCGTATGATGTGTTTGTATTAATTGCTTTATATCTTTTTAGGTAGTCGTGATGGATATGTATCCAATGAATAAACTACTTTTCTTAAGATAATCTATCGAAATTCCCTCCTTACTGAAACAGAATAACATTAGACGCCGGCGGAGTTATCTTATTAAGTACTTAATTAGCTGTTTTTCTTCAGCTCTTAATACAAGGCAATCAGATAGAAGACGGTTGACACTGAAAGACATCTTCTTTTTCTTGACCTAAACCGAATACATGAGCTACGTGACATCATTAAAATTCTCCGAAAATATACCCCTTTTATCCAAGATTTTGATCCAAGAATAATTATGAACGCTGTCTGACTACTGTATAATTGAAATACTCAGGTGTAGGAAATGCTTCCATTACGCAACGGAAAGAAGGCGAACGTAAACGAATATCTGACTGACTACAAAATTACTGTTAAGAGTACATGCTGTGACTTACTGTGAATGTGACCTTCCTTATGGGCAGATCACATGCAATGAGAATCTAAAATGGCGCTTTTGTAAGCATAACGCCTATCGACGAAAAGAGTTTGAAATAAAAGTCGCGTCGAACACAGTCTGGAAAAGCATGAAGTCTCGATGTTTCACCAACAATGACTTACCTTAATGATTGTAATGTGCATGCAAAAAAACTCAAATAACTTATTTTTTCACTAAGAATTGTACTGAAGAGAGAATATACATGATAGTTCTATCTCAGATCAAATATTATCTCACATAAAAATATAAGAGCATATGTGAGCTGAACAGTTCCAAAAACCACGCAAACTTTATGAATGAGTGTGGGAAGGGACTAAATTGAAAATAACTTAGTGAAATTCTTTGTTATTAACAAGTTACTCAACAAGCAGTGGCAACAACAAAGTTATATTTGACCTGTGATGCACCACGTAATCTAAATTTTCACGAAACAAGAGGATCAGAAGAAAAGAAAATTGCATACTCTCTAATAAACTATGACCAATATTAAAATAATGTGAAGGTAACGAATGCCATTTTCTTATCTCACGGATGGACAAACGGATGGACAACTGAAATACCTATACTGTTCCGTGAGAATGGAAAAAAAACTCTCCCTTTTAACCATGGATACTAAGTCACAACACGACTGCAACTACATGTATAGTTCTGAAAGAATTAGAAACAAAATATTACGCCACGTTGTGTTAGCATAGCCCCAACCTCACCATAATACTAATGGATTGGTGCATAATTTCGTAGCGTATTCCAGTAAGTTTAATAAATACAACAGATACAAATAACAGAGACTTTAGTTGAAATCCATCTGCAAGACGTCCCAGTTGTTGACAGTAAATGTCGGCAGGGATGGTTACACCTCGGGAAACCAATTCGTAGTACGCCACACCGTCGCTGTTCCACTAGATGCGTAACATTGGCTTTTGTGGATGCACGCATGTCTTTGTATGGGGAATTGCTGATTTGTTTGGGCTAAACCATTCCTTTGTTTTCCTTATGTTGGCATTAAGACACATTTATCGTCACCAGTAATGATACAGGACAGGAACGGTCCGTGTTGTTGACGAGCCAACTTATGACGGACAAGAGAGACGCACATATGACCAACCGCTGATTTTGTGATTTTGGCTCAGAGAATGCAATAACGATACACACGATTTTTGAGCCTTCCCCAGTGCATGCAAATGTCGCACGGTGGTGGAATGGTCACTGTTCATCACATCTGCCGGTACTCGAGTGCACTGATTTGGTTCGTTGTGGAATAATGCGTTTCAACGGTCTTCATCAAATCCCGAAGGTCTTCCTCAACTTGGAAGGTCACTAATGTCAAAACGACCTTCCTTAAAACGAGAAAAGCCCTTTATTTCCGTGCTCTGTCCAAAGTCAATATCCCCAAACACTGAGCAAATGTTACTAGCTGCCTCCGCTGCTGTCGTCCCTCTATTGAACTCAAACAAAAGAATATGTTGGAAATGTTCAGATTTCTTCACTTAGCACTCCATTTTATAGCATTCACAGCTCCACCCACTATCCTTGGATGACAAAATGGGAATTTGTAAACTCAAATAGCAACAATGAACTACAAATAAAAAAACGAAAATCGATAAATAAACCCCTAGCAACCGGACTACCAACATGGAAAACAAAAACGCTACGATCCTAATAGTATAAGTGTGAGTGAAACGAAAACGAAACGCTTGGAAAAAAGTAAGTAAACTGTTTATTATTTATCCCACTGTGAGACAAGACTGTCGATGGATTCACGGAAAATTATTTTTGGGTGCCTACTGTATCGTCTCTCTCTCTCTCTCTCTCTCTCTCTCTCTCTCTCTCTCTCTCTCTCTCTCTCTTTCTTCCTTTTTGGTATGAAAATACTTTGACTTTTTAATGTAAGATGTGGTCGGAATTGTTGGAAAAAAAAGGTGAAGGATATTTAATATACTGTTCGCGTCCCGTATATTCTGCACGCTGGTAAATGCGGCTTAGATATACGCCGACGATAATCAGGGTTGCTACGCAAGCACAAATGTTAGTAAAAATGCGTACAGTTTTGCTTATAATGATTTAATTACGCTACCTAAACTCGCGGCTAGCTCAAAGATAATCAGAAGTTACTGTTATTGCCCGTTAAATTGATTGTTGCGAAGAGAAAGGCTATATAACCACTTATGTAGCCTACGGATTTTTACTAACGATAAATAATTTTCATAGAGAGCAAGTTGACTTCATTTTAAGTTAAGCATTTCCTTGACAGGAATAAATTTAACTGCAAACTCATCCATATCTTAAGGCAAACCCAAGCCTTGTTGCCTACTGCAGTTATATCTATGTAAGCAATTCCGTAAAAATTCTAACAAAATGAAATTGCAAACATTAATACTTGAAAATTACTATCAATATTCAAAGTATTTATAATGTTAACTTGAGGGAAAGCCCAATATTTAATATTTAATGGTTCCTGTGCGCCATTACGACAAAAGAAAGCCATATGGGCAATCTTCCACACAACTCATCTTAAATAACTATTTTTCACTTAAATATTTCCACAGGAAGGAGAGGCTTTGAATAACAGGAGAAATTCGCATTTTACCTTATATTATAAAATTTAATACGTACATCAAATACTTATTACGTCATAACAGCTAAGCGACTTAATTCTTCAGCAGCAGAGACAAAAGTATTATTTGATCGTTGAACCAAGTCCTTTTTAACCTTAATGAGATAAGATGTCCACGGTTACAAGGAATGTCTTGACATTGTATAGGTACTCTCTGGTATTAAATTGCATATTTTATTTGCGTATTTAACACAAAAATATCAAATTGACGAGTTGTAGTTTTTATAGCTATCTATCGTTTAGCTACGGTTTTTAATCTACAGAAATGTACTTAGTTTTGTACCTTTTCTTAGACCTCACATTTACACGTCTGGTATACGTTAACTTTCATTTATATTGGGCTTTCCAGAAGACGACCGAGCGAGGTGGCGCAGTGGTTAGACACTGGACTCGCATTCGGGAGGACGACGGTTCAATCCCGCGTCCGGCCATCCTGATTTAGGTTTTCCGTGATTTCCCTAAATCACTCCAGGCAAATGCCGGGATGGTTCCTCTGAAAGGGCACGGCCGACTTCCTTCCCCATCCTTCCCTAATCCGATGAGACCGATGACCACGCTGTCTGGTCTCCTTCCCCAAACCAACCAACCAACCAATCCAGAAGACGTCACACTACGGAAACATGATTGCACCCAGACGTTAACCTTTCCTCTCGAACTAAATCTATAACAACAAATATCCTTCTCCAGGACTCTAAAATATGGATTTCGCGTGAGGAGAGATCGGCGCTGGGTCGAGGATGTGCAAGAACTTCCCAGCGAAACTTCTGCAGCGTGGTCACCCAAATGCTTGTAAGATCGTTGCGAGTACGCTGCAGAATTTCGCTGGGGAGCCCTTGCACATCCTCGACACAGCACCGATCCCTCTCTATGCGATTTACACATTTTTGGAGCCTTGAAGAATGACACCCATGTCTTCGATTTGCTTCGTACGAAGAGGTGCATGCCTGGGTGCCATCATGGTTCCGTTGGCAGTCGTATTTTTGATAAAGGCATTGTTCATCTTGTCTCACAATGAGACAAATGTGCTAATGTTTATGACGATTGTTTTTGAAATAATGAACAATTTACTCCCTTTTTCCATCCGTCTTTTTCTCATTTGACTGTGGCTTCGCATCGGAACGCAATTTGAACTCAGTGCACACAGATTCCACAAGCCAGCCATGACAAGCGTGGAGATGCAGCGCAACCACCAACAGGAAACAGCACAGAATGCGGAACGCAGAATGATTTTGTCTGGCATTCAACGGACCACGCTTCGACCAAACTCTTCCGCGTGTGTACCTGATGGGTTCACCCAACGATACTTCAAAAATTCTTCGACTACACATATACCTTAACCTTGCCAACAAAAGACAGTAATATACTTACTAATCGAGAACCCGAGTACAGAATGTCCTTGCAGTACTTTAGCGATTCAACACCCCACGTAAAAATAAATAACACGAAAGGTGATTTTTAATGAACGGCTTTCAACATCAACAATTTTCATTCCCACACTTCCGCATAGAACAAGAGGTGATGCAAATGATTTGGAAAATTTCCATAGTTTAACGTCATCCTGATAAAGTTCGAGGTTGCGTTTACATAGAAATTCCTTCTGTGGAACCAGTATGATGAAGATCGCTTGCAACAGTGTCGAAACGGTGCTCTACAAAACTACTTGACGATGCTGTCACATACCAGGTTGATGAGTAAATTCGTAGCGGTTTTGTTTTGCATGCTGGTAGTACGGTTGCAATGGGTTTATTTATCGATTGTCATTTTTTATTTATGGCTGACTGTTGCTATTACAATTTACATATTATCATTTTATCCTCTGGAGATAGTGAATGGAGCAGTGGGCACTAGAAAATGGAGTGCCAAGTGGGGAAATCGGAACGTTTCTGACATGTTGTTCTCTTTGAGTTCAGTATAGGGGTGACAGTATCGGAGGCAGCTAGGAACATTTGTTCCGTATATGGGGATAAAGCTGTTCGTCAGAGGACGGTAAGAAACTGCTTTTCTCGTTTTGAGGAGGATCGTTTCGGCATCAGTGACTCTCCAAGTTGAGGAAGACTTTCGGAGTTTGATGAAGATCGTTCAGACGCATTAATTCACACTGTTCTACGTCAGTGTACTCGAGAACTGACGAACGTGATAAACTGTGATGATTCTACACTGTGTGACTTTTTCATGCAGTGGGGAAGGTAAGAAATAGGGGGTATGGATACAGCATGCTCTAAGCCAAAATCATACAGATCAGTGGCTGGCCATATATGCATCTCTGCTTGATCGTCGCCAATTGGCTCTTAAACAACTCCGATCACTCCTATCCCGTATCGTTACTGATGAAGAGAAATGGTGTCTTTACGCTAACACAAGGAAAAGAAAGGAGTCGTTGAGTCCAAACAAAGCAGCAATTCTCGGTACAAAGACCTGTGCTCATCTCCAAAAGATAATGTTATGCATCTGGTGCAACAACGATGGTGTGATGTACTAAGAGCTATCAACAGCTGACACGTCTTGCAGACGCAATTCAAGAACAATGACCATGGAGACTGCGTGACATAATGCATTCTGCTTGACTGACGAAAAACACCATTCAGGAGTTGATTTGGAACTCATTCCCCACCTGCCTTATTCATCTGATCTTGGGGCCTCAGATATTGATCTTCCCAGCTCTGGGAAAATACAGGGAGCGAAAGGCTATTTACAGTTTGTACAGAAATCAGAATTCAGTTATAAGACTCGAGGGACATGAAAGGGAAGCAGAGGTTGGGAAGGGAGTGAGACAGGGTTGCAGCCCATCCCCGATGTTATTCGATCTGTATATTGAGCAAGCAGTAAAGGAAACAAAAGAAAAATTCGGACTAGGAATTAAAATCCATGGAGAAGAAATAAAAACTTTGAGGTTTGCCGATGACATTGTAATTCTGTCAGAGACAGCAAAAGACCTGGAAGAGCAGCTGATCGGAATGTACAGTGTCTTGAAAGGAGGAAATAAGATGAACATCAACAAAAGCAAAACGAGGATAATGGAATGCAGTCGAATTCAGTCAGGTGATGCTCAGGGACTTAGATTAGGAAATGAGACACTTAAAGTAGTAAATGAGATTTGCTATTTGGGAGCAAAATAACTGATGGTGGTCGAAGTAGAGAGGATATAAAATGTAGACTGGCAATGGCAAGGAAAGCGTTTCTGGAGAAGAGAAATTTGTTATCATCGAGTATAGATTTAAGTGTCTGGAAGTCATTTCTGAAAGTATTTGTATGGAGTGTAGCCGTGTATGGAAGTGAAACATGGACTATAAATAGTTTGGACAAGAAGAGAATAGAAGCTTTCGAAATGTGGTGCTACAGAAGAATGCTGAAGATTAGATGGATTGATCACATAAGTAATGAGGAAGTATTGAGTAGAATTAGGGAGAAGAGAAATTTGTGGCACACCTTGACTAGAAGAAGGGATCGGTTGGTAGGACATGTTCTGAGGCATCAAGGGATCACCAATTTAGTATTGGAGGGCAGCGTGGAGGGTAAGAATCGTAGAGGGAGACCAAGAGATGAATACACTAAACAGATTCAGAAGGATGTGGGTTGCAGTAGGTACTGGGAGATGAAGAAGCTTGCACAGGATAGAGTAGCATGGAGAGCTGCATGAAAACAGTCTCTGAACTGAAGAGTGGTTCAAATGGCTCTGAGCACTATGGGACTTAACATCTGTGGTCATCAGTCCCCTAGAACTTAGAACTACTTAAACCTAACTAACCTAAGGACATCACACACATCCATGCCCGAGGCAGGATTCGAACCTGCGACCGTAGCAGTCGCACGGTTCCGGACTGAGCACCTAGAACCTGAACTGAAGACCACAACAACAACAACAACAACAACAACAACATCAGATAACCTTGAAGGAACTTCCGTTCCAGATGAAAACGCGCTCCGAACACGGCTTGACGAGTTCTTGCCTCAAAACGATGTGACTTCTACTGTCGCGGAGTGGAAAAGTTACGCCATCATTGATAGACTGTTGTAAACGGTGAAGGAGAATACAGTATTAATGACCAAAGTTTCAGTTACGTGTATCAGTTTTGTTTGTTAAACTCGTGGAAACACGCTACGTACTTATGCCCCAATATGTAAGGTGATGAAAGCAGTGGAAGCACATTTTTACTCAATATACTTAACGTGACAACTTTGTATGGTGCTTATTTGACAGTACTGCTGTTCCTGTATGTGTCCTTGCTGCTAGGTAAAATGAGAGAGTTAGGAAAGTCACGAAATATGAGGGCTGCAGTGGAATCTGAGTGCAAATAGAGGAAAGGAAGGGGGGGGGGGGTGAGGTGGCTGGGAGAGATGGCATGGTAGCGGGGGCACTCTTGTGACGATAGTGTGTGTGTGTGTGTGTGTGTGTGTGTGTGTGTGTCTTGTAACTGCTGGCTCCTGGCAGATATTTTCGCGCGTCATTTCCCGCTCATTGTCACCAGCGGAATATGTGTCGTCACCGTGGAGAGTCTAATCCTTAAACAGACTTAGCGAAATCTGACCACATCATTCAGGGTGTACTAGGAATATACCGAAGTTCCAAAGTCCGATCTCAAAGGTAACTAATGTTCACGACCGTTACAGCGAGTATTTATAGTAAACGTGATTTCCCGCGCCCGGGTTCCCGGATTCGATTCCCGGCGGGGTCAGGGATTTTCTCTGCCACGTGATGAGTGGGTGTTGTGTGATGTCCTTAGGTTAGTTAGGTTTAAGTAGTTCTAAGTTCTAGGGGACTGATGACCTCAGAAGTTAAGTCCCATAGTGCTCAGAGCCATTTGAACCATTTGAGCCAAACGTGATTTGCATCCTCGTAGTGTCGCTACTAGTGCCTTTCTTGCGCGAATAATGTGAAGTCTGAACAGACATCATCTTTGAGAAGTAGAATCACACCTACCAACTTTTGTTTATGCGGCGCAACTCCTTGGAACTGCGATTTTTTTCCGCTATTGTATGATATTTGAACTTGTAGTGTTATGGGATACCTTTGAGCCCTTGCAGTAATCAAGGTCCTACTTTTTGTTCTAGCAGCTGCGGCGGCGGCGGTGGCTGTGATTTGACGTGAGGTCCCGACCATGGGGTGAGTGAAACCTTTGTGCCGAATCTTCTGTTCACGGCCATATGCTTGGGTTCTTCTAAAGTTGTCTGATTTATTCCACAACTCTACTGTAATATCCATTATAGAAACATGTTAAACTGCCGATTTCTGATAGAGGATGCATCAGTTTAATTATATTAAATTTTTACTAAGAAAAAGTACCACAAAACTTCATGTAAGGTGGTAACGGAGCTTCGTATTACTTCGCAACTGAGATTTTAATAAATGCACAATTACGCTTAAACTGATTTATTAGCACTGTAAAGTTCATCGACAGTGAGGCGTTTCCAAGATACTATCTTCCAGTGAGCTGAATACTAAACTGGGTGACTACTCAGTTAAGCCAGGGCGTGACGCTATACGCCTCAGTCACGATGTTAGGTCGGGACAAGCAGTCAAAATGTTCTGCTAAGCAAGAGAAATGAAATTAATGTTTAATAATTAGAAGTGGTGATGTTTATGTTTAGTTCGTACTTCAATGAAAGCTCTCGCCAGTATAGCGTAACCACCAAACACCGTCAAGGTTTTCTACGCAAAACGCCTTTGAATTTCTCTCCAGTTTAGTATTGAGCTGGCTGGTATCTTGTGATGCTTTTTCTTTGTATATGAGTACCTCCAAGATTGCTACGAGCTCTGCCGTCGTTGTTCTCATTACAAAAGAGAGTTTACACATTCCAAACTGCATAGTTGTTGCATCAGTGTAAGCACAAAGATGATCCTGCATGGCTGAATCAGAAGATAAACATTAGTTTACGATGCAGAGGACCGTAGAAGTGGAAAACGATGGTAGAATAATTGAAAATATAGGAAAAACTGAAGCTGTGAGATCCAGAAAACATGAAGGTTCCTTTAAAATGTCATTAGAAGGAAAGACCTTGGAACAAATAAAATCTTTTATGTACTTAAAAAGTTCTGTGACAGAAAGTAGAGGCTGTAAGGAGGAAAAAAGTAATAAAATATCTGTGAGTAAAAGAGCTTTTGTTCAGTGAAAATTTTCGTCAGAGCAAAACCATTGCTGCAAAATTAAGAAAAATACTGGCCAACTCGTATGTCTGTAGTATAGTACACTGCGGTGACAAAAGTCACCGGATACGTCCTAATATCGTGACGGGCCTTCTTTTGCCCGAAGTAGTGCAACATCTCGATGTGACACAAACTCAAGTCGCTGGAAGTCATGCCATGCTGCCTCTATAGCCATCCATAATTCCGAAAGTTTTGCCAGTGCAGGATTTTGTGCACTAACTCACCTGTCAATAACGACCTATAAATCTTCGATGCGTGACCAAATCATTCAATTGAAGTGTTCACACTGTTCTTCAAACCAATGGCAAATAATTGTGTCCTCGTGACATGGCACAGTGTCATCGATAAAAATTCCATCGTTGTTCGAGAATATGAATTCCACGAATGGCTAAAAGACGTAGCCGAGCATAATCATTTCCAGTGAAAGATACATTCAGTTGGACCAGAGGATCCAGTATATTACAGATAAACACAGCCCACAGAGTTATGGACAAAAAATGGTTCAAATGGCTCTGAGCACTATGGGACTGAACTTCTGAGGTCATCAGTCCCCTAGAACTTAGAACTACTGAAACCTAACTAACCTAAGGACATCACACACATCCATGCCCGAGGCAGGATTCGAAGCTGCGATCGTAGCGGTAGCGCGGTTCCAGACTGTAGCGCCTAGAACCGCTCGGCCACACCGGCCGGATAGTTATGGACACACCATCAGCTTGCACAGTGCTTTGTTGACAACCTGGGTCCAGGACTTCTTGGGGTCTGCGCCACACTTGAAACCTACCATCAGCTCCTACCAACTGAATTCGGGACTCATCTGATCAGGTCACGGTATACCAGTCGTCTAGGGTGCAACCGTCATGGCCACAAGCCCAGGAGACGCGCTGCAGGCGACGTCGTGTTGATGGCAAAGGAACTCGCATCGGGCGTCTGCTGCCATAGCCTATTAACCCCACATTTTGCCGCACTGATCTAATGGATATGTTCGTTGTACGTTCGACATTGATTTCTGCTGTTATTTCACGCAGTCTTGCTTGTCTGTAAGTACTGACAACTGTACGCAAACGCCGCTGCTCTCGGTTGTTAAGTGAAGGCTGTCGGCCGCTATCTATCTACATCTACATCTACATCTACATGCATACTCCGCAAGCCACCTGACGGTGTGTGGCGGAGGGTACCTTGAGTACCTCTATCGGTTCTCCCTTCTATTCCAGTCCCGTATTGTTCGTGGAAAGAAGGATTGTCGGTATGCCTCTGTGTAGGCTCTAATCTCTCTGATTTTATCCTCACGGTCTCTTCGCTAGATATACGTAGGAGGGAGCAATATACTGCTTGACTCCTCGGTGAAGGTATGTTCTCGAAACTTTAAGAAAAGCCCATACCGAGCTACTGAGCGTCTCTCTTGTAGAGTCTTCCACTGGAGTTTATCTATCATCTCCGTAACGCTTTCGCGATTACTAAATGATCCTGTAACGAAGCACGCTGCTCTCCGTTGGATCTTCTCTATCTCTTCTATCAACCCTATCTGGTACGGATCCCACACTGGTGAGCGGTATTCAAGCAGTGGGCGAACAAGCATACTGTAACCTACTTCCTTTGTTTTCGGATTGCATTTCCTTAGGATTCTTCCAATGAGTCTCAGTCTGGCATCTGCTTTACCGACGATCAACATTATATGATCATTCCATTTTAAATCACTCCTAATGCGTACTCCCAGATAATTTATGGTATTAACTGCTTCCAGTTGCTGACCTGCTATTTTGTAGCTAAATGATAAAGGATCTATCTTTCTGTGTATTCGCAGCACATTACACTTGTCTACATTGAGATTCAATTGCCATTCCCTGTACCATGCGTCAATTCGCTGCAGATCCTCCTGCATTTCAGTACAGTTTTCCATTGTTACAACCTCTCGATACACCACAGCATCATCTGCAAAAAGCCTCAGTGAACTTCCGATGTTATCCACAAGGTCATTTATGTATATTGTGAATAGCAACGGTCCTACGACACTCCCCTGCGGCACACCTGAAATCACTCTTACTTCGGAAGACTTCTCTCCATTGAGAATGACATGCTGCGTCCTGTTATCTAGAAACTCCTCAATCCAATCACACAATTGGTCTGATAGTCCATATGCTCTTATTTTGTTCATTAAACGACTGTGGGGAACTGTATCGAACGCCTTGCGGAAGTCAAGAAACACGGCATCTACCTGCGAACCCTTGTCTATGGCCCTCTGAGTCTCGTGGACGAATAGCGCGAGCTGGGTTTCACAAGACCGTCTTTTTCGAAACCCATGCTGATTCCTACAGAGTAGATTTCTAGTCTCCCGAAAAGTCATTATACTCGAACACAATACGTGTTCCAAAATTCTACAACTGATCGACGTTAGAGATATATATTGTCTATGGTGAGAGGTAATGCCTGAAATTTGGTATTTTCACACAATCTTGACGCTGTGGATCTCGAATATTAATTCTCTAACGATTTCCGAAATGGACTGCGTCTAGCTCCTACTATCATTTCGCAGCCAAAGCCCGAGAATTCGCTCGGGCGGCCACAGTCTCGTCTGAAACCTTTTCGCATGAACCATCTGAGTACAAATAACAGATCCGAAAATGCACTTCTCTTTTATACCTTGTGTACGCTATACTACCGTCGTCTGTGTATGTGTATATCGCTATACCACGACTGTAGTCACCTCGGTGTATTACAATCGACAGTTGCTAATTCGAACCTCGACAAACCGAATTTGTCGATAAATCTAAATAACAGTCCTCACCCTTGAAAGGAACTCCGTTAATTCCAAGAAATTAAATATGTTTTGGTACACTCAATAAATGAAAGTGATACTCGGTAATTCGAATTGATGCGTTATTCAAATCTGTGCGACACTCCTTTGTTTACTCAAGAACACATATTTTTCTACAGTACATAACTGAGTTGTAAAAAGACTTCAAAGAAGTAGAAGTGTTTACCTCCCACAGAAAGAAACTTGTCTTGAAACACTGGAAAGTGGAGTGAAAAAGAAAGATGTAGCGAAAACTTTCGGGATTCCTCCACTCACACTACAACAATTCTGAAGCAGAAATATTGGATTTTTGAAAACGTATGATACGGATCGAAGACATTTTTTAGGAGAAGAAGAAAAAGAAGAAAATGAAGAAGGAGAGAATAAGGAGAAGAAGATATCGACTGATGCTACTCTCGTCATCCTTTGGTCCCTCCTATCCATGACCTTCTCTCTGCCCTTGATCGTGCCGCCTTTCTCTGGGTCCCGAGTCATGTTGGCATTCGAGGGAATAAACTGGCTGACCGTTTGGCTAGAGAAGCAGACACTTACCCCCCCCCCCCCCCCCCCTCCCCCATTTCCTTTCATGATTACAGCTACGTCAAATCTCTCTTTGCCCAAAAGTGAAATGCCATCTGGAGCGCTACTGCTCGTAGAAATAAACTCCGCACAATCAAGGAGTGTTCTGCAGTTTGGCGCTCTTCCTTCCACCCCCCTAGGAAGGAGTACACTGTTTTATGCCGTTTACGCATTGGTCATACCAGGCTCACCCATTGTTTCCTCCTACCTAACGACCCATCCCCATAATGTGGTAGTGGAGAGAGACTGACGGTATCTCACATGGTGGAATGTCCCGTTCTTTCGGCCCTTCGTGTAAAGTATAGCCTTCCCGATTCCATAAGGGGACTATGTAAGTCCTGTGACGCCAATGTTAAATTACCGAATTGTGTGACCCATTATCTTGGAAACTTTTTAAGACACCAATTTACAATTTTCCATACTTATTCAATGCAACTTTCTGGATACAATGAACTAGAATTATCACTAGAATCGTATGTGGTGCATGTTATCTTTTTTTCCAAACACTCAATTTTTTGACAGAATTTTGTAAATAAATGAACATAAAACAAAACAACTCATGATATTTTAAATATTCTGGTTCCATATGTGTTGAATCTCACACTTGGCATGCTGTTCAAATTTCATGTCTCTACCATCAGTACTTTTTTAGAAAACAGGTCATTTATTGAAAAAATGTACGAGGGTTGTTTTTTAAGTAAGGGCCGTTTTTATTTTTTAAAAAAGATACAAATATTTTTGTAAAAAACTTTTATTTTCTGATTCTACACACTTTTACCTATTTTTCTACTCGTTGCCTTGTTTATTTAAGCACTTGTCATACCGTACAACTAAGTTTTTAATTCCCTCTTCAAAGACTTCGGCCGCCTGCTCCGACAGCCAAGAATTCACAGCCGCTTTCACTTCATCGTCCTCATTGAAGCGCTGCCCGCCAAGATGGTGTTTCAGGTACCGGAAAAGGTGAAAATCGCTAGGAGCAAGGTCGGGGCTGTATGGTGCATGGTCCAAAACTTCCCAGCCAAAAGAATCAATCAAATCCCGAGTCTTTTGAGAGGTGTGAGGCCTAGCGTTATCGTGCGGGAGAAAAACTCCTTTTGTCAGCATGCCGCGCCTTTTGTTTTGAATTGCTCTGCGGAGCTTCTTTAGAGTTGCACAGTAGGTATCTGAGTTGATTGTCGTTCCTAGTGGCATAAAGTCCACTTTTAAAACACCGCGCCGGTCCCGGAACACAGTTGCCATAATCTTGCGCTTTGACAGCGTCTGTTTAGCTTTGACCTTGACGGGTGAGGTTGTGTGTCGCCATTCCATCGATTGTCGCTTGCTTTCGGGAGTGATATGGGATACCCATGTTTCATCTCCAGTGACAATTTGACTCAATATGTCATCCCCTTCTTCCTCGTAACGAAACAAAAAGTCCAATGAAGTGGCAAATCTGTTCCCTTTGTGTTCCTCTGTGAGGAGTCTGGGTACCCACCGAGAACGCAGTTTCTTAAAGTTTAGGTTTTCAGACACAATTTTGTACAAAACCGATATTGAAACTTGTGGAAATTCCAAAGAAAGAGTGGAAATTGTGAATCTTCTGTCCTCACGAATCTTTGTTTCGACTGCAGCCACCAAATCATCAGTGATCACAGAGGGCCGGCCTGAGCGTTCTTCGTCATGGACGTTTTGACGGCCATTTTTAAACTCTCTAACCCATTGACGCACTTTACCTTCACTCATTGCATTTAAGCCATAAGCTTCTGTTAACTGACGATGAATTTCTGCAGCTGATAGGCTTCTCGCGGTCAAAAAACGTATCACTGACCGTATCTGACACGCGGCGGGCGATTCAATAATCGTAAACATTATAAAGTAGTACAGCGATGCGTACACGTCAGCTACAGAGCTGCAACTTGCATCAGTGTGAACGGGAAGGATTCCGGCAAGTGGCGCGGTGGCTTGTTGCGGAGTCCGCGCGAACTACAGGACTATACGCGCGAACGGCCCTTACTTAAAAAACAACCCTCGTAGTTCAGAGATATTGAGGTTTAAAACTTTTTTATTACAAATTCTTAAACAGACTTAGATTTTTGCGTCTCTTATGCACTAGAATTGACTTGGCCCATGGTCTGTGCCTTCTTCAGTGTCACAGCAGCCCAGTGCTTGCCTCCTCATTCTCTTTCTTGCTTCTTTTGTCATTTGCTGTGCGGCTAACTCTGCTTCACGTACACAAAGCTCATCCAGTTCCCGCAGTTCTGTAGCTGTGTTCCGTCAAAATCCTACCCCTAACTTCTCCAGAACCTTGAGTCTTTCATAGTTCCCACAATAAAAGTTATTACAGCATCAGACACTGCTAACTTTAGAGTCATAAGGCCAAGAAATAGATTTTTTTTGGGGCCCTTACTTCTTCTTGTGTATATCAATGACCTTTCATCAGTAACATTACCAGATGCCAAGTTTGTTTTGTTTGCTGATGATACAAACAGTGCAATAAATAGCAAATCAAGTGTAGTCTTAGAAAGATCAGCCAATAAAATATTTGTAGACGTTAATCACTGGTTCCTAGCCAATTCTTTGTCACTAAACTTTGAAAAAACACACTACATGCAGTTCAGAACTTGTAAGGGGTGTCCCAAGAGTATATGTCTAACATATGATGACAAGAAGATAGAAGAAGTGGACGGTGTTAAATTCTTGGGATTACAGCTTGATAATAAATTCTACTGGGAGGAGCACACCACAGAACTGCTGAAGCGTCTTAACAAATCTCTGTTTGCAATGCGAATTTTGTCAGACATAGGGGATATAAAAATGAAAAAGCTGGCATACTATGCTTACTTTCATTCCATAATGTCATATGGGATTATTTTCTGGGGTAATTCATCAAGCCAAGCTAAAGTTTTCCGGGCACAAAAACGTGCAGTAAGAATTATATGTGGTGTGAACTCAAGAACATCCTGCAGAAGCCTGTTTAGGGAACTAGGGATACTAACTACAGCTTCCCAATATATTTATTCCTTAATGAAATTTGTCATTAAAAATATATCACTTTTTCAAACCAACAGCTCAATTCATGGAATCAATACTAGAAATAAGAATAATCTTCACAAGGATTTAAAGTCACTTAGTCTTGTACAAAAAGGTGTGCATTATTCAGGAACACACATTTTCAATAACTTGCCAGCAGCCATAAAAAGCTTAACAACCAATGAAATTCAGTTTAAGAGAAGCCTAAAGGATTTATTGGTGGCCAACTCCTTCTACTCCATTGATGAATTTCTGAGGAAAACCAACTGATTTGTATATAAGTACAACATAACTTCTGCACAATTTCAGTGCAGTAATGTGTTCACTGAAAATTTGTGTGTGTGTGTGTGTGTGTGTAAGTATAATCTAACTTCTGCACCATTTCAGTGCAGTAATGTGTTCATTGTAAATAAGTATTACAGTAGTTGTATTACATGTTTCTTACCTTATAAATAAATAAAAAACTTTTTTATTTTAAATTCAGTGCAATAGTATTTGTAAAATGACTCTTAGTGTTCATTAAAAAATGACGATCATTCCACTTGGGACCTGTGGAATGGTACATTAGCTTATTTGTTTTAGTTTAAATATTTGTCATGTATTGTTGTTTTTCTGACATGTTCCACATCCTGGAGGACCTCCTCACTACGGATCAATTGGAATGAAAGTAAATCTAATCTAATCTAATCTTTAGGCATATGGCACCACACAACATTATTGAAGGACTCATTCACATTCTGGGTCTTCCCATGTAAACACTTCTTTAGTAGCTCAGGATTTGCCAAATCTCTGTAAATAGGTTTGAGTTCCTCCATTACTGCCAAAGGAAGAGAATGTTTATCTGTAAATTCATGTAGGGTGCCAGAAAATTCAGCTTGCCTATATTTACACCAAGTGTTTGGTGGAGGTGGACACAAAGCATGATGTGGCTTTTCATCAGTTGATATTAGATGAAAGAAATTGCTCCACACATTTCTTTTCATCTTCTTTAAATTGTCACAGTTATCTCTAATGGCCTTCCCATAATATTCCTGTAATTCATCAATTACTTTGTCTGTTAGTATTCCAGCACATTTTATTGTCTTGCCCTCAGACAGTTTTGTGTTACCCAGCTTGGTTGTTAGGTTATGCAGACGTGTTCCCATCCTTTTCTTTATATGTCCTACACACTCAAGGTTTTTGTATAGGAACATCATATGGCTTACTGTTTTGTACTGCAATGAAAGCCTTGCTGTCTCCATCTAAGTAATTCACATACCTGATACCTCTCTTCTTCTGCGAACGCTGGAAAATGTTAACTTCTCCTTTTACCTCCATTCGTCCACTTGTGCGATCATAATTTTTTATACACTGCCGCTTATGAAGTAACCTGTTCTTCTGGTTCACTGTACAACCTTGGCAGTATTGCAGACGTAAAAAAATTTTTAGAACTAAACCCACGCTTTTGCCAGGATCCATCCACAGCAATACTGATGTCTGTGTCACCCTCATTTTGTTCTGTACACTTTGATGAAGTATGAAATGCTTTTTCGTTTTTGTACTTCTGACATTTAATAACTAATGTAGACACAACACCTATTCTAGCTCCAACATCCTCATAAAGTTTGACTTCACCACCACAAAGACAGCGAGAGACAGTTCCAGAAAGAACTTGTGCAAAGTTTTGCAGATCAATAATGACGTTGGCCATAATGTTATTACTTTTACCACTGTCACCCGTTTCTAAAGTTACTTTATTTTTTGATGCACTAGGGGGTGTGGCCACTTCAGAAACATTATCGTGATTTCCTTCACTGCTAGAAAATGTTCAAATGTGTGTGAAATCTTATGGGACTTAACTGCTAAGGTCATCAGTCCCTAAGTTTACACACTACTTAATCTAAATTATCCTAAGGACAAACACACACACACACACACACACCCATGCCCGAGGGAGGGCTCGAACCTCCGCCGGGACCAGCCGCCTTCACTGCTAGCACACGTGTTTTCATTTACTTCATAAGAAAATGCAGGTCTCTCATATGTTACCCGCAAACTTGCCTTTCTTGAAGTTACTTTTAAGCTTGGTCATTTTATTTACTTATAAAAAGCAATAGATGTTAGCTTGCTACAAAAATAGCCGATAATCGCAGTACTTTCAACGAAACCTAGTATCGGAAACAAAGGACTGTTATTTTCGTTCGCAATGCCAACTTTTTTTTTTGAGATGTAGCAGTAGGCACAAAACGAAGCAATTTACAGGTTTCTATACTGTGTCGATTCCAAGATATGACTGCCCAACTGTGGCAGTATATGCGTAGCTGTGAAATTTGACAGTCACGCGTCAACATTCAAAATATTATTTGAAGGTCTCACAATTGTCTGATTTTACTGTATTACATGCCAAAATGTTCAGGAAAGTCCAAAGTAAATTATGGAGTAGAAAACAGAAAATTTCAAATTTCAACGAATTTCACGTACAATGTCCCCTTAAATTAGTTAGTAGACGATCAACGGATGGTTGAACTGGTCCTCAGTTTCCTCCGTGGAAGTGGTTTTCATTTCCAGATATAAGGTTCTACTTTAGTCTTGAAGCAGGGGCAGGTTGGTTGCGCTTGGGACTTCTTTTACAGTCTTCTCGGTATGTGACACCATGAACTCCCCCTTTTTTCCAGGTTTTAGATTTTGTCTCATCTTTTATGCCTCTGTTGTGTGTGTTTAATGTTCATTATCTAATAATTTGACTACCCTGCCTGGATCCGTCCTCTTTTAGCGGGCCCTCTTTCTTCTGTGACTAACTTCGATATCACGTAACTGATGACTTGGCCGTTTGGTCCCATAGCCCCTCTCATCTACATCCATACTCCGCAAGCCACCTGACCGTGTGTGGCGGAGGGTACCTTGAGTACCTCTATCGGTTCTCCCTTCTATTCCAGTCTCGTATTGTTCGTGGAAAGAAGGATTGTCGGTATGCCTCTGTGTGGGCTCTAATCTCTCTGATTTTATCCTCATGGTCTCTTCGCGAGATACACGTAGGAGGGAGCAATATACTGCTTGACTCCTCGGTGAAGGTATGTTCTCGAAACTTCAACAAAAGCCCGTACCGAGCTACTGAGCGTCTCTCTTGTAGAGTCTTCCACTGGAGTTTATCTATCATCTCCGTAACGCTTTCGCGATTACTAAATGATCCTGTAACGAAGCACGCTGCTCTCCGTTGGATCTTCTCTCTCTCTTCTATCAACTCTATCTGGTACGGATCCCACACTGGTGAGCGGTATTCAAGCAGTGGGGAACAAGTGTACTGTAACCTACTTCCTTTGTTTTCGGACTGCAGTTCCTTAGTTTTCTTCCAATGAATCTCAGTCTGGTATCTGCTTTATCAACGATTAATTTTATATGGTCATTCCATTTTAAATCACTCCTAAAGCCTACTCCCAGATAATTTATGGAATTAACTGCTTCCAGTTGCTGACCTGCTATATTGTAGCTAAATGATAAAGGATCTTTCTTTCTATGTATTGGCAGCACATTACACTTGTCTACATTGAGATTCAATTGCCATTCCCTGCACCATGCGTCAATTTGCTGCAGATCCTCCTGCATTTCAATACTATTTTCCATTGGTACAACCTCTCGATATACCACAGCATCAGCCGCAAAAAGCCTCAGTGAATTTCCGATGTTATCCACAAGGTCATTTATGTATATTGTGAATAGCAACGGTCCTACGACACTCCCCTGCGGCACACCTGAAATCACTCTTACTTCGGAAGACTTCTCTCCATTGAGAATGACATGCTGCGTTCTGTTATCTAGGAACTCTTCAATCCAATCACACAATTGGTCTGATAGTCCATATGCTCTTGTTTTGTTCATTAAACGACTGTGGGGAACTGTATCGAACGCCTTGCGGAAGCCAAGAAACACTGCATCTACCTGGGAACCCGTGTCGGTGACCCTCTGAGTCTCGTGGACGAATAGCGCGAGCTGGGTTTCACACGATTGTCTTTTTCGAAACCCATGCTGATTCCTACAGAGTAGATTTCTTGTCTCCAGAAAAGTCATTATACTCGAACATAATACGCGTTCCAAAATTCTACAACTGATCGACGTTAGAGATATAGGTCTACAGTTCTGCACATCTATTCGACGTCCCTTCTTGAAAACAGGGATGACCTGTGCCCTTTTCCAATCCTTTGGAACGCTACGCTCTTCTAGAGATCTACGGTACACCGCTGCAAGAAGGGGGGGGGGGGGGGGGTAGTTCCTTTGCGTACTGTGTGTAAAATCGAACTGGTATCCCATCAGGTCCATCGGCCTTTCCTCTTTTGAGCGATTTTAATTGTATTTCTATCCGTCTGTCGTCTGTTTCGATATCTACCATTTTGTCATCTGTGCGACAATCTAGAGAAGGAAATACAGCGCAGTTTTCCTCTGTGAAACAGCTTTGGAAGAAGACATTTAGTATTTCGGCCTTTAGTCTGTCATCCTCTGTTTCAGTACCATTTTGGTCACAGAGTGCCTGGACATTTTGTTTTGATCCACCTACCGCTTTGACATAAGACCAAAATTTCTTAGGATTTTCTGCCAAGTCAGTACATAGAACTTCACTTTCGAATTCACTGAACGCCTCTCGCATAGCCTTCCTCACACAACATTTCGCTTCGTGTAATTTTTGTTTGTCTGCAAGGCTTTGGCTGTATTTATGTTTGCTGTGAAGTTCCCTTTGCTTCCGCAGCAGTTTTCTAACGCGTTTGTTCTACCACGGGGGCTCTTTTCCATCTCTTACGATCTTGCTTGGCGCATACTCATCTAATGCATATTAATCAATCACCTACAAAGAAGCAAAGTTGTCCTTCGAAACGTTGGGCATGTACACTATCTGTTCAAAAAAATCCAGAGATCCCTATGTAACGCGGAATTGACCACTGGAGGTCACGGGAGGCGGACCCATCCGTATAAATGGAGTCGGGGAGTGTTGCGTTGTCCGTAGAGGTCAGCCGGGAGAGCTCCGTGACTTCGAATGTGGACAAGTCATTGGTTGTCACCTTAGTAACAAATTCATTGGGGACATGTCAGCCCTTCTAAAACCGCCAAAGTCGACTGGTGATGACGTGGTTCTGGAATGGAAACGCGAAGGAACAAGCATAGTTGGACCAAGACTATGCAGATCTCAAGCACTGACAGACAGGACTGTCCACCACTGCGGAAGGTAGCTGCAAAAAATCACACGAAACCAGCCGAAAGAGTCACTCCAGTGTTACAAAGTGCTACCGACAGTCCACCTAGCACAATGACTGTGCTTTGGGAGTTAAAATGTATGGAGTGCGATGGTCGAGGAGCGCCTCATAAGCCGCACTTCACAGTGGTCAGCGCTAAGCGACGCTTGAAGAGGTGTAGTGAGAAACGCCACTGGACAGTGGATCACTGGAAACGAGTGGTTTGGAGTGACGAATCACGCTGTACCCTGCGGTAGTCCGATAGGAGTGTTTAAATTCGGCGGATGCCTGGAGAACGTTACTTGCCAACAGTGAACAGCGGAAGACGTAGTGTTACGGTATGAGGGTGTTTTTGGTGGTCGGGTTGTGGCCCTCGTATTGTCCTTAAGGAAACGATGAATGATGAAAGATATGAACATATTTTACAGCATAGTGTACTGCGTACAGAGGAGGAACAGTTCGGACACGGTGACTGTGTCAGTGTGACAATGCACGCTGTCATAAAGCAGCATATGCGAGGCAATGGTTTGTGGGCAGTAACATTTCTGAATTGGACTGGTCTGCCCAGAGTCCCGATCTGAACCCAATGGAACATCTTTGGGACGAATCAGAACATCAGCTTCGTTTAAAAATGGTTCAAATGGCTCTGAGCACTATGGGACTTAACATCTATGGTCATCAGTCCCCTAGAACTTAGAACTACTTAAACCTAACGAACCTAAGGACAGCACACAACACCCAGTCATCACGAGGCAGAGAAAATGCCTGACCCCGCCGGGAATCGAACCCGGGAACCCGGGTTAGTTGAAAACCCCAGTATCCAACATCCTTACCTACTTTCGATTTCTGAGAAATAACGGGCTGCCATTCCTCCACAGACACTAAGGTACCTCGCTAAAAGTGTTCACAGCAGAGTTAAAGCGGTCGTAAAGGTGAAGGATGGACACAGCCCATATTAACGTCCACTGTTACGTCCATGGCTACTTTTGATCGGATAGTGTACATTTTTGTAACTGGAGTAGACGAAGATGTATATGGTTATACCGCAAAATACGTTACACCATGCACGCTACGCTGGAAGTAACTGAATTACAAAAAGTTCACTGATTTCTTTGCAAACTAAAACTGAAATTTTTTTATGTTTAAAAAAATTTGAAAGCACTTTCAGTTTTTAATTTTAAATTAAGCAGAAAATAATGAAAAGTAAAAGAAATGTTTCTTTTGATTTCTAATTACTGTTTTGTAAAAAAAATATGAATGTTATTCAAATCGTCGTTTTTTTCTTTCTTTCACTTACCGTACATCCCTTCTAGCAAGGGCTCCGCTGTAGTCAAAGATTTGGCAACTTTTATTTAATTAACTTCGCCACCAGATGCGCTTCCTCATCCCGAAGTCGTCAGATACCTGACGGAGGAAAGTCGTGTACGCGGCCTGTGTGAGTATTGCTAAACTTTCGCCTGCGTGTGGTCATATGTTAACTGCTTATGTGTCGTATTTTTTGATCAGGAAACTGTAGACCAGCCCAGAATTTCCCTAAACGACCAAGGGAAACAGCGTAAAAATCACACTCCAGCTATCTGGTGCAGTAGTGACATTGTTAAGGCACTTGCAAACGATCAAATGATTTGACAAACGTGATTAGGTTGTCAAATGGTTTGACGTGCTTGTCAAGCATAGACCGTGGTTCATGTGTTTGAGGGAAATTTTGATTGACCACAGGTTTTATCTGATGTCGTTTGTGTCGATGTTTCTCGACGTGCGTCTAGCGCGAAATTAAAATTCATCTCTCTGTATAGTGAGTTTCTGTAGTTGTAAAAAGTACGATCAAATAGTTTATTGTAAAAACAATGGAGCACTGTTAATTACCAAAATGATAGAGGCGTTGTGTCGTTTCCAGCCACATATTACGCAGGAATACGCTAAGAAGAAAATGAATGTCCTACACGCAATTTATTAGCGGGAATACGATGAGAATAAATAAATGAATAAATAAAAATATCGTAACTCTTCGTTTCTTTCACGGACGATGTATATATTCTCACTTTATCATGTTTTAATGAACTTTCGTTCGAGGACCAAGGGGAGAAAATAGATTTTTGGGTAACTGTGTCTTCTTTTTCAATCTGAGTTCGAAGTAATTCTAACAGTTAATTAGAAGTTTGCCTATGCATTCAGAGATACTTGATGTAATCAACAAATTATGAGTGTGTCATATCCTTTAAAAGACTTTCATAGATATACGCCAGTCAAAAAAAGTCTTGCATCACCTCGGTTCCGAGAGTTTCGAAACCTATACAGAAAATTGGGACAGAGATCAACATAAACATCATTTCCGCCCTTTTTATTGCTCATGAAAACCACACATTGCATGTTTTACCACCATACAGCGAGAACTTCAGAGGTGGTGGTCCAAATTGCTGTACACACCGCTATCTCTAATACCCAGTAGCATGTCCTATTGCATTAATGCATGCCTGTATTCGTCGTGGCATACTATCCGCAAGTTCATCAAGGCACTGTTGGTCCTGATTGTTCCACTCCTCAACGGCGATTCGGCGTTGATCCCTCAGAGTGATTGGTGGGTCACATCGTCCATAAAGAGGCCTTCTCAATCTATCCCAGGCATGTTCGATAGGATTCATGTCTGGAGAATATGCTGACTACTCTAGCCGAGCTATGTCGTTACCCTGAAGGAAGTCATTCACAAGATGTGCACAATGGGGGCGCGAATTGTCGTCCATGAAGACGAATGCCTCGCCAATATGCTGCCGAAATAGTTGCACTGTCGGTCTGAGGATGGCATTCACGTATCGTACAGCCGTTACGGCGCCTTCCATGACTACCAGCGGCGTACATCGGCCCCACATAATGCCACACCAAAACAGCAGGGAACCTACACCTTACTGCAATCGCTGGGCAGTGTGTCTAAGGCGTTCAGCCTGACCGGGTTGCCTCCAAACACGTCTCCGACATGCCAATCCTGAGCGGTCCATTCGGCATGTTGTTGGGCCCATCTGTACCCATCTGACTGGTATCGTGGTTGCAAAGAGGACCTCGCCATGGACGTCGGGAGTGAAGTTGCGCATCATGCAGCCTATTGCGCACAGTTTGAGTCGTAACACGACGTTCTGTGGTTGCACGAAAAGCATTATTCAACATGGTGGCGTTGCTGTCAGGGTTCCTCCGAGCCATAATCCGTAGGTAGCGGTCATCCCCTGCAGTAGTAGCCCTTGGGCGGCCTGAGCGAGGCATGTCATCGACAGTTCCTGTCTGTCTGTATGTCCTCCACATCTGAACAACATCGTTTTGGTTCACTCTGAGACGCCTGGACACTTCCTTTGTTGAGAGCCCTTCCTGACACAAAGTAACAATGCGATCGAACAGCGGTATTGACCGTCTAGACATGGTTGAACTACATACAACACGAGCCATGTATCTTCTTCCTGGTGGAATGGCTGGAACTGATCGCCTGTCGGACCCCTGCCGTCTAATAGGCGTTGCTTATGCATGGTTGTTTACTTCCTTGAGCGGGTTTAGTGACATCTCTGAACAATCAGAGGGAGTCTGTCTGTGATACAATATCTACAGTCAACGTCTGTCTTCTGGAGTTCTGGGAACCGGGTTACGCAAAACTTTTTTTGATGTTTATATTTACCTCTAAATTTCAACCGTTCCCTGGGCCAGCGCCTTGTTTTCTAATTTTTCTTTATATACTGTGCTAAAGTCAAAGCAAGACCACATAAATTAATCAGTGGTGGTACTGATACCCCATGGTACACAAAAGGGATCAGATCGCTGTTGCAGAAGCAACGGAAAGAGTACGCCAAATTTACAAGAACGCAAAATGTCGGCAAAATTACGCAGAAGTTCGAGATACAGCGCGAGATGCTTTTAATAATTTCCACAACTAAACTGTCTCGGAATCTGTCTCTGGCAGAAAAACCAAAGAGATTCTGGTCGTACACCAGTGGCAAGACGCTATCAATACCTTCACTGCGCAGTAACAACGGTGAAGTCACTGATGACAGTGCCACTAAAGCAGAGATATTAAACACGGTTTTCCGAAAGTCCTTTACCAAAGAAGGCGAAGTAAATATTCCTGAATTCCAGTTAAGATCAACTGCCATGATGAGAAACACAGAAGTAGATATCCTCGGTGTAGCAAAGCAGCTTAAATCACTTAATAAAGGCAAGGCCTCCGGTCCAAATTGTATACCAGTCAGGTTCCTTTTAGAGTATGCTGATACAATAGCTCCATATTTAGCAGTTATTTACAACCGCTCGGTCACAGAAAGTTCCGTACCTAAGGACTGGAAAATTGCTCAAGTCACACCAATACTCAAAAACAGAAATAGGAGTAATCCGCTGAATTACAGGCCCTTATCACTAACGTCGATTTTCAGCGGGGTTTTGGAACATATGCTGTGTTCGAACATTATGAATTACCTGAAAGAAAACGATTTATTGACACATAGTCAACACGGATTCAGAAAACATCGATCTTGTGAAACACAACTAGCTCTTTATGCTCATGAAGTAATGAGTGCTGTCGAGAGGGATGTCAAATTGATTACATATTTTTAGATTTCCAGAAGGCTTTCGACACCGTTCCTCACAAGCTTCTTCTAACCAAACTGCGTGCCTACGGAGTATCGCCTCAGTTGTGCGACTGGTTTCGTAATTTCCTGTCAGACAGGTCACAAGTTCGTAGTAATAGACGGAAAGACATCGAGTAAAACAGAAGTAATATCCGGCGTTCCCCAAGGAAGTGTTGTAGGCCCTCTATTGTTCCTGATCTATATGAACGACATAGGAGACAATCTGAGTAGCCCTCTCAGATTTTTTGCAGATGTTGCTGTCATTTACCTTCTTGTTAAGTCACAGCTGACCAAAATGAATTGATGTAGATAAGATACGTGTATGGTGCGATAAGTGGCAGTTGACCGTGTGAAGTTATTCAGATGAGTACTGAAAGAAATCCGCTAAATTTCGATTACGCGGTAAGTCACACAAATCTGAAGGCTGTGAATTCAACTAAATACTTAGGGGTTACAGTTACAAATAACCTAAATTGGAACGATCACATACATAATGTTGTGGGCAGAACAAACCAAAGACTGCGATTCACTTAGAAGGTGCAACAGGTCTACTAAGGAGACTGCTTACACCACTCTTGTCGGCCGTGTTCTGGAGTATTGCTGTGCGGTGTGGGATCCGCATCAGGTGAGACTGACGGATGACATCGGAAAAGTTCAAAGAAGGCTGCCCGTTTTATATTATCGCGAAATAGGGGAGATAGTGCCGCAGACATGATACGTGAATTGGAGTGGCAATTATTAAAACAAAGGCGTTTTTCGTTGCGACAGGATGTTCTCATAAAATTTCAATCATTAGTTTTCTCCTTCGATAGCGAAAACATTCTGTTGGCACCCGTTTACATAGGGAGAAATGATCATCAAGATAAATTAATAGGAATCGGGGCTTGCACAGAAAAAAATTAAGTGCTCGTATTTCCCGCGCGCCATTTGAGAATGGAACGGTAGAGAGACAGCTTGAAGGTGGTTCATTGAACCCTCTGTCAGGCACTTTACTGTGAGTAGCAGAGTAATCACGTAGATGTAGATGAAATGCTTTCTCTGCATTGGTAGCCACCTCCTCTAGCGTCCAAATACTTCGCGACACTTACATCGACAGCTGCTTCAGAAGTGAGGTTCAATACGACAAACATTGTTGGTACGTCTGAGCGCTTGTTTGTCAAACCCTTGGGGGAAGCTCCGAAATTGACCAAGTTTGTTCTTCACCAGGGGCCATTAACAGACAGCGCTGATTCGATGTGGGTCTGACTTACCTACAAGTCTCGCAAGTTAGTACTATACGAACTTATATTTTTGAAACTATAGCAGTATTTTTTTAATTTTATATTTGGACTGGACATCCTTCAACTTTTTCTTGATTCTTTCTTGGTCACTGAATTTTTCGTTAAATTTAATTCTCAGTTATTCGAATTTTTCTGTAGTCCCTGGTACTTCCAAATATACGAAGGCAGTTCAATAAGTAATGCAACACATTTTTTTTCTGAAACAGGGGTTGTTTTATTCAGCATTGAAATACACCAGGTTATTCCCCAATCTTTTAACTACACAACACTATTTTTCAACGTAATCTCAATTCAATGATACGGCCTTACGCCACCTTGAAATGAGGGCCTGTGTGCCTGCACGGTACTATTCCACTGGTCGATGTCGGAGCCAACGTCGTACTGCATCAATAACTTCTTCATCATCCGCGTAGCACCTCCCACGGATTGCGTCCTTCATTGGGCCAAACATATGGAAATCCGACGGTGCGAGATCGAGGCTGTAGGGTGCATGAGGAAGAACAGTCCACTGAAGTTTTGTGAGCTCCTCTCGGGTGCGAAGGCTTGTGTGAGGTCTTGCGTTGTCATGAAGAAGGAGAAGTTCGTTCAGATTTTTGTGCCTACGAATACGCTGAAGTCGTTTCTTCAATTTCTGAAGAGTAGCACAATACACTTCAGAGTTGATCGTTTGACCATGGGGAAGGACATCGAACAGAATAACCCCTTCAGCGTCCCAGAAGACTGTAACCATGACTTTACCGGCTGAGGGTATGGCTTTAAACTTTTTCTTGGTAGGGGAGTGGGTGTGGCGCCACTCCATTGATTGCCGTTTTGTTTCAGGTTCGAAGTGATGAACCCATGTTTCATCGCCTGTAACAATCTTTGACAAGAAATTGTCACCCTCAGCCACATGACGAGCAAGCAATTCCGCACAGATGGTTCTCCTTTGCTCTTTATGGTGTTCGGTTAGACAACGAGGGACCCAGCGGGAACAAACCTTTGAATATCCCAACTGGTGAACAATTGTGACAGCACTACCAACAGAGATGTCAAGTTGAGCACTGAGTTGTTTGATGGTGATCCGTCGATCATCTCGAACGAGTGTGTTCGCACGCTCCGCCATTGCAGGAGTCACAGCTGTGCACGGCCGGCCCGCACGCGGGAGATCAGACAGTCTTGCTTGACCTTGCGGCGATGATGACACACGCTTTGCCCAACGACTCACCGTGCTTTTGTCCACTGCCAGATCACCGTAGACATTCTGCAAGCGCCTATGAATATCTGAGATGCCCTGGTTTTCCGCCAAAAGAAACGCGATCACTGCCCGTTGTTTGTAACGCACATCCGTTACAGACGCCATTTTAACAGCTCCGTACAGCGCTGCCACCTGTCGGAAGTCAATGAAACTATACGAGACGAAGCGGGAATGTTTGAAAATATTCCACAAGAAATTTCCGGTTTTTTCAACCAAAATTGGCCGAGAAAAAAAATGTGTTGCATTACTTATTGAACTGCCCTCGTAGAATGTCGGCTGCACATAGCAGCGAATCACGGACATTCAAAAGGAGAGAGGAAAAATTTACGGTTAGTTTTAAAGTGTGGTTGTCGGAAGCAACGTCAAACTTGGGACTAACGAAATGTCAATGAAGAAAAGCTTGTAAGAATAGAAGATGAAAGAAAACGGTTGTAAAGGATAAGACTGAGGACAGCGCCGTGGGTGTGACATTCAGCGCGAAGAAATTGTATGTAAGCAAGAGTCGTCTACGGAAAGTTTGCAACGACAAGTGACAGAGAAGGAACACGACTCGAAATGTTGAGTGACATTAAAAAAGGATGACGGCAGTATTAGAGAACGGAAGTAAGTAGAAAGCGTCTTGTCGATGCGAAACAAAAAGAAACCTTTCCCAGACTCCTCTACATTCGGCAGTCGTGGCGATTGTAGGTGGTCCGGCGTGTTGTGCAACACCCTCGCGTGGTGTGCCGTCGTAAAGAGCTGCGAACCATTCCTCGCAGTGACTCATATCGAGCTGCCAGCGGCCCGCCTGCCACGGCCAACACTCCACGCCCGTCGCCCGTGTTGTTTTAAACAACTGCCTGTCCTCCGTTGTGCGTGGAACTGGACTGTTGCGAGACGGAGCATTAACATTATATGTATACAACGATTAGAAAACGGCTTCTTAATACCCGTGGAAGGAGACAACAAACGCATTGGCACATAAACTTTATTGTTTGTTGTGATCTCGAGACTATGCCAGAATAATCGAAGAAGGATATATCCCAACTGGTCGTATATCACGCGCTACACGTCGTGCTACTCCAGTATGCTCAAGCAGTGAGAGTAGCTAATTGACTGATACCACCGCAACATGGTATAGCTTTTCAAGGAAACAGAGAGAAGAATACAAGCATGCTTTTATGCGTGCAAATCGTTCATGTCTTAAAAGTCGCCTGTCATAGTGAACACAGAAATGCCCATATTACAGTTAGTTAATTTATCATCGTATTCGTAAAATGGACGGGTGTCCTGTCAGGACCATCGAAGATGTCACGTATTGTAGGAGAAAACTGCATCTATCCTCTTCTATCTGTTTTCTACCCATATAGAGTAATTCAAAAAGAAAGATCAGGTTTCAGTTGTCTATTACACAACAACTGTAAATGAGAAACACACATTGTGCCTGTCACTGGATAGATGAAGGTTCAAAGTTTTGACACAGCGGTGTTGCTGTTTGTTTGTAGCAATGTGGTGGACACAAAACGAGAAATCATTATGTGTGTTAGATTTTGCACGAAGTCAACCCGTTGTGCAACGTGAACTTCACCGCCAGTTCAGAAAGAATCCATCTCTGCATAAGCACATTTATGACTGGCGTACAAAAGTCTTTGAAGCTGGTTGCATGCGCAAAGGGAGGAGCACTGGTCGGCCACGCACATCTGATGACAATGTGGAGCGTATCCGACATGCGTTCACACGGAGCCCTTGGAAGTCCATATGACGGGCGGCCAGGAACTTCATCTTCCTCAAACAACGGTGTGGCTTGTACTGAAATGACCCCTATATATGAAGCGTTAAAAGTTGAGATTACTGCTGCAATTGCGTCCCGATGAGCACAACAAGGGATAGGAATTTTGCATATATATTTTCCAAGCTGTGGCAGAGGATACTTTTTTCAAACGACTTGACTTTTCGGACGAATTGACATGAAATCTATGATTAAACTGCCATAATGTAAGAATTTGGGGGTCAAATAATCCTGACGTTGTCGTCGAACATGGAAGAGACTCACCGAAACTGAATGCAATTTGCGCCGTTTCTGTTCAAATGTTCAAATGTGTGTGAAATCTTACGGGACTTAACTGCTAAGGTCATCTGTCCCTAAGCTTACATCCCACTTAACCTAAATTATCCTAAGGACAAACACACACACCCGTGTCCGAGGGAGGACTCGAGCCTCCGCCGGGATCAGCCGCACAGTCCGTGACTGCAGCGCCTTACACCGCTCGGCTAATCCCGAGCGGCCCGTTTCTGTTCACAAAGTTTATAGACCTTTGTTTTTTGCGGAGGAAACTGTGACAGGAATGTCATACCTGGACATTCTGAAAATTTGGTTAACTTCACAAAGACCCAATGATTTCATTTTTGTGCGAGACGGCACTCCGCTACACTTTCACCTTGAGATGCGGCGTTATCTTAACAATATCATCCCACAAAGCTGGGTTGAGAGAGGTGGACAACATCTTGTTCATTGCTTTTGGCCTCCCAAATCACGAGACCGCATAGCTTGCGATTTATTCTGTGCTGGTGCATTAAACAAAGAGTCTTTATCCCATCTACGGCAGCTACTCTTCAAGAGCTGAGAAATCGAATTGTTGAATCCGTCGATGCAAAAGCAGGGACCTGCTGATTCATATGTGGGATGAAATGGACTACCATTTCGATGTCTCTCGAGAAACGCATGATGCTCATGTTGAGTGTATGGTATAGTTACTGTGTGAATGTAAAACTTTGAACATTCCTCTATCCAGTGACATACGCAATGTGTTTCTACCATTCATAGTTTGCCTGTAATAAACAACTGAAATTACTAAAATCTGTGCTCTCTATTTGAATCACCCTGCATATAAATCAAAGTCCCTCACCGATGTGGAAGGTTTGTATATATAATTTGTACATATTTCCTCCAAAATGGCTGAAATATGACAAATTAAAATTCTTCACTGGCGCGAAAACGATGCCGTTTCGATGTTGAGTTCAATGGCAGAACTTCTTGGAACCGCATAAAGCCACCATCTTGCAGCACGAGGTTGATGGAGCCAGTGCTACCAGGAGGCCGGCACAAGTTAGATTTAAGCTGATAACACATTTTTTGTATAGAGTTGACGTTTAAGGAATGTGAAAGGAAATATGGGACAAAGCCACTTAAATCTCTTCATTTTAATGATTCTAGGCAATGGACCGTAAACAGAATTACTACTATGCTATCCAAGTCGTCATACCCTAGATAGTTAGTCTACCGATGCGAAGCTGAGGCGGGCTGCTGCTTGAGCACAATAACGGTACTGCTCTATACAACCACTCCCTGACTAGCTTGTAGTCTCATCTGCAGGCTGTTTGTGTAACTATCGTAAATACACGATCTTTGATATTATAAAATGTAATGTCTCTCTTTTTGTATAAAATTGGAATATATGTAGATAAAAATCAATACAAACATTTATTTTCTCTATAATGTGTGTTGTTACAACACATATTTTGCTGGGTGGTCAAACAGGTGTCGTGGAAGTTTCAAACTAGTTATTATTTACAAGTGAGGCAAATATTGCGACACACTGCACGGAACTGCTTCATACCAAACCCGTAGCTGAATGGGCGCCTCGTAGTTTGCTGTTTGTGTTCATTCTCATACTCTAACGAGAGGTGGATTGTTATGAGGAAGAGGTCTATCACGACGGCAGAACACGTCCGAGACAGTGAGCGAGTGTGGGTTTACTCATTGCTGGAACTGGAGGTGACAGCAAAATTTTTCAACCTCTCAACAGCAACAGTAGTACGTCGGGTTTATTTTATAACCTCAGTTACGGCCTGGTCACTTTGTACTTTCGCTATTCGGTAAATTTAGACACAGATAATCCAAGAATATAAATAACATCTTTCAGCATTAACTTTATAGTTCAACACACGTTATGTTGCCCCTACCTGTAACTAGTTCCTCTGTCCTGAACAGCATCAGTTAAATTCATGAGACATTATTAATATCGAAACTGAAGTATTCAGTTGAAGAAAGAAGTAATAGCGGCTTACCTGAAAGTTATTTGGTTCAAAGTGTTTATCAGAATCATACTGAATTTTACGTAGCAGCTTTTATTTGAAATTGCTAGTATTTTGCTCACATAGTCGATATTGATATTGTGTATTCTGATTACTGTGCTATGTACTTGGAGATCTCTGTGATTATTATTGTTGTTGTGGTCTTCACTCCGAAGACCGGTTTGATGCAGCAAAAATAAAGTGTGATATACATTGTGAGTGCACCAGTCATGAGTTTAAGAATGGGCGTGATGGAAAAGAAATTATGCTAAACTATAGAATTCCTTCTAGTCCTTAACTAAAATGGAAGAACAGAGTGACTACATGTGACAATAATTAACAAGGGGGGAGCTATGGTTATAATAGCAAACTGAAGAAAGAGCACCGGGTAGGAACGGTGCACAAAACTTCATATTTAACCAGTACGAGCTCAGATATCAGTAATAGTGTTACACCTGCAGAAAAGTGGTCTGGGAGAAGATCTGACTTGTCAAGACTTCAAACTTTTGAATCGATAGTTTTAGCAAAATATACGGGACACCTGATAAAACTACATGGAAGAAGTCATCCATACATTTTTAGGTTTGGACCTAATGGATACAGACTGTTATGTAGAAAGAAGAGTGATTGTTGTGTCAAGAGTTATTGAATTTGGAGAGTGACACAAGGTAATGTAAAGAAAAATTTTGTTCTTGATGAAGAATAAAATTATGCTAACAATGAAATAAATAAAATTCTGAATCAAGAAAATGAATTCGAAGAAAATCAAGTATGAAGAGGATGCAATGAAGAGAGAAGAAATTAGAATTTTAGGAACAGAACGAATATGAATGACCCTTAAAAGTTTTAAGATTATGAAACAGATGGTCCAGATAAAGAAAACTGAATAAAAGGAATGGAAGAAGAAAAAATCATTTAGCAGAATGACACACGGAAGTTGGTGAATTCAAAGCAAATGAGAGGAAGAGATCTTGACAAGCAATGGATTTATAAAGGCAAAGATGGTCGATATAAAACCACGGGCATCGTTAGAGGTTGTCAACAAGGAAGCTGTTGTCAGCCGGTAGATCTTGTGCCGCTGTTTCTTATCCAAGAGCGGTACGCTGACTCTGTGGCCAGAACAGAGTACTTTACTTTTTTTCCTTTTTCTATACTGGATGCAAATAGTACAGTGGCATCAGCAGAACGATGGTACTTAAGATTTAGTGAATTATGACACATTCCTTCTTTGTTTTCCCATTTTCACAACCTATATATGCTATGCCTCACGTATTGAGAAATCTGAGAAACAGCACGTTCCAAATCAGCAAGAGAAAGGTTCATTGCAACACAACAACAAGATATTACCTAAATAAATACAAACTTCCTGTAAACTAAATGCAAAACTCTCACAAAAACGATTAGGCGTTTGCTTAGAAAACAACAAAGTAGAATAAAGTATAGAGAAGTGAAGACTACTCCAACCACTGGAGGGAAGGACAGTGTACTCGCCAGCAGCTGGCTGAGGATAATTCTCAGAGGCGACGTTGCACAGGTCCGAAGTTCTGTAGCGGTGGATCCAATCAGGCTCTGATTGAAGGCCTAGTATTAGTCGGCATATCAGTTGGCCTCAGCATCGGCGGAGAACTGCCGAGGAGTGGAGCTGCGCCGCTATGGATAGCCGGTGCGCGGAGGTATTCTTCTTAATCTACTTCTGCGCACGTGACTCGGCGGAGGGAAGTTGGAGGACCTCTCGTTGCGCTTTCACGGCCGTCTGCGATACGACAGTCATCAGCGGCCTGAGTCTTGGAAGGCGAAGCCTTGGACTTATTGCTTGTCCGCGATGCTCCTGCGTCTGCAGGGTTGCCGAACCGTCAGGAGTATTGCTGGTATGTGACAGTAGGTTCAAATGGTTCAAATGGCTCTGAGCACTATGGGACTCAACTGCTGTGGTCATCAGTCCCCTAGAACTTGGAACTACTTAAACCTAACTAACCTAAGGACATCACACACATTCATGCCCGAGGCAGGATTCGAACCTGCGACCGTAGCAGCAGCGCGGCGCCGGACTGGAGTGCCTAGAACCGCACGGCCACCGCGGCCGGCATGTGACAGTAGGAATGATGAGAATGGTTTACTGTCATCCATTGTCCAGTGGTGCCGTTCTTTATACCATCTCAAATGTCACATAGCATTGATTCAGAACATGTCTGGTTGATGACGAGCTGCTCGACCGTGCTTGTGCGAGGTTACTTGGCCCATGCGCAGAAACTCTGTCGTTCTCAGTGCTGGGCTTGTACACCCCTCTGTTATGAAGGGGCGGCCACCTCAGTTCGCTGTCGCCTATTCAGCTGTGCGCTTCTTCCATTACGAATGAAACATCCTCTGCCCAGCTCGGCTACACTGCAGCAGCAGAGGCGGGCGTATACCGGATGCACTATAACTTTTCTCAAACGATTTTAAAGAAACTATTCACAAAAAAATTTTATTCTCACACATCTGATGGCCTTATTTGTCAGATTCATGAGGAAGTGTCTATCATTTTACATTGAGTAAGGTAATGCGCCAAATTCGAATAGTTTGCAATGAAAAATAGGTATTGCTGTGAGTTTGCATTTCGTACATATTGTGTCATACACTGGTGTGTATGAAAAGGAGCTAACATATTGCATTTTTCTTTAAATTTGAACTGAGATCCATATCCATCGCCAGTCTAGAGAAAATGGGTTATGTAGCTTCCGATAGTGTGCACAAACTACAGAGTGGAAGTGAAATATTCATAGCATCATGCTTCATAAATGGTTCACGATACCGGAATTAATTTTTGGAAAATGGCAGCAAGCAAAGCGAAGAATATTTTGTCATGTAGCTAACAGCGAAACTTTTTTATCTGCTGCGATATACGAGTGGCTACAGATTTTTTCAAAGAAATAATGTAGTTATCTGAAGGGGTATCGATAGCTGGTGAAATGTGAATTACTGTGGGTTTCTAACAACGTAAATTAAGCAATTGTACCGAGCATGAGCTCTTTATAAGCTATCCACCTTGTTGTTGTGTTGTTGTGGTCTTCAGTCCTGAGACTGGTTTGATGCAGCTCTCCATGCTACTCTATCCTGTGCAAGCTAATTCCTCTCCATGTACTTACTGCAGCCTACATCCTTCTGAATCTGCTTAGTGTATTCATCTCTTGGTCTCCCTCTATGATTTTTACCCTCCACGCTGCCCTCCAATGCTAAATTTGTGATCCCTTGATGCCCCAGAAAATGTCCTACCAACCTGTCCTTTCTTCTTGTCAAGTTGTGCCACAAGCTCCTCTTCTCCACCTTAATTGCCCTCAATTGTTTGGTTAATAGTAGCTTGTTTCAGTGTGGTGTCGCAGTGGCAACTGCATTAGCATGTTAGTAAGGTGAAATTGTGTAAACCATGTTCCGTTCAGGGAAAAGAAACTAATTTTGACAAGGGAAGGTCTACAAGACAAGCAAAAATAAAGTGTTCCTTCTGTTGCAATTTCAACATAATACTGTACCCTTTATGATTTTAGTAATAAACGGTTGACTTGTCGAATTATTAGTCGTCCTGCCATAACCTGTTAATATGAAAGTTCGCAGACTCTCTAGCTGAAGAATAGTAGGCGCCTGTGTGAAGAAATGGTTCAAATGGCTCTGAGCACTATGGGACTTAACTTCTGAGGTCATTAGTCCCCTAGAACTGAGAACTACTTAAACCTAACTAACCTAAGGACATCACACACTTCCATGCCCGAGGCAGGATTCGAACCTGCGACTGTAGCGGTCGCGCGGTTCCTGACTGTAGCGCCTAGAACCGCTCGGCCACTCCGGCCGGCCTGTGTGAAGAGTTCAGATGTGCAACTACGCCTCACCTACCGCGCTGCCCGCACAGCTAGAGCCACATAACAATGTACACACTGTACTGCATTCCCTTTGACTCACTACTCACAGTCGTTGTTCTAGCTGGACAGCTGGCAGCACTTTGTAACTCACGAGTAATTCCTTCCGCTGATTTCATGCGATTTTTTCACAACAGCCCTCAGCATGCTCGATGGTTTCTGTCCATCCTTACATGAGGCCTGTTTGGTTTTGATTTAGCTGTGGTCGTCCCTTCGCGTTTCCACTTCACAACCACATCACGAACAGTCAACTTTGACAGCTTTAGAAGGGATGAAATTGCAGTTTTTCCTCCTATCTATGTAATTATGTAGTTCTCAATTCGTTCGAGCAATCAATCATTCATAATAGGAAACACAGTCATAACTCAGTCACTGAAAATTATTCAGAAACTTTACTTGTTAGAAAGAAATCAGGCGATGATTCTTCTTCTCTGCAGGCTCGTGCTTTGCGGCAGTTTGCTAATCTGTACAAATAAAATGCCTCGTATTTTTGGGAGCGTTGTATAATCAGTCGAGAAACCTCAGATCAAGCGGATATTTGGCTTTGATGAAGTTTAACCTTCCGAAGAAGTAATGGAGCTCTTGGATTATTAAATGCAGGTTCGTATCCAGTCTCTCGAAAGTTCCCTTCTGAATAACAACCACGCAATATGTCGATGAATATCATTAATTCTCAAATGTCAAATAATGCAAATTGTTACACACCTTTTGTATGAAGGAGCAATATATATATATATATATATATATATATATATATATATATATATATATATATATTTCCTTTTTAATCGTACAACTTTGTATCAGTTATCTTTTGTTATAAATCTCAATATTCAGATTAAAATTCTTCAAACAATGCTCAGGCTAATCGGCACGAAGACAATCTCGGAAGCTTTTTTCTAACAACCACCAGAGAGAGTACTACAAATAATAATTATGCGCTCATGGCATAGCTATTGTATGAAACTACTTTGCGCATGGATTCTGCCAGTATGAAGATAGAAAATTAGTAAACGTGATTCAAGGGTAGAATTATATCAGAATAATTCATTGAATATAAAGGGCTATTACAAAATGTTCTTATGAATTTGTTATTCGGGTGACATACTACGACTAGTCGTCGTTCGAAGCCACTCAGCTCTCCTAACGGACCCGCTGTGCTTTTACTTCACCTCTGCTGACAACAAAATACTCCTCGCCTCCGTTTATACTGATGGGTCCTCGTCTCGTGACATCTTGTCAACTCCGCATTAGATAGGGATGGCCGGATACTTTTGATCAGATACAGTAGATTCCCTTTTAGGAGCCGCTGGACTGTGATAAAAAGGTACATAGTTCTATTTAGGAAAATATAGTTCGTCCACTTTCATCACGTTTAGCAGCCATATCCATTGGACTGATTATTATTAGCAGTCAAATGAGCTCACTCCTTTAGAGCCTGGCGACGTGTCTGATATCTAAACTCACTGCCGAAAGAGCTCAGGACCATTACGCTGAGTCACTCCATGAGACCCTGTGGGACCACATTCCGTGGTATCACTGGATAAGACGCTGTGGACAAGTTTTATATTTAACACTCGCTGTCAAAAGAGCCCATGACCATGAAGTTTGCTGCTTAACGAGTAAAAATCTTGCAATTCCGGTATGGTTGAGACGATTCAGCTATCTTAGTCAGTGAGGAAGTTTGGCCGGCCGCTGTGGCAGAGCGGTTCTAGGTGCTTCAGTAGGGAACCGCGCTGCTGCTACGGTCGCAGATTCGAATCCTGTCTTGGCCATGGATGTGTGTGATGTCCTTCTGTTAGCTAGGTTTAAGTAGTTCTAAGTTCTAGGGGACTGATGACTTCAGATGTTAAGTCCCATAGTGCTTAGAGCCATTTGAAGTATTTTTTAAACAAGTGTGTCATCAATGATGTTATCAGACATGTGAAGGCATCATATTCGAAGCTGATAAATCTGTTAAATGAAACATGAATAATGATTATGCAGTGTTAGCCTTATGGAATTCTGGAAAATGTTTCTATGGAAGACTCGGAGGGACCATTGAGAAGCACTACGAATATATGCAACATACACCGTTTGTCAGCCTCTGCAGTGTTTGGGACACCATTTTTTGCCTCGCAACGTGTAAGTCTTCTGTTCGATTTCTGATTATAGCATTGTTGTAGTTTTTAAATAGCCATGTAAGGTGGCTATAATTTCGCACCTTACAAGCACTCATCTACATACTTTGCCGTGCTTTAGAACCGGAATTAGGTATCATTTGATAGGTTGTACATCGTATATATGAATATTTAAAGAAGACTGACATTGTCACGTACACCTCGTAAAAAGTTGTAATGCTTATTGCATGAAAGGTGGTGGAGGGTCTTTATTATCAAAGCGGCGTAATGAATGATTACCTATACTAGTAAGGTTGGAAAGTCAGTGGAAATTAAACGGCAGGTGTAACTCAGGCCCTGGGTGGAAAAGCCCACACAGATGTATTGGTCCTGCTTAACAGAGGAAGTAGCCCTAGCCGGACGGTCGGAGCACCTGAGCGCCGAAGCACAATAGAGTGGCGGCTGGCCGGTGTTGTAACTAGGCCGGAAGAATAATCGGAAACTCTGAAAATCTTGGACGCAGCAGAGAGGAACAAGGAAGCGTTACTTCGGAAATCGTGCAGACTGGGTTATTTCCGAGGATTTTTACTCTGAGAAGCGTGCCACTGTATGAATACCTAATTAATGGGGATAGGTATTTCCTCGCAAAATTCCCGCGCTGGATGACAAAAGGCTAAAATATGGTTGGTCGGCGTTCGGAAGATTCTGTTGAGAGGGAGAATATTCCGTGGTTTCGACAATATGATTCGCCTTCTGCAGTTACGAGGGAGGGGAGCCGAGCTTTGCTGGGAAGCCTGCGGTGGAGATAATGAGGTTTCCCGTTTTCAGCGCCTGTGTTTGACGGTCGCTTAGAATCAGCTTTGTTGCTACAGACGGACTTGCTGTCTTTGGTCTCAGAAGATTTTATAGTTAGAACGGTCAGGCAGTGTACTTTTGGGAACTTATACGATTGTGGACTTCGCCTCCGGGTAGGGAGTCGTCGTTGAGTACGCAGCGTTCAGTGATTGAGAGCACTTCTTCTGTCTACTATACTCACGTTGAGACGTTATCTGAACTCCGTCCTTGTGGCTGGGAGTTCACGTTTTTCGTCTGTAGAACACAGAGAGGAGAAGACAGTACTAGATTATACTAGTCAGAGGACCGTCTTCTGCCGTCCTAGTGTTGGAATGAGTTTTTCTTTTTATATATTTTGTGGCTGGAGTTCTTCCGTCATCGCAGACGTGTGTGAGAACCATCACTCCGACGCACCGGACTCAGCACATACGGTGATATTGCTAATTGCTTCGGCTTATTAGGGCTATAAAGCTAAACAGCTGCGATCACGTAAATTTTATTTCCACTGAGGTTGCACACCACTGCAGATCATCTTTGAAAGTAGTGTCTTCTAGTGTTTGGTACGTAGATGATGTCAGTCATCTCGCGTTATTTATATTAGATCGTGTAGCCATAAAAAGGGACAGATTTGGGCAACTGATCAATCACGTTAGTTCGGAAATTCAGTTATATCTCTTTATGTCCGTTGGACATTGATATATAAAAATTTGTAATATATAAAAAGGGTTTTAATCTACAATAAATGTATAAGATGAAACAGTATTTATCATTTAGTAGTTACTAGTTCCCTTAATCATTTATTTATGTTTATGTTGTAATTTATATGTTGAATACCAGGAAGGAGGAGATAATATCACCATTAAGAGATTCTAAGATGTGCTTCAGGGGGTAGCCAGACACGGCCAACCCTTCATTTTCGCGTTCAGTATTTTCCGTTGCGCGCATTCATTTACCACCGCCTGGAGTAGCATCTTGGAGCCATTGCTGTCCTATGTATACTTTAGAATACAATTAACATTCATTGTACATAGAATTCAAGGGGAAAAGGAGCAAATCAGTTGTGATGAGTTAATGGCACGTGATTAAGTATATCCACATATGTCAGGCGTTTCAGCAGTGGTTTAGTGTCATACTGGCTATATGCTAGTTAGACACGTGTTCCACAATTCACGTTGTGGCTTCCACCACCCACTCGCCCTGTATTTTACATATCAGCTCTCGAAAATTTAACTAAAACAATTGAAATTTATTTATTTGAGCGGTAGATTTCACATACAGGGAAACACGAGAAAGCTAAAAGATGCATCCTTGTGCCTAGTACACGCCCTCTCTCCTTATCCCCGTTTCGATTTAAAAGCAGTTGGATCATCAGTCATGTAATTCAGTTCCTAAATTTTAGGAAAATGGTCGTATCCTGTAATTTAAAATTAGCAGGGTACGTGAATAAGTCATTTTCACCCCCCACAGTTCAGGTCAGATTGGGTTGTTTGGGGGAGGAGACCAAACAGTGAGGTCCTCGGTCTCATCGGATTGGGGAAGGTTCAAATGCCTCTGAGCGCTATGGGACTCAACATCTTAGGTCATAAGTCCCCTAGAACTTAGAACTACTTAAACCTAACTAATCTAAGGACATCACACACACCCATGCCCGAGGCAGGATTCGAACCTGCGACCGTAGCAGCCTCGCGGTTCCGGACTGCAGCGCCAGAACCGCACGGCCACCGCGGCCGGCGATTGGGGAAGGACGGGGAAGGAAATCGGCTGTGCCCTTTCAAAGGAACCATCCCGGCATTTGCCTGGTCCGATTTAGGGAAATCACGGAAAACCTAAATCAGGATGACCGAACGCGGGATTGAACCGTCGTCCTCCCGAATGCGAGTCCAGTGTGCTAACCACTGCACCACCTCGCTTGATTAGTTCAGGTCGGCATTCGCACGCTCCAGTATAGTAAAATACAACTTTGACAGCGATTAGTGTCGTTCTGGATTATCTCTCATAATTTTTTGCACAAATTCATTTTCTGTTCATTTTAATTTAAAGGCATACTATTACACCAAAGAAATATATTTGAACAGAGACATGATAAATTATTCTACTTCGTATTCAGACGCTAGTTTTAACCTTAATTATCTAAGTCCCTCTACTTCCTTAGTAATTTCCCATCATAATCTCTCATTGGGGACGATGGTGATTCAAATACGCGTCCGGCCATAAAGATTTAGGCTTCCGGTGATTTCCCTGTATCGCTCCACGCAAATGCCGGGATGGTTCTTTTGAAAGGGTACGGCCGATTTCCTTCCACATCCTTGAAACATTAAGACGCCGTGCTCCGTCTATAATAACTCCGATGTCCACCGGTCATTGACCCTAGCCTTCCTTCCCTTTCTTCCTACCACCATCCCTCCACCGGTATTTTTCCTTTCGTCACGTTTTCGCTGTTTGTTATTCTAGTGCTCTGTCCCTGACAAGAAGTTCAATCGACTCAAAAGACAAAACTGACTGACTTCCTCGACTCGAACGCCTCGCTAGCTACAAAAGCCGAAGAGCACTAAAAAATGAGATTGTTGTCAGTGTTCAACGAATACCACTAAAGCAATTGACCTTTAAAGGTGGCTTACAATTTGCACCATTTTTATGGAATTTTTGTTTCGATGTTCGGTTCCATGATAGGTATTTACAGATAACTAAATACACTCCTGGAAATGGAAAAAAGAACACATTGACACCGGTGTGTCAGACCCACCATACTTGCTCCGGACACTGCGAGAGGGCTGTACAAGCAATGATCACACGCACGGCACAGCGGACACACCAGGAACCGCGGTGTTGGCCGTCGAATGGCGCTAGCTGCGCAGCATTTGTGCACCGCCGCCGTCAGTGTCAGCCAGTTCGCCGTGGCATACGGAGCTCCATCGCAGTCTTTAACACTGGTAGCATGCCGCGACAGCGTGGACGTGAACCGTATGTGCAGTTGACGGACTTTGAGCGAGGGCGTATAGTGGGCATGCGGGAGGCCGGGTGGACGTACCGCCGAATTGCTCAACACGTGGGGCGTGAGGTCTCCACAGTACATCGATGTTGTCGCCAGTGGTCGGCGGAAGGTGCACGTGCCCGTCGACCTGGGACCGGACCGCAGCGACGCACGGATGCACGCCAAGACCGTAGGATCCTACGCAGTGCCGTAGGGGACCGCACCGCCACTTCCCAGCAAATTAGGGACACTGTTGCTCCTGGGGTATCGGCGAGGACCATTCGCAACCGTCTCCATGAAGCTGGGCTACGGTCCCGCACACCGTTAGGCCGTCTTCCGCTCACGCCCCAACATCGTGCAGCCCGCCTCCAGTGGTGTCGCGACAGGCGTGAATGGAGGGACGAATGGAGACGTGTCGTCTTCAGCGATGAGAGTCGCTTCTGCCTTGGTGCCAATGATGGTCGTATGCGTGTTTGGCGCCGTGCAGGTGAGCGCCACAATCAGGACTGCATACGACCGAGGCACACAGGGCCAACACCCGGCATCATGGTGTGGGGAGCGATCTCCTACACTGGCCGTACACCACTGGTGATCGTCGAGGGGACACTGAATAGTGCACGGTACATCCAAACCGTCATCGAACCCATCGTTCTACCATTCCTAGACCGGCAAGGGAACTTGCTGTTCCAACAGGACAATGCACGTCCGCATGTATCCTGTGCCACCCAACGTGCTCTAGAAGGTGTAAGTCAACTACCCTGGCCAGCAAGATCTCCGGATCTGTCCCCCATTGAGCATGTTTGGGACTGGATGAAGCGTCGTCTCACGCGGTCTGCACGTCCAGCACGAACGCTGGTCCAACTGAGGCGCCAGGTGGAAATGGCATGGCAAGCCGTTCCACAGGACTACATCCAGCATCTCTACGATCGTCTCCATGGGAGAATAGCAGCCTGCATTGCTGCGAAAGGTGGATATACACTGTACTAGTGCCGACATTGTGCATGCTCTGTTGCCTGTGTCTATGTGCCTGTGGTTCTGTCAGTGTGATCATGTGATGTATCTGACCCCAGGAATGTGTCAATAAAGTTTCCCCTTCCTGGGACAATGAATTCACGGTGTTCTTATTTCAATTTCCAGGAGTGTAGCACAGCAACGTACAGTTAATCAAAATGAACGTGCTAGTTTATATCTACTCGCATTAGAAATGAAATAAAAATTTATCATCACGTTAAACGTATGACTATAGGTCTACTATGTTACACATGCTGCTAATGTTTAATTAAATCTTCGTCTGTAGAAAAGAACGTGTTCTCCAGATGACATGAATTCAGATCAAATTTAAAATGACCTTTGCTATCTTAGTTACCTTATGTTACTGGGCAAATGATCAAAGATCTGCGTAGTCGCCTACTGAGACCTATTGTGAGCCAGTGACTGTTTTACTAATTGGTAACGGATGTCACTTTCTTCTTCTGAAATTGTAGTTGTGGACATTGTTGTTCTTCTCAGACTGGGGCGCGTTATTCATGACGGAAAAATACAATAAGATTTCGAAATTCACTGTTTGTAAGATGACCTTGAAAGTAGACAAATATTATTCTCGCTTTTCGCTATTGTAGAATAATTTTTTGAGGCGTCGAAAGGGAAAAGCCATGCTTTAAGTAGACCTGTCATGAGAATGGACGGGACGTGCTAGAGGATGGTGAATAAGGCACTATAGGTACTGTTCGTAACTGTAATAAACAGTCACGTTAATGGGATCAGCTTTCAAAAGGTTGAATAACCACCATCTGCAGCGACGACCACAGTGTGACTTGCAGGAAGAGAGTCATTCTGGTTCGGGAAGTTACAGACAGGGATATGGAGCTATGACGATTCCACTGCCGGGTCCAACTGGGCTATATTTCTCGGCTGAGGATCTATGGCGCAAACAGCCCGGTCGAGGTAGTTCTACATATTTTGGTTTGGGTTTAAATTCGGGGAGTTTGGTGGCCAGGTGAGTACGGTAAACTCAACCTGATGCTCTTCGAACCACCCACGTTCACTGCGAGCTGTGTGACACGTTGCATTGTTCTGCTGGTAGAAGCTATCGTGCTGAGGAAAAACAAACGGCATGTACGGGTACACACGGTCCCAAAGCACAGGTGCATAGTTGTATTGATCCATTGTGCCTTCAGGAACGACGAGATCATCCAGGCAATGCCATGAAAACATTCTCCAGACTGCAACGGAACCTTCCCCGGTCTGGAGCCTTCCGACAGTTGTTGGAGGGTATTTGCTGTCAAACGTGTCACACCGATGTAACATAAGACGTGATTCATCTGAAAAAGCCACTCAGTGGGCATCCAACTGGGGTAATGGAATGCATATCCCAGCCTCCGTTGTCGATGAACTGCAGTCAGAATGGATGCATGAACCAGGCGCCTGTTGCGGAGGCCCATACGTAGCAAAGTTCGCTGAACGGTCTTTGAGGAGGCACTGGTGGTCGCCCCTCGCTTCTCCTGTGCGGTTAGCTGCTCAACTGTTGCACGTCTGTTCGCCTGAACACATCTCTGCAGTCGTTGTTCATCCCCGTCATCTATGGCCTCGGCGCTGGTTTTAGGTAACACCATTTTGCCGTGCACACTATATTTTAACCACTGCGGCATGTGAACAGTTTGTAGGCTTAACCGTTTCGGAAATGCTTCCACCCTTGGCCCAAAAGTCAATGATAAAGCCGTTTTGGACGTCAAATAAATAGCTCTTTTGTGTGTGTGTGTGTGTGTGTGTGTGTGTGTGTGTGTGTGTGTGTGTAACGTGGTGTTTGACAGTGACATTGGCTTCACCGAATCTACGTGTACTTGTGTGTGGTCTTTTTTGTTGTTGTTTTTTCTGGGATCTATTTATTTACATAAACAAATCGTGGGCATTGGAGGGCATGGCCGGAACAATAAGGCCTTGCGGCCCCCGACCATCCTCGATTTATGGGGCGTGGGATAAGGGTTGTTAGGTTCTGTGCAGTGGGTGCAGCAGGCGCTGCTTCCCACTGTTTTTTTTTTTGCGTAGTTGCACCGGTCGGCAACTCGGCGAGTGTTGTCGTCGTTCCGGGGCCGCCGCTGTCCTCGTTCTGGCAGGATGTTGGCTGTACCCACCTGGGTGGGGTACGGTGTTCCCCGCCACTTGCCCGCTGAGGACGGGCGTCGTAAGTGCGTGGGTCCACCGTTGGTCTGCGGCTACACTTTAACTCTTTCCTTCGTGGTCTAGTTCTAGTTAATCTATCTCTAAAAAAACTATGTTGTTATGGGCGGTCGCACAGCCAACAGAGAGTGGGAAGGGGAGGGGTGGGGTGGGGGAATTAGACTTTTTTCACTACAGCTTTAAGCTAATCTAGGTCCTTAATCTACTAATTACATGTTGATGTACATGGTACCTTTTGTTAGGTGACTCGAAAGTTTTTGTACCTTTGATTGCTGTGGTGGTGCCTGCTTTAATTAACAAAGAGTGGTACCCTGGATTATGTGGTTCCACTAATTTTCCAAAACTTTGGCTGTTGTGGTGGTGACAGGTCTTTCTAACAGAACATATTTGGCCGCAGTGGTGGTGACAGCTTAACTAAACAAAAACGTGTTACACAAAAAGGAACACAAAACAGATAAAACAAAACCATGCTAAACATTTACCTATGCATTAGTGGTTACTTATTCTACGGGGTCTTCAATGATAAAATGGCTCTGAGCACTATGGGACTTAACAGCTGTGGTCATCGGTCCCCTAGAACTTGGAACTACTTAAACTTAACCAACCTCAGGACATCACACACGTCCATGCCGGAGGCAGGATTCGAACCTGCGACCGTAGAAATATTGAATTTAATTGATGAAAGGAGAAAATACAAAAATGAAGTAAATGAAGCAGGCAAAAAGGAATACAAACGTCTCAAAAATGAGATGGACAGGAAGTGCAAAATGGCTAAGCAGGGATGGCTAGAGGACAAATGTAAGGATGTAGAGGCCTATCTCACTAGGGGTTAGATAGATACTGCCTACAGGAAAATTAAAGAGACCTTTGGAGATAAGAGAACGACTTGGATGAATATCAAGAGCTCAGATGAAAACCCAGTTCTAAGCAAAGAAGGAAAAGCAGAAAGGTGGAAGGAGTATATAGAGGGTCTATACAAGGGCGATGTACTTGAGGACAATATTATGGAAATGGAAGAGGATGTAGATGAAGATGAAATGGGAGATATGATACTGCGTGAAGACTTTGACAGAGCACTGAAAGACCTGAGTCGAAACAAGGCCCCCGGAGTAGACAACATTCCATTGGAACTACTGACTGCCTTGGGAGGGCCAGTCCTGACAAAACTCTACCATCTGGTGAGCAAGATGTATGAAACAGGCGAAATACCCTCAGACTTCAAGAAGAATATAATAATTCCAATCCCAAAGAAAGCAGGTGTTGACAGATGTGAAAATTACCGAACTATCAGTTTAATAAGTCACAGCTGCAAAATACTAACGCGAATTCTTTACAGACGAGTGGAAAAACTAGTAGAAGCCAACCTCGGGGAAGATCAGTTTGGATTCCGTAGAAACACTGGAACACGGGAGGCAATACTGACCTTACGACTTATCTTAGAAGAAAGATTAAGGAAAGGCAAACCTACGTTTCTAGCATTTGTAGACTTAGAGAAAGCTTTTGAGAATGTTGACTGGAATACTCTCTTTCAAATTCTAAAGGTGGCAGGGGTAAAATACAGGGAGCGAAAGGCTATTTACAATTTGTACAGAAACCAGATGGCAGTTATAAGAGTCGAGGGACATGAAAGGGAAGCAGTGGTTGGGAAGGGAGTAAGACAGGGTTGTAGCCTCTCCCCGATGTTGTTCAATCTGTATATTGAGCAAGCAGTAAAGAAAACAAAAGTAAAATTCGGAGTAGGTATTAAAATTCATGGAGAAGAAATATAAACTTTGATGTTCGCCGATGACATTGTAATTCTGTCAGAGACAGCAAAGGACTTGGAAGAGCAGTTGAATGGAATGGACAGTGTCTTGAAAGGAGGATATAAGATGAACATCAACAAAAGCAAATCAAGTATAATGGAATGTAGTCTAATTAAGTCGGGTGATGCTGAGGGAATTAGATTAGGAAATGAGGCACTTAAAGTAGTAAAGGAGTTTTGCTATTTGGGGATCAAAATAACTGATGATGGTCGAAGTAGAGAGGATATAAAATGTAGGCTGGCAATGGCAAGGAAAGCGTTTCTGAAGAAGAGAAATTTGTTAACATCGAGTATTGATTTAAGTGTCAGGAAGTCATTTCTGAAAGTATTTGTATGGAGTGTAGCCATGTATGGAAGTGAAACATGGACGATAAATAGTTTGGACAAGAAGAGAATAGAAGCTTTAGAAATGTGGTGCTACAGAAGAATGCTGAAGATTAGATGGGTAGATCACATAACTAATGAGGAAGTATTGAATAGGATTGGGGAGAAGAGAAGTTTGTGGCCCAACTTGACCAGAAGAAGGGATCGGTTGGTAGGACATGTTCTGAGGCATCAAGGGATCACCAATTTAGTATTGGAGGGCAGCGTGGAGGGTAAAAATCGTAGAGGGAGACCAAGAGATGAATACACTAAGATTCAGAAGGATGTAGGTTGCAGTAGGTACTGGGAGACGAAGAAGCTTGCACAGGGTAGAGTAGCATGGAGAGCTGCATCAAACCAGTCTCAGGACTGAAGACCACAACAACAACAACACCGTAGCGGTCGCGCGGTTCCAGACTGAAGCGCCTAGAACCGCCTTCAATGATAAGGCGTGGCACACTCTGCCTGTGCCCTGTTCTGGGCATAACAATGCCTGTGCCCCTCAGTTGTCTACAACTGTTGCTTAGTATATCTAGTTTATTGTGTAGTGTGGTCACTAGTCTCTTCTCTGTGTCATGGATGCTTTCAGTTTCCACTGTTTCGTGCAGCTCGCGTGTGGGTGTCCATGGTGGCGCGTCCAGTATCCACCTTAAAACCTTGTTCTGCACTCTTTGCAGTTTTGTGTGGTTAGTCTGGCACGTGATTCCCCACGGGTAAGACCCACACGTTAGTGCTGGGAGGACTGTTGTTTTGTTAAGTGTTCTTTTGGTTTCCATCCACATCTCCCTGCCGAGGAAGCAGGGCAGGAGGGCTTTTGCGAGGTTTTTACCTTTCTTCCTCTTTTCCCCGATGTGGAGGTGGAAGAGCATTTTCTTATCTAATGTTACGCCCAGGTATTTCACGGAGTCTCTCCGTGGTAATTCCTGGTCGTTTAGAGACAGCCCGTTTCTGAGTACCGGACGCTTTCTTGTGAAGTAGACAGTTGTAGTTTTACCTGTGTTTAGTATCATTTTATTTCCCCTACACCAGTCTTCTACCATGTCTAGCTGCCTTTGGAGGCGTGCTATGTTTGAGTGGTGCGGCCTGCCAGTCGTGTAGAAGGCTGTGTCATCCGATAATTGGGCTATCCTGGCATGCGGCGACAGGGGGATGTGGTTTGCATAAATAGCTCTGTTTACCATAACGACTGCACTGTTTTCCACCTCCTGACGACTCGCTTTGTATACCCTTCCACTGTTAGTGGCGTTACTTGGTTTTTGTACGTTGGCGTTGACAGTAGGCGATGATCACATTTTTGTGACCGTACCGTGCAGTTCCCGGATTAGCGGGCTCGCGAAAAGTGTAGTTCAGCTGCTGGGTAATTTGTAGTCCACATATAAATTGGCTAGCCAAAATGTTGCTCGTTTTCGTATGTAAACAGGTGTTCCCAGTGGGCAGCCACAGCAGTGCGATGAGATTCATTCCATTTTCCAGGCAAATCGTGGTATGTACAGCTGGATAGTCGCCGAGCGGTTCTAGGCGCTACAGTTCGGAACAGCGCGACCGCTACGGTCGCAGGTTCGAATCCTGCCTTGGGCATGGATGTGTGTGATGTCCTTAGGTTAGTTAGGTTTAAGTAGTTCTAAGTTCTAGGAGACTGATGACCTCAGCAGCTAAGTCCCATAGTGCTCAGAGCCATTTGAACCATTACAGCTGGATAAAAGTCTTCGGAAAAATTCTGCCTGATTACTATTCAGTACGTAGTTACGGCTGAGCTACTGAAAGAGAGCCTGCAGGAGGCAGAACGAAGTGATCGGGAGCTCTTTGTCGGCGCGGGACTCAGCGGACGTGTGAGTGAAGTGGGGTCAGGGCGTGGGTTCGCAGGACGGCGTGCAGCAGATAGGCTGGGGCACTGCATGGCGTGACGTGAGCGCGTTGCAGCGCCGCTTTCGTGCTGCGAGGAGCTTCAGATGACCCACTAAGGCACGGAACGCTACCCCAAATGAATCCCCTACTCCGTACGTGAGCTGAGCGCGTTATACTCGGCGTGGCGAGAACCGACCGGAACACACACCTGGCGCTGCGCTCTGTCTTATTTCGAGGTACTCACATCGTGCCCAGGCGTCCAGCACTGCATTCGTATCACTCTTCCTACTTATCATTTGCACTGTTTGTCATTAAAGCTGCGGCACCAGGAAGTACAGCAATTTACAAAATTTCACTGCACTTATAAGCTTTCTACAGAAATTCATCTGTAAATGAAAATAATGAATATTCTTTTTTCAAAAACTTTCTGCTAATATAACGTGACCTTCAGATATCGTATTCAACTGCTGATCAATACTGGCTATTAGTTGGCCCTGCGATGCGCATCTGAACAGTGTCACGAAACAAAAATTTAAACTTAGTGAACTACAGAATTTGAAATAGTAAAAACTGAGCTACTTAACTGTCAAAAGTAGCTACAGTGAAAACTATTTAACTGAAACTGAATACGGAAGTACATGCTGCGGCGCTTAGATCCCGACAAATGAAATAAAAAAAAGCAAATTCATTGTAATAAAATACAAACTGAAATGAAAATCCTTTGACGTATAAGTAGTGGTATCTTTCAAGAGTAACATTACTCGATGAAACCTCCTTCAGCAGCAATGACTGTCTCCAATCTTGTCCTGAAGCGATCGCACGCACCCTTTAAAAACAGCGCTGTCCGTATTCGCGAGTGCTGCTTCGATAGCGGTGCGTATAGATGCAACATTAGGGTGCCTCGTCTTATTGGTAACTCTTCCGACTACGCTCCAAACATAGTAGTTGAGGAGGTTCAAATCCAGGCCATTCGGGGGCAAGAACACCTTTGACGACAACATGTCAACGTTATCTGAGATCCAGGTCTGGATTAAGTGACTCGTATGAGATCCTCTTCTGCCATCTGACGCACTGTTCGCTAGCTCACATTCAGTAGTGACGCCAGTTTCCACAGCGATTGCTCCCCATTCTCCGAAATCAGCGCCTGAGCTTTTGCGATGACTGACTCTGTTCATAATACGTGTTCGTCGAACGAGGTTGCCTCGCCGGGTTAGCGGAACCTTCCTCAGACTTCTCCGAAGCATTATACTTGGCCACAGTATCATAGACAGTTGATTTCAGATACCCGAAGAATCGAACCTGAGAAATAAGTACCCAGAACAACCACCTCTGGGCATAATAACGGCCTTGATATGCTTGGGCATTGAGTCAAACAGAGCTTGGATGGCGTGTACAGGTACAGCTGCCCATGCAGTTTCAAAACGATACCACAGTTCATCAAGAGTAGCGACTGGCTTATTGTGACGAGCCAGTTGCTCGGCTACCATTGACCAGACGTTTCCATTTGGTGAGAGATCTCGAGAATGTGCTGGCCAGGTCAGCAGTCGAACATTTTCTGTATCCAGAAAGGTCCGCATAGAAACTGCAACATGCAGTCGTGCATTGTCCTGCTCAAATGTAGGGTTTCGCAGGGATCGAATGAAGGGTAGAGCCACGGGTCGTAACACATATGAAATGTAACGTCCACTGTTCAGAGTGCCGTCAATGCGAACAAGAGGTGACCGAGACGTGTAACCAATGGCACCCCATACCATCACGCCGGGTTATACGCCAGTATGGCGATGACGAATACACGCTTCCAATGTGCGATCACTTCGATGTCGCCAAACACGGATGCGACCATCATGATGCTGTAAACAGAACCTGGATTCATCCGAAAAAATGACATTTTGCCATTCGTGCACCCAGGTTCGTCGTTGAGTACACCATCGCAGGCGCTGCTGTCTGTGATGCAGCGTCGAGGGTAACCGCAGCCATGGTCTCCGAACTGATAGTCCATGCTGCTGCAAACGTCGTCGAACTGTTCGTGCAGATGGTTGTCTTGCAAACGTCCCCATCTGTTGACTTAGGGATCGAGACGTGGTTGCACGATCCGTTACAGCCATGCGAATAAGATGCCTGTCATCTCGACTGCTAGTGATACGAGGCCGTTGGGATCCAGAACGGCGTTCCACATTACCCTCCTGAACCCACCGATTCCATATTCTGCTAACAGTCATTGGATCTCGACCAACGCGAGCAGCAATGTCGCGATACGATAAACCGCAATCGCGATAGGCTACAATCCGACCGTTATCAAAGTCGGAAACATGATCGTACGTATTTCTCCCCCTTACACGAGGCATCACAACAACGTTTCACCAGGCAACGTCGGTCAACTGCTGTTTGTGTATGAGAAATCGTTTGGAAACTTTCCTCATGTCAGCACGTTGTATGTGTCGCCACCGGCGCCAACCTTGTGTGAATGCTCTGAAAAGCTAATCATTTGCATATCACAGCACCTTGTTCCTGTCTGTTAAATTTCGCGTCTGTAGCACGTCATCTTCGTGGTGTAGCAATTTTAATGCCAGTTGTGTATGTTGGCGGCAGTCAGCTTCATTTGCCGGTTCTCTGAATTTTCTCAGTAATGTCATTCAAAAAGAACGTAGGCCTCCCTCTATGGATTCCTAATCTAGTTCTCGAAGTATCCCCGCAATACTTGCGTATTGTTCGGACATACCGGTAGTAAATCTAGCAGCCCGTGACTGAACTTCTCCGGTGTCTTCTTTTAATCTATTAACCTATTGCGGATCCCAAACATTCGAGCATTACTCAAGAAGTCGCATGAGTGTCCTATACGCGGCCTCCTTTACAGATGAAGCACACTTCCCTAAAATTCCCCCAATAAACACGACTCGACTACTCACCTTCCCTACTGCAATTCTTAGAATCTCGTTCCATTTCATACCGCTTTGCAACTTTATACCTAGATATTTAACCTACGCGCCTCTTCCAAGAAGTACACTACTGATACTGTATTCGAAAATTACGGGTTTGTTTTTCCTGCTCATCTGCCCTGATTTGCATTTTCTAGATTTAGAGCTAGCTGCCATTCATCACACCAACTAGATATTTTGTCTGAGTCATCTTGTATCAGCCTGCAGACACTCAACAATAGCACCTTCCCGTACACCATATGATAACCAGCAAGCAGACGCAGGTTTGAACCCGCCCTGCTCACCAGATAATTTTTGTATACAGAAAATAATGGCCTTCCTATCACACTTTCCTGGGGCACTCCTGACGATACCCTCGTCTCCGATGAACACTCGTCCTCGAAGACATCATATTGGGTTCTTTTATCTAATAACGTATTCTGTATAATCGTAGCTTCGTTAACAGACTGCATTGGAGGCAGCGTCAAATGCTTTTAGGGAATCTAGGAATACGAAATCTGCCTGTTGCCCCTCATCCGTAGTTTGCAGGATATCATGTGGGAAAAGGACAGCTGAGTTTTGGACGACCGATGCTTTCTAAAACCATGCTGATTTGTGGGCAGAAGCTTTTCCGTCTCAAGGGAATTTATTATATTAGAACTGAGAATATGTTCAAGGATTCTGCAGCAAGCAGATGTTACGGGTCCATTCTTTTACCCTTTCTAACACAGTCTAACATAACAGTCGCGACACTCGCTGCTGTAAAGTCGTTACCGTTTGACAGCTGGAGCGACGCTAGCTCTCCAAGCGACGAGAAAGGAGAACTTCAGATGCGCCGTGAGCGTAGTGTTTATTTTGCATCCCTTTCCTACGTGATTTACGAAATATTTGAATTATTTTTTTGCCTCCAAGAGTTTGTGTAATATCAGAAGACATAATAAATGAAAAGCACCAGTTTGCTTTTGTTCTACGATATTACTTTTATTGTTAACCGGTTTTTGGCTTACAAGGCCTTCTTCAGACGTTTCTAAAAACGAGTCTAAAACAAGCTCAAGTAGGGATAAACTCATGAATCCAGTGGAAAGTTACAATACATTCGTGAAGAAACACTTGTGACGCCCGCATCTCGTGGTCGTGCGGTAGCGTTCTCGCTTCCCACGCCCGGGTTCCCGGGTTCGATTCCCGGCGGGGTCAGGGATTTTCTCTGCCTCGTGATGGCTGGGTGTTGTGTGCTGTCCTTAGGTTAGTTAGGTTTAAGTAGTTCTAAGTTCTAGGGGACTTATGACCACAGCAGTTGAGTCCCATAGTGCTCAGAGCCATTTAAACCATTTTTTGAACACTTGTGACGTTGGATAGAACTGCAGCTTACCACGTTGATATCAACGGAATATAAACTCGTAGATTCTCACATAAGAAGCACAGACATGTATCTACATGCAAAAGGGATCGACGCCCCATTTGTCGCTCCATAGGCCTACTGCGTTTTAGTCATTGTCGCCTGTTGCCACAAGTACGACCTTCATCTTTATATTATTCTAAGTGAACAAGCAACTGCCGAATAGTGCGATAAATACACTGTGAGTGTAAACCCCAAGCTGTCAAAGCCATGCTGTCATACGTTAAATTTGGCATTAGAGGCTTTTCATCCAATGACATATGCACTAGTTTATCAGTATCGGAGAAATGCTGCACCTTCTGCTTCAAAAGGTGGAACAAATTGTCACTTATCCCACATTTTATTTGCATGCCTTCCACATACCTCTCCAATGTACACACGGATGGAAACATAAAACATTCTGACAAAACCTGTATGCCTTAGTGCTGTAATATAATAAATTTAGAGCAAATAGCTTAGTTTTGTCTTCCCATCTAGCAGATGGCATGCTAATCTGGTTTAACAAAAAGCCAAGGGCATCTTCTTTTTAAATAATGGCATCCTAGAGTCCTCAAAATATGTTTGTCATTCTTCACTTGCTCCTTCTGATACAGATTCTGTTGCTGTCTGTACTTAAAATGATAGGCACTTTCCTTGTCCCATAACAGTTTTGCATTTAGTCTAGATATCTGCACATTCTGATACTCCACACGCTTCTTCTAAATACGAAAAATTGCTCTTAATTTTACCACTTCATCGTCAAAGCAGATCTGTGTTGACGATTCAGATGAAACTGGCACTGATATATGAAGAGTTTAACTGGCTGATTTCGTGCCATAGGAGTGTTTCACAGCTTTATACCGATTGTCGAACATTTGTGGCAGTCTCCTCTTCATCGTTAGTTGAGGTGGCCTAGCCTATTTGGAATATCAAACAATGTGGTTAACTGCATTCCACACGAGTTCATTATGTCTGCGTTAATGAACTGGTTTTGTTCGACGTGTAGCGGACAAAACTTAGCATTATTATAAAGGTAAACAGTTTTTTTTAAACTTCCTGGCAGATTAAAACTGTGTGCTGGACCGATACACGAACTCGGGACCTTTGCCTTTCGCGGGCAAGTGCTCTACCAACCTTTTTTTTTCGTTAATCTCATTTTGTTCGATACTGTTCGTTGACTTTGTTCGTGGCGGACGTCCTGTGACACTTGTTCTGGTTGTTCGTTGATCCGTTCACTCAGTTTTTTATTACAGAGGATAGCTAAATCCTCTGACTGAACACGCTGAGCTACCGTGGCGGCCAAATGGTGAATTTCCAACTGAGCTACCCAATCACGACTTACGCCCCGTTCTCACAGCTTTACTTCTGCCAGTACCTCGTCTCCTACCTTCCTAACTTTACAGAAGCTCTCCTGCGAACCTTGCAAAACTAGCAAGGTTCGCAGGAGAGATTCTGTTAAGTTTGGAAGGTAGGAGACGAGGTACTGGCAGAAGTAAAGCTGTGAGGAAGGGGCGTGAGTCGTGCTTGGGTAGCTCAGTTGGTAGAGCACTTGCCCGCGAAAGGCAAAGGTTCCGAGTTCGAGTCTCGGTCTGGCACACAGTTTTAATCTGCCAGGAAGTTTCAGATCAGCGCACACTCCGCTGCAGAGTGAAAATCTCATTCTGGAGAGTCTTTTTTCATCAGATCTTCTCGTCTGACATTCAGTAGCCATTTTATACTCCTAAAACGAAACATTAATCATCAATATACATGTAATTTGCAACCGAATGCTGACGATGCATTTTATTAATATGATGGTATATACCTCTCACTTTCCTAAAAAACGACAGATGCGGTATCTTCTTCTTGTTGTTGCTGCAATTTATTGCGCTACGATACGCTCCCATTTGTAAAAACCATTCTACAAACCAAAATACACAACTATCTTTCGATTTCGCTTTCACGTTGGGGCCGAACTCAACAATTTAACTTACTGGCCACTTGGGGCGCTGCTGGCGCAGTAGGCAACAAAATCGAGGCGAAGTGTCGCAACTGTTATGTAAGAACGTGCTTCCTACATATAGGAATCATCTGCGTTTTTTTCCAGTCGCTTTGGATTTTGCGCGGACGAGAGATTCACGATACATGCAAGCTAAGCAAAAGTCCGAGGCCGTAGAGTACTCTTTCTAAAAACGAATTTGGATTCCATCTGGACGTGCTAACTTATTCGTTTTCAACTCTTTCAGTTGCTCCTCTACGCCAAGGCTGCTTGTTACCATGTCCACCATAAGAGAGTCTGTGCGATTGTCAAACGATGGCATGCCTGCACGATTCTTCTGCGTGGACAATTTTTTAAACGCGAAAATTAAAACTTTGGCTTTCCTTTCGTTGGCTTCTACTACCACACCGGTTTAGTCAACGAGTGACAAGATAGAAGCGGTAGCAGATATTTTACATAGAGCCAGAATTTTCTCGGGTTCTCTGGAAGATCTTTTCTAACATATGACGGTGGTAGTTGTATGATTCGTGCATCGATCTCTTTACAAACGCACTAATTACTTCAGCCTGTCGTCATTTACACGTTCTCTTTTGAACCGAGAGCGCAATTGCCTTTGCTTCCTCGGAAAGGGCGATTTATAATCCATTTAAGCTTATGCGATAATGCCTCTGCGTCCACCATACCTGAACGGAATGATGTCAATTCATTGTTTACGTGAGATGCTAACAACCGCTTACCTATTCTTTCTAGCTTAAATACTCTCCTAGTCTTCTTAGTTGATTTATGAGCTTCAAACATAGTCGCTATGATGACATCATGATCATTAATCCCTGGCTCTACAGTGACGCCGTCGAGAAGGTCAGTCTGTTTGTAGCTGCAAGGTCCAAAATATACTGCGTGTGGGCTGTCGAACTAGCTGTTCAAGACAGTTTTCAGAAAACGTGTTCAAAATTACTTCGCGAAACTGTCTGTCTGTATCCCCTGCAAGACTCCATAGACTTACCGGTCTATTTTTGGTAGTTAAAGTCACCTCCAACTAATATTGTGTGGTCTGGGTATTCCCGCGCTGATGCCAGTAGACCTTCTTTGGATGTGCAGAATCGGGTTCCCGTAGAAACAACCAACAATTAACTCGATTTCATCTAGACTTGTTATACGCCACCAGGTAACTTAAGCGTCACACTGAAATTCGAGCTCAGTAAAGACAATATTTTTGTCAGCTTCAACGAACTGTCCCCACCCAATGGCGGCTAATCTGTCTTTTCGATATATGTTCTATGAATCAACAAATACCTACGGCGTCTTATGTGTCTTTTCGATATGCGTTTCATGAGTCGCTAAACAGCTCACAGCTTTTTACTGTGGGCTTCAGCCAGCTCTTTGTACCGAGAATAATTTGCGAGCGAGAAATTGCGTGGAGGGCAGTAAATTTTTCCCTGTGCAAGTCTCTACATCTCCTAATAACTACTACAACTAACATCCTTTCGAACCTGCTTACTGCATTCATTCCTTGGTCCCCCTCCACAATTTTTTAACCTACACACCTCCCTCCAACACTAACTGATGATCCCTTGATGTTCAGAATGTGTCATGTTAACTTGCCCCTATTCCTTAATCGAGGTTTGCCACAAATTTCTTACCTTTCCAATTCTGTTCAGTACCCCATACTTTGTTACATGATCTACCCACCAATCTGCAGCATTTTTCTCTAGCACCTCATTTCAAAAGCTTCTTTCTCTTCTTCTCTGGACTATTTATCATCCAAATTTCACTCCATACATGCTTGCATTACTGACAAATACCTTCAAAAAATATTTCCTGACGCATAACTCTATATTCGATGTTAAAAAATTTCTCGTCTTCGGAAAAACTTGTTTTACGTTTTCTAGTGTGCATTTTATATCCTTTCTACTTTGACCATCATCGGTTGTTTTGCTGCGAAAAAAGCTAAGCTCGTCTACCGATTCTAGTGTCTCGTTTCCTAATCTGTTTCCTTCAGCATTGCCTGATTTAATTCTACTACATTCAGTTACCATTGTCTTGCTTTTGTTGATGTTTATCTTACAGCCTCTTTTCAAGACATTGTCCATTCCGTTCAATTCCTCTTACGAGTCCTTTCCTACCTCTGACATATTTACAATATCATCGACAAATATCAAAGTTTTTATTTCTTTTCCCTGATCTTATATTCCTACTCCAAATTTTTCTTTGGATTTCCTTACAGTCTGTTCAGTGTACAGCCTAAATAACTTCGGGAATAGGCTAGAAACTTGTCTCACTCCTGTCTCAACTATTGCTTCAGTTTCATGCCCCTCGACTCTTACAACTTCCGTCTGGTTTCTACACAAGTTGAAAGTACTATTTTGCTCCCTGTATTTTACCCCTGTTGCCTTCGGAATTTCAAAGGTTGTATTCCAGTCATTATTGTTAAACGCTTTCTCTAAGTATACAAATGCCATAAAAGTAGTTTTGCCTTTCCTTCACCTATCTTCTAAGATAAGTCGCATGGGAATTATGGCTTCGCGTGTTCCAGTATTTCCCCGGAATCCCACCTGATATTCCCGAGGTCGGCTTCTATCATTTTCTCCATTCATGGGTAAATAATTCATGTTAGTGTTTTTGACCCATGATTTATTAAACTGTTAGTTCGATAATATTCACACCTGTCGCACTTGCTTTTTTTTTGGAACTGGAATTTTAATAAGTGGCGATTGAAAAGTTTCCTTTCTAAGCCCATACAGCCAAGAATCGGTATGCAAACCAAACAAAATTGCCGTTTGATTAAGACAACAATCTCACTGACGCCCCTTGCTAAATATACCTGTTTGGTAAACAACAGCTTCCTGTTGCTTGAAGAAGTCCGTAACTACCTCTGTACATTCTCGTCCGACAGTTAAGAGACTGAAGGCGTGATATTTGCATGGGGAGAGATCATGACTATCGGACGGGTGCTCGAGTGTTTCCCATTTGAGTTGGCGATGTGGGGACGTGCGTTATCATGAACCAGCAGCACCACTTGGCGCACAATTCCACAACAGTGCTTCTCGACGGTCATGCTGCCCCATACACCTTCATCGTACACGAATTCCGGACAAACTGCTTACATACATGTCAGTTCTTAGGCCCGAATCGGAGTCTCGGTACGTTGCATACACACTGTCCTCGAAACAGTGGGCAGACTGTTGGTGCTGAGAGCCGAACAGCCTGGTGTTTCACGAGCCAACGTATTGAAGATTTATACTGCATACAGCAAACCACATAGACATCATCTGGTAAGTCACAACGCGCAAGAAACTGCATGTTGAACAATCGTGGCCGACGGTCATTGAAGACGATTGTAATGAAAAATACGACACGAAGGGAGCTTCATAAGCAGGGAATTGCTGAGGAGATGGAATTCCAAAACCACATATAAGTGATGCCAGTTCCCTTAATAAGAAGATGTGGTGCCGAAGCCATAAATCCTGGACTGCGGAGCAGTAGAAGAAGGAGATTTCGTCGGATGAGTCTTGTTTTACACCGTTTCCAACTTCTGGCCGAGTTTACGTCCCAAGAGTGAAATATGCCGTGGGTTCTGTGATTATTAGGGCAGTCATATAGTGGTATTCGGTGGGTCTCAAGGCTACTCCTCAAGATTACATCACTGCCGAGGACTATGTGACCATATCGGCTGATCAGGTCCATTCCATGGTACAATGTTACTTCTCTAACAGTGATGCTGTGTTCCAAGGAGATAGAACCACTGCTCACATCGTCCCGGAATTCACCCACGAACACGTGGATGAATTTTCGCAGCTGCCCTGGCCACCACTGTCAACAGATATGAGTAGTATTGGACCTTTGAGGTCTACCTTGGAGAGAAAGTCGCGTGGTCGCTATCCACCTCCATCATCGTTACCTGAAGATGCCACTATTTTGCAGAAAAAACGGCAAAAGATTACATTGAAAATCATGTAGCTCCTATACTTATCTATTCCCAGAGGGCTGGAAGCAGTTTTGAATGCCAAGGGTTTTCCTACACCATATTAGGCACTGTAGTCTGTTGTATTTGTGCTGTTTCCATATTTTTGTCCGCCCCTGTGGTTGGTAAAGAAAGTGGTAGACTTCGGTTTATTGGTAGAATACTGGGGAAGTGCAATCAGTCTACAAGGGTTATTGCTTACAAATCACTCGTGAGAGCGGTTCTAGAATATTGCCCAGTTGTGTGGGACCCGCACCAAATGGTAATATTGAACGCTTACAGAGAAGGGCAGCACGAATGGTCACAGGTTTGTTTAATCTGTGAATGAGTATCACAAAGATACTGAAGGAACTGAATTGGAAGACTCTTGAAAATAGACGTAAACTATCCCGAGAAAGTCTATCAACAAAGTTTCAAGAACTGGCTTTAAATGACAACTCTAGGAATATACCACAACCCTATACGTATCACTCACATACGGATCGCTAGGATAAGATTAGTATAATTACTGCACGCTCAGAAGCTGTTCTAACAACTGGTACAATGGGACGTACCCTCTGCCATGCACCTCACAGTGGTTTTCAGAGTAGATATGTAGATATTTTAGATTTATCACGAATTTTTCTTAGCTGTTACTGTCAAAATAAGGTTACATGTAGATTAACGGTTAAATTTGAGTGAAATTCAAATTCTATTGCTACGATGCGCAACATTTCAATTTGGAATGTTTCTTAAGTATCGGTAAATTGTTTTTCAAGACAATACAAATCTCTGACATTTTTTATTAAGAAAATAAGACAGTTCTTTTCTTTCTAATCATGACGCTAAGGTAAATTTTAGGATTCGAGCCAGTAACCTGTCATAGAACTCAAAAGAAATACTGGCCCATGGGTTTTACAATGCTAAGGAAAGTAGTACATTGGCTGGAAGTGACGTATTGAATCGTCGCACAGTGATGTCTAAAGTTGCGAGGTTTTAGCCTCAGCGTTTACATGCCTCACACATTTCCCTTCTTCTAATTAACAACTGCCATAGGGCATCGTTTAAACATTGCGCATCTTTGCGAGCGAAGACAAGAACTATCGTGGCAGTAATTCCTTGTTACTGTGTAGTTTGTAACCATTTCAGGATGGGCTTACGATGATGACTGATAACTAACTGGTGCATTTTCCTTTGTTGTGTGCCCTACATGCGCCTTCCGACTTTGAAATTTGCACACTTTTGCTTCCTTAACAGAGATGAGCTACTCTCCAGTCTTTCCTATTCTATTGTTGTTGTTGTTGTTGTTGTTGTGGTCTTCAGTCCTGAGACTGGTTTGATGCAGCTCTCCATGCTACTCTATCCTGTGCAAGCTGCTTCATCTCCCAGTACTTACTGCAACCTATATCCTTCTGAATCTGCGTAGTGTATTCATCTCTTGGTCTCCCTCTACGATTTTTACCCTCCACGCTGCCCTCCAATAATAAATTGGTGATCCCTTGATGCCTCAGAACATGTCCCACCAATCGATCCCTTCTTCTAGTCAAGTTGTGCCACAAACTTCTCTTCTCCCCAATCCTATTCAATACCTCCTGATTAGGTATATGATCTACCCATCTAATCTTCAGCATACTTCTGTAGCACCACATTTCGAAAGCTTCTATTCTCTTCTTGTCCAAACTATTTATCGTCCATGTTTCACTTCCATGCATGGCTACATTCCATACAAATACTTTCAGAAACGACTTCCTGACACTTAAATCTAAACTCGATGTTAACAAATTTCTCTTCTTCAGGAATGCTTTCCTTGCCACTGCCAGTCTACATTTTATATCCTCTCTACTTCGACCATCATCAGTTATTTTGATCCCCAAATAGCAAAACTCCTTTACTACTTTAAGTGTATCATTTCCTAATCTAATTCCCTCAGCATCACCCGACTTAATTCGATTACATTCCATTATCCTCGTTTTGGTTTTGTTGATGTTCATCTTATATCCTCCTTTTAAGACACTGTCCATTGCGTTCAACTGCTCTTACAAGTCCTTTGCTGTCTCCGACAGAATTACGATGTCATCGGAGAACCTCAAAGTTTTCATTTCTTCTCCATGGATTTTAATACCTACTCCGAATTTTTCTTTTGTTTCCTTTACTACTTCCTCAGTATACAGATTGAATAACATCGGGGAGAGGCTACACCCCTGTCTCACTCCTTTCCCAATCACTGCTTCCCTTTCATGCCCATCGACTCTTACCGTTACAGTTCTAATTATCGACCCTAGACATGACCTAGTAAACCATACAGAATGTTCACAGGTTACGTATTAGGTATAAAAATTGTTCATATTTATTACAGAAACCATAAAAATCGACGTAGAGTATTAATACACAGTAAGCACGGAAAACATTGTTAACAAACAACTGAAAATTACTGATAACGTGAAGCGCTCTTGTTATAAGTTGATGGTGTGTAAATTTCGGTGGGAGGGACATTATGCTGCGCAGGGTGGGATACAAGAAGGTTACATACCTAAAAAAAAGAAGGAAGACGAGAAGGAGGAAAAAATGAACACAACAAATATCTCATTTACGTATTGTCAGGCTCCAATTTCTGAGATACTAGTGAACAAAATAAAGAAGTGTCACCTTTTTAGAAACTTTACAGCTTTCATTTCACAGTAAGAAGATAGTAGGCAAACTCAAAGGGGAAAAAATAAGAAAATAAAAAAATCTCTCAGCCCCGTGGGTAATGAATACCTGAGAAGACTCGACAGTGAAAGATTATCCATAGAAAGTAAACATTTACAGGTCGAGTAAAAACTCGACCGGACAAATGACTCACCACACGGGTACCCTAACACGCTATTTTTTGAAATGTTTGAAGTGAACTGGACCGTTCACTTTATGTCTTCCTGTTTTACTAATTACGAATAACGAACGAGTAGTTGGTGAGCTTCCAGCCGAAGGATGCTGCTGATTCCCGACACTGCCACGGGGCGCACTAGGAGCGTAATCGGTAAGACAGTGCGCTGCGTTATCAACGGCGCCGAGTGCATCCACGCCGCAGCCGACAGATGGCACGGCATGACATTAGCAGGAGTTGGGTCGCCGTGCTGCTGGCGCCCGCGGTACGTTTGAGCGTGTCCTGTTGACTCGGCGTGTTTGCAGTAGGCGCAGTGCCAGTGGGCTATCAAACATCGCTGCCTGCTTTGTGGGTGAAGGTTAAACGGTCATCCACGTCAGGTATACGTCACAAGAGCTATTCCGTTACGTCCAGTCCTTAATCTGTGCAATGCCACAGGGAAACAGTTATTGTCAGTGTATGAGTCGTTATTTCGCGATACACACACTAGGCCTTCACATTTTAGTCTGGGACATATTGTTCCGGCAACAAAATAAAAGTTCTTCCAACCACCGGCTACGACCAAGACTACCGGATGAATGCTCGTGGTTTTTAGCAAATGCCGGTACTGAAATTCCTCTCCCAGGTATTCTCAACTGGAAATCATTCTCGTCCCCCTCATCCCGCTAGCCCTCTCCGAACCCCATGATATTTCGCTGAAATCAGTCTAATTTTACAATCTCAAACAGCCCGTCCTATCCTTCAGTGCTTTTGCTACAGGTAATGCTCCAGAGGGCAACGAGTCATCAACCGTGGACAATGTTAGATATAAAATATGAGCATTTTCCAAACTGTATCTCGCAGGTATTGCACATTTCTATCAAAATTCCACACATACACAATTGTTTGCTTTCCATCCTCAGCCGGCCGCGGTGGTCTAGTGGTTCTAGGCGCGCAGTCCGGAGCCGCGGGACTGCTACGGTCGCAGGTTCGAATCCTGCCTCGGGCATGGATGTGTGTGACGTCCTTAGGTTAGTTAGGTTTAAGTAGTTCTAAGTTCTTGGGGACTGATGACCACAGAAGTTGAGTCCCACAGTGCTCAGAGCCATTTGAATCTTTCCATCCTCATGTGATTACAGGCATAAATCAGATACTTCAAAATTATCCAAACAATATACATAGCTAAGCTTAAAAGCCGCGCGGGATTAGCCGAGCGGTCTAAGGCGCTGCAGTCGTGGACTGTGCGGCTGATCCCATGTGGAGGTTCGAGTCCTCCCTCGGGCATGGGTGTGTGTATTTATCCCTAGGATAATTTAGGTTAAGTAGTGTGTAAGCTTAGGGGCTGATGACCTTAGCAGTTAAGTCCCATAAGATTTCACACACATTTGAACATTTTTTAAAGCTTAAAACTGTCCAAACGAGTTGCCTGTGTCTACCAAAAAGAAATGAATACCATAGCATAAACAGTCACGAACAGTGGACACAAAGGAAACAGAGTAACAAAACTGAACAATAAAATCAAGGCACAGAAAGGAAGCACCCAGCCATCACCAACACGAGGACAAAACCCCACACAAACACACACACGAGATGCAAGAAACAGGAACAACACAGAATGAGAAAGAAATGGAAAACAAAAAGACGGTATACAATGACGTACAACAACAACCACAGACCGAGCTAGGTGGCGCAGTGTTTAGTATACTGGAGTCATGTTCGGGAGGACGACGGTTGAAACCTACGTCTTGCCATCCTGATTTAGGTTTCCCTAAATCGATTCAGGGGCAAATGCCGGGATGGTTCCTTTAACAGGGCACAGCCGTCTTCCTTCCTCATCCATCCCTATTCCGAAGGGGCCGATGACCTCGCTGTTTGGTCCCTTCCCCAAATCAACCAACCATATACACACAGAGAATACGTAATATTTTCAGAAAACAAGGCATAATAGCTTCTCACCAAACCAACAATTCTATTCAAAAATACATTCCAAAAGCAACATAAAACAGACCTGTATCAGAAATCAGGAACCTATCACTTAAAATGTTGCCTTGTGATGAAAGATGTTTAGGACAAACCAGAAGAACATTCGAGTCCAGATACAAAGATCACGTAAGAGGATGGAAACAGGACAAGCTATTCAACTTTGGAAGAGCACTAATACCAACAAAAGCCCAAATATTACTACCAGACACGGACATGGAAATAGTAGTGATAAACAACAAAAAATACATTCTGACCCTAAAGGAGGCTCCCACATTCATATAACCGTAACAGAAGAGAAACAACTCATAAATTATCAGTCCATCCTGTCAAACCATAGATACTTTAAGTTAGTAAACCACTTAGTATAATACCACTATTCTCGCCTCCCCCTGCCACCCCCTCCCCCCACACTCCTCCATCCACTCCACTCACATCTCAGACGAACATATAACACATCTTCTCTAATTTACGAGGTGAGTTCGATAAGTAATAAAACACATTTTTCGGCCAATTTCGGTTGAAAAGAAAAATGCAGACTTTGTTGTGGGACATCCTGGAATATTTCTGCTTCAGCCCCAATAGTTTCATGAAGTTCCAATATGTGACGGCACTGTAAGTAGCCTTCAAAATGACGTCTGTAACGGAGGTGCGGTCCAAGCAGAAAACTGTTATGGAGTTTCAAAAAAATGGTTCAAATGGCTCTGAGCACTATGGGACTTAACATCTGAGGTCATCAGTCCCCTAGAACTACTTAAACCTAACTGAGCTACCGTGCCGGCGTCCATCTGAGCCAGCGAGGACACAGATGAATAGCGCTACTGCAGGGTGTTATCCCTTGCACACTTCCCGTGAGACCCACATTCCCAACTGTTCACAATCTACATACGTAATGTTCCTAATAGATACTTTGCCCATCCACTCGTTACTCGCGCCCTAATGGCTACCCGGCCATTGACCTTCGTCTGTGCGAGTGCGCACAAGTTGCCCGAACTCTTACGAGAATCGTCAACTTAAGTGGGTGCGAGTAACGAGTGGATGGGCAAAGTATCTACTAGGAACATTACGTAAGTAAATTGTGGACAATTGGGAATGTGGGTCTCACGGGAAGCGTGCAAGTGATATCCTCGGTGGCTCAGACGGATAGAGTGTCTGCCATGGAAGCAGTAGATGCCGGGTTCGAGTCCTGGTCGGGGTACACATTTTCAGCTGTCCCCATCAAGGTATGTCAACAACATCTGTCGGCAGCTGATGGTTTCAATTAATTATGATTTATCCAACAATTACTTATAAAAAGGAAGTGCCCATTGATCACTGTGCAATCTATATTCGTGCCTGGCATGTAATGATTGTTATACAGGGTGTAACAAAAATGTACGGCACAAATTGCAAGACACATTCCTCACACACACACACACCACAGAATTATGCTATATGAACTTGGGTCTGGAAACGCTTTGTTTCCACGTTACAACTCATTTTCTCAAACACATTAATCATAGGAAACGCACACGAACAGATCGCATCCACATACCACACACAAGGCTTTCTCACAGGAGGTGTTCAATACGCCCTCTGTGGGCATTGATACATGCATCAACCCGCCGTCGTGGAGAATCTCAGATGCGCTGATGTATCCCTGGAGTACTGCGCATGGTTTCGCAGCCTTCCATAATAAAGGGCACGGAGAATCTCAGTATCCCGTTCTGGAGTTCCATACACAAGAGCTTTCAAATACCCCAGAAATGAAAGTGCAGTGTGTTTAGGTCCGGAGAGCTTGGAGGCCTGACAATTTATCCATCTCCACTTATCCATGTGTTACGGAATCTATTATTCAGAAGAAATTTTAATAAAACACAGTATATACAGTTCCGTACAGTAAATGGCACAACTCCAGTAATAAATATAGACTTTGAACAGAAGTCTGTAGCTAAGGTAGGATTTTCAAAATTTTTAGGTGTGTCCATTGATGAGAGGTTAAACTGGAAACAACACATTGATGGTCTGCTGAAACGTCTGAGTTCAGCTGCGTATGCTATTAGGGTTATTGCAAATTTTGGTGATAAGAATCTCAGTAAATTAGCTTACTATGCCTACTTTCATTCACTGCTTTCGTATGGCACCATATTCTGGGGTAGTTCGTCGTAGAGTAGAAAAGTATTCATTGCTCAAAAACGTGTAATCAGAATAATTGCTGGAGCCTACCCACGGTCATCCAGCAGACATCTATTTAAGGATCTAGGGATCCTCACAGTAACCTCACAGTGTATATATTCACTTATGAAATTTGTTGTTAATAATCCAACCCAGTTCAAAAGTAATAGCAGTGTGCATAGCTATAACACCAGGAGAAAGGATGATCTTCACTATGCAGGGTTAAATCTGACTTTGGCACAGAAAGGGGTAAATTATGCTGCCACAAAAGTCTTTGGTCACCTACCAAACAGCATCAAAAGCCTGACAGATAGCCAACCAACATTTAAAAATAAATTAAAAGAATTTCTAGATGACAACTCCTTCTACTCATTGGCTGAATTTTTAGATATAAATTAAGGGAAAAAAATTAAACATTAGTGTAATGCAATATTTTGTGTAATGTAATATCTTGTACAGACATCTTTTATTAACCTGACACGTTCCACATCATTACGAAGTGTCGTATTCATGATCTATGGAACAAGTATTAATCTAATCTAATCTAATCTAACACTAAAATGGAGAGATGCGCCATCGTGCATGAACCACACGTTTTTTTGCACAGCTGAAGAGACATCTGCTAAAAGATCAGGAAGAACATCCTATACGAAATTATGACAACTTTATCCGTTGAGCCTGGGTGGAAGAAAGTGAGGCCTTACCAAACAGACACCAACAATGCCGGCCGAAACATTGTCGGCGCATAACGTAACCAAATATCACCTACAGTGCATATTCCCCATGATTCTAATGTTCTGTTTTTGTGTGTTTCCCATGATTAAGGAATTGGAAAAAATGAGTTGTAACATAGAAACAAAGCCTTTCCAGGCCCATGTTCATGCAAGATAATTTTTTTGTCTACATGTGAGGAATGTATCCTGCAATTTGTGCCGTATATTTTTGTTGCACTCTGTATAATTAGGATTATGTGTCCACATTAATTTGTGCACTTACAATGAGTTAGCGTGAGGAACTGGCCATTTGTGCTTATTGAACGTGCTCATTTACTCTGACACCTTGGTAGAAACGATGTCGTTCGAGCTGTACCTATAAATCGAGCTCCAAAAACGAACGAATAGTTTTCATAATGTTCGTTTATTTTCGTTCAGCTCGGAAGACAGACATATTGCTCCACCTCAGCATTGTGTGGCGTTATCACCGCACTATTTATAACTATCATTGGTCACCTGTATTTGTTGCTGCTGTCACTCTGCTGGTAAGTAGTCTAGTTTACGGAACTCTCTCCAGAACTGTCCACAGCTGACGCCTCCCGCCCCCCCCCCCCGCCCCCCCTCCACAACTGGCGGCTTCTTTTATTATGGTGGCTTGTTCGTAATTCCTGTGGCATAAAACAACCCTGCCCGCCAGAATTACGAAGCGCCTTATGAATCAATGTTTCCACTATTTACAACGTCGCTGAAGCCCAATTTCCAGTATGATTTCGTGGCTGAAAATGCTGTTGACAACCGCCACAGATTGTTCGTTGTGTTTGGATCCAAATCGTGTTTATAAAATAATGATTAAACCGCATTGACATGGGGGTAGAACGGCTAAAACATACGAAACGAAAATCTCTACAAAAATGTCAAAATCAAAATTAAACAAAATATGAGATATAGTGTAAACGATAAGTGTTTACAACGTGCCACAATGGTGTAGGAGAAGTCGAGGCAAACAGTTTTATACAGAGCACTTGTGGTCTATCAATCTGGGAAACAACCTCTAGCAATATTGATTTAAATTGTCCCGTGAGGCTAATCAAGGAAGAAAGACTTCTGTAAACGTTATTCAAGAACTAATTACGTTTACAATTCGATCTAAGCTTAGCCCTTACAACCAGACTAGTTTCACAGTCAGGGTGCCAGGCAAACAAAATAGTTTAATTGTCAATTTTATTTTGCCGAAATTTGCAATATTTTAATGTAAAGTTTACGCAGATCTCGATTTTATATTTTGTAAGTACAAGGACAAGGAGTTTTTAATGTTTAAGGACAAACAGATAGAAGAAGTTGTCAGTATTGAAGTTTTAGGGTCACATATTGATAATAAATTCAGGTGGGAGAAGCATAACACAGAACTGATTAGGCGCTTAAATAACTCTCTATTTGCTATGCGATTGTTGTCAGACGTAGGTGATATAAAAACAAAGAAACCTGACATACTATGCTCACTTGAATTTTGTAATGTTATGCAGGATTACTTTTTGGTGTAACTTATCAATTCAAGATAAAGTATTCCACGTTCAAAAACGTGCAATAAAAGTAATTTGTAGTGTGAACTCAAGAACATCCTGCAAAGGTCTGTTTATGGAACTCGGGATGCTATCTACTGCTTCCTAATATTTAATTATTCAATTAAATTTGCCATTACAAATACTTCTCTTTCTGAAACTATCAGCTTAACTTATGCAGTCAGTACTAAAACAAGAACAATCTTCACAAGGATTGAAAGTCACTCACTTAGTTCATTGCTCAGGAGCACAGATTTTCAATAACTTGCCAATAGCCACGAAAAGTTTGACCACTATCAAAGTTTAAGAGGAGCCTAAAGGATTTATTGGTCGCCATCTCCTACTCCACAAATGAATTTCTAAATAGAACCAAGTGATGCCCATATGTTACTAGTAATATCAAATAATACAAGTGTTAATACAAGCTGACTTCTGTAGGAATTTAGTGCGTTCATTGTAAATAAGTGTTGTAAGATAATAGTTCTGTTCAAAAATGGCTCTGAGCACTATGGGACTTAACATCTTAGGTCATCAGTCCCCTAGAACTTAGAACTACTTAAACCTAACTAACCTAAGGACATCACACAACACCCAGCCATCACGAGGCAGAGAAAATCCCTGACCCCGCCGGGAATCGAACCCGGGAACCCGTGCGTGGGAAGCGAGAACGCTACCGCACGACCACGAGATGCGGGCAATAGTTCTGTATTATGATGCTTGGCTACATACAGTTTAAGAATTATTGTATGCACCTCAGTGTATTGAACATTTACATGTTTTATGACAAGTCATTTATTACCTATTAAATGAAAATACAACACTCAGAAGGAGTTTTGCGACATAAACGAAGGTAGGTAGGCGTGTTTCTACATCTTAAAGGTGATGTCTATTCATATATCGCGCCAGACCCATAACAGGGGCGCTAGTAGCGTCAGTATGAGAATGCAAATCAGATTTGCCTTAAATGCACGCCGGAATAACCGTTGTTGTTGTTGTGGGCTTCAGTCCTGAGACTGGTTTGATGCAGCTCTCCATGCTACTCTATCCTGTGCAAGCCTCTTCATCTCCCAGTACCTACTGCAACCTACATCCTTCTGAATCTGCTTAGTGTATTCATCTCTTGGTCTCCCTCTACGATTTTTACCCTCCACGCTGCCCTCCGATACTAAATTGGTGATCCCTCGATGTCTCAGAACATGTCCTACCAACCGATCTCTTCTTCTAGTCAAGTTGTGCCACAAACTCCTCTTCTCCCCAATTCTATTCAACACCTCCTCATTAGTTATGTGATCTAGCCATCTAATCTTCAGCATTCTTCTGTAGCAACACATTTCGAAAGCTTCTACTCTCTTCTTGTCTAAACTATTTATCGTCCACGTTTCACTTCCATACATGGCTACACTCCATACAAAGACTTTCAGAAACGACTTCCTGACCTTCAAATCTATACACAATGTTAACAAAATTTTTCTTCTTAAGAAACGCTTTCCTTGCCATTGCCAGTCTACATTTTATATCCTCTCTACTTCGACCAAATAGCAAAACTCCTTTACTACTTTAAGTGTCTCATTTCCTAATCCAATTCCCTCAGCGTCATCCGACTTAATTCAACTACATTCCATTATCCTCGTTTTGCTTTTGTTGATGTTCATCTTATACTCTCCTTTCAAGACACTATCCATTGCGCTCAACTGCTCTACCAGGTCCTTTGCTGTCTCTGACAGAATTACAATGTCATCGGCGAACCTCAAAGTTTTTATTTCTTCTCCATGGATTTTAATACCTACTCCGAATTTTTCTTTTGTTTCCTTCACTGCTTGCTCAATATACAGATTGAATAACATCGGGGATAGGCTATAACCCTGCCTCACTCCCTCCCCAATCACTGCTTCCCTTTCATATCCCTCGACTCTTATAACTGCCATCTGGTTTGTGTAAAAATTGTAAATAGCCTTTCGCTCCCTGTATTTTACCCCTGCCACCTCCAGAATTTGAAAGAGAGTATTCCAGTCAACATTGTCAAAAGCTGTCTCTAAGTCTACAAATGCTAGAAACGTAGGTTTGCCTTTCCTTAATCTAGCTTCTAAGATAAGTCGTTGGGGTCAGTATTGCCTCACGTGATCCCATATTTTTACGTAGTCCAAACTGATATTCCCCGAGGTCGGCTTCTACTAGTTTTTCCATTCGTCTGTAAATTATTCGTGTTAGTATTTCGCAACCGCGACTTATTAAACTGATAGTTCGGTAATTTTCAAATCTGTCAATCCCCACTTTCTTTGGGAATGGAATTATTATATTCTTCTTCAAGTCTGAGGGTATTTCAGCTGTCTCATACATCTTGCTCACCAGATGGTAGAGTTTTGTCAGAACTGGCTCTCCCAAGGCGGTCAGTAGTTCTAATGGAGTGTTGTCTACTCCTGGGACCTTGTTTCGACTCAGGTCTTTCAATGCTCTGTCAAACTCTTCACGCAGTATCATATCTCCCATTTCATCTTCATCTACATCCTCTTCCATTTCCATAATATTGTCCTCAAGTACATCGCCCTAGTATAGACCCTCTATATACTCCTGCCACCTTTCTGCTTTCCCTTCTTTGCTTAAAACTGGGTTTCCATCAAAACTCTTGATATACATGCAAGTAGGCTTTAGTTATCTTTGAGACTGGACGTGGCGAGTTGATTTTAGTCAAGAATGCCATTAACGCAACAAAGACGCCATTATCAACACCTCAGTGAGTTTGAACGAGGTCGGGTAACATGGCTACGAGAAGCTGGATGTCCCTTGTGCGATACTTGGCAGGAATGTAGCCGCTGTACATAAGTGCTGGCAGCGGTGGTTACGAGAAGGAGCATCGTACTGCATCTGTAGCAGCAATTTGAGCAGCAGTTGGCGCCGCAGTGACACAATGTCAAAAATCGGCTATTTCAAGGACAACTTCGAGTCAGATTCCCTGTAGCGAGCATTCCACTGACGCCTAACCACCGCCATTTGCGAGAGTTCATTGGAGGGGAGGATGGAGATCTGTTGTGTTTTCGGATTCGCCTCGGTCCAGTGTTGGCCGTGTGTTACGAGCCCAGCTAAGGGCATGCAACCAACTTGTCTGCATGCTAGACACTCTGGAACTAAACCTGGAGCTATGGTCTGGGGTGCGATTTCATATAACACCAGGAGCATTCTCGTAGCTATCCCACGCACCCTAACTGCAAATTTGTACGTCAACGTCGTGATTTGACCTTTTGTGCTGTCAGTCATGAACTGCATTACAGGCGGTGTTTTCCAACAGGGTAACGCTCGCCTATATGCCGCCGTTGTAACACAAATGTGCTCTACAGACTGTCGAGATGTTGCCTTGGCCTGCTCGATCACCATGTCTGTCTCCGATCAACCACATATGTGATATCATCGGACGACAACTCTAGCGTCATCCACAACCAGCATTAGCTGCCCCTGTATTGGCCGATCAAGTGCAACAGGCATGGAACTCCATCCCACAAACTGACATCCGACACCCATACATCACGATGCATGCGCTTTTGGATGCTTGCATTCAACATACTGGCGGTTACACCGGTTGTTAGTGTACCAACATTTCACATTTGCGATGGATTATCTCGCTCTTACATTAAACAGTGATCTTGCAATGTTAATCACTTAATCATGTTATCTAGGCAAACATATTCCCGAAATTTCGTTACTTACATTGATTATTTTTTGGTATTGCAATTTTTTTCCTATCAGTGGATGATTAAAATTTTTTTGACTAATTCCTTATCCACGAAGACCATTTTACTTGGGATCTACGGAAGGCCGATTACCATACTTGTTTTTCATTGTAAATATTTATTGAGTATTCTTATTTTTATGCCACGTTCTACAGCCAGGAGGATTTCATCACTGTGGGTCTGTTGCAACGAAGACTACCTAATCACGATTGTATCCACGCTCGCGCTGCGCCTTTAACTGTCGCTTAGGTAACTTTTGTAGACCATTTTGAGGCTGTTTTATGCCGGCTTAATAGACCCCAAGTTTCCTAGGTCAACTTGTTGATTTCTGCTTCACCTACACCACAGTGGTACGTTGTAAACCGTTATTGTTTACGTCCTTTAAATCAAAAGATTGTATTTCAGTCATAGTTTACAAACCTGGAAAGTATCTCGTCAGTTATCTATGCATTTCTATCAGTATTTTAAGAAATTATTAGTCTCTCCAAATTTATGGTGTGCTGACTCCGCAACTGTTGTTCAACTAATAAAAAGTCTCGCCAATTAATTAATTGGAACTTTATCAAATCCATGTGACTAGTTCCGGTCTTTATATTAGGTCGTTATCAAGAGCATGTTATGCTGTAGAGAAGCAACGTCTAAAGATAAAAACAGAGAAAGTCAAGTCACTTCTCTACAGCATAACTTTCAGATACAGTTGATAATGGCCGACATAAGGGCTGAAACTAATCGTGTGTATTTAATAAAGTTCTGATAAAGCAAGTGGAGCGCCTTTTCATCAAATTAGTGTTTGTTAAGACACCGACGCTTAGATGAAACAAACCAGCAGTATCGGGGTATTTCGATCTTATTAATCAAAAGGAATACTTCAATTACTCTAGAATGTTTTTCAACGAAAGCGTGGAAATTAGGCTGAAGAGTGGTTTCTTCCCGGGATTTGCAGGATTACTTCGTAGAAGGTATCGTATTACGTCAGTGTGAAAGAGACGATCCTGACTTGCAATGAGTACTGTAATGCTGGTGATGATTTTTAAAAGAGAAACCAAATGCGGACACTTGGTCCACTCATAGCAACATAATAAATAAATACAAAAAAAAAATATCGATATGGTAAGAGACGGATAAATTCAAGCAATTTTATGTAGTAGCCAAAAGTGTCTTGTATGTTACATGAGAAACAAATGTTCTTACGCGAAAATGTAGGCTATGATGAACAAAGAGTCTACCTCCTGGGACCAAAAATAGATCTAATTCTGTCAGTCGATATTTAATAAAAAACAGTTAGAATTCATTAGACCTGTATCACTCGTATTTAAAAATAAATTTTTTTTATCATTAGTGTCTTACCCTTAGAGACTCTCCCTCCTAGACTGCGTTAATGGGCGAGGGTACCTTGTGGGGGCTTGTCCCTGCTGCATCAACTCGTAAGGAGCGGAAAAAGTTGTCTAGTACACGGCAGCATCTTCATATGAAGCGCGAATGGAATTATCTTAAAGGGCTGTAGAGGAGAGACGGGTATATGGTTGCCTTCTTAAGATCTTTGGTACGAACAGAAATTTGTGTGTGTGCCGTGCAACAACCGATGGTACGCAGTCCTAAACTGTTACTCGTTCCATAATCTTTGTATATTGCACAGTTATTAAAATATGTGGCGAAAGAATATGGATGCGTAGTTTTGCTGATTATAGTGCGGCGACAGGCGGTAATAGATAAAGACAGAAATGCTGATGTACTTCCAGCATCCAGGAAAAATTAAATTAAATTAAAAATTGGATGATATAGAATACACACTACTGGCCATTAAAATTTCTACACCAAGAAGAAATGCAGATGATAAACCGATATTCATTAGACAAATATATTATACCAGAACTGACATGTGATTGCATTTTCACGCAATTTGGGTTCATAGATCCTGAGAAATCAGTACCCAGAACAACCACCTCTGGCCGTAATAACGGCCTTGATACGCCTAGGCATTGAGTCAAACAGAGTGGATGGCGTGTACAGGTACAGCTGCCCATGCAGCTTCAACACGATACCACAGTTCATCAAGAGTACTGACTGGCGTATTGTGACGAGTTAGTTGCTCGGCCACCATTGACCAGACGTTTTCAGTTGGAGAGAGATCTGGAGAATGTGCTGGCCAGGGCAGCAGTCGAACATTTTTTGCATCCAGAAAGGCCCGTACAGGACCTGCAACATGCGGTCGTGCATTATCCTGCTGAAATGTAGGGTTTCACAGGGATCGAATGAAGGGTAGAGCCACGGGTCGTAACACATCCGAAATGTAACGTCCACTGTTCAAAGTGCCGTCAATGCGAACAAGAGGTGTCCGAGACGTGTAACCAAAGGCAACCCATACCATCACGTCGGGTGATACGACAGTATGGGGATGACGAATACACGCTTCCAATGTGCGTTCACCACGATGTCGCCAAACACGGATGCGACCATCATGATGCTGTAAACAGAACCTGGATTCATCCGAAATAATGACGTTTTGCCATTCGTGCACCTGGTTCGTCGTTGAGTACACCATCGCAGGCGCTCCTGTCTGTGATGCAGCATCAAGGGTAACTGCAGCCATGGTCTCCAAGCTGATAGTCCATGCTGCTGCAAACGTCGTCGAACTGTTCGTGCAGATGGTTGTTGTCTTGCAAACGTCGCCATGTGTTGACTCAGGAATCGAGACGTGGCTGCACGATCTGTTACAGCCATGCGGATAAGATGCCTGTCATCTCGACTGCTAGTGATACGAGGCCGTTGGGATCCAGCACGGCGTTCCGTATAACCGTCTTGAACCCACCGATTCCGTATTCTGCTAACAGTCATTGGATCTCGACCAACGCGAGCAGCAATGTCACGATACGATAAACCGCAATCGCGATAGGCTACAATCCGACCTTTATCAAAGTCGGAAACGTGATGGTACGCGTTTCTCCTCCTTGCACGAGGCATCACAAAAACGTTTCACCAGGCTACGCCGTTCAACTGCTGTTTGTGTATGAGAAATCGGTTGGAAACTTTCCTCATGTCAGCACGTTGTAGGTGTCACCACCGGCGCCAACCTTGACTGAATGCTCCTGAAAGCTAATCATTTGTATATCACAGCATCTTCTTCCTGTCGGTTAAATTTCGCGTCTGTAGCACGTCATTTCGTGGTGTAGTAATTTCAATGGCCAGTAGTGTAGTATAGAAGACCATACAGTTACGTAGATAATAAGAAAAGTTAAGATAGAATAAGCAAAGGAAATACTATATAAAAACTGAAGAAGTAAAAGTATTGTTGATAAATGACAGAAAAACGCTTTGCTCAAACAACCTAGATTTAGAGTGGGCAAAAGACTGATTAAAGACTACATTTAGAACATGGAACTTGACGTTGGTGCAGTGTAAACGATAGGCAAATGGGACATGAAATTTTTTGAAGCATTTGAGGTGTGGTACTGTAGGTGCCTGTTAAAAGTAAAATGGGCCGTAGAACCTCCAAGGAGGAAGTATTTCATATAACTGGTGAAAAAAGAACGTTCACGAATGCGACGGACAGAAGACGACGCGGGTTGGTAGGTGAAGTCCTATCTCACAACAAGTTCCTTGTAAAAACTGTAGGAATATTACAAACAGAGAGAAACTGGGAAAGACCCGACAGGCACAGTTGAAACAATCAGTATGTAATGTAGCAATTAATTACAACGCAAAAATGAAGACGCTACCCTGCAATAGATGAAGTAACTTTATTTGTTGAGGATGTAATTGAAACTTTATGAGCATCCCCTCGTCGATATGGTGGTGCGAAGTAGTAAACTAGAATGACATGTTGCACATGGTAATTACGGCTTAGGTACCAATCTAAATGGCACTAGCATGTTACTAGAAAGCCAGATAATTGGTTGGTCTTCCTGACTTTCAGAAAGACCAAATCGTTGACAAAGTGAATAGTTTGCGTAGACGGAGACCTAGTGACAGTTACTGCTAGTGGGTGGTGGTGGTGGTGGTGGTGGTGGTGGTGGTGGTGGTGACGATGATGATGATGATGATGATGATGACGTTGATGGTGACGATGACGACGGCTTCTACCATGGGAATCGAATCCTCAACTTCAAGCGTCGTAACCCAACACTCTACTCACTGCATGTACTTTGTACCGTTGTTACATCATCTTGAATGAATATATGCCTACTTGTCCAGAAGGTAAAGAATGTGCGATTCCCCAGTGGTCGAATTTTTCTTTGCCCGCTACATTTACGCTCATGTCGACTACTTTCCAAACAAAGTATGATTTTGAAGTACTCACTTACTGCGTGAATGAAGGTATTTGCACAAGTCCTGCGCTGTGATGTGTGACGCACCTAATAAATTTACGCGGGCTGCCATATCTTCTTAAACCGATTTCAAAGTACCCATTCCAATTGTTCATTAAAAACTGCAATAAAGAATCTGGAAATGCAGTTTGGCTATCACAGACGTTTGTCGCCGTATAAACGCTCTTCCGTATTGCCGTCGTGGATATGTTATAAGATTGCTAGTTGCTTTTCAAAGCGTCGGTTAGTGGGGACGGAACAATTTGGTGTGGAGAGAATAAAAGGGAGATATATTCGACGAAGTTACGATTTTTTTTATTTTTTGACGAAAGGGAAGCACATTTTATGTTCATTAATGGAAAGAGACACACAAAGGCTTACGTATTTGCTGAAATACTAAAAGCGAACCTCTTGGCAACAAATTACGCTCTGCATAGCTCGCCAGTTTGTAAACCGGTGTATACCTTCTCTTCTTTTAGTGGAAAAGGCTCTCGCACACAACCAATAGTTAGTGACAAAACATTCGCTTATTCTCTGTGCACACATACGAATGCATCTTTACTCATTTTGAAGTCCCCAGTTATTCCTAGCTCCCAAAATTTTAGTGTAGAATAATGTTCCGGCTTCGATAACTTTTTCTACCTGAGGAAACCTGTTTTTTTTTTTCATCTGAGTTGCCTGAATATAAAATTTTTGTTGCAGTGGTTACCGGTTTCGGGCTGACAAGCATATCTGAAACCACACACTTTGTTCAAATGGCTCTGAGCACCGTGGGACTTAACATCTGAGGTCATCAGTCCCCTTGAACTTAAAACTACTTAAACCTAACTAACCTAAACACATCACACACATCCATGCCCGAGGCAGGATTCGAACCTGCGACCGTAGCAGTCGCGCGGTTCCAAACTGAAGAGCCTAGAACCGCTCGGCCACACCGGTCAGCACAGACTTTGTTATTAATTAATCATACAATATGCTCCCAAAAGACACGAATAACTTCTGTACAGACATTCAAACTGTGGCCAACAAGCCGGCCGTTGTGGCCGAGTGGTTCTGAGCGCTTCAGTCTGGAACCGCGCTACCGCTACGGTCGCAGGTTCGAATCCTTCCTAGGGCATGGATGTGTGTGATGTCCTTAGGTTAGCTAGGTTTAAGTAGTTCTAAGTTCTGCGGGAGTGATGACCTCAGATGTTAAGTCCCATAGTGCTCAGAGTAATTTTTTTGTGGCCAACAAGCGCTACCTTTCTTGTTTGGTTGTTTCAATGAATTTCAGCAGTACTGAACAGTTGCGGGCCTGCCATCCCGTCGCAGCATGGCACTAATCAGCAGCATCTACTACTTTTCACAAGCCGAATGATCTAGGAGGCTATAATAAAGCAGTTTTCACACATTAATTAGCGTGAATAAAATTTTTAAACATCTATACTCGTAGAATCTCCTCCTCCTCCTCTTTACAAGTTCACTAATTTACACAAGGAAACTTATCTCTCTCTTTCTTAAAAATATTACTACGCTGACCAAGTGAGAGCAGTTGATTTCCTGATACTACTCCTGTAAGATAACTGATGTTTGAACGGTCTACGAAAATTGGTTCAAGCCTTATCTGTAAACTGACAGTGGGAATCGGTTTTCGAATTTCGCTTTTCCTCTTCCACAAGTTTGTCGCACATGAACGTGGTGAATGATACACCAGCGACACAAGGGGTGCCGAAAGCGAGGGGTCAGACGTTATGAAGTTATGGAGTTTTCAGTATGAGATTTTCACTCTGCAGCGGAGTGTGCGCTGATATGAAACGTCCTGGCAGATTAAAACTGTGCCCGACCGAGACTCGAACTCGGGACCTTTGCCTTTGGCGGGGAAGTGCTCTACCAACTGAGCTACCGAAGCACGACTCACGCCCGGCACTCACAGCTTTACTTCTGCCAGTACCTCGTCTCCTACCTTCCAAACTTTACAGAAGCTCTCCTGCGAACCTTGCAGAACTAGCACTCCTGAAAGAAAGGATATTGCGGAGACATGGCTTAGCCACAGCCTGGGGGATGTTTCCAGAATGAGATTTTCACTCTGCAGCGGATTGTGGGCTGATATGAAACGTCCTGGCAGATTAAAACTGTGCGCCCGACCGAGACTTGAACTCGGGACCTTTGCCTCTCGCGGGCAAGTGCTCTACCAACTGAGCTACCGAAGCACTACTCACGCCCGGTACTCACAGCTTTACTTCTGCCAGTACCTCGTCTCCTACCTTCCAAACTTTACAGAAGCTCTCCTGCGAGCCTTGCAGAACTAGCACTCCTGAAAGAAAGGATATTGCGGAGACATGGCTTAGCCACAGCCCCCAGGCAAAGATCCCGAGTTCGAGTCTCGGTCGGGCACACAGTTTTAATCTGCCAGGACGTTTCAGATCCGGAGTTACTAATGAGCCACAGAAGCGCTTCGCACCGAGAATTACGCACGTGGATCAGAGATTATCAGCAAACATAGGGGATCACGTGGTGGGCATGATGCTCGTGACGTCACAACTTCCGGGCACGTGCATCGTGGTCAGTGACGTAACACTTACAGCTGTTGCCAAGCCAGGCTCCGTAGCGTATGCATGCCGCCGACTTTCAGCCCCTTTTACATGAGTGACCTTTTTTTGTCCCCATTGATTACTCGCAGCAAGCGGGGTTCCATCAGCGCCCCTGCCGTATTATTTCTGAACTGGGACTTGCCTGTCAAGAGTGGTCGTTTTTGTTTACACGCTGGAACCAAAACAGCCTGTGTTTTGAGAGCTGTCTGCTGTGCAGTTTGCACTTGGAAACGATGATAGTGAAATTATGAGGAACTATTCTTCTTACAAAAAATTGAAATATGATAACAGAATTAAGGAATTTGCAATGAAAATGCGTTCATTACGCCCAAAGCAAAGTTCATACTTGATGCTATTGTCCAAAGCCTGGATGGTGTACTGGAGAAATGCAGTCAGCCTACAGAGTAGTATTATTACTAAACATTCGCGCGACACATTCTAGAATATTACTCAAGGATGTGGGGCCCTCTACAGATGAGGAGTAACAGGAGATATTGAACACATACTGATAAGGGCGGCACGAATGCTCACAGGTTTGTTTGGCCCATGGGAGAGTGTAAGGGACATACCGAAAAACATAAACTGACAAACGTTTGAAGATAGACGTGAACTATCTCGTGGAAGTCTACTTAGTAAATTTCATTAAACTACTTTAAGTGAGGGTTCCTGAAATATACTTCAACTCCTACATGTCGGTGTGAAAAATAGATCAAATTTCAGCGTGTGCAGAGATATTCAAGTAATCATTCTTTTCAGGTTTCATACGTGAATAGAACGAGAAAATGTTCTAATAACTGGTACAGCGTGTAATACCTCTGCCATGCACTTCACAGTGGTTTACAGAGTATGCTTGTACATCTAAATGGTATATTCCTTCACGCTGTTGAGAATTAAAAAGATGGGAAAAGTGACTTCCAAACATTTCCAAGCTTAATTTTTTATTTGCTCGAGAAAATATACACGTATCAACACATCAAACAGTATTTATAAGGCTGTAAATAGCGATTTTTAACCACTATTCTTGTATATTTTTTCCCCTGTCAAGGGGCAAATGAAGTAAACATTATTTTTGTCATTCGACAGATCCAACTTCTTCACTGTTGAAAGAATTTTCATTAGAAACGTTCAAGCATTTGCGTCCTTATTATGCTCAGTGTAGGTATTTAATATGCAGATATTGTAAAAGTTGAACACTTTTTTTGCTATCAGATATTTGTTTTTTTCTTGTGGGAGAACAGTAGTAAGTAACAAGCTCTCATGCAAACTTTTCAGTGATTCACGAAAAGCACATAAACTATAAAATTGATTGAAATAGTAAGCGGGACCAAGTACAGAGTTCTTAATAGGAAGGCTTGGTCAATATATACGAAGGGTCCGGCAGATGAAGACTATCTTTATGTGACTCTTTGCAGACAACGCGATTGTGTATAGGGAAGTGGTATCATTAGAAAATTGCTGTAAAATGCAGAAAAGCTTTCTGAAGGTATAATGATTGACTAATAACTCTAGGAATAAAAATAAAATATAATGTAAATCGCGGGAGTAGGTAAATATATGTGATATCGAAACTTCCTGGCAGATTCAAACTGTGTGCCGGACCGGGACTCGAACTCGGGACCTTTGCCTCTCGCGGGCAAGCTGTGAGGACGGGGCGTGAGTCGTGCTTGGGTAGCTCAGACGGTAAGAGCACTTACCCGCGAAGGGCAAAGGTACCGAGTTCGAGTCTCGGTCCGGCACACAGTTTTAATCTGCCAGAAGGTTTCATATCAGCGCACACTCCGCTGTAGAGTGAAAATCTCATTCATATGCGATATCATTTGATTTCACGGTCGGGATGAGTCAGTGCCACCAGTCACAGTCATCAACTGCGTAACAGAGTGGAGTGATTCAGTGTGAAAAATTCGCGTAAAACTAGCCTTGTCGAAGATAGATACTGGGCTCAGATATATTGAAATAATGTAAAATAGGTCGCTTACAAAACCCTCGTTGAACCAGTCCTTGCTCTTTTCGGGGAGCCTTACCAGTTTGAGTTAACAGAAGACACAGAAAAGATTCAGCGAAGAGCTGCACGATTAGTAACAGATACGTTTAGTCATAATGAAAGTTGCGCAGAAAAGCTCAGTGACCTGTACGGGAGGTGACGGTAGGAAGACGTCGGACATCACTGAGAGCCTTCCACAACTGTAAGCCAGAGACTTTTCCGCGAGAGAGGCCTCAATGACTGTGTCATCCAGTCCCTCACAAAGAAAGAGTACTTAATTAATCAACAAATAATATTTACGACCAAAGATACAGACTGAAGGCTAAATAACAAACCCAACGATAACAGTCATGGACTGATTGTATTAATATTTAACGAGTCCGGAAGTTTAATAGACAATTTTATGTAATATTAAAAATGTCCTCGGTCTGCTGTTCCCGCCGATGAGTTGGCTAAGCAGGACCATGGGGTGATTTGGGCAAATTAATTTTAGTATCAGATAAACAGTTAATTTAAGAAAACCCTAAGATGGTGTTAATATGCGAAGAACAGAGACCATTGCAGTAAAACTGTAGCCGCAGACACGCCAGAGTACAGTGAAGACTTTTCTGGCAGGAGTCACAGGATGTTCAGCCTAAGCACCAGGGATTCCATCTACAGTCAGCGCTGCCCCCCCCCCCCCAATCTCCCTTTGAACTCACTTTTCATGTAAAATATTCCAGAGGTAACTGAAGTGGAAACAGAGAAAAAGTTCCTAGTATAATTTAACTAAAAATGTCTAACATGGAAGGAATCAGGTGAAAAATCAGAAATCCCAAGATAATCGAGAAACTAAAACAGTATCTTATTACCGACTCTCATATTTTATTATAATCTATGAACTCAGGTATGCAATTTCCAGTTCACACTATTGCTCATATTAACCAGTTTTTTATTCCAGAATGCAGACAGATTATGACGATCTCTAAAATGAGTATGGTTATATAAACGCTTAGCAGTAAGTAGTAGAAACAGCAGATGGATGTTATGAAAGAAATGCTGTGTCCTTTTTTTCGAACCAGTTGCTTTTCTCCTGCCATGATTTATTATTTGTATAGTTCACACGAATGGCCTACAGTACCTCCTTCTGGCTGTTAATGTGAATGTTCAACAGAAGGAGACTAATAGATCCTGATGTAACAATGAATGAATAAAGACAATAACAAAAAGGATATGTAAAATTACTTAAAACACAGCAATACAACAAAACCAATCGGGAAATCCAACCATTCCTCCCCCAATCTGTTCGCATCACAGCAAGGTTTGTAGCAGCCGCAGGTCCAATGAATTCTGAGTAGTTATGGGACGTTATACAAAAAGAATTAATAATCAGCCAGCTGTTCCCTCGCATTCTAATTATGTATTCACAAAAAAATGATACGTAAGGAAACATAAGTACTTTTCAAACAGTAGTGTCTGCAGTAGAATGGCAGCTTGGATTACAGGAAATGGTAACAACTGATGGATTTCAAAACGTTCTTCCGGTTCATTGAAACGAAATTTGAATATATCTATCCCCAGAAGACCAAAAAAGCCCTGCAAGCATGTCAAAACACAGGTAAAACTAGTAAAGAAAAAAATGTAATATACAAGTGAACTAAAAAAATTAAAATTCACTGTATGCCAATTACATGATCGCTTCAAGGCACCAACAGGTCCCAGCTCAAAGGAGATGTTTTACAGAAAGTATTTACAGGCAAAAAGAATTTTTAGGATGGATGTGGAGGAAGCGAAGAAGAAAAACAATGACAACTTCATTGAAGCATTTCACAAACCATAAAAAGTAGATCTGTAGTAGCATTGCTAGAAGAGGCAGCTGAAAAGGAATTGTGCTTTGAAGGGGCATTAACAAATATCGAGATTCCATCGTGAAACGGTAGGCACCTGGAGAAATAATTTGCACAAGAGAGAAAAACCGCAAATCCTCTGGTTAATGTGTGCCTGCTACTCATAAGATGTATTCGAGGCTTTAAAAACTGAAAAAGGCCTTTATGATCAGAATATCCAATAAGAATATCTAAAATGCCTTGCATTATCTCTAATAAGTGCTGATAGTCTTTAGAGTCTGGAGACACACGGTTTTCACAGACTTCAGTACCATGAAAATAATTTAATATCACGATAAATTTATATATAGGGGATATGCAAAATAATGTGACAATTTGTACTTAATTGGGAATCGTTTATTAATAAGGGGTTGGACCCCCATTTGTCGTAATACAGCTGTGGTTCTTCTTGAAATACTGGCATATACTGATTGTATAGTCTCCAGTGGAATGTTATGCCACTCTGTGATCAGAACCTCCTATAACTCCTGTAGCGAAGAGGGAGGTGGAAATTTGCTCTGGAGTCTGCTCTCCAATACCGGCCCCAAAGGTTCGATAATGCTAAAGTCCGAGGACTGTGCTGGCCAGGAAAGACGCTGTAGTTCAGTTCCATGCTCCTCGTACCACGATCGTACTCTCCTGGCTGTGTGAATGGGTGCATTATCGTCCTGAAATATGGCATCATTATGGAGAACAACATTTGAATCATGGGGTGCACCTGATCATTGAAAATGTGCTCATAATAGTTGGCTGTAACACAGGCTTTGAGAGTAACGGTAGGACCAGCAGAATGCCATGATATGACTGCCCTCAACATCACACTTCCACCTCCATGCTTAACCGTTGGAATCAAGCAATCAGGATTGTAGGCTTCTTTTGGCGTTCCCCACACGTAAACCCAGCCCGATGTTGGAAATAAGGAAAACGTTGACGCGTTGGATCATAATGGCGTGTTTCCACTGATGAGACGTCCAGGACATTTTACGCTTCTTTGCGTTGGTTGTCGTCACCGTTTCGGTGTAGCAGCTCGTCCATGAATATTCGTTTTATGGAGCTCTCGGCAGGATAGTGTCGATAGATACAGGGTCTCGAAGACGGCTATTGAGCTCTTCTGTCGCTTTAGCCGCCGTAGTTTTATGTTGTTTTGACACAATTCGTGTTAGCGTATGACAATTTCTCATTTAGTTTTGATTTGCGCGCACTGTTCCGTTTACACGATGATGTCTTTCCATGTTTTATGTAGGTTGCCATGGCAGTTGAAACAGATCCTCTTGAAACATTAATTAAGTTGGCTGTCTTGGTTACTAATCCTCCAGCTAATTGGCCCCCTCAATCTGCCCTCTTTGGAACTCTTTTAGGTCTTTCATTGCACGTCGATCTCGCCCTCTGAATGCAAATACGAAGTGTGCAATACCCCTAAACAACCTGCACTAAACCGAACGAGGTGGGTCAGTGGTTAGACACTGGACTCGCATTCGGGAGGACGACGGTTCAATCCCGCGTCCGGCCATCCTGATTTAGGTTTTCCGTGATTTCCCTAAATCCCTCCAGGCAAATGCCGGGATGGTTCCTCTGAAAGGGCACGGCCGACTTCCTTCCCTAACCCGATGAGACCGATGACCACGCTGTCTGGTCTCCTTCCCCAAACCAACCAACCAACCAACCAACCAACCTGCACTAACGCCTAGTCCGTACTGAAAACGCACAGTCCACTGTGTCACGTGCTTTACCTGTGTTGTTGACCGTCAAACCAACCATCCCATAAATACCACTGTTCACATTATTTTGCCTATCCCCTATATGTTCAACCTGCTATTTACTAAGTTCCTTGGAAATTACAACTTTTTATTAATAACTACAGAATAACACAACTGAGGTACAGATCCCGGTGTGTCTATGTAGCGAAAATTACACTGTCTGTCTTGCTGATTCTATGCCCCTCTACTAACTGAGATACACTAAGTGATCAAAAGCATCTGGACACCTGGCTGAAAATGACTTAAAAGTTCGTGGCACCGTCCATCGGTAATGCTGGAATTCAATATAGTGTTGGCCCACCCTTAGCCTTGATGACAGCTTGCTATCTCGAAGGCATACGTTCAGTCAGGTGCTGGAAAGTTTCTTGGGCAAGGGCAGCCCATTCTTCACGGAGTGCTGCACTGAGGAGAGCTATCGATGTCGGTCGATGAGGCCTGACACTAATTCAGCGTTCCAAAAGATCCCAAAGGCGTTCTATAGGATTCAGGTCAGGACTCTGTGCAGGCCAGTCCATTACCGGGATGTTACTGTCGTGTAACCACTCCGCCACAGGCTGTGCATTATGAACAGGTGCTCCATCATGTTGAAAGATGCAATCGCCATCTCCGAATTGCTCTTTAACAGTGAGATGCAAGAAGGTGCTTAAAACATCAATGTAGGGCTGTGCTGTGATAGTGCCACCCGAAACAATAAGGGGTGCAAGCCCTCTCTATGTAAAACACGACCACACCATAACACCGCCGCCTGCGAATGTTGTTTTAAGTAATTAATAACGTTGTGTTTCAGTGAATGGTATACTGTGATACATTTTTGAATAGGTCTTTTGGAGAGGAAATGAATTACCGAATAAAAAATACAGGTTGCCGTTTAAAAAAGTCATACCGGTGTCCATATGTTTGTAAAAAACAAAGCTACAGCGAAGGAAAACATTCTGATTGATGTCCCCCTTACAGTTAAAGAACATTTGTTTGAAACATTTTGTAGTTTGCCTCTGAACAAACAGTTATTTAGGGTGGTCAAGACAAATGGGACACCCCATATGTTATTGGATGTGTGGTATCTGTTCTGTCGGACATATCCGATAGACAGACAGACAACACACACAGTAATTAAATATGTTGATCCTCTGAAATAAATGCGTGGAATAGTGCCTTGTGTACACTGTATGCGTCGAGCAGGTCTTCGACTTTCATGTGGATACCTATAAAAAAATATAATATTACATACTGTAGGCTTCATTTTCTTTGTCTTGGATATACTGTAAGAATTATATTCGAAGTAGTTCCCATCCTCCGATTTCAATCAGCAACTTTCTCTTATGAGCGTGAAAATATTTTATTGGCACTCACGTACATAATAGAATAAGAGAAATCAGAGCTCGTACGCAAAAGATTTGAGTGTTCGTTTCTCTCGCTTGCTGCTCGAGAGTGGAACGGTAGAGAAGTAGCTCGAAGGTGGCTCGCTGAAACTACCAGGGTAGAAACAAGGTAGAGCCAAGGAGTAATATTTACGTTTCACCAAATGTAATCGTATGATTCTTCATGAGACTGTGTTCGGCAATGGCAGATTTGTGGATATCATTCGTATTGACTGAGGATATTCACTGGGAATTTCACAAATTTCAGAAGGACTTGTAATGATACTGTCAAGTCAAGACATTAACATACATTTAATACGCACATTTTGAAAACATAAATGTACAGCGTAATTTTCGATCGTTTTGTTATCAGTGTAATTTAATAATTCAGTTTGACGTATTTGATGAATGCATCATTGTTCTGTAAATGTAAAAAGTTAGGTCATTTTTACGTTGCGTTTATGTAGCCAGCAAATTTGGAATTGGAAATATTGCACTGTCCAATCACATTAATGTGACCATCTGTCAAAAGCCTGAATAACAATCTTTTGCAGCGCGAGACATGGAGACAGAGAATCATTGATGTTGTCGAAGGTACCGACAGAGATGTGGAGCCACGCTGACTCCACTGCCGAGGTCAGCTGCCCCAGGTTTCTCGGGTGAGGACCCTTGGCACGAACAGTCCGGTCAGGATGGTCCCACGGATTCTCCATTGGGCTCCGGGTAGGTGGTGGTGGTTATTGGGATGTTTAAGGGGGACTAAACAGCGAAGGTCATCAGTCCCCCGGGATCCGGGTAGTTTGGTGGCCAGGTGAGTACGGTAAACTCATACTGGTACACTTCGAACCACGCACTTACACTGCGAGCTGTGTGACTCTGCATTGTCCTGCTGGTAGATGCCATAGTGCCGAAGGCAAATAAACTGCATATAGGTTGTGGCCATGATCCCCAAGGATAGATGCATACTTCTGTTTATCCATTGTGTCTATCATAGTGACGAGATCATCCAGGGAACGCCGCATCCGAGATCGGAACGCTCCCTCCTGAGGCATGGACCCTTCCGACGATTGTTGCTGGTTGCGAAGCGTTTGCTCTCAGACGTTTCACGCCGTACACGTCAACGGCTATCTGTCTGACGGAGCATAAAACGTGATTCATCTGAAAAGGCCACCTGTTGTCAATCAGTGGACATCCAGTTGTGGTTCTGCCGTGCAACTACTAGCCTTCGTCGCGCCGATCAACTGCAGTCAGCATGGGTTCATCAACCAGGCTCCTACTGCGGAGGCTCATACGCAGCAACGTTCGTTGAATGGTCTTTCAGGGGAAACTGTTGGTAGCCCCTTGGTTCATTTTGGCCGACAGCTGCTCAACAATTGCACTTACTTCTGTTCTCCTTGTAACCTGCGCGTGACACTGTACTCGTTAAAGCCTGTGCTATGGTAAGTGAGCGGGATTCACCTTATGACAAAGGATTTACGCATAGATATCGACCGCATGTACCTGAATGGTGGCAAATCAGACTTACATCCACTCTCTAATAACGATGATCCGTCAAGTAAGTTCGAAATGCAATTACACGTCAGGATGGATCAAAAGCAACCCAGAAGATGCTACCAATTAGATAATAATACGGTCGCCAGCCTAATTAGGCATTAACTGAGTTTCTTCCCTATACAAGTTGGTATATATTCATGCAATACAACAAGTTGTAACACTGCATAATATAGTCGAATTTTAGAACCAGAAAATCTGTTGAACTGATAGTTTCACGCTCTGTACTGATATGGATGAATACATAACACTACACTATAATGTATACTACAAAACTTTATACTGTCTATTAATCTGATTAAAATCGGGCATAGGTTACCCTAGAAATTACACTTTCGTGCCACACACAAAATGTCAATTTTGATAAAGATAAAACACTGATAAATTTTGACTTTTATATTGACTTTAACTTTTGCCGGTCAAACCAATTTAGAACACTTCAGAATTCAAATGAAGAAAAAAGGGGGGGGGGGACCCTGAAACTGTTATGATCACCGTATTAAAAAAAATTATTACTGAATTTATTATGCGTTCAAGATTTCCAGTATATAAGTTACTACTCTTTTCATCTCATTTACTGCTCATTTAAATACCTTTATATCTGTCTCGAAATAATAAACTTCATTACTATATCAATCTTAAAGTTATCTTTCAACTTCGTTAGACCTTCGTTATTCATTTACTGGTTCATTAACAAAACATTTCTTTAAACACCATTCTTACATAGCTAGTTCTGCAAATAATTATTATTAACACAAATATTAATTATCATTTTGGGACACTCGGATTGCACAATATTTTCAAAGGACCCTATCTAGGTTAGTTGTGAGGATAATTAAATGATGGGAAAGTTCTGGTAAAATTTAGGTTATTATTGCACAGTTCTCTCTCTGATCCATACCAATACAGTACTAAAAGTTTCAACCTGATAGTATCGATGCGGCGGTTGGCGGACGGCGAGATGGCGAGGCACAGAGCACACATACAACCACAGCTATGGCTCTTGACGTATCGGCACTTTCCATTTAGTGCATATAGAATTTTGCCATGCTGTGTGGGCGTTGGAACGGCATACCCGAGGCTCAGTGAAGCTATATCTTCCAGGAGAGCCTCCTCGCTCCAGAAGGTGTTGCTCAAACCAGTGCAAAACTCCAACTACTACTGAGCCCGTTGTGCCGTGCAGTGCCCGCGTGCATTTTCCCGCGCTCGCCTGCCATTCACCTTTTACAGCTCCCTGACAGACCGGGTATTCAACCGAGGTTTTGTATTCTACATATCCTAACACATTGCCTACGTATGGACCAGATGCACAGTTACAATTTTAAACTTCTTACGACAGTTTCAACATTTGTTACATTTCAATTCTATTACAATATTGCTTGATATTTGACATAAACATTAATATTCTCATTGAAACTTATTTGCAGTTTTCTTAACATAATGGCATGAAACAAAAAATAAATGAAATCAGAACATCAATTACACAATTTTATCGTAAATCAGAACAAAGGAAGTACTTCTATGTACAATAGTACAGAGTCGTTGATGTTACATTCTGTACACATCTCCGCAGCCGTCCTTCACCCTGTCATCTATGGCCCTTGGTGCACCAACCTTACCTCGGACCGGTTTTGGATAGTGCTATTTTGCGATGCATGGTATACTTTAACCACGGCAGCACATTAACAGTTTAAAAACTCAGCCGCCTCGAAAATGCTTTCACCCATGGCCCGAAAGCCAATGATCATGCCCTTTTGGACTCCGCACAAATCGCTCCGTTTTCGCGTTACGACAGCGTCTGCACTATCTCCACACCTCCTATACACTTTATATACCCTACACTACTAGTGTTGCCACCTGCCTACTGTGAGTGGTTATTGCACGTTGGCGTCGAGCATATGCAGTGGTCACATTAATGGGACTGGACAGTGTATTACTTTTGTTACACTTTCTCTCAAAGTTGAACTACACAGGAACAGCTGAATGTGTAGTGAAGAAAAGAAAAGTACGTAAAATTTTTTTATTACGATAGTAAGATAACTACATTGGTTATGCAAAGACTTTATCTATTGTAACAGCATCGAGAAGTAGTTGTCTGTGACTGGCTGTTAAGGTAGCCGTGTGTTTAGCTTGGAGTGCAGTGGTATGAAAATGTGCTATTTGTAGGAGCAGAGTGGCTTGTCATAATTTTAGAGGCGACATATTAAGGATGGAAGAAGAGATGTATTGCACTGTATAAAGGGGAAGCAAATGTGCCACAGAAATTACACAAAATATCTGACGTCCACAGGAACAATGCAACAGTCCAGTTAAATTGAAACACTTATTCTAAAGTGCAGCTTCTCACTGACTATTTCCGTACTTCTCTCCAACTGATTTCATTATACGGCGGTGTCATGAACTCGCTTTCTGTTATTTTACAACGTACCACCATAAAACAGTAGTGAGTTTGGAAGTTAAAGTCGTAAAAATTCGCTTCACGGAAATGTTTTAGCGATAGGAGTAATATGGTAAGTTCCATTAGCAGCACAGTATCTTTTACTATTGTAGCAGCGCTGCCTAAGCATCGTTAGTAATGTAGTCTGAATACATGTGAGCATGGATGTATTATTAGTGTCACTATTATTGTGTACTATATGATTATATTTTACCATTTTGTTATGCTGTGTTGTAGGTAAGTGTATCAATGATATTGCCCTCGTCAACTTTCCGTTTATCATGTCAGCAAGAATCGATTTTTCTCTATTTTAAAATTCCGATATAAAAATTCCGGAAACAGGCTAAAATAAGCTTCCATAGCTGAGTGTGCATGCAGTATTTTCGTTGTAACCTGGCGCTGTGTAGTCTGATACGTTCACGGTATCAACATTTGTTTAACCCTTTGAGCCCCCGTGATTTCTGTCTGAAACAACCATTTTGTTATTATTATTTGGAAGTACCACTGCTTTCTACATTAAACCACCGATGCTAATGCAAGACAGAGACTTTTAGTGGTATAATGAGGTACTTCTAAGCATGTAGCGCCTTGTAGCATTCAGTTAAAGCGTTCAAAGCAACCGCCTACGCGGAAATTGTTTACATGATTGCCTCATAGGGTTAAGCGGTGTAATTAAATAGCATATCCCGATCGGCGCGTTATACACCCAAGCTAACTGCAGTTGATCGGCGCGACGAAGGCTAGAAGTAACACGGCAGTACAGGTGTAATTAAATAGCATATCCCGATCATCCAAGGAACGCCACATCCGAGATCGCAACGCTCCGTCCTGAGGCCTATACCCTTCCGACGATTGTTGCTGGTTGCAAAGCGTTTGCTCTCAGACGTTTCACGACATACAAGCGAACGGCCTTCTGTCCGATGGAGCACAAAATGTGATGGAGCATAAAACGTGATTCATCTGAAAAGGTGACCTGTTGCCAATCAGTGGACATCCAGTTGCGCGTTATACACCGGGACCAAGGCTCCTTTACTGGGCCCAGTAGCTGTTCGGTAGAACTTCTTATCCTACGACGTGGATTCTGCGGGTGCGGACCCAGTCAAAGCGTTGTCACCACCTGAAAATGCACCAAGAGGGATGTAGGGAATTGGTTATGGTACCTCATGTACCCTGCGCCACACACAGTTCAGATAGATGTGGTGATGCAGAAACTCGTTGTTGCGGTGGTAGCGTTTGCCATGGTGCAGCTGCCTGTGGGCGCATGGGGCCACCCCCACCCCTGTTTCACGGAGTGCTCGTGGCGGGTCCTAATTAGTGCGAGGGCTGACGAGGCGAGGGGAACCCCCTCCAGCTGACGTCTGTTGTTGCTGCCACCGCCTCCACATGCGCTTCTCTCCGCAGATCTTGCGTCTTATGTGAGGCTGCCATATTTTGCAACAACCGCCCCCTCTCTCAGCGCCTTAACCACACGCGCCTTTTACGATTTCTGCCGTCGAGTCCAATAGTAAGGAGCTCGAAAAAAAATTTTGCGTCAGCCGCATATCTGCGAAAGTGTGTGCGTTTCTGATGCATGGGGAGCAGAGAATGACAGAATAATCCTTCAGACACAAGCGAAATAACGTTGCAGCGAAATGCAAACAAAGGAATAATCAAAATAAAGGCAGTGTCTTTGTTAGTGCCCATCTGTCAAATACACATCCACTCCTGAATGAAATTCAGTGCCGTGTTGGTCCACCCCATACATTGTAGCGTCCTAGAAACCTTCATGGCATATTATCTGTAAAGTAGTTAACGTGTTGGTGCTAAGGTCTATCCTACTCATCGAAGACTGACTTTCCGAGGTCATTTAGTACATGACCAGGATTACAGCGATGCCGCAGCTGGTCTCAAAGATGATTAGTCAGTCTTATGTCAGTAAATACCTTAGGATACTCTATTATGTTGATCGTTGCCTCCTTGAGGAAGGTATTCATGAGGTGGGCGAAACGTGTTTGTGCATTTTGTCCCTGAAAAATAAAGCCGTCGCCGAAATGTTGAGTGTCGGGCTGAACTACGGGTGTGAGGATCCTCTTCCAATGCTGCACAGCCCTTACATTAGCTTCAATATCGCTGAAGGAAGCAAGATTAGGACCTAACGTCCTATAGATGGTGAATTCATTTGAGACAGCACTATCACTCACTGGAAAAGCGTGAAGACGGAAAACTGGCATGCTGTTTCAAAGGCATAATCCCTGATTTTGGCTAGAGTGATTTAGGGAAATACAATTCCTTACCACATGACACCTCGCCCAGTAGATAGCTGTGAGATGTGTACGACAGCCGTAAATGACACCGCCATAAAACGCTATGCCTAACAAAAAAAGTGAAGTAACGAGTTGGGGAGGAGAAACGAAACGACAGTTCGCGACTTGAATGGATATATAATGTTATTTCAGTTACTACTAAATCGAGTCAAATTTACAAAAAATGTACTTCCAAGGAAATATCACTATATTAAAACATAAAAAGAACGCAGCAAAACATATGTGTACTCTCTCATCTTTCAGACACAAAAGACACCACTTGGTGATACGGACGAAGACATAGTCCGCAGCTGGGCATTGAAATAAATTCAACGGCAACAAGTGAAATTTGTGCCGGACTGGGACATGATCGAAAATTTCCGCTTCCCATCCTACTAAAATTCTCAACTTGTCACACGCTAGCAGCATCCACTGTCCATTAACCCCGATGCTCGCAGCTTTAGGCTGAATCCCGCAAGAGTTCGGACGTAGTGTGCAACAGCACTGAAACTTCCGTGAGCCTTCTATGCCCAAATTCAAATGGCCCCAAGCACTATGGGACTTCACATCTGAGGTCAGCAGTCTCCTAGACTTAGAACTACTTAAACCTAACTAACCTAAGGGCATCACACACATCCATGCCCGAGGCAGGATTCGAACCTGCGACCGTAGCAGCAGCGCGGTTACGGACTGAAGTGCCTAGAACCGCTCCTTCCATGCTCACAGGTATTACTAGTTATATGTGTGTGGCATCTGTTCTGTCGGACATGTAAATTGAGTAAGAGACATGATGTCACAATTAAGATTGTCTTGATTGATCCCGTAGCAATGACGAAGCTGCCTCAGCTGAAGAGAGGCAGTATATTGTGATGTTTAAAGGAGGGTAGCTTTGAGAGGGTTTCTCCCTTTTACATCCACAAGGGTCTTGAGGGAATTGCAAGAACACTGGAATCTGTGAAGCGACTGCGCAATGGGACTCTGTTAGTTGAGACTTCTAGTTCTCGTCAAGTCGCTTCTCTTCGGAAAGCAACCTGTCTCGGAGAGTACGCTATCGAGACCGAGCTCCACTCCGCTTTGAACTATAGTAAGGGTGTTGTGACATGTAGGGACTTGGTGGATATCCCCAAAGACGAGTTGAAATCTGAATGGGCTGACGAAGGTATTGTAGAAGTGCAGCATATTATGAAACGAGTCGATGGGGACCTAGTCAAATCCGACTCAAATCCGACTACAGTGGCACTCACCTGAAGATGGCCAAAAGACTCTGCGCCGAAATATCGTGGCAGGACGTTACTGATATCCGGCAGTTCTCCTGTGTTTTTATGGAACGAGGCAGTGTATTGCTGACAGCACCAACAACAAGTTCACCACAGACTGTGTGTCACTGGAGGTGGAGGTGAATTTTCGTTTGAAATAGTATTATGTTGACAACACTGATTCATCCACCTAGGTATTATTACCCAATGTAAATATTTTTATTTGCGCTGCAAATGAAAAATAAACAAACATAACAAAAGTTACAGAAAGTTCCTTTCGTTATTAACTGGCAGCGCAAGGGTAAATTAACCTCAGACATCAATAGATCGCGTGGACCTGACCCCCAACAAGTCGCCTACGTCAAACAGATTAAGTATATCCATGGGAATCTACAATTGTAGATTCATGAGAGATCATTCGCTTAACAGAAATAAACCTTAGGTATACATAGAGATAGCTCGTTAACATTACCTTATATTCAGTGTGTTTCGGCCAAATAAGACCTGGTAGCCAGAGATGCAGGTAGTGGATTTACGAACAGACGCTGCTGACCTCGCCTGCGCAGCTAGGCTACCCATCGATACAAGCCAACAATTCTGTGCCCAGTCACGACGCGACGCCTAAATGTTGAAAGCTGCTACCACCTATTAAACTTTAACGTAAGCGCATTACAGTTTTGACTCCGATACTAAGACTAAACTCCTTCCGAACAGGCCTCGGAAAGCACAACCGTACCTACCGGCCGCCGTCTCATCCTCAGCCGACGGACGTCACTTCATGCGGATATGGAGGGGCACGTGGTCAGCATACCACTCTCCCGACCGTTGTCAGCTTTCACGACCGGTGTCGCTACTTCTCGATCAAGTAGCTCATCAGATGACTCTACAAGGGCTGAGTGCAACCCGCTTGCCAACAACGAAGACCCGCAAGGTCACCCATCCAAGTGCTAGCCAAGCCCGACAGCGCTTAAATTCGGTAATCTGACTGGTACCAGTGTTACCACTGCAGCTAGGCCGTTGGCTTGACTTCGGTACTACCCCTTCTTGTACAAAATTTGACCTATTGATGAAATGTTGGGCAGTAAACACACTTTCATAACGCTATGGAACATTGGCTCACCGGACAAAAAATTAGTTACCCCTACATCATTTAATACCGTATAATTCCGTCTTTGGACTTGGTTAGGAAGTCATTCCACAAGGTTGTCCAGGCACGTCACATCCAGGTAAGGCCATTCCCTGACGATTTGAGTGCTTAATTTCACTAAATTTCGGGGATAATGATGTCGGCCTTTTACCCGCTGTTCCAACACGTCCCACAGATTTTCTATGGAGTCAAGTCACATGATTTCTCAGGTCAACTGGCCAACCGAGTTGTAAAAGCGGGGGGAAGTGTTCAGAAAACCAGTCACATATGCTTCCAGCCCTATACACTATCTATTGTAGTCTTGAAAAATAGGGGTGTCAATAGCATACTTTTGCAAATGTTGACTGAAAGGCAATACCGAGCGGGTCCAATTCATTATAAGACAAAGAAACTCAGACATCACAGGCTCACCTCCGGCTTGAACCTAACCTTCCACGAATTCAGGGCGAAATGATTCATTTGGCCTTTGGTGCAGTCGACAAGAATGTCATTTGAACAGAGGCAAAAACGCGATTCGTCAGACCACATTACTATGCACCAGTCAGCTACTGTCCACGTTCGACGATTTCTAGTCCACTGAAGACGCACACTCCCGCCGGAGGTTCGAGTCCTCCCTCGGGAAAGGGTGTGTGTGTTGTTCTTAGCATAAGTCAGCTTAAATAGTGTGTAAGTCTGGGGAGCGATGACCTAAGCAGTTTGGTCCCTTAGGAATTTAGACACATGTGAACACGTGTGAAGACCCACAGCTTTATTGGCTGCGTTAGCGATGGCCCCTTGCGAGGTGACCGACTCCAAATGTTCTTTGTATGCAGTTCCCGTTGCAATGTTTCCTCGCTAACAGCTGGAGATCGACCTTCGTTCATAGACTCCAGTAATGCCTGTCGGCTTTGGAATCGATTTTGATTCACAAGCCGTGAAACGCATCTCCGGTCCCTCACAGTCAGGATCTTTTTCCTTCCACAATTCTGACGTATTTCGTGGCCACGTGTGTTACACCACTGCTTGCAGACAGATTGAAGAGTCCGCGTGAAATACCAACAAATCCTGCAACTTCAAACACCGTATGACCTTGGGCACGACCAAACACGACTGCCCCTTTTTACAACTCTGTCGCGTCAAATGGCTCTGAGCACTATGGGACCTAAATCTGAGGTCATCAGTCCCCTAGAACTTAGAACTACTTAAACCCAACTAACCTAAGAACATCCATGCCCGAGGCAGGATTCTAACCTGCGACCGTAGCGGTCGCTCGGTTCCAGACTGTAGCGCCTAGAGCCGCTCGGCCATTGGGCTGCATTGAAAATTTTGTGCGGCAATGACAACGCCAAAAGGAAGAATATTTCGAATAGGAGTTGAGCTGAGAGATGGGGGAGAAGCGATATGGGGAGTCTTGGAGACACCGCAGAAACGAGACGACATGGGGGCTCCTCCACCATCGGCAACATCCGCCCTCTGACACCGTAGTAGCACAGCTTCGACCACGCGACCGCCAACTATCAGACAACGTGGAGATCATACCTGGGCCCCACCGCAAAGCGGCGATTGCTCATTAGGGCAGCCGACTCGTGTTGCACAATGCCGAGGCGACGCACCGCACCGACGCAGCGCTTGCCGCCGACTGCAGTACACGACGAACGATAACGAATAATCGTGAGACGATTTGCCCCCTCCTCCTTCCCCTTGATACCAGAGTCGTGTCCACGCCCAGTCAAATCGGCCCTGAGATTTATGATTTTGTTTTGGTTTGTGTAAACAGCACGAAAATAAATACATTCCTTTCATGTTTTCATCATATAAGCAACCTTTTACATTCATACATGAACCCCTTAATTTTGTAACTTTTGTGTTTAATTTTGTGTAATTGTTGGCTCATAACGTGGGACAATCTCATCAGTCATCTGCTTGTCATTTCATGTTCGACAGCAGAGAGAACAAATTCACAGTTCACTACATATTTGGCGCCCAGCGAGCGGCAACCTGATTGGTAATTTTTATGCTATCTGATGTCCGCCCCCGGTAGCTGAGTGGTGCCGGCTCGGTAGCTCAGCGTGTTCGGTCAGAGGGTTAGCTGCCCTCTGTAATAAAAAAACAAAAAACTGCGTTAATCGATCACCAACGAACTTTAACTGGCGTCTTACGACGTCCGCCCCGAGCAGATTCAACGAACAAAAGCGAACAAAATGAGATTTAAAAAAATTTAAAAAATAAAAAAAATAAAAAGGTGGTCAGCACCACAGAATGTCATACCTAAGGGCCCGGGTTCGATTCCCGGCTGGGTCGGAGATTTTCTACGCTCATGGATTGGGTATTGTGTTGCACTAATCATCATCATTTCATCCCCATCGACACGCAAGTCGCCACAGTGGCGTCAAATCGAAAGACTTGCACCCGGCGAACGGTCTACCCGACGGGAGAACCTAGTCACACGACATTATTATTATTTATTATAGTATCTGATTTCACAAAATTTCATGAGATCACCACATTTTGGCGCCCTTCGTGGGGCGACCTGATTGGTAATTTTCATGGTATCAGATGTCACAAAATAATTTCTCGAATTCACTACAGTAAGGTACGAGCTTACTGATAAGGTTCGCAGATATGTGAGTGGCTCGGAGACTTCTTAAGTTATAGAACACAATATGTTGCCCTCGATGGCGAGCGTTCATCAGAGATAAGAGTATCGTCAGGGATGCCTCTGGAAAGTGTGACAAGAGCGCTATTATTCTCTATGTGGAATACATAAATGACCAGACGAACAGGCTGCGCAGCAATTTGTAGCTGTTTGGTGATGGCGCTGTGGTGTACGGAAGGCGTCGTCCTTCAGTTACTGTAGATAAATGAAACATGACATAGACAAAAGTTATTGATGGTGCGATGAATTACAGCTTGCTGTAATGTAAAAATGTGTAAGTTAATGCAGATGTTCCGGGCGGGAAGGTGCGCCTGGTCCCCGGCACGAATCCGCCCGGCGGATTTGTTTTGAGGTCCGGAGAACCGGTCAGTCTGTGGATGGTTTTTAGGCGGTTTTCCATCTGCCTCGGCGAATGCGGCCTGGTTCCCCTTATTCCGCCTCAGTTACGCTATGTCGGCGATTGCTGCGCAAACAAGTTCTCCACGTACGCGTACACCACCATTACTGTACCAAGCAAACATAGGGGTTACACTCGTCTGGTGTGAGACGTTGCCTGGGGGATCCACCGGGGGCCGAACCGCACAATAACCCTGGGTTCGGTGTGGGGCGGCGGAGGGGTGGACTGCCGTAGTCGTCGAGGGGTTGTGGACCACTGCGGCTGCGGCGGGGACGGAGCCTCTCCGTCGTTTCTAGGTCCCCGGTTAACGTACAAAACATACAATACAATAATGCAGATGACTGAAGAGAACAAAACCGTAATGATCGAATATATCAAAAGTTTACTGCCTCACACAGTCACGTCGATAAGGTATCTAGGCGTAATGTTGCGAAGATTTAGGAAATGGAACGAGCATGTAAGGACTGTCGCAGGGAAACTGAATGGTCGAGTACGATTTATGGGAACGATTTTAGGGCAGTGTTGTTTATCTCTAAAGGAGACCTCGTACACAACACTAGTCTGACGCATTCTTGAATACTACTCTGGAGTTTGGGATCCTCACCAGATTGGTTTAAAGGAAGACATCGAAATAATTGAGAGACTGAGTGCTAGATGTGTTACCGGTAGGTTTGATCAACAGAGATATTTCGGTAACTCAAATCGGATTCCTGGAGGGAAGGCGATGATTCTTTTCGAGGAACACGATTGAGAAAATTTGCAGAACCGGCATTTCAAAGTGACTACAGAACGATTCTCTTGCCTCCAAAATATACTTCGCGCAAGGATCACGAAGGTGAGAAAAGAGAAATTAGTGCTCGAATGTACGCATACTTGCGGTCGTTTTTCCCTGGTTATGTTTGCGAGTGGAACAGGAAAGGAAACGATTAGTAGTGGTGCAAGATGCCCTCCGCTACGCATCGAATGGTGGCTTGCGGAGTATCTATGTAGATGCACATGTAGAAATACTTGCTGAGATATGGACCATTCCACTTGGGTCGGGTTTGGTCGGCATTCAGTGGTGTATAATGTCTTTCTGTTAAAGTATATTGCTCATTTATTACGGTTATTCTTAATTTCACTACTGAGCACTTCGACATTGTCAGGTATACTACTTGCAGCCGTCTCCTACACGAGTCACTCCACACATATAGTTTTCCCGTTGTGCTGGCTACATAACTAGATTAATCGTTCCGTGGTTTGTGAACAATGCAAACTTCGAAATGGGGTCCTATTATTCCAAGCGGAAAATGGTAGACATGGTATTCTAATAAATGTAGCCAGTGGTATTACTCGACCACCAATCCGGATAATAGTTCTGCCAATATGTTGTAAGATGGAAACGCTCAATATTCACTATATTCACTGTTGGTGGATTTGATCTTGTTTACAGAAATGGTAACATGCACAGAGCGTGAGATAATAAATTTCCACAATAGCCTCGTTGGACAGATGCAATTCTCTAAGCGCTTATGGTAACAAGGCACGAAGTTCTCTGTAGTATCAATGTGCGGATCCATACATGTTGCTAGACAAATTAAGGGGGGCTGCTTAACAGAAAATTCTGAATGACAATTTATCCGTGCTATTGAAAAACGTTACCCACGTATAAAGACGACGGATATGGTTTATAGCCGACAGGGCACCATCACATTATCTAGGTTTTGTCAGGTTCGCCGCCTCGCGTCTCATGTTCCAGTCCGCGCCGCGTAAGAACCGACATGTGATTCCATTTTCACGCAATTTGTGTGCATAATCCTGAGAAATCAGTACCCAGAACAACCAACTCTGGCCGTAATAACGGCCTTGATACGCCTGGGCATTGAGTCAAACAGAGTTTGGATGGCGTTTACAGGTACAGCTGCCCATGCAGCTTCAACACGATACCACAGTTCATCAAGAGTAGTGACTGGCGAATTGTGACTTGCCAGATGCTCGGCCACTATTGACCAGACGTTTTCAATTGGTGAGAGATCTGGAGAATGTGCTGGCCAGGGCAGCAGTCGAACATTTTCTGTATCCAGAAAGGCTCGTACAGGATCTCCAACATGCGATCGTGCATTATCCTGCTGAAATGTAGGGTAGAGCCACGGGTCGTAACACTTCTGAAATGTAGCGTCCACTGTTCAAAGTGCCGTCAGTGCGAACAAGAGGTGACCGAGACGTGTAACCAAAGGCACCCCATACTATCACGCCGGCTGATACGCCAGTATGGCGATGACGAATACACGCTTCCAATGTGCGTTCACTGCGATGTAGCCAAAAACGGATGCGACCATCATGATGCTGTAAACAGAAACTGGATTCATCCGAAAAAATGACGTTTTGCCATCCGTGCACCCAGGTTCGTCGTTGAGTACACGATCGCAGGCGCTCCTGTCTGTGATGCAGCGTCAAGGGTAACCGCAGCCACGGCCTCCGAGCTGATAGTCCATGCTGCTGCAAACGTCGTCGAACTGTTCGTGCAGAAATGCTGATGTACTTCAAGAACCAGGAAAAATTAAATTAAATTAAAAATTGGATGATATAGAATACACACTACTGGCCATTAAAATTTCTACACCAAGAAGAAATGCAGATGATAAACCGATATTCATTAGACAAATATATTATACCAGAACTGACATGTGATTTCATTTTCACGCAATTTGGGTTCATAGATCCTGAGAAATCAGTACCCAGAACAACCACCTCTGGCCGTAATAACGACCTTGATACGCCTAGGCATTGAGTCAAACAGAGTGGATGGCGTGTACAGGTACAGCTGCCCATGCAGTTTCAACACGATACCACAGTTCATCAAGAGTACTGACTGGCGTATTGTGACGAGCCAGTTGCTCGGCCACCATTGACCAGACGTTTTCAGTTGGTGAGAGATCTGGAGAATGTGCTGGCCAGGGCAGCAGTCGAACATTTTTTGCATCCAGAAAGGCCCGTACAGGACCTGCAACATGCGGTCGTGCATAATCCTGCTGAAATGTAGGGTTTCACAGGGATCGAATGAAGGGTAGTGCCACGGGTCGTAACACATCTGAAATGTAACGTCCACTGTGCAAAGTGCCGTCAATGCGAACAAGAGGTGACAGAGACGTGTAACCAATGGCACCCCGTACCATCACGCCGGGTGATACGCTAGTATGGCGATGAAAAATACACGCTTCCAATGTGCGTTCACCGCGACGTCGCCAAACACGGATGCGACCATCATGATGCTGTAAACAGAACCGGGATTCATCCGAAATAATGACGTTTTGCCATTCGTGCACCTGGTTCGTAGTTGAGTGCACCATCGCAGGCGCTCCTGTCTGTAATGCAGCGTCAAGGGTAACCGTAGCCATGGTCTCCTAGCTGATAGTCCATGATGCTGCAAACGTCGTCGAACTGTTCGTGCAGATGGTTGTTGTCTTGCAAACGTCGCCATGTGTTGGCTCAGGCATCGAGACGTGGCTGCACGATCCGATACAGCCGTGGGGATAAGATGCCTATCATCTCTACTCCTAGTGATACGAGGCCGATGGGATCCAGCACGGCGTTCCGTATTACCCTCCTGAACCCACCGATTCCGTATTCTGCTAACAGTCATTGGATCTCGATCAACGCAAGCAGCAATGTCACGATACGATAAACCACAATCGCGATAGGCTACAATCCGACCTTTATCAAAGTCGGAAACGTGATGGTACGCGGTTCTCCTCCTTGCACGAGGCATCACAAAAACGTTTCACCAGGCTACGCCGGTCAACTGCTGTTTGTGTATGAGAAATCGGTTGGAAACGTTGCTCATGTCAGCACGGCGTAGGTGTCACCACCGGCGCCAACCTTGTCTAAATGCTCCTGAAAGCTAATCATTTGCATATCACAGCATCTTCTTCCTGTCGGTTAGATTTCGCGTCTGTAGCACGTCATCTTCGTGGTGTCGTAATTTCAATGGCTAGTAGTGTAGTATAGAAGACCATACAGTTACTTAGATAATAAGAAAAGTTAAGATACAATAAGCAAAGGAAATACTATATAATAAACTGGAGAAGTAAAAGTAATGTTGATAAATGACAGAAAAACGCTTTGCTCAAACAACCTAGATTTAGAGTGGGCAAAAGACTGATTAAAGACTACATTTAGAGCATGGAACTTGACGTTGATGCAGTGTAAACGATAGGCAAATGGGATATGAAATTTTTGAAGCATTTGAGGTGTGGTACTGTAGGTGCCTGTTAAAAGTAAAATGGGCCGTAGAACCTCCAAGGAGGAAGTATTTCATATAACTGGTACAAAAAGAACGTTCACGAATGTGACGGACAGAAGACGACGCGGGTTGGTAGGTGAAGTTCTGTCTCACAACAGGTTCCTTGTAAAAACTGTAGGAATATTACAAACAGAGAGAAACTAGGAAAGACCCGACTGGCACAGTTAAAACAATCAGTATGTAATGTAGCAGTTAATAACAACGCAAAAATGAAGACGCTACCCTGCAATAGATGAAGTAACTTTATTTGTTGAGGAAATAATTGAAACTTTATGAGCATCCCCTCGTCGATATGGTGGTGCGAAGTAGTAAACTAGAATGACATGTTGGACATGGTAATTACGGCCTAGGTACCAATCTAAATGGCACTAGCATGTTACTAGAAAGCCAGATAATTGGTTGGTCTTCCTGACTTTCAGAAAGACCAAATCGTTGACAAAGTGAATAGTTTGCGTAGACGGAGAGCTAGTGGCAGTTACTGCTAGTGGGTGGTGGTGGTGGTGGTGGTGGTGGTGGTGGTGACGATGATGATGATGATGACGATGACGATGATGGTGACGATGACGACGGCTTCTACCATGGGAATCGAATCCTCAACTTCAAGCGTCGTAACCCAACACTCTACTCACTGCATACACTTCGTACCACTGTTACATCATCTTGAATGAATATACGCCTACTTGTCCAGAAGGTAAAGAATGTCCGATTCCCCAGTGGACGAATTTTTCTTTGCCCGTTACATTTACGCTCATGTCGACTACTTTCCAAACAAAGTATGATTTTGAAGTACTCACATACTGCGTGAATGAAGGTATTTGAACAAGTCCTGCGCTGTGATGTGTAACGCACCTAATAAATTTACGCGGGCTGCCATATCTTCTTAAACCGATTTCAAAGTACCCATTCCGATTGTTCATTAAAAACGCCAACAAAAAATCTGGAAATGCAGTTTGGCTCTCACAGACGTTTGTCGCCGTATAAACGCTCTTCCGGATTGCCGTCGTGGATATGTTATAAGGTTGCTAGTTGCTTTTCAAAGCGTCGGTTAGTGGGGACGGAACAATTTGGTGTGGAGAGAATAAAAGGGAGATATATTCGACGAAGTTACGATTTTTTTTATTTTTTAACGAAAGGGAAGCACATTTTATCTTCATTAATGGAAAGAGACACATAAAGGCTTACGTATTTGCTGAAATACTAAAAGCGAACCTCTTGGCAACAAATTACGCTCTCCATAGCTCGCCAGTTTGTAAACTGGTGTATACCTTCTCTTCTTTTAGTGGAAAAGGCTCTCGTACACAACCAATGGTTAGTGACAAAACATTCGCTTATTCTCTGTGCACACATACGAATGCATCTTTACTCATTTTGAAGTTTCCCAGTTATTCCTAGCTCCCAAAATTTTAGTGTACAATAATGTTCCGGCTTCGATAACTTTTCCTATCTGAGTTGCCTGAATATAAAATTTTTGTTGCAGTGGTTAACGGTTTCGGGCTGACAAGCATATCTGAAACCTCACACTTTGTTCAAATGGTTCAAATGGCTCTGAGCACCATGGGACTTAACATCTGAGGTCATCAGTCCCCTTGAACTTAGAACTACTTAAACCTAACTAACCTAAACACATCACACACATCCATTCCCGAGGCAGGATTCGAACCTGCGACCTTAGCAGTCGCGCGGTTCCAGACTAAAGCGCCTAGAACCGCTCGGCCACACCGGTCAGCACAGACTTTGTTATTAATTAATCATACAATATGCTCCCAAAAGACACGAATAACTTCTGTACAGACATTCAAACAGTGGCCAACAAGCCGGCCGTTGTGGCTGAGCGGTTCTAGGCGCTTCAGTCTGGAACCGCACTACCGCTACGGTCGCAGGTTCGAATCCTTCCTAGGGCATGGATGTGTGTAATGTCCTTAGGTTAGTTAGGTTTAAGTAGTTCTAAGTTCTACGGGAGTGATGACCTCAGATGTTAAGTCCCATAGTGCTCAGAGTAATTTTTTTGTGGCCAACAAGCGCTACCTTTCTTGTTTGGTTGTTTCAATGAATTTCAGCAGTACTGAACAGTTGCGGGCCTGCCATCCCGTCGCAGCATGGCACTAATCAGCAGCATCTACTCCTTTTCACAAGCCGAATGATCTAGGTGGCTATAATAAAGCAGTTTTCACACATTAATTAGCATGAATAAAATTTTTAAACATCTATACTCGTAGAATCTCCTCCTCCTCCTCTTTACGAGTTTCTAATTTACACAAGGAAACTTACCTCTCTCTCTCTCTTAAAAATATTACTACGCTGACCAAGTGAGAGCAGTTGATTTCCTGATACTACCACTGTAAGATAACTGATGTTTGAACCGTCTACGAAAATTGGTTCAAGCCTTATCTGTAAACTGACAGTGGGAATCGGTTTTCGAATTTCGCTTTTCCTTTTCCACAAGTTTGTCGCACATGAACGTGGTGAATGATACACCAGCGACACAAGGGGTGCCGAAAGCGAGGGGTCAGACGTTATGAAGTGGATAACAGATCTGGAGCTACTAATAAGCCACAGAAGCGCTTCGCACCGAGAATTACGCACGTGGATCAGAGATTATCAGCAAACATAGGGGATCACGTGGTGGGCATGATGCTCGTGACGTCACAACTTCCGGGCACGTGCATCGTGGTCAGTGACGTAACACTTACAGCTGTTGCCAAGCCAGGCTCCGTAGCGTATGCATGCCGCCGACTTTCAGCCCCTTTTACATGAGTGACCTTTTTTTTTGTCCCCATTGATTACTCGCAGCAAGCGGGGTTCCATCAGCGCCCCTGCCGTATTATTTCTGAACTGGGACTTGCCTGTCAAGAGTGGTCGTTTTTGTTTACACGTCGGAGCCAAAACAGCCTGTGTTTTGAGAGCTGTCTGCTGTGCAGTTTGCACTTGGAAACGATGATAGTGAAATTATGAGGAACTATTCTTCTTACAAAAAATTGAAATATGATAACAGAATTAAGGAATTTGCAATGAAAATGCGTTCATTACGCCCAAAGCAAAGTTCATACTTGTTGCTATTGTCCAAAGCCTGGATGCTGTACTGGAGAAATGCAGTCAGCTTACAGAGTAGTATTATTACTAAACATTCGCGCACCACATTCTAGAATATTACTCAAGGATGTGGGGTCCTCTACAGATGAGGAGTAACAGGGGATATTGATAAGGGTGGCACGAATGGTCACAGGTCTGTTTGGCCTATGGGAGAGCGTCAGGGACATACTGAAAAACATAAACTGACAAACTTTCGAAGATAGACGTGAACTATCTCGTGGAAGTCTACTAAGAAAATTTCATTAAACTACTTTAAGTGAGGGTTCCTGAAATATACTTCAACTCCTACATGTCGGTTTGAAAAATAGATAAAATTTCAGGGTGCCCAGAGATATTCAAGTAATCATTCTTCTCAGGTTTCATACGTGAATAGAACGAGAAAATGTTCTAATAACTGGTACAGCGTGTAATACCTCTGCCATGCACTTCACAGTGGTTTACAGAGTATGCTTGTACATCTAAACGGTATATTCTTCCACGCTGTTGAGAATTGAAAAGATGGGAAATGTGGCTTCCAAACATTTACAAACTTAATTTTTTATTTGCTCGAGAAAATATACACGTATCAACACATCAAACAGTATTTATAAGGCAGTAAATAACGATTTTTAACCACTATTCTTGGATATTTTTTCCCCCGTCAAGGGGCAAATGAAGTAGAAATTATTTTTGTCATTCGACAGATCCAACTTTTTCACTGTTGAAAGAATTTTCATTAGAAACGTTCAAGTATTTGCGTCCTTATTATGCTCAGTGTAGGTATTTTTTATGCAGATATTGTAAAAGTTGAACACTTCTTTTGCTATAAGATATTTGTTTTTTCTTGTGGGAGAACAGTAGTAAGTAACATGCTCTCATGCAAACTTTGCAGTGATTCACGAAAAGCACATAAACTATAAAATTGATTGAAATAGTAAGCGGGACCAAGTACAGCGTTCTTAATAGGAAGGCTTGGTCAATATATACGAAGGGTCCGGCAGATGAAGACTATCTGTATGTGACTCTTTGCAGACAACGCGATTGTGTATAGGGAAGTGGTATCGTTAGAAAATTTCTGTAAAATGCAGGAAAGCTTTCTGAAGGTATAATGATTGACTAATAACTCTAGGAATAAAAATAAAATATAATGTCAATCGCGGGAGTAGGTAAATATATGTGATATCGAAACTTCCTGGCAGATTCAAACTGTGTACAGGACCGAGACTCGAACTCGGGACCTTTGTCTCTCGCGGGCAAGCTGTGAGGACGGGGCGTGAGTCATGCTTGGGTAGCTCAGACGGTAAGAGCACTTTCCCGCGAAAGGCAAAGGTACCGAGTTCGAGTCTCGGTCCGGCACACAGTTAGGAAGTTTCATATCAGCGCACACTCCGCTGCAGAGTGAAAATCTCATTCATATGCGATATCATTTGATTTCGCGGTCGGGATCAGTCAGTGCCATCAGTCACAGTCATCAACTGCGTAACAGAGTGGAGTGATTCAGTGTGAAAAATTCGCGTAAAACTATCCTTGTCGAAGATAGATACTGGGCTCAGATATATTGAAATAATGTAAAATAGGTCGCTTACAAAACCCTCGTTGAACAAGTCTTTGATCTTTTCGAGGAGCCTTACCAGTTTGAGTTAACAGAAGACACAGAAAAGATTCAGCGAAGAGCTGCACGATTAGTAACAGATACGTTTAGTCATAATGAAAGTTGCGCAGAAAAGCTCAGTGACCTGTACGGGAGATGACGGGAGGAAGACGTCGGACATCACAGAGAGCCTTCCACAACTGTAAGCCAGAGACTTTTCCGCGAGAGAGGCCTCAATGACTGTGTCATCCGGTCCCTCACAAAGAAAGAGTTCTTAATTAATCAACAAATAATATTTACGACCAAAGATACAGACTGAAGGCTAAATAACAAACCCAACGATAACAGTCATGGACTGATTGTATTAATATTTAACGAGTCCGGAAGTTTAATAGACAATTTTATGTAATATTAAAAATGTCCTCGGTCTGCTGTTCCCGCCGATGAGTTGGCTAAGCAGGACCATGGGGTGATTTGGGCAAATTAATTTTAGTATCAGATAAACAGTTAATTTAAGAAAACCCTAAGATGGTGTTAATATGCGAAGAACAGAGACCATTGCACTAAGACTGTAGCCGCAGACACACCAGAGTACAGTGAAGCCTTTGCTGGCAGGAGTCACAGGATGTTCAGCCTAAGCACCAGGGATTCCATCTACAGTCAGCGCTGCCCCCCCCTCCCCACAATCTCCCTTTGAACTCACTTTTCATGTAAAATATTCCAGAGGTAAATGAAGTAGAAACAGAGAAAAAGTTCCTAGTATAATTTCACTAAAAATGTCTAACATGGAAGGAATCAGGTGAAAAATCAGAAATCCCAAGATAATCGAGAAACTAAAACAGTATCTTACTACCGACTCTCATATTTTATTATAATCTATGAACTCAGGTATGCAATTTCCAGTTCACACTATTGCTCATATTAACCAGTTTTTTATTCCAGAATGCAGGCAGATTATGACGATCTCTAAAATGAGTATGGTTATATAAACGCTTAGCAGTAAGTAGTAGAAATAGCAGATGGATGTTCTGAAAGAAATGCTGTGTCCTTTTTTTTTCGAACCAGTTGCTTTTCACCTGCCATGATTTATTATTTGTATAGTTCACACGAATGGCCTACAGTACCTCCTTCTGGCTGTTAATGTGAATGTTCAACAGAAGGAGACTAATAGATCCTGATGTAACAATGAATGAATAAAGACAATAACAAAAAGGATATGTAAAATTACTTAAAACACAGCAATACAACAAAACCAATCGGGAAATCCAACCATTCCTCCCCCAATCTGTTCGCATCACAGCAAGGTTTGTAGCAGCCGCAGGTCCAATGAATTCTGAGTAGTTATGGGACGTTATACAAAAAGAGTTTATAATCAGCCAGCTGTTCCCTCGCATTCCAATTATGTATTCAGAAAAAATGATACATAGGGAAACATAAGTACTTTTCAAACAGTAGTGTCTGCAGTAGAATGGCAGCTTGGATTACAGGAAATGGCAACAACTGATGGATTTCAAAACGTTCTTCCAGTTCATTGAAACGAAATTTGACTATATCTATCCCCAGAAGACCAAAAAAGCCCTGCAAGCATGTCACAACACAGGTAAAACTAGAAAAGAAAAAATGTAATATACAAGTGAACTAAAAAAATTAAAATTCACTGTACGCCAATTACATGATCGCTTCAAGGCACCAACAGGACCCAGCTCAAAGGAGATGTTTTACAGAAAGTATTTACAGGCAAAAAGAATTTTTAGAATGGATGTGGAGAAAGCGAAGAAGAAAAACAATGACAACTTCAAATGGTTCAAATGGCTCTGAGCACTATGGGACTCAACTGCTGAGGTCATTAGTCCCCTAGAACTTAGAACTAGTTAAACCTAACTAACCTAAGGACATCACAAACATCCATGCCCGGGGCAGGATTCGAACCTGCGACCATAGCGGTCTTGCGGTTCCAGACTGCAGCGCCTTTAACCGCACGGCCACTTTGGCCGGCAATGACAACTTCATTGAAGCATTTCACAAACCATAAAAAGCAGGTCTGTAGTACCATTGCTAGAAGAGGCAGCTGAAAAGGAATTGTGCTTTGAAGGGGCATTAACAAATATCGAGATTCCTTCGTGAAACGGTAGGCACCTGGAGAAATAATTTGCACAAGAGGGAAAAACCGCAAATCCTCTGGTTAATGTGTGCCTGCTACTCATAAGATGTATTCGAGGCTTTAAAAACTGAAAAAGGCTTTTATGATCAGAATATCGAATAAGAACGTCTAAAATGCCTTGCATTATCTCTAATAAGTGCTGATAGTCTTTAGAGTCTGGAGACACACGGTTTTCACTGACTTCAGTACCATGAAAATAATTTAATATCACGATAAATTTATATACAGGGGATATGCAAAATAATGTGACCACTTGTACTTAATTGGGAATCGTTTATTAATAAGGGGTTGGACCCCCATTTGCCGTAATACAGCTGTGGTTCTACTTGAAATACTGGCATATACTGATTGTATAGTCTCCAGTGGAATGTTATGCCACTCTGTGATCAGAAACTCCTGTAACTCCTGTAGCGAAGAGGGAGGTGGAAAATTGCTCCGGAGTCTGCTCTCCAATACCGGCCCTAAAGGTTCGATAATGCTCAAGTCCGAGGACTGTGCTGGCCAGGGAAGATGCTGTAGTTCACTTCAATGCTCCTTATACCACGATTGTACTCTCCTGGCTGTGTGAATGGGTGCATTATCGTCCTGAAATATGGCATCATTATGGAGAACAACATTTGAATCATGGGGTGCACCTGATCATTGAAAATGTGCTCATAATAGTTGGCTGTAACACAGGCTTTGAGAGTAACGATAGGACCAGCAGAATGCCATGATATGACTGCCCTCAACATCACACTTCCACCTCCATGCTTAACCGTTGGAATCGAGCAATCAGGATTGTAGGCTTGTTTTGGCGTTCCCCACACGTAAACCCAGCTCGATGTTGGAAATAAGGAAAACGTTGACGCGTCGGATCATATGGCGTGTCTCCACTGATGAGACGTCCAGGAAATTTTATGCTTCTTTGCGTTGGTTGTCGTCACTAACTGTTTCGGTGTAGCAGCTCGTCCATGAATATTCGTTTTATGGAGTTCTCGGCAGGATAGTGTCGATAGACACAGGGTCTCGAAGATTGCTATTGAGCTCTTCTGTCGCTTTAGCCGCCGTAGTTTTATGTTGTTTTGACACAATTCGTGTTAGCGTATGACAATTTCTCATTTAGTTTTGATTTGCGCGCACTGTTACTTCTACACGATGATGTCTTTCCATGTTTTGTGTAGGTTGCCATGGCAGTTGAAACAGTTTCTCTTGACACATTAATTAAGTTGGCTGTCTTGGTTACTAATCGTCCAGCTAATTGGCTCCCTCAATCTGCCCTCTTTGGAACTCTTTTAGGTCTTTCATTGCACGTCGATCTCGCCTTCTGAATGCAAATACGAAGTGTGCAATACCCGTAAACAACCTGCACTAACGCCTAGTCCGTACTGAAAACGCACAGTCCACAGCGTCACGTGCTTTACCTGTGTTGTTGACCGTCAAACCAACCATCCCATAAATACCACTGTTCACATTATTTTGCCTATCCCCTATATGTTAAACCTGCTATTTACTAAGTTCCTTGGAAATTACAACTTTTTATTAATAACTACAGAATAACACAACTGAGGTACAGATCCCGGTGTGTCTATGTTAGCGAAAATTACACTGTCTGTCTTGCTGATTCTATGCCCCTCTACTAACTGAGGTACACTATGTGGTCAAAAGTGTCTGGCTGAAAATGACTTACAAGCTCGTGGCACCCTCCATCGGTAATGCTGGAATTTGGCTCAAATGGTTCAAATGGCTCTGAGCACTATGGGACTTAACTTCTGAGGTCATCAGTCTCCTAGAACTTAGAACTACTTAAACCTAACTAACCTAAGGACATCACACACATCCATGCCCGAGGCAGGATTCGAACCTGCGACCGTAGCGGTCGCGCGGTTCCAGACTGTAGCGTCTAGAACCGCTCTGCCACCCCGGCCGGCAATGCTGGAATTCAATATGGTGTTGGCCCACCCTTAGCCTTGATGACAGCTTGCTATCTCGAAGGCATACGTTCAGTCATGTGCTGGAAAGTTTCTTTGGGAAGGGCAGCCCATTCTTCACGGACTGCTGCACTGAGGAGAGGTATCGATGTCGGTCGATGAGACCTGGTACTAATTCAGCGTTCCAAAACATCCCAAGCGTGTTCTACAGGATTCAGGTCAGGACTCTGTGCAGGCCAGTCCATTACAGGGATGTTACTGTCGTGTAACCACTCCGCCACAGGCTGTGCATTATGAACAGGTGCTCCATCATGTTGAAAGATGCAATCGCCATCTCCGAATTGCTCTTTAACAGTGAGAAGCAAGAAGGTGCTTAAAACATCAATGTAGGGCTGTGCTGTGATAGTGCCACCCGAAACAATAAGGGGTGCAAGCCCTCTCTATGTAAAACACGACCACACCATAACACCACCGCCTACGAATGTTGTTGTAAGTAATTAACAACGTTGTGTTTCAGTGAATGGTATACTGTATACATTTTCGAATAGGTCTTTAGGAGAGAAAATGAATTACCGAATAAAAAATACAGGTTGTCATTTAAAAAAGTCATACCGCTGTCCATATGTTTGTAAGAAACAAAGGTACGGCGAATGAAAACATTCTGATTGATGTCCCCCTTACAGTTAAAGAACATTTGTTTAAAACATTTTGTAGTTTGCATCTGAACAAACAGTTATTTAGGGTGGTCAAGACAAATGGGACACCCCATATCTTATCGGATGTGTGGTATCTGTTCTGTCGGACATATCCGATAGACAGACAAACAACACACACAGTAATTAAATATGTTGAACCTCTGAAATAAATGCGTGGAACAGTTGCTTGTGTACACTGTATGCGTCGAGCAGGTCTTCGACTTTGATGTGGATACCTATAAAAAAAATAATATTACATACTGTAGGCTTCACTTTCTTTGTCTTGGATATACTGTAAGAATTATATTCGAAGTAGGATGGGAACTACTTCGAATATAATTCTTACAGTATATCAGCAACTTTCTCTTATGAGCGTGAAAATATTTTATTGGCACTCACGTACATAATAGAATAAGAGAAATCAGAGCTCGTACGCAAAAGATTTGAATGTTCGTTTCTCTCGCTTGCTGTTCGAGAGTGGAACGGTAGAGAAGTAGCTCGAAGGTGGCTCGCTGAAACTACCAGGGTAGAAACAAGGTAGAGCCAAGGAGTAATATTTACGTTTCACCAAATGTAATCGTATGATTCTTCATGAGACTGTGTTCGGCAACGGCAGATTTGTGGATATCATTCGTATTGACTGAGGATATTCACTGGGAATTTCACAAATTTCAGAAGGACTTATAATGATACTGTCAAGTCAAGACATTAACATACATTTAATACGCACATTTTGAAAACATAAATGTACAACGTAATTTTCGATCGTTTTGTTGTCAGTGTAATTTAATAATTCAGTTTGACGTATTTGATGAATGCATCATTGTTCTGTAAATGTAAAAAGTTAGGTCATTTTTACGTTGCGTTTATGTAGCCAGCAAATTTGGAATTGGAAATATTGCACTGTCTAATCACATTAATGTAACCATCTGTCAAAAGCCTGAATAACAATCTTTTGCAGCGCGAGACATGGAGACAGAGAATCATTGATGTTGTCGAAGGTACCGACAGAGATGTGGAGCCACGCTGACTCCACTGCCGAGGTCAGCTGCCCCAGGTTTCTCGGGTGAGGACCCTTGGCACGAACAGTCCGTTCAGGTTGGTCCCACGGATTCTCCATCGGGCTCCGGATAGGTGGTGGTGGTTATTGGGATGTTTAAGGGGGACTAAACAGCGAAGGTCATCAGTCCCCCGGGCTCCGGGTAGTTTGGTGGCCAGGTGAGTACGGTAAACTCATACTGGTACACTTCGAACCACGCACTTACACTGCGAGCTGTGTGACTTTGCATTGTCCTGCTGGTAGATGCCATCGTGCCGAAGGCAAAAAAACTGCATATAGGTGTGGCCATGATCCCCAAGGATAGATGCATACTTCTGTTTATCCATTGTGTCTATCATAGTGACGAGATCATCCAGGGAACGCCGCATCCGAGATCGGAACGCTCCTTCCTGAGGCATGGACCCTTCCGACGATTGTTGCTGGTTGCGAAGCGTTTGCTCTCAGACGTTTCACGCCGTACACGTCAACGGCTATCTGTCTGACGGAGCATAAAACGTGATTCATCTGAGAAGGCCACCTGTTGTCAATCAGTGGACATCCAGTTGTGGTACTGCCGTGTAACTACTAGCCTTCGTCGCGCCGATCAACTGCAGTCAGCATGGGTTCATCAACCAGGCTCCTACTGCGGAGGCTCATACGCAGCAACGTTCGTTGAATGGTCTTTCAGGGGAAACTGTTAGTAGCCCCTTGGTTCATTTTGGCAGACAGCTGTTCAACAATTGCACTTACTTCTGTTCTACTTGTAACCTGCGCGTGGCACTGTACTCGTTAAAGCCTGTGCTATGGTAAGTGAGCGGGATTCACCTTATGACAAAGCATTTACGCATAGATATCGACCGCATGCACCTGAATGGTGGCAAATCAGACTTACATCCACTCTGTAATAACGATGATCCGTCAAGTAAGTTCGAAATGCAATTACACGTCAGGATGGATCAAAAGCAACCCAGAAGATGGCTCTGAGCACTATTGGACTTAACATCTGAGGTCATCAGTCCCCTTGAACTCAGAACTACTTACACCTATCTAACCTAAGAACATCACACACATCCATGCCCGAGGCAGGATTCGAACCTACGACCGTAGCGGTCGCGCGGTTCCAGACTGAAGCGTCTAGAACCGCTCGGCCACTTCGGCCGGCCAACTCAGAAGATGCTACCAATTAGATAATAATACGGTCGCCAGCCTAATTAGGCATTAACTGAGTTTCTTCCACATACAAGCTGGTATATATTCATGCAAAACAACAAGTTGTAACACTGCATAATATAGTCGAATTTTAGAACCAGAAAATATATTGAACTGATAGTTTCACGTTCTGTACTGATATGGATGAATACATAACACTACACTATAATGTACACTACAAAACCTTATACTGTCTATTAATCTGATTAAAATCGGGCATAGGTTACCCTAGAAATTGCACTTTCGTGTCACACACAAAATGTCAATTTTGATAAAGATAAAACACTGATAAATTTTGACTTTTATATTGACTTTAACTTTTGCTGGTCAAACCAATTTAGAACACTTCAGAATTCAAATGAAGAAAAAAAGGGGGGGGGGGGGACCCTGAAACTGTTATGATCACTGTATTAAAAAAAAATTATTACTGAATTTATTATGCGTTCAAGATTTCCAGTATATAAGTTACTACTCTTTTCATCTCATTTACTGCTCATTTAAATACCTTTATATCTGTCTCGAAATAATAAACTTCATTACTATATCAATCTTAAAGTTATCTTTCAACTTCGTTAGACCTTAGTTATTCATTTATTGGTTCATTAACAAAACATTTCTTTAAACACCATTCTGACATAGCTAGTTCTGCCAATAATTATTATTAACACAAATATTAATTATAATTTTGGGACACTCGGATTGCATAACATTTGCAAAGGACCCTATCTAGGTTAGTTGTGAGGATAATTGAATGATGGGAAAGTTCTGGTAAAATTTAGGTTATTATTGCACAGTTCTCTGTCTGATCCATACGAATACAGTACTAAAAGTTTCAGCCTGATAGTATTGATGCGGCGGTTGGCGGGCGGCGAGATGGCGAGGCACAGAGAACACATACAACCACAGCTATGGCTCTTGACGTATCGGCACTTTCCATTTAGTGCCTATGGAATTTTGCCATGCTGTGTGGGCGTTGGAACGGCATACCCGAGGCTCACTGAAGCTATATCTTCCAGGAGAGCCTCCTCGCTCCAGAAGGTGTTGCTCAAACCAGTGCAAAACTCCAATTACTACTGAGCCCGTTGTGCCGTGCAGTGCCCGCGTGCATTTTCCCGCGCTCGCCTGCCATTCACCTTTTACAGCTCCCTGACAGACCGGGTATTCAACCGAGGTTTTGTATTCTACATATCCTAACACATTGCCTACATATGGACCAGATGCACAGTTACAATTTTAAACTTCTTACAACAGTTTCAACATTTGTTACATTCAAATTCGATTACAATATTGCTTGATATTTGACATAAACATTAATATTCTCATTGAAACTTATTTGCAGTTTTCTTAACATAATGGCATGAAACAAAAAATAAATGAAATCAGAACATCAATTACACAATTTTATCGTAAATCAGAACAAAGGAAGTACTTCTATGTACAATAGTACAGAGTCGTTGTTGTTACATCCTGTACACATCTCCGCAGCCGTCCTTCACCCTGTCATCTATGGCCCTTGGTGCACCACCCTTACCTCGGACCGGTTTTGGATAGCGCTATTTTGCCATGCATGGTATACTTTAACCACGGCAGCACATTAACAGTTTAAAATCTCAGCCGCCTCGAAAATGCTTTCACCCATGGCCCGAATGCCAATGATCATGCCCTTTTGGACTCCGCACAAATCGCTCCGTTTTCGTGTTACGACAGCGACTGCACTATCTCCACACCCCCCATACACTTTATATACCCTACACTACTAGTGTTGCCACCTGCCTACTGTGAGTGGTTATTGCACGTTGGCGTCGAGCATATGCAGTGGTCACATTAATGGGACTGGACAGTGTATTAGTTTTGTTATACTTCCTCTCAAAGTTGAACTACACAGGAACAGCTGAATGCGTAGTGAAGAAAAGAAAAGTACGTAAAAAATTTTTATTACGATAGTAAGATAACTACATTGGTTATGCAAAGACTTTATCTATTGTAACAGCATCGAGAAGTAGTTGTCTGTGACTGGCTGTTAAGGTAGCCGTGTGTTTAGCTTGGAGTGCAGTGGTATGAAAATGTGCTATTTGTAGGAGCAGAGTGGCTTGTCATAATTTTAGAGGCGACATATTAAGGATGGAAGAAGAAATGTATTGCACTGTATAAAGGGGAAGTAAATGTGCCACAGAAATTACACAAAATATCTGACGTGCACAGGAACAATGCAACAGTCCAGTTAAATTGAAACACTTATTCTAAAGTGCAGCTTCTCACTGACTATTTCCGTACTTCTCTCCAACTGATTTCATTATACGGCGGTGTCATGAACTCGCTTTCTGTTATTTTACAACGTACCACCATAAAACAGTAGTGAGTTTGGCAGTTAAAGTCGTAAAAATTCGCTTCACGAAAATGTTTTAGCGATAGGAGTAATATGGTAAGTTACATTAGCAGCACAGTATCTTTTACTATTGTAGCAGCGCTGCCTAAGCATCGTTAGTAATGTAGACTGAATACATGTAAGCATGGATGTATTGTTAGTGTCACTGTTATTGTGTACCATATGATTATATTTTACCATTTTGTTATGCTGTATTGTAGGTAAGTGTATCAATGATATTGCCCTCGTCAACTTTCCGTTTATCATGTCAACAAGAATCGATTTTTCTCTATTTTAAAATTCCGATATAAAAATTCCGGAAACACGCTAAAATAAGCTTCCATAGCTGAGTGTGCATGCAGTATTAGAGTTGTAACCTGGCGCTGTGTAGTCTGATACGTTCACGGTCTCAACATTTGTTTAACCCTTTGAGCCCCCGTGATTTCTGTCTGAAACAACCATTTTGTTATTATTATTTGGAAGTACCACTGCTTTCTACATGAAACCACCGATGCTAATGCAAGACAGAGACTTTTAGTGGTATAATGAGGTACTTCCAAGCATGTAGCGCCTTGTAGCAGTCAGTTAAAGCGTTCAAAGCAACCGCCGACGCGGAGATTGTTTACATGATTGAAAGAGATCCTGAAATCCGTTTATTTTCGCAGTGGCCGTATTGAGGAGACCATTCACCATGAAACTAAGTATATCTAAGTTACTGCATCGTAGATTTGAGTTTGCACTACTGATTTTATGAGCATTATCGAAATGAAACTACTGAGAAAGTAGGTAGTTGTGATATAAAATGTATTAAATTTTAGACCCATTTTGCTCGTTATTTATGACGATAATTTGTTTTATTCCTCATAAATTCATGATGTAGGACTTTGTCTACGAAAAATGCGAATTTGCTTTCAAATACATCACATGCAAAGATGGGTGATCGAATACGGTATGCACCAGTCGATCCAAAGCGAATACACATCCTTAAAACAACTGATGGTTTACCTTTGCCAATTTCATCTTATATTCATTGCTTACTGTGATAATAAAAATAAATTTTGTGAAGAAAATTACGTTTATATTCCAAAGTGCAGCCGTCTCCTCAAAACAAATGATTATTTACTCTGACAATTTCTTCTTATATGCTTTTCTTATTGCGACAATAAACGTTAATTTTGTGAAGAATTTTTAATTTATACTTCGTTTCATATTATTCTGCCTCATAGGGTTAAGCGGTGTAATTAAATAGCATATCCCGATCGGCGCGTTATACACCCAAGCTAACTGCAGTTGATCGACGCGACGAAGGCTAGAAGTAGCACGGCAGTACAGGTGTAATTAAATAGCATATCCCGATCATCCAGGGAACGCCACATTTGAGATCGCAACGCTCCGTCCTGAGGCCTATACTCTTCCGACGATTGTTGCTGGTTGCAAAGCGTTTGCTCTCAGACGTTTCACGACATACAAGCGAACGGCCATCTGTTCGATGGAGCACAAAATGTGATGGAGCATAAAACGTGATTCATCTGAAAAGATGACCTGTTGCCAATCAGTGGACATCCAGTTGCGCGTTATACACCGGGACCAAGGCTCCTTTACTGGGCCCAGTAGCTGTTCGGTAGAACTTCTTTTCCTACGACGTGGATTCTGCGGGTGCGGACCCAGTCAAAGCGTTGCCACCACCTGAAAATGCACCAAGAGGGATGTAGGGAATTGATTATGGTACCTCATGTACCCTGCGCCACACACAGTTCAGATAGATGTGGTGATGCAGAAACTCATTGTTGCGGTGGTAGCGTTTGCCCTGGTGCAGCTGCCTGTGGGCGCATGGGGCCACCCCCACCCCTGTTTCACGGAGTGCTCGTGGCGGGTCCTAATTAGTGCGAGGGCTGACGAGGCGAGGGGAACCCCCTCCAGGTGACGTCTGTTGTTGCTGCCACCGCCTCCACATGCGCTTCTCTCCGCAGATCTTGTGTCTTATGTGAGGCTGCCATATTTTGCAACAACCGCCCCCTCTCTCAGCGCCTTAACCACACGCGCCTTTTACGATTTCTGCCGTCGAGTCCAATAGTAAGGAGCTCGAAAAAAATTTTGCGTCAGCCGCATATCTGCGAAAGTGTGTGCGTTTCTGATGCATGGGGAGCAGAGAATGACAGAATAATCCTTCAGACACAAGCGAAATAACGTTGCAGCAAAATGCAAACAAAGGAATAATCAAAATAAAGACAGTATCTTTGTTAGTGCCCACCTGTCAAATACAAATCCAATCCTGAATGACATTCAGTGCCGTGTTGCTCCACTCCATACATTGTAGCGTCCTAGGAACGTCCTTGGCATGTTATCTACAAAGTAGTGGACGTGTTGGTGCTAAGATCTATCCTACTCGTCGAAGACTGACTTTCCGAAGTCATTTAGTGCGTGAGCAGGATTACAGCGATGACGCGCTACTATAGTCAACTGGTCTCAAAGATGATTAGTCAGTCTTACATTAGTAAATACCTGAGGTTACTCCATTATGTTGATCGCTGCCTCCTTGAGGAAGGCATTCATGACGTGGGCGAAACGTGCTTGCGCATTTTGTTCCTGAAAGATAAAGCGATCGCCGGAATGTTGAGTGTAGGGCTGAACTACGGGTGTGAGGATCCTGTTCCAATGCTGCACGGCCCTTACATCAGCTTCAATAGCGCTGAAGGAAGCAAGATTAGGACTTAACGTCCTATAGATGGTGAAGTCATTAGAGACTGAGCACTATCACTCACTGGAGAAGGACGAAAACGGAAAACAGGCATCCTGTTTCAAAGGCATAATCCATGATTTTGGCTAGAGTGATTTAGGGAAATACAGTTCCTTAACACATGACACCTCGCCCAGTAGATAGCTGTGAGATGTGTACGACAGCCGTAAATGACACCGCCATAAAACGCTATGCCTAACAAAAAAAGTGAAGTAACGATTTGGGGAGGAGAAACGAAACGACAGTTCGTGACTTGAATGGATATATAATGTTATTTCAGTTACTACTAAATCGAGTCAAATTTACAAATAATGTACTTCCAAGAAATATCACTATATTAAAACATAAAAAGAACGCAGCAAAACATATGTGTGCTCTCTGATCTTTCAGACACGAAAGACACCACTTTATGATACGGACGAAGACATAGTCCGCAGCTGGGCATAAATTCAACGGTAACAAGTGAAATTTGTGCCGGAGTGGGACTCGATCGAAAATTTCCGCTTCCCATCCTACTAAAATTCTCAACTTGTCACACGCTAGCAGCATCCACTGTCCATTAAACCCTATGCTCGCAGCTTTAGGCTGAATCCCGCAATAGTTCGGACGTAGTGTGCAACAGCACTGAAACTTCCGTGAGCCTCCTAGACTTAGAACTACTTAAATCTAACTAACCTAAGGACATCACACACATCCATGCCCGAGGCAGGATTCGAACCTGCGACCGTAGCAGCAGCGCGGTTCCGGACTGAAGCGCCTAGAACCGCTCCTTCCATGCTCACAGATATTACTAGTTATATGTGTGTGGCATCTGTTCTGTCGGACATGTAAATTGAGTAAGAGACATGATGTCATAATTAAGATTGTCTTGATTGATGCCGTAGCAATGACGAAGCTGCCTCAGCTGAAGGGAGGCACTATATTGTGATGTTTAAAGGAGGGTAGCTTTGAGAGGGTTTCTCCCTTTTACATCCACAAGGGTCTTGAGGGAATCGCAAGAACACTGAAATCTGTGAAGCGACTGCGCAGTGGGACTCTGTTAGTTGAGACTTCTAGTTCTCGTCAAGTCGCTTCTCTTCGGAAAGCAACCTGTCTCGGAGAGTACGCTATCGAGACCGAGCTCCACTTTGAACTATAGTAAGGGTATTATGACATGTAGGGACTTGGTGGATATCCCCAAAGACGAGTTGAAATCTGAGTAGGCTGACGAAGGTATTGTAGAAGTGCAGCATATTATGAAACGAGTCGATGGGGACCTAGTCAAATCCGACTCAAATCCGACTACAGTGGCACTCACCTGAAGATGGCCAAAAGGCTCTGCGCCGAAATATCGTGGCAGGACGTTACTGATATCCAGCAGTTCTCCCGTCTTTTTATGGAACGAGGCAGTATATTGCTGATAGCACCAACAACAAGTTCACCACAGACTGTGTGTCACTGAAGGTGGAGGTGAATTTTCGTTGGAAATAGTATTATGGTGGCAACACTGATATCAGCCACTTAGGAATTATTACCCAATGTAAATATTTTTATTTACGCTGCAAATGAAAAACAAACAAACATAACAAAAGTTACATAAAGTTTCTTTCGTTATTAACTGGCAGCGCAAGGGTAAATTAACCTCAGACATCAATAGATCGCGTGGACCTGACCCCCAACAAGTCGCCTACGTCAAACAGATTAAGTATATCCATGGGAATCTACAATTGTAGATTCATGAGAGATCATTCGCTTAACAGAAATAAACCTTAGGTATACATAGAGATAGCTCGTTAACATTACCTTATATTCAGCGCGTTTCGGCCAAATAAGACCTGGTAGCCAGAGATGCAGGTAGTGGATTTACGAACAGACGCTGCTGACCTCGCCTGCGCAGCTAGGCTACCCATCGATACAAGCCAACAATTCTGTGCCCAGTCACGACGCGACGCCTAAATGTTGAAAGCTGCCTCCACCTATTAAACTTTAACGTAAGCGCATTACAGTTTTGACTCCGATACTAAGACTAAACTCCTTCCGAACAGGCCTCGGAATGCACAACGGTACCTACCGGCCGCCGTCTCATCCTCAGCCGACGGACGTCACTTCATGCGGATATGGAGGGGCACGTGCTCAGCATACCACTCTCCCGACCGTCGTCAGCTTTCACGACCGCAGTCGCTACTTCTCGATCAAGTAGCTCGTCAGTTGTCTTTACAAGGGCTGAAAGCAACCCGCTTGCCAACAACGAAGACCCGCAATGTCACCCATCCAAGTGCTAGCCAAGCCCGACAGCGCTTAAATTCGGTAATCTGACTGGTACCGGTGTTACCACTGCAGCTAGGCCGTTGGCTTGACTTCGGTACTACCCCTTCTTGTACCAATTTTGACCTATTGATGAAATGTTGGGCAGTAAACACACTTTCATAACGCTACGGAACATTGGCTCACGGGACAAAAAATTTGTTACCCCTACATCATTTAATACCGTATAATTCCGTATTTGGACTTATAACCGCGTGGCCTTGGTTAGGAAGTCATTACACAAGGTTGTCCAAGTACGTCACATCCAGGTAAGGCCATTCTCTGACGATTTGAGCGCTCAATTTCACAAAATTTCGGGGATAATGATGTCGGCCTTTTACCCGCTGTTCCAACACGTCCCACAGATTTCCTGTGGAGTCAAGTCACGTGATTTCTCAGGTCAACTGGCCAACCGAGTTGTAAAAGCGGGGGGAAGTGTTCAGAAAACCAGTCACATATGCTTCCAGCCCTATACACTATCTATTGTAGTCTTGAAAAATAGGGGTGTCAATAGCATACTTATCATGCAAATGTTGACTGAAAGGCAATACCGAGCGGGTCCAATTCATTATAAGACAAAGACACTCAGACATCACAGGCTCACCTCCGGCTTGAACCTAACCTTCCACGAATTCAGGGCAAAATGATTCATTTGGCCTTTGGTGCAGTCGACAAGAATGTCATTTGAACAGAGGCAAAACGCGATTCGTCAAACCACATTACTATGCACCAGTCAGCTACTGTCCATGTTCGACGATTTCTAGTCCACTGAAGACGCACACTTCCGCCGGAGGTTCGAGTCCTCCCCCGGGCATGTGTGTGTGTGTTGTTCTTAGCATAAGTCAGCTTAAGTAGTGTGTAAGTCTGGGGACCGATGACCTAAGCAGTTTGGTCCCTTAGGAATTTAGACACATGTGAACATGTGTGAAGACGCACAGCTTTATTGGCTGCGTTAGCGATGGCCTCTTGCGAGGTGACCGACTCCAAATGTTCATTGTATGCAGTTCCCATTGTAATGTTTCCTCGCTAACAGCTGCAGATCGACCTTCGTTCACCGCCTCCAGTAATGTCTGTCGACTTTGGAATCGATTTTGATTCACAAGCCGTGAAACGCGTCTCCGGTCCCTCACGGTCAGGATCTTTTTCCTTCCATAATTCTGACGACGTATTTCGTGGGCAAATGTGTTACACCACTGCTTGCAGACAGGTTGAAGAGTCCGCGTGAAATACCAATAAATCTTGCAACTTCAAACACCGTATGACCTTGGGCACGACCGAACACGACTGCCCCTTTATACCACTCTGTCGTGTCCTTACATTTCCCTACATTTATGTACAATGTCCGCTCGAATCATAAATGTCTTACTGGTCGCTACTGCCTTATGCTGAAGTAGAGCTAGTGCGCGCGCTGTTGAGCACGCGATTCGGTTGCTGCGTTATCCGTAAAGTTGTAACGACTCATCTGTGCGTGACTAATTTTGTGTCCGGCGAGCTTATAAAGGGTACTATAACATGTGTTAAAGTAATGCAAAATTATAACCAAGACGTTCAATCATTTTGACACAACCTATACGTGTAGCTGCGTCTAGTCTTATAGAGAAAACGCTTGCAATTTAGATGTAAACTGCATCACATACCAAGAAGCGTGAATCACAAAAGAACCAACTGTTGATGTATTCAGGTCTGCAATGTGTTTACAAGTTCCCTGCACCTCTAACCCAATTTTTGCTGAATGAAATTTACGTGCAAAGGAGAAAAATTAGCATGAGCAGTTTATGACGCTATTAATTCCGCGGAAGGCATATTGTTTTCAGTGAGGTGCGCTCACACCAGCTTAGAACGTCGTCAGACAGTCAAACACATGTGGACTGAGCACAAAAGTCGTTAAGTTTGGAAATGATTACGGGAGGAAAAATAATAAAGCATAGATATGAAATTAATTCATCCCGCTCGAACAGCCGTGCCGCTTCTGTGACAGGGAGCTTCGTCGGTCCCAGATCGAAACTGCCTGGTGGATTAGCGGTGACGGTCGGAGCACTGGTTAGCCTGGATGTGGTTTTTAGGCGGTCTCCCACATTCCAATAAGTGAATACGGGGCTAGTAAGGAAGTCCCGCCTGACTTAAGGGATTCGCAGACATTTATAAAACTTTCGCTCGCTTTCACTTGAATAACACTACACGCAGACAGTTGGGGTGCATGTATTCTGTCCACGGGGTGGCGACAGGAAGGGGATCCGGCCACCCCTAAACAATCTCGACACATCCGTTTCACAAACATGCCCAATCTGTGTCGGTTCGGGATAAAGGGATAACCAAAAGAAGGAGACTTGAGATTAAGGCGAGTGTGACAATGACACATGAGTGATTAAAACGGCAAACTTTCCTTGGGGACACCCCTCCCCCCCCCCCCACCCCTCCACCCCCATTTCAGCAGCATCATCAGTCCCACACATGCAACTTTGTTGACCACATTGAAAATGTACCTGTACAAAGACTTCGGCATCCATTCAGCTAAGTGGCGCTCTGCTGCTGTTTGCTGGCACATGGCGTATAAGGGGTGTCGAAGGGGTTCCCTATACAGGTCTTTGTACAAGTGCATTTTTAAGGTGGTCAACAAAGGCGCGCATGTTGTCGCACTGGGGTTTTTAGATGGACCCTTTGCTGTTTTATTCACACACTTATCAGTGTTGGACCCCAACGTTTTCACAGCACAAAGGGTGCGTAACAGGAGGGCTGAGACAGCATAGCCGGCCGCGGTGGTCTTGCGGTTCTAGGCGCGCAGTCCGGAACCGTGCGACTGCTGCGGTCGTAGGTTCGAATCCTGCCTCGGGCATGGATGTGTGTGATGTCCTTAGGTTAGTTAGGTTTAAGTAGTTCTAAGTTCTAGGGGACTAATGACCACAGCAGTTGAGTCCCATAGTGCTCGGAGCCATTTGAACCATTCAATTTTTTTTTTTTGAGGCAGCATAAATATACTTTGCTACTTCGGATTACGTTCGAATTTCATCTAATGATTTTGAACGGTCCCTAGTGGTTCCACCCTGTGTAACAGAGCAAAAACAGTGATTGTCCTACACTTCAAAGGAGTCAGATCACGTTCGATGATGTTGCAGCCCTACGATGTCGTTAGAGAAGAAATGAACTGTTCGGGGTGGGGATGGGGAGGAGGTTGCAGCAGTGTCGGACGTTGTCAGTCGCACTGCAAATTGTCTTTTTCGATAGTGTAATGTATGGGAATCAACGCCGCAAGGAAAGGGGTGGTTTTATTGACGCACTTTATGCGACCCCCTGAGGCCTTTTCCGTGTCAATACTGAGCGACAGTGTCTTTCAAATGTTTTCCTCAGTCGAAAAACAAAAATATATAAAATAAAAAAAAGCCCTCCCGAACAGGCCTTGAAGACCGAACGGTACCTACCGGATGCCGTGTCGTTCTAACTCGTTAGGCGACACTAGATGCAGATACGGAGGGGCATGTGGTCAGCACACCACTCTTCCGGCCGTTGTCAGTTTTTATGAGCGGTGCCGCTGCTTCTCATCAAGTAGCCCCTCAAATGGCCTCACAACGGTTGAGTGAACCCCACTTGCCAGCAACAGGGCTTAACTTCGGTGATCTGAGGGGATCCGGTGGCACCACTGTGGCAAGACCATTGGATTTTATCCTTAGCCAGCCATAAGAAAATCGCGTGATTTCAAAGCTGCTCGCCGAGGTTCTGACCTCCAACACAGAGTTGTATAAAGGAAGAGGAGGATGAGGCTAGTGCTTAACATTCCATCGACATCGAGGTAATTAGAGCCAGAGCACAAGCTCGGATTAGGGAAGGGCGGAGAAGGAAAGCGGCCGTGAACTTTCGAAGGTATCATCCCAGAATTTGCCTTAACCGATTTAGGGAGATCAAGGAAAACCTAAATCAGAATGGCAAGACGTGGGTTTCAACCGTCGTCTTCCCGAAGGTAAGTTCCATGTCCTAACCACTGAGCTGCTCTGTGCGGTAGTAAAAATAAGGGATGAAATGTGGGTAAACGGAGGTACGACGACTTTCCCATCGTATGAACGTCCACGATGGCGTTAGGCAGTATCTTGGTGAAATCTGATACAGATGTAACATTATAACCCACCTTACACTCACATGAACTTCTGAGCTTAGTCTTTTTCTTCTCATGTGTCGTTTCACTGCTGTCCGTCGCCGAGCCCAAGTGTGACGTTACTGTGCGCCACGCTTTTGCGCCATTACAGAAGAACTACTGGAATAATAATAACAAAACCAGCGGCTGTATTTGAATCTACGTCGTTTATTCATTTTTACGCATACCACCAGTTTCGACACCAAATGGCGTCATCTTCAGACTCCAAACGTAACTGATATCCACAACCGTTTTCATGTGCAATGAACAGAATCGTATGCAGCAGCCCAAAGTTAAGTTGTTTCTGTACTCTCTGTGTCAATAACAATCCCAGCATGGTCAGAAGACGAATATCTGCACGTAAAATGGTTGTGGATGCTGGTTACGTTTGGTACCTGAAGATGACATCATTTGGTGTCAAAACTGGTAGCATGTGTTAAGAATAATAAAGGACGTAATTCAAATACAGCCGCTGTTTTTGTTCTCATTATTCAAGTACCTCGTGTCCGGCTGCAGTCCCACTTTCCGTGATAATTACCAGAGATTACGGAGAAAGTTCAGGTAATCCTTTAATTGTGTCGGACAGTATACTGTCGCAATAAAGTGGTCAGGCCAGAGAAATCTTCGGGTGGCATTTCCGACGCTGTTACCGTCTTGAAATTGCGGGAATGACTGCTAAATTTACAACAGCTAATCTGTGCAAGTTAAAACTGGAAGCTGGGCTGGGACTGGAACCTAATGAACTATCCGTCTGATTCAAGGCTTGTCACTGCTAAAATTCCATCTGTTCATTACCTATAGCCATTTCCTATTGTTTATTTATTCACTACTACAGGAAATACATTATTTATGCAGAACATTTACGGCAGAAGGTACAGGTAAACTGGATCCGTTTGGTCTTGTAACGTTCATGCTGCATTTTGACATAGTATGTTTTTCCTAAAGTTATAAAATATGATGCAATATTATTGAAGGCTAAAACGATGGGCACCTTCGAGTCTTTTACGCAGCAAAGAAAGACGTAGTGGAATGAGCATCGCTAAGATAAAACAGAAATCTTGATATTGGGGGAAAACCTGAGAGCCAAATTAAAAAAGAAGATATCTGTGTTATTATGTAAACCTCATTTACTGTCATGTTTATTACTAACTAAGATGGTAATTTTAAAATTAAAATTAGAGCAGTCTTGATCGCAATAGAACATTTATTAAAAAATGACAACCGGTTTCGATTAAACAGTGACCATCTTCAGACCGCGTATTGTGAATTGTAAGTACGAGGGCTATTCGGAAAGTAAGGAACGATAGGTCGCGAAATGGAAACCACAGTGAAAATCAAAACTGTTTTATTTGCAACAATTAGATACAACTTCCAGCTACTTATCTCCATAGTCGCCGGTCCGACTTTAACGTTTGTCGTAGCATTCTGCCAACTTTCCAACACCCTCGTTATAGAAGGGATCCGCCAGTGATTTCTGCCTATTCTCTACGCTGGTCTACAGCTCGTTGTCTGTGCCAAAATGTTGTCTTAATAGCTTGCGGTTCATGTGAGGAGAGATGAAACTCAGAGGGAGACAATTGCGGCTGTATTTTGGGTAATCAAACATTTCCAACTGAGAAATATGCAGGATCATCTTCATTGCCCCTGCAGAATGCGGCTGAGAATTGTCTTGAAGAAGAAAAGGCACGACAGTTATGTAATGTTGGCTGCATAGCTTCAGGCGAAATTTGTCACCAGGCCCTCGTACTTGGCGGGAGACACTATTCTTCTAGGTGTCTTTATGTGCTCCCTTTGCACTCAGAACTAAAAATAACGACGTAACGCGATCGACAGGCATACTAGAGGCACTATCGAACACACCTGTGCAAAACTTCATCGGATTTTCACTGCGGTTTCCATTTCGCGACCGATCGTTCCTTACTTTCCGAATAACCCTCGTATAATAGAGATTTAGAGGACTATCTAATACTAACAGTTAATGTAAGAGAGATAAAATATGACCAAAATTGAAATACATTATACCCGTGAGGGCAGGTGGTGATGGTGAAGGAGCAGGTATCACAGATGCGCGAACGTCAACTGCTGATTAAGGTATAGGAGCTGAGGGTTAAGTACTGCATGCTTCGCCCACCGCTTTTCGCATTATGTCAGTAACAGGGAATCAGGCATACAGTGCTTATAAAGAGTAATCAAAATAATGAGTACATAAAACAGTTGTTCAAAATTAATAGAAAGTTACATAACATCACAAAGTAGATGCTACTGTAGTGTTTACGATATGTCTTGACAAGCACTGACACCAGTATCTTCCGCTGAACGACACAGGGCAAGTAGGAATATATGTTAGAATTTTGTATTATAGATTTTGTGTGAGTTAATGTCCTGAAAATGTTTGCTTGTATATGTTTCATGACCCACGATCGAGTTCGGCAAAGTGTTCCAGCCACAGTGTTAACATAACAGTCGCAACACTCCGACTCGATTTTGTTACCCACAGCGATAGCAGAGCTCCAAGCGGTTGAGTGCGAATACTACCGTTTATATTGATTTTTAACGTAGTTTTTACAATAAAGAGTGCGTATAGTGTCACAAAAATCGACAATAACTAAAAAGTTGCACCACATTTGTGATTATTTATTTTCTTAGGGACGCTGGGAGATGCGAAGCGGCGAATTACATGGCAGTTTATTTTAGATTGTTCTACACTCCTGGAAATTGAAATAAGAACACCGTGAATTCATTGTCCCAGGAAGGGGAAACTTTATTGACACATTCCTGGGGTCAGATACATCACATGATCACACTGACAGAACCACAGGCACATAGACACAGGCAACAGAGCATGCACAATGTCGGAACTAGTACAGTGTATATCCACCTTTCGCAGCAATGCAGGCTGCTATTCTCCCATGGAGACGATCGTAGAGATGCTGGATGTAGTCCTGTGGAACGGCTTGCCATGCCATTTCCACCTGGCGCCTCAGTTGGACCAGCGTTCGTGCTGGACGTGCAGACCGCGTGAGACGACGCTTCATCCAGTCCCAAACATGCTCAATGGGGGACAGATCTGGAGATCTTGCTGGCCAGGGTAGTTCACGTACACCTTCTAGAGCACATTGGGTGGCACGGGATACATGCGGACGTGCATTGTTCTGTTGGAACAGCAAGTTCCCTTGCCGGTCTAGGAATGGTAGAACGATGGGTTCGATGACGGTTTGGATGTACCGTGCACTATTCAGTGTCCCGTCGACGATCACCAGTGGTGTACGGCCAGTGTAGGAGATCGCTCCCCACTCCATGATGCCGGGTGTTGGCCCTGTGTGCCTCGGTCGTATGCAATCCTGATTGTGGCGCTCACCTGCACGGCGCCAAACACGCATACGACCATCATTGGCACCAAGGCAGAAGCGACTCTCATCGCTGAAGACGACACATCTCCATTCGTCCCTCCATTCACGCCTGTCGCGACACCACTGGAGGCGGGCTGCACGATGTTGGGGCGTGAGCGGAAGACGGCCTAACGGTGTGCGGGACCGTAGCCCAGCTTCATGGAGACTGTTGCGAATGGTCCTCGCCGATACCCCAGGAGCAACAGTGTCCTTAATTTGCTGGGAAGTGGCGGTGCGGTCCCCTACGGCACTGCGTAGGATCCTACGGTCTTGGCGTGCATCCGTGCGTCGCTGCGGTCCGGTCCCAGGTCGATGGGCACGTGCACCTTCCGCCGACCACTGGCGACAACATCGATGTACTGTGGAGACCTGACGCCCCACGTGTTGAGCAATTCGGCGGTACGTCCACCCGGCCTCCCGCATGCCCACTATACGCCCTCGCTCAAAGTCCGTCAACTGCACATACGGTTCACGTCCACGCTGTCGCGGCATGCTACCAGTGTTAAAGACTGCGATGGAGCTCCGTATGCCACGGCAAACTGGCTGACACTGACGGCGGCGGTGCACAAATGCTGCGCAGCTAGCGCCATTCGACGGCCAACACCGCGGTTCCTGGTGTGTTCGCTGTGCCGTGCGTGTGATCATTGCTTGTACAGCCCTCTCGCGGTATCCGGAGCAAGTATGGTGGGTCTGGCACACCGGTGTCAATGTGTTCTTTTTTCCATTTCCAGGAGTGTATAACGATCAGACATTTCCTGATTATGTAGTTTTCCTTTAGTAACAAAAAATTCCTAGTAAATACCAGAAGACCTGACCTTTTACTAAAAGGCGTCGTATATCTATCCAGTAAAGATGTGTTTTGTGTGCTAAACTTCCAACCAAATCAATGAAGGTTTAACATGGGAAACCCACATGGAATGTAATAGCTACGTTATTTAATTTATCGAATAAGCTAACACAACTGTAGCTTAAGGCAGAACCAGACAAAGGTGATAATAAATCGCCAAAAGCAATAAAATTGTTTCCCAACACGGGGGAAACCAAATCCACAACTGCTGCTAGATCTGAACCACAAATGGGTAGAATCACCAACACATTCGCTTTTGCAGGAAAAGTAAACACATTTGCAAAAATATTCGTGTATAAGAAAGTCGCGTGTAGTGTAAGAAAGGGTTAATCGCTGGCCTCCATAAAATGTTTTTGAGTCCGAAGGAAAGTGGCTATGATGATAACAACAGGCAACAACAGAAATATTTGCTTTTCATGCATGAAATATGTCTGTTCTCTTGCTTTCAGCGGAATAAGCTGCAAATATAGACATATAAAGTATTTCTTCGTGAATTAGTTGTATCTTATGTCACTGAATCAACGTGACTCGGCTGTTTTTACATGTATTTCACGATAATTCATGTCCCTTGGTAACTTACCAGGGCATGGAACTCAAAAATATAACAACTATGTCGGTAATTAAGTAGAAAATAACTGAAAAGAAACATTATCATTACGGTGCATGAGACTGTATGCTTTCCACTGCTTGGTGTGCTACTGTCACCCCAGCTGTCAGACGGTAACAACTTTCTCAGCAGAGAGTGTCGTGACTATATTATTTGGACCGAGGTTTCAGTGCTATTCTGACGACGCGGCACCGGATGTAGGCTACTGCGTGCTGCTGGCGTCCAGCCGACGTCCAGCGGTTGGCAAACGACCTGAAAGACATGGTCGAAACTAATTTTTAATTATTGAAAATATCTTGCTGATAAATGAACATAAAATTTTATTAACTTCTGTATCTGATGTTCAGCTGTTAACATTAAGAATTTTTGAAATATCAGATCTGTACAAGTTGGTGATTGATTTGTACTTCATAAGTGCTGAGAAGACATACAAAATAATTCAGTTACGAGTATTGATAATACGGCAATTTAAATTACAAACATTCTAGCTTCATGAAGATTGGTTAAGCAGCTTTAAAATGACTTCCTGATAGCTCAGTGGAACTTATTAGAAGCTCAGATCGGTAGTTAAACAACAGAAAGTGCTCTTATGCACTGAATAAAAACGGAAGTATAGTAGTATCTCTGGGAGTTAGTATAGCGAATATTTAGCCTAATTATTTGCATTTCAAAGTTCAATGTATGCGGGGACGCAAACCAAGCCTTCAGAAATGGTTCAAATGACTCTGAGCACTATCGAACTAAACATCTGAAGTCATCAGTCCCCTCCTTAAAACTAACTAACCTAAGGACATCACACACATCCATGCCCGAGGCAGGATTCGAACCTGCGACCTTAGAAGTCGAGCGGTTCCAGACTGAAGCGCCTAGAGCCGCTCGGCCACAGCGGCCTGCTCAAGCCTTAAGAGCTGCTGATGTTTGTTTAATTAAATTCACAGTGATTCGATGTTTAGACGAAATCAATGAACAATATTACTACGAGTGTGAATTCTGTCCATATCAATTATGCCAAATGAACCGACTAGAATCATTAACGGCAGTTAGGCGTCATTGAAGAATTTATACGATCTAATTGCGACTTTGGTAACTGCTGGTGCCTTGTAAGCCAGTTAGAATTATTACTGGAGCGAGATTTTTCAAACGCATTATTTCGATTATCATCAAGAGTTTTGTCTCTGACTGGAATTCTTAAGTGACGTGAACATTGACATTGAACCTGTACTGACGATTTGCAGCTAATGATACCATTTGAAATGGGTTATTTAAAACGCTTACAAATAAAAAAAAGCATACTGCTAAATACTTTCATTCCAAACGTGCATGAAGCAGAGCATTCACACCAGAGATTGTCGTGTTGTCGAAACATCGGTGTATGGAATCTTAGTTTGATTCGCAACATCGCAAACTCTTCCCGCGAACGTAATTCAAAATTATGTGCCCAAATTATACATGCGTCTACTCCTTGTTAGCGCAAAGGATCTGCTATTAAAGAGCTGCATTTAACTAGAAGATGTTTTAAACTTTTTGAAGATTACTGCGTGCTCGTCTGAATCCTCGTTAAACTACGATTTGCACCTGTGACGTGGCGACAAACGGTAACAACAACAACAATACGAAAAACAAAATTCCTTATCCATTGATTAATTCGTCGCAGGCAGCCTTTAGTTCAGGTTAGGAGAGGAGGAACAGCGCACTATATAAAGCAGTTTGTCAAAATACATTCAAATAAATAAAGGAGACTTTAAAGTGGAATAACCAATAGTAGATTGCCCTCTATGGGCTTATGAAGATACCCCGTAGAACGAGATATAGGAAGGACAGAATATTTGGCCTCTTTGGTTTCCATGGATGTGGGTTGAAGGTATTGACACGTACGACGCAAGATTGGTGGAAGACGACGTCAAAGATGTGATACCAACTGGCCGCCACAGTGTGCCAGCATACAGGTATGAGAAGCTGTTGATGTGCATGTCAACCGCTGAAGAACGTTGTGAAAGAACTGCCAATATGACTGGTGGCGGAAGCATATATAATACTAGGTATAAAGCAATTTGTTGCGTAGAAATCAGCAGTTTCGTGGGGGACAGAAGCGTATGAAAAATAAGTTATAAGCAATATATTACGTAGAAACTAGCAGTGGCCATGGGGAGAATGCCGTAAAAGCACCAAGAAGACGTGAAAACAGCCGTAATGTTAAAAATTATAAAATAACAGCCGGCCGGGATGGCCGAGTGTTTCTAGGCGCTACGATCTGGAACCACGCGATCGCTACGGTCGCAGGTTCGAATCCTGCCTCGGACATGGATGTGTGTGATGTCCTCAGGTTAGTTAGGTTTAAGTAGTTCTAAGTTCTAGGGAATTGATGATCTCAGAAGTTAAGTCCCATAGTGCTCAGAGCCATTTGAACCATTACAAAATAACGGGTCAAAATATCAAAATAATATGAGCACTGCCATTTTCAGTCTTGAAACTAAAATTACATATGAGATAAAGTAGCTGACAAGTAAGTGAGAACCAGAATAAAAGCATAATAAAAATAGAAGAGTACGAACATAAAATAAAAAATAATTGGTTGCTGGGATATAAGAATAATAGAGGAAAAGCATTCTATAGTGAGTTATAGAAAATGTCGAGCCAGCCGGTGTGGCCGAGCATTCTAGGCGCTTCAATCTGGAACCGCACGACCGCTACGGTCGCAGGTTCGAATCCTGCCTCGGGCATGGATGTGTGTGATGTCCTTAGGTTAGTTAGGTTTAAGTAGTTCTAAGTTCTAGGGGACTGATGGCCTCAGATGTTAAGTCCCATAGTACTCAGAGCCATTTGAACCATTTGAAAATGTCGAAAAACTATCTTCCTATGAACTCTGATTGCTCATTCAGTAACGTCAAAGGTTTATTATAACACTGGGCACAAATTATTCACTTCCAAGGTATTCATTAAAAGTCCTTTCGGTGCGCTGTGGAGAATTTTCAAGTTATTGTTAAGGTAGTCCATGCAATCATGAAAAGCCACTGTGCTAGGGTGGCTTAGTGGTTAGCGCATCGGACTTGTGACCAGGAGACCCAGGTTCGAATCCCGTTCTTGGTACAAATTTTCATTCGTTGATTCAGTCTGCAGGTATTCGTCATAGATGTCTGCGATTTGAAAAGGTCTCTGGAATCATATAGTTTCATTTGATTCTTCAAAATAGCTCCTTCAGAATGGTTGTAATGTGTTAAATGCTGCCCAGTGTTGGTAATGTTTCATTTAAGACAATAGAAGTAAGTACTAATTTCCTGCAATGTTCTAACTGTGCAAGTATCTGAAGTACTAACATAAATAAGTAGGCTAAAGGACGACCAGTGAGAACGATTCATGGTGTGGTTAGAGAGTGATGGAAGAGACAGGAGAGTGGATCCTTTGTGATACAGAAGGAAGCAGAAGTTTGACTGAGGCAGAGGTTCACCACTATGTGTGGACGAGATACGGGGCGGCTGGAGCAGCTGGCGGCGGTTCCTCCTTTCGGTTTTGCGAAGTAGGACGTGACAGCCGGATCCACCTGATGCAGCCATCATAGGCGACACACCCGCTCCCGTTTTGGAGATTCTATCCAGTATTATGGGCTAATTCTGCTGGAAATACACTCCTGGAAATGGAAAAAAGAACACATTGACACCGGTGTGTCAGACCCACCATACTTGCTCCGGACACTGCGAGAGGGCTGTACAAGCAATGATCACACGCACGGCACAGCGGACACACCAGGAACCGCGGTGTTGGCCGTCGAATGGCGCTAGCTGTGCAGCATTTGTGCACCGCCGCCGTCAGTGTCAGCCAGTTTGCCGTGGCATACGGAGCTCCATCGCAGTCTTTAACACTGGTAGCATGCCGCGACAGCGTAGACGTGAACCGTATGTGCAGTTGACGGACTTTGAGCGAGGGCGTATAGTGGGCATGCGGGAGGCCGGGTGGACGTACCGCCGAATTGCTCAACACGTTGGGCGTGAGGTCTCCACAGTACATCGATGTTGTCGCCAGTGGTCGGCGGAAGGTGCACGTGCCCGTCGACCTGGGACCGGACCGCAGCGACGCACGGATGCACGCCAAGACCGTAGGATCCTACGCAGTGCCGTAGGGGACCGCACCGCCACTTCCCAGCAAATTAGGGACACTGTTGCTCCTGGGGTATCGGCGAGGACCATTCGCAACAGTCTCCATGAAGCTGGGCTACGGTCCCGCACACCGTTAGGCCGTCTTCCGCTCACGCCCCAACATCGTGCAGCCCTCCAGTGGTGTCGCGACAGGCGTGAATGGAGACGTGTCGTCTTCAGCGATGAGAGTCGCTTTTGCCTTGGTGCCAATGATTCGTATGCGTGTTTGGCGCCGTGCAGGTGACCGCCACAATCAGGACTGCATACGACCGAGGCACACAGGGCCAACACCCGGCATCATGGTGTGGGGAGCGATCTCCTACACTGGCCGTACACCACTGGTGATCGTCGAGGGGACACTGAATAGTGCACGGTACATCCAAACCGTCATCGAACCCATCGTTCTACCATTCCTAGACCGGCAAGGGAACTTGCTGTTCCAACAGGACAATGCACGTCCGCATGTATCCCGTGCCACCCAACGTGCTCTAGAAGGTGTAAGTCAACTACCCTGGCCAGCAAGATCTCCGGATCTGTCCTCCATTGAGCATGTTTGTGACTGGATGAAGCGTCGTCTCACGCGGTCTGCACGTCCAGCACGAACGCTGGTCCAACTGAGGCGCCAGGTGGAAATGGCATGGCAAGCCGTTCCACAGGACTACATCCAGCATCTCTACGATCATCTCCATTGGAGAATAGCAGCCTGCATTGCTGCGAAAGGTGGATATACACTGTACTAGTGCCGACATTGTGCATGCTCTGTTGCCTGTGTCTATGTGCCTGTGGTTCTGTCAGTGTGATCATGTGATGTATCTGACCCCAGGAATGTGTCAATAAAGTTTCCCCTTCCTGGGACAATGAATTCACGGTGTTCTTATTTCAATTTCCAGGAGTGTAGCTACACTGCATGGATGAGATGGGTGATAATCTCGAAAGCATAGATGACTGCTATTTGCAGTGATATATAAAGGGAGGCGCCGCCACCATTTTGATAAACAACACCTTAACTTCATTGTTGAAAATACATTTTATTAACTGATCTTAACGCAGTAGAGATGATTCCGAATTACATTTACATTGAGGTTATAAAAGTCATGGGATACCACCTCATATCGCGCCGGACCTCCTTCTGCCCTGATTAGTGTAGCAACTCGACGTAGCACGGACTCCACAAGTTGCTGGAAGTCCATAATTGCGAAAGTGTTGCCGGTGCAGGATTTTGTGCAAGAACTGACCTCTACATTATGTCCCAGAAATGTTCTACGGGATTTATGTCGGGAGATCTGGGTGGCCAAATCATTCTCTTGAATCGTCCAGAATGTTGTTCAAACTAATTGCGAGCAATTGTGGCCAGGTGACATGGCAAATTGTCATCCACAAAAATTCCATTGTTGTTTGGAAACATGAAGCCCATGAATGGCACTAAATTGTCCCCAAGCAATCAAACATAACCATTTCTAGTAAACGAGCTGCTCACCTGGGCCAGAGGACTCCATCCACTCCATGTAAACACAGCCAACACCATCATGGAGCCACCATCAGCTCGCACAGTGCCGTGCACACAACTTTGGTCAGTGGCTTCGTGGGGTGCACACCACACTCGTACCCTGACATCAGCTCTTACCAAATGAGATCGGGATTCATCTGACAAGGCCATGTTTTTCAGCCGTCTGGGGTTCAACCTATAGGGTTGCTGTTAGCAAAGGCACTCGTGTCTTGTCGTCTGCTGCCATAGCTCATTAACACCAGATTCCACCGCACTGTTATAACGGATTCGTCCGTCGTACGTCCCACATTACTTTCTGCGATTATTTCAGGCAGTGTTGCTTGTCTGTTAGCACTAACAACTCTACGCAAACACCGCTGCTCTCGGTCGTTAAGTGAAGGCCGTCGGCCACGGCGTTGTCTTTGGTGAGAGTAAGTGCCTGAAATTTTGTATTTTCAGCATACTCTTGACACTGTGGATATCAGAATATTGAACTTCTTAACGATTTCCGAAATGGAATGTCCCATGTGTCTAGCTCCAACTACCATTTCGTGTCCAGATTCTGTTAATTTCCGACTTCCTGCCATAATCACGTCGGAAACCTGTTCATATGAATCACAGAGTATACTCCTAGCTCACTCATTTGTTACACGGTTTAATTCTTAATTTCTTTGCGTGCTTTTGGTACTTGCATTGTTTAATTCATAAATTTCGGGCGTATTATAGTATTTGAGAGTTGTAGCATCGCATTTTAGTACCTGAATAGTGAAAATTCGCGTAGTCTCCTTCCGCCGCAGAGCAGTTTGTCAGCAGTGCGCAAGTAGCAGCATTACTGCATTTACTAGGCAATCTTGTATTTTAATAACCGTTTAAATTTTGTGTCGATTTATTTGCGCTCTCTGTAGATTAGTTCAGACGTTCTTTGCACAACAGTTTTTAGCATGGATAAGGACTGCAACTGCTGTGTTCGGATGCAGGCTGAGTTGGCATCCCTTCGCTACCAGCTTCAGGCAGTGTTGGCTTCGGTCACACAGCTTGAGCTGTTGCCAATGGGCATCACTGTGGGGGTCCGGATGGGGGTTTGTCGGGGACGGCCAGCTCGTCCCACGCATCCCCCGATCGGACTACGCCTGTGGTTGCCCGGGATACTGCCCGCATTGAGGCTGATCCCTCACCTGTGGTAGAGTGGGAGGTCGTCTCAAGGTGTGGCAGGGGGCGAAAGGCATTCCGGAGGGCTGAACGGAAGGCCTCTCCAGTTTGTCTGACGAACCGGTTTCAGGCTCTGTCTCAGGCTGATACTGATCTTCAGCCTGACGTGGCTGCTTGTCCTGTTGCAGAGGTTGCTCCTCAGTCTGCAAGATCTGGGCGGTCGCAGAGGGTGGGCTTACTGGTAGTTGGGAGCTCCAACGTCAGGCGCGTAATGGGGCCTCTTAGGGATATGGCAGCAAGAGAGGGGAAGAAAACCAATGTGTCATTCCAGATGTGGAAAGGGTCCTTCCGGATGCCATGAAGGGTACAGGGTGCACCCATCTGCAGGTGGTCGCTCATGTCGGCACCAATGATGTGTGTCGCTATGGATCGGAGGAAATCCTCTCTGGCTTCCGGCGGCTATCTGATTTGGTGAAGACTGCCAGTCTCTCTAGCGGGATGAAAGCAGAGCTCACCATCTGCAGCATCGTCGACAGGACTGACTGCGGACCTTTGGTACAGAGCCGAGTGGAGGGTCTGAATCAGAGGCTGAGACGGTTCTGCGACCGTGTGGGCTGCAGATTCCTCGACTTGCGCCATAGGGTGGTGGGGTTTCGGGTTCCACTGGATAGGTCAGGAGTCCACTACACGCAACAAGCGGCTACACGGGTAGCAGGGGTTGTGTGGCGTGGGTTGGGCGGTTTTTTAGGTTAGATGGCCTTGGGCAAGTACAGAAAGGGCAACAGCCTCAACGGGTGCGGGGCAAAGTCAGGACATGCGGGGACCAAGCAGCAATCGGTATTGTAACTGTAAACTGTCGAAGCTGCGTTGGTAAAGTACCGGAACTTCAAGCGCTGATAGAAAGCATCGAAGCTGAAATCGTTATAGGTACAGAAAGCTGGCTGAAGCCAGAGATAAATTCTGCCGAAATTTTTACAAAGGGACAGACGGTGTTTAGAAAGGATAGATTGCACGCAACCGGTGGTGGCGTGTTTGTCGCTGTTAGTAGTAGTTTATCCAGTAGTGAAGTAGAACTGGATAGCTCCTGTGAATTATTATGGGTGGAGGTTACACTCAACAACCGAGCTAGGTTAATAATTGGCTCCTTTTACCGACAACCCGACTCAGCAGCATTAGTGGCAGAACAACTGAGAGAAAGTTTGGAATACATTTCACATAAATTTTCTCAGCATGTTATAGTCTTAGGTGGAGATTTCAATTTACCAGATATAGACTGGGACACTCAGATGTTTAGGACGGGTGGTAGGGAGAGAGCATCGAGTGACATTATACTGAGTGCACTATCCGAAAATTACCTCGAGCAATTAAACAGAGAACCGACTCGTGGAGATAACATCTTGGACCTACTGATAACAAACAGACCCGAACTTTTCGACTCTGTATGTGCAGAACAGGGAATCAGTGATCATAAGGCCGTTGCAGCATCCCTGAATATGGAAGTTAATAGGAATATAAAAAAAGGGAGGAAGGTTTATCTGTTCAGCAAGAGTAATAGAAGGCAGATTTCAGACTACCTAACAGACCAAAACGAAAATTTCTGTTCCGACACTGACAATGTTGAGTGTTTATGGAAAAAGTTGAAGGCAATCGTAAAATGTGTTTTAGACAGGTACGTGCCGAGTAAAACTGTGAGGGACGGGAAAAACCCACCGTGGTACAACAACAAACTTAGGAAACTACTGCGAAAGCAAAGAGAGCTTCACTCCAAGTTTAAACGCAGCCAAAACCTCTCAGACAAACAGAAGCTAAACGATGTCAAAGTTAGCGTAAGGAGGGCTATGCGTGAAGCGTTCAGTGAATTCGAAAGTAAAATTCTATGTACCGACTTGACAGAAAATCCTAGGAAGTTCTGGTCTGACGTTAAATCAGTAAGTGGCTCGAAACAGCATATCCAGATACTCCGGGATGATGATGGCATTGAAACAGAGGATGACACGCGTGAAGCTGAAATACTAAACACCTTTTTCCAAAGCTGTTTCACAGAGGAAGACCGCACTGCAGTTCCTTCTCTAAATCCTCGCACAAACGAAAAAATGGCTGACATCGAAATAAGTGTCCAAGGAATAGAAGAGCAACAGGAATCACTCAACAAAGGGAAGTCCACTGGACCTGACGGGATACCAATTCGATTCTACACAGGTTACGCGAAAGAACTTGCCCCTTTCTAACAACCGTGTACCGTAAGTCTCTAGAGGAACGGAAGGTTCCAAATCATTGGAAAAGAGCACAGGTAGTCCCAGTCTTCAAGAAGGGTCGTCGAGCAGATGCGCAAAACTATAGACCTATATCTCTGACGTCGATCTGTTGTAGAATTTTAGAACATGTTTTTTGCTCGAGTATCATGTCGTTTTTGGAAACCCAGAATCTACTATGTAGGAATCAACATGGATTCCGGAAACAGCGATCGTGTGAGACCCAACTCGCTTTATTTGTTCATGAGACCCAAAAAATATTAGATACAGGCTCCCAGGTAGATGCTATTTTTCTTGACTTCCGGAAGGCGTTCGATACAGTTCCGCACTGTCCCCTGATAAACATAGTAAGAGCCTACGGAATATCAGACCAGCGGTGTGGCTGGATTGAAGAGTTTTTAGCAGACAGTACACAGCATGTTGTTCTCAATGGAGAAACGTCTACAGACGTTAAAGTAACCTCTGGCGTGTCACAGGGGAGTGTTATCGGACCATTGCTTTTCACAATATATATAAATGACCTAGTAGATAGTGTCGGAAGTTGGAAGTTCCATGCGGCTTTTCGCGGATGATGCTGTAGTATACAGAGAAGTTGCAGCATTAGAAAATTGTAGCGAAATGCAGGAAGATCTGCAGCGGATAGGCACTTGGTGCAGGAAGTGGCAACTGACCCTTAACATAGACAAATGTATTGCGAATACATAGAAAGAAGGATCCTTTATTGTATGATTATATGATAGCGGAACAAACACTGGTAGCAGATACTTCTGTATAAACTCTGAGTATGCGTGCGGAACGATTTGAAGTGGAATGATCATATAAAATTAATTGTTGGTAAGGCGGGTACCAGGTTGAGATTCATTGGGAGAGTCCTTAGAAAATGTAGTCCATCAACAAAGGAGGTGGCTTACAAAACACTCGTTCGACCTATACTTGAGTATTGCTCATCAGTGTGGGATCCGTACCAGATCGGGTTGACGGAGGAGATAGAGAAGATCCACAGAAGAGCGGCGCGTTTCGTCACAGGGTTATTTGGTAAGCGTGATAGTGTTACGGAGATGTTTAACAAACTCAAGTGGCAGACTCTGCAAGAGGGGCGCTCTGCATCGCGGTGTAGCTTGCTCGCCAGGTTTCGAGAGGGTGCGTTTCTGGATGAGGTATCGAATATATTGCTTCCCCCTACTTATACCTCTCGAGGAGATCACGAATGTAAAATTAGAGAGATTAGAGCGCGCACGGAGGCTTTCAGACAGTCGTTCATCCCGCGAACCATACGCGACTGGAACAGGAAAGGGAGGTAATGACAGTGACACGTCAAGTGCCCTCCGCCACACACCGTTGGGTGGCTTGCGGAGTATAAATGTAGATGTAGATATAGATGTAGAGTGAAAATAACAGCTCCATCAATGCAGTGCCCTTTTACACCTCGTGTATGCGATACTACAACTATCTGTACATGCGCATATCGCAGTCCCATAACTTAGTCACCTCAGTGTACATAAGCTACAATGGCTGCTGGGAATAACCGTTCATAAAAAACGTTTGAACCAGTGATTTATTATCTCCCTCAGTTACTGTTAATTAGTGTCTCAGCCACTGCAACCGGAAAATGGAGTGAGGAGAGAAATCAGTGCAGGTAGGAAGTAACTGCCTGGCATCATGTCACCCAAAGTAGTACAGAAAGATATCGCAAGTAAGTGAACGTACCGACTACTTAGAACCGGGCCCAGTATGATGTCAATCAATAGACAAAACTGCCTCTATATCCTTCACTTGATCAACTCTGTAAGTATGTAGCTTGTTTCTGTAAAATTAAATGCAAATTTCCTTCATTAATACACGGTGTCAATTATTGAACTATATCAAAATAAACGTACATTAGCTACAAACTACGGCGTCCACAGACTTTATCCAACATGTAAATGTCACTACAGATATTCGGATTTAGGTTATGACAATTTCGATATGCCTGCCATCCTTGGCGCTGATATGGCGCAGATGAATAGTGAAATTCTGCATGATCCGCTGAAATGTCGGAACATCGATGCTGTCAATGACCTCCTGAGTGACTATTTTCAGTTCAGTAATGGTTTTTGGGTTATTGATTTACACCTTGTCTTTAATATAGCCCCACAAAAATGAGTCACATATGTTCAGATCCGGAGAAAATGGCGACCAATCGAGGCCCATGCCAGTGGCTTCTGGGTACCCCAGAGCCAGAATGCGGTCCCCAGAGTGTTCCTTGAGGACATCAAACACTCTCCTGCTTCGATGTAATCGAGCTCCGTCTTGCGTGAACCACATCTTGTCGAAATGAGGATCACTTTGGATAATGGGAATGAAATCACCTTCCAAAACGTACCGTTCGCTAGTCACAGTGCCATCAAGGAATATCGCCCCGATTATTCCGTGACTGGACATAGCACGCCACTCAGTCACAGTCACCCGTTGAGGATCAAGAGACGTCACGAAATGAGGATTCTCTGGCCCCTAAATGCGCCAGTTTTGCCTATTGAAGAAACCTACCAAATGAAAGTGGACTTCGTCGCTAAACCAAACCATATTCACATCAAAGTCCAGTTCGACAATTCTTTGGACAATAGTGTTGACAAAACACAACCGCTGTTCCATGGCCCTGGGGCTTAATGGATGATGGGTTTGAATTTCGTGTGGAAGGAGATGCAGGTCTTCAACAGCAATTTGTCGCAGCTTCTCATGGTTGGTTCCCACCTGATGTGAAGCTCGTCTGACCGATTTCCTGGAGCTAGTTTGAAACACAAGGCGTATCTTCTCGATATTTCCAGGCATTTTCACTCTTTTTGAACGACCGTCATTGTCAACAGCGTCATCACGAACACTACCCGTTCTCTCGAACTTGCAAATTAAATTCTTGATTGTTAGCACACTTGATCCGGTCGTCTTCAGCTTAAGCCCGGTCGCAAGCTTCCTCTGAGCCGCAGCTAGGGCTGTTATTGCTCGCATAGTAGACTTTCACAAGCGCTATACGCTCAGGCACGCTGTACGGTGACATTTTCACCTGCAAATGGTTGACAACAACAAGTCGCGAGCGCATGCGTCCACTAATTCCCATCATGAACCGCGGCCAACCGCGCAGTTTGGACGCCCTAACGCAAACCGTTCAGAAATTATGACGGTTTCATTTCATATAGTTCTATAATTGTCACCCTGTTTTGAGAGATACTCATCTGATGAAACACAGTGTCTTGCTGCACATCCTCATCCAGCAGGAATCGTAGACCGTTCAACGCCTTTGTTAAGGGAGTAAGGGCGTGATAATTGTATGGGGAGGGATCAGGACTAGAGATGGGCAAACTCGTTCATCCTTGGGAACTAGTTCACTGGTGATCGCTCTTCTTTTGGAGCCGTTCATTTTTACTCGTTCACTGTTCACTTATGCTTGGTATATGGTTCTTTTGAAAAATTGAAAATTAGTAGCATAGGTGACTGATGATGGAAGGCACCAAGAGCGGGCACTTTCCTCCCCCCCTGAAGTACACAGTTTTTATTCATATCAGAATTCTTACACACGTAATTTTCTTGAGTCTGCAAAACCTGTAGCCAGCTGTAGCGTTATGTGGGTGATCGCAGTGAAATAACATAAGGTGGCGCACGAAAAACCGGCCTCGAGTACAGACTGCTCGCCCATTACGCACAATTTGCTGACCACTACGAGCAGAATAGATAAACATGTAATAATTAGGCAGTGTAGAAATAACAAATAAGCTATGCAAACAACAACTTCGAAATGCCAACAACAACTTCGAAACAATAGACGACGATTGGTGGGCGACAATGAGCATTCTAGTACTCGGCGCCGATATTTCGTGCGCCACCCTGTACCACTGAAATTATAATGTTGAAGTTGTCATATTCTCTTTACAAAATATGACACCAGGCAATTGATTTTGGAACGCGGACTTCATCCGGTTGTAAGTCGGTCTGCCTTACATAACAATGAACATGCCCTTTTACCTTGGATCAAAAAACGACGGAAAATGGCCACTCGTGTGTGCTGTGTCAACTTCCTTTGCATGTGTAATAACAAAAAAAAAATCTTGCCTTTTCACAACTATTTCTTCTGCTGTGTATCGAAACAGTGAAGTAAGCTGATACGCCGTTTTGTTATCTGAAAACATGTATGTATTACATACCACGTAATTTACGTAATTAGAAAACACATTTTTATTACCGGTCATGGACGCTGAATAGAATACGAAAAGAACCCAAAATTCGGAGTTCAAAACAGGTTTGAAACAGATCTAGAATGGGCGTGCGCAGCGAACGAAACGAACAACTCGATACTAAACTAAGTAAGAGCTGTCGGCAGTGGAATTGCGACGAGTGACCACGCGAAGAAGGACGAGTCCGGCCGAGCGAGACCGTGACCGAGACAGGCGGGAACGGGACCGAGGCTGGAACGAGACCGGCCGACAGAACGAGACCGAGCGTTTCCCGTTCCCGGGAACTATAAGTAGAAAGCCGCGACCGAACTATGAAAGACTGTTCCTTAAAATTCGTTCCTCGCTCGTTCTGTCTTCCAGTGTTTATCCGTAGGCAGCAAAAAAAATAATAATAATAATAATAATAATAACAGCATGTTGGTCCTGTCCGGACACTTTTGGTAATTGCGTGACCATAGTTCACGTTCCAGCATTTGCCGTACGCAAGTCAGAAAGATAGGAATGCCACACTAAACCCTTGGCTGCATGTCGATTCTTTTTTACCCTCATCGAAGTCAGGCTACGTTGCATATAAGATGCGGCAACGCCTTCAAACAGAAATTTTTTGATCGTCCCTTATAATAGGCAACTTATATTTTTCATGTGATTCAAATATATGAATTCGGCTTCTTCCATAAGGCTAGAGTCGCCTTCCAGCATTATTCGCCAAAGCACTGTGTGGAGAGCTCAGGGTAATGTGGAGTAGTGGTACGAATGTAACAAGTTTTACTGTGCGACGAACCGGTTTCATCTGTTATGACAAAATGTGAGGAAGAACGGGGGAGGCTGAAGAAAGCGAAAGTCGAGGAGGATGCAGCCCAGCCTGTTACTAGAGGCAGAGAGTTTTTTGTGCGGCTTTCACGAGCTCAGCGCAGGGGGAACAGTGTGTGCTAACTGGATGCACAGAACACGCTTTTCTGTTGTCAATAACATTAGTTTTTATCATGAAGATGATATACACTGTCCAGTCATATTGATAAGACAACCTACACTCATGCTCATGAATTAACGATAATGCTGATACACGGTGAAACAACGCTCTGGTAGCGCGGTTTGCGGAGGTTAAATCACTTGGGTTATGACCATGTGGTGCATTTGACCTGCGGTCGTTGCACGGTGGAGTTGGCAGCAGTACACATACGCAGAGGTGTGTTGATGCATGTCAGAGTACGGTGCAGCGAGTAAGTGTGCAGACGTTTCCAGACGTGCTAATGGTAACTGTGTGTTGAAAATGGCTCAAAGAACACATATTGATGACGTTATGAGGGGTAGAATACTAGGGCGACTGGAGGCTGGTCAAACACAGCAGGTCGTAGCACGGGCCCTCTGTATGCCACAAAGTGTGATCTCAAGATTGTGGCAACGATATCAGCAGACAGGAAACGTGTCCATGCGCTACAGTACGGGACTTCCACAATGTACAACACCACAAGAAAACCGATATCTCACCATCAGTGCCCGCAGACGGCCATTGAGTTCTGCAGGTAGCCTTGCTCGGGACCTTACCGCAGCCACTGGAACAGTTGTCTCCAGACACACAGTCTACAGACGACTGAACAGACACGGTTTATTCGCCTGGAACCCTGCAAGATGCATTCCACTGAACCCTAGTCACAGGAGAGCCCGTAAAGCCTGGTGTCAAGAACACAGTACATGGTCATTGCAACAGTGGCTCAAGATTATGTTCACGGACGAATCGAACAGTGATTATCGCCGGGTTTTCATCTGGCGTGAACCAGGAACCAGATACCAACCCCTAAATGTCCTTGAAAGGGACCTGTATGGAGGTCGTGGTTTGATGGTGTGGGGTGGGATTATGATTGGTGCACGTACACCCCTGCATGTCTTTGACAGAGGAACTTTAACAGGTCACGTGAATCGGAACGTCATTTTGTACCAGTATGTCCGCCTTTTCAGGGGTGCAGTATGTCCCACCTTCCTCTTGATGTATGATAACGGACGGCCCCAACGAACTGCCATCGTGGAGGAGTACCTTGAAACAGAAGATATCAGGCGAATGGAGTGGCCTACCTGTTCTCCAGACCTAAACCCCATCGAGCACGTCTGGGATGCTCTTGGTCGACGTATCGCTGCACGTCTTCAAACCCCTGCGACACTTCAGGAGCTCCGACAGGCACTGGTGCAAGAATGGCAGGCTATACCCCAGCAGCTGTTCGACCATCTGATGCAGAGTATGCCAACCCGTTGTGCGATCTGCGTAGGTGTGCATGGTGATCATATCCCATATTGATGTCTGGGTACATGCGCAGGAAACAGTGGCGTTTTGTAGCATTTGTGTTTCGGGACGGTTTCCTCAACTTATCACCAATACTGTGGACTTACAGATCTGTGTCGCGTGCGTTCCCTATGTGCCTATGCTATTAGCGCCGGTTTTGTGTAGTGCCACGCTGCGTGGCACCACATTGTGCAATTATCCTTAATTTATGAACATGAGTGCATGAAAAGCGTGAATAACAACATTTTGCTAGAAATGCAGCAAGAGAAGCAATGAGGTTCTGGAAGCTGACAGGGATGTGGAAGCATGTCGACCCCACTGCCACGGCCAGCTGTGTTAAGTTTCTCGGCTGAGAATACATCGCTCGACCGACTCCATCTAGGTGATCCACAGATTCTCAGTTGGGTTTACGTCCAGGGAGTTTGGTGGCCAGGGAAGTACGGTGAAGTCATTCTGGTGCTCTATGAACCACGCTTGTACGCTGCGAGCTGTATAACTTGTTGCAGTGTCCTGCTGGTAGATGCCATTGAGCTGCGGAAAAACAAACAGCATGTGTGGGTGGACAAGGTCTCTAACGATAGATGCATACTTGTGTCGATCCATTGTGCACTCCAGAATGCCACGAAAACATTCCGCAGACCATAACACTCCCTCGCCTGGGCTGGACCTTTCCGACGATTATTGAAGAGTGTTTGCTTTCAGATGTTTCAAGCCGTACATGCGATCGGCTGTCGGTGAGACAGAGTACAAAACTCGATTCATTTGAAGAGGCCACCTATCGCCACTCAGTGGACACCCAGTTGCAGCACTGGCGTGCAAATTCCAGCTGTGGTTGTCGATGAACAGCAGTCAGCGTGGTTGTATGAACCAGGCATCTGTTGCGGAGGCCCATAACCAGAATCGTTCGCTGATTGCAGCCCCTTGGTTGATCTGGGCGGTCAGTTGCTCGGCAGTTTGACGTATATTAGCCTGTACACATTTCTGCAACCGTCGTTCACCCCTCTCACCTTTGGTCCACGGTGCACCACAGCTGCCTATGTGCGTGTTTTGGATAACGCCATTTTGCCATGCACTCTATACTTTAATCATTTCGGCACGCGAACTGTTTACAGGCTTAACCGTTTCGGGAACGCTTCCACTCTTGTCGCGAAAGACAATGATCATAGCTTTCTGGACGTCAGAAAAATCGCTCGGTTTCCACGTTACTACAGCGACTGTAGCCAGCCGTTGTGGCCGAGCGGTTCTAGGCGCTTCAGTCTGGAACCTCGCGACCGCTACGGTCGAAGGTTCGAATCCTGCCTCGGGCATGGATGTGTGTGATGTCCTTAGGTTAGTTAGGTTTAAGTAGTTCTAAGTTCTACGCGACTGATGACCTTAGAAGTTAAGTCCCATAGTGCTCAGAGCCATTTGAATCATTTTTTACATCGACTGTACTACTTTCCGCGTTCGCCGGCACGCTCTGTATACCCTCCACTGCTAGTGCTGCCACCTGTCGTCTGTGAGTGACAGTTAAACTTTGATGTTGAACATAGACGGTGGTCCTATTAATGTAACTGGATCTTCGAATATCGAAACTGACTCAATACCATAAGTAAAACGAAGTGCAATAACCAAAAGATTGTTGCGACCTGAAGAAAAAGAAGGCTTTTGTCACTAATAGTTCTTGGTGCACTATAGGTCAGGATTTGTGTATACAAAGTGTAAATGAACGTTATAGTCTCATGATGTGGAAAGAGATCATTCTTAGAGAATAAAAGTAATACGGCCACAAAGAAAGCCAAAAAGAAAACTATAAAATATTTTGACTATAAAATACCTGTTGCTATACACTGCATGGCCCAGTACGACAAAAACTAGAAAAGAAATGTGTATATACACAGTTCCTTTAAAAAACCTATCCTGCAGTCTTACAGAAGTTAATACTGGTCAGAACTGGGAAAAAATACCAGTAAACGTATGTCCATATGTCCTAGATTTCCGAAAAGCGTTTGACACGCTGCTCCACTGCAGACTGTTAAGTAATGTACACTACTGGCCATTAAAATTGCTACACCAAGAAGAAATGCAGATGATAAACGGGTATGCATTGGGCACATGTATTATACTAGATCTGACATGTGATTACATTTTTACGCAATTTGGGTGCATAGATCCTGAGAAATCAGTACCCAAAACAACCACCTCCGGCCGTGATAACGGCCTTGATACGCCTAGGCATTGAGTCAAACAGAGCTTGGATGGCGTGTACAGGTACAGCTTCCCATTCAGCTTCAACACGATACCACAGTTCATCAAGAGTGGTGACTGGCTTATTGTGACAAGGGAGTTGATCGGCCACCATTGACCAGACGTTTTCAATTGGTGAGAGATCTGGAGAATGTGCTGGCCAGGGCAGCAGTCGAACATTTTCTGTATCCAGAAAGGTCCGTACGGGACCTGTAACATGCAGTCGTGCATTATCCTGCTGAAATGTAGGGTTTCGCAGGGATCGAACGAAGGGTAGAGCCACGGGTCGTAACACATCTGAAATGTAACGTCCACTGTTCAACGTGCCGTCAATGCGAAGAGGTGACCTAGACGTGTAACCAATGGCACCCCATACCATCACGCCGGGTGATACGCCAGTATGGCGATGACGAATACGCGCTTCAAATGTGCGTTCACCACGATGTCGCCAAACACGGATGCGACCATCATGATGCTGTAAACACAACCTGGATTCATCCGAAAAAATGACGTTTTGCCATTCGTGCACCCAGGTTCGTCGTTGAGTACGCCATCGAAGGCGCTCCCGTCTGTGATGCAGCGTCAAGGGTAACCGCAGCCATGGTCTCCGAGCTGATAGTGCATGTCTCTGCAAACGTCGTCGAACTGTTCGTGCAGATGGTTTTTGTTTTTCAAACGTCCCCATCTGTTGACTCAGGGACCGAGACGTGGCTGCACGATCCGTTACAGCCATGTGGATTAGATGTCTGTCATCTCGACTAATAGTGATACGAGGCCGTTGGGATCCAGCACGGCGTTCCGTATTACCTTCCTGAACCCACCGATTCCATATTATGTTAACAGTCATTGGATCTCGACCAACGCGAGCAGCAATGTCGCGATACGATAAACTGCAATCACGATAGGCTACAATCCGACCATTATCAGAGTCGGAAACGTGATGGTACGCATTTCTCCTCCTTACACGAGGCATCACAACAACGTTTCACCAGACAACGCCGGTCAATTTCTGTTTGTGTACGAGAAGTCGGTTGGAAACTTTCCTCATGTCAGCACGTTGTAGGTGTCGCCACCGGTGCCAATCTTGTGTGAATACTCTGAAAAGCTAATCATTTGCATATCACAGCATGTTCGTCCTGTCGATGAAATTTCGCGTCTGCAGCACGCCATCTTCGTGGCGTAGCAGTTTTAATGGCCAGTAGTGTAATACGTCCGACCACGGCCACTTCCGCCAACCCGCCGCGAGCGGCCTAGGAGGAAGGAGCCAGTCAACCTCGGGCCAGCCCTCGGGGAGAGGACACTGCAGTCATTCTGCAAGCACACGTCAGGAAGCCGGGCAGATCTCCTCACCTCGCTCAAGGAGGGAAACGTTGCAAATGGCCTGCCCAACAATGAGAAGCGTGCCAAGAACTAATGGACACTTGAAGCCATTAGGACGGAACACCAAGAATGTTTGCGCGAAAATTATCTTAGTTCTTCTGGCCTGGCTGCAGTCTTTTTACCTGCCTTAGGAAGCAGGAATGTGCCGACAAATCTAGCACCCCGGAGGCACAGCGAGGAGCGTACACAAAGCGTGGGGAATCGGCACAGGCAGGCTTGTGAAAGAAGTCAGCATTCTTAAGAAGTTGTTTTCCTACACAGTAAGGACATTCCTTATAAATCACGGACGCCGGCAGACTCTGAGACGGAGCCCAAACATGAGACTGTCCAGGCCTCACGCAGAGAGAGCGGTTACAAAGAAGTGTTGTGTAGCTGCTCTCACAACAGCCTCGGAATGCAGGAAAACATTGTAAGAATGTGAAATCGTGAGGAAGATGACGTGTCACGAGCGGCCAGCCCACTCCAGGTAGGAAATTTCCACGCACAAGGAGAGGCGTGGCTATGGAACGGCGATCTGTCATTGGCTGCATTGAAAATCTTGTCCGCCAATGACAACGCGAAAAACAAGAATATTTCGAAGAGGAGTTAAGCTGAGATGGGGGACAAGTATATGGGGAGTTGTGGAGACACCGCAGAAACGAGAGGACATGGGCGCTCTCCCACCATCGCCAACATCCGCCCTCCGACACCGTAGTAGCACAGCTTCGGCCGCGCGACTGACAACTGTCAGATAACGTGGAGATCGTACCTGGGCCCCGCCGCAAAGCCGCGATTGCTTATTAGGGCAGCCGACTCGCGTTGCACAGTCCCGAGGCGACGCGCCGCACCGACGCAGCCCCTGCCGCCGACAGCAGTACACGACGAACGATAACGAATAATGGTGAGACGATTCGTCCCCTCCTCCTTCCCCTTGATAACTGAGTCGTGTCCACGCCCAGTCGAATCTGCCCTGAGATTTCTTTCATGTTTTGATCTTTTACATTCATACATGAACCCCTTAATTTTGTAACCTTTGTGTTTGATTTCGTTCAGTTGTTGGCTCCTAACGTGGGGCAGTCTCATCAGTCATCTGCTTGTTATTTCACGTCGGACAGCAGAGAGAAGGAATTCACAGTCCACTACATATTTGGCGACCAGCTTGGGGCAACCTGACTGGTAATTTTCATGGTATCTGATGTCACAAAATAATTTCTCGAGTTCACTAAAACTTGGCTCCCAGCGTGGGGTGACCTGATTGGTAATTTTTATGGTATATGATTTCACAAAATTTCATGAGATCACCACATTTTGGCGCCCTTCGTGGGGCGACCTGATCGGTAATTTTCATGGTATAAGATGTCACAAAATAATTTCTAGAATTCACTACAGTAAAGTACGAGCTTACGGATAAGGTTCGCAGATATGTGAGTGGCTCGAAGACTTCTTCAGTAATAGAACACAATATGTTGCCCTCGATGGCGAGCGTTCATCAGAGATAAGAGTATCGTCAGGGAGGCCTCAGGGAAGTGTGACAGGAGTGCTATTTCTCTCTGTGTGGAATACATAAACGACCAGACGAACAGGCTGCGCACGAATTTGTAGCTGTTTGGTGATGGCGCTGTGGTGTACGGAATGCGTCGTCCTTCAGTTACTGTAGATAAATGAAACATGACATATACAAAATTTATTGTTGGTGCGATAAATTACAGCTAGCTGTAAATGTAAAAATGTGTAAGTTAATGCAGATGTTCCGGGCGGGAAGGAGCGCTTGGTCTCCGGCACGAATCCGCCCGGCGGATTTGTGTCGAGGTCCGGAGAACCGGCCAGTCTGTGAATGGTTTTTAGGTGGTTTTCCATCTGCCTCGGCGAATGCGGGCTGGTTCCCCTTATTCCACCTCAGTTACACTATGTCGGCGATTGCTGCGCAAACAAGTTCTCCACGTGCGCGTACACCACCATTACTCTATCACGCAAACGTAGGCGTTACACACGTCTGGTGTGAGACGTTCCCTGGGGTCGTCCACCGGGCGCCGAACCGCACAATAACCCTGGGTTCGGTGTGGGGCGGCGGAGGGGTGGACTGCCGTAGTCGTCGTGGGGTTGTGGACCACTGCGGCTGCGGCGAGGACGGAGCCTCTCCGTCGTTTCTAGGTCCCCGGTTAACATACAAAACATACAATACAATAATGCAGATTAGTGAAGAGAGAAAAACCGTAATGATCGAATATATCAAAAGTTTACTGCCTCACCCAGTCAGGTCGGTAAGGTATCTAGGCGTAATGTTGCGAAGATTTACGAAATGGAACGAGCATGAAAGGACTGTAGCAGGGAAACTGAATGGTCGAGTACGATTTATGGGAACGATTTTAGGGGAGTGTTGTTTATCTCTAAAGGAGACCACGTACAGAACACTAGTGGGACGCATTCTTGAGTGCTACTCTGGAGTTTGGGATCCTCACCAGACTGGTTTAAAAGAAGACATCGAAATAATTCAGAGACTGAGTGCTAGATGTGTTACCGGTAGGTTTGATCAACAGAGATATTTCGGTAACTCAAATCGGATTTCTGGAGGGAAGGCGATGATTCTTTTCGGGGAACACGACTGAGAAAATTTGGAGAACCGGCATTTCAAAGTGACTGCAGAAAGATTCTCTTGCCTCCAAAATATGCTTCGCGTAAGGATCACGAAGGTGAGAAAAGAGAAATTAGTTCAAATTGCTCTGAGCACTATGGGTCTTAACATCTGTGGTCATCAGTCCCCTAGAACTTAGAACTACTTAAACCTAACTAACCTAAGGACATCACACACATCCATGCCCGAGGCAGGATTCGAACCTGCGACCGTAGCAGTCTCGCGGTTCCGGACTGCGCGTCTAGAACCGCTAGACCACCGCGGCCGGCGAGAAATTAGTGCTCACATGGACGCATACTTGTGGTCGTTTTTCCCTGGCTCTGTTTGCGAGTGGAACAGGAAACGAAACGACTGGTAGTGGAACAAGATGCCCTACGCCACGCACCGAATGGTGGCTTGCGGAGTATCTATGTAGATGTACATGTAGAAATACTTGCTGAGATATAGACCATTCTACTTGGGTCGGGTTTGGTCGGCATTCAGTGGTGTATAATGTCTTTCTGTTAACGTACATTGCTCATTTATTACGGTTATTTTTAGTTTCAGTACTGAGCACTTCGACATTGTCAGGTATACTACTTGCAGCCGTCTCCTACACGAGTCACTCCACACATGTAGTTTTCCCGTTGCACTGGCTACATAACTAGATTAATCGTTCCGTGGTTTTTGAACAATGCAAACATCGAAATGGGGTCCTATTATTCCAAGCAGGAAATGGTAGATATGGTATTCTAATAAATGTAGCCAGTGGTATTACTCGACCACCATCCCAGATAATAGTTCCGCCAGTATGTTGTAAGATGGAACGCTCAATATTCACTATATTCACTGTTATTGGATTTGATCTTATTTATAGAAATGGTAACATGCACAGAGCGTGAGATAATAAATTTCCACAATAGCCTTGTTGGACACATGCTATTCTCTGAGCGCTTATGGTAACAAGGCACGAAGTTCTCTGTAGTATCAATGTGCGAATCCATATCTGTTGCTAGACAAATTAAGAGGGCCTGTTTAACAGAAAATTCTGAATGACAAATTACCCGTGCTATTGGAGAACGTTACCCTCGTAGAAAGACAACGGATGTAGTTTATAACCGACAGTGCACCATCATATTTTCTAAGTTTTGTCCGGCTCGACGCCTCACGTCTCATGTTTCAGAACGCGCCGCGCTGTCTCTGCTGTACATATTACCAGGCAGCAGAGCTGCATTGTGTGCTGTTATCGCTGAATAAGTTACTAATTTTTACCGTCTGTATTTTTCACACATCCTCTAAGAGTAAACAGTGAATCGCGATGTGGAGAAACTGTCAACAAAAGAGTGGTCCATGTAACGGCCCACATCGTTGCTTAGCAACAGTCTGAGACGAGATGAATGGTGACCAACATGAATGTGCGCTTACCAATCAGCGTAACCTTAAGAAAGCCGTATAATGCTGTAACAGCACGGTGAACGATAGCAGTCACAAGGTAAGCTGCCAAGAATGTCAGAGTTTTGGTAATGTGTGGCACCCTAAACAGAGGCATCCAATCGACTGCAGGGTCAAGCTGACATCTATGCTTGACTTTGCTATTAGAAACTACTGGCGTGTTATTAAAAGTCGTCGGTGGTTGCCTTAGTAGTTAGTGTAATCTATGATTTTTGTGAAATATGCTGTTTATTCCAAATATGTCGTGACGTACGAGGGTGTGGTTAGGATGGAACCTGAGAGCACAGCTTAAATTGTTATTGAGAAACCAGTAGCGTCTATATTTTTATTTATTTGTGTCTCAAAAATATTTGTTTTTTTTCTGTATTGTGCATGGTCTCCGAGGGTGACGTTAGGTAGGAAATTCAGGTCACTACTAAAAACGTTCCGAGCCAAACGATTGGTGATTATAATTATAATGGTTTTCTTACAATTATTTAGCTGTTCTTGTGATGTGGCACGTTTGTTGAGGGTGAGATTAGGAAATGGCATGTGTTATTTTTCAATTATTCGTTGTTTTTGGGGGGGGGGTGTTTTGGTATCCCTGTCTTCTTTTGAGCTATATATTTGAGCGAAATATTTCATTACAACTGTGTGGTTTTTCATTCTTTTGTTCAGTTTCTTCCGGAGTAATTCGTGTGAGTAATTTTTTGGTTGCATGGTTGTTTTGTGTGTGTATGTGTGAGGGGGTGGGGGAGGGGGGACTGACTGGTATTGCTGTCTTCTTCTGAGCAAACACAGCGATTCCACTTTTGTATTTTTTTATATATTTTTGCTTGGTTTAGTTTGCAGGAATCTGTGTGTGTTCATTTTCGATTATGTAGTTCTTTTGTGGGATGTGTCTAATATTGCTGTCTTCGTTTGAGCTAACTGTGCGATTTTCGAATTTTATGTTCTGTCTATAATGTAAAAATTCGTGTGTATTGTTTTCTGATTATATTGTTGTTTTTCTGGCCGGGTGAGTGTTGGGATCTTTTATTTTACCTACATAGGTAAACCAAATTATACGATTCCAGTTTTGTGTTTTCTGTTCTTTTTGGTTCGGTTTATTCTAGAGGATGTGGTGTGCGTGATTTTTCGTTTTTTTGGTTGCTTTGGAATGATCTTAGCTTTACTACTTTTTTTAGATTGTCTACGCATAAAACCCCGTAATTCCCGTGACTGTACCGATAATTTCATTTAATTATCTGACCGAAATATTTCTCATGCTTTCTGGATTAGTTTTATCGTAATTATCTGGCTTTTGGTGGCTGCCTTGAAAAATGTAATCGGCCTGTTATTAAATATTACCTGTGGTTGTCTTAGTAACTCGTGTAAATTGCGCTCTTTACTCGAAGTGTGACGTCCCCGATTGCGTATTTCTGTCGATGCACAACATAAATGCTCAAAGGCATATACCTGTAGTTGTATCTTCGTCACAGGACCTAGATTCAGAGTAATCTGATTTTGGAAAACAGTCTTGCAGACTGTATATCACTTGTTTGAAGCACTTCGAGTTTGAGAAGCCCAAATGTTACAAAACTTGTAAATTCAGAAAAGTTGAAAAACTACACTCCTGGAAATTGAAATAAGAACACCGTGAATTCATTGTCCCAGGAAGGGGAAACTTTATTGACACATTCCTGGGGTCAGATACATCACATGATCACACTGACAGAACCACAGGCACATAGACACAGGCAACAGAGCATGCACAATGTCGGCACTAGTACAGTGTATATCCACCTTTCGCAGCAATGCAGGCTGCTATTCTCCCATGGAGACGATCGTAGAGATGCTGGATGTAGTCCTGTGGAACGGCTTGCCATGCCATTTCCACCTGGCGCCTCAGCTGGACCAGCGTTCGTGCTGGACGTGCAGACCGCGTGAGACGACGCTTCATCCAGTCCCAAACATGCTCAATGGGGGACAGATCCGGAGATCTTGCTGGCCAGGGTAGTTGACTTACACCTTCTAGAGCACGTTGGGTGGCACGGGATACATGCGGACGTGCATTGTCCTGTTGGAACAGCTAGTTCCCTTGCCGGTCTAGGAATGGTAGAACGATGGGTTCGATGACGGTTTGGATGTACCGTGCACTATTCAGTGTCCCCTCGACGATCACCAGTGGTGTACGGCCAGTGTAGGAGATCGCTCCCCACACCATGATGCCGGGTGTTGGCCCTGTGTGCCTCGGTCGTATGCAGTCCTGATTGTGGCGCTCACCTGCACGGCGCCAAACACGCATACGACCATCATTGGCACCAAGGCAGAAGCGACTCTCATCGCTGAAGACGACACGTCTCCATTCGTCCCTCCATTCGCGCCTGTCGCGACACCACTGGAGGCGGGCTGCACGATGTTGGGGCGTGAGCGGAAGACGGCCTAACGGTGTGCGGGACCGTAGCCCAGCTTCATGGAGACGGTTGTGAATGGTCTTCGCCGATACCTCAGGAGCAACAGTGTCCCTAATTTGCTGGGAAGTGGCGGTGCGGTCCCCTACGGCACTGCGTAGGATCCTACGGTCTTGGCGTGCATCCGTGCGTCGCTGCGGTCCGGTCCCAGGTCGACGGGTACGTGCACCTTCCGCCGACCACTGGCGACAACATCGATGTGCTGTGGAGACCTGACGCCCCACGTGTTGAGCAATTCGGCGGTACGTCCACCCGGCCTCCCGCATGCCCACTATACGCCCTCGCTCAAAGTCCGTCAACTGCACATACGGTTCACGTCCACGCTGTCGCGGCATGCTACCAGTGTTAAAGACTGCGATGGAGCTCCGTATGCCACGGCAAACTGGCTGACACTGACGGCGGCGGTGCACAAATGCTGCGCAGCTAGCGCCATTCGACGGCCAACACCGCGGTTCCTGGTGTGCCGCTGTGCCGTGCGTGTGATCATTGCTTGTACAGCCCTCTCGCAGTGTCCGGAGCAAGTATGGTGGGTTTGACACACCGGTGTCAATGTGTTCTTTTTTCCATTTCCAGGAGTGTAAAAATTTTACATTCTTCTACGAAGTTCCAGTCGCAGGGGCTCTAGTGCAAGCGCTCATACGGGTAATATTCAGCAAGTCGAGTATATGAGTATGTTGTCTCGAAACACATATTTTCCGTGGGTATGCATTGTGATGGAGGTCTTTGTTGTCAGAGAACTAATTTGTCAGTTAAATGGTTCAAATGGCTCTGAGCACTATGGGACTTAACATCTGTGGTCATCAGTCCCCTAGAACTTAGAACGACTTAAACCTCACTGACCTAAGGACATCACACACATCCATGACCGAGGCAGGATTCGAACCTGCGACCGTAGCGGTCACGCGGTTCCAGACTGAAGCGCCTAGAACCGCAAGGCCACACCGGCCGGCGTCAGTTAAATCATAGGAGTCTTAAAAACTGTGCAAGTTGACGGAATGAAATATGATTTGAAATTGTTGTGTCTGCCGATGTACAATTAAATACATCGGGTCAGCTTTATCGTCTTAATTCCACTGTAGTTCGTATCCTGAAACGCAATTTGTATTGTCTTCCTGGTATTGAATCGGTAGAGATAGATGGCATTTGAGCGGAGTAGTGAAGCAAATCAAATCACTTAATAAAAACAAGTCTTCTGGTCCAGACTGTATACCAATTAAGTTCCTTTCGGAGTATGCTGATGCATTAGCTCCATACTTAACAATCATATACAACCGTTCGCTCGACGAGAAATCCGTACCCAAAGACTGGAAAGTTGCACAGATCACACCAATATTCAAGAAAGGTAGTAGGAGTAATCCACTAAATTAAAGGCTTATATCGTTAACGTCGCAGGATTCTAGAACATATATTGTGTTCTAACATTATGAATTACCTCGAAGGAAACGGTCTATTGACACACAGTCAACATGGGTTTATAAAACATCGTTCCTGTGAAACACAACTAGCTCTTTATTCACATGAAGTGCTGAGTACTATTGACAAGGGTTTTCAGATCGATTCTGTATTCCTGGATTTCCGGAAGGCTTTTGACACTGTACCACAGAAGTGGCTCTTAGTAAAATTGCGTGCTTATGGAATACCGTCTCTGTTATGTAACTGGATTTGCGATTTTCTGTCAGAGAGGTCACAGTTCGTAGTAATTGACGGAAAGTCATCTAGCAAAACAGAAGTGATTTCAGGAGTTCGCCAAGGTAGTGTTATACCCCCTTTGCTGTTCCTTATCTATATAAACGATTTGGGAGATAATGTGAGCAGCCGTCGTCGGTTGTTTGCAGGTGACGCCGTCGTTTATCGACTAATAAAGTTATCAGAAGATCAAAACAAACTGCAAAACGATTTAGAGGAAATATCGGAATGGTGCGAAAAGTGGCTGTTGACCCTAAACAACGAACAGTATGAGGCCATCCACACGAGTGCTTAAAGGAACTCGTTAAACTTCGGTTACACGATAAATCAGTCTAATCTAAAAGCCGTAAATTCAACTAAATACCTAGGTATTACAATTACGAACAACTTAAATTGGAAAGAAAACATAGAAAAAGTTGTTGCGAAGGCTAACCAAAGGCTGCGTTTTATTTGCAGGACACTTATAAAATGTAACAGACCTACAAAGGAGACTGCCTACACTACGCTTGTTCGTCCTCTTTAAGAATACTGCTGCGCGGTGTGGGATCCTTACCAGGTAGGTCTGACGGAGTACATCGAAAAAGTTCAAAGAAAGGCAGCACGTTTTGTATTATCGCGAAATATGGGAGAGAGTATCAAAGAAATGACACAGGATTTGGGCTGGAAATCATTAAAAGAAAGGCGTTTTTATGTTGCGACGGAATCTTCTCACGAAATTGCAATCACCAACTTTCTCCTCCGAATGCGAAAATATTTTGTTGACACCGACCTACATAGGGCGGAACGATCACCACAATAAATTAAGGGAAATCAGTGCTCGTACGGAAAGATATAGGTGTTCAATCTTTCCGCTCGCTATGCAAGATTGGAATAATAGAGAATTGTGAAGGTGGTTCAATGAACCCTCTGCCAGGCACTTAAATGTGATTTACAGAGTATTGATGTAGATGTAGATGTAGCTGTAGAGCTCATAATATTTTGATTCGCGTTTTGATTAAACTTTGGCGATCAAACGATCTCGAGTGCCATAAACCTGACAATATAGTCGTCACTGCTTAGTGCTGGGCCTAATATTGGTGAAAAATAATTTATTGCAGTAAATATCATTGAAATGACCTCTTACGATGACGCGTGGCGCGTTCGTAGCCGGCTCTGTTAGCAGCAGTATCGCCTACAATCGATCGCTCTCATCGACGCCGCCACACACGAGATAGTTACCAATGGATTTAAATCAGTGTTTTCAACGCCACTGCTTCGGGAATTACGGTTACGGAAAATTTACTGCCATGTTTTGGAGTGGTGTTTCGACTGCTTTCCTCTGGAAATTAAACCTGTCCGCTAAAGAAGTTTTCAAACCTAATGTATCTGCGACTTAGGAAAAACAAATTTTAAGTATATATAATGTTGGGGCCACGCTTGATCTGTTCACGACCTATCTTTTCTCCATTATTCTGATTCCCATTTCATCTCTCATTAATACAAAGCTCTATATAGTTCTTGTTGCTAATAATTTTTATGTTTTTTTGTTTTGGGAATGCGTGCAGAGGGAACACTGTGTCTTCCCTCTTTTCGCTGCGGATGAGGAGGGGGGGGGGGGGGGAGGGGGCTGCCCCAGCAGGGCTTTACTCTGGTTGACCCAGTCTAGTTACGACACTAGCTACAACCCTGTCCGACTCCCGTCTCCATAACTAATTGCCTTTCATATCCTTTGACTCCTACAACTACACTCTCATTTGTGTACAAGTCGTACATAGCCTTTCGTTCTCCGTATTTTACCTCTCTTACCTTTAGAACTTCAAAAATCCAGCACAGTCAAGCCTTTCTCTAAGTCTACAAATGCTATAAGACTAGGTTTATCTTCCTTTAACATATCTTACAAGATAATTCGTACAATTAGTATTGCCTAGCATGTTTCTCCGTAACACAAGCTGATCTCATTTTGCACCCATGACTTATTATACTTATAGTTCAGTAACATTCGCAACTGCCAGCACTGAATTTTTTTAATTAGAATTACTACATTCTTCTTGAAGTCTTGGAGTATTTAACCTGTCTCATATACTTTGCACACCAGATGGATTACACTGAGGTGTCAAAACTAATGGGATACCTCCTAATATCTTGTTCAACCTCCTTTTACCCGACATAGTGCAGCAACTCGGCGTGTCATGGACTCAACATTTCGTTGGAAGTCTCCTGCAGAAATGTTGAGCCATGCTGCCTCTATAGCCGCCCATAATTGCGAAAGTGTTGCCAGTGCAGGATTTTGTGCACGAAATGACCTCTCGATTATGTCCCAGAAATGTTCGACGACCTGGATGGCCAAATCATTCACTCGATTTCTCCAGAAAGTTCTTCAAACCAATCGCGAACAGTTGTATCCCTGTGGCATGGTGCATTGTTATTCATAAAATCTCCATTTTTGTTGAACATGAATTCAATGAACGGCTGCAAACGGCCTCCAAGTAGCCGAACATAAACATTTACAGTCAATGATCGGTTGAGTTGCACCAGAGAGCCCAGTCCTTTCCATGTAAACACATTTCAGACCATTATGGACCCCCCACTGGCTTGCGCAGTGTCTTGTTGACAACTTGTGTCCATGGCTTCCTGTAGTCTGTGACACACTGGAACTCTACCATCAGCTCTTACCAAGTGAAGTCGAGACTCATCAGACCAGGCCACGGTTTTCCAGTCGTCTAGGGTCAAACTGGTATGGTCACGTGCCCAGTAGAAGTGCTGCAGGCGATGTCGCGCTGTTAGCAAAGAAAGGTAGTAGCGTCTGGTCATCTGCTACCATAGCCCACTAATACCAAATTTCTTCTCACTGTCCTATCGGATACGTTCATCATACTTCCGCAATGATTTCTGAGGCTACATCATGCAGTGTTGCTTGTCTGCTAGCACAACTCTACGCAAACGCCGCTGCTCTCGGTCTAAGTGAAGGCCGTCGCCTCAGCGTTGTCCGTGTTAAGAGGTAATGTCTGAAATTTGGTATTTTCAGCACACACCTGACACTGTGAGTCTCGGAGAATTGAATTCCCTAACGATTTCCGAAATGGAATGTCCCTTGAGTCCTTTTCACATTAATCACCTGAGTACAAATGACAACTGCACCAGTGCCTGCCCTTTTTCATCTTGTGTATACGATGCTACTGTATATGTGGATATCGATATGCCACGACACCTGCCACCTCAGTGTGGTTTTGTCATGGCTGGCTTTCCCAAGGATCTCAGAAATTCCTACTAAATGTCGTCCGCTCCTCGTATCGGGTTTTTCAGCGCTTACTTAAATTCTTCTCTCAGTATCACATTTCAAACTCACCTTCATCTAATGCAGGCTCCCTTTGCATAATGTTATATTCAGGTTCGTTTCCTTTGTACAGCTCTTCAATACTTCGTTTCTCTTAACCAGCCCTCACTTCTTTGTTTAGAACTGGTTCGCCATGTGAGCTGTTAGTTTTCACACAAGTGCCCCTCTTTATTCAGAGATTTGTTTAATTTCTTTCATAGAACGTATCTATTTTTCTCATAGTGATACAGACCTCTATAATTTTACTCTAGCTATTCCTTTTTTATTATTTTGTCATTTCTGTGTCATTATTAAACATTTATACTCCCTTTTACCTGCTTCGTTTACTGTATTTTTATTTTTCTACTTCCTTCTTTTAAATTTTTCATATTATCAAAGAATTTCTAATGGTCCGTGTAGTTTTGCCTATTTCATCCCTGACTTACTTCATGATTTGGTCTCTCGCACCCACCCAGTCATTTTATGTTATATTCCTTTTCCATTTTTCAGTCAATCGTTACCTAATGCTGCCTTTGAACTTCTCCACAACCAGTGGTACTTTCAGTTTACCCAGGTTCCATATTCGTAAATTCCTTCCTTTGTGCAATTCCTTCTGTGTTAATCTGTTCGTCATAACAAATAACATATGACCAGAGACCAAATCTGCCCTTAGTATTATTTTTCAGTTTAAAATCTGCTCTAACGTCTTTCGTACTGCGTTTTATTGGCAGAACACTTAGAAGATGCAACGCATCTACTTAACAGACCGCGTAAACTGCGCTTGATCGTCCTCTTTTGGAGTACTGTTGATCGATGTGGAATCCTTACCAGATAGCACTGACGAAGTACATCGAGAAAGTTCAAAGAAGAACAGCATGTTTTGTATTATCGAGAAATATGGCAGAGAGTGCCATGGATGTGATACAGGATTTGGGATGGACATCGTTAAAAGAAAGTCGTTTCTCGTTGCGGCGGGATCTTCTCGCGAAATTTCAATCACCGACTTTCTCCTCCGACTGCGAAAATATTTTGTTGACGACCGCCTACGTAGGGAGAAACAATCATCATAACAAAATAAGGGAAATCAGACCTCGCACGGAAAGATATAAGTGTTCGTATTTTTTGCGCGCTGTTCCAGAGAGGAATAACGGATAATTATTGTGAGGGTGGTTCGATGAACTCTCTGCCAGGCACTTAAGTGTGATTTGAAGAGTGTCCTTGTAGATGTAGATGTATCTCAAACTTACAGTGTCTCTAAGTCTCCTCCACGCAAAGATCCGTCTTTCACAAGTCTCAAACCAAATATTAGCGTAAATTAATCTATTCTCTGTGCAAAATTCTATCAGACGGCTTTCTTTTTCATTTCGTTCAATTTTCAACTGTTATTTTTCTTTCTCCTCCTTTTGCTACTACCGAATTCCAGTCACCTACCACAGTTACGTTGTCATCTTCCTTAACTATCTGAACAGTTTCTTTTAGCTCCTCATAATTTCTTTCAATCCATTCGTGATCTGCGGAGCTTACTGACAAAATTTGCATTTCTGTCGTGGGTACTGGCTTCGTATATATATTGAATGCGTAGAATGTGCTGTTCGTAATAGGTTATTCACATTCCTGTTTTCTTATTCATTATAAGATCTGCTCCCGGATTACTGCTATTTGATTTTGTGTTTACAACCAATTACCTGTGTGCAAAAGTCACGCCTTTATGCAACAGCACTTCAGTCAACTCCACTATATCTAAACACAAGTGCGCAGCTCGGTGGTTCGCGGTCGCGTTCTCGCTTCCCAAGCACGGGGTCCCGGGTGCGATTCCCGGCAGTGTCAGGGATTTTCACTTGCCTCGAGATGACTCGGTGTTTGTGTTGTCCTCGTCATTTCATCATAATTCATGAACGTGGTGGGATTGGACTGAGCAAAGTTGGGGAATTTGTACGGGCGCTGATAACCGCGCAGCTGAGCGACCCAGAAACCAAACATCAGCATCATCATCATGTTCATCTTCATTACCTAAATATAAGCTATCCGTTTCCCTCTTAAAATGCAATACTATACCTACCTGACTAATGGTTCTAAAATCCCAAGGTCCAACTGGTAGAATCTCAGTTTTGTTTTTCCTGATGACAACATCTGAGCAGTCTCCATCCGGTGATCCAAACCGCGGGCTATTTTACCTCCGTATTATTTTACCCAAGAGGATATCAGCATGATTAAGCCATACAACAGAGTTGCATATTACGTCTGTAGTTTCCCTTGCTTTCAATCGTTCGCAATACCAACATAGCAAGGCCACGTTGACTACTGTTACAAGTCCCGATCGGACAGTCATACAAACTGTTGCCCCTGCAACAACTGAAACAACTGATTGCCCTCTTCAGGAACCACATGTTAACCTGACCTCTCTGTAGACATGTCTGTGATGCAGGTGGGCGTACGGTATGACTATCTGTATCGTTGAGGCACGCGAGCGGGGCCATCGTGGAAGGGTCCAAGGTTCTTAATGGGCGTGTGAGGGGGGTGGGGTTGGGGGGCAGAGATACATGGTAAACAGTAGGTACTACAGAAAAAAATCTCTAAAAATAGAACAACGAAGATATGTTATATGTAGGTAGATTAGGTTGACGGTGCTGGCAGTAATGGACTTTACAGAAGGGTGGAAGTGGGGGAGAAATAGGTAAGGGAGAGAGGGAGTAACATGATAGATGTAAGAAACTGGGAGCATTTCCCTCACTGGCCGTTGATGTTAACTTTTTAGGAGAAAGGTATGATGTGCCAAAAGAAACTGCTTCAATTTTGATAAATGAGACTTGGTTTTGAGATTGGGAAGCTCATGCTGACTGATGATTCGATGAATACGCTTAGAGCACAGTAGCCACCTAACTATCTAGCAGCAACTATCGTAACTCGGCGTATGAAACATTGGCGTAGTGAAATAAATTTTTCAGACGAAATGAACATCATGGCTTGTTGTAAATCTCTCGAGTTTTTTACTACCAGTATTCTTCACAATAGTGAAGAATCAACAGGAAGAATGACTTCGCATCCTGTGGAAATACGTTCCAAAAATTCTGGAGAGCATAGCGGCAAGCAGTATTTTCAGTCCAGTTCAAGTAATTATCCAAAGTTACACTCAAGTTCTGCACCATTTTCTGATACGGAATTGAGATAACGCTGAGAAAAATAGGGAATGGCGCGAGACTTGAATGGACATCATCTTTCAGATGTAGAGACCGTCCTTCCAACTTTCATTTACGTCACACAACTCCTTGGTGTTGCGATGTTTTTTTTTTCAGTGTACTGATGATGGTCGAAGTGAAGAGAACATAAAACACAAACTGGCTGTAGTAAGAAAAGCGTTTCTGAAAAACATAAAAGGTGGCTAAGAGAAGGAATAAGTTGTTGGGACGCTTCCTGTGACATGAATGAGTATTCAGTTCGGTAACCGAGGGAATTGTGGGGACTAAAAATTGTATAAAGCATCCAAGATAACAAGAGGTGTTATTATCATTTAGTTTACTTCCCAAGTTTTGGAGCTCATATGAATACTACTGATTGATCATCATTCTTCTGGACGATTGCAATATGGGTCTTAAATAAAAGTGGATCACATTGCATAGAAAAGGTATTTAGTGTAGGAGAGAACCGACGAGATTTAGATATATACGTCGCTTGTTACCGTCGAATTACAAAAAATACTGGAAGCTATATGTGGCTTTTAACAAAACAGAAAACGCCCGCTACGCCATTAAGACGAAATGGAAACTCCACGGTCCTACGGGCCGGGAGCTAAATCAGAAATACGGGGTAAGTGGTGCGTTGAGCCCGGCGCGCTCAGCGATTTAATATCGCCACTCTGGGCTGGCTGCTTGGGCCACGGCCCCAGGTGAAACGAAGAATCCAATAATGGCAGGGGAGGTGCCACCCACCCCAGGCCTCGCCCTCTCTGCCGATACCTGATCCGGAGTACACAAATCACCCGTGAGACCGCCCCATGTCCCTTTCTCCAATCCTCCAGCAGGGCACCGCATCACAATACACTGCCGTTTCCGCGCATTTCGCTTCCATCGTGTGTATAGCGGCGTGGAATCTGTATCCTCAACAGGAGGCGCCGTAACAGAATATATCAAAACGAATCTTGTTTATTTTCTTCCTCTATAGCTATACGCTCAAATAAAGAAATAATATACATTGAAAAGCCAAAGAAACTGGTACACCTGCCTAATATCTTGTAGGACCCCCACGAGCACGCGGAAGTGTCGCAGCAAGACGTGGTATGGACTCGAATAATATCTGAAGTAGTGCTAGAGGAAACTGACACCATAATTCCTGCAGGACTGTCCATAAATCCGTAAGAGTACGAGGGGATGGAGATCTCTTCTGCACAGCACGCAGCAAGGCATCCCAGATATGCTCAATAATCTCCGTGTCTGGGGAGTTTGGTGGCCAGCGAAGTGTTTAAACTCCGAAGAGTGTTCCTGGAACCACTCTGCAGCAATTCTGGGCGTGTGGTGTTTCGCATTGTCGTGCTGGAATTTCCAAAGTCCGGTGGAACATGCAATGGACCTGAATGGATGCTTACCTGTCAGAGTCGTATATAGACGTATCATGGGTCCCACATCACTCCAACTGCACCCGCCCCACGTCTTTACAGGGCCTCCACGAGCTTGAACAGCCCCCTGCTGACATGCAGGGTCCATGGATTCATACGGTTGTCTCCAAACCCGCGTCCATCCGCTCGATACAATCTGAAACGAGACTCGTCCGACCAGGCAACACGTTTCCTGTCATCAACAGTGCAATGTCGGTGTTCACGGGCACAGGCGAGGCGTAAGGCTTTGTGTCGTGCAGTTATCGAGGGTACACGAGTGGGTCTTCGGTTCCGAAAGCCCATATCGATGATGGGCACAGGCGAGGCGTAAGGCTTTGTGTCGTGCAGTTATCGAGGGTACACGAGTGGGTCTTCGGTTCCGAAAGCCCATATCGATGATGTTTCGTTGATTGGTTCGCAAGCTGACACTTGTTGATGACCCAGCACTGAAATCTGTAGCAATTTGCGGAAGGTTTGCACTTCTTTCACGCTGAGCGATTTTCTTCAGTCGTCGTTGGTCCCATTCTTGCATGATCTTTTCCCGACCGCAGCGATTTCTGAAATTTGAAGGTTAACCGAATTCCTGATATTCACAGTAAATTCTTGAAATAGCCGTACGGGATAACGCTCATTTCGTCGCTGCCTTGGGCATGCTATGTCTCATTTGTCTCTGCCTACTTTAACGCCCTATTCACATTCTATTAAACTTCGGTAATGTGCTATTGTAGCAGCAGTGACCAATTAACAACTGCGAGAGACACTTTTTGTCTTATATAGGCATTGCCGACCGCAACGCTGTGTTCTTGCTGTTTACATATCTCTGTGTTTGAATGCGCATGCCTGTACCAGTTTCTTTGGCGCTTCAGTGTACGTTGCAGAAGAAACCAGTTGTCGTCATTTAGAAGGACATCAACACTGAGACGAAAAGTAAATGGTAAACGAAGTGTAAAAATTCACACACTGTAAGTAAGTTCAGGATAAAGCTGTTAAGGATTTCTTTTTCTTCTTTCGTCCTCATGGTCAAATGCACATGACATCTCATAGAAGCGATTGAGCTACTCAGTCTGATTCTGTCACTACCGGGAAAAAAAGAAATCGGCTGTTTGAATTGGAAATTTTGGAAATTTGTGGTAAGTTCGTATGGGACCAAACTGCTGAGATCATCAGTCCCTAGGCTCACACAGTACTTAAACTAACTTACGCTAAGGACAACACACACATCCATTCCCGAGGGAGGACTCGAACTTCCGACAGGTAGAGCGCGCAAACCTGACCAAGGGGTCTCAGATCGCATGGCTACCCCGCGCGGCTCGGTTGTCTAAGATTAACCTGTAACACTGATCATTGAGAAGGAAATCAGTTATGCTACGTTATTAGCAACGCCGCTAAGGCGACATGGCACAAACGTCAAATTCTCTCAAAGTCTACTGCATACTTTAGGATGGGTGTTATGCCAAAGCCAAGGCAGTCCCTGAGGGCCGGCAACCCTTATTACACCACAGAGGATGGCGTTGTCTATATCCAAGGCGTACCAAAAGCACCATGTTCAACACTGGCTATTTACATACAAGATAATGAAAACAGACTTGCGAGCACTATTTCAAGCAGGGGGAGCTCGAGCCACGGGATGCAGGAAGTATCACTTTGCCAAAACCTGACTGACCAGAGACAGCTATTTACGGGCTAGAACCAGCCCCGAAGTTCAGTTCACTCCTGATTCGACCTCGTGTACTTCGACCGCTGAAGATTACGTCTTCGTCTCTGAATTGGACTCATACTAGTGTGTGTGTGTGTGTGTGTGTGTGTGTGTGTGTGTGTGTGTGTGTGTGTGTGTGCTACAGTGAACTTTTGTTTGCCTGAATTAGGAGACTTTACTGGCATCGTTTTTGTTACCTTTTCGTTTTTTGATCAGTCATCAACCTTGTGAACTTACCTCAATAAAAGTTGTGTTTGTGAAAAATTGCAAATTGTCAGTCAGAACAATGGGAATGATTATTACTTCAGCACAACAGTGCCATTTCGGTAGGGATAACGCCATCTACATTCTGTATACATGGTTTTCCGAAACTGTTCGTTAAAAATAACACAGGAGGTAGAGAGAACAAAAGAAATGTTTCGATAAGGAACATATGTTCTCCGAGTCAACTTGTAATGTTTTGGAATATTTTATTAGTTTTGCTGACCTAAGATCTTGTATTCGTGTCAGTGTCGCTGACATTCCGCTTGTCTGGGCACATGTGACCCACGAGGTACTCGACCTCGTGCTCATGAACAGCAGTCCGGTGTTCATGTGCAGGCCGGCATTCTCGGTGACAGCTTTATCGGACCATATATTCTTCCAGTCTGCCCCAATGGGCGGATATATCGCATCTTCATGGAATATGTGTTGCCAAAACTAATAGAGGACGTACCTCTGAATGTTAGATAAAGAACGTACTTCGAGCACGATGAGGTGCTAGCCCATTTCAGTACTGCTGTGAGGATTATGTGAGAGCCAGATTGGGCAATCGATGGATCGGCCGAGGTGGCCTGGCCACCAGGTCACATGACCCCACGTGTCTGGATTTCTTTCTCTGGGCATATGAAGCAGCTGGTATGTGAAATCGTTCTGAAAATGGACGAAGACCTCGTCGCTAGAACTGCCCTCGCTGCTGGTACCATTGCGGACACGCCAGGAATTTTCTAACGTACTCAGTAATTAATGTTCCGACGATGTACTGCGTGCATACAGGCGAGTGGTCGAGCAGTTGAAAGGAAGTGAAGGAGGTTAGAGCTTCACCTTCCGTCGACATCGGTGTCATTAGAGTCGGCCTGCAATCGAGCAGTTCCGGTGAATGCCACTGCTGTAATTATCATGCTCAGCTACCTTCTGTGTAAATCGTCTCTAGCATCAGAAACTGCCGTCAGGGACTGTATGTGCCACAACTAAATACATTTGTTTTGACAATTGCTACTTCCTGTATTAATTTGAATGAATAGCTTCGGAACACCCTGTATAAAAAAAACATATATGCATTGTGTTTCTCTGTCAGAAAAGTTTGTTATTTACTGTCCTTCGTGTTGGTGCAGTTTTATTCTCCAACAGTGTGTATCATTTAGATTTAAGCTAAACGTGTTGTGAGTCAACACTGACAGTGTGTAACGGCTCATACCTCACCCGAATTAGTAAACAAATTAGAACGAGATGTGGAAGATTACTCGCGTGACACATTACTGCTAACGGCGTAAGTCGCTCTTTACGAACTGCTGCATATGCAGAGCTGCGTTCACCAATTCGCAACGAAGAGGTCTGTCAATTTTCCTTCTGTCCTAGCTTGACGGATGGGGAAGTTTGATTACCTCGTGTCTTCTACAGTTGTCTCGATGTCCCCACTGGTTTTCTTCTCCGTCGGTCGCAGATCCTAATATGCAACCAATGAACAGTGAATAGTAGTAGCACTCCGTCGTCAGGCCGCGATTGGCCTACCGGGACCATCCGACCGCCGTGTCATCCACAAAGGAGGATGCGGATCTGAGGGGCATGGGGTCAGCATACAGCTCTCCCGTTCGTTATGATGGTATTCTTGACCGAAGCCCCTACTATTCGGTCGAGTAGCTCCTCAATTGGCATCACGAGGCTGAGTGCACCCCGAAAAATGGCAACAGCGCATGGCGGCTGGATGGTCACCCATCCAAGTGCCAGCCACGCCTAACAGCGCTTAACTTCGGTGATCTCACGGGAACCGGTGTATCCACTGCGGCAAGGCCGTTGCCCAATGAACAGTGAATACTGTAATGGAAAATTGGAATATCTCAACGCAGCTACAGTGAAAGTCTCAAGATAAAGACATACCACCTGATTTCTACTGCTCTCAATCTTACAGTCAATAAAATGAATCGTTATAATATGAAATCATCCGAGAGCCTGTTCAGCAGTAATGTCTCCATCAAACATCGCGCATCATGGAAATTCATAAAATTATCTGCACACGATTTTGCTGACAGTACAATGTCGTACACAAACGTTTTCCGTAGCTATTCCAGTAGCAATTTACTTTTACGCGAACTTAGGAAGCGTACATGGCACGCACGCATTCCCTGTAGGAAACAGCTTACGTTGACATGCATGCAGACGGGACTTAGGCCTCGAGACGCGATAACCAACGTCACGGGACACAGCGCCTTCTGCACGCGGAACGAGCTGGTTGACATGATTTAGCACTCGCAACGCTCTCCAGCGGCAGTTGTCGGCTTGATTTGGCTCGCAAAGCAAACAGCTTGCTCACGAAAACGTAAGCGCGTAGAATTCCTATGTTAGCCCAATTTAAACGGACATTTCCTCTCCTGACCATGTTGTTCTATCTGTATATATACTCCTGGAAATGGAAAAAAGAACACATTGACACCGGTGTGTCAGACCCACCATACTTGCTCCGGACACTGCGAGAGGGCTGTACAAGCAATGATCACACGCACGGCACAGCGGACACACCAGGAACCGCGGTGTTGGCCGTCGAATGGCGCTAGCTGCGCAGCATTTGTGCACCGCCGCCGTCAGTGTCAGCCAGTTTGCCGTGGCATACGGAGCTCCATCGCAGTCTTTAACACTGGTAGCATGCCGCGACAGCGTGGATGTGAACCGTATGTGCAGTTGACGGACTTTGAGCGAGGGCATATAGTGGGCATGCGGGAGGCCGGGTGGACGTACCGCCGAATTGCTCAACACGTGGGGCGTGAGGTCTCCACAGTACATCGATGTTGTCGCCAGTGGTCGGCGGAAGGTGCACGTGCCCGTCGACCTGGGACCGGACCGCAGCGACGCACGGATGCACGCCAAGACCGTAGGATCCTACGCAGTGCCGTAGGGGACCGCACCGCCACTTCCCAGCAAATTAGGGACACTGTTGCTCCTGGGGTATCGGCGAGGACCATTCACAACCGTCTCCATGAAGCTGGGCTACGGTCCCGCACACCGTTAGGCCGTCTTCCGCTCACGCCCCAACATCGTGCAGCCCGCCTCCAGTGGTGTCGCGACAGGCGTGAATGGAGGGACGAATGGAGACGTGTCGTCTTCAGCGATGAGAGTCGCTTCTGCCTTGGTGCCAATGATGGTCGTATGCGTGTTTGGCGCCGTGCAGGTGAGCGCCACAATCAGAACTGCATACGACCGAGGCACACAGGGCCAACACCCGGCATCATGGTGTGGGGAGCGATCTCCTACACTGGCCGTACACCACTGGTGATCGTCGAGGGGACACTGAATAGTGCACGGTACATCCAAACCGTCATCGAACCCATCGTTCTACCATTCGTAGACCGGCAGGGGAACTTGCTGTTCCAACAGGACAATGCACGTCCGCATGTATCCCGTGCCACCCAACGTGCTCTAGAAGGTGTAAGTCAACTACCCTGGCCAGCAAGATCTCCGGATCTGTCCCCCATTGAGCATGTTTGGGACTGGATGAAGCGTCGTCTCACGCGGTCTGCACGTCCAGCACGAACGCTGGTTCAACTGAGGCGCCAGGTGGAAATGGCATGGCAAGCCGTTCCACAGGACTACATCCAGCATCTCTACGATCGTCTCCATGGGAGAATAACAGCCTGCATTGCTGCGAAAGGTGGATATACACTGTACTCGTGCTGACATTGTGCATGCTCTGTTGCCTGTGTCTATGTGCCTGTGGTTCTCTCAGTGTCGTGCTGACATTGTGCATGCTCTGTTGCCTGTGTCTATGTGCCTGTGGTTCTGTCAGTGTGATCATGTGATGTATCTGACCCCAGGAATGTGTCAATAAAGTTTCCCCTTCCTGGGACAATGAATTCACGGTGTTCTTATTTCAATTTCCAGGAGTGTATAAATAAAAATTTCAGTATCCGCTCACTTAGATATACGTAACATCAATGATTACAGCAATTATTTCTGTATATTTCATAGGAAGGTTCCTGAGCCTTGTAGGAAATGCAAAGGTGAAAAAAAGAAGTTTGTCTACAGCAGGATGCGAATCCTCTACCCGTGGTTCGGTAACGTGACACCTTAACCAACTACGCTATGCTGAGACTCTGCTTGTATTGAGTTCATGTTTTATGTTACACTCTTCTGAAGAGTTTAATCACCGAAATGTTTTTAATTGACGTTTAATTATAACATATCCTAACAATACGAAACGCGTGTGCCATTTTATTAAAACGGCGCACTCCCGTAACACACGGACAATAACGTGAAAATAACTACGAAATTCTTTAAAGACCAATATGACGTTTCGCATCAGTCCAGTACAACAGATCGTACCGATAACGATTCGTTTTCGAGACATCCAACGTGCTAGTGTTTAGATACAGGACAAACTAAACACGGCAGTTTAAACTGAACACAACAAATGAAACATGACGTCTTGCTTTCTGCTTGTGACATAATGAGCGATCTTGCTTCCTATTGGTTGTACCTTACATGGCATATTGCCGAAATATCGTAGAGCTTATTTTGTATTTCATCGGATGAAATGGCTCCTCACGGCGAAACAGCAGGAAGTGACGTCACAAAACTCGTAGAGTACCACGTCAATCTTTGCTAACTCGTGCCGGCCGGAGTGACCTTGCGGTTCTAGGCGCTACAGTCTGGAACCGAGCGACCGCTACGGTCTCAGGTTCGACTCCTGCCTCGGGCATGGATGTGTGTGATGTCCTTAGGTTAGTTAGGTTTAATTAGTTCTAAGTTCTAGGCGACTGATGACCTCAGGAGTTAAGTCACATAGTGCTCAGAGCCATTTGAACCATTTTTTTGCTAACTCGTCCCGTGTGCCGACGGTGTAACAGCCTGTTCAGGGAGCGCTTGTGATTGGTTGGTTCCTCTCGCTAATGATTTACAACATTAGCTGAATTTTTTAATTTAGCTTTGAGGTGAATTTAGATATATTTAAAGTACAGTTAGGAAGCCATTAGTGTCGATATGGTCTTCAGTGTTGTTAGAAATGTGCACTGACACTGAAACGGTAGATATAAGTAATTAAAGTTATGCACATAGGTCCAACCAAGTAGGAGAATCGCTGCTCTCTTTACACATTCCAGCATGATAATGCATATACTCACACCATCGTTTCCGCATTTAACGGCCACCGTCCGCTTGGTGGACGGTTTAAAAATGTTCAATTGTGTGTGAAATCTTATGGGACTTAACTGTTAAGGTCATCAGTCCCTAAACTTACACACTACTTACGCTAAATTATCATAAGGACACACACACACACACACATGCCTGACGGAGGACTCGAACCTCCGCCGGGACCAGCCGCACAGTCTATGAGTGCAGCGCCTTACACCGCTCGGCTGATACCGCGCGGCTTGGTGGGACGGGTAGGTCTACCAATATTGCCTACTCGCTGACTTACAGTAGTGTGAGCCTTTATACTGTATGACAAAACGTGATAGATCGTGGGCTGAAATGTGGCATAAATGCTACGAGTGGAACACAAGGACCATGAATCGATCTCAGTACCCTAGGGAAATCCGACCTAATTTGAAATACAGCTACAATTTTGCCCCGTAGCATTACTTATCGAAAATTGTTGGACGTGACGAAGTTTCCAATGATGCACGCGTGATTCAGTACATCGTATGCAATGGGCGACTGTCTTTGACCTGACACACAGGAAAGTGACACTAAAGTTTAACGGAGTTCCTTGGAGCGGCGGCTACTAACAGCTTCGCTGGCGAAAGTTGGAAAGGGCTGGTTTTGTTTGTGGCACTCCTGATGGAACTACTGCATGCTGTTTTAGTTTTTGAGATTCTCCCATATTACTGTGTGTAGGAATCACATTTCCTTTATCGTTCCCCGCATTAAGTCACAGCACATTATTCACTTACGATGTTTCTTTCACACGCAGTAAATCCATCCCCTCAGGATACCTTATTCTACTTCTGATGTTTCTTTCACACACAGTAAATCCACTTCCTTACTGATGTCTTGCGTGAACTGGAACTCGGTAATTTGCGTAAGTATTTGAGCATCGGCCGTGTGGGCGAATGTTTTAACGCAGTCTGTCAGTCTCCTTTCTTCTATAATGTGTATGTAGCCTCTCTTAGCTGGAGGCAAGCCATTTAAATACACTGGGAACTTTCTGTCGTAAATTACTTTCTAATTTTGACTGGAATACTCTCTTTCAAAATCTGAAGGTGGCAGGGGTAAAATACAGGGAGCGAATGGCTATTTACAATTTGTACAGAAACCAGATGGCAGTTATAACAGTCGAGGGACATGAAAGGGAAGCAGTTGTTGGGAAGGGAGTAGGACAGGGTTGTAGCCTCTCCACGATGTTATTCAATCTGTATATTGAGCAAGCAGTAAAGGAAACAAAAGAAAAGTTCGGAGTAGGTATTACAATCCATGGAGAAGAAATAAAAACTTTGAGGTTCGCCGATGACATTGTAATTCTGTCAGAGACAGCAAAGGACTTGGAAGAGCAGTTGAACGGAATGGACAGTGTCTTGAAAGGAGGGTATAAGATGAACATCAACAAAAGCAAAACGAGGATAATGGAACGTAGTCGAATTAAGTCGGGTGATGCTGAGCGAATTAGATTAGGAAATGAGACACTTAAAGTAGTAAAGGAGTTTTGCTATTTGGGGAGCAAAATAACTGATGATGGTCGAAGTAGAGAGGATATAAAATGTAGACTGGCAATGGCAAGAAAATCGTTTCTGAAAAAGAGAAATTTGTTAACATCGAGCATAGATTTAAGTGTCAGGAAGTCGTTTCTGAAAGTATTTGTATGGAGTATAGCCAAGTATGGAAGTGAAACATGGACGATAAATAGTTCGGAAAAGAAGACAATAGAAGCTTTCGAAATGTGGTGCTACAGAAGAATGCTGAAGATTAGATGGGTAGATCACATAACTAACGAGGTGGTACTGAATAGGACTGGGGAAAAGAGGAGTTTGTGGTACAACTTGACTAGAAGAAGGGATCGCTTGGTAGGACATGTTCTGAGGCATCAAGGGATCACCACTTTAGTATTTGAGGGCAGCGTGGAGGGTAAAAATCGCAGAGGGAGACCAAGAGATGAATACACTAAGCAGATTCAGAAGGATGTAGGTTACAGTAAGTACTGGGAGATGAAGAAGCTTGGAAAGGATAGAGTAGCATGGAGAGCTGCATCAAACCAGTGTCAGGACTGAAGACCACAACAACAACACATGTCTTAAAAGGACTCTAGTTGGTATTTTCCTTTTTGTAGAATGCTCACAGGGGTGCATCTTACAAACTTATGTTAATGCACTGAAAAAAAGTGGATACGCCACTAATTACGACATACACGGCGTTCGTTTTAACTGAAGAAATGCCTTGAAAACTATACAGCGGACCAAAAAAGTTATAATTCGAATTTGTTTCGTCGTTTCGTGACAGACTGCGCTGTAATCGGAGGTAAAGAAATGGGTACACAATCATGCTACTTAAAGGCCCCCAAGGGCACATGGGACCTCACCCCTACGCTGAGAGGATAGGACTGACCAGTGCTCCATAACTTCTAATTGGAAACCACATTCGCAACGTCAGATTTCTCCGAAATATTGAACATGATGCTACTCGACGCGCTACCGTGGCCGTGTAGCGAACTGTGACGTATCGTAACAGGCAGTACACTGCGAATGGAGCTCACGCACCATGCAGACGTAGCAAGCATTACAATACTTGCGCAGTGGTTATTGCCTACACACTTACCTATCATTTGGAGAACAGTCGTGCAAGTGGACGATGAACATTGCAAACACAGAAGAAAAAAATTGGATTGATGGTTCAAATGGCTCTGAGCACTACAGGACTAAACTTCTGAGGTCATCAGTCCCCTAAAACTTAGAACTACTTAAACCTAACTAACCTAAGGACATCACACACATCCATGCACGAGGCAGGATTCGAACCTATGAACGTAGCGGCCGCGCGGTTCCACACTGTAGCGCCTCGAACCGCTCGGCCACTCCGGCCGGCAATTGGATTGATCCTGATATACGGAGAGTGTAGGAGAAATATTGAGGCTTCTATTGCCTTGCATTCCGAACGTTTCCATAGAAAGGTCTCTCTCGTTCGTTCTTTTAAAAGGTTGTGAACGCTTTTATATCTGATGGCAGCGTACAGACCGGCAAAAGGAAATGATGCAATGTGTTACAGGGGAAGCTAATGAAATAGCTGCACTAGCGGCAGTGCACTACAACGCAAGGGTAAGCACCCAGCATTACACAGCGATTCCCGTATGTCCATAGAAAGTATTGTCACAATACTCATCGTCATAAGTACCACCCACACCGCGTGTCACTGCATCAAGAACTTCTGGCCCCAGTTTCCATAACCGGGTAGTATTTTGTGAAGGGGGCGTCAACAAAAGCAAACGACCCGCACGTTCTTTGCCGAGGTATCATTTTCCGATGAGTCTACAGCGTTAACCAGCGTAACATGCATTACTAGAGCGTAGACAATCTCCACTGCTTACGGCAAGTTGACCATCAAAGTACTCGGTCAGCTAATGTATGGTGTGGCATCATGGGCAACAAACTCATTCGTCCGCATTTTATCGACGGCAATTTGAACTGGCGCAAATATCGAACGTTTTTGGAGCAGGAACTACCGGAACTACTGCAGGATGTCGCCCTGGACCTTCGACAACATATGTTGTTTTAGCATGACTGTTTCCCAGCGCGTAATGCAATTGAAGCACGGGAGATATTAGACGGTGTCTGCAATGGTTGGTGGATCGGCGGAGGTGGCACGATTAATTGGCTCGCTAGATCGCCGGATTTGAGGATATTTAAAAGATAAGGTGTACCATCAAGTGCCAATTAGCTGTGAAGATATAATCGATCGCATAGGAAACACCTGTGCTGACAATCCTCCAGATATGATTCTGTCCTGTGTACAGTCATTTGAAAAGCGGATCATTAAGTCTATTGACATTGGCGGTACTGCGTTTGAACACTTCCTTTAATTGGAAAAGTGGAGTAGTGTTCGCCTCGAGCCAAGGCCACAGTGGCGCGCCGAGTTGTCGGAGTATTACGACATTGTGAATGGGGTTTCCAATTAGGAGTTATGAAATATTGGCCTGTTTACCCACGCAGTACGGATGTAGGTTCCACGTACCGCTGGATATTCAAGGGCCTTTGAGTAGCATGTCGTAAACCACGATAGTGTAGCAATTTCTATTTTTCCTTTTACAGCGCTATCTGTGGTGAAACGAAGAAGCCGGCCACTGTGGCCGAGCGGTTCTAGGCGCTTCAGTCAACAATTCGCAAAACTGGACACGGAAATGTGTATTCGTGTCTATATATTTTAATGAACAGCCGACACGGTAGCTCAGCGTGCTCGGCCAGCTGCTCTCTGTAATAAAAAACTGAGTGAAGGGATCGACAACGAACTTCAACGGGTGTCATGTGACGTCCGCCACGACAAAACACAACGAACGAAATGCAAAAGAAAAAAGAAAAGAAAAGAAAAAGGTCCCGAATCACGCGGCTGCTGCATTCGCAGGTTCGAATCCTGCCTCGGCCATGGATGTGTGTGATGTCCTTAGGTTAGTCAGGTTTAAGTAATTCTTCTAAGTCTAGGGGACCGAAGACCTCAGATGTTAAGTCCCATAGTGCTTAGAGCCATTTGAACCATTTTGAAACGAAGAAAATGCTTCAGACACAACGCAAGCAGATTTTGCCGTAGAATCGTAATCTGCAATAAAAGACGCGGGTTCATATTGAAGATTTGAAATTTGCCTCCGCCATCCACGCACAGAGTGGGGTGGGGTCAAGTGTGGTATCATTTGATGTCCCCCTCAGCCGGCCGGATTGACCGAGCGGTTCTAGGCGTTACAGTCCGGAACCGCGTGACTGCTACGGTCGCAGGTTTGAATCCCGCCTCGGGGACGGATGTGTGTGATGTCCTTAGGTTAGTTAGGTTTAAGTAGTTCTAAGTTCTATGGGACTGATGACCTCAGAAGTTAAGTCCCATAGTGCTCAGAGCCATTTGAACCATTTTTTTTATGTCCCCCTCCGAGAGAAATAAATTGGAATTAATTGTTTTTTTTTTTATCTGACGTGTAGGTTTCGAGATATTTCAATATCTTCAGTTAAGACGAACACCCTGTATAAGCGTACTTATTTAGCATTTGGTGAAAGGAAAGGGGTGTGTGGATAGGGGCTACAGTTTTGTTGCTTGGCTGTGGTAATGCTGTTTCATAAATTATGTGCACTGTGAAAAACAAGTTGAATTCTTAACATAATCACTGTTGGAGAACTTTTGCATTCTCTCTGTTGATTGCTTATAGCCGGCCGGTGTGGCCGTGCGGTTAAAGGCGCTTCAGTCTGGAACCGCGTGACCGCTACGGTCGCAGGTTCGAATCCTGCCTCGGGCATGGATGTGTGTGATGTCCTTAGGTTAGTTAGGTATAATTAGTTCTAAGTTCTAGGCGACTGATGACCTCAGAAGTTAATTCGCATAGTGCTCAGAGCCATTTTTGATTGCTTATACTGTTAACTAGTGAATTCACTTTATATGTCAGTATTGTTTTGTTATCATCTAAATACAGCAAAGCTAAACCACACCTTGTCCACGTCTGTGTTATTTTCTCTTATGTTTGGTCCCATCTTCCATAATTACCTGTTCAAGGCCATTACAACCATGCAACAGGCGATGACCTGTGATCCGCCTTAACTCTATCTTCCTCTCCATATTTCATCCTCTAGTAACTGTGAAGCTACAACTTTTTATCACCTGCAAGTTTCAACGTCGCAATATAATGAACAGGGCATCCAGTGACCGATGTAGAGTACATTTCTTGGGGCACCCAGTGACCACGTGCAGTACATTCCTTTGAATTAGAATCAAGTCGCCTCTCACCAAACTCCGAATTAGTGTGTTTATATGTGGCAGTAAGTGTAGTATCCACTCCTATGTTTGTTTTTCAGTATATTCTTATAGGTTTGCATCTTGCACAGGCTGCACCCACAAGTGAGTAGTACAGATTTTTCTTGTAAGGGTGAATCCAGTTACTTTAAAGTTTTCAGTTGCATGTCAGGTATTTTCAACGCTCAACCATTCGTATGTGTAGAAGTCTGAGGTTGTCTTGCTCATTCAAAATATACGATGAGGTAGTATGATGAAACGGTGTCAAATGGTCTTTCACTTTCATAAAGGTAGTTATAAAGAACCAAGCAAAGTCAGATGCACTGTATAACCTGTCTTCACCCTGCCTAGACGTGCTTTCAGACAACAAGTAGCAATCTTAAAACTGGCTTAAATGTAATAGGATTCTCTTTATACATATCTGCTGCTACTTTACAACATGTAGGCGTACATCCTGCTGGACAGGGACAGGAAACATATGTAATGTATTGAATATAGCGTATATACACTTACATGGTCCGTGTAGATGTTATAACAAACTCCAGTTTTAAAGACCATGACGAGATGAAGTGTAATGTTGATCAGATATAGCGAAATAACATTTGATGTTGTTACGTACCTAGTAGACATGGATTTAGTGGACAGAAAAGAGAACAGAAACTGAAGGGAGGCGAGCAGTTCTGTTTTAACAAGTAGCAGGAGGTCGACTCAGTGACACAAAAACAATACCATTTCGATAGAGATCCCCCCCCCCCCCTCTAACTACCACCTATCACTGTCGATCTAATGACGGTGGCCCATTAATAGTAGGAGGAAGAATCTTAGCCAATAAGCACACCTCTTCGGAAAAGCGCAGGAAACACTTCCATAAGTGAATGCGAAATTCTTCACAGTGACATAATCGATTTCGTACGGGCCACCTTCCATGGCCTAATTCTACAAACCATGAAACAAGAACACAGTTCAACCTACTTTTTACACTTTTTAAAATATCGGAATAAGTACAAGACATGCGATGCTCGCCATTTTCCCCCCATTCGATAAAAGAAACAAGGAAAGCGGCTCCATTACAGAACGACGGAGGAGAAAAATGAGCTGTATGGAACCCGATCTAAAATACGCAATACCAGCTTGTGTGGGTGACGATCCTTCAGTCAGCACTGTTTAATTTGCCCGTGAAATGCCTTTGGCACAGAGTACTGCATGGAAAGCGGAAGAGCTACTACATCCCTACCATTCATGGCTACTGTAAGATGTAACCCTCTGAGATCTACCTAATTGTGGCTAAAGATTATTACTAATGTTTATTATTGGCAAGTACACAAGTACCCAATGATTCAAAATCCACTGCTTCCGCAGATATACTGAGCTTTTTTGACACCATATTTTCGTCTAGAGCAGCATAGTGCTTCTGTAGAATTTACTTTAGTTCTGAATAATAAGAAAAACTTTCTATGATGGTAGTTTGTTTCCTTACACTGGCAGCTCATATTAGAATTTGTTAATTAAGCATCTAGACTGGCTGACGATAAAATCATTCGAAGCGAAAATACTATTCCAGTTCGAGTGATGTACAATATGTTCAGCTCCTGTTGATGTTGCCACGCCGTCCCTCCCTGCCTTAAAGTTGGACAGCTTCTTTTGAAATGGTGGATTGTCGTGTCAGTCGAGCTATATGTCTGAATTACGTCACGTGTTTTACTTCAAATTTATAACTGAGCTGAAGACTAATTTTGTGCACTATTCAGCGCATGGTAATAGAAATGGGACTCACTCAAAGAGTGTTGTTTCTGTTGTCATGCACATCATCTTTGCACTACGTTGATCGTACAGGGGGCACTAGACGATAGAAAGGTTAAAAAACTATATAATTTCCAGATTTAAGATTGTGTATAACAAATGATAATCTTCAATTGGGAGGGCACGAATCTGGAATCAGAGTTTGTAAGACAGGGTATTTTGAAAGCTATACATCATCGCATGTATAGCTTTCTGTTTATTGTTCTTTTTCTCGTACTTTTTTCCCGCATCAGCGCAGGGTAGGCACGGTTATATACGAATCTGGCGTGGTTAATTCAAGAGGTGACCGGATGCTCATCCTGTCTCTCTCGGTCCCCCCCCCCCCCCCCCCCCCCCGCCCCACCTTCCCAGGCCGACATCCTCCTCCTCCGCTGGACGGAATATGTGTGCCCTATCCGCCTGCATGTAGTGTTATTTATGCGCAAGTGAGCGAAAGTATTCAAAATGTTTATGAATTGTGTAACTGAGGCAGGACTTCGATACCAACCTGGCATTCACCTAGTAGGATGTGGGAAACCACCTAAAACCACATCCAGGCTCGACGGCACGCCGACCCTCACCGTTAATTCACCGGTCGGATTCGATTCCGAGCCGGCGCATGGCCCTATCCCGAAAACGGTGGTTTAGCTCGCACGGGTATTCAGATACCTTAATTAGTTACTGTTAATCACAACATTGGCTTTTGTGTGAATCAAGGTAAGCTTATTATGATTTGTTTGGACTGAGATAGCTCAGCTGCTTCAAAAGACTATTTTTAAAAAGTGTAAAAAGTAGATTGAACTGTGTTCTTGTTTCATGGTTTGTAGAATTAGGTTATGGAAGCTGTCCCGTACGAATCCAATTATCTCACTGAAAAGAATTTCGCATTCTCTTATGGAAGGGGGAGGGCGATCTCTATCGAAATGGTATTGTTTTTGTATCACCGTGTCGACCTCCTGTTACTTGTTATCTCACACGCCCTGTCTGGATAGTTACTTCCGAGATGGCGGTATGGCACGAATCTTCATCTGTGTTGAAAGAAAATTCATTTTTCAGATATCTCAACTGCTTCCCGAAGTTTTCTACTACAAATTTTACTTTCTTTGACTAGAACTACGCTATGCTATTAAAACGTTTATCCTCACCATTGTCCTTCTGTTGCTCCGCTGTTGCAAATTTCAAAATTGATTTCAAGCTTGAGGCACGCGTGTTCTTTCATACATTCTCTTAATTTACATCTGGATCTCTACACGTCACAACACACCTCACCGTGTGTGGTGGAGGAGACTTCTAGCACCACTGTCATTTCCCTCCTCCCCTGTTCCATTGACGAATTGGGCGTGTGAAGAGCGACTGTCGGTAAACCTACGCATGATATCTAATTTCTCAAAGTTTTTCCGTCGTGGTCATTTCGCGAGACATATTTGTGAGAGAAACTTGCACGTTGCTCAGCTCTTCTTGGAAGTTCTCGCAAATTCGAACGGTAAGCTTCTCCGTGATACAAATCGCCTCTCTTGTAGCATCTACCACTGGAGCTTGTTTAACATCTCCGTACAACTCCCGCACTTACTAAACGATAATTTGATGAAATGTGCAGCTCTTCTTTGATCACCTCTCTCTCTTCTGTTAATCTGATCGTTCAAGGGCTCCACACTGACGAGCAATAATCAAAAATCGGAGTTACTGTCTTTCTGTGTGCCACTTCTTTCCTTAATGTCAGCCTGGAATATACGCTGCACGATATTTCATTGTACACGCGTAATTTTCTTAAAGTTTTACTTGGCGATGCAACAGACATCAGAGCACCAAAGAAGCGAGTAAAGCAGCAACACACACGCCGCAGTGCTACATAATAAGGTATTAAGAAGTCATACTTCGTAATTTCAGCGCCAGGGCACCACTGCGATAACCAAAAGTTGCAGCTCGGTGACCCAGAATAATTACTGAATTACCATAGTGAGGCAAAGAGCGCTGACGAGGCGAATAAACTAGGGCAAGTGCGATCTTACGCTCACAGGCAATGCACCATAAACACAGGCTCAGCTCTTTAAAAAATAACGGGGCTTCCGGAGCTCAAAGACCCACCCGGTCTTGCCACCATCCTGTCCGTGTCACTGGAACCAGAGATAATGACAGTCTATCGAGTTTCAGTGAAACTATGATAAGCTGGTCGATGTTGCCGAATTCAGCACTGAGATGCAGCCCACAGGCATGGTCAGCAGTTTGTGCCTGCTGGTACATCGTGGATGAAGAGAAGATTGGTGTGAGGCCAACCCTCCACCAGTGAGGGTCAATCGGGACGATCTGCAAGCTGCCATCTCCACCCTGACCAAGTGTGCCGCATTCACGGGGCTCCCTGATCTATCCACAAACATCGACTGCAGCCTTGGTCGATTCACGGTGCATGACGAGGAGTAGTCGTCACGACAACCAACATCCCGGACCTCACTACGAGAGCGCTGAGGTGTGAGCCGTGCTGTACCGCGGAGCGTCCTGGAATGCGACGCCTTCCTTTCCCCACGCTGCCGCCCTGCCGCCAGCACAGCAGGTTGCCGTGGTTCACTGACATCTGGCAGTGACGTCACGACTCGCTGACGAGGCATCAGCATTTCTGGGTGGCACGCGCTTGTGCCTGTCCACTATCCAACGCCACAAGACACTTAACTACTGTTCTAATCTAACCTGAGAAATAACTGATATTGCAAGTATCGTTGTGTCGCTGATGCCTCCCTCACTCCGTACTCAGCCTCCAGCACACAGTGTGTCCCCATCTCCTTGGGTTATAACACGAGTGTGTGTTTGCGTGGTTATTCCACTTTAGGCCGGCGCGAACGGTTACTCACAAGGGGAACTCCCAGTCACCCCTCAGCCAGATTTAGTGGTAAGATGGTCCAGTGGTGAGCCCATCAAAAACTGAACATAGATCAAGCATGAAAACAGAGAGAAGGTGTACTGACTGCCTACCACATGGCCGGCCGGGTTGGCGGTTCTAGGCGCTGCAGTCTGGAACCGTGCAACCGCTACGGTCGCAGGTTCGAATCCTGCCTCGGCCATGGGTGTGTGTGATGTCCTTAGGTTAGTTAGGTTTAAGTAGTTCTAATTTCTAGGGGACTGATGACCTCAGAAGTTAAGACCCATAGTGCTCAGAACCATTTTCTACCACATGTTATGAATCTTGCGTTCCGTTTTGGGAGTTTTGACTCTTGAATTCCATTGTTGTAACATAGTTCACACCCGTTTATTTGTTATTTTTCATATTTTTCTATGCGGTTTCTCGCGTGCTTGCAATATTTATAGCATTTGCATGCGACGGTAATGTGTTCTTACCAATGACACATATTGTATAACCAATGTGTAGTATGACAACTACCAAGACTGCAGAAGGAGAACAGACACGTCAAGCACCTAACGGAAAGTTCATAAATTTTATGAGAAAGAAAAAGGGGCAAGAGGGATATCTGAACACGGGCCTCCCGCTTGGCAGTCCAACACGGTGACCACGGAGCCGCGACCCCGCGGGTGTAGCAATTCGCTCAATGTTGCATATCTTGTGCTTGGACGGTTCACTGTTTCTATTTTGCTTCTTCTTTCACTGTTCAGTAGACCTTTTTCCTGTTTTCATGCTTGATATGCGTTCAGTTTTTGGTGGGCTATCCACTGGGTCATTTTACCAATAAATGGGGCGTTTCCCTTGTCAGATGCATTTCACGGTTGTTATCGTTTCCAGTAACTTGTTGCCAATAGAGTAATCGAAAAGCAGTGGATCTCCTCCCATATTTACACGCAATATGCTGTTTTAGTGTACGTTCAGGGTCAGCTGCCATTCACAGCAGAAATCATTGCTCCAATGCTGGTCCACCTGCATTCCACTGCAGCCCAATGATTTGCAGTCTCCCCGTGGGTAACAGCGTCGTCTGCAGTGTGTCTCGTGGAGCTGCCGACGTTATCCAAAACGTAATTTATTCGTGTTTTATACAGAAACGGCCCTACAAAACTCCTTTGAACGAAGGAAGATTTAGTCCCATCGACATCAAGGCCATAAGAGACTGAACACAACCTCGGATCGTTTCAACCATGGGGAAGGAAATCCGCCGCACCCTTCCAAAGGAACCATCGCAGCATTTGCCTGGAGCGATTTAGGAAAATCACGGAAAAGCAGAATTTGAGTGCGGAGACATGGATTGGAACTATAATCCTCCTGAATGCAAGTACAGTATGCTAACCACAGCACAACCTCGCTTGACCACTCCTGTGGAGGTACTCCTAAAATTTCCTTTAAATCTGTCTATCCAGTCAAAAATTTTGTCCGTTACTCGGTCAGCTCATATAATATTCATTAAACGTGAGTGTGGAACTGTGTGGAATGCCAACCGAAACTGATAAAAAAAATGGCATTGACCGGGATGCCACCGTCTACGGTGCTCTGGACTTCATGGATGAATGGAGCCAGCTAAGTTTCACTATCTGTTAGATTGTACGGTCAAGTGTGTGTGAACTTCTAAGGTACCAAACTGCCGAGGTCATCGGTCCCTATACTTACACACTACTTAAACTAACTTATGCTAAGAACAACACACACCCATGCACGAGGGAGGACTCGAACCTCCGACGGGAGTGACCCCGCAGTCAGTTTTATTTAATTTAATCGTATGGCTAGGGCCCCCCGTCGGACAGACCCTTCGCCGGGTGCCGGTCTTTCAATTTGACGCCACTTCGGCGACCTGCAGTCGGTGAGGATGATAGGATGATGATGAGGAGAGCATAACACCCAGCCGGGAATCGAACCCGGGTCCAGAGGATTGACAATCCGTCACGCTTGCCGTTCAGCTACCGGGGGCGGACTCGGGCAGTCAGTGACATGGCGTCTCTAGCCGCGGAGCCACTCCGCGCGGCTGTTAGATTGTAACCCAAACAAATATTCACAGAAGGTGTTAAATAAAGGCGAATGATTAATTTGAAAGTTGATTTTCATGAACTCTGGCACTATTTGTGTAGAATTTCGGATTCACTTGTCTACACCAAGCAGAGCTCTTCAGAGATTTTTTTTTGAATTTTTTTAAAATGAGGGTGACACCATTCGTAATCCGAACGATCAATTTCTCTCTTGTGTTTATTTTCTCTTTTGTATACTTTATCTTTCAACAACCCCGCAAGTAAATATCTGAAGTGGAAAGGTCCGGAGACCTTGCTGGCCAAAAATCATGACCATTTCTGCCGATCCATCTTTGGGGAATGGTAGATTTATGAGACGTGTAATGTGACGACCAAAATCTTCAGGGTCTCCGTTATGTTGGAAGTTAATACTTATCCTTGTAGCCAAAGGACCTTCTTCTAATAATGCTGGAAATTCGTTTTCAGGAGAGTCTAGATAACGGGGCCGTGCAAGACGCTGCGGCAACACAACAGGCCCGATCAGTTGATTGTCTTTGATACCACACCAAACATTTACAAACAAGCATTCTTGAAAATGTGCCTTCATAGTGGCGTGTGGGTTTTTGTGAGTCATGATTGTTAATAATATCGGCACGAGTGAGGATTGTGCTAGGGAAGACGAACAGTCGACTGCAGATGCACTCTGGGAAAGTGTCGTTTATCCTTACAGGAGACTGCATATAGGACGTTAGAGCGACCTATTCTTTAGAACTGCTCGAGCTTTTGGGATACGTGCCAGGTCAGATCAAAGGAAGATATCGAAGCAACACAGAGGCGGGCTGCTAGATTTGTTAGTGGTAGGTTTGAATGACACGCTAGTGTTATGGAGATGCTCCGGGAACTCAAATGGGAATACCTGGAGGTAGGGCGTCTTTCCTTTCGAGAAACACTATTGAGAAAATTTGGGGCTGAATGCAGAACGATTCTACTGCCGGCACCATACATGTCACATAAGCAACATGAAGGTAAGATACGAGAAACTGGGGCTCATACGGAGGCATAGAGACAGTTGTTTTTACCTCGCTCTATTTGAGAGTGAAATAGAGCATATAATTAGTAGTGGTATTGGGTGTAGTCCATCACCCATCCTACGTCGGGTTGTGGAGTATGTATGTAGATGTCGATGTAGATGTAGTGAAAATGCCTTTCAGTAATCGGTGATTACTTGGTGATTTGAAATTAGCGAACAACACAATTCCATTGATGTACAGTCATCTGCTCCTCGAAGTTGTTGAACCCGCTGTAAATGCTAAGGATAGATTCCGACACATATGTAATGTCGTCATATTCTTATATGTCGAACACAGACACATGTGGAAATTTTGTGTGTGCTTATTGCAGGACTGCTTTCTGCCAGCTGAATAATATCTTCTACTTCACCCATACCTTCTTCATTTGCACGTTCACATGAAATATGACTGTGGCGTACAGTACCATTCTCACACAGTTAAGTGAAAGCAGGAATAATTTTTTTTATCTGGTACTTTACGATTAGGAAATCAACTATTATATTCTTTACAACCAGCAGCAACTTTTCCTTTACAACACTAATACACACACATTCTTGTGAATGTAGTAACTGAAAGCCACTCTTTAATTCAGCCCAAATACCCACAGTAGCAGAAAAATGCTTCCCTCTTACAGTGTCTTAACAGTGATCATGATGGTGCCACACAATAATAAATAAGAAATAGCATTTATTAGAAGTGTGTTAAAAACTGATACTTAACTTTGGTAAACTCTGATCATGGCACTTTATGTCCCAAAGCTAATACAATCACATACGACTAACTTTGCTATTTCTTGGCAGTCTGTAATATTTCAAGTATTACTGACAGTAATCTTTACAGACACTCTGAAACTGGTCAAAATTCTGCGTAAGTAGAAACTGGTAAGTTGGAAGATATTATTCAATGGACTGGACTTAACTAACGACAGGCACTGAAGCAGCCATCATGATTGCTGGTGCGGAACTGTGTGTATATGTATGTGTGTGTGTGTGTGTGTGTGTGTGTGTGTGTGTGTGTGTGTGTGTGTGTGTGGCTTGTCGCTCTTTGGTACCTCTCTGCGGAAGAATTTCTGTGTCCACCATTACAAGGAGGAAGTGAAGTAGTCTGCGATTGATAGCGTTCGATTTTGGCTGTAGCTGCGCTATCGGCGGAAGTACTGAATGCCGCAGAGGAAGTGGGGCAGATGCAGAAAGACGTCTCTCTTCCTGAGCGCCATCTGGAGGCTACTGCATGGAGCTGAGGGATGTCCAGAGAGAAGTTGTGCCTGGTGACGGCGCCCTAGCGCAGTCTTAGTTTGTGTACCTCTTGCACGGTGACAAAAGTCCTAATATTGTATCGGATCTCTTTTTTCCCCGGCGTAATGCAGCAACCTGACGTGGCATGGACTCAACAAGTCGATGGGAGTCTCCTGCAGATATACTGAGCCATGCTGCCCCTACAACTGTCCACAATTGCGTAAGTGTTGCGCGGTGCAGGGTTTCGTGTACGAACTGACCTCTCGATTATATCCCGTAAATGTTTGATGGGATTCAGGTCGGGCGATCTGGGTGGCCAAATCATTCGCCCAAATTGCCCAGAATGTTCGAGAACAAGTGTGGCCTGGTGACAGGGCGCACTGTCATCTACAAAAATTCCCATCCTTGTTTGGGAACATGAAGTCCATTAATGGCTGCAAATCATCACCAAGTGACCGAACACAGACATTTCCAGTCAATTATCGGTTCAGTTGGACCAGAGGATACAGTCTATTCCATGTAAACACAGCCCACACTGTTGTGGAGCCGCCACCAGCTTGCACAGTGTCTTGTTGACAACTTGGGTCGATAACTTCGTGGGGTCTGCATCATACTCAAGCCCTACCATCAGCCCTTACCAACTGAAATCGGGGGTAATCTAAACAGGCAATTGTTTTCCAGCCATCTAGGGTCCAACCGATATGGTCATGAGCCCAGGGGAGGCGCTGCAAGCGATGTCGTGCTCTTAACGAAGACACTCGCGTCGTTCGTCAGCTACCATAGCCCATTAACGACAAATTTCACCGCACGGTCCTAACGGATACGTTCGTAGTACATCCCGCATTGATTTATGCCGTTATTTCTCACAGTGTTGCGTGTTTGTTAGCACAGACAACTCTACAAAAACGTCGTTAATCTCGGTCGTTAAGTGAAGGCTGTCGGCTACGGCGTTGTATACGGTGAGACATACTGAATGAACACTGTGAATCTCGGCATATTGAATTCCCTATGGATTTCAGAAATGGAATTTCCCATGCGTCTAGCTCCAACTATTATTCTGCATTCAAAACCTGTTAATTCCCGTGGTTGCGGCCATAATCACGCCGGAAACCCGTTCAAAAAAATGTGTGTAAAATCTTATTGGACTTAACTGCTAAGGTCGTCAGTCCCTAAGCTTACACGCTACTTAACCTAAATGATCCTAAGGACAAACACACACGCCCATGCCCGAGGGAGGACTCGAACCTCCGCCGGGACCAGCCGCACAGTCCATGACTGCAGCGCCCCAGACCGCTCGGCTAATACCGCGCGGCAAACCCGTTCACATGGATCATCTAAGTATAAAAGACAGATCAGCCTGTGCACTGCTCTTTTATACCTGAGTGCTTGATACTACTGCCATATTGCTATCCCACGACTTTTGTCACCTCAGTGTGCACCACGTAGGCATACCCAGCATTTGTACTTATTACGTGCTGCATTATTAAGCGATACATTATAATTCCACAACAAATAACAGTCACAATTAGAGAAATTCAATAATGTAAACTCAAACACAAATTCAGACGTGAACTTGAAAACAAAGTTACCAGTATATAAATAAATACATAGTAACTGAAGGAGCAAAACGTGAAATGAAAAGTTATTTCTGCAATCGGCTGTATCTCTAACCAATAAAAATCTAAATGTTTTATTTTGAATTAATATGTACTACTAATTCCTACTAGCTGACAAACCTGGCACTGTCCGGATATTCACTTTGCCAAATTTCTAGTGTGGCCGAGCGGTTCTAGGCGCTTCAGTCCGGAACCGCGCTGCTGCTACGGTCGCAGGTTCGAATCCTGCCTCGGGCATGGATGTGTGTGACGTCCTTAGGTTAGTCAGGTTTAAGTAGTTCTAAGTCTAGGGGACTGATGACCTCAGATGTTGAGTCCCATAGTGCTCAGAGCCATTTGAACCATTTTGCCAATTTTCTATCAGAAACGAAAACAAACAAAATTACCTGTGTTTGTAATGAAGTGTCGAAAAAAATTCATTTCAGTGTATTTGTATAAACACCTTTGAAATTATGAAACAATAGTATAAAGAAATATGCGTACAGTACAAAGGAATAAGAGCAGTATCCATATTAAGAAACATGATCCCAGACAGTTTCTGTACGCCCGGCGATTTTGTAAACGTCTCTATGGCAACGGCTATTCATAGCTCCGTTTGCGCTTCGCAGTTGAAAGCTGTCTAAAGCGCTGCCAGCTGTCAGGAATTTTCTTAAGCTAACTCGACTGTTGGAATGTCTTAGTAGTAAAGAATAAGTTCATCAAAACTTCATGAATGGTGCGACATTTTTCGCGTATCACAGTGTTTTTGACATGGTAACTTCTGATCTATGTGTCACACAGTGATATAATTTTGTAGCTATATTCAGCGGTATTTGTGGATACAGGCTGCAAAATGTGTTGCGAATAGATTTAGTAAAAAAAAAAAAGTAGTTAATTAAATGCCATGCAGAATGCAGCAGTTTTTCACGCATCTCAGTGTTTATGACGTCATATCTCATTTACTGTGTGTGGCATCATGATATGCTGTTGTAGGTATATTTAGCGGCATATGCGAATACTGCCTGCGAAATTTATTGCGAATACGGTTTGTAGCACAGAAGTAATACATTTATACATCATGCATGAGGCAGTAGTTTTAGCCGGCCGCTGTGGCCGAACGCTTCTAGGCGCTTCAGTCCGGAACCGCGCTGCTGCTACGGTCGCAGGTTCGAATCCGCCTCGGGCATGGATGTGTGTGATGCCCTTAAGTTAATTAGGTTTAGTTAGTTCTAAGTCTAGAGGACTGATGACCTCCGATGTGAAGTCCCATTGTGCTTAGAGCCTTTTTTTGCAGTAGTTTTTCGCGAATCTCATTGTTTATGACGTAATATCTCCTGAAATGTGATAGGCAGGTGGTTCTTACCCCAACAGTGATTTTTGCCTAAGAGTAAGGGATACGTGTAGCTAGTCTGGTTGAAATAAGTCCAGTGGTTTACGAAGAGATTTGGAACAAACGAACATACATACATACAAGGGTATTTACATACGTTTGTGGAACATCCATCCATCCATACAGTCTTACGTACTTAAATTTGTGCAACATACATACCAAAATTTTTGTAATATGTGTGGATTCCTCCTGGAACAGACCATTTTTTCAAGAAGATACCTGAAAAGAAACAAAAGGCGATGCAAATCACCAGAAGATATTATTTAAATACTAGGGTTGTCTCAGTAGGTATGACAGAACTGTGCTGTGCCTACATTGAAGCTGGGAGACGTCATTTCAACAAACTGTGAACGTAGCACCTTGTGTAAATTGTGTAGGTAAATCAAGCTATATCACAGTTCTTTGTACTGCTCAGAGGTGTCCAGCTGGATGCAGTCGTTCACGTAACTCGATGCTTCGACATAGTACCTTGCCGTAATCTTCAGGTGATGACTGTATAATGAGCGTGTGTACTCCTTTAGACCCTTATCTCCACCCAGTCCTCCCCTTCTGCCTGGCTGCACATCGCGTCGGGTAGGGTGGTGGGGGGACGCGATCGTCAAACGCTGGACGCGTATTCCGGTCCCTCTCTGAAAGGAGGGAAGAATGGTCTACGTTCAGCGTCCCGCCAACGACGAGGTCAGTAGAGGCGGAGCACAAGCCGGGATCAGGGGAACATTTCGAAGGAAGTCGGCCGTACCCTTTCAGAGGAACCATCCCGGCATTTGCCTTAAGTGATTTAGGTAAATCACGGAAATTATTTAAATAATGAAAATTGCACCGGTTGCTTATTTTTTGCTGCTTAGCACAACACATTTCGAGAGAGTATTTCCATTTTCAAGTGCATTTATGCTTTTGTTTAGAGGAATATGATGGTGATGTTTGTATGTTTGATTTTCTGCCTCTCTTGCGTCTTTTCGAAGTTACGAAGTATTGTCCCTTCTCCATTAGTCAGAATGTCACACATACGCAAATCATCACTTAAACTGTTTGTTTAGGTATACAAACAGTGTAAGCGATGATTTGCGTTTGTGTAATATTTTGTGTAATGGAGGAGGCACAATACCTTGCAACCTCGAAAAGACGCAAGAGAGGCAGAAAATCACACATACAAACATCACCAAGCGTATTCTTCTAAACAGATCCACAAATTCAGTTGAAAACGAGAATAAATTCTCGTAACGCGTTGTGCTAAGCAGAAAAAGTAAGTAACCAGGGAAGTTTTCATTATTTAAATCATGAATGATACAGTTGCAGGCTTTTCCAAAACATCTAATATGGTAGACGAAATTAGATCAGGGAAAACCTAAATCTGGATTGCCGGACGGGGGTCTGAACCGTCGCCCTCGCGGTACCACGGTGCATCTGCCGCACACGTCGGGTGCCTGTGTCGCTGTCGACTGATGTGTTTTCGGTTGGCTGAGGGCTGGGTCTGCCGTTTTACTGAGATGCAAGGCTCAGTCTCTGTTGATCATGTAGTCAGGCACTTGTATCTGAACAGCCTCTCTTAGAACACAGTCTCAAGACAACGATATCTGTCTTAGCGCTTCGATTTGTTTATATTCCTTTGAGTCCCCGTTAGCTACGCAGTGATCCGCAACCACAGTTTTTCTTGGTTCGCTGTTTATCCTGTGCTCCTGGCACTTTCCTTCGACTTTCCGCCCAGGCCGGCCGTGGTGGCCGAGCGGTTCTAGGCGCATCAGTCTGGAACCGCGCAACCGCTACGGTCGCAGGTACGAATCCTGCCTCGGGCATGGATGTGTGTGATGTCCTTAGGTTAGTTAGGTTTAAGTAATTCTAAGTTCTAGGGGACTGATGACCTCAGATGTTAACTCCCATAGTGCACAGAGCCATTTGAACCATTTTCCGCCCAGAGTAACCGATGTAAGACTTACCGCATTTGCATAGAATACCGTAGACACCTGGTTCGTAGCGTCATTCCTTACCGTCGCTACTAGCGCATGTGTTATCGGAGATGGACACAAAACACATTTAATGCTACATTCGCCCCCTCCCCATTCTACCGGACGCAGCGTGCGGTCGGATAGCAAGCGAAGAAGCTCGTTTTACAGGTATCACTTGAAGATGACGGCAAGGTACGCTGCTGAAATATCGTGTTACGTAAACTAATGCACCCGGCAGGATACACGAGAGTAATACAACCTGTGGATTCGCCTGGGAGGCTTAAGATCACATTTTACAAAATTTTTCCTATTAGGCTGGTGAATAAGTTCGTAACGTTTTCCCGTAAGTTTAATACGTAGTATAACAGACAGACAATAGATAATTTAGTCATCAATAAGATATTCTCCTTCACTATTTACAACAGTCTGCGAATCACGTGCAACTTTTTCATTCCGCGACTGTGAAAATCACGCGGTTTTGAGGCGAAGAGCTAGTCGAGCCATGTTCGGAACGCATTTTCATCCGGAAAGAAAGTTCCTTCAAGGCCGTTCGATAGAGAGCGGAAAAGGTGAAAAACGGAGGGCGCAAGATCAAGTGAATAAGGTGATTGTGGAATTACTTCCCAACTCAACTCCTCTACAGTGCTTTTTGTCCGTCTAGCAGAATGCAGTGGAGTAGCATCGTTTCACGTAGTCTTCCTGGTCGTTGCTGTTTGACTGCGTCGGCAACATGTCTCAGTCGTTGACAATAAATTTCAGCCGTGGTGGTTACGTCCCGGCGAAGCAGTTCGTAATGCACAACACCGTCGCTGTTCCAACAGATACGTACGATTATCTTTTGTGGATACGAACAGGTCTTTGTACGATCGTACGGAGAGTTGTTGCTTTGTTTTGGTTCAACCATTCCTTTATTTTCCTTACTTTAGCATAAAGACACCATTTCTCGTCACCAGTAACGATACGGGATAGGAATGGTCGATGTTGTTGATGAGGCAAATGATGACGAGCAATCAGAGATCGACATATGGCCATCCGCTGATTTTTGTGATTTGGCTTAGAGAGTGCGGTACCCACACACGCGATTTTTGAACGTTATCCATCGCGTGTAAATGTCCGACCATGATGGAATGATCAGAGTTCATCACATTTTCCAGTTCTCGCGTACAGTGGCGTGGATCATTCTGGATTAGTGCGTTCAAACGATCTTCGTTAAACCGCAAAGGTCTTCCTGAACACGCAGAGTCACTCATGTCAAGACGATCTACGTCTACCTCTACATCTACATGGATACTCTGCAAATCACATTTAAGTGCCTGGCAGAAGGTTCATTGAAGCACCTTCACAATTCTCTAGCCGGCCGGCACGTATAGCGCACGGAAAGAATGAACAGTTATATCTTTCCGTAGGAGCTGTGACTTCCCTTATTTTATCGTGGTGATCGTTCCTCTCTATGTAGGTCGGTGTCAACAAAATATTTTCGCATTCGGAAGAGAAAGTTGGTGATTGGAATTTCGTGAGAAGACTCCGTCGCAACGAAAAACGCCTTTCTTTTAATCATGTCCAGCCCAAATCCTGTATCATTTCTATGATACTCTCTCCCATATTTCGCGATAGTACAAAACGTGCTGCCTTTCTTTGAACATGTACTCCGTCAGTCCTATCTGGTAAGGATCCCACACCTCGCAGCAGTATTCTAAAAGAGGACGGACAAGCGTAGTGTAGTCAGTCTCCTTAGTAGGTCTGTTACATTTTCTAAGTGTCATGCCAATAAAACGCAGTCTTTGGTTAGCCTTCCCCACAACATTTTCTTTGTGTTACTTCCAATTTAAGTTGTTCGTAATTGTAATACTTATGTATTTAGTTGAATTTACGACTGTAAGTAGGCTGTTTAGGTTCTTATATTGGTAACGCCACCGCCACGTAGCGCTCTGTATGAAAATCATTGACTGTGCTGCGTGCAGTCTGTGGCTGGTTTGCATTGTTGAAATTTGCTATTGTAGTGTTGGGCAGTTGGCTGTTAACAACGCGTAGCGTTGCGCAGTTGGAGGTGAGCCGCCAGCAGTGGTGGATGTGGGGAGAGAAATGGCGGAGTTTTGAGAGCGGATGATCTGGACGTGTGTCCATCAGAGACAGTAAATTTGTAAGACTGGATGTCATGAACTGATATATATATTATGACTTTTGAACACTATTAAGGTAAATACATTGTTTGTTCTCTATCAAAACCTTTCATTTGCTAACTATGCCTATCAGCAGTTAGTGCCTTCAGTAGTTTGAATCTTTTATTTAGCTGGCAGTAGTGGCGCTCGCTGTATTGAGGTAGTTCGAGTAACGAAGATTTTTGTTAGGTAAGTGAATTGTGAAAGGTATAGGTTAATGTTAGTCAGGGCCATTCTTTTGTAGGGATTATTGAAAGTCAGATTGCGTTGCGCTAAAAATATTGTGCGTCAGTTTAAGCACAGTCATTTTTCATTTTTCAAAGGGGACGTTTCATACGGCTTTTAGATTAAACTGACTTATCGTGTAACCGAAGTTTAACGAGTTCATTTTAGCACTCAGGTGGATGACCTCACACGTTTCGTTATTTAGGGTAAACTGCCACTTTTCGCACCATTCAGATATCGTTTCTAAATCGTTTTGCAGTTTGTTTTGATCTTCAGATGACTTCATTAGTCGATAAATGACAGCGTCATCTGCAAACAACCAAGAACGACTGCTCAGATTGTCTCCCAAATCGTTTATATAGATAAGGAACAGCAAAGGGCCTATAACACTACCTTGGGGAGCGCCAGAAATCACTTCTGTTTTACTCGATGACTTTCCGTCGGTTACTACGAACTGTGACCTCTCTGGCAGGAAATCACAAAACCAGTGACGTAACTGAGACGATATTCCATACGCACGCAATTTCACTACGAGTCGCTTGTGTGGTACAGTGTCAAAAGCCTCCCGGAAATCCAGGAATACGGAATGTATCTGAAATCCTTTGTCAATAACACTCAACACTTCATGTGATTAAAGAGCTAGTTGTGTTTCACAGCAACGATGTTTTCTAAATCTATGTTGACTATGTGTCAATGAACAGTTTTCTTCGAGGTAATCCATAATCTTCGGATACAATATATGTTCCATAATCCTGCTGCATATCGACGTTAACGATATGGGCCTGTAATTTAGTGTATTACTCCCACTACCTTTCTTGAATATTGGTGTGACAATCCTTAAGACTTTTCTTGGTGTTCTCTGTCCAGTTGTATGATCCCCATACATGGCGCAAATGTTTCTGGCTGCCTCCGCAGCTGTCATCGCTCTACAGAACACAAACAGAAGAATATGTCGAAAATGCTTAGATTTCTCCAGTTGGCACTTTATTTTCTAACATCCACAGCTCCACCTTATATCTCCAAATGCCAAAATAACAAGATGTAAGCTTAAACAGCATCAGTGAGCTACAAATAAAAGAAGTCATTTGATAAACAAAGTTCTAACAACCGGAATACCAACATGAAAAACAAAAACGCTACAAACCAAACCAACTAGGATTTTTATCGTCATCAGATCAAGGTAAATTGGAAATTTAATTTTTTTCGCTTATAACTTTAGACTTAGTCGTTTCCGGACTAGAGTATCGTATTTCAAATTGAAACAGTCTGCTATCTGCATTATGTAGGGAGCCCTCATACAACCATGACGATTGCGCCGCCTCGCCCGGAGCGCAAGAAGACGCCAGAGTTGGTGTTTACTCGGCCTGGAACGTGTTAACACCGGCGTCCGCGATAAATCACATGCGGTAAGGCCACGCTCTCCTCTGATGTCGAGCCGTGTTTATTCGCCGCGGCAGGCTTTTGTGTAGTCTTCCAAGTTACTGGCGTTGTGTTAGCTTTGGGCTGTAATGGTTGGTCTAGAGCAGGGCCTCTGAGTGTAAACAGCATCTCACGTGTCTGGCAACCGTGATGCTATGCCTTGGCACTTCCTCCACCGTGTGTGAAGCCGCATTCGCACACGCAGCTAAAGTGACGCACCCGCTCGTAGCGTACTGCAGTGGAACCGCCGTTACATTTGCGTATTCTTAGATTCCGATGGCGTCACTGCTGTCGTACGACTTTCGCTTACGCCAGAGAAAGTTATGTCAGTTGGCCTTAGTGGCGCCACTAATCTTGTCCCATCACTGAAAAGTACCGTTCGACTGCTCTCTGTTCCGAAACACCAGCATCCTGTTCCAGTTTTAGTAATATAACTACCTCTGCGGTCGACCAGCTTACAGTGTTGTCAAAATGTGGTCACGACGTACAATTTCGAGGTCCTATAGCTATAGGAAGAGTACGTGGTATTATTTGTAACAGTCTGCAGGAGAAGTATGTCTGCTACACGCAGTCACACACAATGATTATAAACGAGGGCTATGTACCATAATCTGTACTTTTTCGGGTGAGTAACTAAACAAAAATGTATGAAACCAAAAATTTGAGTCATACAAAGATCTTGGTTTGAGAGACCAATCACTATAGAAACCGTTTACTGTATGCGTTTGAGTATGATGTGACAGTTGGGAAAGTAGAAGTTTTGCTCTTGGCAGAATTAGTACCATAACCTACACTACAACATTAATAGCCGCGCCATAATCTGGCTGGCACCATACTTGAAAGTGTGACACTACGCAGAGTTTGTGACGTAATGCCTAAACGGCAGCTAACGGTGCCTCTGCAATACCCCACTAGCTGTGGAGACATTTTAGTTGTGTGTGTCAACGCCGCATACTCTGGGCGTGGTATAACGCATGTGAACATAAAAAGACAGCACGAATTACAACTGCAGTAGCACTGGCATATCAAAGACGCAATGAAGGAAATAAAGGAAAGGCTCTGAAGTGGGACTAAAATTCAGAGTGAAAATCAGTGATGACATTCGCTGAAGATATTCTGTGGAACTGAGGAAAGGTGCAGGAGCTGTTGAATGGAATGAACAGGTTACTAAGCTCACCATATAGACCGAGAGTTAACCAAAGGGGAGCCAAAGTTTTAAGGCGTAACAGAGATCTGCAAGGAGGCGCAAAATACGTGTTACAAAGTGTTTGTCTACTGTGGTTTAATCGTACGCCGTAAGCGATTCTCCTTGTGGCGTTGTTGTATTGTAGGTATGAAAATTCTGTAGCTCTCACAGTGATATCTCAATTCACATTTCAGAATGGGAGCAGTAACACTGGAGCAGCCGTACTGCGAACCCACGCGTTCCAGCTTCTGCTCGACTTCATCCACAAAAAGTAACTCTTTGGTGCGCAATGTATTACTGGGACGATTTTTATTGATGAACCTGTCACGAAATCAACCTGTGTGATTATTTCTTATGGGATTATCGAAAGGACAGAGTCTTCAAAGATATTTCTGCAACACTCCAGGATCTTCGTACTGCAATTTACAGGGAGATTCATCAGCCAGAAATGATACTCTTAAGAAAGGCGTCACGGGATGAAGTACAAGGCTCGACACAGTCATTGCTGCAGAAGAAAACTACTTCGAAAACCTTCTTTACTAAATTTCAGCTTGTCTGCTATAGTAAAAATATGATAACAAGAATATATCACCCCTTATTAGGCCACAGTAGGCAAAAAATTTCTAACACCTATTTTGCGCCACCCTGTTGTTGTTGTGTCCAAATACTGGTTTGATGAAGCTCTCCATGCTACTCCATCTTAAGCTAGCCTCATCATCTTCAAGTAACTGCTGCAAATTACGTCTTCCTGAATCTGTTTATGTGTTCATTTCTTGATCTCCCACTACGATTTTTACCATCATCAGTTCCCTCTAATACTAAATTGGTGATCCCTTCTTTTGCTCAGGTTGTGCTACAAATTCCTTGTCTCCCCAATTGCATTCAGTAACTCCTCATCAGTTACGTGATCGACCATCTAATCTTCAACATTCTTCTGTAGCACCACATTTCGAAAGCTTCTATTCTCTTTTTGTCTAAACTGTTTACTGTCCACGTTTGACTTCCATCCATGGCTACCCTCTAGACAAATACCTTCAGAAAATACTTCCTAACACTTAAGTCTATATTCGAGGTTAACAAATTGCTCTTCTTGAGAAATGCTTTTCTTGTCATTGCCAGTCTACATTTTATATCCTCTCTAATTCGGCCATCGTAAGTTATTTTGCTGCTGAAATAACAAGGCTCATCTACTACTTTAAGTGTCTCGTTTCCTAATGTAATTCCCTTAGCATTATTCTATGATATCAAAATTGCACGCCAGGTACTAGACGAAGTGAAGAAATTCTGCTACCTTCGAATCAAAATAATACTTGACAAACGAAGCAAGGCGGACATAAGTAGCAGAGTAGCACAGCTAATGTGGACCTTAATATGAGAAAAAAATTCTGATAATCTGCTACTGCAATACAACATTTTATGGAAATTTCAACAATGAAATTCACTAACAGCCGTTTGATTGAAATATTGTTTTATTTTATTTTCGCTAACAGTTTTGGCAATTAATTATGCTAACTTCAAGCCCGAAATGCACTTCTCAAAAATAATCAATATTGGCATACTGGGGCCATATGTTTCTGCATGTCGTGAATTCGTAGCTCAAGGGCTTCCTTCGAAGACTTGACTACAACTCAGTCAAATCTGAATTGCTGTCAAGTCTTCGAAGGAAGCACTTGAGCTACGAATTCACGACATCCATAAGCATATGCCCCCAGTATGCCAATATCGATAATTTTTGAGAGGTGCATATGAGGCCTAAAGATGACTAATGAATTTCCGAAACTGGAGCGAAAATAATATAATACTTCAACTGCGCGGCTGTTTGAGGAATTCCATTATTAAATATTTGACCAGTCGCTGTCCCATGTCCACAATGGGTCGACAAAGATTGTATGAAAGTGGATAATGGTCTGTTGGAAAACATGAAAATAAGAGAGTAGAAGAGTCTGAGACACTGATGAGCGAAAACGTTAGTTAATAGCCTGTTGGTTCATCCTTGGCACGCTGGACAGCAGTGATTCTTTGCAGCAAGGAGTCCGTGCGAGGTTTCTGGAGGTATGTGGGACCAGATGCCTAAGCGTAAGTCACGCAATTGGCGTAAAAAAATGGAAATGAACGTATGTCATCGTTGGCTGGGATGCCCTTATTCGGGGAAGTTGGACCGCCAAGTGCAAGTCTTATTTCATTCGACGCCACACTGGGCGACTTGCGCGCCGGCGATGAGGATGAAATAATGATGAGGACAACACAACACCCAGTCTCCGAGCAGAGAAAATCCCCACCCGGCAGTGAATCGAACCCGGGCCCGCTTGGATGGGAGGCAAGCACGTTATCACCCAGCTAAGCAGTCGGGTCCAATTCTAGTAAATTAGGGCCAGTGGTACGTGAACATTGAGCTCGCGACCGATAGTGGCCCACATGTGTTCCATCGGGTTCAGGTCAAGCGAACTTGGTGGCCAAAACATAAACGTACGTTCGCTATCATGTTCCTCAAACGACTGCAGGACGGTTCTGGTGTTTTGACGTGGACGTCATCAATCGTAGGAGGATGCAGCTGGTGTGCAGTAAGGTTAACGCAGGCCACAAGTGTCACAGTACCTTTTAATACTGCTACAGCAGGCATGGAAAGCAGTGTGTATGTCCCTAGTAGCATGATACTGACCTCACGTGTACAACCTAGCGGAATTTTTTTACAATAACACTTAGGATCATAGTTTTCATCTACCTATCACAAATGATCACTGTCCTTCAAGCAGGCGGATGACAAGCATCCAAACGATAGCCGAAATCGTCCCATAATTTTGCGAGCATGACCAGAGTTTCTGCACTCACTATTATTGCTATGCGACGTTGCAGTTTACCCAAAGTCGCTGGAATGGGTTACAAATACACGGAGACTTTCACAAACTCCTATCTCCCTCGACCCTAAACAATCACATACGATGAGGCCATGTCACGTTGGAACCCGATGCTGTAATGCGAGATCTTAGATCCACTACATTTAGGCAACTCATTGTTAAGAAATGCTCTTAAATGTGATGTGGCGTTCCGCTCTGTTGAGATGTGAAATTTTCGGTAATGCTTGACATTTTTTATGGAAGGAGAAAGCGAGCTTACGGTATTTGTTAAAACATAAAAATTTCTTTTGAAAATTCTTTTAATTGTCTAGATTGTTCACGAATATAAAAATCAGAATATTATGACGACACTAGTTTCTCTTGTCAGTGCAATCATCCTCAGATCATGTCCATATTCGATGCAGGTTGAAAACAACTGGCTGTCCCAGCAATAATCATATCACGAAATAACTTCCACTTCTACATTTTTAACTAAGAATTTAGTGATAATAGCAACAATAAAAGTGAGACTAGTTTTGTACCATACTCTTGTGAGATTCACGTTGAATGAAAATTAGATGTTCTACTAAAAACCATATCATGAATTAACTTGCGCTTCTATAAGAGGCGAGTTCATTGGTTTTATTTCCCATGGAGCAGAACCAGTCTCAATTCTGTTGCACTGTTACAATTAATTTTTTTTACTTAGCTTGCCTCTTACAAAAGTGCAAGTTATTGCGTGATATGGTTCTTACTGGTACATCTATTTTTTACTCAACCTGCATCTCACATGAGCATGGTATAGAACCAGTATAGTTTTTGTTGTGGCTATTACCACTAAATTTCTTAGTTAACTTGCTTCTTAAACGTGTGTAGATTATTGCGCGATATGGTTATTATTGGGATACCTAGTTGTTGTTCAACCTCCATCTAATACGAACATAATCTGAGAATGGCTACACTGACACTAAAACTATTCCAGCCATCATATTTTGATTTTTATATCTGTATGTCAAGGGAGGCAAGAATTCAACTCATGAGATGTACACTGGCTTGCGTGCCGTAGCACTTAACCTGGCTGCACACTTTTTCCAGCCCACGCTGTAGTCTCTGCGTGTGAGAAGGGGGGAAGGGAAACTGCGAACACATTGTATTTAGATGGCAATGCAGCTGGACTGCGTAACATTTTGTTTCATATTTCATATTTCTCAACAACATAGATCACAAACAAAACAAATTTTCAGTGTTATTTAACCTTCGAGCCGTCGTGTCAGTTTTTGTAACTTTAGTGATTGTGCAATTGACTCTGTCGACCAGCCATTGGGTTCTTTAAAGCCCCGAAAAAGACTGCATTAATATGCTCTGTATGAAAAAAAACTGACTTAATTTTACTTTTTACACACATAAACATATATTTTAATGTCTGAACTTTATTTCTTCTTAACAGGTAGTTACAAAATCTAATAGAAGTATATTGTTTTTTTATTTAACAACAAATTTTCAACACACATAATAATATCGGAACACACTTGGCCTGCATTTATTTCACAGTGCATAAAAGTTATACAGCAATTGTGGCATCATATTTGGGTTATTTATTAGATGTGCTGTTATTGTTATTATACATACAGTATACAAAAATTTTGCTCACTCTCTTCCTCCGGCTCATCTAGAGTGTTACATGCACACTTTCCATAGACAATGGATGAATGCTTTTTGCACACAAACATCTGACACTGAAAACAACGAATTGTGGCAACAACATACTTTTTCCTGCCATACATAACGCAGCAACTCTTCTTTTTGTTTGGAGGCTCTTCCAATTTATAAGGTGCCTAAATATTTCGAGGTCATTTGGGAGGCGTGGGAGTGTGGGATCTTATAACTAAATGAGCTGTTTTAAGTAGCTGAGACAGTTATTTCGGAAGTATCCTCCTTGGTTTTATTGGGTTTTCTTCGTTGGACTGAATCAATATTTGGGCGTTGAGGCCACCGATGTTTAGTAGAGCAAACCATGCAGTCATTTCCCATCTTCTAGTTACACGAGTCACAGAGTATTTACTTCACATCTTGTATACTGTCAGCAACATTCTTTGTCATATTGTAGTCCGTGATAATGTGTGATATATTCATTGCTTTAAGAGTTATGTCTTCACTGTGCAAGTTGCTAAGCACAACAACGCATTAGTTTTGGGCAGGTGTGACACCATCGTGATGTCTTTCTGGTATCCAAACAGTGAAGATCAGATTTTTTATTTTTTTTTCAGTGTTCCAATGTAAGTGGTGCGTTCCTGCGAAAGCAAGATCGACAATTTCTAACTAGTTTACCAGTTGTCAAAAGTAATATTCCGATTGGACCCATTCAGAACTTTGGCAGTCCACGCTCAATATCATACTGTTGATTTGACACCTTGTGAGAGCCGTAGTATAATTCAATTGATGCTGTGTAGGATGTTTTCACATCGTAAACAGCAAAGAACTCCAAGCCATACTTCGCTGGTTTGTTTGGTACGTGTTCCTATAAAATGTATCAACACCTCATCTGTGATTGCAAACTCTCTCAAACTGTAGCTTTCCTTACAATTTGTAACTAATTTAGCCAAATACGACCTGATCGCTGCTAATTTATCTTTCTCACACCTTTGTGTTCTTATCACTTTATCATCAAATCTCACACTTCTGAGGAGAAATATAGACTGTCTGTATGTATATCATACAGAATCATCACACCAGTGTCATCTTTATTCCAAAGTTCTTTAACATTCGTTTTATTTCCATCCTTGAAGACAATCAAAATAAGGCTAACCAGTAAGAGCACAGATCTCTTCTCTGGAAATCTCCTTTGCGTCCCTCTCTCTAGTTTAGTTGTTTTGTGATATCAGGTTTGTAATATGCAAGTTGGTGTGTTCCAAAAGTGAATTAATCATGTCCTCGCTAATATCCTGGTTGAAATCCGTCACTTCCTGTATAATCGCAGTAGCAAACCTCTTTGGACCAGGAAGGGTTTTTATTTTAGTTTTTGAGAGAGGTTTTGCTGTTATGGCTATAACAATTTCTTTGGACCAAATAATTTTACCATCTTTACAAACAAAAGACCCACAAATACAACCAAAATCGTCGTCACCAACATTATCTTATTCATGACGTTGAATTTCCTCTTCTTCAACACGTATATGTTCATTTCCCTCTAAAGGATCTGCTTCTGTTTTTGAATCACTGTTGAGATTGCTAACTCGTTCTTCCTCCCCGTCGGATCAGTCATATTCGGAAAACTCGCCGTCGTCGGCAGCATCATTTAGAAGCTATTCAGTGTCGTCCTCTATCGGTCCTTTCTTGAAACGAGCCCTGAAAGTACAAACAAAAATGAGACTTACATGGTAATCTAAGATTTTAACCCATAAAAACGATGGTGTAAATAATTAATTAAAAATACTTGCGTAACTGGCCGCGTGGTTGACTCTGTACACCAAACAAAGCGCGGACAAAAATAAGCTGCAATTATTGCCAAAGCCTTCTCGCTACAACTCCAGCAACAATACACTTGACTAACAGAGGTCCGTCTTGAAGATAGGTGTAATCGTTAGTAGTCCAATGGTGAGTGATTAGAATTCAGAACAAAACAATGAACTTTGGTTGACTCAGCCAACCAACGTGCCTGCTGGAGTGTTAATTACTTTTGATGCGTTGAAGACATAATATAAGTTTCATCTGGTAAAAACTGTAATCATATGGACAGATGCAGACGATTACACAGATTTTCGTGCTCAGGTTGCCACGTATTTGTGAATTTTTATGTGTGTTCATTATCAACAAAATAACCTTTCACAGATATGTTTCGATCGAAATGTTTTATCGTATCTGCAGAGTCATTATGGAGGCCTGGAAGCTCTTCCCGAGGAAAACATTGTAGACGTCCTGGACAGTCTTAACGCAAAAGGATTCACCTTTAAAACTGTACTGCAAATCAATCAGTTGCATCTGCAACCACGAACAGTCACGAAAAAAGCTTCTCTTTAAAGGAAGAGAGCTTAGGGAACTGGACTGTGCTTTGTCTCAGAACTCGTCCCTTCTACAACGCAGTTTTCTGTTTAAATGGATCCACATCGAATCAGAAACAAACTGCTGAGTGTCGTGTCCTCATTTTCTCTTTCAGTTCTTAAGTAACTGAATCTTCAACTAGACGCCTCCGTTCACAACGACCTTCAACTCTTCTTAATATAATGGCAAGAGACAGGCCGGTAATCTTCTTCGCTTCATCCAACTATGTGCGTTCTGCTTTGGACTTTGTCGTACAGTATTGCTTTTTTCTAAATTATCTACTTATCTCTACGAACTGTGGCGAAGGGACTGGAAGTAGATTTTGACGGACATGGGAAGATAAACTTCTTGTGATACTAAGTTCTACTGTAATGGAAACTGTGGCGCTCCTTCCTGTCTCTGATATGCATGACATCTTCTTCCGACACTATATATCGGAGGCATCAATTCAGCTTTTGTCACTTGCCTTCAAGCTCCATGTCTCGCAGCCATGCAAGAACGTGAGAAACACCAACGATTTCCTCAAGTGTGTCTTCGATGTTTCTGACAGTGGCCGTTTCTGGCATATCTTATTGAGTTTAACAATTACGGCTTGGCTTGGCCAAAGACGATTCATCGCTTTATTTATTTATCACAAATTAGTATGTCATTGATCAGAGATCATTCACTTCCTCCAGATCCTTTAAGTAACCCTAAGTTGGACTTGGTAGAAAACTAGTCGATTAATGACAATTAATTTTGCTTTTTCGTGTCTATCTGTAAAAAATGGCTCTAAGTACTATGGGACTTAGCATCTAGGAATATCAGTCCCCTAGATTTAGAACTACTTAAACATGGCTAAACTAAGGACATCATACACAACCAGGCCCAAGGCAGGATTCGAACCTGCAACGTTATCAGCAGCGCGGTTCCGGATTGAAGCGCCTAGACCCTCTCGGCCACAGCGGCCGGCTATCTATCTGTAGACCTCAATTTAAATTAATAGTCTTCAGTATGAAGAACTGATCACGAGCTTCTTCCTCACTTCCTACAATGAAGTTAGTAATCGTAGATTGTTAATTTATCTGCCGCCTATTGAAATTTCACCATCCAGCCATGTAGTGCGCTCTTGATGGCATACACTGCATAGTTATTACAGAGTTGAGTTGACAGTGCACAACATTGTGTGACTTCATTTGTCGCATCAAAAAGCTCGGAGTATTCATTATCCACATTTATGTTGCTGTAGCACTGCTAAAATGATTTTTGTCAATAAAGCTACGTGCTTTGGAATGGCAAACTCATTGTGCACATGCCATAACTTGTCCTACATGACACAATCAAAGGCCTTTTTATAGCCTAGGAAAAAAATTGAGATAGAGACACAGGACTCCCGACATTTTTCAATTGTCCGCCTTAAATTAATGACTGCCTCTTGAGTACCCTTGCCTGTCCCAAAACTTGCTTGTTCTGCAGAAACCTGAGATTACTGGAATTTGCTTAGCCGTTTTTGTGTGTAGAAGGACTTTGCTAGCTTGCGATATTACTGTTATGGTGCGACTGGAGCAATCCCTAACTCAGCCTTTTTTCTGAAGACGAGTTAATCGATAAGAACCAAACTACAAATCACAAAGTCCTTGGTTCGATCCCGAGTCTGATCTAGAATTTGGTGCGGACGCATTCGCTTACTTCACCTCGGGCAATGATTTGGTAATGCGAAAAACGTCGAGTTTCCTCGAGGTTCGGACTCCACATTAAATCATAGATCCCTCTATATTGGTTGGGAGAATCAGTTCTAAGGCCGGAGGAAGTCAGCGGCATACTACCTGCAACAGCTATGAGGCGTATATGCAGACTGCAGTGACAAGAGAAAACTTTCACCACGGCCAGGTTACGAACCCGGGTCTCCTGCTCTGTAGGAAGATGTTCTAAACACTACACGACCTTAGCACAATGACTTTACACTACTGCACAGACTACCTTGAAATGCCTCCCTCGTGAATCCAAATTTCCATTCACGCTTCAGCTCACCTGATATTGCCCCTAAATTCGAAGAGCGTTGCAGAAGCTCTCCAACTGTATTGCAATAGCACCTCAGCATCGAACGAAATGGGGGATCCTGCCTGAAACCCAGGCATAGGTGCTTTAATCAAATGAAACTAAATGGTTTTCACCAAGAATACCAAGTCAGTTGAGGCGTGAATGGGAATTTGGGCAGAGAAGGGGGGTGTGCGAGGGTAGTCCCTGCAGCTGTGCAAAGCCACTATGCCGGGGTTAGCGCACGTGCCTAGTGAGCAAGACACCCTGGTTTGAATTCTGGTCTTTCTGCAAATTCTCTTTCGTCACGTCAGCCTGCATATATAGGGTGTTCCACTTAACCGTTTCAACGCAAATATCTCCGGAACAACAACAGGTATTGAAAAGCGACTTTCTCTGGTATGAATGTAAGGCAGGGTCTCATGATAACAAATACTATGAAACATTCTAAAAAGTAAGAAAATATTATTTTCAACACAAACTTATTTTTTTTTAAATAGACACTCCAATTTTATTCCTTAAGCAATCAGTAACATAAAAATTACAAAAGGAATGGATTGGTTGCATCGTAATACATCAATTATATCCCGAGAAATTGCAAAGCGAACTTGACACTTAAAATAAACTAAAAGCGCCGCTTTTGCACGTCCCGAGATGCAAGCATGAACCCCACGTTGCTCGTAATCGCGATGTGATTGACCCACTACGATTCAAGAAAACGCTGCACTTATTGTGATATTTACACTGTTATTAAGTGCGCTAGAAATAATACAGATGTCCAGTCTCACAGCTACGTACAACTACCATTAACCTCTCTGTTAGATCCTCGGTCAGCCATTAATTATACTTTCCCTGGCTGGTGATATTCGCTTTTTCGTTACCATTACGTCCACTCTAGTGCTGTAATTAGGATCAATAAAGCATGAACGAGCAAACCTTTTGCTTATTTTTCATTGTGTGGCTGGACATCTGTATTGTTTCCAGTGCACTTAATAACAGTTTAAATAGCAAGAAGTACAGCGTTTGTTGCATCGCAGTATTCATTCACATCACGATTACGAGCGACGTGGGATTCGTACATCTCGGGAAGTGGAATAGTGATGCATCTTGTTTATTTCAAGCGTCAACTTTGTTTTCCAATTTCTCTGGATGCAATTGACGTCTTGCAATGCAACCAACGCCATTGTTTTTGTGATTTTCCATGTCATTGATTGCATAAGAAATAATATGGGGTGTCCATTTATAAAAGCAAAAGTTTGTGTCGAAAATAATACTTGGTTATGTTTTAGAATGTCTCATAGTATTTACTTTCGTGAGGTCCTGCCTTGCATTCATAGCTGTCAAAGTTAGTTTTCAATAGTTACAGGTGCTCCAGAGATATTGGCCCTGAAACGTTTATGTGAACTACCCTGTATACATCATAGATGCTTGAGACCTGACAAGGTCTCCACAAGCATTAGGTTTCATTTCATTTCATTACCTTTTAAAGCATTGTGATATTCAAATTCAGCTACAATTTGTCATCACTATTTCTGAGCTATTTCTCCACCTTGCCCACGATGTAAAGAGATGGTATTGTTGTAGATGTTAATGATGATTGTGTGTGTATGACAGTGAACTGGCCGGCCGGAGTGGCCGTGCGGTTCTAGGCGCTACAGTCTGGAACCGCGTGGCGCTACGGTCGCAGGTTCGAATCCTGCCTCGGGCATGGATGTGTGTGATGTCCTTAGGTTAGTTAGGTTTAAGTAGTTCTAAGTTCTAGGGGACTGATGACCACAGCAGTTAAGTCCCATAGTGCTCAGAGCCATTTGAACCATTTGACAGTGAACTGTTGGTTCAGTACCATTTCATAAACGATATTATCCACACTGGTTAATCACCAGTAAACACAAGAGTGGTTATCCAGGCCAACTGACCACCAGTAGATAGTACGGGGCCGACGTAAGAACATGTCTGGCGCGGGGAGAGCGAGCTCAGTGGGTCAGCTCGCTGCAGAGGTTAGGAGGGGGAGGCGTTCTGTGTGGGGGAAGGGGGTTGGGTGATGGAGGGGCTGAAATCTGCGAGCGGGCCTGCCGCTGCGTTACGAGTCCCCAGGGGGCCATAAAGTGCCCCGCCGCCCAGGCTTTCTGCTCGGCTGGCCTCGCTGGCCAGGGATACGCAACCAGCCAGTCGTGGATCAGCTTCCGGGACAATACGTCACTCTGCCCCGGGTATGCATCAAGTTCTCTTGAGCGTAAGTCTGAGTATACTGGTTGGTGAACCACGTGAGAGGACTGTTTTGGTAGCTCAGTGGTTTTCCCTGACCGTGTCTTCAGGGTTCACCTACTTATCCAGTCAACAGTTTACAGTACAGAAAGTTATGTTGTCTTGAAGCACTGCTGAAAAAGACATGAGGAAGGCGAGATTATTCTCATCTGCTCCGATTTCCTCAGTGTCCACAAAACAATTTTGAAAGTACACCCGGCAGCGAAAGTTCTGAAGATGATCAATGACTCACAGATGCATCTCTAAGACCAGGGAAAGAAAATAGTATCTTGCTGGGTAACAGGGAATGTTCTAACCCACTGTAATAAAGACGCTGCCACTACAGCCAATGAGGCTATTCAGAGACTCACTGCAGAAATATATAATGTTCCCTTACGAGCCATTTCCTCGCTGTAGAGCCAGAAATTCACAAATCACTTGAAGTCATAGGGGCTGGAGCTGTTGGAAAATAAGCTGGGCTGTGTGAAACCATCTGTGTTCTGCGGCAGTCCCACTCCAGATGACAGAGATGGGATGAAGTGGCGCTGACCAGTCTCCGTGTAGGTCATCATCCTCTGACCCATAACTTCTTGCTCTGGAAAGTGAATCTACCAATTTTTGGACCTTTCAGATTGAGTATTTCAGTAGCTTACATTTTATTTTCTGACTAGTGGGTGGCAACAAATTTAAGTGGGGACTTGCCCTCTATTTCAGCTGATGGCAAGATGAATGTATTCAGGGTTGTCTACTCGAAAAGATCCTTGTGCACATCCCACACACACCTGGGTAGCAGTCTATGATGTTCAGTGCACACCTGACCCATTTGCTGTTCTCAGTAATGCGGGGCAAGTCCATAAAGTCGCAGCCTAGATTGTCACAGAAGCATTGCAGTCTCTGTCTCAAGCCTTCCAATCGACTAAGACCCAGTGGACCACGAACATTTCTGGGGACAGTAGTGCAGATTGTGAGCTTTGTTGAAACTCCATAAGCACAGCTGGTATACTGAACGTTCTCTGCCAATAGCTGGAATGATACAAGTACGACCTCAGAGATCAGGCGACAGGCATGTTTGTCCCAATGTGTGCCACAACCTGTAGATTGTTGCACCTTATTCCCTCTGTGGCACGCCGAACGAGGTGGCGCAGTGGTTAGCACACTGGACTCGCATTCGGGAGGAAGACGGTTCAATCCTTCGTCCGGCCATCCTGATTTAGGTTTTCCGTGAATTCCGTAAATCGCTTCAGGCAGATGACGGGATGGTTCCTTCGAAAGGGCACGGCCGATTTCCTTCCCCATCCTTTCCTAAAACGATGTGACCGATGACCTAGCATGGTCGACTGTCCCACAGTAACCCAACCCAACTCCATAAAACAGTAACATTAGAGTAACATAATCTACACAGTCAAATGCTTCACAAAGAACACCAACTGGCGATATATTATTGTGTATATATATATATAACCCAACTAACTCTCCATGGCTGACAGGACAGCCTTTTAAACACGTTGTTTGTGGCTTCCAGGAATACATTGTGTGTGTGTCTGGGGTTCCTTCTCACCCCTTACTACCATTACCCCTTAGGGCATACCACTAAGGGGTACTACGATTCCTCACACGTCTGAGCTACCAACAGGTAATAGACCCCTGCCCTTTTGCGTTAGTCTCTCTTTGTCATGGGACGCAGTACAGTTTACATCAAGTGAAGTGAGACTCACTGACTCAATTTCAGTTTCAGAAGAAGATAGCACCTCAGACTTGTTGGTTAGGTGTTTGGTGTAACACACAGAGTTTACCCTGGTCCCTGTCTCACTTGTACAGACGCCTACAGCTACCAAAGATAACTGTTCGCAGTCAAGTGGATGAGTAGTGACAGATCCTTTATTTCCTGCAGAGAAACTGCTATGCAGAGGAAAGGATAGCACTTGAGGCACCTTTGCTTCATGGTCTTCATGGGAAATGTATATTGGCGCCGGTGGAATCGTTCTGCAGTCAGCTTCAAATGCTAGTTCTCTAAATTCTCTCAGTAGTGTTCCTCTAAAAGAACGTCGTCTTCCCTCCAGGGATTCCCATTTGAGTTCCCGAAGCATCTCCGTAACAGTTGCGCATTGTTGAAATCTGCCAGTAACTGCCAGTAACAAATCCAGCAGACCACCAACGGATTGCTTCGGTGTTTTCCTGTAATCCAACCTAGTGTGGATCCCAAACATTCGAACTGTACCGAAGTCGACCATTCGCCTTGCCTGCCTCAGTCCTCACATTGTCGTTCCATTTCAGATCACTTTGCGGCGTTACGCCCTGATATTTAAACGACGTGACTGTGTCAAGGAGGACACTACTAATGCCGTATCCGAACGTTATGGGTTTGTTTTTCTTAATCATTTGCATTAACTTACATTTTTCGACATTTAGAGCAGCTGCCCTTCATCACACCAACTAGAAATTTTGTCTATCGCCATGTATCATTCCATAGTCACTCGCCTTCGACACCTTACCGTACACTACAGCATCATCAGCAAACTGCAGATTTCAGCCCATCCCGTCCCCTATATATATAGCGGTCGTACAACACTTCCATGGGGCACTACTGACAACCCTTGCCCCTGATGAACACTCGCTGTCTAGGAGAGCATACTGGCTTCAGAAGTCTTCGAGCCACTCACATAAAAAAAAAAAAAATGGTTCAATTGGCTCTGAGCACTATGGGACTCAACTGCTGTGGTCATCAGTCCCCTAGAACTTAGAACTAATTAAACCTAACTAACCTAAGAACATCACACACATCCATGCCCGAGGCAGGATTCGAACCTGCGACCGTAGCAGCAGCGCGGCTCCGGACTGGAGCGCCTAGAACCGCATGACCACCGCGGCCGGCGCCACTCACATATCTGGGAGCCTATTTCTTATGCACGTAATTTCATTAATAGTCTGTAGTGGAGTATAGCGTCACATGCTTTTCGGAAATCTAGAAAATTGGAAGCTGCCTGTTGCAGCATATCATGTGAAAAAAAGGCAAGCTTCACACGAACGATGCTTTCTAAAATCGTGCTGATTCGTGGGCATAAGCTGCTCGGTCTCAAGAAAATTTTTTACATTTGAACTCAGAATATATTTTAGAATTCTGCTGCAAAACGATGTTAAAGGGTATTGTACTGTAATTTTGCGGGTCCGTTTTATACCATTCTTATGTACAAAAGCCACCTGTCGCTTTTTTCCGGTCGCTTGAGACTTTCTGCTGGACGACAGGTTCAGGATAAATGCAAGCCAAGTAAGGGGCCACTGCCGTAGAGTACTCTTTGTAAAACCGAATTGGTGTTTCATCCGGACCTGGCGACGTATTTGTTTTCACCCCTTTCAGTTGTTTCTCTACGCCAGGAATGCTTATTACTGTGTCGTCAATACGGTACTCTGTGCAATGGTCAGACGATGGTATGTCTATATGAGTCTCCTGCGTGAACGATTTCTTCGCCGTGGAATTTAAAACTTCGACTTTCTTTTCGCTATCTTTAACTGCCACACGAGACTGGTCGACAATTGACTGGATGGAAGCCTTAGACTCACCTAGCATAGAACCGGAATTACCTGCGGTTTTCGGCCAGATCTTTTCCTAAGGTATGACGGTGATAGTTGTATGCTTCGCGCATATATCTTTTTGCAGACACACGAATCTCTACGAAATATTTGTGGCCTGTCGTCATTTGTGCATCGTTTTCTGAACAGAGTGTGCAACGACCTTTGCTTCCTCGCGTTTTCCGAATTTCATTGCTAAACCACGACGGGTCTTTTCCGTCTTTAATCCACTTACTACGTGCGTACTTGTCCACAGCACGATGTACAATGTGTTTAAAATTTGTCCATAACTCCTGTATGTCCAGTTCATATCTAAGTGAGACGCTAACAACTACTCATCTGCTTTTGTAGCAGAAATACCTTCTAGACTGATTTATTAACTATCGAAACCATAGTCGCTATGATGACATCATGATCACTAATCCACGTCTCTATACTGACGCCATCGATAAGTTCCGGCTTGTTTGTAGCTACAAGGTCTAAGATATTTCCATCGTGTGTGGCTGTCGATTTAGCTGCTTGATACAGATTCCTGAAAACGTGTTAAAAAGTACTTCGTAAGACTGTCCTCTGCACCCCCTGCAATGAATCCACAGAGGTCTCACTCCATACTCGGCAGGTTAAAGTCGTCTCCAGATAACAATGCATGATCTGGGTATTTACGTGCTACTGACCGTAGACATTCTTTGAATGGCTCTAGAACTGTCACAGCGGAACCGGGTGGTCGGTAAAAACATCTAACGGTTAACTTGGTTTCATCCAGACCCGTTATACGCAACCAGGGAACTTCACGGCCACTCTTAATTTCAGTCTCAATAGAAACAATGTTTCCAAAACTCAGAAAATTGGGGAGAACCAAGAGAAAACTTCTTTCACTTGGGGTGCCTTGACGACAATTACCTCTCCAGGAATACTGGCACTCATCAGAATCTAAGCTCATCTCACGATCATGAGTTACTAAAAGCCTTTGAGTGCATTAAAAGAAACCTTGAGCCTTTCAGCGGCAAATTCTGGCAGCTTTAAACCCCTTCACTTTTAACCTGCCACCCTTCACATACCGACATTTCTCCAGCCTGTTTGTGTTGTTATGGATGAATAGGAATGGATGGAAAATAGATGGTGAAACGATATGATCCCACGTACGCACCTCTTCTCGATTAACGTCATGGGGCCATCTAGCTTCACATCCCATTTCGACAGGTGGATCACCATCAACAGTGTCACATGCATTCACTACGTGTGGCATAGCAGATAAGTTTTATTCTTAACTTACGATGAAGCACAAGTCGTGATCAAGAACTTGTTAGCACTGTTGAATACATATTGCTAATGGAAATTTGTTTCCCCACCAGCATTCGAACCAATATGCGTAGCCATAATGGCTATTGACACCAAATCTTGTCATCTATGATTTCGTCGTAAATTGATTGGGCTAGAAGGATTTTTACATTTGTAATCCAGAGCAACAGAATTTAGGTAACTTCTCAACAGAAAAGAAGTGTGACCCAGTCTGCAATTCGAGCCTGGAACTTTGCCTTTCACCGATACTGCTCTTAACCCACTGAGCCATTCAGGCATGACTCGCGACACGCTCTCACAGCTTTAGTTCCGCCAGTATCAATTTTCTACGTACCAGACTGTTCAGAAGTACTCTTGCATACCATGCAGGTCTAGCACTCCTGGAAGAAAGAATGTTGTGGAGAAGTGACCTATGCCTCTGATTCGAGTGCGGGAGTGAAAGATTCATTCGGGACACAATATATCTGTCCTTCAAGGGATGTTGGTGTAGCAGAGTGTGAAGGAGACGTTGTGTGAAGTTTTGATAGCAGGACAGAACTACTGGCGGAATTAAAGCTGTGAGGACAGATGGTGTGTCGTGCCAGGATAGCTCAGTGGACAACAGCATTGTCCACGAAATTCTAATCCGGCACGGAGTTTTATCTGTCAGTGAGTTTCAAAATTGTGTGCACCCAGCTGCAGGGTGAAAAACATTGCCTAACAATAATTTGAAGCACCAAGAAGGAGAGGAGGAAACGAAATGAAACCTTTTAGAGTATGTGATGTTACATGAGTTATTACGAACTCGAGTCAAATTTACAAAGAACATGGCAGTTTGAGAACATTTACCTGTGTGGCGTTGTACGCACTCTGGCTGATTCGGTTGGGAAGGGCGTCGTACTCTCTTTGAGGCAACTGGCCTACAAATTTTGTAATTCGTCCTTAATATTCTGGACACTGAAACATGATATCATCGAAACTGGCCCTGGGACGTAGTTGACATGAGAGCTGGTCCCGCACATGATCTGTCGGAACACATCTGGGGATCCTGCCGGCTACGGGAGTATCTCAACATCTCGCACACATTTCATAGAGGCATGTGCGATGTGTGAATAAGAATTATCCCGTAGAAAAAAAAACCATAATGGTAGAGTCGCATGTGAGGTAACGTGCGAGGACGCAGGATGTCCGTGGCCTATCGTTGCTGCCTTCAGAGTTCCCTTAGTCACTGAAAGCCTTGACCTGAAGTCATACCCGACGGCTCCCCTCGTCTACTGTAGAAACCAGAAGTATCACCTCTGTGCCTCTCCAGAACGCTGGAAATATTTAGCTCTCCCCAGATCGCCATCATTCTCGCTGACAATGGTATTCTGGGTACAGCTGAACCGCAATTCATCGGTGAATACAATGAAGTGACCTTGATGAGGAGTCCAAGCATGCCATTCCCAGTACGACTGCAAACACAACCGTTTTCGAAGTGATGTTAATGGGAGACTATGTCGTCATCATGATCATCATCTCTGGCAGGGATGGAACATAGGCCTCTCCATCGTCTTCTGTCTTGCCATCATCTCTCTCTCTTCGCCTTGGTCCAGTCTTCTCCTTTCTTCTGGACGCATTCCTCTACTCCTTTCAGCCATCTGTCTCTCGGTCTTCACCTTGGTCTCTTTCCTTCCAGTTTCATCTCGTGTATCCTCCTGGATATCCTCTTCTCCTCCATTCTCTTAACGTGTCCATACCACCTCAGCCTTGATTTCTCTATCTCATCCCGTAATGGTTCCACCTTCATTAACTCTCTGATCCTCTCATTTCTTAACCTGTTTATCTTTATCACTCCAATACTGTTTCTCAAGAATTTCATCTCTCTAGCTTGTACTTTGCTTTTCTCTCTTCCTTTCATAACCCAGACTTCTGATGCAAATGTCAGGGTTGGGACATAATAAGACCGGTACATAACCTTCTTACTGATTTGGCGTACATCCTTGCTCCATATCAGGCTTCTGACACTCTTCCGAAATGCTTCTGCTTTTCTCCCCTGCTCGGTTATTTCTCTGTCGTTTTTTCCATCTTCCTGTATCAGGCTTCCCAGGTACTTAAAACTCTCCAATCTCCTCAATCGCTCCTCACCAATTGTTATTCCAGTTGTTCCTCTCTCCTTCTTTCTTGATGTGATAATCATCTCTCTCTTACAGTAAATTTCATCCCATATTCTTGCACTGTTCGTTCCCATACGTCCAACTGATCTTGTACTTCCTCTTCCTTATTCCCCCAAATTATCAGATCATCTACAAACACCATAGCTTTCATCTTCCTTTCACCAGTTACTTGTGCTACTGTACTCATTATATCATCCATCACTACAATGAAGAGCAATGGTGAAAGTGCACTTCCCTGCCTCAAGCCATGCTTCTGTTCAATCCAAGCTGATCTCTCTCTTCCCTCTTTCACACAGCTCCGACTTACATGGTACATTTCCCTTATCGTCCAAATAATCTGTTTTGCTACTACTCTGTTCTCCAAGGCTTTCCACACTTTGCTTCTACATACACTATCATATGCTTTTTCAATGTTCAGGAAGGTCATTAGTAGATCTGTTCCATATTCATAGTGCTGTTCCTGCAGTTGTCTTACAACAAAAATTAGATCCACAATGGACTTTCCTGTTCTAAAGCCATGTTGCTCTTCCCTCATTCTTCCTTATAATTTTACTTGAATACGCGCTTCCAAAATTTTCTCAAAAATCTTTGCACAGTTCAGTGTCATCCCCCGACAGTTGTTGCACTCTTTTCTATTTCCCTTCTTAAAGATCGAGACAGTTATTCCCTTCTTCCAGTTTTCTGGGATCATCTTCTGTTTTCACACAATTTTCATTACTCGATATAGCTATATGTGGGACGGTAATTCCCTAGTCCGGTTGCTGCTAGGCTCCGACCTATGGCATGGGATAACAAAAAATGCTCCACAAAATCCATTGCATCTTATTCTCGGATAGCAGGCACAAACGTGATGGGGCTACGATGTCCTTTGTGCACACTAAAGTGACACTCCCTTGTGATAATCAGACGTGATCTACCGGAAATTTGATGACGGCTAGGCTTGCCTTCACATTACCAGTAGTCCAGTATCAGGCCACTATCACATCGAATGCCCCACAGTTCTTGATACTGCACGATTCTACCAGCCAACCAATAAGGCCCCTTTAAAACTTGGTAACGTATTGTTAAAACTGTCTCACGCGTGTTTTTTGTAATATAGATTTTTTTAAATATGTTGGCTTTCGACTCGTGACCATGCAGCCATGCCAGTAGCGGAAATTGTGTGTATGCGATTTTCGTTTCAGTAATGAGATACGAATGTAATGACAATGCAACACCTAGTTCCTGAGCGGAGAAAATCTCCGATCTGGCGGGGAATCGAACCCGGGCCTCTTTGGTTAGCAATCTGCCACCTGAAACCGCAGCTATCGAGGCGGACCTACATAGTGATCACTCAACATCTGACGCTGTTCCCATCCGTTATATACTCTTCCAGTCCTGGTAACAACACTCGAGACCAATAAAACTAATGTACTCTGGTGATCGTTTTACCTTTCCCCGAGGATTGTAACTCTAATCATTTGCATGCTCGCTGATGGGTTCTACGTCTTCGGAATTACATTTACTTCCGACAATGTCTCCTGGATTCTTCATTTCTTTTGTCTGGAAATGTCTTTATCTTGGAAACAATGCTTAATGTCACCTTACTCCTCTCTAACATTCCCAGATGGACATTTCCATTGAGTATGTTCAAGCAGTACTGTATGTGTTGTCTCAGGAATCGGAATAAAGGGCTGCATAAAAAATACTGTACAAGCCATTGTAGCTCAGTAATATTAAACGTTACGGAAATAAATTTTATACATTGAAATCTTATAATCGTTAACTTAAAATACACATAAATTTTATTTCCCCTCTTTATGGCTGGTTGGTTGATTGAGGGGAGGAGACCAAACAGCGAGGTCATCGTTACCATTGGATTAGGGAAGCAAGTCGCCTGAAGCGATTTAGGGAAATCACGGAAAAACTAAATTAGGATGGCCAGACGTGGGTTTGAACCATGTGCTGACCACTGAGCCACCTCGATCGGGCTTTCTTTTTCGTAAACTGTTATGTATACTCAACACTACTCCCGACTGCATCAACAGGCAGTAGTCAACTTCCGTTAGTGATCTGGTGATGATCCAGCAGTGTAGGCTCTCAGCAACAGCAAGCAGTTGATTGTTTGTGGAAACAACACAGTGAATCAGTGTAAGTTGTTTTCAAGCCTTAAGGAGACTTCTACATTGTGATTGTGCATTAGGTATCGGCTACATTCAGATAGGTCGATCTCCGTAATTGAGTGGTCAGCGCGATTGACTGCTATGGAAGGAGCCTGGGATCGATTCCCGGTAGTGCCAGGGATTTTTGCTTGGTGGAAGGCCTGGTACGGGATGAACACAGCTTCGTGAGGTCGACTGAGGAGCTACTCCATCGATTAGTAGCGGTTCTAAGGTCGAGAAACCCTACAACGACCGGGAAAGCGGTGTGATGACAAGAACCCGTCTATACCGCATCCAGTGACGCCTTTGGCAGAGGATGACTCGGCGGAATTTTGGCTGCCTTTACACTCAGATAAACCGTCACAACCAATGAAATCACATCAACTATTGATGAAAGCACCTAATATGGCTGCTACAACATTACGAGTCATACGAGACATACATAAGTAATGCAAAACATATTTATCGGCCAGTTTTGGTTGAGTGATGCAGAATTTGTTATGGGGCATCGTGGAGTATTTCCCCTTCAGCCCCTATAGTTTCATGACGTTCCCAAAGGTGGCGGCTTCTACCGGGTGATCAAACAGTCAGTATAAATTTGAAAACTTAATAAACCACGGAATAATGTAGATAGAGAGGTAAAAATTGACACACATGCTTGGAATGACATGGGGTTTTATTAGAAGAAAAAAAAAAGTTGCTAGACGCGTGAAAGATCTCTTGCGCGCGTCGTTTGGTGATGATCATGTGCTCAGCCGCCACTTTCGTCATGCTTAGCCTCCCAGGTCTCCAGCCCTCAGTCCGTGCGATTATTGGGTTCGGGGTTACCTGAAGTCGCAAGTGTGTCGTGATCGACCGACATCTCTAGGGATGCTGAAAGACATTAGAGCTACTGAAAGCCTTGGGGGAGCCAGCCCTGACAAAACTCTACCATCTGGTGAGCAAAATGTATGAGATAGGCAAAACACCCTCAGACTTCAAGAAGAATATAATAATTCCATTCCCAAAGGAAGCAGGGGGTTAAAAGATGTGAAAATTACCGAACTATCAGTTTAATAAGCCACGGCTGCAAAATACTAACACAAATACTAACACAAAGTCTTTACAGACGAATGGAAAAACTGGTAGAAGCCGACCTCGAGGAAGATCAGTTTGGATTCCGTAGAAATGTTGGAACACGTGAGGCAATACTGACCCTACGACTTACCTTAGAAAATAGATTAAGGAAAGGCAAACCTACGTTTCTAGCACATGTAGACTTAGAGAAAGCTTTTGACAATATTGACTGGAATACTCTCTTTCAAATTCTGAAGGTGGCAGGGGTAAAATACAGGGAGCGAAAGGCTATTTACAATTTGAACAGAAACCAGAAGGCAGTTATAAGAGTCGAGGTGCAGTGGTTGGGAAGGGAGTGAGACAGGATTGCAGCCTATCCCCGATGTTACTCAATCTGTATATTCTGCAAGCAGCAAAGAAAACCAAAAGAAAAATTCGGAATAGGAATTATTATCCATGGAGAAGAAATAAAAACTTTGAGGTTCGCCGATGACATTGTAATTCTATTAGAGGCAACCAAGGACCTGCAAGAGCAGCTGAACGGAATGGACAGTGTCTTGAAAGGAGGATATAAGTTGAACATCAATAAAAACAAAACGAGGATAATCGAATCTTGTCGAATTAAATCGGGTGATGCTGAGGAAATCAGATTAGGAAATGAGACGCTTAAAGTAGTAAAAAAGTTTTGCTACTTGGGGAGCAAAATAACTGTTGATGGTCGAAGTAGAGAGGATATAAAATGTAGACTGGGAATGCCAAGGAAAGCGTTTCTGGAGAAGAGAAATTTGTTAACATCGAGTATAGGTTTAACTGTCAGGAAGTCGTTTCTGAAAGTATTTGTATGGAGTGTAGCCATGTATGGAAGTGAAACATGGACGATAAATAGTTTGGACAAGAAGAGAATAGAAGCTTTCGAAATGTGGTGCTACAGATGAATGTTGAAGATTAGACGGGTAGATCACATAACTAATGAGGACGTGTTGAACAGAATTGGGAAGAAGAGAAATTTGTGGCACAACTTGATTAGAAGAAGGGATCGGTTGGTAGGACTTATTCAGATGCATCAAGGAATAGCCAGTTTAGTACTGGAGGACAGTGTGGAGGGCAAAAATCGTAGAGGAAGACCAAGAGATGAATACACTAAGCAGATTCAGAAGGATGTAGGTTGCAGTAGGTACTGGGAGATGAAGAAGCTTGCACAGGATAGAGTAGCATGGAGAGCTGCATCAAACCAGTCTCTGGACTGAAGACCACAACAACAACAACAACAACAACAACAACTCCTCGTACTGGATGCCATTCACAAGATGGTAATGTCCAAAGTCCTGAAGATCACTACTGCTCTTTCGCCTACTATATCCGGGTTCCAACGAAATGGCTTGCCTCTAAACATGGTTTTCTGTTTGAATCATTTTGTACTCAGTCTGATATGTATTTATGGAGAATTAAGAAACACCCTGTATGCCACATTTCAAGCAGCGTCACTTTTATACCACTTCAAAGACACAGCCGTTGAGAAGCCAAACATTTTGTTACCTCGCCACAAACGAGCCGAATTGTAGTTAGTATTGCTAAGTATTTTTTCCAGTTTTCTACAATTTTCGTCCACATTTTCCAGAATTTAAAGCAAAAAGTTGGCATTTTCTCTCTAATTATGATGGAAAGTATTGAAAAAAGTCTGAAAACAGCAGAAATTAATTGAAATTACATCCTTGGTAATACTGAACCTACTTAAACCACTAACCTGGTTGACAAATGGCGTAATCGAAAGAGCAGTTTAAAATGTGTTTTTGGAAATCCAACATACGTAAAGTATGCACCATCATACGAATTTTACCTTTCCACGTGAAATCACATTCTGTGGTTTCGTATCGAAACGGCCACCTGCATATCTAACTTAGACCTCGGGCTGCGCTGCACTTCGTGTGAAGTTATCAGTGTTCGGGTTTGTCTTTATTTAAGGATGTACTGAATCACACATCACAGCATCATTACATCTTGGGTCAAAGACAACATACAGTATTAATGAGTTCAACAGTCTCAATGACAATTAAATTGTTTGAGTTTCTAGTCCGATTGAAGTTCGTTTATCTCGTCAAATAATGAATTTCTAGAGTCCTGATAGCTTGTGGGCTGAAATATCTGATCAATATGCCACAACGACAGTCTCCTAAGCAAACCGTTAAAATTGGTGAACTTATAGTAAACGAACATTGCTGATAATATGTACTCAGTGGCAATTACTGCAGATCAAGCAACAAATGAGTGACAGTAACAACTAGAAGCTTAACCATTCTCAGAAAGGTACGAAACCACTTCTTAATTCTGCTTGGTTATATCTTTAAAATTATATCTTTAAAATTTTTACGTCATCCAGTTGTCGAAGATGTTTGCTAAACTGTCTGTTGTGGCACTCGCCTCTCTCTTCCTGCATCGCCGCCAGATCTTTTCCGAACGTCAGAATGCCGCCCGTTGAGATGCCTGTGCTTGACAGGTCTTTTCTGGGACTCGCAACAAGTCATTGTCCGACCTCCTTGCGGACAGGATTCCTCCGCCACTCGTCCCGAAGAAACTGCGTCCACAATTGCTAAGCGGTGAGTAGCTGTATGAGACATTAAAGCTCTTTGCCTGTGTCTGACTAGCATACAGGGTATTTCCGTAAGAGCTCGCAGAAACGTGACAGCAGATAGACAATGCTCCACTGAACAATTTGAGGTAGAGAAACTGAGGCTGGAGAAGCAAGTTTAAGGATATAAGGAAATAAAGTTGTCTTCCGTTTTGTCTAGCATTATTGTTTTCCAGCTTGTTTATATGTAATATGAGTACAAGTGTACACGTACTGTACATTCTGTATTTCCTGCAAGAAAACGAAGAGGACGAGCCTGATTACTAGGAAGTAAAGCAGGTTTTGTTTACTTGTCTATAAGATGGCTTTTTTGTATTGTATTTACATTGTCCCATGACAAAACGTGCTATGAACCAACGACAGATCCATTCACTACTCATTGTACTACGGTACAATACGATGGAGCAATATCGGTACAGTTTCGCAGAACTCGGGCATCATTTGTCAAGACGAGTGTTTATTCCTCTCGATCGATGATTGCGGAACACTGGTTAATTGGAAACAAGAAACGAGGGACCTGGAAAAATGAGGGCCACTCGCGCACCCGATTTTGAAAAGGAGGCGCTGAAACGTGTTGCAGAGGACCCCACCACAAGACTCGTCGTATTGTACTTGAAATGGGCACTGCACGTACTAGCGTGTGTCGGATACTCCACAAACAACAATTACACCCATATCACCCATAACGAGTCCTTGCAATGCTTGTGACTGACTTTGCGCCAAGGGTCGTATTGTGTCAGTGGTTGCTCCAGCAATGGGTTGATCGAACAGATTTCCTTCAGATCGTGGTGTTCACTGACGAGGCCTCCTCTAATCGTGGTGGTATTTCGAACAGCAGGAATAGCCGTGTGTGGGTTGAGGAAACCCGTTACGCTGTGGTAGAGTCCACACCATCAAGTACGTTTTGCTGTGGACCTCTGTGCCGACATTTTAGGCGACAATCTCATTGGGCCATATCTTCTACCTGGCTGTCTGAATGGCTACCTGTACTTGAGATTCGTGCAAAGAATTCTACCTCAGTTGTTGGACATCGTACCCTTGGCTGTTTGTGAGACCATGTGGACACAACAAGACGGTGCACTTCAGTGTGGATGTCCGCAACCGTCTCAATGCTGTGGTATCTGGTCGCTGTATCGGAAGCGGAGGTCCTATTACATGGCCTGCGAGGTCACCTGACCTGAATTCCTTTGATTATTTCCAATGGGGATATCTGAAGTCTCTCGTGTATGAGACACCAGTAGATACATAGATGGAATTAGTTGTCAGAATTGTAGAGGTCGTGACGCGATTCGAAACACACCAGGGATGTTTGTCAGGGTGGGTCAGAATCTTTTTCGCCGATGTCATGCTTGTATTGAGGTTGATGGCCGTCACTTTCAGCACATTTTCTAAGAGCCAATACAAATGGTGCATTCATTGTGCCAATAATGGTAGTTGCAGTTAACTGTGACTAATGTAAATAAAACAGTACACATTAATGCGATTTTATTCCTATTATCTCCTTAAGCTGGTTTTTCCGGCCCCAGGTTCCAAATATCAAATTGTTCAGTGGAGCATCATCTGTGTCCTATTAAATTTTTACACGCTCTTCCGGGAACACCCTGTATATTGCTTAACAGTTTTAGCGCACAATAGACAATCTAGCAATTAACTGGTATCCTCAGGGTAGCAATAAGTAATATATCAACTAGTTCCGCAGCGCAGACCATGTGAGTTCAGCAGGTAAATATACGATCGCCCTCGAGTAATCCAATTTGAAAGAACCAGAGCTGCAAGCCCTAATAGAAAGCACTGAAGCTCAAATAGTAATAGGTACAGAAAACTGGCTAATGCCGGAAATAAGCTCAGGAGAATTTTTTTTCTAACGATCTAACAGTGTTCAGTGTTCAGATTAAATACAATTGGTGGTGGAGTATTTATTGCTGTCAAAAGTAGTTTGCCTTGTAGTGAAATTGAAGTAGATAGTTGGCTCTGAGCACTATGGGACTTAACTTCTGAGGTCATCAGTCCCCTAGAACTTAGAACTATTTAAACCTATCTAACCTAAGGACTTCACACACATCCATGCCCGAGGCAGGATTCGAACCTGTGACCGTAGCGGTCGCGCGGCTCCAGACTGTAGCGTCTAGAACCGCTCGGCCACTCCGGCCGGCTGAAGTAGATAGTTCCTGCGAAATAGTATGGGAAGAGGTTATACTTGACAATCGGACTTAACTATTAATTGGGTCGTTTTACCGACCCCCCGACTCAGAAGATATAGCTGCTGAACAGCTCAAAGAAAACGTGAGTCTCGTTTCAAATAGGTATCCCACTCATACAATTATAGACGGTGGTGTCTTTAATATACCCTCGATATGCTGGAAAAATTATACGTTTAAAGCCGGCGGCAGGCTTAAAACGTCATCCGAAATCGTACTGAATGCTTTCTCAGAAAATTGTTTTGAACAATTAGTTCATGAGCTCACTCGAAGCATAAATGGTTGCGAAAGCATGCTTGACCTCTCAGCAACAAATAAACCTGGACAAGTAGTGGGTATCGTGACGAATACAGTGATAGCGACCACAAGGCAGTTGCTGTTAGGCTGAATACCGTGACACCTACAACCACCAAAAAGAAACGCAAAGTATATCTATTTAAAAAATCTGATAAAAATGCTCTTAATGCTTTCTTAAGAGACGGTCTGCACCCATTCCGATCTGTTCATGTAAGCTTAGAAAAGCTATGGAATGATTACAGAGAGATAGTATCGACAGCAATTGAGAGGTATATATACCATATAAATTAAAAAGTGATGGTACTGATCCCCCATAGTACATATCGCTGTTGCAGAAGCAGCGAGAAAAAGCATGCCAAATTTAAAAGAACACAACGTCCCCAAGACTGGCGAAGTTTTGCAGAAGTTCGAAATATAGTGCGTACTTCAGTGCGAGATGCTTCCAATAATTTCCACAACGAAAGTCTGTCTCGAAATCTGGCAGAAAACCCAAAGAGATTCTGGTCATACTAGTGGCAAGACGCAATCAACACCTCCACTGCGCGATAACATGTCACTGATGAGAGTGCCACTAAATCAGAGTTATTAAACACGATTTTCCGAAACTCCTTCACCGAAGAAGACGAAGTAAATATTCCTGAATTCCAATCAAGAACAACTGCCAAGAGGAGAAATATAGAAATAGATATCCTCGGTGTCACAAAGCAGCTTAAATCACTTAATAAAAGCAAGGCTTCTGATCCAGATTGTGTACCAGTCAGGTTCCTCTCAGTGTTTGCTGATACAATAGCTCCATATTTAGCAAGTATATACAACCGCTCGCTCACAGAAAGATCCGTAGGTAAAGACTGGAAAATTCCTCAAGTCACACCAGTACCCAAAAATGGAAGTAGGAGGCACATATCACTAACGTCGATTTGCAGTAGGGTTTTCGAACATATACTGTATTCGAACATTATGAAGTACCTCGAAGAAAAAGATTTATTGGCACGTAGTCAGCACGGATTCAGAAAATATAGTTTTTGCGAAACACAGCTAGCTCTTTATACTCATGAAGTACTGAGTGCTATCGACAGAGGATGTCAAATTGATTCCATATTTTTAGATTTCCCGAAGGCTTTCGACACCGTTCCTCAGAAGCGTCTTCTAACTGCGTGCCTATGGAATATCGCCTCAGTTGTGCGACTGGATTCATGATTTCTTGTCAGAAAGGTCACAGTTCGTAATAATAGACGGAAAGTCATCGTTAAAACAGAAGTAATATCCGGGGTTCCCCAAGGAAGTGTTATAGACCCTCTATTGTTCCTGATCAATATTAACGACGTGCGAGACAATCTCAGTAGTCGTCTTAGATTGTTTGTAGATGATGCTGTCATTTACCGTCTTGTGAAGTCATCAGATGACCAAAAGGAGTTGCAAAATGATTTAGATAAGGTATCTGTATGGTACGAAAAGTGGCACTTGACCCTGAATAAAGAAAAGTGTGAAGTTATTCACATGAGTAATAGAAGAAATCAGCTAAATTTCGATTACGCGGTAAGTCACACAAATCTGAGGGCTGTAAATTCAACTAAATACTTAGGGATTACAATTACAAATACCTTAAACTGGAACGAATACATAGATAATGTTGTGGGTAGAGCCAACCAAAGATTGCGATTCACTGGCAGAACATTTAGAGGGAGCAAGAGGTCTGCTAAAAACACTGCTTACACAACGTTAGTCCGCCCTAATCTGGAGTCTTGCTGTGCGGTATGGCATCCGCATCAGTTAGGACTGGCGGATGACATCGAAAAAGTACAAAGAAGGGCAGCTCTTTTTGTATTATCACGAAATAGGGGAGATAGTACCACAGACATGATACGTGAATTGGAATGGCAACCATTAAAACAAAGGCGTTTTTCGTTGCGACGGGATCTTCTCATGGAATTTCAATCACTAGTTTTCTCCTCCGACTGCGAAAACACTCTGTCGGCACACATCTACATAGGGAGAAATGATCATCTCGATATACAATAAGAGAAATCGGGGCTTGCACAGAAAGATTTAAGGTCTCGTTTTTCCCGCGCGCCGTTTGAGAGTGGAACGATAGAGAGACAGCTTGAATGTGGTTCATTGAACCCTCTGCCAGGCACTTTATTGTGAATAGCAGAGTAATCACGTAGATGTAGATCTCTACAACTGGTTACTGCATTGCCTGAAAAACAAGGTGTCATTGCAGTGATTACAAAATCGAGTAAAGTTTATAAAAAAAACTTGGCAGCATTAGCCCATTTATTAGTATGAGGTTTCATCCCACTGATTTAATTGGGAAGGGTGTAATTAAGCCGTTGTGTCCTCTCCTGAGGCAAGCTGGCGCACAACTATTGTAACTGGTCCTGGATATCTTCAATACTGTCACTGGCACGGAGTTGACTTCCGAGCTGGTCTCTCACATTTTCTATCGGGGACAGGTTTGGGGATCTTGTTGGCCATGGGAGTAACTCATCGTCACGCAGATAGGTTATAGGGACACGTGCCGTGTGTTGACGGTCATTATCACGTTGATAAACGGGACCACGATGTAGTCGCAGGATGTTTGTTACGTACCGTTCTGCCACCAGAGTTCCCTCATCTGTGACATGAAGCCATGCCGTAGGTTCAAATGGTTCAAATGGCTCTGAGGTCTATGCGACTTAACTGCTGAGGTCATCAGTCGCCTAGAACTTAGAACTAATTAAACCTAACTAACCTAAGGACATCACACACATCCATGCCCGAGGCAGGATTCGAACCTGCGACCGTAGCGGTCACGCGGTTCCAGACTGAAGCGCCTTTAACCGCACGGCCACACCGGCCGGCTCATGCCGAAGGGATCCCCACACTATGAAGTAGGAGTAACATTGCCGTGGCTCTTAAGAACATTGGAAGGCTGAGACCCCCCGACAATGGTCAGATTTTAGACGTCTTTCGGCATATCCACATTTGTGACGTCACCTACACGCCATCAATTCCTACAGATTTTGGCAGATTCTTGAATCACTATCATACTGGAGCACAGAGAAAAATAAATTAACACACAATATTGGTTTCAAGTCCTGTATACGAAATCAGTACGAAGGTTATTGTTGCTGCTTAAGGCGCCTGGATTCCGGTTGGCGTCTGGACTTCATGATTTTAGATGAACACGAGAGGAATTCTTTCAACATGCTCGTAGGTCGTTTCTTCTTCAGTACTCATCGATCTCTCCGTCTTACTTCTTCCCTACTCTGTTCATGTTGCTTCTTGGCAAGCTAGAACTGTACATAATACGAAAGAAGCAGTTGTCTTCCACTAACGAATGATGAATGAAGTAATAATTTTGAAGACACAACGACGCAAACTTTGGAAGTTGCTCAATAAATTTTTGACAGTGGCCAGAATGGTAGTTGTTATTGCAACTCATTAATCGTTTGATCTGTAACAGCCAAACAATTTTCCATAAGGCCCAATTCAAGTTTTTGGAACTTGTGCCTCATCTTTAGCTCGATAGAATGGATTTCTACATGACTAGTGAGGAGTGCAGGCATTTCCCATTGAAAACAACTTTTCTTTTTGCTTGCAAATCAAAATCACTCTCATGACTCAAAGACTGCAAAGTCTCTATTTTCGCCTGCTAAACAAGTAGTACCTTTGGATGAGTAGTGAAAAAGCATAGCCGGCCGCGGTGGCCGAGCGGTTCTAGGCGCTTCAGTCCGGAACCGCGTGACTGCTACGGTCGCAGGTTCGAATCCTGCCTCGGGCATGGATGTGTGTGATGCCCTTAGGTTAGTTAGGTTTAAGTAGTTCTAAGTTCTAGGGGATGATGACCTCAGATGTTAAGTCCCATAGTGCTCAGAGCCATTTTTGAAAAAGCATATCTTCAAGTTGCACTTGAAGTTTAGACTCTTGTAAGCCAGTCAAGTTACTTGGCCCAGAGTTTCAAGTCCGAGTAGGTTAACTTGGAGACAGACGCCTGGAGCTGTTAACGTCTTTCTGACTGCTGCCGATTTGATAAGTTCAGAAATTTTGCCTTGTGTATTACTGAGATAGGCATTTTTAAGCTGCAGCATTCAGCGTTATTGTGGTGACAGTTGACTGGTACCGTAGCAGTGGCGTAATTCAATAATACGTTATTTTTCAGGTGCGTATTAAGTGGTACACCCTCTACCAATTCTGAAAGAGATTGATAGATGAAAACCTTCTATTTTACTCTATTCAATCGTAGTGAAAGGATGTGTTGTTCGATCACTTGATTTCCAATAATGCCGTCCCATACATTCACAGCAAACCTCGGTTGGAGGTGGTGTTCGAATCGGTTAAAGAACCCATCTCTGGTGAATTGTGACTCATCTGTGGACAAGTTTCTTAGACTACTGGGCTCATTCTTACAACGCTGAACTATCCACACCCAAAACCGAAAATTTTGTCAGAGATCATATATATGGCATAAGCTATGATACACGTGACTTTTGGCGACTGTTCTTCCAAATGTGCGAGTACCTCATCTTCGATACAGTCTGTTCGATTATTCCGTGGGCATCATGCAATCGACGTAAGGTGCCGTTTTCCCCGAGTCAGCCGTGAACGGTTTGTAATGCTCGAAGCGGTGGTTGAGGTCTTTTTTGGATACTAGGCATGGTACAGGCGCTGAGCTTCATGTGCATTGACAGTGGTCCTGCCATACATGAAATGTACGTCTCACAGAAGAAATCTTTTTGGTTTTCTATCTAGGAGGGGAGGCTGTGTTGAAATTGCTATGACTTTCCGATGAGTGTAATTTTCGTCATCTTCTGGCAAAGTGTAGAGAAGGCACGGGCATCCAATATATGTTCCTAAGTGGCTGCCGTCTCTCCCCAACCTCGCGTAAGGCACGGAGTTCGGCGTGGTTGGGTGGGGGTTCGGACCACCGTTCGACTCCAGGTCAATTCACTCCTGCCCAGTCTCGTTAAGAGTCAACTGGTGGGAGCGTTCTAAGGTTACGGCTGCTGATGCAGGGTTCCATGCCGAACGTAGCTGGTAGCCGTCATCCGTGTTGACGGCATTGTCATGGAGCCTTATCTCAATTGGTTCTTTGACGATGCTTTTCCAAAAGCCACTAGCTCAGCACAACTTTTTCGTTTTCTCAGATTCGAGTGTATGTCCTACCACTGCTGATTTAATTTTATGCCCCAAACATACGCATCTAATTTGTTCCATACAGCGTTGCGTGATACAGCGCTGTGTTTACCAGATGTACTGGTGACCCCACTCGCAAGGGATACTTTACATACCCGGCACTTGCAATTTTACCTTTTCTTTTACCGAGCCAAGCGTATCTTTTGTTTCTCGTGGTGGTCGGAAGATAGCGTTGATGTTTTCCCAAGAAGTCTCATAATTTTGGCTGAGGGAGGCCCAATATAAAGACGAGTTTCTCTTTCTCTACCTCTTCTTTGCGGATGGCTGTATCTTTCGGTTTGTTGAGTGCACGTCTAAGCTGCGCTTCGCTGTACCCATGTTGTCGAAACACATTCTAAAGTGCTGCAGTTCGGCTGGGAGGCTCTCTTTGTCACAAATAGCACGTTCCCTGCGTTCTAGAGTCGTTGCAACAGTGTACCACTGCGCAAGATGATGACAATTTGTTGCATGTAGGTGGGTGTGGGTCTTCTTTCTGTACATTGCATGCCCTAGGATACCGTCTGCTTTTCTTCTAATTAGAATGTCCAGAATGGAAGATATCCATTCTGTTCTAGCGCTGTCGAGAGCTGTATGTTCTTATGGGTGCTGTTTAGGTGGTCCACGAGGCGTGGGTATAGGGGGAGGGGGGGGGGGGCGGGGGCGGGGAGGAGAGGGGAGAGATGGCGGCCACTGAGGTACATATGTATACGGGATACCTGCACCACCAACACACGTTGCCAGTAGATTATGAGAATGGCACTCATTGACATGTCGTGGAATTTCAACGCATCTATCCGGATGGAAGCCAGAGAAAATTTAGTCAGCAGTATACATTGGGGAAGTCTACAATCACATGTCTTACAGTGCTACAAACGTGTACCGTTTCACATCGCAAACTACTGTGCATGTCATAAACACTTCAGTTCCCTCCTGTAACTCCGCAGTGTAAACTACCAGTCCACAATAACACTGCAATACAAACAAATGCCGCGCAGAGTGGCCTCGCGGTCTAGGTCGCCATGTCACGGATTGCGCGGCCTCTCCCGCCGGAGGTTCGAGTCCTCCCTCGGACATGGGTGTGTGTGTGTGTTATTCTTAGCATAAATTGGATTAAGTTAGTTTAAGCAGTGTGTAAGTGCAGGGACTGATGACCTCAGCAGTTTGGTGCCTTATGAATTCACACATATTTTTGCGAACAAATGAAAAGTGTGTGAATTGGTAAGGGACCAAACTGCGGAGGTCATCGGTCCCTAGACTTACAAACTGTGGTGTCACCGCAAGACACCACACTTGCTAGGTGGTAACTTAAATCGGCCGCGGTCCACTAGTACATGTCGGACCCGCGTGTCGCCACTGTGTGATCGCAGACCTAGCGCCACCACAAGGCAGGTCTCGAGATACGATATAGCACTCGCCCCAGTTGTACGGACGACATTGCTAGCGACAATACGGACGAAGCCTTCCTCTCAATTGCCGAGAGACAGTTAGAATAGCTTTCTGCTAAGTCCATGGCTACGACCTAGCAAGGCGCCATTAGCCTTACCTAGTTTGAGAGTTATCGTATAAATGTCTCAAGAAGAACGTTGTAAACCAACAAAGATTAAAAGTTAAGTATAAAGCAGCTACGTACTTTTCTTGCTACCATTCAATAGTTATCCTGTTCCAGACTTGACGCCAGTCGGCGTGTGTGTACGCGTGCCTTTCGGCTCCCTTCTCAGTGTGGCGTAGGAAGCTTGTTACGCCACAACACAAACTACTTAAACTAACTTACGCTAAGAACAACACACACACACCCATGCCCGAGGGAGGACTCGAACCTCCGGCGTGAGAGGCCGCGAAATTCGTGACATGGCGCTTTAAACCACGTGGCCACTCCGCGCGGCTATGAAAAGTAGATGTATGTACACAGGAAGTGATACACAAGACACTAAAGGCAAGAAACCAGACGGAATGTACTCGAATGACAAGCAGTTGTACTTACACAGAAACAATACGTTATCTTTGCCGAAGTGACAGCATGTGTACATTGATTGTCTTTATTGTTCCTAATACTCCAAAACTTTCACTGACTCGGGATTACTTCCAGGACTATGATCCTATTTCAAAGTTGTTTTATTTCGACTTCTCTATCAGGTTCTTCAATCTGTGCATAAAATTTTGAATCAGACCTACTCTGTATAATCTCTCAAGATATAACTCCACACCCAAGAAAAGAAAGAAAATAAAACTTAAGTTTCGAAAAGAAAATGGGAAATTAGCATTACCCAATAAAGAAAACTGGGAATTATTAGCTAAATGTTTAGAAAGTCTATTAAACTGCAAGAACCAAAAGAGGGACTTCTCACCTCAACTCCTTATGTGAAGTTTCCAGCATCTAAGCCAGCGGAGAACTTAGAGAAGTTATTGAGACATGACAAACAAGAAACCAGAAAGTGAAGATGATTTGTCACAGAATTGAGGCAGAACTTTGAAGGGTATCTATTTGCAGATGTTCAAACGTAAAATGCAAAATTTGTGGCTGTCAGAGGACACTGCAGAGGTTTTGAAGAGCACCTTAAATCATCGCCGGCCAAGTGGCCAAGCAGTTCTAGGCGCTACAGTCTGGAGCCGCGCGACCGCTACGGTCGCAGGTTCGAATCCTGCCTCGGGCATGGCTGTGTGTGATGTCCTTAGGTTAGTTAGGTTTAAGTAGTTCTAAGTTCTAGGGGGCTGATGACCTCAGATGTTAAGTCCCATAGTGCTCAGAGCCATGTTTTGAACCTTGAATCATCCTTTATATAAGAATGGAGATAAAACTGATTCCAACAGCTGCAGAAAAATATCACTGTTGCCAGTTACATATAAGATCCTATACACAGAAATTAATAGGCTAGAGAAGCAGGTAGACGACAAGGGCGGATATTATCAAGGTGGATTTCTGAAAGGGAGATCATGTGTGGAGCAGGTGCTGAGTATTAGCCTCATAATTCAAGACATAATAGCAAAATGCATTCGCTATGTCACTGTTTTTGCGGACCTCAGAAAGATATGCGACCATCTTAACAGAACACCTCTATTTCAAATTTTGGAATAGTTTGGTGTGGTTAGTAAAACAAGAAACAAATTTCCACAGACACTAATAGTCACAAAATCTAAATTTTAATTTTTGTGAGAGATAAGTGAATCTTTTGAAGTGCGGACATGTGTTAGAAAAGGAAATGGTCTACCCACTTTCTGGTTCAGTTGTATTCATGAAAATGTGACCCCAGAATGGAAAGAAGAACTACAAAAGTGGAACTGGGCTGTAAAAACAGGAGTTTTATATTTAGCTTTTATCAAGGATCTATCAGTACTATGCGGAGACAGCAACGTTAACAAGATAAATTAAAATTTCCAGAAGATTCACAGAACGAATAGGACTTCAAATACCTTACGCAAAAACATAATATGAGACAAATACTCTTATACAACGTGCTCCTAATTACATGAACACAGACTACGGAAAAATTGGAAGAGTTAATAAAAATACTTTGTACAAAAAGTGTGAACCACTCAGAAAGGGGCGGGGGGGAGGAAACGAAATGAAAGTTTACAGGTTGAGAGGTTGTGTGATGGTATTTCAGTGATTTCAATACCGAGTCAAATTTACAAGGAACGTGGCAGTACGAACCCACTCGTCAGTATGACGTTTCAGGCTCTCCGGCCTGGATGCCTTCACTGATTCGGTTGGGAAGGGTGTCGAGCAAGTCGCTGTGTCCTGTCCTGAGGCAAGTTGGCTCACAACTATCGTACCTGGTCCATGATAACCTAGATGCTGGGACTGGACCGGAATTGACTTCCAAACAGTCCCACATGATACGTTCTATCGGGTACTGATCTGAGGATTTTCCTGGCCAAGGGATTACGTCAACACCATGCAGACAGATTATAGAGACAATTGCCATGTGTGGAAGAGCACTGTCCTGTTGAAAGATGGCATGACGATAATGTCGCCTGACAAGTAGCACACAAGGACACAGGAAGTCTGTGACGTACTGCTGTGACGTCAGATTTCCCTGAGTCTCTACCAGCCGTGATCTGAAGTCGTACTTGTTGCGACCTCACACCATGATGCCAGTAGTAGCACCGCTGTGTCTCTCCAAAACAGTGGAAGAATGGAACCTCTCCCCATGCCATACTCGCCGATGGTTATCTCTGTGGGTATTCTAGAACCGCGACTCATGGCTGAAAATCACTCGACATCATTCACCGACAGTCCATGCTTCCCGCTGAAGTCACTACTCGAGAATCAACAGTTTGTGTTGTGGCGTTAAATCAGGCTACCAGTGAGACGGTGATTCCCTGTTCCGGTTGCTGCACGTCTCCAGTCAATGGCGCACGATGACACACAACGTTCAGGAGTCAGTTACTTGTTCACGGATGGCAGGTGCAGATGTGAAAGGGTTAAGACGTGTTTGGTGCACAATATGGCGATGCTCCGTTGTATTGGTCGCATGTGATCAACCAGAACCTTGGCGAAGATCACGTCTGCTCTGACGCTCCCATACCGTACAACAACGGGCCACCGTCACATCTGAATATCACACAAATGTGGATGTTGCACGATTCGACCAGCCGGCCAAATGGAGACCCATGACGACGCCAATGTCCGTGACCTTCAGAGTGATGACTTAACGTCTGATGCTGCTCACGCCCCTTATATACCCTACTAGGCCTGGTGACAACACTAAATATGAACAACACTAATGCGCTTCTATCTGTCACAGAGGATTGCAGCTCTAATGATTGACTTTTCGAGAACTGAAGGCCGATCTGTTTAATTGTTAAAAACCATTCAACAGCCAAGATCACACAAAGCATTTGTTTTATTTAAGACTCCGCCGGCCGAAGTGGCCGCGCGGTTCTGGCGCTGCAGTCTGGAACCGCGAGACCACTACGGTCGCAAGTTCGAATCCTGCCTCGGGCATGGATGTGTGTGGTGTCCTTAGGTTAGTTAGGTTTAACTAGTTCTAAGTTCTATGGGACTAATGACGTCAGCAGTTGAGTCCCATAGTGCTCAGAGCCATTTGAACCATTTAAGACAACCGGTTTCAACAGGCTATGCTGCACCTTCAGGTCTTAAAACCTTTTGTTGTAAAACACGTTCATTTTACGCTGACCTGACTCAAATCTTGTGCATGAACGGGATCTTTGCTGTTGTATGGTTTTTAGCAGCTCTAATGATTTGCATACCCGCCGTTGTGTGTGTGTGTGTGTGTGTGTGTGTGTGTGTGTGTGTGTGTGTGTGTGTCTGTGTGCGTGCTCGAAGTTACATTGACATCAACCATGTCTTCTGGTTGATCCAGTGTTTTTTGTCAGGCAGTATAAACATGTTGGTGAAGTAAAACAGAACAGGCCGTGACGGGCAGGCTAATTAACTCAGGCAAGGACTATGGGAATGGCCTTTCAGTTGAATGCAGAATTGTACCATAAGACACATACCTCCTCTTAAGCATTGTTTCGGTATTATGTTACAGTAATGAAACACGATCGTTTATACGCAGCCGAATGCCTTGATTTTACTAGAAAAAAAAGCCTCTGAGCACTATGGAACTTAACATCTTAGGTCATCAGTCCCCTAGAACTTAGAACTAATTAAACCTAACTAACCTAAGGACATCACACACATCCATGCCGGAGGCAGGATTCGAACCTGCGACCGTAGCAGTCGCTCGGTTCCGTACTGAAGCGCCTAAAACCGCTCGGCCACCGCAGCCGGCGATTTTACTAAGACAGGAGAAATACAAAACAGGGAAAACAGGGAAAAGAAAGAGAGGAAAATCATGAGACAAACATTGGGGGCAACAACGTATAACGGTTAAAATGAGAACAGGAGTAATGAAGATCCGAACAAGAGAATTGAATAACTGAATGGAACGGTAAGAAAGAGTATAGTAAAGAAAAAACCATGCTATACCAGTTTTATGACGGATATGTTATCGAAAAAATCTTGATTTTCTCGTCGTGATTTGATAGCACCCAATGCAGGGTTCCAGGCTCTATTCAGTTGAAATCCCGCATCCTTGTTGACATTATCCACTGTACGGATATGTATTGGTTCCTTAATGACGCAACCCCAGAAGGTTGATGCCAGGGTTAAAACTTCCGTCTTTACATAACTCATACGACGTCTTGTATTTAGATAGTGTTTTGCAGTTGCCGACTTTTCCGGTTGACGTGTGCGTGTATGACGCTGATGTTCATCACAGCATTCTTATACAGTGCGACATGTCTGGCCTATATATTCCGCCCCACACTGGCAAAGAATCTTGTGCACACCACGTTTCCTCAGGCCAAGGTCATCCTTAACCGAACCCAACAGGTTCCTCAGTTTTACAGGTGGTCGAAAAACATACTTAATGTAATATCCGAGTACTCTTCCGATTCTGTGAAGATTATTCACAATATATCCACCAGGAAAGCTTAAAGAGTCACTTTGAGTATAACGATGTATTACGGCCATCTAGTTTTGACGAACAGAACCAATACATACAAGAGAATTTCAAAACTTTTCAACTGGAAAGCATTTCCTTGCTGGGAATGTCTCAGAGAAATCAGAAGTGATCTGAAATAGATGACGACTGAAGAACATAAAATTCTGAGTAGATACGTTCCGAAAGAAAGTTTCGAGTTCCCATCTTTAGAGAAAGCCAAAAAAGAAAAATGGAGCAAAATGGATAAAAGTTTGGAAACAACAGCACTCACCGAATGAAAAACTGTTGAGAAGACTGGAAGTTAAATCAGAGGTACCTGTTTGCGTGATCCATACTAACCAAAAATGGAGTAAAATTGTGACAGTGGTTACTATTTCTATGCCAATCTATTACAAAAATAATTCCATGTAATGAATATAATTTACGCCCTTACTTTACATTCTTGGCAGTAGCTTAAGAGCAAAATGTACGGAGAAAAATTAAAACAGTCAAAACAATATTTATTACAAGGCATTCAAACTGTGCAATAAAATTCCGAGGGAAATAGCGGAGATAGCTAAATGGTTCAAATGGCTCTAAGCACTATGGGACTTAACATCTGAGGTCATCAGCCCCTAGGCTTAGAACTACTTAAACCTAACTAACCTAAGGACAGCACACATCAATGCCCGAGACAGGTTTCGAACCTGCGACCGTAGCAGCAGCGCGGTTCCAGACTAAAGCGCCTAGAACCACTCGGTCACAGCTGCCGGCGGAGATAACCAACGAAAACACGTTTGATAAGCAGTTAAAGCATTTTTATCTTAAATAATACATGTTATACAGTAAATGATTACTTAAATAACACGAAATGTGAGTTGGTAATAAAACGGTAGAAATTAAGAAATAAAACGTCTGTTATTTTACGATACGCTTTCATAGTACATAAATGTTATTGGATAACTGTTAGCATAACATCTGCGATGAGATATACTAATCTCTTTTCAACTCCCTGACTTCAACATTCATTATAGACGGATGTTGGCTTTGTTTTTTAAAAGGACAAATGAGAGCTCACAAAGAATGTAATGCTGCGCCACATATATTATTTCGGTCCTGATATTAGCCAAATGGATAAATGTGTGTGTGTGTGTGTGTGTGTGTGTGTGTGTGTGTGTGTGTGTGTGTGGTAAGTGAAGTGAGTGCTATTTGTATAACGATCCGTGAAAAGACGTGAATACGTAGTGTAACATTGGTTTAGGAATTAACTAGAGTTTTAAGTAACAAGAAGCCTGAACGTTAGTTACCCTTCAATTACTTCTTAGTGTGTAATCTCTCTAATGCCACAGCAAAATGATCTGTGGATGATTAAAGGGTTTAGTACCGCAGTTTCGCTGTGATGCGTCACTCCTATGCTTGAGTCTGTGTCGAGGCTCTGCTTCACTGCAGATAGGCAGCATCTTCCAATTCCTTTACTGTCTCAGTTTCAAAGGTTTACTGCAACATATTCATTCCCCTTCCTCGAGACCGGCCTTTGAAATTGATTTTGCCTTTGATTCGTTTTTTTATGACTTAATACGCGTGGTCATAACCGCGGGGTAATATTTCCCTCATCCAGAGCGCTTTCCGCTCTGCGTTCCAACCATGTTAATTGAAATTCCTCTCTGTTCACGGTTGACTTCTCGTCCCTCAGCTACGACCAGGGTTTATGGATTGCTGCTTCACGCAATTTTCGACTATTATACGGAGTGTCCAACTATTGAATTTTTTAACGCAAAGTTTTCAATGTTCTCCTATTCCTTCTTGCCGAAACGGCATTGAAAACCTGAGAAATGTTTTCTCTGTTTTTTTTCTCATCGTAATATTACTTTGTTTCACTGCTTAATTCTTTTGCAACCATAAAACTGGGTGCTTGTATGTAGCTATTTGTGATCTGACTTTTTTAATTCCTGTATTAAAAAAGTCAGAAGGATTTCACCCGAGTAACTGTATTTCGTAAGTCAGCTATTGTGCTTGTTTTCGCTTGTTGACTGTCTGATTTTAATTTCCTGTATTTCTAGAGAATCAGTTAAAAATTTTTAATGTTGGTACTGAATTTGTTTCCCAAATGTGATACACTCTCTTAATTTTTGTGAGTTTCGTTTCCCTCTTGATCTTGTTTTATTGCACAAAACCTCTACAGGAATTGTTTGGTTAGTTTCCTGTAAACAGTGAATGAATTAGAGATAGATGCTGTGTTAGAAAGAAACAGATAAAGCGTTCCTGTAGACAAAGTGAATGCGGTATTTGTCTTGAGGTTGCCGTTCACTCTTGTGTCCGTGTTTGGTTGCAAAAGAATTTGTTCTCGAGTTGGTTCCATATTGAGAAAGCAGCTTTTCTGTATCAGTGAGATTATAACACCATCACTCCACCGTTTTGCTATGTCAGCATGTAGATAATACTCGATTTTGGTGTTTGCATGCATTATAATGTTACCCTCTGGGAGGATTTTTACAGATTTAATTGTGAAATGCCTAAAGGATTTTGCTTATCGAACTTGAAATTAAAGTTGCGTAAAACACAGAAAGTGCCAGATCCAATTCAGTTAATGTCTTTAACTAATCAAATTTATTCAAATGAAAAGGAATACGGTCGCCAGCCTAATTAGGCATAGAAATGTGAAACATGTCTTTTGAAGAAAAAGTAAATAGTTTTGATGGAAAAACGCCACCTACACTCCTTTCTTACGAAAGTGCAATGTACCTATCACAAACAGAAAAATGGTATAGTGCATAAAAGCAAGTATTGTAAGATATTCAAGTCTTCACAAACACAAATGACACTTTAACACTCATCAACAGTAAATACTTTGCCAAACCTGAGTTATTTCATCATCACAGCAATTGAAATTCATTACTAAACTATAAATGGACGTGGACCTAGTCTTATTTCATCAGACACTTTCTACACAGCACAAATTTAATTAAAATTCACTTGCATTAAGATTCACACATTCCTCAGTAAGCAATGTAGTAACTGTTTCTGTGAATAAGGGCACTCATAGTAGCTTCACCTTCAGTAATAAAAACAGTAAGTAGGGGGCTCCCAATCTGACATTACACTTTTTATCACACAATGTGCACAAGACTCAACATAAACTTCAAAAGCAGTTACTGTATTCGTTAATGAAGTAGCTTTATGTATTTTGAACAGTTTACAATGGGGGCCCTTAATCTTGACTGATATTATAAAGCACACTGGACACACTTTTCTGAAGCAAATTCAAATCAGTAAACTTTGGTAACACCCTTTCATAAATTTGACTCGCCTTATATGCTTCCTCAACAGTTAATGCAGCAGATATTTTTACCAGGTATTGTATTTCAAATCTACCTTTGAGAACATTTACTTTAACTAACCTCAACATGACTTGTTAACTGTTCGTCATCAGCACAATCATTGATTTTTATAGTCAGAATTTAAGCAAGTAATCCTTAAAACCACAAAACTTGAATCAATTCAGTTACTAGGGAGGCTTTCATAAAAGCAACAATTACTTCCTCTCTCAACTTCAACAAAATCCGCAGTAATTTTAGGCAACCTTTTGCACTCAATTTCAAGAAAAAGTAATCAAACACTTGTTTTTGATTATCAGTTCTCGTACTCAGGGCACTCTGAAATCGTTGTTCAAAAGGAGAGGATCCTAAGAGGTATCATGATATGAAACAATTCAAGGTATGTACACTAATTTAACATGAGTTACCTTACATTTGCACATACTAAGTGTGCTGATCCAACACATTACAAAATTTAGACTTCTCCTCTCTGCTTAAGTGATTGCGCAATGTTGGTGGCGAGTACATGACGACAGGTGGACTTCCCGTTGGGAGTAATATGCTCTGTTATTTTCATCTTGACGAAGATCAGCTTTTGTGGTATTTTTTTTAGCAACAGAGTAATGTGATAGAGCCATTCATCCACCGGAGGCTTTTCCATAATATCTCCAAGCACTGAAATCCTCACTCGGCATCTGCACAATGCACCTTCCAATTATTAGCTGCCGACTGTACGGTTGTTAGTCTCCGGCTGTCTATTGTTCATCTTTTCCCTTGCACCAACCACATTTTGCGCCCACTAATTCTCTTTCTTTGCAGAGGGAAAGTACACCAGATTTTAACTCGATATAAACCAAAAGCCCTAAGTGTGGATCAGAGTGTACATAATTGTATATTCATACCTTTTACAAAATTCTTTCATTTACACATATTAGTAAAGCAACAAAAAATACATATTATTTAAGTCATCCTCCTCCAAATGAGGCAAAGTGTTTAAACAGTGAAGAGAAAACATATTATACATCTTTCTAATCTTTCCAGCATATCAAGGATTACATATCAAAGAAAACATACTTTATACAAAGCATAATTAATTAAAAAATATTTGGTATCTGAACTATGCTGTTACAAGATAAGTGCAGTTTCACTGTGAAGGCAATGTGGAAACCTGTAAAAAAGACATGGTGTGCAAGAGTAACACAGTACAGAAAGCTACAGAAACCACAGGATGTGCCGATGAGAAAACAAATAAATAACCCACTGATGAGGCTGTATCTTCAGTGAAAAATGTCTGGGTAGAAAAAGAAGGAAAAATTGAATTTGCTCAAGGCGGGACCTATACAAAAACAAATTAATTGGATAGTTTGATGTGTCACTTGATTGATATCTCATACTACGAGGGTTGGAATTTTAATAGTAGCAATTACTTGTTGACACTCATACAAAACAAATAAAATTACCAGGCAGAGAGCTTGCGCTGTATGTCCCCAAGCATAGTCCTGAAAAATGATGAACGGCTTCTGCAGGATGTGTCGCCGCTTCTTTATCCAAGCTGGCAGCGTCTTGTGTTACAAAAAGGACAGTAATAGCACAATGGCGTTCTGGCGTTGGGGAACCCTACGCGTAATGTTACTAGCATCACAGTCTTACACGAACTCACCATAAATTTTACGTAACTTGGGGTCTGACGAAATTTTTATCGTCGTGGTAACCCCTAATGACACCATTCATTTGACTAGGGTTTGAGGTGTGGCTCCTACAATTCGACCCAAGTCCCATACAGATTAATAATACGGCGTAAGAAACCTGTTGCTTGGCGTTCACGGTATGACACGTGCGCCCGTGCTCCTGTGGAATATACATTGCTAAGGAAATTGGGTGTTACTGAAAGACGGCGTCGGCCAGGACAGGCTCGTCTTGTCACTAACCCCTCAGTCATTGCTGTGGTGGATGCTGCCATCAGAAATGACCGACCGCGGGCAGTGGAAGACATTCGGCCAATGCTGGGCGTCAGTCACGGCACCGCTCAAGCCATCATGAAGAAGCAGCTGAAGATCAGGAAAATCTGTGGGCAGTGGATTCCCCATAGTCTGACAAAGGAGCAGAAGTTGAACAGAATGCCGACATTACTGCATCTTCTGGCATGGTATCACAATGAAGAATGTCGTTTCCTGTCCCGCATTGCCGCGAGAAATGAACGTGATGTCATCGTTTTGCGCCTTAGTGCAAGTGTCATAGCCAACAATGGAAGCACACCTACTCACCCCCACCGAAAAAAATCCAAATCAGTGCGCACCGGCTTTGGGAAAGTCATACGACCTTTTTCTTTGACTGCTAGGGTCCGTTGCGTATTCAGTCGCTGGAACATGCCACCACTATTAACAGATACCGGTATGTGGCCATTTTGCAAAAACTGAAGCGCGCCATCAAGTCTAAACGACCAGGAATTTTGACGGACGGGTTCATTTTGTCGCAGAATGTCCACCTACATGCTGTCAAGGTTGATTCGACGACGCTGCAGAAGTTTTGCTGGGAAGCCCTTACGCATCCTCCACGCAGCCCCGATATCTCCCCACACGATTTCCATGTTTTTGGAGCCCTGAAGAAAGACATTCGTGGTCATCGATTTGCTTCGGACGAAAAAGCGTACGCCTGCGTAGACTCATGTTTCCATACACATCTCCAAACAGTTTTTCGTGAAGGCAATAAGAAAAATCAGCATTCAGTTGCAGGATAATTTTTTTTTTAGTTTACTTAGGTTTCGATGCCAGTAATGGTATCTTCTTCAGAACAAAAATAAATTATTTTGAGGGCCAAACGTTGGCCATGTCACAGAATAAAACTAATGCAGAATAAAGAAGCATAATTATAAGATTATATCTGTCAATACTAAAATCAGTAAGAAAAACGTAGACGGAGCAACGCCGGGAAAGGAATAAGGGTGACACGTAAGCAACAAGGAGAGTTTCCATGTTGCTACGCTGGGTCTGGAATAAGGATCAGATGTAAGCAACAGGGAGAGTTTCCTTGTTGCTACTCCAGGCCAGGAATAAGGGTCACATGTAAGCAACAAGAAGAGTTTCCTGGTTGCTACACCGGGCCAGGAATAAGGGTCACATGTAAGCAAGAAGAAGAGATTCCTTGTTGCTATGCTGGGCCAGGAATAAGGGTCACACGTAAGCAACAAGGAGAGTTTCCTTGTTGCTATGCCGGACCAGGAATAAGGGTCACACGTACGCAACAAGGAGAGTTTCCTTGTTGCTACGCCAGGCCAGGAATAAGGGTCACACGTAAGCAACAAGAAGAGTTTCCTTGTTGATACGCCAGGCCAGAAATAAGGGTCACGCGTAAGGAACAAGGAGAGATTCCTTGTTGCTACGCCGGGCCAGGAATAAGGGTCACACGAAAGCAACAAGGAGAGTTTCCTTGTAGCTACCCCAGGCCATGGATAAGGGTCACACATAAGCAACAAGGAGAGTTTCCTTGTTGCTACGCCAGGCCAGGAATAAGGGTCACACGTAAGCAACAAGGAGAGTTTCCTTGTTGTTACGCCGGGCCAGGAATAAGGGTCACACGTCAGTAACAAGCAGAGTTTCCTTGTTTCTACGCCACGCCAGGAATAAGGGTCACACGTAAGCAACAAGGAGAGTTTCCTTGTTGCTACGCTGGGCCAGGAATAAGGGTCACATGTATGCAACGTGGAGAGTTTCCCTGTTGCTTACGTGTGACCCTTATTTCTGGCCCGGTGTAGCTCCGTCTACGTTTTTCTTATTGTTTTTAGTATTGACAGACGTAATCATATGATTATGCGTTTTCCTGCATTAGTTTTATTCTGTGACATGGCCAGCGTTTGGCCCTCATAATGATTGATTTCTGTTTTGAAGAAGATACCATTATTGGCATAGAAATCTAGGTAAACTAAAAAAATTTGCCTTGCAACTGAAGGCTGAATTTCTTATTTTCTGAATAATTCACGGTAGCTGAAGTGCTGCATCATGTTAAAGATTTTTCGTGAAGGCTTTGACGATCTTGTTTCACAGTGAGATAAATATCTTAATAGTTATGTCTGTTACTTTTGAAATAATGAAGAGATTATTTACTTTTTAAGGTTCTGTATTCCAATCGGTAAAAATGGAACCCTTACAGGTTCGCTTTGTTGTCAGCCAGGCTGTCTGTCTGTCAACCTGTTACGACTAATTTTTCTCAGGAACGGGTAAAGTCTAGTTTATGTTTATGCCAAATACTAAGGTCTATGGAACCTTGGCGGTATAAAAAATTTAAACTTCTAAGTCAATGCAGCCAAAAGATACGGCCATTATGTCATATGTTTTGATAAGCACAAACTCACTCATAAAAATCTATAGTTGAACTGTCCAGCCTATACTACGCTTGTCCGTCCTCATTTAGAATACTCTTGCACGGTGTGGGATCCTTACCATATAGGACTGACGGAGTACATCGGGATGGACATCATCAAAAGGAAGGCGTTTTTCGTTGCGACGGAATCTTCTCACGAAATTCCAATCAGCAACTTTCTCCTTCGAATGCGAAAATATTTTCAAAAATGGTTCAGATGGCTCTGAGCACTATGGGACTCAACTGCTGAGGTCATTAGTCCCATAGAACTTAGAACTAGTTAAACCTAACTAACCTAAGGACATCACAAACATCCATGCCCGAGGCAGGATTCGAACCGGCGACCGTAGCGGTCTTGCGGTTCCAGACTGCAGCGCCTTTAACCGCACGGCCACTTTGGCCGGCGAAAATATTTTGTTGACACAGGCTTACATAGGGAGGAACTATCACAAAGATAAAGTAAGGGAAATCAGAGCTCGTACGGAAAGATATAGGTGTTCATTCTTCCCGCGCGTTATACGAGATTGGAATAATAGAGAATTGTGAAGGTGGTTCGATGAATCCTCTGCCAAGGCACTTAAATGTGATTTTCAGGGTATCCATGTAGATGTAGATGTCCTGGCGGGGTTGGTGGTGTAACGGAAAAGCGTCTGCTTGGCGGTATCGAATCTCGAGTCGCCAATGGATTTTTCAGTCCTCGTTTTAGCCTAACCTTCAGCTCTAACCGATGTGAGGAATCGCCAGAAACAACACATGGTTCGGATTCAACGTTAAACTGTTGGTCCCCTTTCCCTAGTTCGATAACTTGGGTAGGTTAGGAACACGCAAGTCACCGAGGTGGGGTCCAATTGAAAGACTTGCACGAGGTTCCTGAGCCAGACGAATTTATTATTATTATTGTTGTTGTCTATGTAGATAATTATGTTTGTGTAGAACTCTAATGTTCTGAAAAAACGATGGAATTTTTATAATAACTGCGCCCTATATCACCAGGGTACAATTGTTCGCGATTGGTTTGAAAAACATTCTAGACAGTTCGGGCCATCCAGATCGCCCGACAAGAATCCCATCGAACATTTATGGGACGTAATCAAGAGGTCAGTTCTTGCACAAAATCCTCCACTGGCAACACTTTCGGTATTACGGATGAATGTAGAGGCAGCATGGTTCAGTATGTCTGCAGGGGACTTCCAAAGATTCGTTGAGTCCATGGACGTCGAGTCGCTGCACTACGCTGGGCAAAAGGAGGTGCTACACGATATTACGAGTTATTCCATGACTTTTGTCACCTCAGTATAAAGACAGCATATGGGATATTTATTACGGCGAGTAAAAATATGTTGCGGGGTGCACTCAGCCCGCTTAGTCCGGACCCGCGCGACTGCTACGGTCGCAGGTTCGAATCCTGCCTCGGGCATGGATGTGTGTGATGTCCTTAGGTTAGTTAGGTTTAAGTAGTTCTAAGTTCTAGGGGACTGATGACCACAGATGTTAAGTCCCATAGTGCTCAGAGCCAGCCAGCACTCAGCCCTCGTGAGGCAAACTGAGGAGCTACTTGTGGAAAAAGTAGCGGCTCCGGACTCGTAAACTGACATACGGCCGGGAGTGCGGTGTGCTGACCACATGCCCCTCCATGTCCGCATCCAATGACGCCTGTAGGCTAAGGATGACACGGCGGCCGGTCGGTACTCTTGGGCCTTCCAGGGCATGTTCGGACGGAGTTTAGTTTAGTTAAAGATATGTTGACCACCTGATTAATAATCTGTTGGTCCACCTTTGGAAAACTGTTGACTCCTTGGTAGACTTCCAGAGTTATGTAGCAGCAAACGTCTTCGCACATGTCTCTCAAGTCTCATACATTACGAACCAACAGTTTGTAAGCGCGGAACTGGCACGCGATAGTTCCCGGGTCGAGATCAGGCAAATTTGGTGGCAAAGACATCAACGTGAGTTCATTATCATGTTTTCTTGCCACTGATGCACTATTCTGTGTTTGTGACACGGACAGTTGTTCTGACTAAACAGAAATCCATGAATGGCTGCTAATGGTCTCCAAGTCAATTATCGGTTCAGCTGGACCAGAGAACCCAATCTATTCCATGTAAACACAGCCCACACCATTATGCAGCCATCACTAGCTTGCACAGTGCCTTGTTGAGAACTTGGCCCCGTGGCTTCGTGCGGTCTGTGCCACACTCGAACCCTACCATCACCTCTTACTAACTCAAATCGGGGTTCATCTGACAAGGTCGCGGTTTTCTAGTCGTCTAGGGTGTTACCGATATGGTCACGAGACCAACAGAGGCGCTGCAGGCGATGTGCTGTTAGCAAGGGGAGTCGCGTCGGTCGTCAGCTGCTATACCACGTTAGCGGCGCATTTCGCTACACTGTCCTGATGGATATTTTCGTCTTAAGTCCCACATTGATTTCTGCAGTTATTTCACCCAGTGTTGCTTGTCTGTTAGCACTGACAAGACTACGCAAACACCACCGTTCTTGGTTGTTAGGTGAGCCACTGCGCTGTACGTGGTCAGTGGTAATGCCTGAAATTTGGTATTCTCGGTACATTGTTGACACCGTGGATCTCCGGATATTGAATTCCTTATCGATTTCCGAAACGGAATGTTCCATGCGCCTAGCTCCAACTGCAATTCCGCGATCAAAGTCTATTCACTCCCGTCGTGCAGCCACAATCACGTCGGAAACCTTTTCACATGAATCACACGAGTAAAAATGACAGCTCCGCCAATGAACTGCCGCTTTATACCTACTGTACGCGATACTATCGTACTACTGCCATCAGTATATGTGCATATTGCCATCCCATGACTTTTGTTACCTCAGTGTGGGGGTTCCAAGAGTTGGTAAATGCACGTAGTTGGACGATTAAATTGGTGACGACCGATTTTCTGCCCGATATGTGTCGTGCCTGTGATGGTAAGAATTTCCTAACGCCTCATCGTCACCAGGACGTTAACTCTTGATTTTCTTTTCGGTTCTGTGCACATGATAAAGTCCAACGGAAGAGGCTGCATATTTGTGGTGTCTGTTACGTTTGACATGTCCGACAGATCAAGCGCCACTGTTTTTGTTGCATGAGATACTGTCGGGGATATTCTCACACTTTTATAAGTGATAAATATTTTTGTTCTTCACTGGATGATCAAAATTTAGTTAACTGTGCATCCCGTCATTTATTAACATTGCCCCCCTTCTAACAGCCGTGTACCGCAAGTCTCTAGAGGAACGGAGGGTTCCAAATGATTGGAAAAGAGCACAGGTAGTCCCAGTCTTCAAGAAGGGTCGTCGAGCAGATGCGCAAAACTATAGACCTATATCTCTGACGTCGATCTGTTGTAGAATTTTAGAACATGTTTTTTGCTCGAGTATCATGTCGTTTTTGGAAACCCAGAATCTACTACGTAGGAATCAACATGGACTCCGGAAACAGCGATCGTGTGAGACCCAACTCGCTTTATTTGTTCATGAGACCCAGAAAATATTAGATACAGGCTCCCAGGTAGATGCTATTTTTCTTGACTTCCGGAAGGCGTTCGATACAGTTCCGCACTGTCGCCTGATAAACAAAGTAAGAGCCTACGGAATATCAGACCAGCTGTGTGACTGGATTGAAGAGTTTTTAACAAACAGAACACAGCATGTTGTTATCAATGGAGAGACGTCTACAGACGTTAAAGTAACCTCTGGCGTGCCACAGGGGAGTGTTATGGGACCATTGCTTTTCACAATATATATAAATGACCTAGTAGATAGTGTCGGAAGTTCCATGCGGCTTTTCGCGGATGATGCTGTAGTATACAGAGAAGTTGCAGCATTAGAAAATTGTAGCGAAATGCAGGAAGATCTGCAGCGGATAGGCACTTGGTGCAGGGAGTGGCAACTGACCCTTAACATAGACAAATGTAATGTATTGCGAATACATAGAAAGAAGGATCCTTTATTGTATGATGATACGATAGCGGAACAAACACTGGTAGCAGTTACTTCTGTAAAATATCTGGGAGTATGCGTGCGGAACGATTTGAAGTGGAATGATCATACAAAATTAATTGTTGGTAAGGCGGGTACCAGGTTGAGATTCATTGGGAGAGTGCTTAGAAAATGTAGTCCATCAACAAAGGAGGTGGCTTACAAAACACTCGTTCGACCTATACTTGAGTATTGCTCATCAGTGTGGGATCCATACCAGATCGGTTTGATGGAGGAGATAGAGAAGATCCAAAGAAGAGCGGCGCGTTTCGTCACAGGGTTATTTGGTAACCGTGATAGCGTTACGGAGATGTTTAATGAACTCAATTGGCTGACTCTGCAAGAGAGGCGCTCTGCATCGCGGTGTAGATTGCTCGCCAGGTTTCGAGAGGGTGCGTTTCTGGATGAGGTATCGAATATATTGCTTCCCCCTACTTATACCTCCCGAGGAGATCACGAATGTAAAATTAGAGAGATTAGAGCGCGCACGGAGGCTTTCAGACAGTCGTTCTTCCCGCGAACCATACGCGACTGGAACAGGAAAGGGAGGTAATGACAGTGGCACGTAAAGTGCCCTCCGCCATACACCGTTGGGTGGATTGCGGAGTATAAATGTAGATGTAGATGTAGATGTAGATGCATATGTCGGTACCTCCAACGAGATATTGATATTTGCGGCCGCTGCATGAAAAAGTGTGGTGTCTGCTCGGAAACGTCGGACAGAACAGACGCTACAGATATATCCGAACAAATAGCATCCGAATAGGCCTTGGAGGGCCATCAGTACTGACTGGCCCATCATGTCATCCAAGCCAGGCGTCGCCGGACGCAGACGTGGAGGGGGACGTGGTCAGCACAATGCTCTACCAGCTAGTATCAGTTTTTGTGACCGATGCTGCTACTTCTCAGTTAAGCAGCTCCTCAACTGACCTCATTAGGATTGAGTACACTTCACTTGCCAACAGCACTCGGCAAACACGGATGGTGACCCGTCCAAGTGCTACATTGATCTGATGGAAACCGGTGTAACCACTGTGGCAAAACCATTGACTGCAACACATATACCCCCTACAGCCTGTTTTGCAATCTAGCCTATGGTGGCGACAGTTCTTTATTAGACAAACGACTAAAAAGTCGTAACAGTCACACCCAAGAGGGACCACAGCTATCAATATCACAAGGAAATCTGACTAGTGTCCCCAGCGTGGATCACTCCTGAGTTGGCTAACTTGACATAAAATTAACTTAATTCCTTCAAACCCAAAACAAAATAAATGACGTCACAGTGAATGAGAATCGGTGTTGTTGACAAAGTGATAACAAGAACCTACGGTGTCAGAAAGAGATTTATTAACTAAGATCAAGGTCAAGAGAGATAAAACATATAAACAGAAACTTCAGCTGTGTAACATTTCATTAATACAAACTCAGGTTGGTTGGAAACAGACTTCGCGAACCTAATTGGAATTTACGTGTAGATGAGTCTGGCTACTGTGAGTGCAAGAATGCCAATCTAGTGGTTAAAATGGTTTAAATGGCTCTGAGCACTATGCGACTTAACTTCTGAGGTCATCAGTCGCCTAGAACTTAGACCTAATTAAACCTAACTAACCTAAGGACATCACACACATCCATGCCCGAGGCAGGATTCGAACCTGCGACCGTAGCGGTCGCTCTGCTCCAGACTGTAGCGCCTAGAACCGCACGGCCACTCCGGCCGGCCGCCAATCTAGTCAAGCACATTCTGCTGGTCTCTCATTTCAAATTATAATTAAGCATACAATGGGCACTGGGAATGACTACTGAGAGTGCAAGGCGGTAATAAAGAAATATGTTTGTGAAGATGATTGATAAGATTCTGAATTTGCTGAGGCTGTGCAACATTACCGATAATGCCGGTGATAAACGAGACGCTATCGTCTGTGTGCAGAAACTGCCGAAGCGTCGTACTGCGGGAGATGACCCCACATCCGCCGGTGGATGTCTCACATCTGCGAAAATGTAAAGTTTTGCCTGGGTGTCAGGACGTGTTTACAACTAACTGCCCTCTCCATAGAATTGGAAGAGCTCTAGCGACCGTAATGTGTGATGATCGAGAAGCAAGTCCTCCCCTTTTGAAAATTATAAATGACTTTGCTGGTAAACCTCTTACGTTATTTGATTTTCAAACAGCTGAGCAAAACTGAACGCGCTTAGACATTTCTCTCTTTACTTATTCTGATCATCATTAAACTGACACACAATATTTTTAGCGCAACACAATCTGACTTTCAATAATCCCTACAAAAGAATGGCCCTGACAAACAATAACCTATACCTTTCATGAATCACTTACCCCACAAAAATCTTCGTTACTCGAACTACTGCAATGCAGTATATGTTCATAACATCCAGTCTTACAAATTTCGTTTCTCCGACGGACACACGTCCAGATAGTCCGCTCTCAAAATTCTGCCATCTCTCTCCCCACATCTACCACTGCTGGCTGCTCAACTCCAACTGCGCAACGCTACGCGCTGTTCACATCCAACTGCCCAACACTACAATAGCAAATATTCCTACAATGCAAACCAGCCACAGACTGCACACAGCACAGTCAGTGATTTTTCATACAGAGCGCTACGTGGTGTTACCAACATAAAAACCTCAACAGCCTACTTACAACCACTCCCATTGCTCAGAATCCTCCGAAAAACAGCCGTTCCCCCTGATGTTCTTGAATAAACCTATCGTGGCCCAGCAGTGGTTACCGTGCCAATCACGTTTTCTGTCAAGGAGACACGATCTTCCTCAACCAATCACTGCGTTGCAGTACACATTCTGTTCTCCTAAAACAAAAAAAAACAAAAAAAGAAAGAAAAAGGCACACAATGCCTGGCGGTTCTGCAGCCAAACCTCCGGCTCATTTCACAAGATGAGGGGAGCTTCGTAGTGAAAACAAGCTCAGTTTCGTCCATAAAACGATTCAGTGGGCGCCGTTTTGGCGAGGCGCGGCAGCATCTAAGAAACGCGACATAAGGAGAAATTCGTCCTTCCGTCTCACAAGGTACGCTTTTCCTGTAATAAACGCATTAGCCAGGCGCCAGGCCGACGCTGCTTTACCTGGACCCACACACAGTATAAGGAGACCAGACTCCCACACCAAGTCTACTCGCTAACAAAGCAGTTAGACCAGCGCCAGGATGCTCGGCGTCACCAGTTTGTAAGCGTCATTTCGCGTTCAGCCACAGCGTTCCCACCCTCTCGCTTGGCCACTTTCGGAAATGGCGGACCATAAACCACTGCCCTGCATGGGCCACGGCCAGTTTCGCTGACTTCAGAGGAATCAAAAAAAAAAAAAAATGGTTCAAATGGCTCTGAGCACTATGGGACTCAACTGCTGAGGTCATCAGTCCCCTAGAACTTAGAACTAGTTAAACCTAACTAACCTAAGGACATCACAAACATCCATGCCCGAGGCAGGATTCGAACCTGCGACCGTAGCGGTCTTGCGGTTCCAGACTGCAGCGCCTTTAACCGCACGGCCACTTCGGCCGGCAGAGAGAGGAATCCACGACCTCACTTGCTGCTTCGAGAAAGCTCTACAACTGCCTCTAATGCAATGGTCACCTCCAGCGTCCAAAAATCCTCCTCTATAACTGAGTTTATTTCTACTACGGCTACTCAAGCCACACAAGTACTGTGAGATGAATCAGTGCTTTACCCTAACCCTTATAGTACACCAGATTAATATCAATCAGGGAAAATTTAGATACACAAAAGTCGAATGAAATTGTATGATTATCACTAAAACACAATTAAAGGGGAAGTACCTGATGTGTGTTACCATTGCAGTCTTTCAGTCTGTAAGCTTAACTGCTATGATATCCTCAGTGCAGATGCAAACTAGGATCCGAATCATTTTGTGGGAATATAGGAAAAGCTGCGAACAAATGAAGTAAATGGGCGGGAACGCTACTTCGTAGTGTGCAGTGAGTTGAGAAACTGGAATGGACGGAAAGCTTTCTTGGATAGCTGAACGATTAAGGCGATCGCTCATGTAAAGCAAGAAATTCGTTTCGGGTCCTGGTCAGATACAAATTTTCAAATTTCACCATTGCATTATTTCAGTTCCCAGTTGCGGCTGCGGTCGATACCTCCCTCGAAATACGGAGAGAGACTGAACAAGGAACAAGGGAATATCGTATTGTGGATGTGCTGTTAGTAATCATAGTCGCTCTAACAAGTGTCTGTAAGAAACTTTAAGTTATACACAATGTACAAATTAGTCATATAGAATTGCCCAACGTCGTTTTTGAATGAAATGTTAGTAAATGGCTGGATGCACTGTAAACTAAATCTTGATCACCCCACGAAGAATAGAAATATTTATGACTTATGCTAGTATGGGAATATCCCTGACAATGTCGCATTTAATTCCGTGTTCCCATCCGACGATCATCGTTTTAACTGCCACATCGCTATCACTTTGTATTAGGGCCGTTCTTTACAAAGAAATCATAATGGCATTGACTTACCCAGTGCTTTTATAATGAAGAACGTAATTGCAGTGATAAAGCTTCCACCTGGATGGTGGGAAATTAAGACATAAAAGAAGAACCAGATATGGATATCCCACAGTAACAAATGTATACTCAGTTACCCTACAGGAATTTCAGTCAAAACTTTCCGGCTAAGAGGCTGTGGTCCGGCGGATCTGAAAGCCTGGCAGGAGGGATGGACCTAGGCGGCACTGATTTTATCTGCGATCGCTGGTGACGCCGTTGAAGGACTCCCTACGAAGTAGGGCTGTTGATACAATATCGATAGATCAATTTTACTCCTAACATTATAGATACAGATTGGCGACGTTTCATCCGCGATACATCGATATCGAAGTGGCACTATCGAGTGCCAATATTATTATTTTATATTGTACTTTCCTCGAAATTCTCGGTAAATATTTGTTCTTTCGAAATTGTTGTAGAACATAATTTTACGTTCACAGTGCGAAGGAGTCTTACTACTTTCCTTAGCCTCCATGACGTCCAGTCTACATCTCGGATTTTCTGAAGTAAGTGTAGGTGGCAGTAAGAAGAAGCCCTGCTACAATGGGTGGGGGGTGGAGCGATGGGTGGGGTAGATTGGGTACGGGGTGGAGTGGTGGTGGGGGGGTGGGGGGTGGAGTGTGAATGGAATAACAAGATTTCCGATGTGAAGAAATAGCACACCAGTTGAGTGTTAAAACAAATGAGCGAACATGTAGATTGCTCTCTGCAATGGGCGGAGACGTGTGAAGGGAAATGCTGACATAATCGGCGCTCGGCGCTACCAAAAGAAAGTGCGACGTTTAATTTCACCACGCAGTGCTGACACTACAACTGCTGGTCGCTGGCATTGAAAAAAACAGGGAAGTCGACATGAAGTGTTCCGGACAAATCCGATGTGTGACGAAACCGAACGTCGAACATAACGGACACCTTTTAATGTACCACTCATATGCGGTACCATTGTTGGAAAAGTGGTTATCTCCAAGTGTGAACGTGCATCATTTTCAAAAAATGGTTCAAATTGCTCTGAACACTATGGGACTTAACTTCTGAGGTCATCAGTCCCCTAGAACTTAGAACTACTTAAACCTAACTAACCTAAGGACATCACACACATCCATGCCCGAGGCAGGATTCGAACCTGCGACCGTAGCAGTCGCGTGGTTCCGGACTGAGCGCCAAGAACCGCTCGGCCACCGCGGCCGGCTTAAGTCAGTCAGTCGTTATTTTACTGCGCTATTCAATTCACCTCAATAAACATGCGTGGTTTTGGTTCTGGATTCGATACGTCTTAGGCTTTTCGATCTTGGTGTACTCGTTGGACTTGTGTCGTGCCGCCTCCACTGTCTGTACTTCTTTCGCTGTTGTCTATCTATTTACTCCCCGGTGGCTCCCTGTTGACGCCCTCGGCCAGTTTACCAGTCTTCGCAGATTCTCGAGTCTTTCCTGTTTTGATCGATTCCGGTCTCTATAGTCCATATATAACACTATTTCTGTGAATTCTTTTCAATTTATATTTATGTTAGATCACTGTTAACATTGCACTATCGGATTATTAACCATTTCATGACCCGTGTAGTGGGAGGTAATGTTTTTGTAATGGCCACTGGGATTCGTCGAGTCAGCGCAAACGTAGACACAGTGTGTCCAAGAGGGAGCGGACGTATGGCGTGGAGAAACACTTCCTTGTGGGGATCAATCGAAGACACTTCCCTCTGAGGATCGACCTAGATACTTCGCTGCTTAGACCAACATTGGAGTATCTGGCTGTTAGATTTGGGGAAGTATTGATTTCGCCACAAGGAACACGTGAAATCGTTACTCTGCGAACAGAATCGTTATTTTGTTTACTCGAGTGACGATTCGACGTACTTTGAAGTGCTTGTTCACGGAAGAATACTTTAGTCGAATTTCTGTGCCTGACTAGAGAGCAAACAGATCTCTTGATTCGTGTTCTGTCTTGTACTGAGGTAATTTCAGCGCTAGGAGTTTGTAGACGGCATATTGTGACCTCTGTGTAGGCAGAGATTTACAGTTACGTGAAGGACATCATCCGCACAGCGGCCAACGCCCCAACGAGCAGATAATCGGTGCAGTGTAATTGCTGCCTGTACTTCCATAAGAAATATGTGCTCTCTGGTTCGGCGGATTGCCAAACACTCACAGGAAATGTGTCGAGTTCCATATGCTTCTCCACTGAAAGTGCCAGTCAGGGTGTAAGTCTTCTGTTTATCACTAGTAATCAGTATCAGTCAACTTTGTGTCCGTCTTGTGAAGCGGATCGCTGTCTAAATACACTCCTGGAAATGGAAAAAAGAACACATTGACACCGGTGTGTCAGACCCACCATACTTGCTCTGGACACTGCGAGAGGGCTGTACAAGCAATGATCACACGCACGGCACAGCGGACACACCAGGAACCGCGGTGTTGGCCGTCGAATGGCGCTAGCTGCGCAGCATTTGTGCACCGCCGCCGTCAGTGTCAGCCAGTTTGCCGTGGCATATGGAGCTCCATCGCAGTCTTTAACACTGGTAGCATGCCGCGACAGCGTGGACGTGAACCGTATGTGCAGTTGACGGACTTTGAGCGAGGGCGTATAGTGGGCATGCGGGAGGCCGGGTGGACGTACCGCCGAATTGCTCAACACGTGGGGCGTGAGGTCTCCACAGTACATCGATGTTGTCGCCAGTGGTCGGCGGAAGGTGCACGTGCCCGTCGACCTGGGACCGGACCGCAGCGACGCACGGATGCACGCCAAGACCGTAGGATCCAACGCAGTGCCGTAGGGGACCGCACCGCCACTTCCCAGCAAATTAGGGACACTGTTGCTCCTGGGGTATCGGCGAGGACCATTCGCAACCGTCTCCATGAAGCTGGGCTACGGTCCCGCACACCGTTAGGCCGTCTTCCGCTCACGCCCCAACATCGTGCAGCCCGCCTGCAGTGGTGTCGCGACAGGCGTGAATGGAGGGACGAATGGAGACGTGTCGTCTTCAGCGATGAGAGTCGCTTCTGCCTTGGTGCCAATGATGGTCGTATGCGTGTTTGGCGCCGTGCAGGTGAGCGCCACAATCAGGACTGCATACGACCGAGGCACACAGGGCCAACACCCGGCATCATGGTGTGGGGAGCGATCTCCTACACTGGCCATGCACCACTGGTGATCGTCGAGGGGACACTGAATAGTGCACGGTACATCCAAACCGTCATCGAACCCATCGTTCTACCATTCCTAGACCGGCAAGGGAACTTGCTGTTCCAACAGGACAATGCACGTCCGCATGTATCCCGTGCCACCCAACGTGCTCTAGAAGGTGTAAGTCAACTACCCTGGCCAGCAAGATCTCCGGATCTGTCCCCCATTGAGCATGTTTGGGACTGGATGAAGCGTCGTCTCACGCGGTCTGCACGTCCAGCACGAACGCTGGTCCAACTGAGGCGCCAGGTGGAAATGGCATGGCAAGCCGTTCCACAGGACGACATCCAGCATCTCTACGATCGTCTCCATGGGAGAATAGCAGCCTGCATTGCTGCGAAAGGTGGATATACACTGTACTAGTGCCGACATTGTGCATGCTCTGTTGCCTGTGTCTATGTGCCTGTGGTTCTGTCAGAGTGATCATGTGATGTATCTGACCCCAGGAATGTGTCAATAAAGTTTCCCCTTCCTGGGACAATGAATTCACGGTGTTCTTATTTCAATTTCCAGTAGTGTAATGTGAATCATATGCTCAGCCAATCTCGAAATTACATAAACCGTAGAATAAGACGTGTATTTAATATTTATAGAAATTTTGCACTCTATATTTTCATTTACGGTACCCAAGCTGTGATTCATTCTAGTTGCATTCTGATAGGAATAACTGGTTTGATTTACTAACCTGACGTAAAACCAAAAAATGATACTTCGAAATATCTAGTATAGATTGTCCATGGCAGTGTCGTTTTAACCATTTGCAGGCGTGAGAATACATTGCAAAGACAACATTAGGCAACCACACATACACACGCCGTGTGTAACAAACACCAAGGGGGCTTACAATGTTTCCTATACTACTGTGAGAGACATCTTCGAAGACAAAACGGCAACTGCATCAAGTGCTTGAAGGCCCGCAAATTTGTAGAGCTCTGTGGAGGGCATCACCATTCGTCAAGTGATGTCGAATGCGTCGTTATCTCTACCTGGCATCAGCCTTATCGATTAAAAGTAATCGATCGTCATTCTATTGGTGCAGAGTCGTCAGTATGTTTTATGTAACTTAACTCCATTTTTTTCTGTTTTCAGTTAGCCAACACTACGCACACTAATTGAGAGAGGAGGCCGAAATGCACGCGTTAAACTCACGCAGGCTGGCGTGAGGTCTGAAACAGGATACGGAATGAATGCTATAAAGAAAAGTACGTAGCTGCTGGAATACTTAACTTTAATCTATCATTTGTATACATCGTTCTTGACGGTACGGTATAAATAATAGCAACTGTTAATGGCGCCTTGCTAGGTCGTAGCCATTGACTTAGCTGAAGGCTATTCTAACTATCTTCTCTGCAAATAAGCGAGGCTTCGTCAGTGTTGCATCGCTAGCTAAGTCGTCCGTACAACTGGGGCGAGTGCTAGTAAGTCTCTCGAGACCTGCCGTGTGGTGGCGCCCGGTCTGCGATAACACAGTGGCGACACGCGGGTCCTATATGTACTAATGGACCGTGGCCGATTTAAAGCTACCACCTAGCAAGTGTGGTGTCTGGCGGTGACACCACAGTCAGTATGCCCCCGGTGGGAGTCCCTTTACGTTCAGCTTGGCGGGCGCTATCCCTCCTTTTTTTGGCACCCACTTGTGCTTGGCCACAACTAAAAGGAATGTTATGTCGCTAGTAGATGCCGTACTTCTTCTGCTGTTCTTAAGCGTTCTTTTATTTTCTTCGTGGGCTACAAATCGCTTCAATTTCATCTTCGGTGAACACACTCCTAATGCGATCTGTAGTATTCTTAATAAGCAGGAGATAAATTTTCCCTGTTGGCGAGTGTTGTTCCACATTAGTCCCGGCGTTCTCTCTTCTTCAGTGGATCACTCGATCCACATTCTTACTGGAATAACCCCTTTTCTTGAAAACCGACCGTAAATGATTCAGCTCGTCTTGTAAATGAACCAGTTCGTAAATTTGTTGGCCTAGTCTTTCAACCTTCTAATGACACCTCTTTCTTACCTTGAGTAGCTGCTAGCTTTCTTGTGGAGGTATCGTTCAGTATTTATAGCTTTCCTGTACACTTATGGCCTGATGCTCGTCGACCCATTTCATTACTGATACATCCAGAATATTTGCTGTATTAGTAATCAAATGTTTTACGCGTGAAGGTGAATCACACAGTCAAACGAAAAATCACGAAACAGTTTTGTATATCGAGCACAGCTTTGCGGAGAGGGAAGTGTTTACTGAAGTAAACACCACCCGTGAAAGCCAACACTGAACACTAGAGGAAATCCTAAGATCCCCAAACTGAGAAATGACATAGTACTGTTTGCTTTTAGTGTAGCTGAACTTCCCTTACATTGCACTACTGCGTCACTAAATGATTACAGATAAAATTTTCGGTGACAAGTGGAATGCCCATCAGGGTGTATTAGTGTTGCATGTGTTTGGTGTTGTTATCGGGTTTGGTAGGAAGTGTAAATGGCCTGATCACTGCCAGAAGTTGGACAATTGCTGTAAAGAGTACAGAGATGCCAAGTACTCATATGAGACAGCGTTGCCAGCAGCAAACAGAATGTGAAATGGACTTCATTGTAGATCTCCATTTCTTAAGCATGACGAATTCCGCAATATCCAGATTTGTGGGACACTCAGATGTGACAATGGCCTGATGTGAACTGCGTAGGAATGTGAAGGCAGGAATACTCGTCTTCGAGTTTCCAGTCGACAACATTTGATCACCACAAGGGAGAACAGACTTATTGTACACCAAGCTCAATGTAACCCCTTCAGATTTGAATCTGACTTCAGAGAACAAACAATGGACTCTGTACAACATTCTGTGTCATCCCACACTATATGTTGGAGGCAAGCTTTATCCAGACTAGGGAATTACTATCCCATGCATATGCTGCCATTAATACCGCAACAAAAATAGCTGCGTTTGGAGTGGTACCGTGACTGGAAAGCGTGGACTGTTGATTGGCGAGGACGGCGGCGACCTGAGAAGAGGTCCTACTCTTCCAGTGTTTCTGAGAAGCACAGTGGTGTTACCCTGTCGTCGTGGTGTAGGGAGCCATTGGGAATCACTTCAAGCCATGCTGGTAGTGACTAAGGGAACACACAACGGCGTGCGCATGTTTTATGTCTCATGCAACACTATAGTGGTGCCATTTTTCAACAGGACAATACTCATATACACATAGCACATGTCTCTGTGAACTGTCTGCGTGATGCTGAGGCGCTTCTATGGCCAGAGAGGGTCGCGCATCTGTCCCTGATGTGACTTGTGTGGCACGTGATCGGACGTCAACACCATCCCAGTGCCAGTATGTAGGATATCAAGGACAAGTTACAATAGTTAAGGTGCGGTTTTTCTTAGAACAGTGTATAAGGGCTGTGTGACACTCTTACCAACTGAATCTCTGCATGTGTCTTGGCAAGAGTGGGTTGAATTTCTTACTGATAGGTGGACTCATACTGCCAAGTTATTCGTAAATGTGAATCTATTTTGCAATCGCTGAAATAACATTGCATACCTTTACTTCATTTAGTCTTCCTCTTCTCCCTGCTTCACTTTTGCTGTCAGGAATTGCAAATAAATGAAAGAGTAGAAGAAGCCCGAAGTGCGTAAGTACAGTTTCCAAAACTAAGCTTCTTATGTGTCAGAAAATTCAAAAACGGGGGATGCTCAGTGAATGATGATAGAAGCGCGGTAGGAATCAAAAAGACATAGAAATGGTTGGAAAGCTGCACAGATTGGAGTGGAAGACATAATTATGGCTTTAATAAAATGAAAATCGGCAGGATTTGTAGGCAGGTGAACAAAAGTTACATACACCAAGTTAGTTCTTTGGTGGATTTTTAGAGATAAGAACAGACTGAGAAGGTGATACGAAGGAAGTTAGTTAGTCGGTGAGATGAGAAGAGAACACAGGAGAGAGTGATACTCCCAGAATGAGATTTTCACTCTGCAGCGGAGTGTGCGCTGATATGAAACTTCCTGGCAGATTAAAACTGTGCGCCGGACCGAGACTCGAACTCGGGACCCTCAGTTGGTAGAGCACTTGCCCGTGAAAGGCAAAGGTCCCGAGTTCGAGTCTCGGTCCGGCACACAGTTTTAATCTGCCAGGAAGTTTCATATCAGCGCACACTCCGCTGCAGAGTGAAAACCTCATTCTGGAAACATCCTTCCAGGCTGTGGCTAAGCCACGTCTCCGCAATATCCTTTCTTTCAGGAGTGCTAGTTCTTCAAGGTTCGCAGGAGAGCTTCTGTAAAGTTTGGAAGGTAGGAGACGAGGTACTGGCAGAAGTAAAGCTGTGAGGACGCGGCGTGCTTGGGTAGCTTAATTGGTGGAGCACTTGCCCGCGAAAGGCAAAGATCCCGAGTTCGAGTCTCGGTCCGGCACACAGTTTTAATCTGCCGAGAATGATATTGATTCGCATGACGGAAAACTATAACGTGTTCGGAACTCTGGAGGATGCCTGTATCCAGCAGCATCGAGTACGTGAGGATGATGATGGTGGTGCTTTGGGTAACTTTGGAAACGAATGCAGCATGATTTGGGTTGCAGTCTCCCATGCACCCAATGGAGATTCTCCACTACATCGACTTCTACATGTACTCTGCAAACTACTGTATGGTGTATGTGGGAAAACAACTGTCTATAGGTCGCAGTATGAGCTCTAATTCCTCTTATCTTTTCTTTGCGAAGCTTACGTGTTTTGTACACTCATGCTCACACTCATCAAACACTCTTTCCACTTAGTGCTTCCACTTCAGGAAAAGAGGGTCTCAGAACTAGACATATCTGCTGTATGGTAGTGTACTGGCACTGAACTCAAGTTCATGTAAATCTGAACCAAGTCACGTGAACTTATTACCACTCAATTCTGAGAACTCTTCAACTGCAGTTGTTGAATGTGACGTTGACACTGAAAGACGTTGTAACAGTGCTGAAATAAAATTGATGGCTTTATATTGTCACCGAAAACCATGAATAAATTAACTGTACTACTACTGCATATTTAGTCTGTTTTAAAAAACAACCCTTCTTACTCTTTATAGTCATATAATCGTCATTTAACTTTTTGCTGTTCAACAGATTTATTTTGTTACAATCTGACTTTAGGGTGTTACTGAAACAACATGCAACATGCAGGGTCTATTCCTGAATACTGGCCGGCCGAAGTGGCCGTGCGGTTAAAGGCGCTGCAGTCTGGAACCGCAAGACCGCTACGGTCGCAGGTTCGAATCCTGCCTCGGGCATGGATGTTTGTGATGTCCTTAGGTTAGTTAGGTTTAACTAGTTCCAAGTTCTAGGGGACTAATGACCTCAGCAGTTGAGTCCCATAGTGCTCAGAGCCATTTGAACCATTTTGAACCTGAATACTGAATTCCGTTGTCTTCATGTTGAAAGCGTGTCTTGATCTGTCCTCTACACCCTAAATGATAGTTTCCAGAATATGCCAATAAAGAGATCCGTTTTACCTGTATCATGGTGGCGAGCCATTATTTAATGGATCGCTTCCGTCATGGTGACGTCACTGTTACTCTTGGGTTGTAGATTATGTTAAATAAGAAGTCCACAACTGTAATAATATTTTGAGTTACGAATTATTGTAAATCACTTAGATTCTTGGCATCAACTGTTAATGTACCGAACTGGTACTGACTGCACCACGTTTTTCATTCATGTTAGACACTTAGGCTAACACCGAAATGAACACAGTATTTGGCCTATTATTCACTCGAGTCATTCAGGCCTTTCTTGCACCCTCAACATGATACACTCATATAGTGGTCAGTTCTGTGCATATACTGCCAATTGTCAGCAAACGCCATTTACTGTAGCCTCGCCGCCGCCCCCTCCTCCCCCCCCCCCACCCCTCTCTCTCTCTCTCCCGTCCCATTGCGACCGTTGCCACCCTCGGACTGCCAGAATCGGCGTTCCTTTAGCACCGTGTGTACATCTGCCTGCCACGCTCTGATCACGTGAACGCCACACAAGGGTTCACAGTAGCAGAACACGTGTTTTTCAAGTGATAGTCTGATGAGCACAATACTTTTCAGAACGATACGCTTTATCATGGTACTTTTGTAATTGAAGAGTTAAATCCGTAATAGACTGAGTCCAGGGGTAAATTCAGATATCAATTTCCATACTAAAAATTAATCTTATGTGTGTTAATAAAAATATGATGTGGCATATGAGCTGTCATAGAATATGGTTACCTTAAAACTGTTCCACCCCTAATTCCAAGTGGTACTGTAATACTTTTCATCAGCAAAGAACGTGGTTTTCATAATGAACAAGCACTTAAAGTGCAATTAACATACAAATCCTTTTTTTGAGTAGCTGTTGTCATGTCTAGATGCATGTCATATAAGAAGACATTAAAGAACTGGGGATCACACAAGAGAACATAAACAATAGAGAACAGTTTACAAACATCATAAAGAAACACACACTTAAAAAAGAACATACCGAGAACAGAGCGGGAAAAATATGGTCGGAACAACGCAAGAGAGAACACAGTAAACGTATGAAGAGAATTTAAGAAGAACGAAGAAAGAAGAAGAAATCATGACTACTCAAGTTCAATCGCTCTCTCAAAAGGGAATAATCGAAAATAATTGTGGACAGTTTGTTAAGCCTCAAGTTGGGCTGAGTGAACAGTGAGAAGCCAGTTACTATGGTAGTGATTTTTTATGCTACCCACAGTGAGAAGCTAATTCACATTAATCGCTCGTAAAGAATGCAATTAAGTTCGGTATTTTCAATAAACAAAGAAATAATCAAAGAAGCGATTCCTTTTGCTAAGTCACAGCTGATATCACTGGTCATAGTTACCCATCCGTCCCAGTTCTCCGTCTCTAATGACGTCAATATAGACGAGATTATGTAGCCTAACTCTCCTTCCGTCTTCGCTCTCCTCATTTCCATTCAGAAGTGCTGTGCGTCTTCTTTAATCTGTGACGTCTTTAAGTAAAGGTATAACTGTTTTCATTGACTGCAGTAAAAGCGGCAATTCCATGTGGGAAGCGGTCGTAAACTTCGGGCAGGAAACTTAATATAGTGAATCCGCTAAATTCGGAAGGCTGTAATTTTCGGCAAGGCGCCAGTAAATTCAGAAATTTGCTGCAGCTGGAGGCTGAAATGAGAAGAGGTACGATTTACGGTGAGCGCACATGTCTCTTCTCTGTCAGGGTGTTTGTAGCCGCTGTCTGGCTTCTTCCATACACGTCTACGATTAAGCTCCGTGAGCCATCTTACGATGTGTGGCGGGGAGTAGTTTGGGTACCACTATCAATCTCCTCCAACGCTTCTCGTTCCATTAGCGAACGGTGCGAGGGAAGACCGACTGTCGGTAAGCTGCAGTATGAGCTCGAATTATAATGCCGTCCTCGGAATTTCACATGGTATTTGTGTGACAACGTACACTACTGGCCATTAAAATTGCTACACCAGGAAGAAATGCAGATGATAAACGGGTATTCATTGGATAAATATATTATACTAGAACTGACATTTGATTTCATTTTCACGCAGTTTGGGTGCAGAGATCCAGAGAACTCAGTACCCAGAACAACCACCTCTGGCCGTCATAACGGCCTTGATACGCCTGGGCATTGACTCAAACAGAGCATTGATGGCGTGTACAGGTACAGCTAGCTGCACATGCAGCGTCAACACGATACCAGAGTTCATCAAGAGTAGTGACTGGCGTATTGTGACGAGCCAGTTGCTCGGCCACCATTGACCAGGCGTTTTCAGTTGGTGAGAGACCCGGAGAATGTGCGGGCCAGGACAGCAGTCGAACATTTTCTGTATCCAGAAAGGTCCGTACAGGACCTGCAACATGCGGTCGTGCATTATCCTGCGAAATGTAGGGTTTCGCAGGGATCGAATGAAGGGAAGGGCCACGGGTCGTAACGCATCTGAAATGTAACGTCCACTGTTCAAAGTGCCGCCAATGCGAACAAGAGGTGACCGAGACGTGTAACCAATGGCATCCCATACCATCACGCCGAGTGATACACCAGTATGGCGATGGCGAATACAAGCTTCCAGTGTGCGTTTACTGCGATGTCGCCAAACACGGATGCGACCATCATGATGCTGTAAACAGAAACTGGATTCATCCGAAAAAATGACGTTTTGCCATTCGTGCACCCAGGTTCGTCGTTGAGTACACCATCGCAGGCGCTCCTGTCTGTGATGCAGCGTCAAGGGTAACCGCAGCCATGGTCTCCGAGCTGATAGTCCACGCTGCTGCGAACGTTGTCGAACTGTTCGTCCAGATGGTTGTTGTCTTGCAAACGTCCCCATCTGTTGACTCAGGGATCGAGACGTGGCAGCACGATCCGTTACAGTCATGCGGATAAGATGCCTGTCATCTCGACTGCTAGTGATACGAGGCCGTTGGGATCCAGCACGGCGTTCCGTATTACCCTCCTGAACCCACCGATTCCATATTCTGCTAACAGTCATTGGACCTCGACCAACGCGAGCAGCAATGTCGCGATAGGCTACAATCCGACCTTTATGAAAGTCGGAAACGTGATGGTACGCATTTCTCCTCCTTACACAAGGCATCACAACAACGTTTCACCAGGCAACGCCGGTCAACTGCTGTTTGTGTCTGAGACATCAGTTGGAAACATTCCTCGTGTCAGCACGTTGTAGGTGTCGCCACCGGCGCCAACCTTGTGTGAATGCTCTGAAAAGCTAATCATTTGCATATCACAGCATCTTCTTCCTGGCGGTTAAATTTCGCATCTGCAGTACGTCATCTTCGTGGTGCAGCAATTTTAATGGCCAGTAGTGTAATAATATTTCTGCATGCCTTCTGGACTGTGCGTTCTTGAAATTTAGACAGAAAACCTCTCACTTGTGCACAATGCATCTCTTGTTGCACTTGCCAATAATCCTTGGCAGTAATGCGCCTTTGCATATTACGCTCGGGGCATACGGAATACCACGATATGTCTGCCCAAATCATCACCGAACCTCCACCATCCTTCACTCTTGGGACGTAAACTCGGCCAGGAGCTGGAAACAGCGTGCAACAAGATTCACCCGAACAAATCACTTTCTTGTATGGCTCCACAGATGAGGTTTTATGGCTTCGGCACCACATTTTTCTGTTACTGGCATTTGAATCAATCTGTGTGGTTTCTGAATTCCATCTCGCCTTGCAATACGCTGCTTCCTTCGTGCTTTGATACTAACAGGAGTCGACAGTGAGACAATCGATTCTGCAGTGACTATTGCAGCTGTCCTACTCTTATTTTTCGTCAAAGTTCTCTTCGGTTACCGTCTGTCAGCATCACTCCGCACACACTTTTGTCCACGTTCTGAATTAGCGGATCTTTTTTTTTTTTTTCAATTTCCATGTACGCAGTATATATCTTCGAGGCGGTGGCTCTTGAAACACGTAACACTTCGGCTCCCTTGGTTATGGGAGCACGAACTATGCGAGCACCAGAAATTTGCCCATATTTGAATTCATTTAATTCCGAAATAATTCACTCACAGGAAACGGTTCTGACCACGACTACCTTTTCATTTTCATTCAGTAATTACAGTTACGTTGTTAATTTTGGGCAGTGGCAAAGGTTTTACGTCAGAATTCAAGTTATCCGTAAAGTCTCGCGTTCACTGAAAAAAAAGGGCTGAACTTGGAAAATGTCAGAAGACTGAGTATCGTGGTTCGTTATAAGACGTTTAGCAGCTTTCATATTTTTTCCTCTTCTGCCAGAATTTCAATGTGCATCCCTGTCGTCACTTCTAGAACATCACTACAGTTTTCGAGTTCTGGCTGTGTACAGGTTATCATTGCAGCATCATCAGTTCTGACTGCATCATTTATCCCTGCACGAAGCGTAATGTCATCACTGACTGTTAGAACGCGAATCGTGACGTAACCCCACAATAAAGTCTAATGACGAGACACAGGGAGAGCGCCATGTAATGTAACACTTTAGTACAGTTGGTCTTACTTCTTACAATTCGCGTTATGAACATCTTGGACTCTGACAAGACGTGCCTGAGACACTGGGCGACGTCCACTTCGAGGAAGGGCTTTGACACTGCCTGTCCGTACAAAATTTTTAACCACCACGTCATATTTGTTTCTGTCGGCGGTGCCCTCCCACATTTCGCAGTACCGTCGTCATAGATTCGTTTCTGATTTCCAAATTACACATCGTGCCTTCTCGTGACCTGTCACCATTTTCATGTTGTTGTTGTTGTTGTGATCTTCAGTTCTGAGACGGGTTTGATGAAGCTCTCCATGCCACTCTATCCTGTGCAAACCTCTTCATCTCCCAGCAGCCTACATCCTTCTGAATCTGCTTAGTGTATGGATCTCTTGGTCTCCCTCTACGATTTTTACCCTCCATGCTGCCCTCCAGTACTAAACTGGTGATCCCTTGATGCCTCAGAACATGTCCTATCAACCGATCCCTTCTTCTAGTCAAGTTGTGCCACAAACTCCTCTTCTCCTCAGTTCTATTCAATACCTCCTCATTAGTTATGTGATCTACCCATCTAATCTTCAGCATTCTTCTGCAGCACCACATTTCAAAAGCTTCTATTCTCTTCTTGTCTAAACTATTTATCGTCCATGTTTCACATCCATATATGGCTACACTCCATACAAATACTTTCAGAAACGACTTCCTGACACTTAAATCAATACTCGATGTTAACAAATTTCTCTTCTTCAGAAACGCTTTCCTTGCCATTGCCAGTCTACATTTTCTATCCTCTCTACTTCGACCATCACCAGTTATTTTGTTCCCCAAATAGCAAAACTCCTTTACTACTTTAAATGTCTCATTTCCTAATCTGATTCCCGCAGCATCACCCGACTTAATTCGACTACATTCCATTATCCTCGTTTTACTTTTGTTGATGCTCATGTTATACCCTCCTTTCAAGACTCTGTCCATTCCTTTCAACTGCTCTTCCAAGTCCTTTGCTGTCTCTGACAGAATTACAATGTCATCAGGGAACCTCAAAGTTTTTATTTCTTCTCCATGGATTTTAATGCCTACTCCGAACTTTTCTTTCGTTTCCTTTACTGCTTGCTCAATATAGAGATTGAACAGCCTCGGGGAGAGGCTACAACCCTGTCTTACTCCCTTCCCAACCACTGCTTCCCTTTCATGTGCCTCGACTCTTATTACTGCCATCTGATTTCTGTAAAAATTGTAAATAGCCTTTCGCTCCCTATATTTTACCCCTGCCACCTTCAGAATTTGAAAGAGAGTATTCCAGTCAACATTGTCAAAAGCTTTCTCTAAGTCTACAAATGCTAGAAACGAAGACAAAGTAAAAAATATCTCGGAGCGACTATACGTTTTACAACAAAGATTCTCATCTCTAATAGTTTTCAAGTTCAATTTTTTGAAATGGCAGAAGAACTTTATGGACACCTGTATCAAATTCGTGTCTCGGATTCTGTGTCTAGACGTACTGCTCTTTCTTTTATAATTTTGATCTGCCCCATACTGCTGTAGTATACACTGTTTACTAAACATTACGTATCTTAAAAATTCTCCCTGAGAAAAGCAACTGAAGGAATTATCCGAATGGGAGAGAGACAAGTAGATGTGATGCACATGTGCAGGCAAACAAAAGATTACAATTTCAAATTTTGGAAATTTGTGGTAAGTTCCTATGGGACCAAACTGCTAAGATCATCAGTCCCTAGGCTTACACAATACTTAATGCAACTTAAACTAACTTACGCTAAGGACAACACACTCACCCATGTCCGAGGGAGGACTCGAACCTCCGACGGGGGAAGCCGCTGGAACCGTGACAACGCTCCTGAGACCACACGGCTACCCAGCGCGGCGATTATAATTTCATAAAAAATAAATGATTCGTTCAGAAGAAAGAGCTTCACAAACTGAGCATGTTAATAAAGCACTGGGCCACCTCTGGCTCTTATGCAACGGTTGTTCGGCTTGGAAATGATTGATAGTGTGCAATATTGTCGACATACTGCTGTGCTATAAGGGAGCCGCCTTAGGTTAGTTAGGTTTAAGTAGTTCTAAGTTCTAGGGGACTGATGGCCTCATTTAAGTCCCATAGTGCTCAGAGCCATTTGAACCATTTCATCACTGAAGACAGTTCGATTCCAGTTAATGAGATTCAAGGCCATGTAGCTCGTATGTGAGATGGAAGACAGGCGAAGATGGCACTAGCGGGGAAACCAAACACCAAACGCCCCATTGGACGACGAAGGCAGCGCTGGATGGAAGACAAAGCGAAGGACCTAGCAGCCCTGGGAACTGAAGACACCTGGAGGAACCGGGCACAAAACAGAAAGGAATGGAGGCAGTTCGTGGAAGCAGCGCGCGGTCTGCAGGGCCTGTGATCGCTGAATATCTATCTATCATCTGTCTATCTATCTGGGGTGCCATTTCATTTCATGGCAGGACCTCTTTGGTTGTCATCTGCAGCACCCTTACAGGACAGGGATACATCGATGGTACTCTACGCCCCGTTTTGTTGTCCATTACGGCAAATCATCCTGGGCTTACATTTCTGCAAGATAATATCCGTCCTCTCACGGCGAGAGTTTCTACTGCTTGTCTTTGTGCTTGCCAAATGCCGTCTTGGTGTGCAAGGTCGCCGGATCTCTCCTCAATTGAGAACTTTTGGAACAGTGTGGGCAAGGCCTACCAACCAGCTTGGCATTTTGACGATCTAACAACAGTTGGACAGAATTTGGCACGATATGTCTCAGGAGGACGTCCAACAACGTTAGTAATCAATGCCAAGCTGAATAACTACTTTCATAAGGGCCAGAGGTGCATGATATCTTTATTCACTTGCCCAATTGTCACAGATCGTTTTCTTTAATAAATCGTACAAATTTTCTGAAACTGTAATTATTTGTATGTCTGTATATGAACACCACATCTATCGATTTTCGTCCCATTCGAATAATCTGATAGTGGTGCGTCTTTTTTTACTGTCTTAAAGTGCATATTTCTCAACTTTCAACATAAAAATTATTTGTAAGACATGTCTGAAATATTCATGAAGAGTAATAGGGTCTAATCAGTTAAAAATAAATTCCCTGGCAAAGAGCAGAAATAACTACTAAACTTATCAATGTGGAGATGTTAAACACAGGGTAATTATTAAATTCAGTAAGAATGGCCAGATGTAATATTTTAAACACACTATCACTGACAGCATGTTTTCCACAAAGCGCACATAGTCGTCACTGCAGATGCTCAAATCGGCGTCCCTACATCTTCAAACATTTAGCGACTCACTGCATCATGTTAATCTTGATTATTCGCCTAAAACTGGAATAATGAGAACGATTGTACTCTTAGGTCTGTGTTATTACTAAACAATTTAACAATTTTTATATAAGACCTGCTGCAATTGCTGCATGAGAGTTAAGAAGCCTGATAACGTACCATGCAGTCCAAAAATCGGAAATCCGGAATCGAATTCAAGAACTCGAGTGTTGTAACGCAGAACTGTATCAGATTCACCGCTGGGTAGTATAGCTATATCGTTCTAAATGATGATAGTAGCCGTATATGTGATTACATTGTTGAGAAAGTCCCTTTTTTTTGTCCATTTCCTACTGCAACTATGCATGGCACGAATTTTGTCACAGATAAAGAAGTTGAACAGAAATATGGATAAACCGCGAGGAATTCATGCTTGAACATGACTGCAGATGATAGCCAAGAATGCCGGAGGCACTGTCACACATCGAAAAGCCAAAGAAACTGGTACACCTGCCTAATATCGTGTAGGGCCCCTCGCGAGCACGTAGAAGTGCCGCAGTATGACGTGGCATGGACTCGACTAATGTCTGAAGTAGTGATGGAGGGAATTGACACCATGAATCCTGTAGAGCTGTCCATAAATCCGTAAGAGTACGAGGGGGTAGAGACCTTTTCTGAACAGCACGTTGCAAGGCATTTCGGATATGCTCAATAATGTTCATGTCTGGGAAGTCTGGTGGCCAGCGGAAGTGTTTAAACTCAGAAGAGTGTTTCTGGAGCCACTCTGTACCAATTCTCGACGTGTGGGGTATCACATTGTCCCTCTGGAATTGCCCAAGTCCGTCAGAATGCACAGTGGACATGAATGGATGCAGGTGATCAGACAGAATGCTTACATACGTGTCACGTGTCAGAGCCGAATCTATAAATATCAGGGGTCCCACATCACTCCAACTGCATACGCCTCACACCAATACAGAGCCTACATCAGCTTGAACAATCTCCTACTGACGTACAGTGTCCATGGATTCATAAGGTTGTCTCTATACCTGTACACGTCCATCCGCTCGATACTATTTGAAACGAGACTAGTCCGATCAGGCAACATGTTTCCAGTCATCAACAGTCCAATGTCCGTGTCGACGGGCCCAGGCGAGGTATAAAGCTTTGTGTCGTGCAGTCATCAAGGATACACGAGTGGGTCTTCGGCTCCGAAAACCCATATCGATGATGCTTCGTTGAATGGTCCGCACGCTGACAATTGTTGATGGCCCAGCATTGAAATCTGCAGCAATTTGCGGAAGGGTTGCACTTCTGTCACTTTGAACGATTCTCTTCAGTCGTCGTTGGTCCCGTTCTTGCAGGATCTTTTTCCGGCTGCAGTGATGTCGGAGATTTGATATTTTACCGAATTCCTGATATTCACGGTACATTCATGGCATGGTCGTACGGGAAAACCCCCACATCATCGCTAATTCAGAGATGCGCTGTGTCCGATCGTTGGTGCGCCTACTATAACACCATGTTCAAGCTCACTTAAATCTTGACAACCTGCCGGCCGTTGTAGCAGCAATAACCGATCTGACAACTGCACCAGGCGCTTGTCTGATATAGGCAGCGCCGTATTCTCCCCATTTACATATCTCCGTATTTGAATACGCGTGGCTGTACCAGTTTCTTTGGCGCATCAGTTTATTTAACCACGAACTGTACCTGTGCGATGTCCTGAAGTCGTTGTGTCAGTCGTAGCCAGAACGATATTCTGTGTAGCTCTGAATGCATTCTGTTGGAGCTGAATGAATTCGAACTTGGGCAAATGGCTGATGCTCGTATGGTTCGTGTTCCCGTAATCAACAGAGGCGAAGTGTGTGGTGTTTCAAGAGCCACCGTACCGAAGATTTACACCACAAACTGCAAAACAGGAGAATCACCATCCGCTAAGTCACATGTGTTTGCTTTCAGTGATCGTGACATACGGTCAGTGAAAAGGATTGTGACGAAAATCAGGAGGACACTGGCGACCACAGTCAGCATCAAAACAACGCGAAGGAATCTCCATAAGCAGGGAATTGCAGGGCGGGCCGGAATTCCAAAATCGCTCATCAGTGATGAAAATTTTCGTAACAGGAAAGCGTGACGCCGACCTATAATATCTGGACTATGGAGGAATTGAAGAAAGTCGTTTGCTCGGATGAGTCTTGCTTCTCACAGTTTAGAGCCTCTAGCCGAGTTTACGTTCGAAGAATAAAATATATCGGGGTCTCAGTGATGATTTGGGCAGTCACATCATGTTAGTCCATGTGCCCCACAGTTACTCTGCAAGAGCGCATTACTCTAAGGATTATGTGACCATTTTTTGAAGATCAGGTCCATTTCATGCTACAATGTTTGTTCTCCAATGTAGGTGCTGTGTTCCACGACTACAGTGTCCTTGTTCACACAGCTCAAATTGTCCAAGATTGGGTTTTTGAGCACAAGGATAAATTCTCGAATCTCCCCTGGTCACGACAGCCACCAGATATCAGTATTATTGAGCCCTCGTGGTCAACTTCGGAGACAAGGATGCGTGATCGGTACCCACTTCCTTCACCGTCACCTTAACGTGCTTCCTTTTTGCAGTAAGTGTGATATACACTCAAGTGCAAAAAAAAAAAAAAACTGGTATAGGTGTGCGTATTCAGATACAGAGATATGTAAACAGGCAGAATACGGCGCTGCCGTCGGTAACGCCTGTATAAGACAAGTGTCTGTCGCAGTTGTTAGATCTGTTACTGCTGCTACAACGGCAGGTTATCAAGATTTAAATGAAACTTCCTGGCAGATTAAAACTGTGTGCCGGACCGAGACTCTAACTCGTGACCTTTGCCTTTCGCGGGCAAATGCTCTAGCATCTGAGCTACCCAAGCACGACTCACGCCCCGTCTTCATAGCTTTACTTGTGCCAGTACCTCGTCTCCTACTTTCCAAACTTTACAGAAGCTCTCCTGTGAACCTTGCAGAACTAGCACTCCTGAAAAAAAAGGATATTACCGAGACATGGCCTAGCCACAGCCTTGGGGATGTTTGCAGAATGAGATTTTCAATCTGCACAGGAGTTGAACGTGGTATTATAGTCGGCGCACGAGCGATTGAACAAAGCATCTCGGAGGTCGCGATGAAGAGGGGATTTTCCCATACGATCATTTCACGTGTGTGCCGTGAATATCAGGAATCCGGTAAGACTTATAATCTCCGACATCGCTGCGGCCGGAAAAAGATCCTGCAAGAATGGGACCAACGACGACTGAAGAGAATCGTTCAAAGTGACAGAAGTGCAACCCTTCCGCAAATTGCTGCAGATTTCAATGTTGGTCCATCAACAAGTGTCAGCGTGCGAACCATTCAACGAAACATCGTGGATATGGGCTTTCGGAGCCGAAGGCCCACTCGTGTACCCTTTAGGACTGCGCGACACAAAGCTTTACACCTAGCCTGGCCTGTCGACATGAACACTGGACTGTTGATGACTGGAAACATGTTGCCTGGTCGAACGAGTCTCGTTTCAAATTGTATCGAGCGGATGGGCGTGTACGGGTATAGAGACAACCTCATGAATCCATGGACCCTGCATGTCAGTAGGGGATTGTTCAAGGTGGTGGAGGCCCTGTAATGGTGTGGAGCGTGTGCAGACGTCTGGATACCACTCTGACACATGGCACGTATGTAAGCATCCTGTATGATCACCTGCATCCATTCATGTGCATTGTGCATTCTGACGAATTTGGACAATTACAGCAGGACAATGCGACATCCCACAAGTCTAGAATTGTCACAGAGTGGCTGCAGGAACACTTTTCTGAGTTTAAACACTAGCGCTGGCCATCAAACTTTGCAAACATGAACATAATTTAGTATATCTGGAATGCCTTGGAACTTACTGTTTAAATGGTTCAAATGCCTCTGAGCTCTATGGGACTTAACATCTGACGTTATCAGTCCCCTGCGTAAACCTAACTAACCTAAGGACATCACACGCATCCATGCCCGAGGTAGGATTCGAACCTGCGACCGCAGCGGTCGCGCGGTTCCGGACTGAAGCGCCTAGAACCGCCACAGCGGCCGGCAACTTGCTGTTCAGAGGAGATCTCCAGCCCGTCGTACTTTTACGGATATATGGACAGCCCTGCGGGATTCATGGTATCAGTTCCCTCCAGCACTACTATAGACATTAGTCGAGTCTATGCCACGTCGTGTTGCAGCACTTCTCCATACTCGCGAGGGCTCTACACGATATTAGGCAGGCGTATCAATTTCTTTGGCTCTTCAGTGTAAGGTTCCTTTGAAAACGAAGTAATACCTGTATTTATCCGTTCCGAGGCGACTGGAAGCTACACTATATAAGTCATGGTAACGTGTTGCGTTTGTGATGTTTCCATGCATTTGACCACCACCATCATCGTTGTTGTGTTATTACGCTATGGATCGCGAGGTGGCTCCAGAGGGCGCTACGTTTGGCTCAACCTGTATAAATCGCGAACATTAAGTTCTCTGAATTCATGATTTTGCTTCCGCATTTACAGTACTTACACTAGGTTTTACACGCTGTTTCGTATACTTCCGCACTGTTCCTGTCATAAACGTAGTATGCTACTACTAAGTTCATTTAAACTAACTTTTGAGCAACTAAAAGCACGGTACTAAAATGAAATCCATACCATTGTTTAAGTACTACCATGGGCAAAAGTATCCGATCGATCAGAACTGTAATCGGTCTGATATAACCGCAACCCACATAACATAAAATTGTATGTAGCTTTTCCTGGTAAGTTGACTACACTGTCTTGTGACTGCGTTTAATTGATACTCCAGGATACATGACTAGTAGGTCAATCTCTCCAAGTATGAATTATTGTCACAATATTAAAAATATCAGGAATCGAGTAACGAAAGATGAGATAGTCCTTGTAAATTCAATTTTCTTACAGTGAGTGATCTTTCGTTACTCTGATTAGGATCTGTTAATGTATCTGAGACAGATAAAACCTGTAACGTGATTTATTCAGTTTTATTACTCAAAAGTAAATTTTTTTATTGAGAGTTTTTGAAAGAACGTCTGGACTAGTGAATATCTACGATAATTCTAAGCATTCTTGCTCTTTAAACGATCAGGCCTCTTTCAGCACCTTTTCAGTTCCGTCGTTCCCAGTCTATGAGATAAGAAAATTCTTCTAACGACAGGTGTATACCCACTGGCTACAACTCGGAACTTATTTCACCAAAAAACATCGAGTGGAATCTGGTGTGATTCTGTCGCTGTCTTGGAGTGCATTTTCAGTACTTAATAGATGAATTGAAACAGCGTAGTTTACGAAGTGCTGTCACAGTGAATAAACACGATCAGGAAAGGCCGTAAAAACAAGCTCGTAAAAAGACGAGTCTGTAATAAACAAACTAAAAGTGATTACTTCTGTGCATTTAGCTTCAGGGTTTTGTTATACCATGGGACTCCTGGTAACGCATGTACTAATCTCCATGCAGCAGCTGTGTTTTGTAGCTGTCGTTCACAGTCACAGAAAACTATTTTGAAAGACATAGTCATCAACTACGGCAGTTAAAGCTATTTATTCACCAAATGCGCTGCTGAAGTTTCGGCCGTTTAGCCGCTTTCAAGTAAAGAATAAACAAATTTGTGATTCACTATACCTTTTTTTTTTAAGTATCTGTCGTCCCCTCCGTAGGTTGAGTATTTCAAGTTACTGTTGTGGTATGTTTTGCATCCTTCACTGCACACGCCTTCCTTGTATGACTTACTGAAGCTGCTCAAGGACACTGAACTCAACGAACTGCTAGTGAGTTCTGAGGTGGTTGTTGCGGTGTTCAGTCCGAAGACTGGTTTGATGCAGCTCTACTCTATCCTGTGCAAACCTCTTTATCTCCGAATAACTACTGCACGCTACATCCTTCTGAGCAGTCGTACTATATTCATCTCTCGATAACCATCTGCGAATTTAACTCCCTACTCTTCCCTCCAGCACTAAATTGGTGACGTCGTGATATTCTGAAATGTGTCCTACCAACCGATCGCTTCTTTTAGTGAAGTTACGCCACAAATTTATTTTCTCCCCATTTCTATCTAGTACCTCCTATCAGTAGCACGTTCTACCAATTTAATGTTAGCATTCTTCTTTAGTAGCTCATTTCATAAGCTTCTATTCCCTTCTTGTCTTAACTGTTTATCGTCCACGATTCACACGTTGCACTCCAGACAAATATCCTCGAAAAACACTTTGTAACACGTTAACAAATTCCTCATTTTCAGGACAACTTTCTTTGCAATAGCCAGGCTACATTTTATATTCTCTGTACTTCGACCTTTCTCATTTATTTAACAGCCAAAGGAGCAAAACTCATCTACCGCTTTTAGTGTCTCACTTCCTAATCTATTTCCCTCAGTATCGCCTGATTTCATTCGACTGCATGCCACTACTCTAGTTCCGGTTTTGTTGTTGTTCATCTCATATCCTTCTTTTAAGACACTGTCCATTCCGTTCAACTGTTCTACTGATTCCTTTTCCACCTCTGAAAAGATTACAATATCATCGGCAAAACCCAAAGGTGTTATCTCTTCCCTCTGAACTTTAATACCTTCTCCAATTTTCCTTTAGTTTCCTTTACTGCTTGTCCAGTGTACAGATTGAGTAACATCACAGATAGCCTTCAATTCTGTCTCTTTTCTTTCTTATAACTGCCCTCTGACTTCCGTACAAGTTGTAAATAATCTGTCGCTTCCTATACTTAGTTCCTCCTACTTTCATACCATTCAACACTGTCAAAATCTTTCTCTAAGTCTCTTTTAAGGTAAGTCGTAGATCCGCATTGCTTCGAGTTTTCTTGTATTTCTCCAGAACCCAAGCGGATCTTTCCCGAGGTCGTATTTTGCCAGTTTTTCCATTTTTCCGTAAATTTTTGACGCAACACTTTTTTCTCACCCGTTTTCCTGTGAAGGAATAGCCAGCATTAATGTCACAATATATTGAACCGCCGATGCTGAGAGTTTTCGAATAGGGGGCATTATTACTAATAGATAAATGGTGTGGTGAGGGGGTCTTTTCTAGAAGTAAAAATTGCCTGTCTATAGAAGAAACTCCATGCCCAAAACCCAAGTATCTTTAGACATATGGGGACGACATTTATTTTGCTTAACGATATGGCAGGATGGCTCCGGATTAATTTCTTGGTTTGGAAGTGGAAGAGGCAATACAGCACTTTAGGTCACTCTGTATACCGGACACCAATGCACGCGGTTTTCTATTTACAAGCATGTAGCTCCCACGACCTAGCCCAAAGTGATGCTGCTTTAAAAACTCTTCTCAATCGGGTTCAGGCGTAAAGTGACGAGGAAAGCCTGCCTAACGAACTGCAGTGGTTAAGAAGTACAAACGACTGGCTTTTGCGTTATATGTAGGACCAAAATCAGATCGCAAGGATGCTGAAAAAACACGATGTCCAAAAAGTCTTCCGACTACATCGGAAGATGAGACACCTAGTTGACTCGGCCAAAGATCCAGTGTGACTGCCAGCGCCTGGCGTCTACAGCATTCAGTGTGAACACGGGCAGATAGCGCTGCTTTATGGTGCGCTGAATGTGGGCAGAAGGTCACATCGGTGGTCGCTGAGCACAGCAAAGAAGAAAGTATTAAGTCCGATTTTCGACAGACCAGAATGTTGTGCAGGCCTGTAGGTTTTGGGAGAGCATAATAGCAAAGGCATGGACAGTAGGAGCAATGATGGCCAAGCAAACTGACACCGAGGCTACCAACAGACCTTTGCTTCGGACCCCTTACTGCTACTCGCAATACGCCGCGATACCACGTCCCCCCTCCCCCCCCCCCCCCCCCCCTCGCCTCTCACCACTTCTGCAGTCACGAGACACTCAGACGCCACACCATATGGAGATTGACTGACTTTAAGGTCCTTTTCTGTTCTTGAGGATGTTTTCTCGCAGCTAATGTATTTTGAGAAACTGGGACTACATGTCTAAACACCCTATTTTTTAATTATACCACAAGACTGCTGAGTTTCAAAGTTTCCTGATGCACCAAATTTCAACGCTGCTCCGTTGTCGTTTCCGAAGCACCGTATTGAAGGCCCATCCCCGTATGTTGTTAAGCCTGTCCTATTGAAAAAGTTTCTCTAAGCCCGGCGCTGCCTCTGTGTAAAGCTCTGTTCTCTGCCACAATGTACCTGTGTGTTCTCGTTGCGGGAGTCCTACAGCCTGTCGCTGCATCCCTCATCTCTGTCTTCAAACACGTCGATCTCGCCATTCTTTCTCATCCTCTTCTATTCCTCTTCTCTCCATTACTTCTTGCAAACGCTTTAGGCATCCTTTCCCTTGTCTTTCTCTTCTTCTCCTTCGAGGAAGTTGACATGAAAGTGCCCTCTTGGGTCATTTGTTTTCTTCCAGTTCTTTTGACTTGTCCTATCCATTCTAGCTGTCTTTCTTCTGTTCTTTACGTAATACTACAATGAGCCTGCGTCATTTCTGTTATTTTCCCACTTCTTACGTGGTCAAATAGAGATATTCTATGTACCCTTCTCAGGTGGTCCATTTCTAAAGCTCTAAGACTCGCTTGATTTCTTTCTGTTAGTTCCCAAGACTCACTGCCATAGCTTGTTATTGGTCCCACATTGGATTTGCGTAAACGCGTTTGAACCTTTAACCTAATTTTTGAGGACCAAAGTATAGGATTTAGTTTATGGACAGCCAACATTCCCTGCCTGATCCGTAGTGTACATCTTCCATCACGCCACTTTTCATACTCTTCCAAAAACTTCCCAAACATGTAAGATATATCCTTTTTGTCGTTTGCTACAACGAACTGAGCATCAGCCTACAAAAATGTGTTCATACACTGGTTCCCTACTTTAATCCCCATGTTGTTGTGGTCTTCAGTCCTGAGACTGGTTTGATGCAGCTCTTCATGCTACTCTATCCTGTGCAAGCTTCATCATCTCCCAGTACCCACTGCAACCTACATCCTTCTGAATCTGCTTAGTGTATTCATCTCTTGGTCTCCCTATACGACTTTTACCCTCCACGCTGCCCTCCAATACTAAATTGGTGATCCCTTGATGCCTCAGAACATGTCTTACCAACCGATCCCTTCTTCTGGTCAAGTTGTGCCACAAACTTCTCTTCTCCACAATTCAATTCAACACCTCCTCATTACTTATGTGATCTAGCCATCTAATATTCAGCATTCCTCTGTAGCACCACATTTCGAAAGCTTCTATTCTCTTCTTGTCCAAACTATTTATCGTCCATGTTTCACTTCCATACATGGCTACACTCCATACAAATACTTTCAGAAAAGACTTCCTGACACTTAAATCTATACTCGATGTTAACAAATTTCTCTTCTTCAGAAACGCTTTCCTTGCCATTGCCAGTCTACATTTTATATCCTCTCTACTTCGACCATCATCAGTTATTTTGCTCCCCAAACAGCAAAACTCCTTTACTACTTTAAGTGTCTCATTTCCTAATCTAATTACCTCAGCAACACCCGACTTAATTCGACTACATTCCATTATCCTCGTTTTGCTTTTGTTGATGTTCATCTTATATCGTCCTTTCAAGACGCTATCCATTCCGTTCAACTGGTCTTCCAAGTCCTTTGCTGTCTCTGACAGAATTACAATGTCATCGGCGAACCGAAAAGTTTTTATTTCTTCTCCATGGATTTTAATACCTACTCCGAATTTTTCTTTTGTTTCCTTTACTGCTTGCTCAATATACAGATTGAATAATATCGGGGAGAGGCTACAACCCTGTCTTACTCCCTTCCCATCAACTGCTTCCCTTTCATGTCCCTCGACTCTTATAACTGCCATCTGGTTTCTGTACAAATTGTAAATAGCCTTTCGCACCCTGTATTGCACCCCTGCCACCTTCAGAATCTGAAAGAGAGTATTCCAGTCAACATTGTCAAAAGCTTTCTCTAAGTCTACAAATGCTAGAAACGTAGGTTTGTCTTTCCTTAATCTTTCTTCTAAGATAAGTCGTAAGGTCAGTATTGCCTCACGTGTTCCAGTATTTCTACGGAATCCAAACTGATCTTCACCGAGGTCGGCTTCTACTAGTTTTTCCATTCGTCTGTAAAGAATTCATGTTAGTATTTTGTAGCTGTGGCTTATTAAACTGACTGTTCGGTAATTTTCACATCTGTCAACACCTGCTTTCTTTGGGATTGGAATTATTATATTCTTGTTGAAGTCTGAGGGTATTTCACCTGTTTCATACATCTTGCTCACCAGATGGTAGAGTTTTGTCAGGAATGGCTCTCCCAAGGCCGTCAGTAGTTCCAATGGAATGTTGTCTACTCCGGGGGCCTTGTTTCGACTCAGGTCTTTCAGTGCTCTGTCAAACTCTTCACGCAGTATCGTATCTCCCATTTCATCTTCATCTACATCCTCTTCCATTCCCATAATATTGTCCTCAAGTACATCGCCCTTGTATAGACCCTCTATATACTCCTTCCACCTTTCTGCTTTCCCTTCTTTGCTTAGAACTGGGTTTCCATCTGAGCTCTTGATGTTCATACTAGTGGTTCTCTTATCTCCAAAGGTCTCTTTAATTTTCCTGTAGGCAGTATCTCTGTCTTACCATTACATAATCTATCTGATACCTTTTAGTTTCTCCAGGGTTCTTCCACGTATACAACCTTCTTTAATCCCCATATCCATGCACTTTCTACACCATAGATCAAATGCCTTCTGCACAAACGTCTTACAGATTGTAGGAGACAGACAGCATCTTTGTTTCAGTCCTTTAGTTATTCTGAAGGCCTATTTAGAAATTTCTTTTCCAATCTAAGCACTCATTTTGCCGACTTGTTGAAGTCTGGGCTACTTCTTTCCAAATGTTTTGCAATTCCCATAACCACTGAACCTCGAACAATATCTCCAAGCCGGCCGAAGTGGCCGTGCGGTTAAAGGCGCTGCAGTCTGGAACCGCAAGACCGCTACGGTCGCAGGTTCGAATCCTGCCCCGGGCATGGATGTTTGTGATGTCCTTAGGTTAGTTAGGTTTAACTAGTTCTAAGTTCTAGGGGACTAATGACCTCAGCAGTTGAGTCCCATAGTGCTCAGAGCCATTTGAACCAATATCTCCAATGGCACAGTGTTGTATTCTTTCTAAAGATCTGTGAAGACCAAATGATCGTTTGGATTCCTTTCCAGTATCTTCTGCATGACCTGTCTTTGGGTAAAGATGTAATCTAAACAAGACCTGTCCCTACTAAAGCCACTTTTTCTTCTACATCGTTTACAGTTTATTAAGTTCCTGATTTTAATATCTCCTGTATATCCCGCTAATTGAACTTATGACACATACGCCAGACACATGAATCTAGTACCCATAATAAAGCTAGATATTCTTGTTGAGAGAAATACAGCAACACATTTGCAGTGAGTGTCTCAGTGACACTGATCGGCAACATAAATACCTGTATGTTGGAAGTAATCTGCTTGTATTTCTGAATTAATTTACAATCCTGAAAGGAGTTGGCAGTCTGAGAGAAATAAGTTTTGCTAGGCGTCTGGTTTTATAAATGAAGTGGCATTGTGGTAGAAAGCGTGGAAATTATTAATTTAAAAGTTTAAGCCTTTGAGGAACGTAACACATGGTTACACCTTACTGTAAGTAAGTCATTCCTTGTAGGAGCAAATCATGCAAAGCACGTGTCTATGCCGTCTGTACTGAGCCAACGAAAACAAAACCTCCTAGCTCCTAGCGTTAATGCGTTATTCGCGGCCTCCAAAGACGAATTACGAATGCGAACATTTAGAAGAAAAGGAACATGTCTTTGCTGCTGTGGGAGACGTAAGACAGAGATGGTTGCTTAACAAGTCAGAGTTCTTAGAATACCCAAAGCCTGACATAGTCTTGAGATGGTCTCTGGCAATGGATGCTGAGGAGATTTTACTATGGCTCTGGGGAAACCACCTGTGAAATGAATTTAATATACAGTCATCTATTTACTTAAACAAAAAGTTAAATATGTGAACACTGATCATGCTCTCGCCAGTCAGCGAAGGAAATGACTTGACGTATTTAAAATTTACAGTACAATATCTCACAGAGTAATGACAGAAAAAAAACCATTAAGAAAGTTTTCCTAAGCGATAAGTAAATTTAATTCACTTGGACTTCATCGACCATCACCAAGGAAACTCACAGACCATCCTAACAATAAATGTAGAAAATTTTCTCGCAAACGATGGTTTACACTCACTTCCATTTGAAAGCGGCTAGTTAGACTAATTAACAGGTATAGATGTGCAAATATCAAATGAATATTGTGGTCGATATAGCCTTCTTATGCAAAACTATTCAGAGAATCTACAAGTCTGTGTGCCGTATAACACAGCAATCATTACAAAAGAATATGTATACAGAACTCACGAAAACCGACTTACATAATGAAGGCAGTAAGGAATTATAGCAAAAAATAAACTGTACGAAAGCATTTCACACCACGCACTGGATCCGGACTTCTCTCCTCAACGTGCTTCCCCCGTGGTCACCCAAAGATCTCATGAAAATACTAATTTCGCCCAGTCGCGTATCGACTCAAAGAGCACACTGCTAAGTGGGCTAGGATTGATTATCACATGAATCTCTGGAAATGCATTATACCTGTAAATGTGAATGTGAAACAAGTGTATCACAATAATGAAATGAGTCTAACAGCCGCTTTTCGGTACGACTGAAAGAAAGATGTTATTACACATTTTAATACAATATACACTTAACGATTACTTTCTACATTGATTAGTGATATAGGCCGTTATTTGTAATACGTTTTAGAAAATGATATCATCTGATTTCCACGGACTTTATAACACTAACGTGCCGCGAAACACGCTAATGTTGCCCTCTGACAGGATTTCCAATTTTGACCTCTCGTGTGTCTAATGGACAAAGCTATCTGACTATAATTTTGAATATGGCCAAACTAACAGAAAACTAAACTGACTTTAACCTTGGGAGTTAATGAAAGTGGTAAAATCAAGAGGGAATGAAAAAAATGAACGGTCGCCAGCGCAATTAGGCACATTAATTTAGAAATAGATGTTTAACAAAACTGAATATTAGTCATTGAAGTTACTTTTGTTGAGATGTCCCTTTGAATAGCAAACAGGATACAAACTGACACAGTGCACTCTGAACTGTGTGTAGCAGCAGCTACCAATAACGCACACTCCATTACACTGTAGGGAGTAGATATGCACCAAGCTCATACTAAAGACAACTGCACTCAAAAGCATTACTCTATCAAATACTGAAATGTTACTGCACGAAGTGCAGAACTAAATTTGGATATGAGGGGCTTTTATCTTAACTGATATGGAAAAAAAAACAGATAAGGATGAATAATATCATAAATACACTGCTGGCCACCGTAAATGCAACACCAAGAAAGCCGGCCGCGGTGGTCTAGCGGTTCTAGGCGCTCAGTCCGGAATCGCGTGACTGCTACGGTCGCAGGTTCGAATCCTGCCTCGGGCATGGATGTGTGTGATGTCCTTAGGTTAGTTAGGTTTAAGTAGTTCCAAGTTCTAGGGGACTAATGACTCTAGATGTTAAGTCCCATAGTGCTCAGAGCCATTTGAACCATTTGAACACCAAGAAAGACAAGAGGTAGCACAACAAGATTTATTTTGTAGATAACATGTTGACCAAGTATCAAATGATTACGTTTACAGACGTCTGTGACATGTGGTTCCTGCCAGAATCAGTAGCCACTCGTCTCGGCATTGAGTCAAAGAGACGTTGGATGTGTTCCTGGGGTACAGCAGCCCAAGCAGCTTCAACACGTTGCCATAGATCATCTGGTTTGGCAGCTGGGGATGTAATCTGGGTCACTCGTTGAGCAACCATGGACCACATGTTTTCTATCGGCGAAAGATCCGGACAGCGAGCCGGCCAGGGAAGCAATTCAATCTGGTTATTGACGAAGAACCTTTGGACAATGCGTGCCACGTGTGGTCGCGCATTATCCTGTTGAAATATGGCTGTGGCCGAGCCCTGAAGGTAAGGAAGGACAACTGGCTCCAGTACCTCGGATATTTAGCGCTGGCTGTTTAAAGTACCGGCAATGCGTACTAGAGGCGTGCGAGAGTAATATCCAATACCGCCCCATACCATAATACCCGGTGCAAGACCAGTGTGGCGGTGCATAATGCAGCTGTCCAGCATCCTCTCTCCACGGTGTCTCCACACTCGAATCCGACCATCGTGGTGCTGCAGACAGAAGCGTGCCTCGTCAGTAAAGACAACGTCATTCCATTCTGCCGTCCACATCCGTCTGTCATCACACCATTGGCGACGGAGACGTCTGTGGTTCTGCGTCAATGGTAGACGAAGCAATGGACGTCTTGCGGACAGACCACTCTGCTGTAAACTGCGTCGAATGGTACGCGCAGACACTGGATGATGCGTTACAGACGCAATGTGCTGTGCTATGGTTCGGGATGTCACTGAGCGATCCGTCACTGCCATGCGCACAATTTGCCTATCAGCACGTGCAGTGGTGCACCGAGGTGAATGCGATCGACCACGTCGGTCCGTCGTACCCTCCTGCATCCAACGGTCACATATCCGCATTACAGTTGTTTGGTTTCGTCCAATACGACTAGCGATTTCTCTGTATGATAATCCACAATCTCGGTAAGCCACTATGCTTCATCTGTCGAACTCGGATACTTGATCAAAAGATGTTCGCTGTTGTCTACGAGGCATAACTGATCGTCTTGTGAAACAACCACAAGGTAAACACACGTGCCGAACGTACACTCGTCGAAATCGCCAAGCCTTAAATGGCGCTATGAGGGGCACCACAGGCGCGCGTGATGTGCGTCTGCGCTGAAATTCTAATCAGTTGCATATCTCATCGCTGCAAACCCATAGTGTAAATTTCACTTGATTCGGATGCTTCCTTCAGGGTGTTGCATTTACGGTGGCCAGCAGTGTACACTGTTTAAACTCCTCTACATATAGCTGTTTTCCTTAGCAGCAGTAATAGTTCAATTTTATTTCTAATAGGTGGAGAATATGATGGGGATCCATAAACCAGTGACCTGGATAAACTGAAAGAACCAGAGGTTGTACAGAGATTCAGGGAGAGCATAAGGGAGCAATTGACAGGAATGGGGGAAATAAATACAGTAGAAGAAGAATGGGTAGCTTTGAGGGATGAAGTAGTGAAGGTAGCAGAGGATCAAGTAGGTAAAAAGACGAGGGCTAGTAGAAATCCTTGGGTAACAGAAGAAATATTGAATTTAATTGATGAAAGGAGAAAATATAAAAATGCAGTAAGTGAAACAGGCAAAAAGGAATACAAACGTCTCAAAAATGAGATCGACAGGAAGTGCAAAATGGCTAAGCAGGGATGGCTAGAGGACAAATGTAAGGATGTAGAGGCCTATCTCACTAGGGGTAAGATAGATACCGCCTACAGGAAAATTAAAGAGACCTTTGGAGATCAGAGAACGACTTGTATGAATATCAAGAGCTCAGATGGAAACCCAGTTCTAAGCAAAGAAGGGAAAGCAGAAAGGTGGAAGGAGTATATAGAGGGTCTATACAAGGGCGATGTACTTGAGGACAATATTATGGAAATGGAAGAGGATGTAGATGAAGATGAAATGGGAGATACGATACTGCGTGAAGAGTTTGACAGAGCACTGAAAGACCTGAGTCGAAACAAGGCCCCCGGAGTAGACAATATTCCATTGGAACTACTGACGGCTGTGGGAGAGCCAGTCCTGACAAAACTCTACCATCTGGTGAGCAAGATGTATGAAACAGGCGAAATACCCTCAGACTTCAAGAAGAATATAATAATTCCAATCCCGAAGAAAGCAGGTGTTGACAGATGTGAAAATTACCGAACTATCAGCTTAATAAGTCACAGCTGCAAAATACTAACACGAATTCTTTACAGACGAATGGAAAAACTAGTAGAAGCCAACCTCGGGGAAGATCAGTTTGGATTCCGTAGAAACACTGGAACACGTGAGGCAATACTGACCTTACGACTTATCTTAGAAGAAAGATTAAGGAAAGGCAAACCTACGTTTCTAGCATTTGTAGACTTAGAGAAAGCTTTTGACAATGTTGACTGGAATACTCTCTTTCAAATTCTAAAGGTGGCAGGGGTAAAATACAGGGAGCGAAAGGCTATTTACAATTTGTACAGAAACCAGATGGCAGTTATAAGAGTCGAGGGACATGAAAGGGAAGCAGTGGTTGGGAAGGGAGTAAGACAGGGTTGTAGCCTCTCCCCGATGTTGTTCAATCTGTATATTGAGCAAGCAGTAAAGGAAACAAAAGAAAAATTCGGGGTAGGTATTAAAATTCATGGAGAACAAATAAAAACTTTGAGGTTCGCCGATGACATTGTAATTCTGTCAGAGACAGCAAAGGACTTGGAAGAGCAGTTGAATGGAATGGACAGTGTCTTGAAAGGAGGATATAAGATGAACATCAACAAAAGCAAAACAAGGATAATGGAATGTAGTCTAATTAAGTCGGGTGATGCTGAGGGAATTAGATTAGGAAATGAGGCACTTAAAGTAGTAAAGGAGTTTTGCTATTTGGGGAGCAAAATAACTGATGATGGTCGAAGTAGAGAGGATATAAAATGTAGGCTGGCAATGGCAAGGAAAGCGTTTCTGAAGAAGAGAAATTTGTTAACATCCAGTATTGATTTAAGTGTCAGGAAGTCATTTCTGAAAGTATTCGTATGGAGTGTAGCCATGTATGGAAGTGAAACATGGACGATAAATAGTTTGGACAAGAAGAGAATAGAAGCTTTCGAAATGTGGTGCTACAGAAGAATGCTGAAGATTAGATGGGTAGATCACATAACTAATGAGGAAGTATTGAATAGGATTGGGGAGAAGAGAAGTTTGTGGCACAACTTGACCAGAAGAAGGGATCGGTTGGTAGGACATGTTCTGAGGCATCAAGGGATCACCAATTTAGTATTGGAGGGCAGCGTGGAGGGTAAAAATCGTAGAGGGAGACCAAGAGATGAATACACTAAGCAGATTCAGAAGGATGTAGGTTGCAGTAGGTACTGGGAGATGAAAAAGCTTGCACAGGATAGAGTAGCATGGAGAGCTGCATCAAACCAGTCTCAGGACTGAAGACCACAACAACAACAACCATAAACCAGTATAGTTTCACTAGTCAATGCTCTCTGGTTATTGCAGTAAAAAAGACTAATTCAAAAGGCTAATCATTCACTTCACTTGGAGCAATTCTTAATCTGCTTTGCGAGACAGTAAAATACAACAATGGGCTTAATTCACGTCAAAAAAGGAACTATTCATGACAGAAATAAAAACAGCACTATTTTTAAAATGAGTTTAACCAATTTCCCTTTTAGGACCTGTGAAGCAGGAATTCTAGACAATAATGTTTACACTATCTTGCCCTATGATCGTACAAACCTATATTCTGTAATAAACTAAGGATACTTTAGCAAAAGTCTATCCAACTTCACTTTCGTGGTTCTAACTTTAACTTTTACTATTCCTTTTGAATTAGACAAAAAATCACTTTTAAACACTTGAATGCAAGAATCGTTCATTTAAATCAGGATACTCGGTTTTAGTAGCACTTAGGTGAGGACCCTGCATACTTTCGTGATCAGGGTAGCAAAAAGTGACAGGGTGACTAACTGTATTCAGGGCTCTTGATGTTCGAATGCTCTATAAAATCTCTTCTTGGCGTCGGATTTTCAACATATTAGAGCCATTCCTTTATGCCGAGAATACCAAATAATAGCCAGATCCATATCTGAGGCAAATCCTTTGTAAAGCAACTTCCAACTGTCTCTCTTAGCACCGTCGAATTGTACCGTGCTACGGCTACCATTCACACCAAGCAGCCGCTCAGTTCGACCGCCAAAACCACCTTTTACATCGCGCCATTCCACTTCCGTTGCGAGGGGACTTCCCTACAGCTTTTGCGTGTTACAAATACAAGTGCCCTAAGCATGAACCAGGTTTCTACAAACATTTTCTTTTTATGATCATACACATATTATAATAATTTATCATTTTAACATATCCTTTTGCTTTTTCCATATGTATATTACAAAACTCTAATTTTCTTGTCACATATCAAGAAGTTTAAATAAAACAGAATACATTCTCCATAATCGCAGATCCACAGTTGCATAATATAAACCTACTTCTAATCGATTTAAGTGTTACAACTTCTGGGTAGCATTGGTTTTTACGTATTGCATGTCTCTATACTTTACGGTTTGGCTGATATAGGACGTAGTTTATCGATCTCTACTGCATCTGATGGCGTGTTCTGAACGATAACAGAATATGTGAGGAAGCATTACGACAAAAAATCAGAATCAGTTTACTGAGCAATGAGGCATTACAGCTTTGAAATGAAATAGCAGAACAGTCACTGTTTTCTTGCACTAGTTATGAATGAGTTCGTTTTCTTCTCCTCCAGAAATGTGAAACATCCGACGTAAAAGGCTCATGTGGGCACAGAATCGGAAAGTGTTTTCTCCTGTTCTGTGGCCACCATGATGATGTTAGGTGAGAAGCGAATTACACGAATTTAGGCCGATGTGCTCAGACGGTAGTAGGATAACATCCGTTTTAGGTATACATCTCCGGTGGGGTCCTTTAGATCGTAAGTGTTTTAGATCGGTGGTCGTCAAACTGCCGCCCGAATCGAGTATTAGTGTGGCATTTGGTTCCCAGCCGTATTTTTTAATTGCATGCCAGTAATAGCTAACAGCTCCATGCAAAATCGTTAGCTAATGTTAATAGCTTACTAAGAGAGCAGTTTTCCTGTTCAGTAACAAACAAAAACACTTAGCGGGACAGTAATGTTTTAAGATGTGATTTTGACGCTAGTGAACTTGGCCGTGAGGTAAGCAGCTTTGACCACATACCACAGGGGCAGAGAGGGGACGTGAGAGGGAGAATGTTTTATTGTTTATCTTCCAGCATCGACAACTCGCGGGCGTCCGCAGCTGCTACAGATGAGCTGCTACGGTATAAATTGCAAACGGGAGTAGCATGTATTCGTGGATGCGCGTTATAGAGATGGTCATCTTCGAAAGTGGAACATATTTGAAGCAAGGAATATGAAGTTATACTAAGGTTGTTGTAAAAACGCAACGGGTGGAAGAAAAGTTACAATGAAAAAATTTAGCAAGCTTTTGTGATCATGTTTAATATTGCATAATGCATTTAAAAATAAGTATAGTTACTCTTATTAATTAGTTAATACTTTGCTCACATAGACAACTCAGCAACAATTCATTAGGCAATTACAGCATCATGACTATGCAGTTGCTGAGGGTGACAGCAATCTGAAGCAGAATGGTAGACGTGGATTGTTCCAAATGAGCTTTTAACGATCAGTACTTGCAGGACGGCTGCCAACTTAACCGCGAAATTGCTGTAGCTAATATACTGCGGGCTCATAACGTGCTAATTTACGTAGGTTGCTAATTAATAACAAGATCGATATGAGTGCGGTCCGAGGTGCTACCCGAGAATGTCAGTATTGGCTTTTGAGGAAAAACGTTTGACGACCACTGACTTAGACGGTAGATCCAGGGTCCACGGTGACAGTTATTGAACTATATGAAATAAAATCGTCATAACGTCTGAACGGCTTCCGTTAGGACGTTCAAACCTCACGGTTGTCCGTGAGGCATAATGGGAATTAGTATGCGCATGTATAGTTTGGTTTAGCGACGAAGCCCACTTTCATTTGTATGGAATCGTCAATATGCAAAATTGGCACAGTTGGGCGACTGAGAATCAGCATTTCACGATCAAGAAGTCTCTTCACTCCCAACAGGTAACTGTGCGGTGTGCAATGTCCAGTCACGGAATAATAGATGCGATATTCCTTGATGGCACGGTGACTACCGAAGGGTAGATGAAACTTTTTGAAGATGATTTCATCCCAGAAATCCAAAGTGAGCTTGATTTCGACAATATGTGTTTCATGCCGCTCGGAGCTCAACCCCATCGAAGCAGGAGAGTATTTAATGTCTTGGAGGAGGATTTTTGGGACCGCACTCTGGCTCTATGATCCTCAGAGACCAGTGGCGTGGCCGGCAGGAGTGGCCGTGCGGTTCTGGGCGCTACAGTCTGTAGCCGAGCGACCGCTACGGTCGCAGGTTCGAATCCTGCCTCGGGCATTGATGTGTGTGATGTCCTTAGGGTAGTTAGGTTTACTTAATTCTAAGTTCTAGGCGACTGGTGACCTCAGAAGTTAAGTCTCATAGTGATCTGAACCATTTGAACCAGTGGCATGGACCTTGATTGTCCACCATGTCCTCCGGAAATGAACACGTGTGACTCCTCTTTGCGGGCCTATATTAAAGACAAGGTATACGGCAATAACCCCAAAACCATTGCTGAGCTGGAAACAGCCATTCAGGAGGTCTTCGACAGCATCGATATTCCGACACTTCAGCGTGTCTTGCAGAATTTCGCTATTCGTCTGCGCCGCATCATCGGCAATGATGACAGGCATATCGAACATGTTATAACCTAGATCCGAGTGTCTGTAGTGTCGTTTACGCGTAGAATAAAGTGTGTGCACGCCGTAGTTTGTAACTAATTCACGATTTTTTCATATAGTTCAATAACCGTCACCCTATGCGTATGGACTAAGTAGAATTATGATCCTACCGTGTCGAGCTTTTAAACCAAGATTAAAGTCACGTGATGGGTGGAATAAGGCCGAGTCCCTGTGGTCACGTGGTGTGCGAAGTGGAGCAAAAAGACGCAGTTTTTTTAATTTATTGCTGAAATCAAACTCTGTTTTCAGCAATCGAGCATTAATTCTGCAAAATTATATACAGGGTGATTCAAAAAGAATACCACAACTTTAAAAATGTGTATTTAATGAAAGAAACATAATATAAGCTTCTGTTATACATCATTACAAAGAGTATTTAAAAAGGTGTTTTTTCACTCAAAAACAAGTTCAGAGATGTTCAATATGGCCCCCTCCAGACACTCGAGCAATATCAACCCGATACTCCAACTCGTTCCACACTCTCTGTAGCATATCAGGATTAACAGTTTGGATAGCTGCTGTTATTTCTCGTTTCAAATCATCAATGGTGGCTGGGAGAGGTGGCCGAAATACCATATCCTTAACATACCCCCATAAGAAAAAATCGCAGGGGGTAAGATCAGGGCTTCTTGGAGACCAGTGATGAAGTGCTCTGTCATGGGCTTTGCACAAACACCCATTCTCTGTAAACTGTTTATACCAACGTTTAATACACCACCTATCAGGAGGTTTAACACCATACTTCGTTCGAAACGCACGCTGAACAACTGTCGTCGATTCACTTCTGCCGTACTCAATAACACAAAAAGCTTTCTGTTGAGCGGTCGCCATCTTAGCATCAACTGACGCTGACGCCTAGTCAACAGCGCCTCAAGCGAACAAATGTACAACTAAATGAAACTTTATAGCTCCCTTAATTCGCCGACAGATAGTGCTTAGCTCTGCCTTTTGTCGTTGCAGAGTTTTAAATTCCTAAAGTTGTGGTATTGTTTTTGAATCACCCTGTATATTAATGCGATGGTATGATATTCTTTTAGATAAAATCGTGAGGAAAAAAGTTAGAAATGTTGAATTTACAGTTCATTTCCTAAATACTGGTGCATTGACGTGACTGCACAGTGAGAGGCCAAACCAGGAATACGAGGACTGTAGGTTGTTAAGAAGCGTTTGCACTCATCAGTTTTACTATGTTTTTAGGAGGTTAACTTCAGTCTTCTAAACTAAAGCTGGGCTTGTGTTCAACTTCACTCAACAATTCGAAGCATGTGGGTGGAGCTATAATAGTAATAGTTGTGTATAAGGTGAAGACGTGGAAGTACTGCAGTACTTCGATTAGTGTGATCAGATATGAACTTTGGTAAGGAAAGCGAGAAAGTATATAATATACAGCACATGACCTAAACTGGATGTCGAACTTCACATGTAAAAGCGTGCTGACCAATGACCATCCTGGTTTCTTGGCTAACTGCAGCATAGTAGACACGAAGTACCGCTATAATGGAAAGACAGTGCGTTTGTATTTAGCGCCCACATGAATCTGTTACATCAGTTGTTTCAAATTTCTGTGGAAGAGCAAAATTACTTGTTTCAAAACTGGTAAAAGAAGCGATAACAGATGTGCGCCACCATTCCAGATCTCTAGTCTGATACAGACATTAACAAGCTGATGAGAACATTGCTCTTTGTTACACTGAAGCTTTACTTATAGAAAGCGTTATCGTGCACAGCAACGCCATGAAATGCAGCAGAAGGGGACAGAAGTAGGTAATATATTAGCCAAATTTTCAAGCATGTACATGTACCTCTGCTCTCTGCAAACCACCCTAGAAGTGCGTTGTTGTTGTTGTTGTGGTCTTCAGTCCTGAGACTGGTTTGATGCAGCTCTCCATGCTACTCTATCCTGTGCAAGCTTTTTCATCTCCCAGTACCTACTGCAACCTACATCCTTCTGAATCTGCTTAGTGTATTCATCTCTTGGTCTCCCTCTACGATTTTTACCCTCCACACTGCCCTCCAATACTAAATTGGTGATCCCCTGATGCCTCAGAACATGTCCTACCAACCGATCCCTTCTTCTGGTCAAGTTGAGCCACAAACTTCTCTTCTCCCCAATCCTATTCAATACTTCCTCATTAGTTATGTGATCTACCCATCTAATCTTTAGCATTCTTCTGTAGCACCACATTTCGAAAGCTTCTATTCTCTTCTTGTCCAAACTATTACACTATGACTACACAAACTATGACTATTACAATGTCATCAGCGAACCTCAAAGTTTTTATTTCTTCTCCATGAACTTTAATACCTACTCCGAATTTTTCTTTTGTTTCCTTTACTGCTTGCTCAATATACAGATTGAACAACATCGGGGAGAGGCTACAACCCTGTCTTACTCCCTTCCCAACCACTGCTTCCCTTTCATGCCCCTCGACTCTTATAACTGCCATCTGGTTTCTGTACAAATTGTAAATAGCCTTTCGCTGCCTGTATTTTACCCTTGCCACCTTTAGAATTTGAAAGAGAGTATTCCAGTCAACATTGTCAAAAGCTTTCTCTAAGTCTACAAATGCTAGAAACGTAGGTTTGCCTTTCCTTAATCTTTCTTCTAAGAGATTACTTCATCTAATCTTCATCCCTCAAAGCTACCCATTCTTCTTCTACTGTATTTCTTTCCCCCATTCCTGTCAATTGCTCCCTTATGCTCTCCCTGAATCTCTGTACAACCTCTGGTTCTTTTAGTTTATCCAGGTCCCATCTCCTTAAATTCCCACCTTTTTGCAGTTTCTTCAGTTTTAATGTACAGGTCATAACCAATAGATTGTGGTCAGAGTCCACATCTGCCCCTGGAAATGTCTTACAATTTAAAACCTGGTTCCTAAATCTCTGTCTTACCATTATATAATCTATCTGATACCTTTTAGTATCTCCAGGGTTTTTCCATGTATACAACCTTCTTTCATGATTCTTAAACCAAGTGTTAGCTATGATTATGTTGTGCTCTGTGCAAAATTCTACAAGGCGGCTTCCTCTTTCATTTCTGTCCCCCAATCCATATTCACCTACTATGTTTCCTTCTCTCCCTTTTCCTACACTCGAATTCCAGTCGCCCATGACTATTAAATTTTCGTCTCCCTTCACAATCTGAATAATTTCTTTTATTTCATCATACATTTCTTCAATTTCTTCGTCATCTGCAGAGCTAGTTGGCATATAAACTTGTACTACTGTAGTAGGTGTGGGCTTCGTATCTATCTTGGCCACAATAATGCGTTCACTATGCTGTTTGTAGTAGCTTACCCGCATTCCTATTTTCCTATTCATTATTAAACCTACTCCTGCATTACCCCTATTTGATTTTGTGTTTATAACCCTGTAGTCACCTGACCAGAAGTCTTGTTCCTCCTGCCACCGAACTTCACTAATTCCCACTATATCTAACTTCAACCTATCCATTTCCCTTTTTAAATTTTCTAACCTACCTGCCCGATTAAGGGATCTGACATTCCACGCTCCGATCCGTAGAACGCCAGTTTTCTTTCTCCTGATAACGACATCCTCTTGAGTAGTCCCCGCCCGGAGATCCGAATGGGGGACTATTTTACCTCCGGAATATTTTACCCAAGAGGACGCCATCATCATGTAATCATACAGTAAAGCTGCATGCCCTCGGGAAAAATTACGGCTGTAGTTTCCCCTTGCTTTCAGCCGTTCGCAGTACCAGCACAGCAAGGCCGTTTTGGTTATTGTTACAAGGCCAGATCAGTCAATCATCCAGACTGTTGCCCTTGCAACTACTGAAAAGGCTGCTGCCCCTCTTCAGGAACCACATGTTTGTCTGGCCTCTCAACAGATACCCCTCCGTTGTGGTTGCACCTACGGTACGGCTATCTGTATCGCTGAGGCACGCAAGCCTCCCCACCAACGGCAAGGTCCATGGTTCATGGGGGGGAGAAGTGCGTATTAGAGGGTAATTCCCATTACACCTTTTAGTAGAGTGTCTTCTCGCTCCAAACTCGTATGGAGCGCGGAAGAATGATTGCTTAAATGCTCTGTGTGTGCTGTAATTAGTCTGATCTTGTCTTCACAGTGCCTTCGAGAGTGTTTGTATAGGCGATATACTACAGAGTTGTTCATAAGTACCTCTGGGCTTTCAAAAGAGGACTGTGTGAAAACTACAAGACACGGAAGAAAGACACGTCAGCAGACAGTACGTATCCCCATGTTCGATTCGTAATACGTGCTATGGCACAACTGGAATATCAGAACACTAGATAATCAAAATGGTTCAAATGGCTGTGAGCACTATGGGACTTAACATCTGAGGTCATCTTCCCCTAGAAGTTAGAACTACTTAAACCTAACTAACATAAGGACATCACACACATCCATGCCCGAGGCAGGATTCGACTTGCGACCATAGTAGTCGCGCGGTTCCGGACTGAAGTGCCTAGAACCGCTCGGCCACCGGGGACTGCATTAGATAATCATCACTTCCGTTTTGCCGCATAGTATTTTTCACGTCTGCAGATCGGCATCCCAATGAACAGATCTCCAAAGCGGGTTGCTGTTGACATGCCATTCTGAGCAGTCACGATTTCAATGAAGTGTACCCACATGCTCTTCCATCCGTACTGACATTTTCTGTGTTACAAACGGTACCCATATTTGAGCGCTTGTAATGTGAGTTAAAAATGTGCAGAGATGCCCTATCCCGTGATACGTGTCTATTTTCTGTATGGCTTGTAGATTTCATGTAGACGTCGTGAGAAACCCCGGAGATACCTTACCAGTCAAAATAAATCTGTCACCAGCTTGTCTACGACTGAATCTGTGTAATCAAATGGTTCTGAGCACTATGCGACTCAACTTCTGAGGTCATAAGTCACCTAGAACTTAGAACTAATTAAACCTAACTAACCTAAGGACATCACACACCTCAATGCCCGAGGCAGGATTCGAACCTGCTACCGTAGCGGTCGCTCAGTTCCAGACTGTAGCGCCTAGAGCCGCACGGCCAATTCTGTGTAATCATTTCCATTTCATATCCCTGCAAACGACGCTGTGGCATTTGCATGGGTCGATCCACTGAAATTGTGACTAATTGCAACTTTAGTCACAGTGTATTTAATTTTATTTGTTTTGTGTTCAAAATTTTATATTTCTGAAAGTTTAAAACAATTTTTCAGTTTTTGCACCACATCAGAATCTTATCAAGATCTACCTGAATACAGGCCCCGTCTTTTCTTTCGGAAATGAATTATATATGAATTGTAGGCAACTACATTACCTGCAAAACATCTAGGGTTGCTCTAACAGTACGAAAATTATAAAATAGTATTGCTACCAATATCCGTCCTTCATTTTGTGACTGTCTGTCCGCAAAAGGTGAAAGAGGTACATGCACTCATTTAAGCTACATTTAATAAATTTGTAATTAATAAATCACAAAGGGTCGGTCAGCTAATTAAAGCTAAACAATGTTTCATTATTGGTATCACCTCAAACAACTACTCATTAATTAAAACTTTTTCACTTATATTTTTTTGTTATAAGAAAGGAATGCGTAATACAGTGTGTGCCATTTGTGTATCTGCCTGATACAGCATTATATCGAGACGTTCAACGCTCATTCCTTGTAATATATTTCGAACTTTCAACTTCACCATTTCTTTCCAAAGATTAATTTTACAATGACTTACATCGAATTTAAATAAACGGTACTGTTTTAAGTCATCAGGTAGCAAGGCAAATATTTGTTACAATACATTACAATTGATTTGTGTGTTTCAGGATGCCGCATGAGAAAACCGCAAGTTGGCTTTCGCATGAACTTTGTCTTCCGAATCCATGCTAACTGCCACGCAGGAAGCTTTCTGTTCGAGATACCTCATTACAGTCAATCGAGGTAACTTTGTACCAATTCGTGCCATTTTTGAAAATATTGGTCGAAATAAGGGAAATTGTGACATTTTACGTCAACAGTTATTGAGTGTTTGCAAAAGTGAAAATGTTTATTAACTGTGCCCTGTTAGAGCAATATTTCAATTTTAATAGTGATTCAAAGTTACACTGTCATTTAGGATAACTGTGGACCAGTCTTAAAAAACAAAGACTTTTTTCCTGTATCTAGTACTCTGGGTAAATTCAGATCGTGCCGGAAGAAAATCAAGTGTTAATAAGAAGTAAATTTGAATTCAGTACTTCAAGTTTACTTCTTTGAAATATGGAAACATTTGTATCGATTTGGCGTTGTTCAACTCAAATCACTGTTACCAAAAGCTCTCTCCACAGCAAATGCAATTATAGGATAATCACAAACATAAGAGCTTTTAGAAGGTTGGAAAGACAACTGAAATACTATCTACAAATCAGAGAGGTAACAAAACCTACTTTCAGTATAAAATAATGCAAGTAGGTGGAACAACAGCCAATTGAAACAAAATTGGTGAGTGGTACAAAGTTATCCTAATTGGTAAAAAGTTGCCCTAACTGACTTTACTGTTCTAAGCTTCCACAACAGATGGCTGTCAAAGAAAATAGACAATAGTTTTTTAGAGCTTACTGAGATATTGGACGATAGTTTTGTAGAATACTTCTGCTATCCTTCGTGTAGACGGGTGTAACATGTGCTACTGCACACAGTTTTTTTGTACGAGACTGTGTAATTTGTAAAATGAAGCGTGGCAAACTACGAAGACCTCTCTTTAACAGTGTTGTCTTCGTTTGTTCAGATATGGCACTCCTGACGATAAAAACTGAAAATGAGCTAAACAGCTATTCATTAATTATAAACTACAATTAAAATATGCAAACGTCTCAGTGTAAAGCTCAGTACATTCTTACGTATTTGGTCGTATCGGAAGTGTTGCTCGGCATACAAACATTTATTTTGCCACTTAGTGCCATGAAATACTTGCACTAAATGAAACAGTTTATTTATCCCAACAGTACATTAAATAGCTACTGTGGAAATGACACTATGTAATACCTTAAGCTACTGTTCAGGTTGTTCTTTATTGTGCTATAGGTTTCTGTCACAGACAGTTATCCAGCTCATATCTTTGCTGGTATATACACAATACATACATTAAAAACACAGTGTCATAAATATAATATTTATAAATAAATGCATCTACTTCTTCATGAGTAAATATTACTTACAAATATTGTATTTTTAACATTGTATTTTTGTATGTATGTATTTAAGTAACAGAAATCCGTGCTGGATAATGGTCTTCGACCGAAATCGGTCGCACAACAAAAAATAAACTGAACAACAGCCTTAGGTGTTACATAACTCGCTACAGTCGCAGATTCGAATCCTGCCTCGGGCATGGATGTGTGTGATGTCCTTAGGTTAGTTTGGTTTAAGTAGTTCTAAGTTATATGGGACTGATGACCTCAGAAGTTAAGTCCCATAGTGCTCAGAGCCATTTTAGGTATTATAGCTGTGTAACCTACTCAACAAAAAATGATAAATATCAAGCTTCCATGAATATTACGTGCACTTATGGGTACTTTGCGTGTTTTGTTTTGGTATCAAATGATATTGTTTAAGTTGGAAGATGACGAATTTTAGAAGAGCAAATCCTTGCACAATAAAGCTACAAAATGCACAGAATTATTCGTTGCCATTTGCAGGAACAAAACCATAAAAGAGTTCGTGGAAATTCGTTCCTATTGTGAAGGAAGGAAATATTCTATTTACGTGGGGGCCTTGTAATGAGGTATTCCTATCTTGTGCTGATATGACAGATTCTGCTACAGACAGTCACATTTAATGACAACAAGTTTCTATCCGGAAATAAGTGCATGATCCTTTATCAAGTACAGATCCATAGAAAATATTTGGCTAGCCACAACGTGGCGGACAGTGAAGATGGTAACCTGCAAGCGCACATAATTTCTCTACTCCATGGTTCTCTACTTATGTAGTATAGACACAGTTTAACATGACAGTCGCGACACTCCATTCTGTTTTTGTTACATCCTGTGACAGCAGCGCCCCAAGCGGCCAGCAAGTGACACCTCTGTGTACGATTTCTGATTAGTGCAAATACTATCGTTTATATTGATTTTTGACATAAGTTTCACAATAAGGAGGGTATGAAGTACCATACAAATTGACAATAAATGAAAAATGGCTGCATATTTGTCATTCTTCAGTTTTCTTAGGACGCTGGGAGGTATGAAACAGTACATTACAGGACAGTTTATTTACGAGTCTCTTGTAACGTACAAATACTTACTGAAGAATGTCGTTTACCTTTAACAACAAAAAATTGCTAGTAAACACCAGGAACTACGACGTTTTGCGGAAAGACATCGTATATCTAACCAACAACGCAAAGTTTTGTTCGCTACACTTGCTGCCAAATAAGTGAATGTCGGGCGTAACAAACCCGTGTGGGCTGGAATACCTACTTTATTTAACATCCCAAACAAGCCACCATATCCGTAGCTAATGGGAAAGTCGCATAGACGTCATATTAAAACTTTAAAAGCAATAATACTGTTCGCCAACGTAGGAAAAACCAGTTTCACTATTGTCGCCACATCTGAGTCACAAATGGCAAGAATCTTCAAGACATTCGCTTCTGAAGCAATAGTAACTGCATTTTCAGGAAGCCTGAAGTGTAAGAATGGGTGAACCATTAGACCCCATACAAATTTTTACCTGCCAATTAAAGTAAGTATCACAATAATAACAGTAAGGAACAGAAATAATTCCTTCTAGGGCATGAAACTTAAATTTATATTTCCTTCCTGTCAGTGAAGTAAGCTGCAATTTACACATACTCAAAGGTATTTCTTCATGAATAAATTGTAGCTTATGTCACTTAATCAGGCTGTTTTTACATTTATTTCATATAATTCATTACCTTTGGTAATTTACTAATGCATGGAACGGAAAATATAACAATTATTTCTTTAATTAAGTTGAAAAATAATTGAAAACATACATTATCCGTACGACTAAAAGGAGAATGTCTGCTTTCTCACCGCTTGGAGCGCTAGTGTACGTCTAGCTGTCAGTAACAATTTTTACAGCAGAGAGTCTTGCGACCGTTTATATCGGACTGTGGTGTAGAGGTCAATGTTGTTAGTAGATTGCATTTTTCCACTGAGGTGTAGTCGTTATAATGTATGATCTCTGACGCCGACATTCTCCAGAGATAAAGAAGTGCGAGGGGTCACAGCCTAGTCGCTGAGACGCCAGACGTCCGTCGTGTAAACCCCTTCCCAGCGAGTAGATCGCTCGGCGGGCTACGATGTTTGTGACCCGCCGTTTCTCTCGATTTTACTGCTCCCTCAATCAGCCGAGCTATGGGTCAGCCCTGTCGTTTCGGCCGCATCCACACGGAATATTGCGATTCCCGCCAGATGTACCTCCACACGTAAATTCCTTAGGAGATTTTTACATTTCAATAGTTAAGGCGGAGAAATAATACTTTTTCTTTCTTCCATTTCACACTCTTAGGATTTCTTTCCCGAAGACATGAGCACAGAAAACAACGTGCAGAATACCAGCTGGTATTTTCTGCGTAACTAAAATACGTGCTGTAAGAATTCTATTAAATGCCGAAACGCGAGGCGGATGCTCTCACAGTCGAGTGGCTGAATTTCGGCGCCAGGTTAATTAATCCCCATCAAGATGCGTTAGCGCCCGTACACTGCCACTAGTGGGTGACTGTATGTACGCCTCCACAGCCTTTGCATATTTACATTACATTACTCTATTTTGGCAGCCAATCAGAAGCGTGTAATTGAGTACTGATGATAGTTCTACTAGGGTCACTCCAGAACTAGTGCCTCCCATTTTTTGGTGCTGACTTTTAGTATTATTTCCGTGTTACGCAAATTTTTTAATATTCCTGTTAATGCCTGTTGGGTTCGTTGCCCTGCGACTGACAGCAGCAGAAGAGGAGAGTTCCGAAGTGATATCTGACAATTAGGTGCGCGTAAAACAGATATGTGTCACTGAATTCTTCACTGCTGAAATTTATCGACGCTACATGGCAATTATATAAATTTAAGGGGGAGGGGGGTGGGGAGAAAAGGAAAGGAACTGATGATATCACCTACATCGAGAATTTATGCGGAATTAAAGGCGCTGAGTGAAAATGTGGGCGAGACCGGGACACGAACCTGGGGCTTCCTGCTTACTGGCCAGATGCGTTTACCAGTGCGCCACCAGGACAAAGTGTTTATGGGACATGCGTGGACTGTCTCGGGACGACTCTATGGCGACCCACATTCCCATCTAGGGCCACCTATTTGTAGTCCCCATACATGTCCTCCAGAATCGCTAATTTTAATTTCCCACTGGAGGACGAGCATAAATATTAATCCACAACGAAGGTTGTGTATTCATTGCCTTTCAAGGGGAATAAACTATATGAATGCGTGGTGTCTGCTCTTTTGGATATGTGTGTTTCGGTAGTGGTAAAAGATATGTGTACGATAAGCCGCGTTGTGGTCGATCATGCTCAGCAGCCATTCTTCATGATGAATAGATGATTCAAATGGCTCTGAGCACTATGGGACTGAACATCTGAAGTCATCAGTCCCCTAGAACTTCGAACTACTTAAACCTAACTAACCTAAGGACATCACATATATCCATGCCCGAGGCAGGATTCGAACCTGCGACCGTAGCGGTCACGCGGATCCAGACTGAAGCGCGTAGAACCGCTCGGCCACTCCGGCCGGTTTCATGATGAATAGTCTCGATCAAGTCACCCGTGATGATCGATAGATTACGACTAGGGCTCTGCGCGCACCGTTGAATTTCAACTGTAATGCCTGAGATAAGATGTTACATAATTTTGGATATCGTGTAGTATGTGTCTCATGGGTTCTGCAGTTGCTTGCCTTAACTCGTGTTTGTCCTGTATGTAGCCAGTGACTATGACACCATTTTATTCGATTAATTTACTTTCATTGTTTGATATTCCGCTTTCTATTCTGTTCCCTTTCTCTGCCGCGTTAGTTTCACCAACGCTTTCTGCCATTTTCACATGCTTTTCCAGTCTTATAGGCACATTATGTTGTTCCTCATCATGTGCGTTACCAATGTTGTCGACAACACCTCGACGATTGATTCATTTTTATTGTCAGCTTTATCGTTCTCCATTTTATTGCCCTTCACTTTGGTGGCAGTTTCGGTAACTCCTCCATTCACATATCTACAGCTTCAAGGCTCCAATGCACCCTGAGATGGGTCAGTCCGCCCTAATGAAACAGTTGAAGACGCCAGTACTCCCGACTGACTTTTTCCATTTGCACAGACAGTTTATGGTCACACTTTCCCCTCGGGTGTTTAGCTGAACTGCGTGCGAACCATTGTGAGGCTGGTTTTAATACACAACGTACTCCCCGTGATTACATACAGTCACACAAGGGGGTATGTGCTTTTGTAGATGTACTTTGGCTGTTCGGTTACCATTGAACTTGCCATGCCAAAAGTTTTCGGACCACATCTCTTCTCTGATACAGTAAACTGTCCCGTAGGAACTAAGCTCTTCTCAGATCTTTTGAAGCCGCACTTCAAACGGTAAGTTACAGATTCTCATAGCTCACAAGCCAAGACCTCTGTATGCTATTAACACTTTGGTAGCAGCACCGTCATTTACGGCACCGTTAGTGTTCCTGACTATTCGCTTACAAACGGCATTATTTATGCGTTTAGCAAATACACAGTTTACACCGCCGTTAAGTATGAACTCACATCACTTCCTCATTAATCTGACATCCTTAGTTTGTCACTCCCGAATAGCGATTGGGGTAGGCTTTTCGGAGATCCTTCCAAAATACTATATTTAAAAGTTTCTCTCGTCCAGAAATACGTGTTACTAACAGTATAGTTGACATTTTCTCGAGCGCAAACGACACTCCTTAGTAAATAAGCGCTCCGCTGCACACAGCGTATACTCGTACATCACGGCGTTCCAACACGGACTTTCCCTTCAGCAGGGGCGGTCAAGAATTCGGCTCGCAAGCCGTGCTCTGGCAGAATGTCATAGCGCTCAGCCTAGCTGCACATTCCACCCTCTCCCCCTCCCCCCCCCCCCCCCCCCACAAGCCACGACGCGCCGTCTGAGCATAAGGAGGCGCACAGGGCAGCATTTAAATGGCAATGCAGTCGCAGAGTATACGACTACGTTTTATACTGCAAGTTTCTCAGCAACATAGACCACAAATGAAACAAAATTTCAGTACTATTTAATTAATTTTGGCGCGCTGAAAACATACAGACAGACAGACAGACAGACATACGCAGACACTTTCACAGATTCTCGCACTCAGTTGCCACTTGCTCGTGACTTATTTAATTTCATAATCGAATAACAGTCTTTGACACAAGTATGTTGATCGAAATTTTGTAGCACTTTTGCAACCTCTTTATGAAGACTTGGGACTCTGAGGAAAAAGATTTACACTGAGTTGACAAAAGTTGTGGGATACCTTCAAATATCGTGTCAGTCCTCGTTTTGCCTGGCATGGTGCAGAAGCCCGACGTGGCATGGACTCAACCATTCGTTGGAAATACCCTGCGGAAATACTGAACCATGCTGCTTCTATATAGCAGTCCATGCACTACGCGAAAACTATGTAACTTACGGGGAAGAGCGATGCGGCAGTGGATTGTGGTCAGCAATATGCACCTTCTGAAAGATCGATCTTTATTTCAAGTCACGAGACGCAAAAGTTATAAAAACCTCAAAACCGGTTAATATCACGAATACTGAGAGATTAATAAAAATAGGAAATATCAACTTACAGGGATGAGCGAGCACTCATTAAAAACGTTTCGTCATAGCGGACTGAGTGCCGCAGTCATATGTTAAGATTCATAAATAATGAAGCCCGTAAAGAGCAAGAAACAAAGTTTGATGGAAAATTGTTTATAAAATTCAATAGAAAATTCATGACGTGAAGAACGGCACTATATAATATTTTGGGTGGCATCACACGTATTTTAAACTAGTTAAGTTATACTATACACTTTACTTGCAATAGTTTTCATTGTTTGTAAATTATTATTAACATTTATCGCCCATAATTAATTAATTCTTGTAGATATGAAGATTTTGAGCAGCGGAAGGTGTAGATCACTGTAGATTACGTCTAAAAACGATGCTATATACAGTTCTATGTTAAAACTTTGCAGCACAGATGTAAACAAATAAATTTGCGCTGTTGTTGTTGTTGTGGTCTTCAGTCCTGAGACTGGTTTGATGCAGCTCTCCATGCTACTCTATCCTGTGCAAGCTTTTTCATCTCCCAGTACCTACTGCAACCTACACTCCTGGAAATGGAAAAAAGAACACATTGACACCGGTGTGTCAGACCCACCATACTTGCTCCGGATACTGAGAGAGGGCTGTACAAGCAATGATCACACGCACGGCACAGCGGACACACCAGGAACCGCGGTGTTGGCCGTCGAATGGCGCTAGCTGCGCAGCATTTGTGCACCGCCGCCGTCAGTGTCAGCCAGTTTGCCGTGGCATACGGAGCTCCATCGCAGTCTTTAACACTGGTAGCATGCCGCGACAGCGTGGACGTGAACCGTATGTGCAGTTGACGGACTTTGAGCGAGGGCGTATAGTGGGCATGCGGGAGGCCGGGTGGACGTACCGCCGAATTGATCAACACGTGGGGCGTGAGGTCTCCACAGTACATCGATGTTGTCGCCAGTGGTCGGCGGAAGGTGCACGTGCCCGTCGACCTGGGACCGGACTGCAGCGACGCACGGATGCACGCCAAGACCGTAGGATCCTACGCAGTGCCGTAGGGGACCGCACCGCCACTTCCCAGCAAATTAGGGACACTGTTGCTCCTGGGGTATCGGCGAGGACCATTCGCAACCGTCTCCATGAAGCTGGGCTACGGTCCCGCACACCGTTAGGCCGTCTTCCGCTCACGCCCCAACATCGTGCAGCCCGCCTCCAGTGGTGTCGCGACAGGCGTGAATGGAGGGACGAATGGAGACGTGTCGTCTTCAGCGATGAGAGTCGCTTCTGCCTTGGTGCCAATGATGGTCGTATGCGTGTTTGGCGCCGTGCAGGTGAGCGCCACAATCAGGACTGCATACGACCGAGGCACACAGGGCCAACACCCGGCATCATGGTGTGGGGAGCGATCTCCTACACTGGCCGTACACCACTGGTGATCGTCGAGGGGACACTGAATAGTGCACGGTACATCCAAACCGTCACCGAACCCATCGTTCTACCATTCCTAGACCGGCAAGGGAACTTGCTGTTCCAACAGGACAATGCACGTCCGCATGTATCCCGTGCCACCCAACGTGCTCTAGAAGGTGTAAGTCAACTACCCTGGCCAGCAAGATCTCCGGATCTGTCCCCCATTGAGCATGTTTGGGACTGGATGAAGCGTCGTCTCACGCGGTCTGCACGTCCAGCACGAACGCTGGTCCAACTGAGGCGCCAGGTGGAAATGGCATGGCAAGCCGTTCCACAGGACTACATCCAGCATCTCTACGATCGTCTCCATGGGTGAATAGCAGCCTGCATTGCTGCGAAAGGTGGATATACACTGTACTAGTGCCGACATTGTGCATGCTCTGTTGCCTGTGTCTATGTGCCTGTGGTTCTGTCAGTGTGATCATGTGATGTATCTGACCCCAGGAATGTGTCAATAAAGTTTCCCCTTCCTGGGACAATGAATTCACGGTGTTCTTATTTCAATTTCCAGGAGTGTACATCCTTCTGAATCTGCTTAGTGTATTCATCTCTTGGTCTCCCTCTACGATTTTTACCCTCCACGCTGCCCTCCAATACTAAATTTGTGATCCCTTGATGCCTCAGAACATGTCCTACCAACCGATCCCTTCTTCTGGTCCTTGTTTTGATTTTGTTGATGTTCATCTTATATCCTCCTTTCAAGACACTGTCCATTCCATTCAACTGCTCTTCCAAGTCCTTTGCTGTCTCTGACAGAATTACAATGTCATCGGCGAACCTAAAAGTTTGTATTTTTTCTCCATGTATTTTAATACCTACTCCGAATTTTTCTTTTGTTTCCTTTACTGCTTGCTCAAGATACAGATTGAACAACATCGGGGAGAGGCTACAACCCTGTCTTACTCCCTTCCCAACCACTGCTTCCCTTTCATGTCCCTCGACTCTTATAACTGCCATCTGGTTTCTGTACAAATTGTAAATAGCCTTTCGCTCCCTGTATTTTACCCCTGCCACCTTTAGAATTTGATAGAGAGTATTCCAGTCAAGCTTTCTCTAAGTCTACAAATGCTAGAAATGTAGGTTTGCCTTTCCTTAATCTTTCTTCTAAGATAAGTCGTAAGGTCAGTATTGCCTCACGTGTTCCAGTGTTTCTACGGAATCCAAACTGATCTTCCCCGAGGTTGGCTTCTAGTAGTTTTTCCATTCGTCTGTAAAGAATTCGTGTTAGTATTTTGCAGCTGTGACTTACTAAACTGATAGTTCGGTAATTTTCACATCTGTCAACACCTGCTTTCTTTGGGATTGGAATTATTATATTCTTCTTGAAGTCTGAGGGTATTTCGCCTGTTTCATACATCTTGCTCACCAGATGGTAGAGTTTTGTCAGGAGTGGCTCTCCCAAGGCCGTCAGTAGTTCCAATGGAATGTTGTCAACTCCGGGGGCCTTGTTTCGACTCAGGTCTTTCAGTGCTCTGTCAAACTCTTCACGCAGTATCATATCTCCCATTTCATCTTCATCTACATCCTCTTCCATTTCCATAATATTGTCCTCTAGTACATCGCCCTTGTATAGACCCTCTATATACTCCTTCCACCTTTCCGCTTTCCCTTCTTTGCTTAGAACTGGGTTTCCATCTGAGCTCTTGATATTCATACAAGTCGTTCTCTTATCTCCAAAGGTCTCTTCAATTTTCCTGTAGGCAGTATCTATCTTACCCCTAGTGAGATAGGCCTCTACATCCTTACATTTGTCCTCTAGCCATCCCTGCTTAGCCATTTTGCACCTGCTGTCGATCTCATTTTTGAGACGTTTGTATTCCTTTTTGCCTGTTTCACTTACTGCATTTTTATATTTTCTCCTTTCATCAATTAAATTCAATATTTCTTCTGTTACCCAAGGATTTCTACTAGCCCTCGTCTTTTTACCTACTTGATCCTCTGCTGCCTTCGCTACTTGATCCCTCAAAGCTACCCATTCTTCTTCTACTATATTTCTTTCCCCCATTCCTGTCAATTGTTCCCTTATGCTCTCCCTGGAACTCTGTACAACCTCTGGTTCTTTCAGTTTATCCAGGTCCCATCTCCTTAAATTCCCACCTTTTTGCAGTTTCTTCAGTTTTAATCTACAGGTCATAACCAATAGATTGTGGTCAGAGTCCACATCTGCCCCTGGAAATGTCTTACAATTTAAAACCTGGTTCCTAAATCTCTGTCTTACCATTATATAATCTATATGATACCTTTTAGTATCTCCAGGGTTCTTCCTTGTATACAACCTTCTTTCATGATTCTTAAACCAAGTGTTATTTATGATTATGTTGTGCTCTGTGCAAAATTCTACCAGGCGGCTTCCTCTTTCATTTCTTAGCCCCAATCCATATTCACCTACTATGTTTCCTTCTCTCCCTTTTCCTACACTCGAATTCCAGTCACCCATGACTATTAAATTTTCGTCTCCCTTCACAATGTGAATAATTTCTTTTATTTCATCATACATTTCTTCAATTTCTTCGTCATCGGCAGAGCAAGTTGGCATATAAACTTGTACTACCGTAGCAGGTGTGGGCTTCGTATCTATCTTGGCCACAATAATGCGTTCACTATGCTGTTTGTAGTAGCTTACCCGCATTCCTATTTTCCTATTCATTATTAAACCTACTCCTGCATTACCCCTATTTGATTTTGTGTTTATAGCCCTGTAGTCACCTGGCCAAAAGTCTTGTTCCTCCTGCCACCGAACTTCACTAATTCCCACTATATCTAACTTCAACCTATCCATTTCCCTTTTTAAATTTTCTAACCTACCTGCCCGATTAAGGGATCTGACATTCCACGCTCCGATCCGTAGAACGCCAGTTTTCTTTCTCCTGATAACGACATCCTCTTGCGTAGTCCCCGCCCGGAGATCCGAATGGGGGACTATTTTACCTCCTGAATATTTTACCCAAGAGGACGCCATCATCATTTAATCATACAGTAAAGCTGCGTGCCCTCGGGAAAAATTACGGCTGTAGTTTCCCCTTGCTTTCAGCCGTTCGCAGTACCAGCACAGCAGGGCCTATTTGGTTATTGTTACAAGGCCAGATCAGTCAATCATCCAGACTGTTGCCCTTGCAACTACTGAAAAGGCTGCTGCCCCTCTTCAGGAACCACACGTTTGTCTGGCCTCTCAACAGATACCCCTCCGTTGTGGTTGCACCTACGGTACGGCTATCTGTATCGCTGAGGCACGCAAGCCTCCCCACCAACGGCAAGGTCCATGGTTCATGGGGCGAAATTTTGCAAAAAATAGAACTTAATTTACGGGCGATGGAATAATCCTTGAAATCAATGTAAGATAGTAAATAAGGTCTATATTTTTGCGCAGTTCAGATTGTGTACTTATTTCTGTCGAGGAATGTATGTATCAAAATTTGTAACCATAACTGGTGAGATTGGTACATGCATAACAAGGGGAGTAGACATCCGAGCCTATATAAGGGAGCGGCCATCCTGGCCAAGGGTGAGTCGTTGGTCAGTCGTTCGGCAGTCGGGGAGCCGGTGGGTGCCAAGCAAGCCCCACTTTTGGGTGGTCTATGTGGTCGTTTGAGTAAGAATTCTTTTTCGCGTTGATTTATTTCGACGAAGAGTATTGTTTAATAGTGCAAGTGTGCAAGCGTATAGCCGGCCGGAGTGGCCGTGCGGTTCTGGGCGCTACAGTCTGGAGCCGAGCGACCGTGACGGTCGCAGGTTCGAATCCTGCCTCGGGCATGGATGTTTGTGATGTCCTTAGGTTAGTTAGGTTTAAGTAGTTCTAAGTTCTAGGCGACTGATGACCTCAGATGTTAAGTCGCATAGTGCTCAGAGCCATTTTGCAAGCGTATATTTGGTCAACTGGAAGTGCTACGATTATTTGTGTACGAATTACGAGGTGTACTAATGCACCAAGTGTGAAAATCATCCCCTGAGGCTTGCGTGAGAGCCAAAATTTGCACTAACATTTTTAACGAACATTTGTACATGTACATTCGTGAGAACGCTTCAAGCGCACTTATTTACCACCCCGTCGCAACCTCTCCATTGTGTCTCAAAAATGTTCCATAGGATTCATTTTGGGCGCTGGGACGACAAATCATTCACTCCAACTGTCCACAATATTCTTCAATCCAATCGCGAATAGTTGCAGTCTGGTGACATAGAACATTGTCATCCATAAAAATTCCATTGTTGTTTGGAAACATGAAGTCCAAAAATGGCGCCAAATCGTCTCCAGGTAGCTGAACATAACCATTTTCCGTCTATTATTGGTTCACTTGGACCAGAGGACCCAACCCATTCCATGTAAACACAGACCACGCCATTGTGGAGCCAGCTTGTACAGTGCTTTGTTGGCAACTTGGGTCCATGACATCTTCGTATCTGTGACACACTCGATCCCTACAATGAACTCTTATCAACTGAAATTGGGACTCGTCCGACCAGGTCACAGCTTTCCAATCGTCTAGGGTCCGACCAGTATGGTCACGAGCCCAGGAGAGGCGCTGCAGGCGATGTCGTGATGTTAGGAAAGGCACTCACGTCGGTCGTCTGCTGCCATAGCATATCAACACCAAATTTCTCTGCACTGTACTAACGGATACATCCATCGTACGTCCACATTGATTTCTGCGGGTATTTCACGTAGTGTTGCTTGCGTGTTAGCACGGACAGCTCTGCCCAAACGCCGCTGCTCTCGGTCGTTAAGTGAAGGCCGTCGGCCTCTGCTTTGTTTATGGTGAGAGACAATGCCAGAAATCTGTTATTCTTTACACATTCTTGACACTGTGGATCTCAGAATATTGAATTTCCGAAATGGAATGTCCCATGCGTCTAGCTCCAACTACCATTCCGCATTCAGCGTCTCTTAATTCTCGTCGTGCGGCCATAATCACGTCGGAAACCTTTAAACATGAATCATCTAAGGACACACGACAGCTCGCCTTTATACCCTGTGTACGTGATAGTACCGCCATCTGGGTTTATGACTATCACAGCCCCATGGCTGCACCACAGTCCTGACACCCTGAACAATTTCACCGTAAGAGGATTTGCTTTCAAAACGGGATTTACACACACACATACAAAGGCAGAGTCGCACTTCTGATTGATACGGATAACGGCTTGAAAACATGTGAGATTAGTATTGTCCTTAAAACGTTTAGTAAACTATCCTCGTAATTCTTTCAAGGTAACAATGAATTCTTCAAACCTTGCATTTTCTTGAATGCCAGTGGGCTTGGGGAACTGGACTGTGTTCGTCAGAATTTGTCTCTTCTACTACGCGATTTTCTTCTTAAATGCATCCTAATCAATTAGAATAACTTGTTTCTCACCTTGCAGTGCCTTTTCTGAGCAGTGTGCAGTCAAGTCGACTGAAAATGCGAGGTCAGTAATCGGTTCTGGATGTTCTGATTTCCGTTCCAGCACAACTTTTTCCATCATAAATTCAACAACTGCGTTTTCAATTTGAAAAATCGTTCCAAGCATACATCTTGTCCTTACGAACGTACTTTGCAGAAATTTATAAAGTCTCTATACTCTTCGTTCAGTTCTACATCTACATCGTTACTCTGCAATTCATAAGTAAGTGCCTTCTCTACCATTCCACTCTCAAATGGTGCAAGGAACACGTAAATCTTTCCGTTCGAGCTCCGATTTCTCTTATTTTATTACGATGATCATTTCTCGCTACGTAGGTGGACGTCAACAAAATATTATCACATTTGGAAGAGAAAGTTGGTGATCGAAATTTCGTAAATAGATCTCGCCGAAAATAAAACCGCCTTTGTTTGAGTGCCTGCCACCCCAACTCGCGTATCACATCAGTGACACTCTGACACCTATTGCGCGATAACACGAAACGAGCTGCGCTTCTTTGCACTTTTTCGATGTCATCCGTCAATCCTAGCTGGTAAGGATCCCACAACACGCAGCAGTATTCCAGCAGAGTACGGACAAGTGTAATGTAGGCTGTCTCTTTAGTGGGTTTGTCGCATCTTACAAGTGTTCTGCCAACACAAAGCGCAGTCTTTGTTTCGCCTTCCCCACCATATTATCTATGTGGTCTTTCCAATTTAAGTTGCTCGTAACTGTAATTCCTAGGTATCCAGTCGAACTGACAGCCCTCAGATTCGTATGATTCACTGTATATCCACAATTTATCGGATTTCTTTTAGTACCCATGTGGATGGCTCGCACTTTTCTTTGTTTAGTGCCAATTGCCACTTTTCGCACCACACAGAAATTCTCTCTAGATCATTTTGTAATTGGAATTGATCATCTGATGATTTTACTAGACGGTAAATTACAGCGTCATCTGCAAACAGTCTAAAGGGGCTGCTCAGATTATCACCTAAACCATTTATATAAATCAGGAACAGCAGAGGGCCTATAACACCACCTTGCGGAACGCCAGATATCACTTCTCTTCTACTCGATGATTTACCGTCTATCACTACGAACTGTGACCTCTCTGAGAGGAAATCACGAATCCAGTCACACAACTGAGACGATATTCCATATGCACACAATTTGATTAATAGTCGCTTGTGAGGAAATGTATCAGAAGCCTTCTCCTTGCGTCAAAAATTGTTGCAACTGATGTGGAAGAATGCGTGCGGCTTCAGAAGGGTTACTATTCATACCACCAATTTCTTAATGCGCTCCATGCATCCAGAGTGCTTCTTAATGTAGAGGAACGATGAATCCTGTCTGTCAGTCATAGTAATTTTTTGCTCTTTCATTGTCAACTAAATCTTTAAATTCTTTCTGCGTTGTTTTGTAATACTTCATAGCAGATTTGTAGTACCTGTCCATTATGCTACTGTGTAATATATATTAAGTATTTGCATCCCTCTCGTCTGTCAGTTAATTCGGTTCTAAAGGTTTATGACGATAGGTCGCTAGACTGCCTCTTTTTCTGCAAACGACCACTGAACAAATAGCTAAAGGTGAACAGCGCTGACACCATGATTCCGCCGAACTGAAGAGAGTTGTACCTACCGGCAAACGCCGCACCACAGTGCTACATGAAATGCCACAATGTACCGGGTACTCTCGAGAAGGACGGAGCAAAGCCGAGATAGGCCGAGCCTGGGTCTGCACACGGGCCACAAAAGGTCCACCTACACACGTGCTGTGGCTGGTCCTGCTGCCCCACACCACGGGTTCAGGCAGCAGCCTTTACAGTATCTTCTGCTGTCGCGTTGTCGACACATTACTATGAATTGTGGCGTTGTGGCTGCTGATAATCAGATTCATCACACCAGTTGAAGCTTTGAGAAGAACACTTGACGTCACCATTCTGTTCTTCTGGCTGGCTCCAGACAAGACTTTCTAACACTTAAATTTTTGTTCTATGTTAACAAATTCCTCTTTTCGGAAAGGTTTTCTTTGCTGTTACCAGTGTGCATTTCATGTTTTCTCTAAGTCATTAGTTATTTTGCAACCAAAACAGCAAAACTCCTTTTTTACTGTCAGTGTTTCAGCTTTTACTTTAATTCCAAACCATTTCGTTAATCTTGTTTTACCTCTGTTGATACTCATCTTATAACCTGTCTTCCGTATATTATCGACATCATTTAACTTATCATCAGAGTATTTTGTGGCCTCTGATAGAACTACTATGTCATCAGCAAACCTCGAAGTCATCAGCAAAGCTCAAACTTTTTACTTGTTCTCGCTGAACTTTAATTTTCTTTCGCAATTTGTCAGCGGTTTCCTTTACAGCTCGCATTTGCAAACATAAATGTCCCACTGACTGATAGCCCACATTTCGGTATCAAAAAAATGGTTCAAATGGCTCTGAGCACTATGGGACTTAACATCTGAGGTCATCAGTCCCCTAGAACTTAGAACTACTTAAACCTAACTAACCTAAGGACATGACACACATCCATTCCCGAGGAAGGATTCGAACATGCGACCGTAACGGTTGCGCGGTTCCGAACTGAAGCGCCTAGAACCGCTTGGCCACCGCGGCCGGCTTTCGGTATCACATTCATATCGTCTCTCTATAGCATAGTTTAATTGGCTGCTAGTAACTAGCCTGGAGCCTTGCTCAATGTGGCAATTGGCATAAAGCCAAACATAAAGCTGCCCCAACAAATTATCTAGTTCAAAAATCGAAGTCTTATGTACATTTAATTAAATGACAATTGCAGGCGAACAAAAAAGAGGCTCTAAACACTATGGGACTTAACATCTGAGGACATCAGCCCCTAAAACTTAGAACTACTTAAACTTAACTAACCTAAGGAAATAACACACATCCATGCCCGAGGCAGGATTTGAACCTGCAACCGTAGCAGCAGCGTGGTTCCGGACTGAAGCGCCTAGAACTCCTCGGCCACAGCGGCCAGCGCAGACAAACTTTTTGGGCATATAAAATATGGGTCAAAACGTGCGAAGTGCTTGTCTCCCCTCTTCATTGTCACAAAAAAGCTGAGCTACAGTTATCAGATTTCGTCTCACTTCATTTTTTGTTTAGTTTAAAAAATTGTATTACGATATTGTGAATGTTGTGCTTCGGGATACGTTGGAGGTTTCCTCATCAAATGATGAGTGCCACTACAAATTGGCTAATCCAATACAGTCAGCGATACTATCAATGATACTCTCATCTCGAACACCAAACACTAGTTAAAAGAGCGTGGTATGTAATAAATCATAGTGTTGTATTAGTTTATTTATTGTGTCTTTACTTTCGTGTGGTATAAATGTTATCCATTTGTAATTTATCCTTGCCTGGAGTGTTATATTTTCGCCGGCCGTTGTGACCGAGCAGTTCTAGGCCCTTCAGTCCGGAACCGCGCTGTTGCTGCGGTCCCAGGTTCGAATACTGCCTAAGGCATTGATGTGTGTGATGTCCTTACGTTAGTTAGGTTTAAGTCTAGGGGACTGTTGACCTCAGATGTTAAGTCCTTTAGTGCTCACAGCCATTTCAACCATTTTTGTTATACTTTCCTTTCTTTAGTTACGACTCAGAGCCCGCGACCCACCTGTCTGGCCCGTTGGTGTGGCCTGTCGGTAAAACATCAGTAGAAGTGACGCAGTCTTATGACTATGTACTGTAGCACCAACATTTTAAGTGTAACAAGGCTAATATCTGGCATGTCTTAATTTTAATTTTATATTGTGACATTTCTGAAGAAAGCTACATTATTATAGCCGAAATCTAGGTAAGGTTTATTTGCTTATGCAACTGTAGAGAAATTTAATGTAATTCCAGTCCCCCCATGAAGTAAAAATCCTTGGTGGTACCAATAATTGAACCTGGTCCCATGCACAGCTAAGGGAGCAGACAGTGAGAAATAACACCTGGTACCAATTTGTACACGTGAGGACTTCATTACAGCACATTCTTCCTCCATATGATCGCGGCGTGACATTAAAATGTTATATTTGCTTTCGATGTAGCTATCGCAGAGGCCAGTGCATCTGATCGACATAGTCGATTACCGCTCTCAAATATCTGCCCTTGTTGGCGCGACGCATTAAGGGTCCGTTGCCTGTTCTACAGGCTGTCCATAACGACCCGTTATCGTTTCAGAAATCATAACTTGGACTCTATTAGAGATAGAGAATTGTGTTTCGTTGTAAAAAGTTTAGCAGCACTCACTTTTTTTCCACCTTGTTCTTCCTTGCAGATTTGACTTGGAGTGCATCAAAATGCCAACGGATCAGGAGAAGGCGCAATATGCCATCTGGTATGCAGAGTTCGAATCTGTATCGCTAAATTATTGACGCCAGTGTAGGAGGGCACAACAGGTAAATATAAGTACAATGCGACGGTTCAAAAACTTCAAAGAGGCAGGCAGTGGCAAAGACCATCTCGATGTGGACGTACTCCTGTGTCTCAAGCGCGTGTCGACAGAGAGCAAATTGCATTTCAACGCAGCCCCCAGAAGTCAATTCGTTGTGCTGCTAACCAATTGTCGGAGGCAAGATCAACTAGCAACAGTGGTCCGAGCGCTGAAGCCAAGAAATCGTTCCCCGCGTTATGCATCTGCGCAAATCGGTGGCTTTTCTGCCTTTTGCTGGGAGAATTTCCTCGAAGATAGGAAGAATTCTGAAAAGATACCATATCAAAAGTATTTTTCGTCCGCCAGCCAAGATTAGAGCGCTCCTTGGCTCTGTAAAGGATGACTTGGGTTTGAGGAAGCCCCGTGTGTACAAGATCCCTTGCCCCTGTGGGAACGCTTTTATTGGGCAGACATTCCGGACCATTCAGGACCGATGTGTTGAGCATCAGCGGCACACACGGCTGCTTCAACCTGAGGAATCCGCAGTGGCGGAACACTGTCTCACTCAGGGACACAGAATGCTCTATGACAAGACACAAATATTTGCCCCTGCATCTCGCTATTGGGACTGTTTTTTAAAAGAATCCATAGAGATTCGTTTATCTGACAATATTATTAATAGAGACATGGGCTATCTTTTAAGTAAGACTTGGGACCCGGTGTTATCTGACATCAAAAAACAACGGTCTGTGTTTCGATCGTCGGAATAAAAATTTTTTTTAAATTTTTGACAGCGATATCTCGATTTCGCCTATTTCCACCACTGGCGGCGCGGTGTGTTTACTGCGCTAGAGGGCAGTTACGGCACCTTCTCGCGCACGCGTTGTGGGTCTTCTGCAGCCTATATAGGGGACGCAGCTTGCGCTAGGAAGTCAGTTCCGGCGAGATCGTGCACCAGCACTCTCACCTGAAGATGGCGGCCAGTTGGACCGCGGAAATATTGTGTCATGAAGACGTTATGATCCGGCTGCATACCCGAGAAGAATATTATCAATTATTACACCGGGAAAGCCTTCGTAGCCACATCTAAGAGTCGACTGGGTACAACACAAGCTCAATTAAGAAAATGGAAATTTATTAATTGATTCAAACATGTACTCGTTTTCTTGTGGGATCGCTATTTAATTGCTGAAGTATCCTATATCGTGATAGAAGGTTTTTAGGGGCGTGCATGTGAAGTTTCGCTACTTGTAAATTCTGACAGTTTTCTACTGAAGAAACTCCTCAGCATCGTCGAACCGTACACACCCGGCCCAATCCATTAGTGGTGGCAAGAGCTAAAGAGCGAAATAATGTGGATGATTAGAAACTTCCGACAGCTGCTTTGGAATTGCGTAGCCTTTGTAGAAAGAAGTGTGGTCGTCTGTTACCGTGATGGGCACTTGCTTTTATCGCTTATGAAAGGTAACTTACAGTGCTCAAAATGCTTGCTCCAATGTACGTGAAATTCACGGAAATGAGTGGTCTCAGAGGGCAGAAGCGAGGAGAGAGGAGAAGTGGTCAAACCACTGGACTCCCACTTGACAGTTTCTGGGTTCAATAATCTGACGACTACCCGGGTTTAAGTATTTCGTGCTTGCTAGAATCACTTAAAATGAATGCCATGATGGTTGCTTTGAAAATGACGTGGCCGATTTCGTTCCCTATTCTTTGTAAGAGGGTCGCTCAGTAAGTAAGATAACAAAATCTCTTCGCGGGTGTAAAAATACCACGTGCGAATTAATTCCGTGTGAAAGCTTTCAAACGCCACAAGAAGATGGAGGTGGCCGTCCCGTTACGCTCCGAAATACAGCCTAAAGTTGCAGGCGTTGACAGTTACGTGGTCGGTGATTGAAATGCGAAGTGTGTAATGGAACAGAACACATGTCTATGGAGAAAACGGGTTTAATTTCAGCTGCTTTCATTACGCCGAAAGACGATGTTAAGGTGTACGCCGAAGTGAAAAGTAGCGGCCACCAATACCCACCGAGGATTCTGAGAGCCACAAGACCTCTTCAAAAATTGATAGTCGGAATGCGGCCCGAGAGAAGATGCCAATGGGTCAGTGACAGACTCGGCCGTTGGTCACATGAAGGTGGCGAACCCGATGGTCTGGGTGGCCTTCGCGCACCAAAAAGAATAGCAGAATCCGCCGAAAACTGAGCCAATGGATCGGAGCCCAGCATTTAAATTGTCTTTCATCCATTATGGATGAGGATCACTGTGACTGTAATGAATAAAGGTTTCTTGAAATTACTGGCGATTGGTTGCAGTAATTTCAAGCAACATTTAAATATCAATGTCCTGTTTAATGTAAAAATTGCTTCCTAAATTCAAGACACATACGTAAATAGAGTCGATTCCCTGCAAGTTATCTGGAAAGATTGCCATTTTAAAGTAGCAGATAACGTAAAATTACATTAGAAGATAAAGTAGCGTCGAAGGAAGTATAGACCCTTCATTGGCTGGCACGAACATTCGTTGTGCGAGCAGGTTTAGGAACGATATAGCTCGCTAAACCACTTCATCCTGGTCAGTTGAGAGCATCAGATGCACAAGAGTTCTAACCCTAAACTTGCGAACTGGCGGATAGTTTTCGATATAGTACTGTACAGCATTGCAGGTAAGCTGCGTGTGAATTACCTCCCTCCACTGGCTTTGATTTCCCCTATCCAGGAACAGTTCGTAGCATAGCCGTTTTTAGCAGCACAACATAATAAATAGCAATTCCGCAAAATTAACCAACACACATTGTAGGTGTGGTGTGACAGTTATTATAATTGATTTAGATATATTCATTCTGGACTGAGAACCCGGAGGCGACCTTGGTGTTTCTAATAGTTACTACTGACGTTTCACATGCTGTGTTTGGTGTATCTGTTATGCGATAGGGAACAGAGGAGAACGTATACAGGGTGGTCCATTGATCGTGACTGGGCCAAATATCTCACGAAATAAGCGTCAAACGAAAAAACTACAAGGGACGAAACGTGTCTAGCTTGAAGGGGGAAACCAGATGGCGCTATGGTTGGCCCTCTAGATGGCGCTGCCATAGGTCAAACGGATATCAACTGCGTTTTTTAAAATAGGAACCCCCATTTTTTATTTCATATTCGTGTAGTACGTAAAGAAATATGAATGTTTTAATTGGACCACTTTTTTCGCTTTGTGATAGATGGCGCTGTAATAGTCACAAATATATGGCTCACAATTTTGGACGAACAGTTGGTAACAGATAAGTTTTTTAAATTAGAATACAGAACGTTGGTACGTCTGAACATTTTATTTCGGTTGTTCCAATGTGATACATGTACCTTTGTGAACTTATCATTTCTGAGAACGTATGCTGTTACAGCGTGATTACCTGTAAATACCACATTAATGCAATAAATGCTCAGAATGATGTCCACCAACCTCAATGCATTTGGCAATACGTGTAACGACATTCCTCTCAACAGCGAGTAGTTCGCCTTCCGTAATGTTCGCACATGCATTGACAATGCGCTGACGCATGTTGTCAGGCGTTGTCGGTGGATCACGATAGCAAATATCCTTCAACTTTCTCCACAAAAAGAAATCCGGGGACGTAAGATCCGGTGAACTTGCGGGCCATGGTATGGTGCTTCGACGATCAATCCACCTGTCAAGACATATGCTATTCAATACCGCTATGTGCCGGACATCCATCATCTTGGAAGTACATCGCCATTCTGTCATGCAGAGAAACATCTTGTAGTAACATCGATAGAACATTACGTAGGAAATCAGCATACATTGCACCATTTAGATTGCCATCCATAAAATGGGGACCAATTATCCTTCCTCCCATAATGCCGCACCATACATTAACTCGCCAAGGTCGCTGATGTTCCGCTTGACGCAGCCATCGTGGATTTTCCGTTGCCTAATAGTGCGTATTATGCCGGTTTGCGTTACCGCTGTTGGTGAATGACGCTTCGTCGCTGAATAGAACGCGTGCAAAAAATCTGTCACTGTCCCGTACTTTCTCTTGTGCTCAGTGGCAAAACTACACGACGTTCAAAGTCGTCGCCATGCAATTCCTGGTGCACAGAAATATGGTACGGGTGCAACAGATGTTGATGTAGCATTCTCAACACCGACGATTTTGAGATTCCCGATTCTCACGCAATTTGTCTGCTACTGCTGTGCGGATTAGGCGCGACAGCAGCTAAAACAGCTTCTTGGGCATCATCATTTGTTACACATCGTGGCTGACGTTTCACACGTGGTTGAACACTTTCTGTTTCCTTAAATAACGGAAATTTCCTGCGAACGGTCCGGAAACTTGGATGATGTCCTCCAGGATACCGAGCAGTATACATAGCACACGCCCGTTGGGAATTTTGATCACAACAGCCATACATCAACACGATATCGACCTCTTCCGCAATTGGTAAACGGTCCATTTAATACGGGTAATGTATCACGAAGCAAATACCGTCCGCACTGGCGGAATGTTACGTGATACCACGTACTTATACGTTTGTGACTATTAAGGGCCATCTATCACAAAGCGAAAAAAGTGGTCCAACTAAAACATTTATATTTCTTTATGTACTACACGAATATGAAATAAAAATGGGGGTTCCTATTTAAGAAAAACGCAGTTGATATCCGTTTGACCTATTGCAGCGCCACCTAGCGGGCCAACCATAGCGCCATCTGGTTTTCCCCTTCAAGTTAGACGAGTTTCGTTCTTTGTAGTTTTTTCGTTTGATGCTTATTTCGTGAGATATTTGGCCCCGTCACTATCAATGGACCACCCTGTAGGTGCGGGTCCGTTAAGTTAGCAGTACAAACCAAACCCGGTCGACTGGTTTCTGTAGTTCTCACACGCAAACACAATGTAACAATTGTATGAGTGTTTTAAATGTTTAATGCTCACGCGCTACACCTTCGCAAATGTTATAAGGTATTTACGTTTAAATAAAACGATTCGAACTACAACTCGTCGCCAAATAATGGAGAGTAATGGCACGAAAACAGGTGTGGTGTTGGTGCCAGTACTCTGATAACAGATGTGTGAGACCAGCGAAGGTTATGGCGGCAAAGCATGTCTATTCAAGCTGATCGTCACATTCATGTGAGAGACATTGCACACGATCTGAACAGAACCATAGCCAGCGTGGTGAAAAACGTGCACAACACACGGATCTACAGGAACACATGTTCTCGCTGTGCAACTCTCAGACGTGACTAAGTTCCCAACCAATACGATTGTCTCCTCAGCACTGTGTACTGGCGGACGGCGTTCCATCCTGCATCATATCATCACAGGGATGCATCACGTGCAACATGGGACGAAGAAGGCAACAATATTATGGAGACGCCATTCACCTCCCCACCCCGTTTTACAGGTGGACGGGGGCGGGAGGGTCCTCAGTTTTGTGCCTGGTTTGATACGGCTCTCAGTGGCGTCCTCTCCCGTGCTGCCCTCTTCATTTTAGAGCAGCGCTTTACACTGACATTTTCAGTCTAGTTCGTTGTATTGAAGTACCTATCTTCCCTCCAGTTTTTACTCTCTCTATCTAGCACCACCGAAGCTATTATCTGGTGTTTTAACAAACCTTCTATCGTTCTGTTCCCTCCTCTTATCACTGTTTGCCACATACTCCTTTCCATGCCGGTTCCATGGAAAAGCTCCTCATTTCTCATCTTATTAATGCATCTGCTTTTCATTAACCTCTATAACACCTCATATACTTTTCCCAAACCACATGATTCGCATTCAGTGCTCTGCTCCAAAGTTACATTCTCATAAAATTCTTCCTCAAATTAACACCTTTGCTTGATACTAATAGACTTATTTTAGCTAGAAATACCATCTTGTCTCTATTAGTTTCTTTCTGTAAACCTCCATTTTCATTTATTTTGCGCCCAAGGTAGAGAAACTACTTTACTTTCCGATCCTCGTTGTCTGAAGTTTTGATTTCAAGTTTACCGCTAGTCGCATTTTTGCTGCACCTCATTTCTTACACAATATCATCAGCGAAACCTGTCACTGAATCCTTTTAAACTTAATTTTAATCTCACTCCTGAGTCTTTTTTTTTCTTCGCTGTATAGATTGCATCCATGTCTTACACCCTTTTCAGTCTGAGTACTTCGTTCTTCTGTTCTTATTGTTTCTCCTTGTTTCTTGTAGATATTGTGTATTATCCATCTCGTTGTGTAGCGTACAGCTATCTTCTGAATATTTCGAACACTTTGCACCACTGTACCACTGTACACTCTAGAAGACTTGTTCTACGTTTGCACTGTGTCTTAATTTTTCTTAAGTCTTACCTCCATTAACAAGTGCAATCACAAGAGCTTCTCCGGTGCCTTTGCTTTTCGAAAGCCAGACTGATCGTCATGTAACAGAGTCTCACTTTTCTGTTTCATTCTTCTGTATATTATTCTTGTCATCAACTTGTATCTAACAACTGGAGCAAAAGAGAAGAAATGTAATGAACCATTCGTATATACAAAGGGGACGGTAGCAGTAAATACAGAAGTGAAGTTATTTGTGCAAGCGGTAAGACACCATGATACATACCCATATTTCCCACTAGTTTTTCTTAGAATAACAAGTGCTAAAGTTGCTGAAACTACAACACAACTAGAGCCATACAACTGACTGTATACCACCTAAAGCTCAGACTAATGTGTACCTAGCGTACTATGATACATGAAACAAAACTTTGCCGGTGTGGCCGGGCGGTACTAGGCGCTTAAGTCTGAAACCGCGCGACCGCTTCGGTCGCAGGTTCGTATCCTGCCTCGGGCATGGATGTGTGTGATGTCCTTAGGTTAGTTAGCTTTATGTAGTTCTAAGTTCTAGGAAACTGATGACCTCAGATGTGAAGTTCCATAGTGCTCAGAGCCATTTGAGGCAAAACTTTGCCTTCGTGACTACCGTCCACTGATAAATGTCGATAGAGATATGTGATCAGAACCTCTCATACCATCTCTGTTTTGTTGCTGTACACCGAATTTTGTATTACTCATGGTCAGGAAGAGAGTTTTCATGTATATTACTATACGTCGCAACCATCATTTGAAATTCTATCAATTTTATTATTTCATATATTAAATATTCCTATTCATCTATATTTTTCGTACTTTAACTCTGAAAATGTTGGTATTTCATGTAATCAGATATGTTACCTGAGCCATATGTTTTGAAACACAGTTACATTTTTTGACAACGTACAAGTTATTAAAAAAATTACCTAATCGTTTGCATTTTACGAAATTTAGTTATGATTCAAATATTGTCATTGACCTAACTGTTATGATACATCGATATTTCCAACATGAATTAAACTCTTTGTACCCTCTTGATGTATCCTCTTTGCCTGAAAGATATGAGTACAGTAGTTGCAAGGGAGACTGTGTTTGATACTGGGAGAAGTCGGATGTGATTTGGAATGGCTAAAATGATTTGCATTAATGTAAAATTGTAACTTTATCTTGTGAATGAAAGTTTGTATTTTACGTGTGGCAGCCATCAATTTTGGAAAGTATGTGCATTTCATGAGATGAAAAGCAAGAGTTTAATTTCTACTCAAGATCATTTTCATCCTGACTGTAAATTATCAATAATGAAACTTACAGTGATAATGATTATTCTTTTCAGAGAAACCTGATAGAAAATCTGGGTGTCTCTGCAAATCATACCTCAGCAGAAAAACTAGACAAAGAGCTGAGCCACCGTTTCAGCATAAAATTAAGATGAGTGTATTCATTTTTTTTCACGTAACAACCAGTCTGTAGACAACCTTCAGCTCCGTCTCCCACCCAATATTATTATACTTTATATGTCAGGTATTCGTGACACAGAAGCGTTTAAGAATTTGAATTTTATACTTTTCCTTACTGTTCAAGTTTTAACTAACAGGGGACTACGAGCTGATTAGACACAAACACTGTTGAAAAAGCGTCAATGCAACGACAGTTCCTCTCAAAATAATCGACACCTTTTTTAACCTACTGTGCGAACATTAGGATACAGCTAAATGTTCGAGTAAGATTGCTCTGGATATTCTAAGCGAGACAATACAAAATGCCTAGATATAAATTCGGTGAAAGTGCTTGTGAATTCGGCAATTATTCGAGAGGAGCATTTGAGTAATAAATCCGGAATGTCGGCTGCAGTTATTCGCCTGGGCACCTCAATGCGCTGGCGTGCTTCATGTAGGTTTGCTGCGTAACGAAACGCCAATATGTCCGCGTCAGCAATTGTCCGCTGGCGTGTTTAATTTTAATTGAAACGAAGAGCTCTGGGCGGAACACGAGTGACGACGCCAATCCCCGCCTCACCCTGCTACCCCCACCGCCACCCCGCCTCCATCCTCCCACACCCTCTCTCTGACGCGAATCGGACTGCGCGACGCCTAAAACCCCGCCTCTGGACTCAGAATCAGCATCCAAAATCCGAATAAATGTTTAAATCGCTATGGAAATTGCGAGCGTTCATGCAGCTCTCTCTCGGATCGGACTTTTCGTTTATCGTCGAAAAGTCTGCAAAATCTGCGTTAGGAATTCATGCCCAAGGTATTTTCACAGGCAAATCGTTAGCGTTTTCCGAAAAACGTGAAGAAGCCATCAGCGCTGTCCTCTAGGTAGTATAGGTAGTACTGGAATCTATCGTTAGATAATATACATTTCAGTACGAATATCGTTATCAAGGACTTCGCATTGTCCTCAGACAACTATTAAATCACTTTATTACCAAAAGTATAGAAGACAAAGAGGAGAAGAAAAACCATGCTTGATTAAAATCTCTGCTGATGATAACGTTGAGGAGCCAAATCTTTGCGGGCAATTTTGGAAGGCAGTCCGCCCCCGGTAGCTGAGTGGTCAGCGCGACAGACTGTCAATCCTAAGGGCCCGGGTTCGATTCCCGGCTGGGTCGGAGATTTTCTCCGCTCAGGGACTGGGTGTTGTGTTGTCCTTTATCATCATCATTTCATCCCCATCGACGCGCAAGTTGCCGAAGTGGCGTCAAATCGAAAGACTTGCACCAGGCGAGCGATCTACCCGACGGGAGGCCCTCGTCACACATTTCATTTTTTTTGGAAGGCGCCATTGTAGTGTACGTATGATCGTATAAGGCTCAAACTACTTGCGATTAAATTCCGCAAAATTAAATAGAACGTGTTCAAATTATCATCCAGTAACATTTACAACAGTTTGAGACCTCACCTTGTTTATGTTACAGGGCTAACCGCTATACGTTACTCATTCTGACTGTTGCGATTGACTACTGTGAGGGTGTGAACGGGGCTGTGTCTGAGCTGAGTAACGAGTCTGCGATTCCCGTTCGTCTCCAAAATCAGTACGACCTTTGCGTCTTCAAATTGATGTTCGTACGACCATTTATAAGCACATGAGTGGTCAGTAGATAATACGATCCCCATTTGTATCTATTGGAGCGGTATAACTGGACCATCAGGATAATCGGTGGAGCGATTGATTCGGCTCTGGATTACTCCTTTAACGAAGCATTTGTTACAATAACTCCCAAATTTAACATTGACATAAATTTTGTGTATCACAATCAGTTTACGGACTCAGTCCAGCTAAGGAAAAACGTGACTTCCAAGTTAAAAGAATTTTTAGCTGTGATTTATATTAAGAGAAGACAAACTTAATTGAGTAAAAAGATGCACAACAAATGATTACTACGCAAGGATGTCTGGCTGGTCATAAGCTCGATTTGTCGTCGTAACTGCCGTCTGCTTCACGTCTGCTGTGCAGCGAGCTACCTTAATTTAAGTGTTAACTGTATTTTTCTTACCTGTCACTTCTTCTTTCGTGTTATTTTGCTCTTAGGAAGCTTTAATTGTCGAGTGCTAGTAATAGTGTTCCATAGATTTCATGTTTGTTTTGAATACAGTCAGAGAGAGTCCCTTTAGTCAACCATAGCGACAGTAGTGCTAGTGTTTGTTTTCGATACAGTCCAGAGACAGGTAGTGCTATTTTCATTGTTTTCTACAAGAAGTGGCTAGCAACCACAGTTTAGTCAACAATCAGCCGCCTTTAGTGAATTAGCAGTCTAGTTATAAGTTGATTAACTCTCTACAGTAAACTGATTTCTTAGGATGGATAGGATGTGTAACTGCTGTGTTCGGACGCAGGAGGAGCTGGCCACTGTTCGCGAACAGCTGAACGTGTTGATGGCCGCAGTCAGCCGTCTTCAGGCTGCTGCCTCGGAGTGTAGCGGCAGTGGGGAGTCTGGTGCGTCGCATGGTACACCCCAAGTGTTACATGCTTCACCCACTGTCCCTGCTGTCGAGACATCTTCGCGGGTACCGGGCGCGGTTGGGCCACCTTCTCCTCAAGGGGAGTGGCGGGTTCAGCGGCGTTCGCGACGCACGAGGCGGAGGGTCAATGTGGAGGCTGGCCGGGGGCATCGCCCGCTCTGCCTGTGAGTGGACATGTGGCCGCTCCTTCAGCAAGGTCCGAGCAGGCACACGGGGGGAGGGGTTTATTAGTTATTGGGAGCTCCAACGTTAGGCGGGTGATGGAGCCCCTTAGGGAAATAGCGGAGAGGTCGGGGAAGAAGGTCAGTGTTCACTCTGTCTGCTTGCCGAGGAGTCTCATCCGAGATGTGGAGGAGGACCTGCCGGCTGCGATAGAGAGCACTGGGTGCACTCGACGGCCAATTGTTGCTCATGTCGGCACCAATGACTCCTGCCGTCTGGGTTCAGAGGTCATCCTCAGTTCGTACAGGCGGTTGGTGGAATTGGTGAAGGCGGAAAGCCTCGCTCGCGGGGTGGAATCTGAGCTAACTATTTGTAGTATCGTACCCAGAACCGATCGCGGTCCTCTGGTTTGGAGCCGAGTGGAAGGCTTAAACCAGAGTCTCAGACGATTCTGCGGAGATCTGGGGTGCAAATTTCTCGACCTCCGCTATCGGGTGGAGAAATGTAGGGTCCCCCTGAATAGGTCAGGCGTGCACTACACGCCGGAAGCGGCTACAAGGGTAGCAGAGTACGTGTGGAGTGCACATGTGGGTTTATTAGATTAGAGGATTCCCTCCCTAGGCCCGACAAGACGCCTCCTGAGACGCGGCAAGGTAGGAGTAGGCAAAATGCAACAGGGAATAACAATATTAATGTGATAATAGTAAACTGCAGGAGAGTCTATAGAAAGGTCCCAGAACTGCTCTCATTAATAAACGGCCACAACGCCCATATAGTACTAGGGACAGAAAGTTGGCTGAAACCAGACGTAAACAGTAATGAAATCCTAAACTCATATTGGAATGTATACCACAGAGACAGGCTGGATAGTGAAGGGGGAGGCGTGTTTATAGCGATAAGAAGTGCAATAGTATAGAAGGAAATTGACGGAGATCCGAAATGTGAAATAATTTGGGTGAAGGTCACGGTTAAAGCAGGCTCAGACATGGTAATTGGATGTCTCTATAGGCCCCCTGGCTCAGCAGCTGTTGTGGCTGAGCACCTGAAGGATAATTTGGATAATATTTCGAGTAGATTTCCCCACCATGTTATAGTTCTGGGTGGAGATTTTAATTTGCCGGATATAGACTGGGAGACTCAAACGTTCATAACGGGTGGCAGGGACAAAGAATCCAGTGAAATTTTTTTAAGTGCTTTATCTGAAAACTACCTTGAGCAGTTACACAGAGGACCGACTCGTGGCGATAACATATTAGACCTTCTGGTGACAAACAGACCAGAACTATTTGAAACAGTTAACGCAGAACAGGGAATCAGCGATCATAAAGCGGTTACTGCATCGACAATTTCAGCCGTAAATAGAAATATTAAAAAAGGTAGGAAGATTTTTCTGTTCAGCAAAAGTGACAAAAAGCAGATAACAGAGTACCTAACTGCTCAACATAAAAGTTTTGTCTCAAGTACAGATAGTGTTGAGGATCAGGGGACAACAAAACCATCGACAATATGCGTTAGATGAGTATGTGCCAAGCAAGATCGTAAGAGATGGGAAAGAGCCACCGTGGCACAACAACCGAGTTAGGAAACTGCTGCGGAAGCAAAGGGAACTTCACAACAAACATAAACATAGCCAAAGCCTTGCAGACAAACAAAAATTACGCGAAGCGAAATGTAGCGTGAGGAAGGCTAAGCGAGAGGCGATCAACGAATTCGAAAGTAAAGTTCTATGTACTGACTTGGCAGAAAATCCTAAGAAATTTTGGTCTTATGTCAAAGCGGTAGGTGGATCAAAACAAAGTGTCCAGACACTCTGTGACCAAAATGGTACTGAAACGGAGGATGACAGACTAAAGGTCGAAATACTAAATGTCTTTTCCCAAGCTGTTTCACAGAGGAAGACTGGACTGTAGTTCCTTCACTAGATTGTCGCACAGATGACAAAATGGTATATATCGAAATAGACAACAGAGGGATAGAGAAACAATTAAAATCGCTCAAAAGAGGAAAGGCCGCTGGACCTGATGGGATACCAGTTCGATTTTACACAGAGTGCGCGAAGGAACTTGCCCCCCTTCTTGCAGCGGTGTACCGTAGGTCTCAAGAAGAGCGTAGCGTTCCAAAGGATTGGAGAAGGGCACAGGTCATCCCCGTTTTCAAGGAGGGACGTCGAACAGATGTGCAGAACTATAGACCAATATCTCTAACGTCGATCAGTTGTAGAATTTTGGAACACGTATTATGTTCGAGTATAATGACTTTTCTGGAGACTAGAAATCTACTCTGTAGGAATCAGCATGGGTTTCGAAAACGACGGTCGTGTGAAACCCAGCTCGCGCTATTCGTCCACGAGACTCAGAAAGCCATAGACACGGGTTCACAGGTAGATGCCGTGTTTCTTGACTTCCGCAAGGCGTTCGATACAGTTCCCCACAGTCGTTTAATGAACAAAGTAAGAGCATATGGACTATCAGACCAATTGTGTGATTGGATTGAAGAGTTCCTAGATAACAGAACGGAGCATGTCATTCTCAATGGAGAGAAGTCTTCCGAAATAAGAGTGATTTCAGGTGTGCCGCAGGGGAGTGTCATAGGGCCGTTGTTATTCACAATATACATAAATGACCTTGTGGATGACATTGGAAATTCACTGAGGCTTTTTGCAGATGATGCTGTGGTGTATCGAGAGGTTGTAACAATGGAAAATTGTACTGAAATGCAGGAGGATCTGCAACGAATTGACGCATGGTGCAGGGAATGGCAATTGAATCTCAATGTAGACAAGCGTAATGTGCTGCGAATACATAGAAAGATAGTTCCCTTATCATTTAGCTACAAAATGGCAGGTCAGCAACTGGAAGCAGTTAATTCCGTAAATTATCTGGGAGTCCGCATTAGGAGTGATTTAAAATAGAATGATTACATAAAGTTGATCGTTGGTAAAGCGGATGCCAGACTGAGATTCATTGGAAGAATCCTAAGGAAATGCAATCCGAAACAAAGGAAGTAGGTTACAGTACGGTTGTTCGCCCACTACTTGAATACTGCTCAGCAGTGTGGGATCCGTACCAGATAGGGTTGATAGAAGGGATAGAGAAGATCCAACGGAGAGCAGCGCGCTTCGTTACAGGATCATTTAGTAATCGCGAAAGCGTTACGGAGATGATAGATAAACTCCAGTGGGAGACTCTGCAGGAGAGACGCTCAGTAGCTCGGTACGGGCTTTTGTTGAAGTTTTGAGAACATACCTTCACCGAAGAGTCAAGCAGTATATTTCTCCCTCCTACGTATATCTCGCGAAGAGACCATGAGGATAAAATCAGAGAGATTAGAGCCCACACAGAAGCATACCGACAATCCTTCTTTCCACGAACAATACGAGACTGGAATAGGAGGGAGAACCGATAGAGGTAGTCAGGGTACCCTCCGCCACACACCGTCAGGTGGCTTGCGGAGTATGGATGTAGATGTAGATGTAGATTTGAAAGGCAGGCCGCTCACCTCATTGGCAGCCACTACCAGGTTTTCCATTCACTTGTTAATAACTCGCCTCACTATTTCGAAGCCAGGACGTATTTAACTAATAATCTCATGAAATTCGCCCCTGTCAGCACCTACCAAATTTCCAGAACGAAACTGCAAGTATCTACTAAAATACGAGGAATAAAGGACTGATGCGTGTTAGGAGAAAAATCTACCCAGACTTGCAAAAATTCACAGTATATATTTTGATTGAGGACCTCACGAACCTTCCACTCTCAGCTCATCTTACTGTAAAATTTATTCGGACAATGTTTAGGAATAGGATATCAGTGGTCAGATTAGTTATATTACAGTGTAAAAAAGGAAATATAAAGAAACACATCTCACTTGGGATCTAAAGCTGATTATATATTTCTAGATTTCCGTAAGAGTTTTGGCGCTGTTCCTCCAAAGTGGCTTCTAATCAGATTGCGTGCCTTTGGAGTATCATCTCGCTTGTGCAGCTGGATTAGTGAGTTCGCGTCAGATAGGTACCGGTTCATAGTAATTTAATGGAGACCATCTGGTGAAAGCGAAGTTATTTCTGCGATTCCCCAAGGAAGCGTTCTAAATCTATACAGGGTGATCAGAAACAGCTTGAAAAGCATTAAGGGTGTTGCAGGGTAGCTTGTGCTGAGAAATAATTGTTAAGAAAACACTCGATACGTTCCGCAGTTTCTGAGTTAATTAACATCGATGTTGGCCAGTCAGGCCATCTCGCGCAAATTCAAACGACCCGTCAGATACAAATAGTGTCATTTGTTCTCATAGCGTAGATGATAGCGCACGAGACTGCTCAGCATTTGGCTAGGGTTCTGTCCTTACTGTCGCCTCATGTCCAGCTTATGTTTCGCTATGTTGTTCGACTTAAAGAAACTCAACGAAGAGCACGTTTGGAGAGAACTTCTCTGGTGACTCGCTTTAAATTGCCGCGCAACGGCCTGAGTGGTTTAACGTTTTAGAAGTTTAACGTTAATTAACTAGGAAAGGGTGCGACGTACCGAATTTTTTCTCAAAAATTATTTCGCAGCTCAACCTATGCTGTAACACCCTTATAAGCTTTTCAGATTGTTTTCGACTGTCCTGCATAAACGATTTAGGAGCCAATCTGAACACCCTCTTAGATTGTTTGCAGAAGAGCTGCAGTTTACTGTATGGTAAAGTTACTAGACGATTAAAATGGATTACAAAATGATTCGCAGTGGATATTAAGCTGATGTAAATAGAGGTAATCGACCCTGAACAACAGATGGTTTGAGGCCATCCTCTTGAGTAATAAAAAATTCCGTTAAGTTTCAGTTACGCGATAAATCAAACAAGCTGTCGGTTCAAGTAAATACCTACGAATTAAAATTACGAACAACTTGGGTTGGAGCCGTAGCACAGAAAATGCTGTGAGGAAGGCGAAAAAAGGGTGCATTTTTTGACAGAACACTTAGAAAATGCAACGAATCTACTAATGAGAATGACACCACTTCACTTGTCCTTTATCTTCTGTAGTCTTGCTGGGCGGTATAAGTTTCCTAGAAGAGTACATTGATGGAGGACATCGAAAATATTCAGAAAGGATGAGGCGTCGCAGCTAGGGCGCGATCGCAATTTGTATATTAAAGCTTTCTTGTATGAATGTATGTGGGCTCCAGTGTAAGCAGTCAGAATCTTCTACTATCTGCAACAGACGAACTGTGTCCTGCAGACGTGCGTCATGACCATATGGCGTGACTGCACCGTGTGAAAGTAGTGAAGAGGCGCTTATAGAGTAGTTACAGTCTCCGAAATTATAAAAATTAATAACTGATCTAGAAATAGCCTGAGGAACTTCATATGAGGTACATAACCTTATGTTGTGTAAAGGAACAATGTGTCAAAATCTGAAGTCAATAATTGTCATAATTTGGAAGTTACAAAAAAAAGAAAAGTCAGTAATAAACGTAATTATCCGACACTTACAGAACTAAATCAATATATATATGTTAATAGTTCACCAACTGTGACTATTTGAAAAGATATGATAACACCTTCAGTGTTTAGATTCAAATTTGGAAAGTTCTCATTTTAGAAAACCTTTCATAATTTTGCTGTAGTAATAACTTTAAGAATTTCAAGTAGATATTTATGTTTTGTGTTAGGGTGAGTGTGAAAGAGAGTACTTGTGTAAGTGTTTGTGGGACATTCACCAATATTAAATTTTTAGTTTGTAATTCTCTATAGAAACTTGCAAGTGTTCCAACTTTGTATCGTGGGAACGAATCCACTAGTGGTTCCCCTACTAGTGGATGACGGACGACCAAGCTTGTTTGAATATCTAAGAGACAGCCAGAACGTTCACGACTATATAGTTAAATTCCAGACGTAAAGTACAGCTTAAAGTTTATTTCATTTTATTTGTTTAACAAGACAGTTTTGAGTTGCTTATTTTAATGTCGTCAATGAGCTGAGAGCGGTGGTTGGTTCTTGCTAGATTTTGGCGCGAGCCGCCCTCTGAAAGTCAGTTCTAATTGGCCGAAATTCTGTACAGCCAATAGGAAGTGAGACAGTTTGCCACCTAACGCATGAGATAGAGGGGCTTGTAGAGGCAGAGAGAGAAGAAGGAAGTGGTGGACTAGGTTTCGAAGGAGCTGGTCATGCTGAAAGTGTCCGAACGCATAATGTGTAAAATGAAGTGATATTGTGACGTCCGCGTTTCGATACAGTGATAAAGGTAGCTGGTGTTTACCATTAACTATTTGTGAAATTTTAAGAGTGGAGAGATATTTTGTTTTGGAGAAAATCGTGTGTGTAAACTTTGAACTAAAAGCGTGGCGGTGTTAAGTAATTTTTTTTCCTGATTATTTATGGCGAGCAAAAACTATATTTAAAGACAACCACTGAATGCCGAGTGCAAAAGTAAATAGCAGTGTATTGACTGTGTTGCTCTCGTAAATGATTTCGGAATTGGATAGGAAAAGTTCTGGCTGTTTGAGTGTGACGAGGACTGTGAACAGGAACTTTAATGATTTGAACACATGTGTGCTGATGATCTTGCTTAATAGCAATTAAAAAAATCCTAATGCAAGTTTAAAATGACCTTTGAACTTAGAAATTTGAACAGCAACCAATTTCCGATTTATTCTTTAGAGTTCACAAGGTTATTTTCAGCTTTTTGTACTTATAGTGGCCTCCAACGTGTAGTTATGAAATCTCAGTTTCTTCAACACTGCTTTTCTGAGATCTCTTAAGCAACTGCAGTCAGGAGTTACGTGTGCAGATCTGCAGCAGTATCGAGGTAGGTGGACAATTTATGTTGCAGAACCGCCGTAGATGTGCGAAAGAGGGCGTTACGTCGCAAGGGCACCTTGTTTTGTATTATCACGAAGCAGAGGAGACAGTGGCACGGATGTGATGAGTGGGGGCTGACAATAATGGAAACAAAGGCCCTTTGCGTTGCCGCGAGATATTTCACTAAGGGAGAAATGATCATCGCGATAAAAGAGAAATTAGAGCTCACACGGAAAGAGTTATGTGTGTTCATTTCTACAACGTCGGATTCACGAGTGAAACGCTAGAGAAATAGTCCAAACGTGCGTTTATGTCTGCCAAACACTTGCATATAAACGGCGGATTAATCACTTAACCCTCTGTTGCTATTGCCAATCCGATCAGCTGCAATACCAGAACAATTTGTGCAAGCTGAGTCAAGAAAATCCGTGCCAGTTGTGCGTCCCAGAAATATCAGCGTCGAGAGCTACCTGGAAGAGCTTCCCTAGCTGTCGATCAATAGGCGCGGCCAACCTTGTATTTTCTGTCGCAACCCCTGGAACCAGAGCTGTGACAGCTGCCCAAGAGGCTTTGCCTACCGCCCCCCCCCCCCCCCCAATCCACCCCCGCCGGCCTTGCTGGCCGTTCAAGTCTTTGCAGAAGTTTAACTCGCGCTTCTGAGATACCAGGCCACACCGAGGACAGGCGATATGCAACAGAGTTTGGAGCGTATATTGTGTTCGAACATTATAAATTTCCTCGAAGAGAACGGTCTGTTGACACCCAGTCAACACGGATTTAGAACACATCATTCTTGTGTAACTCAATTAGCTCTTCACTTACACGAAGTGTTGAGTACTATATTGACAAAGGAGTCAAAATTGATACAGTATTTATAAATTCCCAGAAGGCTTTTGGCACTGTACCACACAAGCGGCTTGTAGTGACATGGCGTGCTTATGGATTATTGTCTCAGTTATGTGTCTGGATTCGTGATTTCCAGTCAGAGAGCTCACAGTTCGTAGTAATTGACTGAAAGTTATCGAGTGAAACAGAAGTGATTTCAGGCGTTCCCTAGGGTAATGTTATAGGCCTTCTTCCGTTCCTTCTCTATGTAAACTATTTATGAGACAATCTGAGCAGCCATCTTAGGTTGTTTGCAGATGATGTTGTCGTTTATCGTCTAGTACGGTCATCAGAAGATCAAAACAAATTGCAAAACGATTTTATAAGATATCTGTGTTGTGCAAAAATGTGAGGTCATCCACATGAGTGCCAAAAGGAATCCGTTAAACTTCGGTTACACGATAAATCAGGTTAATCCAAGGGCCTTAAATTAATTACAATTAAGAACAACTCAATTTGGAAAGACTACATAGAAAATGTAGTGGGGAAGGCAAACTAAAGACTGAGATTTATTGCAGGACACTTACAAAGTGTAACAGATCTACTAAAGAGACTGCCTACACTACGCTTGTCCGTCCTCTTTTTGAGTACTGCTGCGCGGTTTGGGACCTTATAAGATAGGATTAACGGAATACATCTAGAAAGTTGAAAGAGGAGCAGGACGTTTTGTATTATCGAGAAATATGGGAGTGAGTGCCAAGGAAATGATACAGGATTTGGGATGAACATCATTAACACAAAGGCGTTTCTCGTTGCGGGGAGATCTTCTAACGAAATTCTAATTACCAGCTTTCTCCTCTGAATACGAAAATATTTTGTTGATGCCGACCTACATCGGGAGAAACGATCATCATAATAAAATAATGACAATCAGATCTCACACGGAAAGATATAGGTGTTATTCTTTCCGCTTGGTTATCGAGATTGGAATAATAGAGAATTATTGTGAAAATGATTCCATGAACCCTCTCCCAGACACATAAGTGTGATTTGCAGAGTTTCCATGTAGACGTAGATGTCGATGTGGTGCAGGAGTACCATGTCTATTCCTGTCAATGTTCAAAAATATTTAACTGAAACCTCATTCCCGTGGAGGAAAGTATTGCGATCATTAAGTGAGGAATGAAGGGAGGAAAGGACCACTGTTGTTGAAGTGGGTGACAATGATTACGCACACCTAGTGTAGGTAGCTCTCCGATAGACACATTATGCTGTCAGACCTATACTGATAAGCCAAAAGATTATGACGACCACCTTATTACCGTGCGGGTCCACCTTTGGAACGCAGTACAGCAACGATTGTGAGTGACATGGTCTCGAAAAGTTCTTGGTAGGTTTCTATTGGTATGAGGCGGCAGATGTCTACGCACAGATCACGCAATTCTCATGAATTTTGAGCCGGTGGTTGGACGGCTCCGAGCTGGCGCCCGATTGGGTTCCTGATATGTTCCATCGGGTTCGATCAGGCGAATTTGGTGGCAAAGACATCATAGTGAGTTCAGTATTTTTTCTTCAGTCATCAGTCTTCTGACTGGTTTCATGCGGCCTACCACGAACTCCTCTCCAGTGCCGCCATTTTTATCTCAGAGTATTACCTGCAACCTACATCCTCAATTATTTGCTGGATGTATTCCAGTCTCTGACATTGTCTACAGTTTTTACCATCTACAGCTCCCTCAAGTACCATGAACTTATTCCCTGATGTCTTAACAGGTGTTCTATCATCCTGTCCCTTCTTCTTGTTAGTGTTTTCCATATAATACTTTCCTCGCCGGCATTCCAGAGACCCACTTCATTACAATCCACCTAATTTTGAACATTCTTCTGTAGCATCACATCTCAAATGCCTCAACTTTCTTCTGTTCCGCTTTTCCCACAGTCCATCTTTTACTGACATACAGTGTTGTGCTCCAAACGTACATTTTCAGAAATTTCTTAGACATTACTTCCTCAAATTAAGGTCTATGTTTGATACTAGTGGAGCTCTCTTGGCCAGAGGTACCCTTTTGGGCAATGCTAAACTACTACTCATGTCCTCCTTGCCACGTCAATGTTTTTTTTCCCTAACTTCGTCTATTTCATGATCCCCAATTCTGATGTTAAGTTTACCCGCCAGGGTAGCCGAGAGCGCTAACGTGCTGCTTCCTGGAGTTGGGTAGGCGCGCCGGCCCTGGATCGAATCCGCCCGGCGGAGTAACGACAAGAGCCGGTGTGTCGGCCAGCCTGGATGTGGTTTTTAGGCGGTTTTCCACATCCCTCTAGGTGAATACCGGGCTGGTCCCCACGTTCCGCCTCAGTTACATGCGTCGCAGACATTTGAAACACGTCCGCACTATTTCACACTTTACACTAGATGCAGACAGTTGGGGTACACTGATTCTGCCCTGGGGGGTACGGGGTGGCGGCAGGAAGGGCATCCGGCCATCCCTAAAACTAACACTGCCAAATCCGTTGTAACCACGCCGACCCTGCAATCGCTGCGGGACTATGGCGTATGCGAAAGAAAGAAAAAAAGAAATTCTGACGTTAAGTTTCTCACTATTCTCAGTTCTGCTACTTTCATCTTTCTTCCATTTACTCTCAAGTAGTATTCTGTACTCGTTACACTGATCGTTCCATTCAGCACTTCCTGTAGTTCTTCTTCACTTTCGCTAAGATTATCAATATCATCAACGAATCTTACCATTAATAACCTTTCACCTTGAATTTTTTTCCGGCTCTTGAAGCTTTTTCACCAACGCTTCTTCTATGTATATGTTGAATAATATGGACGAAAGACTACATCCCTTTTTTAATCCGAGAACTTCGTTCTTTCCCTTCCAGTCTTATGTCTTGGCTCTTGTATGTATTGTGTACTGCCAGTCTTTTCTTATAGCTTAGCCCTATTTTTCTTAGAATTTCGAACATGTTGCACCATTTGACACAGTCGAACGCCTTCTCCAGGTCGACAAATGCTATGAACAAGTTCTGTATAATACTCCACAAATAAGACATGAAAGGATGCAGATGATCTGCAATAATGTTCACATAGTTCACAGAAATTGTATTGCTATCAGTTAGTACAACAGATCGCTCGGAAGCGCCGGTGAACGTACAACACCGCATAATACTGCCGCTGCCGGCATAACTCTCTGGCAGGATGCACGGTTCGATCTGCTGTAACAACAAACTGATTCATCCGCAAGGCGACACGTTTCCATTGATCCACTGATTAATCTCGCTGATCACGTGCCCGCTGCAATCGTAATGGACGATATCGTTGGGTCAACATAGGAGGAATACATTGGGGTCGTCTGCTGTGGAGCACACGTTCAGCAATTAGCGCCGAACGGTGTGTGGTCCGAAACATTTGCGCCTGTAACATCAGCAGATCTGCGTATCTCCGCCTGTCCTGCGTTACAGAGCTGTCAGGGCTCTGACCCGCACGTCCTGTGACAAAGAATAGACGGGCAATAGCTTGTCGCCTGCTCGAGGTTTCACTGCCCTTTAATCAGTTTCCATATGGGCCCATGGCAGTAGCACGCGAACAACAGACCAGTTTCGTCCTTTCCTGCCGCTGGGCCGCAACAACCAGTCTTTTGCCGCCGTCTATTATGTAAGTGGATTTCCCTACCGTCGATTGAACGATTCCCTTATTCGTCTCTACTCCTCTTAGACACTCTCCTTACCACGTCACCACATCCCCAGGTTGAACTCAACCTCGCGGTGGGCAGTGATCATAATGTTTTAGCTAATCTCTCTCTCTCTGTGTTTGTGAATTCCTTAGGGACTGCCGAGGTCATCGGCCTCTAGACTTGCACACTACTTAAACTAACTTACGCTAAGAACATTTGAGGTCATTGACCCCCACTTTACACACTACTTAAACTACCTTACCCTAAGAACAACACACACACACCCATGCCCGAGGGAGGAATTGAACCTCCTGCGGGATGGAAGCTAATCTTCGTAGAGGAGGCACGTAAGGAGTGTGCAGATACTTTACAACGCAGGGTACCTGCTCAGGATGATATTTCTTATGTGATCTGAGGCTTTCCCGGCGATTCTGCTGTATCCAAGGTTCTCGGACGTCCAGCCGGATCCGATCGTCGAAGTTCCACGATCGGATCCGGCTGGACACCCGAGAACCTTGGATACATGATAGTTCTTGTTGTCAGAGGAATAGAGAATCACACGGACAAGAAGTAGCGTTTAAAGAACTAATCTACATCTACATGTATACTCTGCAAACAACTATGAAGTGCATGACAGAGGGTACGTCGCATTGTACCAGTTAATTGGGTTTCTTCCCGTTCTATTCACCTACGGAGCTTGGGAAGAATGGCTGTTTAAATGCCTCTGTGTGTGCTGAAATTAATCTAATCTTGTCCTAACGATCCCTATGTGAGCGACATGTAGAGCGTTGGCTTGTAGCGAATTCCTACAGTAATCATTTAAAGCCTTTTGTTGAGACTTTGCAAGTAGACTTTCTCGGGATAGTTTACGTCTATCTTGAAGAGTCTGCTCGTTCAGCTTTTTCAGCATGTCTGGGACATTCTCCAATGGGTCAAACTAACGTGTGACCATTCGTGCTGCCCTTCTCTGTATACGTTCGCTATCTCCTGTTAGTCCTACGTGGTACAGGTCCCACACACTAGAGCTACGAGGGCAGTCAATTATTATCCGCAAAGTAGTTATAAAATTTTATTGCAATTAAATAGGAAAACTTACAAGAACATCGTTTTTCGACATAATCTCCTTGCGGTTCAACGCATTTGGTCCATCGTTGTACAAGCTTCCTGATACCCTCGTAAAAGAAGGTTCTCGGTTGAGCTGCGATCCAGGAATGCACCGCTTCTTTCACTGCTTCGTCCGAGGCAAATCGACGGCTCCTAATGCCTCTTTGAGTGGACAAAAGAAGTGATAGTCAGAAGGGGCAAGACCGGGACTATATGGAGGATGATCCAGTACTTCAAATTTGAGTTTCTAGAGCGTTTCAGCAGTGTGGGCAGCAGTATGCGGACGGACATTGTCGTTCAACAACACAACACCTTTTGGCAGCAATCCTCTGCGTTTGCTTCGAATTGAAGGCTTTACACTGTTTATTCTTGTGCCTCTTTCCCCGTAATGTTCCAGTACTGGACCTTGTGGGTCCCAGAAAACCGTAAGCATCAGTTTTCCTGCGGACGGTTTCCATTCCATACTCTGCCGTTTACCCTCCGGCTCGTAATGATGGATTCATGTTTCGTCACCAGTAATGATTCTGTCCAAGAAGTTGTCCCTCTCGTTACCACAGCGATCCAAACGTTTTTTGCAGATGTCCAAGCGCGTTTGCTTATGCAACTGTGTGAGTTGTTTTGGGACCCATCTTGACAAACTTTATGAAACCCAAGTCTGTTGTGGATGATTTCGTAGGCAAAATCGAGACTAATTTCCAAAAGATGTGCCACTTCGTCAATAGTTAATCATCTGCCTAAGAGAATCATTTCACGTGAACGCTCAATGGTTTCTTCATTTGTGACGGTAAACGGTCGTCCGGCTCCTTCATCGTGCCTAGCACTTGTGCAACCCTTTCGGAATTTTTCAATCCATTCGTAGACACTTCGTTGTGGCAAAACACTGTTTCCGTACTGTACCGAAAGTCATCGATGAATTTTGGCCCCTAATACGCCTTGCGATCACAAAAAACGGATCACTGAACGTTGCTCTTCTTTGATGCAAGTAGACAGCGGACCAGCCATGATTAACAGCACGGCAGCGATAACGAAACTAACCTAGCAGCTTGAAAATTGCAAAGATATAACAACAAATAAACAAAGCATGCTTAATCAACGTAAGCCGACACTACTATCAAAATAAACAAAAATATAACTAAATTGAGGATAATAAGTGACTTACCTTCGTATATTCCAAAATGAGTCGCATGAATTATTTATAAACAATCTCCTTTGTGGACTGATTGCATTTCCCCAGTATTCTACCAATAAACCGAAGTTTGCGGCCCCCCCCACTTTATCCACGACAGAGTCTATGTGATCATTCCATTTTATATACCTACAAAGTGTTACAAGCAGGCATTCGCATGAGCTGGCCGATTCCAACTGTTACTCATCGATATCGTTTTATCGTCTTGGGAACAGCCTAGTTTTACATTTCTGAACATTTACAGTAAGGTGCCAATGTTTCCACCACTTTTAAGTCTTGTCAAGATCTGATTGAATATTTATGCAGCTTCTTTCAGACCGTACTTCTTTATAGAGAACTGCATCTCTTGCAAAAGTCTGCAGTTACTATTGATGTTGTCTGTAAGGTCATTAATAAACGACACAAACGGCAAGGGTCCCAGCACACTTCTCTGGGGACTTTTAAAGTTACTTCTACATCCGACAATGACTGTCTATGCAAGATAACATATTGCGTCCTCCGTACCAAAAAATCCTAAATTCCGGCACAAGTTTCGCTTGATGCCTCATACGACTGCGCTTTTGACATTAAGCGTAAATGTGGTACTGAGCCAAATACTTGTAGGAAATCAAGAAATTCTGCATCTACGTCACTGCATTGATCCAAATCTTTCAGTATGCTATGCGAGAAAACAGATGAGTTTCACATGATGGTTAGTACGGAGGAGGTTATTCTGTTCGAGATACATCATTATAGTTGAGGTCAGAATATGTTCTAAGATTCTGCAACAAATCATGTCAAGGACGCTTGGATGGATTTCTCTGAATTACTTCTACTACCCTTCTTGTAGAAGACTGTGAGTAACTTCAACAACGGGACACGATTTTTCATTAAAGGAATCTGCGACAGATTACAGTCAGAAGAAGGGATAACCTAGACAAAAATTCTGATAAGAATTCCAGTGGGCCATGGAGCTTTGTTCAGTTTTCACGACTTCAGCTTTTTCTGAACACTACAGACACTAGCAAATATTTTACTCATCTTTTCACTGGTACGAGGATTACATTTGGGCAATTCTCCTTGGTTTCGCTTTGTAAAGGAACATTTGAAAACGGGGATTAACGAAAAATGGTTCAATTGCCTCTGAGCTATATGGGACTTAACATCTGAGGTCATCAGTCCCCTAGAACTTAGAACTACTTAAACTTAACTAACCTTATGACGTCACACACATCCATGTCCGAGGCAAGATTCGAACCTGTGACCGTAGCGGTCACGCGGTTCCAGGCTGAAGCGCCCAGAACCGCTCGGCCACACCGGCCGGCGGGGGTAAACACTCCAGCTTTTACTTTGCTACCCTCAGTTTCAGTTCCTGTCTCATTTGCTAGGGCATGTACACTAACATTGGTGCGCCAAACATCCTTTACGTAAGACGAGAGTTTCTTTGAGTTTTATGGAAGATCATTTGTTAATATTCTGGTATGGTAGTAATTGAACGTTCCTCTCATTGCTCTCTTTTCAGTCAAACGCGTTTCATTCGTCATGGCGGGAAAAGTAAATTTTTAGTGATTATATCAAGATTAATGACGTGTTGTTTTAATATCGTTAACTGATAACAGTTAGAGTGGACAGGTTTCCAAACAAGATATTGTTGCTACATAAATACATTGAAAAGTCAAATTAACTTTAGTGCGAGTTTGAAATTTCATTTGGCTGTGAACATAAAAAGGGAAAATTCTCAACTGGGAAAGAAATCGGGGTATAAGTGAGAAGTTTCCAATATATTACCAAGAAAAGGGGTCCTGTACATAGGGGCAGGATATTACAGGCACAATGGCTGATGTTCCCCAAGGCTCCATCTCTTCCCCTCTCCTTTATCTCCTGTATACTGCCGATATGCCCAAACCTCCAATGCCTGTTCATCTCCTCCAATTTACTAATGACACAGCCCTTCAGCGGTCCCAACGTACCCTCCAAACCCACTTCGACCTGTTCACTGCCTGGTGCAGGCATTGGCTCCTTCCATCAGCCCTCCCAAGCCCAGGAAATCATCATAGGTTGTACTACCCACTCCTTCCAGCTATACGATTTTTACCTCACCATTTATGGTTGTCCTATCCACCTCACTCCTACCCTGAAATACCTTGGCCTCACCCTCGACTATCACCGCACCTGGACTCCCCATCACCTTACAATCCAACACAATGCCCACAATAGACTCTGCCTCCTGAAATTCCTGTCCAGCCAGACAAGAGGACAGCATCCTTCCACCACCCTTCACATCTACAAATCCTTGATCCGCCCCATCCTTTGTTGTGCCAGCGGCACTTGGGTTTACAACCCTCCCAGATTCTATGAAGCCCTCCAAATCCAAGAACACCATGCACTCCACCTCGCCTTCTGTATCCGCCTTCCATCACGCACTCAAATCCTCTACGACATCATCCCCTTTGCCCATCTTCTTTTTTTCCTCGAACACATCTGCACCCTGTACATTATCTGCAGACTCAATCCCCCACACCCTCTGGTGTCTTCACTCCTCTCCACCCTCAGCCCACTGCCACACCTTTACCATTGTGTCACGCCCTCTGTCCACCTCCAAACCCTCCTCATCCTATCCCAATGCAACTTCCAGAACCTACCCCTCCTGAATGACGAACTTCGCCTTGATCTCTATCCCTCCTACCAACTCTAGTCTCATCTTAGCCCACCTACTCCTCAGGGTCCCTCTCCCCTCCTCTTCCCTTCCCCTGAGGAGTTTTCCTCCCTCCTACACCACCTACCTTTCCCATGTCTCCCTTCTTGGTCTCTGCACTCCCTTTTAACGTGCCTTCCATCTCCCACCCTGCAAACTTCTGCCTTCTTGGTGTGACCCCAACCCCCCTTTTTCTTCTTTTCCATCCACCCCCTCCAGTCTCCCTTTCCCTACTGCACCCTCCTCTCCCCTTTTTTCCATTTCTCAGCCCTCCAGTCCCTTGGCAGGTCCCTACCATCTGTGTGTTTTTATAAAGTTGCCGATTTTTAACTTGTGTGTGTGACTCCAGTGTATTTTAAGTGCCCTACAACTGGCCAGCTTTATTATTTTAACTTGATGTTGAGTTAACTGTCCCCCAATGAACATCATCTCAGTGTACGTTTTTAACTTCCATTGCCTTTATTTACTGTGTTTTTATATACCCGTTTTCCTCCCTTTTTTATGTATAAGATTCCACTTTTCATATTTTGTAATGCCACTCGGCTGAAGAGCGGTGGTTATGCCCCTGCCAGTCCTCCACTGCCCCTATGGCACAGTTGGGCAGTGGGTCGCTGTCCTAATATTATTACACATCGCTATGTTCCTCCTGGCAGCTGCTATTCACTTGCAGATCAGCAGGAGGCTACTCCCCTCACTGTCATATCATTACTATTCACTTTTTCCACGTAGGGCTATTGGCTAGACTGGCTATCTGAGCTCTCTAGTGCTAGACTAATAGCGAAAATATCCACTCTGCATCTAGCAGTTACCGCCGAAACTGAATGGAGTTACCATCTAGTGCTCGATCAATGGCAACTCAAATTGCTTAAATAAACATTGAAACGCCCCCTTTGAAAAATTATACATGACTGTGCTTAAACTGACACACAATAGTTTTAGCGCAACGCAATCTGACTTTCAAAAATCCCTACAAAAGAATGGCCCTGACTAACATTAACCTATACGTTTCACAAATCACTTACCTCACAAAAATCTTCGTTACTCGAACTACTGCAATACAGCGAGCGCCACTACTGCCAGCTAAATAAAAGATTCAAACTACGGAAGGCACTAACTACTGATAGGCATAGTTAGCAAATGAAAGATTTTAATAGAGAACAAACAATGTATTTACCTTAATAGTCATAATATATATAGCAGTTCATGGCATCCATTCTTACAAATCTACTGTTTCTGATAGACACACCTCCAGATTATCCATTCTCAAAAATCCGCCATCTCACTTCCCCACATCCACCACTGCTGGCGGCTCACCTCCAACTGCGCAACGCTACGCGCTGATCACATCCAGCTGCCCAACACTACAATGGCAGACAACAATCCAAACTAGCCACAGACTGCACACAGCACAGCCACTGATTTTCATACAGAGCGCTACGTGGCGTTACCAATAAAAAAACCTAAACAGCCTACTTACATAGCCCCATACTCCCCACAAAAAATTTCACAAATTTTTTGGGCACCGGCGAATACATATTTGTTAAATTGTTTTTACAACTACAATAACAAAGAAATCAAATACACACACTTATTGGTACAATGTTGGTCAAAAGATAAAATTTTCTCACAGTCCATGAAGACAACCCTGATCATTCATCACAGTAAAATTGCAGTGTTTCTCTCAATGTCTGAGCAGTAAAAGAAAACGCACACGGAAGTAGTGGATTTCCATGCAGTCTTGAAGAAGTAGTGTTGTCCTTCCAACGGAAAGACAGTGCTGACTCTTGACATGCAGACAGGTAATGGGCCACAACAGAGCAAACCCATAGCAGAGTCAGTCGAAGTTGAAGAATATTGGTAAGTAGGTCATCACAGAGCAGACCCACTGTAGCCCTGGTAGAGAGTATGGTATTGGTGGGCCACCAGAGGTGCAGACCCACTGCAGTCCTTGTATAAATAATGGTATTGGTGAGTCATCAAAGGTGTAGACCCACTATAGTCCTTGTAGAGATGAGTAGCAGCCATCCGTTGCGACTGTGCAGGTGCACAATCTCCATCGAAGAGTCTAGCGGAGAATATAGCAAGTCCATAAACCATCACTTGACTGATGACCATATACACTCCTGGAAATGGAAAAAAGAACACATTGACACCGGTGTGTCAGACCCACCATACTTGCTCCGGACACTGCGAGATGGCTGTACAAGCAATGATCACACGCACGGCACAGCGGACACACCAGGAACCGCGGTGTTGGCCGTCGAATGGCGCTAGCTGCGCAGCATTTGTGCACCGCCGCCGTCAGTGTCAGCCAGTTTGCCGTGGCATACGGAGCTCCATCGCAGTCTTTAACACTGGTAGCATGCCGCGACAGCGTGGACATGAACCGTATGTGCAGTTGACGGACTTTGAGCGAGGGCGTATAGTGGGCATGCGGGAGGCCGGGTGGACGTACCACCGAATTGCTCAACACGTGGGGCGTGAGGTCTCCACAGTACATCGATGTTGTCGCCAGTGGTCGGCGGAAGGTGCACGTGCCCGTCGACCTGGGACCGGACCGCAGCGACGCACGGATGCACGCCAAGACCGTAGGATCCTACGCAGTGCCGTAGGGGACCGCACCGCCACTTCCCAGCAAATTAGGGACACTGTTGCTCCTGGGGTATCGGCGAGGACCATTCGCAACCGTCTCCATGAAGCTGGGCTATGGTCCCGCACACCGTTAGGCCGTCTTCCGCTCACGCCCCAACTTCGTGCAGCCCGCCTCCAGTGGTGTCGCGACAGGCGTGAATGGAGGGACGAATGGAGACGTGTCGTCTTCAGCGATGAGAGTCGCTTCTGCCTTGGTGCCAATGATGGTCGTATGCGTGTTTGGCGCCGTGCAGGTGAGCGCCACAATCAGGACTGCATACGACCGAGGCACACAGGGCCAACACCCGGCATCATGGTGTGGGGAGCGATCTCCTACACTGGCCGTACACCACTGGTGATCGTCGAGGGGACACTGAATAGTGCACGGTACATCCAAACCGTCATCGAACCCATCGTTCTACCATTCCTAGACCGGCAAGGGAACTTGCTGTTCCAACAGGACAATGCACGTCCGCATGTATCCCGTGCCACCCAACGTGCTCTAGAAGGTGTAAGTCAACTACCCTGGCCAGCAAGATCTCCGGATCTGTCCCCCATTGAGCATGTTTGGGACTGGATGAAGCGTCGTCTCACGCGGTCTGCACGTCCAGCACGAACGCTGGTCCAACTGAGGCGCCAGGTGGAAATGGCATGGCAAGCCGTTCCACAAGACTACATCCAGCACCTCTACGATCGTCTCCATGGGAGAATAGCAGCCTGCATTGCTGCGAAAGGGGGATATACACTGTACTAGTGCCGACATTGTGCATGCTCTGTTGCCTGTGTCTATGTGCCTGTGGTTCTGTCAGTGTGATCACGTGATGTATCTGACCCCAGGAATGTGTCAATAAAGTTTCCCCTTCCTGGGACAATGAATTCACGGTGTTCTTATTTCAATTTCCAGGAGTGTATGTTAAGTCCCATAGTGCTCAGAGCCATTTTTGAACCACCACTTGTGCACTCACAAAGTTTTTAGAATTGTCCTTAGAACCAGCAATGCTGTTATCCAGTCCCTTGCTGAATTATTAACACATGTGCAAACACTAACAGTCCCCTTTTTTTCACATATTGTGCAAATACTATGACCAACAGAAATGTGTGCAGTGAAATGAATGCTTACAAGTTACTTAATTTGATCAACTGGTGTCAATTACAACTTTATAACATAAGAATACAATAACAAAGGTACAAAATACATCATTAAAGAACATAACAAAACAGATAACATTTGTAGTAACACAGACTTTACAAAAGAATAGAAATAAACATATACATCAGTGTTACAGGAATTATGAAATAAGTAAATATATAAAATAATGAGAATAGTTTTCAAAACATTAATTTCACACATGAGCATTGAAACAGAACAGAATAAATAATGTCTAAACATCTTTACAAAGTAAATAACATAGTATTTGAAAAATTCTACAACATAACTCTCATCAGCTAAACACATAAAGACAGGAAAAACACAAATACACCAGGGTACAGAAACACATAGCGGAATAAGACCAAAGGAAAGGACAGGGTTTGTTTAACTGCAGTGTTTTCCAAACAAAACTTTCTTTACTTCTTGGAGATCTCCCTTCATTCATTATTCCCAAAAAGTCCTATCTATACCTGCTTTCTTTATTCTATTCCTATTTCTTTCAAAATAATTATTTCTCAGTGTACAATACTCATTTAGGCCCAAATCTTTTTCATATAACTTCTCAATGCATTCTTTCCCTATTGTCCATAGTTAGTTTCTTATATAGTCTACCCCCTGTTAAGCTAACTTAAATCTACTGAGCTCAGATGCTAAACTAAGGGACGAGGCAATGCAGCAGCACAAAACAATTAACACAAACAGCAACGATAAAAAATGCAAATTGGCAAAGCAAGCAGCATAAATTAGCACAGCAAATGCAATAGTACAACTAATATAATGGAATGCACAGCAAACAAGAAAAATAAATCCGTAGTAAAACTGGCTTAACAGAGTAATACAAAGTCAAATTCAGTAACATTACGCCTGGCAAACAGCAGCAGCAAATGCAATAACTTATATCTAAACATGACTAAGCTCAAGCAGAAAATATATTACACCAAAGACAACAATGCAGATAAGGGAAATGTATATTCACATCTTAATGTCTATGCAATTAAAGTGGTGCACCACAAGAAGTTATTCTACCAAAAAAATTACCAAGTAGTAGAAAAGAAAATCATGTATGCAGTTCCTGTGAAGGAAAATGTCTTTCTGTGCTCCCTCATTTTTCGGAAGTATATCATAAAATTATTATTTACTGGATCTGTAGACAGAAAATATTTATATTAGTACATCTATTAAATTTTATTTTAACCAATGCTGCAGTGGAGCTAGAAACTAGATATTAAACAAATTGAGCAATCAGTCAACTAGAAAGACAATAGATGTAAAAATGTTTTTCATCGTTTCATTAGGCATTCTAGTAAATATCATAAATTAAGAGCTCCACAGTGTAATCATATGTTTTCAAGTTTGAGCGTGTCGTACTTGCGATTCTTTCTACAAAGGAATGTTAATAGCGAGGATAATGGCATCTTTTTTTCCACCTGTGCCTCTGAAAGGCACACACTAATGGCTTTTTTTCAGGCAACTGTCGCGCAGCTGGGTGCCCACAACATATTACGTGAAGGTGGTCACTTAACTTTCTTACCAAAATATTTACGACACCAGTTTGCACTACAGTGACAGTCTCATATAAAAATTTCACAGGTCGAGAATTTGCATTGCAAATCTGTAGAAACAAAATCTTATAAATATAACAGTGTCCAAAAAATATTCGTTGGCATTGTGATACATTCACACATTTACACACCTTTCATAACTCTTAAAGTACGATTCTTGGTTTCCAACATCCTTTTTCACAAGTCAGAGTCCCTAACCACTACTCATTATTCCTTACCTTATTACACACATACATATTCGTTGACACTTCTTCAATATTTCATCATAATAAATACATAGCATAATCAAATTCCTTGTATAGCATCAGCTTATTGATCATAAACATACCTCAACAGCATAATACACATCGTCGTCATAAAAATAACATCATAACACCTCAATAAAGTTTCTAAAACGTCGTAACTTTTTGCAATAATGTCAAAACCTAAAAAAAAATTCTCTGCTCATTTCAATAGTGTCATCTACCTCAAACGTACTATAAAAATCATGATCCCATACCAAATACGTCATTCAAAGCTCTCATAGTATCACAATGGTTCCAAAAAAATATAAACAGTTCACAAAGTACAGACAAAATACAATTTCATATGTATGAAGTTATCCAATGGTGTAATTACGTAAACATCTGTCACTAATGTAGTAAAATAAATGTTTCTCTCTCTCAGTTAAATGATCAGATAGCTGTGTATTTTATGTTTTAGAGAAATATGGTACCGATGTGTAAAGTTGTATAAGCAAATACCATATTAGCTAGGGCTCCTTGTGCTTGCCAAACACATGGTACACAAAGTAAGCGTGTACCCCCCTGAGGATTAATGTAATTATACCCTCAAGTGATACAGATTACAGTAATGGAATGAAATGTATCACGAAAAACTTTCTTTGTAATTCAAAAATCTTGAAAAATAAATGGTTCAGGTACAAAATTAATCACTCAAATGCGTGTCCTGTAGCGCTAAATGTGCGTCTTGCTGTAAGATAATTCTGTGGAAGTGTCGTAGTTATCGTCCTCTGTAAGCAAAGTTCTGCTGAAGTCAATGTACTTACCTCATCATAAACGAAAGTGAAATTCTTTGTGTATAGATATCGTAGTTATTACGTACCTTACCGTGATCAAGAAAGTACTATAATGTAACGTATTTTTGTGCTACGGAAAAGGCTGTCTCATTGTAGCTATACCACAAATGTTACTACTAAAACATGTTTTACTTTCCAGAAGAATTCAGAAAAACTGTGCAGATATAAAACAGAAACACCGCAAAAGCAACATTGTTAATTGTCACTCATTAGTTGCGTCGTGATATAATCGTGTAGCTGTCACATAAACTAACCACTGTGTCATCTGGTATCTCACAGAAAGTACTTTAAATCCAGAATGTAGTTTCAAGTAAACCAAAATGCTGCATTAAAATCTCATTAGCAGTACTGGTATATTTTCTAAGTATGTGAGCCTTATAGTCGTTACGTAATCGTGCAACTAACAAGCAAGAATGTACACATACAATAACACTGTGTCGTCTGTTCACAATAACAATGCATTCGTAATTTCTGTTTAAATAAGTTCTCTTGGTTCTTGACTGGATATTTAACTTCAAACATTGTTGCATGTTAACAAATTCTAAGTCTGACAAAGCATACCAGTAGCGTGAAGTGAAAATTTTTATGGCAAAGACTAAGTTAAAAAGCAGATTATCTTTCAATAAACAGTTTTACATGTGAAATGTGCTGCAATCTTTTACCCTTTCTATTGCGCAGAGTTTCAACTTCAAAGCAATTATCATGTCGTATACGTCGGTAAGGAATGCTAAAATTTGCTCAAGGTTAGCGTCCATGTTATTTTTCTCTGAGCCAGCCAGCGCACGTGGCTGCCTGCAGTGCGAGTCATTGTCTGCTATCTCTTTGTTGGCGTGCATCGTTATTGGGATTAGGAGACCTAACTTCTACAAATTCACCTTGCCGAGAGGGCCCAGCCCTGTTTGAATCCCGCCAGTTCTGATGAAATTCAGGTCTATCGTTATGATTATATCGTCTGTCGTCATGTCGGTAGCTCCTGTAGTTTCTTTCTTGTCGGTTAAGTGGTAGAGAATTTCTCCCTGAAATATCACTGCACAGTGGACCGTCGCGTCTGAAGTTATTCTGTCTCCCATGACAATAATAGTTCTGGTTGCCATATTGTCTGTTTCTATGATTGTCTCTGTCATATTCATTACTATGGAAATGCAATCTTTCTCAGTAATTATTACTACTCTCCCAACGGTTGTCATACGGGTGGTGTCTGTTTTCGTCAAGATTTACGTTGTAAGAATAGCCTTGTCGTGTCCAGTTATTATTTCTTTCATCGCGGAATTGCGATGGATGTGACCTGTAATTGTTGTGTTCCTGTTTTCGCGTTCTGCGATTGTCAGTGTCAATTTGTACTGATTCTTGTGCAACATGTCATCAAAATATTCCACAAGACTGGAAAATTCAGATTGTTCGAAATGTTTCATCATTATGATACTATGATTTACTCGGTCTTGTGTAGCTTGAGACAAATATGCTGAGAGGAAAGCATGATAAAATTCTCCTTCACTGTGGCAATCGTGAATGACCGATCGCATTCTTACAGCTGGTTCTTTCTCTAAATAGCCACATATAAATGCTAATCTGTGCTCTAATGACCAGTTGGGGGGGGGGGGGGGGGGGACAATGAGAGAATTGATGAAGCCACGCTTGTGGATGAATGTCGTTGCCAGAATTCTTAAATGTTTTGAACTTGCGTGTAGTAATGAACAGCTTATAGTCAAAATCATCGTGTCGGCGAGTCGCATGTCGGTCATTGTTGCGTCGTTTCGGCGGTTCCATTTTAAAATTCGGTGCACCTTGCCAATTTCTTTCATATTCTCCGAAATGCGCTGTGTTATTATTTTTGCGGCTTTTCCGTATTTCTAAGTCCCTCTTCCCGTGTTGGAGCGCGAGTGTCCTCTGAAATACGTAATTCTTGTATTACCTGTGTCAGCTGATCTTGTACTTCCCGGATTTCTCTTTGGTGTTGTGTATTAATTTGATTCTGATTTTGCTTGAATTTCCTAATTTGTTCGTATTCTTCTGTTTCATTAAAGACTACCGGTATTGCGTCATTCAGATTATCATCTACCTTTGTAGATAAATTATTTAGCTGATCCGAAAGTTCGACTACTTTCTCTGATAGTGAACTAATTTCTTCCATGTGTCTTTCCGAACCAATTTTCAGAGTATCTACTGTGTCCTTTAAGTTTTCCTGAGTTTTTGCAAGTTGCGTAACCGAATCGGTAGATGCAACTGAGTCAATTTTAGCTTGCAAGGTCTCATTATTTTCATGAACAATAGTTTGCAGTTCTTTTATGGCTGATTCGTGATTCTGTAATGCATTTTCATGCCGCGAAAAAACAGGTTGAAAATGCTCACAAATTTGTGTTTTTACGTCATTACAGACTTTTTGACATTTCGATTCAATGTCATGTAACTAAGTAGTTAAATCTTCACGTGTTTGTTCAAGTGTGGTGTCTAACTTTTGAAGCTTTTGCTGTGTTTTTCTCTGATTTTGTTCCATTGTGTCTTAACTGTTGCTGTGTTTGTCTCTGGTGTTGTTCCATTGTGTCTAACTTTTGAAGAGTTTGTTCCATTGTGTAACTTCTGAAGATTTTGTTCCCTTGTGTCTAACTGTTGCTGTGTTTGTCTCTGATTTTGTTTCATTTGCTGCATTAATTGGAATAATAATTTATTAGTGTCTGGAATCTGTTCCTCTATGCTTTACGGCAGTGCATTTGCACCGGCAACATTTACATTTTGACGAGCAGAAAATGTGTCTTGACTTATTTGAGAAAACGTTGAGGACCCAAAACCTGAGTCTACAGTATTTGCAATATTGTGTTCTGTCATTTCGGATTCCTGAGGCAAGCTGTTGCCGACCGATCGAACGATGATGCTTCCCTGTTCACTACTTGTTTCACTGTCTAAACCATTATTTGCCGCCCGCTCCATTTCCCTATGCACAATTACCAAATTACTAGTTTGAACATTAGTTAATTCATTACATGGTGGCGCTAACACACTTCTTTCGTCTTCACTGTCATTTCTCAGTTTACTTTGGAGCCTAGTATTACGTTTTTCACACGCCATTATTGTCACAATATTTCACACGACAACACAGAAAAGCACAATTTGAAGAGCAAAATAAGAAAACACATTAACATAGCACTGAAAAAAAATCTAGTTAATTGTAAGCGCAGCTGCGAAATACTTGGTGCAAATTTACATGCATGCCACAACTGTTTTGAGCCGCGCGACCGCCAGGGTCGCAGGTTCGAATCCTGCCTCGGGCGTGGATGTGTGTGATGTCCTTAGGTTAGTTAGGTTTAAGTAGTTCTAAGTTCTAGGGGACTGACGACCTCAGCATTTAAGTCCCGTAGTGTTAAGAGCCACAACTGTTTTACTGTACGACAATGAAAGACTGCAACTACAAAGGAGATTATCTCTACAATTACGCGCTAGCAATAAACTAAAGCTACACTAATTACACAAACTACAAGAAAAAATCAGGAGATTCCAGTGAGGCATCCTCGGCTGAGGGTCGACATATGAAACGTCCCCTTTGAAAAATTATACATGACTGTGCTTAAACTGACACACAATATTTTTAGCGCAACGCAATCTGACTTTCAAAAATCCCTACGAAAGAATGAACCTGACTAACATTAACCTATACGTTTCACAAATCACTTACCTCACAATAATCTTCGTTACTCGAACTACTGCAATACAGCGAGCGCCACTACTGCCAGCTAAATAAAAGATTCAAACCACTGAAGGTATTAACTACTGATAGGCACAGTTAGCAAAAGAAAGATTTTGATAGAGAACAAACAATGCATTTACCTTAATATTGTTCAAAAATCATATTATATATATCAGTCCATGGTATCCAATATTACAAATTTACTGTCTCTGTCCAGATCATCCGCTGTGAAAACTCCGCCATCTCACTCCCCACATCCACCACTGCTGGCGGCTCACCTCCAACTGCGCAACGCTACGCGCTGTTCACAGCCAGCTGCCCAACACTACAGTGGCAGACAACAATGCAAACTAGCCACAGACTGCACACAGCACAGCCACTGATTTTCATACAGAGCGCTACGTGGCGTTACCAATAAAAAAACCTAAACAGCCTACTTACAACATTTTGCATACAAAATAAAGACTTATGTCCATCATATGCAGCAGCCCAGTACATACAGAGTCCTCTTCCCGCCAAATTACAGCTGGGGAAAACGCATGACGCCAGGGGATGAGGAACAATTAATTGCTTGATTTGATGAATTTGATATCTATTTGATATAAGTATTCCTTTGCCCCTCTACTAACGACAACTTGCAACAAATTGAATTATAATTCGCTAACAACTCGCTCCAATCACTTTTAACGCTTGCACTGCCTATGATGTTCACAGCAGAGCGCTCAGAACACGTTCCCTGTGTGTGGAGAATGCGTGACGTCTGGTGCAGAGAACGAGCCTGACTACAACTGTAGCATGATGACAATGATGAATGCAGTCTGGCTACCTTTGTCATTCTCGAAGCCTCCAAATAAGAATACATAACGAACCATAGCACTATGACCACTGTCGGGGAAGACATCAAACATGAAGGGATGGAGGTGGTTCGAAGCTGTCAGCGTGTCTTGGAATATTACCATACCATAAGTCCCATGCAAGCGAAAGAGAATGCCCACCATGGCATAAAAATGTTCCCACCAGTCTGCGTCCGGGCCACAGTGTACGTTTAGATCTGCCATTCAGCCTGATGACAGCTTTTGTGGAGACGGCCTTCGACCTAGTGTAGCAAAAATGTGACTAACCAGAAGAGCTGACACGTTTCCATTGATCGACGGTCGAATGCTGATGGTCCCGTGAACACGGCAGTCGTAATTGACGATGTCGTTGGGTCAAGACGTAAACACCTAGGGATGGTCTGCTGCGGAGCTCCATTTTCAACAACTTACGATGAGCGATGTGCTCATTTGTGCGTGCACCAGCATTTTGCTCTTTCGGCAGAGGTGCCATAGAGCACCATCTGTGCTCCTTTACACCGTAGCCTATGAAGAATCATGGACGGCCAAACATTTAGCGCCGAGTGATAGTATCACTGTGCTACCTCTTTCCATAGATGCTCACGACAGTACCACATGAACATTCGACCAGTTTCGCTGTTTTCAAGGTACTTGTTCACAGGTTCTGCGTAATAATAGTCTTTTCTTTGACAAATTCGCTTATCTCAGTGAATTTCTCCATTTGCAGCCCATGTCTCTACTAGGGTGTTCCCTCATTCGTCTCTGCTGCGCTTACGCACTTCCACCACCCGGCCTCCTCCCTCTCCAGCAAGAGGAGTCACAACAGGGGTCGCCATGACGATATTCCGCGCTTCTCCAGACGTTGTCGCAGTGTCTGTATGGGTTACCTAGCTCGCTGCAAACAAGCCTGCCTCTCAACTCAGAGTTCGTGACGTGGATCTACGATCCTCCACAGATCAGTGAACAGCGCATCTGTCCTATTGGGCACGAGTCATGTGGCTCTGTGGAGGTACTCGAGACGTTGAGTACGGTCCTCCTGAACCCATCGATTCCATATCCGCATGGGAGTCGTGGCATCCCGACCATCGTGAGCAGCAATATGATAAACTGCAGTCTCGATACTCGACGAACGTGTTGCTATCAAATCCGTACACGTAATTTTGGACATTTATCCTTCCTACATGGAGCGTAGCCTGATCTCACTAATAGCCAACATTTAAGACCAGTTTATAAATAAGAAACGAGTTGTGCAATCTGTTACTCCTACCTAATTTGTACGGTTGCGCTGAAATAATAATCTTTTGCAAGTCTGACGTCTGTTTCAGGGGGGCTTTATGGTGTTACAATTTTAAGCGGAGTTAAAATAGTTGTTGTGGTCTTCAGTCTGCAGACCGGTTTGATGTAGCTTTCCGTGCTGCAGTATCCTGTGGAAGCCTCTTCGTGTCCAGATAACTACTGCAACTTATATTCTTCTGAATCTGCCTGCTGTATTAATCTCTCCGTCTTCCACTGTAATCTTTATCTCCGTACTTCCCTCCAATACTAAACTGATGATCCCTAGTCGAGCCTGAAAGTTTCCTATCAACCGAGCTCTTCTTCCAGTCAAGTTGTCACAAATTTCTTTTCTTCCCATTTTTATGCACTACCTCCTATTACTTACGTAACCTATACACCTAATCTTCAGCATTTTTTTGAAGCATCGCATTTCAGAAGCTTGTATTATCGTCTCAGAGAATGGAGAGATTGAAGAAATTTATGATGAGATAAAAGAAATTATTCAGATAGTTAATGGAGCCGAAAACTCAATTTTGGTGGGGGATTGGAGTTCGCTAGTAGTGAAAGTAATATAAGGAAAAATTGTAGGTGAACTGGACTTGGGGGGGGGGGGGGGAGGGGGGAGATATGAAAGAGGAGCTGTCTGACAGAATTTTGCATAGAGTATAATTTTATCATCGCTAACACTTTGTTTGATTACCATGAAAGAAGGCTATCTGTATGAAAGACACCAGAAGTCACCGGAACGTTTCAGATCGGAAGTATAATGGTAAGACACAGATTTCTGAACAAAATTAGAAATTATAAGACATTTCCAGTGGCAAATGTGGACTCTCACCACAATTTATTAGTTATGAAATGTAGAATGAAACTAAGGAAATTGCAAAAAGGTAGGAAATTAAAGAGATGGGACTTGTATAAGCTGAACAACCAGAGGTTGGTGAGAGTTTCAGAGTGAGCAATAGACAACGAATGACCAAATCAGGGGAAAGGAGTGCTGCAGAAGGCAAGTTTGTGGCTTTAAGAAATTAAATATTCATGGCAGCAGTGGATCAAACACTTATAAAGACAAGGTGTCGTAGAAAATCTTGGCTAACACTGGAGATATGGAACGAAACTGATGAAATCAGAAAATAAAAAAAAAAAAATGCAGCAAATGCAGCAGGCAAAAGGTAATACAAACCTCTAAAAAATGAGACTGACGGGAAGTGCAAAATAGATAACCATAAATGACTAGAGAATAAATGTAAGGATTTAGAAGTATATTTCGCTAAGGCAAAGATAGATACTGCCTACAGGAAACTTAAAGAGGCCTTTGGAGAAAAGAGAAGCAACTGTATGAATCGGCGGTTCACTGAGGCTTTTTGCAGATAATGCTGTGGTGTATCGAGAGGTTGTAACAATGAAAAATTGTACTGAAATGCAGGAGGATCTGCAGCGAATTGACGCATGGTGCAGGGAATGGCAACTGAATCTCAATGTAGACAAGTGTAATGTGCTGCGAATACATAGAAAGATAGATCCCTTATCATTTAGCTACAAAATAGCAGGTCAGCAACTGGAAGCAGTTAATTCCATAAATTATCTGGGAGTACGCATTAGGAGTGATTTAAAATGGAATGATCATATAAAGTTGATCGTCGGTAAAGCAGATGCCAGACTGAGATTCATTGGAAGAATCCTAAGGAAATGCAATCCGAAAACAAAGGAAGTAGGTTACAGTACGCTTGTTCGCCCACTGCTTGAATACTGCTCAGTAGTGTGGGATCCGTACCAGATAGGGTTGATAGAGGAGATAGAGAAGATCCAACGGAGAGCAGCGCGCTTCGTTACAGGATCATTTAGTAATCGCGAAAGCGTTACGGAGATGACAGATAAACTCCAGTGGAAGACTCTGCAGGAGAGACGCTCAGTAGCTCGGTACGGGCATTTGTTAAAGTTTCGAGAACATACCTTCACCGAAGAGGCAAGCAGTATATTGCTCCCTCCTACGTATATCTCGCGAAGAGACCATGAGGATAAAATCAGAGAGATTAGAGCCCACACAGAAGCATACCGACAATCCTTCTTTCCACGAACAATACGAGACTGGAATAGAAGAGAGCACCGATAGAGATATTCAAGGTACCATCCGCCAAACACCGTCAGGTGGCTTGCGGAGTATGGATGTAGATGTAGATGTAGAATAACAAGAGCTCGGACGTAAAACCAGTCCTAAGCAAAGAAGGGAAAGCTGGAAGGTGGAAGGAATATGTAGGAGGGAGATGAAGGCAATATTATAGAAATGGAAGAGGACGTAGATGACAATGAGATGGGAGATATGATACTGCAAGAAGAATTTCACCGACCAGTGAAAGACCTAAGTCAAAACAAGGCCCCAGGAGTAAGCGATATTCCGTCACAACTATTGACAGCCTAGGGAGAGCCAATCATGACGAGACAGACCTCAAGAAGAAATAATAATTCCAAATCCAAAGAGAGTAGGTGCTACCAGGTGTGAAAACTGCCGAACTATCAGTTTAATGAGTCATGACTGCAAAATACTAACATGAGTTCATTACAGAAGAAAGGAAAAACTGGTAGAAGCCGACCTCGTGAAGATCAGTTTGGACTTCGGAGAAATGTAGCCACACACGAGGCAATACTGACCCTACAACTTATCTTAGAAGATAGGTTAAGGAAAGGTAAATCTACGATTATAGCAGTTATAGACTTAGTGAAAGCTTCTGACAATATTGACTGGAACACTCTCTGTGAAATTCTGAGGGTAATAGGGGTAAAATACAGGGAGCGAAAGGCTATTTGCAAGTTTCACACGGCATTTGCAAGAGTCGAGGGACCGTCACAGGACGTGTGTTTTAAAAGTGCATTTTGTATAACGACTGAATTATATATTTTATACTTCTGTATAAAAGTGAGAGTGCAAGAGGGTGCGAATGGTTAGTTTTTAAATCACAGTTAAAAATTTTTGATCACGTTCGTCTCAAATTAGTTTATTAGGGGCGCCGATGATTTCAATGTTGAGCTTCCTATATGTACAACGAACCAACTACCCAATCAGCGGCAGTGAACCAACAGTTTACTACTGGCGCTCCACCGATAAATGTCCTGTAAGAAGTCTGACTCAGAACAGGTGAGACTACTGTTACCATGTTCTGACTTCACATCAAATGCTCAGTTAGTAACGGTTGCTTTCATACGATAGCCCATTTGAGTCCACACATGCTTACACTAACTCCTTGTAACTCACATAGGAGTTCTGCACGTCTGTTTGCTGTCTACATACAGAACTACATACACATTTCACAAGACACCGTACTGTCCATAACGGAGGGTACCCTGTATCTCTACTACTCATTTCCTGACCTGTTCCACTCGCAAATGGAGCGAGAGAAAACGACTGTCTGTATGCCTCGGTACGAGCTCTAATTTGTCTTATCTTGTCTAGGTGGTCCTTACACGAAATGCACTTTGGTTGCAGTAGACTCGTACTATAGTCAGCCACAACAGCCTTGCTCTAAATTTTCTTATTAGTGTTTTGCGAAAAGAAAGTCGTCTTTCCTCCAGGAATTCCCATCTGAGTTCTCGAAGCATACTCGTGTGTGGATCGAATATAGCGGTAACATGTATAGCAACACGACTCTGATTTACTTCGATGTCTCCCTTTAATCCGACGTGGTGGGGATCCCAAACACTCTCGCAGTACTCGCAGCTATGTTGCATATACGATCTCATTTATAGACGAGCTACACTTTCCAAATCACACCTTCACCTGACCATGTTATTTCTGCCAGACTAATGTAGTACTATCACCGTTAGAGGGTGGTACGGGACCACAAGTCCCACCGCCACACCTCAAAGGTGAATTGCGGTGACGCAGTCACTGCCCTGTGGAAACTTACTGCCTCACCAACACAGTTAAACCGCAAGACCGGTGATGCTGTATTGTAACATATCACCTCGGATTACAAGTACATTAAAAAAAAAATCCAAAATTTGTCCCAGTAGAGCAAAGTCGACCATTCGCCTTCTCTACATCCGATCATACATATATGCTCAATTTCATGTAACATTTCATTGTTGCGCCTAGATCGACGAGACAGTGTCATGCAGAAAAGCACTTACACTGAAATCGACCATTAGAGTATTATCAAGATAGCAACTGTTCTTTAAAGTACAGATACCATTGATGACCGTGCAGCTTGTCTAGAATAAATGATAATTAACTGAAAAACTCAGCTGCCGACAGGTGTTGTTGATATGCCTCGAAGGGGACAGCTGGAAATGTGTACCCCGACAGGGACTCGAACCGTAAGAGTTCGGGCAAGCTGTGCGCAATCGTACAGATGAAGGTCAATGGCTGGGTAGCCCTTAACTATATATACAGGGCTATTACGAATGATTGAAGCGATTTCATAAATTCACTGTAGCTCCATTCATTGACATATGGTCACGACACATTACAGATACGTAGAAAAACTCATAAAGTTTTGTTCAGCTGAAGCCGCATCTCAGGTTTCTGCCGCCAGAGCGCTCGAGAGCGCAGTGAGACAAAATGGCGACAGGAGCCGAGAAAGCGTATGTCGTGCTTGAAATGCACTCACATCAGTCAGTCATAACAGTGCAACGACACTTCAGGACGAAGTTCAACAAAGATCCATCAACTGCTAACTCCATTCGGCGATGGTATGCGCAGTAAGCTTCTGGATGCCTCTGTAAGGGGAAATCAACGGGTCGGCCTGCAGTGAGCGAAGAAACGGTTGAACGCGTGCGGGCAAGTTTCACGTGTAGCCCGCGGAAGTCGACGAATAAAGCAAGCAGGGAGCTAAACGTACCACAGCCGACGGTTTCGAAAATCTTACGGAAAAGGCTAAAGCAGAAGCCTTACCGTTTACAACTGCTACAAGCCCTACAAGCCCTGATACCCGATGACAAAGTCAAACGCTTTGAATTTTCGGCGCGGTTGCATCAGCTCATGGAAGAGGATGCGTTCAGTGCGAAACTTGTTTTCAGTGGTGAAGAAACATTTTTTCTTAATGGTGAAGTGAACAGACACAATGTGCGAATCTGGGCGGTAGAGAATCCTCACGCATTTGTGCAGCAAATTCGCAATTCACCAAAAGTTAACGTGTTTTGTGCAATCTCACGGTTTAAAGTTTACGGCCCCTTTTTCTTCTGCGAAAAAAATGTTACAGGACACGTGTATCTGGACATGCTGGAAAATTGGCCCATGCCACAACTGGAGACCGACAGCGCCGACTTCATCTTTCAACAGGATGGTGCTCCACCGCACTTTCATCATGATGTTCGGCATTTCTTAAACAGGAGATTGGAAAACACATGGATCGGTCGTGGTGGAGATCATGATCAGCAATTCACGTCATGGCCTCCACGCTCTCCCGACTTAACCCCATGCGATTTCTTTCTGTGGGGTTATGTGAAAGATTCAGTGTTTAATCCTGCTCTACCAAGAAACGTGCCAGAACTGCGAGCTCGCATCAACGATGCTTTCGAACTCATTGATGGGGGAGTGTGGGAGGAACTTGATTATCGGCTTGATGTCTGCTGAATCACTAAAGGGGCACATATCGAACATTTGTGAATGCCTAAAAAAACTTTTTGAGTTTTTGTATGTGAGTGCAAAGCATTGTGAAAATATCTCAAATAATAAAGTTATTGTAGAGCTGTGAAATCGCTTCAATCATTTGTAATAACCCTGTATATGAAGATAGTAACTGTTCTCGAAAGAACAGATACCATTGATGACCGGGCAGCTTGTCTAGAATAAATGATAATTAATTGAAACCCTCAGCTGCCGACAGGTGTTCTTGACATACCTCGATGGGGACTGCTGCAAATGTGTGCTCCGACCGGGACTCGAACCCGGGATCTCCTGCTTACATGGCGGTGGATGGACAAATATCTATTAGGTACATTACGTGTGTAGATTGTGGACAGTTGGGAACGTGCGTCTCACGGGAAGCGTGCAAGGGTTAAGTCCCTGCAGTCGCGCTATTCATCAGTGTCCTCAGTGGCTCAGATGGATAGAGCGTCTGCCATGTAAGCAGGAGATTCCGGGTTCGAGTACCGGTCGGGGCACACATTTTCAGCTGTCCCCATCGAGGCAAATCAACACCACCTGTCAGCAGCTGAGGATTTCAATTATTTATCAATCATTATAGGATTGTTTACCTTAATGTAACAATTGTTTCCACGTTTAGAATAAGCTGCCATTCACACCAACGAGAGATTCGGTCCAAGTCATCCTATAAGCTCCTATAGAGATTCAACGACAGCACTTCGGTGTTTACTACAGCGTCATCGTAAATAAAAGCAGATCGTTATGTATGTAGATAACACGAGCAGTCCTACCCCACTCCCACAGAGCGTTCATGACGACATCTTTGGCTCCGATGAACACTCGCCGTTTAGAACAACGTACTGGATTCTGTTACTTAAAAAGTATTCGAATCACTCACATACCTGAGAGCCTATTCTGCGTGGTAGGGCCTTCGTTGACAATCTGCAACACGGCACTGTGTCAAACTTTCTCCCGAAACCTAGGAATAAGGTATCTCCTTGTTGTGTTTCGTCCATAGTTTGCTGGAATCTGTGATACTCTGCAGGATCTTTGCAGCTGCTTTCCTACGGACTTAGTGCCAACACACGACTATAGTGATCAGCTCGTGTTCTGTCACTTATCTGATCGAGCAAACTGAAATTCGTAGCAGCGAAACATCACAGTTCGAGGTCACAAAACAATTGCGTACAACTTCGCCGCAACAAATACCTACTTAACGAGAACGAGAAATGATCCTATCATAGCACAAAATGGCGAATATGTTGTGGACACAGTCAAGGATGTAAATGAAGGGAACTAGCTTTTCGACTTATCTGGCAACTTCAAAGACATTTAAACCAAAACATCTTGATATATTCGGGCTTGTTTACTTAGTAGTATTAATCTCCATGTCATGTAGCACAATGTATCGTGTCATCTAGTGTACCATGGTAGTTGATGTAATGTCGTATAACATGATACAAAAATAGACGGAAAGTCATCGAGTAAAACAGAAGTAATATCCGGCGTTCCCCAAGGAAGTGTTATAGGCCCTCTATTGTTCCTGATCTATATTAACGACATAGGAGACAATTTGAGTAGCCGTCTTAGATTGTTTGCAGATGATGCTGTCATTTACCGTCTTGTTAAGTCACCAGATGATCAAAACGACTTGCAAAATGATTTAGATAAGATATCTGTATGGTGCGAAAAGTGGCAGTTAACCCTGAATAAAGAAAAGTGTGAAGTTATTCACATGAGTATTAAAATAAATCAGCTACATTTCGATTACGCGATATTTCACACAAATCTATAGGCTGTAAATTCAAGTAAATACTTAGGGATTAAAATTACAAATAACCTAAATTGGAACGATCACATAGATAATATTGTGGTTAGAGCAAACCAAAGACTGCGATTCATTAGCAGAAGACTTAGGAAGTGCAACAGGTCTACCAAAGAGACTGCTTACACTACGCTTGTCCACCCTATCCTGGAGTACTGCTATGCGGTGTGGTATCCGCATCAGGTGGGACTGACGGATGACATCGAAAAAGTACAAAGAAGAGCAGCTCGTTCTGTACTATCGCGAAATAGGGGAGATAGTGTCACAGACATGATACGTGAATTGGAGTGGCAATCATGAAAACAAAGGCGTGTTTCGTTGCGACGGTACCTTCTCATGAAATTTTAATCACCAGTTTTCTCCTCCGATTACGAAAACATTCTGTTGGCACCCACCTACATGGAGAGAAATGACCATCACGATAAATAAGAGAAATCATGGCTCGCACGGAAAAATTTAAGTGCTCGTTTTTCCCGCGTGCCGTTCGAGAGTGGAACGGTAGAGAGACAGCATGAAGGTGATTCATTGAGCCCTCTGCCAGACACTTTATTGTGAATAGCAGAGTAATCACGTAGCCGTAGATGTAGAAAAAGCGCGGGTGTCTGAAGATGTCTTGATTTAAATGTCTGTGAAGCTGCCAAACAAGTCGTAAAGCTAGTCCCCTTCTTTTACTTTCCTAACTGTGCCCAGGAAGTTTCGTCTTTTTTGTGCTCTGACAGGAGCATTTGGCATTTTGGTTCTCGACTTTTACTCTACCATAGTTCTGGCAATAGAAGACCATAACTTCGGAACCTATGTATAGTTTTATTGACTCGGGTGACGTGTGATGCGGTATAGGTTTTGTTACTGTGTTTCGAACTATCCTGGCAACGGATAAAGCTCTCATAAAACTGAACGACCATTAACTACAAAATTTGAACGGAGTCACACAAGTTTGAAATATGGAAGTGGCGCACATGGAAAAACTCACAAAACACTGATTTTTGTACGTGAAATGCGAATAAAGTTGATTTACTGAAAGCAAATTTCAATTTTGTGATAACAATGCATTTTTTATGTATTTGATTAACTTTAAACTGTTTCCGTGCACTCAGTTCGCGTGAGAACGAGTTTTAAGCGCTGTATTTAGCTCGACTTGAAACCGTCGTATCTCGAGAATGGATAAAGATTATCGCATTAAATAAAGTTCGTTTTGACTTAATCCATTTGTCTAACTTCCCGAAAAGATTAAACCGATTTGTACAAATTCGTACACAAAACTTGTTTTTCTGCACGTAAAATCCCACCGAAGCAAGTTTTTTTCATGCGGTTAAAACATGTCTTAGACGGAGATCCGATATATCGTTCGACCAAATCTGGACACTCAGTCTTGCTCCAGTTATTCAAGGGCGACTGTTTTTGCACGTAAAATCCGAACGATACACATACAAATCGTGCCATTAGCTGAGCATTATTATCAGCCCAATTACAGTCTTCTGGAAAAGGAATAAATCGATTCGAACAACATTCCTCGTCGCCAGCTCCGGTATGTCGTTCAAACTGTAAGATGGCAAGAACTATGCCCCTTACATTAAGTCATTAAAGATCACCTAACTCACGTTGAGCGAACAGTAGTGCTGAACAAAACGACTGACAAGGCACAATGCATCTTGTAGAGGGTATAGTATGGACGTAGTGGAATAATTAATGTCGGGTGATGGTTTTTAAAGTAATTCACATGACATGAAAACTTTGTGGAAACGAGTCGATTTACTGGGCGCTAGTTTACCCCAGGGAACCATTTAGAGTTGACCGTGGCTGGCTGGGGGAGTGGCTAAGGGAAGCGACAATAGGTAGCTTAGGGCGGCTCAAGCTCTGAGAAAGAGGTAACGGTGCGCAGCCTCCAGCTCCTTAAGATGAGAGACAGTGAGCGGGTGGTTGACCCCGACTCCATGCTGGTGTACCGAGAAACAGACAGAGAACTTGTACACCTGTTGATAAATGTCCATCGTCCCGTTTTCTGTGAAACATGCGAGAAAGCCGCGCAAAGCTACGGTGGAGCGGTCAACAGAGGTCAAAATATGCGTGTTCGTGACTATAGCAACTTCACACTGAATTCACGGTCCACAGAGCCCGAAGTAAATCAGGTGAAGAGCGACAGCACGAAATACACCGGTCTCGAATGGGAACGTAGGACCAAGGAATTTGAAGTACTCTGCTGGCAGTCAGAATTCCAGAAAACTTGGTGTTGTGCAGACGCTGACCTTGATGGGTGGCCTGGGAGGAGCTAAATAACAGAAGTTGAGAGTAAGGGGATTTTTGTGGGAATTTGTTCATTTCCCAGAGCAGGCATTGGTTGGCGCTGCGAAGCGACGCATAATTAACGCGACTTGCGCTGCAATTGGCGTAAGTGATTTTGCTGGAGGGGAAACCGAGGCGAAGAGCGGACTGGGAGCAGTCTCCGTAGAGATCTTCCGTTCCCAGCTTGCCTAGAGTGTGGACGTGGCGTTCTTTACTCAGCTTACCTGAGAAGAGTGAGCATCTCTACAGTTTAGGACTTAGCAAATGGAACGATTGAGCTTGGAGATAGAAAGTTTTGGTTCAGCTATGTATTGAGCAAGATAGCTAGGAGTGAATAGACGAGCGCAGCCTTGCAGCACCACGAGGTCGGCCGACGTCCACACAACGACGCCGCTCCGCCATGCTGTATTCGGTAATATTGCGCCCGCTCCGGCCACTGATTAATTTGTTGGATCACGTCGGCAAAGTTTCCACGAGGGTTTCATGGGCCGTGTACTGTAGAATTCTTCTCACACTTTGCATTATGCCTGGGTCAGTCGATAGGAATTACTTTTGAGCTTTACTCCACGAAAACGCAATTTATTACCACTGTCTGGTAGGAGAGTCATGTAATGTGATGATTAATTTGTGATAATCGACTGCATCTGTTTTCAATCAAGTAGTTGAAATCCCAAGTCACTTTCTTAATTAATTTTATGATCAACATTTGCATCTGGTGTTCAATAGCTGCCTATAACATCAATGTGCACCCCTTTTTAATTAAAAGTGATCAATTCTGAATCAATTAATGTCAAAACTGCCACCGCAGTTCAATCAGGAGTCACAGGGCCTTATTACTTTCTTTGCGTTATCCGACATTGCGGCTGTTTTGCACTCTCTGTTGATCTGTTAGTCAATTAGCTGGGGTGAACACACGCCAAAACCAGATAAGTGACGGGTGGGGTGTTACAAAACCTTGCTTAATATACAGTAACATAGCGACAGTAAGACATGTTCGAATTGCTAAAAAATTGGCCGCTGGTGCGGGCTAAACGAAAAACGTTTTGTATCATGTTCCTAGTTCAGATACCACCCGAGTACCAAGACCACCCTAAGCGTAATTCTACTGCCTTTCTTGTATTTCATGCAGCGCTTTCGTGCAGGACAAACGCAGACTGAACGAAGAATAGGGAACATAATCGGCCATCTGCTTTCCAAACAAACCACGGTGGCGTTTGCCATAGGCGACGCAACTGCTCGAGTTCATAATTTAGAGCGTAAGGCTGCTTTCATAACACTGCATTTGCAATATCTCTGTTTGTATTTTTAATTTGTTTCCAGTAATGAAAAGTTTATATAGAAATTTGTAACAGCGTAAGATCTTTCTTTTTTGTGTGTTTATTGGCTTTCGGTTGCATCCACGCAGCTAGTCCAAATATACAAAGTCTTAGAAAGTTTTAAAAATCTTAAATTATACGGAGAATAAATCAAAATACTCATAATACAATGTCCTCGAATAAAGATAGAAATATATCTCCTACTTAGCAATCACATTTAAACACTGTGAAAGACTACTTTTATCACAGGCACAGCCGGCCGGTGTGGCAGAGCGATCCTAGGCGCTGCAGTCTGGAACCGCGCCACAGCTACGGTCGCAGGTTCGAATCCTGCCTCGGGCATGGATGTGTGTGATGTCCTTCGGTTAGTTAGGTTTAACTAGTTCTAAGTTCTAGGGGACTGATGACCTTAGATGTTAAGTCCCATAGTGCTCAGAGCCATTTGAGCCATTTTTTGACAGGCGCACGCGCGCACACGCACACACACACACACACACACACACACACACACACACACACACACACACACACACAAGAACGTAACAGAAACAATTTGATTCCAACTGCGAACGTAACAGAAACAATTTGATTCCAACTGCTAAAAATGCCATTAATATTTTATGCATATCTAAATTCTTCGTAAACAAGAGGGTTAACATGGATTGTTCAAAAAACGTTCCAATGTGTGTGAACTCCTAAGGGACCAAACGGCTGAGATCATCGGTTCCTAGACTTACACGCTACTTAAACAAACATATGCTATGAACAACACACACACCCACGCCCGAGAGAGGACTCGAACCTCCGGCATGAGGGGCCGCGCAATCCGTGACATGGAGCCCCTAACCGCGTGGCCACTCGGCGCGGGAAGGAAGTGATTGATTCATGCTTATCGGCTCTGCATCATCCGGTCGAAGTCCCTTCCGTATCGGCGGCAGCTGAAGAATATGTGATAAATTTGCTCGAGCTCCCCACAGTCATAATATGGCGATGGAATGGGGTGGAGTCACAACAGGGATGTAGTCAATGGCAGCAGTTTTTGAATTTCAACCTGTCAATGGTCCTCACAAACTGTCTCGCGGTCCTTGGGCGAGATAAACTGCAGTTCAGAGCTCTCTTTGCAGCATACCATTAGACCTTCGGTAGAAGAAGATGCATTTGCCTGTACCAGGTGCCCTTGTGTAGGTCTTGAGTCTCCCATGCCTCGTTCTAGTTACTTCTGTTGAAGTTCCTAGTCATAGCAATGTGATCCTCCGCTGGAATGCATCGGTCTAGTATATCAGTTGTTGTCGCGTCCTTAGCCAACTAGCACACTGAACTCGCATTCGGGAGGACGACAGTTCAATCCCGCCTCCGGCCATCGTGATTTAGGTTTTCAGTGATTTCCCTAAATACCTCTAGGCAAATACCGGGATGGTTCCTTTGAAAGGGCACGGCCGACTTCCAACCCCATCCTTCCCTAAACCGATGAGACCGATGACCTCGCAGTTTTGTCTCTCCCCCCAAAACAACCCAACCCTTAGCCAACTGACGGGATTTTTTTGTTCCATACACTCCCAGTATGGGCCTTGAACCGCACAAATGAGACTTTCTTTTACCCGTTCGGTGTAACTTCGATACAGCGGCAGGAGCGACGCCCTCGGCAATCCTGCGAGCTGGAGCTCTAGAAGCAACGAATTGCAGGGCGATCTGGAACCGCAAAACTATTCATCAGTCATCCAAATGTCCATAATAGGAAAACCTGGTGCCTAAACTATAAAACCTGGACGATTTAGCAAATAGAGGAAAGCGATTTGGCCGGATGAATTTTGTTTCACACTTCCGCCAACTTACGGTCGATTTTACAACTCATGAGTGAAACATGACGGGGGGTCGAAAAGATTAAGGCAGCCATATCGTGGTATTCCGTGCGCTCAGTGGGTATCCTGCAAGGTTGCGTTACTGCCAAGGAATGTGGGACCATTTGACTTCTCATGTCCATCCCATGGTACAATGTTTGTTCCCCAGTGGTGATGCTATTTTCCAAGATCATATGGCCCCTGTTCACACTGCCCACATTGTCCAGGACTGGTTTTGTGAGAACTCCTTCGCACGACAGTCACCAGATCTCAGTACTATTGTCCTTTTTGGTCTATTTTGGAGAGTTGGGTGCGTGATCGCTAACCACCCCCATCACCGGTACCTACACTTCCTGTTATTTTGTAGAAAGAATGGAATAAGAGTCCCTCGAAAACCACGCAGGACATCTACATCTACATCTACATCTACATTTATACTCCGCAAGCCACCCAACGGTGTGTGGCGGAGGGCACTTTATGTGCCACTGTCATTACCTCCCTTTCCTGTTCCAATCGCGTATGGTTCGCGGGAAGAACGATTGCCGGAAAGCCTCCGTGCGCGCTAATCTCGCTAATTTTACATTCGTGATCTCCTCGGGAGGTATAAGTAGCCGGAAGCAATATATTCGATGCCTCATCCAGAAACGCACCCTCTCGAAACCTGGACAGCAAGCTGCACCGCGATGCAGAGCGCCTCTTTTGCAGAGTCTGCCATTTGAGTTTGCTAAACATCTCCGTAACGCTATCACGCTTACCAAATATCCATATGACGAAACGCGCCACTCTTCTTTGGATCTTCTATATCTCCTCTGTCAACCCGACCTGGTACGGATCCCACACTGATGAGCAATACTAAAGTATAGGTCGAACGAGTGTTTTGTAAGCCACCTTCTTTGTTGATGGACTACATTTTCTAAGGACTCTCCCAATGAATCTCAACCTGGTACCCGCCTTACCAACAATTAATTTTATATGATCATTCCACTTCAAATCGTTCCGCACGCATACTCCCAGATATTTTACAGAAGTAACTGCTACCAGTGTTTGTTCCGCTATAATATAATCATACAATAAAGGATACTTATTTCTTTGTATTCGCAATACATTACATTTGTCTATGTTAAGGGTCAGTTGCCACTCCCTGAACCAAGTGCCTATCCGCTGCAGATCTTCCTGCATTTTGCTACAATTTTCTAATGCTGCAACTTCTCTGTATACTACAGAATCATCAGCGAAAAGCCGCATGGAACTTCCGACACTATATACTAGGTAATTTATATATATTGTAAAAAGCAATGGTCCCATAACACTCCTCTGTGGCACGCCAGAGGCTACTTTTACGTCTGTAGACGTCTCTCTATTGAGAACAACATGCTGTGTTCTGTTTTCTAAAAACTTTTCAGTCCAGCCACGCAGCTTGTCTGATATTCCGTATGCTCTTACTTTGTTTATCAGGCGACAGTGCGGAACTGTATCGAACGGCTTCCTGAAGTCAAGGAAAATGGCATCTTCCTGGGAGCCTGTATCTAATATTTTCTGGGTCTCATGAACAAATAAAGCGAGTTGGGTCTCACACGATCGCTGTTTCCGGAATCCATGTTGATTCCTACAGAGTAGGTTTTGGGTTTCCAGAAATGACATGATACGCGAGCAAAAATGTTTTCTAAAATTCTACAACAGATCGATGTCAGAGATATAGGCCTATAGTTTTGCGTATCTGCTCGACGCCCCTTCTTAAAAACTGGAACTACCTGCGCTCTTTTCCAATAATTTGGAACCTTCTGTTCCTCTAGAGACTTGCGGTACACGGCTGTTAGAATGTGGGCAAGTTCTTTCGCGTACTCTGTGTAGAATCGAATTGGTATCCCGTCAGGTCCAGTGGACTTTCCTCTGTTGAGTAATTTCAGCACCTGTACTTACCCATTCCTAGACGACTGGAATCTCTTTTGGATGCCAGCGGTTTTCTTAGACTGCATTCGTCATTGTAATGCGTTATGTTTTGTTGTTTAGTAAAGGGACACCGTCTCTTCTGACAGACCTTGTACAATGCAGTCGTTCACAGTGCTGGAGTTGGACGTTGACGAAATTTACATCTCATCCACTCAGTGTCCAGACTCCAGATCGCCTGGTAACCAAATTCTTGAACACGATCTACGTACGCTGCGGACGGTCAAGCACGTTTCCAATCAGATTCAGCGGAGGTTAGGCCCAGCCGCCGCCATGCATAATGCAGGTCGCAATTAGCGGAAGTTGTGCCCTGTGCGGCAAGGCTGTTACCGCAGCCTTCCTGCGCGCGGGCATTAATTCCTTAGTTAGGACAACACCTACCTCCGCTTTCCAGAAATACCCATTGCGTTCCCCACCGTGCTTCCTGGCTTATAAGTAACAATGATGCGCATGCACCAACACGAATTCGCTGTTTGCTGCGCAATGAGAGTCTGCTGTAATTAAGAAGGTGCTGAGCATTAACGGGAGCAAAGTTGCAGCTTACTTCGTGCATAATAATTTGTCAGCCGTATTTCGAGCTAACCAAGTTCTCCGAGTAAACGAGATGTTAGTAACTGTCGACTGTTTTCACTGGTCACTGCGTTCAATAGAACTTTTTAGACACAGTAATGATTAAGAATCTCTGCAAAAATCGTAAGATACATTATGGATTCAAAAAGATCATTTCCATTGAAAATGTAACCTACCAATGCAACGTAAACACAATACGCTGATCTGACAAAAGCTATCGGATATTGATACGCGCAAATACCCACGACTGTCGCGTACAAAAAGTATAGTATTGGCAGATCTGACATTTGTACTCATGTGATTCATGTGGAAAAGTGTGCGACGTGATTAAGGCCATACAACGGGAATTAATAGACTTTGAACACGTAATGGTAGTTGGAGCTAGACGCATGGATTAGATTAGATTTAGATTAGATCAGTTTTTCGTTCCACAGATCTGTGCTGAGGAGATCCTCGTGGATGTGGAACATGTCAATTTTTTTAAGCAGAAATACCAGTAATAATAGTATGAATGTATACAATACATCATTTGTTTCTGTTAAAAAAAATCGTCAATGGAGTAGGAGGAGTTGGCCACTAGTAAGTCTTTCAGGCTCCTTTTAAACTGATATTTATTTGTAACTAAATTGTTTATGTTCTAACATTCTGCGTGGTGTCTGTTTGTTCTATATCGTGTCTCCCTACCACTTTCGCGCAACGACGCTCTGAGCGTGTTTTTTAGGGAATTGACTAGTTTGAACCTAGGACCTGTTGCTGGTAAGGAGACGTAAGACCACACATGACATGTAGAATTCAGAAGAGTTCAGTGAGACTAACGATGATATAACCAAATACTTAATGATTTCAGCGTCAGCTCCACTGCACTCCCTGTAAAGGAATCTTAATACTAACTAAATTTAGTGGAAGGGGTTCAAGGCTTTCCTATTTTTAGTTAGCTGGTAAAATAACGTCGAAAAAGCAGTTAAGTTTACCATTGGAAATTTTATTCTACTCACAAAACATCGTTTATAAATTTCACTATTGATAAAAGGAAATGTTTTAATACAGGATGATAAAAACCAACTGCGTTCAACAAAAATGTGAACGAATATTCCCTGAATGGGTTTCCAAGTTCTACAATGGATCGAAGGATGAGCAATGCCATATCACATCTGTAATCTAGGTTTAAATTAAGTGTCACAAGAGAGAAAACTATCAAAATGGTCTACAGCGACCCTCAATAATCTTTAATTACTTATCTAACTTGTCGTAAATTACAGTGGCTGATGTGGCTTCTCAATAACAATATAACAGAAAAATCATCGAGTTTCAGATTTTTACTTCAAGTGGCAAATGTGAACACCATGAGCTTTAATTGACGATCGACACTAGTATTACGTAAAGGGGATGTAATAGACGAGACTTCTGCAGTTCTGAGTGAAGCCCTATGCGCTCAAAAATGCGGCATCGCGTGCGTTCATTACCTTGTCGGTGTTCGTCAGGGGGCGGCGCACGGCACAGCTCCGTCCAGCTCGCCCTCTCGGAAGCAACTCTCAAGCAACTTCTCCTTACTACAATTTACCGAAGTTGGTTTAAAAAAAACTATCTGGCTGTGTTTTCATCTGACCAATCAGGGTCTCAATGTTAACCTTAAGCTCCGCCTACAAAAATTTTGTCTATCAAAAGAGAAACGTTATACTTTTCGTGGTGGGGCAATGTTTTTTAACATTTGCAACGTAACAGAGACGCGAAAAAGTCTCACGCTAATACTTGCAGCTGGTGTGGTCGTTTTAGCGTTATCGTAAGATCTATACTGTTCTTCTGGAGGGCTCTAGCTTTTAACATTGGTTGGGGGGTGGTCTTGACGTGACAGAGACGCGAGAAAGTCTCACGCTAAAACTAGCGGGTGGTGTGGTCATAGCAGTTAGCTGGCGACGTGGGTGTCCGTCCGTCCCTTATCGTAAGGCCTTCCAGCTTAACACGGTTCTGCTCTCGGCTTCTGTTCTCGTTTCTCCCCTCGGAACTGCGTCTGTCTCACGGTGGGAAGGTATGACATGCATTTAGGCATTCTGGTGTTAGTCTGTGGTATTCCATTTGCTCACTCGTTACTCGTATTACTTTGGTTAATTTAATGTCACGATTTATTCGGAGCTATGTGGCATACTACTGGATTTGCTTATCATGTCAGGGTTTTCATGGAAGGTGTTGAATTTGCCTGACACCTTACAATGTTTGCTGGTAAATTATTGAAGATGAGTGTTCCTGAGTCATGGACCCCTTTTTGAACTAAAGTAAGTGCTTTTAAGTCATTGTGCAGATCATTTTTGTTCCTGGTATTGTATGTATGAACTGAGCCATTTGTTGGAAAAAGAGATATATTATTTAGGACAAATTTCATTAAGGAAAATATATACTGAGAGGCAGTATATAGTATACCCAGTTCTTTGAAGAGGTATCTACAGGACGTCCATTTCGGAAATCGTCTGGGAATTCAGTATTCCGAGATCCTCAGTGTCATTACTGTGCCGAGGATATCAAACTTCAAGCAGTACTCTCACCACAGACAACGCAATGGCTGATGGCCTTCACTTAACGACCGATGGCAGAAGTCTTTGCATATAGTTGTCAGTGATAGGAACAAGCAACACCGTATAAAATAACCACAAAAATCTGTTTGGGATGTACGACAAACGTATCCGTTAGGACAGCCCGGTTAAATTTGACGTTAATGGGCTATGGCAGCAGAAGACCGACGCAAGTGCCTCGCCTCTCCTGGGCTCGCAATCTTATTGATTGGATAGATGAATCGAAATCCGTGGCCTGGGCAGATGAGTCTCGATTTAATTCAGCTGGTAAGAGCTGATAGTAGTGTTACAGTGTGGCACTGACCCCACTAAGTCATGGACCCAGGTTGTCAACAAGGCATTCTGCAAACTATACTACTGGCCATTAAAATTGCTACACCAAGAGGAAATGCAGGTGATAAACGGGTATTCATTGGACAAATATATTATACTAGAACTGACATGTGATTAGACTTCCACGCAGTTTGAGTGCATAGATCCTCAGAAATCGGTACCCAGAACAACCACCTCTGGCCTTAATAAAGGCCTTGATACGCCTGGGAATTGAGTCAAACAGAGCTTGGATGTCGTGTACAGGTACAGCTGCCCATGCACCTTCAACACGATACCACAGTTCATCAAGAGTAGTGACTGGCGTATTGTGACGAGCCAGTTGCTCGGCCACCATTGACCAGACGTTTTCAATTGGTGAGAGATCTGGAGAATGTACTGGCCAGGGCAGCAGTCGACCATTTTCTGTATCCAGAAAGGCCCGAACAGGACCTGCAATATGCCGTCGCGGGTTGTCCAGCTGAAATGTAGGGTTTCGCAGGGATCGAATGAAGGGTACAGCCACGGGTCCTAACACATCTCAAATGTAACGTCCATTGTTCAAAGTGCCGTCTGTGCGAACAAGAGGTGACGGAGACGTGTAACCAGTGGCACCCCATTACCATCACGCCGGGTGATACGCCAGTATGGCGATGACGAATACACGCTTCCAAGGTGCGTTCACTCGATGTCGCCAAACACGAATGCGACCATCATGATGCTGTAAACAGAAACTGGATTCATCCGAAAAAAATGACGTTTTGCTATTCGTGCGCCCAATTTCGTCGTTGAGTACACCATCGCAGGCGCTCCTGTCTGTGATGCAGTGTCAAGGGTAATCGCATCCGTGGTCTCCGAGCTGCTAGTCCATGCTGCTGGAAACGTCGTCGAACTGTTCGTGCAGATGGTTGTTGCCTTGCAAAAGTCCCCATCTGTTGACTCAGGGACCGAGACGTGGCTGCACGATTTGTTACAGCCATGCGGGTAAGATGCCTGTAATCTCGATTGCTAGTGATACGAGGCCGTTGGGATCCAGCACGGCGTTGCGTATTACCCTGCTGAACCCACCGATTCCATCTTCTGCTAACAGTCATTGGGTCTCGACCAACGCGAGCGGCAATGTCGCTATACGATAAACCGCAATCGCGATAGGCTACAATCCGACCTTTATCAGAGTCGGAAACGTGATCGTACGTATTTCTTCTCCTTACACGTGGCATCACAACAACGTTTCACCAGGCAACGCCGGTCAACTGCTGTTTGTGTATGAGAAATCGGTTGGAAACTTTCCCCATGTCAGCACGTTGTAGGTGTCGCCACCGGCTCCAACTTTGTGTGAATCTTCTGCAAAGCTAATCATTTGCATATCACAGCATCTTCTTCCTGTCGGTTAAATTTCGCGTCTGTAGCACGTCATCTTCGTGGTGTAGCAATTTTAATGGCCAGTAGTGTAGTAATGGCTCCATTAAGATGTGGCATGTGTTTGCATGGAATGGGCTGGGTCCTCGGTTATGTTCGGCTTTTTGGGGATCACTTGCCGCCATTCATGGACTTCATGCTCCCAGTCAACGATGGAATTTTTTTGATGACAGTGCGCTCTGTGACCCGGCCACATTTGTTCGCGATTGGTTTGAAGAACATTCCGACCAGTTTGGGCGAATGATTTGGCCATCCAGATCGCCCGCCATGTATCCCATCGAACATTTATGGGCCATAACCGAGAGACCATTTCGTGCATAACTTCCTACACCAACACTTTCGCAATTATGGACGGCTGTACAGGCCGCATGGCTCAATATTTACGCAGAGGAGTTCCAACGACTTATTGAGTCGATGCCACGCTGAATTGCTGCACTACGTCGGGAAAAAGGAGGTCCGACACGATATTAGGAGGTAACCCATGACTTTTATCTCCTCAGTCTAAAGTAATTAAAAGATAATGACACACAAACACTACTGGAAAATATCTGTTATGTAACACGAGAGACTGCAAAAACACCGGTATTAAAGTGGAGGAGCATAACCTTTATGGCAGACATACTAACTGGTTGACTTCAATTTTAACTGACAGAAGTCGAGAATTAATATTAAGGAACTCCATTAGTTTGCACAAGGAATTAATTTCTGAGTGCCGAGCAATCACTACTGACGTACCACAGTGTTCAGTATCGGGTCTAATACTATTCTTATTAAGTACAATGGTGTGCCAAACTGAAGACTGTAAGTAACTTTTGCTTGATGTGGCACTGCCTAGTAACACAGGGGAGGAAATTTGGACTATACATAGAACTACTACAGTAACAGAATTGATATCTGTACTCAAAGACAGTAATTGCACTGATGTCACCGTTATTCATGATTGTCACCAGGACATTACAAAAGGCAGATAAACTGGAAATTATTTTCTGTACTGGTGATGTAAACATTATACTCTATTTACCATGGTTTTCAAGTTCAGTTTTTGCACCAGTTCTGTTAAACTCATATACATTTAATCTCACTGTAATGTAGCCATGGAAGTACATTTATGTGGACAATCTGGCTTTGGTCGTTGAACGGGGAAGTCTTGAAGCTGGTGAAGAGGAACTCTCTGCAGATCCGAGTACAATGCATGAATACTTCCAAAAGTGGGGGTAAACACCAAATCCAGCGATGACCGAAATTATTTGCTTTCATCTTAACAATAGAATGGCCAGTGCAAAAGTAAATATCACCTTTAATGGTCAAGTCCTCCACCGCCAAGCCTTCCCATAATATTTGGGTGTAACTCTTGATAGAATCTTGTTCTACAAGAAACGTATAGAAAACTGCACAGTGAAGCTGAGATCGTGCGTACATCATACGGAAGCAGAGTTGCAGGTACCTCCTGGGGCGCAAGAGCTAAAAACACTGTGATGTTCTCTCTTAGGACTCTGCTGCCGAGTACTGTGCTCCAGTATGGCTTAAAAGTTCATATGTGAGAAAAATTAATGTTCGATTAAATGCAACAATAGGGTCAATAAGAGAGTGCTTCAGACCCATTTCTCTTTGCTGATTACCATCTCTTAGACCCATTACGCCACCGATCTGCGGAGACAGAATGTCCTTCTCAAGGAATATGAAAAATTTATTAAAATTCCCCATCTCCCAATCCGTTCTGACGTGCTTGACTTTAGAATGAACCGATTAAAATTCGGACTGTCACCCATCATAAAGGTAGAATCGCTGCAAGCAGTGGAATTCATCTTGCACAGGAAGTGTTCAAAAACGTGGAACAGCATTGTCTATAAGGAGTATTAGAATCTCAAAACGCTTGGTACAAGGCCATTCGAAGTGAAATTACTGCGAAGAGCTTGGAGGACAATCAACAGGATCCGTACAGGCCATGGCATCTGTGCAGAAAGCTTCCACTGATGTGGAAAGTCTATATCTCGCAATGTAACTATGGCAATACACAATAGACCATCAACATATTGTGACAAGCTCTAGCAGACGAGCTTAACTTGGAAATGTAGATGATTTCTTTGAAGTGACAGAGGCAGCTGTTGAATGGATAGAAAATTTAGATTTTAATTTGTAGAGATAGAGATTTTAGTTTTGTTTATTTTGTAAGTTCCTGCACATATGTGTATTAGTTGCACTTTAGTTTGTATTGATATACGCTAAATAATAATATCAGAGATGGACCCAGAGATGAAGAGCTGATTGAAATTTTCTCTAGGTTATGCAAATACAAAAATATCTGCTGGAGACCTACATCAAGCCAAACTTACAACTGATGAATTACTACAACAACAGCCACAACAACCTGTCCTTTACGAGATCTTGGTGTAATCTTCAGTTGGGTTGGCTATCACAATTTACCCTACATTTTACAAAACTCTGTACATTGAAAGTGAAGTGAGATTCATTTACAGAAAACCAATCAACAGAGTAGAAATATTACGAAGAAAATGAGCCATGTTAAACAGAATGTTTACTTGTAGCGTGTAAAAAGAAATTATTAGAAATGGAAGACAAAATTGGAAGAGCAAAGGATGGAGAAGATTGATTGGTCATGTTCTTCTGGAAGGAACAAACCTGGCATTTGTGTTGATGGAAATAGAGAAATCACATCTCACTCAGTAGCAAAAATCAAAAGAAGGCATAATGTCTAAGGAAGTTTAAATATTTTATGTTTTAGAACTGTGTGTAGTATAAAAAATAAAAGGTATTTGCCATCTGAATTGTCACTTATAACAAATTGCAAGGCACATGTTTACAATAAAATTTGACTTGTGTGCATCCTAGGGACCTTTTGCTCCTCTCTCACTGACTTTTCCTCGACTTTTGTGGTATTACCGAGCACTTACCAGTGAAAAAGTACGCAATATCGGAGATACAAAGAGTGTTGCATTTTTTATGCCCACAACATTTCACTTAATTGTTGCCATTTCAGTATTGTAGAATCCAATTTCAATATTTTGTCTTCACACAATTCAAGAAGTTGTACGTTGAATGGAATTTAACAATCTGAAAATGTTGCCCTAAGGACTAATGATTGGTTCGCAATAAACAAGTATTAGGGGAATAAAAGGTGAGAGGAGTAATACGAAAACAACTTTATCGTGTATGAAACGGAACACAAAAATTTTCATTCAGTGAAAATAGCTTCCAGAGTGAGAAATTTACTAAAAAAATTTCCAAATCAGGATATGGGATTAACTACTGCTGATGTCACTATGACTGGATCGACAGCAAAAGAAATAAACAGCAGAATAAAAGTGACAGTATGGTCACTGTAAACTAAATAGATAAATGATTATGTAAATATACATCTATACTCCACAATCTATCTTTAAGTGTGTGGCGTACTGTACATTTACTACCACTATAATTCTCCCCTTTCCTTTTGCACTCCCATATAGAGAGCCGCGCTGGATTAGCCGAGCGGCCTATGGCGCTGCAGTCATGGACTGTGCAGCTGGTCCCGGCGGAGGTTCGAGTCCTCCCTCGGGCATGGATGTGTGTGTTTGTCCTTAGGATGATTTAGGTTAAGTAGTGTGTAAGCTTAGGGACTGATGACCTTAGCAGTTAAGTCCCATAAGATTTCACGCACATCTTACTCACTCCCATATAGAGCGTGGAAAGAATGATTGTCATTAAACGTCCATGCGATTTCCAACTTGTCTGATCTTCTCGGTCTGATCATGTAGCAAGACGTACTTGGGAAGAAGCAATACGTTCTAAAACGTACGCTCTCGGAATTCCAACAGAAACCTTCTCTGTGGTGCTCAATGCCTCTCGTGTAACGTCTGCCACCGGTGTTCGTCGAGCATCTCCGTAACGCCATCGCTCCTATTACATGATTCCGAGGCGGAACACGCCGCACTTGCTTGCAGCTTCTCTATCCTTTCTTTTCCCCCCAACTTCCCAGACTGCTGGACAATACTCATTACTAGAACTTGCAAGTCTTTTGTAACACCCTTTTTCCGTGGATGAATTACATTTCCTTAACATTCTTCAACAAGTCTCAGCCTTGAATCTGCTACTTTACAATTTTTCTTATCCTCATGCTTAGTTACAATTTCCATGGACCATTTGAAAGATTCTCTTATCACAATAATGTGGAAGGAGTCACATTACAGGATATGTGTACATGATTAGTGCTAACAATGAACGCATTAGTTTTAGTCCTGCTCTTGCAACTAAATGTTTTTTTTTATTGGCTGCCAGTTTTTAAATAGAAATTCGTAAATGGAGTAGAAGCTGTTGTTCAGGAGGAATGATTTTAAATTAGATTTAAAGCTGATTTGCTACACGTCAGATGTTTTATGTTATTAAGCAATGACGAATAATTTTTGTTGCTCCAGTTTGAATTTCTTTCTGAGCCACTGAGAGCTTTAACAAGGGGTAGTAAATGTCACTTTTCACTTTAGTGTTGTAGGTATGAAGATCACTGTTATTCTTAAATTGCGATGGATTATTCACAACGAATTTCATTAGCGAGTATACAGCACTCCGTTATCAGGCCACAAGTGGCCCATCGGAACCATCCGACCGCCGTGTCATCCTCAGATGAGGATACGGATAGGAGGGGTGTGTGGACAGCATACCGCTCTCAAGGTCGTTATGACGGTTTTCTGTGACCGGAGCCGCTACTATTCGGTCGAGTAGCTCCTCAATTGGCATCACGAGGCAGAGTGCACCCCGAAAAATGGCAACAGCGCATGACAGTCCGGATGGTCACCCATCCAAGTGCCAGCCACGTCCGTCAGCGCTTAGCATCGGTATCTGACGGGAACCGGTGTATCCACTGCGGCAAGGCCGTTCAAAAATGGTTCAAATGGCTCTGAGCACTATGGGACTTAACTTCTGACGTCATCAGTCCCCTAGAACTTTGAACTTTCTATGGGACTTAACTTCTGAGGTCATCAGTTCCTTAGAACTTAGAACTACTTAAACCTAACCAACCTAAGGACATCACACACATCCATGCCCGAGGCAGCATTCGAACCTGCGACCGTAGCGGTCGCGCGGTACCAGACTGTAGCGCCTAGAACCGTTTGGCCACTCCGGCCGGCGGCAAGGCCGTTGCCAGTGAGTATACAGGCTGTTCGGAAACTCCTGTTACAGACTGCTACGATTTGTAGAGAGGGAGTGAGTGGATAATATTTTGAATTGGAACCCATGTCCGGGAATGTACAGTTTCGTGTTACATCCATTTGAAAATATGTTGGTGAAGCGACCAATTTTACAAGTAATCAATTATGCGTGGCCCAATGCATCACTTGTTTTACAGTTCCATTCATTAATAGCCAAAGGAATTGCTCGTGTTCTCGTTGACGGGTTCTCTTCAACGTGATGTAGTACGACCAGTTCGGGTGTGCGGCGTCTCCGTGGAGCACCACAGCGTGCCTGCTGAGGTAAAAGTACCCATTCTCGACGCCGTTGCATAATTGTGGCGAAGAGGCTACGCGATGGAGTCGGATATTGTGGAGGACGAACTGCTCTTCCAATACCGCGAGCTTCTCTATTTAGAAGGATCATATCGGTGTATTCTGTAAACGTGTACTCAACTGTTGCCGTAACACCCACAGACACGTGCAGGTCAAAGTGAGTGAGTGTGTGTGTGTGTGTGTGTGTGTGTGTGTGTGTGTGTGTGTGTAAGTACAATCCAACATCTGCACCATTTCAGTGCAGTAACGTGTTCATTGTAAATAAGTATTATAGTCTTAGTCCCAGAAGAAGGCCGCTGCAGTCGTGGCCGAAGCGTTGGTTTTTTCTCCAGCAGCAGTAGTTTTTACATTATGACGCGGTATCATACCCAGAAAACTATTATGTTAACTGGCTCTCGCCGCGGAAGCCTACGCAATTATATATTATAGTAGTTGTATTACACTTTTATTACCTGATAAATAAATAAAAACTATCTTTATTTTAAATTCAGTGCATTAGTATTTGTAAAATGATTCTTTCATATACCGTTCATTAAAAAAATGACGATCAATCCACTTGGGACAAGTGGAATAGTACATTAGTTTATTTGTTTGAGTTGTAAATATTTGTCATGTATTATCGTTTTTCTGATATGTTCTACATCCTGGAGGACCTCCTTACTACGGATCAGTTGGAATGAAAGTAAATCTATTCTAATCTAATCTTTCCTGTTGCTTACATACGTAACAAACAAGTTTTGAAACTGTATTAGCACGGAAACGATGCATTTTCGGATATGGATTCCTGTTCAAAATGTTATGTACTCATCCCCTCTACGAGTCCTAAGAGTTTGTAACTGGATTTTCTGAACGACCTGTATGTGTGTCAACAGCACAGTTAAAATTCCCAGCTCCTTTGAAGAGGTGCCTACCTGACGTCCGTGGGTGAACACCACATACTATACTTGTTGCTTACTTTTGTGCAATCAGCGCCTTCTTTCTAAGTGATGAGTTACCCAAGGAAATCATTTTGTTAGACACTACTGAGTGGAAATATGCAAAACATGTCAGAAGCTTGATAATTTTGTTTCCAAGATAAGCAGTTAAACGAAGATTATACAAAAGCGATCATTAAGAATAATATGTGGTCTTCATCTATGGTCGTCATGCAGGCACTTTAACTGTGCCATCACAATACATATATTCCAACGATATTCGTCGTAAATGCGCCATCAAAATTTGAGAAGAACAGTGATGTCCATACCTACAGCAGTAGAGCGAAAAGTGGTCTTTATTACCCATTGTTGCAGTTTTTAGTGGCTCATAAAAGAGATCAAAATGCGGCAACGAAACTTTTGATCATTTGACCTTTACGTAAAATGTCAGGCACGTAATGAAGCAAATTTTAAATCTAATTTAAAACGACTTCTCCTGGACCAGACCTCCTATTCCGCTGTCGAATATATACTTAAAAACTGATAGCCAGCAAAAAAATGTTAAATTTAATTGCGTGAGCAGGACTAAAAATAATAATGCGTTTATAAACGTAAAGGCAGCTGAACTTAATTATTTGAGAAGCTCAATAACTGGCTTCTTCCCGTGAAGTTTTGATAAACATGTACACCAAGAAATTTGAAACATTGTGCCCTATTTACTCTCATGCTCATGTGTTGCATCAGTTGTTGGTGTGACTATTTGTTGTACAGAATGGAATGAGTGTATTTTTTCAAAATATTGGGAGATTTCATTTTCAGAGAGATATCACTCACCAGCCCTTCTGCTGATTTCTCTCTAATGGAATTTATTGTAACACTAGGTTCATCTGCAACAAGCACGATTATTGCTTGTTGAATATTAAGTGGAAGGCCATTGACATATACAAGGAATATTAGTGGATTCAAAATTTAAACTTGTGGGACTCCCTTTGTGTTTTTTTTTCTCCCATGCGTAAAATTTTCTACCCTCCCGACATTGTCGGTATTATTCAGCACAACTTTCTGCATTCTTTTGTTAAGTATGATTTAAATCAGTTATATGTAAAGCCATCAATTCCATAAAACTTGAGTTTTTGTAAGAGAGTAACACAATCTACACAATCAAATGCTTCAAAAGGTCACAAAAAACACCAACTGGCGATATATTATTATTTAAGGTTTGCATTATTTGAAGGGTGAATGTATAAATAACATTAGCATTTACATTGGAGCAACCCTTCTGGAAACTAAGCTGTGATATGCTAAGTAGATTGTTTCCGCTTAAGTGTGCGACTATTCTTGAGTGCATTACTTTATCGGATATTTTGTAAAAAGATGTCAGTAATTAAAGTGGACAGTAATTGGTTAAGTCTGTCTTGTCACCATTCCTATGAAGTGTTTCAACAATTGCATATTTTAACCCACCTGGAAAAATTCCTTTGCATATATCACTAAGAACATAACTTGTTAAGTTGGAACAACTTTTCAGAGTCCCTAAACGAGCCTTTTTTTAGAACTTTTGTAACTGTATTAATTTCATTGAAGGATGTTGGGTCTACTTCTAGTTGCTTAAAGTGTAGTGGGATGACATTTTATTCTCTTACTTCTTCAACTGAACCATTTAATCCTATATTTGTTGCAGTGTTTTGAAAATAATTATTAAAAGTACTTGCAACTTCCGAATTATCAGTTACAGCATTGTCATTTAGTTTGATTGTTATGGAATCTTCTACACTAAGTGGCTGTCTTGTCTCCCATATGGTTTTAATCTTATTATCTACATTATTTATGTCTGTCCGGAAATGCATACTTTTGGACAGTTTAATGACTTTACTTAAAATACTGCAGTATCTTTTGTAGTATGCAAATAATGTCGGTTAATGACTTACTCTGACTTCTACACAAATTTCCCTCTTCCTCTTACATGATACTTTTATCCCCTTAGTTATTAATGGCTTACTCGTTTTGTTAATAGATCTACGGGATAACTTTTTAGGAAAGCAACTTTGTAGTATTGACATAAATTTATGATGGAATAAACTGAATGTGATATTAGCAACTCTTTCTACATATAACTCGTCATATACCACCCCTTTTACCGTACTCTTAAAACCTTGTTTCCTGTTCATGTTAATAAGCCTCTCATTCCACGTCAGTTAAGTCCTGAAGGCTACACCTTGGCATTTTACGGCACTTAATGTTTCTAGTTATTTATTAGCAATAGCCTAACTGCCCTTTTCACATATTTTTGCACAATAGGTCGTACTTACTTTCAGTGGAAACCGTCAATCCCTGCACCATTCATTGATCCTCTGCAGGTTTTCTAGCAGTCTTCGTGCACTGCAACCTTCCTATAGATGTCATCTGCTGCAAACAGCCTTACGGAGCTTCCAAAGTTACCCATACGATATTTTATATATGTTGTAAACAGAAACGGACTTACGGTGCTCTCTTGGGGTACTCCCAAAATTATCTCAACGTCTATCAGTTTTCTGCGTTAAGAACGGCGTGTAGAGATGTATATGCAATGAAGTTCTGAATCCAATCCCAAATCTGGTCCGATACTCGGTGAGCCCTTCTTTAATTCTCGAAACGAGAGTGCGACATTGTATCGAATGCGAACTTCAGTACGAAAGACAGGAGAACAACCAATTATATTTGGGAACAAACTAGAGGGGAGAGCGAAATATGGCCGTGAGGAAAACTGAGTGGTTGTGGTGTGCCACACAGCCAGTTGAAGTGTTCGTAGGTGGGCTGAAATGATTGTTGAATTACAGTAGAAAAGAAAAGACAAAGAAGACAGCCAGATGGAAGCCGTTCCTCTGCCTACGACCATGTCTCCTTGAATACACCAGTCTTCGTCAGATCATCTTACTTAAGCAACGTCGGGCACATCCAGTACTTGGACGGGTAACTGTCTGGCGGCACGACGTGCTTTGGCTGGTCGTGCCCTGGATTTTAAGGCAAAGGGAAGGAAGTTTGGTGGTGTAAGATTCCTGATCAACAGCCTTTGCGCCAATGAGGTGTTTAAATTACAAACCTGTCCGCTGTCTCTCATGAAGTATGGCCACGTGGCACTGTTGGTGGTGATCTCTCCATCGGGTAGGGTCGTTAAGCTCTGCGGCGCCTTTGGTGCTTTTCGAGATGAGTATGCTATGTGCCGGCAGCATGTTTCACCCCTCCCTCCTCCCATCTTCACCCAACATAGATATAACGTCACACTACACACTCACACACGCTCTAACTCCCTCTCACGTGAAATGTAAGTTGTTATAATATTTCTGAGATGTAATGATTCATGAGAGGAGTCATTATTTCACCCTGAACCCAGTTATTGTATGGAAATCTGTGTTAAAATTTCCTTTCAAAGACAAAAAGTAACCTCAATTAACTGCTTTTATCATTATTATTACTATTATTATGACTGATTCAAAGAATTAGTTCTTTAGTATTCAGTTTCTCTAAGAAAAGAGTTTAGGTCTTTGAAATGAATAAATAACCAAACAGATGTCACTAGACGACGTTTATGTTCAGGGGATTGTGCATGTTAGACTAGAGATCTGCTGCTGCACGCTGACTGTAAGCTGTATTCGATGTCTGCCGGTCGTCGAACTGCGTGCTGAATCATTAGGAATCTTAGTCTACGTTAACAACGGTCTAATTCTCCTTTCTAAGGAAGCCTGTGCATCGAAGTGGATTTGTTTAAAAGTTTTTAAATTAATGCCGTACAGAATTTGCAGGGTCGAACTTCCACAGTCCAAAGAAATGTCTCGCAGGCATGCACAAATACTTGAAAATGTGAGACCATAAGATGGTGGATAATTTACGCAATACACACTTTGTTTATGCTGCCGAGAAATTGGTTTATTGGCTTATTATTCTCACACAAAATCAAAATATGGCCTTCAATGAAAGATGGCGTCCTCTTCCGTAATACATTCGTTCATACTCATTAAGATCAGCAACTAGACTATATCTTTTCACAATAGTTAACATGAAACCAAAGCTCTCTTAGTTCAAGGAACATACAGAGCGTCAGCGATATTACTGCTTTCTCGCAGTCAGTTGCGGGTGCGTACGCTTCAAATAATATCTTGTTTCCCTCACATATCAAAAATCAGATTTAAAATCTTTGGTCTTGCTCTGGTGGTGGTGTTGAAAGGAGATTAAGGTTCGGGTAAGCCGCGCATGTAAACTTCGTTTTATCCTTTGTAAACCCATTGCAGAAGCTGTGCATTGCCCACTCCGGAATCAATAGTACGGGTTGACCCCCTCCGGGACCTAGATATACACACAGATGAAAGTTAGCTTAACAATACTACGGGTTGAACCTAAACTCGGGTCCGCAGCTCGTGGTCGTGCGGTAGCGCTCTCGCTTCCCACGCCCGGGCTCGATTCCCGGCGGGGTCAGGGATCTTCTCTGCCTCGTGATTACTGGGTGTTGTGTGATGTACTTAGGTTAGTTAGGTTTAAGTAGTTCTAAGTTCTAGGTGACTGATGACCATAGATGTTAAGTCCCATAGTGCTCAGAGCCATTTGAACCTAAACTCGGGCACCCTTCCGGGAGCTTGATATACACACAGATGAAAGTTCGCTTGGTAGTCAAAATCGACTATGTGCACTTAATTGATGTTAGGCCAAACTTGAATAATCAGAGCTACAGCTACTACCCTCGATACCCCAGGAAATAAAAGTTTTAAGAGCACAACAGTGCAACACCCCAGTGGCAATGTCCAGACAAGTCTCCGCTGCAGAAGAGGCCACGTCTCGGCAGCGTCCAGCGACGGAAATGGCTGCTCCATGTGGAGACGGTTTGCGGCAGGTCAGCGGGCGTCGAGGAACCTCCAGGACCGGTGGTTCCCAAGCGAGACTCTGATTGATGAACCGCTACTGCAATCGGTGCCTGGTCCAGAGATCTCGCTAGGAAAGAACTTTCCCGGCGCCGCTGAGCGGCAGAATAATTACGGTGGATGTACCAGGATACTGCCGGAACTATTTGTACGTACTTGACCTCGCGGAAACCAGTAGGTTTGCGAGGCGGGCGAGTCCTGGTGGCTATCTTGTTGACCCCTGCTGGGGAGGCGGACGTTTGGAGCGTCTGTCCCGGCGTTTGCTGAGGTGGCCCCTGGAGTTCGCTGTGTAGGCCACCAGCTGGACACTGCTTGACGAGTAGCAGAGACGCAGCACAAAGTTTCAGTACGGATGAAAGAAACCACTCGTGTGAAAAACAGCTTTTCTATATTCATTCACGACATCTTGTCAATAATAGACGCAGGTAAACAGATGTTGTATTTCCAGCTTTCCAAAAGCCTGCAGCATACTGTTGCGTACTAACCAAGTTACTTTAATGTGGATTATCTTCAGAAATATTGATTTCAACACACGTACATGATTTATAACGCAAAGTCAGCTGCACTGTAAGATAGTTTGTAAACGATGCTGTTGCTTACAGGAAGTTATGATCATTGGTCAATGATAAGGAATCGCTCAAGGACTTACGTAAAACTTTGTATGTTCATACATAGACTAGCGAATCTGGCAAATCTTCGCAATTGCTATATATAAACTGAAATGGTGTATAACGTCCAATCTCCTTTCCCCCTCTCTCTACTCATCACTCCCTCCCAATCTCTTTGTTCATCTCCTCTTCCTTCTCCTCCTCCCTCACACTGTCCCTATCTTTCTCACCCATCTCTCTGTCCATCTCCTGCTTCCTACTCTCTCTGCCCATTTTCTCCCCCTCCTCATCTCTCTCTATCTCCTCCTCCTCTCTCTGACCTTGAGCCATCTTTAATGTTCCAGCAAACTAAACCTCGATTGGTAATGAAGTCATTTACAACGAATGAGAACATAGGTTCGGATCATTAATGTAAGACGTACAGGAGAGACCTCTCACGTTGCTGTATGTGTTAGGATAATAACTTCATTTCTCATAGTTTTAATCCGTGAATGGGAAAGATTGGAAAGTTTCGGACGATTCAAGCTACATAGTAGTACTCTAATCGTACGCCAGCGATAAATGCAACATTCCTCTTTTCTCTTAAAACTGAATGCAAGAAAGAAAACAAAATAACACAGTGCTGTGTATTCGTTTAAAATTATATTTACGGAGAAAGACTATATCTGGAAGAAACATTATATCTAATGGTTTAAATGCTCTGATATACAGGTTTAAACTTACAGCGAGAAAGAAAACGAAACTGCACATTTTCACAGCGTAGCCTCTTCTTTCTCGTACTCCGCTTTAACAGAAAAATACTACGTTGTTGAAAAACCCAACTCCGTCTAAATGTTGACAGAGCAACGTTTCACAATTTGAAGTAAAACGGTCACAAACTTTTTTCAGATTTTCGTTAAGTTCATTTCTCGTTATTGTGTCTACGAGGTTTGGAACTTAAACAGTAGCAACCTTTTATTCACAGCCGAAACAAAAGAGTTATATGTTTGCACCTATTACTGTCCTTCAAAGTAGTCACTAGCGTTGTGTAGAACCCGTTGCCAGCGATGTGGAAGGCATAGTATACCGTTAACAGAGCCTGTTGATGGTGCGAATGGAGCGATCTACTACCTGTAGAATCTCTGGAACAGTTCTGAAGCGAATGCCACGAAGTGGTTCCTTCACCTTCGGAATCAAATCAAAGTCACAAGGACTTAAGTCCGCGGAGCATGGTGGATGGTACAGTACTTCCCAGTCCAATCGACAGAACAGAGCATCCACAGCTTGCGCTGTATGCGCCAGCACATTGTCGTGCAAAATGATGGGTGGGTTGCGCAGAAAGTGTCGCCACTTCTTTCGGAAAGCTGCTCGCAGGTGATGCTCCAAAAACGAAAAGTAATACTGTGCATTGACGGTCTGCCGCGGAGAAACGTAATGCGTTAGGATAACACCATCACAGTCGTACAGGAGAATCACCATAACTTTAGGTCGCTTCATTCGCACCATCAACAAAACAGGCTCTGTTAACAGTATACTATGCCTTGCACATCGCTGGCAACGGGTTCTACACAATGCTAGTGGCTACTTTGAAGGACGGTAACAGGTGCAAACATGTAACTCTTTTGTATCGGTTGTGAGTAAATAGTTGCCACTATCTAAGTTCCAACCCTCGTATGAGCACGCTGTTTCCCACATTATATTCGATGTGATTAATATATTTCATGTAGTTGTGTAGTCAGGTGTTAGGCTATCAGACGCAGGCTCACATCCTTGTAGCAGGTGGTCTACCTACAAGGGAGATCAATCATAAGTTCGCTGATTCAGATTATGAAACCCACTTCTTCCCGTTGTGCAATGTAAGCACTCCTACTCTTGGGTATGTTTGTGAAACCGTGGTCGGACAGCGTTATGGATTATTTCTTGGGTCAAAATTTGGTATAAAGGAGGCACGCGTTTAGGTCAGGTCATTTTTCTGAAGTCACATGGTCTGATGTATTTGTGACAGTTGCAAAGAAAAGGTTAAAGGCTTACAAGTTACATGATTTATGCATCTCATAATCAGCAGTCTTCTGTAGCGTCACACTTGAAAATCTTCTGGTCTCTTCTTGTGTGAGTAGTTTATCGTCAACATTCTATTTCTGGCTTTAGAAGGTTGTACTACAGACCAGTGCTTCGAAAAAGACTCCCTAAAACTAAAATATTTTATGGTAACTAATTTCACGTTTTCAGAAATGCTTCTCTAGTAGTTGCAAGACTATATTTGGTATTCTCTCTACTTTTGCCATCGTCAATTGTTTTGGTGCCCAAATACCAAAACTTATCTACTACTTTTAATGTCTCATTTTCTGATCTAATTGTGTCTCCATTGCGTGAATTTGTTCGGCTTCGTTCCATAATCCTTGTTTTATTTGTTTGTACATATTTACCTTTTAACCTTGTATTAAGACATTATCCTTTCCGTTCAAGTTGTATTCCTAGATCACTGGAGTGATTATAATACACTATTACTTTAATCAAACTTTCTTTTGTATTGCATATTCTGATAACTGAATTATCAACACATTATCTTCTACTATTAATATGAGTTCGGTTTAAGCCAAAGTTACTGAATAACCTGAATAACATCTGCTCTGTGGGGTTGCATTAGGACAGCGTTGATATACATGAGGTGGTTCATCCAATAAAGCTCATGCAAAAGCATCGAACTTCTAAATTCAAAAATGCCCACCAGTCACCCGTACTTCCACACAAACGTCAGCTGATACACTTACGAAAAACAGAACTGTTTGTAAAAATAACTTCAATTTAAAATAGTACCCTGGATGCTCAAAATTACTTGTATGAGAATAGGAATTCCTTTATGCAGTTGTTACTGAAATAAAACAGCTCACCCTAGTAGAACAAGTCCATGAACCGAGTCGAAAAATCAAATCGAGATGGAGAGAGTCTCTTACAGAATCATGACTAATTATTTTTATCCATTAGAGGAAAAACAATCTCGGTGCGACAATCGAAACGTTACATAATAGTTTCTTTGGATCTGAGAAATATGACAGTGCTATCTTAGGCACTTTGCCAATAGTGCAAACAGATTACACATTTCATTTGACATACGTGATTGCAAAAGTGGCTTAAAATACCATACTGGATTAAAATGGTAAAAGGAGAGCCGCAAATGCCACTTGCAAACCTCAAAGTTTTTATTTCTTCTCCCTTAACTGTAATTCCTTTTTCAAATTTCTCCTTTGTTTCCTTTACTGTTTGCTCAATGTACAGATTCAATAATGTCGGGGATGATGATACTGTATGTGATCAAAAATATCTGTACGCCTGGATGAAAATGACTTACAACTTTGTGGCGCCCTCCATCGGTAATGCTGGAATTCAGTATTGTGTTGGCTCACCCTTAGCCTTGATGAAAGCTTCCACCCTCGCAGGCATACGTTCAGTCAGGTGCTGGACGGTTTCTTTGGGAATGACAGCCCATTCTTCACGAAGTGGTGCACTGAAGAGAGGTATCGATGACGGTTGGTGAGGTCTGGCAAGAAGTCGGCGTCCCAAAACATCGCAAAGGTGTCATATAGGATTCAGGTCAGGACTATGGGCAGACCATTCCATTACAGGGATATTATTGTCGTGTAACCACACTTCCACAGACCGTGCATTATGAACAGGTGCTAGATCGTGTTGAAAGATGCAATCGCCATCCACGAAACATCGAAGTAGGCCTGTGCTGTGATAGTGCCACGCAAAACAACAAGGGGTGCAAGACCCCTCCATTAAAAATAAGACCACACCATAACACCACCGCTTCCGAATTTTATTGTTGGCACTACACACGCCGGCACATAACGTTCACCGGGCATTCGCCATAGCTACACCTTGTCATCGGATCTCCACATTGTGTACTGTGATTCGTCACTCCACACAACATTTTTCCACTGTTCAATCGTCCAATTTTCACGCTCCTTACACCAAGTGAGACGTCGTTTGGCATTTACCGGCGTGATGTGTGGCTTACGAGCAGCCGCTCGACCATGAAAGCCAAGTTTTCTCACCTACCGCTTAACTGTCATAGTACTTGCAGTGGATCCTGATGCAGTTTGGAATCCCTGTGTGATGGTCTGGATAGAAGTATGCCTATTACACATTACGACCCTCTTCAACTGTCGGCGGTCTCCGTCAGTCAACAGACGATGTCGGCCTGAACGCTTTTGTGCTGTATGTGTCCCTTCACGTTTCCACTTCCCTATCACTTCGGAAACAATGGAATTAGGGACGTTTAGGAGTGTGGAAATCTCTTGTACAATCGTATGACACAAGTGACACCCAATCACTTGACCACGTTCGAAGTTCATGAATTCCGCGGAGAGCCCCATTCTGCTCTCTCACGATGTATAATGATATGGAGTACCTGGCAGTAGGTGGCAGCACAATTCACCTTATATGAAAAACGTGTATTTTTTGGGGTGTCCGGATACTTTTCATCTCATAGTGTGTAACTGATACCAAATGTCCAACAAAATGATGGCGATATAGATGAATTTTTAAACAATTGTCACACATCACCTAAATCGCTCAAAATATTTGATTTATCGTCCGGTTGGGAACGCCTGCACTTTCCGCTACCTGGAGTCACGGCAGAAGCGGCGCATCCCGCACCGCAGGCCGGGAGCTTGTAAGACGGGCAGAGGGGCCCAAGGCGGGATAAGGCGCCCCCAGCCGCTCGATACGCCGCCTGAGACCAGAACCTACTTCGCTGTGCGGGCCCAGCTCCGTGCCCTACCCAACTAATCTGCCACAGGCCGACCAAAGAGACAGCCGGGCCTTCCGTCCCGTGGTGTCCCAGAGACTTACTGCCGCCCTCCAACCGACTGGAACTACACTGCAGCCTGTGACCCAAAATGACGGGTGCTATAAAACATCGCTACTCGGGTAGTAAAGTCTGCTGATTAATACATTACTGGAAAAAAAATTAGTACACCATTTCAAGGTTTCCTGTTCACTCAAGGTTTATTGTTGTAAGAATGCATATAGAATACACGAAATGATCCGCAGCACAAGTGGTTCTGAGGTACCAGGTGTCAACCCATACTGAAACACCCGTTTTAGTACGTGGTTTAGTCTCCTTGGGCGGCAATGTAGGCGTTGACTCTGGCATCCAATCGTACTTTCAGATGTCGAATACTGTCCTGGAATACGTTATGCCACGCCTACTCGACCCGATCGCGTAGTTCTGTAAATTTGTTGATTGATGAATTCCATGAATCACCTCTCGATCAATCGTATTCAACAAATGCTCGATTAGTGACAAACCCAGAAAACGTGCTAGCCAGGACAGTTGCTGCACGCCTTACAGTGCACGTTTACTTTCACGAGCAGCGTGTGGGCGGGGCACTATCCTGTTGGAACCACACGTCACTTCCTGTCGCAAAGATGGCAAAAGAACGGGTGTAACAACATTATGCACGTACCGAGCGTTGTTAGCGTTCCCTCCAGAAACACCAAAGCTGAACGAGAGTTGTACACTCATGGTCATAATGATAATGCTGATACATGGTGAAACAACGCTCTGGTGGGCGGTTTGAGGATTTAAATCACCTCGGGGTATGACCATACTGTTCATTTGACCTTCGGTCGTCGCACGGTGGCGCTGGCAGCAGTCCACATACGCATGAGTGTGTTGGTGCATCTCAGAGTACGGTGCAGCGAGTAAGCGTGCAGACGTTATCAGACGTGCTAATGGTCACTGTTTGTTGAAAATGGCTCAAAGAATACATATTGATGACGTTATGATGGGTAGAATACTAGGGCGACTGGAGGCTGGTCAAACACAGCAGTTCGTAGCACGGACCCTCCGTGTGCCACAAAGTGTGATCTCAGGAGTATGGCAACGATTCTAAGAGGCAGGAAACGTGTCCAGGCGCTACAGTATGCGACATCCACAATGTGTAACACGACAAGGAGACCGATATCTCACCATCAGCGCCCGAAGACGGCCACGGAGTACTGCAGGTAGGCTTGCTCGGAACCTTACCGCAGCCACTGGAACAGTTGTCTCCAGACACAGAGTCTACAGACGACCGAACAGGCATGGTTTATTCGCCCGGAGACCTGCAAGGTGCATTCCACTGACCCTTGGTCACAGGAGAGCCCGTAAAGCCTAGTGTCTAGAACACAGTACATGGTCATTGGAACAGTGTTCCCAGGTTATGTTCACGGATGAGACCAGGTATAGTCTGGATAGTGATTCTCGCCGGCTTTTCATTTGGTGTGAACCAGGAACCAGATACCAACCCCTTAATGTCCTTGAAAGGGACCTGTATGTAGGTCGTGGTTCGATCTTGTGGTGTGGGATTATGACTGGTGCACATACATTGCTGCATGTCTTTGATAGAGGAACTGAAACAGGTCAGGTGTATCTGGTCGTCATTTTGCACCAGTATGTCCGCCTTTTCAGGGGTGCAGTGGGTCCCACCTTTCTCCTGATGAATGATAACGCATGCCCCACCGAGCTGCCATCGTGGAGGTGTACCTTGAAATAGAAGATATCAGGCGAATGGAGTGGCCTGCCTCTTCTAAAGACCTAAACCCCATCGAGGACGTCTGGGATGCTCTCGGTCGACGTATCGCTTCACGTTTTTAAACCCCTACGACACTTCAGGAACTCCGACAGGCACTGGTGCAAGAATGGGAGGCTATACCCCAGCAGCTGCTCGACCACCTAATCCAGAGTATGCCAACCCGTTGTGCGGCCTGTGTACGTGTGCATGGTGATCATATCCCATACTGATGTCGGGGTACATGCGCAGGAAACAGTGGCGTTTTGTAGCACATGAGTGTAGCTTATCGCACTCCAGACACTACGGCCTGGGGTGGGGATAGTGTGTGTTGCACCAGTGCACTCTACGATGTAGCGTTCACCAGGTCTACGTCGTGCACGCAAACGAACATCAGTTACGCGCAGGCAGATTCTGCTTTCATCACTGAAGATTAAGACGCACTATTCCATCTTCCAAGTGATCCTCTGAAGGCACCAGTCGTACCTTGCAGGTTGATGCTGTGGCGTAAGTCGAAGACCGACTAGATGTGTGCGGCTCGTAGTCCCACTGCTAACAACCGGTTCGCAGTAGTTCGTGTTGACACGTCAGGTCTCACAAGTCATCTTATCTGTGATAGCTGTACGATCTGCAGCTGCTGTCATTACAATGCGACGATCCTGGGGGCGTCCGTGCTGCGTGGGCGTCCAGAACCCTGTCCGCCGTGTGGGAATGTTCACGTGATCTCCGATACCAGAATAGTTGCATAACTGTCGAAGCACGTCCTTGTTGTGTGGAAATTCTCCGGAAAGACCATCCCAGTACTGCGAAGGCCACAATTTGGCTCCTTTTTAATTCGTTCAGTTGACTGTAGGATGCACGAGTGCGTCTCCGTTGCATGATTGCCTGCTTAGTTCACACGTTTGCGCCAGACTGAGCCTTCTCACTGAGAGCATTCCCTTTTAAAGGGTAGTTATACATGGCGCCCTGGTAGCTACGCCGTTACGCTATCTGTTGGCTGACTATAACGAAACCATTATTAGTACATACTATCCCTCAGGTGTTATATGACATCATCGGATCAAAATCAACGTCATCGTTGCAGATGTAGTATTTTTCCGGCAGCGTATATACACTAGCTGATCAAAAGCATCGGGACACTAATTAGAGAGAGAGAGAGAGGGAGAGACAGAGAATTTTTGCCTTTATGTCGGATTGAACTATGCTGGGAACATTTTCAATAACGTGTCTGTTCGTGGAGTGTTGTGACTGACGATTCACAAACACAACTTTTATTGATGTAAGTTCACCAGTTTGATGACTGATCATAGAAACGAAAGGTAACAAAAAAATGGCTCTGAGCACTATGGGACTTAACTTCTGAGGTCATAGTCCCCTAGAACTTAGAACTATTTAAATCTAACTAAGCTACGGACATCACACACATCCATGCTCGAGGCAGGGTTCGATCCTGCGACCATAGCGGTCGCACGGTTCCAGACTGTAGCACCTAGAACCGCTCGGCCACCCCGGCCGGCGAAAGGTAACAATAACGAAAAATGTCTCCTAATCGAGGCAAACAAAAGTTCACTTCCAATTGGCCACAAAGGTTCGTTGTAACACACTCATACATTAGTAACAGTCCAATTCCGAGACGAAGACGTAATCTTCACGGTCTCAGTAAACTGAACTTTGGACCAGGTTCTAGCCCCTAAATAGTAGTCTCCAGCCAATCAGGTTTTGGCGTAGTGATACTTCCTGCAGGCCGTGGCTCGAGCTCCCCCTACAGGAAGTAGTGTTCGACATGTCTGTTTCCATTATCTTGTATGTAAATAGCCGGTGTTTGCCGTGGTGCTTTTGTGTACGCCTTATGCATAGACAACCTTGTCTTCTGTGGTGTTATATGGGTTGCCGGCCCTCAGGGGCTACCTTGGCTCCGGTATAACATGGGGGAAAGGCGGCCCATTCTTCCTCAAGAGCCATATCAGAGAAGGCAGTCATGTTCGACGTTGGGTTCTGCCGCGATGTCATCTTTCTAATTCATCCCAAAGGAGTTCTATTGGATCCAGCTCGGTACTCTGGTCACGCCAATCTCTTTCAGGAATATTATTTTCCTCAAACCATTACCTCACGGATACTGTTTAGCGATGGTGATAAAAAACAGTCATCGTCTCAGAACTGTTTCTCTACTGTACACAGTACAGAAAGCTGTAAAGGCTGGTCACATCCTTGGGTATTTAGCGTTTTCATAAGCGCAGTAAGGGGGCGACACCACAACCATGAAAGACACCCTATACTGTAATACCAGCTCCTCCATAATACACATTTCGCACTACACATCACGACAGGTAAAGTCCTCAAAGCATTCGCCATAACGAAACCCTTCCATCGGTTTGCTAGACAATGTAGCGTGATTCATCATTCCAGATTACTCGTCTGGAGTCACAACTGTCCACTGGACTCGCTCATTACACCGGCTGGAGCATTGCTTAACACTGACTTCAGAAATGTTTGGCTTATGAGGAGCTTCTCGACCATAGTACCCCATTTTTAACTGCTTACGAAGAGAGTGTCACCTGGACTATTGACATCACTTTGGAACACCGAATGATTCTTTCCGCTGATTTCATGCGACTTCTTACAATCACCCTCTGTAATGCTAGATGATCCTTGTCCTTCACTTCACGACGTCCAACTTGCCTTGTTTTGGCTGTGGGTATCCACTTAACAGTCATAGCATCGAACATTGTCGTAGGGATATCAGGATACTTTTAACCGCTATCGTATAGAGGGTGGTCAAAAACAGTCTGAAAAGCTTGTAACAGTGTTAAAATATTCGGTACGTTGCGACGTTTCCGGGTTAATTAGCACTGAAGTCGTTGCGAGCAAATCAAGCGGCCCATTAAATTCAATTAGTGTCAATTGTTTTCATAGCGTAGTGATGTCCATCCCGATAGCTGAATGGTCAGCGTGACGGACTGCCGTCCTAAGGTGCCCGAGTTCGGTTCCCGGCTGGGTCGGGGATTTTCTCCGCTCAGGGACTAGGTGTTGTGTTGTCTTCATCATCATTTCATCTGCATCTGGCGCGCAGGTCGCCCAATGTGGCGCCGAATGTAATAAGACGTGCACCAAGGCGGCCGGATCTGCCCCGTAAGGGGCCTCCCGGCCAGTGACTACTTAGCCTTTGGCTCGGGTTCGGCCGGCCGAAGTGGCCGTGCGGTTAAAGGCGCTGCAGTCAGGAACCGCAAGACCGCTACGGTCGCAGGTTCGAATCCTGCCTCGGGCATGGATGTTTGTGATGTCCTTAGGTTAGTTCGGTTTAACTAGTTCTAAGTTCTAGGGGACTAATGACCTCAGCAGTTGAGTCCCATAGTGCTCAGAGCCATTTTTTTTGGCTCGGGTTCGATCTTTACTACCGTTCCATTCCCAGTTTTTGTATCGCTCTAATGTTCGATTTCAGGAAACTCCCTCCGGCGGGCCGTTTGAATTTCCGCACACAAGGGCCTGACTGGCTAACTTCAGTGATAATTAACGCGGAAACGGCACAAGGTATTGTATTTTTTCTTAACACTTATTTCTCAGCCCAAGCTTCTTAGATTGCTTCTGACCATCCTGTGTACGTGCATATCTAAGTTCCTTTATCTAAGTGACAGCCGACAAATAACGGGAGGAAACTGGCTAAAAGCGCGAGAATCACTAGGAAAAATCAATAAGTAAAGACAATGTTATTCTGCTCCATAGATCGACAGCACTGGCTCAACAATATCATGCCTTAAGCTCATGGTTGTTCCTGTTCGTTAGCTGTTTTGGTTCATGTAGTAGCTTTATTCGTAGGGATTTCACAGTATTTTATTGCGAATGCCCAATTTTCCGTATGCTCCATGGAATAAATGAGAGGAGTGATACGTTTTCTGTCCTCTGAAAGAACTAAAACTGCTGCTATTATTCACAGAATTTTGCTGCATTATGGTGATAACTGTCTCAGTGAACTTAAAATTAGCTAGTGAGAAATGGCTTGATTTGTGGAAGTGTATCCTTCTGCTGCAGAGAGTGTTCGGGGAAGCCTTCTCACGGACTGCGCGGCTCCTCCCGTCAGAGGTTCGAGTCCTCCCTCGGACATGGATGTGTGTGTTGTTATTAGCTTAAGTTAATTTAAGTTAGTTTAAGTAGTGTGTAAGTCTAGGGAACGGTGACCTCAGTAGTTTCGTCTCTTATGAATTCACACGCATTTGAACATTTGGAAGCCTTCCATTTCGAAAAGACGGGCAGGAACAAGGATCCAGCTAAGCTAATGATTCGTGATAAGAGTCGTGGTTGAATTGATGATACTGCTCACTACCCGAACATCAGCCACCGTTCAGCATTTGCAATAGTCCTTGTATCTCTAACTATCGCGAATTCTGCACTTGTTGGATACCACGTCATCTCAAAGATAAATACAAGAGGAAAGGTTAGAAATGGTATCATATTTAGGAGAAAAACTTTCTCAGTCGTATAGTAACCACTAATGAAATGTGGGTTACTCACTGACTAGGTAGCAGAGTACGATGTGAACCTTCATTGCCACCTACAGGAAAAAGTTTCAAAACCCAAGATTCTACAGGAAACTTCAAGATGACAGCGTTTTGGCATATGATGACAGAGTCCTTACATTCGTAAAGGTCAAGCAATAAATAGTGAAGGCTACTATGAATTGCTGCGAAACATGAAACCCAAAATCAAAATGAAGAGGAGACGGAAACTCTCAGAGCCTGTGACTTAGCATCAGTAGAATTTCCGTCCTCATACGGCTGGGAATACAGTTCCAGAATCTTGGTTCTGAGCTGCTGGAGCACTCACTGTACAATCGTGACCTCGTTCCACGCGATTTTCATCCTTTTCATCTGATTAAGGAGCAACTGTGTGAACCCCAGTTTCTGTGGGATCTAGAGGTGGTGCAAAAGTAAATGTGCACGATATTACATTTTTCCACGTCGGAATTAGGAGAGATGTCAAGAGAAGGACCAAATGCATAGAGCCCGAGGGAGATTATGTAACGAGATTTGTTCCTTCCAATGCCGTTTCCACAACAATTTTTTAATTAGCTTTACTTTTTGACTTTTGCAAAGACGGAATAAAAACTAAAATGTTTGCAGTCGCCGCTAGCAGGGGGCACTATTTGCCACTTTTATAACACTTCGGAATGCATACAGGATGATCAGAAACAATCTAAAGGGCTTGTGCGGGTGTTGCAGGGTAAGCTACGCTAAGAAATAATTGTTAAGAAAAAAATTCGATGCTTTGCGCCGTTTCCAGAGTTAATTAGCACTAAAGTTAGCCAGTTAGGTGCGCAAATTCTAGTACCCACCACAGACGTTTAGTTTCCTAAAGCCGAATAAGAAAACGACACAAAAATTGGACATTGGACAAACCAGAGTGAAATGCTGCACGGTCTCATGCTATATTATATACGCAATGAGGACGATTTACACTAAATGTTTCTAGCGGGCCACTTGAATTTACGCACACAACTGCCTGATTGGCAATCTTCAAGCTAATTAACTCGGCAACTGCAGAACGTATCGAAATTTTTTCTTAACAATTATTTCTCAGCACAACATACCCTGCAACACCCTTACAAGCTTTTCAGCCTGTTTCTGGCCAACCTCTATAATAAACTGAGAAATTAGAGCAATAAAAATTAGTTTTGTGTCAATGCCTTCGATTTATAGTGTCGCGTTGCTGTCGGGACGTGGATCCCAGGGCAGAAGTGGAATCACCTATTCGTAGGTTAGAAAAAGTTGCCACTTCATCGCCTGGACGTAAGTTGTAGAGTTGGTGGTGACTGGAACCTCACAGCGTGTATTTAATGTTGTTTTCATACAGAGAGGGGACAGCAGCATGAGAGGCGCCTGCACCTAGAGGTCGTCGGTGGCTGCAGAGGCGCCATGCGCCGATTTCGGCTCGAATGACAGGACGCATACCAGTAGCAGAGCAACATGGATATTATTTGTTTAAGAAAGGCGGTGAACATACAGTTTCAGGTAGTCATTCCACAGGACTTCACCCATAAGTCACCGTACCATGTGTTTTAACAAAAGCAATTCAAGCATTCTGGCGATAAATGTGTAATTTCTAGACCAGTAACGTACATTTTCAATAACGCGAAAAAATAAAGAACGGTCTGTTTGATGCTGAATACTATAAACATTCTGTATCACATAAAAGAACTTCATGCAATAGAGTCATGATTTTGTGTCCACGCTCAAAAAATTGCTCTGAGCACTATGGGACTTAAAATCTGAGGTCGTCAGTCTCCTAGAATTTAGAACTACTTAAACCTGACCAACCTAAAGACATCATACACATCCATGCCCGAGCAGGATTCGAACCTGCGGTCGCGCGGTTCCAGACTGAAGCGCCCAGAAGCGCTCGGCCACAGCTGCCGGCTGTGTGTGTCCAGGCATGAAGGATGATGCAGATACTTTAGAAAAATAGGAACAGCCGCAAACCTACCAATGTGAACTCGTTTCAACTGTATAAGACACCATCCCACGACACTATATGTGGCACATATGACCACTAGAAGACTTGGGAAACTTCTTGTAGTACATATTGGATGAGACTGAAGTTGGGTGATTGGGCACAGTGTTCTTGGAGGAACACATCTCCCTGGGGCTGTGGTATCAGTACCAATGTAATGGATTTTGTCCATGACGTGTGATGTACTATTCACTGTTCGTCGATGAACAGCAGAGGTGTAGGCAAACAGTTGCTTACAGTTCCCCACACCATGAAGTCAAACAGGAAAGAATGAAGATTACAGTTTAACATCCCATTGACAATGAGGTCATGAGCACAAACTCGGAATGATTTTTTTAGGATAGGGAAAGAAATCGGGCTTCCCATTTGATTGGGACCATCTCTACATTTTCCTGGGGCGATTTAGGGAAATCACGGTAAACCAAAATGTGTAAGACCGGATTTGAGCAGTCCTCCTCCAAGATGCTAGTTGAGTGAGCTAAACACTGCTTCATGTCGTTTGGTATGACGCCTAGAGTGGGTCTTCGTAAGCCCCGTACTAAGCTTTGCTATTGTTTGTTGTTGTGGTCTTGAGTCCAGAGACTGGTTTGATGCAGCTCTCCATGCCAATCTATCCTGTGCAAGCTGCTTCATCTCCCCGTACCTACTGCAACATAGATACTTCTGAATCTGTTTAGTGTGTTCATCTCTTTGTCTCCCTCTACGATTTTTACCCTCCGTGCTTCCCTCCAATACTAAATTGGTGATCCCTTGATGCCTCAGAATATGTCCTACCAACCGATCCCTTCCTCTAGTCAAGCTATGCCACAAATTTCTCTTCTCCCCAGTTCTATTCAATACCTCCTCATTAGTTATATGATCTACCCTTCTAATCTAGAGCATTCTTCTGTAGCACCACATTTCGAAAGCTTCTATTCTCTTTTTGTCTAAACTATTTATCGCCCATGTTTCACTTCCATACATGGTGTGGGGCGGCGGGTGGAGTAATTGTTATTAATAATGTAGAATGTAATGTAGAAAAGATGCATTTCCCGGCTGATTAGCAACATATGTGAAGCGGCAAGTGGAATATTGTTATATATGTGTTCCTATTATTTATTTAATGCTGTTGTTTGCCATTCTCAACACTGGCGCTCTAACTACAATATTGGCAACCCAAAAGTGATTAGCAAAACGTGAAGCCTGTAATTAGAATTCCTAGTGCCCACTTCATCTGAGAAATACACTTATAGCTACGGCTTATAGCTCTGAGGAATTAGGAGATTGTCTGGGATTCATAACCAAAAACGATTCTCTCTAAAATGTTCACTTTATTCTGAAAGTCACAGACCAAAAAGAATCCACACAATCCAACTACCAGAGCAGTACAGAGTCTAATGCGCTGATGCAACTATAACTGTTCAAATTAAAGGTTTAAGTGAATGCTCGCCATAATTTGATGATAATGTTCAAACGCCACGCTAAATAATGGTAGAATGTCTTTCCCATGGCGGCACGTGAAAATACCACATACGCAAACTGAAGATAGATCATTAAAGTCATCCCAGAATTAACACTTCACTCGAATACGATTTCATGGTTACGCGTGTCCCCAGTAACTTATTATGGCATCAGAGGCTGTTTATAGCAATGATACCAATGCGACGCGAGTCCCGGCACAGATGGTGCGCTAATCAGCGTCTGGAGAGAACTGGGGCCTTTTTTTCTCGCGCAGCGTTCTTATATATAAAACCGCGGTGCGGACGGCTAAGCGAACGCCTGATCAAATCCTCTCTCCCAGCTAGCTGCTGGGCTAGTAATGCACCACCTTAAGTTATCGAATAATTCATTGCTTCCTTTGCTGATGGCCGATGAAGCTCTCAATTTAAATGTGCAATCAGCACACGTGTAAGTAATCATAATAATAGTCTGACGTGGCTAAGTCAAATATTTTAGGCGAGAGTATTAATTTAATTACACTACACGCAGTAGATGAGCTCTGAACTTGCCGTTTGGAGAACGCTATCACTATAGTTTTATAGTTATTCAGTTGAAACTTCTCACATCTTTATGATTTTAGCGGATCTCCATTCTACTTACATTTAAACATCCTAGCCTTATTTATTCGCCTACTTAATCTATCTTGCTTCCTTAATTTTTAAGACAAAAACCAGAAAATCATGAATTTCATCTAAAATTTTAATTTCTGATATCCAGAACACTGTTTCTACTAAATTATTATGCAAAAGGAATATAAATATAAATTTTTAAGTTTTTAGCTCTTTTTTGTTGCGCCAATCATTTTTACAGAAAAGCGTCCAAATTTCGAAAATGGTTAAATTTATTGAACTGGTATTCAACACATATTGATTTAGTATTACTCCTGACATGCTAGAAACATTTCAGGTTATTTACTTGATTTTTAAAGTATTGCGCAACATTTATGACGTCAGAGCTAGTTACAGCGGACTGGCTGGCACACAATGGAAAGACTGATGAGAATTTTATACAGCGTGAGTAGGCTGCTTCCCTATAATGGCTACACTCCATACAAATACTTTCAGAAAAGACTTCCTAACACTTAAATCTATACTCGATGTTAACAAATTTCTCTTCTTCAGAAACGCTTTCCTTGTCATTGCCAGTCTACATTTGATATCCTCTCTACTTCGACCAAATAACAACACTCATTTACTACTTTAAGCGTCTCATTTCCTAATCTAATACCCTCAGCATCACACGATTTAATTCGACTACATTCCATTATCCTCGTTTTGCTTTTGTTGATGTTCATCTTACATCCTCTTTTCAAGACACTGTCCATTCCGTTCAGTTGCTCTTCCAGGTACTTTGCTGTCTCTGACAGAATTACATTGTCATCGGCGAACCTCAAAGTTTTTATTTCTTCTCCATGGATTTTAATTCCTACTCTGAATTTTTCTTTTGTTTGCTTTACTGCTTGCTCAATATACAGATACGCTATTATAGTTCTTCAAAATGCAGGCGTCCGTCTGATTGAGTAATAGCAGGGTCGACGTCTTTAGATTGCATCCGTTGTCAACTACGAACCTGTCTCTTAACAGGTATGATCACTGTTAGATTTCTAGCTGATTACTAGCGAAAGGAAGTCTTGAAATGGAAACAGTTAAAGAATTTTGAGATCTTCATGAGCTTATTTTTGTACATGAGTTAATTGTTTGTATTCGGTCTTTTGATATGGGCAAGTCCTTTAATGGAGATGTCAGTTTATTAGTCCTCTCTATACTAATTAAGGTGAGTTTGGTATTATGCACAAATGAGTTGAGGTGTCGGAGAAGGTTATTACGTTGGAAGAGGAGAAGATTAGTGTTTAACACCCGTCGACAACGATGTCATTAAAGGCGGAGCACAAGCTCTGATTAGGGAAGGATGGAGAAGGAAAGCAGCCGTGCCCTTTCGGGGGAACCATCCCAGCATTTGCCTTAAGCGTTTTAGGGAAATTACGGAAAACCTGAGTCAGGATGGTTGCACGCGGGTTTTAACCGTCGTACTCCCGAATGCGAGTCCAGTGTGTACGATGGTCATAACGTTTTGAAACAGAATTTTTCCTAGTATTTTGATGCGAATTGATGTGAATCACGTAAGACAGCAATTACGTGGGTCATATTTACTTCTTTTCCCTTGTAGATAAGGGTAACCTGTGCTTTATTCCAATTTCGGGGAACATATTTCTTCTGGAGGAATTAATGTCAAGAGTGGAGCTAATGCACTTCGTAAGTTCGGTATGGAACACCGAGGTTTCATTAGGCTCTGGGGCCTTGTCCGTCAAGTCTGTACACTTGCTATATTTTCATTTTGCGCTGGTGTGTGGGTGTTTGCTGGTTTTATAAATGCCAGCTGAGTCAGGGGCAGTAGTGTGGAGGTACGGATGCTGTCGGCGTCTGCACCTTCAGCTTGACAAAGTGCTGGCCCACCGCTAAACTCGGTAACAGGCTTGGGCGTTTCCTCGGCTGACAGTAAGCTGGTCTGCCTACGTCACAGGCGACGTGCTGACACGGCGCGTGGGAGGTGAGCCCCGAGGGACGCGGCGACGCTAGCGCCGCCAGAGCCTGTCGCCGGAGGCTCCAGGGAGTTCCCTGGCCCAGGCTGCACGTTGCCCATCGCTGATTGCTTACCAGTACTGGAACAAGTGCACCTCATTCTGAGTTCACGACAGACATGGAACACCTACAAAAACTGTGAGGTCGTTTTCTCTCGAATGCAGTTGGTATCTGCCACTGGCATGGAGGTGACTTTTGTCGTACAAAACACTCTGAAATACATTTGCGTGTCTTCCTATTCCATACTAGTCATACTATGTTACAGATTAAACAGGACAATTCAAAATCTTAGTGGCAAATACCTAGAAGTGACGGATCACGTCATGGGGAACAACTTTCGTTAGAAATAGAATGTTCGCTGACGCTTTTAGCGATGCTAGACGTCCTTTAGAATTCTCCGGCCCTGTGTCGACGAGATTTCACAGAACGAGCAAAATCCTGTAACAATGTGTGTAATTTACCCCAGTAAATAGATAAAATGATTTCAATAAGAAAACAGTGAGAAGTGAAGAAATATTTTTTAGAAGCTAATCAGGCACTTCAGTTTTGCTTGACCTACCTCCTTTCAGATAACTGGCTGATAGGCAACACGCTCACTCACACGCACATGCGCGCGCACACACACACACACACACACACACACACACACACACACACACACACACACATATATATATATATATATATATATATATATATATATACACAGGGGTATAATCAGTTTATTTTTAGATGATGCCGGAAAGTGTCAGCGAACGCTTTGTCTGTAACAAAAATTGTTTCTGATGACGCCATCTATCATCCGTTGTTATTTACTGCAAAGATTTGGAAGCGATAATAGTACCAAAACCTTAGTCTCAACTCACAGCCGCGAAGTATGAGCCACACGGAGTATTTATTTAATTTTTTTTACTGCTTGCCGACATTTTTTCCATATAACACATTTGCTTTGAACTTCTGACTTATTGTGATTGATAACAAAGCTTTGTTCCGACGCAATAATAATAATCTTAGTAATAACAATTGATGAGCAGGAAATGGTTCAAATGGCTCTGAGCACTATGGGACTTAACTGCTGTGGTTATGAGTCCCCTAGAACTTAGAACTACTTAAACCTAACTAACCTAAGGACATCATACACATCCATGCCCGAGGCAGGATTCGAATCTGCGACCGTAGCGGTCACGCGGTTCCAGACTGTAGCGCCTAGAACCGCACGGCCACTCCGGCCGGTGAGTAGGAAATAAAATATTCATGTATGTGCTAAAAATGAAGCAGTTAACTCACTGGTTTACTAATATTTTACCCATAGTCGATCCTATATTTTCTATTTAAATTTACGAATTTGTCTTACACACTTCTCTCAAAATTATGTAATTTTTGGTAGGAATTCTTTATAAATCTATCTTTACTATTTGTTGAAGTGATGAAGACTGGCGATAAGACTGTTTCAGATGTTTTCGTCGGTGTAGTATACCCGATAAAATATGGGCATGTGCATCGCCGCTGGAAATTTCTCACAGCCAACAGATAAGATGTACACGTAAAAGACATGTGTCTCTGAAATTATCAGAAAAATACTTATGAGATATAAGGAAAGAAGGGAGAACAATAACAATAGTAGAGCAAAAAAGAAGAGTTGGCATTACAAGCAGTGTAATTTAGAGACACTGCCATACTGTGATACTGCTCTGTCTATATATACAAAAAATAATGACAGAAAAAAGACAGAGTCAAGAGTGGGTCTAAAATTCATGACGAAGAGACATCGTAGGTAAGATGTGTCGGAGACATTCTTATTCTTAATAATTCTGAGGAACAAATACACAATACGTTGAATGGAGTTAACAGTCTAATGACCACGGAATGTGGATTGAGAGAAACCAAAGAAAGATGGAAGTGATGAGGGTTAGCAGAAATCACATTACCGGTCAACTTAACACGAAAATTTGAGACCCACGAACTAGACGAAGAGGGGGAACTCTGCTGACTTAGGAGCAAGGAGGACAAAAGTAGCTTAATAGCACAAGCGAAGAAGGCATTTATTGCTAAAACTAGTCTGCTACTATCAAGCATACTTAGAGGACGAAATTTTCTAGGATGTAAGTCAGGAACACAGCATTGTCTGGAAGGGAATATAAGACCGTGGGAAGTCCAAGACTGAAAAGAAGCATTCGAGATGGGGTGTTATAGAAGGATGCTGAAAATGAAGTGAGGAGATTCTCCTCAGAATTGGCGAAGAACGGGATACGAGGAAAATACTTACTAGAAGCAGGGACAAGGTGATAGAACTTGCATTAAAAGATCAGGGAATAACTTCCATGGTACTAAAGAGCCTAAAAATTATAGAGGAAGACAGAAATTGGAACCAAGAATAATCTAGGACGTGGGATGTAAGTTCTACTCTGAGATGGAGATGTCAGCTCAGGATAGGAAGATGTAACGGGTCGCATCAAATCAGTCTGAAGGCTTATGAGTAAAGGAAAGGGTTTTTTTGCCTCGACTGGTTCCATAATTGCATTATGGGCATCACAAAGATGAAGTGGTCGACTGTTCATGTGTGATCACACTGACACTTACCATTTTCTTTCTTGCTGAATCTGTACAGGTAAACTGGAGACATTTATTTGATTATATACTCGCTGCAGAATTTTATGGTACACCTTATAGATTCTGTGACAGAATGGACATTTCATTAATTGGCTCTGAGCACTATGGGACTTAACATCTGAGGTTATCAGTCCCCTAGAACTTAGAACTACTTAAACCTACCTAACGTAAGGACATCAAACACATCCATGCCCGATGCAGGATTCGAACCTGCGACCGTAGTGGTCGCGCGGTTCCAGACTAAAGCGCCTAGAACCACTCGGACACACCGGCCGGTTTTCATTAATTAAGTATTCGGTCTACATCTGTGCTTCCGTCGTTTTTGCTCGAAGTTCGATCCTTTTTGTGGAAAACTTAAAAAAAAAATTACGACTGAAAGTATTGGTCATCGCTAGCCACTACTTTCTGCCATCTTTCAGGCAGCTAACAAATCCCGCGGCGGTAGAACTGGGAATCTTGTGATGCGACCCATGAATGGATTGAATTCTGTGCTTGTCAGACGGGCCGTGTGCCATTGATCGAAAAAGGTGGAAGTCAGAGAGAGCAACGTCTGGAGGATGCGGCGGGTGAGGTAGGACTTCCCTCTTCAACATTTCCAAGTATGTATGTCTGCAGGCTTTCGTGGCCGTTGTGACTGAAGTTAAAATCTTCTGGGTTATTAGGTCGCGTCATATTTATTCTAAAATGATCGACGTTTCGACTCCTTTGCTGCAGTGCTCTAGCAGTAGTGGACGGTTACCTCAGTAGTTTCGTCTCTTATGAATTCACACGCATTTGAACATTTGGCAGCCTTCCATTTCGAAAACACGGGCAGGAACAAGGATCCAGCTAAGCTAATGATTCGTGATAAGAGTCGTGGTTGAATTGATGATACTGCTCACTACCCGAACATCAGCCACCGTTCAGCATTTGCAATAGTCCTTGTATCTCTAACTATCGCGAATTCTGCACTTGTTGGATACCACGTCATCTCAAAGATAAATACAAGAGGAAAGGTTAGAAATGGTATCATATTTAGGAGAAAAACTTTCTCAGTCGTACAGTAACCACTGATGAAATGTGGGTTAGTCACTGACTAGGTAGCAGAATACGATGTGGACCTTCATTGGCACCTACAGGAAAAAGTTTCAAAACCCAAGATTCTACAGGAAACTTCAAGATGACAGCGTTTTGGCATATGACGACAGAGTCCTTACATTCGTAAAGGTCAAGCAATAAATAGTGAAGGCTACTATGAATTGCGGCGAAACATGAAACCCAAAATCAAAATGAAGAGGAGACGGAAACTCTCAGAGCCTGTGACTTAGCATCAGTAGAATTTCCGTCCTCATACGGCTGGGAATACAGCTCCAGAATCTTGGTTCTGAGCTGCTGGAGCACTCACTGTACAATCGTGACCTCGTTCCACGCGATTTTCATCCTTTTCATCTGATTAAGGAGCAACTGTGTGAACCCCAGTTTCTGTGGGATCTAGAGGTGGTGCAAAAGTAAATGTGCACGATATTACATTTTTCCACGTCGCAATTAGGAGAGATGTCAAGAGAAGGACCAAATGCATAGAGCCTGAGGGAGATTGTGTAACGAGATTTGTTCCTTCCAACGCCGTTCGCACAACAATTTTTTAATTAGCTTTACTTTTTGACTTTTGCAAAGACGGAATAAAAACTAAAATGTTTGCAGTCGCCGCTAGCAGGGGGCACTATTTGCCACTTTTATAACACTTCGGAATGCATACAGGATGATCAGAAACAATCTAAAGGGCTTGTGCGGGTGTTGCAGGGTAAGCTACGCTAAGAAATAATTGTTAAGAAAAAAATTCGATGCTTTGCGCCGTTTCCAGAGTTAATTAGCACTAAAGTTAGCCAGTTAGGTGCGCAAATTCTAGTACCCACCACAGACGATGTCGTAAACATGTTTTTCGTTTAGTTTCCTAAAGCCGAATAAGAAAACGACACAAAAATTGGACATTGGACAAACCCGAGTAAAAAGCTGCGTGGTCTCATGCTATACTACACTCCTGGAAATTGAAATAAGAACACCGTGACTTCATTGTCCCAGGAAGGGGAAACTTTATTGACACATTCCTGGGGTCAGATACATCACATGATCACACTGACAGAACCACAGGCACATAGACACAGGCAACAGAGCATGCGCAATGTCGGCACTAGTACAGTGTATATCCACCTTTCGCAGCAATGCAGGCTGCTATTCTCCCATGGAGACGATCGTAGAGATGCTGGATGTAGTCCTGTGGAACGGCTTGCCATGCCATTTCCACCTGGCGCCTCAGTTGGACCAACGTTCGTGCTGGACGTGCACTCCGCGTGAGACGACGCTTCATCCAATCACAAACATGCTCAATGGGGGACAGATCCGGAGATCTTGCTGGCCAGGGTAGTTGACTTACACCTTCTAGAGCACGTTGGGTGGCACGGGATACATGCGGACGTGCATTGTCCTGTTGGAACAGCAAGTTCCCTTGCCGGTCTAGGAATGGTAGAACGATGGGTTCGATGACGGTTTGGATGTACCGTGCACTATTCAGTGTCCCCTCGACGATCACCAGTGGTGTACGGCCAGTGTAGGAGATCGCTCCCCACACCATGATGCCGGGTGTTGGCCCTGTGTGCCTCGGTCGTATGCAGTCCTGATTGTGGCGCTCACCTGCACGGCGCCAAACACGCATACGACCATCATTGGCACCAAGGCAGAAGCGACTCTCATCGCTGAAGACGACACGTCTCCATTCGTCCCTCCATTCACGCCTGTCGCGACACCACTGGAGGCGGGCTGCACGATGTTGGGGCGTGAGCGGAAGACGGCCTAACGGTGTGCGGGACCGTAGCCCAGCTTCATGGAGACGGTTGCGAATGGTCCTCGCCGATAGCCCAGGAGCAACAGTGTCCCTAATTTGCTGGGAAGTGGCGGTGCGGTCCCCTACGGCACTGCGTAGGATCCTACGGTCTTGGCGTGCATCCGTGCGTCGCTGCGGTCCGGTCCCAGGTCGACGGGCACGTGCACCTTCCGCCGACCACTGGCGATAACATCGATGTACTGTGGAGACCTCACGCCCCACGTGTTGAGCAATTCGGCGGTACGTCCACCCGGCCTCCCGCATGCCCACTATACGCCCTCGCTCAAAGTCCGTCAACTGCACATACGGTTCACGTCCACGCTGTCGCGTCATGCTACCAGTGTTAAAGACTGAGATGGAGCTCCATATGCCACGGCAAACTGGCTGACACTGACGGCGACGGTGCACAAATGCTGCGCAGCTAGCGCCATTCGACGGCCAACACCGCGGTTCCTGGTGTGTCCGCTGTGCCGTGCGTGTGATCATTGCTTGTACAGCCCTCTCGCAGTGTCCGGAGCAAGTATGGTGTGTCTGACACACCGGTGTCAATGTGTTCTTTTTTCCATTTCCAGGAGTGTATGATTTCAATTTGTTTTTGAAACTTACTGCTTTCTGTCAGACATTTTATTTCATCTGGTAATTTATCAAAAAGTTTTACAGCAACGTATTTTACCCCTTTCTGTGCCAAAGATAGGTTAAGTAAAGGATAGTGTAGGTCTTTCTTTTTTCTGGTATTGTAACCATGAATGTCGCTGTTGATTTTAAAGTGGTCCATGTTGTTGAGAAAAAATTTCATTACTGAGTAAATGTACTGTGAAGCAGTTGAAGGATTCCTAACCTTTTAAACAGATGCCTACAAGATGTGCGACTATGAACCCCACACATTATTCTAACTACTTTCTTTTGAGCAGTGAATACTTTTTACCTAAGTGTTGAGTTTCCCCAGAATATTATTCCGTATGACATCAGAGAGTGGAAGTATTTAATAACTTTTCCAAAGACCTTATTTGTATCATTTTCTATCGGACTTTCTTTTACTGGATTAATAATTATTGTTATATCGTCAGCAAACAGTGTCAGTTCAGGATCTTGTTGTAGACCTAATGACTAACGATCATCATTACGATACTAAAATCATTTACAATTACGGCATTCAGTAACAATTTATATTCGTATGTGCTTCACAAGTATGATGGTGATACGAAGAATAAATATAATACATGCGGAAACAGCTCGTGGTCGTGCGGTAGCGTTCTCGCTTCCCACGCCCGGGTTTCCGGGTTCGATTCCCGGCGGGGTCAGGGATTTTCTCTGCCTCGTGATGACTGGGTGTTGTGTGATGTCCTTAGGTTAGATAGGTTTAAGTAGTTCTAAGTTCTAGGGGACTGATGACCACAGATGTTAAGTCCCTTAGTGCTCAGAGCCATTTGAATCATTTTTGAACATGCGGAAAATTGAAGAAACATTACTGAAAGATAGTAGTAGAAAAGAATGAATAGAAGAAGGGAAGAGATATGTGTTGAGGCTTCAGCCGCAGGAGGTTGTGACTTCGGAATATGCATGGAGTCTACACTCAGGCTAGATGCCTAAATTCTGTGCAAACCCTAAGGCCGAACTAGATGAAGTATCGTAACATATTATCTACCCGGTGAAAATAAATGTATTGTGGGAACGTGTCACCAGAGGGCTTCCAGTCAACGTGGCTATAGCGCCAAATGGGGCTGATCCCGCCACTCGAGGGAGTTGAAAGAACGGGAAAAGACAGCGTGTGTCAATCAGAGAGCAGTTACGGTACACTGTGGTCGTGTTCTTCATTACTGCTTTCCCGGAGACAGCGTTTGCATGAATTCACATGGAGAAGAATGATCGGGAAACTGGAAGAAGGGCGACTTGTGACGAGAGTTTCGCAGGAGTGTGGTATTGGTCGCAGCATGTGGAGCTTTCCGAACGACAGGCACAGCTGCCCGAAGGAGAGGTCAACCACGGTCAAGTACAGCAGCAGATGACCGCTACATTGTGCAAGAGGCAAGAAGGGTCTTACACCAAACAGAAGCTGCACTAATGACCACATTTAAAACGATGGCAAGGTTCCTTGCTGTCCAGCATGTGTGGGTGGCTAGGCTCTATAGATCTAGAGCTTTAGCTCCGCTAGCAGGACCGTTGTTAGAACGAACTAAGGGACATAACGCTGCATTGTGAAGCTAAAACTGTATTTTGCACAGAAAATATCTTATAGCTATTGTTATTAAAGTAGAACACAAAACTATAGTTATCTAATCCTAACTATTCGACCTACGCTAAATATAGCAACAGAATTTTTTGCCTTTTGGGTAATGTTTATGTGCGAGTGCTCTCGACGATGTGGATACCTTCTAACGCTTTAGACGATAAGAAGCGGTGCGAAGTAGGATTGCAAACTTCACACCTCTCCCATAGGTTGACTTACTTGGTATATACAGCCGATCTTGTTCTCTTGATTTCCGGCTTCGTCCATGTCCAAAAAAATTCTTCTCCGAAGAATACTGCTGGTTAACAGGAATTTCTGAGACTCTCTCTCTCTACTTTTGAAATAATTTAGTACCCGAAGAATAGTTTTAGTTCAGTCTTCGAATATTTCAACTTCCACGAATAACATAGTCACCATTTCTCACATGAATATTCGAGTGTATACAAGTCAACCGATTCGTCTCGCGTTAGACTCGATAAAATCTATCTGCAATAAAGTTGGTTTAACAACCACATAATTTACGAACCCGTCTTGCCTCTAGCGAGTCCAGTACGTGAAGTACAATTAACAATGTTTCAACTGATCTTTTTTATCGTTACAATAGTCAACGACAAAAAACACCATAAGATACATAAACACTCCTTGTTCTTCCGATACAGCTTCCGTGGCTGCGAGCGGCAAACGCTTGTCGATGCCGTTCGACCGTCGCGTCTGCCTTGTACTCATGACACCTTTCCAGCCTGTACACACAAACTTGTGTCGCGCAGTATGAACGTTCTCTCACACGTATTGTGTGTTCGAGACGGTAGAATTGCGAGTGGTTCTAGAATTTACGCGGAAATTTTCGAATCACTACATATCCACCCCCCCCCCCCCCCTCAGATCGAACACGTGATATTGTATACATACTCATTATGTATATTAGTATTACATATAATAACAATTCATATTTCCACAGTATACGTTCCACACTTTTTTAATAACAGTGCATAACCCTTTTATTTCCTATTCAGCTCTTTTTTATTTTACATTGATAATAACAACTTTAGCATTTCACCTAACGTAGGATTCAGTCCTTTTATATCTAGGAATCGTGCGGACAACATTTCTGATTTCCAGTTGTAAACTCCAGGTGTCATAGACTCTTGATTGTTTCATCCTTTATTCTAATTCTTTTTAGCAATTTTTCTTTAGCACGTACTAGTTTCATTATTCCCAGTAGTTTGTAGTCTGGAGGAACACTAAGCAAATGAAAGTGTTTTCTTCCGACACTCATAACACATAATAATGCTAGTGGTATGTAGAATTCAAACTTACCAGAATAATTCTTATAAAATGTGTGACTTTTGTCACTATACTTTCCTTTTTCGCTAGGGTCAGTACTATACCTTATATATGGGTTGACCCTATGAGTACACTTCCTCCTTACGTTCCGGTACGTGCGCCCCTTTATAACAAATCCTTATTCTTCAAGCCACTGGTTGTCCTATCTATATGGACGTACGCCTGCCCTATATCCTTAGCAAATGCCGGGTACGCCCCCCTTATCCTTTTTGAGCAGGTCTCATAGTTCATTGCCCCAGTATACATCTTTATGTATACTATAATTAAATATTTCCTGGGAAAAATAAAAATCTATGTTACACTTCGTCCTCCCTTGTTGATACTTCATTTAGTCCCTGGAGTCCTCCTCTACTTTTCGACTTCTTTACTCTTAACAAATACTTGACGTGGAATCCTTGTAGTTATATATATATATATATATATATATGCGCGATACTGAATCGTCATATATATACGTGCGATCTAGAACCATCACAATAAACATCAATGTGTGCATATTTTCCTCACCTTTTGACAGGTTTCTAGTCAGTAGTTTCATTGTTTGCGGACCCGTGCATCTTTGTGTGTATGCTGATGAGTGTGTGTGTAGTCTGATTCTTCGACCGTCTTATCTGAAGATAAGAAGTAGGTTATTGGAAACTACGGAAACCAGGAAGGACTTCTGCGATAGAAGTAGATGACTATGGAAAGAGGAAAAAATAGATAGGTACTCAAAAGAGAAGTAAGATAGGAGAAAAAATAGATGTGATTGCTGAGATCGAAGGAGAGAAAGAACACAGCCCCAGAGACAGGAAACTCTTCCCACCCCCCTTCACCCTGGAAGTACCTCGCTGGTACTTGAGTGAGAAACCGGAGAAGGTGTTAAATCGTCTCCAACAGAACGGACAGTCCCACCTTCATATTTAAGGTACCCGAAGAAAATCTTAGCAACCCTATAGAAACGCCAAATGGTGAAGAAGCAGACACACTTTTTTGCAAGGGTTGTTTAAAAAGGTGTGGTGTGTGTTTTGTGTTAGCCATGATTTATCTGTTAGTGTAAATCATGCTTTTACCTGCACTACACACCCCCTTTCAAAATCGATACAAAACCTACCATCTATGTCACATCCTATAAAAGGTATAAAATATTCCTTATCAAGTATAAAATTATATATTTCATTATCACAGTCATTTAACTAGTCATATAATATTATGTTTTCCACAAAAATAATATTCCATTCAGTTTACTAGGAAAACTATGCTTCAATGACCTTAACTCGATTATCTAACATTAAGTGTGAGAATGGTATTCTCATGAATTCGGAATTTATTTCAAAAGTTATGTGCCAGAACTACCAGGAAGCTTTTAAGAAAACTATTTTTTGGAATCATTCATATTAATAGATATACTGATGTTGACTTCACCCAGACTTCTGCCCACAGACATGCACAGATGCTAGTGAATCGATTACTTACAAAGACTAATTCAGGCAAAAATAAAAACTAACTATACGTGGAGAGCGGGAGAGACTGGCTGGCTAGGAAGATTTAATCTATCTTACCTCAGGGGTAATGTGTGCACCAATTCCCATCTCATGTCGCCGCCTAGCAAGTCAGAATAAATTTGGATAAGACGGGACGAGTCATGAGGACAGGTAGGGGCACCCCTGGAATAACCGAGGACGACGCAATCAAAATTCCAAGCGGGCACAACTCTCTAACAACCGAGGATGAAGCCGTCAAACTCCTAGCGGGCACAACTCTCTAACAACAGAGGACGACACCGTCAAACTCCTACCGGTTACAACTATCTACAACAGAGGATGATGCAGTCATCTACCCGGAGCAGTTTTGGGTGACATAAGCAGAATTTCTCGCTGATATGGTTCTCTACTGTCAGAGACAGCTAAGGACTTGGAAGAGCAGTTGAATGGAATGGACAGTGTCTTGAAAGGAGGATATAAGATGAACATCAACAAAAGCAAAACAAGGATAATGGAATGTAGTCTAATTAAGTCGGGTGATGCTGAGGGAATTAGATTAGGAAATGAGGCACTTAAAGTAGTAAATGAGTTTTGCTATTTGGGGAGCAAAATAACTGATGATGGTCGAAGTAGAGAGGATATAAAATGTAGGCTGGCAATGGCAAGGAAAGCGTTTCTGAAGAAGAGAAATTTGTTAACATCCAGTATAGATTTAAGTGTCAGGAAGTCATTTCTGAATGTATTCGTATGGAGTGTAGCCATGTATGGAAGTGAAACATGGACGATAAATAGTTTGGACAAGAAGAGAATAGAAGCTTTCGAAATGTGGTGCTACAGAAGAATGCTGAAGATTAGATGGATAGATCACATAACTAATGAGGAAGTATTGAATAGGATTGGGGAGAAGAGAAGTTTGTGGCACAACTTGACCAGAAGAAGGGATTGGTTGGTAGGACATGTTATGAGGCATCAAGGGATCACCAATTTAGTATTGGAGGGCAGCGTGGAGGGTAAAAATCGTAGAGGGAGACCAAGAGATGAATACACTAAGCAGATTCAGAAGGATGTAGGTTGCAGTAGGTACTGGGAGATGAAGAAGCTTGCACAGGATAGAGTAGCATGGAGAGCTGCATCAAACCAGTCTCAGGACTGAAGACCACAACAACAACAACAACATGGTTCTCTAATAAATTGTAAGCGGGGGATGATAGAATAGTGGAAGAAGTAGGGGGGTAGTGTAAGAAGTTTGTTGGAATTCGGTGCAGGAAAATTTTATTACAGAAGAAACACCGAAAACAACTCGGGATCCGACGGTCGTCACTTCGCCCGTTAACACAGAACGTTAACGTCCCTGGGAGAACAGATGACTCCACCCGGATCCCATGGATCGGATATTAACTTCACTTGAGTATGCGCAGACCTATACTTCTCGTTAAGTTTTGTGTGAAAGTCACACTGAACCGTGAATTCTTTAGAAAATCAAAAATTACAATCTGACCACAGTTATTTAAAGGAGATAGGAAGCCCGGGGTCACTGGTGGTGGACAAGCTTATGTTTGCTTTACACTTTTAATTTGATTCAAAACAGATTTTAGTATAAACTTCAGTTCGGATATTTACCCTCTTACTGTCACAATATACAAATCTTCACTTTAATTGCATTACATAAACACGAATAATAATATTATTTTGCGTCTGCAAGCAACATCATAGATAGTAGGCACGGTGAAATAATAAATCATAAACAATCGTTCTTGTTTAACCATGTCTCAAAAGACTAGTACAACTATACACTTCCAACCCAGTTACACAGCCACATAATACCACAACTTCATTAAAAAACAAAGATTTTAAAGCTTAATCAAACTGAACTGCCCATATAAAGGTCCACAGTGAAACATGCTTATACTAAAAATGCAAGGTGGGCCAACCATGGTCGTAAAACTGGCGCACAGGAAAAATAGCAAGTTGGACATTCATTAGAGATACACAAATGATTAACACGTGTTAAATAAGAATGGTTAGTAATAACTCAACCAGTAAAATGACTTACAGAAACGCTAATATTAACAAAGTAGCCTCACTTAACTAACGGACATAATGACTCAGAATGAGTCCCAAATTGCCCTTAACTTTAGAAAACAGTGTTAAGGCCCACAGCAGTATTTGGAAGCAATAACGCTACGGCCGGCAGGCAATACGAGCGTTCACTCCCCACGGCTTGTGCACAGGCTCACTAGCAGGCGCTATATATTTATATATGGTCCGACCGGCCTCACAATGAGCGGTCCTGACAAGAATCCATAACCGCACCGACGCCAGGAAACGAGCAGACTTAAACGGCCTGCAGCACAAATAGATTGCAATGAAAGAAACTTCAAATCACAGCCACATTGGAATATATAATAAGCATGCCCCAAAATTCTTATGGAGCAATACTCTAACATTACCAGTTTCCCAGTAAATTAGCAGGAAACTTATAGATCACTTCCATTTGCCTTAAGGCACTTTCAACATTAAATAAACATACCAAATCCTGCCGTGACAAATGATTAAACCATTAACTCTACTACTGCCGGGCGTGTACACAACGGCAACCAGTCCAAAAGTGAATATGTCCTAAATCCAGTTAAAATTTGCATGAAAACCACCTAAAATACACACTCTTCATATGATGAGAGACGGAATGAGGAACATCAGCCTCCTTAAAATAGCCACTGTGGAACCAAGTTCAGAACCATCTCCGGCAGCTACCCATGCCGCAATGAGTTTCAACAATCTTCTTAGTTAAACACAGGATAAAACTTGGAGCATTCAAATTACGAACTGGGAAGCTGTTCGACGTGAGACGACGAACCCACCACAATTTTGCAGGTCAAGGCGCTCAGTGATCGGGACCGTACATCCAGCGCGACAAAAGACAGGAGCGGCCCGTGAGCACGGCGAGGCGCATGCACCACGGTTAGGGACGCCGGCTGGTTTTCAACACAAGTTGGCTCGTTGTACACCGACAGGAGACTCGATTACCCGTTCATCCGGAAATCCGCCGGGGGCAGCAGTCACAGATAGCAACACAGCCGAATATCGATATCAGCGATGCAAATACACTCCTGGAAATGGAAAAAAGAACACATTGACACCGGTATGTCAGACCCACCATACTTGCTCCGGACACTGCGAGAGGGCTGTACAAGCAATGATCACACGCACGGCACAGCGGACACACCAGGAACCGCGGTGTTGGCCGTCGAATGGCGCAAGCTGCGCAGCATTTGTGCACTGCCGCCGTCAGTGTCAGCCAGTTTGCCGTGGCATACGGAGCTCCATCGCAGTCTTTAACACTGGTAGCATGCCGCGACAGCGTGGACGTGAACCGTATGTGCAGTTGACGGACTTTGAGCGAGGGCGTATAGTGGGCATGTGGGAGGCCGGGTGGACGTACCGCCGAATTGCTCAACACGTGGGGCGTGAGGTCTCCACAGTACATCGATGTTGTCGCCAGTGGTCGGTGGAAGGTGGACGTGCCCGTCGACCTGGGACCGGACCGCAGCGACGCACGGATGCACGCTAAGACCGTAGGATCCTACGCAGTGCCGTAGGGGACCGCACCGCCACTTCCCAGCAAATTAGGGACGCTGTTGCTCCTGGGGTATCGGCGAGGACCATTCGCAACCGTCTCCATGAAGCTGGGCTACGGTCCCGCACACCGTTAGGCCGTCTTCCGCTCACGCCCCAACATCGTGCAGCCCGCCTCCAGTTGTGTCGCGACAGGCGTGAATGGAGGGACGAATGGAGACGTGTCGTCTTCAGCGATGAGAGTCGCTTCTGCCTTGGTGCCAATGATGGTCGTAAGCGTGTTTGGCGCCGTGCAGGTGAGCGCCACAATCAGGACTGCATACGACCGAGGCACACAGGGCCAACACCCGGCGTCATGGTGTGGGGAGCGATCTCCTACACTGGCCGTACACCACTGGTGATCGTCGAGGGGACACTGAATAGTGCACGGTACATCCAAACCGTCGTCGAACCCATCGTTCTACCATTCCTAGACCGGCAAGGGAACTTGCTGTTCCAACAGGACAATGCACGTCCGCATGTATCCCGTGCCACCCAACGTGCTCTAGAAGGTGTAAGTCAACTACCCTGGCCAGCAAGATCTCCGGATCTGTCCCCCATTGAGCATGTTTGGGACTGGATGAAGCGTCGTCTCACGCGGTCTGCACGTCAAGCACGAACGCTGGTCCAGCTGAGGCGCCAGGTGGAAATGGCATGGCAAGCCGTTCCACAGGACTACATCCAGCATCTCTACGATCGTCTCCATGGGAGAATAGCAGCCTGCATTGCTGCGAAAGGTGGATATACACTGTACTAGTGCCGACATTGTGCATGCTCTGTTGCCTGTGTCTATGTGCCTGTGGTTCTGTCAGTGTGATCATGTGATGTATCTGACCCCAGGAATGTGTCAATAAAGTTTCCCTTCCTGGGACAATGAATTCACGGTGTTCTTATTTCAATTTCCAGGAGTGTAGAACACCCTACCGCCAATTGCCACGGCTCATTCCCCACAGCAAAACAATCTCCACTTCACTCGGTAACACAACATTAGGTAAAGTTATTCTATTTTCTACGCTATTCTGCATAAATTTGAATTCTTCCCACAAGCCGTCTATAACATTGCTGGTATTATTAAGTTTGGAAGAAGCAATAGTCGAAACGTTTCCGGATGTTACTCTCGCGGCAACTCTTCGATCTATCATTTCTTCAAATGATTCTGCCAAACTACTTATATTTATATTATCAAAGTTGGATGTATTTTCTTTGAAATTCTGTCCTACATTATTTATTCGTCTACTGACAACTCGTGTACTAACACCTGTAATTTGCGACTGGACTACTGGTATTAACTTGTCCTGCTTTTCAACATTTTCTTTTAAGGTATGCAACCTCTGCTTTACAGCATCAAATGTAGCATTACACACATTTTGAAATGATCCTAATTTTTCACTCAGTTCAATTTCTACACTATTACATTTATCTTCAATATCAAATTCTAACTTTTTCCTGAAATTCTGAAATTTATCATACTGTCTCTGATTTAAGTCAGTGAACCGTTAATTTACCTGACTGCTTAAAGCGCTATTTAATTCACCTTTCAAATTTATTTTAAGGTTTTCTACTTTAGTAGTTAAAGCGTCAAATTCAGTCTTCAAATTTCCCATACCTTCACATAAATTACTAAAGTCTTTACTTTGTGAATCTACCTTAGCACTTGACAATCCGAAAGTTTTATTCTGAACATCCAATTTTTTATTTAATTGAGTATTCACTGTGTCTATTTCTCTACTTAAATTAGCACTCTGTGCATCAAGTTTTTTACTGAGTCTAATTTAAGACATTGAGCATTTAAAGTTGTATTTAGTTCCTTTCTTAAAGAAGTATCTTGAGCAGTTAGTTTCTTTCTTAAAGCTGCTGAATCTGCACTTTGGCCATATATTTTATTATTTAAAGTTTTGATCAAATTCCCTTAGTCAGACCAGTTTGGCAACTCCTTACTCACTTCCATTGCCATGGCTGGTTCTGAAGTTCCCTCAGTTCTCTGTGAATTATCCATATTTCTCATAGCTTCTGATCTAGTGATCATTTAACGAATTAACTCTAAGTATTATAACTACACTAATACAGTGTAGTGACTAGTTTCTTCGACTAACACTCGAACAATTATTGTTTTTCGCTCACCTGGCGTAGAGTTTTAGACTGCGTCGGTGAGCAGGTGTGGAATCAGCTCCGGTGAACAGTAACTGGTGCCGGTGGCGTCAGTTGCTGGTTTCCGCGTTGGCGTCGGTATGCGGATGTAGAATCAGCACCGGTTAGCAGCAAATGGTGCCGGTGGTGTCGGATGTTGTCTCCGCATCTGCGCCCCGCGATGCGTGTGAGAGCTGGACACTCGCCACACCGGATCTTCTTAGTTGAATTATTCTCGTCGTATCTCTTCCTATTCTAATACGTCGAGTTGGATTGCAAAATTCACACCTCTCTCCCATTGGTTGACTTCCTTGGTATATACAGCCGATCTTGTTCTCTTGATTTCCGGCTACGTCGATGTCCAAAAATTTCTTCTCTCTCTAGTTTTGAAATTATTTCGTACTCGAAGAATACTTTTAGTACGGCCTTCGTATATTTCAACTTCCACAAATAACATAGTCACCATTTCTCACGACAATATTCGAATGTATACAAGTCAAATGATTCGTCTCGCGTTAGACTCTATAAAATCCATCTGCAATAAAGTTGGCTTAACAATCACATAATTTACGAACCGGTCTTGCCTCTAGAGATTCCAATACATGAAATACAGTTAACAAGGTTTAAACTATTCTTCTTTTTTCTCTTTACAATAGTCAACGATATAAAACACTATAAGATACATAAACACTCCTTGTTCTTCCAATACGGCTTCCGTGGCGCGAGCGGCAAACACTTGCCGATGCCGTTCGGCCCTCGCGACTACCTTGCGCTCATGACTCCTTTCCAGCCTGCACACACAAACTTGTGTCGCGCAGTATGAACGTTCTCTCACACTTATTTTTAAAATTACGTGTGTTCGAGAGGGTAGAAGGGCGAGTGGTTCTACAATTTACGCGGAAATTCTCGGATCACTACAACCTGACTATGAAAGTATGGACTTCACAAGGAAAATATCGTCACAGATGACTTCATTTTCACTAACTTGCGTTCCAACTTCAGTAGATTTCACTGTGGGGCCGTATTGACTATTTCGCACGAACAGCGTCTTGGGGTGTCCATGCCGACACCTTTACTTGCATTCAACTGACAGTCTGTTTGAAATTTTATTCGCTATTTTTGTTGTTGTTTTTTTACAGCAATGGAAAGAATGTGTTTCCAATTGCGAGTACGATCACATTTCAGCTGCACAATTAATTGGTGACACATGAATCCGGATTTCCCGCATTATGCGAGAGATCGTTTTAACCACTTTGGCTATTCCAACATGCTCTCCCAACCGACCCAAAGGCCCGTATATAACCGCATGTCCACGTCCTGCACTCCCACAGTTGCTACGATTCCTACACAGGGAGAGACTTATTTATTATTATAGTCGCGGCCTGTGCAGTCATATAATGCTATTTTGCGGCGATTGTATTTTGCGGTGTCCCTCCAGTAGAGACCGGATTCTGGAGGTGCGCGTAGTTCAGATGCACACCAAGATCGACGCATGGTGCGAGAAGCGGTGGCCGACTGAACATTCTCCAGGGACGAGATCCGGGTACATGTTGTGCCTGACGTCTCATCAGGGACCAGTGGAAACCGTCTGCTTGCGTAAGGATTAACATCATGTTAACTCTGGTGAAGTTATCCGGGAGACTACTACACCATAGAACATGGCTGCTGTTGTGTCGTAAAAGAATTGACTAGAGAGTTGAATGGCGCTCTTCAGTGATAAGTATAGGTTCTATCTGTATTCGAGTGACGGGCGTAAGCGTGTACGGAGTAGACTTGCTGAGCTGCCCATTCCTGAGTCCATTCGTCACGACACATAAGTTCCGTTACCGGCTTCATGGTGTACCGGGCCGACAGTTGTCGTCACATTTGGTGTTTCTACATCGTAAAGTAACCAGTGGCCGCTGCATTTCACAGGCTGTTATCCACTTGCTACTACCATTTCTTCTACGGGAAGGATATAACACCGAAAAGGCAGGATGCATGGCACCTGCTACCGATATATAATTTTTTTAAATTGTATGTAAATATTTGTAATTTAAATGCATTCTTCTAATAAGTAAGGACATTGCTTCACTGTATGTGTACACTTAGGTAAAAGTCTGTTGACGTTTCATTGTACACTTCTGGAAATGGAAAAAGAACACATTGACACCGGTGTGTCAAACCCACCATACTTGCTCCGGACACTGCGAGAGGGCTGTACAAGCAATGATCACACGCACGGCACAGCGGACACACCAGGAACCGCGGTGTTGGCCGTCGAATGGCGCTAGCTGCGCAGCATTTGTGCACCGCCGCCGTCAGTGTCAGCCAGTTTGCCGTGGCATACGGAGCTCCATCGCAGTCTTTAACACTGGTAGCATGCCGCGACAGCGTGGACGTTGTGCAGTTGACGGACTTTGAGCGAGGGCGTATAGTGGGCATGCGGGAGGGCGGGTGGACGTACCGCCGAATTGCTCAACACGTGGGGCGTGAGGTCTCCACAGTACATCGATGTTGTCGCCAGTGGTCGGCGGAAGGTGCACGTGCCCGTCGACCTGGGACCGGACCGCAGCGACGCACGGATGCACGCCAAGACCGTAGGATCATACGCAGTGCCGTAGGGGACCGCACCGCCACTTCCCAGCAAATTAGGGACACTGTTGCTCCTGGGGTATCGGCGAGGACCATTCGCAACCGTCTCCATGAAGCTGGGCTACGGTCCCGCACACCGTTAGGCCGTCTTCCGCTCACGCCCCAACATCGCGCAGCCCGCCTCCAGTGGTGTCGCGACAGGCGTGAATGGAGGGACGAATGGAGACGTGTCATCTTCAGCGATGAGAGTCGCTTCTGCCTTGGTGCCAATGATGGTCGTATGCGTGTTTGGCGCCGTGCAGGTGAGCGCCACAATCAGGACTGCACACGACCGAGGCACACAGGGCCAACACCCGGCATCATGGTGTGGGGAGCGATCTCCTACACTGGCCGTACACCACTGGTGATCGTCGAGGGGACACTGAATAGTGCACGGTACATCCAAACCGTCATCGAACCCATCGTTCTACCATTCCTAGACCGGCAAGGGAACTTGCTGTTACAACAGGACAATGCATGTCCGCATGTATCCCGTGCCACCCAACGTGCTCTAGAAGGTGTAAGTCAACTACCCTGGCCAGCAAGATCTCCGGATCTGTCCCCCATTGAGCATGTTTGGGACTGGATGAAGCGTCGTCTCACGCGGTCTGCACGTCCAGCACGAACGCTGGTCCAACTGAGGCGCCAGGTGGAAATGGCATGGCAAGCCGTTCCACAGGACTACATCCAGCATCTCTACGATCGTCTCCATGGGAGAATAGCAGCCTGCATTGCTGCGAAAGGTGGATATACACTGTACTAGTGCCGACATTGTGCATGCTCTGTTGCCTGTGTCTATGTGCCTGTGGTTCTGTCAGTGTGATCATGTGATGTATCTGACCCCAGCAATGTGTCAATAAAGTTTCCCCTTCCTGGGACAATGAATTCACGGTGTTCTTATTTCAATTTCCAGGAGTGTATTTATGTGTGTTTTACTGTGAAACTTACAAGCTCTCGTAAAAAGCCAAAGGAATTGTTATTTGCATCGACTAGCAACGATAATAGCAGTGCTTGTGCGTTGTAAAATCTTTGGGTAGGGAGTTATTGTGCAGAGCACGTGGAGAGAGCGAGAGATGGGTTCCAACGCTTGTAGTGTGCGGAAGTGCGGTGTTAATGCTCTCACAGAAGAGAATACCATTTCGGTGTCATAATGTACGCGTGCCGGCCAGATGACTCGTAACAGGAGGAAGGACAGTGGACGGGCGGAAGAGGCTGTATTAATTACGATCGACCGTTCGTATAATTAGCCGTGGCCCCACAAGATGCTACCGTCTTCAACATCAGCAGCAGTTCCAGCAACACAAATTCGTCGTCGGCTCCGAGTTTCGTCGCAAGCACAGCACTGAAGTAAGACTGTTCATTGGTAGAAAGTATTAACGGCTAACCCAGCAGCACAACTGAATGTGATTTGATTAATGAACTTTATTCAAATAACAATCAGTTAAATTCAGGGCGATTGTGATCTCATTGCCCCCCAGACCTTGTTACCAAGCAGGGTCCTTGCTGCCTTTTTTCCATATCTGCTAACCGAAATTTGAGAATCTATCACTGGAAAAAATCAAAATCTAAAGAAAATGCACAAATTAAGAGTGCGGAAGTTTTATTTATTTTACATACGGCTTGGAGCACATGGCTGTTTTGTTTGGTACATATTCTAGTATTTAATTCTGTTCAAGTTAGTAAAAATGGCTCAGTTGTTCAGACGATAATATGAAATCCAGTTTGAAAATAAAGTAACTGCAAAGTAAAAAGTGCTTGCCTTCCCCTAAATTTCTTTGATGACGTTATGTTGAGGTCTCTGAAAGTCATTCTTCACGTAACGAAGTTCAGTACTAACATGCAGTTTAACTGATATTTTCAAATCACTACTCGATTGCCTTTTTCAAAATTTAATGACAAACTTAACGTAAAAGTGACTTCTTGGTTTTCTTTATAATTACATACTCACTTATAATTAGTGTCAAAAAACGTGACAACCTTCAGTTGCCACGTCAGCGTTTAATAATACATGTTTTTCTTTCCCATCATCTTGTACAGGATTTTGGATGTAAATCGCCCTTGTGGGCTGGCGACCGTAATTATCTCCTTTTGTTCATTAGTGTAACTTTTGGATTCATGAGCAGTGGTATCCCTCTTATGTCCAGTGTCGTTCGTGAGTGAATGCACAAAATAACTTTCATTTTTCCAAATTGTATCCCTGTTCGGTTTAATTACTTTTTTATTTTTAGCAGACTTTTCTGTCATAAAGATCGGTTGCACACTTTCCCCCTACTTATCGGTATTACTTCTTCGGGAAAGATAGCCTTATCCAATTAGAAAAATTCCATTAGGTATACACGCGATCCACTGTCATATTTTATATCGCAAGCAAGATAGGCCGGTTAGTAAGGGGGAGGTTACAAGGTGATATGCTTTTTGAGCATGACAACGCACATCCATAAACGGTTGCTGCGTCGGGACGCACTCTCGGTCGTGGATAAGAATTGGTCTGGCCAGCAATATCACTAGACCTCTCGTCAATTGAAAGCATGTGAGGCATTAAAAAGTGGGAACTTACTTGTTCTCCAGGGCGCAACCGAAGGTAAGAGATACTTGTAGTAATCTACCACAGAATGTCATTCGGCACCTTGATTATCGTTTGCATGCGACAAGACGCACTTGCGTTGCCACCAGAGGGGAGTACACTTTGTGTTGATGTGTCTGTTCGCGCACTTGACATGTGTGTTTCATTTCGTCTGAATTTGTTATTGTACACCCCTACAATGAAAAACTACCGTTCATTTCACTTGTCAGTAAAATGACCTTGAACGTGAGAATGTTGCATTTATTTCCTGGAGTGTACTTTCACTCGGAGTCAGCCGTCAGTCACTGCGTCATCAAGCGATCCTCTATTAGAGGGGCTCCTGCAATTCGCTTCAGCCTTCTGGCTTTGCTACCTTCCCACAGACGACCGCGTCGTCTGCGATCAGTGTCGTGGAACTTTCGACGTTATCACTAGATCACGGAGATGGTAGCCCTCGACGCAGAATCATTGAAGCAAGCACCTCCCCTATTCAGCTGTCGGCGTGGCGCTATCGTTTCGCTCCGCCGAATCATTAGAAGCGGCGGCAGCAGCAGCAGCAGCAGTAGCAGCAGCGATGGGGCCACGATATTCCCGGGATAAAAGGAGAGGCGCGCCGGCCCATTACCAAGGTACCCTTATCACAAATTAACTCCCCGGGCAGCGTAGCAGGCGGCAGGGGTGGATTGCCGGCTCCTCTCAGATGCATTTGCATTTAACGCCGCTCTGCGGACCGGACAAGAGAAGAGGCAGAAGTGGAAGGGAAGAGAAGAGAAGGGCCGGCCCAAATTACGCTCTCAGCCCGGCGGGCTGTGGCAAAAACGTAAAGTGACGTAATCCGCGGGACCCGTCAGCCCTCGTCTTCATCACAGGGCACGGGGAGCTACGGGCTCACTATTCGTGGCCGCTTAAGCACTGGTCTTAGCTCTCTCCCGAGGCCATCGGTATTTTTATTCCCTCGCTGGCATCATCGACCACCCCTTCCATAGTCTGCAGCTGATTAGCATCTTGTAGTAGTTCATCACCATTCAATACGCCGGATACTCGAGTGCACGGCATACTTATTGTTTCTGTGAGCACACGATAGTAAAGTTCCAGAATCAGATTTTCACTCTGCAGCGGAGTGTACGCTGATATGAAACTTCCTGGCAGATTAAAACTGTGTGCCGGGCCGAGACACGAACTCGGGACCCTTGCCTTTCGCGGGCAAGTGCTCTACCAACTGAGCTACCCAAGCACGACTCACGCCCCGTCCTCACACCTTTACTTCTGCCAGTGTCTCGTCTCCTACCTTCCAAACTTTACGGGAGCTCTCCTGCGAACACTGCAGAACTAGCACTCTTGAAAGAAAGGATATCGCGGAGACATGGCTTAGCCGCAGCCTGGGGGATGTTTCCAGAATGAGATCTTCCACTGTGCAGCGGAGTGTTCGGTGATATGAAACTTCCTGGCAGATTAAAACTGTTTGCCGGACCGAGACTCGAACTCGGGACCTTTGCCTTTCGCGGGCAACTGCTCTACCAACTGAGCTACCCAAGCACGACTCACGCCCTGTCCTCACAGTTTTACTTCTGCCAGTACCTCGTCTCCTATCTTCCAAACAAGTTTCATATCAGCGAACACTCCGCTGCAGACTGGAAGATCTCATTCTGGAAAGATCCCCCAGGCTGTGGCTAAGCCATGTCTCCGCAATATCCTTTCTTTCAGTGGTGCTAGTTCTGCAAGGTTCGCAGGAGAACTTCTGTTAAGTTTGGAAGGTAGGAGACGAGATACTGACAGAAGTAAAGCTGTGACGACTGGGCGTGAGTCGTGCTTGGGTAGCTCAGTTGGTAGAGCACTTGCTTGCGAAAGGCAAAGGTCCCGAGTTCGACTCTTGGTCCGGCACACAGTTTTAATCTGCCAGGATGTTTGATAGTAAAGTTGCTGCTAGTCGATTGGAATGTCATCAAACTGAAGATGGATGCTACATATCTGCGAGTTGTGATGGAACCGGCGAAAGAAAACGGAAATGTGAAACACTTCCAAAGAAGACAACAGCAACCATCCACTACTGGTGATGCTATTTATTTACTGAAACAGCGCCATCACCCGTTTCGAACCAGCAGGTTCATCTTCAGACTGCTGTTCACATTAAAAAACCATTTGTTGAAGTTAATGATAATTTTTGGCTCTTTCTTCTCTCTTACGGTGAAAGATCCTTTGGATGGTGGTGCCGTACAGTATAAAACGATGTTTTAAACTAACTACTGCTAATAACGACCGGACACAATGTAAATGAATCTTTAAGACTGAGATGTATTTATATTTCACTTATGTCAAAAATAGTGCGTAATTTTGTTGCAATCTTGTTTACTTGTATTCAACAAAATGACGTGGGATTTTCGACGTGAGTGAAACATAACTACTACATCTCAGTCTTAAAAATACTTTTACATTATGTCCGATCGTTATTAGGAATAGTTACGTTTAAATAGGTTGTTTCTAAGATAGTTTTTTATTATAGGGGACCACCATCCGTAGAATCTTCACCGAAAGGGAGAATAAAGACCCGAAAACTATAATAAACTTCAACAAATGTCTATGTAGACATGGACAGCTGTCTGAAGATGAACCTGTCTCTTCGAAACCGGTATCAGCGCTATTTGTGTTAATAAATAGCATTACCAATAGCGGCTGGATGCTGTTTACTTCTTTGTAAGAATCAGCCTGTATTTTGTACACATTTATGGTCTCGAAATGTCAGTTTTCGGCAAAACAGCACGATTCAATTTTTTTACAAAGCTGTGCTACAGTCTGCAGTTGCGCTCCTCTGTTTAAAAGGATGTTCCTTGATTATCCCAATTAATAGCAGTTTACCTCTGGGCAAAATGAGTGAGTGTGTGTGTGTGTGTGTGTGTGTGTGTGTGTGTGTGCGCGCGCGCGCATGTGCGTGTGCGTGTGCACTCGCGCTTCATAGTATCATTTTGTTTAAATTTGTAGGCAGGTTTTTCCCAAACTTAGATGTTGTACGTATATACAGGGTGAGCCACGAAGAAAGGTACATGCTTTGAGGGGTGATTCAGAACAAAAAACTTCATATGGACGTATGCCCTATTCCGAATTGTTTCCGACATAGAACACATTTAATATCAAATGGCTCTGAGCACTATGGGACTTAACTTCTGAGGTCATCAGTCCCCTAGAACTTAGAACTACTTAAACCTAACTAACCTAAGGATATCACACACATCCATGCCCGAGGCAGGATTCTAACCTGCGGCGTAGCGGTCGCGCGGTTCCAGACTGTAGCGCCTAGAACCGCTCGGCCATCCCTGCCGGCACATTTAATATCACTTTTGTACGTTTTTCTCGAATAAATCGACAACCGCACCCTCCAGCGAAAACGGGTCGTAGTACAAAATCAATCTATATTAAATTTCCTACAAAACAGGTCCTATTCATTTTTCTCTTGCCAATGGTTTGTGCGAAGAGAGCGCGAGAATGTTAAAAAACTCGCTCGACGTGCATGCGCTGTTTTTGTAGGCCAATTTGAGGTAGCATATTGAGGTAGCTAGCTGAGACGAACAGTTTGATACCGGACACTTGTGGTCTATCAAGTCGCGAGACTACCTCAAATTGGCAAACAAGAACTACGTAAATTACAGCGCATGTCCATCGAACAAGTTTTTCAACATTCTTGCGCTCTCTTCAAACAAACTATTAGTGCTAGAGGAAAAAATGAATAGGACCTTTCTTGTTGAAAATTTAATATAGTTTAATTTTGTACTACGACATGATTTCGCTGGAGGAGGTGGTTTTCCAGTTATTCATGGAAAACGTACAAAAGTGATATTAAATGTGATCTAGCTCGGAAACCATTCGGAATACGGCACGCGTATATATGAAGCTTTTTTTTGTTCAGAATCACTAATACTATCACCCCTCAAAGCATGTACGTTTCCTCCTGACTCACCCCGTACACGTACGTACGTGTATACGTGTATATACGTATATATCCATATTACTATATAAAGACAAGTCGTTGTTTAAAGTTGTTACCAAAAAACTCGAAAAATATACTACTGGCCATTAAAATTGCTACAACAAGAAGAAATGCAGATGATAAACGGGTATTAATTGGACAAATATATTATACTATAACTGACATGTGATTACATTTTCACGCAGTTTGGGTGCATAGATCCTGAAAAATCAGTACCCAGAACAACCACCTCTGGCCGTAATAACGGCCTTGATTCGCCTGGGCATTGAGTCAAACAGAGCTTGGATGGCGTGTACAGGTACAACTGTCCATGCAGCTTCAACACGATACCACAGCTCATCAAGAGTAGTGACTGGCGTATTGTGACGAGCCAGTTGCTCGGCCACCATTGACGAGACGTTTTCAATTGGGGAGAGATCTGGAGAATGTGCTGGCCAGGGCAGCAGTCGAACATTTTCTGTATCCAGAACGGCCCGTACAGGACCTGAAACATGCGGTCGTGCATTGTCCTGCTGAAATGTAGGGTTTCACAGGGATCGAATGAAGGGTAGAGCCACGGGTCGTAACACATCGGAAATGTAACGTCCACTGTTCAAAGTACCGTCAATGCGAACAAGAGGTGACCGAGACGTGTAACCAATGGCACCCCATACCATCACGCCGGGTGATACGCCAGTATGGCGATGACGAATACACGCTTCCAATGTGCGTTCCCCTCGATGTCGCCAAACACGGATGCGGCCATCATGATGCTTTAAACAGAACCTGGATTCATCCGGAAGAATGACGTTTTGCCATTCGTGCAGCCAGTTTCGTCGTTGAGTACTCCATCGCAGGCGCTCCTGTCTTTGATGCAGCGTTAAGGGTAACCGCAGCCATGGTCTCCGAGCTGATAGTCCATACTGCTGCAAACGTCGTCGAACTGTTCGTGCAGATGGTTGTTGGCTTGCAAACGTCCCCATCTGTTGATTCAAGGATCGAGACGTGGCTGCACGATCCGTTACAGCCATGCTGATAAGATGCCTGTGATCTCGACTGCTAGTGATACGAAGCCGTTGGGATCCAGCATGGCGTTCCGTATTACCCTCCTGAACCCACCGATTCCATATTCTGCTAACAGTCATGTGATCTCGACCAACGCAAGCAGCAATGTCGCGATACGATAAACCGCAATCGCGATAGGCTAAAATCCGACCTTTATCAAAGTCGGAAACGTGATGCTACACATTTCTCCTCCTTGCACGAGACATCACAACAACGTTTCACAAGGAAACACCGGCCAACTGCTGTTTGTGTATCAGAAATCGGTTGGAAACTTTCCTCATGTCAGCACGTTGTAGGTGCGCCACCGGAGCCAACCTTGTGTGAATGCTCTGAAAAGCTAATCATTCGCATATCACAGCATCTTCTTTCCGTCGGTTGAATTTGGCGTCTGTAGCACGTCATCTTCGTGGTGTAGCAATTTTAATGGCCAGTAGTGTAATTTATCGATTCACTTCAAATTTTTACGCGATATTCTAAAGGATATTGGAATGAACATAGACTACATATTTTTAGTGTATAAATAGTACAGATATATATGTAATATAGAATGACATGACAAGAGTCATGGGATAGCGATGTGCACTTATAATGATGGCGGTACTATAGCGTGCGCAAGGTATAAAAGGGTAACTCACTGACGGAGTGTGGTTTACACTCAGGTCATTCTTGCGAAAAGTATTCTGACGTGATTATAGCCGCACGACAGGATTTGATAAACTTTAAACGAGGAATGGTATTGGAGCTAGAAGCATGGGACATTTCATTTTGCAAATCATTATGGAATTCGATACACCAAGATCCTCAGTGTCAAGAGTGTGCAAAGGATACTAATTTTCAGGCGTTACCTCTCACCGCGGACAACGCAGTGGTGGACGGAATTCGCTTGACCGAGAGTACTGGCATTTCCATAGAGTTGTCAGTGCTAACACACAAGCAACACTACTTGAAATACCCGCAGAAACGAATGTGGGACTGGGGACAAGCCTATCGGTTAGAATAGAGCAGCGAAATGTGACGTTAATGGGCTATGGCATCAGACGATCGACGCGAGTGCCTTCGCTAAAAAAATGTCGTGTGACTAGGGCCTCACGTTGGGTAGACCGTTCTCTGGGTGCAAGTCTTTCGATTTGACGCCACTTCGGCGACTTACGCGTCGATGCGGATGAAATGATGATGATAAGGACAACGCAACACCCAGTCCCTGGGCGGAGAAAGTCTCCGATCCAGCCGGGAATCTAACCCGGGCCCTTAGGATTGGCATTCTGTCGCCCTGACCACTTTTTTTTATGTCGGTAATGTTCGTTGCGTTTGGTTTGTGCGGACGTCAGAGGACATCCGTTCAAGTTGATCGTTGATTCCTTTACTCAGTTTTTTTTTATTGCAGAGGGCCAGCGCCCCTCTGTCCGAACACTGAGCTACCGTGCCGGCTGTCCAGTCAGCTGCCGGGGAGTGCTTTCGCTAACAGCATGACATCGCCTGCAGCGTGGCTCCTGACTCGATACGATATCTGTTGGTCCCTAGGCGACAGGAATACCGTTCAGTTGGTAAGAGTTGACTGTAGGGTCGGAATGTTGCGCGGACCCCAAGAAGCCATGGAACCCAGCTGTCGACAAGGGACTGTGCAAGATGATGATGGCTTCATAATGGTGTGGGCTGTGTTTACATGGAATGCGCCTTCCGGTCCATCTGAACCGATCATTGACTGGAAATGGTTATGTTCTTCTACTTGGGGACTATTTTCAGCCATTCAGGCCACAACTGTTCGCTGTTGGTTTGAAGAACATTGTGGACAATTGGAGCGAATGATTTCGTCCCCATCCCATCGAACTTTTTGGGACGTAATCGAAAGGTAGTTCGTGCAGAACATCGTGTACCGATAACACCTTCGTAATTATGGATGGCTACAGGGGCAGCAAGGCTCACTAATTCTGCAGGGGACTTCCAATGACTTGCTGAGTCTCTGTCACGTTGAGCTGCTGCACTACGGCGGGCAAAAGCAGGTCCAACACGATATTAAGAGGTATCCCGTGACTTCTGTCAACGCACTTTGTAAAGGGGAAACGTTGTTGCAATAAATCTTTGAAAGTTCTTGAATGATTTACTTCAGATTTTTATACGACACACCAGTGAACGTTCAGACGGACATTCAGCACATGCTCTCTTAAACGACAGTCTACAAATTTTCCTTTACAACTGACTACGAGGAAGAAAATGTTGTGCTGTGCTGTGAAAATGTGCAGTTTGGATTCCTTTCTGGCAATAAGCCATTAGATGAACTGTTTCTGTCACTTTATTCTTTTTCCTTTTGTATATACAACAATGTGATGTTTTCTTTCTTCCTCACTGTCGGTTTTACAGAAAACAGGAAAGTAGTGTTCATGCGTTATGGGTTATCGGCTTGCGATTGGTATACTACTATCGAATCGGGATCGTCCGAAACTTTGTAAACGTATCCACTCGTAGATTAAACCTATGCTGAATGTTGTCACTGAAGCTACTACCCTCACAGACCCAACAGCTGATGAAGTGCCTCTCGTAGTATGTATTCCAATGATCCCAACCCATTTCCCCATTCATTTTAACCAATTTCATTTACCAATTAAGGTTTCCTTTGCAGTAACAATAAACAAGGCTCAAGTTCAGAGAGGGGGGGGGGGATGAGGACAGATATGGTGAGGGAGGCGGAAATTGGCGTAGGGGAAATGAGGCAGAGAGAAGTATGGGGGGAGGGGAGGAGGAGGAGTAGGAGAATGAGAGTCGGAGGAGGGCGTGGGCATAGAGAAGGGGGAAGGGGTTTAGGATGTGTATCCAATTCCCATTCATATTTAATTGTGAAACACTGCCGGGTTTGCTACTCTGTAATATAATTAAACTCGGCTCTGGTGAAGTAACCTCTAGTGGTCGCACGGCTGAAGACGTTAATAAACTCCTTTTCTTTTTTCGTCTATCAGATATGACTTATCTGTGTGTTGAGTAACTGCAGAAAGAAGGACGCATCTTAGCCTCGTATTTGACCGTAAATTCACTGAAAGGGCAAAGAAACTGATATAGGCATGCGTATTCAAGTACAGATACATGTAAACAAGCTGAATACAATGCTGCGATCGGCAAAGCCTATATAAGACAACAAGGGTATGGCGCAGTTGTTAGATCCGTTACTGCTGCTACTATATTATTGCAGGTTATTAAGATTCAACTGAGTTTGAACGTCGTGTTATAGTCGGGGCACGAGCGAGGGGACACAGGATCTCCGAGGTACCGATGAAGTGGAGATTTTTCGCGTACGACCATTTCAGGAGTGAATATTAGGAACCTGGTAAAACATCAAATCTCCGGCCGGAAAAAGATCTTGCAAGAACGGGACCAACGACGACTGAAGAGAATCTTTCAACGTGACAGAAGTGCAACCTTTCCACAAATTGCTGCAGATTTCAATGCTGGGTAACCAACAAGTGTCAGTGTGCGAACCATTCAACGAAACATCATCGATATGGGCTTTCGGAGCCGAAGGTCCACTCACGTACCCTAGATGACTGCGCGACACAAAGCTTTACGCTTCGCCTGGGTTCATCAACACCGCCATTGAACTGTTGAAGACTGGAAACATGTTGCCTGATCGGACGACTCTCGTTTCAAATTTTATCGATTTGATGGACATATACGGGTACGGACACAACCTCATGAATCCATAGACTCTGCCTGTCAGCAAGGGAATGTTCAAGCTGGTGTAGGATCTGTATTGGTTTGGGGCATGTGCAGTTGGAGTGATACGGTACCCCTGATACTTGTAGATATGATTATGACAGGTGACACATAAGTAAGCATGATATCTGGTCACCTGCATCCATCCATGTCCGTTGTGCATTGCGACGGTCTTGAGCAATTCCAGCAGGACAGTGCGACACCGTACACGTCCAGAATTGCTACAGAGTGTCTCCAGGAATAATCGTCTGAGTTTAAACGCTGGCCACTAAACTCCCCAGGCATGAACATTATTGAGCATATCTGGGATGCCTTGCAACGTGCTGTTCAGAAGAGGTCTCCACACCGTGGTACTCTTGCGGATTTATGGACAGCCATGCAGAAGTCAGGGTGTCAGTTTCGTCCAGCTTCTTCAGACATTAGTGAAGTCCATGCCACGTCCTGTTGCGGCACTTCTGCGTGCTCGCGGTGGCCCTACGTGATATTAGGCAGACGTACCAGTTTCTTTGGCTGTACAGTGTATAACGATGGTAATAACAAGTGCGAGAACGAACCTCTCCTGAAAGTTTTCTTGTCAGACGAATATGTTTCAATCGTTGTTGTTGCGTATTGAGACTTGACAGACTGAAGTGAGCTCCACGTGTCTTGTTTTGGATGCGTGCGTACTCGTCTGTGCACAACTCTGGAGCCTGTGGAACTCAGGTGGTCCTGCCAGGTTAGCCAACGTCCGCACGTGACGTCGCTAATGTCGTTACTAGTCGCATGAACAGTAATCGTGATACAGCTTTATGCGTGTGGAGCGTAAATCACTAAACGTATAGCAAAGCACGATACGCTACATCACAGTGGTCAATGAGATGATTACTTTAACGCAGAGACTGACTATGGGAGGGATGTATGTAATTAGTTAATGAGTGGAAAAGTAATATTTACAGATTTAGTGCATAGCTACAGTAACGCTTACACTAAATAAGCCAGTGAAAAGATGGTCCTACTAAATGGAAGCTCTCCTCGAGACAATCTGAATGAGCTAGTAAAATCTTTAATTACGCAGTTAATTAGCCGATGAGAAGCGTCTGAATTAAGTAATTAAGGTGAACATAACTAACTATATAAAACAGGTACATAAATACCATTGCAACTTGTGGTGAAAAACGTAATCACGCGTTATGACCAAAATTTAGATTGTAAGTTTTCGGTTTTTAATTGCCATTGTTCCTTAATTAATTAGATTTTTATATTCTTTTCCTCATAATCAAGATTCTGTCAGAGCTAATAAATTTCAGTGCCTCCAGCTGTAACAGCAGCTTATTAGCTACAAGACCGGTAGGTCACTTACATGTATGCAGCAAATGTCCAACGAACAGTTTACTAATTCAGTCTTAATTACACTCCTGGAAATTGAAATAAGAACACCGTGAATTCATTGTCCCAGGAAGGGGAAACTTTATTGACACATTCCTGGGGTCAGATACATCACATGATCACACTGACAGAACCACAGGCACATAGACACAGGCAACAGAGCATGCACAATGTCGGCACTAGTACAGTGTATATCCACCTTTCGCAGCAATGCAGGCTGCTATTCTCCCATGGAGACGATCGTAGAGATGCTGGATGTAGTCCTGTGGAACGGCTTGCCATGCCATTTCCACCTGGCGCCTCAGTTGGACCAGCGATCGTGCTGGAAGTGCAGACCGCGTGAGACGACGCTTCATCCAGTCCCAAACATGCTCAATGGGGGACAGATCCGGAGATCTTGCTGGCCAGGGTAGTTGACTTACACCTTCTAGAGCACGTTGGGTGGCACGAGATACATGCGGACGTGCATTGTCCTGTTGGAACAGCAAGTTCCCTTGCCGGTCTAGGAATGGTAGAACGATGGGTTCGATGACGGTTTGGATGTACCGTGCACTATTCAGTGTTCCCTCGACGATCACCAGTGGTGTACGGCCAGTGTAGGAGATCGCTCCCCACACCATGATGCCGGGTGTTGGCCCTGTGTGCCTCGGTCGTATGCAGTCCTGATTGTGGCGCTCACCTGCACGGCGCCAAACACGCATACGACCATCATTGGCACCAAGGCAGAAGCGACTCTCATCGCTGAAGACGACACGTCTCCATTCGTCCCTCCATTCACGCCTGTCGCGACACCACTGGAGGCGGGTTGCACGATGTTGTGGCGTGAGCGGAAGACGGCCTAACGGTGTGCGGGACCGTAGCCCAGCTTCATGGAGACGGTTGCGAATGGTCCTCGCCGATACCCCAGGAGCAACAGTGTCCCTAATTTGCTGGGAAGTGGCGGTGCGGTCCCCTACGGCACTGCGTAGGATCCTACGGTCTTGGCGTGCATCCGTGCGTCGCTGCGGTCCGATCCCAGGTCGACGGGCACGTGCACCTTCCGCCGACCACTGGCGACAACATCGATGTACTGTGGAGACCTCACGCCCCACGTGTTGAGCAATTCGGCGGTACGTCCACCCGGCCTCCCGCATGCCCACTATACGCCCTCGCTCAAAGTCCGTCAACTGCACATACGGTTCACGTCCACGCTGTCGCGGCATGCTACCAGTGTTAAAGACTGCGATGGAGCTCCGTATGCCACGGCAAACTGGCTGACACTGACGGCGGCGGTGCACAAATGCTGCGCAGCTAGCGCCATTCGACGGCCAACACCGCGGTTCCTGGTGTGTCCGCTGTGCCGTGCGTGTGATCATTGCTTGTACAGCCCTCTCGCAGTGTCCGGTGCAAGTATGGTGGGTCTGACACACCGGTGTCAATGCGTTCTTTTTTCCATTTCCAGGAGTGTATTTTAAAATTCCTTTCAGTTTAACTACGACTGTGGGTAAGCTACTCATCCTCAAATTTATTATGAAATATCATTTTAATTATTTGAGATCGCACATAAGGACAGACAGTTGTAATTCAGAGCGCTGAATGACAATACGATTGCTTCTCGCAATTAAGGAAGACCCAGGTGCCGGCTATAAGTTGGACAGCCGTATTTGACTCTAGGCAGGGTGCGGAAACCGTTTGAACAAGCAAGATCCATGTCACTCTAGGTGCTAATTATGCCACCTGGGTTCGGACTCAGATATTTTCGCATCTGCGGACACTTGCGACTATTTGCGAAATAATTTCAGACTTTGCACGGTAAATTCTGTCACGGTTGAATATATATTTTCTTAATTCTGTGAAGTGATGCGTGAGTCAGCGGAAATTTGAATTTTGAAAAGCTGATACAAGCAAATTTATTTAAATTTATATTGATCTTCAACCACTGTATGGGGCTTAAGTCGTTACTGTGGAGGTCCCTTACTAAACCTTCGTTACACAAATTCTCGAGTGCTGTTCGTTGGAGTCGGCCCTTTATCAAATTTGATTAACACAACAGACAGTGAGTATTCAAATAAGAGCTTGCCTCATTCGTGACTGGGTTGAATACCCAACGCCAAACGTCACAAAGTCCTTAAATAAACTCCATTTAAAGGCCTTGAGTGGCAGTGTTTTGCGGCACGGAGATGTTTAATGTCAAAATTCCGATCGTTTATATACAAAGAAGAGTCGGATAACAAATAACTTTCTCCCACGTACGTATCGTGAAGTGAATATTACGAAAAAATTAGAGAAATTAGAGTTCATTAGGTTTGTCGATAGTGATCCATCCTATGTACCATTTCGAGTTGAACAGGCAATGGGCGATAAAATATGGTACCTTAAGTACACACCTCAGCTCGCTGTACGGTGGCCTGTTGAGTATCTATGTAGGTATACAGGGTGTTTCAAAACTACTTTTATTGGTTCCTTACACCAAAACAAGAGAAAAAAGTTCGTATAAACGTATGTCTGAAAATCCTTCGATTCGAGTTATTAATGAAAGTTCACGTTCAACGGCTTTCCAGGTACAGCCCAACAAATTCAGTTACCTGTGCAGCCGTTTGACTCATTGTATTCTAGGTGGCTTTGTGTTTCGAGGGAGACTTCTGTGCACTCGTCATCCGCCTACCTTCAACGTGTCCATTGTGTAGATGTACTACAGGTAGTAAGTTTACTTCTGAAAGCGCTCCGTTCAAAGATGGCAGGCTATTCATTTCGTGAGCAGGCATGATTTTTATGTACTGTTGACCGAATGGTACGGAACGCGAGGCTGCTTTATCAGACGTCTTTTCCAGACCAAAGACAGCCGAGTCACCCAACTTTGGTGCGGGATGAGTAGCACCGCAGACAATTTACCGAGGAAGACCATGTGTTGCTCGTAAAGCTGATGAGAAACAGGAAGTTGTACTAGTTGTCGAAGAAGAGCCAGGTATCAGTGCAAGACGAGATGGTCTGGCTTGTGATGCACCACCAAGTTCAGCTTGGAGGATTCTTCACGACCTCTCCAGGTATCTGTATCATCTTTAATGTGTCGAGGCCTTACGTTTCCCAATAACCCACAAAGGGAGAAATTTTGCCAATCGGTTATTGCAGAATCTGTTTGTCTCTTATTTTTGTTTAAGGACGGGACAAGAAATTTTCACAACCGACATATATGGGCTGATCGCAGTCCTCATGCTACTAGACATCAAGATCGGTGTAAGATTAATGTATGTGCTGGAATCTCAGGTGACTAACTGGTAGGACAATACGTCGTCCCTGTACGCCTTCCAAGTAATGTCTAACAGATCGCTCTCCAAGACCTACTAGGAGATGAGCTGTTGCAAATGAGAAGAAACTTGTGGTTTGTGCATGATGAAACTCCAGCACATTTAATCTTAGTCTTCGAGATGCACCGGCTACCTGCCGTGACAGATGGATGGATAGAAGAGGAACAGTTACATGGCCTGCACGCTACCCCGAACTCAATTCATTGGATTGTTATCTCTGGGGCACGTTAGATAATTAGTCTATTCAGCAGACAACCCGGATGCAGAAACCCTTTTTTGAAGTGTCGTGGAAGGCTGAGAAACCGTTCGAAACTGTCAAGGAGTACTCGAAAGGGTGTGCCAGTTCATGATTCTATAGGTGTGTTTAGAATCAAGAGAAGAACATTTAGAGCATTAATACGAGTTTATATGTTCATGAGCTCCAGTCACCTAAATTGTAAGCTTTCACTAATAACCCGGAAATGAAGCATTTTCAAACAAATGTTTACGTGAACCTTTTCTTGTTTTGCGTAAGGAACCTGTCCGAAAAGTTTGTAAGACTGTTTTTGAGCCGGCCGTTGCGGCCTAGCGACTCTAGGCGCTTCAGTCCGGAACCGCGCTGCTGCTACGGTCGCAGGTTCGAATCCTGCCTCGGGCATGGGTATGTGTGATGTCCTTAGGTTAGTTAGGTTTAAGTAGTTCTAAGTTCTAGGTGACTCATGACCTCAAATATTAAGTCCCATAGTGCTCAGAGCCATTTGAACCATTTGAACTGTTTTTGATACACCTTGTGTATGTTTACCGCAAGGGTACAGTTTGAGGGTATGACACGTTCACAGGGAGGTCCAATAATCTTCCAGATAATTATCCAGAAATGGAACAAGAATAATTGGAGTTGTTGTGGTACAGTATATGCCCTCAGCCATGAACCTTATTGTGACTCGTGCAGTTCAGATGGGGACACATATGAAAAGGAAACAACACAGACGCCTGGAGGAAACGGGTACACATCCGGGTACTTGACAGCTGTGTGCGTCATCCGGTTCGGGGAGGTCTGGTGATGCGGGAAACACGTGGCGCGTCGGATGGACGATTCCCCATTAACCTCAACGAGAGAGGGAGCGGAATTTCGATTTTGTTTGGTAGTTGGTTTCTCGCTTAGCGGCTACGGCAGCGATGCGACAGACCAATTGCCAGAAAGTGCGGCTCGCTGACGGACAGATCGTCAATTTCCGAAATGGACAGCGTGGCGCGGCGGCGCGATTGGTGGGAAATGCACAATCACCGCGACCTGCGCGCCCGCCCGGAAAACTGCTCGCCGGCCGGCGCAATCACACGGCCCAGGGGTCAGCGCGTTAGCGCAGCTCCGGCGCTGGCGCTGCCTCTGCGGCCCGACGACGCGTCTGCCGCCGACCGAGAAGCCGTACTCGCAGACCAGCGCCAGTACTGGCAGTAGAGACGTGTCTGCATATCGCGTGTACTACTGCGTTGCTGAGCAACTGGTGTTACACGAGACTAGGCTTACTAGTTCTGTATAGCCTGATACTTTTCATTCCTTCCTCGCAAGCGAGTAATTGCGAGAAATTGACGATAAAATATTCGGAATTCTGTGCGATATGCAGTAGCACTAAAAAAGTTACGTTGTATAGTCTGGTTGTGTGGTGCAACAGATACGAGGCGCTAGCGTAATGGATAATGTAAACTGAGCTACGTCTGTACTGTGATACTGCCGGCGCAATTGACATCCACGAAGGCGATCTATGGTTTCATTCAGCAGCACAGGTCATCGAATGTGGTTGAGGGGAAGCTTCCCCGCGTCGACTGACGTGCCGTTTGCCGATCGGTGTGCGCGCCTTATCTTGACACTGACGTCCAGTCTGCGTGGTACCTTACTGTCGATGGGTAGCAAGTATGCCGGTCACGCCTCCACAGGATTCATCTCGCAGACACCCCGTCGTGTGTCGACTGTGTTGTAATGGTTCAAATGGCTCTGAGCACTATGGGACTTAACATCTGATGTCATCAGTCCCCTAGAACTTAGAACTACTTAAACCTAATTAACCTAAGGACATCACAAACATCCATGCCCGAGGCAGGATTCAAACCTGCGACCGTAGCGGTCGCGCGGTTCCAGGCTGTAGCGCCTAGAACCGCTCGGCCACTCCGGCCGGCTTGTTGTAATGGACAGGGACGAGGGCCGCCTCTTGTGCAGATAGGCGAGAGATGTCTGGTTCTTAGTGCGACAGATGTTGTCTCTTATTACCCGTACTACTACTCATCAGATACGTATTCAACTGCTCCACTTTCCGGACGTGAAATACTTCAGCAAGCAAAGACGAACTCTGTCAGGTGGAGTTGTGGACACGCAATGAACGCCACTGTACAGTAGTCCGCAATCCAAAATACAGACTATTTTTCTTCAATTTCCTCTGCAGTGTCTTCCTTAACCCAGCCCAGAGCTGGAGTGTTCCAGTCACGAAGATTTGATCCCTGCCTCTTCCACACTTAGAACCGATGTATTCACTGGTATTCGGAATGTAATTCTTAGTCTCACGTCATGCTGCGCCCTCCTTCTCGCGTGACGTCTGTTTCCTAATATTGTCGATGGTGTTAATGACAGAAATAAACAAAAATGAATGAAAATAAAAAAAAGAATGAAAAGAAAAATAAATAAACGATGTTCATTGTACCTCTACTCAACTTGCCTACGCTTTCCTTGGTTCCTGGGATAAATGACGGGACATCGCAGCCAGGCCTCGGGTTGCGAACCTCGCCCACTTTGTCCCCACACCTCCCCTTGTGCGCCTGTTAAGTTGCTTAAAAAAATCGCTACCAGGATCGTATCCAGGAGGTTGTGGGTTCGAAACTCGTCAGGTTCACAATTTTTTTTTCATTTAAGTCTTTATGGAAATTACTTCGCTCATTATTTTTTATTCAGTTAATCGGTTTAAATGTAATTACTTATTTTTATTCCTTTATCATGTCATTTTAATCACCTTATGAACTTCTTCATTTCTTTCTTTTTCTTTATATCATTCTTTTTCCAATTAGAATTTTTGTGAATGTGAATTTTCTATATTGTAGTATTATAAGATTCAATTATTTGAAAATTTCGACCTATCAGTTATAAAAACAAGAGACGAAATAATCTATATTTTTGCAACGATTTGATAAATTTACTTTTCTTACCAGATGTGGAACTTCTTTTCGCGGTAATCTTCAGACATAAAACATAACCTAAATATTTGCTGCGCTATGGACAAAATAACGCAAATGAAAATTTAAATGAAAGACCGGTTTATAAGGAAAACGAAATTCAAGCAAAATGAGAAATTGACAAAATACGTTCAAAAATGTGGACGAAAAAACAGGGGATAAAATAAAAGAAATTAAAGCGAAATTAATACATAAAATTAATTAAAAGTACATGAACAAATATTTAAAGTGAAGAAAGTGTGATGGGAGGATAAATGAGAGCAAATGAGGAAGTCGATATGATTAAAATTATGTGACAAGAGAATGGAATTAAAAACTTACATTTATATTGGTTGATTGAATAAAAATGACAATCAAAGTCATTTAGATAAAGATTTTAAAGTAAAAAATGTTGTTCCTAACGAGATTCGGACCTACAGCCTCCGGCATACGACGCTAATATCCTATCCATTACGTCACAAACCGAGACTACATAACGTACCTTTTTTAATGTAGCTCAGTGTCACACAAAATTCCGAATTCTTTTTTGTCAACTACTGGCAAACAAGGGTCTACCATTGTGAGTGGCTACAGTGTGTACATGGGATATAAACCTACATCACCGCATAAATAGTTTCAAAAAGTCGGTCGTAATACTAAGCGACTGTCCTGGGACCCGGACCTGGTCCGTGTTGCGGGTCGCCTATCTAACGCCTTCCAGGTGCCATAAAAATTTATTTTCAGTGTTTCCCGTAATTACATACCGAATTTATATGTTTAAAATGGTGTCGTAATACACGCGTTAATGCGTATAATCTTACGTTAGTCGTTTAACACGATAAGACAAACATTGCACTTAGGAACCGTGTCCTTTTCTCGAGGCAGCGTAATTGACGGTTCGCAAATGGTCGGGTTGTCACCTGCCCCTGTGAAGGAGTTCGCTAACGCACACTTGTGCGGTGGCGCTGGTTTGCGTCCTGGTGGTAGAAAAAATTTTCTGTCCCAGTATTCGGATGACTGAGGAAGGAGAGGGGTGCTGTAAAGTTCTTGATCAACAGATTTCGCACCAATGTCTTTGTTTCAATACCAAACCTATCCGCATTGCTCATGAAGTGAAGGCATGTGGCTCTGTTGATGATGGTCTGTCGGTCGTATGGTGACGTTAAGCTTCGCGGCCTCCTTGGTGTTATTCGCGAGCCATAAGGTCTATGCCGGCACCGGATCTCACCCTCACCCTTCTCTTTATCACCACCACTATCAACATAAAACACAAACGTTACAGCTATATATATATATATATATATATATATATATATATATATATATATTGCTGTAACGTTTGTGTTTTATGTTGATAATGGTGATAAGGAGAAGGGTGAGGGTGATTATATATATATATACTCGGATTTACTCATCCAATATTTGAGAATGAGAGCACTTAGCGACTTCCAACAAACTTCGGACATAATTTCAAAACGTAACCGAAGTTTTTCAAGCTTTCACCCCTCATAAAATGAAGAAAACGGAAAAAAATCGCATACTACTATTTCACTGTTCATACAGTGAACAGTCAGCATCAGACACAACTTTTTAATTTATTACTTCTGTACTACAGTCTCTACCCGCAACACATTTCTCAGACAATACCCACATGGATCACTGAGCGTACCTGCAAAGTTACATCGTTGTGCGACACATAGTTCAGGAGATATAGCGTCACAGACATTTAGACGCTTGAAAAACTAGCTTTCTGTTAAAAAGACTCAGATAAAAACTTAACCATCAGGCCTAACGTTTTGATTTATTACTTCTCTAGAATTAATTCTGTTTGCGACAATCTTTTCAGACAATATCTACGTATACCACTGAATGCACCTACAAAATTATATCATTGTGCGACATATAGTTCAGCACATATCACTTCATAAACATTGAGATGTGTGAAAAACTAGTTTTATTTGAAATGGGGCGCAAATTATCCAGACTATTTTCATCCACTGTTTCGTAGTGAGAGCACTTAGCGATTTCCAAAACATTTTAAATGTAATTTCAAGCTTTTTCCAAACGTTTTTCTCGCCTGTATGCTTAATGTTAAAGATTTAACTTATTTGTAAAGTAGTTACACGTTTGAAGCCGTTTTATGCATGAGAGGTCTATTCTTGAAAGAATAGGGGGGTTCACTTGTTGTTTCTTTCCATATTATTACTCTCAGTCACATTTCGTTACTCGTATTAATTTGATCTCGCCATGCGGTTGTCTGCTAAATGAACGTAGAGGGCGTATATAATGTGGAGGTGCATTTGTTTCACAGAAGATTTATTCGACTCTCAATCATTATTTGTCTTTTGCAAAAGAGAAAATATAAAAATGTAGTTAATGAAGCAGGCAGAAGGGACCACAAAAGCGTCTAAAAACTCAGATTGACATAACTTAGAACTACTTAAACCTAACTAACCTAAGGACATCACACACATCCATGCCCAAGGCAGGATTCGAACCTGCGACCGTAGCGTTTTGAATGTAGTTCGAAGAAAGGCAGGCTTAAGATTATAGCATGTGTAAGTTTGGAGCGAGTTAGATAGAAAAAGTGTCTTCGACAATATTGACAGGAATACACGACTTGGTATTTTGATCTCATCAGCGCTAAGATACCTGGAGCGGAAGATTCTATGCAACTTGCACGGATACCAGATAGTAATTAAAAAATTTAATGACATGAAAGGGACGCAGTGAGACAGAATTGCAGCTTATCCTTAATTTTATTCAGTCTGTATATACAGCAAACGGTAAGAGGAACCATGAAGATATTTTGAAGAGGAATTAATGTTCATGGAGAAGAAACAAACTTTTTGGGTTTTTCAATGAGGCTGTAATTCTGTGAAAGACGACAAAGGACTTGGAGGGCAATTTGAATGGAAGAATGAATAGTGTTTCGAAAAGAGGTTGTAAGATGAACATTCTCACCACAACAAGGGTAGTGGAGTGTATATCATTAAGTCACGCGATGCTGAGAAAATAAGGTTAGGAAATGGGACATAGAAATAATGGATGAGGGTTGCTGTTTGGGCACCACGTTAACTGAATGTCGAAGTATTTCGTTATAAAAAATGCAAACTGGTAATAGCAAGAAAAACATTTCTGAGAAAGACAAATGTGTTAGGAATGAATATTAATTTAAGTGTTAAAATTGCTTAATGAAAATATTTTTCTGTAGCATTATATAGAAATGGAACCCAGATATACAAGAGGAGAAACAGGAGTTTTAAATGTGATGCTACAGAAGGATGCCGATGATTAAACGGATAGGTCGAGTAATTAATGACGAGATACTGAATCGGTTTGGGGAGAAAAGCGTTTTCTACGACATCCACTGAGTGAAGGGAACGGTTGATAGGACACATCTTGCGGCCTTAATAAACAGATAATTTACAAATGAGGTAAAGTGTGGCGGGGTGAAAGGGGGTAACGACTCTATATGGAACCAAGGCTTCAGTGTACATGGTCTACTCACATTAATGTGACACAGCCTATGTTAGATGCCAACGTGCATTAACCACTCACAGATGGCAGGTGGCAGCACTAGAATTGGAGGATGTAGAGAGTTCCTCAGAGGAACGCGAAAAACAGCGCAGTCGTTGTCGTGTGCCGAAGCGGAGCGATTTTTCTGACGTCCGAAAGGCCATCGTCATTGGCTTTCGGGCCGAGGGTGAAAGCATTTCCGAAACGGCTCAGTTTGCAAATTGTTCGCGTGCTGCCGTTGTTAACGTATACCGTCATGGAAAAATAGCGCTATCGAAAACTGGCGCCGAGGCAACTGAGTTGCACCGCGGGCCATATAGGTGACAGGGGTTACGACGGCTGCGGAAATGTGCACGGGCGCATTAACGTCCAACTTTTAATGGTGGCTTTTTTATTTTTTTGACTTTGAAATTCTTATTTAATTTCATATTATTCTGGCTTTAGATAATTGAATCTTAAATTGAATCAAGAAAAATTACGTACTTGAAAAATCATGTAAAATATTTTTTTTTAATTTTTAATTACCTCCATCATGGTCCATATTTTTTAGGTAGGCTCCTCTACCGGGATTTCCTGTTGGCGAGTATAAGTTGGGGACATGATTTACGCTTAAAACTTATCGGACTTCTTTTGTGAAAATTGAAACTTCAGATGCAGGTTCTATTCTGAAAGTAAACGAAACGTATTACACTGCTTGGTGCGGTAAAATATGCGATCATTCACTAACAGACATCCCCACACCATAAAAGCCACATTTAATTATCAAATTCATGAAAAATATGAGAAAAAAGGTATGATTAGTCGTAATAACAAACACAATGAAATTAAATGGGTATTATTATGCAAAATGAGCACAAATTAAAAAAAATCTCTACATAACATTGAACAAGTTATATGTATATATATATTTTTTTTACCTTACCAAACAATCGCTGACCAGAAAGACAGAGAGAACAAAAGGTTGTGAGTCCTTGTTCACTTAAATTGCGTAGATAATCCAATTAAAGAGATATTAATTTCATTATAATCGCAGTGTTTATTGACAGCGATAAAACCGTCTCAGCGCTACTGCACGAAAACACACAGTCACAAAATCCGCTAACACTTCGGGAAACATTGTAAACTGTTAGTCGAGTGACCGCTCAGTTGAACTAAGAGGCTACCAACAGCAGGCTCCTGGTTCATGCACTCATGCTGACTTTTGTTCAACGGCGACGAAGGCGGGAATTTGCGTGCCAATACCGCAATTGGACGTCCACCGAGTGGCGATACAGGTGACCTTTTCAGATGAATTACGTTTTATGCCGCGTCGGACAGACAGCCTTTGGCGTGTACTACGTGAAATGTCTGAAAGCAAAGACACTGCAACGTACAGTCCGGAGGCATTGCCGGGTGACTTCTTCCATCTGGAAGATATAATGGATCAACACAAGTATGTATCTATCCTTGCGGACCATGTCCACGTCTACATGCAGTTTGTTTTTCCTCAGCATGATGGCATCTACCAATAGGAAAGTGCAACATGTCGCACAGATCGCGGTGTTCGTGCGTAGTTCGAAGAGCGCCATGATGATTACCGTACTGCACAGGCCATAAACTCCCCGAATTAAACTCCAATCGAGATTTAGTGGGACCAACTTGATCGGGTTGTAACAACCATGGATCCTCAACCGAAAAACCTAGCGCATGTGGCCACGGCACTGGAACCGTCATGGCTTCAGATCCCAATCGGTACCTTCTGGAATCTCAATGACTCTCTTCCTTCGGTGATTCTGGCTTCTGACAGGTGCTCGCGTTAATGTGACTTGTCAGTGTAGTACACAGGTTCACGCGCTCGTAGGTTGCAATAGAGATGAACATTTCTTCGCAGGGTACACTAGCATGGAGAGCTGCATCAGACTAGACTTAGACCTCAAGACCACAACAACAATTATAAACAGCAAGACGCTTTATGCAGTGAACATAATGACTTTTTGTTTCCTAAGGTGTTTACAAATTTACGTATTAGTTGCTGTTAAAAACTATATGAGAAACATAGGCATTGACAAAGTACCTTGATGAACCTTGTTTATAATCTATCTGCATTTACAGTTATGTTCCATAAGGCAACTAATGGGAATGTGGTGACTGGGGCTTCAGGTAAAGTTAAATGCGTACCCAGCGTGAAAGTTAGTTTGGACTTCAAAGTACCCTGATAGTCACGGTCTTATTCCCTTCCTCCAACTCTTCAATTGACTAGGTACAGATACAACGTGTGCACATAACTTTAAGGTGGTAGAATTGTAATTTCAGGTCTGTAATCTGCAGTGAAAATTCAAGGCAATTGTTTGTTCTTTCCGACACGAGACCAATCTAGTATAGCATCTCATACCTTTATTATACAACTTACGTTTTCCGCCAATGGTATTATTTGAACCTATGTAAATGCTGTTGCCATATTTATTCAATATTAAGGTTTCATTTCACTAAGATATAACTGCTACTGAAAGTGGACTTTGGCCTGAAATTTGGTCGGTATGAGATATGAAACTTTCTTACCAGTACTGATTTTATAAGGAGAAGGGTAAACATAAATGAGAAACTTACTTTTATTACATGTTATAAGTGTAAAAAATTTATGTAACTCAGATAACCCCCCCTCCCCTCCCCCCCCCCCCCCCCATGAACCATGGACCTTGCCGTTGGTGGGGAGGCTTGCGTGATTCAACGTTACAGATAGCCGTACCGTAGGTGCAACCACAACGGAGGGGTATCTGTTGAGAGGCCAGACGAACGTGTGGTTCCTGAAGAGGGGCAGCAGCCTTTTCAGTAGTTGCAGGGGCAACAGTCTGGATGATTGACTGATCTGGCCTTGTAACAATAACCACAACGGCCTTGCTGTGCAGGTACTGCGAACGGCTGAAAGCAAGGGGAAACTACAGCCGTCAGTTTTCCAGAGGGCATGCAGATTTACTGTATGGTTAAATGATAATGGGGTCCTCTTGGGTAAAATATTCCGGAGGTAAAATAGTCCCCCATTCGGATCTTTGGGCGGGGACTACTCAAGAGGACGTCGTTATCAAGAGAAAGAAAACTGGCGTTCTACGGATCGGAGCGTGGAATGTCATATCTCTTAATCGGGCAGGTAAGTTAGAAAATTTAAAAAGGGAAATGGATAGGTTGAAGTTAGATACAGTGGGAATTAGTGAAGTTCGGTGGCAGGAGGAATACGACATTTGGTCAGGTGAATACAAGGTTATAAATACAAAATCAAATAGGGGTATTGCAGGAGCAGGTTTAATAATGAATAAAAAATATGGGTGTGGGTAAGCTACTACAAATAGCATAGTGAAGGCCTTATTGTGGCCAAGATAGACACGAAGCCCACGCCTACTACAGTAGTACAAGTTTATATGCCAACTAGCTCTGCAGATGATGAAGAAATTGATGAAATGTGTGATGAGATAAAAGAATTTATTCAGGTAGTGAAGGGAGACGAAAATTTAATAGTCATGGGTGACTGGAATTCAACAGTAGGAAAAGGAAGAGAAGGAAATGTAGTAGGTGAATATGGAGTAAGGCTCAGAAATGAAAGAGGAAGTCGTCTGGTAGAATTTTGCACAGAGCATAACTTATTCATAGCTAACACTTGGTTCAAGAATCATGAAAGAAGGTTGTATACATGGAAGAACCCTGCAGATACTGGAAGGTTTCAGATAGATTATATAAAGGTAAGACAGAGATTTAGGAACTGGGTTTGAAATTGTAAGACATTTCCAGGGGCAGATGTGGACTCTGATCACAATCTGTTGGTTATGAACTGTAGATTAAAACTGAAGAAACTGCAAAAAGGTGGGCATTTAAGGAGATGGGTTCTGGATAAACTGAAAGAACCAGAGGTTGTAGAGGGCTTAAGGGGAGCGTAAGGGAACAATTGACAGGAATGTGGGAAATAAATACAGTTGAAGTAGAATGGGTAGCTTTGAGGATCAAGTAGGTAAATAGACGAGGGCTAGTAGAAATCCTTGGGTAACAAAAGAGATATTGAATTTAATTGATGAAAGGAGAAAATACAAAACGCAGTAAATGAAGCAGGCAAAAAGGAATACAAACGTCTCAAAAATGAGATCGACAGGAAGTGCAAAATGGCTAAGCAGGAATGACTACAGGACAAATGTAAGGATGTAGAGGCTTATGTCACGAGGAGTAAGATAGTTACTGCCTACAGGAAAATTAAAAAGACCTTTGGAGAAAAGAGAACCACTTGCATGAATATCAAGAGCTCAGATGGGAACCCAGTTCTAAGCAAAGAAGGGAAAGCAGAAAGGTGGAAGGAGTGTATAGAGGGTCTATACAAGGGCGATGTACTTGAGGACAATAATATGGAAATGGAAGAGTATGTAGATGAAGATGAAATTGGAGATATGATACTGCGTGAAGAGTTTGATAGAGCACTGAAAGACCTGAGTCGAAACAAGGCCCCAGGAATAGACAACATTCCATTAGAACTACTGACGGCCTTGGGAGAGCCATTCCTGATAAAAATCTACCATCTGGTGAGTAAGATGTACGAGACAGGCGAAATTCCCTCAGACTTCAAGAAGAATTCCAATCCCAAGAAAGCAGGCGTTGACAGATGTGAAAATTACCGAACTATCAGTTTAATAAGTCACAGCAACAAAATACTAACGCGTATTCTTTACAGACGAATGCAAAAACTGTTAGAAGCCGACCTCGGGGGAGATCAGTTTGGATTCCGTAGAAATGTTGGAACACTTGAGGCAATACTGACCCTACGACTTATCTTAGAAGAAAGATTAAGGAAAGGCAAACCTACATTTCTAGCATTTGTAGACTTAGAGAAAGCTTTTGACAATGTTGACGGGAATACTCTCTTTCAAATTCTGAAGGTGGCAGGGGTAAAATACAGGGAGCGACAGGCTATTTACAATTTGTATACAAAGCAGATGCCAGTTATAAGAGTCGAGGGGCACGAAAGGGAAGCAGTGGTTGGGAAGGGAGTAAGACAGTGTTGTAGCCTCTCCCCGATGTTATTCAATCTGTATAATGAACAAGCAGTGAAGGAAACAAAAGAAAAATTCGGAGTAGGTATTGAAATCCATGGAGAAGAAATAAAAACTTTGAGGTTTGCCGATGGCATTGTAATTCTGTCAGAGGCAGCAAAGGACTTTGCCCGCCTCTCGTGGTCGTGCGGTAGCGTTCTCGCTTCCCACGCCCGGGTTCCCGGGTTCGATTCCCGGCGGGGTCAGGGATTTTCTCTGCCTCGTGATGGCTGGGTGTTGTGTGCTGTCCTTAGGTTAGTTAGGTTTAAGTAGTTCTAAGTTCTAGGGGACTTATGACCACAGCAGTTGTGTCCCATGGTGCTCAGAGCCATTTGAGCAAAGGACTTTGAAGAGCAGTTGAACGGAATGGACAGTGTCTTGAAAGGAGGGTATAAGATGAACATCAACAAAAGCAAAACGAGGATAATGGAATGTAGTCGAATTAAGTCGGATGATACTGAGGGAATCAGATTAGAAAATGAGACTCTTAAAGTAGTGAACGAGTTTTGCTATTTGGGGATCAAAATAACTGATGATGGTCGAAGTAGAGAAGATATAAAATGTAGACTGGCAATGGCAAGGATAGCTTTTCTGAAGAAGAGAAATTTGTTAATATCGACATGGACGATAAATAGTTTAGACAAGAATAGAATACAAGCTTTCGAAATGTGGTGCTACAGAAGAATCCTGAAGATTAGATGGGTAGATCACATGACTAATGAGGAGGTATTGATTAGAATTGGGCAGAAGAGGAGTTTGTGTCACAACTTGACTAGAAGAAGGTATCGGTTGGTAGGACATATTCTGAGGCATCAAGGGATCACGAATTTAGTATTGGAGGGCAGCGTGGAGGGTAAAAATCGTAGAGGGAGACCAAGAGATGAATACACTACGCAGATTCAGAATTATGTAGGCTGCAGTAGGTACTGGGAGATGAAGAAGCTTGCACAGGATAGAGTGGCGTGGAGAGCTGCATCAAACCAGTCTCAGGACTGAAGACCAAAACAACAACAACAACAACTACAACTCAGATAAAAAGCAGTAAAACTCAAAGTGAAAGTAACGCTGAACTCTGGGTACATCTGCCAACTACTAATATTTTCGAATACGATTCTACCGGTCAGGTTCTTTCAATAAGAAAAGGTGAACAAAATATCATTTTGTGAAACTTCCTTGGAAATTAAATCTGTGTGCGAATCTCGAACTCGGGACCCTTTTCTTCCACGGGGAAGTGCTTTGCCAACTCAGCTACCCAAGTACGACTCACGATTCATTCTGGAATATTGTTTGTGTCTCTTAATTAGTGTCCTGGATATCTTTTATTCCGATTTCCTCATTTTCTCTAGTTTTTACTGTCTGGGAGTTTGTTTCGCTCCATAACAACGCTAAGCCTCTTTTTATTAAGCGTGTAAAACCAGTCTTCACCGCTTCCGTTGGTAGATCAAGCGTACAGACTACTCTGCACATCTCACAGGAAGGAAACTGTTTCACAGTGAAAGCGCTGAGAGGAGAAACTTATTCCGAGGACAGAAACTTATCCCGAAAAGTGAAACTTGAATGAGGCGTCCCTCGCTTCGAAGTTGGCGAGTTTACTTTGGCGAAGTCTTCGAATCCTATCACGCTCGCCAAATTGCGGGCTACCAGTCGCTTCGCTTCACTCTGCGACGGCGTGGTAAGCTCCTCAAATCGGACAGACCGGCCGAACTCCCACCAAAGGCAACTGGAGGAGCCCCGCCCAAACGAATATGTGTAATGTTGCAACATAATAATTCTTAAGTAAGTTGCATTTATAGTTTTGTGTGATATCAGTAATGTTCATTCCTTTGTTTTACTTGGCATCCAGAGTTTGTACTCTGTTTAGCCATCAAGAACACATGTTTACGTAGATTGTCTTTGTTGAACTTGTGACCTATAGTAATTAAACGTAATATAAATTGAAGGCATGGGCTTAAGTATAACTGTCTGCCTGCATAAAATTCCACCGAATCCAGGACTGCGCTCCCCTAATTCTTTCCATAATTACGTGGCGAGAGTAAATCATGTTAACTAGAGAGACCAGTTGTTATGATTTATATTCCAACAGATACACGGCTAGTTGTTGAATGGCCATAGGTATTAAATGAATATCAATTAATCTGTATCCTCGACTCATTATTTCCTCCCTTCATCATAAAGAATAGGTGAAACCTGAAGTCAGTCACTAGCTCAGTAGCATGCTGGATCGACGAATGAAAGTAAATAGAAGCTCTATGCTGCCCATTAAGCCCAGCGTAGGTGCCTTCTTAATGGTTCTACAGTTTGCGTTATCCGTTGCCTTTAAATTTTTACCGGTTGGTTAAAACCACCCACTAGAAATCATTAATACCCCAGCAGTAACTCGGAGAAGCCTGTAATTGCGTGGACCATACGAATTTGTTAAACCAGTACTACAGAGGGTAACTTGCAGGAGCTGTAGGACATGATAAGCGACCGTAATCTTCCTACCAGGTCGAGTGATACCGGTACCACCGGTAGCATAGGCAACGTTGCAGCACGTGCGTGCACAGCTGGAAGTGTTGGAGCGCCTAAAACTATCACATCTGATGAATTAGAGCCTAACATTTTCAAAGCCTGTTGAATAAAAAGGGACGTTGAAAATTAAGGGGGAATCTATACTACAATTACGACAATCTGCACAATATACGCACACAAAGATAAGCTAAGGTATTATATATGTAGAATACTAGGTGTTTGCTTAATCTACGCTACTATATACATTATATCGATATATGTACAATATTTACAAATATAAGTACTGAACGGGCACACACAAATTATACTTGATGGACGAGAAAAGTCTTGCTGCAGTGAACAAGCGAGTACAATATAAGTAGTAAAATGAATAAGAGGTCGCACCACATCTATAATACACTTTAGCTTTCAGATTTATAAGGTATGTAGAGATGCACATATGACATTAAATAAGTTTTTAGATAGTATGACTGCACACGGAAGTGAGTGAATACATGGTTGAGTATGTGAAAAAGTTATTAGTAGCCATCGACCCACTATACACTTATCTATGAAGATTTAACTTTAAGTTAGTATTAAGCTTTTTTTCCAGAAAACGATACATCGACTTGCCCTAAAGTGAAGGAAGATCAATGGTTATGTAGTGTTAGGTACCATATAAACATAAGAAAGAACGGCACAGCAAGTAAATATAGTTGTAAGATTATGATACGTATGAATGTAATAATGTCAAAGTGTGTGAAGAAGAAAAAAGTTGCAGTACGTCACATATCACGATGCTGAACTGAGGCTGAGTACTACCAAATAATCAAGGGGTCGAAACCTAACTATTGAGAGCGTCGACTACCCATGAAAGCGTCAATCACCTAAATTACACTGAAATTTTTATGCACTATTGTTACTTATGTAAACATTGTTTTATGTTCATTATGCATAACATATTGTATAGATGATACAACTCTGTAAATCTCAGCACATGAAATGGTTATCCTTTATACAATGAACACGATAAGTAAATACTGAACTGCACTTTTAAACACTGAATAAATATTTGACACGATTGGTATCATCAGATTTGAGTTGTACGTAGAAACAACAAACTATTTTGCTCTCGGGCTCAGAGTTAAGTTTATTAATGAGAAGTAAATGAGCACATAATTGCCTTTCCATGGAATTTCGTCAACCCTGTAGTGTATAGAACCTTCCCCGAGAATGCTAGAGAGGCGAGGCGATGCGTAGCTATCTGAGCTGCGCGTAGTATCTATTGTAGTTACTGTTGTTTACTTCTTTGATTCTTCTGAGCTGACAAATATGCTCCCACAAGAAATCACTATGAATTGAAATGAAATTTATATCAATTTATGCCACAAAAGAAAACGGAATCTATTATTTTATGAATGTTATATGACGAATGACTAACCAAACGAGAGTAAAATGTGTACTCATATAATTGGAATCGAATAATGTAACGAAAATGAAAAAAGTGACAAGCAATGACCCTATATATAGAAAGGAGAGAGAAAATGTTACAGACTATAAAGTGTATAAGCAACGATAACGGCATGTCAGCAAATGAATAGGATAAGTGTATTTTCTAATTGCATTTTGCATGGGGGCTTAATTAATTATGATTGAAAATATTTTTTATGTTTTTTAGTAGCTGTAAGTCCGATTACGCTGTTTCGTAAACGGTTGGCCCTGACTAGTATTATTACGCTATCTGACTGCAAAGAACAACAACAAAGAATGAAATGAAAATTTTCATAAACACAGTTAATTAATTAAGTCCCCAGCAACTATAAAATCTACAAAACCAAAGCACAAATGTAATTGTTCTGTATGTGGGAGTGTGACTCAACGTACACATCTGGCACGATTCTTCTGCAACAAGACAAGAATTTTTAAATACCAATTATACTAACGTGATAAAAGAAAATTACAAATACTACAATTGCGTAAGGAAAGCAGAATTAAACTCTAATACAAGAACACACGCCAGATGCTTTGTTGACTGAACCTGTAATGACGCATTATTTAAAACATGGAATTAATGAAAAAAAACACGCAATATTTTACCTTCATATATATTGACGAAAAGCACTCTGATCGTTACAGTATTTCCATTAGAATAACATCTGCTATCTCTCTCATCAAATAACTGCATAAAACATGGAACAACACTCTCCACTATCACATCTCACTCCGACTTCACGACAAGCAGTGCCCACTAGCACATCTCGGCACGAACTGTCTTCTACGAGCTCTGCCCACGCACTGACCTCTACGAGTTCTTAACAGGCACTGACTTCTACGAGCTCTCGACAAGCACTGTGGAGGCGGCTTAATAATACTCTTTGGCGCAATCTCTGGCGCACTGGCTCAGTGTAGCCACCTTTCATATGCCCCTCCTCCACAGGCCAGAATTTGATGGTATTTTTGCCAGCATTGGTGGTGAAAATACCACCAAATTCGTCCAGAAAAATACAGACAAAAATAAAAGATAATATTAATACCTAAATATCACATAATTAGTTAAAATTTTGGCTTTGCACTGACCTTTCAATAACCTAATATATAAAATACAGTAGGCAATACAAATTCTTCTCATACATGTGGCTTTACATAATAGTTTACACAATACATAAAAAATCAGTTCATACAAATGTTCACATAAAATGCTTTCAATGATTAGTTTATACAAAAAAAAAGAGGACACCAACAGGTAACATCTTTTCAGTAGAAGCAGTCCATCAGTGGCACCCAGTAAAGTTTAGCAGGTACGCCCAGCAACAAGTCACATTAGTTCAGTAGAAGCAATCCATCAGAGGCACCCAGCAATGTTGAGTAGGTGCAGACAGCAACAAGTGACTTCATTTCAGTAGAAACAGTTCATCAGTTGCACCCAGCAATGTTGAGCAGATGCAGACAGCAACAAGTGACTTCATTTCAGTAGAAACAGTTCATCAGTTGCACCCAGCAATGTTGAGCAGGTGCAGACACCAACAAGTGACATCATTTCAGTAGAAACAGTTCATCAGTTGCACCCAGCAATGTTGAGCAGGTGCAGACACCAACAAGTGACATCATTTCAGTAGAAGCAGTCCATCAGTTGCACCCAGCAATGTTGAGCAGGTGCAGACACCAACAAGTGACATTATTTCAGTAGAAGCAGTCCATCAGTTGCACCCAGCAATGTTGAGAGCAGGTGCAGACACCAACAAGTGACATTTCAGTAGAAGCAGTCCATCAGTTGCACCCAGCAATGTTGAGCAGGTGCAGACAGCAAGAATTAACATCATTTCAGTAGAAACAGTTCTAACAGTGGCACCCAGCAATGTTGAGTAGGTGCAGACAGCAACAAGTGACTTCATTTCAGTAGAAGCAGTTCCATTAGTGGCACCCAGCAATGCTGAGTAGGTGCAGACAGCAAGAAGTAACATCATTTCAGTAGAAACAGTTCTAACAGTGGCACCCAGCAATGTTGAGTAGGTGCGGACAGCAACAAGTGACTTCATTTCTATACAAGTAGTCCATCAGTAGCACCCAGCAATGTTGAGCAGGTGCAGAGAGCAGTTCATAATATTCACTATCACTGATCACACAGTTCATCAGCAGAAATTAATCATTCCTAAGTGTCACATTACGTTGAAAAAGTGCAGGTAACAGTTCATAATATTTACCATCACTAATCAGACAGTTCAGGCATGAACAATAGTTTGAATACACATACAAATGCTTTTACAATGCTCTTACACTAAACATACAAATTCTAATAAACACACAAATGATATCAGATAATTGTCATATTAACTATTACAAATACTCAAATATCAGTAAACCTATAATATTTATGGGTGTCAGTGCAAGCCACTACAAACAAATAAAATAATATTTACGAGATAGGTGGGTAGGATTAGGAAAGGAAAACACACAAAACACACTCACTCATCTTTCATCCACATTAAGTACTACTGTGTAACTGAATAGTGTTAACTGTGTAAATGTAATTCTTTCAAAATCTGATGTTCATCATGTGTATCAAGTAGTAGTGGCAGCAATGTATAACAGTCAATAAGTCAAAATCTGATGTTCATCTTGTGTATCAAGTAGTAGTGGCAGCAATGTATAACAGTCAATAATAGTTAAGTCAACGTCATAGTCATCATGTCAAAACCAATGTTTGCCAAGCCAGATCAAAATGTACTGTTGCTGAGCAACTGTCAGTGTGCCAAGATATGCAAATACTTCCTCTCTCCAAAAAAAAAAAAAAAAAAAAAAAAAAAAAATAATGTGTACTGCTTATTGACTTAACAAAGTGTGTGTAGAGACTATCTTCCTTCTACTTTAGTGTTCTAGTCTGCTATCTTCATCCTCCTTGTTCCATAAGACCAACAAAAAAAATATGCATCTCACTTACTTTATCTCTTATCCACCAAAACTCCAATAATCATCAACTTCACACAATCTCAATAATACCTCAATAATACCTCTTCAATACGTCGATACATATAAACCTTATTGCCAATATATGCTCCTCACTTACTTTACCTCTTATCCACCAAAACTCCAATAATCATCAACTTCACACAATCTCAATAATACCTCTTCAATACGTCGATACATATAAACCTTATTACCAATATCATTTCACTTCCATAACAACTCTTTCCTCTAGTCAGTCTCCTCGAACAAGTACAGATAAAATCCTAATGCAAACTTCAGTTCATCATCCCATACAATCCGAAGACACATTGCCAACACACAACCTCTGTGTAATCCATCTGACCCAAATCTTCTGCTCATTATGAATTATAAACAAAGAAATGCATACATGATCTCTAACAGACTTAGTTCGAATAACTCTCAGTAATTAAATACGATTACGGAGTGTGAATAATCATAATATTTCACAGTGTGTACACCACTTCAAGAATTATGGCAAACAGAAGCAAACATGTGGAGTATTTCTTGTGTCAAGTGTCACTTCCTATTTCAATTGCTCACGAAAAATGCAGTGTAATAACTGTCAATGGTCTAAACCTAGTAATGGTATGTCATGTCGTTAGCTTCCTTCCTGTTAGCATAAATTTATACAGCTTCCATAAAACCTCCAGGTCATGTGACTTCTATGAAGCTTCTTGTACTAATGTCGTTCGTCGAATTATAGCAGTTCATTTTCTTATCTTAAAAATATAAGGCACTTAGCGTAAGCAAAACAAGCAATAGCGAGTAAATATACCAGTAGAGAACAGAATGTCAACAAGTGGATGCAGCACAATTCTTACAACGAGGCTCTGCCAAGCGAACAATCTATAACTAATACCATAGTGTGACCTAAACTCCATGTTCATACACAGTATATCAGCATTTCTATACACTAAATTAAAGAGTAGTTATGACAGCAAACAGAAATATATAAATATGCAATCCATACGCAAGGCACCAAACAGGTCATTAGCATCATATCAGCATAAGCAAATAAATGTTCATATGTAATCTTAATAAGTAAACATGAAGGCGCAAGCAGATAAATCACAAAGTATAACTTACATACATAATCACAGTCAGCACAATTAATCAGGTGACAATTATTACTTAAATAAATAAGCACAGCAGGCACATAATAAAAAAAAATATGACATCAGTGAAAAAGTAGTGCAGCCAAGCGATGCATAATATACACAAGTTACAACCCAGTTCATTAATAAAACATTGACAAAAATCAGAAAATGTACGCAAGCACGTCGCTTCACACGTAAATTCATAGAACATGAAATTAGCACCAAGTATGAATCACGTAATCGCGAGCAGCAAATTACGTCTAAAGTACGTACCTAAGTGGAAATATGTTACCTGAAAAATGAACTCAATTAACAGTTACCTTTTTTAGTTTATTACTTTTTTCTTCGAAATTACATTCTTCCTGAAATTTTCTCGATAGCAAGTCCTCTTATCGTCGGAGACACACAGAATTTACCTGAAGTTCTTAAATATTTTATAGAACCGTATCCTGAAAAATACTGAATGTTAATAACATAATTCATCAAGTCACTATAGCTTTATACTGAATTTAACCGGAGAAATTAAACTGTGTATTTGTTTACGGCTGTCAGTGCATTCGCACTGAGCGCTCGATCAGCTGTAGGCGCGTGACGTAGGAAGCAATTGTTCGCAGTCAACGACTGCCTTGTGCGGCTCGCAGACTTGACTGTTGCTTTGAGTATGTGCCGCCGCCAAAACAGAGCGCGGTATCCTTGTACTCTCCGCATGTTTACATGTAGCTGTTAGTTTCTCACAAGTATGTCATTCTACAAATTTTTTTTTTTAAGTATATCATTCCACAAAAATTTTGGAAACTAGGAACCTCACGTTTTGTAGTAGGAACAGCATAATTACGAATAGCGTCTAATTTTTCTGGATCAGGAAGAATACCTTCTGTAGAAATAATGTGACCGAGAAATTTCACCTGAGAATGACCACATTCAGATTTTTCTAAGTTCACTGTAATGCCAACTCTTGCAAAATACGTAATAATGAGTCCAAAATTTTGTTGTGCTCACTCCAAGAACGTTTAGCAATAAGAATATCGGCAACATATGAAGTAATATTGTCGCGAAGATAAACAGGTAAAATTTCATTTAAGCTACGAATGAATGCTGCTGAAGGTACAATAAGTCCAAATGGTAATTTAAGAAATCACTTTTAGGTACAATTAGTCAAATCCGGTTATTGTTTACTTACTCACTAGATAGATTGATAGTCGAAGAGTTGTTTTGACAGATGCAAAAAATAGTAAAAGAGTAGGCAGCGGTACAGAAACCTAAAAGAGAAATAGCACCACTACAGCTCGGGGCCCTATGCTCGCTACGGCACATATTCACTTAGGGTAGTGAATCCCCTGAGGACATTAATAGCCGCATATAATTTCTAGTTTGTGACTTAATGGCAACTTTGGTGGAAGTGCGTACATAAATTGATCTAACCATGCACATGGATGTATGTCATTCTTAGAATTGCGGAAGATCTTAAATTTCCGGACAGTCAAAAAGTGTTTATAGTCAAAACTTTCGCCTCGTGGCGACAAAGACCTACCGCGTCTGTCCCAGTTCCAATGACGATTATTGTCAAGTTCGCGCGCCTGGCGCTCACTTGTCGCATCCCGTAAATGAAAAATTATTTTCTTCAAACCCCTCTGATATCTGTGATTCCAAATTTCTTTTGCTGTCTCTTCCTACAATTTCGCCTTCGATCTGTTTGACTTGCTTTCGTAATGCCTCAACTTCCCTTTTAACGCGTTCATTAAATTTTCCCTGATTTTCAACATGTTTATTTATGTTCTGGTACTCTTCAGTTTCTGCGAATGGTAATGGAGCTGTATCATCCGAATCTCTGTCCCCATGTAAACTAAGATTTGTCAATTTATCTGAAATTTCCTCAACTCTTTCCGATAAGTCACCTAATTGTTCTTTCTGTTTATTTACGTCTTCCGTAAGTGTCGTGACTCGGGTTTCAGTATTGACACATTTGGTAGTTAACTGCTCATATTGTTGTGTTAGATTATTTATTCTGTCATTCGGTACTGATTCCTCGATTCTCTCAAATATTTCTTCCTTATCGTGTGCGCGTTGTAAATTTAACTCTGAAAACTTCTGTACTATCACGCGATCTCTTTCCTCCTGTTCTCTATCCTGTTCCCTTTGTCTAATCTCTACTGCAATTAATCTATTATTGTGAGAATTCAAAATCGGTTGTACTTCTTCTCTGATTTGTTTCTTTAACTCATCTTTCATATTTTTGAAACATGTCCCTATTCGTGAGTCTAACCGTGCTTCCATTGTTTCCATCTGTGTTTTCAATTCAGATCGAAACTGTGTTTCCATTGTTCCCATATCAGTTTTTAATTCAGATCCCAAAGTTCCCATCTCGGTTTTAATTGTTCCTATTTGTGATCCCACTGTTTTTAATTCAGATCCCAACTGTGATCCCAGTGAGTCTAACCGTGTTTCCATTGTTCCCCTATCTGTTTTTAATTCAGATCGTAATTGTGATCCCAGTGAGTCTAACCGCGTTGTCACTGTTTTTAATTCAGATCCCAAATTTAATATTACACCCATCAACTGCTCCATATTAACTGTTTCAAAATTCTTTTCACCCCTAACATTTCCCGCGAAACCAGTTTCCTTCGTCATCGCTGTAAGGCTATCTGAGTTCGATACTATTCCAGAATCTTCTGTCGTTAATCTCGTATTCTGAGAATTTTCTGAGTGAGAAAAATTTTGAAATGGTTCCGGACTATATTCCCGACTTATTAAATTGTTTTCCACTTCATTATTCATCACACTGTTTTCCTCTGTTGGCGAATTCGCCATGTTAACAATTTCGTCATTCTCACTATTCATCATTTTTGCCTTTTTCATTGACCGCGTAATCATTTACAAAACATAAAAATTTCGTCACTGTTCGAAAATTACACACAATGCCTCCTTATCTCCAACAAAACCATTTACATGCAATGTCTCCCTCAAACACGATCAATCGAACAATTGAAATAATTGCACTAAATTGTCAAACCCGTAGACAAGACAACAAACAAAAAAAAATTTTGAAAAATACCATTAGAAGAATGCCAATTACCAAATCTACACACTCAATACAGACTACAATCACTAGACTCAAATTACTTCAACAATACTACAGTCTACTATTTTTACAATCAGAAGAATTTCAAGGGACGATCCGAGGCAGCGGTCGCCACGTGCATGGGGGCTTAATTAATTATGATTGAAAATATTTTTTATGTTTTTTAGTAGCTGTAAGTCCGATTACGCTGTTTCGTAAACGGTTGGCCCTGACTAGTATTATTACGCTATCTGACTGCAAAGAACAACAACAAAGAATGAAATGAAAATTTTCATAAACACAGTTAATTAATTAAGTTCCCAGCAACTATAAACCTACAAAACCAAAGCACAAATGTAATTGTTCTGTATGTGGGAGTGTGACTCAACGTACACATCTGGCACGATTCTTCTGCAACAAGACAAGAATTTTTAAATACCAATTATACTAACGTGATAAAAGAAAATTACAAATACTACAATTGCGTAAGGAAAGCAGAATTAAACTCTAATACAAGAACACACGCCAGATGCTTTGTTGACTGAACCTGTAATGACGCATTATTTAAAACATGGAATTAATGAAAAAAAACACGCAATATTTTACCTTCATATATATTGACGAAAAGCACTCTGATCGTTACAGTATTTCCATTAGAATAACATCTGCTATCTCTCTCATCAAATAACTGCATAAAACATGGAACAACACTCTCCACTATCACATCTCACTCCGACTTCACGACAAGCAGTGCCCACTAGCACATCTCGGCACGAACTGTCTTCTACGAGCTCTGCCCACGCACTGACCTCTACGAGTTCTTAACAGGCACTGACTTCTACGAGTTCTCTCCAAGCACTGACTACTGCGAGCTCTCGACAAGCACTGTGGAGGCGGCTTAATAATACTCTTTGGCGCAATCTCTGGCGCACTGGCTCAGTGTAGCCACCTTTCAATTTGTATTTTATTGTGTTTTGTGTACAGTTTGTGGAAAGGATACTACAGAAACTTTACATAATGCTACTGTATGAAAGACACTCAAAAACAAGCGCAAAAAAGTGTTAGGTGTACGTGTGATAAAACAATACGTGGGTGTGCGCGCGATAAACTAAAAGTGGCAATATTTTGCGTGGCATGAATTTTCTGTGCTTGATAACGGCGTAAAAGCAGCAAGGAACTTACCTCGTCGACGAATGTCTGATGTACGAATGGTCTCCCCACTGAATAAGAGAGAGCAACGAGGTGAAATAAATTCTTCGTGCCACTGATATGGAAACCAGTTGTCACCGCATCGAAAATTTTCACAAAGGATCACGCCGCTGAACACGAGCCACTCGAATTCGTGTAGTGAAAGCTACTGTACACGCGTGACATGGACACACTGGTCTCGTATTAAACATGTGAGCATGAACTGGGATGATAACGGACATTGAGCTGCGTGCGCATGCTTCGCAAGCTAAGAGTGTGCAGATGTTGACAGACAAAAATGGGACTATGCATTTACAGCAAGCACTTTGTTAGAAAAGAAAACTTTTAGATGTATGTGTTCAAAGAAGCTGACATTTCCATATGAATTGATAACCATTCAGGATAACTCCAATGGCCCAAAATGAAGGCTATGTCCATACTGGCCAGGATTATCAACCCTCAAAAAGGGAAATAAACTCATACAGTGTGCACCTCCATATGACGTCAGTGCACAGTAGGGGGCAATCGTGTTGAATCATACTATTTTTTCGTTCTTTTCTTCTCTTATGTGTTAGCTCTATGGTAACCAAATTGGTTACAAACACCGACAAAGATAGTTTAACGAGTTGTTTTGTGGCAAGGATAATGTTTTGATACATCTGTATGGAACAAAATAAGAAATACGCTCTTCAGTTTATTAATTCCTGTATCTTCACTCGTTCCATAGGTGGTAGCGTGCACACATATGCTTACATCTGTCATACCAGCATTGTTTAATAAAATGTCTATTTCAACCACACATTAAAAGTGTTATGAAAAGTTACTGGGAAATCAAAATTTATTCATACATTGAAGACGTCCATCCCTATCTGTTCATCATTTCGCTCGCTGCCGAGATCCTGCATCAAGAGGTTCGGGACGGACAACAGTGATTTGCGCGTACATCAGAGGAGCGATCCTGCATCAACGTTGTCACAATCAAGACTACACACAACAGAATTAATGGGAAGCAGTACGTAATGCAAATTATGACTATTGATCTTGAATGTACTGATATTGAAGGTCTATTAATGTTGGTATCAGTTAAAGCTCACCCAGGATTCTGTACAGATTGTAACACTTATATCGATTAGAAGTAGGCTTATATTGTGTAACTTTGTATCTGTAATTATGAAGTGTTTAGTATTTGATAGTTAAGGTCATTGATTTGTGACAGGAAATTTAAATTTTGTAATGTGTATAAGGAAAAAGATAAATACTTGTTTGAAATAATGAAATTTTATAATACGTGTAAGTTTATAAGATGAAAAATATGTATTGGAAGCTAGTTCATGCTTAGGGCACTTGTATTGTAAAATGTCAAAGCTGTAGTGAAGTGCCTTCACAATGGATGTGGCATGGCACGATGTGAAAGGTGGTTCTGGCAGTAGAACTGGGCAGCTCCTTGGTAGGAATAATAGGCAGTCAGTGGCTAGCCGTTGCACATTACCCATGGACGGTGTCAAGGGAGGCAACTGGAAGCAGCTTAGCAAGGAATTTTGCCTCGGACGAGGATTTGACTGTTGCTTGGTACTCTCGGCAATAAGGAATGGCTCTAACACGTTAAAAATCTGACGCCAAGAAGAGACTGTATAGAGCATTCAAACACCAAGAGCCATGAGTACAGTTAGCCGGCATGTCACTTGCAGCGACAACTTCGCCACTGCTTCACCAACTTCATGCATACAGATATGCATCAGAGCATGGACCAGTTAATTTTTGCGAGTGATTTAATAATAATCGAAATGCTATAAATCTGTGTTTGGAACCATATCTTCTTTCCTGATCATGAACCTATGCAGGGTCCTCCCCTAAGTGTTCATAAAAACCGAGTATCCTGTTTCAAATGAACTAGTGATTTATTTATGTTTGTCAAATATGCAAGAATTAGCAAAAGTTGACGTTAAAACTACAAAAATGAAGATAGTTAGAATTTTGCTAAAGTATTCTCAGTTTAGTGCAGAGTATAATTTTGCAAAAATACAGTGACAGATTGTCTAAATGTTACTGTCTGAAATACCTGCTTCACAGGTATTATGAAAAAGGCAAATAAGTTAAACTTGTTTGAATATAATGTAGTCTTAATTACTATCATGAATGATCTTTTTTTCTAGTTAATTGAGTTCAATGTTGAACAGTTTGCCTTAAAGGGTAAAATATAAACTATTCCAACTGAAGCTAAGGATTAACTTTGGTTGAATTAGTCTTTGCTACTGAAATAATCATAGGACTTGAGTAAGGACAATATACTAGCTTTTGGATCCCAGCCATATTCTTCGCATATTAGAAAGATAAGTGGAGTAGTGTTGCTACTGAGGAAATCTGATATATTTCTATAAATGGGAGTATAAGCAGTGTAGTTATGATATTAATTGTGTTTATTAGTGGCTGTTACATGTTAGTTAAGTTAGAAGCGCCTCCTATCCAATTTTAGTTCTGCAGTTCTTGCAGTAATATCTCTGTACTGGTTCAGGTAATAATCTTGAGTGTAACTGTTATTAGTATAAGTATGGGACAGTTTTGCTATCTACGATTACTAGTTTGCACATAATTGGTGACTGCTGCTACCCAGAGCTCAGAGTGCCCTGTGTCCGTTTGTATCCTGTGTGCTATTAAAAGGAAATACTAATGAAATTAATTTCATCAACCATTATTCAGTTTTCTTAAACTTATATTTCCAAGTTAATGTGCCTAATTGGGCTGGCGATCTTTCATTTTTTCATTCGTATATGCATTTTCCAATTGCACTATATTCAGAATTACAGTCCGGTACCTTTATCCATTAGATACACACGCGATCAAAATTATAAATCCTCTCAGAGGGTAACATTACCTTATGTCAAGGCAGGTCAGTGTTATACGTGGCTTTTTCCGTGACAGGACTAAAGGTTCGATTGTTAGGGAAGAGTGACGTATAATAAAGCTAGTGTTATAAGATTCATAACAAACCTTCAGATTTCTTCCAGCTATTCTTTCCAATTAATTTTTTCAATTATTCAAGCAGTTATTAATAATAAATTTCCATCATCTACCCACATATATGCCTATTCACGCGCTTAGCGACGAGGGTGGTGTGGACAGCATGAGACGAGTTTGAGGGCAGTGAAGCCCGCAGGTGGTGCTCTCAAGTGCACAGTGAAGATGTTCATCAAAGTGCGGAAAAATGTGGCATGAGTTTGCACAGTTACGAATAGTCTTTAAAAAGTATTCGTCACAGATGCAAGTATTTCCTGACATACACTGCGGCGTAATAATTGCTCCATAATTGTTCTGGGTGGCATCATGGTGTGCAACACTTACCCACATTATGAGAGGCGTGAAGAAATTGTGTAACATACTCCTCATCGCAAATAACTGGTCAACTGATAGAAGGCAAGAACTTTTTTGTACTCTCGTAGTTAACAGTGTATAGGGAGTAGCAGTCATCTTAGAGCCTGTGTTATAATTCTTCTTTCAGTGGTTCTGTGTATCAGTATTACCTACAGACATTCATGATCCTGTTTCCTTCCTCATTTTGAAAAGAAATGATTAGTTAATAATCTACGATTAGAGAAACTTATTTATGTGCAACGACAATGACAATATGTATAGATTTATTAACTGCCACTAACGAAAGTATTGAAATGGAATTGGTCACCTTTTCCTTCTTACTCTTAAAGTCTCTGTTCTCAGTTCTGAGTTTAATGTAAGTCATTTTGAATAGAGACGTCAGATCAGTTTACGAAGCATGTAGCTAGAAAACTCTGTAGTAAATCCACCTTGGTTTTTGAAGTATCTTTGCAATAATACAATAAAAGTTTGCGTAAAAGTGATTCAATATAATTCAGAGCAATATACAGAATTTGTCACCGCAGGACTGACGACCGTTATATTTTCCTTTCTAGTGCTTACTGCAGAGGAATAAAAGAAACGTAAATTAGCTGCTGCTCTCATGCTGAATTTAATCACAGTTTGTTTGCTGATATAATTAAGTATCAAAACGATATTGCAGGTAGGAAATGCAGTGAAATGTAGTGTATATGTGAGTTTTACGTAAAAAACCGAGCCCCATGTTTACCCAACGCTTTAAATTAAGTACACGCTCCCTGTTAACGGTAATTTCAGTACAGGCTTATACATAGTTATCAGTGGTCAATACTGTTATCAGTAACGTGTTTTGTCATTGTAGTAACATGTTATAGCGCCAAATATTTAATAGAAACAGTCGAAATCTAAATTTACGCCTTGTTGCGAATGAGAAAATTACGATACCGCTGGGAGTCGTGTTGGTGCAGTGAGGTTAAGCGAACAGACGCAAACGCAACTAGTCATCATAAGCATAACGGATTAAACATGGAATTATACGTGCTGTTACAACACGGGTTACAATTGGTATCTGCGTTACTAAGTACTGATAAAAGAAAAACTTTTGAATGCATTACGGGAACAGCAGTGATCAATGTCTTATAAATATTTACTATTAAGAACAGTCTTGATCACGATTTAGTTATCAAGGTGACCGGTTTCGACCATTACTGTGGTCATCTTCAGACCTACAAGTTGTATAAAAAACTCTAATTAGAGGGCTACATACATTAAGGAAAGTACATAAAGTTAAAAAGCTATGAAGCGTTGAATTACCATTGTGTAGGAACCTCTTCCTGTTGGAGAAACACTACTGGAGAAACCAGTGCACGTCTTACTATATATAATGGAGGCTCCACCCACTTCTGACTGCATGATGTCATTACTAACCAATGAGTTATAAGTCGAATTACAATTTAAAATTTCTTAGTTAAAAGAACATTGTCAAGAATTAGAAATAAATACACACTAAACTTAGCTTATCAAACAGCTAATGTCAATTAAGAAGCGTTAAAAATATTTAAATATGTAGGAAAATGAACTTCGGTTTGGCAGTACATGGGTTGCCCTCTCAAGGCCTGTCAGTGAACCATTTGGAACCACTGGTTGCCATGGTGAAGTTGGACGCCGTTGCAAAGATGAGGCAGCAGTTTTTTTCGCTGAAGTTGTTATAAAGTCGATAGTCGAACTAGTGGTTGCCATGGTGAGGACAAACGCCAGTGCAAAGATGTGGCAGCAAGCTTCTTTCCAACGAAGTTGTTGTGAAGTGGAATGGCGAAGACTGTCGCGTCAGACGATGTATTATTGAACAGCAACATGTCTTTATTGAAACGATTTTTAAAGAATAAGCTACAATAATCTGTAGCTGACATGTATACAACATGCTGCACAAATACGATACGAAGTAGTTGTCCATATATATAAAATATTATCTATGAAGTTGATATGTAGATTACATGTGCCAATTTTTTAAAGGCATTGCTATTCCTCAAGTTATATGCCAGTCTTATAAGCAAATAAAAATGAAAGAATTTAAAATTGTAAAATTATGAGCAATAGTGTCAATAATAAAAGATGTGAATTAGAAATATGCAGTCTAAAAACATATAAGCAAAAATTCTAAAACAGATAGTCAATCATAAAATAATGTTTGGTAAAATACAATTACAATGTAAAGATGAAATATTTACTAAAAGTCTTAATAATTTTAAAAAATTTTAAAAAAACCTTTTAAAACAAAGGACAGAAGAGTAAACATTCTAAAGCAGATCATCAAAAAGCTCAAAGAAACGTTTGTCTTTGAACTGAAGTTGCTCGTTTAAAACAGGTAATGGATTACTTTTGTGAAGTGAAAAGATGTCAATTTCTTCTAAGGTATTTAGCAGTGGTCCTTTTGGCACAGTATGTAATGTTTTCAAATTGCTAGAAATGCAACCCTCAGAATGATTGTATCCATCAAGATGTTGACCAAATGTTGATTTGGTACGTGCAGTACTTCATAGACAATATTTTATATATACGGACAATTACTTCATATCGTATTTGTGCAGCATGTTGTATACATGTCAACTACAGATTATTGTAGCTTACTCTTTAAAAATCATTTCAATAAAGACATGTTGCTGCTCAATAATACATCGTCTGCGCGACAGTCTTCGCCATTCCACTTTGCAACAACTTCGTTGGAAAGAAGCCTGCTGCCACATTTTTGCACTGGCGTTTGTCCTCACCATGGCAACCACTAGTTCGACTATCGACTTTATAACAACTTCAGCGAAAAAAGACTGCTGCCTCATCTTTGCAACGGCGTCCAACTTCACCATGGCAACCAGGGGTTCCAAATGGTTCACTGACAGGCCTTGAGAGGGCAACCCATGTACTGCCAAACCGAAGTTCATTTTCCTACATATTTAAATATTTTTAACGCTTCTTAATTGACATTAGCTGTTTAATAAGCTAAGTTTAGTGTGTATTTATTTCTAATTCTTGACAATGTTCTTTTAACTAAGAAATTTTAAATTGTAATTCGACTTATAACTCATTGGTTAGTAATGACATCATGCAGTCAGAAGTGGGTGGAGCCTCCATTATATATAGTAAGACGTGCACTGGTTTCTCCAGTAGTGTTTCTCCAACAGGAAGAGGTTCCTACTCAATGGTAATTCAACGTTTCATAGCTTTATAACTTTATGTATTTTCTTTAACGTATGTAGCCCTATAATTAGAGTTTTGTATACAACTTGTAGGTCTGAAGATGACCACAGTAGTGGTCGAAACCGGTCACCTTGATAAATAAATCGTGATCAAGACTGTTCTTAATAGTAAAAAAGAAAAACTGATTGATGTTAAAAGTTGGAATTAACTACATATTTGTTCTACCCTTTGTCACCTGAATTTTTTTGAAAAAAGAAAAAATTATACTCTAATGCTCTTCGATGATTTTTTAAATATTTTAAAACGATATTGATTCAAATAAGAGTATATGTTCTGGTTTTCAAAAGGTGCTTCGTACACGTGACTTCTTGCTATGGACTAAACCAATTAATTTTTAAGTATTCATTGTTGTAATAAATAAACTGACCAGTCAATAATTACTACGCAAAATAACAAGAATAGCATTGAGTTAGTAGAATATAACTAACGAAACAATTTCGTATATTCTGAAGATCACAAGTAGCTGCGTGCTGCTATAGTCACGTGTTGATATTTTTATTTAAAACAGCTGGCAGCCCTTGTGCACGATGAAATGACTGAAGTGTCATAAACGTGTACATGAGACTTTCATTGAGAAATAATGTTTGTGTTGCAACTAATATACAGTAAAAAATAATGTACAGAATTTTACGTAGTGGAGTGGTGGAATGTAAAGAATTGTAGCCATTGAGCGACGGAAGTACAGAGCAGTAGTGGAAATAGTTGCTGAGAGTAAGAAGCGGTGTGAGAGAGAATTATTGTAAGACAATCGTGAGGGCTTGGTTTCGTAATCTAGAGGTGTTTCATGAATTAAATGCACACATACAAATTGTGTTATCCCGCATCAGTGTGCATACTTGAATTTTCCTATTCTATAAAAAAATATTCCGGCCCACATCCCGACCTGTGATTCAGTCAGTATCATTTCAGTTTTAACCAAAGCAAAATTGTTAGGGTAAGGTTTCCACATGGCGGATAAATCGAAATAATAGCAATTTTCGTCTTTATGAATTGAAGGTGCCGAATAACATTGTTGGCCTTTATATAGAGAGTCAAAGAACATTTAAGCAGGTAGCAGCATAGCTGTGGATGCGTGCGCGTAAGAGCGTAAGATCTTGGTCTTGTGCGTCACCTGAAGAAAACTATCAAACCCACCGAACCACGAATCTAGGAGGGAGCCAGCCGAGGTTTCTGCCCTTGATAGCTATGTTTTAAGAAAAACAACAAAGCACTTAGCATTCAGCATACGGCCATCCTGATTTATGTTTTCCGTGATTTCCCTAAATCGCTTCAGGCAAATGCCGGGATGGTTCCTTTCAAAGGGCACGGCCGACTTCCTTCCCTAATCCGATGAGACCGATGACCTCGCTGTCTGGTCTCCTTCCCCAAACAACCCAACCCAACCCCATGCAGCACATGCTGTTCTATTATTCATTCGATTCCGAAACGCAACGCAGTTGACTTTTGAACACATATGGTTTCTGAACACATCCTAAGTTGATTTCTGAATGTATCGTATGCTTATTTTTGAATTCACGCATAGTGTACGTGATGTCTTTGTCTGGGATATGCCGGTCGCATCTAGAAAAAAATCTTTCCTGCAAATAAAAGCAGACAGGGCTGAATGATCTTAGTCGAATAAACCCAAACAGTTGAACGTCAAGCGACCATTTGTTTATGTGGTTGACTGGGTATTCATATAATCAGCGTTATTATAATTATTAGCGAAATCCCTTGATTTAAATTACCATAGTGCAAAGAAATGAATAACAGGAATAACAGGGAAGAAAGATTACGTATTATGTTATCTTATCGGCGTGATAGTACAGTCAAATAGACCTCCAAATTACTTGAAATGTATCAAAGAAAATGAAATTTTGACAGAAAGTTTTTGCAGAACGCTACACTACGAACTAGACTAAAATAAAAAGAGCGTGTTTGATATTAATGTAAAAGGCATATATCATACGTATAATAAGATCGTCATCTAGGCACACAGCTCTATTAAGGAATTTATGGGAAGTTGTCAAAGCTCTGGAAGAAGCTGAAAAATCCTCTGTTGCCGCAGAATATAAGCACGAAGCTGGTCGTCTACTACATGCGGTTATGGATTCTAAGTTTATCCTCAACTTAACGATTTGGGCTGGTTTTCTTCGTGAGATTAATAGACTGAACGTCTAAATACTGAAAGAGGAGATTATCATTTCGCATTCTGTTGCGTTAATCCACGGTCTTGTTAAGATCTTGCAAGAACTGAGAGAAACCAATAGAACTTTGGATCAAAGAAGCTGTATAAGGAAAGTTGGAAATCGATCCATTCCTTAAAACAAAACGAACTTCCAGGAAGCAAAGCCAACATGTAGAAATCTGCGAGGTCGAATCAAGAACACGAGACCCGACTGAGCTATTTTCCAATTATATAAAAGTAGCATTTGACAAAATATTAACACAAATTGAAACAAGGCTAGTAAGTGCAAAGAGTTTACATGAAAATTTCGCCTTCCTCTGTGGCCTCGCGTTTTAAATATGTCGACTGAGGAACTGCAGAAAAATGGTGCCGGTCCAGCACGAACGTATTCGGAAGACTTGAGTGCAGTAGATTTTTGCCTGGAACCTGCCTTATTCATTAAGCTAGTAACCAAAAGTAACGAAAAGTTAAGTGCATTCGACCTCTTACAAAGTCTCCGCAGGCATGACTTCCATGAAGCGTTTCGTAGTGTGAGTATGACTTTAAGGATACACTACATATTGCCGGCGACAGTTGCAAGCTGTGAGCGATGCTAAAGCAAATTGAAAATAATTAAATGCTATATGCGTTCAACAATGAGTCAGAAACGTCGGTCTGGCCTCGTGATCCTAGGCATTGAAAATAAAACTGCTTACGAGACGAACTTTTATGAGCTAATAGATTATTTCGCACCAAAGAAACACGCCATGTAAAGCTGTAGCGAGACTAAAGAGAAAAAAAATGCTGGGAGCTAGGGATTGAAGAATGTGGACTATCTTTGTTGTCTGTACTGGTTGTATGCTTCCTATATTTAATTTTATATCACAAAAAAGTGAAAGTTATTAGGTTACAGTTGAAGGGCTCTTATTCTCCCGGTCACAAAAAATGGTCTCATAACTGCGAGTCTTTCTTTTAAATTATTTATCTCAAACGCTCGAGGAGAGGAGGCGCTACTATCAAGATTCAGCCCCGGTTCGGATGCATCGTAGATCCGAGACTGCACCCACTGTATATGAAAAATGAGGAACAGAGTCGTAGAAGTGCAAACCCGAGGTTTCATTAATGATCCAAAAGCTACGGGTACTGATTTTTCGTAATACATCTTCGTAATTTGTGTTCAGTTACTGATTATTGGCGTGTAGTAGAGTAATAATACAACATATAGGGTATTAAATGCGGTATGCAGTACTAACAAGATTTTCTCGATTGCAGCACTCTTAAATGTGAATAGAATATTAGTTGGTGCTGGGACAGCAACCAGCCACAAATTTACTTTCAGTTCCTTTATTCAAACGGTACCTTTACCGGTTTCGAATCGTTATGATTGATCCTCAGACGGTTTACACGCTTTTCATGTAACATGTGGTACGTTTTTTATAGATTAATTGTCCTAAAACACAGATAATATATATTTATAAGCACGCCAAACACATATGGTTGCGTTACAGATTTTAGTTGGATGTGACTTACGTGAAATGTCGGTTTGGAGTATTTGTTTTCATAACTTTCGTCCAACAGATGTGTATACATTCGCACTGCATTCTTATTGTTGCACACGTAAATTTTCTCACTGAACACTTTAGATTTGTCACTGAAAAGATTTCTACTACGTACCACATGTTTTGATACATACTGATACAAACAAAGAGGTTACAAACATATGACTATCAAAGATGCTATGATACATCGTAACATTTGAAGATGTCCTATGTTTGGAAAAGGATCATATATAACCTTATGCAACTGAAATGCTTTTTACACTAGTACAGAGACATTGATACTGTTACATTAATTATAAAGTTGTTCCTCTCTCTCTCTTTTTTTTTTTAGTGTTACATATAAATATGTATTATTTATATTTTAGGACAATTAAACTGTAAAAAAAAAAAAATAACGCACCACATGTTATAAGGAAAGCGTGTAAACCGTCTGAAGATTCGAAACCGGTAACGGTACCCTTTGAATAAAGGAACTGAAATTAAATTTGTGGCTGGTTGCTGTCCTAACACCAAAATTTGTCTTCAAATAACAGCCACGGTCTTTAACCATGTCATCATATGACAAAATTGCATATAATATTAGTTCCTAAGTTTATGACCAAGCTGTACCTTGTAACAGTTTCTCACATTTGGAAAAATCTCGCTTTCGCGGAGCAATTTTTGTAATTTCAGAAACAGACTGCAGCACAAAAAGTGAATGGTACCATTCCACAACGGAATAAGAAAATACACTGGTGTCCAAAATTAAAGCAAGAAACGGAAATTTTGCAAAGTTGCGTTTACTTTGCCTCAAAACAGTATAAACAGATGACAGTAACGTAGAAACAATGTAAAGAACACAGAACGTAAACAACTGCAACATGCAAAACGTTAGATGAAAATGTTCTTCGTTTTTTCCAGCTTAACTGATTTGCACACTATTAGGGACCCTCCTCGATATCAGTCTCTTTCCTCACTGCTTGGGTTCCAAAACGATGTTCTTCGTTTCCTCAAGATGCGAATCAGTGTGGAATCAGTCACCAGACCAAATCTGGATTCATCTGTGAAAACAAGATTGGCCCACTGATGGACCGCCCAGGTGGCATCTTGATGACTACACTCTAGACGTTCCCTTCTGTGAAGATGCGTCAGAGGTACACATGCAGCAGGTTTCCGAGAATAAAGGCCACTCTGCGGAAGCCTTTTGTACGCCGTTTGCATCGATACAACACGTCCAATGGATGCTGCGAGATCAGATGCCAGTTGCCGTGCAGTACTAAGGCGGTACCTCGTGCCCTTAGAGCTGAATAATCATCCTCCGTGATAGATGTCACGCATGACGGCCCTGTCCTCTTCTTCGGGATACTGTTCCGCCTCTATAAACTGTCGCCACGTTCGAGAAACAACAGAACGATTCACATTAAGCCATCGACCACATGAGTTGACGACTGTCCTGCTTCCATTGCTCCTATGACCCTCCACCATGCAGAGTCTGGTAGGAGTCTTCTCTGTGCCATACTGCACCGTCTATGACAGTGTGCACAGCGATTGTGGATGTGAGTCTACGCTGCAAACACTAGCCCGTTTGATAGTTCAAATGATATCATCGTTGGCTTAATTTCCGTTGACCCTGCAGGAAACGGTCGTACGAACATCTGTTTACAGTTTGTATGATTATATCGTGAATTAGACACTGGACGGGGAAACAGCGGTTTGTTGCTGTAAGTTTGGACACCAGTGTATACAGGGTGTTACAGAAAGGTACGGCCAAACTTTCAGGAAACATTCCTCACACACAAAGAAAGAAAGTATGTTATGTGAACATGTGTCCGGAAAAGCTTACTTTCCATTTTAGAGCTCATTTTATTACTTCTCTTCAAATCACATTTATCATGGAATGGAAACACACAGCAACAGAACGTACCAGCGTGACTTCAAACACTTTGTTACAGGAAATGTTCAAAATGTCCTCCGTTAGCGAGGATACATGCATCCACCCTCCGTCGCATGCAATCCCTGATGAGCTGATGCAGCCCTGGAGAATGGCGTATTGCATCACAGCCGTCCACAATACGAACACGAAGAGTCTCTACATTTGGTACCGGGGTTGCGTAGACAAGAGCTTTCAAATGCCCCCATAAATGAAAGTCAAGAGGGTTGAGGTCAGGAGAGCGCGGAGGCCATGGAATTGGTCCGCCTCTACCAATCCATCGGTCACCGAATCTGTTGATGAGAAGCGTACGAACACTTCGACTGAAATGTGCAGGAGCTCCATCTTGCATGAACCACATGTTGTGTCATACTTGTAAAGGCACATGTTCTAGCAGCACAGGTAGAGCATCCCGTATGAAATCATTATAACGTGCTCCATTGAGCGTAGGTGGAAGAACATGGGGCCCAATCAAGACATCACCAACAATGCCTGCCCAAACGTTCACAGAAAATCTGTGTTGATGACATGATTGCACAATTGCGTGCGGATTCTCGTCAGCCCACACATGTTGCTTGTGAAAATTTACAATTTGATCACATTGGAATGAAGCCTCATCCGTAAAGAGAACATTTGCACTGAAATGAGGATTGACACATTGTTGGATGAACCATTCGCAGAAGTGTACCCGTGGAGGCCATTCAGCTGTACATGGTAGGGAAACAACTGGTTCTCCCGTAGCACTCTCCATACAGCAACGTGGTCAACGTTACCTTGTACAGCAGCAACTTCTCTGACGCTGACATTAGGGTTATCGTCAACTGCACGAAGAATTGCCTCGTCCATTGCAGGTGTCCTCGTCGTTCTAGGTCTTCCCCAGTCGCGAGTCATAGGCTGGAATGTTCCGTGCTCCCTAAGACGCTGATCAATTGCTTCGAACGTCTTCCTGTCGGGACACCTTCGTTCTGGAAATCTGTCTCGATACAAAGGTACCGCGCCACGGCTATTGCCCCGTGCTAATACATACATCAAATGGGCATCTGCCAACTCTGCATTTGTAAACATTGCACTGACTGCAAAACCACGTTCGTGAAGAATACTAACCTGTTGATGCTACGTACTGATGTGCTTGATGCTAGTACTGTAGAGCAATGAGTCGCATGTCAAGACAAGCACTAAGTCAAACTTACCTTCCTTCAATTGGGCCAAATGGCGATGAATCGAGAAAGTACAGTAGATACTGACGAAACTAAAATGTGCTCTAACATGGAAATTAAGCGTTTCCGGACACATGTCCACATAACATCTTTTCTTTATTTGTGTGTGAGGAATGTTTCCTGAAAGTTTGGCCGTACCTTTTTGTAACACCCTGTATTAAACTTCTATTACAGGACTCGCTAAGAGTGAAAGTGTGTGAATAGTTCCAAGGTGCAACACTCTCCCCAACTGAAAGTAGAGAGTGGAATCTTTTGAAATGTGGTGCTACAGAAGAACACTGAATATTAGATGAGTAGGTCGGAAAATTAGTGAAGACGTGCTGGATCGAATCGGCGGATTAAAAGTTTTATTGTACAATAGGAATAGATCGATAAGACGCATTCTGAGGCATCGAGGAGTAGTTAATATGGTAATGGGGGAACGGTGTGGGCCGGCCGGGGTGGCCGAGAGGTTCTAGGCGCTACAGTCTAGAAACGCGCGACCGCTACGGTCGCAGGTTCGGATCTTGCCTCGGGCATGGATGTGTGATGTCCTTAGGTCAGTTAGGTTTAAGTAGTTCTAAGTTCTAGGGCACTGATGACCTCAGAGGTTAAGTCCCATAGTGCTCAGAGCAATTTGAACCATTTTTGAATGGTGTGGCAGCGGGCGCTTAAAAACTGTAGAAGGAGATCTGGGCTGGATTCCATCAAACAGGCTCAACCGGATGAGTATTGCAATACTGATGCAGAGATGGAGAGACTTGCACGGGAAGCACTAGAGCGGTGAGCTGCATCAAATCAGTCTTCAAACATGTCTATCCGAGATTGTGCTCCGTTTCAAGCGACCTACTCGTTGATGGGACGCTAAAACCTAGTCTAATCTTCGTTGTTGAAGTTCTTCTGCAGCAAAAGGTAACAACATGAGGATCGCATGGGGATTGTGGAGCAGATCTGACCAGCAATGCAATAATGTGGACGTAAGAAAGTGGGTGGTGGAGCACTGCACAGTAATGAATGGGAGTGTGGAACCTGACGCACCAGACAAAAGCGTCTCTCTGCTGGATTTGTCTGTGCAGTTTCGACTGCACACGGAGCGTTAACCATTCACGTTGATGTTAGCGTAGGTAAAGGGGGGATACTTCTACTTTGTGTCACTGCACTACGGATTTTGTGTGACAGTAGGCAAGAAGGCCAAGTATTACGTTACCAAACGACTGTAATTAGTTTCTGAGCTTCTCCGGAGCCAGTCAGAAAACAGAAACAGTGGTCTTACATGGAGTGTGTCCCAGCGTTTCCAGATACCAGGGGAGAGCACAGCTTGAGAGCGTACTGTGCGACGGAGACTGGGGATGCTCTGGCGACGCCGCAAACTATTCTTCGTCTCTCTCATCAAGGTCAGTTCATCGTCAACGAAGCGCAAGGGAACGTAAACGTTAAATGAACAGTGCAAATGTCAGAGATTCTAAATGCCATATATCACATTTGTTAGGAGTATCAAAAAGCAATGTATCTCTTTTTATGCACAAGTTATTTGCATCTAAAAAAATTTAGAAGGCATAATGAAACCGCACCACAGCTTCGCACAAAGACCAAGGGCCATGTTTTTGGAACAAGTACAGGAACATGTAGTAGAGCACCGAGAACACAAAAGCACTGGAATTGCGTTTTGCGATCAAGGTCCACTTAGAAAGTTTGACATTTCGCTCTTCAGATACGGTGTGTTCACACTACACAGAGAGTCAGTACATTGTCACTTTGCTTGGAAGTAGAAAGAAGGGCGAGTGTCGATATTAGGTACCATACGTTATAAGAAATGGTTAAAATGGTTCTGAGCACTATGGGACTTAACATCTGAGGTCATCAGTCCCCTAGAACTTAGAACTACTCAAACCTAACTAACCTAAGGACATCACACACATCCATGCCCGAGGCAGGATTCGAACCCGCGACCGTAGCAGTCGCGCGGTTCCGGACTGAAGCGCCTAGAACCGCTCGGCCACCGCGGCCACCCGTTATACAGAAGATCAGAACACTGATTCACAGTTAAGGAAATAGCAATGATAGTAAAGTTTACTAATGGAAAAATCAAAGCTGATAACGAATGTTCTTGACAGTGAGAATGCGGTGAATATTCTACGCCGCTGACGAGTGAAAGAATAGAAAAAAAGTGTGGTTCTACCATTTCCAAACATCAACATGAAATTTCTCGAGAAAATATATAAAACAAGCATGTGAAAAGATACTAAGAAGTAATTACATAGCAAATTTTTACAAAATCCACTGCGTTTTGTTTTCTTTCTAAATACCAATTCAGTTGAAAAACAGCTGTATTTTTCTACTTCGATAGACGTGTCTACTTCATTGTCGATAGTACTTTTTTTTTTAAAGAAAGTCGTGTCATCTTTAAGTTCCTATTTGCACATAGTACCGGCATTTTCTTTGTCTGATGTTGTAAGACTAAATCATTATTCTAGATTTCGGATATTCGGCCTCTTTCGTGGATGGATACTCATAGAAAGAAACTCCAAGTCGTCATGCTACGTTCTCAATGTTTCACGAGAGATGTGATTATTAGTTCTATATATGATGACTACATTGATCATTGGTAGTAAAACTAGGAACGTTCACTATAGGGGGTGTTACAAATTGTTTGACTAGGAGGATGTGTGGTAGGAAATACCAATGCATCTAGACCTACCTATGCACTCATAGGTAGTATTCAGGACTTAGAAATTTTTCGGCCGATTCCTATGAATGGAACTTTAACTTTTGTCACTTAATCTCACTGTGTCTTTCTATTATGCATGAGCGTTATAATTTATTAGTAATGCTAAATATGATGCCTACATTGATCTGATGTGATCTGTAACATGTAACTTCCAGTTCAGAACCTTGTTGATAGGGGATTATACATTACGAATTTACTTCCAGTACCTTTTGAATTTCGAGAAAGTGACAAATATCAGTGAGAAAAACCAATGCAGATGAGATTCTTCTAAGGAGACATCAAGTTTGGGGTTCCACAAGGCTCAATTTTATGTGGAATATTGTTTCTCATATATGTAAGTGACTTTTCCTCCAATTCACAACAAGCAAAATTTGTTGTTTTTGTGGATGACGCTTGTTTTGTAATTAATGCAAACTTACATGCAACATCAGAAGAAATAGTAAACAGTGTTCTATTCAGTGGATTTCTGCGAATGGTTCTTTATCAAAACGATGAAAAATACTTACTTTTGCACATCTCAATATGCTACATCAGTGATAAGTGTAAAACTGATGAGGTAGTATTAACAAGGGCGCAGATGTAAAATGTAAGGTGTCGATATTGATGAGAATTTAAACCTCAAAAACGACATTTTGGAAGTCCTACAATTACTTAGTTCAGCCACATTTTCACTTAGAATCATTGAAAAGTTTGGGGAGAAACTAGTCACTAAGTTGAAATTTTATGCATAATCTAATTTAGTATATTGTCAAATGGAATAGTGGAATAGAGTTCCGGGGTAACACATCTTTAGAAAAGAAAATCTTTCGTTTTCAGAAACGGGCCATAAGAATAATGTGTGGTGTCACACACTATTGTGCTGTAGACATCTGTTTAAGGAGTTAAGCATATTGACTATTGCATCACAGTATATTCCTTTATGAAGTTTGCTGCAAATCATACAATGCAGTTCAAAAGAAATCATGTAGATAATTACAACACAAGAAAAAAATTACATTCATTATTTAGAATTAAGGTTGTCTTTAGCACGAGGTGGGACACACAATGTTTCCACCAAAATTTTTGATATAAAATGTCTGACAGACGATAAAAACAGATTTGAGAATAAGCCCAGAAACTTTCTCTATGACCTCAGTTTCAATTTTGAAGAAGAATTTCGGTTTTAACGTCGTTTAAAAAGTTGGCGGTTAGGAATTACTGACTCACATCTGCATTAAAACAAAATGGCCAAGTGTGATTAGATCTCACTCACTGAGGGTTCCACACAATATTAATTATCTGTCCATGTAGAATCTTAACGATTTTTGTCTGTTATCGATATCGATACTGGAAAGATATGGGTCGTGGTAATTCCAAGATTGTGACAAAATCTCTGAGTAGTTCCGCAGACTAGTCTGGACATAGCAAAAGAAGCGAGCAGAAGATTTCAACCTATGTATGTAGAGATAGAAGCTGTAATAACACATTTTTACTTACTTACTAAAACACTAGGACAACTTACATTTTGTGTTTGCATTTAGTGTGTTCGTCTATTACACTTTTGACGGATGACCATTGCAATGTATCTTCAAATCTCAAAAGATACCTTTCATGTTATATATTTACAATTTAACAAGTTTCAGATTTTTTACTTTACTTGTAGTGATAAACCTTGCTTCTTGTCGAATTTCATCGTTTATGTCAATCGGAAGTACCCTATAGGTTTTGTTGATTAGCAGGTCTGTGAGTATCAGAATATGTGTCATGAAAGACCGTATCTTTTCGCTGCATTGACTTAGAAGCTGACAGGTTTCCCGCTGCTGAGGGACTACAGACCTTAGTATGTGATATAAATTTGGACTTGATACGCCATATTGTTCGAGAGAAAACGTGTCTTAACAAACGGGCAGACAAAAAGAAATATGGATAAAAAAATCACAAAATTTTTTTTTCGTGCAACACAATTACTGATTAACAGTTTTCGAATTTTTTCCTGTGCTATTACTGTGAAACCTTGCTTCTTGCCAAATTTCATGATTCAAGGTCAACGGGACACAATCTATAGAATTTGATGAGTGAGTTTTCGAGTATCAAAATATGTGCCTTAAATGACCATATCTTTTGACTGAGGTGGCTTAGAAGCATAAAATTTGTACACCTCCAAGAGACCGTAGACCTTAATATGCGACATACATTTGAACTGGATACGTCTACATGTTCATGAGAGATATAATTCTTAACTGTGGGACCGACAGACAGACAGACGGCAACAAAATTATCTCATAAGCGTTCCGTATTTCCAGATTGATCCACGGAACGTTAAAGGTAGAAGAAACCTTATAAATGGTCAGCATATGGTCAGTATTTACAAACGAATATATAATGTGAATGCGAATGAATAATCGAACAAATGATCCGTGGAATATGAAGCTAAGTAACACAGGGTCATCAATAAGAGAAGAACAATTTCCCTCAAGCCGACTCCAAATTGATCAAAATTTGTTACATTTGTCAGCCCTTGGAACTTATAGCACAATGTATTGTAGCGAAACGAGCGTGACTAGCGTTCGTAGAAACATGGCTTGGCAATGTGGATTTTGTCTACTTGTAAGACTACTGCAGGCTGCCGTGTCTATCACAAGTAATCCTAGGCTACAGTAATCTTCGTAGCAGCTTTGACCAGTTAAGATCGTAACCGCGTTTCATGCACGTTAGGCGTGTTGGATACATGTCGGCCATTACCTCATTTCGACAGCTTTATGTGCATTTGAGATCAGTGTCTTATTAGATTTCCCTACAAACCACTGGCGGCGACCTGTCTAGAAAGTGAGTGAGAATATACAAAGGGCTACATTACCGATGGAAAAATTTTGTTCTACATAGTTATTTTCCTGTTCGTTACTTAAAAATAAAGTGTATTTATAACAAAATTGAAAACGTCAATGTGTAACTCAGGTTTTATTCGAAAATTGTTGATTTGTAACGTGAATCAGGGGGATCTTGTAGTAAAAGTAAAAAAGAAGACAATACGGATTTATCACATAGCACTAGAAAAAGAAATTTCTTCAAAAAGGCAAAATTAAAAACAAATTGCGAAGCAAAAAATATCAGACATCGCTTCAATACTTCATCGAGCTCATTAACAACTTTCGCGCTTATCAGTAATAACGGGATAATGATGATTCATGATCAGGAACGTTCTACTAAGTACAGAAAAACAATAACAATCCAGATTCTTCTCATGTTCGTGCATATAAACTGTGTTTCCATAAAAATTAATTGCTCTGGTTACATAAAAGCATGGATGTTACGCGACCGGTTAAGTTTCAATCCTTTCAAAATGCAATTTATATTTTTTAAGGATACAGAATAAGTAATTGACTAATACTGAACAATGTTTGATGCCAACTATGTGACAAACTAATAAAAAACAAGGAGAAGTCGTCGATGCGCAATTTGTCTCTTACACATTCATTTATGTTTCTTCCCTAGCAAAGCTATGAATTCTATCGCTCATCTTAACATTTACTACATCGTTTTTGTGTTGCACCAAAACGACCGAACCGTAGTTTTGGTAGACTGCAGCTCTCCTCACTACCGCTATGTAACTGTTTTTTTTTTTTAGCAAACCTTGCATCGCACGGTTCCTCATCACTCTTTCCGACGCTTCCTGAGTTGATATCCGCTGTAGTAGGTAATATAAATCACGTGATTACGTAGGCTTTCCCGGCGTAATAAGTCTTGAAAGTCTCTTCGGGTTTGCTGCCGGATGCTAAAATCAACTTGACTCACCAGCAGAAGCAACATTTTCCTGAAGATGGGGAACAGCTGGATCGGCGAAATATCGAGTCAAGTTGATTTCAGGATCCGGCAGCAAACCCGAAGAGACTTTCAAGAATATAAATCACGACCCTCAGAGGTGACCCTTCCCAAAGCCTGGGACGCCCCTGAGGTGACTGTACAGTGTGCCCGTCGCATTGTTCTGTTCTTCCCGGCTGCCAGCTGAGCTGGTCCCGTGGTGCAGGTGCCGCTGACGGAGGAGTGTGGCCAGCGGCTGTGATGATGGCCGCCCCGCTGCCACCGTCGCTGCCGCCCTCGCCGCCCCCACCGCCGCCGCCACCGCCGCCGCCGGTGCCCGTGATTCGCACGTCGCCGGCGACGCCGGACGCCGAGCCCTGGGAGGGCAGCGCCGACTTCCTGGGGGCAGTGGCCGTCGCCTCCACGTCGCAGAGCTCCGTCTGCACGCTGGCTGTGCCCGTCTGCGCCCACTGGCTGGACCCCTGCAGGTAAGGGCGCTGTGCAGTGCTGGTGGTGCCACGTGCGGTGTTTTCACATCATCCCTCAGGCACTGTGTTAAGTGCTGGGATACCAAAACAGCCACGGAGCTTACACCCAAACCTCCAGATGTCAGACACTCAGATCGCTACCAAAAGCTGTATGTCGATAGCGTATCAACCAAAATTCCGATGTAGTTCGAAATATGTGCTGTCGTCAAGCAGAACGGGCGTAAACGTCAATTAAAAGTAACAACAGGACAATGGAGCACAGGAAAAGTATAACATTGAGGAACTAGTATACAGGGTGGTCCACTGATCGTGACCGGGCCAAATATCTTACAAAATAAGCGTCAAACGAAAAAACTACAAAGAACGAAACTTGTCTAGCTTGAAGGGGGAAATCAGATGGCGCTATGGCTGGCCCGCTAGATGCCGCTGCCATAGGTCAAACGGATATCAACTGCGTTTTTTAAATGGGAACCCCCATTTTTATTACATATTCGTGTACTACGTAAAGAAATGTGAATGTTTTAGTTGGACCACTTTTTTCTCTTTGTGATAGATGGCGCTGTAATAGTCACAAGCATATGGCATACAATTTTAGACGAACAGTTGGTAACAGGTAGGTTTTTTAAATTAAAACACAGAACGTAGGTACGTTTCAACATTTTATTTCAGTTGTTCCAATGTGATGCATGTACCTTTGTGAACTTATCATTTCCCGGGTTCGATTCCCGGCGGGGTCAGGGATTTTCTCTGCCTCGTGATGGCTGGGTGTTGTGTGATGTCCTTAGGTTAGTTAGGTTTAAGTAGTTCTAAGTTCTAGGGGACTCATGACCTAAGATGTTAAGTGCCATAGTGCTCAGAGCCATTTTGAACTTATCATTTCTGAGAACGCATGCTGTTACAGCGTGATTACCTGTAAATACCACATTAATGCAATAAATGCTCAAAATGATGACCGTGAACCTCAATGCATTTGGCAATACATGTAACGACATTCCTCTCAACAGCGAGTAGTTCGCCTTCCGTAATGTTCGCACATGCATTGACAGTGAGATGACGCATGTTGTCAGGCGCTGTCGGTGGATCATGATAGCAAACATCCTTCAACGTTCCCCACAGAAAGAAATCTGGAGACGTCAGATCCGGTGAACGTTCGGGCCATGGTATGGTGCTTCGAGGACCAATCCACCTGTCGTGAAATAAGCTATTCAACACCGCTTCAACCGCAAGCGAGCTATGTGCCGGACCTCCATCGTGACGGAAGTAAATCGCCATTCTGTCATGCACTGAAACATCTTGTAGTAACATCGGTAGTACATTACGTAGGAAATCAACATACATTGCACCATTTAGATTGCCATCGATAAAATGGAGGCCAATTATCCTTCCTCCCATAATGCCGCACCATATATTAACCTGCCAAGGTCGCTGATGTTCCTCTTGTCGCAGCCATCGTGGATTTTCCGTTGCCCAAAAATGCATATTATCTCGGTTTGCGTTACCGCTGTTGGTGGATGACGCTTCGTCGCTAAATAGAACGCGTGCAAAAAATCTGTCATCGTCCCGTAATTTCTCTTGTGCCCAGTGGCAAAACTTTACACAACGTTCAGAGTCGTCGCCATGCAATTCCTGGTGCATAGAAATATGGTACGGGTGTAATCGATGTTGATGTAGCATTCTCAACACCGACGTTATTGAGAGTTCCGATTCTCGCGCAGTTTGTCTGCTAGTGATGTGCGGATTAGCCGCGACAGCAGCTGAAACACCTACTTGGGCATCATCATTTGTTGCAGGTCGTGGTTGACGTTTCACATGTGTCTCAACACTTCATGTTTCCTTAAATAACGTAACTATCCGCCGAGCGGTCTGGACACTTGGATGATGTCGTCCAGGATACCGAGAAGCGTATATAGCACACGCCTGATGGGCATTTTGATGACAATAGCCATACATCAACACGATATCGACGTTTTTCCGCAGTTAGTAAACGGTCCATTTTAACACGGGTAATGTATCACGAAGGAATTATATTTCGGGAGATATTTGGCCCGGTCACTATAAATGGACCACCCTGTATACAGCTTTCGTGGGGATGTTGCTAGGTGGTTAGATAGTCGTATCAAGGGTCGTGGGTTTATATCCCTATGATGACAAACTTTTTTACTGTATTATGCGTGTAGTGTTACATGGGACTACTAATTATTCCGCACGTGTGATGCAATTGTTTCTTTATTCTACGATTCCGATTGCTAATGTTTATTCTGTGAGACTACAAATGCACTAGCTGCTTCATCACGAGTGGTATCTATCCTGTCGCACATGTCCGACAGAACACCTCACCTGTCTATACAAATGTACTCTGTAGGTTTCCTACTTTCAACAAACGAAGCGAAAGCAGACTACCAAAAGCGTATGGCTACAAACTCCGAACACTCCTTTTATATGTCAGGAAAATCTTCTCCATTATAACAGTTTCACGCGTAAACAGTTAAAAAACAACGGACATCAGTCGGATTTGAATGCGGGACAGTCAGCACGATGACCTCACGCTCTATCAACTTACCCACGCGCGATATGCAAAACAATTTCTCACAGATACGCCTTTCCTCTGCTCCGTAATTGCGATGTTAATTCTAATTACCGTTTACGCATGTTCTACTGGACGACAGCACACAGCATGAACTAAATCGATGTTTTGGGGTGGTTGACACTCTATCTACATACAAGATCCGCTACCGATCTGAGGATATTACATTTGGAGGTTTGGGTTTTAGAAGAATGTCTGCAAGGGCCGAGGCGAGGAGTGCGGAAGCAGTCCTTCTACTCGCTCCAGTCCGTTCCGCAACTGCCCGTGACGTATATTATTGGCCCTCCCAAAAATAGAGCACAATTTCCAGTAAACTTAATTGTCAGCCTAGTTGTCTTATGTTCCGTTTTAGTTTCTGTTTGCGAAACCAGTGTATAAGAGAGAAATTCTTGTGAAAAATGCATCCAGACAGCACAATCCCATTTTAAGCAACAAAAAGGCAGTGAAAAACGTATCATTAATATTATAAGGGAGTAGTTTGTGTTGTTGCCCCGGATGATGATTACACGAATATTTTGTCAGGATTTGTAAGTGGTGAGTCCTTGAGATACAGCAATACATGAACACTGTGAAGTAAGTTTAGACAGTTTTACTGACAAAGGCAGATTCTAAAACACGAACGCTATGCATACCCATTATCACTGTGTCTGACATCCTAACACCGGCTAATTACGGTCGTATCGAAAGGCTCCATGGTGAGATAAGAAAAGAGACATATTCGCGCCCGAGGCCGCGCTAGTTAATACGGCGCTGCTGACGGCGGCTAGTTGCGTACCCTCTCTGCGTCGCACTGCGGCCGGACACACGTGTGCTGACCGAGAAAATCGTCAGCATTCCAGATAGGCCGGCTGGCGAGCGCGTGTTACGTACTGTACGGCTGCGTGCAACCTGTACACCCTTACAAACTTCTCTTAACACTATAAAATGAAACGTGACTTAAGAGGACAAATGCATACGCAGTGTGGTAGGTGCGGGTAAAGCACCATGTGAAGTAGAAGCCTGTACCGACATTTTGGAACTGACTGCCACCGATTCAGGAGATGACCACCAGGTGGCAGATATACCTTATTGTAACTTATGGTTCCATTTAAGTTCGTCCTGGCAGGTCGCTCCAGAGGTGAGAGGATAAGGTAAGTCTGGTTTATACTACTTACATGTGACGTATCTGATGTTTTGCTTGAACATTGTTTAATGCAGGTTTTGAAAACAGGAATTAGCGAATTACACGTTGTCACTATTGCAGTTAAGCTTCATTTTCGAGTGGATATAATTGTTCCAGTCAGTTAGTCTCAAAGCCAACAATGCCACAATTGAAAGAAAATGGCGAGATGCGGCAAATCCCGCAGGTGTTTTGGGGTCAATACCCGCAGCTCCTACAATTTGGAAACCATTCTTCAATAATAACCCGCCGTAAAATATCATATTCAGCACACACTGCGTGAGCTTATCTCACCTGAAGATATAATTCCGCTGTCTAAATAAAGATTGAAGGGAAACTTTCTGGCAAAACATTGAAATCTGTGCTTTTATCGTCAACAGCCACTGAAGAACGAATGGAAGAAGAATGAATAGCAGAAGAGAAGCTTGCTACTGAGAAGGAAAGATGTGCCAAAGAAAGAAAAGACCGTTCTGTAGAAACAAAACTACGTAAGCTAGATTTCAGAAAACCAATACCAAAGAAAGAAGGAAAACAGATCAGACTCCCCACATTGTGACAGTAGCTCACATGTACCGGGCGGACCACGGAAGCCGTCCTCTGTAGTTTGATGTTTCCCACATACGTTAGTGCATGCACGTACAAGATAACCTCTACTAAGTTGTGCCGCCGTCTGCGTGCGTTTTCATCCTGATTCCTCTGTGGTAAGATCGCGTAGCCGTCAGTTTGTAGTTCGGATCAGGTCTTACAAAGAGGTAACAGCTGCAATGCACTGTAGCGAAGAGTACACAGATGTGATACTAATCTATGGGAATACGCACAGCAATGCAGGTGCGGCCAGAAGACTGTATTCACAACGTCTTCCAATGCGACGTCTACCTTATGCGCATTGTTTTAGACGTTCAGAGATGCGTTTAGCAACCGAGGGAGCTTTGCAGGTACAACGTGTCGTGGAAAGACCAATGCGCGAGGCATCCGATGTTGCGCGCAACGTTATTGAGTATTATGGAGCACATCCCACGCACGATAAGCATAGCTTACATGAAAATACCGCGTACGTACAACGTAATAGTATAAACAAAAGTGTTATCGTGCTATTGAATTTAGGTTGCAGTATTGTTTTTACCTATAATTGCTCTAAGCACTATGGGACTTAACATTTGAGGTCATCAGTCCCCTAGACTTACAGCTATTTAAACCTAATTAACCTAAGGACATCACACACAACCATGCCCGAGGCAGAATTCGAATCTGCGACCGTAGCAGCCGCGTGGTTCCGGACTGAAGCGCTAGAACCGCTCGGCCCCAGCGGCCGGCGACCTATAATAATAATAATAATAATAATAATAATAGTATTATGGTCGTTATTATTAATAATATGAATGTCATTTGATCTCGCTCAGTAAAATCTATTTCTCGACGTAATTAGGACAAAGAAAAGCTGAGGTGGAGCTGAGGATATCCAGGTGTTCGGTACAAAGTATTCTGCAGGAACGAAAATGGCATCCCTTAACATGCACCTACACCAACAGCTGCATGGGAAAAATTTCCAAAATCTGGTATCGTTCTACAGGCGTCTCGTAAATAAAGTAGCCATATATCAGGATTTCATCACACAGTTTTCATGCTATTGCAATAATGACGCCGGCTGGAGTGGCCGAGCGGTTCTGGGTGCTACAGTCTGGAACCGCGCGACCGCTACGGTCGCAGCTTCGAATCCTGCCTCGGGCATGGATGTGTGTGATGTCCTTAGGTTAGTTAGGTTTAAGTAGTTCTAAGTCCTAGGGGACTGATGACCTCAGCAGTTAAGTCCCATAGAGCTGACAGCCATTTGAACCATTTTCACCAACGACGCCACTGTCAACAGACACAATCTTCATTACTGGGTTCCTGCAAATCCTCACTAGTTATGACCACATCACATAGAAGTGCACAGGGTTGTTAACGTATGATGCTGCATTCTAGGAGACCACATCATTGGACCAGTTTATTTGGCTTCCAGACTAACTAGTGGTTCCCCCTTGCTGCGCGACCGGGTCGTGCAGCACGGGAACCAGCTGTTGTGGAATTTTTGTCCCTTTTACTCATTGGACACGGAACCCATGGTTCCACGACAACAGTGTGGTGAGGATCACCTCATATAATTGATTTTATTTTTCACACCAATGATGGACCTGTAACTGTTCCGAAACCATTCGTGTGCCCAATAAGAGATCATGGATTAAGCATCTGTCCTGCGGTTTTCTTCTTTTTGGAACTGGACTTGTACAGTCGCGGTTACCCAATAAGAAGAACTCTTTGAGCATTAAAATAACTGACAATTGAAGAGCTTTACCTCCACCTCCCCTGTCAGTATTAATAGACCATCTGTATAGCAGCCACTGATAACACGGAACCATAAATGAAGTATTCAACCAATAATATTTAAGAAACATCAGTATGTTGAATAGATGTGATCATATAATGTTTCTAAAACAGAGTGCATAATTTCAGATATGTGTTCCCCATACGTAGACAACAAAAGAACTTCTTAGAACTTGGGTCTAGAATAGCCTGGTTTCTGAGTTACAGCCTTCGAAACAGCAATATCGACTGGAAAATTTTTCTGTATGTCCCTCCTTTTGATCGGAGGTGCCGGCCGGGGTGGCCGAGCGGTTCTAGGCGCTACATTTGCAACCGGGCGACCGCTAGAGTCGTAGGTTGGAATCCTGCCTTGGGCATGGTTGTCTGTGACGTCCTTAGGTTAGTTAGGTTTAAGTAGTTCTAGGTTCTAGGGGACTTATGACCTTAGAAGTTAAGTCCCATAGTGCTGAGAGCCATTTATTTTGATCGGAGGCAGTTGATAGTTGATGCATGGAGAGACAACATCACAGTTACAGTCTGCGTAAACCAGCCATGTTCGCCACTGATGCATCGTATATACAGACGGTGTTAACCCCTTCAGCATCAGCTAAGGCCTGAAGATGGTGCATGAAGCACCGAAACTGGTAGCTATACAATAAATGAGATCATAAGGACGACTGTAGGTGTATCATTTTCTTACGGAAGATTTTTCATCATGCAGAAAGTTATTTTTACAGATTTCGTGCAACAAGTACTTAAATACGGGCCTCACAACGATGTCCCATGGCCTTGCGATTCCAAATCCCAGAAGTACTGTACATTTCACCACAGCTTGTACCAATTCTATTCAAAGGGTTCCATGTGAGACAGACAGATACACCAGAGATTTTAAAGTACAAATCAATAGACTTAAAATCAGATAGGTTGAAAGTTTGTGTCCCTTGTCGTACTTTTTGCGAGTTGACCACACGCGAACCCTACACACAATTGACAAAACAAGCGATTTTATGTTCAGACAGAATCGAACACAGTAGTACAACTGTTAAATTGTTAATTATTCACGTTGTTCAGTGCTACTGCAGCTGAAGTTCCATCATCCACAAAATAAAATTTAATTCAATTCATATAATTAAAAAGGACCCAGGTGAATTTCCTGATTAAAAGAAAAGAATATGTTTTCCTTAATGGCACCTGTGTTACATTGGAAACACCGTCACAGTGAGACAACAATTCAGTGAACCAAAACCCTCTGATCATATTTTTTTAAAGGGCAGGGTCGCCTCATCAGGACGTTGTGAAAGGAAATGATGGAGTGATAAAACGTTACCTTAAAAATATTAATTTATTTGCTCTCAGTCAACATTGATGAAGTTGAAGTCAGTTGATTTACAATAACTTCCCAAGAAATGTAAGTAGCAATAGGAATACAACGTTAAAATTTCTCTGAATCATCAGCGTGATAATATTCAGGTATCTGTGCATAAAGAACCCGAATTCTCTCTGGAGGACTATAAATTGCGGTTAAAATAACATTCCAAAGTGAACATATACTGGGTAAGATCGAATTTGAATCCTGGTATGATGGAGAAGTAAAGATGAAAAGCGATCACAAGTTGCAAAACAGAATCACAAAGTGTGCGCTATGCAGTGCAAAGACGACAACAAATGCAAAACAACTGAAGGCGCGCAAACTGAAGCAGGGCCCGAACAGCGACTGTGTAACGACGAGATAGCCGGCCGATGTGGCCGAGCGGTTCTAGGCGCTTCAGTCTGGAACCGCGCGACCGCTACGTTCGCAGGTTCGAATCCTGCCTCTGGCATGGATGTGTGTGATATACTTAAGTGAGTTAGGTTTAAGTAATTCTAAGTTCTAGGGGACTGATGACCTCAGATGTTAAGTCCCATAGTGCTCATAGCCATTTGAACCATTTGATCGATGAGATATCAAACTCCACAGTGTGCTCGCCCAGAAATCGACTACTGACCAGCCTGCTCCCTGCCGCTGTTGGATAAGCAGCTGCAGCAGCAAGTCTTATACTCTTAGCTCACTTATTTGTTACATGGTTTAATTCTTAATTTCTTTGCGTGTTTTTGGTATTTGCGTTGTTTAATTCATAAATTTCGGGCGTATTGTAGTATTTGAGAGTTGTAGCATCGCGTTTTAGTACCTGAATAGTGTAAATTCGCGTAGTCTCCTTCCGCCGCCGAGCAGTGTGTCAGCAGTGCGCAAGTAGCAGCATTACTGCATTTACTAGGCAATCTTGTGTTTTAATAACCGTTTAAATTTTGTGTCGAATTGTTTGTGCTCTCTGTACATTAGTTCAGACGTTCTTTGCACAACAGTTTTTAGCATAGATAGGCACTGCAACTACTGTGTTCAGATGCAGGCTGAGTTGGCATCCCTTCGCTCCCAGCTTCAGGCAGTGTTGGCTTCGGTCACACAGCTTGAGGCTGTTGCCAATGGGCATCACTGTGGGGGTCCGGATGGGGGTTTGTTGGGGACGACCAGCTCGTCCCACGCATCCCCCGATCGGACTACGACTGTGGCTGCCCGGGATACTGCCCACATTGAGGCTGATCCCTCAGCTGTGGTAGAGTGGGAGGTCGTCTCGAGGTGTGGCAGGGGGCGAAAGACATTCCGGAGGGCTGAACAGAAGGCCTCTCCAGTTTGTCTGACGAACCGGTTTCAGGTTCTGTCTCAGACTGATACTGATCTTCGGCCGGACATGGCTGCTTGTCCTGTTCCAGAGGTTGCCCCTCAGTCTGCAAGATCCGGGTGGTCGCAGAGGGTGGGCTTACTTGTAGTTGGGAGCTCCAAAGTCAGGCGCGTAATGGGGCCCCTTAGGGATATGGTAGCAAGAGAGGGGAAGCAAACCAATGTGCACTCCGTGTGCATACCGGGGGGAGTCATTCCAGATGTGGAAAGGGTCCTTCCGGATGCCATGAAGGGTACAGGGTGCAGCCATCTGCAGGTGGTCGCTCATGTCGGCACCAATGATGTGTGTCACTATGGACTTCCGACGGCTATCTGATTTGGTGAAGACTGCCAGTCTCGCTAGCGGGATGAAAGCAGAGCTCACCATCTGCAGCATCGTCGACAGGACTGACTGCGGACCTTTGGTACAGAGCCGAGTGGAGGGTCTGAATCAGATGCTGAGACGGTTCTGCGACCATGTGGGCTGCAGATTCCTCGACTTGCGCCATAGGGTGGTGGGGTTTCGGGTTCCGCTGGATAGGTCAGGAGTCCACTACACGCAGCAAGCGGCTACACGGGTAGCAGGGGTTGTGTGGCGTGGACTGGGCGGTTTTTTAGGTTAGATGGCCTCGGGCAAGTACAGAAAGGGCAGCAGCCTCAAAGGGTGCGGGGCAAAGTCAGGACATGCGGGGGCCAAGCAGCAATCGGTATTGTAATTGTAAACTGTCGAAGCTGCATTGGTAAAGTACCGGAACTTCAAGCGCTGATAGAAAGCACCGAAGCTGAAATCGTTATCGGTACAGAAAGCTGGCTGAAGCCAGAGATAAATTCTGCCGAAATTTTTACAAAGGCACAGTCGGTGTTTGGAAAGGATAGATTGCATGCAACTGGTGTTGGCGTGTTTGTCGCTGTTAGTAGTAGTTTATCCTGTAGTGAAGTAGAATTGGATAGTTCCTGTGAATTATTATGGGTGGAGGTTACATTCAACAACCGAGCTAGGTTAATAGTTGGCTCCTTTTACCTACCTCCCGACTCAGCAGCATTAGTGGCAGAACAACTGAGAGAAAATTTGGAATACATTTCACATAAATTTTCTCAGCATGTTATAGTCTTAGGTGGAGATTTCAATTTACCAGATATAGACTGGGACACTCAGATGTTTAGGACGGGTGATAGGGACAGAGCATCGAGTGACATTATACTGAGTGCACTATCCGAAAATTACCTCGAGCAATTAAACAGAGAACGGACTCGTGGAGATAACATCTTGGACCTACTGATAACAAACAGACCCAAACTTTTCGACTCTGTAAGTGCAGAACAGGGAATCAGTGATCATAAGGCCGTTGCAGCATCCCTGAATATGGAAGTTAATGGGAATATAAAAAAAGGGAGGAAGGTTTATCTGTTTAGCAAGAGTAATAGAAGGCAGATTTCAGACTACCTAACAGATCAAAACGAAAATTTCTGTTCCGACACTGACAATGTTGAGTGTTTATGGAGAAAGTTAAAGGCAATCGTAAAATGCGTTTTAGACAGGTACGTGCCGAGTAAAACTGTGAGGGACGGGAAAAACCCACCGTGGTTCAACAACAAAGTTAGGAAACTACTGCGAAAGCAAAGAGAGCTTCACTCCAAGTGTAAACGCAGCCAAAACCTCTCAGACAAACAGAAGCTAAACGACGTCAAAGTTAGCGTAAGGAGGGCTATGCGTGAAGCGTTCAGTGAATTCTAAAGTAGAATTCTATGTACCGACTTGACAGAAAATCCTAGGAAGTTCTGGTCTTACGTTAAATCAGTAAGTGGCTCGAAACAGCATATGCAGACACTCCGGGATGATGATGGCATTGAAACAGAGGATGACACGCGTAAAGCTGAAATACTAAACACCTTTTTCCAAAGCTGTTTCACAGAGCAAGACCGCACTGCAGTTCCTTCTCTAAATCCTCGCACAAACAAAAAAATGACTGACATCGAAATAAGTGTCCAAGGAATAGAAAAGCAACTGGAATCACTCAACAGAGGAAAGTCCACTGGACCTGACGGGATACCAATTCGATTCTACACAGAGTACGCGAAAGAACTTGTCCCCCTTCTAACAGCCGTGTACCGCAAGTCTCTAGAGGAACGGAAGGTACCAAATGATTGGAAAAGAGCACAGGTACTCCCAGTCTTCAAGAAGGGTCGTCGAGCAGATGCGGAAAACTATAGACCTATATCTCTGACGTCGATCTGTTGTAGAATTTTAGAACATGTTTTTTGCTCGCGTATCATGTCGTTTTTGGAAACCCAGAATCTACTCTGTAGGAATCAACATGGATTCCGGAAACAGCGATCGTGTGAGACCCAACTCGCTTTATTTGTTCATAACACCCAGAAAATATTAGATACAGGCTTCCAGATAGATGCTATTTTCCTTGGCTTCCGGAAGGAGTTCGATACAGTTCTGCACTGTCACCTGATAAACAAAGTAAGAGCCTACGGAATATCAGACCAGCTGTGTGGCTGGATTGAAGAGTTTTTAGCAAACAGAACACAGTATCTTGTTATCAATGGGGAGACGTCTACAGACGTTAAAGTAACCTCTGGCGTGCCACAGGGGAGCGTTATGGGACCATTGCTTTTCACAATATATATAAATGACCTAGTAGATAGTGTCGGAAGTTCCATGCGGTTTTTGGCGGATGATGCTGTAGTATACAGAGAAGTTGCAGCATTAGAAAATTGTAGTGAAATGCAGGAAGATCTGCAGCGGATAGGCACTTGGTGCAGGGAGTGGCAACTGACCCTTAACATAGACAAATGTAATGTATTGCGAATACATAGAAAGAAGGATCCTTTATTGTATGATTATATGATAGCGGAACAAACACTGGTAGCAGTTACTTCTGTAAAATATCTGGGAGTATGCGTGCGGAACGATTTGAAGTGGAATGATCATATAAAATTGGTTCAAATGGCTCTGAGCACTATGGGACTTAACATCTGTGGTCATCAGTCCCCTAGAACTTAGAACTACTTAAACCTAACTAACCTAAGGACATCACACACATCCATGCCCGAGGCAGGATTCGAACCTGCGACTGTAGCCGTTGCGCGGCTCCGGACTGAGCGCCTAGAACCGCTAGACCACCGCGGCCGGCCATATAAAATTAATTGTTGGTAAGGCGGGTACCAGGTTGAGATTCATTGGGAGAGTCCTTAGAAAATATAGTCCATCAACAAAGGAGGTGGCTTACAAAACACTCGTTCGACCTATACTTGAGAATTGCTCATCAGTGTGGGATCCGTACCAGATTGGGTTGACGGAGGAGATAGGGAAGATCCAAAGAAGAGCGGCACGTTTCGTCACAGGGTTATTTGGTAACCGTGATAGCGTTACGGAGATGTTTAGCAAACTCAAGTGGCAGACTCTGCAAGAGAGGCGCTCTGCATCGCGGTGTAGCTTGCTCGCCAGGTTTCGAGAGGGTGCGTTTCTGGATGAGGTATCGAATATATTGCTTCCCCCTACTTATACCTCCCGAGGAGATCACGAATGTAAAATTAGAGAAATTCGAGCGCGTACGGAGGCTTTCAGACAGTCGTTCTTCCCGCGAACCATACACGAATGGAACAGAAAGCGGAGGTAATGACCATGGCATGTAAAGTGCCCTCAGCCACACACCGTTGGGTGGCTTGCGGAGTATAAATGTAGATGTAGAATATTCTCACAGTTAGCATAGGAGGGGAGGAATTCGTAACGTTGAGCCGAGTGACAACTGAAAATCTCCTTTTCCTGCATATAGGGAGAGCCTGCAGATTTTTTTTGTTCAGCACCTGATGTACTCTCTATCGACAAAATAAATGTTGGCAGTGTACTGGCGCTCGCCTTGTTATTGGCGGAACGATGTGTGGGTATGTAAATACAGGTCGCTTTCCATGCTGTTTGAGGAAACGTAATGGTAAGTCTGTTCTTTGCTTCCACTTTAAGGTAAAGCTGTGGGCTTTGAAAGGCGCTTCTGAAGTACTCTGGTTTAAGGGATATCTGAAGAAGCATGCTAATGTGATCACTGCCCATGGGAGTTCCTGGTAGGAAACCTGCCGGAATTTCGCCTTTGTCAACCCACCGCCTAAAACTTGCTGGTGGCACGTCTCGCCAGATTACAAAAACTGGGAGAAACATGATCTAAAACGCTAGAATTCACAGGCCCTGATCTTTCGCTCAAAAAGTTTACGGGAATACAGCATATAATGGTCGTATGCTATATTTTGTCTTTTAGCGATGTGTGACAAACCAGTATCCTCACAGGGTGTGGAGGCCAAGCAGTTGGTCCACATCCACCTATATCCAACGATCAGGAAAATATATTTTATTCAAGCACCAGCGAGCCGCACAACCTGTGTGCACCAGTGCCATCAGGCAAGGAGTGTGCTTCTTTACGAATGACCAGTGGAGTATTTTAAAAAGAAAAGTTGTGGTGTGTTCCAGGATGTTTGTGTGCAGGTGTATTTACATGTGGTCCAACGAAACGATCCGCAAAGACACTGACTAACATGTTGAGGGAGGCAAGTACATGTGGTCCAACTAACCGATCGCCAAAGACACTGGCTAACATGTTGAGGGAGGCAGGTACATGTGGTCTAACTAACCGACCGCCAAAGAAACTGGCTACCATGTTGCGGGAGAACTACACATGGTGGCGGGGTCGACCAATTGCATGTGGGTTTTCATGTGTCTGTACATCCTGATCGTGGAAGTTTGCAATGCTGTCTCATGTGAACTGTACTTCATCTGTGCATAGTACTAAGGCAAGAAAGTTCGGATCTGTACAAGAACCAGAGTGTAATTTGCTGGTGATAGGTCCTGTCCACGTTGCAAATGATGAGGATACAGTTGTCGCTCTTGCAACAGTCTCCAGAGAGTCGTATCAAGAGTATTCACTTGTGATGATAACCTACATGTGCCGATAGAAAGAATGGTGTGCACAATAACTCCTCCGAGTTGTAGATCGTTCGTCCCCTTTCCAGACAAGGAGACATAAACTTCACATGAGTGCACAGACGGCGATGGCGCCGTTCAGATATCTTCCATTCTGGAACCTCTTCTGCTAAAAACGAGCGAGCGCAACACTGCAGTCCGCCTTACCGTGCATGAAGTGCGCTTCTGCCTCCTCCTCGTTTCACTACATATCGAACGTTAAGCACTACGCGCAATGTGCTCTCCTCGGAATTAATTGTCCTGCTAATATATTCTGTTATGGTATCTACCTGCAGAAAGAAAAACGTTCTCTTTTGAAGGCCGTAACTCGGAAACCAAACATTTCCGAACAAGTCAGGGATTCTTTATTTTCTACTTATGGGAAATACGAGGGCAGTTCAATAAGTAATGCAACACATTTTTTTTCTCGGCCAATTTTGGTTGAAAAAACCGGAAATTTCTTGTTGAATATTTTCAAACATTCCCGCTTCGTCTCGTATAGTTTCATTGACTTCCGACAAGTGGCAGCGCTGTACGGAGCTGTTAAAATGGCGTCTGTAACGGATGTGCGTTGCAAACAACGGGCAGTGATCGAGTTTCTTTTGGCGGAAAACCAGGGCATCTCAGATATTCATAGGCGCTTGCAGAATGTCTACGGTGATCTGGCAGTGGACAAAAGCACGGTGAGTCGTTGGGCAAAGCGTGTGTCATCATCGCCGCAAGGTCAAGCAAGACTGTCTGATCTCCCGCGTGCGTGCCGGCCGTGCACAGCTGTGACTCCTGCAATGGCGGGGCGTGCGAACACACTCGTTCGAGATGATCGACGGATCACCATCAAACAACTCAGTGCTCAACTTGACATCTCTGTTGGTAGTGCTGTCACAATTGTTCACCAGTTGGGATATTCAAAGGTTTGTTCCCGCTTGGTCTCTCGTTGTCTAACCGAACACCATAAAGAGCAAAGGAGAACCATCTGTGCGGAATTGCTTGCTCGTCATGTGGCTGAGGGTGACAATTTCTTGTCAAAGATTGTTACAGGCGATGAAACATGGGTTCATCACTTCGAACCTGAAACAAAACGGCAGTCAATGGAGTGGCGCCACACCCACTCCCCAACCAAGAAAAAGTTTAAAGCCATACCCTCAGCCGGTAAAGTCATGGTTACAGTCTTCTGGGACGCTGAAAGGGTTATTCTGTTCGATGTCCTTCCCCATGGTCAAACGATCAACTCTGAAGTGTATTGCGCTACTCTTCAGAAATTGAAGAAACGACTTCAGCGTGTTCGTAGGCACAAAAATCTGAACGAACGTCTCCTTCTTCATGATAACGCAAGACCTCACACAAGTCTTCGCACCCGAGAGGAGCTCACAACACTTCAGTGGACTGTTCTTCCTCATGCACCCTACAGCCCCGATCTCGCACCGTCGGATTTCCATATGTTTGGCCCAATGAAGGACGCAATCCGTGGGAGGCACTACGCGGATGATGAAGAAGTTATTGATGCAGTACGACGTTGGCTCCGACATCGACCATTGGAATGGTACCGTGCAGGCATACAGGCCCTCATTTCAAGGTGGCGTAAGGCCGTAGCATTGAATGGAGATTACGTTGAAAAATAGTGTTGTGTAGCTAAAAGATTGGGGAATAACCTGGTGTATTTCAATGCTGAATAAAACACCCCTGTTTCAGAAAAAAAATGTGTTGCATTACTTATTGAACTGCCCTCTTACATATGTGAAATTATGCCCCCTATTTTTGAAACTGTCTATATTTACATCGCTTGAAACGCATCATTTACAGTCATAATGTTGATGTCACTTCACTCTTGAAAATATTTCCCGTGTGCCACGTGCTCTCTATGTTCTGTGACAGTGCCACAACTAGTATTCTACTTACTGCTGCGTAACGGTCACTATCATTCTTTCCAGCAACTAAAAATACCAGCCTTGTAGTATCAAATATGGTACGCGACACCGGCGCTCAGGCACGGCACCGCTACGATTAGTGGTGCCGGTGTACCTGGTACTGGTACTGGTACTGCAACTCTCAGGCAGTGTCGAATGGGAAACTCCAAGTGCCTGAGCACTTCCTGAAAGGGTAGATACAGGCACTGCATGTCAAGCAACACCTTCATTATTTTTTATTGCGCTTACATCCTCTCCAGCTGTCTAACTGTTTATCCACAGTAGCCAGATGCCAATACACACAACAGAAAATAGTGGTGCCTGTACATGCAGATATCCATTCTTCCCTTCCAGCATAAAGTGGCTAGCTGTGAAGTGTAATCGATTCGGCACCGCCTACCTGTTACAGTACCATGGCAACCTGGCACAACTAGTGTCTGAGTACCGGTTTCATGGGTCTAATTTGATCGGAACTGACTATAATTTACACCAGTAGCCATGATTTGTTTGAAGCAGCTCAAGAGCGACCTTCTTCCATACAAGAAAATCTAGTGACATCAACACTCATCATGGCTCTGACAAGATCGGGATGCGATATATTTTCCCCCAAAGTAAAAAAACTCTCCAAACAAAAAAAAAATTATGCGAAAAATACTCAGAGCAATTAAACAGAATACTTGAAGTTCAGTTATGCAGTTTTGTTCAAGATGTCATGAATTATGTTCAGTATAGAATTTTTTTTAAGAAGCGAATTATAAGAGTCAAATTCAACGAAAACGTTAGTACTCTTTATCTGTTTCAAATTGTGACGTGAGCAGTTCTTAGAATACTCCCTCTGGTATTCTGTACCAATATCGTAACCTATCAAAGATGTCATGTTTCGTGCTGTACTGACACCAGTTCCCTCCTTTTACGATAATATCCTACCATTGACCGTGTTCTCGTGGCATAAAACGAAGTTGACAATGTTTAGAGCAATAGGGACAGTAACTCCAACCAGCTCGCCATTTTGACGATCTAACGCGCCAGTTGGATAGACTAGCACTAGAATCCTCCAACAGTCACCACTGACATTCTAATTTACCCCACTTTTAGTGTGTTAATGTCAGTACGCATTGTTCCATTTAAAAGAGTGTACGTTTGCACAAAAAATACACTTCCTAAGTATTATTAGAATCTGTTTATTAGTTTAGAATACGAGCCTCTGTCTACCAATCCATTCTATGAAGAACACATCAATAGCTCTTTCCATTTCCGCCACATTCGCGGGACAAGTTTTAGGTGATCCACATTGTACACATCATAGATGTCTGAGACCTGAGAAGGTCTCTGGAACCACAGTTTCATCTGGCCAGTGGTGAAAGTTGCAGATGTATCGAGAAGGGAACGAAGTTATCTGGCATCAAGGTATTCGCTCAGTAGATAGCGAAATATGCACCTCGGCCCTTGATTCTCCGATCTGATAAGATCGTATCTGGCCCGGACGCTAGCCGCGCTGTCGGTGAAATGTGATTACCCCTCTGATCCTGACAAGTAATACGATTAAGGGTGGCGTTCTCTTCACTAAATTTGCTGATGATTCTCTTTGAGGTATTATTTCTCCTCCCTCGAGCTCCGAGAGAACCCGGCTCACGATAGATACCCTCTTTGTGAGGCCAAAGGATCCGTGTGCCACGCGTCAGCTTGTAAGCGTCTGCAACTGCAGTGCAGTTTTGGTAACGGTGAACTTTCCCGCTCACGCTATGATGAGTCTGTGATTAGCATCCGACATTTATGAGACTTTTCGCCAAAATGTATTTTAATCAAAGCGAATTGTCTGTTTGGAGCGGACTGTACACAAATCAAGGCCAGGTGCAAGCTCGTCGTCGGAGCTCTGACTACCGAGCAGGTTAAAATGATTTACATTTTAATATCCGCTGATCCAATACTTACTTACAATACGGTTCAGATGCAAAAGGAAATTCTCTCACGCACACAGACCTCTAGCTGTAGCCGGTACTTAATCAGTTTTGCAAGTGCTAGCCTCTGAGCAGTTACTGGGATTTAGAATTGGTTGTGCTGCTTTTGATTATAGGCTCTGGAGAGATTTAACGATTTAACGTTTCGTTAGGGGTTATAGTATAGTACTATGAGACATTAAAACGTGTTTTTGTGGACTAACTGTTGAGCATTAGAGAAGCTAAAGTGGTCCGGGACTTTACATTTGCGCACTAGTTAAATAAATAGCTGCGGAAGCAAATCTGATAGCGTGTGTCCGCATTTATGTAATGCATTGATTTATTTTCTTGTGTTTGCTTAGAACTCCATTTATTTCCCACATTTGTTTTACTATAAGGCAAATATTTCTGAGTTGGTTGCTGTGATTCAGAGACAAATATCTTAATTAATTACAACATACCAGGTGTATAAGTATGAAACCGGAATTTTATTGCAATAATTAGACGCCTGTTGTTTGAAACTGATAAACAATATTTTATTCAAAATAATCGCCATTGCTAATTATACTGAAATGTCCTGCTTAACCCGCAAAACAGGACAGATAGAATAAACTGTACAAAGAGTCCAAAATAATGGGCTGTCAGTTACACTCGAATATACAACTTTATTGTTTGATCAAATATTACAAGAGCCCAGAAATTTTTTTTAAACACACAGCTTTAATCTTTGGGACTTAATTACCGACTGAAAGCCACTTTAATTTAAAAACGGCTGAAGGCCAATAACTTAAAACTCAAATATTCAGAAATTTTAAAAAGCAAGCCTTATCTAAAAACAGTTCTTAGTTAGGCTGAAGTAAACAAGTTAAATTCAAATCGGCTGAAAGCTGAACACTTAAGACTCCAAAACATTAATTATTTTATGTACCAAAGTCCTTACGTGAAACAGTTCTTTAATTTACGCTGCAGGCCTTAAGAACAAACAATGAAAACTCATACCGGCTGAAGGCAGAAGACTTAAAAATTCAATAGATTAAAGTAAACAAGTTAAATTCAAATCGGCTGATGGCCGAAGACTTAAAAATTCAAAAAAAAATTTAAAATGCCTAAGGGCTTACGTGAAACAGTACTTTAAACTAGTCTGAAGGTCTTAAGAGTAAAACAACTCTAATTTAAAACACGAAACAAGCTAGAAGCCATACAAGTACCAGCAACTAGAACAATTAAAAAAAAAAGGCAGTACACACAAGGGTGCCCAGATGTTCGAGGGTCGGCCTGTAATTCAAAGACTAACGCTCGCTTGGGTGAGACGGGCAGTCGGGCCAACCATTCACGATCCGACGACAACCCAGCCGACCGTCAGCGGACCCACCGACAAGATAACTTCCACTTCACCCGACCAGGGCACAACAGGGACTTCACGGAACAACATAGAAGATATTGGCGCTCACAACCAATCATACACGGAGCTGTCAAACTACACACCGTGCTGGGCGGCAACAACAGGAAGAGGAAACTACACTGCCTGAAATTTACGTCAACGGCCAGGGCAGGTAACCGGAACGTTAACGGCCACAAGGCAGAAGATTCCGCTGGTGCACTTCAATTGAAATAACCAAATACAGTGAAACTCCACCGGAGGGTGGCTAGAATTTTCCAACTTGAAAACCACATTGTTGCTCGTTGGAATATCCCAACAGTCGACAACGAACTTCAAACGACACAATGTGAACAGTCTTGACTTAATGGTAGATTAAATAAAAAGTCAACTTTCGTGTCCAGGATCGGTGAGCCACGGACGTCTTAGGAATGGGAACAGCGCCACACTCTCAGACACCGCGTAGAGACCGCCTGCGGGCCCCGGCCACACTACGCCCTTCCGAGAATCCCTCGCTGTTCCGCGCCAACCGACCAACATCAGAGCCAGTACGCCGACAACATTTAAAATAACTTGTCAGTCACAATCACACAAACTACGCACAGTTCCACAAACATTTGGACGAAGAACTAGACAAGCTAACGGCAGTGACCGCGCAATAACAGGGACGAATCATGCGTCGGCACACACAGCCAATAAACCAATAAGTGATGGCCGGACAAACACACGTCGTCTGGCAAGACGACCGACCGACGACCAACCAATGTCGTCCCCACTTCAATAGTGTGTGTCGGCAACCGTCGGGCGAGTCGTGGCGGTCCGGACCTCACTGCTGCCGCGCCCTAGCTGAACTTGTGCCGCATGCCAACTCCAACACTGCCAGGTCCGAACTAACAACACACGACGACCGGGAAGTAATAGCAGTCCAGCAAAGATAATACGGCAGGGTCGATATCGATAAGTGCTGCTGCTGCCGCTCGCGGGGAGGCAAGACAGCAACTCAGTGACACCAGTAATTGAAAATTAAAATAACGAGGTGGCAGTACGGAAAAAGAACAAGATGTAAAATAAGAAATGGCACGAACACGAGCCACGCACGGCTCAAATACATCTCTCCCACCTCTCCGACAGGCTACGAATGCCATGCCAAAAAAACAGTTCTTCTTTTGAAGCGAACCAGTCAGCGAGGCACTTTCGTACATTTTCATACGAATTGAAGCGTTGTTCAGCGAGAGCGTGTCCCAGCGATGCAAATACATGATTATGGGACGGAACCAAGTCGAGAATAAGCCGCGTGCCCTGGTATTTCCCTACTGAATACTTCGATCGTAATGCTCGATTTAAATCAATCATTTGCTGTTGGTAGCGATCAGTGTTAACGGTTTCACCAGGTCTTAGCAGCTCATAATAGATGACACCCTTCTCATCCCACCGAACACAACGCATTGCCTTTTTTCCAAAGCACTTTGGTCTTGCAGTGGATGTCGATGGTTTGCCTGGATTCACCCATGATTTACGATGCTTCGGATTCTCAAAATATATCCACTTTTCATCACTTGTCACCACTCGAGGGAGAAATGACTTTCTTTTGTATCTGGCGAGCTGAATTACACAAGGGGTCTTTCGATTTGTTTGCTGTCTTTCATTCAGTTCATGCGAAACCTATTTTCCCACTTTCTGCACCTTTCCCATAGTTTTCAACTGAAGAGAAACGGCTTTCTGCGTCAAATTAAATTGTTCCGCGAGTTCCTTTTGAGTTTGAGTATCATCTTCATCCAATAAGACCTGCAATTCGTTGCCTTCTAACTTTTGTGGTGGTTTCCAGCGCTTGCTTTTTCTAACGTCAGTTACGAGTTTGAAAGAGATACCGATGTATGGAACTTGGGTTACTACGTGTTGACATTCGGCTTCAGCCGTTACAGGAAGCAGATGGCGCTGCAGACGTGGTCTCATGGGCCCTATACTGACGGCTAGTACCATCTATAGGGAAATTCCGGTTTCCTACTTGTACACCTGGTAAATTATTGCTACCACCATTCCAAATGGTTCAAATGGCTCTAAGCACTATGGGACTTAACATCTGAGGTCATCAGTCCGCTGGACTTAGGACTACTTAAACCTAACTCAACCTAATGACATCACACATATTTACGCCTCAAGCTGGATTCGAACCTGCGACCGTAGTAGAGCGCGGTTCCGGACTGAAGCACCTAGAACCGCCAGGCCACAGCGCCCGGCACTACCACCATTGATCCTTCTAAATCTCACTCATTTAGTTATTATTAATATTCGTAAATTTGCCTCCCTTAGGATGTTCACAACCGTATGAGTGCTAGTAAAACCTGTTGTACTCTCAGCTAGATCAGTCGCAGGGGAAGTATCGTGTGGTTATAATTAAAGAGCTCCAATCTGGGCTGTTATTAACGTATGGAAGCGAAACTTGGTTCTTACGCCAATGCGTTAATACCGAACTTCCAGTGCAAATCTGGCACTGTACACTGGAGACGGTACGTCAGGCCATAACGTGACTGAACAGTACGGCTCTCGAGAAGAGACACCGTGCGCTGTTGGTGAAACTGTTTTATGTGAACGCCAGAAATTCCAGTGCTTCATGGAGAGAGTATCGCCGTCTGAAAGATCTGAAGAAAGACCCGGTTCCATTACGTGGATTAACAAAGATGATAATGAAATTTCAAAACAGTGGTGAGCTTGATGTGGCACATGGAAGAACTAGCGTCATGTCTCGATGTAATTTAATGACGAGTTTGCTGTTCCTGTAACTGACGGCACCTCATGGGCCTCAGGTAGGGCTAGAGCTCGTGCGGTGTCACGAGAATTGTCCGTCCTATGGTCAATAGCACGGAAAGTTCTGCAGTCTATTTTACATCAGTACCCGTGAAAGATCCAGACTGTGCAGCAACTGAAACCTCATGATCCTCAGCAATGTTTTGAATTTGCTCTTCGGTTTCTGGAATGTATCGAAGTTGATGCCATGTGACTGGCTAATATTCTATGGAGTGACGAGACATATTTTACATTACAAGGTGCAGTGAATGCGCAGAACTGCCGAATTTGGGGTGCTGCTATAGCGCGTGTTGTGTACGAAGAGCGACTGCACTCGCCATATGTTATGTGGTGTAGTGTGGATTCACAAGCACCTTTATTCTCGGTCCATTCTCCTTGGTAGGGAATACGCTCAGATGGCCTGTCAGGAGTACCGTGACGTCTGCTCATTATCGATACCTCCTTGTACTGCAGCTGATTCCTGCTTTGGAAGAGCGCAGCTGTGTGGAAACCACTGTTTCCACGCAAGATGAAGCAACACCCCATGTCGCTCGCCCAATGAAAGATCTGCTTAATTCAGCTTTCCACGTACATGTTATCTCCAGAGGTTTTCCAGATGCATGGTTTGTAATATCACCTAATCAGAATCATTGGACTTTTATCTCTAGGGAATATCTAAAAACCGCGCGACTGCTACGGTCGCAGGTTCGAATCCTGCCTCGGGTATGGATGTGTGTGATGTCCTTAGGTTAGTTAGGTTTAAGTAGTTCTAAGTTCTAGGGGACTGATGACCACAGATGTTAAGTCCCATAGTGCTCAGAGCCATTTGAGCCAATATCTAAAAGAACGCCTTTACCATAGACACGTTCGGTCTCCACCTGATGGGAGGCCCAGTATACAGAAACACATTTCTCAAATTCTACCGGAATTTTTGCGAGCAATTGTTGGTCACGCCGTTTTATAGATGCAGTATCTCGTCGACGTCTCCAGTGCTCATATTGTACAAATTATGGAAGCAGCAATCAATAATTAAATCAAAATTGTGCCTTTCTTACTTATTTGACGTATTCTGCCTACTTTCCGTTCCTAATCCGTTACAGATGGAGACATTTCAATACGTCTTTCTTGCATCTCCATATTTTCACTTGTTGGCCAAAATTGGAACTAATTTGTTTCCAGCATAAATCGGTCCCTCATTACGCATTGATATATCTACTATGTTTCGCAGTCATACGATAATTACAGCCGACACTGGACCTCTGTGAGTAGCTACACATTAATTATAACCACCGGATATTTAAGAGTGTGCAACCTACCCTTACAATGTCGTATAAGAGCGACTGTATTTCAGCGTAGTGTTCCAGCTGAGCCCCACCTTACCAGAATGCTGGTTCCTCTCGTCAATAAGGGGCGACCAGGAAGCAAAAGTAAATAGGTCGGAGATTCAAAATTCAGAACTGATAGTAAACATCGTCCTTTTGAACTATATTGTGAAACACTGGTAGAGAGAAAAGAGCGGAATGCTTTTTACAGTACATAGCAGATTTGATCCTATCTGTGCCCTAGAAAAAGACGGTCTTAATCCTTTTTTAGTACCAGTGGTTCCTGCCTGAAACCAGTAATTTATTAGTTTTGGTTTGAAGTACTAGTGCTTTTCACATGAAACGACCTATGCTACGGCAAGACAGAGACACTGAGGTACTACTTTTAGCAGTCACAGCGTTCGAAGCAGCAGTCGGCACGCAGATTGTGTTAGGTGATTGTCGGAGACTCTGACACGTGATTTTTTTTCGTGGCTGTCATATTGGGTAGATAATTGAGTGAAAGTAAGTAATCTAAAGTAATTGTAATGTAAATTTGAGTTTGTACCATTGTTTTTATAATCGGTTTCGAAATGAAATCATTCGGTGGTACTTACTTTTCATATAACATTATAAAATTTTAGGTTCATTATTGAATGTTATTTCAGACTATAATTTGTTTTAGGCAATTTGAGTTTATGGAAGTTTCGCGATGTGCGCTTGTGTTCACGATGGTTAAAAACCGTATGTCAAAAGTGAAACCACATCGTTAGACCAACTGATTATTTACTTTTTTCCAATTTCTACTTTTATTCGTGAATAACACGACAACAAAAGTTAATTTTGTGAAAAAATTAAAATTATTTTATTTATCATATGGTTGGGACTGAAAGGGTAAAAAGGCGTGTGCTCCTGAACTGGCAACGTATTGTAATTGAAGTAGTCTAAAATCTTACGGTAAAATTACGTTACTGCTGTCACGCAAAAATATGCGTCTATCGATCATTGTGTTGCCGGCGTGCTGCAGAACTACATTATCCCTATGTACAACAGTCTTCTGACGGGTAATAGGACAGTAGCTGCTATGTTATGCGCAGTAATGATAGTAAATTCAGCTGTATGTATTAGCTTTTATCTATTTACGATTGATTCCGGTAGTTCACTTTATTATCTTCAGGTGACTCTGTAACGTATGGTGATGACGTTTCCAATGGCAAAATATCGTTACACTTCTAGAAAAGGTCCAGACTCGTCCGTGTCTATCGCACCTAGGTGTATCACATCAATTGAGGTTTTTCCCATGATATTCCATAGTCTTCCTCTGTGCACATTGTCAGTAGCTGTAATATAGTCTAAAAAGACTATGTGCGTTTTTAAATTTCATTTTTTCGTTTCTTCTATTATTAGTTTTAATGAGAGAATGTTACCCGAGCAGGACTTTCACTTAGAAAACCTGTTTGTTCTTGGAGTAATATGCTATGTACTATGATTTTAATTCTATTTAGTATTATCTTCGTATATACAGCATGTCCCAGAAGGAACAGGTCAGGGATAGGACAGGAGAGATCATTCGAAGCAAAAATGTCCATTAAATATGGGCTCTAAAATGCGTACTTAGAACTATGGGCAATTCTTTATATTCGTTACTGTGAAACACATTTCTTCTGTTGAATAAGTTCAAAAAATGGCTGTGAGCACTATGGGACTTAACTTCTGAGGTCATCAGTCCCCTAGAACTTAGAACTACTTAAACCTAACTAACCTAAGGACATCACACACATCCATGCCCGAGGCACAATTCGAACCTGCGACCGTAACGGTCGCGCGATTCCAGACTGTAGCGCCTAGAACCGCTCGGCCACCCCGGCCGGCTGTTGAATAAGTTGTCACAAATCTTAAGGTATGCATTGAGCACACGTTTTCTAATCATTTTTTTGGTTTTGTTCCATACTATGGCATGCAGAGGTTCTACGATAGAAAAGATTTGTTTCACAATATCGAAGATGATGAAGTCCTCGTAGCTCTTAATATATGCATTTTAAAGCCCATGCCTGCTAGATATTTTTGTTTCGAATATTCATTCTTGCCACTTCCCTAAGCATTCACCATTCCTTCTGGATCACTTTGCATATTTTACGCCGTATTTATGAGCCTTATAGTTCAGTATTTTCCACAGTCCACTTCTGTTCCTCTCTTAGAAATGGACATTACTGTCGCTTTCTTCCATTCCACTGGTATTTTCCTTTGCAGCCAGCATTGATTTAAAACATCAAAGCCTGTACTTAGCTTCCTCTGGTAGGTACTTAAAATTTCTGTATTTAGAACATGCAATCCTAAGAGTCTTTTTACATTTTTACGGCTTAGTAAGGTCTTATGAAATTCCTTAAGTTCTTTTTTATCAGTTTCATCTGTTAATTTTTTCATTTTATCCCCGAATGTTAGCTCTGGATATTAGAAAATGATACAAGTAAAATATTAATTGTTTTTCTGAGACATTTTTTTCTTTTTTTGGGGGGGGGGGGCAGGGGGGAAGGGGCGAGGCGGGGCAGGTCATGATCCGTATGACCCTCCCACCCCACGTTTTTGGATCCGCACCTGTGCCAAATGTATATGCAGATTCCTGTTGAACCGGTTATATGGCAATTTCCACTCGTATCTCTGTATTTCTAATCTGCGTCCTTTGCACTCTTTAGCAGATAGGCCGCCCTTCCTTTTGAGACAAGCCTCTTCAGACAGGGATTGGAGGCCGAGCAGGCGGCCAAAGCAACGAAGAAATATTAAGGGGCGCCTCTTCTGCAAAGTTCCTTTGGAGTGTGGGCGGAAATGTTACCGCCGTCTACTACGCCGGCCCCACTGCACGGCTCCGATTGCTGACGCAAAGCGCTAATGAGGCGACGGATTAAGGTTAACGCAATTTGTTGCTGGCCGGCGGATTAACGGGCCACTCAATTAAAACGCTGCCTGCCGAGCGTAGGCCGATACGCAGCAATACCCGCTGTAGCAGCCAGCAGACGCGCGCCGGCAACTCTTTCACTGGCAGGGTGGCTACCGTTCTCCAAAACGGTCTCTCTGTCTGTCTCCATCTCTTTCCTACCTCTCTCTTTTCCCTTTCCCCCTCTGTCTCGTATATGTGGTTATACTTTCTCCGTCGGTTACGTCAACCCCTTATCCCTTCCCATGGCATTAATATCATTCGTCCTTCCTACTCCCTCTATTTCTCTGTTTCCTTCTCTCCTCTCCCCGTCTCCCCCCCCCCCCCCCCCGGTCTGTCTAACATAAAAACGTCTCTCTACTGTCATATCTGAGTTTATAGCTCTTTACATAAGAAGATTTCTTTGAGGACAGACGAAACTTTGAAGAACGCCTAGGCTCGGTTGAAAGACATTCGGACTTCGTCGGAGAACCACAGAGAGCGCAAACATTAATACAAATACCATTACATAAAACTTTTCTCTAATGTACCAACCATTCTTTGGGGCAGTCGTTCACTACCAGAGTGCTCTAATACGTTTGCTGTTAGCATCTGACACAGGTATAACCATTTAAAGAGGATAATTGTTACCAAAAAACTTGAGGAGCACTCATAAGTTTTTAACTATCACTTCAAAAAATTATAGTTACGTGTTTAATTTCGCTTGTTTACAGATAAATAGTTGTCTGCTGTTTTACTACTCATTAAGGTACCGGTGCCTGAGTCACAGTGTTATTTGTTTTGAGTCTCCTGGTGGCGTGTTGCGGCATTGTAGAATGGCAATTTGATTGTGTACTAAGACTGCAGACATCTGCATATAAGCAAATAAAAGCTAAACTACCGGTAATAAAATTATTTCTCTCCTATGTTTTTCCTGTGTGACACTCGTGCTGGCTGCCTAGTCCTTAATTGGAAGAAACACTGCATGCAGTGCATATCAGAGGTTAAACTAAATTAGAATTAATTTTTAATACCTTCAGCTACTGACGGGCGTTGATATATATTAACAGGGGCAGGTGAAAATGTGTGCCCCGACCGGGACTCGAACCCGGGATCTCCTGCTTACAGGGCAGACGCTCTATCCATATTTTTTGTTGTTGTGTTTGGTCGTTGTGGACGTCACATGACATCCGGTTAAGTTCGTTTGTTGATCCTTCCACTCAGTTTTTTATTACAGAGGCCAAGAAGCTCTCTTTGAGCGAACACGCTGAGCTACTGTGCCGGCGAGTTCGGGGAATATGTGTGCGTCCGCACAGAAGAAGGAGGTCATGGCCGGTATTGCCAGAACTATATACTTATATGGATATGGTGTCTGTTTTTTCGGACATGTCCGAAAGAACAGACACCATTGATGACTGCAGCCGTCTAGAACGAGATTAGAATTAATTTTTAATACCTTCAGCTGCTGACGAGCGTTGATATATATCAACAGGGACCGGTGGAAATGCGTGCCCCGACCGGGACTCGAACCCGGGATCTCCTCGCGGGAGGGGTGCGCGAGATAGTCCCTGCAGGCGCACTACCTTCTGTGCCCTCGGTGGCTCAGATGGATAGAACGTCTACCATGTAAGCAGGAGATCCCAGGTTCGAGCCCCGGTGGGGGCACACATTTTCACCCGTCGATGTTAACATATATCAACGTCTGTCAGCAGCTGTAGGTATTAAAAATTAATTCTAGTGTCGTTCTAGACGGCTGCAGGTCATCAATGGTGTCTGTTCGTTCGGACATGTGCGAAAAAACAGACACCATATCCATATAAGTATAAAGAGGTTAAACTGTTCGGTTTACTGGGTGTAGCCAACCTGAAACTATACTAACTTTTGCAATGGTGCTATGATATTTTGCTGCAGAGTATGCATGTCCTGCTTAATATAATTCAACACGTGCCAAATAGGTGAACACAGGTCTCAGTGACACGCACAGAATCATAACAGGCTACCTGAAATCCACTCCAGTCGAACGGCTTTACCAAACCACAGGAATTGCACCACCTACTGTTCGAACAGAAATTGAAGCGTATGAGGAAAGAATGATAGCGGAACAAGAGATCATACATCATCTGTAGGAAATAAACCGCACCCACAACGACTGAGGCAAAGAACGAGCTTCCTTAGAACATCAATGGCACTTAGAACCACTGCTGAAAAGGCTAGGTTGCAACTATGGAGGGCTGTGGTCTACTTTCTTCTTGCCTGTAAAAGAGTTTCTGAATCGTTTCCTCCAGGCTGTGATGAGAAATGAATGATTTGGAAGTCCTTCAATAGACTGAGGTCTAGAATTGGTAGATCAAAGTTCAGTTTGGCAAGATGGGCTACTCTGATCAAGTGATACTCACTGTGACTGTGGGGAAGACCAGACTGCTCACATATACTTCAATGCCGACTGTGTCCAGCCCCCTGCACGGCAGATGAACTTCAACTAGGAGCAGAAAATGCATTGGAAGTGGCCAAGTTTTTCCCAAAAGTAATATAGGAATAACTGTGTGTAACAACATGCCGAAAATAAATAAAATAACACTATTTTTTGAGGAGACAGTTAAAACTACATGTTCGCCCCTCGTAGGCTGTTGCAAGGATGTATTCTGCCTGACTTCGATCAAAAATATACTCTTCAACCAACGAATCCAAGCTGGACAAAACATGTAGTTGAAGCAGTAGTTTTGTTTGTTGCACCTTATTCAGCCTTCTTTAATGTATTTAACACACATGAGAAATTCAATTACAGACATATCTCTAGTAGAAAATAACATCTCATTCACTCCTGATGCCGTGTCTGTACACACAGTCTACAATAAATGAAGATTTTTTTTGAAGCTGCGCTGATCGACGACCACTGGGCGGAGGTACGCAACGCATGAAACTAGGTGGAGGAGGTGCACGTGACCACCATAGTTAAGACTGTAGCGTTGTGTAACAAGGAGAGGTGGGCTACAGAGTGGAGCAGCAACTGTTGTCGTAGGAAAGCTGGATAGGAACAAAAATGATTAGCGTACAAGTTAACACAGAAACAGAACATTTACTTAACTTGTATTTTTTCCAAGCGTAAGAAGACTCATTGAAAATGATGGAGCCAGAAATAGAGTCCTGAATGTACAATGCAACAGGGGCGATACTCTCTGAACTAATGCATGAGTGACAGACGTGACGAGGTGGCGTCTGCATAGTGTCATGTAGCGAAGTGACTCCGAGTGCGAGTGGGCTGTGTGGTTTCCGCCAGCATCCTATAGCACGGCGACAGAGGGGCGCTCATCGTATAGGCCCTCTGGAGGCGTGGCTCAGTGGGCGTGGCTCAGCGGGCATGCTCCATTGGGTCCATTGTACCCTGCACAACTGCTATCAGCGTCTGAAGGAAACTGGCAATTTCGTTGCCAACGGCCAGAAAGGTGGTATCAATACATGATACAAGAAATAAAATTTATATTAGCTGACCTGGCTGTGAGAAGTCCACTCAAGCTCGTGGAATATTTTTGAAAACGTGTAGACACAATTCAGAAATGATAGGACTGTGCATTGTCTCGTTGAAGGTATAGGTAGCTGACAGAGTGATGTATGCGAACAAAGTGTTCTGTGCCATCAGGCAGTACTATTCATTGGTGAGAGACCATGTTGTACTTAAGACAGGCTCATTTGTAAATGTATTTTAGAGGAGGAAATTTCTATTACCTACCTGATTTATATACCTGAAACTTTGCGCAAGTGTTTGATTGTCTACTATGGCGCTAACGGCGCCATGTTTTATCAGCTATCGTTGGTGAAAGGCTCCAAACGCGTCATACTGGTTTATTGGGTGTTGTCTAGGCACCACAACTCTGTCTCATTTTATATCTTCGAAGGGCGGATATGCAAGAGAGCTTCCCACATATGTCGAACAGTATTAAATTAAGACTGCCTCATGATGACTGGGTGTTGTGTGATGTCCTTAGGTTAGTTCGGTTTAAGTAGTTCTAAGTTCTAGGGGACTGATGACCATAGATGTTAAGTCCCATAGTGCTCAGAGCCATTTGAACCATTAAATTAAGATGTGAGCTGCAGAGGTAAAATTATTTAACACACTTCGAAAGATGATTTTCTAGCGATGGATATTTTGTACAGTCCAGCCTTAAAAACCATCCCATACTTCCTTCCAGTACTAAATGATGCCTTCATATCTCATGTTTCCTATCAAGCGATCGCTCTTTTTGATCATGTTGTGCCACAAATATCTTTCTATTCAATACCTTGTCGTTATTAGCTTATCTATCCATCTAATCGTCAGTATTATTCTGTAACACAACACTTCAAAAGTTTCTATTCTCTTCTTGCCTGAACTTCTCACCGTCAACGTTTCAATTTTGTACAAGGGTACACATCAGACAAATACTTCCAGAAAAGACTTCTTAACGTTTAAACTTGTATTTGATGTTAACAAATATCTTTTCTTTAGAAACGTTTTTCTTGCCATTCATATCCTCTCTACTTTGCCCATCATCAGATAATCTTCTGCCAAAATAGTAAAATTCATCTTTCACTTTTTGTGACTCATTTCCTGATCTAACTCCCTCAGCATCACGTCATGTAATTCGACTCCATTCTGTTACCATTATTCTGCTTTTGTTAATGTTCTTCTTCTAAGACACCGTCCATTCGTTCACCTGCTTTTCCCTTGCTGTCTCTGAGAGAGTTAAAGTGTCATCAGCAAACCTCAAAGTTGTTATTTCTTCCCCCTGAACTTTAATTCCTACTCCAAATTTTCCTTGCTCAATGTGCATACTGAATAACATCGACGTTAGACTACAACCCTGTCACACTTCCTTCTCAACCACTATTCATTTCTTGCACTTTGCCTCTTATAATGCCGTCCGGTTTTTGTACAAGTTCTATATAACCTTCCGCTCCCTCTACATCACCTATGATACTTTCAGAATTTCAAAGAGTTTATTCCAGTGCACATTATCAAAAACTTTCTCTATATTCATAAAAGATATAAAAGTGAGTTTACCTTTCCTAACCTGTATTCTAGGGTTGTTGCGTCGGTATTGCCTCATGTGCACCAACACTTCTATAGAGCCCAAGCTGATCTTCCACGAGGTCAGCTTCTACGAACTTCTCCATTTTTCTGCGAATAATTAATTTCAATGACTTGCAAACATAGCTTATTAAACTCATTGTTCGGTAATATTCAGACCTGTTAGGAGCTGCTTTTCTTAATAATTGGTATTACTACATTTTTCTTGAAGCGTGAAGGTACTTTCCCCAGCCTCGCGTATCTTGCATACCTGGTGGAACAGTTTTGTCGTGGTTATCAACAGTTCCGAGGAATGTTATCCACTCCTGGGGTCTTGTTTCGACTTAGGTATTTAAGTGCTCTGTCAAATTCTTCTCGCAGTATCTTAGCTCCGATGTCATCACCATCTACTTTCTCTTCGAGTTCTATAACATTGCCTTCAAGTTCATTTCCCTTGTACAGCCCCTATATACTCCTTACACCTTCCTGCGTTTCCTCCTTTATTTGGTGTTGGTTTTCCATCTGAGCTCTTGATATTTGTACTAATGCTTCTCTTTTATCGAAATGCGTCTTTAATTTTCATGTATAATCCATCTTTCCCTAGTTATAAATGCATTTTTAGGTTTACACATGTCCTCTAGCTGTTCCTGCTTATTTATTTTGCACTTTCTAGCTTCTTATTATGTAGACGTTTGTATTCCCCGTCACCTGTTTGAATTCCTGTAGTTGTATATTCCCCTTTTCATCAGTTAAATTAAAGTGCAATTAAAAAGCTCTTTTATATACATTACAGATATTAATTATCAAAATTACACTTAAACGTGGAATTTATAGTCAGTAGCAGATATAAACATGAGTGCAACTACAGTAAATTTTATTTTATTTTGTTATGAAAACTGTATTTTATTGTGAACCAAAATTAAAGTGATTGCAGTTATTAATTAGAAAATTTATTCTGAAAAAATTGGCATACTTCCAGTACATACTAAAATTAAAAAGAACACAATGTTATCTCCATTACGTAAACGATTATCTCACGTTCACGTTCCTGAATGTTATTATTCCCAACAATCAGAACATTGGCCGGTGGACGTTGGCAACAGCGCTACAGAGCATATAGCCTATGAGTGTGACCTACGAGTTGATATCAAGAGATATATAGATGGATAAAATGGCTGCATTCAGAGGTGGTTTTGCTGTTGTAGTGGTTTCCAGATTGAACTGTGACAGACGTCTATCGGCAATGACTCTCATTGAAATCCACTGCCAACTTTAGGACGGAAGCCTTTATAGACCTTCCAGTAGAAACTGAAGTGCCTCAGAACATGTAAAACTCATGTCCAGTGGTGTCGTATAACTGCTTATTATCAGGCTCATCCACTTTATATCATCGCCCTAACTTACAAGCAAAGGTCCCCTACACACACGAAATATGTTTTTGCAACATAACATCCCTTAGGTGCGACTGGTTCACCAGGTCATGACGAAAAATTGTATGTTAATCTTTGAAACCCTGGTGCCGTAGCTTTCACTCTGAAATAGCTTTCCGAAATACAAACAGAAGTACAGACAGCTGACGAACTGATCTGAAAAAGCAAAATTAAACACGCCAACAAGAGAGATACAGCTGTTCCTCATAATTGAGGATACTTCTTCAAATGAGAAATGGTTAATAATTCAGACAAAAATAAATCGCCATTTCTGTTGCAATTTCAGAGGAATCCTGTAACCCACTGTATCTTTAATAATGAACAGCTGGGACAGAAACTTAACAAAGGATTTTCTTTCTACACATCAGTAATATTTGACATATGAAAAATTATAGCAAGTAGCGTACCATGTTTCCATTTCTATTCTTTACAGTGTGAGAGAGTGAATCTTTTTACCACAGTTATCTTTCAATTCACAAGTGATATTGACTTTGACGAAGAATTAATTGTTAAGGTTTTACAAGTTGTCAGTGTGTTCACAGTGTCAGAGTTATGAAAGAGTTTTATTGGGTCATTTCTACTGTGCACCAAAAATGCTGCATTTTCCATTATAAATAACAAATTTAGTGCCAGTGTATTTGTGGATAACGAGGTTACAGGAACATGACAGTCATTACTTCACGAAACGCTTGAGATTACTCATTAAAGTTAAAACAGATTATAAACATCGATAATGTATCACTGACATGTCAAAAAACAATTACAGTGAAGAAGCTCACCTCTTCATTCCGAGTGGGGACAAACAACAAAAAGCCAGTGCACTATTTGCTATGAATTATTTTCATATTTCTCAGATAAAGAGCAAGGAGATAATCCTTAGGGAAGTTTCCATTGCAGTCATTCACTGTTAAAAATACGATGGGCTACACTAGTCTGCCAAAATTGCAAGAGAATTATCAAGTTATTTTTGGCTGAATTGTTAATCTTACATCATTTGAAGAAGAATCATCAGTTATGAGTAACGGTGACTTTTTTCTTTAATTCTATCCATAGTGGATGCTGTTGAATTCCGCGACTGTTCCTTTATAGGGTGTAGAAAAATTTCCGTTACCAGTCACAATAAAAGGTTATTTATTTGTCACACGACCGGGTTCAGGCTTGCACCCATCCTCATGTGTTTATACATTCATGTACATGTTTATATTGCTGGAGATCACGGTATAAATACAGTATTTGTACAGCGATCTCCAGCAATATAAACATGTACATGAATGTATAAAGACATTTTTCTTATTGGTAGATTAATTTTGTTTCCTTTAGCAGAACACAATATAATTTGGATAAATTCGTCTTGCAGTAGCTATTGCAACGTAATTTTGAAAAAGTGTCCTATTAAATAAACAATTGGTGACCAGAGAAGTCAATAGCTAACGGAAAACCTTATTGTGTCAGTTTGCAGAAACATAAGAGAAGAAATTTCAAGTTTATTTACATACTAGAAAATTCTCTTTTCAATAGTATTAAAGAGACTTAAAAAATTATAGTACGGGATTGAAAACGTAAAACTAAAAACCATAACTTCTTCAATATCGTCGTACATGAGAATGTTCCACATATTAACAGGATAGCAAATACTCTGCTTTTTGCTTCCTACCACTTGCCAAAATCTCGTATTGATATCTCCAACGTTTTAGAATATATGTGGGATGTTATGAATATTTCATTCGCTCATGGGTGAAGTCAGAAGTAAACATGCTACATGAGATCCATGTTCTTGCGATTGGAGACAGAGACCCCCTACAAAGTCTAAAGAAAAATTCAATAGCTTATCTAAATTTCATTCACAGCAAAAAAAATGGTGTAATATAAACCAAAAGCAAATCATAGCGACCTGTATTTACATTGCAAAACTTTTTAGAATTTAGTGCAGCGTCTTAGTTAAATGGGAATATCACAATAAGTATGACCTTTAGCAAGATGATGGATACTTCATCATGAAGCTGACATATAAAGTTACAAGAAATATGAAAATAATTTTTATTTACCGATTAGTTTCTGTAAAATCATTTGAGAAAGATTGCAGGGCGTGCGGTTCGATTCTGTCAGCACAACGCATCGCCAACCAGCGTCCTGATGGTGGACAAAGAATGTCTCGTTCATTCCGACTCACGAGCAGGCGTGGGTCTGCATCAGTCGGTGCTGCACGTAGTTGCCATTTTATGCTGCTTCGTTAGATAACAACGGCGTATTTTCCATGCTGAGTCACGCCACTTGATGCTGCACCCCCCTGCGCAGGTAGACTAATTTCTTTCTGTGCGCACCCTAACATGTAACACGACGGTTTAGTAGACATGGAGGTGAGGCAGACTGGGACCGAATGCACACAGAGGATTGACGACTGTGGTTTCAGCGCCAACCAGCCTGATTGTGATTTTTAGGTGGTTTCTCACACTTGTTTAGGCAAGTACTGGGCTGATCTCCACTTTCCACCTCAGAAAAGCCAATACAAAATACAATAAATACACACAGAACAAAGTCTGCCTAGTTCACAGACAGGTGGCACACCCGACTTCCCTCCATTAGGTAGTTGACTGCTGCAGTGACATAAAGGGATCTGGCCGCAAAGTTAAATAAGCATTTACTCCCAAGACTTGGATAGAAAGGACCTTAAACTAATTTGATAAATGATAACGAAAAGAAGAAGAAGCAGTATTCTGCATTAGACATAACATGTAACATGTTAACTGTAATACACCTGGTGATTCAGGTGCTCCTACTGAAGTAGTTTTATGCAGTTTTCAACATTAAATCTGACCTTCAGAAACCACACACTAGATTTTCGTATTCTCTTACTTGATATGCGTGAACGATTAGTACTACCACCTTTCCGTAGGAAATTTAATTTTGTGCTGTGACGCGTTTTCGCTAGAGGCCATAGTTTTCGAGTTATTCAAGGGAAACGTACAAAAGTGGCCAATAAATACACCCCAACTCCCGTATTCAGCCACCACCAGTCACAGCTTCTGAAGTCCGATTAAAATTACTTAATAGTTGGCACTTGACATATTACAGCTGGTTTCCTTCAATCAGAACACTCAATGTCACGCCTGAAACGTTCACCGTTGGGAACTGCCACAAGAATTAGTTACTTCCAATTCCTCGTCTGGCTTTCCTTTCTTATGTTGTTTTATCCAAAACCGTGGGTCTGGACCATTTATTTCGTATCTCATCACACATAATAAACACACCAGAAACAACACGAACACACACACACACACACACACACACACACACACACACACACACGACGCCATACAGTATCATTTATACGGTTATTATATTCACAGAGATCATTAGATAGATAGATGCGCTAGATAAACCTCACATGACATTTTGTGAAGCTGAAATTTTGGAGGCTATCAATTAATCCTTGCGACTGGGACACCAGGGTCATAAATACAGCTTCCCTTTGCAGTGTAATGATACAGCGTAGTGGTTAGCGTATAAAAAAGGTAGTAGAGGGTGTAGAAGATCGACGGTTTGAATCTCGTCAAATGCATCGAAAGATTTTATTTTTTGGATCTAATTCTGTGAATACAGTGGTCAAGAAGTGTCATTATGGATTAAACTTGCATATTTCGACAACTTCACAAATAAATACCCCAGCAAGAGCTTAACACTTGCTATAGATCCACAAACATCAAAGGAGCAAACGTATACAGTAGTGTGACAGCAACTGAGACATCGATGTCATATGGATATCAAGACCACCTGATATAACCGATATATCCTCAAGATGGCAATCACGCCGAAACAGACCTATTGTAATAAACAGAACTATCGAACAGAGCAGCATCTTGGTCTAACGGTATAATGTCTAATGTTCTTTCTTCGTTTGGAACCTGCTTGTGTTGCCTTTAATCTGCAGCCAGGTGCCAGCCAGGACAAATCATCGGTTGGTAACGTAACATCCAGTGTAGCCAGTGTGAGGATAGTTTCACGTGACCAATAACAGCGAGAAATTACAGTTTTCATTTACCGCTGAAACTGGAACTTTGCTGCGGAAGTTGGCTGCGCAAACAAATACATTACGAAATGTTTTCCATCTTGAGAATGCTTGTGGAAATTTGCTTTAAACGCTGTGAACAAAGCGACCATGATTTTGGTTCTGCCGCAGATTGTTGATGATCTTTTTCTCGGATAAATGGTTCAAATGGCTCTGAGCACTATGCGACTCAACTGCTGAGGTCACTAGTCCCATAGAACTTAACTAGTTAAACCTAACTAACCTAAGGACATCACAAACATCCATGCCCGAGGCAGGATTCGAACCTGCGACCGTAGCAGTCTTGTGGTTCCAGACTGCAGCGCCTTTAACCGCACGGCCACTTCGGCCTTTTTCTCGGATACATGCACATCACGAGGTTGTGGTTAGGTTAGGACGTGAGTTCGGGGCTACAAAACCCTCCACCTGTCGCAGTTCTTCAAATCAGCTGTCGACAGAGCAACTCCCATTTCAGTCATACTTCGCGGCGATTGCTTCCTACCCTGCTCCGCACCACACATTAACAACAGCATTTGTGAAGTGACCCTCCGTGTTTGTGTGTCACCTGTAAGGGAGCGGTAGCCGGCAGTGCACGTGGCAACACTGTAGTGGCAAATGACAGACGTCATCTATCAAGTAATTTTAATCAGACCACAGTATGTTCTAACATTCTGCGTGGTATCTGTTTGTTCTAAGTCGTGTCTCCCTAACACTTTCGCGGAACGACGCTCTGAGCGTGTTTTTTAGGGAATTGACTAGTTTGAATCTGGGACCTGTTGCTGGTAAGGAGACGTCAGACCACACATGACATGTAGAATTCAGAAGAGTTCAGTGAGACTAGCGATGATATAATCTAATACTTAATTATTTCAGCTTCAGCTCCACTGCACTCCCTGTAAAAGAATCTTAATACTAACTAAATTTAGTGGAAGGGGTTCAAGGCTTTCCTATTTTTAGTTAGCTGGTAAAATAACGCCGAAAAAGCATTTAAGTTTACCATTGGAAATTTTATTCTACTCACAAAACATTGTTTATAAATTGCACTGTTGATAAAAGGAAATGTTTTAATACAGGATGATAAAAACCAACTGCGTTCAACAAAAATGTGAACGAATATTCCCTGAATGGTTTTCCAAGTTCTATAATGGATCGAAGGATGACCTATGCCATATCACATCTATAATCTAAGTTTAAATTAAGTTTCATAAAAGAGAAAACTATCAAAAATGGTCTACAGTGACCCTCAATTATCTTTAATTACATATTTAACTTGTCGTAAATTACAGTGGCTGATGTGGCTTCTCATTAATTATATAACAGAAAAATCATCGCGTTTCAGATTTTAACTTCAAGTAGCAAGTGTGAATACCACGAAGTTTCATTGACGATCGACACTAGTATTACGTGAGAAGGGGATGTAACAGATGAGACTTCTGCAGTTCTGAGTGAAGCCCTATGCGCTCAAAAATGCGGCATCGCGTGCGTTCATTACCTTGTCGGTGGTTAGGCAGCGTCATGGGCAGTGGGCAGCGCAGCTCCACACACCTCGCCATCTCGGTAGCAACTCTCTCGAACTTATCCTTACTACCGTTTACCGAAGTTGGTTTAAGAAAAAGGTGTCTGGCTGTGTTTTCAACTGACCAATCAGCGTCTCAATGTTAACCTTAAACTCCGCCTACAAAAATTCTGTCTATCCAATGAGAAACGTTATACTTCTCGTGGTGGGGCAATGTTTTTAATGTTTGCTACGTAACAGGGACGCATATAGTCTCACGCTAAAACTTGCAGCTGGTGTGGCCCTTTTAGTGTTATCCTAAGATCTATACTGTTCTTCTGGAGGGCTCTATCTTTTAACATGGGCTGGCGGGTGGTCCTGGTGGTTAGCTGGAAAGTGGGTGTCCGTCGCTTATCATAGGGCCTTGTAGCCTACACAGCTGTGATATCGGCTTCTGTTCTCGTTTCTCCCCTCGGAACTGCCTCTGTTTCATGGTGGGAAGGTATGACATGCATTTAGGCATTCTTATGTTAGTCTGCGGTATTCCATTTGCTCACTCGTTGATCATATTACTTTGGTTAATTTAATGTCAGGATTTATTCGGCCCTATGTGACATATTGCCGGATTTGCTACCATGTCAGGGTTTTCATGGAAGGTGTTGAATTTGCCTGACGCCTTTCAATGTTGTTTGTGGCACTCGTTCCTACCACTGTACAAATATTTGCGACTGCACGAATTATTTCCCACATTCAACCTTTTTGGTCTTCATTGACGACCCTTTTTACACCACAGGCTTAGTCGAGCAATTAAAAATTGTATAATCGTCATTTGTGTAAATTTTAACAAACAATATTGTGAATTCTGACAGCATAAAATAAACAATTACATCGTTGTACCCGTCAAGCCTTCAGACTACAAAGCTACTATGCTTGTAAGGATTAAGTAATAGCACAATCAATAGAGATAAAAAAAGTCGAATATTGTGAATAGTTCGTGTAGTCGGGAATTTTTGTACTGTGGTAGGAGGGAGTGCCACGAACAACATAATGTGGTGCGATTAAAATCACCCTGTCGGGTGAGGGATGAAGTGGAGGTGGAGGTACATTTGAGGATCACTTTTTTAAGTTTTTCTTGAACAATTCCAAAGCCGTGACCTCCTGCGAAAACGTATCCTAGTAAAAAATTTAACTACATTGAATTTCCTAAAAAAAATACCATGTTCAATTTCTTGTAGGTCTAATATTTTGCGAGTAGGGAGCGAGAGAATACGGAAACCTCGCTGGTGGCTTCTGAAGCCAGGTATAACATTGCGGTTTGCATAAAAAACGACGATAGTGGCAGCTCAGTCACCTAGTATGTAAAACGTATAGAATGACTGGCTAGATACTATAGCGCCTGAAGCCTAATGTTGTCAGGTAAAATAAATCAATAGATAAAATAAAATAAATAAAAATATCTTCATTCTTGAAGATGTGCAAACTGAGGGCTGTTGGAAACATGTAGGAGGTATTTTTCTCGATCTGATGTAGATCTGTCATGTGATGCCATGTCGTGGGGACGTCGTCCGTTGTCAGTGTTTATACTGGCCTCGGTTGCCGCCCGATCGGGAACTAACCGCAGATGAGTTGTGACTGTGAGAATCATATTTTTTGTGTTGCCTTCGGGAATATAAGTACGTTCTCCTTAAAAAAAGAATTAGAAAAAGGTATGGCTGCACCAACTGAATGAAAATAGATTTGCAGAACACTTTTTTGAAACCTGGCAGTGTTTATGAAATTACCCAGATAAATTCAAGGACTAATACCATATGACTACATTCTTGATGGACTTTAATACCAGCTTACCGCAACCATTACTTGTCGAAGAAACTGTTGAATATAAAGGGTTATTCTAAATGATGGATCCATTTTCATAACTTCGTATTTATATAAGTACAAATCCAAAACGAACAAGCTTGATATCAATGAAAAGAGGAAGTTTCAAAGTTTTTTCTATAATGTTTTACATCAATTTAATAAATTTAATAATTTGTAATTTATCAGTTTTTAATAATTATTTAATTATTAGAAATGGGATAAATGTTATAAATGTTCAATATCGCCACCGTCAGCTGCACGGCAAACATCGACGCCGTTGCCAAACTCGTCTCACACATGCGAAAGCGTATCTGCTGTTACTTTTCCACTAAGGTGGAACGTCGCTTCATCACTAAAAATTACATGATGTAGAAATGCATCATCCTCAATCAGCACATAACCACAAAATGCGAGACGTTTCTGTTTGTCATTGGGGTTGAGAGCCTGCACAGGTTGTAATCGGTAGGGCACGTACAGCAAACGCCGTCTCAGAACTTTCGATACAGTTGCTTGGGGTATTCTAAGTTCTCCACTGGCTCTATTGGTAGACGTACTGGGACTACGCACAAAACTTTCTTGAATTCGTCAGATATCATCCACTGACACACGCAGTCGGCCTGTGCTTTTTCCTTTGCACACACTCCCAATATGTTTAAACTGCTTAAACCAACGGCTAATGCTTTTGCGAGTTGGTAGCTGAATACCGAATTTGGTACGAAATGTCCGCTGCACTACAATTTGCGACTCACTTTTCGTGAACTCAAGAACGCAGAAAACCTTGTTCTCCACAGTCGCCATCTCGCTCACGACTGACAGTGAAACGGAATGACGACGCTATTGCCGCATAACTCTGCCGGCCGCTTCTGAAACCATCACCGCCCGCCCGCCGCCGCCCGCCAAAAACTTTGAGACTTCCTTTTATCATTGGTATAAACCTTCTTCATTTTGATTTTGTACTTGAATACATATGAATTTCTGAAAATGGGTCCATGGTTTAGAATAACGCTGTATACCATTTTTTTCAGACTTGGAGATGATGGACACCCTACCAAAATGTATCTAATGGAACTTTACTCCAGACAACGTCTTTGCCATGAGTTTTCAACCATAGGCTTATGAGGACAAGAAGCTACGTGGAATGTCTCTTCGGTATTTTCACTTGCTAAGTGGCGTTTACCAGGAAACTGACGAAGCATAGAGAATAGTCAGATATATCTGCTTACTTTGCAGCTTAATTATTTTCCGTGGAGGAGGTGACTTCTTGAGGTGCGCGAAAGTACACAATTGTTTTACGGACTCGCCAGTTCAACGAAGTAGTTCAACTGCAATTTTCAACATACCGTCATAGCGGTCTCAAATCGTCAGAGACACTTTCAGATCGTACATAAACGCGCAAATGAACAATAACAATTATTGGCTTTTAAGAGGTAAATGTTAATTACAAGGGGCGTTCAACAAGTAATGAAGTAATGAAATACTTTTGTTCTGAAGGCAGGTTAGTTTCATTCAGTATTCTAATACACGTTATTATTCCCTATTCTCTTAGCTTAAACAACCCTATTTTTCAGCGTAATCTCAGCTCAATGCGACGGCCTTACGCCACCTCAGTAGCAGGGCCTTTATTCCCGCGTGCTACCACCCTACTGTTCGACGTCGGAGACAACGTCTCGCTGCATCAATCACTATCGTCCACGTACTGCTTCCCACGGAGAGCACACTTCATTGGGCCAAACAGATCGAAGTCAGAAAGTGCGAGATCGGAGCTGCAGAGTGAGTGACGAAGAACAGTCCAATGAAGTTGTGAGCTCCTCTCTGGTGGGCAGATTTTCGTGGGGCCCTGCGTTATTATGGGAAACCGGAACTTCGTTCACATTTTCGGCGACGAACATGCTGAACTCGTGTCTTCAGTTTCCTAAGTGTATCACAACACACTTCAGAGTTGATCGTTGCACCATGATGGGCTCATCAAACAGAAAAACTCCTTCAGAGTCCCAGAAGACTGTCGCCATAACTCCGGCAGTTGAGGGTGCGGTTTTGAACTTTTTCTTCGGAGGTGAGATGGTGTGGCGCCACTCCGTGAATTGAATCGATCAGCCTTGTAACGAGCAAGAAATTCGGCATAGACGGTCCTTCGTTGCTCTTTATGTCACGTGGCTATAAGTATCTCAGCACTATCAACAGAGACGACCATTTGTGCTGCGATGGGTTTGATTGTGATCCGTTGATTAAACCGAGTGTGAGTGTACACACGTTCCAACATTGCAGGAGTTCCAGCTGTGTTCGTTCGGGCGACATGCGAGAGATTGGACAGGTTTGCGCGACCTTGTTGCGGTGATGAAGACGTCTCGCCCAACGACTCACCATGCTTTTGTTCACTGCCGGGTCTCCGTAGACATCTCCAAGCGCCTATGAATATCTGCAATGTTCTGGCTTGCAGCCAAAAGAAACTCAGTGACAGGACCGCTCCTCCGTTACATACACCATTCCTTGTCACGCTTCGTGCGGCTCTCCCCTTCGGAGGTTCGAGTCCTCCCTCGGCCATGGGTATGTGTGTTGTCCTTAGCGTAAGTTAGTTTAAGTTAGATTGAGTTGTGTGTAAGTCTAGGGACCAATTACGTCAGCAGTTTGGTCCCATAGAAGCTTACCACAAATTTCCAAATTTCCAGATGCCATTTTGAAGACTATGTATAGCGTCACCACCTATCAGAACTTCATGAAACTATAGGTTATGAAGCAAGATTACTGCACTACGAGTATGTCCCACAACAACTTCTGCATGGACTCACGCAGTTCAAGTTCTATGTCTCCGTTATAGTAGTACTTCTTCCGGTGGTCCCATAGCCGACATTCATTCCTCAGCAGACGAATTACAAACTCAAAAACAGCCCTTTTTCGCCGTCATTATGTCTCGTCTCGAACTGGAAACAATCATGCTTCGTTTGTCAACTTGTAGCTGTCATCCCGTGGTCGGCCGTTATCGGATAGTGAGGATTACAGATCCAACATACGAGTTCTGTTCGGAAAATAAGGCCCGTTTCTCGTGAAATGGAAACAGCAGTGAAATGAAAACTTTTTTATTTACAACAGTTTGTTACCTCTTCCAGCTACTTCTCTACGTAATCGCCGCTCAGATTTGGATATTTTTCGTAACGTTGTACCAACTTTCCAATATCCTAGGCATAGGAGACAGCCTCCTATGCTTTTCGCCACTCCTCTACACTGGTCTGCATTTCGTTGCCAAAATGTTGTCTTCTTAGCCAGCGGTTCACGTGAGCAGAGATGAAAAACGGAGGGAACCAAGTCTGGTGTCTACGGTCGGTGATCAAACACTTCCCACCGACAACGCTGCAAGGGGGTCCTCATTGCCCCTGCGGCCGAGAGTTGATGCATTGACATGAGAGTAGTAGCAAGCCAAATCAAATCATTTTTCAGCATAACGTCAAAGTTATGAGCGGCTGCGTTCTTACAAATGAGACAAGATGGCACGTGTAATAACAACGCCTGAGCTGGCATGGATATGGGGGTAAGTTAGCAAGCCACAGAGTTACCATCTTCTACTATGTGACCAACCGTTTATTACGCTGTTATTGATTCGGTATTAATGTTACGGGAGTTTCTAGTATCACGACTCCGAATTCTACTCCGTAGAAACCGGTAAATCATATTTCGCTCTACAGTGACATCTATTTCATTAAATTCAGTAGTGACATCTAGTTTTTTGTTTTGTTATGACCTAACGGATTTCTGCATTACTTCTGTGCAGATTACTTATATAACAGCCATAGTTTTTAATAATAGGACAAACGGAAGCTGCACTCAGAGTTTTGGAACCAGAACGGGATAAGTGAAGGTAATTTTCTTATTGGTTTAATCGCCGATCGTGCTCTGAGCAGAAGACAAGTATCTATTACTGACTCTGAATGTGTGGTGTCACAACTGCGCCGGCCAAAATAAAAATCGGTTGATTTTCAGGGCTGTAATTTAAGCAGTGGTAAACATTGTGGTTGACAGTGTGAATTTGCAGTTTCTAGTGTCGGTCCAATCGTACGTGCCTTGTGACCGAGATTTCGGCATAATAGAGAGGAGAAAGGAGGTGACTGCTGACGAAATAGCTGTTATCACAGGAGAAGCAAAGAATGCAGAACCATTCCGTGTTTGTAACACCAGAGCTCCATAGCTCTATGACATAAATCTTTCTTTTTTGTCTGTTCAACTTTCTGTCATTAAGATATTGTAAATATTGTTTGATTGTATTGAGAGCACAAGAGTGTTCACTTTTTTCTTTTGTAAAAACTTTGATCACATGCTTTGATTCTATGGAATGTAGTGTATCTATCATTTAAATTCTTTGTCTCATTTGGAGGGAACAAAACTTAAGGTATATAATTGTAATTTTGTTTAAATAATTTTTTGTAGAAATACCAATATGTGCAAACGATTTGTTTTGTTTAAAGTAACTGCTTGCTGTTATGTAAAGACTGATCCTCACTAAGGGCTTTTAGTTATTTTGTATGTAAAAGGTGGTGTGGTTCCCCTCGGGAACGGAACTTCGTAACGCGCGCAAAATGTGGTTGGCGTGGATAGAAAGGTGGAAGGGAGAGTCAGTCGGAGACGAGCTACTGAACCGCTAACAGCTCATGTAAGGGTTGTGATTTGTGCTGGTGCCGAGAGGGGCTTTTTGTGCAGTTTTAATACGCGTCAAAGCCTCGGATGAATGAAGTACTATCCTGGCAATACGCTGGAATTGATATCTATCATCGCCACCAAGAAATGACAGAGTCCAGCAATCCTACCTGCAAATCCACCTATCAACATGCACTCGCCACCACATTGCACAATCACTGTAATGGAACAGAAGAACTAAAGTAATGTACAGTGAAGGATCAGCTCATTGGATGTTATAGTGTGCGCAAATATAAGGTAAATTATACCTGAACTCTTGTACCTACCATGATTTATCCTCAGTAACATATTCACTTGGGGTCCCTCCCATGCTAAAGTGCTTACTGAGTATCCTTTCTTGAAAGCATATTATAGATAATGTGGCAAAAGAGTGTGCTAAAATTAATATTGTTTGTTAAAAGGGTCTTACAAATATCTCAATTTTGTGTTTCACTACAGTAAAAGTTCAGAACTGCAACTGCAACATGCTTGCTAAGGGTTTGTTTCACTAATCTAATGAAAGTGCCTTTAGTTTGCTCTACTACAGTGGTCAAGATTAAGCACCCCCCGCCCCCCATTTGAAAGTAGTCCAAATGCACAAAGTTACTTAATTATAGAAAGTTTCAATTACTCTTGCTATTCCTGTCAAGTTCTGTACAGTATTGGGTTCCTGGGTTCCTCTTGTGTATTGGAAGTGCATATTAATAGTGTAACAGGACCCACAGATTGTCTATTGTGCTCCAGCGAAATAAAGATGAATAGAAAGACCACTATCTATGAAAACAGTAACTTCTTTTATTCAAAGGTCAGTGAGAAAGTTAGTGAAATACATTTAACTTTCATTATAAATAGAAAAGTATTTAGCTGAGAGAGACTTAACCTATGTCCACTTTATGATTCTATAGTGAATATTAATAGTAATATTGTTGAGACCATCTTTTTTGACTACGCTCTGAAGACAATTATGTGTATCGTTATCTGTTATATTTATGCAAATAGTTTATTCTGCTCTAACTGTCAGCTCCAACTTTAACATTAACATATGCGGGTGCCAGAGTTCACTGTTCTCTCGTGTGACAAAGTATAGGCTGTGTTTGCCCGTTGAAGTTACTTATTTTCGCCGCACGGGATTAGCCGAGCGGTCTTAGGCGATGCAGTCATGGACTGTAAGGCTGGTCCCGGCGGAGGTTCGAGTCCTCCCTCGGGCATGGGTGTGTGTGTTTGTCCTTAGGATAATTTAGGTTAAGTAGTGTGTAAGCTCAGGGACTGATTGACCTTAGCAGTTATGTCCCATAAGATTTCACACACACATCTTACTTATTTTCAATTTATTGAACAACAATGTTACTCATTCCTTTGCCTAATTAGGCTGGCGACCGTTTTTATTATCATTTGGACAGTGTGCATAGGTAAATTATTTTTTGTTACTGTTTAAATATTTACGTAATTCTGACTTTCACTTCAGATAAGCCACCTCCGTAAAAAAAAAAAAAAAAAAAAAAAAATGCTTTCAGAGGGTAACGCGGCACTTTATTTTGTACTATAATAGGTTTAACAAAAATAATTACGCGATACAATTTGCCTCCAGTTTTGAGGTTATGGTATAACAGTAGCGGATGGTAGTGTTATACGTAGAAAGATGATGGAGGAAGATATCTGTGAGTTCGCCTCGGTATGTGATAGATTATTGCACACAGCACCACTGAAGATCAGTTTTGCTCCTTGGAGCTGAATCGTCACAGAAATAAAAGATTCATTCAGTGGAATGGAACCGTGGAGGGAACACAACATTTTGAAAAAGCGTAAATTAGTCAAGAATACCTTTGCAGTTCGTTCCCTACCACCAGTAGGATGAAGACCAAACATTAATGATACAAGAAAAAAAAGCGACTTCTTGGGAATGTTGGGCTACATGAACACTTTTGTTCACTCTAATTATATTTCTTGTATAAGTGTTACACCTTGATGTAAATATATTTATAAAGTTAATTTGGAGTTTAAGTAACCATTTTGTAAATACAATTTCTATTTCGTAATGACAAAACCGTTTTTATGCTTCTCCTGCTAAATTCGCTTTTACATGACTTGCTCCCGTCCCAGCGTCAACCCGTCAATTGCCGTGACGAGGGAAATGCATGACAGGTACGTTATGTGGGATTGCATGAAATCATGCGTGACTTTGCAGCAAGCACCCATAATTGGTGGGAGACACTTTTGTTCTAGGGGTTCTTACGTGCTCACTGTGTGCTCAGAACAGTGCGACGCTATCGACAGGCATTCTAGAGACGCTGCCCAACACATCAGTGCAACGTTTCATCGGAATTTAATTGTAATTTATATTTCGCTGTCTATCGGACCTTACTTTCCGAATAGTCGTCGTAGTTGTAGCCTGAGCAGCAACCGATGCATACAGATAGAACACGAAGGCGACCACCTTAGTCCTAACGTGGTACAGTTCCGAGCGGAGCTTGCGAAGGGGCAGGTAGGCGAGAGATAAAAGAATAGCGGCTCTACCGGTGGCGCCGTAAAGGGGCGAGTTGGTCGCTTCGCGCCTCGCGCTCCAGCGCGTCTCTGAGACGAGACCCGGACTGCGCGACTGCTACCGTTGTTTCTCCAGGCCAGGCTGCGGCGAGTTGTGCAAGAGCGACGCGGCGCTGCCGTTACGCCTGGTCGCTTCTCGTTCCTCTCGACACAGCCAGGCATGTCTTGCGCAGTTTAACTCCAGTGGGGAGAGACTTTCAGCTGCCTGGAACATGGAAGGCGTCACAGCCGGACAAAGTTTCATCCGATATCTGGAGTGCAGTCTGAGGTCTCACACTCCTGCCACAATACCGTCCTTTTGTTCCTTTATCGATAGTTTTGTTTCCTGCGGGACTGAGGGTGGGCAGCAGAAGGAGTCAAATACAGTTCCGTACTGTCGTCTATGAACTAAATACTGTTCTACAAAAAAAACCTTTTTTTCTATATCTGATAAAAAATATTGTGATCCTAGTTGTATTTTGAGTGCTGAATTGAAAACTGTTTTTGTTTTTTTTTTCTGTCAGGGATAGTTTATGAGTAATCGCAATTTTATTTCTCTTTTCAGTTTCTGATATAGTGCAGCAAACGTGAGGTGAAATTCGACAAACAAATTCACATCTTTATGATGTTATAAGTTCATCACATTAATGGAGGGTGGGATGTAACATATAACACAGTAACCTTTGTGTATAAACTTTGAAGAATTTATTTGACATGAGAAATTACAGAAAATTGACAAACAATGAGCCACTGCCTTCTGATGCACATCACTTTTTTCTCTTGTATTGTGAATCTTTCTTCTCTCGAATGATATTCCAGCAATAATCTGCTAACATAGAAGGTCTTTGTGGAATCTTTCCCCATATTCATCCGATACGTCACTACAACTATTTGCGAAGTAGTCCAGATGAGAGTCCATCATATGTACCTTCAAAGACATATTGCACCCCAAATCCTGATATAATTTGATCATATCCTTCACCATTGCTTTGTAGTTAGTAGCTCCTCTTCTTCTGAGGAAGTTTTCCGACACCATCTTGAAACAGTCCCATGCGGTTTTTTCTTTATCAGTTAAACATGCTTCAAAATTTGCATCGTTCTGCAGCTCCCTGATTTGTGGGCCCACAGATACACCTTACTTTATTTTTGCAGCTGAAAGACTGGGGAATTTGGTAGCTAGATATGCAAACCCACAGCCTGTTGGATCCATGGCCTTCACGAATTATTTCATCAGGCCAAGTTTGATGTGAAGCGGTGGAAGTAGTATATATTCTGGAGCTACCAGACTTTCACGTTGTACATTCTTTTCGCCAACTTTTCATCTTCGCCTAGGCCATTTCTTTTTCACGTAGTGAGAATTTCGGTCTCGATAATCCCACTCGCAAAGAAAACAGGCATACTTTGTGTAGCCTTGTTCCATTTCCAGTACCATAGCAATTACCTTGAAATCTGCACATATTTTCCATTTGTGTTCATTGTATTTTAATGAATTTAGCATCCTTTGTACGAATTCGTAATTCTCTTTTGTCAAACTAGCGTAAGCTACTGGAACAGAGGGTATTTTATTTCCGTTATGGAGCAAAACACCCTTCAGACTTGTTTTCGATGCATCTATGAAAAGTCTCCACTCCTGTGAAATATAAGTGATGTCCAGCACTTTCATCAGGCCAGCAACGTCATTGCAAAATGTCAGTGCTTCGTCAGTTCAAAAATAAGAAATAAAGGCATGTTCTCTGTGCCTGAACGCACTGGTTTTAGTACTTTGGTGCAGTAGATTATACTCTTGTAATCTTGTACCAAGCAGCTGCGCCTTTTGTTTACTTAGTCTTAGATCACGTACTAAATCATTTAAATCTGCCTGTGTTAACAAATGTGGCGATGACTCACTTGTGCAGTGATATAAAGAATCATCATCTGTGATTTCTTCAGTACTACTTAGTTCACTGTCACTCGGAATTTGACATCGAGCTGTTGAAGGTACTGGAAGGTTGTCGGAATGCTGCACTGTCATTCTCGCTGAATACAGATCGGGTAAACAATGTGCCTCTTCGACTTTTTGTTCGTAAAACCCTGAATTTTTGTTATACAGAAATAACAATCAGTAACATGGTCCTTAGGCTCCCTCCACACCTTTCCACCACTGAATTAGTTTGCAGTAACATGTAGCACAACAGAAATGTGGTGCCCATTCTTTATCTTGGTCTCCTACCTCTACTCCAAAGTAATGTTTGTATGCTTTCTTTATGACTGAAGAAATTTTCATCCTATTTCTGGCAAAAGTGAACTTCCCACAGATGTAGCAGAAGTTGTCCGGCTTATATCGACATCCACGACGACGTGGCATTTCTGTAAATTTAAAAATACCACCTTGGTAATACACCTGTATTAAATTAATAGTAGGGAACTAGAGGAACGCTGATGTGTAAAAACAAGTAGTCGTTTTACCTTCAGCACAGGAACTAAAAATTTCAACCGTGCTCGGAAATAGGACAGACAGTTACTTGTCAGACAAAACACCCACTCGTTTAAGACTGACACAAATTGCCGCTAACACCACTGTTTTAAACTTGATTCACCTGCCCCTAGGAGGCGTGAAGCTTTACTGCCGAGGCAGTGACCGGCTGTCGCCGTTCGAGTTAATGAGATGTTTCAGGTGGTCTTAATGACATAGGTGTGGCGGGGGATAACCTAATGATGTCTGATTCTTCCCACCTGCTGTTGCACAAGAAATTATCACGTTCTATCACTACTGGATGCGGCAACATACCCGTATTTCTCTATAACGTCTCTGTGTTTTCCATGAATTGTGAAAATAGATATATATACATATTACATAAAAAGTATCCCTGACAACGATATTTTGTTTACATATTTGAATTTACCACGGTAAAATGGTCTAGAAGCACATACTTTAATATCAGACCAGCTGTGACACTGGACATGTAACACTACAACACAAATGTGGTAGATTTTTTCAATATTTCTCTTAGGTATCATCAAATATTCTACAAGAAAAACTAATTTAAAAATGTTTGTTTTCCTGTAACTACCAATTTCACCTGTGACTAAAACAAAACCTGAAGAGTGGAAATGGAAAACGCCGTAACTGCAAAATATCACATTTATCACGAGAATCAAAACGATATATCTTTTTGTACAGAATTTATTTATATCCTAAAAAAGTCGGCCAGGTGCGTGTAGAACTCACCCATTGAGGGTTCCGTATAAACTTAATTTTGTGTACAGGCAGTTTATCCATACCAGAAATAAAGGTTTCCTAAGATTTTTGCCTGTTGTCGATATTGATACCGTAACATATCGGTCCTAGGGATTCCAAGGCTTTGGAGAATGCTTCAGTTTCGGGTTTGGAATTGGATAGCAAATGACAAAACAAATATTTTTTCCGTGTGATATAATTACAAATTAACAAATTTCTGGTTTTTTCCTTTACTTGTACTGTGAAAAATTGCTCTTTCCAAAATTCATGATTCTATGTGAACGGGAACAACCCTATAAGTTATAATGAGTGAGTTTCCAAGTATCAAAATGTATGACACAAAGGGACGTATCTTCTGGTTCCATTAACTTAGCTTACATTTATTACACTGTCACGGAACTGTAGAACTCAGTATGTGACAGATTTCATATGGCTACGTTTACCCTTCCCTCAGAAAAATACAAATCTTAACTGTCAGACAGAGAGACAGACTGACAGATGAACGGACTACAAAGTAACAAAATGATCCTATAACCGTTTCATTGTTACCGACTCAGATACAGAGCCCTAAAAACTAAGAATGTTTTTTCATACCACAGTATTAAGCTGTTTCTGATACAACTCTGTTCGTGGGATCACATGTTGTAAAGTTTACTGTAAGGCTCACTTTGTTGTTGTGGAAGAAATGGCGACTTGTCTTTCTGTTGATGAAATGAAGTACGGTGTGGCATACATCCGTTACGGTCTTGCCTCTTTTGAATATATTGACGTTTTGCCATTGTCATGTTTCACACTGGGAGTTTTTAAAAGCTATTCGTGATGGGTTCGAACTGAAAAGACCTGCAACTCGACGGCCGAGATTCGCCAGCTGAGACTCTCGGCCATCAATACCATTCAATCATTTCATTTTTGATTAGGGAGTGGACGTCGGTTGAAGTTACGGTTGGTGAAGATGGAAAGGCACATATGCGCACCCAAGGAGGAACATGAGTGCATCGACGCCGCAGGGCTCTGGATTGGAGATGACAGGTAGGGTAGGAGCTAGAATAGGGTTTCTCGCTTTACATGCTCTGAACGTGCTCTGGGAGAAAAGTAGGTGTGGACGTTTTATTATCTCGTGTAGGATACACTATGAAGGCATGCCATTATGTATGGAATATCGCAGTACATGTCCCTCTAGGACTACACGCTATTTATTGACGTCCTATATTTTGTACAATGCTAATACCTTCTGTCATGAACTTCATAGTGGCTTGCAGAGAGTGTATTTTGATGTACGTTATCTTCTCAAAAGTATCCGGACACCTGTTTGTGGACATTAATATGGGCTGTACCCACCCTTTGCCTTTATGGCGGCTTGAATTCTTCCAGGGACTCTTTCACTGAAGTGTCTCAATGTCTGTGGAGGAGAGGCAGCCTATTCTGCCTTAAGAGACGAAACCAGAGAAGACAGTGCTTTGGACGCTGGAGTCTGGAATGAAGTTTACGTTCTGACTCTTCCAGCAGGTGTTCCAGCAGGTTGACGTCCGACCTCCTAGCAGATCAGTCCATTTCAGTAATGTTGTTGTCTTCAAACCATTGCCTCACAGACGCCGCTTTATAATAGGATGCACTGCCATGCTAATACAATCAATCGTCGGTTCCGAAATGTTACTCTGCTGTACGTATAGTATTATAAAATGTGATCACATACTTCCACGTGTAGTGTTTCCTTAAGTGCAGTAAGGAAACCATACCATAACCATGAAAAATACCATTCTACCGTAACACCAGTCGTCTGTATCTTACTGCCGGCACTACACATGCTGGTGGGTAAATTTCTCTCGCCATTCGCTACAACCAAACACTTCCGTCGGATTTCCGTTGGGCATAGCGTGAGTTGTCAATCTAAATTGCTCGTTACCAGTCACCTATTCTCCATTGGCGTCGCCCTTTACAACATCTCAAGCGTCGTTTATCATTGTGTGCAGAAATGTATGACTTATGAAGAGCTGCCCGATATTTGTGCTCCTATTTCTTTTAACTCTCACTGCACAGTTATTTTACTAGCTGGACGTTTGCTAACACTCTGTTACTCACGAGTGGTCCCATCGGCTGATTTCATGCGAATTTTACAAGTAAGTTATGGAATGTTCTACGCTCGCTGCCCATCAGCACATGAGTTGTTCCTGGTCTTGGTTTAGCAGTGTGTGTTCCTTTGCGTTTCCACTTCACAATCACATCATCGTCAGTCGTCTCGTGCAGCTTTAGAAGAGCCGAAATGCTGCTGATGTATAATTAGTGTTTAAGAACGGAACAGCGAAGATCTTCAGTCTCCCATTCAACCTCCCAGGACAGGATCAGGGTAACCAATCTATCAGTGCATAGTGTAAACTCAGTATGCAAGTGTCAGAAAGCGTACTAAATGTTTGCGTAGCGTGTATCTAATGCGGAACATGGAAGACAGCTCGGTATTCACCTAGGAGATGTGGAAAATCGTAAAAAAAACCACACCCAAGGTGGTCGCCACACCGGCCCATCGGCGTTAATGCGCCGGGCGGATTCGTTCGTGGCCGATATACCTCCCGTCCCGGAAGCGCTCTCGTTAACATACGGGCTACTAAGGCTAGTTGAGTTAAAATGTACGTGACGGAGTTGTTACTCTGCTGACATCCAATGACCATTTCACGTTAGGAGTCACTGAGTTCTACTGCCCGACCCACACTGCTGTTACTGCTTCGCTAAAGACAACACAATACTCGACTGCACCTTTTATACTGGTATGCCCGTATCTAATAAGATCTAGAGTCTAATTTCAAGCCGGCCGCGGTGGCCCAGCGGTTCTAGGCGCTTCAGTCCAGAACCGCGCGACTGCTACGGTCGCAGGTTCGAATTCTGCCTCGGCATGAATGTGTGTGATGTCCTTATCTTAGTTAGGATTCAGTAGTTATAAGTTCTAGGGGACTGGTGACCTCAGATGTTAAGTCCCATAGTGATCAGAGCCATCTGAATCATTTGAACTACCCCATAGCGTGACTTGAATTGCTTCACACAATAGATATACTGTAAAGTGACGAAGCAATGTAGACTCTTGCATTGTCATTCGCATTCCCGTTGCATTACTTTGCTTATTTGATTATGTTTGCTGTTCGTGGCTGAATTAATATAAGTGTGTGCTGAAAATATAATTTTGAAGCAGTGTGCTATTCAAAGTCGTGGGTATTATTTATCAATCCCACTCACAACTTAATTTCAAAAATATTGAGAGACAAGTGGCCTGTTTTATAGATGACTTTTTGTGCGAGAGTTTTGAGTCGACTTCACCAACATTTAACCGTACTGTATATCTGAAAAAGCAATCTGAATTTTAGACATTACGTGAAAGAAATTCGATGATTCTCCAGGTAGGCGGCATGGTCAAATATTTTCACTGATCTTATTCAAATCCCGCAGGTAGAAATCACAGAGAACTTTCGTTTGGAGTGGACCTGTTTTATGAAAGACATTTATTAACATTAATTGGGAAGTATTATAATGTCTTATCTTATTAGCATTTCAAATGAAAAAAATTTTTCTTGATAACAATTTATGAACCAAAGACATATCATGGTCGCATTCCAGCTTGTTTACGGTCTCATTATTATAGCTAAATAAAAGTAATCATTATCTCCCACCACGTATAACATATAAGCGTGTCTAGTAAAATTATTAAAACATATTTTTTATTTAGTTGGACAGAGTTGAAAGAAAAGCAAAACTTGTGCTTGAATCCGAAAGCAAGAATGACAGCGTTATCTCTGTTCTCATGATACGCCCTCCAACCCACAGAGGCCGGCCGGTGTGGCCGAGCGGTTCTAGGCGCTTCAGTCCGGAACCGCCCGACCGCTACGGTCCAAGGTTCGAATCCTGCCTCGGGCATGGATGTGTATAATGTCCTTAGATTAGTTAGGTTTAAGTAGTTCTAAGTTACAGGGGACTCCTTACCTCAGATGTTAAGTCCCACAGCGCTCAGAGCCATTTTGAACCCAACCCACACATATTTTACAAGCCCTACAAACAAGTGCTTACTGACAGAAATTTTGTATCCAGGATGAAGAAGACAACTGCTATTTGTTCAGGAATGCGTTCTGCGTGGCCCAGTGATTTCTGTTCACGTCTGCAGACCGTGTAATTTCTCTACCCACTGAGCCACTCACCCATTCCTACACCGCCTCCTCCGTAGCTGCAGCGAATCGGCCTTCCAAAGGCTCTGTAGCACTGACTTATTGCGGCGATATCCACATCGCGTACTTTATTGAGTAACGCCCGAAATATGTGAGCTCGTCGGGCTCCAGCGTTAATTGCACGATAAATTTTACAGCAGCGTGCATCCGTGATAATCGGAGCGCTAAGTATCAGTTCCCGCGTCACGTAATCGGCAGTATTTCAGCGGCGATATGGGCCGTTAATCCTGCGATGCACGCATTCTCTCTTATAGCGGCGTAAATCTGTTGGCAAGCAGCAAAGCGAGCTGCCGCCCACTCGCTGCAATCCACCGGGCCGGAATTCGTCTCTCCTGCTACATCCATTCGCCTTCTAGAATTTTTCTCGCGTCTGTATATTCAACCTCAGGCGATACTAAAGAAACGTCCACTCATGTTCAGAAGAACTCCCCTAGAACTTAAAACTACTTAAACCTAACTAACCTAAGAACATCACACACATCCATGCCCGAGGCAGAATTCGAACCTGCGAACGTAGCGGTCGCGCGGTTCCAGACTGTAGCGCCTAGAACCGCTCGGCCACCCCGGTAGGCAGAAGTGATTAACATTTGAACTATGTCGGCCCGCGGGTTCAAGGTCAACATCGATATCGCGGCGCAACATCACCTACCGGCAAAATATGCCTGCGTTCCTCGTTGTCGCTATAGACAGAAGGTCATCGATCAGTGTTACTCGAGCAGATGTACAGCATGCCTCGCAGACGTATGCGCAAACCGTACCGATGATACAGGTATAGCTATCACACCCAACAGAGAAGAATTAATTGGTGAAATTGTAAACGATGTTTTTCAGAAAATCATTAAGTGGCTCTCTGCAAAAGGGCTCTCATTAAACTTTGACAAAACACAGTACATACAGTTCCACACAGTAAATGGAATGACACCATTAATATATACAGACTTCGATCAGAAATCGGTAGCTAAGGTAGAATATTCAAAATTTCTAGGTGTATGCATTAAGGAGGGGTTGAACTGGAAGAAACACACTAAAGATCTGCTGAAACGTTTGAGTTCAGCTACTTATGCTATTAGGGCCATTGCAAATTTTGGCAACATACATCTCAGTAAATTAGCTTACCACTCCTATTTTCATTCTCTGCTTTCGTATGGCATCATATTCTGGGGTAGCTCATCACTGAGTAAGAGAGTGTTCATTGCACAGAAGCGTGTAATCAGAATCATTACTGAACCTCATCCAAGATTATCCTGCAGACACTTATTTAAAGAGCTAGAGATCTTCACTGTAGCCTCACAATATATATATTCACTTATGAAATGTGTTATTAACAATCCGAACTAATTCAAAAGTAATAGCAGTGTACATGGCTACAACACTAGGATAAAGGATAATCTTCACTACTCAAGGTTAAATCTAACTTGGCTCAGAAGGGGGTAAATAATGCTGCCACGAAAGTCTTTGGTCACTTACCTAATAGCATCAAAAGTCTGACAGATAGCCATGTAGCATTTAAAAGGAAATTAAAAGAATTTCTTCATGGCAACTCCTTCTACTCATTAGATGAATTTTTGTATATAGTGAGTGGGTAATTCCCCAACCCCTACAAAAAAAAAAAAAAATTAAGTGTCATGTAGTATTTTGTGTAACGTAATATCTTGTATAGACACCTTTTCTTAACGTGACACGTTCCACATCATTACGAAGTGTTGTGTTCATGATCTATGAAACAAGTACTAATCTAATCTAATCTAATCCGTCGTATCAGTGAGTTTAAAACAGGGGACATGATTGGCATGAGAGAATGTCATGAATCCATCCGGAAAGTTGCTGCTCGTATGGAACGAAGTGTTTCGGCAGTGCAATGGTTGTCTGCAGAATGGATCACGGATGGTCGTAGAACACTACGAGATGGGTCAGGTCGGCCACACCTATACTACCCCCTGAGAAGATCGACACCTTATCCGAACGCCATTGTAGGACAGATGTACAGTATCCAAACGACCTGAATTGCATTTCGCCTGATTCGCATGCAACCCACATAACGCAGTTGTCTAGCAGGTCCTCTAATCGCTCCTTGGTACAGTCGTTTGACTATTGAAAATGGCTCCAGCAAGTCACACCTAGAAAACTCGGCTCTGTTACGCAATAACTCAAAATGTAAAGTAATACGACGATATTACAAATATCAGGGAACACCTTATCACAGATATGACTGTCCTTAAGGCTTGTAAGCTCACATTTATTGCAATAAATGACATACCTGAAATGTTACCACTCTCTTTATTACGTCAGATAGGTAATGCACCTAGTAAGTTCGTCGTATTCATGATTTCTTCTTCAAAGTAACATACCGTAATTGTTATTTAACACAAAATGACATTAAAAATTTATGTTATTCACGAGCAGCTAGTTGAGAATATGTATGAACTTCAAATGACACGACGAACCTTCTCGTTCTGCATATGGGTTCAAACCCAGGTCATGCAGACTAATATTTCGTGACTGACTGAATCTAACAGCCATTCCTGACTAGACATACAGAGAGTGATATACCTCGATTTTAGACAGTATCAGTTAGCAAATATCAACCTTAAATTACATAACGTAAACATTTTTAACGTACGCGAATACCTACCAAGCATCTATTGCCCCTGTTAACGAACTACGAGAGATGTCAAATACTGATTCTTCACAGGTAACTTACTTGAAGTGCCGTGAGTTAAAGCTTTGTGTTGGACAGGGATTCGAACCCAGAACCTAATCGGATTGTTATCGAAGCACAATCAGCTGTGACATATCGGATTTTCTCGGCAGTAGCTAGATGTTTTAACTGAAATGACGAGACGAAACATTAATTTTTTGCTTCCCAGGACTCCAACCCGTCACCTATCGCTGTTATATTCTAGAGAAAACGAAGGTTAAATATGGCTTTTTTACATCAGCAGCGACATGTAAGCATGTTTGAACTAGAAATAATATGACGAAGAGTTCAGTGCTGACTGGGAAACGAACCCAACACATACCGTTGTTGACTACACACAAAGAGACGTCAGCTACCGAAATTTTCTCCACCAGTGATCTCTCAAATAGTCCTGTGTCTCACTGGGAGTCGAAACTGTCAGATATCGTAAGTGTTGACAACAAATGAAAATGCATTAAAAATGAAAATTATTATCCACCAGCAGACAGGTGTTCTCATGCTAGAGCTTGATAATACATAATGAAAACTTTAGTGCCAGGCCAGCATTCGAACCCATTCACGCGCAATATGCGGAGATGCTGAGGAACCTGCTGTTTTGAACAAACAACAAATTGTAGTCGAGCTGTATTGTCACGAAGGGATCAAATTCCGCGTTAAGGGCGGTCTGAGTTGCATTCCAAGTTCAGAACCAATTTTATCGACATACAGAAGCTCAAATAAAAGATGGAATAAGGGTCCTGTGACCCTACATAACGTTTGTTGCGCCACTAGAAATAAATAACTATTATAAGGTTACTGGTGACAGAGTTCCCACATTTCGCCACTCCTGACAATATTGTGGTTCAACCTTACGTCTACTTGTTAGAGAAGGAATATCATGTTTAATGTGAATTTCAGACCACAAAGCCATTATACTTCCTTCACTTCGCGTAGCCACAAGACATTAGAATCTGTCTCTCCCTATTAAAAATCATCTGCAGAAGTTGGAATCGAACTGAGACCCTCATCATAGAAACCTATCACCGATCTATTTTTATTTCTTGCATTTTGTTCCTTGTTTATCATTGTGTTTGATCATTGGGGACGTCGCATGACATCTGTTCAAGTTTCTTTCTTGATCTTTCGACTGAGTTTTTTTTATTACAGGGGGCAACCAGCTCTCTGTAAGAACACGCTGAGCTACCGTGCACCATCAAACAGACCACCAACGCCTCTACTGTGTGACTCATTTTCTGCCATAAGACCACTGCGGCACATTCCCTGTAATGGTTTGCATCATCTTCAGTACATTCATTTACTTGGTTGACCAAATCGCCATGAAAAAGCGGCCTCGGCTACCCAGTGCATAGCCGGCCAGTGTGACCGAGCGGTTCGAGGCGCTTCAGTCTGGAACTCCGAGACCACTACGGTCGCAGATTCGAATCCTGCCTCGAGCATGGATGTGTGTGATGTCCTTAGGGTAGTTAGGTTTAAGTAGTTCTAAGTTCTAGGGGACTAATGACTTCAGATGTTAAGTCCCATAGTGCTCAGAGCCATTTGAACCATTTGAACGCAGTGCAAACATTCGACTCTGTTTTGTAATCACCGAAATAAAATCACGTAACTGCCACCTACAGAGAACTTCCAACAGTGTAGGATGCAGAAATTTAAATTGGAAGTCTTCCTTTCCAGTTGAGCTACTCTATTGCGCTATCTGTTTGTTGAAAACGTCCTGTAGTGCAAAAGAAAAGCTGTAACTGTCTGTCTCTCACAAGTCTAGATCCGGCCATATGGATTATATCACAGCACTGTGGAATGCAGAAGTTCTGAAGGAACTGTTGTCGACTTCTGGAGGCGCTTTAGTTACATGACAGCTAGTAGCGTCACGGTAAGTGTCGCGCACCGTACATGTGACATCGCGAATTCTAATGCATTCGCTGCTACATTTTTTAAAACGCAATTCTGCTGTCTGCTGAAGGTACCAATTTAATGGAAGTTTGAACATAATTCCCTTCACTTCTCAACCCAAAATAGTCGCATGTGGAAAAAGGGCTAACTTCTGCGACATTTTGTTCTTCTCGAGTTTAATAGACAGCTAGGCAGCAGATGCATCTCGACGCTTTTGTATTATGTATGGGGAGAGCGCATTGTGCTAAAATAGTCAGAAAAGTATTTTCTACATTAACTGTAGTCTGGTAGCGGCATTTTGTTCTCCTTCAAACCTTGTTTGACAGCTTTAAGTCAGAACAAGTTTTCTACATGCATGTAATCAATAAACTGGATGTGCATTGTCAGACTGTCATAGATATCATCAGGGAATTCGCATATATCGTTGATGATTAATTTCTCTCCCATGTTTAGTATTGTTTTAACAACACTAAAAGAAACCTTACGAAAATTGTGCACTGCATTATAAGAAATGAAATAAAACTACCCATGATAACCTTACATAACCTTACGACGAAAGTCTCTTTGATAAAACTGAGTATCTGTACACAAGCGTGTATCTATCAGCACGAATTAGTAAAATACTACTCACTTAGACCCAAAATTTGCTTGTCGGCAGCGGATCGCGGCGTTACCTATTGTGAAGCATTGTAAGTTTTTCACCATTGCACTATGAGCTGAAAGTTTTTTCTTGCGATTTTCTTATCGATGTTTGATCTGACTACTTGTAGCTCTTTCACAGAAGGGATAAAAACATTCCATTCAGCGAGAATGGAACCGCGAACCATAACAGACGCTTTTTCAGAGTTCAGCACGTCACCACAGAGCTAGCGAAGAGATATGTGTTGTGCAAACCTCTTACGAGGCCAATAGGAGCTAGAAATCGTAAACTGCTATTTATAGGACGAGTTTAGTTGCGATTTCGAACATTCAACGCCTTTCCTGGGCTGAAAACCGTAAATTCACATTCTTTTGTTACACCGCAAGCGATGAAATGAAATGAAATGTCGTGTGGCTAATAACGCAGATTTTTCAATGGAAATGACAAGAAAAATCACGTGAACTTTGAGACTTAATTCCGTGCACACCAGGAAGTAACTCGTCGATCACAGAGTTGCCATATATACCTTGCCTTGTTGCCAAATCTCAGTTACAGTACTAGCAGCAGGAAGAAGACGAACCGATGTGATCAAACAGCAGGCTGGGAAGTGACTATAGCTGGCCTCTCAAAGACGTTGCTGTTACGGCCTGGAATACATAATGCGTCTGATTTGCATTGCTGTAACCAGGTTTAGGAACTGGATCGTAGTTACTAATAATACTCAGAACTGACTGCAAACTAAGCATCATAAATCAGTAACTCCCATAGTTGTTTTTATATTTCTTTCCTAACTGTACTAAGAACTAAGAAACACATTCGCGTAAGTTTTCGTGCCTCGCCGATAGTCAAGCACATCAAACAAATAAAAAAAAAGGAATGTGTGTGTGTGTGTGTGTGTGTGTGTGTGTGTGTGTGTGTGTGAGAGAGAGAGAGAGAGAGAGAGAGAGAGAGAGAGAGAAGAAAGAGAGAGAGAGAGAGAGAGAGAGAGAGAGAGAGAGAGAGAGAGATAGAAAGAAAGAGAGAGAGAGAGAGAGAGAGAGAGAAATAAAGATAAAGAAGAATGAGAGAGAGACAGTAAAAAAATTTTATAAAGAAATTGAATACCAGTATGGAAAGAATTCTTTCATTAAAATAACACATTCCACATCATTACGAAATGTCGTATTCATGATCTATGGAACAATTATTAATCTCATCTAATCTAATCATATCATATTGCTGACTAGCCGTGAAGAGTCATGAGTTAGCGAAATTTTCGCCAATGTCAGTAACCAAATCTAAACTTGAAAATAAAAGAGGGCATTTTTTGTAATAACCTGGGACTCCTATCAAGACCCTTTCATCCCTGTAAACCAACCACGAAAGATTTCTGATATACCTCCATTCAGAGGTAACAACTAAGAAAATCAAGTGTTAAGCATCGGTTTTTCTTACCAGTTGCTAGGTGTTTGAATCTAAAATGAGGATTAAAATTTTTGTGCCTGAGAGACAATCGAACCGCTCTCCTATCGTTCTTCTATATCGTCCACGAACATAGCTTAAGTATCAATTGCTTACTCACCAACAGTAAGACGTGTGCGTGTTTGACCAGAAATTGTTGGCAACACATGAACAGACATTAAAAATACACATTAATTTTCACTAGCAGGACGGTGTGCACGTGATAGGGCTTGAAATGAAATTATGAATATTTTTGTACTGGATCAGGAATCGAACCAACATACTTACCTTTGGAGGAGACTTAGAGAAGGTTGCAGTCTTGGAAAAAGGAACGTAATGATTGAACTACACTGTTCCGAGAGATTCAGATCCTCGAAGGGGGAGATACGAATTCGAATCACAGTCCAGCACCAAATTTTTCAACGTTTCTAGTTCAATCAAGTACAAGTAAAATAAGAGCCCTGTTGCTTTAAATGGCTATATGTTCATCAAATAAATGTAAGTTTACTGGCGACAGTGTTTCTGTTTACAATGACTTCCGCCTATGTCATTTCCTAAAGCAAACCGGCTCTGTCCAGTTGGGAATGAAGGAACGTGATGCTTAATGCGGATTCTGGATTATTTCTCTTGAGGTTACCAGAGGTAAAGTAAACCTGTTTGTGCCTCTTAAAAGTAAATGGCTCAACCCACGCATTGCACTTGTGATAGTTCGTTCCACCAGACCATTGTGGCCACAATTCCCAGCCCCAGGAGTGTGCTGTAACGGATGATGTTCTTAGCATGCAAAATTTGTCATGGCGGAAAAAAATACGAGTCTATCGAGTGGTTAAGTAGAAGCAAGCTTCTGACGCGGAGATTATGCTATTCTTGCGTCAGCATTATGTAAAGACTCTTCTAGGCATTATAGCCTCGATGTCAAGCCATTTTGAAATTTTCACTAATTCAGGATATTTCTTAGTTCGAGAAAATCCACTGTGAAGTGTGAAGTTACCGGATAAATCGATTATTACCTTCTTTATTACTATCATTTTCTTCATACCGCTGCTGGAACACATGTGCTTGAAGATCGTTTAAGGCCTTTTGGTCATTATAGAGGTAGTTGCCCAAGAACAGGTTCTTTCCCTGTCTACGGAACCCTTTTCATGTTAATATCAAACATCAGCAATTACTCGTAGATTACATTAAAACTAAAGTAATTGATGAAGACGTTACTTGATAACAAAAACGCGCTGCCTTTTTTCATTTACTTGCGCCTAGAAATGTCTATCGAGTACTGCCAAGGGATCTTACTGCCTTCCGATATACGTCGCTGTCAGTTCTTCCATAGGATTTGGTCGACGTGACCTGTTTCAAGTTGTGTATGACAGAGAATGTTTTAGAAAATCAATTGTTTTCCTTTGCAGTAAGCAGAAAGATTTTCATTCTAAGCTATCCAAGTTCAAAATTTTCGCAATATTAGTTCAAATTTAATATTCGCTTCTATAATGTAGGAAAGTATTTCACAGTTGCAAAACCCGCATCCGACTCATTGACCTTACACTTAGGTCAAAATGGTTCAAATGGCTCTGAGCACTATGGGACTTAATATCTGAGGTCGTCAGTCCCCTAGAACTTAGAACTACTTAAACCTAACTAACTTAAGGACATCACACACATCCGTGTCCCAGACAGCATTTGAACCTGTGACGGTAAAGGTCACGCGGTTCCAGACTCTAGCGCCTAGAACCGCTCCGCCATTGCGGCCGGCTTACACTTAGTCGTTGACCATAAATTGTAGCTCAGAGTGACACCAGTTTAAATAACCTATTGTAGCGAAGACTGTGTCCCAGTGCTTTTTCTCACCAGGAAATATGTAATTCACTCATTGGGCTCCATAAGTACACTGTAACAGTAATTTCTGTGTGTATGCAATGCATACGGATTGTAGAATTTAGTGGTGCTCTCTCTTCCGCTGCTGTACTCAATATGCCTGACTTAAACGGACTCTTCTTTATTAGAAGCCCTGGCCGTTGCAACATCATACTGACAATAGTAATGTGCTTATACTGACAACCTCACTGTTCGTTTTACCTGATTTTGTAATCATTTAAATAAAACAACATGACCTTCCAGTGGGAGACATTTCATCCGTCCCCCTTTTCCTCGTGTGAAATTTGTCAGTAAGCTTTTTGCCTTCCAACCAGCGAAATGAGACAGAGTACGGCCGGTAAACGATTCACAAACTACGATTTAGTGCCTTTAAGACGATTTCTTTAAACATTGGCGTAGCTGAAGGAATTTAGTTTCTTCTTAAATCGCCTTATGCAGCAACGTTCACAGATATCTCAAATACGAAAAGCTCTTTATCCAGGTTCGAAGATTGTAAAACAAACTTCGCACAGTTTGTGTCAGGTTGATATTTTCGTCTGATAGCACTGCGTTAGTATTTTGTTTAAGAGGTATTACAAGTAGTGTTCCTGTAGCTGTGGGAATCATTGGTTGAAAACGAGTTTAGCACCAGTGGGTATAGCACTGCTAAATATTCAAAATGATTATCGACCTAAGTCTGAGTTCATCCACAAATTGAGGCGTATTTATAATATTGAAGCTACATTGTGTATCCTTGTCTTCCTTGAGTGGGCATCGGAAGGCATTGACTCACACGTATACAATACAATGAATACTTCGAACACTATCGTTAACGTTGCTCTCATAAACTAATTTTGTTTTTTTAATTCTTCTGGTTCTCATACGTGCAATATGTGTTGTAGATACAGTCTTAGTCAAAAAAATTGACCACCGAGTCGTTCACGTAAGGTGGACAATACAGTCGTGCTCCCCTCTGAAATCTATGTTCGGCAATATTCTCGACCTGGCAACATGGTAGGCTGCTACACTTCCTGAAGGAACTCTTGACTGCAGTCAGAGTACATCACTCTTGTCTACGACCGTAGTCTTGAAGTAAAATGCGACATTAGCTAATACGATGTCTGGTAACCAAAAGCACACATTGACAAAATTTTTATCGCCCCTTTCTCTCGGTGCTGAAGCTATGAGTATAATTCAAGCGCCCGCATCTCGTGGTCGTGCGGTAGCGTTCTCGCTTCCCACGCCCGGGTTCCCGGGTTCGATTCCCGGCGGGGTCAGGGATTTTCTCTGCCTCGTGATGGCTGGGTGTTGTGTGCTGTCCTTAGGTTAGTTAGGTTTAAGTAGTTCTAAGTTCTAGGGGACTGATGACCATAGATGTTAAGTCCCATAGTGCTCAGAGCCATTTTTTTTATAATTCAAGCGAATCTACAATATATTTCGCTTTCTGTCACATTGGCAATAACAGTTTGGTTCAACAATATTTTGGTGAGAGATTTCTTGGCCAACCATCTGCTTCTGATCACTGCATGTGCCTGAGTTCTTTGGGACCCGTTTGCTGCTTACCGGTGCGAGCTGTGGCACTGCGCTGCCTCGCCTTTTGCCGACAATGTCTGCTCCACTCCTCACTCTCGATGGGGTAAAATGTTTTAATGTTGTTGAGTGGTGACCCACAAAATTTGTCTACGATTTGTGTTTCACACTCGATAGCATTGGAAGCACAAAACCGTTTTTATTTGATGAGTATTTTATTACACTAGTATGCAATACATCAATGTGGCATGGAATTAGTTTCATCGTGTCTGATCCAGTGCACTATAATTAAAGCGTCACATCCTGTTCTTTTATCTTTCACAGGAGATGCTTCAAATAATTTATTTTTGCCATTGATTCATATATGATAGTCAAGGCACAGAGAGTAAGTGTAATGTAATGTGTTTGGTTTCTTTCTTTGATTCCCTATGGTAAATGGATGCGAAACATTGTGTCAATACCTTTCAGAGGCTGCTCTATAGCTACTAAGGCAAATTTCTTGTTTTGAGGTCCATACATTAAATAATGGAGAAGTGAACGCTGTTCAAAAGTGATATTTAAAATATTAAGTTGGATTTAAGACGACAAAATTGCCCATATTTGAAGCTACCCAGAGAAAAAGTAAGTTGCTAGAGCCGCCTGTTAGCAAATGTCTGCAGAGAGTTCCTAATTTCTACTGTGGAAATTTAGCGTAGATGCCCTGTAGTAACCAAGAGGATCTTTTCCATCGTACTTATCACCCTGGCATGTGAGTCTTAAGTGAAGAACAATATTGAATTTCTTATCGTTGACAGTCGATTCGAATTTCTTCAGAGACGCTTGTATTGTGAAGCAGATTGGCAGTCAGAAAGGCGAGATCTATGACCATTAACACAACTTACTGTCATCTTCAACTTTTGTAGTCCTGTTTTCCTCAGTTGCGTGTAATATTACGGTATATTGATAATTTTTACTTATGGACCATGTGATACAAAGAGAATATCAGATGTTGGAAGTATGAAACAAACCATTCCACATTTGGAGAACATTTTAAACACCATAACCTTCATCCTACAAACATGGAACAAGAAATGAAGATAATGAGAATAAGCAACCATGAAAAACATCTTATACAAATACAAGAAAACTTCCACATTCAGAAAGCCATAGCAGAAAAGAAACACGTGATAAATGAACAAACACACATCAACACAGGCTCCCTACTACCCTTAATAAAGGAAATGATAAGATAAAACAAAAAAACTCCTCCCTCTTCACCTTCTGGACACACACACACACACACACACACACACACACACACACACACACACACACACACACACACACACACACAAAGCACAAAAAGTTATATCACACCTAAACACACACACACACACACACAAAGCACAAAAAGTTATATCACACCTAAACACACACACACACACAAATGCATACACAACAGATCACAGATACTTCAATAATTACGCTCGAAAGTTTGGCAATAACATACGATCTTTTGCAAAAACATTTGACAGTCGGCAACAGAAACCAAAACATTGCATTGAAACAAGTGTTCAGTTCATAGTGCTGTGGTATGTGGAAAAAAAACGCAAATTGGCATTCATAAGAAGAAGAACAACACCAAAATTGCAACAGGTGCGTAATATGTAAGAAATTGTCCACGCAACCTATAAGCACAGTTCAAAACATTACTACTTAATAGGAAATACCAACCACCAGAACTTTTTATAACCTCTAGGTACAGTGACAAAAATGTAAATTCAATAGCAAACATATGTACACATTCCAGGCCACTGATGATGACTTGCAGAAAATAAAGGCGAAACGCATATGGCACTAAATTTGTGTTTTATTCAGTTGCTGTCAGACGGTCCATAAGTAAAAATTATCAGTATGCTGTAATACAACTTACTGTGTTGAGCTACCAACAGGATTTGATGTGTAAAGGTTTTCTCCTGCTTTCGTTACAGAATTTTTCTACAAATTCGCAGTCCCATAAAATAAATCAGAAAAAAACCTCACACACGTTGGCCCCGACCATCGAGCCTTTGCGACACGAGACATGGGACACACTGCTGCCAGCACGCCACTCTTATCATGTTGTTGGTCACTCAGCCTCGTAATGCATCGTCTAAGATACTAAAAGTTGTCACTTATGTGAAGAATAGCATTTCTTTAGCCAAAAAATTGAATTTTCTGTTTCAGTGTCTTAGATTACATGAGGATTATGTAGCAAAAGTCATTCAAATGGAAAGGGAATATCAAGTAAATTTAGCGAGTCAATTCAGTACCATACACGGAAGTGATTGAAAAGTACCAGTGTTGCCAAATGTTTGTGACGATGTTGCCAATTCTCAGCTGTACTAGGAACAGCTCTGTAGCGTTATTATAGGAGATTCCCGTGCTCGTGTCATAGGAGGATACAGAGAGGAGGCGCGGGGTTTAGTTACGATGCAGCGTTTTCTCCTACCAGTTGTGTCAAACATTCAGATGTGCAATCTTCCATCATGATTACAGTTGCCCAAAAAATATATACGAATGAAACACTTACCTTGTTACTTTGTGACAAAAGATTATTTCAGTACAATAAAAAGTCTTTGGAAATCAACTTTGCCCACCTGTCACGAAAAGTAAGATAACAAACACTTTGCACCTCGAAATCGATTGCATGTATGTGCAAACTTGTGATCATACAAGTAGAATTTCATGAATTGCACGAGAATGTACAAAAATGTTGGTGCGAATGGAAGCTGTAAGAAACAAGTTAACTAATTATTCTGTACCACGTAATAATCAATTCATTTGAAAATTCAGAAGAGAGTAAACTAAAAATTATGTCCTTTAAGACAGAAACTAAAGTGCAGATTCGGGCACTGTGCGGATCTGCGCTTTTTCATCTCCAGATCTACACAAATAATGTGTTGCTTTCCTAATGTCTCCCTCTTGTTTAGTTTTCTAGTGATGAACTGGACCCACACCCATGAGTCTGATTGTTTCTTTGTATCCTTCCATCTACTATCTTTGTGTGTTATTGTTCGGTGTTCAAAAAGCAAAATATTATGCCTGCTCCCACGAGGTATTAAAACGAGGTCGCAAGAAGGCTAACGAATTACAATCAAAATACAGTGAGACGCCAATTTGTCTGTTGTCATGGTGATAAGTAGACAGAAATAGTTGGGTGTTGTTGCCTGCATCACCGGCATCCCCTTGTCGTCTTCCCTTATTGAGACTTTCATATTACCCTGAACACAAGACGCCGAGATAAATGTGTATATTCTCCGTGACGAAACATCCCATATTCCATTCATCCTGATCCATTCGTTGCATGCATCGGCAGCAATGAGTGATAGGGAAGCTGTTGTGAGCCGACGAATAACAATAAAAATGGTAGTAATAACGAATCAGTAATCAAGGATGTTACTGCATTACAGACGATTAACAAAATAACCAAGAAAAGCTGAGTGTTTAATTGGCCCACTGCATAGCTGTACTTACTACTTTGTTACTGAATTCCGTTCTGGTTGTTTGCAGAGAGAAAAGAAAGAACCCTTTAGTCATACATATCGCTAGTACAACGAGATATTACATATCAATAATCCTTGCTTTACATCACGAGACGAACACGGCGTCACCGATCTGATATTTGAAATACATTTCTGTTTTTTCTCTCTGTCTCTCTCTTTTTATTTTTGTTTTTATTTTTTGAGGAAAGCATCGAGAAGCGCGAATAATAAGCAAGTTGGCATGTAACCTGTTTACTGTTGCTTTCATTGGGACACATAATGCAAAAATACAACTTTTAAGTGTATTATTGCGTAATTCCAGTTATTGACAGTCTATTCGTGAGCTTTCTTGCATTCAGTGTGGTGAAACCTATCACAGAAGTAAGCGCATGCGCATCAGACAAACGAAATCTCGCTGCACTGACGTGTTGCCCGATATATTGCACGGAAAACATATCTGATTCATAAAACTTCCTGGCAGATTAAAACTGTGTGCCCGACCGAGACTCGAGGTAAAGTTTGGAAGGTAGGAGACGAGGTACTGGCAGAAGCAAAGCTGTGAGTACCGGACGTGAGTCGTGCTTCGGTAGCTCAGATGGTAGAGCACTTGCCCGCGAAAGGCAATGGTCCCGACTTCGAGTCTCGGTCGGGCACACAGTTTTAATCTGCCAGGAAGTTTCATATCAGCGCACACTCCGCTGCAGAGAGGAAATCTCATTCTGGATATCGGATTCATGTTGATAAATACAGCTCTATCAGATACAAATTTGGGTGCCTACCAAGTGTATAAAAGTATGTCTTGAAATACGCAGAAAGTCACGTGGAGGTATTCGACTGAAACATAGCCTTGACCAAGACTGTACTTGGGGTCGACAGCATCGTCGTCTACCACTTTGACAACTTGAACGGTGACAGTGCTCGGCCGGTTACTTACGTTTACTGGTATCGAAGCTACAGCATGAAAGCACAAAAATGATAATAACTGGAAGATCATTAACTTTGGAACCCATAGAAAGTGAAGCAGTAATCAGTCGGAAGAGTGGTTTGAACACCACAGTGCTTTAATGGCCACGGTCTTGTTGGAGGTGGTATGCCGTTGCTTTCCTCCGACCTTTGAGTTGACTTTCCTAGCCAGTTAATAGGGGAACCTACAGTTTAACGTGGCTTTCGGACCACAGTGCAACTCGGCATTTTTCACATCAACAAACACTGCCTGACGGGAAATAAGTGTAAAATTGCACATATAAATCGTGGGCCTAAAGAGGGATTGAACCTGAGACCTTCCTATCCGTTCTCTTGCTCTTCATCACTTTGCCACTATGCAGCTACTACTGTGGTCTGTGATTAGCATTAAAATTAAGGATCTCTCATTTGTGCCTGCGTTGGCACAAGCGTGTCCCTTAGGAGACCTTACTTTTGGGATTACCCGCGTATACGTGTGTGTAAACGCCTTCCGATGTCCACTCAAGGAAGACAACGATACACAGTCTAGCTTCAATATTATAAATACTCCTCAGTTTGTGGATGAACTCACACTTAGGTTAATAATCATTTTGAATATTTAGCAGTGCTGTACCCTCTGGTGTTAAACTCGTTTTCAACCAATGATTCCCACAGCTACAGGAACACTACTTGTGATACATCTCAAACAAAATACTTACGCAGTGCTATCAGACGAAAAGATCGACCTAACACAAACTGTGGGACCTTAGGACCTGCATAAAGAACTTTTCGTATTTGAGATATCTGTGAACGTTGATGCATCAGACGTCTTAGGAGGAAACTAAATTCCTTTAGCTACACCAGTGTTTAAAGAAATCGTCTTAATGGCACTAAATCGTGGTTTGTGAATCGTTTACCGGCCGTACTCTGCCGCATTTCGCTGGTTGGAAGGCAAAATGCTTACTGACAAATTTCACACGAGGAAAAGGGGGACGGAAGAAATGTCTCCCACTGGAAGGTCATGTTGTTTTATTTAAATGATTACAGAATCAGGTAAAACGAACAGTGAGGTTGTCAGTATAAGCACATTACTATTGTCAGTATGATGTTACAACGGCCAGGGCTTCTAATGAAGAAGGTCCGTTTAAGTCAGGCATATTGAATACAGCAGTGGAAGAGAGAGCACCACTAAATTCTACAATCCGTATGCATTGCATACACACAGAAATTACTGTTACAGTGTACTTATGGAGCCCAATGAGTGAATTACATATTTTCCGGTGAGAAAGAGCAGTGGGACACAGTCTTCGCTACAATAGGTTACTTAAACTGGTGTCACTCTGAGCTAGAATTTATGGTCAACGACTAAGTGTAAGCCCGCCGCAATGATCGAGCGGTTCTAGGCGCTAGAGTCTGGAACCGCGCGACCTTTACCGTCGCAGGTTCAAATGCTGTCTGGGGCAGGGACGTGTGTGATGTCCGTAAGTTAGTTAGGTTTAAGTAGTTCTAAGTTCTAGGGGACTGACGACCGCAGATGTTAAGTCCCATACTGCTCAGAGCCATTTGAACCGTTTTGACCTAAGTGTAAGGTCAATGAGTCGGATGCGGGTTTTGCAACTGTGAAATACTTTCCTACATTATAGAAGCGAATATTAAATTTGAACTAATATTGCGAAAATTTTGAACTTGGATAGCTTAGAATGAAAATCTTTCTGTTTACTGCAAAGGAAAACAATTGATTTTCTAAAACATTCTCTGTCATACACAACTTGAAACAGGTCACGTCGACCAAATCATATGGAAGAACTGACAGGGACGTATATCTGAAGGCAGTAAGATCCCTTGTCAGTACTCGATAGCCATTTCTAGGCGCAAGTAAATGAAAAAAGGCACCGCGTTTTTGTTATCAAGTAACGTCTTCATCAATTACTTTAGTTTTAATGTAATCTACGAGTAATTGCTGATGTTTGATATTAACATGAAAAGGGTTCCGTAGATAGGGAAAGAACCTGTTCTTGGGCAACTACATCTCTAATGACCAAAAGGCCTTAAACGAACTTCAAGCACATGTGTTCCAGCAGCGGGATGAAGAAAATGATAGTAATAAAGACGGTAATAATCGATTTATCCGGTAAATTCACACTTCACAGTGGATTTTCTCGAACTAAGAAATTTCCTGAATTAGTGAAAATTTCAAAATGGCTTGACATCGAGGCTATAATGCCTAGAAGAGTCTTTACGTCCTGCTGACGCAAGAATAGCTTAATCTCTGCGTTAGAAGCTTGCTTCTACTTAACCATTTGATAGACTCGTATTTTTTTCCGCCATGACAAATTTTGTATGCTAAGAACATCATCCGTTACAGCACACTCCTGGGGCTGGGAATTGTGGCCACAATGGTCTGTTGGAACGAACTATCACAAGTGCAATGCGTGGGTTGAGGCATTTACTTTTAAGAGGCACAAACAGGTTTACTTTACCTCTGGTAACCTCAAGAGAAAGACGTTATAATCCAGAATCCGCATTAAGTATCACGTTCCTTCATTCCCAACTGGATAGAGCCGGTTTGCTTTAGGAAATGACATAGGCGGAAGTCATTGTAAACAGAAATACTGCCGCCAGTAAACTTACATTTATTTGATGAACCGATAGCCATTTAAAGCAACAGGTCTCTTATTTTACTTGTACTTGATTGAACTAGAAACGTTGAAAAATTTGGTGCTGGACTGTGATTCGAAATCGTATCTCCCCCTTCGAGGATCTGAATCTCTCGGAACAGTGTAGTTCAATCATTACGTTCTTTTTTCCAAGACTGCAACCTTCTCTAAGTCTCCTCCCAAGGTAAGTATGTTGGTCCGATTCCTGATCCAGTACAAAAATATTCACAATTTCATTTCAAGCCCTATCACGTGCACACCGTCCTGCTAGTGAAAATTAACGTGTATTTTTAATGTCTGTTCATGTGTTGCCAACAATTTCTGGTTAAACACGCACACGTCTTACTGTTGGTGAGTAAGCAATTGATACTTAAGATATGTTCGTGGACGATAAAGAAGAACGATAAGAGAGCGGTTCGACTGTCTCTCAGGCACAAAAATTTTTATCCTCATTTTAGATTCAAACACCTAGCAGCTGGTAAGAAAAACCGATGCTTAACACTTGATTTTCTTAGTTTTTACCTCTGAATGGAGGTATATCAGAAATCTTTCGTGGTTAGTTTACAGGGATGAAAGGGTCTTGATAGGAGTCCCAGGTTATTACAAAAAATGCCCTCTTTTATTTTCAAGTTTAGATTTGGTTACTGATATTGGCGAAAATTTCGGTAATTCATGACTCTTCACGGCTAGTCAGCAATATGATATGATTAGATTAGATGAGATTAATAATTGTTCCATAGATCATGAATACGACATTTCGTAATGATGTGGAATGTGTTATTTTAATGAAAGATTTCTTTCCATACTGGTATTCAATTTCTTTACAAAATTTTTTTACTGTCTCTCTCATTCTTTTTTATCTTTATCTCTCTCTCTCTCTCTCTCTCTCTCTCTCTCTCTCTCTCTCTCTCTCTCTCTCAAACACACGTACACACACACATTCTTTTTTTATTTTTATTTGTATGATGTGCTTGACTATCGGCGAGGCACGAAAACTTACGTGAATGTGTTTCTTAGTTTTGAGTACAGTTAGGAAAGAAATATAAAAACAACTATGGGAGTTACTGATTTATGATGCTTAGTTTGCAGTCAGTTCTGAGTATTATTAGTATTTACGCTCCAGTCCCTAAACCTGGTTACAGCAATGCAAATCAGACGCATTATATATTCCAAGCCGTAGCAGCAACGTCTTTGAGAGGCCAGCTATGGTCACTTCCCAGCCCGCTGTTGAATCACATCGGTCCGTCTTCTTCCTGCTAGTACTGTAAATGAGATATGGCAACAAGGCAAGGTATATTTGGCAACTCTGTGATCGACGAGTTACTTCCTGGTGTGCACGGAATTAAGCCTCAAAGTTCACTTGATTTTTCCTGTCATTTCCATTGAATAATCTATTATCACTTGAGTCGTAACAAAAGATTGTAAATTTACGATTTTCAGCCCAGGAAATTCGTTGCATGTGGAAATCGCAACTGAACTCGTCCTCTCCGTAGCGGTTTACGAGTTCTAGCCTTTATTGGCGTCGTAAGAGGAATGCACAACACATACCTCTCCGCTAGCTCTGTGGTGACGTGCTGACCTCTGAAAAAGGGCCTGTTCTGGTTCGCGGTTCCATTCTCGCTGAATGTAATGTTTTTATCCCTTTCTCTGAAAGGGCTACAAGCAGTCAGATCAAACTTCGATAAGGAAATTGCAAGAAAATACATTCAGCTCATAGTGCAATGGTGAAAAACTACAATGCTGCACAACACGTAACGCCTCGTTCCGGGTGTCAAGGTCTCGGATCTCGAGGAATACATAACTTTACTTATGAAATGCCACATTTGCATACCTGTTGAGTATGGCACAGCATACCAATTAAACACAGTCCCAATCGAAATCTAGGTGAGTAGTATTTTACTAATTCGTGCCGATAGATACACGCTTGTGTACAGATACTCAGTTTTATCAAAGAGACTTTCGTCGTAAGGTCTTGTAAGGTTATCAGGAGTAGTTTTATTTCATTTCTTATAATGCAGTGCACAATTTTCGTAAGGTTTCTTTTAGTGTTGTTAAAACAATACTAAACATGAGAGAGAAATTAATCATCAACGATATATGCGAATTCCCTGATGATATCTATGACAGTCTGACAATGCACATCCAGTTTATTGATTACATGCATGTAGAAAACTTGTTCTGAGTTAAAACTGTCAAACAAGGTTTGAAGGAGAACAAAATGCCACTACTAGACGACAGCTAACGTAGAAAATATTTTTCCGACTATTTTAGCACGATGCACTCTCCCCATACATAATACAAAAGCATCGAGATGCATCTGCTGCCTGGCTGTCTGTTAAACTTGAAAAGAACAAAATGTCGCAGAAGTTAGCCCTTTTTCCACATACGGCTATTTTGGGTTGAGAAGTGAAGGGAATTATGTTCAAACTTCCATTAAATTGGTACCTTCAGCAGACAGCAGAATCGCTTTTTAAAAAATGTAGCAGCGAATGCATTAGAACTCGCGATGTCACACGTACGGTGCGCGACACTTACCGTGACGCTACTAGCTGTCATGTAACTAAAGCGCCTCCAGAAGTCGACAACAGTTCCTTCAGAACTTCTGCACTCCACAGTGCTGTGATATAATCCAGATGGCCGGATCTAGACTTCTGAGAGACAGACAGTTACAGCTTTTCTTTTGCACTACAGGACGTTTTCAACAAACAGATAGCGCAATAGAGTAGCTCAACTGGAAAGGAAGAATTCCAATTTAAATTTCTGCATCCCACACTGTTGGAAATTCTGTGTAGGTGGCATTTATGTGATTTTATTTCGGCGATTACGAAACAGAGTCGAATGTATGCACTGGGTAGCCGGCGCAGCTAGTTCATGGCGATTCGGTCAGCCAATTAAATGAATGTACTAAAGTGCTGCAAACCATTACAGGAAGCCTTTGTGTCAGAATTCTTATCGAGTGTGCCGCAGCGGTGTTATGATAGAAAATGAGTCGTACAGTAGAATCGTTTTTGATCTGTTGGATTGGTGATCGGTTCCTATGATGATTCAAACTTCTGCCAATGATTTTTAATAGGGAGAGACAGATTCTAATCATTTCTGGCTACGCCATTTGAAGTAGGTATAATGGCATTGTGGTCTGAAATTCACATTAAACATGATATTCCTTCTCTACCAAGTAGACGTAAGGTTGAACCACAATAAAGTCAGGAGTGGCGAAATGTGGGAACTCTGTCACCAGTAACCTTTCTTATACTAGTTATTTATTTCTAGTGGCGCAACAAACGCTATGTAGGGCCACAGTACCGTTATTCAATCTTTTATTTGAACTTCTGTATGTCGATAAAATTGGTTCTGAACTTGGAATGCAAATCAGACCGCCCTTAACGCGGAATTTGATCCCTTCGTGACAATACAGCTCGACTACAATTTGTTGTTTGTTCAAAACTGCAGATCCTCAACATCTCCGCATATTGCGCGTGAATGGGTTTGAATGCTGGCCTGGCACTAAAGTTTTCATTATGTATTATCAAGCTCTAGCATGAGAACACCTGTCTGCTGGTGGATAATAATTTTTATTTTCAATGCATTTTCATTCGTTGTCAACACTAACTATATCTGACAGTTTTGACTCCCAGTGAGACACAGGACTATTTGAGAGATCACTGTAGGTTCAAGGATGTTTTTCCGAGCTGCTGGTGGAGAAAAATTCGGTAGCTGACGTCTCTTTGCGTGTAGTCAACAACGGTATGTGTTGGGTTCGATTCCCAGTCAGCACTGAACTCTTCGTCATATTACTTCTAGTTCAAACATGCTTACATGTCGCTGCTGATGTAACAAAGCCATATTTAACCTTCGTTTTCTCTAGAATATAACAGCGATAGGTGACGGGTTGGAGTCCTGGGAAGCAAAAATTAATGTTTCGTCTCGTCATTTCAGTTAAAACATCTAGCTACTGCCGAGAAAATCCGATGTGTCACAGTTAATTGTTTTTCGATAACAATCCGATTAGGATCTGGGTTCGAATCCCTGTCCAACACAAAAGCTTTCCCTGACGGCATTTCAAGTAAGTTACCTGTGAAGAAGCAATATTTAACATCTCTCGTAGTTCGTTAACAGGGACAATAGATGGTGGGTAGGAATTCGCGTCCGTTAAAAATGTTTACGTTATGTAATTTAAAGTTGATATTTGCTAACTGATACTGTCTAAAGTCGAGGTATATCACTCTCTGTATGCCTAGTAAGGAATGACTGTTAGATTCCGTCAGTAACGAAATATTAGTCTGCATGACCTGGGTTTGAATCCATATGCAGAACGAGACGGTTAGTCGCGTCATTTAAAGTTCATACATATTCTCAACTAGCTGCTGGTGAATAACTTAAATTTTTAATGTCATTTTGTGCTAAATAACAATTACGGTATGTTGCTTTGAAGAAGAAAACATGATTACGACGAACTTACTAGGTGCATTACCTATCTGACGAAATAATGAGAGTGGTAATATTTCAGATATGTCATTTATTGCAATAAATGTGAGTTTACAAGCCTTAAGGACAGTCATATCTGTGATAAGGTGTTCCCTGATATTTGTAGTATCGTGGTATTACTTTACATTTTGAGTTATTGCGTTACAGAGCCGAGTTTTCTAGGGGTGACTTGTTGGAGCCATTTTCAATAATCAAACGACTGTACCAAGGAGCGATTAGAGAACCTGCTAGACTGCTGCGTTATGTGGGTTACATGCGAATCAGGCGAAATTCAATTCAGGTCGTTCGGATACTTTTGAGCACGACTGTACGTCCTGCTCGGCTCTGGCACAACAGTATAACAGTGTAACATATCGTACACTATCAGTGCTGACAGTGCGTCGCCGTTTATTACGGCGTGGGTTAACGTGCGCGTCGTCCACTTCTCCGCCAACCCTTTCACGAATGTTCTGAAACGTGCCAGACGGGAATGGTGTATGGAACGACCTCACTGGGAACAGGAATGGCATCAGAATGTGATTTCGGATGAATATTTTCGTTCGCCGCTGACAGGGGTAGCGGCATCACAGTGACGGCATTCTCACAAGAGCCGGCCGTTGTGGCCAAGTGGTTCTAGGCGCTTCACTCTGGAACCGCGCGACCGATACGGTCGCAGGTTCGAATCCTGCCACGGGCATGGATGTGTGTGATGTCCTTAGATTAGTTAGGTTTAAGTAGTTCTCAGTTCTAGGGGACTGATGACCTCAGCAGTTAAGTCCCATAGTGCTCAGAGCCATTTGAACCATTTCTCACCAGACATACATTGTCAACTCTAGGCCTTATGCTGTCGGATGCTGCTGTGTACAACCATAAATCACAGCTGGTGCGTGTCTAGGGCACTGTGACCATTATGACCTACGTAAATGACATCCGGCGACCGGTAGTCATACTCTCTCTGTACGACACCCCAGAGACCAATTTTCAGCAAGACAATGTACGACCAAATGTTGCTGCAATAGCACGTGCCTTTTTCCCTCTCTGGCAGATCACAAGACTTGTCGCCAATTGAAAATGTGTAGGAGATGGTGAAACGACGTGTGCAACACTGTGACACAATGCCAACCACCACAGATGAACTTTTGGAACCAGGTGAATGGAGCATACCACATTCGCCTCTTACGCTCCTCGATGCCATCACACATGGAGCAAGTTATCAGTGCCCATGGCGGACCCTGTGCATACTAGGCAACAGGACACATACCGAACCGAGGTGACTGAAATGCTAATCATTTCTGCAGAACATACTAATGTACATGACCTGTGAATTTGAACGTCTTATCTCTAGGCGTTCAAGGTTTTCCGTTTTTTTCTGAACATGAGTACAGAAAGACTTAGACTAAGTTTCCATTTTTTCTAATGACTGGGAGATGTATTCAAATATGAAATATGATGTAACACATTTTTAACGCAACAAACCACATTCTGTAAAAATTATACTGTGAAATATGCAGAATTTACGTCTACCTAGGAAGTGGTGAAAAAGAACCCAGCGGTGATATTTGTACAATGTTAACATATCTCTAGCGATACATTCAATTTTTAATGTACCGTGCCGCAATTTTTGAAAACGGAACCGTTACATCATCGCTTCGTTGTCCACCTGTCTCTCAGCCTCTCTGTCGACTGTTAAGAACATTTTCACTTAGCAAGCGGTAAACGTATCAAACTAAAATTTATGTTACATACTAATGTCTGCTATCCCTTGGCGGTGCAAAAACTTTAAAATTCTAAGTCAATGCAATTAAAAGATTTGACCTTTTGAGTCACATATATAGGATACTTCCCGTTGACCTGCAATCATGAAATTCGGCAAGTTGCAGGGTTTCACAGTACAGATTTAAAAAATCCCGAAGTTGTTCAGTTGTAATTAGATCACAGAAGAAATATCTTTGTGCCATTATAACATACACTGCAGGCATCATCCGTCAAAAGCATAACAGATGCACACTATTTGCTACGAGTACACACAAAATATAATTTGTGATCATGTTTAAGTAAATAAATAAAAATATTTTATTAAATCTTCTCTGGCTAAGGTGTCCTGTTCGCTTTTTTTCGTATGTCAGGACTAGTCTGAAGAATACTTAGAAATTTTGCTACGATATTGGAATTACCGGGACCGATATCTTGCCATTGTCATTGTTGACAGAAGGAAAAAAAAATCGTTGAGATTCTCGACTTTGAGGATGAATAAACTATATATAGTTCACTGTATAGAACCCGTAGTGCGCGACTCATACTCGCACTTGGCCAATTTTTCCATAACAGAAACTGTTGAAGAACGAAACCGCCGACTTCTTCTTATCCGATGTACTTCTGTCCCGGCTCTTGTAAGAGGAGCAGGTAAACTGCAGGCCGTCGTGCTATATACATGACCCTGAAAAAAATTGATTTCATTTTAATTACGTGGTGTCTAGTAATTATTGTAGTACTCATTTTAAATGCCTCAAATGTAGTTTAATGTGTTTATCAGCTTTGTCTTCTAGATGCATCCATGAGGATACTTTTCTCAAATAGTTTGGAAGCAGAACGGCTGACTTCTCATTGCATCGTGTCATTTAAATATTTAACTAATCACAGCTCGAACCAGCAGATGTTTCTTCATGAACTCCGATTAAACATTTATTACCACTTTTACGTGGAAACAATAACAGTATTTTTACGGCCAATGTGCCTTCATCCAATGACGAAATGCCATAAACACCTCGGCCTGTTACATCGCGAGCAAGAAAACATCAGGAATAACAAGAACTAAAAGCGTATACTTTTCGCCAAATATGTATTACATATCTAATTACATCGTGCCAACACACGTGTAGCATTTGTTTCCCGATGCAAACCTTATTCGTGGACTGCGTAATTTTAACAACCTCTATATATGAAGGCAATGTCCTGACCGACTGACTGACCTTTTTCTATCATCGTCCGGCCTAAACCGCTAACGATAGAAACTTGAAATTTGGAGGTGTGGGTCTTATACTGTAGGCGTCGTTTAAGAAGAGGTTTTTCGAAATTCCAACACTAAGGGGATGAAACTGTGATAAAGAATTACATTAAAAACTGTCGCTATAAAGGCAACTTTAAGCTAGACCTACGAAAATTGGTACTTGGTTTCTGAGTCAGAAATAAAGAAATACTTTCAGCGTTTTTGGAATTTTAACCTTATGGGGTGAAAGTTTTTTTGAAAACATATCATAATCAAAGAACAACTAAAGAATTATTAAAGCTGCATCTATGAACACTGGTACTTGAATTCTTGATTACAGATTTTAAAAAGTTGTGTTTCATTGTTTTTGTAAGTTGAACCGCCAAGGAGGTGAAATAGGCGACGAGGTTTTTATGAAAATACTTTGTTACGAAAGCATTTTTAAAGGTAAATCTTTGAAAATTTAAATTTGTCTTCTCAGAATTTAAAAAACACGTATTTAATTGTTTTTTCGAACTGCAGCCCCTATGTGGGTAAAACGGGGGATGATAATTTTTATGGAAATATTTCATTGTGCAAGTATTTTTGAAGCTAAATATATGAAAATTTGTATTTGTCTTCTCTGTTAGAAATAAAACGTACGCCTGTCACTGTTTTTGGAAATTCAACACCTTACCGGGTGCAACAGGGGGTGAAAAGTTTTATGAAAATATTTTTTTTGCGAAAGCTAAGTCTTTGAAAACTGGTGTTTGGCTTTTGGTTAGAGATGGAAAAAATACGTTTCTCACTGATCTTCGAAATTCAACTCCTAAGAGGGTGAAATAGGGTCAGACTGATTCAGTGACTCGTCATCGCTCAAACTGTTAAGGATAGAAACTTCAAGTTTAGAGAGGGCGTGGATCTTATACTGTAGATATCGTTTAAGAAGGCGTTGTGCAAAATTCCTCTTCTAATATGGTGAAACGGGGAATGAAAGACTTTTTGAGAGTATATCGCTATTAATGGAATTTTGAAGCTTGAAGAAAACTGGTATTTGGTTCCTCAGTTTGAAAACAAAAAATACGTGTTTAAGCATTTCTGGAAATTCAACCACTGAGAGGGTAAAATAGTTGGTGAAAATTTTCATGAAACTAAATAATTATTAAGAAAACTACCGCAGGATTTTTAAGGCTACATCTATGACAATTGAAATTTGACTTTTCGGTTAGAAATAAGATTAAAAATAAGGTGGTTCAGTGTTCCTCGAAATTCAACCGCTAAGGGAGTGCAATAGGAGTTGAAAACGTTTAAGAAAATATTTCGTTACATTAAAAAAGATTTTAAAGTTAAACTTATGGAAACTAGATTTCACTTCTCCGTTATAGATGAGGAAATATTTGTTAGAGGATGAAGTGTTGCTGTGGAAGTATCTCCACAAGAATGCAAAAGACATGATTAAGAAAAGCTTTGGACAGCAGCTACCAGAATCGCTTTTTGGTCAGAAGCACATTCGGAAGAGACCATGCTTATATGGTCTTAGTGAGCGTGCAGAGCTTAGAAGGTGTTGCAATTTATGAACAACATAAAAATTCCACTAAATAAAGACGAAAATAAATCTGTGCAGACCATCCAGTCTACGTGAGCGAAGCATCGGGCGCTATGCTACTATTTAAATATTTCCCTAATTTTTTTTATCTGCCAGAAACAAAGAGAAGAGTCCAGTAGTATAAAAGTACAGGATTATTCGTAAGTATCTCTAGGGTTTCAGAAGATCACTGCGTGGAAAGTGCAAGCCTTGAAGAAAACAGAGGCAAGACAGTGGATAGACCATCTGTCCAAGTTTCGATTCGTTACGCTCGCCGTGGCATAGTTGGAGAGTGCGCGAGTAGGAAGCAAGTACGTCAGAACATGAGTGAGAGGACTTCGAAAACCAAATTACGCATTACTAAGGCAGGTGAAATATCTTTTATTCAGTGTTGCACTACACTCCAAAGTGACATAGATACTTGACAGTATCTTTCAAAATAGCTATCAAGTCTCTGCAGTCAATGCTCTGAACATTCTACCAATTGCAATATATATCCGCCCTTTGGTCAGTAAGCTATTTCAGACCCGCTTTGTGAACATTCTCGTAGTTGAAAAATCTGTTTTTCAGCTTGCCGAAAATATGAAAAGAGTATTGTGCAAGAACTGGACTTCTCGATCAGCGTTACTCACGTCTATATGGCTTCGACCAAACTGCTGGCACCATTTCACTATGGCTGCATGGAACATTTCATTTGGTCCATATACCGTGAGAACTTCACGCTGAATCTGTTGTGCAGTTTTGCCCATCTGCATCTCTGGAGTGCGTTTCCAGTTGCCGCGCCATTTCAGTCTCATAATGTGACGCAACTGTTAACCGTACCGCAGCAAAACTGTGTTTGCAGAAAACCTGGAATATGTACTCTCTTTCGACAATGAGCCACTCTTGTTAAGCAATGATCTTGGATTTTTATCGCATCACATTAGTTCGCACCTATAGATAGGCAACCCAACGAACAGTGTTCCAAAACGGGCTACGACCGTTGGATCTTTCCAGGAGCCTTCAATCAAATGCAAGCATATATCGATGTTTGCTGCACCACAAACGGTGCCACCTCAAGCACCTGTAACGCGATTTAAGCATTTATAGAGATTTTCTATCTACTGATATGTGCCGCAGTGGTAATAGATCACCGAAGTTAAGCGCTGTCGGGGTGGTCTGGCACTTGGGTGGGTGACCATCCGATCTGCCAAGCGCTGTTGGCAAGCGGGCTGCACTCAGCCCTTGTGAGGGAAACTGAGCAGCTACTTGATTGAGAAGTAGCGACTCTGGTCTCGGAAACTGACATACGGCCGGGAGAGCGGTGTGCTGACCACATGCCCCTCCAATTCCGCATCCAATGACGCCTGTGGGCTGAGGATGACACGGCGGTCGATCGGTACAGTTGGGCCTTCATGTCCTGTTCGGGAGGAATTTTTTTAATCCGTCCAGAGTCGTCTTCTGAAAAGTCGGTGAAGCTTACGATTAATCCTGTAAAAGATTTGTGGTGATCGTTTGAAGTATACCACATAGTATAAATGTTCAAGTGTAACACTAAAAGCTATACGAAATGGTACAAACACGTAAAATCAGTAGTAAGGAAGGCGAAGGGACGTTTTATCTTTGCAAAAATCGTATTCTACCATGATAAACTGCTATGAAAAGTCTTGTTACTGCTTAATTTACTCGATCTAACGTCCAAACCCGCATCTTGTCATCAGCACTTCGTACATAAAATTTAAACATTGATGAGAAGATCCAAAAAAGGCAAACAGGCAGCCATTACGCCCTCACTCGGGACGTTAAGGATTAGGATAGAAAGTCGCAGATACTGATCGAAGTAGTCTCCGCAGCCCGGAGTATATTGGCTTATCGAATATTCAGGTGAGGGAGGACAAAAACAAGGAAACACAGCAAGAAATGGATGGTTGGACATAAATACAGATGCTAACAGAACAGTCTTCTGTATCGTTCCCAGTGCATCAATGTCTGAGCTCAATGACTTTGAATGGGGTTAAACTGTTGGTGCGCGTATGGTCGCTGCTTCTGTAACCGAGGTAGCCGTAATGTTTGGGGTTTCAAGGGGCTCCTTATTATACTGCATTCAACGAAAATGAAGAAAATCATGTGCTATGTTGTAAAGTTCACGAAGGTGTCTGTATTGAGTGATCTTGGTGGATGGTCATTGAGGAGGAGTGTGACGAAAATTGTGAGGACGACAGCTGCAAAAGTCACCGCAGAACTGAATGTCACATTTGTGAATCCTGTCGGCAGCAAAACATCGTGAACGGAGCTGCACAAGCAGGGAATTGCAGGGCTATATGAAATTCCAAAACCAGTCATCAATGATACAAACACCCGTAAAACGAAAACGTGGTACTGAGGCCATAAAACCTGGACTATGTAGGAATGGAAAGACGTCATTTGGTTGGATGAATCACGAAGTTATTGAGGCTTCGTAGTCTACTTTGGAGAGAGGGGTGTGTGATCGCTATCCACATCCATCACCGTTACCTGAACGTCATTATTTTGCAGGAAGAATAATATCAAACTCCCTTTAAAATCATACAGGACATGTGTCAAGCTATTTCGAGACCAATGGAAGTTGTTTTGAATGCCAAAGATTTTCATACTGTGTATTAGGCACAGTAACGTGTCGTGTTTTCGGTGTTTCCATATTTTTCTCCACCCCTGTGTATGTGGGTGTGGACGTAGAAGTGTAAAAACTGCAGAAAGATTAATTAACAACACATACGAGGCAAGTGTATCTTATTTATAAAAATATTAATTACACTAAAGCTAACAAGATAATAATAATAATTAGAAAACGTACGTATATTTTATGGATATGACGTCGGAAGTGTTACAGAACAATGTAGAACAGTATGGAAAAGTATTTGTCATGCATCACTACCCAAAATATGTAATTAGGAAAGATTAAGTACAAAAGATATACAGGCAAAAAAAAAAGGGAAAATATCGTGCACACCGGCAAATAAGGTAATAGGGTATACACCCACTTTTAGGTTCCACACAAAAATGGTAGCGACTTGAAACAATGTCTCCAAAGTGATTAAAGGGCCCTATTGCGAGTCAGTCTCGTTCCAGATGACGATTTGTACGCCAGTCTCTGAAGCGTATCTCCTGCAGACATAAGAACCAGAAACCAGGCTGGCTAATCAGTGAATATCTTCACTTCTGAGAACTTCATCCACTGTGACCCATGAAGAGGAAGTTTGGCCAACTGCATTTAAGAGAATACTTAGTGCTTCCAGAGTCTGTACTCTGGGTTTAACACCAGCTCTTACGATCATCAACAAAGATATTGTTATGAGCAGTTTGTTAGGCCAGAAAAATGTATATGCACTTTAGGGAACGAAAAGTATTGGTTCAAATGGCTCTGAGCACTATGGGACTCAACTTCTAAGGTGATCAATGCCCTAGAACTTAGAACTACTTAAACCCAACTAACCTAAGGACATCACACACATCCATGACCGAGGCAGGATTCGAACCTGCGACAGTAGCACTCACCCGGTTCCAGACTGTAGTGCCTAGAACCGCTCAGCCACACCGGCCGGCCGAAAAGTATTACTTATGTGTTTGTTTTACATTTAATAATAGATCATACATGTTGTGGAGCCTTCAGTTTAGCACATGGTTGCTTTAAATGTTCAAAATGTTCACCGTTGGCGGCTAAACGCATAACACAACGACAAGCGGTCGCCGCAACTACGTCAATCAATGTTATAGTGGAGATCGTTGCACATGTCGCTGTATTATCCTGGCGAAGGTCCTCCAGCGTGCGTGGCTTCCGTCCACAGACGTTATCTTTCACAGTTCCCCATAAGTAAAAGTGCATAGGTGTTAGACCTGGCGACTGTGGAGGAAACTCGATGGGCCCTCTTCGACCAATCCATTGCCCCGGAAAATTGTCACTCAGGAAAGCTCGTACGGCTAGGTGGTAGTGTGGTGGCGCCCCGTCCTATTGGTAGAAGACCTCTTAATCAGTTCCATAAAGCGCACGTATACCTGGCAAAATTGATGTGCGTAACTTTTCCGGGCATATTTCTCCAGTGACTGCAGCATCAAAGAAAAAGGCTCCTATTAACCCCCAAATGATAGTCCACACCACATATGAACCCCTGGTGGATTGACCGCTTTATCCACATAAACATGCGGATTTTCCGGTTCCCAGTACACAATGTTTGCCGATTCACGGTTCAATTAAGTTTAAATTGTGCCTCGACGCTCCACACTACCTTCGTTACAAATTGTTCGTCATCAGTTATCACTTGGTGATATCAATCGCAAAATTGCATTAGGCGATCACGATCGTCATCATTAATCGCGTGCTGTAATCGTGGAATGTAAACTTTCCACTTTGTACAGTAGCTTTCAGAATTCTTAGTACACTTGTACTGATAACCCCCACTTCACGTGCACATTGCGTAGCAGACTTCTGTGGAGAATTAACAAACGTTTCCAACACAAGTGTTGACGAAGCAGGACTTGTAGCTGTACCCTGTCTTCCTGACCTTCCTTTGTGAATATCACAAATCGTCCCATGCAATTCCAACTTGTCAATGATGCGTTTTATTACTAGGTGACTTGGAGGATCTGTTCCAAACTCCCGCCTCCATTGACGTTGCACTTCAACGGCGTTGTCAAACCTGAAAAACCACTTCACAATACATTTAAGTTGCTCGAAAGTCAAACGTGCTCCAGCCATCTGTTTTCGCAATACCGAGGTGAAACTACTAACATCTGTTGAGCCAGAGACCATACTACAACACACTCGTAGCTCAAATCGAACGACAATATCGATGTCGAGATAGAGCCAGACAAAGAATGTATACATTTTTCTGGCGGACTCTATATATGGTTAACGGCTTCTACCAACTCAACCATTCAGAGTATGGTCAAACAGGCCTCCTTGCAGCACAGAACCACGCTCGCGAGCGGCCTATGGGCTACTTGGGAAGAAAACTTTGGCGAATACTGAGCAGAGCATTCCGTGAACCTACATTGCTCACTATCGCCTTGGAACTTCCGAGCAAGCGACACCCCCATCTCCAAATATTTTGCTCGTCGGAGAAATCGACAGCAAGAGGCTGGCACCGAACCGATTGCGAGCCGCTCGCAAGTAGTGCAGACACTGCAGAGCAATGTTCTCGCGAATGGCTCCTGAATCGCTCGCTTCTCAAGTGTGAACGCGCATTTAATCTGTAAACTGTTGCGTGAGACACAGTTCGCTCACAGTGAAACTGCCAAAGCGATTATATCGTTATGGGGCAAATGTAGTGACTGTCAGTGTTTACCCATGTGTTTCTACACAGGGAACATTCCTTTCTTACAAGGGTAACACTATTCTGATTTGTGGAGACAGATTGTCGGTCATTTACAGACTCTGCTAACAACGGAACCTCCCCATCGCACCCCCCCCCCCCCCCCAGATTTAGTTATAAGTTGGCACAGTGGATAGGCCTTGAAAAACTGAACACATATCAATCGATAAAACAGGAAGAAGTTGTGTGTAACTATGAAAAAATAAGCAAAATATACAAACTGAGTAGTGCATGCGCAGGATAAGCAACATCAAGGATAATCTGAGTTCAGGAGCGCCGTGGTCCCGTGGAGCAGCTGCGGATTGAGAGGTCATTGGTTCAAGTCTTCCCTCGAGTGAAAATTTTAATTTCTTTATTTTCGCAAAGTTATGATCAGTCTGTTCGTTCATTGACGTCTCTGTTCACTCTAATAAGTTTAGTGTTTGTGTTTTGCGACCGCACCACAAACCCGTGCGATTAGTAGACGAATGGACGTGCCTCTCCAATGGGAATCGAAAACATTTGATCGCAAGGTCATAGGTCAACCGATTCCTCCACAGGAAAACACGTCTGATATACTCTATACGACACTGGTGACGGCATGTGCGTCACATGACAGGAATATGTTGTCGACCCACCTAACTTGTACACTTGGCGAACGGGTAAAAAGATTCTTCTACCTTGCTCGATTTAGGTTTTCGTGTGGATGTGATAATCACTCTCAAAAACGTGATGAGAACATAAGAGTTTGTCACATAAACTGAAAATAAAAAATTAAAATTTTCACCCGAGGGAAGGCTTGAACCAAGGACGTTTCTTTTCCTAGCAGCTCACGCTAACCACGAGAACACGCCGCTTCTAAGTTCACCCTAGCATTGGGGTTGCCTAACTTGCACATGGACTACTCAGTTTGTATATTTTGCTTATTTTTTCATAGTTCCACACAATTTCTTCCTGTTTTCTCGCTTAATTTGTGTTCAGTTCTTCAAGGCCTATCCACTGTGCCAATTTATAACTCAATCTGAGGGGGTGCGATGGAGAGGTTCCCTTGTAAGCTTTTCTTTATCTGTTTTACTGTTTCCCACATTAAGGCTCAACATTAGATCTCTAATGTAGTAAGTGTCCTCTGATTATTAGTAAATGTTATCGAGCTTATCTATGTAGCTCATTAAATCAAGTACTCACTGAAGAACAACAGGAAGACTATACAGATTCGATTATTTCAAGAAGAAATGAACTGTTTCTTTCAGATTCGTTCTAATTCTGGAATTATTATTATTATTATGATTAAATGATACCGTGTAGAGAGCTGCTGTATTTGAAGCAAACAGTTGTAAAATTTGTTACGGTCCTGAATCTTGAATGAGTCGGAGAAGAACCGTTCTGGAGGGAGCAAAATTCTTACCTCTCGTCCACGAACGTAAATGGCTTCGTGAAATGATGGAAGTAGGTATTAGAGCAGTCTCAATAGTGATTTATTTGAATTTTGTAACAATTTTCAATCATACAACGAAGTTCAAACTCATTGCGTAAAAATTTGGAAATAGATAATACGAACATTATGTCTAAGCAGGTTATAATAAAATGAAGAATGAAAAAAGCACATCCAGACTTTACAATACATAATTAAAATGTAATCACAATGTATAATCAAGCAGTTATATGCTTTGAAATTTGTTAAAAAGACAATAGTGCCTCACCGTTGCTAAAGTAAGACTTATCCTAGTGGTTCAAATGGCTCTAAGCACTATGGGACTTAACATCTGACGTCATCATTCCCCTAGACTTAGAACTACATAAACCTAACTAACCTAAGGACATCACACACATCCATGCCCGATGCAGGATTCGAACCTGCGGCCGTAGCAGCAGCGTGGTTACGGACTCAGGCGCCTAGAACCGCTCGGCCTCAGAGCCTTTTTTCATTTTTCCTTGCATTACAAAATTTATATACGTACATATTTTTGTGTCACATTTTATTGTTGTTAACAGAAACTGGTTTGAGGATACCTTAATAACTGAAATCAGTTACCAAATAAAAAGGAACTGTGTTAATAATTCTGTATTGAAATAATAGAGGAAGTTGCAGAACACATTACAGGGGCAGTTTATGACGTATGTCTCTGACCAGTTCCATGCTTTCGTCCATGACACATCGTTCTGAGGGCGATGAGTTGGTGTAGAACGGAAGACTTACACATCAAAGAAAGCTGGTTTAGTCTTTTGGCTTTTTTTCACATGAAACTGGGGGCGTTGCTACTTCATTGTCTCAGGTTTCTTACGTATTCAGTTTGATTCTAGGAGCCACAGCGAAGTCCACTTAGTGACATACAGGAGGGACATTTCTCAAGTTAGGTAGTCAATTTAATCAAACTTTGTGTAGTAAAGGTAAAAAATTTCCAGTGATTGTTGATTAAAGGAAACTTTCTTTTAGAAGAAATTGGTGTTGAAATGGTATAGAAAATTCGTAGTTTTCTTTAGAAGAAACGGTGAAAGTAGCCTATATCGATTGTCCTCCAATAACATGGAAAAGTGTCGACGAATTGTAGCGGCTTCTCCTCAATAAAAATACATCGATATTTTATTAAAACTTACCAACAAAATGAATAAAACAAATGATTGATTTTCGATTTCTTCTCAATAGTAATTGTTGATATGTTTTTCTATTTACGTTTGTCAAAAACTGAAAAAATTGAGAGAAAGGTATAAGTACAACAAAGCTCAATTTCCTGTCTAAGATTGGGAATCAGGAAAGATTAATAACTTGTGTGTTTACAAGCTTGGCAGGTTCCTGTCAAGCGGCGAGGTGCATTTTCGTATTCTTGGTCACAGCAGAGAGCTGAGTAAAATGATGGTATATCGCAAATAACGGGAGGATATACCCGAAAGAGATTTGGTGAACGAATCGGCTATGGATGCAAGACCGTCAGCCAAAGTATCACTTTCGAGCTACGAAATATTATTCGCAAATATTACATAGAAAAACACTAATTTTGAATCACATGGATATTAAACTGTATGTCTCGATGTCGCGGGATCAGTGCCGCATTTCATGACACCGTGCAAAATCTAGCTTTTAATTCAGTTCAGTTTTGATGAAGAATGATTACAAAAGAAATTTAAATCAGAACAGTGGTAAGCCAAAATTGCGTTAATCGTGAACAATATCTAAACCAGGAGCAGAATCATCCAGTGAGCACAAACTGACACTGCTCGTCCGGAACGTAACCAGATCCAGCCTCTCAGTGATTCAGTTATTACCACTCAGATAAATTGACCAGAACTTACTGTACTCAGCAGGAACACACATCATGACTTCATCATTTGTTAACCTTCACCTTTCCCCTTTTCTTTAATGTGTTTGTATTTAGAAATCCAAGAGATACCTGTGCCAAGCTAAGTATTGTGCAATTTGATTATGATATGTTACGAATTAAATCGCTTGTAATTCAAATTTGGTATGTGCTATATGAAAACTACGAGTACAACATAAATCAGCAGAAAACTGCACTTTGTTTTGATATAACATAGTCACGTGTAAAGAAGCATTTACTTGTATTTCCTTATTTTAAAAGTTTTGAATGTCGCTACCAAAAAATATTTCCATTAAGATTTAGGGTAATATGAAAGTTAGCTTTTTTTTTAAGGTCGGAAAGTGATCAGCGCTGGGGGCGCTCATTTCAATAAGTTTAGTTTAAAGGAAAACAACTCATCTTCAGATACGTGCTTTTGCAGGAAGTTACGAATGCGACTAGCCTCATATGATTTCCAGGCTTATGAAATAGGTGGCGATGCTTACTCTTTGCAGTGCGTAAGTTTTTTTAGGGTGAATCTGTTTCGTGTGGTTGAGTCCAGTGGACAGCTAGCGGTGAGTCTAAGGAGCATTCGGCCGGTTTTGAACTTAGCCTCTGGGCGTCAATCCAGCTGGACCATTCCAACATTTCTAAATTTTATTTATGGAAATTGAAGCGTGTGATGGTTTGGTAATTTTTACGCTACTTTCGATTCTTGAAAATTAGTACAATGCTAAAGATATGCAGATCGAATAAGAAGTGGGTAAGTAATAAATCGAACTGGGGAAAAAAGAAATTTATGGTAGAAGTTGTTTAAAAGATAGGAAGGGTTGACAGGACAGTCATAAGATATCAGCATCCACATTACGCCGCAAGACAGAGGATGATACCACATCCAGTCGACATCTCCTGCGCGTTCAGCTCCTGGAAGAAGAGCTGAAAGTAGTTGTGATCAGGAAAGAAGCATGTGCCTGACAGGCTAGCATGGAGAACTACGTCAAATCAGTCTTCAGAATGGAGACAATAACAACAAGAACGTATTTTCGTGACTGGAAGAGTCTAAGTTTTAGCGAGTTCATCTTCCCACTTACCTGTCTTACTTCGTCAAATACTTTTTAAGGCTTGTTGTTGTTGTTGTTGTTGTTGTTGTGGTCTTCAGTCCAGAGAGTGGTTTGATGCAACTGTCCATGCTACTCTATCCTGTGCAAGCAACTTCATCTCCCAGTACCTACTGCAACCTACATCCTTCTGAATCTGTTTAGTGTATTCATCTCTTGGTCTCCCTCGACAATTTTTACCCTCCACGCTGCCATCCAATACTAAATTGGTGATCCCTTGATGCCTCAGAACATGTCCTACCAGCAGATCCCTTCTTCTAGTCAAGTTGTGTCACAAATTTCTCTTCTCCCCAATTCTATTCAATACTTCCTCATTAGCTACGTGATCTACTCATCCAATCTTCAGCATTCTTCTGTAGCACCACATTTCGAAAGCTTCCGTTCTCTTCTTGTCTAAACTATGTGTCGTCCATGTTTCACTTCCATACATGGCTACACTCCATACAAATACTTACAGAAACGACTTCCTGACACTTACATTTATACTCGATGTTCACAAATTTCTCTTCTTCAGAAACACTTTCCTTTTAAGGCTTACGTAAATATAAAATGTGTGCCATAATCATATACACAACTTTATACATAACATGTAGTCCTTTTTATACTACACACAACTTATGAAAAGAAAACAGCAAATATACAAACAGTAGAAAACCATTGACCTACTGCTAGGTGCCTGCCACCGAGATTCTGCATGCCGGAAAACAGGTGCGAGAGCAGTAGCGTAGTGACACTCAACTGAAGGATGTCGAACGGTTGCCTGGGCACATGCGCCTAGGAATCGATCAAGGATTCTCTCGCTACAGGTATGTTTTTAAAGTGCTAAACAAAGGTACGTGTGTTACACAAAGGGTGTTGTCTAACTCTCAGGTTTTATAGAGACCCGTTGCACATGTCAATGTCGCACTCTCACATGATCACATCACAGCAGGACGCAAAGGAGGAGTGCTGAAAAAGTATAAACTCCCTTTGCTGCTTCTGATAACGATTAGATTTAGTAGAATGGCTTTGAATGGTCCCTAGCTATTCCACGCTGTATAGAAAAAGAAAATTACGGTCACACTACAGCCAGAGGGATGAGATCACGCTCAAGGGTGTTGCAGTCCCTTGATGTCCTTAGAGATGGGCTGAATCGTCCAGAGAGTGTCAACAGCGTCAAAGGTTGCCAAGAACGTCGTTCTGTTGTCGACTACACTGTAAACTCTCGTTTTTCACTGCGAAATGTGTGTAAATGAGGGCCCCAAGGTAACGAATGATTTCATTGACGCACTTTCGTGCTACCTCCTGAGACCTTTTCACGTCGATTCCGAGCGGTGATGTGTCGGAATTATTTTCTTCAGGCAGCCATAAGAAAACCGTGTGACTTCAACATTGGGATTCGTGGTTCTGACCTCAGTCCCAGAGGCAAATAAAGAATGGGTGAGATGTGGTTAAGGGCGGATGTGACAACCTTCTCGTCACGTGACACGCCCACTGTAGCATGGGGCAAAATTGTGGTGCAGTTATGTCAGTGTCACGCCTTTAACCCACCGTACAGCTCACGTGAACTTCTGAGCTCTGTCCTTTTGCTCGCATGTATCGACACTTTGCGTTTGGAAGTGTCGCTACCCCCTGGGTGTCTTCATAGGGACCTTTGAGCCAAATTAAACACTTCTGCCTCGCATTGGAGAAAATGGTGGGGTTCCAAACAGTAACTCTTCAATTGCTTTGCGTAATGTAAATGAAAAATTAAACAATGATATGATACTGGAGTCACATTTCGGAGGACAGCGGTTCAGATCCCTGTCGAACTGCTCAGATTCAATCTTCGTTGATCCATTATGGATCGTGGGACGACGGCTGGCATGAACTTCTTGAAGCAATAATTTACCAACAGCCGTATGTATTGCAGAAATTTATTTTACTTTATGAACTTCTATATGCTATCAGTTTCGGCAGGCCACCAAGAGCTGTTTCAGGACGATTTGATTCACGGATTCAGTTATATGGCTCCTTCCGTGTATAGCGATTTTACGACTATGACGAATGGGGCCTGAAGATCGCATCAATGTAATGCCGAAACTTGCTCAGATTCAGGTTTTCCATAAAAAATGGGCGAAGATAAGGGTTTAGCGTCCCATGGACAACGGTATTATTTGAGGTGCAGGAAGGAAATCGTCCGGAGACCGTCCTGGCTTCCGCATCAAGCGACTCACAATAAACCTAAGTCTGGGTGGCTGGACGGCCTTTGAACTCAATACAAGCCCAGTGTATTACACTGCCCCATATCTATCGGTTGGCTTTTCTGTCAGTTCCATAATTCGCTTGAGGGAAATATCGGTTCCGTTCCATTGAAAGAGAGGCCAGTTTCCTTCCCCACCCACCCAAAACTGAGATTGTGTTCCGTCTCTAATGATAACATCGTCGACAGGACATTAAAACCTGGTCTTCCTTCTTTTCACCGCCATTGACCTAGTTAATTACGTCTGAAACCATCGGTGGTTGCTTATTGTTTCCAGGTGCTCAAATCGTTGCGCTGGCAGACTAAATTATGCGGGACAGTTATTGCACGTTCACGTCAGCCGCTGCGCACGCGAATCCATTTCCATAGCAACGACCGCGCTCTGGCTGGACGGCGCCCCCAGCCGGCGTGAATACGCTGGCATCAGCTGGGGATACGGTGCCAGCGGTGATGTCTCTGCACGTTCCGATGCACCTGTCTACGTGGATTAGAGGCTGGCGGCACCGAAAGCTCGATTTATGCAATTAGCGATATCTGCATCCATTGGTAATGGCACATAAATCAGTGAACTTCACTGTCGGGCGTTGTTGATTTTCCTTCTTCATTCTTCCGGTAGACTGACGCCAACATGTATCATATCTACTGAGGCAAAGTTCTGTGACAACCTAGGTAACAGTGAATGGAGTCTAGTGGGACATACAGGGTGATTCAAAAAGAATACCACAACTTTAGGAATTCAAAACTCTGCAACGACAAAAGGCAGAGCTAAGCACTATCTGTCGGCGAATTAAGGGAGCTATAAAGTTTCATTTAGTTGTACATTTGTTCGCTTGAGGTGCTGTTGACTAGGCGTCAGCGTCAGTTGATGCTAAGATGGCGACCGCTCAACAGAAAGCTTTTTGTGTTATTGAGTACGGCAGAAGTTAATCGACGATAGTTGTTCAGCGTGCATTTCGAATGAAGTATGGTGTTAAACCTCCTGATAGGTCGTGTATTAAACGTTGGTATAAACAGTTTACAGAGAATGGGTGTTTGTGCAAAGGGAAAAGTTCTGGACGGCCGAGAACGAGTGATGAAAATGTAGCACGCATCCAGCAAGCATTTGTTCACAGCCCAGGAAAATCGACTCGCAGAGCTAGCAGAGAGCTGCAAATTCCACAACCAACTGTATGGAGAGTCCTACGAAAAAGGTTATCGTCTGAACGTCAACTACCCGAGGCGATGGATCGGCCGCCAGGCAGCCCGTGACAGAGCACTTCATCACTGGCCCCCAAGAAGCCCTGATCTTACCCCCTGCGATTTTTTCTTATGGGGATATGTTAAGGATATGGTGTTTCGGCCACCTCTCCCAGCCACCATTGATGATTTGAAACGAGAAATAACAGCAGCTATCTAAACTGTTACGCCTGATATGCTACAGAGTGTGTGGAACAAGTTGGAGTATCGGGTTGATATTGCTCGAGTGTCTGGAGGGGGCCATATTGAACATCTCTGAACTTGTTTTTGAGTGAAAAAAAAACCTTTTTAAATACTCTTTGTAATGATGTACAACAGAAGGTTATATTATGTTTCTTTCATTAAATACACATTTTTAAAGTTGTGGTATTCTTTTTGAATCACCCTGTACTTGTGTGCGGCACCCGAATATGAGGATAACACTAATGTAAACTAAAATGAAACCAGTATGCTGAAAACTATGTATGTCTCTCGTAGGCTATATTAAGGGGATCACTGGCTTTGCACGACCGCAGAGCTAAAGATACTGTTTCTGGTCTGAGATTGTAGTGCTGGAGCAAGAGCGCTCTTGGCGCACAGTAGCGTGAGCGAAAGAGGCTGGAGTAGGCAGTTTTTGTGGTTTGCTCTGTGAAGCCACCAAGTGTTAGATTATAATGTAGGAATTATGACTACACGTATTCTTAAAGGTATGAATGTCGAAGCAGAAGTCTTCTCGCAAGCAAGGTAAGGATGTTAAAGATTTGTGACTTTCGTTTTGACAGCGTGTTAGTGTAGATGAGTTGGATGATAATTTCCAACTGATATACAAGGCCATCCTGAACCATTCAATTCTTGATTTTTCTGCTATATTTTCTTAAGTAATTGTGTCACAATATTGCCTATACGGAGAGCCACAGTATAATACACTACTGCCCATTAACATTCCTACACCTCGAAGATGACGTGCTACAGACGCTAAATTTAACCGATAGGAAGAAGATGCTGTGATATGCAAATGATTAGCTTTTCAGAGCTTTCACACAAGGTTGGCGCCGGTGGTGACACCTACAACGTGCAGACATGAGGAAGGTTTCCAATCGATTTCTCATACACAAACAGCAGTTAACCGGCGTTGCCTGGTGAAACGTTGTTCTGATGCCTCGTGTAAGGAGGAGAAATGTGTAGCATCACTTTTCCGACTTTGATAAAGGTCGGATTGTAGCCTATCACGATCGCGGTTTATCGCATCGCGACATTGCTGCTCGCGTTGGTCGAGATCCAATGACTGTTAGCAGAATATGGAATCGGTGGATTCAGGAGGGTAATACGGAACGCCGTGCTGGATCCCAACGGTCTCGTAGCACTAGCAGTCGAGATGACAGGCATCTTATCCGCATGGCTGTAACAGATCGTGCAGCCACGTCTCGATCCCTGAGTCAACAGATGGGGAGGTTTGCAAGACAACAACCATCTACACGAACAGTTTGACGACGTTTGCAACTGTGTGGACTATCAGCTCGGAGACCACGGCTGCGGTTACCCTTGACGCTGCATCACATACAGGAGAGCCTGCGATAGTACACTCAACGACGTACCTGGGTGCACGAATGGCAAAAAGTCATTTTTTTTTTCATGAATCCAGGTTGTGTTTACAGCATCATGATGGTCGCATCCGTGTTTGGCGACATCGCGGTGAACGCACATGGGAAGCATGTATTCGTCATCGCCATACTGGTGTATCACCTGACGTGATGGTATGGGGTGCCTTTGGTTTCACGCCTGGTTCACCTCCTGTTCGCATTAACGGCACTTTGAACAGTCGACGTTACATTTCAGATGTGTTACCACCCGTGGCTCTACCCTTCATTCGATACCTGCGAAACCCTACATTTCAGCAGGATAATGCACGACCGCATGTTGGAGGTCCTGTACGGGCCTTTCTGAATACAGGAAATGTTCGACTGCTACCTTGGCCAGCACATTCTCCAGATCTCTTACCAATTGATAACGTCTGGTGAATGGTGACCGAGCAGCTGGCTCGTCACAATACGCCAGTCACTACTCTTGATGAACTGTGGTGTCGTGTTGAGGCTGCATGGGTAGCTGTACCTGTACACGCCATCTAAGCCCTGTTTGACTGAGTGCCCAGGCGTATGAAGGCCGTTATTAGGGCCAGAGGTGGTTGTTCTGGCTACTGATTTCTCAGGATCTATGCACCCAAATTGCGTGAAAATGTATTCAGATGTCAGTCTAGTATAATATATTTGTCCAACGAATACCCGTTTATCATCTGCATTTCTTCTTGGTGTAGCAATTTTAATGGCCAGTAGTGTATTATATTCTCTGTCATGTTATGTTATTCTGTGTTTAATTGGCATCCTGATGCCACACTTACTGATTTTATCTGATTTAGAGTTCACTTTCAGTTTAGCTCATCCATTCTGATGTAAAGCACTGCTGCGTCATACAGTCTGTTATTTCATTAGGATACTGATTTTTTTTATGGTCAGATAAATTACTCGATTCTGACATAGGTAGACATAGTCATGTTCCACTAGGTTACCTTTGCTACCTTTTCATATCTTCCATTAACCGGTCTCCTACCTCTGTTCATTCTATTGGAGCAATTTATTACTGGTATTCATACTTCAACATAAGTGACTATAGATGTCTTTCGAATCTCAGAAGGATCTCTACTATGAAGAGCAGTGATGATGGTCGTCATCATGTTACTAATGTTATGACAGTCTCCAACTATAGTTGTTGGTTATTTGTTGCTGAGTACGTATTGTATCTCTGCACATGAGTGAAGCAAATAATACGGAGCTCAGTTGTCTTGGTACACTGAATACAATCCACACTGGTCACTACTCATTTGTAGAACCTGCAAAAAACAAAAAGATATTGACTTTATGATGCAGTGACTTCAACGTGCTCATAGGCTTCATCCATGTCTCTTCCTTTCCCTTGCCAAGTCCTGCACCATTATCTTGACGATTAGGATTGTATACTGATTTTGCCTTATATGATTTACTTGTCAGCAATATTGTTTACTAGACATTTTACTCATAATGTAACCATATTATGATTCATACTAGTGCACCTTAGCACGATCAATTCTTTCAAGTTTAACTTGGTTTTTTTGTACAATTATGATATTTCACTTTATAATGACCCTTAGGACTACACTGTAATTGTTCTATACTAAAGATTTTTACTTATCATTAATGAGATAAATTTACCACACATTTGTTGTTCAAGGTACTTCCAAATATGTGCCAAGTTTGTTAAACCCCGCTGGAGGGTTGTGAGAGGAGTCTACTGAGGTACACTTGTATATGGCACCCGAATATGACAATAATATTATTGTAAACTAAAATGAAACTATTACATTATAAACGATATGTGTCTCTGATAGGCTTTATAAAGGGGATCACTGACTGTGGACGACCGCTGAAGTGTTGGAGTAAGAGAGGGATTGGCGCACAGTAGTGAATAGCCGTCTGTGACCGAAAGAGGATTGAGTTGGCAGTTCTTGTGGTGTGCTCCGTGAAGCCACCTAGTGTTAGATTGTAATGTAGGAATTATGAGTAAATGTACTGTTAGAGGTATGAATGTGGATGCACAAACCTTCTCGCAAGCAAGGTAAAGATATTAAACATTTATGACTTTCGCTTCGCCAGCGCGTTAGTGTAGATGAGTTGGCTGATAATTTTCAATTGGGAAAAATGGCAGTCATGCATGCTAACATAAGAAGGCAGTATCATTTACAATCTCACAAGGAATGGTGAAAAAAGTTTTTAGATGCAAAGCTTCTGTGACATTCTACCACAAACACCTCCAATCATGTGGTACAAGATAAGACAGACTTTCCTAGAAAGGACATAATATACGCAAATAAATATTAACATCATACAATATCATTATAGGAAATCGTCAGTATATCAATATATTCCTCATTACTGGAGCGCAACTCAGGGCATGAACACTCATTAAATATTCTAGCAATACTGTTATACCTAACACAAAATCCTGAGACAAAATATCCTAAATCTTATATCTTTATAGGCAATCTGCCTAATTTACCCAGTAAAATAACAGGAAAATGTTCATGAAGTCCTACCAGGAAACAGTGTGAGAAGTGTCAATGGTGTTTAGTATTCCATATAAGTTGCTTATGTCATGCTTTATATGTAATGCATTTCCTGCACACCTTTACGGGTGGCATATTGCACACTTTCAAGCGCTGCTATTTATGAGCATAACGGTTTGTTTCGACACAATGAGACTTCGGTACACTGTTCTGCAAAATATACGAATTGGATGAGTACATGCAATGGACATGAGTTATAGAATACATTGATTTCTTAAATCTACATAGGTGAAAGCAAGTAAACTACTGACATTATCTAGCACAACAGGTAAATAGTAAAATGGAGCACAAGACTGGTATAAAAGAAACATGGCGTGTTAGCAAAAACTTTATACGACCTGACTGGGCAATGCACCTCCCAAAACCAATATAGAAATACAGTCATTGCAAAATACATTCAGCCCCTTAGGCACTGAATCCTCTGGCCCTATTCGAAACTGATAACTTTGGTTCCTGTGCACATAACAAATAAATAAAGTTGCCTTACCTTTAAAGCAGCAACGGGGGATCGCGATATTTTCTGGCCTCTCATGAAGAAAAATAAAATATACTAGCTACAGTCTCAGCGGTGTGCAATGCTGGCCGTATTACTTTAAAATGTACATTAATTTCTTTTGGCTGATAAATGAAACATTAAGAAACATTCAGTGTGTTTGAAAAACATATGACCTGGACAGGGAGGCGGTGCAGATTGGTGTGATTTACTAACACAGATTTTTTTCAATAGTGAAATCGTATTCGAACTTAAGTTTGGCTTTTCAAAACATCTGACAATTGAAATTACAATACTCAGAAAAATTACATTCTTTTTAGGAATTGATTCACAAACAATGGAATTTATACAGCAAGTATTATCTAACCTTACTAAAAACCATAATCGCAAATAATCAGACTATTCATACCTGTGTTAACAAATCTTAGAAACATTACACTAGGAAAATATACGAGGGCTGGAACTTTAATAGTGGCAACTATTTATTTACAGCTCGTACAAAATAGATACGTGTTTCAAAGTTTTACTGATCTTCAAAGTACTCACAGGCATTGTGAATAACCCGTTGGCAGCGATGTGGAAGTCGTAGGATATTCTTGTTTTTGTTGTAGTCTTCAGTCCAGAGACTGGTTTGATGCAGCCCTTAATGCTGCTCTATCCTGTGCAAGGTTCTTCATCTCCCTGTACCTACTGCAACCTACATCCTTCTGAATCTGTTTAGTGTATTCACCTCTTCGTCTCCCTCTACGATTTTTACCCTCCACGCTGCCGTCAAATACTAAATTGGTGATCCCTTGATGCCTCAGAATATGTCCTACCAACCGATCGCTTCTTCCAGGCAAGTTGTGCCACAAATTTCTCTTCTCTACGATTCTATTCAATACCTCCTCATTAGTTATGTGATCTACCCATCTAATCTTCAGCATTCTTCTGTAGCACCACATTTCGAAAGCTTCTATTCTTTTCTTGTCCAAACTATTTATCGTCCATGTTTCACTTCCATACATGGCTACACTCCACACAAATACTTCGAGAAACGACTTCCTTACACTTAAATATATACTCGATGTTAACAAATTTCTCTTCTTCAGAAACGCTTTCCTTGCCATTGCCAGTCTTCATTTTATATCCTCTCTACTTCGACCCCAAATAGCAAAACTCCTTTACTACTTTAAGTGTCTCATTTCCTAATCTAATTCCAGCAACATCACCCGATTTAATTCTGCTACATTCCATTATCCTCGTTTTGCTTCTGTTGATGTTCATCTTATATCCTCCTTTCAATACACTGTCCATTCCGTTCAGCTACTCTTTCAGGTCCTTTGTTGTCTCTGACGGAATTATAGTGTCATCGGCGAACCTCAAAGTTTGTATTTCTTCTACATGGATTTTAATTCCAACTCCGAGTTTTTCATTTGTTTCCTTTACTTCTTGCTCAATATACAGATTGAATGACATCGGGGATAGGCTACAACTTTGTCTCACTCCCTTCCCAACCACTGCTTCTCTTTCATGCCCATCGACTCTTATAACTGCCATCTGGTTCCTGTACAAATTGTAAATAGCCTTTCGCTCCCTGTATTTTACCCCTGCCACCTTCAGAATTTGAAAGAGATTATTCCAGTCAACATTGTCAAAAGCTTTCTCTAAGTCTACAAATCCTAGAAACGTAGGTTTCCCTTTCCTTATTCTATTTTCTAAGATAAGTCGTAGGGTCAGTGTTGCCTCACGTGTTCCAACATTTCTATGGAATCCAAACTGATCTTCCCCGAGGTCGGCTTCTATCAATTTTTCCATTCGTCTGTAAAGAATTTGTGTTAGTATTTTGCAGCCGTGGCTTAGTAAACTGATAGTTCGGTAATTTTCACATCTGTCAACACCTCCTTTCTTTGGGTTTGGAATTATTATATTCTTCTTGAAGTCTGAGGATATTTCACCTATCTCACACATCTTTCCCACCAGATGGTAGAGTTTTGTCAGGACTGGCTCTCCCAAGGCCGTCAGTAGTTCTAATGGAATGGTGTCTACTCCTGGGGCCTGTTTTCGATTTAGGTCTTTCAGTGCTCTGTCAAACTCTCCATGCAGTATCATATCTTCTATTTCATCTTCATCTTCATCTACATTCTCTTCTATTTCTATAATATTGTCCTCGAGGACATCGCCCTTGTATAGACCCTCTATATACTCCTTCCACTTTTCTGCTTTCCATTCTTTGCTTACAACTGGGTTTCCAACTGAACTCTTGATATTCATACAAGTGGTTCTCTTTTCTCAAAAGATCTCTTTAATTTTCCTGTAGGCAGTATCTATATTACCCCTAGTGATATGTGCCTCTACACCTTTACATTTGTCCTCTAGCCATCCCTGCTTAGCCATTTTGCACTTTCTGTCGATCTCATTTTTGCCTACTTCATTAACTGCATTTTTATATTTTCTCCTTTCATCAATTACATTCAATATCTCTTCGGTTACCCAAGGATTTCTATTAGCCCTCGTCATTTAGCTACTTGATCCTCTGCTACCTTCACTATTTCGTCTCTCAAAGCTACCCATTCTTCTTCTACAGTATTTCTTTCCCTCATTCCTGCCAATTGTTCCCTTATGCACTCCCTGAAACTCTGTACAACCTCTGGTTTAGTCAGTTTATCCAGGTCGTATCTCCTTAAATTCCCACCTTTTTGCAGTTTTAATCTACAGTTCATAACCAATAGATTGTGTTCAGATTCCACATCCGCCCCTGGAAATGTCTTACAGTTTAAAACCTGGTTCCTAAATCTCTGTCTTACCATTATATTACCTATCTGATACGTTCTAGTACCTCCAGGCTTCTTCCATGTATACAACCTTCTTTCATGATTCTTGAACCAAGTGTTAGCTATGATTAAGTTATACTCTGTGCAAAATTCTACCAGGCAGCTTCCTCTTTCATTCCTTCCCCCCAATCCATAGTCACCTACTACGTTTCCTTCTCTTCCTTTTCCTACTATCGTATTCCAGTCACCCATGACTATTAAATTTTCGTCCCCCTTCATTATCTGAATAATTTCTTTTATCTCATTATATGTTTTATCAATCTCTTCGACATCTGCGGAGCTAATTGGCATATAAACTTGTACTACTGTGGTAGGCGTGGACTTGATGTCTATCTTGGCCACAATAATGCGTTTACTATGCTATTTGTAGTAGCTTACCTACACTCCTATTTTTTATTCATTATTAAACCTACTCCTGCATTACCCCTTTGTATTTATAATCCTGTATTCACCTGACAAAAAGTCTTGTTCCTCCTGCCACCGAACTTCACTAATTCCCACTATATCTAACATTAACCTATCCATTTCTCTTTCTAAATTTTCTAACCAACCTGCCCGATTAAGGGACCTGACATTCCACGCTCCGATCCCTAGAACGCCAGTTTTCTTTCCCCTAATAACAACGTCCTCCTCAGTAGTTCCCGCCCGGAGATCCGAATGCGGGACTATTTTACCTCCGGAATATTTTACCCAAGAGGACGCCATCATCATTTAACCATAGAGTAAAGCTGCATGCCCTCGGGAAAAATTACGGCTGTAGTTTCCCCTTGCTTTCAGCCGTTCGCAGTACCAGCACAGCAAGGCTGTTTTGGTTAGTGTTAAAAGACCAGATCAGTCAATCATACAGACTGCTGCCCCTGCAACTACTGAAAAGGCTGCTGCCCTTCTTCAGGAACCACACGTTTGTCTGGCCTCTCAACAGGATACTCTTATCAGTGCCACTTGTGTTGACAGTTCGGGCGGTGCGCCGGCCGGTGTGGCGGAGCGGTTCTAAATGTTTCAGTCTGGAACCACCCGGCTGCTACGGTCGCAGGTTCGAATCCTGCCTCGGGCATGGATGGTTATGATGTCCTTAGGTTAGTTAGGTTTAAGTAGTTCTAAGTTGTAGGGGCTGATGACCTCAAATGTTAAGTCTCATAGTGTTCAGGCCATTTGAACCATTTTCGAGCGGGGCGGTCTATTGCCCGACGAGTTTGTAGCAAAATGATGCTCAGGTCCTGCAGAAAGTTTCATCACTTCTGTGTCTGAGCTGGTCGTAGGTTGTGTTCCAAAAATGAACAGCACAGAGACAGAAGTGATGACACTTTCTGCAGAACCTGACCATCATTATGCAGAACATTGCTCAATCACGTACAGTACAAGCTGTTACTGATTTGTTTGACTGATGGGGCTGCTAAGTGCTATACTACCTATTGCACTCCCCTGACTTAAGCCCTCGTGAGTGCAACTAGATTTCTAAACTGAAGGAAATACATCTCGGTATTTGCTCCAGAACTGCTACAAATTCGTCGGGCAATAAACCGCGCCACTCGAACTGTCAACACAACTGGCACTGATAAAAGTATCCTACGACTTCCACATCACTGGCAACGGGTTATACACTATGCTGGTGACTGCTTTGAAGGTCAGTAAAACCTTGAAACACGTATCTATTTTGTACGAGCTGTAAATAAATAGTTGTCACTATGAATGTTCCATCCCTCACACATTTGTAGTAGATATAGCAAGTGCTATAGATGATTTAAAAACAGAGAACTAATGTTTCTGTATAATTCCACTCATTAGTGAATTATGAAATCCATTTCTGACAAACGTCAACTTTCAGTCATAATATTCTTAGAATAGGAACTTATATTAGAATAAATGTACAGGTGGGAGAAGTTGCAAATTATACCGTGTGTCGTTTGATACTGCTTGGTAGAAATTTGAAAGGACCAAAAAAATAGGAATATCCAAACAAACGTAGCGTGAAATTTCATTTCCTAATTTGTGTTAAAATAACCAGAATCAGGATCAGGCAGACTACTCTTACAACAACGTGAATGACTACTTGCAATTTGTCTTGTACTCGGCAACAATAATGATAAATTAATCGCCACTCAGCATGAATTCGTCGTTACGTATCCAACAGAAAGCAGGTACACGAAATTAGATTTGAGTGTGGCTCATCAGATCAAAAGGCGTTCGGTCATGCGCTGTTGCTTTACGCCCTTATGGAAGAATGTTGTTGTTGTTGTTTTTGTGGTCTTCAGTCCTGAGACTGGTTTGATGCAGCTCTCCATGCTACTCTATCCTGTGAAAGCTGCTTCATCTCCCAGTACTTACTGCAACCTATATCCTTCTGAATCTGCGAAGTGTATTCATCTCTTGGTCTCCCAGTACGATTTTTACTCTCCACGCTGCCCTCCAATACTAAATTGGTGATCCCTTGATGCCTCAGAACATGTCCTACCAACCGATCCCTTCTTCTAGTAAAGTTGTGCCACAAATTTCTCTTCTCCCCAATCCTATTCAATTCCTCCTCATTAGTTATGTGATCTACCCATCTAATCTTCAGCATTCTTCTGTAGCACCACCTTTCAAAAGCTTCTATTCTCTCCTTCTCCAAACTATTTATCGTCCATGTTTCACATCTATACATGGCTACACTCCATACAAATACTTTCAGAAACGACTTCCTGACACTTAAATCTATACTCGATGTTAACAAATTTCTCTTCTTCAGATAGAAGAATGTATCACCCATAAATTACCTTACTGTAGCAGTACTTCCAGTTACCATTGTTAACCAAGTGGTTATCGCTAAGCGTGAACGGGCATCGTTTTCCTTTCGATTCTTGCTGTAAGGGGGATACGCAAGCTACTGGCTTGTTGATGTATGTAATTATAAACCAATACTTAAACCTGAAGTATACTTACAATGTGCAGCCGATATTTTTAGAGGCTGGTACGTTGATATTTTTGTCGTCGGTATATCGTAACGTCTCTCGATATATCGAAACAGCGGTTGTGGTGTCACTTTAAATATCGATGTAATGGATTCCCTATTTTTTAAAAACACCCTTCATTTGCCATTCATTTTCGTTTATGTCCACTTCTGCCCTGTCTGTGTTTTCCTTCGTACCGTTGTACCATCCTTAGCCCTTATGATTGAATGACTGTGGAGAAATGACAAGCCCATTCTTCCTCAAAGACTAAAACGGACTAAAACAAGAAGAAGCCGATGGTAGACTCTCGACCGAAGTCGACGTTGTAACTCATCCGAAAGCTGTTCAGTTCCAGGTCGGCAATCTGGACACCCCAGTCCATTTCAGTAATACCGCGACTGCTCTTGGGCTCTTCAGTAGTTGTGTACTCACCTGATGATGGCCTGACGTCTCTGGGCCGAAATATCGTGGCAGAATGTCGACGGGATCTGACTGCATACCCGGAAATTATTAGAAGAAGAAATACGCCGGGAGAATTTCAGAAGTCATTTCAGTAACTTTATTGTCCACAAACAATTGTCTCATGGATCCCACCCAACAACAGAGTGCACTATCATAATGATACAAATAATAGTCGTCTCCAAATTCTTTATCTGTTGTATGCAGTACAGAATGTTGTAAAATGTGTTCATATCCTTCCATATTTTGTGTTTTGTTAAGATCAATAATGGGACCATACCATAATTATGGATAACATGTGGATATCGTAACACCATTTCCTCTGGACTTCGCTGTTGCCACTTCACATGATGGCAGGTAATGTTCTCCAGGCTTTAGCCACTTCCATTGAATTGCCACAGGTATAGCGTGATTCATCTCTCAAATGTCTCGTTTCCATTCATCCTCCGTCTAATGGAGTCGCTATCTACATGTACTTAGCACTGAGTGACTGGGGAAGGTCTGCTCAACAATTGTGCCATATAATTTTTGACTCCCTAAACATAGGCATTGTGCTAGCTGGACTGTTTGTAGCGCGATTGCTTCCACTGATTTCATGCGATTTTTTACAACCAATGTTCGCAACACTCGACGGACCCTGCCCGTCAGCACGTGGGGTCAGCAAGATCTTTATTAACTGTGGTTGTTTCTTCAAGTTTGTGTTTCGCAATCACATCACCAACAGTCGACTTGTGCAGCCTTAGAAGGGCTGAAATATCCCTAACGGATTTGTTGCTCAAGTGGTATCTAAAGACCAGTCCACATTGGAAGTGACTGAACTCTCCTGCCAGATCCATTCTCCTGTTACTCCTTCCCTACTGACAGCACAATAAACCCCGCCTTCTTTTATACTGGCGTCTACGCCTCTCGTGACATCGAGTGGTCAGTTCCACAGTATAAGTTGTATCCGGATACTTTTGACCAAATGGAGTACGTCCTGGTGAAAGCTAGAAGAGCTGCAGTACGTCCAATAGTAATGAATATAAAAGTGGATGTTAATTCAAGCGGTGTTTAAAGCAGAGAGAACATGATGTAAGGAAGTACACAGATGTGCGAAAACATTACGACTACCTGCTTAATAATTTGTTTGTCCGTCCTTGGAACGAAATACATCACTGATTCTGCGTATCAAGGATTCGACACTTTGTTGGTAGGTCTGTGGAGGTATGTGGCATTAGGTGTCCACGCACGGGGCATGTAATTCGCGTAAATAACTGGCCCCTGATTTGCGTAAGCGGTGATAGACCCCGATAGCTGCTCAAATGCGTTCCACAGGATTTACATCAGGCGAATCTGGTCGTCGAGACATCAACGTGAGTTCATTATAATGCTCCTCAAACCACTGTAGCACCGCTCTGGCTCCGAGACACGGACAATTATACTGCTGAAACATGATATCATCGTCGAGGAAGACATCAAGCATGAAAGGATGCAAGTGCTTCGCAGCCGTCAGCGTGTCTTCGAGTACTACCGTGAATGCGCAGGAGAATGTCTCCCACAGCACAATACTGCTTCTGCCAGCCTGCGTCCACGGCGCGCTACACGTTTCGAGCCGCCCTTCACCTCAAAAAAATGGTTCAAATGGCTCTGAGCACTATGCGACTTAACTTCTGAGGTCATCAGTTACCTAGAACTTAGAACTACTGAAACCTAGCTAACCTAAGGACATCACACGCATCCATGCCCGAGGCAGGATTCGAACCTGCGACCGTAGCGGTCGCGTTCACATCAATGTCGGCGTTAGTAGAGACTACCACTGACCTAATGTAGCAAAAATGTTATTCATCCGATTTCTTTGGGTCAACATGTGAACACATAGGGGTAGTCAGCTGCAGAACTCCATGTTCAAAAATGCAGGATGAAAGGTGTGCTCCGAAACACTTGGGCGTGCACCAGTGTTCTTTCCTTTCGACAGAGATGCCACAGATCACATCTATCCTACTTTACACGGCGGCCAATCCTCCGAACCCCATGTTCTGTGAAGAGCCGTGGACGTCCAACCATTTAGCACCTAGTGGCAGTTTCACTGTCCTAATACCTCTACCCAGAGATGCTCACAACAGTAGCACGTGAAAATTCGACCAGATTCGCCGTTTTCGAGGTACTCGCACGTAGACTCTGCGCAATAATAATGTGCCCTTCGTCAAAGTCACTTATCTGAATTAATTTCCACATTTGTCGCCCATATCTTCGCTTGGGCGATCTCCCGCCTATGTCTCCTGCGCTTACATGCTTTTGTTGGATCACTATGGGACTTAACATCTGAGGTCATCAGTCCCATAGACTTAGAACTACTTAAACCTAACTTAACCTAAGTTAAGCGAACCAAAATGCGGCCAACATTTTCGAACAAACAGAACGTCGATTCGTCCAAAAACATTATCTGGTGCCATTTGTGTCTCCAGTGACGTCGTTCGATACACAAGTGCCATCCAGCTTGTTTCTGCACATTCGTCAAAGGTAGGCGCAGAGGGGTGGACGACTCGCAGGGAACCCACGCCGTAACAAACGGCGACGGGCCGTCTCCCCTGATAGTGTACGCTGTGTTACACTGTTCCACTGTTCCGCCAGAACCGAGGAGAATGTATATCTGTGCTGCTATGCCATTCAGATGAGGTGTTAATCTTCTCGGGGAGTGGTCTGGGTAGTACCACCTGACCCTTCTCCTCGTATTCTACATCATTCCGTGAACCATTTTGCACACAACCGTTGAACTGCCGAAACAGTTCGCACCACAAGAGCAGCAATATCTCGGACGGATTTGTCACATTCTCTCATGCCAACAATGCGCTCTATATCAAACTCATTCATTTTACGGTACAGTTCGAGCGTACTTCTGGGAGAGATCCTGCACGTCTGCTCAAGACTGATCCATTACCCTCGGTTTATAGCGACAGTAAGAGCCGCAGGCAGATTTTACCGGTAGGCGGTTTTCGGCCGCGATATCGATATTGACCTTGAACCCGCGGTCAGACATGTATAAAATGCTAACAAATGGTTCAAATGGCTTTAAGCACTATGGGTCTTGACATCTGAGGTGATCAGTCCCCTAGACTTAGAACTACTTAAACCTAACTAACCTAAGGACATCACACACATCCGTGCCCTAGGCAGGATTCGAACCTGCGACCGTAGCAGCAGCGTGGTTTCAGACTGAAGCGCCTAGAACCACTCCGCCACAACAGCCGGCTCAAATGCTAACCATTTCTGTAGAACATACTAATGTCCTGTGAATATGAACGTCCTGTCTCTAGTCGTTCAAGGTGTTCTGTTTCGTCTGAACATGAGTGTATTTTCTGCTGAGAGCGTCTTTTCTCTCTCACTGCCCAGTGTTGTGGTGAGGTCTCACTCACTTGCGACATGCCCTTTATTTTGTGGTTCTGGCGTGAGTGCCCTCCGCGTCTAGCAAGGTGAATGCGTTCTAATAAAATTTTCTTATTTTCGATCCATTACTATTCTATGCCATGACAATATGAGTGACGAACTACTGATAAATATAGAATAGACATGACGATTGACCCCGTCTTTATAAACGTACGGGACGAGAACTCTGGAGCCGCAACTTTATACATTACTGAAGTCTGCCGCACAAGTTCCTCGAGGTGGTGGTAGGCGCAACAGTGCCGGGAGCTATTAGCGGGCGCGGCTTAATGCTGCCGAGACGAGGTGGAGCACCAAGTCGCCGCTGAGTGGCAGCCGTCAGTCTGCCTGTGGCAGCCGAGTGTTTATGCGGTGTCAACACGGCGCCGGAGGGCGGCCCGCGTCACGGCATAATAGCGGCTCAGCCCCCCAGACGGGCCCTCATCGCCAATCGATGGTTGCGCCGCGCCGCACCGCCCCGAGCCACATCTCGCCAATCACTGCCTCTTCCCTGGCGCTGGCGGAACTGCAGTGCCCGACGGTCTCACCGGGGTCGTTTAAAATAACGCAAACGTCTGTGTTCTGTGGCGTATGGTGGAGGGTAAGTGCTGTTCAAATGGCTCTGAGCACTATGGGACTTAACATCTGAGGTCATCAGTCCCCTAGAACTTAGGCTAGTTAAACCTAAATAACCTAAGGACATCACACACATCCGTGCCCGAGGCAGGATTCGAACCTGCGACCATAGAGGTCGCGCGGTTCCAGACTGTAGCACCTAGAACCGCTCGGCCACTCCGGCCAGCGTACGTGCTGTTCCAGGAGCGGTGTACACGCCTGTTTGCAGGTATCTAGTAGTCCTTCAGTATCCTTAACATGGACCCTGAATCGAGGGGTGGCCAGAAGAGATTCTAACGTCTACAGCGCATCAACTTCTATCGAAATGGGGATGGTCAACATCACTGTATTAGTATAGTCGACTTTGTGCACAAGTACTGATTTAAACTCGTTTCTTTGAAATAGCTGTAACTGGCTGTGTCAGGCAAAACTAATGTAATTTCAGGTGTAAATTAATTTATTATCCCTTTTAAAAGCTGTAGAATCCGATTCTACAGCTTGGCCTACATTCCTACTCAAAGAATCAAAACAGTTCTTTATCCATGAAAATGGAAAGATTCTTTATATTTATTCGATTGTATTAAATGTTAATTGTAAATGAATATGTTACTCCAAACCAATAAAATCGCACGTGTAACACAGAAAAACTGATTCTTCAGGTTCTCGCCGACCAGAGTAGCCGAGCGGTTCTAGGCGTTACAGTCTGGAACCACGCGACCGCTACTGTCGCAGATTCGAATCCTGCCTCGGGCACGGATGTGTGTGATGTCCTTAGGTTAGTTAGGTTTAAGTAGTTCTAAGTTCTAGGGGACTGATGATCTCAAGGTGCTAAGTCCTATAGCGCTCAGAGCCGTTTGAACCATTTCAGGTTCAGTGTTCAACATCGCCAAGTTCTTCTGGTGCGTTATGTGGGACGACAGAACGAATTCTCCGGAAATATCAGGTAAAGACGGTCCTGCTCATCCGCCAAAATGCGGGGATGAGATAAAAGCGTGGTGCAGACCCCCGTCAGGCAGTTCTTAAGCGCATCTGATGACAGCAACGTGGTCGTTGGCCGAAATATTGTGGCCGTTGGACGCTGAAATCCGGCAGTTTACCCGTGAACTCTTTCGGCAGAAAAAAGAATTCTCACTAAAAAGTCCTTACAATCCGATTCATTCGCTTTTTTCGACACTCCTTCTCCAACGACCGAAGCACATCGTCTCCTATGAAAATACAGAATCGAACAATTATGCGTGTTGAATTCGGAAACAAAGTTTTATTGCCAGCTGACATGTTGCACAAGTACTGTTGGACGATCTAGTTTCATCGATACACAAGGGCAGTGACTTATAAGAAAACCCTACCTTCTGAAACATAAACAACACGCGTCTAAAGTAAACGGAGGGCGGACACACACAAGCCCATCAGCTGTCAAATTTGATAGCAATAGATTTGACCTACACTTATTTAAAAAGGCACCTAAAAAGTACCTGTTATGCAACACATTTTATACATTGAAGGATTAATTAAATAAAACAGACTAGGGGTTTGAAAAAAAAAAGTCATACAAATAAATAATAATAATAATAATATGATGATTATAAAACATCCAACATTCCACATAACACCTTCACTTTATGTTTTTTCCCTTATTTTTTCATTACTATAAATACTTACCCCCAAGCTATGCATAGCACAATACTAACACCTCTTCCTCTTTCTGAGCTCAACATCTCGCTCATTATGGAGGTATGCTGGCTCAGTTTCTCAGGATAGCAAATGGGAAGTTGCGGTACAGAAAATAGCCCAGAGATCACCAGTGTGTGTGTGTGTGTGTGTGTGTGTGTGTGTGTGTGTGTGTGTGTGTGTGTGTGCCGGTTTGTGTGCGTAGTGAGTGAAGTGTAATAAGACAATGTGTGTATAGTGTGTGTGCAGTAACTGATGGTGAGATATGTGTCAACAGCGTGGCATTAAATTATTTAATAAGTTATTTGTAAAAAAAAGTATTGTATACCAGGAGTAAATCTAAAGATTGTCTCTAACTAGAAGTCTGTAAATATATGTGTATACGAATTAGTTTATTTTTAAATTGGTCTAAACTTGTAAAAAGATATCCACGGATGAATGAAGCTACTACTACCACTACTTCTACTACTATACAAGTGATGTCTAAATTCGTTTTGTTGAAGATAGGGGTAACTGAAGATGTTAGTCAAAACTATGTAATACCACCTGCAAACAGAAAAAAATCATGTCACTCAAAAATCTGTGGAACCTAATTCATCTAATTGCCGTATATACCTCTTAAAACAACCAAGACAGTTCATCACCCACGGAAACAGAAGGGAAACAAATTGCATAATTCTTATTCGATGACATTATATTCAGTTACTATCCGACATACAGGACAAATACTGGAGGATAATACGATTTCATGGATCCCCAAGTTACGTGACTTGCATTAAAACACTAAATTCTCAAGCATAAATAGTTCGCGAAAATTCAAGTAATCAAAGAAACAGACAAATGCAGTCGCTGCAGCTGCTCCCAGCCAATACGATCAAGTCGCAGATTGTAGTAGGCTAATACACTCCCCGCATAGTGTCGCACGGTAAATTTGATCACTTCAAACATAGAAATTTTTATTAACCGTAGAACTGCAAGTAGGGGATTTCATAATTTGCACTGAAAGGTTTTTAGTGGGCATTTGTAATGTAAAATTTCCAGAAAATCTGTAGAAACCAATTTTGAGAATTTATTTACATTGTGGTGGGCTTTTTGGTGTAGTACGTAATAATAATGACGATTAAGGGCAGTTCTAAATTTTATCAGTAGCTGTTTGGCGCCAGCTGGGAACATCAAAGTATTTGTAAACATTGTTCTGATGCAAACTGTCATTATTATAAAGTTATCTACCCACAATGGTACAGTAAGTTATTACCCCTACAAGGATACACCGATAAATTAGGCGCGCAGTCCGGAACCACGCGATTGCTGCGGTCGCAGGTTCGAATCCTGCCTCGGGCATGGATGTGTGTGATGTCCTTAGGTTAGTTAGGTTTAAGTAGTTCTAAGTTCTAGAGGACTGATGACCACAGATGTTAAGTCCCATAATGCTCAGAGCCATCTCTTTTTTTTTTTTTTTTTTTGATAAATTAGGTAGATCTCAGTAATAATACAGTAATCCTTAATTAGTAAAATAAGGTAAAGGAATTTGCATCTTATGATATCAACAGTGTTCAAAGACTTCTTGTTTTTTAAACAAAGTGTATTTAATACACATTTTGCGCATACAATCTAAAATGGTTGCGTTAGCTGAGTTGTATTTCGTGACTGAGGTAATCCTCCTGGGTTTCAAGTCGAAACTTTAATACTGCTGTTCTTTCGGTTTTAACACAAGCACAACGTGAGCACGCGCCATCGGGTTGTTCGACCGTCCTCACACGGGACGAGGCAGCGAACGTTGACGTGGACGTGGAGGGGCAATCCAACATTACGAGACACGGCGCCCGCGTCACGTGTGACGTGCTGGTGAACGTGATTTGAAACTGGAGCGCTATCCAACGGCAGCTGTCGGCTGCATCTCACCACAAACCACACACTTCGTTTACGAAAATGGACGCGCCTGAAATTCTTGCGTTAACTCTATTAAAACGCGCATTTCGTACCTTGTTCGTGTCCTAGTCATGTTGTTCTGTCTGTGATATACAGGAATAAAAATTTCAATGTACATGAGCATTTTGTAACGCAAAAAGGGATAAGCTGATGTCCAGTGAGTAAGGACATGAACTTATAAAACTTCACAAAATCGAACAAACTCACTACTGAAAGAGAAATAGAGAGGAGGGCGGGAGAGAGAGAGAGAGAGAGAGAGAGAGAGAGAGAGAGAGAGAGAGAACCCTTATATTTTCATAACATGGAATATTACAGAAAAAAAGGGAATAGGATACAGAAGACATGAACACCCTGCACATTGTCTTGTAACTTGGCGCTTCTATCAACTACCAACTACCACTTCTCTACTAACCGCTTGTGTATTTTATGATATGATCTCCTGAAGGCTTTAATCGCCGACATGTTGTTAGGTGACGTTTAATTATAACAAATACTACAAATAACGACGTATTTCTCATGGATATTCATTGTGTCGTTGCCTTAAAACAGTGTCCTTTCACAGAACGCTTCTAATAACACAAAAAGTAAATACGAAAACATTTTAATCACCAATATGACGTTTCCCATCATTTTATTACAGCAAATAGTACCAATAACGCAGCTTTTGGAGAGATCCTCAATGCGCCTGGTGGTTAGTAATAACAAACAGTCATACAATGTACGTTGAAACGTAAAAATCAGCAAATATGAGATTCAGCTGAAATCTACAAATAGAACATGGCGCCTGGAAACTTCCGCTTGTGACGTAGAGGTCATTCTTGCCTCTTATTGGTTCATCCTTTCGTAGCATGTTGCCGAAATAACACAGAACTTGTTATGTACACTACTGGAAATGGAAGAAAGAACACATTGACACCGGTGTGTCAGATCCACCATACTTGATCCGGACACTGCGAGAGGGCTGTACAAGCAATGATCACACGCACGGCACAGCGGACACACCAGGAACCGCGGTGTTGGCCGTCGAATGGCGCTAGCTGCGCAGCATTTGTGCACCGCCGCCGTCAGTGTCAGCCAGTTTGCCGTGGCATACGGAGCTCCATCGCAGTCTTTAACACTGGTAGCATGCCGCGACAGCGTGGACGTGAACCGTATGTGCAGTTGACGGACTTTGAGCGAGGGCGTATAGTGGGCATGCGGGAGGCCGGGTGGACGTACCGCCGAATTGCTCAACACGTGGGGCGTGAGGTCTCCACAGTACATCGATGTTGTCGCCAGTGGTCGGCGGAAGGTGCACGTGCCCGTCGACCTGGGACCGGACCGCAGCGACGCACGGATGCACGCCAAGACCGTAGGATCCTACGCAGTGCCGTAGGGGACCGCACCGCCACTTCCCAGCAAATTAGGGACACTGTTGCTCCTGGGGTATCGGCGAGGACCATTCGCAACCGTCTCCATGAAGCTGGGCTACGGTCCCGCACACCGTTAGGCCGTCTTCCGCTCACGCCCCAACATCGTGCAGCCCGCCTCCAGTGGCGTCGCGACAGGCGTGAATGGAGGGACGAATGGAGACGTGTCGTCTTCAGCGATGAGAGTCGCTTCTGCCTTGGTGCCAATGATGGTCGTATGCGTGTTTGGCGCCGTGCAGGTGAGCGCCACAATCAGGACTGCATACGACCGAGGCACACAGGGCCAACACCCGGCATCATGGTGTGGGGAGCGATCTCCTACACTGGCCGTACACCACTGGTGATCGTCGAGGGGACACTGAATAGTGCACGGTACATCCAAACCGTCATCGAACCCATCGTTCTACCATTCCTAGACCGGCAAGGGAACTTGCTGTTCCAACAGGACAATGCACGTCCGCATGTATCCCGTGCCACCCAACGTGCTCTAGAAGGTGTAAGTCAACTACCCTGGCCAGCAAGATCTCCGGATCTGTCCCCCATTGAGCATGTTTGGGACTGGATGAAGCGTCGTCTCACGCGGTCTGCACGTCCAGCACGAACGCTGGTCCAACTGAGGCGCCAGGTGGAAATGGCATGGCAAGCCGTTCCACAGGACCACATCCAGCATCTCTACGATCGTCTCCATGGGAGAATAGCAGCCTGCATTGCTGCGAAAGGTGGATATACACTGTACTAGTGCCGACATTGTGCATGCTCTGTTGCCTGTGTCTATGTGCCTGTGGTTCTGTCAGTGTGATCATGTGATGTATCTGACCCCAGGAATGTGTCAATAAAGTTTCCCCTTCCTGGGACAATGAATTCACGGTGTTCTTATTTCAATTTCCAGGAGTGTACATACGTAGCGTAGGCCGTGCATGCTGCATAGAGCACGGCAACTCGACCTGCGGGTCGCGCGAGGCGTGTTTACAGTCTGCAGCCGCTTCCGACCGCCTCGACCTTCAATCATACAATATTTCCCAGCGTCTTTTAAGCGATGTTTGAATCACAATAGCAATATGCATTACATCACTATACGCGCCTTTTACAGAGCGTTCGAATAATGGTAAAAAAGTATAGCGTCCCATTTAAAAAACATGTACTTGCCTCATTATCTCGGTCAATATAAACGTTGTGATTATTGTGCATGTACCAACGTATGTGTCCCATAGTCGGCTATGATTCGCCGAAAACAGCATGCCGATACGTGCAATCACCCCCGGAATAATGTGGGTGTTACGTCTTACGTGACTCACCCTGTATATGTGTTTCTATCTTATGATCTTATGTCTATGAGGGCGACGGCTCTTACAAGTAGTTCATTACGGATGCACACCAAGTTAGAACTCCTATGGGAATCAGGATGAGCTGCCTGCAGTAGGAGAACGGATAGTGACTCTACTTGCATCCGACAGGATTGGGAACTGCATCGGATGGGGTGATAGCTGAGGTGGTCAGGGTGGCCGCTCGTGTTTAAGGGGAAATCCGGGCTCGAGTCCTGGTTTGGCACAAGTTTTCACATGTAGACTTCGGATTTATTTCAAAGCCCGAATGCAAATTATATCATTGGTTTCTCTAATTCGTAATTGCATAACGCACTTCACAGTTTGTTCACAGTCACAGCCCTCGTACTGTTCACATTGATGGTGCACATTGTTTCAGCCTCTAGTACACGATTTTTTTTCCTTACAAGGGAACCTCCCCATCGCACCCCCTTCAGATTTAGTTATAAGGTGGCACAGTGGATAGGCCTTGAAAAACTGTACACAGATTAATCGAGAAAACAGGAAGAAATTGTATGGAACTATGAAAAAAATAAGCAAAATATACAAACTGAGTAGTCCATGTACATTATATGCAATATTAATGTGAGGATTGATTAATGAACGCCGTGGTCTCGTGGTTAGCGTGAACAGCTGCTGAATGAAAGGTCCTCGGTTCAAGTCTTCCCGGCAGCGAAAATTTTAATTTTTTATTTTCAGACAATTATCAAAGTTCAAGCACTTACACAAAATCAACTAAGTTCTCCAAAATTCCAGGACATGTTCAGATTTGCTTGGACATATGCAGGATTTGACGGTCTACACGCGGAAAAAATTGAAAACGTTAAAAACATATCTTTTGACAGAGCACAAGGAAAACTGTGCGACTGCCAAACTGTTGCTTTCATTTGTTGCAGTTTATGTGACAAACTCTTATGTTTTCATCACTTTTTTGGGAGTGATTATCGCATCCACAAGAAAACCTAAATCGCCAAGTGTACAAGTTAGGTGGGTCGACAACATTTTACTGTCATGTGACGCACATGCCGTCACCAGTCTCGTATAGAATATATCAGACGTGTTTTCCTGTCGAGGGATCGGTTGACCTATGACCTTGCGATCAAATGTTTTCGGTTCCCATTGGAGAGCCACGTCCTTTCGTCTACTCATCGCACGGTTTTGCGGTGCGGTCGCAAAACACAGACACTAAACTTATTACAGTGAACAGAGACGTCAATGAACGAACGGACAGATCACAACTTTGCGAAAATAAAGAATTAAATTATTTCACCCGAAGGAAAACTTGAACCAAGAACCCCTAACTCCGCAGCTGCCCACGCTAACCACGGGACCACGGCGCTCCTGAGCCCGCCATATCCTTGATGTTGCCTATCTTGCACATGGACTACTCAGTTTGTATATTTTGCTTATTTTTGTCATAGTTCCACACAACTTCTTCCTGTTTTCTCGATTGATCTGGGTTCAGATTTTCAAGGCCTATCCACTGTGCCAGCTTATAACTAAATCTGAAGGGGGTGCGATGGGAAGGTTCCCTTGTTAGTACTTACAAAAAGGTCCTTATTCATTCAGTTGGGCGTTATAATATAATTCTACTAAACTCTTCCCTCTTTTCACTAATTCAAGGTTGATTGCGACCAGCCCGTCTGTTCCAATCGATCTATTCCAAATCATTTTCTTCACATAAAAATTACTTTGTAAATTATTATAATCTAAAATTGTTCGTATAAAACTTCGTTCTGAGGTAACATAAGAGGCGAATTCGGCCACTACATGAAATTACTTGAAATTGTCCGTCCCTTCTAATATCGATCTCTTTGCTTAGTCACTTTATCAGCTTTCTTTTTGTGGTTAAGGTTTCGTATTTGGTTTCTCTTTTAGAAATTATCCTCAGTGTCACTAGTACGTATTCGAAGTTACACTACTGGCCATTAAAATTGTACACAACGAAGATGACGTGCTACAGAACCGACAGCAAGAAGATGCTGTGATATGCAAATGATTAGCTTTTCAGAGCATTCACAGAAGGTTTGCACCGATGGCGACACCTACGACATGCTGACATGATGAAAGTTTCCAGCCGATTTCTCATACACAAACAGCAGTTGACTGGCATTGCCTGGTCAAACGTTGTTGTGATGCCTCGTGTACTATCACGTTTCCGACTTTGATAAAGGTCGGATTGTAGCCTATCGCGATTTCGGTTTATCGTATCGTGACACTGCTACTCGCGTTAGTGACTGTTAGCAGAATATGGATTCGGTGGGTTCAGGAGGGTTATACGGAACACCGTGCTGGATCCCAGCGGCCTCGTATCACTAGCAGTCGAGATGACAGGCATCTTATTCGCAAGGCTGTAACGGATTGTGCAGCCACGTCTCGATCCCTGAGTCAACAGATGGGGACGTTTGCAAGACAACAACCATCTGCATGAACAGTTTTCGGATGAATCCAGGTTCTGTTTACAACATCATGATGGTCGCATCCGTGTTTGGCGACATCGCGGTGAACGCACATTGGAAGCGTGTGTTCGTCATCGCCATACTGACGTATCACCCAGCGTGATGGTATGGTGGCCATTGGTTACACGTCTCGGTCACCTCTTGTTCGCATTCACGGCACTTTGAACAGTGGACGTTACATTTCAGATGTGTTACGACCCGTGGCTCTACCCTTCATTCGATCCCTACGAATCCCTACATTTCAGTAGGATAATACACGACCGCATGTTGCAGGTCCTGTACGGGCCTTTCTGGATACAGAAAATGTTCGACTGTAGGCCTGGCCAGCACATTCTCCAGATCTCTCACCAATTGAAAACGTCTGGTCAATGGTGGCCGAGCAACTGGCTCGTCACAATACGCCAGTCACTACTCTTGATGAACTGTGGTATCGTGTTGAAGCTATATTGGCAGCTGTACCTGTACACGCCATCCAAACTCTGTTTGACTCAATGCCCAGGCGTATCAAGGCCGTTATTACGGCCAGAGGGTGTTTTCTGGGTACTGACTTCTCAGGATCTATGCACCCAAATTGCGTGAAAATATAATCACATGTCAGTTCTAGTATAATATATTTGTCCAATGAATACACGTTTATCATCTGCATTTCTTCTTGGTGTAGCAATTTTGACGGTCAGTAGTGTACATACAGTTTGTTCGCCGGAAAGCATTGAACGTTTCCACGAGACTACGGTAACAAGTCCACGGAATTCAACTAGCCGTCTATCCTCCCAACTAAATGTCAATCAAACGTCATGCCAGTACATGTTTAAGCTGTAACATATGCATGCATACGAAGTAATATTGATGCAAGCATTAAAACCTACGGATTCCGTAGAACGATAACGCTGTTGCGAATGGTTCCTCAGCAATATCACTCATGGTTGTCTCGATCCAAATCTTTGCTTCAATTCAGACGAAGCATGGCTTCACCTTAGCGGGGACGTTAACGCATAAAACACACGCTGTTGGTCAACAGGCAACCCCATACAACGCTACGAGGTGGCTCTGCATGATTTGAAAGTAGGCATTTGGGGCAGTTTCAGGCCAATGGATTGTAGACGCCGTTTTAGTTAACAACACGGTGTATTCTCAAGTGTATATAACGGAATTGTTTCGACTATTAATTGCGCAGCTAGCGGAGGAAGAACGGGAATATTCATTTTTCCAGCAAGATGGCGTTACGACGCGTACTTCACGGTTATCGGTTTCATACGCCCACGAAGCTTTTGGATAAAAACGTATAGGTTCCTCACGGTCTGTCTAACTGCGATTTTTATGTGGAGGAGGGCGGGGGGGGGGGGGGGGAGGGTAATTCAAAAGGTTCAGGATGCAGTAACAACCTGCATATTGTGACGAGTTGCAAACAAACACTTGCAACGCGATTGCGGAAATCACATCAGATGAACTGACCATAGTTTCGGGAAACATGATGAGACGTAGTGAATGGTGAATCGAAATTGATGTGAACATTTTCAGCACATCCTGTGAACTAGTGACTCACTGAATGTTCAGTACATTGTTTTTTAATAATAATAATTTATTACTCTGTCTTCCATATTTACAATAAGCGACTGAATTGTGTGTGTGTGTGTGTGTGTGTGTGTGTGTGTGTGTGTGTGTGTGTGTGTGTGTGTGTGTTGTTTATAAGACCTAGGGCCTCTTTCATTTTGACCACCCTAAGCTTGTTGCCAATGTGATTCAATCTGCACTGGAGCAATGGTAGGGAAAATCAAAGAAAATTTGGAAGCCAGATTAAAGTTCACGTTATAGAAATAATAATTTTATATTTACTGGTGAAATTGTAATTCTGTCAGAGTCGGCAAGTGGCTTTGGAGAAGTTGAACGGCACAGACAGGGTCTCGAAAATGAGTGTATAAGGTGAATAGCAACAAAACAAAAATGATGGAAGCAAAACTACAGTGAAAGCTGAGGAAAGTCGGTTTGGAAATCAGACACTAAAAGTAGTTAACGAATTATCTTAGCTGGGCAGTAAAATAACTGGTGATGGCCGAAGAAGCGAGAATATAAAATGCACACTGTCAAGGGCAGGAACAGCAATTTTGTAAACAAACAGTTAAAAACACAATCCCATACAGAACGAAGTTTACACAATTAAGAGACAAGTGACATACACGACTTCCCTCTCTTAGGTAACTGACGACGAATGTGACACAAAAGGGATCCGGTCGCAGAATTAACAGAGCGAGGTGGCATAGTGGTTAGTGCACTGTACTCGCATTCGGGAGGACGACGGTTCAATCCTGCGTTCGGCCATCCTGATTTAGGTTTTCCGAGATTTCCATAAATCGCTCCAGCCAAATGCCGGGATAGTTCCCTTGAAAGGGCACGGCCGACTTCCTTCCCCGTCCTTCCCTAATCCGATGAGACCGATGACCTCGCTGTTTGGCCTCTTACCCCAAACAACTCAACCCTGCAGAATTAAGTAACGTAAATGTTCCAAGACTTTTGTACAGAAGAGCACGTCCTAGATAGGATTATTGCCGCATACAAGGAGAAGAACATTTTTCAGGCGTTCAGCCTTTTGCGAAACTTAAACTTGGACGATAAACTTTTCGGAAAAGAAGAAAAAAGAAGCTTTTGAAATGTGGTGCTGCAGAAGAATGCTGCAGCCTGGGTGGACGGATCATCGGACAAATGAAAAGAAATTTGTGGAACAACTCAGCTAAACGAAAGGATCGGTTCATCGGACACATTCTGAGGCATCGACGAATCTTTAATCTGGTAATGGAAGGAAATGTTGTAGGTTAAAACTATGGTGATGTTGTGTATAGAGAAGTCACGACGCGAGTAAATTGTAGTGAAATGTAGTGCAACGCATGTCGCGGGGATTGGCCATTGACCCTCAACATATAAAGTATAACCTATTACGTATACACAAAAACCCTTTACTATATGACACCACGACTGCTGAACAGTCACTGAGAGCATGTATTTTATCAACTGTCTAGGAGTATGTGTACGGAGCGATCTGAACTGGAACGACAACATAAAATTAATCGCGGGTAAGGCAGATGAATGACTGAGATTTATTAGAAGGATGCTCAGGAAATTAATGCGCTTTAGTCTGGGATCAGTACCAGATAGGACAGATAGAGGAAATAGGGCAGACTCACATTTGGACCCAGGTTCATTTAGAAAGCGCGTAGGCGTCACGGAGATTCTGTCAAATCCAGTGGCAGACGCCGCAAGAGAGGTTTTTTGCATCACAGTGTGGTTTAGTAGTCAAGTTCCGAGATCGTACGTTCCCAGAAGAGTCAACCAATATATTACTTCTGCCCACGTACATCTCTCGAAACGACCACGAATATAAAATTTGGGAGATTCCAGTTCACATGGAGGCTTACCAGCACTCGTGTTTTCTGCAAATCGAGCGTGACTGAAGTAGGAAAAGGGGTAGTTGACACTGGCGCACAAAGTACCCTCCACCATACATCGGAAGCTGGCTTGCAGAGTATAGATGTAGATGTAGATATAGAAGATAATAATGTGAACAGAAACAGTGACAACATCTCTTGTGGAGAACGTCACAGTAGGTAGTGTGCTTCAGATTCGAATCCTGCCTCGGGCATGGATGTGTGTGATGTCCTTAGGTTAGTCAGGTTTACGTAGTTCTAAGTTCTAGGGGACTGATGACCTCAGAAGTTGAGTCCCATAGTGCTCAGAGCCATTTGAACCATTTTTTTGACACTAATCATTCCGTTCCCTGTTCCACTCGCAAAAAGGGGGAGGGGGGGCGGGGAGGGGGGGGGACGACGACTGTCTATATGCCTCCGTATGAGCCCTAATTTCTCGTGTGTTATCTTCGTGGTCCCCACGCGCAATGTATGCTGACGGCAGTAGAATCGTTTGGCAGCCAGCTTCAAATTTCGCTTCTCTAAATTTTCTCAGTAGTGTTTCTCAAAAGACCGACTCCTTCCCTCCAGGGGTTTCCATCTGAGTTCCCGAAGCATCTCCATAACACTTGCGTGTTGTTCGAGTCTACCGGTAACGAACCTAGCAGCCCGCCTCTCCATTGCTTCAATGTTTTCCTTCAATTCGACCTGGTATAGTTCCCAAACACTGGAGCAGTAGAGAAAAATAAGTTACACCAGCGACCTATATGAGGTCTCCTTTACAGGTAAACAACTTTTTCCCGAAATTCCCCCAGTAGACCAAAGTAGAACATTCACCTTCCCTACCGAAGTTTTCCATGCTCTTTCGATTTCATATCGCTTTGCGACGTTACGCCCAGATAGTATTAAGACATAACTGTGTCAAACTGGACATTAGTAATACTGTATCCGAACGTTACAGGTTTGTTCTTGTAATCATCCGCACCAACTTACATTTTTCCACGTTTATTGGTAGCTGCTGTTTATCACACAAACTAGGAATATTGTCTACGTCTTCTTGTAACTTCCTACAGTCACTAAACTTCGACATCTCACCTTATACTACGGCATCATCACCAAACGACGGCAGATTTCTACCACCCTGTCCTACAAATCATTTGTGTACACAGAGAACTACAGTGGTCCTATCACACTTCCCTGCGGCACTCTTGACGATGCCATTCTCTCTGATGAACATTCGCCGTCGAGGACAACATACTGGGTTCTATTAGTCAAGAAGTCTTCGGGCCACTCACATATCTGCGAACTTATTCCATGTGCTCGTACCTTCGTTAACAGCCTGAACCGGGCACCGGGTAAAATGCTTTCCGGAAGTCTAGAAATGTGGAATCTGTGTGTTTCCTTTCATCCATAGTTCTCAGTGTATCATGTGAGAAAAGAGCAAGGCTAGTTTCATACGAAAGATGCGTTCTAAAATCATACTGATTCGTGGAAATAAGTTTCGCAGTCTGAAGAAAGCTAAATATATTCGAAATGGGATTATGTTTACGGATACTGAAGCAAATAGAAGTTAAGGATACTGGTATGTACTTTTGCGGGTCTGTTCTTTTACCATTGTTATATAATGGAGTCAGCTGCGCTTCTTTCCAGTGATAGCCACATGGGAATTTGTGTTGGGTGAGAGATTCACGATAAATGCAAGCTGAATAAGGGGCCAATGCCGTAGAGTACTCTTCATAGGCCGAGCGGTCCTAGGCGCTTCAGTCCGGAACCGCGCTGCTGCTACGGTCTCAGGTTCGAATCCTGCCTCGGGCATGGATGTGTGTGATGTCCTTAGGTTAGTTAGGTTTAAGTAATTCTAAGTCTAGGGGACTGATGATCTCAGATGTTAAGTCCCATAGTGCTCAGAGCTATTTGAACCATTTTTTACTCTTCATAAAACAGAACTGGGATTCCATCCGGACCTGGTGATTTATTTGCTTTCAAATCTTCCAGTTGTTTCTCTACGACAGGTACACTTATTAATGTGTCGTCCGTATGGGGGTCTGGCCGATGGTCAAATAACGGTATGTTTGCACGATTTACTGTGTGAAGGATTTCTTGAGCTTGAAATTTAAAACTTCGCCTTTCCTTTTGGTATCTTCAACTGCCAGACCAAACAAGTCAAAAAGGGACTGAATGGAAGGTTTAGACCCGCCGCAATGCGTTGTACACAATGCGACACCATTCATCAGTAGTTCACGCTTGGCGATCACAGAACCACTGCAGAGGCAGCCGTTTGAGTTGTGTCAATGGAAGCATACGCATGGGACAAATTCCCTTGTCCGGTTGTCGTCAGTCACCTGCCAGTTGTGCGGGATGACACAGAATGTTGCGGGGAGTCCATTAATTGTTCCCGGATGGCAAGTGCAGATGTGAAGTGGTTACTTTGTGCTCCATGCACGATATGACGATTCTCCCTTGTGGTGGTCAGAAGTGATAGACCTGGAATCTTAACGATGATTACAACTGTTGCCACGTTTCCATGCAGCCCAACATGGGACCACTGTCACATTCGAATGCCCCATCAATATGAATCTTCCACGACAAGACCTTCCGACCGAGTTGAGACCTGCAGTGATGCACTTTCAAATTCTCAGATGCTGATGAGCCGTGTGTGACTCGTGTTCCCACCATCATGTATTGTGCACCCTTTTTTTAACGTACTTCCACCTCACTACATTAATGTAAATTACTACTGTCACTGAGTTGCCGCCTTGCCTGACCGTGAGCGGCGTTAGCAGCGCGTATCGATATCCTTTCTCGTAGTATCTTTGCTCGACTGCTATTACTTCCAGGTCGTTGTCTGTTGTAAGCCAGTTCGGATAGGGAGTTCGAGTCACGAGTTCGGGCTGCCATTCGATTGGAACGTGTCTGGAGCGCAGCCCGGGCCAGCCAGTCACCGGCTTGTAGCAGCAGTGAGCCCTGCGTGGACATCGCCCGCCCGACCGTTGCCGCCACGTATCGCTTAAGGTGGGCCTGAATTTTGGTGGATTGTTGGTCGGTTTGTCCGAGGACATCTCCGTGCGGCGTAGTCGACTGGGTCGCTGGCGGTCTCTGCGCAGTGTCAGAGTCTGTCTGGAGCTGTCCGATCGGTACGAGCATCGTCGCTCGCCGACCCAGGACGTGAAGGTTGAGTGTTTTTCAGCATTACGTTTTTGGTTCAAGCGTTGCTGTTGTGGACGTTTTCCTGTGAGCAACAACCAGTTAAGTGTTCGGGATAGCCGCCGTCAGGTGGAATTGATCAAATTATTTTATCCATAGCCAAGTGCACGAGCGGAATTTGCTGCCTTGTGGCCGTCGGTGTTCTGGTTACCTGCCCTGGCCGCTAACGTAGTTTTTAGGCAGTGTCTTTTCCTCACCTGTTGTTGCTGCCCAACATGGTGTGTAGTTTTGGCACCTCAGTTCACGTACGCGTTTGTTTGGGGATAGTGATACTTGTAAATTTTTTGGGGGGATCTTGAATTCTCGTGTACTCCGTCGTGCTGAGCAAGCGGTTGGTCGGTCGGTCCGTGACTGTCCCTTGGTTGGGTTCGCACGAATTGTGTGTAGTTGGACTCATCGCCTGTCTCTCGTAAGTGAACGAGGGTAGACCGATCCGCTGGAGACTCCTGAGTGCTGTTCTCTTAATTATCCTTTTGGCAGTGTTACTGTTGTAATTTAAATGTATTTTATGTTTTTAATTTGGCAAGGTTAGTTGTGGGCCATCAGCCCTAATAGTATCTTACAACATTGTGTCCTTCTGCCATCGGTAATCATCTTAGTATATTTGGAATTTTGAAGATTTAATCCGGCGGCTTTCAACCGCTCCGCATGCTGATCTCATGATTTATCTTATTCGTAAATTTAACTGTGTGTCATGTCTTTTCAAAATTTAACTTATTCTAAAGCATCTGTTTGGGGGCCTTCAGCCGAGAAGCAAATTTAATCCTTTCAAAAATGTATTTTTGAACTAACTGATAATAAATTACAATTGTGAAATGAATCCGACTTCAACTTACTTCGCCCTTTCCCCAATCCTAATTACCTGTTAGCCCTGCGTGATTTAGCGGGCGTCGCTGCTTCACACGAGTGACGGACGTCTCCCTGTCCTTCACAGTGATGACTCAACTTCTGTCGCTGTTCTCGTCCCTTACACACTGAGATGACGAAAGCCATGGGATTGCGACCTGCACGTATACAGATGAGGGTTAAAAGGGCGGTGCATTGGCCGAGCTGTTGTTTGCACTCAGGTGATTCATGTTAAAAGGTTTACGACGTGATTGTGGCCTTTCGGCGGGAGTGGTAGTTGCAGCTAGACTCGTAGAACATACCTTATCGTAAATCGTTAGGGAATTCAATATTCCGAGATCACAGTGTCAAAAAGTGCAGAGAATACCAAAGTTCATGCATTACCTCTCACCACGGATAACGCAGTAACCGACGGCTTTCACTTAACGACCGAGAGCAGCGGCGTTTGCGTAGAGTTGTCACTGCTAACAGACAAGCAACACTGCACGAGAAAATCGCAGAAATCAATGTGGGACCTACGATGAACATATCCGTTAGGACAGTGTGGCGAAATATGGCGTCAATGGACAATGGCAGCAGACGACCGAAGCGAGTGTCTTTGCTAACAGCACGACATCGCCTGCAGAGCCTCTCCTTGGCTCGTGACCATGTTGGTTCGACCCTAGACGACTGAAAAATCGTGGTCTGATCAGATGAGCCCCGATTTCAGTTGGAAAGAACTGATGGTAGGATTCGAGTGTGACGCAAACCCTACGAAGCTATGTACACAAGTTGTCAACAAGGCACTGTGCAAGACGGTGGTAACTCCATAATGGCGTGGGGTGTGTTTACATTGAACAGAATAGTTCCTCTCATGCTACTGAACCGACCATTGACTGGAAATGGTTACGTTCGGCTACTTTGAGATCACTTGCAGCTATTCATCGACTTCATGTTCCTAAACAGCGATGGAATTTTTATGGATGACAATGCGCCTTGGCACCATTCCACATTTGTTCGCGATTGGTTTAAAGAATATTTTGGCCAATTTGACGGAATGATTTAGGCACCCATATCGCCCGAAATGAATCCCGCCGAACGTATATGGGACGTGATTAAAATTCTTCTGGGTATTATGCCGCGTCATTGCTAAGAACTAACAACAATAATAAACTAAAACCGGCGTTCCGGCCGAATTGCAACGGCCTTCCTCAGGGCACGACTGGTTTTGCATGGGGATAGGTGCTTCTATTTATTACAGACTATCGATGTCTGACGTCACTGTTGTAAAGCTTTTAATTGGCTCTCTAATATGATTGGATAGTCGTGACGTAAGGGAAGATGGAAGGAAAGAGGCTATTCGTGGATGTCCATGTCGTCAACGATTGGTAACTGTCCGCCAATCAGCGTTCGGTTTCTGGTCGGCAAGTTTTCCTCCTGGTGTGGGCGGAAGTGGACTGACAGTTGCTCTACAGCTGTTTGTGCAGATATGCCCGTGTCCCGTGTAGCTTCTGCCCCGCGGCCGCTCGCTGTCCGTTGGACTGGGATGGCCGGAAGCCAGGACGCCGGGAGTTTGTAGCCATCTTCTCTGTTGATGTTGTCAGGCTGCTTAATAATTTCGATCGCCTCCCGTATTTTGCGTTCTCGCATCCACGATTCTTTCGCCAGTACTCGGGCTTCCTGGAGCCTGATAGGTTGTCCACAGTCACGGTGGTGTTCCGCTATCGCCGATTTATTATGTTGTTGTAATCGTACATAGCGTTCGTGTTCTGCTACTCGTAAGCTGACAGGTCTCCCTGTTTCTCCTATGTAGGCAGGTCCGCAGTTCTTAAACACCTGCAGTGTTAAGATTGTTGACTACATCCTTGGTGGAACCTATCATTTCGTGGATCCTGTGACTGCTTCGAAAAATCGGTCTGAAACCTCATCGGCGGAGGACGTTGCCTAGCCGTTCACTGACGCCTTTTACATATGGTAAGTGTACCAGTGGAAGCTTCTCTTCTTTGCCTTCTTCTCGTGTTTTACTCCCTTTGATTTTAGCTACCTTTCTTATGATATCATAGCCGTTGGCACGAGACGTGTGTTGTAGCTCCTTTAATTCTTCTTTGATGTTATTTTCATCGGTTATCCGGTAGGCTCGGGCACTTAACGTATGCAGAACAGAATACTTTTGAGCTGGGTGGTGGTGGCTCTGTCCCAGTTTACCTTCGGCAGCTCTGTATACTTCCACATCCAGAAATAGCAAGATACCATTCTTTTCAGTCTCATGTGTGAACTTTATATTTTTTTGCAGGCTATTTAAGTGCTGGAGGAAGTTCCCCAAATCCGCTTCACCGTGAGGCCAGATAACGAATGTGTCGTCCACATATCGCAGCCAACAACTGGGACGTAACGGAGCAGAAGCTAGGGCCGTTTGCTCAAAGGCTTCCATGAAGATGTCCGCAGCTGCAGGGGAAAGCGGGGAACCCATTGCACTCCATCTAACTGTTCGTAATATTTTCCCCGCCAGGTGAAGTACGTAGATGACAGGCATAAGCGCACCAGATCGCAGATATCTGGTGGGATCAGATTCTGTAGAATGCGCATAGTCTCCTCAATAGGTTCCATAATGTCTGATGGCTTTATTCGCTGTTCCCTAATCAGTTGTATGAATGGGAAGAGTCTTTCACGTAGGAGCCTGTTTGTTTTATTATTGTTGTTAGTTCTTAGCAATGACGCGGCATAGTACACAGAAGAATTTTAATCACTATGACACCGGCCGCGGAAGCCTACGTTCTTATATATATGGGACGTAATCGAGAGGTCAGTTCATGCACAAGATCCTTCACTGGCAACACGTGCACTACTATGGGCACCTATAGAGCCAGCATTGCTCAATATTTCTGCAGGGGACTTCCAGCGATTTGTCGAGTCCATGCCAGGCTGAGTTGCTGGACTGCTCCGGACAAAAGGAGGCCCGACAGGACATTGAGAGGTATCCCATGTCTTTTTTAACCTCAGTCTATACCCAATCGGGCTTGGTAAAAGCACTAAATACGAGCTATACGAATACATTCCGGTGGCAGTTCTGACTGTCACAAAGAACTGCAACTCGAATCATTCGCTACCTGCCGATAGTGTATATGTGTATGAGGTTACAATGACGTCCGATCGTGTCTCGTAGGTGTTTCACTCTTTTGTGAGGAAGTACAATAAAAAGTTAAAGGTATAAATCGGTATACTGACATCAAAACATCAAGTTTGTACTGTTTGAAATTTTTTCATTCGAGTTTCAGCATATTTTGATCTTATTCATTACAAAACTAGTCACATATTTTTCACGTAGCTCTATCTTCGTTGTTATACTAAGGCGTGTTCGAAACAGAGTGCAGATAAAAAGTATTTATTTGAATAGCTCTTCATCCTGGTATCTATGACGTTGATCCTTTAGTTCTTGTTTCTAATGGTCGTGGAACTACGAAAAGTACTCTGGAATTGGTCATGTGAGGGTTGGGATGCAACCTCCCATAGGATTCATCCCATAAATCTCTGTCCGCCATTTTCCTTCCTCTCTACTAAATTTAGATCGCCATCCCACTATGTATCGCTCTGGGCACACGCCCTCAGATATCTGCCAATTTGATCTCCGACCTTTAGGGAGTACAATACCGGATATTTTCGTCATTTATACGCATTGCAATACATTTACTTCTGTCGATAATAAGTGCTGTTCATTTGTTAGCCCTATAACACATCTGGGGATTAAAACGGGCACTAATTATAACTGGTCTCATCAAATAGCCCATTGCTGCACAAAGTTAGGTGAACACAGGAACGAGGGTTAGGTATTGTACGACCGCGTTTCTAAAGCCTGCCTACTTAGTTTCCCTGTAGGATTTATCGTCTTGGTTCTCCCACTGCCAGCTAAAGATATGTGCCTGTAATGTAAATTAGGTGTGGCACTTTGGGGAAATCGTCACACAAAAAGACCCAATGGTAATCTCCAAATATCTTTAGTTAATGAAACACTATAAATTTGGGTAGCATTGTTCACAATGGATATTGTCACATGATCGATGTAACTATTATTGACACTTCTGCCACTTATAGAGACCTGAAAACAAAAAAAGACAGGTCTTACTACGTTGTTGTGATGCCTCGTGTAATACGTGATGCGTATCATCACGTTTCCGACTTTGATAAAGGTCGCATTGTAGCCTATCGCGATTGTGGTTTATCGTATCGCAACTTTGCTACTCGAGTTGGTCGATATCCAGTGACTATTAGCAGAATATGGAATCGGTGGGTTCAGGGGGATAATACGGAACGCCGTGCTCGATTCCAACGGCCTCGTATCACTAGCAGTCGAGATGACAGGCATCTTATCAACATTGCTGTAACGAATCGTGCAGCCACGTCTCGATCCCTGAGTCAACAGATGGGGACGTTTGCAAGACAACAACCATCTGCACGAACAGTTCGACGTTGGCAGCAGCATGAGCTATCAGCTCGGAGACCATGGCTGCGGTTACCCTTGACGTGCATCACAGACAGGAGGGCCTACGATGGTGTACTCAACGACGAACCTGGGTGCACGAATGGCAAAACGTCAAATTTTCGGATGAATCCAGGTTCCGTTTACAGCATCATGATGGTCGCATCCGTGTCTGGCGACATCGCGGTGAACGCACATTGGAAGCGTGTATTCATCGCCATACTGGCGTATCACCCGGCGTGATGGTATGGGGTGCCATTGGTTACACGTCTCGGTCACCTCTTGTTCCCACTCACGGCACTTTGAACAGTGGACGTTACATTTCAGATGTGTTACGACCCTTGGCAGTACCCTTCATTCGATCCCTGGGAAACCCTACATTTCAGCAGGATAATGCACGACTGCATGTTGCAGGTCCTGTACGGGCCTTACTGGATACAGGAGATGTTCGACTGCTGCTATGGCCAGCAAATTCTCCAGATCTCTCACCAACTGTAAACGTCTGGTCAATAGTGGCCGAGCAACTGGCTCGTTACAATACGCCAGTCACTACTCTTCTTGAAGTGTGGTATCGTGTTGAAGCTACATGGGAAGCTGTACCTGTACACGCCATCCGAGCTCTGTTTGACTCAATGTCCAAGCGTATCAAGGCCGTTATTACGGCCAAAGGTGGTTGTTCTGGGTACTGATTTCTCATGATCTCTGCACCCAAACTGCGTGAAAATGTAATCACATGTCAGTTCGAGAATAATATATTTGTCCAATGAATACCCGTTTACCATCTGCATTTCTTCTTGGTGTAGCAATTTTAATGGCCAGTAGTGTATTTTGGTCGGTGACAAAACCAAATTATGGAACGTTTGCTGCGAAATATTCCTATCAGCCAACCTCTGTTTCTTTCATAATATTCACTCCAGTCATCTTAATGTCAGCGAATTTAGCTGTAAATTCGGTAATAAAATCAGTAGTAACATAAGACATTATACTGTTTCGTACTGCATCAGCTTGTTGTTTGACATGTCTGCTTATAGTAGAGATTTGGCATTTTTTCTGAGGGGCTAACTTCTGCATAATGTGTATCTAGATGTGTTAATCGTTGGCCTAATTGTTTGAAACCGTCATCAGAATCAGAATTAAAAGGTCTCATATCTTTAGCACACCTTGCAACATACTTAACTGTAATACAAATTTTTATTACTGAGGGAAACTAGGATAATGGAATGTAGTCGAATTAAATCGGGTGATGCTGCGGGAATTAGATTAGGAAATGAGACGCTTAAAATAGTAAATTAGTTTTGCTATTTGGGGAGCAAAATAACTGATTATGGTCGAAGTAGAGAGGATATAAAATGTAGACTGGCAATGGCAAGGAAAGCGTTTCTGAAGAAGAGAAATTTGTTAACATCGAGTATATATTTAAGTGTCAGGAACTCGTTTCTGAAAGTATTTGTATGGAGTATAGCCATGTAGGGAAGTGAAACGTGGACGATAAACAGTTTAGACAATAAGAGAATAGAAGCTTTCGAAATGTGGCGATACAGAAGAATGCTGAAGATTAGATGGGTAGATAACATAAGTAATGAGGAGGTATTGAATAGAATTGGAGAGAAAAGAAATTTATGGTACAACTTGACTAGAAGAAGGGATCGGTTGGTAGGATATTTTCTGAGGCATCAAGGGATCACCAATTTAGTATTGTAGGGCAGCGTGGAGGGTAAAAACCGTAGAGGGAGACCAAGAGATGAATACACTAAACAGATTCGAGAGGATGTAGGTTGCAGTAGGTACTGGGAGATGGTGAAACTTGCACAGGATAGAGTAGCATGGAGAACTGCATCAATCCAGTCTCTGGACGGAAGACCACAACAACAACATTACTGCGGGTATCCATGAACGAGCTCCGACCTACCAGTCGAGTTGAAACTACCTTCTGAAGTGGAATAACGACCTGCATTAGTTGGGCTGCTGAGGCGCAGGCCGCTCCACAAAGAACTCAGATATTCACTTAAAATGTTACAAAACATTTTATTTAACGCTCTTAGAAAAATGACTGGCTCTAGTATTCAGTCTTGGGTACTGACACTCCCATAATTCAGTATTGATAAACTGCATGAAAGAAACTCGCTAACTATGAAATAAAGAACTGGCAAAAGTGAACCAGATTTTCGTTACAAAGTGTTCGGTATGCACAGATTAATGCGGACATTATACATATTTTAGTTGAGCACACTACAAAGAACATCTAATTGAAATTTTAATTGAAGTGTAGTACTGGTAAGTTAGACAAAGTTATCTGTTAAGGAAATGGGGTCGATGGTAATAAACTTTCTACCATTCAGCATGAACAACCCCCTCGTGAATAAGAAAGATAGTGCTATTGTTCCGGAAGGAGAAATGAAATTAAATGCAGCTTTGTCTGTCCGCCTGGTTACGGATGGACCTACATGGGTTTATTGGAATACTGAAAATTCACAACTTTTTCCATCCTAACCAGCCAATGCCTCTAGGCATTCTCACAATAACGGTTGTGCTTTGAAGAGCGAACTGAGAATTGTGCAGATGGATGCCAGTGTAACTCGTCTGCCAGTTCAGGCAGCCTCACCAGCTGCAAGAAGTCCACGTGTAAATATCTTCTCAGAATCTCCACCCGAAAGTAAGTCTTCTTCGTCCTGCTTCCGCTATGTGAAGGTAGAACATGTCTGCCGTATCTGCTCTGCTCAGCGGTCTAAAAAGCACCTACCAATGAAAAGTTCACTTAAATCTAAAGAATGGCATAATTGTTGCGTTACTGTTTTTCTCCCACAAAAAAATGTGTAAACGCCGTTTTCCAAGAGGCCGGCCTTTCACCTGCTCTGTTCCGAGAATTTCTGATCCGCGAGCCCACGGCATCGTCTCGCTTCTTTATTCCACCAACGCATTGGCTTTTCATGTACAAAAAGTCAGAAAATGGCTCCTGGTCTCCAATTCTAGCTGCTTTTAAAACACCAAACGAATTGCTTTCTCGTTTGTGGATAGAAAAGAAATCTCCCGTCCCAATAGGTCTTGCCATCTGTTTGTGACAACGTGCTTACCCCAGACTTGACAAACACAGGAAATGAATCTGGATAGTGCGACTTTTTTCGAGAGACGCGGGCATACAGCGATTTGCTCAAATTGGTCCCCCTTCCACTTGCCTTCTGGGAACTCACCGGGCAAGGTACAAAGCCTTCAGCAGTAAGTCCTTTGACCGAAGGTTCTAGCTATAAAACGGTTGTTTATTTGCTGTGGTGAGTCTCCAAAGGTCATCGTTTGTAGCTTTCTGATAGAGTCTCGAATTGTGCACTGTTTTCTAAAGCACGAGGAAAAAGTTTGCTATAAGCGCCAGAGCGACGCCGAGCTTAAACAATATGGTCCTGACCTCTAAGGTGTGAGCGTTGGGGTGGGGGCGTTTAAAGGTCACTTTTTTACGTTTTTCTTGAAACTCGAAAACCGTGACTTCTAGCGAAAATGTTGTGTTGTTGTTATTTGTGGTCTTCAGTCCAGAGACTGATTTGATGCAGCTCTCCATGCTACTCTATCCTGTTCAAGCTTGTTCATCTCTCAGTAGCTACTGCAACTTACATCCTTCTGAATCTGCTTTTAGTGTATTCATCTCTTGATGTCACTCTACGATTTCTACCCTCCACTCTGCCCTCCAGTACTAAATTTGTGATCCCTTGATGCCTCAGAAAATATCCTACCAACCGATCCCTTCTTCTAGTCAAGTTGTGCCACAAATTTCTCTTCTCCCCAATCCTATTCAATACTTACTCATTAGCTATGTGATCTACCCATCTAATCTTCAGCATTCTTCTGTAATACCATTTCGAAAGCTTCTATTCTCTTCTTGTCCAGACTACTTATCGTCCATGTTTCACTTACATACATGGCTACACGCCATACAAATACTTTCAGAAACGACTTGCTGACACTTAAATCTATACTCGATGTTAACAAATTTCTCTTCTTCAGAAACACTTTTCTTTCCATTGCCAGTCTACATCTTGTATCCTCTCTATTTCGGCCATCATCAGTTATTTTACTCCCCAAATAGCAAAACTCCTTTACTACTTTAAGTGTCTCATTTCCTAATCTAATTCCCTCAGCGAAAATGTTCCCCAGTGCAACATTAAAGTACGCTTAATTTCCTACAAAAAAGGTGCTATTCAGTTTTTCTCTAGGACCAATAGTTTTCGCGTTACAAGGGGTGGAAAAATAGCAAATTTATTCAAATAATGTTTTAATGGTATAAAATTAATGTTTATTGTTAAATGAAGTTGATTAAGACCAAATATTAAATGGGTATAGCTAATTTACTTACATGAGACCAGTACTGAGCGATAAATTTTGTACTGAGTATGTGACTGGTGGCAGCGGTTGAGCGGGTGAGGGTTTGGTTTGAGGGGGGGGGGGGGGGTGCGATGGACCGTAGAAGATAATGTAAGGCGTGACGTGAAACGATGTCAAGCATTTCCCTCAGTTGCGCGTCTGCAAAACGAAGAGAGAATTAGTGAGTTCTCACTCCACTTACCCTATTACGTCGCAAGAAACAATTACAGGGTGTTTCACCAAGTTACACCGACCCTTCCACAGTGCACCTCGTAAATCACTGGCGGCACAGTGCACAGACACACCGGGAGATTTTTGACATGTCGCAAAATGAGTTGTGTGAGGACACGTGTGAGAGGTGTTTATTTTCCACAAGTGCATTAACACTAAATGGAATTTAGATACTAGTTATCAACAGAACTACAACAGAATCTACATACATCTCTGCACACCACGTTGCACCGGTATGCGGGAAAGTGATTGCTAGGCACGCTGTACGTTTGTTGCGGCTTATTTCTGGGAAAGACCTCCTCGCTCTTCAATTTACACACAGCATTTTTCTGTCCAGTTTTGTTATGCGAGTACACAAAACAACTTTACTGTTGAGTGATTTTAGTGGTTCCCTCTACCTTTACAAGGCATGTTAACACCTCTCACTTTTTGTTTATTCTGACATTTAATGGTTTAGATAGGTTCACGAATCAAAAGTTTCATGTAATAATTACTTCATCAATTGTTTCAGTTTATGTGATGGTGCACAAAGAGCACGAAACGCGTTAGTGATTGCTAAATATTGCAGCAGAGACTGTCTTATATTTGGAATTAATTTTATTAAGTTATTCGTTATTTGCAGTGATTAAGAGAGTCTGTACATGAAATATGTTCTTATAAACAATGACGGAGAAGTGTTTGATCTGTGAGTGTGATGTTGTCAGTCACCAATGAAATGTTTGTGGAAAAGGAATACGTGAATTGCTCGCTCCATTAAAAGCTCAGATGGTTTGGCACAACGAAGAGGCATAACTGATTCCTTACTTTTGAATACATTGTGGGAGTGAACAGTGATCAATGTTGTTGCAAATATTTATCATCAAAAACAGTCTTGATCACAATTTATTTATTCCGGTGACTGGTTTCGACCACTACTGTGGTCATCTTCAGACCAATGAGTAAGAACCTCCTTCTAGTAGTAATTCACTACTATCAGTAGTGATTTACCACCAGAAGGAGGTTCTTACTCATTGGTTCTAACATGACGGTAGTGGTCGAAACTCGTCCCCGAAATAAATAAATTATGATCAAGACTGTTTTTGATAGTAAATATTTATAACTGACTCCATTCCAGAAAAGTGGGTTGGAGGACCTCTTGGAGCGACCGCCATCAGCTCATCATTAGAGTAGTTTACTGGAGTGATTTTTTTCTAGTCAGGACCAGCATGTTGATCGCCTGGTGTCACGACAAATTAGAGATGGACAAGACAGTATAAAGATCTATGAGAGGTTCAGCGACCATCCTCATTTTCCTAAAATAAATTCAATAATGTCTCTCTCGAGAGGAGTAATTGTAAGCTCAAAAATAAATAAGTAGTTACCAAGCCCTAGAAATTGGTACCAGAATCATGCAGAGCTATATTGGTTGTAATTTTGGTGACATAAAACAGTCTAATAAGAAAGTGGAGATGTCTTTGGTTAGTAAAAATTTGGAAATTTGTGATAAGGTTTTACAGGACCACACTGCTGAGGCCATCGGTCCCTAAGCTTACGCACTACTTAATCTAACTTAAACTAACTTACGTTAAGGACTACACACACACCCATGCTCGAGGGAAGACTCGCACCTCCAACAGGGGGCAGCCGCGCGGACAAGGCACCTTAGACCGCGCGGCTACCCTGCATCGCTTGGTTAGTATGAACCATACTGTAAAGGTGCGTGGTGAAACAGTAACTGTGGACCCTTTGACAATTTTCCAAACAACAGCCATTGCAAAAGAGAGTGATGAGGTGATGAGGGTGTTGCAAAGCTTATGGAATATGATTTATCTCCATTCATGTTGTCTCTCTTTAATGAAGGCGGAATGAGGAAAAGAAAGAAATCTCTCTGTGATGCTTTTACAGAAGGCAGTTATGCAACTCATGACCTAAAAACCGGCGCCAATGTAGTAGATGGAGGTTTCCTTCTCCACCGTGTGAAGTGGAATGTGGACACCAATATTTCTGAACTTTGCAATCAGTCTATAGCCTATGTGCTAAAACATTATGGTAGAAATTGTGCTGTGGTATTTGATGGTGATTTGAAACTTTGAGATTTGAAAATGTTATTTGAAAATGATATTTGAAAATGTTTCTGGTATCATATAGATTCATTTGAACTTAAAAATGACTCATTAATCAGTTTCTCGATGATTGATAAATTCGTACACTCTCTCAGCCTATATCACTGCATACGACCATGTGTGAGTAAACGCCAGAATACCAAGTCAATGCGTAACTCACCTCAAACAGATCCACAGAATTAAGTGCAAAAAATAGCTTGGAATTGCCGTCTCAGGAATCTTTCACGTCGTACAAATTATACATCATCATTGCTCACTATCAGGCAAAAGTAATTGTATCAGAATAGTATGCTCCATGAAATTTAGCTCTAAAACATACCACGTCTTAACACTCAATGTATTGTACACGAAACGTAATGCAACTAGAACCAGAATGGAATAGTATGGCAGATTTCCTTGCGTGATGTACTGCCTCTTGCAATTCATCAATCCTCACTCGTGCATCCCCAATGCTGTTAACCAGTTCCCACAGCAATTTAGCGATTTACAGCCTCCTTTCCACTATATCCAATCGCGTTTGTACGTGTTACAGATGAGTATTCAATAATTTATGTGTTTGTTCTATATATGCTCGTAACCCTGCAGCCATCACACGCACCACGCGTCTCACATTCAACAACTCTGTACCTAATCCCCGTATCTCTGTTGTGTGTATATCCACTAACTTCCCTATGCTTTCCTCCCTGTCGCGAATAACTGTTAAAGAATTGTTAAATCCCTCAATATCGTTTCTATCCACTGTTCCAAAAATTGTTTTCAGCAACTTCCCACCTGCATTCAACCAACCCTTCTTTACTCTTTTTCTCCTCCCTGGAATCATGCTCACGACTTGGCACAGTTGTTCCCTTATTTACTTACAAGACCTATCCAAAGCCTCATACTCTTCTTGCACATCCCGTAATATTCCGTTCTTAGATGCAACCGTTTCCACACTCGATACCACCTCCTGTAGCTGCCACATCTCGTTCCTTACCTGCAGGGTATTAAGTGCCAGACGAAGCATCCACTCGTGACTCGTGAGGACCACATCCGGTTTTTTCCCGAACAACATCCCACTTCGCAACGGCATATTCTGTACCTCGCCAGCTTGTGTCAGTTGCCAGAGGACTACGCCCCATACTATCCACTTGTATTCCATCCTGCTTCACCTACAGAATGGAGAGAGAAGGAAAAAACTCCCATCAATTCCCCCGTAATACCAATAAAATAACCCTAGACTATGCACAAAAATAATACACACATGATAATTACTGCTAACTACACATCCCTCGAACGCAACTTATACTTAATACCCGGTTTACTGTCTGTTTCTGGAGCTTCTTTTCGCTTTCTGCCAGAAGGAGAAGTACATATACACGGATCTACTACCCCCTGGAACGGCTTAACTCTACTAACGTGAACCACCGTTGTCTTGGTAGGCAATAGTAATTTTACATTGACAGGTGATGCCATTTCCACTACCTGGTACGGTCCCTGGAACTTGTTTGTGAACTTCTTCGTTCTCCCTTTTGGAACATACGGATTAGTTTTCGCAAATAGCCTTAAATGCTCACCCTCTGCTCCCAGCCTTGGACGAAGCATGTCAAAAGCTGATGGCATCTTCCACCCATACACCACTTCGTATGGCGACAATCCTGTCGACGTATGCACTGGTTACGAATTGCAAGTACACATCCCAGTCGGTGTGTTGACTATTTACATAGTGACTCAACATCTTAGCGATCGTGCGATGCACTCTCTCCGTTCGACCCTTGGCTTGCGGATGGAATGGACTAGTCCATAGTTTCTCTACCTTCATTAACTTACACAGTTGCTTCAACTGACCAGACGTGAAATTAGTACCTTGATCCGAGATTAAGGACTGAGGTATCCCATACCTGAGTAACCAATTATTAACTAAAGCTTGTGCCACTGTACTTGCTTTCTGATCTGGTAATGCGACCATGACTAAATACCTAGAAAAGTGGTCAATGACTGTTAACACATACTTATTCCCTGATACATCAATTGGGATTTGTTGTAAAGGTCTGTTTCCCTCTGGTAATCTTTGAAGCTGAATCTTTTGATGGCTCAAGTTGCGAGGTGCCGGGGCTAGAAGTGTATTTAACACTAAATTCTTCTAGAATCCACATATGTAAATGATGCTCTAAGCCCCCCCTATTCTAACTCCGACTTTTGCTGTTGCACAAGGATAAAAAAAATACGCGAACTGACTCTAATCAACCCTGCCAGTGGAGTAGAAGAAAGTTTGGCACCTGCAATAATTTAATTTGATAAATAAGTTAAATAAACGAAGGTTTCATTAACATAGTGAGGAATGATAGGGTTGCTCTAGCGATTAACAGAATGAAAGTTTTGTCCAAAATAACAATATGATTTATTAAGACTAAACACAAAATAATAAACAAAAACACTTGAAACCTTTACAATACATCAAATTGACTCAAATTGGATACTCAAACAAACGCTGTGAATGTGAAGTTGTCCCTAAACTAGATTGTGAGGATTATGATGAAGTGGTATGTGGAGCCAATTCCTTGCAACTCAAATCTTAAGAGAAAACACACAGCCAACCCAACACTAATTGCTGCTACTCAAGACAGAACAAAGTTAGAAAAAGACGAACAGGCGCGCTCTGCTGAGCTCTGATTATCACCTAGGAAAATCCCTATCTGCCGGTGCTGCGGACATACATTACCAAACTGTCTTCTTAACTGCAAGAACACGATCTGGATTACCGCAGGCGATGGCTGGTTGCTTCGACGTCCTCGACCGAAAGGCGAGAGCCGACTACCCAGAGCACCCGTACAATGCCGAACCCCGAACATTCCCGCCCCCACCACAGTGGCCGTGGTTAAACGTTCCAATCAGCAACTCGAAAGCCGGCGGAAAATTCCACTCCATTGCTGGAACACTACCATTCCACCAATGGAGATTCTTGGCGCCAATTTCTGCGCTGATTTTGCTACGTCACGGAGCTATGCCCTGAGCCAGCCAATCACAGTTACTATTTTGCAGAAAGCGCGGGAATTTTCCCGCCACAACTGCCTGGGTACACAAGTCATTCCCACGCCTCGCTGGTAGCCCGCCAGAAAGTGTTTTCGCTAAGATTCTGCGAAGTAACGGATCCTCTAGCCCAGCGGCTACTTCAGACCCCTCCAGGCGTGTCTTTTGACAATGTCGGCGTCTGCAAAGCATTCACTCGACTTCCTCACACCCGTCGGCTTAGCAGAGCCCGCCTGTCACCGGACCACCCGGGTGACGAGAGACGCTGCGTGGGAAGTCCGCGTGTGAAGGAATAGCAACTTTTCACCGCATGCAATTAGAGAGGAGAATCGTAAGATAGAAATATGAGAGGGGGCTCATGCCACCTCTCAAAGTCCGCACACTGTGCGTATGGCACACAATTCCTGACGTAATCGTCCACGTCTTGACGTTGTGTCCTCCACCAAAACTTCTCCGCTATCCGCCTATCCATAGCTCTTCTCCCGCCATGTCCTAAAAGAAAATGGTCATGCGCCTGTTGCAAAACTTCAGATCTTAACGATGCTGGTACGACGACGCGCGGGCCGTATTTCGTCGACCTGCAAAGTAACCCATCCTGTATTAGGAACTGCGGTTGCTTTCTGAACAATTGCCAATCACTATCCACGGCTTGTGCCCCTTTCCACTCATCTTCAGTTACCCCTGTTACTTGTAATACTGCCACTTTCCTGCTCACTGCGTCAGCATTGGCATGTTTCACACCTGGCTTGTGTATCACCTCATAATCGAACTCACTAGCCTACTCGCTTGGTCTTTCAGATCTAATAACCATTTCAGAGCTGAATGATCCGTCACAACCTTAAACGATCTACCGTACAAATAACATCGAAAGTATGAAATCCCGTATATTACCGCTAACAATTCCTTCTCCGTTGTGGAGTAATTTTGTTCTGCCTTCCTAAGGGGACGAGACGCGAACGCAGTCGGATGTTCTTTGCCATCAATTTTTTGCCCAAGTACAACCCCAAGAGCGTGATTAGATGCGTCATATTGCAGCATAAACTCCTTCGAAAAATCTGGAAACTTCAAAACTGGATCTGATGTCAGTATCCGTTTCAACTCTTGAAATGCTTTCTCGCACTCTGACGTCCACTGGAAGGTAACACCTTTTCTTAGCAACCTAGTAACTGGCCTCGCTATTTCTGCGAACCCCTGTACGAATTTTCGATAATAGCTTGCAAGACCAATATACGATTGCAGTTGTTTAACCGTTTGCGGAACCGGAAAATCTCGTACTGCAGAAGTGAGACGAGGATTTGTCCGTACCCGTCCTGACTGATAACATGCCCGAGATAATTTACTTGTGCTTGCGCAAAATGGCATTTGTCCCAACTTAATGTTAACCGTGCTGCCTCTAATCTTATAAATACCTCCTCTAACCGTTCCACATGCTGCTCTATATCTCTCGAAAGAAGTATAATGTCATCCAGATACACCATGCATTTTTTCGGTTTCAACCCGCGGAGGTCTCCATCCAACAACCTCTGAAATGTTGCTGAAGCGTTTTTTTAGTCCAAACGACATTCTTTTATACTCGAAGTGAACACAACGTGTCGTAAGTGCTGTTTTTGGCCTGTCCTCCGGACGTACTTCAATCTGGTGATAACCACTTCGCAAATCCATAGTGGAGAAAAATTTACATTGCCCTAGGTTGTCTAATGTTTCTGTGTTATTTCTGTGTTATTCGGAATCGGATATACGTCCGCCACTGTCCGTTCATTCAAATGTCTATAATCGCAACAAAAGCGAAATTTTTCGACCCGTCCAATGTCTTCTTTGGAACTAGGACCACGCTACTAGACCTAGGACTATTACTGTGCTGGATTATCCCATCTTCCAGTTGTTGCTCTATTAATTGCTCTACTACTGGTTGTAATTGTTTCGGTAGTAGTTTGTATGGCTTACGATACACCGGAGCGTGGTTCTCTGTCGGAATACGATGCTGTGTTATCGGTGTAGCAGGTAACGTACCCTGTGCTTCAAACAATGCTTTATACTTTAGTAATAATGCTTCCATACGCGAACGATCATTTTCTCTCAAATGATTTACCTTGTCACGAAGTGCAGATGTGCTGACGGTTTGCTTTACATCATAGTCTAGCCTCGAACTATCGATGTCCTCTGCATCCATTAACTCTACTGTGGCTATTACTAATCCCTTCGGCAGATCGACATTAACCCGCCCGAAGTTATCTAAACTCACCGGAACCATAAACTGCCCGTTTATGTCCGTTACCCGTGATACACTCCTACGAATAAAGCAATGCTTTTCGTCTAAAACCTCAAGACTCGATAGTGGCTCTACCAAGAATAACCCCTGCTGTGGCACATCGACATCCATCGGTACCCAGATCAACTTCCCTGTACCTGTTCGTACTTTGTCACACGAAATCACCTTTAATGCACTTGTACACAGTTTCGTTGGTATCACCTTAGCTATCGGTGCACCTTGCTACTCTGAAACATTTGCAACGGCTGTACCCATTGAGAACAAGTTCCCATCAAGTTCCAGCGTATGTTGCGAAAGGTCAATTTTGGCGTGATGTTTAATCAGAAAGTCCAACCCAAGTATCGCTGAAAATCCCTGTCCCACAGTTGACAACATCTCCATTTGCTCCCGGAACCACACGTTCCTTATCTTAAACTTGAGCTGTGCTGTCCCTAGTGCATCTAATTTTTTATCACCTACTGCGCGCAATCTGTATCTCGGAGCTTCCAATGCTTTCTTGCCCACGAGGTCCACACTGATAACTGATGCATGCGCTCCAGTATCCACTAAAACACTTCGCCATTTATCTTTTATCCAAACCATCAAACTCAATCCGCCTCTTCGTGCACTCTCTGAGTACCTCTTTTTACTGGGAATGCCTCCGGACGACAGGAACACTCCCTTTTCCGTTTAACAGTTTTTTACCTGCTGTATCATTAACCAGTTTTTTGGCTTTACACTGCCATGTCTTATGCCCTATTTTCTGAGAATTGAAACACTGCGGTTCCCGACATTGTCCCTTAAAATGACCTTGCTTCCCACAACGCTAACACTCTTTGGAAAACGAAAAAATTTTCTTGACATTGCGACTTCTAGTGGCGCTATCCACTTCCTGCAAATGTGTAGCTACGCGCTATGCTACTGCTAAGTCACTTGGATTTTCCATCCGTAAATCCGGCGAGACCCCTCGCAAAAATGCGTCTAAAGATCTATTCTCTGCTTCTTTCAATAGAACTTCATTTGCACTCACTCCCATCTTGCGTTAACTCATATGTGTGCTCATTCGTACTCCTAATTATGTCTGAAAATTCTTCGAGCCTTTCACCCGTTTTTTGCATCATCCTCCCCCACTTTTATCTAAAAATTTTGGCACTGTTTTGTTTCCTTAACCTTTGCAATAATCCCCCAGCCAACCCCGCGAACGTAGTAGCATCCTTTAACCCTTCGTGATATGCTACATAAGTCTTTGCGTCACCTACTAACTGTAACCTCGCCATTTGCAAACACATTTCATCCGACCAGCCACACAGTTTAGCCATACTACGTACGTCACCGATGAAAACATTCACTTCCTCTGATGTTTTACCCGAGACGAAGGTATCAAATTAGCCACTGAACAGTCTGCCACACCGGAAAAGACAGTACCCTTGCATTCTACACTATCGCTTCCCAAGCCTGATTGAGTATTTTGCAACAATTGTTGCTCCATCCTCTGCATGTGCTGCTTTTGCAACTTATTTTCTTCAATCAGTTTCTTAACTTGCTCTGTCAATGCGACTATGGGGTAACTTGTCCCGGTTGCACATGTCTCTGGCATATTCCGTGTGGTATACCTCACCCCGCAAAAATAAAATTGTATTACCCAGAAGCAAGTTAATTCCTAGCACGTCTAATGGCAAGCCATCTAGACTTACCACATTGCCCCGTTACATGACCATAGAAGCCACACATATTACAAGTGCTTGGTAAAAATTTATCGCAAGGAGCGACGTGACCTGTTAATCCACACACTACACATTTAGATGGTACAAAGTTAACGTGACTATCATTCCCACGAAACTGCGATAAGCCGACAGGGCTGCTAGACCTTACAAATGACACTCTCACATCCCTTAACGTTACCCTCGACATGTCTAGCTACACAGAAAACATAGAGAGAAGGCAGTTGCTGGACTCACCCTATTCGGTGTTTCTCGGTTCCTCCGCATGGTGCTAGTCAAAGTCGTGGCGTGGGTGCGCATGACATCAGTTGTTACACTTCTGCACCATTTGTTAGCAGCAGACACAGTCGATGCGCCAAAGACTGAGACGGCGTGGAGTTTTACAGTTATTTATTGAACTTTCTTTGAAAGGGTACAGTACCGCCCGACATTGAAAATAGGTACAACATACTTCATTATTCTTGTCTGAACAACATATTTTTTTATAATAATAACTCAATTTCAATTAATACAGCGAAGCCGGATACCAGTGTGGGAAAGAATGACTATTTATTTAATTGACCACATGTGCACTCCCACAAAATAAATCCCTACATCCAGTTTGGTGAGATCTGTGAAATGAATGAATGTATGGTCGTCTGCTAACCGCAGATAGTGAATGTGAATATATGATCATCTTTGAGACGATCCTTTGGCCACCTTTGGTGGAACCAAAGAGATGAAACTTACCGGAGCTTTGAGCGCCTGAAATGTGGCTGACCAATACGGTAGCATGGTCTTCCCCCACCTCGACAGAGGTGCGAGATGACCTGAAGAACGGCCATGTTTCAGCACTCTGCCGCTGGATCTTGTGCTGTTAAGACCTGTCTTAGTTGTGCTCCGTAGAGACAAAAGAGTGGAGACATGGTATGCATGTGGAATATTTAAGAGTAGTTTGAAATAATAGTTTCTCTATTTCAGGAACTTTTGTGGGGAGAAATAAATGTCAGGCAGGTAATATTAATGGGATCGTAGTAATATTCGGAAGTGACCAACGGTCACAATGAAACCACGTGTAGCAATAAGTTGAAATACTTCCGTGTGCTTAAGTTAAGCTGAATTACTAGTGTGTGTACAATAAGTTGAAATATTTAAGAAATAGCGTGTGTACCATAAGTTGAAATATTTAAGAAATGGCTTGTGCAGGACTTGAAATTAGAGACGAGTTGTTCCACGTGGTGAGTACTGTGTGAGTCTCAATCTGTGTATGAGACAAAGGATAAAAAGAAGTACTCGTCCATGGTATCAGTTGAGGACTCGTGTGTGTGATGAATATGTTCTTAATATTACTTTGCGAGATATGTTTCCGTGTGACGCTTGATTCAAACTATAATACTCTGAGAGAGAAGCAAGGTGAGTCAGCCGTCTATCGAGCAACGCCACTTGGCTTGCATTGCACAGGAAGACGTGCATATATCTCTAGAGCTCATAGTAGGAAAGAAGAATTACGAAGTGGGGCAGTGTCGTGTGAAACTGCGAAAAATATTAATTGAAGTGGGAAAGCTGAAAGTGATAATGTTGTGACTATTCCCTGTCTTGTATTTCATGTTGCAGTGTGATGTATGTCATGTAATTTAAGTATGTGTGGTTTGCATGGGAGAGTAGCAAGGTAGTTTCAGAGGTAGTGGGTATGCATGTTCCTTTTGTACCGATCGGTCTGGAGGAAAGTTTCGTTATGATGGTTGTGAGAGTCGAAGTGTGAGATATAGCAAAAGATCCACCATCCTATCCAGAAAGTGCACTGTAGCGTTAAATAATTACGAGACCATAAGATAGAGAATCACCAATGTTAAGCCATGCCCACTGGGCGGAATTTCTCATGTGTTATTGTTGTAGGTTATAGAATATGTGTGTTTAGGTTATAGAATTTATCGGAATAAATAAGTTAGTGAAAAGAAAAAGATTGGTGGACTTTTCCTTCGAATTGTATGTTGTCATGCTGTCCCGAATTTATAATGTGTGCGCCATTCATATTCAGTGCGGTGGCCACGTGTTGATAAAAGCCGTTAAATGAAAGAAAAAAGAAAATGTGGTATTGCCAGTGCGTAGTGAACAGTCAGAGTTCTGCAAATTACTGATAGTCAGATGTGCGTTTCCGTTGCGTATTATTCATACAGGAGGTTGATTAGTGACTTAATTGTGAGTACGAGAGTTCATGTTACTTGATAAATAAGAATGAATCCACTCGCTTGGCAGACCACTCATCTTGCAGACCTGACTGCCTGATGCCACAGTATGAGCAAGGCATGTTGGTGCCTCTCATCTTTACAATTTCTCCCTTGTCATTGCTACCCTGCCCTGCGGATCCTTCCGCCTAGCTGCTGCTGTGTAGATTCTCCGACAAAGCGCGCAACGCGCGCCGCTGATCGCACTCGGGAGCCTCAGGCCACCAGTGCTCCGCTGAAGCCAGGATGCCCTGTGGTTGAGATGAACTCGTCGCCACTCGCTGCCCAGTACGGCACGCCCACGGAGCCGCGTCGCCGTGAGGTCAGCTGCCGGCGGCTGGGAAGCCGTCAGTCGCGATGTCTGCGAGGTCCCGTCATGGACGGACCACGCGCTGTGGGGCCGGGTTGCCGTGAAGTCCGGGCGTCAGTCCCCAGCGGCGCCTGTGACCAAGACCGCGCTGCGGCCGGTCCCGCTGGAAGTTCTCGCTGTAGTTAGTCAGCCATGGTGCCGACCGAACTCGGGCCGACCTCCAGAGCTGAAGTTGACGTCTGGCGGCGAACGGATGACTCCTGCGAGCTGGAACAGACTTCTGGAATCGTCACCTACGTAGACTGAACATTCAGACATGGACCACGTCCGTCCTCAGATCCGAACTGCTTCCTAATGGCTTCTCTCTGTTGCTGCCTGCGCTCCACTATTTATATCCGGCAAGAGGACTTTTTTACCCTCGATGGTAGCTTTTTGTTTTTACTCCTGTAGTATATTGCAGCGTAGCTTAGCATGCTGGCCTCACTTCCCCTTACTCAGCACTCTCCAGGCTTCGCTCTGCGCTCAGTCTGTGTGCGTCCTTGCGTCAGCCTGCTGGTAGACTGCTGCTGTCAGCAAGGCTATCTGTGCCTGCCCACTTCGCAATGCCTCAGTCGCCGGCGTGCCTCTGTTTTGAAGCAACGCTTACTACATGTGGCTGCAACACTTGGAACATGGAGGCTACTTGCGAACTCTACAGCCGATGCACGTGATTGGTTGAGGGTCAGTTGCTCAACAAGTTTTGAAATGCAGTGGTTATGAAAAAAGTTTATTAACGTATTACATTCAATATGCAATGATTCTGGCTGTCTTAATATCTCAAGAATAATTGTAAAACAAATGTTATAGATCTTGAAGAAAGATAAAATATATGGCGAGAAACTGAAAGAGCCAACATTAGATACATTTCAACTTGTAGTTGGCCCTAATGAATCAGTTTGTGAAAGGTTTACCTAAAGATGATGAGCGCTTCTAGTATTTCTGCGAGAACTTTCCTTACTTATCAGAAGATAAATTGACAGAATTGCACTCTACATCCAGAAAATGTTCGATTTCAGTTTTGGACAAAAATGATTGTGACTGAGAGGAAGGCTTGGGTATTGTTCAAGGCACTGTTGAGTTCTTGAACAAGACAAAGTACCACCTTTACATAACTGTTGAAGCCAACATGCTTGGAAAAGTTAGCGAGTTTGAAACGTTCCAATCTTCTCTTTTTGCGGTTACCTTTGATTTTTCTTCCATGAAAACTTGCGTGATTTCAGTTAGGAACAAAGTGAGATCTTTCATGGTTATGTTCAAGTGATGGAAAGACAGTAGCATTGTTACTGGAACACTAGTATGATGGATTAATACTCTTGGTCTCTTCATTGAGATGTAAATCAGGCAATTCATCACAGAAGAAGCTACACCACCTGGCAGAAAAAAATGAAGCATCCATTAGGAGAGGAGGTAACGAGATGAAACTTTTCGGGTTGAATGGGTATGTGATGTTATTTCTGTGTCACGAAATCGGGTCAAATTTACACAGAAATTGGCAATATGGGCCTACTTATGACGTTTCACTCCCAAATGCCACTCTCCCCTGACTTCCCTCTCTCACGTGGATTCATTCACTGATTCGGCTGAGAAAGATGTCGTAAGGCCATTGTATCCTCTCCTGAGGCCAGCTGACCCACAATTGTTGTAAGTGGCCGTTGGTATCCTGGATACTGGCAATGAGATGGAATTGACGTCCGAGATGGTTCCCCGCATGCTCTGTCGGGGACAGATCCAGAGATCGTGCTGGACGCGGGAGTACCTTAAGTAGAAAATTCATAGCGAAGTGTGCCATATGTGGACGGGCATTATCCTACTAAAAACCGTCGCTTGCGAGATAATACATAAGGACGCAGGTTGTCTGTGACGTAATGTTGTGTCTTCAGAGTTGCCTCAATCAGGGCAAGCCGGATGTCGTACCCAATGGCTCCTCACACCATGCCGTCGACAGTAACAACCTCTTTGCCTCTCCAAAACACTTGAAGAATGATACCTTTCCCCAGGTCGCACCCATCCTGTCGTCATCTAGGGCAGTGCACCCAGGTGATTCTGTTGTGGTATCAATGGTAAACTAAGCGTGAGATGGTAATTCTCTAGCCCAGCAGCTGTTACTCACTGACCAATTAAACGCGATGACGCAGAATGTTGCAGTTAGCCTGCTACGTGTTCTCTGATGGCCGATGCAGATGTTAAGGGCTACGATGTGCTTTCCACCGTTGTGATGGTCAGGCGTGGTCAGCAGAATCTTGACTATGAGTATGGCTACCCTTCTCTCACGTTCCTATGCAGTGCAACATCGGGCCACAAATTTGTATATTTCGTGATTCGACCAGGTGGACAAGTGGAAAGCCACAACGAGGCTTCTTTCAAACTCAGTCAGGTACTGCTATCGCTATCTTGCACGAGTACACGGCATTTCGTGTTCTTCAGAGCTATCACTCAACATCTGACAATGCTCACTCTCCTTATATACCCCATCAGGGTTTGTAATAACATTAATTGTGAACAACAATAATGCACTCTGGTGGCCATATCAGCTGTCACAGAGAACTGCAACTTTAATCGTTTGCATACATTCACAACGTCTGCGAAGATACATTGGCAGTACGAGCATCCTTATTGGAATTACGTCGAACCACCTCTGGCCCTGGAAAAGGTCCCACAAAACCGTTGTATCCTCTTCTGAAGCAAGATGGCCCACAAATGTTGTAACTGGTCCTTCATATCCTGGATACTAGTTTCGAGATGAAGTTGACATCTGGGTTAATCCCACATGTGTCCTATCGCTGACAGATCTGGGAATTTTGCTTGCCACATGAGTACTTCAACACCAGGCCGACGGTTCATAGAGACACGTGCCATGTGGACGACCATTGTCCTGTTCTCGGATGGGAGGCAACACATGAGGAAGCAATGTCCGTGCCATACCATTGTTCCATCAGGGTTTCCTCGATCGCTAACCATGATCTGAAGCCATACAAGCTGGGTCCCAACACTATGAGGCCAAGAATAACGCGGCCTAGCCTCTCCAAAACATTGGATGAATGGAAACTGACTCTGGGTCGTCACCATACTTGCCGACGATGGTCATTCGGGGTAGTGCAGGACAGCGGTTCATCGTTGGACACAACGCAGTGCTTTCATCAGCTGTCCATGCTTGCCGACCACGACACCATTCCTAATGAAGCCATTTCTGTTGTGATACTAACGGCAGCCTACGCATGACTCTGCAGTTCCCTAGTCCAGATGTTGTTAGTCTTCTACCAATGCGGCGGGATGACACAAAATGTTGCAAGCAGTCTGTTACTTGTTTGTGATGGCAGGCGCTGATGTGAAGAGATCACGATGTGCTTGGTGGACGATATGACGATTCTCCCATATTGTAGTCACGCTGGTGACATCCAACTGCCCACATGTCTGGGTTCTGCGCGATTCGACCATCTGACCACTGCAGACCCACAAAGAGGTCCCTTTGGTTGCTGAGATGCTGATAACTCTCTCTCGCACACAAGTAAGCGACATTTCGTGCCCTTCTCAGAGATCGCTCAACATCTGTTGCTATTCATGTTCCCTGTATACCTCATCAGGCTTGGAACTCTGGTAGTCACTCTACCTGCCACAAAGAATTACAAATCTAAATCACATGCATACCCGCAAATCGTATACATGTGTCCGAAGTTCGGTTCTCGGCGCTCAGTCCCGAACCGCGCGACTGCTAAAGTCGCAGGCTCGAATCCTGCCTCGGGCATGGATGTGTGCGATGTCCTTAGGTTAGTTAGGTTTAAGTAGTTGTAAGTTCTAGGGGACTGATGACCACAGATGTTAGGTCCCATAGTGCTCAGAGCCATTTGAACCATTTTTTTTTTTTTTGTCCGAAGTTACATTGACCCCCGACGATGTCTTCTGGATGCTTTTCTTTGCAGGCAGTGTAGTACTGCTTGAATATAGATATCACGAATAAATGGCTTAGTCACAGTCTAGGATACTGTTTCCGAAATGAATCTTGGACTCTGTAGTGAGCTGAAACTTCCTGTCTGAAGACCTGGAGTCCCAATACTGAGCCCTTGCCGTTACGGAAAAGTGCTCTGCAGACTGATCTTTCTTCGCACGACTTAAGCGTTGGTCACTCTTTAATGCAATCTCCTAGGCAGTGGGCAAGCTATTTCTCCACGTCATTCTTTCTTCCAGAAGCTCTAGCCCCACTAGGTAGGCAGCAGATGTTCTGCGAAATCTAGAAGCTCGAAGTGAGGTAATGGCGGTTGTTGTGAGTTGGCAAGACAGCCAAGCCACTAGGAGAGGAAGCCGAAAGGCACGCGTTTAAGCTCACGCAGGCTGGCGTGAGGTCTGGAACAGGTAAGGGAATTTATAGTAGCAAAGAACGTAAGTAACTACTGGAATACTTAACTTTAATTCATAATTGGTGAACATCGGTCTGACGGTACATGTATCACAAGATAAATAGCAAATGATAATGCCGCCTTGCTAGGTCGTAGCAAATGAAGTAGCTGAAGGATATGCTAACTATCGTCTCGCCAAATGAGAGCGTAATTTGTCAGTGAACCATCGCTAGCAAAGTCGGCTGTACAACTGGGGCGAGTGCTAGGACGTCTCTCTAGACCTGCCGTGTGGCGGCGCACGGTCTGCAATCACTGATAGTGGCGACACGCGGGTCCGACGCATACTAACGGACCGCGGCCGATTTAAAGGCTACCACGTAGCAAGTGTGGTGTCTGGCGGTGACACCACAGCGGTAATAATGCTGTGAGAGCGAGCCGTACTTCGTGCTTGGATAGCTTAGTCAGTAACGGTAGTTCCCTAGAAAGAGAAAGGTCTGGATTCTAATATCGGTACTGCAGATAGTTTTAAGCTGCCAGGAAGTTTCAGAACAGCGCACGTTGCATTGTAGAATGCAGAAGTCATTCTAGAGGTGTTTTGATGTTTACACTTCATTAAACCTCTTTTTCATATTGAGAACTAAATCGCTCTTCATTCTAATCAAATCTGTTTTGCCAATTTCATGACGAATCCACATTGTGATAACGCTCGAAGAAATAGATTTTGGAACTCCTAAAACAACTTCGTTCGGCCACATTAGCACTTTGAACTATTGAAAATCGTGGGGAGAGACAAATCAAAATGTGACATACTTTACGAAATTTAATTCAGCGATGTCATATGGAATAATGTTCTGGGGTTACATCTCTTTAAGAAAGAAATTCTTCATTGCTCAAAAACGTCTTGTAACAATAATGTGTTGTGCTCACCCACGATCATCTTGTACAAATGTGTTTGAAGAGTTACGCATTTTGACTACTGCTTCACAGTATCTTTATTACCGCGCCCTGTAGCCCAATTCTATTACAAAAATTTTTGATCACTTACCCAATGATACAGAATGTCTGAAAAACAGCCAAATTAAATTCGAAAACAGACGAAGTTTCACCTTGACGATTCCTTCTATTCTGTAGAATAATTTCTATTTTTATAATGTGTGAAAGGTGGTGGGTAGGATTACTAACTCGTGTATGTATACAAACTGAACCGCTGGAAACAATATCTGCGTAAAATATGTAGGAATAACTATCCAGAGCGACCTGAACTGGAATGACCACATAAAACAAACAGTGGGAAAAGCAGATGGCACTCTCAAAGGAAGAATTTTAAGGAAATGTAACTCATCCACGAAGGAAGCGGCTTACAGGGGTTTTGTTCGACCCATTCTTGTGTATTGTTCATCTTTCTGGGATGCGTACCACATAGGACCGATAAAAGAGATAGAGAAAATCCAAACAAGAGTGGCACGTTTCGTCACGGGGTCGTTTACTCTGCACGAAAGCGTTACGAAGGTGCTCAACAAACTCCATATACAGATATTACAAGACAGGAACTGTGCATCACCGAGAGATTTACTATTGAAATTTCGAGAGAGCAGTTTCCAGGAAGAGTCGGACAACGAATTACTTCCACCCACATGCGTCTCGCGTAATGATAACGAGGAGAAAATTCGAGAAATTAGAGCCAATGCAAAGGCTTACCGACAATCATTCTTCCCACGCGCTATTCGTGAGTGGAACTTCGTGGGAGGGCTCAGTTAGTGGTTCAAAAAGTACCCTCCGCCACACACCGTTTGGTGGCTTGCGTAGTATGATGTAGATATAGAGAAATTCACTGACAAAATTTTGGAGATTTTTCACGGACATTATCTCAGCGCTTTGGTATAAGAAAACCGTGGTCTTAGCTGGATCGTTACGGAGTAATTTTGTAATTTTGACTTATTCAGTTTATCACCACAGTTACCTTTATTTACAATAGTACCTTTACAATAGTACCTTTATTTACAATAGTACCAAGAGTGAATGGAACGAGTGTTTCTCAACGAGTGTTTCACGCAGTGAGTACCGTCGTCATTGCAGTGTTATGCAGATATTTTCAGTGCAAAAATGAATGAGAGCAAGAAATCGAACGAAAGGCAACCACCCTGTAACGAGCTACCGGAGACTATGGGCCCTTTGGTACCAAAACACTCAGGAAATGTCTCTGAAGAACATCCGAAATTTTGTACAGTAATTAATAGCTAGTCAGAAACAGATTGAAGAGCTTGTAACGGTGTCGCAGGATAGTTTGTGCTGAGAATAATTTTGAAGAAATTAGTTCGATGCGTTGTGCAGTTTCAGATTATTTAGCGCTAAAGTTAGCCAATCATGTGGCCGCGCGCGCTTATTTAAGCAGCCTGTCAGGTGTTTTCACAGCTAAATGATAGCGCATGAGATTGCACAGCCTTTGGCTTTGGTTCAATCCGTACTATCCGTACTATTTGCATCGCTTTCTTGCTCGGTTTTAACAAACCAAAAGAAGAATACGTGTGGCGGCACCGTCTCGGGCGGACCGCCTGAACAAGTGCGCGGAAGTGGTCTGATTGGCCAGTTTCAGTGCTAATTAAATCGGAAACAGCGTAACGAATCGATTTTTTTTCTTACCAATAATTTTTCGCCACAACTTGCCCGGTAATACCCTTACAAGCTTTTCAGGGTGTTTCTGACCGCCATATATATACAGGTTGTCTCCCGTAAACGTCGTCAGCTGCATTTCCTCTCGTGTTTTTGTGGACACTTGCAATTTCGTTTTTGCAATGTGTAGCTAGAGTCAGTGTTTCATGCAACACCCAGTGTCGACGGAAAGCGTCGGTTAGTTACTCATTACACACAATGTGGTTTTTAAAGCGGAATGTTACGTGCTCATTCAACAAAACGATCCCTTCTTAGTGTAGGGAAATATTCGTTTTCTCCGACGTGTGTTAACAGGAACAGTAAAACACGAAGAACAGCCAGTACCCCACCAGCGACAACATCGCCCTGGCCCGCGCTGACTGCTAACCGCCGTAACAGCAGCGCTGCTTTGTCGCTCTTGGAGTAGTCATTATTCTTCGTGTTTTAATGTCCCTGCCAACACATATCGATAAAACGAGTATCGCAATAGACGACTTTGGAAGCGCTCTATGGTATGAGCACGTAAAATCACTCTTTAAAATTGATTTTGTTTCTAATGGGAAACAAAGAGAGGCTTTATGTCGGAACTGGGCGTTGCATGAAATACGTGAAGAGTGGTATTCGTTTCGACTGACTCCAGCTACACATTTCAAAAACTAAACTCCAAATATCTGCCGAGACACCAGAGAAATGGAAAGTGCGCCTGATGACCCTATAACTTCATCACCTCATATTTTTCCGAAATGAAACAATACGTGAAAAATTCAATTGGTCACGGATGCACCTATGTCAGGGGCTCACACAGTGAACAAGAGTCCACAATCCCTACACGCAAGCAAACATCATTTTCAACACAAAGTCACGTTTCTAAAATAGCACATGTATGTTTTTTCTACCGAAATGAAAGCCAAGGGTACAGTTAGTGATGGCACACTAGTTTCACTACTCTAAACCTAATACGAACCGGAAAACTTATAAGTAATGTTAACGGTGCCACAGTTCCTGCTATCGTAGTGTAAAGCCGTAATGTGGCTCGCCTGCATGGATCTGAAGCATGCTTGCAGGCAACCCTTGTTCCGCACATTACGGGAGAAACTGTGACGCTATTGTCATCCTTTAGAGTTTACGTATTTCAGTAGGTATGACGTTCAGAACAGTGAAAACCAGTCATCCGTTACTAACTGTAATTCTACTTTTCATTTAAGTAGAAAAAAAAACATACATTTGCCATTAAAAATGTAGCTTCATGCTGAAAGTGATGTTTGTTTACTTTTATGGATTGTTCACTTCTGTCCATTGTGTGCCCCCTGAGATAGGTGCATCCCTGGCCGATTACATTTTTCAAATTTTTTTTTTTCCTTTCGGAAACATATGAGGTGGCAGATTTGAGTTGGAGACCCTGTATGTATGTCTTGTTGTTCTGGTCTTCATTCCGAAGACTTGTTTGGTGCAGCTCTTCATGCTACTCTGTCCTGTGAAAGCCTCTTCATCTCCATATAACTACAGCAACTTACATCATTCTGAATCTGCTTACTATATTCCTCGCTTGGTTTTCTTCTATAATTTTTAACCCCACGCTTCCCTCCAGTACTAAATTGGTGATCCCTTGATGCACCAGAATCTGTCCTATCAACCGATCCCTTCTTGTAGTCATATTGTGCCACAAATTTCTTTTCTCCCCAATTGTATTCAGTACCTCCTCATTAGTTACGTGATCTACCCACATAACATCTGTAACATCACATTTCAAAAGCTTCTATTCTCCTCTTGGCTAACCCGTTTATAATCCATGTTTCATTCGCATACACGGCTACACTCCATACTAATACGTTCTGAAAAGACTTCCTAACACTTAAATCTAAATTCAATGTGAACAAATTTCTTTCCTTCAGAAACGCTTTTGTTGATATTACCAGTTTACATTTTATGTTCTCTCCACTCCGGGCCATCATCAGTTATTCTCCTGTCCAAATAACAGAACTCATCTGTTACTTTAAACGTCTCGTTGCCTAATCTAATTGCCTCAACATCACCTGATTTAATTAGACTAGAATCCATTATCACTGATTTGCTTCTGTTTATGCTCATTTTATATACTCCTTTTGTAACTAATCTTCCAAGTCCTTTGCTGTCTCTGACAGAATCACAGTTTCATCGGAAAATCTCAAAGTTTTTATTTATTCTCCCTGAACTTCAATTCCTCCTCCAAATTTTTCTTTCGTTTCCTTTGCTGTTCGCTCAATATATAGATTGAATAACATCTGGGATAGGCTACAACCCTGTCTCACTCCCTTCCCAACCATTGCTTCCCTTTCACGCCCCTCGACTCTTATGACTGCCATCTGGTTTCTGTACAAATTGTAAATAGCCTTTCGCTCCCTGTATTTTACCCCTGCCACCTTCAGAATTTGAAAGAGAGTATTCCAGTCAACATTGTCAAAAGCTTTCTCTATGTCTACAAATCCTACAAACGTAGGTTTGTCTTTTCTTAACTTATCTTCTAAGATAATTTGTAGGGTCAGTATTGCGTCAAACGTTCCTAAATTTATTCGAAATCCAAACCGATCTTCCTCGAGGTCCACTTCTACAAGTTTCTCCATTTTCTATAAAGATTGCGTGCTGGTATTGTGCAGCCATGTTTCATTACACTGATAGTTCGGTAATATTCGCACCTATCAGTACTTGCTTTCTCTGGAATTGAAATTATTGTATGTTTGTTGACGTCTGTGGGTATTTCGCCTGTCTCATACATCTTACTCACCAGCTGGGAGAATTTTGTCATGGCCAGCTCTCCCTAGGCTGTCAATAGTTCTGACGGAATATCGTCTAATCCTGGAGCCTTGTTTCGACTTAAGACTGTCAAAATCTTCTCGCTGTATCATATTTCCCATTTGATCTTCAACTACGTCCTCTTCTATTTCTATAATACTGCCTTCAATTTTACCTCCATTGTATACATTCTCTAATCACTGCTTCCACTTTTCACCTTTCCCTTTTTGCTGAGGACTGGTTTTCCATCTGAGCTCTTGATATACATACATTTCTTTCTATTTTCTCCAAAGCTTCGTTAATTATGCGTTATCTATCTTTCCCCTAGTGAAACATTCTGCATCCTCAAATGTGTCCTCTAGCATCCCTGCTTAGCCATTTCACACTTTTTGTTAATTTAATTCTTTTCGCCTGCCTCATTTGCTGCAGTTTCTCTCGTTTATTAAAGTCGTACCTCCGCTATTATCCAAGGATTCCTAATAGGCCTTATCGTTTTAGCTACTAGATTCTCTGTTGTCTTCACTGTTTTATCTCTTAAAGCTACTCATTCGTCCTCTTCTGTGTTACTTTCCCCTATTCTAGTCAACAGTTGCCTAATCCTCACTCTGATACTCTCAACTACCTTTGGTTCCTTCAACCTGTCCAAAGCCCATCTCCTTAATTTCAATCTTTCTGCAGTTCATACAGTTCATGACCAATAGATTATGGCCAGAGTCCACATCTGCCCCTGCAGATGTATAGCAGTTTCGAAATGTGGTTCCGAAATCACTGTGTTACAGTTCTATAACCAATCTCAAACCTTCCAGTGTCTCCAGGTCTCTTCCACATATACAGCCCTCTCTCATGATTCTTAAACCAAATTTTAGCAATGATTAAATTGCACTCTGATCAAGATTCTACCAGCCTATTCATTCCTTTCCCCAAACTATATTCACCTACTATTTCTCCATCTCTTCCTTTTCCTACTATTGACTTACAGTACCCCATCACAATTAAATTTTCGTCTCCTCATCATACATTTCTCTTTCGCCCTCTCTCTCTCTGTTTCTCTCTCCCTTTTTGTCTCAGTTTGTCTCTCTCTCTCTCTCTCTCTCTCTCTCTCTCTCTCTCTCTCTCATACACTATGTGATCAAAAGTATCCGGATACCCCCAAAACATAAGTGTTTCATATTAGGTGCACTGTCCTGTCAGGTACTCCATATCAGCGACCTTATTAGTCACTAGATATCGTGAGAGAGCAGAATGGGTCGCTCCGCAGAACTCACGGACTTCGAACGTGGTAACGTGATTGGGTGTCACTTGAGGCACACTTTTGTACGCGAAATTTGCACACTCATAAACATCCTTAGGTCCACTGTTTCCGATGTGATAGTGAAGTGGAAACGTGAAGGGGCACAAATGTGCACAGGTCAACCTCGTCTTTTGACTGACAGAGACCGCTGATAGTTGAAGAGGGTCGTAATATGTAATAGGCAGACATCTATCCGCACCATTACACAGGAATTCCGAACTGCATCAGGACCCACTGCAACTACTATGACAGTTAGGCAGGAGGTGAGAAAACTTGGATTTCATGGTCGAGCGTCTGCTCATAAACCACATATCACTCCGGTAAACGCAATCGGGAGAACGACGGTTCAATCCCGCGTCCGGCCATCCTGATTTAGGTTTTCCGTGATTTCCCTAAATCGCTCCAGGTAAATGCCGGGATGGTTCCTTTCAAAGGGCACGGCCGACTTCCTTCCCCGTCCTTCCCTAATCCGATGAGACCGATCACCTTGCTGTCTGGTCTCCTTCCCCGAAACAACCAACCAACCAACTCCGGTAAATGCCAAACAACGCCTTGCTAGGTGTAAGGAGCATAAACATTGGACGATTGAACAGTGGAAAAACGTTGTGTGGAGTGACGAATCACGGTACACAACGTGACGATCCGATGTCAGGATGTGGGTATGGCGAATGCCCGGTGAACATCATGTGCCTGCGTGTGTCGTGCCAAAAGTAAAATTCGGAGGCAGTGGTGTTATGGTGTGATCGTGTTTTTCTGGGAGGGGACTTAAACCCAGTGTTGTTTTGCGTGGCACTATCACAGCACAGGGCTACACTGATGTTTTAAGCACCTTCTTGCAGCGCCATCTATCACAAAGCGAAAACAGTGGTCCAACTAAAACATTCGTATTTCTTTATGTACTACACGACTATGTGATAAAAAGTGGGGGTTCCTATTTAAAAAGACGCAGTTGATATACGTTTGAACAATGGCAGCGCCATCTAGTGGGCCAACCATAGCGCCATCTGGTTTCCCCCTTCAAACTAGACAAGTTTCGTTCTTTGTAGTTTTTTCGTTTGACGCTTATTTCGTGAGATATTTGGCCCGGCCACTATCAGTGGACCACCCTGTATATTGTTCGGTCGACCTTCTCTCAAGGGGCGTGGGATACTGAAATTAAATCTCTCCTCAAACGATTAGTACATTATCGCCCTTGGCAGCTTTTGTGTCAAGGCAGTGCGGTCAGCCCATAGGGGGATGACACTCGGTCGCAGAAGATAGGCATGCCATCCGTGCTCAACAATGGCGATACCCGCAGCCTGCGGCAGAGATAGAGAGAGATAACAGGCAGGCTGGATATGGCAGCCAGCACGCGCCGCTACCTGGCGACCAGTGGCTGCGTCAGGCGACGGAGCGGCCTATCGTGCGGCGGGCCCGCAGCTCGGCCGCGACGCCTCAGTCGGGCGATATGCAGCGGCGCTGGGTGGTAGTGGTGGTGGGGGTTGGCTGTCACCGAGGTGGTGGGGAGTCCGGGTTGAGTGGGGAGGGGGTAGGGGAGGCGGCAGCGACGCGATACGGCCAGTCGCCCGCGGAGCGCCGCCGAGTGCGCAGGTAGGATCTCGGCCGTGAACAGAGGTACGCCCCGCCGCCACGTGCGGCGCGGAGGCGCCGGCGTCCGCTCCCGTACGGTTAACGCTGACAGACCGGTACTTACATCCGGGCGCGCTGTTGCCGTCACATTCTATGCCGCTGTGTGACGTATTTTCTGACGCTCTGGCGATCTTCTGCTGCATTAACAAAAAGCCTTTGCTCGCTGTAGACTGATTACCAGCCCAATTTTGTCGGTTGCAGTACTGGTCAGTGAGATTGCAGGCTTTCACTGGCGGACGTGTTGAAATCGCGATTCCAGGTATCTCACAGTGTACTTTAAAACATTACATTATTTCGACATCAATTTTAATAATCAACAACCTCTGTTGTACCGTTTACCTAGAATTTACCTAGGTTTCAGTCGGGATAACCCAACCTTCTTCAGAACAACAGTAACTATCGTTTGTCCGTAGTGGACATCATCAAGATAAAACTACAAATCCACAAATTATCGTCAGACTGTAAAAACTTATCTGAAACTGCCTCGGCCCCACTTCGCGACCGCGATGCCGCAACCACGAGTGCTGTACTGACGACATGGGGAGGAGGCGGTTTCAGATAAGTTTTTACAGTCTGACGATAATTTATGGATTTGTAGTTTTAGCTTGACGATGTCCACTATGGACAAACGGTAGTTACTGTTATTCTGAAGAAGGTTGGTTCAAATGGTTCATATGGCTCTGAGCACTATGGGACTCAACTGCTGAGGTCATTAGTCCCCTAGAACTTAGAACTAGTTAAACCTAACTAACCTAAGGACATCACAAACATCCATGCCCGAGGCAGGATTCGAACCTGCGACCGTAGCGGTCTTGCGGTTCCAGAATGCCGCGCCTTTAACCGCACGGCCACTTCGGCCGGCGAAGAAGGTTGGGTTAACCCGACTGAAACCTAGGTAAATTCTAGGTAAACGGTGTAACTGAAGCTGTTGATTACTAAAATTAAAGTTAATATTTATACAGTTGCTGCCAGGGCCGCGAAATGTTGAAGATATTTAAATTTCGGCATCAGACTTAGATCACACTATTAAATACTTTCATGGACTGACATAAATGTGAGAGTGCTATCTACTGCTTTTTGTGCATCATTATTGATTATATGTTACAAGTTGATACCGATGAGCCCGACCGAGACTCGAACTTGAATACGTGCAGGCAGTGCTTCACCAGTTTTGCTATCCGAAGAAGGTTCGCCAACCACCTCAAAATTTTCGGTTGGCGTGGACTCCCCACCCCCCACCCAATACATTACAAGCATTACTGGAAATGCGATGGCTAATCGGAAAGTAAGGAACGATCGGTCGTGAAATGGAAACCACAGTGAAAACCAGAATTGTTTTAATTATAACTGTTAGCTACATCTTCCAGCTGCTTCTGTACATATTCGACGCTCCGACTTAGACATCCGTAGCAGCGTTGTGCCAACTTTACAATACCCCCGTCATAGAAAACAACCTCCTGTGCTTTCCGACCCTTTTCTGCGCTGAACTGCAGCTTCTTGTATGTGTCAGAATGCCGTCTTCATACCCATTGGTTCATTTAAGTAGAGATGAAAATCAAAGAGAGCCAACTCCGGGCTGTAGGGTGTGTGATCAAACATGTCCCATCGAAATGCTGCTTTTGCCTCCTCATTGCCCCAGCAGTGGGCGGCCGAGAATTGCCATGAAGAAGGAAATGCGTGACAGGTACGTAACGTGAGGTTGTATGAGATCAGGCGGAATTTCTATCCAGGCACTTGGCAGGAGACACTATTGTCCTAGGCATCTTTACGCCCTCACTGTGCACTCAAAACCAAGAAGAGCGACGTGACACAGTCTGCGGGCATACTAGACACACTACCCAAGACATCTGCGCAAAGCTTCATCCGATTTTTCGTTGTGGTTTCCACTTCGCGACCGATCATTCCTTACTTTCTGAATAGCCCTTGTAATACGTTAGACACAAAATTGAAATACATTCGTCAAAATTCTACTTTATTTTATCACGTTTCACGCATTGATATTGGCTTACAGTTTTATTTACATATTGCGAAATATATATATTACATATTGCAATATATTGACGACAGAGGTGATTTACTTTGCACTGTTTCAGATCTCGCCTATAAATCGTTCCTTGATATATTCTCCTACAAAACAGTTTAGGCCGCTAAGCAAAACAACTGCACAATCAGAATGTGTTTGAATGAAGGACAGTGCTAATGTAATTCGTTTACTGCTGTTCTTAAGATTCTGCCTTACGTTCCTTTTCCTAATTTGAAGTTTAGCCAGTGTACCTAGATAGCAGGTTTTGTCTATCATCCCATTTCTGTAAAGCATACGAGCATTCCTTCATGTTTAACACATTCAGATATGCCAATATGCTCCTTCGCGAAATGTCGCAGGATTAGGTTTTCAGCGATCACCGCTAAGCACAACGCATTAGGTTCTGCAAACGAGTGGTTCGCAACATTTTATTGTGTAGCGCAGTCATGTAAAGTGCGTCGCGAAAGTCTGTTCCATACGCAATTTGAACTTTATCGGTTCATAAAGCGACCTAATTTCAATTTTTATATGAGCTATAATTAATTTCGATGATCTGCTAAAGGCAGCACCTAAAACGATTCGGAACAGCCAGATTCTCCTGTCGATAACTGGAGCAAAGAGGTGAAAATCAGAAGGAACAAAGTCCGTCCGGTCTGTATGGTGGGTGATGAAACACTTCCCATTGGAAACACTGCATGAAGGTCTTTGTAGCTACTGCAGTGTGTGGGGACCACCGTCATTAAGAAGGTCAGTGCCAGATGCCAACGTTCCTCTTCGCTTGTTCTGTATTGTCCTTCATAGACGATTTTCTGGAATCGTCTGATCCACTCACTGGAAAACGTCATCGGTTGGCACTCACTTCCTCTCCTGACTGCGTCAAGAGAGTCTGTACATCATGCTTCAACGTTCCTGCACCGCTGTTACCACGCGCGTGAGTTGAGTTATGTGGACTACATGAAATCAGGAGGAACCGTTCACCTTGAAGACATCAAATCATAGCACGCACGTCACAGCTGGCGAGAGACTCTATCGCTCCAGGCATTTTTTTCGTACTCACTGCGCTCTTATAAATAAAAGCGCGACGTGACGTGATCGATGGGCATATTAGAGACACTGCACAACACATCTACGCGAAGTTTCATCGAATTTTCACTGTTGCTTTCATTTCGCGACCGATCGGACCTTGAAAAAATGTTAGCCCACGTATTAATCATACAATGATATAATTTTACACGTACATTCAGTGGTTTATGTGTATACTGCCTGAAAAAAAGTTAGAAATAGAGTAAAAATCTAATAACCTGACTCGTCACGCCCGGTGCTGAAATTTTACTGCATGAACAGCAAATATGTAATAAACGATACACCTTCTCCCTCTCATCGTTTCGTGGAGGGGGAGGGGGGAAGGTGCCAGCTAGAAAAAGTTGCGAAAATGATTGAAATAATGTGTAAAGTTGGTTGGAAGCAGCAAAGTGCTCTCATTCTCAGACTCTGGATGAATTTAGTCAGGGTAATTTCCGTGTCGTGAGTTAAGCCACCTCTGGACATAATTCCGTCTTATTGTGTTAAATCTTTAATATCAAGACAAAACTTCTAAGCGACAAGACTATGATAGCATTTTAAATCATTAAATTAGGTCAATAATTGTACGAAATACCGAAAATTATAATTTGTTGCCCCTGGAAGCCGTTATATATAAGCACCGTGCAGCTAGGACCGCTTACCAGGTGACCAGATGACTGTGCTGCGACCGTTTGATTGAGCCGCATGGTAATATACGAGATGCGGAAATGCCACTACATTTGAAACGTCCCCTTAGAAAAATTACACACGACTGTGCTTAAACTGACACACAATAATTTTTTTAGCGCATCGCAATCTGACTTTCAGTAATCCCTACAAGAGAATGGCCCTGACTAAATTAACCTATACGTTTCACAAATCACTTACCTCACAAAAATCTTCGTTACTCGAACTACTGCAATACAGCGAGGGCCACTACTGCCAGCTAAATAAAAGATTCAAACTACGGAAGGCACTAACTACTGATAGGCATAGTTAGCAAATGAAAGATTTTGATAGAGAACAAACAATGCATTTACCTTACTAGTGTTCAAAACTCATAATATATATAGCAGTTCACGACATCCAGTCTTACAAATTTCAAAACTCCGCCATTTCTCTCCCCACATCCACCACTGCTGGCGGCTCACCTCCAACTGCGCAACGCTACGCGCTGTTCACATCCAGCTGCCCAACACTACAATGGCAGACAACAATGCAAACTAGCCACAGACTGCACACATCTTTTACATGAATAAAGACAGAACCTGGAAGTGAGTTTGAAGCTAGGCATTGTAACTAAAAGTTTATCTCGGGGCTACTGGTTCATGTAGTTCTTGGTAGGGATTCCATATTTGTCTTTCAGTTATCAGTGTGCGTTGAGGTGACGATTACATAGCAATAAAAGGCGTATTGCCTTTTCCGATTCAACAAGTAAAATTTAGTTAAAATGTGTGGCGTAATTTTTGTCGAGAGAACAGCCTCAGCGACAGATCAGCAGTAACGGACATACGGAGATCGCGTTTCTCCTTTTGCCTTCAAATTAGCCACGAAAAGATTTACTGTAAACAATAACCAGCGTTATATTGCCGTATTATAAATTTAAAGTGCTTCTGAATCACATTAAAAACTAAAAATTTAAATTTATGTTAAATAATTTACGTTAGAAAGATAATAATTTATTATTTCGATTCCGGTATCTCTGTAGATAAAAATATTAATCTAAATAATCAAAGAAGTCTACGACTTAACTACAGTTTCTATAAAAAATCTTGAATCGATTGTAAAATACGAGATCTCTAAAAAATGAAACAAGATTTCTTAGAAATTACTTCTGCCGAAACAACTATTTTCAGCGTTTAACTGTATCCCATCATGTTAAGTATCATTAAAACCAATCAGTTCGACGGCAGTGACCGAAGACGCTTTGAAAGATTTAGCCATTATGTCAAAACCTGTACTGCGGTTATGGAAATTAATTCCACAGGCGTGTTCTTACTATCCGCCTGAAGGCAGAAACGGTGGGAGTCTTCCGCAGCCTAGCCGAAAACGACGTGTGGAAATGATTTAAGCAGCGTAAGAAACGAATACAGACTTATGTGGACTGAAGTCAGCCCTGCTTTACGCGTTTGGTAAGTACACAGTTTTCTACCATTAGTCTCGTTTCTTGTGGTCAGACCTCGTACACGATATCTTCCGGCAGAGTGGAAGAATGCGTCTATGCCATAGTGATCACTGCACTTAAGAATCGATGAGGAAATGAGTACGGGAAAACACTGACTACAAGAAGCGACAGGATGACAGGGCATGAGTTAAAACGTGGCACTAGGGGAAGCCAGGGAGGGCAAAACCCGCATGGGAAGACGCAGATTGGAATACATTCAACAACTGATAGTGGACGTTGAGTGCTAGTGTGAGTTGAGAGAAAGTTGTAGCAGGGCGCATCAAACCAATCAGAAGGCTAATGACACAGAAAAAACGTAGTGGTCATCCGCTGTCATTTTGATAGAACTCGTCGCAGCATAAACTCACGAATTAAAGACAAAAAGCGTCTGCGTACTGATTATACACAACAACAATCAAGTTTCCCAGTAACGCAATATTCTTTTAATGTTGGTTATGCCCCCGAGAGGTGGGAGGGTATAGGCACTCTTGACATCCATATGCAAGGTGTGTTGCCTATAATCAGGTCGTCTATTCTGTGTGAACCGGGGTAGGCAGCGTAGAATTAAACTTCCTGATTCGCTTCTAAAATGTCTTTATCCGCTTAGAGACACTCATTATCAAGGTTTTCTTGTTGAAAACCACTCCAACAGTTAACTGTGGGAGATAGTATGCAGATACGTCATACTTGGTTAGTAGACTCTACTGATGTGCTGAAATCTTTTCATCCCAGGGCCGGAAAATTAAATAAAGAGACGTTTATAGTCGTCAGGAAGCGTGGCCGAACATTCTGTCTCTAGCAAAAGTGACGTAACATAAAACCCCTAGACAGTTGGTGCAAAGAGTTTGAAATCTCATAAATAGTGTTACGGGTTAAGTGCAGACATTCGTGTTGATGAGTGAGGACAGTGTAATGAACAACATTAAATCTATATTTACTTCATTTCCAGACAAATAATTATAGCTATTACGAGTACTGTAGTATGTTTTTGGGTTGGTTAGTACCTCCAAGTACACATGGAACAAGTAAGCCATTAATGTTCATTTTGTCCTGGGTAGCAGGTCAGGTATTGTAGTACGAATGTAGGAAAATAAAATAAATAGTGTATACTGTTCTCAGTGTAGTCCACTTCGCAGTGCAGCTACGACCATACAGAAAACTTCAGGTAGTAAATCATGTGAGATGTTCTGGGGAAGATTGTTAAGCGACAAAGAAAAAACAACTACGACACTGAAATGGAACATATTAAGATTCCAATTACCACACCATCTCTTCCTATATCCCTAACATCCTGTATGTACAGGATGTAAAGAGTAAAAGTGCACATAATTTTATGTGGTATCTTAATGTGTACACATATCAGTGTATTGGTTGTTTTTTCTTTAAGCTGAACAGTCTTCCCACAAACACTTCACAAACTTTATTGACCTAATATATTCTGCGTGGTCATACTGCACCACTAAGTTCACTATGGCTGTCAGTATACACCAAACGTTTTGCTCCCACATGTCCGCATTCAACATCTGAACTGCTACTCAGGAGAAAATAAGCATTAGTGGCTTGCTCTTCCCACATGTTCTTTGAGATATTAACCGACCCACAAAACATAAAACTTCCATTGGCTATGATTATTAATCTGCAAACGACTTAAATACTGATGTAACATGTCGACTACACAGCTAAATAAAAAAAAAATAAAATAAAATAAAAAAAAAGACTAATATACCCGTTACACCCTGCGTGAATAATGTGACCATTGTACCCTAGGGTCATGCTCTTGAGCTCCCAGGTTCAATGACAGATGGGGTCGGGAATTATTCTTCGTTACAATCCCTCCAGGAGGGCCCCAGGTCCACTCAGCCTGCTATGAAATAAACAAAGGCTGCCAGGGCAACAGGCCCATCATCCTTCCCCTGCTACCCTGCAAGTGCCATGGCAAAGGAAGGTCACTCTCTATCTTGAGTTTTCGCATGTTCCCATGGACTGAGTGGGTACATTTATAAAAATTCATTCATCATAGTTAGGTCGCTGGTGACACTCAGATTTACGATGATGCACCAGCGCATGTTGCTTGCATGACGTACAGAGTGGTCTGCATTGGTTTTCCTTTCTTGTCCTTTCCACACCTATAACACCGATGTGCTGTTTCTTCTGGGGCTGTATGGACAGCCTGAATTTTATACTCAGATCACTGTTGTCGAATACGACAGATTTATAAAACAAAGGGAAGCGTGAGTCGTATGGAATTGTTGGCTGTAAACCATAGAGACAGGTTCAGCTGCCTATACTCAAACAGTTTTGTTTCCGCACACACAACGGTCCTTTTGTTCGCCATGTGTGGGAGTTGTGTTCCAAATGTATGTAAATACTTTGTGTGTAAGGGGCATTTAAAGTAGGCTGGAGGGGGTAGGGAGAATCTAGATCGAAGAGGGAGGCATGCCAGGGTAATCTGTGCAGTTGTGTGAACTGCTGTGCCAACGTGGGTTAGTGGCTGACGCACCTGCCTATGAGCAGGAGACACGGGTTCGATTCCCAGCCTTGGTACAAATTTTCACTGGCTGCTTCACTCTTTATTCATAATATCATGTATATGTGTTGCGTTTAAGTGACTAATGAGTGTGTATGGGTAGCGCAGAGTAATGTTTGAGTTGTATGATGAAGAGAGAAGGGAGATGGTCGAGTCTGGTCCCGACAGATATTCTACTCCTCTCGAATAGCATCAAGGGGGCAAACGGGCTTAAAGTGTTTATCGACTGACGGACCGTCATCGACAGAGCCACATTCTCGCTCTGCATGAGAGACACCTCGGAGATATGTGGAATGTAATTGAGGTCACTGGCGTACTGTCTGACAATTAGGAATTTCGCGCTGCCTCTTTTCCTTTCCTTGCTGGCGAAGTAGCATGTGGTTATAATTAAAGTGCAGCTACTCACAGAGTTCCAGTGTGCAATGTAATTACTGTGTGGTAGCTAAAGTTGGTAGAATATGCTAATGTATTAATGCGAAACCGATTACACTGAAAAAAAAAAAGATTAGCTCAAATTTCGGCCACCAGATGCACATCTAGCGCTGTGAATGCAAGAAATACGTTCAAAAATGTTTCCGCTACCGTTTAGAAATGTTACCATATGTAATGGATTAAGAGCCGGACGTGGGCAGAAAAGCTCAAATAATTGAGAAAAGCATAATGTTGACGTTATTATTAACCACCGCTTGCACAATTTGTTCAATACGAGCATTGGAGACGTCTACGAGAAGCATATTACCACCCGGTACTAGTCGTGAAAATTTCTTACACCAGCAGAACTAGAATGGGCTACATCCGAGTCGAGCGCAATCGCAGAGGCCTCTTTTTAGTTACCTCTGCTACGAGGCGGGTTACAGTTTCGAAAATTTACATTCTGTGTGTACACAAAGACCTAGTTTTGAACACATTCTATTTCCGGTTGAGCTATCTAAGCACGACTCACGAGCCTCTCTCACCGCGTCGATTGTACTCTCTTTACTTTCCGAGCTTCTCAGAACTTCTGCATACTCTAGTGAACAAGTACCCCTTGAAGAAAGGGTAAAGCGGGATAACAGGCTTGTCCACAGCCTCTGGGATCTATTCTGCAAAGTAGGGTGCGCTGGGTTCGTATTTTATCTGATGGTTGTTACATTCCGTAATTTATTTCGCAATATTTGATGCCCAGCATATGACGTCAATCGCCAGAACGTAACGAGTAAAGGACTGATTTATTTTTAATGTCAAAATCGATCTGTCTCGATCCAGGAGACATTACACGTCCAAACGTCCAACTCTTCAATATCAAATTACTCTCTTACGAGCTATAGGAGACCATTAGTCTGTCATTTGAAACCCACAACAAACATATCTGAAAACATTCTGAACCATTGTAGACTGTCGTATATACTTAGTACAGCTTGCAAAAAGGCAACTGTTGGTGGTTATAAGGTTGGTATAATAATTCACTCTGTGTCACTCAAACGTTAAAAAATAGCTCAACTTGACAAAATTGTTAACGCCAATGTCGTCAATTGCCGTCAGTTGGTTGATTGAATGGTGGTATCTCTGTAATCATTTATCTTCACTATTGATAAATATTTTACAAGATTCGAATGGTCAGTACCAAAAGACGACGCCTTGAAATTCCTTATTGAACACGTACCTGACAGAAATTGTTACTCCATTCAGATCATCGACATTTTCACTCCTCGTTCACTCTACATACAGTTGGAGTAAATAAATTTCTGCTGAGTTGCTTCTCAGGAAATTAATTTTCAATGCTTCAAACTGGAAACGAACTTCACAGTATAACCACCCCAGAGATCGCAATACGCAACAAATCGGAGATGTTACCTCACAATGAGTAAAAGCTAATATTTATGTGAGAAAGCTAACTTCAGTCAAGAAAAACAACTGCCAGTAACCTGTAGAAGCGGCACAATGCCTCAAGGTGCCCAGCTCTGGTATTCTCAGACTCGTTCTCAGTTTACATAACCACCCAAAACGTATAAGTTAACTTGTGCCTATGAGCAGATCGGCTAGCTGCATATAGATACGATATATTGGAGGTCTGTAATGTATTCACCGTGGTTAATATAATTATTTGTAAACAAGGAAAAGAGCCACCTCGTACACATTGGTTAATGTAACGTGCGAACTTCTGACAACTTTTAATTGGGTACAATGGGGTCCACAACCAAAACAAATTTTCTAGCTTACAACATCCTGCCTCACTAGCTGTCATTAGTTGAATTAAAATATCCTTTCATTTTGAATTTTCCCCTATTACACAGTTAGAGCTGTATAGCCATTTTCAAATCTCTCAGATACGTACCAGCTGCAACACGGTCAAAATACAAATATTAACCAACTACTGGTCCATCATCATCATCATCATCATTTAAGACTGATTATGCCTTTCAGCGTTCAGTCTGGAGAATAGCCCCCTTATAAAATTCCTCCACGATCCCCATTCAGTGCTAACATTGGTGCCTCTTCTGATGTTAAACCTATTACTTCAAAATCATTCTTAACCGATTCCAGATACCTTCTCCTTGGTCTGCCCCGACTCCTCCTACACTCTACTGCTGAACCCATGAACCTCTTGGGTAACCTTGCTTCTCCCATGCGTGTAACATGACCCCACCATCTAAGCCTGTTCGCCCTGACTGCTACATCTATAAAGTTCATACCCAGTTTTTCTTTGATTTCCTCATTGTGGACACCCTCCTACCATTGTTCCAATCTACTAGTTCCCATCTACTAGTACCTGCAATCATCCTAGCTACTTTCATATCCGTAACCTCAACCTTGTTGATAAGGTAACCTGAATCCACCCAGATTTCGCTCCCATACAACAAAGTTGGTTGAAAGATTGATCGGTGCACAGATAACTTAGTCTTGGTACTGACTTACTTCTTGCAGAAGAGAGTAGATCGTAGCTGAGCGCTCACTGCATTAGCTTTGCTACACCTCGGTTCCAGTTCTTTCACTATGTTGCCATCCTGTGAGAATATGCATCCTAAGTACTTGAAACCGTCCACCTGTTCTAACTTTGTTCCTCCTATTTGGCACTCAATCCGTTTATATTTCTTTCCCACTGACATTACTTTCGTTTTGGAGATGCTAATCTTCATACCATAGTCCTTACATTTCTGATCTAGCTCTGAAATATTACTTTGCAAACTTTCAATCGAATCTGCCATCACAACTAAGTCATCCGCATATGCAAGACTGCTTATTTTGTGATCACATATCTTAATCTCACCCAGCCAGTCTATTGTTTTCAACATATGATCCATAAATAATATGAACAACAGTGGAGACATGTTGCAGCCTTGTCTAACTACTGGTTGTTTAAAATAAAAATTAGAAAATATATAAAATTAAAAAGAGGACCTTCATAGTACAATATGTTAACACATTTCGATTACAGTCCAAGCTTACTCTGGTCATACATTTCTAAAACCAATATGAAAGTAATCTTTGCTCTCCTGCGAAAGTGGGGAAGTGCATGAATGAATGGCAGGAAAGGAAAGTAGGATTAGTGTTTCTCTGTTCAGCGAGCAGAGTTCGTAGGGAGTTCATATCGACATTCCTCTTAGAATAGAAGGAACTGACAGTTATCACGTCTCTGCCGAAGTCCTGATAAATGTGTAACAGCTCTAGCCCATCACAGCTAGGGAAAAAAGTGTTAAAATAACTTGGTGACACTCCTCCCTAGTTTCTCTGATATCTGGATGCTGGCACTCAGATGGAAACACCAAATGAACACTTCCACTATTCGTGCACTCGACGCATGAAATTGTGGATCAATAGAATTTTCTCCAAATCTTCGATCACGAGGCTGCAGTACGACGATAATTTATTCACAGCCCACGTGTATTACGTCAAGGAATCGCCGTATTTAGTGGGACTGTACTTTGACTGCATTTAGGATGATTCATCGGAGAAAAGTGCATTGGTACGAAAATTGTTTCATAGTTTTCAGGCGTAGTAAAAACAAAAAAAGTAAGAAAAATTCAGTTCACTTGTATTAACACCTAGAAACACAGATTTTTAATTTTTTCGGATGTGGCTCAACAAAGTAAACCTAGGACACGTCATTCACATTTTTCGTCGCATTCTCACGCATTCTCAGTTATCTTTCTGCTTCCATATAATGTTTTCAATCTTTTCTACAATATAATTCTATTTCTAAAAGTCCATTTTTGTTCGAGTACCAACCAACAATAAGCCTTTATAAAAATTCCTTCAACGTATCGTTGCTCTGCGGAAAATCGAGAATTCCGCTTGCAAGATTAATTTTCTCTGGTTCCGCAGCTGACCTGTGCTGCCAGTTATTAAATTCTCGCCTCCGTTGCTTCATCACATAGTTCATAGGGCGCGATTCTAGCGTCTAATTCTAACAAAGCATCTTTCGAAAGTCAGTGCTCAAGCAGTTATACATCAAAGAAAAAAAAATAATTATAGAGGCTCGTAATATTGTTGAATAGTCATTCGTAGCTCACGCTACAAAACAGGCCGGAGGAAAGAAAAACGAAAGAAAGAAAACTGCGATACGTTTCGTTATGTCAGGACAAAGTATGCCATGACAGTCAAAATTACTAGTTGTTACAATGATAATGAAATGAAACGTGGTAACGTTTTGCGACGTTATTGTTTAACATCATATACTACATTATTTTTAATTAAGTTTTAAATTTCTTTCTTTCGGCTCGATGCCCAATGGCAGTTTTAGATTTATATTTTAACCACGTTACACCTGGTACGTATTTCATACACTTGAAAATGTCTACACACCCGAAACTCTGCAGTAATGGAGAACATAAAATTGCAAGCATTCAGACTGTTTAACTGCGTAATATGGCATAACGATTTGCGCAAATACTTGTAATTGTCAGTCATCATATCTCATACATATATTTAGGAATTTATTATTGATTAGTATACAATTAATGTTGTCATTGCATACTGACGATCTCACCGTGACGCAATGAGCTGGAATTTCTACAGTTTTAGCGCAGTCTTCAGACCTGTACTAATGTTTTACCTGCATTCACGATGAACAGGCTTCTAGGACAGACAACTTTCTGCCGCCTGTTTTGATCTTGCCAAACGCTCTTTAAACAGACTTTCTGACTGCTTCAAATAAGGGAACAGTTCGAACTAGATGTTAAATGTCCCAGTGACAGATGATGTATTTCATACACATATCAACTGTGCTGAGCACTATGGAATTTAGTGATTCAACGAAAGCGCCGATTACTAATGGATAAAATAATTATTCTAGTAATTCATCATTTCCGATCGGCCGCGAAATGAAAACCACAGTGAAAACCAGAAACGTTTTATTTGCAACAGTTAGGTACACCTTCCACCTGCTTCTCTACATAGTCGCCGCCCCAACTTCGAGTGTTGTCGTTGTGTTGTATCAACTTTCCAATATCCTCGTCATAGAAAGCAGCCGCCTGTGCTTTCGGCCAGTTATCTGCACTGCTCTGCAGCTCGTTGTCTGTGGAAAAATTTTTGTCTTCATAGCCAGCGGTTCTTGTGAGCAGAAATGAGACTCAAGTGGAGCGAATTACGGACTGTATTGTGGGTGATCAAACACTTCTCATCGGAAACGCTGGAGGAGCGTCTTCATTGCCCCTGCAGTGTGCGGCCGAGAATTGGCATGAAGAAGCAACTGATCGACAGTTGTGTTATGTGGGCTGCATGACACAGGCGAAATCTCTAACCAGGCCCTCATACTTGGCGGGAGACACTATTTCCAACGCATCTTTACGCTCTCACGCTTCACTCAATACTGAAAAGAGTTACGCGACACAATCGACTGGCATACTGGAGACACTGCCCAACACATCTGTGCAAAGCTATACCGGATTTTCCCTGTAGTTTCCATTTCGCTACCGATCGGAACTTACTTTCTGGACAACCCTCGTACAATCAGAGTCTTCATAGGGAAACTGCATCTAGTTACCGCCAATGGTTTTCGATTTTTGGATTTTATTTTTTTCTTTAACTTTTGGATTATGTCTACAACTACACTAATGCTCCTCAAACCGGCTTACTTTGTGTTGCAGGGGATGTGTGGATTTTTTATACTGTTTGATGCCTTTCGTCTTCTATTGGAGAGCGTTGCACTTCCGCAGAAGATGAAAATTTCCCACTATTATTGCCTTGGTTATTTGGCGAATGGCAGGGGACGTAGCACTACTTTGCCAGAATCTTCCCAGAAAGTTCGCTGTCACAAATTTAACAATAAAGCCTCCGCGATGCCCAACGCCTTTACTGTAGCGTCTGCCATTGAGTTGATTCAACTACTTCTAGATAGTTTCTTGGTGACTGAACGAACCCGTGACAAAACACGCGGCTCCTATTTGAACCTTCCACTGTCTCTTGTGTTCATCCTAACTGGCAAAGGTTCCAGTCTGACGACCAATACAAGTTCAGCGTAACATGTTTAGTAAGCTGCCTCTGTGGATGCGTTACTTTCCGTTATAATTCTTTCAACGAATCACAGTCTGGCATATCTTCTTCCTTTGCTGCGTACTTGATTTACCTGTCTAAGCATATGCCTTAAAGTAATTTGCGTATTCTCTCAAAATATGTTCGCTAAAAATGCCAGACAAACCATAACTAGCACTACCTTAACGTATTTGAAGGACTCAAGTAAAGACATTACTTTCTCGGCATAAATACCAGCTGTTTCCACGTAATGACTTTTGCACCGCGCGATATACTGCATATTAGCACAACATTAGATACGCACCCCCACATACTTAATTAGTTACTGTTCAAGGGTTCATTCTTTCCTTACACTCTCTGTTCACTCCACAGCATATTCTGAGAGCATCTAAACTGTATATTATTAAATAGAAAACTACATTAAATGAAAATGAATGTTCCGAAAATATTTGTGATGGCGTAAATCTTACTTTTAGTGCTGAAGTGCGTCTTTGAGAACTTCCCAATATAGTGTTTACCTATATTTTGTAAGTAGGCTGTTTAGGTTTTTATATTGGTAACGACATGTAGCGCTCTATATGAAAATCACTGACTGTGCTGTGTGCCGTCTGAGGGCTGGTCGGCATTGTTGCAATATTCGCCATTGTAGTGTTGGGCAGTTGGCTGTTAACAGCGCGTAGCGTTGCGCAGTTGGAGGTGAGCCGCCAGCAGTGGTGGATGTGGGGAGTGAGATGGCGGAGTTTTGAGAGCGGATGATCTGGGCAGAGACAGTAAATTTGTAAGACTGGATATCATGAACTGATATATATATATATATATATATATATATATATATATATATATATATATATATATGACTTTTGAACACTATTAAGGTAAATACATTGTTTGTTCTCTATCAAAATCTTTCATTTGCTAACTATGCCTATCAGTAGTTAGTGCCTTCAGTAGTTTGAATCTTTTATTTAGCTGGCAGTAGTGGCGCTCGCTGTATTGCAGTAGCTTGAGTAACGAAGATTTTTGTGAGGTAAGTGATTTGTGATAGGTATAGGTTAATGTTAGTCAGGGCCATTCTTTTGTAGGGTTTGTTGAAAATCAGATTGCGTTGCGCTAAAAATATTGTGTCAGTTTAGTGTTGATCAGAATAGGTAAAGAGCGAAATAACTGAGTACGTTCAGTTCTGCTCAGCTGTTTGAAAATCAAATAATGTAAGAGGTTTATCAGCACAGTAATTCATTAATTTTTCTAAGGGGACGTTACAATTTCTTCTAAGATTCCTATATGATGCCGTTGCAGTGAGTCATGAAGCTATTATTTATGCAAAAATGCAAAATTTCAAGTTTTAAGTAGTTTATTTTTAAATCTCAGTAACTATTGAAATCACCAGTTTGTATCTGGGATAATGTACTACTATCGCTACTAGCACCACTTCATGAAGTTTTATTGCTGTCGGTGTGCTGATACAGAGAAATTAAATCAAAAGGTCGTTTTGTTCTTCTTCTTCTGTAGTGGTCAATCCAAGGATTGGTTTGCAACAGCTACAATGGCAGCTTGTCTCCATTTGTGCATCTTTCCGCTTTTCTCTTCGTTTCTTTATGGGTGTTACATCCCACATCTTTCACGATTTGATCCATGTACCTGAGCCGTTATCTTCCTCTTGGTCTATTTCCCTCGACATATCCCTCTATGATAGTGTTCAGGAGTCCTTTATGTCTTAATAGATGGCCTGTAAATTGCACTCTTCTTTTAACAATGAAACTCCAGAAGCTTTTCTTCTCACCTGCTCTTTCCAGAACCACTTCGTTTGTGACCTTGTCGATACATTTTATTTTGAGCATGCGTCTATAGCACCACATTTCAAAAGAATTTAGCTTCTGGTCTTCCTCTGTCCCGAGAGTCCATGTTTCACACCCATAGCATGCCACACACCACACGTATGATTTCAAAAATCTTTTCCTGATTTCAAGGCTGATGCTCTTAGATGTTAAGATGTTTTTCTCCTTGTTAAAAGCAGCCTTTGCTTGAGCAATTCTACTTCTCACTTCTGCCTTGCTCCTTCCATCCCTGGTAATATTACTGCCCAGATTAGTCAATTTATCAACTTGTTCAAGCACTTCATTGCCTACATGAACTTGGACTTTCACTTGATCTTTTTTGTCGCATGCCATTACTTTCGTATCATCGCAAAATAGGGGAGAGAGTGTCACTTATACGATACATGACTTTTGGGGGGGGGGGGGGCAAACGTTAAAACATAGACTTTTTTTTGCGACGCAATCTTTTCACCAAATGACTTGCTTTCGTTTTGAAATATTTATTTTAATCGGAAATAAAACAATGTATGTAACTGGACCTTTACAAAGCTACATTTTATCTCCTCCACCAAGGGTGTAGTTAAGCATGCTCAGAACTCACTGTTTCTGACACCTGGTTGCTTTATGAAATGTATTTGAAGAATGGAAGTGAAAGACGTTCCAAGTGCCACTTTTTCACAAAACACGTCCCTAGACTTACGCACTTGCATTATCAAAAATTAAATGTAATGGCTCAGTAGTAGTGGCACTTGGAATTAAAACTTTCTTCCTCCTTCTTTGTCAAAACTGACATTTTTGAACAGTTTTGTGCAGAAAATGAAAGTTCATGCTTGCTAATAAGGAAACAGTGGTCAGGCACTGTCAACAACGCTATTTATTTACAGAAATAGCGTTGTTGCCGGTTTCAAACGATAGATTAATCTTCAGATGGCTTTTTACGGTTGCGATACACTATCGAATACTACAACGTTTCGCAATTGCTAAATATATATGGGGATTGGATGTACGTATTAATGTCCTCCTCCCATTTCTCTCTTTCCGTCTCCTCCTTTCCCTCTCTTTTTACATCTCCTCCCCCTCCTCCTCTTCCTCCTCCCCCTCTTCGTTCATCTCCCTCTTCTTCCTCTCTATGTCCATGTCCTCTTCCTCCACCAATCCATCCCTCCAATATTCCCCCCTCTCTCTCCGACCTTGAGTCTTGTCTATTGTTATTGCAAATTCAGGTTCCGTAGTGATGTTCTAATCATAAGCCGATAAGCCATTAATACGACTTTTCTGTTTTCTGAGAAAACCGACTGGGAGGCAGGTAACAAAACAGCACACAGTTGTATATAATGAGAGAAAAATATGTATGGGATAAACAGTTTGTTTAATGGTTTAATTGCCCTACCTCCTTCGTTGAAATTGACTGCAAGAAAGAACACAGAACCCCACACTTTCAGAGCAGAATATTTTGTTTCTCACATTCGGTTTTAACAGAAAATCTGTACACTGTTGTTTAATAATTGCTCGTCTGAATGTTTGTTAGAGTATAGTGTAAAAATTTGAAGTATATCGGTCAAGAATTTTTCGAGATTCTTTACAACAACGTTTCTCCTTCATACATTCTAAAAATATGTAACATATGCGTGCCCAAATGTTCATTAGAGTGTCGTGTAAAAATACGAATTAAATCATCCAAGCACTTTTCGAAATTTTTGATAACAACCTTAAACAACGACTTATCTTTATATAGTAGTACCGAAGTTTGTCGGTTGATTTGGGGGAGGGGACCAAACTGCGAGGTCATCGGTCCAGTAGGATTAGGGAAGGATGGGGAAGGAAGACGGTCGTGCTCTTTCAAAGGAATCATCCCGGCAGTTGCCTGAAAAGGTTTAGGGAAATCACGGAAAACCTAAATCAGGATGGCCGGATGCGGGTTTGAACAGTCGTCCTCCCGAATACGAGTACAGTGTGCTAATCACTGCGCCACCTCTCTCGGTTGCATGGAAGTGTAGATTTGTTCTAGGTTACATTATCTGTAGGAAAAAACAGTAACAAGTATTGTAGACAACAAAAACTTAATATAAACATGCTCAGCTGCCCGAAGATGCACCTATCTTTGGAAACCGGCAATGACGCTATTTGTGGGAAAAAATACAATTAAATTACGAGTGGCTGATTGTCATTTCCTTCTCTGCAAGAATCGACTTATAACAGATCTCTTGCCGACCGCCATGGCCGAGCGGTTCTAGGCGCTTCAGTTTGGAACCACGCGACTGCTACGGTCCCTGGTTCGAATCCCTCCTCGGGCATGGATGTGTGGGATGTGTGTCATGTCCTTAGGTTAGTTAGGTTTAAGTAGTTCTAAGTTTATAGGACTAATGACCTCAGCAGTTAAGTCCCATAGTGCTTAGAGCCACTTGAACCATTTTGAACAGATCTCTTATTGTCACTTAGGACCAGTCAGATTAACCATATGGCACATAGAACGATCTTAATGAAGTATTTATTTTGTAATTTGCCACATTGTTTTTTGCCATGTTGCACTGAGCAACATAATTCTGGGTGTCAAAATATTTTCTCAATTATTTTTTAGACGAATCAGTTACGTATAAACAGAGATGCATTGTTGTTTTTTTCACTCTCCGAACAAATATCAGATTTAGCACTTAGAATGTCCCCTGTTTCCACTCTTCGTTCTAATAATTGTCATTTCGGGCAATGACGTTTTGAATACCACATATACAGGGTGAAAAGTATTTAAACCGACAAACTCAGGGAGGTTGCAGGGGACATCAAAACAAACAGTTTTCCTGAATGTCATTTTTTCCTATGAAGATTATTTAAACCGGTGGAGGCCGTATTACACTCTTCAGTTGTTCCACAACTTGGAACCAGTTGCTTATCCACCCAGAGCACAGTTTTCGCAGTGGTACCTGGAACAGTGTGAAATGCATCCTACATTTCCATCCTGTGTGTTGTTTACCGATGAAGCAATGTTCAGGTTTGATGGAGTCTTCAACATGCACAGTTCTCATGTCTGGAGGGAGGATAACCCACATCCCACAGTTACTAGCGCTCATCAAGTGCGGTTCCTTCGTTAATGTGTGGGTCGGTGTTGTTGGGGACTGTTGAATTGGGCCGTATCTGCTACCTAGGCTACTAAATGGGAGGCACTACTACAATTTTCTCTGCAGAGCATTGCCAGAATTGCTGGAAGACCTCCCGCTCCCTACAAGACAACGTATGTGGTTCCAACATGACGGGGCGCCGGCACATTTCAGTCGTCGTGTGCGTCGATTCCTGGACCGACCGTTCCCAGAAACATGGATTGGCAGAGGTGGTTCTGTACCGTGGCCTGCTCGATCCCCAGATACGTCCCATCTGACATTTTTTGTGTGGGGAGAGACACGCAACCTTGTTTACGCAACTCCTGTTGCATCAGAAGAGGGTCTGGTTGCCCGAATAGTAGCATCAGCAGGTTCAAAAATGGTTCAAATGGCTCTGAGCACTATGGGACTCAACTGCTGAGGTCATTAGTCCCCTAGAACTTAGAACTAGTTAAACCTAACTAACCTAAGGACATCACAAACATCCATGCCCGAGGCAGAATTCGAACCTGCGACCGTAGCGGTCTTGCGGTTCCAGACTGCAGCGCCTTTAACCGCACGGCCACTTCGGCCGGCAGCATCAGCAGGAACAATTCAGGATACTCCTCGGGTTTTGCCCATGTCAGACCGGACATGATCCGACGGTGTAACCTTCGTTTACGTGTCAATGCAGGCATTTTTGAAAATCTACTGTAATTGAAATTAGGTTGTGTTAATGTGTTGTCTCTTCGTCATAAAGAAATGGAAAATTGTTTGTTGGTTTTATTAATTTGCCACCAGAGAAATCTTCCTATACCGGTTTAAATACTCCTCATAGGAAAAAATGACATTAGGGAAAAAAATTGTTTTGATGTCCCCTTCAACCTCCCACAGTTTGTCGGTTTAAATACTTTTCACCCTGTATATGCTCCCTTGGTTTACGCCCGAACCTATTTTTACGTCTGAAGATTTCTCCCCGCTGACAACGAGATGCTTTCTTCCGTGGGGGTGTCGCCCCTGCAGCAGCAGAAGGCAGCCGCCATCAGCGTCAGGTTACGCCGAGCCACACGCTGCGCTGCGGGGAGAAGGAAAATATTTGCGCGGGGCCCATCCGTCAACTTGAGCCGTCGCGACTGGCAGCTGGCTTATGGGCGCGCCTCGGCTGGTAATTACTGGCGCCAGTGCGGCTGCCCGTAGGAGCGCAGGCCGCGGTCGTATATCGGGAAACAATGACAGGGCGCGCGGACGGAAAATGAGCTGCTAGCTTCTCTCTGCTGCTGCGTTGCATCCCCCGCTGCCAGCCACGCACTTGCTGTTCACACTGGGTCTCTACCCTCACTGGCGGCAGAGGTGGCGCAGCTGCCGCTACCCTAAACAGGTTTTCGGGAGGAGAGGCGTTGTCCGTAAATCACGTGAACTGTAACACTGTTCGTGGAGGTATATACCGTCTATGCTACTAACTGAAGGCAGTGTGTTTATTGACATACGAGTGTTGCTTCTTTTATTTGGGAAGCATCACCAGTGGGCCTGTAATACATGTTCCGTTCATACGTACAATAAACGTATTATGTGGTAGATATAATATGTTGCCATATTACATTTTGTCGTGTTTTTCTTTTGTTTTTTAGGTTAGAATCAACTTTTCTAGCACAAGCTTCGTAACGTGAGTTTATAGTTCGGTGTCACGATTTCCAGCGCTGTTAACTCTTGTGTGGTGCTGGAGATGTATTCGTTAGTTTCCATACTCCAGCTGACCGATTTCTGGCTCTTTTTCGCCCACACTGGTCACATCGCATATACCACTTACACTTTCAAAATGGTTCAAATGGCTCTGAGCACTATAGGACTTAACTTTTGAGGTCATCAGTCCCCTAGAACTTAGAACTACTTAAACTTAACTAAGGACATCACACACATCCATGCCAGAGGCAGGATTCGAACCTGCGACCGTAGTGGTAGCGCGGTTCCAGACTGTAGCGCCTAGAACCGCTCGGCCACTCCGAGAGGCACTTGCACTTTCCATTTTGTGATCAACATGTGTGTGTTTTCGGTGCGTAGTGTTGTCAACTGTTGTTGTGTGTTTATCTGTCTTTTGTTTGTGTTGTGTTGTGGTTTGATATTTTTCATTTGTTGTGTATGTGTGTGTGTGTGTGTGTGTGTGTGTGTGTATTTCCTGTATGTAATTGTGTAAATCTTCCTTGAGGGTGTTTTTTTATATTTTTAAATTTTTTATGGATAATTTCTACATCTACATCTACATCTACATGGATACTCTGCAAATCACACTTAAGTCCCTGGCAGAGGGTTCATCGATCAACTTTCACAATTCTCTGTTATTCCAATCTCGTATAGCGCCCTTAAATAATGGACGCCTATATCTCTCCGTACGTCTTGATTTCCCTTATTTTATCGTCGTGATCATTCCTCCCTATGTAGGTCGGTGTCAACAAAATATTTTCGCATTCGGAGGAGAAAGTTGGTGATTAGAATTTCGTGGGAATGTTCCATCGCAACGAAAAACGCCTTTCTTTTAATGATGCCCAGCCCAAATCCTGTATCATTTCTGTGACACTCTCTCCCATATTTCGCGATAATACAAAACGTGCTGCCCTTCTTTGAACTTTTTCGATGTACTCCGTCAATCTTATCTGGTAAGGATCCCACACCGCGCAGCAGTAGTCTAGAAGAGGAAGGACAAGCGTAGTGTAGGTCTGTCCCAATAAAACGCAGTCTTTGGTTAGTCTTCCCCACAACATTTGCTATGTGTTCCTTCCAATTTAAATTGCTCGTAATTGTAATACCTAGGTATTTAGTTAAATTTATGGCTTTTAGATTAGACTTATTTACCGTGTGTGTGTGTGTGTGTGTGTGTGTGTGTATTTGCTGTAGGCAATTGTGTAATTCTTCTTTGGGAGAGTGTTTTTTTATATTTTTAATTTTTTTATGGATAATTGTTTGTGCGTGTATTTTGTGTATAGAGAGAGACAGGGAGAGAGAGAGGGGGAGAGAGAGAGAGAGAGAGAGAGAAAGTGTGAAAATTACGCGTACAGACGTATGACACAAGTGACACCCAAACACCTGACCACGTTCGCACTCCGTGAGTTCTGCAGAGCGCCCCATTCCGCTCTCTCACGATGCCTAATGACTACTGAGGTCGCTGATATGGAGTACCTGGCAGTAGGTGATAGCACAATGCACCTAATATGAAAAACGTATGTTTTTGAGGGTGTCCGGATACTTTTGATGACATAGTGTATATACGTAATACATGAATCGGAAACGATGAACTTTGTTAGGAAAAATCTCAAAAAGTTCTTGACCGTTTTACTTGAAATTGTTACCCGATATTCTGGTAACATTCGGAAGGACATAGACTATAACAATGTAGAGTTTTTCTGTTAAAACGGACTACAAGAAAGAAAATGCTGTACTGTGATACTGTGCGGTTTCGTTTCTTTCTTTCTTGCAGTCAGTTTTAACTTTAATATCATGGTATTTAAACCATTAGGCATTGTTTCTTCCACATGTACTCCTTCTGCTTATATACAATTTTAAACAAGTATTTTACACACAACAGTGTGCTGTTTTGTTTCCTTCGTCGTAGTCTGTTTTAAGAGGAAAGAGAAATGTTGATTCTTTGGCTTATCGACTTATGATTAGACTAATGCTATGGAATCTGCATCATCCGAAACTTTGCAACACTACCCATGCACAGATTAAAAGTTTGAGAAATACTGTCATTGAAGCTAATATCGTCACCAATCCAGCAGCTGTAGAAGTCTCTCCTCTACTATTAATATTAATGATCGCAACCGATTTACTCATTCATTTTCAGCGAACTGACTTCCCAATTAAGGTTTCATTTGCAATACCAATAAACAGGGCTCAAGGTCAGTGAGAGGTGGAAGAGGTGATGGAAAGAGGGGGGATATGGACATGGAGGTGAGGAAGGAGGAGATGGATATAGAGATAGGGAAGAGGAGACAGAGAGTGACGGGGAGGAGGAGGAAATGGACAAAGAGAGGGGGGAGGGAGGAGATTAGGAAGTACACTTAAGTGTCAAAGAAACTGGTACACTTGCCTAATATCGTGTAGGGGCCCCGCGAGCACGCAGAAGTGCGGCAACATGACGTGCGTGGACTCGGCTAACGTGTGATATAGTGCTGTAGGGAACTGACATCGTGAATCCCCCAGGGCTGTCCATAAAACCGTAAAGGAAAGAGGGGTGGAGATCTCTTCTGAACAGTACGTTGCAAAGCATCCCAGAATCCCAGATATGCTCCTTAATGTTCATGTCTGAGGAGTCTGGTGGCCAGCGGAAGTGTCCAAGATACCTCGTGTGGGAGGGAGAAAGAGGTGTGAATTTTATTTAGATTCTATAAATGAAATGCAAGGAGTGCTGTTCAACATATAAGTGGTTTATTCAGTGAAACTGCATTAAACTGCATATGCAATAATCATTGAAATGTTATCAAATTCATTAAACATTCACTCACAAATTATTCAAATAATGATAAGTAAAATTAAAAAAATTGGGTCACTAGATACTGTAGAAAGTGTAAAAAAAAAGAAAAAACAACAAATAGAATTGAATTGACACCAAGAGCTCACAACAAGTGAATTATATAAGGTGCCTGCCCTGGTATTTGCCTTTTAACATGAGCATTGTATGACTTCATTCCAATTTAACTTATAAATAAATTGCACGAGACGGGTTGATCTGGTGTAATAAATGAGGAAGGATTTAAAAAAAAACAGCGGAAGTGTTTAAACTTAAAGAATATTCCTGGAGCCACTCTGTAGGAATTGTGGACGTGCTGGGTGTCGCGTTTTCCTCCTGGAATTTCCCAAGTTCATCGGAATGCACAATGGACAGAGCCTCCACCAGCTTGAAATATCCCCTATTGACATGCAGGGTCCATGGATTCACGAGATTTTCTCCGTACCCGTAAACGTCCACCTGCTCTATACAATTTGAAGCGAGACTAGTTCGATCAGGCAACATGTTTCAACTCATCAACAGTCCAATGTCGGTGTTGACGAGCCCAGGCGAGGCGTAAAGCTTCGTGCCGTGCAGTCATCAAGGATACACGAGTGGGGCTTTGGCTCCGGAAGCCCGTATCGATGATGTTTCGTTGAACGTTTGGCAGGCTGACACTTGTTGATAGCCCAGCACTGAAATCTGCAGCAATTTGCGGAAGGGTTGCACTTCTGTCATGTTAAACGATTCTCTTCAGTCATGGCGTTGAGGCAATGGACAGAGCCCCCCTTGTCTTGATAAGACCCCTACTGCAGGTCCATGGATTCATGAAATTCTGGCAGGATCTTTTTCCAGGTGCAGCGGTGTCAGAAGTTTGATGTTTTACCGAATTCCTCATATGCACGGTATACTAGTGCAATGGTCGTACGGGAAAAACCTCACTTCATCCCTACCTCGGAGATGCTGTGTCCCATCGCTCGTGCGCCGACCATAACACCATGCTGAAACTCACATAAGTCTAGATAACCTGCCATTGTAGCAGCAGTAACCAATCTAACAACTGTGCCAGATACTTGTTGTCTTATAAAGGTGCTGCCGACCGCAGTATCGAATTCTGCCTGTTTACCTACATCTGTATTTGAATAAGCATGCCTATACCAGCTTTTTGGCGCTTCAGTGTATATGCAATTCCCACACATATTTAGTAATTGCAAAGAATTTTCGCCGGCCGGTGTGGCCGTGCGGTTCTAGGCGCTTCAGTCTGGAACCGCGTGACCGCTACGGTCGCAGGTTCGAATCCTGCCTCGGGCATGGATGTTTTTGATGTCCGTAGGTTAGTTAGGTTTAAGTAGTTCTAAGTTCTAGGGGACTGATGACCACAGATGTTAAGTCTCATAGTGCTCAGAGCCATTTGAACCATTTGAAAGAATTTTCATCGCATAAATTTGTACATACTTTGTGTGTTGATATCGCATAAGAACCTGGGCTCTAGTGACGAGCATCACTGAAACGGTATCAACCTTGCTAATGTACCACGCAATGAAATGTGCCGTTCTTATTTGAATATTAATTAGGTACCGTGTTACTGCAACATGGTAAGTGTTCCACACTGGCAGAGGAGTCGTTAAGAATTGTTTTGTGAGGCACTTCATCGTAAACGAATTACATTTTTCTGAGGAATGCTTCGATATATCACACAACGGTACCTGCTTTCCTCGCACTTAAAATCGGCGCCGACACAATTGTGGTGCACCACGGGCAATAGACGACACGGGTGAACGACAGCTGTGGAGATGTTTCCGGACGAGCAGACGTGCAGTTGTTGATTTTCTGACCGCCCAGAGGAACCAAGGAGCTTGTTCTTACGGCTGGGTGAATTGGATTGTCATATGCCTCTGTACAAATGGCAGAAACGGCCATATGTGGCTTACATGGTCAGCTAAAATCATTCAGAGGGCCATTACTAAAGGTTGTCATCAGTGGTGTCAGTACTTTTAACCACCGTTCTGTGAACATTGCTGCGAATGGGTCCCTCTAACAGGAGCCTGGTTGATGCTCGCATGCTGACTGCTGTTGATCGGCGATGAAGTCTGGAATTTGCACGCTAATACCGCAACTGGACGTCCACCGAGTGGCGACAGGTGGCCTTTCCAGATGAATCAAGTTTTTTGCTCCATGAGACAGATGGCCGTAGGCATGTGTGGCGTGAAACTTCTGAAAGCAAACACCATACAACCATGAGGGAGCGTTATGGCCTGGGGGATATTCTCGTGGCATTGATTGTGTGATCTTGTCATTCCAGAGGGCACAGTGGGTCAACTCAAGTATGGATCTATGCTGTGGGGGCCATGCTCACCCCAACACGTAGTTTTTGCCGGGTTTTGTGGGCGAGCGGTTCTAGGCGCTTCAGTCCGGAACAGCGCTGCTGCTCCAGTCGCAGGTTCGAATCCTGCCTCGGGCATGGATGTGTGTGATGTCCTTAGGTTAGTTAGGTTTAAGTAGTTCTAAGTCTAGGGGACTGATGACCTCAGATGTTAAGTCCCATAGTGCTCAGAGCCATCTGAACGTAGTTTTTCGTTTGACACGATAGCATCTACCAGAAGGACATTCATTGCAAATATCACACAGCTCGCAGTTTTCGTGCGTGTTTCGACGAGCACCTCGATGAATTTTACCGTACTCCCTTGGCCATAAAATTCCACGGACTTAACCCAATCGAGAATCTGTGGGATCACCTCTACTGGGCTGTTCGCGCTATCAATCGAGAAACGTAGCGCTGCTGGACACGGCACTGGAGTCGACGTGGCTCCAGATCCCTGTCGCTACCTTCCAGAACCTCACTGACTCTCTTCCTGGACGTCTAGCAAGGGTCCGCACTGCAAAATGTGGTCATTAAGGCTTTTGACACGTGGTCACATTAATACCACTTTACAAATGTATGCTTGCTCCATTTAGATCGTTTCGAATGGGTATTTTCAGATATTTACGGGTGTCGCTGTTTGGAAAAATTGGAAATTTGTCGTAAGGTCTTATAGGACCAAACTGATAAGAACAACACACACACACATGCCCGAGGGAGGACTCGAACCTCCGACGGGGACAGCCGCGCCAACCGAGACAAGGCGCCCGAGACCAAGCGGCTACCCCTTGCGGCTGTCACCGTTCCCATTCATTTGTCACTATCAGTGTAAACGGACAGCAATACGTCTTTCCGCCTATTTATGAATAGTACACTACATATACTTACGTACACACATTAACTATAATAATTACACTGTGTTCTGAATAATACGAAATTTAATAGAACATTTACGCACTCTTTTGGCCTGTATAGTTATCATAGGTGATAATTATTTTACATAAATCCACTCGCTTAATTATACACACATTCTATTGATTAAATAGCCAATGCTAAGGCTATACTATACTGGTTACGTAAAATATTTCCGCCAGATGGTACAGCAAGAAATAAGAGAAATAATTTTTTTAAACAATCTTATTGCACTTAATATTTCTAAAAATCTGTTCTGTCCTATAGGCATTGTTTTCTGCAATTATTCACTTTTAGATAAACTGTATCTTCAAATGATACGTAATTTATGTAAATCGTTCCTCATTGGCTGACGCTGACGTCATACAGCAGAAACACGCCATCACCAGGTCTATGTAACGCAATGCTGCCTAGCCAGCAGGAGCAGTTTCAGCGTTAAATTTATTTAGTTTAGGTCATTGACTACGATTTCTATTCTTCACAGGGCTACTCTGGAGATGGTCTAAGACGAGGTCGAAACCGGTAATTTTAAATAAAATAGAAATGTAGACTGTTTTTCACTAATTTTATATAGCTTACAATATCGCAGTTCTCCGAAAATGTTACCAAAAAATTCTAATGCCGCCAGTTCGAATAAGGTTGTGGTTCTAAAGTGGGCCCAGAAATGCCCCTTGGACACTGCTGTCTTCTTATTTAACACGCTGACGAATTCCTTTCTCAACCGAATAAAAATCTACACTCCCTCTAACTTTGACAACAGCCACCCTTTATCCTAGGAGTGCAATTTCCTTATGCTGTCCGTGATGTTATCCAACGAATGCTGCTCATTCGAGAGGCACTTCGCCACCGCTGATGAGCCATTCTCCTTTCTATAACGTAAACCTGGCTTTAAAGTTTTGTCACGATTGCCTCACAACTTAAGGAAGTGAGAGAGGGTTGTAGCCTATCCTGGAAGTAACTAGTCTGAGCACTGAACAAGCAGTAAAGGAAACCAAAATCTGTAGTAGGTTGGTTCAAATGGCTCTGAGCACTACGGGACTCAACATCTGAGGTCATCAGTCCCCTGGAACTTAGAACTACTTAAACCTAACTAACCTAAGGACATCACACACACCCATGCCCGAGGCAGGATTCGAACCTGCGACCGTAGCGGTTCCAGACTGAAGCGCCTAGAACCACTCAGCCACACCGGCCGGAAATCTGTAGTAGTATTGAAGTTCAGAAAGAAGAAATAAAAACTTTGAGATTTGTTGATGACACTATAATTCTGTCAAAGATAGCAAAGGACGTGCAACAGCAGTTGAATGGAATAGACAGTATCTTAAAGGGAGGGTACAAGATGGACATCAATGAAAGCAAAACAAAGACAATGGAATGTCGTCGAATTAAATCAGGTAATGCTTAGGGAATTAGATTAGTAAACGAGACACTTGAAGTAGAAAATGAACTTTGAAACGTGGGCAGCAAAATAGCTGGTGACGGTCGAAGTGAAGAGTATATAAAATGTAGAATATCCATGGCAAGAAAAGCGTTTCTGAGGAAAAGAAATTTATTAACGTCGAATATAGATTTAAGTGTTAGAAAGTCTTTTCTGGCGGTATATATCTGGAGCGTAGCATTTTATAAAAGTGAAACGTGGGCGATAAACAGTTTAGAGAAGAAGAGAATAGAAAGTTCTTAATTGTGTGCAACAAATGAATGCTGAAGATTAGATGTGGAGACCACATAACTAATAAGGAGGTACTTAGCAGGAATGGGGAGACAAGAAATATGCCGCATAACTTAAGTAAATGGAGGGTTCCGTTGATATGACACATTATGGCACATAAAGAGAATACCACTTTAGTATTGGACGGGAGTGTGTGTGTGTGTGTGTCTGTGTCTGTGTGTGTGTGTGTGTGTGTGTGTGTGTGTGTGTGTGAGAGAGAGAGAGAGAGAGAGAGAGAGAAGGCGGAAGGGGGAAAAATCGTAGAGGGAGACCAAAGATGAATACAGAAAGCAGATTCTGAAGGATGTAGACTGTATTAGTTATTCAGAGACGACGAGGCTTGCACGGGATAGAGTAGCTTGGAGAGCTGCATCGAACCAGTCTTCATACTGACGACCACAACAAGAAAAACAACTTCATTTCGCAACCCTGAACTTTTTCATCAGCTTTCGTTTTCCCCCTGCGCCAATCCTATGTTTCGGCCTCGGTTCCCGTTTCTTGTTCGTCCTGATGGTAATTTCCGGACGTTAGTTTCTAAATACCTGTATATAAAAAGAGAATCACACATTTGACAATGGCGGCGTAACAGCCTCAGTACTAACAGTCGTTAGTCACATCCTCATATGATCAACCTCACTGTGTCCAAATAGTTATGAAATAAATACAGATAACAATTACATAAAATATTTATTCGTCTTTCCGTGACGTTAGTCGAAACTGAACAATAAAAATATGACATAGAAAAACAAGTCAGAACTACAGAGGTAATCCTGTCGGATATCAACGAAAATAAACAACAGAAGATGCTCCTCGAAGTGGAGAAACAGAGAAGAAACTTTCAAATCATTTATCAGACTTTAATACCGTCTACAGCACTTTGTTTTTCTTGCAGAACTTCACATTTGATCACTTTTCTGAATTTCTTTTATTATTTCTACATCTTTCACTTCTTTCCCTTAAGGGTATTGGGGACAAACGTCGGTTTCAGTTGTGTTGAGAATCCGTACGACAAGGTGTTCGCTCTGTCCCTTTCTGAAGCTCGATAAGGATGTTACGAGAAAGTGCTAGAGAACAGATTGAGGCAGTATTTCTGCACTGTTCTGTAAAGATCCGCGTCCACCTTCATTGCAGGACAGCGCCAAAACCGCCGCCGTGGAATCTGTATAATTTATCGAGAACAGCTTCTCAACAAAAGAAATCTACCAGCAAGATATGTATGTAGTGACTGCTCAAGTCACACTATATCACATCCTCCTCGGCAATGTCCAATGTACGGTTCAGTACAGTCGCAGGCAGCCATTGATATACTTTAACGAGAATTCTGAAGCGCGTAAAAACACTGTACAAAGATCGCAGAAGGGAGCAAATGCCCCCTCCCCCTTGCCTCGCTCCCCGCCCGCCCCCCTCTATCTTTTGAGGACGCCTATGATTTACGGGCTATATGAACTCCCTTGGAGTATGTCCAAAGTTGCTTTAACTTCTGACGATTTCTCCCCAATTAGAACCAAGCACGTTCTGCCTGTCTGCTAGGAAGTCCAGCTACAGAGCTCGTCCGATTTTCTGAAAGCTCGTATTTTATTGACTGAGTCACATTGCGGAACTCTGCTGAATGCCTCACGGAAGTCAAGCAACATGGCATCAGTCTGGACACCATTATCTACGGCTGTCTGGAATTTGTGAACATATAGCGGCCAATGTGCCATTCGTCCCAGATTAATGACTAACGCCAAGAAAAAATGACCTTGTGAATTTCATTGTCGGCCGGAGTGGCCGAGCGGTTCTAGGCGCTATAGTCTGGAACCGCGCGACCACTACGGTCGCAGGTTCGAATCCTGCCTCGGGCATGTATGTGTGTGATGTCCTTAGGTTAGTTAGGTTTAAGTAGTTCTAAGTTCTAGGGGATTGATGACCTCAGAAGTTAAGTCCCATAGTGCTCAGAGAGCCAATTTCATTAATACAGTGAGGTTCTTATGATTTTCCTTAGTTGTAGTAGTTGGTGACTAAGAAATATTAAGTGTGTTAGAGTAAGTTTTTGTAAGGAGTAACTGCAATCAATGTAGTCATGATCCAAACGAATACAGCATTGCGTTAAAATAACTGCAGTTGTTAGGTAGTCTATTCCAATTCCTTCATCTCATGTACCTAATCTTTTGCCGTTATTAACTGCAAATACCAAATTCAGCTTCAATTAGTCCACAGTTTAAAAACCTAATTTACATAAATTAGCTTCAGAATGTGGGGCTAACAAAATCACTACACAAATTAATTTCCAATGCGGGTCCTCTATAATTGCATCACTGCAGCAGATTGATATCCCTTACGACATGGAGCAAAGGTTGTAAATTTTTTCAGCAGCTATGGTCTTCTAAGACGAGTGCCATGATTACACCAAGGCTGTTGTTTCTAGGCGGAATCTCTTGGTTAAGGTGGACAAGCAATAGCGTGTCACTTGTTAAATCACCATGTTGCAGATTTGCTGCATGGGTGCTTTTACGGAGGCACCTCCCAGTGCTGGTTTGTGTCTAGGCACAACAGTGCTGCCACTTGCAGCATTGTGGACTGTACAGGAACATGTACTCCCGCGACTTACCGGGGGCCTTGGGACGATTCCAGGGAAAGCACTCCTCTTAATCCTGGGCTCCCACCTTATCTATGTATAAATAAGGTTACTCTGAGTACATATAGATCATGTATACACAGAGCAGAAAATAACAGTATTGCCAATTACAACCTCAGAAAGTGCTGGCGAGTTCACATCTGCCAATGAGAACAGGATGACTTTAAGAGCAGCCTCTTATGCACTATTCCCTCAAGAACAGGAACAGGCAAAAACTGGGTTGCCGTCAGTCAGGGGATAATAATTACCTATTACCCCACTCGCGTCCGCGGCTCGTGGTCTTGCGGTAGCGTTCTCGCTTCCCGCGCATGGTGTCCCGGGTTCGATTCCCGGCGAGAATCTCTGCCTCGAGATGACTGGGTGTTGTGTGTCTTTCATCATCATTTGATCCTCATTCACTCGCAAGCCGCCGTAGTAGCGATAAAGAACTTGTGGAACGGCGGCCGAACCGCCCCGCAAGCGGTCTCCCGGCCACGAATGCCATACGCTCATTATCATTATTATTACCCCACTCGCCATAGCCCCTGTCCCAATCTCTTATTGCGAATACAGTACTGAGTAATGGATCTCTCTAACGTAAGAATGTCAGTATCCCAGATGACACTACTCTCAGATCTCATTTATCAAATTCTAATGCACAAAATCATGCCGGACCTGTCCACTGACTTCTTCAGAAATAGTAGGAAAGACAGAAACGAGGGGTTATTCATACAGTTTGTAGTGGATCTATGAGGAAAGTTCAATAAGTATTGCAACACTTTTTTTTCTGAAAGCAGGATGATTTTATTCGGGATTTCAATACACCAAATTATTCTCTACTTTTTTGGGTACAAAATCTTTTCAATACGACGGCCATGCTCCACCTTACATGGAGGGCCTGTATGCCTGCAGGGTACAATTCCACTTGTCAACGTCTGAGCCAACGTGGTGCTCCCGCAAAAACCTACCCCCAACAGAGTGCAGCCTTCATTGGGCCAAAAAGGTGGAGGTCGGAAGATGCGAGATCCGGGATACAGTGCAAATGGGGAAGAACAAATGAAATTACGTAAGACCGTCACCACCACATTACCGGCTAAGAATGTGGCTTTACACTTTCTCTTCGGAGGTGAGGTGGTGTAGCACCGGACTGAAGTGATGAACCCATGTTTCATCGCCTATGACGATGTATGACCAAAAATTGTCATGATCCGCCTCGTAACGTGCAAGCAATTCGGCTCAGGTGATCCGTCGTTGCTCTTTATCGTCTTCTGTTAGGTGGCGAGGAACCCAGCCGGCGCACACCTTTGAATACCCCAAATGGAGGACGTGTGTGTCAGCAGCGAGGTGTCTGATTGTGATCTGTCAGCGACTTCGAGAGAGAGTGCCCGCATGTTTCAACAATCCGGGAGAGACAGCTGCATGGGACCCGCCGGCCACGCGGGACATCGGACAGGTTTGTTGCGATGAGAGCTGCCTCGTCCAACGACTCACCGTGGTTTTGTTCACTGCCAGGTTTCCGTAGACCCTTTGCAAGTGTCTGAATATCTGCGATGCCCTGGTTTTCCGCCAAAAGAAACCCAGTGACAGCTCTCTGCTTGGAACGCACCTTCGTTACAGACGGCATTTTGAAGGTTACATATAGCGCCGCCAACCATCGGAATTTCATTAAACTATAGAGTCTGAAGCGGTAATATTCTACTATGTCCCACAACAAATTCCGCTTTTTTTCAACAGAAACTGGCTGAGAAAAAATGTGCCCCTTTGTCACAACGTCGTTATTTTTCTTGCTGTTAGCTTATGAGTGTCGGACATCATTGCCAGTTATGTTGCCCGATTAGCACGAACTCACCGGCCCGCCGTTTTGTAATGTTACTAACACAACACTTTTTTTTTAATTTGTGGCGAGGACTATGGAACCAAACTGCTGAAGTCATCGGTCGCTGGACTTACGCACTACTTAATCTGACTTTAACTTACCATAAGGACAACACACACTCCCATGCCCGAGGGAGGACTCGAACCTCTCACGGGAGGAGCCACGCGAACCGTGACAAGGCGGCCTAGACCGCACGGATACCCCGCACAGCACAATTTTTCTCAGAGCTTGGACAGTGAATGTGTCCAGTTCTTTATGCCACGAATACAGTGCCATAAACCATTTTCTCTTAATAGCTTTAGATAGAACCTGACGTTCCCATCTTGCGGATAGTTGATTGCGTCTTACCCAGTTTCTTCTAATTCTGCTTCCCTTTCGTGGTGAGCGGAAACTTTAATACCTTCCATTGAGGTGTTTCTCATAATTAAATCATTGTGCAAGGTTGCGGCTGATCTTGTTGATTCAGTCCGGCACCACGCGACTGCTACGGTCGCAAGTTCGAATCCTGCCTCGGGCATGGATGTGTGTGATGTCCTTAGGTTAGTTAGGTTTAAGTAGTTCTACGTTCTAGGGGACTGATGATCTCAGATGTTGAGTCCCATAGTGCTCAGAGCCATTTGAACCATTTGATCTTGTCGCTGGTGTGGTACTCAGCAGTAACCCTCGTTTGTTGCAGCTCTCGACGCTAGTTTATCCACGCATGTCTCTTCATCTCCTAACAGCTGCTGCATCTGCAGCTTCGGTCTCACAGTGTAATTCCGTAATCTTCTATTGTCTAACACTACTCACCACATCGGTACTTTAAAAGACTTCCTAACAGTTACATTTGTATTAAATATTAAAAATTCCGGTAAAAAAAAAAGAGTTTAATATTGGAGCCAAAACACATTTTACACCTTCATTACTTCAGTCACGGGAAATTATTTTCCTGCCCAAATAACAAAACTGATCAATTACTTTTACAGCCGCGTTTCCTAATGTCGTACACGTAGAATTGCCTGAATTAATTCCATTACAGTCCATTTATAAGTTTACTTAGAGGTGTCACCTTAAGTGATTTAGCTCATTTAGAAAAAAAAATGTTTTGTATCTCCACCGGAGTGACAAAGCCGCGAAACTGTCCTGTCAGCGCAAACGTCGGTGATGGCTTGATCCAGAACCCGGTGACTGGACGCCGGAAGAGGAAAACTTTTCGACGTGCAGTCGGTCTACGGTGGAGCAGGGAGTGTGAACATCACCTAGAGTCTGACACGGAGGAAGAAACAAAACGCGACCAGCTGGAATGACCGAAGCAATTACCACGCGGTACCAAGCTCATGGCGCGATGCGTAGTCCAGGTCTGTGGTAGTCGATCGCAGCGTAAGAACTGACCAACCCGGCCTTTCGTCGCCATCAAGCGAACACCGTTCTGCCCTGACAGCGCTCTACGTAAGCCGTCGGCGATAGCTTGCCACACTACTCCGCCGCGAGACACACACACCACCTCATATAGCAGTCATATGTCTCCGCTGGCGGGGTTACTACACTACTGGCCATTAAAATTGCTACACCACGAAGATGACGTGCTATAGACGCGAAATTTAACCGACAGGAAGAAGATGCTGTATTATGCAAAAGATTAGCTTTTCAGAGCATTCACACAAGGTTGGCGCCGGTGGCGACACCTACAACGTGCTGACATGAGGAAAGTTTCCAACCGATTTCTCATACACAGACAGCAGTTGACCGGCGTTGCCTGGTGAAACGTTGTTGTGATGCCTCGAGTAACGAGGAGAAATGCATACCATCACGTTTCCGAATTTGATAAAGGTCGGATTGTAGCCTATCGCAATTGCGGTTTATCTTATGGCGACATTGCTGCTCGTGTTGGTCGAGATCCAATGACTTTTAGCAGAAGATAGAATCGGAGGGTTCAGGAGGGTAATACGGAACGCCGTGCTGGATCCCAACGGCCTCGTATTACTAGCAGTCGAGATGATAGACATCTTATCCACATGGCTGTAACGAATCGTGCAGCCACGTCTCGATCCCTGAGTCAACAGATGGGGACGTTTGCAAGACAAAAACCATCTGCACGAACTGTTCGACGACGTTTGCAGCAGCATCGACTACCAGCTCGGAGACCATGGCGCAGTTACCCTTGACGCTGCATCACAGACAGGAGCGCCTGCGATTGTACACCCAACGACGAACCTGGGTGCACGAATATTTTTTCGGATGAATCCAGGGTCTGTTTACAGCATCATGATGGTCGATTCCGTGTTTGGCGACATCGTGGTGAACGCACATTGGAATCGTGTATTCGTCATCGCCATACTGGCGTATCACCTAGAGTGATGGGGTGCCATTGGTTACACGTCTCGACCACCTCTTGTTCGCATTGACGGCACTTTGAACAGTGGACGTTACATTTCAGATGTCTTACCATCCGTGGTTCTACCTTTGATTCGATCGCTGCAGAACCCTACATTTCAGCAGGATAATGCACGACCACATGTTGCAGGTCCTGTACGGGCCTTTCTGGATACAGACAATGTTCGACTACTACTCTACCCAGCACATTCTCCAGATCTCTCACCAACTGAAAACGTCTCGTCAATGGTGGCCGAGCAACTGATTCGTCACAATACGCCAGTCACTACTCTTGATGTACTGTGGTATGGTGTTGAAGCTGCATGGGCAGCTATACCTGTACACGTCATACAAGCTCTGTTTGACTCAATGCCCAAGCGTATCAAGGCCGTTATTACCTCCAGAGGTGGTTGTTCTGGATACTGATTTCTCAGGATCTATGCACCCAAATTCCGTGAAAATGTAATCACATGTCGGTTCTAGTATAATATATTTGTCCAATGAATACCCGTTTACCATCTGCATTTCTTCTTGGTGTAGCAATTTTAATGGCCAGTAGTGTAAAATATACAAGGGGTTCGAAAAAAGTGTCGAACACTTTGAGAGCTGGTAAAGCTCATCGAAAAAATGAAAATAAGTTCAATGAACAGAATCTGGAAATGCATACTTAATGAGATCAGTCTAATAAACATTGTGCCTGAAATGCATACTTCCTGTGATAAATACGTGTTTACAGGAGGTGTTCAATGTGGCGTCCATTCACAACAATGCACCGCTCTGCCCTCGGGTATAAGGAATCACGTTCCATTTGAAGTGTACCCGGTTGTTGTTGAGCCTGCTGACACGCATTGAAGACGCGACCCTCTAGTGTCTGCAGACCGTTGATTGGCGTGGAGTAGACCCATTCCTTCAAGTGTCCCCATAACCAAAATTCTAGGAGATTGAGTTCTAGGGAACGAGCAGGCCAATGTGTGGAGCCCCCCAACAAATCCAGTGGCCCTGAAATGTCTGCATCAGATGTTCACACACATTGCGACGAAAGTGCGCTGGTGTGCCATCATGCATGAATCACATTTGTATTCGTTGCTGCAGTAACACAGCCTCCAGCAAGGTAGGCAATAGATCAATGAGAAAGTCCACATAATGCGTCGCAGTTAACCTTCGTGGAATCACGTGTGGCTCTATTAATCTATCGCCAAGTACGCCTGCCCATACGTGGATTGCGAATGGGTGTTGATGCTCTCTTTCCTGAATTTCTCCGGGATTTACATCCGCCCATAAATGCTGGTTACGGAAATACACAACACTATCTCTTGCGAACCATCCCTCATCGGTAAATAAAATCTTGGATGTGATCAGTGGATCTGCGGCACACTTCTGTAACAGCCATTGACAGAATCACCGTCTGCCATGATGATACTGTGACATTAGGGCTTGAACGCGCTGTAGATGATATGGGTACAGTAATTGTTCATAAAGTACCCCCCCCCCCCCCCCCAGACAAGAGAGCAAGAGACACCTTCTGCTGCTGCAAATCGTCGCACACTGGTCCCAGTGGTTTCTTCCAATGAACATTGCACACTTCCCCAACGTCAGGCGTGGGGACTGTGCGGAGTCTTCCACTGTCAGTCTTCCGAGGTGTAAGGGTACCTGAGTCCCTCAGACGCTGGAAACATCTGCCTAACAGCTTATCAGGGAACACTCTGCACTGTGGATATTTTTCAGTGTAGAGGGCACGGGCTCGCAGGCTTATTCCATTTGCTAAAGTAAAATATCCGCCACTGCACTTGTCGAGCAGTAGGCTTCGACTGCTAACAAGTGCTGGAAGAGAGAAAATGTAAATGTGCTACACCATTTTACCTACAAACAGCACATGCCCGAGGCAGGATTCGAACCTGCAAGCGTAGCGGTCGTGCGGTTCCAAACTGAAGCGCCTAGAACCGCTCGGCCACACCGGCCGGCCAAACACATAAGTGAATCCATGTTTGAACACCAACGTACTTTCCCAGGGTTGATGGTACTGTACAATAAGGCACACAAACACGACGAAAACTAACGTAGCCTACAACACGATTCGAACCAGACCACCTAATGGTAGGTAGAGTGCTTTGAGTAAAACATCGCAATACCCCGCCGACACATTTGACGGGGTGCCAGTGCAACGACTGGGCTAATTTCCGCAAGCGTTGCGCAGTCCTTCCTAGAAACACGTGTTTATCTCGGGCAATATGCTTTCCCGGACCCATGTCCATTGGACTTATTTTTCTGGTTTCGATGAGTACTACCACCTCGCCATCCCGGTTAGCCGAGCAGTCTAACGCACGGCTTACCGGAGCGGGTAGGAGCGCCTGCTCCCCAGCACGAATCCGCCCAGGGGACTTGTGTCGAGGTCCAGTGAGCCGGCCAGTCTGTGGATGGTTTTTAGGCGGTTTTCCATATGCCTCGGCGAATTCTGGCTGGTTCCCCTTATTCTACCTCAGCTACACTTTGTCGGCGATTGCTGCGCAAAGAAGTTCTCCGTCCGCAGCTCGTGGTCGTGGGGTAGCGTTCTCGCTTCCCACGTCCGGGTTCCCGGGTTCGATTCCCGACAGGGTCAGGGATTTTCTCTGCCTCGTGATGACTGGGTGTTGTCCCTAGGTTAGTTAGGTTTAAGTAGTTCAAAGTTCTAGGGGACTGATGACCATAGATGTTAAGTCCCATAGTGCTCAGAGCTATTTTTTTGAAAGAAGTTCTCCACGCACGCGTACACCACCATTACTCTACCACGCAATCATAGGGGTTACACTCGTCTAGTGTAAGACATTCCCTGGGGGTCCACCGGGGGCTGAACCGCACAATACCCCTGGGTTCGGTGTGGGGCAGCAGAGGGGTGAAGTGGATTGTGGTAGTCGTCGTGGGGTTGTGGAACACTGCTGCTGCGGAAGGGACGGAGCCTCTCCGTCGTTTCTAGGCACCCGGTTAACATACAACACACTACCACCTCGCAAAGTACTCAGCGCTTGTTTTTAGACATCCAGTGTGTTATTAAACCATGTAGAGAATTTGAGACGGTAAGGTTGATCACAGCAGGGAGATCTAACGCTTCACGGTCTGGAAATGAGCTCACGTTATTGCACTACAGAAGGGGATCTTCATCTTCCATAGACAGTCAGTTGTAGGCAAGAGTGCCAGACAGGTGCAGTGTGGAAAGTATCTGTTCTCGTACCGCTTTAGAATTAAGAAGTCCAACTAATTCAATGTAACAATACTTTATTAACCAGCTTAAGGTGTCTTTCATTTTAGAAAACATCGTGTACACAGTTGTTACACAATATTTCTTGACATCTGATACGTTTCAAAATCTTTTTGAGGCTCCAATTCAAATATCATTATACCAGGATAATCGATCTGCTTCATACGGAAATAACTGATACGCTTTATGAAATCATGTGAACAGTTTGGGATCGTTAGGTTGACGGAACCAAAGAAGATACAACACAATGGAAAAGAACAACTTATTTTGTAAACTTTTTACCAGGGACCCATGCGAAACTTTCGCACTCTTATAGTTTTAAATAATGACAGTATTTGGAATAAGTGCAGTCGCTGCGATAAAGGTGGTTCACAAAATGCTGCCTTTCTCTCTGAGCATGTGTTCGAGCTGCAGCCACTGTTTTGGAGCGATGCTTCTCACTGAAGACTTCCACTATTCTTTTCCTTGGCACAGTAAACTTGTCATGTATTGTTTATGACAGCACAATTCACACCACCCTGTTATTGACAAAAATCACTCATTAATGAGTAAATACAAACCCAAAATAAAGAAGTAAGGAAATGTAATTTCCTGCTCGTTACAATCAGTTGCTACTAATTTCTAACTTTCAACCGTAATATTTATAGTAACCTGTTACTGAAGAGAAATTTAACGAGAAATACGAATATAAAATACAAAGAAGTAATTAAATCCGAAATGTACGGGCTAGAAGGTCGTGTTCGCTTCTTACCTGGTATGTCACTAAGGCCACAGTCACTTTAAGTGTATTTTGAGAATTTAATTCCACTTTGTACTTTGTGTAAGCACGTTAGGCCGTAGTAGCAATAGGTAAACCACAATTCAAGGCGATAATGACAAGTATGTTTGTCGTTTCGGAAAACATATTCGTTTAGAAAAGTCAGCTTGTACGACGGGCGGAGAAAATGGATGACCACAGTGGTCACAGTTATTCTTTATGACAATGCTGTGTACAAATTATTAAGTTAACAAGTACTTTAAAACAAATAAATTGGTATTTCTAATAATATAATATGATTAATAACTTAGTTTTTAAATTATAGATATGAAGCTGGGCGTCCATGATGCCTTCTCCTCTATGATAGTTAAAAGTCTCTTTTATCTTAAAATTTCTGCAGATAGTAAGTTTAAGCGCAATATCGGTATGCAATGTGAGAAGTCAGTTAAAACACTCTCTAATGATGTCTCATTCCTCGCTGTACGATTAATAAGTAAATAAAAAGAAAAAGTGGTGTTGACTTGAGAAATAATGTATATGATGATCAAATTTATTAATCTAAAATTGTATACGCCGTTTGTTTTAAACACTTCAGAATCGCACTGTGATACACTTTCTCCATAAGACAACATGAAACATAATTACTGGATTGTCTGTTGTATTTGATAAGCTAGATTACTGTTCACTTTACGCAGCTGAACACCAGAAGTTCTGTTTTACAACAGACAATAATTCGTCACAGTCTTGTTACTTCGACAATCAACGACAGTACGAATTTCAGCTTTCCAAGACATTCAAATGGGTCAAATGGCTCTGAGCACTATGGGACTCAACTGCTGAGGTCATTAGTCCCCTAGAACTTAGAACTAGTTAAACCTAACTAACCTAAGGACATCACAAACATCCATGCCCGAGGCAGGATTCGAACCTGCGACCGTAGCGGTCTTGCGGTTCCAGACTGCAGCGTCTTTAACCGCACGGCCACTTCGGCCGGCCCAAGACATTCATTTATATGTCTTTCTATAGTGCTTGTAAGGTCGCATGTGGACTCGTGTGACATGCTGACAATTCTACCCAAATGGGCCGTATTATCTTCGCTTCCAGATAGGATTCCATTTTATTTACCAGTAGAGCTCGCAACAACAGCACAAAACTCCGAGCTGCTGCATTTAACATAGATGTGTATTTTCCCATCCCCGTCCAGTAAACGAATGTAATTTTTTACGAGTTCCAATTTTCGATGTATCTCGCCCTAAGTACCCATTGTTCCAACAGTCGATTTTCTCTTAAAGCTTCCACTGCTCGGGTTGTTCTCCAGCGAAATTGCGAATCTGCGGGCGCAAGCGCCGCTAGTTTTGGTGGCAATAGCTGCGCTGTGTATTTTCCTGCGGTTTCTCCATAATCGGTAATCATAGTATCTGCTACACAGTAGCGATACAGACTGTATTTCTCCTCATCGTCCGGCTTCGGAGCAACGAAAATACATTTAATCGTACAACAAGGATCATCAAACTGATACAGAAATGCACACATTCGCACTAATGGAACACGGCGGTGTGGTAACATTTTAAAGTTGTCGTTTCTCATTATAAGCCAGTACGTAGAGAATGAGCAGTATTGCATTCACATCAGGCTGATAATGGTCGATAGAACTAACCTAGGCAATCTTCGGTGTACGTTTGGTAAATTTTCTACCAAACAGCGAGAAATTTTACTAAGCGATATCAGTAAAGTAGAGCATGCTTTTGCTAATGGTTTTGTATAAAAGATATTCTTACGCCATCAAACAGTTGCTGTCTATGTAAGTGAAACTGCTATTCGAATACGCACGTGTTTTTCTTTAACTACTGAAGCGGCGGCTACGTATATTTTTTAATTAATAATGTACAGGTTTTCTGTTAAAGCCGACTGCGAGAAAAGAAGTGCTGTGTTACGCATTGCTGTGAAAATTTGCGGATTCGTTTTCTTTCTCGTAGTCAGTTTTAACAGAAAAAGGAAAGCTCCATTTATGGTTTATCTGTTAATGATTAGAATACTACTTCGGAACCTGCAACGACTGGACCTTTATAATTGTACCCGTTCGCAGATTAAAACAATGCGAAATACTGTCGCTGAAGTTACCATCCTCATGAATCCAGAGCAGGAGAGGTTCCTCATACACTGTATATCAATGATCCCAACCTATATACCCATTCATTTTAAGCGACTTCAATGCCGAGTCAAGATTTCGTTGCCAAGAGCAATGCTCAACAAAGGTCAGAGAAGGAGGAAAAGGAGATGGACATGGGGTAGGAAATAAATGGAGACAGAGAGGGGGAAGGAAGCGATGGACAGAAAGAGGGAGAAGGACGAGATGGACAGAGACAGGGGGAAGAAGGCGATTGATAGAGAGGGGGGGGGGGGGAGAGAAGATGGCGGAGAGAGATATGGATGAGGAGGAGTTGGAGAAAGAGCTGTGGAGAGGAGGTGGTCCAGAGAAGGAGAGCGGAGGAGGGAATGAGCAAAGAAAGGGGGGGGGGAGGAGTTGGACAGAGAGAAGGTGAAGAACGAAAAAAGATTGTACCATCTTCTTGTCCGGATTCTTAATCGTCTGCGTATCTTTTCCATATAAGGAAACACACCAAACCACTACCTTCAAAAAGTATTTCCTAATAGTTTAACTGATCCAGAATGAGATCTTCACTCTGCACTGGAGTGTGCGCGGACACGAAACTTCCTGGCAGATTAAAACTGTGTGCCGGACCGAGACTCGAAATCGGGACCTTTGCCTTTCGCGGGAAAGTGCTCTACCATCTGAGCTACCCAAGCACGACTCACGCCCCGTCCAAACAGCTTTACTTTCGTCAGTACCTCGTCTCCTACCTTCCAAACTTTATGTCAGCGCACACTCCGCTGCAGAGTGAAAATCTCATTCTGGAAACATCCCCCAGGCTGTGGCTAAGCCATGTCTCCGCAATATCCTTTCTTTCAGGAGTGCTAGTTCTGTAAACTTCGCAGGAGAGCTTCTATAAAGTTTGGAAGATAGGGGACGAGGTGCTGGCAGAAGTAAAGCTGTCAGGACGAGGCGTGAGTTGTGCTTGGGTAGCTCAGATGGTAGAGCACTTGCCCGCGAAAGGCGAAGGTGCCGAATTCGAGTCTCGGTCGGCCGCACAGTTTTAATCTGCCAGGAAGTTTCAGTTTAACTGAAATTCATTTGGGAAAGCTGTTCTTGCTGCTGGCAATTTATATTTTGTATCCACTTAAATTTTGGTGTGATCAGTAATGTTGCTGTCAAAATGGAAAACTTTACTACTTGCAGCATCTCGTTTCCTAATCCGATTCCCCATCGTCACAACACCTAATTATACTGCACTGCATTGTCCTTGAATTATTTTTATTTATATTTATCTTGTGAGTTTTGGAGCTCTCGACAGCGACACACCAGTTGCAGCGTGACCGCCTTCAGACAACAATAAACATCCTACTGATGAGGTCACCCCTAATTGATATTTGTTTGTCAGTTTGGAACTGGGTTTGTATGGCTGATTCATGATCATATGAAAACGATGGGTCGTCGCAAGTGTTACCGTATTTTACGGACTACAAGACGCTACGGACTATAACACGCACCATAAGTTTTAAGCAATTTTTTAAAAACATTACCTTTTATCATTTTCATTACTAGACTGCAAAGCCAGACTATAAAAAAACCTTAATTTATAAAAACCGAACTGACCTCTAAAATCCGTGAAAATCTTCATCTGAAGTTTCTTCTTCTTCCTCCTCCTCCTCCTCTTCGTCGCCACCGTTGTCCTCTTCATATATAAGATGGTATTCACTGCCATCGATAGCACTTCTCTCATTCTAGACCAAGACTGTTTTATCCACTGACACACTTCTTTGATTGCAGCGCGTTTTAAAGCTCCATTCGACGTGAATTAATGTTGGGTTTCAGCCATCATTAATATGTCCTATTCCTCTCTTATACGCACTTCAAATGGTGTATTTATCGAGACATCAAAAGGTTTCAGTTATAAAGTAAGTCATCCTGGAATAATAGCAAGCTCTGTATTTCCCGGCCTCAGTTTCTGTTTCACAGAAGTTTTCAAATGACTACTAAACTGATCTAGGACAAAAAGGGAACTCTTTTTCAGTAAAGCACCTTTCCTTCTTTCCCACACTCTGTTAACCCATAATTTCATACCGGCCTCGTCCATCCAAGCCTTATTAAGTACGTGAACAACACGCGGCGGTATTTCAGAAGGTTTTGTCATTGTTTTGCGCTTGATAATGATAAGTGGGCTAAGTTTAGTACCGTCAGCACAACGTGAAAGGACAACACTATAGTTAATTTTTTCACGTCCACTTGTTTTTGCAGTTACAGTTTCATCAGCTTTCATGCCAACAGTTCTGTTACTCGGCACATCAAACATCATAGGAATTTCTTCCACATCCGCTGTTTGGCTTAGTTTCCCACTGATTTCCTTTCGATGTTGAATAATAAAGCGATGGAAAGATAGTATTTTCTCTTTATACTCTTGTGGCATTTCCTGAGATATTTTGGTTTTGATTCGCAAGCTAAGTCCATGAAGCTACAAAAACCCGTAGCACCAAAAATCGCCAGCGTTCAAGTCTGTTAAATTCCAGTGTAGCGCGTGCTTACGAAAGTGTATTCCAATCGTTTTTGTATTAATTGCAATGCCATTTTGACGGCGTTCTTGAATCCACTTCTGCCTCTCGCGACTTCTAGTGTTCACTTCCACATTACATTAGGCTGTCCGGAAACTTTTGATCAGATATGGTTTATCAGGTCACTGTACAAACTGATAAAAATCCGGGGCTACGTAGTCTTTCTTTTCAATTAATAAGGTAATATTCATGTGGAGTAAATGAGGTAAAACAGTTTAGCTGAAATGATTTTATTTTAATGTTTTGAAATTCTCATTTTCAATGACGGCCTTCCGAAATTTGAATTTTGTTGTTGGATGGACCACTTCACTATATTAAGTTCCACAAACACAACTGAAACTTGCTCAATTAATGTTGGTGTTAAATTAATCTCCCATATCCAATAAAGTACGACGTAACAAAAGCGTTACTTACCGCATGACAAAATTCACTCGCACAGTCACTACAGTTCGACGAACCTTTGCTGAGTTAAGCCATACAATAAAATAGGGTGGTTACTTGAAATAAAAATAATTCCGACAGTGTCATCTCACTGTCCAAAAATACACGTCCGAACTGGTTTAAAACTAAAATAAAATCTTCAGCTAAATCAGAATGTTATTCGCACTGTAGTAATGATGTGAGGAGTAGAAAAACAGAACGAACGAAGAAGTACTGATCTGAAATGCAGTGGTAACTTGTCACAAATGCTCAGTCTGTAGCACGCCTTGGAATTAATTTCCGTCGTTGAAGCAAAACATAACGATCGCAGACTGCGAGTCACCAATCCCACGCCCCCTCCTCCTTTCAACCCCTTTTGAGCCCAAACTCGGTGATGAAAATTACTTTTACGTCCGGTAATGGGTCCACTCACCTCCCGACTGACGGCCGGAGCTTCAGCGACCTCGCCAAAGACGTGCGCAGCCTCGCGGTTAAACGAACGCGCCCATTCTGCGTCCATCGCAGCCACTTGACTTCACTTCGCGTAGGTCTCGCCAGCCAATGAATACGTCACAGTGTGTCTTAAGTGGGCGCGGGCTCATTAAATTGTGAACCCCGAAGGACGAGCAGATGTGAGACACAGGTCGCTTTCCTTCTTTGTCCTATGTTGGCAGAAGAGTACAAGCAGAGGTGGCTTTTCCATCGGCACATGTACCAGTAGCACGTGCTAGGGGCACCACGCTGCTTTTCTGAGGGGAAAGTTAACATTTAGCAGGTGTGAACTGAAAATAATAATATGCTTCAGGATTAGCTGCGCATGATTGTGCGGTATGTTTAAAGGACTCAAAACTATTGTATAAAAAATAATAATGACAAACAAAAATCTCTCTCTCTCTCTCTCTCTCTCTCTCTCTCTCTCTTTCTTTCTTTCTTTATTTCTGTCTCACACACATAGTGCCATATTATCAACTTATCAACCCTCCTTCAACTCTTTTCCCAACACTCCACTCCATTCTACTCTCACTCTCCCTCTGTCCACCCTAAGGCATGTGAGCAAGACCATGTGCAGAGTTCTATAGTATAGGTTATGGACAGTGAGAGGCTTAAGTATACCTATCAATAATTGGACTACACCTTTACTACGTGGGTCTCCTGTTTACAGAAGCACACACAAATACAGAAAAAGGACATAGAAATAAACATAACTGTAAAGTTTATGACCGTATATTTGTAGTTAGATAAATTGAATGTGCTGCCAAGAATCATTACAGACCTCCTATCGAAATATGTACAATTAAATAGCTTTCTATACATTATAGACCACTGAAGACGCCTAGCATAGATGGGTGAAACATGTTTGGAACACACAAATAAAACGTTCAGTTACAAAAGGTGGACTTTTTTTCTTATTTATATGGTAAAGCAATATTTAAACGAAAGATCATTGACACACATGTATTTTCGAATGTATTAACAATACACTTATCATAATTATACGTTATTACACAAAATTTTCTGCATTTATAAATTAGTCGAAGGGTTTTATTTAGTATGCATTGTTACACAGTACTGTCGTCAGGGACTGTTTGCTCTATGTTTTTAAGCACGTAATGTCTACCGTGTTTCATCCCAATTCTGTACAGTTATTTTTTTTATTTTATTTTATTTATTTATTTTTTTGCAACCGTATTGACCAAGTAGGATCACTTTAATAACTTCAGTTCCTCTTATTCCTAAAGGAATTCCATCATTTTCTCCCCATGAACTCTCTTCCTTTCTTCTGTCCATGTTGTTCCCGATTTTTTACTTCTTCTGCTTTGAAATCCTTCCAAATTTATTTTTAAAACGGTTTCTTTCTGCTATTTCTGATTTTTGATGTTGTTTCTTTCTATATCTTTCTTAGTTCTGTAATCCATGTTATTGTCGATTTCTTTTTCCAGAAATATAGGAGTATTTGTTTTGTTAATCCATTTCCATCCATTCGGTAGATGTGTCCGAAAAAGGTTAATCTTCGTTGGGCCATTACTTCAGGTATTATCTTTATATTTTTGTAAATCTCCTCATTTCTTCTTATTTTCTAACCATCTGCAGTTTTTACTGGACCCATTATTTTTCTAATAATACTATTTTCCAGTACCTACAGTTAGTCCATCTTATAGTGCATCGTTAGGCATTCAGATACTTATAAACATTCTGGTTGTACCACTGTGGTGTAGTGTTTTAGTTTTGTTTTTCTAGATATATATTTCTTGTTGTAAATATTTTTGGTCAAACCATATGCTCTTTCCATTTTGTTAGTTCTTACATCTATTGCATATTTCTCTACTTCATTCTGTTGTATAGTTTCTCCGAGATATTTAAATTTATTTACTCGCTTTATTTTACCTATTTGTGTTTCTGTGAAATTTGCGCATCTTTTATATTTGTCGTGAATGTTGTTTTTTCAGCCGAAATTTTGAGACCAGTTCTGTTTGCTATTTTTTCCAGAAGGTTTATTTGAGTAACTGCTTCTGTCAGGTTTTCTGAAAGTATTGCAAAAAAAAAAAAAATCCCAAGCAGTCTACCTTAACTCCATTTGTTTTGCTCCCCATTGTTATTGGTTCAATTTTGTGATTTTTTAGCTCCGAATTCCAGATCCTTACAATTATTTCTAGAACTCAATTAAACAGTAAACGTGATAAACCATCACCTTGTCTAACATTAGTTTTTATTTCAAATGGCTGAGATACTGCTCCCATAAATTTGACCTTAGATATTTTACCTGTTAGTGTTTCACGAATTATATTTTCTACTTTGATTTAACACCAAATTCTCTAATGACCTTATCTATTCTTTCTCTGTCTGTACAATCAAATGCTTTCTTGAAATCAATAAATGACACTATTATTGGTTTTCTGGTTAACATACTATGGCGAATTAGTGACTTTAACTTAAAACTTTGTTCTGCACAGGATCTTCCCTTTCGAAAACCACACTGATATTCTCCCAGTTGTTCGTCTAAAGTACCTACTACTCTGTTCAGACGAATGTTTCATAATGTTTTGTATACCACCAGCAGAAGTGACACTACTCTGTAATTATTGACTATAGTTTTCTCCATTTTTGTGTAGTGGGTGGATTAATGCTGTTTTTCATTCAACTGGAATCTTTTCAGTTTTCCAAATTTTATCAAAAAGCGACTGTAGGTCCTTCATGATTTTTGGTTCTAACCACTTCAGTAATTCTGGTGAAATAGTCTTGACCACTTGCTTTATTGTTTTTGAGTGTTTTAATGGCTTCATGAATTTCTAACTCTGTTGGTGGGAAATCTTCCTCTAGATTTTGAGGTATCACTGGAAATTCTAATTTATCCGTTGGAACTGGACAGTTTAACAGATTTTAAAAACATTTTGCTAAAGTTTCCGAATTTCATTTGTTATTTAGTCCCATTTTGCCATTTTCTTCTTTGAAACAAATACTTGGTGCCTGATATCCTTTAAATATGTGTTGAAAAGTTTGGTAAAAATTTCTAGGATTATTTTTGGTGAAATTTTCTTCAATTTGAATAAAATGAGAATTTTCCGAGTTTCTTTTGATTTTCCGGATTATTTTTATGTTTCTTTTCTTTGTTGTTTGAATTGTTCAAGGTCTTCATTTTTTTCGAACCTCTACATTTTCTCCATTTTTGAGCTCTTTGTACTAGTGCTTCTTCACACTCCTCATTCCATCATGTCTCCTTTTTGTTCTTGGCCAATCCTTTTTGGGAAGTTTTCTCTGCTGCTTGAGTTATTTGCATCTGGAGTTCACACCAATCACCTTCTTTACTTGCCTCAATTTCTTCTCTAAATTTTTCTATATTTTCTTTTGTAATATTAGCTGTAGTGGTGTTGTATCTGATCACTTTCTTGGTCGCCTTTTTTGTTTTAGATGGGAGAAATTTTATTTTAATCTTAAAGAGATAATGATCTGAATCGAATTCCCCATCTCTAACTATTTTAACATTCATAATCTCCGTGATATACCTTTTAGATATGACTACTTATCCAGTTGAAATTCTTCTTGGTTTGGATTTGGATGTCTCCTAGTTTTGGCTTTTCTTGTCATTTTATTTATTTATTTAAACCTTATCTGATTAGGGCTTTCAGATCCTCTCTTACATCGGACCAGCATTTCTCAAACACAGTACTTTAAGTACATCATAGTTTTAAAAAAATAATTTTAATTTGACAAAAAGTATTAAAAAATTTTGTGTTTGAAATCGCAATGTGAGTGAATAGTACTTGCTATGAACTAACAGAGTTAGTACTGGTAGTACTTGTCCTGCTGAAGCTTCTGCCACTAATAGTGATAATAATAACAGTAATGATAATGATAATAATAATAACAACGACAATAATAACATTAATGATAGTGGCAGATAAAAAAAGAATTTGTAAGTATGCAAGGTAGTTGCTTATAGATATATCGAGTCCTCAGGAAACGAAATTTAAGGACATTGCACCAGCTAAGAATACTGGGAGAAAAGAAAGATCTATTTGGAAAGACGGATGTACAAGTGTAACGAGTGTGTACAGGGACGACAGTAATCCTTATTACTGCTTTAGTAGACATGTCGTTAACTGTCATCTGAAGCTGGAGACGTTATTGAGTTCTCTAATATAATTCGGGAGGTTCTTCCAGGGTCAGGTTCACGCTAGTGAGAAGCACTTCGCCAAAGTGGCTGAACGATAGAGTGGGACAGAAAGGTTTTTTTTTCTGTCTGGAACGGTGTCCATCGTTGTGTGTCGTCCGAGTCGCTGTTATAATGTTCGAGTCATAAGAATAAGTTGTAATGTCGTTCAACGTGTAGCTTTAAAATATTGAAGGTCAATTTCAGGAAGGGACCTGGGACAGAGGCAGCAGGATATGGTACTGCACTGCGGATGGTTGACTTGCTGATGAGAACGCGAAAGCATATCACTCAAATCGTAGAGACGCAGAACCAGACAGATACTTCTCCATTATTTATCAAAAAAATAAATGGCTTTCTGTGCGTTTTTAGCGTTCCATAAAAATGGAACTCTTTCAGGATCTGTATGTTGTCCATCACTCCTCCTTTCACTCCGACTGTTACGAACCCCTTTTCCTCGGGAACGGGTAGATATATCAAGTTGAAATTTATGTCATATACTAAACGTCTATGGCCCTTGGTGATGTATAAAACTTGAGCTTGTAAGTCAATGTAATCAAAGATATGGCCATTTATATAACATACTTTGATACTAGCAAACTCAACCATCAAAACCTATGGGATTCTTTCTGTTCACTAAGACCCGTAAAATTGGGCAAGAAGCAAGGTTTCACTGTACAAGTAAGAGAAAAAGTCCGAAAATTGTTAATCTGTAATTAGGCCACACGAAAAAATATATTTATGTCATTTATTATCGGACTGCCTGTCTGTTTGTTAAGACCCCTTTTTCTCATGACTTACGACGCGAAATTACCCTAAAAATTTAAACTTATAATATTCTCGAAAGTCTTGGAATTTCCAGTACCGGTATCTTGCCAGTATCGATATCAATAATAGATGAAAATCGCCGATATCATCGATTCCTAGGATCGATGAACTATCGGTACACAAAACTGAGTTTGTATGATACCCTCAAAGCGCCAGTTCTAGTCCCACTCTGACCGCCCTTTTGACCATGGTTTAATTTCGAGTAGAATCTGTGATTGGAAAAAAAACTATTTCTATATCAGTGTTGTATTGTGAACATTTTTCTCATATTCTTCCGTTTTGTGAAAAGCATAACTGAGGTGGGGTTGCTTATACAGTCCGCCAGTGCCTGGCTGAGACTGGGAAGCCTTCTACGTAGAAGCGACCCATGGCCGAAGCGAAACAGCACTCAAGTCCACTTTGTGGCAGGCTTGTAGTCACGTCAGTGGGCTAAAAAGATGTTTACTGGGATTGGATACAAGTACCGAGCGAAATTTTTGTGTTTACTTGTCTAAGCACTGGGTTTCGTCCCCGTACATGAATGCGACCGCTATAAGTAAAATCTGATGGCCAGTTTTTATGTCTTGACTGATATTTGTTATGGTATTCAGGTAATGGACCTAAATTAAAGCGCATGACAACCGTTATAACTTAAATTAAGCGAAATTAAATTTATTAATTGCCATAACATATTTTATGGAAATAAAATAATAGGTTTAAAAACATATTGATACATATTGCTGAACAGGGTTCTCGCAATTTGTTGACTGTACTGCCGTCTTTTGGATAGTATCTCAATTGACAGCAGAACTGAACACCATTGCCTTGAACCAACACTGAACTACTGTAAAAAGTAGAACATAAAATGTTGATGTTACTGACTCCAAAATACTATTTTGAGCTTAGAAGAATTGTTTTCGCTTTGAGAATTACATTAATATAAACTCAGAGTAATTAACGATTCCTGTAAATTTTATTTAATTAATTATCAATTGAATATATATATAGGTTGTCACAGCTATCTTGTGCCCCCAAAATATATCTGGAACAAAAACAGCTATTGGAAAACGACTTTCACCGGTATCAATGTAGGGCTGGGGCCCAGGAATGTACATATTTGGAAACGTTCTAAAACGAAAGCATATGTTTTCTTTTAACACAAACTTATATTTTTTTTAAATGGACCTCCTATATTTTTTCTTCAGCAATCCATAGCATGACAAAGCACATACACAATGGCGTTGATTGCACCGCAATATTCGCATTACTTCCCGAGATATTGGGACGCGAAGTTGACGCTTGAAACACCCGACATGCGCTGCTAGCGCACGTCCTGAAGCTCAGGCGTGAACCCCATGCTGCCCGTAATCGCGATGTGATTGACATGTGTAATCATACCTCCATACTTATTGTTGTGAATTGGCAGAAGCCAATTCACGGGGTTTGGAGGAAACCGAAAGGCACGCGTTTAAACTCACACAGGCTGGCGTGAGGTCTGGAACATTACAAGAAAATGAGAACTTAGAAAAACGGACGCAGTTGCAGTAATACTTAACTTTAATCCATAATTGTAGAAGATCGCTCTTGATGATACAGAATTATAATCTCAATATAAACTGGTAATGGCGCCTTGCTAGGTCGTAGCAAATGACGTAGCTGAAGGCTATGCTAACTATCGTCTCGGCAAATGAGAGCGTATTTGTCAGTGTAGCATCGCTAGCATATTCGGCTGTACAACTGGGGCGAGTGCTGGGAATTCTCTCTGGACCTGCTGTGTGGCGGCGCTCGGTCTGCAATCACTGACAGTGGCAACACGCGGGTCCGACGTATACTAACGGACCGCAGCCGATTTAAAGGCTACCACCTAGCAAGTCTGGTGTCTTCCGGTGACACCACACTTATCAAGAGGTCCGAAACGAATAATACGGTCTGCTGCCATCAACTCTCATAAGCACATAATGGTTTCCCTCTTGCTCGTTTTACGTATCTACGTACACAATATGAACCAGTACCGATCGTTGTACACCCGTCAGGTTGTCTTATTTTTCCTGCACACCCAAAATAAGGTTTATCTAATGCGTTATATGACCCATTGTGCCCGTCGCGCAGGGCCTGGCTCTACCTAGTCAAGTGTCCAACGTAGTTCCCACTATTGCCACAGTTACCACTTCGCCTTGTTTATGATTTGCGACCCAATGCAAACTCCTGTACTCCACCACCCTCCGAGCATCCCATTTGTTGTTGCTTTGGCGTGCAGTACACCACTTGCCAGTGTAGTCGTGCATCAGAGTAATCTAGTGACGGCACGGAGGTAGTACACATTGTGAATAAACGTTGTGTTGTGGAACTTACACTGTACAGTATAATGTACACACATGAAGATATGGTAGAAATGCTGCTGATCTATTTAGAATGTACAAAATGGCTCTGAGCACTATGGGACTTAATATCTATGGTCATCAGCCCCTAGAACTTAGAACTACTTAAATCTAAGTAACCTAAGGACAGCACACAACACCCAGCCATCACGAGGCAGAGAAAATCCCTGACCCCGCCGGGAATCGAACCCGGGAACCCGGGCGTGGGAAGCGAGAACGCTACCGCACGACCACGGGATGCGGGCTTAGAATGTACGTTGACGGCAAATACGTTGTGAGATTGCTTGTTTGTTGATAGTACTGTTTGCGAACATTATGATTATTAAGTTAATGTGTCTGTTTTCTACCCTACTCTATATACCTGTACTGTACCCTGTTGTAGGTGGACGAGATACTGTTCAGGCAGAACGACTGTACAGAAGACGATTTCCTACAAGCCATCGCCTTCGCGCCGGATGTTTGGTCGTCTCACACTCGTCTACGTGAAACGGGAAGCTTAAATCCAAGACCTCGATATCGTCCTAGAACACGCACAGATGAACGTGCTGAAGTTGCTGTGCTCGCTACCATAGCTGTGAATCCTCAAATCAGCACACGTCAAATTGAACGTGAAGTTGGTGTGTCGAAATCAAGTGCACAGCGTATTCTTAAACGTCATAAATTTCATCCTTACCATGTTCATTTACACCAGGATCTTCATGGAAATGACTTCCGCAATAGGGTAACATTTTGTCGGTGGGCTCAGCAAAAACTTCTGACTAATCCAAATTTTTTTGCAAATGTTCTCTTTACCGACGAGGCATCCTTCTCCAACAAAGGAATTGTCAATATGAGGAATATGCATTATTGGTCCGCAGACAATCCAAAATGGCTCCGTCAGGTGGAGCATCAACGTCTGTGGAAAGTTAATGTTTGGTGTGGGATTATTGGAGTTACCATTATCGGACCTTTCTTTATAAATGGCATCCAAAATGGCAGACAATACTCCAGATTTATACGACACAATCTTCCTGTTCTCTTGGACACCGTACCTCTGAACCGGAGAATGGTCATGTGGTATCAGCATGACGGATGCCCTGCACATAACACCTTACGAGCACGACGACTTCTGAACCGTAAGTTCCCTGGTAGGTGGATTGGGCGAGGTGGCCCAGTTAGGTGGCGTGCCCGATCTCCGGACCTTACACCGCTGGATTATTTTCTTTGGGGAGCAGTGAAGGATGCTGTTTACCAACATAAACCAACAACACCAGAGGACATGAAGCAACGCATTATTAATGCTTGGACAGCCATCAAAGAGGAAACAGTAGCACGAAGTAGGGCATCCTCCATCCGCAGAGTGACCCTATGTATGCAAGCCAATGGGCATCACTTTGAGCATGAGATGTGAACGCTATGTTTAGTATGTAGTGCTGGTATCACAGTGGAAGTTTCTACAAAGGGCCATTTTACCCAGTGATGTTAATAAACATTTGTTTGCAACAATTTGTCATTTAACGCATTAGATAAACATAACATTGATAATTATGTGATAAAAGAACTAATTGGTTAAACATGTTTAGATTCATCTTCTATGTCCTACCTGAACTTCCCAAATCAAAACCTTTTTACCTAAACAACGGTAAAACTTTTAGTCCACTTGCTCGTTTCACTAAAACCATCAACATGAATTTTACTATTACGAGTGAATGATTAACTGTCACTTGCGCTAGATCTACAGTAAAGTAAAGTTTTAACGTTAAACGGCATTACCTTTTTAGTAACGATAAGCGGATTAACGATAAGCGAAGTTAACTTTGTGACTAACGTTGCGGTACACAGATATGTTACAGAACCGCATCACCCCTAGCCTATGGGATAAATACCTGCTGGAATGTACGACGTTAATGCAGGATGGCAGCAGACCCTATTATTCGTTTCGGGCCTCTTGATAAGTATGGAAGTGTGATTATGAATGTCAGTCACATCGCGATTACGGGCAGCATGGGGTTCACGCCTGAACCTCAGGACGTGCGCTAGCAGCGCATGTCGGGTGTTTCAAGCATCAACTTCGCGTCTTAATATCTCGGGATGTAATGGGAATATTGCGGTGCAATCAACGCCATTGTGTATGTGCTTTGTCATGCTATGGATTGCTGAAGAAAAAATATAGGAGGTCCATTTAAAAAAACATAAGTTTGTGTTAAAAAACACATATGCTTTCATTTTAGAATGTTTCCAAATATGTACATTCATGGGCCCTGCCCTACATTGATACCGGTGAAAGTCGTTTTCCAATAGCTGTTATTTTTCCAGAGATATTTTGGGTGGACAAGATAGCTGGGACACCCTATATATATGGAATCTGTTTCATATATATAATGTACATACTTATATTTTATTGTGCTGCCGTGTACCCTACAAGTAACGTCACGATGACGTCAGTTCAACGTACTCTTTCATTGGTTCATTGGTTCCGCCACGTTATGCAAACAGCATCTCTCGCCAACACTGTCCGATACTAGGCACATTTTTCTTAAAACTTTATGACTAATGATAGTATATGCAGGGTTTTGACTATTATATGTACAAACGAAAGGGATGAATACGACACAATGAAACAAGCACATAATCCTAATAAACATAATCGTGGAAACCAATGGTCTCCTCGCCAATGCTCGTACACGTTCAAAAATGCCAGGCATTGACAACCATCCATAATGCGATCCTGGAGTTCATCGACACTATCAAAAGCTCTGGAGTACAGCACAGCTTTTAAATATCTCCACACACACACACACACACACACACAAACACACACACACACACACACAAACAACGCGTTCAAGTCGGGGGACCGTGGTTTCGACGAACATCGATCGTTACACTTATTGTCGAAGGATTTGTGCTACGTAGTCCCGAACAGCTACATAAAAGTGTGTCACTGCACTCTCATGAAAGGACCACATACGCTTACTTTCATCACACGAATAGTCGATTAGTTAGTCTTGCAGCAAATGAAGGTACACGCAACCAGTAAGTGAGCCAGATGGGGGATGTGGCCTTATCAACCGATCACCAACGTATTGTGCCGGAACTTTAAAGATAATACTCAGCTGACTTGCCGTCGCAGTGGTAACATATGAGTTCTCATAAGACCAAACATGAGTGGATTTCCAGCATGCCGGAGTAATTGCAGGGCGGTAACTTGGGTTGATCAGTATAACCGAAAAAACAGCCAAAGTTGCAAATTTCGCTTTCATTTACTTGATGATTAGTTTCGTGTCGGGATCTATCTTCACATCATCCAGGTAGTCAAAGTAGTACTTCCCAAAATGTAAGAACTATGTCCAGATAACGAACGTATAAGTACAAAAGTGCAAATGAGGGGTGCTGTGGCGTCTTCTGGGCCGCCATATAAAAATTAAACTAATCCTATACCAGACGTGTAAAGAAAGTACGAAACTGAGTGTATTTCCGTCGATAAAAACTGTAGCTAATACGACAGATATTTATAAAACCTACAACTCGTTAATATGTTTTCTTGTGTTAAAAATGTTAATAAAGTATGTATTATAGTTTCAAAAAAGAACTATACAATATAAAGACATTATTTGTAACAACGGAAATCTTATCTCCTTAATGTGAAAAAGACTTGGTTCAAAGATCTAATACTACTTTTGTCTCTGCTGTTGACGAATTAAGTCGCTTATTGTTCTGACGCAATAAGTATTTGATGTGCGTATTTTCTGTTACAATATTTCGCCTGTTCTTATTCAAAACCTCTCCATCCTTGTGCAAATATTTAAGTGAAAATAATTATTTAGAGTAAGTTTTGTAGAAAATTACGCATCTAGCTTTGTCATGTCGTAATGGCGCACAGGCGGCCACTACGTGGAATTCAAACAAAATACTAAATATTTGGCTTCATCCTCAAGTTAACATAATAAATACTTTGAATACTGATAATAATTTTCAAGCATTAATAATTGCAAATTTTTTACGGAATTGCGAAGATAAATTTAACTGCAGTAGACAACAAGGCTTAAGGCTGCTTCACGATATCTTCGAGTTTGAAACTAAGTTTGTTTTTGTTAAGTAAATGCTTAGCCAAACGTAAGTCAGTGTGATATCAATGAAACTATTAATAGTGACTACAAATCCTAACGTTACGTAGGTGGTTATATCGCCTCTCCCTTCGCTACAATTAATTTATCGGTCAATAACAGTCATAGTTTCATGTTACTTCTGATTATCTTTGAGCTAGCCGCGAGTTTGGATAACGTAATTAAACCATTGCTAGCAAAACTGTGCCCATTTTGACTAATATTGTTGCCTGCGTAGTAACTTTGGTTACTGTCTGCCGTGTGTGTAAGCCGCATTTACGAGCGTGTAGAATAAACGCGACTCGAACGGTGAATTAAATATCCTTTACCTTTTTCCAAACAATCCCGAACACATCTTACATTAAACTTAGAGCTCTTTAATACCAAATAAGATGATTCAAATGGCTCTGAGCACTATGGGACTTAAGATCTGATGTCATCAGTCCCCTAGAACTTAGAACTAATTAAACCTAACTAACCTAAGGACATCATACACATCTATGCCCGAGGCAGGATTCGAACCTGAGACCGTAGCGGTCGCGCGGTTCCAGACTGAAGCGCCTAGAACAGCTCTTCCACACGGCCGGCCACCAAATAAGAGGAAGAGACGAAATAGGGCAAGTGGAAAACAATTTTATAGCATGGGAAGTACCATTTTGACTATCTGGATGATTTGGCAATAGGTTCCGTCCCGAAACTGTTCACCAAGTAAATAAAAGTGACATTTGCAACATTGGCGGGCTTTCAGTGAGTGTTTTGGATGTTCATGACACCGTTTCTTATCTAAGTATCACGTGCACGAGGAAGTGTGGATCATTCCCACATCGTGTAAGTATTCGTGGTCAGAAGGCAATCCGGCCTGGAAAGTGCGTCCAAGGCTTTCACACTTAGTGTATGATATGGGTACAACTTTCCCCTCATGTAATATCCGTCATATGGTATGGTGCGAAACACATTCAGCTGCAACAGTCGTTCTGATACTTGCACTCGGCACTGTGCCCGCTAATTGTAATACACGACCCTTCAAGAGTGCTGGCGACTTTGTTCTTGGTATACCTGCATGTTACATGTTGTGTTTAAAACTTTAAATGAACCGGTCTCGAGCAGGCGCATGTGGGACCCAGTCAACAGTCTGCTGTCTGGGCGTCTTCTCTGAAGTTCTACCTCTACATGTACATACGCTTCGTGATGCAACCGTGTTGCCTCCTGTACACTAGCATGCAGGTATATGTACTAGACAGCAGCTATGTCTTCGTTTGAAAATGTGTACGGAGCAGTGGCAACAGTTTCAACTGCTACATGTGTGCACTATTACTATCCACTGTGAGAACTGGTATCTGGAACATAAGGCCACGTTTATGCTGCCCACATATTTCTGATATGGCCCTAAAGTTGAGTTGTGACATAACAAGACAGCTACGCCACACTGAAGTAGCCGAAAGGCAAGCGTAATTTCAATGGCTAGATAGAGGTCTGAAACAGGATACTTATTAATGTTATAAAGAAAAGTATGTAGCTACTAGAACACTTAACTTTTTATATAGTCCTTTGGTATACAGCATTTTTGGTGATACAAGTGAGACTCTATCTTGAGATACATGCAATGTTACAAATGGCGCCTTGCTAGGTCGTAGCCATGGACTTAGCTGAAGGCTATTCTAACTGGCTGATCGGCTAATGAGCAATGCATGCTAACTATCTGCTCGGCTAATGAGCGATGCTTCGTCCGTGTAGTCGCTAGCAATGTCGTCCGTACAACTGGTCGAGTGCTGTTCCGTATCTCGAGACCTGCCTTGTGGTGGCGCTCGGTCTGCGATCACACAGTGGCGACACGCGGGTCCGACATGTACTAAATGGACCGCGGCCGATTTAAGCTACCACCTAGCAAGTGTGGTGTCTGGCGGTGACACCACAAGTTGAGCTGTACGTTGCTGCTCCAAGGTTGCTATTCGTTTTACATCAACGAAAATTACACACAAAACTAACCGACAACGATGTGCCAGCCGCGTAGCTGCAGCATTACCGTAGCATTGGACATTAACAGTGTTATAACATCGGCATTATTGCACTTGTGTGTATGTTGCATCTGGGAAACCATCCGTTTCCGGATATTGGGATCAGTGCCGATTGCTGAGCATGTGAACACCCTTAGTTTTGACACCTTTCAGATTTGTTGGTTATTGTTCTTTGAATGCTGTTTAACGCAATGTAGGCGCAGTAATATGAAATACACGGCACTAAATCTACCGCGCTATACTACACAGCTACTCCGCTAGACCCCGTGAAACTTGTCAGCAGGTTTGTGAGCACACCTTCAGTTGTGCGTGTTTTAAGTTTTTGCGCACGTACAACTGGCAGGACGTAATTGCCTTGAAGGTAAAATACGTACGGATTTCACAAAAAATGTGCACGGATCATGGTGTACACAGCTATCCCTTATCACTTAACTAAAAGTTTATGTCAATGCCACCAGGTGGTAGCACACTGCAGCAGACATCTATCCCTGTTCGCTTTGCATAACTCCCATTAGACAGTAACAAATTCCTCAGATATACCAATTCATTCACTTTATAGCAAAATTAGATCGGACGTGAATACATGCTACATATACTGACAGAAAAACTATTTTTTGGGATTATGAATGACATTTTTATGTTTTGGATTTTACCATGCAGTAATCCCTTTGAGGTGCTGAGAACCATAAAGTACATCATCGATTGTGAGATTGTAGGATTTATTCATGCTCGTGCTACCTGCTGATCTTATGCTGTGTCAGGTTTATCTGTGCTGTAGGCCCACATTGTATATATGCACATTCGCTGGCCGGTGTGGCCGTGCGGTTCTAGGCGCTTCAGTCTGGAACCGCGTGACCGCTACGGTCGCAGCTTCTAATCCTGCCTCGGGCATGGATGTGTGTGATGTCCTTAGGTTAATTAGGTTTGAGTAGTTCTGAGTTCTAGGGGACTGGTGACCATAGATGTTAAGTCCCATAGTGCTCAGAGCCATATGCACATCCACGAAAATCTGTCCCACTGGTTTCTTTAATATTCAGTTGACTGTGGGAGTGACGAGCAGTGTGCTTTTGGTCCTTATGGCTCTCAGTCCCTAATTTCTATTCTAGTCAAGTGATCATGTTGGTAGAAAATGCTACATGAATTTAATAATTCCCACAAAAAGTAGTTTGTGTGTGAAGCTGTTGTTTACTGTGCTGGAATCTGCTTCCGTGTGTAGTGTCAACGTGAACTCCTTTGAATCTGCTTTAAGTGCTAACAGAAAAGAAAATTATCAGGAAAAGTTAGCCGCAAAGGAATTAGGGCCTCCCAGACCAGATCCACTGGCTGAGAAAGTGACGAAATCAAATAAGCGTGAATACGAGCTAACAAAGAAGTATATAGTAAGTGTAAGTTGTTGTTTGGGTGTGACGTAAGAATGTTTGATTTTCAGCACGTACGTTAGTTCGTTATCTGATAAATGATACATGTGTTAGTGATCTAGTACATTTGTCAGAAGCACGAAAACTCCCACTTACACAGAAATGAAAAATGCAGGGTAACGAATGCTTACACGTTATTTATTACTTGCCCTAAACTGTACTTAATTATGTATAAAATAACAAAATTATCCCAAAACACTTCTCTCTTTTTTTTTCAGACAAGTTATGTATATTATTACTACTATTAATAATAATATTATTAGTAGTAGTGGCTGTAGCTCTGTAAATATGTTGATAAGCATAACTATTATACAGGACATGATATTGTTCTCATATCTATCCGAAATTAAAAATTTGTGAACACCCAGAATGTTTGAATTCTGATTAAGATTCTTTGTTTTCTTATATCTGCTCGCTCCATTCGTGTAAATCTATAGTAGTCAAACACTCTGCATACTTGGTGTATACATTTCAGTATCATAGACGTGTCTTTCATTCATCTACATGTGTTTTAATCAGAACCGGACTCCTGCTAATGTTGTACCTTCTGCACACTATGTGATAACTACTGCAGATTACCTCGCTGTCGCCAAAGGAGGCTGGTTAGTCGTCTCTCAACAGCCGCGTCCGGAACCACCACGTCTTTCTCTCACTTTGTGGCACTCCGGCTTGGCTTAGTGGCAGGCACTTCCTCCCTCGGAACTGCGTCCCTGTGTTTCTTTTCTCTTTGCCTCACCCCTCGCCCCCTCCCCCTCCCCCTTCCCGTCCCCCTCCCTCTCCCTCTCCCTCCATCCCACCGAGAGCTGGCGAGTTATGACGTTGCGAGGCGCGCAACTGTGGTCCCACAGGAATCGGCGTTTCCTCCGCTGGCGTTAACAGCCGCAGCTTCTAACTCTGCAGACGAAATTAGCCTCCCTAATAGCGCCACCACGATTCACATTACGGCGACACCGTGCCAAGTTGTCTGACAACAGCCGCAATTATTTGTCTTCTCGCGAGACGAGAGTTCCCGGCTGCGCTGCTGTCTGCAACGGAACGACCACGTGAATACGCTTTCAGCGGCTTCCGTGTGATAGTGGCCGTGTATCATTACAGTAAGGTGGAAATTTCTCCGTCACACAGGGAGATCACCTTGATAGTCATGACGTTTTGCTGTCGTGCTGCAATGTATGTTCATAAATCAAAGGAATCTGGTGGATGCAGTGGTTCTCGTAAATGGTTCAAATGGCTCTGAGCACTATGGGACTTAACCTCGGAGGTCATCAGTCCCCTAGAACTTAGAACTACTTAAACCTAACTAACCGAAGGACATCACACACATCCATGCCCGAGGCAGGGTTCGAACCTGCGACAGTAGCGGTCGCGCGGTTCCAGACAACTTGTAAATAGCATTTGACTCAGTACCAACAAACGATTATTAGCGATAGATATGATACTGCATGAGAAATTTGACAGACCACTGGAAAACCTAAGTCGAACCAAGGCCCCGGGAGTAGACAACATTCCATTAGAACTATTAATATCCTTCGGAGATCCAACCGTGACAAAACTCTTCCATCTGGTGAGCAAGATGTATGAAACAGACGAAATACCCTCAGACTTCAAGAAGAATAATATAATTCTAATCCCAAAGAAAGCAGTTGCTGACAGATGTGAAAATTGCCGAACTATTGGTTTAAGAAGTTACGGCTGCAACATAATATCACTAATTGTTTACAGACGAATGGAAAAACTGGTAGAAGCCGACCTCGGGGAAGATCAGTTTGGATTCCGTAGAAATATTGGAACACGTGAGGCAATACTGACACTACGACTTATCTTAGAAGCTAGATTAAGGAAAGGCAAACCTACGTTTCTAGCATTTGTAGACTTGGAGAAAGCTTTTGACAACGTTGACTGGAATACTCTCTTTCAAATTCTGAAGGTGGCAGGTGTAAAATACAGGGAACGAAAGGCTACTTACAATTTGTACAGAAACCAGATGGCAGTTATAAGAGTCGAGGGGTATGAAAGGGAAGCAGTGGTTGGGAAGGGAGTGAGACAGGGTTGTAGCCTATCTGCGATGTTATTCAATCTGTATATTGAGCAAGCAGTAAAGGAAACAAAAGAAAAATTTGGATTAGGAATTAAAATCCATGGAGAAGGAATAAAAAATTAGCGGTTTCCCGACGACATTGTAATTCTGTCAGAGACAAAAAAAATGGTTCAAATTGCTCTGAGCACTGTGGGACTCAACTTCTGAGGTCATTAGTCCTCTAGAACTTAGAACTAGTTAAACCTAACTAACCTAAGGACATCACATACATCCATTCCCGAGGCAGGATTCGAACCTGCGACCGTAGCGGTCTCGCGGTTCCAGACTGCAGAGCTTAGAACCGCACGGCCACTTCGGCCGGCTCTGTCAGAGACAGCAAAGGACTTGGAAGAGCAGCTGAACGGAGTGGACAGTGTCTTGAAAGGAGTTTTTGAGATGAACATCAACAAAAGCAAAACGAGGATAATGGAATATAGTCGATTTAAATCAGGTGATGCAAAGGGAGTAGGCTTAGGAAATGAGACACTGAAAGTAGTAAATGAGTTTTGCTCATTGGGAAGCAAAATAACTGATGACTAAGTAGGGAGGATATAAAATGTAGACTGGCTATTGAAAGGAAAGGGTTTCTGCAGAAGAAAAATTGTTAACATTGAATATAGATTTAAGTGTCAGCGAAGTCGTTTCTGAAAGTATTTGTATGGAGTGTAGTCACGTATGGAAGTGAAACATGGACGATAACTATTTTAAACAAGAAGAGAATAGAAGCTTTCGAAATGTGGTGCTACAGAAGAATACTGAAGATTAGATGGGTAGATCACATAACTAATGAGGAGGTACTACATAGAATTGGGGAGAAGTGGAATTTGTGGCACACCTTGACTAGAAGAAGGGATCGGTTGGTAGGAGACGTTCTGAAGCATCAAGGGATCACCAGTTCAATATTGGAGGGTAGCGTGGAGTGTAAAAATCGTAGAGGGAGACCAAGAGATAAATACCCTAAGCAGATTCAGAAGGGTGTAGGCTGCAGTAATTATTCGGAGATGAAGATGTTTGTATAGGTTAGAGTAGCATGGAGAGCCGCATCAAACCAGTCTCTGGACTGAAGACCACAATAATAACACGATCGTATTATGTATCAAACGAAAATTTATTGTTGTAATGAAGTTTCCAAACATCGAGAATGTAACATGTTATCTTGGATGGACAGTCATCGACTGATGTTGAAGTTACTTCAGATATACCCCATGGAAGTGTTTTACATCCTTTGCTGTTCATTTTATGTATCAAAGCCCTGGGAGAAAATATTAACAGTAACGTTAGACTTTCTGCAAATTATACAGTTTTCTGTAATGAAGTACTATCTGGAAAAAGCTGCACAAATATTCAGTCAGACCATGATAAGATTTCAAATTAGCGCAAAAATTTGCGGTTTGCTTTAAATGTACAAATTACAAAACTATGCACTTCACAAAAGGAACATATGTAGTATCCTGTGGCTACAATATTAACGTGTCACATCTGGAATCAATCAACTCTTACAAACACCTGTTTGCAGTAGTTCGTGTGGATACGAAGCAGAATAATCGCATAGACTGAGTGATAGATAAAGCTGGGGACAGACTTGCTTTGACTATAGGAGTCTAGGAAAATCTAGTAATTCTGGGACGGAGATTGATAACGAAACTCTCGTGCTACCCACACTAGAATATTGCTCAAGTATGGAGAAGTTACGCCAAAACCGACTAACAGCGGATACTGACCGTATACGCAGAAGTACAGCACGGTTTCTCAATGATTTGTATTACCCACGGAAAAATGTTATGGAAATGAAAAACCATGCTGGTAGACACTTGAAGGTAGAATCCAACTATCACGCGAAAGGCTTTACACAAAGCTCCAGGAACTAGTATTAGGTGAGAGAATCAGAAATACACTTCAGTCCGCTATTTATAGCTACCCTAGAAATCTAGAAGATAACAACAGATTAATTACAGCGCGCTCATACTCACTTAGTCTGCCATTCTTCACGCTCTCAGTTTGTGAACCGAACAAGAATAAATGTCGTACTTGTTACAGTGGGAAGTACTCCACTTCACAATGCTTTGTAGAGTATGTTTGTAAATGTGGATATATTTGATTCTATCTTGATTGGACCTATTCACACGTCTAAAGAAATGAGTGGTTGGAGGACGTTTTGAATCCACTGATGATGCAATGGTAATCGTGCGCGTGTATTTTGTGGAGGTTCCAGAATTTAATTTAATCTTTTCCCCACTTCAGTTATACACGAAGTTTCTATTGTTGTGGAACAACATTGATATTTGACCTGGCGCGGCTTTTAGTTAAAGGCTCTGAGGCGAAGTGCCCAAGAACACATGTTAAAATATACTTCTCGATAATTCATTAAATAATTTAAATTATCCAGACCCATTTCGAGTATTTCCTAACGGAATAATGACAGTCAACGTGTTGGGAGTTGTTGATTTCGAATGAACTATGGGACTCAACTGCTGTGGTCATAAGTCCCCTAGAACTTAGAACTACTTAAACCTAACTAACCTAAGGACAGCACACAACACCCAGCCATCACGAGGCAGAGAAAATCCCTGACCCCGCCGGGAATCGAACCAGGGAACCCGGGCGTGGGAAGCGAGAACGCTACCGCACGACCACGAGATGCGGGCTGATATTTGTTGAACAAATAGTAACTAGTCTTATCCATTGCCATGAAATGCCGGTTAGCTCTGCGTAGCTGAGACTTGGTGGGTGTTGCTTCTACAGAGTACAGCTCGCGAGGAACTGCCGAAGACTGAGCCAGGATAGGCTAAGGGTGTCCTACCAATTCCCACACGTTTTTCAAATTCCGCTGCTTACATCAAAAGGGAATGAGCAGAGCAGTTGAAACTCAGCTGAGGAATCCCTGTATCTTTATATCTCTATTATACTTCGACGCGTCGTTAATCGACGTTTAGTACACTACTGGCCATTAAAATTGCTACACCACGAAAATGACGTGCTACAAACGTGAAATTTAACCGACAGGGAGAAGATGCTGTGGTATACACTCCTGGAAATGGAAAAAAGAACACATTGACACCGGTGTGCCAGACCCACCATACTTGCTCCGGACACTGCGAGAGGGCTGTACAAGCAATGATCACACGCACGGCACACCGGACACACCAGGAACCGCGGTGTTGGCCGTCGAATGGCGCTAGCTGCGCAGCATTTGTGCACCGCCGCCGTCAGTGTCAGCCAGTTTGCCGTGGCATACGGAGCTCCATCGCAGTCTTTAACACTGGTAGCATGCCGCGACAGCGTGGACGTGAACCGTATGTGCAGTTGACGGACTTTGAGCGAGGGCGTATAGTGGGCATGCGGGAGGCCGGGTGGACGTACCGCCGAATTGCTCAACACGTGGGGCGTGAGGTGTCCACAGTACATCGATGTTGTCGCCAGTGGTCGGCGGAAGGTGCACGTGCCCGTCGACCTGGGACCGGACCGCAGCGACGCACGGATGCACGTCAAGACCGTAGGATCCTACGCAGTGCCGTAGGGGACCGCACCGCCACTTCCCAGCAAATTAGGGACACTGTTGCTCCTGGGGTATCGGCGACGACCATTTGCAACCGTCTCCATGAAGCTGGGCTACGGTCCCGCACACCGTTAGGTTGTCTTCCGATCACGCCCCAACATCGTGCAGCCCGCCTCCAGTGGTGTCGTGACAGGCGTGAATGGAGGGACGAATGGAGACGTGTCGCCTTCAGCGATGAGAGTCGCTTCTGCCTTGGTGCCAATGATGGTCGTATGCGTGTTTGGCGCCGTGCAGGTGAGCGCCACAATCAGGACTGCATACGACCGAGGCACACAGGGCCAACACCCGGCATCATGGTGTGGGGAGCGATCTCCTACACTGGCCGTACACCACGGGTGATCGTCGAGGGGACACTGAATAGTGCACGGTACATCCAAACCGTCATCGAACCCATCGTTCTACCATTCCCAGACCGGCAAGGGAACTTGCTGTTCCAACAGGACAATGCACGTCCGCATGTATCCCGTGCCACCCAACGTGCTCTAGAAGGTGTAAGTCAACTACCCTGGCCAGCAAGATCTCCGGATCTGTCCCCCATTGAGCATGTTTGGGACTGGATGAAGCGTCGTCTGACGCGGTCTGCACGTCCAGCACGAACGCTGGTCCAACTGAGGCGCCAGGTGGAAATGGCATGGCAAGCCATTCCACAGGACTACATCCAGCATCTCTACGATCGTCTCCATGGGAGAATAGCAGCCTGCATTGCTGCGAAAGGTGGATATACACTGTACTAGTGCCGACATTGTTCATGCTCTGTTGCCTGTGTCTATGTGCCTGTGGTTCTGTCAGTGTGATCATGTGATGTATCTGACCCCAGGAATGTGTCAATAAAGTTTCCCCTTCCTGGGACAATGAATTCACGGTGTTCTTATTTCAATTTCCAGGAGTGTACAAATGATTAGCTTTTCAGGGAATTCACACAAGGTTGGCGCCGGTGGCGACTCCTACAACGTGCTGACATGAGGAAAGTTTCCAACCGATTTCTCATACACAAACAGCAGTTGACCAGCGTTGCCTGGTGAAACGTTGTTGTGATACCTCGTGTAAGGAGGAGAAATGCGTACCATCACGTTTACGACTTTGATAAAGGTCGGATTGTAGCCTATCGCGTTGCAGTTTATCGTAAGGCGACATTGCTGCTCGCGTTGGTCGAGATCCAATGACTGTTAGCAGAATATGGAGTCGGTGGGTTCAGGAGGGTAATACGGAACGCCGTGCTGGATCCCAACGGCCTCGTATCACTAGCAGTCGAGATGACAGGCATCTTATCCGCATGGCTGTAATGGATCGTGCAGCCACGTCTCGATCCCTCAGTCAACAGATGGGGACGTTTGCAAGACAACAACGATCTGCACGAACAGTTCGACGACGTTTGCAGCAGCATGGACTGTAAGCTCGGAGACGATGGCTGCGGTTACCCTTGACGCTGCATCACAGACAGGAGCGCCTGCGATGGTGTACTCAACGACGAACCTGGATCCACGAATGGCAATACGTCATTTTTTCGGATGAATCCAGGTTCTGTTTACAGCATCATGATGGTAACATCCGTGTTGGGCGTCATCGCGGTGAACGGACTTTGGAATCGTGTATTCGTCATCGCCATAGTGCCGTATAACCCGGCGTGATGGTATGGGGTGTCGCTGGTTACAGATCTCGGTCAACTCTTGTTCGCATTGACGGCACTTTGAACAGTGGACGTTACATTTCAGATGGGTGTTAAGCCCCCTGGCTCTACCCTTCATTCGATCCCTGCAAAACCCTACATTTCAGCAGGATAATGCACGACCGCATGTTGCAGGTCCTATACGGGCCTTTCTGGATACAGAAAATGTTCGACAGCTGCCCTTTCGAGCACATTCTCGAGATCTCTCAGCAATTGAAAATGTCTGGTCAATGGTGGCCGAGCAACTGGCTCGTCACGATACGCCAGTCACTATTCTTGATGAACTGTGGTATCGTGTTGAAGCTGCTTGGGCAGCCATCCAAGCTCTGTTTGACTCAATGCCCAGGCGTATCAAGGCTCTTATTACAGCCAGAGGTGGTTGTTATGGGTACTGATTTCTCAGGATCTATGCACCCAAACTGCGTGAAAATGTAATCACATGTCACTTCTAGTACGATATATTTGTCCAATGAATACCCGTTTATCATCTGCATTACTTCTTGGTGTAGCACTTTTAATGGCCAGCAGTGTATTAATATTTTGGTTATATTTTAGATAGTATTTTATTTCTAGCAGTGGCTAGTATGTCTGCTGTAGGAAGCAGTTTGTGAACGTTCCGCAAGAGTGCACAAGAAGACGATAACATGTCACCACGTAGCGAGAGTTTCACGAATGAACAGAGGAGATATGCACACGAAACATACCCCAATCCCCATTACTGATAATAGTACGTTGTTTTTTGTGAGTGAATTGTGCCTGAGTTCCAGTAGGTTTTATTTTTTGAGAATAACTGCATACGGCGAGTGTGAAAACAACACAATATCAATTCATTGTGCAATTTACTGGGATATAATGTGGAACACAAGCTTGAAAAAGAACTACTGAATCGTTCGAATTTTAATGAAGTTGTCATAGACCATACTGTAGCGAAGAGCGGTGGGACAAACTGCTTTCATTTACAAACAAATGAGTTAATGTAATCAAGTCATCCTTTATTAGGTTGTACCGTTACCGCCCAGGTCGGAATACCGTCTCAAGTATACGTACGGTGTCCTCAACGAATGTGACGTAAAGAGTGTAAGAAAATCTTAACGCCTAACTTGATTGTTTTTTATGCCCGCAAGAGCGTGAATAGAGCATTATTTGGCGGAGCGGACACAAGACAGAATGATGATAATATGGGGAACCGGAATCTATACTTTCGTAAAATAGTTCTCTGAGCTCCGATTATTTAACAGCACGCGACTCACCGCCTTGTTAATATAGGATTGCGTGAGGCGCTTTGAGAATCTGTTGCAAAATTGATGTCTCCGTGAAACTTTCATAGAGACAAAAACGTTGACGTAATCTCAGGGATTATATTTCGTGTTATCACATTAACATATTGCTGCAGGATATCTTTACCGTAGCGAAATTAATTAAAAGAAACCTTTGAATTAAATAAAGTATTTCCCTTTTAAACGAAATAATCTTTGTTTTGCCGAGAAGCGGCCAATCTCTATACTGAACTGAAAGTTTTTAGTTTTTACTTTAATATGAAATAAATTAATTTATACAGGTTCTTTTCTTTACTAATTAATATTGCGAGTCTTTTAAAGCGTCCGTTGATGACGGAACGCATTGAAATTATTCCTACGCAAGATGTCTGCCAAGAATGGTCGATTGTTCGGCCGTTCTCGTTGTTTATTCAGCGTACTGAAAACTTTGAAAAATAAACCTAATTTTTACTTCTGCTTGAAGGTCACTATGTACATAAAAGAAAAATGCGCAGCTAGCTTTAATTACAATATGTTCTTTAAAATTCACAACTTACAATACGAAATGGCCGCCGTAACGTGCGTTTTATTCAAGGCTAGAACAGAGAGTTATAACTCTGTTTTTTTTTTTTTTTTTTTTGGTTTCTTGCACCAGCGAGTAAAGGAACAATTACATTGCTGCATAGATTCTAAACAGTTATCTAATAGGGTCTTTCGTTTTTATATTAGTTCGTTTCATTACAAATTTCCATTCTCACAGTTAATTACACTAGCATTTTCAAAGTTCCCGGGTAATATTTTTAATAATTTAAAGTTTTACATTTTTCATTTTACTTCGTTTTGTGTCGACTTGTCTTCGCATGATTTAATATTTTGTACCTCGTATCGGAACAAGGTCATGTAAAGCAATTCCTTGTTATAACTACCTTTTAATCCTATGAAATGAAGTCCTTAAAATGGGTCGCACCATGTTCTTCCACCGCCGTCACATTTTCCGACACTTCGGCACAACAGACCGTACTAAAAATGACTCGTTTGTAAGAGAACTGTCATATGGTGTATTACATAAATTAAGTACAAAAACGAAAACCAAAAAAATATTCCATGTTAGCTTCGTTAACATTTAAATCAATACAGCAGCTGATCGGTGTATTTCAGTGAACCAAATACAACGCAAGACCCGTGACTTCAAGATAATTTTGTCACGTGTGGGGAATACATTACTGTCAAGTCAATAATATCTATGTAGTACGCTAATCTGATTGCAGCACAAGTGGAATTGCGTGTTTTTGGTGGTTGTTCAGGATGGCCAGGAACAGCCTGAAAAGCTTGTGAGCATGTTGCGTGGTAAGTTCTGTGGTGTCACCGCCAGACACCACATTTGCTAGGTGGTAGCCTTTAAATCGGCCGCCGTCCATTAGAATACATCGGACCCGCGTGTTGCCACTGTCAGTGATAGCAGACCGAGCGCCACCACACGGCAGGTCTAGAGAGACGTCCTGGCACTCGCCCAGTTGTACAGCGGACTTTGCTAGCGATGCTACACTGACGAAGACTCTCTCATTTGCCGAGAAGATAGTTAGCATAGCCTTCAGCTAAGTCAATTGCTACGACCTAGCCAGGCGCCGTATTCAATTGATATTTCTTATATGAAGCATGTATCATCAACAGCGATGTTATACAATTATGGATTAAAGTTAAGTATTCCAGAAGCTACGTACTTTTCTTTATAGCATTCATTACGTATCCTGTTTCAGACCTCACGCCAGCCAGCGTGAGTTTAAGCGCGTGCCTTTCGGCTTCCTCTCATTGTATCTAGGCTGTCTTGTCTAGACACAACAAGTTCTATGCAGAAGGTGATGCAGCAAATTCACTTCATAACAAGTTGGTGTACGAGTTCTCTTCTTTAACTTTTTCGTCCTCAGGAATGTAACAGAATTACTGTTACTGTCAGCTACCAATAAGTGACACTCGTACTGGTGTCTGCTGTCAGCTTCCAAGTGCTCCGTATGTTGTTAATTCATTTCTTACTCATCTAGTACAGGGAGGAAAAATTATTTTCAGGCGACTGTCAACAGCATTAATACACGTGGAGAAATATACCATACACACAGTGCTAGCTTACAATATATGGGATGTTGTTCCGCCGGAGCGATGGTGCTGTGTACATACTGCCGTTACACGTTTTCATGTTTCAATGTTTGCTGCTTGCCGAAGCATGTATTATGGCATTAAGCATCTTTTTCTGACGTATTCAAGTCAGCGACGGCGTATACTTTTCTGGTTAAAAAGCACATATGACATGTGAAGTTGTCACAACAGATGAAGATGGTCTATGATCGAAATCGGTTGTGAACAAATATATTGTGAAACAACAGAGTATGTACCATGAATTTCTCCAACGATATATGGAGGTCAAACTAAGTCTGAAAATCTTGTAAGGGTGTTGCAGGGTAGGTTCTGCTGACAAGTAACTGTTACGAAAAGAATCTGATATATTCCGCCGTATCAGCGTTAATTAGCTTTGAAGTTAGCCAATAAGGACATTATACGCCGTAACCAGTCTTTTTCTTAACAATTAGTTCTCCGCACATCCTGCTCTGCAACACTCTTACAAGCTTTTCAGACTGTCTCTGACCTCCCTGTATAGCTGGAGAAGTGCATGGTACTCACTCTGCTGTTTCACAATATACTTATTCAAAACCGGTTTAGATCATGGACCATCTTCACAGCGAAAAAATATCTACTGTGACAGCTTCACGTGTAATACATGCTTTTTAACAAGAAAAGTATGTGACATTGGTGACTTAAAAATATCAGGAAAAGATGCTTAACGCCATAATACCGGCTTTGACAAGCAGAAAACACTGGAAACGTGTAACAGCAGTAAGAGGATAGCAACGTAGTTCAGGCAGAACAACATCCCAAATACTGTAAGATGGGGCAGTGTGTATCATGTATTTCTCCAAGTATATCGAATCTGTTGATAGTTGTCTGAAAAAGAAAAAAAGAAATCCTTCCTATGTAGATAAGTGAGAAATCAATTATTGACATACAGAACACTTCGAAGCTGACAACAGATGCCAGTATGAGTCATGGTAACTGATAATAATCGTAATATTTTTAGGTTATTCAGGAGAATAAAGTTAAAGAAGGGGATTCGCAAACCAATTTTTTATGAAATGAAATTTCTGCTTCAGCTTCTGGATACAGAGAGACTGTCATTAATTTTGATTCAGGCACCGTTTTCCATCATTTTCGATGTTGGCTGAGTGATTATCTACCAAACGTAATCTGGATCAGTCAACCGTCACTCAGTCAGAATGAAATCTTTCTAATAACTTTTTTTTCAAGTAAATTAATATGGAAGAGTCGATAACAAGATGGAAATTCAATATTCGTTCAGATAAAATCATGACCTCAGTTTTCTTGTTTAAATGCGGACTGTGTATGGTACTGTAAGATAAGGTCTGTTACTCCACGCCCTCTCACTTATTGTCTCGTACTGGTGCGTGGTCTAAAAGGTCACAGTGGAAACAAGTGGATCTAACAAGACGTTCGAACAGCAACAACTTGTCTTTTGCCATCGCGCTATCTATAGCAGTCACGGAGATACTGCTTGCTTGCTGAGTATACACAGAAATACGGTAGGGCAAATTGTAGACGATTCATCGGACGAGGTGGTGCAGTGGTTAGCACACTGCACTCGCATTCGGGAGAACGAAGGTTCAGACTTGCGTCTGGCCATCCTGATTTAAGTTTCCCGTGGTTTCCCTAAATCGCTCTAGGCAAACGCCGGGGTGGTTCCTTTGGAAGGGCACGGCCGATTTCCTTCTCCACCCTTGACACAATCCGAGCTTGTGCTCCATCTCTAATGACCACGATGTCGACGGGACGTTAAACCCCCATCTTTCTTCCTTCATTGTAAGACAATTTGGTGGGAGGGTCACGTAAACTCCATCATTCAAATGGGACAGCCAAGGAAGGTAACTGAACTAGGAGGCGATTTCCCTTCTTTTTTGCTGGCCTTATCCCGAGCCTTCACGGGGCGCTATTTTCATCTGGATTTAGCAGTGTTAGTGGTAGAGAATGGCTGGAAGACATCCCTTTCACCAATCCTTCCCCCCAGGACGCAAGTTGTGTACCTCATCATTCTGTGTCTAGTGTTATCCCATATGAAATTGCGAGAACGGTTGTATAATGTCTGCGCTTCTTGCAGCTCGAGCGGGACGTGGGTGCCAGCCGAAGCGAGGAAGAAGTTAATCACAAGAAGGCTTAAGCGAAATCATTGGTTGCGTGGACATACAGGGTGATAATTATTGAACTATATGAAATAAAATCGTCGTAACTTCTGAATGATTTGCGATAGCACTTTCAAACTGATCGGTTGGCTGCGGGGCATGATGGGAATTAGTATGCGTATGCATGGTTTGGTTTAGCGACGAAGACCACTCCCATTTGGAGGGGTTCGTCAATAAGCAAAATTGGCGCATTTGGAGGACTGAGAATACACATTTCGCGATCGAGAAGTCTCTTCACCATCAGCGGGTGACTGTGTGGTGTGCAGTGCCCAGTCACGGAATAATCGGTGCTATATTCCTTGATGTCACTGTGACTACTGAACAGTACGTGAAGGCTTAGGAAGATGATTTCATCCCCATTACCCAAAGTGACCCTGATATCGACAAGATGTAGTTCATGCAAGACGGAACTCGACCCCACCGAAGCAGGAGAGTGAAGTCTAGGAGGAGCACTTTGGGGAATGCTTTCTGTCTCTGGCGTACCCAGAGGCCATTGGCATGGACCTCGATTGGCCGCCATATTCTCCGGATCTGAACACATGCGACTTCTTCTTGTGGGCCTATATTAAAGACAAGGTGTACAGCAATAACCCCAAAACTAATTCTGAGCTGACAACCGCCTTTTAGGAGGTCATCGACAGCATCGATGTTTCGACACTTCAGCGGGTCATGCAAAATTTCGCTGTTCGTCTCCGCCACATCAGCGCAAATGTTGGCAGGGATAACAAACATGTCATAACCTAAATCTGAATGTCTTTAGTGACGTTTACATGCTGAATAAAGTGTGAGCACGCCGTAGTTTGTAACTAATTTACGTTTTTCCATATAGTTCAATAATTGTCACACTGTACAATTGCAATTTGCTCGCTGCAAGATAGTGTTAAGTAAGCAAACAAATCAACTGTGCGGAATGTTTACAAAGAGAAGGGTACAGTGCTTAATACCATGTGATCTGAGGCAAAAGTCTGTAGTTGTCAAGGTACCACGGAGACAAACTGGCAGAGTAGTAGAATGATCTTATACCGGCTGGTTATAATGAAACTAACGGTGTTCCGCGTGCTGCAGTTTGGGCTGTATAAACTGCAGGACGCTGAGACATCGTAGATATAGTTATTAATCGATGCACTTGTGGAGTATGCTGAACAAAATAATAGTTCCACTTTCCGCCACAGTTGAAAATATGGCACTCTAACAGTGAGAATGTAATGTGAGTACAGGAAAAGAAGAGGTACTATCGAACACATTATAACGGCGATTGTGGCACGTTTCTTAGGATACGGTCTCCTGACTCAGCAAGATGGTGCATCCGTAACACGGCATGGTCTACAGTTTCTCGCAGCATATCCGGTGTAATCAGAGTGATATGTCGTCCTGTGCTGTCCTTCAGACCAGGAAGAGTCCGGATGCCTCCCTGATTGACACGATCATTCATATTTCCCCACAACCAGAAGCCACATGGTTTTAAGTCTGGTGATCTGGACCACTCATCTTGAAATTGTCTACAGATGATGCAGTTGTTACTGAAAGTTTCACGAAGCAAGTCTTTCAGGTGGCAACTGACATGTGGTAGCATCACACCTTGCATGAAAATAATGGCATGGACACGTTTGCGTTCTTACAACGCTGGAACCAAGTGTTGCACACCTAACAGGCCCACGAGGTGTTATCTTCTCAAAGAAAAACGGACCGAGACTGCAGGAGTTTTCCAAACCGCACCACACAGTCACGTAAGCTAAATGCAGTGGATGTTCCTGCACAACATGTGACGGAGTAGAACCCCATTTGTGACAGTTCTATGAATTCACGACGCCGTGCAGAGTAAAATGTGTGTCCGTCCAAAGGCTGTTGCCCATCTGCATGTCATCCATTTTCATTCATGCCAAAAAACGAACGGTGAAGTAATGTCGTTGTAGCCTATCTTAGGGCGTTATTTGGTGCACATTCTGAATCTTTTAAAGATAACAGTGTAAATGCGCCGCAAAATCTTTTGAATTGTTGACCAGGGGAGAGAGAATTTCTGTGGCACAGCTCGTGTACTGGCTGCAGAATTTGAGACATATGCTGCACGGTCGGATATAGGTACAGCAACTTCACCAACAACTATCGTGGGAATGGGCCACCTCCCTCTCCATGCTGCACTTCTTAATTTACCTGTTTCTTCAAATTTATCTTATTCTTTAGACCATTTATTAACGTGGATCTTCTTCGCAGCTGCTTCTGTTCGCGATATTCTCGCAACGCGATATTGTTGTTGTTACTGTCCTGATAAAACAAGTTTACCAGCAATGCACGACGTTTTTCTCATCATCCGTTGCATTTCTTTCGGAAAATTTAAACCTTCTTGACCCATTACACCAACAGTCAACTCATAAAAGAATCAACACTCGTCGCCCGGTACAAACAGCATACTGACGACAAAACAAGAAACATTTCAAATCGTAACTGTTTACAGCGCCATATTTTCACATGGTGACAGAAAGTAGAACGATAATTGTTTCCTTCAGCATGCTCCTTGAGCACACCGATTAACGAACGTACTACAAATACCTGGTATTTGCTAATAAGAAGAAATACAACGACTCTTCTACAGCCGATCAGACGAAGAATTATGCTGTTACGAAAGCTAAATGAGAAATTGCATGCTAAACAGTTGCAACATATTGTAAAACATGGCGATGGAACTGATTTCATAGGGAGCAGTATTTGATCATCTGGTGTGGGAGAGATTACTGTCATTGAAAGTGTGCCGAACAAGGAGGGTTATCTCAACAGCCCAAAGCCAAATTCGCACAGGAATGCAGAAAAATAGAGCGTTAAATTCGCATCAAAATTTTTACAGTACAGTCACTCGAATCACACATCTTGACTTGAATAAAATGGGCCCGTTATAAGTATCCCAAGGTTCCTGAAACACCACTCCATTCGCTCGACACTGAGGCAAAAGAGAACATATGGACAAATTTGATAGAAAGGCCAGGAGAACCACAATCAGCTCGAAACATGATCTGCAAAAGAAGCTAAAGGAATAATTGCGGTTAGTAGGTCCTGAGAACACAGCAAGAATCGTTGGTAACGTGTGCGAGCTAACATACCAAAGATGTTCGGGCTCACATGCGGTTCCTCTTCGTCGAAATGTCTTGGCTCAAACTAGTCTAGGAATTGAACCGCACGTGTCGCATTATACGCCCTAAATTAGACACTTGTGACCCTTTGGTTAAATTTTCTGGCTGATGGCAAGTTTGTGAAGTACAAAGTTAAGATAACATATAATAATAGTGATAGTAATATCGGGAACTAAATTAACGACCCGTAAATGATGTAGGCCACACAGTTGCGATTTCGTTAGAATAATAATTATTCAGAAAGCAAACTAAAGCGAGAGTGGTCGTATTTAGAGTTACTGTTACACTCGAGTGCATATCCATTTGGCACAGTTCGATAATTCACAATCTCATTGCGAAATACAAGTTCTCTTCGCGAAATGTTAAGAGCTCACACCAGGCGCGAGGCTGCTCACCGCTCATAGACTAAGTCCCGCGATACCATACAACGCGAAATTTTCTAAGTAGTTTCACTTCCTAGCTGCCTAAAGCCAGACCTCCCGCTTTCGTGTGTGCCAGCACCGTTCCCTTTGGTGTCTAGATCAGCACTGTCCCCGGACGCGTTTCCCGCGCGTCGAATATCGCTCAACTGACTAGGGCAGTTCCCTTTCCTGAAGCCGTCCATCTCATTGACCACAGCTTATTCTACATTATTTTACGTTTTAACATACTTAATTAGTCAAAGCTTGACCACTGTCACGTTCTAAATAAATTAACAATAATATCCATTACATAATAAACGTTAAATTCTTTTACATAAAACAATACAAATTACTTCCTACCTTTGTATGCCACGGCCAGTAGCCTTGAACCCATGTGCTTTCTCATAAATAAATAGAGAACAAAAGTAACTATTATGCACTAACTTTACAAAAAAATTCCATTATCTAATGATTCAATAAGGTGTCATGCTGTCATCGTTCAATGTGTTTTGTGTGGAGGAAATGATGATCTGATGCTTAACTGAAAATACTGATAAATATACTATATCTTTTAAACAAACGAGATTACAAAGTTGATATTTACAAAATTTGTCAATTTAATGATAAGCTTCTATATGAAATGTCGATCGTTGAGATCTACTAAAGCGTTAAGATTTTAGCATTCAGGTCTTTGTTACAATACATGTTAATTTCACTTTAACAGTAAATCCTAAACTATTACATATATGATCAGTATTCAATTTTTATTGGGATCACAACGAAATTTTATGGAGGATGGGAGGTTAAAATTACTGTGGCTTCATTTCCCGCATTAGTACAGAATTAACTAGTTTCCGTAAACGTTTCACTTTGTAGCCGATATTAGGTCCGTCATATTTGACATTGCTACGTCGCCTCGGCCACAAATGACTTCTCCTGGGTCCACTATCACGTAGGTTCTCGTCTGTCTCACTCGCACACGACAGCGCTTAGGCCTCAATAGAAATGGTTCAAATGGCTCTGAGCACTATGGGACTCAACTGCTGAGGTCATTAGTCCCCTAGAACTTAGAACTAGTTAAACCTAACTAACCTAAGGACATCACAAACATCCATGCCCGAGGCAGGATTCGAACCTGCGACCGTAGCGGTCTTGCGGTTCCAGACTGCAGCGCCTTTAACCGCACGGCCACTTCGGCCGGCTGGCCTCAATAGACAATAGACCCCTGTGAATTTCCCCATCTCGTGGTGAATCGGCGCCCTTTCTGGCACACGGTCCTGGACGACAGGGTTCGTTTCACAATTCCTGTAGGCTGACTCTTTCGGCTATATATTTAAATGACCGCGCAATTCTCGTTAACTTACACGTACAAGAACGTTTAAAAGTGCTTATAAAGCGTAAGAGATACACGACGAAGTATTGATTTCCACTATTATTCCTGCATGGAAGAAAGATTATTTTAAGGCAGGATATAAAAATACTATACAGAGTGTGGACGGCAACTGTTTACCATGTACCACAGTGCTCTATGGTACGTCGAGACGGACAATTTCATATGGGACACTTGTGCTCTATCAAGCCGGGAAAATGGCCTCAAATTGGCCTACAATAGCCTTTTAAGTTGCAGCGCATGCGCGCGAAGCGAGGTTTTCAACATCCTCTCGTCGTTTACGCCACCAGCTTGGACAGTCTTTCACTATAGTCGTCATTGAATGTGAAACACACATCCTTTTTGCATTGAAAACTTGTAAAATTGTCGTTTTTATAAATTTTACCTCAAAATTTTGTGAGTTTTAACAGCTTAAAATGAACAATTAAATCGTTTTGTTTGTCTGTTATTCTTATTACGTGACTACTGCGATTGCAAAGGTTAAGTTTACATCGTATTATATACGCTGTTTGCTTTTGTATAATTTAAAAAAAATCTATTTTTGTTTCGTTGTTCTCACGGGGGAGTTTAAATTACTGATATTAACGAATGACAAATTTAATGAAACTGGCCGATTAAGCCTATGGCGTAAGAGGCTGTTCAAAATCTCGCGTGGTGTGTTATGTAATGGTACTGACAATAGCATGTGTCGTAAAAAAACGGATACTTTCGTTTTTAGAACACGCCATGCGAACTTATTGCACGCGATTGGGTCGGTGAGCAAATTCTGCCAGATCAAAGGCACAAAGCTCATTGGGGTAATAAATAGAACGCACTATTTCGTAATGACTCAACAGAGAGCAGCAGCTCCTCATAACAAAGTCAGCGTCCACTACAGCGCCACCTATTCAGATTAGAGCAACACTCTGGCCCGTTGCTTGGCAACGGGCACAGCTGTTCTGTTCTCGCTGCGAGACGGAGTTCTACGCCCCTTGTCTGTCTGCAGCGATACAGCTTCGTTACCGCGCTGTCGGCGGTTTCCTTGTGAAGGTAAAACTGCCTAAGCTGTCATGTCTCCGGCAATTGCTGGCAATTTCATTTCTACTTATCCGCTATTTACGTTCCACATGCCATCTGTTTCGGTTTGGTAGACTAGTTTTATGTTCTTACTAGGAAGTAGTTATTGTGACAGAACACGTATTGACTTAGATTTAGTAGCGGTAGTAGTTTTATTCATCCGACGATCAGTTTTACAAGGACGTTTGACATATGGGTTATTTTTCAACATCAATCCCTGCCACATTGTCAGACCGACATCAGAACCACGATGATTATGTATTGTTTCCATTTTCCTTGACGCAACTGCCTATCTGCTTTACTGAATAACTGAGTCAGCATTGTTCCAGAATAAGTGAGATGTTGAGCTCAAAAAGAGAAGATCATGTTCGTATTATCCTTTGAAGAGCTTTGGTGTAAGGTTCACCGAAAAAAATACGACAGAAGTTCGTTGTTAAATAACAGGTCTTCTGTCATTATTTACTTGTGTTACATCTTTAACTTCCTTCTCTCTGTAATCCAAGTAATCCTTCGCTGTAGAGAATATATTGCTTAACAAGTGATCTCAAACTTTGTTTTTAAGTAAAATCATTTTAGATATCCTAGAATATACTGAGAGCCAAAAAAAAGAGAGATATCGAACAGAATAACTAGAATAACTTCCTTCCATGCCAGGCAGTATGAATTCTGAAAACATCTATCGTGAGAAACCCAGTATGCTCTTTTCTCACATGACATCCTGAAAGCCACAGGTCAAGCCAGTCAGGTAGGTGAATTATTTCTTGACTTCTGAAGAGCTTTTGACTCAGTACCACAAGTACACATACTATCGAAAATACGATCGTATAGAGTGTCAGGCAGTGCTCGAGACTGGACTGGGGATTTCTTGGCAAGGAGTGCCATCGACAGATGAATTAGTAGCTTCATGAGTGCAATACCGAACTACGTTGGGGCCTTTTGTGTTCATGATGTATGGTAACGACCTCGCAGACAATATTAATTTTCGCAAATGATGCATTTATACAGAATAATGTACTGCCGGATAAAAGATGCCGAAATATTAAGTCAGATATTGATAAGATTTAGAAATATAACATATGTTGACAACCTGCTTCATATACTCAAATGTAACAGCGTGCACATTACTAAAGGAAAAAACGTAGTAGGGCCTATAATATAACTACAGTATCAATGATTCAAAATTAGAATCAGTCAACACATACAGATACCTCAACTTGACATTTTGCATTAAAATCGAACTGTCACATAGTCTCAGCGGTAGATACGATAGGTGTCAGACTTTAGTTTATTGGCAGGTACATCACGTCTGTATGTCTACTGGGTAGTTTAGCATAAGCTCTTGGCAACAGTATTTTCGGTGTGCCATGCCCACATTAAACATTGTGCAGTCATAACGTGCATGTGTGTGATGGTACGTGGAAATGCAAATGATTTTAAATGTGAGACGACCACCCGTGTTAACCGTGGTAGTGATACTGACTTTATGACAACGAAGACATTTTCACTCACAAGCACAAAATGGTTCAAATGGCTCTGAGCACTATGGGATTTAACTTCTGAGGTCATCAGTCCCCTAGAACGTAGAACTACTTAAACCTAACTAACCTAAGGACATCACACACATCCATGCCCGAGGCAGGATTCGAACCTGCGACCGTAGCGGTCGCGCGGTTCCAGACTGTAGCGCCTAGAACCGTTCGGCCACCCCGGCCGGCCACAAGCACAATGGCAGTTCACGTCATTCAAATATAATCTGTGGAACCCCTACTGTGACATAACTTGCCATCGCTAAATTATTGTACAGCAAGTTTTTATCAATACTTGAACATTATATGGTCTAATTTGTTACTGTCTTTAACTTTTCACAGATTGACTGTGCACTGAAGTCCTGTCAGTTCCCTTTATCAGGTTGCTAGCTGACTATCCCGGCTTTGCCTGGGTATTCATTTTGCCAATTTTTTTTATTAGAAAGGAAAACAAAAGAATGGAGTGTGTTTGTAGGGTAATATTCCGGACAGTGTCTGTGCGCTGGGCGCAGCTACCTCGCGTATCTACAAAGTTACTTTGTAAAGATGTCTACTGCAACGCCTCTCCATAGCTGTATAGATGTCCACCTGCTTGGCTAGGCGGTAACATGCTTGCCTCCCTTGCAAGCGGGCCCGGGCTCGATACCCGGCCGGGATGGAGATTTTCTGCGCTTGTGGACTGAGTGTCGTGTTGTTCTCATCATAATGTCATCCTCATCACCGGCACGCAAGTTGCCTGACCGATGTGGCGTTGACTGTAATAAACTTGCACTTGGGGGCCGAACTTCCCCGGATGGGGCCTCCTGGCCAACAAAGCCATACGCCCATTTCAGGTGTACAGATGGCGATTTTGCTGTTAGCAGTTCAAAGGTCGCAAAGCACTGATAGGTGTCAGGGATTTCCGTAAGTTATCTCGGCTGTGGAAGTGTCTTAGTAACGAATAAATGTACGAGTATTAAACCTCCACATATGATCGGCAATTTTTCACAGACCTCAGAGTTTATCACGTTGTATTTCTTAAACTATGAATGGTATCGTGATATAATTTTGTAGGTGCATTTAGCGGGGTATGTGGATACTATCTGCGAAATCTATTGCGATTATAATCTGTAGCACAGAAGTAATAAATTTAAATGTCGTACATGATGCGGAAGTTTTTCACGACTCTCATTGTTTATGACGTGATACCTCCTGAACTATGTTATGTAGGTAGTTCTTACACCGACAGGGATTGTTGCCTGAGTGTAAGGGACATGTGTACATGGTTTGAAATCGATCCAGTGGCTTATGAGGAGATGTGGAACACACAAACAAACAAAGTTTTGTAATACATACGGATTTGGCAATGGTGTAAGACAAACTAAACAGTATGCAAATAAAGAAAAACTGTCGGCTGTATGTGTTATCAAATCATTCAAAACAATTCAATTCATTATAGAATGCCACTGAAGTGTGCGAGACATGCATAAAATTGGTGTAACAGGGGATATTGAACGTATACAAACAAGGACAGCACGAATAGTCACAAGTCTGTCTGAATCACGGGAGCCATCAGCAATGTTCCAAGCGGAATATTGAAAGGCTCCCCATTCTAAACTTCCATTTAGCCACCGAGACGAATAGCAAGAGTTAATGGAATAAAAAAAAGACCGCGCAGTAATCCTTTACGTCACGTTTCGAAGTTGTATTTTTCCTAAAGCACAAAGAAAATACAGGGTGTTTATAATTGAATATCGGGGTTTTAACGTTTTATAATATTTATTACATTAAACTCACAGTTATAAATGATATGGCAAATGAAAGAGCAACTGAAACAGTTTTACCAAGATCCTTATAAATGTTCAATGTGGGCTCTGGGGCATAGCGAAGCAAGCGATTGGTCGAACTTCGCTGTACCCAAGCGCTGGATAGGCCGCAAGGAGCCCAATGACAGGGCTTGCTTTGCATGGCCTCCACGTTCACCCGACCTAACGCCATGTGATTTTTTCCTTTGGGGCTTCATCAAGGATCATGTGTACGTGGCTCCGCTACCAGCAGTCCTCCCTGAATTAAGAAACGGGATTGAAGCAGCTCTTGCTACACTCACTGAAGACACACTTATCAATGTTTGGGAAGAACTCGGCTATAAACTTGATGTGTGCCGTGTGACAAATGATGCTCACATTGAACATTTATAAGGTTGTTGGTAAAACTCTTTGAGTTGCTCTTTCATTTGACATATCATTTGACATATCATTTATAACTGTAAGTTTAATACAATAAATATTATAAAGCGTTAAAACCCCAATATTCATTTATAAACACCCTGTATTTGAGAGCAATCACAGTCATAATGTGTAGACGCAACGGCAGCTATGGGTGATCTACTTTCATCTTACAACCTGTTTCACTCTCTCACATCGTCGTTAAGTACGAAAACATTACTTTGTTCACATCAAAGGCGGTTTATCATTATAGCACGAGTAGCACGCCTCTAGTATTGAACACGTTCGTTTTTGAGGAAAATTAAGCTTTAGCGCCTTTGAACTGTTCAGAAATATGCTGACACATCCTAGTACCAAACGATGAATGCCGTAAAGCGAAGCAGTTGAATAAGCAGTTATTCTTTTAACTAAAAGTCACTGATACTTTAGTTCACATAGTGCTCTTTTTATGACTTTGCTTTACGTCACTTTCACCAATTTCAAATTCAGCTGTTGTTTACCTGTACTGTATTTTGTGTACCATGTTTAATGCACGTCTGTAAATTTCTCATGCGTACTTCAATATTTAAACCGCCTGACTACGCCAAATTGTTCGTTCTCTCTCGTCAAATGTCACAACCGAGAGAGGTGGCGCAGTTGTTAGCACACTGGACTCGCATTCGGGAGGACGACGGTTCAAACACGCGTCCGGTCATCATGATTTAGGTTTACCATGATTTCCCCAAATCGCTTCAGGCAAATATCTGTACGGTTCCTTTGAAAGGGCACGGCCGACTTCCTTCCCCACCTTCCCTTAATCCGATGGGACCGATGACCTCGCTGTATAGTCCCCTCCCCCGAATCGACCAACCAAATGTCAGTGTTAGGTCTTCAGTATTCGCCGATGAGCGCAACGGAGATCATGTTTTCGGAACCGATACATCAAGATGTTTTACCGTTTCTACAATGAATTTTTTACTCTTCAGCGGAGTGTGTGCTGATGTGATACTTCCTGACTGATTTAAACTGTGTGCCGGGTCGAGACTCGAACTAGCGAAATTTGCCTTTTATATCTCACAACCCGCTAGGTAGCGCAACTTCACCTGCGAAAGGCAAAGGTCCCGAGTTCGAGTCTCGATCCGGCACACAGTTTTAATCTACCAGGGAATTTCGTGTTTTACTGTGTCGTAATTTTGTTCTCTCCTGAAGTGTAAACTTAATAATTTTATAGTGTGACGCACTTTACTGTTTAAACTGGTTAGTAATACTTTGTAACCAATTCCGGGACTGTCTGTACAAGTCAGCACCTGCAACAATCCGTTACACTTGCTGGTAATTCGAGTGACGGTAAAAACCTGAAACCGTAGCTCCCATACTCCTCCCTCTTACCTAAAACAAGAGTAGGAATACCGTGGTCGCTCTAAGTGCTTACGTGACCCAAAGAAGTAATGGTCCAACATGTTATTTCAGTTTTCAGTTCGAGAGATCTATTTTTCGTAAAAGAGAGTCAGAATAAATTTTTGTAGACTAGCAACAGAACTAGCCAGGCTTTCAGTAACGTAAGTGATAACTGAAGACTGGAAATGGGTAACTCTGATAGCACCGCAGTTGGACATTTTCGTTTTGTTCTTTTTTCTGCAAACCTTGAATGTACTGTGGCTAATACTTTGAAATATGTTGGAAGTACCAGAGAGGCCTCTTTGTATTTCAAAATACCTCCATTATATTTATAAGTGCGTAAATTGCTTTGTTCATGACACGAGGAACCCTGAATGTGCCGCCCCTAGACTCAGCAAGCCATAGTACGTTTTACTTTATTTCGGTTATTTTAGACACTAATCTTTAGTTTATAGTTGAGATATGTCATTAAAATATGTACACTTTTGCTAACTGGTATTCAGGGTAGAGTCTACCTCTAGTGCGTATGTGCACCTCTTTTCTTTAATTAAGTAAACATAAATTTCATTCGAATCGATATTGTAAAATGCAGATATATTATGAAAGGTACTAGTGGTCCGTCTTATAAGTGTAACTGGCAAAAACAAAAATGGAATTAACATTTCGACTCCCACACAGCAGAAACTGTGTATCTGTCTCATGTATGGAAGTTTTGGCTGGGTTTAATTAAGATTAAATTCGAGTATGTAATATACATTGTTATTGTCATTTAAAGAGTAATTTCCAGCCATTAATTCGCCTTTGAACAAAATACAGAGCGGTACTGAGAAACATCAACAGTCATTTAAGGTATCTTGCAGTAATTTTTCGTCCCAGCTGTGCTGAGAATGATTCAGTCATTGGTCTCCAATTAGCTAAGTTGTCGATCTTGACACATGTAAGACACAGGCCTCGCTATTCTATTTTAAATGATGGTGGTATCATCAAAACTGTAATAATGACTTTCAGCGTTCTGTACTGACCAGGGACAATTTCTTTCCGAAGCACGAACCCCGTGTGATAACAGAATCACGTACCGCCATTAAATTAAGAGTGGTCCTCTGGCAGTGACTGTTGTCTATATGCGTTACACACATGTTTCATTTAATTAATTCAGTTGAAGCGCATCTCTGAAAATTTTTACTGCTTCAGAAAAGCGGATGGAGTGAATAGTCCACAGTGTTATATGGTGGCAAAGGAAAGCAATATTAGAAACATAAAAAAAGAATAATGATCTGAGAAATGAAGGAAAGCTGTGAGTAAAACAAAGGGACCAATATTACCAATAAACAACCACCACAATGTTATGTAAGCTGAAATCATTAGAGTGTAGCTGCATATTGTGCATAAAGGAATAAAACAAAATGTAATGCAATTATGAGGTTCAGATATCATGCTGTTCCCTTACTAACAAATATTCCCCGCCTTTCATTGACCAAAAAATTAAGTGATATTAGCCATGGCCGGTTTTCTTGAAGTGAAATCGAGGAAACTGTATTACTCGTTGTGTTACTGACTTCATTGTTGTACGAGTTGTGAAAGGAAAGTAGTGAGACTGACAGCGATGCGAGCGATCTGGCAACACTGCATAATTCTGCTTGTGTTCATCCCTTCCAGATACTCTGTCCGAGTTTCAGCTCTGCACAGCCATGATGAGATTTTGAAAGCGCCATCAGTGAAGTTGTGCTTTTGTTCTGTATTACGAAAATGGAACAGCGGAAATTAGAGCAACGTTACGCCACCACGTTTAGCGTTAAAATTGTTGAATCCGCGAGTGTGACCTTTGAAAAGTTGAAACAGGCCTACGGGGAACATTTCTTATTAAGAGCACAAGCTTTTCTCTAGCACAAATCATTTTTGGGAGTTGGAGAACACGTTGAAGGTGTTCCCCACTCAGGAAGACCTTCAACTTCCCAAACCGCCGACAACATTGAACGTGTGCGTGTTGTGAGATCAGTCCGACGTTTAACAATACGGATGATGGGTGACCTGTTAAATAATTTCATCGTACATCCAATTTAGACCTACATTTTGCACTTGTGAAATGTTTATGCCAAAATTGTGCTGAAATCCTCGTGAGATGTTTGTGCCAGAATTATGTCAAAAAACCTCACAACTGGGCAGAAGGCCAATCGAGAAACGTGTGCGTTGATCTTCTTGAGAGGACTGGCAGTGACCACGGATGGCTCTGCCATGTGATTGCAGGTGGCGAATCCTGGATTTTGAGTACGATTACGAGACAAAGCGGCAAAGTAAGGAATGGTACACTGAGAGATCTCCTCCACACAAAAAAGCTTGAATGAGCAAATAAGATATCAATGCTGATTTGCTTTTTAGACAGTAGGAATTTCACGCACACGGAATTTGTTCTTCCAGGGTCAACTGCCAACCAAGGGTTTTACAAATATGTCCTTCAAAGGCTCAGGAAAAGGGTGAGACGAGTGCTACCGAACTTTTCAGGCAAGTGGATGCTGCAAGACCCGATGTCACAAGGCCGATTTTTGACCTCAAAATGCATTCCTGTTGTCCCACAGTCCTCCTTTTCAACCGATGTGAGACCTTGCTGCTTTTTCATCTTCCTGATATCAAAAAATGTCTTAAAAGGACGTTCCGCTGGGGCTCTGTAGAACATTCAAAAGAATGTGACCGACATGTTACAGGCCGTACCAGTTGAAGCATTTCAGTACTGCTACAAAGACTGAGAGCAACGGGTCAGTGCATAGCTGCCCAAGGGGACTACTTTGAAGGGGACAATATTGTTTGAAAAGAACATAAAGACCTTGGTAGGTAAAAAGTCAGGTTCGTTACTTTTCAGAATGGTTCAAATGGCTCTAAGCACTATGGGACTTAACATTTGAGGTCATCAGTCCCCTAGAGTTAGAACTACTTAAACCTAACTAACATAAGGACATCACACACATCCATGCCCGAGGCAGGATTCGAACCTGCGACCGTAGCAGCAGCAACGCGGTTCCGGACTGAAGCGCCTAGAACCGCTCGGCCACAGCGACCGGCCGTTGCTTTTCTCACACGCATCATTCTTTATTACTGCTCAGAAGTAAGAGAGGTGATGCTGTACACATTCATTTGCCTTGGAAATGGAACATGGCATTTACGTCTTCACCGAAGTTTACTTCTTTATATTTCATGACATTCTAAATTTTTTGCACCTTTGCAACACTTTCCCTGTTAGACGCTGCAAATGATGCGAAACAAACAAAATTAGCCTTACTTCAAAGAAAAGAATTGGTAATGTGAGTATGGCACGGTTTTTTCAGTTTTCTTACATACTGACATTTTACACTTTCAGCTTTTTTCATTTCCTGTCCACAACTGTTGCTGGAATTTAGCTGTTATTCTTTATTCAATAGAAAGTGGGCCCCGATGTGCTCGTCCGATATGAGCTCGTGTGTTTTCATGCCGGTATGTATGCGCGTGTGCATGTGATTTCTCATATGTCCGCGCCGCGCGTGTTTTGCATCGCAGCCAGAGTGGCGTGCTCGTCTCGCGAGTTGGATGTCGGCCAGACCCCGAGCTATCTGGCGCAACGTCACCAGACGGTGTCCAGGGTGAGGTCCGCCCGACAGGGACGGGCGGATTGGAAAGCAAAGGGAAGAGAGGGGAAGGGAAAGAAAGGCGGAGGAAAGAACAGAGGCGCCTGCGGCGGCGGCGGCGGCCTGCGCGTGTGTCGGCGTCCCGCCTTTTGTGTCGGCAGCGCTCGTTACGGGAACAGGGGCTGGCCTGCCAGCGTCACGGCTTATCACGCCCACGGCATGGATTTCCAACAAATGGGACTTCCATCCACCGAGGTGCCGCGAGAACATAAAACTGGTGGATTTGTATTTGGAATTCCCGTAACTGTCTTTACGTGAGTGCTCGCATTTTGCAGTGTTTTCTGAAACGACCAACCTTTTTTAATATTACCTTGTCAGTCGTCTATTTGACACTATTCATATGTAATTCATGTGTAATGCAGAATTAACCACTAGATGTCACTACAGACGGACACCTCAGTATGAAAGCAGGTGGCGAGCATTGAATTGCCAGTAGGATGGCAGTAGCATCAGAATAGGTCGGCCATGAGAGTTGTGTGACTTCGAATGTGGACTAGCCACTGGTAGCTGCCTGAGTAAAAAATATATCAGCAGCATTTCAGCCTTTCTACAACAGGCCAAGTCGATCGTCGACGATGAGTTTGTGGATTGGAAACACGAAGGAACAACTGTAGCTAAACAAAGACCAGCCAGACCTCGTATTCTTACATACGGGGACCGACGAGCATTGCAAAGGGCGGTTGTAAAACAGCGTACGAAATTAGCGGAAGGAATCACTGCGAGTTCCAAAGTGCTACCAGCGGTTCATCTACCACAAGGACTTTGCATAGGGAATTAAGACGAATGGGGTATAATAGTCGAGCAGTTCCTCATAAGCATCACATTTCTGTTGTCAGTGTGGTGGTTTGTCCACCCTAATCAGCCAATTGCGGTTGAGCGGGAGGGCCGGGCCACACAAGCGACATTCACAGTTTATAACAACACTTTTATTAAAGTTTTCTTTAGGAAATAAAATTTTATCTTTAAAATTTTTGTGATAAGGTAAGTCAGCAAAGAATCCTTACAAGCACGAGAAAGCGCCCTATTCAAACATCAACATTAATCTTTAAACAGGCATTCAGTGATTCGCAAGTTAATTAAGTTCTGTACACAGTAAAGCTCGCAAAAGGAGACTACAATAATGAGATAAAGTTTAACCAATCATGGATATCACAAAAATTTTTAAATAAAATAAAAACAGATACACACCTCCGTGAGAGATTTTCAAAACAGGTGACGTCACATAGGCACGGGCTAATTCAAGTAGTAGCAGAAGGGGGGCCCACTGGACCCAGACCAGAGGCGGCTGGACCCAGAACCAACAGCAAGCGGGCGAGCAGGACAAAGTGCTGTACACAGTACACTGTAACACACTGAAAGAAAGGTCTTAGAGCCGGTGCTACTAGACAGTTTCAGCGAATTGTGGGGAGGGGGGAGGGGGGGGGGAGAAAACGGCAAATATTAATTCCTCAAACGTAAAAGTACTACGATGTATAAAATAATAGCCCGCAGCTCGTGGTCATGCGGTAGCGTTCTCGCTTCCCACGCCCGGGTTCCCGGGTTCGATTCCTGGCGGGGTCGGGGATTTTCTCTGCCTTGTGATGGCTGGGTGTTGTGTGATGTCCTTAGGTTAGTTAGGTTTAAGTAGTTCTAAGTTCTAGGGGACTGATGACCGTAGATGTTAAGTCCCATAGTGCTCAGAGCCATTTGAACCATTTTTACAAAATAATAGCCTATTTCACGAACATTGAAATAAAATAGTCAAGGGTGAATCAATAACTAATGCCCTTAATGTAACCTTAAAGAACGACGGCGAATAGCATAATACCAAGTCATCTTAGAAATTTAAACTACACTATTAGGTTAACATATGCTCACAGAAACTGGGGAGCTCATTTAAATTATCCCTTAACAGGATACCGATGAACTTAAACAGTCAAGCAAGACTACCATTTCACTGTTTACAAGTGAACAAGTAATACAGTTAGATAACACAGAATGTACATATGTAATGTTAAACCTGTGCTTTGAACCAACTGTTGAGTGGTAGTTAAGATCATCCTGACAGTTGACTAGCATCAAAAGAGACTACCCAGTTACACAACTATAACAACGTCCACACAGCTCAGTGTACCAGGAAAAATATTACAGTTTCACCATACTGGCTTATGATGCCCGTCACTCCGAACAGTAGTAGTACCAATTAATACACCTCGCTTACTCGGACTGTATCACATCACAAAATCCAGATAAACCAAATCTTTTATGAAATCCTTTACAGATCCAAATCAGGGTCGCACGACTCGATTCGGGTAATGCGGCCAAGTCCAGTTCCCATACAACAAGTCTGGTTTGCTCTTGCAAACGTGTCATACACACCACAACCTCTGCGTCGTGACCCGGCCTGCTCAACCACGCTCCCCCTGATTCCCCAGCGCCGCGCGGCTCTGCGGTCAAAAGCCACGTCAAACGGAAGATCTCAAAGATCAAACCATGCTGACCCGATCGATCAATTGATACGAGCCGGCACGGCTCAGTCAGTGCTAATCGGTGCATGAGGTAGAGCAAAGAGTGAGACCACTGGACAATGGATAACTGGAAACGAGACAATTATGGTGGTGAATCACGCTATACCCTGTGACAATCCGAAGGATTGGGTTTGGCAATTTCCTGGAGAAACTTACCTTCCGACATGTGCACTGCGAACAGTGAAACAAGGAGCAGGTGGAGGTGGTGATACGGGGTGCGGCTGTTTTTCGTCGTTAAGATTTGTGCCTAATAAAACGCTAAATACAAAAGAATATGAAGACATTTTACAGCATAGTATACTTCCAATAGAATAGTAGAGGAGCAGTCTGGTGACAATTCTTCGTATCAGCATGACAGTGCACTGTGGCATAACGCAACGTCCGCGAGGGAATGGTTTGTGGACGATAAAATCCAAAAATGGACTGACCTGACTGGAACGTCGACTTCGCTCCAGACGTCAGCGTCCAACATCACTACCTCCTTTGGTTTCGGCTCTTGGAAGAAAAATGAGCTGGCGTACGGAAGCAGTCTTCCAGACACCTCACTGGCAGTGTCCCCAGCTGAGTTCAAGCCATCACACAGGCGAAGGGTGCGCTCACACTACATTCGTGTCCACTAATAGATGTCCGCCGATTAACCCATTATATCACAGAATTATTTTTTTTTGTTTTTATTTTTTAGATTTTGATAAAATTTCAGATCCACTACCCACATGGGGTAATCATCACATTATGAATGTTAATTTATGATGATGACCTTAATTTCATAATTTTTTTTAACATATGGTATATCATACGATGGGCAGTAAAGGGTAAAGTTATTGAGGTATGATATACGATGGGCAGTAAGGGGTAGAATTCCTTACACAATTTTACCACAAGTAATATGTAGATTTTTTCTGTGATTAACATTTATTACACGAATAAATGAAGGAAAAGGCATTGTAATGTTCATTTTATTTATATTTTAAGGTTACATTATTTATTTATACACCAAGTTCAAATGGTTCAAATGACCCTAAGCACTGTGGGACTTAAAATCTGAGGTCATGAGTCCACTAAACTTAGAACTACTTAAACTTAACTAACCTAAGGACATCACACACATACATGAACGAGGCAGGATTATACACCAAGTCTACATGGCAAATCTATATAGTAACAAAATAACTGTACTGCATTACGTGAATAAAGTAATACATTTTAATAATAAAGGACAAATGACAAATCTAATGAGGTACCCATTAGATGTAGCTATACACCACCATTTGAAACCACAGCGAATAGACTTACCTCTTATAAACCGTTGCACAAAGTGATGGCCATAATAAGGCTCCATGGCCTCATCCAAGGAGAAGTTTGACATCAGAGGTTCTGTGATGTCTTGAAATTTCTTATTTGGATGTGAAATTCATGGCCGAACCTTATAAACTTTATCTTATTTTCCAATGCTGTCATTATCATTGACATGGAAGAATCTATGAATTTTGTCAAACGTATTTCTGGAACTAGAATTCGAAACAAGAACATTGTTTGTGTCAGGTCCTATCTCCCAATACATACGCCTATGCATGACCTTACAAAATTCAGATAACAGCAAAATAGCGATGTATTTGTGGCTGTCATCATGACTTGTTTTTTATGTTGTGTCCCGTTTGAGCAGCATATTTTACTGTCTGTCTCGTCAGAATCTCAACCAAATCAGCATCAAAAACTTTACGATAAAGATCTATTGGAGTGGAGTTTGGCGTGCAGAGATGTTCTGTTATATCAAGTGTAGGATCACAAGATACCTCAAATTTTTGTGAAGAGTCTAGTCTTTCTTCTGTCCACTGTGTTGCTTTCCTAACTCGGAATCGCGATCGTGATATGGAACAGCAGGGATTTTCCTCTTGCGTGGATAAAGATGTAACATTTTCAACAAGGCCGACAGTATTTACTGATCTTATCTCTGCAGTTTGTCCCAGAGGGTTCATCTCCTGCATCAACCTCCATCATCTTTATCGGTGCCTTCACCATCATTTCGCGGAACAAGTACAAATTCAGGCTCCTGACATGTAGGAAATATGTCAGACAGTTTTATTATCTTCTTCTGTCAAGAACAGGGTATTTAGAACCTCTTCTAACTCCCTCCCCTTTTCCAAATTACATATGAAATAAATCGGACGAACTGCGAGAAAATGACCCCTTACTGCCAACCATATGATATTTCATACGTAAAGATATAAGCCTGTACCACAACAAAGCGGATAAAGTACTATTTTCGAATTTGCGCTTATATATTGCATTTAACCAATCCAATTACTAACCTGTAATAATATGAGCGAAATTATGAACGTGCGCATCATAATTTTATAATCATTTACCGCCTGTCCACGACGAGAAGCAGCAGAGTCAACAGCACAAATGCCTTCCACCAGGAAATATACAAGCCTGATCTCCACTACTAATGTCAGTTTCAACAATGGACTTTCAAACTAACAATGAAACATTAAAGAACTATTTCAGTTGTTGACAAAGGCCTTCTGAAAACAAAAATGCCTGAGAAGAGCATTCGTATGACAAATAGTGGATAGGGGTATAGTGGGTTAATACATAAAGAATTTTATGAAATGTTTAAATTACCGAACTAGGATTCCGGCAGATGATAATAGGTAGAAGATCATGAAATATTCTTATGTAGTTAATACTATCAACTTATTCGTGAACCGAGATATTGCAGGGGGTACGATTTATGCTTGTTAATGTTCCCCTAGAAACTTTTCGCGAACATAAGCGAGACGGTCAGAATCCGCTGCTGTGGTGTAAACGCCTTCAAGTTGGGCTCTCATGCGTCACCTTCGTTAAATACAGAGAGAAAGTAGGCGTACTGTACTAAGATAAAAACGTATTTTCTCTTGACTGTACTTTATGCGACATGGAAACAGCGTAATCTGCGCTTGTTGAAAGCGCAATTATATTCTAACCTACAGCGTGTCTGAAGTGGTTTAGGGAATTAGTTGAAATGTGTGTGTGCCTACTTATGTTTAAGTGAGTATTTTTTTTTTTTTTTTTTTTGAGGAAGCAAGTAAACAGACCAAACGCTTGATGCAGTGGCGGAGCCTGTTGTGAGTGCCGCAGTAGCCGGGTCTGGCCACCTTGGCTATCATAGTTAGTACATTTTTTTAATATTTCTGAGAAAAGTTTCAAATCCAAAGTTAATAGGCGTGAAATCATTGAACTGGTGTTTTCAAGAGTTCCAAATACATATGGTACTATTCTTTATGTACTTCTTTTCCACAGTAGCAGTCATACGATTGATACAGGTACTATACTGTCATTTATGACTGTAGTAAAAGTCTTACATCAGTGGTTCCCAATCTGGTGGTAATTACTCCACGGTGTGTAAAATGAAACTTTCTTAGAGTTGTGAACAATATAATTAGATTGAGTTTCGACTAGGAAACTAATTATTTTTTTAAAAAAAGATCATTAGTATTATCACTTTTCATAAGACAAATGTTGATTACACAAATTGCCTATAATTACATTTTTTTCAAATACTAATTCTAACGTGTCACACAATTTTGGGGACGGTACACCTTATGAAACGAATGTCTGTACATCATCTTCGTCACATAATCCACTCAGGACACACGTACTTTCTACTGTGTACCATCCATCGATGACATTAAATTTGGGACATAAATATCTTGTATGTTTAAATATCTCATGACAATGCCTTCTTCGTGTTGCAGGCAGTTCCCGCAAAAGATCAGAAATTAATTCATTATTCATGTCGTAACAGGTAAACGAGCGAATTGGCAACACAACAGTAACCATGTACTGACCACAGCAATCCTTGGGACCTACACAGTATTATTATTACTATTATTATTGGTGGCAGTGTTCAGACGAACGTTCTGCCAACATGGTGTCATCCAATTTCTGCCACTTCCGAGTAAGGCGTCCAGCAATCAAGGGATTTAGAAACAGTGAGTGTTGTGGATTAATTTTAATTTGTTTAATTTAGGAGGGAGTGCAGGATGTGGGTGAAGCAAATTTCACTAGGGAGACGAGTAGTGCAAAGGAAGCACTTTCTGTAACAAGCGTCCACCTTCATTGCGGGTAGTTAACGTACTTTGCTCAGAACGTCTTGTAGGTAGCACTCGAGATGCATTTAGAATATTATCATTCTATTAAAAACTAAAAAAAGTAAGTTGTCACGAAAAAAGATACACCAATTCGATAGTCTGTGGTTTAATAAAACACGTACAAAAACCATGTATCATTTATCTTTCACCATTTTAAAAGGGAAAATGTCCAGAGGAAGTTCTTTTTCAGTTCACGGGCAGGCGCTAATGTTGATAATGGTGGAGAGAAAGGAGGGCAGTGGAGGTACCAGACAGTATTCCTTTACACTTCGGGGTAATGGTCTCAGAAAGGTTGGGAACCACTGTCTTATTTAGACCATGCGCGTTTCGCTTTATTTCGTAGCCTCCTCGTGAACACCGTAAAAATGACATGTTTCTTATAAATTTGTTTGCCAAAATCGTAAACAGTTGTCATGTTTTAAATCACTACTATTAAACAGTATTAAATTGAAATTGTTGCTCACGATGTTTTGTTTACTAGTTTATCGCTAATATTCTTCTCCGCATAGATGTTCCATTGTTAGTGCCCTACCCTTCCCCCGACACTGAACGTATTTTCGTTTTCACGTCGTGTAGATACAGGGTGTTTCAAAAATGACCGGTATATTTGAAACGGCAATAAAAACTAAACGAGCAGCGATAGAAATACACCGTTTGTTGCAATATGCTCGGGACAACAGTACATTTTCAGGCAGACAAACTTTCGAAATTACAGTAGTTACAATTTTCAACAACAGATGGCACTGCGGTCTGGGAAACTCTATAGTACGATATTTTCCACATATCCACCATGCGTAGCAATAATATGGCGTAGTCCCTGAATGAAATTACCCGAAACCTTTGACAACGTGTCTGGCGGAATGGCTTCACATGCAGATGAGATATACTGCTTCAGCTGTTCAATTGTTTCTGGATTCTGGCGGTACACCTGGTCTTTCAAGTGTCCCCACAGAAAGAAGTCACAGGGGTTCATGTCTGGCGAATAGGGAGGCCAATCCACGCCGCCTCCTGTATGTTTCGGATAGCCCAAAGCAATCACACGATCATCGAAATATTCATTCAGGAAATTAAAGACGTCGGCCGTGCGATGTGGCCGGGTACCATCTTGCATAAACCACGAGGTGTTCGCAGTGTCGTCTAAGGCAGTTTGTACCGCCACAAATTCACGAAGAATGTCCAGATAGCGTGATGCAGTAATCGTTTCGGATCTGAAAAATGGGCCAATGATTCCTTTGGAAGAAATGGCGGCCCAGACCAGTACTTTTTGAGGATGCAGGGACGATGGGACTGCAACATGGGGCTTTTCGGTTCCCCATATGCGCCGGTTCTGTTTATTGACGAAGCCGTCCAGGTAAAAATAAGATTCGTCAGTAAACCAAATGCTGCCCACATGCATATCGCCGTCATCAATCCTGTGCACTATATCGTTAGCGAATGTCTCTCGTGCAGCCATGGTAGCGGCGCTGAGGGGTTGCCGCGTTTGAATTTTGTATGGATAGAGGTGTAAACTCTGGCACATGAGACGATACGTTGACGTTGGCGTCATTTGGACCGCAGCTGCAACACGGCGAACGGAAACCCGAGGCCGCTGTTGGATCACCTGCTGCACTAGCTGCGCGTTGCCCTCTGTGGTTGCCGTACGCGGTCGCCCTACCTTTCCAGCACGTTCATCCGTCACGTTCCCAGTCCGTTGAAATTTTTCAAACAGATCCTTTATTGTATCGCTTTTCGGTCCTTTGGTTACATGAAACCTCCGTTGAAAACTTCGTCTTGTTGCAACAACACTGTGTTCTAGGCGGTGGAATTCCAGCACCAGAAAAATCCTCTGTTCTAAGGAATAAACCATGTTGTCTACAGCACACATGCACGTTGTGAACAGCACACGGTTACAGCAGAAAGACGTCGTACAGAATGGCGCACCCACAGACTGCGTTGTCTTCTATATCTTTCACATCACTTGCAGCGCCATCTGTTGTTGAAAATTGTAACTACTGTAATTTCGAAAGTTTGTCCGCCTGAAAATGTACTGTTGTCCCTAGCATATTGCAACAAACGGTTTATTTCTATCGCTGCTCGTTTAGTGTTTATTGCCGTTTCAAATATACCGGTCATTTTTGAAACACCCTGTACTTTCACACCACATTTACTTTATTTTGATGTTTCGGGATACGAAAGTCGATTGTTTTGTTTTTGTGATTGTGGAAGAGTCTGCTATTCCTCTGTGTGTGTGTGTGTGTGTGTGTGTGTGTGTGTGCGCATATGCATGTGTGTCTTTCTGCAGCATAAGACGTAAAGAAACGAGCACCACGAAGGAATTGTCCGAATGGGACGGAAATCGGTAGATATGAGGCACATGTACAGAAAAGGAAATGATTACAGTTTCAGAAAAATTGGCTACTTTATTCACGAGTAAGTGCCTCACACATTGAGCAAGTCAATAACTTGTTGGTCCAGCTCTGGCCATTTGTAAGCAGTTAGTCGGCTTGGCATTGATTAATGGCGTTCTTGGATGTCCTCCTGAGGATATAGTGCCAAATTCTGTCCAATTGGCGCATTAGATCATTAAAATCTCGAACTGGTTGGAGGGCTCTGCCCACAATGCTCCAAACGCTCTCAGCTGGGGAGAGATGCGGCGACCTTGTTGGCCATGGTAGGGTTTGGCTAACGTGAAGACAAGCAACATAAACTGTCGCCGGGAGCTGAAGTGTATGCCAAGGATGGCTTGTCATGAAGGACAACAAAACGGGGCTCAGAAATCTTTTGCCCGCACCTGTACATCACATTTACCGATTTCCGTCCCATTCGGATGATTCCTAAGTGGTGTTCGTGCGTCATTTATTTTGTCTCAGAGTGTATTTTCCAACTAATTGTATGTGTATGTGCGTTGTGTGTATGTGCGCACGCGCGCGCTCGTGTGTGTGTGTGTGTGTGTGTGTGTGTGTGTGTGTGTGTGTGTACGCGCGCGTGCGTGTACACAGCACTTACCTTGCTATAATAAAAAAAAGTTTAAACAGGTGAGCTGCATGATAGAAAAAATCAACTATTAAAAATATTATAGCACGTAGCTATAAAGCTGCAACTCTCGGGAAACTGATTAAATGAACTATGTTCACAACTCCGTAGAAAGGATAATTTTTCGTATATTTACCTGTATAACTAAAAAGCCCTTTTACTTCGAATATTTTAACGTGCAGCGGAAAACAACTTGCACGTTGGTCAACCTTTCGAACACAATACAGCAGCGGTTCTGCTTGGCATGGAGTATGTCTCTACACAGGAAACATAGTTCCCGTGTGGTTTGTAAGTGTGGAGCTGGATCTCGAGAGCGTCCCACATGTGTCCCATCGCGTTCAGATCAGGTGCGTCTGATGGCCTTTCATGCCCCTGAAATCACAGTATCAGGATTCTGTCGTTTTGAAACGGCCAGTCACTGGGTGATTCCGTCGACGTCGGGGAAGACGAAGAGATGTAAGTGATTCGCTATAGTGTTCACATAGTACACTAATGTCACGGTGCCTTCTACTACTACCACCACATATTGCAAGGAAGGCCAGGCGAATGCTCACCATAGCATAATACTGCCTCCATCGACCTGCGTCCATGGCGCGGTGCATTTTTCTAACAGATGTTCGCCTTGATGACAGCGTATGTGGAAAAAAACCATCGTCCTGGTGTAACAAGAAACGTAATTCATTCCATCAGGCGACTCGTTTCCACTGAGCCACTCTCCAGTCTCGATGATTCCGGTGACAGGAAAGACATCCGGCCACTCTCTACGTAACACCATTGCAAACCCAGCAATTAATATATCGTGAAGATAGGGGATGAGGGCCAGGAAAAAGATGATCTTCAGAGTCATTTCCTATTTTACTAGTGGGCTCTGCAGCAAATCCTTATGAAACAGCATTTCTTCTCCGACTTTCTTTCCAGTAACGAATGTTCCTTCTCGAAGGACAGACCTATAACAAGAATGTGCACTATTGGTTCGGAGAAATTGGTGCGATTGCTTAGATAAGTGGGACATTACTTTCAGGGGAGAGTTAAGGTTTGGTGTGGGTTGTTTGGTACTAGAATTATTGGTCCTTATTTCATCAACGATAGCCTAAATGGCAAGCAATATGCCAGATTTCTCCCACGAATTCTTCCTCGTTTTCTCGACGTAGTGCCCCTAAGAACAAAATTGGTTATGTTGTAGCAGCACGACGGATGTCCATTACATGACACCTTGCGTATACGTCGTGTTCTGAACCGACGGTATGCTGCCACGTGGGTTTGGATGATCGAACACGTGGCACCTTACGTAATTCACAATCGATCAGATTTATTCAACAACTATTACTTATACACACACAGATAACATCAACCAACAAGCCATAAGGACTATGCAGATTTGCTTGTCAATTGGGTAAATACATGATCGCACCACCATAAGTATGAAGAAGACGTAGAAGAAGAATAAGAAGGGAAAAAAGGTGCAAGAACGAAGAAAGAAGGCTGAAGACCGAAATGTTCCGAAGCGACACGCACGGATTATTCCGTCACTGCGCCTTTGAATGTTCCAACAGTGGATTACAGTACCACAAAACTATATTGAACATCGCAGTTTCTGTTGTTATGAAGCTGAATTTTGTGTCTTCAGCAGTACAATTATTGGATAACCAAATACAAAATAGAGGGTGTTATTCAGGAAAGTTGTACTGCGGGCCGTATCTTCGTAACGATGAAAGGAAATCATGACGATTAATGTCCTCCTGTCAGCTGATCTATATTTGCTTGATACGTTTTTAGTATACTTATTACTTACAGAACAAAATTATTTGGAATCTTTAATACATAGTGTGTGGTTCGTGGTGTGGGTTCCTGTTGTCATGTAATAGTTCATGAACCACGGGCAACGTATGAGTGGCCAAGTAAGTGGTCCCGACAGTCAGGATACCAGTTACTTTGGAATAAGGCTGGGCATCTCGGACATATTCTGAGTCGTGGTCACCTTTGTGCTCAGACGGCAAAAACTACCAAATCCACCGGTTAGTCCCTCAACCGTTAGGGGTGAAACCCAATGGGACCTGGGGCAAGTAAGGCTAGCAACCTGCTTCCCTGGTACTTTAAATATGATGCTGGCAACAATCAGAGCAAAATGCCTCGGACTTTTGGAGGTGACGGAGCCCCACCTCCAATTGACAAACCAAGGACTCCTAAGATACGATTCAGCAAACGAATGGTAACAAGATGGAGAGCTATTAATATCAATGGGGGCTACTCTGGGAAGAAGGTAGAGTTGGCAGAGGCTTCAAGTAAGATGGGGTTGGACGTTTTAGCTGTTAGTGACATTGGGGTAAGGGGTGAGAAAGAAGAGGAAGTGGGAGAATACAAGGTTTACCTGTAAGGAGTCAAAGCAGGAATAGCACAATGGGGTGTAGGGCTTTACATCAGGAAAGAAATGGAATCCAGCGTAGTTGCAGTAAGATACGTAAACGAACGACTGATGTGGATAGATTTGACAGTGTCTAACATGAAAATTAGGCTTGTGTTAGTATATTCGCATTGTGAAGGGACAGATCAAGATAAGCTGGATAGTTTTTATGACGCACTCAGTGACATAGTTGTTAGAGTAAATGACAAGGACAGTGTTCTGCTCATGGGTGATTTTAATGCCAGGATTGGAAATCAAACAGAAGGGTATGAAAAGGTTATGGGTAAATTTGGAGAGGATATGGAGGCCAACAGGAACGGGAAACAACTCTTGGATTCCTGTGCCAGTATGGGCTTAGTAATCACAAACTCGTTTTTTAAACATAAGAACATTCACCGGTATACTTGGGAAGGCAGGGGAACCAGATCTGTCATTGACTATATAATAACAGATCAGGAATTCAGGGAAGCTGTGAGAGACACACGTGTATTCAGGGGATTCTTTGATGACACTGATCACTATTTAATCTGCAGTGAAATTGGTATTTTGAGGCCGAAAGTGCAGCAGGTCAAGTCCATATGCAGGAGGATAAGAGCGGAGAAACTTCAGGATAAGGAAATCAGGCACAAGTACATAACAGTGATCTCAGAAAGGTACAAGTTAGTTGAATGTAGCCAATTACAGTCATTGGAAAAGGAATGAGCAAGGTACAGGGACACAGTACTAGAAGTGGCTAAAGAATGTCTTGGAACAGTAGTGTGTAAAGGTAGGATGAAGCAAACAGCTTGGTGGAATGACACAGTCAAGGCAGCCTGTAAAAGGTAAAAGATGGCGTATCAAAAGTGGCTACATACTACAACTCAGGTAGACAGAGAAAGGTATGTTGAAGAAAGAGACAAAGCCAAACAGATAATTGCAGCATCCAAGAAGAAATCTTGGGAAGACTTTGGAAACAGGTTGGAGACTTTGGGTCAAGCTGCTGGAAAAACATTCTGGAGTGTAATTAGCAGTCTTCGAAAGGGAGGTAAAAAGGAAATGACAAGTATTATGGACAGGTCAGGAAAACTGCTGGTGAATCCTGTTGATGCCTTGGGCAGATGGAGGGAATATTTTGAAGAGTTGCTCAATGTAGGTGAAAATACGATGAGTAATGTTTCAGATTTCAATGTACAATGGGATAGGAATGATGATGGAAATAGGATCACATTTGAGGAAGTGGAGAAAATGGTCAGTATATTGCAGTGCAATAAAGCGGCTGGGGTGTATGAAATTAAGTCGGAACTCATCAAATACAGTGGAATGTCAGGTCTTAAATGGCTACACAGGAAAATTGAAATGGCGTGGGAGTCGGGACAGGTTCCATCACACTGGACGAAAGCAGTAATCACACCAATCTTTAAACATGGAAACAGAAAAGATTGTAACAAGAGGTAGCTCTTTAATCAGCGTTGTGGGTAAAATCCTCTCAGGTATTGTTGAAAGGAAAGTGCGAGTATTAATTGAGGACAAATTGGATGAAAATCAGTGTGGGTTTAGGCCTCTTAGAGATTGTCAGGACCAGATCTTCAGCTTACGGCAAATAATGGAGAAGTGTTACGAGTGGAACAGGGAATTGTATCTATGCTTTATAGATCTAGAAAAGGCATATGACCGCGTTCCTAGAGGTAAGTTATTGTCTGTTCTACGAGATTATGGAATAGGAGGCAAACTTTTGCAAGCAACTAAAGGTCTTTACATGGATAGTCAGGCAGCAGTTAGAGTTGAGGTAAATTGAGTTCATGGTTCAGAGTAGTTTCAGGGGTAAGACAAGGCTGCAACCTGTCTCCACTGTTGTTCATATTATTTATGGATCATATGTTGAAAACAATAAACTGGCTGGGTGAGATTAAGATATGTGAACACAAAATAAGCAGTCTCGCATATGCAGGTGACTTAGTTGTGATGGCAGATTCGATTGAAAGTTTGCACAGTAATATTTCAGAGCTAGATCAGAAATGTAAGGACTATGGTATGAAGGTTAACATCTCCAAACCGAAAGTAATGGCAGTGGGAAAGAGATATAAATGGATTGAGTGCCAAATAGGAGGAACAAAGTTAGAACAGGTGGACAGTTTCAGGTACTTAGGATGCATATTCTCACAGGATGGCAACATAGTGAAAGAACTGGAAGAGAGGTGTAGCAAAGCTAATGCAGTGAGCGCTCAGCTACGATCTACTCTCTTCTGCAAGAAGGAAGTCAGTACCAAGACTAAGATATCTGTGTACCGTTCAATCTTTCGACCAACTTTGTTGTATGGGAGCGAAAGCTGGGTGGATTCAGGTTGCCTTTTCAATAAGATTGAGGTTACGGATATGAAAGTAGCTAGGATGATTGCAGGTACTAGTAGATGGGAACAATGGCATGAGGGTGTCCACAATGAGGAAATCAAAGAAAAACTGGGAATGAACTCTATAGGGGTAGCAGTCAGGGCGAACAGGCTTAGATGGTGGGGTCATGTTACACGCATGGGAGAAGCTAGGTTACCCAAGAGACTCATGGGTTCAGCAGTAGAGGGTAGGAGGAGTCGGGGTAGACCAAGGAGAAGATACCTGGATTCGGTTAAGAATGATTTTGAAGTAACAGGCTTAACATCAGAAGAGGCATCAATGTTAGCACTGAATAGGGGATCATGGAGGAATTTTATAAGGGGACTATGCTCCAGACTGAACGCTGAAAGGCATAATCAGTCTTAAATGATGATGATGACGATGATGAATACATAGTGTGTGTGTGTGTGTGTGTGTGTGTGTGTGTGTGTGTGTGTGTGTGTGTGTGCGTGTGTGTGCGTGTGCGTGCTTCTTTGTTTGCCTTAGTGTATGTGTTTCTGGGTGTGCGTAGTGTAACACAGCGCTATGTTTTCGTGGGGGGGTTACAAGATGTTCTGAGGAACAAATTGTAGATAGGAACGACTGTGAGAGAACGCCATCCATCGACTTTACAGAGCTCGAAGTTAGCGCGATCAACGACTGGCGCTGGTCCATATCCGAGAAACTCTCGCAATGGCCTGATGACTATCAGGAGGCTAGACATTGTCGAACACTTCCGCGCCAGTCACAGCAACGCCTTCCGGACTGGTTCTCACAGTCGCGACATTGGCGTCTGCGTTCAAAGTCACGTATACTACCGAAGAGTTCTCCAGCTGGGAGGCGTTGGCCCCTGTCACCTTGACACTCTGGAGTATCGTTTGATGACGTTGCGGACCATGATTCTTTCTTCAAATTGTTCGTTTGGTACCCTCTGTAGTTCCTCAAAGTTTCTTGGTATCATTTTGTTACACCCTATATAGAGCAGCAAACCCCTCATACAGATTCTTTAAAAAAATCGACCCCCCATGTATAAAACACTTTTAAAAACTTGATTACTTTTCAACTAGCTTTTCACGTATCTCAGTGTTTACGACGTCATATATCCTTAACTACGTGTCACACAATGATATAATTTTGTAGGAACATTCAGTAGCATATGTGGATACTGCATGCAAATTGTGTTGCTAATAGAGTTACTAAAAAGCATCAATAAATTAAAACGTCACGTCTGATGCTGAAGTTTTACTGCATGAAGAACGAAAATGTAGTAAGGGAAAAATATTTTCCTTTCATTATTTTGTGAGGGGTACTAGCGAGAAAAAAGTAGTGAAAAGGGTCCAAATTCTACGAAAAATTTGCTGGAAGTCGCTAAGTGCTCACATTCACAAATACTGAATGAAATTTCACGCAGCGAATGCCTCAACACACATACGTGGTACTTGTCTTAGTCCCTTAAAGCCTTAACATAAAATTATACACTGTAGCACCAAAGAAACTGGTATAGGAGAGAGATACGTAATGAGGCAGAAGGCAGTGCTGTGGTCGGCGGCGCCTATATAAGACAGCAATTGTCTGGTGCAGTTTTTAGATCGGTTACCGCTGCTACAATTGCAGGTTATCAAGATTTAAGTGAGTTTGAACGTGGTGTTATAGTCAGCGCACGAGGTAGCGATGAAGTGGGGACTTTCCCGTCCGACCATTTCACAGATGTACCGTGAATATCAGAACCCGGTAAAACATCAAATCTCCGACATCACTGCGGCCGGAAAAAGATCCTGCAAGAACAGGACCAACGATGTCAGAAGAGAATCGTTCAACGTGACCTTCCGCAAACTGATGCAGATTTCAGTGCTTGGCCATCAACAAGTGTCAACGTGCGAACCGTTCAACGAAATTCCTAGATATCGGCTTTCCGAGCCGAAGGACCACTCGTGGAGCCTTGATGACAGCACGACGGAAAGCTTTGCTCCTCTACTGGGCCCGTCAACACCAACATTGAACTGCTGTTGACTGGAAACATATTGCTTAGTCGGACGAGTCTCGTTTCGTATTGTATCGTGCGGTTAGACGTGTACGGGTATGGAGAAAATCTCATTAATCCATGGACTTTGTATGTCAGCAGGGGACTGCTCAAGCTGGTGGAGGCTCTGTAATGGTGTGGAGCGTGTGTAGTTGTAGTGATATGGGACCCCTGATATATCTGCATACGACTGCGACAGGCGAAAGTTCGTAAGAATCCTGTCTGATCACCTGCATTCATTCATATCAATTGTGTATTCTGACGGACTTCGGAAATTCTAGCAGGTCAATGCGACACCAGCACACGTCCAGAATTGCTACAGAGTGGCTCCAGGAACACTCTTCTGAGTTCAAACACTTCTGCTGGCCACCGAACTCCTCAGACATGAGCATTATTGAGCATGTCTGAGATGCTTTACAACGAGCTGTTCAGAAGAGATCTCCACCCCCTCGTACTCTTACGGATTTATGGACAGCCCTATAGGATTCATGGTGTCAGTTTCCTCCAGCACCACTTCAGACATTAGTCGAGTCCATGCCGTGTTGCGGCACTTTCGCGTGCTCGCGGGTGTCCTACGCGATGTTAGGGAGGTGTACCAGTTTCTCTGGCTATTCAGAGTAGCTCTTAATGAGGAGATGATAGCATTTTAGATTTTAAAATCCGGGCAGTAATTATGTGAACTACTGAAAATAAAATTCTTGCTGCCCCTGGAAGCCATAATATAGGCAGCCTGCAACTATCCATCATGAACCAGGTTAGCCGTTTAGTATTATATAATTTGCAGTCCAGTGGAAACAAGAGTGATGGAGAAAGAGGCAAGCAAATGGTTTGTAATTTCAAAAATAATCGCCACAATTTTAGTTCATTTGTGCCTTTGGGATAAGACGGTCAGTGCCTTCGTAGAAATCTTTTTGCGGTGGCTTATGGCACCACGATCGTACCTAGGCGTCCACCATTTCGTCCGAAGCAAATCGTCGGTCACGAATGCCTCTCTTCAGAGCTTCAAAGATATGGAAATCGCATGGAGTGAGATAGGAGCTGTACAGAGGATGTGTAGCGGCTTCCCAGCGCAATTTCTGCAGCGTAGTCGAAACAACGTTGGCAACACGTGGGCGAGCAACCTCAAACATTTTTCCATGAAGGAAGTGACGGTCTTGTCTCAGAGTTGGATTAATGTATTAACAGTTATGGTTATTACTTTGGAAATAATGAACACTTTACTTATTTTTTTCACCATCTGTCTCGTTTTCATTTGACTGTCCCTTATGGTAAACATGAAACAGTGGCACAGAATGAAATTATATTGCGAATCGAAAGCTTTAAATATCACAGTAATTTGTAATCCCCTGTCGACAATATTCATTACTTCGTGTGTTTCACAAGATTGATAGTTTTTAATCTCTGCTGACTATGTGTCAATAGATTGTTTTCTTCGAGGTAATTTATAATGTTGAAAGACAGTATATGTTCCAAAATTCTACCGCAGATCGACGTCAGTGATGTGTGAATTACTCATACATTGGCGGAATAAAAATAGCTACACCAAAAAATAATGTAGGGCAATGACATTTCTGGAATATATATCTAGGTAATTAACATTGCAAAATCACAGGTTAATGTAAACGCGAGATAAGCCATTGAAAATGTGAAATGCAGGTAAATTAATAACAGGTGTAACCACCAGAATGTTGAAAGCAAGCATGCCAACGCGCATGCATTGTGTTGTACTAGTGCCGGATGTCAGTTTGTGGGTGGGGCGCCACGCCTGTTACACTTGGTCGGTCATTACACGGACGGTTAATGTTCGTTATGGATGACGCTGGAGTATGCTCGATGGGAGACAAATCTGGTGATCCAGCAGGTCAAGGCAACAAGTGGGCACTACATAGAGCATGCTGGGTTGCAACAGCAGTACATGGGCGAGCGTTATCATGTTGGAAAACACTCCCTGGAATACTTTTCATGAATGGCAGCACAACAGGTCGAATCTCTAGATTGACGTACAAATATGCGGTCAGTATGTGTGGATAACCACGAGAGAGCGCCTGCTGTCTTACAAAATCGAACCCCAAACCATATAGCACGCAGACAGGTTCGTTGCAGACCCTCAACTGGTTTCCTTCTAACCAACACACGACCATCACTGGCACCGAGGTAGGAGCAGCTTCTTCAGAAAACACAACAGATATCCACTCTGCACTGCAATGAGCTTTCGCTTAATACCACTGAAGTCGCAAATGGCAGTGATGGCAGTGAGTTGGGGTCAGTGGAATGCACGCTACAAGGCGTCTGGCTCGGAGCTGCCCATGTAACCTATTTGTGAGAGCTCGTTTTGTCACTGTGGTGCTCGAATTGCTGCTGCAGATACAGTACAGTGCACTAGAGCTATACTCCGAACACAATGGTCTTCCTTCTCCATAGTGGCACGTGGCCGTCCATAGCACGACCGTCTTGAGACCGTACATTTTCGTGATCATGTACAGTGGCTACGTTCCTGCCAAGTCTTACTGCAGTAGCGCAGAAGGAACATCAAGGTTCTCGTAGCCCTATTACACGACATCGTTCAAATTCAGTGAGGTGTTGACAATGGCGTCTTTGTCGCCTTAAAGGCATTCTTGGCTAACACCAACTCAAGTCATCTAATGTCCGCCCCGATAGCTTAATGGTCAGTGTTTCGGAGTGCCGGCTGAGTCAGGGATTTTCTCCGCTCAGGAACTGGGTGTTGTGTTGTCTTCATCATCATTTCATGCCCATCTGGCGCGCAGGTCGTCCAATGTGGCGTCGAATGTAATGAGACCTGCACCAAGACGGCCGGGTCTGCCCAGTAAGGGGCCTCTTGCCCAATGATGCCAAACGCTCATTTCCATTTACCATATCCAATGTCAAAGGTAACACTAACGACCGTTACAGCGTGTGTTTAAAGCAAACTTGATTTGCATGTTCATAGTGACGTTAGTAGCTTGAAATTTGAATAGACATCATCGTCCAAATGTAGAAACACTCCTACCATGTTGAATTTATGTCGCAAAACTCTCTTGGTGTTGCGTTATTCTTTTCCCTCTTTCTTTTCTTGACTATTCGTGTGATGCGGTAGTATTAGCTTTCTTCACATAACTGGTTAGTTACTTATAGAGTGTTCTCTCCACACAGTGGATAAATGCAAGCATAAGTAACTGATCCTTCCCACCCTCATACGTATTTGGGGGTAACCGTCATTCCTCTTCTTACTGCACGTGATCACATTTGTACGTGTTTCAACGTATTAGCCGTTAATTTGAGTAGCGCATCTGTCGGTAACCTGGACGTGACGATTCTCGTTGTAAACAATATAACAGACGCCTCTAATACCGGACTTTATATCGTGTTGTATAAACCAGTATTGAGTTTGGTGACTGTGTCACCTCTTTCCATGTAGTGAATGTTTTGAAAACGATATCCTATCGGCAAGGAGTGGTACTTCGACAAAATACATTATTTAGTCTGGCAACGATGACTAAGTGCGCCATTTTGAATTAATATTGAGAATTTTTGTATCTAGCTACCAACTGAGTTCACGTAGTGAGTTCCCAAAAATACTGCAGCCAAACATATTAGTGGCAATAGCCTATAGTATTGTGATACAATTATGCAATATAATATGGTGGTTCTACTTGAAAATGCGTGAAAAACAGAGGCAGAAAGGCATAAATCGTAAATAAAACTTCTGACATCCCCAGAGAAGGTGTTATAATTAGTACAGCATACTAGCCGTTGTCAAAATATCGCCATGCATCCAACACAGACAACTGAACGATCGGCAAGGCGCAAAAGTAACAACAACAACAACCACAACAATAGTGGGCATCCATTTCTCCCCACCCCTCCTCTCCTTCCATTCTCTTACAAGAAGCTAGTGTGTCAAGATTAAATTAGACATAGTTTGTAAATAATCGGATAGTTAAATTTACACTACTTCACTAACTTTCCTTTCACGTGAGTGCAAAATAAAATGCGCGATGATAAGAACAACGTTTCCGAAACTTGTAGCATTGTGTGTGAAATAAATAAATAAATAATGTGACTTAACAGAACAAAACCAATAATTAAAATTATTTTTTCTGTATCAGTAACGTCGGCTATATAATTTATCTGCTAACGGTATTTCGTCGAATCCTACCACGTGATCACGTCAGAATTGCGTCTAATTCTTTATCCCATGTGCTTGTTTGAAAGTCCTCGTTTCTCTCGATTTATCTGTCATCGATAACGAGGTTATTAAAATGGAACAGTAGTTTTGTTGGGTGGAGGTGCGGAAGGGGCTTGGCCGTGGTCTCGTTCAGGGAAAGGAAAAAAAAATGTAAATGAGGAAGGCCTAACAGAGACAAATACTGCTGTCTGTCATCGCAGCGGGAATAAATTGCGTAAGGTAGGAGGCAGTAAGTAGGGAAGAGAGGCTGAATAAATGCGGGAGTCGTGGAAGATTTGTATGCTTCCAACTTTTACGTGAAAATTCTGTTGGTCCACTTATACAGTACGTCGATGGACTTCTCAGCGTGTAATTTAAAAAAAAAATCTTCGTGACAACCGGAATAAGCTGCTGCTGGAATAAAAAAAAAACTTTTTACTGACTACGAGTTTCGATCAAAAAGGTGACCATCAAGTCTATAAAAATATCAAGTCAATGTGTTTAACATATAAACGACATAAAGCACATAAATAATCAAATGTAAAATGTCGATTTCCGACTATTAAATTGGAATTTTCAACATAACCACAAAATCTGAAGGAAGGTTTCCCACCAACAGAGCAACAAATTCATGAAGCCACTAAATCACTGAAAACAAAAAGCAAGGAGTAAAGACTCCATTACGGCGAAATTATTCAAGTGATTAGAGCTAAACACTGTAAATAATCTACAACTGCCTTTTGAGAACATTTGGAGAAAAGAAAAGATTCCAGAAGAATGAAAAATACCATTAATCCGCCTGCTACATAAAAAGTGAGACAAGCAAAAGTCAACAATTACAGAATGGTGTCGCTTCTGCCAGTGGCATAGAAAATGTTATAAAAATTCCCCTAGACAGAGTTGTAGAAACTTAAGAGAAGCAACCGGGAGAATATCAGGGTGGCTTCAGGGAGAGAAGATCCCACAAAGAACAGATTTATAACATTAACGTAAAATCAAATGTCACCATAGAATGTTAACCAACAAACCTATAATAGTATAATTTATTAATTTAAAAAAAAAATTTGATTCGGTTGACAGAGAAATAACAGATAAAATCACTAAACAATTTTATATTAACGCAAAATTAACAAACGTAATTGGTGAAACTAACAAATACTATATCTAAAGTTAAATTTATGGGAGAAGTATGTAAGCCAGATGAAACTAAGTCTAGTATTCGACAGGGCAATTGTTTATCACATTTACAGTTTAACGGCATGCTACAAAAAATTGTAAGGATCTGGAATTTGGAGCTAAGAAATCACAAATTTTGATCAATAATTCTCGGAACAAAAACAAAAGGCGTTAAGAGTAAACTACCGCGATTTTGCAGATGATATTGCAATACTTTGATAAAAACCTGACAGAAGCTGTTATTCAAATAAATCTTATGCTCAGCAAATAGAATCGGTCTTAAAATTTCGTCTGATGTAACAAAATTCATGACAAATAAAAAAGCATCAAAATTCATAGAAACACGAGTAGGCAAAATAGAGCGAGTAAGTAAATTTGAATATCTTTAATGAACTACACAATAGAAAGGACTGGAAAAATTTGCAGGAGTTACCATAGGTAGCAGAAGGCTGTTTACAGATTGTTTAGAAGCAAGACGGCACTTATAAGGGTCGATGGGCATGAAAGGGAAGCAGTGGCTGAAACTGGAATGAGATAAGGTTGTAATCTGTCTGTGATGTCATTCAGTCTGTATACTGAGGAAGCAGTATAGGAAACAAGAGAAAAATTTGGAGTATGAATTAAAGTTCAGGGAGAATAATAAGAACCTCGAGGTGCGCTGGTGACACCGTAATTCTGTCAGAGACAGCAAAAGACTAGGAGGAGCAGTTTGAAGAGAATGGACAGTGCCTTGAAAGAAGGATATAAGATGAACATCGACAAAAGCTAGACGAGGATCATGGAATGCAGCCGAATTAAATCAGGTGATGCTGATGCAATTAGATTAGGAATCGAAACACAAAGTAGTAGATAGATTTTGTTATTTGTCAAGTAAAATAACTGATGGTGATCGAAGTAAAGAGAATATAAGATGTAGAATGGGAATGGTGACAAAATTGTTCCTGAAGAAGAAAAATTTTTTAACACCGAATATAGACTTCCGTGTTACGAAGAATTTGATGCAGATTTTTGTCTGGAGCGTTGCCATGTATGGTAGTGAAACAGGTCAATAGAAAATGGTAGAAAAGAAGAGGGTAGAAGCTTTTGAAATAGGTGGCTACAGTAACATGATGAAGATTAGATGGTTCGATCGCGTAACTAATGACGAGGTACCGAATAAAATTGTGGAGACAAGAAATTTGTGCCACAACTTGACTAAAAGAAGAGGTCAGTTGATAAGACAGATACTGAGACATAATGGATCACGAATTTAGTACTGGAGAGAAGTGTGGGGGTAAAAATTATAGAGGAAGACCAAAAGATCAATACAATAAGTAGATTCCGATGAATGTAGGTTGCAGTAGTTCCTCGTAGACGAGGAGGCTTCCAGAGGATACAGTAGCATGGAGATGCATCAAACCAGTCTGGGGTCTGAAGACCACAACAACAACAATAACAACAACAACGACGAGAATGTTTGTATGGATGTGAATGCCTGAAACTGAACTTGAGCTGGACAGAACAGAGGTATTTGAAATACGGATTATTAGAAAATCAATGGGTGCAATACAAGAAACAGATGGTTGGAATATGAAAAGTCATGCGGAGATTCACAAAAATATAGTGAAAATATGATAAGCAATGACAACACGAAGAACAGGCTAACGAAACAAATATTAGAGCATTTCTGGAAGAAGAAATGGACGATAGTATGGATTACAGAAATTAGGTAAGAACCAGGAAGAAACAATATCAAAAAACTGGAAATAACAGACGGAAATCTTTTTAAAAATAAAATACTAACTGTATAAGGCTTTTTCATGCAGAAGAAAGAAGAAATAAGGAACAACATGGACAGAACAAATGCATGGAGAGAAAATGAGGGGTACTGTAAAACTAGGAAATAATAGCGAGGAAAGAAGATGAACTGAAATTGTTGCGTGATACTAGTTTGTCAATACGAAAATTTAAAAAAAAGTGATCTGAAGCTTACTGCCAGATTAACACGCACAGTGACGGATGTTCCACCGTCAGTCCAGGACAGGTCACGATGTCAGACTTACGACAGACAACGTGTTAAAAATATCCCACACCGACACTCGAATCCAGGATACTGCCTTTCGCGGGCGATGCTCAGCGGAGCTGTCCAGACTGGAATCAAGATCCGCTCTCACAAATTTTCTTCTACCAGGATTTTTCTATCTTGCACCGTGTAGGTAGAACACAGTTTGTAATCACTCTCACCCACGGTGTCACAGAGACTGTTGAAAAGCAGGAGGTTTCAGTGGTCTGGACGGCAGGACTCACGGAGTGAATGGCTAGCCAGGCGTAGTGAAAGTCGTAGTAAGCATACACGAACAGTCCAGAGAGAAATCCGAATAGAAAACACGACACGGGCAACGTCAGTCATTGTGCTATTAATGGCGCATAGTGTAGGCTTCATAGAACAGCGAGAACCACCTGACAACTGTCGGGCGGAGCTATTTGCAGTCACTCTCGCGATAGCGCATGGGTCCACGTGACGTGCCTGTGACGGCGACGGCCACAGCAGTAAGCGGCAGCCGTGGTCTGAAACCGGAGTACCTCTGACCTTTCCTCCGTACCAATACCTGGGGTGGCCAGGGAATCTGACTCACTGTACCAGTATATTCTAAAAAGCTACGTGCGAAAATGCGTTCTTTCTGGGGTTGTATGTCGGGTTATATTAATCACAGACATATGGGATGGAGTGTTTTGGATAGCCCTTGTTCTAGTGACCATTTGTATACCTATCGGAAGAACAGGCATCCTGTAGCTATCCTACAGTACATTGTCAAAATTTAAACGTTACACACTTCCTCCAGCCCGAGCAAAGTGCATTAGGTGTTGTCTAGGGTGGACCTTAGACGGCTTATAGAAGCACCATTTTTCCATGGGCGATTCCTGAGAGAACTGTAAAGAACCGTAACTTTTGGGTACGAAAAGTACCAGTTTTGTGAACCGCCACTTCTCTAATATCTATTCATGGCATGTAGTCGAAATTTTTACCTTGTGTTCTTAAGATGATGATCTCGAGGAACCATCAATTTTTTTTCAGCATAATTATCCGTCACCACGATCCAGAGATACAAAGCTACAGTACTCAAACATGTAAGATATGCACATAATATCCGACATGAGGCATAAATGTAGTTTTAACTGAAGCAGTCAACGCATTGCAAGGGTTCTGATGTCACCAACTATGGTTTTAGTCAACATTTTTTTGCCAAAAAAAAGACATTATGACGTGCTATCTCTGTTTAATAGGCTCTTCGCGCCTGTCATATACCCCCAATAGGTAAAGCGATTACAAAAAGTTGGCTAAGAAGCGTCTTAACACGCCTAAAAAGAACTTAAAATGACTACCAAAAATCATGTAAAATTAGAAAGACTGCAAATTCAGTAAAATATTTGTAATAACATATTTACTTTTTTTGTTCTTTCAACATTGCAGTACAGTCAGCAATCGTGATAATCTAATATATAAGAAACTATCAGCCTCGATTGTGGTAATGAAACCAACCTCTACATAGGTTTCAGCCCAAATAATTGAGCCTTCTTCAGAAGATATACCTGAATCTATAATTTGTCTAAGAGGGCATGGTCTAGAAATAAAGGCTGTTTTAGTTTTATTTCTAGACCATGCCCTCTTAGACAAATTATAGATTCTGGTATATCTTCTGAAGAAGGCTCAATTATTTCGTTTCTTATATATAACATATTTACTGTTATAGATACAGATCATAAGCCGGGAGTTTTCATGAACTGTGATCGATGAACAAAGTATTCAGAAAAAATGTTAGGCAAATGATTTTATGTTAACTTTGATATACGTTTCATGGTATATAAATGTGTTGAACTAAATAAATAAATTTTCAAAACTTTACTGACATATAGAATTGGTTTTAAATAAGCAGAAAATCCCGCAGTAACCGGAAAATAAAAGGAAGCAGCGGGAAAATGCTCACATCGAAGCACAAAAAAAAGCAAATATGTTTCTCTTTAAAAGACTCAGAAAGAAAAGTGAAGAACCAGTTGCCACGAACCTCATTTCACCTTCTGCATAAAAAATTCTGGCATGCGAACATATTCGCGCTTTTTGTGCTGAAAGAGAGTAGCAGAGAGACAGTGGTGGTGGAAGAGAGAGGAGGCAGGGCAAGTGGAGGAAAAAGAGAGAGGAGACAGATGGTGGGAGAAAGTATCAGTGAAAGAAAAAGAGGTGGGTGAATACAATAGCAGTGGGAGTCAAAGAGAGGAGATATTGAGACAATGGCAATAAAAGAAAGAGAGATGGGTGAAGATAGAAGTAGTGCGAGCAAAAGAGACGTGAAAGATCCGTATACCGAAGTTGCACAAGTCACACCAATATTCAAAGAAGGTAGTAGAAGTAATCCATTAAATTACGACCCATATCATTAACGTCGATATGTTGCAGGATTTTGGAACATGTATTGTCTTCGAAAATTATGAATTACCTCCAAGATAAAGGTCTATTGATACACTGTCAACACGGATTAAGAACATCATTATTCAAACGAAGTTTTGATTGCTATTGATAAGGGATTTCAAATTTATTCCGTATTTCCAGATTTCCAGGATATTTTTGACATTGTACCACACAAGCGGCTCGTAGTGAAATTGCGTGGTTATGGAATATCGTCTCAATTATGTGACTGGATTCGTGATTATCTGTCAAAGAGGCCACAGTTCGTAGTAATAGATGGAATATCGTCGGGTAAAACGTAAGTGTGATCTGGCTTACCCGAAGATGGTGTTACAGGCACTTTGCTGTTCATCTAGGAGACAAACTGAGCAGCCATCTTAGGTTGTTATTTATCGACTAGTAAAGTCATCAGAAGATCAAACAAACCGCAAAACGATTTAGAAAAGATATCTGTATGGTGCAAAAATTGGCAGTTGACACTAAATAACGAAAAGTGTGTGGTCATCCACATGAGTGCTAAAAGGAATCCGTTAAACTTGGATAACACGATAAGTCACGCAAATCTAAAGGCCTAAATTCAATGAAATATCTAGTAATTACAATTTGAACAACTTAAATTAGAAGGAACACACAGAAAGTATTGTGAGGAAGGTGAACCGAAGACTGCGTTTTATTGGCAAGACACTTAGAAAATGTAATGGATCTACTAAACAGACTACGCTTGTCAGTCCTCTTTTAGAATACTGCTGCACTGTATGCGATCCTTACCATATTGGAATGACGAAGTACATCGAGAAAGTTAAAAAAAAAAAAAAGGGCAGGACGTTTTGTATTATCGCAAAGTAGGGGAGGGAGTGTCACTGAAATGTTACAGGATGTGGGCTGGATATCGTTAAAACAAAGGCGTTTTTCTTTGCGGCGGAACCTTCTCACGGAGAAACAATCACCATGATAAAATAAGCGAAATAATAGCTCGCAGGGAAAGATATAGGTGTTCGTTTTTTCCACGCGCCGTACTAGACTGGAATAATAGCTATTGTGTAGGTGGTTCCATGAATCCTCTGCCACGCACTAAAATGTAGTTTACACAGTATCCACGTAGATGTAGATGTAGAAACATTGGAAATGAAAAATAGAGATGAGTGAAGACCATACATAGGCTTGGGGGCTCTGAACCGTAGGGGATGGCGCACTTTGTATCATCATTTTACACTACTGGCCATTAAAATTGCTACACCACGAAGATGACGAGCTACAGACGCGAAATTTAACTGACAGGAAAAAGATGCTGTGATATGCAATTGATTAGCTTTTCAGAGCATTCACACAAGCCTGGCGCCGATGGCGACACCTACAACGTGCTGACATGAGGAAAGTTTCCAACTGATTTCTCATGCACAAACAGCAGTTGGCCGGCGTTGCCTGGTGAAACGTTCTTGTGATGCCTCGTATAAGGAGGAGAAGTGCGTACCATCACGTTTCGAACTTTGATAAAGGTCGGATTGTAGCCTATCGCGATTGCGATTTATCGTATTGCGACCTTGATGCTCGCGTTGGTCGAGATCGAATGACTGTTAGCAGAATATGGAATCGATGTTTTCAGCCGGGTAATGCGCAACGACATGCTGGAACCCAACGGCCTCGTATCACTAGCAGTCGAGATGACAGGCATCTTATCCGCATGGCTGTAACAGATCGTGCAGCCACGTGTCGATCCATGAGTAGACAACCATCTGCACGAACAGTTGGACGACGTTTGCAGCGGCATGGACAATCAGCATGGAGACCATGGCTGCGGTTACCCTTGACGCTGCATCACAGACAGGAGCGCCTGCGATGGTGTACTCAACGACGAACCTGGGTGTACGAATGGCAAAACGTCATTTTTTCGGATGAATCCAGGTTCTGTTTACAGCATCATGATGGTTGCATCCGTGTTTGGCGACATCGCGGTGAAGGCACATTGGAAGCCTGTATTCGTCATCGCCATACTGGGGCATCACCCGGCGTTACACGTCTCGGTCACCTCTTGTTCGCATTGACGACACTTTGAACCGTGGACGTTACATTTCAAGTGTGTTAAGACCCGTGGCTCTACCCTTCATTCGATCCCTGCAAAACCCCACCTTTCAGCAGGATAATGCACGACCGCATGTTGCAGGTACTGTACGGGCCTTTCTGGATACAGAAAATGTTCGTCTGCTGCCCTGGCCAGCACATTCTCCAGATCTCTCACCAACTGAAAACGTCTTGTCAGTGGTGGCCGAGCAACTGGCTCGTCACAATACGCCAGTCACTACTTTTGATGAGCTGTGGTACCGTGTTGAAGCTGCATGGGCAGCTGTGCCTGTACACGCCATCCAAGCTCTGTTTGACTCAATGCCCAGGCGTATCAAGGCCGTTATTACGGCCAGAGGTGTTTGATCTGGGTACTGATTTCTCAGGATCTATGCACCCAAATTGCGTGAAAATGTAATCACATGTGAGTTCTAGTATAATATATTAGTCCAATGAATACCCGTTTATCATCTGCATTTCTTCTTGGTGTAGCAATTATAATTCGCAGTAGTGTATATTTATGGATATGAGGGAAAAATTATTAGGATCCTCAGAATTTCTATCTGCTGAGACATGGTGGAGACCGTGGCAACGGGAAAGAAAGACCAAAGGAGACACTGTAAGCGAGAGAGCGTACAGTGGCAGTGAGATATGGATATACTGTAAATGAATGTGAGAAAAGAAAAAGCGAGTGGCAATGAGGCCTATATAGACAGCGGTGGTGAGAGGGAGATGCTGAGTATTAAGGCTTAACTTCAAAGAGAGGCCGGGCAACAGAATTTGGAACGTTCTGTGTTAGGAGTGCGAATATGTTCTCGTGCTAAAATTTTTTTGTGAGGAAGGCGGAATTGGGGCAGCAGGTTCCCCACTTTTCTGCCAAAGTGCTTTAAAGAGGAACATGTTCGTCTTTTTGTGCTGGGACAGGAACCTCCTCCCGTTGGCACTAAAATTATGTATCTTCTACTTTCCACACTTTACTACAGAAGCACTCTTCCATATCCCGCAGGACTAAAACACGGTTTCAGTCTGTGAGAAAGTTGAGATGAGAGCACACAGCGCTGCTGAGAGAAAAATTCACCCTGGAAACTATCGCCTACGCTGCCGCCCACCCAAATCTCCCAATCTGTCTTACAGAAGTGTTTGTGCATTAAAGTATGCAGGAAAGCAGCTGCGAAGTCTTGAAAGTAGGACGGGCATACTGATAGGAGCAACCACAGAGCCACAGCCAAAATGAAACGATACAAACATACATACGGATGATACAGACAACAATGTCTGTAGGCTCTGATCACAAAAATGGCACACGAAAATGAGACAGGCAGCAAAACGAGTGGAAGCCGTACCCCCACAACTGCCATACCGAAATGTGAATGTGTTACAATGTCCATGTTAATTAATAAATTGAGTCTTTTCCCTGCTCTTGTGTTCTGTGAAAGTTTCTAATTTTGGATCAGGTCTGAAATGAAAATAAAGCTATCGATAAGAGCATTGCCCTGCACCAGCAAGGTTCCAGGTTCGAATCCTGCCCCAGAACACAGTTTCTTCCTGCCATGAAGTTTCAGAATCCATTTTATTATTGACATCTCTTAAGTACACTGGCTTAATCTTTCAGTGGACCTCATAAAGTCCTGCGTGATCGCCACTGTCTGTGAAGGAAAAAGTCATTCATACAGCAGCTAAAGCTGATGATTATGGAATTCTTTAACTATTTTCAAGTTGTGGGGCATCTTTTCTAAAGGAACTTCATCATTTAATTACAAAGAATATTCAGATAATAGGATCCTTTAGGCTAGGAGTAAAATGCTCGAGTACTGTGACGATATTCCTTTGTTCTGCAACTTCTTTACTTGAGGTGAGAGACTCGAAACCAACTGTGTATTCGCAGTGGTTACCACACAGGACTTGTATTCGGGAGGGCAACGACGATTCAAGCCCTCGGCCGAGCATCCAGATTTAGGTTTCTCGTGATTTTCCTAAAACCGCTTCAGGCAAACGCCAGCATGGTTCCTTCGAAAGAACACGACAATTTCCTTCCCAATCCTTCCCTAACCCGATGGGACAAATGATTTCGCTATTTGATCCCATCCCCAAATCAACCAATCAACTGTGTTTTGATCGTTTTGTCCTGCGCGCCAATCGCAGTTCTCTAACCCTGGCAACAGAGTCAGTATGGCGCATTTTCGGTGGTCGTCGCTACTCACTTCACCCGCCATCCCGCTGTTATCTCTCGCCCAGCACACTTAGTGACCCTTTTAGGGTGCAGGCTCCAAATCCTGTTCAAGGCCCGGACGTCAATGCCTCACCGCTTGTGCGAGGTGAACTCTGTTTGCTGGCGTCCTTTGTAAGCCGTCACTACAGGACTGATTCAGCTGCAGTGGATTACGTTCTTGTGTCAAATGCTGGTGCAATGCGATGACCACTACTCTTTGTCATCACGGTGGTTTGAATGACCAGCCCCGATTTTGTCTCCTGGCCCAGTCCCTGCTACATCCGCGTGTACATCTACCGGTTGTAAACGATATCTGTTTACTACGTACTACAATCGTATGGAGGAAGCCTAGACGGACAATGTGATATGGGTTATTTGTGGTCTATCAGGTCACGAAACTACCTCAAATTAGCCTGCCAGAAGTACCTAAGCCACAGAGCACGGACGTCGCACGAAATTTTCTAAATTCTCTCGCTCTCGCTTAGAGAGTAAACCAACAGAAGTTTTTTTCGTAGGAAATTCAATGTAGCTTAATCTTGTAATAGAATAAAGTTTCACTAGTGGCCGCGATTTTCGAGTCATTACGAAAAACGCACAAATGCGAACTTCTAAAGCAACCAAACCGACGCAACCTCCCACTTACCCCCCACCCTTGCTTTTTCCTTCCGCCAGGAGCCACGATTTTCAGTATATCCCTCATGGCACTCTCTCCTACCAATATAAAAAATTTGCGACTACATGAATTACTTCCCATTTTAGATTTTCTTTGCTTTTAATTCACTAGGTAATTAAGCGACTGGCGTAGTCACCTAACACTTTAACACTGTTGCTTTGAATTTTCCAGTGACGGTAATCAGAGAAAAAAGACATTTCCTTTCTTGTTCCACTCATAAACAGGATGAGGAAAACCGAGCGAGGTGGCGAAGTGGTTAGACACTGGACTCACATTCGGGAGGACGACGGTTCAATCCCGCGTCTGGCCATCCTGATTTAGGTTTTCCATGATTTCCCCAAATCGCTCCAGGCAAATTCCGGGATGGTTCCTTTCAATGGGCACGGCCGACTTCCTTCCCCGTCCTTCTCTAATCCGATGAGACCGATGACCTCGCTGTCTGGTCTCCTTCCCCAAAAACAACAACAACAGAATGAGGAAAAAACGACTGTTTATACACCTCCTTAAGAGCCCTAATTCATCTTATCTTCGCGGTCCTTCCGCGATATGTACGTTGGCGGCAGTACAATGGAATCGTTCTGTAATCAGTGACAAATGCTTATTCTCTAAATTTTCTCAGTAGTATTTCGCGAAAAGAACGGCGTCTTCGCTCCTGGGACTCCCATTTTTCAGGAAGTACTTCCACAACTCTTACTTGTTGATCGAATGTGCCGATTGGAGTTCACGAAGTATCTCCGTAACTCTCTCATGTTGATCGAACGTGCCAGTAACTAGTTTAGCAGCACGCCTTTAAATCGCTTGTATGCCATTCTTTAATCCAATCTCAGAGGATCCCACACACTGTAACATTATACTATAATGGCTCGTACAATGGTTCTATCTGTGGTCTCCTTTATTGATGAACCACATATCCCTAAGATTCTTGGCCGAGCGATACTATGCGCTACAGTCTGGAACCGCGCGACCGTTACGGTCGTAAGTTCGAATCCTGCCTTGGGCATGGATGTGTGTGCTATCCTTAGGTTAGATAGGTTTAAGTATTCCGAAGTTCTAGGGGACTGATGACCTCAGAAGTTAAGCCCCATAGTGCTCATAGCCATTTGAACTCTAAAATTCTCCCAATAACCCGAAGTCTACCATTCGCTTTCCTATCTATTTAATCGACGTGACTGTAACAAGCAGCACACCACCAATACTGTACTCGAACATTACAGACATTGTTTTTCACACTGTTGTTGCAGTTGTGGTCTTCAGTCCTGAGACTGGTTTGATGCAGCTCTCCTTGCTACCCTATCCTTTGATGCAGCTCTCCATGCTACCCTATCCTGTGCAAGTTTCTTCGTCTCCCAGTACCTACTGCAACCTACATCGATCTGAATCTGCTTAGTGTATTCATCTCTTGGTCTCCCTCTACGATTTTTACCGTCCACGCTGCCTTCCAATGCTAAATTTGTGATCCCTTGATGCCTGAGAACATGTCCTACCAACCGGTCCCATCTTCTCGTCAAGTTGTGCCACAAACTCCTCTTCTCCTCAATTCTATTCAATACCTCCTCATTAGTTATGTGATCTACCCATATAATCTTCAGCATTCTTCTGTAGCACCACATTTCGAAAGCTTATATTCTCTTCCTGTCCAAACTATTTATCGTCCATGTTTCACTTCCATACATGGCTACACTCCATACAAATACTTTCAGAAAAGACTTCCTAACACTTAAATCTATACTCGATGTTAACAAATTTCTCTTCTTCAGAAACGCTTTTCTTGCCATTGCCAGTCTACATTTTGTATCTTCTCTACTTCGACCATTATCAGTCATTTTGCTCCCCAAATAGCAAAAATTCCTTTACTACTTTAAGTGTCTCATTTCCTAATCTAATTCCCTCAGCATCACCCGACCTAATTCGACTACATTCCATTATCCTCGTTTTGCTTTAGTTGATGTTCATCTTATACCCTCCTTTCAAGACAATGTCTATTCCGTTCAACTGCTCTTCCAAGTCCTTTGCTGTCTCTGACAGAATTACAATGTCATCGGCGAACCTCAAAGTTTTTATTTCTTCTCTTGGATTTTAATACCTACTCCGAACTTTTCTTTTGTTTCCTTTATTGCTTGCTCAATATACAGATTGAACAACATCGGGGAGAGGCTACAAGCCTGTCTCACTCCCTTCCCAACCACTGCTTCCCTTTCATCCCCCTCGACTCTTATAACTGCCATCTGGTTTCTGTACAAAATGTGAATAGCCTTTCGTTCCTCGTATTTTACCCGTGCCACCTTCAGAATTTGAAAGAGAGTATTCCAGTCAACATTGTCAAAAGCTTTCTCTAAGTCTGCAAATGCTAGAAACGTAGGTTTGCCTTTCCTTAATCTTCCTTCTAAGATAAGTCGTAAGTTCAGTATTGCCTCACGTGTTCCATTATTTCTACGGAATCCATACTGATCTTCCCCGAGGTCGGCTTCTACCAGTTTTTCCATTCGTCTGTAAAGAATTCGTGTTAGTATTTTGCAGCTGTGACTTATTAAACTGATAGTTCGGTAATTTTCACATCTGTCAAAACTTGCGTTCTTTGGGATTGGAATTATTATATTCTTCTTGAAGTCTGTGGGTACTTCGCCTGTCTCATACATCTTACTCTCCAGATGGTAGAGTTTTGTCAGGACTGGCTCTCCCAAGGCCGTCAGTAGTTCTAATGGAATGTTGTCATCTCCGGGAGCCTTGTTTCGGCTCGGGTCTTTCAGTGCTCTGTCAAACTCTTCACGCAGTATCGCATCTCCCATTTCTTCTTCATCTACATTCTCTTCCATTTCTATAATATTGTCCTCAAGCACATCGCTCTTGTATAGACCCTCAATATACTCCTTCCACCTTTCTGCTTTCCCTTCTTTAGTTAGAACTGGGTTTCCATCTGAGCTCTTGATATTCATACAAGTGGTTCTCTTTTCTCTAACGGTCTCTTTAATTTTCCTGTAGGCAGTATCTATCTTACCCTAGTGAGATAAGCCTCTACATGCTTACATTTGTCCTCTAGCCATCCCTGCTTAGCCATTTTGCACTTCCTGTCGATCTCATTTTTGAGACGTTTGTATTCCTTTTTGCCTGCTTCAGTTACTGCATTTTTATATTTTCTCCTTTCATCAATTAAATTCAATATTTCTTCTGTTACCCAGGGGTTTCTACTAGCCCTCGTCTTTTTACCTACTTGATCCTTTGCTGCCTTCACTACTTCATCCCTCAAAGCTACCCATTCTTCTTCTACTGTACTTCTTTCCCCCACTGCTGTCAATTGTTCCCTTATGCTCTCCCTGAAACTCTGTACAACTTCTGGTTTAGTCAGTTTATCCAGGTCCCATCTCCTTAAATTCCCACCTTTTTGCAGTTTCTTCAATTTTAATCTGCAGCTCATAGCCAATAGATTGTGGTCAGAGTCCACATCTGACCCTGGAAATGTCTTACAATTTAAAACCTGGTTCCTAAATCTCTGTGTTACCATTATATAATCTATCTGATACCTTTTAGGATCTCCGGTATTCTTCCATGTATACAACCTTCTTTTATGATTCTTGAACCAAGTGTTAGCTATGATTAAGTTATGCTCTGTGCAAAATTCTACCAGACGGCTTCCTCTTTCATTTCTTACCCCCAATCCATATCCACTTACTATGTTTCCTTCTCTCCCTTTTCCTACACTCGAATTCCAGTCACCCATGACTATTAAATTTTCGTCTCCCTTCACTATCTGAATTATTTCTTCTATCTCATCACACATTTCATCAATTTCTTCATCATCTGCAGAGCTAGTTGGCATACAAACTTGTACTAATGTAGTTGGTGTGGGCTTCGTGTCTATCTCGGCCACAATAATGCATTCACTATGCTGTTTGTAGTAGCTTACTCGTACTCCTATTTTTTTATTCATTATTAAACCTACTCCTGCATTACTCTTATTTGATTTTGTATTTATAACCCTGTATTCACCTGACCAAAAGTCTTGTTCCTCCTGCCACCGAACTTCACTAAATCCAACTATATCTAACTTTAACCTATCCATTTCCCTTTTAAAATTTTCTAACCTACCTGCCCAATTAAAGGATCTGACATTCCACGCTCCGATCCGTAGAACACCAGTTTTCTTTCTCCTGATAACAACGTTCTCTTGAGTAGTCCCCGGCCGGAGATCCGAATGGGGGCCTATTTTATCTCCGGAATATTTTACCCAAGATGACGCCATCATCATTTAACCATACAGTAAAGCTGCATGCCCTCGGGAAAAGTGACGGCTGTAGTTTCCCCTTGCTTTCAGCCGTTCGCAGTACCAGCACAGCAAGGCTGTTTTGGGTATTGTTACAAGGCCAGATCAGTCAATCATCCAGACTGTTGGCCCTGCAACTACTGAAAAGGCTGCTGCCCCTCTTCAGGAGCCACATGTTTGTCTGGCCTCTCAACAGATACCCCTCCGTTGTGGTTGCACCTACGGTACTGCCATCTGCACGCAAGCCTCTCCACCAACGGCTCGGTCCATGGTTCATGGGGGGGAGGGGGGGGGGTGGCAGCAGTCTGAAACGGGGAACATTCAAAACGAAGCGTTCCGAGTGGCGCCGACGTTAAACGATCAGTACGTGGGGGATCTGCATTAAATTACATTTTTCTACATTTACAGCAAGCTGCGCTTCATCACATCAACTAGAAATTCTGTTTAGGTCAGCTGATGCTGAGTAAGTGCTGAAGCAGACCAAATAGCGAAGGTCATCAGTTCCTGCCTACCAATCAGCTAAGGCCTAAATGTTCGACTGCAGTACAGCGATCGTCAAACGTCTATGTTCAAGAGTCAATACCGATGTTCTGGGGCAGCACCTCGGGTTGCATATGTACCGATGTATTTATTAATTGGTAATCTACATAAATTAGTATGTTACGAAGCCTAAATAGACTAGTTTCATTAAGGACACGATAAGCAGGCCGCCACCCCCCACGTACTGATCTCTTAACGTCGGCGCCATTCGGAACACTTCGTGTTGAATGTTCCCCGTTTCAGACTGCTGCCACCCCAGCGACCCCAAAATGTGACACTGTAGTTGCCTGACGAACTATTGTCGTGTTCTCTGTGTGAAGAGATGGTTAATTGATTAATAATTTATACATCATATTTAAATGCAATATCTAATAAGAGACACAGTCACAAATGTTTACTACATGTTTTGAATGTAGTTTTTGCTACTCATTGCGATGTATTACGACAGCCTTAATCTAATTTCATACTCCTTCCCGTTATATTACTTTATTTGTTGTGATGTTTTATGTTGGGTTGGAATATTATTTGGATGACATTTTGGTTTGTACTGTTAGCTTACAAGCGATGTAATGTTAACTAAACTCGTCGTTTTAGTAATATTTTGAGTGACGGAATATTGGTAAAGTGCTGTTAACGCTATGTAATTGCGAGTTCTTGGGTCTGTAAAGAAACACAATGTAATTTCAGGTTCGTTCGTCGCACGTCAACGTCAACGTAGATATCTGGAGCTTTCTAGATATTTATGAGAATGTAGTTGTACAAGAATAATCACTTTCGAGTCTCACCTATAAATCACTTGATTTGAGCTCTTTTATTTCTTCCGATACTATACAATATATCTATTGGCCTGTGGTAGTTTGAGAGAATCTTAACTAGAACAATAATCAGGAGGCGCTAGTCAAAAGAATTAACCTTCCAGATAACAACAAAAGTTATATATAAATCATAGATGATAGTGTTGTTCATATCTCTCTGCAAGGTTATAGCATCTTTGATTCCTTCGTACATCGCACAATCTCAGTCATTTCACTAAAAAAATTGTTCATATAAAATTGTGACATTACACAACAAATCTGTCCGCAATTGAAAATGGCCGGTTGCACAACATCCATGCTATGTGTTAAAATTTACACTAAAGTAGCTGCTCCGTACGATCGCTACGCCAATGAGTTTTGAGAACTGGAAGACAATGAATAAAACTTTACCCCTCTCACCTCCTCTGACTCTGCGGTGGCTCCACTATTTACCACCGTACCCCTGAGCAAGTACCAAACCTTACTAATCTCACGGCTGTATTCACCAAAGTCAATTAAAATTAAGCACTGCTTAAATAACTACTGCCTCTTTAAGTATTTTTGTTTGTTACTGAGCAGAAAAACTACATTTAGAATCTCTTAACATTAGCTGATGGTTCTGGATTCGGCTGTTAACTGCTGGATGGATATTTTTATGAATTACAGCTGAGAATCGCGGGCCGCATGAATGTTTTATTCGGGTCTCAGTTTGACCACCACTGTTCTGGTGCATTCTTTTGGCGAGGAAGTCTCTCCTTTCTCTGATTCTCATGTCTTTCTTGCTTTGCCCGTAATGCATTGTTTTGCTTCTAAAGTAATACATTCCTTTCACTTCATACACCAATTCCTATTTTAAGTTTAACGCTAATGTCATTTCTAACAATCCTCTATACTTTCGTTTTTCCGTAGTTTACGGTCAGTCCACATTCTTTTCATTCCATTCAACAGTACTCTGTAGTATTTCCTCACATTCACAGAGGAGAGAAATGTCGGTAGTGAACATTATCATTTATTCATCTACATCCTCTCAGCGTGAATTTTAATACCATAGTGCTGGTCCGAACGCAGACCGCGTTACCAAACTCACTCTCTCTCTCTCTCTCTCTCTTTCTCTCTCTCTCTCACACACACACACACACACACACACACACACACACACACACACACACGCGCGCGCGCGCGCGCAGAGAGGGAGAGAGAGAGAGAGAGAGAGAGAGAGAGAGAGGGAGAGAGAGGGAGAGGGAGAGAGGGAGGCAGGTTGGTAGAAGTGGGGTGGGGGGGAGAAGGGAGAGAAGAGCTCTGTTTGCTCCTGAGAGCGTCTGTAGCGAGAAGGACAGATTTCAGAGATCGCTAGATAAATTTACTTTACACAAATGTACATTTCTCAATTTGACGGATTTTCGTGTAACATTCATATCAACAAAATGAATATTAAGGCAACTGTTTGCACAGATAGTGGGGATAGTGTGTGTCCAGGACTTCAAAGAACGGCCAGACGGCGAAAGCACTTCCATTTTAGACAAATCTAAGACTGCCACTCCAATGACTAGGTCATAATATTTTATTGTAAGTTTTATCAGTCTATATTCGTGCAAACGTTTTTCCTGTTTTGTTTTAGATATATTTTCTCTTTCGTGATAATTATAGTGATCATCTTTCTCGTTATAACAAATGAGAACACTTTCATTGTAAATTTTATCAGTCGATATTCGTAAAACATTATTGTCTTTCCACACGTCATTCTATTCAACGTGTTTCTGAGCCTAATCAGTATTCGCGCGTATTGAGTATTAATTCAGCATCAAGATGAGTGCATTGTTCTTTTGCAATTTACAATTTGCTAGATCAAAAAGAAGTACAGGAGAATTCGTTGTGTTTGTTTAACGGTTGCTGAGTTCAACGAGATGCAGGGACTGCTGATTGTATTCGAGTGTGTTGCGCTTAAGTCATGGGAGGGACTGTGGCGGTACAGCTGCTACTTCCTGCGTGCCGTAGCTATATCTTTCTGCGACCCTACAATTAAGATTCTTTTTCTAGAGTGGTGACTAGTGCCCCGAGTGCAGACATCTTGGAAGGCGCGCTTCTTTGTTTCCGGCTGATATTGACGTGGCCTCTGGAACTCATGTTTATTTCAGGTGGGCTCCGAGAGCTTCTGATTTCCTTCAGTGGGGGTGGCGCAGACGCGTCGGTGCGCACGACCTGCCTGCGTGATGCATTTATCGTGGCAGCTGTCTCTTGTCGCAGGCGGCCCCAGGGCCGAAAACAATAGCGACCTCGGGACACGTTACTGGCGGGTTAAAGCTTGGCTTCGGTGTCACACTGCAGCCGCTTATCACAGAAACAGACCTTTCAACACATGCAGAGAAAACTCGTTATGCGTCACAGTGAAGTGTGAGGCGGGAAACAGGGTGGAGGTCCGTTATGGGGCGACAACTGTTCACGCAGTTGTTCAATGTTTTTGTCCAACTACAAGGTGATTCAAAAAGACTACCACGATTTTGAAAATCGAGAACCTCGCAAACCAGAGAAGGAGAGCTACATTGTTTCAGTCGACGACTTAAGGAAGCTCAGAAGTTTCATTTGGTTGCTCATTTCGTCGCTAGGAGCGCTGATGCCCACGTAATCTTCATTTCTGCTGTTAGTGCAAAGATCTGCTGCTCAACAAAAAGCTTTTTGTTCTATTGAGTACAACAGAAGTGAATCGACGACAGATGTTCTGCCTGCATTTCGAACCTAGTATGGTATTCATCTCCCGATACGTGGTGTATCGTACGTTGGTATAAACAAAGGGTGTTTGCTAAAAGGGAAAAGTTCCGGACGGCCGCTCATTAGTGAAGAAAATGTTGGCTGCATTCACAGAGCATTTGCTCGCAGTCCAGGGAAACCGACCAGCCGAGCTAGCAGATAGCAGCAAATTCCTCATCCAATCATTTGGAAAAAGTTAGTAATGAAAATTTATCGTCTACAATTGGTTCTAATCTTTCCGAAGCTGATAAGGTGACAGGAATTGAGTTCTGCGAGTTTGTCCTCGAGCAAATGGAAACAGATGACCGGTTCATTTCGAAGCCAAGTGTTTAGCGATGAAGCAACATTTCCAAGAACAGGGGAAGTGTCCGTGTATGAGGCACTGAGAATCCGAAGGGAACGTGATTCACCTAAGTTGAACGTTTTCTGTGCCATTTCACAATTTTTGGTCTTTTTTTCTTCGAAGTGCAACTGTAACTGGGCAAACCTATCTGGAATTGTTGCAGAATTGGCTGTTCCCTCAACCTGAAGAAGAAGCACATCGGTTCATATTCCAGCTGGATGGGGTACTACGCCACTGGCACTTATCTGCCCGGGCCTATTTGAACGAAAGGTATCAAAAATGGCTCTGAGCACTATGGGACGTAACAGCTGTGGTCATCAGTCCCCTAGAACTTAGAACTACTTAAACCTAACTAACCTAAGGACATTACACACATCCATGTCCGAGGCAGGATTCGAACCTGCGACCGTAGCAGTCGCACAGTTCCGGACTGCGCGCCTAGAACCGCGAGACCACCGCGGCCGGAGAACGAAAGGTATCCACAGCAATGTATTGGCTCCAGGCGTCTCGTGACAACACACCATCAATGCCCTCCAAGAAGCCCTCACCTCAGCCCCTGTGACCTTTTCCTGTGGAGGCATGTTAATGATATGGTGTTTCGACCACCTCTACCAGACAACATTGAGGAAGTAAAAGAAGAAATAGCTGCAGCTATTCAAACTGTTACGCTGGAGATGCTACAGAGAGTGTGGAATGAGTACGAGTGTCGGGTTGATGTCGCTCGAGTGTCTGGTGGGGACAATATTGAACATTTATGAAATTGTGTTCGACTGAAAGAAAATCTTTGTTAAGTACTCTTCTCTTTGATTAATTTCCGAAGGTTCCAAGATGATTACTTGGTCAAATACAGATTTTCTAAGTTGTGGTATTCTTTTTGAATCACCATGTACATTCAGATCTTTTCCGAGAGTCGCAGCTACCTAACGGTAAAGACCAACAGCATGTACATCCCAGTTACACATGCAAACATACACGAGTAGGGAAAAATATGCAAATACCGCTAGAAATGAATGCTTGAAAACGTAAATGTAGATGCTAGTCAAGCCTGTAGGTTGCGCTGTTGTACCTGACCACGAGCGGCACCTGTGCAATGCCTGCAAGTGTCACTCATCATTAGAACGGTGTTCTGTGTAGCTGTGGGTGCGTTGTGTCGGAGCTAAGAGAATTCGAAAGTGGGCGTATTGTTGATGCTCGTAAGATGGTGCTTACACAACAAGGCAATGGAAGTTTTTGGTGTTTCAAACGGTACCTTATCGAATATTTATACCGCATACAGGGAAAGCGAAGAAACATAATCCGCAAAGTCACAACGCGGACGAAAGTGTATGTTGAACGATCGTGACAAGCGGTCATTGAAGAGGATTGTGACGAAAACTAAGAGGATGACAGCTGCGAGGTCACTGAAGAACTTCATGTTCCTCTCGCGAATCCTGGCAGCACCAAAAATATACAGAGGGAGCTCCGAAAGCAGGGAACTGAAGGGTGAGCTGTAAGTCCAAAGTCACTCATTAGCGATGCAAATGCCCGTAACAGGAAGACGTGGCGTTTCGTTGGATGATTTTTGTGTCACACTGTTTTCTATTTCTGCCTGAGTTTACGCCCCAAGAGTGAAATATAGGGGGGGGGGGGGGGGGGTGCGGTGATGGTCTGGGTAGTCACGCCGTGGAATTCCGTGGGCCTCATGGTTATTCCGGATGTTCCCATTACTGCCAAGGATTATGTGACCTTTTTGGATGATCAGGCCCATCAAATGGTAAAATGTTTGTTCTACAACTTTGACTCGGTGTTCACAGATGATAGGGCCCCTGTTTACACAACTTGTATCGCCCAGGAATGGTTTGTTAGTGGGAGGCTGAAGCGTCATATCCCCATAGCCACGAGAGTCACCAGATCTGAGTATTATTGAGCCTTTGTTGTCTAATTTGGAGAGAAGGGTGCGGATTGTATATACTTACATTATCGTCACCTGAGCGCGCCACAATTTTTCAGGAAGAATGGTGTAAGATATCCTTGAAAACGGTAACGGGCCTATATTTATCCATTCCGAGACGAACGGAGCTACTCTGGACGGGAACATGTTTTCTACGCCGTAGTAGGCATGGAAATGTGTTTTCGGTTGTTCCATATTTTTGTCCAACCATAGTAGGAGGTCTAACAATACCACCACTTGCAAAGTACTCGTAGGTTAGAAATCAGATTAACAATGTTGCTCACGCAGCATATGTTCGCTTTATCGGGCAACAACAAAGTTATTGACTGTGGATGGTATCGTCAGAATGGAAATAATGAAGTCACTGTAAAAATGTCATTAGTTTTGGCACTTATCTTGAATGGATTACCACGTAGATTTCGTCGAAGTTATTATGGCTCATCTTGTTGATTCTAGGATGATTCCACTTTGACTGCTAGATGGTCCAGATCTGTATTTTAGCAATATTTGAAGACCTAACAAATGCGTTTTTCAGGAAATTCTTAATGATCAAACAATCCCAGATCAGAACAATGGTATGGTAGAAATAATTTTTGACTTGGTGTTTACGATCCACATTTTTATTAAACTTCTTGTAAGTTCACATATACTTCTTCTTAATTGTCACATCATCAAGAAAACAGTTTTGTATCAATCTTCATATATTTAATTTCCACTTTAACCAAACACGAGACTTAACGTCTGCAAAGTGAAACAAAGACTGCTCTGTGCGCATTCGCGCCAAAACGGTTACAGGTAAGTCAAAGATTATGACAGTCTCACAGAAGTGAATACACACCAGAACCATATGACTGTAGTATATCGATACATCGGAGCACCTATACATTAATAAAACCAGATGTGAATGTTGTCACAAAAATATGTCTGTTACTTCGCAGAAAAGTAGTACGATATTACTGGTATCGAGAACTGGGGTTGGAGTGCCGTAATAGTCACGTAAATAAAGAACCATTACAAGGGGTAGTCATAAGATTTCATTGTGAGTGTTGTGTCCGTCTTCACTTACGATACATGGCTAAATACACAGAGAGCGCCACGTGGCGTGCCGAGTATCAACAGCCGCCAGCCGGGAAGCGTTAACATTTCAACACCGTTACTCGGTCAGCAGCCGGCCGGGGAGGCTGAGCGGTTCTAGGCGCTACAGCCTGGAACCGCGTGGCCGCTACAGTCACAGGTTCGAATGCTGCCTCGGGCATGGATGTGTGTGATGTCCTTAGGTTAGTTAGGTTTAAGTAGTTCTAAGTTCTGGGGGACTGATGACCTCAGAAGTTAAGTCCCATAGTGCTCAGTGCCATTTGAACCATTTTGAACTCGGTCTGGAAGACAGCAACCTCGACGATTTTGCGCGAGACTGCGAGCGAATTCCGCAGAAAATCGCTACAACAGTGTAGACCGAACTACCTTCGTAACGTTATGTAAGAGACACTAGGCAGGACGCAACATCACATAACAGGGGTTTGACTACGAGGTGCGGCTAGAAAAAAACCGGACTGATGCTGGAAAAAACATTTATTTACAATTATTTACAATTTCATGTTATCTCCTTCAATGTACTCTGCTCCTCGGTCTCTACACCGCTCCATACGAATTTTCCACTGTTCATAGCAATGCTGCAGATCATTTTCGGTAAGTCCATACATTACTTCCGTCGCTTTTTCTTTTACTGCTTTAACAGTCTCAAATCTAGTTCCTTTCAAAGCTGACTTGACTTTAGGGAAAAGAAAAAAGTCACAGGGGGCCAAATCAGGTGAGTAGGGTGGATGATCTAAGATGGGAATGTTGTGTTTTGCCAAAAACGTCTTCACTGACAACGCACTGTGAGCTGGGGCATTGTCTTGGTGAAGGATCCATGACTTTTTTCTCCACAAATCGTTCCGTTTTCTCCGTACTCGCTCACGTAGGGTAGCCAGGACGCTAATGTAATAATGCTGATTCACTGTTTGTCCCTCTGGTACCCAATCAATGTGCACAATCCCTTTGATGTCAAAAAAAAAAAACAATCATCATTGCCTTGAATTTCGATTTTGACATTCGTGCTTTTTTTTTGTCGTGGAGAACCAGGAGTTTTCCAACGCATCGATTGGTGTTTAGTTTCGGGATCGTAAGGAAAAAACCACGATTCATCGCAAGTAATAACATTTTGTAAGAAGGTGGGATCACTTTCAATGTTTTCCAGGATGTCAGAACAAATCATTCTTCGGCGTTCCTTCTGTTCAATTGTGAGACACTTTGGAACCATTTTTGAACACACTTTGTTCATGTTGAAACTTTCATGAAGAATCTGCCTAACACTTTCCTTGTCAACTCTTGTTAACTCAGACACTGCTCTGATTGTTAAACGGCGATCTTGTCGAACAAGTGTACCGATTTTTTCAATGTTTGCATCAGTTTTTGCTGACAATGGTCTGCCAGTGCGAGTGTCATCACTGGTGTCTTCGCGGCCATCTTTAAATCGTTTAAACCACTCAAACACTTGTGTTCGCGATAAACAATCATCGCCGTACACTTGTTGTAACATTACAAACGTTTCACTTGCAGATTTTCCTAGTTTGAAACAAAATTTGATATTAACACGCTGTTCTTTCTGTACACTCAACATTTTCCGACGCACAGACAAAACGTCAACTACTTAAAACAGACGCCACGGGCAGACTGAGTGCAGGAGGCAGATGAAACTCGAGCAGTAGGCGGAGTGAGAGTCAATTCACAGGCCACGCGACTTTCAGCCTTATTGCATTCGTTTTATTGTTTCACCAGTACTAGTCCGGTTTTTTTCTAGCCACACCTCGTAAGCAGTAAAGTCATTGCAACAAATTCGTTAAGAGAATGTAGCGGAACTGAAGACCTCTCACGAATCGAGAAGTAAAGAACCGATTAGATCATTAAGAATGACATCTTCTCGACGACATAAATACTTCATCCCCGCTAGTCGAAAGTACTCTTTCAGTAGGACTGATGGCGTCTGCGTGGTTCGCACTCGACTCTGGGTGTAGTATGGTAACATCTTGTATGTGAGATTGTTCTCGTGTTTTACATTTGTTGTCTTTCGAGGCGATCAGCGATCGGTAGCCGCAGGCTGCATCCAGTAGTGAAGTCAGCACGGCATCCAGGATTGATGTCTAGGGGTGTACCAACACAGCTCCGGTCCAGGGCAGAAGCTGGCCTAGGACACTAGCGGCGTACCGTATTGGCGGACCAATTTCAGGATTCATCACGGCATCCGATATCGCGGTCCACCGGACGGGACAATGCGGGCGGGCAGGGATCTGGGAGGGATTGAGCACTATCCGAACGGGCGTGATGATAAAACATACACGTTGTGGTCACCGCCATCTCCAAGCAGGGCTACGGACGGGGAATGCCCACTTCGCTAGCGGGCGACAAACCGCCACACCATTGTGTCATCAACTTCCACTCCGAGCTGATGCAGCGTTCTCGACCGGCGTGGGTCTACCGTTGATTCAGTGGATTCGTCTCCGCACTACGTAGGCACCAACCGTCGCCGAAGACACGGCAACAACTCGAATTCTGAGTAATAAATTGAATAATATTGAGTACTGTTTTATTGCGCCTAACAACGCCACACACTCCACGGTCTACATCCTGACGAAACAGTACGGGTTTTCAACCCATCAGTGGGCGACCCCCTACACTACTATTTGTTTTATGTGGTCAGTCAATTTTAGGTCTGTCCAAATGGTTATTCGTACACATGTTAAGGTAGTTACCGTGGTTCTTCCTGCGTTTCGCTACAGACTTTTCATGCTTCAACCTTCATACAAAAGTACATCATCTCCGTATCTTTACAAGATACTCAACATTATTCTCTGGACCAGTAACATAAACTGTTAACAGTAGACGCTCTGTAACATTCCCCTGGGACCCTCCCGAAATTACCATCACGTCTTGGGGATAAGAGTCATAAATGACGCATCTACATACTGCATGTTTTGAGATAAAGGCAAAATAAGATTTGCGACAGTGGAAGCACTGTCACTATTACCACCTGGAAACTAATGATCATCATACCTCTGGCAGTATATTTATATTCATTCAATAATTTCTCAGTTTTAATATTAAGTACTGAAAAACAAAGAAATAAGCGTTGTTGTAGATACATTGAACGTTAAATACCTTGGTAGTTTGTGTAGTTACATCAGATATGGTAGTAATAACAATAATAATTTGTATAAATATTATTTTGCTTAAATGCCGTGAATATTCCAAACAATGTACTTTAGTCATTTATAAGAGTCTAACAGAATTTCAAGAATTAAGCAGGTCAGAATAATTATATTGCCATTTGGTTTGAAATGCTGGAAAGGATAATGAACACGAGGGATGGCGAAATATGTGGGAATCAACAAAATCGTTGTATTTGTGTTTATAGGTATTAATGGAACAAAGCTTTTTGAAAACTGAATACGGTACAATTACTGAATTGATCAGTAAATAAGAAGCCAGGCCGGCCGGTGTGGCCGTGCGGTTCTAGGCGCTTCAGTCTGGAACCGCGTGACGGCTACAGTCGCAGGTTCGTATCCTGCCTGGGGCATGGATGTGTGTGATGTCCTTAGGTTAGTTAGGTTTAAGTAGTTCTTAGTTCCAGGAGACTGATGACCTCTGATGTCAAGTCCCATAATGCTCAGAGCCATTTTAACCATTTAAGAAGCCAGAATTTGAGAAACCAGTAACTTCATTTGACGCATTTCGGAAAGAACCCAATTTCAGACTGTCATGATCATCTTGATGGTCAGATATATAACTTAACTGCCATGGCTTTGTTTGTTACATACTGTCTTTAGATACACATGTGATTTCGAAGACGTTCGTGACCAACCGAGAATGGGTTCTACCCGAAACGCGCCAAATAAAGCCACTGGGTTATCAGCTGGTGGCTTCTTATTTCGTTACCAATAGAGAAACTGTGCAATAGTCCTATCGAATTGCAGTATGGTCACATTTTTCCTGTGTGACTTTACGTCAAAAAGACCGAAAAATTGTTATTACTTAGTTTTAGCTCCGCGGGAGACAGGAGATTACCATGCGTTTAAACCTTCAGAAGTATACGAGCTCCTCAACCGACCACCGTGCCTTCATCCACCTCGCGGCCTCATGTGGATGCGGTACGTAGGGGTGTGTGGCCAGCACACATCTCTCCCGTCCGTTTTGCAGACCTTCCAGACTGTGAAGTCGCTAGTGTTCGGTCACGTAGCTCCTCATTTGGCATTACGAGGCTGGGTGCACCCTGTTCCAATCCTCCCACCAAGGAAAAATCTTTGGCAGTACCGGGAATGGAACCCGGGTTCTCGACATGGCAACCACCTGCGCTGACCACTCAGCTAAGGAGGCAGAATATTCAGAGGTATAGCTGTAACTAAAATAAATGTGTTCCTGGTTTTCTTTTCGGTACTCAAACCAGATATCTTGAAATTATTAGTATTCATCGATTTTGTACTGCGAAGAACAACATGTGCAGTTTTTTCTGCAAAGAAACCTTGAATCCATTCACAAATGTGGTCCGATAATCGGTAAGCTCGTACTGTGTTCACTAAACAGATTTCCAGAAGGCTTTCGACACCGTTCCTCACAAGCCTCTTCTAACCAAACTGCGTGCCTACGGAGTATCACCTCAGTTGTGCGACTGGGTTCGTGATTTCCTGTCAGAAAGGTCACAGTTCGTAGTAATAGACTGAAACTCATCGAGTAAAACAGAAGTAATATCTGGCGTTCCCCAACGAAGTGTTATAGGCCCTCTATTGCTCCTTATCTGCACTCCTGGAAATTGAAATAAGAACACCGTGAATTCATTGTCCCAGGAAGGGGAAACTTTATTGACAAATTCCTGGGGTCAGATACATCACATGATCACACTGACAGAACCACAGGCACATAGACACAGGCAACAGAGCATGCACAATGTCGGCACTAGTACAGTGTATATCCACCTTTCGCAGCAATGCAGGCTGATATTCTCCCATGGAGACGATCGTAGAGATGCTGGATGTAGTCCTGTGGAACGGCTTGCCATGCCATTTCCACCTGGCGCCTCAGTTGGACCAGCGTTCGTGCTGGACGTGCAGACCGCGTGAGACGACGCTTCATCCAGTCCCAAACATGCTCAATGGGGGACAGATCCGGAGATCTTGCTGGCCAGGGTAGTTGACTTACACCTTCTAGAGCACGTTGGGTGGCACGGGATACATGCGGACGTGCATTGTCCTGTTGGAACAGCAAGTTCCCTTGCCGGTCTAGGAATGGTAGAACGATGGGTTCGATGACGGTTTGGATGTACCGTGCACTATTCAGCGTCCCCTCGACGATCACCAGTGGTGTACGGCCAGTGTAGGTGATTGCTCCCCACACCATGATGCCGGGTGTTGGCCCTGTGTGCCTCGGTCGTATGCAGTCCTGATTGTGGCGCTCACCTGCACGGCGCCAAACACGCATACGACCATCATTGGCACCAAGGCAGAAGCGACTCTCATCGCTGAAGACGACACGTCTCCATTCGTCCCTCCATTCACGCCTGTCGCGACACCACTGGAGGCGGGCTGCACGATGTTGGGGCGTGAGCGGAAGACGGCCTAACGGTGTGCGGGACCGTAGCCCAGCTTCGTGGAGACGGTTGCGAATGGTCCTCGCCGATACCCCAGGAGCAACAGTGTCCCTAATTTGCTGGGAAGTGGCGGTGCGGTCCCCTACGGCACTGCGTAGGATCCTACGGTCTTGGCGTGCATGCGTGCGTCGCTGCGGTCCGGTCCCAGGTCGACGGGCACGTGCACCTTTCGCCGACCACTGGCGACAACATCGATGTACTGTGGAGACCTCACGCCCCACGTGTTGAGCAATTCGGCGGTACGTCCACCCGGCCTCCTGCATGCCCACTATACGCCCTCGCTCAAAGTCCGTCAACTGCACATACGGTTCACGTCCACGCTGTCGCGGCATGCTACCAGTGTTAAAGACTGCGATGGAGCTCCGTATGCCACGGCAAACTGGCTGACACTGACGGCGGCGGTGCACAAATGCTGCGCAGCTAGCGCCATTCGACGGCCAACACCGCGGTTCCTGGTGTGTCCGCTGTGCCGTGCGTGTGATCATTGCTTGTACAGCCCTCTCGCAGTGTCCGGAGCAAGTACGGTGGGTCTGACACACCGGTGTCAATGTGTTCTTTTTTCCATTTCCAGGAGTGTATATTAACGACATAGGAGACAATCTGAGTAGCCGTCTTAGATTGTTTGCAGATGATGCTGTCATTTACCGTCTTCTAAAGTCATCAGATGATCAAAACGACTTGCAAAATGATTTAGATAAGATATATGTATGGTGCGAAAAGTGGCAATTGACCCTGAATAAAAAAAAAAATAATGTGCGAAGTTATTCACATGCGTACTAAAGGAAATCAGCTAAATTTCGATTACGCTATAAGTTACACAAATCTGAGGGCTATAAATTCAACTAATTATTTAGAGATTAAAATTACAAATAACCTAAATTGGAACGATCACATAGATAATATTGTGGGTAGAGCAAACCAAAGACTGCGATTCATTGGCAGAACACTTAGAAGGAGCAACACGTCTACCAAAGAATGTGCTTACACTACGCTTGTCCGCCCTATTCTGGAGCATTGCTATGCGATGTAGGATCCGCATCTGGTGGGACTGACGGATGACATCGAAAAAGTACAAAGAAGGGCAGCTCGTTTTGTATTATCGCGAAATACGGGAGATAGCGTCACAGACATGATACGTGAATTGGAGTGGCCATTATTAAAACAAAGGCGTTTGTCGTTGCGACGGGATCTTCTCATGAAATTTCAATCACCAGTTTTCTCCTCCGATTGCTAAAAAAGTCTGTTGGCACCCACCTACATAGGGAGAAACGATCATCACGATAAAATAAGAGAAATCAGGGCTCGCACGGAAAAATTTAAGTGCTCGTTTTTCCTGCGTGCCGTTCGAGAGTGGAACGTTAGAGGGACAGCATGAAGGTGGTTCATTGAACCCTCTGCCAGGCACTTTATTGTGAATAGCAGAGTAATCACGTAGATGTAGATGTAGAAACAACAGCGCGAACGGAATGGAGAGAGAGAGGGAGGGGGGGGGGGGGAGGGAGCGAGAGACGGTGGGTGGGGGAGGAAGGAGGAGGAGGGTGTGTTAAAGTTGGGGGCGTGAACAAACTTTCTGGCATCCGCGTCGTGACATGCGCCGCAGTAACTGCAATGCGCTCCGCTCGTAAAACCGGAGTTTTAAGAGTCCGCCGCTGTGCTCCAGGTGGCAGACGCTGCAGAAATATGCGAACGAGACGACGCGTTGCTAGCGCAAGACGTCCCAGCCGGCACGCACTGACAACTCGCATCCGTGCGTGGACTCGAGGGAACGGCCAGTTTTAAACATCTCGCGCCGCAGAGAATATACTGGGCCGCGACGCCGCAATGGCCCGCAATCACCTTGCTCACCGAAATTGAACGAACAAAATACCTGCAGACAACACGTCTGGGCTGCAGGGAGAATTGTGCTGACGTCCACACGTCGCCGCGCAGGGCACTGTTATGGTGGAAAGTCAGTGGCCAATTTATTACCGTCACCATCACAATCTCTTCTCTTCTTCAACGAACCGGACGTAGTTACATACGATCCTTCCGCACTATGCTTTACTCCAACACAGTTGTCACTACATCCAAGGTCTGTTTGACTCAATGGCCAGGCGTATCAAGGCCGTTATTACGGCCAGAGGTGTTTGTTCTGGGTACTGATTTCTCAGGATCTATGCACCCAAATTACGTGAAAATGTAATCACATGTCAGTTGTAGTATAATATACTTGTCCAATGAATACCCGTTCATCATGTACATTTCCTCTTGGTGTAGCAATTTCAAAGGCCAGTAGTGTACGATAAATTTTTGTCTTTTGAAGACAAGGAAGAAGAAATTGTCCTTCTGTTGCCCGTAGACGATTCTTAATTGGTCCAATAGTATCTGTTACCTGCAATCCATACGGCAGTATGATGCAAGGTATTTGTTGTACGCGCTGTTCCTGAAACCTTGAGGAAATGTATCGTCCGAAAGTATCCGACTTACCACAAGGCAGGATTTGGAAGATTTTAGTATTTTGTTAGTGGGCCCAGTTGTTTGTTAAATTTGCCCACGAAATAAAAGTTTCACGGTTCGGGTCTAGTTACAGTGCAAGCAGAACGTTCCGAAAAGATCTTTATAGATTTGATAATGTACATTTCAGAAAAGGTGATAGGTATGAAGCTGTGGTTTGCGACATAATGTCCACACCCACCTAAAACTTTGTTTCTGTAGGTTACGCATTAACAAAGAAAGGCCACTCCTCAGCAGATGGTATAGTGTGTGAAATGGTTCGCAGAGACCAGATCTGGCACTAGGAACAGCGAAACTTCCGGAGACGTTACGGAAGCAAACCACCAAGAAGTCGGACCATCAGTCAATACGGAATGTGATGAAGAGGACGAGTTCTGGACGACAGAACACGAGTGGTGCAGATGTAGAACGAGTGACGCAGGCGCTTATCCAGAGCCGAATCAAATCAGTCCGTGCAGCATTTCAGTAGTTGCAGCTACCACCAGCCAAGGTGCACAGGGTGCAGTACAATAGGCTGAAGCTTCACGCCCACAAGGTCAAGCTGCTGGACGCTATTCAACGTGATGACAGGCCAAAGCGCAAAGCATTTGCAGTTGAGACTCTGAGCCGCATCGACGATAACCCAGAGAATCGAAAAAACGTGATGTTCATGTACGAAGATTGCTTTCGTGTGTCCAGGAAAGTAAACCGTCGCATTGTGAGCATCTGTGGCTCTGAGACCACCAACTTTAGCATGGAAATTGTGTGCAACAGTCTAAAGGTAAGCAGGTGGTGTGGGATGCTTCATGGCAGTATGGTCCGACCGGTTTTCTCTGAGGAGTCGCCAATAACCTCGACCGTTCATCTGGACGTGGTGGAACAGTTTTCCTTACCATAGGTCGAAGAACTGCAACCTGACAACTTGCTACAGCAAGAAGGTGCAGCTCGTCACTGGGTCTTGATCGTCAGGAAGGCTTTGGACGACACGTGTCCATATCCCTGAACTGGCGCAAAACCTCCAGGAACTTGGAGCACGCATGGAAGTAGCAATAACTCTATCCTGTGCAAGCTGCTTCATCTCCCAGTACGTATTGCAGCCTACATCCTTCTGAATCTGCTTAGTGTATTCTTCTCTTGGTCTTCCTCTACGATTTTTACCCTCCATGCTGCGCTCCAATACTAAACTGGTGATCCCTTGATGCCTCAGAACATGTCCTACCAACCGACTCCTTCTTCTAGTCTAGTTGTGCTACAAACTCCTCTTCTCCCCAATTCCATTCAGTACCTCCTCATTAGTTATTTGATCTACCCATCTAATCTTCAGCATTCTTCTGTAGCACCACATTTCGAAAGCTTATATTCTCTTCTTTTCTGAACTATTTATCGTCCATGTGTCACTTCCATACATGGCTACACTCCATACAAATACTGTACTCTCAGAAACCACTTCCTGACACCTAAATCTATACTCGATGTTAACGGGAGTATTGCATAGATATCTTACATGCTACAGATAGAACACATATTGACGTCTATTAAAATGCTATTAAAACCTCAGGAGCTTGTGAACATTACACAACGAATCGCACCTTCATATCCTATCCCCGTGTCTGAAATACGTGATCAAAGTTGTAACGATCATTTTGGAACACCCATTAGTTCTCATCTGCCAGAAAGTTTCAAAAAAGCAGGAATCTTCTGCAGAATGTTAGACTGACCTTTTGAAGCAGTAGCGCAGGATGTGGCTAAGAGTTTCTCCCAATATCCTGTTTTCTAGGAGTACTTGTCCGGCGAGGTGTGTAGGAGAGCATTTGCTCAGTTTAGAATATAGTAGACTCCTGCTGATTATGGGTTTAAATAGACTAAACAACTGAGCTGATCGGTCTCCTATTCATCCCCTTCGCCTCCCCATCCCCCCCCCCCCTGCTAAGGATGGGATAAATGTACACCGTCTGTCTGCGTGTAGAGAAAAATGTTTTCCTGCCGCCTTTCTGAGAAGGGACGTGGGCATCAGCCTGCCTTTTACAGAGGGATGCGGGAAACCGCCTAAAAGCCACATACAGATTGGCCGGCTCACCGACCTTCGTCGTTATTCCGTGGGGTGGATTCGATCAGTGTGGGGCTCGACTCCCGTCTCTTGGAAGTGCCGTCTTAACGCTCTCGGCTAAACGAGAGGTTGGGAAGTATTACAGGCTCATTTTGCTAACTGAAAGTAAGTAATTTCCGTTAATTCCATTGTTATAGTCAAAACCTGACCAATTTTTTCATACTCTTGGAGCCAGGCAATACGAAACGTAATTGTTTCTGCATCGGTTATTCCTACAGCGATATTAAAAAAGTCACCAATTCTCAGGATTCCCTTTCTTCTGCGGTGATAACAGGAACAGGGAAAGTTTTTGTTGTATCTTGCTCTTTGAGAGTCGTCGAACATTTTTTTTTTTCGCAATGCTTTATTGCCGCATGAAGTTTACAAAGCAGCCCGAATTATCCGCACAGATCTGTGATTTCAGCGTCCGCAAATTCTTCCATTCAGCAGTCGCAAACTTTGCTTTGCGCAACTTTTTACGAGTAAAAACAGTGGGCAGTTAAAGGATTACGAGTTGCGGCGGTCGCCACAGTTGCCGTTCCTCCGCTGAATGCTTCTCCGAGTTGCTATTTATAGCTGCAATGACGCAATAAAGACGGGACGTGGAAAAAATTTACAACAGTGAAGACAGTGAAAGAATTTAGCACCAGAATAATCTCAACGGTCACAAGACTGCCTGGTTCACTAACGTAAATAATATTTCCCTTGTAATCAAATTTGCAACCCGAATAATTTCGCTTCTGTTTGACTTGGAACGAGACGATAAGTATCGTTTCTTAACATCAGAAACACGAGTTTTATGATTACGCAAGGGAAAAACTCAAGTTACGGAAACATTTTTCGACAATATTTGACTTTACTACTGGTAACATTTTATATTAAATTATTCGAGTTAGCTGCCACTTTCGGTTTAAGATTTAACTGAGGTAGGAATTTAGACAAGTGATATAAACGCATTTCTCTTCCTGTTACGTAAAAACCCGTTAAGCTCAACTCTTTTAATAAAAACACATACTTTGCTTCATTCTGTATAACCTGGCGTGGTGCCCAGACAAAGGAACAAGAAGAGAGTAGGGGAAAGCTGCTTTATGAAAGCGAATATACAACAAAAGGCCCACTTACAATTTAACAAACCGGCTTCTCTGAAAAAATCCGTCTGTGTTTTTCTCAGCAAGGCGTAGGATAGTAGCTCATGTTAACAGTCTATTTTCTTCCTATGTATTCCTCTCCGTTTTATAGCAGATATAGATATAGTCTTTGATTAAACACTGTACTATCTTCATTATGAGATCTTACAGTTCTTATTACGATTTTGCAAGTGGAATACGAAATTGCGCATTTTATTGGTTTTACTTTAGATTTTAAAGCGAAATAAAAAGTGCAATCTCTTAGATTAGTCCTACTGTTTGTTATCCACGAATTATATTGACCAAAGACTAAATAATTAGTTATAAATATAAATACTTGCACCCATTTAAATGATTTGTGGCGATATCCAGTTCGGCAATAAGTCGCTTTGAAAAATGGATTGTATACTATACTATAAATCGCTTTAAATTCATTTGCTACCTTCTTCATTTTTCTTATTGCCAGAAATGAAAATGTGGGGATGCTGAGAAAACCCTGTTTGAGACATGTTTGGGCAAAGAACAACCAGACTCGAGAACAGAATACTGCAAGTCGAAAATTTTCAAATAATGTGCTATTTTAATTATTCAACAGAAGAGGAAAAAATTAACTGCAGGCTTTAGAATTCATAGTGACTCCTTCTACAGAACGAATCCGAATTACACTCACTGGAACACATTTAAACCTCGCGTGTGCTGACGGTTATACACCAAAGAGATAAAGAAATTGGTACACCTGCATAATATGATGTAGGGCCCCTACTGACACGTAGAACTTCCGCAACCCTACGTGGCGTGGACTCGACTAATATCTGAGGTTTTGTTGGGGGAAACTGACACCATGGATCCTACAGGACTAACCATTAATCAGTAAGCGTACGAGGGGTGGAAATCTCTTGCAAAGCATCACAGATATGCTCAATAATGTTCATGACTGGCAAGTTTGGTGGCCAGCAGAAGTGTTTAAACTCAGGAGAGTGTTCCTGGAGCCATTCTGGACCAATTCTGGAAGTGTGGGATGTCGCATTGTTCTGCTGGAATTGCTCAAGTCCTTCGGAATGCACTATGGACATGGAAGGATGCAGATGATAAAACAGGATGCTTATGTATGTGTCACCTGTCAGAGTTGTATTTAGATGTATTAGCCGTCCCATATCACTCAAACTGCACAAGCCCCACACCATCACAGAGCCTCCACCAGCTTGAACGGTCCCCTGCTTACATGGAGGGTCCATGGGTTTCATGAGGTTGTCTCCATACCCATACGTGTCCATCCACTCGATAGGATTTGAAACAAGACTCGTCCGAGCAGTCGACATGTTGCCACTCATTTACTGTCCAACGTAGGTTTTGACGGGCCCAGGTGAAGCGTAAAACTTTGTGTCGTGCAGTCATCAATAGTACACGAGTGGGCATTCGGCTCCGAAAGCCCATGTCGATGATGTTTCGTTGAATGGTTCGGACACTGACACCTGTTGATAGCCCAGCATTGAAACCTGCAGGAATCTGCGGAAGGGTGGCACTTCTGTCACGTTGAACGAGTCTCTACAGTCGTCGTTGGTCCCATTCTTGCAGGACTTTCTTCCGGCCGCAGCGATGTCGAAGATTCCATGTTTTACCGGATTCCTGATATTTACGGTACACTCGTGAAAAGATCGTACGGGATAATCTCCATTTCATCGCTACCTCGTGCGCCGACTGTAACACCACGTTCAAACTCACTTAAATCTTGATAACCTGCCTTTGTAGGAGCAGTAACCGATCTAACAATTGCGCCAGACATTTGTTGACGTATAAAGACGTTGCCGACCGCGGCGCTGTATACTGCCTGTTTACGTATCTCTGTATTTGAATACGCATTTCTACACCACTTCCTTTGGAGCTTCAGTGTAGAAGCCGAACATGTTCTCCATATAACTAATCATGGATTCAGCAAAGTGTCGGCACATGAGCGGAATAGGACAGAGCTCAGTTAATGTAAGGCGTAAGGTGGATTAATGGTGTCACACTGGCAAGAAATTTCACCAAAGTTCTGTCAGACGCTACAGTGAATGTATCACACAGTAGGAATGTCATAGCATCCCTCGCCACCTCCGCTCTTTGCCCACATCCCATCCCTTCTCCCGATGCCTCTGCAATAGAGTTCAGATCAACAAAATCCACCGTTTAAGTCACCCGTTCGTGTTATGTGTGACTGAGGGAAACATTTCTGACACACCGCCGTTCAGAACAGAAACGAAAAGGCGTCAGGTGGTGGCATAACGGACGTCAATGAAACTACCCATTCCTTTCGGCCGTTCATTTACACACACTTCGCGATCGAAAACGACAATGTGAAGTCCTATGTACGACAGTACGACCTCCTTGACAACCTTAAACACTGCTGACATCCTGAGGACGAGTCAGTCCTTCTCCAAGAACACTGTGGGCTCTGCAATCCCACCGAACATGATGTCACCCCTATGGAGTGGAGTGCGACATCAACTTCTGTATTGGTGTACAGCGTGGAACCACTAGGGGCCGTTCAAAGCCATTGGACGAAATCTGAGAGAGATCCGAGGCAGCAAATGGTGTTAATGCTTTTTTAGCCTTCCAAAATACTGACACGAAATCTTGACAGACGATTGGAAAAACTGGTGGAAGCCGACCTTGGGGAAGATCAGTTTTGATTCCGTAGAAATGTTGGAGGACATGTGGCAGTACTGACCCTAAGACTTATCTTAGAAGATAGATTAAGGAAAGGCGAACCTACGTTTCTAGCATTTGTGGGCTTAGAGAAAGCTTTTGACAATATTGACTAGAATACTCTTTTCCAAATTCTAAAGGTGGCAGAGGTCAAATAACGGGGACGAAAGGCTATTTACAATTTGTACAAAAACCAGATGGTAGTTATAAGAATCGAGCGGCATGAAAGGGAATCAGTGGTTTAGAAGGGAGTGAGACAGGGTTGTAGCCTGTATCCGAGGTTATTCAATCAGTATACTGAGCAAGCAGTAAAAAAAAGAAAAGAAAAATTTGTAGCAGGAATTAAAATCAATGGAGAATAAATAAAAACTTTGAGGTATGCCGACGACATTGTAATTCTGTCAGAGACAGAAAAGAACGTGTAAGGACAGCTGAATGTGATGGACCGTATCTTGAAAGGAGAACATAACAGAATATTAACGAAAGCAAAACTAGGATATTGGAATGTAGTCAAATTAAGTCAGGTGACGCTGAGGGAATTAGATTAGGAAATGAGACACTTAAAGTAGTAGATGAGTTTTGCTATTTAGGAAGCAAAATAACTGATGATGGTCAAAGTAGAGAAAATATCAGATGTAGACTGGCACTGGCAAGGAAAGCGTTTCTAAAGAAGAGAAATTTTTTAACATCGAGTATAGATTTAAGTGTCAGGAAGTCTTTCGTGAAAGCATTTGTATGGAGTGTAGCCTTGTATGGAAGTGAAACATGGACGATAAATAGTTTAAATAAGAAGAGAATAGAGGCTTTCGAAAAGTGGTGCTATAGTAGAATGCTAAAGATTAGATGGATAGATCGCGTAACTAATGAGGAGGTATTGAATAGAATTGTGGAGAAGAGGAGTCCGTGGCACAACTTGACTAGAAGAACGAATCGGTTGGTAGGACATGTTCTGAGGCATGAAGGGAACACCAATTTAGTATTGGAGGGCAGCGTGGAGGGAGAAAATCGTAGAGGGAGAGCAAGATATGAATACACTAAGCAGACTCAGAAGGATGTTGGTTGCAGTAGGTACTTGGAGATGAAGAGGCTTGCACAGGATAGGGTAGCATGGAGAGCTGCATCAAACCAGTCTCAGGACTGAAGACCACAACAACAACAACAACCTTTCTATTTTGCGCCCTTCTGTGCCATGATCACGGGGGAGTGAGACTCTAAGGCACAAATAAGTTACCAAACAAAACTGAAGGAAAAACTGGAAAGATGCTGCACACTAAAGGAGACCCAGCAAATGTTCTTCTACACCAGTGGTTGCCAACAGGGAGGGGGGAAGGGGGAGGGGGGAGGGTAATTGCCCACTAAGGGATAAAGTGTAATATTCTGCGGGTTAAGAACAAAGGTTTCAATTATGTTTCGGTCTCAATATTAAATTGTTTTTACAAGATAATTACTATTATCATTATATCGTAAGACTGTGATACTGATTACATAAGCTACCTATAATTACGTCTTGGTTCCAAACAAGAGCATAAATGCATGACACAATGGATGGTGCTTACATACTGTGAATCGAACGTACCAACATCTTCCTCACGTAATCCACGTACTAGACACATAATGGTAATTCGTTCCATGCATCTGTGACTAAAATTAAGACACATGTATCACATATGGTTAAACATCTCATGAAAACGCCTGCTCAAGTAATAGGTAGTCCCTGCAAGAGAACATAAAAGGGTTTGTTATTCAACTCATAACAGTAAATGAACTAACTGCCAGCACAACAGTAATTCTGTAATGGCTACTACACTGCTGTACGGCCTACACTGTGTTATTGTTATTGTTATAAGATGAACATAACAAAAGCAAAACGAGAATAATGGAATGTAGTCGAATTAAGTGGGGTGATGCTGAGGGAATTAGATTAGGAAATGAGACACTTAAAGTAGTAAAGGAGTTTTGCTATTTGGGGAGCAAAATTACTGATGATGGTCGAATTAGAGAGGATATAAAATGTAGACTGGCAATGGCAAGGAAAGCGTTTCTGAAGAAGAGAAATTTGTTAACATCGAGTATAGATTTAAGTGTCAGGAAGTCGTTTCTGAAAGTATTTGTATGGAGTGTAGCCATGTATGGAAGTGAAACATGGACGATAAATAGTTTCAACAAGAAGAGAATATAAGCTTTCGAAATGTGGTGCTACAGAAGAATGCTGAAGATTAGATGGGTAGATCACATAACTAATGAGGAGGTATTGAATCGAATTGGGGAGAAGAGGAGTTCGTGGCACAGCTTGACTAGAAGAAGGGATCGGTTGGTAGGACATGTTCTGAGGCATCAAGCGATCACCAATTTAGTACTGGAGGGCAGCGTGGAGGGTAAAAATCGTAGACGGAGACCAAGAGATGAATACACTAAGCAGATTCAGAAGGATTTGTTCTGCAGTAGGTACTGGGGGATGAAGCTTGCACAGGACAGAGTAGCATGGAGAGCTGCATCAAACCAGTCTCAGGACTGAAGACCACAACAGCAACAACATTATTATTATTATTATTATTATTATTATTAGAAACAATGGCCAGACACAAAGCATTGGAAGCCCGAAGTCTTCCTATATCTGCCAGTTCAGAAGTAAGGAGTCATTTACAAACAGTGGGCCTAAGTATAGTTCACAAATTTTAATGTAGTTGATTTTGAGTGGAGGTGCAGGATACGAGTAAAGCAAGTGTCGATAGGGAGAGGAGTGGTGGAGAGGAAGCATGTTTTGTAACAAGCATCTACCATTAATGTGGTGGTTTAGGTAACAGTCGCAAGGCATTGAGAATTGTTTCATCATTCTATAAAAAAAGTTGTAACAAATTAGCCATAGCAGTTGTCTCATGGTTTAATAAAATACCTGCAGAAGTTTAACATCATTTATCTTTCATCATTTCAAAAATGAATGTGTTCAAAGAAAATTCTTTTTCATTTTTAAGTGTAGCTGGGAACTGATGTTAAGCATGGTAGAGGGGGGAGGCGGGTTTGGGGGTTGGGACGGTAGTAGATAATATCTGAGTGCCCTCAGGAGTAATGATCTCAGAGAGATTGAGAGCACTGTTCTAGACAATACGCCACAGTCCGAATGGAAACCGGGCAACGAGCAGATGGAGGATTATGATCGGAGCACATAAAAAACACGTCTATGTAAAATTGCAGGAGAAATTGGCACTGTCAGCTGGGTCAGAAACCGGAAAAGGAGATTTTCTTATTTTATTGGTTTTCATTTTTTACATGCAGCCATCTCTAACATACAGTAACTATTCTTGTATGAGTAATCATACAATCACAGTATCACATAAGGAGCATCGTTTTATTACATGTTAAATGAAGCCGAAATCGAAATAGTGTTTTATGCGTTTTCATCCCAACTGTGGTACGCTCTTTAACGCTGTGGAATCAGATCAGGTCATTTCATATTCTTTCCCATAGTATTTTAGTATTTTAGTGATGAAAAGCATGAAACGTTTCAATAGTATTATGCACGCCGCAACCGACGGTTCAAAAGCTGTTATGTCCAAGGCATATTCCCCAGCCTGCCGTATGTTGGCTGATCCCACTATTTTGGTCTTGCAGGGCACATTTTAGTATTTATTGTATGACTGTGCTCTTTCGACCACCATGTGCTAGCTAATTATCCGTGGTAGAGCGATCGAAACGGAGCAGAATGATAATTAGAGCTGGAAAAACTAAAAGACAGCTTGAAAAGGAAGCTCAGAAAGTAACAACCCCGGATGTACCTTACGAATGATCATTTCTGGCGCAATTTGTAATTTCGGTGCACTGATAAGTAATTAGTATTGAAAATATTGCGTGAATGCGTGTTTTTATAGTTTAATTGAGCTTTGCTATCTGTAGTTATGTAGTGAAGAGGCGTTTTTCGCATTATGTACTTCAACCGAGATCCTCATTTAAAGAATTTTGAGCCGCCTTGTAATCACAAGGAAGGCAGATTCAAGTGTGGCAACATCCCAGTATTTTATCTGGTGAAAGGAAACAATAATGTTTACAGCCCAACGAACAAAGTGGAACAAGATCGTAGGCTCAGTTACATGATGAAAGTTACATCTTCAAAACCACGAAGAAGTGGAAAGCATTATGGGCGCTACAGTCTGGACCCGGGCGAACGCTGCGGTCGCAGGTTCGAATCCTGCCTCGGGCATGGATGTGTGTGATGTCCTTAGGTTAGTAAGGTTTAAGTAGTTCTAAGTTCTAGGGGACTGATGACCTCAGAAGTTAAGTCCCATACTGCTCAGAACCATTTGAACCATTTTTTGGAAAGCATTATGTGGGACATTGCTGTAGAAATTCCGTTGCTCTGTCGTATGAGGCAGTTTACAGTGTTGTTTGTAATACTTCTACTAAAGCATTTTTGAGACGTCATTATCATTCTGCAGCAAACAGCTGAGTAACTCATTATTGTAGAACAGTAAGAGCCTGTCAAATGATCCTCGTCTTCCATGACGAAGGAGGACTGAGTGCAAGACTGCAACATATCGATCTAACGTCAAAAACTTGTTAAAACTGTATTCTTTTACCTAATGGCATGTGTCCAATAATAGAATCAATAAAAAATTGAAATGAACCTTTCAAACCATATTATGCGAAAACATGATTGGATCGAAACGAATTTTGATGAAGATTTCTCGGGTCTCCACTTCCTGACGGTGTGTGGTGGAGGGTCTCCACTTCCCGAAACGTCGCGAGATATGAACGCTACCACCCGGCTGGAGGCCCGAGAAATCTTCATCAATAGTTTACGCCGGGAAAGCCTACAGTCACAGAAACGTATTTTTCAAGTGAATTAGTTCACCGTATATTAAGTGCAATTTAAAAACTGTAATGGCACCTTCAAGCACTGGGAAATGATTTAAATCATGACTAGTTCTGGAACGTAATTAAAAATACCTAGGTCCTGCGTCGAGAATTTTGACATATTTGATTTGGTTTTTCTCTTCCTGTAAAATTATGATTTGTTTACGTAATACGATTTGAAACGATATTCCTCACATATTTCAGTCACATAAATCATTCCATTCGCAAATGTGTATGGTGAGAATGCCATGACGCACTTGATCAACACTGATATGTTCACGATATCGCGTACAAACGTGATAACCGGTGTGGGATCGGTACCACATATGGTTGAGAGAAGAGAGAGAGAAGCGTGCTTCGTTACAGGATCATTTAGTAATTGCGAAAGCGTTACAGAGATGGTAGATAAACTCCAGCGGAAGACTCTGCAAGAGAGACGCTCAGTAGCTCGGCACGGGCTTTTGGTGAAATTTCGAGAACATACCTTCACCGAGGAGTCAAGCAATATATTGCTCCCTCCTACCTATAGCTCGTGAAGAGACCATGAGTATAAAATCAGAGATATTAGAGCCCACACAGAGGCATACCGCGAACTATACGAGACTGGAATAGAAGGGAGAACCGACAGAGGTACTCTAGGTACCCTCCGCCACACACCGTCAGGTGGCTTGCGGAGTATGGATGTAGATGTAGATAACACATTAAAATTATAAAAGTGTACAACATAATATACACAAACAAGAACTTAATTAAGTTGCTTTAAGGTAATGTCACTTAGCTGTGGAAGAGTCAGACACAAAGTTCCACCCTTTCTGGAAACGGAGTTGTGTATTAGGCAATTATGTGAGACTGTATCATGTTTTATGGAACACACGGAACAGGGCAACAATTAGGGCTCCTTTGCGTGCCAAATGATATGATGGTGTGGTTTAACCAAATATATTAAGCAAAGCTCGAATGGTTCCTCTGAAGAGAAGACGGCCAGTTTCCTCCCATATCCTTCCGAAATCCGAGGTTCGTCTCGTCGAACGTACGTTTAAACTTTTAGTTTCCCTTATTTCGTCTGGCGAACAAAGTGAGCGAGATGGTATCACGTGTTTTGTACTTGCAAAATGAGTGTTAACTGTTAGGGACGAATCGCTCTGCCTCCAAAATACTCATGGTACAAGTACACTGAACCGCCAAAGAAACTGATATGGGTATGCGCATTCAAATACAGAGATACGTAAACAGGCAGAATACGGTGCTGCGGTCGGCAACGCCTATGTAAGACAAGTGGCCGGTGCAGTTATTAGATTGGGCACTGCTGCTGCAGTGGCAGGTTATCAAGATTTAAGTGAGTTTTAACGTGGAGTTATAGTCACCACACGAGCGATGGGACACAGCATTTCCGAGATAGCGAAGAAGTGGGGATTTTCCCGTACGACCATCTCACGAGTGTACTGCGAATATCAGGAATCCGGTAAAACATCAAATCTCCGACATCGCTGATGCCGGAAGAAGATCCTGCAAGGACGCGTCCAACGGCGACTGATGAGGATCGTTCAACGTAACAGAAGTACAACCCTTCCGCAAATTGCTGCAGTTTTCAATACTGACCATCAGCAAATGTCAGCGTGCGAACCATTCAACGAAACATCATCGATATCGGCTTTCGGAGCCGAAGGCCCAGTCGCGTACCCTTAATGAGAGCACGTCACAAAGCTTTACACCTCGCCTGCGCCCGCCAACACAAACATTGGACTGTTGATGACCGGAAACACGTTGCCTGGTCGGACGAGTCTCGTTTCAAATGGTATCGAGCGGATGGACGAGCACGGGTATGGAGACAATCTCACGAACTCACGGACCGTGCATGTCAGTAGGCTCTGTAATGGTGTGGGGCGTGTGCAGTGATGTGGCACCTCTGATACGTCTATATACGATTCTGACAGGTGACACGTACGTAAGCATCCTGCCTGTTCACCTCCATCCATTCATGTCCATTGTGAATTCCGACGGTCTTGGCCAATTCCAGCAGGTCAATGCAACATCCGACACGTCCAGAATTGCTACAGAGTGGCTACAGGAACACTATTCTGAGTTTAAACACTTCCGCTGACAACCAAACTCCCCAGTTATGAACATTATTCAGCATATTTGGGATGCCTTGGAACGTGCTACGCAGATGAAATCTCCAACACCTCGTACTCTTAGGGTTTTATGGACACCCCTGCAGGATTCATGGTATCAGTTTTCTCCAGAACTACTTCTGACATTACTCGAGTCCATGTCACGTCATTTTGCGGCACTTCTGCGTGCTCGCGGGGGCCGTACACGATATTAGGGAGGTGTACCAGTTCCCTTAGTTTTTCAGTGTATTTTGCTTCTTTTTCGTGCTCTTATTATTTACTGAATTTTTTCTCATCAGTTCCGATTCTTCGCAGCACTGTGTGGTATTTTGTACGTTCTGATGTACTCGTACAGTGTACAAAGTTCAAAGACTCCCCCGTGAACGGACGTAGTCGCTTTTCACAATTAATATTATTCACCTTGTTCCATTGTTAATATAGATTAAAAAGGTGGTAAATTACTTTTTGTGACCGAGACTAGTTTACCGCGATGAGTACTTCTTTAATTCACAGATACTGTAATTACCATACGTGCAGCGCATCTCTGGGTTGCTCATGTAATTCCTAGGTTGCAGTTTATCTTGCGCACATTTCAGTCACATTCACAACAGTCGATTTCCAATTAGTACGTCTTTCTTATTGAACAGCTAGTTGAATGCGTATTGTGACACATTATCAGATATCCACTTTGTTAACAGTTCCGTGGAAAGAAATAAAATTAAAAGTGGCCACTTTCGTGTCTTTGGAAACAACGCTTCTGTTATGCTATGAAACTCCAGTCTTCCGATTTTTTCGTTTTGTTGAAAGTGCACTGTCCTTGGAATAGTTTGAAACGTGTGGCGTTAAAATATTTTTGCTATGGAAAATACACATGATGACCAGGTTATGTCTGTCTGTTTCTCTCTTTCTTTCTTTCTCTCTCTCTCTCTCTCTCTCTCTCTCTCTCTCTCTCTCTCACACACACACACACACACACACACACACACACACACACACACACACATTCACATCCCCGCAAAACATATGCTTCCAGTGCATTCTGACGTCAACAGAAATTAGCTTTAGTTCATAATGGGTGTAATATTATTGGAAACGGGCGCGCGAGAAATATAATTACTCAGAGCACCAATGGCACTCAATCAGAGCGGAGCGCAGTTGGAAAAATACGTTTCACAAATAGCACAGGCCAGGATTCATGATCGCACCTCACGCGCGCTTAAACCAAGCGGAGAAACTCAGGATAAACACGGCGATACTACCATAGGTGATACAGCTTCCGTTTTATAGCCTACATTCTGCCTAACGTAATTACCCGCTAATCCTGTTATAAACTGCCATAACTGTGACACATTTCAGTACTTCGCAAGCGCACCGAGTAATGGGCTTACGGGTAGTGAAGTGTGCTTTCATCATAGTGTGGAAAGCTTCTACGAAGTAGTAGATCGTTACCCAGACGGGATGCAAGAGCATAATTATCAGTAAACCTGTACCGTCAGCATTGACAAGTTTCTGTAGCTTTGGCTCCATTGCAGGTTAGCTCTAGTTGTTGTGACAGCTGTCCTCTCCTCTAACGTCTCGACACCGCTATTTACCAAAACAATATCCTCCTGACTATCCTCCTGTTTTGAAACTTTCTGGCACACTGAAATTAGGTGCAGCACCAGGCTGATAAAAATAAGTGCACACTCCGATGCAGAGTGAAAGATTGATTCTGAAAACGACTAAGCTACTTCTTCACAGTATCATTTCTTCCAGGAATGCTAGTCCCGAAAAGTATGTTGGAGGGCTTCCATTATAAGCGCACCCCTAACAGCACCATTTAACCCTCGTATTCTTCAGATACTGGCAAAAGTAAAGCTGTGAGTGAGAGGGGGTCGTACCTAAATATTCAGACGTTAGAGCACTTGACCACTTGTCCGCGAAAGGCAGTTATCCCTGTTAAAGCCCCTGTCCGACACACAGTTTTAAGCTGACAGGAAGTTCAAATATCTTTCTGTTCATTTCCTCGAGAGTGACAATGATACACCTTTCCTAGCTCTCTACGCGAGCTTCTACAAACGTCAGTGTGGTCACTTCATTTCCAAATCAACAAACTTACCTCCTGGTACAACAAGGGTTTCATGAATAGAAATACTTTCAAAACCCAGGAAATAAGTACAGGACGAAAAAATCTCGTATTTACGCCTCCATGACTTGCATCTAGCCATTTATTATCGTCCTACGCATATGTTTAACACGCTATAGCACCTTAAATTGACCTTGTACTGTAAGTCCCAGCTACCAAACACAAAACACAAATTGATTGAAACTATTAAATGGCTGGAGGTTTCTATTTCACCCTGCCATCTTTCTGCACACATAAAAATCCTGTTGGCTTTTGTCTCGACTTCTTCGGTCGACGTTTGTATGATGGTTTTTCTGAAGTTGCACCTGCACGAGTGGCTGGCAATGTCAAACCTTCATCCTGCATTGTTAGTGGCTGCTGTCCATTCTAGTCCGCACCAGCAGTGCGGTAAGGCATTGACAATGCAAGTCACCCGCGCTGGCGAAACGTCAGAAAAATTGTCAGACAAATATCGGCTGAAGAACCCCACACAGTAGCCAACAATCAATACGTCGTACAACAGTTTCATCCACCGAGCGTGTTAGGTGGAAGATGGGGCCCAATGACATGTTTGTGAGCATTACCGGCCCACACATTTATGGTAAATCTCTGTTGATGCTGGAACATTCAAGATGACTTCGGATTTCCCAACTCCCAGATTAAAAGCACGCAGATGCCTGTTGTACATTCATCTAATCTGACGAAGTTTTTAGCAACATCTCTAAAACAATATTCTTCACACGTTATTTTGAACAGCGTCTCTGAAAACTACTAGCATCAAAACCGTCATTCACCCTCAGGCGAGAAGCAGTGCACCTGTGACATTTCTGTCACACAAAAAAGTGTTACTTTTAGCTCCTATAAACACTAAAATTTTGTGTACGTGCTTTTTTATACACTATGCGTCAGGGGTGTCCAACCTGCGGCCCGCGGACCGCTTGCGGTCCAAAGCAATTACCAATGCGGCCTAAGAAATCAACATCTATTACAACATCAGAAAAAATCCCTTTATCTAAAGTTACTATTAACTGAAACATAATCCTAAAGTCAGAATGAAATACGCAGCCGTACCTTTCGATCTGGTAGAATAATTAGGAAATAGATTTCAGGATTTTCGAAAAAACAATGAAATTTTTCCTCTTTATGCGACACCTTTTACAGGTAATATAGATACGTTGTCAGAAGATTTTCAGATGAAATGCGTAGAGTTGTAGTCTGACTTCCACCTGAAAGAAAAATTCGATCACGTATTTTGTTGGACCATTACAAAACATACCTGCCCAGAGACAGATATCCCTTGCTGCACAGGTGTTACTTACGTCATCCTTGTTTGGAAACATGAACGTTGGTGAACAGTTATTTTCAAGAGTGAAGCACACGAATAGGAAAAACAGAACCAAAATCTCAGGTGAACACCTTGGGAATATCATGACAATTGCAGCCACTTCAATCGAACCTGATTTCATATATTACTCGTGGTTTCTCAAATTATAAGTCAAATGTTGCATGATTCCTAATCTCACCCTAAAATGTCAGGTTAATTCAACTTTGCCCCCAGCCATTTCTTTTGCTGTTCGAGTTAAATATATTACGTGTGGCCTAGAAATGTTCGTCTTCTTCCAGTGTGGCCCAGGTAAGCTAAAAGGTTTGACACGGTTGCTATACGAAATGTAAGAAATATAGAATACCTGGTTACATTGAAACGTCCCCTTAGAAAAATTATGAATGACTGTGCTGGAAAAGCTCTTGCGTTATTTGATGCAAAGACAGCTGAGTAAAACTGAACGTACTCAGACAGTTCTCTCTTTACTTATTCTGATCATCACTAAACTGACACAATATTTTTAGCGCAACGCAGTCTGACTTTCAATAATCCTTACAAAAGAATGGCCCTGACTAACAATAACCTATACCTTTCATGAATCACTTGTCTCACAAAAATCTTCGTTACTCGAACTACTGCAATACAGCGAGCGCCAATACTGCCAGCTAAATAAAAGATTTTAACTACTGAAGGCACTAACTACGGATAGGCATAGTTAGCAAATGAAAGATTTTGATAGAGAACAATGTATTTACCTTAATAGTGTTCAAAAGTCATCACTTCCAGATCTTATAGTAACCAGTCAAAACTCTGGCATCTCTCTCTCCACATCCACCACTCCTGGCGGCTCACCTCCAACTGCACTACGCTACGCGCTGTTCGCATCCAACTGCCCAACACTACACTCGCGAATATTCCAACAATGAGTCCAACCAGCCACAGACTGCACACAGCGCAGTCAGAGATTTTCATACAGAGCACTACGTGGAGTTTCCATTATAAAAACATAAACAGCCTACTCACAACACCGAGCGAGGTGGCGCAGTGGTTAGCACACTGTACTCGCATTCGGGAGGACGACGGTTCAATCCCGCGTCCGGCCATCCTGATTTAGGTTTTCCGTGATTCTCCTAGATCACTCCAGGCAAATGCCGGGATGGTTCCTTTGAAAGGGCATGGCCAACTTCCTTCCCCATCCTTCCCTAATCCGAGCTTGTGCTCCGTCTCTAATGACCTCGTTGTCGACGGGACGTTAAACACCAATATCCTCCTCCTACTCACAACATGCAAGAGAATTCCAAACGGGCAACCAACTCTTCTGGAGTCTCCTTGACTGTCTTGTACACAAAACGCCATGAAATCAATAGGACTGCGGCTGGGGAACGGGGTGTGCTCGATACTAGCCCACCCCTGTCAATCCAACAGTTGTCAGGTTATCTAAGTCTATATAAAACACACTGTAAAAGAAAAAAAAAATACGGCGCACCACGAAGGAATTACCCGAATAGGACTGACATAGGTAGACGTGATGTACACCTACAGGTAAACAAATAATCACAGCTTCGGAACAATTGGATGACTTAGGCAAGAGAAAGAGTTTCACAAATTGAGCAAGTCAATAACACGTTGGTCCACCTCTGGCCCTTATCGTTCACGTACCGCTGTGCTGAAGGGTGCCGCGGATGACAACCAAAGAGGTCCTGCTATGAAAAGAAATGACACTTCAGACCATCACTCTCGAATGGGGGGCCAAAGTCATGTTGGTATCCCACCGCCGTCTAGGGCGTCTCTAGGGATACCAACCAGATTGTCGCCCACCATACGGCTCGAGAACCAAGAGTGATGGCCTGAACTGACGTTTCTTTTCGTAGCAGGACGTCTTTGGCTGTCATCTGAGACACCCCCACAGCACAGCCGTACGTCGGTGACAGTCTACGCCCCGTTTGGTTGCCCTTCCTGCCAAGCCATCCCGTGCTTATATTTCAGCGGGTCAACGGAAACGTCCGATTCCACCTATCTGCTTTGTTCGATGTCACAAATATGGCGGAAACTACCATTCACAACAACTCCCATATCGCGACTATGACGTCATAACGTAAACATGACAACAAACACAAAAATAGATAGAAAAACCATCAAATACATATATCTCCAAAAATATAATGAATGTAACGGGACAACCGAGGGAATTTGGGGGTTTTTGGGTGGGGACAAACTAAAAATAAACAAACGCCACTAAACCAAACGACAAAAACGATAAAATAAAAAGACCACAACCTTCCCAAAAACAATATCCACTGGAATCGAACACTTCCCTTGACCTGACTCATGGCATGTGCAATAGTCCCACTGAAGATGGGTGCAATCATACTCTGTGCATATTTGTTGGAATATATGTTTGTGCCAACAAATGGAAGAGCACAATCTCAGACACAGGCGAACCTCACCACTTCAAAGCTCATCAAAAGGCCTACTGAGCCCAAGCACATCAAAAGAACAGAGTTACGAGCACAAGTCAAATTGTGGCTTCGTAGGCTTTTCCGTCGTAATAAGTCTCTTCGGGTTTGCTGCCGGATCCTAAAATCAACTTGACGCGATATTTCGGCGATCCAGCTGGTCACCTTCGTCAGGATAATGCTGCTTCGCCGATGAGTGCCGCTGAGAACTGACGCCAGGCTGTGGGAAGGCTTACATTGGCCGTTCGATTTGCACAGTTCATGACAGGTGTGTGGAACATCGCCGTCATACGAGGCTACAACAACCAGAAAAATCGGCAGTGGCAGAACACTGCTTAAATGAGGGACACGGTATTAAATTTGACGAAACTGAGGTAGTTGCCAACATTTCCGGTTTTTGGAACAGTGTCTATAAAGAGGCGATTGAAATTAGGTTGGCGGATAATTTAATTAACAGAGGCAATGGGTTTCCTCTTAGCAGGACGTGGAATCCTGTACTATCCCGCATCAAAAGTGAACGTTGCTCGGTGCGGCCCTGAGTGCGATACATCGTTGCCAGCAGTGTTCCACTAAGGGCGGCGCCACCTCGCAGTCTTAGAGGGCATCAACCGTGTCGGGCGGGGCATGCGGCGTGTACTGAACGGTGGCCTATATAGGACGTCGGTTTGCAGCCTGGCGTCAGTTCTTAGCGGGACTCATCAGCGAAGCAGCATTCCCCTGAAGATGGTGACCAGTTGGATCGCCGAAATATCGAGTCAAGTTGATTTTATGATCCGGCAGCAAACCCGAAGAGACTTTCTTGACAAGTCAAATTGCTTCACTGACGCAACTTCCGATACCACTCCTAGTAAACCTAAAACTTGCAAGATTACCGCCTCAAAACTGAATAATTCTAAACCAACACTTTTGGAATAAATATCACCTGTTCCTTCCGTTTGTAAGCCAACGAATTTTTTAAGAGGAAGGCAACAACTGTATTCAAAGGGATAAACTCTGCTGAAAACATTGAAACTGAAAAGAAAAAGAAGGATAAGAAAAGAAAGTAAATAGAAAAAGGGACAAAAAGATCATCAAAGAAAAATGCCAATCGAGAGAAAAATGGATTGAAGAATCCAAATAAGAAAAATACTGCAAATAGCTATCTGTGTTCATGAGATGCAGACATTGTAGAAGATTACGAAAATAACTTTGATGAGTGAGAGGAGAGTGAATGAGTTGGCTGTAACGAAATCTATCACGAGACTAATAAAAATGACGATTGGATTCACTGCGTTGCCTGTTCACGATGGTCAAAATTTGGTAATAAGTGTAGTTGTTGCGGTGAGAGAAAGACAGGCTGATGCTTGAACAAAACCAACAGCTCATTAGAAAAGCCAACTTTGAATCAAGATTTGTAATAAACTAATCAAACTGATTAGGACTAAAATATTTTATGCGAGGGCTATTCGGAAAGTAAGGAACGATAGGTCGCGAAATGGAAACCACAGTGAAAATCAAAACTGTTTTATTTGCAATAGTTAGCTACAACTTCCAGCTACTTATCTCCATAGTCACCGATACGATTTAGACGTTTGTCGTAGCGTTGTACCAAATTTCCAGTACCCTTGTTATAGAAGTTAGCCGCCAGTGCTTTCCGCCAATTCTCTACGCTGGCCTACAGCTCGTTGTCTGTGCCAAAGTGTTGTCTTCATAGCCAGCGATTCATGTGAGCAGAGATGAAACTCAGAGGGAGACAATTACGGGCTGTATTGTGGGTAACCAAACATTTCCAACTGAAAACGATGCAGGAGAATCTTCATTGCCCCTACAGAATGCGGTGGATAATTGTCTTAAAGAAGAAAAGGCACGACAGTTATGTAATGTTGGCTGCATAGCTTCAGGCGAAACTTCTCACCAGGCCCTCGTACTTGGCAGGAGACATTATTGTTCTAGGTATCTTTATGTGCTCCCTGTGTGCTCAGAACTAAAACGAACGACGTAACGCGATCGACGGGCATACTAGGGACACTGCCCAACACACGTGTGCAAAACTTCATCGGATTTTCACTGTGGTTTCCATTTTGCGACCGATCGTTCCTTACTTTCCGTATATCCCTCGCAGTATAATTCTGTATTCATTACAACATATCCCAAACGAATAAATGAAATTTTAGTTGACTCTCTTCTGCATGTATAGCCATTTTTTTATCGTTTGTCTCTCCCAGTACACTGTTCCATCATTTCCATACACCTTGGGTGAAATGGACTCATCATGTACATTTTCAATTTATGTTTTCTCTTGTATTTTAAGTGGCAGTGCCTCAATAACATATTGTACGCAAGTTTATTTGGTACTCTATACGAACATGATGTCGGAAGTTAAAAAAGTTGAAAAAATAACAAATTTTATGCCGAAGAAGAAAGTTGTCAAATTCTGCCTGATTTACGCTGTCTTGGTGTCCGTCTTGCCTAATACAAGGGATATTCAGGTTGACGTACATTACAGCTGTTTTAGAAAGGCTTGACACCAACTTGCAACTGGTAAGATAAATTGAAGCAGGTATGTGCTCATGTCATACGTTAGAATCATATCACCCAATAACCAATGGATGACTAAAATATATTAAAATACGGAAAAAATTTTAGTAGTTGGCCTGTATGGGTAAGAAAACGGAAAAAGATATAAATTAATTACATGGCAGGTCTGTGTAGCATATACCAGTGGACAGAAGGCAGGATAAAGTCTGTACATAGTCCGTCGTGTGGTAAATACGCTGGAGGCATCGTTCTTCCTCCTCCGATCTAATACACTGAGCGCCGCTGCACATCATGCCTGCAGTAAGTGCCCGTCTTTTACTGCAGATGGCACTGGTACAATTGTTACTTAAGTGGTACAGTATTACGGTTGTTGCTTTGAAGCCTTTCCAGATATCGTCACATTCTGTATATAGGCAGTAATATAGGAAACTTACGCTACTTTATACTAGCAGTGCCTTTAGTAAAATTGTTAGAAATCAAGCATATGTCGATATATCTAGTGAAGCTAGGTCACATAGTTTTAAGGTTATTACTTTGCATCTAGATATGAAGGGTATTGACATCAATCATTTTGCATTTAGATTATCGTTTTTCTATGTACGTTGTGATGATAGACTGAAATGTGTCATATCCCGAGGTCTAGGTTATGTCCACAAGTACGAGGGGACTTCAGAAACTAAAGTACACATTATTATAGGGGGGTGAAGTAACTTTTACTGAATGCAGTACTACACTTCAAAGTGGCACTTCGAAACATTGTGCCAATAGTTCACTTCCTCGTCGACAGAAGTCCACTCCTTGATGACGGAGCCATTTGACAACCGCTGTGTCTACGCCCTCACCGCCCTAACGCCTGCTGGGACTGCTGAGACATTCTCTCTGTGGTCGATGTCATTGGCCTTCCTCCCCAATGAGCATTAGCCACGTCTGTGAGGCTTTTATCAGACTGTTGGCAGCACTGCACTACTGCATGACGCGACACTCCATATACTGCAAAATTTCACGGTGACTCTGTGTGAAATTTAGAGTTTAGCACACAACAATCGCACTGTACCACTTATATCAACTTTGGAGAACGCTTCCTGTTGTCGCGCCATTTCACTCACACACTGTGATGCACCTGTTAACCATCCAGCAGCAGAACTGTGTCTGCAGGAAATCTAGAAAATATACTCTCGTCAAACAACGCGCAGTGATCTTTGTCTGGGACGACATGCCTCACTTGAAATCTCGTCACATTTTCTTTTAATTTGGCGCGACCTTGTTACAATGATGACAGACGCCTCGCCCAACCAACTCGCCATGCTTTTGTTAACTGCCAGTTCTCCAAAGACATTCTGCAGTCACTTACGAATATCTCCGATGCTCTGATCTTCCGTCAAAATAAATCGAATGACAGCTCTGCGTTTGGAACACTCCTCCGTTATACAGGCTATTTTCAAGGCTACATAATAGATGGGTAGATCGAATTACAAGTGAGGAGGTAGACCATTCGTTTGGGGAAAAAAGAAATTTATAGCGCAACCTGAGGCCTCAAGGAGTCGTAAATGTAGTATTAGATTCAAGTGTAGTTGGTAAGAATTGTAAAGTGATACCGAGGGATGAATACAGCATCCAAGTTCAAATGGGCGTAGATTGCAGTAGTTATTTGGAGATGAAGAGGCTTGAGTAGGGGAGTTGCATCAAGTCAGTCTTTTCTATTGAAGACCACAGCAATATCAACAATGCTTTAGTCAATAATTAACATCAAATACTGTAGCCGCAGATTTTGGAATGTGTCACGATCAGCCTCCTAACAAAAAATATTAAAAAAATAGAGATTACATGAATTGTTTTTGATTTTTATTAATAATATAAAGATTTACTGATGTGGAAGCGGTACTCATAATATGAAAATATTGATTATGACATTCATTATGAAAAGTCGCCTCTACTGCTAGGGTGGGAAACTCTATGCTCACCCCTGTTCACTAGTCTGGGTACTCTGGCATTGGTGTCTCAATATATACAGGGTGAGTCACCTAACATTACCGCTGGATATATTTCGTAAAACACATCAAATACTGACGAACCGGTTCCACAGACCGAACGCGAGGAGAGGGGCTAGTGTAATTGGTTAATACAAACCATACAAAAATGCACGGAAGTATGTTTTTTAACACAAACCTACGTTTTTTTAAATGGAACCACGTTAGTTTTGTTAGCACATCTGAACATACAAACAAATAAGTAATCAGTGCCGTTTGTTGCATTGTAAAATGTTAATTACATCTGGAGATATTGCAACCTAAAGTTGACGCTTGAAACCTCCGACGTTCAGTTGCGTGTTGTAACAAACACGGGCCACGGTCGGCGAGCAGCATCTGCAGGGACATGTTTACGATGGCGACCGTGTTTACGAGTGTGGCTGTAGTGCACTGTTGTGGTTTGGTCTAGCTGTCGCAGTGGCCGCATGTAGCGCTTGCTGCTATTGTTATTCTGCATTCGTCTCCGCACGCAGACCAAATGTAGTACACCGTGTTACCAGACGTCTGTGATAGTGTAGGAAATGTGACCATGGTGTATTCGAACTCTGAAAAGGCGGAGATGATACTCACGTATGGCGAGTGTCGACGAAATGCAGCTGAAGCCTGCAGGGTGTATGCAGAACGGTACCCGGACAGAGAGCATCCAAACGTGCCGCACATTGCAAAACATCTACCGCCAACTGTATGCAACAGGTATGGTCGTAGCACGCAAACGGTTCCGTAACAGGCCCGTCGCAGGAGAAGCGGGTGCAGTTGGTGTGTTAGCTGCTGTTGCCGTGAACCCACACATGAGTACACGGGACATTGCGAGAGCCGGTGGGCTGAGTCAAAGTAGTGTCATGCGCATACTGCATCGTCACCGCTTTCACCCGTTTCATGTGTCGCTACATCAGCAATTATATGGTGATGACTTTAATCATCGAGTGCAATTCTGTCAATGGGCATTAACAGAGAATGCGTTGCAGTTCTACCTGTTTACCGATGAAGCGGGTTTCACAAACCACGGGGCAGTGAATCTACGGAACATGAATTACTGGTCCGTGGACAATCCTCGCTGGCTCAGACAGGTACAGAGACAGCGACCGTGGACTGTCAATGTATGGTGCGGAATCATTGGCGACCACCTCATTGGTACTCACTTCATTGCAGGGGCCCAAACAGCTGCAACATACATCGCGTTTCCACAGAATGATCTGCCAGCGTTGCTCGAAAATGTCCCACTGGAAACGCGTCGACGTATGTGGTATCAGCATGATGGTGCACCTGCACATTCCGCAATTAACATTAGGCTGACCCTTGACAGGATGTTCGACGGGTGTTTCATAGGACGTGGAGGACGCGTAAATTGGCCAGCCCGTTCTCCTGATCTTACACCTCTGGACTTCTTTCTGTGGGGTACGTTAAAGGAGAATGTGTACCGTGATGTGCCTACAACCCCAGAGTATATGAAACAACGTATTGTGGCAGCCTGAGGCGATATTACACCAGATGTACTGCGGCGTGTTCGACATTCATTACGCCAGAGATTGCAATTGTGTGCAGCAAATGATGGCCACCACATTGATCATCTATTGGCCTGACATGTCGGGACACACCTATTCCACTCCGTAATTGAAAACGGAAACCACGCGTGTGCGTGTACCTCACCCCTCATGGTAATGTACATGTGCGTCAGTGAAAAAGACCAATAAAAAGGTGTTAGCATGTGGACGTAATGTGCTGTTCCAGTCTCTTCTGTACCTAAGGTCCATCACCGTTCCCTTTGGATCCCTACGTAATTTGGTGCTCTCCGATACACACGATCGAACAGCGGAGGAGTGGTACTCAAGCGTCAACTTTAGGTTACAATATCTCCGGATGTAATTAACATTTTACAATGCAACAAACGGCACTGATTACGTATTTGTTTATATGTTCAGATGTGCTAACAAAACTAACGGGGTTCCATTTAAAAAAACGAAGGTTTGTGTTAAAAAACATACTTCCGTGCATTTTTTTATGGTTTGTATTAACCAGTTACACTAGCCCCTCTCCTCACGTTCGGTCTGTGGAATCGATTCGTCAGTATTTGATGTGGTTTACGAAACATATCCAGCAGTAATGTAAGGTGAATCACCCTATATATATATATATATATATATATATATATAATATTCTTTACTGTCGTTTCTTGTTAACAATATCGGTTTATTCCCAAGAATTATCAGCTTCCACTTAGTTAATACTAGGCAGATATCCAATCTGCATTTGGATCGCCCCGGGGGGTAGCCGCGTGGTCTCAGGCATCTTGTCACGGTCCAGGCGGCTCCCCCCGTCGGAGGTTCGAATCCTCCCTCGGGCACGGGTGTGTGTGTTGTCCTTAGTGTAAGTTAGTTTAAGTTAGATTAAGTAAGGACCTGAGCAGTTTGGTTCCATAATACATTACCACAAATTCCCAAATTTCCAAATTGCATTTGGATCGCACTTCCTTGACTCTTGTGCAAGACAGGTGTGCAGTATACAGCTGCATCCATTTTCAATAAGCTACCAGAAAAATTCAAAAATCTTAGCAGTAATCCACGCGCTTCCAAACCTAAACTGAAGAGTTTCCTCATGGATCACTTCTTCTATTCTGCCGAAGAGTTACTTGAAAAATTAAGCTGATTCCTGTGTTAAATTGTTGATTATTTAAATTTATGGCTTTTTTGGGTTCATAAACATCTGTTATTACTTTTGTGTTGTAATTTCATCTACTGACACGTTCCATGACCTTCGAGATTTGCTCCTCAATTTGGTCCTGCGAACTAGAGGTGTAAAGTAAAAAAATAAGAATTAATCTTATGTTACTGGATTAAGTGTATCTGAAAAAATTTAAAATGATTGTAGAAAATGGTAGAAGAACTTATTAAAAAAATAAAAACGTTAAAAACTTTTTCAGAATTTTAGAATATAAAGTACGCGACTAGACTACAACATTTACAAAAAGTGGGCTAGAGTATCCCCCCCCCTCCTTTTAGTTTGTATTCCTAGTTTTAAGCTTTACAATAAACATATTTCGATAAAAAATACAGGGTGATTCAAAAAGAATACCACAACTTTAGAAATGTGTATTTAATGAAAGAAACATAATATAACCTTCTGTTATACATCATTACAAAGAGTATTTAAAAAGGTTTTTTTTTCACTCAAAAACAAGTTCAGAGATGTTCAATATGGCCCCCTCCAGACACACGAGCAATATCAACCCGATACTCCAACTCGTTCCACACTCTCTGTAGCATATCAGGCGTAACAGTTTGGATAGCTGCTGTTATTTCTCGTTTCAAATCATCAATGGTGGCTGGAAGAGGTGGCCGAAACACCATATCTTTAACATACCCCCATAAGAAAAAATCGCAGGGGGTAAGATCAGGGCTTCTTGGAGGCCAGTGATGAAGTGCTCTGTCACGGGCTGCCTGGCGGCCGATCCATCGCCTCGGGTAGTTGACGTTCAGGTAGTTACGGACAGATAAGTGCCAATGTGGTGGCGCTTCATCCTGCTGAAATATGAATTATTGTGCTTCTTGTTCGAGCTGAGGGAACAGCCAATTCTCTAACATCTCCAGATACTGTAGTCCAGTTACAGTAGCACCTTCGAAGAAAAAGGGACCAAAAACTTTATTGACTGAAATGGCGAACAAATGTACAACTAATTGAAACTTTATAGCTCCCTTAATTCGCCGACAGATAGTGCTTAGCTCTGCCTTTTGTCGTTGCAGAGTTTTAAATTCCTAAAGTTGTGGTATTCTTTTTTAATCACCCTTTATATTTAGTCAAGTTTACACAACATACCTTGTAGCAATACGTATTTGTATTTATTCCTAATGACGGATTCGTTACAACACCCATTCATTGCTTCAACTGGCATACAATGCAGCTATAACGGAAGACAGCTAAAACATACTGGTTAGAGTTTAGCAGTGTGTAGCAGGTTACGGAGCTGAGCACTACATGCTCGACCTGACACCAAAGGAGGTCCTTGGCCTTGAAGGAGCACGGTCGAGTGGAGCGGTGTTGGAAAGTCGCTGGTGAGCAATGGTGCGGGTGTGTGGCTCGCTGGCCGATTAATTGCTTAATGGGCCATAAAGCGCCTCGAACCGTCCCACCTGGCTGGCACACCCGTGTTCCGCCACGCCGCTTCCCTTTCTGCCCGGAAGACAAAAGGGACTGCCAGCGCAGTAGCCGACAGCAGGGCGATGTTTCTCCAGAGGCACACGTGGCGCGGGGACCCCATCCGTCACCGCCCACGCAGCCCTATCTCTGCCGGCTGAATCACGGCGGTCACCTTTCGGTCATCGCCATCCACGTGGTTGCAAAGCGGAGCAGAACAATGACACCGCCCCGTGAGCCAGACATCATTTTCTGTTTGTATCCGCAAAGTAATCGCCACAGTTAGTGAAAACTTCAACACCAGGGATATATGAGGTTTTAAAATGAACACTGTACCACCAGTACACTCTGAGACAAAAAATAAAAAATAAATAAAATTAGGATGGGAAGGTCGTGCTCAGAACAGACATTTAATCTCAAGTCAGTAACCTACCACAGATTACTTAATTCAAGGGACATTGTAGAAATGTTTGTGGATTTCAAACAGGTTTTTGATTGCGTTGACAGAGAAACTATAGATAAAATAATTCGAGAATTTGGGGTAAAGTCTAAACTGTCAAACCTAATCCGTGAAACGCTTACAGATACAGTCTATAAAGTAAGATTTAAGGGAGAAATTTTACAGCCTTTGAAAATAAAAACATGTGTACTAAACGGTAATGGCCTATTCTCAGCTTTTATTAATAGTGTGTTAGAGAAAAGAGTGGGAATTTAGAACGAAGAAGTTGTTGAGCTCAACATCTCACCTATACGGTAAATGTAAATGTCGTGCGACTAGGGCCTCCCGTTGGGTAGATTCTCCACCTGGTGCAAGTCTTTCGATTTGACGGCACTTCGGCGACTTGCGCGTCGATGAGGATGAAATGATGATGATTAGGACAACACAACACCCAGTCCGCAAGCGGAGAAAAATCTCTGACTCAGTCGGGAATCGAACACGGGCCCTTAGGATTGACAGTCTGTCGCGCTGACCACTGAGCTACCAGGCGCGGACGATCTATACGGCTAGGAAGAGGAAGCAAAAACATCGAAATAAACTGTCTTGCATTTGCAGACGATTTTGCTACACTTTCCGAAAATGTGTTATATGCTATAACACAAATAAATCTCCTTGGAGAAATAGCCACCAGAACTGGTTTAAGAATTTTTGCAGAAAAAACAAAATTTGTAACAAACGTTAACGATGCTCCAAAATTCCTGAAAACATATTGCCCAAATAAAGAGGGCAAAAAATATTCAAATACCTAAAGGAGATAATCCAAGAAAATGCTTTGGGAAAATCTGCAATAGGGGAAAGGTTACATAAAAAAGATCTCTGCTGTAAAAGGTGCCTATCTGAAAATCCAAAAATAAGATATTACAACACAATAGTAAAGCCAAAATGCCTATATGCAAGCGAATGGCTGCCATGAAACTATAATTTAGATAAGTTAGAGATACTAGATAGGTGTATTATAAGGAAAATATTAGGACCACAGCAAAAGGTTGGAAGTTACGAAGTAATGCTGAAATATACCAAGATACAGAAAATATTTCAAACGTAATGAGAAAAAGAAGACTCATGTTTTTTAGACATTTATTTCGAATGAAGGACAGTAGACTAACTAATAAGATTTTCAAATATTTGTCGGGTGAGAAGTCCACAACAAGCTGGGACAACGAAGTAAAAAAGGATTTAGAGAGAATATAAAACAGAAGATATAAACAACAGAGAAGCCTTTCGGGGTAAAGTACTGAAAATGGACGGATTCCAAGGCAGTGTAGCTAAAAAGACTGGTTCACAATGGTCTGAAGACAGTAAGAAGAAACATAGAAAACAGAAGAAAGCATAGTGGAAGAAAAAAGAATCACAAAGAACGAAGAATTGAAATTGGAACGTAGTCCTCAGATGGCCTATTCGCTGCAATTCTCCGAGTGGGATGGAAATCGGTTGATATGATGTAAGAGTACACACAAATAAATTATTACATTTTCATAAAAACTGGATGATTTATTCAAGAGAAAGAGTTTTGCCAATTGAGCAAGTCAATAACGCGCTAGTCCATCTCTGGCCTTTATGTGAGCAGTTATTCGGCTCCGCATTAATTGGTAGAGTAGTAGAATGTCCTCCTGAGGGATATTGTGCCAAATCGTATTCTACTGGCGCGTTGGATGGTCAAAATCCAGAACTGATTTGAGGGCCCTGTTCATTATGCTCCAAAGGTTCTCAATTAGGGAGGCATCCAGCGACCTTGCTCTCCAAGGTAGGATTTGGCAAGCTCAAACAGAAGCAATAGAAACTCTCGCTATGTTTGTGTGGGACATTATCTTGTTGAAATAGGGTTAACTGAAGCGTCCGATTCCACCCGTCGGCTTTGACCCGTGATGTAAGGCTGTTGTGATGTGTGACGTCACGACGGCGCAGAGTATAGTTTGAGAGAGTGGCGTGTTTGTAGGTGTGGTTTTGACGTGATCAGTGGTGCTTGGAATGAAGTGGAAGAAGCCATAAAGAGGATGAAAGGGGGCAAGGCACCAGGTTGGGACGAAGTAACAGTGGATATGATACGAGCGGCAGGACAAGTAGGAACCCAGTGGCTATACAGAGTGCTGAGGGTGGTGTGGAAGGAGAACAGAATTCCTGAGGATTGGAAGAAGGGAATTATAGTCCCGATCTTCAAGAAAGGGGATAAAAGGAGATGTGGAACTACAGAGGAATCACCCTGCTATGCCACTGTGGAAAAATCTATGAAAAGATCCTGGAGAAGAGAATAAGAAGCAGTATTGAAAGTAGACTGCAAGAGGAGCAGTATGGTTTCAGACCGGGAAGATCAACAACGGACCTCATATTTGCGGTAAGGCAACTGCAGGAAAGGCACTATGAGTACGGGAAGGACTTAATCATGGCCTTTTTAGATATTGAGAAGGCGTATGACAGTATCTGTAGGGACAAGATCTAGGATGTGCTGAACGCAAAAGGGATAGATGAAGAGATAACACGAAAAGTCAGAAAAATGTATGAGGGAAGTGAGAGTTGTGTGAAAGTGGGGAGGGAACGTACTGCATGGTTCAAGCTGGAAAATGGGCTGCGACAGGGAAGTGCACTTTCGCCTTTATTGTTTATTATTGTTATGGATGAAATCCTACAGCAAGTATCAGATGCAATTGGAGATCATAAAATGAAAGCAGTGCTTTTTGCCGATGACCTGACGTTATGGGGAAATTGCGAGAAGGAGATGCAAGAGAAGTTAGATGTATGGGAGGCAACGGCAGCACAATATGGAATGCATTTCTCTGCAAAGAAAAGTGAAATAATTGTCACAACAAGGAAGAAGAATAGGCCAAATGTGGATATAACTTGTGGAGGGGAAAAACTACAAGTGGTAGAGAACTTCAAGTACCTGGGAAGCATGATTGAAAGTAAGGGGGGAAACGCAATGGAAATAAATGAAAGGTGCAGAAAAGCAGAGCAGTTCTACAAATGCATTAGGGGGCTTATTTGGAGCAAGGAGGTGCCACAGAAATCCAAGGGAATTATATACCGAACCTACTTTGTCCCCATATTGGCATACGGAAGTGAGACATGGGTAATGCACAAAAGCGACAAAAGTAGAATACAGGCTAGTGAAATGAAGTTCCAGAGGAGCAGGTTGAGTGTAACAAGACGAGACAGATTGCGAAATGTGTATGAGAGGGAAAGACTAAAGGAGGAACCAGTACAGGACAGGATAGAAAAATCAAGACTGCAGTGGTATGGACACATGAAGAGAATGGATGAGGGAAGAATTCCAAAGAGGATGTTTGATCTGCAACTGGAGGGGAAGAGGCCCAGAGGAAGACCAAGAGATAGATGGGTGAAGGGAGTGAAGGAATGTGTGACGAGAAGAGGAGAGAACTGGACGAAGGTGGAAGAGGGGGAATGGTGGAAAGACAGAACACGATGGAGTGGCTTGTGTTCCCGACAGACCCAGCCAGTGGCTGGAAACTGTCCAAGATGAAGAAGTGGTGCTCTCTGGTGGTGTGTTTTTGTGTTGTGTGTTAGGTGATGCTTTTGGTTTAGTTTGCGTGTGTGGCGTTTTACAGGTGGCGTATTGTTGTCGTCGGTGGTCCTCTCTGGTGGAGTGTTTATGGGTAGCGTTTTATGTGGCGTATGGGTTTCATTTGCCTGATAGCATTGCACGTGTGTGGTTGCTGTGCTTTCAGCGGAATATTTTTCGGTGAGTTAATGATTTTGGTTTTCTTATGTCGACGTTATTGTAGCTTCTTTTCCGTTCGTCGTGTGTGAATTTTGGTAAATCGCTTTGTTTATGTCTTTGGTAGGGGTGGATATGACTGACAAGGACAACAGTTTTTGGTTGTCGGTGATGATGGGGGACAGTGCGTTGTCTCTAATAAAATTTCTTCAGCTATTCGGCCTGTTGGCTGAAATCGTGAAGCGTTCAATGTGTCGTGAAGAAATAAGGCTTGCTAAAGTTCCGGCGTTTCGGATCAGGGACGGCTGTGTGTGGAGATGTCGTAAGGATAACAGGTCAAGGGAAGTGTTCGATTCCAATTTTGTTGGTTTGTTGTGCTTCTTGAGATAGTGATGATTGTGGACGTGGTTGTAGTTTTGGGTTTCATGATTTGGTATCGGTAGTTTCTGTTGACCTCATGAGTCTAAATTTAATTGTGCTCCATCTCTCTCACTTAAAACATGTGGCCCATCCCTCCCAAACAATAACGCTGATCCATCTCTCCCGATTGTCTAGGAGATATGGACCATCCCGACTTCTATATCTAGGTAGCGAACTCGGTGGCCATTTTAGGTTAGTTTCATGCTTAAACATTTGTCAAGCTCGCAGTAAAAACTTGCATCAGCATTGTGCAAACTAAACCTTAATACTGATAAATCATGTAACTACCCGACAAATCTTTCCGGCTTACCAAAAGTAATACGAAAATGGCAGCAATACTACTGCACCACATTTGTTCACAAATGAACTTCCTCGCGTGTAACAGGAGTTGCTGTCCAGCGCTGCGTTTGTGAAATACGCCACTGACCCATCTCTCCCATCTCTCGAACTCACCGTATATAAAGCAATAAAGTCAGCTCTGCAACCTAGACTGTTTCCACCACATTTTGCATACTAGTTGCTGTAGCAATACGCACACCGTGTATTGCAAATCCTGGCGCACATACGGTGTAGCACGCAACGTCTTAACGTCAGGGGTCGGTGTCGACGGGTATCGTGCAGGTTCCACCCACCCTGAAAGTCGCCTCGGATGCGGGAAGTGTAAACGCAGTAAAGCTGCTGCGCAGCTGGGGAGTTCATTGCACCCGAGGTCCCTTCCGGCAGAATTTAGCAGTAATGTCCGTCAGGACGCGACAAGCGCGTTTAGTCTGCAGAAACAACGGGGCCCTGTTAGGCGCCGGCGCCAGTCGCAGCTGCGGGGGTGGGGCAGGGTTTATCTACTGTGCGACCGCCTTGTTAGCTGAGCCCCGTAACCGGCAGCTGCCTGCACTAGCTCCCAGGCCCCCTCATTCCGGCGCCCGGCTCTTCCCTCATCAGTACGCGGAACGCTTCCCGCAAACTGTTAAAGAGCTGACCAAGTTCGGGGAAGCTTCTCAACGTGCCCTTCGCCAGCGACAGGTTGTATGTTGTGCTGATTGGCTAATGCTCATGATGACGCAAGGCAGACATCTTAGCTGTTAAGAGGCTTACGATGGGACCACGAGGCCTGTTAGTCACGGATTTTGGTGGGACTTCGGTGCGTGTAAAATGTAAACTTCCACGCACGAAAATATCACAATTAATAAAATGTTTCCGGCTGTTATGTCGTGGTCGAACTTCCGCAGATGAGGACGAAATATTGAGATTTAAGGTGAAATCCATTCCACCATGGCAAGGTAGCCAAGAACATTTTATTAACTGTGAGACTTAGGTCGTTGTGCAACGGGAATTCCACTGTTAAATTCAGTGCGGAGGGCGGATAGATGGAAAGAGTACAGTAAAGGTCTGTATGAGGGGGAAGACTCATCTGATGAGGAAACAGGAGTCGATAGATAAGAGACAGGGGATCCACTGTTAGAATAAGAAAAGAGCTTTGGAAGACATAAAATCGAATACGGCAGAAGGGACAGATAACATTCCATCAAAATTTTTAAAACCACTGGGGCAAGTGGCAATAAAACGTGGTGTGTAGAATGTATGAGACCGGCGATATACCATCTGACTTTGTGATAAGCATCATACACATAATTCCAAATAAACCTAACATAAGCATTGGTGATTACGAAGTAGACGAAGTTACGGAATTCTGGTACCGAGGTAGCAAAAAATCCCTGACGGACAGAGCAAGGAGGACATAAAATCAGACTATAACTGGTAAAAAGGGCATTTCTGGCCAAGAACAGTCTGCTGGTATCAAATATAGGTCTTCATTTGAGTAACAAATTTCTGAGAATGTACGTTTGGAGCACAGCATTATATGATAGTGAAACAAAAAAAAGAAGAGAATCGAAGTATTTGAGATGCGGTGTTACGGAAGAATGTGGAAAATTAGGTGGACTGATAATGCAATAATATACGAGGTTTCCCGGAGAATCGGCGAGGAAAGGAATACAAGGAAAACACAGACAAGCAGAACGGGCAGTTTGGTAGGACACGAATTAAGACGTCAGGGAATAGTTTCCAGGGTACTAGAGGGAGCTGTAGGAGATAAAAACTGTAGAGGAAAACAGATATCTGGATACGTTCAGCAAATATTTTAGAATGTACGATTATGTTCCAAGTACTAATCTGAGATGAAGAGATTGGCACAGGAGAGGAATTCGTCGCGGGCTGCATCAAATAAGTCAGAAGACTGACGACTCAGAACATGGTATGTTGTAGGTGACCTGTCCTGAATACCTGGTTAGCGGCTTTTCGAGAGACAGACCCTAGTTGCCATAAAATTAACGCAGAAGTTTTTCACGTACATCCAGTACACGCAACGTTACTTATATTTGACCAGTGAGCGCAGCGCAGCGACCAGGAATCAGGCTACCATCATATCCTGCCTGTGTACTTTTTTCAGTTTCATCGTATTGAGTGTTATTAAACAGTATATGTAATGCAAAAGTACTCAAAAATAATCATTTTCATCACAGTACGAGGTACATGAGAAAACTAGTTAGATTTATATTTTATTTACCAAAGTTTTTATTTCTTTTTTTGTTTTCTTCAAACAATACGTTTGCCCCCTTAAAAGTAATTCTCTTAGTTATACACCGGGGGACTCGTTCCCAGGCCTGGTAGCATCGTTGAAAGGCGTCAACTGGTAGGGCGTTTAACGTGTCAGTCATATTGTTTTCAATGTTCTCCAGAGTCTTAAAATGACATCATTTTACGACATTTTTCAATTTCGAGGAAAGAAAAACGTCACAGGGAGTCAGGTCAGATGAACTACGGGGCTGTGGAACAACAGCGATACCTTTTGAGGTAAAAAATTCCGTGCTGGAAGTGGCTGTGTGATATGGGGCGTTGTCACGATGCAGCATCGACTTGTCTGCAGTGTCCGGTCTCACTTGATTCACCCTTTTTCTCAGCCTTTCAAGGACATCTTTGTCAAGCAGTTGTTTGACATTTGTCCTGGAGGTACTAATTCTTTATGGACGATACCCCTACCGTCATGGTTTCGGTCTTTTAATTTGATCATTCGGGCTTTTTTCGATCAAGAACTGTCTCAGTGTGACACTCCTCACTTTGCTGCTTTGTCTCAGGATCACATTAAAAATCCAGGATTCATCACCTGTGATCACACTACTGAACCATCCGTGGTCAGTGGCCGTCTTCTCAAGATGATCAACGGACGCCTCTCTTCGATTATCCTTCTGCTCAGTTGTGAGGTTGCTAGACACCATATTTGGCACAAGCCTTTCGCTTGTACAAATCTTCGGTCAAAATTTGATGCACGGTGGAAGTGTTTAAGGCTAAGAGGTCACCTATCACCCTTTTTAAAATGGTTCAAATGGCTCTGAGCACTATGGGACCGTAGCAGTCGCACGGTTCCGGACTGCGCGCCTAGAACCGCGAGACCACTGCGGCCGGCTCACCCTTTTTATTAAACGTCATTATAATCTCAGAAGAAGACGCAGACGTTCATTGTTTTTGTTGATTTTTTAAGTTGAAGCTCTCCCTCAGTGAGTTTCATCTTTTACATTTTCTCTGCAGTCCAAAAATGATTAGGGCCAACGAGAAGCTTGTGCTCTTGTAAGGAATGTTCCCCATAAGCCTATTTCGCTTTTCAAATGTCAAACTCGCGGCTTCTCGAAGTTTAACTCGAAACCTCATTGCATAACCTTGATCTAAATTCCGCTGTTCCATTTTTGTGACACACAACGGAAACACAACTTCACTGATGGCACTTTCAAAAATCACCTGATGGCTGTACGGAGCTGAAACTCGGACTGAGCATGTGAAAAGGATAAACACATGGGTCTCCACAAGTAGAACAACACAGCGTTGCCACATCTCTTGCACTCTTGTCTGTCTCATTCATTTTCTCACACACCTCCTAAATTCCTTAATAAATCAATCATTAGTCCAAACTTCCTTCAAATGTGTATTCCGTGTGTTATAGAATATAGTAGATCTATTAAATCAACCACAATGATGATTTGTTTTTAGGCCAACAAATCTTGTACCGTGCTGGATATCGCACCTCCAGTTGCAATGGAATCAGCGGAAATCGTGCTCAGGATGTAATTGTGAGGAGGTTCATATAGTTAGGCAATTTTTGGGGGGTATCTGGTGCTGTTAGTGAGTTCGCCCTTCAGTTGTTCATCACACTCCTCAATTTCTGATGGATCTTCTGCTGGCCGTTGTGGCCGAGCTGTTCTAGGCGCTCCAGTCTGGAACCGCGCTGCTGCTAAGGTCGCAGGTTCTTATCGTGCCTTGGGCATGGATGTGTGTGATGTCCTTAGGTTAGTTAGGTTTAAGTAGTTCTAAGTCTAGGGGACTTGCTTCTTCCGTTTCACTCTACTCATTTTGACACCCAATGCATTAACGAAGTGTTGCGAGCGGCTGATGCTGGTGACGGATGGCAGCTGCAGATTTACAGGGTCTAGGAATTCCGTAACGGTCCGTGAGGCGGAGGGGATCACAAGAGGCGAGGTCACACTAGGAAACGCACAAAACGAACTTTGTTGAAATATTTGGAATTCAAATGACTAAGTACAAACGGAATACACATTTGAAGGTAGTTCCTGTTATAACTGATGTATTAATGAAATTACTGCGGCGAAAATGTACATTTTTGAATGATTTTGCAGGATATTGCATTTTGTGATATTCTGTATGATTAAATTCCTCCCAATACTAAATTGCTGATCCTGTGGCGTCTCGGAATAAATCCCATCAACTGAGCCTTTCTTGTCGTCAAGTTGTGCCAAAAATTATTTTTCTCCCCAATTCAGTTCAGTGTCTTCTCACGAGTTACATGATCTACCCACCTTATCATCAGAATTTTTCTGTGGCACCACTTTTCAAAACCTTATATTCTCTTCTTGCCTAAACTTTCTAAAGTCAATGTTTCACTTCCATACATGGCTACACTCCAGTCAAATACCTTCAGAAAAGACTTCCTATCACTATATTTGATGTTAGCAAATTTCTCTTCTTCAGCAATGCTTATCTTGCCACTGCCATTCTACATTTTATATCCTCCCTACTTCGGCCATCATCAGTTATTTTTCTGCCCAAACAGCAAAATGGATCTACTACTCTAAGTGTCTCGTTTCCTAATCTATTTACCTCACCATCTTCTGATTTAATTCGACTACATTCCATTACTTTTGTTTTGAATGTGTTGCTGTTCATACTATATCCTCCTTCCAAGAAACTGTGCATTTCGTTCAACTGTTCTTCCAAGTCCTTTGCTGTCTCTCACAGAATTCCAGTGTCATCGACAAACATGAAAGTTTTTATTTATTCTCCCCGGACTTTAAATCATTCTCCACACTTTGGTTTCCTTTATTGCTTGCTCACAGCTCACAAACTTGTCTCATTCACTTCTGAACCACTGCTTTCCATTCATGCGCTTCGACTCTTATAACTGCCGTCTGGTTTTGATACAAGTTGTAAATATCCTTCCGCTCCTTGTATTTTACCCCTGCTACCTTCAGACAACAATGTCAAACGTTTTCTCTAAGTCTACACATGCTGTAATCGTAGTTTTGCCTTTCTTTAACTTATCTTCTAAGATAAGCCGTAGTGTCAGTGTTGCCTTGCGTGTTCCTAAGATTCCCCAGAATACTAACTGATCTTCCCTGAGGTCTGAGGGCTGCTTCTTCTTGTTTTTCCATTCTTCTGTAATGAATTCGATTTAATATTTTGCAAATATGACTAATTAAACTAGTAGTTCAAATTTTCATACCTGTCAGTAACTGCTTTCACTGGGATTGGAATCACTACATTCTTCTGGAGGTCTGGTGGTATTTCACCTGTCTCATACATATTGCATACCAGATGTTGCAGTTTTGTCATACCTGGCTCTCCCAAGGCTATTTTATTTATTTAATCGTATGGCTAGGGCCCCCCGTCGGGCAGACCTTTCGCCGGGTGCCGGTCTTTCAATTTGACGCCACTTCAGCGACCTGCAGTCGATGAGGATGATAGGATGATGATGAGGGCAGCACAACACCCAGTCCCTGGGCGGAGAAAATTCCCCGTCCCAGCCGGGAATCGAACCCGGCGCAGAGGATTGACAGTCTGTCACGATGACCATTCAGATACCGAGGGCGGACGCCCAAGGCTATCAATAGTTCCGACGAAACGTCATCTATTCCTGGGGCCTTGAATCGACTTTAAATGGTCTGTCAATTTCTTGTCGCAGGATTGTATTTTCTATTTCGTTTCCATCTGCGTCCTCTTCCTTTAATTTGCCTTCAAGTTCGTCTCCCTTGTGTAGAAGCTATGTATATTCCTTCCACCTTTTACCTTTCCCTTCTTTGCTTAGGACTGGTTTTCCATCTGAGCTCTTGATATTCATACGCCAGCTTCTCTTTCCTCCAGAGACCTCTTTAACTTTTCACTTCCTGTCAAACTCATTTTTCAGACGTTTCTGTTCCCTTCCTCCTGCTTAATTTGCTGCATTATTATATTTTCCCCTTTCATCAGTTAAATTTAATATCTCTTGTGTTATACAGCGTCCTCTACTAGACCTTGTCTTTTTACTAACTTGATCCTCCGCTGCCTTCGCTATTTCATCTCTCAAACCTATCCATTCACCTTCCTTTCCCTTTTCTAGTCAACCGTTGCCTAAATCTCGCTCTGTATCTCTGAACAACTTCTCGTTCTTTGAACTTATCCAGGTTCGCTCTCCTTAATTTCTTACTTTCTTGTGGACAATAACATTGGGAAATGGATCTTTCCGCCAAGGCTTCAGATCTGGATCTAATGGAAAATCTTTGGGATGAGTTAGAACGTTGAACTCCCTCAAGACTCTAACTGTCTTCTGTGACTTCAGCTCTTGAGGAAGATGCGCTGGCATTCCTCCTCAGACATTCAACCAGCTCGCAGAATGTGTCTGCAGTATGTTTCAAGAAAGAATAAAGCCGAAGGACGGATATCATCCACATGAAACTCCACTACTGTGTCAGGATAGTTTAGATGAGATACCGTATAGTCTGTGTACGCCAGTATCTCTGCTGTTTTAAAGTTTGAAACCAGCATCCAAGTCACAGGATCGAAGGCAAAAATCCGAACCTCTGCCACTATGCAGTGTGCGTTGTGGAAGCAACAGTTACACTTTTTGTCATTTATAGATGAAATCACGCATTGTCTTTAACAATTGGACAACTAGATGCATTACTGTCACATATGTAGTAGCACAGTTAACATAATTTCTCCGAAATTATCAATATTAATGCTGTCATTATCGTTCCTCATTTGGTCAGGTGAAAGGGTGAAGAATAGTTCGAAACACTGTATTGACAGTTCTTTCTATTTATAAACGTCAGACTCCCGTCGGAGGTTCGAGTCCTCTCTCGGGCATGTGTGTGTGTGTGTGTGTGTGTGTGTGTGTGTGTGTGTGTGTGTTGTTCTTAGCATAAGTTAGTTTAAGTAGTGTGTGAGTTAGGGACTGATGGCCTCAGCAGATTGGTCCCTTAGAAATTCACACACGTTTGAACATTTTATAAACGTCAGAATTCTAAACACGTTATGTGGCAGAAGTGCTGTTCCAAGGCCCTTTCCAATGACACACGAAAAAACAATGTTCCATTAAAAATAAATCTGATGTGTCATTTCGGGAGCTACAACCATTGAAAATTATTTGCCTGAATAAATTCGCAAAATAGTCCGCTGTAACTTGGCGAGAAGTATCCGTCAAAATATTTACTCGTTCTGGATATATCTGTGGTGGCCAGTTATAGCCACCTCGCCCTTTGTAACAGACAAGCCCAGATGCCTATCAACACGCGTGTTAGTGCATACTAACGACACGCGTCTTGCCCTGTACCCAACAAGATGGAGATCGTAGTGCGCAGAAAAGGCAAAGTGAACATCAGATTGCTGTTGGTGATGAACATCCACAAAAGCAAAATGAGAGAGATTCAGAAGTATAGAGAGAAGCACCGCCTATTTTATTTCTTTAGGTACAATACACGAAGGAAATAGGAGGGAGGGTAAAATGATTTTGATGTACGTTGTCCACGCAGTAAGTAGCCGGAAAAGTTGTACAAAAAGCCACTGTTGGATGAGCGCACCATATTGTTCATAACCGACTGATGTTCAAGAAAGTGCGTGCGAGGTGGGTTGCAAAACAGGTGACATCAGAAATGTAAAGAAAGGTGCACGGATGTGTGCTAGGAGACCTGACGTACGTCTGCTAGCCCACCCCCCCCTCCCCCATGGTCCATGAATGTAGCACCTTCAGAGCATAATATTTTTAACTCACTGAAACAAGCTTCTAGTGGCTCAAGGTCTGGCGATGATGAGCAAATACAGGCGGCAGTGTACAACAGGTTGCGCACATGCCCCTACGAATTCTTTGTACATGGAACTGAGAAGCTTGTCCAGTGCTGGTGGAAATGCGCAGAACCTGAGGGAAATTACATTGAAAAAACAAGTAAGAGTTGTATTCCATTCTCATAAAACATTCTTTAAGAAAAATCCCAGTTTTTTACTGATCAACCCTGCACAGTGACCTCTCGGATACATAGATAAAAACGAGAGGAGACATCCTTACACTTGATTATTATGAAAATTTTAATTGTGCAATATGCAACTACACATATCAAAAAAAGTTTTGCATCACCCCAGTTCCCAGAACTCCTGAAGATAGAAATTAACTGTGGGTATCGTGTCACAGACTTAGTCCCTTTGACTGTCCAGAGATGTCACTGAACCCGGACCAAAGATGTAAACAACTATGAATGAGCAGCGTCTATTAGACGGAGGGGGTCCGACAGCCGATCAGTTCCAGTTATTCCACATGGGAGGAGGTACACGGCTCGTGTTGCCTAGACGGTCAATACCGCGGTTCGATCGCGTTCGCGTTGTTACTTTGTGCCGGGAAGGTCTCTCCACAAGATAAGTGTCAAGGCGTCTCGGAGTGAACCAAAGCGATGTTGTTCGGACATGGAGGAGATACAGAGAGACAGGAACGGTCGATGACATGCCTCGTTCAGGTCGTCCAAGGGCTACTACTGCAGTGGATGACCGCTACCTTCGCATTATGGCTCGGAGGAACTCTGACAGTTACACCATCATGTAGAATAGTGATTTCCGTGCAGCCACTGGACGTCGTGTTACGACTTAAACTGTGCGCAATAGGCTGCATGATTCGCAACTTCACTACCGACGTCCATGGCGAGGTCCATCTTTGCAACCATGACAGCATGCAGCGCGGTACAGAAGGGCCCAACAACATGCCGCCGATGATTCTTATCTCATTCTCTTCACGGATGAATGCCGCATATGCTTTCAAGCAGACAATCGTCAGAGACGTGTTTGGAGGCAACCCGGTCAAGCAGAACGCCTTAGACACACTGTCCAGCCTGTGCAGCGAGGTGGATGTTCCCTGCTGTTTTGGGGTGTCATTATGTGGGGCCGACGTACGCCGCTGGTGGTCATGGAAGGCGCCGTGACGGCTATGCGATACCTTAATATCGTCTTCCGATCGATAGTGCAACCATATCGGCAGCATATTGTGATTGACTTCCTTCAGGATAACGACATCGATCGACTAGAGTGGTCGGCATGTTCTCCAGACATGAACCCTATCGAACTTGCCTGGGATGGATTGCAAAGGCCTGCTTAGGGACGACATTAACCGCCGTTGAGGAGTAGGACAATCAGGGTCAATAGTGCCTTTATGAACTTGTGGATAGTATTCCACGACGAATACAGGAATGCATCAATGCAAGAGGACGTGCTACTGGGTATTAGAAGTACCGGTGTGTACAGCAGCCTGGATCACCACCTCTGGAGGTCTCGCTGTATGGTGGTACAACATGCAGTGTGTGGTTTTAATGAGCAAACACAGGGCGGAAATGATGTTTTTGTTGACTCCTATCGCAATTTACCGTACAGGTTCCGAAACTCTCGGAACCGAGGTGAAGCTAAACTATTTTTGATGTGTGTACATTGTTACTTTGTGCTTTCAACTTCAGTATTAACAGGGTGACAATTATTGAACTATATGAAAAAAAAAGAGTTACGAACTGTGGTGTGCACACACTTTATTCAACATGTAAACGTTACTACAGATATTCGGATTTAGTTATGACATCTTCGATATGCCTGTCATTTTCGGCGATGATGTGGCGGAGACGAATAATGAAATTCTGCATGACCCGCTGAAGTGCTGGAACATCGATGCTGTCGATGACCTCCTGGATGACTGTTTTCAGCTCAGCAATGGTTTTAGAGTTATTGCTGTACATCTTGTCATTAATATAGCCCCACAAAATGGAATCGCATGTGTTCAGATTCGGAGAATATGGTGGACATTCGAGGCCCATGCCAGTGGCATCTGGGTACCCCAGAGCCAGAACGTGTAGCGAAAATTTTCCTTCCGGACATCAAACTCTCTCCTGCTCCGATTGGGTTGAGCTCCGTCTTGCATGAACCACGTCTTGTCGGAATCAGAGTCACTTTGGATAATGGGGATGAAATCATCTTCGAAAACCTTCACGTACCATTTGGTAGTCACCGTGCCGTCAAGGAATACCGCATCGATTATGCTGTGACTGGACATCGCACACCACACAGTCACCCGATGAGGGTGAACAGACTTCTCGATCGCGAAATGCGAATTCCTAGTCCCCCAAACGCTCCAGTTTTCCTTTTTGACGAACCCATCCAAATGAAAGTGGGCTTCATGGCATGCACATACTAACATTCATCATGTCCAGTGGCCAACCGTGACGTCTGAACTTCGTAACGCAAACCGTTCAAAAGTTATGACGATTTTATTTCATACAGTTCAATAACTGTCACTCTGTATTTTTGCCCCAAAAGAAGTATCTCAGATTTAGGGGAGTTTCGAGTTGGATGTCTTGTGCGACAAGGTCTTTCTTTCTCCCCAAGAGAGTGATAATGACTTTTCTTGTTACTCAAGGTATGGGGCAGCCAGTCTCTTTAAGTTGGTAATGGCGTCGTATTTGAGTGAACTGCTATGCTGGTACCAGTGTTCAAGGTTGGCTACTTTTGCCCCAAACTGACTTGTGTGGGAGTGAAAAACACTTCTGACATTCCACTCACTTTCACATTCATCAGACATCAATAAAAACACCCTGTGAGTGCGTTAGTGTCTTTGGAATAAATTAATGGGGTAGGAGTGAAGCCTTATTCTACGACAGATCACATTGGTGTTTAGCTGTACAAAATTGGCTTATTTACCGTATTATTGACAATGAAGCACACTGGTTTTCAGAGAGTGTGACATGACAATATGAGGACTATTGTCAAGATAACGTATTACGTCCTGATTAGCAGAAATAAAACTGAGCACAACAATATCAAATTCAAATAGAAGGGTCTTTTCAAGTTTTTTCTTACATCTAGACAGTGAAGCACTGTCTGAGCTGGCCAATATTACGTCAAATCATCCTATTCCAGGTTCTAAGTGCGGTACTATTTAGAATGACAATCAAGTCTACGGATGACGGTTAGTTTTGGAGACAAGATTTGCAAAAAATTACTCAAGATTGCTCGTGTTCACAGTGGACGCAAGCTGGTGATCCAATATTTTTATGCCTCTCCCAGTGGAATTTACCTTTAGCTGTGATGTGTTGTCAGCTGAATGACTGCCCTCGCCCTCTGATATTCCTATAAAAAGCTAATCAAAATCATTACTGATTTTTTTTTCAGCTGAAACTGCCCTATGTTTCTTGTTTGGTGAGAAACCATGCACTCATCCATATCCTGGAAAATATCGCGATATGCACGTGCATAGATGGGGCAGCGTGTATACTCCAGCGCCCTCTCAGTTCTCGCAAGAACAATTAACTACATGGCTGTTTAGTTTCTCCACTATCGGAGCTCAACGACTCTTCAGCTAATTTCTAACTGAATGTCAGCCAAAGTCAACGCAGTGTTCACACAAAGTTCCTCTTTTTGCGTCGTGCAGATCATGATACGCCCTGATCTACACTTGGCACTGGTTCAGAGGAGAGTCCCCGAGGTTTTCGGTATTCTGTCTTTCGTAGCAAACTGTCTCCCAACTGTGTTCATTCATACTTTGCGTCATTGCTTTTAGACCAATGGGAGCGTTCGTTCCATCTCAGGGAAACTATCCCGCCAATCACAAAGGGCGTACCTTCAAACTGTGCCGTAATCTCGCCATTTCTACTCCTTCCCAGTTTCTTTCAGCGAATCGGACATTTTTTGCCTGCTCCTGACGCCTAAAAGCTACACGCGTATATAACAAGAGCACCACAGACCTTTCATGTGACCGGAAATCCTCTTTTAACTGTGTCTCAGGCCGGTTTGTATCCATCTGGAAATTCCACAACGCAATTTTCTAAAGAATTTATCTGTCACAGGCAGAGGTTGGTCGTCACCTGCTTCCTTCGATGTACCACCTGGTGCATTTGCCATCTTCCTCGCCATGGGCCTGTTAAAAGCCTTTCACTGTACGCTGGTCGTGGCTTGAGGGATGGAGTCTGCTCATTGTAACCACATTGTCCTAAAAATATCCGAAAAAACAAACACTGTAATTCAAAATATATGTATATATGAGCGAGGACTACTCTAGGTACATTCAGAGCGGATGCGACATATCTTCCGAAGCCCTGCGGGGCTTAAGTGAATGCTACGAGCAGTTGGGCTAATGGAAGGGGAACTATTTGCGCGTGGCAGGTTGTGAATTTGGATCGACCGTGAAGCGTGTGGGGATGGCAGATGCGAATAAGGCCGCCGTTCTAGAGAAGCAGGGCATCCTGGTTCGAATCACGTCCGACAAACATTTTCAGTCTTTGCCACTGATTTATTTCAGTGCCCACAAGGCGGCTGAATACTTGTTTCTCATAATACTGTATTAAGTGCATGTTTGATGAACAAAATCGCAATGTGCGCTTCCAGGCCCAGAACGTTTCATCTTGCCTAAGCAGCCGTGTGCGATGGTGAGGTGCGATAGGGCTGCCGCCCAGTGCTCGCCACTGGCTGAACTACTGTACGTATAGCCTACGGGCGCACAACCACACTGTGCTGTACCAGAATCTCTGGAGGGGCAGCTGCTCCAGCCAGCGGTTTACGGGCCATTCGCTGCAGCGCGCAGCGGCGTCCAAGGAAATGGCTGTCCTCTGATGCTCATTAAAAGTGGATGAAACACGGATAACTACGGTCGACCGACCGGGGCGGGCCGCGATAAAATGGAAATGGAAAGGGGGTGAGTGCACGGAGGGAGGCACGGCGGAATAACAGGCAGCCCGGCCGCGACAAAGTGCTCCCACTGCGGTGAGGGCGGAGCTGTGCCACGCCGGCCACACGGCCACTCTGCAGCCCTGCCACAGCTACCCTGCTCCAACCATCCCACTAGTTTCTCCCGCAGCACTGCCTTCCAAACTATATGGGACCATTACGGTTGACTGTAATCGGGCATCAGCTAGAATTCGCCCTTCCCCAACATCACCAACACTAGCGCTTAAATTTTACGAAATTTCAGTCAGCCACCAACTTTCTCCTCCGAATGCGACAATATTTCATTGACGCCCACTTATATAGGGATAATTGATCATGGTTAAAAAATGGTTCAAATGGCTCTAAACACTATGGGACTTACATTTGAGGTCATCAGTCCCCCTAGACTTAGAGCTACTTAAACTAACTAAGCTAAGGACATCACACACATCCATGCCCGAGGCAGGATTCGAACCTGCGACCGTAGCAGCAGCGCGGTTCCAGACTGAAGCGCCTAGAGCCGCTCGCCCACAGCGGCCGGCTTCGTAACAAGCGTAGAAAAGATTAAAAGTCAACATTTGTAGAAGAAGACAGATCATTTTTGTATATAATGCATCGTTTCTCTTGTGTTTTTTTTTTTCTTCGCCTTCTTCAGTTTTCTCAATTAAAAATAACTTGAGGTATATTTGTCTTGCCCTTTGTTAGAAATTTGTCATAAAAAAGCGAAAGCCACAGTTTTTGGAGCTATGTAGCTGGTATAGCTTGAATTCTCTTTCAGCATCCTAACTGGTTACTGGATAAATATCCTGATAATTTATCAGCTGACTCGTGAACAGGAAATCTTGATAAGGTGCCTTAACTGCTTCTGCTGACAGAAACCAGGCTCGGTCGTACACGCGTGCAAGAAAAATTCCATTCTTGTTAATGAGTTCTTCTCATTATCAGTGAAGTCAAACTGATCTTAAAGTACGTATAGCTTGAATGGATACAAGCCCTTTGCATTCACCTAGAATGAGTTACAGCTCCTCGTATGTTGAACGACGTCACATTCTTTCGAATGCTTCCGTGAAACATCACCGTTAACTTCAATAGTTCTTGGTAATCATTTCGCGGTTGTTTCTGCGTAGAAAGTTGGTTTCCAAGAAATCCAACAATAATAGACCACACCTCACCAGATACTTCACTGCAGCCGGATATGTAAGCGTTCTTGTCCAGTTTCGACCAAGTTATTAAACATTTTTTGAAAAGTTTCATGTCCAAGCCCCGTCAGTGAGTCGAAACAAGTCCTCAACATCAATTTAAAAGATATTATGATGGCAGCGGAACATAACAGGTCAGGACTAAACAATTTTTCTAGTTTTATACATCCGATATTTATTCGGCTTTTGCTTCTTACTGTTGTTTCACAGCAAAGTGCCTAAATTTTGCCAGTTAAATACCACTTCTCTATCGCCTGGTAAACAGGTCTTGGTCTTCTCCAGAAGATGTAAAGATTTCAGGGACTCCCAATAATTGATCCTTGCCTTGAAAGGGTACTAATACTGCCCGTCTGTCTACCTTTAGCACTGGGGCAACTTTCTATTCATCGCAAATAATAACACACTACAGAATCACTACGAAACCCACTGACAATACCACAGTAGTATCTTTGTTTGGTTCTAGGTGTTCGCCGCTAGGCTGCAGCACACTGCAGTCAATAAAAGGAAGAGGCCACTTTTACTCCCGCCTGGCTACTACAGCCGTCTATACAAACGCTATTAATGTTTTACTACTAATAAAATTGTTACGTTTATTATCTTTTAGATGTTAGAATTAAAGTCTTAAACATGGTTATTAAAAATAAGTATCTCCAATAAAACGTCCCATCAACATCGAGGTCATTAGAGATGGAGCACAAGCTCGTACTGTTTCAAGCGTGGGGCAGAAAAGAGGTCATACCGTTTCAAATGAACTGTGCCGGCGTTTCACTGAAGTGCTATAGGGGAATCATGAAAAACCTAAATCAGGATGCAGGGACGAGAATTTGAACAGTCGTCCTTCCCATTGCGGCTGAAGTGCGCTAGCCACTGCACCACTTCTCTTGCTACGTGTATTGCACGTGTAGTTCGTGTGAGAATGAGGCGTCTTTCGTAGGATGTAGTTCAGCCCTAAGGACGGGACCTGTGGGTGGCAGCTGGTCACTGGCACAGATGTATGCTGCGTCCGTGTTGGTAGATTCGGAGTCAACGATGTCGAGGAAGGAGCGAAGGTCTCGACGCCTTGTTCACTCCAATATGCAGAAAGTCTTACATGCGGGTCACGCCTGGCAATATTTCGCAGAGGGTCGACAGGACGAGAATGCTATGCGCTTCGGCTTCGCCAAGGATGTGGAATGCGGTTCACGTGTGCCGAGCGGAGAGACGAATAGAGAGAGAGAGAGGGAGAGAGAGAGAGAGACGAAAGCGCTCGCCTCTAGCTGGGCTACAGTGTGGCGTCTCTACCTAGCTTATTCCGCTCGCCGTCTTTTGCCTTTCCTTCTTCTGTTTGCTGTCTTAGAGGCAGGAGACTGTTCTTCCTTTTCTTTTATGCCAGTTTCTACAACTCAGGGACGCCCTCTTTACATGTTCTGTCTCGTTACGTATTGTAGCTGAAGCCAGAAAACTTGGCCAGAACATGAAGGCGTGATCTGCCTCAAACTGTCAAAAAAATGAAGCACCAAAAAGAGTGGAGGAAACGAAAGAAACTTCATTGGTCGAAACTGTGTGTGACGTTATTTCAATGACTATAAAATCGAATCAGATTTGCAAATAACTTGGCAGTAAGAGACCACTTGTCAGTATGACACTGCATCTCTTCTGGCCTGAAATGGACGCTTTGATTCGGTTGGGAAGGGTACCATAATACCATTCTATCCTCTTCTGAGGCAAGTTGACACATAGCTGTAGTTACTGGTGCTAGACATCCTGGCTAAAGGCATAGCAATACTTCAGAATCAAACAGATCATTTACGGAAGCGCATGCCATATGTAGTCTTCCTCTGTCTTGTTGAAAAATGACACTACTATTGCATCATGAGAAATTACACATGACGGCGCACGATGTCCGTGGCGTAATGTTGTTGCCTTTAGAGATCACTCAGTCAGTACTAGCCGTTATCTGAAGTAAGACACTTCGCTCCCCTCAACCGCAACGCCAGAACTAATATCGATATGCAGGAGGATTTGGGAACATATATTCTGTTCAATCATTATGAGTTACGTCGAAGAGAACGATTTATTGACACACAGTCAACACGGATTTATAAAACGTCGTTCTAATGAATTACAGCTATCTCCTTATTCACGAAGTGTTGAGTGCTGCCGGCCGGAGTGGCCGAGCGGTTCTAGGCGCTACAGTCTGGAACCGCGATACCGCTACGGTCACAGGTTCGAATCCTGCCTTGGGCATGGATGTGCGTGATGTCTTTAGGTTAGTTAGGTTTAAGTAGTTCTAAGTTCTAGGGGACTGATGACCTCATCAGTTGAGTCCCATTGTGCTCAGAGCCATTTGAACCATTTTTTGTTGAGTGCTGTTGACAGGGGTTTTGAAATTGAAACTGTAGTTCTACATTTCCAGAAGGCTCTTGACTCTGTACCTCGCCAGTGGCACGTAGTCACATTGCGTGCTCATGGAATATCATCTCAGTTATGTGGCTGGATTCGTAATTTCCTGTCGGAGAGGTCACAGTTAATATAAACTTACGGAAAGACATCGACTAAAACAAAAGTGAATTTTGGCGTTCCCCAAGGAAGTGTTCCTTATCTATATAAACGATTTAGGAGGCAATCTGAGCAGCCGTCTTAGATTGTTTTCGGATGATGCCGTCGTTTATCGTGTAGTAAAGTCATCGGAAGATCACAGCAAATTGCAAAACGATTTAGAAAAGATATTTGTATGGTGCGAAAATTGGCCTTAGATCCTAAATACCGAAAAGTATGAGGTCATCCACACGAGTGCAAAAAGGAATCAGTTAAACGTCGGTTACACGATAAATCAGTCAAATCTAAAGGCCGTAGATTAAAATAAATACCTAGGAATTACAATTACGGACAACCTAAACTGGAAAGAACACGTAGAAAAGGCTGTTGGGAAGGCTAACCAATGACTGCATTTTATTGGTAGAAAACTTAGAAGATGCTACAGATCTACTAAACAGACTGCTCACACTACGCTTGTCCGTCCTCTTTTAGAATACTGCTGCGCGGTGTGGGATCCTTACCAGATAGGACTAACGGAAGTCATCTAAAAAGTTCAAAGGAGGACAGCACGATTTGTATTATCGCGGAATATGGGAGAGAGTGTCACAGAAATGATACAGGATTTGGGCTGGACATGATTAAAAAACAGGTGTTTTTCGTTGCGACAGAATCTTCTCACGAAATTCCAATCACCAAGTTTCTCCCCCGAATGCGAAAATATTTTGTTGACGCCGACCTTCACAGGGAGAAACTATTATCATAATAAAATAAGGGAAATCAGAGCTCGAACGGGAAGACGTAGGTGTTCGAGATTGGAATAATAGAGAATTATTGTGAAGGTGGTTCGATGAACCCTATGGCAGGCTCTTTAAGTGTAATTTGCAGAGAAACCATATATATGTAGAACACCGCTGTGCCTCTCCAAAGCATTGGAAGAATGGGACTCTTGCCAGGTTGCCTGTGTACTTATGACGAAGCCCATCCGCGACAGTACAGCACCGCGATTCTTAGCTGAACACAGTGCGACTCCATTCATCAGCAATTCAAGCTTCCTGGACACAGATCCTACTTTAAACGCAGCATTTCGTGCTGTTGTGATAACGGTTGCCTACAAATGGGACTGTAATTCCCTTGTCCGTCGCTGTCACAGAAGACTGCAGGAAGTACGTTACTTGCTCTCTGATAGCAGGCAGAGATGTGGCAAGGTCACGATGCGCTTGGTGTACAATTTGCAGATATAACGTTATGGTGTTCTGACGTGGTCGACCGAAAACCTACTCTCACAGTTCCATGTAGTGCAACATCGGGTCACAGTCATACGCCATTGCACCACAAATCTGTATACTGTACGATCCGACCAACTGGCACCGGACGTTGTGGTCGAGCGGTTCTAGGCGGTTCAGTCCGGAAACGCGCTGCTGCTGCGGTCGCAGGTTCGAATCCTGCCTCGGGCATGGTGCGTGTGATGTCCTTAGGTTAGTTAGGTTGAATTAGTTCTAAGTCTAGGGGACTGATGACCTCAGATGTTAAGTCCCATAGTGCTTAGAACCATTTGGTCCTTCTCGTTTTCCTGAACTCCCGATTGTTCGGTGCATCTGTGACGATTGCATTTCAGCTTATTTTAAGATTATGGAGCACTTTCACATCCCAGGCGAATATTTAATAATGGTGAAGTTGTTATTTCTGGCTTGTGAGTAAATCATTTGAGGGCCGAAGATGATATGTAATACCAAGCGTGTCAGCAGGGAAACAATCTTAACTCTTTTAATTTCATAATTCCGATATTAGTCGACATTAATGCGTTGCCAGTGTTCGTTTCTCGTAGAGCGACGATTGATCTGTAATTGTTTCAAAGACAAATTAAATATGGAATAAAGGCTTTTCTATCTGTTTCTAAATTTTCCCTATACGTTGCATAAGAAAACTGCTCGCTAAGATGAACGAACATCAACATCTCGTTGTCTTTTATACTGAGTGTTTAAAAATCTTCACTACGACCGTGTCTCTGCTTACCTCCTGCAGCAGCTAGTTGTGTGTGTCCTCCGACGGATACATCGAGGTACTGATCGCCTAACCTACATGTTCAGTGATGGGTGCCGTGGCAGCACAAAGCGGAAATAAAACGGCCGCGCTAATGCTTGTTTGTTGTTTCAGCTTCCACAACGTGCTTGTTGTTTCTGTTTCCACAACAGCTCGGCTATTGTGTACAATTCTAAAATGGTTCTATTGTTCTTCGCTGTAGCGCTGCAGCTCGCCTGTTGCTGCTGGCGCCTCTGTCACAGCCAGCCGTCTTCTTTCCCACTCAGACACCGAAGAGTCTGCCGGAAATAATGCGATGTCTGTTACAAAAGTTTACGACTTCTTAACAGCTCTCAGGTCACACGAATTGTCTTATTATCTGTTTGGACTTACTACCGAGTCACCATCTGATGATCTTTCCAAAACAGAAAGAAAAGGGAGGATACAAAATACTAGGAAAAGAAATTTTCAACGTAGCTTCTATGCACAGCTGTGTATACCGGCCTTGAACACATTACATAACAACTCTTTAACAGAATAAATTCACTGGGGAATTAGAAAGTAAAAATATTTATAAATTAAAGGGCATCACTGCTGTCGGCTGCAGCGGAACATTACGCGGAATCACCGGCGACGAGTGAAAATGTGTACTGGACTAGGATGTGAACCCAGGATCTCCTGTGCTTACCAGGAAGGTGCGTTAACGACTGCGTCATCCGGAACACAGCGTTATCGCAATTGCGCGGACTATCTCGGCACGGCTCGGGGCCTATCACCTTCCCACCGAGCGCTCCCGATGCGCAGTCCCTGTGCATTACGCTTTCTTTCGCTACTCAGAGATTCCCACAGGAGGCCGGATGAATTTGTGCATCCGCCCTGAAGAACGTGGATCCATTGCCCATCTAGGCTTATCAATTATAAAAATGTGTGATTCAAATGGCTCTGAGCACTATGGAACTTAACATCTGTGGTCATCAGTCCCCTAGAACTTAGAACTACTTAAACCTAACTAACCTAAGGACATCACACTCATCCATGCCCGAGGCAGGATTCGAACCTGCGACCGTAGCGGTCACGCGCTTCCAGACTGAAGCGCCTAGAACCGCACGGCGACACCGGCCGGCAAAAATGTGTGGTCTCCGTCCTCTTGGGCACATCCGAACGAACACAAACCATGCATTTAAGTTCAAATATCTGCATTCTGATTGTTCAAATTGCAAGCTACAGTTAACTAAGTAATAGTATAAAACTTGTAACTCTTAAATTGCAAATACACTACCGGCCCTTAAAATTGCTACACCAAGAAGAAATGCAGATGATAAACGGCTATTCATTGGACAAATATATTGTAATAGAACTGACATGTGATTACATTTTCACGCAGTTAGGGTGCATAGTTCCTGAGAAATCAGTACCCAGAACGACCACATCTGGCCGTAATAACGGCCTTAATGCGCCCGGGCATTGGGTCAAACAGAGCTTGCATGGTTTCAACACGATACTACTGTTCATCAAGAGTAGTGACTGGAGTATTGTGACGAGCCAGTTTCTCGACCACTATTGACTAGACGTTTTCAATTGGTTAGAGATCTGGAGAATATGATGGCCAGGGCAGCAGTCGAACATTTTCTGTATCCAGAAAGGCCCGTACAGGACTTACAACATGCGGTCGCGCATTATCCTGCTGAAATGTACGGTTTAGCAGGGATCGAATTAAGGGTAGAGCCACGGGTCGTAACACATCTGAAATGTAACGTCCACTGTTCAAAGTGCCGTAAATGCCAACAAGAGGTGACCGAGATGTGAAAAAAAATGGCACCCGATACCATCACGCCGGGTGATACGCCAGTATGGCGATGGCGAATACATGCTTCTAATGTGCGTTCACCGCGATGTCGCCAAACGCAATCATAATGATGCTGTAAATAGAACCTGGATTCATCCGAAAAAATGACGTTTTGTCCTTAGAGCACCCAGGTTCGTCGTCGAGTACACCATCACAGGCGCTCCTGTTTGTGATACAGCGTCAAGGGTAACCGCATCTATGGACTCTGAGCTGATAGTCCATTCTGCTGCAAACTTCGTTTAACTGTTCGTGCAGACGGTAGTTGCCTTGCAAACGTCCCTATCTGTTGGCTCAGGGATCGAGGCGTGGCTGCACGATCCATTATAGCCATACGGATAAGATGCCTTTCGTCTCGACTGCTGGTGATACGAGGCCGTTGGGATCCAGCACGTCGTTCCGTATTACCGTCCTGAACCCACCGATTCCATATTCTGCTAACAGTCATTGGATCTCGACCAACGCGAGCAGCGGTGTCGCAATACGATAAACAGCAATCGCGCTAGGCTACAATCCGACCTTTATCAAAGTCGGAAACGTGATGGTACGCATTTCTCCTCCTTACACGAGGCATCACAACAACTTTTCACCAGGCAACGCCGGTCAACTGGTGTTTGTGTATGAGAAATCGGTTGGAAACTTTCCTCATGTCAGCACGTTGTAGGTGTCGCCAGCGGTGCCAACCTTGTGTGAATGCTCTGAAAAGCTAATCATTTGCATATCACAGCATCGTCTTCCTGTCGGTTAAATTTCGCTTCTGTAGCACGTCATCTTCGTGGCGTAGCAATTTTAATGGCCAGTAGTGTATGTCATTAAAAATATACACAGCACAAACTGAAAGTGAAAGCTTGGAGAAAAGGAAGGATATTTTTTAAGAGCAACATCCTACACTGCGTCATTAAAAAAGTGAAGTACACAGATCAATAGGTGGATGGGAACTGAAACTCACTGTTTGAGGCGGTATGTCATTTTCTTTCCGGGGTTACCAAATCGAGTCCAATTTACAGGCTACTTGGATGTATGGACCTACTTATTAGTATGACAGGTACCACCTCTGGCCTGCGTGCGTTCCCTGATTCGGTTGGGAAGGACGTCATAAAGCCGTTGTACCGCCTCCTGAGACAAGCTGGCCAGCAACTGTTGAAACTGGTACTTGATGTCCTGGATACCCCCACTAAGACGGAATTGATGCCCGAGCTGGTCCCACACATGTTCATTCGAGGATATATCTGGGGATCTTGGTTTCCATGGGGTACATGGGTATCTCCATCTCGCAGACTGTTCATAGAGGCACGTACCACACGTCGATGAGTATTGTCGTCTTGAAAAATGGCACCATAATATTACCACAGGACAGGTAACACACGAGGGAGCAGTATGTCCAAGACATACAGTTGCCCATCAGAATCCGTCAACCACTACTAGCCCAGATCAGAAGTCATAACTGATGTCTCCCCGAAACATTACGAACCCGGTAGCTGAGTGGTCAGCGCGACAGAATGTCAGTCCTAAGAGCCTCGATAAACTGACTAAACCAAAGGTTGTACAGAGTTTCAGGGAGAGCATAAGGGAACAATTGACAAGAATGGGGGAAAGAAACACGGTAGAAGAAGAATGGGAAGCTTTGAGGGATGAAGTAGTGAATGCAGCAGAGGATCAAGTAGGTAAAGAGACGAGGGCTAGTAGAAATCCTTCGGTAACAGGAGAAATAATGAATTTAATTGATGAAAGGAGAAAATATGAAAATGCAATAAATGAAGCAGCCAAAAAGGAATACAAACGTCTCAAAAATGAGATCGACAGGAAGTGCAAAATGGCTAAGCAGGGATGGCTAGAGGACAAATGTAAGGATGTAGAGGCTTCTCTCACTAGGGGTAAGATAGCTGCTGCCTACAGAAAAATTAAAGAGATCTTTGAAGAAAAGAGAACCACTTGTGTGAATATCAAGAGCTCAGATGGAAACCCAGTTCTAAACAAAGAAGGGAAAGCAGAAAGGTGGAAGGAGTAATTAGAGGGTCTCTTCAAGGGCAATGTACTTGAGGACAATATTATGGAAATGGAAGAGGGTGTAGATGAAGACGATATGTGAGATATGATGCTGCGTGAAGAGTTTGACAGAGCACTCAAAGACCTAAGTCGAAACAAGGCCCCGGAGTAGACAACAATCCATTAGAATTACTGACACCCTTGGGGGAGCCAATCCTGACAAAACTCTACCATCTGGTGAGCAAGATGTATGAGACAGGCGAAATACCCTCAGACTCAAGAAGAATATAATAATTCCAATCCCAAAGAAAGCAAGTGTTGACAGATGTAAAAATTACCGAACTATCAGTTTAATAAGTCACAGCTGCAAAATACTAACACGAATTCTTTACAGACGAATGGAAAAACTGGTAGAAGCCGACCTCGGGGAAGATCAGTTTGGATTCCGCAGAAATATTGGAACACGTGAGGCAATACTGACCCTACGATTTATCTTAGAAGCTAGATTAAGGAAAGGCAAACCTACGTTTCTAGCATTTGTAGACTTAAAGAAAGCTTTCGACAATGTTGACTGGAATACTACCTATCAAATTCTGAAGCTGACAGAGGAAATTACAGGTAGCGAAAGGCTATTTACAATTCGTACAGAAAGCAGATGGCAGTTATAAGAGTCGAGGGACATGAAAGGGGAGCAGTGGTTGGGAAGGGAGGGAGACAGGGCTGTAGCCTCTCCACGATGTTATTCAATCTGTATATTGAGCAAGCAGTAAGGGAAACAAAAGAAAAATTCGGAGTAGGTATTAAATTCCATGGAGAAGAAATAAAAACTTTAAGGTTCGCCAATGATATTGTAATTCTGTCAGAGACAGCAAAAGACTTGGAAGAGCAGTTGAACGGAATGGACAGTGTCTTGAAAGGAGGTTATAAGATAAACACCAACAAAAGGAAAACGAGGATAATGGAATGTTGTCGAATTAAATCGGGTGATGCTGAAGGAATTAGATTAGGAAATGAGACGCTTAAGGTAGTAAAGGAGTTTTGCTATTTGGGGAGCAAAGTAACTGATGATGGTGGAAGTAGAGAGGATATAAAATGTAGACTGGCAATGGCAAGGAAAGCGTTTCTGAAGAAGAGAAATTTGTTAACATCGAATATAGATTTAAGTGTCAGGAAGTTGTTTCTGAAAGTATTTGTATGGAGTGTAACCATGTATGGAAGTGAAACATGGATAAATAGTTTGGACAAGACGGGAATAGAAGCTTTCGAAATGTGGTGCTACAGAAGAATGCTGATGATTTGATGGGTAGATCACATAACTAATGAGGAGGTATTGAATAGAATTGTGGAGAAGAGGAGTTCGTTGCACAACTTGTCTAGAAGAAGGGATCGGTTGGCCGGACATGTTCTGAGACATCAAGGGATCACCAATTTAGTATTGGAAGGCAGCGTTGAGGGTAAACATCGTAGAGGGAGAGCAGGAGATGAATGCACTAAGCAGATTCAAATGGATGTAGGCTACAGTACGTACTGGGAGATGAAGCAGCTTGCACAGGACAGAGTAGCATGGAGATCTGCATCAAACCAGTCTCAGGACTGAAGACAGCAACAGCTACAACAAGGCCTAGGTTTGATTCCCGTCTGGGTGGGAGATTTTCTCCGCTCAGGGACTGGGTGTTGTGTTGTCTTAATCGTAATCATTTCATCCCCATCGACGCGCAAGTCGCCGAAGTGGCATCAAATCGAAAGACTAGCACCCGGCGAACGGTCCACCTGACTTGAGGCCCTAGTCACAAAATAATAATAATAATAATAATAATAATAATAATATGAGAATGGGACCGCTTCCCAGGTCGTCGTCATGCTCCTGACGATGCTCATATGGGGTAGTGCAGAACCACGATTGACCGGTGAACAGACTGCGACGCGATTCACCATTTGTCTATGCCTTCCTTTCACGGCACCACTCCAGACGCAACAGTTTGTGTTGTGGCGTTAATGGCAGCCCACAACTGGGACGGTAATTCCCTAGTCCAGTTGCTTTTAGTCTGCCGCCACTGGTGCTCGATGACACAGAATTTTGCACGGAGTCCATTCTTGGATGGCGGATGCGGCTGTATTCCGTGCACAACATGGCGATCTCCACCTGTGGTGGTCAACGTGATCGACCAGAACCTAGACGATGAGTCTGTCTGCCCTCGTGTTCTCATATCGGACCACGGTCACATCTGAACACCCCAAAAATCTGAATATCGCACGATTAGACCTGCCTGAAAATGGAGGCCCAGAATGAGGTCTTTCCAAACTTCGTCAGGCGCTGATAACGCCATCTCATACGAGAACTTGGCATAGCTGTCTCCTTCTCAGTGATCACTCAGCATCTGACGCTGTTCACGATACGTATGTTCCACATCAGGCCCGGTAACAACACTAAACACGAACAACAGTAATGCAGTTAGGTGGCCGAATTATCTGTTACAGAGTAATGCAAGTCTGATCATTTATGTACTCTCCGATAATGTACGTGTACGAAGTTACAATGGTATCCGACCATGTCTTCTGTGAGCTTAACTTTTTTGGCCAGGCCGTTTATAAATTCACTGAAAAAAATTACAAGTATATTATTATTTTCAAGGATGTCTATTTCCTCGAAAAGAGGAGACAATTATTTTTCTCAAAATGATAAAGCACTGCCAAATAGAAGCTTCAGAAGCCAGTGGCAGTTATAGGAGCTCCAGTACTTCCTCTGATGTGATGTTTGAAAACAGCGGACGTCCATGTGCTGTATAAGGCAGCATCTGGAAGATATCTCTCGCGTCTGCGCCCAGACTTATCATGACGCGTGTACAATAACGATTCCGAATCTGACGACCTACTTGCAGATCTTGCTGGCAGGGACCGGTGAAGGCTGACTGTAAAGGCGAGGCGTTCATTCTGGTGAGAGGTTGTCTGGCCAGCAGTTAGTCGTGTGGTAGTGTGGTACGTACGCTTGCTGCTCACGTCCTCTCACCGACAGGCAAACAACGAGGTGCTCTCTCGTCACAACTCTAGTGTACAGCAAAGTCACTGTAATGAGAAACCGTATTTCCTCACTCACCGTGCTCAGTAGATTAAACTCTACACGCCAGTCTACCTTCCCAAGTCTCCTCAACTCTGAATAATGTCTACAACATACAGTCATTTGAATCTGCTTAAGGCATATAAGTAATTGCTCTCCTCCATAGTTTTACTCCCCACACTTTTCCTCATTACCACATCTCCTATTCGTGGATGCCTCAGGCTATTTCTTATCGACCTTCCCGTTTCCTTTAGTCACATTGTTCTTAAAAAGAATAGAAAATAAAAAAATACTTTTTCCTGCGATTCATTTCAGTATCTCTTCATTAGTTGTTCGGTTTACCTATCTAATCTTCGGCATTCTTCTGTAACATCATGTTTCAATAGCTTATGCTCTCTTCTTGCATGAGCTGTTTATCGTCCATATTTCACTTCCATATGAGGCTATAAATCATAAAATACACATAAAATTCAGAAGCTAATTATGTGTTCTGAGTTAATAGCTAACTATCGGTAAACTGTTACATATTGTGTATTCTTACAGGGGCTACAATGAACGTAAAGTAACTTACAGGAAAACAGAAACTTCAGAAAGGGCTTTTACTTCCTAATAAGCCGATAGGAAACCAGATGTTTTAGAGCAAACTTATTTTCTGAAGTTGTACTAAGTAACTGCTGACTACCTGCTACCGCTTGCGCAATATTTACATTTACGCTATTCAACGTACAAAATGTTTTGTAGAGGAATTGAGCTAACCTTTGTTTATGTGGTGCAGCTCGATTTGAAACTGACACTAAAATTAACTTGCATCAATTACATGCGGTTACGACTTTTCCACCGTGTATCCAGCCCCACTTAAAAGTTACTTTACGATGAATAGCGTTTACTTAATTTCTAAACATTCCATTACCTACTGCCTTCCATCACTATTAGAACAAAATGTTTAACCGTTCAAAAGAAGAAAGAAAAAAAATGAGTTTCCCTGACCCCTCATTAGTTCACTCTTTCCTGATTGGAAAGAATGACAGTACCCCGCGAAGAGATTCCTCATCTGACCCATTATTTTCGCTGTGGTTTCGCAACTACTTTTCTAGTCAGTTCCTAGTCCTTATTTTCCTAGAATTGTTCGCGCTCAACCCAGCCGGAACTACATGAATTAAGACAGCTGGACGCTGTGGAATGCGGGAAAAATTCAAATATTCATATGATATTCTTTATGAGCTCAACAACTGCCTACATTCCAGAATAAAAACCACCTGAAAACGGAGTTACATGTATTTTATCGATATTCAGTAAACTGTTGTTACATACAGTATGTCAGAATGAAATAAATCGTTACGCGTGGCACAGAATATAATCTTGAACTGAATGAAATAACTTGTAAAAACCGTCTTTAGTACGAAACCCACTGCAGGTTGGCCGTTTCCTACAAGCACTGCAAATTCGTTTTTAAAATCTAGTCCGTAGTTCTTTCTAAAATAATTGCACCGCAAGCAACAAGTCATTATTACAAAATCATGGAGGTCGAAATTTGCATCAATTCTTTGGCGAAGAATGGGCCGTCCATTAGTTGAAACACTGTGGAAAAGCATCACATGGCGTTTGAATCGTGTGGAAGAAAATTTTTGCGTGCACGGTTGTACATTTTTCCGCGTGAGGAAGCACAAAACGCAGCATCGGAGCCTGTCGTACTCTGATAATTTCGTCAGTCGAACGTGGAGGTACTTAATATATCTGCATTGGTTTTTAGGGAAGGTGTGGATTCTTGGCATTACGCTCTCCAATGTGTGTTTAGACGCGACATACTCGTTGAATTGCCACTCAGATACGCAGAGCGCTTCAGGCGAGGGGGACCCACCGTTGACTATACCTGTAATAATTGCTGTGTGTTGAAGTTTAGGCAGAAATGAGTTGCTTGGCTGTGGAGTTCCAGCTGTCACATCGAAATGCAATGGAGTAGGCTGTTTTGGAAATGTGTTTCTTCAAGAAACATTCAGTCATTAATGGAAGAGACAGACTGTAAACCAATCAAAACGTCTGTATCAAGGCGCAGGATTTTCCCATGTTACTGTATGATGTTAGTCAGAATGTAGCACCCCAGATTCTCTCCTCGTATCAGCAGCGATCTAATAAGTCTACCGGCAGCCCTGGAAAAATTCACCTCAACGGTAATTATGTTCCCTCTTAACTGATTTCTATTATTTTAATTTTACCCACATCATTCGCCTAATACAGTGAAGCGCCAAAGAAACTGGTATAGGCATGCGTATTCAAATACAGAGATACTTAAACAGGCGGAAGACGGCATTGAGGTCGGCAATGCCTGTATAAAACAAGTGTCTGGAGCAGTTGTTAGATCGGTTACTGCTCTGCTACAATGGTAAGTTAACAAGTTTTAAGTTAGTTTGAACGTGATGTTACATTCGGTGCACGAGCGATGGTACACAGCATAGCGGTGAAGTGAGGATTTTCCCTTACGACCATTTCACGAGTGTACTGTAAATATCTGGAATCTGGTAGAACATCAGATCTCCGACATCGCTGCGGCCGGAAAAAGATCCTGCAAGAACGAGACCAACGACCACTGAAGACAATTTTTCATCGTGACAGAAGTGTAACCCTTCCGCAAATTGCTCCAGTATCGTCAGGAGTCAGCGTGCGAACAATTCAACGAAACATCATCGATATTGGCTTCCGGAGTCGAAGGCACGCTCGTGTACCATTGACGACTGCACGACACAAAGCTTTACACCTCGCTTGGGTCCGTCAACACCGACATTGGACTGTTGATGACTGGAAACATATTGTCTGGTCGGACGAGTCTCGTTTCAAGTTGTGCCGAGCGGATGGACGTGTACGGGTATGGAGACCACCTCATGAATCCATGGACCCTGCATGTCAGCAGGGAACTGTTCAGGATGGTGGTGGCTCTGTAGTGGTGTGGAGTGTGTGCAGTTGGAGTGATATTAGAGCCCTGATACGTCTACATACGACTCTGACAGGCAACGTGTACATAAGCATCCAGTCTGATCACCTGCATCTATTCACGTCCATTGTGCATTCCGACCGACTTGGGCAATTGCAGCAGGACACTGCAGAACCCCAAATGTTCGGAATTACTAAAGACTGATTCCAGGAACACTCTTCTGAGTTTAAACACTTCCGCTGGCTACCAAAGTCCCCAGACATGAACATTATTGGGCATGTGTGGGATGCCTTGCAACGTTCAGAAGAGATCTCCACCCCTCGTACTCTTACTGATTTATGGACAGTCCTGTACGATTCATGCTGTCAGTTCCCTCTAACACTACTTCAAACATTAGTCGAGGCGATGCCACGTGGAGTTGAGGCACATCTGCGTGCTCGTGGGGGCTCTACACGACACTAGGTGGGTGTACCAGTTTCTTTGGCTCTTCTGTGTATAAGAGGCAGACAAATGAAAAAGGGACAGATAGAAAATGTAAGTAAACTTTTTTTATTTCAAAAGTAATCTCCAAAACTGTTAATACATCCCACTGTGAGACAAGAAGGTCGATGCCGTCGAACCATGGCTGTGCCCAGCATGCACCTCGTCTCCTGGAGCAAATCAACGGCCATGAATGTCTTTGACAGGTCTTCAAAAATGGGTATCCATGCGGAGAGATCGAGACTATGGGGGGATGTGTAAGGGCTTCCCAGCGAAACTTCTGCACCGTAGTCGAAACAACCTAGGCAGCATGCGGGTCTGTCCACATACAGCTGCGATCCCTTCCTATGCGATTTCAATATTTTTGGAGCTCTAGAGGAAGACATTTGTGGTCGTCGACTTGCTTCAGACGAAGTGGTGCCCGCCTGGATACAATCATGGTTTCGTTGGCAACAGCACACATGTTCCACGAAGGCATTGACCATCTTATATGACAGTGGGATAAGTGTATTAACAGTTACGTTGATTACTTTTGAAGCAATAAAAATTACTTATTTTTCCATCTGTAGTGTTTTCATTTGATTGCCCCTTGTACCACAGCCTACCAACTGCGATGGGATATATTTTTCCAACAGCGGTGTTTGCTCTCATTGTAATCGATATATAGGGCCTCATCGCATGCTGAATAACAATTATCAGGTTGGATTCCACAAGAAACGGCGGTGTTCAGTTAAGTTGAGAAGATGTGCAGTAATATGTCGCTAATAATCTGTTTATTGCAGATCTAGATTTCAAACACTACGTGGCTGTCATCAGAGCAGTAAGATGTAGGTCATCATTATCGCTTGCTCATACAAATAGCCCCTACGATACCTAAATGAAAACAAATTATTTATAAATTTTACCATTACATATTTTACGTGGTGGGAGGTTGTGATTACTTTTATTTAGCTATAACAATGACATCTGACATGAATCTGGACTGCAATCCTGCTATATCTTTGGCTCATAAATTTTTATCAAGAAATTCTTTTTCATATGAAATGCTAACGACATAAAACATTGAAATATATAAATGTCTTCAATAAAATAAGTCCATTCCAAACCAAAGTTCACTGTGATTTCGGCTTGTGAGATTTAAATCAGATCACTTAAAATATTTGACCGTGCCGCCTATCAGGAAAATCATCGAGCTTCTGTAACGTAATGTCGAAAACTGCAGATTGGTTTTACAGATATATAGTATGAAAACTGCAGATTGGTTTTGCAGATATATAGTATGGTAAAATGTCGGTGAAACCGACTCAAAATTCTTCTACAAAAACGTCTTCTTTAACTTATGCCACTAGTCTCACAACATTTTTGAAATGAAGTACTGACAGGGATTGCATAAATAGTACACACGACTTTGAATAACATTTTGCTTTCAGATCATATTTTCAGCGTATACTTACATTAATTCAGCAATGAACATCAACAGAATCAGAATCAAACCAACAAAGGAATGCAATGCAAATTTTAAAGCAAGAGTCTACATTGCTTCCTCACTTACGCATCAACTGCAAAAAAGATTCTCGTCAAGTTATGACGTAGTTTGTATTATGACTCTATGATTTAGTTTCTTCTTGCTCTTACATAATCTTAGTCAATGTACTTGAATAAAAACTGTTATTACTTATACTAACTAAGAAACCAAAGAAACTTCATAAAAACCCTTAAATTTAAGGAAAGGGGCGTCACACTCGACTGTCCATGTCACTATTGCAATTCATGACTGACTTTGTTCTTACCACACTGAAGAAAGCCGCACAGTGATTGAAAGCTAGATCTGCAGTGAACAGATTACTATCCACCGGTTGCTGTAAGTATTGGGGCAAGGAGATATGAGCGCACTCTGCATTGTTGCCAGAAGTATCCAAGGTGGAGGAGATGATGTCATCCAAGATGGCGGTGGGTAGACTTGGCAACACCTCATAAGGTCATCCAAGATGGCTCCGATGACGTCATTCAAGATGACTGATTTTTGGCGGGAAGACAGGTCAATTGGGCTACCTCCACCAACCTAACACCCTCCCCTCCCACAGAAAAATAGCAAGAAGTACAAATTCCAATAGGATAAGGCATCACACCACAGTTATCTCTACTAACCTATGAAATTTGGTCTATGTCCACAAGCCTAAGTCATCTGACCGCCAACTCTTCCTAGGGACTGGTGGGAAGTCTGAATTTTGGAAGGAAGATAGGTCAATCAGGCTATCTCTACTAACCTAAGAAACTTGCAGGAAGATAGGGCACTTGGGGTACCTCTACTAACCTAAGTCATGCCACCGCCCACACATCCTAGGAACTGGCGTGATGTTTGAATTTTGGCAGTAAAGAAAGATCACTTGGGCTGTCTCTACTGACCTAAGAAAATGGCGTGAAAGAAATGGCATTAGGACTACCTCCACTAACCTAAGTCACCCGACCTCCACTCCTTCCTAGGAATTGGCGGGAAAATGACGCAGTCTGTGCTGGACTGCTGGAGAGAGAAAGGAGTGTTATCTATTTATTTTCGAACAATTTATTTAGGGATGGATTTTGAAAGATAGTATATTTATCACAGTGTTACAGAACACACACTCTGACAAGCCACACAGCCTACAGACCTGCAAACCACTAGTAAATAATGCAGTACATTTATGTCCAGAGAGCCAAACAACTTGTAAACTGTCAAAATAATAATCCATATAAAAGACTCTACAAACATGCTTATTAATTGTCAACTGTCGAAATCATGCACTAGTCTTTATTTAAACAATTTGAGGCACTACCATCCAGTGTGTTCACAACAAGATCCAGAGTCCAGCTGACCTTGTATGCACTGTCAGAACCAGACGGCACTGTCATCCTTTCCCCAAGCATGTCAGAGCGTGTGTTTTTGTAACACTGTGATAAATATACTATCTCAAATCGGTCCCTAAATAAATTCTTCCAAAATAAATGAAGTACACTCCTTTCTCTCTCCAACAGCCCAGCACAGGCTATGTCATTTCCCAATCCATACAGTCATCTTGGATTATGTCACACAATGGATGACAGCTCTCTCTGGTGGCAGTACTATGTACTATGTCCATACATCATGGTGGACACACTGTTGCCGCCATCTTGGATAACAGCACTTGCGTCATCAGCTGACGTCATAGCCGCCATTTTGGATTACGTCATGGGCTGGATGACAGTGCTGTCTGGTGGTGGACTGTGAAGTAGGTAAGTTGGTCTCTGGACCTCGTGGCGAACATACTGGATGGTGGTAGTGCCTCAAATTGTTTAAATAAAGACTAGTGCATGATTTCGACAGCTGATGATTAGCAAACATGTTTGCAGAGTCTTTTAGATGGATTATTATTTTGACAATTTATGAGTTGTTTGGTCTCTGGACATAAATGTATTGGATTATTTACCAGTGGTTTGTAGGTCAGTAGGCTGTGTGGCACATCAGAGCATGTATTCTGTATCAGTGTGAAAGATACACCATCTTTCAAAATCCATCCCTAAATAAATTGTTCGAAAATAAGCAAAGTACACACCTTTCTCTCTCCAACACAGACTGAATCATTTTCCCACCAATCCCTAGGACGATGTGGCAGTCAGGTGACTTGGGTTAGTGGAGGTGGCCCAAATGTCCTCTCTTTCCCACCATTTTCTTAGGTTACTATAGATAGCACAAGTGATTTTTCTTTACTGCCAAAATTCAAACTTGATGCCAGAGGCTAGGATGAGATGGCGGTAGGATGACTTAGGTTAGCGGAGGTAAGCCAACTGACCTATGTTCCTGCAACTTTCTTAGGTTAATACAGATAACTGTGGTGTGATGTATTATCCTGTTGGAATTTGAACTTCCCGCCATTTTTATGGGGGTGAGGAGGGGGTTAGGTTAGTGGAGGTAGCCCAACTGACCTATCTTCCCGCCAAAGACAGCTATCTTGAATGATGTCATCGCTGCCATATTGAATACATATGGTAACAATACACAGTGTGATCATACTCTCTTTGCCCCAATACTGTTGTACAAATTCTGAATTTAATGATTACTGTTTGCTATGTTAGTCGTTTTGTACCATCAGTTTGCTGAGAAACTGGCATTAAGTACTCTAACGAAACATGACCTAGAGTTTCATGAGTCGCATCATTGGCTCCTTACATGGGCCTATTTACTGCAATAAAAATTCAAGAATTGGTATGACATGAACCCATGCTGTGTGCCAAAATATGACAAAATTTATGATTCATAATAAAGCAAGGCAACATTTATATTTATTATTACTGTCATTCACAAATCAGCAACATAAATGTAAACTTAGTGCCTGTTTGGCTGGGTGTGGACATGACTCAGTAATTGAGAATGTAAGGAGGGGATGAGGAGGATTATGCTGTTTTGTCTCATCACGTGATGTTGTCAGTGTTGCGTGCACACATGGGTAGCTGATGTTGTTTCTCCTGCTGAGGTTAGTTGACGAAGATGCATTCAGATGCAGAACTATTCAAAGTATGAAACTTCCTGGCAGATTAAAACTGTGTGCCCGACCGAGACTCGAACTCGGGACCTTTGCCTTTCGCGGGCAAGTGCTCTACCATCTGAGCTACGGGCGTGAGTCGTGCTTCGGTAGCTCAGACGGTAGAGCACTTGCCCGCGAAAGGCAAAGGTCCCGAGTTCGAGTCTCGGTCGGGCACACAGTTTTAATCTGCCAGGAAGTTTCACATCAGCGCACACTCCGCTGCAGAGTGAAAATCTCATTCTATTCAAAGTACTTTATGCGAAAAAACGTGCGAATCATTTAGAACGGTGCTTATGAATCTTCTGAAACGTTCTGCTGTGCAACTCTCGAGTTACCTCAGAATGAACTTGTAGTCATCTCGGAATCCGAGTCTCACTGTGTGAACTCCGAATGTCCAACTAATCAATCCATCTGACTCCTCGAAAATAATGACTGATCCATGTGACTCCAAGCTCTGACTGACATAATCGTTCCCCACTGCATCCCAGCTGATTTAAACAGGACTCATTGACCATGAGGCTGCCCCTTCTCGGCAGTCTCGTAAATTTTCCCTCACTCTGTCCTTCTCGGTTCCGGATTTCACGTTGTATATATTTCCCGTATTTCCCAGATCGTTCTCACACTGGCTCCTGTTGCGGCGCTTTCCAATGTTGGCTGCTGGTTCCCTACCGGTTTACATGCCAGATTTTTTGTGGCCAAATCATTAAGAATTACTTCAGCTATTTCTCTGCATTCCTGTGATGTTGAGACAGCTGCAGCTCAATAACAAGACTGCTTGTTTGTAAAGGGGAAGGCCCAGAAGCCTTCACTCAAGAGCCTCAGGCATTCGGGACTGGTGTGGCTCTCAGCTGTCAGTCAGCCATTAACCACGACAGCCCTTTCAGAGTGCAGCAAACACATCAGTCAAATCGTACATGCCTGTCTCCTGTGCCTGTTGAGAAAGTTTCACTATGTCCAGTTTCAGCTTAATTGTCTGGCTTAAGTGTCTGGCGGCGAAGTGTAGTTAGAAAAATTTCTAAAAATTTCTGCATGACACCTCCACCACATGCTGACACCTCAATAGTGGCATTGGATCCACCGGAGTAGCTCTCGTGTAAATTACAAGCCGATATTTCATTCATCTGTTAGCTCTTATTGATCAAATATAGATGTGATTTGGTTTTTCCAATACTAAAACTACTGTCAGATCTTTCTCAATAGTCAACGACCTAGGACAAGGTCTTGTCCTTATTGCTGCTCTACATTGACGTAATTAAGTGCGTTTGCCTGTTTAGTGGACTCGTGATGTCATTACTTATGCTGCTGTAGTGACTTTCACTGCTCCATTTTCTGAAACTCTGAAAAGTCGAGTTGCGGATGCAATAGCTCATGTTGGTCTCCTGGAGCTGTTGTTGCTGCAGCCACTATTGGTGGACTCTGATCTGCTGAAACTCCGTTTGCTGATAGTGTTGCGTGTTGAAAATCTTGAAGCTACTGAGCCTGCCGCGGTTGCGTGCTCGTCTCATGAAGTGATGAAGGTTACTGCACTGCTAGCTGCAACAGATAATCGCTGTGTTTCGAAATATTGGTAGCATGACCAATGCTGTGATCATCAGGCGGACTGTTGTTGTCCTGACTAGTGGAGCGAGCATGCCAGACATTGGTTGTAGCCAGCACCACACGACCAGTATAGATCGCGGAATGGAACTGGTGGAGGAGGAGGGGGATTCCCTTATCTTCAGTAAACTGCCATACAGAAGCGTATGGCCAAACTAGTTCGAATAAAATAACTTTGTCACTGACAAATTGCAGTGGAAGGGGCAGTGTTGAAGCACACAGCTGTCTACACTCGGCTAGGCTCTTCATGTGTCTGCAAAACAGGCAACACAGCGACTACATAGCAAAATGGCTCTGAGCACTATGGGACTTAACATCTGTGGTCATCAGTCCCCTAGAACTTAGAACTACTTAAACTTAACTAACCTAAGGACATCACACACATCCATGCCCGAGGCAGGATTCGAACCTGCGACCGTAGCAGTCGCGCGGTTCCGGACTGAGCGCCTTAACCGCGAGACCACCGCGGCCGGCGACTACATAACACTTGAGGGAGAACCCCGATTGGCTGACTGCTAGCCGCTGCCAATTGACTGTGTGAAACGTGAGTTAAAAAGTTATTTTAAACGAAGTACAATAACATTCTACAAAAAAACAGCTCTGTGCACTATGGGACGTAACTTCTTAGGTCATCAGTCCCCTGGAACTTAGAACTACGAGTACTTAAACCTAACTAACCTAAGGACGTCAGACACATCCATGCCCGAGGCAGGATTCGAACCTGCGACCGTAGCGGTTGCGCAGCTCCAGACTGTAGCGCCTAGAATCGCTCGGCCACTCCGGCCGGCAACATTCTACACTAACGAAGTGTCTTCCAAAGCCGCTACATGGGGCAAGAGTGCCCCTAACCACTCAGCTTCCTCTCTGGCAGATGCATCTAGTGTAGGCTACTGAACAGGTAACCCCACTGCACGCATTCTGTGCTCGTGGTAGCTAGATGGCTGCCTCTGCCAGTGGGCTCTCAGTGAGGACAGTACGGTAGCGCAGACTCTGGCCAGGCTGTCTGGCTGCTATTGCCTTTGCTCTTTGTCCATACCTGCCCACCTGAGGCTGTGGGCATCATCCTGTACATTAATGGGTACTCGAGCTGAAACAGCCTACACTAATGCGTTTGCAACAGCTGCACTTGTTCTGCAAAATCTGGAGTGTTTCCTTTATATACTAGGAAGATGAACATATACTGTCACAAAAGTCATGGTATAGCGATGTGCTCATGTACAGACGGCCGTAGATCGCGTACACAAGGTATAAAAGGGCAGTACATTAGGGGGGGAGGGGGGGAGGGTGGAACTGTCATTTGAACTCAAGTGATTCATGTAAAAAGGTGTCCAATGGCAATTAACAGACTTTGAACGGGGAGTGGTAGCTGGACTTTGACGCATGGGACATTCCATTTCGAAAACGTTAGGGAATTCAATATTCCCAGACCCACAGCATCAAGTGTGTGCCCAGAATACCAAATTTCTCCACGGACAACGCAGTGGTCGAAGGCCTTCACTTAACGATTGAGAGCAGCGGCGTTTGCATAGAGTTGTGAGTGCTAACAAACAAGCAGCCGTAGAAATCAATATGGGACCTCCGTCGAACGTATCCGTTGGACAATGCGGCGAGATTTTGCGATAACGGGTTATGGCAGCAGACGACCGACATGGGTGCCTTTGCTGGCAGCACGGCATCGCCTACAGCTCCCCTCCTGGGCTCTTGACTATATCGGTTCAACCCTAGACGATTGGAAAACCTCGGCCTGGTCAGATGAATCCAGATCTCAGTTAGTAAGAACTGATGGCAGGGTTAGACTGTGGTGCAGACCCCACGAAGCCATGGACTGAAGTTGCCTACAAGGCACTGTGCAAACTGGTGGTCGTTTTATAATGGTGGGGGCTGTGTTTACATGGAATGGGCTGGGCCCTCTGGTCCTAATGAACCGATTACTGACTGGAAATAGTTATGTTCGACTAGTTGGAGACTATTTGGAGGCATTCATGGACTTCATGTACACAAAAAACGATGGAACTTTCATGGATGTCAGTTCACCATATCACCGGGCCATAGTTGTTCGCAATTGATTTGACGAACATTCTGCACAATTTGAGAGAATTATGTCGCTACTGAGCCCAGCATAAATCCCATTGAACACCTGTGATACATAATCAAGAGATCATTTCTTGCACAAAATCGTGCACCAGCAACACTTTCGTCGTTATGAACGGCTGTAAAGGCAGCATGGCTCAATATTTCTGCAAGGGACTTCCAACGACTTTTTGAGTCCATGCCACTTTGAGTACTCCACTACGCCGGCAAAAGGTGGTCCGACACGATGTTTGTACTTATCCCCCTTTTTTGTCACATCAGCGTGTATGTATTATGTGTAAAAACTCTTACAAGTAAACTACTCTGTAATTCAAAAGTATGCTCGAGATGCATGAATGGATGTGGACCGACACATTAGTTTAATAGAACCGAACAGAAGATTGCTCTGAGCGTCAGTTGGTACACAAATTCCGTTCACTAAAGAAAACGGTGTAACTGAATGCTTTTCGTGACACCAGAGACTTTGTAAGTTCACGGAAATCGACTCACTTAGTGAAGCAGGAGACGAATAAACTGGAGCGGACGTCTGTGTTATGTTTTGGGCTTACAATTTCTATTTTGTTTATGAGTTTAAAATATTATGCTTCTTCACTGACAGGTGTCTCTGGAATATACGTGCTGCGTACCGAGACCAAGAGCGAGAGGACGCGCTTGGAGACAACGTGTCAAGAACCGGATGTTTCCTTCTGTCCGTTGTTGTCGGTAGTGTTTGAAGTTCTACAGTGAGTGATCGGAGCGTTCCGTATGTGTCGGTGCAGCCGCGCGCCACTGTCAGTGACGTAAGCACGCCGTAGCGAGTAGCGGAAGTGTGTACAGTGCGGGGTAGGGAGTAGCTCCGTGGCGTGTGCGCCAGCGTTCAATGGGGCCGTTACGTAAGCTGCGGAGCGTCTAGTGGGGCCCGGCGAGGCGCGGCAGCAGCTGTGCGCCGCGCCGTTCAGTAGGCCTGCAGCGGCCGCGGCGGCGGGAGGTGGGAGGCGGCGTCGCGTGTGCCGTGTGCTTTGTGTGTCGTGTGCGCGAGTGCGGCGGACCGACGGCGCGGCGTGACGGGCAGCCGTGGCTCGCGCGGGAGCTTCCGACGGTGGCGGGGGAGGCGGCGTCGGCGTCGGCCCGCCCCCGTCCGACGACGACTCGGAGGACGCCGCCGCGTCGGCGTCGGTGCCGCCGTGGATGGCGTGCCGCCACGGCGCGGCGTCGGCGGCGTCGCGTCCCGCGCGGCGCCATCGCTCCGGAGGCGGCGGGGGTGGCAGTGAGAGCGCCAGCAGCGAGCCCGGGGGCGGCGGGAGCTCTGCCTCCGCGTCGGGGGCGGAGCGCGTGCTGCGCCGGCCGTCGTACACGTGCACGCCCTTCCCCTACCGCCGACACTACGCCGTGCGGCGCAAGAACGGCGTCCTGTTGCCAAGGTAACGCAGCCTACTCCTGCTACTGCTGCAAGCGTGCGACGGCTACTCAGTGGCCAACAGGTCTTTGTATGCTTCGTGGATTGACAACGATTTCAATATTTATGCTGGGAAACCAATAGACAAAGCATTATAAACAATGTCCGTAATAGTAGGAGGAGAGAAAAAAAAACAAAAAAAAACTGTGAAGTATGCATGTGGTGAAGCAGTGTTGACCCAATCAAAGGAGGAACGAAGATGTTTGTGAACCTGGGAAAGGACTATGCAACAAGTATCAATACAGGAAAGAGAAAAGTGATTTGAATCACCAAACAGTAAGGATCTATATGAGTGCGAGGTGCATGTTGTTGCGGACATGTACAAAAGAGTAAACTATGCGTTAGGTGGGTATGTGAGTTGGCCGAGAAATCTGCCAACATTTGCAATTAACGATGTGTTTGGGTGGCGTAGTCGTTAACGCAACTGTCTAGTGAACAGGAGATGGGTGGTTCGAGTCCCACTCAGGCACAACATTTTCACTCGTCGCCGCTGTTTCCACATAAAGTCCCGATGCAGCAGTTCCTTCACTTCCTTCCACCTCCTCTTTCAGTCTACACATTAAGGTACTGTCAAAACATCAGTGGATGGAACAACTTAGCAACAAGTAAAACATGAAATCTCTGTCGAAATGTCATTGAAAGAAATAGCTTTGGAACAGGTAAAACATTTCAACTGCAACAAATCTTCTCATTATTAGGATGCGTACTATGCGAGAGTAGTTCGCTGGCTTAAAATAAATAAATAAAAGCAAACCTGAAGTCTACTGTTTTGATTGTAACGAACATTTTTGTTTAGAAGACACTGTTATTCAACTGACTCATGTTTTACCACCGGAAGACGATATTGGGTGTTTGTCTTATACATAAATAATCTACTAGATTCCTCGGTAGAGGATGAGAGATGTTTATTTCGTCAATGAATCTGCAGTCACGCACACGGAGCCACTGAAATATACCGACCTGTTACTGGAATATGAAGGAAAAATTATTTTTTACCGTATCGATATACTGATTATCTGGAAAAATGCCAACGGTCGTTGGGGAAAAGGTGAATGAAGAACACGAAGAGATAAAATTGGACGACAGTTTATCGAAAGTGACATGAAAGCAAACGAAATACAGTGCGTTTTAAGTGTAATCTTGTAGAGCTTGCAGTAAGCAACACCCAAGTAATTTAGTGAGCTCTCAAAAGTGATACGTACTATTTTTTGTACTTATAAGTACAGTAGATAGCACTTTCCGCTAAAACAATGTGTTTTCGGTTATCCACGTTTTCTGGTTACTATGCAGTCTCAGCTCGTCATTAACCCATATGATAGGGAGACTGTCATACACAGGAAATTTGGTGTCATAAAAAGGAAATTAAAAATGTACGGTAAAGAAGAAATAGAGTATGTATGATAAAAGTTCTTTTCAAAAGGTGAAGTGGTTGTGGATAGTCAAAAAGGACAAGGAAAAATGCTTGAATGGTTCTGAAATGTTATGGAAAAAATTCTAAAAGTCAAAACGAGTAACAGAACGTCTATCATGAGTCACTAAGGGCAAGATGCATGGAAAAATGAGAGAGGACGAAGACGCGGGATGCAAGAGTACTTTATCAAAACGATGAAGTTTGCAGTGCTTATGGAAGTAGCGCAGGACACACGAAAGTGGAGAGGGTCCTGTCTATAACTGTTGTAAGACATATGCACCGAATAAGAAGGTTGACAGCACTGATTCAACAATGGTATGCCTTAACTCAACTGTTACTCTTGTGCGTTAGCTTTGATGCTTCAGTGACAGCTCTATCTGTAGTTCATTGCTGAGCATTTTATTATGTGTGTTTCCGTGAGCACCAAGGAAGAAAAGGGAGAAATGATTCGTTTTCTGTACTCTAAATGGACTACAAAGTCAGTGAATGTTTAATGAACGCACTTACAGTTTGGTGATAGCCATCTAAAAAAAATATGAGAGGATAAATCACTTCAACAGCGGTAGCGTATCTATCCTCTACAAAGAGCGTTCGGATAGGCCATCCACTTCCAAAACTGACAGGAAAATCGAGAAGTCTGAGAGAATGATTCGTTATGATCGCCATGCCAAAACTGACATTGTGCATGAGTTGAACATTAGAAACGTTTCAGCATTTGTAATAGTCAATGAATCTGTCACAAAGTTAGTGTCCGCTGGGTACCACATTAACTGACAAGCAAACTGAAGAGGATTCAGAAGACTTTCTCAGTTTCATAGTAACCACTGATGAGGTATGGGCCCAACACTATGAACCACAGTGTAAGCGGCAGAATATGTTGTGGAAACCGATATCTTCGCCTACAAGCAAAAAGTTCAAAAGCCGAGCTCCTGCAGGAAAGTTGACTATGACAGTAATTAGGAATATGAAAGGTTCGCTGCTAATGTATTCACTCATAAAGATCTAACAGCGATTAGTGACAGCTGCTGTGCGATACTGCTAGGTGTGAAACCCAAAATCACTGTGAAGAGGAGAAGGGAGCTTTCAGGAAGAGTGAATTTGCTTCATGCTAATGCCTGCGTTCATACAGTTGGGAAAACAATCCAGAGCGTCCAAAATCTTGCTTTCGAGATGCAGAGCGCAAATCGTACAGTGCTGCTCCAGCTCCATGTTATTTTGATCCGAAGAAGAAGTAACTACATGCATCGGCTGACGAGGTTGCGGAGACTATACACCCGTTAATGTGCACGACGCCACAAAACTTGTTCCACGACAGAATTGTGAAGTTTCTCCAGAGATGGACCAAGTATGTTCAAGCTAAGGAAAATTATGTATGGAACAAATCTTTCTTGCGAAATTGTTTCCCAGATAAAAAGTTGCTTTTTAAAAAATACCTTTGCTTTTTGACTTGCCCTCGTGCTTAATTTGATGCTTCCATTTCTCTACCAGCTAAGATGCATCAGTTGAAACAGCTGATCCCTCAGCACCTCAGACATTTTGACGTTATGTGGAAGGGTGTATTTTATTACTTTTTCATCACCTTACTCCGCTTGTAAAATTACAATACCTTGTCATTCCTAAGACCGAATAGGGAAATTGTTTCTTGTTGTGATATATTCTGCTTCGGTGTCTTTTGATGGAGTAGAATTTTGTTTCTTGTTGGATCTTCTCTTCTTCTACTGAGTAAACGTTGCCAGTTCGCTGTTACCTGGAGTTATCTGCTAGACTTGAGCATGCAGCAGCCTTCTGTACAAGCATCCCTCTACAGTCATCTTGGCTTTGAGCTATCCAGTGACGTTCTAGTTATCAAGGGATATAGGACGACATACGCAGAAGACTATCCATAAAAACCTTAGTCGCCATTGTCACGCAGACTAGTCCTACTTTGTATGGGATAAGCCTTGGCAGTTGCGCAGTTTTGTTGGATCAGGACTTATCCTTCATTCATATCCGCATTTCGGGTGTGTGTGCACTTGACACGTTCCACAACGTATCAGTTATCGTGAGATTGATCAGTGGAACACGTAACTAACTAACTAAAATGAACAGTCAGAAGCTTCTTTTTAATATTCAAAAATTGGAAGTTCTGCACTCTTTAATCACGTCTTTTAGATACTATCGGTGATGAGCAGGTCTCTTACAGTTTCTAATAATGTTTACACAGAGGTAGTAAGCATGGACATATGCGGAGCGTAATAAGTATTGTTTCTTCAAAGAGTAAAATTTCACAAAGTGCAGAAGTGAACTCATGTTGCTTAACTCTTTAATTAATTAGAAAAGTCACAGTTTTGTTGTTAGTTACAAATGTTGTTCTAATGACCCAAAATACACATTCTGGTTGTCTATTGCTCATTACTACAAAACATGTTGTCTCAGCTCGTTTTACACGAATAGAGAAGCAACTTAAAAGGTTCCTGAGACTGGGATAAGGGACTCACTAGCTATACCAGCCAAAGGCTAAGAGTGAAATGAACAGAATGGACATACTAACTGAAAACTAAAAACAGACTGACTGAAAATAAGCTTTGGCCTTATGAAGATTTACTCCAGGGTAACACTGCCCTTCGTTTATTTATAATACCTTACAAACAATAAGTTCAGAAAAATCATCTTTCATTGGCTAGAAAGATTATTATTGTATTTTGTTTATATATTATTTCTTTGAACAGTATCTATTAAACTATGCCTACACAATGGAACTCCCAGGTTTATGTTAATCAGACCCATGTTGTACATATGTCAAAAACTTAGTCATTGAAAATTTGATAGAATTTGGTTAAGGACTCCTGCTCATCAATATTGGTGTCACTGAATTCAGAAAAGTCATGATCAAAAGTATATCAACAGGTACAGGAAATTTACAGTAGTATGGTTTTGATTGGCGCTGGAAGTCTAGACCAAGTGAAATCTTCAGTTTAATAAGCTTTTAAAGTAATTAAGTTTGGATTATCATGAAATCTTTACTGGAAACAGGAAAAATAACTCTTTAATTTGGAAGTCCTCTTTGTTCCTGAATTTACCTATTAGCTCATAATATTTTTCCTATGGATAGATGTACGAAATTTTATAATTGCAGTAAATTTTGACTGTCATCATTTATGATGAAACTAATTAGCTCATTGCAACCAGAAAAGTAAATTAAATGAGCTGAGTAATAATGTTTTGTGGAGGAATTTATTTCTAACATTCTGGTAATTTGCACGATGTGTACCTTATGTAGAACATTAACATAGGAATTCCGATAAGAAATTTAGCGGAAATTTCATATAGACCTTAATAAATGAAAAAGCAGTGAATACAAAGTAGGATAGTGTGTGTCAACATGCTTTGTCACACAACAAAGAGGACTTGTGTAAGGACGGACGAAACATCGGATTTAATAGTTGCTTTTAGTTTCAAACTGGCGCTAACTAACATTCAAATTTTTTTTATTAAAAAGCTACAGTCTGTGGGTGGCTAAATACCTACATCCAGTGGAAATTTTAGTAAGATTGTGTAAATAAAACATCATCTACAAATCATTCAGCTTTTTATTTTGTTTTACAGTGTCAGTTTTTATAAGGCAGAATTCCTAAAACAATTTTGAAGTATCACCTGTAGGTAAATGTCAACTCTTCTACCAACACACATAAAAAATACGTGCCCCAAAAGTGTCTTTTTGCATTGAAAGGCTTAGATGGGCGATAGCAGGGTACTGAATCTCAGCCATCACCTGTTCTCAACTCAGAAAAATTTACCCACTAATCGGGTACACAACAGATAACATGAGGGAACTCGAACAAATTAGCTACTGCCGACATGTAAATTGTTGTACAGTTGGATAAACATTGAGATTGTGTTACTGCAAAGTCAGTCATGTGAGTATTACTTACGACTACATTGGTTTCAATGAGGTATAATGTTCCACTATTATATGAGGTTTGTGACTGGTATTTGTCACAGTCATAAAATTGTAAACATCCACTGAAAATGAAAACTCCCTATGGAGATTTGCAGTGAATCTGGCTTTCCATTAATTAATTTTGCGTGGGCTTTCCAGTTCAGACCGTTCTGAGCTTCACAGTAGTTACAATTATCAATGAATGGTCCCAAATAGTGTAAGTAATTCTAATGAAAACTTTTGGTGACAGGTGTGAATGTTTCTGTACTTGCAGTTTAATAAGTCATGGTTGGAAATATTGACAGAAATTATTTACAGAAAAATGAAGAAATTGGTAAAAGCCGACCTTGGGGAAGATCAGTTTGTATCCTGAGAAATGTAGGAATACAGGAAACAGTACTAACATTTCCCCCTATCTTAGGAGATATATTAAAGAATGACGAACCCGTTTATAGCGTTTTTAGACTTAGATAAAGTATTTTATAATGCTGGTTAGAAAACACTCTTTGGGATTCTGAAGGTAGCAGGGAGAAATTAAGGGAATGAAAGATTATCTACAACTTGTACAGAAACCAGACTGCGGCAATAAGAGTAGAGGGACATAAAGAGGAAGCAGTGGTTTAGAAGGGATTGGAGCAGAGTTTGTAGCCTATCCCTGATGTTATTTAATCTGTACATTGAGCAAGCAGTAAACGAAGCCAAAGAACATTTTGAGAACATAGTAAGATTCAGGGTGTTAAAGGAGAAGGTATAAAAACTTTGAGGTTTGCAATGACACTGTACTTCTGTCAGAGACAGAAAATTACTTGGAAGAGCAGTTAAATGGAATTGACAGTATCTTGAAAAGCAAATACAAGACGTGCTGGCGTAAGCTATCGCCAGCACATCGGTCGGCAAAGAGATTGCGAGAAAATTGATAGTAGGTGCTGGAGCAAGTGCGCCTATCACTAGAGAGGCCAAAGACAAATTCGCAGGCGGCGCGCCGCCGACGCCCTATGGACCGCTAGTATTTAGATCGCCTCTGTAGACCGGAGGGCTGAGCCAGAGTGAATCACAGTCTCATTCACTATCCTAGTTGGCGTCTGCCAGTTCATGTCACCAGTTACGAGAATTTAGTGTTTATAGCGAAACTTGTACTTCACCAGCAGTGAGGCTAAAATGGACTAGTATGGAAGAGCTTGTACCACGACACATGGACTAGCTTAAGATAAGTAGCTTTCTGTTCTGATGAATAAAGGACCCTGTTAAGATATGTGTGCAGTTGTGTTGTAGGAAGAGGATATTGACCACGAAACAACATCCTCTCCCTTGGTTCCCCCGGTACAGGACTGTACAGCGACAATGACGACACAAAATACACTCCTGGAAATTGAAATAAGAACACAGTGAATTCATTGTCCCAGGAAGGGGAAACTTTATTGACACATTCCTGGGGTCAGATACATCAGATGATCACACTGACAGAACCACAGGCACATAGACACAGGCAACAGAGCATGCACAATGTCGGCACTAGTACAGTGTATATCCACCTTTCGCAGCAATGCAGGCTGCTATTCTCCCATGGAGACGATCGTAGAGATGCTGGATGTAGTCCTGTGGAACGGCTTGCCATGCCATTTCCACCTGGCGCCTCAGTTGGACCAGCGTTCGTGCTGGACGTGCAGACCGCGTGAGACGACGCTTTATCCAGTCCCAAACATGCTCAATGGGGGACAGATCCGGAGATCTTGCTGGCCAGGGTAGTTGACTTACACCTTCTAGAGCACGTTGGGTGGCATGGGATACATGCGGACGTGCATTGTCCTGTTGGAACAGCAAGTTCCCTTGCCAGTCTAGGAATGGTAGAACGATGGGTTCGATGACGGTTTGGATGTTCCGTGCACTATTCAGTGTCCCCTCGACGATCACCAGTGGTGTACGGCCAGTGTAGGAGATCGCTCCCCACACCATGATGCCGGGTGTTGGCCCTGTGTGCCTCGGTCGTATGCAGTCCTGATTGTGGCGCTCACCTGCACGGCGCCAAACACGCATACGACCATCATTGGCACCAAGGCAGAAGCGACTCTCATCGCTGAAGACGACACGTCTCCATTCGTCCCTCCATTCACGCCTGTCGCGACACCACTGGAGGCGGGCTGCACGATGTTGGGGCGTGAGCGGAAGACGGCCTAACGGTGTGCGGGACCGTAGCCCAGCTTCATGGAGACGGTTGCGAATGGTCCTCGCCGATACCCCAGGAGCAACAGTGTCCCTAATTTGCTGGGAAGTGGCGGTGCGGTCCCCTACAGCACTGCGTAGGATCCTACGGTCTTGGCGTGCATCCGTGCGTCGCTGCGGTCCGGTCCCAGGTCGACGGGCACGTGCACCTTCCGCTGACCACTGGCGACAACATCGATGTACTGTGGAGACCTCACGCCCCACGTGTTGAGCAATTCGGCGGTACGTCCACCCGGCCTCCCGCATGCCCACTATACGCCCTCGCTCAAAGTCCGTCAACTGCACATACGGTTCACGTCCACGCTGTCGCGGCATGCTACCAGTGTTAAAGACTGCGATGGAGCTCCGTATGCCACGGCAAACTGGCTGACACTGACGGCGGCGGTGCAAAAATGCTGCGCAGCTAGCGCCATTCGACGGCCAACACCGCGGTTCCTGGTGTGTCCGCTGTGCCGTGCGTGTGATCATTGCTTGTACAGCCCTCTCGCAGTGTCCGGAGCAAGTATGGTGGGTCTGACACACCGGTGTCAATGTGTTCTTTTTTCCATTTCCAGGAGTGTAAGATAAACATCAACAAAACCAAAACAAGGATGTTGCCATGTGATCGAATTAAATTATGTGCTGTTGAAGGAATTGGATTAGGAAATGAGACCTCAAAGCCATCGATTAGTTTTGTTATTATAGCCATAAAATAACTGATGATCCCTGAGGTAGAAAAGATATAAAATACGGCCTGACAGTGGTTAGAAAAGCATTTCCCAGGAAGATAATTTTGTTAACATCAAACATAAATTTTAAATGTTAGGAAGTCGTTCCTGGATGTATTTCTCTGGAGTGTAGCATTGTAAGGAAGTGAAACGTGGACGATAATTGGTTGGCAAGACGAGAATCGAAGCATTTAAAATATGATGCTACAGAATAATGGGGAAGATTAGATGAATAGATTGCTTAACTAATGAGGAATCCTGAATAGGATTGTCAAGAAAAGAAATTTATCGCACAATTTGACAAAAAGAAGAAATAGGACAGATTCTGAGACATCAAGAAATCATGAGAAGTTTAGTGCTAGAGGGAAATGTGAGGTGAGGTAAGACGTGTAGAGTGAGACGAAGAGACGAATACAGTAAGCAGGTTGAAACAGATGTATGTTGCAACAGTTATCCAGAGATGAAGAAGCTTGCATGGGATAGAGTTACATGGACAGCTGCTTCGGACCAGTTTTCAGGCAGAAGATCACATGAAAAACAGCAGTGTAAACCAATATGATGGATCTCTTCGCCTATGTATGTACAACACATAGCATTTATTCACGTTCAAGATAAACTATCAATCCCTGTACAAGCCGTCAGTTCTCTGCAGCTCTTTCTGGATTCCATGACAATCTTGTTGCGCTGCTCTTTATCAAATCATTCCACTCTAACGCCCAAATTTCAACTGCGTTTCATCATCTCGTCATTAGCTCCAAATGATCGTCCCACCGAAGCCAAGGCTAATTTGGGAAAAATTATATCACTTACTGTTTCTTACACTTATGCAGTAACTCACTACAAGCAAATATAAAGTAACAAGCCTTTCTTTTCAATTTCGCCATTATCTCTGAATTAAGATCGATCATTAATTATAAAATTTGGAGTGTACAAGGTCTGTCTCACAAAAACAGAAGTGGAGCACCAAGAAGGTGAGGAAGTAACGAATGGACATTCACGTCTTGAGAAGATACACTGTGATCAAAAGTATCTGGACACCTGGCTGAAAATGACTTACAAGTTAGTAGCTCCCTCTATTGGTAATGCTGGAATTTAGTATGGTGTTGGCCCATCCTTAGCCTTGATTACATCTGCCGCTCTCGCAGGCGTACTTTCAATCAGGTGCTGCAAGGTTTCGTGGGGAATGACAGCCCATTTTTCACAGAGTGCTGCACTGAGGAGAGGTATCGATGTCGGTCGGTGAGGCCTGGCACGAAGTCGGCGATCCAAAACATCCAAAAGGTGTTCTATAGGGTTCAGGTCAGGACTCTGTGCAGGCCAGTCCATTACAGGAATGTTATTGTCGAGTAACCACTCCGCCACAGGCCGTGCTTTATGAACAGGTGCTCGCTCGTGTTGAAAGATGCAGTCGCCACACCTGAATTGCTCTTCAAGGGTGGGCATTCGCCATACCCACACCATGCCATCGGATCGCCACATTGTGTACCGTGTTTCGTCACTCCACACAACGTTTTTCTACTGTTCAATGGTCCTATGGTTACGCTCCTTACACCAAGAGAGACGTTGTTTGGCATTTACCGGCGTCATATGTGGCTTGGGAGCAGCCGCTCGACCATGAAATCCAGGTTTTCTCATCTCCCGCCTAACTGTCATAGTACTTGCAGTGGATCCTGATGCAGTTTGGGATTCCTGTGTGATGGTCTGGATAGGTGTCTCCCTATTACACATTACGACCCTCTTCAACTTTTGGTGTCTCTGTCAGGCAACAGACGAGTTCGGCCTGTACGCCTTTGTGCTGTACGTGTTCCTTCACCTTTACACTTCACTGTCACATCGGAAACAGTGGACCTGGGGATGTTTAGGTGCGCGAAAATCTCGCGTACAGACATGTGATACAAGTGACACCCAATCACCTGACCACGTTCGAAGTCCGTGAGTACCACGGAGCGCCCCATTATGCTCTCTCACGATGTGTAATGACTACTGAGTTCACTGATATAGAGTACCTGGCGTTAGGTGGCAGACAATGCACCTAATATGAAAACGTATGTTTTTGGGGATGTCCGGATACTTTTCATCACATAGTGTATGTTATCTTATTTCAGTGATTGCAGTAGGGAGTCAGATTTCTAAGGAACTTTTCAGTATGACCCCATGTATCAGTACGTTGTTGCACCCCCTGTGGCTTGGATGCCAACACTGATCTCTTAGGATGGGTTGGCATAAAAAAGTTCCATGCTCTCGTGAGGCAAAATGGACCACGACTGTTGTAACTGTATACTGGTATGGGAACACAGTTGACATCTAATATGGTTCCACACGTCTATTAATTGGGACAGATCTGAGAATCTTGCTGGACACTGGACTACGTCAACATCACACAGTAGTTCGTAGAGACACGGGCCACACGAAGACGATCATTTTCGTGTTGAACATTGACACTTAGGTAGAGTTACATGAGAGGTAACACATGATGACACAGAATATCCGTGGCATACTGTTATGCCTATATGGGTGCCTCAGTAACTACTAATCATGACCTAAAGCCATATCTGACGGCTCCCCACACGATGATGCCAGGAGTAAGAACTCTGTGCCTCCCCAAAACATTACAAGAATGGTACCTTTCCACAGGTCGCCGCCATAACCACCGACGATTGTCATCCGAGGTAGCGCCGAACTACAGTTCATCACTGAATTCAGTGTGATGTCATTCATCAGAAGTTTATGCTTCCAGACCACGACACCTAACGAAACATGGCAATTTGTGTTGTGGTATCAACGGTCGCCTACTCTTGGGGAGGAGTTCCCTAGTCTGGGTGCTCTTGTTGTCCAACCAATGATGCGAAATGAAACAGAATGTTGCAGGGAGTCCATTACTTGTTCTCACATAGTACGCGCAGATGTGAAGAGGTCACGATGTGCCTCGTGCACAATGCGGCAATCCACCCTTGTGGTGCTCAGATGGTCAGATGTGGTCGGCAGGTACCTTGGCGGCAAGTACTTCTGCCCTCATGTTCCCAAGCACTCCAACATCGGCCTACTGTCGCATCTGAATCCCCCACAAATATGGATATTGGCCGATTCGACCAGTTGGTTAAATGCAAACCTACAATGAGTTCCCTTTCAAACTCTGCCAGATGCTGATGGCGCTGGCTCACACAAGACCGCGGTATCTCCGTATCCTTCACACTGATCATTTTACGTCTGACGCTCTTCCCGCCCTTTATACCCTCTACAAGGCCTGGCTGATCTGCCTGTCATAGAGTACAGAAACTCTTATCATTCACATACTCACCAATGATACCACAGCGTGGTTTGGGTGATTCAATTTTTCGCTTGGCATTGTATTACAATAAAGGCAACAAGTTACCTCATACAAAACATCAATAATAAACAGCATAATACACGAGAAACCCACTTGAAAATGTGTATCGCTTCCGGGAGTGCATCGTGCTAAATAAAAAGAAAATCGTGAAAGGCAAGTGAAGAAAAATTATTTTACAAAGAGACTCATTGTTTCTACAGTCAAAGAGTTTAACCAACCATTTCCAATGGATAAAATAAATAAAACAAAAATTGCATCTTTCCACTTCTCATCGTTGAGCCATCCTCAATTTAAGAAATGGTTGTGTATTTAACACCCATGTTTCGCTTGCATAAGCTAGTACACTCAGTACATTGTGCTTGTTTAAGGCTCATTTTAAATTTACTTCTGATTACAGCATTCAGATTCAGAAATAAACTCCAAGCCATTTTTACTCCCCTGTCTATTTGTATAACGCTAGAGCAGCATGCTGTTTCCGGTTTACTTAAGAATACAAGTTCCTCAAGTGTTGCTAAACTTCATACATATTCTTTATTATTCTCGTATCGATATTCTTTACTGTTATCAATCCTTAGATCTACTGTCACACTTACTGTGTTAAGTTTCTCCAACTATTATGGACATTCCTTTGGATGCAAAGCAAGAAATCCGATGTTATCGACAAATCTACATCCGTTTACTTATCTTTTATTTTCATCTCACTGAAGCCCTCTTCCGAGGCTGAAGAAAAAGGCGTTGGTCAAATGCTTAACGTCTTTCTTAATTTTGACCTCTTCCCTCTCTTGATGCAGTCGAGTGAAAGTTATAAACTTGTTCCACGCATTCTGCAGCGAACTGATGTAGGTAGATTCTTTACCTTGGTTCAAATGCTGTCAGCAGACGTATTACTGTGACAGAGTCAGTCGCTTTCACTTGATTTCACACAAAGAGGTAACTGTTGTTCATTGCTTCGTTCTATAACTTCTAATGCCAGCTTTACTTCTCCCTGGTTAAAATGGATTTTTTGTGGTTGACTGCTGTGAAAGACTTCTATACCGCGTACAAGAAATTAATTGGGCTATAGCTCTTCACATATTCCTGTCTTCCATGTCACATTAAATGTCTATAAACACATACTTCTAAATATTTTACATCCGTATTTTTCTAGAATATTAGTAAAAAATAATTGGTCTCTTAGTATACGTAAGGGAAGTACGTAACATTTTCTTAAGTTAAGAATCAGCTGGCAGTTGATCCTCTGCAGTCCTCCCCTCAGTTCACTATAGTTTTTAGCGGTACAGCTACTCTTTACACACGGTGAAGGAATATGCTTCCACTCGGGATTTCACAGGAGCATGCCATGAATACTAGCAATAAAAAACTGTCTGAAACAAACTTTCGTTTAGTGTATAGTCTCGGTAATAAAAATAATAGATGTCAAACAATGGGAATCAAGAATAGGCTACAACTCTCTGTCTCTGTCTCTCTCTCTCTCTCTCTCTCTCTCTGTCTGTCTCTTCTCAGCCACTGCTACCCTTTCGATTCTTATAACTGCCGTTTGTTTTCTGTGCAAATTGTAATTATCCTCATATTCCTCTGGAAATATCATGCCTCCTATCGCATCTTTATCTACGTCGTCATTCGTTTTTGTAATGTTGCCTTGAAGTTCATCTCCAATGTTTCGACCCTCTATGGACTCCTTCCACCTTTCAGCTTTCCCTTCTTTGCTTAGGACTTGTTTTCCGTCTGAGCTCTTAATATCCACACAGCTGCTTCTCTTTTCTCCAAAGCGCTGTGTAATTTTCATATATGCTTTATCTATCTTTCCTCTAGTGTAATATACCTTTAAATCCTTACAGTTGTCCTCTAGTCGTTCCCGCTTCGCGATTTTGAGTTTGCCTTACCTCTAATTTTTTACACGGTTCTAGTCCATTTCGCCTGCTTCATTATCTGAGCTATTGAAACCGTAATTCTAGCAGGTAGGTCGCCTTCAACAATAAGTGCCACGTACACACTTAATTCAAGTGTAATGTTTTGCACTACATAGTCCATTACGTTTGAACCCAGATTGCAAAATTTGTGGTCTGAAATTACTTATCATACACGTAACAAGAATCGTAGTGAGCTGCTGTTCATTGGAGGTCCGTTTTCTACTATAGAGAATCTGCACCCGTCAGTATTTTGTTACCGACATTTTTCTATTTCTGGTGTGTAAAACATTGAACTGTGAGGTCCAGATGGGAAAATATATTCCACGTTGCATAACAGCTTCACCTGCTAAGAGTCTTCTTTCATTCTTGAAAGAGTATTGTATGTGCGATTGCGCCGCGAGTGCTGGAAGCCTCTGCGAAAATGTGTTGTCGCTGCTGAGGCATACTGTAAGGACTCGCAGGACGCGTAATCCCACGATTATCTGCCGTGAGCACTGTTGTTCTTACTTCTTATCTGTTAAGACGGCAAAATACACACTGTGACGTCAGTAGCGATTTCCTGCAGGCGGCCGGAGTGCCTTGCACGTATATCAGCTCGTAGCGAGCAGCAGGTTCTAAACTGCTCAAAAATATTTTGAATGAACTGCATATCTGCAAACGAACGTTCTTAGGTTTAAGAGATAAGGGAGTGATTGGGTAAGGCAGGTTGTTGCTGTGCCTTTTACTCCGAACAGTGGTTTGTTCAGCCTTCCATGTCAATCTGTCCTGTGCAATCCTCTTATTTTGCTACTGCAAACTATACCTGCCTGAAGCTATTTACAGCAATCAAGCCTTGGTGTCGCTTTACACTTGTATTCCCCACATTTCGCTCCATAACCAAACTGACTATTTCTAGGTGATACAGAATGTGTCGTATCAACCGATACCGCTTATTAGATATCTATGCTGTAACGCCTTTTTCTCTCAATTTTGTTACGTACCTCTTCTGTAATTATCTGTCTTTATTTTTAGAGTTCTACAGTACCACGTTTTGATGGCTTCTAATCCCTTCTTCTCTGTGATGCTTATTGTCACCGTTTCGTTTCCATGTAAGTCTACCCTTCAGATAAATACAAAAAAGAATTCTTAATAATTGTACTTAAATTTCTATTCGATATTAATAAATCTATCTTTCTTGAAATCCTTTTCTCCCTAATGTCAACGTCAACGTCATATTCTCTCTACTTCACCTATTATCAGTCGTCTTGTCGCCCAAATAGCAAAAGTCTTCCACAGATCTCAGTCTCTCTTGCCTGGTTTAATTCACTCAACAACGTCATATTTAAGGACAGACGGAGGACAAAAAGCATTCTTGTACTTAAACATACACACACACATCAAAAAAAGGTTTGCATCACCTCGGTTCCCAGAACTCCTGAAGATATACGTTGATTGTGGGTATTGTATCACAGACACAGTCCCTTTGACTGTTCAGAGATGTCACTAAATCCGCCCAAAGATGTAAACAACCATGCATGAGCAGCACCTATTAGACTGAGGGGGTTCGACAGCCGATCAGTTCCAGTCATTTCACCAGGAAGGAGGCACACGGCTCGTGTTGTCTATAGTTCAACTATGCGTAGACTGTCAATACCGAAGTTCGATCACGTCCGCGTTGTTACTTTGTGCCAAGGAGGGCTCTCAACAACGTAAATATCCAGGCGCCTCGGAGTGAACCAAAGCGATGTTGTTCGGACATGGAGGAGATACAGAGAGACAGGAACTGTCGATGAAATGCCTCGCTCAGGCCGCCCAAGGGCTGCTACTGCAGTGGACGACCGCTACCTACGGATTATGGCTCAGAAGAATCCTGATAGTAACGCCACCATGATGAATAATGCTTTTCGTGCAGCCACAGGACGTCGTGTTTCGATTCAAACTGTGCGCAATAGGCTGCATGATGCGCAGCTTCACTCCCGACGTCCATGGCGCTGTCAATCTTTGCAACCATGCAGCACGGTACAGATGGGCCCAACAAAATATGCCGAATGGACCGCTCAGGATTGGCATCACGTTCTCTTCACCGATGAGTGTCGCATATGCCTTCAACCCGACAACCGTCGGAGACGTGTTTGGAGGTAACCTGGTAAGGCTGAGCGCCTTAGACAGACTGCCCAGTGAGTGCATCAAGGTGGAGGTTCCCTGCTGTTTTGGGGTGGCATTATGTGGGGCCGACGTACACGCTGGTGGTCATGGAAGTCCCGTAACGGCTATACGATACGTGAATGCCATCCTCCGACCGATAGTGAAACCATATCGGCAGCATATTGGCGAACCATTCGTCTTCATGGACGATAATTCGGACCCCCATCATGGACATCTTGTGAATGACTTTCTTCAGGATAACGACATCGCTTTACTAGAGTGGCCAGCATGATCTCCAGACACGAACCCTATCTAACATGCCTGGGATAAATTGGAAAGGGCTGTTTATGGACAACGTGAGCCACCAATTATTCTGAAGGATCTACACTGAATCGCCGTTGAGGGGTGGGACAGTCTGGACCAACAGTGACTTGATGAGCTTGTGGATAGTATGCCACGACGAATACAGGCATGCATCAATGCAAGAGTACGTGCTACTGGGTATTAGAGGTACCGGTGTGTACAGCAGTCTGGACCACCACCTCTGAAGGTCTCGCTGTATGGTGGTACAGCATGCAGTGTGTGGTTTCCATGCACAATAAAAAGGGTGGAAATGATGTTTATGTTGATCTCTGTTCCAATTTTCTGTACAGGTTGCGGAACTCTCGGAACCGAGGTAATGCAAAACTTTTTTAGATGTGTGTATATCCTCAAAAAATTACAGCTTACGTAGTAAAATGTGAGACTTATATGTACAACATAATGCTTGATATTATGTGCAATTTTTGTTTGAAAATGAGCGTCGTCATGCATTTTATAAGGATTTGATTTTTAATGAATATTAACTCTATAATGCACCTTTTCTCGTAAAGTAATCAAGCCCTTAAGACTGGAAATTCGCAGTTTACATACGCATAAGAGGCTAATAAAACGTGTGGACCATATTTTTGTTTAAGGTCATAGTTACTTCGAAATTAATTTTCCAGATTTGTGCTACCTGGGACTGGTGTATTTTTCCCAAATTTTAAAGGAGAACTTTTCTCAGAAAAAAGATAACGGAAAAGTGCTGCTCTGGATTACTTAGTAAGTAGTTCTTAAGAACTAAGCCAAATTTCAGGATGGTAGCTTTTATAGCGCCTGAGAGAGGGTACATAATAGCTAAGAAAAGTCAATATACGATAATTCGCATTTAAAGCTTTTATTTCAATTTTTGACAATATTTCTATACCTATAGTCACTAATTCTGTCCATAACCATAATTTTTATTCTGTTCCTCATCTTTGTGGAGTTATCTCTTCTCCGGCCTCCTTTGCAAGCTAACGTTTGCACTTTTTCTGCTGCCTGAGCCTTGTCCAGTCGTGCTTTACCGATGCTTCTGAGTATCTTCAGTGTGAATGCACCTGGGTGAAAGCCCAGTCTCTGAAGGCACTTAAAATTACCTACATTTCCACTACTGAACACTAGACAGGCATCACATGCAGCTACGTTCACAACAACTGAGGACACAAAAACTGTTTCTGGAAAACGCATCCATATAGGATGATTGTAGCTCTCGTTCGTATTCTGTGTTTTCCCTTGTACACACTTTTTCAGCAGATCAGGTTAGCTAGGTTTTAACCTAAATCCATTAGAAAACTCTCTTTGGTCAATTCCTTCACTAATTTTCTTTTTTCTATGAAATCAGTGACTGTCGAAAATTGTTCTTCACATTTAGGAGCAACATGGGAAACACTGTTTTCCTGTACATTTCGCACGTGAAATATAACATTTCCTCCCTATTTTGAGTATGCATCCACTGTTACGACCCATTTCGAGCAAAACAGGTTGATATATGCAAAACTAAAACCTTAAATAAGTTTGTAGCACATACAATTCAAAAAAACCATGTTGTAAACAAAGGAACAAGCAAAGATAATCTTTCTCACAGCCTTCTAGATTCGCCTTCAGTTCGTTTCGTCTGTATGAACGAAAAATTAACGTACAAAAAAGACACCAGCGTAGAGAAAGTGTGGATCAGAGCATAGAAAGATGGGGCGCGACAAGAAGAGGCTCTCAAACAAAAGTTTTTAAAACATTTTTCTAGCCAGGATTCTATTGTGAAACACTGTGATGTTATTCTTAAAGAATCGATCTAATAATATACGCTATTCAAAAAAATTCGAATTTTTTCACAGTTTTGCCCTACATCTGCCCTTAATTCGACCACATTCGGTTACCATTTCTTTGTTTTGTTCTTAGTCATCTTATAACATCCTTGCAAAGGACTAACCCCTCCTTTAAGGTAATCTTCCAAGTCGTCTGTTGTGTTTGACAGAATTAGAATGACATCGACAAACGTGAAAGTATTGTGTTTACTTTTGAACTACAATGACCTTTCCAAATTTTTCCTTAGTTTCCTTTATTGGTTACTCAGTGCATCCACTAAATAAAGTCAGGGATAGGCTACAACCATGTCTCACACCCTTCTCACCTAAAGCTTGCCTTTCATGTCCTTCGACTCTTACAACTCCAGAGCGTGGTATGTACAAGGTGAACATAACTTTCCGCTCACCGTATTTGATGCTTTTTGCCTCCAGAATTTCAAAGACTGTATTCCAGTCAGCACTATAAACAGATTCCTCTAACTATACAAGTAGGATAAACAGACGTTTCTCATTCCCCAGTTTATCTTCGAAGGTAAGTCATCGGATCCCAATTCAGTCGCCTGTTCCTACATTCTCAGCAATCCAAACTGATCTCCGTGGCAGGTTGTAACCAATCTCTCCGTGGCTTGCAACGATAACTTATTAAACTTATGGTTCCGTAATATTCACATCTGTTATCATCTACCAGGTGTGAATGGCATTATTACATTCTTGTTGAAGTTTGGAGGTATTTCGCCTGCCTCTCATGTCTTGCATAGCAATATGTATAGTTCTGTCGCTGGAGAAATTCCTGATGACATCAGTGATTCTGAGGAACTGTTGTTTATCCCACTAATTCTTTTTTCGTCTTAAGTCTTTTAGTAACCGAGCGAGGCGACGGAGTATTTATCGCACTGGACTCTCATTCGAGAGGACGACGATTCAGATCCCCGTCCGGACATCCAGATTTAGGTTTTCTGTGATTTCCCTAAATCGCTCCAGGAAAATGCTGGGATGATTCCATTGCAAAGTGCGCGTTCGATTTTCTTCTTCATCCTCTCGTAATCTGAGCTTGTGCTCCGTCTCTAAAGAACGACGTGTCGACGGGACATTAAACTATAGTGTCGGTGCATAGCTCGTAGCAATTTCCATAAGACAAATGGTTAAAATGGCTCTGAGCACTATGGGACTTGACATCTGAGGTCATCAGTCCCTCCATAAGACAAATAAACACAACAGATACACATAACACAGAGCTTAGTCATCAATAAGACATTCTGCTTCACTATTTTCAACAGTCTGCTAACGCTGGGGTAACTTTTCGATTCCGTAAATGCAGAAAACGTGTGTTTTGAGGCGAAGAACTCATCGAGTCATGTTTAGAGCGCATTTGCATTCGGAAAGGGAGTTCATTGAATTCTGTTCGATAGAGAGCAGGAAAAGTGGAAATCTGAGGGCGGAAGATCACGTGAATAAGGTGGTGTGGAATGGCTTCGCAACACAACTACTGTACAGTGTTTTCTGTCAGTCTAGCGGAAAGCGAGCGGGCGTTATTATGGAGTAACATCACTTCACGCAGCCTTGGTTGTCTTTCTTCTTGGACTGCGTCTGCAAGACGTCTCAGTTGTTGACAAGAAATGTCAGCAGTAATGATTACATCTCGGGGAAGCAATTCGTAGCACACCACACCGTCACTGTTCTATCAGATGGATTACTTATCTTTTGTGGATGCGGGACAGGTCTTTGTAGGGGAAGTGGTGCTTCATTTTTTGCCTTAAGTTAGCATATGCACCACTTCTCGTTACATTAACGGTACAGAATGGAAATTGTTCTTGTTCACGAACCAACTGATAACGAGCAAGCAGAGATGCACATGGCCACATGCCGACTTTTGTTGGTTTGGTTTAGAGCATGCGACACCCGCACATCCGATTTTTGAATCTTCGCATTGCATACAGATATGTCACGATTGTGGAATGATCATTGTTCGTCGTATCCGGCAGTTCTCGATTATACTGGCGTCCACCGTTGCGGAATAATGCATTTAAACAATCTTCAGGAAACCCCCAAAGTTCTCCTGAACGTGGAGAGTCATTAATGTCAAAACGATCCCCCTTAAAACGAGTAAACCATTTTCTTGCCGTACTCTGTCCAGTGGCATTATCCTCATACAAAGCACAAATGTTTCTGGCTGTCTGCGCTGTTGTCACCCCTCTACTGAACTCAGACAGAAGAATGTGATGTCAGAAATGTTCCAATTTTTCCAGTTGGCACTCCATTTCCTGGCGTCCATAGCCTCTTTTAGTATCTCCAAATGGCAAAATGATAACCACTACGGTTGCAGATTCTAATCCTGCCTCGGGCATGGATGTGTCTGATGTTCTTAAGTTAGTTAGGTTCAAGTAGTTCTAAGTTCTAGGGGACTGATGACCTCAGAAGTTAAATCCCATAGTGCTCAGAGCCATTTTTGAACTTATGCACCAATCTCATATATTCTTCCTTCCTTTGTCTTTCAGTGATCTGTGTAATTATTCTCATCCCATTTTATCCTCATCTACTCTCTCCTCCATTTTCTTAATATTTTCTTCAACTTTCTTAACTTCGTATAGCCCCGTTACACGTTACTTGCACATTTCAGCCCATGGGTCACTGGAAAAAAATACTTTGAAATAAAAACAAAACAATAAACCAAAGAAAAACACGCTGTTTGGATGTGCACATCTTTGCACATCCGTAAAACCGAAATAATTTCCTGGGTAACCACGTTGCTGCACTCCTTGCATTTGACGCGCTTGGAACCTGATTGACCTCTTGTGTTCAAGATGCTGAACCATGTTCCGCCCACCGACGGTGGCTTCTCTGAAGTAATCAAGTGCGTGAGGACGGCTCCTTCGACGACATATTGCAGGTTTCATCTGGTCTCAAGAACATTCATTGGCGACCATGTCCACAGATACCGCAAATCGTTTCTGCTTCTCGATGTAGGGTGTACACTGGATGGGCCGGTGTTCTTGCGTATTATCGCGGAAATCGTAACTATAGGCCTGGACAATAAATAGGTCTTAGGTTCCTGTTTCGATACTTACCAACCCTCAAATAGTTCTCGACAGTAACGATAGTCGCCCAGAATCCTTACATGATACTGTCCCAAAACGTGACTACCAGTCTTCACCTACGTCTACATCTACGTGATTACCCTGCAATTCACTATTAAGTGCCTGGCAGAGGATTCATCGAACCACCTTCAAGCTGTTTCTCTATCGTTCTATTCGTGGCGCTCTCTTCCCTATTTCGCGATGGCACAAAACGAGCTGCCCTTCTTCGAACTTTTCCAATGTCCAACTTGGCTGACGCGGATCCCACACCTTATAGCAGTTCTCCAGAAGAGTACGTACAAGTGTGGAGGAGGCAGTCTCTTCAGTTGACCTGTTACATTTTCTAAGTGCTCTGCCAGTAAATCGTAGTCTTTGGTTTGCTTTCCTCACAACATTATTTACGTAATCGTTCCAACATAAGTTATTCATAACTGTAATCCCTGTGACGATAGTCCATAGGCACTCTATTTGATTAGAAGTCTCTTGTGAAGTACGTTCTCAAAAGCCTTCCGAAAATGTAAAAATATGGAATCAATTTGACATTCCCTGTCAATAGCACTAATTACTTCGTGAGAATAAAGATGTAGTTGTATTTCATAAGAACGGTATTTTCTGAATCCGTGTTGGCTGTTTGTCAATAAATCATTTTCTTTGAGCCGCGCGGGATTAGCCGAGCGGTCTCAGGCGCTGCAGTCATGGACTGTGCGGCTGATCCCGGCGGAGGTTCGAGTCCTCCCTCGAGCATGGGTGTGTGTGTTTGTCCTTAGGATAATTTAGGTTAAGTGGTGTGTAAGCTTAGGGACTGATGACCTTAGCAGTTAAGTCCCTTAAGATTTCACACACATTTGAACATTTTTGAACATTGTCTTTGAGATAATTCATGAAGTCTGAAGGTGGTATATGTTTCAAAATGGCACTGCAAATCGAAATTAGCGATATGAGCCTGTAATTTAGCAGATTACTCGTATTTAGTTTCTTGTGTATTAGTATGACTTGTGCAACTTTTCAGTTTTTAGGTACGGATCTTTCAACGAACGATCGGTTTCATATGATTGCCGAGTATGGAACTGTTTTATCAGCATACTCTGAGAGGAACCTGACTGGTGTATAATCACGAGCGGAGGCCTTGCCTTTATTAAGTCACTTAAGCTCTTTTATTGCACCGAAGATATTTACTTCTAAGTTATTTATGTTAGCAGTTGTTTTCGGTTTGAATTCTGCAATATTTATTTCGTCTTCTTTGGTGAAGGAGTTTCGGAAAACCATATTTAGTAACTCTGCTATAGTGGCGCTGCCATCAATAACATCGCCATTGTTATCGCCCAGCGAAGGTGTTGATTATGTTCTTTCGCTGGTGTATTTTACATATGACCATAGACTCTTTGGGTTTTCTATTACATTTCGAGACGAGTTTCATTGTGAAAGTATTAAAGACACCTCGCATTCAAGTTTGCGCTACATTTAGAGCTTCCGTAAGACTTCTCGAATCTTGGGGTTTTGCGTTCTTAAAAAAAATTAGCATGCTTTTTTCATTGCTTCTGGAAAAGTGTTCTGACTGGTTTAGTGTACCGCAGGGGTATGTCTCTAAATATACTTCTTTGAATTTAAATAATATCTGACCTACGCATACATATTCAGATTGGAAGGAGTGGAGATTGTCTCTTAAGTAGGCGTCAACGAATTCTTATCTGCATTTTTTAAATAAATTTATTTTGCATCCAATTTTGTTGGTTTTGGAAATTGCGGTATTGAGTCTCGCTAAAACGACCTTGTGGTCACTAATGCATATATCCGTCATGATGCTCCCTATTTCCTCAGAAATATTTGTTGCTAAGTGGTCAAGTATGTTTTACAACCAATTTACGTTTCGAGTGGGTTCCTGAACTAATTGCTCGAAATAATTTTCTGAGAACGCCTCCAGAATGATTTTGGACGGCGTTTTATGCCTACCTCCGACTTTAAAACACGTATGTTCTCCAACATACAGAGGGCAGATTGAAGTCACCACCAACTGTAACCGTATGTGTGGGATACCTGTTTCAAATGAGACTCAAGTTCTCTTTGAACTGCTCACAATTGTTTCATCAGGGTCGGTAATAACAACCAATTATTAATTTATTCCGGTTGTCAAGTATAAACTCTACCCATACTAACTCACAGAAACCATCTCCTTCGATTTCACTACAGGGTAAACTACTTCTGAGAGCAATGAACACTCCACTACCAAGAGTATTTAATCTATCTTCTCTTAACAGGGTTAGGTCCTTTGTAAAACGAACTTGAGACCTGGGGACTGCATGCCTGACACTCAGACTTCTACCTAGTCTCCTTCACATTCCTGAACGATGATCATCAGGCCTCAGACAAATCGTATACTTCACGGTGAAAAGAACCCGACGCCACAGATCGTCGTTTCAGTGCAGGTGGTGTCTTCTGATTTGCGGTACGAGGACCAGTGGGACGGGGAGTGGGGAATGGCTGCAGTCTCGATCGTAATGCACTCTCAGACAGCAAATCGATCGTTTGGAACGCTTCTGTACCGTCTTGGTTGCCGCAGCCCTCCCAGCAACCTCCAAAAAGACAGCAAGCACGTTGATCTGCTGGGCCATTTTTCTACGGTTACCTACGATCCATGATTTGCAAGTAGCACTCGCCAGTTTCTGTAGTTGATTGCTGACGACCCGTTCAAGGCAGATATTCTGTGTCTTGTGCCTTACGACAGACTGTTCGAAAGTTGCCGTGGTGTACAACAATTCAGCGGGTAGCTTACTGCCCTGTGTGTTGACAAACTGGATGTAGCGCGTATCCCCAATCCGTGCCAGGCGTAGCCTACACGAGCACAATCGGATTACCTCGCTGTGTGGTCCACGCAAATGGATGTCTTTACCTGTTCTAAATTCTTACCGCATCGTTGCTATTTGGTTTGACTACTCAACATTCTGTCAGTGTCGCGTGACATTCATTTATCAGTCGCACAAAAGAAGCCGATTCTCGGTCTAAATGTACACAATTCCTCGACAGTCTTAACCAGCTGCTGTTGGTGCACTGTCGTTCACATGCCCCATGTTTGGATTCATTCGCCATTCATTCTGCGTGCTGCGGTTTCTACAAATGTTTTGTGTTGGCATTTCCCCTCATTGTCATTCTCGAGTTCAGCTAGTACTCCATATCAGATGTCAGTATTTAACATTTTTTTTTAAATTTTAAGGATAATAAGTTGCCATCTCTTCATCTAAGAATAGATGATGAATGCAGCTAACCGCTAACTTTGTGTAATGTCTTGTCTGTATAGACGTGTATCTGTTGCCTTTAAGATCCCTTCACCTTCACACATAAATCAATACAGTAAAGTAAGGGCCTCCCATTTGTTGGATGACTTGCTGTAAGAGATCTTTACATTTATTATTACTGTTAAACACTGTATTCAGTCGGGAGAATCAATCGTGTGGACAATTCGTTCCTTTTACGAAAGATTGCGAATTCCAGATGTGTACGAAGCCTTTTTGGACGATTTAACACAGACTCAGTGATTGCAGGCTCTCTTCGACACAGCTGAAACTTCCCCACTAATTACAGGGCCAACGTGATCATCAAATGATTCAGAAAAAAACTCATTCGTTCATTCACTCCAGAACAAAAAAGTCGCAAACCTTATTTATGAAGGACATTGTGTATTCAATCCATCTCCATTACATGTCCAGATCTCCGGTGATTCCACGTCTTAATTATTTTCCGTTTACAGTCTCTTTCTCTTCAAACAACCGCTAGCGGCACAAATGTTAATTGGCTCGCTTTAGCGAGAAGAAAAGCAGAATATGTATATCTCAGAAACTCGTCAGCCCCTCAACAGATACTCCAGAAGCTGTCCTAGTTACCACTCTAACAACCATGGAGAATGCATATATGCATTTCTGTTATTTCAAAGAATAAACGCACCAGAAAATACTTTGGCGTCGTCGAGCTGTCGTCGCATATGTTTCAAGAAAATCAGATCAGATAACGTTTCCAAAGTGAATGAATGTGGATGGTTTAATTGACAATGATTAATTGGTGCGTGGTAGAGGGTATTTTCTGTGGGGACATTACAGGTACTACAGAAAATCCCAATAATTTTGTGGAGGAACATGCTTCATTTCCATCTCCAGCCACCCTGATTTGAGTTTTCAGCCGTCTCAGTTCGATTTTCAAACGGCACTCTACCACACTGGTCCCTTATCTAGCTTGCATTTATCGCGAATCTCTCGCCCTGCACGAAGTACCAAGCAACTGGAGAAAGGCACAGGTGACTACAGTATATAAGAACCGTCTCAGTTCGATTTTACAAACAGCACTCTATCACAATGGTCTCTTATCTAGCTTGCATTTATCGCGAATCTCTCACCCAGCACGAAGTACCAAGCAACCGGAGAAAGGAACAGGTGACTCCAGTATATAAGAAGGGTAAAAGAAGAGACCCGCAAAATTACAGACCAATATCCCTAACTTTTGTTTGCTGCACAATCCTTGGACATATTATCAGGTCTGATATGATAAACTTACTTGAGACTCATAGTATGAAATCTTTCACGACCGGATGACATATCTTCTGGTAAACCTTCCGGGAAGGTTTACCAGAAGTTACTTGAGACTGACAAGGTTTTGTCCATGAATCAGCATGGTTTTAGAAGGCATCGCTCGTGTGAAACTCAGCTTGCCCTTTTCTCACATGATACACGGTGAACTATGGATGAGGCGGATGCGTAGTAAAACCATACCCGTAATGTTCGGATACAGCATCAGTAGTGTCCTGCTTGACACACTCACGTCGTTTAAATATCTAGGCGAAACGTTGCATAGCGATATGAAATGGAACGAGCGTGCGGGGACTGTTGTAGAGAAGGCGAATGGTCGACTTCGGTTAATTGGGAAAATTTTATAAAAGAGTGGTTCACCTGTAAAGGAGACCCCACATTGGACGCTTGTGAGACCTATTCTTGAGTACTGCTCGAGTGTTTGGGATCCGTATCAGGTCGAATTGAAGGAAGACATGGGAGCAATTGAGAGGCGGGCAGTTAGATTTGTTGCCGGTAGGTTCGAAGAACACGCAAGTGTTACGGAGACGCTTGGGGAACTAAAATGGGAATCCCTGGAGGGAAGGCGACGTACTTCTCGAGGAACACTGTTGAGAAAATTTAGAGAACCGGCATTTGAAGCTGACTAAGATTCTACTGCCGCGACCATACATTGCGCCTAAGAACCATGAAGATAAGATACGAGAAATTAGACAGTGACTTTTCACTTGCTCAGTTTGCGAGTGGAACAGGGAAGAAATCGGCTAGTAGCGGTAGAGGGTACCCTCCACCATGCACCGTATGGTGGCTTGCGGAGTATCCATGTAGATGAAGTAGAAGACCACCGCCCTTATTCTTTCTAAACCTTGTTCAACTGACGGAGTAGTCCGTCTTTTCTGATTTCGTCACCGGGCGACATGCTAACCTCAAATATGCTTTCCTTTCTTGCTTTTGTAACATTCACTTACTCTAGAAATACATAAATCGCAACCCAATAATGCACCAACCGCTAGCTGTATTTTTATGCAGCTCTCAACAGTTTTTCTACTGTTAGAGTTCGTTTGGATTGCGTTGTTGAGTGACAATTAACAATATAAAATCTGCGAGTTCAAAATCAAAAGTTATAGACGATAGAAACGCTCAATTTACATATACAGATGTCACTTCCCCACCGTGGAATGGGCGGGGCTCTAAATGGCCATACAAGAAACTGTCTATAACTGGCAATGGGCTAATGTGCAACTACCGTTGCTTTCACTTTCTACTCACCCTTCCTCGATCATCCTCTTGGTCGCATCGGATGAAACTGTCTCGTTGCATAGTTCAATTTGCTACATTACCGCCGTATCTGCACATTAACCTGGGCAACAATGCTGAAAGGCGTCTCTCTCAACTTCGTCGAAGAACATGACTCCAACATACAGATGAATAAGATGAAAAATAAAAGTTTCTTACCGATTTTGCTACTGACGATTTTGCTACAAAGATACATTACGGAAGAAAATCCTTTTCACTCATTCTACACCCCCAATTGCATCCCACTGCGACACAGAGGTTTAAAATGTGTCTCAAAGATGCCTACAGCTGTCCTCAGTAACGACGCAAAAGAGTGGCTTCCTGTGACGTCACTGTCGATCGCGGCGACTTTTCAAACAGCAAGGTGTGGACACACACAAAGCAAAAATTGTGTCACAATGGCACGAAATTTCATCTGGACGTGTCACACTATGGGAAGGTCGTCACAGCCCCTCATACCCACATTACATCACTCCTTTTGACGTCTCTGCGATGGTAATTTGAACCGCTACACCCAGCGCTGAAATCGCGAGCATTTCTTATAGGTGGCAGAAGCAAACAGTTGAGACACACTGCCGCTCAGAATGGACACGAAAAGCCCTCAGGAGAGGCACAAAGAGCATCGGTGAAACCACATCTTACCTTGGGGCGTTGATTACCACAAATTTAGCAGCCGAGAATGGCAGTTCTCTGTGTGATGAGCAACAAGAAGACGTTCTTGACAGTGTTCGGCACTGCTGACATCTCCTCATCTACATCTACATCTACATCTACATGGATACTCTGCATATCACACTTAAGTGCCTGGCAGAGGGCTCGCCCTTCACAATAATTCTCTGTTATTCCAATCTCGAATAGCGGGAGGAAGAAACGAACCCCTATATCTTTCCGTGCCGCGTGGAGTGGCCACGCGGTTTGAAGCACCCTGCACGGTCTGCGCGACCACACCTGCAGGAGGTTCGAGTCCTCTCTCGGTCATGGGTGTGTGTGTTGTTCTTAGCAAAAGTTAGTTTAAGTAGTGTGTAAGTCTAGGGACCGATGAACTATGCAGTTTGGTCCCTTTGGAATTCACACACACTTGAATATTTATCTTTCCGTGAGAGCTCTGATTTCCATTATTTTATGATGATGATCGATTCTCCCTATGTAGGTCATCGTCAACAAAATATTTTCGAATTCGGAAGAGAAGGATGACAACTGAAATTTCGTGAGAAGATCCCGCCGCACCGACAAACCCCTTTGTTTTAATGATGTCCACCTGAAACCCTATACCATGTCCGTGACGCTCTCTCCTCTATTTGGCGATAATACAAAACGTGCTGCGATTCTCTGAATTTTTTCGATGTACTCCGTCAATCCTATTGAGTAAGGATCCCACACCGCGCAGCAGTATTCTAAAAGAGGACGGGCAAGCGTAGTGCTGGCAGTCTCTTTAGTAGATCTGTTACATTTTCTAAGTGTTCTAGCAATAAAACGCTCCCTTTTAAAATTTAAGTTTTTCGTAATTGCAATTCCTATGTATTTAGCTGCATTTTCCACCTTTACGAAATGGTTCAAATGGCTCTGGCACTATGGGACTTAACTTCTGTGGTCATCAGCCCCTAGAACTTAGAACTACTTAAACCTAACTAACCTAAGGACATCACACACATCCATGCCCGAGGCAGGATTCGAACCTGCGACCGTAGCGGTCGCGCGGTTCCAGACTGTAGCGCCTAGAACCGCTCGGCCACCCCGGCCGGCCCTCCTTCACATTTGACTGGTCTATCGTCTAACCCAAATTTAACGGATTACTTTTAGCACTCATGGGGATGACCTCACACTTTTCATTATTTAGGGTCAAACCAATATTCGTGCCATGCATATATCTTTTCTAAATCGTATGCAATTTGTTTTGATCTTCTGATCACAGTACTAGACGATAAACGACGGCATCATCTACAAACAACCTAAGACGGCTAGTCAAATTGCCTCCTAAATCGTTTATATAGATAAGGAACAGCAGGAGGCCTTTAACACTACCTTGGGGAACGCCAGAAATCATTTCTGTTTCACTCGATGACTTTCCGTCAATTACTACGGACTGTGTCCTCTCTGACACGAAATCACGAATCCAGTGGAATAACTGAGACGATATTGCATACGCACACAATTTCAGTACAATCAGCTTGCGTGGTCCACTGCCAAAGCCCTTCTGGAAATCTAGAAATACGGAATCAATTTGAAATCCCTTGTGAATAACTCTCAACACTTCGTGTGAGTAAAGAGCTAGTTGTGTTTCACAAGAACGATGTTTCCTGAATCCGTATTAATTGGATATCAATAGACCATTCTCTCCGAGGTTATTCTTAAGGTTCGAACAGAATATATGTTCCAGAATACTGCTGCGTATCGTCGTTAGTGATATGGTCCTGTAATTTAGTGTATTACCTGTGCGACTTTCCACTCTTTGGATACGGATCTTGCGTCGAGCGAGCGGTTATATGTGAATGTTGAGTAGGGAGTTATTGCGTCAGTATACTCTGAAAGAAACCTCATTGGTCGACTGGACAATTCGACACTACTCTGAGGACGTCATGGTGCTGGAACCCTATCGAACTTGATTGAGTCCTTTGGAGTATAGTGCGACCGCAATTCGTGCTTTGGAATCTCTAATAGGTACATTTTTAAAGAGATCAGCAATGGTGCGTTGGTGGCACCATGGGTGTTGCCGTACGAGGGTGGGGGGTGGGGGGTTGAGTGTGTCTTAGGGGGAGTGTTTCTGTTTCATTCATGCACACGTTAGTGTTGCACCCGTCTGTGATCACGTCACAGCAGGGCGCGAAACACAATGGCTGAAAAAGAACATAAAGACCCTTTGCTGCTTCAGAATACGCTCAGATTTCGTCGAATGGTTTTGAGCAGTTTCTAGTGGTTCCATCATGAATACTATAACACCAACCACGATCGTACTATACTCCAGATGGATCAATAGTTTTCAGTAGGGTTGCACCTCCAAAATGTCCTTAGAGTAGGTTTGAATCGTTCGGGGGGTGTCAGCAATGTTGAACGTTGTCAAGAACGTCGTTTTCGACCGCATCATGTGTGGGAATCAACGCCCCAGGGAAAGGGGTGATGTCACTGACGCACTTGATGTCACCCCCTGTGCCCTGTTCGTGCCGTCTTTGAGCGGCGGAGCATCTGGATTGTTTTCCTCTACCACTCATGAGAGGACTGCGTGATTGCAACTCTGGGTGTCGCGGTGGTTATTGCTAAGAGGGGTTGTGATGACCCATCGTGTGGCACGTCCACAACTCTTTTGTGCAGAATTTAGTTGAAATTTGGTGCCAGTTGACATCATTAACCAGCATCATACGTCGAATGAACTTCTGAGCTGTGACCTTTTCTTTGGCATATGTCGACACCTGGTTTTTTGAAACGTAGCCGCACCAGGGGTGACTTCGCAGTGCGCCCAGCATTTGTACGATTACACAGGAAGGTTGGAGGCTCCTTGAGCCGAATTTCAAACATACGACTCAGTGGGTACATTTTTACGCTGTGTATTAATGAGGAAAAATAGTAATTACCTGCACTGTGCAGTAAGTTACGATAGTGACAGACTTGATTGAGTAAAAGGTAATACTCTATTATTTGAAATTATGCTGATCACAGTTATATGTAGCTACAAAGTTTACTTACTTGTGATATGTTCATAGCACTGTCTTCGGCAAGATTATACTAGGCCGCTCCCTACATGCTCTGATATCGTTTCTCACTAAATTTTCCCGAAAAAAGTTACAGCTGGAGGCAGAGTCAGTAATTTAGATTTTAAAATAATTTGCATCTAGCAAACAACAGCCGAATCCAGAAACGTGGACTGACTTAAGAGCTTCTTAAGAGTGTGGCTGTCCTGCTTAGCACGAAACGATAATATTTATAGAGACAGTAATATCGTCAAACGAGTTTTTCGTCCAGTCGTGTCATACTCTACCTTGCAGCGTCATGCGTACGCAGTGTAGAGGGCACGCGGTCAGTACACTTCTCTCCCGGCCATTTTGCAGACTTTCCAGACAGTGTGTGGCGGGGCCGGGTCGATTGTCTGTGTTTGTTATTGTTAACAGTCGTTCAGTCCACCTACCTCGATAGGATCCTTGCCGAAGTCCCTTCACTCTGTGGCAGCAGATACGTGCTAGGCAGTGGGAAGCAGCGTTGATGAAACCACCACCTAATGCCTGCCACACAGAGGTCGCGTAGCTATAATTGAAAGTCATTTCCTGAAAGTTCATGATTAAAAAATCGGGCGTTCGGGATCTTCAGTCTACTTACAGAAAAGCGTTTAAAATTCCATAAATTCTGCTTTTCATTCATATTGAGACAGATGAAACGACTATCGAGTCCGTATTTCATATGGTGAAACATTATCATTCAAAGTTCACTGTCTGTATAACAAATATTCACTCGAAAAGCAGCCAGAATTTTGGTAAGTCGGGCCCGACTAATTTTCACGTTCTACTAGTCACAGACCCACAACTATTCGCGAGTTAAACATTCGTTCGTTTCAGTGGTCGTCTTCGTAAGAGGTGCCCGCCAAAATATTCCGTACAGAGCGCGAAACACGCCACGCGGAGTTATTACTACGACCAGCAAGTTCATACGCTCATATCTCTCAAACTGTTTAATTTAGAAACACCAAACTTCCATTAAAATGTTCTTAATTCCAGTCGCTTGAATCACGATATATTCGACCCGAAATTAGCTCATTATTTCCTCATCTTACAGAGTATTTTTAAGGAGCGATCTGACATCATGTTATCCGTAGACCGGCTAGCAAGCGGCTCCCTCGAGGTACCCTGCTATATCTGCCCACTCCTCTTTTCGCGTGGGAACAGCTTAATTCTGATTGGCTGTTGATCTAAACGACCAATCAGAACGTTCCTTCCAGATCATTCTCGCGGCAAATGTTGCCTTATCCAATCACTAATTGATAGTAATTAATGTTAGCAAAACTTCAAATTCTTTTATTGTGCTTAATCAAAATAAACGAAGTGCGAAATATTCTTCAAATTGTTAAGTAAACTTATTCAGTCTCTAACTTCCATTCTGGCTACTTTTATACAAAAGTAAGCACACACCGACATACATCACCTTAATCGTGGTTGCAAAATAGCTTCCCCACAGTTCGTTTGTACAAGGTTTTACGAACAACGAGAGATTAAATTTTAACATACCGGTAAGTCCCATATATACTTCAAAAATGGGTCAAATGTCTCTGAGCACTATGGGACTCAACTTTTGTGGTCATCAGTCCCCTAGAACTTAGAACTACGTAAACCTAACTAACCTAAGGACATCACACACATCCACGCCCGAGGCAGGTTTCGAACCTGCGACCGTAGCAGTCGCGCGGTTCCAGATTGTAGCGCCTAGAACCGCTCGGCCACTCCGGCCGGCCCCACATACACTCTCTCAATCATTCTCACGCACTCACACGGCAAAATATAATTTTGACCGATATTTGTATTACGTACAGCGACTAAAGTTTTAAAAGGAAAATTCTAATTAATTGACTTTTATACACTGATAACTTTGCAATCGCTTCAAATGATAATAAAATTCAATCTGTTATCGTTCCTAACTTGATTTTGAAAAACAAGCGTATGTTTTAGGAATTTTAGGTAATTCTCTTTATCTCCAGAACGATAATAAATAAAAATCTGAAATTTTGACTGCATCGTTCCATTAATAACGAAAGACTGTGTACCAGATTTGAACAAAATCGGATAATAACTAATATGGATTATTTAGATTCGTAGAGGGTATGAATCTTTTTATTGACTGAATGTTACGCTATGCAGTTCTCACTTCAGGCATCGTCAGCTGTGCCGTGAGAAGAGCAAATAAATAAATAAATAAATAAATAAAAACATAGCTATCATGCAGCCACCGTACCTGACGGCTGTGCGCCTTACTGCAATGAATGTCATCTCGTAATGACTTGTCCGCAGTTCGTGGTCTCTCGGCCGCGTTCTCGCTTCCCGAGCATGGGGTCCCTGGCTCCATTCCCGGCGGTGTCAGGGATTTTCACCTGCCTCTAGATGACTGGGTGTTTGTGTTGTCCTCATCATTTCATCATCATTCATTCACGTGACGAGATTAGACTGAGAAAAGGTTGGGATTTTCTACGGGCGCTGATAACCGCGCAGTTGAGCGCCCCACAAACTAAACATCATCATCATCATCATCGTAATGACTTGTTGCGTTAGAAGTGGAGCTGCTACTGCTCGGTGAAGCAGCTGCTCAGATGTCATCACGAGGCTGAGTGCACCTGTACTTACTTCCAACCAAGGATGAATCCTTGGCTGTATTGGAATTCGTACCTGGGACCTCCCTTGTGAGCCATCGATGCCTACCACTCAGCTACTGCGGCTGACTGTAATATCTTAAGACGGGCTTAATTATAACTGACGCTGGATGATTATGCCGTGAAGTAAGTAAGAAGGTTGACCGTTTACCTTAGGGGCAGAGGAGTAAGTAGCCCGGCCCCTATGGAACTAGTGGATGTGAGAGGGGAATGTTTCATTGTCTCTCTTTAAATATTGACGTCTCATGGGAGTGCCCGACTCGCACCGATCAGCTGCTATAGCATAAATTTTGATACAGAATCGTGGATCTGCACTATAGAGACGGTCATCTTCAGATGCGGATTTTTTTTTAAATCTGGAACATTCGTAATTTCGCGTCAATGGTGCGTTGGAGCGAAATGCGGTTGGCCTGCTTGCGCACGCCCGTGTTTGGTGTGTAACTGCCGGAAGCTTCATTGTTGTGTGCCAGTTATTTATTGAGTAGAAGGTCGTGTCGCACAGTTTGCGAATTTCGAGATGGCAGAGTTAGAGGAGCAATGTGTCTGCATTATATTTTACATGAAACTCAAGAAAAGCCTTACAATGACTCACATAACGACGCAGGAAGTCTACGGTGATGAGTGCTTCAGCCGTACTCGGTGTTGCGACTGGTTCACAGGTTTAAAACTGGCCGGACTGAAGTTAAAGATGACCCTCGTTTAGGATACACTTCGATGTCTACCGACGACGCTCATGTCAGGAATGTCAACGAAATTGTGCGAACCAATCGAAGACTGACTGTCCGCGAGATTGCAGAAGAATGTCACGTTTCACTTTGATCATGTCATGGAATTGTGACACGGCATCTCGGAATGTATTATGTTGCCGCCAATTTCGTCCCATGGCTCATGAGTCAAGGCCTGAAAGACATTTGCCACGGAATCTGTGAAGAGCTTTTGGATGGCACGAATGAGAACGAAATAATCCTTAAGAGAATCTTCACTGGTGATGAGCCGTTGTTTATAGACCAAGGTTCAGTCTTCAAAACGGGTCGGAAAGGTTCTCCAAGCCAAAAAGAAAAAAAAAAATACCTCGTCAAGTCAGGTCAAATGTCAAAGCCATGCTGATAGTTTTCTTTGACTCTGAAGGATTCATTCATCATGAATTCGTACTACAGGGACAAACTGTTAACCGATGGTACTATCGGAACGTGTTGCGACGCCTGCGAGAACATGTGATAAGAAAACGGCCTGAAATGTGGCGAGACAATTGCATCACGATAACGCACTCGCACATTCATCCGTGTTCATGGGTGACTGTTGCACAAAAATGAAGTCTCTGTCCAGCCTCATCCTCCCTACTCTCCAGACCTGGACCCGTTGGACATTTTTTTATTTCCAAAGTTGAAAAGTCGAAGATTTGCAACGATAGACGAGTTAAAAGAAAATTCGCAGAAGGCGCTCCACGCGTTCCAGCAAGGGGCGTACCAAGACTGCTCCCGGAAATGGTAATGGGGCTGTGAGCAGTGCGGAGGAGAGTATTTCGAAGGAGAACAAGCAAAATAAGAAAAAGGTAAACGTAGAAATATTTTGAGGACGAACTCCCGGAATGTTTTGAACAGATCTCGTATTTCTAGCACAGAATATGAAATAAATTAAGGATGTTGTACTAGAAATTGCAGTAGAAGATAAACGACATTCCAAATATATAGTATACATTTCCCATCGTGTATCATACTGCGTAATAGAATTAAATACAAGTACAAATTTTAATGTTATTTTATCGTTGGATCTTGTGACCTCCACAACAGTTAATGATAGTTGGTGAATGACGCAGCCAGCCTCAAATACTTTTCAATTATTTTATTTTAGTGCCATAACCGGTTTCAGGCTATCATGCCCATCTTCAGATAATTAATATTTTTAGTTACACAAGTGTTTCGACTAACAATATCTCGTCTGCTTCCATACTGCACAACAACAGTTGAGTATTTAGTGGTACTTTATGAGTTGTTCCATTCATAAGGACACGCTAAAGTGCTTACATTTATCTGTAAATGATGCAAAAAAAACTTGTGTTCACTTACCTACGTTCAAGTAGATGGCGATTTCTTTCGTTGCCTGTAACTTATGTAAGTGAACACAACTATTTTGCATTATACACAAATAAACACAAGAAATTTAGCGTATATTTATTAATGAAATTACTTGAAAATACTCAAATTTTCTTGTGCAATGTGGGACCAGATGACTTGCTGTTGATCAGAGCATGTGTTTAACTAAAAAATATTAGCCATCTGAAGGTGGGCATGATAGCCCGAAACCGGTTATGGCATTAAAATAAAACATTTAAAAAGCATTTGCGGCGTGTTGCGTCATTCACCAACTATAAGTACAACAATATTAATTAATCATCTTCGCACACAAACAACATAATAACATTTTTTTGGGAAATTACAATGTCACAACTTTGGGTTCGCTGCGGGTGGCAAATATCTGAAACAGAGAGCAGTCTGCACGACGTGTTCAGAGTGATGTCGACTTTAAGGGATCAGTACTTGGCGACCGTTGGCCGTCTTATCGTGCCCTTACTGTAGCTAGTTTACTGGGAGCTCATAACATACTGATCTGCGTAGATTACGAAATAATGATAATATCGGTAAAGACGTGTCCCGACGTGCCCATTCACAACGTCTACATTGGCTCCTGAACAAAAATGTCTGATGACCGCTGATTTAGATCCTTCTGTAGTTCAGAATAGCACTAAATTTAGTAGTTATTTTCTTTCTCTTAAATTAGAGATTAAAATCTTTTTAGTAATAAATATAACAGTGTAAAAGTTTACACACACAATAAAGTTTTTCCGTTTGAAGTTCCCTCTCAGATTTTCCACCAGTGACGCTCTCTCCCCTCCTTCTCGCGTGCTACGTAAAAGACTCGAAAGTGCCGCTGACACTGAGTGCGTCTTTAAGAAGACCAACCAGTTAAGTTTATCAGGCTTCTATCACACCCCAGGACGGAAGCAGTGTACCCACTCTGTCTCCGTGTAGAGTAAATTTTTGTATGCAAGTCCGACAAAGTGTTCTAAATGTTTGGGTAGTGTGTATTTGAAACGGAACATGGGAACCAGCTCGGTATTCACTTAGAGCGATACGGGAAACCGCCTATAAACCACATCCATGCCGTCATACCTCCCCATCACGGAAGCGGCCACGTTAATACGCGTGGCTACCCGGGTGGGTGGGACTCGAAGACATCCATCTTTGCAGCCTTCATCAGTATTTCACTATATTTGAAAACTTTTGAGAAGAAGAAGTGTTATGTCATAATATAGCAGTACTATTACATTTTCTGGCGTCCTTCGATTCTCGCTTTATTACTATCTTAACGTACAGTGACGTATAACAGGTGTAACTGTTTCGTTCGTTATGGTTTCATACAGGCCGTTCAAAGCTGATATTGTTCTGCAGGGTGTAACAACATGATACCGACAATCTTCGAAGAATTTGTAGAGGGTGTCTTGAGGAACAACCTGAAGACAGGATCCGACGTCCTGACACGTCATCCAACAACACTGCGGACCATCAATGTTATAGAAGCCCACGACTGCCACTAGGTTAATCCTTCCTCAGCAAATCTGATTCTGAATGCACACCGCCAGTGAGACTGCTTGCTGTGGGACTGGCAGCATACATGCCTCTAGATGGTGTCGAACGCGTCCACAATAGCGAAGAGCGTTCAAATTCAGCGTCGCTGGACGACGTATCCAGATGTCAGTACCTATCCTCAATTTCTTCTTCAAAACGCTCTCTACTAACCTTCGAGGCCTGTCTGTGTTATTTCATTACAGCCTGTACACTGGGTGGGGCACCTGGGGGAAAGCTACCTTTAATATCCTCTGAACCAGTAAACTTATCGAAGCGCGGTTTTTGTTAACCTGTCATGGACAATGTAGCGAATTGTATGATGTATGCAGATAATTTTAACGTATATATTTGCCGAATCATGTAACATGTTTTTATTGGAAATACGAAGGTTGGAACTATAATAGTGACAACTATTTATTTACAGCTCGTACAAAACAGATACGTGTTTCAAAGTTTTACTGGCCTCGACCCGTAGTCTACGGGTAGCGTCTTTGATTCATAATCAAAAACGTCTTCGGCCCCGGGTCGATCCCCGCCACTGCCTAAATTTTGATAAATAATCAGCATTGGCGGCCGAAGACTTCCGGCATAAGAAGTCAGCCTCATTTTGCCAACGGCCTTGTCAAAGAGGGCGGAGGAGCGGATAGAGGTTCAGGGCACTCTCTTGTCCTAGGGGTGGGAAATTGCCCCTAAAGGAGGAAGAATCAGCAATGATCAACGACATGAGGATGCAGAAGGCAATGGAAACCACTGCACTGAAGACACGTAACGTGTATCCACAGGACATGTGGCCTGTAATTGAAGAAGTGTCATGATGATCTCTCCATTGGCAAAAGATTCCGGAATAGTCCCCCATTCGGATCTCCGGGAGGGGACTGCCAAGGGGGAGCTTACCATGAGAAAAAGATTGAATAATCAACGAAAGGATAACGTTCTACGAGTCGGGGCGTGGAATGTTAGAAGCTTGAACTTGGTAGGGAAAATAGAAAATCTGAAAAGGGAATTCCAAGGGCTCAATCTAGATATAGTAGAGATCAGTGAAGTAAAGTGGAAGGAAGACAAGGATTTCTGGTCAGATGAGTATCGGGTAATATCAACAGCAGTAGAAAATGGTATAACAGGTGTAGGATTCGTTATGAATAGGGAGGTAGGGCAGAGAGTGTGTTACTGTGAACAGTTCAGTGACCGGGTTGTTCTAATCAGAATCGATAGCAGACCAACACCGACAACGATAGTTCAGGTATACATGCCGACGTCGCAAGCTGAAGATGAGCAGATAGAGAAAGTGTATGAGGGTATTGAAAGGGTAATTCAGTATGTAAAGGGGGACGAAAATCTAATAGTCATGGGCGACTGGAATGCAGTTGTAGGGGAAGGAGTAGACGAAAAGATTACAGGAGAATATGGGCTTGGGACAAGGAATGAAAGAGGAGAAAGACTAATTGAATTCTGTAACAAGTTTCAGCCAGTAATAGCGAATACCCTGTTCAAGAATCACAAGAGGAGGAGGTATACTTGGAAAAGGCCGGGAGATACGGGAAGATTTCAATTAGATTACGTCATGGTCAGACATTGATTCCGAAATCAGATACTGGATTGCAAGGCGTACCCAGGAGCAGATGTAGACTCTGATCACAATATAGTAGTGATGAAGAGTAGGCTGAAGTTCAAGACATTAGTCAGGAAGAATCAATACGCAAAGAAGTGGGATACCGAAGTACTAAGGAATGACGAGATACGTTTGAAGTTCTCTAACGCTATAGATACAGCAATAAGGAATAGCGCAGTAGGCAGTACAGTTAAAGAGGAATGGATATCTCTAAAAAGGGCCATCACAGAAGTTGGGAAGGAAAACATAGGTACAAAGAAGGTAGCTGCGAAGAAACCATGGGTAACAGAAGAAATACTTCAGTTGATTGATGAAAGGAGGAAGTACAAACATGTTCCGGGAAAATAAGGAACACAGAAATACAAGTCGCTGAGGAATGAAATAAATAGGAAGTGCAGGGAAGCTAAGACGAAATGGCTGCAGGAAAAATGTGAAGGCATCGAAAAAGATTGTCGGAAGGACAGACTCAGCATACAGGAAAGTCAAAACAACCTTTGGTGACATTAAAAGCAACGGTGGTAACATTAAGAGTGCAACGGGAATTCCACTGTTAAATGCAGAGGAGAGAGCAGATAGGTGGAAAGAATACATTGAAAGCCTCTGTGAGGGTGAAGATTTGTCTGATGTGATAGAAGAAGAAACAGGAGTCGATTTAGAAGAGATATGGGGTCCAGTGTTGAAATTTAAAAGAGCTTTGGAGGACTTACGGTCAAATAAGGCAGAAGGGATAGATAACATTCCATCAGAATTTCTAAAATCATTGGGGGAAGTGGCAACAAAACGACTATTCACGTTGGTGTGTAGAATATATGAGTCTGGCGACATGCCATCTGACTTTCGGAAAAGCATCATCCACACAATTCCGAAGACGGCAAGAGCTGACAAGTGCGAGGATTATCGCACAATCAGCTTAACAGCTCATGCATCGAAGCTGCTTACAAGAATAATATACAGAAGAATGGAAAAGAAAATTGAGAATGCGCTAGGTGACGATCAGTTTGGCTTTCGGAAGAGTAAAGGGACGAGAGAGGCAATTCTGACGTTACGGCTAATAATGGAAGCAAGGCTAAAGAAAAATCAAGACACTTTCATAGGATTTGTCGACCTGGAAAAAGCGTTCGACAATATAAAATGGTAGAAGCTGTTCGAGATTCTGAAAAAAGTAGGGGTAAGCTATAGGGAGAGACGGGTCATACACAATATGTACAACAACCAAGTGGGAATATTAAGACTGGACGATCAAGAACGAAGTGCTCGTATTAAGAAGGGCGTAAGACAAGGCTGTAGCCTTTCACCCCTACTCTTCAATCTGTACATCGAGGAAGCAATGATGGAAATAAAAGAAAGGTTCAGGAGTGGAATTAAAATAAAAGGTGAAAGGATATCAATGATACGATTCGCTGATGACATTGCTATCCTGAGTGAAAGTGAAGAAGAATTAAATGATCTGCTGAACGGAATGAACAGTCTAATGAGTACACAGTATGGTTTGAGAGTAAATCGGAGAAAGACGAAGGTAATGAGAAGTAGTAGAAATGAGAACATCGAGAAACTTAAGATCAGGATTGATGGTCACGAAGTCAATGAAGTTAAGGAATTCTGCTACCTAGGCAGTAAAATAACCAGTGACGGACGGAGCAAGGAGGACATCAAAAGCAGACTCGCTATGGCAAAAAAGGCATTTCTGGCCAAGAGAAGTCTACTAATATCAAATACCGGCCTTAATTTGAGGAAGAAATTTCTGAGGATGTACGTCTGGAGTACAGCATTGTATGGTAGTGAAACATGGACTGTGGGAAAACCGGAACAGAAGAGAATCGAAGCATTTGAGATGTGGTGCTATAGACGAATGTTGAAAATTAGGTGGACTGATAAGGTAAGGAATGAGGAGGTTCTACGCAGAATCGGAGAGGAAAGGAACATGTGGAAAACACTGATAAGGAGAAGGGACAAGATGATAGGACATCTGCTAAGACGTGAGGGAATGACTTCCATGGTACTAGAGGGAGCTGTAGAGGGCAAAAACTGTAGAGGAAGACAGAGTTTGGAATACGTCAAGCAAATAATTGAGGACGTAGGTTGCAAGTGTTACTCTGAGATGAAGAGGTTAGCACAGGAAAGTAATTCGTGGCGGACCGCATCAAACCAGTCAGTAGACTGATGACCAAAAAAAAAAAGAAAAAAAAAAAACTGGACTTCAAAATAGTCACCACCATTGTGTATAACCTGTTGCCAGCGATGTGGAAGTCGTAGAATACTCTTAGCAGTGCCAATTGCGTTGACAGTTCGAGCGACGCGGTCTATTGCCCGACGAATTTTTATCAGTTCTGAAGCGAATGCCGTGAAGTGTTTCCTTCAGTTTAGAAATCTAGTTCAACTCACGAGGGCTTAAGTCAGCGGAGAGCAGTAGGTGGTATAGCACTTAGCAACCCCATCAGTCAAACAAATCAGTAACAGCTTGCACTGTACGTGCTTGAGCACAGTCCTGCAAAATGATGGTGAGGTCCTGTTGATAGTCTAATCACTTCTGTCTCTAAGCTGGTCGTAGGTTGTGTTCCAATAATGAAAAGCATAGAGAAAGAAGTGCTGACACTTTCTGCAGGACCTGACCATCATTTTGCAGGACAATGCTCAAGCGCGTACAGTGCTAGCTGTTACTGATTTGTTTGACTGATGGGGCTGCTAAGTTTTATACCACCTGCTGCACACCCTTGACTTAAGCTCTCGTGAGCCGGCCGCAGTGGCCGAGCGGTTCTAGGAGCTTCAATCTGGAACTGAGCTACCGCTACGGTCGCAGGTTCGAATCGTGCCTCGGGCATGGATGTGTGTGATGTCCTTATGTTAGTTAGGTTTAAGTAGTTCTACGTTCTAGGGGACTGATGACCTCAGATGTTAGGTCCCATAGTGCTCAGAGCCATTTGAACCATTTTTTAAGTCCTCGTGAGTTCAAGTCGATTTCTAAACTGAAGGAAACACTTCACGGTATTCGCTTCGGAAATGCTAAAAATTCGTCGGGCAATAGATCGTGCCGCTCGAACTGTCGACACAACTGCCGCTGCTAAGAGTATCCTACGACTTCCACATCGCAGGCAACGGGTTATACACAATGCTGGTGACTACGTTGAAGGTCAGTAGAACTTTGAAACACGTATCTATTTTGTACGAGCTGTAAATAAATTGTTGCCACTATTAAAGTTCCTACCCTCATATATCTTTTCTCTGTGACATAGGAGAGAAACTTCTAAGAGTACTTCAACGAAATAACATGTGTGCAACTTCGCCAGATGGTAACAAGATTACAGCTTCACAAACCATTGTTCCACCATAAGGAGAAGGTCTCTCTTCTACTACACTAAATGTCCGAAAGAACGGACACCATGCATTCATCTGACTGATTCGCTTTGACGGGCGGATGCACAGTTACGTTCGATCTCCCGCCGGAATCTCAAAGTAGCGAGCATGTAGGACATCGGCGGGGACTGCCGATTGCCGCTAAGTCGGAATTTGGGTCGGCCGGGAGGCGCGCTGGAATAATCCGCGCAGTTTTGATAAACACTGTGTCGGGATGTTGCAGTGGCGTAGTCTGCTTTCCGCAGTCGTGCGGCTCAGACGCCTGTTTAGGTGCCTGTCGCGGAGATTCGCGCGCACGCAGATCTTTACTTCGTGTGAGCCTTCGCTAGTGCTTACACTTTCGATCTAGAAAGCCTGATTCGTACTGACAGTCTACCATCAAGATCAGCTTTAATAATGAAGCTGCATCACCGAATGCGTCTGAAGTGGAACGAATTATATGTGAAGAAATTAAAACTGAGCACAAGATATGATCGGAATACAATTCTCTACGACAAGCAGTGTGGTCTACGTGAAGATAATCAATGACACGATGTGTGAACAAATCATACGTGACCACAGAGATGGACTTACATTTGAACATTGTGACAGCCATGTCGGAGTGGTAGCCATCGATCATGTGGCGATTGGATTAAGAACTGTCTGAATATTTGAGCTATCATTTGAGGTTTCGGCTGACGCCTTGGTTGCCGAGCTACAACCCTATGTTGGGGTACTCAGTAACGTAGCAGAAAACTGGACAAGCTTTACCATGTACCTGCTACTTAATGGTGTGCGAGAAATACGGATCGAGCTACCAAAAATATGCCATTTTATCTCACAAATGGAGGCTGAAGAGCGATAGTCAGCCCGAACGCTTGCTCACGTTGTGGTCATGAAGGCCATATTCGCTCAGCATGTCACCAACGACGAACTGTACAAATAACGGCAGGTGAAACTGTAGCAACACCTATGACGACATCCTTCCCTCTACATACGCAAATGTGTTCCGGAAGGGCGACCCACCGGGCAATGACCTCTCCCAACAGCTGGACAGTCCCTTCGAAAAGCCAACGATGGTAGATGACGACACTAGGGTGATGCGGACGACAACACGCCCCCCCCCCCCCCCCCGTCATCCCGCTGAGCAGCAACGAACGATACCTACAGGGTGATGCGGACGACAACACGCCCCCCCCCCCCCCCCCCCCGTCATCCCGCTGAGCAGCAACGAACGATACCTACAATACAGGGATCAGAAGAGGAAATGGTCATCGACAGTTGGATAGTGCCAATGGCTGCTTTCGTCTCAGATGGCAGTGGTGTAATAGGTGCACGCCAACGTTCGGATACAAAAACGCACACGCTTAAGCAACAATCCGCGAAATGGCACAAGAGACGACGCCTCACCCCGTCGAACTACAGATTAATAGGTACGTAGGGCGACGCTCAAGAAACGACCAAGGGAGACGGCCACCTCACAGAGGGTACTGAGACTTCATATCCAGAACACCACCATCTCGACATTAACTTACATCAAGAGTGACCTGTAAAGCTCGACAACGCTGAGCTACTAGCAGTCCACTGCTAATCCAAGATAGTAGAAGAGGCGATACAAAGAGACGGGGCTGGAAAGACCCGGCCGACGTCAAACTTTTCCCATGGAGACTGGGCTGATGACTGAGAAGAGGACCCACATTTGTCGCAACAAGCAACATTGCGGGGGCGTGCCCCTCTTAAGTTAGACATATAACCAACGCTGGCAGATGGGAAAGAGCCATTGGAGCTAACGAGCATTGTGCTATCATTTAAATATATCCCCGACAGAGTCAGCCTACAGGAATTGTTTCAATAAACAACAGTATACTGAGTGTTCTACAATACTGAGTATTCTCCAGTGGATCCCATCCTCGTCGCCACTGGAGAATACTCACTATTGTAGAACACTCAGTATACTGTTGTTCATTGAAACTGAACTACACTTCTCGAACAATCACTATATACACACAAAAACAAATAACTTGTTGACGACCATTCATCAAGAGCATCGGTGAGGTCCGTCGGAGCTGGTCCTAGCTCGGCGAGGAACTGGCTGTACTGCTGGTGCGCTGGCCTTATAAAGCCAGCGGAGGCCGGCGGAGTACTCCAACTTTCCCTGTATCTGTGAGGCGACCTCTGCAGAAAAGGGTCTGCATTAGACTCTAGCAAGTTCTGTTTGTTTTGAAGAATTGTTTTCCTCTTGGTTGCGCCTGCAAGTGCTTATGTGTGTTATATGGTACACAGAGGTGTCTTGAGTGTAGTCTGCCTGGCAGGGGTCGTTTGTGGCAGACGTGACAATGGTGCTACAGGAATGCGCCGAACAAGTGCCTTCTCCGGAGCGGCAAGCAGCGGTACAACTATCAAAGACCAAAATTATATCCATCATGCAAAGCCACCTAGAAGTTCCAGTGATTAGGGTATGGACACTAGACAGAGTTATAGAAGATCAACTATCGAAGTACCACATCATCAACAAAAGAAAATGACGACGAAGGCCCTGGTACACGTAGTAGATGCAGATATCCAATAGACAATGCCTTTGTAAAACATTGTATTCTACGTGACACCGCAATGAGTACCAACATGGCGGTCATTACTGAAGTTACACATACGTTTTTCGGCACCATTGAACCTGAGGTGGAAGCACGACTGATGGAGGAGATTACAGAGAAGGAAGTGATGGAGGCCATTGGTAGGTTAGTGGTAAATACATCACCAGGACCAGATGGCCTTCCTCTGGATTTCTGTAGGACCTTTAGCTATATGATAGCACCACTATGGATGGCTATCTGCTACGAATTAATGCCTCCTGATGTGCCCTTACCACCAGCTTTTGTGAAGACGCTAATTATCCAGTAACCTTGGTTTAAGTAGTTCTAAGTCTAGGGGACTGGTGACCTCAGATGTTAAGTCCCATAGTGCTTAGAGCCATTTGAACAATTTTGAACATACGTCGCATGGCAGCATACAACTACAAGGGTTGTCCAGAAAGTAAGTTCTGCTCGGTTGCTAAATGGGAACCACAGTGAAAATCAGAAACATTTTATTTGCAAGAGTTAGCTACACTTTCCAGAAATGTTGTCTTCGTATCCAGCGTTTCATGTGAACAGAGATGATACTCAGGACGAGCCAATTAGGGCTGTGTTGTGAGTGATCGAACACTTCCCATCGAAAAGGCTGCAGGAGCGTCTTCACTGCCCCTGCAGAGTGCGGCTGAGAATTGCCATGAAGAAGGAAGTGCACGGCAGTTGTGTTAAGTGGGCTGCATTCATTAAGGCGAAGCCTCTCAGCGGGCCCTCCTACTTGGTGGGAGACATCGTTGTTCTAGGCACCTTTACTCGCTCACAGTGCGCTCATAACTGAAAAGAGCGTCTTGATGCGATCGACAGTCCTACTAGAGATAGTATCCAACACATCTGTGCAAAGCTTCATTCAGTTTTCATTGTAGTGTCCATTTTGCGACCAATCGGAACTTACTTTCTGGACAACCCTCGTATAAGTGATTACTACAGTCAATCAAAGGGAACATCACACTGGCATCAGACATGATCAAGTGGGTCACACATGTTAACACCTCCCTAGCGTCACATATTCCGCTCTCTGGATGCCGGTGATGATAGCACGACGCATACTGTCGGCATTCGGTTCCTTTGTGAGTGCAGGTTTACTATTAACAGTAAGATACAACGCTCTTACCTTCCCTCATGGTAGGGGTGGACTGGATCTTGTGCATTTTTACAATCGAGCGGCGGTGCTATATATGAGCACAATGTTAAAACTGTGGAGACGACATCAACGACATCAGATGTGTCTACAGGAATCTTAATAGAAGAACTAGGACTAGTCTCTCGAATTATATCAGTGGCGGTCCAGCACATTTCCTAGTCACTCCAGTATATACGCACTTTTTTTTTTACCGAGTACAGCTCCGTTCAGATGGCTCTGCCAGAAACCAGACCTGCAATGATAAGTGACATCTATCGGATACTAACGACCGGACGACATCGCATCCTATTGAGAAGCAACCAGGAATCAACGGGCATGTAGTATGGCGATCACCATACCATGTTTCCTTAGACACAGAGAGATGTGCAATGTGATACCTAATAGCTAAGGGTAAAAATGATTCCTGATCGAGACCCCATGCGATTCATATGACGGGTTCACCGTTGTGGCTTCAGTTCCAAACTTTAGACAACAATGAACACCGCCTCATGTGCGGACCTCGGCAGACATGTGACGTTTAGCGACGAAAATGATAGCTTTCTTTCTGCGAAAGGTCATCATTGGACCAGGGATTGTATTCTTTGCGGACGGGACGTATTATCCTTGTACTAAAACGAATGCAGTCACGTGGCTTCGGGGTCAGACGGTGCTCTGTTTGTTCAGAGATGGCCCAGAGAATGAGATGGACTTTACATCTTTTTTACTGGAACGACACATGAAGATCGTGAGCAGTCCGAAATACCGACAGTATTTCTCTAACTTCCTATGGAGAGCGTTTGAAGACTCCCTGCGTAAGTGGAACGTCCATGGCAGGAGAAGTTAAATTATCAATACCATGAAACATTGAACGGAAGATGAGAATCTGTTAATACGATATGCATAAGAGAAAATATGGCCAGATGGAAGAGAAGCGGGGAGATTGGAAATCAAATTATTCATTGTGCTCCGTGTTTCTTTCTTTATGTTGCGATAGAATAGTGTTAAGCATATATATAGCTTTGAAGCAATACAGAAATACTATTTGTGGTATGACAATGAAGTGTTGTTCCCGAAAATTAACTTCACTTAACTGTTATATGTATAACAAGATTTGCTTTAATATACGGAAGATTTTCATTAAAATTTGAAGCATGGATGCAAAAGTAATTTTTAAATATAACTTTTTTGTGTGTTTCAATTTCTGACGTATGTTTAACATTCCTAAGTATACTACTTTATTACAATGTTAGTTTTGTCAGTCTGGTTTATTGTTATACTGTTCAGCTTGTTAAAAGGAAGAAAGATGAGCAGGAGACCCGGGCTAAAATAAATAAATAAAGTCTGTAGAGCACATGCCCGCCAAAGGCAAAGGTCCCAAGTTCGGAAAAAAAGAAAACAAAGTGGTTAAAGCAACTGCCTAGTAATCAGGACATCCAAGGTTCGAATCCTGGTCCGGCATACATTTTCACTCGCCTTCGCTGATTCCGCACAATGTCCCGATGCAGCTGACATCAATAGTTCCTTTCTTTTCTTTTCTTTTCTCCGCCATCCACCTTCAATTTACACCAGATGGAATACTGTCTAGAAATATTTGAGCAATCTATTTGTACATCATATTTTTTAAATTCGTTTTTGTGCCATCTCTATGTGTCAATATTCAGGAATAAGGTATTTCACGGTAGAGTTTTACGAATTTTCCGATGTGGTCACTGGTACACCCTCTTATTATACTTGTAGCAACTAAAACTTACCGTAACCTGAAAATTAATCATTTATTAAATTCGATAGTCACCTACATTCCTTTTGTAGCCTTGTTAAAATTCGCTTTATTTGTCAGAACAAAGCTGAGTTTACACACTGTCACCTCGCTAACATCATAATGAAGTTGCATTTGTGACAGAATTATGAAACAATAGGTTTTCAAACGAGGAAAAGCGGACAAATCCATCAAAAGCGTATGAAAATTTCTTCACTTATCTTGTTGCAAAGCCACATTAATTTTCATTCACCAGCTACCGCTGTTTCTTAAGAAATTACATCATTCCATTGCAAAAGTCTGCAGTTACTGGTACATTGTGGTTATAAGAAAGTTTAATTTGTTTACTACATATCAAAATACTCTTGTACCTGTGTGCTATCATTTGCCATTATCTCGTTTTGAAAGCTCAAACCGTCTCTCAGATGCGGGTGGTGTTATGTGTATTTGATTATAGCTTTGGAGCTGGCTCGCGCGAACGCGAATGAGTGTGATACATAGCATCAATTTTCTTGAGTTCGGTGGTAGATAAAGACCTCCTCCCAAATCTAAAGAAAAATTCAGTAAGTTAGATAAATTTAGTATGCAGCATTATATGGTCTAGTATTTGTCGTTGCGAGCTTTTCGAATTTTATGCAGTCAGTTACTTATATGCGAAATATTACTGTAACTGTGACCATTAGGAAAATGATAGGTACTTCACCATGAGGCTGATATATGGATTGGTGCTTAAGTTTGCAGCGCTTTTGTTTCTCATGTTGGCATTCCAGGTCGCTAAGGGTTTATTTATCGATAGTAATTTTTTATTTGTAGCTCACTGTTATTACTTGAGCTTAAATATTGTTATTTTGTCATTTGGACATACTGAGTGGGACTGCGGGTGCTATAACATGGAGTGAAAAGTGAAAAAATCGGAACTGTGCCAACATATTCTCCTGTTTGAGCTCGGTAGAAGGGTGACAATAACGGAAGTAGCCAGAAACATTCGCGCCGTTGGGACAAACGCCACTGTATAGAGCATAGCAGGAAATGGTTTCCTCGTTTTAAGGAAGATCTTTTCGACGTTTCTCCACTTTGAGGAAGACCTTCTGGTTTGATAAAGATCTTTTAAACGCATTAAACCACAATGATCCAGTCAGTGTAGTCGAGAAGTGGCAAATTTGATGATCTATGATCAACCACCATAGTGCGACATTTGAATGCAATGGGGAAAGTTCAGAATTTGGGTGTGTGGATACCGCATGCTCTAAACCAGAATCTCAAAAATCAACGGCTGGCCAACTCTTGTTGCTCGTCATCAGTTGACTCATAAACAACACCGACTTTCCTTCCTGTACCGGTACTGGTGACGAAAAATGGTGTCTTCATGCTAACATAAGGAAAAATAAAGGAATGGTTGGGCAGGAATTTCCCGTACAAAGATCTGCCAGCATCCACAAAGATGATGTGATGCATCTGGTGGAACAGGGACGGTGTGTTGCTTCCCTGAGGTGTAACCATCACTTCTGACGTTTATTGTAAACAACTGAGATGTCTTGCAGACGCAATACAAGAACAGCGACCAGGAAGACTATGTGAAATGATACTGCCCCACGATAACGGCCGCACGAATTCTACTACACTGGAAAAAAATCATTTTTCAGGAGATCAGTTGGGATGTCACTCAGTACTCACCGTATTCAACCGATCTTGCGCCCTCAGATTTTCATCTCTTCCTCTCTCTATCGAATAATAGTCAAGGAACCTCCTTTTCGGATGAAAATGCTTTACGAACATGTCTCAACGAGTTATTTGCCTCAAAACCAAGTGATTTCTACAGTTGGGGAATCGAAAAGTCACCCCCAACGTTGGCAGACTGTTGTAAATTGTGAAGGAGAATATATTGTTGATGACTAAAGTGCCTGTTATAGGTATCTGTTGTGTTTATTAAACTTACGAAAAGACGCTACGAACTTATCCAACAACACAATATAAAGCTACATTGAAGGCCAAAGAAACTGGTACACCTGCCTAATATCGTGTAGAGCGCCGCGAGCTCGCAGAAATGCCACAACACGACGTGACGTGGACTCGACTAATGTCTGAAGTAGTGCTGGAGGGAACTGACACCATGAATCCTGCACGGCTGTCCATAAATCCGTAAGAATACGAGGGGGTGGAGATGTCTTCTAAACAGCACGTTGTAAGTCATCCCAGATTTGCTCAATAATGTTCGTGACTGGGGAGTTTAGTGAGCTGCGGAAGTGTTTAAACTCAAAAGAGTGCTCCTGGAGCCACTCTGTAGCAATTCTGGTCGTGTGGGCTGTTGGATTGTCCTGCTGGAATTGCCCAAGTCCAGTGGAATGCAAAATAGACATGAATGCATGCAGCTGATCAGACAGAATTCTTACGTACGTTTCACTTCTCAGAATAGTATCTAGATGTATGAGGGGTCCCATATCACTCTAACTGCACACGCCCCACATCATTACAAACCTCCACTAGCTTGAACAGTCACCTGACGACATGCAGGGCCCGTGGATTCATGAGGTTATCTCCATACCCGTACACGCCCATACGCTCGATAGAGTTTCAAATGAAACCCGTCCGACCAGGCAACATGTTTCCAGTGATCAACAGTGCAAGTCGGTGTTGACGGGCCCAGGCGAGGCGTAAAGTTTTGTGTCGTGCAGTCGTCAAAGGTATACGAGTGGACGTTCGGCATCGAAAGCCCATATCGATGATGTTTCGTTAAATGGTTCACACGCTGACACTTGTTGATGGCCCAGCATTGAAATCTGCAGCAATTTGCCGAAGGCTGGCGCTTATGTCACATTGAACTTCAGTCGTCGTTGGTCTCGTTCTTGCAGGATCTTTTTCCGGCCGCAGCGAAGTCGGAGATTTGATGTTTTACTGGATTCCTGATATTCACGGTACACTCGTGAAATGGTCGTAACGGAAAATCCCCACTTGATGGCTATCTCGGAGATGCTGTGTTCCATCGCCCGTGCGCCGGCCGTAACACCATGTTCAAACTCACTTCAATCTAGATGACTTGCCACTGTAGCAGCAGTACCGATCTAACAATTGCGCCAGACACTTGTTGTCTTATATAGACGTTGCCTATCGCAGGGCCGTATTCTGTCTGTTTACGTATCTATGTATCTGAATCGCATGCGTATACCAGTTTCTTTAGCGCTTCAGTGTATGACGTAAGATGGCTCTGAGCACTATGGGACTTAACATCTGTGGTCATCAGTCCCCTAGAACTTAGAACTACTTAAACCCAACTAACCTATGGACATCACACAACACCCAGTCATCACGAGGCAGAGAAAATCCCTGACCCTGCCGGGAATCGAACCCGGGAACCCGGGCGTGGGAAGCGAGAACGCTACCGCACGACCACGAGCTGCGGAAAATGACGTAAGAACCATTTTTTTACCGAATAGTTTCTTTAAAATCGTTTGAGAAATTTTGCGGTGTAGCCGACGTGGGCGCACAGTTGTGCCGGAGTAGCGCGTCAACCACCAGCATGCCGAACACTCAGGGACTAGGCTGAACGAGCCGAATTGTGGAATTCCGCCCAAGTGTGTCCTGTCGAGAGGCCGGTTCGCCGGTCCCAAGAACTGCGAGTAACGGTCCGGAGGTCGTGTATCCATGGGCGAGGACGGTAGGTCTCTAAGAATCCACCTGAAATATCCCTGGCTCGTCGCGGAAATCCGCTCGAGTATGGCTAGATAATCGTGTTGCGTGGCTTTGCTGCGTATCAGGTTGCAACCGTAGCGGTCCGTGGCAGTGCGGTTTGTTCCCTCAGCAGAGGATCTGGCAGCCTGCACAGTCCTAACTTGGTTGTTAGGGCGGCGGTAGCGCGCCCCTTGTGCCCGGCTTGGTTTCCACCTCATCCGTGCGGAGCCCACAGGCGGTCGGCTATTGTGTACCGCGTAATACGTCGGTGGAAACTTACTAGAGCAGAACTGGGCGTACCGCACCGCGCTGGGGACTCGTGCACTCGCTATGACAGTGGTCCGCAGACAAATTCACGAAAAAACACGGGTTCCCAGGTATATGCCGTGTTTCCTGACTTCCGCAAGGCGTTTAATACAGCCCCCTCCCCCCCCCCCCCCCCCACAGTCATTTAATGAACAAAGTAAGAGCATATGGACTATCAGAGCAATTGTGTGATTGAACTGAAGAGTTACTAGATAACAGAACGCAGCATGTCATTCTCAATGGAGAGAATTCTTCCGAAGTAAGAGTGATCTCAGGTGTGCCGCAGGGGAGTGTCGTAGGACCGTTGCTATTCACAATATGTATAAGTGACCTTGTGGATAACATCGGATGATGCTGTGGTATATCGAAAGGTTGTAACAATGGAAAATTGTAGTGATATGCAGGAGGATCTGCAACGAATTGATGCATGGTGCAGGGAATGGCAATTGAATCTCAATGTAGACAAGTGTAATGTATCGCGAATACATAGAAAGAAAGACGCTTTATCATTTAGCTACAATATAGCAGGTCAGCAAATGGAAGCAGTTAATTCCATAAATTATCTGGGAGTAGGCATTAGGAGTGATCTAAAATGGAATGACCATATAAAATTAATCGTCGGTAAAGCAGATGCCAGACTGAGATTCGCTGGAAGAATTATAAGGAAATGCAGTCGGAAAACAAAGGAAGTAGGTTACAGTACACTTCTTCGCCAGCTGCTTGTTTACTTCTCACCGGTGTGGGATCCGTACCAGATAGGGTTGATAGAAGAGATAGAGAAGATCCAACGGAGAGCAGCGTGCTTAGTTACAGGGTCATTTAGTAATCGTGAAAGCGTTACGGAGATGATAGATAAACTCCAGTGGAAGACTCTGCAAGAGAGCCGCTCAGTAGCCCGGTACGGGCTTTTGTTGAAGTTTCGATAACATACCTTCACCGTGGAGCCAAGTAGTATATTGCTCCCTCCTACGTATATCTCGCGAAGAGACCATGAGGATAAAATCAGAGAGATCAGAGCCCACACAGAGGCATACCGACAATCCTTCTTTCCACGAACAATACGAGACTGGAACAGAAGGGAAAACCGATAGAGGTACTCAAGGTACCCCCCGCCACACACCCTCAGGTGGCTTGCGGAGTATAGATGTTGATGTTGAAGATTCATCAGTAGCGTTGAGTGAAGGATCTCCGTTAGACGAAGACTACTCACGAGCTCGGTAATAAAATCAGGTCAAGGGTGGGGAGTAGGATGACAAACGGATGGACTTGGAGCAGGAGAGACACCACAGGACATTTTAATTTCTACTGTCTATACTTTTACAAATCTTTTACAAATATATCCATAAAACTTTGTCAGAATAACTAGGAACGATTTAGGATTCACATTCATATCAGTGGAAGTTCAAAAACATAACAAAATATTTTTTTTCACATGTGAAATTTCATCATTTTTTTCACTTACTATTGCCTGCATTTGTTGCTATAGATACACTTTTCTTCGTAACTAAGAGACATTCTTCGGTGAATTTTGCACAGCATACCAACAGTACTTGCAGATGTATGAAACTCTAGAACTTATTTAATTTCTGAAAACATGAGTGAGCTGTTACATTTTAAACTTCATGTTTCGAGAAAACTTAAATTCTATAATTAATTATCTCAGTTTTTAACACAGTTTTTGATAGATTTGGAAAATTCTAGAGTTTCATACACCTGTAAGTATGGTTTGTACGCTTCGCAAAATTCATCGAAGAATCTTTCTTACTTATGAAGAAAAGAATGCCTATAGCAATAAATGCAGCCAATAGTAAGTGAAAAAATTATGAAATTTCATATGTAAGAAAACTTTTTTTGTTATGGTTTTGAACTCCCACTGCCATGAGTGTAAATCCTGAATCCTTCCTGGTCATGCTGACAAAGTTTTATAAGCAGATATTGTCAGCGTTCTGTTCTCTTTGTGTTTACACATGTATTACATCACGAGCCACATCATCATTACGTCACTGGTCGAACTCAACATTCGTTATCGCTGAGTTCAGTTGATCCAAGAGACTTGAATGAACCTAACGAATGTATCGCTCAGGAAAGTACATACAGCAACAAACAGTTAACTACCAGCAGTAGACCACTCTGACCTTAGATTTTTAAAACATTTTGAAATTAGTGGCAGTTAAGTGTAAACAAACTCTTATACCGTATTTTTTGTTGAGGGCTGTTTTCAAGCTGTGATATAAACCCTACAATAGTATTTTATTACTGAAGTGATAATCATAAACGGAATGACGAATATCAGCTCCACTACCACTTGATTGTCGTCAAATTTCTCCGGCATAGATGAAATTAACACTGAACACGTAAATATATCATGACCTAACCATACAGTTCGATGTCCGTTACAATGGTTTGAATGACGAACAGGATATGGAATACCATTTTATTCATCACATTTCTCAGGCAAAGATACAATTGACCCTGAAGAGGAAAATACCCTGCGACCCAACCATACCGTTAGATATTCATAATAATGATTTGCCCTTCATACTGAAAATGCTTTATCCTCCGCAAGTTACAATAACCTGTTCATCTTGCATTGCATATGTGGATTGTACGACGGTATTAATCTCAATTTGAACTCCAAATTCAGAAATTTGACGCTTTCAACAGCCCTGCGTTGGCATGCATTTCGTGCATGTTTATTTCTTCGAAAATGGATGATCCTCAAAGCGCGCAGCTGCCTGGCCTCGGTGACAAACTTACGCGTTATTTGACCGACAACATCCAAGGGTAATTAGCTTGTTTACGAAAAGCGCCTCTGCTTAATAGCCGTTGTATTGAACGCTTCTGACCTCGACGCCTACTCACGATAAAAATAAGCACACTGGAGTTCGCACAACATTACACTCTTATTCTGGAAGTCCAATGCAAAAAGACTACGTTAGCAAAAATTTGAGAGCAGGCGATTGAGGTTCTCACGCGTAATAAATATGGAATCTAATCGACTGTTAAAGATTGTGTAAAGTAAATTTCTAAATAAAAACTTTGACATAGGTAAGTGTGACAGTGATAGAGAACTTCGTTGGTCCTCTGTTTGAATCCATTTGTTACGAACTGTCGGAATTTTTTATAATTTTCGGACGGCTCCCAACAGGTTATAAGTCAGCAGTGATATTACTTCATTATTTTTTTAAATTCTGAAAATACTGTCCCGAAACAATTTAATTGCACACAAAGGAAATAAAACACAACTCAACTCCATCTCAATTTCAGAGGCACCGAGTAACTCAGTCAAGAATATTTCTATTTTAACCAAATTCTCGGAAATGGAAAGAGTTTGTTTCCAGCAACTGAAAAGTTATTTCCGACATGAACGTCTGTAGAAATTGAATTACGCATAACGCTTATCATACCTAGAGATACGCGTTAGCACATTTGCACGTAGAATACCAAAATCGTGACATAACATTTGACTGCGAGTGGGCACAAGAGCACAGATGCGTTGAGGCAATTTTAAGACAAGAATATGAGTTCATGTGCGAAAAAATAAGGCGTCTTGTGGACACAAATTGTAACTTACGGTTTTCTTCGCTGATGGAAAGCTGTCGGGTTTCCACCCGGGTGGCGAAGCGAGAAGAGGATGAACATTACACTCTTCGAAACGGTGCGGTTTTTAATCCAGCCACTCGACTGGAGAGCTTTTCATCAATACTACACGCCAGCAACGTCTCCATTTCTGCTGTCACTACACGACTGCCCAATCAACTTCCAAATTTCTGATGTGTATATATCCAGACTGGAGGGACGAATGAAAATTGGTGCCAAGGCTGAGTTTCGAATCCATGGCTCCTGCTCACTAGCCAGATACACTAACCACTACATCACCATGGCACAGTGGTTTAGCACAACAGCACGGAATACCACAGCACGCCTCCCTCCTCCATCAAAATTGCGGTTCACGCCTCAACTCACTCCGTATTCCCTCTAAAATCTCGAACATCATTTCTGAGTCTCTCTGACACTATTGCAGTAGCACCTCTGCATCGAATAAAACGGGGGATCCTGCCTGAAAGCCAGGCATAAGCGTTTTCACTAAATGAAACTATATAGTCCCAGAGACCTTTTCAAGTCTCAAAAATCTACGATGTATGTATGCAGACAGGGGCGAGGAATGAAAATTTGTATCAAGGCTGGGATTCGAACCCGAGTTTCCTGCTTACTACGCACTATGCAACTACATCAACGTCCCATGTCGATGTTCACCACTTGAAATGGTCTCTGGAACAATGTAGCTTCATTTGTTCAAAATTTCATCTCTTTTCCTCTAATTAGTGGAGGCACACACACACACACACACGCACACGAAACCTGTAAAACGTACGGTACTTTCAGTCACGCATGTGAGATAGTAAGAAACTGGAGCCACATTCGTGAGGACCAGGGTACAAATCCTTGTCCAGCCATCGAGGTTTAGGTTTCCCGTTGTTTCTCTAAGTCGCTTAAGGCGAATCCAATGATAGCTCCTATGAAAAAAGCGTAGCCAATTATTTTTCTCTTACTAGTCCAGTCCGTGCTTTGGACATTGCTTCTGATGACCCAGCTGTCTTCGTACTTTCAACCTTATATTGTCTTCTCTCTATCTTATGTCCAAGACGGATAGTGAACCCATGAGCTCAGCGACACAACCCAGCAACTACGGAGGATGGCAATCTGACGATCAAAAATGGTTCAAATGGCTTTGAGCACTATGGGACTTAACAGCTGAGGTCATCAGTCCCCTAGAACTTAGATCTACTTAAACCTAACTAACCTAAGGACATCACACACATCCATGCCCGAGGCAGGATTCGAACCTGCGACTGTAACGGTCTCGTGGTTCCAGAGTGAAGCGTCTAGAACCACTCGGCCACTCCGGCCGGCAATCTGACGATCATATTATTGTGTCATTGTCAGATTGTAGGACAGAGCTCCAGTAAGCTCTGTAGACAAAATATTACTCACGTTTTTAAAGTAGCAAACTGTTCACTTCGGAGCGCTGAAGGTAGTACACAGCTAGTACCAGGCGCTCATGTAGACCGTGTAGACCTCAACCGTTGATGTAAGTCATGGCAGTGGACAGCGGGTCTGTGCCACTCTGTTGTATGGGATCAGAGCGGTGAGGTGGTTCAACGAGGAAACATGACAAAATGGGAGAAAAGAAACTGTCGTGTTTGTACACGTCCGTGAATACACCGTGAATTAATCACCTAATTTGTTCGGATATCAACATGGGCTGTCTTGCATGTCTACAAGGAATGCAGCCATGTAACACGGCGTGAGGACAGTGGTCGTAAAATGACCAGACTTACAATGGTAATGTTAGTGATAATACATTGGTGGAAAAAAATCGCAAACCAAAAAGAACTTGTGCGACAAGAACTAAAGTTGGTAGGCGTGTTCGTACATCTGAAACGCTACATCATTTCAAATGTCGATCCTGTTGAATAAGTGTGTTGTTAGTGGCGCCACTATGTTTGCTTTTAATACACACTGTAACGGGCGTCAGCATTAGACTGTAAAGCCTTTGAAGAAACCATTTTAACCGAACCAACTGTGCGTTCTCAATGCAACATTGTAAATTAACTAAACAGACAGTTTTTTTTTCCTTTTTTCTCGAATTTTATCATGGTTACTGCATAGCCTACGTTTCGGTTTATAACCCCGTTTTAAGTACGTTATCGATTTCAAAGATGAGAAGCAAAGATAAACATGATGATAAGGCAAAGATAAACATGCCAACAAATCTGTCGATCCTTGGCTTAATGTAAAATTACTTCAATGGCCATTTTCTTGACAAATTACATATTGAATTAAACAGTTCAGAAATTACCCCAACATTACCAAACATACATAGGAGTAAAGTTATGCATCAGCCTAGAACTTTTTATCTACTGGTGGGATGAGTCAGCCGGCCGATGTGGCCGAGCGGTTCTAGGAGCTTCAGTCTGGAACCGCGCGACCGCTACGGTCACAGGTTCGAATCCTGCTTCGGGCGTGGATGTGTGTGATGTCCTTAGGTTAGGTTTAAGTAGTTCTAAGTTCTAGGGGACTGATGACCTCAGATGTTAAGTCCCATAGTGCTCAGAGCCATTTGAAACATTTGGTATGGGTCCCAAGGTTTTACTTCCATCTAGGATTTCTGATAGCATATAAAAACTAAAATTAAACTAAACTCCATGAAGGCCCAAGGGTACTGACCGGCCGCCGTGTCATCCTCAGCTCATAGGCATCATCACTGGATGCGGATACGGAGGGGCATGTGGTAAGCACACCGCTTTCCCGCCCGTATGTCAGTTTACGAGACCGGAGCCGCCACTTCTCAATCAAGTGGCTCCTCAATTTGCCCCACAAGGGCTCAGTGCAGCCCGCTTGCCAACAGTTCTCGACAAACCGGATGGCTCCCATCCAAGTGCTAGCCTAGCCCGAAAGCGCTTAACTTCGATGATCTGACGGGAACCGGTGTTAACACTGCGGCAAGGCCGTTGGCGATACCATGTAAAAAGAGGTGAATAATTGAACTGGATGTTTTCACTTAATAACAGGTGTGGGGATGTACAAAAATGGTTCAAATGGCTCTGAGCACTATGGGACTTAACTGCTGTGGTCATCAGTCCCCTAGAAGTTAGAACTGCTTAAACCTAACTAACCGTAGCGGTCGCACGGTTCCAGACTGTAGCGCCTAGAACCGCTCGGCCACTTCGGCCGACGCGGGGATGTACACATCAGTTTTTTAACTTCTAGGATTTCTAACTGATCAAGTTTTATCCCCTTTTTCTCTTTGTGTAGGACTTCTACATCTATCACGTATTTGTGGTTTTTGCTAAGGCAATGTTCCACAGAGGCTGAATAAGGGTTCTTCAATCTCCAGCTTGTATGCTGTTCTCTAAGCCTGGTGCAGATTGACCTCCCAGTCTGTCAAGTGTAGGAAGATTCACACTCCCGGCATTTTATCTTATAAACCCCATTCTTTGTAATGGCTGGTTGTTTGTCTCTTGCATTGCACAAACAATTAACTCTTGTCTAAGGGGCACAGAAAGACACAGACAAGTCCTTTGCCATTGAAACGACCCTTTAGAAAAATTTATGAATGACTGTGCTGATAAACCTCTTACATTATTTGATTTTCAAAGAGATGAACAAAACTGAACGTGCTCAGACATTTCTCTCTTTACTTATTCTGAACACCATTAAACTGACACACAATATTTTTAGCGCAACGCAATCTGACTTTCAATAATCCCTACAAAAGAATGGCCCTGACTGACAATAACCTATACCTTTCATGAATCACTTACCTTATAAAAATCTTCGTTACTCGGACTACTGCAATACAGCGAGCGCCACTACTGCCAGCTAAATAAAAGATTCTAACTACTGAAGGCACTAACTACTGATAGGCATAGTCAGCAAATGAAAGATTTTGATAGAGAACATACAATGTATTTACCTTAATAATGTTCCAAAGTCATCATATATATATCAGTTAATGATATCCAATATTAGAAATTTACTCTTTCTGATGGACACACGTCCAGATTGTCCGCTCTCCAAATTCTGCCATCTCTCCCCCACATCCACCACTGCTGGCGGCTCACCTCCAACTGCGCAACGCTACGCGCTGTTCACATCCAACTGCCCAACACTACAATGTCGAATATTCCAACAATGCCAACCAGCCACAGACTGCACACAGCACAGCCAGTGATTTTCATACAGAGCGCTAGGTGACAATACCGACATAAAAACCTAAACAGCCTACTTACACCATCAAAGTTTTACATATCCTGTTTGACGTCTTTTGAGATGTTTATCTTTGCCTTATCATCACATATGTCTTTGATTTATCATCTTTGGAATTAGTAGTGTATTTGAAAATGGGATTATATCCCGAAACATAAATTATGTAGTAACCATAATAAAAGTTGTGAAACAAAGCAAAAAACATGTTGGAAATTTAAAACCATTTCTGACTTGTGTGGCCTACGCACAGAAGTTACACTGACGACGAAAACGTCAGAATTATTGACAAATTTGTAAATGTTGAAAAGTTGCTTAATACAATCATTAGTAATCTTGTAAATAAATTTAGTGGAGGACAGAAAGAGACTACTTCCTCGTGATGTTCCCTGTCCTTTGAAATTTATAAAATATTTCTTAATGAAGACTGACAAGACTATTTCAAAGCTCAAGGGTTTTCTAGAGAATAATTTCTGCATTCGCCATCAGAATTTCTTAGAGTCAAAATTGTGTGGGCGGACACCGAGTACAAAATCTTAGCAGCGGAAACGCGGAAGAATGACAGGCAATTAAATCCATACTTTCTCCCTCCGTTAGAAAATTGCAGATCAGCATGAAAATGGTAAAGACAAAGTAAATAAAGTATCATAAAAAAGTGACTGGTCGCAATTTTACAACCTTTCAGCGTGTGTTGAAATTAATTTCTATCATCACGTATCGTCCGGATGGAATCCCAGTTCAATTTTACAAAGACTACTGTACGGCATCGGCCCCTTACCTAGCATACGTTTATCATGAATTTCTCGCCCAAGGGAAAAGAACGGACCCCCAAAATTGCAGACCAAAATCCCTAACTTCTGTCTGCTGCAGAATCCTTGAACACATTCTCAGTTCGAATGTAATAAACTTTCTTGAGACTGACAAGCTTATGCCCAGGAATCAGCATGGTTTTAAGAAGAATCGTTGATGCGGAACTCAGCTTGTCCTTTTCTCATATGATACACTAAGAAACTATGGATGAAGGACAACAGGCAGATTCCATATTCCTCGACTCCCGGAAAGAATTTGACACGGTGCCCCATTGCAGGCTGTTATCGAAGGTACGAGCGTGTAGTTCGTGGGAATGTGAGTGGCTCGAAGACTTCTTACATAATAGAAGCCAGTATGTTGTCCTCAACGGCCAGTGTTCATCAGAGACATGGGTATCGTCAGGAGTGCCCCAGGGAAGTGTGACAGGACCGCTGTTGTTCTTTATATACATAAATAATTTGGCGGACGGGGTGGGCAACAATCCGTGGTTGTTTGCTGATGATGCCGTAGTTTACGGTAAGGTGTAGAAGTTGAGTGACTGTAGGAAGATACAAGACGCCTCCGACAAAATTTCAAGTTCGTGTGATGAATGGAAGCTAGCTCCAAATCTGATTAATGCGAATGAGTAGGAAGAAGAATCCTGTAATGTTCGTATGCAGTATTATTAGTGTCCTGCTTGACAGAGTCAAGTTTTTTAAATATCTGGACGTAACGTTGGAAAGCGATACGAGATGGAACGAGCATATGAGAACTGTTACGGGGAAGACGAATGGTCGGCTTAGGTTTATTGGGAGAATTTTAAGAAATACCGGGAGCATTTCACCTGTAAAGGAAACCGCATATAGGTCGCTATAGTGACCAATTCTTGAGTACTGCTTTAGTGTTTGGGATCTGTAACACCTACAACACCTCTCGGTGTTAATAAACCAAAATAGCTCCCAAATTAGCTCCCATGCCCTCGAAATATAAATTCAGAAAATGTCCCAAGCCCCTCCACAAGTAGTAATTTACGAAACAGAAATAAGAGACAAATAGAGGGAAATCTATAGTAGAAAAATAATAGAAAAAGAAAAGAATTTTAATCACAAATTTTGGAAGCTTGGGAGGGGGGAAAACGATAGAAATGGTTAAATTATTAGTTATTCTTATATTTGAAAAAATCAATATTATAGTCACAGAACGTAGGTCTTGAACACCAAAGATAGCGTTTACTAAAGTATAAATAGACATAAAATGCAATTATGATACTCCAGTCTCTATCCTCCAGACTGCTCGAAGTCAATTAGGACGTACAGCTTTAGGAAGCATCAATAGGAGCTTTATTAAACCAGGGCGCACGAATAAATCGCGACGAAATTGTTTTCTGGGAAGCATTAATTTCAGATCAGAATTAGAACTTGTGTCATATTAGAGGAACCGGGAGGTGATGAATAATCTCTCTGACTTTAACGCCACTTCGTGTGAAGATTAAAATATTTTACGGAATTAACGATTTTTGGACAGATTCAGACTTTGTATTGTGATAGTGGAGAAGCTTTACTTCACGCGACTAGTAATCATAGTTCGTGACAGTTTATGGATATTAAACGGGAACAAACTTTTTATCGAAAGTGACAGAACATTGTATAGTATCTCTGATATTGACGGGATTCCAGATTAGATACTTATTCAAAGAACCCCTTTGAATGCGATTGTGTGAATGAACTGATTTATTAATAATTATTGTTAAATAAAATAACGTGTTAATTTGAAACTGACTATTCGTCTTGAACTTTACTTCGAGTTAGGTTCACAAATAATTAGGTTACGTGATTTTCATCAAGAATAAACTGCAGACTAGTAACTGAAACAAGTGAACGAGAATCTATTGATAACACTAGTATTAATTTACTTATCGTTTTTTCCTTCAGAACTGGGAAGACAATACGTGTAGTGACTCATTGGGGTCAATTTAAGAACCAGCCGGGATAAAACAAAACACCTTAATACCAGTCAATGTGTAGATAAATTAACATTTCTACTTTCACGCAAGATACAGAAGTCGGGATAGAAAAAAAGGGTTGCTACAGATCCGCACCATAATCGATTAAAGGAAGACATCGAAGCAGTTCAGAGGCGGGCTGCTGGATTTGTTACCTGCAAATTCGACCATTACGTAAGTGTTACGGAGATGCTTCGGGAATTCAAATGTCAATCCCTGGATGGAAGGTGATGTTGTTTTGGGCAACAATGTTGATAAAATTTAGAAAAACGACAACTGAAGATAACTGCTGAACGATTCTACCGCCGCCAACATGCAACACACGTAAGGAGCAGGAAGATAAGACACGATAAGTAGGCAGCTACGATTCTGTCTATGTTTAGACTTATATGTACGAGGGCTGTTCAATAAAGAATGATCATAATTTTTTATGGTCACAATTTCTCGCACTAAAATCTAATCTCCTGGTTCCCGCCTGTGAGAGATAGGCAAAGTCAGACGTGTTCAGTATCGCTTACCGCTGCAACGAAGGTAACACGCGAGGAACAATATGCGACTTTGAAATTCTACTTTCGTTTGAACAAATCTTGAGCTGAGGCCTATACAGTATTACAGGAGGCCTACAGAGAGTTTGTTCTTCCCTACAGACAGCTCGAAGTGGGTTTAAAGTGTTTAAAGAGGGGAGACAACCAATTCCAAAGGAAGGTGGACACGGTGCTCCAGTTACTGCTCTTACGGAAGAAAACATCAACACTGCTGCTGTCATTGTGAGAGCGGCAAATTACCTTACGATCACTTTCTGAAATACTGGACATTTCATTGGGTGCCACCCACACGTTGGCGACAGAAGAATTACACATGACATGTGTTTGTGTGCGATGGCTTCCAAGACCGTTGATTTCCGAACAAAAGGACATCCGCGTGCAGTCTGCATGCAGTTAAAGTTGATGTTAGAGGAAGATCCGGAGTTTCTTTCTAATGTAATTACTGATGATGAAACTTGGCTACATCGTTTTGATCCTGAGAGCAAACAGCAAAGCTCAGTGTGGAAATCTCCTTCACCAACAACCCCAAAAAAAGCAAAAGTGGTTGCTTCTGCTGGAAAAGTTATGGTCATCTCATTCTTTGATATTCATGGAATGGTTTATCAGCATGATGTACCTGCACAACATCAGTAACTGGACAATAGTACAGGGATGTCATGAAAACATTGCAAGTCCGTATCAGTCGCAAAAGGTCACATTTCTGTGAGGCAGGCAGGATGCTGCTCCACGATAATGCGCGGCCGCGTATTGCCAATGTTGTTCCTGAATACCTTGCAAAAATCAACGTGAAGCGCATGAAGAATCGCCTTCATGGGAGGCATTATCAATCATCAGAAGCAGTGGTGAAGGCTGCAGAGGCGATTTTGAAGGACCTCTCAAAAAATGGTTTCCAGCATGTATTTGAAGATTGGCAGAAACGCTAGAACAGGTGCATCACATTCATGGGAGACTACTTTGAAAAGGACCATCAGAGTTATGAGGATGAGTAAAGGTATGTCGTCAAAAAATTATGATCATTCTTTATTGAACAGCCCTCGTACATGCTGCTTTTTTACGCAATGAATAGAGCAAAGTCCACCCACAGAATCTCACTGGCACACTGCAACTTAATTGCTTGTTTTCGAATTGGCATTATTAAAAAATGGTAACAGACATTGATCCTTTAGTGAAAAGCAAAATAAGTAATATTTATTGACATTATATGTTTTTATGTTTAACGCTTAAATAAGGTAGTAACGAAATGTAGATTTGTCAGTTTAGATGTCGCTCTAAAACGGCAGTTGCCATAAGGTTGCAACAGTGGTAAGAAATACCTTGTTTCTCACTTAGCTGGTCCCCGTTCGATGCATCTACAAAATATTAAAGACGTTGAATTTCACGGTATTCTTATAATGTTGAATTTCATTGTCAGTTGCCATTAATACAACGATCTTAAAAATAAATTTACCACGAAACGCGTTAATGAGCCACCCTGAAACGAGACATGGCTGTTCATTGCTGTGGTTTGAGCGCGAGCCATCTCGCATGAACAGCTGTGCTGAACCTCTAGACTTCTCGGTACGCCAGTACATGTGAAAAGCCAGTTAGCCAGGCAAAAGCTCCAGGCAGCACGTAAGTGTCACTCCGTGCAGTTGTTCCAACCTCGTGTGTTGGTTAGGAGGGGGCCAGTTCAGGACCTGTACCCAACCTCTCTGCGTACTTGACACCCTGAATCTTCACTTGAAGCTATGGTCTTGGGTGCCATATCGTATGATAACAGAAGCCATCTCGTGGTTATCCCACGCAACCTGATTGCAAATTTGATGATTCGTCATGTTGTGCAGCCATTCATGCATAGCATTCCAGGGGGTGTTTTCCAACAGGACAACACTCGTCCACGTACCGCTGCTGGAATAAACCGTCCCTGTATTGACCGACCAAGTGCAACTGGCATCGAACTCTATCGCACAAACTAACATCCGGCACTTGTACAACACAGTGCATGCACGTCTGCATTCAACATTCTGGCGGTATCATATCTTCTATCTCATTTTCCTTTACTTCCTTTTCTAAAGCGTTGGTCGTCTAGTTCGCTCTATGTATTAACACGAACTTTCAGCTTGCCCTTCCTTGCCGGCCCGGGCTTGCCATCCGAGCTCTATATATTCAAACAGGTTGCTCCTCTTTTCTTCAAAGATCTTTATTAATATACCAGCAATTCAAATTCGCAATGCCCTGTCTCACTATTACATTAACCTACAACTTGCAATATTAATCACTTAAATGTATTACCTAGATAAACGTATTCTGGAAATTTCATCATTCTACATTAATTATTTTTTGGTGTTGAGATTTTTTCCTTCAGTATATAATGGTTATCGATTAATTTGTGGTGAAGTCTAATAACAGCATTCATATATTATTAACAACCATGCAACTACTAATACATTTAATTTTTTGAAGCGGCCTTCCAAATAAATCGGTTAACTGCCAAAATTAATTATGCAGTGGAAATGCGGACTATTGTGACCAACTAACATTGACTGCTATGTCCCACAACCTAGCATCACCGTGCCATAATTTTTAACTAACATTCACATGCAATATGAAACTTACAGCTCGTATAGAGAAATCAAGATACTAAAAATGTGACTAACGAATTCAGGCTTTAGTAGTAGGTCTATTTACTAAATTGTGGTATTCTGTAAAAAAAATCACATTGCCCGTAACTTTACAATGAAAGTCTTTATGAGTCAATATATGCAACAAAGTATATCTAGCAAGTAATATACACTATGTGATGAAAAGTATCCGGACACCTGGCTGAAAATGACTTACAAGTTCGTGGTGGCCTCCATTGGTAATTCTGGAATTCAGTATGGTGTAGGCCCACCATTAGCTTTGATGACAGCTTCCAGTCTCGCAGGCATACATTCAGTCAGGTACTGGAAGGTTTCTTGGGGAATGGCAGCCCATTCTTCACGGAGTGCTGCACTGAGGAGAGGTATCGCTGTCGGTCGGTGAGGCCTGGCGCGAAGTCGACGTTCCAAAACATTCCAAAGGTGTACTATAGGATTCAGGTCAGGACTCTGAGCAGGCTAGTCCATTACAGGGATGTTATTGTCGTGTAACCATTCCGTCACGGGCCGTGCATTATGAACAGGTTCTCGATCGTGTTGAAAGGTGCGATCACCATCCCCGAATTGCGCTTCAACAGTGGGAAGCAAGAAGGTACTTAAAACATCAATGTAGGCCTGTGCCGTCATAGTGCCACTCAAAACAACTAGGGGTGAAAACCCCTCTATCTCACCTCTCACATAGTTGTCATAGTACTTGCAGCGGATCCTGATGCAGTTCGGAATTCCTGTGTGATGGTGTGGATAGATGTCTGCCTATTACACATTACGAACCTCTTCATCTGTTGGCAGTCTCTGTCAGTCAGCAGACGAGGTCGTACTGTACTCTTTTGTGCTGTACGTGTCCCTTCGCTTTTCCACTTCTCTATCACATCGGAAACAGTAGACCTAGGGATGCTTAGGAGTGTGGAGATATCGCGTACAGACGTATGACACAAGTGACACCCAATCACCTTACCACGTTCGAAGTCCTTGAGTTCCGCGGAGCGCCCCACTCTGCTCTCTCATCACGTCTAATGACCACTGAGGTCGCTGATATGGAGCCCCTGGCAGCAGGTGGCATCACAATGCACCTAATATGAAAAAGTATGCTTTTGGGGGTGTCCGGATACTTTTGATCACATAGTGTATGAGACATGCAGCCTTTTGCGAGTGTTATAAAAGTCTTACATTACTTGTAAAACAGCAGTTGTGGAAGAGAGGCCTCAGAACCTGGAAAGACAACGTGAATATCTGGCAAACTTAAGTGTGAAGATTTTCTATTTGTTCTCAGTCACTTAATCATTATAATAAGGACTGACATGATTACTTCGAATGTACTTCTCCAAATAACCATTTTAAAAAGGAAAGGAATCGCTTTCCTTGTCTACTCTGGACAGTGACTAGCATTCGTGAGTAGGGAGGCTAAAATACCAATCTCGCCATCCAGATTTAGATTTCTCGTGGTTTTCGTAAGTCTCTTGAGTAAAATTTCGGAATGGTTCCGTTGAAAATGACACGACCGATTTCGTGTCCCATCCTTGACTGGCAATAGATTGACACGCAACTTTTAGTGGGGAATTGTGCTTACCCGTTTCGTGTACCAAATGGTTGTTATCGCGTTGCATCGTATGATTTTTTATACACATCAAATCAGAATGCCAATCATATAACACTGTGACACTTTCCTTCGTACAAATACCTCGGCCGTCAGTTCAGCATTTTTTGAAATTTGGACTTTGACTTCGGTCCCTCCAGTTTGCAGTAGTTTCTCGGTAGGAAGGGTTAACTGTTCAATTCGTTAGCTAGAAACACACTTCAAACGAGAATTCTAAGACCGCGTTATCCACGACGAAAATGGCTGTTACGCCAAGTGTGACGCAGACTGGATCCAAGTTGGGAGATAGAATTCCTGTAGCAGTTGGACATTATATCTATTTTAATTGTTATTGCTTACAGTTTCGATTTTCGCCACCTGGAATCCAATAGGGTCTCATTTTCACGCTACAGAACGTTGTATGCAACTTTTATAAACATTCACATCAAGATTTGTAATTTACGCATTTACAATAATTATTTAAATTAATTATAATTGAAATAGAGAGTCTATAAAATACCAAATGAAAATGAAAATCCCGCTGTGGTACGTTGTTTACGTGTGTAAAAGTTTGGTCGTAATCGCCTCTCCCAAAGATAGTGACTGTGACAAAGTCACGCAGGAAGAATGCAACCCTACTGCAAATTAATATGAGTGCTGAAAAATCGCAGAATTGGTCGCTAAATGAAATGCCAATATTTAAGAAAACCAATTACGTCATTTGGTGCGTTTTGAGATTCCAACCATCAGATAGCCTGCAAACCAAAATACAAATGACAGAAAATATATGAATGTATACAGCAACATTACGAGAGTACAAGCATAACGAAGTTTCATCATATTGAGAGCCGTAATCATTTTAGTTATTCATTTGCAGAAAGACAAGTTGTAACTGATACAGCTGTCGCGGCAGATTAATTTCAAAGCTACATCATGCTTTATAGATGGACAATTTACACCACCAGAGGGCGGTGAAGCATGCATAAAAAAATAACATTCAGAAAGGTATACAAAGCAAGAAATTTAACGACACGTCGTAAGACAATTTTCTACAATGGTATAAAATGCCATCAATCGAATAGACATATAAAATAATAATGCGTAAGGTATACATACCAATTACACAAAATCAAAATTACGCACAAATGACGTATTGAGGAAAAGTATGAACCGTACCACGTAGTGATATACAATAAAATGTATGAAATTTCAATGTCTTTTTTTTTTTTTAAAAAAAACGTAGTCGTGGCATACTACACGAATACAAGTACTCACAGGATTAGGTAATCAAACTAGCATCACTGACAGATATTTAAATAAATCAAGAGAAATGTGAAATACATAAAATGATGTAACAAGACCCCAGGAGTACAAAGCAGTATGGAGGGTGTAAAAATGCTTCGGAAATGCTCAAGAGGTAACAGAATAGGACATAATAATATATAAGCAGTACATTTTTACATTTGAAGGATATCAGGGACTCAAACCTTCCAGAAAACACATCAAATCGGAAAGTCTACTTCCGCATAATGAAACACAAAAATGTGACATACATAGGATTTGACCAAGGACAGGGTGAGGGAGATCGTACAAGTAAGAATGTTAAAGTAGGTAATGAGTGAAATACTGAGCATAGCATAGAAAACGTAATAGCAACTTATTAATGAGTGAATGAAATACAAAATAACTTTGAAAGCCGAAGCTGTCATAGAATAAAACCCTCAAGAAAAATACATTTCAAAAAGTGTGCACATGACCAGTACATCTGCCTAAAATAACATAGAGTAATACGAATAGCACAAAACTTAGGTTGAAGGAATGTGGCGCAAGCACACACAAAACGGTTTCCATATTTATTCTGATTAATAAAATACGACGAAAGTGAAAGGTGTAACAATCAACCGCACGAACAAATACGTTTGTGGAGCACGGTAGAGCAGGTAGGAAATATATAGAATTACAAGTGTAGTGTTTCCTGAGATATTTTAAAGTACCACTGGCGTCTTAATATCCGCTGTTCATTCAACGCTGAAGACGGGTCACGCGAGTGGTGTATAAAAATTTCTGACTCTTCCAAAAAAATAACTCGAGCTCTTTTGGTTTGACATGAAGTATCTTAAGTCCTCTGTCTGTGGGAAGTTTGAGGTGTCCACCATGTGCTAAATGGCACCCGAGTGAGGAATTATTTCTATTAGTATTTTCACGAAACCTAGTGAATAAGTTTCTTCCAGTTTGACCCACGTATATCGATTCACAGGAACCACATATCACAAAATTAAATACGACGGAAGTAGGCTTTCCATACATATTGCATTCTGTGTGTTTTCTGGAGAGTTTGAAACCCTGACATCCTTCAATGTAAAATTTTTTGCTTATTTATTATAATACTTTCTCCTGTTAACTCTTAAGCATTTCCAAAGCATTTTACGCCCACCATACTGCTTTATACTCCTGGGGCTTTGTTACATCATTTTATGTATTTTACCTTCCTCTTGATTTATTTTAGTATCTTTCAATGGTACTAGTTCTATTACCTGATCCCATGAATGCTTGTAATAGTGTCTTATGCCACGACTACTTTTTTCTTTTAACATATATTTTATTATATATCGCTATGTGGTATGGTTCACAGTTTTCGTCAATACGTCATTTGTGCATTATTTTGACTTTGTTTAAAATATTATTTCATATGTCTAATCTATTGATGTCATGTTATACCAATGTAAAAAATTGTTTTAAGACGTGTAGTTAAATTTCTTGCTTTGTAAGCCTTATGAATGTTATTTTTTATATTCAACATTTTTTTGTAAATAAATTAAAATTTGTCGTTCTGTTTTCGCCGCTACGCGGCACGACCCATGTACGCTTCACCGCCCTCTGTTGGTGTTAATTGTCTATCTATAAAGCATGATGTAGTTTTGAAATTGTTTTCCACGACAGTTGTATCAGTTACAGCTTATCTTTATGCATCTGAGTATCTAGGTGATGATGGCTAGTATGTCAGCTCTCAATATGACGAAGCTTTGTAATGCTTGTACTCTTGTCATGTTGCTCTGTATACCTTCGTTTGTATTTTGGTTTGCAGGTATCTGATTGTTGGAATCTCTCCCAAACGCATTAGATAAAGCAATTTGTTTCTTAAATAGTGGCATTTAATTTAGCGACCAATTCAGAAATTTTGCAACACTCATATTAATCTCCCAAGGGGCTTTGTTTCAACTTAGGACATACAAAGGTCTGTCGATTTTTTCTGGCAGTACCGTATCTTCGATTTTATCTTCCCTTACTTTGTCCTCTATTTCTATAATGTATAGCATTGTCGTCAAGTTTGTTTTCCTTACACAGACGCTATATGTATTCCTTTGACCTACCAGCCTGCCTTTCTTTGCTTAGTACGGGCTTGCCAACCGAGCTCTGTATATTCATGCAGATGCTCCTCTTTCCTTCAGAGATTTATTTAATATTCCTATTCGGCCCTCTCAAATCATGATACTACATTTGTTAGTCGTCTACTCTACCATGGCAGCAAATGGTTTACAGTGAATTCCTAATCTTAACCTCTGAGAAATATGAGGGATAAGAAAGACGCATTCCTCAGATAGCACATGTTGTGGAGTTCTAAATCGATAATCCATGCTAACTAACCTAAGGACATAACACACATCCATGCCCGAGGCAGGATTCGAATCTGCGACCGTAGCGGTCGCACGGTTCCAGACTGTAGCGCCTACAACCGCTCGGCCACCCCGGCCGTCGCACATCGACTCCTCTGTGTCACTCACAGTACTCAGGTGGAGGACAACTTAGCACGACAACATCAAAACTGGTGAAGACCGACTATCGGCTTGCACAGCGAGTTTCATAGAAAGTTCGTAGCGAGGTTATATCGCAATTACGCAAGGCGTATCGGCTGACTTTCTCTGTGCGCTCAGCTTACCTGCGCTGAGGTGAGTAACCGGTGTGCGTTCACCGTATCTGCGCTTTCAGGGCGAGTGTTCAGTCACCGCAGCAGGACGGGTTCTGGTAGGCAGCTGCAGCCAGTGAAAATACACCGCAAAGGCCGAAGGAGTGCAGCGACTCATTAAAAGGGTTACGGTCCAGACACCGTTCTGTATCGCTTTACGTATCGAAGGGAGAGCAAAGAAATAGACTCGTAATTCAGGAGCCGATGATAAAGTGGTTTATTAAATATCTACTTTATTATACGGTTAAAAAAGTTACTCAATCATACACTACTCGCCATTAAAATTGCTACACCAAGAAGAAATGCAAATGATAAACGGGTATTCATTGGACAAATACATTATACTACAACTGACGTGTGATTACATTTTCACGCAGTTTGGCTGCATAGATCCTGCGAAATCAGTACCCAGAACAACCACCTCTGGCAGTAATAACGGCCTTGGTACGCCTGGGCATTGAGTCAAACAGAGCTTGGATGGCGTGTACAGGCACAGCTGCCCATGCAGCTTCAACACGACACCACAATTCATCTAGAGTAGTGACTGGCGTATTGTGACGAGGCAGTTGCTCGACCACCATTGGCCTAAAGTTTTCAATTGGTGAGAAATCTGGAGAATGTGCTGGCCAGGGCAGCAGACGAACATTTTCTGTATCCAGAAAGGCCCGTACAGATCTTGCCACATGCGGTAGTGCATTACCCTGCTGAAATGTAGGGTTTCGCAGGGATCGAATGAAGGGTAGAGCCACGGGTCGTAACACATCTGAAATGTAACGTCCACTGCTCAAAGTGCCGTCAATGTGAACAAGAGCTGACCGAGACGTGTAACCGATGGCACCCCATGCCATCACGCTGGGTGACACGCCAGTATGGCGATGACGAATACACGCTTCCAATGTGCGTTCACCACGATGTCGCCAAACACGGATGCGACCATCATGATGCCGTAAACAGAACCTGGATTCATCCGAAAAAATGACGTTTTGTCCTTAGAGCACCCAGGTTCGTCGTTGAGTACACCATCGCAGGCGCTCTTGTCTGTGATGCAGCGTCAAGGGTAACCGCAGTCATGGTCTCCGAGCTGATAGTCCATGCTGCTGCAAACGTCGTCGATCTGTTCGTGCAGATGGTTGTTGTCTTGCAAACGTCCCCATCTATTGACTCAGGGATCGAGATGTGGCTGCACGATCCCCTACAGCCATGCGAATAAGATGCCAGTCATCTCGACTGCTAGTGATACGAGGCCGTTGGGATCCTGCACGGCGTTCCGTATTACCCTCCTGAACCCACCGATTCCATATTCTGCAAACAGTCATTGGATCTCGACCAACGCGAGCAGCAATGTCGCGATACGATAAACCGCAATCACGATAGGCTACAATCCGACCTTTATCAAAGTCGGAAAGGTGAAGGTACGCATTTCTCCTCCTTACACGAGGCATCACAACAACGTTTCACCAGGCAACGCCGGTCAACTGGTGCTTGTGTATGAGAAATCGTTTGGAAACTTTTCTCATGTCAGCACGTTGTAGGTATCGCCACCGGTGCCAACCTTGTGTGAATGCTCTGAAAAGCTAATCATTTGCATATCACAGCATCTTCTTCCTGTCGGTTAAATTTCACGTCTGTAGAACGTCATCTTCGTGGTGTAGCAATTTTAATGACCAGTAGTGTAGTTGCAGGTCGCCTATCTGAATCCTTCCAGTGGCAACAAAAATTTGATTTTCAGTCTATACTACTATATAAAGACATGTCATTGTTCAACCTTATTGCGAAAAATCTGGAAATATACTTCACTGATTTGTTTCTTATTTTTACACGATGCTCTAATTAACATTCGGTGAGGCATATACGTCGTATTTTTCACCATTTATACAATAAAATAAATATAAATTTACTTCAAAATTTTACACGAACCTCTAATGAGTATACGGACAGACGTAGGCTATATACACTGAAGGTCCAAAGAAACTGGTATAAACATGCTTATTCAAATAGAGAGATGTGTAAACAGCCAGAATACGGTGCTGCGGTGGGCAACACCTATATTAAACAACAAGTGTCTGACGCAGTTGTTACATGGATTACTGCTGCTACAATGGCAGATTATCAATATTTAAGTGAGTCTGAACGTGGTGTTACAGTCGGCGCACGAGCGATGGGACACAGCATCTCCGAGGTAGCGATAAAATGAAGATTTTCCCGTACGACCATTTCACGAGTATACCCTGAATATTAGAAATCCGGAAAACATGAAATCTCCTACATCGCTGCGGTTGGAAAAAGAACCTGCAGGAACGGAACCAACAACGACTGAAGAGAATCGTTCATCATTACAGAAGTGCAACCCTTCCGTAAACTGCTGCAGATTTCAGTGCTGGGCCATCAACAAGTTTCTGTGTGCGAACCATCCAACGAAACATCATCGGTATGAGCTTTCGAAGCCGAAGGCCCACTCCTATACCCTTGATTGGAAACATGATGCTCGATAGGACGAGTCTCGCTTCAAATTGTATCGAGTGGATGGGCGTGTACAGGTATGGAGACAACCTCATGAACCCATGGACATTGCATGTCAGCGGGGGACTGTTCAAGATGGTGGAGGCTCTGTAATAGTATGGGGCGTGTGCAGTTGGAGTGATGTGGCACCCCTGAAATATTTAGATACGACTCTGACAGGAGACATGCCGTAATCATCCTGCCTTATCACTTGCACCCATTCATGTCCATGGTGCATTCTGACGGACTTGGCCAACTCCAGCAGCACAATCCGACGCCCACACGTCTAGAATTGCTACAGAGTGACTCCAGGGACACTCTTCTGAATTTAAACACTTCCGCTGGCCACCAAACACCCCGGAGATGAACATTATTGAGCATATCTGGGATGCCTTGCAACGTGCTGTTCAGAAAAGATCTACATCAGCTCGTACTCTTACGGATCCCCTGCATGATTCATGGTGTCAGTTCCCTCCCGTACTACTTCAGACATTAGTCGAGTCCATGCCACGTCGTGTTGTGGCACTTCTGCGTGCACACGGGGGCCCCTACACGATAAAAAGCAGGTGTACCAGTTTCTTTGGCTCTTCACTGTATATAGGGGAACCGGCGAGATGAAGGAGATGGAAGAGACGAACAGAGAGACTGGGAGGAGAAGATGAACATAGAGAGGGGAGAGAGAGAAGGAGACTAGAACGAATAGCTCGTTCCCGTACGTATTTAGCAGTTGCGAAGCATTGTCTTCTCCGTAATCCATATCTGTATACACGTAAAAGGCTTGTGTACGTACCGAAAGGTGTTTCTCCATGACCGCCCATTGCTATCCACTCGTGGTTGTGGTAGTAGAAAGCCCTTGGCCTCATCCTGTTAGTATGAGAGTTTCGTTGCGGTGCGTGGCATTGGGTGAGTGTGGCGAGCAAAAATTCGCGAAATATGGAGCAATAAGGCTTCTTTGGGAAGGCTACATACTCTGTAATTACGAACATTATCGTACATTTGAAAATGTGTTCATTGTTTCTTGGATTCGACGTAATACAATGCCAGCGCGGTTTCGTCGTTCAGACTTTAATAATGACGTGTAATATCAAATAGACCAATTTTTAATTTATCTGAGAAATCCCTGATGCCCGTATCAAAATATATGGCATGGGAGAAGGCACAAGTGCCATTCTAGATATGAGATACATGCAGACGTGTGTCTAATTAAGGATATTACGAATGCAGTTATCTTGTTAGTAAGGTAGTCTGGTCACAGTGGGTTATTGTGATGGGACATATTTTGATGTTTTTAATGTGTCATTCACGATGTAGTGTGTGGTGACAAACTCTTCAATGTGTTTCATCCATGTTCTTCTGGTGGGTGGAAGCAAATGATCTGCGGCTGGCAGATATCTCTATATGCTCGATGCGGAACACTTAGTTCTCGTAGAGAAAGCTATGTTATCTACGACTTTTCAACTTCAGCGTATTAGCGAATACACTCGCTTATACAACCCTCACCCTGTTCCATCCAATGCTGGCATTAACATCACGTTACGCAGACATATCTGAGAGTATTTATTGCTCCATATTTCGCTGATTTTTGTCCATCACACTCATCCACTGCTCCGTACCGTGAGCAAAGTACCTTATTAACAGGATAACTGCTTTCATAATATCCTCAATGTGATATACGTCTCTATGCATCTCGTATCTAGAATGGTCTCATGGTTCGTCTCATGCCATGTATTCTGACCCGGGCAACGCCGGGGTTCTTAGCTAGTATTTCATATATTTACTGACTGAATTTTAAACATTTAAAATGCTGTCATAATCTACCAATTGAGGGACGTCAGCTCACGGTAAAGGTTTAGAACAGTATGTTAAGCTTCAAATTTACAAACTCTGTAAGCGTTGAGGCCGCATAACTTACGGCGCGCAAACTGCCGAGCCTGTATTCGTGCAATATTTGAGAATAAGAGAATTTAGAGATTTCCAGCTAACTTTATAAATAATTTCAAACCGTTTCTAAACTTTTTCTCGCTGATATCTTCGTCTAGGCAGTTGAAGGAAAAAAAAATGTCGCTTACTATATTTTCGATGTTCATGCAGTAAAACCTCAGTATCCCACATGACGTTTTAATTTATTACTCCTTTACTACTAACTCTATTCGCACCACATTTTCATAGAGTATCCGCATATACCACTGAATGTATGTGCAAAATGATATCATTGTACGGCACAAAATTCAGGAATGTTTTGTCATTAACACTGATATGCTCGTGATTCTTGAAGTTTTGTAGGCGTACTGAATATTCTATGAGATTTCGGGAGTGCATCCGGATCTTGTTGGCGTCTTTCCACAATATTTCTGCTGGCAACAGGTCAACTATCTTCAGGTGTTCGCCACTGGAGACTGCTAGTTCACGGTGTCGGCCTTATAGCAGAAGCTGGGGCGGAGACGCATGCGTATTGGTGACCGTCACAGGAGGAAGAGAAGTGACCACCCACGGCATCAAGAAGATAAGGAGCTCTTGAAGTCTAGGGCTTTCCTTCCATACGTCAGCAACCTTCAGTCGAAAGTAGGCAGGATCCTATGGAAACATCAAGTTAAAGTAATCTTCCGTCCATCGGCGACGAGTAGTTCTCTTCTCTGTTCGATAAAGGACGATTTGGGACTGCGAAAGGCCGGAATTTTCAAAATTCCTTGCCAGTGTGGCAAAGCTTACATGAGTCAGACGATACGCACAGTACAAGAAAGGTGCGTTGAACATGAGAACCACTCTCACCTTCTGCAGCCTAATAAGTCGGCCGTATCTGGGCATTACATTACCGCAGGACACATCATGGATTATTTTGCCACAAAAATCTTGGTCTCTGCGAGATACTTTTGGGATTCAGGAACTAAAGAATCTGTGGAAATACATCTAGCACAAGGTCTTATAAATCTTATCGGTGGCTTTGAAATGGAGAAGGCTTGGGACCCGTTCACCTTTAATTTCTTCTGAGAGAAAACATTTTATTAATAATGAAACGTCTGGCCACATCTGTTGTTTGTTTCTAGCGCCGCCAGCGCGCATTGCGACAGAGGGTGGACACGTAGTCTCACCTTTACGCATGTGCCTGCGCGCCGCAGATGGAACGGTATTTGCAGAGAGCGCCGACTTCGACAAACGACTGTCCTACGACGGCCCGCAATGTGCATGTGTCTCCGCGCTAGTTTTTGCTATTAAGGCGACACACTGAGCTAGCAGTATCCACTGATGGACACCTGAGGATGGCAGACCAGTTGCCAACCGTAATATTGTGGCAAGAAGTCAACACGATCCGGCTGGAATCCCGAAATCTGTAGATGTAGATCTCATAGAATATTGATATGCTTGAGAAACAAGCTCTTCTCAAAAAAGCGCCCAAATTACTAAGAATATACTCATCCGATCAATAATCCGAAACTAAGAAGTCCGATATAATTAGGGTCTCTCGTCTTCATTCATAAAGGTTTTATATAAGCAAGTTAAATGTTTAACAAATTAACTCATTCATGTATAAATTGGTGGTGTTACTCGATTATAATAGTATAATGCAGTAAATGTCAGTGTGATGAGGCGAGCGGAAAATCTACGTGCAAATGACACTTTGAATGTACAATAAACATATGAATTTATGAAAAAACTGACGATTCTATCGTCGATCGCGAGTCTCTGAAGGATTACCGAAGGATAGGCGATAGTACTCGGCTAGCTGTGCAGCACACTTGAGATTCAGTTTACATCTGGACGCATTTGAGTTAGTAGCTGTACAACTAGAGATGCTATAATTCGACTATAATACTGATAATTTTGAAAAAAAGTTGATGTTATTATTTGTTTTCAAGTCTATAACTAAGATTTGCTAACAAACCGAAGTTAGTGCTTCTGTCGGGGTTGCATCACTCACATAATACTACGCTACGTACTTCAGAGTCGTGAAACAAACCGACGCTCTCTTCTGCAACATCACCATTAGGAAAACAGACAAGTATGTAGTTTCAGTAAGCCTGGAGTTAATTAGATGACTTGCAGGTGTTGCATTCACCAAATACACTTGGTGTCAAGTCTACAAATGTGACAAAAGGGAGAACCGTCTACTATCGAAAGTGGTGACTTGCCTGTACATGTACAGCCTCCTCACAGCGCAAAATAGCGTTAGGCAATATACGTGTCAAAAATGATCTCATCAGAGATCAGCAAGAATTTACAAACATTTATTAACAGATACTAGACAGTACTAAACTGTGCTGTCAAGACTGTGCGTAGCAATGTAATTCAGTGTTCACTTGCACTGATCTCTCTTTGAACGGTGGTGTAGTCCGGGATCCGTCGACCGACGCTTAACATCAGTTGACCAATGTCCAGCTTAGCTTTTCTTGGTGGATACTGTAGCTGACACCTTACGTACTACGTTGAGATACAAACGATACTTTCTGAGCAGAGCTGTGTGTCGGATTATGTCGGCATTTGATGGAAGGATTTCCATTAGGGAACTCTCTGGATGACGTCACACGGATGCATAATATGGGCCTCGCTGTGGACGTCTTCTATGGAGGCTAGTCTTCATTCAGTTGTGCCTGAAACATAGGCAGCAAGACTTTTTTTTTAATGTATGACTGCGATCCGTATCTTCTTGCGGACACAGTAACAAGCAGGAGAGCAGGCCACCTCTACGAAGTCCCCTTACCTACTATTTCATACAGCAAACGCTTACAGTGTTGTGAAGACGGCCTGTAATGCAGGCAGTGATAGTATGACCCCCGAAGAAGATGTTTTAACATGAAGTGCGAAAAGGTTCAAAACGTAAGACATAATAGGACCATTCCATGCCAAGTCGTCAAATTTTAGAAACATTTCCCGCATGACCATCACAGATTTTGCTGAAATTTTGTATGAACATTCTCACATGTTCCCAATGAACTCTGGTAAAGTTTTACTTTCGCCAATTTAATTCTTGCAGAGATATAGTCATTTGTTTGAATGCATAACACAGCTATCAACAGTGCACCCATGAGTTTTCGTCAACTTTGAAACTTAATATCTCCGGCTGCATTTTATTGACAGAAACAAAACTAGGTCACCTTGTATAGCTTTTGCGCTCCCTTAAGGTAAATAATGAAAAATGATATCCTGAGCAATTTTATATGGATCATTTAAAGCAAAGCCTGCCGAAAAATAACGCTAAAAAAAAGTGAAGTTCAGCCTTTTATATCTCCGAAAGTAATTGTGGAATAACTCTGAAACTTTACACGTAATAACTTACCAATGCAAGGTCTTATAAAATAAAATTTCATTCTCATACTGCTCTCCAAAAGTGTACAAATTCAGAGTAAATTTGACGACGTCAATAAAAGCGCCAAATACGGCTCACTTCCACTAAAGGAAGAGTCTTTTGAAAACTCTTTTAAAGCTTTCCATAGACAGACCATGTACCATGTACCTAGTAATAGTATGTTATTATATGCAAAGTTTCAGGTTTATCCCGTGATTACTTTCGGAGATACAAATGGCTAAACTTCACATTTCTTGAGCGTCTATTTATACGTACGAAAATTGTTCAGGAAATCTTTCCTATTATTTCCCTTAAGAGGGCGCAAAATTTTGTACAAGATGGTGCAGTTTTGTTTCTTTCAAGAAAATATTGCCGGAGATATTAAGCCTCAAAGCTGCCGAAAACTCACTGTTGACAGCTGCGCTATCATGCGGGAATGACCCAGTAGTGTATTTATGGTAAACATGATGGAGATTAAACTGAGCAAATTGGTAATTCATGCTGGGTTCACATGAGCACTGCAGTAAACGCAATATTTATGAAGGAGGTGAAATTTCTCATTTCCTATAGCCTAAACACTGTTGACGGTGGCGTGTTTGTTGCTGTTGGGATTAGTTTAACTTGTCGCGAAATTGAAGTAGATACTTCCTGTGAGTTAGAATGGGCAGAGGTCATTTTCGGCAAACGGAATAAAATAATAATTGGATCCTTTTATCGACCTCCCAATTCAGTTGCTGAAAGGTTCGAAGAAAACTTGAGTTTGATTTTAAACACGTACCCGACTCATGCGATAATAGTTGGTGGTGACTTTAATTTACCCTCGATGTGTTGACGAAAATACATGTTTAATTCCCGAGTTACGCATAAAATATCATCCGAAATTGTGCTAAATGTATTCTCTGAAAAGTATTTCGAGCAGTTAGTTCATGAGCCCACGCGAATAGTAAACAGTTGTGAAAACACGCTTGACCTCTTAGCAACAAATAATCCTGAGTTAATAACGAGCATCAAAACCGGTACAGGGATTAGTGAACACAGAGTTGTCGTAGTGAGACTGAATATCGTGCTCCACAAATCCTCCCAAAATAAGCGAAAACATACCTATTCAAAAAGCAGATAAAAATTCACTTGACGCCTACCTGAGAGAGAATTTCCACTCGTTAGAAATTAATAATATAAGGGTAGACCAGAAGTGGCTTGAATTTAAAGAAATAGTATCGGCAGCAATTGAGCGATTTATACGAATAAAACATGCCAAATTTAAACACACGCAAAATCCCCAAGACTGGCGATATTTTACAGAAACTCGAAACTCGAAACTTAGCGCGGACTTCAATGCGAGATGCTCATAACAGTTTCCACAACGAAACATTGTCTCGAAACCTGGCAGAAAATCCAAAGAGATTCTGGTCGTATGTGAAGTATGTTAGTGGCAAGAAACAATCAATACCTTCTCTGCGCGATAACAGTGGAGATACTATCGAAGACAGTGCTGCCAAAGCAGAGTTACTAAACATCGCCTTCCGAAATGCCTTCACAAAAGAAGACGAAGTAAATATTCCAGAATTAGAATCAAGAACAGCTGTCAACATGAGTAACGTAGAAGTAAATACCCTCGGAGTAGTGAAGCAACTTAATTCACTTAATAAACGCAAGTCTTCCGGTCCACACTATAAATTAATTAGATTCTTTTCGGAGTATGCTGATGCATTAGCTCCGTACTTAGCAATCATATACAACCGTTCGCTCGACGAAAGATCTGTAACCAAAGACCGGAAAGTTGCACAGGTCACACCAATATTCGAGAAAGGTAGTAGGAGTAATCCACTAAATTACAGGCCAATATCGTTAACGTCGATATGCAGCACGATTCTGGAACATGTATTGTGTTCAAACATTATGAATTACTTCGAAGAAAATTGTCTGTTGACACACAGCCAACATGGGTTTAGAAAACATCGTTCCTGTGAAACACAACTAGCTCTTTATTCATATGAAGTGTTGATTGCTACTGATAAAGGATTTCAGATCGATTCCGTATTTCTGGATTTCCGGAAGGCTTTTGACACTGTACCTCACAAACGGCTTGTAGTGAAATTCCGTACTTACGGAATATCGTCTCAATTATGTGACTGGTTTTGTGATTTCCTGTCAGAGAGGTCACAGTTAGTAATAATTGACGGAAGGGCATCGTGTAAAACAGATATGATTTCTGGCGTTCCCCGAGGGAGTGTTATAGGGCCTTTGCTGTTCCTTATCTGTATAAACGATTTGGGAGACAATCTGAGCAGCCATCTTAGGTTGTCTGGAGATGACGCTGCCGTTTATTGACTAATAAAGTCACCAGAAGATCAAAACAAATTGCAAAACGATTTAGAAAAGATATGTGAATGGTTCGAAAATTGGCATTTGACACAAAATAACTAAAAGTGTGAGGTCATCCACATGAGTGCTAAAAGGAATTCGTTAAACTTCGGTTACACGATAAATCAGTCTAATCTAAAAGCCGTAAATTCAACTAAATACGTAGGTATTACAATTACGAACAACTTAGAATACATAGAAAATGTTGTGGGGAAGGCTAACCAAAGACTGCGTTTTATTGGCAGGACACATAGAAAATATAGCAGATCTACTAAGGAGACTGCCTACACTACGCTTGTCCATCCTCTTTTAGACTAGTGCTGCGCGGTGAGTAATGCTTACCAGATAGGACTGACGGTGTACATCCAAAAAGTTCAAAGAAGGGCAGCACGTTTTTTATTCTCGCGAAATATGGGAGAGAGTGTCAGACAAATGATACAGGATTTGGGCTGGAAATCATTAAAAAAAAGTCGTTTTTCTTTGCGACGGAATCTTCTCACAAAATTTGAATCACTAACTTTCTCCTCCGAATGCGAAAATATTTTGTTGACGCCGACCTACGAGAGAGAAACGATCACCACGATAAAAGAAGGGAAATCAGAGCTCGTACGGAGAGATATAGGTGTTCGCTCTTTCCGAGCGCTATACGAGATTGGAATAATAGAGAAATGTGAAGGTGGTTGATGAACTTTCTACCAGGAACTTAAATGTGATTTGCAGAGTATCCACGTAGATGTAGACGTACCGTCATAGCCAACTGGAAAGTCAGATGCGATTTTGGGTTTATGTCATTGTAACAGTCTGTAAGAAAAAGAAGGAAGGTTAAGGCCTAATGTACTATCGACAACGAAATCATTAGAGACAGAAGTCAGCCCTAAGTAGCCATGTCATTTTCAAAGGAACTACTTCGACATTCGTCTATAGCGATGCAGGAAACTTGCGCAGAACTTCAGTCTGGATAGTCGTCCGGAGGTTTCAATTGCCATCTTCTTGTATATGTAACCAGAATGTTAACCATAAGGATGGTAAAACTTATTAATTACGAGTAATAGGCTATAATTTTCAAATTCAAGCAGATAAAACAGAGGGGTCCAAAAAAAGGAAGAAGCTTGTGGTAGTCAATATAATAAGGGAACGAAACGACATACCTTTACAATTTTTGCATGAGGAGAAGGTTATTTTATGTGTTGAAAGTGATCCCCGTTAGCAGACAAACAACTTAGTTACCACTGAATGTTGACCGAACTACAGCTGTCACTGTTGCCGGTGTGACAGTTGCACAGGATGCCTCGATGGTTTCTCGTAGCTCGTTCCGTGTAGCTGGCTTCAGATGATAAACTTCATTCTTCAAGGTCCTAATAGGTAGAAGTCAAGAGGTGTAAGATATGGAGACCGTGGTGGGTACTCAACAGCTCCTCTTCCGCCTATTAATCGTCCAGGTAGATTTTCATCCAAGTATGTTTTGACATCTCTGTGATATTGAAACGGAGCGCTATCTTGTTGTAGGTAAAATCTTTAATTTCCTAACGCCTCTCGGATGGCAAGTAAAACCGATGTTTGCAGCATTTGAAGATGCACCTCACAAGTTACGGTACTTTCGAAGAAGAACAGGCCAGTCAAACAGCATAATGGACAGACCACACCACACAGTAACACCTGGTAGATTAACATGTTCGTCCACATGAACGTGAGGAATTTCAGAAGGCCGGTACACGCTATGTGGCGGTTTACGGTACCGTTCAGTTTGAATTGTGGCTCGTCAGGATAGACGACCATTCCTGCAAACCGTTCATCCTCGCAAAGCATGCCTTTAAACCACTGGCAGTACTCTAACTTTCGATCCGTGTCGTCGTCGTTCATAGCGTGCAGCCATCTTGGAATGTGCACTTCCCACTTTGCAGCCTTCAGAATTCGTCGTACGCTTGATCGGCATACCTCGCTTTCAAATGCACCCTGCTTCGCAGATTTCTGAGGTGACCTAGTAAAATGTTGCAACACAGTAGAGCTGGAAGCTGGACTAGCTGGTGTTACTGGTCGGCTAAACCTCTCCTTATGCACATCCTGAACAATACAGTAAGCTTCAAATTCATCCCGTATCCGAAAACTCTTGGACGTGTTGGTGGCTGAGTTCTGTACACATTAGGCCGTTCCCGTTGTACCTCCATCATGCTTTCGTAGTTCCAGTACCACTCCAGTATGGCCTTGTGTTGCTCGAACGACAGGCTTACTTCAGTCATTGCTGCACTGTCGTCTGCTGGAAAATGCGCGCCAAGATCTGTTTGGAAAACAATGGACTACGCAACCGCGCAAAACTCCAGAGATATGTCATTTTGTTCCAAAGATATTAACTGTCACAGACTGTCTACATTTTTCTGTATCCCTTGTTAGTTCCCAGAACTCTACTGTGTATTTAGTAGACTACGAGTATTTGAGAAAAAATATCCTGACACCTATTTGTGAAAGTTAATACGGGTTATGTCCATCCTTCACCTTTATGATGGTTTGAACTCTGCAAAGGACACATTCAGTGAGGTGTCCGAATGTCTACTGAGGAACGGCAGCCCATTCTTCCCCAACAACGGAAAGCAGAAGAAGGTAATACTGTTGGAAGCTGGGGCCTGGGCGGAACTCAGCATTCTAACTCATCCCATACGTGTTCCATGGTGTTCAGGTGGGGACTGTGCGACGAACAGTCCAAGGATGACGTCACTCATATGAGCGTTAAAAAGCAATACCGTCGTAGTACAGCCGTTCTAAGTCGTCCTTTATTTTTTCTGATTTTAGTGTTACTAAATTTATTATTATTGCAGTCCTCCCATGTAGACTTTTCACAAAGTTTGTTTAGCCTAATTTTGTTCTTCTAACACCGTAGCCGTTAACTAGAGCAAATAGTATGTGAAATCCCTACGTCCGTTGTACCTTCCAGAATGAGAACACTACACACTGGATAAGAGTGTGTGCCACTACTTAGATGTGTTTCGCGAGCAGCTGTCCACCCGCTGAGACTTGCGAACATTCGTTACTGACTGAATTAAAGATTCATTTCTTCACTACCTTTCCTAGACTGGGAGAATGTTACACACAAAAGACTAAAATCTGAGTACGTTTCGTAATGCGAGAGACATTTTCACTCTTCCAAGAAATTTCATTTTAACTCCTGCATTTCTGTGGTGTGGGGGTGCGTAGGCCAGGGGTGGAGCGAAGTTTCATTATGAAACTTGTGCTCTGTGTACAAGTACGGCAGAACGGCTGCATGAAAAGACGCGACACACGATAAATTAAGTTCAAATTACCTATGTGCCAAAGAGAGCACTTTCACATTGAGTGCTGCAGTACGAGATACAAAGGTATTATTTTGCCTTTCTGTTAACACTTCATTAATGAAGTAAAAATGCTAATCTGGAAGCAAATTATGTTAGTTGAGATGTGTTTCTGATCTCTCAAACACGTGTTTATCAAAAGCAACGAAAAATGCTGTTGTGTGGAAACTGCCCTGTGATTATTTGCATTATCTCCTTCTCCATTTTAATAACGTGATGTTACTAACGAGCATTTTAATATGTCTTGTGTAGTACCACACATACGAGTTAAAATGCACTGGAGTAAATTAGGTCTACTTGATATTTCACATGTGCGTGTTTTGCACTTGGCCTCTTGGCCTGTGTTTGTAGAAAAAATTGTAGTGTTCATGATACTCTTTATGCAAAATAATAAACGATGTAAGACCCCAACAAGTTGCCCCGTCGGCTAACGAAAATTCTTGGATATTTCTCTTGAAAATACGGCTAATTTTCCCACCCTTCTCAGTCCGAACTGTGCTCATAGTCGCTATCGAAGCACGAGTACCTCGACATTCACGGTACCCTAGATCCCAACCTTTCTTCTATGGGCCAGAAAATGGTGGGAGTGGAAAATGGGTGGAGGACTGTGTGGGCGTAAATCCTTAACAATGCTTAAATTTCAATGCCTCCGATTGCATATACAACATGACACAAGTTAAGTTTTCAGTGCTAAGTTTATGAACATCTAGAAGTCAATATCTAACATAACAGAAAATGCCATAAAGTTAACATTCCCTTCGAATTTTACCAACTTTACAGTAAAAGCGGCAAGAAATAATACACCAAAAATAATGACACACCAGTATCAGGAGAACGAGAAACACAGTAATCAATCGCAGCCCAGAATACAAAAGCTTAAACTACAGGATAGAATAGGTATAAGTGCAGATATTTATGATGGTGCCAGAGGACGTTGTACTCATTTACAGACTAATAATTATGGCTATTACAACTAGTGTGTTTTTAGGCTAGGTAGTACTTCCAAGCGGTGTGCTGACCACATGCCACTCCATATCCGCATCCAGTAACGTCTCTGAGCTGAGGATGAGACGGCGGCCGGTCAGTACCGTTGGGCCTTCATGGCCTGTTCTGGAGGAGAGAGGAGTACCTCCAAGAGCAATCCAGTAATGCTTGTTTTTCCCTGGGCAGCAGGTCAGGCGTTGAAATGTGAACACGTGGTCGCCAAAAAGTAAGTGTATACTGACAGGAGTAATCCATTTAGTGGTGGAGTTATGACTGTGCAGGAAACATCAGATCATAAAGTTTGTGGTAAGACTGTCCTACACAGAGACAACCAACCAATACAATGATGTCTACATATCAACCCTCGCAATTCCAAGTGAGGGTGAGGGCTACTTTATGCCCAACTTTCAAAATACTGTAACCTAGACAATTAGCTTATATTTTAAAATTTTGAAAAACATTGTTTTAATGAATTTTTCTCCAAAATGTTTTATATTTTTCTATTAAACTTAACCAGATATGCAAGGTTTGTCATATTCAGTGCCTTCAGAGTCAGGACCTTACTTTTACATTAATATCAATTTAAATACTGTCTTACGAGTAAAAGTCAATAACAACTGACGAAATCTGCAGTTTCTAATGCTTTTGTGATGAGGATAAAGTACACCCTACCGAAAATGTGTTAATTTTCCAGGAGTGTGCTAAAAGACATTTTCAGATTTTGGACCCTACTTACACATCAGTATGTCTTAAAAAGAATGTGTTATTGACATAAGTCAATCACAAATAATGAAGTTTTTTTTCAATTTTTTCAGGGTGGGCATAAATTACCGCACTCCCAGCTTGGAAATGCGCTGGTGTTTCTAGTGTTAAGGTGCCACATATAAATATGTCTATATATTCAAGCAAGTGCCGACACCCTAACCGACACTAAACATGCAATTAAGAAGGGAATGAAAACCATACAAGCTGTCGCTTGCTTTAATTATAAATATATGTGTGAGTGTCCGCCTGCTTAGCTGGGTGGTTACGTGACTGCCTCTCATGCAAGCGGGCCCGTGTTCGATTCCCGGCTGGGTTGGAGATATTCTCCTCTCTTTGACTGGGTGTTGTGTTGTCCTCATCACCGAAACGCAAGTCGCCCTATGTGTCGTCGAATGAATTAAGTCTTGAATTCGGCGGCCGAAGTTCCCCGAGTGGGGCCTCCTAGCCAACGATGCTATATGCTCCTTTCATTTCATTTTTTATGTCTGAGTGAACCTAAGTGTCATTATCTTCACAAAGGTAAAGAAATATCTTCTCAATAACTTCGAAATCATGAGATACACCCTTAATTTTTATATATGAAATTAGTGAATTTACTCATGGCACTTCTGTTGCCTATGTCTGCGACCACTTTCAGAATTCTAATTAATAATCAAATTAACTAATTTAACACGATTGAATTTTGAAATGCTCGTGTATCCATGTGTCACCACAACAAAATGAAAACAGTGAAAAGTTTAGAGGTATGATTGAGAACAGTGGCGTATTTAAGTTTACAAAAATAACGATAAGCTTTCATTAATCCTTTTATACTTACAATGAACTGATAGATCTTACAAAAGAATACAAACATGAATCAGAAAAGGGATGGTGTTTGATTGAAAAAGCATTCATTGGGGTAAATTCTCCCCAGAATTTATCCTTTCTACAACGTAATCAGACTTTGTTTACATGAATCCACTGTGAGAACGAATTCCATTCAAATGGGATCAACTACGACCAGGTACACCGCAAACTGTGGTTCACGGAGAACAAGAAGCTGGTGCAGCAAACCTTTTCACCTCGATTCAGCCGGCAGCAGAAAAGGACACGATGTGGGCGAGGAGCGGCGGGCTGCGACAGCTGTAATGTTCACAAGCGCACACGAAAATTTGTAAACTATGCGGGTGGACGTTCTGATCATTAGAACGCGGGTAACTTCCCTACCAGTGCACTGAAATCCCGACAGATTTCAGTATGAGATGCACCCTTCCGCTGGTCTGGCCAAACCAATTTGATTCACTGGTACGACTGTGCGTGGTAGAATTCTCAAACATCAGACGGCCGACTCAGGACGAGTAAGTTCACCCTCGTAAAGCACGTCGCGTCTGAGATGATATGCAGTTCCACTGTCTGTACAGTTGTAAACTGCCACTGGATCGTAGTCCACCACTGGCTACAGAGCACAAGTCGCACGCACTACTGAAAAAGCTGAAGTTCTACATCCAGAGTGGACCAGAAGACGAAGAAAAGCAAAGAATCACAACCACTTTCCACCAATCCTCCTGACTGTTCCGCTGGACTGGTAGCCAATGCATACAAAGCAGCGGGGTTCCCACGCTGGGGAGCAAGCCTTAACTTCGCATATCCCGTGACAAGCCAGTCAGCGACTCAAAATCTTTCTTGTCTGAAAAAAGAAGATTGTAGACCAGGGAGGCGTCGTTGTCACGGTAAGCATGGCCATGTGTCGGCAAAAAATTTACCTGAATGAGACAACATTCCCTCATTCATGGAGAGATCTAATCTTTCCTGGCCGACTATTTCCAATTACTGAAAGAAGGTTGCTAAGCTTACCCATGAAATATATGTTTTTGCCGCTCGCTTAAAGAACTTGGCGATTTCCTGGCGTCAGGGGAGTTACAGTCCTGTCTCCACTATAGACGTGAACCAGCCGCTCTCTCCGTATCGTCCCAGCTTCTAACAGGAGAATCCTTGGAGTCTTATGACCGTCCCGTAGTTTGCACAAAAGCTCAAATTACAAAAATCTCTCTTAAATGGCTTCCTCCAACCACTTTCTGCCCACTGGCTGCCGTGGCGACCGTCCTTTGCCTGTCCCAGATAAACTGTTTTGTGACCTGGCACCCTCCTGCTATGACCCTAAGTGGGAAGAGAGGTGTGTCACGGCTCGAACTCCCTCTCCAGGTACAATCCACAGAGCGCTATTTCCCAGAATCACTTGCACGGTCAGGTCGCTGGACACAGAATTTATGTCCTGCAATCCATCTGTCTACCTGTTATCTATCACCTCCACTACGGCCCCTCGGGTAGAAGTTCTATTCAGGCTACACTTGCATTTATATGGACATTGTCGCATCTCACTGACGAGTCCTGAGAGGGAGTGGAGGGACTGCAAGAATGTGCGTCAAAGAACTTACTTGGCAGGAGGTCTCGTGGTCGTGGGCTGCCTTCTGTGTACTTGCTCCACTGAAAAGAGGGCTGTAGGGTGAGCTAGAATACGGAACTTGGCTGGGATCTCAGGGCCCACAGGACGCAATCATAAATCATTGCATGAGGATATGTACACTGGAAGCACCCCTGGCACATCCGTTTTATAAACAGTTCTATATACAAAGTCTACTAACTGCCTTCTTAGTAGTGTAACTTCTCATAGCTCCCTATGTCCCAATATAGCAGAGGCGGTCGCACCAGACTAAGTGTTGACTACATGGAAATGAGTCTAAGTCCCCTCGTGGTTATGCAGCACTGCACTACAATCTCACAGCATTATAACACCAGCTGAACCACATCTGATCGACTGACCAGCTGCTCCATCACTGCCATCACTCTCCAACACTGTGGCGCCTAGCCTTTTTATAGGCGGTAGTGCACCTGGCACCACTTGTTCTAGAAGTTTCCAGTACTCTCGAGCATTGCGTGTGTGTCGCGCGGCAGCACTTGATGCCTACATGACGAACAGGCCGTACTCTGCTATGTTCGCTGTGTCCAAGGGTTGCGGCTTGTAACGGCTCTCGAGCCTCGTGATGCGGCATAGTCTGCTCTTGTTAGCAGAGTAAACATTACACATAAGCAACGTCCGGTCACGTCCACCTCGCTGGTAGCAAGAATTTCCTACCCTACATCTTACTTGATTTTTATCCCTGTTTTCTATCATTCGCGACTACATTCTGCCCACAATTTCCTCATATAAAAGTCATCAACCATATGTACCACATGTAGGACTGGGGAAGTCCGAGATCATGACCTAGAATATGAATATTGATCTGTGTGACACTGTTATTAAAGTGAAGAAGTTGCGTATCACCTCTTAACCAGCTGTAGAATGCACCAGCTGAGGCTACCCTATCCTCAGCACAGTAAATGAGAACAACGAAATAGTGAATGGCAGCAGCAAGGAGAGATTAAAAGTCCAGTAAAAATAACAACAATAAAATAAACTTTTCCATCTCTCCAGAATGAGATTTTCACTCTGCAGCGGAGTGTGCGCTGACATGAAACTTCCTGGCAGATTAAAACTGTGTGCCGGACCGAGACTCGAACTCGGGACCTTTGTCTTTCGCGGGCAAGTGCTCTGCCAACTGAGCTACCCAAGCATGATTCACGCCCCGTCCTCACAACTTCACTTCTGCCAGTACCTCGTCCCCTACCTTCCAAACTTTACAGAAGCTCTCCTGCGAAACTTGCAGAACTAGCACTCTTGAAAGAAACGATCTTGCGGAGATATGGCTTAGCCAGAGCCTGGGGGATGTTTCCAGAATGAGACTTTCACTCTGCAGCGGAGTGTGTGCTGATATGAAACTTCCTGGCAGATTAAAACCGTCTGCTGGACCGAGACTCGAACTCGGGACCTTTGACTTTCGCGGGCAAGTTCTCTACCATGACTAAGCCATATCCTTCCTTTCAGGAGTGCTAGTTCTGCAAGTTTCCCAGGAGAGCTTCTGTAAAGTTTGGAAGGTAGGAGACAAGGTACTGTCAGAAGTAAAGTTGCGAGGACGTGGCGTGAGTCGTGCTTGGGTAACTCAGTTGGTAGAGCACTTGCCCGCGAAAGGCAAATGTCCCGAGTTCGAGTCTCGGTCCGGCACACAGTTTTAATCTGCCAGGAAGTTTCATATCAGCGCACACTCCGATACAGAGTGAAAATCTCTTTCTGGATACATCCCCCAGGCTATGGCTAAGCCATATCTCCGCAATATCCTTTCTTTCAGGAGTGCTAGTTCTGCAAGTTTCGCAGGAGAGCTTCTGTAAAGTTTGGAAGGTGGGAGACGAGGTACTGTCAGAAGTAAAGTTGCGAGGACGGGGCGTGAGTCATGCTTGGGTAGCTCAGTTGGTAGAGCACTTGCCCGCGAAAGGCAAATGTCCCCAGTCCGAGTCTCGGTCCGGCACACAGTTTTAATCTGCCAGGAAGTTTCATATCAGCGCACACTCCGATGCAGAGTGAAAATCTCTTTCTGGATACATCCCCCAGGCTATGGCTAAGCCATATCTCCGCAATATCCTTTCTTTCAGGAGTGCTAGTTCTGCAAGTTTCGCAGGAGAGCTTCTGTAAAGTTTGGAAGGTGGGAGACGAGGTACTGTCAGAAGTAAAGTTGCGAGGACGGGGCGTGAGTCATGCTTGGGTAGCTCAGTTGGTAGAGCACTTGCCCGCGAAAGGCAAATGTCCCCAGTCCGAGTCTCGGTCCGGCACACAGTTTTAATCTGCCAGGAAGTTTCATATCAGCGCACACTCCGATGCAGAGTGAAAATCTCTTTCTGGATACATCCCCCAGGCTATGGCTAAGCCATATCTCCGCAATATCCTTTCTTTCAGGAGTGCTAGTTCTGCAAGTTTCGCAGGAGAGCTTCTGTAAAGTTTGGAAGGTGGGAGGCGAGGTACTGTCAGAAGTAAAGTTGCGAGGACGGGGCGTGAGTCATGCTTGGGTAGCTCAGTTGGTAGAGCACTTGCCCGCGAAAGGCAAATGTCCCGAGTCCGAGTCTCGGTCCGGCACACAGTTTTAATCTGCCAGGAAGTTTCATATCAGCGCACACTCCGATACAGAGTGAAAATCTCTTTCTGGATACATCCCCCAGGCTATGGCTAAGCCATATCTCCGCAATATCCTTTCTTTCAGGAGTGCTAGTTCTGCAAGTTTCGCAGGAGAGCTTCTGTAAAGTTTGGAAGGTGGGAGACGAGGTACTGTCAGAAGTAAAGTTGCGAGGACGGGGCGTGAGTCATGCTTGGGTAGCTCAGATGGTAGAGCACTTGCCCGCGAAAGGCAAATGTCCCGAGTCCGAGTCTCGGTCCGGCACACAGTTTTAATCTGCCAGGAAGTTTCATATCAGCGCACACTCCGATGCAGAGTGAAAATCTCTTTCTGGATACATCCCCCAGGCTATGGCTAAGCCATATCTCCGCAATATCCTTTCTTTCAGGAGTGCTAGTTCTGCAAGTTTCGCAGGAGAGCTTCTGTAAAGTTTGGAAGGTGGGAGACGAGGTACTGTCAGAAGTAAAGTTGCGAGGACGGGGCGTGAGTCATGCTTGAGTAGCTCAGTTGGTAGAGCACTTGCCCGCGAAAGGCAAATGTCCCGAGTCCGAGTCTCGGTCCGGCACACAGTTTTAATCTGCCAGGAAGTTTCATATCAGCGCACACTCCGATGCAGAGTGAAAATCTCTTTCTGGATACATCCCCCAGGCTATGGCTAAGCCATATCTCCGCAATATCCTTTCTTTCAGGAGTGCTAGTTCTGCAAGTTTCGCAGGAGAGCTTCTGTAAAGTTTGGAAGGTGGGAGACGAGGTACTGTCAGAAGTAAAGTTGCGAGGACGGGGCGTGAGTCATGCTTGAGTAGCTCAGTTGGTAGAGCACTTGCCCGCGAAAGGCAAATGTCCCCAGTCCGAGTCTCGGTCCGGCACACAGTTTTAATCTGCCAGGAAGTTTCATATCACCGCACACTCCGATGCAGAGTGAAAATCTCTTTCTGGATACATCCCCCAGGCTATGGCTAAGCCATATCTCCGCAATATCCTTTCTTTCAGGAGTGCTAGTTCTGCAAGTTTCGCAGGAGAGCTTCTGTAAAGTTTGGAAGGTGGGAGACGAGGTACTGTCAGAAGTAAAGTTGCGAGGACGGGGCGTGAGTCATGCTTGAGTAGCTCAGTTGGTAGAGCACTTGCCCGCGAAAGGCAAATGTCCCCAGTCCGAGTCTCGGTCCGGCACACAGTTTTAATCTGCCAGGAAGTTTCATATCAGCGCACACTCCGATGCAGAGTGAAAATCTCTTTCTGGATACATCCCCCAGGCTATGGCTAAGCCATATCTCCGCAATATCCTTTCTTTCAGGAGTGCTAGTTCTGCAAGTTTCGCAGGAGAGCTTCTGTAAAGTTTGGAAGGTGGGAGACGAGGTACTGTCAGAAGTAAAGTTGCGAGGACGGGGCGTGAGTCATGCTTGGGTAGCTCAGTTGGTAGAGCACTTGCCCGCGAAAGGCAAATGTCCCGAGTCCGAGTCTCGGTCCGGCACACAGTTTTAATCTGCCAGGAAGTTTCATATCAGCGCACACTCCGATACAGAGTGAAAATCTCTTTCTGGATACATCCCCCAGGCTATGGCTAAGCCATATCTCCGCAATATCCTTTCTTTCAGGAGTGCTAGTTCTGCAAGTTTCGCAGGAGAGCTTCTGTAAAGTTTGGAAGGTGGGAGACGAGGTACTGTCAGAAGTAAAGTTGCGAGGACGGGGCGTGAGTCATGCTTGGGTAGCTCAGTTGGTAGAGCACTTGCCCGCGAAAGGCAAATGTCCCCAGTCCGAGTCTCGGTCCGGCACACAGTTTTAATCTGCCAGGAAGTTTCATATCAGCGCACACTCCGATGCAGAGTGAAAATCTCTTTCTGGATACATCCCCCAGGCTATGGCTAAGCCATATCTCCGCAATATCCTTTCTTTCAGGAGTGCTAGTTCTGCAAGTTTCGCAGGAGAGCTTCTGTAAAGTTTGGAAGGTGGGAGACGAGGTACTGTCAGAAGTAAAGTTGCGAGGACGGGGCGTGAGTCATGCTTGGGTAGCTCAGTTGGTAGAGCACTTGCCCGCGAAAGGCAAATGTCCCGAGTCCGAGTCTCGGTCCGGCACACAGTTTTAATCTGCCAGGAAGTTTCATATCAGCGCACACTCCGATGCAGAGTGAAAATCTCTTTCTGGATACATCCCCCAGGCTATGGCTAAGCCATATCTCCGCAATATCCTTTCTTTCAGGAGTGCTAGTTCTGCAAGTTTCGCAGGAGAGCTTCTGTAAAGTTTGGAAGGTGGGAGACGAGGTACTGTCAGAAGTAAAGTTGCGAGGACGGGGCGTGAGTCATGCTTGGGTAGCTCAGTTGGTAGAGCACTTGCCCGCGAAAGGCAAATGTCCCGAGTCCGAGTCTCGGTCCGGCACACAGTTTTAATCTGCCAGGAAGTTTCATATCAGCGCACACTCCGATACAGAGTGAAAATCTCTTTCTGGATACATCCCCCAGGCTATGGCTAAGCCATATCTCCGCAATATCCTTTCTTTCAGGAGTGCTAGTTCTGCAAGTTTCGCAGGAGAGCTTCTGTAAAGTTTGGAAGGTGGGAGACGAGGTACTGTCAGAAGTAAAGTTGCGAGGACGGGGCGTGAGTCATGCTTGGGTAGCTCAGTTGGTAGAGCACTTGCCCGCGAAAGGCAAATGTCCCCAGTCCGAGTCTCGGTCCGGCACACAGTTTTAATCTGCCAGGAAGTTTCATATCAGCGCACACTCCGATGCAGAGTGAAAATCTCTTTCTGGATACATCCCCCAGGCTATGGCTAAGCCATATCTCCGCAATATCCTTTCTTTCAGGAGTGCTAGTTCTGCAAGTTTCGCAGGAGAGCTTCTGTAAAGTTTGGAAGGTGGGAGACGAGGTACTGTCAGAAGTAAAGTTGCGAGGACGGGGCGTGAGTCATGCTTGGGTAGCTCAGTTGGTAGAGCACTTGCCCGCGAAAGGCAAATGTCCCGAGTTCGAGTCTCGGTCGGGCACACAGTTTTAATCTGCCAGGAAGTTTCATATCAGCGCACACTCCGATGCAGAGTGAAAATCTCTTTCTGGATACATCCCCCAGGCTATGGCTAAGCCATATCTCCGCAATATCCTTTCTTTCAGGAGTGCTAGTTCTGCAAGTTTCGCAGGAGAGCTTCTGTAAAGTTGGGAAGGTGGGAGGCGAGGTACTGTCAGAAGTAAAGTTGCGAGGACGGGGCGTGAGTCATGCTTGGGTAGCTCAGTTGGTAGAGCACTTGCCCGCGAAAGGCAAATGTCCCGAGTCCGAGTCTCGGTCCGGCACACAGTTTTAATCTGCCAGGAAGTTTCATATCAGCGCACACTCCGATGCAGAGTGAAAATCTCTTTCTGGATACATCCCCCGGGCTATGGCTAAGCCATATCTCCGCAATATCCTTTCTTTCAGGAGTGCTAGTTCTGCAAGTTTCGCAGGAGAGCTTCTGTAAAGTTTGGAAGGTGGGAGACGAGGTACTGTCAGAAGTAAAGTTGCGAGGACGGGGCGTGAGTCATGCTTGGGTAGCTCAGTTGGTAGAGCACTTGCCCGCGATAGGCAAATGTCCCGATTTAGAGTCTCGGTCCGGCACACAGTTTTAATCTGCCAGGAAGTTTTCCATCTCTAATCCACTATGGCCTGCAGTGGCTCGTCATAGTTGAAAAATGTGATCTCTTCATAACTTAATTTGGCCAACCCAGCTACATGTGTCCACATTACAAGAATCTTCTGATCACAGCGAACACAGTTTCCTTTAACCATAGCAGCTGAAACCATAATGTAGCTTACAGCACTAGACTGATTGCATGCTACATTCTCTGGATCCACGAAGCCAAGCACTGTCCAGTGGTTTAGAGTAGAACGAATACCCATGATGAAGCAAGCCACCTCAGCCGCCACTGAAAACCCTTCTTGGTGTCTTGCTGCTTTGGTCTGTGATTTACTGTTTCGCCACGTCGAGCAGGCTGCTCTCTTCAGAAGTTGGTAGCGGTGTTACCTTCTAGCTGGTCATCTTGATACCCTGTCTCTGTTGCTGCTCTCTCTGATGACGACAGCAGCTGCCCTGTCCTGCATCTATGGGGGTCTGCTATCACTGGCCAGTCATTCCAGGACGTAAATGAGCTCGACCTGTCAGCTTGCATGGCCCATGATTGAGCATAATGACATGCCTGCCACTGCCCATAGTAAGGCCTTCGTAATGGCCTTTCTACAATATGGATGAGAAGTGCAGTACAGGCTTGTAGGAGAGTCCTCGGCAGTGAATTGTCAAGGTGGTCAGAGGACTTTTGCTTTGACAGCTACCAAGGGGTACAGAAGAACCTTGCTCTCTGTAGTACCTATCTCTGTCAACGGACACGTTGGGTAACTGATGGGGAAGTCGTTTGAGGTGTCGGGCCACGCTTGGAAATCACTGGTATACGAGTTTTCATTAACGGACATGATGCAGCCTCATGGCACATGGCACAATGTTTATCCCTGAAGCTGTCTGAAGCTACCTTGTTCCTGGTCTTCAGGGTTAAGGGCGTTCTCAGGCAGTATAAGATGTGTGGTAGAGGTTGCGTCCTTGGCGGTTATTTGTCGAACATTGACGGTTCAAATATACGGACGTGAGTAATAGCAATATTCAAATTTGTTGTCATAATTCCATGCGAGAAAGTAGCACGTTTACTAAGGAGCATGCTCTCCGATCAACGGTTTTCAGGTCTTCTGAATGAAAGAAACAGTAGAGAATCCTGAGAAGTGCCGTGCCTGAAGGATCAGCGCTGGATCCCATTCTGTTTAATTTGAATGACCATAACATGACCGCTATTAGCACCAAGAAAATCCGTTATACAGATGGGTTGACATTAATATGTCAAAACAAAGGTATTACGCGCTGTGAAACAGTACTTTCTAGTTGCCTTACAATACTGAATAAGCACTTTTACAAATGCAAACGCCAACCAAAGTCAAGTAAAACAGAGGTCACAGCGTTCCATCCCCATAATACAGAGCGACACCGGAAGTTACATGTGCTATTTAATGAGGTCTAGGTTTCCCATAACTACCTCTCTAAATATCTAGGTATCATCACAGATCTGAGATATGACCACGTGTCGAATAATTGGGGTTAATATGAAAGTGCTGCGTGTGACTGTGTTGCGGAGAAACAGACAGTAAGACATATTATGCGGAATTGACCACTCCACGCTTTTGAAGGAGGTCTTAAAGACTGGCAGGAAAATACACCGATAGCTGCGATCTGGCTGCAAATTTAAATTACGGCACAGCTCTACACAAAAGAACAAAATTCTTGTTGCCAGAGATATTTGAATGTATATTGAGTGTATTTGGTATGCCGAATCTTAAACTCTAAACGGATTTCCCCAATTGGCTCTAGTTTCTTGCATACAGGCTACCTCTGACGTGTAGCGTTTAATCGTTAGATTATCACTAAATCGGTTGTGAATTCCATAATTCTGTATATCTGTTCATTTTATATTTTCTGACTGCGTATGTACAAATGTAATTTCTTACATGTTACACGTTATGTAGCAGAAAGTGAGATTATGGGACGTGGTAGTATTTTGAGACAACCTCTTGTGTCTCACAATTTCAAGGAGAGTCATTTGGTGACACTGCTGCAGTGAAGGTCAGGGTCCGCCAACCCCTCCCTTGTTTGTGCTGAGAGCGGCAGTCGAGTGAGGAACGAGCGTGAGAGAGGACGCGATTTGTGTAATAAATGTTAAAAGTTTTTGATAGTGAAGAATTTCTCGTTCACTGTAGCAAGAAAAAGCTATGTCACGATTAGTTATTACATTATTGTTAGTTAAATGTAAGTTATAGATATATGTTGTAATATATATTGTCTTATTAGTTCCACAGTATCATATTTATAATAACATATTTTTGAAAATATAATTTTTATTTTATTTTGTTCTTTTCATAGATAAACATGAGTTCTTTGCGTAGAGATTATTTCAACTCTCCTGATGTGTTCTGCTACATTTGTGGAGAATAAACCCTGCAAGAACAACGGAAGAACATCACTGACTTTGTGAAGCAGGCCTATCTTGCGTATTTTGGGGTTAAACTGGGAGACCAAGATAAACATTGGGCTTCTCATAAAGTTTTCAAAAGCTGTGTCGAGTCTTTACTACTGTGGACTAATGGTAAACGAAGGGATTTAAACTTTGGAGTGCCATTGGTGTGGCGAGAGCCAAGGAAACACCGAAATGATTGTTATTTTTGCAATGTCAATGTAAAAGGTTTCAATCGCTACAAGAAGCATATCCCCATTTACAATCAGCAAGGCGACCTGTGCCATATAGCGATGGCATTGCTGTACCAGTGTCCAGTGTTCACCACTCTGCCAAAACTACTTCCTTCAGATGATAATGATGATCTGCAGGACTTGAACACTGGTGGTAGTGAATCTGAATACGAAGGAAGTTCCACAAGACCTCAGCTCTTCAGCCAGGAAGAGCTTAACGATTTGATATGAGATCTCGGTCTTTCTAATTAGCCTTCTGAACTCTTGACATCGAGACTAAATGAGAAAAATTGTCTACAACCAGGAACTAAAATCAGAGCGTACCGAACAAGAGAAGAAGATCTACTTCCATATTGCAGTCAAGATGATGCACTTGTTTACTGCAGTGACATCCTTGGTTTAATACTAAAAGTGGGACTACCACAATATCAACCTCAAGACTGCAGGTTTTTTATCGATTGCTCAACCAGAAGCCTAAAATGTGTGTTGCTGCATAATGGTAACTGCTTTGCATCCATTCAGATTGGCTACTCGACGAAACTTCGTGAGGAATACGAAAATATCCAGATGATTCTCCAGAAACTTCGTTGTAGTCAGCACCAATTGCCTATTTCGTAGATTTGAAAATGGTTAATCTTTTGCAAAGTGGATACACAAAATTCTCTTTTTTTATTTGCATGTGGGTCAGCAGAGCAAAATATGATCATTGGGAAAAAGATTCATGCGCATCAAGAGATAGCTTAACTGTAGGAGCAGCTAATATCCTAAAAGAACCATTAGTTGACAGGAACAAAATCAGAAGTAGAGTTGTGAGGACGGGGCGTGAGTCGTGCTTGGGTAGCTCAGTTGGTAGAGCACTTTCCCACGAAAGGCAAAGGTCCCAAGTTCGAGTCTCGGTCCGGCACACAGTTTTAATCTGCCAGGAAGTTTCAGGAACAAAATCATTCTTCCACCACTTCATATGAAGCTTGGTCTAATGAAGCAATCTGTGAAAGCATTGGTCAATAATAGTGACTGTTTCAAATATATATGCAAATCATTCCCAGGACTCATTACATTAAAACCTGGTACATTTGATGGCCCCCAAATTTAGAAGCTTATATGTGACTTAGAATTCATTAAAGTTATGAATTGCATTGAGGCATCTGCCAGGAGTAGTTTTGTATCTGTTGTCAAGAATTTCTTGAGTAAACACAAAGCACATAATTATGAGCAACTGTTCCAAAACATGCTCAGAAACTTCTAAAGCTTGGGGAATAATATGAGCATTAAGATTCACTACCTCCACAGCCATCTTGACAGATTTCCAGACAATCTTGGTGACTACAGCGAGTAACAAGGTGAAAGATTCCATCAAACTTTTCAGGTGATGGAAGAACTATATCAAGGTACATGGGAGAAGCACATGTTGGTAAACTACTGCTGGAGTCTTCTTCATGACTGTCCTGACGATCAACACAAGAGAAAATCAGACAGGCTGAGTTTTTCCATATGCTAATTGTAATGTTTTTAAAAGACTGTCTGTTTTTCCTTTCTTCTTCTATTACATGCTGAATCAACAATGAAACTGCATTTTTATGATCCATTTCTTATGTTCTTCTCTTTTCCATTTGACTGTGAACACAATATGCCCGCATCTCGTGGTCGTGCGGTAGCGTTCTCGCTTCCCACGCCCGGGTTCCCGGGTTCGATTCCCGGCGGGGTCAGGGATTTTCTCTGCCTCGTGATGGCTGGGTGTTGTGTGCTGTCCTTAGGTTAGTTAGGTTGAAGTAGTTCTAAGTTCTAGGGGACTGATGACCATAGCTGTTAAGTCCCATAGTGTTCAGAGCCATTTGAACCATTTTTTGTGTACACAATGTATCTCAATATTTTGAATTTTTGTTTGTTTTTTTATCTACATATTATGTGTTACAGCCAGCCTAGCAAAACGATTGCCATATTCGAATTCAGGGCTGTAAAGTTACCCTAAATTCACTGTCAATTAATTGACAGCAAAATTGCTGTTTACCATGGTAATCTGTAAATTCATCACATACGTGTTGATCTGTGCACAATAACAATATGTTTCCTGTTTGGATGAATAGTCATCATACAAGGCTTGTTGATACCCAGCTGAATACGACAATGCGCATAATATCTGGCACAATCAGATCCACTCCAGTTTATTGGCTTCCACTGTTAACCGGTATAATGCCTCCTGATCTACGCAGATGTACTGCCCTTATGAGAGAATTCCACAAGATCTCCAGGAATTCTAACCTACCCGTGCATAGCGACCTGCCACTTTTAAATTGCAAGAGACTGAAATCACTTCATCCAACTCTGTGCGATGCTGCTGACATGGTTGCTAAGAATTTCAAACCTCTTGAAGAATGGAAAGGTCGGTGGGAAGCAGTGACAGATGTGCACCTGCATAACATCTTCTCAGGTGCTAAACTTGCAAGTGGACTCGACTTACCATGCAAGACGTGGTCTACTCTCAACAGAATCCGCACCAGCCATGGGCGATGCAGGGATGCTTTCTTTAAGTGGAAGAAGCTGCCTGATCCAGCTTGTGACTGCGGGGTTGCATACCAGACTGTTCACCACATTGTCAGTGAATGCAGGATTCGAGCCTATCACGGCGCCAAAGAGGACTTCCTGCTAGCAACTCCAGATGCAGTGCGCTGGATTGAAGGACTGGATATTCAGTTGTAAAGACAAACTTAAGTTTCTTGTGTGTCAATATGTACATATGTATATGTAATTTCATGATATGTCTGTATTAGCCATACGCTAAATAATAATAAATAAACACTATGTTTGAAAAATCTGCTCCCTGAAATGCAATTTTTCAGGAGGCTATATTCGGGTTCAGCTGATCACAGAGATAAGTGGTCAACAATTTTGAATAGCTCTCGGCATTTGTATACCTATCGAAAGAACGGACATACTGTAGCTACCATACGGCTCAGGATCAAAACTTAAACAATACTCATTTCCTACAGCCCGGAAAAATTGAGCAAATGCAGACAGACTGCTCCTTTTGCATTTGGTGTGTCTCGAGTGTGGCTTAGGCGGCTTATAAAATGACCATTTGTTCGTGGGCGGCTCCTGAAGAAGAAAAAAAAACAAAAAAAACAACAACAAAAAAACGAAAAACTTTGTTTTGTGAATATGTATGTTACTGTGTTAGGGGCACTCAAAGTTGAGGTTATCAGCGCCCACGTGTTATTAGTAGAAACAAATGTGTTCAAATCGGATAAAATGCTAGGAGACAGGTAAGAAATCAATCAAGATGAAATCGAACCCACTCTCCCTCAGTCACATCCATGATCAATCACCAAATTACACTGGCTCAACTGTTAAGTAAATCTAAGTAAGACAAGACGCAACCTAAGGCAGATTCATGCTGCTGGATGATCTATCACTTACAAAATACACAGGTGAGCCAGTGATCCTGATATCACATTAAAAACGTCGCCATAAAATTTTAGGGAGCATGTCGGACACTTCAAAACACCTTAAACGTCGCACAGCTTTCATTTTATTGTCAATTAAAATAGAGGCTAATGAGATCCTGTCATTTGATCTGAAAATGTGATGCACAGTGATCTGTACGCCATAACCAGTACACATTGGAGGGTCCGGTACGAAAAGAAGGCATACCAACTGTCGGGATGGCCACTTCTGTAATTTCCATTCATGGTAAATAGTCGACATTTTTATCATATGTTCTTAAGATGTTCTCGCGGAACTTCGAATAATTGCTCGATATCATTATCGGTTGAGGAGATCATGAGGTTCAAAGTTACCATATGAATGCACGTAAAATATGCACATAATGAGCAGACTTGGGGGTAAATGTAGTTTTAACTGGCGTAGTGATGGTAAGCGTTCTGGGGTCACTGCAAAGGTTCTGAGGTCACCAAGCTATTACTTTAAACGCCGTTTTTCACCACTAAAACTTTATGACACGCTGTCTCTGTGTAATGGGTACGTAATGCCTATACAGACTGTCTTGACCTTGAAATAATTCAATGGTGCAGCTTGGCGGCGTAAGTATATTATACAGGTAAAAATTATTTTGTCGTACGAAATTGTTTATACTTGGAAATTGAAAACCAATTTTTTATGTAATTTAGGTGAGAGTAAAAATGTAGTGCATTTTTCCGTAAAGTAGTGCACTGTGAGATTAGGTTGGATGGGAGCCGATTTTCTGTTAATCTTATATTATGCGCACTTATTTGTTGTTTTTATGTGTCAATGTACGTAAATGTGTCGAAGAATGTAATTAAAAATTGTCGAACCTTACTCATCTATAGAATTCGTTTTATGTAATCAGCACTTCCTGCTGTAACAAGTAAAATGAGAGAACCAACTGACAAATTCTTCTCTTGTAGCACTAAAACGACGAATATGCTAGTCTTTAAATGACTAACAGAAAAGTGCGAAGCCAGCTGTCTCAATCCTGACTTCGCCTTCCTCAACAAAAATTTTGGTGTGAGAATATAATCGTGCATTTTGTGCTGAATGATAGCATCATAGAGACAGTGAATGTGGAAGATAAATGCGACAGTGACAGTGGGAGAGATAGAGAGAGGAGACAGTGCCTGTGGGAGAGGAAGAGAGAAGAGAGAGTTATGGCTGGTGAGGGAAATGTCAGAGAAATGCTAAGAAAGAGGGATGAAGAGAATAACAGGGAAGGGCAATGAGAGAGGAGTGGTGATGGTCAGCAAGGAACAGTGGAAGTAAAAACGAACGAGACGAACTAGAGATTGATGGAGGTAGTAGCAGTGGCAGAAAAAGAGGGAAAAGACAGTGGAAATGAAACAGAGAGATGAGTGGGGAAATTTGCCACATGCCCTATACCTATATGTTAAAGTTTCCTGATCTATGGAACAAAACAACGAGCAACGCAACGCCAAGGACATGTGTAAAGAGGAGACAATGGTGGTTGAAGAGAAAGACAGCAGGCTATAAACGAGAAAATAGAGTGTAATGGGAGAGAAAAAGAATGGGACAAAAACAATTGCAATGGGACAGATAGTGAAAGTACCAGAGAAGGAGACACTGGTAAGGAAGAGCAAGAGAAGGGGATGAAAACAGTTACACTTGGAGAGACAGACAGAAGAAGGTGCAAATGGGAGAAAAAAGAAACAGTGGGAGAGTAGTGTTACTTAAACATCGATAGTTCACACATCCGATATTATCGCTAGTATTTTAAAAAAATATCGATGTATCGATTAACTGTCGATTGTTTCGGGCAAGTATTTCAAATGAAATATAGCTTTCTAAGAATTTTTATTGCGTGAAATATAACAATGCAAGATAGGCAGATTTTGTTTTCTAAAAAGTAAGGTATTTAAATTAACGTCCTTTAGTCTGCTTAAAATACAACATTTGAAGGTACATATAATGTGTTTAAATTCTTCTCCTTCAGTTTGTTGCGTTTTTAAGCAATTGTTCATCCTGTCTTGGAGAAAACCCTCTCTGCAGGAACTGAAGTCGCTGAACACCACAAAAATTTAATGACCACCACATACTCTTTCTGAAATACTTCTGCAGCGTTCTCTGCCTCTTTAAATGTACTGAAACAGCCGGCAGTGGTGGCCGAGAGGTTCTAGGCGCTTCAGTCTGGATCCGCGCGACCGCTACGGCCGCAGGTTCGAATCCTGCCTCGGGCATGGATGTGTGTGATGTCCTTAGGTTAGTTAGGTTTAAGTAGTTCTAGGCTATCGGGAACTGATGACCTCAGATGTTAAGTCCTATAGTGCTCAGAGCCATTTGAACCATTTTTTTGCCCTGAAACAAGTTTTTTAAACTGAGGATCCAATAACGTCACAGGTATATCAACAGTAAATGTGTTAAATGGTTTCACTCTTTCATTCACTGATTTAATCGAGGAATCCAGAACGCTTCGTCCTTCGTTATTTGTTAAGGTGCTTTACAAGTCTAAAACTTTGCAGGAATACCTCGTAGAAGATGTATAATTAAGGATGCAGTGATGTATGACTCTCCTGAGATTGTTGTTGTTGCTACTTCAAAATGTTGAAGATGATCTGTTATCTCTTGTATAGCTAAATAATTTTCTACTGGCAGGATAGGCAGTGCTTTTGAGCTTTCATTGATCGCAATCTGAAGCTCACTTCGAACTTCCATAATTGTTTTGAGCATGTGGCAAGAGCTGTTCCATCGAGTCGGCACCTCTTGTATCAGTCTTGGATCTTTTTTGGTTGCTATTTTTTGAACATTGCGCAGTTTGTCACTGGGTAGTGTAGAGTTATGATATAATGTCACATTAGCATTTGTTTTCAACAAAATTTGGGAAAATTTTTCTGCTTTCAAACAATCAATTGCTAAGTTGATGCAGTGGGCAAAACAGGGTGAATGTCGAATACTTAAGATTTAGACAGCGTTTTCCTAATTGCAGCATTGTCTGTAACTACTACTACTATCTCAACACGGATATTTATTCTAGTAAGACTTGACTGATGTTTAAAAAAAAAAAATGTCGAACAAACTGCCAGTATGTCCAAAATTTTGCATAATATTGTCAAATAATTTCTTTTTCTCAACGTCTTGTTATCTGAACAATTACTTTCAGATATAGAAAAATCTCATAAAAATTGGGCCAATATGTAAGAGGAAGAGGAAGAAGAAGAAGAAGACGAAGAATGTCACCTTAAGGAACAGGGATGCGAGAAGGGAAGTGTTTATTGTGTCTGCCACGCAATGCTGCTACCTTGGGTGTGCATGCTTGCTGATGAACTACAGCAGTTACCGTACAAGCTGCGGATGAAATAACAAGATTTAAACTGCGTTGAAGAGATAAAGGGTGGCTTCTTCACTCATTATGTTTTTCAGCTGAGTTGACAGTACTAAACAAAAGGGCCATCACCGTACTGCACTGCTACAGCTGTACATCGCTGAGATCGGCAGCACTTGTGATCTTAGTGCAGTCGACACAAAGTGTGTACTTGTAGAAATTGTGTTGGGTGTTTCGCCTTTCGTCGGGGGAAGCGCACGGAGCGGTATATAGGGCACAGAACGGTATTAATGGAGGGTAAGGAAAGGTGCAGTACGGGCACATTTACCCACCATACCGATGTATTCCTATAATATACCTGCGTCGCTCAAAGTCTGCACTTGACAGAAGGGAAGTGTGTTCCCCGTTTCCAAGAAGGGACGTCGAACAGATGTGCAGAACTATAGACCTATATCTCTATCGTTGATCAGTTGTAGAATTTTGGAACACGTATTATGTTCGAGTATAATGACTTTTCTGGAGACTAGAAATCTACTCTGTATTAATCAGCATGGGTTTCGAAAAAGACGATCGTGTGAAACCCGGCTCGCGCTATTCGGCTACGAGACTCAGTGGGCCATAGGCACGGGTTCCCAGGTAGATCCTGTGTTTCTTGACTTCCGCAAGGCGCTTGATACAGTTTCCCACAGTCGTTTAATGAACAAAGAAGGAGCATATGGACTATCAGAACAATTGTGTGACTGGATTGAATAGTTACTAGATAACAGAACCCAGCATGTCATTCTCAATGGAGAGGTCTTCCGAAGTAAAAGTGATTTCAGGTGTGCCGCACGGAAGAGTCGTAGGACAGTTGCTATTCACAATATACATAAATGACCTCGTTGATAACATCGGAATTTCACTGAGGCTTTTTGCGGATGATGCTGTAGTATATAGAGAGGTAGTAACAATGGAAAATTGTACTGAAATGCAGGAGGATCTGCAACGAATTGACGCAAGGTGCAGGGAATGGCAATTGAATCTCAATGTAGACAAGTGTAATGTGCTGCGAATACATAGAAAGAAAGATCCTTTATCATTTAGCTGCAATATAGCAGGCCAGCAACTGGAAGCAGTTAATTCCTTAAATTTTCTGGGAGTAGGCATTAGGAGTGATTTAAAATGGAATGCTCATATAAAGTTGATCGCCGGTAAAGCAGATGCTAGACTGAGATTCATTGGAAGAATCCTAAGGAAATGTAGTCCGAAAACAAAGGAAGTAGGTTACAGTACACTTGTTCGCCCACTGCTTGAATATTGCTCACCAGTGTGGACCCATACCAGATAGGGTTGATAGAAGAGATGGAGAAGATCCAACGAAAAGCAGCGCGCTTCGTTACAGGATCATTTAGTAATCGCGAAAGCGTTACGGAGGTGATAGATAAACTCCAGTGGAAGACTCTGCAAGAGAGACGCTCAGTAGCTCGGTACGGCCTTTTGTTGAAGCTTCGAGAACATACCTTCACCGAGTAGTCAAGCAGTATACTTCTCCCTCCCACATATATATCGCGAAGAGACCATAAGGATAAAATCAGAGAGATCAGAGCCCACACAGAGGCATACCGACAACCTTTCTTTCCACGAACAACACGAGACTGGAATAGAAGGGAGAACCGATAGAGGTACTCAAGGTACCCTCCGCCACACACCGTCAGGTGGCTTGCGGAGTATGGATGTAGATGTAGATGTAGAACCTGATAGATACTGTATTGTCCTCATCACTGTAGTGGCGATACAACAGCTTCCATTATAAAATGGCTGAGAGTTTTTCATTACCACTGGAAAGTTTGCATTCAGTTACTAAGGCCTATATTTACAACTTGTTATGGTTAGTCATTTTTGGCAAATATATGCATTAATATGGACGCTGTTTTATAAACACCGAAAGTTTTAATTCGGTTCTGTTTCGCTAACACAATGGAAGCACTTTGTAACACTTATATCGATTAGAAGTAGGTGTATATCATATAACTGTGTATCTGCAGTTATGGAATGTGTATTCTATGTTATTTAAAGTCCTTGAGCTATGGCAAGAAAATTAGAGTTTTGTAATGCATATATGAAAAAAGCAAAAGGATATGTTAAAATGATAAATCATTATAATACGTGTATGCCTATAAAAGGAAAGTCTTTATTCATAGCTGGATCATGCTTAGGGCACGGTGAGAAGAGAGGCAATCGGAAGCTGCTTTGTAAATGATTTCCCTCAGATGTGGATCTGGCTGTTATTTAGTGTTCTCGGAATAAAGGAATGGCTCTAATACGTTGACAATCCGACGCCAATAAGAGATTTTATAGAGCATTCGTATATCAAGAGCCGTGAATACAATTAGCCGCCATATCGCTTGCCACCAATCATCGCGATTGCTTCACTACTTCATGCATTCAGTAGTGTATATGGGCATGGACCAGTTAATTTGTGTTTTGTTTTAATAATAATCACAACATTATAAATCCGTGTCCGGAACCACATTTTCTATCCTGGTCACGGACCTATGCAGGGTCCTCACCTAAGTGCTACTAAAACTGAGTATCCTGATTTAAATGAACAATTCTTGCATTCAAGTGTTTAAAAGTAATTTTTGTCTAATAGAAAAGGAATAGTAAAAGTTAAAGTTAGAACCACAAAAGTGAAGTTGGATAGGCTTTTGCTACAGTATCCTTAGTTTATTACAAAATATAGTTTTTTGGGATCACAGTGCAAGCTTGTGTAAATATTATTGTCTAGAATACCTGCTTCACAGGTGATAAAAAGGCAAGTTAATCTGATTTTAGAAATAGTGTGGTTTTGTTTTCTATCATGAATGGTTCCTTTTTTAAGTTATTTAAGCTCAGTGTTGAATTTTATTGTCTTGCAAAGTAAATTACGAATTACCCCAAGTGAAGTGAATGATTAGCCTTTTGAATTAGTCTTTCCTCCTAGTGTAATAAACAGAGAGCGTTGACTAGTGAAACTATACTAGTTTATAGGTCCCCATCATGTTCTCCATCTATTAGAAAGAAAATTGAACAATTACTGTTGCTAAGGAAAACTGATGTATGTAGAGCAGTTTGAACGGTGTGTTTGTGATATTATTCATCTTTATTTTTTTTTTTTCTCATATCAGTTAAGATAAAAGCCCCTCATGTCCAAATTTATTTCTACGCTTTATGCAGCAACATTTCAGTATTTGATTAAGTAATAATCTTGAGTGCAGCTGTCATTAGTATGAGCATGGTGCTAATTTTCTTTCTATAATTCACTGGTGGTTGCGTTATTGGTAACTGCTGCTATACACAGTTCAGAGTGTACTGTGTCAGTCTGTGTCTTATGTGCTGTTCAAAGGAAAATATCAACGAAAGTAACTTCAGTAACCAATATTCAATTTTCTTAAAGATATATTTCCAAAGTAATGTGCCTAATTGGGCTGGCGACTATTCATTTTTTTTCATTCACTTATGATTTCACCACTTTCATTAACTCCCAAGGTTAAAGTCCGTTTAGTTTCCTGTTAATTTCACCATATTCAAAATTATAGTCCAATACCTTTGTCCATCAGACACACGCGCGATCAAAATTCTAAATCCTCTCAGAGGGTAACATTAGCGTTTTCCGCGGCACATTAGTGTTATGTGTGGCTTTTCCCACGACAGGACTAAAGGTTCGGGTGTTAGGGAAGAGTGACATACACGCTAGTGTTGTAACTTCCGCATAAATCGCCACAAAGGGAAGTTGTTTATATACTCGATAGACAGCAACAAAGTAACTGTAACGCCACTGCCAGCTTATTTTGCTGTGCTGTATTAATTTTGGTTCAGACGCTGTTGGGGTTTGCGTTCGTTTCTCACTTGTTAGTCAGCTATCGCACGAACTCGTAAGTGAAAACTATGGGCGCGGAAGTACCAGTCTTTTGAGAAAGCGCATTATGGAGACACCTATGTTCAAATGTGTACCTTATTTATAGTAATTAATAAAAAATATATTAAGCCTATTGTAACGCAATTATTCAATGATTTGTTCTACATCTACATCTACATCCATACTCCGCAAGCCACCTGACGGTGTGTGGCGGAGGGTACCCTGAGTACCTCTATCGGTTCTCCCTTCTATTCCAGATTCCAGTCTCGTATTGCTCGTGGAAAGAAGGATTGTCGGTATGCTTCTGTGTGGGCTCTAATCTCTCTGATTTTATCCTCATGGTCTCTTCGCGACATATACGTAAGAGGGAGCAATATACTGCTTGACTCCTCGGTGAAGGTATGTTCTCGAAACTTTAACAAAAGCCCGTCCCGAGCTACTGAGCGTCTCTCTTGCAGAGTCTTCCACTGGAAGAAAATTAAGTGATTTCTCTAATTTTTTATGTCTTCCTATAGTTTTGAGATCAGTACACATTTAAGTGTGGTTTTATCTGGCAGCTCATATTTGCTGTCTAAGACACAAACAATTTTTTTCAAATCTTGATGGTCGGAAGTTCTGTACCGCAGCATATCGATTTCAATCATTTGTGCATAAAGAGAACCAAGTTCTTTTTTACTTTTGAACTGGAATCGTACAAATGACTTCGGTTAAAACAATTTTTTATAGAGCTTCTCAATTCTTGTGGTTGCACCTCCTGTACTTGATCTAGCTCACAAGCTGATCTCTCACCTTTCAATTCTATAACTAATTTTTGGTTCCTAGGTTTTCACCATGCTTTCTTTTTTGTGGTCTCTTAAATTAGTCCTGTTCCCTGATAATATTTATAATCTTTAATGCAGGTGCTACACTTTACAAACTGGATATTATCCCCGACTTTCTTGAGAAAATTCCACATAGATGATTGATTTTTACGGTTCATTTTCAAAACATTAACAAAAAACTCTATTTACGTGCTTCTTACATAAACAAAATAATCTTAGAAACGCGGGTTCGCAGCTCGTGGTCTAGTGACTAGCGTTGCTACCTCTGGATCACGGGGTTCCCGGATTCGATTCCCTGCCGGGTTGGAGATATATCTCTGCCCGGGGACTGGGTGTTTGTGTTGTCCTCATCATTTCATCATCATCATCCGTGATAGTCGTTAGACTGGAATGTGAACAAAACTTGGGCTGTGTAAAAATTGCGACTTTGTACGGGCGCTGATGACCCCGGAGTTGAGCGCCCCACAAACCAAACATCGTCATCGAAGCGCAGAACTGCTGCAGTCAGCATATTGTCGTTGGCGTGCGGAAAGTACTGATCGTTTCATGTCGGCACCATTCGGAACACCGAGCGAGGTGGCGCAGTGGTAAGACACTGGACTCGCATTCGGGAGGATGACGGTTCAATCCCGTCTCCAGCCATCCTGATTTAGGTTTTCCGTGATTTCCCTAAATCGCTCGGCCGAAGTGGCCATGCGGTTAAAGGCGCTGCAGTCTGGAACCGCAAGACCGCTACGGTCGCAGGTTCGAATCCTGCCTCGGGCATGGATGTTTGTGATGTCCTTAAGTTAGTTAGGTTTAACCAGTTCTAAGTTCTAGGGGACTAATGACCTCAGCAGTTGAGTCCCATAGTGCTCAGAGCCTAAATCGTTTCAGGTAAATGCCGGGATGGTTCCTTTGAAAGGGCACGGCCGATATCCTTCCCAATCCTTCCCTAACCCGAGCTTGCGCTCCGTCTCTAATGACCTCGTTGTCGACGGGACGTTCAACACTAACCTAACCTAACGTAACCATTCGGAACACTTCTTCGCTACCGTGCTCTTTGTCTCACTGATGGCAACGACAGCGATTCAACAGTTATGGCACTATAGCTGCGTGATGAAGAGTAATCCTGTCGTTGCGTGGCGTTTAAATAGTAAATGAGTTAGGAAGAAGCCATTCTTGGTACATTGATGTCGCCTCCTACGATACCTCGTAGAGATAGAGGCAGAATTCTTCCTCGTGACGCTCGAAAAATTATTAATCAGGTTGCAGAATGATGTAAAATCGAAAAAATGAAAACAAATAACAATGGCGAACTTATTCACCCGCCGCAAAAGTTTCAAGCAAGGAGTTTCAGCATTAGTGGGCAAGAGCTTAAGAAATATCTACAGGATATGGAGTTTTGCAAAAACGTTTCTGGACATTCACAGTCAACTCTTGGCAAGAAGAGATTCGTTTTGTCTCTCATCCACTGAAACATTCACATTTCACCCTAATCACTTACGAATATGCACTGCAATTCTGTGAAAGCAGGTAGCATGTAAATACCGCTGTATATTCTAAAATATACAAATAAAAGAACTCGACACTCGACGGTTTGTGATTTTGCTATATTCATTTTTGCGGTAGCTGGTGTGGCCTTGAAGGAACAAGCTCCACTAATCGACAACAACATCGGCACCCAACATATGAATGGCATTTGTGCTTTTCCAAAAGCAGAAGTGATGCAGGGGCATTAGGATTGCGTCAGTGTTTTGTGTTTTCAAATCACTTTACACATTAACATGTACAACCGAAAACACTTGCAAGTACAATGAGATCTCAGAAACAGAAGAGGACAGTAGCAAAAGTGTTTAATTAATAACGACAATCATTGTTCAAATGTGTGTGAAATGGTTCAAATGGCTCTGAGCACTATGGGACTTAACATCTGAAGTCATCAGTCCCCTAAAACTTACAACTACTTAAACCTAACTGACCTAAGGACATCACGAACATCCATGCCCGAGGCAGGATTCGAACCTGCGACCGTAGCGGTCGTGCGGTTCCAGACTGAAGCGCCTAGAACCGCTCGGCAACGCAGGCCGGCTGTGTGAAATCTTATGGGACTTAACTGCTAAGGTCATCAGTCCCTTAGTTTACACACTACTTAACCTAAATTATCCTAAGGACAAACACACACACCCATGCCCGAGGGAGGACTCGAACTTCCGCGGGGACCAGCCGCACAGTCCATGACTGCAGCGCCTGAGACCGCTCGGGACAATCATTGTATTTGTTTTAAAATGCATTATACAGTACAATCGAAAATACTTAAAAAATCTTTAAAATGTCACTTTTTCCTCTACTAACTGCGTTTTATTACAACAACCTTATTTACATTTGTATTCCTTGCTCCAACTAAGTATGCTCACACAGTTGAAGATGAAAATCAGTATAAAGCACGTTCAGGAATCCATGTTATATTCGTGTGTAGTTTTTACCATAAACATCTGATCGGTACGAGATGCTCACGACCGTGAGTTGTCAGCACTAGAAGACAAACAAGGAAATTTCCTCTTTCACGACCCCTCCCCCAGAGCGACCAATCTATTAACAACATAGTTTATAAACAATTTAGACTGGGTAAGGCGCCACTATATTTGTTGTTGATTAAATACCTCCACACAATTTACTTCCCTCTGCACTCCGAACGCTGTGGAGGTAGTAGGAACCGACAATTTTCCAGGCACCAATTCCAAAAGAATTACATTATAAACGATAGGACCGTAGATAGTTAAATAAGACTACCGATACTGACGATGATGCAGATACTATCGATTAATCGAGAGTTCATCGAAGTTTAAGTAACACCATGGGAGAGGGGAATATAAAGACAGTGGCAGTTAGAGGGATATGTTGGGTATGAATAAAGACTCAATAAAAGAATTTATAACGTGCTGTGTCAAAATTTTTGGCCAGGAAGGCCGAATGAGGATTGGAGCACCTGGTTACCCGCCTTTTTGCCAGAGTCTTAAAGCGGAGCGTATTCGCCTTCTCTGTGCTGCGATAAGAGCATTTTTCAGCTAGTATCGGTATGTCTTGTAATGCCATACACCTTAATAAAGAATAATACAGATAGTACTCACTGCTTTAGAGCTTTGCTTTAAAGGTCCATGTCGGCGTACGAGAAGGGAGACAAGTAACGTGACGAGGAGTCAATGGTGTTTCTCTGGCGACATCTGCACGTATCGTGAGTGATCAGCTCGTTCCGAACAAACGTAGCGTGAGACTTACAAAAGACGCGTGTTTACGAGGTCCGCGGACAGGCAGTGTCGACAGCGGTGAGTCTTAGCAGCTAATTTTAGGCGCTCGGTGACACACTCGAGGCGGTGAACGCCAATATAATCTTAGAGGTTATTTATGACTCCATGCACGGCCACACAACTATGCGCACCCAAACCCTTTTATCGGGGACATTAATTGTCTCGTCTAACGTGTCTGTGTCGATGTGAACACTAAAAACTTTCTTTACCAATTTAACTACCGAGAATATATCGTACAAGACATTGAAGGTCAGTTCACCTACACACTGCACTGTAATAATATTGTGCGCTATGAGTGTAAGCAACTTTTGATGGTATCGCAAATGTCTCCAAATAAGAACAAATAAAGCATTTACAAGCAAAAGGGGATTTTTACGAAGAACATTATACGATATGGACGTGAGAAGTCATAACATGGATTTGCTAATCAAATAGAGGGAGATATGCATGGAGGACAAACATTGGCATGTAAAATAATAAAGCGTATTCGTGAATAGGAAAGGGGAACAGTTAATCAGGATTTCATACTGATGGCTCACTGTGTTGTACATTACAAAAAGTTATGGTTGGATGCCAACATCCCGAAAATTGAACCAGGATCAGTAGAACAAAAATTTTGACAACATAATTACAGCACTACAAAAACGATTAATACCATGAAAAGCTGAAATTCATATGGTTTGGGAGGGATAAATTCAGAACTACTAAAAATGCTAATAAAAAAGGAAATGACCATATAGCATTTTTGGTATTTTTGACACCACTTCGGTGATTTGTGAGTCGATGAGGGTGAGATGGAATGATTAGCAGAACACAAACACACATTTCCCGAGCGAAGAAAATCTCTTACCTGTCCGAAAATGAAACCAAAATCTCCAAACTGAGATAGTGGACCTATTCAATATGTGATTTTTTTCTGTTTGTGGGGCCACAGTCATGTAGAATTTTCGAAATGATATTACCGACATTTGTCTGAATAGAATATATTCATTTCACGATCTAGATTTCGGTCTTAGGGCATATTCAAGTGTTGCAACGTCTAAAATCATCCGAATTCTGTGAAATACAAGTCATCGTCAAGAATAAATATCGGCCAGTATCAACTAGTTTTCTCGTAAGTAAGTGTGAGAGCATATCTGCGAATATTTGTATGTATGACTGATATAGTGAAGATGTGATACAACTTCGACGTCCGAAACAGAGGTTCGTTACATTCTGAGAATCCTGTATCATCACATAATATCTGCTATTATATCATTTGAGAGTATGGTAATCGAACTGCTTAATCGGAGCAGGTCAACGGCCGTGCCATTGTGTAAACGCCGGTTTCCTTCAGATCACCGAAACTAAACACTATTGGGCTTGGCTACACTTGGATGGGTGACCGTCCAGGTCTGCCGAGCGTTGTTGGCAAGCAGGGTGTACTCAGCCCTTGTGAGGCCAACTGAGGAGCTACTTGATTGAGAAGCAGCGGCTCCAGCCACGAAATGTGACAACTATCGGGATAGCGGTGTGCTAACCATATGCACTTCAATATCCGAATCCAATAAAACCTATCATCTGAGGATGAGACGGCGGCCGGTCGGTACCGTTGGGCCTTCCTAGGTCTGTTCAGAAGGAGAGTCATGGTGAAATCGTAAAATACTGCTGCACCTGTGTAGGGTTGTTAAATGATACTCTCAGCTCCCTGTACTCAGGTTAACCATAGTTTGTAGTATACTTGCTCATAGATGATTCCATTTGAATAGAGTTGGATTCATGTAAACTAAGTCTGATTGTGTTCTTAAAGGAGTTAATTCAGGAAAAAATCTGTATAGCCTCCGCCCCAATGTATGCTTTGCCAGTCAAACACCATTCCTTTTCTGATATGTGTTTGTCATTTTTGTGTAAGATTTATCAGATAATTGTGGTTAAAAAAAGATTAATAGAATTTGCTATTATTCTGTAAACTTAAATACGCCACTGTTCTCGTTCATACGCCCTCAACTATTCGCTGTTTCTATTTTATTGTGATGGCACGTTGGTACACTACCAATTTAAGGTTCAATCTCATTAAATTAATTAATTTGATTATTAATTTGAGTTCTGAAAGTGACCACAGGCATAGGCAACAAAAGTGTCTTGAGTAAAATCACTAATTCATATATAAAAGGCCGTCCGGTGTGGCCGAGCTGTTCTAGGCGCTTCAGTCCGGAACCGCGCGACCGCTACGGTCGCAGGTTCGAATCCGGCCTCGGGCATGGATGTGTGTGATGTCCTTAGATTAGATAGGTTTAAGTAGTTCTAAGTTCTAGGCGACTGATGACCTCAGATGTTAAGTCCCATAGTGCTCAGAGCCATTTGAACCATTTGAACCATACATAAAAATTAAAGGTGTAGCTAATGATTTGAAGGTTACTGAGAAGATAACACTTTTCTTTATGTACAAATAATAATATTTAGGATCCCTCAGACATATATTTATGATGAAATCAAGTAACGGCTTGCAACTGCAGCAAGGAGGACCACAAAAAGATGCATCATTATTTGAGTAGGACGATAAAAGAGACAACTACAGAGCAAGCAAATGACAGCAACAACTTCCTCTGTGACCTTTGTAGTATTAGTAATAGTAGCAGTAGCAGTAATGGGTGAATCACCTTGTCCTTGAAGAAAAGAGGAAGAAATTTCCTCTGGACTTCGGACTACATGTGTCAGGAATTCATTTTCCCATTGTAAAGCGACTTGAGCTGTTAGTTTTATGCTTATTTCCTTTTTGTCATAGTTTCAGCCTTCAGCGAATTTTATGAACTTCCTGAAATTCGCAGTTTTTTAAACACAATATGTTCATCGGTACATCAATTATTAGTTAAATAAATCGGCTGCAACGAAACTGAACACTAAGTATGCTATGTGCAATTACTTGCTATATGTATTTGTAAGATGCAGGTTTATTGAAAGTATTCTGTAAACCGATAGTGCAATGCGGAATGACAGTTCCTGACGTTGCGCACTGATCTGGGACATTTATGAAAAGACGACGTGGTGCCACTTTTCTGTCCAATGTTGTTATTGGCCGACACGCCTCTCCCTGCTGGCAAGTCAAGAGAAACCACAACAATGGTCGCCGTGGTGCTAGAGACACCATTGCACTATCCTTATGGCTAGTCGTCTTGATGCAAATAGGCCCCATCCCTGACTGATGTGACTTTTCGGACCTGCAAATCCATGATAGTGTTACAAACTTTCAGACATGATGGAGAAGGGTAAATATATCAGTTTCATGTGAGAGACCTTAGTGCGGAAACTACTGAGTCGAAAGTTATAAGCGAAAATCGTTCTGATACGTCTGACAGTGAAACGCGCTACTGATACTGCTGTTGCTAAGATTATGGAGTAGGCCGTCCGGACGAACACACTGGTGTAAAGGTTGGGACAGTAATTCGACTAATCCAACGTAGATGCAGTGTTGTGTACTGTCAGGAGCAATCCTGGTGTAAAATGTCTGTACTGTAGTAGATTGAAGTTGTGTTTACAAGTTGATATACAAACATCGATCAACTCTAACCAGATATAGTTGTACCAGGTGACGGGACTTTTAGGCATGATTTTCGTGTGTGGGCAAGCAACTGGAAGCACCAGAGAAGCGGAAAGGTACTACAGCACCAAAAAATCCACATGTAAGACATCTGGTTGGCACCATGTTTCTAAGAACGTTTCAACGATTAAGTGAAACAGGATATTTGGTACCTCAGTACAAAAACCGAGGCAGACAATGAACTACATGGACTCCCGACTTAGAAGATTCAGTGCTAGCTTGAGAGGATGACATGCCTGCAATTAGCACTTGATCTGTTCCGTGTTAAATGTATGTTTCGCTGAGTATTGGTGACGAGTATTAGGCGAAGTGTGGAAATACAGCTAGACCCCAACCATCCACAGGAAGTGCATGCACTGGTTCCTGCTGGCTTCAGACGTGTTGTGTTCAGTCTATGGTTCTTGTAGCGCCGTCTAGTTGAGTCCTGTTTCCCTGCGTATGTAGTTTTCAGCTGTCATCTGTGTCACCAGAGAGGGAATGTTAAATAGTCGCAATGGTCGTGTTCGGGCCGATGAGAATACCCACACTACAGTTGTGAAGAACCAATGATTAAGTGCTAGGCCTGTCTCTCCTTCCTCTCCGTTTAAATGCTCCAGTGTACACAGCGTTTATCAGAGGCATCCTGTCCAGGTTCCTGGAACATAGCTCACTAGTTATTCGTCGACGGATGTGGTTCTAACAGGATGCGGCCCCTCCTCACTTTCAACTCAGGATTAGGCACACCTGGACGAGACATTCCTGAAAACTGAATAGGCATTGGAGGTCCTGTTTCGTGGCCAGCACACTCACCTAATCTCACCTCACTTGATCACTTTTTGTGGGGCCTCATAAAAAGTCTTCTGTCCGAGACGCCTTTCGAGACTGAAGGTTTTCTCCCGGCAAGAATTCTCCCTGTCTGTGACCCTGTTCAAACGGCACCGGGGATATTAGAACAGGTACGTCAGAAACTCACGCGACAGTTCTACGCCTGCACTGACGCCATCTTGAACAACTGTTATCAATCTAGCAATGAGTGAAACATGAGCACGAAAACAGAATTCATTACTACTGTAATGTAGACTTCGGATTTGCTGTTTCTCTGACATGAAGTTACGTGCAGCGTTACTAACCCATCAACAGAGGAAATTGTCTGGGTGTACTGGGGAGTACTCAGTGGAAATTTCGAATATCGTGATCAGTGTTTGGAAGTTGGATCCATAGTTTAAGCTCTGTGTGAGTCTGAGTCAGAATTTGAGTATATTTTCGCTCATACCTTTTAACTCAGTCGTTTCCGGAGTAAGGTCCCTTAATTCAAATTGTTTGGATCATCCTCACGGAATCAACCTGTACGTCTGTTCTCTCGGGCGCCAGTCGCATGGACCGCTGAGATCCTGCATGGCGTTGAGTAAGGCTCTCCTGAACCCATCGATTCTATACTGAACAACAGTCGTGAGCTCATACCAGTTTCATTGAAAAAGTGTATTTGAAAAAAAAAATTCAGGGCTTTGTTGATACATTTGTTGACTGTTTTTCCTGATAATCGCCATCCCTTTCAGTGGATGAGGTAAGCCGTGGCATATGTATCTTTGGGCCTTCTTCAAAGAACGCTCCCGCCATTACCTTCCGATTTCAGGACCTCTTTCTGCAACTGATCGTTGGCTAAAAATGTAATACCACTCACGTATGTCTTCAGGGTGGTGAATAGATGATAAACTGAAGGTGTCTACTCTGGTGAATACGGGGGTGGTTCAAAATATACCAACCAAATGGGTCCAAAAGCGCCTCGCTGGTTGAGACTGTGTGAGTATGGGCGTTGTCGTGCAACAAGCACACTGCTCTCGTCAGCGTTCCCCTCCTTTTGTTTTGAATGCTCCTTTTGAATTCTTTTAGTGTCTCACAGCATCCATTTGCATTGATGGTCTCCCCATGAGACAAAAGATACCTTTTCTGTCCCAAAACACTGAGGTCATAATTTTTTTACCCGAAATTTTGATACTGAATTTTTTGGCAAATGGAGAATTAATGTTATTCCCCTGCCAGTACTACCTTTTTGTCTCATGAGACACCCATGTTTCATCTACAGAGCTCGGCGTATCTTCACCTTGCGATTGCAGTGTACATCATAATTATCACCCACACCTAAACTACACTGAAGAGGCAAATAAACTGGTACACCTGCCTAATATCGTGTAAGAGTAAGGGAGGGGGGGGGGGGGGGGGGTTGGAGATCCTCTTCTGAACATCACGTTGCAAGGCATCCCAAGTATACTCAATAAAGTTCATGTCTGGGGAGTTTAGTGGCCAACGGAAGTGTTTAATCTCAGAAGAGTGTTCCTGGAGCCACTCTGTAACGATTCTAGACGTGTGGGGTGTCGCATTGTCTTGCTGGAATTGCCCTAGTCAATCAGAATGCACAATGGACATGAATGGATTGAGGTGATCAGACAGGATGCTTACGTACGTGTCACCTGTGGGAGTCGTATCTAGACGTATCAGGGGTCCCATATCGTCCAATTGCACACTCCCCACACCATTACAGAGCCTCAGCCACCTTGAATAGTCCCTTGCTAACAAGGAGGGTCCATGGATTTACGAGGTTACCTCCATACCCGTACACGTCTATCCACTCGATACAATTTGAAACTAGACTCGTCCGACCAGGCAACATGTATCTAGTCATCAACAGTCCAATGCCGGTGTTGACGGGCCCAGGCGAGGCGTAAAGCTTTGTGTCATGCAGTCATCAAGGCTACAAGAGACGGCCTTCGGCTCCGAAAGCCCATATGATGTTTCGTTGAATAATTTACTCGGTGACACTTGTTGATGGCCCGGCATTGAAATCTTGTGCAATTTGGGTAAGGGTCACATTAAACGATTCTCTTCAATCGTCGTTGGTCGCGTTCTAGCAGGACCTTTTCTGGCCGCAGCGATGTCTGAGATTTGCTGTTTTATCGGTTTCCTTATTCACGGTACACTCGTGAAATGGTCGTACGGGAAAATCCCTACTTCAACGCTACCTCGGAGATGCTGTGTCTCATCGCTCGTGCACCGACTATAACACCATGTTCAAACTTACTTAAATCTTGATACCCTGCCATTGTAGCAGCAGTAATCGATCTAACAACTGCACCAGACACTTGTTGTCTTATATAGGCGTTGTCGACCGCAGCACCGTATTGTTCCTGGTTACATATCTCTCTATTTCAATACGCATGCGTATACCAGTTTCTTTGGCGCTATGGTGAAGATTAATTTATGAGAGTGTCGTGTACGCTGTTGTGCTCCATCTGGATAAAACTGATACACTGCTATTGCGAGTAAGTAAAGGTATTCTTCAGATTACTGAAATTACAACAAACTCAATTATGCACATTAAAATTAATTAATCCTTTTTGGGAAAGAGCAACTATATTTCGAAACATAACCGCAATGCACAGGCGACAAAAAAAGTTGTTTTCTCATTTTACGTGAATGTGTAACGAAAAAGACGAGGTATAAGCAAAAGTTTGGCACGTGGTTGCGTCATGCTGCCGTAAGACAGCCGCAGATCTCAAACGATTCCTGATGGGGAAATTTAAGTAGGAATGGTATTTATGGTACGAGTGATGTCGAAGCAAGCGAAGCTATTCCACCATGCTGTGTTTCAAATGGACAGCTGCATTGCGGGATGCCATGAGGAAATTAAAAACTTTCAATGATGTTGGAGAAGGATAAATGATGTTTTAGCTTGAGGTAAGGGATCCTTGTTCGAAAACGACCGAATCGAAAAGTATAAGCGAAGATCGTTCTGATACCTCTGACATTGGACCTTTTCTATTGCAACCACTTTTCTCTCCATACTTTCGGAGAAGATAGTATGTATCAAAACAAGACAAAATTGTCAAATAAACACGGGCTATAAAATGCATGCCTTAAGAGCTCTGAGCACTTGTTCAGTAGAAGCGCTGTGTTTCACAGTAGCAATATGAACAATTGCCCATAATTCTTAAGGTGTGAACTCTAGAGCCCAAGTTTACTTTACTTTTTTCTTCTTTTGATCCACACTACATCGTGCCCAAATAGGGAAAGCTAAGAGCGTGCAGCAGAAGACGTCCATTGTCAAAGGCATCAGAACTATTTTCGCTTATAACGTTCTAATCGTTGGCTCCTGGATTTGATGCATTTCCCCTTCTCCATCACCTCTGAAAGTTTTAAACATTACGGAATTATCTTGTATAAATATTTATGACTGAATCACCTTCGTTTAGCTGAAGATTTCGTACTTTTTTACATCTAGCACAGATAAACGTCAACAGCGAATAGCTGCCATTAACTGGGCTAATATGTAACAGTAATTTTGGAAACAACACCGAAAATCAGTTACAGAAAGGCTAAAGTACTGGTAATCAACTAGTCAAAAAGAAAATATTACGAACTAATTAAGGCAATAAACCAGTTAAGTTTTTGAATTTACTGCAGTTGTATACAAAGACTAGGTGGACAGCAAAATAAATAAACAAAAAACTGAAAATACCCTGGAATGTTTTTGGTAATGTTAAAAACATTAACAAAACTAAGCTTCCAGTATCTCTGAAACAGAAAGCTCAACGTGCGTTCATCCAGTTCGACTTACGACAATGAATCACAGTCTTTTATTGACTCACCTATTTAGTAATTATGTGTTGCACTACGAGTAATGGGAATTACTACGACAGGATAGAACTTTGGTTTAAAACTACCACACAGGCAGTTTTCTCGAAAATAGTGTGGCTGATATTTTTTTGGATGAAATGCGTTGTAGACGAACCGAGAAATATGAACAGAAATGTGGACTCCACTTTGCCTGGCAGAAAAGTAACACAGTTTCGGAATTTCAAATGAGTACGTAGTAAATATGTTAGTATTGTTGAAATGCGCTCTTTAAGCTGAATCCATTTTGGCATGAAAATTGTTTGCGTCGTGAGCTTTCGAGCCAGGCAGCTCTTGGCTTTGCTGAAGAGTTTTAACGCGCCGGGGAAGTGGATCTTGGTAAGCTTGTCGAGAGCAGGGTTCTCAGTAGAAAGGCGGGCTACTGTAGGTAATGGCTGGAAATCCCTGGAAGGGCTCTACTACTCGAACTAGCTACGGCCGTCTGCCACATTCTCACTCTCCAGATACGAATTATTACACAGAAAAACAGGTAAACTGAACCTCTTGTGTCTGTTTAGTAAATGAAGATATCAAATTTTATGTCTGTACGTCATACGTTCAGTTCAGCGTGGCACTGTGTGAACTGAAGTTTTTAATTGATTTCCGTTTTTACAGACAATGATTGCAAAAACTTATGACATTCTACTGGTAAATCAAAATGCCGCAGTGATACACAGTATATAAAAGAGGAGGCCAACTTTACAATGAACAAATACCAACATACACTGAGCTGATGAAAGTTATGGTATACCTCATAATATCGCGTCGGACTTCCTTTTGCCTGGCATAATGCAGCAACTCGACGTGGGATGGACTCAACAAGTCTTTGGAATTACCCTGCAGAAATACTGAACCATGTTGCATCTATAGCCGTCCACGAAAGTGATCCGGTGCAGGTTTTGTGCACAAACTGACCTCTCGATTACGTCCCATAAATGTGCAATGGGATTCACGTAGGGCGACCTGGGGGCCATATCATTCGTTCGAAATATTCGGAATGTTCTTCAATCCAATCGTAAACATTTGTGGTCCAGTGACATGGCGCATTGTTATCCACAAAAGTTCCATCGTTGTTTGGGAAAATGAGGTCCATGAATTGCTGCAAATGTTCTCCAAGTAGACAGATATAACCATTTCCAGTCAATGATCCATGTAAACACAGTCCACACCATTATGGACTTTGGTCCATGGCTTTGTGGGATCTGCATCACAGTCGAACCCTACAATCAGCTACTACCAACTGAAATCGGGGCTCATCTGACCACGCCACGATTTTTCAGGCGTTTAGAGTCCATCTGACACAGTCACGTGCCGAGAAAAGGCTCAGCAGGTGATGTTTTGGTCTTAGCAAAGGCACTCGTGTCGGTCATCTGCTTCCTAACTCCAGATTCCACCGCACGGTCCTAACGGACACTTTCGTTGTACGTCCCCCACTGATTTCTGTGTTATTTCATGGAGTGTTGCTTGTCTGTTGGCACTGACAATTCTACACAAATGCCACTACTCTCGGTCGTTAAGTGAAGGCTGTCGGCCGCTGCATTGTCTGTGGTGAGAGGTAATGTCTGACAGTTGGTATTCTCTGTACTCTCTTGACACTGTGGGTCTTGGAATACTAAATTCTCTAATGATTCCCGAAATGGAATCACTCATGTGTTTAGTTTCAACTTTCATCCCCCGTTCAAAGTCTGTTAAATTCTATGGTATCGGAAACCTTTTCGCATGAATCACCTGCGTACAAATGACATATCTGCCGATTCAGTGCCCTTTTATACATTGCGTACGCGATACTACCTTTTATCTCAGTATGTGCATATCGCTATCCAGCGACTTTGCCACCTCAGTGCACATAGTATATCTGATACTTAACTAAATGTAGAGCGTCGATGATATGATTACAACCATTGAATTATATTGACCAGAACTACACGTACTCCGCCTTTACACGCACAATGGCGTCAGCACGTGTTACTATGCGTTTTCCTGCGTGCATTTTTGGTTAGATATCTAAGATATTTGTATGCCAAATTAAGTACTATGATGTTTCATTGAGGCAGGACTCCATTTAAACTGGAAGTTATTCAGATTTGGTATGTACTACTTAAAAACAAAGTGCACCAAGTAAACGTGCCGGAACTGCACTCTCTTTTGGGATGACACACTTGTATGTGTAGAATTATTTCTTTGTTTTTTCTTGCTTTGAAAGTTATGGACCGTGGTCCCATATTATATTGACGCTAATATTCAATGTAATAAGTATTTTAAACTGTTTTGTAAGATCAGAAAAATCACTGCTAGGATATCTTTTTTTCAATAAATTTCGTTTTAAGGTAAAGGGTGTATTTTCAATGATGGTGATTTTAATTTAAATTTATAACAAATTGTGAATGTGTCTAGCGTGGTATGTTTTCCTGATGTTTTAATTAGGTGCTTCATTTTCTTTTTCGGTCTGTCGGTACTTGACATCGCCTATTTCGTGTGGTGAGGTCCGGCGGAAATTGGCAGGTTTTAAAATTTAGTCCCTGGGTTGCAATCCGACCAAATCCAACCAAACCCTTTAAATTTTTACGGGTGATTGAATTTTTAAGCACCACACGGTGACTGTTTTTGGGTGTTGTATGTTTTCGCTGCTGGAGGACTTTAACACTGTGCGAGTGTTAGTGATGTAGCAGCATTACTGATGAACTTTAATATTAACACAAATGCGGGACTTACATTTTGGTTATGCTTTCAAGTTAGCTGGTCTAACTGGAAACTCTGCCAAGTATTATCCGTTGTTTTCACATCTTAACTGCACATCGGGTCCAATGCTTAAACCTTACTGCGGAAATCTACTTGCATTTAATGATCTTATGTGAGGTCATAATTTTTATTTATGTGATCTGAATGAACAGTGTACAGAGTTTTACATAATGTTGTCAGTGTATGGTCTACATTCCTTTCTTGTTTTTTTTCAGTGAACTTTCATTCATTTTATTTAACTTATTTACTGGTTCATTAATTATTGCATTATATGGCAAACTTCATGCTGTAATCAGTGCTTCCGTAACTAAAGTTTTTTTGGAGAGTTATTGCTGTGGCTTCAAATGGCTCTGAGCACAATGGGACTTAACATCTGAGGTCATCAGTCCCCTAGAACTTAGAACTACTTAAACCTAACTAACCTAAGGACATCACAAACGTCCATGCCCGAGGCAGGATTCGAACCTGCGACCGTAGCGGTCGCGCGGTTCCAGACTGAAGCGCCTAGAACCGCTCGGCCACACCGGCCGGCTGTTATCAGGACATATGCGCAGCCACCCCTGCGAATGTGGAGTCATATGTTGTCGTCAGTGTCGTCTATGATCAAAATTTCCAATAGAACCCAGAACGACTACGAGACCATTAACGCTACACGACGTGAATAAATTTCTCAGCGGGAAGGGTCAGCTTGCAGTATTTTGCCCCCTGTTGACGGCCAGGTCCCTGACGCGCAACTGGCACCGACGATGCAACACAATGTCACTACTACTACTACTACTAATAATAATAATATAAAATAGCAAGTGGTTTTAATCAGAGTACAGGCGCTCTATTTCGCTCACTGCATGTCGTGACAATGAGGCGACAGCAGGAACGCAACGCGTTTGGCGCATGTCTAGCTGGGCAGAAAATTGAAACGCGGAATGAAAGCACGCCAACGAATGCAGCCGCTAAGTGTGCGTCTGCGTTAACGCACCATACTGCTGTTCCACAGCGCTGTAAACAGCGCGATGTGGATAGTGTCATTCACCAAACGGTGACCTAAGTTACCGTCTAGATTTCCTAGCACAAAAGCGCGTGGAAAACAGAATTCATACAGTCCCTAGCTTAAGCTGGGGGATTATGGGTAAGTGTGTCCACAAAAAAAAAAAATAAATAAATAAATAAAAATCCGTACAATGGATGAAACGAGTTATCTGTGTCGTGCTTGACCCAGCCTCTCCAGTGGCGAGAAGTGGTTTGGTTGGTTGGTTGGTAGATAGCGGGTTAAGGGACTAAACAGCAAAGTCGTCAGTGCAAGACACTACTGAGGGTGGTCCAGCGGTGGTAGGCACTGGAAACGCATTCGGGAAGATGGCGGTTCAAATCCACGTCTAGCATGGCTTTGAGATACAACCTAAAGAAGTCAGTTTAATTATGATTCACAGTAGTTTTTCATATTTTCATCTTGGCGCATTTTGTGATCGATAAGGAACTCGTTTCAGCAATCCTGTATCTTCTACCGACTCAGTTTTGAGAAACTAGGTTTCGTATCTGCGTCTGGTCTAAGTGGACCTTCTAATCTCAAACAGTAATTTTAGGGTGCAGAATGACCTTCTGAGTAGCTTGGCTAGACATTCTGAGCCTCGAAAACAATCAGTGGGTAACTCCTGCGTATGGGTTTCAGTATGTTAAAGACTTCTGGCTAGGAATGCTGACAACAGAGGAAAATAGGAAGTAAGGGAGATTAGAGTCTGAAGTCCCACCGACATCACGGGTATTAGAGAAGAAGCACAAGCTCGGATTAAGGAAGGATGGGGGAAGAAAATCGGCCGTGCATTTTTTAAAGGAATCATCCATCCTAGCATTTGCCTGAAGCGGTTTAGGGAAATCACGGAAACCTAAATCTCGATAGCCGGACAGGGATTTGAACCGTCTGCGTCCAGAACGAGAGTCTAGTGTGGTAACAACTGCGCCACCTCGCTCGGTGACTACTGGGCACCTGAGAGAACAAAATTAGGCCGTGTGTGCTCACAGCCAGGCTTACAAAATGTTTTGTTGCGGTTTCCTTGATAAATACTGCAGGATGTATTATTTCTCTGTGAAAGTGGGACAAAGGTGTTTACAGTATGGGAAGTAGAAGGGGTGACATTATATCGGATGCTCTCTGGTGTGCATTGAAAAAGGGTACTTATCACTTAGTGAGGTACGGCGGTAGCACGGCAATGGAGTGAGCCGTCAGCCGGTGAATTTACGTAAATAATTGCCTGCCTCCAGTGGTAGAGGAGCGTCTTTCGTGACCAGAGATAGAGGTTAAATTCCCTCGGAAGAAGATTTTTAAAAATTTAATGCGCTCACCAAAGCACGGATAACTAGTCACCTTATTTCTAAATTACCACACCCTTACTTAATATTGATTTTGCGCAGATTACTTATGTTTTAGGGTAGCAATGGACTATTCGAGTCAATGCAATGTTTTGTGAGGAGGGATTCATTTAAATTTGTAGGGTTTGATACATTTTTGATCCATATTAAAGGTCGATTTTGTGTGAATCTTCTTTTATTATTGTTGATTGATTGGTTCAAAAGCGCCATTATTAAACTGCAACATAATACGCATCACTAGATCAGAGCAGCGTAGTTGGGAAGACGTGACAGGCGCAACCAGTGGGAAGCAAGCTAACACAAGTGATGGGAGAAAGCACAATAAAGGTGCGTTTCGCCTGTACACCTTGCGGCTAGCCACCGTGTGGCTGTAGCTCGTCCCACAAGGAAATAGATTCGCGCAGTGTGAACACAGGTGTGAGTGGAATCAATCGCACGCACACGTTGAGGAAGACGCACGCACCTATACGTGTGCCTCTACTTGTGTGTGGTGCAAGCACAGTCCCACTGCGACTACACGCATGGCTCGCAGGTGTAAACGCACCCTAAGCTGGGGAGGCGAGAATAAGGGGGACTTCGTGTTTAACGATGGGAAACTTCGTCTTCAGGGCGCGAGATTATAAAGCGTGCGTGTGTGTGTGTGTGTGTGTGTGTGTGTGTGTGTGTGTGTGTGTGTGTGTGCAGCTTAACCTCGACATGCCACGTTGCCGCGTAGTGCAAGTGTTGGAATTTAAACCATTTCGTGAGTAGTTCACATCGTGACTTTCAATTGCTCCGTATGTAAGACCTTGTAAGAACGTCACTGTTTTTGTAGTGAAGTGTGTTGACCTACGTTGTAGAGTTAACAGTTTGATTGTTTACCCAGTTATTCTGAATTTGAATGTTAGCTAACGATGCTGAGAGAACTCGAGCTGCTGCATTGTGTTCTAATGAATAAACTATTGAATTTAAAAATACGAACTTGCCATTTGTTTTGACAGCGGTGTGCAATCGGTCTCCACATAACAACTGATGGGTCAAACTCATTTCAAGGAAATCCAATCGTGCTTTTATGTAACCTCCCAAGATACGTTTATTAAACCAGGGTGGTAGCTGTCAGCATCATTTGTCATCAAAGGACGAAGGTGAAGACGGTGGAAAGCGATCAAATCATTAAGGTTGGCGCCTAAAAGTCAAACAACGTTTTTGTCAAAGCGAGGTGGCTCAATGGTTGGCAGACTGAACTGGCATTCGGGGCCGGCCAGTGTGGCCGAGCGGTTCTAGGCGCTTCAGACTGGAACCGCGCGACTGCTATGGTTGCAGGTTTGAATCCTGCCTCGGGCATGCATGTGTGTGATGTCCTTAGGTTAGTTAGGTTATAGGGGACTGATGACCCTAGATGTTAAGTCCCATAGTGCTCAGAGAAATTTGAACCATTTCGCATTCGAGAGGACGACGCTTCAAACCCACGTACGGGCATCTTGGTTTAGGTTTTCCGTGAATTCTCTAAATCGCTTCAGGCAAATTCCTGGATGGTGCCTTTGAAAGGCTGAGTTGCTTCCCCCTCCTCCCCTAATCCGGTGGACCGATGACCTCGCTGTTTGGTCCCCTCCCCCAAATCAACCAACCAACAACGTTTTCGGCAATGAGAATAGTCTGAAGTATTGATAAGGAAATTACGAAGAAGACAGTAAAGGTGAGTTGATGCCATATGTTTACCCTTGGTAGCCACGAAGGGCACCAACAGCCTTGCTGCAGTGGTAAAACCAGTTAAAATGGTTCAAATGGCTCTAAACACAATGGGACTTAACATGTGAGGTGATCAGTCCCCTAGACTTAGAACTACTTAAACCTAACTACCTGAGGACCTCACACACATCCATGGCCGAGGTAGGATTCGAACCTGCGACCGTTGCAGCAGCGCGGTTCCGGACTGAAGCGCCTAGAACCGCTCGGCCACAGGAGCTGGCTAACACCAGTTCCTGTCAGATCACCGAAGTTAGGCATTGTCAGGCTTGGCTAGCAAAAAATGGTTCAAATGGCTCTGAGCACTATGCGACTTAACTTCTGAGGTCATCAGTCGCCTAGAACTTAGAACTAATTAAACCTAACTAACCTAAGGACATTACACACATCCATGCCCGAGGCAGGATTCGAACCTGCGACTGTAGCGGTCGCTCGGCTCCAGACTGTAGCGCCTAGAACCGCACGGCCACTCCGGCCGGCTGCTTGGCTAGTACATGGATGGGTTACTGTCCGGGTCTGCCGAGTGCTGTTGGCAAGTGGGGCGGACTCAGCCCTTGTGAGGCCAATTCAGGAGTTACTTGATTGAGAAGTAGGAGACTGACAACGGCTGGGAGAGCAGTGTGCTGACCACACGCTCCTCCGTATCTGCAGCGGGCGACACCTAATCTCTAAAGATGGCATAGCGGCCGGTCGGTACCGTTGGGCCTTCAAGGCCTGTTCTGACAGTGTTTTCATTAGCCGTGAAGGGCGGTCGACATTCCCACGTGATACTGGCCCAAAACACGACCAACCTACCGCCGTGATCAACCTGTTGATTTGCATGCCTAGGACATGCACTGGTCTCTTTCCACGTACACACTCTTCTACGACTGTCACCTGGCTTCATCCAAACCCCAACGCTAGTTAGTGAAGAAAGCGCAACAACTTTGGCTCAGATTCCGTTCCACGTTCTGACCTTGTTTGCACGCTATGGTGCTGGGAGTTTGTAAAGTTGTTTTTAATGGATGGCTAGAAGCCAACGTGATCATGTGCAGACGGTTATTGTGTGAATCGATGTAGCATTCCTATTCTCTCCCAACAGGCAGCGCATAAATCTGTCGCATTTTCCAAATGATCGGTAACGCTGGTTGACAATGAGAGTTACTTTTTACCCGTAAATGGTTTTTCTAGTGTATTTTTTGGTGCTGATTTCAGGTAGAGTGCTTAACATGTGCAGTCACATGTAGTTTTGGCCTAAATTGAGAATTTTTGTGAGGTATGCCAATTCAGCTGTTTAATCGTTACAATAAAGGTAGTATTGTTCTTTGATGTTTTGCAATGCAACCTGGGGTTTGTTTCATAGTTATGGAATATTTATCTTATTGCTCTTAAGGAGACAGCAAACGCGAAAGGACGTGAAAACATTATACAACATCGTGTACAGAGTACTTAGGGGAACAATATAGCCACCATTACTGTTTCTATCAGCATGTCAACGCAGTCTGTGACGCAACGGCTTGCAGACAGTAAAATTCCCAAATTGACTGGCCCGCCCAGAGCCCCGACCAAAACCAAATGAAATATCTTTGGAACAGGTTAGAACGTCGACTTCGCTCTAGACCAGTGGTTCCTGGTGCCCAACCTGCAGGTCATTACCTCTTGAACGGTAAAATGTAGTTTTCTGCGGGGTAGAAACCGAGGTGTTTCAAATGGCTCTGAGCACTATGCGACTTAACTTCTGAGGTCATCAGTCGCCTAGAACTTAGAACTAATTAAACATAACTAACCTAAGGACAGCACACACATCGGGTGCAGGATTCGAACCTGCGACCGTAGCGGTCGCTCGGCTCCAGACTGTAGCGCCTAGAACCGCACGGCCACTCCGGCCGTCCAATGTGGTTCCATTATGCTTGTGTCACGAAAGTAAATGTTTTAATAGGTGGTGAAGAATATCATTTGTTGTGGACTGGCAGGAGAGCCAACCCACGGAGTTTGGAGGAAGCCGAAAGGCACGCGTTTAAGCTCACGCAGGCTGGCGTGAGGTCTGGAACAGGACAAGGAAATTAAATTAGAACTTAGAAAAACGGACGCAGATGGTGGAAATACTTAACTTTAATCCATTAATGTTGAACGTAGCTCTTGTCTGTACATTCTTTACAATATCAATAGCAATTGATAATGGCGCCTTGCTAGGTCGTAGCAAATGACGTAGCTGAAGGCTATGCTAACTATCGTCTCGGCAAATGAGAACATATTTTGACAGTGAACCATCGCTAGCAAAGTCGGTTGTACAACTGGGCGAGTACTAGGAAGTCTCTCTAGACCTGCCGTGTGGCGGCGCTCGGTCTGCAATCACTGATAGTGGCGACACGCGGGTCCGACGTATACTAACGGACCGCGGCCGATTTAAAGGCTACCACCTAGCAAGTGTGGTGTCTGGCGGTGACACCACATCATTATTTTATAAGAGGGTAATACTAATTACGTATACTATCAATAATTACATTTTTTTCAAATACTAGCATTAACATGTGTCAAAATGTGGTGGAGATTATAGCTCATGAAACGGATATACGAACAACATCGTCCTGACATAGCCCATCCAATACACGCGTACTTCGTACTTTGTGCCATGCATCTATGGCAGTAAAATTGATAGGCTGCATCGGCGTCACATATGCTTAAATGTCTCATGGAAACGCTTTCTCCGAATTCTAGGTAGCTGCTGCAATCGACTAGAAATTCCTTATTTATTGATTTTCCAAAACACGTTCAAATGTGTGTGAAATCTTATGGGACATAACTGCTAAGGTCATCAGTCCCTAAGCTTACACACTACTTAACCTAAATTATCCTAAGGACAAACACACACACCCATACCCGAGGGAGGACTCGAACCTTCGCCGGGACCAGCCGCACAGTCCATGACTGCAGCGCCTTAGACCGCTCGGCTAATCCCGCGCGGCTATTGATTTTCCAATTGATAAACAAACTAATTGACAGCACAACACAACAGTTAGTATTTAATGGCTACTACGTTCCTGTTTGGTGCACACATTATAATAATAAGAACAATAGTTATTATTATTATTTATATTATTATTATTAATACTGTTAGTGGATTTGTAGTGGGAATGATCGGCAAAAATTATTGGCAGCTAGGAGTCTTCCATTTTCTGTCAATTCGCAAGCAAAGAGTACAGCAGTCAAGTGATTTACAGACAATAAGTATAGTTCTGACATTTTAGTTTGCTTGACCTTTAACGGGGATGCAGGGTGTGGGTAAGCAAGTGTGGCTAGGGAGAGGAGTGGTGCAGAGGAAGCATGTTTCGTGTCAAATGTCTGCTCTAAATGTGGATAGTTAGCTTTCTTTACAGGGGAGGAGATGTAGGTAACAGTCGTATTTCACTGAGAATTGCCTCGTCATTTTTAGAAAGAATCAGTACCAATTTTCCCATTAACATATCAGTCCATGGTTTAATAAAACACCTACAAAACTAAATATCATTTATCTTTCATTATTTAAAAAATAAATGTGGTCAAATAAAATTCGTTTTCATTCTAAGATTTAGTTAGGCATACTCTTGATGATGGGGTGGGGGGGAAGGTACTAGTTAATATCCGATTACACTCAGGGCAATGGTCACAGATAGGTTGCAAACACTTCTGCAGGCTACAGCGTCCAACTTCACAACATCCTCTGGGCTGGGCAGCCTTTCTTCCAAAAAAAATTAAGACATTTGATTGTAAGAGTCTGCAGCGGGCCCCAGGCCATCATAAAGGCGAAGGGTGGGGACATGCCATATTAATATCCACTAATGAGTATCCGGATACTTTTGGTCAGATAGTGTACCATTACCTCTTTTCTGCCCATTGTCAAATAAAAACTGTGATTGACTGGGATCGAGCTGCTCGAACCAGGTACGACGATGGTTTTACCAACTGAGCTATCCTAGTACGAGTCGCGACGAGATACAGGTTGAAGTGAAAATATGAGCCGGCCAGAGTGGCCGTGCGGTTCTAGGCGCTACAGTCTGGAACCGAGCGACTGATATGGTCGCAGGTTCGAATCCTGCCTCGGTCATGGGTGTGTGTGATGTCCTTAGGTTAATTAGGTTTAATTAGTTCTAAGATCTAGGCGACTGATGACTTCAGAAGTTAAGTCGCATAGTGCTCAGAGCCATTTGAAAATATGACGGATGTTCAGTAAGAGCATTTTCCGCATTAAGCAAGGTTCTGAATTCTAGTCTCAAAAGGGGGGGGCCATGACGTTGGCATCACTAATTTACTTCAAACTTTGTGCACCTTTAGTAGGTCTTAAAGCAACAATGTGTCTCTTATGTACTGATGTATCGATGCCAACCCCGCCCGGATAACCGCTCGGTCTAATGCACTGCTTCCCGAGCGGGAAGGCGTGTAGGTCTCCGGCACGAATACGCCGGCGATTTACTGTCGAGTTCCGTTACGTCGGCCAGCCTGTGTATGATTTTTAAGGCGATTTTCCATTTACCTCGGCGAATGCGGGCTGGTTCCCTTTATTCCACCTCAGTTACACTGTGTCGGCGATTGCTGCGCAAACACTGTCTCCACATACACGTACACCATAACTACTCTACCACGCAAACATTTCGAGTTACACTCGTCTGGTATGAGACGTTCCCGGACGGCTCCGCTGGTGGCCGAACTGCACAATAACCCTGGGTGCGGTGTGTGGTGGCGGTGGAGTGGGTGGACTGCGAGTGGGTGGACTGCTGTGGCCTGTTGTGGCCTGTTGTGGGGTTGTGAACCACTGAGGACGTCGGCGGGACGAAGCCTCTCCGCCGTTTCTAGGTCCCCAGTTTACCAAAGGTGCTTGCTACAGATAGTCAGAGTGGCCAAGTGATGCCAGAATGGTAGCTCCGCGTGTTGGGTCAGAGGTTTAGCTGCACTCTGTAATAAAAAAAGATAAATAAATAAACCTGAGTGAATGGATCAACAATGAACTCGACTGGGTGTCATGGGACGTCCGCCACGAACAAATGCAACGAACAATAACGAACAAAATCAGATAAGAAAATAGTGTTTAGCGTTAGGGTTCTGCATGAGGATCGTGGACGAGGCGGCGGTTCAAATCCCGCTTGTACTTGTTATTTAATCTATATTTTTTCATGTCATAAACATTAAGTAATGTGTATGACATTTGAGAGGTAATATAATGAATAAGCCCCACGTGCGTTTTCTTGAAGTTGTAGTGAATTGCCGGCCGCGGTGGTCTAGCGGTTCTAGGCGCTCAGTCCGGAACCGCGTGACTGCCACGGTAGCAGGTTCGAATCCTACCTCGGGCATGGATGTGTGTGATGTCCTTAGGTTAGTTCGGTTTAAGTAGTTCTAAGTTCTAGGGGACTGATGACCACAGATGTTAAGTCCCATAGTGCTCAGAGCCATTTGAACCATTTTTTTTTTGTAGTGAATTAAATGTTATTTTACTATTTACCGTTTTTTTATTAATTTCTCAAGGATGAGGAACAGGCTTGAAAAGCTCAAGCCAAACTTCCAAAAATAATTGTACGAATGACGTTGTTCGGTAATATAGTAAATCACAATGTGTCAAACCACAATAATAATGTACAATTACTCGTCGGATGTCCTCTCGACGTTACATGTTGTAGGATGGTATTTGTCATCCACACAAATTGGAACGGCGTTTACTACATAGAAGGAATGCAGCTTTCCCTCATTTACAGGCAGTGTTCAGAGCTTATAAGGGAAAACACACCTCGTTGATATTTTGAGAAATTTCTTTCTTCCCACAGTAGAGATTAAAAAATGGAGTTTTAAGCGGGAGTGAGTCGAACCGTCGCCCTGTATAGGTTCGTCTTACGAAGCTCTAACGGTAACCACATTTATTTAAATCTCATTTTGTTCGTTATTGTTCGCTGCACTTGTTCGGGGAGGATGTCTCATGACACGCTTCCAGGTTCATCGTTGATGCATTCACTCAGTGTTTTTTTTTTTTTTTTTTTTAAGGCTTACTAAATGTATACAAAGTTCGAAGTAAATCTCGTCCCAACGTCGTGGCATCCCTTGTCAGTTTATAATCTGACCGCAAGTTTCGAAGTAGCAGACACACCACAGCAGATTTAAGAATTCATTCTGGTCACTTTTGCCTCACTATCCAGGTGTCTGTACGTGTCGCATTCCCTACGATCGAAAGAGTATTAAAGAAAAGGTTTCTGATCAAGAAATCAAGACTGTGCAAGTGGTGACAAAAGTACAAAGCTTCTTTTGAGCAGTTTGTAGAGTTTCTCATTCAATTAGCTTCAAGAGGCGTAGCATTCGTTTATTTAACTAGTGCTGACAGCTGTCAGAGGGAACTGGAGCACGTTGGAAAACGCGGTCGCATAAATCGACTGAAATATGTCAGATGCGTTATTCTGCAGTCTCGCTGCACGGGTGGAGCTATCGCGACTCCCCTCGCCTTCATTTGGAGCGCAGTAAGCTGCTTTTCAGGGGCAGGGGGGGGGGGGAGGGTGGGAGGACGTTTCCGGTAGGTTTTAATTCCGCGCTTTCCGTCCCGACCGCGGAATCCCCCAAGTTCCCCGCCCGATGCTTTTGAAAAGGCGCCGCCGTCGGGGGTGGGGCTGGCCTTTTGTTGCCAAAGAGTATGAAAGAGAGCTCTGTGCCGGTCCAACTCTGAGCGGATCCCTCCGCGTCTCTGCCCCGGAGGCAGATGGACCGTCCTGATGACCCGGCATGGCCGCAAGCGAATCGTTCTGTTGATTGTGGCGACAGCTACTTCCATCTATAGCGCTTTCCACTGTGTGACGCTTCTCATTACAACGCACCGGATATTTTATATGTTTTCAGTGCTGTTCATTAAAAATGCAACACTAGGGCGAAATTTTATTTATTGAAGCATACGCAGTGCGAAGCTGAGTACACCCACAGCTGCTACCTCTGGTAGCTATGTTATCCCTAACCTGAGTCGATATGGAATCGAACTGATCTTGGATGACAACAACATCTTCCTACACTGCTTTTTCTCTGTGCCACAGTTAATCAATCGTCACTGCTGGTGAGTTGTGGTCTGACAGTCGCATGGCAACCCATGAACAAATTGCTTTGATAGGTGACAGATCACGAGTAACTGCTGGCCACTCTGACACCCTACATATAGAGGCCAGCACAGGTAACATGTGGACTTGCGTTATTTAGTTGGGAGATTACACCACGGATAATTCGAACAGAGCGCAGAAATGTAACGCCTATTTTCCAAATTAATCGGCTGTGTGACCAGAGGTGATCGTTTTGGTATCCAATGACATCTCAAGAGTATGTTTGTCCTGGCAGTGGTCACTGAAAAACTTGATTAAGACACAAGTAGTCTATCCACAGTATTACCGTGCTCCGAGTGCTACGACGGAATGTAACATTTTTTTCTGTTTGGATGACTTGAGAATTGGTTATGATATCCGAAATCAAATAGGGGTAACGCAGGAGTAGGTTTAATAATGAATAGGAAAATAGGAATGTGGGTAAGCTACTACAAACAGCATAGTGAACGCATTATTGTGGCCAAGATAGATACGAAGCCCACACCTACTACAGTAGTACAAGTTTATATGCCAACTAGCTCAGCAGATGACGAAGAAATTGAAGAAATGTATGATGAAATAAAAGAAAATTATTCAGATAGTGAAGGGTGACGAAAATTTAATAGTCATGGGTGACTGGAATTCGGTAGTAGGAAAAGGGAGCGAAGGAAACGTTGTAGGTGAATATGGATTGGGACTAAGAAATGAAAGAGGAAGCTGCCTGGTAGAATTTTGCACAGAGCACAACTTAATCATAGCTAACACTTGGTTTAAGAATCATGAAAGAAGGTTGTATACATGGAAGAACCCTGGAGATACTAAAAGGTATCAGATAGATTATATAATGGTAAGACAGAGATTTAGGAACCAGGTTTTAAATTGTAAGACATTTCCAGGGGCAGATGTGGACTCTGACCACAATCTATTGGTTATGACCTGTGGATTAAAACTGAAGAAACTGCAAAAAGGTAGGAACTTAAGGAGATGGGACCTGGATAAACTGAAAGAACCAGAGGTTGTACAGAGTTTCAGGGAGAGCATAAGGGAACAATTGACAGGAATGGGGGAAAGAAATACAGTAGAAGAAGAATGGGTAGCTTTGAGGGATGAAATAGTGAAGGCAGCAGAGGATCAAGTAGGTAAAAGACGAGGGCTAGTAGAAATCCTTGGGTAACAGAAGAAATATTGAATTTAATTGATAAAAGGAGAAAATATAAAAATGCAGTAAATGAAGCAGGCAAAAAGGAATACAAACGTCTCAAAAATGAGATCGACAGGAAGTGCAAAATGGCTAAGCAGGGATGGCTAGAGGACAAATGTAGAGATGCAGAGGTTTATCTCACTAGGGGTAGGATAGATACTGCCTACAGGAAAATTAAAGAGACCTTTGGAGATAAGAGAACCACTTGTATGAACATCAAGAGCTCAGATGGAAACCCAGTTCTAAGCAAAGAAGGGAAAGCAGAAAGGTGGAAGGAGTATATAGAGGGTCTATACAACGGCAATGTACTTGAGGACAATATTATGGAAATGGAAGAGGATGTAGATGAAGATGAAATGGGAGATACGATACTGCGTGAAGAGTTTGACAGAGCACTGAAAGACCTGAGTCGAAACAAGGCCCCCGGAGTAGACAACATTCCATTGGAACTACTGACGGCCTCGGGAGAGCCACTCCTGACAAAACTCTACCATCTGGTGAGCAAGATGTATGAGACAGGCGAAATTCCCTCAGACTTCAAGAAGAATATAATAATTCCAATCCCAAAGAAAGCAGGTATTGGCAGATGTTAAAATTACCGAACTATCAGTTTAATAAGCCACAGCTGCACAATACTAACACGAATTCTTTATAGACGAATGGAAAAAGAATCCGACCTCGGGGAAGATCAGTTTGGATTCCGTAGAAATACTGGAACACGTGAGGCAATACTGACCTTACGACTTACCTTGGAAGAAAGATTAAGGAAAGGCAAACCTACGTTTCTAGCATTTGTAGACTTAGAGAAAGCTTTTGACAATGTTGACTGGAATACTCTCTTTCAAATTCTAAAGATAGCAGAGGTAAAATACAGGGAGCGAAAGGCTATTTACAATTTGTATAGAAACCAGATGTCAGTTATAAGAGTGGAGGGACATGAAACGGAAGCAGTTGTTGGGAAGGGAGTAAGACAGGGTTGTAGCCTCTCCCCGATGTTATTCAATCTGTATACTTAGCAAGCAGTAAAGGAAACAAAAGAAAAATTCGGAGTAAGTATTTAAATCCATGGAGAAGAAATAAAAACTTTGAGGTTCGCCGATGACATTGTAATTCTGTCAGAGATAGCACAGGACTTGGAAGAGCAGTTGAATGGAATAGATAGCGTCTTGGAAGGAGGATATAAAATGAACATCAACAAAAGCAAAACGAGGATAATGGAATGTAGTCGAATTAAGTTGGGTGATGCTGAGGGAATTAGATTAGGAAATGAGACACTTAACGTAGTAAAGGAGTTTTGCTATTTGGGGAGCAAAATAACTGATAATGGTCGAAGTAGAAAGGATATAAAATGTAGACTGGCAATGGCAAGGAAAGCGTTTCTGAAGAAGAGAAATTTGTTAACATCGAGTATAGATGTGTCAGGAAGTCATTTCTGAAAGTATTTGTATGGAGTGTAGCGATGTATGGAAGTGAAACATGGACGATAAATAGTTTGGACAAGAAGAGAATAGAAGCTTTCGAAATGTGGTGCTACAGAAGAATGCTGAAGATTAGATGGGTAGATCACATAACTAATGAGGAAGTATTGAACAGGATTGGGGAGAAGAGAAGTTTGTGGCACAGCTTGACCAGAAGAAGGGATCGGTTGGTAGGACATGTTCTGAGGCATCAAGGGATCACCAATTTAGTATTGGAGGGCAGCGTGGAGGGTAAAAATCGTAGAGGGAGACCAAGAGATGAATACACTAAGCAGATTCAGAAGGATGTAGGTTGCAGTAGGTATTGGGAGATGAAGAGGGTTGCACAGGATAGAGTAGCATGGAGAGCTGCATCATACCAGTCTCAGGACTGAAGACCACAACAACAACAACAACATCAGAAACCTGTCATTAATTAAATGAAATGAACTGAATTTCACCACTTTGGCTGTTTACTACATGAAACATACCTGTTGTGTTGTTAACAGCAACATACGCATGGAATGGTAATATACTGCTCTGGCTGTTACTGGTCACCGAATTTTTCAGGACGTCCCCGGTTGTCAGGCGTAGATGTGAAGGGGTTACAATGTCCTGGGCGTCCAGCGTGCCGATCGTCACTTGTGGTGGTCAGAAGAGGTCGACTGGAGCCTTGATGACGAGTATGTCTGCCCTGGAATTCCCGTGTAGTCCAACGTCACCCCACAGTCATATCCGAATGGCCCATAAATCTGGATACTGCGCGATTCGACCAATCATCCAAATGAAGACCCACCGGTTTGTTTTGTTTTCTTTTAGGACGGAAAAACAACTAGGATCATATGGCCCGAGTCAGAACCGTGGAACACGAAGACTAAGAGGGAGTTAGAACGGACTACACGTTAAGCCTAATCGATGGAAGGAAAGACATCTAAAAACAGGTACTTGGAGAAAGGGTCATAAAATAGACCACAGAGACAACGAAGGTTCTGAACTAAAGATTTAATGTCCTTCCCCATATTGATACGACGGATAAAAGGTAAAACGCGGTCGACAACCCACGCGTCGTTCGCTAAACGGTCGGTAAGTCATACAGCAAACATAAATTACAACTAAGTATTAAAAAAAGGGCATACCTTCAGAAAATGGCGAACCGTCAAAAGTTAAGGACAGCGAGCACAAAGAGGTGGGGGATCACCACTTAACAAACACCGATGGCTGAAAGGACAGTGCCCAATACGCATCCTAGCTAAAATGATGTCCTCGGGGCGAGAGGGTCGAGAGCTGGTCGGCCAAGCCGCTGGGAGGGGTCTGATTCCCCGGAGCTAGTTTCCATGAAGGGAAGACCAGCTGTGATTCCAAAGGGACTCCACCTGCTGACAGACGGCAGCACAGAGATCAATGTAGGGAATGGTGGAACTAGTGGGCTGAGGTGGGACGATTACAGCCTTGACAGCAGTGTCAGTGGCCTCGTTTTCTGTCAGACCAACCTGACAAGGGTTCCAAATAAACACCACCGTGGCTTCATCAAGATTGAGAAGTGAAGCTTTCCTGACCTGTTGCACTAAGAGATGGATGGTGTACTGCATACCGCGGCTCTAAAGTGCACTGAGAGAGCCAAAGCAAATGACACAATTGAAAAGCCCTTACTACCTGGCTTGATATAGGGCGACGAGGTCCACTGTAAATACTGCACAGCGTTCCGGAAGCCGATACCGAAAATCGTCGGTGCTAATCACGCAGGCACACCCGACACCGCAAGCAGTCCCAGAGCCATCAGTGTACACAAAAGCACTAACGCGAAGGTCGAGAAACTTAAGGCGATAGAGTCTGGATTAGTATCCTTAGGAAGCAAATGAACGCCAAGGTGAACATGGGCCCCCAGCCGAAGCCAAGGTGGTAAAGGGTTCACAACAGTTGGGAAAGTGCAAGATAGCGTGACGTTAAGGTGCTGCTGCAATGGCCGAAAGTGAATTCCAGGGGGTAACAGTGAAGAGAGACGTGCCCTATAGTGGCGGTCAAAGGACTCATCGAAGAAGGAGGCGTAGAAATGATGTCTGCCGGCCGTTGTGGCCGAGCGGTTCTAGGCGCTTCAGTCTGGAACCGCGCGACCGCTACGGTCGCGGGTCGAATCCTACCTCAGGCATGGATGTTGTGATGTCCTTAGGTTAGTAAGGTTTAAGTAGTTCTAAGTTCTAGGAGACTGATGACCTCAGAAGTTAAGTCCCATAGTGCTCAGAGCCATTTGAGCCATTTGAAATGATGGCCAGGCATGGCAGACAAACGGCATGAGTATACACTGAGGAAAACATCACGTCGGTATGACATCGACAGTTATTCAGCTTCTGCATACAGACCCGTAACGGGGTTAATGTAAAAGTCGGCAGTGGCCAAACGGATGCCACGATGGTGGATTGTATTGAGATCGCGTAATGTGGACGGACCTGCAGATGTATAAACGAAACCCCATAGCATAGTTCCGAACGGACAAGATATGTGTACAAAGTAAGGTGGGTGATTCGATCTGCTCTTCAGGAAGTATCTCTGAGCACTGAGGCACAGCGGGCAGCTGGGTAATACACATGGGAGATTCAATAAAGTTTCCTATCGAACATCAGCCACAGGAATTTCGTATTTTCAACGAACGGAAGAACAACAGGCCCTAGATGTAAAGACAATGGTAAAAACCCATTGAACCACCAGAAATTCACACAAGCGGTTTTGTCAGTGGAAAAGCTATTGTTGATGCTCGTCGAGTAAAGACGACACAGAAGATGATGCTCACAGATACAAATCCGTGTCGAACTGCAATAGATCGTAAAATCGTCGACAAAAAGGGCGGTGGAAATGCCGGGTGGGAGACAGGCCATAATAGGGTTAATGGCGATAGCGAAGAGGACGACGCTCAGGACCGAACCCTGAGGCACCCCGTTTTCCTTGATAAAGGTGTCCGACAAGGCAGACCCACATGTACCTTGAAAATTCTGTCTTTTAATAATTCCCGAAGGAAACTGGGCAATTGGCCTCTGAAGCCCTACAGGTAGAAAGCATTGAGAATACGAGTCCTCCAGCAAGTGCCATAGACTTTCTACAGATCAAAAAACACGGCCAGTCTGGTGTTTCCGCGAGAAACCATTCATGACAATGGTTGACAAAGTGACGAGGTCAACTGCAGAACGGCTTACTCGAAACCCACATTCTGGAGTGGTTAGTAAACAGCGAAATTCGAATCTCCATAGCAGCCAGGCATGAATCATACGTTCCATTACCTTGCAAACTCAGCTGGTGAGACAAATGGTAGCTAGAAGCCATGTATGTGTTCTTACCGGGCTTAGTTATGGGTATGACAGCGGCTTCAAGCCACTGTCTGGGAAACGTGCTCTCTGCCCAGGTGCGATTGTACGTATGAAGGAGGAAGTGCTTGCCAGCAAGAGAAAGGTGCTGCAACACCTGAATGTGAACATCGCCCGGCCCTGGGGCGAAGGACCAGAGTGAAGTGAGAGCATGATCCAGCATCCTCATATTGAAAGTGGCATAATATCAATGACGATTCTGAGAAAAAAGGGTATACCCCAAGGCTCCTCCACTTGTTTCTGATTGAGGAAGGCAGGGAGATAATGGGAAGAGCTCGAAATCTTGGTGAAATAACGGCCCAAGGTATTAGAGATAACAATAGGGCTCACTGTGATATCATCTGCCATGATCAGGCCGGAAATTGGTGATTGACCTTGGTCCTAGAGAGCTGTCGAAGGTTGGCCGACACGATCGAAGATGGAATGGAACTTTTAAAAGAAGTAGTAAATGAAATCCGGCCTAAAGAAAGCGACGACACTGCACATGGAAATGTTTATAATGAATACAGTTCGCCATCGTAGGATGACGGTTAAACACGCAGAGAGCACGTCTGTGGCTGCGAACTGCGTCTCGGCACTCCTCAAGCCACCAAGGGACCGGGACACAGAGTGGTAAAGATAAAGTGCGAGGAATGGAAGGTTCTGCGGCGAAAAGGATCAAGTTCGTAAGGTATTCTGCCTGGTGATCTCAACTGGGAAAGTGTTCGTTAAAGGTAACCAGGGAAGAGTAAAGCCTCCAGTCAGCCTTACAAAGTTGCCACTTGGGTGTGCACAAGTTAGGTAGAAGTTCAAATGGTTCAAATGGATCTGAGCACTATGGGACTTAACATCTGAGGTCATCAATGCCCTAGAACTTAGAACTACTTAAACCTACCTAACCTAAGGACAGCACACACATCCATGCCCGAGGTAGGATTCGAACCTGCGACCGTAGCTGTCGCGCGCCTCCAGACTGTAGCGCCTAGAATCGCTCGGTCACTCCGGCCGGCTAGGTTGAAGTCATACGTGTCACAGAGAACAGACCACTCAAGATGATGGGCAAGCTGGGCAGTGAAGAAGGAAAGATCCAAATGGGAACAGATGTGCGTGGAGTTTGAAAGGAACGTGGGTGCTCCCATGACAAGTTAAATGAGGTTAAGTTAATTGAGAAGGCCAGCCAAGAGCGCACCTCTCAGGCAGGTTCCGGGAGAGTCCTAAAGCGGATGGTGTTCATGAAAGTCACTGAGCAGCAGAAATGGATGAGGGAGTTGCCCAATAAGCTGGAGGAAATCTGTCCTGGTGACACCAAATGATAGAGGGATGTAAAAGGTACAAAGGGAAAAAGTGAAGTGAGGGAGGAAAATGCGGACTGCAGCAGCTTGAAGCTGGGTAGTCAGGGATATAGTTCGGATATGATCATCATCCCAGATGAACAGCTTGAGATGGAATGCCGTCCGCAGGGGGAAAGGTCAGAGCGGACCGAAAAAGAAGTGCGAGAGGTGAAAGTGGTCGTGAGGACGTATTTTGTTTCTTGGAGGCAGAGAACAAGTGGAAACATTGATTTAAAGAGTAGCCACAATTCTTCCTTATTGGATCTAAGGCCGCGGACATTCCATTGGAGGAGAGTCATGAAGAGGAAGGGGAGGAGGGAAAAAAGGAAGGAGTGTCACCTCGGCGGCTGCTGAGTGCCAGCCTGAGAAGACTCACTACCACAGGGAGTAGAAGCTGCAGGATCTTGCTCCATCAGATCTACAAAGGCTTCAGCGTTCTCCATCGGTCAGTCTGCAGAGTCTACAGTATTAATACAGTTGGCGATGTTCATTGGCGACACAGAAGTCGGCTGGGTAGGGTATCATGTGGCGACACCGCTGAAGAGGATCTCTTAGTTGGCGAAGGAGAAGACCAATATCCTCTATATGATTTCTTGTACCGAGCAACGTGGTGCAATGCTTAGCACACTGGGCTCGCATTTGGGAGGACGATGGTTCAAACCCACATCCGAACATCCTGATTTAGGTTTTCTGTGATTTACCTAAACCATTTCAGGCAAATCCTAGGATGGTTCCCTTAAAAGGGTATGGCCGATTTCCTTCCCTAATCTGACGGTACCGATGACCTCACTATTTGGTCCCTTTCCCCAAAATCCACCAACCATTTCTTGGAGCCCATACGAGTGGTAGATGATGGATGAGAAGTCTGTTGGCTTGATGGGCACGAAAAGTATCGCGAGAGTATTCCTTCTCTCCTTTCCTGCCTGCCAGTTGTGTAGCAGGTGACTTCGCTACCAGAGGCGAAAATTTGGTGGCTTGCTGCACAGCTGGAGGAGGAAGAGATGCGGACGCTACCATGATACTGGGCGAATTGACAGCTGCGGTGCAGAATTTGAGGTCCCATGTCTGCATGGTCATTTCCTTCATCTAGCGAGATGTAGCAAGAACAGTAGTGTAAGTGCCAGATGGTAAAACGTAAGGGTTTCCGAGCTGCCAACAACTTGCGAATGACAGGGTAAGGCACTTTTACTTCACCCAGATCTCCTGGATGGACTGCTCATCGAGATACAAGGGGTATCTCGGTAGGAGGTTGAATGGTTGCCATTGCAATTGATACAGTGGAGAGAATGAGGCAGGCAATCGTCCTCGTGAACATCAATACCACAGGTTACACATGTGCCGGATATCGACAGCACAGTTGAGTGCAGTTGTAACAATGGCACTTGTAGCAGTGCATCGAGTTCTGAATGTATGACCAGACTGTGATAACTTCATAGCCTGATTTGATCTTTGAGAGAAACGTGAGAAAAACAATGCATATGAGTGCTAAGAATACATCTACCTGTTTCATCACCCTCCTGTCCGCCCCCAGTAGCTGAGTGGTCAGCGCGACAGAATGTCAATCGCAAGGGCCTGGTTTCGATTCCCGGCTGGGTTGGAGATTTTCTCCGCTCAGGGACTGGGTCTTGTGTTGTTCTAATCATCATCATTTCAACTCCATCGACGCGAAAGTCGCCGAAGTGGCGTCAAATCGGAAGATTTGCACCCGACTAACGGTCTACCCGACGGGAGGCCCTCGTCAGACGACATCACGCTCCTGCCTCGGTCAAACCATTGAGCAGGCTAATGTAAATAACACCAAGCAAAGAATTCAGCATTTTGATGGGCCTCGACATGAACAGGATAGCGGTGGAGGAGTGAAGCAGCAGCCAATTATTGTGCTTGAAAGTCAGAAGTGGTCTCCAAAAGCAAACCATTGTGCAAACGGGAGCAGGATTTCACAGGACTGGCAACTGAATCCACACCTTTCTGAATAATAAGCGTATTTACCATAGTAAAGGGCTGACTGCCTTCAGTATATGATACCACAAGGAACCGTAGTGCAGCTGGGAGGGTCTTTGAATCGTTAGCCTCACTCCATTTACGTTTAGTAGCCGTAGACTGTGAAGATGATGATTGGCTCATTGTGAGAAAATCCCCCATGATAGCCAGCATCTCCAATGGTGCGCTGCTTCCAACTGGAAGTCCCACCTCAGAGTGGGGAGCACCCAATGAAACGTCCCCTTTGAAAAATTGTACATGACTGTGCTTAAACTGACACACAATATTTTTGGCGCAACGCAATCTGACTTCCAGTAATCCCAACAAAAGGATGGCCCTGACTAACATTAACCTATACGTTTCACAAATCACTTACCTCACAAAAATCTTCGTAACTCGGACTACTGCAAAACAGCGAGCGCCACTACTTCCATCTAAATAAAAGATTCAAACTACAGAAGGCACTAACTACTGATTGGCATAGTTAGCAAATGAAAGATTTTAATAGAGAACAAAAAATGTATTTACCTTAATAGTCATAATATATACAGCAGTTCATGACGTCTATTCTTAAAAATCTACTGTTTCTGATGGACACACCTCCAGATTATCCATTCTCAAAAATCCGCCATTTCACTTCCCCACATCCACCACTGCTGGCGGCTCATCTCCAACTGCGCAACGCTCCGCGCTGTTAACGGCCAACTGCCCAACACTACAATGGCAGACAACAATGCAAACTAGCCACAGACTGCACACAGCACACCCAGTGATTTTCATACAGAGGTGGCGTTACCAATAAAAAAACCTAAGCAGCCTACTTACACCAACTTAGGTGATTGTTCGTACCTTCCAAACAGCTGACATGGTTCCAGAATGATATTTTCACTCTGCAGCGGAGTGTGCGCTGTTATGAAACTTCCTGGCAGATTAAAACTGTGTGCCCGACCGAGACTCGAACTCGGGACCTTTGCCTTTCGCGGGCAAGTTCTCTACCATCTGAGCTACCGAAGCACGACTCATGCCCGGTCTTCGCAGCTTTACTTCTGCCAGTATCTCGTCTCCTACCTTCCAAACCTTACAGAAGCTCTCCTGCGAGCTCCTGAGAGCTTCTGTAAAGTTTGGAAGGTAGGAGACGAGATACTGGCAGAAGTAAAGCTGTGAAGACCGGGCCTGAGTCGTGCTTCGGTAGCTCAGATGGTAGAGCACTTGCCTGCGAAAGGCAAAGGTCCCGAGTTCGAATCTCGGTCGGGCACGCAGTTTTAATCTACCAGGATGTTTCACAACTGACATGGTGATCAGTTGGGAATTTGGGGAGGTAACAGTTCAGGCAATAACTTCTCCCTTGGCTGGCCTGTATCAGGGAGTGCCTGTGCGTTCATCCTGTCCACCTGGGGTCGGGAATAACTCGTTTCCCAGACGCGTGGGCAGGCCTTTAGGAGTGCACAAGAGTAAGAAGAAAAAGAGGAACGTCAAACGCCGAAGCAGAGGAAAGATCAGAGAAGGAGAATGAAGAAATAATAAAATACCGGAAAACAGTGGAGATGCTGTTCTGATGTCAGGCTACTGAAAATATGGAACACATTCCCAACAACATCCCAGACATATTCCCCAATGGAGGGTAAAAAGAATAGCAAGACGATAGACATGCAACATGGAAGGAAAAAGACGCTGCAAAGGTGGGGCCCTGTGGTAGACAAGCACAAACCCTCCATAGAGCTTTACAGCTGTGAGAGCTCTAGAGCCTCGGGTGGAGGGAGGTGAGGGGGGGGGGGGGGTGAGGGGGTGAGGCCCCCTTTCAAATAGTTAGGTACAGATAACGCTCTCCTAAATGAGTAGACAGCATCTCTGTTTCCTTCACAGCGACCACTCGACATCAGACGCTGTTAATGCCTTTTATGTACACTACGATGCTTGGTAACAACATTGAACATAAATGTTACTAATGTGTTGTGGTGGCCGTACTACCACTCACAAACAATTGTAGCGCTTCATCATTTACATACAGGGTGTTTCAAAAATGACCGGTATATTTGAAATGGCAATAAAAACTAAACGAGCAGCGATAGAAATACACCGTTTGTTGCAATATGCTTGGGACAACAGTACATTTTCAGGCGGACAAACTTTCGAAATTACAGTAGTTACAATTTTCAACAACAGATGGCACTGCAAGTGATGTGAAAGATATAGAAGACAACGCAGTCTGTGGGTGCGCCATTCTGTACGTCGTCTTTCTGCTGTAAGCGTGTGCTGTTCACAACGTGCAAGTGTGCTGTAGACAACATGGTTTATTCCTTAGAACAGAGGATTTTTCTGGTGTTGGAATTCCACCGCCTAGAACACAGTGTTGTTGCAACAAGACGAAGTTTTCAACGGAGGTTTAATGTAACCAAAGGACCGAAAAGTGATACAATAAAGGATCTGTTTGAAAAATTTCAACGGACTGGGAACGTGATGGATGAACGTGCTGGAAAGGTAGGGCGACCGCGTATGGCAATGACAGAGGGCAACGCGCAGCTAGTGCAGCAGGTGATCCAACAGCGGCCTCGGGTTTCCGTTCGCCGTGTTGCAGCTGCGGTCCAAATGACGCCAACGTCCACGTATCGTCTCATGTGCCAGAGTTTACACCTCTATCCATACAAAATTCAAACGCGGCAACCCCTCAGCGCCGCTACCATTGCTGCACGAGAGACATTCGCTAACGATATAGTGCACAGGATTGATGACGGCGATATGCATGTGGGCAGCATTTGGTTTACTGACGAAGCTTATTTTTACCTGAACGGCTTCGTCAATAAACAGAACTGGCGCATATGGGGAACCGAAAAGCCCCATTTTGCAGTCCCATCGTCCCTGCATCCTCAAAAAGTACTGGTCTGGGCCGCCATTTCTTCCAAAGGTATCATTGGCCCATTTTTCAGATCCGAAACGATTAATGCATCACGCTATCTGGACATTCTTCGTGAATTTGTGGCGGTACAAACTGCCTTAGACGACACTGCGAACACCTCGTGGTTTATGCAAGATGGTGCACGGCCACATCGCACGGCCGACGTCTTTAATTTCCTGAATGAATATTTCGATGATCGTGTGATTGCTTTGGGCTATCCGAGACATACAGGAGGCGGCGTGGATTGGCCTTCCTATTCGCCAGACATGAACCCCTGTGACTTCTTTCTGTAGGGACACTTGAAAGACCAGGTGTACCGCCAGAATCCAGAAACAATTGAACAGCTGAAGCAGTACATCTCATCTGCATGTGAAGCCATTCCGCCAGACACGTTGTCAAAGGTTTCGGGTAATTTCATTCAGAGACTACGCCATATTATTGCTACGCATGGTGGATATGTGGAAAATATCGTACTATAGAGTTTCCCAGACCGCAGCGCCATCTGTTGTTGAAAATTGTAACTACTGTAATTTCGAAAGTTTGTCTGCCTGAAAATGTACTGTTGTCCCAAGCATATTGCAACAAACGGTGTATTTCTATCGCTGCTCGTTTAGTTTTTATTGCCGTTTCAAATATACCGGTCATTTTTGAAACACCTTGTACCTGCTACTGTTGTGTGTATGTACGACGTTACAATGACATCCGACCATGTCTTCCGGTTGCTTCGCTTTCTTTGCTAGGCGGTTTATACAGGGTGTTCGGAAATTCCCGTTACTAACTTCTAGAAGTTGTAGAGGGTAGTGCGTACATAATATTCTGATTAGGAACAAGTATCCATAAACTTACCGTTTCCGTACTACAGCCGTTAGAAAAGGTGTTTGGTAGGTAGGTTTGCAACAGAGTAGCCATGGCTTACGTGAGACTAGCCGATGTCATTTGACGTCTATCCTACCTCTCACCTGGTGCGAGCCTCGTTCACGGGTCTGAGCATTACATGTGGTGTGGTGTGCTGGAGGTGGTATGGATGTAGTGGTTAGGCGTCTACGACCTACCAGACTGTGCTGGGACGAACATCCGTTGAATTACTCGTGTACTCTTTGACGGGTTCTGTTCAACATGATGCAGTACAGCCTCTTCCGAGTGAGCTGCGTCTCCTTAGAATGCCACGGTCACCCCCCTGACGCTGAAGGTACCCCTTCCTCGAAGCCGTTGTGTAATTGTGGCGAAAAGGGTGAACGATAGTGTCAGACGCTGTACATAACGATCTTGATAAGGGCGACGAACAGCTCTTCCATTACCGTGAGCTTCACCGTGTAAGACGTGTATATTTCTATTGTCTATCGTCAAACCACAATTTATGAAAGATTTTTATATTTTATTAATAGGATTAAGTAGGAATAATTAATATTTGTCATGTTGGAAATAATTGTGGTAGCAGGGAATATCTGCACCAAAGTATCGTTGATATAATTTTAAAAAGGGCGGGAGAAACCGCGTACGGATACATTTTAAGAAAAGAGCGGGAAAGACCGCGCATTGATACATTTTGTAATGGTAGCACGGATTGTCTGCACCGGAAAGCATTGTTGGCAAGCCGGCCGAAGTGGCCGTGCGGTTAAAGGCGCTGCAGTCTGGAAGCGCAAGACCGCTACGGTCGCAGGTTCGAATCCTGCCTCGGGAATGGATGTTTGTGATGTCCTTAGGTTAGCTAGGTTTAACTAGTTCTAAGTTCTAGGGGACTGATGACCTCAGCAGTTAAGTCCCATAGTGCTCAGAGCCATTTGAACCATTGTTGGCAGGAGAGACCGCACTTTAGCGTTCGTAGGTTCAAATGGCTCTGAGCACTACGCGACTTAACTTCTGAGGTCATCAGTCGCCTAGAACTTAGAACTAACTAAACCTAACTAACCTAAGGACATCACACACATCCATGCCCGAGGCAGGATTCGAACCTGCGACCGTAGCGGTCACGCGGTTCCAGACTGAAGCGCCTTTAACCGCACGGCCACACCGGCCGGCAGCGTTCGTAGGAAGTCAGTAGTAAGCGAGAAGTGAAGCGAGTCGGTAGCAGGTCTGAAGCGAGAGGTTGAGAGGAGCGGTGTGCCTGCCAGCCATTAGCTATGATTTGCAAGAGATTAGAAACGAATGTACAGAGACATCAGTTAACTATTATAATAAGAGGAAGTAATATTATTGAATTAATTGTTCGAGAAACTCAAGACTACTAAAGGTATGTTTGCGCATTGCTACTTGTAAGATTATTGTAAAAAGTAAGTCCCATTTGAACGTTTGTAAAATCATTTCATTCAGAATATAATTAACTTTTGCAAGCAATAGTGGATTTCCAATTATAATCCATCCCAAAAGCCATCAACGTAAAACTTCGCAAAATTTTATTGTTGTCAAGAAAAAGTTTTACTATGAATTACATAACTTCAGTCAAATTAATTAAAGAATAACGTCAGCTTTGCTATTAAGCTTTGGTAATAAATACAGCCACTTATTATGAAAGCCCACCAGCAGCTAATAGAGTGTAGTAAAACAGAGTAAGTATATTCATGTCGCAGTTCGATGTAGCAGTCAAATGGCGATCCCGTTACAGTAAAAAAGGTAAGGAACAGTTTTGGGTTATTGCAGATAACGACTGAGTGCCACACGACGACGACACATTCTATGTTTCGTCGAAATAATCCGAAAATCAGTTTTAAAAAGCAGCAATTAAATTTGTATGCGAAGATTGAGAAAGAGAACAAATTTCAAAGGGAAGATTTCATTTGTTATTATTAAGCAAGAGATAGAAATCCTAAGGGAAGGTTACATAGGTTACTGTAAAAGGGAAGGTTATCATTAACAAAAGAGGTATAGAGGAGACGGGAAGGTTTCAACCGTACAGAAGGCTAATGTGTGGATACTGCAAACGTGTACTCCATCATTTTGATCTAACACCCACAAGACACGTGAAAGAGGCTCGCACCAGGTCAGAGAGGCAGGATAGGCGTCAAACGACATCAGCCAATTCGACGTAAGCACTCCACCGTCGTACCGCCACGCTGACGGTTCTCAAGCACTGTCTCTCACACTGTAATCACGAGAACACCACCCGAGGGTTCACAGCAGAAAAAGGTGCGTTTCTCACGTGATAGTCTGACGAACACAATAGTTCCCTGAAAAATTCCTTTTCTCATGGTTCGGTTGCAATCAAAGAATTAAATCACAGGAGCGCAGAGTCCAGGGAAAATTTAAAATATTACGGGAAAGTGGGGGAATTTGGCGCACTTACAGCATTTTGACTGTAATCTTTATTCTATAACACCTAAAGGCTCCAATTTTCATACAACAGTAGTTCTATGTGTTTACTGTAACATCTCAGGATCACTAATAATCAGCTATACGTTTTAGAAAAAAACTGATGATTATGACATCATTGCATTGGGTCATTTTACCCGACATACCGGGTAAAATAACGCAGTAAGTGAGATAAATTGGCGCAAGGAATGGTATAAGGTACACTCCTGGAAATGGAAAAAAGAACACATTGACACCGGTGTGTCAGACCCACCATACTTGCTCCGGACACTGCGAGAGGACTGTACAAGCAATGATCACACGCACGGCACAGCGGACACACCAGGAACCGCGGTGTTGGCCGTCGAATGGCGCTAGCTGCGCAGCATTTGTGCACCGCCGCCGTCAGTGTCAGCCAGTTTGCCGTGGCATACGGAGCTCCATCGCAGTCTTTAACACTGGTAGCATGCCGCGACAGCGTGGACGTGAACCGTATGTGCAGTTGACGGACTTTGAGCGAGGGCGTATAGTGGGCATGCGGGAGGCCGGGTGGACGTACCGCCGAATTGCTCAACACGTGGGGCGTGAGGTCTCCACAGTACATCGATGTTGTCGCCAGTGGTCGGCGGAAGTTGCACGTGCCCGTCGACCTGGGACCGGACCGCAGCGACGCACGGATGCACGCCAAGACCGTAGGATCCTACGCAGTGCCGTAGGGGACCGCACCGCCACTTCCCAGCAAATTAGGGACACTGTTGCTCCTGGGGTATCGGCGAGGACCATTCGCAACCGTCTCCATGAAGCTGGGCTACGGTCCCGCACACCGTTAGGCCGTCTTCCGCTCACGCCCCAACATCGTGCAGCCCGCCTCCAGTGGTGTCGCAACAGGCGTGAATGGAGGGACGAATGGAGACGTGTCGTCTTCAGCGATGAGAGTCGCTTCTGCCTTGGTGCCAATGATGGTCGTATGCGTGTTTGGCGCCGTGCAGGTGAGCGCCACAATCAGGACTGCATACGACCGAGGCACACAGGGCCAACACCCGGCATCATGGTGTGGGGAGCGATCTCCTACACTGGCCGTACACCACTGGTGATCGTCGAGGGGACACTGAATAGTGCACGGTACATCCAAACCGTCATCGAACCCATCGTTCTACCATTCCTAGACCGGCAAGGGAACTTGCTGTTCCAATAGGACAATGCACGTCCGCATGTATCCCGTGCCACCCAACGTGCTCTAGAAGGTGTAAGTCAACTACCCTGGCCAGCAAGATCTCCGGATCTGTCCCCAATTGAGCATGTTTGGGACTGGATGAAGCGTCGTCTCACGCGGTCTGCACGTCCAGCACGAACGCTGGTCCAACTGAGGCGCCAGGTGGAAATGGCATGGCAAGCCGTTCCACAGGACTACATCCAGCATCTCTACGATCGTCTCCATGGGAGAATAGCAGCCTGCATTGCTGCGAAAGGTGGATATACACTGTACTAGTGCCGACATTGTGCATGCTCTGTTGCCTGTGTCTATGTGCCTGTGGTTCTGTCAGTGTGATCGTGTGATGTATCTGACCCCAGGAATGTGTCAATAAAGTTTCCCCTTCCTGGGACAATGAATTCACGGTGTTCTTATTTCAATTTCCAGGAGTGTATTTAATTCCACACATCTAATAGTACAAAATATGTGTATTGAATATTAATTTTATGAAACAAAACACTGATCAACTTATTTTACAACAGAAAACAGCGAAAAATCAGCTTAATTAGGTATGGAATAGATACAAAACTATCTCAATAGTTTTCTTATAAAACAGAGACAAAACTGAAGAATATGGCTCAAGTAAAAGCGCATTCAGTAATTGGTGTCCTGCATATCTGTAAAACAACTAACGCATCTTCAGACAGGAGTCACAGCTATAGTTGTCAGGACTATCCCAACCACTGCATTCAGAAATGCACCAAAAATTACAATAAATACACAGGTACCATTCCTTGGCATCTTTGCCGAATTTGCCAAATGCTACGCACAGATCTTTGCCTCCGGTATGTTGAGCTGGATGGCACTCAATCTAATACTAGTCGCATTATGAAGAGCACTGACTGATTTCTTAATTTATTCATCTTACAACTGTATGTTTTACGGGTGTACGTGCTCGTTATCGTAACAGAGGAACCAATTGTTATAAAAATTATGTACTATCTTATTTTTACTTTTATTAAATATAGATTAACGTATCTAATTCAGCTATCTGCTTTCATTAGAGTGAAACTGAATGGGATAAAATGACGCACTTGGACTCTATGCGTCAAATTATCAGAAGCGTGGTCTATATCAAACTTTAGTTCCACACTTTGCTTAAGAGAAATTACAGTTATTCAATGGTGAGTGTTAACATCCAGAGATAAGCATAACAACAAAAACTTTATTTTTAACACAACAGAAAATGGATTGCCTCTTAGAAGCCAGAATCAACTATTAGAGGAAACAAAGACAAAACACACCGTTTCTTCTTGCGCCGACAACTGGTAAGTAACGGTTACTGCGTTCTATATGCCTATTTCTATAACTGAGCTCCCGATGGCAGCACCCATCAGATAAGTCTTGCTCTCACAGTGAAAGACAGATTGGCGTGTGTCTTTTTACCGCTGTGCCAAATTCCCCCACTCTCCTTCCGAGTGGACTTCAAAACGTGAGCTACGCGTTATTGTGGCAGTCCACTTAACATTTATTGGATGCGCACTACACTTCAGAGTGACGAACCTCCGGTGTGAGGGGCTGCGCAGTCCGTCTCATGGCTTCTCAAACCACGCGACAAGTCTCTCTAAACAATGGTCGGAACGTTAAGCCAGTGGTTCATTGGCGACAGAGATTTAGAACCACTGTGTGACAGTCTCCATCATCGGCACGTCTGTCACTGATGCGAATTTGTTCCTCAGTTGCCTGGATATTGCCATTTGTGACAAAATTTTATGGCCTACCTTCTCGATCAGTGTCGTCTGGTTCAGCTTTGGTCAAATTGTCAGCACTATATCGCTACGGGTCGTCCTGACATTGCATTTGGTCCTCGTACCGCTAGAATTTCAAGATGAATCTTTGTGCAATTTAGACGTTTCTCCTACAAGAACCGTGCTCCGTGCGGTCCTTTGTAATAAAACTTTGGAGTCCGTATCCATTTGCCATTTCATTTCACTCCCATGCTGCGATGCCCTGTTATCCATACCGGAGCAGAACTGAGACAGAGGGAAACGCAGAACATGTACTCCCTCCCGACAACCCTCTACTCCCGTTGCGAAACTGTGTGTGCGTGGGTCGACATGTGTAACTGACTTTTAAAATCCCCTCGTAATTTATATATTAAAAATTAAAAATATTGTATGTTAATTAATTCGGGAAGTAATCTTTGAAATATTCGAGGATATGGGAAAATTGTTCAAATGACTATGAGCACTATGGGACTTAACATCTGAGGTCATCAGTCCCGTAGACTTAGAGCTACTTAAACCTAACTAACCTAAGGACATCACACACATCCATGCCCGAGGCAGGATTCGAACCTGCGACCGTAGCGGTCGTGCGGTTCCAGACTGAAGCGCATAGGATATGATCAGTCTACAAGTTTAGCAGTAGGTCGCATTGGAACTTTCACCAGAAGGCATTGGTGCGTCAGAAATGTCGCTACTGTGCCTGGAAGCGACTACACAACACCAAAATATAAGTTGTACGAGCCTCAGTTTCGGGGATACGGAAGCAGAGAACGACAGCAGTGATAATGTCCCAGAAGTGAGCTTCTAATATGGGAAAGAAGGGCACGAAAATCCGTATTTTTAATTCAAAATACGCGATTTAGATGACCATATTTTTCATCTCTATGTGTGGGATTAATAGTCTAGTAGTAAAGTGCATACCGGGAAACTAACAGGTTTTTGGGGTCTTGCAAAGTAATATGTTCAACAAATCTCCATCAAAAGCTAAGATTAACTTCTCGTGGTTAGATTTCACAGTCGTGTAAAATTTTGTAACAGAAGTCATGGCGGCCCTGTTACTATAAAATTATTTATTTGTCGTTACACAGTTACTGCGTGAGGTTGTCTAGTTGGGGGAGGACTAGGCCCAAGAAAAATTTTCTTGTAAGCTTTCAACAAGTAGTTAAAAAGAAAGAACACATTAAGAAGAACAACAACAATAAGGACAATTCTTGAGAGAATGTCATACATGTGTACTTCCCGATATGTGCTGGAGTGTTTACTTTGCCTTCAAATAAGACCTTAATACACCGTCACGCCGACCCGCATTATACTGTTAAAAACACAGGAAGCAGAAAATTTTGTATATGGTTATGAAAATATCGATGTTCAAGGACAACAAGTAAGCTTTGCACTAAGTATCACATTTATGGAGGCCAATACTTTCAACAACGCAAATCGCAGAGGAAAGGAAATTGTTGTAGTTCCTTGAGAATTAATTGCTTATCACTAAGTTACAGTTCCTGTAAGGAGATGCCATGTAATTATTAGGACACCAAAAATGTTGAGTACAATCTTAAGTGACAGAAGAACGATGCAAAAATTTTATACAGTACCTACGCTGCAACAAGATAACAACAAGAAGAAGACTTTGTATGACAAACAATTTGACAATTTACCTTATCATATTTTCAGACAGCCATTATACTGCTTTATAATTGATGCACAACAGCCGGCCGCGGTGGTCTAGCGGTTCTAGGCGCGCAGTCCGGAACCACGCGACTGCTACGGTCGCAGGTTCGAATCCTGCCTCGGGCATGGATGTGTGTGATGTCCTTAGGTTAGTTAGGTTTAAGTAGTTCTAAGTTCTAGGGGACTGATGACCACAGTAGTTATGTCCCATAGTGCTCAGAGCCTTTTGAACCTTTTTTTTTTTTTTTTTTTTTTTTTTTGATACACAACACCAGCCACCATACAAATTAAAACTTACTGAAACTATGACATTACAATTTACATTCAGTTCACCAGAAGGACTCACACATGCATTTCAGAAAACACATAATTAAAAAAGAAATCCAAGACAGGTACAATCTCGCATCGATTTTTTTTTTGGTGGGGGGGGGGGGGGGGGTAGGGCACGTGAGTACTGTTGATGAAGAGGCAGCGCAGCCTGTGACCTCAGAATCCAACCGACTGCACCCAAGTAGTTACTCAGTTACTCAGTGTTAATTAGACGTGGACACCTCCCGGGCAGTCGAGACAGTTCTGCCCATGTCGCTAGTAGCTGCTAGTATTACCTGGCAAAACTAATAATTTTTAACTTCAACAAACTAACTAAATCATAAATGATCTTTAACCCCTCAATCTTGAAACTGAACATAATATGACTAAGAGCGTTATTACACACCCATATATCGATGAAGGGGCACAAACCAATCCCTCCAGTGTTAATAGCAAAAACCAATCAGGCCTTCTTACGGAACACACAACAAAATATGAGCAAGGAGATAAGAACATGCGTAAGCCAACCGCAATTCAGTTTCGTGTGGGACAGAAAACCAGCAAGATTTGAATGGATGCACAAGGTTGGCAAACGAACTTCGATTACCTTAGACAGTACCTTAAGTACCAAACAACTAGCACTAATCCCGTTTTCCCATAGTTAACAAGTTAACTAACAAACATCAAAGCTATTCACAGTTATAAAGGAGCCCACTTAAATCAAAGTCCACACAGCTATCATATATAAGAAGGTAAAAACACAGTATGTCTTAATTACATAAAATCACTAATTTACTCGCCGTACAAATGGTTCAAATGGCTTTGAGCACTATGGGACGTAACATCTACGGTCATCAGTCCCCTAGAACTTAGAACTACTTAAACCTAACTAACCTAAGGACAGCACACAACACCCAGTCATCACGAGGCAGAGAAAATCCCTGACCCCGCCGGGAATTGAACCCGGGAACCCGGGCGTGGGAAGCGAGAACGCTACCGCACGACCACGAGCTGCGGACTCGTGGTACAATAAGCAGTCCGTACAAACACGTGCTGGCCTCTTGAAATCGCCCTTAACGTACTCACGAACGGTGGTTAAGCAAGCAGGTAGACTGACCCGATATTTTTAGGATTATAATAGCGGTGGAGGCCGGTATGACGCACTGGGGAAGACTACAGAAAGGAACATTTTGCGAACCTCGTGCTGTCTCCAAACTCAATCAACAAAGGTAAGGTACCTCACTACGACGCCACGCCTCCATCTTAACCAAGGCGTCATAAGCACGGGCTTCGGCAGTGGAAATAACATCTGCTGTCTCGTGTCCTCCGGAGCCGCCAGGATGAAAACTTATTCCCGGAGCCGCGCAAAGTCCGATAGAAAAATTCCACTGCTGAAATCACAACACGATGTGCCTCAAGAGCCCTCCTTCTTCGCCTCCTTTCGCCGTCCGACTCATTTCTGACAATGCACTTGTTTACCTCAAAACGGCTCGCCCTCCGCTAGAGGCAAAGGTGACAAGCGGAAGACGTACCGCGACCTTTCGACACAGTACGACTCATTTGTGAAACCCTATATTTCAGTCTGGACCATTATGCAGTGGAGATAATTGTGGTTTAGCACTTGTAAAAATCTATAAACTATTCGACATGACAGGACACAGAAACTGGTTTCATCACCTAATGTCCATTATGTACATTTCGCTTCGCGTAATTTTCGTTTGTCTGCAACGCTTTGGCTATGTTTATGTTTGCTGTGAAGTTCCCTTTGCTTCCACAGCAGTTTTCTAACTCGGTTGTTGTATCACGGTGGCTCTTTTCCATTTCTTACGACCTTGCTTGGCACATGCTCATCTAATGCATATTGTACGATGGTTTTGAACTTTGTCCACTGATCCTCAACACTATCTGTACTTGAGACAAAACTTTTGTGTTGAGCCATCAGGTACTCTGTAATCAGCTTTTTGTCACTTTTGCTAAACAGAAAAATCTTCCTACCTACCGAGTGAGGTGGCGCAGTGGTTAGCACACTGGACTCGCATTCGGGAGGACGACGGTTCAATCCCGTGTCCGGCCATCCTGATTTAGGTTTTCCGTGATTTCCCTAAATCGCGTCAGGCAAATGCCGGGATGAATCCTTTGAAAGGGCACGGCCGATTTCCTTCCCCATCCTTCCCTCACCCGAGCTTGCGCTCCGTCTCTAATGACCTCGTTGTCGACGGGACGCTAAACACTAATCTCCTCCTCCTCCTCTTCCTACCTTTCGTAATATCTCTATTTACGGCTGAAATCATCGATGCAGTAACCGCTTTATGAACGCTGATTCCCTGTTCTGCGTTAACTGTTTCAAATAGTTCGGGTCTGTTTGTCACCAGAAGGTCTAATATGTCATCGCCACAAGTCGGTTCTCTGTTTAACTGCTCAAGGTAGTTTTCAGATAAAACACTTAAAAAAGTGTCACTGTATTCTTTGTCCCTGCCACCAGTTATGAACGTTTGAGTCTCCCAGTCCATATCCGGCATGGAATGTTCGTATAAAGTTGATCGTTGGAAAAGCAGATACCATACTGAGATTCATTGGAAGAATCCTATTGAAATGCAATCCGAAAACAAAGGAAGTAGGTTACAGTACGCTTGTTCGTCCACTGCTTGAATACTGCTCAGCAGTGTGGGATCCGTACCAGATAGGGTTGATAGAAGATATAGAGAAGATCCAACGGAGAGCAGCGCGTTTCGTTACAGCATCATTTAGTAATCGCGAAAGCGTTACGGAGATGATAGATAAACTCCAGTGGAAGGCACTGCAGGAGAGACGCTCAGTAGCTCGGTACGGGCTTTTGTTGAAGTTTCGAGAACATACCTTCACCGAGGAGTCAAGCAGTATATTGCTCCCTCCTACGTATATCTCGCGAAGAGACCATGAGGATAAAATCAGAGAGATTAGAGCCCACACAGAAGCGTACCGACAATCCTTCTTTCCACGAGCAATACGAGACTGGAATAGAAGGGAGAACCACCGCTAGAGGTACTCAAGGTACCCTCCGCCACACACCGTCAGGTGGCTTGCGGAGTATGGATGTAGATGTAGATGATTACGACGGCTTATGTGTATTGCAGTCTTTGTATTTTACTGTGAATATATTGTTCGCATTCTGCTGAGTTTTTGCTCCCATCTGAAATATTGGGTGAGATAAACGACTCCATATTTGTTTTTATGCCAATATAAAAAACTAGTTCGTCGTATTGTGTTCTGTGTACTCACGAATATTTGACGAATCCGTGTTTGAACTGCTAGATTGATATGCATTGTAAGAATGTTGCTCATATCCCGCGTAATTTTTTGTCACTTGTCTTTTCCGTACTTTCTCATAGTTAATGGAGAACTTCGAAATTTTCGGTGGTGTGGCAGATGCTTCTAGTACATTGATTCCTGCCAAAATATATTGTCTGTAGTGCCTGTTAATAATGTGTGAATACATCTATGTAGCTAATGTTGCATTTTTAACATTTCCAAGGAAGGAAGAATGCATCAATCACAAGGATACAATGCACACTCAGTGGCATAAAGCAACCCCATTCCCTGACGAGGTGTAATGAAGCCAAATACCGTTTATGTCAAAAGCTGCTAACACGAAGTTCTCCAGTAAATGCAAGAAAGAACGAAAGACGGATCAGGAAAAAAATGAAATGTCTTGTCTTTATTGGGCAGCAGACCCCATCTGGTAAGTTCGAACGAGGTGCAATTCTTTTTATTTGATCCCACTTCGGCGACTTGTGTGCCGGTTATGATGAAATGACGATTAGGACAACGTACACTCGCAGTCCTTATAGGTCAAGATCCCCGAACTGTCGAGGAATCGAACCAGAAGGGTCATGGTCGAGAGTCAGCATCGCTAAGCATAAACACCATGAGATACTGACAGATGAGAACAAAAATGAGGTAGAATACGAGCAATATACTTACAGCGCATTTAAATCGATTAGTTCACAGGCTGGGAAAAATGTCCACAGATCACTATGTGATGAAACCAGCTACTGTTTTATATGAATCGTAAACAAATATGGGATCATTTACTCCACCTAATGTTAGAGATGCGAACAGAAATCAAACAGAACTAGAGTTGCACTCTGCCAAAACTATGGGTCGGTACTTATGGTACACTGCATAAATGATGTTCCAATTGGTGGGATTATTGTTAGTATTAGTAGCATTGGTAGGGAAAAAAGAACATAAATGATTGTGAAAAGATAAACTGACTGCATAAATGACATTTTAGATAGTGGGATTACCGGTAGTATAAGTAGCATTTCTAGGGAAGGAAAGAACATAAATGAATGTGTAAAAGATAAACTGGGAGCCAACGACTTCTCTTTGATTTTTATTTGTTTTTGTGTTTATCTTGCACATAATTAGAACTGCACACCTTTCATTGTTAGTCTATTGTTTATTTTATATCATTATGGAATCCATATTGCATTTAGAAGTAAAAAAATTAGTTGATAGCGTATCTTCTGCATTTTTATGTAACCAAACCACAATGCAGTACAGTTTACATGCACAGACAATTATCGTTGTTATTTTGAACTCTTTATTATGATCAGAGCAAGAGTTTACTGTTATTGATAACTGCGAAACATGTAACAATTTTTGCAATTTTGTACTTATTATATGTTCAACATGATCACACGCAACAGTTACTGTCATTATTGATAAATGCGAAAGTTGTGTACGAGTAACAAAACATAGTTTGTATAAGTTCGATGAAATACTGGAGCGATATGTGATGTACTTTTGTTCCTAGACTTCCTTTATATTATCTGTTTTGTTGAGGAAATAGCGTTTTCTAGTGCATATGATAAATCTGTATTATTTTCTTTATTTTTATTACAACATACCTATGTTTCACACTCAACCTCAACAATTTTTGACTAAAACCTGAATTAAACATTGAAAATTTCAATTTTGCTATAAATACTGTTTACTTTTTAATAACAGACAGGAGGATAACTTTGTAGAACAAAAGTGTTCTGTAAGTTACTTGGCCCTTTATACTCCCTCACTCAGTTCCTATATGGTTCACGAACCCCAGTTTCTAGGGGAATCTAGTAAGACGCTGATTGTCTATATAAACAAAGCGATCGTTATTGGGTAGCACCCAATAGGTACGCAACACACGTAACGTGTGGGTAGTGCGGGTATGTCCTTATGCTATGAAACCAACTGCTGTTCTAAACGAAACAAAAAATAAATAAATTAAAAAAAATGAGCCGGCCGGAGTGGCCGTGTGGTTCTAGGCGCTACAGTCTGGAACCGAGCGACCGCTACAAGTCGCATAGTACTCAGAGCCATTTGAACCATTTGAACCAAAAAAAATATGGAAGACTTTAAATCACCCAATAAGAAAGCGAGATGGCGGATTGATTTACTTGCAGCGCTCCAGGTGCCCTGGCACCGAACCAACGTCGTTGTTAGCGGAAGTCTGGATATCATTTTCACCGCCGTGGAAGGACCCCCCTGGCGCTCAATAGAACGCGGCGGTGAGACCAGCACCGCAGTGACATCAGAGGGGTAAGGAGGGGGGGGGGGGGGTAGAGAGACAGGCGGGCTGGCAGCGGCTGCCAGCTGTTTACAAACAGCGTCCCTCCACGGCTGCTCTGCGGTCTGTGCCGCGACGTCTGTGAGCCAAGACTTCCCCCCACCACCACTGACTGTGCTAGCAGCAGCCGGCGCCAACAGCCCGCCGCGTTTCAGCTGACTGCAGCTGCGTCCGCCCGAAGGAGGACACACACCCTAAAAATACCCGTGCAGTGATTTAATGAAGCAGCTAGCTACCTGCTGCCGCTGTGTTTGCTCTCTGCGGGTGCAGCGTACCAGCTGGCCGGATGCACCTTAAACACCTAAGCCAGTACAAGCGGACGGGCAACAGAGAACGGGAATTCCCTCTGGTGCAAACAGCTAAGCGCTCATGCGCGAGCGGCTTTCGGTATCGCGCGGTTTGTGTTTGCTGTTGTTCGTTCAAATTCTTCTGCTTGTCAGTTTTTCAGCGGACCATCAAAGGAAGTTCACGTTTTGCCATTAGCAGTACAGAAGTCTCATGTCTTGCCTACTTCTGTTGACACGAGTTACGTAAGCGCTGAAGTGGTCAGACCTATCCTTGTACACACTAGGCGTACAACGTCCAGCGATTTTTGTGTCTGGACGGTGTGTATAGGAAATTAACCGATTCTGTATATAGCCAATTGAGACATATTTCTTTTCTATAGACATGCTTATGCAATTAAATCGTATAACTTTTGACTCCCGCTGGAAGTGGGAGACATGAGACATTTCTTAGACAATGTTGCGGAACACTTCGTAGTGTGAAGGTGTTGGTAGCCATGTCCAGGTATTCTCTTTTCACCATAGAATAATGGTACGCTTCGCCGGTTTTTTATTATTACTTCTAAACATCATTTAGCCAGCCTCCGTGGCCGAGCGGTTCTAGGCACTTCAGTCCGGAACCGCGCGACTGCTACGGTCGCAGGTTCGAATACTGCCTCGGGCATGGATGTGTGTGATGTGCTTGGGTTAGTTAGGTTTAAGTAGTTCTAAGTTATAGGGGACTGATGGCCTCAGATGTTGAGTCCCATAATGCACAGAGCCATTTGAACCATTTGAAGCATCACTTACCAAGGTGTGGCCAACGTAGTAAATACTGCAGCTGACCAAAAATTTTCACGTGACAACATTTTTGTAGGAAGTTAGTTATTCTGAATATAAAAATCGCCTCAAGAAGAAGTTGATTATCGAAGAGCTGGCCAAAACATTTTAAGTATCAATCAGTGATGTTAAGAACATGCTTCCTCTATTTTCAAAGTCGAAATAAAAGTACAGTCGAAACGAGGCCCCTCCGTAAACATTTCAAGTTTCCACCGACATCTCCTCTTTTGATTTATTTCGTTACCCATTTTAGCCCGCCAGGGTTGCTGAGTGGACAGCACGTCGGGTTGTCATGCCGGGGGGCCCGGGTTCGATTCTACGCTGGGTTGGAGACTTTCCCCGCTCAGGGACTGGGTGTTTGTATCGTCTTAATCGTCATCATTTCTACGCACAAGTCGTCGAAGCGGCGTCACTCCAAGAGACTTACACCAGGCAATCAGGTCTACCCGCCGGGAGACCCTCGCCGCATGACATTTCATTTCGTTAACCATTATTATTACTGCACAAGCCGCGATCCCAACAAGGTCAGCCATATTTAGCAAATATCGAGGAGCAAAGCATTTGAGTGTGTACACGAGACAAGGTATCTAGACTGTCTATATACATTGTCTTGTAAATGTCTGTAGACAGTCCCTCTAGATGCCTCTAGACAATCGCTCGAGTTCGCATTCAAGTGTGTACTCACCTACAGAAAATGCACTGTTGCTAACAATGGAACGTAGATATCATGCGTGGTTCTGGGACTTCACACAAATATATTGAAGGAAAGGAAATTTGACCAGTATAAATTTGCCGAAACTCTCAAAGGTCGCACTGGGGGCGTGTAAAAGAAGACAAATTGGTTAGATGCTTGCGTAAAGCGGGAACAGAGTGAATAAACACAAGATTCGTAATTCTTTTTCTTAAACAGACAAAGCACAGTGAATGTCCTTGAAAGCAAACAAGGATGAATGTAAATCTAATCCGGCGTGCTCGGGGACATGTTAATGCCGGATTATCATATATGCCTGATTATCAAACTAAATTTTTTAAAAAACACCTGGTTGTAAGAGAAAGGAATATATGAAAATCCTATACTATTAGCACATAAAAACAAGTAACAATTATTTATTGAACACAACAAGAGAGACAACAGTGTACACAAAATTAAAAGAATGTATTCCGTTTCTCTAACAACAAAATTGAAATGAAAAGCTGAATACTGTACTGTGCTCTATGAAATTATTATAAGCGTGATCATCGGATTTTATTTCGCGAGAAACGTGTAATTTACGATTGCCATGACGATTTTTGAAATTGTGATGCCACTATTTCAAGAATGCAAAAAACCTCATCTTTGGGCAGACCTTGCGGAAAAATTTGGACATTTCAATCAACATAGGCTCCGAAAATGGCATCCCTTCAGCTCAACTAGCTGTGATCCACTTTTTTCATGGAACTTCACCTACAGTTTCTAACTTAGGTATTTTTAGAGTATCCATAACTTCGAGACTTTAAACTGAAACAGATTGTTTTTGTCTTTAATTTCATGTATAGGTGGAGGTGCGATATTGAATTCACTGATAATGTTATTTCGGTTCTTACCTTTTTCTAATCTTCTTATGACGTCCAGTTTTTGGCGGATTGATAGCGACATATTTGTGCTTTTTAGGCGCACTTTTGCTCTGTTTGGGAAACATATTCGTTGTATACAGAGAATTGGTAGAAGGTATGCTGCATGATGTTTTATTTTAGTGTATACGCTTATTTCGTCTTTATTACTTTCATCAGTACATTTCCAGATGTTGTAGATGAACATATGTCAACTTTTTACTGTGCTGTAGAGCATTTGACAGTCGTACACAGCAGCTGAGTTGTGTGTAATGACTTCATTAAATGACTATTACATAAAACCACAAAGCGTTGATGCAAAAGTAGCTACTGTAAATTTAGGTTTGGGGAACGAAGACGCCTTGATTTTGGTACAAAGCCAACATTGCAGCTGGAGGTTTTTGTATAATCGCTCAGTGAGGCAGAAAATTATTACTGACAAGGCACGGAACGGTTCCGATCTTACGCGAAGGCCTCCTACCGTCCTGCCAACCACGCCGAGCTAAAAATACTGGAAAATATATGATGCGTGCCGGCCTATCGGATGTGCAGCATTATCAGGGAATTACTGTGTTATGCCGGTTAAAAAAATACACGAAACACTTCATAATTTTTGTCGCTTACGTTCGTGGTATCTGTAATTGTATGGCTGATATGTCTATGTTATGAAAGAGATTTGTGATGATAAATGAAAAAAGTTTGCAAGGAATTACGTTATCTGCTCTCTAACAAACTACATAACACATCTTATAAAGCAGCCTATGTGACAGGTATTTTTCCCGTTTCATTAATCATATCTCATTAACACTATTTTCCTGATAAGTACTTAAATAAAATCATTGGAGTGGTTTTCATATGTCACTGCAGACGTCAGAAACTATGTGGTATATAGAAGCTATTGAAATGTAAAATAGTCACCGACGTAAATGTCTGCGGTGGGTAATAACTAGAGTGTTAAATGCCAGCTTCTATGCAGGTAATGCGGTCGTCCGTAATTGGTGTTCTGATTCCAAATTTCCTCGTCAATTGTAATGAGTAGCCAGCGGGAAGCGTCAACTACTGTTCGCTTCGCTGTGAATGCTTATTCGCAGGTGTATGTCAATGATGTTGCGCTTTAGCTAATCCAGTGAACATTATTTGCGAAAACGCATTCGCTTCTGTTTCCTTGTGTTCGCTCTGAAAACTACCTCAAAGTCACCTGACGTTTGCAATAAAGCTGAGTCAGTATTATTATGCACAATGCCAAGTGGCGGTGAATGTCGAAGTTTTCTCATTTATAACTAATACTAAACACTGATGTTTAGGCTAAGTGACTTACTGTATTGATATTTTACAAATAATACTAATATTAGTGTAACTTCTATGAAATTTCCTATATCAATTACTTGGTTATCGATTTAAATTTTGGTCAGGTTCAACAGTTAGAAACTTAGTTTTAGATATTGTATATACTTTTCATGGGCGTCAGTATTGTCTTTTATTCAGTGGATTCACGTATTATTTGGTTCAACACTCACACATCGTGGCAAAACAACATATCAGTTAAATAGGGAAAATACAGCTCTCCTACCTATTCCTCAAAAATATGTCTGACATGTTCTCGCGAATCCATAAGAAATGACATACACCTTTATCCACAATGTCCGATTAGAAGTAAGGATGTTAATATTTTGTAGCTGTTACTGCAACCAGTACAGACACTTAAACAATGATAAGACAAGAAGTAGAATGCATTAAGGGGGGTAGGACGTCAAACTGGCCGACTTGGAGCAGGAGAGGCACCACAGGACATTTTAATTTCCACTGTCTATACTTTTACAAATGAATTCATAAAACTTAAACAGCATGACCAGGAAGGATTAAGGATTCATACTCATAGCAGTGGAAGCTCAAAAACGTAACAAAACACATTTTTTTTACATGTGAAATTTCATCATTTTTTCTCTTACTACTGGCTGCATTTGTTGCTATAGGTACACTTTTCTTCCTAAGTAAGAGAGATTCTTCTTTGACTTTTGCACAGCATACAAACCATAGTTACAGGTATATGAAACTCTAGAAGTTATTTAATTTATGAAAAAAGAATTAACTGTTACATTTTAAACTTCATTTTTAGAAAAAACTCAAGTTTTATAGTTAATTATCTCAATTTTTCTACTGTTTTTTAATAGATTTGGAAAATTCTTGAGTTTTATACACCTGTAACTACTGTTTGTGTGCTATGAAAAATTCTTCTAAGAATCTCTCTTACTTAGGAAGAAAAGTGTACCTATAGCAACAAATGCAGCTAGTAATAAGCGAAAAAATGATGAAATTTCATATGTAAAAAAAGGTATTTTGCTACGTTTTTGAACTTCCACTGAGATGAGTGTGAGTCCTCAATCCTTCCTGGTCATGGTGACAAAGCTTTATGAATTTATTTGTAAAAGTATAGACAGTAGAAATTAAAATGTCCTGTGGTGACTCTCCTGCTCCAAGTCGGCCCGTTTGACGTCCTACCCCCCTTAAAAACCGCTGTTATTTGCGAACTATTTTAGTGAGACAGGCAATATTAAGATTTTATCGGCTAAAAGGTATCGTCATTCCACGTACTAGACTAGAGCACCAATAAACGTCTCAGACTTCTGCACCTTATTCTCGACGGAGATTAACAAACTTTTCCTATTAAAATTTACAGTTAGGTGCAATCTGTTCTGACACTGATAATGTTATTAGCGTTTAATAAATTTCAGAAATCAATGACAGTAGCACATTTAGTCACTGGCTAAACCGCCTACCACCGAACGTTGTCCAAAAGGAAACACATAGAGACAGTGAAGCTCAAGTAAAGGTACAGGGAAGGTTGACCACACCTGTATATAATACAGGATATCCCACATAATTCTGCCACCTCATATATTTCCGAAACGAATCAATATGTGTAAAATGCAATTGGCCATGCATGTACTTATGTCATGACTCACGCAATGAGCGGGAAAGCACAATTCATAAATGTAAACAAACTTCACTTTCAACTGAAAGCTACGTTTCTTAAATTGAACGTCTAAGTGTTTTTCTACAAAAATGAAAGATAGAGGTACAGTTGGTGACGGAAGACTTGTTTTCATTGCTCTGAACATCACAACTTCTGAAATATGTAGACTTTTAAAGGATGGCGATGGCGTCTAATTTTGCCGTAATGCTCAGAACTAGGGTCGCCTACAGTGGCTTTAGGACAGCGTAGGCCACCCGCATTACGGCAGAAACTGGGGCACCGTTTCCATTATTTAAAGTCTAAGTATTCCAGAAGGCATAAGGTTTAGAGTAGTGCAATCAGGTGTACCATCACTCACTGTACCTCTACTTTTAATTTCAGTACAAAAACATAATGTGACATAAAAAAACTAAGTTTTGTTGAAAGTGACGATTTTTTGCTAGTAAGGATTGTTCATTCCTGAAAAAGATGAATCACTGACCAGTTACATTTTTCACGTTTTGTTTCGTTTCGGAAATATATGAAATGGCAAAGTTAGGTCGGACACCGTGCATCGCACAAGTTCTCAGTTTCCATAAAACTAATATACTTGTTTTAGTCTGATTGTGCTGCTGAATTTTGTCTCCTTGTGATTAACATGTCGCCTCAAGTATGCTTAAACATTACCTCCACCATTTTAGTCTTTGTATGTCCATCTTTTCACAGACGGTTGCAGGACCTCGGCTATTCAATACCAATACAGTTGTGTCTAGTTGGTGTGAAGAATGGCAGCTAGCTCTAACTGTGGAAAAATTTAAGTCAATGCGGGTGATCGGTTACGGTATTACGCACATCAAAAAAAGTTTTGCATCTCCTTGGTTCCCAGAGCTCCTGAAGATAGACGTTGACTGTGGATGCTGTATCACAGACACAGTCCCTTTGACTGTTCAGAGATGTCACTAGACCCGACCAAAGAAGTAAACAACCATGCATGAGCAGCGCCTATTAGACAGAGGGGATCCGACAGCCGATCAGTTCCAGTCATTCCACCAGGAAGGAGGTTTACGGCTCGTGTTGTCTGTAGTTCAACCATGCTTAGACGGTCAAGGGAAGTGTCCAGGCGTCTCGGAGTGAGCCAAAGCGATGTTGTTCGGACATGGAGGAGATACAGAGAAACAGGAACTGTAGATGACACACCCCGCACAAGCCGCCCAAATGCAACTACTGCAATGTATGACGGCTACCTACGGATTATGGCTCGGAGGAACCCTAACAGCTACGCCACAATGTTGAATAATGATTTCCGTGCAGCCATAGGACATCGTGTAACGACTCAAACTGTTCGCAATAGGCTGCATGATTAGCACCTGCACTCCCGACGTCCATAGCGAGGTCCATATTTGCAACCACGACACCATACAGCGCGGTACAAAAATGGAAATGAACGTACGGTATCGTGGACCGGGAGTCTCCCAGTAGGGGATGTTCGGCCGCCGACGGCAATTACTTATTGCATTCGACGCCACAGTGTGCAACTTGTGCGCTGGAGATGGGGATGAAATGATGATGAGGACAACACAACACCCAGTCCCTGAGCGGAGAAACTCTCCTGCCCCAGCCGGGAATCGAACCCGGTGGCATTCCGCCTCGCTGATCACTCAGCTGGGCCATCCACGTGCCGAATGGACCGCTCAGGATTGGCATCACGTTCTCTTCAACGATGAATGTCGCATATGCCTTCAACAAGACAGTCATTGGAAACGTGTTTGGAGACAACCCGGTCAGGCTGAACGCCTTAGACACACTCTCCAGCGGGTGCATCAAGGTGGAGGTTCCCTGCTGTTTTGGGGTGGCATTATGTGCGGCCGACGTACGCCGCTGATGGTCATGGCAGTCCCGTAACAGCTTTACGATACGTGAATGCCATCCTCTGACCGATAGTGCAACCATTTAGGCAGCATATTGGCGAGGCATTCGTCTTCATGGACGTTAATTCGCGCCCCCATCGTGCACATCTTGTGAATGACTTCCTTCAGACTAGCGACATCGCTGGACTACAGTGTTCAACATGTTCTCCAGAAATGAGCCCTGTCTAACATGCCTGGGATAGGTTGGAAAGGGCTGTTTATGGACGACGTGATTCACCAACCACTTTGAGGTATCTACACCGAATCGACGTTGAGATCGATCTGGGCCAACAGTGCCTTGACGAACTTGTGGATAGTATGCCACGACGAATAGAGGCATGCATCAATGCAAGAGGACGTGGTACTGGGTATTAGAGATTCCGGTGTGTACAGCAATCTGGACCATCACTTATGAAGGTCTATGATAGTACAACATGCAACGGGTGTTTTTCATGAGCAATAAAAAAGGGTGGAAACGATGTTTATGTTAATCTATATTCCAATTTTCTGTGCAGATTCCGGAACTCTCGGAACCGAGGTGACGCAAAACTTTGTTTGATGTGTTTTAGTGTCCTGGTTCACGCAGTCAAGTCTCTTCAATATCTGGGCTTAACGTTGCGAAGCGATATGAAATACACTCCTGGAAATGGAAAAAAGAACACATTGACACCGGTGTGTCAGACCCACCATACTTGCTCCGGACACTGCGAGAGGACTGTACAAGCAATGATCACACGCACGGCACAGCGGACACACCAGGAACCGCGGTGTTGGCCGTCGAATGGCGCTAGCTGCGCAGCATTTGTGCACCGCCGCCGTCAGTGTCAGCCAGTTTGCCGTGGCATACGGAGCTCCATCGCAGTCTTTAACACTGGTAGCATGTCGCGAACGCGTGGACGTGAACCGTATGTGCAGTTGACGGACTTTGAGCGAGGGCGTATAGTGGGCATGCGGGAGGCCGGGTGGACGTACCGCCGAATTGCTCAACACGTGGGGCGTGAGGTCTCCACAGTACATCGATGTTGTCGCCAGTGGTCGGCGGAAGGTGCACGTGCCCGTCGACCTGGGACCGGACCGCAGCGACGCACGGATGCACGCCAAGACCGTTGGATCCTACGCAGTGCCGTAGGGGACCGCACCGCCACTTCCCAGCAAATTAGGGACACTGTTGCTCCTGGGGTATCGGCGAGGACCATTCGCAACCGTCTCCATGAAGCTGGGCTACGGTCCCGCACACCGTTAGGCCGTCTTCCGCTCACGCCCCAACATCGTGCAGCCCGCCTCCAGTGGTGTCGCGACAGGCGTGAATGGAGGGACGAATGGAGACGTGTCGTCTTCAGCGATGAGAGTCGCTTCTGCCTTGGTGCCAATGATGGTCGTATGCGTGTTTGGCGCCGTGCAGGTGAGCGCCACAATCAGGACTGCATACGACCGAGGCACACAGGGCCAACACCCGGCATCATGGTGTGGGGAGCGATCTCCTACACTGGCCGTACACCACTGGTGATCGTCGAGGGGACACTGAATAGTGCACGGTACGTCCAAACCGTCATCGAACCCATCGTTCTACCATTCCTAGACCGGCAAGGGAACTTGCTGTTCCAACAGGACAATGCACGTCCGCATGTATCCCGTGCCACCCAACGTGCTCTAGAAGGTGTAAGTCAACTACCCTGGCCAGCAAGATCTCCGGATCTGTCCCCCATTGAGCATGTTTGGGACTGGATGAAGCGTCGTCTCACGCGGTCTGCACGTCCAGCACGAACACTGGTCCAACTGAGGCGCCAGGTGGAAATGGCATGGCAAGCCGTTCCACAGGACTACATCCAGCATCTCTACGATCATCTCCATGGGAGAATAGCAGCCTGCATTGCTGCGAAAGGTGGATATACACTGCACTAGTGCCGACATTCTGCATGCTCTGTTGCCTGTGTCTATGTGCCTGTGGTTCTGTCAGTGTGATCATGTGATGTATCTGACCCCAGGAATGTGTCAATAAAGTTTCCCCTTCCTGGGACAATGAATTCACGGTGTTCTTATTTCAATTTCCAGGAGTGTAGAACGAGCATATGAGAACTGTGATAGGGAAGGCGAAGGGTGGACTTCTGTTTATTGGGAGAATTTTATGAATGAGTAGTTCAACTGTAAATGATACCGTATTCTTGAGTACTGCTCTTGTGTTTGAGATCTGTAGCAGGTCGGATTGAAGAAAGACATCCAAGCGATTCATAGTTGGGCTGCTAGATCTATTATCGGTAGGTTGGATCTTGGTTGTTGTAAAATATGTTAAGGAATTTGCCGGCCGAAGTGGCCGTGCGGTTAAAGGCGCTGCAGTCTGGAACCGCAAGACCGCTACGGTCACAGGTTCGAATCCTGCCTCGGGCATGGATGTTTGTGATGTCCTTAGGTTAGTTAGGTTTAACTAGTTCTAAGTTCTAGGGGACTAATGACCTCAGCAGTTGAGTCCCATAGTGCTCAGAGCCATTTGAACCATTTTTTGTTAAGGAATTTTCGAAAACTTAACTCGGAAATTAATTTGTAAACCAAGCGGCTTTAGTATTTTCATGAGAACTTGTTTTCAAAATATTTTATGCTTTTGTGTTATATTAATCGTTCCTTGAGAAATCCTTTTGATTTCTTAGCGAAGGTCAGTACTCTTACATAACTGAAAAATCACGGTCCAGTCACCTGCTACGTTCTAATTCGCCATGTAACTCTCATGCGGCAGGCAATTGCGCTAGTAGTGGAAGGTAAATAAAATGTCTGGGGGACGCGGAAAACAGTGTAGTCGCACTGGTAATGCAATTTATCTGACGTCCAAAAGGTCATCATGATTGGCTTTCGGGCCAAGGGTGGAAGCATTTCGAAACGGCTAAATTTGTAAACTAGTCACGCGTTTCACCATGATTAAAGTATGCTTTGCATGGCAAACTATCCAAAATCGGCGCAAAGGCAACTGTGGTACCCATGGGCCATAGATAACAGAAGTGAACAACAGTTACGGAGATGTGTACAGGCGTAGTGACGTGAAACTGTTGAGCAACTGACCACCCAGATCAACCTAGATACTACGAACAGTGGCCCCACAACGACCGTTCAGGGGAAGTTGCTGCATACGGGCCACCACAGCAGGTACTTGGGTCATGCATCCATCCATGCTGATTGCCATTCAGTGGCGATCAAAGCTGGAATTTGCAGTCCAGTGCCGCAACTGGGCGTTCAGCGAGTGGCGAGAGGTGGTCTTTTCAGGTGAATCAAATTTTAAGCTCCATTGACGTGAAGCGCCTGAAAGCAGATACCCTGCTTGTCTTTAGAAGGGTCCTGGCCGGAGAAGGGAGCGTTAAGGAGGATTCACACTTAACGGAACGTCACCGTCACGTTTTGGACCGCCGACGGTCAGAGAAATTTCTGAGCATTCACACGAGACGGCACGTCAACGTCGACACAACGTCGTGTGATGGTTCATAATACACTCGCCAGAGGCGCTTTTGTAGTATATTGGTTTATTATCGGCATAGTTTCGGATCTTCATAAAATGCCAAAATTTGTTAATAAAGTTGTTAATAAAGAGCTTACCTGGATTCTTATTTCACTTAGATGAAGGAAAAAATCACGTTCTTATTCCGGATACAGGTATTACCGAAAAAGTTTCATATAAATTATCAGTGAGCTATTCATTCATTTACTATGATGCTGTTCTTCATAGGAAACATGTCTAATAGGACACACCAGATTTTGGCTGCCTACAACACTACTGAAATTTTAAATCTAAATAGTATAACCAGATAAGCTTCTGTTCCTTCATATGTAACAGTAGCTCTCATTCAGAACAGTAATTCATATCATAGTAAAATATTGGTTGTCATTGAAAGGGCTTAACATGATTAATAAGTATATATTCGTCTCTCACCTCCTTCCTCCCCCCCCTCCCCCCCCCCCAAACACACACACACACACACACACACACACACACACACACACCATCAAAAAATAAGAAAGCCTAGCCTAACCAAAACCCAGAAAGAAAATTTCTTGTAAATTTCATGTTAAGTCACCTCTGACTTGGCTGCTTGGTTCTCTAAAATTCTAGTCATCAGCATAAATAAGTCACAAACACAACAAAAAATACTTTGGGTGTAACAGGTGATTGTTTACAATATTTGGTTGTTAATACAGAACTACACTGTGAAGAGACTTTTTATTTAATCAACTTATACATAGAAGTGCTTCCAAACTGTGTAACAAACAGCACTGTTCACGATGTATCACTATTAATATTTTCACACACTTGATCCCTTTCTAGATCAGACACTATTCTGTAAATTTCGTCTTTAGCTTGTATTTGCCGCAATGGGGACAATCTCTTTATACTGGCACATATCCCTGAAAGAAAACTGTCAATGTGATCTTTCTTTGGCTGTGTCGCTAGAATATAATTCATCAGAGAAGCAGATGCAGAGTCTGTAGTTCTCCTCTTATTGCCACTTTGACTACGCTTTTACATGACAGGCCTGCTTGTTTCTGACCTCAAATCACTGTTATTTTCAATGTCCGGAATAGGTGATGACACCGCACTGTTTGATTCATCCTCTGAACAAATATCAACAGTTATGTTAGAAACTGTTTCCCGCTCCAGCATGTATGGGCGCAGGAAGGCCATAATCTCCTCATACTTCCATGGCTTCTTGGGTATGGCAGCTTGTCCGCTCTTTGTTTTTTTTAATAACACATTTATTAAATTGGTCTCTCACAAGGGGAGGCCGCCAATTGTGAAATTCAGTTCCGATTCATACTGCGCATAATAGAAGCTCATGGCCAGAGGTGTAATGTGGCAAAGCACCGAGATGCACTTCTCAGCCGTTGTCGAGAAAATCGACAGTTAAAAGAAACCGTCGCGGTGAAATACTCTCTACGATTAATGATCTTCTACAGCGTCGTGGCGCAGTGGTAAGCGCTTGGGTTCGTAATGCGAAGGTCGCCGGATCGAATCTCGCGCCATGCAAATTTTTTTTTAGTATTTGTTTTTTGTAATTCAAATGTGTGTATACATACACACACACTCATACATACATATATCAGTTGCAACAATTATGCATATAATAAGTTGTTGAAAGTCGTTTGTCTCGGAAAAACTGGCGACTTCGAACACCATTATGTTTTCCGCAAACAAAGTTGTATTTCACAAATGTTATTGTCTTCATAATGTTAACCATGTATAGTTAACGGAAGACGTAGAAACGATATTCCGAAACTAATAAGTATAGCGTAAGTCAAACGTTCGAATTAGAATAGAGACTCCACGAACACAAATTTGCTGTGGCAGGTATGAAATATAAACTCCGATACTCGCTCGTTACACTTGAAGGACAGATGTTGAATTGGCCGAAACGAGCCGCCTTATAACAGCGTAGTTGCCTGCTTACTTCGAAAGAAGGTAGATGCGGCCCCTAGCGCAACTTATAACATCGTCGAAAATCAGTGCGGATGTGAGAGCTTTGGTACACCCTGTTAAACAAACGGAAAATTGGAGACGGTACAATTGGAGAGCGACCCGCCTTCACCAACATGCATAAGCAATTCATTAATAGTTTATATATATATATATATATATATATATATATATATATATATATATATATATATATATATATATTTGAATTAAAAAATACTAATAATAAAAAAAATTTCATGGCGCGAGATTCGATCCGGCAACCTTCGGATTGCGAACCCGAGCGCTTACCGCTGCGCCACGACGCTGTAGAATATATCTAATCGTAGAGAGTATTTCACCGCAACGGTTTCTTTTAACTGTCGATTTTCTCGACAACGGCTGAGAAGTGCATCTTGGTGCTTTGCCACATTACATCTCTGGCCATGAGTTTTTATTATGCGCAGTATGAATCGAATCTGAATTTCACAATTGGCGGCCTCCCCTTGTCAGTGACACCCATCGTCGTTTGCATTCAGGGCCTGAAATAAGACAACATATACAGCTGTTAATAGAGTGCATGGAGTAGTCTAACGCTTTTTCAAAAAATAATTAGGGACTTCCCAAACTTTTAACGGGGACACAAACACGGTTTGCTTTCATTTATTTTTACAACAGCTTCCCAATAATATGAGGTACTTTTCATTTGCTATGCTTTTAATCAGCACATAGGTAATCGACACCATTTCTTGGAAATCATCCAGGTTTTCATGAGTAAACACTCTCTACAAAATGTTCAATTACAGCCTACACAAAGCTGAAGAAACTTTGTAAGCCGTATCTAGTAATTTACAAAACTGCTAACAAACATATTTGTATCCTGTGATCTTTTTCTAGCTCCAAATATATATGAGAATAAGGTAAGAGATTCTTTACGTACTAGGTACAAGAATGACTGTCCATTTATTTCCTTTTCACATGAATCAATGTAGTAAGTGATTGTATATTCTGTCATCCCATTAAAAGGTTTTTTGGTGATTACCCAGTCACAATGTGTCTGTTTTACATAAAAGAAGTGTTGTTTCATTCTGATCAAACGTATAGAGCAATAACACTTTCGTAATTTAAAGAATACGAGTGATCCAAGTGCATTGCCGGATTTTCTATATGGTGTGTTATTTACATAAATATTAAATTAGTGCAATATTTCGAAATTATAGCAACAGTGTTACATTAGATACGATATATTTTACTTTGAGGCTTTATACACTGTACAGCACAAAAGTGTCTGCTAAATTACTTTGTGCTACTCCCTCAGATAAATACTGGAAATATACAGCCCAATAAAACTGACTGGAACTATTCTCCGTTACGTGTATACAGCATCCACGTGCAGTACATAATTTAAAGATCCTGAAATGCTAGGTGCACGTCAATACAACATAAATTCGGTCAACACCAGTGTATTTACGTTGCTCGAGTTTGTAAGTTTTAAAAAACACCTTGTACAGTATATAATGTTTTTACCATGGAACGCTGCACACGGTACTCCACTCAAATATTCATCGTTGTAGCGAAAACTTTCGCATATACTAACTACGTACCACTTAACAATCCTTAGTAGAAAGTGAAATTAAATTGCGTTTCATTTACGTAGACGCCCCACCTCTTCTCCAATTTCCTTCCACAGTGTTTCTTTCCAAACGGAATCACTATATCTCCTATCAGTCATATTATATAGCTCTGAATGAGAACGAACTAATTCAATCAAATACTCGTCGAACTCTATTATCTAAACAAAATAATAAATACAATAGAAAACACCGAAACTTACTTGTAATTAGAATAAATAACAAAGAGAAACTCGGAACTATAAAAAATTGATTCTTACATGTTAGGTACAAGCAAAGTTTTCGAACCACATCTACCTAACCTCACTCTTTCCAAAATATATAAACAGGAGCCGAGTAAAAACATGGAGGCAGTCCTTCGAAAACCAGAGATTTACATCACGTCAACTCACCGTCATGACGGGAAACATTCTCCGAAAGAATGCGTGACGTTGACGTGACGGAGACGTTCCGGGACGCTGACGTCGAGAGTGAACACAGCCATTAGAAACACAGGGATGAATGTTTTGACGTGCCTGACGTGACGGAGACGTTCCGTTAAGTGTGAATCGACCTTTATGGTGTAGGGAATGTGTTCTTGTCATTCCATGAGTGATGTACTTATTCTGGAAGGCAGAATGTGTCAACATAAATATCCATCTATCCTTGGAGACCACGTCCGCTTCTACACGCAGTTTGTTTTCTCTCGCGCACGATAGCATCTACCAGCATGACAGTCCAACATGTCCCACAGCTGCCTTGGTTCGAAGACAACCATCATGATTTTACTGTACTCCCCCGGCCGCCAAACTCCCCGGATATAAGCCGAGTCGAGAATCTTTGGGACAACCTCGATCGGGAAGTTTGCGATAAGGATAGTCGGCCGAGAAACCCAATGCAGCTGACCGCGGCACTGGAGTTGGCATAGCTCCACATCCCTGTTGGTACATTCCAGAAACTCAGTAACGCTCTGCCGGCAAGTCTTGCAGCGATCCGTGGTGCAGAAGGTGGTTATTCGGGCTTTTGACAGGTAGTCACATTAATACGAGTGCTATCCAGAAAGTAAGGTCCGATCGGTCGCGAAATGGAAACCATAGTGAAATTCCAGGTTCAAATGGCTCTGAGCACTATGGGACTTAACAGCTATGGTCATCAGTCCCCTAGAACTTAGAGCTACTTAAACCCAACCAACCTAAGGACATCACACACATCCAAGCCCGAGGCAGGATTCGAACCTGCGACTGTAATGGTCGCGCGGTTCCAGACTGTAGTGCCTAGAACCGCTCGGCCACCCCGGCCGGCTGAAATTCCAGAATGTGATTTTCACTCTGCAGCCGAGTCTGCGCTGATATGAAACTTCCTGGAAGATTAAAACTGTATGCCGGGACCTTTGGCTTTCGTGGGCAAGTGTTCTGGTGGTGGTGGTGGTGTGTTGGGGTTTTTGGGCGCTCAACATCGAGGTCATCAGCGCCCTGACACACATTTAAAAGAAACAAATGTGGACAGACCTAAGAAAACTAAAGCACACACTCAAACAAAGCAGGAAAAGAAGGAAAATGCTACCTAAGAAAGTAAAACCTAAGGAAAGGGGAAACATAGCAACAAGAATGTCACAGGAAATTGTTATTGGATGGCCACTTACATATAATATGGGCGAGCTTGTCACACAGTGAGCAAATTAAAATCCTCTCCCTAAAATCTTTGTAAAAACATTTGACATGGCACGGCAAGTGTTCTAACCGACTCCACTACCCAAGCACGACTCACGACCCGTCCTCACAGCTTCCATTCTGCCAGTACCTCGTCTCCTACCTTCACCTGCCAGGAAGTTTCATATCAGTGCACACCCCTCTGCAGAGTGAAAATATCATTCTGGAAACATCCCCAAGGCTGTGGCTAAGCCATGTCTCCGCAGTATCATTTCTTCCAGGAGTGCTAGTTCTGCAAGGTTCGCAGAAGAGCTTCTGTGAAGTTTGGAAGGCAGGAGACGAGGTACTGGCAGAACTGAAGCTTTGAGGACGGGTCGTGAGTCGTGCTTGGATAGCTCAGTCGGTAGAGGACTTGCATGCGAAAGGTAAAGGTCCCGAGTTCGAGTCTCGGTCCGGCACACAGTTTTAATCTGCCAGGAAGTTTCACAGTGAAATTAAAAATGTTTTATATGCAACACCTGGCTACACCTTCCAGCTACTTCACTACATAGTCGCCGTTCCGAGTTAGACAACTGTCGTAGTGTAATACCATCTTTCCTATACCATTGTCATGGAAGATAGTTGCCTGTGATTTCTGGCAATTGTCTACGCTGGTCTGCTGCTCGTTGCCTGTGTGGAAATGTCTTCATAGCGAGTAGCTCGTATGAGCAGACACGAAAATCAGAGAGCCAAGTACGGGTTAATGGTGGGTGATCGAACATTTTCCACCGAAAAGGCTGCAAGAGCGTCCTCATTGTGACTGCAGTGTACGGCCAAGAATTGTCACTAAGAAGGAAATGCGTGACAGTTACGTTGTGTGGGCTGCATGAAATCAGGCGAAATCGGTCACCGGTACTCATACTTGGCGGGAGACGTTGCTTTCTTGGCATCTTTGCTTAGTCACTGTGAGATCAGAACTGAAAAGAACGACGTGACGCGATCGACGATCCTACTACAGACACTCTCCAGCACATCTATGGAAAACCTCATCGGATTTTCACTGTGGTTTCCATTTCGCGATCGATGGGACCTTACTTCCCGAATAGCCCTTGTATGACTGAACGCTTTATAAGGGTTGCATGATCGGGCTTTCTTTAAGTACATCGTCATTGCAACGTACTTTGTTGTACAGAAAGAGTACAAAAATGTTGATCCCCAATTCCCATATGGAAATATATGGGAATGAATACACATCTGGGACAGGACAGTTGTACAAGAGCAACCAAACGCTATTTTGTATTGCAAGCACCTGCCGATGAGGAGCATGGAACAAGTGTGTGGTAGTGGAATACTCAACGTCAGTTGTCAAGAACATCAATAATACGTTGCAACAGAGAATTTTTCATTTCGTGGCCCATGGATTCCCTAACGCCAATGTAGGTTGTATACTCTTCCCCCCCGCCTCACCCCATCTTCGTCCCCCCGCCCTCGCCCCGTCTTTGTCCCCCCCCCCCCCCCCCCCGCCTCCGCCTCACCGAAGTACACTGCGTATCGGCTTACGGAGTACAGCATAACTAACAACCTGCCATGGAGTTTCACGAGTAGCACTAGGTATCTACAGCCAGATGACTTAAAGAAGGTAGAAGAAGAAGATAGAGGAAGGTAGACAGATATATAGACAAATAGAAGACACATATACAAATGGCAAGGAATGCCTCTCCATTGTATGACGTTATTGAATTTCGTTAACAATGTTTCCGTTTGTTTTAAAAAATGGTTACGAACACACAAGAGAATGAAAATGTTGAAGCTGTTTGGTTTTCAATTTTGCTTTAGAGCTAAGTACTGAAAAATTCGTTAATTTGTGTTTCAACAGACAAAGTCATACAGTTATTGTCTCTACATATAACAGTGGATGGAATTTTCAATTTCGTGCTTATCGAGAAAAAAACACGTAAATAAATGAACATTCACTAAAATTTCATTTTCACAACGAAGAAAACTCAGTGTATCCTTTAATTTCTCTAGACGATGCAATATTTTGAGGAGTGTATCCATTTTTGAAGTTACGAGATAGAAACAAGGAAACCGGAAAAGAATATAATGGAATCGTTTAAGATGTGTTGCTACTGAAGGAGGTTGAAAATTATATGGACTGATACATTAGGGAATGAGAGGATTCCGTTCAGAATTGACGAAGAAACGAACACATGGAAAACGATGGTAAGCGGGAGGGACAGGATGACAGGACAGTTGTTAAGAGAATAGTACTGTCGTACTAAGGAGAGCTGTAGAGAGTAAAAACTGTACAGTACGAGAGAGATTTGAATAAATTCAGCGAATAATTCATGACGTTGGCTGACAGAGCTACTCTGGTATGAAGAGTTTGGCATGAGGGAGAATTTCGTGGTGAGATGCATCAAACCAGTCAAAATACTCATGACAAAAAATTCAGTAAAAATAAGGTAAGAGAGATTAGGAAATGTACAGAGCCATATAAATATCCTTCTCTCAGTGCGTAAAAGGAATAGGACAGAAAATCAATAACGATGCAATGAACTTACGCCATGAAATTTTCCGTGTCTAGTGCGGTCTGCAAGGCTTCTCTTACATTTACTTTTCCTCCTTTCACTACAATACAGTACAGTTTTTTGTAGCGTTGGGTGGAATCGCAGGACGTGAAAGAAAGGACGCTTTCTTCTATAGAAGCGCCGCGATGGCTTGCACTATCATCCCAACTATCCCTGGAGCGGCACGATGTAAATAGAGCGCAAAGTTCAAAGCAAGGTCGCCGGCGCTATTTCAGGGCTCTTTATTCAGAGACGCTTTTTGTGCGATGCCACTATGGTGCCCGAGGCGGGTCCATGTCTCAAGAATGCGACGCTCGGAGTCGTTACAGAGGAGGCTCGGCCCACAGCTGCCGTGCACAGTGTGATGAAGCTGAGGAAGAAGCTCGCAGGTGTCACTAGCATACAAGAGCAAGGTGCAGGCTAGACGTCCCGGCACTCAGAAGGCGATAATATCGATGAAAATTTATTTCAAATATTTTATGTAGGCAATGCGGATCAGCTTTAAGGCCAAGTTCTCAATCAAATGAGCAAAAAATAGGCAATGGAAAGACACACAGAAGATCTGTTTTGATATTATGATTGATCAAACTTTGAACTTTATTTTAGATTTTCAGCACAAAAAATGGCGCCCCCAGTTACGGTTTGATCAAGCGCCTGCGAGTTTGAAGTACGGAGACTGCGTGCAGTGTAAGCCCTCAGGAGTTATCTGAAATCAAAAATGGATAACAGCAGTCGATACTACATTTAATTTACGGGTGTTTATACCTAACCACAATAAAATAACTTTAAATTGGCCGGCCGAAGTGGCCGAGCGGTTCTAGGCGCTACAGTCTGGAATCACGCGACTGCTATGGTCGCAGGTTCGAATCCTGCCTCGAGCATGGATGTGTGTGACGTTCTTAGGTTAGTTAGGTTTAAGCAGTTCTAAGTTCTAGGGGACTGATGATCTCAGAAGTTAAGTCCCACAGTGCTCAGAGCCATTTGAACCATTTAACCTTAAATTTAACGATATGGTGCTAACTCGAACTTTGAGTACGATTTTTGAGGGTTTGTTTCACACTTTATGGGTTTACAAAAAACAATTAATATTAACAAATTTCATATATTATAGGTATTTGCTCCCAAGAGAAGTGTTTAACTTTCGAGGGTCAAAGGTAGACTTTATTAAGTTAAACCTTTTTTATTTTATGCAGCACGCGGTTTTGAAAAACCGTTTAGTCCCAAATTCAAGGACCATATATCAACCCTTCCTCTAACCTGAATTGTTCCTAGAGAGAAAGTCTCTCGTTACTCTTGGCGAGAAAAGCCGATCTGGCAGAGTTGGATACGCTGTGTTCGGCATCTTGCATGCGTTTTCGTCAGTTTTTTCTTCGAATATGTTTGCATGCATACCGCAATATAAATCATTTTGTGAACGTGCGTCACAGAACGACAAGTTTTCTACCTGAGCCGGGCGTCTCCGGTTGAGATCGTCCCACCGAGGCCGTGACAATGGCTTCGAACAATGGGCGGAAAAAACTTTTGTAACGCACGGATTGAAAAACGTTTTCGTCCCAACATTTTAGACGCATATACCTTTCAAAAAAGGCAATAAGAAAAAATATCGAATTTTCGGTCATTTTGAATGAGGCCCTGGCCTTAATAAAGGTTTGGAAGTGCTTAATGCAGTACACATGTATTTTTATTTTCATTTCAGCAGTCGATTTTGGTCACAATCTAACCATCCGATGCCCTGAAAATACATATTTAACTGTGCATTTCACAAGGCATTAGGGTTGTTCCAAGCGTATTGATAGATTGAATTGGAAGGCAGAAATACACCTCCGCTAATGTCAAAAAAATGGTTCAAATGGCTCTGAGCACTGTGGGGCTTAACATCTGTGGTCATCCGTCCCCTAGAACTTAGAACTACTTAAACCTAACTAACCTAAGGACATCACACACATCCATGCCCGAGGCAGCATTCGAACCTGTGACCGTAGCAGTGACGCGGTTCCAGACTGAAGCGCCTAGAACCGCACGGCCATACCGGCCAGCCCCGCTAATGTCACTAGTCACACCATCTATATGTACAGGCTGACACAAAAGTCCGTTAACATTTGAAAATTCAATACTTCACGGAATAATGTGTTTGGAGTGTACAGTGCACGAAAATTAACACACATGTTTGTAATGACATTGTGATTTATTGAAAGCAAAACAAAGCGCATGAAATGACCAATGGATAGTGCTTCTTGTGATACAAAAGCAACAATTAACGCAACATTTGATTTTTAGCAAAGATGATGCTATTTATAATAAATCCTCATCAAAATATGTGTGCAAGAGATCTTTCACACATCTAGCACTGTGGGAAGCACCATTTTGCGTAAAAGTGGTACCATCCCAGGCTAGGGATGATGCGATGTTGTAACATATCGGTGTATCTCGCACTCATCACGCTGATAATCTGAAAAGCAGCGCCCCGCATTTCTTGGAAGAGGAAGGGTCCGGTAACGATTTATGTGGTAAATCCGCACTACACCGTGACTTTCTCGCCACGCAACGGGTTTTCCACAACGGTTCTATGATATTCGGCAGCCCCAGTTCTGTACGAGGTGCATTCAAGTTCTAAGGCCTCCGATTTTTTTTCTCTGGACTGGAAAGAGATAGAAACATGCGCATTGTTTTAAAATGAGGCCGCGTTCATTGTCAATACGTCCCAGAGATGGCAGCACCGTACAGCAGATGGAATTTTACCGCCAGCGGTGAGAATGAGAACTGTTTTAAATACTTAAAATGGCGACGTTTTCCTTACTTGAACAGCATGCAATCGTTCGTTTTCTGAATTTGCGCGGTGTGAAACCAATTGAAATTCATCGACAGTTGAAGGAGACATGTGGTGATGGAGTTATGGATGTGTCGAAAGTGCGTTCGTGGGTGCAACAGTTAAATGAAGGCGGAACATCGTGTGACAACAAACCGAAACAACCTCGGGCATGCACAAGCCGGTCTGACGACATGATCGAGAAAGTGGAGAGAATTGTTTAGGGGGATCACTGAATGACTGTTCAACAGATCGCCTCCAGAGTTGGCATTTCTATAGGTTCTGTGCACACAATCCTGTATGACGACCTGAAAATGCGAAAAGTGTCATCCAGGTGGGTGCCACGAATGCTGACAGACGACCACATGGCTGCCCATGTGGCATGTTGCCAAGAAATGTTGACGCACAACGACAGCATGAATGGGACTTTCTTTTCGTTGGTTGTGACAATGGATGAAACATGGATGCCATTTTTTAATCCAGAAACAAAGCGCCAGTCAGCTCAATGGAAGCACACAGATTCACCGCCACCAAAAAAATTTCGGTTAACCGCCAGTGCTGAAAAAATGATGGTGTCCATGTTCTGGGACAGCGAGGGCGTAATCCTTACCCATTGCGTTCCAAAGGGCACTATGGTAACAGGTGCAGCCTACGAAAATGTTTTGAAGAACAAATTCCTTCCTGCACTGCAACAAAAACGTCCGGGAAGGGCTGCGCGTGTGCTGTTTCACCAAGACAACGCACCCGCACATCGAGCTAACGTTATGCAACAGTTTCTTCGTGATAACAACTTTGAAGTGATCCCTCATGCTCCCTACTCACCTGACCTGGCTCCTAGTGACTTTTGGCTTTTTCCAACAATGAAAGACACTCTCCGTGGCCGCACAATCACCAGCCGTGCTGCTATTGCCTCAGTGATTTTCCAGTGGTCAAAACAGACTCCTAAAGAAGCCTTCGCCGCTGCCATGGAATCGTGGTGTCAGCGTTGTGCAAAATGTGTACGTCTGCAGAGCGATTACGTCGAGAAGTAACGCCAGTTTCATCGATTTCGGGTGAGTAGTTAATTAGAAAAAAAAATCGAAGGCCTTAGAACTTGAATGCACCTCGTAGTTGAGGATGTTCACAGACCCTCGGAATGTGGAATTGACTTTCGGTCAACACGACATTAGGCAACCAATGGTCATCTTTTCCATTTTTTGGAGTGCCTACACCGAAAATGCTCTCTACGTCGTAAGGTCGATGGCTAACAGTTCACGAAGACCCTGGATTTTGTACAGACAGCAGTGGAGGGTACGCCTTAGCGCTCTCCAAACGGAAATATGTGGAATGCCGGTACGACGTGCGACTTCACGAACACTGACTTCACCATGTGGAGGTGAACCCGCTAAAGTCTACATTTCTTCCTGAACTGTCCGAGCAGCAGTAGTTGCTGTTGTGTATGGACGCCCACTACAGCGCCGACAGTTAATCAACTTTTGACTACGAACCTCGTGATCAATTTCTTCACAGCCACACTTGTCACAGTCCTTTACACGTTAGAATCGGATCGGAAAGCTGCGGTAGCGGGTTCCCCATTCAGACAATAAAGGTACATAAACAGTGCCTTTTATGGTAAAGTCAACATGCCGCAACTGCAGGCGCATCTGACTTTCCCTCTCACGAGAGTTTATTTTGTAAACAACTCCAGGGCTGCATCAGTAACGTGTTGCTGCCCAGTGCCTTCTGTTGGCCCCTTTTTGGACTCGTTTTTGGTTTTAATAAAACCCATGTCAAAAGAGGAATGTGTGTCAATTTTTACCTCTGTGCCTACATTATTCCATGAATTAGCGCATTTTCAAATGTTAACGGACTGTTGGGCCACTCTAAACATCTACATCATTGCTCTGGAAGTCACATCCAAATAGTTGCTAGGGGGTTCACAGAACGACTTTCAGGCTATTTATCGACCCGAACAGGGTATGGAAAAGATGAATATCTAAATCTTTCCGTGAGAGCTCGCATTTCTCTTACTTCATTACGATGTTAGTATCTCCCTAGCTAGGTAAGAAAGGTAAAGTTCCGCATTATGACCCTAGAAGGACCAGTCGGGTCCGACCGACCGCCGTGTCATCCTCACCAAATGGCGTCTTTGGCTGCCTGGACGGGTCTGGAGGGGCATGAGATCAACACATCACTCTCCAGGTCGTTGTGAGATTTTCGACCTTGGAACCGCTAGCAATCGGTCGAGCAGGTCCTCAGTCATCCTCGCGAGGCTGAGTGCACACTGTAGCAGTCCTCCATCTACCAAGGGAAAATTACTGCCAGTACCTGGAGTCGAACCCGGATCCTCCACGCTGACCACAGTTACGGAAGCGGACCTCTGTGTAGGTGGGAGTCAACAAATCATTTTCGCGTTCTGTGGAGAAAGACAGTGATAGAATTTCGTGAGAAGATCTCAAGTAACGAAAAATGCCTTTGCTTTAATGACTGCCACCCCAACTCGCGTATCATACCCATGCGATACAGCAAAACGAGTTGCCCTTCTTTGAGCCTTTCTGATACCCTCCGCCAGTCGTATCAGGTAGGGATGCCATCCCAGACAGCAATACTCTTGCAAGGAAAGGACAAGTGTACTGCACGCAGTCTCTTTCGTAGACTTCTTGCATCTTCTAAGTGTTCTAGCAGTAAAATGAATTGTTTGGTTTGCCTTTCCCGCAACATTTTCTTTGCGATAGTTCCAATTTAAGTTGTTCGTAAATGCAATCCGTAGTTACTTAGTTGAAACGACAACTTTCAAATTTGTAATATTTGTCGTGTAACCGAAATTTAACGGATTTAGTATTCTTGCGGAGGACCTAACACTTTGTATTATTGAGGGGCATTTGCCACTTTTTGTCTAAATCATTTCGTAATTCGTATCGATATTCTGATGACTTTACTAGACGGTAAATCACAACATCATCTGTAAACAATCTAAAGGGCTGTTTAAATTGTTTCCCAAATCGTTTATGTAGATAGGAGAAGGCCTACAACACTTCCTTAGGGAACACCATGTGTAACTTGTGTTTCAGTCTCCGTCAAGTAGTACTTTCTCACAGCAAAACTTGAACATAGTCGCACAACTGAGACGATAATCCAATGGGAACCAAAACAGAACATTTTCAGAATTTAATTCCTGCTATTGTAAGATGGACATATGGTTACGTGGCTCAAGAACGATCGGATTTTGGCTGAAACCGACTGTCAGAATAAAAATAAGTATAGTGGTGAAGGCGAAAATTTATTTATTTAGTCACAACTAGTATCAAGGCTGAAGCCTAATTATCAGGTGCTCAATTTCTTTCAAACTACTCATTAACTATCGTCGTTAGGACTATAGTGGGCGTATCATAAGTGACAACGAAACTGGCATGCGAGAATGTGTACCACAACAGAAGTAAAAACGATATATCAAACGTGTGTTCTCAAACCTGCCTTTTGATACATGATTGCGAACCTGTGAATAAGAGTCACCAGTGCCATCAGTATGAAACCTCGTCCTAGTTGGTGGAAAAGTACTTGACGTGTATATTTGTTGATTCAGTCTCCGCCTCAATGGGCACAGATTTTATCCCTGGCCCACCGTTGGGGTATGTGTTATATGTATCTTGGTCTCCAAGGTTAGCTGATGTCAGTCCTCTGGATTTATATGTCTGGGCTCATCTCAGAAATGAAGTTTACAACACACAATGAAGTGTACAAATGAAGTGTACAAGTGTACACACAAGTCTTAGCTGAGTAGGAGACCTCGAGAGGAATGTGTGTGTGTGTGTGTGTGTGTGTGTGTGTGTGTGTGTGTGTGTAAGTAGAGTTGCTAACCAGGGTTTTCCGAAATTCCTTCACAAAAGAATACTAAGGTGTGTAAGTGTACAGTTGCTAACCAGGGTTTTCCGAGATTCCTTCACAAAAGAATACTAAGAAAAAATTCCACAATTCAAATCAAGAATAACTGCCAATACGAAAAACTTTCTCCTGATAAAGGAATTTTGCTACTTAGGGAGTAAAATAACTGATGATGGTCGAAGTAGAGAGGATATAAAATGTAGACTGGCAATGGCAAGGAAATCGTTTCTGAAGAAGAGAAATTTGTTAACATCGAGTATAGATTTAAGTGTCAGGAAGTCGTTTCGGAAAATATTTGTATGGAGTGTAGCCATGTATGGACGTGAAACATGGACGATAACTAGTTTGGACAAGAAGAGAACAGAAGCTTTCGAAATGTGGTGCTACAGAAGAATGCTGAAGATAAGGTGGGTAGATCACGTAACTAATGAGCAGGTATTGAATAGGATTGGGGAGAAGAGAAGTTTGTGGCACAACTTGACTAGAAGAAGGTATCTGTTGGTAGGACATGTTTTGAGGCATCAAGGGATCACAGATTTAGCATTGGAGGGCAGCGTGGAGGGTAAAAATCGTAGAGGGAGACCAAGAGATGAATACACTAAGCAGATTCAGAAGGATGTAGGTTGCAGTAGGTACTGGGAGATGAAGAAGCTTGCACAGGATAGAGTAGCATGGAGAGCTGCATCAAACCAGTCTCAGGACTGAAGACCACAACAACAACAACGAAAAACTTAGATGCAGGTATCCTTGGTGTAGCGAAGCAGCTTCAGACACTTCAGAAAAGCAAGGCTTCCGATCCAGACTGTATGCCAGTCAGGTTTCTTTCAAAGTATGCTTATGCAATTGCTCCATAATTACCAATCATATGTAACAGCTCTCTCGTGGAAAGGGCCGTACCATGAGACTGTTCGACAAGTCACACCAATATTCAAGAAAGGCAGTAGGAGTAATACACTAAATTACAGGTCCATATCATTAACGTCGAGATGCAGCAGAATTTTGGAACAGATACTGTGCTCGAACACTATGAATCACCTCGAAGGAAACGATTTGTAAACAAATAGTCAACACGAATTCAGAAAATATCGTTCTTGTAAAACACAACTAGCTCTTTATCTTCACGAAGTAATGTAATGGGTGCTATCGACAGGGGACGACAAATTGATTCCTTATTTCTAGATTTCCAGAAGGCTTTTGACGCGGTTCCTCTCAAGCGACTTCTAATGAAATTGCGCGCTCATGAAGTATCTTGTCCATTGTGAGAATGGATTCGTGATTTCCTCTCTGAAAGGTGACAGTTTGTAGTAACCAACAGAAGGCTATCGAGTTGGCGTTCCCCAAGAAGGTGTTCAAGGCCGTTGTTCCTGAACTACATAAATGCCTTAGGAGCAATCTGAGCTTTCCCCTTGGATGGTTTGCAGATGATGCCTTTATTTACCGTCATATAATGTCATCAGATGACCAAAAAGAATTGCAAAATGATTTAGACAAGATATCCGTATGGTGTACAAAGTGGAAATTGACTCTAAATCATTAAAAGTTTGACGTCATCCTCATGAGCACTAAAAAGGAGATTCGCTAAATTTCAGTTACACGATAAATCACACAAATCTGGAGACTGTAAACTCAACTAAATACTTAGAGATTACAATTACGAATAACCCTAACTGGAACGATCACTTAGATAATGTTGTAGAGCAAGCAAACCAAAGACTACGATTTATTGGCTGAACTGTTAGATTATGTGACTAGTTTAGGAAGAGAGTACTTACAAATGTCTCTGAGCCCTATTGGTCTCTGAGCCCTAAAACTTGGAACTACTTAAACGTAACTAACCTAAGGACATCACACACATCCATGCCCGAAGCAGGATTCGAACCTGCGACCGTAGCGGTCGCGCGGTTGCAGACTGAAGCGTCTGGAACCGCTCGGCCACACGGGCCGGCAGAGTGCTTACATCTACATCTACATCCATACTCCGCAAGCCACCTGACTATGTGTGGCGGAGGGTACCTTGAGTACCTCTATCGGTTCTCCCTTCTATTCCAGTCTCGTATTGTTCGTGGAAAGAAAGATTGTCGTTATGCTTCTGTGTGGGCTCTAATCTCGCTGATTTTATCCTCATGGTCTCTTCGCGAGATATACGAGGAGGGAGCGATATACTGCTTGACTACTCGGTGAAGGTATGTTCTCGAAACTTTAACAAAAGCCCGTACCGAGCTACTGAGCGTCTCTCCTGCAGAGTCCTCCACTGGAGTTAATCTATCATCTCCGTAACGCTTTTGCGATTACTAAATGATCTTGTAACGAAGCGTGCTGCTCTCCGTTGGATCTTCTCTATCTCTTCTGTCAACCCTATCTGGTACGGATCCCACACTGCTGAGCAGTATTCAAGCAGTGGGCGAACAAGCGTACTGTAACCTAATTCCTTTGTTTTCGGATTGCATTTCCTTAGGATTCTTCCAATGAATCTAAGTCTGGCACCTGCTTTACCAACGATCAACTTTATATGATCATTCCATTTTAAATCACTCCTAATGCATACTCCTAGATAATTTATGGAATTAACTGCTTCCAGTTGCTGACCTGCTATTTTGTAGCTAAATGATAAGGGATCTATCTTTGTATGTATTCGCAGCACATTACACTTGTCTACATTGAGATTCAATTGCCATTCCCTGCACCTTGCGTCAATTCGCTGCATATCCTCCTGCATTTCAGTACAATTTTCCATTGTTACAACCTCTCGATACACCACAGCATCATCTGAAAAAAGCCTCAGTGAACTTCCGATGTCATCCACAAGGTCATTTATGTATATTGTGAATAGCAACGGTCCTATGACATTCCCCTGCGGCACACCTGAAATCACACTACGCTTGCCCGCCCTCTACGAGAGTAACACAGTGCGGTATGTGATCCGCATTAGATAGGATTGACGGAGGACGTCGAAAAAGGTCAAAGAAGGGCAGCTCGTTTTGTATTATCGCGAAACAGGGGGGAGAGTACCACAGGTTTGATGGACGAATTGGGGCGGCAGTCATTAAAACAAAGGCGTTTTTCGCTGCTGCAGGGCCTTTACCTGAGATTTCACTCACCAACTCGCTCCCCAGAGTGTGAAAATATTTTATTGCAACCAATTACATAGGAAGAAATGACGATCACAATAAAATAAGAGAAATCAGAGTTCGCGCGGGAAGATTTTATTGTTCGTTTTCCCTGCGCGCTGCCCGAGAGTGCAACGGTGGAGAAATAGTTTTAATGTGGCTCTGCCAGGCACTTAATTGTGAATTGCTGAGTAATCATGTAGATATAAATGTAGATGAGTAGTGTCACGTTTGCATTGCATGATGAAGAGAGCAGGGAGAGGATGAAACCCGTTGCCGGCACACAGCCTACCAAGGGGGCCGCAGAGCGTAACGTCCACATCCGACGGACGAATCACCAACAGTGTAGCATGCCATCACTTCATATGCAATGCGGATAGGTTTGGAATTTAATCCAGGCTATTGGCGCTAAGACTGGAGATCAGTAAGTTTACTCTGCCCTCCTCCAACCCCTTGTAGGAGAAGGCGAGGGGAAGGCAGCCGCCAGTGCGTGGCGTACCTGGGCGGTTACCTATCCGAGTACCGGCCCCGCTCGACGTTGCTTAACTTCGGTGGTCTGACGGGAACCGGAGTATTCAGTGAGGCAGGGCCATTGGCGAAAGAAATCGTAACTCAGGTGCAGAGACCGCTACGCAAATGCGTGGGCGACACGTGGATCGTGCGTGCAGTAAATTGCAAAACATTGCGTGCCGAAACTGCGTGTTAAGGTAGGCCACAGGTGAAATTTGAGCCCAATTAGATGGGAACTTAACTGAGTTTACATATCAAATTCATTTGTATTAACTACGACTATATTTGCTAGTCACGACTCTGGTGACTGGTACCACACTTTCACAGGGGTCATGCGAACGGTCATTTGCCGACCAATTATTATCGGCACGTTTTCGCTTATATTAAGGTATAATTTCACCCGTGTGAGTTTTGGGCAATAATTATGATACACCTTGTACACCAAAAAATCATACATTTGAAAATGCATACAACCAACATTCCGAATCAGCTGTTAACGGTACATAAGGGAGTTGGAAAATAAGTTTCCCCTGTCGACTGTGGTCGGAGTTGTGTGTGAAAGGAAAAGAAAGAGAATGAGACATTAAAGATAAGACATATCTTTTTCTACATAATTTCCAAGTACATTGAGACATTTTTCATACCGCTTTATAAGCTTCAAAAAGCCTTCCAGGAAAAAAATCAGGGCGTTACATACGGAAGAAGCGTTGAACGGCTTGTTTGACGTCAGCATTGCTGCCAAAACGCCTTCAGCCGTGAGTCTTCATCAAAGCGGGCAACAGATGGAAGTCAATTGGTGTGAGATCCGGACTGTAAGGCGGATGGTGTAGGCACTGCCAACCAAGAGTTGCAATATGGTTTTGCGTTTCCGTCGCCGTGTGCGCTCTCGCATTGTCATCCAACAGCAGAATGCCAGAGCTGAGAAAGCCAGGCCGCTTTTTCCGAATCAACTCATTCAATTTCGACAGAGTGGCACAGCTCCACGCACCATTGATCTACATCTACATCTACATTCATACTCCGCAAGCCAACTGACGGTGTGTGGCGGAGGGTATCTCGAGTACCTCTATCGGTTCTCCCTTCTATTCCAGGCTCGTATTGTTCGTGGAAAGAAGGATTGTCGGTATGCTTCTGTGTGGGCTCTCATCTCTCTGATTTTATCCTCATGGTCTATTCGCGAGATGTACGTAGGAGGGAGCAATATATTGCGTGACTCTTCGGTGAAGGTATGTTCTCGAAACTTCAACAAAAGCCCATATCGAGCTACTGAGCGTCTCTCCTGCAGAGTCTATCACTGCAGTTTGATGGTTGCATCCTCCACAAAGTCCAGCAGCAAAACTCCTTTGGCGTCCCAGAAAACGGTGAGTAGCACTTTACCTACAGACGGAGTGCTTTTGAACTTCTTTCCGACAGGTGATGTCAGATGTTTCCACTCCACGGATGCGGCCTTCGTTTCAAGCGTGTAATGGTAGACCCACGTTTCAACCCCCGTCACAATCCGAAACAGAAAGTCATTGCCAGATTCATGGCAACGCACGAGCTGTCCCAAGCTGAACGCCATGCGTTGTTCCATGCGTGTCGGGGTCACTTAGAGGGGCACCCATCCCGCTGACACCTTCCTGTATCGAAGAATGTCGTGGATGATCTTGTGAGCTCGCTCATGTCCGATTCCAAGTTATGCCGCTACTCCATCGATGGTGATACGCCCGTTCGCTTTAATCATGTCATCCACCTTCCCGACATTTGCATCTACAGAGTCCAGGTCTCGGTATGTCCTGCACTTGCTGACGTCCATCACTGAATTGCTGGCACCATCATCGCACCATTTGCCTCGTCAGCACACTTGACCCATACATCTCAATAAGGCGGTTATGAATATCTATGCCTGATAATCCACGTGCCCATTCATAGCGGATAACAGCTCGCACTCCCACCTCGACCATGACTCCAAAACGCACCTCTTCGTAGCTCCAGGAAAATACTGAGCGGCTGGCCTCCGCTTTGCCCAGACACTGCGACAACGCCATCTGCTTGATCGCGGTCGTCCTCTACCCAATGGTTTATCGGTGTCTTGCACGTGCCCGTTCACCTGCCGTGTCGTCTTTCGCCCATATCACACAACTCTGCCCACAGTCGACAGGCGAAACTTATTTTCCAAGTCCCCCTCGTACATAATAAGGATTATTTTGGTACGTTCAAAGAGGTGTTAACGATGAAGAGGAAGTATATTCTGCGACGAGATATTTTCTGTTTTCAGTACGTGATACCGTTAAACTTTAAAAATTGCGTCATCATTCTTTGCTCCCTATCGGTTACATAACCAGTTGTAATGTTTGTTCGTTAAATACCCATTATGTTTTAGCGGTATTTCGTTCTTTAGCATGGTCATGCAGTTTTAGTTTTCTTATTATTGCTCGCACGTCTATTTTAAATGACAAAACTATACTCTAAGACAAAAACGACGCACCTCGAATTACTTATACGAATGGGACGGAAATCGGTGAATGTCCTGTATACGTACAGAGAAACAAATGACTACAATTTCACAAAAAACTGGATGATTTATTCAAGAGTTGCACAAACTTGACACGTGAGTAACGCGTTTGTCTACTTCTGCACCTTATATAAGCTTGGCATTGGTTGATACTGCTGTTGATGTCCTCCTGGGAGATATCGTGCCGAATTCTGCTCAACTGCCATGTTAGATCTTCAAAATCCCCAGCTGGTTGGACAGACCTACCCGTAACGGTCCCAAATGTTCTCACGATCAGTTGGGGAGAGTTCCGGTGACCTTGCTGACAAAGGCAGGATTTGGCAAGCACGAACCCAAGCAGTAGCATCTCTCGCCAACGTAGGCTTACATTTCAGCAAGATAATGCCCGCCAGAGTTCCCACTGCTTGTCCTCGTGCACGCCTCAGTACACATGTATGTCATAGAGTGAACACCGCCAGAACTAATACCAAGGGCGGGAGGAACAAACGAAGAAACTATGGGTGATAACACAGCCGCGTCCGCACGTTTCCTCGCAAACGTCACCCAATACTATTAGCGTTAAAACGATATTAGTGTATGAATGGCATTAAATAAAATAGTTCTGGTTCAGAGACAAACAACAAAAGCGAAACATGCAACGTATATTGCAACTGTGAAAGGATAAAAATACTGAAAATATATAATGAAATTGTCAAGAAATAAAAATAATGGGACATAGTATAAATTATACAGGAGACTGGACATACCACAAATTAAAGATAATAGTGCAAGCTATGTCTATTACATAGAGTGCGTAATGTTATGAGTACAAGCCTTTGGATGCAGATAGTGCAACACATTGTATAAAATAAGCTACATAACCATGATGCACAAAATCGTCAGTAAAAGAGAAGTCAGCGCGACTAGTAAACACCAAAAATACTGAATATATACACAGCTGCAGAGCTACACATTAGGTGCGTAGCTGAGTAACAGTATGTTATGTATAAACCGAATAAAAGAAAAATTGAACCTACTTGTGAACATATTATACAATACGTCTCATTTGTCATGACACGCAGCCACCAAGATCTTGGGACGAGATCCGTAGATACGCTAAGATGACCAAATACGACAACCTGCTGTTGTGGAGACCCCTGGGGCACTGCAGATAGTTGCTAAACATCCATTTATATTCAAGTACAGGTTGCTCTGTGAGACTGTGGTCTGGATGTTGCAACTTGCATCTAATGGTTTACATTTCTTCCATAATGTTAAGGACCAGACATTCTGATTTTATGGGCAAGATTTCTAAGTTATTGTTACGCGAGCTGTGCATGTTGCGTGCCAAACGCACTTCTAAAGCTAACTTAGGATCACGAGTTGCGCCATGTTCTCTGAACCTAGTCTGAAAACTTCTCCCGGTCTGCTAGATATACGAGGGTTGGAACTTAAATGGTGGCAACTATTTATTCACAACCGATACAAAATACATATTTGTACCTGTTACTGTCCTTCAGAGTAGTCAGCAACGTTGTATAGAACCCGCTGCCAGCGATGTGGAAGGCGTAGTATACCGTTAGCTGAGCCTTTTCTGTTGATGGTGCGAATGGAGCGGTCTAAAGTTATGGTGATTCTCGTGTACGACTGTGATCCTAACGCATTACGCTCCTCTACGGCAGACCGTCAGTGCACAGTATTACTGTTCGTTTTTGGACCATCAACTGCGACCAGCTTTGCGAAATAAGCGGCGACACTTTCTGCGCAACCCATCCATCATTTTGCACGACAATGCGCGGGAACATACAGCGCAACTATGGCTGCTTTGTTCGGTCGACAAGACTGGGAACTACTGTGCTATCCACCATACTCCCCGGACGTAAGTTTTTATGACTTTTTATTTGATTTCGAAGACGAAGGAACCACTTCGTGGCATTCGCTTCAGAACTCTTCCAGAGATTCTACAGGCAGTAGACGGCTCCATCTGCACCATCAACAAAACGGGCTCTGCTAACGGTATACTACGACTTCCACATCGCTGGCAACGGGTTCTACACAACGCTGGTGATTACCTTGAAGGACAGGTGCAAACGTATAACTATTTTGTATCGGTTGTGAATAAGTAGTTGCCACTATTTAAGTTCCAACCCTCGTTTCTATACACGCACAATGGGCATTTAACACCATAAATTCCAGCATTATTTTACAGGAAAGCTCTACGTTCTTCGTGATGGACCCAACGTTTCCCGTTATTTTGAGGTACAAAGTGCGTGGGAGTAACATCCAGAGATCTCAGGCATCTCCCTAGTTTATAGGAGGAGATATCGGAGTAAGGTTTTGCACAATGGTTCTTCTCGGCCGCCTAATAGTGTGGCCTGAAGAGGGTACTACTCTGTTTGCCCTTAATACTTTTTTGTTTCGTTTTGTAATGAAATCGTCGGCAATGCAGATGGATGACCGTTCTGCTGTGACATATACTTAACGGCCTGTAATTCATTTTCTGGAGCACTAAGACTCAACGGAATTTCTAACATCCGATGGAGCAATGAGCTAAAAGCAGCTATTTTATTTTATAAGACTCCGGGTGCTCAGATGAATTTTGAATTAGCGTATCAATTATTTATGGTTTACGACATACATAAAATCCTAGATTACCGCCCGTCAGAGTAATAGTAAAGTACCAATGAATAGCATGCTCCTTGTGAATTCAATGTTTGCAACTTGCCTATTAAGAGATGTATTCATTAGATTCATCTGTTCAGTGCTAACATAAAAATTTACAATGATATCATCCACGTACCATTTAGTACAGCAGAACACTTAATCTGAGGATGGTCACTAAAAATTTACTTTTCCATATAGGACATATGAATGTTTGCAACTGTGGTAGCTATCGGAGTGCCCGCAGCTAATCCTGTATGTTGCTGATATATTTTATCTACAAATCTAAAGTAATTCACTAACATAATCGTCCTTCAGATTATTAAAATCCCAAGTTGTCTTCTGTAACAGATAACACATCTGACATTGGGATGTTAGAGCACATGTTTTTTTACATCGAAGAGTGCTATACGAGGGTTGTCCAGAAAGTTTGTTCCGATCGATTGCTAAATGGAAACCACAGTGAAAATGAGAAACATTTCATTTGCAAGAGTTGGCTACACTTTCCACATACTTCTCTACATAATCGCCGCTCCGACTTAAACATTTGTCGGAGCGTTATACCAAATTTCCAACACCATCGTCATAGAAGGCAGCCGCCTGTGTTTTCCGATAATTCTCTACACTGTTCTATAGCGCGTAGCCTGCGCCCAAGCGTTGTCTTCGTATCCAGCGTTTCGTGCGAACAGAGATGGTACTCAAGACGGGCCTATTAGGGCTGTGTTGGGGGTGATCGAACACTTCCCATCGAAAAGCCTGCAGGAGCGTCTTCACTGCCCCTGCAGAGTGCGGCTGCGAATTGCCATGAAGAGGGAAGTGCGTGGCAGTTGTGCTAGGTGGGCTGCATTCATTAAGGCGAAGCCTCTCAGCAGGCCCTCCTACTTGGCGAGAGACATCGTTGTTCTAGGCACCTTTACTCGCTCACAGTGCACTCACAACTCAAAAGAGCGTCCTGATGCGATCGACGGTCATACTAGAGACACTACCCAACACATCTGTGCAAAGGTTCATTGGGTTTTTACTGTGGTGTCCATTTCGCGACCAATCGGAACTTTCTGGACAACCATTGTATTAGCAGCTGCAGGTATCTTCACTGTTTATGGGCGTTTCACAATATCTGCTCTATTTTTAACTGTGTTTGATTATGAGAAAAGGTAATGCTGATTAAGCATATTATTAAGAAATCTGGCCAACTGATATCCCGGTGTATCAACGGCACTAATAATAGGTCAAACCGAAGCATTCGGGTTCTGATGGTTTATAGTGCCACAGAAGGCAGGTGGTCAATTATTCGCAGAACGAATATGTATCTTTCGAGGCCCATTGGGAAACTTATTGATGCATCTGAGAATGGTTTTAAGTTTCATCACTAACTCATTAGTCAGAATGAATTTTATCTGCTCCACGTTACTGTTTACTAACAAGTCCTCCAATTTTTCTTTGTATTCTACCTGAGATAATGTTACTGCTGTTTTACCTTTGTCCTTTCTAATGCTCAATGCATCATTATTAACAGATTTCTTGTTAACACTCTTAGTTTTCATATTCTCATAACATCATAATATCTCCATATCATAATATTCCATAATATCATATTCTCACAATGAACCGTCTTCGATAGGCTCCACTAGCACTCTGACGATAGCTTCGTTCAGTTTAATTGCAATCTTAACCTCTCAGCTGGAAATGCTTCCGCCCTGTGTAATGCCACTGGGGCGTGGGTGATTAGGGATTTGGCGTGTTCCTACATAAAGCACTGTCATTATGCATGAGACCCTTAGCTAACTGTTTCAACTCAGTTTCAGAGAATCGAATACTTGTACCTTTGCACCGTATGAAAAAACTGTAAAGAATATTTAAGTGGGGATCCTTCTTCGTGAGTGGTTTCTGCCTCGTCGCCATATTTTGAAGCTTGTGCACACGTCTAATCTCAATTTCCTGCTGAAATATTTCCACGCGATTAATAATATGTCCATGTCAAACGAGTCTGCATTCATGGTAGCCGCTAACTCAAGATGTGCCATATGACGAATGTAACTCCATGTTAATCTGATTTTCACGTTTGTGCCGTTTGCGGATTTGCTTTTGAAAACACTGTTTTTTAGCAGTGTCTACGATATTTTTGATCAGTTTTTCTGAGTAAAGCGCTATACGAGATTGGAATAATAGAGAATTGTGAAGGTGGTTCGATGAACCCTCTGCCAGACACTTGAAAGTGATTTGCAGGGTATCCATGTACTTGTAGATGTAGAAGCATTGACATATTTAGCAATTAATCTTTTCTTTACACTTTTTTGTTGAATCGATTGCAATAACAACATTAAATAATTTATTTCGTAAATTAACATATATCGCCTGGCTGGGTGTCCACAGACATAGCCACTTTGTAGGAGCTTTGTAACTGCTGCTAAAATTTTTCATGATTAGTTAGTCCGTACCAGTCGTAAATGATAGATCCTTTATTTGGATAAAATCGCACACACGGCCCGTGTTTCTGGATCTAATTCAGAACCTCAGGCGCTAGAAAAAACAAGATAAATTAAAAGAGATACTACATAAAATTAATCAGCATTGGCGGAGTCCATACGAATGTGCACATCAGATCTTACCATGATTGCGTAGGAGGAAATAGTTACACGAAATTTTATCACCAACTGCAGTATAAATTGCACGTTTTCCCTTTATTGTTTGCTCTATACCAGATCTAACTCAGTTAATGCCATTCATACAGTAATAGAGTTTTAGCGCTATTAGTTGCGGGTCACGTTTGGGAGGAAATGTGAGGGTGAGGCCCTGTTATTACTTATGATTCTTTCGACTGTACCTCCCGCCCTCAGTATTAGTTCTGGAGGCGGTCACTCTGTGACAAATGTGTGTGCGGAAGCGTCTCATTGCGTTGTGCGCGGCAGCCTGTAGACGGGTCTTGTTGAGCTTCCACGACATGCGACGGGCTGCGCACTTACATGGTAAGCTACTTTTGTGATTCAAAAATTTGCATTGTACGGCATCTATGCCTTCATTTGACTTTTTAAACCTGTGCTACTTTCTGGTCATTTGTAATTGGCTCGAGGGTTACATTAGTCCGGTAACGACTGAATATTGGTTGAGTCCTTCCTGTTTTTTTTTTTTTTTTGGCTAGCACCGTTTAGCTGACGTAATATTGACTGATTCAAAGAATCTCTTCATCCCTCACCAGCACGGGATCCCGCATGCTAATCCATAAATTTGCTTGATTTTTTTACATGACTGGTACGATTTTCTCGTACGCAGTCGTGGTATGACCTGGTGAGCACATTTGTATAGAACCTATTAAAGTCAATTTATTTTATATATTATACCTTTTAGTTTCCCTTAGTTTTTGTTACAATTAAAGATGGGATTTACATCCTGAAATCCGGGTCGTATGTACGATTTTATTCAGATAAAGTGTTTGTCAACTACAGCTGGTGCGGATATTTACTTATAACGAAACAGACTTAGCTGCACTAACGGAAATGGAAGGTGTTGCAATATAAACCCTTGCAAACTGGTACTCTAGTATTTCAGGGCTTGTTCGATAGATTAATTAAAATTTCATTCGTATACAATCTAATTTTCAGTACAAAAAGAATCATTCATTGACATAAAGAACGATGTGAGCAGATGGTGGCTCTGGGGTGTGTCTACTATTATTACTTTTCAGGCGGAAATTGCAAAACAGCAACACGTCATGCTCAGTAGATCTACATGTGCAGCTTAGTACAACCTTTCGGATTTTGAGATAGGTCAGCTGATTACCGTAGAGGACACGGAAACATCATATCAACATTTCGCACTGACGGTTGGATTTAGTGAAATACTTGCAGAATGACAGATGAGGAAATGGACGTAGGACAACAAAAGAAAAGAAACGGGTTCGTCTAGAAGAATTATACTGCGAGAAGGTCATAGGGTTGTTCGCTTGGCTCTGAAGAAGAGACGAATGACAACAGCTGAATTCTGGGAAGAAGGTGAGGGCAGAATATCAATAGGAAACGCCTAAAGTAGATTTCTGGAAGGTTGGTTGTGATCTCGAGTTTTCATACGAATCTGACAGCTCACATCGCACCACAGGCAGCAGAGACTTGAATAGTGTAGAACCAGAGTCGACTGGGGCAATGGGTGGGTTTCTTTGGTGTTTATCGATGAGCCTCGTTTCTGTTTGTAGCGGTTAGTTCGATGTCACAATGTCTTTAGACGACTTGGTGAAAATCTCAAGAAAGAACCGACTTTCGAGACCCATTCCTCTCCGACTCTTGTAATCACAGTGTGTGGAGCAATGAGTTATCTAACTTTTCTCAGAGAAATGAGTGCTGCACTATCGGATGAGGAGCCGCTAAGTATTCGTCAGTATAATGTGGATGCAAAACGACGGGGGTTGAGCCCTTTTTGATGCCAATGTTCGGTGGCACCACCTGAATAGCGCTTGCCCAGTCTGATTGACTGGTAGTGGAGGATCTGCTCTGTGGCCACCAAGGTATGCTACTGCTGTAATATGTGAGGAGAATCTTGTCACATGTGTACGCGTTGCGACTGATGAAATATTGTTTAAGCCATGCTTATTTCACCTTTTGTTCCTATCTCTAGACCGTCGAAGTGCACCCTGCAGAGAAGTTATAGGTCACTATGTTACTGAGCGTCCGTAGCTCGTGGTATCGCGGGGGCGTTCTCGCTTCCCAATCACGGGGTCCCGTGTTCGATTCCCAGGGGGGTCAGGGATTTTCCCCTGCCCTGAGATGACTGAGTGTGTTCATCATTGTCATTCATCCCCATTACACTCGGTGGAAGGCAACGGGAACAACCTCCATTAGGACCTTGCCTAGTACGGCAGCGCGGGTCTCTCGCATCGTTCACCTACGCTCTGTCAAGAAGCATGGGACTTCATTTCCATTTCCATGTTGCCGAGCGAGGTGGCGCCGTGGTCAGCACACTGGACTCACATTCGGGAGGACGACATTTCAAACTAGCCTCCGGCCATCCCGATTCAGGTTTTCCGTGGTTTCTCTAAAATTTCTTCAGGAAAATTCCGGGTTGGTTCCTCTGAAAGGTCACTGCCGATTTCGTTCCCCATCTTTCCTAACTTGAACTTGTACTCCGTCTCTAATGACCTCGTTGCTGACGGGACATTTCCTTCTTCTCCGTCAATATGTTGAGACGCATTTGTGTTATACTTCAAGGTGTTGCGTTCTTGTATTTCTTGACGAAATGTGGAACGCCGATCCATCGCCATATGCGATCCGCTCTCTAATTCTGACGGTCTATGGCGCCCACACCATGAATTCCCAGACGCTGATCCACTCTTGAAATAGCGATAAATTCAGGGTGCTGCTCAGGATACATTATCTGACCAAAAGTGTCTGGGCGGCTGTTAGTGGATATTAATATAGGACGTAACCACTTTTCGCCTCTGGGCGGTTTGAACTTTGCTGGGTACACATACAGTCATGTGTCTGAGTGTGTGTGGAGGAATGGCAGACTATTCTCCCTCTACAGCAGAAACCAGAGGGGGTAATGATGTTGGGCGCAGGGGTCTGGTTCAAAAGTAGACGTTCTAACTTACCCCAAAAGGTGTTCCACTGGTTTCAGATGGGGATCTGGGCAGGGAAGTCCACTTCAGGAATATTATTGTCCACAAACCATTGCCTCACAGTTGATTCTTTATGAGAGGGTGCGTTGTCATGATGATTTTGTGATTGATTCCGAACTGTTTCTATGTAGTTCTCAGTACACAACGCTGTAAATGCTGTAATCTACTTCGGCATTTAGCGATTTCTTCGACGTACTAATGACAAGAAACACCCTCATACCTTAATGCCACTTCCTCCGTATCTCACTGTTTGCGCTACATGTGATGGCAGCAAACGTTCTCCAGGCATTCACAAACCCAAACACCTGCATTGGATTGCACTGCACATAACCTGATCTATCACTAGTTTCCAGTCATCCACTGTGCTGTGGCATCGTCCTTTACACCACTTCATGGGTCACATAGCCGGCCGGCGTGGCCGAGCGGTTCTATGCGCTTCAGACTGGAACCGCGCGACCGCTACGGTCGCAGGTTCGAATCCTGCCTCGGACATGGATGTGTGTGATGTCCTTAGGTTCTTTAGGTTTAAGTAGTTCTAAGTTCTAGGGGACTGATGACCTCAGATGTTAAGTCCCATAGTGCTCAGAGCCATTTGAAACATGTGTCACATAGCACTGACCGCAGAAATGCGTGGCTTATAAGCAGCTGCTCGACCACTGCATTCCAATCTGTTTGAATCCCTATGCACAATCATTGTGCTAGCTGGCCTGACTGCAGCGCTTTGGAGCTCCCGAATCATTCCTTCGTCCGATTTAACGCAATTTTTTACAGCCACCTCCCATGCAATTCTCGACGGTCCCAGACCGTCAGTACATGAGGTAGCCTGGTCATTGTTTAGTTGCCGTTGTTCTTTCGCGTTTCAGCTCCACAGTTACATCACCAACAGAGGACATGGGCAGCTCCTGAGGGGTTGTAATGTCCATGATGGGTTCGTTACTCAGAAGGGATGCTATGACTAGTCAACGTTCGATATCACTCAACTCTCCCGACTGACTCATTCTGCTGTTATTGCGTCTCTACAGATAACACAATACTTCCCGCCTCCTTTTACACGGACGGGTCCGCCTCCAACTACATCTAGTGCTTAATCCCGTGTTACATAGGTGCGTCCTGATTCTTTCGATCAGGTACTGTACCAATACCAAGAGTGCAGCAGGCGCAGTCCATGCGTCCAATTTACGCAGTATGGCAATGGGCTGCATAACTAATCAGGTTATCAAACACAGTCTGACACACTGACACAGTCAGACACATTGACGATACGATTCTCAAACGTCGAAGCTCTACAGCAGCAAAACCACCCATTTGACTAGTTTTCCGTCCAGTAAAAGCCATCGTCATCTGTATTTGATGAACTCTGCGAAAGTTACTGAGAGGGCGGAGAGACAGTACTGCCAAAGCACAGTTAGTAAACACAGCCTTCCGAGATGCCTTCACAAAAGAAGACGAAATAAATATTCCAGAATTCGAATCTAGAACAGCTGCGAATATGCGTAGCTTAGAACTAGATATCATCGGAGTAGTGAAGCAACTCAAATCACTTTTTAAAAGCAAGTCTTCCGGTCCAGACTGTATACCAATTAGGTTCCTTTCAGAGTATGCTGATACAATAGCTCCATATTTAACAATCATATACAACCGCTCACTCGATGAAAGATCTGTACCCTAAGACTGGAAAGTTGCACAGGTCGCAACAATAGTCGAGAAAGGCAGTAGAAGTAATCCATTAAATTAGAGACGCATATCATTAGCGTTGATGCAGTAGGTTTGAACATATATTATGTTCGAACATTATGAATTACCTCGAGGATAACCGCCGTTTAACACACAGTCAACATGGCTTTAAGAAACATCGTTCTTGTGAAACACAATTAGCTGTTTACACAGCTGAAGTGTTGAATACTACTGACAAGGGATTTCCAGTTGATTCCCTATTTCCTGATTTCCAGAAGGTTCAAACGGTTCAAATGGCTCTGAGCAATATGGGACTTAACATCTGAGGTCATCAGTCCCCTAGAACTTACAACTACTTATACCTAACTAATCTAAAGACATCACACACATCCATGCCAAGGCAGGATTCTAGCCTGCGACCGTAGCGGACTCGCAGTTCCAGAATGAAGCACCTAGAACCACTCGGCCACACCGGACGGTTTTCCAGAAGGCTTCTGACACTGTACCACACTAGGGGCTTGTAGTGAAATTGCGTGCTTGCGGAATATCGTCTCAGTTATATGACTAGATTAGTGTTTTCCTGTCAGACAGGTCACAGTTGGTAGTAACTGACAGAAAGTCATCCAGTAAAACAGAAGTGATCTCTGGCGTTCCCCAAGGTAGTGTTATAGGTCCTTTGCTGTTCCTTATCTATGTAAACGATTTAGGAGACAATCTGAGCAGCCGTCTTAGGTTGTTTACAGATGAAGCTGTCGTTTATCGACTAGTAAAGTCATCAGAAGATCAAAACAAATTGGAAAACGATTTTGACAATATACCTGTATGGTGCAAAAATTGACAATTGATCCTAAATAACAAAAAGTGTGAGGTTATCTTCGGGAGTGCTGAAAGAAATCTCTTAAGCTTCGGTTATACGATAAATCATTCAAATCTAAAAGCATTAAATTCGACTAAATACCTAGTAATTACAATTATGAACAATTTAAATTGGAAAGAACACATAGAAAACGTTGTGGGGAAGGTGAAGCGAAGAATGCGTTTTATTGGCAGAACACTCATAAAATGTAACAGATCTACTGAAGAAACTGCCTACACTGCGCTTGTGCATCCTCTTTTGGAATAATGCTGCGTGGCCTGGGGTCCTTACCGGATAGGATTAATGGAATACATCGAGGAAGTTCAACGAAGAGCGACACATTTTCTATCATCGCGAAATAGGGGAGAGAGTGTCACGGATATGATACAGGATTTGGGATGGACATCATCAAAAAATGGCGTTTTTGCTTGCGACGGAATCTTCTCACGAAATTTCAATCACCAACTTCCTCCTCCGAATGCGAAAGTATTTTCTTGACGCCGGCCTACACTGGGAGAAACGATCATCACAATAAAATAAGGGAAATCAGAGCTCACACGGGAAGTTATAGGCGTTTGCTTCTTGCGCACGCTGTTCGAGATTGGAATAATAGAGAATTATTGTGAAGGTTGTTCGATGAAAACTCTGCAAGGCACTTGAGTGTGATTTGTAGAGTATCCATGCAGATGTAGATGGAGATGTAAATGTTGATGAAGTCTGTCAAATGTAGCTGTCGAAACTCAGCGTTCAAAAGTGAGAGTAAAGGTTGAGCAATTTTAAGATGTGCCCAGACGCTGCAGATACTTGCAGGGTACGGCGCTATCTCTGAGCAACTTGTACATACAGACGCAAATTGAGCATGGTAACAGTTCGCCGGGTACCCGATTGTAAACGTCAGATGAGAATCGGTGCAGGATGCATGGGTCGTAGCGTATTAGAGAGTACTGAACAATACGGATTTTGCTGTATCAGCATTGCTGCGGATGTTTCTTCAGTGCAGCAGCGGCAATGCTTCGAGAAGCGTAAACGGACGCGTAGGATGACAAAAGGTAGTTGACGAACGGACGTCACGTCGCCTCCGCGAAAACATAAGGGGCGGTTGATGGTCTTCCGTGAGTCACACTGCAGCCTACTTGAATGTTATTTCAGGAACCCATTACCTCGCCCACTGTACGAAGCAAACCGCAACGCATAGACTTCAGCAGTCGTGCCTGACCCAAGTAATGGTGCCTTCCCGCCCCTTATGACTACTTACAAGGAAATGTCGCAAACTTGGCTTTGTATTTCAAGGAGAAGAAAGCGCAGTTGTAAGGTATCAGCGACAGGAGTCTATCTCACGCGAAAATTTGGGCCATAATTGTGATAGCACACAGTTAGGGCCTTGCGAAAGTACATCTTTTAAACTTTGGCGCGCACACGTCGTTTGCCATTCGCTCCGTCCCACTGAAGCCAACCAATGCCCGAGCGCCAGGCACTGTACAGCGAGTGAGTATGTGGCTTGTGAATTACTGTTTTGACACTTGCAACATGCTATCTTCACTGTGTCAAAGTTCGCGGTGTTTAACTTGTAGCTGGCTTCAGAGATCTTTTTGGTTTTAAAATGTTTATGTTGCTATTCACAGAGGCAATGTAAATCAATGAAACGAATGAGTTATCTCTAAGTAAGTAGCGTTCAGCTATTCAGTTATTAACATCACTGTTGTCCGCTAATTCTTTCGGCTATTAAGGCTGCAAGTATTAAAATATAACGCGCGATCAAAATTTTTCTGTTTGTGGACGTTGCTGCAGCGCTTATGCAAACCAGCGCAACTCCTTTCCGGGTTTATAAGCACCGACATATAGACAAGGAGTTAATGTCCAGAATGAGATTTTCACTCTGCAGCGGAGTGTGCGCTGATATGAAACTTCCTGGCAGATTAAAACTGTGTGCCCGACCGAGACTCGAACTCGGGACCTTTGCCTTTCGCGGGCAAGTGCTCTATCAACTGAGCTACCCAAGCAAGACTCACACCCGGTACTCACAGGAGTTAATGTGGTTGTTGCCAGCAACAACTGTCCAAGGAGCACACATGCCCGTAGGAAAAAAATCTTCACGATACCAGTTGAAAGTGCTGCATTGGTTTCCAACACAGGGGTTACTCGATGTATGCGGGCCTGAGAGTGGCATATGTAATGCCGAAACTGGTTGCCTAACAAATAAAACCAAAATATCGGCTGTTGGTATTTTATTGTTGGAAACTGACCAGCCGAAGTCCGGACACAGCATGGAGTTACATTTGTTGAACAGCTGTGAGTAGTCACATTTATTGAACAGCTATGAGCAGTCATCTCGAGTATTAATAACCGCGTCAGCTGTGTTTAGGCCTTTATTATTATATCACCACCGGTTTCGTGGCAATAAAAGCCGCATCTTCTGGTGAAGAAATGAGTAAAACATTAGAGCCGTAAAGCTCGGAACCTTTTCACACAACATTCGTTGTCTGTCAGAACAAAACAGCTAAAAAGCGGTATGTTATACAATAAAATAGCCGAATTTACAATATAGTGGATGGATCTTCTCAGATCTATACGGAACCGCGAACATGGGTTATTCCGAAAGTACATTCTGTTAAACAGCGTGGTCTAGAAAAGCGTTCGTTCAAATATGCATTCCATGGCTCTGAAACAATTTGACTGTGATATTTGTCTAAATACCTCAACAATTGTTACGCCTAATCTCCAAGGAACACAAAAGGAAGACCAACTGATGTATTTAATGGTAGAGAGTCTTGCAGTATATTCAGCTACACGTCTCACATCAAGCGAAATACACTGGAAAAATAAAATTTACCACTTTCCCTTTCCTTCTTATTTCCACTGACATCGATTATAACGAATTTCCTCTCAGGATCTACGACTGCTTGTACTACAAGTACTACAACTGAATGCTAAGTTTTATAGCTGTGAAACAATGCACTAGAATTTTCTGGGCGTTGCAGTCGAAAAGTTCTCTGTGATGCATAAATCATTTACAGTATTCAAAAAACGACAGTCGCATGTAAAGCGCCTTGAAGCAATCCCAGAACACTTTGGTAGTTGAATCCACAATACTTACAATGGTGAATCCAGTTGTGAATGTCAGAGCCTTGTCTCGAAAACTGGTTCTGACGCCAAGGAATCTGTAACAATTTCCGTTTCAGTAACTATCGATGGCTCCTAAAAATAACGTTATTACACTGTAAAAATCTGTAGAAGCTTGAATATATGGAAGATTCGCGTATTAATCATATGGAAAAATAGTCTCCTTTTTGCATACCATCATTTGCCACATTCTTGTTTCGATATCTGAAACCGTTTATGACATAGGAGGAATGTAACAAATATTTTATGCTGAGTTTTTTGCTGGCGCGCGAGTTCCGGACGAAGCACTGTACATACAATCAATTTGATCGAGATAGTTGATAGACAGCGCTATCCTTTTAACTTTAAAGAATAATTCAGTATGTTAGCCACATTTCATACGCAGAAACATGTGACCTAAAATGCACCCAATAAAAATTCATAGGGATCCTACTTTTTCAATGCAAACTTTTCGAAATTGTTGCAAAAGTTTACTTAATTTTGAAATATCGAAATAACTATGGCCATTAAGAGAATGATAGGTACTTCCTCATGAAGCTCACGAGTAAAGCTATGAGATGCATGAGAATCAAATTTTGTCACAGCGTAATTTCTTTAAAAACGCTTGAGAAAGTTCGCAGATCCGCTGCCTTGCGCGCTTGCCATACGTGCAGGTAAGAGAGCTTTCAGGCTGCCGTGTCACTCCCTGCACCACAGTAAAGGGTGTCTCGTAAGAGCGTTCGAAAACTTAACAGGACGTAAAAAGGATGCTCCACTGAATACACTCCTGGAAATTGAAATAAGAACACCGAGAATTCATTGTCCCAGGAAGGGGAAACTTTATTGACGCATTCCTGGGGTCAGATACATCACATGATCACACTGACAGAACCACAGGCACATAGACACAGGCAACAGAGCATGCACAATGTCGGCACTAGTACAGTGTATATCCACCTTTCGCAGCAATGCAGGCTGCTATTCTCCCATGGAGACGATCGTAGAGATGCTGGATGTAGTCCTGTGGAACGGCGTGCCATGCCATTTCCACCTGGCGCCTCAGTTGGACCAGCGTTCGTGCTGGACGTGCAGACCGCATGAGACGACGCTTCATCGAGTCCCAAACATGCTCAATGGGGGACAGATCCGGAGATCTTGCTGGCCAGGGTAGTTGACTTACACCTTCTAGAGCACGTTGGGTGGCACGGGATACATGCGGACGTGCATTGTCCAGTTGGAACAGCAAGTTCCCTTGCCGGTCTAGGAATGGTAGAACGATGGGTTCGATGACGGTTTGGATGTACCATGCACTATTCAGTGTCCCCTCGATGATCACCAGTGGTGTACGGCCAGTGTAGGAGATCGCTCCCCATACCATGATGCCGGGTGTTGGCCCTGAGTGCCTCGGTCGTATGCAGTCCTGATTGTGGCGCTCACCTGCACGGCGCCAAACACGCATACGACCATCATTGGCACCAAGGCAGAAGCGACTCTCATCGCTGAAGACGACACGTCTCCATTCGTCCCTCCATTCACGCCTGTCGCGACACCACTGGAGGCGGGCTGCACGATGTTGGGGCGTGAGCGGAAGACGGCCTAACGGTGTGCGGGACCGTAGCCCAGCTTCATGGAGACGGTTGCGAATGGTCCTCGCCGATACCCCAGGAGCAACAGTGTCCCTAATTTGCTGGGAAGTGGCGGTGCGGTCCCCTACGGCACTGCGTAGGATCCTACGGTCTTGGCGTGCATCCGTGCGTCGCTGCGGTCCGGTCCCAGGTCGACGGGCACGTGCACCTTCCGCCGACCACTGGCGACAACATCGATGTACTGTGGAGACCTCACGCCCCACGTGTTGAGCAATTCGGCGGTACGTCCACCCGGCCTCCCGCATGCCCACTATACGCCCTCGCTCAAAGTCCGTCAGCTGCACATACGGTTCACGTCCACGCTGTCGCGGCATGTTACCAGTGTTAAAGACTGCGATGGAGCTCCGTATGCCACGGCAAACTGGCTGACACTGACGGCGGCGGTGCACAAATGCTGCGCAGCTAGCGCCATTCGACGGCCAACACCGCGGTTCCTGGTGTGTCCCCTGTGCCGTGCGTGTGATCATTGCTTGTACAGCCCTCTCGCAGTGTCCGGAGCAAGTATGGTGGGTCTGACACACCGGTGTCAATGTGTTCTTTTTTCCATTTCCAGGAGTGTAGTTTGAGTTAGGGAACCCGGGGTCGGAGAAGCCATCTTGAGGAGCTAATAGAAATAAAATCACGTTACTGTGTGCGTTTTTTTATTTACATTGGTTAACGGCAAATGCGCTAGGTGACGATCAGTTTGGCTTTAGGAAAAGTAAAGGGACGAGAGAGGCAGTTCTGACGTTACGGCTAATAATAAAAGCAAGGCTAAAGAAAAATCAAGACACTTTCATAGGATTTGTCGACCTGGAAAAAGCGTTCGACAATATAAAATGGTGCAAGCTGTTCGAGATTCTGAAAAAAGTAGGGGTAAGCTATAGGGAGAGACGGGTCATATACAACATGTGCAACAACCAAGAGGGAATAATAAGAGTGAACGATCAAGAACGAAGTGCTCCTATTAAGAAGGGTGTAAGACAAGGCTGTAGCCTTTCGCCCCTACTCTTCAATCTGTACATCGAGGAAGCAATAATGGAAATAAAAGAAAGTTTCAGGAGTGGAATGAAAATACAAGGTGAAAGGATATCAATGATACGATTCGTTGATGACATTGCTATCCTGAGTGAAAGTGAAGAAGAATTAAATGATCTGATGAACAGAATGAACAGTCTAATGAGTACACAGTATGGTTTGAGAGTAAATCGGAGAAAGACGAAGGTAATGAGAGGTATTAGAAATGAGAACAGCGAGAAACTTAACATCAGGATTGATGGTCACGAAGTCAGTGAAGCTAAGGAATTCTGCTACCTAGGCAGTAAAATAACCAATGACGGACGGAGCAAGGAGGACATCAAAAGCATACTCGCTATAGCAAAAAAGGCATTTCTGGCCAAGAGAAGTCTACTAATATCAAATACCGGCCTTAAGTTGAGGAAGAAATTTCTGAGGATGTACGTCTGGAGTACAGCATTGTATGGTAGTGAAACATGGACTGTGGGAAAAACCGGAACAGAAGAGAATCGAAGCATTTGAGATGTGGTGCTATAGACGAATGTTGAAAATTAGGTGGACTGATAAGGTAAGGAATGAGGAGGTTCTACGCAGAATCGGAGAGGAAAGGAATATGTGGAAAACACTGATAGGGAGAAGGGACAGGATGATAGGACATCTGCTAAGACATGAGGGAATGACTTCCATGGTACTAGAGGGAGCTGTAGCGGGCAAAAACTGTAGAGGAAGACAGAGATTGGAATACGTCAAGCAAATAATTGAGGACGTAGGTTGCAAGTGCTACTCTGAGATGAAGAGGTTAGCACAGGAAAGGAATTCGTGGCGGGCCGCATCAAACCAGTCAGTAGACTGACGGAAAAAAAAAAAAACTGCAAATATTATCACTGACACAATGAATGTACCATTTATACTGTGTCTTACAAAATGTGCTGGAACTGACGGCCATCAGTCTCAATGCAAGCATGACACTGGCGAACAAGATTCTGACGCAAAAAAAAATGTTCAAATGTGTGTGAAATCTTATGGGACTTAACAGCTAAGGTCATCAGTCCCTAAGCTTACACACTGCTTAACCTAAATTATCCTAAGGACAAACACACACACCCATGCCCGAGGGAGGACCCAAACCTCCGCCGGGACCAGCCGCACAGTCTGATTCTGACGCACTGTGACAAATGTCCTTAGTGTGTTTCGAATTACGTCGCAGGCAGCTACAACTATGGCAGCTAATTCAATCTCCGTATCCTCTGGGGTCTCATACACAAGTGGCTTTAGGTATCCCCATAGGAAATAATCGAGCTTAATCCGGTCAGGTGACTTCACAGGCCATGGAATAGCACCTCCCCTTCCAATCCAGCGACCAGGAAATACAGCATTGAGATGGTTGCGGACATCCACACTGAAGTGAGGTGGTGCACCGTCATTTTGTATCCACATCCTCTCACGAGCAGCCAAGTGTACGTTCTCCAACAACTCAGGCAGAACTCTTCGCAAGAACCTCAAGTACAGGTGGTCATTCCGACGGTCAGCTAGAAGATATGGCCCATTGAGACTGTCACCTACAAAGCCAGCCCAGATATTCACAGGAAAACATACTTGATGGTGTGACTCTACTACAGCGTGAGGGTTTTCCTCATCCCACACATGGCTGTTCGTGCTGTTCGAAATACCATCACGATCAAATGAGGCCTCGTCAGTAAAGAGCACGATCTGGAGGAAATCTGGTCAATCAATCCACTGTCGGAGCAACCACTCAGACAATGAGACCCTTGTTGCAAAGTCAGTCACAAGCATTGCATGGAGTCGTTTTGGATAATCTACATCTATATCTACATTTATACTCCGCAAGCCACCCAACGGTGTGTGGCGGAGGGCACTTTACGTGCCACTGTCATTACCTCCCTTTCATGTTCCACTCTCGTATGGTTCGCGGGAAGAACGACTCCCGAAAAGCCTCCGTGCGCGCTCGAATCTCTCTAATTTGACATTCGTGATCTCCTCGGGAGGTATAAGTAGGGTGAAGCAATATATTCGATACCTCATCCAGAAACGCACCCTCTCGAAACCTGGACAGCAAGCTACACGGCGATTCAGAGCGCCTCTCTTGAAGATTCTGCCACTTGTGTTTGCTAAACATCTCCGTAACGCGATCACGCTTACCAAATAACCCTGTGACGAAACGCGCCGCTCTTCTTTGGATCTTCTCTATCTCCTCTGTCAACCCGACCTGGTACGGATCCCACACTGATGAGCAATACTCAAGTCTAGGCCGAACGAGTGTTTTGTATGCCACCTCATTTGTTTATGGACTACATTTTCTAAGGACTCTCCCAATGAATTTCAACGTGGCACCCGCCTTACCAACAATTAATTTATGTGATCATTCCACTTCAAATCGTTCCGTACGCATACTCCCAGATTTTTTTACAGAAGTAACTGCTACCAGTGTTTGTTCCGCTATCATATAATCATACAATAAAGGATCCTTCTTTCTATGTATTCGCAATACATTACATTTGTCCATGTAGATATAGATGTAGATTATCCAAAACGACTCCATGCAGCTCTTCCTGCATTTCGCTACAATTTTCTAATGCTGCAACTTCTCTGTATACTACAGCATCATCCGCGAAAAGCCGCATGGAACTTGTGACAATATCTACTAGTCGTTTATATATATATTGTGAAAAGCAATGGTCTCATAACACTCCCCTGTGGTACGCCAGACTTTACTTTAACGTCTGTAGACGTCTCTCCATTGAGAACAACATGCTGTGTTCGGTTTGCTAAAAACTCTTCAATCCAGCCACACAGCTGGTCTGATATTCCGTAGGTTCTTACTTTATCAGGCGACAGTGCGGATCTGTATCGAACGCCTTCCGGAAGTCAAGGAAAATGGCATCTCCCCTGGAGTCTGTATCTAATATTTTCTGGGTCTCATGAACAAATAAAGCTAGTTGGGTCTCACACGATCGCTGTTTCCGGAATATGGGTGTAATTGTTGTCCGTGGAGTACTCGCCACACGCTAGTATTTGCAGCACCCATTTCACGTGCAGTACGAGGAGTACTTGTAGCGGAGTCCGCCTCAACACGTTCCAACATCTCCTCTTCAATACCGGGTGTGCCGGTGTGCCAGTAGTCCTCATGTTACTAGCTGCCTCGTTTCTTCTTTACAATGAACCAGTCTCTTGCATTCGTCGACTCGTCGATCGAGAGAAATAAACACTCGTCGTGACTGATACTGCCTGTTAGTAAATTGTTCCCTGTATAGCCTTTCAACAAGCGAGAGCATTGCAACGTACTTCCCCATAATGTCAGTGAGTTCTAGGTCACCCTGATTTAGGTTTTCCGCGATTTCCCTAAATCGTTTCAGGCAAATGCCGGGATGGTTTCTTTGAAAGGCCACTGTCGATTTCCTTCCCCATCCTTCCCTAACCCGAGGTTGTGCTGCGTCTCTAATGACCTCGTTGTCAAAAATGTCTCTGAGCACTATGGGACTTAACATCTATGGTCATCAGTCCCCTAGAACTTGGAACTATTTAAACCTAACTAACCTAAGGACAGCACACAACACCCAGCCATCACTAGGCAGAGAAAATCCCTGACCCCGCCGGGAATCAAACCCGGGAACCCGGGCGTGGGGACCTCGTTGTCGACGGGGCGTTTAACACTAAGCTCCTCCTCAGTGACTTCTGCGAAACTGTACCGGTACTGCTCCATCGTATTGTACTTTTCGTCCCTGAACTGCACTGAGTTACGAATGGGTCTGGCGTTGATTCATAGCACGTTCTATCATGGGACAGTGGACATACGGTACAACAGAGACACCTTGTGTACAAGTAAAGAAAGTATAACTTTCATTTTGACTTTCAGGTATCAGGCTCGTCCTTCTTGTTTCCTTGCGGGAAATAAAGAATGTACATGTAAATAAACAGCACAGTACTTTAAAACTTGTACAAACGTTACTTGTAAATATAGTGGGAAACAGTAATGCCGGACAAAACGGTAGACAAGTTTACTTCCTTATCTCAATAAGTTGACTTCTCCGACCCCAGGTTCCCTGCGTCAAATTGTCCGATGGAGCATTCTCCATGTACTCTTAAATTTTTGTTCGCTCTTACGGAACTACGCTGTTTACACCCGTGCGTGAAGCGTCACTGCGGCAGCTGCCCGACGCGAATCTCTTCTCTGCGCTGTTCTGCCGCTCCTCTGTAATCCGGGACTAACGACAACACGACGAAATACTGTTCAGCTTGCTTCAGTGTCGAGACGTTGTAGCCTTCCATCGCAATCTGCCATTTTCTTACTGCATCACAAGTGCCAGCATGACAAAACAATATTTCAACGCTGTCATCGCATTTTCTGACATCTCAACTTGTAGGCAGAAATGTACGCCCCTCGTCAAATAGAACGTACAAAAAAATCCCAAGTTCCGGCCTCTGCCACTTGTAGGGAGCGCACATTCTTGTAAGCCTGGGTTGGCAGAACTGTCATTTTTCAGACATTACTCACAGACGGTTGCTGTAGCTGCCTTAGGGACCATCACCTCCACTGCAGCTCACTAACATCTCGAGAGAATTTCACGATTTTCAAAATCTGCGATGGATTAGACTTGAACGATTCACTGTTATTATATGCGTGGATACTTATTTCTTGTGAAGAGGTTTACCATCCTAGCGACCAAGCACTATTTATTCAGAAGGGAAGTGGAATTTCACTTCTCTGGCTGCTGTCAAACTTTTCATTACTAGTCCGTGTAGCTTAATTTACAACTTGCACATAGTGCACATGTATCCCAGATACAGTAATTTCTTTTTAACTAACATTACTTTGCCCAAAATTACATCTTCTCGGGGCCCTGCCGCAATGTCCACCACAACACGTCTCTATTTTGCATATTAACCATTGTAACGCTGCACATTCATCTTTCTGTCCTCTTTGTTGAAAATATTATGCTCTCTCGACTCCTTAATTCTGAATAAGTGGAAAGCAGGAGAAGCTGGGAGACTTCTGGACACAAATGTTGTCTCTGCAATACTGTGTGTTGCATAGTAAAAGATGTAACAGTAGGTAGAAAATATCATGTTGGCTAAAGTTCTACTAGTTCAGTTATAGTGAGACTTGAGTTTCTCCTGGCGTATACAAGTTTCAAACAACTTACGGGTATTCAGCCAGGTAATATTTTCAGCGACCGCCGATATCTCTGACTATGGTCATCTTTGGTGGAACTAGTGTTCAGTGTCTTATCTTTCCTGCATCAGTCTAACAACCTAGGTTTTAAATTTGCCTGTACATCGCCTGCTCGTTGCAGTTTGCTTTGAAAATGGCGGGGTGTACTCCCACCGAAATATCGTCGGTCGCTGAAAATACTACGTGGCTGAATACCCGCAAGTCGTGTGAAAAAAGACAGTTGAGTCATACTCTTGTATTTCTGAACTTGTATTATCAAAAATAAAACCTAGTGTCTCACTATTAATTCCGCTTTTTTACAACAACGTTGTCATTGGCATCTTGAACCGATCATTTCTCTAGTACGGCGCCTAGAACATTCTTAATAAATTATTTACTTTCTAATCTGATGCATTACATTTTCCTGTTACGAAGTGATAAATATAGTTCTGTGGTATCACAACACTTTCTCGATGTTTTGATACTATAAATTACGTACAAAAAAGATACAGTGTTTTATGATTCTCCTGACAAATGTCAGATTTTTCCATTATAACGTTTGACATTTGGACTCTTCAGTTACAACAGTAAGCTTTAACATACAGTGCATTCCAGAATATGATAGACGAAGGTCTATCAGATGTGGTCATGAGTAGCCTCTACTTTCTTAGACTATGTAGAACATAAATTATAAGTCCAATTTCATTAGACGAAAACTTAGGTCAGGCACAAGCCTGATGTCACATCTCTGGCCAACTGAATGGACTGAAATGGCCTACAATCCTCTCAATTAATATAAAGGGTCTCCAAGCAGCACGCCTCCACCCGACTGTGATCTTCGCCGAAGGATTTTGGAACATATAATAAGTGATCAAAAGCATCCGGACACCTGACTGAAAATGACTTACAAATTCGTGATACCCTCCATCGGTAATGCTGGAATACAATATGGTGTTGGCCCACCCTTAGCCTTGGTGACAGCTTCCACTCTTGCAGGCATACGTTCAATCAAGTGCTGGAAGGTTTCTTGGGGAATGGCAACCCATTCTCCACGAAGTGTTGCACTGAGGAGAGGTATCGATGTCGGTCGGTGAGGCGTGGCACGAAGTCGGCTTTCCAAAACATCCCAAAGGTGTTCTATAGGATTCAGGTCACGACTCTGTGCAGGCCAGTCCATAACAGGGATGTTATTGTAGTGTAACCACTCCGCCACAGGCCGTGCATTGTGAACAGGTGCTCGATCGTGTTGAAAGATGCAATCGTCATCCCCTCCCTCTGCGCCAGAATTGTTCTTCAACAGTGGAAAGTAAGAAGATGCTTAAAACATAATTGTAGGCCTGTGCTGTGATAGTGCCACGCAAAACAACAAGGGGTGCAAGCCCCCCCCCCCCCTCCCCATGAAAAACACGACCACACCATAACACCACGGTCTCCAAATTTTAATGTTGGCACTACACACGCTGGCAGATGACGTTCACCGGGCATTCGCCATACCCACACCATGCCACCGGATCTGCTCTCTGACGACGTCTATTGACTACTGAGGTTGCTGATATGGAATACCTGGCAATAGGTGGCAGCACAAAGCACCTAATATGTAAAACGTATGTTTCTGGGGCTGTCTGGATACTTTTGATAACATAGTGTATATTGTGTTCGAACATTATAAATTACCTCGAGGATAACCGCCTATTAACACACAGTCATCGTGGCCTTAGGGAACATCGTTCTTGTGAAACACAATTGGCTGTTTACAGAGACGAAGTGTTGAGTGCTACGGATTTCCGGAAGGCTTTGACACTGTGCCACACAAGGGGCTTGTAGTGATACCGCGTGTTTATAGAATATCGTCTCAGTTATGTGATTGGATTCGTGATTTCCTGTCAGAGAGGTTACAGTTGGTAGTAACTGACAAAAAGTCATCCAGTAAAACAGAAGTGGTTCCTGGCGTACCCCAAGGTAGTGTTATAGACCCTTTGCTGTTCCTTATCTATATAAACGATTTAGGAGACAATCTGAGCAGCCGTGGTAGGTTGTTTGCAGATGAAGCTGTCGTTTATCGACTAGTAAAGTCATGAGAAAGTGCAAAACGATTTTGAAAAGATATTTGGATGATGCAATAATTGGCAATTGACTCTATATAACGAAAAATGTGAGGTCGTCCACATGGGTGCTAAAAGGAATCGGTTGAACTTCTGTTACACGATAATTCAGTCAAATCTAAACGCCGTAAATTCAATCAAATTCTTAGTAATTAAAATTACGAACAATTTAAATTGGAAGTAACACATAGAAAATGTCGTGGGGAAGGCTAACCAAAGACTGCGTTTTATTGACAGAACACTTAGAAAATGTAACAGATCTGTTAAAGAAGCTGCCTACACTATGCTTGTCCGTCCTCTTTTAGAATACTGCTGCACGGTGTGAGATCCTTACCAGATAGGACTGACGGAGTACATCGAGAAAGTTCATAGCAAGGCAGCACGGACATAGAGCAGGATTTGGGGAGGACATAAAAAAAAAGTTCAGATGTATGTGAATTCCTAAGGGACCAAACTGCTTAGGTGATAGATCCCTAGACTTACACATTACTTAAACTAACTTATGCTAAGAACAACACATACACCCATGTCCGAGGGAGGACTCGAACCTCCAGTGGGAGGGGCCGCGCAGTCCGTGACCGGACGGGGTGGACATCATCAAAACAAAGACGCTTTTCATTATATTTGAATCACCAACTTTCTCCTACGAATACAGGAATATTTTGTTGATGCCGACCTACATCCGGAGAAACGATCACCATTATAAAATAATGGAAATCGAAGCTCGCACGGAAAGATGTATAGTTGTTCGTTTTTTTCCGCGCTGTACGAGATTGGAGTAATAGAGAATTCTTATGAAGGTGATTCGATGGACCCTGTTCCAAGCACTTAAATGTGATTTGCAGAATACCCATGTAGATGTATATGAAGTCACTAGAAAACTCAAAGTAATCAAAGACATTAGCTGCCAGTGCGCACTGACTTATGTCAATGGGGCAATATGAAAATTTGTGCCAGACTGACGTTCGAACCCAGGACTCCTTCTTTATTAGGCATTTGCGCTGAGCGCAACACCATCGGACACAGTGTTCACAAACAGCACGGACCGCCCTAACACACCTTCCGTCAGACGGAAATTCTAAACTTGCAAACTTACAGTACAGAACATGTGTGTGTGTGTGTGTATGTGTGTATGTGTGTGTGTGTGTGTGTGTGTGTGTGTGTGTGTGTGTGCGGTGGCTTGCAAGGCAACTGAATAGTTTTATATATATGTATATAAGTTTTTATATATAATTTTTTTTTTTAATTTTATATATAAAATTTTCAACTTGCCCAAGCGATATAAATCAATGCTGACTGCTAGCTAATGTCTTTAATTCCTTTGTGCCTTGATGCACAGTGACCAGAGTTTCAAAACGGTGTCTATTCTTTCGGATATGTCCGAAAGACACCCCAGTACAGTGGGAAGAAGTTACCAAAAAAACAGAGCTACTGTCAAGTCGCTGTTTAATTTTCACTTACAGACATCTGTTAGTAGTATAGATTAGATGTCCTTTTTTAAGTTCCTTAAACATTTTTTGGTCAAATAACTCAGTAAAATTTAAGACACTGGATGCTGCACCGTTTCCTCTAAGCGAGCAGATCCTGCACGCCCGGTACAATAATCGCCGCCAGTTCTCCGACGCGTCACCTTTTCAAGATTTGTGGTTTATGTTCACTCGATAACTGTGCCATTAATGTCGACCGGAGTCAGGAGCGATGAAATACGGAGTCGAATCGGAACAGCCCGCCGGGCAATAACCCAGATGCCGTCGGCATTTCTTCTGCTCCACGTCGCGACCTTTCGGAGTTCTCACCACTGCTCGCCGTTTTCCGACTTGTGTGCCCGCACCGACGAGGGACTTGTTTTATTCATCCGAAGCTTATAATGCATAATATCTAGCAAATCACAGGCTCAAGTAATGTAATAGAATCCGCATTTCTGTTTTACTGTTAGCTTCCGTGAGAAAACTGGTTTGATCAACTCTTCAAGCCGCGGAAGTCTCTTCATGCGTGTGAAGCCCACGTACATGTAAATGTGCTTGGTGTAGTAACGCCGTGGTGTTTTTCTACAATTATTACATTCAGAACTGACCTTCATTAAAAGTGTAGTTGTACCTTAATACCTCAGGGTGTTTGTAAATAAGCTATCCGTTCTTTCAGTAGAGTTGTCTCATAAAACCTTTTTCTCTGTAATCGCGGCAGCAGATCCTCGTTAGTTACTTGATTTACTCATATAATCTTCAGCATTTTCCTCTAACACCATATTTCTTAAGCTCCTATTTTCTTCTCCTATGCTTTATTTATCGATCACGTTTGTGACGCAATCAACCCTGATACACATTTTGAACCTTCCTAAACCGATGAGCATCGACGTTTTCATTTGTAAGTTATAACATCAACATGTACATGTACATGGATCTCTCTAATTCACAGTTAAGTGCCTGGCAGAGGGTTCATCGAACCACCTGCACACTTCTGTATTATTCCAATCTCGTATAGCGTCCGGAAAGAACGAACACCTATATCTTTCCGTACAAGCTCTGATTTCCCTTATTTTGTCGTGGTGATCGTTTCTCCCTATGTGGGTCTGTGTCAACAAAATATTTTCACATTCGGAGGAGAAAGTTGGTGATTGGAATTTTGTGAGAAGGTCCGTCGCAACGAAAAACGCCTTTATTGTAATGATGATCAACCCAAATCCTGTATCATTTCAGTGACACTCTTTACCGTATTTCGCGCTAATACAAAACGTTCTGTCCTTACAACTTTTTCGATGTACTCCGTCTGTCCTATGTGGTAAGGATCCCACACCGCGCAGCAGTATTCTAAAAGAGGACGGACAAGCGTAGTCATTAGTAGATCTGTTGCACTTTTTAAGCGTCCTGCCAATAAAATGCAGTCTTTGGTTACCCTTCATCACAACATTTCTGTGTGTTCCTTCCAATTTAAGTTTTTCGTAATTTAATATGTAGGTTTTTAGTTGAATTTACGGCCTTTAGATTAGACTGATTTATCGTGTAACCGAATTTTAACGAATTCCTTTTAGCACTCATATGGATGACCTCATACTTTTCATTATTTAGGGTCAACTGCCAATTTTCGCACCATTCAGATATCTTTTCTAAATCGTTTTGCAATATTTTTGATCTTCTGATGACTTTATTAGTCGATAAACGACAGTGTCATCTGCAAACAACCTAAGACGGCTGCTCAGATTGTCTCCCAAATCCTTTATATAGATAAGGAACAGCAAAGGGCCTATAACACTACCTTGAGGAACGCCAGAAGTCCCTTGTGTTTTATTCGATGAGTTTCCCTCAATTACTACGAACTGTGACGTCTCTGACAGCAAATCACAAATCCAGTCACGTAACTGAGACGATTTTCCGTAAGCACACAATTTAGCTACAGGCCGCTTGTGTGGTACAGTGTCAAAAACTTTCCGGAAATCCTGAAATACGGAATCGATCTGAAATCCCTTGTCAGTAGCACTCGTCACTTCATACCAATAAAGAGCTAGGTGTGTTTCACAAGAGTGGTGTTTTCCAAACCCTTGTTGACTCTGTGTCAATAAATTTCAAGCAAAGCCTTTGTTTACTACACGGTCCAGTCACGTTAATGAGACCACCACCTATGTTCGAAGTCAGCGTGCAATAAGCACTCACAGAAGACAGGTGGCAGCACTAGCAGTGGAGAGCATATAACGCTTTTTTGTGGTGGCCGATGGAGCGGGGGGGGGGGGGGGGGGGAGGGGACCCGGAAAGCAGTGCGGACGTCGTATTGAGGAAGCGGAGCAATTTATTCGACGCCCAAAAGGGAATGATCGTTGGCTTTCGGGCCAAGGGTGGAAGCATTTCCGAAATGGCTAAGTAAACTGTTTATGTTCCGTTGGGTACAATACTGTGCATCTCAAAAAGGCGTTATCCAAAACCGGCGCCGAGGCAACTGCGGTGCAATATGAGCTATAGACGACAGAGGTGAGCGACGGCTGCGGCGATGTGTACGGGCGAGTGGTCGTGCAACTGTTGAGCGACTGGCCGCCCAGATGAACCAAAGGGCTACCGACAGTGTCTCCTCAACGACCGTTCAGCGGACGTTGAAACGAATGAGCCTCTGCCGCAGGCGCCTGGTTCTTGCACCCACACTGACTGCTGTTGATCGGCGACGAAGGCTGGAATTTGCACTCCAATACCGCTAACAGACGTCCCCTGATTGGCGACTGGTGGCCCATTCAGATGGATCATATTTTTTTCTCCACCGGACAGACGGCCTTTGGTGTGAACGACATGAAACCTCTGAAGCAAAACGCCCTGAAACAATTACTGTCGGAAGGGTCAAGGCCATAGGAGGGAACGTTATGGTCTGGAAATGTTTTCGTGGCATTTCCTGTGTGATCTCGTCACTGTGGAAGGCACAGTGGATTAACACAAGTATGCATCTATCCTTGGGGGTAAGTCCATGCCTACATGCAGTATGCTTTTTCTCGGTAGGATGGAATCTACCAGCGGGACATCGCAATGTGACACTCAGCTCTGTATGTGCGTGGTTCTATGACCACTACGGTGATTTTACCGTACTTCTATCGCCCCCATACTCTCCGGATTTAAACCTAATCGAGAATCTGTGGAACCACTTCGATTGGGCTGTACACACCATGGATCCTTTACCGAGAACCTGGCGCAGCTGGCCGCAACACTGGGTTGACATGGCTCCATATCCCTGTCGCTACCTTCCAGAACCTCATTGAATCCCACCCTGTACGTCTTGGAAATTTGTGGTAAGGTCTTATGGGACCAAACTGCTGAGGTTATCGGTCCCTAAGCTTACACACTACTTAATCTGAATTAAACTAACTTACTCTAAGGCCAACACACACGCCCATGCCCGAAGGATGATTCGAACCTCCTACATAGGAAGCCGCGCAGACCGTGACAAGACACCTTAGACCGCTCGGCTATCCCGCGCGGCCCTGTACGTCTCGCAGCGACCCACTCTGCAGAGTATGGTTTTTCAGGCCTTTGACAGGTGGTCACACTAATGTGATTGGACTGTGTAAAATGCATTATTTTATGCTTGACTGTTTAAATTTTCTGTCATAACGAGAAATTTGATGTTTCAACATAAAAAATATGTAAATCTATTTTCATTTTCATTGAATATATCAGTTGATTTAAATAAGATCCTTACCAGAGATGTAAATAGTTAAGTTCTTTGTATTTATACATATATACTGGGGACAGGTAACCAAGATGTTTACTTCCTTTAAAATCAAATCATCACCGTGTGTAATCTTTCTGCCTGCTGGCTCTTTACAGGAAGAGTTATAAGAAATATTTCTTTTGTAGAAGTTGTGAAGAGTAATTATGTTTCGTATGGAAGTCGATGGGTTTCAGTTTCGTCAGTCAATCGAGTGTCATTTTCCAGAATATGTGCTTTCAATCACCGTGTAATTTTTCATACGTTTTTTATGTAAGTAGTTTGTGTTATTGTTTTTATACTTAATGAGCAATGTCTCATTCTCTAGAACCACAGCTTTCGTGCAGGGAAATACTCTCATTATGTATGAGGTTCGAGTGTGTGACGCAGAAAAGCGGATGATCGTTTCACGGAATAATTTTCCATATACGAAACAATGAAAGGCAACAAATGTACGAACTTCGGAACACAGCCACGAATCTAGGTGGTGTGCCCCTTTACTGATAAGGAAATATTGGTAGCGGTGCAATGGATGCTCATTTCATACCCTACGTACTGACTTGGTCACGTGCTTTTCTTGTGCTGGAGTGGACCAAGAGCGTCTGGAACTATTCAACCAGTTCTTCAACACTTCTGACAATACATTCCCATGATGAAATCTGAAGGGTGTTATTTACAGGGAGAAAGTAACTACGCGAAATGGTGTATAACTTCAAATTATAGATATCAGTCATGACAGAACATAAATTCTGCTTCATGCTTCGTGCAAGACATGGAGCAGGGTTTGCCGCTGACATTGATAATTTTTAAATCATGTGATAGAAATAAGGGGGAAGGTTCAAAAATGGCTCTGAGCACTATGGGACTCAACTGCTGTGGTCATTAGTCCCCTAGAACTTAGAACTACTTAAACGTAACTAACCTAAGGATATCACACACATCCATGCCCGAGGCAGGATTCGAACCTGCGACCGTAGCAGTCGCACGGTTCCGGACTGCGCGCCTAGAACCGCGAGACCACCGCGGCCGGCAAAAAAGGGGAAGGTGAGGTAGGCTGGGGCAGTATGTCAGTTATGGTTTTAGCGAGGCGAAGACCGCTAGCAGAATATATTAAACGTATCCCAAGAAAGGACGAGGAATATCATTCCAATGATTTCGGTCGTTCCATCTGGGCAGAACAATTTATCATTTAAGGGTTTTAATGTTTTAGGGGTAGTCGTCAATGAGCATTGAGAAATTCCTTTTCTTACTAGAGTAGTGTAAAATGACACGCGCCAAAACATAACCTTACGAGGTAAAGAATGTGGAACGTGATAGGTGAAGCAAACGTCTAAAGAAATTAGTGACTTCTGGAAGACTGGACTATCGTGTTGGCAAAAAGAATAATTTGAAAAGCTAAAGGAGGTTTTGCTCTCTCTGTAACAAAATGAGAAATGATACAAAGAGCAAAACTGTAAATGAAGTAAAACGCTTTTGCGAACAATTACATTTATGCAAAGTATGTTATGGCGAAAATATGAATTGCCGTACTCCATCCAATGGGAAGGCTTTCTCCTGGTTGGCATTTCAGCAATGATCGAGTTAGCATCAGAGAGGGAGTACATTTTGGGAACTTGGCGGATGTGTTCGTGGTGCTTATGACATCGTGGGCGGATAAAGTGTCAGTGAGATTTAAATAGTGTAAAGACAATGATACTGTGAATAAATACCGTTATTAGTTAAAGAGGAAAATTCAAATCGACAGTGCGAGAAAGATTTTATGGTGCGTAATTAACTGTTTGACCAACTTGTCAGCAAAAGGTGTTAGTATTTGAGATTATATGGGTTTACCACGATGAGCTAAAGCAGCTGTGCCTCTTCATTCAGACACAATGTACGTTCCAAGAAGAATTTGTCCCACAATCGAACTAACTAACCCGACCTAACAAGCGTATAAAATTCCAGCTCTGCTACGAATAGCACCGAATTACACCAGAATCGCTAGCAGAAGTTCCGTTGGTGTCATCAAAAGTCAAATACTTGAAAATGAATTCTCAAAAGTGTAAAAGATGTTAGGTACTGACGAGATTGCTTGTCCTTTAACAGATAGCAAACTACAATTGCACTTCCTTGTTCCTTGACATTCATTGAGCGATCTCTTAAAATTCCATGGTTCTTTCAGTGTATAGTAGCTTTCGTAGTAGCTTGTATATGTTACAAGAACGAATTCACGAGGGTGACAAGGCTGACGGATGATTAGCTTTAAGTGAACCTAAACAGCACTGGGTGCTGGACAGTCTTTGTTAACGGTGAGTGAAATCTTTATTGAATTGATTGCTCTCTCTGGATAGTACTACTCATTCTCGTATTTTTGCACTTCATATACTATCATGCGAATTTAATGGTTCAAGGAAAATGTTACTTGAGTTTACTTTATGGCAAAATCATGTTCTTATTCTGGTTGTATTCCAGTGGCTACCTCATATTATACCGTTGATTTACTTAACAGAGTAACGTGAATGCCATTACCAACAGCTATTACAACCAAGAAACGACATATTCTTAGTAATTTAATGCTGAAGTCCAAACAAATTTCTTTTGCTTCACTAATACATATTAAATGCAAACTTTGCTTCAACTTGTTAGCCTAACACCAGGTACCAGCTAACTACCGTCTATAAATCACTAGTGTGTAAGAAATTGAAGTTTGGAAACTAAAAGCAAATGCCGATATACAGACTCTTTGGTCATGACATTATACAGGAAATGTCAGTTCAGGTGCTCAGAACGTTTGTTACGTGTTAGTGGCCTTTACTTGCAATAGTATAGTACAACAGTATAGGGAGGGAAGTTGAGAGTGAATTTACAATCTAAAAAGTGGCCAATGTACAAGGAACACATAATGCAAATACCACATACGGTGTAATTGCCAATACAACTTACACATTGAATCAAAATTATTGTTGTCGTTTCTGTAGACTGGGTAACAGTGTTTTCTAAATATTACGCAGCGTCATGGTAAACTGTTGTCAGTTCAAGTAGACAGGAGTATTAAATTACAGTGTAATGAATGAGTGTTGCCAATCTGTTCATTTACTGTAATTTGTTGTAATTACTCTTTGTATTGAGATTCGTATATTCTTGCTGAGCATCATTTTCATGTTCTGTTCCATGTACTTCAGGTCTTGTCCATTGTAGAAGCTACCGATATACTGCTACCAATCGTGTATTAAAGGGCTTACCATCTGAACTTCATACGGGGTTTTCTTGAAGTGCATCTGTTCATGGATGTCCAGTGTGGGCTGTTATTCTAGTATGGCAGAGAAACTTAGTATGTATGTTAATGCATTAATGGAGAATCTATTTGTGGCTTGAAAAAAAATGAGTTCCATCTGGTGGAAATCCGGTGTTGTGAATACAAGAAAGATGTATAGAAATTTTTCCACATGTAATTGATTAGGAATGGGTAGAAGATGTGAAACAAGTGACAAAGACATAATTTTGATTTGATTATTTACTGCTGCTTACACAGTTTGTTCAATATGAGTACCAGAGACGCCACCGAGCTGTTTCATTCGTAGAACAACCTGATCAACAACTGCTGGCAGCTGTCCCGGTGAAATCTGAGCAACATTTTCCTGTATACTGGCTTTCAGATCAGTAGGGACCGAAAGTGTCCGTGGTAAATGCTTCTTCCTTAATTTTTATTTTTTTATTTTTTATTTTTTTTAGATATGCCCGGAGCCAAAAGTTACATGAATTCAGTGAGATGATGTTGCACGCCATGCATGTGGAAAATCATTGGATGACACGTTCCTGGAAGGTTTCCTTTAGCAAATATTTTACTGGGCGGGTGACATGAGACGTTGACCCATCTTGCATGAAAAAAGTGCTTACCACACAGATGCGCTCTTCCAAAGCGGGAAGTACACACTGTACAAGGAGGTATTGATAACGTGCAAGCGTCGCGTTACGCCTGACAGGCCTTCTGTGTGTATTCTCTTCAAAGAAGAAGGGTCGGAGAATGGAGGCGCTCCTGATTCAACACCACATAGCCACATACGGCTCTTCGTGCGCAACAGGTAGTTTGACAGTACCCTAAATTCGGCAGTTCTGTGTATTCACTGCACCCTGTAGTGCAAAATGTGCCTTGTCAAGCCTCTGAATATTGCCTAGCCACATGCCATCAACTTCGATCCGTGGCAGAAACCGAAAAGCAAAGTGAGAACTTTTCTGCCGCTCATGAAGCTTCAGTTACTGCACCATCTGGAATTTGTATGGGTACCAGTGTGATATAGACCACAAAATTTTGTGCACTATCGACCACGGGATGGAGAGTTCTCGTGACACTGCCAGAGCTAGCACTACCCAGGCGCACTTGATGCATCGTACGTTTCCTTCTCAATAACTTTCACCAGGATAGGACGCCTTCCTTTTCCGGGTGGAACCCCAAGGTTTTTGAATTTCATTATCATGTTCTTTAAACCATTTAATGACATCGAGCCTCTCCTAAGACGATTCAGTTGGCGATATTCTCTCGATGCTTCACTGTAACTGCTGCTGTTCACCTAAAACAGTTTCACTAACAGTTCACAGTTTCTCTTCTCAATAGTCATACTGTCCACTCACGTTATGGCTTGTCAAATGACAGCGTTGATGTCATAAAGTTATACAAACTGTATACATCGCCGTTTATGCACCTGGTGGCCAATATTGGAACTAATTGTTTTCCAGCTGTAATCAGTTCCACATTAACACGTTAGCATATCTACCAAGTTTTTCTACCAAACAATAATTATAACACAGACTGAACCTCCGTGAATAGTTGCATTTTAATTATAACTACCCATTATCTTAACATCTTTGCTTGTTATTTTCTCCGAAATTATGCGTAACCTAATCATACAATGAAGGCTTTCACGACCGGATGGTACTGTTGTTGATAATTCTTTCGGGTTATATGGTCGTGGTCCATGGAATTCTTCTATTCTTAACGTTTCGTCCAATACTACGTGAGACATCCTCAGAGGTATGGCTGGTCCTGTTGAGTCCTGCCGACTGACGGGTCGGGCGTCGGAGAGCGGCCTAAATACCCAGGAAAGTGGGCGTGGTCTAGCTTGCACATGTTTGTTGGTATCGTTATGTAGACGACACATTCGTAGTTTGGACAGACGGTAAAAAGCCTTAGACGAATTTTTTGATTATCTTAATAGCATAAACCCTAAAATTCAGTTTACCGTTGAAGTGCAAAAAGACCAGGCTATTTCGTTTCTCGATGTGTTAGTCATGAGACAGACCGATGGCAGTCTAAAATATAAAGTGTTTCGGAAGAGCACACATACTGATAGATACTTACATAAGAACTCCAATCATCACCCACAACAAAAAAGAGGTCTAATCAAAAGTTTTGTGGACAGGGCCAAACAGATTTGTACGCCGGAACATCTGGATACGGAAATGAATCATCTGAAACAGGCCTTCGAAAAGAATGGGTATTCAAACAAAGAAATTAATAGAGTTTTAAGACCTAATTACAGCAGGCCAAAGGACAAGGATGGTACACAACAATGGAAGAACACAGAGTCTTTACCTGTCACTAGTAAGGTTACAGATCGAATTGGCAAAATTTTGATGAAACATAAAGTGAAACCGGTATTCAAATCTACCAGAAAAATAGGACAACTACTTCGATCTGTTAAAGATAGAAGGCCACCATTATCATCTAGCGGTGTGTATAAAATTCCGTGTACTTGTGGCAAGGTCTATATTGGTACTACGAAAAGAAGTGTGAATACGAGGGTAAAGGAGCATAAAAGTCTTTGCCGACTGGGAAAAATAGATAAATCGGCCGTTGCGGAACATGCACTTCAGTCAGGTGACCAAGTAGTTAAATTTTCTGAAACTACAGTTTTAAGTGCTACCACGAACTATTATCCACGACTGTATAGGGAGGCTATTGAAATTTATAAACATGAAGATAATTTTAATAGAAAAGAAGAGGCCTTGAAATTAAGCGAGATATGGACAGTGGCGTTACAGAATCGATAAGTGATTTTTATCTATGACGGACTATTATCGATGGTTACATTTTATCTTTGACTAGTTTTCTCTCAGCTTCTATGTGCAAGCTAGACCACGCCCACTTTCCTCGGTATTTAGGCCGCTCTCCGACGCCCGAGTCGTCAGTCGGCAGGACTCAACAGGACCAGCCATACCTCTGAGGATGTCCAACGTAGTATTGGACGAAACGTTAGGAATAGAAGAATTCCATGGACCACGGCCATATAACCCGGAAGAATTATCAACAACGGTATGCGTAACCTAACTGTGCACAAAATTATTTTCGCATGACTATACGTTTCTGTTTCCCTTATAGCTCTCCATGACCTTTTCGTGTCATTGATTTGATTGGTTCTCATCTCTACATCTGCAGTCATAATTCACAGGCCAGGTTACGGTGTATGGAGTAGAGTGCTTCGTAGTTTGTCTTCTTGTACATTCACTTTTGTATTCGTAATCTGGAATATTTCATTACTTATCCACCCCGTTTCCGCTTTGCATGTTTGCTGTGTATACGTGGGATTTTCTGAATGTTAAACTTTTGTATGTTCCTATTCCTAGGAGCAGTAACTTAGTTTAGGTTATATGGAGCACTAACCAAGGCCACATATGTCAGTATTATAAGACGCTATAAACCTATAGAAACGCTTTTAAGGCCTTTCCAAAAGCCAAGATCGCACAAAATATTTTTTAATGTGAACAACTGCCTTCATCAGTCTTGTTCATTTTACGCTGACCCCATGCACAAGATATCAAGTGAACGAAACTCAGCGCATTATAAACGCTTACCATCGCTAAAATATTGTAAATATTGTATCGATGAGAAACGCTTATAACGCGCTGAGCTATATCCACTAGACATGTTGTGTATGAGGTCAGCATATAATGAATATGTTTCACTGCAAAAAAATTTTTAACGCTTGAAGATGACGGCTAAGGCTGTTAAACCGGTTGTCTTGAATAAAATATATTTTGGGCGATCTTGGCTTTTGGAATGGTTTTTAACAATTAAAAGAGATCGTCCTTCAGTACTCTCATAATATGAAAACTCAGTCAACTTGTAATACGTAAGTATTAAGTGAGTGTGTTTCCAATGTGAGATCAGATTAAAAGTGCTCAGTGACATTATAAATAAAACGTAAGTTTGGAACATTTAGAGTGTCCAAAAATGTGTAAGTTAATTTACCTTTTTCTCAACGATATAACAAGCAGCAGTGATCAAAAGTTGGACAACGGGAATTTCTGTAAACTAGAAACATCTAGTTCATACTTGAATATAAAGGCTATCCAAAATTTCTTTTAGTTCTTTGCTCTAATAATTGAAAAACACATTTTTCTTCTTGAGGAAAAGTTTAAAAAAGAGAAATAAAAACACCTGCACAAGGATAGGTTACGGAATATTGAAAACTACCGAGACACACTTCAGTTGAAGAGAATATTGTAATTTTCAGACGGCATTTACCCCCTGCACACAAAATAGTAAATCTGAATGACTCTTACATAGGCGTGACAAACTCCACACCCGGAGGAGTTTGTGAATGTGAGTAACAGATCGAGATAGGACATAAAGGCGATAAATTTACTTGAAGAAACATCAGTGTTCTGAATGAATTATTGCAATTACAGCATGCCAAAGTTAAAAACTTAAATTAGTTCTATTTTTCATCTTCCAATCTTAAAATTTTAAACATATAAATTTGCACTGTATTATTTTTTGTGGAGAAAGACAAATACAAAAAGGCCCATAATCATAGAAGGATACCCGTTACGACTTTTTAATAGAAGAAAAATTTATGGCAATCTTCGCCTCGCTTCGACGTTTTAGGGCTATTCATCAACAGGGGTCATGCAACATCAGCTCCTCTGCTTTCCATGTTATTTCTGTTTCTATCTGTTTTTACTTATTCTTTGATGATTATTTTTAGTCGTTTCCTTATTTTTGCAATTCGGAATATCTTTGACTTATCCTTTCAGGAAAATAGGAATAGTTGTTCAAATCTCCTGTTCGCTTTCATTCCGTAAATATCTCCAACAAAAAGAAATTTTCGGTTTGCCATTTCCTCCGGTACTTACGTTTATTTTGGCAGAGCTATTCATTTTAATTTCAGAGTCGTTTTAGTTTGTTTTGCACACATATTTGTCCAATGATCTGTGTTTCAAGTACGTCCAGTACACTTAGCTTATAGTTCAGTGTTAAGTACTCGTAGATATATAAACTTTCATCTTTTCGCTGTATTACAGTGTTTTATTTCGGGTTTCTGATAAGCCAAAACATTATGACCACTGCCAACCGCTAAGATGGATGTCGCCAGGTGGCGATGAGTGCACGTGACGCGGTGACAAAAGTATGTGAGCGAAGCAGACACAGACGGGGGATCACACTAGCGAAGATATGGGCTGGAAATAGGGAAATCCATTGAGATAAGCGAGTATCTCGAAAACGGCGAAGCTGGTGGAATGTTCGTGTGCTACTGTCGTGAGCATCAACGGGAAGAGGTTGAACAACAGTGAAACTGCCACTAATAGTTAAATGGTTGGACGTCCACGACTCTTCACAGAACGTAGGGTTCGGAGGCTTGTCTGCTCTGTAAAGTAGGATAGATGGTATTTGTAACATCTCTACACGGACAAGTGTTTCGGAGCACACTCTTCATCGTACATTGTTGAACATAAATTCCGTAGCAGACCACCCGGACGTGTTCAAATGTTGACCAAACGACAGCCGGCCGGTGTGGCCGAGCGGTTCTAGGCGCTTCGCTCTGCAACTGCGCGACCGCTACAGTCGCAGGTTCCAATCCTGCCTCGGGCATGGATGTGTATGATGTCCTTAGGTTAGAGAGGTTTAAGTAGTTCTATGGTACTGATGACCTCAGATGTTAAGTCCCACAGAGCTCAGAGCCATTTGAACCATTTGAACCAAACGACATCGTCAATTACGATTCCAGTGGGCACGAGACGATTGGGATTTCACCGTCGATCAATGGAAACGTGTAGACTCTGCGGGTAAATGATATATTTGTTACAGTAGGTCGCTGGTCGTCTCGACAAACGTTGTCATCCAGATGAACGGCGGCTCGAAACGTGCAGCGCGCCATCCACGCATGCTGGTGGCAGCAGTATTATGCTATGGGAGACATTCTCCTGCGCTTTCATGGGACCTGTGGTAGTAATCTAAGACATGTTGACAACTACGAACCACATGCATGTCTTCCCCGGCGGCGATGTCATATTTCAGCAGCATAATTGTCGGTGTCTCAGAGCCAGAAACGTGCTACAGTAGATTGAGGAGCACTATAGTGAACTCAGACAGATGTCTCGTCTACCAAATAAACCTGATGTAAATCCTGTGGAACCCATCTGGGTGACTATAGAGCGCCATTACCACGTACGCATATCAGCGGCCTGTTATTTACGTGTAGACATCTAATGCTACATATCTCCACAAATCTACAAACAAACCGTCGGATCGCTGGTACGCAGAATCAGTGATGTATTTCATTCCAAAGTCGGACACACAGGCTGGTAGGCAGGTGCTCATATTGTTTTGGCTCACCATGTATTATATGGCATCTCTAAGATACATAATCTAATAACAATTTCTTTTCTACCTATTTTTATTTCTATATATATTGATATCTTTTCTGTAAGGCACGAATTTAGTTGGTATATTATTTATCGTGTTTCACTCCAGTTCTATGGAACTGTTATCGGTGTTTTTGCTTTCCAGTGGTCGTTGCCACAAAGAATTCACAACATGAATTATTCTTTCTTACCTAAGCAGTGTCTCACTCTCTTGTATTTTTATTTTGTCGCGCTTGGAGTAGTTTGCTGATGTCGTTTGATGCGCACTCCCATACCATGGCTACCATCAGCTCTTTATGAAAGCGCAGTTTAATCCCACTACGAGCGCGACACAATGTCCCATCTGTGTGTGGTTCGATTAGCACCTCGCCCCTCGGCACACATTTGAAGCTAATTATCAAAAAGAAGAAAAAACTGAATCCACAATTCCGCATGCATATTACCCATAATTAACCAGCTTTTGCTGATTTATGGACACACAAAGAGACCGAAAAACGAGTTGGCAAAATTGAGCGGTTGCGCCAGCACTGCTGAAGTTAAGAGTGTTCGCAAAAATTTCCAAATTTCCACCTAATTCTTCTCTCTGTAGATTTTTGTTCGTATAATAAATAATTTTAGCTACGCCCTCATTCTGCAACCAAGTAAAATATGCCTAAACGAATGACGTTGCCATATTCTGAGCGTAATATTTATGTTGCACTATTTAAAAACATTTATATTATGCATATGCTTCTCTCACTGTTTTCTAATCCTCGAAATCTGAACTATCTGTTTTAACGATGTGATAAGAGACCTGATCAATTCATACTCACAAAGACAAAAATTCGTAGAGATCTCACTCACTACTGAAAGAAAAGGCACATAAATTAAAGGACTGATTGAGAATCCAGATCTTGGTTTTCCACTGTTACTGTGAATACTTCCAGTGGAAGACCAGCGTTGTTTTCCTGAGAATGAGAAGGGAAATTTCATTGCCCAGTTCGAATTCTAGTGATATGCTCAAGGAGACAGCACTAGATCCTGCAAATTTTTCACAGCCTTGAAGAGTTCACACTGACTGGGAAGATTTAGCAAAAGTATTTTAAGGGGTGGGAGGAGCGATACTAAGTTTTCACAATAGTTTGATGCAGGTGATCGTGCCGATCTCTTCATTTCAGAGTTTCACCTAAACCCAAAGTGCCCAATTATTTTTTTGTATTCCAATATCGGTCCTCCCTTACAGTTTTGGACATCTGCTGCTGTCTCTGTTACGACGCAAGCTATTCCATGAAGTTTTAACACTTCTCACTCTTGGTAAGAAAGTGACGCACCGCAAAATATTACGTTCTCCATGAATCACGAAAAATATTTTTGGTAATAACGGAGCATTATAAAGACAACAAATTTATTAGCGCTAATGAGAATGGATGTGACACCAGGATCAAATGACGTTTCAGGCATTTGTAACATAAGCCCCAAGGAACTTCCCTTTGTTTTAGTTACATCACTTTGAGTGTCTTGATCAGTTGTATAACTGTTGATTGTTTTGAGTTCAGATACTTCTCTAGAATAAAACATAGACATTTATCACTTCTGGTATTCAGTTTATTCTTGTTAATAATGTTTCATTTCTAATTAAATCGCACACTACCTAGGACACATTGCTGCAAATACGTTACGTTTCTGGAAATTAGATATATTTAACAAACCCTTTCACAAATTCGGGTGCATAAGTCAAATTATAGTATGATTTAGCGTTATAAAAGTCTAATAGTTATTAGAAGTAAAGTCACCAAATCTTAATGAACAGTTCACAAATTCAACAAGTAATGAGAACGTCTTTGTAATAACAATTACAATACTTTCTTGTTATTTTCAGGTAGAGGTAACTGATCAGAATATGTTTTAAGCAATCTGTTTTCTGACCTAAATTCAGCACCATAAATGTCACTTCTGTCTCCTTCAGAACTTGAAACAATAACAATTGATCCTATTTCATGATAGGATTCCATTATAGATGATGCATTTCTTTGACAATGTAGCTCTTGAAGTATTTTGTTACGTTCTTCCTTTGGTGCCTCGTCACTTGACTTTGTTATATGGGCTTCTTTTTCATAAATCACTCCACATTAGAAAAAAAATGACAGGCGGACAATAATGACAACATCGTTCTTCCATTCGAAAAGGTAACGGCAAAAGAAATGTATGAGTATATCCTTAAAAAGTGACACAATGTCGTAACTACTTCCTCAAAACCAACGCAACTGAGAATTTTAGAAAATAATTCTTCTAAAGTGAAGCACCTCAAAATATCAACAATAAATCGTCGCAAATATTACAATTCGTACCGTAGTCAGAACTATCGGAGAGCTAAAAGTGACTAAATAAGAAAATTAGGAGGTGGTTCTGGCCGAAGCACAGAAATGCAACTTTTCAGTTTATTAATTAAAACTGATGTAACTGGAAACTCCCTGAAACGATTCTTCAGAATAGGCACAGTCCACATTATTCAACCATTTTACGCTTACCACGATTGGCTAAAGTGAGTCAAATGAAAATGTCACTCTGATTTTTTGTAACCTCAATCCAAATGAAAGACACAACTTAAAATAATAGTGTTTTGAACTTCTTAACAATAATCCATTCTCTATGGAATTGACTACTTTAGTAACAGTGCAATGCTCTAGTTGTTATGAGTACATTTCTACCTCAAACAATGAATGTAACACAGCTGTCTTGTAATGTTCAAATTGTGAAATCATAGAATCACGCTCCTGATTACAGAGCAGGTACTGTTTCTTCAACTCTGTAACATAAATAAGGTTTTTGAACTGTGTCACTTTGGAGCAAGGGTGAGGTATGTTCTATTCTTCTGGTCGGTATTTACCCCATGTTTCTTTTCTCGCCAATGCGAAGGATCTTTTTTCTTATCTTATCAGTCTGCTTAAACATCCTACATATCGTTATATCTCAAATTGTTCGATACTCTTCTTTTTCATTTCTCCCATGCTTTATTCACTTTCACAATAGGTGTTCTTCAGTCGCATATTCTCTGAAATTCCTTCCTCAGTTTGAGGCCTGTGTTTAATATTAGTAAACGTATTTCAACCGGGAATACTTTTTTGCCAGTGCTACTCTGCTTTTTAAGTCTTTCGAAATGCGTTATTTTGCTTCCAAGTAAGCAGAATACCTGTACATCGTCTACTCTACGATCCCAATTTGGATGCTATGTTTATCATTAATCTATTTGTAGTATTCCTCGTTAATTTCATCTTTCTTAGGTTGACTCTGACTCCATGTTTTGTGTTCATTAGAATGTTAATTTCATTCAAAATGTGCTGTAAGTCTGCCCCTTTTTCGCTGCGGATAGTTATGCTATCAGCGAATCTTAATAGTGATTTCCCTTCCTCCTGAATGTTAATCCCATTCCTGAATCTTTCTATTCCTGCCATTGTTTCGTTGATGTGCAGATCGAACAGTAGTTGCGAAACATTGAATCCATGTCTCAGGTATTTTAATCCAAGCTCTTTCCTCTTGGTCGTCCATTCTTATTGACCCCTCTTGGTCCTCGTACATGAAGTATATTACCCGTATTTCCCTATAGCTTATACCTATTTTTTCTAAGGGGGATTTCAAATATATTGCAATAATTTACGTAGTCTAAAGCTTTTTCTAGGCTGATAAATACTATGAACATGTCTTAATTTTTATGAAGTCTTACCTGCATCATCAAGTACAAATTCACAACTGCGTCTCTGGTTTCTTTACCTTTTCTGAAGTCAAACTGGTTGTCATTTTTCCATTCTCTCATATATTACTTCTGTCAGCAACTTGTATGCTGAATGTGTCAATTCTAACATATATCTTCTCTTTTTATCTTTGGTATTTTGTGGATGATATTCTACCAATGACTGATCATATGTCTGCAATGTGATACATTCTAAACACTGAATTGAAACGTACTTTGGTTTCCGCTTTCGCCAATGATTTTAGGAATGTAATCAATCGATTTTGCATTATTTGGTCGAAAATGTTCCAGAAGTCTGTCAAACTTCGACCATGTCTTCCTCACTGACATACATTCTTTCTTCTATCACGTCAGCATATGTACTCCTCGTCGATATCCACAAAGTACTCATTAATTTTCACTCTTGATAGTTACGCCTTTGTTTTTAATTTCCCCAAAACTTGTCTTGACTTTTTTGTAAGCTGAATCTGTCGTACTGGTGGCTGCTTCATCCCACATTTCTCCATATTTTTCTTGCAGCAATTTCCCTTTGGTTTCTTTCGCTTCCTCTTCATTTTATTTCTAATTTACTGATATTACTGCAAACCTTTCTTTTCTTGTTCATTTTTTGATTTCTTTATGTCGCTGATCAGTTGACATAGTTATTTTTCATTTCTGTTGTGCTTATCAAATACCACAATATTCTTTCCAAGCCTCAGATATCTGCAAAAATACGTCATCAAACTGAAAATGCAATATTTATACCCAACTGCTTTTCAAAACGTCATTGTGAACACTCTAGTAAGTACCCCAATGCTATTTTCATGCATAAACTCATGTGGCCAGCTAAACAGGCAAGTAAACACCTTGTGGAAAACGAGAGCGAGTATAAAACATACTCTCCATAAATGGTTGTAATCCAACGTTTGCTTGTATAATTTAATTAAAAAATTAGTAATATGTAGTCATCAGAGATAAGTTTTACGTTAAATATTATCATGAAAAACTTGAAAAATGCGATATCAGATCAACTGCTGCTTTAAGTTCTTATTGCTTGTCGTCGCCAACAGGTGGTGGCGTTCATACTTCAATCTGCTTACCATGCCTGGATTTAAGATGCAACAGAGCCTAAAATTAAATATTTTCCATGTCTATGATGCCTGCCAATTGTTTCACAACGTTATTTTCAAGACTAACTTGTCTGCAAAAATACATCAGAAACGCAAAGTACTGCAACATTTATGTCGAGTATCACAATGGATTTTCACATGCACTGAAATGCCTCGACGTGTTGCGTAAAACATGGTTTATAATCGTAAATTAAATACCCTAATGCTCTACCCATGCCCACATATGTAGATGGTTGGTGGGTTGATCTGGGGAAGGGGACCAAACAGCGATGTCATCCGTCCCATCGGATTGGGAAAGGATGGGGAAGGAAGTCAGCCATGCCCTTCCCAAGAGACCATCTTGGCATTTACCTGAATCGATTTAGGGACATCAGAGAAACCCTAAATCAGGATAGCCGGACACAGGTTTGAACCATCGTCCTCTTCGCCTCTCTAGAAAACAAACTGAGCAAACAGCATATTAGGAAGAAAGAAAGAAGAAGTCCTGGATGATTTTATTTCCATTTAGCACTTAAAAAAGCATATTTTTCGTAAGGTGCAACAAGAAAATTTCCTGTGTTTGCACATAATATAACCAAAGACAATGACCAAGATGAAATAACTCCAAAGAAGCTTGTGCAATAAGACAGTTGGTATCTTGAAAATAAACTCTTTGATAAAACTATTTATGATTTATTGTACACAGAAAAAATATGTAGGTTGCTTACCATAAAATGCAAGTATAATTTCAGATCTCGAAAATTAAAACTTTCAACCAAAATAAAATCGAATTATATGTAAGATTTCGAGAACAAAACACTGTTTTCATCCACAGCAAACCGAAAATTATATATTTACTTGTCTGAATTATTTATTAAAGTGTAAAATACACACGTCTCGCTTACTGGGAACTACTTAAATCGATTATGGTTTGGTATACAGGGCACGATTTTTGTTCCACATATTAAATTTAACTAAATGTATAAAACTGTGTACAAAAACAGGCACATGAGCACTAGTTCAGATTTAGCTAAGAGCTTTAAATGGACCAAGATTTGTTAATGTTACACTGATGTGTGAAACTGGTCTGTAAAACCGAGAGTTCAATATTACTACCACAAATTGCAAGGGTAGTGGACCTTGAAACTAAGTAATTCCAAACTTGAATTATCTGTACAGCTTACTGAAACACAAACAGCTCTCTTATTGAAACATTACATTCATCTTGAGCACTACTGAAGATATAACTTACTGCAAAAAGTACACCTACAAGCAAAATAAACAATGATAACATCACAAAAAGGAGTGTATTTAGTATGGCAGTATGATCAGAATGCCTATTACCAGCACAGTAGAAATGCTGTCATCTTCTGCTGTTATACGAACTGTATTCCTTCTACAATATTAATTATGATGTTATTTTCTCGTTGAAGTAAGCATTACAGAGAGAGGAAATTTAGAGCGTTGCATAAATCAGAAAGATCTTAATGAGACAGTTGTGGAAAAATTGTGCATAATTTTGTGATGTGTGATGAAAATTAATGATGAGACAATGTAGTGGAAGAGGCAGATGTTTAAATGTCTGACCACCATTACCATGTATACTATTAGGTGTCAAATGAAGGTCAATGGAAAATGATGGCCAGTCAGTGGAGAAAATATTGGTCAGTGGAGAATTATGGTCATTGAAGAATTATGGTCAATGAAGAATGATGGTCAATGGAGAATGATGGTCAATGGAGAATTGTCGTCAATCGAGGGTTATCGTCACTGGAGGTTTATTGTCAGTGGAGGACTATTTTCTAAAGAGGATTGTTGTCAGTGGAGGATTATCATCAATGGAGAATAGTGGACAATGGAGAGAATGATGAACAATGAAGATTATGGTCTATGAAGAATTATAGTCAATGTAGAATTAATGTAAGTAAAGGATTTTAGTCTTTGTAGAATGATGGCCAGTGGAGAATTATGATCAGTGGAGTATGGGTGTGAATTATAAATGACAAAAGGCTGATGCATAAAGGGTAATATTTAGTGATTACTGTGGGTTACAGTTAATAGTTAGCATGTAACAGGTAATGTTTACTGTTTATCATTCACTGTTACCACTCACTGGTTACCATCCATATCCATTCTCCATAGACCATAATTCTCTCCACTGGTGATCATACTTCACTGGCCTTCATTCTGTTTTGACACTAATTCTCTGCTGACTAAGTTCTCCACTGATCATCATTCTCTCCACTGGCCATTATTCTCTCAATTGACAATTATTCTCTGCACTGACAATCATCCTCCACAGATCATTATTCTCCAGTGACCATGATTCTCCATTGACTGTGATTCCACACTGATTATGAATCTCCACTGGTCATGAATCTCTAATGATCAACGTATTTCCACTGTATATGAATCTCCACTGTTCATGAATCTCCATTGTCCATGAATCTCCACTGATCATCATTCTCCATTGTCTATCATACTCTATTGGCAATGATTTTGCATTTTCCATAATTCTCTTCAGTCAATATCATTATCTCAGTTGACCACCATTTGCTACATTGACAGTCATTCTCTACATTAGCCATCATACTTTCTATTGACAATCATTCTCCACTGGCCATCATTACTATGACCATAATTTTCCATCTACCACCATTCTCTCTATTAACTATCATTCACTCCATTGACCATGAGTTTCTACTGACTATAATTTCCCATTGACCATAATATTGTCCATTGTCCATCATTCTCCACTGATGACAATTCTCTGTTCACCATAGTTTTCCATTGTTCATCATTCTCTACAGTGTACAACATTTTCTTCACAGACCATAGTTATCCATGTACCAAACTTCTCCACTGACCATAATTCTCTGTTATCCATAATTCTCTCCATGGGCTGTCTGTCTCCATTAACCATCATAGTCCATTAACCATCGTTCTCCGTTGCCCATCATTCCCCACTGACCATTTCTCCATTGGCCAGCATTCTCCAGTGACCAACACCCTCAAATGACTTTAGTTCCTCACTGACCATAATTCTCCTCTGATCATAATTCTCCACTGAATGTCATTCTACATGAGCCATAATTTTCCACTAACCACCTTTCTCTCCACTGACCACAATTCACCACCCTACCATAATGTTTGCTCAGTTTGTTTGTCCAGAGAGTGTTGGCACTTTGGCTGTGATTAGTAAATATTGCAGTCTTCATTAAATGCTGTTATCGCACGTAAAATGTAGGCAGCCTGAGTTGTCTACCTATACAAATAAATGTATGAATGTTCTCTGTATAAAATCGTAAATCTCTGACAGTTCTTCACTGATTGATTTGAAAATTTGATGCTATGTTGCATTCCAATATGCATGTGTTTTGTGTACCTATTCGAGTGTCATATGCTGTTTTTGATACACCGTATGGCACTCCAGTAGGTACACAAACCATTAATACCTGTGCTTATTCAAATGCAATGTTGTGTCGTAATTTCAAAGGAATCAGATATAAGATTTTGAACAAAGAACAGGAGACTTTCGTTGACAGTGTTTGTATGTATATTTATACATACCATATGGCGCTTCAGTAGGCATTACAGGTACATAAAAATGTGCATATTTGAGTACAACATTGTGTCAAAATTTAAAAGCAGTCATAGTAGGACTTTTGGAGATTTACGATTTTGTACAAATAAACATTTACATGTTCTTGTTGTTGTGGTCTTCAGTCCAGAGATGGTTTGATGCAGCTCTCCATGCTACTCTATCCTGTGCAAGGTTCATCATCTCCCAGTACCTACTGCAACCTACATCCTTCTGAATCTGTTTAGTGTATTCATCTCTTGGTCTCCCTCTACAATTTTTACTCTCCACGCCGCCCTCCAATACTAAATTGGTGACCCCTTGATTCCTCAGATTATACCCTACCAAGCGATCCCTTCTTTACATATATATAAATGAAAATGTAAATATTCGTTTGCACAAAATCCTAAATCTCCAAAAGTTCTTTATCGATAGCTTTGAAACATTGAAGAATGTTGCATTCAGACACTTGCATGTTTTTATACACCCACTAAAATTGCACATGTAATATATAAATATATATGCAAAAGTTAAGGAGGACGAATGAAAATGTAAATGGTCATTTGTACAAAATCGTAAGTCTCCGTTCATTACCAGCTGCTTTGAAATTCTGATACACTTTTGCATTTGAAAATGCAGTTATTTTTACATACCTACTCGAGAGCCATATGTTGGGGATACATTGTGAACAAAATCTTCATGCTCTTTTGTGCAGAATCTAAAATTTCTTAAAGTTCTTCACTGGATGCTTCGAATTTATGACACGTCGTTACATGCAGTTTGTGAGGTAACAGGTGAGTTGTAGCGCCCTGAAAATATTCTAAGTTCAGAGTTGGTGTTGCCGAGCTGGGGCTTCTCGGCGGGTCACTGCCTAGCAGCAACCACGGGGTGCAGAACGTCAGCTAAGCGACCGCGTGATGCCGCACAATGGCCGGACCAAATGGCTGGGAATTCCTTGGTGGCGCTGTGTCGATGAAAGAGACTTGTATGCCGAGAGTGCCAAAGATGGCGGACTTTGTGAAACCATGATGGCAGATATTTCACAGTTCGTATAGAAATTAATAACAGCCAGATGAATCACGAAACCTCAAAAAGAAACATGTGCATTACCATTATTTGAATGACGATTCTAATGGTGTAATCAGATTTTCAATATCTTTATTAGTTTAAAGTTTACTGTATGACTGCAAAATATACAAGCAACACAAAGCAACGAATTTTCAAAATTTAAACACTTAATCCGATTTCGTCGATTGACATGTCTTTAGAATGCTATTAGTGTAAATCTAAATTGCTATAAATTACAGGCATGTAACTTGAATAGTACATGAGTTATTGGAGGTTAAAATGGACAATTACTATCGATCGCATCAGGCCTTAAGTACTCCACAGTTAAACGAAAAAATGGTAGTAGCATGCTTATAAATATATTTATTCATCTGTGTCTTTGTTTATATCAGATATACACTATTCATGAAGAAATTGTATAAATATTTAGTGTGTTTTAGCACAGAGGCATTAGGCTACTGGCTTACCTTTTGTTCTACTACAATGATACATGTTTATTTAATTTTTTTATGTATCTAATAATGTGTGTTAGAGCGTGTTTTTGGTCCAGCGGTAGAAATATTTATTTAATTTCAAGCTATTTAAATGTAAATTCAGTATTTCGAAAGTGTATCATTATGTTTGTGTGGGTGCGTTGGCTTGAAGTCCTCGTGCGAGCACGATAGCCAATCACAGCACTAGATAATGGGGATTCAGGATGGAAGCAGGAGAAGAGTTCTGGGCAGGACGGCACAGGACACAGACGGCATGGGACAGGACACAGAGAGTGCTGGACGCGAAGGAGCGAAGAACAGTCGCGGGAAAGACTTGGAGTGGAGCAGTTTGCGCTTGATTGCGGGAGATAGAAATACTTCTGAGTACCGTCTTGTGCACTTGTGAGATTTCCGTGGCTTCTACAGTGAAGACGTAGTGTGCATTTAGAAGTTAATATCTTGCGAGCTATGTTGTTGTTCATAACTAATTACACGCAGTAGGAATCTATTGTTTCCCTGTTATTCAACGTATATTTCATTTAATTGTTGGACTATCGACACCAATAAGTGTTTTGCAGAAATATACCACATTCTAAAAAGTACCTCAACTATCGTACTCATCATTTAAAGTCGTTAACAATAGTACCTACAGATTTCATTCAATTGCAATCTTACATTTATAAATTTCTATATTAATTCGCAATTGCCAGATGATAGGAACCTTCGACAATTCGATTCATATGTGTGTTCATATTGTATACTGTAGACTCAGCAGTCTTTGGCTTGTAATGTGGCAACTACGTATCCCAGTCCGTAGACAACGAAACCAGCCAAAACTTTTAATATTTCAACTCTGAGTCGGAGGATACGTAGTTGAGGGCGACCACATTACTCATTAATTTAACTGAAAGTGCGCAAGTTACTCTGTTTGGTGTATGTGATATATAAGTAAGTATGTGATATATAAAGGGGAAATATTATTGCTAAAAGTCTCGAAAACTTCTTGATAAATTTACTTTAAATTTTTGCATAATACTTTAAAGCGGACGAAAATAGTAGTGAAACATAGTTAGCAAACAGGAAAACTGTATTTATGGTTTATTGGCTGATTAGAATACTACAACACATTCTGAATACGCAGTAACAATGAAACGGATTAAAGTCAGAGAGGGGTCAGAGAGATGGATAGAGGGGTGGAAGGAAATAGAGGTAGAAAGCGGAGAGGAGGAGTTGGACAGAGAGAGGGGGGGAGGGGATATGGAGGGAGATGGGGTGGAGAAGAAAGACACAGATAGGAGGGAGAAGGTGTTGGACAGAGGGGGAAGGAGGAGGAGACAGTCAAAGAGAGAGAGGAGATGTAAGGAGGCAGGGGGAGAAGGAGATTAGAATGTATATCCAATTCCCATGTTTTCTATCTGCTTTCCATTCCATATAACCAGACTGACCGACAGAAACTCGTGGGTGAAACAGGTAGTTGTTAATCAATACCATCGACTACATTTTTCTAGTATGGAATGTCATGTATTAACTTTGTTCTTCCTGAAATTGAGTATCAGAACAATTTATATATGGAAATATCTACTTTTAATGTATGTTGTGACTTACGCCAAGTGCAAGAAAAATAATAATGTTCTTGTTTGTGTGCTTGACTGCCTGGTGTAGGATTTTAGGTGATAACTGTTTTCTGGAGTTATAAGCATGGTCAGGTTAGTTTTATGACATTGCTCTTTTAGGCCTAACTCATAATCTCAGTTGCTAATTTAGCATGTTATTTGCAGCCATTTAGTGATGAAAAGAGCTTCCATGTTTTAGGTAGCAAGCTGAGAGATACGTGTGAATGTGAAAAACATAACCAGTGCAGTTTTTTGCGTTACTGGCGTATTTTAGAGAACACTTTAGTCTTGGAAATAACATTGTGCCACTTGACAAGCCTTATAGTTGAGGAAATAATTAATTTTGGACTCTGTTGTATTTTAAACCAACCGTGGTACACCGATCGAAGTATGAACGCCACTACCTGTTTGTGATAACCAACAGGAGCTTAAAGCAGCTGTTGATTTTATTTAGTATTTTTAAAGTTTTTCTGAATGGTGTTTAAAGTAAAATTTATTTTTTGACACCTTCATGTTAATGATGTTAATTTCTTCAAATAAGCAAGAAATATGGTTTTTAACTATTTATGAAGAGTATGTGTTATACCTGTTCTAATATTCCACAAGACCTGCCTGTTTAGGAGACCACATGTGTTCATTCACGATAATAACATTGCGGAACTTACTTTAGAGTTTAAAATCGTGTTTTAGAGAGCAATTTGGTGTAAACATTGCATTTATTTGCGTTGGTGCCTTATTTTTGTATTTATTTTACACTTGGGAAGAACATTGTTATGCGTGACAAACATCATAGTTGTGCAAAATAGCTAATTTGTGGGCTCACTATAATGTTTAACTGACTTTGATTTCAGGCAAGTTTTTGATGTGGTAATAACGTTGTTTACTCCCACTGACAAGTGCAGTTTAAACTTTGGTGGCCATGACTGGTTTGCGAAGTGACTTGCATGTCATATTACGCTACGGCATGTGAGACTTTTTGGAACAATCAAAAGTACTTTGTCAGCGAGGCAATACTTTATCAACCTCTCACATAACGCTGACTCAACAAATCTGTGTATGCGTATTTCTCAGACAAGTTGAGGCTTGAAGAACGTATTGTTAGCGACGCAAGTTTTGCTGCTGCCTGCCTGCCTTGCAAAACTTAACAGGCGTTTAGATGTGGAAAATAATTAATTTGTGGCTTTGTTGGAAATTCACAAATATGCAAGCGCTGCTTTACATAATTTTTTTTTCATAAATGCTGTCAAAAATGGAGCAAAAAGAGCAAGAACAACAGGCTCTTGACGGCTACCCGTCGCTACCGAGAGTGAAGCCCATCATATTCGGCGTATAGCTGTGGCGCATCGCACGCATCTTCTAACATTCTGCGTGGTGTCTGTTTGTTCTATATCGTGTCTCCCTACCACTTGCGCGCAACGACGCTCTGAGCGTGTTTTTTTAGGGAATTGACTAGTTTGAACCTGGGACCTGTTGCTGGTAAGGAGACGCCAGATCACACATGACATGTAGAGTTCAGTGAGACTAGCGATGATATAACCAAATTCTTAATTATTTCAGCATCAGCTCCACTGCACTCCCTGTAAAAGAATCTTAATACTAACTAAATTTAGTGGAAGGGGTTCAAGGCTTTCCTATTTTCAGTTAGCCGGTAAAATAACGTCGAAAAAGCAGTTATGTTTATCATTGGAAATTTTATTCTATTCACAAAACATTGTTTATAAATTGCGCTATTGATAAAAGGAAATGTTTTAATACAGGATGGTAAAAACCAACTGCGTTCAACAAAAATGTGAACGAATATTCCTTGAATGGGTTTCTAAGTTCTACAATGGATCGAAGGATGACCTATGCCATATTAAATCTATAATCTAGGTTTAAATTAAGTTTCACAAAAGAGAAAACTATCAAAATGGTCACAGTGACCCTCAATTATCTTTAATTACTTATCTAACTTGTCGTAAATTACAGTGGCTGATGTGGCTTCTCAATAACTATATAACAGAAAAATCATCGCGTTTCAGATTTTTTACTTCAAGTGGCAAATGTGAACACCATGAGCTGTAATTGACGATCTACACTAATATTACGCAAAAAGGGGGTGTAACAGATGAGACTTCTGCAGTTCTGAGTGAAGCTTTATGAGCTGTTGTGCGGCATTGCGTGCGTTCATTACCTTGTCGGTGTTCGTGGGGGGGGGGGGGGGGGCGGCGGGCAGCACAGCTCCGCTCACCTCGCTGTCTCCGAAGCAACTCTCTCCTATCTTATCCTTACTACAATTTATGGGAGTTGGTTTAAAAAAACTATCTGGCTGTGTTTTCGTCTGACCAATCAGGGTCTCAGTGTTAACCTTAAGCTCCGCCTACAAAAATTCTGTCTATCCAATGAGAAATGTTATACTTTTCGTGGTGGGGCAATGTTTTTAAAGTTTGCAACGTAACAGAGATGCGAAAATGTCTCACGCTAAAACCTGCAGCTGGTGTGGTCCTTTTAATGTTATCGTAAGATCTATACTGTTCTTCTGGAGGGCTCTAGCTTTTAACATGGGCTGGGGGGTGGTCCTAACGTAACAGAGACGCGAAAAAGTATCACGCTAAAACTTGCAGGTGGTGTAGCCCTTTTTGTGTTGTCGCAAGATCTATACTGTTCTTCTGGAGGGCTCTAGCTTTTAACATTGGCTGGGGGGTGATCCTGACGTAACAGAGACGTGAAAAAGTCTCGCGCTAAAACTTGCGGGTGGTGTGGTCCTAGTGGTTAGCTGGCGACGTGGGTGTCCGTCCGTCCCTTATCGTAGGGACTTCCAGCTTAACACAGTTCTGCGCCCGGCTTCTGCTCTCGTTTCTCCCCTCGGAACTGCGTCTGTCTCACGGTGGGAAGGTATGACATGCATTTAGGCATTCTTGTGTTAGTCTGTGGTATTCCATTTGCTCACTCGTTACTCGTATTACTTTGGTTAATTTAATGTCACGGTTTATTCGGAGCTATGTGACATACTACTGGATTTGCTTATCATGTCAGGGTTTTCATGGAAGGTGTTGGATTTCCCTGACACCTTACAAATCATCACCCTTCGGACTTAATTTTTGTACTGAAGTTCGGCAATGATTGAATTGTTGTCTAAGCCAGTCAAAAATTATTCTGTTATCTAAATTTTGTTGCCTATTGTTCAGCCACGTTATTCTGTTCTATGCTAGTTTGTATTACTAATTTATATTTTTTAATTATTTTCTTTCTTTATTTAATTGTGAAGTTTTTTTTATGAAGTTTGTTACCAAAAGTGAGGAGTCTTTCACATCGATTTTCTTAGAAATATTGTTTTTGTAAATGTAGTAATTAAGTAAAATCTATTCCTAACACATTTTCTAAATATCATGTACAAGTAAAATGTTTTTGTTTCTAGTCACTCATTTCAACATTGTTACACTAACAAATAAGAATTATTTCCAAGAATTGCTTTGACAAAGAAATATACATACACAAGTATTGAGATATTATCCTAACAAATGGTACAAATGTAAAAAAAGGGGAAAACATCCAACAAGATAGTTTTTTATTCTTTGTTTTTATAAGGAGAAAATAAGTAAAATATAGTTATTCTTTTATTTTTATGAGGAGAAAATAAGTGGCATATTGTTTTAGTGTTTGTTATGCCTTATTTTTGTTCTTTATATACTGTCCATTTCAGAACTAATGACTTATTTTTATCGATAGTCAATTTTTTATTAAGTCCATTGTCAATGACTGTTATTTTGTAGTTTATTAGCTGTCTGGTGTGCTTAACTTATTTAGTTTTTCACATGTTTCGTTTGCACAATTCCTACATCTCATAATTTGATTTCACACATTCCCACAATCCTATGAATGTTTAAGCATGAGGATGGCAAATGTTTTTGCACGAAGGTGATGGACTTGAGCGAGATGGATGTGGGCAAGTATTTGATGTACAGCTTCGTTCATCGTTCCTTGTTGGCTTTGCATGTGTGTGTTGCTGTTATGGAGGTCCCATAATGGAACGGAGCTATGAGTGCAGAATCTCGTGGTTTACTGGCTTTGTATGCGTGAAAGTCATCGTTATCTGTCGCTGAAAGTGGTCGTTTTTCGTTGTAGTACTTCGCAGATGACTAGTTTACAATAGGATAGGGATTTGGGAAGGTATGTTGTCTATTCTTCACCCATCTTCTTTCTTGGTCTCAATCTTGCGAATCTTCAACTTCTGATCTTACTGCTTTTTCTCTGCTTCTTACTTGCTTCTTGGTTCTTCTCTGGGCAGGATATGAAAATATTTATTGATAACTAGTCGCTTTGAAGTTCTTCTGTTAGTAACAGTTTGATAAATTGTTTGGGTGTATCATTTTTACTTTGTGGAAGTTTTCTTCAGTTTCGTGCATCAGCATGCTTTTTAATAGCGGTAGTGTGACTTTCACACACATTTTTTGCCAGTGGTGGCTTGCCCAAGTGGTCTTCTTGTCAGGGCGGTTTTTGCTCGCTCCGCTGAGTGGGGGTGTTCAGGGGTTTACGAGCAGTGAAAGTCCGGTGTTTGCTTGTCTGTCCCTGCACCAGTCCCTTCTGGCGTTCGGTGTCCTGTTCGTGTCTCTGCAGGGTTCCGTATTCTGTCCCAGCAGATATACAGCCCACTTCAGCTACAAGGGCCTTCTGTTGGTCTCGCTGTCCTTTCCCTTTATCTCGATGCTTCTGCCTTGTGGGAATCGTGTCTTGCTAATTACGTCCGTTTCTTTCTTGATACTTCTCGCGTTGCAACTTGTGGGTCGTTGCATCTCGTCCTTGCTGGAGTTTTTGCAATGGTTCTTACAAAAAGTTTTACCTATAATCATCTAACATATGTCTAGTACCTACATTGTTTTACACCTTCTTAAAAGCTTTACAAATTTCGGCGCCCTTTCCATGTTACAGTTCTAAGATATTTTGAGTCTAAACTTATACAAGAAACCTCAAATTCGTTTTTTATTTTTGTGTAGTGTCATGGTGTATAGCATTAGTATTTCATGCTGTTAGACCATCTACGTTTTATCCCTTCACCTTAATCTATGGTACTATTGGTGTTATTTTTGTTTTTGTTTTTATTGAAACTACTTTCTTTTTCCCACCATCCTCTCTCTTCATTCTTCTTTCTCCTGATGATCTTATCTGCAACATAATCTTGAAATATTGTGCTGATTATTTACCAGTAATAAAATTAATCTTCAAACTTGTACTGAAAGTGTTTAATACTGCCAGTCTTAGGTAAAAATACCTCAGCTTTATCTCGTAAAATACCCTCTAATTCTCTTTTACTGTCTTCCGAAATACCTTGAACTTCTTGCAATTTTTCGTCGATTTCCTTATGAACTTCTAACATGAGTTGAGGCGATTCCCCCTTTTGTGCATACCATTCTAATTCTTCATCCTCTTTATCTCGCGTCATTCTTAATTGTTTGTTTATAACTGGTATTATTTCTAATTTTAGCTTTTGCTCAAAGAGAAGTGTGACATTCCTGAATGTTACACTACCTTTCCCCATATCTATTATCGCTCGTCTCTCATTTAAAAAATGTGCACCTATAATCAAATCTACAGTTAGTTAAGGTATAATCACGAAGTTGGCTTCGATCTTTTGACCTTGGCACGAAAGAGTTAACCTTGTTTGTCTCGTAACTTCCGCAGCATTGTTTCTAATAGGACCTCTTACTTTAATCTTACTTGTTTTCAGAACTGGCAATTCTTCATTGGCATTACACTGCATGAATAAATTATCTGAGATCGCAGTCAGTTCACTTCCGCTATAAATTACAATATTGACTGGGTTATTCTTTACCATGGCCTTCACAATTGGTTGAATTTGAAAGGGTTGGTTCTGTTCTTCTTCTTCTTGCATCAACGAATCCGCCACTGAATCATTCATGAGTCTTTTTAGGAACTTCCCTTGTGAATTCGAACTTTCTGTAGGATAAGCTTCGACTGCTACTTCTCTCTCTTTTATTTCCTCTTCTCTGTTTCTTCCTTTATTTACGCTTTCTTCAAAATCCTCTACTTTTTCCTCATCCTCGTCTATCTTCTCCTTCTTCGTCGCTACTTCCACATAATCGCATCTAAATGCTCTAATTATCGCTTCATAACTTCCTTCATTATATACGTTGGGTTGTGTGCCCACTCGTAACTTATTTTCAACTTCTGTTGACTGCGCATTATCCTCATTGAATTCGCTTTCCCTGGTTTCCATCTCAAATAGCTCTGCAATACTCATTACTTCGTCCTTTCCTTCTACATTCGTTGTGCATGCCTCTGGTAATTCGCGGTGGTCTCGCAGTTCTAGGTGCGCAGTCCGGAACCGCGCGACTGCTTCGGTCGCAGGTTCGAATCCTGCCTTGGGCATGCATGTGTGTGAAGTCCTTACGTTAGTTAGGCTTAAGTAGTTCTAAGTTCTAGGGGACTGATGACCACAGCTGTTAAGTCCCATAGTGCTCAGAGCCATTTGAACCTCTGGTAATTCTTCTTCTTCGTCAGTATTCTCCCAATTAAATTCGTCCCAACACGATATTGTTATTTTCTTGTTTTCGTTTTCATCTGGTCCCTGCGGATTTGTTTCTTCCTTTTTCTCTTCTCGTGATAAGATTTTTACTTCTCTGTTCAAGGTGCTGCAATTGTCCTGGGTCGGTACGTCATTCTCTTTGGCATGGACGCTTAGCTGTCAATTCGAACGTTTATCGAGGTTTGGTGGTCTTACCTCCACCTCTTCTATCTGTATTCTCTTTTCTTGTTCAGCTTGTTGACAGTGGTTTCTTTGTTGATAATTTGTCGGTCTATTGGTTCTCCAGTACCCGTTCCGGTTGTCGTTATTTCCTCTGTAATAGTTGTTGCCGTTCCTGGGTGAATTGTAGTTATTGCCATATTCTCTTCTAAATCCATAACCGGTTCTTTGTTGAAATCTATTGTCGTTTCTTGGTGCGAAGTTATCACATGGTTCGTAATTATTGTTTCCTCGTACTGTGTCTTGTGGATTCCACTGCTTTTTGCTTTCGTTTTCACGTGCGCTTCGTCTTTTTCTTGCGTCGTCTTCCGAAAATATGAATTCTAGTTCCTTTAGAATACCTTTAAATGCTTCGACGTCATTGCCTCCGCGACCTACTAATGATTGCTGGTATTTCAATGGTAGCTTCATCGCGCATAATTTAATCAACCCTCCGTCACTGTATGGTACATCTAAGCATTGATTTTTCTTTGCCATTAATTCCAAAACTTTCACCGGACTCTTCTCTCCTGAATTTTCATAATATGGGTTCTCTAATAACTCGTACTTCACTCTGTTCTGTGTTTCGCTGGACCAATATCGTGAGAGAAACTTCTCTCTGAAATCTTCGTACGATCGGCATGTCGCTGCAACATTCTGCATTGTTTCTGCGACTGTTCCTGACATGTGTGCACGTATAAAGTCTAATTTGTGTGCTAGCGTCCAGTGTTCTGGTAATCCTACTCGGAATTGATCAATAAAAGTTCGTGGATGTAATGAGTTTCCTTCTCGAAAGTGTTGACATTTTCTGACTATGAGGAAATGATCGTTGTCGTACTTCGTCATAGTTCCATATGAAATTCGCGATGCTTCGCCACTTTTGTTTCTGATCATTTCTCCCGTCGTTCTTTCCTATTGTGGTAGATCCATTGGATATTGTCCACTGTAACTTTCGCCTACCCTTGCGTAGTATCGTTGGAGTGGTACGCAATAATTTTCTTCCTTCGGTTGTGAACGTATAGCTGAATACCTTGCACTGTACTCTTCGCGACCTGGCTTTCCATTGTCAGGTATTGGTTCGGTATCTTGTCTGGCTAACCTTGCTGCTTCATTGCACGATCCAAACTGTCTTGAAACATATATTTGTTGTTCCGCATTTGTTTGTGATGACGTTTGTTCATCAATAATTTCGAATCGTGTTTGTTGCTGTGCAGGCTGTCTGATTTCACGTATGTTACTTTCCGCCTGTGATTGGAATAGCAAATGCGTAATATCTTCGTTAATTGCTTGTTTTTCCGGTGCTGTTACAGATACGGATGTGGTTGCAGACTCTGTGCTTGTTCGATCCTGTTCACAACGCTCTTCAATGGTTTCCAACAACTCTGTTCGCAATTTCTGAAATAGTCGCTTCGGTTGCGCTTCTACGAGGTGTGGCTGAAAAAAAACCGGACTAGTACTGGTGAAACAATAAAACGAATGCAATAAGGCTGAAAGTCGCGTGGCCTGTCACGTGACTCTCGCTCCGCCTACTGCTCGAGTTTTATCTGCCTCCTGCACTCAGTCTGCCCGTGGCGTCTGTTTTAAGTAGTTGACGTTTTGTCTGTGCGTCGGAAAATGTTGAGTGTACAGAAAGAACAGCGTGTTAACATCAAATTTTGTTTCAAACTAGGAAAATCTGCAAGTGAAACGTTTGTAATGTTACAACAAGTGTACGGCGATGATTGTTTATCGCGAACACAAGTGTTTGAGTGGTTTAAACGATTTAAAGATGGCCGCGAAGACACCAGTGATGACACTCTCACTGGCAGACCATTGTCAGCAAAAACTGATGCAAACATTGAAAAAATCGGTAAACTTGTTCGACAAGATCGCCGTTTAACAATCAGAGCAGTGTCTGAGTTAACAGGAGTTGACAAGGAAAGTGTTAGGCAGATTCTTCATGAAAGTTTCAACATGAACAAAGTGTGTTCAAAAATGGTTCCAAAGTGTCTCACAATTGAACAGAAGGAACGCCGAAGAATGATTTGTTCTGACATCTTAGGCAGTCTTGTGTTAGTCTGTGGTATTCCATTTGCTCACTCGTTACTCGTATTACTTTGGTTAATTTAATGTCACGATTTATTCGGAGCTATGTGACATACTACTGGATTTGCTTATCATGCCAGGGTTTTCATGGAAGGTGTTGGATTTGCCTGACACCTTACAATCTGCAGCAGCAATTTTTGGCAACAGTTGGCACCACAGTCACACAAAGAACCGTCACGGATCGCTTACTTCAAGGACAGCTCCGAGCTAGAAACCCTGTAGCAGCATTTCAGTGACCCCAAGCCACCGTCACTTGCTGCTGCATTTCTGTTAGACGAGAGCTCATTGGAGGGCAGGGTGGAGGTCTGTTGTGTTTTCTGGTGAAAGCTGGTTCTGCCCCGGTGCCACTGATTGCTGTGTGTTGGTGAGAAGGAGACCAGTTGAGGGCATGCAACCAGCCTCTCTGCGTACCAGACACACTGAACCTACAGCTGGAGTTACGGTCTATGGTCTATGGTGCGTTATCCCACGTACCCTGGCTGCGCAACTGTACCTCACTGTACCAATCCAAAACGCTCTACAGAGTATCAATATATTGCCTTGGCCTGCTCGGTCCTCAGATACGTCACCAGTCGAGCGCATATGGGACGTCATCGGGCGACAACTCCAGCGTCATCGATAAACAGCATTAACCGTCCCTGTATTGGTCAATAAAGTGCGACAGGCATGAAACTCCATCGCACTAACTGACATCTGGAACCTGTACAACAGAATGCATGCACATTTGCATGATTGCATTCAATATTCCGCTGTAACAGTACTTTATATTTACTCGCACTCACATTAACCTGTGATCTTGCAATACTAGTCTTCTAAATGTGTTACCTAGGCAAATTTATTCCCGAAATTTCATTGCATTAATGATTTTTGGTGTTGCGATTTTTTCTGTCAGTGATTTTAGATATTCATATAAATATAAATTATTAATTTCAAGTCGAAACTACTAACGGTTCACTTCCTCCCGAAAAAATTAGGACTTTGGTACAGGGTTCTTGACAGCATTAGGTTAGTTGCATGTTCTACATGCAATGTATGGGTAAAGCTCACCTGAGGGCATATCACCTCAAACACGGTCGTGGCTACATTCCGACTGAAACAACATCTTATTTGAGGTTTGTCACGTGACATTAGAGCGGTGCTGCAGCGGCTGTCAGATGCGCCATGGTTCTGGCTCGGACAACAGGGATCGGCGAGCCAGCGTGGTGATAAGGCATTTTTGCCCACTGCGGCCGGCGAGAGTTGAACGGGACCTGCCCATCATTTTCCAGGACAATGCTTAAACACGTACAGTGCAAGCTGTTACTTATTTGTTTGACTGATGGGGCTGCTAAGTGCTATACCACCAATTGCACTCCCATGACTTAAGCCCTCGTGAGTTCAACTCGATTTCTAAACTGAAGGAAACACTTTGTGTCATTCGCTTCAGAACTGCTACAAATTCATCGGACAATTGGCCGCGCCGCCCGAACTGTCAACACAACTGGCACTGCTAAGAGTATCCTTCGACTTCCACATCGCTGGCAACAGGTTATACACAATGCTAGTGACTACTTTGAAGGTCAGTAAAACTTTGAAACACGTATCCATTTTGTACGAGCTGTACATAAATAATTTCCACTATTAAAGTTCCAACCCTCGTAGCTTGATTAAAGCGCTTCATTAACTGTAGGACATGGGTTTTCTACTTAAGGGTATGATGTGTCTGTATTTGAGGGTATGTTCAATGGCATGTATGGATACTGTCAGCACAAGGTGTTGCGAATAAATTTAGCAGTACAAAAGTAATACATTAAAGCTTCATGCCTGATGCTGTATCTGTGTTATATGAACAGCGGAAATGTACTGAGTGATCAATGGTTTTTCTTTATCATTTTGTGGGAGCTGTCAGCGAGAAAAAGTTTTGAAAATGGTTGTGTAAAGTTCGTTGGAGGTATTGTTATTCTGATATACTAGATAAATATCTGTGTAATTTTCGCGCTGTGGATTAAATTACCTGAAGACGTATTTACAGGTTATAACCACAGTATTTGTCTTCTTACGCTAACATAAAACTATACCTCTTAATGAATAGATTCTCACAGCATTTAAAATTTTTAAGTTCGGTCAGTAGTTACCGGAAATACTGAAAATGAAATTTTTGTTGCCCCTGCAAGTTGTTAGATAGGCAGTTTGCAAGTTGAACTTGGTGACCGGCTACTGCTTTAGCTATTTAATGATTAGAGCTGCGACTCTCTATAACTAGGAGAACGGCAGCCAGAGTGTATTCGTGTTGTTCGCATTTAGTCTTTTTACCAAGCCTGGTAAGGTATACACTTAGGTGAGAAAAGTCATGGGATACCTCCTAATATTGTGTTGGACCTAATTTTGCCTACGTAGTGTAGCAGTTCGAAGTGGGCGTGAACTCAACGAATCGCTGGGGGCTCCGAGCAGAAATATTTTGCCATGCTGCATCTGCAGCCGTCCATAAGTAATAAGGTATCGCCGGCGCTGGATGTTGTGTACGAAGTTATCTGTCGATTATGTCCCACAAATGTTCGATGGTATTCGGGCTGGGCGACCTGGGTGGCCAAATCATTCGTTCCAATTGTCCAGAACATACTTCGAACCAATCACGAACTGTAGTGGCCCCGTGACATGGTGCATCGTCATCCATACAAACTGAAAAAAAAAAAAAAAATTGTGTGTGAAATCTTATGGAACTTAACTGTTAAGGTCATCGGTTCCTAAGCTGACACACTACTTGACCTAAATTATCCTAAGGACAAACACACACAACCATGCCAGAAGGAGGACTCGAACCTCCGCCGGGACCAGCCGTATACAAATTCCATCGTGTTCGAAAACATGAAGTCCAGGGATAGCTGCATATGGTCTCCAAGTAGCCGAAAATAACCATTTCCAGTCAATGATCGATTCATTTCGGCCAGAGGCCCCAGTCCATTCCAGGTAAACAGGGCCCACACCATTAGGAAGGGAGGCACCAACAGCTTCCAGAGTGCGTTGTTGGGTCCATGGCTCCGTCGGGTCTGCGCCACACACGATCCCTACCACCAGCTCTTACCAACTGAAACAGAGACTCATCTGACCAGGCCACGATTCTTCAGTCGAGTCCAACCGATATGGTCACGAGCTCAGGAGAGGCACTGCAGGTGAAGTCGTGCTGCCAAAGGCCATTAACACCAGATTTCCCCAAGATTTCGTAACGGTTACGCTCATCGTAAGTTGCAAGTACATTTCTGTGGTTATTTCACGAAGCGTTGCCTGTCTGTTAGCACTGACATCTCCACGCAAACGCAGCTGCCTCGATATTTAACTGAAGACCGTCGGCAGCTGCGTTGTTCTTGGTGAGAGGTAATGGCTGAAATGTGGTGTTCTCGGAACTCTGTTGACGCTATAAATCTCGAAATATTGAATTCCGAAACGATTTTTCGAAATGGAATATCCCATGCGTCTACCTGCAACTACCATTCCGCGTTAAAACTGTTAAGTCCTTTCGTGCAGCCAGAATCACGTCGGGAACCTTTTCACGTGAATCACCTGAGTAGAAATGACAGCCCCGCCGATGCGCTGTTCTTTTACATCTTCTGTACGCGATACTACCACCATATGTATAAATGCATATTGCTATCCAATGATTTTTGTCATGATAGTGTTTCAGGTACGAACCTTTATAAATTTTGGTGTTTTATGAGAAGTATTGAATGTTACCAAAATGTGTGGATATCAAATACTGTGAGATTCAGGAAATATCTATGTGAGTGAAAGAAAAGGGAAAGAGGGTGAAACATAACAAAGCTGCGAGCAGTCTCAAGCTACAGTATAACGTGACACTTTGTTACTGGTCCATCTTCACCTGTAGCTTTAGAGTGCGGAAGGGCGGTTAATCTTCGGATTGCGTAAATCATAAATGTAATTTATGCCTGAGTAGCCATTAACGTCATGATGTATGTTAGGGGCTGTCAGTGCCCCTCTGACTGACTACCCGACAAGGACGTTTAGTGGTGTAAATGACGGCCTCGCAGACTTGCCCCAGTGGTCTATACGGTCGTTTCCCAATGTCATCGTCAGAAATCACTTGTATTACAAAATGACACTGTCAGTAGTCTGGAAGTATTTATCGTAGTGCGGTATCAATGACGATTATAAATGGGAGAAGCCACATCCAACTTATGACGCAATATAAGGAGAAATGTTAAAAGTCAACAGTTCATTCATAATTGCAATAAAAACAGAAAGCTGCTGATCTGCTGCTTGGCTATACATAACATGTCCGTATCTGCTTGTAGTCCTTAAAAACTTACGAATTGAAACGAAAAACAAGAGTTCTTCAACGTCAGTTTTTACTCCTTAACACTGGCTGCTCGTAATGTCCAAACAGTGATATGATTACAGATTACAAAATGAGTTTTGAGCAAAGTTGAGAAAAGTTAGACTCAATACGAGAATACTGATGATTTTTTGTAGTAGTCAACTAATTATCACTTTTCGAGAAAATCAACGATTGGTGGGTAGACTAAATTTTCTTCCATTTGCCTATTTAATTTAACATTTTTCAATCTTTGTTCGGTTTCTGCAATTACTGAAGGAAATAACAAGAATAAAACGCCGAAATATGGTTACTTCGCAAACGTGTTATTCTGAGCTATCTGGAATGCACTACTTTCTTCATTACGTATTTCCTTCAGTTCATTGGCGTTGACAACAATAGGATCTCCTTTGTTCCTTTGTGAGGGACGCAGTGTTACATAGCAAGTAAACAGCTAATCGAAAGTCACTCGGGCATTAGAATTGTGATCAGTTTTGTTAGTGACTGTAACGGGACATCCTCCTCTAGCATTAGTTTTCCTCAAAAGTAGTTGTCGACACCAGTATTATTTTCCGAATTTTCGACATGTCAGAATCTCAGTTACTTTTCTGAGAACTTTCATATAATTTCATACACAGTATTATTTCAAGTTAAAATTTATGACGAGGAATTACTTTATAAAATATTTTAGTTTCGATGTTATAATCGATACGTACTAGTTCTGAATGTAAAAAAAATGGTTCTGAGCACTATGGGCCTCAACTTCTGAGGTCATCAGTCCCCTAGAACTTAACTAACCTAAAGACATCACACACATCCATGCCCGAGGTAGGATTCGAACCTGCGACCGTAGCGGTCGCTCGGTTCCAGACTGTAGCACCTAGAACCGCACGGCCACTCCGGCCGGCCACCTACGATTATTATCACAATTATACTGAAACAGATCAAAAGTTGAACAATTTGGCATTACTATTCCCCTAACTAAACGCAGTGTGGTATTTTACACAGCTTATTTATCCGCCTCAACCAGGCAGCAACTTTCAGTTAAAATCTCCTCCACTGCACAGGAATTACATAATGTGTGTACGAGTACAGGTGGTGACGCACGAGCGACGACATATGGACCGTTTGTGTCTGGCCGTGTAACGTGCACGGATGCAGAAAGCGGTTTAGGCTTCCGGTAGAGTAAAGCGTGAAATCCGGGTTTGGGTCCCGATCCGGCACAAATTTATTTTATGTATAAACGCAATTTCTGTGCAGCGTGCTGGTTATTCAGAGACGTAGAAAATTCAAGCCGTGATGGATAAATTAATGAGTACATCAACGCTTGAGTGTATCCCACGTAAAAGCTGAATTATGGTGTGGAGATGCCTAATGTTTTCGTATTTGGTCTTCGAAGGTTTATTAGTAAACAAGGTCCCCAAAATTTATTTGCGGGGGAGCCCCCCAGAACCTTATTTACGCCACTGCGGACGCCGCGTGATAGCTGCTACAGGAAACACAAATTTAAGCCAAGTGATCCTGCTAGGTCCTACGTAAAGAGACAGTCCCAGCAACAAGGCAGCAAATTTTCTAATGCCAACGTAAAGAGACATCTAAAAAAAATAAAAAAATTAAACCTAGATCACCATTACGAAAGGATCCTGATGAAACGTAACAACTTAACACGCCGGCCGGAGTTTCCGAGGGGTTCTAGGCGCTACAGTCTGGAACCGCACTACCACTATGGTCGCAGGTTCGAATCCTGCCACGGGTATGGATGTGTGTGATGTCTTTAGGTTAGTTAGGTTTAAGTAGTTCTAAGTTCTAGGGGAATGATGACCTCAGAAGTTAAGTCCCATAGTGTTCAGAGCCATTTGAACCATTTTTTGAAACTTAACACATCTATTAAGTTACCGTCAACCGTCTAGTCCTAACCGCCAACTACCTCCCATAATCGGTATCACTGCGGCAATGGCGTCTCACAAAAAAAAGAGACTATAGTTCAGTTATCGCTGTCACGGTGATAATAATTTCAAATTAAAAGGATATGCGCCAAAATTAAAAAAAAGAACCAAAAATACTTCCGTTTCTAGTTATACTGCCGGAAAAAATAAGGTAATTTGATTGAGAAGCGGTGTGACAGGTAGTTCATCACCGTACTTGTTTATGATAAATTGAGACCAATGTCAAAACATTCGCATCAGTACACGGTGTACCAATTCTGGTGGTGAAGCAGGCGTTATTCTCGCATGCAAACAGTGATAAAGTCGCGAATGGCGTTCTGCGATAGATTATCCCGAGCGTCTTGCTCCTTTTCTTCCAGTTTGGCAATGTTACTTGCAGACCCTGGAAATGATGAAGTTCCCGCTCCATCATTTTCCATACGAGTCAAAAAAATGGTTCAAATGGCTCTGAGCACTATGACACTTCACATCTGAGGTCATCAGTCCCCTAGAACTCAGAACTGCTTAAACCTGACTAACATAATGACGTCACACACATCATGCCCGAGGCAGGATTCGAACTTGCGACCGTAGCAGCTGCGCAGTTCCAGACTGAAGCACCTAGAACACAGCTCTGCCACAGCAAGCAACGTCACAATCCATCAATATTTACCGGGTCTGTTCAAAAAATTTCGGAACATTCGTAATTTCACGCCAATGGTGTTGGAGCGAAATGCGGTTGACATCCCTGCACACGTCTGTGTTTAATGTATAACTGCCGGAAGTTTCATTGTTGAATGTCAGTTACTGTTCAGTGCTGCATTGAGTAGAACATTGTATCGTAATGTCTGCAAATAGCGAGGTGGCAGAGTTAGAGGAGCAACGTCTCTGCATTAAAATTTGCGTGAAACTCAAGAAAACCTTTACAGAGACACACTAAATCACACAGGAAGCATACGGTGATGAGGTCTTAAGCCGTACTCTGTGTTACGAATGCTTCACACGGTTTAAAAATGGCCGAAAGGAATTTAAAGGTGACCCTTGTTTGGGACGCCCTTCGACGTCTACCGACGATGCTTAGGTTAGGAACTTCAACGAAATTGTGCTTGCCAGTCGAAGAGTGGCTCTTCGAGACATTGTAGAACAGTGTAACATTCCAATCTGCTGATGCCGTGGAATCCTGTCACAGCATATTGGAATGCATCGTGTTGCCGCAAAGTTTGTCCCACGGCTCATGAGTCAAGACCAGAACGACCTCCGCCTCGCAATCTGTGAAGATCTTGCGGATCGCACAAATGAGAACTAGATGTTCCTTAAGAAAATCATTCTTGGTAATGAGACATGGGCCTACGGCTATGATGTTGAGACCAAGGTTCAGTCTTCACAATAGGTCAGGAAACCAGGTCAAATGTCAAAGCCATGCTGATAGTTTTCTTTGACTTTGAAGGATTAGTTCATCATGAACTCGTGCCACAGGGACAAACTGTTACTCGATGGTTTCATTGGGACGTGTTGCGACGCCTGCGAGAACATGTGTGAAGGTAACGGCCTGCAATGTGGCAAGACAATTCACAGCTCTTGTTTCACGATAACGCACCCGCATATTCATCCGTGTTCGGGCGTCACTATTGCACAAAAAACGAAAGCACTCTGCTGCCTCATCCTCCGTACTCTCCAGACCTGGCCCCTGCGGACCTTTTTTTATTTGAAAAGTTGAAAACCCCGTTGAAAGGACAAAGATTTGCATTGATAGACGAGATAAAAGAAAATTCACAGACGGCACTTCACGCGATCCAGCAACAGGTGTACCAAGACTGCTTCTGGAAGGGAAAAAGCGTTGGTAGTCGTGTATCAATTGTGTAGGAGAGAATTTCGAAGGAAATAATGCACAATAAGTAAAAGGTATGCGTAAAAAAATTTTGTGGACAAAGTTCCGGAAATTTTTGAGCAGACCTCGTAAATTTTATATTCTGGTATCAAGGAACACAATCCATTTGTTTTTTGGGTGCAATACCATGATACAATTTCCGTCGTCTTCTTATTTCCGAAACATAGAAAATCGTTACGCAAGGCTTTTGTTGTTGTTATTGTTGTTGTTGCGGTCGTTAATTCGAAGACCGCCTTAAAATTGCTCTCCACTTTAGCTGTTTATGGTATTATAACTCCACATCACAGGCGTCCAAAGTAACTTCATGTGATCACCGGTCTCATGAAAGATAACGGCGCTGATTGTAATCTTTAGTAGTACTATTTGTAAAACAAGACAGAAAAATGATTGTGTATACTACGTTTGTTAGTACTCTATAAAAATATGAACATTTATCTGTTAAATTACATGGAATTCTAAGCGGCTGGGTAAGAGCAGACTACTTGCTTTGGAGAACAAACCGCTCTAGAGGGTCCGCAACTCGTGGTCGTGCGGTAGCGTTCGCGCTTCCCATGCCCGGGTTCCCGGGTTCGATTCCCGGCGGGGTCATGGATTTTCTCTGCCTCGTGATGACTGGGTGTTGTGTGCTGTCCTTAGGTTGGTTAGGTTTAAGTAGTTCTAAGTTTTAGGGGACTGTTGACCCTAGATGTTAAGTCCCATAGTGCTCAGAGCCATTTTGAACCGCTCTAGAGGGGACCTATTTTTTACCGCATGTGGAGTCCAGAAGATGGAATACTGGCGCTCGCGGGTATATGCGATGCACACACATGTGTTGAGCTAGTTGTCATGGCCGTGAGTTGAAAGGGTTTCCGCTTATAATTACAGTGCCACTGTGGTCATACAGAGTGGCCATATTAAACAGAGTCTGGTGAAAAATTCTCCTCTTTCATCATATTATGACGACATCACTGTTACATTCGCATCGTTTTTGTAAGAACAACCTGGCAGTGCTTTTACGTGCATATCTGCTTCAGCGAAATGTTAAACTGATTTATTATATTCGTAAATTGTTATATTCTGTATTCATTGTTACCTCGGATAAAGTCCCGTTTACTGTTATCGTCGCTGAAAGTCCCGGTATAATTGCGAAAGTAAAAATGGAATGTTCCTGATGAAATTCTGTTTATTTGGATAGTACCAACAGACATTTTATTATAACGAATAATTAATTGCTGAGAACTTACAAATCAGTATTACAAAAAAACAGAAAGAGGTAAAAGCAGTTTGTTAATTGAATTTTGATATTTACGTTTTCTTACGTTGTGGATTTGCTATGAGGTTTTCGTCTGGCTTGGCGTTCATTATTTCAGCATTCTTTGCTCTACTGTCATTTAAAATCCATAAACAGCAGTTTTCTGAGTGATTACACGAGTTCTGGTTTGGTTCGTTTTGAGTGTTTTGTAACGACGAGAATGTATGTGTAGTGGCGCTCCAAGCATTGCTACGTATCAGTTCTCGATAAGCGTACAGCCTGCCAGTTCGTCACACATTCAATAGATATAAATTAAAATGTCTTAGTGCAGCTTTAGGATTCTCATACATGTAAGGAACTTGTTTTGTTAAATCCACTTATGTTGCAGTTTAGGTAAATTGTAGTGTACATGAGAGATCAGAAATTGAGATATATTGTCTGATACTCCACTTACTGAAACAGCGGACTAGCGAATGTATTTTATTTAAACATTCATTTTGTATGCAACAAAACAGGCCGTGATCACCGGAAAGAATTCTACCCAAATGTGTTCTACACAACTGTTCAAATGGCTCTGAGCACTATGGGACTTAACAGCTATGGTCATCAGTGCCCTAGAACTTAGAACTACTTAAACCTAACTAACCTAAGGACATCACACAACACCCAGTCATCACGAGGCAGAGAAAATCCCTGACCCCGCCGGACACAACTGTTGTTGTTGTTGTTGTTGTTGAGGTCTTCAGTCCAGAGACTGGTTTGATTCAGCTCACCATACTGCCCTATCCTGTGCAAGCCTCTTTATCTTCGAATAACTACTGCAACCTACATCTTTCTGAATCTGCTTAGTGTATTCATCTCTTTGTCTCCGTTGACGGTTCTTAATCTCCACGATTCCCTCCAATACTGAATTAGTAATCCCTTGGTGCCTGAGGACGTGTCCTACCAACCGATCCCTTCTTCTAGTCGTGCCACAAATTCCTCTTCTTCCTAATTCCATTCAGTTCCTCCCCATTAATTACATGAGTTACCCATCTAATTTTCAGCATTATCCTGCAGCACCACATTTCGAAAGCTTCTACTCTCTTCCTATCTACACTGTTTATGGACCACGTTTCACTTCTCTACAGGGCTACACTCCATACAACTACTTCCAGAAAAGACTTCCTGACACTCAAATCTATACTCAATGTTAACAAATTTCTCTTCTTCAGAAATGCTTTCCTTGTCATTGTCAGTCTACATTTTATGTCCTCTCTACTTCGACCATCATCATTTACTTTGGTCCCCAAATAGCAAAACTCCTCTGCTACTTTAAGTGTCTCATTTCCTGATCTAACCTCGTCATTATCACCTGACTTCATTCGATTACATTCCATTATTCTGGTTTTGCTTTTGTTGGTGTTCGTCTTATGTCCTCCTTTCAAGACACTGTCCATTCCGTTCAACTGTTCTTCCAGGTACTTTGCTGTCTCTGACAGAATTACAATGTCATAGGCTAACCTCAAGTTTTTATTTCTTCTCCATGGACTTTAATTCCTGCTCCTAATTTTTATTTCGTTTCCTTTACTGCTTGCTTAATATACAGATTGAATAACATCGGGCATAGGCTACAACACTGTCTCACTACCTTCTCAAGCACTGATGCCGTTTCATGCCCCTCTACTCTTATAATTGTCATCTGGCTTCTGTATAAATTGTAAATAGCCTTTCGTTACCTGTATTTTACTCCTGCAATCCTCAGAATTTGAAAGAGAGTATTCCAGGCAACACTGTCAAAAGCTTTCTATACGTATACAAATGCTAGAAACGTAGGTTTGCCTTTCCTTAATCGTCCTCTAAGACAAGTCATAGGGCCAGTATTGCCTCGCGTGTTCCATTTCTAAGGAATCCAAACTGACCTGCCCCGAGGTCGGTTTCTACTTTTTCCATTTGTCTGTAAAGCATTCGTGTTAATACCTTGCAGCCGTGACTTATTAAACTGATAGTTCGATAATTTTCACCCCTGTCGACACCTTCTTTCTTTGTGATTGGAACTATTATATTTTTCTTGAAGTCTGGAGGTATTTCGCCTGTCTCATACACCTCAATCAGCAGATGGAATTGTCATGGCTGGCTTTCCCAAGGCTATCAGTACTTCCAGTGGAGTGTTGTTTATTCCTGGGGCCTTGTTTCGACTTAGGCCTTTCAGTGCTCTGTAAAATTCTTCACGCAGTATCATATCTCCCATTTCATATACGTCCTCTTCAATTTCCATAATATTGACCTCAAGTATATCGCCCTTGTGTAGACACTACATATATTCCTTCCACCTTTCTACTATCCCTTCTTTGCTTAGGATTGCTTTTCCACCTGAGCTCTCGATATTCATACAGGTTGTTCTCTTTTCTCCAAAGGTCTCTTTAATTTTCATATAGGCAGTATCTATCTTACCCCTAGTGACATATGCTTCCACATCCTTACGCCTGTCTTCTAGCCATCCCTGCTTAGCTATTTTGCACTTCTTGTCGATCACATTTTTGACACTTTTGAATTCCTTTTCGCCTGCTCCATTTACTGCGTCTATATTTTCTCTTTTCATCAGTGAAATTCAATATCTCTTCTTTTACCCAAGGATTTCTTCTAGCCGTCCTCTTTTTACCTACTTGATGGTCTGCTTCCTTCACTACTTCTACACAACTAATATACACTATTAATTGCTTTCAATTTTCGTGCTAGGAAGGTAAGGAAGATGTCACCATAATTTGCAATGGTAAGCTGATCATATTCCCGGCTACGATTTGGCTACTTGTGTAAGCCACGCCTTGCTTCCGATCTATTCAGGCCCATAATCAAAATGTCTAGAGATCAACCAATCGGAGGTGAAGAGGGTACGTTGTACGTGCAAGCTTCTTCATTTCTGCATAATTACTACAACAAGCATCCACTTGAACCTTACTGTAGTCATGCTCTGCATGTCTACATTACGAAATTAACGAATTATTGTTGATTCAAATAGTTTGTTGTTACATCTTTTGCCAATCTCCTCGAATATTTCACATGGGATGCTGCTATTGGAGAGGACACGCTCCATTTCCTTGTCCATCTTTGCCCAATCCGAAGTTTCTTCTTCCATCTCTAACAATCTAGTCGTTGAGGGGAAGTTTAACGGTAATATTTCTTCCTTCCTTTCTAACGTTCCGCACCTTGAGAAGCCTCCTTCGGTCCCCGGTTTAAAATAGGCAGTACAACTTAATTCACGCAAGTTATGGCAGTGTAATATAAGGTCGTCAGTTGAGTTTGTACACGCGCGTAAGTTAACCGCACGGTTATTATGTTTTAGAGTTTTTACAACTCTTCTTTTCATATCATTACAAGGACACAGTTCAGAAACAGCCATGCCTGAGCTGAGTGGGGAAACTCTGTTTTACAGTTCTGAGCAGTAATGAATTTCATTATTAAAAGGACATCCTCATGGAAGTATGTATTACTGTGATTCATTAAAATTGTGATAACATTCTTTTTAAACCAACATAATAACCACACGATACATCCACGCAGAAATGGTATATTAAGTAAGGTTCTATACACACATATGGAAATGCAGCTTCAGGATCATTGATTAATCTGTTCATAATAATTCTTCATACTATTATTTGCAGCAATAAATGGAATTATACTTTTCATTTTTAAGTACTACAATCTATGACTGCAAGTATTTGTTTTATTCAATGACCGGTTTCAATCTTTAGACTGATCTGTGTTGTTGGAAGTTAACAAAAGAGCCAAAATATTCATAATTTGGATTTGTGACTCTTGCATTTGCCATGTTTTCAGTAGAAATTATTGGATAAAAGGTCCGTCTATTGCGCGAAGCACTGTTTCTTTCTTGTGACCTTAACGAAACACTACCTCTGTGTCATCTTCAGTGGGTTTTCCTTATTTAGATCTTAATTTTACATTATACGGTTGCGCAGTACTATTTGTACACAATCATCTACTGTTAGTTTGTCATGTCCTTGTTCCGCAGATCCTTTATCTTTTGCGTCCTCACGAGCTATTGAGAACAACACAGAAACACTACACATATTCTGCAGAATTCTGTGTGTACCAAATTCTTTTACCTTTGCCGCAACTTGTCTGTCCATGTCAGTCGTCGGGAACAATTGAACTTTAGTTTTGTGTGATTTATCGTGTTATCGAAAATTAGTGGTATCCTTTTAGCACTCATGTGGATGACGTATCGCTTTTCATTATTTACGGTCAACTGCTACTTTCGCACCGTAACAATGTTTTGTCTAAATCATTTTGCAATACATCTTGGTCTTCTGATGACTTCAACGATAAATGACAGCATCGTCTGAAAGCAGTCTAAGATGTCTGCTCAGATCGTCTCACAAAACATGTATGTAGATTAGAAAGAGCGGAGAGCCTATAAGATCTCCTTGGAAAACTCCAGATATCAATTCTATTCTTCTCGATGGCCCTCCATCAGTTAGTACGAACTGTGACCTTCCTGACAGGAAATAACGAATCTTGTCATGCAACGGAGACGATAATAGGCACGCAATTGGACTAGAAGTCACTTGTAAGGAACGCTTTTAAAAACCTTCTGGGAATCTAGAAATGTGGAAACTGTCTGAGATCTCCTGTCGATAGCCCTCTTTGCTTCATGAGAATAAAGAGCTAGTCACGTTGCACAAGAACGATATTTCTGAATCCGTGCTGAGTGTTTCAGTAGCACCGGAAGTTGGTCCAAACCAATTTACAAAATTTTCAAATGTGTGTGAATTCCTAAGGGACCACACTGCTGTGTTCATCGGCCCCTAATCTTACACACTACTTAAACTAACTTACGCTAAGAACAACATGCACACGCATGCCCGAGCTATTTAAAGTAAAGTGTTTTTCCTAGTAAAGGCCGTATCTTCATATGGTCTGAACTCGATTAGTACAGTTCCTGGACGATTTTTAAAATCTTTAAGGAAGTTATATTTTAAGCCCTAGATAACGTGTACGCAAGACAATTAAAATGTGTTATGTAAATGCGATATAAAAATTAAAAGATTTTTTATTACTTTTTTAAAATTTTAAAGCATTACGTAAGCTTTCTCCATTATTGATTTGAATAATTTTCTCTCTTTGTTGGTTCCTGTGATGACATGCGATGACCACCCAATAAAAGGTTCACTTACCGCTTGTTCAAACTTATATTGTTATTGGTTGTTTTCCTTGCGAAATATTCATTCCAGTTTCTTATCTCCTCTCCAGGGAATTTCCATGTTGTAACCGAAATAACGTAAACTGAAACGCAGTCCCTTATGGAACGCACTCGATGCCATCAGAGGCGTTTGCGTGAATGGAGTACAAAATAACGCCTGATGCAGACGCGCAGGTTTCGTTATTTAGTTCAGATGGCGCGAGTGCTGACGAGTGGGTTCGCATTTATTCGTTTAATAGGGAAACACGAGCGGACAGCATCGATTGGAACAAAATGTCGAAATATCCAGACCAGTGCAGCATCCTCTCTGCTGGAAATGTGGCGTGCTGGAGTCCTCAGGAACTAGGTGTTATTTTATTTATTTTACTTGTTTACTTACTTTCCTTCTTGTCTTTAACTACATAGTCAGCGACGTTAACAACTCCTTGGGCAGTTCTACATAGATAATCCTCTCACAGTGTTAGTACCTGTAGTTCAGTATAGTTCATCTAGATGAAGTGAATGCTATAAACGATAGTCACCAGTTCTAGAAGTAACTCAGGTACAATACGCGCAAGGACGTCACAGTAAGTATACGTATCTTAGATAAACTATAAATAAACAAGTAAATTCAAAGATATCGCGCACAAAATTTCTTAAAGACACGGGTATATTTCGGAGGTAAGTTAGCGAACCTGGATTTTCCCCTTTGTGTACTGATTTATATTGGTTAGTAAACAAAACGGTGGAGTTAAGATTTCTAAAAATTCAATATTTCCGTAACTTATGGCTTTCAGCTCAATGATTTACGACTGAAGAAATGCTGAGATGATGTCATCAAGATATGCTTTTATCAAATAGGTAGGAATCTCATGGTAACTGATGTGTGAGCTCTGAAGAAGTTTAAAAGCTGGCCACCGAAACATGACTGCCTATAGCCCTGTGCTGAACCAGTGGGACTAGATGCCTGAGACGTACACTGTTGCCTGGTCGCAGAGCCCTGCCGAGCTGGTCTCGCTTTCTTGGGAGAAATGCTAAAGCAGCGTCTCCACCTCCCTCCTCCAATCGCCACCTGTTACACGTACTACCACCTTTTCGCAGTTTTTTCATTGTATTTATCAAATTTTATAATTTTGTAAGTAGGTTTAGTAAAAATGAATGATTCTTGAAAAATATTACTTAAGTGAAAGATACTTATGTAAATTACTGCTCACAGCAAGTGAAAATGTGCCGTTATAGTAAGAAAACTGCAAATCGAGTAAACATTTGAAAAAAAACAAAAAACAAAATGAAAGTAAACAAAATCTATGCGCTAATGTTTATAGCAGCCAGTGTACATTGATTTTAGCGTGATCTTTCATAAAAAACAGATTTTATTTTCTTCTCATAAGTTATTAATAGTGCATAAATTATTAATTAAAAATAAAATAAAAGGGCTATACTTAAGGTTTGAGAAAGTCTCTTTGTCGAGGAACTGTGTTCTTATTGTAATTTTATTTTATTTTTCCTTCCATTCAGCCAATAAAACTCACTGATTATGTCATCAGTGAAGTCAAGTTTAGCAGCTTTGTCAGTAATCTGTCTTCAAGACTAGTGAATTTGACAGTCTGCTTTCACTCGTACTTAATCACAAGTAGTTTTTTAACATTTTTATTCTGCTGAAACTGCCTTCATAAGATGCTGCAGCCACTGGTGTTGCCACAAATGAAGTTATTTCCAAAAGCATCTCTCAACTCATACTCTGATAAGAAACCCTTCAAAACATCCAAATGAAACGCCGTGTAAATGCTTTCCATCAGTTGTTTCGCCTGAAGTTTGAGATCAGCTATTGAATATGTTTATCTACACGAAAGATCAAGGCGTCAGGACCAGATGAGATATCTATAAGATTCAATAAAGATTATGCGAATGAAACTGCTCTCCTTCTAGCAGTTATTTGTCGTAGATGGTTTGAGCGATGAAAGTTACCTAACGACTGGAAAAAAGCACAGGTCATTCCCGTTTTTAAGAAAGGCCGCATAGATCCACACAATTACAGACCTTTATCGTTGACGTAAATCTGTCGTAGAATTACGGAACAAGTTTTATGCTCAAGAATTATGACGTTTTTGAACAATGAACATCTTCTCTATAAAAATCAACATGGATTTTGCCAACAGAGATCCTGTGAAACTCAGCCCGCTCCGTTCCTCCATGAGATCCACATCGCAGTGGACAACGGCACCCATGTTGATACCGTGTTCCTTGACTTCAGCCGGCCGGGGTGGTCGAGCGGTTCTAGGCGCTACAGTCTGGAACCGCGAGACCGCTACGGTCACAGGTTCGAATTTTGCCACGAGCATGGATGTGTGTGATCTCCTTAGGTTAGTTAGGTTCAAGTAGTTATAAGTTCTAGGGCACTAATTACTACGGCAGTTAAGTCCCATAGTGCTCAGAGCCATTTGAGCCATTTAAATAACACCACTTAGGTTAGTTAGGTTTAAGTAGTTCTAAGTTCTAGGGGACTGATGACCTCAGAAGTTAAGTCCCATAGTGCTCAGAGCCATTTGAACCATTTTTGAACCTTGACTTCAGTAAGGCATTTGACACCGTCCCGTATTGCCGTTTAATGAACAAAATACCAGCTTACGGAGTATCGGAGCAGACTTGCGATTGGATTTAAGACTTTCTTGCAGACAGATCTCAACACGTCGCTCTTAACGAAACAAAATCGACACATGTGAAGGTAACATCCGGAGTACCACAGGGAAGTGTGATAGGACCGTTGCTGTTTACAATATACAGGGTGATTATAATTAAAGTAAAACTTTCACACCGCTGTATAAATAACACCGCCGGCCTGAGTGGCCGAGCGGTTCTAGGTGCTACAGTCTGGAACCGCGGGACCGCTACGGTCGCAGGTTCGAATCCTGCCTCGGGCATGGATGTGTGTGATCTCCTTAGGTTAGTTAGTTTTAAGTAGTTCTAAGTTCTGGCGGACTAATGACCACGGCAGTTAAGTCCCATAGTGTTCAGAGTCATTTGAGCCATTTAAATAACACCACTGGTCAGAATGGCGACAAATTGCAACGGCATATTATCGGACAAGGGGGAAAACGTATGGCAAAAGAAAAACAAATAGTTACAAAATGTAGCAATAGGTGGCGCTGTAAGCATCAAAATTTAATAGTGGTCGACTACAAATGACAAATCATTCATACAAAAATGCCTAAGGTGTACGTTTGACGTTACACAAACTATACTACTAAGCGTGCACGGGTGTACAGATATGATGCTGTTAGTTACGGAATCTCATCCACCACGGCAAGGTCATATCACATCGGAAGGCAAAAATCGGTTTTTAATTGTCCCGAGGCCGGAAAGCGCATAAAAAGCATCAATTACATCGCTTTTTAATTATCATGAGCTCAAAAACCGCACGAAAAGCAACAATCAAAATCAAATCGGATTATTAATTTCCGTGTGAGTGTCGCAGAACATGTTCAATATGCTGTCCACCGTTTTCTGCAATAAGCTAAAATCGAGAAGCAGCATGTTCCACAACTGATCGAAGTGTTTCCGGGGTCACGTTCAGAATATGTGGCGCAATGCGTGCCTTCAGCGCAGGTAAGTTTACAAGCGGAACACTGAGCACAACATCTTTCAGACAGCCCTACAGACAGAAATCACACGGATTAAGAACAGCTGATCGGGACGGTCAGGCTGTAGGGAAATGGCGACTGATAATTCTAGCAATTCCGAAATGGCGCTTCAGCAGCTGCTTAACTGGATTTGCAATGTGCGGATGTGCGCCATCTTGCATAAAAATGACCCCATCCACACATCCACGCTGTTGGAGAGCTAGAATGACGTGGTTGCGCAAAAGACACTCATAGCGCATACCAGTGACGGTACAGTTAATAGGACAGAAGCACCTGTCTCTTCGAAAAAATATGGCCCTATGGTAAACGATGCCGTAAACCCGCACCACACATTGACCTTTTCAGGATGAGGTGGTACTGGTTGATTCGTGTGTGGATTTTCCGAAACCATATTCGAGAATTCTGTGTACTGACATATTCTGTCAGATGGAAGTGGGCTTTGTCTGTCCACAAAATCTTTCACGGCCAATCTCTATACGAACAAGAAATTCTAAAGCAGAGGTCTCTCTTGTTGGCAGGTCAACAGTAAGCTACTCGTGCACATGGGAAATTTTGAATCGATAGCAAAGAGCCGGCTACAGTGGCCGAGCGGTTCTAGGCGCAATAGTCTGGAACCGCGCGACCGCTCCGGTCGCAGGTTCAAATTCTGCGTCGGGTATGGATGTGTGTGATGTCCGTAGGTTAGTTAGGTTTCATTAGTTCTACGTTCTAAGTGACTGACGACCTTAGAAGTTAAGTCCCATAGTTCTCAGAGCCCTTTGAACCATTTGATTGCAAATAAGGAAGTTTAGTTGGATTTTACGCACCGTGCTCACGGGTATGTCCAATGTTTGAGCAGTTCTGCGTGCACTACACGTTTGCACACCACCACTCGTCTCCTCCTGCAATGGTGTGGCTGCTGCTTCCACTGACGTCGAATCAATTCGTTTCCTCCCTCTACGAGGTTGCACACCCGAAAGAACCCGTCTTTTCGAATTTCCGAATCATTTTCCCCAGACCGACGCAGGCATCGGACCAACGCCCTTTTTCAAACCCTTCAGTGTCCGGAACTTCTGCAGAGCGACGTGTGTACAGTCATCATTCTTGTAATACAGCTTTACAAGCAGAGCGTATTACCCAGGAGGAGAATATTCGAGAATTTACAGTACAGAGGCTTACCGACAGTCATTCTTCCCACGTATTACTCACGAGTGGAAAAGGGTTGGAGGGATAAGATAGTGGTTCCGAAAGTACACTCCGCCACACACCATTAGGTGGCTTGCGGAGTATGATGTAGGTGTAGATGTAGATGCACGGGAGATTACAACACATGAAAAGTTGAAACAAAAGGAAGTCTAGATATCTCGAACAACACTGAAGAAAACCCATTGATTGGGAGTGTGACGAATTTAAATTCTCTACTGTTTGGATGGAGTGATAGCAGATCAATCCTGTAAGGCTAAACTCTTCACAAAGGCACAAAAACGGACAATGCTACAAGGAAGAAACTATTTGAAGCCATGAGAGATTCCCTAAAATTCTTCACGGTAAATCTTGTAGTACGAACCACAAAAAAGATTTACGTTTTATCAACGCAGTATCCGTGAGCAACTAATGAAGTCAGATGGGAAAAGTGTTCACCCTCTGCTCAGCTATATCGTCTTTTCTTTTTCTTTTTTTTTTTTTTTAAAAAAAAAAAAGACGTATTGCCCCGTTCAGCGACCGACTCAAGCAACAGGATCGCGCGACTAGACTAGGCTGTACACACTATTATCTCTCTCAAACCTGCCGTTCCACAGTTCGCCACCACGCTGCCTGAAATCTGATTGGATCGTGGGATCAGAACTCAAGAGAGTCCTTGCGCCCACTTAACACGTGTGCCAAAGACAACTATGTTTGCAGATATCGAGAGCTTAGTAAGAAATGCAACTTTTCAGTGAAACTACGAGTTAACAACTCATGAAATAATTTAGCTGTGGTAGTTGCCAAGGTGACGCTTAACGTTCAACTGTCCTAATGGAGCGTAGTGGGTCGCCTCTCTAACGCGACTCCGGTGGTTCCCTACTGTGCCTGTGCCCTACGTGCGGGCAGGAAGTGGCTCTTTGTGCTGCTGCGGGCCATTGTTTCTCTCCCTCACACAGAACGGAAACTCGGGAACTGCAACGCGGACGCCATGCTGTGGGTGGACCAGGCACTGTGTGTACGTCATATTAGCTGCTGTTTATGATCAGGCAGCTGCTTGTAGCACAAACATTATGACGAAACTTTTAAGCCTTCGTTGCTGTCGAGTGCTGTAATGAACTATTTTAGCCACTAATTGTAGAATGTTGTGGGAAGATAGGAACTGCTCAGGCAGCATCCACAGTCTCTCGCAAAAGAATATGGAGCACGAAAGCGTTTGCAGGTCCAGTAAATCTTTCCTTTGCCCTTCTTCATGGGATTATTCCACTTCATAACGTGTCGTAGCGTTACTTCTAAATGTTTCATATTACACGACGGTCTTAGCGAAGTGGTCATCAAGAAAGTGAAGCAGGCAGAAAGAGACAAACTACGATCTGTCAGGTTTTCTTGGCGTGCTTGACTGACATTGAGCTTTCGGGTGTTCGGGCGAGTCTTTTAGATTTTGTGCACAATATTTCGACGACCGACGCAGCCGGCTCCTTCGGACTGGTTGGAGTCCAGGGAATGACTACACACAACGCAAAACTCGCAGCACCTGAAAAAGACGGATGGGTCGCTCGTCGAAAATTTGTGCAGAAAGTGGAAACAATAGCTCAGCTGAATACCCGGAAGCTCACTATTAAGAGGAAACACTTTTTCATTTACAGAGTAAGGAAATAGTTGGCATATACCCCCACACCGACTGTGTAAAATTTTGCGAGATTGAGCAATAACTCTAAATTATGATATTGACATTCTGGAATGAAAATAAGCGATGCTTTCTTGCTTGTTATGGCATCTAAGGACGCCATTAAAAATGGCTCTGAGAACTATGGTACTTCTGAGGTCATCAGTCCCCTAGAACTTGGAACTACTTAAACCTAACTAACCTAAGGACATCACTCGCATCCATGCCCCAGGCAGGATTCCAACCTGCGACCGTAGCGGTCTCGCGGTTCCAGTCTGTAGCGTCTAGAACCGCTCGACCACTCCGGCCGGCCAAGGACGCCATATTTCAACATTTTAGATAATTAGTTGTTTAGGAGTTTCATCAGTTTATGGTATACCCATCTACATTAAATGCATAGTGAAGTACATAATGTGCAGGACAATCAAACAGTTTAAAATCGGAGACGGTAAAACAGTCTATATTAAACTGAGTGGCAATTCAAATCCGCAATAGCTGTTTACTGTGTTTTTACTGTATGACGACCGCTTTCATACCGTGGAGGAATATATTCAGGTCATATAAGAGTATTATATGATGTCCCACGACTTCCAAGGTGCAAGTGCGCATAAAAACATATCACTCCTCGGTAAAACCTTGGATGAAACGGCAGATGGACATCCGATACGAACCATGCAGAGTTCTAACAGCACATAACAGTCCACTATGACAGGATGAAACTGTCGTCAAAGTCCACAGGGGAAACAAAGAATTAAAAAGACACTCAGTCTCTGGGAGTTGTCAAAAGATACCAAAATACACTGAATCGCCAAAGAAAGTGGTACAAGCATGTGAATTCAAATACAGAGGTATGTAAAGTGGCAGAGTACGGCACTGCGGTCGGCAACGCCTGTATAAGATAACTAGTATCTGGCTCGGTTGTCAAGTGAGTTACTGTTGCTACTGTGGCAGTTTATCAAGATGTAAGTGAGTTTCAATTTAAGTGGTGTTATAGTCGCCGCACGAGTGGTGGGACACAGCATCTCCGAGCTAGCGGTGAAGTGGGGATTTTCCAGTGCGATCATATCACGAGAGTACCGTGAATATCAGGAATCCGGTAAACCAGCAAATCTCAAACATCGTTGTGCCCGGTAAAAGATTCTGCAAGAATGGGACCAACGACGACCGATGATGGAAGTTCAACGTGACAGAAGTGCAACCCTTCTGCATACTGCTGCAGATTTCAATGCTACGCCGTCAACAAGTGCCAGCGTGCGCACCATTCAACGAAACATCAGGCGAAACGTCATAGATTTTGGATTTTGGAACCGAAGGCCCATCCGTGTATCCTTGATGGCTGCAAGGCACAAAGCTTTACCGAGCGGGGTAGCCGCGCGGTCTTAGCCACTTTGTCACGATTCGCGCGGCTCCCCCCGTCGGAGGTTCGAGTCCTCCCTCGCACATGGATGTGTGTGTTGTCCTTAGTGTAAGTTAGCTTGAGTTAGATTAAGTAGTGTGTAAGTCTAGGGACCGATCACCTCAGCAGTTTGGTCCCTTTAACCTTACCACAAATTTCCAAATTCTTTACCTCTCACCTGGGCTCGTCAACACCGACATTGAACTCTTTATGACTGGAAACATGTTGCTCGGTCGGGCGAGTCTCGTTTCAATCGAGCGGATGGACTTGTACGGGTATGGAGACAACCTCACGAATACATGGATCTTGCATGTCTGCAGGAGGCTGTTCAAGCTGGTGGAGGCTCTATAATGGTGTGGTGTGTGTGCAGTATGAGTGATATGGGACCCCTGATACGTCTAGATACGACTCTGACAGGTGACTCGTACGTTAAGCATCCTGTCTGATCACCTGCATACATTCGTGTCTATTGTGGATTCCGACGGACTCGGGCAATTCCAGCACGACAATGAGACACCCCACACGTCCAGAACTGCTACAGAGTGGCTTCAGGCACACTGTTCTGATATATCTATATTTATGAACATATCATCGGTGACCTTGCAGCCCATTGTTTTAGAATGAAATTACAATTAAAGTACTACGCTTAACTGCATACTGGCGTTGATATACGTCAATGGCGACAGGTGAAAATGTGTGCCGCGAGTAATGAATATAATGGGCAGGCGCACTTTGAATACAGTTGGGAATGTGGGCCTCACGGGAGGCGTGCCAGAGATAAGTCTCTGCAGTCGCGGTATTCATATGTGTCCTCGGTGGCTCAGATGGATAGAGCGTCTGCCATGTAAGCAGAAGATCCCGGGGTCCCGGTCGGGACACACATTTTCACCTGTCCCCGTTGACGTATATCAACGCCTGTATGCAGCTAAGCTTAGTGATTTAATTGTAATTTCACACTCTTCTGAGTTTAAACACTTCCGCTGGCTGCTAAACTCCCCAGTCGCGTACATTATTGAGCATATCTGAAATGCCTTGCAACGTGCTGTTCAGCAGAGGTCTCCACCCCTCGTACTCTTACGGATTTATGGACAGCCCTTCATTATTCGTGGTTTCAGTTCCCTGTAGCACTACTTCAGACGGTAGTGGAAGCCATGCCACGTCGTGTTGTGGCACTTCTGCGTGCTCGCCGGGGTCCTACACGATATTACGCAGATGCATCAGTTTCTTTGGCTCTTCAGTGTATAGTGGCAGGCGTCAGCTAGTACTGCACGTTACAGCAATAGCCCACGCTGAATATTCCGTATTCAATGTGTGGTTAGCGCTGTAACATGCAGTTCTATTTGGCGCCTACCAACATATTTTAGGATGTTGACTCCTCCCAAGGACTGTGTGTCGTTTTAATTCTTTGTTTCTCTCGCAGATTTTGACTATGTTTTCATCCTGTCATACGTGTGCTTCAGATTATGTAAAAGTTCTTTAGCTGTGGTTGCCCGATCTATAAGGTTATTAGTGTATAAGGAAGCTTTGAGCCCAATAGCTTAAAGCTGTCAACACCTTCTGTCGCGACGCCCTCGTATATTATACACATCCTAGATGGAAAACTTGTTTAGATGATTAGGAATAAAAAATATGGTAAGTTTTGGTACGACTTTTGGAAATCGACGTACAGAAGTAGACGAATTTCGGATGACAGCATATGTCATGTTCGTTTCCGCCTACGATTTCTGTGATATCGTTGTCAGATTGTAATTTGATAAATTAGAGCTTACACTAGAGAATTCTTCGGAACCTCATTAGCATAATTTTATTGTTACGTACATATGATTTGATTTTTATGTTACTGATGTCCATTCGCTATGCTGCTGCAAACTGAGGAAGCATAGTAATAGAGAAGCGGTGAAAGGTACAGTGAAAACAGCACTGAGTACACGTGGAAAACAAGAGACTAAAATGGTAAAGAAGAGGCTACCAGTGTTCTAAAAAGACAACACGCTTTATTGTTAGATGCTTATCAGAGGTGACACACTTTAAGAAATAAACTGACACATGTAGGTACCTAAAGTTCGGGTAAAAAGGTGAAGAAAAATATTTGATGATAATCTGCTCGGGTATGCAAGTGACTGTTAGCTACCAAATAAAGTGAAAAGACTATCACAAGTTATTGCGCCGGGAAATATTACAAAATCACAAAAGTACTTTGTATTTGGAAAAAAAACTTTAAAGTACTCTGCGTTTCGGAAAGATTCATGTGATTTTACAACAATGAATCAAGATATAAACTTGGGGTCAATTTAAAATTATGCAAAATACAGCAAAGTTTTATTTCCGAAAGGACCATCCAGTTTTATGAGGATACATCTTTTACATACACGCACTAACAGCCTTGGGGTACTTTTCACAGTTATCTTTAGAATCAAAGTTCTCAATTACCATTCAGGAATATTCTATGTGACCTTCACCGAACTCCGCCAAATATGAAGACGAGTCAAACACGTCCCAAACTTTTGAGAATAGATCTAAAGCAACTCTTTAGATTTGTTCGCAAAAGCTTGGGACGTGTTTCTCACAAGCACACTCTGAAAAAAGAAGAACGTATGTCGTGAATAAGAGATCTTGGAGGCCAATGGTGCAAAAGGACGCTGAAGAAGCCGACGTGTCTCACGCCCCCACTCTCCACAAAAATGATGCCTCACAGTTGTAATTGAAATGCAACTGACGAAGTGGAGAACGTAAGACAAGACGCCTTCTGCTGGCTGTGTTGCCTTCATCTCACTTATCGCAATGAATGAACAAGCGATTGCGCTAAACTGCCCCAGCGAGACCCATACTGACAACCAGAGAACTGACTCTAACGTAAACCTTTAGTTTCAGCGTGATTTAAAATTCACCTTACGCTCTACTCATTCATGTAGAAGATATGGTCTTTTGGAATCTCACGAATCTTTCTGGAATTCACTGAGTTTCGTCCTTGATGAAAGCCTGCGTTGTGTTGTTCTATATTTCGTGAAAGGGCAAAACTGCAGTCCTTCATTCTTGCAACAGCCGCTTTTAGAAGCAGAACGGTCGCACCATGAAAATACAGTCCTCATCATCATAATTATGTAGTTTCAGCGTGACGTTTTAGGTAATAGATTCTTGCCGCCGTCAGCAAGAAACCTGCAATTACAAGCGACGCGGGGCGTGAATAATGACGGTCGTGGAAACAAGATGGCGAAAGTGCTGTGTTTTAGGCTCTGTCTAGCGTCGATGGCTTATCTGTTGTCATTCTTCCGCCAAAAAGACGATCAGGGCGTACGGCAAATTGTCTATAAAAACAAGAAACTTACGATTGTTGCCCTCTACGCTCTGATATATAATGATGTAGCTACGGAATACATCGTCACTACCTCCATTAGTAATTAATTAATTTCCATAGCAACAACATTCCTGTATGTACACTCTCGCCAGCATATGCACTTCGACTGCGGCTGTGGGTATGGCTAAGGTTGCTACATTGCCTAACAAAAAGTGAAGCACCAGCAAGAGGAAGAGCAAATGAAATGAAACTTGGGAGGTTGAGAGTGTAAGTGATGCTATTTCAGTGGCTACAGAGTCGAGTTAAATTGAAGCAGGTCTTGGCAATATGAGCTCACTAATAAGTGGTCTCATACATACACCCCTCCCCCAACCCCACCCACACCACAGGCCTCCATGTATTCAGTTAGGAGGGGTTTCTTATGTCATTGTAACCTCTCCTGAGGAAAGCTGACCGACTACTCTGGTAACTGGTCCTAGATATCCTGGATACTCGCTCAGGGACGGGGTTAACGTCCGAAATGGTTGTTTAGGAGACAGATCTGGGGATCTTGGTGACCACGGGAGTACCTCAGCATCACGAGACAGTTCATCGAGACACGTGGCATATGTCGACGAGCATTGTCCTTTAGAATTATGGCAGCAGGATACTGTTGCCTGAGGAGTAGCATATGAAGACATGCTGTCAGAGCTCACTCAGGAACACTCAGCCTTTATTTGAAACCATACCCCATGGCTGCCCATGAAGCCAGAAGTAACATCCCAACGTTGGAAGAATACCCACGTCACCATCACGTCGTACTCGCAGACAATGGTCTCTCCGACTCATTACTGAATACCATGCGAACCCATTCATCATCAATTCATGATTCTCTGACTACTGTACTGGGCATTAAAATAGCTACACCACAAAGATGACGTGCTACAGACGCGAAATTTAACCGACAGGAAGAAGATGCTGTGATATGCAAATGATTAGCTTTTCGGAGCATTCACACAAGGTTGGCGTCGGTGGCGACACCTACAAGGTGCTGACATGAGGAAAGTTTCCAACCGATTTCTCATACACAAACTGCAGCTGACCGGCGTTGCCTGGTGAATCGTTGTTGTGATGCCTCGTGTAAGGAGGAGAAATGCGTACCATCACGTTTCCGACTTTATTAAAGGTCGGATTGTAGCCTATCGCGATTGCGGTTTATCGTATCGCGACACTGCTGCTCTCGTTGGTCGAGATCCAATGACTGTTAGCAGAATAAGGAGTCGGTGGGTTCAGGAGGGTAATACGGAACGCCGTGCTGGAACCCAACGGCCTCGTATCAGTAGCAGTCGAGATGACAGGCATCTTATCAGCATGGCTCTAACGGATCGTGCACCCACATCTCGATCCCTGAGTCAACAGATGGGGACGTTTGCAAGACAACAACCATCTGCACGAACAGTTCCGACGACGTTTGCAGCAGCGTGGACTATCAGCTCGGAGACCATGGCCGCGGTTACCCTTTACGCTGCATCACAGACAGGAGAGCCTACGATTGTGTACTCGACGACGAACCTGGGTGCACGAATGGCAAAACGTCATTTTTTCGGATGAATCCCGGTTCTGTTTACAGCATCATGATGGTCGCATCCGTGTTTGGCGACATCGCGGTGAACGCACATTGGAAGCGTGTATTCCTCATCGCCATACTGGCGTATCACCCGGCGTGATGGTATGGGGTGCCATTGGTTACACGTGACGGTCACCTCTTGTTCGCATTGACGGCACTTTGAACAGTAGACGTTACATTTCAGATGTGTTACGACCCGTGGCTCTACCATTCATTCGATCTCTGCGAAACCCTACATTTCAGCAGGATAATGCACGACCGCATGTTTCAGGTCCGGTACGGGCCTTTCGGGATACAGAAAATGTTCGACTGCTGCCCTGGCCAGCACATTCTCCAGATCTCTCACCAACCGAAAACGTCTGGTCAATGGTGGATGAGCAACTGGCTCGTCACATTGCGCCAGTCACTACTCTTGACGAACTGTGGTACCGTGTGGAAGCTGCGTTCGCAGCTGTACCTGTATACGCCATCCAAGCTCTGTTTGACTCAATTCCCAGGCCTATCAAGGCCGTTATTACGGCTAGAGGTGGTTGTTCTGGGTACTAATTTCTCAGGATCTATGCACCCAAATTGCGTGGAAATGTAATCACATGTCAATTCTAGTATAATATATTTGTCGAATGAATACCCATTTATCATCTGCATTTCTTCTTGGTTTAGCAATTTTAATGGCCAGTAGTGTATGTAACTTCTACCACAGCCGTTGTTGTTGTGGTGTTAACGGCAGCCTATGTGTGGGACGGTAATTCCTTAGTTACGCTGTTGCTAGCGTTCCACCAGTGGTGCAGGATGATGATGAACGTTACAAGGAGTCAATTACTTGTGATCGGATGACAGGTGTGAAATGATTACGATGCGCTTGGTGCACTGTACGGCGTCCTCCCCTTGTGTTGGTCAGGCGTGGTGGACCGAACGAGGTGGCGCAGTGGTTAGCACGCTGGACGACGGTTCAAAACCGCGTCCCGACTTCCTGATTTAGGTTTTCCGTGACTCCCCAAAATCACTTGAGGAAAATGTCGGTATGGTTCCACTGAAATGGCACGGCCGACTTCATTCCCCATCCTGCCCTAACCCGATGGGACCGATGACCTCTCTGTTTGGTCTCCTCCACCAAGCCAACTAATCAACCAACCAATCAACGTTGTGGATGGGAACCTTGAGGACGAGTATGCCTGACCTTACGTTCCTATGCAGTCGATCATTAAACCATTTCCACATGAGAATGCTCCACGAATCTGGATATTACACTGTCCTACCAGCTGGCCACGTGGTGAACCACAGCGAGCCATATTTCATACTCTGTCAGGTGTTGATAAAGCAGTCATACATGACCAGGTAGCATCTCCGTCTTCTTCACAGTGTTCACTCAACATCTGACGCTGTTCACGTCTCTTATGTACCCTACCATGACTGGTAACAACACTAAACACGAATAAAGATAGTGCACTGTGGCAGCCGTTCCACTTCGCACGAAGAACTGCAACGCAAATCATTTACATATGTACTTGCGTACGTACTGAAACGTCCTGCTAAACTCGCAGGACAGGACATGTAGCTGGAATTGTGGAAAGGGGCCAAAATTATGGGCTGTCAGTTACATTCGTACACATTTAACTTTATTTATTTGACCAAACATTACAGTAGAAATACTTGCACTTAGTTATCGGATGAATATACAACATTATCTTATGCCCCTAGGACACAACCACTTTAATTTTAAAAAAACGGTAAAAGCCATTAACTCAAAATTTAGAGGCCAGAAAGAACATCTAGGAGGCAGAAGGCCTCATGTTAAGTAATTTCTATAATTTAGCTGAATGCCCAAAAATCTAACACTTGAAAAGCAACAACCTTATTCAAAGATGGCTGAAGGCCGATGATTTAAGACTCAAGGTAAAATTAAATTAAAAAAAACACAAGGCAGAAGGACTTATCTTCAATTACGCTAAGGCCCCAAACGGTCTGATGCTCGAAAGACAAAGATCCTTCATTTAAAAACGGCTGAATGCCCATGGCTTAAAACTCAAGGTAAAATAAATTTAAACAACAAAGCCTTATCTTAAGTTAGGCTGAAGGCTCCAAACAATCTAACACTTGACAAGCAAGGAACTTTAATTTTAAAATGGCTGAAGGCCCATGACTTAAAACACCACTAAAAACAGTTCAACTTTAATTCGAAACCATTGGCTGTGCGCCATACAAATACACACAACAGAAAATAATAAAAGGCAACGCAGCTAACGGCTCTCAGCAGTTTCGGGGGTCGGCCAGCACTTGAAATACTAACGTTCACTTAGGTGGGACAGGCAGTCAGCCCAACCAACAGACTTGCGCTCCACTCGACCAGCACACAACCGGGAGTTCAATGCAAAACGTAAAAGGCATGGACGCCCACAACCAAGCATACATTAAGCTGTCAGATTTCACACGGTGCTGGTCAGCGACAACACGGTGAGAAAAGGACACTGCCTGAATTTACGCCAACGGCCAGGGCAGGTAACCGGAACGTTAACGACGACAAGGAAGAAAATTCCGCTGGTGCACTTCAATTGTAAATAACCAAATACAGTTAGACTCCACCGGATGGTAGCTAAACCTTTGCCAACTCGAACACACATATTGTTGCTCGCGGAAATGTCCCAACTGCCAACAACGAGAACCAGACGGCACAATGTGAACAGTCTTGACTTTCTGATAAATTAAATCCAAACTCAACTTCGTGTCCAGGGTCGTTGAGCCGCGGACCTCGTAGCAATGGGAACAGCCCTACACACTCCGACACTGCGTAGAGGTTGCCAGTGGGTCCGGCCACACTACACACCGCGGAGATTTCCTCGCTGCTCCACACAAATCAACCAACTCCACCCATCAGCACGGAGACAGCAGGCAGCGACTGTGGAATAACAAGGATGAATTACGAGTCGGCACACGCAGGCAACCAGTAAGCGATCACCGACCAACACACACGTCGTCCGACAAGACGACTGACCGACGACCAACCAAGGTGTTCCGCACTCGAGTGATATGTATCGGCAACCGTCGGGCGATTCATGGCTGTCCGGCCCTCATTGCAGCCGCGCCCCGACTGAACTTTTGCTGCGTCCTAAGTCAAACACTGCCAGGTCCGAACTGTACTGCTAGCACCTCCCAACTCACTGGCAGATCCGAACACAACAACCGGGAAGTAATAGCAGTCAGCAAAGATAATACGCCAGGGCTTATATCGATAAGCGCCACTGCTGCCGGTCACGGACAGGCAAGGCGGCAACTCAGTGACACCAGTAATGAAATTAACACAACGAGGTGGTAGTACAGTAAAAACAGGGTGTCAAATGAGATATGGCACGAACACGAGCCACGCACGGCTCACGCACATATGTTGTAAGTAGGCTGTTTAGGTTTTTATGTTGGTAACGCCACGTAGCGCTCTGTATGAAAATCACTGGCTGTGCTGTGTGCAGTCTAGGGCTGGGTGGCATTGTTGTTTGCTATTGTAGTGTTGGGCTGTTGGCTGTTAATAGCGCGTAGCGTTGCGCAGTTGGAGGTGAGCCGCCAGCAGTGGTGGATGTGGGGAGTGAGATGGTGGAGTTTTGGAGCGGATGATCTGGACGTGTGACCATCAGAGACAGTAAACTTGTAAGACTGGATGCCATGAACTGCTATGTATACACTCCTGGAAATTGAAATAAGAACACCGTGAATTCATTGTCCCAGGAAGGGGAAACTTTATTGACACATTCCTGGGGTCAGATACATCACATGATCACACTGACAGAACCACAGGCACATAGACACAGGCAACAGAGCTAGTACAGTGTATATCCACCTTTCGCAGCAATGCAGGCTGCTATTCTCCCATGGAGACGATCGTAGAGATGCTGGATGTAGTCCTGTGGAACGGCTTGCCATGCCATTTCCACCTGGCGCCTCAGTTGGACCAGCGTTCGTGCTGGACGTGCAGACCGCGTGAGACGACGCTTCATCCAGTCCCAAACATGCTCAATGGGGGACAGATCCGGAGATCTTGCTGGCTAGGGTAGTTGACTTACACCTTCTAGAGCACGTTGGGTGGCACGGGATACATGCGGACGAGCATTGTCCTGTTGGAACAGCAAGTTCCCTTGCCGGTCTAGGAATGGTAGAACGATGGGTTCGATGACGGTTTGGATGTACCGTGCACTATTCAGTGTCCCCTCGACGATCACCAGTGGTGTACGGCCAGTGTAGGAGATCGCTCCCCACACCATGATGCCGGGTGTTGGCCCTGTGTGCCTCGGTCGTATGCAGTCCTGATTGTGGCGCTCACCTGCACGGCGCCAAACACGCATACGACCATCATTGGCACCAAGGCAGAAGCGACTCTCATCGCTGAAGGAGACACGTCTCCATTCGTCTCTCCATTCACGCCTGTCGCGACACCACTGGAGGCGGGCTGCACGATGTTGGGGCGTGAGCGGAAGACGGCCTAACGGTGTGCGGGACCGTAGCCCAGCTTCATGGAGACGGTTGCGAATGGTCCTCGCCGATACCCCAGGAGCAACAGTGTCCCTAATTTGCTGGGAAGTGGCGGTGCGGTCCCCTACGGCACTGCGTAGGATCCTACGGTCTTGGCGTGCATCCGTGCGTCGCTGCGGTCCGGTCCCAGGTCGACGGGCACGTGCACCTTCCGCCGACCACTGGCGACAACATCGATGTACTGTGGAGACCTCACGCCCCACGTGTTGAGCAATTCGGCGGTACGTCCACCCGGCCTCCCGCATGCCCACTATACGCCCTCGCTCAAAGTCCGTCAACTGCACATACGGTTCACGTCCACGCTGTCGCGGCATGCTACCAGTGTTAAAGACTGCGATGGAGCTCCGTATGCCACGGCAAACTGTCTGACACTGACGGCGGCGGTGCACAAATGCTGCGCAGCTAGCGCCATTCGACGGCCGACACCGCGGTTCCTGGTGTGTACGCTGTGCCGTGCGTGTGATCATTGCTTGTACAGCCCTCTCGCAGTGTCCGGAGCAAGTATGGTGGGTCTGACACACCGGTGTCAATGTGTTCTTTTTTCCATTTCCAGGAGTGTATTTTGACTTTCGAACACTATTAAGGTAAATACATTGTTTGTTTTCTATCAAAATCTTTCATTTGCTAACTATGCCTATCAATAGTTAGTGCCTTCAGTAGTTTGAATCTTTTATTTAGCTGGCAGTAGTGGCGCTCGCTGTATTGCAGTAGTTCGAGTAACGAAGATTTTTGTGGGGTAAGTGATTTGTGAAAGGTATAGGTTAATGGTAGTCAGGGCCATTCTTTTGTAAGGATTATTGAAAGTCAGATTGCGTTGCGCTAAAAATATTGTGTGTCTGTTTAAGCACAGTCATGTATAATTTTTCCAAGGGGACGTTACAATGTACGTATGTGTCCTTGTACGAAGTAGCACTGACATACGGTCATGTTTTCGGGATGCTTCCTTTTTTTGTCAGGCAATGTATTTTATTTGTTAAGAGGATATAATTTAATTGTTCCAGACAATCACTTAGCTCCAAAGTTGTAGTCACAACAGAATACACACATTCTAAAATCACTCTAACGCTGAGCAAACGATTCAGAAACTTACCTTAGAAGAGCGCACTGCGATTACGTCGTCTTATCACGTTGGAAATCAATTTTGATCAAATTTCGCACATATAATGATAGCAGGACTAAATTACGTGGTCTCACTCACATTATCGTATCAACGGTTTCGTACTCAACCTACTCACCCACTTTCTAACGCATTAATCGCTGTTACACCGAGGCGATGAATTACTGACCGCAGAGGAGCAATGCGACTTTTATGCAAATAATCAAGCAGTTGCTCAGTGCACTGCAGCTTAAAACAGTTTCTCGATTCTAAATAGAGACACTCAGATTCGTTAACAGTGCAAATAATGGACTCAACATTCAAAATTCTGTAACTAAGAGAAACCACACAGAAACACGTCTTCTTCTTCTTTTCCATTATCTTGAATCTTCACGGGGCCGACCTGCTAAACTTGATTTGGCTCCGTAATTGATAGGCGGATGGCCGGTTCCTCTTCGTATAGCCACCCCCTACCCTCTCAAGACAGTATTTGTGTACCCTATCTGTCTGCGTCTAGTGTCGTCCTGTGTGAAAGTGTGGGAAAGTGTAAGTGAGACCAGACGTGGGTACCAACACAGCATTCACCGAGTCGGATGTGGGAAACCGCCTAAAAACCTTACTCTAGCTGGCCGGCACACCTGCCCTCGTAGTTATTTCGCCGAGCAGACTCTATCCGGGACCAACTTGCCTCCCTGATTCTCGGAAGCGGCGTGATAATGCACGCGACTATACCTGCCAGTCTATAGAGAAAAATATGTAGCCGGAGTAAATACGATTTGGTAAACACGTTTTATATTAAACATCTAAAGCGCGTATAGTCTGTCAGGAGACGTTGAAGTGTTCATGGTTGTGGAATTCTGAATAAGGCCCTTGATGTGATAGGACGAAAGTAAAAGAGTTCCCCTACGTGGTTACTGCAGGTCTGTCATTGTCTTCCTCATCCTCTTCCACGAGCAAAACTAGGATCCTGTAATTTGCAACAAGCTTCGTACTTGTTCCAGCATGACTCGTCTGTTTCATAACGAAATTCAATTTTCCATCACTAACTGCTACCCACTACACTGTCCGCCTGCTTAGCTGGGTGGTAACGTGCTCGCTCCCCCCCCCCCCCCCCCCCCATGCAAACGGGCCTGGGTTCGATTCACGGCAGGGTCGGAGACTTTCTCTATCCTCTACTCGGGGACTGGGTGTTGTGTTGTCCTCATCATCATTTCCTCCTCATCTGCGGCGCAAGTCGCCCAATGTGGCGTCGAATGAAGTAAGACGCACTTGGCGTCTGAACTCCCTGCCAACAATGTCATGTGATCATTTCATTTCCCACCACACTAGAGTTCGGCTCCTCAGTTTCAGTGATGGATGCAACTGTATTGTGTCTTGAGTAATACTCGCTTCGACAGCGAAAACGTGGGGCGTTTATGCACTGAGAATGCTTGCTGGAGCACTCGATTTAAACCTGCATGTTTAACAAAGTGTTTACATATGTGGAACACGATTGACTGTCTAACTTGGTAACAAACAAGTTAAATGATTCGATTTTACTTATTACTGACTTTTATTGCCGTCTTTTAAAGTTGAATATTACGTGCAGAAAGAAAGACAGCCAATATATGGCTCTAGTACTACTGCAACGATTATGTTCACTTTGAGTTACTGTCGAAAGATATATCTCGATTCTTGTCGATCAGTATTTCTTCGCTAGACGTTACGTTCTTTCTGCAACGTTTTATAAACAGTATTTTATTAGCGCCAGTATAAAGATGGGCGCATTCCTCGAAATCATTGTGTGTCAGCGATGGAAACTTTATATTTGGCGACTAGGGAAATTTACAAGTAACAGAGCTGCACTCATAGCACAGTTAAAATTTTTGTAGAACTTTCTGCATGATTCAAGTCGAAGATAGGGGTGAGATATAAAGATGTCACACCCCACTACTGTTCAGTTGTGAGACATAAAGATATCACACCCCACAATTGTTCAGTTTATTTCAGGAGAAAATGATTATAACATGGCAAAAACAAGAGTTGGCAGATGTGTCAAAGAACACTGCAGTTCTCTCGAGTAATAGGAAGGAATCCCCTTACCAGAGGAACTTCATAAAATAGCAGCAAGGAGTGTGCTCCAGATTTCATACGGGAAGGTGCAGTACATGGTTGCAACCAGATTGTTGTCCGACTATTAATTTTTAATTTGAAAATGGAAATAGAATAACTTTTTAAATGATACTTTTGATCTGCGTGGGCTGAATCGAGAAGCAGGAACAAACTAGAATTGGAAAAGGACAAAATAGATTAGCTTTTAACGTCGCATCGACACCAGGGTCCTTAGAGATGGAGGTACAACCTCAGACTGGGGATGGAAGTAGGCCACGTCCATTTCAAAGAAAGCAATCCTGCATTTGCCTTCGGCTGTTTAGGAAAATCACGGTCTACATCTGGGTGGTCAGGCGAGGATCTGAGTCGCCCTCTTACGAAACATGAGTCGGGCGCCCGAGTGCAGCGTCACATTGTTGGTGCGTAACTACAAATAGCAGACATATATGGACCAAAGAAAAAAATCATATTAAAAAATGCATTTTAATCCTTTTGCCAAAACAGAAACACTTCTCAGTCAGAAATGATGATTATTGATGGCGGAATTCATACCAATAATTCCATAGGGCATGGTAGATATAAAATTAAAAATCGAATCTAAATTAAGAGAAAATTAAAGATATCTGTAAAGATATGGAAGCAACTACGGATATAGGCAGATAATGGAGATTACTATTTTGTGGTCATTTGCTTAGACTGAAGGTAAAAGTTTCACAACTAAAGCTGTTAACATTGGTTTATCGATGAGAGACCGAAACAACTGGCTAGCAGTACTTCATAAGGACTTAAACAAAGTTGATTTAATCAAAGATACATCAAAATTCAGACCACAGTTAATAATTATGCGTAGAGAACTGAGTATATCAACATTTGTTTTAGTTGTGAAAGTCGGTTTTCTTTGAGTTAGTCAGACTGCAGCTCTAAGACAAGACTGAAAACGAACAAAACCATTAATCATTATCTGTCTTCTAGTTGTGGTAATAAGTGAAACCCACAGTTCTAAGTATATGTACTGGGTTACCTAAAACAGAGCAGAACGGTTGCCACCACTGGCGTCAGATACTGCTCTCCGTTACAACGGAGAGGTCATCACCCAAAACGTTGTGATTTTATGTGATCGTATGTCAGACTCTGGCTTTACTGTCTAAAGAGTGAAGTGAGTATTTATGTTAACGGTACGATTTATTACAGAGGAAAAAATACGAATAAAATGTATTAAAATATAAGAATTTTATAAAAATAAGGCTACCATTTTACGGTGCCGAAGTCTGGTTATCATAATTACCTACCTTCACTAAAATTTTAAGCAGACTTATTAACACCATATTTATTTATTTATTTACATAGTTTACGCCCATATTCGAGCACTAAAATCAAACATAATACAGCAGAGTTTACAATAATTAAGTTTAAGTCATAGCAGTCAGCAATCTTTGTTTCCCAAATCTTCTTCATTCGCTGTGATCTGGCTGCTCGTTCTTCTGCAGATATGACATACTTCTTCCCATCTGATAGTTTGAATGCCAACTGTGTGTATTTGTTCTTCAGTAGCAGTTTCTCTTGTCTTTGTTGAATTTGGTGTGTGGCGATGTTCAGTTCAGCCAGATCACTTTGTATTTCTTTAAACTAGATTTTTTTTTTTTTTTACAGTTCCAGAAGTAGTCAAAAAGCTGCTTCAGGATTTTAGTATTTGGTAGGCGAGATATGTGGCCGAAAAATGCAATCCTTCTTTTCCGCTTTGTATCAGTAATGGATTCACTTTCTTTATACACTTCTGAATCGGGAAAATGTCTCCACTGGCCATTAACTTGGTATTTCTTACTGATAATTGTTCGGTGTATTCTTCGATCAACTTTCTGCAACTTGTAAGTTGTTTCTTTAGCATTTTGTCTGAATAGTGTTTCACTTGCATATGTTGCTTCCGGTTTAACGACGGAGGAGTAATCTCGAAATTTAGCATTTATTGTGAGAGATCGTTTTTTGTAGGCTGGCCACGTGGTTCTCTGGGCTCGCTGAAGTTATAATGTTTTACTATCTATTGATGCTCTATCATTAACATTCCAAGGAATAATCTCACCAAGATATTTAAACTTTTTTACTACCTTAATTTTTTGATCATTATGGAGTATGATATGGGATGTGTCAACTGGGAGACAGGGCATCATTTCTGTTTTCTGAAACGAAATTTGCAATCTTACCTTTGCCGCTAATCGTTCTAGTTGTTCTATCTGAACGGTTGCTTCATCAATATTGTTTGCCAACAGCGCCAAATCATCTGCAAATGCAAGACAGTTAAGTTGAATCTTTCTTCCAATCTTAAGAGATGGTGGGCACATCTTGTTCCATTCACGCATTATTTTTTCCAGCATAAAATTGAAAAATAATGGAGACAATCCAACGCCTTGTCGAAGGCCAGTATGCATTTCTGAACCTTACTCTAGCTTTAGTATTTCGACGGGTGACTGCAACGAGGTTGACAAGTTTCTGATGTAAACCAAATTCTTTAAGAATTGACAGTAAAGATTCACGATGGATACTATCGAAGGCTTTTTTAAAATCGACAAACGTGATCACTACTTTCTTCTCCCTGACCATTTGATGTTTCATTATCCATTTGAGACTAATAATTTGATTAAGACAGCTTCGTCCTGGGCGAAAGCCTCCTTGATATTCGCCTAGTTCACCATCAAGCTGTTCATGAATTCTCAAACACAGAACCTTGGGAAAAAAACCTATAATTATTTGGATCCAGTCTGTCTCCTTGTTTTGTGTAGTGGATGGATTATTGCAATATTCCATTCCTCTGGTAACTTCTCAGTACTCCAAATGTCAGTAAGATGTTTGTGTAAGTTCAGAATAATTCATACATTTGCATATTTCCAAAGTTGTGCCACTAGTTGGTTCTCAGATGCTGCTTTATAATTCCGAAGTGAGTTAATCGCTGCTTGTACTTCATCTGGCTGTGGTGGTATAACTTTTTCTAAGTGCGTTTTCTGTCTTGGCTAGGGGTCAAATTCCAAATGATGTTCACGTTCCGCGCTACTTAGTAATTGTTTGAAATATTTGGCCAGTATCATTGAATTGTCATAATTGTTACGTACTACCTTTCCGTTTGTATCCCTCATCATAAGAGTAGGTGGAGTGTATTTCGACTGATACTGTTTGAATGTCTGGTAGTAATCTCTTGCCTTGTGGCGATTGAAGGCATCCTCGACAGATTTCAGCGAGTCTTTATGAAATTGCCTTTTGGCCCTTCTAATTTCTTTGGCGGTTGATCGTCTAGCATTTATTAATTCCTCCCTGGAGCTTTCAGTTCTCTTTTGTTGGTCATTTAACCTGGCCTTATGTCTACGTTGAATCGCTACATCACATTCATGATTCCACCAAACATGTTTCTTGCGTTTCCGTACAGGAGCTACTTCTTCAGCCAAGGTTTTTAATCAATTGACAATGGCTTCTAGATTGTCACTTAAAGGTATTCTTGATCTCTCGTAATATATCTGATTATTAATAATATAACTAGGGTCATATGTTCTCTTTGAATCTAACTTTTGAGGTTTGTTTTTTTCTTTTAGGTGTCAGTTTGATTTTATTATTGAAATGTAGTGGTCTGAATCAACATCGACGTCACGCATCACTTTAACGTTATAGATTTCCTTTTGGAATTTCTGATCCATGGCCACATGATCTATCTGGAACTCTCCTAGCTTGATGTTACGACATTTCCATGCCATTAACTTATGTGGTCTTCTCTTAAACCTGGTTGTCTTCAAAACCAATCCATTTCTCGTACAAAATTCAATTAACCGTTCCCCATTGTTGTTTGTAAGTTTATGCGCTGGCCATCGGCCCACCACATCTCGAAATTTCTTCCTTCGTCCTATCTTCGCATTACGGTCTTGAAGCAGAATTTTAATGTTAGTTTCTGGTATGGTTCTTACTAGTTGGTCAAGCTCATCCCATAATTTTTCTGTTCCATACTTTTCAGTTCTATTTTTAACATTAGTTGGAGCATGAATATTTATCAGTGTGTATCTTTTGTTTTCCAACTTAATTGTTAACAATGCTATTCTTGAGGAATTGGATGAAAAATCTTCAATGGAATCCAATATTCTATTGTGTACCAAGAAACCCACACAGAATTGAGGAAGATTTTTTATTACCCTTCCTCCTGGTGGTCCCTTATATAGTCGATATCCTCCTGTTTCGATCATATCCTGGTCAGTATTGCGTAACTCTTGAAGGGTTGTGATAACTATGTTCTGTTGATGTAAGACATCTGTTTAGTGTTTCAATTTACCAACTTCCCTTAAAGAATTAATATTTACTGTTGCAAAATATGAAAATCTTCCTGGTTTGTTAAATTATAGCACATTCTTATGTGGAATATGTTGCATGTTTGTTTGTTCATTCAGTGCATCACTAGGCGCTCCGACTCGCCTTTGTCCTCTATGTGACACTCTACCGTAGCCGAATGGTGTCTTCACCTCGAATATCTCGTCGTGACTGTCCAAACCGGTGTATTCTTTCAATAGAAGATTCCTCATATTTGTTTGATTAGCTGATCAATGATCAAGTGTCTCACCAAGGTCACGGTTTACAATTCCAGATGTGATATGGAAAGGCGATGGTTGAATTATGGATGGTGAAAAATGAGATTGATGGGATGTGTGTTTGCTCCGCGAGAGCTATTTTATTTCGCTCAAGTCCGCCAGCACGCTGGTGAGGACTCCCCTATCCGCCACCTGTGACGCGCCACGTAGAAGTACACCTCTCCTCCTATTACGACACCGTAACAGGTTCGTGGAATCAACACCATATAGTACAAAACTAATCATAAAACCATATAAAAGGTAAGTTTCGTTTTTTCTTGTGTATCGATGTAGGCTGGTGTCTTTATAGGTGGCACATATTGAAGTATCTTTTATTGCTAAACTGGTGCTTGCTCAGTTTTGGTTTCGCCAGCAGTGTAGTCACATAGCTCCTCTATTCGCGACAGACCCATCCAGTTCCACACGTAGCGAGCTGAACAATGTTCCAAATATTACGTTCTAAGGTAAAACTTAGTCAGGTATCAGCACAAGCATCGACAGATCTCCACATCGTGTAATAAAATCTCTGTAATTGTTAAGACACGTATTATAATTAAAATCAATCAGTTTGTTGAACGTTAAGCTGGGTTTGTTGTCCACATTTACGTAAAATTCCGTTTCCTCCAATAGAATCTTTTGTTCGTGTTGTAGAACGCTAAGGATTTCACCCATATTTTCAACACAGTCGTTGTTGCCCAGGAAGTACAGCTCAGCAGCTTTTTTGTTGTTTGCGTGCATGAATATATCCTGTAGTCTGACGAAAATTTCTACCTGTTTGACCATATTGTGTACTGTCATCTCCTCATGTAAATTTGTAAACACCTGGATACTTGCACTTTATTTTCCTATTATAAGCTATATTGTGTCGTCATTAAGATAGATTAGATTAGATTAGATTAGTACTTGTTCCACAGATCATGAATACACTTCGTAATGATGTGGAACGCGTCGGATAATAAAAGAAGTCTATACAAGATATTACTTTACTCAAAATATTACATGACAATATTTTTAATTTTTTTGGTGGGGGTTGGGGAAATTACCCACTTACTATATCTAAACATTCATCTAATGAGTATAATAAGTTGCATTTCAGAAATTATTTTAATTTCCTTTTAAATGCTATATGGCTATCTGTCAGACTTTTGATGCTATTAGGTAAGTGACCTAAGACTTTTGTGGCAGCATAATTTACCCCCTTCTGAGCCAAAGTTAGATTTAACCTTGAGTAGTGAATATCATCCTTTCTCCTAGTGTTGTGGCCATGTACTCTGCTATTACTTTTGAATTCATTCGGATTGTTAATAACAAATTTCATAAGTGAATATATATATATATATATATATATTGTGAGGCTACAGTGAAGATCTGTAAGTCCTTAAATATGTGTCTGCAGGATGAACTTGGATGAGCTCCAGGAATTATTCTGATTACACGTTTTTGTGCAATGAACACTCTTTTATTCAATGATGAGTTACCCCAGAATATGATGTCGTACGAAATCAGAGAATGAAAATAGGCGTGGTAAGCTAATTTACTGAGATGTACATCGCCAAAATTTGCAATGAGCCTAATAGCGTAAGTAGCTGAATTCAAGCGTTTCAGCAGATCTTCAGTGTGTTTTTTCCAGTTGAACCCCTCATCTATGTATACACCTAGAAAATTTGAATATTCTACCTTAGCTACCGATTTCTGGTCGAAGTCTATATTTATTTATGAATGGTGTCATTCCATTTACTGTGTGGAACTGTATATACTGTGTTTTGTCAAAGTTTAATGACAGCCCATTTGCAGAGAATCACTTAACGATGTTTTGAAAAACATTGTTTACAATTTCATCAGTTGCTTCTTGTCTGTTGGGTGTGATAGCTATACTTGTATCATCAGCAAAAAGTACCAGCTTTGCATCTTCGTGAATATAGAATGGCAAGTCATTAATATAAATTAAGAACAGCAGAGGACCCAAGACCGAACATTGCTGCACCCCATTCTTGATTGTTCCCCAGTTTGATAAATCACCAGTTTCTTGCGTATTATGTGAACTGCTGATTTCAACTTTGTGCACTCTTCCAGTTAGGTATGATTTAAACCATTTGAGCGCTGTCCCATTAATACCACAGTACTTGAGCTTATCTAGAAGTATTCCGTGATTTACACAGTCAAAAGCCTTTGAGAGATTAGTGAAAGTATATATAGAATTTTCCGTTGAAAAACCTTTCTGGAAACCAAACTGACATTATGTTAAAACTTTATTTTTACAAAGGTGTGAAGCTACTGTACAATACATTACTTTTTCAAGAATTTTGGATAAGGCAGTCAGAAGAGAGACCGGGCGGTAGATATTTGTTGACATTTGGCGTATCCCCTTTTTTATGCAGTGGTTTAAGAATGGCATACTTCAGTCTATTTGGGAAAATACCCTGCTTCAGAGAGCTATTACATATGTGGTTAAGAATTCCACTTATCTCGTGGGAACAAGCGTTCATTATCCTGCTGGAAATACCATCAATTCCATGTGAGCTTTTATTCTTGAGAGTGTTTATTATCTTCCTGATTTCAGAAGGATAGGTGGGTGGAATTTCAATTGTAACAAATTGTGTAGGTAAGGCCTCTTCCATTAACTGCCTTGCTTCATCTAATGAACATTTAGATCCTAGACCGAGCGAGGTGGCGCAGTGGTTAGACACTGGACTCGCATTCGGGAGGACGACGGTTCAATCCCGCGTCCGGCCATCCTGATTTAGGTTTTCCGTGATTTCCCTAAATCACTCCAGGCAAATGCCGGGATGGTTCCTCTGAAAGGGCACGGCCGACTTCCTTCCCCATCCTTCCCTAATCCGATGAGACCGATGACCACGCTGTCTGGTCTCCTTCCCCACACAACAACAACATTTAGATCCTATTTTATCTACAACATTTAAAAAATGATTATTCAAAATGTTTTCGACTTCCAGCTTGTTGTTTGTCAAGTTTCCATTCGCTTTGATGGTAATGCCGTCATCTTGTACTCTTGGTTGCCCTGTCTCCCTTGTAATAATATTCCAAATTGTTTTGATTTTGATATCAGCGGTATTAATCTCAGACATGATGCACATGCTTCTGGACTTATTTATTTACCTTTCTTGATATAGTAATGTAGTTTTTATAATATTTGGCTGTTTCTGGGTCATTACTCTTTCTTGTTGTTAGATACAGTTCCCTTTTGTGTCGTCTTCATTTAACCGTCATATTTGTCTTAAGTGGAACTTTCACATCCAGTTTCCGAAGTCAGTCAGGATTTTGACTAATAATGTTGCATTGTATGCCGTCGTAACGAACGTAGTGTTCTGATGATTTGTTGTGAGGTGACCCACAGGAAAGGGGAACTCTCCATACGATCAAGTAGATTTAAGAGACATAGTGTCGCGCAACTAACAACGTCTTATTGAATGAAAACTAGCAGGCGTGGCCCTACGTACCACGAAAATATGGGAACCACACATCACAAGGATCTATTAATGAAGAGGCTCATCTAACTGCCAAAGGAAATTAATGATCACTATAACAATTTCCTTTATTATCACAAGGCATAGAATAATATGATTTAGCGACTGGACTGAGCATATAAACAGTTAGTAAATGAACAACAGGATATAATCATGAACTACTCCCTTAGAACTGGTGGGTGGACCCGTGAATGCGTAACGTAAAAGTATATCAGAAATATGGCCAGTGATTGCTAAAATGATTAATCATTTGAAGAAAGAACCCCGGGAAAGCATGTACGAACACCAACTGATTCTCCAAAGTGCATGATGGGTACAACTATCTGGCTGTTAATGTTAAAACGGCAGAATTAAACCGTAATGTAAATTAAACAGCTTCACATGCCCCTCCGTTCAGTGATTGGATCTATGGCTCATGCTTATCACTCTTAGAAGGAATGAGTGAGAACGACAATTGGAGTCCAACTCGACCTTTATACTCGTTTCCAAGTCGGAGACATTTCTTTTGGCGGTACTCTGCAACGATCTGGAGCAAGTGTACTCTTTTATGTCCCCGTGGCAAGCGTTATGGTTTCAATCCCCAAAACATAGCTGCTTCTGCCAGCCTAGGAATCTCGCTGGCCAAATTCAGCAGACCTTTTGATTACAACCAAATATAATTTCGTAAACACGTTTAAAAAATACCTAATCTTATGCATTTTGTCATGGTTAATAAGTAGTGGTGCGGCGTGGGAAGGATGGCAGAAGATCTCTCTCACTAAATGAAAGGTTTCCATACGAAAGCTTCGCATGTAAACACTTGACGGCAACACGCCTTCGATCAAAATAGCTCTTGGGAGCCAATCAGAGCCCTCTTTCCTGTGCAACAGTACCACTAGTTCATTCTGTGTTCTGAACAGCTGTGTAGACACATTGACAGTCTGATGTGGTGAACGATGTATCTCATTCTGTGTATACGTAATATTTCGTTTTGTAAGAGATAGACGTCAGATATGGAAAATTTCTAACGAAACAAAATTTATCTGAAAACGAGGTCGGATTTTAATTTCTCGTCGAAATAATTTCTGACGATTGTCCATAGTTCTTGGACGCTTATCAGAGTTGGTTCTAGAGTAGATACAAAGGATTCAGCGGGGAACAAACTTCTCTTTCTTGGTTTACCCCTCGACATGACCAAATCAGCGTCGTACACTATGAAAGGAGGGAGAAAGTCTTAGTTACTGCCTTATGTCCTTGCTCTAATTAAACTGTTTTCCAAACTTCTGAGACGGAAAATGATCCTAGCTATCATTCCAGATGCGAAAGCATGTTATAACTGCATATTACTTCCAAAGCAACTTCCCACTTGGATGCAGCACAGTTTAAATCACAGACCAGCTGTCCGATATGAGTGTCCAATGCTCTTCCTAAACTATCTAAGATGAATGGCAAGCTGGTTCCTTTCAGTGCACGGTGGCCCAAACGTAACGATTCGTTTTTCATTAATTCCTTCACAGACGTTTGAGATGCTCTCTATTGATGAAAGAATAGCTATTGTTTCCTGGAACCTTGATGATAAAATTTTTGTGTAGTTGCATGAACTGTACCACCAAAGATATGGAAAAGTGTCACCAACAAGGAGAAATATCTGCCTTATCGTCAGTAACTTTTGGAGTTTACATCAAGCACCTTGTGTAAAGGTAAAAATCAGAGCAATCGGTCAGCTGCATGATCAGATTGTGGAGGTAGTTAATACCATCACACCTTATCAAATGCGGGACATGTTCTGAGCTCCTGCGGAAGGGTGGTCTCACTGTGTTAACATTCAGGGTAGCCACGTTGAACTTAAATCATTCCTCATGCCCATATATGCTGTTCTCATATAGATGTATGTTTCCTATGCTATTCAACTGTTACATGAAAATGAATTGTTACTTTTGGGATACCCTGTATACGCTGTCAGTTTCTTCCTCCATCCATGCTTAGTCCACATGTAATCCATGTGAAGTGGTCTTCACACTGGCTGACAGTTTGAAATGTTCCTTTTCGTCTGTCAACTCGGAGCTTACGTACTGTCCAATCTACAAAATTAAGTTAATTATGGATAGACTTTCTAATCAAATTCGTTGATGAGAAACCATATTTGCTATGTACCAAAATTAAAGGATTTCAGCTACGCACGGCTTTGTTCAGAAAATGTGACCCAACGTAGTCGTTGGGCCGGTCGGTGCACATCTGCTTTCAAGCCAGTTAGCTGAGACAGCTGAAGTAACGTTTCGAAGTTGTGATCCTCTAGTCATATGGCAAAAGCAATGGAAAGTAAAGCGAAATTGAAATAAACACAAATTTAAATTATATGGATAATGATGAATGCCAATAAAGAAGTTGATAATTAACTGATGTAGGTGACACCACAAATTTTTGCGAATAAAATGATGGTTTATTCAACCAGTGGCATGAAAGAGCATCTAGAAATGATGGTCCTACAGTAATTAAGCTTTGAGCTTTATATAGATAAATATACAACTGCAATTAAGTCTATGTAAATCTTCATAAACAGAATTGTATAACATTATACAGAAATCGATAAATCACCACTAGTTCAATAAATAACGAAGCCCATGCTTTTACTAGGCACAAATAATCCCAGAACACCAAGTAAGTCACGTCGAAGTTCTTAGAAGTACATCTTATGACGATAGTACACAGTTAAAGTTTATAATAGTTCTCTTAGTTAAAGTCTCACTTGCCTCAGAATTTCATTTAATACGAGCAACTTCTCAAGTAGTGTCGACTGCTGTGTTGTGGTCTTCAGTCCAAAGACTGGTTTATTGCAGCTCGACATGCTATTCTATCCTGTGAAAGCCTCTTCATCGCCAAGTAACTAATCTGCTTACTAGGTTCATCTCTTGGTCGCTCTCTGCGATTTTTACCATCTGCACTTCCCTCCAGTGCTAAATTGGTGATTCGTTGATGTCTCAAAATGTGCCCTACCAACCGATCCCTTCTTCTAGTCAAGTTGTGCTCCAATTTGTTTCCTCTCCTTTTCTGTTCAGTACCTCCTCGGAAGTTACGTGATCTATCTGTCTTGGTAGAGAGCACTTGCCCGCGAAAGGCAAAGGTCCCGAGTTCGAGTCTCGGTCGGGCACACAGTTTTAATCTTCCAGGAAGTTTCATATCAGCGCACACTCCGCTGCAGAGTGAAAATCTCATTCTGGAAACATCCCCCAGGCTGTGGCTAAGCCATGTCTCCGCAGTATCCTTTCTTTCAGGAGTGCTAGTTCTGCAAGGTTCGCAGGAGAGCTTCTGTGAAGTTTGGAAGGTATGAGACAAGGTAATGGTGGAATTAAAGCTCTGAGGACGGGGCGTGTGTTGTTCTTGGGTAGCTCAGTTTGTAGAGCACTTGCGCGGGAAAGGCAAAGGTGTCGAGTTTGACTCTCAGTCCGGCACACCGTTTTAATCTGCCAGGAAGTTTCAATTTCTTTTCATCAGAAACGCTTTGCTTGCCATCGCCAGTCTTCATTTTATATCCTCTCTACTTCGAGCATCATCAGTTATTTTGCTGCCAAAATAGCAAAACTCCTCTGAAACTTCAAGAGTCTCGTGTCCCAACCTAATTCTCTCAGCATCAACTGATTTGATTCTAATACATTCAATTATCGTCGTTTTGCTTCTGTTGATGTTTGTCTTATATATTCCTTTCAAGACACTGTCCATTCCGTTCAGCCGCTCTTCCAGGACCTTTGCTGTTTCTGACAGAATTAAAATGGACTTTTATTCTTACTCCAAATTTTTTTTATTTCCTTTACTGCTTGCTCAGTATACAGACTGAATAACTTCGGGGATAAGCTAGAAACCTGCCTAACTGCCTCCTCAACCACTGCTTCCCGTTGCTGCCCCTCGACTCTTATAAATGCCATCCGGTTTCCGTATAAATTGTAAATTTCCCTTCGCTCCCTGTATTTTACCCCTGTCACCTTTATAATTTGAAAAAGAGTATGCCAGTCAACATTGTCAAAAGCTTTCTCTAATTCTACAAATGCTATAAACGTAGGTTTACCTTTTCCTTAATCTAGCTTCTTAGATAAGTCGTAGGATCAGTATTGCCTCACGTGTTCCAATATTTCTACGGAATCCAAACTGATCTTCCCCGAGTTCGGCTTCTACCAGTTTTTCCATTCGTCTGTAAAGAATTCGTATAAGTATTTTGCAGCCGTGACTTATTAAGCCGATAGTTCGATAATTTTCACATTTGTCAACACCTGCTTTCTTCGAGATTGCTATTGTTATATTCTTCTTGAAGTCTGAGGGTGTTTTACCTGTCTCATGCATCTTGCTCACCAGATGGAAGAATTTCGTCATGGCTGGCTCTCCCAAGGCTGCCAGTAGTTCTAAGGTAATGCTGTCTACTCCTGGGCCTAGCTTCGACATAGATCAGTCAGTGCTCTGTTAGATTCTTCACGCAGTATCATATCTCTCATCTCATCTTCATCTACGTCCTCTTCCTTTTCCGTAACATTGCCTTCCAGTATATCTCGCTTGTGTAGACCCTCTACATATTCTTTCCACTTCACTGCTTTCCCTTCTTTCCTTAGGACTGGTTTGCCATCTGAGCTATTAATATTCATAGAGGTGCTTCTCTTTTCTCCAAAGGTCGTTTTAATTTTCCTGTTGGCGGCATCTATCTTAGCCATAGTGATATATGCTTCTACATCGTTACATTTGTCCTCTAGGTATTCCTGCTTAGCCGTTTCGCACTTCTTGTCGATCTCGTTCTTGACATGTTTGTATTCCCTTTTTCTTGCTTCATTTCGGGCATTTTTATATTTTCTCTTTTCATCAGTTAAATTCAATGTCTCTTTAGTTACCCAAGGATTTTTACTAGCTCTCGTTTTTTTACCCACTTAATCCTCTGCTGCTTTCAGTATTTCATCTCTCAACGCTACCCATTCTTCTTCTGTTATGTTCCTTTCCCCTGTTCTTGTCAATCGTTCCCTAATGCTATCTCAGAAACTGTCTACAACCTCGGTTTATCCAGGTCCCATCTCCTTAAATTCCTACCTTTTTGAAGTTTCTACAGTTCATTAACCTAGAAATTGTGGTCAGAGTCCACATCTGCCGCTTGAAATGTCTTACAATTTAAAACGAGGTTCCTGAATCTCTTTCAAACCCTTATATAATCAGTCTGAAACCTTCCAGTGTCTCCAGGTCTCTTCAACGTATACAACCTTCTTTCATGGTTCTTAGACCTAATGTAAGCTATGATTAAATTATGCTCTGTGCAAAATTCTATCAAGCTGCTTCCTCTTTCATTCCTTTCTCCCAGTCTATATTCACTTACGACTTTTCCTTCTCTTCCTTTCTTTACTATCGAATTCCATTTCCCCATGACTATTAAATTTTCGTCTCCCTTAAATATCTGAATAATTTCTTTTATCTGATCGTACATTTCTTAAATCTCTTCATCATATGCGGAGCTAGTTGGTATATAAACTTCTACTACTGTGGTGGGAGTGGACTACATGTCATTCTTGGCTGTAATTATACGTTCACAATACTGTTCACAGTAGCTTATCTGTGTTCCCATTTGTATATTCATTATTAAACATTGTCCTGCATTATCCCCATTCTATTTCCCACTATATCTAACTGTCACCTGTCCTTTTTCCGTTTTAAATTCTGTAGCCTACCTGCTTCATTAAGGGATTTGACATTCCACACTCTGATTTGTAGCACGCCAGTTTTGTTTCGGCTGCTACTTGCTCAAGAATGATATCTTTAATGCAATAACGTCTCTGCAACATCCAGTCTTTCCTCTCTATAACTTCCACTCCAAGTCTTCCGTTTGCCCCGCCTTGACAGGAGATGTTCCCTCTATCATATCTCGACATGAATATCCCAACTCTGCATCTCCGAGATATCGTACGTTGCTTCCAAGAGCCCCATCACATATCAGAAAGTCTGAGCACCTTACCGCTCACACGAATGAGAAGCAATCGCTCTCCCATCAAATAGCACTTTTTGTTAAAATTTGTAAAATAGACTACCATTTGCACAATAATAAAGTTACAGATTAAACATGTGGGCAAACTGTTGAACATTTTCAGGCACTTCTGTAGGACCAGCCATGATATTGTACATAAAAACGTGGATAATTAACTAAACATGACCTACTGCATACATACTTATAACAAACAATAAAGAATACACCTTAAAACATATGAAATATAAGTTTGACATACTCAACTGATGTGTCTTTTCATGGTCAATCTATTGATGGTATTAAATTTTACGAATCATTTACTGTTTTTGAATTAGAATGGTTTTAATACTGACTAAAATATGCTTCAGTTATCATTCGCAAACTATTAATAATTGAGACTAATGTTAAATGGTCACTCATGGATAGGCCTGAAAGTTGTCAAACTGCTTTCGTTTGCTGTTTATCTGTGGAGAATACTATGATCTGAAACATTTTTTTAATAAAAGGATATAAAACACAATAATTCAGGGATTGTAACTAAAGTCCTGAGGTATCATTTGATACTTCATTTATAAAGATGGCATGAAGTGTTCATTTAACTTCTTCAGCTTTTATGATATTTATAATATGAAAGTCTTAATAAGTGCCCCTCAGTGATAAAAGCACGCTGTTGTTTTCGGGTTTATTGTACTGTGAATCACTGAATATTACAGAATCATGAAGTATTTCAATATGACATCTTTCATACTGCAACAAAAGCCGTCATTGTACCAGACTAGTACCCTAGACCAGGCTGCAAGTCCGCCGCTGACAACCTATAAGGGAAACCCTTCTATTGTACACTCCTTACCTGTCCTGTGTTGTTGCATGCAGCCTGCCTTGAAAGCGACATCACTTAACGGCTCTCCCCTCTGGCCACTGCAGCCGGACCCAACCCCCATGGTACTTTCTAAAACTTCTCTGTAGCTGATTTCTTGAGCAATTTCGTTATGTTACAAGAGTTGGGTGAAATCCGAGCCGTAACTGAAGCCCAAGTCCATGCTCTCATAACTGTGCGTTGTGCAAGATAAATTACGCAACTGTCAATATTTTTTGTTCAATTAGATCGGCAGCATAGTAAACGTCATTGATACATATGCCTAGTTTAATCTGACGTCCATATTACATCAATGACCAGTCGCCATTGTCTGATCCATAAAGACAGCATGACATGTGTAATTATGAAGGTATGTTCGATCGGTTATTTGATACTTCATTTAGTGTAAAGTGTGATTTGACATCTCCCTGACATTTAGTTTACAAAGTGTGGCAATGATAATGTTATATTTCACTGACTAGATTTTTGTGTGAATTATACCTTTTGTCTGAGTGAAAACTGTTGTCCACATATGCTATTCCTTTTCCAGTTCAGCATGCCAATTTTTTCACGTAATGTTTATGTTTAAAGTCTGCATGTTCATTTGATATATTGTCTAGATAATCTTTTGTATGTGTATATAACTCGAATTCATCAAATGTGTTCATAGTGAGTCCTCCAGTATTCTGGGCAGTATTTGAAATGAAATTTCAATATTCTTGGCTGTGTGATGTAGGATTTTTGAGTTGTAAAAAGAAGTGTGACTAATTACCATTGCTGTATCTGGTGTGTTCTTAGGATGTGACACAAACATTTCGTCGTGTTTGGCCGATACGGAAATAACTACTATTGTCACAAGTGTTTTGTATATTCCATCCATGGTATATTCTGAGATTTTGGTCTTGCCTGAATGTAGTTTTGTTATGAGATTATTATTAGTATGAAAGGCCAATAGGATGAATGTGGTTTAGAAGAGTGTATTTATTTTGTTTAACAACTGTTGTACATAACATAGTAGGTACATATTTAGTTCTTTGTTTGCTTTAGGTATCTCTAGTAAGATGTATCTCGTTGTGTATTGTGTTGTGTTCGGGTTTTACATGTTTTTTATACAATTTCCTTACTATGGGTCACAATCATTTTTATGGGATAAATGTAGGGGAACTACAAGTTTTTTGTATTGCTGGTTTTGCTAGTGGTAAACTGATTAGTGGGTTGATCCCTGAGTGGAGGTAAGCATGATTTCTTGATTTTGGATGATAGGAATCGGTGTTTATCATAGTATCTCTAGTAAATAGTTTTCTGTAATTGTCAAACATGTGGTGGTTTTTGTATTTGCTAATTTTGAGGTCAAGGTAGTGTACTAATTTGTCTGTTTCTATTTCCATGGTAAATTTGGTTTTGGGAAGTAGGTTGTTATATGCCTGGTAGATTTATGTCCACATTATTTCCATCAATTAGCATTATGTTGTAATTTACATATCTATAATAGTAAATGATATGATTAAGTAACGATAACTGAGATGTGAAAAATTTTTCTTCTGGTGCTTCAAGTGAAATAACTATTATGCTAGCTACACTGTTTCCCATGGCTACTTCATCGGCTTGGGTTTATATTTTGTCATTTTATTCGAAATGATTTTGAGGAGTTTCGTGAGTTTCTTCAGGAGATGTTTTCCTATATTGCAAAAGATTATACTTTATAGTCTCTATAATTTCTTGTACTGGTTTACTGGTTTATTTGTATATAAGTTTGTAATATCAAAAGAGACAAATTTGTTATTAGGTGGAATTTGTATCTCTTTAGCCACTTTTGCCAGGCTACATGAGTTTCTTGTTGTGTATTTCTTGTTTTTTTTTTTTTTTAGTATATGACTTTGTTAGCAATTCGTATAGCATTTTCCTTCCTAGGGATTTTGGATTATTGATACAGTTCAGTACGAGGAAGATTGGAATTTAAAGTTTACATATTTTTGGTTGAGTGCATAGCATTGTTGTGTGTCCAGGTTCATTATGTTTTCTTTTAACAGGCTATCAGTATTGCATTACAATTAGTAATACTTTTCTTTACTTGTGCTGATTATTTATTTTTAGATTATTTGGTAGTTCAGCGATGTTCTTGGCTTCAGATGTTGTGGTCTAATGTAACAATGCTATTCCCTTTGTCAGATTTTACTGCTGTTGCAATGTTAGTAATTTTTGATTTATGCTTTCAGGAGGAGGGTGTTCAGGCTTTGGTTGTTTGTTATGTATTTTCTTATCATGTAATTTTGTCTCCATGAGGTTTGTACCTTTAACTGTTAATCCTTTTTATGTTCTAATTGGTAGGTTCACCATATCAATTGCCACTTTTCAGTAGCTATTAGATATTTATGGATACTGGTTCCATAATGTACTTCAAGTCTTTGTTGAGTAAAATTCATGCATTGTCTATGAAACCAATATTTGTTAGATTTTTATCTATGTATGTGTACAACGAGAACTGCTAAGGTTATGTACATTTCTCTGTGCAGTGTCGAGTATGCATTAGCTTATTAAGTCTATGTTTATGTTTCTATCGAACTTGCCTTATCATTTGCATTGGGTAATGTTCTATAAAATTAGTAAAGTTACTAAACAGCAATAGGATTATATTCTTAGTTTAGTGTAGGTGTGCTACATACAGCTCTTTGTTCAAGAGACTCTGTACCTTTACATTTGTCCATATTTATTGATATATCCTTCTTCTTGCTCTATGGCTAAGTATGCTTTGTAAACATACAGTGTCAGAATAAATGTATTATCAAGTAAATGTCAGATCGTACTTTATACAAAATGAACCGTCAAACAAGTGACTCAGTGTATTTGATACATTTAGGATTACTACAAGTAACACAGTCTTTATGAATCAGGCAGTGTCAGTTTACTGTGGATACAGTACAGATATCAGCTCAAACTAGATATAAGTACCAGTGAACTATTCTAGTATCTGATTATTCAAATGGACAGTCACCATATTTATAGATAAATTCAACAATGTTTTATTCTTAGGTTACTTGAGAATGCCAATAAAGCCAAAACAGCTGTTGTAATAAAAATATTAAACTTCTTACAGCTATTCTGGACATTTCTTTTTCAAAATTACGCAAATTATTGCTCCATAGACTTCAATGAAAACGTTTGTTACCGATCACAGATATTACTGCTACACATACAATCTCTAGTCAAATAAGCATCAGCAGCATGCTGAATAAATACCGCTGTAGCTATTGTAAATCCTTTACTAACTGCACGACTTGTTTCATAATTTAAATTACGTCATCATGTGCAAATCTGAATAAAAAGAAGAAAGAGATCGTAAACAATATTACGCAAAGACCATATCACTGTGACAAAAGACTGACACTTACGTTATAGTGACAAGCCACAGTCTGATCACAACCCTTTCTTTAAAAGTTGAGAAATTTGGCAAAAAGCGATAGTCATGAATTAAAACGTGACCATGAAACTGGAATCTGTGAACAAATGAGACGAGAGGAAAGATTGCAAAAGCACTAGAAGGAGGGGTGAGGAGGGGCGGGCGAGGGGAAATAAATACAGTGTAAACAATACCTCAGCTGAAGCCGCGGCGAGATAGAACAATGTGACTGCCATACATGAAATGACAGGTCATGAAAACAGGCCCTGAACGAAGCGGCGCATGTGTGGAAGCGTAAATAACTTTCCATAAACTTCAAGGAAATGGTTACCAACAAAAAGTAAACGCATTAATAAAGATGCAAATGTTAAGTGAATCACTTACGAACATACGGATAAAAGCCTAGAACCTGTTGCGAGCCATTTATGAGCATAACATTTAGAATTAAAAAATCTTAAAGTTTCATACAAAATTTAATTAGTATTAAAAAAATGAAGAAAGTGAACACCTCTAGTAAAGACATCAAAGAAGAAGAGGTAATGGGGAGAGGGTGAATGAATGGGGCTGTTCATTTAAGTAATCAAAGTCAACGAAATGGATTTATGTCTTAATTCAGTTTGAGAGAGAAGTGTTTTGTTGAAGGTTTTCTTAACGCACGAAAGATCTCCAGCTCCTCGTAGATATCAAGAAAACTTCCCTTGTTTTCCGTATGCAGAATAATGAGTCCAGTTGTAATACGAGAAACTGAGTCACCCGTTCTCGTTTGGCCTGAATACTTAGAGGGTCACTCACCACAGATGATGATGTGAATACCTGACCACTCCTGGTGCTCTCGTTTCGTCTCATCCCTGTGTTTAAACCGCAGCCAATTATTCCTAAGAATAAAATATGCTACGACAATATCTTTTGTAGCCAACTGTGTATCCAGTCTATTTGCCAGCGTTCCATAGTATGGAATCCTATGATAAGAAACGATCCTAGGGATATTTCCACTCCATGTATCCGTCTAATATTCAGCATTCTTGCACAGCACCACATTGCGAAACTTTCTACTCTTTTTTTTATCTGAACAGCTTAATGTCCACGTTTCTCTTTCGTCTAAGGCTATACTCACCACAAACATCTTCAAAAAAGGCTCAATGACACTTAAATTCATATTCTATTTGCCAAATTTCCCTTCTTAAAAGACGCTTTTCTTGCTATTGCCTGCCTGCATTTTATTTTTTCTCAACTTCGTCCTTCATAAGATATTTTTCTGCCCAAATAACAAAACTCATGTACTACTTTTAAAGTCACATTTTCTAAAGTAATTTACTCAGCGTCGCCTAATTCAATCGACTACTTCCGTAACCATTTTTTGCTATTGTTAATGTTCAAGACACTGCCGTTCCGTTCAGCTGCACTTCCATTCGTTTGTTGTCTGTGACAGGACTACAATGTCACGGACGAGCCCGAAAGTTTTTATTTCTTCTCCCTGAACCTTAACTCTGTCTCGAAACTTTTCTTTTGCTTCGTTTAGCGCTTGCTAAGTGTACAAACGGAATAACATTGGGGGCAGGCTACAAGCTTGTATCATTCGCTTCTCAATTGCTGTTCCACTTTCATTCCCCTCCTCTATTATAACTGCGATCCGGTTTCTATACAAATGGTTTATAATCTTTCGCTCCCTTTATTTTACCCCTGCTGCCTTCATAATTTCAAAGAGGATGTTCCAGTCGACATAAGCAAAAGCTTTCTCCAAATCCACAAAAGCTATAAATGTACGTTTGCCTTTCCTTAACCTATCTTCTAAGGTACGAGTAAGTCATGGGGTCAGAACTGCCTTGTATGTTCCAACATTTCTCCAGAAAACAAACATATCATCCCTGAGTCGGCTTCTATATTTTTCCATTCTTCAGCAAATAATTCGTGTCAATATTTTGCAGCCGTGACTTATTAAACTGATAGTAACTATTAAGCAAAGATTTTGTGACTAATGCTCCTAAGCGTGTCGTTTTCATTGTGCTTTTAACAAATTTAAGTGTATAAACACTGACAATTGTGTTGTTAGTTGAGTCAGTTGTCATATGAATCTCACTCGGTTTCATGATTGATCCATCCACAATGAATTAGGGCAAGCTTTTCTGTTGCTGCACTTACACATAAAACTGTCTGCACATGTAGACCGTGATCGGTTAAGCTCTATCATCGGCCGATAATCATAGAGTCACATATTAAGCTGGTTGTTTTGTTCAAATCTCTGCTATTGATCCCAAACAATGTAACCTTTGCAGCATAGATAAGAGCGCTACGCTGCTGACATATTACGTCACCAGCCACACTGGGGCTGTTCATCACGGCATTGAACAGATACAGCGCACTATTTCCGTGATAACATCGCAGCTGTGTGGCGGCTTCATGATAGTTAATGCCCATTCACAATAAACTGCGATACCCGTGTCAGATAAAACTATCAAATCAGCTAATTACCGGCGAAAGACTCCAATATATGGCACAGTTTGCCTGAAATTTGGCGATTTTATTTCCCTTTTCCAGAGTAGATTTTTAGCTCTGCAGCTAACTGAACACAATTATGCGTTACACTGACAAATAAAAACTTTAGTCTGTGGTCCAGCATCGAGTCCAAGTGCAGCAAGCAGTTCTATTTAGCAAGGAAGCTATTTTCTCATTAATGATACTGTTTTCCCTTCACTAAGTTTGCTCTTTTTCCACGGCATTGTAGCACTGAAGAACGTTAAAGTCACCATTCTCTCTTCTTTTTTATAAAAAAAAATGTGCAGCAGAGACATCATCGTCAACAACTATTCACTGTGATGGATTCCTTTTTTTCACAGCATTTGACCTATAAGCAAAAATTTCGTTTGTTCTTTATTTCATGGTTTAGCAATTCTGCACATCTTGGTGCCACAGTCCTCATTTAACTTGTAGTACGAAATTTGTATGCATTGTCTGCATGTAAACAGTGTAATTTTCGTTCTGTGTCTTGTCCTATTTCAACTGTTTATACTGTGTGTTTTCTGTGACCAGTGTTGGTGACCACCCTGTAGTATTTGTAGATGGACGTCAGAAGCGGCCGAAAAGCCATACACAGGTTGGTTGGTGTACGGGACAGTGGTGGTTTGTTTTGCAGAAGGAATCGATCCTGCTTTGGTTTGTCTGGTAGTCTAGGGCTCCATGCGTGATCGGTATGTATCAAAAGAAATTTTGTACCAGCAAAAACTCTGCAACCATGTCTATGATTAGATTCAGTACAAAAAAATGGTTCAAATGGCTCTGAGCACTGTGGGACTCAACTGCTGAGGTCATTAGTCCCCTAGAACTTAGAACTAGTTAAACCTAACTAACCTAAGGACATCACAAACATCCACGCCCGAGGCAGGATTCGAACCTGCGACCGTAGCGGTCTTGCGGTTCCAGACTGCAGCGCCTTTAACCGCATGACCACTTCGGCCGGCAGATTCAGTACAAGTGGGGGAAACAAAGAGTAAGCAGAACTGGTGCATCTAGGAAAAAATGTGGCAACGCTACATGGTGTAGAGAGTGGGGGAAGAGAGGCGACCTTGAGGGGAGGGGGTGACTTTGAAGAGGGAGGGGAAGGGTGCGACCTTGACAGGTTACAATGGGTGATTGGACTCTTATGACACTTACATAGACAGACCCTGAACTGTTATCGAACTCCCTTTACCCCACTACCTGCACAGTGCAGTGCGTGCTAGACTCAGTGTCATGTTTAAAAATCACGACTGGGAAATTTTTGAGCTTATCTGTGCATTCAAGTTCCATTTCACCTCCATTGTGCAGCTGACAGTGTGTTGCAATTTCCTGAGTTTAATTTAGAAATTAGGGATTCCAATATGAAGTAGAGAGAATGCTGCAACTCAAATTTTACAGAGACTGACAGAAAACGGGAGAGCAGTTAAGTTTAACTTAAAGTTTAAATTTGAGATGTAGTAATGGGTTACATGCATATAAAATTTGGGACATAATTGGAGGATTTTACCTGAGTTCTAATTTTTTCCGTGGATCCTTCTCCTTTTATTTCTATTTTATTATTGTCATTTATTACTTTATTATTAGAACTGAGCCCCCTGTGTACAATGTAAATAATTAATTCCGATTTAACTTCCGATTTTTCCCAAACTTTCTCAGTCCAAAGAGCTATTGTTTGAGTACTTCTTCCCACATTGCCCTACTTACATTTTTTTATTTTCTCTGGAGATGAAAATCCTAAATCTTCTTGTTATTCGAACTTCATATGTTTCAGATTACTTCTGATTTCGTGAAGCTACTTGCACCGTGGACATTTTCACCTCGTCGAGATGGTCGACACATGCATATTCCGTTTTCATTCATACACAACAGATTCCCATAAAATGTCATTCTACTTTTACTCATCGTTAAATTTGCTTGTTCAGTTTCTTCTAGACCTTCATTACTTCTGTTCCTGTATTCGCTTACGTTTTTTTATTGTTCCCAATGTTTTTTTACGACTTTCCTCTCTTTTCCATGGTTTCTGTTTCTTCGGTCTTTCTTAAATCCAGGAATGGTTTTTCGTATCAACATTCTGGTATTATTACTGTGACAAACGCTGTAACCCATCTTGATAGGATATACCTTTACTATACACATCTGTACTCAAGTGGAAGACCTTCCAGCTTCCTTGTCTAGAGTTTGTAGCTCCACACTGTGCCGGCCGTCCTTCTGTATTACACCATCAAAATAACTAATTTAATTGACTGTCTTAATTTTTAGTAATATGTATTCATTAAATTTAGAGCATCTTTTGTATTTCCCACATATTCTTTTTTTGCGTAAAATATTTGAAGACCTGCGTTTTCTGTGGTTCTTTTGAAATTATTGATTTTTCATTTCAAAATATTGATTCTTTATTCTGTGTTATAATGTGGGATGGAAAACACATAATCACAGTGTCTCTAATTGAAGCATTTTTACTAAACTGAATACGAAGTGACTCGACACCAGACAATTTTTGTGTGTGAACTGACGACTTACAAGTCCTTTTCGTGAAGGTTGTATCCCACAGCTGACAAATATGTAAAAATGCCACAGCGTAACAAAATTTCACTGAAAATAGCCTACTCAGTCTGAAATGTCTGATGTGTCAGAGGTGTCTTCATTGTTTCCATAGTCTGCATATATGGAGACTGGATCATTATTCGCACATGACAAACGAGACCATAATTTGCATTCAGTACACTGTACACTCATCATTCTCCCTTTCTATAAAAATCACCACAAATCAAACAATAATTTTCTTCTTCGGCAGATGAATAGAACTGTAATTTTATTTTAGTTCCAGTTGTTGTTTTCTTCGTTCCTTTCTTTTCTTTCCATTGTTAGGTGCTTTCGGATCATTCCTCTCCTCTCTTTCTTGTTCTAAAGCCTGTTTTTCGGGTATATCTCTTAATATAGAAGACTTCTTCTTCTTCTTTCTTCCACAGTTGCTTTCTTTCCTTGGTCTAGCTTTAGGGAAAGGGCTCAGGGGAAAACTTTCCTCTGCTGAAGTTTCTGGCACAGCATTAGCAGCATTCGCCCCAGTACGGAGTTAGCCAGATCTGATACTTTTTATTCTGGAACATCGCTATCGATCATAAAAGATACTGAAAATCACTTTCTGGGAATTTCTCAGGGACAAATGGGAATGTGCCTCTTGTTGAGAATCCTGAATTGAAGTTCACTGTTGTGAAAGTGGTGAGAAGTCCTTTGCTTACAATGGACGGCAAATCATAAATTGTTAACGTCTTTTTTGGATTTTCATTCAACCAGGAATCGTTACCCCTTGTAAAACTTATATCGATTAGTAGTAGGTTTATTTTATGTAACTGTGTATCTGCAATTTATATAGTGTGTATTCTGTGTTGCTTAAACTCCTTGGTGCATGGAAGAAAATTAGAGTTTCGTAATGTATATATGAAAAAAGCAAAAGAATATGTTGAAATTTTAAAGTATTATAATATGAATATGTTTATAAAAACATAAAGAGTATATTTGTTAAAGGCTGGTTCGTGCTTAGGGTACTTGTATTTATAGCATGTAAACGCTGTAGGAAGCCCCTCCGCAACGCAAGTGGCATGGCGCAACGTAAAAGGTAGGTAGGTTTGGCGGTCGAACTGAGTGGCTCCTCTGTGTGAACGACACGCAGTATCTGGTTAGCCTTAGCATGGCAACCTCGACGGTGCTAAAAGAGGCAATTGGAAGCTGAATTAGAAGGGATTTGCTCGGATGTGGTTCTGTCTGTTATTTGGTATTCACGGAATAATAGAATGGGTCTAATATGTTGAAAATCCGACGCCAAAAACAGAATTTATAGAGCATTCGTACATCACGAGCCATTATTACAGTTAGCTGCCATGTCCGCTGCCACCAGTCTTCGCCACTGCTTCACAAACTTCATACATTCAGTTAAGGAATGTATATGGGCATGGACCAGTTAGTTTGTGTGTTGTGTCAATAACAATCCCATTAAACATAACTTCGTGTCTGGAACCATATTTTCAATCCTGGTCACGAACCCAACCGGGGTCCCCACCTAAATGCTACTAAATTCGATTATCCTGATTGAACTGAACAACTCTTGCAGTCATATGTTTAAAAGTGATTTTTTGGCTAAAATAAAAGGAGTAGTAAAAAATAAAGCTAAAATCACAAAAGTGAAGATGGACAGGCTTTTGCTAAAGTATCCTTAGTTTATTATAAAATATACACTCCTGGAAATTGAAATAAGAACACCGTGAATTCATTGTCCCAGGAAGGGGAAACTTTATTGACACATTCCTGGGGTCAGATACATCACATGATCACACTGACAGAACCACAGGCACATAGACACAGGCAACAGAGCATGCAAAATGTCGGCACTAGTACAGTGTATATCCACCTTTCGCAGCAATGCAGGCTGCTATTCTCCCATGGAGACGATCGTAGAGATGCTAGATGTAGTCCTGTGGTACGGCTTGCCATGCCATTTCCACCTGGCACCTCAGTTGGACCAGCGTTCGTGCTGGACGTGCAGACCGCGTGAGACGACGCTTCATCCAGTCCCAAACATGCTCAATGGGGGACAGATCCGGAGATCTTGCTGGCCATGGTAGTCGACTTACACCTTCTAGAGCACGTTGGGTGGCACGGGATACATGCGGACGTGCATTGTCCTGTTGGAACAGCAAGTTCCCTTGCCGGTCTGGGAATGGTAGAACGATGGGTTCGATGACGGTTTGGATGTACCGTGCACTATTCAGTGTCCCCTCGACGATCACCAGTGGTGTACGGCCAGTGTAGGAGATCGCTCCCCACACCATGATGCCGGATGTTGGCCCTGTGTGCCTCGGTCGTATGCAGTCCTGATTGTGGCGCTCACCTGCACGGCGCCAAACACGCATACGACCATCATTGGCACCAAGGCAGAAGCGACTCTCATCGCTGAAGACGACACGTCTCCATTCGTCCCTCCATTCACGCCTGTCGCGACACCACTGGAGGCGGGCTGCACGATGTTGGGGCGTGAGCGGAAGACGGCCTAACGGTGTGCGGGACCGTAGCCCAGCTTCATGGAGACGGTTGCGAATGGTCCTCGCCGATACCCCAGGAGCAACAGTGTCCCTAATTTGCTGGGAAGTGGCGGTGCGGTCCCCTACGGCACTGCGTAGGATCCTACGGTCTTGGCGTGCATCCGTGCGTCGCTGCGGTCCGGTCCCAGGTCGACGGGCACGTGCACCTTCCGCCGACCACTGGCGACAACATCGATGTACTGTGGAGACCTCACGCCCCACGTGTTGAGCAATTCGGCGGTACGTCCACCCGGCCTCCCGCATGCCCACTATACGCCCTCGCTCAAAGTCCGTCAACTGCATATACGGTTCACGTCCACGCTGTCGCGGCATGCTACCAGTGTTAAAGACTGCGATGGAGCTTCCTGGTGTGTCCGCTGTGCCGTGCGTGTGATCATTGCTTGTACAGCCCTCTCGCAGTGTCCAGAGCAAGTATGGTGGGTCTGACACACCGGTGTCAATGTGTTCTTTCCATTTCCAGGAGTGTAGTTTTGCAGGATTACAGTGCAAGATTGTGCCAATGTTATTGCAAAGAATATCTGCTTCACAGGTAATTAAATTTCAAGTACATATAAATCTTTAATGAACAGATTTAGAGTACTATAGTTAGGACAAAAATTATGCATGTTTTTAAAGAAAGTGTATCTTTGGTACGCATCATGAAAGGTTCCATTTTTGAAGTTAACTGAGTCCAGTGCTGTACCTTATTGTCTTGCAAAGAAATTTAAGTGAATTTAACTGAATGAAGTGAGTCTTCATTACTGCAATAATCAAAGATTTTTGACTAGTGAAACTATATTAGCTTATGGGTCTTCATCATATTCTCAACCTATTAAGAAAAAAATGAACTTTTACTGTTACTAAGGAAGACTGATATATGTAGAAGAGCTTAAACAGTGGATTTATGATGTTATTCATAAAGACCCTGATGCCCAGATTTAGTTCTGCGCTTCGTGCAGTGACGTTTCAGTATTTGATTAAGTGATGATCTTGAGTGTTGCTGTCATTAATGTGAACTTGGTGCAAATTTGCTCCCCATAATTTACTGGTTTGCATGATACTGGTAAATGCTGTTACACACAGTACAGAGTGCACTGTGTCAGTTTGTATCCTCTTTGCTTTCCAAAGGGAAATCTTAACAAAAGTAACTTCAATAACCAATATTCAACTTCCTCAAATATATATTTCCCAATTAATGTCTATTTTTTGTTCATTCATTTACGATTTTACCACTTACGTTAACTCCCAATGTTAAGGCCCGTTTGGTTTTTCTGTTACTTTCACCAAAATTTTCACTTTACTTTTATACCCTGTTACAGATCTTGAAAGGGCCATGAACGCACACATCTAATCTGTGAGAACAGTGAGGAGGAAATGAAAGAAATGCTGCACCATTGTTCTTACATTTATTAAGAGCGTCTGAGCTGATGTGGTATGAATGGTCGTCCAGCAGTAGTAGGACAGGATATTCTTTGATTGGTCTGGTTTGCCTAACAAAATGATCGATAAATGTTAAAAAGGGTACTTTACGATCCACCCAGAACCTGTGACAGCACCGATGCATCCCACGGGTCCGCACGGATGAAATGCTCTTTAAAGTTTTTCCTTGGGAGGATTATCATGTGTGGAATAAAGGTCCCTTGAACATATGTAGGAGGTGCTACTGTTACCATTCCTCCCCTTTCACTGGAGTTCAAACTGCAATTTGTTCATACTTTTCTGTGCAAGTATCCTGTTTGGCTTTTAGTCCAAGTTCCAGGTTCTAGAAGAGGGAATAGGAAGACGAGAATAAACATCTCCTAATTTAAGGATAATCTCACCAACATTTATCTTTTTTACTTTTTCTCCTTTTTAATTAAATGCTATGATTTTGAGCTGTCCTATGGACAGATCATTGTTTCTCTCCGAAAATCCTGAAAGAGAAGCGGATCCAGCTATTTTCTTTTGTGCACAAGACGATGCCATTCTCAAGTAAAAGTGTTTTGCACAGAGGTACCCCATATTTTGTACATCATTTTTGGTCAACACGAGCATAATTTCAACGGCTCTCACGATATAAGCCCTGAGTATTATTTGCTGACGGTCCGAAAATACTTTCGTCTATTTAGAGTATCCACAAGTGACTCTTCCATCATGTTTCCTTTTTTTCCTTGATGAATTGAGGGGGTGTACATTAAGAAATATTAAATTATTCTGCAATTTTTCTGATAGAGTAAACGCTGCGCGGGATTAGCCGAGCGGTCTTGGGCTCCGCAGTCATGGACTGTGCGGCTGGTCCCGCCGGAGGTTCGAGTCCTCCCTCGGGCATTGGTGTGTGTGTTTGTCCTTAGGATAATTTAGTTTAAGTAGTGTGTAAGCTCAGGGACTGATGACCTTAGCAGTTAAGTCCCATAAGATTTCACACACATTTGAACATTTTTGACAGTTCTTTGCTCCGTTTTTCAGAACCAAAGTGTCTACATCACATCTGAAGGTGTCAAACATTTCCCTGTTTTGCGTTCGTAATGGCGCATTTTCTTTATCTGGAAGAAAAAATTTAGAGTGGTTGGACGTAAAATACAAGAAGAAAGAAAATGGAAACACTGCATTATCCAGCAGGCATAAAAAGTGTACCTAACCAAGAGTGGGGTACGTCGCAACACTGGTAGGAACATACCTCACATCACACTGCCATATAAAAGAGAAATAAACGTCTCACTACGACTTTAAACTAAAATTAGTTATAACATTGTTAAACTATAAAATGGAAGTATTTATCACTTGTGAAATGTAATCTTTGTCGCCGAACGTATAAATTAATATATATACAACGTTTTTAAAACAGTAAACAGTTACTCATCAATGACGATTTTGCTCAATGAGAGACAACACAAAGAGAAACATGTTCTAGCGCCAACTTCGACAATCACAGTGAGGGTAACACGTATTTGGCGGGGGATACCTCATGCAAAAATGCAGATGTTGCAATGCACCCCCGTTACAACGTGCTCATCTCTCCCCTAACATGCTACTGCATAGAGATATTAAGTTTTTATATATGACAGTCACAAATGCTCATAGTTGCAAATGATTCACGGCAAGTATAATCGTAAGGATGTTAATCACTAGAATCGTAGAGTAACGGTGTATGTGTGGCAGACCCTTTGCATCACCTTTGGTTCGACTTTGAAACAGTCACCAGCTGCGTAAAGTGCCCCCACATGAAATGTTGGTACCCGGCTGTGTACAAAGTGTTTGAATGTTCTAGGTGCAAACGAAAGATACGAGTAGAGGGCAATGAAAGAAGAAAATAATCCTGGTAAACGTAGGCCTGGAGAACAACTGTCTCCCCGACACAATGAACGCACAAAAGCCGTCAAGAGCCAGTAAGATTACGCTTTTAATGTCTAAGGCTATGTTTATCCTACAACTTCGTATTATTCGAGCTCTGTTGACGTTATCGATCAGCTCAGGGAGCATATTATGGATGGTTGCTAATGCATTCAGAGCACGCCTGGGATTTTTGAAGCTGTACAGGTATCGATGAGGAGACGTTCACATGGACATTGGCCTTGTCGAACATTTGCTGTGATATGTTTTTCTGTACATGTGTTATTATATTTATTTACTTGTTCCATTCTTCTTAACCCCCCCTCCCCCCAAATTCATTTGCACATATACTGATGGAAAAAAAATCATTACACCAAGAAGGAGTTGTGTGACAGAAACGAAAGTTGCTAGGCATATTTCTACATCTGAAAGACGACATTTATTAAAATTTTGCGTCAGCATGAAGATGAAAATCACGTTTGCTTTAAGTACACGCTCGAGCGGTAGTGAGAGTTCTTTACTTTTAATCGACGTGGTGAGTTGATGTTCGTCAAGAATGCCTTTAAGGTGACAGGGGCACAATTCTCAACACCTTATTGACTTAGAAAGAGGTCGTGTAATAGGGCTACGAGAAGCTGAATGTTCCTTCTGCGATACTGCAGAATGATGTGGCGGAATGTAGACACTGTACGTGATTGCTGGCAGCGGTGGTCACGACAATGTACAGTCGCAAGAAGACGAGAGGGAATACCACCGTGTTCGGCTTATAGCTCTGGATCATCGTACTGCATCTGCAGCAGCAATTTGAGCAGTAGTTCACACCACATTGACAACGAAATGTTAGAAATGGTCTACTTCTAGGATGCCTCCGAGTCAGACGGCCTGTAACCTGCATTCCACTTACCCAATGCCATTTGCGACTTCAGTGGTGCCAAGCGAGAGCTGATTGGAGGTGAGGGTGGTGGTCTATCGTGTTTTCTGATGAAGGCCGGTTCTGCCTGGGTGCCAGTGATTGCCCTTGTGTGGTTGGAAGGAGGCTAGTTGAAGACCTGCACCCAACTTGGCTCCCTGCTAGACACACCGGACCTACACCTAGAATTATGGTCTGGGATGCCATTCCGTGTGAAAGCAGTAGCGCTGTCGTGGTCACCCCACGTACACTGACTGCAGTGATTCTACTTGTCGCACTGTCATTCACAAACAGCATTCCATAGGATGTTTTCCAACAGGATAACGCTCTCCTACACACCGCTATTGTAACCCACCATGTTCTTCGGAGTGTCGACACGTTGCCTTGGACTGCTCGATCACCAGATCTGTCTCCAGTCAAACATATATTGGACATCATCGACAACAACTCCAGCATCATCCACAAAGAGCATTAACCATTCCTGTACTGACTGACCAAGTCCAACATACATGCATGGAACTCCATCCCGCAAACTGACATCCGGAACCTTTACAACACTATGCAGTCATGTTCGCATGCTTGTATTCAACATTCTGACGAATATACCCGTTATTAATGTAGCATAATTTCACATTTTCAATGCTTATCTCGCGCTGACATTAACCTATGATCTTGCAATTGAAATCACTTAAATGGAGTACCTCGACGAATATATTCCCAAAATTTCGTTACTCTAATTATTTTGTGGTGCTATGATTGTTTTTGGTCAGTGTACAATATTCACACACACCATACACAGGGTGTTGCAGGAGAAATGACCAGTGTTCAAGAGTATGACAGAAACTGCCATTTGAAGGAAAATGTCCGCAAGCACGGGCTCTAAAATACGTAGCGTAAGATCTATGAGCACTTGTTCAGTAGAAGAGATTGTTACCCACTAGCGAGGATGAATAAGTGCACATAGCTTTTAAGATATGCACTTTCGGGCTCATGTTTACTGGACATTTTTTTTCTCATTTTTCTCCACACAAACAGCTTTCAAAACATGGAAAGCAAAGAGCTTGCATTAGCAGAGATTTGTTTCACAATGACGAAGATGAACGAGTGCTAATAGCTCGTAAGGAAGGCATTTTAGAGCCCATGTTTACTAGACTTTATTGCTTTGCTTTACAGTTCCTATCATATTTCTAAATACTGACCGTTTCTCCTGGGACTCGCAGTATAAAGGAAGATTTATTTTTAGTGACCTACGATGGATTTTTTGCTACTTGACGTGATAGGTTTTATACCGCCACATAAAGATAGTATCTTAACTGTTATGGCGTTAGATTTCTTGAGCATGAGCACCAAACACTGGTAGTTAAATATGAAATGTATTTTATATGTTGTCTCCTTGGTATGCAGGATACCCGATGATGGCGTGAGGACTGAAACTGATTTTAATAAGAAGTAATTATTACCAGCTCTTGGCGGTGAGCTATGACGTATTTTCCAAAGACATGCTAGTCGACATAAAGCATCGTGTCGTTCCTGACGAAGACAGTCAGACAACAAAGTAGCTTCTGGCGTACTCTAGCGACTTGTTTTAGGACCGGTACTGTTTACGACATATAAAGGGTGAGTCACGTAAGAAGTAACACCCCTTTTATTTCGTTGAACGGTTACACACAACTAAACGCGATTTTTGGCAAATGTTAGAGCGTCGAGGGGCACGTAATTTTTTGTTTGGTTAATGGTTCTAGCGCTGCTATCAACGGAGATATTTAAGAAACGATGTTTATTTTATTTCTTTTTTTTCAGAACCGTATGCTTTTCATAACTGCATTCGATAGCTCTTAAGAAGACAAATACAGCGATATAGCGTTTATTAACGTTGACATTGAAAATTCTCGTAAAAAATTTGAGAAATATCCTAGAATTTGAGGGCACGATTTTTGGAATAGGCATTAGTGGTGCGAACACCGTGAAGCAGAGCTCTCGTACTACGCTGTATTAGAATGTCAACACATTTCCCTGCCTACTTGTCTGCACTCCTCATTTCTGCTTCAACATTCGTTGCGTGCAGACATGTACGCTGATGAGAAGAAGTTGAATATAATACTATTGTATGGTGACTGTAAGAGAAATGACGTAAAAACAGAACAGCGGTATGGGACTATCTATCCGAAATTGCCAATATCCAACGCGCGAGGCAATTGCACGAGTTATTAAGACGTTATTGAGGACAGGCTGCTTGAATGTCAAAAATAGGACAAGAAAGAAGAGTAGAACTGACAGAGAACACGAAGCAGCTGTTCTGGCTCCGACTCTCATGAATCGGCACAGTGGTACGAGACTTACTCCCAAGAAATGTGGTCTCTGCCAGATGAGTGTGATTCGCATCTTGCATCGACAGAATTTCCATCCCTACCAAGTGTCACTACATCAGGCCCCCGAACACCGTGATTTCGAACGTCGTACAGAATTCTGTCGGTTTGCCCTTCAGCGAATGAGAGACAGCCCTACGTTTTTCCAATGTGTGCTCTTTACCGATGAAGCAACGCTTACCAAATACGCCAGTTTAAATTTGCATATTATGCACTACTGGACAGCCGACAATCCACACTCGCTTCTTTATGACATCAGCGGCCATCGACCGCAAACGTATTATGTATTATGGTGCAGTATCATTGGAAATTACATTGTTGAACCTTACTTCATCTCCGGCGTTGTCCACACACACTTACTGTCGAACATTCTGCCTGTTCTTCTACAAGAGATACCACTGGATATTCGACAGCGTATGTGGCTGTGTCACGACGGTTATCCAGCTCACTCGTCCCGTGTTGCAACGTAAACACTGAATAAGAATTTTCCTGGACGTTGGATAGGACGAAATTCTGTTATCAAATGGCCTGCGCGGTACCCCTATTTGACTCCTCTCGATTTCTTTATTTGGGGATAGTCAGCAGCATGCTGAATAAATACCGCTGTAGCTATTGTAAATCCTTTACTAACTGCACGACTTGTTTCATACTTTAAATTACATCATCATGTCCAAATCTGATTAAAAAAAAGAAAGAGATCGTAAGCAGTATTACGCAAAGACCATATCACTGTGATAAAAGACTGACACTTACGTTATAGTGACAAGCCACAGTCTGATCGCAACCCTTTCTTTAAAAGTTGAGAAATTTGGCGAAAAGCGATAGTCATGAATTAAAACGTGACCATGAAACTGGAATCTGTGAACAAATGAGACGAGAGGAAAGATTGCAAAAGCACTAGAAAGAGGGGTGAGGAGGGGCGGGCGAGGGGAAATAAATACGGTGTAAACAATACCTCAGCTGAATCTGCGCCGAGGTAGAACAATGTGACTGCCATACACGAAAGGACAGGTCATGAAAACAGGCCCTGAACGAAGCGGCACATGTGTGGAAGCGTAAATAACTTTCCATAATCTTTAAGGAAATGGTTCCCAACAAAAAGTAATCGCATTAATAAACATGCAAATGTTAAGTGAATCACTTACGGACATACGGATAAAAGCCTAGAACCTGTTGTCAGCCATTTATGAGCATAAGATTTAGATTTAAAAAATCTTAAAGTTTCATACAAAATTTAGTGAGTATTAAAAAAATGAAAAAGGTGTACACCTCTAGTAAAGACATCAAAGAAGAAGAGGTAACGGGGATAGTCAGGCAGCAGTTAGAGTTGACGGTAAATTGAGTTCATGGTTCAGAGTAGTTTCAGGGGTAAGACAAGGCTAACCTGTCTCCACTGTTGTTCATATTATTTATGGATCATATGTTGAAAACAAGAGACTGGCTGGGTGAGATTAAGATATGTGAACACAAAATAAGCAGTCTTGCATATGCGGATGACTTAGTTGTGATGGCAGATTCTATTGAAAGTTTGCAAAGTAATAGTTCAGAGCTAGATCAGAAATGTAAGGACTATGGTATGAAGATTAGCATCTCCAAAACGAAAGTAATGTCAGTGGGAAAGAAATATAAACGGATTGAGTGCCAAATAGGAGGAACAAAGTTAGAACAGGTGGACGGTTTCAAGTACTTAGGATGCATATTCTCACAGGATGGCAACATAGTGAAAGAACTGGAAGCAAGGTGTAGCAAAGCTAATGCAGTGAGCGCTCAGCTACGATCTCTTTTCTGCTAGAAGGAAGTCAGTACCAAGACTAAGTTATCTGTGCACCGTTCAATCTTTCGACCAACTTTGTTGTATGGGAGCGAAAGCTGGGTGGATTCAGGTTACCTTATCAACAAGGTTGAGGTTACGGATATGAAAGTAGCTAGGATGATTGCAGGTACTAGTAGATGGGAACAATGGCAGGAGGGTGTCCACAATGAGGAAATCATAGAAAAACTGGGAATGAACTCTATAGAGATAGCAGTCAGGGCGAACAGGCTTAGATGGTGGGATCATGTTACACGCATGGGAGAAGCAAGGTTACCCAAGAGACTCATGGATTCAGCAGTAGAGGGTATGAGGAGTCGGGGCAGACCGAGGAGAAGGTACCTGGATTCGGTTAAGAATGATTTTGAAGTAATAGGTTTAACATCAGAAGAGGCACCAATGTTAGCACTGAATAGGGGATCATGGAGGAATTTTATAAGGGGGGCTATGCTCCAGACTGAACGCTGAAAGACATAATCAGTCTTAAATGATGATGATGATGATGATGATGATGATGATGATGATGATGATAAGTTCTCGGGGACTGATGACCACAGATGTTAAGTCCCATAGTGCTCAGAGCCATTTGAACCATTTTGGAGCCAGAAATTTGCTACAGTGGTTTGAGGACCAGTATGGGGAACTCACGTTGATGTCTCGGCGACGAAATTAGCTTGACGTAAATTCTGTGGAACCCATCTAACTCGCTATCAGTTGCTAAGCGGGTGGTGATAATGTTTTGGCTTATCATTGTAGATACTTAATACAGTAATTGCTTTTTACAGTGTATAAGACCTCTTTATTTTTGAAAAATGAACAGTTGATTGCTCTGTTTCGGGTCAAATAAATCTGTGAGGACACAAAATGCCGAATGATTTTCCTGAAACCTTTGTGATACTGTAGATTCTAGCCTATTTCGTATTTCCAAATTCAATATTCGTAAGTGAACCTGCATATAAGCCATAAGCTGGTTAAAGAGGAAATAAAACTTTATGCTCATAGCGCAGGTCCATCTTACGGCATACAACTACACATGGGGGTTCGAGATGCCTGCTTGGCAGTGTTTGCACCGCAAATGCCGTTCCCGGCCACTGTGTTCTCACGCTCTTGGACATTTTTTGATTTTTTGTTAAGTCACGTTTCGACGTTAACATTATGTAATTGCCTTCTCAACTACAGTTGCCTTCTCAAGAGCTATCGAATGCAGTTATAAAAAGTATACGGTTCCGTTTAAAAAAAAAAGTACTTGCTTCAATATATCCGTTGATACCAGCGCTAAAAGTATTAACCGAACAAAAAATTACGCGCCCCTCGATGCTCTAACAGTTGCCGAAAACCGTGTTTATATATGTGTAATCTTTCACGAAATAAAAGGGATGTTACGTGACTCACTCTGCATAAAGGAAGTGTGTAAATGACGTCGAGAGCTCTTTGAGTCTCTGCGCATGTGATGATGCCGTTGCAAACAGCGAGACCGCAGCTAATGAAGTTTGTAGAGTGACGTGGGAGTTTAGAGGATGGGCACTTGGTACTGGAATTGACAGTTCACCGCCAAAGTAAACTAACTTCACTGCTCCTTATGAATAGCCACAAGGCCCCTTCAGATGGGAGGTGGTCAACTATTGAGAATAGCCACAATAAATATGTAGGAATGTACGATCGCAGCGATGTAAAAACAGTTGTATAAAATCAGCTTCATGATCTGCACATACGAGACTCAGGATCAATGGAAGAATGTTAGAGAAATATACCTTACTAAACACCGATTCCAGAGAACTGCTCATCATCAGGGAGTCTTTAACACGTAGGGAGAGCATAGAGAAGTTCTCTACAAGAGCACCTCTTTTAGTCACAGGTCCGTTTAGTTGCGAGAGCGTCACGAAGATGTTGAACGGAATACTTGATTGATTCTGACAAGAGACTCATACAGCTGTAAGTCTGCTGTTGCAATTCTGAGGTCGTACTTTCTATGAAAGGTCAGCCAATATATTACTTCCTCCTCTATATGTCTCGCAGAATGGCCAAGCCGGAAAAATTAGGGACATTCGAATAATATGGGAGGTTATCAACAGTTATTTTTCCCTCGTACAATTCGCAAAGCGAATAAGAAGGAGCATCAGAGTGGGTATTATAGATATATCACGAAATACCCTTCGTCACACACCACAACGTGGACTGGGATATTCGAATCTGCGCGAAGATTGTGCAGAGCATACCCAAGTATTACTTAATTTCTGATCCAATTTTTGTATTCGTTGCAGACGTTACACTGTAAATCATTAAACTTGCAACATCAGAAAGGACAGCAACGAAGGATAGTTTATTTTTTGTGCTCATGTAATACACTCTGAAGAACAGATGATTATATTTGAGGGTCAGCTGGGGCTGTACAGAGTGCGAAATTTAGTACACAGATTTTCCTCCTCTCGTAGAAACAATGGTTCTAATCCGTATAGTTGTCGAATCGAACTGAATTTAGATAACAGAAACGGGCACGACGTTTCATGCTGCTTTCAGTGTATGTCAGAGTTCATCAAACGTAGTGGCTGGCCAGTGGTAGCTTGCCAATCTCTCGGCACCTCGTGACCAGATGTTTGCAATGGGTGAGACGTCTCGAGGACGTTCCGACCCGGATAACATTCGAAAAACCTCTTTGTCGTGGTATGTCCAGAGGTAACGTCATGGAGCTCTCGAAGGCTGGACACAGTCACAGCCCTTAACAAATCAGGAATTGACCTCCTGCTGTTCAAATAATCGACAATGCGAACCAGATGTGCTACTGTGCTCGCTTGTACCGACGATGCCAAATGCAATCTGCCAACTTTCGTTGTTCTCGTACTCTTCACAAATGGAAACTTGCGTCGCTCCGCTGTCACAGAACCGGGACCCGTCTGCAAAGATGGCGTGACGCCACTCTTGCGTCCAGAGTTGTCTTTAGCTGCATGTCGGTCCCCGCGCCATTCTGTGCTACCGTGTATGGGAAAGTTACTACAATGGACGTGGTGCGTTCTGTGGTGCTTCAGAAGTCGTTGTACTTACGTATGGGTAAATGTGATATTCCTAAAAAGCCTGTTCCTGACTTGGGTGTACAGTCCTGCACAGTTGAGCATGCACTAAGTCTTTCCCCTCAATCAGTAGTCGCGTAGGACTATTCGAGTGGTCATTCAGGCGATGAAACTACACCACTGACTACCATACAGGCTTTAGTAATCGGGCATTATTTTTGTAGACACTTTTCACTGAAAAAGTTACTGTCACACTTGCTTCCCCTCCCATTTACGAGCTCGCAAATATTTAGTAGTCTGGTTTAAGAGCACTGGATGGGAAAGCTCCATTACCCTTGTCCACCCCTCCCAACTGCGGGAATTGGCCCAAAAAAAAAAAAAAAAAATTCCCATACGGGAGGTGGATCCTCAAAAGAGGAGCATACTTTACTACTGGGCCGAAGTCGATACTTTAGGCCTACACACACGGGGTCCCTCGTGGCATTGCTGCCACATCAGCCAAATCGTTCACCCTCGGCATTCATCCAGTGACCACCGAACCGATACTGTACCCAAAGAAGGCTTCAGTTAGCAGTTGGCCAGATCTATCCATTGTGGAGCTCGGGTAGTCTGAGCTTGACCGAGTTTTTCCCAGCTGCATTCATGTCAACCAAGGAGTTCTTAGCCACATGCCAAGTCCTAAATAGTCTGGACTTGCAAATGAAATGTTGCTACTCGTGTCGGTATGTTCGGACTCACCACATTAGACGAGCAGCCGTCGACGACATTATATGTATTCTCCACCAAATCTCATGCCATATAAGAGCGTCTTTTAACCTGAGTACTAGGGATAGGGTTGTTTCAGGCAGGGGTTGCATCGGGTTCCCCAAGGAGAACTCGAAGACTAGTGATTTCTACGCATTGCCTGATATCCCAAATAACGTCAGTAATAGTTGCCCCGACCGTTGAGATCCTGCACAACGTTGAATATGTCCGTCTTGAACCCATAGATTTCATATTCACATTACAGTCGATGTGCCTGATCAACGCGACTAGCAGTATTGCGCACCTATGAAGTGCAATATCTACAGGGGTCGATGTTGCTTCTTCTGAATTTCGACATGTGTTAGTAGACGTTTCTTTTCGCTACGAGAGGCATAACACAATTTTTTCGCTAATAACTAACATTCAAATCTTATTTCCGGTGCAGAATTTTACCTTCTAATACAGAATGTGTATGGCGTTACTGCTCCCGAATTTGTGCAGCTGCACTGGAATGCATATGCTTTGCATATCCAAGCATGTAGTAGATTTCATGCCAGTTTGATGTTTGTCACATACCGCCTTTGTGGTCTTCAGTTTTAATGGGCAGCACTGTAATCTACCAAATGTACTTATTTGCAAAGTTAAGTTTTGTAAAGTAATTTCCTGTCCGAATGTAGATGGGAGACAGAGGAATAGTTTCCATGTTCTACAAAATGAATTGTCTGCCGTTAGTAAATTGATTTCATGTAAGTGAGAGGGACGTTTAGTAAGTAATGCAACACATTTTCTTTTTCTGAAAGCATGTCCGTTTTGAACAGGATTCCAATGCACCATATTATTCCCCACTCTTTTGACTAGGAAATCGTATTTTTCGCCAGCCGGAGTGGCTGAGCGGTTCTAAGCGCTACAGTATGGAACCGCGCGACCGATACGGTCACAGGTTCGAATCCTGCCTCGGGCATGGATGTGTGTGATGTCCTTAGGTTAGTTAGGTTTAAGTAGTTCTAAGTTCTATGGGACTGATGACCTCAGAAGTTAAGTCCCATAGTGCTCAGAGACATTTGAACCATTTGAGCCATAGTTTTCAATATAATCTCCGGTCAATGCGACGGCCTTACGCCACCTCACCGAGAGGGCCTGTATGGCCGCATGGTACCACCCTACTGGTCGACGTCGGAGCCAACGTTTTGCTGCATCAATAACCTCGCCATCATCCACATAATGCTTCCCGCGGTGTGCATCCTTCACTGGGCCAGACGGATGGAAGTCTTAAGGTGCGGAGGTGCCGAGGAACTCAGCCGTCACGCACCTTTCAGTACTCCAACTGCTAGACGAGTGCGTCAGCAATACGAACAGAGACGTCCAGTTGTGCAGCGAGGTGTTTGATTGTGATCCGTCGATCATCTCGAATGAGAGTGTCCGCACGTTGCAAGATTGCAGGAGTCACGGCTGTGTGTGGCCGGGCGGCGCGCGGGAGATCGGACAAGTTGCACGATCTTGCTGTGATAATGACAGACGCCTCGCCCAACGGCTCATCCTGCTTTTGTTCACTGCCGCGTCTTCGTAGACATTCTTGAAGCGTCTATGAATATCCGTGATGCTATGATTTCCCGCCAAAGGAAACTCAGTGTCAGACCTCTACTTGGAACGCATCTCCGCTACAGATGTCATTTTGGAAGTTACGTATGAGGCCGCTACCTGTCGGAACATCATTAAACTATAGGGGCTGAAGCGAAAATATTCCGCGATAACAAATTTCGCTGGCCGAAAAAACAACGTGTTGCGTTACTAACTTAACGCTCCTCTTATGTATAACCTATAAGGGGCACTCGAACGGAAATGAGACAGATGGAAAAAGTAAGTAAACTGTTTATTTTTTTCAAAAGCAGTTGCCATAACTGTTAATGTATTTATCCAACTGTGACACAACATTGTCAGTGCCCTCATGGAAAAATTTTTGCTGTTTCCTATGTAACCATGCTTGTACGCAGGTGTGTACCTCATTGTCCAAAGCAAATTGATGCCTCTATTGCCTTTTTTCAGGGCTCGGAACAGTATGGTGTATGCGCAAGAGTTTCCAAGCGAAGCTTATGCATGTTGTTTCGACTACGCTGCAGAAGTTTCGCTGGGAATCGTTTACAGGTCTTCCATACAGTGCCGATCTCTCCCCCACGTGGTTTCCATGTATTTGGAGCCCTCAATAAATACGTTGGTAGCCGTCGATTTGCCTCGGACGAAGAGATGCACGCGTGCTTATAATCATGGTTACAGAGGCAAGAGCGATCATTTTTCCACTAAGGCATTGGCCGTCTTGTCGCACAGTGAGAATGAATTTATGAACTATTACTGCTATTAATTTTGGAATAAGAAGTAATTTACTTTATTTTTTTCCGTTTGTCACGTTTTCGTTTCACCGCCCCATATATTTTGTTGATAGTTGAAAGCAATTTTCGGTAAAACATCGAGTAAATCGATGAATGCAAGTATGAATTAAGTTATCAGCTTTTTGGATGAAATACATATTAGTTTTCAGATTTTGCCTAGTGTCTCCATACTAGCGGTAAGTTCTAAAGTTATAAACTCGAATTTCGGTATATTACGCACGGTGTCCTTCATGTTGAATGCGCTAGAGAAATTCAGAGTACGTCGCCGTATAATTAAAATTGTTACTTTGAATGTTCCAGAAACTAACGCCTTCGATCCATTTATTTATTACTATACCTCATACCACTCTTAGCCTCAAATACTACTGGTCAAATTATGATTTTTCAGAGGAATTTATTTTGATATTGCGAATCCGCAAATACATCGCATGGAATTAATACACGAGTTCTCGTAAAATACAAACATTATGACATTATTTTAAATAGCAGTATCCATGCTGGATGGGGACGGAAAGCTGTGGTAGTGGCTGCGGACACCCACTCTACTGATTTAATTTTACGTGTGGCGATGCAGCTTCGATTGGAGGACGGCGTTGGAATTGCGATGGAAGTACGTGAAGTGACCGCAATTTCCAGCAAATTGATTTAGCCAACAGGGCAGTGGGCAACATCAGCTCGTGGCGCACAGAGAACAGATTGTCGCATAACTCCAATAAAACCTAATGGTAATGGAAATCTCCTAAAAGTGAAACAGTATTGCTACAGGATGGTCAAGTAATCCGTCGAGTAAAACATTTTAACATGTTACTACAGAAAACTGATGTAAAAATTACTCGGGATCATCACACTCGTTATCTTATATGGACAGTAACTACTGCAGTCTCTGTTCTACGAATAATCATGTTTTCATCCATTCATACGCGCGTCTTGTATAAATATTATCATAAAGGTGCGCTTTCGAGGCATGCGGAACTACTGTAGTTACACTTTAAATGGTGGAAGTATCAATCATTTCAAACTAGTACTGTACAACTTCCATTCTTAATTACACGAATTATTTCTAGATAATTTTTTATAAATCAGGGTATTATACAGGTCCTGTGGAGATATTAATGCACGTATAAGGAATTTGCCTATTCCTGAAACGATAAGAAACTTTGGAGAACATATCATAAATAAAATGGATACGAATCACGTAACTTTGTAACACGGAACTAAATGAAAAGTACCAAGTTCCTTTAGAAAGAAGGATATCCATCGATTCACATGGAGTGCAAGGGTCTGTAGATCAGTTATTTACTATATAATAGTGAAAAGGAAGCTCGGAAGATAGTACAAGATGTAATAGTACACAGAGGTAGTGACATGGAGTCAGATTATTTCCTGGTGTTTATCGATGTAAACCTGTTTACTAGATGGAAGAAAGAAACTCTTGCGAGAAGTAAACTCGAAGACGAAGTTTTCCAAGTTTACCTTTTGCGACAAGGCAATGTAAAAAGCATATTTTAACACCGACTCACGTATTATTAACAAAATAAACATACAAAAGTAATATAAACACAGAATGGAAAAACATAAAAGTGTATGTGTTGCAAGTAGCAAAGGAGGCAATAGGAAAGAAACAGCAATTAATCAGGAGAGGCGGTGTCATAATACGGAATGAAGATACAGTAAATGCAATAAAGGTGAAACAAAAAGCATACATTACAAATCTGTAGAACAGTACAGAAGAAACGGAATAGCAGCATAAGGACAAACCCGGCTGTGGTAACAAAGTAGTGCAATATTGGGATAGAATTGAAAATGCTCTGCGTGGTAGACAAGAGATGGGTTACAAACTCCTGTTATATCTTAACAAATAGCAAAAAGATTCTGCACAATTCCACGTAATAGGCAAAGATGCTTGGATAAAAACCTGTCAAGGATTGTGGGTAGGAAACAACGATATAATTGAACTAACAAAAATACCAGAAGAAAGAACAAGATGATGAAATATACGAGACGATATTACATTGGAGGAGATACCAGATGCATTAAAGCAGATAAAGAACAGAAAAGCAATATCACTCAACGATATTACTGCAGAACTTATTAAATGTGGAGGTCTGATGTTAGAGTTTAGACTGTAGCATTTATTAAATGAACGCTGAAAATGGAGGATGACACCCGACGTTTGGAGTGTGTCGGAGGTAATATCACTCCATAAAAACGGAACTAGAAACGCTTGCGTAAACAATAGAGGATTACGTCTGTTGAACACTGGCTATAAATTATGTACACGAACTATTAATAACAGACTAAAAAGAATAAGTGAAGCTCTCTTACTGGAGAAACAAAATGGTTTCATGCAGTGTCAGTATTACAATAGTGCCGCAGTTAATTGGAGAGGGAATAGATCGCAGTTTGTAAAATCATATTGCATTTGTAGATTATGAAAAAGCCTTCGATAGAATGGATAGGTATGTGTTATAGATTATAACGGGGATATGCTAAACATTTATTACAAGTTAAATACAAAGTTTATCTTTAAATAACGAAGTTTTACAAGTAAAGACAGAACAGGACCAATGGGATTAACAGATGAGTACGACAAGGGTCTAGTGTGACGCATTTTATTTTCGAGATTGTTCGACAACAGAAACAAGAAGTTAATACAGGAATAAAATTAATCCCTACAACACACATTTAAATACAGTACCCCTTCCTGATTATCAAATTATTTTACAAGAAACGTATGATGATTTGATGTAACTCGAAAATATCTGAACATATAGCCAAAGTTATGGCTTTTTGCACAGGAGAGAAATGAATTCGAATTTTTGGTGCTCTTATGATGTTTGCTTCTGTAATCAAGTTAATCGAAGAGTTTGGCATTCCAAAAGGCACCGTATCGAAGATTTATACTGCTTGCTGGGAAAAGGGGAAAACATCATCCGGTAAGTCACAATGCGGACAAAAGTGTATGTTGTGTGATCGTTTAGAGACGGACGTGGTTGAAGAGAATTTTGACGAAAAATAATCAAACGACACCTGCAAAAGTCACTGCAGAACTAAATGGTGCATTTACGAACCCTGTAAGCAACAAACCAGTACAAAGGAAGTTCCATAATGTAACCGCTCTTTAGAGAGTGGGTATTCACAAACGAATATTAGATTAAATTCTGTGATGTGAAATGACCCAAGAACCAAAAAACGGTAGTTGTATTTCGAAGTAATAGTTAGTTAAAATTTTACAAAGATCAGATATTTGAAATAGAGTAACGCAGAGTAGTACAAAGGGTATCCAATGATGACATAACAGAGCTGCGTTTTGTTTTGAATATAATGTATAAACCAATGCGCAGCATTGTTTGCTCTCTTGAGTTTTTATTTTCAATGGTGCATGTTCGCAGTCTTCCGTGGTAGTCGGAAGTTAGTGATTATAAGCCTAATTAAATACCATTCTGATAACTGGATTAGACATTTGAGTGGAGGATAGTAGATTATTTTGAGATATTAGGGCCAGAAAATAGTTGGACCTTATCATACTAATATCTCTGCCGATCGTTGTCAAGGCGATTCTGCTAATAAACGAGACGTGAGATATAGAGCCCGTGAAAAGACTAAATTTGTGCTGAACAGATATTGAAAGGACTCGAACTTATAATTAATATCGTGTCGTGAGAATTAAGAAGCTTAGACATTGTAAACCCAGAGACATATGTATGATTTATCAGAAATTAATGGTAAAGTACAGTTTCGTGGGAAATCATATCTTTGGTAGTAGGAACGCGAAGGAATGTGATACGGAGTGACTGTTATTATACAGAAAGGACCCACACTAGCATCAACTCCTTCTTCATTGATTCCCCAATATCATCTCTCATTAATTTGAAAAGTGAATTGTGTCAATAAAACAGAATATACACGAGACTTTCTCCGTGTTTCCTAAATCCCACAAATCAGCTAGTACATAGACAAATTATATCTGTGAATATTCAAGGGCTATTGAGAAAGGCTGATCAGTCTGTTACAAACAGATAATAGGATTTAACGAAGACATATTGACTACGAAGGTAACTAAATCAAATTATATGGTAAACAAAAATTAGAAAAAATAGACTGGAACCCGATTGCTATGTTGTTCCAGATTGATAAATAAAATCAATGTCTTTGGATCCGTGGTGGTTGAAACTGTATGAAATATCTCTGGAAATAGGCATAGAGTAAATATCTCTGGAGTGAGCATTGCGTTCTGCGCATGTTGTCAACATTAAACCAGGATTGTCACGTGTTTTCGGGATTTCGCTGTGCGTGTGTGCTTTCTGCAGCATTTGAAGTTTATAGTATCAAGAGTTTTTATTGTGTTTCACCGTTTGTTGATAGTGTAATAGCGAGGTCAATTACTGTTGTTGCTACGGATGCAAAGAAAAATACACTCCTGGAAATTGAAATAGGAACACCGTGAATTCATTGTCCCAGGAAGGGGAAACTTTATTGACACATTGCAGGGGTCAGATACATCACATGATCACACTGACAGAACCACAGGCACATAGACACAGGCAACAGAGCATGCACAATGTCGGCACTAGTACAGTGTATATCCACCTTTCGCAGCAATGCAGGCTGCTATTCTCCCATGGAGACGATCGTAGAGATGCTGGATGTAGTCCTGTGGAACGGCTTGCCATGCCATTTCCACCTGGCGCCTCAGTTGGACCAGCGTTCGTGCTGGACGTGCAGACCGCGTGAGATGACGCTTCATCCAGTCCCAAACATGCTCAATGGGGGACAGATCCGGAGATCTTGCTGGCCAGGGTAGTTGACTTACACCTTCTAGAGCACGTTGGGTGGCACGGGATACATGCGGACGTGCATTGTCCTGTTGGAACAGCAAGTTCCCTTGCCGGTCTAGGAATGGTAGAACGATGGGTTCGATGACGGTTTGGATGTACCGTGCACTATTCAGTGTCCCCTCAACGATCACCAGTGGTGTACGGCCAGTGTAGGAGATCGCTCCCCACACCATGATGCCGGGTGTTGGCCCTGTGTGCCTCGGTCGTATGCAGTCCTCATTGTGGCGCTCACCTGCACGGCGCCAAACATGCATACGACCATCATTGGCACCAAGGCAGAAGCGACTCTCATCGCTGAAGACGACACGTCTCCATTCGTCCCTCCATTCACGCCTGTCGCGACACCACTGGAGGCGGGCTGCACGATGTTGGGGCGTGAGCGGAAGACGGCCTAACGGTGTGCGGGACCGTAGCCCAGCTTCATGGAGACGGTTGCGAATGGTCCTCGCCGATACCCCAGGAGCAACAGTGTCCCTAATTTGCTGGGAAGAGGCGGTGCGGTCCCCTACGGCACTGCGTAGGATCCTACGGTCTTGGCGTGCATCCGTGCGTCGCTGCGGTCCGGTCCCAGGTGGACGGGCACGTGCACCTTCCGCCGACCACTGGCGACAACATCGATGTACTGTGGAGACCTCACGCCCCACGTGTTGAGCAATTCGGCGGTACGTCCACCCGGCCTCCCGCATGCCCACTATACGCCCTCGCTCAAAGTCCGTCAACTGCACATACGGTTCACGTCCACGCTGTCGCGGCATGCTACCAGTGTTAAAGACTGCGATGGAGCTCCGTATGCCACGGCAAACTGGCTGACACTGACGGCGGCGGTGCACAAATGCCGCGCAGCTAGCGCCATTCGACGGCCAACACCGCGGTTCCTGGTGTGTCCGCGGTGCCGTGCCTGTGATCATTGCTTGTACAGCCCTCTCGCAGTGTCCGGAGCAAGTATGGTGGGTCTGACACACCTGTGTCAATGTGTTCTTTTTTCCATTTCCAGGAGTGTATGTGAAAGGAGGGATAGTAACTTTTCATGGGTACGTACCATGTAGCTCTAGTTATAGTTATCACATTAATAACAGACACTGTATATGTTTAAGAATTTCGAGACGCCTTATAATTAAGGCTTGATTCTGAAGACCTATTTTTCTACGATTTTATGACTATATAACAGATATTACGGCTCGTACAAAAGCTTACAAACAATCGCTTCCTCTCTTAAATTTGCTAGTGGAACAGGAAAGGGAATGAAATGCTTAGTTGTTTCAGTAAATACTATCCTCCATGCACTTATCAGTGATTTGTCGATTATGTATATAGATTACTCAGTCTACTATTTATTTAATAAACTGGGAGCAAGTACTTAAAATGCGTTAAATAAATACCTCAAAGTGCCACCAGCAAGAAAAATTGTGCTTTAGGTCGCAAAAACGCGAAAATAAATACCCCGAAATACAAGAAAAAAGGACGAATTAGCAGGGATATAATCGTTAATGTGTGGCAAATTCGGTGTTTTTCGGACACTTGCAAAAGTACTAGCGTACTGTCAAGTCGTTTTGCAGTACAATCACTGCAAAAATGTGCGTCAGGGTCTGCAATACTATAAAGTTCCGTATCATACCGAAAACTACCAAAAATCGAGTGCATCTGAACTGTGAACCTATCGCAAAGAAGCAGAATGTAATATCACTTACCCTTAGAAGTTACGTAGCTGGTTTATTCCCGCTATCAAATGGATGCTGTTAAAATGTCTGCGCAACATATATAAATAATCCACGACACGTACGAAAAGAATCCGTCTGTACTAGGGATGTAGTGACATTCTAAATATACAGGGCGCTATACGGACAAACACACGTCGTGCCGAGATCACGTGACCAGGCCGGCAATGTATGTTGACAACAGAAAATCTGTTCTGCGCATGTGAATGCTCACTCCAGAGATATTTACTCTATGGAAACAGGAAACAAGATCAAATTTCAACTGCTAGTTTACACAATTAGATTCACAAAGTGATTCAGAGATGTTTTATGCCCGACCCACACGGAAGGGAATGATTCTTAATTAGCCGGGACAATATATACACAAATTTTTGAGATCAGTTATCTGTGCAGTCGCACACGGTGTGTGTGAGGGCATAATAAGTAGAGAGTTGTACGGCAGATGGAATCATCGTTGACAGAAATGCCCCAGACTAACATAAAGCGCTAAAACTTTAACTATGGAACAACAGAAGGTAGTCATTTGGTTGGATGAGACTTGTTTCACATTGTTTCCAACTTCCGGCTTTTTCGTCCCAAAAGTAATTTGGGCAGCCATATCGTGGTATCCCATGAGTCCCGTGGTTGCTCTTGAAGGTCGTACATTACTGCCAAAATTTGTGATGTCATTTTGGTTGATCACGCCCATCCTATAGTACAACGTTTGTTCCCCAACGGTGGTGCTGTGCCTCGAGACGACAGGGACCCTGATCACACAGTTCACGTCGCCTGAGACAGGTTTTGTGTGCATAAGGGTGAATTGTCACATCTTCCCTCGCTTCCACACTCAGAACATCTAAATATTATTGACCCTTTCATGCCTGCTTTAGAGAGAAGTTTGCTATCCGCCCTCATCCTTGTTTTCTCAACTTGCCACTATTTTTCAACAAGCGTGGAACAAGATTATCCTGAAAATTCCTAGACGACTGCAAACTGTTGTGAATGTCAAGGGTTTTTCTGCACCACATTAGGCACGGTAATGTGTTGCGTTTTTGATGTTTCCATGTTTTGTGTCCACTATTTGTACATTGCCCATCCGCGATCGTGAAGACAAGATTAGAGAAATTAGGGTTCATAACGAGGCGTATAGACAGTCGTTTTTCCTCCACTACATTTCCGCGTGGAACAGGAAAGGAAATGGTTAGTGCTATTACGAGGTGCACTCCACCATACACCATATGGTGGCTTGTGTAATATGTACATAGACTCAGAACAACGTTAGCTACACATCTTGTGCGATACTAAATCCAGCTGTCATTCTCTAGTTCACAATACACTGACATTACTGGCACTATTAACACTAATGTCCGAAGTGATAGGCATCAGACAGTGAAGTTTGTCGTTATGCTTATTACCAATTCGCAGTACTTGTTGTTTCAACTCAGGATGCCGTAACGGTACCACGAATGAAGAAACTTCGTGATAACGTAGCCGCAATCGCAAATTGGGTTAATAACATGGATAAAGCGTTGCTAATATTTACGCTTACTTTACCACGATTGGCCATTACGGGAATCAGTAGTACGAAGCAGTCGCTAAAATCGTAAACCGTTAGTAAAAAAATTTATTATTGGATCATAAAACTGTGTCGAACTATCTCCTCATATTATTTCCGGAAGAGCAAAAATTTGTTTGTATTTTATTTGGTTTTGAAAATAGTAGAACTGTCTTGTCTAAGAAGAACACTTGAGTCCTTTGATCCAGATATTTACCGTTATGATGGGCGTCCCAGTCGAGACTAGATGGGAGAGCTTCATTTTTTTCATTTCTTGCTCTTAGTCTCTTGTGCTAAATTTATTATAAATTTAATTTAGCATAACCAGTGCAGATGAAGGCACAATGCACTGTAGTTCGGCTCTCATTAGGTCTAAGAAATGAAATTTTGTGAGCAGAAACACTATTTTTCAACACCGGACTGTGCCTAATTTCTTACTTCCTCTTGTTTCAGGTAAGAAAACATGAATGATCAGCATGACTTCCCGCATCGCTGGCGCAGTTCCGCGTCAGTTTGGAGGATCGCTCAGCAACATCGATGAAGTAAGCTGTTGGCAGTCTTTGGGCAGTAGAGCACTACAACTCTATCTTAAAATTTATTGTAAGTTTCATTTCGTAATTTATCCTCTTCATTCCATCGGTTCACACATACTGATCTTAGTTCATTATTTTTTTCTCTGTAAGCAGACGTATTTTTCCGATTATACATCAATGTTTCGCTAGCGTGGACCTTCCAGTTCCTAGTTTTATAACCCAGGTGCAGCAGCTTGCAAGGAAGATTCGTGTGTTAGTCTACAGTATGTTAGTTAGTTTACAGTGTGCAGAAAATGGTTATTTCTACAAATCCATAAGGTGTGTAAATAATTATTGTGACTAAATAATAGACAGAGAATCTGTGTTTTTCACTTATCGTTCGCTAAGTTCTCTGGATGTTGAGAATTAGTTCAGATTTGCATAAATATTTTTCATTGCTATGAAACGAAACATTTTCTGAAGGTCCTCGTATGTACACCACAGATATTAATGCATGTTTACTAATTACAGTTTGGTCTTCCATAGTGGACTACTAAAAATATACGTTATTTCTACACTCCATAGCACTGCATGAAATATTAACTGACGAGCAGGTAGAAGCTCTCCTTAATGACAGCAACGAGAAATTATCTCACTGGGAATACGACGAATTCTCGCTTTTCGCTCAAGATTGTCGTACTGAGTTTGATGTAACTGATTGGTAAGCAAAAAGAACGTTAAAATGCCGTGCCTATGGATAGGAGAAGAGGACGTCCTAGTACAGTGGATTCCTCTGACAGTGAAGACGTAGATTATGTAGAAAATATGAATAAAAAACCAAGAAGAGTTATGCTGCAACCAGTTTCAAGAGCATGCTCGTACAATGTTGAACAACTACGAAAATTTGTTGAGGCAAGAAGTGTCTCAAAACGTGGGAAACCTGGCAGCAACTTCAAGATATCAGATAGGTGTCTCAAATGCGGAATGTATTTTTGCATTGTGACAAATAATTGTTTCGAGACTTACCACAAAACGAAAAGAGTTATGTACTGGCAGTAGCATATTATTCATTGCCAGAAACCTCTATTGCAACGTATAAGGTTTACTGTTTCAAATTGTGAGCCAAAACATTATGGCCACATGCTTAATAGCTTGTTTGTCCGTCTTTGCAACGAAATACATCACTGATTCTGCATAGCATGGTTCCGACAGTTATTTGGTAGGAAACTTCCTGGCAGATTAAAACTGTGTGCCGGACCGAGACTCGAACTCGGGACCTTTGCCTTTCGCGGGCAAGTGCTCTACTGACTGAGCTACCCAAGCACGACTCACGCCCCGCCCTCACAGCTTTGCATCTGCCAGTACCTCATCTCCCACGTTCCAAACTTTACAGAAGCTCTTCTGCGAACCTTGCAGAACTAGCAAACCTGAAAGAAAGGATATTGCGGAGACATGGCTTTGCCACAGCCGGGGGATGTTTCCAGAATGAGATTTTCACTCTGCAGCGGAGTGTGCGCTGATATGAAACTTCCTGGCAGATTGTTGGTAGGTTTGTAATCCGCATAAACATCGGGCCGCCGATCCGCGTACGCGGAGATGGCGTCCCATAGTGACCCAGGTGGGTTCAACAGGATTTACATCAGGCGAATTTGGTCGCCAAGTCATCAACGTAAGTTCACTGAAATGGTCCTCAAACCACCGCAGCACTGTTCTGTCTCTGAGGCACGGAAAATTATACTGCTAAAAGATGACCTCGCCGTCGGGAAAGACACCAAACTTGAAGGTTCGCAGCTGTCAGCGTATCTTCAATTACTACCATACATCCCATGCAATCGCAGGAGAATATCTTTCACAGCACAATACTGCACCCATCATCCTGTGCCTGTGGTGCACTGAGCTTTTCTAGCCGCCGTTCACCTCGATTACGGCGTTTGTGGAGACAACCATCGACCTAGTGTAGCAAAAACGAAGAGCCGACACGTTCCCATTGGTCGATCATTGAATTCCGCTGGTTACGTGCCCACTGCATTTGTAACTGATGATGTCGTTTTGTTAACGTGAGAACGCGTAGGGGTGATCTGCGGCGAAGCTCCATGTTCAACAATGCACGGTGAACAGTGTGCTGCTATACATTTGTTCGTGCACCAGCATTGTGCTGTTCGACACAGATGCCACAGATCGCCATCTGTCCTATTTTACAGATCAGACAAGGCTCCGAACACTGCGTTCTGTAAAGAGTCATGGACTTGCAACCATTCAGCGCTTAGTGGTTGTTTCACTGCCCTTCTTTCTCTTTTCCTAGATGCTCAAGACAGTAGCACGTGAACATTCGACCAGCTTTTCCGTTTCCGAGGTACTCGTTCACGGGGGTCTACATAATACTAATCTATCCTTTGTCAAAGTAGCTTGTTTTAATGGATTTCCCCTTTTGCAACCCCAATCATTGCTTGGGTGACCCACCGTCAGTGTCTGCTCCGCTTATATACTTTTACTGCAGTGTCACGTGCCCACAAAGCTACCAAGCGGCGTCCGACGTCGCGGTGGGCTGTGGTCATAATGTTTGGATTACCAGAGTAAATGCAAAGACTAGTACGTTTTACAATAAGTGAAACTTGAGTTCCATTATATGGACTTCTTATTTATGCCTTGTGTATTGTGTATTAATCCGGGGATCTAGAAACGGGACTTCGTCCCGCCATAGCCCTTAGTGGTTCACAACCCCACAACAGGCCACAGCAGTCCATCCGCCCAATCACCACCCCAACCCAAACCCAAGGTTATTGGGCGGTTCGGCCTCCAGTGCCCTCCCCCGCCCAGGAACGTCTCATGCCAGACAAGTGTAACTCCAAATGTTTGAGTGGTAGAGAAATTATGGTGTACGTGTACGTGGAGACAATGTTTACGCAACAATCGCCGACATAATGTAACTGATCCCCCATGAACCATGGACCTTGCCGTTGGTGGGGAGGCTTACGTGGCTCAACGACACAGATAGCCGTACCGTAGGTGCAACCACAACAGATGGATATCTGTTGAGAGGCCAGACAAACGTGTGGTTCCTGAAGAGGGGCAGCAGCCTTTTCAGTAGTCGCAGGGGCAACAGTCTGGATGATTGACTGATCTGGCCCTGTAACACTAACCAAAACGGCCTTGCTGTTGTGGTACTGCGAACGGCTGAAAGCAAGGGGAAACTACAGCCGTAATATTTCCTGAGGGCATACAGCTTTACTGTATGATTAAATGATGATGACGTCCTCTTGGGTAAAATATTCCGGAGGTAAAATAGTCCCCCATTCGGATCTCCTGGCGCGGACTACTCAGGAGGACGTCGTTATCAGGAGAAAGAAAACTGGCGTTCTACGGATCGGAGCGTGGAATGTCAGATCCACTAATCGGGCAGGTAGGTTAGAAAATTTAAAAAAGGAAATGGATAGGTTAAAGTTAGATATAGTGGGAATTAGTGAAGTTCGGTGGCAGGAGGAACAAGACTTTTGGTCAGGCGAATGCAGGGTTATAAATACAAAATCAAATAGGCGTAATGCAGGGGTGGTACAGGGGTAGCACCTTTATTCATAATGAAAACGTCTTCGGTCCCGGGTTCGATCCCATCCACTACCTAAATTTTGATAAATAATCAGCATTGGCGGCCGGAGACTTCCGGCATAAGAAGTCAGCCTCATTCTGCCAACGACCTTGTCAAAGAGGGCGGAGAAGCGGATAGAGGTTCAGGGCACTCTCTTGTCCTAGGGGTGGGAAATTGCCCCTAAAGGCGGAAGAATCAGCAATGATCAACGACATGAGGATGCAGAAGGCAATGGAAACCACTGTATTAGAGACACGTAACGTGTATCCACAGGACATGTGGCCTGTAACTGAAGAAGTGTCATGATGATCTCTCCATTGGCAAAAGATTCCGGAATAGTCCCCCATTCGGATCTCCGGGAGGGGACTGGCAAGGGGGAGGTTACCATGAGAAAAACATTGAATAATCAACGAAAGGATAACGTTCTACGAGTCGGGGCGTGGTAGGGAAACTAGAAAATCTGAAAAGGGAAATGCAAAGGCTCAATCTAGATATAGTAGGGGTCGGTGAAGTGAGTGGAAGGAAGACAAGGATTTCTGGTCAGATGAGTATCGGGTAATATCAACAGCAGCAGAAAATGGTATAACAGGTGTAGGATTCGTTATGAATAGGAAGGTAGGGAAGAGGGTGTGTTACTGTGAACAGTTCAGTGACCGGGTTGTTCTAATCAGAATCGACAGCAGACCAACACCGACAACGATAGTTCAGGTATACATGCCGACGTCGCAAGCTGAAGATGAACAGATAGAGAAAGTGTATGAGGATATTGAAAGGGTAATGCAGTATGTAGAGGGGACGAAAATATAATAGTCATGGGCGACTGGAATGCAGTTGTAGGGGAAGGAGTAGAAGAAAAGGTTACAGGAGAATATGGGCTTGGGACAAGGAATGAAAGAGGAGAAAGACTAATTGAATTCTGTAACAAGTTTCAGCTAGTAATAGCGAATGCCCTGTTCAAGAATCACAAGAGGAGGAGGTATACTTGGAAAAGGCCGGGAGATACGGGAAGATTTCAATTAAATTACATCATGGTCAGACAGAGATTCCGAAATCAGATATGGATTGTAAGGCGTACCCAGGAGCAGATATAGACTCAGATCACAATATAGTAGTGATGAAGAGTAGGCTGAAGTTCAAGAAGAATCAATACGCAAAGAAGTGGGATACGGAAGTACTAAGGAATGACGAGATAAGTTTGAAGTTCTCTAACGCTATAGATAGAGCAGTAAGGAATAGCGCAGTAGGCAGTACAGTTGAAGAGGAATGGACATCTCTAAAAAGGGCCATCACAGAAGTTGAGAAAGAAAACATAGGTACAAAGAAGGTAGCTGTGAAGAAACCATGGGTAACAGAAGAAATACTTCAGTTGATTGATGAAAGGAGGAAGTACAAACGTGTTCCGGGAAAATTAGGAATACAGAAATACAAGTCGCTGAGGAATGAAATAAATAGGAAGTGCAGGGAAGGTAAGACGTAATGGCTGCAGGAAAAATGTGAAGACATCGAAAAAGATATGATTGTTGGAAGGACAGACTCAGCATAGAGGAAAGTCAAAACAACCTTTGGTGACATTAAAAGCAACGGTGGTAAAATTAAGAGTGCAACGGGAATTCCACTGGTAAATGCAGAGGAGAGAGCAGATAGGTGGAAAGAATACATTGAAAGCCTCTATGAGGGTGAAGTTTTGTCTGATGTGATAGAAGAAGAAACAGGAGTCGATTTAGAAGAGATAGGGGATCCAGTATTAGAATCGGAATTTAAAAGAGCTTTGGAGGACTTACAGTCAAATACGGCAGAAGGTATAGATAACATTCCATCAGAATTTCTAAAATCATTGGGGAAGTGGCAACAAAACGACTATTCACGTTGGTGTGTAGAATATATGAGTCTGGCGATATACCATCTGACTTTCGGAAAAGCATCATACACACAATTCCGAAGACGGCAAGAGCTGACAAGTGCGAGAATTATAGCACAATCAGCTTAACAGCTCATGCATCGAAGCTGCTTACAAGAATAATATACAGAAGAATGGAAAAGAAAATTGAGAATGCGCTAGGTGACGATCAGTTTGGCTTTAGGAAAAGTAAAGGGATGAGAGAGGCAATTCTGACGTTACGGCTAATAATGGAAGCAAGGCTAAAGAAAAATCAAGACACTTTCATAGGATTTGTCGACCTGGAAAAAGCGTTCGACAATATAAAATGGTGCAAGCTATTCGAGATTCTGAAAAAAGTAGGGGTAAGCTATAGGGAGAGACGGGTCATATACAATATGTTCAACAACCAGGAGGGAATAACAAGAGTGGACGATCAAGAACGAAGTGCTCGTATTAAGAAGGGTGTAAGACAAGGCTGTAGCCTTTCGGTCCTACTTTTCAATCTGTACATCGAGGAAGCAATGATGGAAATAAAAGAAAGGTTCAGTAGTGGAATTAAATTACAAGGTGAATGGATTTCAATGATACGATTCGCTGATGACATTGCTATCCTGAGTGAAAGTGAAGAAGAATTAAATGATCTGATGAACGGAATGAACAGTCTAATGAGTACACAGTATGGTTCCAGAGTAAATCGGAGAAAGACGAAGGTAATGAGAAGTAGTAGAAATGAGAACAGCGAGAAACTTAACATCAGGATTGATGAAGTCAATGAAGTTAAGGAATTCTGCTACCTAGGCAGTAAAATAACCAATGACGGACGGAGCAAGGAGGACATCAAAAGCAGACTCGCTATGGCAAAAAAGGCATTTCTGGCCGAGAGAAGTCTACTAATATCATATACCGGCCTTAATTTGAGGAAGAAATTTCTGAGGATGTACGTTTGGAGTACTGCATTGTATGGTAGTGAAACATGGACTGTGGGAAAACCGGAACAGAAGAGAATCGAAGCATTTGAGATGTGGTGCTATAGACGAATGTTGAAAATTAGGTGGACTGATAAGGTAAGGAATGAGGAGGTTCTACGCAGAATAGGAGAGGAAAGGAATATGTGGAAAACACTGATAAGGAGAAGGGACAGGATGATAGGACATCTGCTAAGACATGAGGGAATGACTTCCATGGTATTAGAGGGAGCTGTAGAGGGCAAAAACTGTAGAGAAAGACAGAGATTGGAATACGTCAAGCAAATAATTGAGGATGTAGGTTGCAAGTGCTACTCTGAGATGAAGAGGTTAGCACAGGAAAGGAATTCGTGGCGGGCCGCATCAAACCAGTCAGTAGACTGATGACAAAAAAAAAAAAAAAATAGGACTGCTGGTAAGCTACTACAAACAGCATAGTGAACGCATTATTGTGGCCAAGATAGACACAAAGCCCACTCCTACTACAGTAGTACAAGTTTATATGCCAACTAGCTCAGCAGATGATGAAGAAATTGATGAAATGTATGATGAGATAAAAGAAATTATTCAGATAGTGAAGGGAGACGAAAATTTAATATTCATGATTGACTGGAATTCGACAATAGGAAAGGAAAGAGAAGGAAAGGTAGTAGGTGAATAGGATTCGGGTTGAGAAATGAAAGAGGAAGCCGCCTGGTATAATTTTGCACAGAGCACAACTTAATCATAGCTAACATTTGGTTCAAGAATCATGAAAGAAGGTTGTATACGTGGAAGAACCCTGGAGATACTAGAAGGTTTCAGATAGATTATATAAGGGCAAGACAGAAATTTAGGGACCAGGTTTTAAATTATAAGACATTTCCAGGGGCAGATGTGGATCTGACCACAATCTATTAGTTCTGAACTGTAGATTAAAACTGAAGAAACTACAAAAAGGTGAGAATTTAAGGAGATGGCACCTGGATAAACTGGCTAAACCAGAGGTTGTACGGGATTTCAGGGAGAGCATAAGGGGACAATTGACAGGACTGGGGGAAGGAAATACAATAGAAGAAGAATGGATAGCTTCGAGGAATAAAGTAGTGAAGGAAGCAAAGGATCAAGTACGTAAAAAGACGAGGGCTAGTAGAAATCCTTGGATAAAAGAAGAAATACTGAATTTAAGTGATGAAAGGAGAAAATACAAAAATGCAGTAAATGAAGCAGGCAAGAAGGAATACAAACGTCTCAAAAATGAGATCGACAGGAAGTGCGAAATGGCAAAGCACGGATGGCTAGAGGACAAATGTAAGGATGTAAAGGCTTATCTCACGAGGGGTAAGATAGATACTGCCTACAGGAAAATTAAAGAGATTTTTGGAGAAAAGAGAACCACTTGCATGAATATCAAGAGCTCAGATGGAAACCCAGTTCTAAGCAAAGAAGGGAAAGCATAAAGGTGGAAGGAGTATATAGAGGGCCTATACAAGGGCGATGTTCTTAAGGACAATATTATAAAATGGAAGAGAATGTAGATGAAGATGAAATGGGAGATATGATACTGCGTGAAGAGTTTGACATAGCATTGAAAGACCTAAGTCGAAACAAGGCCCCGGGAGTAGACAAAATTCCGTTAGAACTACTGATAAGCCTTGGAAGAGCCAGTTCTGACAAAACTCTATCATCTGGTGAACAAGATGTATGAGACAAGTGAAACACCCTCAGACACCAAGAAGAATATAATAATACTAATCTCAAAGAAAGCAAGTGCTTACAGGTCCGAAAATTACCGAATTATCAGTTTCATAAGCCGCGGCTGCAAAATACTAACACGACTTCTTTACAGACGAATGGAAAAACTGGTAGAATCCGACCTCGGGGAACATCAGTTTGGATTCCGTAGAAATGTTGGAACACGTGAGGCAATACTGACCCTACGACCTATCCTAGAAGAAAGGTTGAGGAAAGGCAAACCTACGTTTCTAGTATTTGTAGACTTAGAGAAAGCTTTTGACAATGTTGACTGGAATACTCTCTTTCAAATTCTGAAGGTGGCAGGGGTAAAATACAGGGAGCGAAACGCTATTTACAATTTGTACAGAAACCAGATGGCAGTTATAAGAGTCGAGGGACATGAAAGGGGAGCAGTGGTTGGGAAGGGAGCGAGATAGGGTTGTAGCCTCTCCCCAATACTATTCAATCTGTATATTGAGAAAGCAGTAAAGGAAACAAAAGAAAAGTTCGGAGTATGTATTAAAATCCATGGAGAAGAAATAAAAACTTTGAGGTTCGCTGATGACATTGTAATTCTGTCAGAGACAGCAAAGGACTTGGAAGAGCAGTTGAGCGGAATGGACAGTGTCTTGAAAGGAGGGTATGAGATGAACATCAACAAAAGCAAAACGAGGATAATGGAATGTAGTCGAATTAAGTCGGGTGATGCTGAGGGAATTAGATTAGGAAATGAGACACTTAAAGTAGTAAAGAAGTTTTGCTATACGGGGTGCAAAATAACTGATGATGGTCGAAGTACAGAGGATATAAAATGTAGTCTGTCAATGGCAAGGAAAGCGTTTCTGAAGAAGAGAAATTTGTTAACATCGAGTATTGATTTAAGTGTCACGAAGCCGTTTCTGAAAGCATTTGTATGGAGTGTAGCCATGTATGGAAGTGAAACATGGACGATAAATAGTTTGGACAAGAAGAGAATAGAAGCTTTCGAAATGTGGTGCTACAGAAGAATGCTGAAGATTAGATGGGTAGATCACATAACTAAAGAGGAGGTATTGAACAGTATTGGGGAGAAGAGGAGTTTGTGGCACAACTTGACTAGCAGAAGGGATCGGTTGGTAGGACATGTTCTGAGGCTTCAAGGGATCACCAATTTAGTACTGGAGGGCAGCGTGGAGGGTAAAAATCGTAGAGGGAGACCAAGAGATGAATATACTAAGCTGATTCAGAAGGATGTAGGCTGCAGTAGGTACTGGGAGATGAAGAATCTTGCACAGGATAGAGTAGCACGGAGAGCTGCATCAAACCGGTCTCAGGACTGAAGACCACAACAACAACAACAACAACGGAACTGAGGTGGAATAAGGGAAACCAGCCCGCATTCGCCGAGGCAGATGGAAAACCGCCTTAAAAACCATCCACAGGCTGCCCGGTACACCGGAACTCGAGTCAGTAATCGGCCGGATGGATTCGTGCAGGGGACCGACACGCCTTTTCGCTCGGGAAGCAGCGCGTTAGACCGCACAGCTAGCCGGGCAGGCTTATTTATGCCTTACTGAATCATCCGTGAAATTGCATTCACGTTTGTGTCGTGTTTGTTTATTAGTTTTCTGAAAAATATGAAAATAATGTTTCCTTTTCTTTTTTCTGAAGAATGGAGAGGTTATAGCCAGTTTCACATATTAGAAGAGTAGATTAACAGCATTTATACTTCACATAAGTAATCTTCTGCTGTTGATTTACGCCATAGTACCTCGCATCTTTTTGTTTTTGTGTTTTTTGCAACCACCCTGAACTTTGTTCCACAAGTTTTCGATCTCATAATGGGAGTAGCCGAAACTTGTCATCAATGTAACAAACGTTTTTAAAACAAATCACTAAATGGTCTCGACCAGGAGTGGCCAACATTTTCAGCTGGTGGGTCAAATTTTGTAAAGAGAATTTCCGCAAGAGTCGCGTTACCCACTTTTATTTTGTTAATCAAACAAGCAAGAGATATTACTTTATTCTTTGACGAAGATAAAACAAACCTGAATAATACACACATTTACTACATAATTTAATGAAACGCGGTATTAAGGGACGTCTTGGGTTGTTTGGCTGAAGTAAGGGGGCCAGTGTCAATGCCACTATAATTGTTGCTACCCGTAAAGAATTTTCCAGACGGAGATAAGTAATTCTTGTTCTCATTTGTGACAGAGATGGAATTCAACCGACTAAAAATCTGTTCCCCACGTGTAAATGTTTCCAGAAAATGAGATTATAAAGAAAGCACATTTGTAAAATGTAGGATATTTCTTCATGTCCAAATATGTCTTACAAATCTCTTACAAACCAGCTTGATTAAATTAATCCTGCAGCTGTGAATCTGGAACACTTATATCGATTAGTAGTAGGTAAAAGTAATACAATATGAATATGTTTATAAAAAAAAGAAAGAGTATATTTGTTAAAAGCTGGCTTGTGCTTAGGGAACTTGTATCTATAGCATGTAAACGCTGTAGGGAAGTCCCTCCGCCGGCCGCTGTAGCCGAGGGGTTCTAGGCGCTTCAATCAGGAACCACGGGGCTGCTACGGTCGCAGGTTCGAATCCTGCCTCGGTCATGGATGTGCGAGATGTACTTAGGTTAGTTAGGTTTAGGTAATTCTAACAAGGGAACCTCTCCACCGCACCCCCCTCAGATTTGGTTATAACTTGGCACAGTGGATAGGCCTTGATAAACTGAACACAGATCAATTGAGAAAACAGGAAGAAGTTGTGTGGAACTGTGAAAAAATAAGCAAAATATACAAACTGGTCATCAGTTTTACCCACATAGGCAACATAAAGGAGAACGTGAGCTCGGGAGCGCCGTGGTCCCGTGGTAGAGTGAGCAGCTGCAGAAGGAGAGGTCTTTGGTTCAAGTCTTCCAACGAGTGAAAAATTTACTTTCTTTATTTTTGCTTAGTTACTATCTGTCCGTTCGTTCATTGACGTCTCTGTTCAGTGTAATAAGTTTAGTGTCTGTGTTTTGCGACCGCATCGCAAAACCGTGCGATTAGTAGACGAAAGGACGTGCCTCTGCAATGGGAACCGAAAACATTTGATCGCAAGGTCATAGGTCAACCGATTCCTCCACAGGAAAACAAATCTGATATATTCTATACGACACTGGTGACGGCATGTGCGTCATATGACAGGAATATGTTGTCGACCCACCTAACTTGTACACTTGGCGAATGGGTAAAAAGATTCTTCTACTTTGCCCGATTTAGGTTTTCTTGTGGATGTGATAATCACTCCCAAAAAAGTGATGAAAACGTAAGAGTTTGTCACATAAACTGAAAACAAAAAGTTAAAGTTTTCACTCGATGGAAGATTTCAACCAAGGACCTTTCGTTCCGCAGCTGCTCACGTTACCACGAGACCACGGCGCTGCTGCGGTCCCATCGTTCTTAATGTTGCCTATCTTGCCATGAACTACTCAGTTTGTATATTTTGCTTATTTTTTCACAGTTCCGCACAACTTCTTCCTGTTTTCTCAATTGATCTGTGTTCAGTTTTTCAAGGTCTATCCACTGTGCCAACTTATAACTAAATCTGGGGGGGGTGCGATGGGGAGGTTCCCTTGTAAGTCTAGGTAACTGATAACTTCAGATGTCAAGTCCTATAGTGCTTAGAGCCATTTTTTGAAGTCCCTCCGCAACGAAAGTGGCATGGCACGATCTAAAAGTTGGGTTAGGCAGTCGAACTGATCGGCTCCGTGTGTGAGCAACGTGCAGTGTGTGGCTAGCCTTAGCACGATACACCTCGATGGTGCTGAGAGAGGCAATTGGAAGCTCCATTAGAAGGGATCTGCCTCAGATGTGGTTCTGGCTATTATTTGGTATTCACAGAATAATGGAATGGCTCTAATATGTTGAAAATCCGACTCTAAGAACATATTTTATAGAGCTTTCGCACATCAAGAACCATAAGTACAGTAAGCTGCCATTTCACCTGTCACTAATCTTCGTCACTGCTTCACAGACTTCATGCATTCAGCTAAGTAATGTATATGGGCATGGCCCAGTTAATTTGTGGGTTGTTTCAATAATAATCACATAAAACGTAAATTCGTGTTCGAAATCATAACTTCAATCCTAATTACGAACCTACGCAGGGTCCTCATCTAAGTGATAGTAAAAGTCAGTATCCTGATTTAATATAACAATTCCTGCATTCATTTGTTTAAAAGTGAATTTTTTCTTAAGTGAAAGGAGTAGCAAAAGTTAAATTAAGAGTAATATTTGGATGCTTTATTAATGAACTACTCCAAGTGTAATTGTTCAGGTAGGACGTTTAACTACAAAAATACAAGGATCAGTTAACAGGAAAGTCAAAACCTTAATTATTTAAAAGCTAAAAACAGAAACGTGAATTTGGGTAGGCTTTCTCCAAAGTATCATTAGTTTATCATGAAATATATTTTTGTAGGATTACAATGCAAGATTGTGTAAAGTTTATTGCCAATAATTCCTGCTTCACAGGTGATTAAAGTTCTAGTACATATTAATATATTTGATGAACAGATTTACAGTAGTACTGTTACAAGTGAAGTTTGAAAGGTAACTTGTATGGACCATGTAACAGATTAAGAATGTTGTCAAATTTTAGTGTACTAACAATATTTATTTTTTTAATCAAACATAAATTGAAGGGCTTATTTCAAAAGTGGTGCAAGTCCATTTTTGTTCATTTTGAGATACAGAGTCCCAAAGTTAAATGAGCATTGAAAAATCTGCAGTTGAGATACCAGAAATATTCAAGCAAATGGCTTCTTGCTAGAGATGAACCTTTCTTTCTGTTTGTTTGGATCGTTAATTTCAGAAACATTATAGGCATAAAAGTGGAGGTAATGGACTTGCACCACTATATAAATAAGGCCTTCAATTACGCTAAACAAGTTATAGATTGAATTCCCTAAACAACTAATCGATGCTTTAGTACTTCAGTGGGTGGATCCTAGTTGGCAAAAGCAGTTTAAGGACACAGGTTACTTTTCTGGCTTAATATTATGTAAAAATCAACATCTGTTTCTTCCAGACACTGTTTATAATGTATATTTTTACAGATTTTTTGTTGATATCAGGTAACGCAGCATACTTTCTAAGCAAATTAGAAGTATTGTGAATATTTTTTGAGCGAGCTTAGACTTATTTAAAAAATTACAAAGAAACTGATGCAATTTTTTCCCCAAAATGTTTCCTCAAATTGAGGTACCATTTAATACAATGTTATAGATTTGAAGGAAACCAAATTTTTGAATAAAAAATATCGCATTTTACATTTTAATTTTTAGACATTTTTTCCACAAAAAATGTTATTTTTTAAGAATTAAGTTGATTCTGCAATATAGCTTAGGTCTTCTATGGAAGTATGGACTATTGAAAGTTACAGAACAAATTAGAGCAATGTTTTATAAACTTTAGGAAACATTTGTACCTGAACTCTGAAAAATATAACTTTTGGGAAATTGTGAATGAACATATGAGTCCAGTTAAGCTGTGGGCCAGAACATTCTTGAAGCATAGTCTTCATCCTGCAGCATTTATTCATCTAACAAGCTTCCCCTTGGCATTCCTTTTAGCTCTTCTTGCTTCTTCGGTAACTTGAAGAGTGACCCTTTCAGCTTCATGCACCCATTGTCTGTTTCATGCAAGCAATTTATCTTCCATATTAGAGCCACTTTTTATGCCCGAATTTCTCAGGACTTCCAATCTTCCTATCACTCCATCATTGAAACATACCACTGCATCTAGTACACCAACTTTTAATGTATTTAGTACTACAAAAGCATTCTTTGGTAATCTTTCCTATATGTAATGCTTGAAACTTTCATTTGTATTCTGAGTGGCCCCATGAAGACATTTACTAAGCAAAACAGGGTCACTCAGGACTACAAAAATTGGTTTTCTTTCCTTCATAACAGGCTCAGGAAGATAACGCTTATGATGGGATATTTGACCACCTTATTTTGCTTTGTGGTAACCTCACCAGTAATTTGCTTCTTTAGGGCAAAGTCCATGAACAGGGTGGTTATCTACGGACAACTTATGAAAGTAGGTGGTCCATACAGCTTTTCTCGTTGCTGTAACATCATTCAGAGGTGCAGTTCATCTAATGACCAGTCTATAATAACTCTGAAGAAGGTCGATTTCACTTTCTGTCAATCTGCCTCGGCCAGACAGAGAATTTCAATTTGATAGCAACTTTCCTTTCATGTCTCTTCTACCTTCCTCAATCTCACAGCCATTCTCTTTTGCACATGTCCACAACATTCCAGTTTTGTTACCAAGGTATCACCATAAACACTGAACTCATTAATTTTATTGAAAGTACTTCATGTTATAAATGGACACCGACCTCTGAAATATTTTTGAGCTCCATCACACTCCACACCTCCACTGTAACCATCATAATCTAAGAATACTGATGTTCCATATTTCCTTCAGTGTTACCATGGCAGGAGTGGTATTACTTCGATAAGCACTTAACAACAACAGCTTTTCCATTCTCGAGAGAAGTAGCACTAACAACACCATACAAGAAATGATGTCCTCTACATTGCAATGTCCCATCAAGTGCAACATCAATGTCCCTGGTTCCACTAATATTTGCAGTTTCTTCTACTGCAAGTTTCATAGATGCTTTAGACACAACCGTCAAGGCACTTCAAAGTATTTTTATGTACATGCTGAACCTACTGTGAGGAGAAGGATGGTTCATCAAACCACAAAACGTCTGAGCAGCCATTTCTCCTTTTACTATTGCACTCTTTGCATACAGTAACTTCAATTTCACATCATATGAATCATGCACAGTGTTTAAAGTTATTTTCGAGGTAGATTTATTGCAGTATTTACACAGAACAACTAATTTTGACGTTAAATCCTTCCTGCTACTTTGTCCTTCAGTTACTTCCAGTCAGCCTACACCATCACATTGTTTACATTTCGTCACTTCCCTTATTAAAGAAGGTAAGATGCCCACATCAACAACAACAAATCCAGTACAAACAGTGTCATGGTTAACACAAAAATTTGAATCACCAGGAGGTGTGCCATGCGGGAGTTTTTTCCATGAAGAAAAGATACATAAGTTACTTTCAACAATGTGGCTTGCTTTGTTTGTGAACTGGTTACCACGGAATTTTCTTTTACTGAATTTCTTGATGCGTACCATAGTTCGTATTTATTGCACACGGAAGGATATGTACTTCCACAAATATATGTGGCACTTAGGCAACACGCATTAAGTAACATGCGAACAATCTGCTTCAGCGAAACAAAAGTAAATACTGGCAAAGATTATCATTTACAGACACTAGAACCTGCACTGTTACCAACATATACAAAGTTTCATATGCATATTCGCTGGAAACAGGAAGTTCACAAAATGGTTCAAATGGCTCTGAGCACTATGGGACTCAACATCTGTGGTCATCAGTCCCCGAGAACTTAGAACTACTTAAACCTAACTAACCTAATGACATCACACACATCCATGCCCGAGGCAGGATTCGAACCTGCGACCGTAGCAGTCGCGCGGTTCCGGACTGCGCGCCTAGAGGGGAAGTTCACAGTCCTTTTCGAAATAATACTGGTTCCAGTAACAGAAATAAAGGGGGCGTGGTAGCATACACGACCTAAACTTTAAAATTTGGTACATCTAGGTCATTTTTCGTTTGAAACCCTATAATGTATATGCCAATGTAATCAGGAAAGACTATAGAATTTAATAAAGTTATACAAATATTTCGATTTTCCACCATTCATAAGTACTGTGTATCCTTAACTAGGAGATCAGTGGGTCAAGTACTCTGGCCCTAAAAATGTGGATAACGCAAGCTGAATTTATCTGACGTTAAGCTGACTTTGAATGATCAAATCTACTGACGTTACTCTACATAGGTGCGGCTGAGAGCAAGTGGCCATTGAGATCTGTACACCCTGACAATGCCAGAGCGGCAGTACGTTACTCTGTTTACTTTGTGCAGCCACTTGACTTGCCGCTGGCGAGACGTGTGTGGCGAAGGAGGTGAGACGTGGAGGCGTCACCTGTGAATCGATTGCGGCCACGAAAGAAATGCAAAAATCTCACGGTGACACACCCGTTTGCTGGCCATACCAAGGACCAATTTGGCTCACTTAAACGACAGAGCACACAATGACCTAAGCAAATGAGTTGTCCAAGTCGACTGAAGTCACACTGTCTGTACAGTAAGAACTTCACCGCAGGCTCCCCAGTCTAAACTACTCGCAAGTGAAGTCTGTCTCAGGACAGGTCCGAAGTACCGACCACATGTGACAGTGCTTCAACTAGAAGTCCATTACCAGACCAAAGACCCACACCACAGTGCTTCGCACCTCTCCAAAAAAAAATTCCATCTTCCCTCAAAGTGCACAAACAATACCACTTTCACCCCATCCTGAGCCAATCTGAACGCTCTAGATGCGCTAAATCTTCCTCCCACACGACAGCACAAACTCGTGTCGAACCAGGGCAAGCATTAAGAAACATGCATCTCTGAAAAAAAATGCCAATTATTGGCTTTCTATGTTTTCATAGAGGGGGAAGAGGTGATTTCCTCCAAATTCGTGTCACTTCCCATCGCAACAAGCGAACACATACAATCACAAGGATTTTTGTGTAAATCGCCTGTGCCTTGGAGCTTGTTAGTCCCAGCTATGAGTGTAATTAAGACTCTATCTCTAAACGATTCTTAGATGCCAGAGTTTTTATTGACAACGGAGGCGGCTGAGGGAAGTGGTTCACTTGCTTACTTGCACTCTCAGTGTACATGAAAACATGTGAATTTTTGAATTTTTATTACTCGTGGCTCTGCACACAATGCCCGGTTAATGACTCCACTGGATAGACACACTCCTTTAGACCATCACACCTGCCCAGGCTTCTGCTGGCGCCGCGGCAGGTATCATGGCACTGTTTTTCTGGAGCCCTATCTGGATGAGGGGCTGCCCTGTCTACCCTATTCGACTGTGGGTCTGTCCAGCAAGATTTACTAAAGGATGGGCTCGCCACCAGTTGCTTTCAACTCCCAACAAGCCATTTATGTGAGCTAAGACTCATAAAAAACCCTCATGCTTTTAGTGGCCTATAAGGTTGCATCACATCTATTCAGGCCATTAACTTTCTAGAATCTCGCTCAAGGTGTGTCAGGTTGTAATAAATCTTTAATAATTTTCCGTATGCAAAAAATTGGTGAGAGAGTAACTTGTCCTCTCTCAGATTATGCACGTTTTCAAAGATAGTATAGTTTTTGTACCCGTCATGAATGGTTCATGTTGAAGTTAGTTAGGCCCAGTGTATTTTATTACCTTGCAAAGTAATTTAAATGAATGATTAGCTTCTGTAGTTAGTTCTTACTATTGCAATAATCAAAGATCGTTGGCTAGTGAAACTATACCAGTTTATGGGTCCCCAATATATTCTCCACCTATTAAGAAAAAATTGAAGTAATACTGTTACCAAGGAAAACTGCTATATGTAAAGGAGCTTAAACAGTGTATTTAAGATGTTATTCATCTTTATTTGTGTTTTCCATGTCAGTCAAGAAAGAAGCCCCTCATGTCCAAAATTAGTTCTGCACTTCATGCAGTGATGTTTCAGTGTTTAATTAATGCTCTTGATCGTGGCTGTCGTTAGTATGAGCTCGGTGCAATTTTGCTCCCCATACTCTACTGGTGTTTGTGTTATTGGTAACTGCTGCTACGCGCAGTACAGAGTGCGCTGTGTCAGGTTGTATCCTGTTTGATTTTCAAAGGGAAATCTCAGAAAAAGTAGCTTCAATAACTAATATCCAATTTTCTCAAATATATATTTCCAAATTAATGTGGCCAACTAGGTTGGCGACCGTTCATTTTTTCATTCATTTATGATTTTACCACTTCTGTAGCTCTCAGGGTTAAAGATCATTAGGTTTTCCTGTCAACTTCACAAAATTCGAAATGATTGTCAGATAACCCTGTCCATTAGAAACACGCATGGTCGAGCTTTGAAAGCCTCTCAGAGCGTAACTTTAGCGAGTTTCACAGGACGTTAGTGTTACACATCACACTACATTTCGCAGCATTCAGATTGTAAATGACCTGGTACCGACTCATCTCGGCGGAAAATGGAGTGGAAAATGCAGAAAAAAGCAAACGATGTTTCTTAAAATCTTGAATACGGTTTTCGAATTTGAATTTCTAGTCAAATATCATAGATGCGTATTTAAACGCTGCCACATTTATGACGTCCAATTGCTTTGATGATGAGTGAAGTTTATCGTTCGTAATTGTTGTTTCAATTGGAATGCGAAAAATAAGAGCATGCATGAGATTAATCAGTTGAGATTTTCCTTTTAATCGAGTATTAACGTCATCTACGTGCCTAGTTAAGTCGGAAAACAACTCATTATTTCCAAACACATGATACTCTTTGACTTGCTTTCAAGGAATGGTTGTATTTCCTTACTTCAAGCCATTCTTTTCAACATTATGGAAGGATTCATCCATCTCAGCTCTGCATATGTGCAAATGGTTCCCTTTCATATGATGCTTCACCTGATTTACTAGCCTTAGTTTAACAACGATGACCCCCATTACGGATTCTTTCTCTCTGAATTTTTTTAAAACTATGCTAAATTTAAAGTCGATAGCGTTATCAGTTTCTGAAAATAAGAGAGAGAGAGAGAGAGAGACAGAAGCTAGAAGCTGCAATAGAAGGGCTCCTTTTCCACCTTTTTCATGCGAAAACCTTAAACGTCACTAATAAAACTAATTATTACAACTAAGTACTTATATATTTTGTACTAATAGATACGCAGTGAAGCCATATGTTCTAGGGAACTTTGTCACGGTTCGTGCGGCTCCCCGCGTCGGAGGTTCGAGACCTTCCTCGGGAATGGGTGTGTGTTGTCCTTAGCGTAAGTTAGTTTAAGTTCGATTAAGTAGTGCGTAAGCTTTGGGACCAATGACCTGAGCAGTTTGGTTCCACAGGAATTCACACACAGTTGAATATTTTTTGTTCTAATAAATTTAAAAACAGTTGCTCAGACAAAAATCATTGCTGATGTTGATGATATACCTACTCACCATAACTGTACATAAAAAATAAACTGAAGTCTATGAAAATTAAAGGCAAGCATCACAGGTTAATTGGAAAAAAAAGAAATAATGGCTGTCTTAACTTACCTGAACTGATAGCAGGTGTACTGCGATCGACCGTGCACTACATACATACGTAAAAGAATGCCCAATACCGTTGCTGATTTGCAGTAAAATTAACTGTCGAGTCTAATGGCTACAACTGACTAACGTTCGTTTCACTTGTGCAGCGCGATGGAAGTTTCCTGTTTCGAAAATCATACTCAGGCTGTTTGTTGGCTGCATATCGCCAAGATGGGCTTTGAATCTTTACGATGAAGCATGTGCTCTTCCAAATAAACCCTACATTGAGACTTTTTTCAAACACTGGCGTAGAATAATCGACCTGTAGTTGAGTCAGTGAAGAAAGCTATTCCTATTGAAACGGGATACGAGACAAGCGACGCCTAATGGTACACTCCTTTCTTGGTTTTACATGAAATAAAAGTTAATTTTTTTCATTTATATGAAACAGCTTGTAACACAATAGTTAAGATCCTAAATATTTTTTTCTGATTAATGATGCTTATATAAAATATGTTTTCTTCGGTATGTAAACTTTGATATGCTGTAAAGATGTAGAAGGATATGCACTATGTTTTCTCTTCACCGTTAGAACACTTTGCATCATTTGGAGGAGGATGACTTTAATTATATGTATTTTTGTTGATTTGCTAATATGTGCAAATGAAAGGAATCTGTAAAAGGTATGAATATACAACTATATATATGCTTTTTCACACTTAGGACTTTTGGATTGTATAAATGTAAACTTGGTGTGCTTCCCCTCTGAAACGGAAGTGAGTTAGCAGACGCGAAATGTGGTTGGTGCAAGGGAAAAGGTGGAACAATAGTCGGTCGGAGACTAGCAACCGTCCAGTCAGCAGCTAATAATTGGAAAGTGCATTGTGCAGGTGCCGAGGGAGGTTTCCAATGTTTGGAGATATTATGGAAAAGCCTCGGGTGGATGAATGGCTCTGATACATTGCCCTGTTGCTGGAAAATACCATAAAAGCTGATGATCGTCGCCAAGAAGAAAACAACAGAGCATATCACTTCCAACGGAAAGTCCACCTCTTGTCATGTACTTGCCACCAACATTGCGCAATCACTTCAGCAGAGAGGAGAAGTCAGAACTTTTGTAAAACGTTGGATCAGCACATTTAGTATGTGGAAATATAAGGTAACTCATGTTAAATTCGTGTACCTACCTTGAATTGTTTCCTATCATGATACCTCTTAGGATCCTCTCCTTTTGAACAATGATTTCCGAGTGCCCTGAATACGAGTACTGATAATCAGAAACAAGTGTTTGATTTATTTTGCTTGAATTGAGTGCAAACGTTGCCTAGAATTACTGCGGATTTTGTTGAAGTTGAGGGAGGAAGTAAGTGTTGCTTTTATGAAAGCATCCCTGGTAACTGAATTGCTTCAGTTTAAAGTTTTTGTGGTTTTAAATATTATTTGCTTCAATTCTGGCTATAAAAGTAGATAATTGAGCTGATGACGAACGGTTAACAAGTTATGTTGAGGTTAGTTAAAGTAAATGTTTTCAAAGGTAGAGTTGAAATACAATATCTGGTAAAAATATCTGCTACATTAACTGCTGAAAAGGCATAAAAGGTGAGTCAGATTTATGAAAGAGTGTTACCAAAGTTTACTGATTTTAATTTGCTTCAGAAAAGTGTGTCCAGTTTGCTTTATATAGCACTGAAGATTAAGGAACCCCTATTAGAAGCTGTTCAGAATGCATAAAGTTACTTGATTAATCAATATACCAACTGCTTGTAAAGTTTATGTGAGTTTTGTGCACACTGTATGATAAAAAGTGTAATATCAGATTGGGAGCCCCCTACTTACTGTTTATATTACTGAAGGTAAAGCTACTTGAGTGCCCTTATTCGCAAAAACAGTTACAACATTGCTTACTAAGGAATGATTGAAACTTAATGCAAGTGAATTTTAATAAATTTTTTGTTGTGTAGAAAATATATGATGAAATAAGACTAGGCCCACGTCCATTTCCAGTTTAGTAACGAATTGCAATTGCTGTGATGATGAAATAATTAATGTTTGGCAAAGTATTTACTGTTGATGAGTGATAAAGTGTCATTTGTGTTTGTGAGAATTTGAATATCTCACAATAACTGCTTTTATCCACTATAACATTTTTCTGCTTGTGATAGGGTTCATTGCACTTTCATAAGAAAGGAGTATAGGTGGAGTTTTTCCACCAAAATTATTTACTTTTCCTTAAAAGAAATTTTTCACATTTCTATGGCCAATTAGGCTGGCGACATTATTCCTTTTCATTTGAATAAATTTGATTAATTAAAACATTATTTAAACTGAACCTGACACTTTCTGTATTTTTACGTAACTTTAATTTCAAGTCCGATAAGCAGAAATCTTTTAGGTATTGCACTGTTAAATCTGTAAAAATCCTCCCAGAGGGTAACACTATATTGTATTCAAATACCAAACATGGGTATTATCTATATGCTGACATAGCAAAGCTGTGCAGTGATAGTGTTATAAGCTACATTGGCCAAAAATTAGCACTTTTGCCTATGGGCCATGGGTTGGACACCTCTAATCTAGACGGTATGCTTAGAAAAAAATTGCAAAGTCATTTAAGGATTTCATTGATTTTATTAATAACTTTCTGAAAATGTAATCTGATATTCGATGTTCTCTTTTTCAGAAAAATCTTTTCTTGTTGTTATCGATGTTTTCTTCTTGCTGTCGTCAGATAATTTGCTGGACAAACAACAGAACTCTTCTCCCACTTTTGGAGTCTCATTTCACAACATGACTATTCCAGTGTCAAATGATTTAATGCGACTATATTACATTGATATTGCTGGTTTTCTTATGACAGCATCTTTTGAAATCACTGCCCTCTGCGTTCAGCTGGTCGTCCAAGTCCCTTGCTGTCTGTTACAGAATTTCTGTGACATTGACAAATATTTATTTCTTCTCCTCGAACTTCAATCCCTTGTCCACATTATCCATTATTTTCCGCCATTGCTCACCGATGTTATGCAGATGTAAATCATGAGACTCGCATCCTGCCAGACAATAGTTCAAATTCCCATTTAGGTTTTCCTCGGTTACACGAATTCAGTTGAGGAGAATGCCAGGATGGTTCCTTTGGAAAGTGCTATGTTGAATTTCTTTCCCATATTTCCCCAATCCTAGGATGTCCACAGTTATAATGACCTCATCATTATTTGTCTAAAACCTTAATATTCCTTCCCAATTGCCACTTTTTCCTGCTACTGCTTCTTCTGTGTTGCTGCTGTTGTCTTCATCATCATCGTCGTTTATCGTTGTCGTTGTTATATTCTTAAGAGCAAAGACTGGTTTGATGCATCTCTCAAGCTAAGACTAGCGTGCAAGATCATACAGTGAAGGCTTTCACGACTGGAAGTCATAGTTGGTTCAAATGGCTCTGAGCACTATGGGACTTAACATCTATGGTCATTAGTCCCCTAGAACTTAGAACTACTTAAACCTAACTAACCTAAGGAAATCACACAACACACAGTCATCACGAGGCAGAGAAAGACGTCATAGTTGCTGATGAATCTTCCGGGCTGGATGGTCGTGGCTGAAGAAACTTTTCGGTTTCTGGCGTTTCGTCCAGAGTTATGCTGGGCATCTTTACCTGTACTCTCATCCGCATCATTAGGTCTAATAAATTTTATTTCGACCCTGTGCTACCGTCTTATTGCTCTAGTTTCAAGGTACCTGTGTGTATATTTTGTCTTAGCGAATCATATAAAAATAAAAGTATGGCTGAACCGAGGTAGTGGCTAGACAGACCGCAGTCAAGGGCGCAGGCTTAAAGGGGGCGTAAAAAGTGTAAAAAAAGGAAAGAAAAATAAGAAGAGAGCAGGGAATAGAAAAAGCTTAGAGCTGACTGGAAGGGATATGTGTTTCCTCTAACACAACGTTTTTTTTATTTTCTATGATACGACGTCTTTATCTGGATCCATGGCTACTAACGTACACTGTTGATACAGTGTCATTTTTATAGTGTTACTTACGCTATGTTGCAGCAGTGCGGTTAGTTCATTCGACCGTCGTCTACACCTCTCCTTCATGTTCAATAACAGATTTTTTTCCTGTTATTTCAGTACGGTATTGTGGAACTCAGATATTGGAGAGCGGGTACTGAGGCAAAATGTTGTTTGGCCGAAGGCTTCCGATTTTTACGGATTTATGTCGGCTGAAAACTGGAGCGAGACCGGACGTGCAGGAACCAAGTGAGAACTCTAAAGTAAAACGGATCCCACATACATCACGCCATTTCATACGACTTGAATTTTGTGTTAGGAAATGAATATAGCATTACGCTTACACTGCTAAGCCAAAACATTTTGACCACTCCTCATCGCAACGTTGGATGCCGCCTGGTGGCCTGGCAGACTCTTGACATGGTAACAAAAGTATGTAAGCGGAGCAGACACGGACGGGGGATCACCGTAGCTAAGATATGGGTTGCAAATGGCGAAATCCGCTGTGATATACGACTTTGACTAAGGGCAGATTATTATTACACAGACCTGTGAACGAGTATCTCCAAAACGGCGAAGCTGGTCGAATGTTCACGTGCTACTATCGTGAGCACCTACGGAAACAGATAGGACAGTAAATCACCACGAGGAGCTAAATGGTTCGATGTCCAACACTCTTCACAGAACGTGGGTTTCGGAGACTTGTCTACCCTGTAAAGTAGGACAGAAGGTGATTTGTGGCATCTCTGCCGTAAGAGCGCAATGATGGTGCACCCGCAAGAGTTTCGGTGCACATCGTTCGTAGTACATTGCTGAATATGGAGCTACGCGTGAGACCATCTCTACGTGTTCACATGCTGACCCTACGATATAGTTGTTGTAACTGAAAATTTGAAAGGTTTTACAAAACAAGTTTTATTTACGTGAGTCTACTTGGAAGTGACTGAATAACAACGAAAAGTGGCTCTGAGCACTATAGGACTTAACTTCTGAGGTCATCAGTCACCTAGAACTTAGAACTACTTAAACCTAACTAACCTAAGGACATCACACACATCCAAGCCCGAGGCAGGATTCGAACCTGCGACCGTTGTGGTCGCGTGGTTCCAGACTGTAGTGCCTAGAACCGCTCGGCCACTCTGGCCGGCAACAACGAAAAGTCACAATCACAAAGCCAGTAAAAATTTCCTACTAGAGTCAACAAAAGATAACTTCTAAGTTTCCCACAGGAGTCCATGGTAACACACATACACTTCATTCCAGCCGGATGTGTGTGATGTCCATAGGTTAGGTTTAATTAGTTCTAAGTTCTAGGCGACTGATGACCTCAGAAGTTAAGTCGCATAGTGCACAGAGCCATTTGAACTTCATTCCAACTCCTATTCCGATGGCGACGTAATATTCCGTGGAGGCATACTTGAGGTCGGTATTCGGCGTGAACTGACGTCCAGTGCTGGTTCTGGGCTTTAAATAGTATTTGCCAGCCAGTGAGATGTTGGTGTAGTGATACTTCCTGCAGGCCATCTCGAACTCTGCAGGAAGTTTCCAAAACAGCCGATGTTTACCATTGCTTACGCCTTAGGCACAAACAACCTCAGTCGTGTGTGGTGTTAGATGTGTTGCCAGCCCACAGGGGCTACCTTGGCGACGGCGTAACTATAGTCAATTACGATTTCAGTAGGCATGGGACCATCGGGATTCGCCGGTCGATTGATGGAAACGTGTCGGCTCTTCAAACGAATCACAATTTTGTAATACTAGGTCAACGATTGTCTACACAAACGCCGTCATCGAGATGAATGGTGGCTCAAAACGTGCAGTGCGCCACAGACACTGGCTGGCGGGAGCAGTGTTGTTCTGTGGGAGACATTCTCCTGCACCTGCATGGGACCTGTGGTGGTAATTGAAGACACACTCACAGGTAGGAACCACTTACATTCCTCCTGCTTGATATCTTCCTCGACGAAGATTTCATCTTCCACATAAATGTCCATGTCGCAGAGCGAGAACCGTGCTACAGTAGTTTGAGGAGCATTATGGTGATCTCACGATGATGTCTCGGCGAACAAATTTGCCTGATGTAAATCATATGGAACCCATCTCTGTCACTATCAGCGGCATAACCGCGTACGCAATTCAGCGGCCTGTTATTTACGCGAATTATATGACCTGCGCATAGACATCTAGTGTCATATACTTCCACAAACCTACAGTGACAATTATTGAACTATATCTAATAACATTGTCATAATGTCTGAACGGTTTGCGTTAGGGCGTTCAGACGCTACAGTTGGCTGTGTGGCGTGATTGAAATCGGTATGTAAATATAGTTTGGTTTAGTGAGGAAGCTCATGTTCATTTGGATGGGTTCATCAACAAACAAAATTGGCGCATTTGGGGTACTGAGAATATGCCTTCGAGAAGTCTCCTCAGCTTGAACGGATGACTGTGTGGTCTGCAGTGTCCAGTCACGGAATAATCGATGCAATATTCCTTGATGGCACAGTGACTACTGAACGATACGTAAAGGATGATTTTATCCTCATCATGCAAACTGACCCTGATTTTGACAACATGTGGCTTACGAGACGGAGCTCAACCCCATCGAAGCAGGGGAGTGTCTAATGTCCCGGAAGAGCACTTCGGGGACCGCATTCTGGCTCTGGGGTGCCCAGAGGCTACTATCATGGTCCTCGATTGGCCGCCATTTAGTCCGGATCTGAGCACATGTGAGCCGGCCGAAGTGGCCGTGCGGTTAAAGGCGCTGCAGTCTGGAACCGCAAGACCGCTACGGTCGCAGGTTCGAATCCTGCCTCGGGCATGGATGTTTGTGACGTCCTTAGGTTAGTTAGGTTTAACTAGTTCTAAGTTCTAGGGGACTAATGACCTCAGCAGTTGAGTCCCATAGTGCTCAGAGCCATTTGAACCATTTTTTTGAGCACATGTGACTCCTTTTTGCGGGGCGACATTACAGAAATCGTGTACAGCAATAACACCAATACCAGTGCTGAGCTGAAAACAGCCACTCACGAGGTCGTTGTCAGTAGTGGGACAACGTTTTGGTGCATTTTGTTAGAGCAGGTTGCTTACATCTGGGGCAGGTATGCACTCAGGGGCAAACCTATTGGTCTCCTTTGATTGATAGGTACTGAACCTATTGTTCTCCTTTGATTGACAGGTACTTAAACTATTGTTCTGCTAAAAGGATACTTCTTTTGATTGACAGGTCCTTAACTTGTTGTTCCCCCAACCCCTCTCACTCCCCTCCCCCCCACATGTGTTTACTGTGACTGACGTCTACCCCCAAGTCCAGCATCAAGTAACAGATATCTGCATAGCTGCTCACACACGCAGACACATCTAAAAGGTTCTCAATGTTATACTGATGCCACATGTCTATGTAGATAAGAGCCAAGTCAACCTCTCGGAAATTGTAAACTGCACAGAAACAGTTAAAAATCGCTTTTAAAGGAGCTTTCGTGATGTCTCAGCTTGTCTGCATGGAAGTTTTTGTCCTAAAGGAATCTGTTTACGAAAATAGCCAAGAATAACACCGAATGCATTCTTCCTGATGACCCTAATGGGACAGCTCATCTCTTACCGAATTTACACTTCAAACTGCTGCTGCCAGTGTGGGAGCACTGTCTGCCTTTTTTTCTGGAGATTAGAGTTTCAGGGGCAAAATAATATGTGTAGAGATCGCCATATTGTACTGAAAATTAAACCCTGGAAAAAGTGGTCTACAGATCGTCAAATACATAACAAATGCTCACTGTGCCGCAGTGCAGCGCCGATGGGAGGAACTGACACCGTAAACACAGCCCATAACCACAGGTGCAGAAGCACATGTCAGCCAGAGAGTGTACAGTCGTCTGCGGACTAGCGCCCACCACAGGAGGAATTAAGTGGTAGGACTTCCAGCGCTATCAATACTCCCAGTGCAAACACTTGTTGTATTGAATCTTCTCAAATTAACACAGGGTATACATGTGACACGTGTGGCCCCGAAGGGAGCTCAGTGCAGACTGGGAATTAGTTCACTGCTCACCCGCACAGGGGAGCTTCGAGCCAAATCTTCATAAGCCAGAAGCTTTCTCAGACTTTCTGAACTGGTGCACAAAGGATGTTCAAGCACCATCTTGGAACAAAGGCATCCGCTGAGAAGCTGTTTCCAGCGCTGACCTGCTTGCTTGCTGTTACGCTTTCTATGGTCATTCCAGACTCACAATAATATTGGGAACCACACACATTTATCAGTGTAACTAAAACTAAATATTAGGATGGCTGCCACAATCTGACACCGAACAATGTACTGGATATGTCCCCTCTGCACAAACGTGGTTCTGGAATGATTCTCAGTATCTATAGCACACTAATTTTCACGTAAAAAATCCTTCAATTTCTCTACAGCTATCGACGTGCTGAATCTATACCTCCCTCATGATAGGACATGCTGTAGCGAGTATTAGACAGTCGTACATATACTGCGAAGAATGATGTGCAAATGCTGGGTCGATGTCCCTGGGCACAACAGCGTCACTGTTTCTGGCCCAGACCTATTTGCTTGCTTCCTTTCTTCCTACACCCATCTCCAGACTCTGGGATTACAAGAACACATGTATTTTCACATGGTTTGCCAGAATATTATACCATTTACGCAATACTTCCCGATATCAAGAACTTAGCAGTATGCTGCTGATGGCTCGCGCAACATAATTCTTAAGATTTAGACTGGAAATTATTTTTCTACAAACCCGAAACTTTAGAGAGAAGGAGCGTGCTATAAACCATTGAGTAACTAGAAAATTATCCCATCTGTGAAGACCTATACTTGAAAAAATAAGGGGAAACTGGTATTTACGCTCGCAAATACCGTTGTCAGTAATGTAACAGGTTCCAACCCACCGCTATAATTCAACTAAGGTGCTCCTCTTTCATCTGTTAGATGCACACACCACCATCGATGTTCTCTCAATTAAATAAAGGTGCGAAATATGTAGAAGCAGTCAACCTGATAATTCACATGGAAGGGATTAATGGCCCAGTGCAAACACACATCCATATTGAATCTTCTCAAATTTTCACCCACTCACGAAAGCTATGCAACACATACTAAGTACTGGTCCGCTATTCGGCCCTCTAGAGGACGCCATGGTTAAGTCAGCTACATTCCTGCATTCTCAGCAGGCGTCTCGAATCAGACTACTCATACCGTTAGCCAGAAACGTGAATCATTCCCGCCACAGACCGCCACCATGCGCCAAGCACACATAGACAGAATGGCAAACTGACCACTTAAATATTTGACCTCTATACTTACAATTAAGTCTCAATTGGACGAAATTCGACAATGAGCGAAGTATCGAAAATACACCCTGCTGATGGGCATAGCTCTGGAAACAAAAATATCTGCACATTCTTGTCACTTGACATACTCTTCCCTCTGCTATCAACGTATTCTATGTTAAATCCATACCTTCCTTATAACTGGACGTAGTCATTTCCTTTGCACATGTCGGAACACACACACACACACACACACACACACACACACACACACACACACACAGACATACTATATAAACCTGATGCTCAAGGCTAACCTATCACACATCCCCTACTACTAAGTATGATTCCCCAATAATTGATTGCTGGCGATACGAAGCAATACTGACTGAAAATCAGCAATGGGTGGATATGTCTCATAAGTTTTTCCTGCGAGTGCTACCACTGCATCATAGGAAAAGAGGCGAAGATATCTTACAGACCTCTATATATGTTAAAAAAAACACGATCGCAACAACCATTTTACTATTGCAATCGATCTACAGGTGCACACAAGTATTCATGTTAAAAGCTATACCGGCTTTATAAATCGACATGTGGTATTACTTCCAAATGAATTAAGTTTTCCATACAAATCTGACGAATATGGTATTTGCAACTTCCTCATACCTCCGCTAGATATTTCTCCAGAATTTGTAACATATTATGTCCTGCTGCCACGTCAGAGGTTCTGCAATATATCCACTGTATTATAGGTGAACGTTGATTGAGAAGGTCACAGACAGAAGATGGTGTGCTGATTGAGGTAATAACAAACTTACACAGGCTTCTCAGATCTCCAGTGTTACGCTATCCAGTAGAAATGCTGTCTGGGATTTGGAAGCAAGTCTTTCTATTCAACCACATACCTGTGTTTTGACCATTCGATGGAAATGGGAACATGTTGCGGTAGCTCCGCCAACTCTGTATTATGTTTAAGGTCAGCTCCAAACGAAGCCCACTCCTGCAATACGAGGTAGTATGAAAGACAGTATGGGATCTGGGAGAAGGACGACGTTTTTGCTAAGAGAGAACATAAACACATTCACTCCTAAGGCTACATGGTTCTGCACTTAAAACAGGCTATAATGTTAGATCGTTTCAGTTTCCGACCTCTTACTCGTCTGGAATGCGGCACTGTTAATATTCCAATGTAAGAAATATTTCCAACAAATGACAAATATCCTGCTTGCAGGTTTCTCTATGATAGAGTATGGTAACAAACTTTAAAATGCAAAAACTACTTCTATAAAGCAGTGGTCCTGTGTGATACATGCACAATATAACTCTCTAGAGATGTATATCATCCACTGTTCGCATCTGATCACGGATCAGAAATTATACTATTCCCACACCAGTCCTACATAAAACTATTGTCAGTAATGGAGAATACCTCTTACAAGAGACAGATAAACAAATAGCATTGACGTTCGACATGTGAAATCTGCGATGGATGCATATACACAGGCATACAGAAAACAGAACAAACGCATGGCAAATGTGGAATATGTGATCTGGAGGCGGCTGGATGCATTTGAGTACAGTGCTATACAACGCCTCCCGATCAGTGCATTTGTGCTAGTTGTTGGGAGTTGTACTACATTTACAACCAATTTTAGAATATGAGAAGAGACGTCGTGCCATTAGCGCATGGCTGGAAGTAACATAAAAAAATCGATATAATTGCGGAAAATATGTATCAATTGAGAGAAAATATTCTGAAATGCAGGGAAATTAAGGATGTACTTGTATGTGTTCTCGTTGGTGCAGATGAATTCTTGTATGTGACAGCAAGAGGAATACAAGAAAACATTGACATGAAAGCATCGGGAACCAGGGAAACAGTCATTTTTTTCGCCGAGCCGGCATTCTACTGCATGTCTATTGAGGTAGTAGTGATGCACATGAGTTGACTGCTGTCTTTGATGCTTCCCTGCAAAAACAGAGAACCGTCCGCCTATAAACTTACTAGCATCTGCGTTAAAGGATGACATAGAGTAGATGGACTGGTTGCTTGGGATGGAGTTGTAACAAGATACGATTTAAAGGTAGACTGATGATCCATTCTAGAGAGAGGAAGGGAGAAGTTGCTGCAGGTCACTTGACCATTTTTTCCGATGTTCTGTCAGGATGGATCAGTGGTATGACATTCTGCATTCAACTCGTAGACAATCACGTGTTCAGTGTGGCTCTTCGAGCAGTGTCTACTCGCGATTGTTAACAGTAAACCTCTCGGTCATCAGAGGACTTCATCTCATGTGTGATGAAATGAGACACATTCCTCTAAACGAACTATTATTTATGTGATGTACTCCATTCCCCTGTCGCATCTTGGGTATAAGATCAAGACTTCAGTTTCATAACTAAGATGATTCTAAGTTAGCGATAGGTGTTTGTGAGGCAATGCAGTCCCCATGTATACATTAGCTTGATAGATGTCCTGTTTACAGAGTTAGTGGCGGCACGACGTGTAATTTCACATGTTGGACACTGCATTTATCTGTTTCCTTGTAAGAGGTATTCTCCGTTACTAACGGTCGTTTTATATAGGACTGATGTGAGTATAGTATTATTGCTGAACCATGATTGGATGTGAACAGTGGACGCTATACAGCTCTGGAAAGCTATATTGTACATGTATCACTCAGAATCGATATTTTAAGGAAGTAGATTTCTCATTTTACAGTTTGTTATAATAGTTTATCGTAGAGAAACCTGCAAGAAGGATGTATGTCATGCGTTGGAAATGTATTTCCTGCCTTGGAATATTAACAGCGCCACATTCCACACGACTAATAGGTCGGAGACTGAAGCAATCCAATATTATAGCCTGATTTAAGTGCAGAACCATGTAGTCTTAGGAGTGCGTGTGTTTATGTTCTCTCTTACCAATACCCTCCTGGTACTGATTCCAGACACTAGAACAATACTTTAGAATTGATAGCATAGTTGATTTACGTAAAATGCTTCGAACTTCATCATGCATAAAAACCACTCGTTTCTTGTTCTTCTAAACTATCTGCTATTAAATCACAACAATTTAAAAAAAGTGCTCTGAGCACTATGGGACTTAACATCTATGGTCATCAGTCCCCTAGAACTTAGAAATACTTAAACCTAACTAACCTAAGGACATCACACGACACCCAGTCCACAACAATTTACAATCAACTACTATACACCATAAGGGGTGCTAACACCGACCCAACATTTGCACATCAGTCTTCGCAGCATATGTCGAGTGTCTAGTAGTCGCTACTGCATATTCTATCGTGAGGGAGGTATAAATTCAGCACATCCATAGCCGTAAGGGGAATGAAAGGTTTTTTCTTTTTTTTCATGGAAATTATGAAAGTTTTAGATACTGAGATTCGTTCCAGAACCGTGGTCATGAAGAGGTGACATATCCAGTACATTGCTCGGTGTCAGACTTCGGCAGCGATTCAGAAATTTAATTGTAGTTACACTGATATATATGTGTCTGGTTTCCAATATTCTTGTGATTCTGCAGGTGACCGTAGAAAGCGTAGCAGCAAGCAAGCAGGTTGGGGCCGGAATCAGCATCTCAGCAGACCCCCTTGTTCCAAGATTGAGCTGGCCCCTTCTTTGTGCATCAGTTCAAAGAGTCCAAGAAAGCTTCCAGCTCGTTATCATTTGCCTTGGGCTCACCTTGGGTGGATGAATATTCAACTAATACCCAGTTTGCTTTGAGTTGCCTTCAGAGCTTCGTGTTTCATGTGTATACTCTACGGAAATTTGAGAATATTCAATACAACAAGTTTTTACGCTGGGTGTATTGATAGCGTTCAAACTCCTACCACTTTAGTTCTTCTGGAATGGGTGCTAGTTCATGGCTGCCTGGCCTCTCTCTGGCTGACACACTTCTGCGGCTGTGGTCATGGGTCATGTTTATGGCGGCAGTTTCCTCCATCGGCACTGCACTGTGACACAGTGAGTATGTGGGATGTATTTGACGATCTGTAGACCTTTTTTGCAGGGTTTAATTTTCAGTGCAATATGGCGATACGTACGAAACAATTTTTTGGCATTGAATGTCTCGTCTGCAGAAAAAAAAGGCTGAAAGTGCTGCCACACTGGCAGCAGCAGTTTGACGTCTAAATTCAGTAAGAGACGAGCTGTCCCATTAGGGTCATCAGGAAGAATGCATTCGGTGTTATTCGTGGCTATTTTCATAACCGGTTCTCTTAGGACAAGAATTTCCATGTATACAAGCTGAGACACCATGAAAACTCCTACAAAAGCGGTTGTTAACTATTTCTGCGACAGTTTACACTTTCCAAGAGGTCTAAGTGGCTCTTACTTACATAGCCATGTGGCGTCAGTATAACATTGGGAACTTCTAGATGTGCCTGCATGGGTGAGCAGCTATACGGACATCTGTCACTTGATGCTGGACTTACAGATCGACAATCGTCACAGTAAACAGGTGTGCGACCGGAGATGTCTCACATGTCCTGTTAAGACCGCTAGAAATAGTGCAACCTCTGCTATTCTGGGAAGCATTGCAACAAATTTCTGTAGCGCGACATGTGATGTCAGTATCCACAGGTAGATAGGTATTGCGCCAGCAATGGTAAACATGCGGGAGTGGCCCAGAGTGTGACTTGGCTCTTATTTATATAGAGACGTGATGTCACTATAACACTCTAAGACCTCTAACTGTATACCTGAAAACTTATGTAACTTTCACCTGCTGGTTGTTGTCGATAGCGGCGGAAGGGCGGTTGTTCATGCCCCAGCGTTCATCACTTCATGGGAGCTACCGGTGCTTAATGACTCCTGGCAGCTGGTGGTGGGTCAGCAGCATTGGCGTCGGGTGGCGGGATGTGTTATTTATTAGCGACATTTTGTTTAAAAGATATTCCATCGATCTCCCCTACCAAGAGAATGCTGGGAATTAAAAAAACTACCCCATATATGTGAAGGATATCCATTTAATTAAGTTGCATAATTAATTTGCATAAATTTTTTGTACCAACGTTATGTTAGTGGTACAATAGTTATGGAGAAGGTATAGGTGGGTGGGTGACGGAGCAGACAGCAGGTTAAGTGCAGAACACTTAAGTTAATTTGCGTAATTAATGTGCATAATATTTATGAAACATGCGATGCAATAGTTTAAGAGTGTGGGGTGGGTGACGAAGGAAAGTGCTCCAGAATTGGCGTTCAAATGCGTGTGAAGTTCGAAAAGTGTACCATAAAATGGTGGGGAGACATAAATAATAGCTTAGTTGGCATCAAAGGTGGTACAATTGTTTAAGTGGATGGAGGTGACATGGAAAGCCACTTAACAGAAGAATAGGGTAAGTGCCGACAAAGGGCCAAACATATGGTTAAGACACCCAGAGTGTAGTACTGAACATTAGGTTATGCAATATGTTTGCCCCATGTAATTATTTCTTACAAGACCTATATCTTTCCAAACAGATGAGAACGATGAACAAGAGATTTCCAATCCCTGCAATTAGAAGTTTTTATAAATAAATGATAGACCCTTGAATTTCCTGTAACAAGATTCTTCCTCTCCACCGAAGAGCTACAAATTTCCTGATATTCCATACATTGCCTTGAATCCCACAAATTGTTTAAATAAACAATATTCCACACATTGTCTAAATTGTTTAAACTATGTTCCATATGCTGCAATCGAATTTCCTCCACATGACTGATCAACTGAGTCTTTTTCCCACCAATTTCTGGAATGGTGGGTGGGAGGGGAAGGGGGTTTACCAGAGGGGATGGGGTCAATTAATTGATCAATTTAATGAATCAATCAAATTGATAAGAGTGAGAGAGGCTATTCCAATAACTAAGACCTGAAAGTGTTCCTGTAGCAGTAAGTGGTAGCAGCTGGGTTAGAATTTTTCTAAGGAGGGAGGGGAGTGGAGGGGTTGGGGGAACAACAGGTTAAGGACCTGTCAGTCAAAAGGAAGGTTCCCATTAGCAGAACAAAAGTACCTGTCAGTCAAAGGAGAACAATGTGTTAAGTACCTGTCAATCAAGGGAGAACAATATAGGTTAGCCCCTGAGTGCATAGCTGCACTTGATGTAGGCAACCTGTACTAACAAAATGTATCAAAATGAAGTTTGTCCCACTACTATTGACAGCATCGATGTTCCGATACTTCAGCAGGTCACACAGAATTTCACTATTTGTCTGTGTCAGATCATCGCCAATCATGGCAGGCATATCGAATATGTCATAAACTAAATCCGAATATCTGTAGTGACGTTTAGACGTTGAATAAATCATGTGCATGCACTATTTTGTAACTAATTTAGCTTTCTTTCGTATAATTCTGTAATTGTCTCTCTTTAGCAACAAACTGTCAGATCCCTAATACACGGAATTCAGTGACATAGTTCGTTCCAAAGATGGATGAACAAGCCATTAAGCAGATGTTCATATTGTTTTGGTTCATCAGTGTACGTATGAAATGACACTAAGAGCAGCATCTTGTGATTAAAGCTACAGGAAATTAAACATCATAAAAGCTACTTAAGGTCGAGTATGAACGAATACAGATATTCAAATTTAGCTATCTGGTTCATAAAATGCATCATAACTATTAAATTTGACTTCAGTGAAATAAACAACGAGTTCGTTTCGCTCTGTGCGAGGAAATGACAAATAATTAATTTGAAAAAAAAAAAAAAAGAAAAAAACATTTGCTGGAAGAGGGTATTTTTCCAACTGTTGATTACAGAACTTTTTCTTTTATTTCTAATTATTAAGAAATACTATTACTAATTTGTGAGGAGCAAATAAATTCTGTTCATCATACATCACACTAAAACCAATATACAGTAGTTGCCATAAAATTTGTGTTTTACTGTCAATCATTTTAGAAAGTTGATACAATTTGTCATTTAATTACTACAATGATACGTTAAACTTTTTGTGTGCAATTTTTTTCATCAGTATACACTATCTGATCGAAAGTATCCAGACACCATTATGTTATGCGAAAGTGATCACTAGATGTCTCGAGAGGCGGTCCCGACAGTATAAACTTACCTCTACTTTTTCGTGTCCGGAAACTACAATTTGTTTGCCCAGTATTTGGCAATGTCCAAAGCTTCTTCTTTAGCCAGCCATAGATCGTCGAGGGTGCGTCTGTGGGGGCAGGCAGGGCATTGTAAGAGATGTTCCATGTCCTGTCGAGTGCCGCAGTCGCATTTGTCGTCATTTTCGTCCAACAAACCCCATTTAATCAGATTAGATTTCACAGGAGCAACCCCAGTTCTGATCCGGTTAAGCACTCTCCAGGTTTTCCAATCCCCAGAAACGCCGCTTGGTGGGTCCTCTCTTAGTGGATACTAGATGGGGGGATCATCTAAGGCGCAACTTTGGAAACGGCGTCTGGATTTGAGTCTGCTGGGGCCACACTTTAGGCCAAATATTGAGTGACGGGCATCAAAGGTTTGTTTTAGCTTCTTGGTATGTTCATGGGCCTTCCTACGTGAGTCAGAGTTTGTGAAACCTGCGGCCCTGTGGAGATTTTCTATGGGGGTTGGTGTCATGTAGACTGTCACAATCCTGCATGTTTCATTCAAGCTAATATCTACCTTTTTTGCGTGGGCGGATCTGTACCATACCGGGCAGGCATATTCGGCAGTTGAGAAGCACAAAGCTTGGGCTGAAGTTCTAACCACGGTAGGTTTGGCACCCCATTTGCTATTGGACAGCTTTCTTATTAGAGAAATTCGTGCTTCTACTTTTTTGCGTGGTTTTTCGCAATGATATTTGTATGTCAATGTTCTGTCCAGCCTGACGCCAAGGTAGGTGGGAGTATCTGTGTGTTCCCGTCCCAGGTAACATTGAGCCTGTACTTTGCCTGCCTCGAGTTCAGATGGAATGCACTCACTTGAGTTTTGGAGGGATTGGGTTTTAGAGAATTCTTTTTGTAGTAGGTTGACATTGTAGAAAGGGCGGTTTCTAGTTTCTCCTCGATGGCTTCAAACCTGTTGCCTTGAACTGTTATTGCCAGGTCGTCTGCGTATACAAAAGTTTTGGTTTTGTCTGGAGTTGGTTGGTCATTTGTATATATGTTGCATAGGATTGGCGCCGACACGCTCCCTTGGGCGAGCCCATTTTTCTGATTCCGCCATCGACTTTTTCTCCTCAAGCATTACGGAGAACTGTATTTTGGAGCAGGGATTCGATTATCTTGACTAGGTGGTAGTCTTTCAGGGTCTCGCAGGTTTTATGCAGTAGTGTCCTGTGATCTACTGTATCATAGGCGGAACTTAGGTTGACTAGTGCCAGCCCGGTGATTAGTTTATTCTCAAACCCATCCCCGATATGTTCCGTCAATGGCAGAATTTGACTGGTACAGGATTTTCCAGGTCTAAAACCTGCTTGGTGTGGGATTAGCTTAGAGTCAACGATCTTCTCTATTCTGTTGAGGATCAATCTTTCATAGAGCTTAAACAGGTGGCAGAGAAGGGTTATGGGTCGATAGCTCTTCGGAGACTCTGGGTCCTTCCCGGGTTTATGGAGAGCCACAACTTTTGACGTCCTCCACAGTTTCGGGATTTGAAATGTTTCACGGCACACGTTAAAAAGTCCACGTATCCAATCCCTGGCGCCAAGGCCGAAGTTTTTAATCTGTTCCACGCAGATATCATCAAACCCAGCGGCTTTCTCATTCTTCATGGTATTTATGCCATTGTTCAACTCTCTCATGGTATATGGTTTATGGAAGTTGGTGTTTTCCATTGGCAGTAGGCGTGTGATTTTAGTTTTCTGACGTTTGGAGTTGAACTTGCCGTTTAGAAGGAGTTGGTTGGCCACCTTGTTTGGAGTTACGTTGGCCGGGGCCTTGCTTAGCCTTGGGTCACCATCCAGTTTGACCAGTTTGACAGTATAGAAGGAGACGGGGCTAGTGTGTTGTCAGTAAACAAGCAGTAGAGAAGCAGAGTGTGTCGGTCAAGAGGGGTCAGTGACTTCGAATGTCGACCAGTCATACGATGTCACCTGTGTAACAGATACATCAGGGACATTTGAACCTTTTAAAGCTGTCCAGGTCGACTGTTTTGTGACGTGACTGAAGTAGAGACATGAGGGAACAACAACAGCTAGACCAAGACCAGATATATCAGGTGTACTGACGGACAGGAACCGTCTAGCTTTGGAGATGCCGCTTGTAAAAAGTCACATGAAATCAACAGAAGGAATCACTCGTGAGTTCCAAAGAGCTACCAGCACTCCAGTTAGCGTATCGACTGCGCGTAGAAAGGTAAAAGGAATGGGGTGCAGCGGTCGTGCAGCTTCTCAAAAGCCGCGCATATCTGCAGTCAACGCACAGCAAAGCTTGAGATTGTGTAAAGAGAAACATTACGCACAGCTCGGTGATAAGTCTGCTCTCATCATATTCGACCTCAAACCAACACCGGAACGATGGTTCAGGTACACACGCCAACGTTGCAAGCAGAAGATGAACATTTACATGTAGGATAGGAGGATTTGGAATGGGTAATTCAGTATGTAAAGGGAGATGAAAATCTAACAGCCATGGGTGAATGGAACGCAGCTGTGAGGAAAGGAATAGAAGAAAGGGTTACGGGAGAATATGGGCTTGGCAGAGGAATGAGAGGGGAGAAAGGCTAACTGAGTTCTGCAATAAATTTCACATGGTAATAACGAATGGTCTGTTCAAGAATCACAAGAGAAGAAGGTTTACTTCGAAATGACCGGTGACATGGGAATCTTCCCTCTGGATTACATCATGGTCAGACAGTAACTCCAAAATTTGATATTTGATGGTAAGGCATACCTAGACAGATCATAATTTAGTAATGGTGAAGAGTAGACTGTAGTTAAAGAGAATCGTCTGTGGATCAGAGTGATAGGAAGTGAGATACTGAAGCTCTAAGGGGTGATGAGACGGGCTGGAAGTTCACTAAGGATGTCGATGAGGATTACGAGAGTAGGTTGGTTGGTTGGTTGGTTGGTTTGGGGAAGGAGACCAGACAGCGTGGTCATCGGTCTCATCGGATTAGGGAAGGATGGGGAAGGAAGTCGGCCGTGCCCTTTCAGAGGAACCATCCCGGCATTTGCCTGGAGTGATTTAGGGAAATCACGGAAAACCTAAATCAGGATGGCCGGACCCGGGATTGAACCGTCGTCCTTCCGAATGCGAGTCCAGTGTTACGAGAGTAGGCAGCTCATTTGAAAAGGAGTAGACAAACCAAAAGACAGCAATCTCAGACGTTGACCAGACAATCCTAGGTACTGGGAAGTTAGCTGTGAAATAGTCTTGAGTAACTGAAGAATTACTTCAACTGATCAACAAAAGAAAGACGTACAAAAATATTCAAGGAACGACAAGACTACAGCAATATAAATGACTTAGGAATGCAATAAATAGGATGTGAAGGGCAGCCAAGACGAAATTAAGAAATCGAAAATGAAATGATCGTCGAGATGACTGACTCAGAATATGGCAAAATCAGAACAACCTTCGGTGAAATTAAAAGGAATGGTGGTAACGTTAATAATGCAATTGTAATTCTACTGTTTAAGTGCAGACGAAAGAGTATGTAGGTGGAAAAATTACAGTGAAGGCCCCTGTGTGGAAGAGGACTTCCTGCTGACGTAATAGATGAGGAAACTGGACTCGGTATGGAAAATATAGGGGATCCACTTTTCGAGTCAGAATTTAAAAGAGCTTTGCAAGACTTGAGATCAATTACGGCAAAAGAGATTGATAACATTCCATCGGAATCATTGGGGGAAGTGACAACCAAACGTTATTCAACTTGGTTTGTAGGATCTATGACAGTGGCGACATAGCATCAGACTTTCGGAAAAAAAATCATCCACACAATTCCGAAGGTAATAGGGGGAGGTCCGCGCGAAAACTACCATACCATCAATTTAACAGCTCATGCATGTAAGCTGCTGACAAGAATAATACAGAGAAGAATGAAAAGTAAAATTAACTTTTTTTAGATGACGGTGTGTTTGGCTTTAGGATAGGTAAAGGTACCGGAGAGGCAATTCTGACGTTGCACTTGATAATGGAAACAAAGCTGAAGAAAAATGATGAGACGCTCATAGAATTTGGCGACCTAAAAAAAGCGTTCGACAACGTAAAATGGTGCAAAATATTCGAAATTCTCAAAAAATGTGAGTACAAGAACCAAGAAGGAACAATAATACTGGAAGACCAAGACCGAACAACTCGGATTAAAAAGGATGTAGGATAGGGACACAGTTTTTCATCCTTACCTTTCGACCTATACATCGTAGAAGAAATGACAGAAAAGTTCAAGAGTGGAATTAAAATTCATGGTGATAGGATAACTGTGATAAGATTCGCTAATGACATTCCTACCCTGTTCTGCTGAATGGAATGAAAAGTCTTATAAGTGCAGCATGTAGTGAGAGCAAACAGGAAAAAGATAAAAATGATGGAAGTAGCAGAAATGAGGCCAACGGCTTTGCCACAGCAGTATCACCGGTGCCCGTCAGATCACCGAAGTTAAGCACTGTTGGGGTTGGTTATCACTTGGATGGGTCACCGTCCGGTCTACCGAGCGCTGTTAGCAAGCGGCGTGCTCTCAGCCCTTGTGAGGCAAATTGCGAAGCTAATTAATGGAGAAGTAGCGGCTCCGGTCATGGAAATTGACAACGGCCGGGAGAGCGGTTTGCTGACCACATGGCACCCCATATCCGCTACCAGTTGGGCCAATACGCTAAGAATGACACGGCGGTCGGTCGGTACCGTTCGGCGGGCCTTCCAAGGACTGTTCGGTCGGAGTTTTAGTTGAGAGCAGAAACGGGAGTAGTGAGAAACTTAATGCCAAACTTGCTGATCACGAAGTAAAGGAATTTTGCCACCGGGAAAGCAAAATAACTCAAGGTGGGCTGAGCAAGGAGGACGTACAATGCAGACTAGCAGAGATATAGAGAGAGTATTTCAGTGCGAGAGAATTCTACTAGTGTCTAACGTAGGCCTTAATTTGAGCAATAAATGTGCCAGTATGTACTTTAGAAACACAGCATTGTACTGTAGTGCATGATGGACAGCAGAAAAACCGGAACAAAAGAGAATCTAAGCATTTAGATGTGGTGCTACAGCAGAATGTTTGAAAATTAGGTGGAGTGGTAAGGTAAGAAATGAGGAGATTCTCCGCAGAATCGGCGAAGAAAGGAACATATGCGAAACACTGACAAGAAAAGTGGACAGGATGACAGGATATAAGACATCAGGGGATACCTTTCGTGGTACTAGAGGGAGCTGTAGAGTGTAAAAAGTATGGGGGAAGAGATGGACTGGAGTAAATCCAACAAATAATTGTAAAAACTGTGGGGGGAAGAAAGGGACTGGAATACATCCAACGAATAACTGAGGACGTTTGGTGCAAGTACTACTCTGAGACGGAGAGATTAGTGCTGGTGTTGAATTCGTGGCGGGCCGCATCAAACCAGTCAGAAGACTGATGACTGGAGACGAGTGATATGAAGTGATGAATCGCGCTGTGCCGTGTGGCAATCCAATGGAAGGGTTAGGGTTTGGGTTCGTCGAATGACTGGAGAACGTTACCTACCATCATATGTAACATTAACAGTAAAGCTGAGAGAAGGCGATGTTAGAGTATGTGTGTTTTTAAAGATTAGGGTGTGGAACCTTTATTGCGCTGAAGTAAACGATCAGTACGATGGGAATTAATACAATTTTCAGCACAGTGAACTCAGTGCAATAGAGAAGCCGTTCGAACACGACTGTTGTTTGTATCAGGATGACAATGCACTTTGTCGTAATGCAGCAACTTTGAGGCAATCGTTTGTGGAGAATAACGTTCCCGAAATGGACGTGCTGAACCTAATGGGGCACCTTTTGGATGAATCAAAACATCGAGTTGCACCATTTGCCAGTGTCAGACGTCACCACCATGTCCATTTTCGCTCTTGAGGAAGAACTGGCTGCTTTTCCTCCAGAGACATTCAGACATCTAATAAAATGTCCTTTTAAGATATCAAGCCATTACAAAGGCTAAGGGTGGACAAACTAAGGATTAATGTCGAGTAATAGTTGTCCAGATGTCATTGATCAGATAGTGTAGTTATTTTATGTAACATTTTTCCATAATGCGGCGTTATTATTAAACCTCGTTATAAAGTTGGAAAAAAATTGCAGAAAGGTTGTCTTACATGTGGGGACGGGCTGACGCTGGTTCGGTAGTTCTGCCGGGGGCGCAGGATCTCCTCAGTGCAACTATGAAAGGATGTCGTCCGTAGGTTACAAAATAAGGATCTCTCAGAGGACAGCCACAAACTCCTGTCGTCTTCGCAAACAAGTCAGCTGCCTGCTATGAATGCTAAGTGTGTGGCAGCTGCTACGGATGGCTCGTCCAGGCGGCCTCATTGTTCATACAAGCAGGACGGCTGCGCTCGCTTGATCCAGGGCGACAGGTGTAGGCGGTGGCCGCGGGCGGTGCGGCTGCGTGCGCATGCAACATTCAGCGGCAGCCGCCCGGAGATTACGCGGGCCATCAAACATGGATGCACCCACTGCGATGCCCTTTCTGCCATTGGCGCTCCATCAAAAATTGAGCTCCGGTGGAAAGAAGCGCGCTTGGCCTCTGTTCGTCTGGCGGGGAAAACTCCCGTTTCGGAGCCTGCCGCGCCAAACATTTTCTGTCCGTCGCGAATGGCACGCGAGAAAACGACATTTACCTTCAAAGTTGCAGTAACGGATTGAGCAGCACTGATGTACTACTGAGTACAGCACATGCCTAATAAATATCAGGGACTAGCAATAAGTAACGCTACACTTTTTTCTCAGCCAATTTATCTTAGACAAATAGGAAATTTGTTGTGGGACAACGTGGAATATTCTCGCTTGAGCCCCCGTAGTATCATTAACTTCCGATAGGTGGCGGTCCTGTAGGTAGCCTTCATGGCGGCGTCTGTGACAGAGGTGCGTTCCAATCAGAGAACTGTCATTGAGTTTCTTTTGGCGGAAACCAGAGCATCATAGATATAGAATAGGAGCTTGAAGAAAGTCTTCGGAGACCTGGTAATGAACAAAAGCATGGAGAGTCGTTGAGCGAACCGTGTGTCATCCGCAAAAAGGTCGCACAAACCTGTCCGATCTCCCGCCTGCCAGCCGGCCGAACACCACTCTGTCTCCTACAATGTTGGAACGTGCGGACCCTCTCGTTCGAGGTAATCGACGTATCACAATCAAATACCACACTGCTCCACTGGACGTCTTTGTTGGCAGTGCTGACACACTCTCCCACCAGTTAGGGCACTCAAAGGCTTATGCCCGCTGGGTTCCCCCACCCCCTCCCCCACCCCACCAAACAAAAGACAATAAACAGCAATGAAGGTCCATCTACGAGGAATTACTAGCGCGTTAAGAGGCTGATCGTTATAGTTTTTTGTCGAACGTCGTCACAAGCGATGAAAAATGATTTCATCACTTGGAACCGGAAACAAAGTGGCAATTCGTGGAATGGTATCACACCACCTCTCCTCTGAAGAAAAAAACGAAAGCTGCAACCTCATCCCTTAAAGCCATGGCGAGAATCTCGTGGGACACTGAAGCGGTTATGGTGCAACGATTAACTCTGGAGTGTAATGTACTAAATGGTTCAAATGGCTCTGACCGCTATGAGACTTAACATCTGAGGTCATAAGTCCCCTAAAACTTAGAACTACTTAAACCTAACTATCCTAAAGACATCACACACATCCATGCCCGAGGCAGAAATAGAACCTGCGACCGTAGCGGTCGCGCGGTTCCAGACTGAAGCGCCTAGAACCACTCGTCCACACCTGTAATGTACTACTCATAGGAAATTGAAGAAACGACTTCAGCGTGTTCGTCGTCACAGAAATGCAAACGAACTTCTCCTTCTCCGTGAGAATACAAGGCTTTACACAAGTCTGTGCACCAAAGAGGAGCTCACAATACTTCACTGGACTGTTCTTCCTCATCCATCCTACATCCCGGATCTCCCACTTTTCGAATTCCATCTGTTTGCCAAATGAAGGATGCACTTTTTGCGGGAGTCATTACGTGGATTATGCGGTGGTTATTGTTGCAGTAAGAAGTTGGCTCTGACGTCGTCCAATAGAGTGGTACCATGCGGGCATGGAGACCTTCCCTGTAACGTAGCCTAAGACCGTGGCATTGAGCTTAGTTTATAATGAAAATAGAGTTTTGTAGCCAGAAGAGTGGAGAGTAATATGGCGTATTGGAATCCTGAAAAAAGAAACCTACATTTACGAAAAAAATGTGTTTCCTTTACATATCGAACGCCCCACGTAAACGAATTGGGAGTGCCAGCAGCAAGAACGTAATTAGATTTCAACAAACAGAAGTGCGGGGAACAATGAAGAACTTGAGAAATTTATGCTACAAAAACTTTACCTTTTTCCATTATTACCGGTGAAATACATCATTTATGCCGAGGTCAAACGTACGAAAATTATTATTTGTTTGTGTGTCCGTCTTCTGTGTGTTCCTATACCATTGATTCGATTGCAATTAAACTTCGATGGATTGTTGTGCAGACGGCCGCGAAGGTTATTGAGGCGGTAAGAACCATTTACCTCTCACAATCCCATAGGGTTGGGGATGAAAAGCGGGTGACATAGCAACATAACTCAGCAACACCTGGAACAATTTCTACAGAATTTTGTATATACCTCATTCATTATTGGTATTAAACTAACCACTCCTTGGGGTGGCTCTGGGTGTGAGTTGTCGTGAAATGTAAGAATATTCGACGACGACCGATATTAATATCGAATCCGTAGTGTTCAGCATCGCTAGGCACATTGGTGACAATTCCGATAAATTTGCACCCCTAGGGGTTGGGTCGCTGTTGCAAATAAAGTGATATATCAGCATATCTATAACGACTGAAGCAATTTTAAGTAAAGTGGGAAAACGTATTACTGAAAAAAAAATGCTAGGCCAGTAAGATATCCCCAACATCCGTGTAACTGAAGCTGGCGATGAGAAGGTGGTGATACTGTAACATAACTCAGGAACGCCTGGAGCTATTTCAGCCAAATTTGATATATACTTGATTGCACAGGGAGACTGGGGAAATAAGGTACCCCCACTCTCACGAGGGATGGGGTGCGGAGTGAGATGGAGTGACATGAAAAAATGTTAGAAAACGACCTGTTGATATCTCTTTCGTGCATTTAGTTGACTTGATATACTCTAAAATTACGACACACACTGTGTCTGTTACTCATGTTGTCGAATATGTAAACGAGACAGTAATTTTGTTCCGTTTATTTGTGGGGAAAGAGCTGGTCAGTTATATGTTGCATTCTCACGAATTGGACAGTAGAAAAATTGCAAAAAAATATTGTATTTTCCAAAATGTTTGAAGACACTTTTTCAGGTTTACTTTAATACACATCCCATCGTCTTTTATTTTTCTTGTACATGTGAATGTGTGTGCTTTGTGTTGAAGTGTTTCTGATTGGCTTGGTTAGCATGGTGGTTTGTTACAATTTTTGGAATGATGGAAGAAATGTTTCAAGATAGCTTACAGAATCGGTCGATGTGTCATTTTGTACCAAACAACGTCAAGTTTCATATAAAAGTGTCAAGTGTCATTTTGGTTCTATGTAACTACCACTTGTGATCCGGCGAACATCCCGTTCGACAAAATCATCAACACAAACGCGACCTGGCGATTTACCATGTCGCACTGAACAACCCGTCTGAACGCGGTTCTTGTGCCAAGAGTAAATTGTAGGCCTGCTTGGAGGTTCTTTAGCGTAATCGGTGCGAAATTTATGGCGAAAGGTTGTTGCATACTTCGCTTAATGAAAGCAAAACACATAGCGCGCACATTCGCACGACAGAAAGTAGCCATTTTAATTGTGCATTACTCTGACGCTTCTGGTGACGGAATGGGGTCCCTATGCATTACCCAAATCAAACCTGAGGCTATTTGCTACAAAATAACATATCTACTGAATCTGTAAGCTATCTCAATAAAGTTACATATCATTTCAATAAATATACATCTCATTTCAAAGTTGTAAAATCGTTTTGGCTCACCGCATATAAGCAGAGCAGAGACAAATGGGGAAGTACTTTAGCGACGATACTGGCCACAAATGGGAAAATCAGCACCTGGAATTAAGAATACACTACAATGTGATATACAAAGTCTCACTTCGAACGTTCAGAGCGCCAGATGTCCATTCAAAAGAAGGAACATTCCCAGCCAGAATTGTGGGGAGAGAGGAAGCTTGAAGACAGTACTCCGGTGGGATACTGTGCTACAAAATGTAACCATACCTTCGTCGACGCAAACTTACTGGCCATGTACTACTTGGTAATGGTATGCTCTAAAGCACCCCAGTAAAAGTCCACCTACCAGTGTTCAGACGGTGGTGCTGCTGGTATGTGTTTTGGCGCTCAACAGCCAATTATCATTTCCCATGTTCAAATGGAGAGACGCAAGTCATGTCTCACGGAAAGTATGCAACCGATGGTAAAATATAAAATGTAATTCTCAGGCACCCTGGGACACTTTCTCTCACTCGCACTCACACTTTCACACAGAACAGCAAATAATGTATGCCTCAGGGCAGTTTTTGATTAAAATACACAGACTATAACTACAAAATATCTACGTAAAAGGGGATTGTGCTTGGTTTAGCAAATACAAGGTAAAAGATGAAGCAACCACCCTGCAAACATGTTAAAATCTCTTATCTTAGATACCACTGACAAGACCAAACACCATACACAATCTCGAAATATGAACCACATTTGATTCATCGTCTGCTAAAATAGGTGGCAGGTCAGCTGCTAAGTTGCTTGAAGCCCTCCTGGGTTGGTATAAATCACATTCTGTGCGAGACAAGCACTGCGCACTAGTCTATCCTTGTACCGGAGGAGGAATCCATGTGTCAAAGGACAGCGCCTTATCGGACGGAGCGTTAGGAGTACTTCCTCCCACAGCAACGTCCGAAATGAGGAACGCAACGACCGTCTCATTGGTTACACCAGTATCACTTTGTTGTTGCTCAAACTCCTCCTCCTCTCGCAGACTCATGACCCTCTGCCTGTGTAGCAAGGTAACTGCGTGTACAGGGGCAGTACTTTCAGATATCGTATTTTTCAAGCAGCCATTCTAGCAGCACCATGTGTTGCTTCATTACCCTGGCACCCACGTGCCCTGGAACTCAGCGACACGACCCCTCCTTGTTCTGCCTCTGTAAGGGGAAAAGGATGTCGTGCATCAGCTCAAGATGCTGTTCTGTTGGACACGCGTGAAGTATAGTCTGAAGGGGACTTAATCAGCGGCGCTGATGAGGAATCTGGTACCAGGAAGTCACCGCATCCGCTCCAGTGCCCTCAAGATCGCGTATAATTCAGCATCATACACTGTAAATATAGCATGTAAGCAAATCTTGAGAAGATATTCTGGAAATAACACAGCACAGACGGTGGAATTACCCTGTTTAGACCCATCTATATCTACATTTATATCATAGCCCGCAAGTCACAGGATAGTGGCGGAGGGTACCCTGTACCAAAACTAGTCGTTTACCTTCCTGTTCCGCTCGCAGACAGAGCAAGAGAAAAACAACTATCAGTATGCCTTAGTATAAGCCCTAATTTCTCACATCTTATATTCGTGATCCCCACGAGAAATATATGTTGGCGGCAGTATGATCGTTCTGCAGTCATATACAAATGCTGGTTCTCTAAACTTTCTGTCTAGTGTTCTTCGAAACGAATGTCTTCTTCCCTCCTGGGATTCCCACTTGAACTCCCGAAGCATATCCGTAACACTTGCAAGCTGATCGGACCTACCGGAAGCAAATCTAGCAGCTCACCTCTGAATTGCTTCGATGTCTCCTTTCAATCTGACCTGGTGCGGATCCCAAACACATGATAAATCCTCAATAATAGGTCGCACCAGTGTCCTATATTCGGTCTCCTTTATAGATGAACTTAAACTTTCCTAAAATTCTCCCAATAAACCGAAATCGACCATTCACCTTCCGTACCACAAGCCTCACATGCCCGTACCATTTCATATCGCTTCGCAACGTTACGTCCAGATATTTAAACGACCTGACTGTATCAAGCAGGACACTACTAATGCTGTATCCGAACATTAGGGGTTTGTTTTTCCTACTCATCCGCATTAACTTACATTTTTCTACATCAGGACCCAGCCGCCATTCATCACATCAACTAGAAATTTTGTCCAGTTCATCTTGTATCAACCTACAAAAAATGGTTCAAATGTCTGAGCACTATGGGACTTAACTTCTGAGGTCATCAGTCCCCTAGAACTTAGAACTACTTAAACTTAACTAACCTCAGAACATCACAGACATCCATACCCGACGCAGGATTCGAACCTGCGACTGTAGGGGTCACGCGGTTCCAGACTGAATCGCCTACAACCGCTCGGCCACACCGGCCGGCTATCAACCCACAGTCACTTATCTTGGACACCATCCTGTACACCACAGCACCGTCAGCAAAAACCGCAGACTGCTGGCCACCCTGTCTGCCAGATCATTTATGTATATAGAAAATAGCAACGGTCCTTTCACGCTTCCCTGGGGCACTCCTCGTGTTACCCCAGTCTCTGATGAACACTCGGCGTCGAGCACAAGATACTGGCTTCTGTTACTTAAGAAGCCTTCGAGCCAGTCACAGTGCTCTGACAAATTTCTGTAAAATATCAATTCAAAAACTTAGCCTGGAGTAAAATTCTTTTTGTCCATTTATAAATCCAAAATTAAATCTCGGTCTCCTTGTAATCTAGGGCAGCAAACGACTGCACCCTCGATGAACCGCAGAAATATGGCCCATATTAATAACTACTACGTCCTGCCGCGCCGAAATCACGGAAGGCTTTGTTGCTTTTGTCCTCTTTCTGAATAGTCACTCAACTGGAGGGTGAGCAATGCTATGGAATGCTGGGGACAGTGAGGTGGAGAGTACGTGACGCATCGTGAGGATCCGCTGAAGGATGACGGGCGGTGGTTCACCAACCGCAACACAGGAGGTGGGTATCGAATTTATCCAATATGCTCTCGTCGCCAACCGAATCCGCTCATGGTGAATAGCATCGCCAATCTGGAGATGCGATGACCTAGCAGTGCCAGCGAAGGTGAGAGTGCACAAACGCCTCTACAACTGGAGCAGAGATGTTTTTCTCTACCTTCCATGACCTGTGGTTGAGGCATTTTATATTATATTTAAAAACGATGCGCCACGAAGGAATTATCCGAATGGGACGGAAATCAGGTGATGTAATGTACATGTGCTGACGAACGAAAGATTCCAGTTTCAGAAAACTTAGATGATTTACTCAAGAGAAAGAGCCTCTCTAATTGAGGTAGTCAATAACGCGTTGCCCCCTCTAGCTTTTACGCAAGCAGTTATTCGGCTTGGTATTGATTCATAGACGTGTTGGATATCCTCTTGAGGGATATCATGCCAAATTCTGTGCAGTTGGCTATACAGACTATCAGAATCCAGAGCTAGTTGGAGGCCCCTGCCCATAATGCTGCAGAAGTTTTCAACTGAGAGCAGACCAGGTGTCCTTGCTGGCCAAGAAGGGTTTGGGAAGCACGAAAAAAAGCAGTAGATATACTTGCCGCATGAGGTCGGGTATTACCTTGTTGAAATGAAAGCGCAGGATGGCTTGCCATGAAGGGCAAGAAAACGAGGCATAGAATACTGTCCTGTAAGTACGCCACGGATGACAACCGAAGGTGTCCTCGTGGCACCACTCCCTGCTGTTGCGCCATATGGCGGGTGACACGCAGGTTAGTATCCCACTGCTGTCCTTGCGTCTCCAGACATCTTCGGCCTGGAACCTCATTGATCTGAGTACAGTTGTGTTCAGTGATGAGCCGCACTTCGGACTGAGCTCCGATGACCAGCGGCGGCAGCGGTATGCCAACTTCAGAGTCGCCCGCCACACAGCACGACAGCCGGGAGTGATGGAGGCACGCCTTTTAATAACAGCACCACTTTGTTTATCATCCGCGTCAATCCTTACAGCACAGCAGTTCGTCGACGGTAGTCTACGTCCTGCTTTGTTGCCCTTGATGGCAAACCGTCCTGCGCCTACATTTCAGCAAGATAATGCCCGCCCGCACAAGGCTTCTCTTCTCTTCGTGCTTGCCCAACCCTGTCTTGGACAGCAAGGTCACCACGTCCCTAGCCAACTGAATACCTTTGGAGGTTTATGGACAGGGTCTCCCAAGCATCTCGTGATTGTGTCCATGTAACGCCCACGTTGGACAGAATGTGGCACGGATTTCCCCAGGAAGAAATCCAGAACCTCTACCAATCAATGCTAAGCCGAACAACTGCTTACGTAAGGGCTAGAGGTGGACCAATGCGCTACTGACTTTCTACATTTGAAAGGTTCTTCCTCTTGAATAAATTACCCAAGTTTTCTGAAATTGTAATCATTTCTCTTTCTGTACACGTACATCACATCTACCGATTTCCGTCCCATTCTTTGAGTGTATTCAATTACTTTAAACCTTTGGCCTTATTATTCCTCAGATGTGGTAACGATTGAGTTGTTCATCAAATGTGAGACCCAGAAACCTCACGGAACATTAAAATTGGGAACAGTGCCCCTCATTTTAAGAATACGCAAGTTAAAAGGACGACATGACCAATTAAATTCAAGACAAACACATTTCTCTCGGAAAAATTGAAAACCTGTTCTAAACGCCCACCTCTCAGATCTTATCGTTAGTTGCGACTGACGAGTGGTCGCTTCAATGTTAAAACAGGAGGACAATATGACATTTGTCCACAAACAATCATCAGCGAACAGGAAGCTTGAAAGTGGGCGTAAAAGCATATTTTCCTCCACCTGAAACACTGCAAAGACCAAGCAGATTCACACTTAAAACAGATCCTTTTTTGCCTGAAAGTAATAACTATGAGTCAGAAAAATTACTCTGAAGCTTCCATATGTAGAATAGGCATATTCTAGGCGTCTGGTGGAAAGAAGTTAGTTATTTAAGTTGAATCACTTCATAGAAAGTTAGCAGTTTATTTTGTAAGGCTGACTACCACCCATTTTGATGAACTTTTTGGTAATAAAGGTAATAAAGAAATATCTTAATTAAAGCTGCTGTTACACCCACTTTTTTATGTCATGTGATCTGCAATTTGTGAAACGCCCGCTAAGCCCGCTGGGCAGAACAGGTGATTAGGATTGTGGAAAGCGCGAAATAAGGTGTCGGTCAGGTTCACTCAAAATTGTAGTTTATTGTAATTTAATAACACCTTTAAACGAAAACGACGCATAGGAGAACATCTGGAACTATGAATTTCAAAAAGGCAATTACTTCATGGCTGAAGGCCTCCAAACAAGAAATCTTAAAGCAACAAGATAAATCTCAAGTGGTAAAAACATGCAGCTATAATTGCAAATGAAATAATTAACATATACATACACAAAGAGGCTCAGGGCATCAAAGCAATGGTGAATAGACAAACATAAACAAGATGCAATACAAACGGCTGAAGGCCCACAATAAAATTTTCAAGATTTTAAAATAAATTACCATAACCTTTCAAAAGCAGAAGGCCACAATGTCTTTTGTTTTGTTTTGTTTTTGGAATAAGGATTTAACTGGCTGAAGGCCCACAATTTATTTTACAAAATTCAAAAATACATAATATCCAGTTAAACTAAGAATTTTTTAAATCATGGGCTATGATAGATTATGAGCAGACAATTAAATACCGGTGAGAAGGACAATAAAGGAAACGACACTCAGAAGCCTCCAGGGAGGTTGGTCTGCCCTCGTTCACTTAGGTGAGACAGGTATTGAGCCCAACTATACTTGATCCGGCGGAACCCAACCAGGAGACAGCCACTGACCGACCGACAAAACGACTTGCTTGCCACCAGTTGGTATATGAGAACTCAAATACAAAAGGTTACGAACGTGATTATCCACAATGAAATATATATTAAGCTGTCAAAACTACACACCATGTTGGACAGCAACAACAGGTGAGGAAAGGACGCTGCCTGGAATTACGTTAGTGGCTATGGCAGGTAACCGGAATTCTAACGGCCACAAGGCAGAAAATTGAAAATACCTCTGGTGTACTTGAATTTGAAATACGGTAATATAGATAACTTCACCAAAAAGGAACACTGCCTGAATTTACGTCAGCGGACAGAGCAGGTAACCAAAACACTACTGGCCACAATGCACAAAATTCCCCTGGCGCACTACAATTGTAGTCAACCAATATAGTTAACTGTACGGCATGTCGGCTAAATTTCAGCAATAGAAACACTCAGTGTAGTCTACTAAGTGGAATGGGTCATTTGAGTGAGCTGTTAACATAAGTTTAGTACACTCCTCAACAGCGAACCACCGAAACGAACCACACAACATGAATGGACGTAGCTTGGGTAGTTGAAAACACTACTCAACTTTAATGTCCTGGGTCAATGAACCACGAATCTCGTAGCGATCGGACAGTTCCACACACGCTCCAACACTGGGCAGGGACCACCAGCAGACCCAGCCGACTGTACCGCGCGGAAATAACTTCCCTGGTCCGCAGCAACCAACTGACCGCCCGCAGAATGCCGACAATATCTAAAATAGTCGTCAGTGGAAATAATGCCAACTACATACACAACCTGACAAACACTTGCATGAAGACCTGACGATACCCAAGAGTAACTAAGTACACAAGAAGACAAATCGAGTGTCGATGCACACACACACAAACACACACAGCCAAGTCATGAACGATCGGCGAGCCAAAACGCGTGGTCCGGCAGGACGACCGACCGACGATCCAGCAAGACCGTGGCGCGGCTCAATTGATGCATGGCGGCAATGGTCGGGCGAGCCATGTCGAGCTCACTGCTGCTCCAACCCGACTGCACTAGTGCCACATTGCAACTCCCTGACTGGCAGGTCCGGACTGCGCTCTAGACGCGTTCCAACTAACTGGCAACCCAAACTCGCGACCCGAACTCTCTTTAGACAGACAACGACGGGGAAGTAATAGCAGTCGAGCAAAGATACTACTAAAGGGGATATATCGATACGCTCTGCTAACGCCGCTCACGGTCAGGCAAAGCAGGAACTCAGTGATAGTAGTAATTTAAATTAACATAGTGAGGTGGAAGTACGTTAAAAACAGGGAGTAAAATACATGATTGCGGGAACACGAGCCACGCACGGCTCAACTTGTTACACGCAAGTACTCTAGATATAATAACAAAGCTAACAAAAATAATTCCATCATCACATAAAAGAGTTTCCAAACTTAGGTGTACGGAACTGTTCACTAAAATTTGTAGCAAAGTCATTGAGAAGCATGATGTAGGAGACATTGACAGCAATATTACAGCCGTCATGTCTCAGGTCCCTCATCTTCGATATTAATAATAAATTTGTGAAATTGTCGTGTCTATTCCTCTGTCTGTTTGAACACGCTTCTCCAAAACTACAAGACGAATTTTCAGAGCGTTTTCACAGGCGATTTGAGCGTAGGTTGGGGCACCACATAGGCTTTATTTCATTAAAATCGGGTCACGGAAAAAGAGATATCGTAATTCAAAGTCCAGGACATTTTAATTTCCACTGTCTATACTTCTACAAATAAATTCATGATACTTTGTCAGCAAGACCAAGAAGGATTCAGTATTCGTACTCATAGCAGTGGAAGTTCAAAAACATAGGAAAATAATTTCTTTTTGCATGCGAAATTTCATAATTTTTCACTTACTATTGGCTGCATTTGTTGCTATATGTACATTTTTCTTCATAAGTAAGAGAGATTCATCCATGAATTTCGTGCAGCATACAAACGATACTTACAGGTGTACGAAACTCTATAATTTATTTAATTTATGAAAAAAAGAATGAACTGTTATATTTCAAACTTCATGTCGGGAAAAAACTCAAATTTTATAATTAATTATCTCAGTTTTTACCACAATTTTCAATAGATTTAGTAAATTATAAAGTTCTCTATTAAGGAGCTTTTGTTTTCAATAAGCAGTGCAGAATTCATAGAGGAATCTATCTTACTTATGAAGAGAAGTGTACCTATAGCAACAAATGCAGCCAATAGTAAGTGAAAAAATGATGAAATTTCAAACGTAAAAAATTATTTTTTTATCTTTTTGAACTTACACTCCTATGAGAGTGAATCCTGTATCCTTCCTGGTCATGCTGACAAAGCTGTAGGAAATTATTTGTAAAAGCATAGACAATGGAATTTAAAACGTCTTGTGCTGTATCTTCTGCTCCAAGTCGGCCAATTTGGCGTCCTACTCCCCTTAATAAAACAATCAAGTATGCAATTATCAGTACCTAAATTAAATATTGCGTTCTTGACTATATTATCAACTGATAATTGGAATAGATCTCTGTCATCCTCAAACCTTGTTATCTAAAATTATATGTCTGTAACGCTTTTACGATTAACACTCTGAACAGATTTCGATGAAATTTGATGTGGGAATAGCACTGCGAAAACTATGGAGTGAAACTGCTTTTACTGACTGGTATGTTCTATGTGATATGATTCAAAGTTATGCTTACAATGCTTATACAATCTTCAGTGTGTTTAACTGCATAGTGTTTGTTGCATAGTGTACACGTTTGTAATGTATAGCTACTTCAATAGCCCATTGCATAGATACGCAATCCTACCTACGTCCCTGTGTGTGTACTGCTCGGAAGCGACACCGCGCATACCGATGGGGCAGTTAGGAAGGGGGAGAGGGGCGTGCTCAACATGAGATGTTCTTACCCGTGACACGTGAGGGCAGCTGATGTTGTTGCACAGACAGTAATATTACTCACCATCACTCACCATAACAAAGCTACTGATGCGCGGGCGCAGCTGCAGGTAAGCCCTACTGATCATATATATTATTTCTCAAGATGATATGCCTTGTTCTCAACATATACAAATCGTTCAAGAATGAAAGAGGTATCCTTACAAAGATTTTTTAACTGGCTTCTGCCGTTGCCTACCGATATTCCGCTAAAGATTACTATTTCTGGAAAATTACAGCATAAAAGAGACTTTTAACTATCATAGGCAAAAGAGCATCATGGATGCTCAACTTCAAACATGTTGTTGTTGTGGTCTTCAGTCAAGAGACTGGTTTGATGCAGCTCTCCATGCAACTCTATCCTGTGCAAGCTTCTTCATCTGCCAGTACCTACTGCAACCCACATCCTTCTGAATCTGTTTAGTGTATTCACCTCTTGGTCTCCTTCTACGACTTTTACCCTCCCTCGTTTTGCCTCAGAATATGCCTACCAATCGATCCCTTCTTCTAGTGAAGTTGTGCCATAAACTTCTCTTCTCTCAAATTCTGCTCAACTCCTCCTGCTTAGTTATGTGATCTACCCATTTAATCATCATCATTCTTCTGTAGCACAACATTTCGAAAGCTTCTGTTCTCTTCTTGTCTAAACTATTTACCGTCCACGTTTCACTTCAATACGTGGCTACACTCCATACAAATACTTTCAGAAACGACTTCCTGACACTTAAATCTATTCTCGATGTTAACAAATTTCTCTTCTTCAGAAACACTTTCCTTGTCATTGCCAGTCTACATTTTATATCCTCTCTACTTCGACCATCATCCGTTATATTGCTCCCCAAATAGCAAAACTCATTTACTACTTTAAGCGTCTTATTTCCTAATCTAATTCCCGCAGCATCACCTAATTTAATTCGACTACATTGCATTATCCTCGTTTTGCTTCTGTTGATGTTCATCTCATATGTTCCTTTCAAGACACTGTCCATTCCGTTCAGCTGCTCCTCTAGGTCCTTTGGTGCCTCTGACAGAATTACAATGTCATCGGCGAATCTCAAAGTTTTTATTTCTTCTCCATGGATTTTAATTCCTACTTCAGACAGATTTTTTACGAATATAACTTATTACTCATATTATCTTATTACAAATACCATTTTATTTGTTTTAAATTACTTATTAAGTGGATAATTTGTGTACAGCATTGTTGTAACCAAGACGTCTACAATAGTCCATTATCCCTGGCCATCTCAAAAGCTGACTTATCTAAACGAATACACTTTCCAAAACGACAAATATATTTGTTACTGTCACCTTCAGTTGTGATTTATCTATTGCTACTACGGCCTAACGTGCTTACTGTAACTGCATTTTGTTGAAAATTACGTGCATGAGAATTTACATACGAGGATGTTCATAAATTCATTATCGTTGCTTCACGTCGTTCAGTTGATTTTAAAAGATGTTTTCTCTACAGTCCGTCAACTAACCTTATCACAACGACAACGCTTACTTCAAATACGCCATTATTTACAACTATAAAAGCGTGACGGTTTTGCACGGGTTCCATGCTTTACAATTAATTCTCAGCTGACTGATCCCATTAAAACGGCTATAATACCACGGATAAACGTAACACCCTATGATCCAAGCAGGCCTTTTGAATTGACGAGAAGACAGTAAACTATTAAAATTTTGTTTGCGAGCACTTAAAACAAGCAACAGGCACAAACGCTTCAAGGAGCGGGATTAAGTTTACAAAATCCCGTCTTAACTGAAGGAAAATTATATGCAGCCTTGTTAAGAATAACTAAATCAACTAATGTTTTTGTGTCCCTTAAAGAAAATGAGAAAAAAAAGTACATGAAGACTATATTCTTACATCAAATGTCATTTACACTGAATTATGCTCTGAAAAGAATTCTGTTGAAAATTGTATGCATAGAAATGTACGGTAAGTTAATGATTATTTTTCCACATCGTTCGGTTCATTTTTAAAGACGTTTTCTCTCCGTTCCCACTACTACCCTTATCCCAATGACTAAACTTATTCCAAATATTGTCATTATTTGGAACCATAGAAGTGCGGAAGTTTCACACGGGTCCCCCGCTTAATATAAGTTTGAAGTGCCAACGTGCATGAATAGGGCGCTACAGGTTGGAGCTCGTTTTCTCATACCTCATCCTGAGAGCAGCAGGCCAGGAGTCACTGCTGGCGCCGTGCCAGCGGCCGCTGCTGCTATGCAGGCTACCCTTCAAAGTCGTTTCGTCACCTGGCGCCTGACATTAAGAGCGTTGACAGAAATTAAGCGCCTTCGTGACGGTCCGTCCCACAGTACTAAGCGAATGGCCCGTTGTTCGATTCTGTCTGGCGAGAACTGCAGCTTTGCAATACTCATACACTGAAGCGCCGAAGAAACTGGTATAGGCACGCGAATGCAATTACAGAGACATGTAAAGGCAGAATTCGGTGCTGCGGTAGTCAACGCCGATAGAAGACAACAAGTGTCCGGCGCAGTTGATAGATCAGTTACCGCTGCTACAATGGCAGATTATCAAGATTTAAGTGAGTTTGAACGTGGTGATATAGTCGGCGCACGAGCGGTGGGACACAGCATCTCCGAGGTAGCGATGAAATGGGGATTGTCCCGTACGACCATTTAGCAAGACTACCATGAATATCAGGAATCTGGTAAAACATTAAATATCCGACATCGCTTCTGCCGGAAAAAGATACTGCAAAAACGGGGCAGCAACGACTGAAGAGAATCGTTCAACGTGACAGAAGTGCATCCCTTCTGGAAATTGCTGCAGATTTCAGTGCTCCGACATTAACAAGTGTCAGCGTGCGAACCATTCAACGAAACATCATCGACATTTGCTTTCAGAGCGGAAGGCCCACTCGTGTGGCCTTGATGACTGTACGACACAAAGCCTTAGACGTCGTCTGGGCCTGTCACCACCGACATTGGATTGTTGATGACTGGAAACATGTTGCCTGGTCGGACGAGTCTAGTTTCAAAGTGTATCGAGTTGATGGGCGTATACGGGTATGGAGACAACCTCTTGAATCCATGGACCATGCATGTCAGCAAGGTACTGTTCAAGCTGGTGGAGGCTCAATAATGGTGTGGGGCGTGTGCAGTTGGAGTGATATATCGCCCTTGTTACGTCTACATAGGACTCTGACAGGTGACAAGTACGTAATCACCCTGTCTGATCACCTGCATCTATTCATATCTATTGTGCATTCCGACGAACGTGGGCAATTCCAGCAGGACAATGAGACACCCAAACACCCAGGATTGTTACAGAGTGTCTTCAGGAACACTCTTCTGAGTTTAAAAACTTCTGCTGGCCACCAAACTCCGCAGACACGAATATTCAAAAGTGTTCAAATGTGTGTGAAATCTTAAGGGACCTAACTGCTAAAGCCATCAGTCCCTAAGCTTACACACTACTTAACCTAAAGTATGCTAAGGACAAACACACACACTTCTATGCCCAAGGGAGGACTCGAACCTCCCCCGGGACCTGCCGGATTTATGGACAGCCCTGCAGGATTAATGGTGATTTATGATGTCAAGCAGTACTTAAGATATTAGTCGATGCATGCCACGTGTTTTGCGACACTTTTACGTGCTCGCGGGGGCTCTACACTGTGTTAGGCAGATGTACCAGTTTCTTAGGCTCTTCAGTGTAATTAATCTGTAACAGATATTCCAGCTTTCGTTCGCCTGTATCTAATAAGAGAACTGTACCAAAAGCAATGCAGAAATGGTCGTTATTTCCTTATCAATTGATGAAGCCCGTGTGAACTGCGGATGTATGCACAGGGAGCGAGAGTTTTTCTAACTTCTAAAGAAATGAGACAGCAGTTGTAAGAGTTACATAAGATGGAATAGAGGCATTAATTGAGAAGGGAGAGAGACGGGACTTCTGCATATTACCCATGTTATTCAATCTGGACATTCAACAAGTAGCACAGCAAACCAAAGAGAAGTTTGGAAGGGGGATTAAAGTCCATGGTTAAGAAACCAAAATTTTGATGATTATTGAAGAAATTATTATTCTGTCAGAGACAGCAAAGGACTTTGAACAGCAGGTGAATGGAATGGATAGTGTTTTGTAAATATAAGATGAACATTATAAAAGGTAAAATGATGGTAATGGAATGAAACTGAATTAAATGAGGCAATGTAGGACAAATTGCACCAGGAAATGAGACATACACTGCACTGGACGCATTTCGATGTTTCTTATTCTTTAAGTATCTCGTCTTCCAAGAACACTGGCGATCAGTAACATGACCTGTTGTTCGTCCGTCCTCACTGTAAATTACTGTCTCAATTTCTTTATCCAGAATAATCCTCTATGTTCCGGACCACGTCCGGCGTCAATCTACAATTGAATTATTACTTTCAACGGGTGGTATTTGTAGCTGCACATTACGGGGGCAAAGAATTCGAGATTTCCTATGTTGACAGTACTGAACACTTCTAAATCCTTTTTCATACGTTCTGGACCACTACTGCCGTCAATCTTCCCTTGAAGTTCTAGTGTCAACGGGTGGTATTTGTTGATACACGTTATACGGGCAAAGTATTAGAGATTTTAATAGTACTGAGAATTTCGAAATCCTTGTTCATACGGTGCAGTACCGTCACATTTTTGTCTTTATCTGGCGATGGTATCCTTAATAATCTTCGATACACCCACATTTCAAATGCCTCCTATTTTTTATCTAACACGTTATGGAAACTGAAGGTGGAGGTGTGATAAAGGAAAAGAAAGGGAACTCATGAGGTCATCTGCATCAGGACTTTGTTGTTGTTGTGGTCTTCAGTCCTGAGACTGCTTTGATGAAGCTCTCCATGCTACCCTATCCTGTGCAAGCTTCTTCATCTCCCAGTATTTACTGCAACCTACATCCGTCAGAATCTGCTTAGTGTACTCATCTCTTGGTCTTCCTCTACGATTTTTACCCTCCACGCTGCCCTCCAATACTAAATTGGTGATCCCTTGATGCCTCAGAACATGTCCTACCAACCAGTCCCTTCTTCTAGTCAAGTTGTGCCACGAACTCCTCTTCTCCCCAGTTCTATTCAATACCTCCTCATTAGTTATGTGATCTACCCATCTAATCTTCAGCATTCTTCTGTAGCACCACATTTCGAAAGCTTCTATTCTCTTCTTGTCTAAACTTTTTATCGTCTACGTTTCACTTCCATACATGGCTACACTCCATACAAATACTTTCAGAAACGACTTCCTGACACTTATATCTATACTCGATTGTAAGAAATTTCTCTTTTTCAGAAACGCTTACCTTGCCTTTGCCAGTCTACATTTTTTATCTTCTCTATTTCGACCATCATCAGTTATTTTGCTGCCCAGATAGCAAAACTCCTTTACTACTTTTAGCCTCTCATTTCCTAATCTAATTCCCTCAGCATCACCCGACTTAATTCGACTACATTCCATTATCCTCATTTTGCTTTTGTTTGTGTTCATCTTATATCCTCCTTTCAACACACTGCCCATTCCGTTCAACTGCTCTTTCAAGTCCATTGCTGTCTCTGACAGAATTACAATGTCATCGGCGAACCTCAAAGTTTTTATTTCTTCTCCATGAATTTTAATTCCTACTCCGAATTTTTCTTTTGTATCCTTAACTGCTCGCTCAATATACAGATTGAATAACATCGGGGAGAGGCTACAACCCCGTCTTACTCCCTTCCCAACCACTGCTTCCCTTTCATGCCCCTCGACTCTTATAACTGCGTTCTGGTTTCTGTACAAATTGTAAATAACCTTTCGCCACCTGTATTTTACCCTTGCCACCCTCAGAATTTGAAAGATAGTATTCCAATCAACATTGTCAAAACCTTTCTCTAAGTCTACAAATGCTAGAAACTTAGGTTTACCTTTCCTTAATCTTTCTTCTAAGATAAGTCGTAAGGTCAGTATTGCAGGACTTTACATAACATTTATCACACCTGCGGATACCTTTTTATAATATGCATCAGAGCATGGAACTTCCACGTAGTGTCTATTATTTCACGGCATATCCAAAAGAACAGACACCACGCATTCATATGACTGTGCCGCTCGATAGGCTATGAATCGACCTCGTCCAGTGTGGGTGACCTTGTGGATGACATCGGAAGTTCACTGAGGCTTTTTGCAGATGATGCTGTGGTGTATCGAGTGGTTGTAACAATGGAAAATTGTACTGAAATGCAGGAGGATCTGCAGCGAATAGACGCATGGTTCAGGGAATGGCAATTGAATCTCCATGTAGACAAGTGTAATGTGCTGCGCATAATAGCAGGTCAGCAACTGGAAGCAGTTAATTCCATAAATTATCTGGGACTACGCATTATGAGTGATTTAAAATGGAAATATCATATAAAGTTGATCGTTGGTAAAGCAGACGCCAGACTGTGATTCATTGGAAGAATCCTAAGGAAATGCAATCCGAAAACAAAGGAAGTAGGTTACAGTACGCTTGTTCGCCCACTGCTTGAATACTGCTCAACAGTGTGGGATCCGTACCAGATAGGATTGATAGAAGAGATAGAGAAGATCCCACGGAGAGCAGCGCGCTTCGTTACAGGATCATTTAAGAATCGCGAAAGCGTTACGGAGATGATAGATAAACTCCAGTGGAAGACTCTGCAGGAGAGATGCTCAGTAGCTCGGTACGGGCTTTTGTTAAAGTTTCGAGAACCTTCACCGAAGAATCAAGCAGTATATTGCTCCCTCCTACGTATATCTCGCGAAGAGACCATGAGGATAAAATCAGAGAGATTAGAGCCCACACAGAAGCATACCGACAATCCTTCTTTCCACGAACAATACGAGACTGGAACAGAAGGGAGAACCGATAGAGGTACTCAGGGTACCCTCCGCCACACACCGTCAGGTGGCTTGCGGAGTATGGATGTAGATGTAGATGTAGATGGACAATCACGTTCGACCTCCTGCGGGAATCTCAAAGTAGCGAGCATGGAGGAAGTGGACTGGGACTGAGGGTAGTGCCTCTAGGTGGGAATCTGGATGGGCTGAGAGACGTACCGAGACAGTCAGCGCAGCTGCGATAGACACGGTGTCCAGGTGGCGCAGCGGGTAGCAGAACTGCGTAGGAACCAGGAGATTCCGGCTTCGAACCCCGGCCCAGCACACATTTTCACTCAAAGTTGCTGACTTCCCTTAGAGTTCCGATGCAGATGGCATCTTGGGTTCCTTCCCCTTCCTTTCCTTCCTACCCTTCCACCTTCAGTTTACATAAAATGTGACACAGATGCGGATTCCGCGTAGTGTCTTCATGCATTCATAAATTCTAACCAAGATTCAAGTAGGTGTTTGTAACTCAGCTCCATAGAGTAGGATACTGAACACGTACCGTCGAAGTAGTCCAGAGTGAAGAGTGGTACTTATTCCAAGGCTAATAACAACTTTCTTCGTTTTCTGGAAAGAACTTCTGGCCTGTTCAATTCTGCAGCAAATTTCTTGAGAAAAGTCCCAGTTACCGTTGAATGGACACTCCCAACTATTACTGCTTAAGCGGAAAAATAACTGATGATGGTTAGAAGTAAGGAATAATGTCATTTACTTAGCTTTCTCTATCGCAATGAACATATTTGTGCATCAAAATGCCAAATGGGTATGTTGTGTGTATTTTTTGGGCGTCGGAGGTTCGAGTCCTCCCTCGGGCGTGGGTATGTTTATTGTCCTTAGTGTAAGTTACTTTAAGTTAGCTTAATTAGTGTGTAAGCCTAAAGACCGATGACCTCAGCAGTTTGGTCCCATAGAACTTACGACAAAATTGCAAATATTCGTTTTTGGAAACAAACTTGTTCCATTCATCCATGGTACTTGGTGTTGACAACAGTAATGCTCTCTTTACTCTTCTCCCTGAAGCGTGCACAGTAGCATTCAGTACTGCCTCCAATTTGTATAAACAGAAGCAAAAAAATTATTACTCCATAGCGAGCCACTGAAGACCACAAGTCCCTGATACCAGATACTCAGAAAACATCCATAAAGAATATCCAGTATTTTGTAGCGGCATTTGTTTTCGCCCCGTATTCTGAGCGGCCCGTCCAGCTGCTGTGGCCTCTGTGTGTTCTCTGGAGACTATAACGACTTTAGGGCCGCGAGTTCGCGAAGCAGTGAAGAGTAGCGTTCAAGATGGCATGCGGAAAGCTGTCCTCAAACTGGTCGTGTTTCTCGTCGTGAAGCACTAACGTCATTTTGAACGTCGAGGATACGCGATCAGAAACGAGGTGGTACATCAAACAGAACGTGTTCCTTAGCATGATTTCGTGACTTGCGATCACAGGACTCTTCAAGGGCATTTGCCGGCTCTATCTGTGCTGCAAACTACACGCATTTCTTTGGCCTAAAGCATCTTACTTTTTCAGATATAAACGCAAATTACCTCGCAGCTGCAGTATTTACTGCGGTAATCGTTCGATTCTATTTCATTGCGTCTATGAAGACGCATGTTTGCTCCCTCGTTCACACGTTAGCCGTGTTGTTCTATCTGCGTTATACAATGTACTGAATTGCGAGGGAATCAACCAGTGATGTGGAGAGCAGCCTTGAATTTCCATTGTTCCACGTTTCCTGGCACGGTTACAAAATCGAACAATCACACTTCCAAATGAAGAGCGCTCATATTTATACGTGGGAGGGGACATTAAATGAAAACAAATATGTTTTTAATGTTTTAATTGTACAAAAGGGTCTTAAGACACATTTCTTCCAGCGTATACGAAGTGCACGGCTTCATCTAAAAAAAAAAAAAAAACTTTTGGTCTTATGCGCAGCCTTTCACGCATCGTCTGCAGCCCTCTTCATCAGAACGAAATTTCTTTCCTCCCATCACCTCTCTGAATGGTGCAAACATTTGGTAATCACTTGGTGCGAGCTTTGATGAGTATGGCAGATGTGGCAAGGTATCAGAATGCAAGTCGACGATAATTCCAGGTGTTGTACGGGCAGTATGAGGCCGACTATTGTCATATTGCAAAATGACACCTGTGGCCGAAGGTACACGTCACTTTGACCTAATTGCAAGCCAAATCTGATTTTTTACCATATTCTGAATATGACGCACTGGTGATGGTGTTTCCCCTTATCGCGTATTGTCCCGATAAATCGTTTCCTCCATCTCAAAACAGTGTCAGCAAAACCTTTCATGTAGATGGTTAGAACCGAAACATTTTGGGTTACTGTGATAAGGAGGGACGCCAATCCTTGCTTTCTCGTCTCTCGTAACGATTTTCGTGAAGACGCCATCACCTTCTGCTTCAAAGCATCGCTCTTTTAGTTCTGGAGTGAGCTGCCCTGGCTCCCATCTTGTAGACATTTTGCGGAACTTAAATGCTTCATGTACGATGTGGTATTCTGAGCCATGATCAATGTTCAGTTTGTGTCTGTTCCCTCCACCGTCAAACGACTATTTTCCACCACAGTAGCTTCAACTCTTGCAGTAGACTCTGGTGTCACAAGGCGGTGTGCCTGACCCGGGCACTGAGAGTTTGTCAAAGAAGTCACGTCATTTCCAAACTTTTTACTCCACTCATACACTTGCTGCAGTGACAGACATACATCGCCATACTGGACTTTCATTCGTCGATGGATTTCACTAGGTTTCGTACCCTCACTGCTCAGAACACATATTACTTAGCTTGTCTGTAGTATGGTGCTGCATGTAAATATTCCTTACGTCGCTGCTACCTTATAGAGCAATTGTTCGGAATGTCGATTTTTAATTCAACTTTTAACATTTTCATTTGATTCACCCCGTTAACATCGAATAATCCAGAACATATATCAAATAACGTAATAAGAAAGACGAACAACATTTCAGGAAATGTGAGGGCGAACAAGAAACGTTTCTTGAAGGACGCGAAACGGCATCTTTTCCATTCACAGTCAGCGCCTCCATCCACTAAAATACAGCAGATAGGTTTAATTTAAGTCTACGCCTTTGACCTTATGCTTTCGCAGTTGTTTTCACTGCCGATATGCCATTAACTGACATTTAATTGTAACGAATTATGCGAAAAACGACACGTTTTCAACACATCCTTAACGTGAAGGTGATTTTATTGAAAGCAAGTAAGATCTAAATCTACACCTACATGATTACTCTGCAACTCACAATTACGTTACTGGCAGAGGGTTCAACGAACCACCTTCACGCTATCTCTGTCACGTTCCACTCTGGAGCATCGCGCTGGAAAAACAAACACTTAAATCTTTCCGTGCGAGATCTGATTTCTCTTATTGCACTACGCTGATCATACGTAGATGGGTACCAACAAAATATTTTCGCATTCGGAGGAGAAAGTTAGTGATTGAAATTTCATGAAAAGATTCCGTCGCAACTACAGGCGCTTTTGTTTTAATGATCGTCACTCCAATCCGCGTACCATATCCGTCGCTCTCTCTCTCTCTCTCTTTCGTATTTCGCAATAATACAAAACTTCTTTGAAGTTCTTCGATGTCGTCCATCAATCCCATCTGATGCGGATTCCTCACCTGACAACAATACTCCATGAGAAGACGGACATGTGTAGTGTAAGCAGTTTCTTCAGCTGACTTGTTGCATTTTCTCAGTGTTCTGCCAATATTCTCAGTCTTTTGTTTTCTTTCCCCACAGTATTATCTATGCGATTGTCCCAGTTTCAGTTATTCGTAGATGTAATCCCTAAGTATTAAGTTGAATTTACAGCCTTTAGATTTTTGTGCTTTATCCTACATCCGAAATTTAGCGGATTCCATTTAATACTAACGTGTGTGACTTCATACTTTTAATTATTTAGAGTCAATTGCCGCTATTTATTTTGATCATCTGATGACTGCACAAGACGGTAAATGACAACATCTTCTACTAACAGTGTAAGAGGGCTGCTCAGATTGCCTCATGAATCGATTATGCAAATCAGGAACAGCAGAGGCTTATAACACTTCCTTGGGAAAAGAAAAATATTGCTCCTGTCTTACTCTCTGACTTTCCATCAGTTACTGCAAACTGTAGCCTGCCTGACAGGACATCACAAATCCAGCCGCATAACTAAGATGATGCTCCATAGACACAGAATTTGATTAGAAGACACTTGTGAGGAACGGTGTCTAAAGCTCCTGGAAATCCAAAAATATGGAATCAGTTTGACTTGAGCTGTCGATAGCACTCATTACTTCGTGACAATTCAGAGCTAGTTGGGTTTCACAAGGACGATATTTTATGAACCATTTTCTTCAACTGTGCTCGAACACAGTGTATGTTCGAAAATTTTACAACACATTGATGTCCACATCATAACTCTGGGATTTCCAAATGGAGTTGAAAAAATATTTGAGACCCATACACTTGCCGTTTGTTGCAACACATAAAACAACTTAAAAAGATTTATCTACATTTTTTTCCGAATGATTCCCTTAGTTTTCTTTCACGTGCTAAGTAATTACCAGAAATGAGTAATAAAAGGTACCTAAGCATCTGGGCTGGCTTTCTTTCATCTTTGATAGTTAAGTAATAAGTAAAGAGACTTTATAGCCACCTAAGTTACGTAGTAACCCATAACGGCAATTAACAATTGTGTAACAGGGAATGACAGAGTTAGTTGCCGCTAGAGAAGAGTCAAAGAAACTGGTATACCTGCCTAATGTCGTGTAGCGGCCCCCAGAGTACGCAGTAGTGCCGCAACACGACGTGTCATGGACTCGACTTATGTCTGAAGTAGTGCTGGAGGGATCTGAGACAATGAATCCTGCAGCGGTGTCCATATATCCGTAAGAATACGAGGGGGCGAAGATCTCTTCTGAACAGCACGTGGCAAGGCATCCTAGATATGTTCAATAATGTTCATGTCTGTGGAGTTTGGTGGCCACCGAAGTGTTTAAACGCAGAAGAGTGTTCCTGGAGCCACGCTGTAGCAATTCTCGACGTGTGGGGTGTCGCATTTTCCTGCTGGAATTGCCCAAGTCCGTCGGAATGCGCAATGGACTTGACTGGATGCAGTTGATCGGACAGGATGCTTACGTACGTGTCACCTGTCAGCGTCGCATCTACACGTATCAGAGCTCCCATGTCACTCCAGCTTCACAAGCACCACACCATTACAGGAACTCCACTAGCTTGAACACCTCCTGCTGACATGCAAGTGCCATGAATTCATGAGATAGTCTCCATACCGGTACATGTCCATCCACTCGATACAATTTGAAACGAGACTCGTCCGACCAGGCAACACATTTGCAGCCATCAACCGTCCAATGTCGGTGTTGACGGGCGCAGGCGAGGCATAAGATTTTGTGTCGTGCAGTCATCAAGGGTACAGAGAGTGGGCCTTCGGCTCCGAAAGCCAATACCGATGATGTTTCGTTGAATGGTTCGCACTCTGACACTTGTTGACGATCGAGCGTTGAAATCTGCAGCAAGTTGCGGAAGGGTTGCACTTCTGCCACGTTGAACGATTGATTCTCTTTAGCCGTCGTTGGGTCCGTTCTTACACGATCTTTTTCCGGCAGTATCGATGTCGGATATTTGATGTTTTACCGGATTCGTGATATTCACGGTACACTCGTGAAATAATGGTACGGAAAATAACCACTTCATCGCCAGCTCGGAGGTGCTGTGTCTCATGGCTCGTGCGCCGACTACAACACCACGTTCAAACTCGCTTAAATCTTGATACGCTGCCATTGTAACAGCAGTAACAGATCTAACAAATGCGCCAGACACTTGTAGTCTCGTATACGCGTTGCCAACTGTAGCATCGTATTCTTTCTGTTTACATATCTATGTATTTGAATATGCTTGCCTACAGCAGTTTCTTTGGCACTTGAGAATAGTTGGAGGCAGCTGACAGAGCTGCATTTTTTTTTTTTTTTTTGGTATCGGCGAGTACAGCTGGGAGATGCGTCGATCGCGATGTGCCAACGTCAAATCTGAGGCGGGATTAACACTTCTCGGAAGGCATACGAACCCACCTGAGCTGTCACAAAAGTGACGGCTGCACCGCACTGTGGAGACCGGCGCTATTCATCGCCTTAGATGGCTTCGGATCCTTGGAAGGCCGTGTGCCGCCACGCAGCAGAACCTTGGCCGGCACCTTGCATTTTGCTACGGGACGTTTTTTCCGTCTCGGCGCGGAGCTGTTCACGAGGTCAGGAGGTCACGCGTGTCTATCTGGCGCCTACGTAACACTATCGCTCTGGGGAGGAAAGCATTGTTTGCCTTGGGGGAGTCATTGTTGCGCGTTTCTCTGGCACTAAAGTGCGCGTCATTTGTGTTGGCGGCCGAGTTTAGGTTCGTTCTGCGCATCTGACGTCACAAAACACAGTCAGCCAATGAACAGAGAACGACGTTGCCAGATCTCGAATGCAGTGCAGAGCACGAACGAGTGTCCTCAGTTTTAGACACGTTCAGTCATAAATAAAGTAATAGAACAAAAGCAATGTCTTGATAGCAGACTTTCTTTTATAGAATATTTGGAAAATGCATTCTTTGCACCAATTGCTTCATATTCTATTAATTAATCAAACCAAACAAGCAATAAGACTCCTAATTCAGGTGATAGCAAGGAAAGGTGTTTGTATCAATCTCATGAACCGCTTTTTCGCAATAAAGAACAGAGGTAATTGTTTATTTCCTATTGTACTTCGACGAAGCGTGAGTAATTCATAGTCACACCAACAGTGTTTGTCAGTATTTTGCGTGACGTGTTACAATCCTCCTCTGGAATTTTATTGTCGGACGAGCTGCGTTAGTGTAACGGTTAAGGTATTGAGTTCAAACCTTGTGTGGTGCTCTATATTTTTTTTATTTAAAAACAATATTGAAGTGCCTTACTTCACGAATTTTATTCGTTTGAATGCAATTTTTTGATATTTCTAGTGCTTTGTCTATTCATTAACCCTTTCGCTGCTGCCGACACGTGCTCCCCGCATTCCGCGCTGTGCGAGATTTCGTCATCACTGCACTGCTCGCCTGTGCAGACGCATGGTGTTCCCAATGCTTTGACACACTTGTGATTCGATTTCACAAAAACTATTTGGCCCAAAAATTTGATTTTAACATGTCTTCTTGACTGATACCTTCCCCCCATAAATGACTTCGATGTTCAATGCAGTTATTGTGCAGCATTAAATGTAGTAAACCATTGCACGAAATTCTGATGAGTTTGCTTTAAAATAAAGCCAAATGTGCCCGGTGTAAATAAAACTTTTGTTACAGTCGCAAAAGATGGAATATTTCTCAATATTACATACGACACCTATGTGGTACTTAAATTGAATGAGATATTGTTACACAGTTAATTTTATATGAAATTTAGGTATCTTGTCCACATTTCATTCTCAACATTGTGGCAACTAAAATCGACCATACGGAAAGTGTACGCTATGGACTTTTACCTCTGCAAACTCTTCGAAATTTCGTGCAATAGTTTACTATATTTAATGCTTCATAATAACTGCGTTAAACATCGAAACAAAATTAAGTCATTTATGGTGGGAGGGTATCAGTCAAGAAGATGTGTGAAAATCTAATTTTTGGGCCAAATAGTTTGTGTGGAATCGAATGATAAGAGTGTCAAGCAGCCGGAACACCATGTGTCTGCACAGGCGAGCAGTGCAGTGGCAAAATCGCGGGGAGCACGTCTGTGTAGCAGCGAAAGGGTTAATGCGGCCGTGGTGGCTTTACTTCACAAACAGCGCGCTCCCCCATAAACGTATGCTTGCTAACTACGCTATACAATGGCGCTGCTTCTCTTGGCGCGTGCGTTGTGTGCAACTGGCAACGCAGCAATCGCCCGCGTCTGGGCGTGCATACGCGAGCCGCCAAGATAAAAGAATTGAACTATAGGGTAGCGTGAGAAATAAATGCCTGCAATAACATTTCTGACGCAGGACGACTTCCGCGCGCGAGTGGGAGGATTTCTCTTGACGTCAGAACTCGTTGTGGGGGTGTGCATATCACGTCGGACTCACTTTTGCCAGGCGCACTGCAGTAACTCAATGCGCTATGGACTGAACAAGTCGTTGGATGTTCCCTGCAGAAATACTGAGCTATGGTTCCTCTACAGTCGTCCATACTTTCGAGAAGTGTTGCTGGCTCAGGATTTTGTGCACGAACTCACCTCTCGATTATGTGCGATAAATGTTCGATGAAATTCATGTCTGGCGTTCAGGGTGGCAAAATCTTTCGCTCAAGTTGTCCAGAATGTTCTTCAAACCAATCTTGAACAATTGTGGCCCGATAACATAGGGCATCATTCACAAGCATCCCACCATTGTTTGGGAACACGAAGTCAGTAAATAGCTGCAAATGACCTCCAAGTACCCGAACATAACGATTGCCACTCAATGATCGGTTCAGTTGGACCAGAGGGCCCAGTTCATTCCATGTACACACAGCCCACAGCATTATGGAGCCACCACCAGTTTGCACAGTGTGTCGTTATCAGCTTTGGTCAACGTGTTTGTGGGCTCTGCGCCATACTCGAATCCTACCATCGGGCCTTACCAACCAAAATCAGGGCTCATTTGACCAGGCCATGGTCCTCCACAGCCCTAGAGTGCAACCGATATGGTCACGACCCCAGGAGAGGCGACGGAGGCGATGTCGTTCTGTTAGCAAAGGCATTAGCGTCCGTCGTCTGCTTCCTCACTGCCATAGCCTATCAACGTCAGCTTTCGCCACACTGTCCTGACGGATACGTTCGTCGTACCTCCAACAATGATTTCTGTGGTTATTTCACGAAGTGTTGCTTGTCTGTTAGTACTGACAAACGCCGCTGCTCTCGGTCGTTAAGGCCATCGACCACTGCCTGGTCCGTGCTAAGAGGTAATCCCTGAAATGTATTCTCAGTACAGTCTTTGCACTGTGGATTCTGGAATATTTAATTCTATAACGATTTCTGGAATGGAGTGTCCCCTGCATCTAGCTTCAACTACGATTCCACCTTCAAAGTCTGTTAATTCCCTTCGTGTGGGCATATTAAGTCCCAGCGTACGGGCATCAGAAAGCTTTTCACATGAATGATGTGAGTGTAAATGACAGCGATGTGCACTTATACAGATGGCGGCACTATCGCGCACACAAGCCATAAGATGGCAGTCCATTGGTGGAGCCACCCCATGGCTTTTGTCACCTCACAAGGGAACCGCCCCATCGCACCCCCTCAGATTTAGTTATAAGTTGGCACAGTGGATAGGTCTTGATAAACTGAACACAGATCAATTGAGAAAACAGAAAGAAGTTGTGTGGAACTGTGAAAAAATAAGCAAAATATACAAACTGAGTAGTCCATGGGCCACATAGACAACATCATGGGTAGTGGGAGCTCAGGAGCGCCGTGGTCCCTTGGTAGCGTGAGGAGCTGCAGAGCGAGAGGTCTTTGGTTCAAGTCTTCCCTTGAGTGAAAATTTTTATTTTTGCATAGTTATTATCTGTCCGTTCGTTCATTGACGTCTCTGTTCACTGTAATAAGTTTAGTGTCTGTGTTTTGCGACCGCATCGCAAAACCGTGCGATTAGTAGACGAAAGGACGTGCCTCTCCAATGGGAACCGAAAACATTTGATCGCAAGGTCATAGGTCAACCGATTCCTCCTCAGGAAAACAAATCTGATATATTCTATACGACAGTGGTGACGGCATGTGCGTCACATGACAGGAATATGTTTCGACCCACCTAACTTGTACACTTGGCGAATGGGTAAAAAGATTCTTCTACCTTGCCCGATTTAGGTTTTCTTGTGGATGTGATAATCACTCCCAAAAAAGTGATGAAAACATAAGAGTTTGTCACATAAACTGAAAATAAAAAATTAAACTTTTCACTCGATGGAGGATGTGAACTAAGGACCTTTCGTTCCGCAGCTGCTCACGTTACCACGAGACCACGGCGCTCCTACGTTCACAGTCTCCTTGATGTTGCCTATCTTCCCATGAACTACTCAGTTTGTATATTTTGCTTATTTTTTCACAGTTCCACACAACTTCTTTCTGTTTTCTCAATTGATCTGTGTTCAGTTTTTCAAGGCCTATCCACTGTGACAACTTATAACTAAATCTGAGGGGGGTGTGATGGGGAGGTTCCCTTGTCAGTGTCATTTTGCCGTTGGCGCGAACTGTGCGAGCCGTTTGGCGACAGGGGACGACAATTTTTGGCGTCGCTCCACATGGTGCTGAGAAGGGAAGGAAGGGAAGATTTTTAGTGGGAACAGCAGAGGTCCGAATTTTTTTTCCCACTCATCTCGCTGCGAAGTTTCACTGGTTGCGGTCTTCGAAGTTGCGCATCTTCGAGCAAACCCTACATCAATCGTTGAGCATTACGTTGGTGAGAATATCTGCAACCGTTGTGTACTAGGAACCTTTCTTTCAGCAGTGAGTACGTCTGACTTGCATCTCTTGTTTCTTAGCCAATGTATGCCGTATTGAAATTCCAGCTACAGGTTCACAATCTATATCAGGTATCGTCTGTTGTGATTATTTTGTAAGACTATCCGCGTCCACTTAAATAGCTATGCCAACTTTCAATATTGTCTATGACCGTGTATTATGTTTCGTGTTTGTTTTTCATTTTTGACCACTGTTCTATTTCCGTGTATTCAAATGTTCTATTTCACAATAAACGAAGTCCGAGGAAAGACATGCATCATTTCAGTAGCTTTTTATTTCTGTTCTTTTACGGATTTATTAATTTTCTTTTAAGCTGGGGATAAGTTAGGAGCGCAAGATACTTATAATAAATCATTCAATTTAAGGGCGCTGCTGGGGGCCATAGGTTGATTGTTAGAATTCCGTTGTGTTGATATTTCCACAGAGTGACGTAAGGGTGGTTATGACGTGGGCAGGTATCCCAGTAATGTAAATTGTACTTCAGCTCTTACGACTTGCAAACACCCGTAGATATTTTTGTATGACTGTCCATCAAGAGAGAGCCCAGTGCATGATGTGGAATGCGGAAATAAAATACCCATTGTTGTCCAAATAAATTTCTGATGTGAATTTCAAAGGGAGCCACTAAACGTTACAGTGGTTATACTAGTCACTGAGAGTGTAAACAGACAATCAGGTTCTGACAGAAAACGCAGTAGAGGAGATCAGAGAGACTTTCCAGAAACGCCCATCAAAGTCAGAATGCCGTACATCACGAGAGCTATATATCCTCTGCTCAACAGTTCACGAGTTGCTGCATGAACAACTTGCACGCTTATAGAATTCAAATTGTACAGGCACTGAAGTGAAGCGAATAGAAGCATCGCCACGAATTTTCTACTGTAACCGAAAAATACCATGAATGTAACAGGAAAGAAGCACGTACCAACTACATACCAACTGCAAACGACAAGACATGCGGCACAGGCTTAAGAAATTAAAATGAAGTTATAAAAGCCATAAAATACCAGTTTGTTAACCTGAAAAGTAGCTTACCATGTAAGTGCCCAGCCTGCCGCATGTCGTGAAAGCCCAGCAGCACCGTTCAGCGGTCTGCAGCACAAACCGCAATGAGACTCCCTTTTACACACATACGTCAGATAGTGGTCGCCACAGGAACTCATACCGAGGGCACCCCTTCGTTTCTGCCCAATGGCCACCCGCTATTAACAGCGTTAGTATCATCTGCACTTATTGTACTTACGCATGGTATTACCTATGATAGGCCTGATACAGAGCAAAGAATAAAGCATGACATGCAATGTACTGGGTGATCAAAAAGTAAGTATAAATTTGAAAACTTAATAAACCACGGAATAACGTAGATACAGAGGTAAAAATTGACACACATGCTTGGAATGACATGGGGTTTTATGAGAACAAAAAAAAAAAAGACAAAGTCACGTGAAAGATCTCTTGCGCGCGTCGTTTGGTGATGATCGTGAGCTCAGCCGCCACTTTCGTTATGCTTGGCCTCCCAGGTCTCCAGACCTCACTGCGTGCGATTATTGGCTTTGGGGCTGCCTGAAGTCGCAAGTGTATCGTGATCGACCGACATCTCTAGGGATGCTGAAAGACAACATCCGACGCCAATGCCTCACCATAACACCGGACATGCTTTACAGTGCTGTTCACAACATTTTTCCTCGACTACAGCTATTGTTGAGGAATGATGGTGGACATATTGAGCATTTCCTGTAAAGAACATCATCTTTGCTTTGTCTTACTTTGTTATGCTAATTATTGCTATTCTGATCAGATGAAGCGCCATCTGTCGGACGTTTTTGGAACTTTTGTATTTTTTGGTTCTAGTAAAACTCTATGTCATTCCTAGCGTGTGTGTCAATTTCTACCTCTCTATCTACATTGTTCCGTCATTTATTCAGCTTTCAAATTTATACTGACTTTTTGATCACCCGGTATAATTCAACTGTCAAGAAATAAGAGTAAAAATGCTTGATACTTCATAAATTTGCTGGATTTTTTACATGGGTAATACGACTTTGTCGTACGTAGTCAAGAATCAGGGTAAGAACTGATGTTCACGTTTGTATGGGCCCTTTTCATGTTAATTAACTTCATGAATCATCCCTCTTAACTTTGCTTCTTTTTTGTAACGCCTGAAGATGGGAGTTAAATCTACAACTACATGGTTACTCTGCAATTCACACTTCAGTGCCTGGCAGAGGGTTCATCGAACCATTTTCATACTACTTCTCTACCATTCCATTCTCGAATGGCGCGTGGGAAAAAGGATAACCTAAATCTTTCCGTTCGAGCTCTGATTTCTCTTATTTTATTATGCTGATCATTTGTAACTACGTAGGTGGGTGTCAAAAAAATATTTTTGCATTCGCAAGAGAAAGTCGGTTATTGGAATTTCGTAAAAAGATCTCGCCGCAAAGAAAACCGCCTGTGTTTCAGTGACTGCCACCCCAACTCACGTATCATATCCGTGACACTCTCACCCCTCTTACGCGATAACACGAAACGGGCTGCCCCTCTTTGCACCCTTTCGATGTCCTCCGTCAATCCTACCTGGTAAGGATCCCACACCGCGCAGCAATATTCCAGCACAGGACGGGCAAGTGTAATGTAGGCTGTCTCTTTAGTGTGCTTGTCGCAGATTCTAAGTGTTCTGCCTTCCCCACAGTATTATTTATGTGGTCTTTCCAATTTAAGTTGCTCGTAATTGTAATTCCTTGGTATTTAGTCGGATTGACAGCCCATAGATCTGTGCGATTTGTCGTATACCCAAAATTTATGGTTCAAATGGTTCAAATGGCTCTGAGCACTATGGGACTTAACAGCGGTGGTCATCAGTCCCCTAGAACTTAGAACTACTTAAACCTAACTAACCTAAGGACATCACACACATCCATGCCCGAGGCAGGATTCGAACCTGCGACCGAAGCGGTCACGCGGTTCCAGACTGAAGCGCCTAGAACCGCACGCCACACCGGCCGGCTCCAAAATTTATGAGATTTCTTTTAGTACCCATGTGGATGACTTAGCACTTTTATTTGTTTAGTGCTAATTGCCACTTTTTTTCGCACCATCTGGAAATTCTCTCTAGATAATTTTGCAATTGGAATTGATCGTCTGATGATTCTACTAGACGCTAAATTACAGCATCATCTGCAAACGATCTAAGGGGGCTACTCAGATTATCACCTACATCATTCATGTAAATTAGGAACAGCACTACGTTGTGGAACGCCAGATATCACTTCCGTTCTACTGGATGATTTACCGTCTATCACTGCGAACTGTGACCTCTCTGAGAGGAAATCACGAATCCGTTCACACAACTGAGACGATACTCCGTATGCTCGCAATATGATTAATAGTCGCTTGTGAGGAACGGTATCAAAAGCCTTCTGAAAATCTAGGAATATGGAATCGACCTGAGATCCTTTGTCGACAGCATTCATTACTTTATGGGAATAAAGATCTAGCTCAAACCAGGGTCATATGTACGATTTTATGCAAATAAAGGATTTGTCGACTACAAATGGAGCGGATTTATTTATCATCAAAACTTTTAGCAGTAGTTGTGGATATCCTGCAAAGAATATATGTTGTTTTTGGGAAATGTCGTTTTCTCCGACAAAGTAAAGTTCCACACATTTACGAGGCTTGTACAGAAAGTAATGTACAGCATTTTTTTTCTCAGTCGAAAACAGTGCTTCGAATGCAAAACGTTACACTTGTGCCTCTGCTGAGAGGGCGTGCCAAGTTTTCGTCGCTTCGACAGATAACGTAGCTGCAGGACGGTTTTGTAATGGCGTCTGTAGGTGATGTACGTTACAAGCAACGTGCCATCATTGAATTTCTCACTGCATAGAATCAAACTGTGGGGAATATTCACAAAAACTTGTGCAAAGTCTATGGAGCATCTGCTGTCCACAGAAGTACAGTTAGTAGTCGCTGGGCACGGAGGGTGAGGTCATCAGAAGGCAGTTCGGCGGAGCTCCACGATTTGCAGCGGTCGTGGAGACCATCCACGGCTGTCACACATGACATGTTGCAGCGAGCTGATGTTGTCATTCGCGAGGACAGACGCATTACGACTCGAGAAGACATTTTGAGGACGAGGAGGAGGTGATCCACATAGTGAAGCACTGGGTCCGCCACCAGGACGAGGATTGGTACCGACTGGGCATACACACCCTTGTTTTGCGCTGGAGGAAGGCCATGGAATGGGCTGGAGATCAAGTGGAAAAATAGGGTGCGTAGATAAAACACTATTCCTTCGTGTGTGTAATTATCATTATATTGAATAAAGAATTGTTGAAACTAAAAAAATGTGGTACATTACGTTCTGCGCAACCCACGTAGGTAGGTTGATCGGAGCAACAACCTCATCAGTCTTCCGTGACATGTCAGGGACAGCAAAGGAGCCAAAGTGTAGTGAGCACTGATGAAATTCAGGATAGTTGGACTACTTTTCCCCATCGAGTGTTAAAGGGACAGGTGTCAATGGTGTATAAAGTACTCTCCCGCCACACACCGTAAGGCGTCTTGCGGGGTACAGACGTAGATGAAGATGTAGAACCGTAGGTATGGACGTTCTTGAGCAATCTCCAGTCACTCAGCTTCTTCCCCTTAACTCACATGTGACCTTCCAGCAGAATGGTGTATTACTGCATTCTTGTGTACATGTTCGTGACGTCCTGGGCCGAGCATTTCTACAGTGATGGATAGGACGTGATGGACAACCAACGGGACACAACGGTCTCCACCCATAATCTTTCTGGATTTCTTCCTGTGTGGTTATGTGAAAGACATTGTGTACGCCTCATCTTAACGTGACCGTGGCGGTCTCTCCAGAAGAGTTGTGGGTGGAATAGGCACCATCACCCCAGAGATGCCCGTGCGCACATGGGTTCAGCTACAGTACCGTCTAGACATTTTACTGGTCACGAAAGAAGCACAAGTAGAAGTATATTGATATTGCGTATAAAACTTTTTGAGTCTCCTTATGTGAACCCAGGAGCTACAAGAATCTGTTCGTGTATCTCATAGCTTTTTTTTAATTGCTTGTGGAAATCAGTGTGGTTTCATGCGGATACCCTGAAAAAGATGTAACGCAAAATAGGGACTCCTAAATTCGAGTCGCGACGCAGTAAGCGATATTGAATCTCACTGGCTAACGTCCTGCGATCGAAGCAAAACTCTGACGAGTCCGATCCTGCTTTCACGCTTGTGAAGCTGCGAATCTTGAAATTCATGGTTCTGACGTCACAAAACTCTACCAGCTCTACGCCCAACTCCACAGTGCATTTCACGCTGTCCGCACACGGAGCGAGGATGGGACGCTGACGGGAAATCCAACTTCGCGAGACACAGCGGCCGCTCACATGGGTCGTGTTGGCTAACGCGATTTGCGACAGTAGCGTTCTCTAATGGGAACTCAGGACTGTATTTGGTTCTCAAACCATACAGTTTGATTACGAAAATGGACGTGTGTAAAGTCCTACGTTACCGCTATTATGACGCACATTTCCTCGATTGTGCATATGGTTGTCATGTAGCTCTGTCTGTAGCATACATACATAAAGAGTTCAATATCGGTGGAAATGTTGAAAGAAGAAAAGTTTCATTTCCACTCGGTAAGACAATCGTCCTACAATACTCCGCAAAATCAGACACTCATTCCTGCAGAACCAAACTCGGTCCGAACGGTCGCCGGAAGGCCCAACGCTACCGATCGACCGACTACCGTGTCATCAGTCAAATGACGTCATCGGATGCGGATGTGGAGGACCGTGTGGTCAGCACACCGCTCGTGACCTGGAGCCACTACTATTCGGCCAACAGCTCTTCAGTTGACGTTACCTTGCTGAGTACATTCCGATAGGTTAACAACGCATGGCAGCTCAGGTAGTCACCCATCAAAGTGCCTACTACGCCCGACGATGCATAACTTCGGTTATCTGACCGGAAGCTATGTATCCACCGCGGCACGGGTATAACCCACTCCTTGGAGAGGATACACATATATTCACGTAACATAGAATATTTCAAAAATATTTCTATTAATTTGCTAAGAAAGTCCCACAGATGTTTGAAAACGTGCCGGTTAATAAAATGTATTGTACTCTATCTCGTCGGCACACCAACTATGTCACGCTAAAGCTCTGCAACAAACGAGCTCGGGCACGCTTCCGGAAAAAAGAAACAATTTGTACACCTGGAAAGATGACGTCGATTTTGATCCGTTGGTGGAATGTACTACCTGGGGGATTGTCGATGTGCTGATAATGGTTTCAGCGTTGTGCACCAACAGATAGCGCATTGGCATAGCTATCAGCACGCCATCTGTGTCTATCCTTTAATAGGGAATGCTCGCAGACAGAAGGCTCAGTGTGGTTCAAAACGTGGGAACCAAGAAGGCAACCTTGCCATGGAGACGCACTCGTGCTTCCTACAGCCAAATGAGCGTGTGAAATTGTGGCCTTCCGAGCGGCAGAATCATCCTTTCGGAGAAGTGCCATACTACTGGACGTGCTGTGTCAGTGGTCCAATGATGCTAGTATCAGAGGTCACGTGAACATTCACGTAGAGGAGCTTCTGGACGTCCACATAGCACAGACGCTCGTCATAAACGCCGAATTGTAAGGGCAGCAGCAGCAGCAGCAGCAGCAGCAGCAGATCATACAGCTACCGCAACATAGGTAAGGGCTTGTGACCCCAGATGTGTGGACACGAACTGTTGGGAACCAGTTATTAGCAGCGGAGGGGCACGTGCACCTTCAGCCCGTCTCCCATTCATGCCACAGAATCGACATGCAAGGCTGGACTGGTATCGCCAGAGGATCACTTGGAAGATGGAATGGCGCACCGTGTCCTCCAGTGATGAAAACAGATTCTGGAGGCACGTTAGTGATGGTCGTTTGCGCGTACAACGTCTCGTAAAGTGCGTTTGTCCAAGGCAGACTTGCCCACACTAGACGTTATTATCTGGGGTACGAGAAGCTACTACCTTCATTCACCTGGAGAGGATGCCTACCAGCATTCGGTACGTACACATCCGTTCTTTTGCCGTTCTGGCAACGGCAAGGTTACTTAGTGTTCCAACAGGATAACACTTTCCCACACTGTGCCCGTAAAACTCAACGTGCTCTGTAAGACTGCAGCAACTTCTGTGACCAGCACGATCTCCAGACGTGTCGCCAATCGAGCACTTCCTGGATATAATGGGACTGGAATTGACTCGTACAACTCATCAGCCAACAAATCATACAGAACTACGTGAACAGGTCTAGCAGGTGTGCCATAACATATCGCAGGACAGTATTCGCCATCTGTATGGTCAGCTCACTGCTAGAGTCCACTCCTGCATTGCAGCCTGTGGAGGCTACACCACGTTCTAGTGCGGGTGTCTCGCTATGGGTCGATACCTGGTACGCCTGAGCCGTTTGTCCTTTTACTGATATGTAAATGTAATCGTTTCATGTAGTCTGTATGCACTTTGTACCCATAAATCTTGAGTGGCTTGGAAACCTCTAAAAGGGTGAGGTAATTATTTTTCCGGCGGTGTGCTATGTTACGACATTCTTAAGGATTTAATCGTCGATATTTTGTTAACTGGCATACAATTATAACGAATCCTGCTAACAATACTCAAAACGGAGTATCTTCCTAACACGCGAGTTATAACGTGAAAATAACGGAATTCGAATCCTCTTTAACCACCAATATGACGATTCCTGTACCAATAACGACACGGTTTGGAGAACGCGCAATGAGCTGGTGCCTAGAAACAGCAAATATTCATTTACTGTAAGTTATAATACGGGGTGTTACCGTATAACAGTGCAAAAATGTAGAGGGTCAAAGAGGATCCTCCACTGAATAATTAAAGGCAGGGAACCTGGGATCCGAGAAGCCAGCTCCAGGAGATAATAGGAATAAAATCACATTAACAACTTTTAACTGAGAGCCCGCGGCCCAGCGAATGTTGGCTGGAGTGAGGAAGCACGCTTCTGACGTTTGAGCTAAGTACAACTATTGACATGGTAAACACATACCGTTTATTTAACATTTTATGCGAGTCTTTTGCCCTTTTGGGCATTCTGTATTAATGTTGAACCATACCTCTTTAGGGAGTTTGTCGTTTTAGTGTGTTCCGAAGAAAGCGTGGTTATCCGCGCCAAAACCTAGGTAAACATTCGGTTTCTATTTGCAATTGAGGTGGATTCTTTATAATCATTAAAATCACATTACTGTGTACTTTTTTATTTGCATTAGTTGCAGGTAACTGCAATACAATCAATGACACACTGAACGTACCATTTGTACTGTGTCTTACAAAACGACCTGAAATTGACGGCCATCAACATCAATGGAACCATGACATCGGCGAACAAGATTCTGGCGCACATTGAAAAATATCCCTAGTGTGTTTTGAATCATATCACAGGCAGCTACAATTCTGGCAACTAATTCCCTCTCCGTGTCCACTGGGGTCTCATACACAAGTGACTCAAGATACCCCGTAGGAAATAATCAACGGGATTCAGGTCAGTTCACCGCGCAAGCCATGGAAAAGGACCTCTCCTTTCAATCCAGCTGCCAGGAAATACAGATGATAGCGCAGATCCTCAGTGAAGTGAGAGGGTGCACCGTCATGTTGTATACACATCTTCCCATGAGCAGCCAAGTGTATGTTCTCCAACAACTCAGGCAGAACTCTTTGCATGAACCTGAAGTACAGGTGGCCATTCAGACGGTCAGGTAGAAGATTTGGCCCAATGAGACTGTCGCCTACAATTCCGGCCCAGATATTCACAACAAAACATATTTATTGGTGTGACTCGACTACAGCGTGAGGATTTTTCCTCATCTCACACACTGCTGTTCCTGCTGTTCCAAATACCGTCTCGATGAAATGAGGCCTCGTTAGTAAACAGCACGATTTGGGGGAAAAAAAATGGTTCAAATGGCTCTGAGCACTATGGGACTCAACTGCTGTGGTCATTAGTCCCCTAGAACTTAGAACTAGTTAAACCTAACTAACCTAAGGACATCACAAACATCCATGCCCGAGGCAGGATTCGAACCTGCGACCGTAGCGGTCTTGCGGTTCCAGACTGCAGCGCCTTTAACCGCACGGCCACTTCGGCCGGCTTTGGGGGAAATCTGGTGGATCAATCCACTCTCTGGAGTAACAACTGACACAATGCGATCCTTGGTTCAAATGGTTCAAGTGGCTCTGAGCACTATGGGACTTAACAGCTGAGGTCATCAGTCCGCTAGACTTAGAACTACTAAAACCTAACTAACCTAAGGACATCACACACATCCATGCCCGAGGCAGGATTCGAACCTGCGACCGTAGCGGTCGCACGATTTCGGACTGGAGCGCCTAGAACCGCTCGGCCACACCGGCTGGCTGCGACCCTTGGTTCAAAGTCAGTCACAAGCATTGCATGGACTCGCAATGGGTGATATGGGTGTAACTATTGTTCGTAGCCGGCCGCCGTGTCCGAGCGGTTCTAGGCGCCTCAGTCCGGGACCGCGCTGCTGCTACAGTCGTAGGTTCGAATCCTGTCTCGGGCATGGATGTGTGTGTGATGTCCTTAGGTTCTAAGTCTAGGGGACTGATGACCTCATATGTTAAGTCCCATAGTGCGTAGAGCCATTTGATCCATATTGTTCGTAGAGTACTCGCCACACGGTAGTACGCGCAGCGGCCATATCACGTGCAATATGACGAGTGCTTGTAGTGGAGTCCGCTGCAACACGTTCCAGGACCTCATTTTCAAAATCAGGTGTGCGAGTGTGAGTGGTCCTCATAATACCAGGCCCTTCGTTTCTTCTTTCCAATGACACAGTCCCCTGCATTCGCCGATAGAGAGAAATAAACACTCATCGTGACTGATGCTGCCTGTTACGAAATCGTTCTCTGTATAGCCTTTCAGCAGCGAGCGCATTGCAACGTGATTCCCCATACACAAGGAGAATGTCAACTGTACCGGTACTGCTCAATCGTGTTACACTGTTGTCTCTGAATAGCACGGATTAATGAATGGGTCTGTCGTTGATTAATAGCGCGTCCTGTCAAGGGACAGTGTAAATACGATACAACAGAGACACCTTACGATGACTGCCATGTAAATAAACAGCATAGTACATGTCAACTTGTACAGATGTTACTTGTAAATAAGCTGGAAAACAGTAATGCTAGACAGATCGGTAGACAAGTTTACTTCCATATCTAATTAAGCCGACTTCTACGACGCCAGGTTCACTGCCTCAAATTTTTCAGTGTACTGTTACTGTTACATTTTTGCATGCTCTTACGGTAACATCCTGTAAAAAAACTCAGCAAATACGAGCTTCAACTGGAAAGGACAAATAAAATGCGTCGTCTACATCTACATCTACATACATACTCCGCAATCCACCATACGGTGCGTGGCAGAGGGTACCTCGTACCACAACTAGCATCTTCTCTCCCCGTCCCACTCCCAAACAGAACGAGGGAAAAATGACTGCCTGTATGCCTCTGTACGAGCCCTTATCTCTCTTATCTTATCTTTGTGGTCTTTCCGCGAAATATAAGTTGGCGGAAGTAAAATTGTACTGCAGTCAGCCTCAAATGCTGGTTCTCTAAATTTACTCAGTAGCGATTCACGAAAAGAACGCCTCCTTTCCTCCAGAGACTCCCACCCGAGTTCCTGAAGCATTTCCGTAACACTCGCGTGATGACCAAACCTACCAGTAACAAATCTAGCAGCCCGCCTCTGAATTGCTTCTATGTCCTCCCTCAAAACGACCTGATAGGGATCCCAAACGCTCGAGCAGATCTCAAGAATAGGTCGTATTAGTGTTTTATAAGCGGTCTCCTTTACAGATGAACCACATCTTCCCAAAATTCTGCCATTTAACCGAAGACGACTATCCACCTTCCCCACAACTGCCATTACTTGCTTGTCCCACTTCATATCGCTGTGCAATGTTACGCCCAAATATTTAATCGACGTGACTGTGTCAAGCGCTACACTACTAATGGAGTATTCAAACGATATAGGATTCATTTTCCTATTCATCTGCATTAATTTACATTTATCTATATTTAGAGTTAGCTGCCATTCTTTACACCAATCACAAATGCTGTCCAAGCCATCTTGTATCCTCCTACAGTCACTCAACGACGACACCTTCCCGTACACCACAGCATCATCAGCAAACAGCCGCACATTGCTATTCACCCAATCCAAAAGATCATTTATGTAGATAGAAAACAACAGCGTACCCACCACACTTCCCTGGGGCACTCACCAACGAGGACAACGTACTGGGTTCTATTACTTAAGAAGTCTTCGAGCCACTCACATACTTGGGAACCAATCCCATATGGTCTTACCTTAGTGAGGATTCTGCAGTGGGGCACCGAGTCAAACGCTTTCCGGAAGTCAAGGAATATGGCATCCGTCTGATGCCCTTCATCCATGGTTCGCAAGATATAATGTGAAAAGAGGGCGAGTTGCGTTTCACAGGAGCGATGCTTTCTAAAGCCGTGCTGATGCATGGACAGAAACTTCTCTGTCTCAAGGAAATTCCTTATATTCGAACTGAGAATATGTTCGAGAATCCTGCAACAAACCGATGTTACGGATATTGGTCTGTAATTTTGAGGATCCGTCCTTCTACCCTTCTTATACAGGGTGTTAAAAAAAGGTACGGCCAAACTTTCAGGAAACATTCCTCACACACAAAGAAAGAAAATATGTTATGTGGACATGTGTCCGGAAGCGCTTACTATCCATGTTAGAGCTCATTTTGTTACTTCTCTTCAAATGACATTAATCATGGAATGAAAACACACAGCAACAGAACGTACCAGCGTGACTTCAAACACTTTGTTACAGGAAATGTTCAAAATGTCCTCCGTTAGCGAGGATACACGCATTCACCCTCCGTCGCATGGAATCCCTGATGCGCTGAAGCAGCCCTGGAGAATGGCGTATTGTATCACAGCCGTCCACAATACGAGCACGAAGAGTCTCTACATTTGGTACCGGGGTTGCGCATTCGGGAGGACGGCGGCTCAATCCCGCGTCTGGCCATTCTGATTTAGGTTTTCCATGATTTCCCTAAATCGCTCCAGGCAAATGCCGGGATGGTTCCTTTCAAAGGGCACGGCCGACTTCCTTCCCCATCCTTCCCTAATTCGATGAGACCGATGACCTCGCTGTCTGGTCTCCTTCCCCGAAACAACCAACCAACCAACCAACAGGGGTTGCGTAGACAAGAGCTTTCAAATGCCCCCATAAATGAAAGTCAAGAGGGTTGAGGCCAGGAGAGCGTGGAGGCCATGGAATTGGTCCGCCTCTACCAATCCATTGGTCACCGAATCTGTTGTTGAGAAGCGAACGAACACTTCGACTGAAATGTGCATGTGAACCACATGTTGTGTCGTACTTGTAAAGGCACATGTTCTAGCAGCACAGGTAGAGTATCCCTCATGAAATCATGGCGGTGAATCGAGGAAGTACAGTACTTACTGACGAAACTAAAATGAGCTCTAACATGGAAATTAAGCGTTTCCGGACACATGTCCACATAACATCTTTTCTTTATTTGTGTACGAGGAATGTTTCCTGAAAGTTTGGCCGTACCTTTTTGTAACACCCTGTATTCAGGCGTCACCTACGCTTTTTTCCAGTTGGGCAAGAGATTCGTGCAAGTTGTGCTGGTGACGTAGTGAGCGTTCGTCCCTCTTATAGCTACAAGCTTTCGCAGCACGTGCCGAAAATTGCAGGATTATTTTCGATTTCACACGAGCCAATGGCTCCTCAGCGTAAAATTACGGGAAGTGAACTCACAAAACTCTGTCAGCTGCTCGTCAACGTTAGCTCACTCGTCCCGAGTGAGGACGGCGTACCAGAGAGTCGCATCTGGTCGTCACTGCCCTGCGTCCGAAATAGAAGCAGCTGGCGTCGGCGGCAGGCGGTCCCGTGGCGGACACAGGGTCCGTCGCACTGCCGGTGCCGCTGCCGCTGTTGGAAGCGCGCCGACCAGCCACCGGCCTGCGCTGGCAGCGGCCGCGTGCGCGCCATGCATGTTTATTATTTACACTGCGACGCTACCCGTCAGCCTGCACGGCTGCACGCTCCGATGCACCTCCTCTATACACCGTAGAATGATGCAGCTTTTATTATCATCTTTGTTTCTCACAACAGAGCTTCCAAAAGCAACTTCCTTCGGGTTTCAAGAGGTCCGCGACTGTTTGTCCCCAACGACTTCGTTCAGATTTATGGTATACCCAGGGCTTTGCCAGGAATGAAAGGGGCTGAAGAGGGAACTTCAGATGGTGAAGCGTTTAGGAAAAAATAGAATTTTTGGTGAGGGTCGGGTGAGGGAGTAACCGCCTATGTTAACTTACTCATCACGCTGTGGTTGGCGCAGCGAAAAGAAAACGAAATGATAATCTACATCTACATCTACTTCCATACTCCGCAAGCCATCTGACGGTGTGTGGCGGAAGGTACCCTGAGTACCTCTATCGGTTCTCCCTTCTATTCCTTTCTCGTATTATTCGTGGAAAGGAGGATTGTCGGTATGCTTCTGTGTCGGCTCTAATCTCTCTGATTTTATCCTCATGGTCTCTTCGCAAGATATACGTAGGAGGGAGCAATATACTGCTGGACTCTTCGGTGAAGGTATGTTCTCGAAACTTTAACAAAAGCCCTTACCGAGCTACTGAGCGTCTCTCCTGCAGAGTCTTCCACTGGAGTTTATCTATCATCTCCGTAACGCTTTCGCGATTACTAAATGATCCTGTAACGAAGCGCGCTGCTCTCCGTTGGATCTTCTCTATCTCTTTTATCAACCCTATCTGGTACGGATCCCACACCTCTGAGCAGTATTCAAGCAGTGGGCGAACAAGCGTACTGTAACCTACTTCCTTTGTTTTCGGACTGCATTTCCTTAGCATTCTTCCAATCAATCTCAGTCTGGCATCTGCTTTACCGACGATCAACTTTATATGATCATTCCATTTTAAATCGCTCCTAATGCGTACTCCCAGATAATTTATGAAATTAACTGCTTCCAGTTGCTGACCTGCTATTTTGTAGCTAAATGATAAGGGAACTATCCTTCTATGTACTCGCAGCACATTACACACGTCTACAGTGAGATTCAATTGCCATACCCTGCACCATGCGTCAATTCGCTACAGATCTTCCTGCATTTCAGTACAATTTTCCATTGTTACAACCTCTCGATACACCACAGCATCATCTGCAAAAAGCCTCAGTGAACTTCTGATGTCATCCACCAAGTCATTTATGTATATTGTGAACAGCAACGGTCCCATGACACTCCCCTGTGGCACAGCTGAAATCACTCTTACTTCGGAAGACTTCTCTCCATTGAGAATGACATGCAACGTTCTGTTATCTAGGAACTCTTCAATCCAATCACACAATTGCGCTGATAATCCATATGCTCTTACTTTGCTCATTAAACGACTGTAGGGAACTGTATCGAACGCCTTGCGGAAGTCAAGAAACACGGCATCTACCTGTGAACTCGTGTCTATGGCCCTCTGAGTCTCGTGGACGAATAGCGCGAGCTGGATTTCACACGACCGTCTTTTTCGAAACCCATGCTGATTCCTACAGAGTAGATTTCTAGTCTCCAGGAAAGTCATTATACTCGAACATTATCCATGATCCATAATGTGAGGTAATGGGATCGAATCCTCAGGTGCGAACTTTTATTTTCATTTTTAGAGTTCTTTGGAGTTGTCTGTAGAAACCCTTATACGATAGCTTCGTTGTCCGTCTGTCTGACTGTGCGTTTGACTGTTCAAAACACAATCTCTCACGAAAGAGTAGACATATCACACTGAAATTTGTGTCACACACTACAGTGTTTGGTACCTTGGTGGTGTACAAAATCGAAACGTGTAAGTCAGTGCAATCAAGAGATACGAGCAGTTTGCATGTGTATGTTGCACATACAACTTGAAACGCCATATCGACGTGCAGTAATCGCTTCTGGAGATCTGCTGACGGATAAATTAAGAAACGCGTCATACGAACAATAAAGTCATTCCTTGGCTGATATTTGACTTTTACCATTGCGACCCAATCAGCCTGAATCCAGAACTCCCGGTTTTACTAATAATGGTTGCCTGACTCCTGCATGACGTTATGTCACATTTGTTGTTGTTGTTGTTGTTGTGCTCTACAATTCAGAGATTGGTTTGATGCGCCTCTCCAAGCTACTCTATCCTGTACAAGCTTCTTCGTCTGCCCCTACCTACTGCAACCTACATCCTTCTGAATCTCTTTAGTGTATTCATCTCTTGGTCTCCCTCTACGATTTTTACCCACCGCGCTGCCCTCCAATACTAAATTGGTGATCCCTTGATGCCTCAGAATATGTCCTACCAATCAATCCCTTCTTTTAATCAAGTTGTGCCACAAATTTCTCTTCTCTCAAATTCTATTCAATACCTCCTCATTAGTTATGTGACCTACTCATCTAATCTTCAGCATTGTTATGTAGCACCACATTTCGAAAGCTTCTATTCTCTTCTTGTCTCAGCTATTTATCGTCCAAGTTTCACTTCCATACATGGCCACACCCCATACAAATACTTTCAGAAAAGACTTCCTTACACTTAAATCTATACTCGATGTTAACAAATTTCTCATCTTCAGAAACGCTTTCCTTGCAATTCCCAGTCTACATTTTATATCCTCTCTACTTCGACCATCATCAGTTATTTTGTTATAGGAAAACTCGTTTACTGCTTTAAGCATCACATTTCCTAATCTAATACCCTCAGCGTTACCATATTTAATTCGACTACATTCCATTATCCTCGTTTTGCTTTTGTTGATGTTCATCTTATATCCTCCTTTCCAGACACTGTCCATTCCGTTGATCTGCTCTTCCAGGTTCTTTGCTGTCTCTGAAAGAGCTACAATGTCATCGGCGAACCTCAAAGTTTTTATTTCCATGAATTTTAATTCCTACTCCGAATTTTTCTTTTGCTTCCTTTACTGCTTGCTCAATATACAGACTAAATAACATCGGGGATAAGCTACAACCCTGTCTCACTCCCTTCCCAACCACTGCTTCCCTTTCATGCCCCCCGACTCTTATAACTGTCATCTGGTTTCTGTACAAATTGCAAATACCCTTTTGCTCCCTGTATTTTACCCCTGCCACCTTCAGAATTTGAAAGAGAGTATTCCAGTCAACGTTGTAAAAAGCTTTCTCTAAGTCCACAAATGCTTGAAACGTAGGTTTGCCTCTCCTTAATCTATCTTCTAAGATAAGCCGTAGGGTCAGTATTGCCTTACGTGTTCCAATATTTCTACGTAATACAAACTGATCTTCCCCAAGGGTGGCTTCTACCAGTTTCTCCATTCGTTTGTAAATAACTCACGTTAGTATTTCGCAGCTGTGACTTATTAAACTGATAGTTCGGTAATTTTCACATCTGTCAACGCCTGCTTTCTTTGCGATTGGAATTATTATATTCTTATGTCGCATTTATTACTAATTTTAGCAACGTCACATCTATATTACTGAAAGTAAAACATTCCTGAAAATCTTGAAGTTTCGCAGACCGATAGCCGGCCGGGGTGGCCGAGCGGTTCTAGGCGCTGCAGTCTGCAACCGCGTGACCGCTACGGTCGCAGGTTCGAATCCTGCCTGGGACACGGATGTGTGTGTGATGTCCTTAGGTTAGTTATGTTTAAGTAGTTCTAAGTTCTAGGGGACTGATGACCACAGATGTTAAGTCCCATAGTGCTCAGAGTCATTTGAACCAAACCTGGCTTTTGTCAAAGTCGCTTAAGTCGCTGGCTTTCGACACTGGCGGCACTTACCGTCGCTAGAACTATTCCCTATTTGTGTCTGCTCCGCTCATATATTTCTTTTACCGCATCACGTGCCCTCGGCGCCACCAGGCAGTGTACAACTTCGCGGTGGTCAGTAGTCACGATGTTTCGTCACTGGTCGTAATGTTTTGTCTCATGAGTGTAATTAACTTTGTACGGAACCATTAGTGCGTGAGTTCTACTCCCACGTGGCCAACTCAAAGAAATCAAAATAATGTTCAGTACATTACATTTATGAATATTTTCATAAAGGGCATGAAAAGGCAATGGAAAATATGGAACAGAAAATGAATCACTGTGAAGTATTGTAAGCTATACACGAGAAACCCGTACATAAAATTAGATACTAGCATAATTTTACAGTTTATGATTTACACATGATAGGCTGACACTGATCTTGGAAAAAGGGAAGCAGTGATTTTCTTGGCATCTAGCATCCTCAGCCAGCAACGCGTCGAGGCAGACGTTCTGAAACGTTAGTCCTGATATGCTGCATCGAGTATGAACATAAATCGACTATCGACTAGTAATGTGCTGTAAGACGAAGCGTGGACACATAAGACACATACACAAATCAAAAAAAGTTTTGCATCACCTCGGTTCCGAGAGTTCCGGAACATGTGCAGAAAATTGGAATAGAGATGAACATAAACATTTCCGCCCTTTTTATTGGTGTGAAAACCACACATTGCATGTTCTACCACCATACAGCGAGACCTTCAGAGGTTGTGGTCCAGAATGCTGTACACACCAGTACCTCTAATACCCAGTAGCACGTCCTCTTGCATTGATGAATGTCTGTATTCTCGTGGAATACTATCCACAAGTTCATCAAGGCACTGTTGGTCCAGGTTATCCCACTCCTCAACGGCGATTCGGTGTAGATCCTTCAGAGTAGTTGGTGGGTCACTTCGTCCATAAACAACCACCTTCAATCTATCCCAGGCATGTTAGATGGGGTCTGGAGGACATGATTGCCACTCTAGTCGAGTGATGTCATGCTGAAGGAACTCATTCGCAACATGTGCGACTTGTCGTCCATGAAGACGAATACCTCGCCAAATTGCTGCCGATAGGGTTGCACTATCGGTCGGAGGATTGCATTCACGTATCGTACAGACGTTACGTCGCCTTCCATGACCACCAGCGGCGTACGTCGGCCCCACATAATGCCACCCCAAAACAGCAGGGAACCTCCACCGGTGCTGCACTCGCTGGACAGTGTGCCTAAGGCGCTCAGTCTGACCGGGTTGCCTCCGAACACGTCTCTGACGATTGTCTGGTTCAGGGCATATGCGACACTCATCAGTGAAAAGAAAATGATGTCAATCCTGAGTGGCCCATTCGGCATGATGTTGGGCCCATCTGTAAGCGCTGCATGGTGTCGCGGTTGTAAAGATGGATCTCGCCATGGACGTCGGGAATGAAGTTGTGCTTCATGTAGCCTATTGCGCATAATTTGAGATGTAACTCGACGTCCTGTGGCTGCACGAAAAAGCATTATTAAACATGGTGGCATTGCTGTCGGGGTTCCTCAGAGCCATAATCCATAGGTAGCGGACATCCGCTGCAGTAGTAGCCTTTGGGCAGCCTGAACGAGGCATGTCATCGACAGTTCCTGTTTCCCCGTATCTCCTCCATGTCCGAACAACATAGCTTTGGTTCACTCCAAGACGCCAGGACACTTCCCTTGTTGAGAGCCCTTCCTGCCACAAAGTAACAATGCGGACGCGGCCGATCAGCGGTATTAACCGTCTAGGTATGGTTGAACTACAGACAACACGAGAAGTGTAGCTCCTTCCTGGTGGAATGACTGGAACTGATCTTCTGCCGGACCCCTTCCGTCTAATAGGCGCTGCTCATTCATGGTTGTTTACATCTTTGATAGGGTTTAGTGTCTGAACACTCAAAGGGACTGTGTGAAATAATATCCACGGTCAGCGTCTGTCTTCAGGAGTTCTGGGAAGCAGGTTTATGCAAAACATTTTTGGTGAGTGTATTAACATTTAAAAAACTTTGAGAATTTGTCTTTCACGTACTGTATCATTCCTTAACTTTTTCTTGGTCATTGATATATATCGATTTTTTTGAAATGTTTCATGGATTTCATTTGACGATATCACATCTGGTATACATTTTGAACACTTGGAAATGGTATACAGTCGAAGCTGTGCGTAATGAAAAATACAAAGGAAAAGAATATTCAGAACCGAATTATGACCTCCAGTGAGGATAATTATTGTCATTCAAAAACTTTATTTTGGGTGTCGCGCCTTTTGAGCAGTGAATGTCGTAATATTATATGCTACTTATGGACGGTGTCGGACAGTACTATATCTTGTATTTCATTCTCTTCACTATATCGTGCGATTTAAATATAAAATAATGTTAGAAGTTAAAAGAAGATGATTTTTATGACACTGATTATCTTCGTTGTGAGTATGATATGGTGCACCTTCTGATAACTGTAAGTACTGGAATTTGGGAAGTATTGGGAAGAACGTTATAAGGGAAAGGTTTGGGCATATCTATGTGAAAAGGCACTGAATTGTGGGTTGTAGGTTTAAGAAAATGTGAGATGCAATCTGAGTAAGGAAAGAGAATGTTAGGGCGTTCATTTTTTATGTTCAGCGTGGGTTAATTTATGATAAGAGGAAAGGGTAGGTTTTGGTATGATTTTGTTGTCTGGAGGAGGGAAGATTATTAATATGACCTGGGAAAGCACATGGAGTGGTTGGCGAGAGAGAGTGGGTGAGACGTAGTGATAGAGACTCCATAGCTAGCCAGGATTCTCAACGATGGGGGAGACTGTAGTGTGTTAGAACCCAAGTTAATGAGACACATATTTGAGGACGTGTGCGAACTTTATGAAATGGTACAGGATACTTATGGGAGAAGGCAGTATGACATAGAAAGCACGATGTAGTGTACGTCATTTCAGGATTCGGAAGAAGTGACGAAACTCGTGAAGTCAACGTTCCATTGGCTAGGTAGAGATGTGGAAGATGATGGTACCCTAAGTGCTTTCTTTTGGATGATTAGTAGGTGGGGTTCTATGTTGTAAATCGAATGCTAGTTCAGAATATACAAATGTTTTACTTAGGTGGACCGGAAGGCTGTGGATTGTGAGGTAAACATTTCTGGGGTGGAAATTTGGGTCGTTACTCGTTTATTATTGTATAGAATTTTGCAGGATTGACTGAAATGTACCACTGGTTACACCAGCAGGTGTCGCTGCTCGGATAGAATGGGAGGAATCAATGGGTTAGATGGAGAGTAGGATGAACTGAAAAGAAGGTGGTGTCGTTAGCATATAGGATTAGGTACGCAAGGGGGATGGTTTCAAAGCCTAGGCTCGGCGGAAGATACAGAGGAGCTGTGTTGCGACGAATTCTTGGGGCACATCTGTAGTTGGATGGGAAATTAGGAAACTGTTTTTAATAGTTACGCAGAATGGACGGTTAGTCATAAAGTATTTAATTAGGCGATAATTTGTGGAGTTTGAACAGGAGACCATAAAACCAGACACGCTCGCAGACCTTTCTTCTCATCTCAGACGTCGTCTGTGAAGTGGCTGGTTGATCATTTGATAGTCGATTCCCTTGGTGAGAAGAAACTACACGGAAATCTGGAGGAGCACATGGTTGCACGCTGAAAGACTACATATCTTCTCCCCAGTGCATCACAGGAACGTTCTGTAGGAGACCTCGTTCAGTACACGGAACGCGAGACATTAGCGCAACGGAACAGCTCTCCGTGAACAGGAATCTAGAGCCCCTCTGGAAAGGCGTACACATGGTTGCAGCATTTGATCTCTATTCATTAACAGTATTTAGCGGTGATCAAAGGACGCGGAAGTTTCGAACCCTTTCAGTCAGAGTCTCTGATCCGTCCGGTAGAGTACGGAGCAAGGAAATTTGAAATAGCCAACCTGTATGATTTCGGGGTAGCTTCGCTTTCACGTACCCGAGACACAGCGTGAGCCATCCCTTTCATTTCAGATAATTTCTCATTCTCATTTCTCATTGAAGGTGTTGATAACCGTAAGAAATCTGACGAGAGTACGAGATCGAGTACTTTGCAAAAGGACGTGGAAAGTCGCGTTTGGACATTATTCCAGCACAAAGCAGCCCATGCTGGATGCCTTGTTGGTAAAAGATTTCTTCTGGTGTCTCACGCACTCAAAACACTAACCATAGTCTAAAACAGAGGGTAGATTTTGCCGTTCACGAGGCGTAAATTACGCCGTGATTCATCAGATCAGAAGACAAACCCCTGTCCTGCATTTGGCAGCTAAAAGGTAGTTAAAAGAATTGAATTAGGATTCTAGAAGTTATATCAAAACGTAACTTAAAGACCTGTCGCTGTTCGGCCACATCCATGTTCCCGCTACTTTCACACATCAGATGTTGTCGCTAGACTCTCATTCGAGAAAGATATACTATATAACTGTTTGTCGAGTTGGTAGCCCTGTTTGAAGATGCGCTTTGCGATGGGCTAATGTTTTCCTTTATATATCTTTGGTTTCCGGGATTTGTTTTGCTTGTTAACATTTCTGTAGTTTGACTTTTTGCTGTTTTGTGATTCTCGAAAGTTATCAAGCCTCCAAAATATGGTTTTGTTACCGGTATTAAGATCGAGATTTGGTAGGAATATATTCTGCATTTAATATGAGGCATACACTAGTGGCAGTTGATTCTGTAAAAGTGGCCAAAGGTGAAAAGCGGGTTGCTTGAGGCAACGAAAGACGCCTGAATAACAAGGAAAGGAACAGTAAAGGTGAGAAACATGTAAACCAAGAAGATATACAGACAGAATTTATGAAGAAGAGCAGCGGTCAGTCATAGATCAAATATAACTTTGAATCAAATTTCCAGAGGATTAAATTTTGTGACGTGTTTATTTTATGCACAAAACGTTTATTTGAGCTGGTGGTTTGAAATTTTTTGGGATGTTGCAGGATACCATCTAGAGTGACGTAAACTACTGACACTAGTGTACTACCAGAAAAATAGGTACTGATCAGTTATGGTAAAGTAACCTCGGTTTTGAATATCAGATATAAAAATTTGTAGAATAATAACTTGTCACTGAAATGACATGAACTTAGTCTACTTTATAGATGGACATGTTAATGCCTACGTAAAGATTCAAGCATCTAAGTAGGATATTGGTCAGTGCATATATTCGAAGTATTGAGGGGCAAGCCGACCGGTGTGGCAGAGCGGTTCTAGGCGCTTCAGTCCGGAACAGCGCGACTGCTACTGTCGCAGGTTCGAATCCTGACTCGGGCATGGATGTGTGTGATGTCTTTAGGTTAGTTAGGTTTAAGTAGTTCTAAGTTCTAGGGGACTGATGACCTCAGATGTTAAGTCCCATAGCGCTCAGAGCCATTTTATTGAGGGACAAATACATGTAATTTCCTGATCTCCACAAAAAATTGCAATAAAGTCAATGTAAGAACTAATGTTATTAACTGTACATCAAAGTGTTCAGCAAGTAACACTCCTATTGTCTTACAGTTTTCGTCCTACTGAGGGTATACGTTCTTTAGTTGGAGCCACGAAATTTTTTGGGAAATTGTTAGTATTTACACAGGCGTTGACAGGCAAATTATCTTAAGGCGAATTAGGACGGTGCATGACTAGATCACACAATAGATAGCACAATATTCTCCCCAATATTCCAAATCACAGCATTTACTTATTATTTGACGTGTGCGTCGCCGATGGGATGTTTCCCCTTCCACCTTTTGCTGAGCCTGCTCAACTTTCGGAGACTAATGTATAACCAGCGACGCGGTATTACCAACGATCCCGTCGCCATGAGTATAGTGCAACCTAACAGGTGGCGGCAGTGGGATTTGGCAGCATCAGCGCGCGACTGGTTTCCGAGGCCCCTAGCGCCAGCCTCCCAGCTGCGGAGCCGGCGCTCCGTCCTTGCTTGGCATCCTGCCAGTGGCAGTGGCCGAGTTCCGTGACCGATGGCTGCTCTCCAGACTAAGAGACATCTGCGCTCCGGACTACAGTCGAGCGAGTACTGGCTTTGAGTCAAATAAATTACAGTAACCGAGGAATAACAATAAACTGGCAACGTTACTTTATACATGTTTTGCTTATTTTCATTGGCATTCTGGCTGTTTCTATGCGGCCTACTACGATTTGCTCTCCTGTGGCAATTTATTCATCTATAAATAACACTTGAACACAACATCCTCACTTATTTGCATTATACAAGGTCTTTCACAATTCCTATTACATGCTATTGCGGACTGTAGATGGGATCTGCTCCACAGGTTCACAGACGCACACACACACACACACACACACACACACACACATACAGTGGACGTAATGAGCTACGATGTTGTTTATCACTATAGGAGCCCGTGGAATAGGAAATGTTTGAGTACCCATTGTCAGGTTCACTTTTACGTAGTGCTGGGCGTCCTATTCAAAGACGAATGGTTAACCACACTGTGTATTATACACACACCCCGGTTCTCAGAACGCCTGAAGATATAAGTTGCCCGTGAATATTGTATCACAGACACAGTCCCTTTGGCGGTTCAGAAATGTCACTAAACCGGCCAAAGATGTAAACAACCATGCATTCTGTCGCTTGAGTTTTGTCCCGCAGTTACGCAGGGTCATCCTGCGTGAATCGGATTTGGCATGTTAATGTTTAAGGGGTGGCCAGATGCCCTTTCTACCACCACCCTGTACCCCCCGGGGTGGAACTAGTGTACCCCAACTGTCTGCGTCGAGTGTAATCCATGGAATACTGCGAAAGTGTTCAGATGTCTGCGAGCCGTGTAACTGAGGCGCAACATGGGGACCAGCCCGGTATTCACCTAACGGGATGTGGAAAACCGCCTATCCAGGCTGCAGCACATCGGCCCTCATCGTTAATCCGCCGGGCGGATTCGATCCAGGGCCGGCGCGTCTACCCGAGTCCAGGAAGCAGTGCGGTAAACAACCAAGCATGATTGGTTCAAATGGCTCTGAGCACTATGGGACTTAGCATCTGAGGTCATCAGTCTCCTAGAACTTAGAACTACTTAAACCTAACTAACCTAAGGACATCACACACATCCATACCCGAGGCAGGATTCGAACCTGCGACCGAAACGGTCGCGCGGTTCCAGACTGAAGGGCCTAGAACCGGTCGGTCACAAAGGCCGGCCAACCATGCATGTGCAGCTCCTATTAGAAGGAAGGGGTCCGACAGCCGATCAGTTCCAGTCATTCCACCAGGAAGCAGGTATACTTCTCGTTTTGTCTGTAGTTCAACCATGCCTAGACGGTGAATAACGCGGTTCCATCGCGTTCGCATTGTTACGTTGTGCCAGGAAGGGCTTTCAACAAGTGACCTTTCCAGGTGTCTCGGAGTGAACTAAAGCGATGTTGTTCGGACATGGAGGATTTTGTGGCGGCGTTCGTAGCGACAAGCAATTCGCTGTAGAAACGGCTTACGAAGTCACCGCCACACTTTTAGTAGCGGGCCGAACGGTCCGCTGGAACAGTGAACAGAAAGTGGAAAACCCAAACACTCTGATTAAATAAAAGTCGGTACTTATCTTTATTAACGAAGATACAGCAACACAGTAGTGAACTCCGTGTCTACAGAAATCTGTCTAGTTCGAGTCGGAGCGGCTAGGTCAGCGTCGGCTGACGACAAACAACAACTCTGCTGCGATGAACACACGACTGACTAGCAAGTACACAATTCGGTGGCGAGTATACAACTGAGCGGCGTATACAGAACTGTCCTAGCGCTCGCGACTCCAGCGCTTAAGAAACCAGAAGCCAGCGGTTTCCTGTCTCACTGGCGCTGCTTATGCGGACGGCGTCCGGACATTGATGCTGCCAACCTTTTGGCAGCGGGCTCGGGTGGCATTACTGGCTAGGATATAACACTCCTCCCCCCCAAATCGCCGCACCGTCGTTGAATAATGACGTGGCGAGCGTCGACGGCGGGGGAGGGGTCTGGCCGCAGGCGTAGCAGAAGAGACCGGGGCGGAGACTATTGTCGGTGGCAGTCCCCGGTCCGCACCCCAGCAGTGGCTGCGCGGGGCCTCGGGAAACACCGACTGAAAACCGAGGTCAGGCTGCACGCCTGTGACCACGGGCGCAGCTTCTGGTACTGGACGCGACGGGGCGTCGGGACCCACGAAGAGAGGCAGCGTCTCCTGACGCTGCGTCGACGGCTGCTGAGTGGGCGCCGGACAAGGCGCTGCGGTGTCAGACTCCTTGGGGGTGCCCAAGGAAAGCGGCTGCAGGACAGGCTGCACAGCCACCGCTTGGGAAGGCGGCCCGGCTGAGGGGTCGACGTCCATCAGCTTCGAAGGCGGTGACGACTGAAGAGGGACCGCAGGCGCCGGAGCGACCACCTGGGGCGCTCCCGGATGAAGCTGCGCGGGAGGCATCAACGGGACGGGCTGTCGGCGTGGTAGCGGCGACGGCTGCTGCTGCTGCCCTGGGGGCGGCAGCGAAGTCGGAAGGCGCGGCTGGAACCCGCCGCGGAGCAAATCTGTGGACAAAGAACGAGCGGCAGAATCCGGGCGGCCAGCGAGGCGCAACTGGTTCTGATGCCTCCTGTGCACCCCAGTAGCACCTTGAACATTATAAAAACCGCGACCCTGGACACTTATCACGGTACCACGTTCCCAACGACGGCGACCGTGATAAACTCTGAAAAAAACGGCGTCGTTGCGCTGAAAACGCGTGCGATGCTCAGAAGCGGCGGGTCGATCCGGGGGGTGCAACAACCGTAGTAGGGTGCGATGACGACGACCGTGGAGAAGCTCCGCAGGCGAAGGGCCGTCGCGTGGCGTGGTCCGGTACGACGACAGGAACGTGATGAGGGCCTGCTGACGAGAGTGCGTAGCACGAAGGCGGTCCGTATGATCCTTGAATGTGCGTACAAAACGTTCCGCTGCACCATTCGATTGAGGGTGGAACGGCGGAGTAAGAACATGGCGAATGCCATTGTCAGAACAAAAACTTTCAAATTCAGCAGAGGTAAATTGTGGACCATTGTCAGACACTAAAACTTCTGGAAGACCCTCAATACAAAAAATTGAAGTCAACGCCTGTATAGTTTGTGCAGACGTGGTAGACTGCATGGGCGCAACAAACGGAAAATTACTAAATGCATCTATCACGGTGAGCCAACGAGAATTCCAATATGGACCAGCGAAATCAATATGTACTCGCTGCCAGGGACCGGCAGGGCGTGCCCACTCAAAATAGCGTTGAGGCGGAGCAGCTTGGTGTTCGGCACACGTCGAACAATCTGTAGACATCTGCGTAATCTGCTTATCAATGCCGATCCATGTACAATGACGGCGGGCAAGCTGCTTGGTTCGGACCACTCCCCAATGACCTTGATGCAACAAGCCGAGGACCTTGGATTGGAGCACTTGGGGAACCACTACACGAAGCTGGTCATTCTCGGTGCGTAACAGCAAAACTCCGTGCGAAACAGACAACAGATGACGTTGCGGATAATAGCGACGAACCACAGGGTCCGATATGTCCTTTGCCTTGGACGGCCAACCACGTTGAACAAAACGTAATAGTAAACTCAGATGAGGATCCGTAGCTGTCTCACGTGCCACCTGACGATAATCAATCGGAAAATCCCGGAGGGATTGATGCTCATCGGCGTCAATCTGATGGCAAGAGTCGTCAGAGGAATCGAAGACATCATCCGCAGCAATCGGCAATCTAGAAAGCGCGTCAGCGTTTGCATGCTGAGCTGTAGGGCGATACAGTATCTCGTACTGGTATTGTGATAACAAAAGAGCCCAACGTTGTAGTCTCTGAGCTGTCCGCTGAGGAACTGGTTTAGACGGATGAAACAGGGACGTCAGGGGCTTGTGATCTGTTACTAAATAGAATGGTCTACCATAGAGGTAGTGATGGAATTTTGTGACACCGAACACAATAGCCAACGCTTCCTTGTCCAATTGGCTATAATTACACTGAGCTTTGTTGAGCAATTTAGATGCGAACGCAATAGGACGTTCGGTGTTACCGACTCGGTGAGACAACACAGCACCGAGGCCGAAAGAAGAGGCATCACAAGCTAACACCAGAGGCTTGTTAGGGTCGTAATGGACCAGACAACGATCATTCAATAAAGCCTCTTTAAGCTGCTGAAAGGCTGATTGGCAATCAGCTGACCACACAAACGGAACATTCTTACGGCGGAGACGATGCAACGGTGCAGCAATCTGTGATCCATTAGGTATAAACCTAATATAATACGTCAATTTGCCAAGAACTGCTTGCAATTCATGCAGATTGCGAGGGGCGGGCAAATCACGAATAGCTGCTAAATGTGACTGGGAGGGATGAATGCCTTGAGCATTAATAACATGTCCCAGATACTCCATCTCCGTAAGGAAAAATGAACATTTATCGATGTTGCAACGTAGGCCTGCCTGAGACAACACTTTAAACAAACACTCCAAATTACGGAAATGTTCAGCAGGCGTCCGACCGGACACAACAATATCGTCTAAATAGTTGCAACACGATGGCACATTAGCCAGAAGTTGTGACAAAAAACGCTGAAAAACAGCTGGAGCTGACGCACAACCAAAAGGCAAACGGAGAAAACGGAACAACCCCAACGACGTGTTTATGAGAAAATACTGTTGTGATTGCTCGTCGAGGGGCAATTGCAAATATGCTTCACGGAGATCAATTTTGGAAAAGAAACGAGCTTCCCCTAACTTGTCCATCAGCTCGTCCGGTCTAGGCAATGGAAAAGAATCAATGACAGTCTGAGGATTAACTGTCGACTTAAGATCAGCACACAAACGTAACTTGCCAGACGGTTTCTTTATAATAACTAAGGGAGAAGCCCACTGGCTCGCTGAAACGGGTTGAATAACACCGTTGTTTTGCCAACGACGAAGTTCATCTTCTACAGGTGCCCGGAGGGCGTGAGGCACTGGACGAGCACGAAAAAATCGAGGCTGAGCATTATCTTTTAACGTAATATGAGCGGCAAAGTTCGCAGCACAACCTAGTTCGTCTTTAAATATGTCACTGTATTTTTTACACAAATCGGTTATGCTGTCTTGAGGAACAACAACAGAATTAATTTGCAACACATTGTCTTGGATAGACAGGCCAAACAAGTCAAAACAGTCTAATCCGAAAATATTTACACTGTCTGTAGCGCTTAGCACTGTGAATGAAACTGTTTTTGTATTGCCACGGAATGTGGGTGGCACGCTACATACACCTAACACAGGAATTTGTTCTCCACTATAAGTAGCCAAAGAATGTTTTGCCGGTGAAAGTTTAGGGCGGCCGATAGCCGCATACGTAGCACTATTTATGAGAGTCACAGACGCACCAGTGTCTAATTGAAAATTGAAGGTCTTATCCTGGATGCGTAGCTTCACAAATAGTTTATTACACTGTCTCTGGATTGGTGCAGTGGAGGCGGAAGAGACAAAATCAGCGCGTTTAGCGCGTGTTCGCTGCTTACGACAACTCGTGGGTTGGGCGGGTGGAACAACAACTCCCGCTTCACTTGCAGTTTGTACATTACTTTTTACAGTGTTTGAATTACGCTTGGGTCGCATAGCAGAGGGCTGGGTGGGTGGCTTATTGCGAACAAGTTTATTACCCACACGAACCGTGGAAGAGTCTTTAAACGCGACCTTCTGGGCGGGCTGGCTTTGAAGAACATGAATATCCATGGGCTGGGCAGCACTAGAATTGTTCTTGCGTTTACGCAAACAAACAGTCTGGATGTGTCCTTTCCTTTGACAAAAGTGAGAAACCGCGTTTCTCAACGGGCAACGTTCACGAGGATGAGCAAGAACACACTTAGGGCAAGACTTAACTCTATCATTTTGCACACGCGGCTGACGAATGTGTTTAACATGACGCGGCCGGCTAGTGTTTACAGTCTGACTCTGCCGGTGGGGCCGCGGGCGTGACCTAACTTGCTTAGCACAGGCAATTTGAGAAATACATGGCTGATCTAACTCACACTCAGCATAGTCAAAAGTGTCTTGGGCTTCAATGATGTTCATCACAGTCTCTAATGACGGGTCAGGCAACTTTAAGATAGCAGCACGAATACGAGAATCTGCAATGTTTTGAGTAATAGCGTCTCGTAACATGACATCACTGTAGGAAGCTCCACACACACAATTAAATCGGCACTGACGGGTGAGGCCCCGTAAATCTGTTAACCACTGTTTATTAGATTGATGTGGCAGTTTCTTTAATCTGAAGAACTTGAATCTGGCTGCTGCCACATGAACTCGCGACTCGAAATACTCAGCAAGCTTGTTAACAACAACGTCATAGTCTAAAGCTTCTGGCTTGGATTCCGGGAACAACTTACAAAGTAGTCGATAGACTTCCACGCCTGTAGTGGAAATTAAATAAAGCTGCCGCTCAGTACCCGTGATTTTGTAGACTGTCATGTGCGCCTGCAACTGCGCGAAATATTCTCGCCATTCTTCTCTTGATGCATCAAAAGCACGGAAAGGTGGTGCTGCCTGTGCTTGTTCCTTTTGTGTTGGAGGATTAGCCGCTTGTTTGGCGATTGCTTCCACCAGACTTTGTATTTGCTGACTCTGTAACAAGATCAACTGTTGTAATTCGGCAGACATAGTGAACACAAATTAAACCAGCCCCCAAAATTTTTTTCGCTATAATTAGTATAACCAGAAACAAGTTGAACCAGCCCTGCACACGAGTTCGGAAGTCCTCGTAGCCCATTTTGGGGCGGCGTTCGTAGCGACAAGCAATTCGCTGTAGAAACGGCTTACGAAGTCACCGCCACACTTTTAGTAGCGGGCCGACCGGTCCGCTGGAACAGTGAACAGAAAGAGGAAAACCCAAACACTCTGATTAAATAAAAGTCGGTACTTATCTTTATTAACGAAGATACAGCAACACAGTAGTGAACTCCGTGTCTACAGAAATCTGTCTAGTTCGAGTCGGAGCGGCTAGGTCAGCGTCGGCTGACGACAAACAACAACTCTGCTGCGATGAACACACGACTGACTAGCAAGTACACAATTCGGTGGCGAGTATACAACTGAGCGGCGAATACAGAACTGTCCTAGCGCTCGCGACTCCAGCGCTTAAGAAACCAGAAGCCAGCGGTGGCGCGCGCAGACTTGCGGCGATTTCCTGTCTCACTGGCGCTGCTTATGCGGACGGCGTCCGGACTTTGATGCTGCCAACCTTTTGGCAGCGGGCTCGGGTGGCATTACTGGCTAGGATATAACAGAGGACATGCAGAGAGACAGGAACTGCGGATGATGTGGCTCGCTCAGGCCACTGCCTACGTACTATGGCTCGGAGGAGCCCTGACAGCAACGCCACCGTGTTGAATCATGCTTTTCGTGCAGCCACAGGGCGTCGTGTTACGACTCAAACTGTGCACAATAGGCTGCATGATGCGCAACTTGACTCTCGACGTCCATGGCGAAGTCCATCTTTACAACCACGAAACCATTCAGTGCGGTAGAGATGGGCCCAACAGCATGCAGAATGGACTGCTCAGGATTGACATCACTTTCTCGTCACCGATGAATGTCGCATATGCCTTCAACCAGACAATCGTCGGACAGGTGTTCGGAGGCAACCCTGTCAGTCTGAACGCCTTAGACACACTCTCCAGCAGTTCATCATGGTGGAGGTTCCCTGCTGTTTTGGAGTGGCATTATGTGTGGCCGACGTAGGCCGCTAGTGGTCATGGAAGGCGCCGTAACGGCTGTACGATACGTGAATGACATCCTCCGACCGATAGTGCAACCATATCGGCAGCATATTGGCGAGGCATTCGTCTTCATGGACGACAATTCGCGACCCCATCGTACACATCTTGTGAATGACTTCCTTCAGGATAGCGACATCGCTCGACTAGAGTGGCCAGCATGTTCTCCAGACATAAGCCCTATCGGACATGCCTGGGATTGATTGAAAAGGTGTTTTTATGGACGACGTGACCCACCAAGTACTCTGAGGGTTCTACGCCGAATCGCCGTTGAGGAGTGGGACTATACGACGAATACAGGCATGCATCATTGCAGGAGGACGTGCTACTGGGTATTATAGGTACGTGTCTGGACCAGCCTCTCTGAAGGTCTCGCTGTATGGTGGTAGAAAATGCAATGTGTGATTTTCATGAGATATAAAAAGGGCGAAAATGATGTTTGTGTTGATCTCTATTCTAATTTTCTGTACAGGTTCCGAAACACTGGGATCCGAGGTGATGCAAAACTTTTTTGATGTGTGCAAATCACTGTGTGTTTCCGTAATAATGGAACATTTTCATACTCTGCAATATCCGTTATGTTTCTGTATCTGTAAAAACTTTGAACTTCTAAGAGGTAAGGTCTTTGTCCATAAACTCTGTTTCCCTATGTAAACACGTTAGATGTCTGAAGTTATTAACATCTGCTGCATCAAAGGCATAACATAAAAGTATCAGCATTTACTATGATGCATAATATACAATTAATGAGTAAAATGTCGAGATATTTTTGTAAAAAAGGGTGTTGAATGAAATGTGCAAACGACATGGATAGTGCAGCTTTATGTCAGAACTGTAATACTTTGCAACACATGTCGCTTATCAACTTCCAATTGTTTCTGTTGGTCTATTTCACATTATTTACTTTTGTATTAAAAAGTTATCGCAATTAAGCACTGACACATGTAATTGAATGTAAAAACCACCTGAAGATGGACACAAGCCAGAAACTGGTCATGCATTAAATAAAATCACCTTCTATTGTAACTGGTAGCAGTTATTATTCCACTTTAATCTTTCTGTTGTAGCTCTAATTTCTATATTTTATTACGATGATTCCGTATGTGTGCTGGCATCAACAAAATTCTTTGCGTTCGGAGGAGAAAGTTGGTGATGGAAAGTTCGTGAAAAGACCTCGCCACAATAGTTACGTACCACATATGGGTAACGAACCTGTAATAAAATGAAATAAACTAACATTAAAAGTGCCGAAAATTATAGAACTGCAACACAGAAACACTCATAACAGACAGTCAGAACGTCAAATTCTCAACAGTATAAAACATAATTTATCTGCTCAAGGTCTAGTGGAAGTCAAATCCGATAAAGCAAATAGTTTGGCTATTATCAATCAGACTAACTACTCAAATAAAGTAATGAATTTTTTCCAAGATAATAACATTACACAAACATTACATTACCCTATCAACATTTTTGTTGCCCTCACTAAATAAGCCATAGAAATTGTAACTTAATGCTCACAGAGCAAGAAAAGACATACAATGTCATCAATCCATGCACGCTCAGATTACATGCCCAACCTAAGAGACATAAACCACAAATTCCTATTCATCCAGATATAAAACTGAAACACAGTTCAAGCTGATTTTTAAGTAAAAAACTGATTACATTTTTAACTAGCCTATACACACACAATGAAAAATACACGGTAAGGAACTCATGAACCCTAGCCCATACCATCAAAGACATAGAAATCCCACAAACTGCTAAATTAATCTCATTCGCTATTATAAATCTGCACACTGATATACCAGTTGCGGGAACAATAGATATCATAAAAAACAGTCCCCGATATAGGTAAATGTCTATCATAGCAACCACCGAACTCACAGATCTCCTAAAGCTTATACTCTCTCAGAATCATTTTGAATTTAATAAGCAATTTTGTACAGAAGCAGGTAGGGTTAGAGTGGCAACTGCGTAGCAGAAAAAGGTTGCAGACATATTCATAAATACATTAGAAGAAAAACTGTTTAGTTCCAGCAGCCAATCTACTGGAAAAAGATATGTATTAGAAGAGGTACATAGACGATACCATACGGCTAATAAATGATTACATGCAAGAAATACACCAAAACTTCATCAACTTATATCGAAGAATAAACTTCTCCATAGAAACTGAAACCAACAACTCTGCAAATTTTCTTGATCAGAAAATAAATAAAACAAACAACAAACGTACCTTCTAAACATATAGAAAAGCAACCACTAAGAATAACGTCATTAACAAAAGTTATTGTCATCTGAATACACAGAAATGTGCATTTTTCAAATCAGTGATCAGGAGATTGTAAATCTGCCCTGGAGCAACATGCAATACAAAAAGGTATAACAACACTACAACGCATAGCTCAGAAAAATAATTTACAACCAGATATACCGCTCAGAAAGTACAACCAACAAAGAAAACTTAAACTACAAACCATACATACGGATACAAAATTGAAAACCGGAACTAAAACAAAAATAACGTAGGCCTATGTGCCGACAACTTATCTGTGTCACATTACGAATAAAATAAACGAAATGTTACGTACCAAAAATATAAAATTATGTGGGAAAATGCGAATTCGACCAAGAAAAGCCAAAATCTCAGAATTTTCGAAACCAGGTCGTGGAAAAAATTTCTTGTGAAAACTTTAGGAAATTCACATCGGAGAAACTGGAAGAAACATCAGCGTCAAAGCGATTCAAAGAACAAATGAGAGCAAGTGAAAGCAATCAATGAACTATCTACCTACAGTTTAAAATTAAAACCACAAAGCAGAAGACAACGAACACACAGTACAAATTTTACACAAAATATATAAAGGACGTATTATGAATATTTTCGAAGAATTAGATTCACAGGTACATGTAAGAAATTTCCCGAACGACTGTCTCAATGAACAAAGAGACTTGAAACAAAAGGCCAAATTAGAAAATTTTACTGAAATTTTCTACGACGAAAGGATGAACATATCAAATCACAGGCAATACATACACAAATATTTTAACCAAATAATATCTATGTAACAAACACACCATCCCTGACTCCCATTGATGAAAAATCTGTAAACATACAGTATCTAAGGATCCTAAAGTCAAGTAGTTGCCAAACAATCATCACAAAAAATTTAATATTGTGAAAACAACGTGATTTTAATAATATTATTTCATAACAGAAAGCTCATAGTGGGCTCCTGCATGACATATGATTGTCAACGCCGCCTAGAGGTGAGTAAAAACGTCATTTATCAAAGATGACGTTATTGATCGTAAGTAAGAAGTAAAAAGATTCACTATTCACAACACCCATTGCTGAACTTGAAAATGGCATTGTAAGCTGAAACAGACAAGTTTTTCGTGTAGAAATCTTTAAATAGAAGCAAATAAAGATCACATTGCAACTGTTTGAATGGACTTCGTAAAAAGGTTGTACTTCTACTTAGTTCATTCTGCAGGCCCAAACGATAAAAGTCTTTGTTTTATTGATTGCTACCCACACTAGTGAATCATATGCGACAATTTCTCCACTATTTCGAAATAATACGCAACGAGGTGCACTACTTTCAACTTTTTCGATGTCCTGTGTCAATTTTATCTGCTGTGTGTCCCATACCGTGCAGTAGAATTCCACAAGAGAACGGATAGGTGTAGTATACACAGCCTCTTTTGTATGCCTGCCATATCTTCTAAGTCTTCTACAAATAAAATGAAGTCTCTGATTCGCCTTCCTCACTACATTTTATAGATGATCGTTCCAGCGTCAGTTGTTCATAACAGTAACAACTAGTTATTTATTTGAATCGCCACGCTTAAGATTCGTGTGAGTTATCGTGTACCCGAAATTTAACGGATTCCCTTTAGTACTCATGCGAATGAGCACAAATTACATTAATTATAGTCAGTTACCACTTTCCGCACCATACAGATATCTAAATCACTATGCGAATCGTTTTGATCGTCTAATGACTTCATTAGGCTGTGAATGATAGCATCATATACAAACAGTCTACGATGGCTGCTCAGATTGTCACCTAAATCATTTGTATAAATTAGGAACTGCAGAGGGCCTACAACACTTCTTTGAGGAGACCCAGATAGTACTTCTGTTTTACTCCACGACTTTACGTCGATTACTACGAACTGCGACCTTTCTGACAAGAAATCACGAATCTTGTCGCATAACTCTGACAGTACTCCGTAGGTGCGCAATTTTGAGAAGAGCAGTGTCATGAACCTTCCGGAAATCTAAAAATATGAAATAAATTTGACATCCCCTGAGGACAGTACTCATTACTTTGTGAGAGTAAAGAGTGAATTATATTTCACAAGAACGATGTTTTTCGACTCAGTGCTGACTACGTGTCAATGAATAGTTATGTTCCAAAATCCCTCTGCAAATCGAATCCAGTGATATAGGTCTGTAATTCAGCAGATTACTCTTATTTTCTTTCTTGAGGATTGGTCTGACCTGTGTAACTTTCCAGTCTTCAGATACGGATCTTTCGTCGAGTGGGTGATTATATATGATGGATAAGTGTGGGGCTATCGTAACAGGCTACTGTGGAAGGAATGTAACTGGTGTACAGCCTGGACCGGTAGACTTGCTAAGTGATTTAAGCTGCTTTTATACGCACAAGACATGTTTTTCGGCTGTTACTCATTCGAATTACGGATTATCTACTTCGTCTTCTTTAGTGAAGAAACATCGGAAAACAGCTATTAGTAACTCAGATTTAGTGGCACTGTCATTGGTAACATTACCATTGCTGTTTCACAGAGAAGGTATCGATTGTGTTTTATAACTTACTGGTGTTCTGTACGTAAGACCACAGTCTCTTAGGATTTCGTTATGGGAACTATTAAAAACATCCCACATTTGAAGTTTACATGAAGTTTTGAGCTTCAATAAAACATCGCCGATTTTTGAGATTTGGATTATTCTAAACATGGCGTACCTTTTTTCGTTGGTTCTGCAACAGTGTTCTGACTTATTTGGCATGGCATGGGGGATCAGTTCCATTTCTTATCAATTTATATGGTGTAGAGCTCTCAACTGCCATCGATACAATTTCTTTGAACTGAAGCCACATATGGTTTCGATCACATAGTTTGGAAGGAGTTATGTCTCTGAGGTAGATGTCAAACGAATTTTTATGTGCTTTTTGAAATAGATATAGCTTGTGTTTATTTTTGGTGCATTTTGATGTTACGGTATTCAGTCTCGGTGCACCTTTTGGACACTAATCCCTTTTATTTACCACAAGGATTCCTATTTGCTCAGGATTATTTATTGTTAAGATGTAAAGTATGTCTTCGCAAGCATTTACTAACTGTTCAAAATATTTTTCTGAAAAAGCATTTAGTTTGCTTTCGGAAGATGTTTCATACCTACCATGGACTCTAAGCGTTTATTTTCGCCAAGATGTCGAGAGTAGACTGAGGTCACCAACAAGTACGCCACCACCAGCTCTGCTTAATCTGGTGTTTCCGAACACGATTAGGTTCTTTGTAAAGATTTCGGTTGAACTTATGTCCGGCCTTAGCCGGCTTTCAGTACTTACAATGATTTCAGGTTCAGTACTTCCCATTAGCGGTTGGAATTCTTGTTCTTTTCCTTTGGGACCTTTCTACACTTTTCTGAGATACTATAACCTGAAAAATAGCACAGTCGCCACTCAGTTCCCAATGATTTGATTGGATACAGGGAAAGGTGGGAGTATACTACAACAACAAAAACAAGGATTAAGAAATAATGAAAAGAGAGATTATTCTGAAATCAGAATGGAACAAAAAAATCTTAAGCCAAGGGTAGCCTTCATTGACGCTATAGAATCACAAACGGCACAGAGAAGGAGAATTCAATCATAGCTACACACACACACACACACATACACATACATACCTGCACGCAAGCAAACGGAACTAAGACAAAAGAGAGAATGCTAAACCATGAGAAGCACATCAAGGTGTCAATCTGGTGGAGAGGGGTGAAGGAGATTTGAGGCTGGGGGTAAAGATCCAACTGATCGTTACTTTTGTTGTGTCATTGTGAACAAAACACTTAAACAGTCTGTGCGTGCTTCACACCTACTTTCGCCATTTACAGAAGCCGGAAAACTATTGTTTGCGGAGAGTCAGAAAACGATGGAGAACACACTGACTACAATTTATAGCCTGCAAGTCCACATTACTCGTTGTACTCACTAAAATAAAATGTTTCTATCTGCTATTTACTCAGTGGGATCAGGAACTATTACTATAAATAAAAGTTTCGAGTTTTAACTGATTGATATATTCACTAAAATCGACACACACAAAATATAATAATATTCCTAGTAATAATAATAATTAAGTCCTTTCTGGTTCTGTCTTGCTCTGAACCCACTATCCAACATGCTAAATAATACAAATTATGGATACAATATTACTGGAACATACCCACACAAAATCACACATTTGCTATACATGGATGATCTAAAACTACTGGCAGCAACCAATCAACAACTGAACCAATTACTAAAGATAACAGAAGTATTCAGCAATGATATAAATATGGCTTTTGGAACAGACAAATGTAAGAAAAATAGCATAGTCAAGGGAAAACACACTAAACAAGAAGATTACATATTGAATAACCACAGTGACTCCATAGAAGCGATGGAAAAAACAGATGCGTATAAATATCTAGGATACAGACAAAAAATAGGAATAGATAATACAAATATTAAAGAAGAACTAAAAGAAAATATAGACAACGACTAACAAAAATACTGAAAACAGAATTGACAGCAAGAAACAAGACAAAAGCTATCAATACTTATGCTATACCAATATTGACTTACTCATTTGGAGTAGTGAAATGGAGTAACACAGACCTAGAAGCACTCAATACACTTACACGCTCACAATGCCACAAATATAGAATACATCACATACATTCAGCAACAGAAAGATTCACATTAAGCAGAAAGGAAGGAGGAAGGGGATTCATCGACATAAAAAACCTACATTATGGACAGGTAGACAATTTAAGAAAATTCTTTCTAGAACGAGCATAAACTAGCAAAATACATAAAGCAATCACTCATATAAATACATCGACTACACCACTGCAATTTCATAACCACTTCTACAACCCTTTAGATCACAAAACATCAACAGATACGAAGAAAGTAAATTGGAAAAAGAAAACACTACATGGCAAGCACCCATATCATCTAACACAGCCACACATCGATCAAGACGCATCCAACACATGGCTAAGAAAAGGCAATATATACAGTGAGACGGGAGGATTCATGATTGCAATACAGGATCAAACAATAAACACCAGATATTACAGCAAGCATATTATTAAAGATCCCAATACCACAACAGAAAAATGCAGACTTTGCAAACAACAAATAGAAACAGTAGATCACATCACAAGTGGATGTACAATACTAGCAAATACAGAATACCCCAGAAGATATGACAATGTAGCAAAAATAATACATCAACAACTTGCCATAAAACATAAACTAATAAAACAACACGTTCCCACCACAAAATGTACTGGAGAATGATGAATACAAATTATACTGGAACAGAACCATTATAATAGATAAAACAACACCACATAACAAACCTGACATCATAGTCACCAATAAAAAGAAGAAAGTAACACAACTAATCGAAATATCCATACCCAATACAACAAATATACAGAAGAAAACAGGAGAAAAAATTGAAAAATACATCCAACTGGCTGAGGAAGTCAAGGACATGAGGCATCAGGATAAAGTTGACGTTATACCAATTATATTATCAACCACAGGAGTCATACCACACAATATCCACCAGTACATCAATGCAATACAGCTACATCCAAACGTATATATACAACTACAGAAATCCGTAATTATTGATACGTGTTCAATAACCCGAAAGTTCCTAAATACAATGTAACCTATACCATACAGTTAAAAGGAAGTCACGCTTGATGAAGGTCCGCGTCACTTTCCATTTTTAACCAGACCTAAGGTCTGAGAAAAATAGAAATAATAAAAATATAGTCCTTACCCGAAACAGCGCTCTTAAAGGGTTAAGAGGCGACCTCTACGGGAATTTCCAGGTAAAATGGTCTCTTGCTCTGAAATCTAATAACCAAAAGTTAATTGCTCGCCTTAAAAGAGGAAAATAACCTCGTCACTTGCCACGCCGTTTTGTCAAAATTGTGGGCGGCTCACAAACAGTTACTTCCGTGAAATCTAAGCGATGCTGGACGATGTACAGTCCTCGAGTGTTCACTTCCAACTTTTACCGAAAACGCCTTCAAGTCTCTTGAGCTCTGATGTCATCCAAGGCACAACGCACACGGGCGTTAGACTGACGTGGACAGTTTGTTATCTCGGTGCGAAGTGTTTCTTCCCACTTCCTCTCTGTCCGTACGTACAGGGTGCAGCGGGCCGCCAAACGGAACTTTTGCTATCAACTGCCTTAGGCACAGGTAGCAGCATCTAAATGACTTCTTTCCCGAAAATTTATTTATTAATATCTGTCGTTTAACAATTGTTCTTGATTTTTAAATAATTAAAGTTAAGTTTTCTTTAGTTTCTAAAAAAGTTTTAGCTCGACTGCATTAAAGCTTTTCCGTCTACAATTTTTAGAATTGAGTAGATAGTAAAACATGACCTCTGAACTGTCCTTTTTAGGTTCCTTGTGATTATTATTATTATTATTCACAACACAGTCTTGAAACTTGGTACGACTTAATTATAGCATGAATGTAATCGACTGCTATAATTAGCACTTTCTATTACGAATGCAAGTAATACTTAATCCACACTGGTGTCCAAAATTAAAACAACAAACGAAAATTTTGCAAGGCTTCATTTATTTTCCCACAAAACAGTATAAACAGCTGATAGTAAAGTAGAAGGAATATAGAATATAAATAACTACTATGTGCGTAACAGTAGGCAAAAACGTTCTTAGTTTTTTTTCCATCTTAACGGATGTGCACACGTATTTCAACGACTCGTTAATGTACTCAGTATGGGTTGTGACCACCCCTGGCAGCAATACAGGCCCGATAACGACTGGTAATTCTGTGAATGAAGTCATCAATCTCATGTTGAGGCAATAAAGCCAATTCTCCCTGCAAAGCTGCTCGCAAGTGTTGAAGAGTGATTGGTGGATACTGACGTAATGCAACCTGTCTCCCTAGTGCATCCCAGGTATGCTCTAAGGGATTCAAATCGGGAGAGCAAGCAGGCCACGAAATACGTCCAACATTTTCCGTTTCTCAAGAAAACATCAACTTCCAGTTTTCTATGAGGTCGAGCATTATTGAAACTTCCTGGCAGATTAAAACTGTGTGCCCGACCGAGACTCGAACTCGGGACCTTTGCCTTTCGCGGGCAAGTGCTCTACCATCTGAGCTACCGAAGCACGACTCACGCCCGGTCCTCACAGCTTTACTTCTGCCAGTATCTCGTCTCCTACCATCCAAACTTTACAGAAGCTCTCCTGCTAACCTTGCAGAACTAGCACTCCTGAAAGAAAGGATATGCGGAGAAATGGCTTAGCCACAGCCTGGGGGATGTTTCCAGAATGAGATTTTCACTCTGCAGCGGAGTGTGCGCTGATATGAAACTTCCTGGCAGATTAAAACTGTGTGCCCGACCGAGACTCGAACTCGGGACCTTTGCCTTTCGCGGGCAAGTGCTCTACCATCTGAGCTACCGAAGCACGACTCACGCCCGGTCCTCACAGCTTTACTTCTGCCAGTATCTCGTCTCCTACCTTCCAAACTTTACAGAAGCTCTCCTGCTAACCTTGCAGAACTAGCTCTCCTGAAAGAAAGGATATTGCGGAGACATGGCTTAGCCACAGCCTGGGGGATGTTTCCAGAATAATATTTTCACTCTGCAGCGGAGTGTGCGCTGATATGAAACTTCCTGGCAGATTAAAACTGTGTGCCCAACCGAGACTCGAACTCGGGACCTTTGCCTTTCGCGGGCAAGTGCTCTACCATCTGAGCTACCGAAGATCGACTCACGCCCGGTCCTCACAGCTTTACTTCTGGCAGTATCTCGTCTCCTACCTTCCAAACTTTACAGAAGCTCTCCTGCTAACCTTGCAGAACTAGCACTCCTGAAAGAAAGGATATTGCGGAGACACTCCGCTGCAGAGTGAAAATCTTATTCTGGAAACATCCCCCAGGCTGTGGCTAAGCCATGTCTCCGCAATATCCTTTCTTTCAGGAGTGCTAGTTCTGCAAAGGTTGGCAGGAGAGCTTCTGTAAAGTTTGGAAGGTAGGAGACGAGATACTGGCAGAAGTAGAGCAGTGAGGACCGGGCGTGAGTCGTTCTTTGGTAGCTCAGATGGTAGAGCACTTGCCCGCGAAAGGCCAAGGTCCCGAGTTCGAGTCTCGGTCGGGCACACAGTTTTAATCTGCCAGGAAGTTTCATATCAGCGCACACTCCGCTGCAGAGTGAAAATCTCATTCTCGAGCATTATTGTCAATCAATACGAAGTTTGTGTCCACACCACCTCGTAACAACCGCACATGAGGTCCCAAAATCTCTTCACGATACCCGACAGCAGTAAAACCTTGGCGTTTCACCCGCACAATTTCATGAAGAGGTGTTCGAATGGTCAACATAATCTCTGCCCACACCGTTAGTGATCCTCCTCGATATCGGTGTCTATCCAGTAAGTTTGGAACCCGAAATCGTGTTCCACGTGACTTCCAGATGCGAATACTTGGAGAATCACTCCCCAGACCAAATCGGCACTCATCTGTGAAAAGAACATTGCCGCGCTATTCGACGCACAGGTGGTATGTCAACCGCTCTAGACGTTCGCTTCTGTGAAGACGCATCAGAGGTCCGCATACAGCAGGTCTCTAACAACACAGGCCTCTCTGAGGAAAGCTTCTGCCACGGTTTGTGTCGATACAACTAGTCCAGTGGATTCTGCGAGGTCAAATTCTAGTTGCCTTGCAGTACTAAGGCGGTACCGTCGTGCCCTTAAAGCCGCACAACACTCCTCTTTCTGGTATCACACATGGTCGGTCTTGCTCTGTATTCCGAATGCTGATTCGGTCTACATAAATTCTCGCCTCATCCGATAAACAACAGAATGGTTCACATTAAGCCAACGGGCTGTACCGGTCTGCGACTATCCTGCTTCCATATCTTATTATGGCCTTCGACCGCAGAGGGTCTGGTAGGTGTCTTCTATTGTGACCGCGTACACAGCGATTGTGGGTGTGGCAGTACTCGGAACTCACTATCCCATTTGATAGGTGCCCTGCGACATCGCTGGCGTGGTTGTCCGTTGAACGGAATGTCCCCTTCCGTGCAGAACATGATTGTACGGACCTCTGTTGACAGTTAGTATCATTATACCGTGATTCAGACACAAGACGGGGAAACAGCAGTTTGTTGCTTTAATTCTGGACACCAGTGTACTATGACGGGGACGTTTTAGTCCCAGATTTGGTTATTAGTAAATAACTTGAAAACTAATAGATGTAGCTTATTGGTGTCATATCTATAAGGTTTTTACCTGTCACTGAGGTTACATACGAATTTTCATCTTTCTGAGTTTAATATTTAGCACGTTCAGTTTTTCGTGAAACACCCAGACTGGCCAAAATATTGCTCTGGTCAACTTGAGACTTGTAACTTTTAATTGTGACATAAATTTGCATATTCTGCCCAATTTTTAGCTTTCTGGTCTTATTATTCAGCGCCGCTTATTTCTTCTTAACAGCGTACATTTTTCCCTAACATATTTCCACGATCATTCTGAGACTTAACTATATTAACAGTAATATATTTAAGCACACACTGATGAAGTTTCGAAAAGTTGTTTTGATTTTTAATTTCACTCAGATTATGGTGCAATACTACTTTGTATGTTGAGCACAGGCGCATTATGACGGCGTGGCGCTGGTTGCAGTGTACTTGGGTAAATCACTCACCGCTGTACCTCTGACAGGGATACAGCGCTTGTTTCGCCTCAGAGGGGCAGATTTTGACGAATATTAAGAAGACATCAGACGGTCAGTATTTATTGCACAATAATATTTTATCAATATATTGCGTGAAAGTGAGAAGTCAAGAAAAGCACACTATCATTGCACAGTATTTATGCTCGGGGCGCGTCATAAGTCAGCCTTTTCAGCGAATATATCAGCGCTCGACGCTTTGGAATCGTATACACTGCGACTGAGTTGCATGTCTTATGAAATACAATCAGGAAACATGCAGGAGGGGCGAATTAATTCTGAAAATCTTCCTGTAAACCTTTAGGTGGACGAGGGACTCATTCATTGCATAGATTCGTAAATCAAAACTAATTACAAATTAAAAACGTGAACCGTGCAATTTTTCGTGTAGGGGAGACTGGGACGGAACGGCTCCGCTTAAAGTTTGGAGTAAATTTTTGAGGTATCAACGATGAAAAAACCTGTTTAGAAAAATTAGGAACTGTTCATTCCAACACTTTTGTAAAACAGTTTGCAAATAAAGATAGCATAAAATAATATTTTTTTGTTGAATCAGTAAACTAAGAAAAATTCTTTGTGGATCCAGTTTTTCTTTTTCCTTTCTTCGTTGACACATCTTACAGATAATCTGGGCCTTATCGCTCTCACTATCAACGCCAGCACACGACTTTTGAGACAACTGTCTGCACTTCTGGCATGGAATCCAACCATCAGTTGAGTGGAATATAATTCCTTTCAATATACACAAGTTGCAGCTTCCTCGTCTTCGGATGATTCATTTTCTGTAGAGTCAATTTATCTTTCTTTTGTCTTTCTCGTCTTTGAAGACGTTTTTCTTTCCCTTTCACTTTGTTCTTATCTTCTAGAGCTAGCAGCCCTTATCTTTGCTCGGTTGTCTTTGACTTCTATGTGTATTTTGACCGCTTCTTGTATCACATTCATGTAGGGAGATGGTGTGAGAATAGCGATTCTACCTCTCATTGTTGTGACTCGTTTCTGCCCTGGCGTAACCCTGGGTATTGGCGTAACATTTCCCAGATAAGAAGAAGGGAAGCGTCACCCAGTGGAGTAACTGATGGATCCATATTTCTCGTGGACCAGTTTTCTCTCTCCGTTTTCCGTACATAGTGATGTACCATCTGCAAATGAGATAAACAAAATCTGTGAAGAATAAAAGGCGACCGGGGCGGAACGGGCTGTACCAGTAAACCATTCCACCCCAAACGCGTATCTATCGAGAAAATATTCAATGCCCACCGTAAATAAGTTTTCCCAACTGCATTGTACACAAAGGTAGCTAAGAACATGCTCATATAGCCTCAGTGACTGTGAAACAAAATATGACAGATTTACATTCCTTGGAAACAGTCCGCTAAGTTATAATAAAGACCAATGAATTCGCTCACTTTTATAAGCAGACTACGTAACTGGCGTCACAAGTTTAGCAATCTTACTAAACGGTGTCAGAGATTGGTTTGGTAAACACTTGTGCGTCTGAGCGCACTCTAGTACCTCCAGGCGAAATTAGGCCTCCGATAGTCCATTCTGCCCCAGTCTCCCCTACATGCACCGTTTTCTATGCGATTCTCCACGGTAACAACAATTATTTACTGATTACTGATTCAAAGCTTACATGACCTGATGTGTGTTGTGTGACAACTATTGCTCACAGGAAAGCTGACTTGATCTTGAATGTCAATTCAGAGATGTGAAATAAACTTATCTGCTTACTGTCATGATACCATTATCTTCACTATGCTATTGTGGACAATGAGGCACCTCGCGTTTACTAAACATTCGGGGCTTTCATTTAACAAAGTACCAGGTCGAAACGTCGGCAATTTAGCTGTTTTAGTAGTTAAGAATGACGGAGCACAACACCCAATAATACGTTGGCCAAAATGACACTCGCCGTGGAAGCCTACGAATTGAAACTCCCTTATGTTTTGTCGTTTAGTTTTTTCAGATATTTGTGAAAATTCTTTCGCAACGAACTGAATTCCTCTTGATGTCAGCAGAAACTGCCGTTTATTGCACAAAGACACCCTTTGACAGCTGCGCAGTATACTGAGCAAGCATCAGTGTTCTTAAGGCCCTGCGGTCTCATTCACTGTATTGCGCAAAGCGACAATACTCCATAAATCTGCAACTATTAGTGAGGAATATTCAGTATTGTGCAATAAATAGGGAGCGTGTGAGAATCCCCTTAGCGCATGGCTCTCGCTGTTGGTTTGCTATAGAAGCGCGATATACTCGTGGTCAGCAAACGTGTGAAATCACGCGCGAAGTCGAACGACGTCCGTACGTTTTGTCCAATGTAATGAACAACTAAGTGTGGTTTGTATGGTGACGAACGACGTCCGTACGTTTTGTCCAGTGTAATGAACAACGAAGTGTGGTGTGTATGGTGACGAGAGCTGCAGATATTGGTCGGTCTAGAGTGCACTTAGGGCCAAAAATTTCGGTAATTATTATACTTCTAGATTCCAGAACCTTCAAGGACTAGAAATAGTTCATATTAATACGAGGGTTGTCCAGATAGTAAGTTCCGATCGGTCGCGAAATGGGAACCACAGTGAAAACCCGATGAAGCTTTGCACACAGTGTCTCTAGTATGACCGTTGATCGCATCAGGAGGTCCTTTTCAGTTGTGTGCGCACCGCGAGTGAGTAAAGGTGCTTAGAACAACGATGTCTCCCGCCAAGTAGAAGGGCCCGCTGAGAGGCTTCGCCTTAATGAATGCATCCCACTTAACACAACTGCCACACACTTCCTTCTTCATGGCAATTCTCAGCAGCATTCTGCAGAGGCAGTGAAGACGTTCCTGCAGCCTTTTTGATGGGAAGTGTTCGATCACCCACAACACAGCCCTAATAGGCTCGTCCTGACTATCATCTCTGTTCACATGAACCGCTGGATACGAAGACAACACTTGGGCGCAGCTACGCGCTAGATACCAGCGTAGAGAATTACCGGAAAGCACACACGCCTGCCTTCTGTGACGATGGTGTTGGGAATTTGGTATAACGCTCCGACAAACGTCTTAAGTCGGAGCGGCGACTATGTAGAGAAGTATCTGGAAAGTGTAGGTAACTTTTGCAAATAAAATGCTTCTGATTTTCACTGCGGTTTCCATTCAGCGACGGACTGGAATTTACTTTCTGGACAACCCGTGTATTAACGTGACTGTCTCAATTGAAACTGTTTTTGGTTTTAATTTATATATTATTTTCTGAGATTAATTATTTAAGTGAAGATTTACGCGCTTAATGATTAATAACAAAGGTTACAAATTTTGACAGTAGGAAAAATAGAAGCTCCCTCTTATTTCATAAAATCTATTTCATTATCAATAGCAAAATTAGAAAAATTATCAGTGAAGACAGAAATTTAGCTTGAATAAGAATTTAAGACTAAAAATATTGTTTCTTTTTTAAACCTGTTTTCAGACCATTTAAGTTAATAATTGTGACTAATAGTTTCATAGTGCAAGATCGATACTATGAAATATGTCGATATAAGTAACAAAAATATACTGACGGAAAAATAATTTTTGACAATCAGAAACATCGAGAAATATCTACAGATGAGAAATATATAATTTAAGTAAGAGAAGTAACCCAAACCTGGCCAAAATTTATACGGAATCGAACATTTCAGATGACATGCGAAAGTTCCGAGTAGGATAGAATCATTATAAGTTCCAACTGTCGGAAGGGCTGTTTCCACCACACCTCTATGCCTCTCAAGAACAAGAAAATAGCACCTTTAGAGTTTAAGCAGTTTTTTAATGGTTGCCACCATTTTGAGTAAATCATTATCTCCTCTCAGGTCGGGACGATGTCAGTCGAAATATGTTTCCTGATTTTGCAACCCCAGTATGACAGAAATCTCCATACTAAAGCTTCTTTTCTCTCGGACATGTCTATAATCCTAAAATTTGCGACAGCAGTTTTAAGTATCTCGAAGTGAAACTGATAGGTAAGCTATGGATACACCTAAAGGGTTCTGATTTTGTCACCTGATTTATTGTTCGTTATTTCGTACTCGATTCTTTGTTTCCGTCCTTCTGCAGCCGTTCACCCACGCGCCTCGGCAAGTAGCAATCTTGGGAGTATTTGTATCACGTGGTATTACAGTAGGACACATATCAAGACATCGCGAAATATACTGCAAGAAAAAAATTAGAACACCCTTTTAGAGGCTTTCAATTCACTCAGGATCAATTGTTGCAACAGTGAATGTTTAGTATAAGAAAGGATTAAATTTTCATATCAATAGTACAAACGGTTCTGTACCAGGTATCGAACCACACTGAAACACCCAAATTAGTACGTGGTGTAGCCTGTAAGGGCGGTAATGCAGGCGCTGACTCCGGCGTCGAGTCGATCGTACAGATGATAAATAGTGTCTTGGGACACGTTTTGCCACTCCTGCCGACCTATTCACGTAGTTTTGTAAGAGTTTTTGGTTGACGAATCACAAGAGTCACTTCTCGTCCCATCATTTCCCTTACGGGTTCGATTGGAGACAAGTCCAGAGATCGTACTGGCCAGGAAAGTTGCTGCACGTCTTGCAGAGCACGTTGAGTTTCGAGGGCAGTGTGTGGGCGAGCATTATCCTATCGGAACAACAAATCACTTTCCTGTTACAAGAACGGCAAAAGAGCAGGTCTACGAATAATCTGCAAATACCGACCGCTGGTTAGCGCCTGCGCCATAAAAACCAAAGGTGAACTAGAGTCGTTGCTTATCGCACCTTAGACCATAAAGCCTCAGGTGGGACCAGAGTATCTTGGACGATTTCACTTTCCGAGGCAGAGTTCACCAGGTCTGCATGATACACGCAAACGAACATAAGTTTCGTGGAGAAAGAATCTGCGTTCATCACTGAAGACTACGGCGCGTCATTCCATCTTCCAAGGGATCCGGACACGGTACTATTCGAGCCGTGCACTTAGATGCTGTGGCGTGAGTACAAGACGCACTACAAGTGTGCGAGACCGTAGTCCCGCTAGTAATATCCCGTTCGCAACTGTTCGTGTTAACAGGTCTGGGGTCACAAGCCCTCTTACCTGTGCTGTGGTACCTGTACGATGTGCCACTGCTACCCTTACAATATGGTGATTATGGCGTAGCGTCTGTGCTGCGTGGATGTCCAGAACCTCGTCCACCAGTGAGAGAATGTTCACGTGACCATGGATACAAGCGCCGTTGCACAACTGGCGCACCGGGTCCAACTCGTGTGGCAGTTCTCCGAAAGCACAGTCCCGCCACTGAGAAGGCCACAATATGACCCCTTTCAAACGCGCTTAATTGACAATAGGAGGCACGAGTGAGTCCCTATCAAGTGGTAGACACACAGGGTGCCGTGCTAGCTATGCCACTACGCTATCTGTTGGTGGACGACGCTGAAATCATTACCAGTACATTAACTGTCCCGCAGATGGCATGTGCCGTCATCAGATCAAACCTGGCGTCATCTTTCCAGGTGTACTATTGTTTTCCCGGCAGTGTAAAGCGCTACGCTGCGATTAAGGTGTTGGCACAGGATATGGCTAGATAAATCAGTTTCACCATAGCTAATGACACTAAAAATAATGTAATAATTAAATGTGGTTTTGGTCAATGAAACGCCTGGTTGAATCCGCAGGACAGAACAGGTAGTCGGAGTCGTGGAAAGGGGCCAAAAATGAACGGCTGTCGGTTCCACTCGAACACACACAACTTCATTTAGTTGCCCAAACATTACAGCGCAAATTTCCGAGCTTAACTATCGACTGACCATGTCACACAATCTTATGGCTTAGGGGTACAACCTCTTTAATTTTTAAAACGGCTGAAGGCCCATGATTTAAAACACAACTACAATAAATTTTCAAAAGGCAGAAAGTGCAATAATATTTGAAATAATATTTCAAATGAGGCCGAAGGCCCAAACAATCTAAGACTTGACAAGTAAGGAATTTTAATTTTAAACGACTGAAGGCCCGTGATTAAAAACACAACTACAATAAATTTTCAATGGTAGAAGGCCCAAAGCTTTATCCTAAATATTTTTGAAAAAAAGAGGCTTAGGGGACAAACAATCGAACACTTAACAATAAGGAATTTTACTTTTAAAACCGCTGAAGGCCCATGATTCAAAACACAACTACAATAAATTTTTACAAGGCAGAAAGCCAAAGGCTTTATCCTTAAATAATTTTCTTAAATGGGGCTGAAAGCCCAAACACTCTGAGATTTAGCAAGTAAGAAATTTAAATTTTAAGACAGCTGAAGGCCCATGATTGAAAACACAACTACAATAAATATTCAAAAGGCGGAAGGTCCAAAGCTTCAAAGCTTTATCCAGAGAAAAAATTTAAATGAGGCTGAAGGCCCAAACAATCTAACACTTAGCAAGTAAGGAATTTTAATTTTAAGACGGGTGAAGGCCCATGATTGAAAAGCACAACTACAATGAATTTCCAAAAGGCAGAAGACCCAAAGCTTCATCCAAAATAATTTAAATGAGACTGAACGTCCAAACAATGCAAGATTTGACATGTAAGTAACTTTCAATTTTAAAGCGGCTGAAGGCCCATTATTGAAAAACCCAACTAAACGCATACAAATTCAAACCATCGGCTATGAGCAATTAAAATACACAATCAAACACCAATAAGAAAAGGCAGTACAGCCAGCGGTGTTCAGAAGTTTCCGGGGGTCGGTCTGCACTTGAAATATTAACGTTCGCTTAGGGAGACAGGTAGACGGCCCAACTATATCCGATCCGCCGGCAACCCAACCAAGAGACAGTCAACGGACCCACCAACAAGACGACTTGCTTTCCACCCGACCAGTACACAAGGAACTCCAAAGCCAAAACGTAAAAGGTGTAGCCGTCCGCAACCAAGAATGCATAAGCTGTCGAAACTACACACACGTGTTGGACAGCGACAGCACGGTGGGGAAAGGACACTGCCTGAATTTTACTGTCAGCGGCCATGGCAGGTAACCGGAACGCTAACGGCCAAAAGGCAGAAAATTCCGCTGGTGCACTTGGACTTCAAATGACCAAACATTCGCCAACTCTAACACTCCCTGTTGCTCACGGGAATAACCCCAATAGCCATCCATGAAAACCAACGGCACAATGTGGACAGTCTGGCTTCGGTAACTGAATCACCACTCAACTTTGATGTCCTGGGTCGGTGAGCCACGAACCTCGTAGCACTCGGAACAGCTCCCACACACTCCGACACTGTGTAGAGACCGCCAGCGGGCCCGGCCCACTGCGCCGCGCGGAGATTTCCTGTCTGATCCACACCAACTGACCGACTGCCGCACACTAGCTACCCGGAAATTATAAGCACCAGACCAAAGATAGTACAAGGTGCAAATACCGATACACATCGCTGCTGCCACACATAGAAAGAGGAAGAACCACGGCACAACCGCAATAACCGCGGAAAACCAAACGCAGAGTAACAATCAAGGTTGAAACCAACACATAAGCCGGGGCCAGCGCGGCTCAGTCAATATATGGAAACATAAACTTCAACACAAAGGCTCTGCACTGTCTCATGGGCTGAAAGCGTTTGTCAGTGCCAACGTAATGGTTCTATTGACTGCAGACGGTGTGCTCGACTACTGCTTTAGTCTCATTCGATACAAAAAAAGGGCTAAGTGCCGCCGCAGTATTTCACCTTATGTCTTGTGTGTCACAATCCCCACTGTGAACACGGAACTTGTTCTGTACACGCAGTTCTCACAGTACCTTAATCCGGTACGCTTATGATGCTTGGCACGCAAGCTGTTGAATTGGTATCGACACAGAAGGCTTGGGATAGGCCATGATCCACGCGATTGACTCAGTAAATACCAGCTTACTGCGCGAAAAGCTCACAATAATACCAGTTACAGCCTGAGCTTAACGGCTTCTGAACAGCGAGCAAAACAGCAAACGCCGATATAAATCGTGCGATTAATAATAAACTGTTCCGTAAAAGTTTTGGAACATCCTCTTAACTTCCGGGGTGTATGTTTTTTGATAGATAACAGCTTTATCAATGCTGTCTTGATCAAATAAAATTACTACGAACAGCTCCGTGAGTAACTGAGGAAAAAATAAACGTGAATTTTGACTGCAGTTCAGTAACTGTGCATTGTCTCCAATCGATATCGGGATAATGCTACTTGTGTATGCTGTTCGGCCTTATCAAAAGTATCCGGACGCCTATTAGTGGACATCAGTATGTGGTGAATGTCTCCTTTGTCTTTCTGACGGCTCAAGCCCTGCTGGGTACTTTCAATGAGGTGTCTGAGTGTCTGTGGAGGAACAGCAGACCATCCTTCCTCAGCAGTCGAAACCAGAGAAGGCACTCATGTGGACGCTGGGGTGTGGAGTGGAAGTGACGTTCTAACTCATCCCAGAAGTATTCCATTCAGTTCATGTCGTGACTCTGGGCAGGCCAGTCAGTTTCAGCAATCTTACTGTTGGTAAAACATTGCCCCACAGCTGCTGCTTCATGACAGTCTGCATTGTCCTTCTGATACAAAAACTCATTGTCTCTGAGTCGTTCCTTTACTGTACACAGTACGCTATGCTGTAAATATGTTGACAGGTTTCTGCAGTTGTTTTCTTAAGCGCAATAAGAAGACCTCACACTATCCACGAATAACAACCCAAACTGTAACACCACCGCCTTTGTACTGCATGTTGGCACTACCCAAGAGGACAGATCGTGTTCTTCAGGCATTCGCCAAACGCAAATCCATCCATCGGTTTGATAAAAGATACAGCGTGGTTCATCCTCCAGATGATTCTTTTCTAGTCATCCACTACCCATTGACATAGCTCTTTGCACAGCTATATAGAAACGTATCGTTTACGAGAACAGCTGCCAACGTGAGTAACGTAGAAGTAAATATCCTCAGAGTAGTGAAGCAACACAAATCACTTATTAAAAGCAGGTCTTCTGGTCCAGACTGTATACCAATTAGGTTCCTTTCGGAGTATGCTGATGCATTAGCTCAATACTTAACAACCATACACAATCGTTCGCTCGAGGAGAGATCCGTACCCAAAGACTGGAAAGTTGCACTGGTCACACCAACATTCAAGAAAGGTAGTAGGAGTAATCCACTAAATTACAGGCCCATATCGTTAACGTCGATATGCAGCAGGATTTTAGAACATATACTGTGTTCGAACATTACGAATTAACTTGAAGAACACGTTCTATTGACAGACAGTCAACATGGGTTTAGAAAACATCGTTCTTGTGAAACACAACTAGCTCTTTATTCACATGAAGTGCTGAGTGCTATTGAAAAGGGATTTCAGATCGATTCCGTATTCCTGGATTTCCGGAAGGCTTTTGACACTGTACAACACAAGCGGCTCGTAGTGAAATTGCGTGCTTATGGAATATCGTCTCAGTTATGTTACTGAATTTGTGATTTCCTGTCAGAGAGGTCACAGTTCGTAGTAATTGACGGAAAGTCATCGAGTAAAACAGAAGTGATTTCTGGCGTTCCCCAAGGTAGTGTTATAGGCCCTTTTGCTGTTCCTTATCCATATAACGATTTGGGAGACAATCTGAGCAGCGGTCTTCGGTTGTTTGCAGATGACGCAGTCGTTTATCGACTAATAAAGTCATAAGAAGATCAAAACAAACTGGAAAACGAATTAGATGAAATATCGGAATCGTGCGAAAAGTGGCAGTTCACCCTAAATAACGTAAAGTGTGAGGTCATTCACATGAGTGCTAAAAGGAACTCGTTAAACTTCGGTTACATGATAAATTAGTCTGATCTAAAAGCCGTAAATTCAACTAAATACCTAGGTATTACAATTACGAACAACTTAAATTGGAAGGAACACATATAAAATGTTGTGGGGAAGGCTAACCAAAGACTGCGTTTTATTGGCAGGACACTTAGAAAATGTAACAGACCTACTAAGGAAACTGCCTACTCTGCGCTTGTCCGTCCTCTTTTAGAATACTGCTGCACTGTGTGGGAACCTTACCAGGTAGGACTGACGGAGTACATCGAAAAAGTTCAAAGAAAGGCAGCACGTTTTGTATTATCGCGAAATATGGGAGAGAGTGTCACAGAAATGATACAGGATTTGTGCTGGGCATCATTAAAAGAAAGGCGTTTTCCGTTGCGACGGAATCTTCTCACGAAATTCCAATCACCAACTTTCTCCTCCGAATACGAATATATTTTGTTGACACCGCCCTACATAGGGATGAACGATCACCACGATGAAGGAAATCAGAGCTAGTATGGAAAGATATAAGTGTTTATTCTTTCCGCGCGCCATACGAGATTGGAATAATAGAGAATTGTGATGGTGGTTCGATGAACCCTCTGCCAGGCACTTAAACATCCCCCAGGCTGTGGCTAAGCCATGTCTCCGAAATATCCTTTCTTTCAGGAGTGCTAGCTCTGCAAGGTTCGCAGGAGAGCTTCTGTAAAGTTTGGACGGTAGGAGACGAGGTACTGGCAGAAGTAAAGCTGTGAGGACGGGGCGTGAGTCGTGCTTGGGTAGCTCAGTCGGTAGAGGACTTGCCCACTTAAGGCAAAGGTCCCGAGTTCGAGTCTCGGTCTGGCACACAGTTTTAATCTCCCAGGAAGTTTCACTTAAATGTGATTTGCAGAGTATCCATGTAGATGTAGATGAACTGTTCGACCGCCACTGTCTTAGCCGGACTGGAAATCACGAGTGATTTCTTCCACTGATTTCATCTGATTTTCTACAACCAACCTCCACAGTGCTCGACGGTCCCTGTCCGTCAGAACAGGAGGTCTTCCTGGTTGTTTAGCTGTGGTTGTGCCTTCGCTTATGCAGTTCAAAATAATTTAGCCAACATGCCACTTGCACAGAACTACAGGGGATGATATTACTCTGATGCACTGATGGATTTGATACTCAGGTGACTTCCAATGATCCCATTGAGCTCTCCTGACCAAACCATTCTACTGTTACTGTTTCCCCGCTGGCAACACAATAGTACCTGCTTCCTTTTATGTTGACAGGTTCGTATCTCGTAGCATACAGTAGTCAGTCATGCATTACATAGTTATTTCCGGATACTTTTGATCAGATGGTCTATCAGTACACTAAAATGTGATGAATTTAATGTATCTGTGTCGTTCGAATCTTATCAGGTCTGTCACAGCTAAATTTTGACCTATACCGAAATAAATATTGTCACGTAGAAGAAGGTGTAGTTAGAAGAATGACGAACACTAACTTCACTTAACGAAGGTTCATTCAGCACTTGCACATACAGGAGCGCGGAGCGAGCTGCCTCCGGCCAGAACACATACAGTATATATATATAGCTACAGAACATTCCAGTACAATGATTCTTGATATTTGTGGATTCTACTAGAATGTACTCGAACCGAATATGAAATTAAAAGTGTACAGTCCAGGTGAGTTTTGAACTCACAACCCTCCATACAACAGTTCAGTACCATATCCACTACACCTTGGTGCTACTCAGATTCTTCTGCGACAATTTTTATAGAATTTCGTGTACTATATTGTTCTCGAGCATAAGGGTAATCCACATCAGACCCGCAGCTGAATTCCTGTCGCCCACATTCTCCTCAGCTGCCGACAGTATCTACCTTCTATTAGTTCGTCGTCTCCGTCGTTCCTCATCTGTTGGAGTAAATTATTGCACTTTATTGTGCGAACTATTCTGTACTTGCTTGGCTATGTCTCACCTACCTACAATGCATTTTCATTACCTGACAGTAATGTCTTCTAATCCCATCAGTTCTCTGATCAGCCAGTTTATATTCACGTTTTACCTAGTAATTAACATCATGTGTCTCTCCACTGCTCACTGAGTAACCCCCATTTTGACTGTTTCTCGGACAATCTCAGTCTTTCATAAATTCTGATTTTAAAGTTTTAGTTTCAGACATCTAAGAAGCCGAGGTTTGAAAACGCTATTTACGTTACCAAAAGCACTCCTAGCCATTTTCACATTTTTACTAAAGTCGTAACAGTCAGAACCTGTCATCATTAATAAATTGTGTTATTCACTATTTCCCTGCATTTCAGAATTTACAAGTCATATAATGTGTTGGACAGTTTGCTAGGTCTCCGCAACGACAATACTTTAGCAAGCGCTTGGTGACGAATATCCATTATTGCTTGCGAAAATCTTTAGAACAGCAGTTCAGCTACTGCTATGAAAGCATTTATAGCAATAAAAATAAAACTAGGAATCCAAAGATCTCGGAGCGTCATTTACGACGAGTATTAAAGAACATTAATTCGAACATAAAATTATTGGTAAACTGTAGTACCAAAAGCCACATTGACCCATTATTTCTCTCCTTACATATACAAAAAAATCATGCGAGTGTTATTTGCTGGGTCGTCAATTACATTACCGGAAAGAAAATGCAACACCCCCTAGGACAAGGTCACTTTATTGACAATTAGGTGACAGGTCATCATTATATGGGTATACGATAACAAATTCAGACCAAATGAAACACACATGTCAGAGCAAAGGATGCCTAAACAGTCGCATAAATACAAAGGGTACCATCCTCTGGTGGTAAGCGAAGATGTGTATTATCGCATGCAAACAATCGTAATGATGCCGAATGGCATCCTCAGATAGACTGTCCCAAGCGTCTTGATCCTGAGTTTGCTGTTCTGCAGTGGTTCTTGCAGTCCACGCAGAACAAGTAAGTTCCTACTTCGTCATGTCCCACACATGTTCAGCTGGCGAGAGATCTGGTGATTTTGTTGGTCAGGGCAGTTGTAAACCACAAAGAGCAGGTGGAGTCGCAGCAGCAGTATGTGGATGAGCACTGTGCAGCTGATAAAGAACATCACCCACTTCTGGTAGGAATGGTAGTAGCGCAGAGACAACAGCCTGTGCAATGTAGAGGATATTGGTTACTATATCCTGCAGAAACAGCAAATGTCCCTCGAGTTGTAACTAGCGCCTTTCCCCCTCCCTCCCAACAATGAACCTTGGGATGGATCTGTGTTACGTATGTGAATACACTCTGGAAGACTAGGTCTACGTCATCTCTCGCGTACAGACGGAACCTGCTCTCATCCTTGAACACAACGGAACGCCGTTCCACTCTCCAGTTGACTCTTTCAAGACACCAGAGCTGCTGCGATTGTGGATGTAGTGGTGTCAATTGTAGCCTGGCCAAATTCACACGCATTCTTTGTCCTGTTACAAGCAGTCGGTTGCCTATAGCCCCTCATGACGCAGCACGTGCCTAGATTTCGTCGCTGGATGATGTTCAGTCAGCCACCACTTCTCGCGTAATATGTCAATCTTGACGTGCGTCTGCACTACGCCGACGTCGAGATCCTGTTCTACAGGTGTGGGAATGTTTCACAGACCACTGTTGGAAGCAGCGACACGCTAACGACACACTATGCTCAACAACAATAGCACGATACGTCCGTCCTCGTTCCCAAAGGCCTGCATCGCGACCACCTTCAACTGGCCGAAATTATTCAACAGGAGTGTTTACACGTCGGTGGGGCATGGTTGCATCCTAGTGTGAACTTTGTTGACCTCTTACTTCGGCAGTCACTGCCCACAGTGAGAATGCACAGAGAGGCCTCCTGAGCGCCATGAGATCGCCGACGACCGCGACAAGTGAGTCACGAACACTAGAGCCCCTCAGTATGCTCATATTATACCATGGTGCCATGAACACACTCCTTGATGGTGTTGCACTTTTCCCAGCAGTGTGTATTATATTCATTTTCATCACTTCAAATATGAGAGTACAGTTGTTCTTGAAGATAAACTTTAGTTAGCTACTAACTTTTTATGTGACAGAGACAGCTATCTCTTCTCGTTCAGGGATAGTAGTCTCAGAAATATTGACAACCACTGCAATAAAGCGTGCAACCTGGAAAATATATGAATAAAACGGTGTTACGGAAGCAGGCCGATTATCTTTCGTTTTTTTTTTTTTTTTACACTAGCAGTAACTCTAACTTGATACAAAAAGATAGAATCAGTTCTAATGTGCGACAAATAGTTTCTGCTCTCAAACGTGAAGGAAACTGCGTGTCTGACTGTGCCTGTGACATCGCAGTTGTAGTGCTGTCAGTTTCCGCCCTATCCCTGTCACTGGTAGAGCGGCTGGGACGCAAGTTTGTGTGCATGCTGTGGCGCGCGTAATGCAACCCTCGCTGTGCATGGCAACCCTAGCATGTGGGAGAACGTCACGCCAACAAAGGGAAAAAGGCACCACAACAAACATAAACTTTCACCATTTAAAATTGTTTTGGCAGCAGATGATAAGCTGTAAATCATCGAGACTAATTAATCACAAGCAATTGCTGCTTAAGATGGATTTGTATGGTTATTACGTTTCCCAGGGATATAACACAATTAGGCGATTTCAATGATTTTTCCAGTAATAATGAATCAGAATCTTTACTGGACAATGCAAAAGTAGTCTACAGTGTTTTCTCTGCAGGTTTCACTGGCCAGCGTGGGCATTCTTTTGCTAGGTTACTAAGATCCATCTCGTCGAATAAAGGCCCTGGTTACGCTTACCAAAACAATACGAAGACCATTGCTTATAAAATATTTTTCCCTCCACTTTTACTGTTCCAGTCAGTACAGAACACATAAAGCAGTGAAATAATGCAATAAAACGGTGGAAATGATCTGGTTTGAAGTGGTATAAGCAAGAAAGGTTCGCAGGTGGAGTAATGTTCCCTAACGATTTGGGTACTGAAATAGCGATCCTACAGTTCACGAAGCACTAGTTTTTACACTCACTGCCCTGAAGAGGGGCAGCAGTCTTTTCAGTAGTTGCAAGGGCAACAGTCTGGATGATTGACTGATCTGGCCTTGTAACAATAACCAAAACGGCCTTGCTGTGCTGGTACTGCGAACGGCTGAAAGCAAGGTGAAACTACGGCCGTAATTTTTCCCGAGGGCATGCAGCTTTACTGTATGATTAAATGATGATGGCGTCCTCTTGGGTAAAATATTCCGGAGGTAAAATAGTCCCCCATTCGGATCTCCGGGCGGGGACTACTCAAGAGGATGTCATTATCAGGAGAAAGAAAACTGGCGTTCTACGGATCGGAGCGTGGAATGTCAGATCCCTTAATCGGGCAGGTAGGTTAGAAAATTTAAAAAGGGAAATGGATAGGTTAAAGTTAGATATAGTGGGAATTAGTGAAGTTCGGTGGCAGGAGGAACAAGACTTCTGGTCAGGTGACTACAGGGTTATAAACACAAAGTCAAATAGGGGTAATGCAGGAGTAGGTTTAATAATGAATAGGAAAATAGGAATGCGGGTAAGCTACTACAAACAGCATAGTGAACTCATTATTGTGGCCAAGATAGATACGAAGCCCACACCTACTACAGTAGTACAAGTTTATATGCCAACTAGCTCTGCAGATGACGAAGAAATTGAAGAAATGTATGATAAAATAAAAGAAATTATTCAGATAGTGAAGGGAGACGAAAATTTAATAGTCATGGGTGACTGTAATTCGAGTGTAGGAAAAGGGAGAGAAGGAAACGTAGTAGGTGAATATGGATTGGGGCTAAGAAATGAAAGAGGAAGCCGCCTGATAGAATTTTGCACAGAGCACAACTTAATCATAGCTAACACTTGGTTTAAGAATCATGATAGAAGGTTGTATACATGGAAGAACCCTGGAGATACTAAAAGGTATCAGATAGATTATATAATGGTAAGACAGAGATTTAGGAACCAGGTTTTAAATTGTAAGACATTTCCAGGGGCAGATGTGGGCTCTGACCACAATCTATTGGTTATGACCTGTAGATTAAAACTGAAGAAACTGCAAAAAGGTGGGAATTTAAGGAGATGGGACCTGGATAAACTGAAAGAACCAGAGGTTGTACAGAGTTTCAGGGAGAGCATAAGGGAACAATTGAAAGGAATGGGAGAAAGAAATACAATAGAAGAAGAATGGGTAGCTCTGAGGGATGAAGTAGTGAAGGCAGCAGACGATCAAGTAGGTAAAAAGAAGAGGGTTAGTAGAAATCCTTGGGTAACAGAGGAAATATTGAATTTAATTGATGAAAGGAGAAAATATAAAAATGCAGTAAATGAAGCAGGCAAAAAGGAATACAAACGTCTCAAAAATGAGATCGACAGGAAGTGCAAAATGGCTAAGCAGGGATGGCTAGAGGACAAATGTAAGGATGTAGAGGCTTATCTCACTAGGGGTAAGATAGATACTGCCTACAGGAAAATTAAAGAGACCTTTGGAGATAAGAGAACCACATTTATGAACATCAAGAGATCAGATGGAAACCCAGTTCTAAGCAAAGAAGGGAAAGCAGGAAGGTGGAAGGAGTATATAGAGGGTCTATACAAGGGCGATGCACTTGAGGACAATATTATGGAAATGGAAGAGGCTGTAGATGAAGATGAAATGGGAAATACGATACTGCGTGAAGAGTTTGACAGAGCACTGAAGGACCTGCGTCGAAACAAAGCCCCCGGAGTAGACAACATTCCATTGGAGCTACTGACGGCCTTGGGAGAGCAAGTCCTGACAAAACTCTATCATCTGGTGAGCAAGATGTATGAAACAGGCGAAATACCCTCAGACTTCAAGAAGAATATAATAATTCCAATCCCAAAGAAAGCAGGTGTTGACAGATGTGAAAATTACCGAACAATCAGTTTAATAAGCCACAGCTGCAAAGTACTAACACGAATTCTTTACAGACGAATGGAAAAACTAGTAGAAGCCAACCTCGGGGAAGATCAGTTTGGATTCCGTAGAAATACTGGAACACGTGAGGCAATACTGACCTTACGACTTATCTTAGAAGAAAGATTAAGGAAAGACAAACCTACGTTTCTAGCATTTGTAGACTTAGAGAAAGCTTTTGACAATGTTGACTGGAATACTCTCTTTCAAATTCTGAAGGTGGCAGGGGTAAAATACAGGGAGCGAAAGGCTATTTACAACTTGTACAGAAACGAGATGGCGGTTATAAGAGTTGAGGGACATGAAAGGGAAGCAGCGGTTGGGAAGGGAGTAAGACAGGGTTGTAGCCTCTCCCCGATGTTATTCAATCTCTATATTTAGCAAGCAGTAAAGGAAACAAAAGAAAAATTTGGAGTAGGTATTAAAATCCATGGAGAAGGAATAAAAACTTTGAGGTTCGCCGATGACATTGTAATTCTGTCAGAGACAGCAAAGGACTTGGAAGAGCAGTTGAATGGAATGGATGGTGTCTTGAAGGGAGGATATAAGATGAACATCAACAAAAGCAAAACGAGGATAATGGAATGTAGTCGAGTTAAGTCGGGTGATGCTGAGGGTATTAGATTAGGAAATGAGACACTTAAAGTAGTAAAGGAGTTTTGCTATTTGGGGAGCAAAATAACTGACGATGGACGAAGTAGAGAGGATATAAAATGTAGACTGGCAATGGCAAGGAAAGCGTTTCTGAAGAAGAGAAATTTGTTAACAGCGAGTATAGATTTAAGTGTTAGGAAGTTATTTCTGAAAGTATATGTATGGAGTGTAGCCATGTATGGAAGTGAAACATGGACGGTAAATAGTTTGGACAAGAAGAGAATAGAAGCTTTTGAAATGTGGTGCTACAGAAGAATGCTGAAGATTAGATGGGTAGATCACATAACTAATGAGGAAGTATTAAAAAGGATTGGGGAGAAGAGAAGTTTGTGGCACAGCTTGACCAGAAGAAGGGATCGGTTGGTAGGACATGTTCTGAGGCATCAAGGGATCACCAATTTAGTATTGGAGGGCAGCGTGGAGGGTAAAAATCGTAGGGGGAGACCAAGAGATGAATACACTAAGCAGATTCAGAAGGATGTAGGTTGCAGCAGGTACTGGGAGATGAAGAAGCTTGCACAGGATAGAGTAGCATGGAGAGCTGCATCAAACCAGTCTCAGGACTGAAGACCACAACAACACAACAACGCCCTTTCCTACACGTCGCTATAATTTTACAGCTACCAGGTTCCGTTTTGGTTACGGTATTGAGTCGGATTCAACATTATAACATTTTAAATGTCAAGGCAAATGTTACTGACGACAGCTCTGCACATTGTACGTAGGCAGTACACCCCATGCTGCTGTCGTAGACGCGGCAAAATGTTCAAATGTGTGTGAAATCTTATGGGACTTAACTGCTAAGTTCATCAGTCCCTAAGCTTACACACTACTGAACCTAAATTATCCTAAGGACAAACACACACACCCATGCCCGAGGGAGGACTCGAAACTCCGCCGGGACTAGCCGCACAGTCCATGACTGCAGCGCTTCAGACCGCTCGGCTGATCCCGCACGGCGTAGACGTCGCACAAAAAGCTCTCTGCCCCTGGCAAGACGCCGGGCCAGAACCATCATTGCTTTCACCCTCTTCAGTCTCCCCTGCTCTTCCCCACAGCTGCTCGTACCGCATGAAACCGACTCGTCGTAAAGTAAATCATGCTACAATAGTGGCACTCTTCTATCTACGTAAACCTAAGTTCTCAACACATTACTTTGACCAACAACGCTGAAAAGCGACTCTTGACCTCATTGAAGAAGCCTAGTCTACGTATATATGACTGAGAAAAAAAAATTATTTTTTGTTAATTTTACTACGTACTGGGATATTAATGAAAGAAAGTACTAATTAACATTCTACAATAAACTAGAACAGTGACAGACTTAATAAAGCAAAACGTGATAAAGGCTGTTAAGTCTATTGTTTGAAATTAAACCGGTCACAGTTCTACGTAGTCGGGAAGTTCACTGACTTGTGATGTTTTATGCAAGACGACACCAGGCGGCTCCCTGCCTGCTCTGAGATCTTCGCCGCTAAATTTTCTGGAAGAAGTATTGCAGTAGGGGTAGAGTTGGTTATTCCCAGTGACTTAGGAACATAATAAATAACTCGTTTGGTATTTCTTACGCATGGCGTATGCCCAGCAAACATGGTAGCTTATGTAATTAGACTATTAACAACAGATACCAAAATTTCCTTCCAGCAAGTCTTTGGAACTACATGTGTCGTTGCACTAGATGGTGGTCATCCCTTCCTTTATGTGACACAGGAAATGGCAGCCATCTTTCTTTTGAGACTAGTAGCCATCTAATCTATGCAGCCTAGGCGTTCGAGCGAGCTGAACTAACGCATCATTCTGAATGGAGAATCCTAAACAGCAGCAGATACGTCACCGACAATGGCAGCATCACTTGGAACTGGGTGCGACGTCCTCTTTCGCCGTGCCACTACGGAGGTCCCATTACTCACTTAGTTACACTTTACACAGATCATTTGAATGATTCTTCTACCTAAATCATTTGAAACGATTCAGTTTACGGGCTATTCTTAAATTATTAGTATTAACACTAATGAACACATTATTTCATACAACTGCACTTTTTTTCTACTGACTACCAGTTTTAAAATAGAAATTCGTCAATGGAATAGACAGAATTGACCATGGGAATGATTTTAAGTTAGATTTAAAAGTTTACTTTGCTACCTGTCAGACATTTTATGGTATGAGGCAAAAGATCAAGAATTTTTTTTGCCACCTCATCAACTGCTTTCTGAGCCAATGAAGCTATAAGAGTAATAAAGGTAATTTTTTCCCTTGAGTGCTTTAGGTACGGACATCACCGTGCTTCTTAAACTGTGATGGATTATTTTTGATGGATTTCATTAGCGAATATATGTGTTGTGAGAGCGCAGTTAAAACGCCTATCTCCTTGTAGAGGTACATACATAACGTCCGTGGGTGAACACCATGTACTATTCTTACTGTTCGCTTTTGCGCAATCAATAATTTCTTTCTATGTGGTGAGATACCTCAGAAAGTTATTCTACAAGGCATTATTGAGTACAAATTTGCAAAATACGTCAGGAGGTTAATTGATTTGTTTCCAAGATACGAAGAGCAAAAGTAGCTTCAAGTTTTCTTCATCAACCACACCAAAATGTTTGGAGCATTCTACCCAGTTTACTGACTGCTGTTCATGTGCTACACAAATTGCTGGTATTACTCCATTTGTTATACAGAGTGTTTCTTCAAAAATTAGGAAGAGTCTATTTTATGACTTTATGATTGCTAGGGAAATGTGATTACAATCTCTTCTGTCCCTTTCTCTCTAATGGGATTTATTATAACACAAATATAGTCCGCAAAAAATTACAATTCTGCTTGTTGAATGTTAAATGGGAGGTGATTCACATATATAAGGAACAGAAGTGGACCCAAAATTGAACCCTGTCGAACTCCCTTTCTGATTTCTCCCGTGTCGCTAAAACTTTTTATTCGTTCTGACACTGTTGGAATTATTCAGTACAGCCTTTTGCATTCTGTTAGCTAACTATGATTCAATCCAGCTGTGTATAAAACCATCAATTCCATAAATCTTCAGTTTTTCTAAGAGAGTGACATGATACGAACATCAGTCTCTTGGGAAACGATCACAAAAAATTTCATTTGATGATATTTTTGTTATTTAAGATTTGTATTGTTCCCTGAGTGAATGTGTAAATGGCATTCTAATTTGAGCAACCCTTCTGGCTTCCAAATTGTGATATGCCACGTAAATTGTTTCTACCTGAGTGTAAGATCACTCTTGAGTACATTACTCTCTCGAATATTTTCGAAAAAAATGTTAGAATGGAAACTTGGGGATAATTGTTTAAGTCTGTCTGGTCGCATTTTTTATGAAGAGGTTTAACAATTGCTTATTTCCATCTGCCATCCCTTATCTCACCTGGCGACCATCCGAATCTGATAACATTCTGACTGCTGCTTTCTCAGAGGTCCCAATCTCGTGTCTCTTCCATCTGTCTGCTAACCCCCACCATGAAACGCACTTCACCCGACATTTTTAGGTTAATAATTTTAATTGTTTCATGCTTCAGAACGGAACAAAGTTTAGTAGTTATTTACCTTTCTAAAATGCAACAGTATAATCTAAATTACGTTAGAGTTCATTAACAAAAGAAGTTTGATTTCTGTCTGTGCCTTAGGTTTTGCTGCTGGTGGGCTTGTAGTCAGATCTTAATGGTGCTCGCTCCAATATGTCTTTGTCTGCTACGCAAAAGACTCGAAAGTCTCGAAGTCGTTCATGTTTGTATCTTTAAACAGTACTGTGCCATATTTGATAACTTCTGAGGAAAAAATATCATCATCATCATCATCAGTCTCTACTCTAGGACAGCTGCCCACCAATGTTAAGGTGATACTCAATGGGAAAAAATATAATGCAAAAATATAGCGGAGCCTTTATAATGACCTCAAAGATGAATTAGCAATTTCAAAGTTTATTTTCTGATTCTCCTAACTGAGCAGTGTTAATGAGTGGAATAACTTCCTGTTGCTTTTTTTTTTTTTTTTTTTTTTTTTTTTTTTTGCAAATATTTTACACCTGCATTTTCTAAGTAATAAGATGCTCTTGATTTAGAAATATGAGGATTTAATTTCAGATCGTTATAATTAAATAAAAGGTGTTACACATACCTATATTAATAACACCCAAATACAGAAAGAAGTCATATAACTTACTGAGGGGGCTAGATAAACAATTAAATCACCCTGAAATACATTACATGTTTAATCTTTCTTTATAGGTAGACAGAAAGAGTGATATGACACTGTGTAAGACTGCCTAGGGACCGTATACTTGTTTAAAGAATAAATAAACGGTGTTAAAACTGAGTACTGTCGCGAAGCATAGTTCCCTATATGTATAGTAAGCAGAGTGTAGAACTGTTTAGGCACACGGTAATATTTAGTAGTCGCCTTCGTATACGGTGTGAAAGCGACTCTGTTTACTCGCCAGACTCATGCTTAGAAACTGAGTGCACTGTCATTAACAGAAAAAATTAAGAATAAGCAAGGGAAGGACGAGAACACGTTTTGTCAGGAATCAAATTAAGTCTGTTTCTTCCTACCACAATGTGATCGGTATCGAAAGCGAATTAACGCTTGAATTGCTTAACATCTGCTCCATTAATAGTACGTTTTTAACACAGTAATAAATGTTCAAATACATGAAGCTGAGGGTCAGCTGAAAAAATAGTCCGTATTACACCCCAGCCCTTCCACCAACAGACACGGAGAGCACAACCATCAGTTCTGGCCAGTTGAAGCTACGGACTTTACAATTTAAGGCGAGGGATTACTTTTGCTCTCGATTTTCGTACCACTCATACTTTCCGTAACAGCTTACTGGAAGAGTCACAAGGGCTAAGAGACCTGAATGGCATGAGTAAGTGACTGTACTCAACCTAAGCTAGCATTTCCTCCACCTCTATTTCCTTATGCAATTAACAGACTGGCCACAGCTCAGTTAGAGTAATTCTTTTCCCATTTTTCTAACGACAGTGGTGTGAACTATTTCGCTAATGCTTGTCAATACCTGACAGGTTCTCAACTCATTGTGATGTTGTTTACTGGGGTTCAATACCACGGGCCATATCACCTTGCAATTACTCAACTTTTAGAGGACAGTTATTTGACGATATCAAATAAATTAATGTTAACATAGTAGGTGGACATCTAAAACGTTTCTCCCCTGTCTGTTCTATCTCCTTTGTCTAGTTCTAAGAGAAGCGGTCGCTGTCACGATCATCTGTCATACCCCCGATATGTAGTACATTAAACATTGCATTTATTCAGACCATTGAACGCAAAGCACCCGTCCTACGACTACCGAAGAGTTGTCACAGGTAGGTAAGTGCGCTAGTGCGTCGCACGGTGTGCGTGCGTGTGTGTGAGTGTGTGTGTGTGTGTGTGTGTGTGTGTGCGCGCGTGTGTGTGTGTGTGAGAGAGAGAGAGAGAGAGAGAGAGAGAGAGAGAAGAGGAAGAAGAGAGAGAGAGAGAGAAAGAGGGAGACTGTGTGAGTGATCCTCTGACTCTTATCTTTTTCTAATCGTAAAATAATGTGTAGCTGGATGCATGCTCTGATCGGATAAAGAAGTTGTGATTGTAATACATTACCACTGAGTGTTATGTACTAAACAAAGTACAGCACAAGTACCATAATTGGTTAACAATATGAGAGTAGTTAAGCAGTCATGATAACAATATACCACATCCGGTTGGATCCAACACAGAACACAATACAAGGCCACGGACAGCGTCGTCGTCGGAGATCTGCCGGTAAAAGTACGAGGGTTATCCGGAAAATAAGAAACGATCGGTCGCGAAATGGAGACCATAGTGAAAATCCGATGAAGTTTTGCACAGGTGTGTTAGGTAGTGTCTCTAGTATGCCGTCGATGGCATTACGTCGTTCTTTTTAGTTCTGAGCACATATGGAGCACATAAAGATACCAAGAACAACAGTTTCTCCCGCCAAGTACGAGGGCCTGGTGAGAAATTTCGCCTTCAGGCCTTCGCCTGCAGCCAACATTACATAACTGCCGTGCGTTTTCTTCTACAAGACAATTCTCAGCCGCTTTCTGCAGGGGCAGTGAAGATGCTACTGAATCATTTTCAATTGGAAACGTTTGATTACCCACAATACAGCCCGAAATTATCTCATCTCTGCTCACATGAGCTGCTGGCTATGAAGACAATATTTTGGCACAGACAATGAGCTGTAGGCCAGCGTAGAGAATTGGCGGAAAGCGCTGGCGGCTGCCTTCTATAATGAGGGTATTGGAAAGTTGGTACAACGATACGAGAAACGTCTAAGTCGTATCGGTTACTATGGAGATAAGTAGATGGAAGTTGTAGCTAACTGTTGCAAATAAAACAATTTTTATTTTCACTGTGGTTTCCATTTCGCGACTTATCGTTCCTTACCTTCCTAATAGCCCTTGTAATTACACCAGGTCTCTCCCTGCCATTGTCTTTTTCCCCTGTATTATCTTTCGTTCCCTCACCAATCACGGAAGAGGATGAATTGGCAATGGTGCAAGATGCTGGCCTTAGCCAACATTAGAGGGTCCAGGGAGTGGTAATTGACCTTCAACATAAACAAACGTAGCGTTTTGATCACAAATAAGCAAAATGATTCATTATTCTATGATTACACTATTGCAGAACAGTCACTGCAAGCACCTGGGTCCATAATGTACTCTAAGAGTACTCCTACAGAGCAATTTAAAGTGGAACGACCACAGAAAATTAATGGCGGATAAATTAGATGTCATACTCAGATTTGTTTGAAAGACTGTACAGGAAACGTAGTCCGTCAACAAAGGAGCTAGCTTACAAAACCCTCTATCGACCAGTACTTGAATATTACTCGTCTGGCATCTGTAGCAGACTGGATTGATAGAGGAAGTACAGAATATCCACAGAAGACCAACGTTTCGTTGCACGTTCATTTAGTAAGCACGAGAGCGTCACGGAGATGCCCAGTCAATTGCTGTTGCAGACTCTGCACGAGGGGCGTTCTACATCACATCGTGGTATACAGTAAAAATTCTGAGCTCGTGTGTTCCTAGAAGAGACAACCAATTTATTGCTTCCTCATACGTATATCCCACAGAAAGACCATGAACATAAAATTAGAGGAATTCGAGCTCTCACAGGCGATAGCCTGCGGAACGGGCCCGACTGGAACGGGAAAGGAGGAAAGTGTTGTGGCGTAGGTTAACAGCCACGCCACTCGGAAGTAGCCGAAAGGCACGCGTTAACTCATGCAGGCTAGAGATAGGTCTGAAACAGGATATGTAATGAATGATATAAAGAAAAGTACGTAGCTGCTGGAATAACTTTAATCCATCCTTGTTGTACATCGCTATTGACGATACAAGTGAGACTCTGTAGATTCAGGCAATAAACTACTAATGGCGCCTTGCTAGGTCGTAGCCATTGACTTAGCTGAAGGTTATTCTAACTATCTGCTCTGCAAATGAGCGAGGCTTCGTCAGTGTGCATCGCTAGCTACGTCGTCCGTACAACTGGGGCGAGTGCTAGTCCGTCTCTCGAGACCTGCCGTGTGGTGGCACTCGGTCTGCGATCACTGACAGTGGCGACACGCGGGTCCGACATGTACTGATGGACCGCGGCCGATTTAAAGCTACCACCTAGCAAGTGTGGTGTCTGGCGGTGACACCACAGAAAGTGGCAGTAGTAGACAGAGTGCCCTCCACCCCACACCGTAAGGTGGTTTGCGGAGTAAAGATGTAGAGGTAGGTACTGCAACAAATAGCTCTGAAATATTGAAAAGATAAAATTTGTACATGTGTAATTAAAAATGTTTTTTTTTCACTTCCATGGACGTATAAAAGCTCAGGAATCACTTCAAGTAATTGCAGTGAGAGAGAGTGATTTTCGAGAGGTTGGCTCTGAGCACTATGGGACTTAACTTCAGAGGTCATCAGTCCCCTAGAACTTAGAACTACTTAAACCTAACTAACCTATGGACATCACATACATCCATGCCCGAGGCAGGATTCGAACCTGCGACCGTAGCGGTCGCGCAGTTCCAAACTGTACTGCCTAGAAACGCTCGGCCACGTCGGCCGGCGGAGAGGTTGAGATGTTCTCGAACAGTAAGGCGTTGGCTGTTAGTGGAGCAGAAGGAGTGATGATTGGGAAATGACGGTATATGGGAGGGTGGCTGATTAGGGAAGTAGAGAAATTTGGATAGATCTTACTTGGGTGGACATCAGGCCATGGTTGATCATGAGGGAAGCGTTGGAGAGGGTGGCAAGAGAAGAGGGTGTCCTGACTGGATGACACGGATTGTGTTACTTCTGGTAGGGTGGATATATGCATCGTGTTTTTTTTTCTGTCGTTTTGTCTGGGGAGGGAATCTTAAAATTTACGTAGGGGGAGAAGCGTATAATGTGAAGATGTATCTTTGGTGGGATATGTTGGTATACGCGCGCGAGCGTACAAGGATTCGAAATTAGAGGAGAAGGAGAGGTCGGTTAGTAGTTCACCATTCCGGCATGCCTTACGCCGTGGTGGAGGTAACGAATTTCGCACATACGGACACCATCCTGGAATGTCGCGTGTGGCGTCACCAGTGTTATAAGAGGGTTGACGACCTCACTGGTACTGGTATCGCTGCCGGATGTTGCAATGTGACCTAGTGGTTGCCGGCACTGTAGCCAAGCTGCCCTACGTAAAAAAAATAAAAAATAAAAAATAAAAAAACTAGGTGGAGGGTTGAGCAATGAACTTGAAGGCGTGTCATGTGACGTCCTCCCAGACCAAATCAAAATGTCTTGAACAATAAGGAGAAAAAGCAATGGTAAACCATCGCTGCGTCTGGATATCATGGTACCGAGTTGGACTATCAGCCAGATCGGAGATCTGGGATTGGGTATTTGTGTTGTCCTAATCATTTCGTCTCATCTTCGTCGTAGACAAACACAAGTCGCCGAAATGGTATCAAGTAGAAAGACTTTCACGAAACAGCCGAACAACCCTAGGCATGTTCTTCCAGTCAATAATGCTATAAGATCAGTTCATTTAACTACAATGAGATCTTTAGATGGGTACTGCACATGCTTTCCAGAGTTGCACTATAGGGGTGGACTCTGTTAACTGCGCAAACACTTCACAAAATTCATTGACTGAAAACTAGACTGCATTGAAAACCAAGTTCTTTTAGACCTAGAATACTCAGTTCTACATTCGCATAGCGATAACTTTTCAGTTTGCTATTGGACTTAGCGAAGAAACAGTGTGGTAATGTAGGAACACTGATATACGTGTGAACTTCGGATGAGGGACACTTTTAGTAAAACTACTATCTGTCCTTAAAATACTGGAGTCGCTTTTGGTAAGACGGCGTCTCAAATCCCTGTCCGACAATCACGATTTGTATTTTCCTTGCTTTCCCTAAAACATTCAAAGAAATTACGGATTTATTCCTTTGAAAAGTAAACGGCCGAATTCCAGCTCCTAAGCTTGTTACGGCGGATGAGGCGTGAAAACGTAAACTTCCTCCATCTATTCATAAAGTGAAACCTCTTGTCAGATGATGTTGGTGCTAAATAAGAGAATATCCGATAATGACGGGGACGAGAGTCGCTCGATGCTACAGCTTGGGCGTTCCGACTTACAACAAAACCGTCTGTCTAGATGCGAACGAGCTGAAACAAGAATGGGAGTCACCGGTTATCCCTGAAGTAGAAAATGTAATGAAAAAGGGAAACGTTATGCAAGCGATAAGATAGCGTTGTTTATTTTGATACTGAACATACCGGCTTTACGGTAAGTCATCCACTCAAAGGTGGTCGTCATGATGATGAGGTCCCATATTCCGAGGAGCGAAGGGAACGATGCGGGAAACCCGCATCGCCGACTAGGCAAGGTCCTAGCGGAGGTGGTTCGCCATTGCCCTACTCCGAACGTAATGGGGATAAATGATGATGATCAAGACGACACAACAACACTTAATCATCTCGAGGCGACCCCACCGGGAATCGAACCCGAGACCCGTACCCAGGAAGCGGGAATGCTACCGCAAGACCACGAGCTGCGGACTCAAAGGTGGTCCTGTCCTGCGTTGGGCATTAATAGCATGAAGTAAGGAAGCCACAGAGTGTAACATACGGCCACCACGTTGGAAGGAGTTCTTGTGACGAGTCATTCCATTAATCCATCGACGCGGTTCACAACTGCTGGATAGTCGCTCTTACAAGTGGACGTGCTTTAGTAGGTCTCTCCAGCGCTTCCCACACGTGCTCGAGTGCTCGACGAGATATAAATCGATGGAACGGACAGGCTAGTCCATTCGTTGAATATCTTGTCCTCCATCTTTGCTCTTCGATGCTGTCCCCCATTGTCACCCACAAGAATGTCCTCAGCGCCGAAAGCACCGCTGAAGAAACACTCTTGAGGAAAGAGAACCGTGTCGCAATAACATTGGCCGGTCTTTGTGCTGTGTTCAATGATTTGGAGGTCAGTACGACCATGCAAAGGCTCCATCTAGATATAGTAGGGGTCAGTTAAGTGAAGTAGAAAGAAGACAAGGATTTCTGGTCATATGAGTATAGGGTAATATCAACAGCAGCATAATAGGGTATAACGGGAGTAGGATTCGTCATGAATAGGAAGGCAGGGTACAGACTGTGTTACTGTGAACGGTTCAGTGACAGGGTTGTTCTTATCAGAATCGATAGAAAACCAACACCGACAACGATAGTTCAGGTATACATGCCGACGTCACAAGCTGAAGACGAAGAAATTGAGAAAGTGTATGAGGGTATTGAAAGGGTAATACAGTATGTAAAGGGCGATGAAAATCTAATAGTCATGGGGGACTGGAATGCAGTTGTAGAGGAAGGAGTAGAAGAAAAGGTTACAGGACAATATGGGCTTGGGACAAGGAATGAGAGAGAAGAAGGACTAATTGAGTTCGGTAACAAGTTTCAGCTAATAATAGCGAATACTCTGTCCAAGAATCACAAGAGGAGCAGGTATACTGGGAAAAGACTGAGTGATACGGGAAGGTTTCACTTAGATTACATCATGGTCAGACAGAGATTCCGCAATCATACACTGGATTGTAAGGCGTACCGAGGAGCAGATACAGACTCAGATCACAACATAGTAGTGATGAAGAGTAGGCTGAAATTGAAGCCATTAGTCAGGAAGAATCAATACGCAGAGAAGTGGGATACGGAAGTACTAAGAAATGACGAGATACGGTTGAAGTTCACTAAGGCTATAGATAAAGCAATCATTAATACCTCAGTAGGCAGTACAGTTGAAGAGGACTGGACATCTCTAAAAAGGGCCATCACAGATTTTGGAAAGGAAAAAAAACGTACGAAGAAGGTAACTGTGAAGAGATCATGGGTAACAGAAGAAATACTTCAATTGATCGATGAAAGGAGGAACTACAAAAATGTTCCGGGAGACTCAGGAATACAAGTCGCTGAGGAATGAAATAAATAGGAACTGCAGGGAAGCTAAGACGAAATGGCTGCAGGAAAAATGTGAAGACATCGAAAAAGAATTGATTGTCGGAAGGACAGAAGCAGCATACAGGAAAGTCAAAACAACCTTCGGTGGCATTAAAAGCAAGGTTGATAACATTAAGAATGCAACGAGAATTCCACTGTTAAATGCAGAGGAGAGAGCGAATAGATGGAAATAACACATTGAAAGCCTCTGTGAGGGGGAAGATTTGTCTGATTTAATAGAAGAAGAAACAGGATTAGATATAGAAGAGATAGTGAATCCAGAATTAGAATGAGAATTTGAAAGAGATTTACATGACAAGATCAAATAAGGCCGAAGAGATAGATAACATTCCATCAGAATTTCTAAAATCATTGGCGGGAAGTGGCAACAAAACGACTATTCACGTTGGTGTGTAGGATGTATGAGTCTGGCGACATAACATCTGACTTTCGGAAAAGCATCATCCACATAATTCCGAAGACGTCAAGAGCTGACAAGTGCGAGGATTATCGCACAATCAGCTTAACAGCTCATGCATCCAAGTTGCTTACAAGAATGATATACAGAAGAATGGAAAAGAAAATTGAGGATGGGCTAGATGACGATCAGTTTGGCTTTAGGATAGGTGAAGGCACGAGAGAGGCAATTTTGACGTTGCGGTTAATAATGCAAGCAAGACTAAAGAAAAATTAAGACAGGTTCATAGGATTTGTCGACCTGGAAAAAGCATTCGGCAATGTAAAATGGTGAACGATGTTCGAAATTCTGAAAAAATAGGGGTACGCTATAGGGAGAGACGGGTCATATACAATATGTACAACAGCGTAGAGGGAATAATAAGAGTGGACGACCAAGATCGAAGTGCTCGTATTAAAAAGGGTGTAAGACGAGGATGTAGTCTTTCGCCCCTGATGTTCAATCTGTACATCGAGGAAGCAATGATCGAAATAAAAGAAAGGTTCAGGAGTGGAATTAAAATTCAAGGTGAAAGGATATCAATGATACGATTCGCTGATGACATTGCTATCCTGAGTGAAAGTGAAGAAGAATTAAATGATCTGCTGAACGGAATAAACAGTCTAATGAGTACACAGTATGGATTGAGAGTAAATCGAACGAAGACGAAAGTAATGAAAAGTAGTAGAAACGAGAACAAGGAGAAACTTAACATCAGTATTCATTGTCATGAAGTACATGAAGTTAAGGAATACAGCTACTAAGCAGTAAAATAACCAATGGCGGACGGAGCAAGAAGGACATCAAAAGCAGGCTTGCAATGGCAAAAAGGGCGTTCCTGGCCAAGAGAAGTCTACTAATATCAAATATCGACCTTAATTTGAGGAGAAAAATTATGATTATGTACGTCTGGAGTACAGCATTGTATGGTAATGAAACATGGACTGTGGGAAAACCGGAACAGAAGAGAAGCTAAGCATTTGAGATGTGGTGCCACAGACGAATTTTGAAAATTAGGTGGACTGCTAAGGTAAGAAATGAGGAGGTTCTGCGCAGAATCGGAATGGAAAGGAACATGTGGAAAACACGGATAAGGTGAAGGGACAAGATGACAGGACATCAATCAATGACTTCCACGTTAGCACAGGAGAGGAATTCGTTGCGGGCCACATCAAACCAGTGAGAAGACTGATGCAAAAAAAAAAAAAAAAAAAAAAAAAAACAGAACTCAGAACGATCATGTTCGACAATGCCGGAGGTACCCTACCCGGGAATAATGTCGAATATGATCGTTTTGATGGTCGAGGTGTTATGGTGAGGGAAGGAACTATGTTGCATGTGTGTACTGACATGCACATCTTTGAGCACGGTTCATTCACCGGTCAACATTATTGTGACACTGTACTCTTACCCCACATAGTTTTTAAGAAGTACATTTGACGATGAATTAATTTGTATTGTTGACGATACGAGACAGCATTGTATAGCGCCGTTGGAGGACCTCTTGGAACAAGTGCATACTCGGCGAATGAACTGGCTTGTCCGTTCCCCCGGCATGAATCCCATCGAGCACTTGTGGGGTGCGATGGCGAGACATATTGCAACATGTCCACATGCAGCAGTGGCCATCCAGTAGTCGTGAATAACGCTGGCAGAGGAATGGAACACCCCACCACAGGAACTCCCTGCCAACGTTGTGGCCAGCAAGGAACCAGCTTGCAGAGCTATTATCAACTACGTCCTACCATTTTTAATGTACAGGGGAACATCGGGCGTTGGGGTGAATTCAGTGCAATTATTGTCTTTTAATAAAAGCGTCATTTCTGTCCTTATCAAAGCGCATTTCTTCGAATTACCTTCTGTAGTACACTGTAGCAGTTCTTTCTGTGTATGATTCAAGTTTCATAGAGCTACGTTACGTGGCAGTGGCACGATATTATGCAAATACGAGGACGTGTTAAAAACAACGCCTCCAAACTCTACCGTGAAAACCCTTAAACCTTTTTAAATAAGACAAGGCTTATTAACATTCTACATCTTCATTCTTCGTGTCTACATATTGGCAGCCCTTTACCGCTAGAGGGCTCCGAATTGAAGCGCCTAACATGGCAGTGTGTAACTTAACTATGTCGGTGCGTGAGAAACAGCGTGTTGTAATCGAGTTTCGAATTCGAAGAGTTCCGTCCACACTTGGAGCACCCTCTACTTCAGGAAGACAATGCCGTAACATACACGAGCGAAGCGACATCTGCTAAACTTGGAGAACACCTTCGAGGACTTCAGTTTGATAGTCATGAAGCTGTGCAAGCAGGGATGAGGTTGTGACTCCGCCAAAAAAGTCAAACGTTCTACAGTGACAGTACCAACAAAATGGTCTCTGGTTGGCAGAAATGTGTTCGTCCTCAGGGTGACTATGTTGAGAAATAAATATGTAGACACGAAGAATAAGGAAGTAAAATGTTAATAACGTTTGTTTTATTTAATAAGCTTTTTTGAGACTTTTCACAAAAGAGATTCGGAGGTATTACTTTACAGCACAAGCTCATACATCCTACCAACGCCAGATATGCGCAGTGTTTTCTTTTACTTATTTGTACACATCAATTTTTTTCTTATCTGCTTTATTATTAGCCTTGGATGGCGAAAGTAAATAAAAGGAATTAAACACTTCCTTTGTTTCAACTACAGCATTCGTCATATGGATTATTAATGTGACTAGCCCGCAGCTCGTGGTCGTGCGGTAGCGTTCTCGCTTCCCGCGCCCGGGTTCCCGGGTTCGATTCCCGGCGGGGTCAGGGATTTTCTCTGCCTCGTGATGACTGGGTGTTGTGTGATGTCCTTAGGTTAGTTTGGTTTAAGTAGTTCTAAGTTCTAGGGGACTGATGACCATAGATGTTAAGTCCCATAGTGCTCAGAGCCATTTGAACCATTAATGTGACTAATTGCCTGCACACACACACACACACACACACACACAATGGCTGGTGGGCCAAGTGAGTCAATAGCAATTAAATGGCTGTGAATCATTTTCAAACTCATTTTACTCATAAAATTTCACAGATCAGTAATTATACTTGTCACTTCTGATATTGCAGACTTAAACGTACGAAACACAGTTTTTCCTACTATTTTCTGTCGGCAGCGAGAAGATATCAGTCACAAGTGATCAATATCACTCCACATCGATTCTGTAACATCCCTCAGCCAGATCGCTGAGAGCACTCTTAGCTTGGCCGTTTTCTATTTTACTCACGAAAGTCCATCATCATTTAATTTACATTCTATTGGACTTCGTTATTAGCTAGCTGCAAGAAACAGAAATTTCGTAGGTAGATGTACTTTTTCTTCAATACCTAAAATAATATCTAATTTTCGTTTCCTTTTGTTTCAGGTAAGCTCACATGGTGATAAATGTGCCACGTTACCAACACACTGCGATGGAATTATTCAGCAAATCTGACAACAACTCGGCAACATCGATTCATGGTAAGCTGTGCCCAGTCCAAGAGGTGCAATGTGTGTCGATGAGGCTATCCTGCGAATCACTGCAGAATCCACAGACAGCCATTTCGCGGTAGAAACCTCATAGTGACAGCCAATGGACTACCTTAATCGTTGCTAAAATTTTAGAAAGTAACAATGTTGCACGATCTTACCGATTACGGAATACGCAGGTATACTTAAAAAACCTGTGTTACATCTACATCCTCCAGGGTGTGTGGTGCACAGAAAGTCTGCAAAAACCATAGTTACTCCCCTTCTCCGTTCCATTTGTGAATGTTGTGTTGGGGGACCAGCTGTCATGAGCTTTGATTTCATCTCGTCATGGTCATTTTGTGAAATGTATGCAGAAAGAAGTAACATTTTACTAGCCATTTTTTGGAAAGTACGCTTTCGAAATTTTAACGGCAAACCTCTTTTTGATGCACAGCGACTATTTGTAGAGTCTGCCAGTGAGAGCCGTTCGCTTGTTCACTGAACGAACCGGTCACAAAACGCGTCGCTCTTCAATAGGTGTTCTTCAGTTCTACTATTAATCCAACTACGCCAAGGTCCCAGACTGACAAGCAACACTCAAGACATCTACAAATACATTTTGCAAAGTTTCCTAAAGGCCGTTCATAGAAAATTGTTGTTGTGGTAGGTGGTATGGATCTGAAATACTTTTTAATTTGCATGAATGCCATCCAGAAGTGTCTCATAACGCTGTTTATGTTGATCCCGAAACTGGTCTTAGATTTAGTGAGTCTGTCATATTTCCGAAGTTAGGGCTAATGTAATATTATGATTTATATTTTAGTAACATTAATTCAACTGATGCGTTTGGGTTACCGTTGTTCGTGTAAAACTTAGTATTGTTTCCTCTAGCATATGCTAAACGAATGATACGTTTTAATACAGTTGTTTAACTCAATTTTAATATTGCATGACAGATTCTTTTCTTAATGAGTTCTACAATTTTTAAACTACTCGAATGAGTAAGTTACCCACGCAACTTGTTACCCTATCATGGTAGTTTCTTATAAATCCTGAATTAATGGTAGAAAAAATATGCGATAATGCATTCGAAATACAGATATATTACAAGAATACTAAAATACAATATCAAAAGGATGATGTAGAGTCAACGGAGTCAGCAAGCAACCAGCACTTCTATGCTGTGATAAATGTATCTTATTTATAAAAAAAAAGGAATTTACGTTATATGAGTTAGTTATAGGTGTCACGACCGACTTTCTTTCAATAATCGATTATGAAATTATATTTTACAGAAAAATAGTCACGATACTCTTCCTGAGTGTATTAGTGGGTTGTAGTCAGATATTGAGGAAGTACAACGTTGTATGTTCCTTACAAATCTTAAGCACACATTTAAGGGCAGTGCCGCAAACAATATCTGTATATTCTCGAACACAATGTAATGTATCACTTCCCGACCGCACTTTTGTGTTTATCCTGTACGCTGTCTTGGGCGCTAATGCCAGTTTCCGGAATGCGGTGGCAAGAAATTTTGTTCACCCCGTAGATGATGGGACGGTAACATCCTAATGCTACTAAAAGCATCGTGTTCCGAGCCAATTAGGCTGACTTCAGAAGTGAATTCGTGGTATTGCCGCTCTGTCGGTTTCCACCTGAGATTAATTAATCGCCCATGGCTCATTGACTGTGCATGTATGACTAGCTGAAATAACTGATTAAAGCACGGTCGCCAGATTAATATCACTCAATAAGTACCCTGAAAGAGAAACCAAGTAGATTAATACTAGTGGAGATATTCTGAATCAAAGGTCGTCATTTCGATCCTGTCTGTGGGGTTGCACATGTGTCGATTTCACAGCTGAAAGAACGTTGGTGGTAGTCACATACAATCTGTTATTTGCGCTGTTCGTGCAAAAGTAATTAACGAACACAGGAATCCCGGTAAAATCTGCATATATTCTGAATGAGTTTCAGTGCTCAAAAATCGATGACAAGAACGCATAGAAGTCTGATCAATGCCGGATAAATCAGAAAAAAATGCGTCCGGGTTGCTTTGCATGTGGTTAGCTGCTCCTACAGTGGCCACAGCGGAACACAGACCCAGGGTGGTCTGTTCATCCTTCACGGAGAGGGCCGCACGACACATCTCCTCTCTAACACTGCCCCTTTAGAAGCGATCTCTTGTTCCATCTCGAAAACTTTTGGTCTTAATTGGGCGGATAGCTTAAAAGAAACCCCTGCACTAGGTTCTCCCGTGTTGTCACCTCCTACAGGATCAACGTAATAATTATTGTGTGTTACAGTATGTCCAGTAAGAGCGTGGTCGGCATTACACGCAGATGGTAAAAGATATCGGATTAGCTCTTTCACAAGCTAACAGAGGGAGCCTCTGTTCTTCATACAATGTTCATAAAGCACGAGTTTACTTTGAATTCTTGACTGAGATACACAAAAAGAGTTATGAGTGCAGCTCAGGCGTCGCATTTATCAAAGATGCTTGATGCCAACTGCCAAATGTTGATTCATTGACAAGAATGAAGATCGGATACTACAGGAGGACAATGATTCGAAGCACAGCAGCAGACTTTGCAGCGACTGGAAAAAGAAGAAAGGTGTGCAGCTACTGGATCGGCCCTCACAATTGTCTGACGCTAATCCTATTAAAAATGTGTGGTCTTGCATCAAAACGAAGTTGCAAGGAAAAAAGATATTCACTGTAAAACAGCTTTCAAATCAGATTCGACGCATTTGAAGGTCTCTTCCTCGTGAATACGCGGAAAACTTTGTTTCAAGCATGCCTCGGAAATGCCACGCAATTATCGACGCTGCGGGTGACTGGGCGTATTTTTAATGGTAAATGCATTTTTCTTTTGTTTGTATATGATGTACGTATATGTTTTAGTTTGTTGTCAAATACTTTTTTCTACTGATCAACCCGACCACGCGTTCTTTTTTAACAAACTGTAACTTTTCTGGTAACGACTATTTTACAAGCGGCCTGTCACAGATATTAACGTTGTTTTCTCTCCCCCCCCCCCCCCCCTCTCTCTCTCTCCAGCGTTTGGACTTAACAACGATCTCGCTCTCACTTCCTACCACAGCAAGAAGGCATTTGTGGAAACTTCTGCCTGACACGCAACCATAGCGATGGGTAATCAAATATACGCCATGCGGTTCCTCCCTCATCTACATTGCTCACGTGTTAAAAACGTATCTGTAGATACACTGCGCGAAAGAAGTAAACGGTACTTCTTTTGAAACACCGTCATTTTTCCCGTTTGCGATGTAGAAGTTTGAAATTTGGCTCAAGGGGCCTACAACCTTCCTCTGTGGTGATGACAAAGCATGGTGCTCTGGGACGTCATTCTCGGTATCTGCGACGCTTCAAACAGCAAGGTGTCTATATACGTGAAGAAAAATAAAGGTCAGGACTCAGAGATTCACTTGAGGAGTAAGGTTGTTAATGACGTCACATTGGCATAAACTTTTGCCACAGTTCCGCCGAACACCACTGTTGACGTGTCACGTGACGGGAAGGTCGTCGCCCCCCCCCCCCTTCTCTCCCGCACCCACCCATTCACCATATCTCATACCTTCTCACAACGCCTCTGCGATGGAGGTCAGAACTGCGAATCAACTAGTTTTCTTAGTGGTTGGCGAGGAAAACATTTTAGACAAACAGCTGCTCAGAATCGACGCGCAAAGTCCTCATGGGGTGTCATAAACAGCGTCAATGGAACCACTCCCACACTCGATGTGTTGGTTGCCATACATTTCAGTGCGCAGTGTGCAATGCGATGAGAAACAGAACGACATTCTTGGTAACGTTCACAGTGATGATATCCCACAGACGATTCAACCCTTCTGTAAGGGCATCGTGGGGCCGCAATCTCACTGAATGTCATACGGCCCCTTCGAAGCGTAGCACGACCGAAGTTTTTCCTCTGGTACACTAGGGACTGTTCAGAAATTATTCAACGAAATGTGGTTGCGATCAGAAGCAGCAAAGAGTATTTGTGCTCTTCCAGTCCTCCTATTTCGGGTCGCCTGTGGCATGATCATGGACATGTATGATACTGACACTGCAGAGTCTTGTACAGTCGGAAACAAGGAGGAGAATGTTATGGGTGCCGGCATTTTCTTTCTACAACGCAAATGCACATATAGGTTAACACGCTTCTTTATTTACATGAACAGACTGTTGCTGCTTAACTTTAACTGTGTCCATGTGTTGTGGTACAGGCTCTTCAATAATAGTCCTCTTACAGGCAATATCGGTAATCTTGCTATAATCTGACGCTCTGTACTGTCGTAGACTAAGCCCACTCCGCGAATGAATAACAGATGCCAAACTAGAATGAGTCAGTGAAAGTGACTGAGCTAGTGAGTCACTGAGCGACTGAGACCCTCTGGTCAAAGCTGGTGATCTAAGTACTTACGGTCGAGAGGAAGTTGTCGGCGTGTTGCTTGTCGGGCTGTCTTTGGTCTCTCTCCTGATAGGTGCACTTGATCCAGCGCCTACTATCGATCTTCGCACTACGTCTTTGCCGACCGGTGTGCTGCCGACAGCTTACGCCAGCTCAGACACATGCGTGAATAAAAGCCAAAGGGCCCATCTAAAACGTCGCAGTTTGGCAACATCCTTGGTACCACCCACACAGAAACAACCCTTGACCGCTTGCTAGGGACCTGTGGCCAGGCAACCCATGGAAACTCCTCGCATTCCACCTGCTCACAGACAGGCACTAGAACAGCAGTGTAGTGACTGAACTGTAGAATGTCATGGGATTGCCTGTCTGCAGACACCTAGGTATCGATCAAAGTTTGTATACGGACAGGTGGATTTTAAAGTGCTTATGAACCCCGTGCGAGTGGCACCGATCGTTTCGTTGTACAGGGTGGTCTTAGACAGATCTTTTGCCATTTTATTAATGCACATGTCCCTGCCGCATTCCTCCATCATTGCGCCAAAGGAAGGCACTAAACGGGAGGGCTGACAACCATGTACACAATTTTCTGCTTCGGATTAAGTTCAAACTTTTTCGAAACGTTTTTCACTTTCCTAGTGGTTCCATCTTGTCCCTCACAGCCGGTAGTTGTGGCCGAGGGGTTCTAGGCGCTTCAGTCCGGAACTGCTCTGCTACTACGGTCGATGGTCTGAATCCTGCCTCGGGCATGGATATGTGTGATGTCCTTAGGTTAGTTAGGTTGAAGTAGTTCTCAGTCTAGGGGATTGATGACCTCAGATGTTAAGTCCTATAGTGCTTAGAGCCATTTGAAACCTTTTTTGTCCCTCAGAGCAAAAATTACGGTCGTGCTACACTGCAAAGGGGTCAGATAACGTTCTACGGGCTGGAAACCTCACGGTGCCTTTAGAGAAGGGTTCAAACAGCCAGGGGGTGTCATCAGTGTCAAAGGTTGTCAAGAACGCCGTTCTGTTACACATAGCTTTGTAAGCTGTCGTTCTCTATGTAATATTTCTAGCTCTGCAGCCATCATATTGAGGTCCAAGAAGCTCTTCTTAGAGCAGTGCAGTAGGGAGCTGTGGCCAGATGACGTAATGTGGTGTTAGGTACCGATGACAGGTGGTTTGTTCGGTACGGGTATCCTGAGAAAGAGCGCCTAAATTGCGGTTCTTCTCCACGATTGGCTGCTGCATTCGATATTTGCGCGCCAAAATGACAATCTTCTATCATTAATGTTAGACAAACTTAACAGCGTATTTGTGTATAGTGTATTGAACCGGGGATCTAGAAACGATTGAGAGGCATCGTGCCTACGTAGCTCTCAATGGTTCACAACCCAACAGGCTACAGCTGTCCACCCACCCCACCGCCGCCCCACACCGAACCCAGTTCCCAGGGTTACTGTTCGGTTTGGCCCCCACTGGACCATCCCCCGCCTCCCTGGCGCCCCCGGGAACGTCTCATATCAGACGAGTGTGACCCCAAATGTTTGCATGGTGGAGTAATTATGGTGTACGCGTAAGTGGCGGGGACCTGCACGCCAGCTCGGGAAGCAGCGCTTTAGACCGCGCGGCTAGTCGGGCGGGCAAACAGCGTATTTAGTTGCATGTCACATTTAAAGCGTCTCTCAGTAGCTTACAATCATTCCATTATTTCACAAGTATTGATAACCAGCAGAATAATAAACAACTGCAAAACGAAAAGGCAGACGAAGCACTTCGGTTCAAAATGGTTCAAATGGCTCTGAGCACTATGGGACTTAACATCTATGGTCATCAGTCCCCTAGAACTTAGAACTACTTAAACCTAACTAACCTAAGGACAGCACACAACACCCAGCCATCACGAGGCAGAGAAAATCCCTGACCCCGCCGGGAATCGAACCCGGGAACCCGGGCGTGGGAAGCGAGAACGCTACCGCACGACCACGAGATGCGGGCGAAGCACTTCGGTGATCTTCGTATCGCGCCTAACTTGCCTGACGGGCGAAGTGGTTCGGCTGTAAGATCAGGAGAACGGTCATGTTGTCCACCGCGGTATCCGTTGAGACTTGATTTTCAATGTCTAGTTTGTAAATGTGAGAGCTGGTTGGGAAACTTCGGAGGAGAGACATGTTGTCTGCCGAAGTATCAGTTATTAATTAACTTGCAATGTCTAGTTGAGAACAGTGTGATTATAGTTACACAAATACGCAGATAACTATTTTGATGAAGAATGGAAAGTATTTGTGACTAAAGTGGAATGTAACTGTGCAAGTTCTCATTTTCTGCCAATAAAAAGCATGTGGCATCCCGTATAAAGAAACTGATAGGAAATTTAATCATTTCTAAAACAACAGTTCCTCGCTAAGAGTTTCTTACAGCGTCATGATTACGGATTCACAATCTACGTGGTGTTTCCTGTGCATGTGACGACAACTATAGAAGACTGCATGTAGGTGAACATTTGTTAGAACTTATGCATTCGACTCAGGGCGGTGGAAGCAAATAGGCACCTCGGGTATAATGCAATCTTAGTACAAATGAGATCAGTGACACGTCATCTGTGGTAACTCAGGAAAGGTATGAAGAAGAGAAATATGTTTGAGGGAATGGGTTTATCATACCCACGTACATATCACCCTTTCTCCCTTTAACTCCCTTTTTCGACTTGCCGGATCGACCGTTAAATGTGTGTAAATGAACTCCCCACGGGAAGGAGAGAAGTCCTTAATGTAACCCCCTGAGGCCTTTCCGTGTCGATTGCAATCAACGGTGTGTCTGAAGTGTTTTCCTCGGCCACCCATAAGAAAACCGCGAGATTTCAACACATGCTCTTGCGTTGCTGACCTTCACCGCAGAGGCGTCTAGAGAAGGGGTGAAATGTAGATAATGGGGATGTGTCGATCTTCTCTTCGTATGGCACGTCCACGGTGGCTTTGGGCAGAATTGAGGTGAAATTTGGTGCAAATGTGACATTACTAACCAATCTTACACCTCTCACTCATCTCTGAGCTCTGGCCTTTTTTCACGCATATGTCGACTCCTTTCTGCGTGAAGCATCGCCGAGCCCGAGGATGACATCGTGGGGCGCCACGCTTTTGCAACATTACAGAGGAAGGTTGCAGACACACTTTTACATCTTAAAAAGCAACCCTTTAATTCCTTCGCTCTCTGTGCATAAGATTGGCGTAATATCACATGACCAGCTGTGTGGCGATGAAGCAAAACATTGTTACCACTACATTTTCTCACGAGCGCGGGTGTTTTTCACCACCTGGTGGAAACAAACTTTCGAAGATCATGGCTGGAAGCAGCACCTTGTAGATATCTTCCGTTACTGGGAGCCGGAAATGATTAATAGAAATGCATGAATTCTGTTCATGAGGTTCAGCATCTCAAATTGCTAAATGTTAAACATAGCTTCGCTGAACTGCTTGGAGCTCGAGAAAAATGGGAGTCGGTCAACAGCTCTGATTGGGTATGCCCCCTGTGGCGGAGATGATGTTTTACGTAGCGTATTTCTGAAACGTGCAGATGGTGATCTTTCATTATCAACGGAATTATTTCTTGTCGCATGGAAAACTTTAAGATTCTGAAAGTGTCTTACCGTACATGGGCGTGCATTCGCGGAAGACTCATTTAGGGTTTTCGAAAGTAGTGTTGCCGCTGGACGAGTTCTCACGTTGTCAGTAAGCAAAGACCTCAAATTAGTTTTCATCCAAGCAGGTAGCTGCGTGCCGGTGCTAAGTGAACGAGCCTCAGCGAGGTTTAGCTAAAGGTATTAAATTATCGTCCGTTCAGAGAAATCTGATAGGATGACTTTTTCCCATTCACTTGTTACTGTTAACCTTCGCCGCGCGGAGTGGCCGCGCGGTATGTGGCGCCATGTCACGGACTGCGCTGTCCCTCCCTCTGTAGGCTCGAGTCCTCTCTCGGGCATGACTGTGTGTGTTGTTCTTGGCATAAGTTTGTTGAAGTAGTGTGAAAGTGTAGAGACCGATGACCTCAGCAATTTAGTCCCTTTCGAATTCATACACATTTAAACATGTGTTTGTTATCCTGTTTAGTTGCTACCTGCCTCCGTAGTTGAGTGATCAGCGTGTCTGGCTGCCATGTGGAGGACTCGTGTTGTATCACCAGTGGTGACAGGAATTTCTTCTTGATGGGAGGATCAGAATGGGGTGGACTCAGTCTCGTAATGCCAGATGAGTGCCTACTTGAGTGAGAAGTAGCGGTCCCAAGGATAAGAAAGATAACAACGGCGGTGAGAGCGGTGTGTTGACCCCACGCCCCTCCAGGCCGCACCCTATGACGGCACTGGCACGGGCCAGAACGCGGAGGTTTGTCTCGCTGCTTTATGTTTGTGAAGATTATCAGCCGAAGGACCTAGGTGAAGGCGGTCGGTGGTGTATGGAATGTTACTGTTGTACATATTCTGTTTCGGTGATCAGAAATAGGAACCTCGCGGAGAGTAGCTAGAAGCCCACAGGGCTTCTAATTATTACAGTCAATTATTTAACTATGAAGAAAAAACATAAATTAGTTAAAAACTACTGCGAGCGCACACTTAATTCAACACATAAACGTTACTACAGATATTCGGATTTACGTTATGACGTTTTCGATATGCCTGCCGTCATTGGCGATGATGAGTTGCAGACTAATAGCGAAATTCTGCAGGACCCACTGAAGTGTCGGAACATCGTTGCTGTCGATGACCTCCTTAATGGTCGTTTTCAGCTCAGCGAACGTTTTGGGGTTATTGCTGTACACCTTGTCTCTAATGTAACGTCCCAAGCTAAAGCATGAGCTCTGGTCCGGAAAAGTTGGCGGCCAATCGACGCCCATGCTAGTGCTCCTCCAGTACAGCAAACACTCTCCTCCTTCGATGAGGACGAGCTCCGTCTTCCATGAACCACATCTCGTCGAAATTAGGATCACTTTGGACAACGAGGATGAAGTCGTCTTCCAGAACCTTCACGTACCGTTCGGTAGTCACGGTGCCATCAAGTAATATCGTACCTATTATTCCGTGACTGGACATTTCGCACCACACAGACCACACAGTCACCCGTTAAGAGTGAAGAGACTTTTGTCGATCGCGGAATGTGGATTCTCAGTCCCCCAAATGCGCCAACTCTGCTTACTGACGAACCCATCCAAATAAGACTTGGCTTCGTCACTAAACCAAACGCGCATGGACATACTAATTCCAAACACACCCTGCCGCCAACCGTCCAGTTTGAACATTCTAACGCAAACCGCTCAGAAGTTGCGACGATTTTATTTCATATAGTGAAATAATTGACACCCTCTACCACTGAAGTAGTGACACCTTCAACCATTCTCGTTGGTTAAAGACAGACTGATGACTCTTCCTTTGACTGATTTGATAGTGCAACAGCGCAGAACATTATTCCAGATCATGCAGTAAACGTTTCCGGATAAAACTGTGGAGTAATACGCTGCGAAATTTTTCTCACCCTTATCACTAATAGAGCCTGGATTCCGGCCGCACTCGCGACTGATTTCGTGCAGCGCCGCGGGAACTTCGAGTGTGGGCGAAAGGAATATTCAGCAAGACATTAGGTAAGTAATATGTGAGCTAGAGGGGTATTTATTTACGTGGCATCATTTTGATGTCTGAAAGAAGGCCTGGCTGCACAGAGCGGTCGGTGGCAGGTAGCGAGCCCGGCGCATAGCGTTCTTTAGTGGGACCCACGATTTACGAGGCACTTATCGGACGCTTCTGGACTGGAGACGGTCCTGGAACACTGCCAGGCCTAAAGATCCGAGCACGTCCGCGGTCCTGCGTTTAGGGCGTTGTTTATCTTTTAGATGGAGCACTAAACAAGTTGTTCAGAACGTTTATGTTCGAATATTAAGATAAAAGTAGGGTGGCATAAGTCTGACGCTTGGAGTGCCCAACAAAAAACCCGTGACACGCTTCCTGGGTGTGTCTGAAGATGATTTGGCTGGCCGAAACTCCTGTTAAGCGTCAGGTCAGCTAGAATTGTAATTAGCATTTCGACTGTTTCGTAATTTGCTGCTGTCAAACTACCAGTGGCCTAACGGGTAGTTTTGTCGTAAGATATGTAACGGTATGGGTTCATTCTTAGTAGGTGTTGGCGCAGCACGTTGCAACGAAAACAGTTTTAAATTTTTTACTTTTAATTTGTTAAATTTGAAAATTATATTGAGAAATTACACGCTTTCACACGCGTAAATCACAAATAAAATTAGAACAGCTACAATAAAATTTAAAAGAGAGGTGGCCATGTATTTCAGTTTACCCCAATAACGGGGCACGTTGCAACATACCAAAATTTCTCAGAAAATAGTTTGAAATGTCTGACATGTCAGAAATATTTTCTTTGTGTCCATAGTCTGCACAAAGGTAGAATGGATCATTATTCGCATATGACCAGTGAGACCATAATTTGCATTTAGTACGCTGTACCCATTCCTCTCCATTTCTATACCCATACCCACAGATCAACCAATAATTTTCTTGTTCTTGTTATTCTTCTTCTTCTCCAGATGGATGGTTTTTCAGATTCATTTTGCTGCTAGTTCTTGCTTCCATCTATCCTTTCTTTTCATGCATTTGCCCCTTCTTATTATTTCTGTCCTCTCTTCTTCCAGAGCGAGTTCGTCAGCTGTTTCTGTCAAGATAGCGCACTTCCCCTTCTTTCTCTCACAGTAGTCTCTTGCTTTGGTCCAGCTTTATGGAAAGGCGAATGTGCTCAAGGAAAGACGTTTCTCCGCTGAAGTTCCTTGAACAAAATTAACAGCATTCGTCATGTTCTCCAAGTTAGCCTGAGGACCTGAAAGTTTTTTTTCCGGAACAGACCTGTCAGTCGCAGATGATGCAGAAAAATCATGTTCTTTGAATTTGTCAGGGTCAAATGGGAATTTGCCTGTCGCTGAGAATCCCGAACTGATGTTTGCTCTTTTGAAAGTTATGAGAAGTTCTTTGTCTGTAATGGAAGGCAAATCATAAATCGTTAGTGTATTTTGTGGATTTGCTTTCAACGAGGCAACGATTCTCCTGCTGCATGTCTTCTTGAAAGGGTCGTAAACGCTTACCTCTTGAGGGGTTAATCTGTGAGGTCGGTGGCGACGAAATGATACAAGCACTACACCATTGTTCTTACATTTATTAAGGGCTTCTATGCTAAAATGGGACGCATGGTTTTCCACCAATAGTGGGACAGGATTTTCTGTTGTTGGTCTGGTTTGCTAATTAAATGGTCGAGAAATGTAAAAAAAAGATTCCTCCACCACCAACCCAGAACCCGCGGCAGTATCGATGCAACTGGTGGGCCTGTCACGGAGGAAATAACCCTTAAAATCTTTCCTTTACAAAATTTGTCATGTGTGGAATGAAGGCCCCTTGAACACATGTAGCAGCTACTACTGTTACCATTTCTCCCTGATCAGCAGAGCTCATAATTCCAACTTATTTCACATCTTTCTGGACAACTGCCTTGTTTGGTGTTAACACTGTAATTACCCTCGTTTCATCCACATTCCAAATTATGGACCGGAGAATGATGAAAATACACATCTCCTAACTTTTGGAAAAACTCCACAACACTTCTTTTGTTAAATGCCATCTCTCTTCACAGACATGTGCTTTCAGGTTGTATGATGGAAAGATCATTGTTTCTGTCCAAAAATCTTGAAAGCCAATCTGCTCCAGCAATTTCCTTTTGTGTACAAGACGATGCCATTTTGAAATAAAAGTATTTTGCACAAAAAGTATTTTGCTCCAGCAATTTTCTTTTGTGTACAAGACGATGCCATTTGGAAATAAAAGTATTTTGCACAAAGATACCCCATTTTTCGCACATCCTTTTTGGTCAACACGAACATAATTTCACTGGCTCTCACGATATAAGCCCAGAGTATTATTTTCCCACGGTCTGAAAATACTTTCCTGTGGTTAGAATCCTACAAGTGACTTTTCTATCATGTTTCCTTTATCTTCTTGATGAACTGAGGGTGTGTACAGTAACAAATATTAAACTCTTTTGCAATTTCTCTGATAGAATAATCATCTTTTACTCCATTTTCCAGAACCAAAGAGACTGCACTCTACATCACATCTAAAAGTGTCAAACCTTTTTCTGTGTTTTTAATGATGCGTCTTGTTTGTCTGAGAGTACAAATTTAGACTTAGTGAAAGTAAAATGCCTGGGAAAGGAAAATAAAAGGATTACATTACCTACCTACCAATCTAAATAAAGGCAGGATATGCAACACTGTTGCAACATGAACCACTTCGCACCGCCATATACAATAGAAGTAAACTTCCCGACAATCACTTTAAACTAAAATAAGTTGTCATATTGTAAAACTGCGAAATTTAACTAATGTCACCGAACGTGTTAATATACTTTGATGAGCCAAAACATTACGACCAACTGCTTAATATTTTCTTTGTCCGTTTTTGGAAAGAAATACATCACTGACTGAAAGTGTCAGGAATCCGACAGTCTAGGAACGGGTCATTTAATTTGCGTAAATAACGGGCCCCTGATTTGTATGTATGTTGATGACGCCCGATAGCGACCAGATGGTTCCAACAGGATTTACATCAGGCGAAGTTGGTCCGTGAGACATCTATAGCGCTCTTCAAAGCATTGTGGCATGGTTCTGGCTCCTAGACACGGGCAATTATACTGCTGAAAGACGACATCGCCATCGGGGAAGATATCAAGCATGAAGAGATGCAGGAGCCGTAGGGTAGTGGGGTTCTCAGCGCAATTTTGATATCAAATTGATATACAAATTAATTAAATTGATCAATTAATGTACATAGAGGAGAACGCATATTCATCTACCACCCCCTTCACCCCTTTTAGGACGACTATTTTCCCCAGTACATGTGCTGCATTATGAACTGTTCATTAAGAGTGCTCATCTTTTCATGACAATTTCGAAGTGTAGTTAGAACGGTGACACATTTTTCCATCAGCTGTGATAGAGTGTACTGGCCTCCGTTAGCTGGGCTGTAGAGTGATTTTTAGTAGGCGTCCGTAGGGAACTGTGATGTCAGACAGCGATAGATACTGTGAGCTTGCAGGTAATACTCTTTTTAAACTCTTCTCTGTCCAACACCAGCATCTTATCAGTTGAACATATTTCCTGCCAAAAAGAATAAAGTTAGTACCTTATACCACTGCCTTTTTCCCACGAGATCGTAGACGTAGTACAGAGTTTGAGTGCTTCTGTCGCTGGTTTCGAGTGGTATTGCGAAATTTTTTCCCAGCAAGATAACACTAGTTGTATGGTATCGTCAGTTTTTGCCGTGTATTGCACTTTTATGCTGTCCTTGAGTAGCGCTATGCATATAGTTGGGTAATTAGGACAGATCTTTGTGATTAATTATGTAATTAGGATCGATATTTACATCAGTTTCCTGACCAAAATAAATATAAAGTACACTAACCTAACCCTTCTCTCCCACATCTGGACAGTTTCTATGTGTTAGGGAGTGCACTTTGGCTTTCCATTCAGTAGAATCAGGGTTGGAGTCCCAGAAAGGACACATCCAATTTTAATTTCCCATCAATTCCAAGTGCCTCTGGTGGTTTAATTGTGTTAGGGGTGTACACTTGGTCTTTCCGCCTAGGGGGAACACGTTTCGAATCCCAGAACGGGTACTGGCAATTTTTAGTTTCCCACCAATTCCTGGGTGGGTGGTGGGGTGGGGACATCAGCACAGCCCTGGGACAAAGAAATTCTCTCAAAAATTCGAAATTCTTGGCAAAATTCGAAATTCCTGCCAATAGGGTAGGTGGGGGGGGGGGGCGGGAAGGGGAAGGGGGAGGAGGAGGCTGGGACACATGTACAGCTGAGAAAACCCTTGAAATTATCTGGGGGCAGGGGTGGGCGTGGCCGGGCGCGGGGGTGGTCACTGGTGGTCGGGGTGGGGATGATTAACTGACCAATTTCATTAATTCTCATATCAATTTGATATCAAAATTGCGCTTAGAACCCCATTACCTTACTACTTGCAGGTGGTTCTCAATTATCAGCGCGTCTTCGATTACTACCACAGGCCGCACGCAAGTGCAAGAAAATGTCTCGTACACCATAACACTGCTCCCACCAGACTGCGTCTGTGGCGCGTTGCACATTCCGAAATGCTGTTGACCTCGATGACGGCGTTGTGGAGACGACCATCGACCTGGTGTAAGAAAAATGTCGTTCATCCGAAGAACTGACACGTTTCCATTGATCGACAGTCGAGTCCGTATGGTTCTGTACCTACTGCAACCGTAATTGACGAAGTTGTTGGTAAACTTGTGAACACATAGGAGTGGTCTGGTCTGCTGCTGAGCTCCGTGTTCAACAATGTACGATGAATGGTGTGCTCCAAACACTTGAGAGCTCTGAAACACTTCTGCGTGCACCAGCATTGTGCCCTTTCGGCAGAGATGGCACAGATCACCATCTATTCTACTTTACGGAACAGATAGCCCTCCGAACCCCACATTCTATGAAGAGTTGTGGACGTCCAACCATTTAGCGACTAGTGGTAGTTTCACTGTTTTTCTGCCTCCTTCTGTAGATGATCACGACAGTAGCACATGAACATTCGACCCGCTTTGCTGTTGTTGAGATACTTGTTCACAGGCCCTGCTTAATAATGATCTGCCCTTTGCCAAAGTCGCTTCTGTCAACGAATTTCACCTATTGCAACCCACAGCGGATCTAGGGTGATCCCCCGTCCGTGTCTCGCCCGCTTACACACTTTTGCTACTGCGTAACGTGCCCGCAACGCCACCAGGCAGCATCCACAGTCGCGAGGTGCAGTGGATATAAAGTTTTGGGTTACCAGTGAATACACAACAATTTTAAAACTGTAAAGTTAGTCACCAATGACGATTTCGATTACAGAAAGAGAACACAAATAAAAGCTTCTTCTATACCAACCCCGACCATCACAGTGAAGATACCACGCAGCTGAAGGCGCCTCCACATGATGTGAGCACCTGATAGGATTCTTCATGCGAAAATGCAGATGTTGCAATGTACCCCGTTGCAACCTGCTCCTCTCTCCCCTACCTATCAATGCTATCAGATATCAACATCTTGGACCAATAGAAAAAAATTAATCTCTAGTTTTTCGGTTAAAGCGTGGCCTATAGGACGGTTCACTGTTACAGGTGCATGGGATGTCGTCAGGAAACCGAACAATCTACCCATAATCATGTTTTCCATCGTAATATATTAAATTACCGCTTATTTGTATCTCATAGCATGAAATCCAATATTTACCGTTACTGAAATCAGCTACAAATTACGTTGCTCTGGCCGCTCATACCTCACTTGTGATCAGGCTCCTGTCTTATAGCATGGGCTGTGGAAAGTTTATCTGTTGTGACGTAGCAAGACAGCCAAGCCACGGAAGTAGCCGGAAAGCACGCGTTTAGCTCACGCAGGCAAAGGTCTGTAACAGGATACGTAATGAATGCTATAAAGAAAAGTACGTAGCTGCTGGAATACTTAACTTTAATCCATCATTTGTATATCGCTCTTGACGATACAAGTTAGACTCTTTAGATACATGCAATATAATGCTAATGGCGTCTTGCTAGGTCGTAGCCATTGACTTAGCTGAAGGCTATTCTAACTATCTGCTCTGCAAATGAGCGAGGCTTCACCAGTGTGCATCGCTAGCTACGTCGTCCGTACAACTGGGGCGAGTGCTAGTCCGTCTCTCTAGACCTGCCGTGTGGTGGCGCTCGGTCTGCTATCACTGAAAGTGGCGACACGCGGGTCCGACATGTACTAATGGACCGCGGCCGATTTAAAGCTACCACCTAGCAAGTGTGGTGTCTGGCGGTGACACCACATTATCAAAAGAGATTGTTCCTAGTGATGAGTTCACATAGTAAAAGTTGAGTAACCGAAAAAACTGTTGCAGCGATTTAGATATTAAATTAGAAAATAAATTCTCAAGAAAAGGTGTGAACTGTGAAACTGTAATTCGTATAGTTGAAGAGTAAGTGACGCCCTTCATGAGTACAGTCGTCTTCCTTAGAGGTAGCCATACGAATATCGGTGAAGCAACTGCACACAACATTCTGGAGGTACTGCAGAAGAACGTCTGCTTTGTATCCACAAGGAAGCTAAATAAGTGTTGGAAACAAGGTTCATGAGATTGCTGCGTTGCGTCTTTCCATAAAGCAAGTGGTCTAGAATCAACGAAAAGTTCACCAGCGAAACTTATAGACTTGCTACGGTAACTATGGACAGGAGAATTACTAACTTCCATACACCTCAAAATGCTGACACAATGATTCGTTTTGTACCCACCCCTCACAGAATTATTATATTCTGTAAGAAAATATAACAAAACTGAATAATGTTACCCATCATACAGACAATACGCAGTGTCTCTACTTGTGGTTGAGGTTCGTAACATGGACTTGAAATGAGTCAACAGTAAAAAAATTTTGCATAAAAAAATAAAAGCAATGTGTAACGGACCTCTCTGTGCAGCTGTCGGGCAGCTCGTAGACTCATGCAGCCACAAACTTGCTCCATATGCTGAAATAAATAAAATATGTATGTACCTGGTGTGTAATTTACGTAGCTCAGTCTATTATAAAAAGGCCAAGGATTACGGAACATTATGCAGAGGCTGCACGAAATCAGTAACAGTATCGAATAAATCTGTGTTGCGATTGAAACTGCAGACGCAGTGGGGCATCGAATCATAATATAAGCATGTAAATGGTCAGATACGAGAGGTGTACAATGCAAGACTACGTTTTACTGAGAGCACAAGCATCGCAAATTCTTGGATCAACTGCAGTTTAAAAAATATTTTGATAATACACATAGAAAGAGCATTAGAGAAAGAATATAGGAAGAAAGAATGTCCTTGTTGGTCAGAACACTTGTTGAATTCCCGACTGGTCGTTGTACAAGTTACAATTCGCGAGAAACAACAAATCGAAATTCCACGACCATAATACACTGAGGTGACAACCCGCCAGGCTAGCCAAGAGCGCTATCGCGCTGCTTCCTGGTCTCGGGTAGGCGCGGCGGTCCCGGATCGAATCCGTCCAGCCGACTAACGACGAGGGCCGGTGTGCCGGCCTGCCTTGATGTGGTTTCTAGGCGGTTTTCCACATCCCCCTAGGTGAATACCGGGCTGGTCCCAACGCTCCGCCTCAGTTTCACGACTTGCAGACTTTTGAAACTTCTTCGCACTATTCCATGGCATACGCTAGACGCGGACAGCTGGGATACACTGATTCCGTCCCAGCGGGGTATGGGGTGGCGACAGGTAGAGCATCTGGCCACCCCCTAAGATCAACAGGCCACGTCCGTTTAACCATAACAGCAGACCCCGTCAGTCGGGATTAGTGCTAAGAAAGAGAGAATACACTGAAGTGACAAAACTCGTGTGGTAAGTTCTAACATCGTGTCGCAACCCTTTCACCCGCTTAGCGCAGTAGTTCGACGTGCCATGGACTCAACGAATCGTTGGAAATCTCCTGAAGAAAAACAGGGTCATGCTGCCTCTTAAGTCCTCCATAATTGCGAAAGTGTTAACACTGCAGGATTACGTGTACAAACTGACCTCTAAATTATGTCCCATATCGAGCGATACGGGAGCGTAAATCATAAGCCCGAACTGTCCAAAATGTTCTTCAAACCAATTGTGAGAAATTGTGGCCTGGTGACATGGACATAGTCGTCCATAAAAATACCATGGGAATATGAAGTCCATGAGTGGCTGCAAATGATCTCCAAATAGCCGATCATGCCCATTCGCAGTCAATGATCGATTCAATGTGACACGAGTACCAGTCCATTCCATGAAACCACAGCCACAACCAGCTTGCACAGTTAGTTGTTGACAATTTAGGTCCATGAAACCGTGCGGTCTGGCCCACAATCGAACACTACTATCAGTTCTTACCAACTAAAACTGGGACTCATCTAACAAGGCTACGATTTTACAGTCGTCTAGGGTCCAACCGGTAAGGCCACGAGTCCAGGAGAGGCGCTGCAGGCGATGTCACGCTGTTAGTAAAGGCACTTGCGTCCATCGTCTTCTGCCACAGCCCATTAACGCTAAATTTTGCCGCACTGTCCTAACGGATACGTTCGTCGTATGTCCCACATTGGCATCTACCGTTATTTCATGCAGCGTTGCTTGTGTGTTAGCACTGACAACTATACGCAAACCCCGCTTCTCTCGGCCGTTAAGAAGGCCGTTGGCTCTTGCGTTGTCTGGGGTGAAAGGTGATGCCTGAAATTTGGTATTGTCGGCAGATTCTTGACATTGTGGATCTCGGAATATTGAATTCCCTAACGATTTCCGAAAATAAATGTCCCATGCGTCTAGCTCCAAGCACTATTCCACGTTCAAAGGCTGTTAACTCTCGTCGTGCAACCATAAAAAGTCGAAAACCTTTTCACATGAATCACCTGAGTGCAAATTACAGCGCTGCCAATATGCTGCCCTTTTATACCTTCTGCAAGCCATATTACCGCCGTTTGTATGGAAGGAAATCGCTATCCCGTGAGTTTTGTCAGCTCTGTGTATGCCTATAATGTTGCCTTAACTTTGACTCCTACCACAAGCAATAGGAACGGTGAAAAGTCTTTGATATATAAACAAAAATAATGAAGATTTTATTTTCCACAGCCTGCAGCGCAGCTCATCAGGATTATGTCCTCGCTGTCTCGCGATCACCGGAAAAAGTGCGGGAAGCTCACACAAAGTGCTGTTCCTGTGTTTCCGTGCAATGGGAAGTTTTCCTCATGTTTCCTGACCAAGTTAAGATAACTTAAGTGTCCTAAGTCCAAAGAGTTTCCTAGTTTTGGAACACCGATACCGAAAGCATATCTTTGATTCATCGGCGGTTTTATCTGGTGGAAGCTGACAAAGTGCCAGAAAGTTAGTGGGATGAATGTTTATTTCCATATATACAGGCAACACTGTCGGCTTCCAAACTGTTCCAGCACCTAGGCCCTCAGTAGGGACGCTCTCACGGCTGTTCCACATAAACCCAACATTGTAACACATAGGGTAAGTCAGGATGAGTCGGAGCGCTATTTACTGCGTTTTTCAACCTTTTTCTACTTATAGCAGCATGTTCGTAGAATGTCATACAAATTTAATTATGCTACATTATTGATGCACTGGCACTTAAAATACAACATAAATGAGAAAATGAAAGTGTACATGAACGTACTGGGGGAGATGGACCACATGACAATCCCTAGACATGCAGAAAAGAGTCAATTAAAATTTCATATCTTCGTTTGGAATATGTAGTAGTGAACACAGAATTATACTATTAAATATTTTATTCCAAAAGAGTTTCATCAGTTTATTAGAAATCTTGACTGAACGTCGGTTTTATAATGAGTTGTTGGTTTTGTTCAAGCATTAGCCTGCCTTTCTCTCTCCACAGCAATTTCACTTATTACCAAACAACGTCCATGTGCCCGTCGTGAACAAGAAACACACTGTATGCATTGGTCATCTTTATTAGTTTCGTAATAGATTTAACCACACACAACATTTTCATCCTTATCTCCATTCACTAGTATTTTCCATTGATGATCTTTTACGTCTTTTTTCTGTTTCCTTTGTTTACTTATCTCTTTTTCTTTATAATTTCAGTATTTTCAGCAGAGTTTAGCCTTTTGATTACAGTTGCTGCCTCCCTCTTAAAATTCATGGTTTTATTAATTCCTCTTAAAACTCACGGTTTTATCAATACAGGGAACAGCCGATATTTCTTCCAAAAGTTTTATCTGTGTTGGCTTAGGAGTAGTCAGTTTTGAGGTGGTAACCAAGAAAGTTTGAGGTTTAGTAGGAATGATGTCCGAAGTGAAGGAATTTGACTCGTGCAGATAATTCTATTCACTTCATGTGCTCCTGATTAGCAGGTCTTTCCATCAGCCTGTGTGTGAGATTCTGCTCTACCATTAGTTGGCACAGACGTATCTCCCAACAAATAAGAATATACTCAGACTGCGGCCATCTTCAGTGGGATTGCTGCACAAGCCTTGGAGCCAAATTTAATTGTGCTCCAGCTCTACCACATTAAAACGAGTGGTCCATGTCTCCCAATTAGCACAGGTCCTTCTCTTCTGACTGTTTTGAAGAGATGGACCACCACGATTCCTATACTTCCTGCCTGTGCCTTTGTTTAGGTCTCAGTAGAAAAACTACATCAATACTGTGCAAATTGAGCCTTAATACTAGAATTATGTAAATACAGGATAAAAGTTTTCGGCTTAACAGAGCAGATAATGTGATTTTTCTCCAAAACTAACACGAGAATTACGGAAGCACTTCTGCACCACCGTTGTTCACAAAAGAGCTTTCTCGCAAGTAACGGGAGCTGCTCTCCAGCAGCGCATTAGCGAAATACGCCACCGGTCCGTCTCAACGAGTGGTCCAACTCTCCCAGACTTGACCTACAGTAAGTAAACAGTCGCCCTGGTAAGACTGTACTTGAAGGAGCCGGTCCGTCTGTGGAGGCGGTGGGAGTCCCTGGCAGCTGCCGCATCTGTCCCAGCCGGCTGTCGCGCCGCCTCCGCCGCCCCCGCGGCCGTATCGACTTCGGCCCCCGGCGTGGGCGGCCCCCCGTCCCCTTAAAATAGCGCCGCGATGAGTCCTCCGCAGCTGAAGCCCGCCACGTGCTTGCGAGTGTTTTCTCCCAAGGCGGCTAGAGCCTCAGGTACACAACGTCCCTTGTCGCTACTCTCGTCTGTTCATTCAAAGCAGAAAAAAGTGGTCTCGCTGTTAGGGTCTCTAGCTAGTATCGTGCAAGTCCTGCGTTCGATTCCTCTACAGTTCTTTCTCTGATGGAAGGGCCAAGAAAGAAACCAATACAGTCTGCTGAGGCTAAATGAGTAGCTACGTGACATTTACACGCAAACCACCGAACTAATGAAAAGAACACTGACGAAAAAAAATCGCAAAACGAAAAATTTATTAATGTATAATAACGAAATTTCGTAAATAGGTTTGTCTAAGTAACATATTCAATAGATTAACGTCGCAACTGAAGTGCCAAAGAATCTGGTATAGGTATGCGTATTCAAATAAAGAGATATGTAAACAGGCAGAATACGGCGCTGCGGGCAGCAACGCCAATATAAGATAACAAGTGTCTGGCGCCGTTGTTAGATAGGTTACTGCTGCTACAACGGCAGGTTATCAAATTTTAAATGAGTTTGAACGTGATATTATAGTCGGCGCACGAGTGATGGGACACAAAATCTCTGAGTTGGCGATGAAGTGGGGATTTTCCCGTACGACCATTTCACGAGTGTACCGTGAACATAAAAAATCCGGCAAAAGATCAAATCTCCGACATCGCTGGGACCAAAAAGAGGTCTGCAAGAAAGGGACCAACGATGACTGGAGAGAATACTTCGACGTCACAGAAGTGCAACCCTTCCGCAATTTTCTACAGATTTCTATGTTGGGCCGTCAATAAGTGTCAACGTGCGAACCATTCAACGAAACATCGACGATATGGGCTTTGGGAGCCAAAGGCCAACTCGTGTACCCTTCACGACTGCACAACAAAAAAGCTTTACGCCTCGCCTGGGCCCGTCAACACCGACATTGGACTGTTGATGACCGGAAACGTGTTGCCTGGTCGGGCAAATTACGTTTCAAATTGTATCGAGTGGATGGACGTTCACGGGTGTGGAGACAACCTCATGAATCCATGGACCCTGCATGTCAGCCAGGGACTGTTCAAGCTGGTGGAGGCTCTGTAGTGGTGTGGGGCGTGTGCCGTTGGAGTGATACGTCTAGATATGATTGTCACAGGTGAGACGTACGTAAACATCCTGTCTGGTAAAAATGGCTCTGAGCACTATGGGACTCAACTGCTGAGGTCATTAGTCCCCTAGAACTTAGAACTAGTTAAACCTAACTAACTTAAGGACAGCACAAACATCCATGCCCGAAGCAGGATTCGAACCTGCGACCGTAGCGGTCTTGCGGTTCCAGACTGCAGCGCCTTTAACCGCACGGCCACTTCGGCCGGCTCATCCTGTCTGATCACCTCCTTCCATTCATGTCCACTGTGGTTTCTGATGGACCTGGGCAATTCCAATAGGACAATGCGACACCCCAGACGTCCATAATTGCTACAGAGTGGCTCCAGGAACATTCTCCTGAGTTAAACACTTTCGCTGGCCACCAAACTCCCCAGACGTGAACCTTATTTAGCATACTTGGCATGACTTACAACGTGCTGTTCAGAAGTGATATCCACCCCCTCATACGCTTAGGGATTTATGGACAGCCCTGCAGGAATAATGATGTCAGTTTCCTCCAGCGCTATTTCAGACATTAGTAGACTCCGTGCCACATTGTGTCACGGCACATCTACGAGTTTGCGGGGCCTTACACGATATTAAGCAGGTGTGCTAGTTTCTTTGGTTCTTCAGTGTAAGTGCGAGTTAAGCCATTACAAATGTGAAATACTGGTACATTAATAACTGGCGTAAAAGCCAGGAAGTTGAATGAAGGTATGCAAACGTGCACGCATTGTGTTGTACAGGTGCCAGATGTCAGTTTATGAGACGAATTTCCATTGCCGTTGCACTTGGTCGGTCAAAAGAGGCACGATTAATGCAAGTTGTGGGTGTCGCTGAAGTTTCCTTCTGATTATGTCCGATATGTGATGGATTGGAGACGGATCTGGTGATTATGCTGGCCAAGGCCGCGTGTCGACACGCTGTAGGGTTGCATGTTGGATTGCGACAGCATGTGGACAAGCGTTGTCCTTTTGGAAAATACACACTTGAACACTGTTCGTGAATGGCAGCACAACCGGTCGCATCACCAGATGGACGTACAAAGTTGCAGTCAGGTTGTTTGGGATAACCACGAGAGCGCTTTCATGCGAAATCGAACCGCAGATCATAATTCCAGGTGCAGATCCGGTGTGTCTGGTACACAGAGAGGTTCGTTGCAGACACTTAACTGGCCTCTTCTACCCAACACTCGGTCATTATTGGCAATGAGGCAGAACCAGATTTCATCATAAAAGTAACAGCCTTTCAACCTTCCCTCCAATGGGCTCTCACTTGACACCATTGAAGTTTCAAATGGTGGTGCTTTCGGGTCAGTAGAATGCACGCTACAGTGCATCTGGCAAGGGGGTTCCTTGAAGTAATCGATTTGTAACATTCCATTGTATCGCTGTGGTACTAACTGTTGCTCAGATTTCTGCTGTAGATGCAGTACGATGCGACAGAGCCAACGCCGAACACGATGGTATTCCCTCTCGGTAGAGTCACGTGGCCATCCAGAGCCCGCTCTTCTAGCGCCCGTACATTCTCGCGACCACCGCTGCTATCAATCATGTACAGTGTGCTATATTCCTGACAAATCTTTCTGCTGTATCGTAGATAGAACATCCAGCTTCTTGTGGCCCTATTACACTGCCTCGTTCAAACTCAATTGGGTGTTGATAATGGCCTCTTAGAGGCATTCTTGGATAACATCTAACCAGCGCTCACGACCGTTATTGCATGCATTGAAAGAAAACCTGATATTCATCCCCATAATTGTGCTGCTAGTAACAACTCTCATGCGTCTGGAGCGAATTTAACGAACATCATCCTTCAGATGTAGAAACACGTCTATCAACTTCCGTTTATGTCTCACAACTCCTTCTTGGTGCTGCGATTTTTTTCCGTCAGTGTAGAAATGCTTGTGCAAGGCAGGTACCTACACTGTACAGGGTTATTCATAACTATATCCAGCGTTTCAGAAGGACACTGCACGAAAGACAAAAAAGACATGCAGAAAAACAACACACGTCATTGCATGGAGCAACATCTGTTAGTTTTTAAGCCACATTACAGATCATCAACGTTTGCGATGCATCAAACAATACGGCTGAAGGACACTTCCAGTTCATTGACGTCACCGCTGCTCCAGCCGCCCGGGAAGGCTCAACAACAACAGCCCGTATTGGAAATCTGTTAACTGGGTTACCTGTTTGCTGCCGCAAACTAATTTGATGCGACAATATGGAGAAAACGATTTTTCTGCCTGTTCTGTGACACCTGACGCTAGTGATGCGATCTTCTATTACGCTGAGGCGCGTATTACCAATCGAAACTTGGAGATATTCTCTGTCCACTGTCATTTGTCATTCTTCTGCATGACTTGTAGTTTTCGTTCAGTCGTCTGCTTATGAATAGCACTGTATATTGACATGCACTTTTTATCTGACTTACTCTGAGGCGGCAAGAGTCACGAGGTACACCCTAATAATGTGTCGGACCTCCTTTCGCCCGGCGTCGTACAACAACTCTACGTGGCATGGACTTATCTTGCAGAATCACAGAGCCATGCTGCCTCTGTAGCCGTTCACAGCTGCGAAAGTGTGGCCAGTGAAGGTTTTTGTGCACGACCTGACCTCTCGATTATGTGTTATTAATGTTCAGTTGTTGGGCAAATCATTCGCTCAAACAGTCCAGAAATTTCCTCAAACCAGTCGCGAAAATTGTGGCCTGGTGACATGGCATATTGCCATACATAAAAATTCGATCGTAGTTTGGGAACATGATGGTGGTGGTGGTGGTGGTGGTTAGTGTTTAACGTCCCGTCGACAACGAGGTCATTAGAGACGGAGCGCAAGCTCGGGTTAGGGAAGGACTGGGAAGGAAATCGGCCGTGCCCTTTCAAAGGAACCATCCCGGCATTTGCCTGAAACGATTTAGGGAAATCACGGAAAACCTAAATCAGGATGGTTGGAGACGGGATTGAACCGTCGTCCTCCCGAATGCGAGTCCAGTGTGCTAACCACTGCGCCACCTCGATCGGTAGGGGGAACATGAAGTCCATGAATGGATGCAAATGTTCCCCAGGTAGCCGAACATAACTGAGGTCCCAGTCCATTCCATGTAAACACAACCACACCGTAGTGGGACCACCACCAGTCTGCACAGTGTTTTGTTGACAACTCGGGTCCATGGCTTAGTGGGATCTGCGTCACACTCGAACTCTACAATCAGCTCTTACGAACTGAAATCGGAACTCATCTGACATGGCCACAGTTTTTTACTCGTCTAGCGTCCGACTGAAATGGTCGAGAGCCCAGGAGAGGCGCGGCAGTTGATGCCGTACTGTTACGAAAGCACTCGCATCGGTCGTCTGCTTTCATAACCCGTAACGCAAAATATCGCCGTACTGTTCTGATATGTTCGTCGTACGTCGCACGTTGATTTATGAATTTATTTCACGCCATGCTGTCATCTGTTAGCACTGACAATTCTACGCAAACGCCGTTGCTGTCGGTCGGTAAGTGAAAGCCGTCGGCCACTGCGTTGTCCGTGGTGAGAGGTAATGCCTGGAATTTGGTATTCTCGGCACATTCATGACACTGTGAATCTCGGAATACTGAATTCCCTGAGAATTTCTGAAATGGAATGTCCCATGCACCTAGCTCGAACTACTATTCCGCTTTCAAAGCCTGTTAATTCCCTTAGTGCAGCCATAATCGCGTCGCTTACCTTTTTACATGAATCACCTGAGCACAAATGACTGCTCTCCGAATGCATTGCCCTTTTATATTTTGTGTACTCGATTCTACCGCCATGTATATAAGTGCATATCGTTATCCCATGACTTCTGCCACCTCATTATAAGTGGACAATGTTGCGAATTCTTTGAGATCTGCACGTATGTAATTTTTCACGTTTTTATATGCTGAATAATAACATTGACTTTTTCTTTAACTGAACTGTTTCCTGTTTTTGTGGAATTGGGAGAAGCCTTTGAAACATGAGTGTAACTTGATGAAATAGTAACAGGATCAAAGTCTCACAATCCAGTTCTCCACCACCATGACAAGACCTTCAACAATCGTTTAGACCCCTGTACCAAATTCAAGCAGATACGTAACTCTGGTGCAGTTCTTCGTGACTGTTATATCAAGTGCTCAACATTTTGACCACTAATACATCCTAGGAAACGATTCCAGACAGGCAATACTGCACATTGGACTTGGATATCTGCTATCCTTCATTTTCTTATTTAGGGAATCGTCGGTGGTTCACTGGAGACCTTTTATTTAATTTCCCCTCAGTTAAATATACAGAGGTATTGATCCTGAAGAACCTACTGGAAATCTTCTGTTCCAGGACTGCTGAACCTACGATTTTCAAATATTTTGTTAAGAACTTTTGTAATTATCTCTTTGAAATGGAGAGACACCCATTTATCGGTACTGTATCGACTGCCTTATGTCCGGTGGGATGTCTTTCAACAACTGCAGTAGACCTCTTACATTTATCCACTGATAGTTTAATATGAAGACGCTATGTGTAGGTTGTCAAAACTGCCAGTTGCTATCAGGCAGTGGATATGAGCAGTGGTGTGCTGCTATTTTTACACAGGATTCCGGAAATACAATGGCTGACAAAAAAGTAAAACAACCAGTAAGGAAGGAGGAATCGAAACAAAACTTCACGAGTTGATGGTTTATTTCAGTGATTACAATACAGAGTCCAATTTACAAAGAATTTGACAGTATCAGCTCGCCTATCATTATTACCTTGTACCTTCCTTGGCCTGTATGACTGCACTGATTCGGTTGGGAGGCGTGTCATAAATCGTTTGTATTCTTGCCTGAGCAATCTGTCCCATAACTATTGTAACTAATTCGTGATATCCTGGATACTGGAAGTGGGACAAATCTGATGTCCAAGCTGCTTCTAAACAGGCTCTATCGCAGACATATGTTGTAATCTTGCTGACCACATGAGTACCTCAACATCAAGCAAACAGTTTGTAGAGATACATGCCATGTGTAGACGAGCATTGTCCTCTTGAAACATAGCTCTACTATAATGTAGCATGACAGATAACACATGAGAACACATGATGTCTGTGACATACTGTTGCACCATCAAACTTTCCTCAATTACTACTAGTTGTGACGTGAAAACATACACGCTGGCTCTCCACACCATGACGCCAGGAAGCAGCGGTGTCTCTCGGCATATCATTGGAAAAATAGGACCTCTCCCGCGATCGTCATAGTACTCACCGACGATGATCACGGTGAGGCGCCGATCATCAGCAATCGACTCTTCATGGTTGTAAGACAACTCCTCACGCAGCCGTTTGTGATGTGTTGTTAACGGCAGCGTACGCATGGGATGTAAAACCCTAGACTGGCTGATACAAAAGGACGTCGAAGGGATTGCCTACCCTTAGGCGCTACAGCAGCCTCCAGGCACTATACAGCTAGGTCACGTACATTTTTAACGCCCTCAACGAAGATGTGTGTGGCCCGTGGGTGTTGCTGAGCTGGAGAGTCTTAGGGGGACCTTTGCCATTTTCTTCATGCCCATGTCAATGTTGCATCGCTCTGTTCTCTCGACACGAGGGGACGCGAAACAGAAGGGCTTAAAAAACAGTAAAACACTTTACAAATTCAGATCACGTTCAATTTAGTCCAGTCGAAAGGTACCATATTGAGAAATAGAGCAAATCACACTTGAAACGGGTCAGACAATGTTCAATGGAGTTGTAGCCCTGGTATGGCTAAATCGTTCAGCGGGTGTCAGCAGTGTCTAAATTTGTCAAGAATGTCGTTCTGTAGCTCATCGTACAACAAACTGTAGCTTTCGATCGCGAAATGTGTGAGAATGGAGGCCCGAAGGGGAGGGGTGCCTGCATTGACGCCCTTTACGCCATCTCCTGAGGTCTTTTCGTGTCGATTTTGAGCGATGGTGGGTCTGTAATGTTTTCCTAGGCCACCCATACAAAAAGTGCATGATTTAAATGCTGGGCGTCGCCGTTCTGAACTCCGTCGCAGAACCGTCAAGAAAAGTGGTGAAGTGTGCGTAAGAGGGCTGGCTGCTGTGACCGAGCGGTTCTAGGCGCTTCAGTCCGTAACTGCGCTGATGCTGCGGTCGCTGATTCGAATCTTGCCTCGGGTATGGCTGTGTGTGATGTCCTTAGGTTAGTTAGGTTTAAGTAGTTTTAAGTCAAGGGGACTGGTGACCTCTGAAGTTAAGTCCTATAGTGCTCAGAGCCATTTGAACCAACTAACGTCACCAAACCGGGACATGAAGCGACCGCGAAAAACAGTCTGAATAGCTTATATTGAAATTACACCTGCGTGAGCTGCGGCCTCGTCCTAATGAAATCATGCTCGCCAGACACGAATACGTCTTAGTTCTGGTAGGAAGAATTCAGTGATGATCTGTCTATAACGTTCCAAAGTCACAGTTACAGTGTTCCCATTATCGTCTTGGAAAAAGTATGAACCAGTAACATCTGTACCGATTAAAGTACACCGAACATGCATCTTGGGACTATGTAATGGTCCCTCATGCAGTAGGTTTGGACTTTCTCTGGCCCAATAACGACAGTTCTACCGTTTTACCATGCCATTCAAATGAAAATGAGTTTTGTGAATCATAAACAGAATAATGTTGTCATTTATATGACCTCTATTTCTCGAACAAAATTTAGCCGCTGTACATAATCTCCAGGGTTCAATTGTTGCACGATAGCTATATTGTAGGGATGAAATCCTAGATCACTACGCAGATTACTGAGACGCAGTTCAGCAGAATGTCTCCTAGCAGATCGACCAGGACTACAGAGTATGGCTTATAATCAATTATTCAAAATGACTGTCACAATTGCATTATTCATTTTGCCGCCAACCGGTTTCAACCCGTGATGGGGTCATATTCAGGGCAATTTAAACCATTTGGTCGCTCGCTGGAGTCGTCACCCTGCCTGCGCACAAAATAAATAATGCGATTGTGACTGTCATTTTGAATAATTGATTATAAATTAACAAATCACTGTTATCTCCACACAACTATGTTGTCTAAAAAAAAAAAACCATGGCTTGCCGAACTCTTTCAACATTTCCTGCAGTGCGTAGTGAGCGAGGAGCCCTTGGGGTTTTCTATTCGTCACTGTTTCTCGTAAACGAAATGGTACCGCGCAATGTACAATGGTGTTACGAATGGGAACACTACAATGCCTCGCTGCTACGAAACTCGTTGGCCCACAACAGTGTGTCGACCGATGTCTGTGTGATTTCGTTCCGCTCTGTGCTGAAAACAGCGAAACGCTTTCAGCACACGACTTCCCGCAAAGTCTACTTCTACTGGTCGATGGCGCCCGACCTTGCTTCGCGACTCTGTTCTTCGGCCACTTAATTCGCCGCTGTTATCTTCCTTACTCTCAACAAGAAAAAGATCTTTTCATCCCGACGTCGCTTAATATCTTGCCTCTTTTGTGGGTGTTTAACAGCGCGTGACAGCGAAGGCGGAACAAGTGCTGCAGTCTCCTCACAATGCCGGGGCAAAAATCTCAAGCGGATTCGCGGAAGGAACGAGCAGTCAAAGGCCAGAGTTGCGGGAAACTTAAAATTTTGTGGCTGAGGGCAGGACCCACAAGTTTTTTATTTGTCGTGAAGGCTCCTTTAAAAAAAGAATTATTATTCATAGCGATAGTTTCTATTTATTGATTTTTGCAGAGGAAATTACTTTGCTTGGATTGTCTGGAAGTCTGTTTCAGAAGTTGCATATACTGAAAATAATGAATCGAAGTAGAACTTATCTGTACTGAATCGCCTAATAAAGAAAACCAGATTCTACCTAAGTTGCCTTCATACTTCTATATTTCTGTGACACGAAATGTGACAATACCTTAACTAATTTCTGGTCGTATGAAATTTAATTTTTATTTTTCTCTTATGGCTTATCTGTGGCAGTGAATAACGAAAAGGCAACTGTTCTTCGGAAGCTGCTGTTCCTATTGAAACCTACTAAAAGGTACGTCTACTTTACTGAGCAGCAAAATAACTACAGGTGAACTCCGGGTGCTATGAATCCAGGTAATATATCTGCATTTTAAATTGCAATTTTGAAACTTTATATAGTGACTGACAAAGATTGGGAAATTGATGATGACGGGGTAAATTGTGTTAACGTTGTTTCCTTTGGTAAAAGGTATATCGCCCAATTTAGAAAAGTCACTTTACAAAAGTGTTCTTCATTATAATCGAGAACTGCAAAGTGTCATGTTCAAAGAAGTATTACAAAATATATATGGTCATTGTTAATCACAAAATATTGCATTAATTAAGTTAATCTTTCTTGAATTGTCACTCGCTAGTGTTACATAGTTAAGAAGAGGGGGAAAGTTTTGTGTTCGATACCAAATTGTTATAATGGTGTACAGGCAACAGCTCGCTCACAATTAAAGCAAAGAAAGCAAATCATTACCTCATTATGAAGTCTTCATCAAATCCATCAAAAAAATTTTCTCTCTCCCGGTAAAGATACTGAAAAGCATATTATAAAGTCAGTTTCATCAATAATAATAATTTATCATCATTTTTACCATGCTGCTCTCTCAACCGTGGCTCACTTCAAGATTACACAATGCAGACTAACCGGTACACGTACGAAGCGGCCGACGCATGGATGTTATTGGAGACGCGCAGTGCTGCAGATGAAATTACACGCTGTCTGAAAAAGAAAATGAACTCGACTGTTGTTTGTGTATCCTAGTTATAAGGAAAGCTGATAGCGAACAAATATCAACACTCTTTTCAGTCCTTTCTACATTTGTGAGGAAATGCTTTCGTTACTTCATTTAGTCTGAGACTCCTCACTTACTTTTCTGGGCAGAGCTCAGTCTAGTGACTTCCCACCATATCTGTCTACATTTCTTCAGTTTATACATCTAATCTGCATCTATATCTGTGCTGTGCAAACCACTGTAAAGTTTGTGGCAAAGGTACCTCACCACTACCATTTATTAAAGCTTCATCCCGTTCCAGTCGCTTACGTAGCGCATTAAAATTGATGGTTTCAGTGCCTCGCTGCGCGATGTAATTTGCCTCCGCGGTCTCTGCATCAGCTGTAAGGTCTTCTGCAAACTGTAATATAATCTCTATTTTTGTCTATGAAAGCTTCTCAGTGCTTTGGCAACTACTGTATTCCGAATAAGGCACCTTAATTGTTGCGCTTTCTCATTATTCGGATCACCTCACTGGAAACTTCACCACTTGTTTCAAAACGCTTTCCAAGGAGTTGTTCCTTCAATTTCGGAAACAAATCAAAGTCTGGTAGGCTCATATCAGGACAGTACGGTGAGTGGAGAAAGTATCTCTCATTCACATATATAGAGCGTTTCTGTCACTGGCAGGGCAATATGCGGTCTTGCATTGTCTTGTAAAATAAGGACACTAGCTGTAAGCACGTCAGGCCCTCTCTGACGAATTTTCGGGCGCAAAGCATTATGTAAAACCAGCCTATTTTGACAGACATTCTGGTCTTATATGTAATTTCCTTACATGTGTTTCATTGATCTTCTCTCCAAATGTCATTAACAAAGACCTGACACGTGTACACTGTCGCAGTTGATGGCTTTCCACTGCTTGGCTTATCCTCTGTGCTTACCCGACTTTCACAGAAACGAGCAGACCATCGTGATACTATGCTACGATTCACTACACTATTCCCACACACTTCTCTCAAAGCGTTGTAAATTTCCATTGGGTTCTTCCCATGTAGGGATTCGATTTTGTGTAGAAACGCTGAACACTACATGTAAACACTTCTGACTTGTTTCAACTTCCATTTTTTAAAAAACGAAATGATCGTATGCCATCGTTGGCCGGGAGGCCACATCCAGGTAAGTTCGGCAGCCAAGTGCAAGTTTTATTTCAGTCGACGCCACATGGGCGACTTGCACGCCGGTAATAAGGATGAAATGATGATAAGGAAAACACAATACCCGTTCCCCGAGCGGAGAAAATTTCCTCTCCAACCGGGAATCGAACCCGGGCCCGCTTGCATGGGAGGCGAGCACTTTACCACCCAGTTAAGCAGTCGAACTTCCAATTTGAAACTGATTTACTCCCGACACACCCACGCGAAACAGCAAATACGTACACGACCGTCACATCTAAGGTTTTGCTCACAACTGACATGAATTTCAACTTGATCACGTCACCGTAACGGTGGCGCATGCGCAGGGTGGAGGACATTTGAAATGACCCTCGTATTCCTAGAATCCTCTGCTATTTCTGGAAACCTTGTAAGTGCACTTTCTGGGGGTAGTTGCAATCTGTCTTCGTCTGTCAGTACTGGATCTTCAGCCTTTGCACTGACACCCTTCCATCGGCCAGAGAAACCTGTGACCATTTGTGCTGTCATTCTTTGTATACTTACATCCTCTGTTAATCACATTTCTTTTGAATCCCACACAACTGAGCAATACTATGGAACAATCGTATTTCGTTTGAGTACCACGAAACCGAGCGGTATTGTCGGACAGATCGCATGATATTTTGTGGGGAATCTCTCCTTATTAGACATGTTGTATTTTCCCAGTATCCTAGCAATGAACCGAAGTCTACCACCTTCTTTGCCTACGCCGGAGACTATGCATTCATTCTACTTTACATCGCTAAAAATTGCTACAGCCAAGTATGAGTTGACTGATTTTAAATGTGAATAATTCATATCGTAGTCGTAGGGTACAACGTTTTATTGTGGAATGCTGAATTTTACGCTTCTGAACATTTAAAGTAAGATGCCACTCCTTGCACCCTTTTGAAACCTTACCAAGATATGATGGAGCATTTGTGTTGCCTTTTTCAATCATCAGTTCGACATAGATAAGTGCATAATCTGCGAAAAGTTTGAGGATACTATTAATATTTTGCAACAGATCTTTAACATACTATCTGATCAAAAGTACTTGGATACCCCTATGTAATGCAGAACTGACCACTAGATGTCATGAGCAGTGGACCTGGCAGCGTAATACGACATGGGGACTATTGTGTTGTCAGTAGAGAAGTGTGACAGTAAACTGTATTGTTCACGAGACCTAAGTGACTTCTGACGTGGGCTAGTTATTGGATGTCACTTGAATGACAAATCCCTGTGTTATGATGCGAGTCGGCAACCGTTGTGTTCCGAGGAGACGACTGTTATGTCCTCGTTGTTGATGATAAATGGGCGGAAGGTGGCCAAAGAGATCTGTCTTCGTAGGAATCAAGACAGACAATGAAAAGATTAGTTTACACAAATTCATATTAAATACATATATTTTACTCAACGTGTTGCTGAGGAACTCCTACACTGTTGACAACTTACGGCAGCCAAGGATAGCTATAAGCAGCAGCCCCACGCGTCTATGATCACTGAATGTTTGCCGGTACAGCTAGCTATCAACAGGTCTGTGTAAGGTTCGGCACGAACTAGCAAAGCGAAACTAATCTCTAACAACAATGAAGCACCAAAGAATCTGGTATAGGGGTGCGTATTCAAATACAGAGATACGTCAACAGGTAGAATACGGAGCTGCGTTCGGCAATGCCTACATAAGACAACAAGTGTCTGGCGCAGTGGTTAGATCGGTTACTGCCGCTGCAATGGCAGGTTATCTAGATTTAAGTGAGTTTGAACGTGGTGTTATAATCGGCGCACGAGCGGTGGGACACAGCATCTCCGATGCAGCGATTAAGTGGGGACTTTCCCGTACGACCATTTCACGAGTGTACCGTGAATATCAGGAATCCGGCAAAACATTAAATCTCCGATACCGCTGCGTCTGGAAAAAGATCCTGCAACAGCTGGACCAATGACGACTGAAGAGAATCGTTCAACGTGACAGAAGTGCAACTCCTCCTCAAATTGATGCAGATTTCAATGCTGGGCCATCAACAAGTGTCAGCGTGCGAACCCTTCGACGAAACAATCGATATGGGCTTTCGGAGTCGATCGCCCACTCGTGTACCCTTGACGACTGTACGACAGCTTTATGCCTGTTCTGGGCCCGTCAACATCGACATTCGACTGTTGATGACTGGAAACATGTTACCTAGTCGGACGAGTCTTGTTTCAAATTGTATCGAGTGGATGGACGTGAATGGGTATGGAGACAAGCTCATGAATCCATGGAACCTGCATGTCAGCGGGGGACTGTTCAAGTTGCTGGAGGCTCCGTAATCGTGTGAGGCGTGTGCGGTTTGAGTGATATGGGGCCCCTGATACGTCTATAATACGACTCTGACAGGTGACACGTACGTTAGCCTCCTGTCTGATCACCTGCATCAATTAATGTCCCTTGTGCATTCTGACGGACTTGGGCAACGCGACACCCACCACGTCCAGAATTGCTACAGAGTGGCTCCAGGAACACTCTTCTGAGTTTAAACACTTCCGCTGGCCACCAGACTTTCCAGACCTGAACATTATTGAGCATATCTGGGATGCCTTGGAACGTGCTGTTCAGAAGAGATCCACCCTCCCGGGCGCTTGCTGATTTATGGACAGCCCTGAAGAATTCATGGTGGCAGTTCCCTCCAGCACTACTTCAGACATTAGTCGAGCCCATGTCACGTAGTGTTGTGGGCCTTCTGCGTGGTCGGCCTTCCACGACAATAGGCAGGTGTACCAGTTTCTTTGGTTCTTCAGTGTAGAAGAAAGTGCCCGCCGCTTATAATACCGTCCTGGCGGCCTTCATTGGTTGGTGACCTGGAGGTTATTGATTGGTCAGGTCGTTTTATTGGTGACGATGTTCATAGCTTTACAGGCATCTTCATCGAGGTGCTGGCTCAGGCAGTATCGAGAAGATACGATATTACATGAAATTAGTGAAAAATCAGTCCTCATCGCGTCATTGTTCTACTAAATTTCGTATTAGTCAAGACAGTTTGTAATTACGGCATATTTACCCTAGATTGTTTTACATAAATCCATTTGTTTACTCTGTACACACATAATATTAATTAAATAACCGATTTTATAGTAAATAAATTAATTAATTCCGCCAGTTGGTACTACAAGAAATATACTACTGGCCATTAAAATTACTACACCACTAACATGACGTGCTACACACGCGAAATTTAACCGACTGGAAGAAGATGCTGTGATATGCAAATTATTAGCGTTTCAGACCATTCACACAAGGTCGGCGCCGGTGGCGAAATCTACAACGAGCTGACATGAGGAGGGTTTCCAACCGATTTCTCATACACAAACGGCAGTTGACCGGCGTTGCCTGTTGAAACGTTGTTGTGATGCCTCGTGTAAGGAGGAGAAATGCGTAACGTTTCCGACTTTGATGAAGGTCGCATTGTAGCCTATCGCTTTTGCGGTTTATCGTATCGCGACATTGCTGCTCGGTTTGGTCGAGATCCAATGACTGTTGGCAGAATATGGAATCCGTGGGTTCAGGAGGGTAATACGGAACGCCGTGCTGGATCCCAATGGCCTCGTATCAGTAAAGTACGCGTCATTTACGACGGTGGCCATGTTTAGCATAGTTCTACGCATCTGACGTCACAAAATGAAGTCAGCCAATGAACAGAGAACGACGTTGCCAGAGCTCGACTGCAGTGCAGAGCACGGACGAGTGTCTTCAATTTTAGAAACGTTCAGTCATAAATAAAGTAATCGAACAAAAGCAATGTCTTGATGGCAGACTTTCTTTTATAGAAAGTTTGGAAAAAGCATTCTCTATACCAATTGCTTCGTATCCTATTAATTAATTAAACCAAACAAGCAATAAGCCTCCTAATTCAGGCGATAGCAAGGAAAGGTGTTTGTACCATCTCACGAACTTCTTTTCCATTAAAGAACAGCAGTAATTGTTTATTTCCTATTGTACTTCGACGAAACGTGAGTAATTCATAGTCATTCCAGCAGTGTTTGTCCGCATTTTGCGTGACATGTTAAAGTCCTCAAGGAGTGCTCTTAAATGGCGAGCTGCGTTAGCGTAAGGGTTAAGCTGTGTGGTTGCTAAGGGAGACGATCTGAGTTCAGACCTTGTTTGGTGCTTTATATTTTCTTTATTTAAAAACAATATTGAAGTGTCTTCCTTCACGAATTTTATTCGTTTGAATGTAATTTTTTTGAAATTTCTAGTGCTCTGTCTCTTCATTGTAGTCATAATAAATTTTCGGTTTTTCTAATTTTGTCCTCCAATATTTCTTTTTACAGCAATTAAAAACAATGAAAAGGCACACATTCAATATTCATGTTATCTGTTTTGTTTGTATATCTTTTCTTCCGGAGTCACTGTTTTACTATTCATATTGAGATATATTCTTTTGCGACACTATTAAAAGTATTATCTAGAGCAGAATTTCGGCTCGTACGTTGCCGAGCTACTTGATTGTCGGACGCAATTCATTGCTTCGCTGCTTTGGCAACATCATCATATTCAATGTTTTCGTCGAGTGTTTCATTTTTTGCCAAGGTTTTGCTGTCTGTTGTGACAAACACAAATTGTTTGCGCACTGTGCCTCACTGACAATATATTTTAGTTTTTTCTATGTTTTATTATGTCCACAATTCAGTTTTGTGTACTTTGCCAACATTGTTTGAATTAGAACTTTTTAGAAAAAAATCAAAATGACTCTGTTATAAATAAAACTTTTATTACAGTCGCGAAAGACGGAATATTTCTCAATATTACATACGACACCTATCTGGTACTTAAATGAAATGAGATTTTGTTATACAGTAAATTTTATATAAAATTTAGGTACCTTGTCCACATTTCATTCTCAACATTTTGGCAACTAAAATCGACCATACGGAAAGTATACATTATGGACTTTTACCTCTGCAAACCCTTGAAAATTTTGTGGAATGATTTACTACATTTAATGCTGCACAATAACTGGGCTGAACATCGAAACAAAATTAAGTCATTTATGGGGGGAAGGTATCAGTCAAGAAGATATGTCAAAATCAAATTTTTGAGCCAAATAGTTTTTGAGAAATCGAACGATAAGTGTCAAAGCAGTCGGAACACTGTGTGTCAGCATAGGCGAGCAGTGCAGTGATGAGAAAATCGCGCACAGCGCGGAATGCGGGAAGCACGTCTTTGTAGCAGCGAAAGGGTTAATGCGGCCGTGGTGGCTTTACTTCATGAACTGCGCGCTCCCCCCTAAACGTAAGCTTGCGAACTATGCTATACTATGGCGCTGCTTCTCTTGGCGCGTGCGTCGTTTGCAACTTGGCAACGCAGCAATCTCCCGCGTCTGGGCGGGCATGCGCGAGCCGCCAAGATAAAAGAACTGAACTATAGCAGTCGAGGTCACAGGCATCTTATCCGCATGGCTGTAACGGATCGTGCAGCCACGTCTCGATCCCTGAGTCAACAGATGGGGACGTTTGCAAGACAACAACAATCTGCACGAACAGTTCGACGACGTTTGCAGCAGCATGGATTATCAGCTCACAGACCATGGCTGTGGTTACCCTTGTCGCTGCATCACAGACAGGAGCGCCTGACATGGTGTACTCAACAACAAACCTGGGTGCACAAATGGCAAAACGTCATTTGTTTGGATGAATCCAGGTTCTGTTTACAGTATCATGATGGTGGCATCCGTGTTTGGCGACATCGCGGTGGACGCACATTGGAAGCGTGTATTCGTCATCGCCATACCGGTGTATCACCTGGCGTGATGGTATGGGGTGCCATTGGTTACACGTCCCGGTCACCTCTTGTTCGCATTGACTACACTTTGAACAGTAGAGTTACATTTCAGATGTGTTACGACCCGTGGCTCTACCCTTCATCTGATCCCTGTGAAACCCTACATTTCAGGATAATGCACGACCGCATGTTGCAGGTCCTGTACAGGCATTTCTGGATACAGAAAATGTTCGACTGCTGCCCTGGCCAGCACATTCTCCAGATCTCTCACCAATTGAAAACGTCTGGTCAATGGTGGCTGAGCAATTGGCTAGTCACAATACGCCACTCTTGATAAACTGTGGTATCGTGTTGAAGCTGCATGGGCAGCTGTACCTGTACACGCCATCGAAGCTCTGTTTGACTCAATGCCCAGGTGTATCAAGGCCGTTATTACGGCCAGAGGTGGTTGCTCTGGGTACTTATCTCTCAGGATCTATGCACCCAAATTGCGTGAAAATGTAATCACATGTAAGTTCTTGTATAATATATTTGTCCAATGAATACCCGTTTATCATCTGTATTTCTTCTAGGTGTAGCAATTTTAATGGTCAGTTGAGTAAGATAAATAATTTTTAAATAATCTTATTACAGTTACTCAACATTCTTAACCATCTGTTCTGTCCTCTAGGCACTCCTTTTTATATTTATTCACTTTCAGATTAACTGTTCCCTCTAACAATACGTTATTTATATAAATCGTTCCTCATTGGCTGACGGTTAAGTCATACAGCAGAAACACTCTCTCACCAGCTTTATGTAACGCAATGCTGCCTAGCCAGCAGGAGCAGTTTCAGCAACTGAGGTCTTCTGACTGTTCTGCACATCGTCAGCTTCAGTTGATGGCTAACGACTCTTCGATTTTAATATGTATAAATTACGTTATTTTAAGTCACTGCCTTCTTTATGTAATTAGCACGTTTTCTATCTTTCACAGCGCTATTCAGACGATGGCCTAAGACTAGACCGAAAACTGTCATTTTAAATAAAATATCGATCGCTGTTTCCCAAGAATGTTACCAAAAATTTTGTACGATTCTACATCCAGCTCGTCGACCACAGTTATACCACGACTACCCAAAGCTCTTGTGCAGATGGACACGGACCTTCGACCATTGTAGAGTGGTGATAGTAAAAAATTGCTTCAAATCAGAGGAAGTAGTCATCAGTGAGTTCCAAAATGCTATTTGCACTCCAGCTAGCAAATGAGTGTTCGGTAGAAGAACAGCGTACATGTTGGAGCAGCTCCTCGTAAGCCACACATTTCTGTAGACAAAACGAAGCGAACCTTGAGGTGGTGTAAAAAGCGACGCCACTGGATAGGGGTGATTGCAAACGTGTGGTTTGGAGTGATGGATCTCGCTGTACGATTGGCTAATCGATGCGAGGGTTTGGGTTTGGTGAATGCCTGGAGAACGTTACCAGCTATTATGCGGAGTGCCAACTGTGAAGTACAGAGGATGTGATATTAGGCTCTGGAGCTGTTATCCTTGGTTAGGATGTGGCCCCATTATTGCACTTAAGAAACCTCTAAATGCGGAAGCGTATGGGCACATATTCTAGAGCTTTGTGTACGGCGTTCAATAGAGGAACAGTACTGAGACGATGATTGGCACAGTTCGCAGACTATGATTGGTCGCATCAGTATGACAGAGCGTCCAGTCATGAAGCAGCATCTATGGGGCAATGGTCTGTGGACAGTAACATTCCTGAAACTGACTGACCTGCCCAGAGTCACGACTTGAACTCAAAAGAACGTCTTTGGGATGAGTTAAGTTGTCGATTCCGCTCCAGGGACCCCAGCGTCCAACATCACCACTTGTCTGGTTCCGATTTTTGAGGAAGAATGGGCTACCATTTCTCCAAAGACATTCACACACCTCAGTGAAAAAGTCCCCACGTAAGTTAAAGCCGTCGTAAAGGCGAAGTGTGACACGCCGCTTATTAATGTCCAGTAATAAGTGTCTGGATAGTTGCGTTGATGAGATTGTACCGATGAGGCAGCTGCGGAGGCATCAGGCACCAATGTAGCTGGCGAGGCTAGCGTGGTGCTACTGAAGTGATCTTGTTGGTGATAGCCAAACACTGCAAACTGCTGTGAATCACATGGCGGAGGGTACTTTCCAGTGTGCCTCATATTAAGGCCTCTTCCCGTTTCATCTGCTTATGGAATGCTAAGATTGCTTCAACGGCTTTGTGTGCATAATTTTAACCAACAACTACTCTAATTCTGCTAACTTCAAGTATAATATAGCATAACATCAACTTACACCTGCAGTGGTGTTTTACATTGTTATAAGACGCCTTCATTGAACTTGTGACGTCGTTTTCTATATATGCCTACGGCGGCCACAGGCTGTTGCACTCACAATACCACCATGGGAACAGCGTCCAATAAACACATCTTTAACCATTAATTACCAACAACTACGTTGCCATTGCTACAGAGTCCTCTGCATACATCTTCGGTAGCCTGGGGACGTTATACAGCGTCTCCATGGAAATCGCGTCATGCAGCATAAGGTTTGACAACCAGTACCCACCCTGTCGATATTTCCATAGAAACTGCGTCACCAGAAGTACCAAGAACTGTCAACAGCTGGCGTTCAACGATCCTACAACTGTTTCTCTTGGCGTTCTTATTTTAAAGTCTTTCATAAATTTATAGCAACATTATTAAGACTTGTAGTATTCGTTTCAACAGTTGGATTTGTATAATGCTGTACATACAATTGTCATATTATTTTTACGTTTTATTGATAAGTTAGAGCGCTTTTTACGTAAGTTAAGTTCCTATTGGCTACAGTTGACACAACGCATCAAATGCGCTCGTCTTCGTACAGTTTATAACCCGTGGCAGAATAGCCACTAGCAGCAGTTGCCGTTGTGACCAGGTGCAGTTCTTCACCACTCAGCCACATCCATCCAAATGGTGCTCATAATCTGAAAACGGCCCATTAAACGTGCCGAAATCGATCATTTTAATGAATAAGATATTCTGCGGTATGGAATGCTTCCACTGACTTGGTGCTGCTGTAAATAGACTAATCTTACCTTCCGGTCTCTTCTGAAGCGATAGGTAGAGAACGTTCTGGTACCTTCTTAGCTACCTCACTTACAGCTGGTTCTTGATTCTTTGTAAGTAGACAGGGGCTAGTACACATCCATCTTCAAGCGTATGCTAATTGCGGACTTTCAGCATGAAAACGATGACATCCCATGGATCAAACAAACTTCAGACAATCAGTGCAGACCTTCTTTGCATACGTTTAATATCCTGTGTTAGTCTTATTTGGCAAGTATTTGACACCCTTGGGCGATATTTTAGGACGGGTAACACGAGTGTTTTCTAAGTAATCAGCTTTGTAGACTGTCTGCATTTCCCGAGTATTCTACCAATCAACCGCAGTCTACCACCTGCTTTACCTACGATCGAGACTGTATGATCGTTGATTTGAGAGAAAGTAGATGAAGTAAGAGGTCGTGGATGGTGGAGTTTAAGGACGGAGGGTGGATGAATGTGAGAGTTGGGGACAACTGGTAGGGATAATGTGTAGTGGTTGAAATTGTATGTGATTGTAGGAGCATAGATATAGATACGAACATTGAGATGGCCAATTATTTCAGGGACTGTTGCTGAGAAAGCAACAGCAGAGGTAAAGTGAACGAAACAAAAGAACAGCGCCTGGCGGGAATGATGATCCTGGCAGTGTGGGCGGCGAGACGGCGATGAATCTATATGTTCTCGATGACGATGATAACTGTTCCATCAGCTCTACCTGACAGCCGGGAACGGACAGCTGCGGCACTATGCGCTGTTCAACTCAGAAAGTTTATGAAATGAGACTATCAGTTTAATATCCACACATTCCCACTTGTTCTGTTTTTTCAAGAAAATATTACTGTTTATACTACCCTCGGTGTTCTCACGCAATCTCCTTATATTCAGCTGCTTAATTTCCTGTTCGGAAGGCAAGAGTGACATAGTGTTTGCAAAATAAAAGGACTTAAATTTTGGGAAAGTCTGGGTTTGTTGTTTACGGAATAATAGTATTCTAATGGATAGTCCGATTAAATTTAATTATTTGTCTGCTAAGTCCAAAATATGCATGTGACAGATGTGTCAAATGTAATGCTTAAAATAAATAATATTCTAGGTTTGTTGTGGTGCTCCTTAAAAACGTTCCATAAAATGCATTGCTTTTATTTCAGTCCGGCGTTAACTAAAACACAAATCTTACTAGGACTGAAATCTGAAAGGGTGCAAAAACGGAAATCACTCTTGGAGCAGCAATGATAACCTTCGCCGCAGTGCGGTGAATCGATAATCAATTCAACCTTTGTTTATTTTGCGTCAGTACTGTGAGGCATTCTGACATAGCTCTCACAGGACACGGAACATGCCACAGCAAATGGCCTATCTCCACGCGATCTATTCGAGCACCAAGAATGCAAAGGAAAGCATCATTCCAGACTGCGATAATCGTTTTGGTTTTTTCACATTTATTTATGTATTTTTAGCGAGATTGGACCGAGATTTTGGTTTGGTTCGGTTCGAACTTGCATTTTCGGACGTGCAGCATAGAAGACTTTCAAAATAAACGTCTTCTGCTCTATTTTAGTCTTATCGTTGTAGAATAAATGTTGAAACAGTTTTATATCGTCCATCCCCAAAAAATGGTATTTTAAAGAAGAATACTTCTTGGATGAAATTCTCACTCTATGTGCCGGACCGAGACTCGAACTCGGGACCTTTGCCTTTCGCAGGAGAGTGCTCTACCGACTTTTCTTTTTTTAACTCATTTTTTTCGTTTTCGTTCGTTTCATCTGCTCGGTGCGGACGTCGCAAGACACCCGTTTCAGTTCGTTGTTGATCCATTGACTCAGTTTTTTTATTACAGAGGGCAGCTAACCCTCTGACCGAACACGCTGAGTTACTGTGCCGGCGTCCGACTGAGCTACCCAAGCACGACTCACGCCCCGTACTCACAGCTTTACTTCTGCCAGTACCTCGTCTCCTACCTTCCAAACTTTACAGAAGCTCTCCTGCGAGCTTTGCAGAACTAGCACTAGAATACTTCTTATTGGAGAAATGCAGAAGCAAGTACGTACAAAAATTTCTGAAAAACATTCACGTAAAATACATTCACTACATATAAACAAACTTAACTAACGCAGCAACGTTATAGTACTAACATGAAATAACCTTCATAACTTGAACTCAGTTCCTTTCATGGCAGCATCATCCCCAACTTAAATCTTCTCTTTATTGTAGTAGCCCGACTTATTGTAATATCTGCTGACTCTTTTCTACACAAACTCAAATAAGAATGTAAGGCAGCAGGTCCTGCAAAGTCTGAGAGCGAGGGAACTTAACTAGCATGTTCACTTGTCACGTGGTCTCCTTTACGATCTTATTGGCTGATGGAAATGTCTGTGTTTGAATCTCAGAAGCTGTCTTGGCTTGAATCTCATAGGATGCTCCTCTTCATCCGAACCAAATAGACGATCGGGATTTCTTCAGCTTTCCAAAAATATGGAAATCGCGCTGGGAGAGATCGGGACTCTATGGCAGATGCGTAACAGCTTAGCAGTGAAACTTCCGCAGAGTCGTCGAAACAATCTTCGCAACATGTGGGCTGGCATTATTTTGCATCAGAGTGATGCTGTCCATCAACATTTCTGGGTGTTTGGACGTAATGGCACGCTCCAATTTTTGCAGAGTCCATGTACCGCTGTGCATTAATTGTGGCGCCTTGTTCGAGAAAGTCAATGCCCAGCGGGATCTTGTAGTCAAAGGATGAGCCGGCGTACACGGCTTTGGATTTCCCGGCTTAAATGATGGCACCGTATTTCATCTCCCGCTCCCATACGGAACAGGAAACGGTATTCTTCCTCGTGATACAGTTCCAGGCACTCCAGGGATGTCGACATTCTGTTCAGTTCCCGGTCCTCCGTCAGGTTGTGGGAACCCACTGCGCACGAATTTTCCCGAACTTCATGTGCTCCGTCTTGACGGCGTGAACGATACCGCGACTAAGATAAGCCGAACGTTTTCCACTGTCCGCCGTAGATCATTTCCTGCGATAGCATCCTTTGCAGCAATGACAGAAGTGGTAATTACACGACGATCGTGTCGTGGCCGACTGCAGTCTTTCAGCGACAACCGACCTTCTCGGAATCGTTTATTCCACACAAACACACGTGCATCTGACTTACTGTGTCTGTCAAACGCAGCAGACTTTCGGGCATGAATTTCACTTCCTGATGCTCCTTCCACAATCAAATACCGCACTACACCTCGTTGTTCCTCTTTCCCGTGCTCCATGGCGAAGTCGGACCTACACACGACTCCTTTACCCCATGTCGATTACGTCTATCCTGTGAACGCCACAGCAGTAAACGTTTGCACTGTTCATTCCTGATTTCCAATGGACGGCACTTCTACGAGCACACCCACCTGCGGTACCAACTTCCGCACCACACTCGTGATAGTGCCTGGCTCGTTTTCATTTTACTGACACTTGTGCTACGAATTTAAAGGCGAAAGTTTAAGTAATAACAACACTCCATTTCTCAAAGCGGAATCTAACGATTCGGCAGAGCTCATTTATGTAAAGAATAAGAAAATTTAAGTAGTTGAAAAATTGTTTATAGTAATTAACCAACGTTTTCTTTATTACATTTTTTTTAGTATGCCATCTGAGGACCACGTTCCAGTTTCACAATTTCAGTTCTGCGTTCTTTCATCCTTCCTTTTCTTCCAATATGCTTTCATCTGTTCTTCTGTCTTCGGACCAGTTTGAACCAATCTTTTCAGCTATCCTGTCTTGGAATACTTCCATTTTCAATACTTTTTGCCGAAATGCTTCTCTGTTGGTTATTTATTCTGCTTTTATGTTGTTTCGTTCTAAATCCTATTTTACTTCGTTGACCCAGCTTGTTGTGGACACATTACCCCACAAATATTTTAAAATCTTATTGGTTAATCTACTACCTTACATTCGAAATAAATGTGCACAAAACATGAATCTTCTTTTTCTCATTAAGTTTGAACTATTTTCTGCATTACTTCGTAAGTTTCAACCTTCTACTGTGCTTCGTGGTCCTAACATTTTCCTTATAATTCACCTTCATAGCACTTCTAATTTATCTAAACTATAGTTTAACGCCAGGCATTCGCTTGCATATAGGGATTCTGTATTCACCACTGTGCTGCAACGCCTTATTTTTTGCATTTTTGGACAGGCACTTTTTATTGTAGATAGGCGGGAGGTTCACTTCAACAACTTTTTTGTTCCAAATTCTCACTGTTCTCTTTAACACACTATTAAAAAGAATTGGGGATAGGCCATCACCTCGCATTACACCTGCTTTTATTTTGAAAGGCTGTGAAATTACCCCCACAAATTTTACTTTACAGACTGTATCTGGAAGTGTTTAATGGATTAGGTTTTCCATTTTAGACCTGATGCCAAATTATCGAACTATTTTATCTATAACGTATTATTAAAACTATAATTTGATTGACGTATGTTTCAAGTTCGATTTGAGAAAATTCTCGTGGAGATAGATGAATAAATACATGGAAAACAATAAGTTATATGGATAAAAAGAGGAATAAAGCAACAGATATTTAAATTTATGTTCGATACTGATACATTTCTCCCTGTTCAGAAATGTTTCTTCTGCTACTGACTGTCATCATTTTATATCCTCTCTACTTCAGCCACACCAATTACCTTGCCGACCAAATAACGGAACTCACCAAATACTTTTAGTGTCTCATTTTCAAAACTAATTCTTTTAGCATCACCTGATTAGATTTAAATACATTCGATTACCCTAATTTCACTTTTGTTGATGGCTGTCTGACATTCTCAAAACTTTATCCATTCTCTTCAGCTGCTGTTCCAAGTCCTTTGCCGTCTCTGTCAAAATGAAAATGTCATCAGCAAATCTAAAATTTCTCATTTCTTCCCTTTCGACTTTGATTTCCTTTTAAATATTCTTTTTGGTTTCAACTCTGCTTGCTTAATGTACAGAATGAATAACGTTTCGTATTGCCATAACGGACCTTGACAGGCCGAGAACCTTTTCCCGCGCTCTGATTTTTTGTACAACCCGTGAATGGGCGTGTGCTTTTGTTGCTGCAGTTTATTTTTGTCTGTTGTATCGATTTTAAAGCGGGGCCCATATCTGTGGTTCTATCAGATTCATGTTTTGATTTTTAAGCTCGATGTTGCGTGAAATGCCACTCTTTGCTCTATTACTTCTAGCAGCGTGTTCATTTGTTATCTACAAATATTTTTTTCCCCGACAAAGGCCACTGCAGTAACGTGAACAGTTGGCTCTGCGGTGAAATTTCGACACAAAACGTATTTCGTAATAAAATTGTGTCAGTCTAGTAGTGAATAAATGTTTCAAAGTAAAATATCAAATATTGCATCATTTTTTTGCACCAATTATACGTATGTATGTCATTGTCATGACCTGTAGATAAAACCATTCTTTTGGTATATAACATTGAACAAACTAAGCCTTTATAAAGCAGCCTATTTACAGTGTTGTATCGTTACATTTCTTATTCATTTTTCATTGTTAATATATCTTTTACTGAATCTAACTTATCAGTTAAGCTGATTTTAATCATCTGCTTTTAATAAGGAACAGAAATGCTCAGCAGTTCCTGTTTACGGTCACTGGAGACTTTGTCGATTATGCCGATATTCCTCTTTGATGTGTAATATAGCACCGTAATTACCTTTACTGTGATCTGTGCCGTATTCATGTTGCAGTAATATATTTAATTAAGGCAAGATATATATATGGATCTCTGCGGTTCTTATAGACGTAATGAGTCGCTTACTCTAATTGTATGAAAATATTTGCTTTGTTGTAAATATATCTGACCCTGTAAATTGTATCTGATGAAACAGTAAGTAATAATGTTATATTTTTTGAAATTTAGTAACGCTCGTCCCTAACGTTCCTAGACACATATCGTATTTCTTTGTCCCTCTGTGAATATGTAGGCTTTGCGATGCCTGTGAAAGGTAATTGCCCATATTATTGCAATTCCACTCACGGAATTCAAAAGCCACACTCGCATCTCCATACTGGTCCGTAAAAATCGACGGGACGTTTTCGACTTACATTCCCAGCCTAATTAGCTAACAAGTAGATCAGAACAGAGTAATGCTGCAAAGCTACTGTTCATTTTCTACATCTTCTTCTTCCTTATTGTATCTGCCGTACGAAATGTCTCAACATAAGGTCATCCGCTGTGTCCTGTTATGAGCATTTTCCTTCATTTGTTTGTAAGTTGTTCCTATTCTGATGTTGTCCACCATTCCGATTGTCTTTCTCCGTCTTCCTCTCATTCCTTCCACTTTCTCCTCTATAATTCTTTATTGCAGACAATGCCAATGTAACCTATATTCCAGCCAAGATTTTTTCCTCCTCCTGATCATTTCCAATAATCCTTCTTATCCATTGTTTTCATCATTACTTCTACATTCTTCAGTCTACCGGTCCACTTAACCTTAAGCATTTTTTCAAAACTTCTGCTATTTTTTGTGTCCACGATTCAGTGCTATATAACACTACACTCAGACGTAACATTTAGCGAATCTTTTCCTGAGCTGCATTGGAATTCTTCTCGATATGACTACTTCATCTATTCAAATGCCCTCTTTGCTGTGGATAAACACCTCCTGATTTCTTTTGTACAGCATCCGATACATGTCATTAACCTCACGGATACAGAAAGGGTTTTACTTCTTCTTTCTTCCGTTAGTAGTGTGTTAACTGGAGCTATCTTCTCGATTATTATCAAGTATTTTAGCTTTGATGCACACATATCAAAAAAAGTTTTGCATCACTACTGTTCCCAGAACTCCTGAAGATAGACGTTGACTGTGGATATTCTACAACATACTGTTCAGAGATGTCACTAAACCCGCCCAAAGAAGTAGACAACTATGCATGACAGCGCCTATTAGACGGAGGGGGTCAGACAGCCGATCACTTTCAGTCATTCCACCAGGAAGGAGGTACACGGTTCGTGTTCGGACATGGAGGAGATACAGAGAGACAGCAACTGTCGATGACATGCCTCGCTCAGGATGCCCGAGGGCTACTACTGCAGTGCATGGCCGCTGCCTACGGATTATAGCTCGGAGGAACTCTGACAGCCACGCCACCATATTGAATAATGCTTTTCGTGCAGCCACAGGACGTCGTATTACGACTCAGACTGTACGCAATAGGCTCCATGATGCGCAAATTCACTCCCGACGTCGATGGCGAGGTCCGTCTTTGCAACCGCGTCGCCATGCAGTGCGGTGCAGCTGGGCACAACAACATGCCGAATGGACCGCTCAGGACAGGCATCACGTTCTGTTCACCGATGGTGTCGCACATGCCTTCAAACAGACAACCCGATCAGGCTGAGTCCCTTAGACACAATGTCCAGCGAGTGCAGCAATGTGGAGGTTTCCTGCTGTTTTGGGGTAGCATTATGTCGGGCCATGAACCGCCACTTCATATGCGGCGACGGCTACTTACGGTACGCCAGGCGTATACAACTTTGTCCACACCATACACACCTGCATACCATACCGTTGCTCAGCCTCCTCTGGCACGGTTATTTCATAACCGGCAACGTGCGACGCAGCCCTATGGGATTCGCGCACAGGATTGCCTCGCTGCGATGTCTGTGGCTGGTCTTCGTGTTTTACGTCGCGGTTGGAGCAGATCTCCACCTTGGCTCCTCCGGAGACCCAAACTTATTTTAGATTTGACTCGTTTTAAGAAGGATGGCACGCCAGATTTTACATTCCAGTCACTGTTTTTTAACATTTTAGATGTGCATCACGGTTTCACTGTCGTTTACACTGATGGCTCCAAACAGGAGAATTTCCTTTGCTGTTCTGTGGTGTTCCCTGATCATGTTACCCGGATTCGCCTCCCTGCTGAACATACCGTTTTCGCAGCGGAGCTCCACGCGAACCTGAAGGCACTGGAGCTGATGCATCGTGTTCGGGGCGATCGATTTCTTTTCTGCTCCGATTCTCTTAGTGCCTTACAATCACTGCAGAACCTATACCCGACTGAGGAGGTGGTCCAGCTGATATATGACCAATTGTACTTGCTCCAACGGCGGGGTAAAGAGGTATCCTTCTGCTGGGTGCCTGGTCATGTCGGCATATGGGGCAATGAACAGGCCGATCGGGCTGCCAAGGAGGCCTGCGGAGAGCAGGATGTGGTCCAGTGTCCTATCCCCTTGCAGTCGGTCATTGCTGCACTCCACAGGAAGTGCATGGAGTTGTGGGAGGACGAATGGCTGGCGGTGACGGCCAATAAACTGCGGTTGGTAAAGTCAACCACTCGGCCGTGGCGCTCCTCCTGCCGGTTGCTCAGGCGGGAAGAGGTGGCCCTCACACGTCTTCGGATCGGGCACTGTCCTCTCACACATAGCTTTTTATTACGGCGGGAGGATCCTCCGTTTTGTGATGCTTGTGGTGTGCACATCTCTGTCCGGCCCATTTTAATGGACTGCATTTTATACCGTGATGCACGGGCAGAAGCACAAGTTGATGGGGATCTGCCTTCTGTTTTAGCTAATGATGAGACGTGTGTGTCGAGGGTTTTTAAGTTTTGTGACGTGTCTGGACTCTGGCCTAAACTCTTAGGCTGGAGGTTTTAGTGTATTGCAGAGTGGCTGACTCCTCCCCTTTTTTCCTTGTGGTCAGCCAGCCACTTCCATCTGCTACATTGTTTTAGCTCCCTCTATCATTTTCTTCCTGTGTTGTCCATGTTTTACTGTTGACACCCTGCTTCATCCCACGGTTCGGTGCGGGTGAGCACATATTTTTCAACGATTGTTCCCCGTGTTTTATGTTCCGTTTTATATTCCTGTTCTGGGATTTTTCTTGACACCCGTCTCCCTATGTTACTGAACGGCGCTGAAGACCTTGCTGTCGTGCGCCCAAAAACCCCTCTACTACTACTACTACTACTACTATGTCGGGCCGACGTACGGCGCTGGTCGTCATGGAAGACGCCTAACGGCTGTACGATACGTGAATGCCAACCTCCGACCGATAGCGCAACCATATCGGCAGCATGGCGAGGCATTCGTCTTCATGGACGACAATTCGCGCCCCCATCGTGCACATCTTGTGAATGACTTCCTTCAGGATAACCACATCGTTCGACTAGAGTGGCCAACATGTTCTCCAGACATTAACCCTATCGAACATGCCTGGAATAGATTGAAAAGTGCTTTTTATGGACGAAGTGACCCACCAACCACTCTGAGGGATCTACGCCGAATCGCCATTGAGTAGTGGGGCAATCTGGACAATAGTGCCTTGATGAACTTGTAGATAGGGTGCCACGACGAATACTTGCAAGCGTCAACGCAAGAGGTATTAGAGGTACCGGTGTGTACAGCAGTCTGGACCACCACCTTTGAAGGTCTCGCTGTATGATGGTACAACATGCAGTGTGTGGTATTCACGAGAAATAAAAAGAATGGAAATGACATTTATGTTGATCTCTATTCCAATTTTCTGTACAGTATCCGAAACTCTTGGAACAGAGGTGATGCAAAACTTTTCTGATATGTTTATTTATGTTCATTGTATTCTCCTCGCCTCTTCCTGCAATACTCTTCAAGATCTGCTATAGGCACTCTTCTGACTGAGCGAAGTGGCGAGTTGGATAGAGCACTGGACTCGCATTCGGGAGGACGACGATTCAAAACTGCGTCCGAACATCCGAGTTAGGTTTTCCGTGGCTCCTCTGAAATCGCTTCGGGAAAATGCCGGGATGCTTCCTTTGAAAGGTTACAGCCGACTTCCTTCTCTATTATTCCCTAATTTGATGGCACCGAACCGGGCGAGGTGGCGCAGTGGTTAGACACTGGACTCGCATTCGGGAGGACGACGGTTCAATCCCGCGTCCGGCCATCCTGATTTGGGTTTTCCGTGATTTCCCTAAATCGCTCCAGGCAAATGCCGGGATGGCTCCTTTCAAAGGGCACGGCCGACTTCCTTCCCTGTCCTTCCCTAATCCGATGAGACGGATGACCTCGCTGTCTCGTCTCCTTCCCCAAACAATCCAACCCAACCCCCCTCTAGACAACAGACGATAGATGGCACCAATGACGTCGTTGTTTTGTTCCGTGCCCAAAATCAACCAACCGACAACTCTTCTGATTACTCCAGCACTGATTTCTCATCCGCGATTTTTTTTTTTTTCTTAATCATTTCTCCTTAAATTACAATGCCTCTTGCGCCCGCTATGTCCCGACCTGTAAGTTCTTCTGTATATGTGTTGAATAGCTTCTGTGGCTGAAGCGTTTTTGCTTTTAACTCGTCTTCTTCTCACCTATTCCGTCTCCTCGATCCCTACATTATTAGCCCTACCGTTTCAGTCTATATCAAATCTTCTAAAAGCCTCAGCAGTGTATTCCAGTTGGCTCTATTGAAAGCCTTCTTCCAATCGATCAAAAACAAATATACATCTCCTAGATCTTTCTACCATACTTTCTCCAGTCAGTCTCAGACAACCTATAGCATCTCTTGTTCATTTACCCTTTCTGTACTCGAACTGGCCTTCTCCAGTATTTTCTTCAGTTTTATTTTCAGCTCTCATTAGTATGACTTTCTCCAAGCGAGACGGCGCAGTGGGTAGCTCACTGGACTACCACTCGTGAGGACGAAGTTTCAAACCCGGGTCCGACCATCCTGATTTAGGTCTTCCGTGATTTCCCTGAATCGCTTCCGGCAAATGCCGGGATGGTTCCTTTGGAAGGGCACGGCCGATTTCCTTCCCACATCTTTCCCCAATCCGATGGGACCGATGACCTCGCTATTTGGTCCATACCCGCAAACCAAACAAACAACCTAGAATTTACGTACAACCTTAACTGTAAGAGAATGACAAGATGCTTGTCGCTTCAGTTAACGTAATTATGATCGTAGACTTACGAGACAATCCACTGGTAGCCACTACAGATCATTGATGCTGAATCATAGCAATGCCTAATTAAATCTGCCCCCAAAGCTAACACAATGGGCAATCAAAAAGTGTCCATTCGCAGGCCGTACAGTACAGAATCGGTATGACAATCAGGCAAAACCGCCGTGAACACTGAGGCAGTCATCCCACCGACGCGCCAAGTTGAAGACACATCTCTGTTCAAACACGCTGTCCTGCTGCGTGAAGAAGTTCGTGACTGCACGCTGCACGTCCTACCCCGACAGGAATCGTCGACCCTTCCAGGCTTTCTTTAAGGGACAGAATGCGTGATAGTCGAATGGGGTGAGGTCAAGGGCCGGCCGAAGTGGCCGTGCGGTTCTAGGCGCTGCAGTCTGGAACCGCAAGACCGCTACGGTCGCAGGTTCGAATCCTGCCTCGGGCATGGATGTTTGTGATGTCCTTAGGTTGGTTAGGTTTAACTAGTTCTAAGTTCTAGGGGACTAATGACCTCAGCAGTTGAGTCCCATAGTGCTTACAGCCATTTGAACCATTTTTGGAGAGGTCAAGGCTACAGGGTGGGCGCTCGAGTGTCTCCCAGATAGTTGGTGCAACTTCTGCGTCATGTAACTTCTGCGTCACAACATTTGCGATATGGGAATTTGCGTCTTGTGTGGAAGCGCAACCAGCAAGGCGCACCATTTAACAACGGTGGTTTTCGAGAGACGTGCTACCCCATACACGTTACACGTTCCTCATGCTCCGCTGAATGTCTACCGGTGTTTGTCCTTCGGCAGCCAAGAAAAAGAAAAAAGAAAAAAGAAAAACAGCACGTTGATCCTGTTTGGGTGCATTTGATAGTTACGTCGTCATAGTTTGGAGTTCCGCTTTTACCGCACGCACGTCGGAAAGACACGAATGCCACACTAATCCCTTGATTACACATCGGTGCTGGTATAGCCACATCGAACGAAGTAGTGCTACGTTGCATATTCGCTGCATCCACGCCCTCTTACATACACCCACATCGCAGTGGCGCTATGTTGCACTTTCGCTGCATCAACGCCTTAGGTTTAAGTAGTGCTAAGTCTAGGGGACTGATGACCTCAGATGTTAAGTCCCATAGTTCTTAGAGCCATTTGAACCATTTGAACTATTAATCTATTAGGTAAGTTGTAGCTGTCTGTCATTTCAAGACTTATTTAAAGTTTTAATAAGAAAAAATGGCTCCTAGCGCTATGGGACTTAACATCTGAGGTCATCAGTCCCTTAGAACTTAGAACTACTTAAACCTAACTAACCTAAGGACGTCACACACATCCATGTCCGAGGCAGGATTCGAATCTGCGACCGCAGCAGCAGCGCGGTTCCAGAATGAAACGCCTAGAACCGCTCGGCCACAGCAACCGGCGAAATTTAATAGTAACGACCAACAGTGACAGGTAATTTATATACAAATAAAAAAGTTAATTGCTGATAGGATCTTCCTTTTTTCCTAATTACTTTTTTGGGGGGTCATCAGTGTTTCTGACTGGTCTGAAGCAGACCGCCACGAATTCCTTTCCTGTGCCAGTCTCTTCATCTCAGATTAGCACTTGCAACGTAATTCGTCAATTATTTACTGCATGTATTCCAGTCTCATTCTTTCTCAACAGTTTTGCCCTCTAAAGCTCCCTTTAGTACCACGGAAGTAATTCCATGATGTCTTAACAGACGTCCTATCATCCTGTCGCTTCTCCTTGTCAGTGTTTTCCACATATTCCTTTCGTCCCCGATTCTGCGCGGAACCTTACCAGTCCACCTAATTTTCAACATTCATCTGTAGCACCACCTCTCAAAGGGTTCGATTCTCTTCTGTTTCGGTTCTCCCACAGTCCATGTTTACTACCATACACTGCCGTGCTCCAGACGTACGTTCTCAGAAAGTTATTCCTTAAATTAAGGCCTAAGTTTGATACTAGCAGACTTCTCTTGGCCAGGACTGTCCTTCTAGCCAGTGCTATTTGCTACAGAGGATAAATGTGTGTCGGCCGTAGTGGCCTAGCGGTTCTAGCCGCTTCAGCCTGGAACCACGCGACCGCTACGGTCGCAGGTTCGAATCCTGTCTCTGGCATAGAGGTGTGTGATGTCCTTAGGTTAGTTAGGTTTAAGTAGTTCTACGTTCTGGGGGACTGACGACCTCACGAGGGAACCTCCCCATCGCACCCCCGTCAGATTTAGTTATAAGTTGGCACAGTGGATAGGCCTTGAAAAACACCTAACACGGATTAATCGAGAAAACAGGAAGAAGTTGTGTGGAACTATAAAAAAATAAGCAAAATATACAAACTGAGTAGTCCACGCAAAGATAGGCAATATCATGGACGTTCCGAGATACGGAGCGCCGTGGTCCCGTGGTTAGCGTGAGCAGCTGCGGAACGAGAGGTCCTTGGTTCAAGTCTCTCCCCAAGCGAAATATTTTTCTTTATTTTAGCAAAGTTATGATCTACCCATTCGTTCATTGACGTCTCTGTTCGCTGTAATAAGTTTAGTGTCTGTGTTTTGCGGCCGCACCGCAAAACCGTGCGATTAGTAGACGAAAGGACGTGCCTCTCCAATGGGAACCGAAAACTTTTGATCGCAAGGTCATAGGTCAACCGAATCCTCCACAGGAAAACACGTCTGATATATTCTATACGACACTGGTGACGGCATGTGCGTCACATGACAGGAATATGTTGTCGACCCACCTAGCTTGTACACTTGGCGAATGGGTAGAAAGATTCTTCTACGTTGCCCGATTTAGGTATTCTTGTAGATGTGATAATTACTCCCAAAAAAGTGATGAAAACATAAGAGTTTGTCACATAAACTGCAACAAATGAATCCGAAAGTCTCACACTCGCACACTTTTCCCTGTGCTGTGTCAGAACATATGTTTTTAACGTTTTCAAATTTTTCCGTGTGTAGACCATCAAATCCTGCATATGTCCAAGCAAATATGAACATGTCCTGGAATTTTGGAGAGCGAAGTTGATTATGTGTGAGTGCCTGAACTTTGATAATTGTCTGAAAATAAAAAATTAAACTTTTTGCTCGAAGGAAGACTTGAACCAAGGACATTTAGTTCTGCAGCTGATCGCGCTAACCACGGGACTACGGCGCTCCTGAGATCTGTAGCTCCTTGATGTTGCCTATGTTCCGCATGGACTACTCAGTTTGTATATTTTGCTTATTTTTTCATAGTTCCACACAACTTCTTCCTGTTTTCTCGATTGATCTGTGTTCAGTTTTTCAAGGTCTATCCACTGTGCCAACTTATAACTAAATCTGATGGGGGTGCTATGGGGAGGTTCCCTTGTCAGATGTTAAGTCCCATAGTGCTCAGAGCCATTTGAACCATTTTGACAGATGTGTGTTTTGTAAGCTACGAAACAGTCATTCCCTTAGAGAATTCTGTGTCCTACCCAGACGAAATTGCGGCAGCTGTCGGCGTTGTGCAGCCGTGGCCAAGAAAGCTCGAACACGTGTCACAGGCGTGTGAGACTTTCTCTGAACTCTCCGTTTGGGGGCTTTAGTGCCAGCATCATGACAGAGCCTGTAGCGGAGTTTGTAGAGGAAATGTGACCCACATTTAGAAGTATAGGTGACCTTGCACAGGACATATGTGAACCAAGTAAAACAGTTTGGAATGTGAAGGACCATCCAGTGTATACAGTCGCCGAAAGAAACTTCTCAGAAAATGGCGAATTCTGCATAGTAGACGTAAAACAAGAAGTACAGTTAGAAGAAATGGTTCAAATGGCTCTGAGCACTATCGGACTCAACTGCTGAGGTCATTAGTCCCCTAGAACCTAGAACTAGTTAATCCTAACTAACCTAAGGACATCACAAACATCCATGCCCGAGGCAGGATTCGAACCTGCGACCGTAGCGGTCTTGCGGCTCCAGACTGCAGCGCCTTTAACCGCACGGCCACCTCGGCCGGCTACAGCTAGAGAGAAGCTAAATTAAACGCGTTCAGCTGCCAAGATGCAATCCGTGAAAGCTTCCGCAAATACTGCAGCAGAACTTACGGAAAGACCTTCCAGAAAACCCAAAGAGATTTTGGTTGTATATTAAGACTGTCAGTACCACCAAAGTTGGTATTCAGCCACTCATGGTGTGGACGGGAACTTAGGGAAGCAAAACAAAAGTAGAAGTGCTCAATTTCTCTTTGAAATAGTCTTTTACAAAGGTGTATCCAGCACTACTGCCTCAATTTAATTCTCGTACGGTTGCAGAGCTCGGTAGTGTAGATGTTAGTGTTAGTGGCGTTGAGAAATAGCTTAAATCTCTAAAACTCAATAAAACTCCAGGGCCGGAAGGGATGCATATTACATTCCATATGGGATTTTCGGCTAAGTCGCTGTATATCGTGAATATTTTTGGCATTGACGATGTGATGCCGTGCTATGTCCTGGATTCTGGGGTCATCGCCGTATCGTTTACTGGTGACTTGGCTGCACTGTACTGCAGCCGAGTGTTTGTGACAGGAGGCCTCAGCTGCGGTCTGCGGTTATCGGAAATCTGCTGTCGCTGGAGTTAGCCACCTCCAGGCTCCTGATTTTCTCTCTGGGAAACTGCGATTACAGCGCGAATACAGCTAGAGATCTAGCCCGAGATCTAGTGTCTCGACCAGTCGGTACTTTGAACGTGTGGATAACACTGTCAGTGTGCATAAAAATTATCGTAATTCCTATATTATGTTAAGTGAAACAGTCACCCCATTTATCGTGAAACTGAGTAGTTGCATGTCAGTCGCCATCCACATAATTTACAACAGCATCGTCTATCAATTACCGTCCCTTACACTGAAAAATAGCTTATAAGATCATGCAATCCAGTTTCTTCTGTTTCTACACAATTATTTTACACTGGTGGGAAAAAAATCGGGACACCAAAAAATAATTAACGTGGAGTAATGAAGAAGAAATAAAAACTTTGAGGTTCGCCGATAACATTGTAATTCTGTCAGAGACAGCAAAGGACCTGGAAGAGCAGTTGAACGGGTTGGACAGTGTCTTGAAAGCAGGATATAAGATGAACATCAACAAAAGCAAAACGAGGATAATGGAATGTAGTCGAATTAAATCAGGTGATGCTGAGGGAATTAGATTAGGAACTGAGACACTTAAAGTAGTAGATGAGTTTTGCTATTTGGGGAGCAAAATAACTGATGATGGTCGAAGTAGAGAGGATATAAAATGTAAACTGGCAATGGCAAGGAAAGCGTTTCTGAAGAAGAGAAATTTGTTAACATCGAGTTTACATTTAAATATCAGGAAGTCGTTTCTGAAAGTATTTGTGTGGAGTGTAGCCATGTATGGAAGTGAAACATGTACGATAAATTGTTTGAACAAGAAGAGAATAGAAGCTTTCGAAATGTGGTGCTACAGAAGAATGCTGAAGATTAGATGGGTAGATCACATAACTAATGAGGAGGTATTGAATAGAGTTGGGGAGAAGAGGAGTTTGGGGCACAACTTGACTAGAGGAAGGGATCGGTTGGTAGGACATGTTCTGAGGCAACAAGGGATTACCAAATTAGTACTGGAGGGCAGCGTGGAAGGTAAAAATCATAGGGGGAGACCAGGAGATGAATACACCAGATCCAGAAGGATGTAGGTTGCAGTAGGTACTGGGAGATGAAGTAGCGTGCACAGGATAGAGAAGCATGGAGAGCTGCATCAAACCAGTCTCTGGACTGAAGACCACAAGAACAACATAGTTAGCTGCTTAACACTTCAGGACCACAGGTTAATGTAAGCACGAGAAAAGCCATTACAAATGTCACACGCTGGTACAGTGATAATCATTGTAACCTCCAGAATGTTGAATGCAAGCATGCAAACTTGCATGAATCATGTTGCACAGGTGCCGGATGTCATTTTGTGGGATTGAGTTCTATGCCTGTTGCACTTGGTCGATCAATACAGGGTCAGTTAATGCTGTTTTTGGGAAAAAAAACGTGGAATGCTTTTAATGAATGGCAGCACAACAGGTCGCATCACTAGGTTGAGATATAAATTTGCATTCAGGTTGCGTCGGATGACCACCAGACTGTCATGCGATAACGCACCTCAGTTCATAACCCGAGGTTCGCGTGTGTGTAGCAGGTTGGTTGCAGACCCTCATCTGGCCTCCATCTGCCCAACCAACAGCCAAAACTGGCACCAAAACAGCTCCAGCTATCATCAGAAGACACAACAGACCTCCACCCTGCACTCCAATGAGTTCCTGCATGGCGGGGTGTCCGTGAAATGTACGCTACAGGCCGTCTAGCTCGGAGCTGTCGTTGAAGTAACCGATTTGTAACAATTCTTTGTGACACAGTGATGCCAACTTCTGATCAAACTGCTGTTGCATATGCAGAGCGATGTTCCTCCCTCTCGGTAGTGCCACGTGGCCGTCCGGAGGCCGGTCTTCTTCCGACGGTACATTCTCGTGACCAGCTCTACCAGCAATCTTTCACAGTGGCTACATTCCTGCCAAGTTTTTCTCCAGTGACGTAGACAGAACGTCCAGCTTCTCGTGGCTCTATTACACGGTCTCATTCAAACTCAGTGAGGTACTGATAACAGCGTCTTTGTTGAACTATAGGCAGTCTTCACGACCGTCAACTCAAAGCGTCCTATCTCAAAGGTGAGTAATGCTCACTACCCTTACAGCGCGTGTTTGAGGCAAACGGGATTAGCATCCTCATCGTGACACTACTAGCACCACTCTTTAGCGACTGGCATGACATTTTAATAGACAATCTTTCAGATGTATAAACATGCCTACACGCTTTCATTTAGGCCCCACAGCTCCTTCTTTGTGTTGCGACGTTTTTCCGTCTGTGTATTTCTGTATCCTGACGTGATCATTTTCGCAGTATGTGCATGAGTAATGGTGTTTTAACAACAAAAGCCCCTTCTTAACACTTCTTATTAGGTCGTTTTCTTGTCTTTTAGGTATAAATTGTGCAGCTGATTTTAAACTACTGCCGACCGCTGTGGCCGAGCGGTTCTAGGCGCTTCAGACCGGAACCGCGCTGCTGCTGCGGTCACACGTTCGAATCCTGCCTCAGGCATGGATGTGTGTGATGTCCTTAGGCTAGTTAGGTTTAAATAGTTCTAAGTGTGGGGGACTGATGACCTCAGATGTTAAGTCCTATAGTGCTTAGAGCCATTTGAAACATTTTAAAGTACTTCTCGACGAGCTAGAGACTTGAAACTTTTCGAGTGGCTCTGAACTGGATCTCTCCCAGTCGCGAATGCTTCGCGGGAAGGACGAGTGCTGAAAAACAACAGTGTGAGCTCGAACATCTCTAATTTTTACGATCATGATCTTTTGCGATATACGTCGGAGAAAGCAATCCATTCGTTGACTCAGATGGAGAGAAATTAAAATAATATACAAGAATCTATCAGCGTCGATTGCGGTAATGAAACCAACCTTTACCTATGTTTGAGCCCAAATAATTGAGCCTTCTTCAGAAGATAAACCTAATTCGATAATATGTCTACGAGTGCACGGTCTATAAATAAAACTAAAACAGCCTGAATAGGCGTAATTTTAGTTTTATTTCTAGACCATGCCCTCGTTTGTTGCAAACCATTCCATCAGAACTACCTGATGATGGCGGAAAGGTTATTCGCCGAAATATCGTGGGACTTCAACGATCGCATCCGGCTGAACACCCGAGGGCCCTGGAAACAACACATACGCCGGGAAAGCCTCCAATCACAATATTTTTCTGTGTAACAAATACTACGAATAAGAATGAGTATGAGTACATCGTGTCATGGGATTTCTATAGAGGGTAAAGTGAAATTCGTGCACTCCGGCTTCGCAGCGCGACGCCTCACATGCCAGAGATAAAAAAAAAGTCTCTCACAAAATTTCTTCCGGCGAGTACATCCGGTAGAAGTAACACGTTAGTGAGTGGCAATCTGACAATATTCTAACCACGTGTATGGTAAATACCTTTGTCAGCACGTATTATTCGTGCTGTTCAGTTGGTGCAGTGGATAGAGTTTTTGGTTGGCGCGCAGGAGGTCGAGGGTTCGATCTTACATTTCATACTGTAATATACACCGTTTCTTAAGCCACATGTATCCTAAATTTAGAACATTTCGTTAAACTGAACGTAACAAATACGTGGTTAGACAAATAAGAAATAGACAGTTGAAACAAATGACCTGTCATTGGACAGGATAACTACAAAATCAATACCACTTTCGAGATGCTGAAATTTATAGAACAGACCAATAACACAACATCTAATTGTCATTTTTACTACATGTAATACGAGCGCTCAGATGTCACACATTAGCAACCAATGACAATAATAATGTGCATATTAATGACCGCATGAGCTTCACAATATAATGCGTTTTCCTCAGAACAACAGACGCTCAAAGCGACCTGCCTGCATGTCCAAACAACGTGCCTCCCGCCGGAATACAACTTTGGACCTTTCATAGCAAAGCTGCACCCACAGTAACAAGAGTAGCATGAACACGCGCTGCCAGTTCCTTCACATTCCTCAGCAGACTAGAGTACACGTGCTCCTTCAGATGTCCCCACAGGAAGAAATCCAGGGGATTTTGATCAGGTGAATGTGGTGGCCATACAACTGGACCTCCATGTCCGCGTCATTTCCTTGGATAAGTTCTGTACAAATACTGTCACACAGTAATTTCCAGAGTGTGGGGTTGCACCATTATGTTGGAACCATATCCTCTGCTGAACATATAGTGGAACATCTTACAGAGCATCAGGAAGATAGTTTGAGAGAAATGCATGATACGTTCGTGCGGTCAACCGATCAGCCAACGTGTAGGGGCCCAAACACCTGTCACCCAATATTCCGGTCCAGACGTTGATACCAAAGCGGGTGACGTGTGGGTTAACCTCACACCAATGGTGGGCATTGTGCATGTTGAAGCCACCCTCACGAGTGAATGCTGCTCCATCTGACCACATTACAGTGTTCACGAATTCATCGTTGGCTTCCAGTTGTTGTTGGAACCGTTCACAAAATTGCATCCGCTGATGGCGATCTTCAGGATGCACTTGTTGTGTGAAAGCATAATGATAGAGATGCGTTGCGGGACATGCAGCTGCCTTTCTACTCTACATATATTTCGCTGAGGTTCTTTGTGTATGACCTCTAGAATAGCTTCCTCAGTAACTGGACTACGACGAGTCCGTGGACGACCTCTGTCACCCGATGGTGGAAGGAGGGAACATGACTCCCGAAGGCACAGCTCCGGACGACAAAACACATTTTTATCTGGATGGCATTGACGAGGATATCTAGGAGCATATTCGTGAGCGGCAATACAAGCTCGGTTATCAGATGCATCAAGGATCAGAAGCATATCCACATATTCACCGTTAGTGTATGCCATACGTCTGCCACACTAGTTTAGAGGTTTACAATGAGAAGATTGGATACGTGTACGCATGTACATGGGAGTCTGTCATGGGCACATTACTCAGCTCGCTACTAGTCCCTATCTGGTGAACAGCACATACAGTATAAACACGCCATCAGTCCTGCGCGCTGTTCCACCTAACACGCATTAGCCCTCTGACAAATGTTCAGTTTCGAATTACACTGTTTCCCTAACGGTAATAGAAGTGATGTTTCCACAATCCCATGGGTAAAATAATAATAATAGTAATAATAATAATAATAATAATAATAATAATAAACCCCGTGGAGGCCCGGGAAAAGAACAGGCCTCCGGTATGTTCTGCCAGTCGTAAAAGGCGACGAAGAGAACAAACCACTAATAGAGCTAACCCCCCTTTTAGTGTTATTAGTTGGTTCAGGACAGAACTAAAGAAGCTCGGACAACCGCCGTCATGGTCGGGGACGACGTTTGAACCCTATGCCCGCCCACAAAGGTAACGACACTGCTAGCCAACTGGAAAATGATTTAAATCCAAATAGAGGTGTTTCGCAAGATATGCTTCCTGCAACCACCCTAGACGGAAAACAAAGACAGAGGATGAGATGGTCAGATGAAGTTAATCGACACCTCATGTTCTGTTACTACCAAGCAACAAACCTAGGAACCAACACAACTGGATACAGATCACAAGTATACACAACACTTATTATCAGATACCCAGAATTAAAATTTTTAACAGAACAACGACTAGCTGATCGGATCCGTGTAATAATCAAAAATAACAGGATACCCCAGTCAGAATTAGAAAACATCGAACAACAAGTACAACAAATACTGGAACAAAATAATGTGCAATCAGAAGAAGAAGAAAATACAGTAATGGACTCAAACATCCCAGAGCAAACAAACAAAGAACAACACGCATCAATTAAACAATCAGAGGAAAACGAAATCTGATGACAGCCACCAGAACAGGCACAAATAGAACTCGAAGTAACACACATGTTAGATATAGAAGAAAAATTTCAGCTGACATATATAGAATACAAGGACACAAATACAGACATTACACCATTCTTGCATAGACCGCCAAATAACCCACAAGTCGAAACAACAATAAAAACTATCAACAAAATTATACACAACAAAATAAATGAAAACACAACAATGGGAGAGTTACAACTACTGGTTTATATAGGAGCACCCACTACACTAAATATACACACTAGGCAGAGATCAGAACCAACCAACACACAGAAGAAACCTACAAAACCAGCATGGCAACACAGTCTACAGATCAGAATAGAAAAACTGAGAAAAGACATCGGACAGCTAACACAATTTATAGGAAATGAAATGTCAGAAAAAAAACGAAAAAGGTTAGGTAAAATCTCACAACAAGAAGCGATAGAGCAATTAGATGAAAAGAAGCAGAAATTACAAGCATTGGCCAAACGACTTAGAAGATACAAAAAAAGTGAAAATAGAAGGAAACAAAAGCAAACATTCAACTCAAACCAAAAGAAATTTTGCCAGACAATAGATAACACACACATTAAAACAGACAATCACCAAACATAACAGACCTGGAACACTTCTGGAGCAACATATGGTCAAACCCAGTACAACATAACAGGCGTGCACTGTGGATACAAGCAGAAACAGACACATACAAGATGATACCACAAATGCCTGAAGTGATAATTTTGCAACATGAAGTCACCCAAGCAATTAATTCTACTCACAATTGGAAAGCCCCTGAAAAAGATAAAATAGCAAATTTCTGGCTAAAGAAGTTCACCTCAACACATTCACATCTAACTAAATTATTTAACAGTCACTTTGCAGACCCATACACATTCCCTGGTACACTTACACATGGAATAACTTATCTGAAACCTAAAGATCAAGCAGACACAGCAAACCCAGCTAAATAACGCCCCATAACATGCCTACCAACAATATACAAAATATTAACTTCAGTCATTAAACAGAAATTAATGACACATACAACACAGAACAAAATTATAAATGAAGAACAAAGGCTGTTGCAAAGGAGCACGAGGATGTAAAGAGCAACTGATAATAGATGCAGAGGTGATATATCAAGCTAAAACTAAACAAAGGTCGCTACACTACGCATACATTGATTACCAAAAAGCTTTTGATAGTGTACCCCACTCATGGTTACTACAAATATTGGAAATATACAAAGTAGATCCTAAATTGATACAGTTCCTAAACATAGTAATGAAAAATTGGAAAACCACACTTAATATCCAAACAAATTCAAATAATATCACATCACAGCCAATACAGATTAAGCATGGAATATACCAAGGAGACTGATTAAGTCCTTTCTGGTTCTGCCTTGTTCTGAACCCACTATCCAACATGCTAAATAATACAAATTATGGATACAATATTACTGGAACATACCCACACAAAATCACACATTTGCTATACATGGATGATCTAAAACTACTGGCAGCAACAAATCAACAACTCAACCAATTACTGAAGATAACAGAAGTATTCAGCAATGATATAAATATGGCTTTTGGAACAGACAAATGTAAGAAAAATAGCATAGCCAAGGGAAAACACACTAAACAGGAAGATTACGTACTGAATAACCACAGCGACTGCATAGAAGCGATGTAAAAAACAGATGCCTATAAATATCTAGGATACAGACAAAAAATAGGAATAGATAATACAAACATTAAAGAAGAACTAAAAGGAAAATATAGACAAAGAGTAAGAAAAATACTGTGCTGTCAATTCTAAGAAACAAGACAAAAGCTATAAATACTTATGCTATACCAATATTGACCTACTCATTTGGCGTAGTGAAATGGAGTAACACAGACCTAGAAGCACTCAATACACTTACACGATCACAATGCCACAAATATAGAATACATCACATACATTCAGCAACTGAAAGATTCACATTAAGCAGAAAGGAAGGAGTAAGGGGATTTATCGACATAAAAAACCTACGTTATGGACAGGTAGACAATTTAAGAAAATTCTTTATAGAACGAGCAGAAACTAGCAAAATACACAAATCAATCAGTCATATAAATACGTCAGCTACACCACTGCAATTTCATAACCACTTCTACAACCCTTTAGATAACATAACATCAACAGATACGAAGAAAGTAAATTGGAAAAAGAAAACACTGCATGGCAAGCACCCGTATCATCTAACACAGCCACACATCGATCAAGATGCATCCAACACATGGCTAAGAAAAGGCAATATTTACAGTGAGACAGAAGGATTCATGATTGCAATACAGGATCAAACAATAAACACCAAATATTACAGTAAGCATATTATTAAAGATCCCAATACCACAACAGATAAATGCAGACTTTGCAAACAACAAATAGAAACAGTAGATCACATCACAAGCGGGTGTATAATACTATAGTTCAATTCTTTTATCTTGGCGGCTCGCGCATGCCCGCCCAGACGCTGGAGATTGCTGCGTTGCCAGTTGCACACGACCCACGCGCCAATAGAAGCAGCGCCATAGTATAGCATAGTTCGCAAGCTTACGTGTAGGGGGGAGCGCGCAGTTCATGAAGTAAAGCCACCACAGCCGCATTAACCCTTTCGCTGCTACAAAGACGTGCTCCCTGCATTCCGCGCTGTGGGCGATTTTGTCACTGCACTGCTCGCCTGTGCAGACACATTGTGTTCCGACTGCTTTGGCACTCTTTATCATTCGATTCCACAAAAACTATTTGGCTCAAAAATTAGATTTTTAACTATCGTCTTGACTGATACCTTCCCCCCATAAATGACTTAATTTTGTTTCGATGTTCAACGCAGTTATTATGCAGCATTAAATATAATAAACCTTTCCACGAAATTTTGAAGAGTTTTCAGTGGTAAAAGTCCATAGAGTATACTTTCCGTATGGTCGATTTTAGTTGCCACAATGTTGAGAATGAAATGTGGACAAGATACCTATATATTTCATTTAATTTAAGTACCACATAAGTGTCGTATGTAATATTGAGAAATATTCCACCTTTCGTGACTGTAACAAAAGTTTTACTTACACTGGGCACGTTTGGCTTTATTTTAAAGCACTTCAATCAATCAGAAGGAAGTAGACAAAATACATTAAACAAAACTGTGGACTTACAAAAACATTAGGACTTGAATATACCGTCTGTCAGTGAAGTACTCAGAGCTATGTCAAATATAATTTTGTGTTTGGCACACACAAACAGCATTTATTTGCTAAAACACTGATGAGCCAACACAAACGTTGAATATTGTGCTACCGCAGCACAAAACTACGAAAGGTGACTTGGCAATGGAGGACACAAAATACAGTCCTCTTATGATGCTTCAAAAGAGAGAAACGCGTCTGGTCCAAATAAGTCGCTTATTACAGTTTCAGAAGAGGGATATGTTTCAATACCATTGGTAAAACTGCGACTGTGGAACAAAAACAAGAAATAGAACATGAATACCATTGTGTATGTGCCATACCTTTCACCGATGGAAGTGCTTTAAAATAAAGCCAAACGCGCCGTGTGTATATAAAACTTTTATTACAGTAGCGAAAGACGGAATATTTCTCAATATTACATACGACACCTATGTGGTACTTAAATTAAATGAGATATTGTTATACAGTAAATATTATATGAAATTTAGGTATCTTGTCCACATTTCATTCTCAACATTGTGGCAACTAAAATCGACCATATGGAAAGTATACGCTACGGACTTTTACCTCTGCAAGCTCTTCAAAATTTCGTGCAATGGTTTACTACATTTATGCTGCACATCAAAATAAAATTAAGTCATTCATGGGGGGAAGGTATCAGGCAAGAAGACGTGTAAAAATCAAATTTTTTGGCCAAATAGTTTTTGTGGAATCGAATGATAAGTGTGTCAAAGCAGTGGGAACACCATGTGTCGGCACAGGCGAGAAGTGCAGTGATGGCAAAATCGCGCACAGCGCGGAATGCGGGGAGCACGTGTCTGCAGCAGCGAAACAGTTAATGAAGAGGCAAAGCACTAGAAATTTCATTCCAAAGAATAAAATTCGAGAAGTAAGGCACTCCAATATTGTTTTTAAATAAAGAAAATATTAAGCAACGCACAAGGTTTGAACTCATACCCTTTCACTTGGCAGCCCAACACTTTTTTTTTTTTTTTTTTTTTTGGAAAGTCTAGTTATCATTTTCATTTTCGTAACAAAAATATCAATACCAACAGAATTCAATTAATAATTATTTTGTAAATGATAGAAGACAGAAATAAAACTCGGACAGAGTTATAGTTCAGGTATGTTCACTGAGCATCTACGAAGAAAAATGCTTTCTTGTTGACTATAGATGAGTCTGTAGGAATAATAATGCAATCCTAACGTGATGGTTGAGGGTGCTTCTGGTGACACAATTTTGAAAAGTTGGGTTCAGTTCTTGACAACTGGAGATGGATGTCTGGTTCCGCATCTAGGCAGTTTCGGTACTTAGTTTTTTTAGCGGACACGATTTTAGAAAGATCGTCATTTCAGCCGTAATGGATTGTTGAAATACGGGTGGAAAATGATCTATTTTCCGGCACAGACACAACAGTTTCAACACAATGGCATGTCCCTTATCATCTGAAGATGGCCAGTAACTGCCGTTACGGTAATTTCCTACTGAAATTAAGATTGTGCCAGAAAATGAAATATTTTCAAAAGTAAATGATGATTGACTGAAAATTTCAGCTGCCGACAGGTCCTCGATGGGAACAGCTGGAAATTTGTGCCCCGACCGGGACTCGAACCCGGGATCTCCAGCTTACATGGCAGACGCTCTATCCATCTTTTTTTTTTTTTTTTTTAAATGAGTCTCCTTCGTCTTGTTGGCGAAGAAGCAATCTTTTGGAACAAAAAAAGTTTCTCAAAGCCAAATTCAAATTTCTTTTTCCTTTAAGAACAAATTGTGAGGAATAAATAAGGAAAAGTTTTTTTTTTTTCTCGAAAGAAAACAAAGACTCTGATTATACTGGTTTCTCCTTCCAGTAAACAAAAATGAGTCTCCTTCGTCTTGTTGGAGAAGAAGCAATCCTTTGGAACAAAAAAAAGTTTCTCAAAGCCAAAATCAAATTTCTTTTTCCTTTAAGAACAAACTATGAGGAAGAAATAAGGAAATGCTTTTTAAGTCGTCATGCGACTTGTAGTTAAAGTCTAGTTCTTACAGGAGCTCCTGAAGTGTATCCGCCTACAGCATGCCAGCTCGTCCAAACGTGTCTTCTCAAGGCGTAGGCATGAGTTCTGGGTAGCAGATCTATTCAGTTCGGTTCGTTTTATACAGGTTTCAGCTTCTCAGGGCTTGGACGTTCCAGCTACTAGGTGGGTCATCGAAAGTGCTCCGTAAGAAATTAGAAAAATATTGTTTATAGCATGGGTTGCGTATCAGGACGCAGTGACGTTCGTTGAGATAAGTCCAATATCCTATCGTAGACTTGTCGCCTGAAGTAAAAAGATAGCGGATCGTGTGGCCACAGATCCAATTCACAGAGTTAGTTTTGGCGGAGGGGTAGAAAGTCTTATCGGGGTACAAAAGCATGTGGACGTCGATCTGAGCCGGTGTCTGGCGAGTAAGAAACGCCAAAATTCGCCGCGCAAGTGTCCAGACGTCTAGCGCTGTGCCACAGTGGAACCGGTGGACATCCGTGTCATCCACGCCACAGTGGGTGCAGAGGGATGAATCGGCGAGATGGATGCGGTGCAGACGATCTCGGTTAACTTGTTTGCCATTCACGGTGATGTACCACGCTGATTGAACGTCTGATTCGAGAAAACGCGCATGGATCGCCTTCCATATGTGTCGCCACACGTACTGTGGATACTTACGTTCGATGGGGTTGGACGGGCGGCACTGTTGTAACAGTTCGGAGACTGTTTTCGTGAAATACAAACGTGGAAGTGGTAAGGACCGGTAGATATAACTGAACTCCAGGAAAAATCGTTGGATGTAATAAAAGGGGGTTGGAATGGTCGATATCAGTACTGGGGCGGACAAGGAGGCCGGTGCAAAGTTGTGAAGCAGGAGGCTAGTAAGGCTCTGCGGGCAACGATGCCAAAGTTTGAGTTGGGAGCTGACGTATAGTGCCTTGACACGAGTCGGCACGTGGATGAGTCCCACCCCGCCACGATCTCGTGGCAGTGCAAGGGATTCATACTGCATCTTGAATAACATCCCCGAGCTGACGAAGGAGCCGAAAGCCATCAACAGTCGTCGCGCCAGGAGATTTGGGACTGGTAGTACATGAGCCACGTGTGGTATACGGGAAGCATGATACATGTTCACGTATTGCGCGCGTTGGATAACGTCGAGAGCTCGTAGCCGGTGTTCTGCGAGATTTGCTCTGATTGTCTGTAGCAAGCGTCTACCATTGATAGCCGCTGAGCGGCGCAGGTCTGCTGTAAAATCAAGTCCAAGACACCGTATGGTGGCGGCGACACTAAGGGGGGCAGCGCATCTCTCCGGCAAGCCCTCACCAATGAGCAGGACCTTGGATTTTGACACGTTGAGGCAGCTCCCCGACGCTTCGCCGTAAGTCGCCACCCATGTCAGTGCTGCTCGTACTTCATCTTCACTGCGCAGATATAGTACTATGTCGTCTGCGTAGGCTGTGCAACAAAAACGGTGGCCTTGCACAGCCATGCCTTCCAAACGTTGGCGCATGCCCTGGAGCAGGGGTTCCAAGGCGAAAGCATACAAAATCGTGGAAAGAGGGCATCCTTGCCGTACAGATCGTGCGATGACCAGGGACGGTGTAAGACGACCATTGTACATGATTTTAGAGGTTGCACTACTCAACAGGCGCATAACCACTGTTACAATACCGCCAGGAAAACCCATATGCTGAAGAACTGTCCGTAAATAGAAGTGGTCAACACGGTCGAAAGCCTGGCTAAAGTCCAGTGAAGCCAAGGCGCCAGGGAGACGCTGATGATGCGCTAATGCTATCCTGTCTCTGTAACGGCAAAGGGCCGTACGGATGTTGTTGTCGCCTCCTAGGGAAGTCTGGTCGCAGGATGTGACGTAACGTGCGATCTTCTTGAGTCGCGATGCCAGTAGCCGTGTGAATATTTTCATGTCGCTGTTGAGCAAAGTAATTGGTCGATAGTCCTGGACCCTCGATAACCCGCGCGGTTTATGTACGGGGATAATAATTCCTTCTAGAAAGGCGCTCGGGACCACTGTCCTCGGTGACATCAGCTCTTGTGCGATTGCCGTCCACGTGGAAGCCAACAAATACTGAAAACTTTTATAAAATTCGATGGGTATACCGTCAGGTCCAGGAGACCTGTTATCGGAACCCGCCTTGATAGCATCTACCACTTCATCTGTGGTTACGTCGTCTTGGAGGTCATGCACTGCATCCTCCGGAAGAGTGTTCGTAGTGAGCTGAGCGACTTCTGTGATCAGTGCTGCAGAATGCGGTACGGCTGCGTATAGCCCGGCAAAATGAGCATGGAGAGCACGACCGATGCTTTGTTGGGTGTCGTGCCGGCGCCCTTCCACATCAGTGAGGACTTGGATCAGAGCTCGTCGTCGTCGTTGTCTTTCCTGAAGGAGGTGGTACATCGACGGACGTTCTTGAGGGATTCGATTAGAAGCTCGAGAACGGACTACAGTGCCTTCCAAGTTACGCCGCATGATCAAGGAGATCTGCGCCTTCGTGCGATGGACCATCGACTGCCGGGCTGGCGAGAAAGGCATCGTCGCACAGTCACGTAGAATGGTGTAGTAGAAGTGCAGGGTATTAGTTTGCCACGCCTTTAATTCCTTCCCAAAACTCATCAGAGTCTTCCTGAGGGTCGGCTTTGCACAGGAGAGCCACCATGATAAGGTGGAGTCATAGGCTTCTCGACGATGGTGGCAGCGTGCCCACGCTTCTTCGACCATACGGCGACAGTCTGAGGAGGTCAGGTGAGCGACATTGAGTTTCCACAGACCACGACTATGCCACACATGCTGTCGGGCGAGAGTGACGTCACAGAGGTATGCATCATGGTCTGAAAAGGCCAAGGGCCAGACTTCCGCATGACGTGTGCCATCAGCAAGGGAACGGGTAACGTAGATGCGATCTATGCGGCTTGACGAGTGAGAGGTGTAGAATGTATAGCCCGGTTGAATTCCGTGGAGCTTCTTCCATGTGTCAACAAGTCGGAGACGGTCGATGACCACTGAGAGAGATGCACAAGGGGAATGTCGCGGGAGTTGGTCCGCGGGCTCTTGTGTCGAGTTAAAATCCCCACCGAGTACCAAATCGTCCTGCGGACCGGTGAAGAGGGGTGTGACGCTTTCGGCAAAAAAAGTTTGTCGGTCATGACGGCGGCCAGTGCCGGACGGAGCGTAGATATTAATAATACGCACGCCGAACAGTGTGAGGGCCATACCTCGCGCAGTGGGGAGGTAGATGACGTCCTCTGCAGGGAGTCCGTCGCGTAGCAGGATGGCGACGCCGCTACCGGTATCGGATGCGGGGGAAACATGGGCGTTGTATCCGGTGGGAACTAGGAAGTCAGCCACAAACACCTCTTGTAAGAGTGCTATATCCACATCCGCAGAGTAAATAGTGTCTCTGAACATGGCCAGTTTATGGGGGGCACGAATGGTGGCAAGATTCATCGTGGCGATACGATATTGCTGTGTGCGGCCATCCTCAGTATTTGCAGAACGTGCGGTAGAAGTAGCCGGCAGGTGGAGACCCGCCGGTCGTCCCGCAGTGGTGATAATTACTGGCGGGGCGCCAGCTCCAGTGTCGCCGAGGTGGACTCCTGTGCAGACACGCTGGCAGTCTGTTCCGCTTCTTCTTCAACGTCATCGGCCCAGGAAGCTGACGACGTGGACATGTGACGGTCACGTACTTCCGGAACGGGTGTTGTGGATTCCGCAACATGAGTGGCAGGGGGAACGCCGTCATCAGTCGTTGACAACGGCGAGGACACGTCCTCGGCTGGGAGAGTAGGCGTCACAGGAGGGGCTCCTGTTGCTGCCACATCGCGTGACTGGACGCAATGTGGGAGATCACCGTCAGACATCAGGTCGACATCTCGTGGGGCCGTCTGAGAAAGGGCGTCATCGGAAGGCGTTCGTCGTCGTTTCCTGTGTTTGCGAGGCGACCGCTGTTTTCTGATGTGGCCTTCTGAATCAGAATGTGGTCGCCCGTCGTCTGACGCCGAACCCGTCTGGACAAAGGCAGACGTCGGCACGACACCGAGGTCGACGTCCATGGTTCCAACAGGAACATCGGTTTCGGTCTGCAAACCGGACGGTCCTGAAGCGAGCACTGGAGGTGACGCCGTGCTGGTGTCCTCGGCGCGTTGTGCTGCGGCGGGTGGCGTTGACGATACTGCTGGCGCAATCGGGAGTGGCACGACGGGGTCCTGTGCAACCTTGGCGTAGGTGATGGGTAAGGATGTGACAGTCGAAGCCTGGGTCTCTTCACGTAACGGCGTCTGTATTAAACGGCGGTGTAAGCATTCGGAACGTACATGTCCCTCCTGGCCACATCCTGCGCACGTTCGTGGCTGTCCATCATACATGACGATGGCCCTCACACCGCCAATCAGCAGGTACGATGGGACATGTTTCGTCAGCTCAATTTTTATTTGCCTAACGCCATTTAATACGGGGTAGGTCGTAAATGTTTGCCACTTCTCCGCGACGTGACCCAAGACGGTGCCATATGGTTGGAAAGCGGCAATGACCACATCCTGAGGCACCTCGAACGGGAGTTCAAACACCCGCAATGTCCGGAGACCGAATCCAGCATGGGCGACTGTCACAGCACCCATATGTCCATCAGAGTGTTTAAATTTCAGTCCGGTGGCATGACGGTGAATTATGTCATTGCAAATTTCCTCCGTCGACATCTTGATGTAGACAACACTTCCAGTGATGGAAAAATGTATGCCGATTACGTCCTGGGGGTTCAAACGTAGATCCTCACGTATGAACTGTTCGACTTCGAAAGCTCTGGGTCGTGGATGTTCGGCCTGAAACGTTACTTTGATCGTTGCACGGCGGTACGAGTGCGCCATGGTGTACGTTAGTACTGGACTCGATAGATACAAACACCGCGACGCGGAAGTAAACACCGCCAAGAGCGGAGCGTCACACGGCGCGCGGAGCAGCTCCGCACGCTAGCACGGCTGCGAGCAGACTTGCACCTTAACCGTTCCGCTACCTCAGCTCAACGAACAGTGTAACTCCATAAGGACTCTAACACCTCACGCAACTACTTATAAACACTGTTGGTATGACTATGAATTACTCACGCTTCGTCGAAGTACAGTAGGAAATAAACAATTACCGCTGTTCTTTATTGCGAAAAAGCAGTTCGTGAGATTGAAACTAACACCTTTCCATGCTATCGCCTGAATTAGGAATCTTATTGCTTGTTTGGTTTAATTAATTAATAGAATATGAAGCAATTGGTATAAAGAATGCTTTTTCCAAACTTTCTGTAAAAGAAAGTCTGCTATCAAGACATTGCTTTTGTTCTATTACTTTATTTACGACTGAACGTTTCTAAAACTGAAGACACTCGTCTGTGCTCTGCACTGCTGTCGAGATCTGGCAACGTCGTTCTCTGTTCATTGGCTGACTGTGTTTTGTGACGTCAGATGCGCAGAACGAACCTAAACTCGGCCGCCAAGATACACTCCTGGAAATTGAAATAAGAACACCGTGAATTCATTGTCCCAGGAAGAGGAAACTTTATTGACACATTCCTGGGGTCAGATACATCACATGATCACACTGACAGAACCACAGGCACATAGACACAGGCAACAGAGCATGCACAATGTGGGCACTAGTACAGTGTATATCCACCTTTCGCAGCAATGCAGGCTGCTATTCTCCCATGGAGACGATCTTAGAGATGCTGGATGTAGTCCTGTGGAACGGCTTGCCATGCCATTTCCACCTGGCGCCTCAGTTGGACCAGCGTTCGTGCTGGACGTGCAGACCGCGTGAGACGATGCTTCATCCAGTCCCAAACATGCTCAATGGGGGACAGATCCGGAGATCTTGCTGGCCAGGGTAGTTGACTTACACCTTCTAGAGCACGTTGGGTGGCACGGGATACATGCGGACGTGCATTGTCCTGTTGGAACAGCAAGTTCCCTTGCCGGTCTAGGAATGGTAGAACGATGGGTTCGATGACGGTTTGGATGTACCGTGCACTATTCAGTGTCCCCTCGACGATCACCAGTGGTGTACGGCCAGTGTAGGAGATCGCTCCCCACACCATGATGCCGGGTGTTGGCCCTGTGTGCCTCGGTCGTATGCAGTCCTGATTGTGGCGCTCACCTGCACGGCGCCAAACACGCATACGACCATCATTGGCACCAAGATAGAAGCGACTCTCATCGCTGAAGACGACACGTCTCCATTCGTCCCTCCATTCACGCCTGTCGCGACACCACTGGAGGCGGGCTGCACGATGTTGGGGCGTGAGCGGAAGACGGCCTAACGGTGTGCGGGACCGTAGCCCAGCTTCATGGAGACGGTTGCGAATGGTCCTCGCCGATACCCCAGGAGCAACAGTGTCCCTAATTTGCTGGGAAGTGGCGGTGCGGTCCCCTACGGCACTGCGTAGGATCCTACGGTCTTGGCGTGCATCCGTGCGTCGCTGCGGTCCGGTCCCAGGTCGACGGGCACGTCGCCGACCACTGGCGACAACATCGATGTACTGTGGAGACCTCACGCCCCACGTGTTGAGCAATTCGGCGGTACGTCCACCCGGCCTCCCGCATGCCCACTATACGCCCTCGCTCAAAGTCCGTCAACTGCACATACGGTTCACGTCCACGCTGTCGCGGCATGCTACCAGTGTTAAAGACTGCGATGGAGCTCCGTATGCCACGGCAAACTGGCTGACACTGACGGCGGCGGTGCACAAATGCTGCGCAGCTAGCGCCATTCGACGGCCAACACCGCGGTTCCTGGTGTGTCCGCTGTGCCGTGCGTGTGATCATTGCTTGTACAGCCCTCTCGCAGTGTTCGGAGCAAGTATGGTGGGTCTGACACGCCGGTGTCAATGTGTTCTTTTTTCCATTTCCAGGAGTGTATATGACGCGCACTTTAGCAAATATAGAGTACCCCAGAAGACATGACAATGTAGCAAAAATAATACATCAACAGCTTGCCTTACAACATAAACTTATAAAAAAACACGTTCCCACGTACAAGTATGCACCACAAATTGTACTGGAGAACGATGAATACAAATTATACTGAAACAGAACCATTGTAACAGATAAAACAACACCACATAACAAACCTGACATCATACTCACCAATAAAAAGAAGAAATTAACACAACTAATCGAAGTATCCATACCCAATACAACAAATATACAAAAGAAAACAGGAGAAAAAATTGAAAAATACATCCAACTGGCTGAGGAAGTCAAGGACATGAGACATCAGGATAAAGTTGACATTATACCAATTATACTATCAACTACAGGAGTCATACCACACAATATCCACCAGCACATCAATGCAATACAGCTACATCCAAACTTATATATACAACTACAGAAATCCGTAATTATTGGTACATGTTCAATTACCCGAATGTTCCTAAATGCAATTTAATATATACTGTACAGCTAAAAGGAAGTCACGCTTGATCAAGGTCCGCGTCACTTTCCATTTTTGACCAGACATAACGTCTGAGAAAAGAAAGAAAGAATAATATTAATAATAATTATAATAATAATGAATGATGAATACAAATTATACTGGAACAGAACCGTTATAACAGATAAAACAACACCACATAACAAACCTGACATCATACTCACCAATAAAAAGAAAAAATTAACACAACTAATCGAAATATCCATACCCAGTACAACAAATATAGAGAAGAATACAGGAGAAAAAATTGAAAAATACATTCAACTGGCTGAGGAAGTCAAGGACATGTGGCATCATGGTAAAGTTGACATTATACCAATTGTACTATCAGCTACAGGAGTCATATCACACAATATCCACCAGTATATCAACGCAGTACAGCTACATCCAAACGTATATATACAACTACAGAAATCTGTAATTATTGATACATGTTCAATTACCTGAAAGTTCCTAAATGCAATGTAACATATACCGTACAGTTAAAAGGAAGTCACGCTCGATCAAGGTCCGCGTCACTTTCCATTTTTAACCAGACATAACGCCTGAGAAAGGAAAGGTAATAATAATGCATTGAGATACGTAATAACAGCATAACTCAGTGTTGAAATTTTTCGCAAAGCACCTAGCTAGTCCCGCTGGTAACGTAAGGCCCTAACGAAATGTAATGGACCTGAACGAGGCAAGAATAACAGTTGCTACTAATCTATGGCACCACTGGAGGAAGGTACAAAGAAAACAAGTTTCGCATCTAGAAGATGAAGGGTTGCGAATAAATTCATGTCCACGACGTGGGAAGGGCTTCTTTCAAAGCTGACAAATCTTACATTTCTACGATTGTTGTATGTAAATGCAAATGATTTCTAGAGGACCCGCTGCAATCGCCGTTGACGATTAAGATGCCAGATAAATTACGTGTCAGTAAAAAGGCCTTGTCCTTGAAGATACATATTTTTTCCCAGCAGTGAAGATGCACTGCACTTTCTCATACCTCATTCATTTGCCCTACTAATCTCAAATTTTACGTTTTCATCCTATAACAAGTCGCTTGTTAGCATTAACTCGAAATATTTAAACGATGTGACAGGGTACGTGTTTCCACAATTAATCTTTAACTATTTCTTTAAGCTTACAAATTTGGACAGGTCGGTACGACGTAGTCTTTCACGGCCGGAGATTTTACATTTATTAAAATAACCACCTGAACTCCATTTACCAAATAAAAACATATGCCTCAACCCTGGTTAGAACCATCGACCTCCTGCATGCTAACTCACAACGCTATCCAGTGCACCAGCTGTATAGCACGGCTAATATGTGCTGACAGAGGCACTTACCGTACATGGGGTTACAGAGTTCCCAGATTACCACTCTTTAACGTCCTTTTTCTGCTGGATGTACTTGCTGGACGAAATTTTGTGACAGGCATTTTTTTATCGCTGGCATGTGAGGAGTCGCCCTGTGAAGCCCGAGTGCACGAATTTCGCTTCACCCTGTATAACTGTGCTGTAAAGAGTTGGATGGATAAAAAGATCACTCAGGTGTCAACTCTTGTACGATATTACTTCTGAACGCACGATTTTGTTACTTGTACGTACGTACATATTTTCCTTGTAATCTCATTTCATACCTCTTCCACCAGGTGAACATCATTATGTGGAAATAATTAATTATCAATAGAATTCAAGATTTAGTCACAAGCCATCATCCATCCTTTGTCGTAATGGCGCAGTGACAGCCATTACGTGAAATATAATGAATCACATGATTTTCGGGCTAGATAATATTTTTGTTCTCAGGAAGAGAAAATATTTTTTGCAGAAAAGATTTTATTAAGTATACACGACGAACGCAAAGATAATAAATAATAGTATGAGGCTCAGGCATGGTTTGAGTAAATCGCTGACTTCTTCAAGAGGAAGGTGTAGTGCTTTTTCAGCAGGACAATGCATGGCCACACATCGCTGCTGCGACACAACGTGCCTTTCATAGTGTACAACAAAGGCTCTGGCGGCAAGAGCACCAGATCTCAAACCAGTTGAACGAGTATGGGATATGGTGTAGCGCGAACTTAGTCGTTCTACAGAGCTTGCAAGGACCATTGCCGAATGCAATAACCGCTGCAAGGTACTTTAGGACAACCTATCACAGGATGCCATTCGGCACCTTCATGATTGTTGGTTGGCGCCAGGTGGAGGTACACTGTGTACTGATGCGGTCTTTATTGTGACATGTATGTTTCATATGGTCTGAATTTGTTAACATGTGCTCCTACAACGATGAACTAACTGACACATCACGTGTCAGTAAAAAGGCCTTGTCCTTGAAGATGACACATTTTTTCCCAGCAGTGAAGATGCACTGCACTTTCTCATATCTCATTCATTTACCATACTAATCTCAAATTTTACGTTTTCATCCTATAACAAGTCGCTTGTTAGCATTAACTCGAAATATTTAAACGATGTGACAGGGTACGTGTTTCCACAATTAATCTTTAACTATTTCTTTACGCTTACAAATTTTGACAGGTCGGTACGACGTAGTCTTTCACGGCCGGAGATTTTACATTTATTAAAACATTTCGGCCTAATATACCGCGATGCGATGAATTTGCTGTTGAATCCAAACGTTTCTTCTCCGTTTGCGGTCCTCTTCAAGTTGGTTCTAGCTCTTTCGTAGGTCTTATGCAGACCCTGACCTGTTACTGACTAAAGTAAACTTCCGATTCCGCGAGCTCATGCTTGAGGTGGCACCCTAGCTACAGTTGCACTCTACCAAAACTACTGTTCGGTAATTTTTGTACATTACACTAATGACATAGTAACAGGTAGATTTACGGATAGTATTGGTAGTATTAGTAATAATGCAACGAAAATGAGTGTGTGAGAGAGAAACGAGGCACTGTCGACTTTCCTTTGTTTTTTGTTTGGTTGGCTTGCACACAACTAGACCCGCAAGTTGTTCAGCGTTGGCCCATTCTGCATTTTATATCCTCAATTACAAAATATAAATTGCATTATATCAGTAATAAAAAGTAGTTAACCACATAACTTCTGCGCTCTTATACAACGAAAGCAATTACTTTTGATGCATGGACAGTTTACACACACAAACATTAAAAAATCTATATAATTATGTTGTTATTTTGTTCTCAGTAGACCAAAGGCAAGAGTTTCCTTTTACTATTATTGATAAGTGCGAAAGTTCTTTAGCAGAAATAGCAGAAACATGTTTTACATAAGCTCGACAAAGTACTGAAGTTATGTTTTATATACTTTTCTTTTCCTTTTTTTACCTTTTTTTACTTTTTTTACTTTTACTTTTACTTTTTTGAGGAAATTACGTTCTCTAGCGCTATAAATCTGTATATTTTATTGTTTTTTTGCAACGTACCTCTGTTTCACGTTTTAAATCAACAGTTTACGAGTAAAACCTGAATTAAACATTGAGAACTTCAATTTCGCTAAAAATATTTTTTTCTTTTTAAGTAACAGACCAGAGGACAAGTATGTAGAACATAATGTTCCATAGCTTATGCAGGCTTTTGTGTATCCTCATTCAGTTTCTAGATGGTTCACCACTTCCAGTTTCAAGGGAATCTAGTAAGATGCAGAATCCCATATGCAGACAAAGCGATCGATATGAGGTAATGCCTTGCCTTAAAGGTACGCAACACACCTAACATACAGGTAACGCGGTTATTATCTTAACTGGCAAAAGCTACTAGGGAATCTACCGTAGTCCCCGTTTACCTACGATAACCTACGGTAGCCCACAGCAGTTTTACATCTCTAACCCTAGCATAACACGTGTTAAGTGCCAAAACAAATACTTTGTTTGTTTGTTAATGATTTTTGAAAACACCTGCTGTGTTGAATCAGCTTCGACAAAAGCCTTAGAGATTACGACACCAGAGCAGGTGGCTTGTACGGGGCTGCTATAACAGTGCAGAACATCCGCTCCGAACGCAGGAGAGAGGGACCCCGGTCGCTCCTCATTAGGGAAGCTGGCGGGGCTGTTTGCTGGCAAGAAGTCGGCGTCTCGGGGGCGTATTTCCTAGCTTAATGAGCCCATGCGTGGAGCACCTCGCTCGATCCGAAAACCGGACAATTCTGCAGGCATTCGTGTGCGCTGCGTCTAGAATTTACCACGTTTACGTGGATAAAACTCGTCATTTACTTTCAACACTAACCACTGAACTTCCACACAACCTAGTGAAGCAAGTATCTAACCACAAGAGAACTAGAAGAAAACGATTGAAGTAAAGCTTCCGACGAGCAATATACGAGGGGGCTCAATAAGAAATTGGCAAAACACATTACATATCTGGCCTATGCAGACGACATTGTACTATTAGCATGCGCACAAGAAGATGTGGAAAGAAGTATCCAGACCTTGGAGTTATTGGCAGCTAGGTTTGGTCTCCATCTAGGAAGTTTTTACTGAGTTTAACGAAGGCGATTTTGGCCAGATGTATTGGACGATGCCTTTGACTACACTGTCTAAAGGATCGTTTTAAGAAATAGCACATTACGATCAGCATGAGGATGCCTAAATAAGGTGAAGTGCGTAGTTGGAAAATAGAAAACTAAAATTGCAACCGAGACTGTTTTCAACAAATACATTCTACAAATTAGCTCTGAAAAGACAGTATATCACCATAGGAAGAAAGATCCAAATCTCTCAAGTTTTAATTGTGAACCACACCAGATATTACCATATGAAAGATCAATTTTTACAGAAGTAACATCAACTGGAGCAGTGATAAAAGCACGACTGCAGGAGACAAACAGATGCTATTACCCTCTAAATTTGAAATACTTAGGTTGCGATGTCCAACTGCTATTTCACAGCAGAATATTACTTCTAGAAATGCCTTCACTTTCGTTAAAATGTAGAAGTGTCTCTCAATAACTTCAGTTACCGTTGTATAAGACATTAATAATGCCAGTAGTACTTTATGGTTCTCAAACCTGGAGCACTCGAAAACATGACCTTCACCGACTGCCTTCAAAATGGCGTCTGTAATGGAGATGCGTCCCAAACGAAGAGCTGTCACTGAATTTCTTTTGGTGTAAAACCAGAACATCGCATATATTAATGGGTGCTTGAAGAATGTTAACTGACATCTGGCAGTGAACAGACGGACCGTCAGTCGTTGGCGAGGCGTCTGTCATCAACACAAGGCCGTTCACACCTGTCCGATCTCCCGCGTACTGGCGGGTTGGAGCGTCCGGACACTCTCATTCGAGGTGATCGACGGATCACAGTCAAACACAGTGCTGCTCATCAGGACGTCTCTGCTGGTAGTGCTGACACATTTGTCCACCAGTTGGGGTACTCAGAGGTGTGTGCCCGCTGGGAATGGTTCAAATGGCTCTGAGCACTATGGGACTCAACTTCTGAGGTCATTAGTCTTAGAACTAGTTAAACCTAACTAACCTAAGGACATCACACACATCCATGCCTGAGTTAGGATTCGAACCTGCGACCGCAGCGGCCTCCCACTGGGATTCTCGGCATCTAGCAGAAGACCACAAACAGAACACAGGACCATCTGTGCCGAGTTGCTTGCGCATTACGAGGTTGATCGTGATAATTTTGTGTCCAGCATTATGACAGATGGTGAAACGTGGGTTTGTCACTTCGGACTGGAATCAAACAGCAATTCATGGAGTGGCACCACCCCAGCTTTCCCCCAAGAAAAAGTTCGAAGTCTCTTCCTCAGACGGTAAACTCATGGCGATGATAGTTCAAATGGGTCTGAGCACTATGGGACTTAACATCGGAGGTCATCAGTCGCCTAGAACTTAGAACTACTTAAACCTAGCTAACATAAGGACATCACACACATTCATGCCCGAGGCAGGATTCGAACCTGCGACCGTAGCAGTCGCACGGTTCCGGACTGAAGCGCCTAGAACCGCTCGGCTACCGCTGCCGGCATGGCGATGATCTTCTTGGACTCTGAAGCGGTTATTCTGTTTGGTGCCTTCCCTCATGGTGCAACGATCAACGCTAAAGTGTGGTGTGCTACCCATAGGAAACAGAGGAATTCAGCGCTATCGTTTCCACAAAAATGCAAACGAACTTCTCCTTCTTCATGGCAACGCATTGCATCATATAAGTCTGCACACCAGAGAGGAGCTCACAAAACTCCATTGGACTGTTCTTCCTCATCCACCTTACAGCCTGGATCTCGCACCTTCCATCTGTCTGGCCCAATGAAGTGTCCACTTTGTTACATGGATGACGTGCAAGTTATTGATACCGAACGACAATATCTCCGACGTCCACAAATATAGTGTTACCATGCAGGCATACATGTCTTCCCAGTAAGGTGGCTTGAGGTCGTCGTGTTCAAAGGCGATTACGTTGAAAAAGAGGGCTCTGTAGCCAGAAGTGAGGGGAAATAATACAGTTGAAATCCTGAATAAAATCAACCTGCTTTCAGAAAAATTGCTTTGCATTAGTTATTGAACGACCCTCGTACAACTTATCAGGAGTAGCGTTAGAAATGAACAGCTACATTTTCATTCCAATATAACTACATTTGTCAAAATGGCTCTGAGCACTATGGGGTGACGGGAAGTGAACCTCCAGCTACAGAAAACTTGATCCTATACAGGGTAGCTGTGTAGTGTCGTGGAATAGTAAAGAGTTGGAAACGTGGAATATTGTCAAAGTTTCGTTGCCTATGCCGAGAGCCAGAGCCAGCAGGATAGCCAAGAGCTAAGAGGATTGCACATATATCGGAATGTGTCGTCACGTAGGGGCAATGGCCTGGTTACGCACAACAGGCGAGAGAGAACTGCTTAACACGCGGGTTTGTGTTAGACGGAGACTTTCGTAGAGTGCAAGACAGAGGTATAGCGTCAGCTGTACTGCATTTCACAACTTCGCGTAAGTCTGCCGCAACAACACGTCACTCTGTCGCAAGAACACCTAAGGGGCGAGTACGACAGATGAATCAGCAGTGGAAGTGGAACGAATGCGGTCATTACAAACGAGCATGACGTCAGGACGTCGCTCGTGCTTCCTTTAAATACGCCCGCTTTGATAGCAACAAGGCACTCGCACTCGCAGTTAGACTTGCAGTGAGATGTGTACTGGGTCGCTGCGTAGCGCTCAGGTCTGTGATCGACATGTTAATCTTTATTAAGGAGATGTTGCAGTAAGGGCGGCCCATCCAGCAGCAACGTGAGGGGACAGTACCAGCTCTGGCCCTCTCCGCTGCCGCTGTCAATCATCAACCCAGGACTAGCAGACATCGCGGCAGACTCTCTCGCCGCCAATGCTGACCACATCAGTGAGCCGTCGTCGAGATCGTGCGGGGCCTAGGCCCTGTGCATCCGCCGTCACAACCGGGTGAGCCGATGACGCTGGGGGACTGCAGCCCGTTCCGCCCGTCCACCGCGGACGAGCCACCAGGAGGAGCAGGGAAGAAGACGGGGTGGGATGGAGTACACTCCGCACTACGAGAACGCCTCGCCTCTCGTGCCGGCAGCGTGTGGGACTCCAACCCGGAGCCACCCACGCGCAGCAGCTTGCTGTCCGCCGCCGAGCCGACCGGCCAGCCGGGCGCCGCCATCCACGCGCGGCTGAAGTTAGGACATTCCTCCACTACGTCACAGCACGCGGCGCTGCGCTAGGAAGACTGGTGCGGCCCGGATCTGGTGTCATCGCTACGAGTCAGCGAGGACTCGGGGAAGGTCGTTGATACCACCAAGCCACAATGTACTCGGCAGGAATAAAGGTGTTATGAATTACTAATGTTTCTTTGGCGTTTCTGACGCTTCTACAGCCATTTCCTAGCATCCTGACAACTGGAGAGGTCACCGCTCGGCCATCCAGTCCACCGTAGGCGACCGGGACCACCGGGGTGTCTACAGCTGACTTGCATTTTAGCAACAGATATGCTCACAGGGCGGTATATCTAAGGAAACCATAATGTGGGCAACATAAAATGAATCAAGTAATAAATATTTACTTAATTTATAAAGAATGACAGACACAGCTTTGGCTGTAGGTTGATGCGTGACACTGTAGATGATCCAGAATGAAATTTTCACTCTGCAGCGGAGTGTGCACTGATATGAAACTTCCTGGCTGACTGAAGCTGTGTGCCGGACCGAGACTCGAACTCGAGACCTTTGCCTTTCGCAGGTAAGTGCTCTACCAACTGAAGCAAAGGACTCGGGTTCGAGTCTCAGTACAGCACACAGTTTTAATCTGCCAGGAAGTTTCCCTGTAGATAATGTCCTGCGAACCAACAAAATATAACACATTGAAAGAACTATCTAATCTACAGAATAAAGAAACAACGCCGCACTTGGAAGTCGAAATGCGATTCCTCATCTGGATACAAAACAAAAGTTTATTTACTAAAATGAGATATGGTCCATTAGGAAACAAATGAGCGAAACAAGGACCTGGTATCAGTGTCAACTCGGGCAGCGCATCGGAATGTGCAGGGGAACGTGCATCAATCTGAGTGAACTTCTTGAACATCGAACCCACATTCACCATGGAGCTGCAGTTCGAATTCCCGTCACGTCCTTTTTTCTCATTTTGCAGCCGTCCGTTCCCTAGTTCCCGTCGTTTATGAGCAGTACGTCATTTTGTCACATGACAGTGTAATCCATTAAACTGCATGCATGTGTCTACTAACCGCGCAGCGCATAATCAGAACTGGTCTAGTCAATTCATGCAGGGCGACTTACCGATGCAGTACACGAACGACGAATACGTCGATATGCTTTTCATGCTGGGTCCATCCCATAACCCAGCTGCTGCTGTTGCTCGCGCAGTACCCTGAAAGGCGCCATCTCGATAAGAATGTTTTTCATCACCTTGAACAACGCCTTCAGGAAACCGGTAATCTTAGACCACAAGTAATCGACAGAGGTCGTCCGAGGACTAGACATACTCCACGAACAGAGGACACTATTCTTGAAGCCGATCACCAATCATCTCAGCGAAGTTCCCGTGATATTGCAAGGCAGTTTCAGGTATCTAAAAGATTGGTTTTTGAAGTGTTGCACAACGAACAACTACGCCAGTATCATACTATGTCCACTCAACACTAGCGGCCACAAGACCGCATTCCACGAGTGCAGTTTTTTAAATGACTCTTACACAAAGTAGAAGATAACAAATACAAATAAAATGTGGACTTCACTCTTGAAAATATTTTCAACCTCTACAACAGCCATTACTAGTCATACCACAACCCACACGTCATTCGTGAACGTGGCTTTCAGGCACGCTTTGGAGCAAACCTGTGTACTGGAACCGTGGGAGGAATGCTTTTGAGCCTTTAGCTACTGCCGGACAAGCTGAATGCGCCACTTTGCCTGGCGCATTACAAAACGGTCCACTTAGCGTTCGGCGACAGCTGTGATGGTGCACCGCCACACTTTGGAATGAATGTGCGTAGCTATTTAAATGAAGCGTTTCCAGGAAAATTGATTAGTCGTGGAGGTCCAGTGTTCTGGCCTCTACGTTCCCCAGACCTTAATTCACTAGATGATTTGTATTTGTAGGGAGACTTAAAGTGTGTGTGTGTGCGTGTTTGTGTGTGAATTCCTAAGGGACCAAACTGCTTAGGTCATCGGTCCCTAGTCTTACACACTACTTAAACTAACTTAAGCTAACTTATACTAAGAACGACACACAAACCCACGCCCGGGGGAGGACTCGAACCTCCGGCGGGAGGGGCCGTGACATGACGCCCTAAACCGCGCGGCCACTCCGAGCGGCGAGACTTACAGGAACAAGTTTATAGTACTCCACTCGCGTGCATGCCGCTTTAGTAATGGTGGATGCAGATATTTTGTGTAGGGTCCATCGAAGTATGATATACTGAGTGGAGAAGTGTTTGGGAACCTCAAACGTAAAGAATGAAGCTATTGCGCTTAGCACAATGTGCAGACTACTGAAGGCTACCTACCTCATTTGATACAGACGATTTACTGCATCCATTATTATTTTCTAATGTCGGTATTTGTATCATGGACGAAACAAACTGTTCGTTTACGTCTGTAAGAAGATCATATTACCCCTTAATGTTTAAATACAAGTAACAGTAACAGAAAGAAATACACAAGATAACGGACTGTACGGGTGTAAATTGGGTACAGTTTGATACTTTAACTGAAAAAAAAGAGTTTGGCTCTAACGCTACTGGAACGTCGGCGTGTCTGCATATCGTTTCACAGAGCACTGCCTTGCATCACTGAGCTCACAAGGCAGCTCCGACACAGAGCGGAATTCATGCTACCTGTTCTTGGCCACGCTGCGCACAGTCATAGCGTTGCCAGAGTCTCGTTTTGTAAGTCGCATTTCTATACCCATCGACGGGGCTAGGTTTTGCCAGATACACTTTTGTCTTGAACTTGGATGAGGAATCGCATGCCGACCGCTAAGTGAAGCTATTTTCTTCACCCTTTATAGACTTTTATCGTGACCTGCCGTATCTATGAGTTTATAACTCTGTAGTTTTGAAGAATACTTAGGCCCTTGGTACATGGGGTTTATTGTCCGATGGTCACTCGTTGATAGCGGCTGGCCTACATGGTGACAGCTGACGATATACGTCGGCTGCAACTGTTTCTGTGCGAACTCGAAATGGAAGTGTCGACAACTGGGACTGCCCGAGTGTCTCCATATTTTATCCGCAACAGGGTATAATCTTGACTCTGCGATCACGTAGGCGGAAACAGAAACTAGATCCCGGTGTCAGTGCCATGTGTGGCGACTGGTATCGCTGTAGGCGTATGGAGCGGACTATTTGAACGTCTCTTGAAGTAACTGGATGTTGGTTCCAGTTTATGTGCGCCATCTGTGTGGCGACAGATCGGAAATGAGTGGCGCTTGGCGTGAAGATTGTCTGTGTCGCTCTTTGGTGCTGACACTGTTTACCGAATGACAGCTTACGGAACGTAATACATGATCACTGTACGTTTCGAATGTAACCCAAAAGTGTCCTTCTGAGGGGTATATCATATAAACTTTTTTATTAAGCTTTAATTTTAATTTTTTACTGTCGCAAGTAGACAACAAATCTTTGTTTTATATCTGCGTTCGAATGATGTTATATACAGTATGTATTTCAACGCTTGAAAATGGCAACTCTACCAAAAACCTTGCAGTCATGAAGCATAAAAAATAAATGGATATTTTAATGCAGCTAACTAAGCCACTATAGAAGATTACTATCATTCCGAAAATTTGTTTTTGGCGTGGACCCATTGCAACAGTACTGTATTTTTGTATAAACTTTTTTGTGCGTTTGCGTGAGGAAAGCATTCGAAATTTGTGGTAAGACCTTATGGGACCAAACTGCTGAGATCAGAGGTCCCTAAGTTTATACACTACTTAGTCTAACTTAAACTAACTTATGCTAAGGACAACACACACACACACGTGCCCGAGGGAGGACTCCAACCCCCGACGGAGGGAGCCGCGCGGACCGTGGCAAGGCCCCTCAGACCGCGCTGCTACACAGCGTGGCTGCATGAGGACAATTTAGTGAAATTGCTAGATGAACCTTTGTTAGTTTTCGACATGACCGTCAAATATCACTATACGATATTGATTTATTTTTGCGACCATTTAGTGGTAATTTCATTTAGAGCGTACTGGGCACATTTCTTTGGAGGAAAGCTTGGGAGAGTGTCCTCCCAGTGTTATATCTGGACCCTTCTTTATTGGCAGTAGTTGTTCTAGAAAACTTGCAGGCATACTACGGGCAGTCAATTAGGAGAAATAAAGAAAATCTGGAGGCAATGAAGAGAGATGTTTGGCCCATATTCTTTCATAAGTCTTCTACTGATGATAAGCCATGTCATGGATTGTGTCCATCAGGAGAAAATTCATGGCGCAAATACAATAGGGCTCATGCAACTGGAGAATCTTATTCTCACCAGCAATCTCTTCCTGCTGCTGTTATTACAACAATTAAACCTATTTTCTGAAACTTCGCTCATCTTGACCTTCTAAGGAAATGTCTGCATGGGCAGACACAGAACCGAAATGAATGTTTCAACAGCATAATTTGGAACCGCCTTCCTAAAACTGTATTTGTAGGCATATATACAATGAAACTAGGAGTTCATGATGCTGTTAATACATTCAATTGTGGTAATATTGGGAAGTGTTGGGTACTGGAAAAGCTCTCAATTAATCCTGGTGGAAGTATGATCACTGGGTTGCAACATTGGGATAAAATGAGGATAGCCAATGCAGACAGGCCTGCATCTAATATGGTCAAGAAAGCAAGACAAACATCGAGGAAGGTGAAAAAGAAGCTGGAAGACCTGCTAGAGGCCAAAGAAGGTCATCATATGCAGCAGGATAATTTTGATTAACTATAAGTAACAAATTTCAAAAGTTTTATCTTTAAAGTCAGTTTCCCGCAAACTAAAATTTTTAGTACATATGCCCCGTTATATCAGAAACTATCATAGATAAATGAACGAAATTTTCAGAGACACTGCATAACATAAAAAGCCACCTCTGGTACTACATTCATTAATATTCCCCCATTAGGAAGTTCACAAAAAATATTTTTTCAGAAAAAACTTAATATTTTTTGCTAATAAATTTAAAAAAGTATTTCTTAAAAACTATAAAATGGATAAAGTAGATTTTAGTACAGTTTAGCATCAAGTGACATACAGTAAAAATATTAAGGTCCTGTATCAAATAACTTTTTCAGAAATGGGTCAAATACTTGCTTAAATTAACATGGGTTAGATAGGTAGGCTGTGGTCTCGTTAAATGAGTTTGAACGTGGTGTTATTAGCTGGCGCAAGAGTGATGGGAACAGCATCTTCGAAGTAACGATGAAGGGAATATCAGGAATCCGGCAAAATATCAAATCTCCGACATCGCTACGACCGCAAAAAGATTCTTCAAGAACGGGACCAAAGACGACTGAGGAGAATCATTCCACGTGACAGAAGTCCAACCTTTCCAAAAACTGCTGCAGACTTCAGTGGTGGGCAATCAACAAGTGTCAGCGTCCGAACCATTCAATGAAGCATCATCGTTAAGGGGTCTCGGAGCCGAAGGCCCAGTCGTATACACTCGATGACTGCACGACACAAAGCTTTACGCCTAGCCTGGACCCGTCAATACCGACATTGGGCTGTTGATGACTGGAAGCATGTTGCCTGGTCGGACGAGTCTCGTTTCAAACTGTATCGAGCGGATGGGCGTGTACGGATATGGAGACAACCTCGTGATTCCATGGATCTAGCATGTCAACAGGGGACTTTTCAAGTTGGTGGAGGCTCTGTAACGGTATGGGGTATCTGCAGTTGGAGTGATATGGGACCACTGATATGTCTAGATACGACTCTGACAAGTGATGTGGCACGTACGCAAGCATCTTTTCTGATCACCTGCATCCATTCACGTCCATTGTGCATTCCGAAGGACTTGGGCCATCCCAACAGGACAATGCGACATCCAACACGTCCAGAATTTCTGCAGAGTGGCTCCAGGAACACTCTTCTGGATTTAAACATTTCCACTGGTAGCCATATTCCTCAGACATGAAGAATATTGACCATATCTGGGATACCTTGGAACGTGCTGTTCAGAAGAGATCTCCACCGCGTCCCACTCTTAGGATTTGTGGGCAGCCCTGCAGGATTTATCGTGTCAATTCCGTCCAGCACTACTTCAGGCATTAATCGAGTCCATGCACTTCTGCGTGCACGATATTAAGTAGGTGTGCCTTCAGTGTAGATGCAAACCTGTTCCTAGCGTATCAGACACTCCACATAGCTCAGTAGTTGCCAAAACAACATGATACACAGTATTGTCAGTTTGGAGCTTCCCGGAAAATTAAAATTCTATCCCGGATCTGGACTCGAAATCGGAACCTGCCGTACGACAATCGTGACAGCCGTGACAACCCTACTTCCCTCAGTACCTCTCTCTTTCCTTCCACACTTCAATCGCCTGCCAGCCCAGGCTCTCCGATTCTCCCCTGCTTCCAGGCAGTCTGCTCTATACACGTGGCGGGATAAAAGCTGTCTCTCTTTTACAGAAAATGTCTCTGTCAGTGGACGGGTGGTGGAACGGGAAACCCGGGATGCGGGGACTGTTTTGATTAAATTGTCAGCTGGCGCCGGGAGCGCGATATCTGTGCGCCGAGTACGCAGCATCTCCAGTTTAATTCGCGAGCGGCTAAAACCACAGCGCGGCGCAGCCTACCTCTCGATAGCAGGGTAAGGCGGCAGTATTTATTGGCGCGTGGCAGCGGCCCTGAGCACCGGCGCAACTGGGTCGCCTCTGCAACCCAGCGGCGTCGCCCACCGGGATGAATGAACCTCTGATGAGCCCAAGTTTCATCCGAAAGCCGACTAATTGCCGTTCTGTCCACCGCACTTAATATTCTCGTGGTGCTACGGTAGCCAAGGAGTGGCCGAAGTAGCGGAAACGCATCAACGTAAGGCACACTCCTTGAACAATATTGTGTCTCCATCTACATTCTACAACCGGCGTACTCCTGTACATCTACATCTACATGTACATTCATACTCCGCAAGCCACCCAACGGTGTGTGGCGGAGGGCACTTTACGTGCCACAGTCATTACCTCCCTTTCCTGTTCAGGTGTGCTCCATGCCGTCGTTGGATAAGCAGCTGCAGCAGCAAGTCGAATACTCCTAGCTCACTCATTTGTTACATAGTTTAATTCTTAATTTCTTTGCGTGTTTTTGGTACTTGCATTGTTTAATTCATAAATTTCGGGCGTATTATAGTATTTGAGAGTTGTAGCATCGCGTTTTAGTACCTGAATAGTGTAAAATCGCGTAGTCTCCTTCCGCTGCCGAGCAGTGTCAGCAGTGTGCAAGTAGCAGCATTACTGCATTTACTAGGCAATCTTGTATTTTAATAACCGTTTAAATTTTGTCGATTTGTTTGCGCTCTCTGTAGATTAGTTCAGACGTTCTTTGCACAACAGTTTCTAGCATGGATAGGGACTGCAACTGCTGTGTTCGGATGCAGGCTGAGTTGGCATCCCTTCGCTCCCAGCTTCAGGCAGTGTTGGCTTCGGTCACACAGCTTGAGGCTGTTGCAAATGGGCGTCACTGTGGGGTTCCGGATGGGGGTTTGTCGGGGACGGCCAGCTCGTCCCACGCATCCCCCGATCGCACTACGACTGTGGTTGCCCGGGATACTGCCCGCATTGAGACTGATCCCTCACCTGTGGTGGAGTGGGAGGTCGTCTCAAGGTGTGCCAGGGGGCGAAAGACATTCCGGAGGGCTGAACGGAAGGCCTCTCCAGTTTGTCTGACGAACCGGTTTCAGGCTCTGTCTCAGGCTGATACTGATCTTCGGCCTGACATGGCTGCTTGTCCTGTTCCAGAGGTTGCCCCTCAGTCTGCAAGATCCGGGCGGTCGCAGAGGGTGGGCTTTCTGGTAGTTGGGAGCTCCAACGTCAGGCGCGTAATGGGGCCCCTTAGGGATATGGAAGCAAGAGAGGGGAAGAAAACCAATGTGCACTCCGTGTGCATACCGGGGGGAGTCATTCCAGATGTGGAAAGGGTCCTTCCGGATGCCATGAAGGGTACAGGGTGAACCCATCTGCAGGTGGTCGCTCATGTCGGCACCAATGATGTGTGTCGCTATGTATCGGAGGAAATCCTCTCTGGCTTCCGGCGGCTATCTGATTTGATGAAGACTGCCAGTCTCGCTAGCGGGATGAAAGCAGAGCTCACCATCTGCAGCATCGTCGACAGGACTGACTGCGGACCTTTGGTACAGAGCCGAGTGGAGGGTCTGAATCAGAGGCTGAGACGGTTCTGCGACCGTGGGCTGCAGATTCCTTGACTTGCGCCATAGGGTGGTGGGGTTTCGGGTTCCGCTGGATAGGTCAGGAGTCCACTACACGCAACAAGCGGCGTGGGCTGGGCGGTTTTTTAGGTTAGATGGCCTCGGGCAAGTACAGAAAGGGCAACAGCCTCAACGGGTGCAGGGCAAAGTCAGGACATGTGGGGACCAAGAAGCAATCGGTATTGTAATTGTAAACTGTCGAAGCAGCGTTGGTAAAGTACCGGAACTTCAAGCGCTGATAGAGAGCACCGAAGCCGAAATCGTTATAGGTACAGAAAGCTGGCTTAAGCCAGAGATAAATTCTGCCGAAATTTTTACAAAGATACAGACGGTGTATAGAATGGATAGATTGCATGCAACCGGTGGTGGAGTGTTCGTCGCTGTTAGTAGTAGTTTATCCTGTAGTGAAATAGAAGTGGATAGTTCCTATGAATTATTATGGGTGGAGATTACACTCAACAACCGAGCTAGGTTAATAATTGGCTCCTTTTACCGACCTCCCGACTCAGCAGCATTAGTGGCAGAACAACTGAGAGAAAATTTGGAATACATTTCGCACAAATTTTCTCAGCATGTTATAGTCTTAGGTGGAGATTTCAATTTACCAGATATAGACTGGGACACTCAGATGTTTAGGAGGGGTGGTAGGGACAGAGCATCGAGTGACATTATACTGAGTGCACTATCCGAAAATTACCTCGAGCAATTAAACAGAGAACCGACTCTTGGAGATAACATATTGGACCTACTGATAACAAACAGACCCGAACTTTTCGACTCTGTAAGTGGAGAACAGGGAATCAGTGATCATAAGGCCGTTGCAGCATCCCTGAATATGGAAGTTAATAGGAATATTGTAAGTAGCGTGGATAAAAGGACGCTATGTGCAAGAAGCATGAAGCGCCCTTTGAATGTATCCTGATAGCTAAAAGAGCCACGCGCACTTTGAATAAGAAAATGCTACTTGACACTGAAATCAATATAAAAGATAGGGTCGCCACCAACTCTAGCCACACGACAAAGAATAAGTAGCACTGAGTCGGAAAATTACTTAATTTATTAATAAGAAAAACTCACAAAAGAACATTCACTGTAAAGTCATTGATAAAGAATGGGATGTAGTTATTAATATGGTCCAGGCATTCTTCCCGTGAATCAAATATTGAGTAAAGTAAATAGGTCGTGAACACCATGCGTAAGTGCAGCCTGCAGCAAGATTCGTGAAAACACGATCTATTCCAGAGCATTTGTTTCAGATAAAAAAGGGACACTAATCACTACACCTGTGCACATGGAAACGCTATAAGTGGGCCAACAAGGAAAATTACAAGGTAAATGGCGAAGGTAACGGCGACGTAACATCGGTACACAAGATAAGATTGAAGGCAAAATTATTTATTCCTTAAAACATTGATGTAGTGCATCTATAGACTGCTGTTGCATGCTAACTATGTACAATTGCTTGTGAAATACTATACGTTTCATAACAGACTCGCGTGCCCACTCGGTCCGCGGAGACAACTTCTATGGACCGTGGCCAAATTTTAATCACATGAGACAAAGAAAATCCACAAATACACAAAAATTACAAAGATCCGGAAAAGATTAGAAGCATACACACAGTTGTAGGCACATAAACATTCACACTGAACCGAGGGTACTTCAACATATGCAACTCCTTTGTGCTGTGTTCCTCTCACGGATCAAAGTCAAGACTGCATTGGGAATCAAACTGAAAGTCTACAAAAGCCTTGCATTCCCTGCTGCAACCCAGCAAGTAAATCTTTATAAGACGAAATTCGAGACCAAAAGCTAAAAGCTCCCCTCTCTATGTGACAACGCGCCACGCGGTCAGTCCAACTCACCCTTCTTCAACTGGAGCACAGCTGTGTACGCTTCCCGTACCGGCGGCAGACTGCCTCCCGCTTCTCCAGCCTCTTCCACGCTCCGCGTGGACCGGAAAACCCCAGGATGCCATTTCCGCCACCAACCTAACGCAGGTGGATTTCTCACAAGTAGCGGAAACCGCTTTGCCGACTTGACCACTACGAGAGTTGGCAATGAAAGGTGGCTACAGGACCCTTTCAATATAAAAAAAGGGAGGAAGGTTTATCTGTTTAGCAAGAGTAATAGAAGGCAGATTTCAGACTACCTAACAGATCAAAACGAAAATTTCTGTTCCGACACTGACAATGTTGAGTTTTTATGGAAAAAGTTCAAGGCAATCGTAAAATGCGTTTTAGACAGGTACGTGCCGAGTAAAACTGTGAGGGACGGGAAAAACCCACCGTGGTACAACAACACAGTTAGGAAACTACTGCGAAAGCAAAGAGAGCTTCATTCCAAGTTTAAATGCAGCCAAAACCTCTCAGACAAACAGAAGCTAAACGATGTCAAAGTTAGCGTAAGGAGGGCTATGCGTAAAGCGTTCAGTGAATTCGAAAGTAAAATTCTATGTACCGATTTGACAGAAAATCCTAGGAAGTTCTGGTCTTACGTTAAATCAGTAAGTGGCTCGAAACAGCATATCCAGACACTCCGGGATGATGATGGCATTGAAACAGAGGATGACACGCGTAAAGCTGAAATACTAAACACCTTTTTCCGAAGCTGTTTCACAGGGGAAGACCGCACTGCAGTTCCTTCTCTAAATCCTCGCACAAACGAATAAATGGCTGACATCGGAATAAGTGTCCAAGGAATAGAAAAGCAACTGGAATCACTCAACAGAGGAAAGTCCACTGGACCTGACGGGATACCAATTCGATTCTACACAGAGTACGCGAAAGAACTTGCCCCCCTTCTAACAGCCGCGTACCGCAAGTCTCTAGAGGAACGGAAGGTTCCAAATGATTGGAAAAGAGCACAGGTAGTCCCAGTCTTCAAGAAGGGTCGTCGAGCAGATGCGCAAAACTATAGACTTATATCTCTGACGTCGATCTGTTGTAGAATTTTAGAACATGTTTTTTGCTCGAGTATCATGTCGTTTTTGGAAACCCAGAATCTACTATGTAGGAATCAACATGGATTCCGGAAACAGCGATCGTCTGAGACCCAACTCGCTTTATTTGTTCATGAGACCCAGAAAATATTAGATACAGGCTCCCAGGTAGATGCTATTTTTCTTGACTTCCGGAAGGCGTTCTATACAGTTCCGCACTGTCGCCTGATAAACAAAGTAAGAGCCTACGGAATGTCAGACCAGCTGTGTGGCTGGATTGAAGAGTTTTTAGCAAACAGAACACAGCATGTTGTTATCAATGGGGAGACGTCTACAGACGTTAAAGTAACCTCTGGCGTGCCACAGGCGAGTGTTATGGGACCATTGCTTTTCACAGTATATATAAATGACCTAGTAGATAGTGCCGGAAGTCCCATGCGGCTTTTCCTGTAGAGGGCATTGGTGCGGGGACACCCCAATACACATCGATTACGGTGTGAGGCACACTAGTACATCTTATAGAAGTAATCTGGAAGGTCTGTGGTAATAAAAGAACCCAAATTATTGGAGATAATGAGAAGAGAACAGAGGGTATTCACTTGAAAGCTCAACAAGCTTGTAGCCTTTCGCCACTACTCTTTGATGTAGACAGTGTGTTCTCTTCCAACTTATCTCAGACCTTTTGGGTAGAATTGTACTAGGTGGTAGTGGGTACCCAACTGTTTGTTCTGACATAGGGAACCAATGAATATTCATTGTATTATGGACGTATACAGCATACACCGCAATCGAGACCCTCTTTCTCAATGCATGTATTGCAACGGCACATGCAGTTCTGCTACACTCTCGCGAAGACCGCAGGTGTCTGCTGCACCTCGGAACAGGCGACTGTTTACAAACACCGCACCATCTTTGCTCACCAAACAGGTATACTGTACAGAACTTAACTCACAGCACATGTGTCATTTGACAACCACATGCATCACACCAGCGCGTTAACTCTGTGGTATGCACAACACTTTCCTCAGTTTTCCATTGCATCAGACAGCTTGCGATGTGCCCATGGTGAGACGTGTTAGTGTGTACAGTGCATGGTGCATAGTAAAAAATGGAACCTTACTCTTCACGACAGTTGGCAGACATGCATTTAATGTACGGCGCGATAGGATGTAGTGCCCATAAAGCAGGACGAATGTGTAGCGAACACTTTCCTAACACGCTAACTGAAAGAAGTTTATTCTGTGGATACCAACTTGCGAGAAACGCGGTCGTTAGCGCCACATAGAGCCGGACAAGGTTTCCATCAAAGACACGTCCGAACACTTGATTTCGAGGAGGTGGTGTTGAAAAAATGGCTCTGAGTACTATGGGACTTAACTTTTGAGGTCATCATTCCCCTAGGACTTAGAACTACTTAAACCTAACTAACCTAAGGACATCACACGCATCCATGCCCGAGGCAGCGTTCTAACCTGCGACCGTAGCGGTCGCGCGGTTCCAGACTGTAGCGCTTAGAACCGCTCGGCCACACCGGCCGGCGGTGGTGTTGAACCGTGTGTCCAACCACCCAGCGGCAAGTATCCATCAACTTGACCGTGAAACTTCGAAGGATACAGAGTGGAGAGTACTGGTGGAAAAGGTATTACACCCGTATCATAAAGCGCTTGTGCAAGCACTGGAACCAACTGATTTTGAACCTTGTGTTCAGTTCTGTGAATGCATTATCCACTGCAGTGGTGAAGTGCCGAATTTTGTACATCTTGTGTCGTTTACGGATGTGGCTTCATTCACCCATGGTGGTGTTTTCCACAACCGTAACAGCCACGTCTACTAATGCGCGAGTATTGTCCAGGATCAGCTAAGAGGACCTAATTTGCTGCTTCCGCCGGGCAGTGTGACCGAGCGGTTCTAGGAGCTTCAGTCTGGAACCGCGCGACCGCTACGGTCGCAGGTTCGAATCCTGCCTCGGGCATGGATATGTGTCATGTGCTTAGGTTAGCTAGGTTTAAGTAGTTCTGAGTCTAGGGGACTGATGACCTCAGATGTTAAGTCCCATAGTGCTCAGAGCCATTTGAACCATTTTGAACCATTTTTTGCCGCCTCCCCGTTTGACGGGTCCACGTGACATGCTGTTCCTGCCAGATGTGCTGTCACGGTTCTTGGAGATTGTATCCCATGTTGTTCACGAAACTATGATGTTTCAAAACTACAGTGTACCGGTCGACTTTGACGTTAATGTCCACGAGCACCTAAACATGTACCCCTATCGTTGGATTGCGATAGATCTTGTCCTATTGGCAGCAAGATCGTCAGATCTCACAAATCTAGACTTTCTTCCTCTGGGGTTAATTCATAATACTGTCATTGAAATGGATGAAGACCTACCTGATAGGGTGCAAGCTGCATGTTTCCAGGTACTACAGACACCAGGAATCTTGGAGAGAGTACGGCAGAATTTCATGCACCATTGGCGTGCAACGGACTGGCTGTTGTTACTTTGAGCAGTTACTGTGAGCTACATTGTTCTTATGCGGTTTACACTGTGTACACCCACAACATGATAAATATGCATTTCCGACCATTTGTTTCCTATATCAATATAATTAGTTATCACCTGTTACAATTTCACCCAAAAGGTTTGAGACATCCTGTACATACAGTGTCCCTCTCAAGAGTCGTGAGGCGTGTTTTCTCTGGTGATTCGTCAGTTATCTCCAATTTCAGTTTTTCAGTGTGAAGCTGGAGTCATTCCAAACAAATACTACTCATCACGTTTTTCTTACGAAGCCCAGAATCAACGGAAAGCGTCGGTTTTTTCCCCGTTACAAACAATATAATTTTAATTGCAAAATTCGGTAGAGTAGGCCAAAATTCGTCCAGTGAGATATTCGTTTAATCGATATGTATTCAAACATGCAGAATAGCCAGAACTCCAGCCGCAACTGAGCAGCGGTGTTGCAAGGCGGTCGGTATCAGGGCATGCCAGGGTAGTTCGCGAGCCGCTGTTGTGGTACTGCTTCTTCATCGTGTTTTAATTTTTCCGATAAAACACATCAAAAGGAATATTTCAATAGAGTAATCTGTGACCACTCTATCGAATGGACATCTAAAACTCCCCCGAAACAGAGGATGACAGACTAAAGGCCGAAATACTAATTTTTATTTTCAAAGCTGTTTCAAAGAGGAAGAATGCACTGTAGTTCTTTCTCTAGATTGTCTCGCAGATGACAAAATGGTAGATATCTAAATAGATGACAGAGGGATAGAAACACAATTATAATCGCTCAAAAGGGGAAAGGCTGCTAGACCCGACGGGATACCAGTTTGATTTTACACACAGTACGCGAAGGAACTTGCCCCCCTTCTTGGAGCGGTGTACCGTAGGTTTCTAGAAGAGCGTAGCGTTCCGAAATATTCGAAAAGGGCACAAGTCATCACCGTTTTCAAGAAGCGACGTCGAACAAATGTGCAGAACTATAGACTTATATCTGTAACGTCGACCAGTTGTAAATTTTGGAACACGTATTATGTTCGAGTACAATGACTACGCTGGAGACTAAAAATCTACTCTGTAGGAATCAGCATGGGTTTCGGAAAAGACGATCGAGTGAAACCCGGGTCGCGCTATTCGTCCACGAGACTCAGAGGGCCACAGACACGGATTCCCAGGTAGATGCCGTGTTTGTTGACTTCCGCAAGGCGTTTGATACAGTTCCCCACAGTCGTTTAATGAACAAGGTAAGAGCATATAGACTATCAGACCGTGTGTGTGATTGGATTGAAGAGTTCCTAGACAACAGAACGCAGCATGTCATTCTCAAGTCTTCCGAAGTAAGAGTGATTTAGATGTGCCGCAGCGAAGTGTCGTAGGACCGTTGCTATTCACAATATATATAAATGAACTTGTGGATAACATCGGAAGTTCACTGAGGCTTTTTGCGGATGATGCTGTAGTATATTGACAGGTTGTAACAACGGAAAATTGTACTGAAATGCAGGAGGATCTGCAGCGAATTGACGCATGATGCAGGGAATGGCAATTGAATCTCAATGTAGGCAAGTGTAACGTGCTGCGAATACACCATTTAGCTACAAAATAGCAAGTCAGCAACTGGAAACAGTTAATTCCATAAATTATCTGGGAGTAGGCATTAGGAGTGACCATATAAAACTAATCGTCGGTAAAGCAGATGCCAGACTGAGATTCATTGGAAGAATCCTAAGGAAATGCAGTCCGAAAACAAAGGAAGTAGGTTACAGTACACTTCTTCGCCCACTGCTTGAATACAGTTCAACGGTGTGGGATCTGTACCAGATAGGGTTGATAGAAGAGGTAGAGAAGATCCAACCGAGAGCAGCGTGCTTCGTTACAGGATCATTTAGTAATCACGAAAGCGTTACGGAGATGATAGATAAACTCCAGTGGAAGACTCTGCAAGAGAGACGCTCAGTAGCTCGGTACGGCTTTTGTTGAAGTTTCGAGAACATACCTTCACCGAGAAGTCAAGTAGCATATTGCTCCCTCCTACGTATATCTCGCGAAGACACCACGTAGATAAAATCAGAAAGATTAGAGCCCACACAGAGGCATACCGACAATCTTTCTTTCCACGGACACCTTGCGACTGGAATAGAAGGGAGAACCGATAGAGGTAGTGAAGGTATCCTCTGCCACAAACCGTCAGGTGGCTTGCAGAGTATGGATGTAATGGAGATGAGATGTAGAATAACCACTCTGTTTGTAACCGGAAATTTACAATGGCGATGTGTGCCGAACGAAAGACGTGGAGAGTAGTATTTATTTCGTTACCCATGTCAAAAAAAAATTGCAGATATTTGTAGAAACAGCAGATAAAACGAAGCCTGACGACTCTTCGGAGGGACATAGTGCGTAAGGGGAGATAAAATGAAAAACAGATGAAAAAAAGCGTTGTAAACTGTCTGTTATTTCAAATTTAATTGCCATAACTGTTAATACATTAACCCCCCCCCCCCTGTAAAAATACGGTTACTGCCTTAATGGGAAAAGGTTTGTACAGCTGTGCGTTAATTGTGGCGCCGTGTTTCAGGATATCAATTAGAAGCAGACCCTTAGAGTCAAAGGAAAAGGTAATTTTGGCTTTCCTCGCATGCCTGTTGTTTCGACGACGCTGCAGAAGTTTCACTGGAAAACCCTTACACATACGCCGCACAATCATGATGCCTCCCCATACGATTCGAAAATTTTCGGTGCCCTGAAGAAAGACATTTGTGGCCGTCGACTTGCTTCGGTCGAAGGGGTGTGCGCCTGGGTACGATCATGGTTCCGTAGACAACTGCAAACATTTTTTCCCGTTAAGGCATTGAACGTCTTGTCTCACAATGGCTTAAATGTATTAACAGTTATGGCCATGACTTTTGAAACAATAAACAGTTCACGTAAGTTTTTCAACCTGTCTCGTTTTCATCTGACACAATTGTGTAACAATGAGAAATTAAATTACAGAGTTACACATACGATTCCCAAACAAAAAATTATATAATGAATATGTTATTTACAGGATGATCAAGTCATAATCGCGAACAGCGAAGATGGACTGCAGAGAGCTATCTCTGAACTAAAAAATATATGTTAGATATACACTGGTGTGGAGAATTTGAAATCAAAGTAACTTTAGTTGTGTCAGTGCCAAGTAGCATACCTCGATGAAACTTGGACGATATACATAGTATTGTATACAGCGCAGTATAGTACAAAACGGAACTGACAGTGACTCGCAATCGGACGAACAGAAATGAAACTGTTATTCAAAGACGATAGTTACATTGAAGTCAACACGAGTTTTTGTGGTTGGGCGTTCGGACGGCCACTGTGGCCGAGCAGTTCTAGGCGCTTCAGTCCGGAATCGCGCTGCTGCTACGGTCGCAGGTTCGAATCCAGCCTTGGGCATGGATGTGTGTGACCTCAGATTAGTTAGGTTTAAGTAGTCCTAAATCTAGAGGACTGATGACCTCAGATGTTAAGTCCCATAGTGCTCAGAGCCACTTGAACCATTTTGTGGTTGGGGGTTCCATTCCTCCACCAACGGGGTTGACAACTGGTGATGATCGTTGGTGCGTGTGGGAATGGTGCAGTGCGTCTGCCCAACTTGTCCCACACGTGCTAGATGGTATTTGAGAGTCGTACGTCCACTCGTCCATCGAACTGGAGCGGTAATACTGTTAGTAATTGCCTCCATAGATGCCAATTATATATAAGAAATTCCTCCGTGGAAAAAAATGTTCAAACGACGATATACTGTAACCAATCTTGTTACTGCAATTTTATGAAGTTCTACCTAATGGTTTCTAGACCTTCTCTGCAAACACAAACTTTAGCTCTATTTCTTAGCTGTACGCATATCTGTATATCTAATGTGCGAGAGTGTGCTTGACGTACCTGGTGTTGTAGCGGAAAAGAAGGGAAGTTCAGAATCGAAAAAAGTGAAAGTAATGACTGTAAATGAAAACTCTGAGTCCGTGACCGCACCCTTACGTTAAACCTACTTTTCAGCTTTACAAATAGCGCCAAAGGTAATAAGCGCTTCACCTTCCACAAAGATCCACTTAATTAAGCACAAACTGCAGCTCTGTTCTCTGAGGAATAATGCGCAACTGGGAGCTACTTATTACAATGGAGCAGCTAGAACTCCTGTTAGCATTAAACATTTGTAACGTCCGTGGTTTCGTGTGCCTCATTAATCTTGTTATCGTCTTAATGTGAACATCTACACCCTCCCACGAGACGCAAAGTTGTATGAAACTTCGATGCTATTTGGAACAAGGATGAACTCTGCTAGCACAGATTCCGCGCATTCCAAGTGAACTAATAAAGGAGACCTAATTCTGGAGGAGCGTGCCTGCTGCTCCACAATCCTGTGTTTCATCTTTTGAAGATAATAGGATACGGCATCTTTGTTTCTGTGGAGGTTTTCGCTGACGTCACGATCAATCAAGCGACATCCGGATTTCTTATATACGACGGGTAGCCTAAAAGTTTTAATTATGACCTCGTAAAAATGAAGAGGCGTAATTAATTTGTTGCTTGTTTGTAGGTCCGTCTCTGCCATCTTGGTACACGACAAAATTTCCACACCACAGTCCGTACCACTCCGCTAGAGGAGGTAAGGCCGGTGTTACAATATTAAAATTTATTTGACAAAGATATTTGACACGGCCAGACGTGGGTATTACATTGTCATGAAATTTTCTTTGACAAAAATCTTTGACTTCATGGTTCCTTCAGAATGTCCGACAAAGAGCTATTACTGTGCTCTGCAGTTACGTGTACCATATTTGTGCTGTATTTACATTTGGAAGAGGAGCAGAAGACAAGAAAAGGAAACCTATTTGGGAGAAGCCGTAGGTTTCACGGCGAGATGCTAACAGCATTCAACAAAATCTTTTACAAGAGTTGCAAGTTGAGAACGTAAAGTCGTATGAAAATTACTTAGGAATGGACGAGAGTACATTTCAACATGTGCTCAGCTCCTCGTATTACGAAACAGAACACTCACCTCACAAACGCTATATCAGAAAAACACATACTTGCCCTAACACTCCAGTTTCTTGCAAGGGGGGAAAGCTACTCTAGTTTACACTATAGCACTCGAATACCGCAGTGCACTATGACGAAAGTAATACCTGAAATGTGTGGAGCTGTTTATAGAGCACTGAAGGAGGAATGTCTGTACGCAAATAACTGTTTAGTACATACTCTAACCATCAAGAAATATTTTTTTTTTAAAGTGTAGATTTTCTCTTTTATATTCTCAGCGGGGGGGGGGGGGGGGGGGGGATGTTTACATCCTGGCTGTACTTAACGGCTAATGGCCTCCGCAATTTTGTCTATAACTCTCGCTTCTTCTTATTCTATTTTTGTATTCGGAATGCTGCAAGCTATATAGTGCTTCATCTGCCTCGTGCATTTCTATTAGTTTCGTTGTACGAGTGGGAGTTGGAAAACAAGTTTCCCCTGTCGACTGTGGACAAAGTTGTGTGATATGGGCGAAAGACGACACGGCAGGTGAACGCGCACGTGCAACACACCGATACACCATTGGGTAGAGGTCGACCGCGATCAAGCAGATGGCGCTGTCACAGTGCCTGCGCAAAGCGGAGGCCAGCCGCTCAGTCTTTTCCCGGAGCTATGAAGAGAAGGTGCGTTTTGGAGTCGTGGCCAAATGCGGAAGTGAGAGCTGTTATCCGCAATGAAAGGGCACGTGGAGTATCAGGCACAGAAATTCATAACCGCCTTGTTGAGGTGTATGGGTCAGGTGTGATGTCGAGGCAAATGGTGCGGAGATGATACCAGCAATTCAGTGATGGACGTCAGCAAGTGCGGGACATACCGAGACCTGGACGGACGCTCATGGCCACTACAGATGCAAATGTCAGGAAAGTGGATGACATGATTAAAGCGAACCGGCGTATCACTATCGATGGACTAGCGGCAGAACTAGGAATCGGACATGAGCGAGTTCACAAGATCATCCACGACATTCTTCGATACGGGAAGGTGTCAGCACGATGGGTGCCACGCCAACTGACCACAACACATATGGAACAACGAGTGGCGTTCAGCCTGGAACAGCTCTTGCATTACCATGAATCTGGCAGTGACCTTCTGTTTCGGTTTGTGACGGGGGATGAAACGTGGGTCCACCATTACACGCCCGAATCGAAGGCCACTACATGGAGTGGAAACATCCGTCATCACCTGCCCGAAAGAAGTTCAAAAGAACTCCGTCTGCAGGTAAAGTGCTACTCACTGATTTCTGGGACGCCAGAGGAGTTTTGCTACTGGAATTTCTGGAGGATGCAACCATCAATTCTGCGCGGTCTTGTGCCACTCTGTCGAAATTGAAAGAGGTGATTCGGAAAAAGCGGTCTGACTTTCTCAGACCTGGCGTTCTGCTGTTGGATGACAATGCGAGACCACACACGGCGACGGCAACGCAAAACCACATTGCAACTCTTGGTTGGGAGTGCCTACACCATCCGCCTTACAGTCCGGATCTCGCACCAAGTGACTTCCATCTGTTTCCTGTTTTGAAGAAAATTCTCGGCAGAAGGCGCTTTGGTAGCAATGCTGACGTCAAACCTGCCGTTCAACGTTTCTTCCGTATGCAACGGCCTGATTTTTTCCTGGAAAGCTTTTTGAAGCTTACAAAGCGGTGTGACAAATGTCTCTATGTACTTTGAAATCATATAGAAAAATAAAGATATGTCTTATCTTTAATGTCTCATTCTCTTTTTTTCCTTTCACACACAACTCTGACCACTCTGACAGGAGAAAATTATTTTCAACCTCCCCCATGTAGATGCGGCGGACCACATAAATTAGGAAACCATGTTAATGTTTTTAAAGAACGGATACTCTGAACGGGAGATTTGCAGTGCTTTACGCCCGGAGCATGCTAGAGAAAGTTGGGAGCTGGAACAAAGCGATGAACGAAGAAGAATGGACTCTTGCCATACGTCGGCGGTGTTTCTTCGAAAATAGGAAGATTATTAGGAAAACATAAAGTTCAACTCGTCTTTCATCCGCCAACAAAACTCAGAGCTCTTTTAGGGTCAGCGAAAGACGATCTTGGTTTTAGAAGGCCTGGTGTCTGTAAAATTCACTGTAGCAGCGGGATGTCGTGCATTAGTCAACTTGGCGCACCGTGGGCGATAGATGTGTCGCACATCGACGACGCACACGTCTGGACCAGCCAGAGAAACCTGCAGTGGGCGAACATTGCTTCAGTACAGGAAATTGTATGGAATACAGAAACACCGAAATTCTGTCGTCGACGTCTTCGAACTGGGACTGAGTTGTTAAACAAGCAGCGAAAAATCGTAGTTCGACTAACTTGCGTAACAGAGACACAGATTATCAACTCAGCACGCAAGGAATCCAGGGAACACAAAAAGAGAACTGTTGTTCTTACGGAGGATGACGCTGCGACAGCGACATAGGAGTTTCGTTGACAGCGGCTAGATTCGGGACACACCAGCGCGGACACGTATATCGGCAGACGGCTCCCAACGGAGGGCGCCGGGACGGCCGACGGCAGCGCACAGTATAAATGACAGCCCCTGCAGTTATGATTGACAGTCTCTGTGCCTGCGTTCGTCGTCCAACAGGTAGCGTAGCTGTCTCTCTCGCTAGCGGTCTGCATATCTGCGTTGTTGGTCATCGAAATTTGGCGCGTTCGCACCTGCGCTGTTTCTTCTCTGATTGTTGTGAATTGAAAACTTCGGTCACAGCCCGAGCAGTGTTTTCGCCGCACCTGAAGACGTCGGTTAGTTGCGCTGACGAAATATTGCGGTATTTTCACAACTTAATCCGACGTTTTTCCCGAGAGCCGCATTTACAACTAGCCCGTCGGGAAAGCCTCTAGCAACAGATGTTGATAAACATGTGATGTCAGACAGCTGCAGCGATGCTAGGTCTCCAGGCGATTACATTTCTTCTTCAGTAAACAGGAGACAATCGCTAGATATAATCAAAGAAAGTTTGACGACTGGCTAACTTCGACAAAGTTCGTTATTATACTAACAAATATATGTGACAAACAAATTTTGTCAATAGAAATTTGATAGTGCAATACCGGCCTAAAACTAGAGGCCATCCTAATTTAGGTTTTCCGTAATTTCTCTAAACAGCTTCAGGCAAATGCCGGGATAGTTCCTTTGAAATGGGACGTCCGGTTTCCTTCCCCATCTTTCCCTACTCCGATGGGACCGATGGCCTCACTGTTTGGTCCCCTTCCCCAAATCAATCAACCAATCAAAACTAGGTGAGCTAAAACCAAAATTGCACATGCCACTGATAAAATTTAAGAGAAACTACGCAAAAGCTCACATTCCTAGGACTGAGTAAAAGCTGCTCGTAATGTACGCTAAGCAAAGCAACATAAATAAAGGATAAGGATTTAAGGAAATAAAACGTTGAATAGCGGTTCTGAACAGTACGCAGGTCGCCCAGTGATAAGACAAAGAAATCGAAGGCTACCACTTGAAAAATTAGATTGTGCCCTGCGAAAACATGCTTCCAAATGTTCCTATCACCTCACACTTTTTTGAAACGTATTATTTAAGAAAGCTACCATCGGAATCCAGGATAGATTGATCGGATGCGATTGTACATGCAGGCAACCTATTCAAGTAATACCATAATCGTACACAAAATAACAGTACAAACTGTCCGCCCCCGTTAACTGAGTAGTCAGCGCCGCGGAATGCCACGTCAAGGGGCCCGGGTTCGATTCCCGGCTGGGGCAGGAGATTTTCTCCGCTCAGGGACTGGGTGTTGCGTTGTCCTCGTCATCATTTCATCCCCATCTTCGAAGCGCAATTCGCCCAGTCTGGCGTCGAATGCAATAAGTACTTGCCCTCGGCGGCCGAACTTCCCGGAATGGGGGACTCCCGGCCCACAATGCCGTACGCTCTTTTCCACTGTACAAACCAAACACAATTCTGAGTCACTGCACGCATGAAAATCATCAGCCACTGCTCTAATGTCAAGAAGTAGAAACTGAGCATCACAACAACAGATTTCAAAATAATACTGAAGAAATCTCAAGAATCTGGACCCACTTTAGCGAAATTTTCCTAACGAGTCTTCTTTACGTCATGCAACGCCCCTTTACGAATGAACCACGCAATGCTGTGAAGAGAAAACTGTCATCCCCGGTCCTTGTTGGTTCATAGCTGATGAACCAGAGATTAGCTTGCCCCCTTTGGTGTCAACTGCGGAATCTGGCTTGTGTGACTAACACCCATAGGGCTATAAACAGCCGACCAGTTGCAATGGATAAAGAAATCTTTACCTAGAATTCAACAAATTTAAATTTGTCTTCTTCAGAAGGTGGCAATTTTACATTAGTATGGACTGATGTATCATCGCCGTTTTTACAAATGTCTGCGTAGATCCATTTGTCCAAATTAAAATATAGCCCTAAAAATATGGTTTGTCATGTAAATATAAATTAGTACATGGATGTCTGCATAGATCCATTTGTCCTAATTAAAATATAGCCCTAAAAATAGGGTTTGTCATGTAAATATAAATTAGTACATGGATGTTGCAGAGCTCTGCAACATCCATGTACTAATTTATATTTACATGACAAACCCTATTTTTAGGGCTATATTTTAATTAGGACAAATGGATCTATGCAGACATCCATGTACTAATTTATATTTACATGACAAACCATATTTTTAGGGCTATATTTTAATTTGGACAAATGGATCTACGCAGACATTTGTAAAAACGGCGATGATACATCAGTCCATACTAATGTAAAATTGCCACCTTCTGAAGAAGACAAATTTAAATTTGTTGAATTCTAGGTAAAGATTTCTTTATCCATTGCAACTGATCGGCTGTTTATAATTTTATTACGTGGAACCGTTGCTGTTGTGCAGCTATGTTTAAAATGCCCATAGGGTTGTTAGGTGAATTATGAAATGAGATATTCTGAAACATCCACCACTTTTCAACGTAATTAGTATGCAGGATTGTTCATAAGTAGCTCTGGCGTTTTAGAAAAAATGGTTCAAAAGGCTCTGAGCACTATGGGACTTAACATCTGATGTCATCAGTCCCCTAGAACTTATAACTATTTAAACCTAACTAACCTAAGGACATCACACACATCCGTCGCGCGGTTCCAGACGGTGTTTTATGAGACGACTGTGTGCGAACTACGAGACACACAAAAATTAGCCATCTATCGGTGTACAAACCACCTCTCCAATTTCTTATCCCACGTTTCAGGTGCCCAATATGGGCATTGTTTTCGTCAATATGACAGCCGAGCCATCGCCATAGAGGCCCAAACACATCCTGACCAATTCAGCGACTACATACCGATCCTTCCTCGCAACTCTTTTGGTGTCATACCAGACTGATGCACTTTGATCTTATGTGTAATAGTGTAATCTTCCGAGTCTTAGCCGGCCGTGGTGGCCGAGCGGTTCTAGGCGCTACAGTTTGGAACCGCGCGACTGCTAGGTCGCATGTTCGATTCCTGCTTCGGGCATGGATGTGTGTGATGTCCTTAGGTTAGTTAGGTTTAAGTGCTTCTAAGTTCTAGAAGACTTATGATCTCAGAAGTTAAGTCCCATAGTGCTTAGAGCCATTCGAACCAAAACAGGCACGATTAATCCAAGTTGTGCGTGACGCTATAGTTTTCGTTTGATTATGTCACATATGTGCTGGATTGGAGACGGATCTGGTTATCGTGCAGAGCCATTTGAATCTTCCGAGTCTTACTTCAGTTTTTTAATCAATACAGGAAAGTATTTTACATGTATATTTGGTAATTCCTAGCCTAGTAGATGCTTATATTAACCTGAGTTACTGATGTTATCTTGGTAATACGCTGAATTTGTGATTATATTATATCAAAACATATTATATTGTGTATTGCATATTTTTGTAATGACCTATTTAAATCATTTTTGTTTCTTGGACTGTATTATCTTTGATAGGTACACTCTTTTGCGTGCCACCATATGTTTACTCTGGCTCTACAAGTATCCTTGACGTTCAGCCTTTGTATCTAATAATAAGTTGAACGAGTCACAATATTTCACTGATAGCTCTTAATGTGTATCGTAATACGCTCCGTAGTATGGCATTCGTCTGTAGCGTGATAAACAAAATGTAATAATCGTATTGCTTTTGCTCTGTGGGCACTTCTTTGGAATATCTTTACGTATGACGTTCAATACTTAACGACTATGGGGTGTGTATTTTCGTCAGTAATATGTATTGTTCATTTCTGTCTATGTGGTAAAGTCCCTGGATGATGGCTGAAAGCCGAACCTGGTCGGAGTAAATGTGTAAAAGTCTGTACGGCAACGATGAGACGCATTTTCTAATATATAATCAATCTGTAAACTGTTTCCTGAAAATTTTTGAATCTCTAAAATCAATTGTCAATAAAGGTAGGGACACACGATCTCCGATATAATCCCGTAAGAAGAATGCACTTCTAGTAAAAATGTAAATGTCGTGCGACTAGGGCCTCCAGTCTGGTAGACCATTCACCGGGTGCAAGTCTTTCGATTTGACGCCACTTCGGCGACTTGCGTGTCGATGGCGATGAAATGATGATGATTAGGACAACACAACACCCAATCCCTGAGCGGAGAAAATCTCCGACACAGCCGGCAATCGAACCCTGGCCCTTAGCATTGACATTCTGAAGGCTGACCACTTTTTTTTTCCATTTTGTTCGGCATTGGTCGTTGCGTTTGGTCTGGCGGACGTCACAAGACTTCCGTTCAAGTTGATCGTTGATTCCTTTACTCATAACTACTCGTATCTACCGGGGGCGGACATTCACTTGTAGTAAAGTCGGGTGACTGGCGGGCCCACTGATGAAGATCACGATCATGATGGGAGGCACGTTCAGTTCAACAATGAGGCAGTCAGCACCGAGGTAGTCGCGAACGTCTGAAAGGGAGATGGAGCACCAGGTTGTTACAGAATGAAGCCTCAATTGTGTTGCTGCAATCATCAGTCGCTCTCACAGAAAGTCTTGTACGATCCACGGATTGGATTGTCTGCTGGTGCTTTTGCCTGACAATTGGTGCGAAATCGTCGATAAACCGTCACAACTGACTACAGTTAGCGAGTTCAATGACACAAAAGGCATGCATAGATCCGTTATTCAGAGTGATTCAATAAAAAACCCACAACTTTGAAAACCTTTATTAAATCAAAGAAACATGATTGAACTTTGGGTAATTAATCAGTCTGAAGCGCACTTAACGAAGTTTGTTTTCAGTAGAAAACAAGTTCATAAATGTTCAATATGACTCCTTCCAGACACTCGAGCGACGTCAATTCCATGCTCGAACGCATTCCACTCTCCCTGTAGCATCTCCAGAGCAACAGTTTGGATATCTGCAGTTATTCCTTCTTCTAGTTCCTCAATGTTAGCTGGTAGAGGTGGTCGAAACACCCTGTCTTTAACATACCTCAACGGAAAAAAATCAGAGGGGCTGAATCATGGCTCCTTGGAGGCCAGTGATGAAGTGCCGGCGGCCGATCCAGTGCTGTGGGTATGTTTCGTTCCAATAGGCACGGACGGTTACGTGCCAGTGAGACGGTACCCCACCGTGCTGGAATAAGAATTGACGTGCTTCTTCTTCGAGTTGAGGGAACAGCCAGTTCTGCAACATTTTCAGATAGTTTCCTGGCAGATTAAAACTGTGTGCCCGACTGAGACTCGAACTCGGGACCTTTGCCTTTCGCGGGCAAGTGCTCTACCATCTGAGCTACCGAAGCACGACTCACGCCCGATACTCACAGCTTTACTTCTGCCAGTATCTCGTCTCCTACCTTCCAAACTTTACAGAAGCTCTCCTGCGAACCTTACAGAACTAGCACTCCTGAAAGAAAGGATATAGCGGAGACATGGCTTAGCCACAGCCTGGGGGATGTTTCCAGAATGAGATTTTCACTCTGCAGCGGAGTGTGCGCTGATATGAAACTTCCTGGCAGATTAAAACTTGCCCGCGAAAGGCAAAGGTCCCGAGTTCGAGTCTCGGTAGGGCACACAGTTTTAATCTGCCAGGAAGTTTCATATCAGCGCACACTCCGCTGCAGAGTGAAAATCTCATTCGGGATTTTCAGATAGGTTTGCCCAGTTACAGTTACACCTTCGAAGAAAGGGCCAAAAACTTTAGTGGCTGAAATGGCACAGAAAACATTCACCTTTGGTGAATTTCATTCATGCTGAATTGTCTCTTTCGGGCCTCTGACGATAGTGACGATGATGTCAACAGCAGCAGCGTTATTCTGCCTCCTTCTATGCTACGGCCTGTTTTACTACGGTGACTATTATGATGATTGCGATGATAGTGGCGACTCGGAAATGGTGGCGGCGCTGAGTGACACAGGCTCTGCGTCTCCCCAACGCCTCACGACCGTCTATGACGACAAACTGACTCTCGGTCCTTAAATACAGCTTTCTGCCGCTGATGTTTGCGGTTCTTCCTCCCTGTACGACTGTGGAAAATTCTGTTGTTACTCGGCTGGCGTAACTGACCCATTTATCCCCCTTGGTGCTGACACCCTGGCGTGTGGCGAGCCGCTTCTTGTCACGTCCTCCGCCGGTCGGGGATATAGTGTTCTCCATCGTGTTGTTAAACTCAGCGCTTTGTCTACCCATTAGTGTCATAGTGCCATGCCACTGAGCTGCGCCACAGAATGTAACACACGTACGACTTCTGGCTCCTAGCATTACTTCACATTTTAACTAACTTCATTGCTGTACAGCTCCTACCTTGGACTAACTTAATCGCTCTAATCATTCGACCCTGTACAGGAGCAAGAAGATTCTGTTTCATTCTGAAAGAATGTCTTCGATCTAGCTTCTAGCAACTGAAGTGATCTGCGAACACATCATATGCGTGGCATGAGTATGACGCCCATACAGTCCAACGGCCAGAGGGTGTAAGGCAGCGTTGATATTCTTCCCTTCCAATCGACGTAGCAATGTCAGCCGAGATGCTCACTGCCGCCGAACTTGCCGCCTATGTACCGCTGTATAAAACCGCGTGAAAAACTGCCTATACTATTTCGTTGGTCACGCCAACTGATGATCATCGGGAATCTCTTTATGTGCAAGGTGAGGCAGCTACGACAGACCATCCCAGATGTGGCCACAATGAATCAATATTTCGAAGTACGGTTTTAGCCAAGTTATAGCACACAATATGACGAATTTCCTCACGTTCGAATGTAATTTTTACTGTTTATAGTCGCCGAAATATGAAATCGACTTTTTGCTGTTGGAACTATATACTTTTTTTTCTCTGGGAACTGAAAGAAGCTTGTAAGAGAACTTAAACCGCGCATCATGATCAAACAGAATCAATATAACCGCGCCACAAGCACTGTCCCCCGTCCAGAAAAGAGGTTCCCGAAACACCTGTCCTATTATACCAAATGTAAGCAATCACGTAATTAATATATGGTTAGGGGGTTTATTATCACGGCTGTCATCACAAGTGCTCAAAGTGTTAACGCTGAGCATTGCTACACGCTATAAAGTGGTTCTGGGAAAACAATACTCCACGTTGAACTTGATCTGCAGTTAACGGCAACACAGGCTCATTTTATAAGACATTCCATGCCTTCGGGAGTCGTAGGCGTTTTCTAACAGACCTCTTGTTTTAATTTTGGCCGTGGATAAAACTGTAGAAGTGTCAAGTTTGGTGAGTGTCAGACCACTTTTCCTTTCCTGAACGATCCTTCCAGCTCACTCCTAATGTTCTCTTAAGAGTGTCTGTCATAGCAGGTGTGGAATGGGAGCGATATCCGTTGGTACCAGACTGATTGCCTTATGTCCAGAGGAGTGTCTTCTAATAACTGTGGCAGCAGCGTATCTTGAATGTATTTAGACTCGCGTCAATAAAACAGGGACCAGTGCTGCGGGTCTGTAAAAAAAGCACCAAACGTTGATAGATCAACAACGTTGTTTTTTCTACCGTAAACAAAATTTTACATAGATCTGCCGTACCACTTTGCATTTTTATAGATAATGTTCGTAGAACTGTAACCAATTTTGGCAGTCGGTGCCATGAGCTGTAGATGCAATGAAATGTGCAGATGATGAAATGTGATGGAATGTAGTGTTCGCAGAACACTCGTTTGGTTGATCCCTCTCGTACATCCCAGACACCTCTCAGGGACATCTGTGTTATGTGTTACTTTTGTTAAAATACTATTTTCATTTCTTTCACGAGTATTGCACTTCTTTTTCCTTGGTGTACTTTATTATCCACTCTTTCAGTTTCTAGAACTTTTTTTATAATGTTTGCAAAGACAGATTGTGAGCGCTTGGCACGATCGGGATACTCTTCAGCACACAACCGCATTTCTGCTCTAATAGTTTCGCTACATTCACCATAAACAATACTCACTTTTTCGACTGTCGTATTCACTGTCCATGTCTCAATAGCTTTGCGAGCATGTCAGCTGACTTCTATAACCACAGAGCGCTGATGGGCTTAAAGCGCACAGTGAAACACGAGAAGCGTGTCAATTGCATTTAGTGTATTAGGGAAGACGTTTGTGGATCCTCATCTTGGCGGGACAGTGGATTGCGGTGCATTATTTTCATGCTATTAGATCAAGTCCAAAGCGTCTTACGTTGTTGAATTTCTCTAAGAAGTTTCCTTAAAATGTCTAAGAAAAAATGTTGAAAGGTCTCTGTTGGATTCCTTTCATGTTAATTTCTTAAATCTGTTGTCATTTACAGCATACATTCCACTTCTGAATTTACTGTGGTGTTTCTGACTCCATCTGGGAGGAGACTGAACAGTGGAACGTGTTACTTTTACACATAAACAAGAACGATCTGTCACACTACAACACTTTAAAACACAGTTTATATGTAATTCATGTCACACAGTCTCATATGGAACCTACATGCGCTTTCTTTTATATAGTGTATATGATAAGATACTGTCATCCCCCTTCCCTTCTGTGTGAAAGGATGAATGAGCAAATGTATTTCTAGTTGCATGCTTGATGGTAGCAGGCAAGCCTGTCTGCTAGAGAACAGTAGGACCAACGTCGGAACAGGTAGCTATGCTTTCTAAAAGCAAAGAGGTTCCTATTCTTAGTATGGTCCTGTCTGTCCCTTGTCATGTTGGTATAGGAAGCTGCCTCTCTGGTCATTTCCGTTTGTATCTGTGAAGCACCCTCTGTACGGGCCCACGCCAGTCTGTCCGTGGCGAGCGTCTGAAGTGATAAGATCTCTGGCTAAGCGCGTCCCTGCTAAGTCCGTAGGACAATGGATTTCTTAAGTTCAGCCTAACTGAAAATTTAATCACCTTTATTTCAGGTTTAGAACTAAAATATCTTATGCTATCTTAAATTTCTACGCAGTGTAATTCGAGTGTGAAGTTCAGAATATCTTCCAGTAGTTGCTTTGTCACTACTTTGTGAGCAAAGTGGAACCAGGTGTTGATGATACGTAACTCTAACTAAGATCATCAATCTTACATGCGAATGTGCATGAGATTGTAACATCTCGTGTTGACAATATTTTTCAATATAGCAACTTTTCTTTATGTTCAACCCACGTGGGGTGTACTTTGTGAGACCAGTACCACGTGCTTAAACAATTTTTTGACCCATCAGGTTAATAGTAAGACGATAGTAACCAGTTCGAGGTTTTTCTTTTGTAAATTGCGTTTCGATGTAATTTATTTTAGACCGCTACAGTCGCAGGTTCGAATCCTGCCTCGGGCATGGATGTGTGTGATGTCCTTAGGTTAGTTAGGTTTAAGTAGTTCTAAGTTCTAGGGGACTGATGACCTCAGTAGTTAAGTCCCATAGTGCTCAGAGCCATTTGAACCATTTTGTAATTTATTTTAATTATCAAAATTATTGTGGAGTTACACTCTTTGTGTAAACCAAGTTGACCACGTGAAGCATGTGGTGTAATCATCAAAGTAGCCCTCAGCTATTCTTTTCGGGAAGATTTCACAGAGAGTTAGTATGAATTTAGTATACCAGTGTGTGGTAATTTCATTACGGACAGGATTGCTCTCCGACCGTAACTTATTTGCGTGAAAATTGAATCGATTGGTTGTGGTTAATTTCCTCTTGCATATGTTTCAACGTTTTTCGTGTGTTATTTTATGAATGCAGTGTTGTATGCAGTCTCCTAATCTTGGCTCCATATTTGATGTGTTCCGTAAGATTACAAACTCACATTTTCACAGTCCTAAATAAGGCACCAGTTTAGTTATGAATCAAGTTTAATACGCTGAAATTTTAACGGAACAATGATCAATGTTAAAATAAATGTCCAAATATAAACTGATTTATTTCTTTTTATTTTAATTCTGTATATATATATATATATATATATATATATATATATATATATATATATATCACCGGTTGTCGTAAGATAACTACTAAAAGATTATAATTAATGTTAGTCTGGTTGGGAATTTGGTAAGATAGACTGGATACCTGGTGAAACATTGGCTCAGTAATGCAAGGTTAACTTCCCCAGATAGCTCACAGCTTTTAACCCGCTTTTATGGTCTTGAATATCAGCACCGCTTTCAGAACAACTTAATCCATCAACTTTACAATATATTTCGAAAAAAAGGCAGTTTCGTAATTCGACGAATATGAACGATTACTTGCGAACGTCAGGAAATTTGCCATATTGTCCGCTATAACTTTACGAAAGGCGCACCTCGGTATATTTATTCACTGTGCGTAGATTTGGGGTGGCCTGTCTCAGCTGTCTCACACGGTATATAGCTCTGTTCATGAATACTTCAGAAGACGACTGTGCGAAAACTACAATAAAGAGAAATAACACATATCAGTGGAGAGACCATTTCACCAAATTTCTGTTCTTTGCGTACGCCGTGGAGTGGTTGCAGAGCGCACCTGTCGGGGAGAGAGGTATTACAAAACGAAATATAGGATGATTCAAAAAGAATACCATAACACTGAAAATCGAAATTACTGAAAACAAGAAAAGGAGAGCTATTCTCTTTCCGTCGTGGACTGAAGGAAGCTCAGAAGTTTCATTTGGTCTCCAGGTGCGCTATTGGCCACGCAACCTACATTTCTGTGATGAGTGCAAAGACGGTGACTGCTCAAGAAAAAGGTTTTTGTGTTCTCGAGTACGGTAAAAGTGAGTCGACGACAGTTGTTAAGCGTGCATCTCGAATCAAGTATGGTGTTCAACCTCCTGATAGGTGGTCTACCGTACGTTGGTAAGAACAGTTCCAAACAAAGGGTGCTTTTGCAAAGGGAAAAGTTCGGGACAGCCTCGCACACTTGGAAAAAAATTTCCTCGCATTCAGGAACGATTTGCTCGCAGTCTAGCAAAAATGACTCGCCGAGCTAGCAGAGAGCTGCAAATTCCGCAACCGAAAATTTGAAAGGTCCTAAGTAAAAGGTTATTAACGAAACCTTGTTGTTGCTGTTGTAGTCTGTAGTCCAGAGACTGGTTTGATGCAGCTCTCCATGCTACTCTATTCTATGCAAGCTTCTTCATCTCCCAGTACATATTGCAACCTACATCCTTTTGAATCTGTTTAGTGTATTCATCCCTTGGTCTCTATCAGCGATTTTTACCCTCCACGCTGCCCTCCAATACTAAATTGGTGATCCCTTGATGCCTCAGAATATGCCCTACCAACCAATCCCTTCTTCTAGTCAAGTTGAACCACAAATGTCTCTTCTCTCCAATTCTATTCAATACCTCGTCATTAATTATGTGATTTATCCATCTAATCTTCAGCATTCTTCTGTAGCACCACATTTAGAAAGCCTCTATTCTCTTCTTGTCTAAACTATTTATCGTCCATGTTTCACTTCCATATATGGCTACACTCCATACAAATACTTTCAGTACCAGTTTCCTGATACTTAAATCTATACTCGATGTTAACATATTTCTCTTCTTCAGAAACGCTTCCCTTGCCATTGACAGTCTACATTTTATTTCCTCTCTACTTCGACAATCATCAGTTATTTTGCTTACCAAATAGCAAAACTCATTTACTACTTTAAGCCTCTTATTTCCTAATCTAATTCGTACAGCATCGACCGATTTAATTCGACTACATTGCATTATCCTCGTTTTGCTTCTGTTGATGTTCATCTTATATCCTCCTTTCAAGACACTGTCCATTCCGTTCAGCTGCTCTTCCAGGTCCTTTGCTGTCTCTGACAGAATTACAATGTCATCAGTGAACCTCAAAGTTTTTATTTCTTCTCCATGGATTTTAATTCCTACTCCGATTTTTTCTTTTGTTTCCTTTACTGCTTGCTCAATATACTGATTGAATAACATTAGGGATAGGCTACAGCCCAGTATCACTCCCTTCCCAACCACTTCTTCCCTTTCATGCCACTCGACTCTTACAACTGCCATCTGGTTTCTGTACAAATTGTAAATAGCCTTTCGCTCCCTGTATTTTACCCCTGACACCTTCAGAATTTGAAAGAGAGTATTCCAGTCAACATTGTCAAAAGCTTTCTCTAAGTCTACAAATGCTAGAAGCGTAGGTTTGCCTTTCCTTTAATCTATTTTCTAAGATAAGTCGTAGGCTCAATATTGCCTCACGTGTTCCAATATTTCTACGGAATCCAAACTTATCTTTCCCGAGGTCGGCTTCTACCAGTTTTTCCATTCGTCTGTAAAGAATTCGCGTTAGTATTTTGCAGCCGTGGCTTATTAAACTGACAGTTCGGTAATTTTCACATCTGTGAACACCTGCTTTCTTTGGGATTGGAATTATTATATTCTTCTTGAAGTCTGAAGGCATTTGGCCTGTCTCATACATCTTGCTCACTAGAAGGTAGAGTTTTGTTAGGCCTGGCTCTCCCAAGGCTGATAAGGTGAAAAGAATCGAGTTCTACGAGTCGACCTTGAGCAAAGCTAGTGTTTAGCGTGAAGCAACATTTCACACCGGCGCAATGTCCGTATATGCCTTTAATAAAAAACATCTCTGGGATGGGTTGTGGCAACACACTATCGCCACCGTCCTGGGACGCAGCCTCCACAAAGACCAATACCGCGGTCGGAGCCATGGCCCGCTGACGCCGGAGAGTTGCAGCCGGGGATGGTCGCTGAGTCACGGACTGGCGTGTGGCACTATCGCCGACGCCACGCCCAGTCCTGCCCCCAGCCGCGATCACAGCCCAGCCGAGAATCCTATAAATCTCTGTCAAAAAAAAAAAAAAAAAAAAAAAAAAAAAAAAAAAAAAAAAAAAAAAAAAAAATTCTGCTGTGCGTGGTTCCAGCCGCCGCGGAAAGAGTCAGCAAGGCCGAAGCGTTGCTGCCGAGGCAGAGGATTGCATTTACGACAGCGGAGCTACAGTCGCAGCAGCGGGCGCACGTGTGACCGTCCACTGACCACCTTCGTTGCCGCCGTGAATATTACGAGCGGATGCAAACCTCGTCCAGAGGGCCAACAACCAGTGACATCATCTGATCAGTAAATGTTACTCTATCAAAAGGATCCATCCGTGGCACAACGCCACCATCCTCTGCCTCACGCCCAGCCAAGAACCCACGTTCGAATCCGGTGCGTGTTCACTCTCTCTCTGAGGTCCAGCACCTCCCACACTCTAATCTCCCACAGCGTTGAAATGAGGAACGTTTTGGAGTGGGAATGTTCGGTTTCCCTGCTGTCATGACTGTCATACTACACTACTGGTCATTAAAATTACTACACCAAGAAGAAATGCAGATGATAAACGATTCTAGAACCGACATGTGATTACATTTTCACGCAATTTGGGTGCATGGATCCTGAGAAATCCGTACCCACAACAACCACCTCTAGCCGTAATAACGGCCTTCATACGCCTGGGCATTGAGTCAAACTGAGCTTTGATGGCGTGTACGAGTACCGCTACCCATGCAGCTTCAACACGATACCACAGTTCATCAAGAGTAGTGACTCGCGTATTGTGACGAGCCTGTCTGACGGCAGGTCTTGTTATGGGGGAAGCCTCGTCAGAGAGGTCCACCGCATCGTGGTGGCGGCCGGCCGAAGTGGCCGTGCGGTTAAAGGCGCTGCAGTCTGGAACCGCAAGACCGCTACGGTCGCAGGTTCGAATACTGCCTCGGGCATGGGTGTTTGTGATGTCCTTAGGTTAGTTAGGTTTAACTAGTTCTAAGTTCTAGGGGACTAATGAGTCCCATAGTGCTCAGAGCCATTTTGAGCCATCGTGGTGGCGTCTAGGGAAGTGATTCCAGTGGTCGTTTACCGTTGCAACCCCTGGTGATGATAATGAGGACAACACCCAGTCCCTGAGCGAAGAAAATCTCCAAGCCAGCCGGGAATCGAATTCGGGCCCCTTGGCGTAATAGACCGCCGCGTTGACCACTCAGCTATCGGGGGGGGACAATTAAACACGTTAACACTGATTCAAAACACATTATAAAAACTGTATTTATTTAAGAAAAGTAAATATTGAGAAAAGTTAGTTACAAAGTGAAAAGAAATTAAATCTGGAACTGTTTAAAATGTTTTTAGTCTTTATAGAGGAGACCACTTGCGTTGCAGCTTATCTTTTTGAAGGCGATGCGTTGTCACGTCAACACTGGCTCGTCGTCGCTTGCGGCGTAATTACGGCATCTCCATCGATTTGAAATGGCAGAAAATATATCCTTACGTTTTGAATGCGTTTCTGCAGGCGGTTATTCGGTTCTTTCTACATTTCTTACGTTATGGGCCGGTAGAATGGAGTTGTTTTTCTCCAAATCCACGTCCGAATACGTACAATTACACCGTTCCGTACACATACCTTTCTATTACTAAAGTCTTGTACACAGTTGTAAAACAGTACAGTATTCAATTCGACCGTCCGCGGATCGTGGTCTTGAAGTAGCGTTCTCGCTTCCCGCGCGCGTGGTCTCGGGTTCGATTCCCGGCGGGGTCAGGGATTTTCTCTGCCTTTAGATGACTGGGTGTTGTGTGTCTTTCATCATCATTTCATCCTCATTCACTCGCAAGTCGCCGTAGCGGCGTTAAAGAGCTTGTGGAGCGGCGGCCGAACCGCCCCGCGAGGGGTCTCCCGGCCACCAATGCCATACGCTCATTATCATTCAATTCGACCCACTGGTCCCAATTTCTAGCAATCACGATCGCGAATTCACAGTTCCGGGAAAAACAAGTGCCAAACGCCATACACGGTCTGTCAGTCTCCACGGCGACAGTAAATGTTTTAACGGGCGCAGCAATTTGTTGAGTAGCAAACGAAATCAGTTTTTTAAAGTATATAAGTTCGCGCAACTCAGTTAGGTGCAAACAGTACACGTCTCACTGCGGCAATCACAGTCCATTTTCCCATCTATGGTCACTGTTGTTTATAGTATTCCACGAAGCTCACAGTACCCACACATTGTAATATTTTGTTTCATAGCATCCAAGTTAATCCTTCCTGAAATCTAGATTCTCTGCAAGCCTTTCCGCATTTTGTTGCATTTTTCTTGTGCTTCGACTTCTCTGTATAAAACAGCGCTCTCAGTAAACATATCATGCAGCTCCTCGCGTTATCCTCTATCATATATAGGTGTTGCGAATGATAATGGTGTCATAACAGTCCCTTGCTACAAGTCGAATCAAATTTTACGTCTGAAGGTTTATCTCCGTTAAGAACTACATCCTATTTTCCATTTACTATTTAAGATTCAGTCTGAAAATAATTATATACAACGTAACAACTAATCAGAAATTGCAAATGATGACAGTTTAGAGGTTTATGACTAACTTCTTACTTCAAGATTTTAAACATGGCTGCAGCAGCAACTGTTAAAATTCTTCACAATAAAGGATGGCAGCCAAAAACAGTTGCAGGATAGAATTTTTTTATTAAAATTCTTGACCAAGGTTTCGGTACATATAAATATACCTTCATCAGAAGTAAAACTTCTAAAATTACATCATGCACTGGAGAATAATAAAACAATTATGCCAAAAGGCGTCGTCAGTAATTAAAATATCATCTCCATTTGTACAACATGTGCAATGGGCACAGGATCAAAGCGAACAGTTTAACAATGTTACTTCGCCTATGAACTGTTGAGACACGTTTAAGAAAAATTTAAATTGGAAATAACACATAGAAAATGTTGTCGGGAAGACAAAGCAAAGACAGTGTTTATTGGCAGAATACTTAGAAAATGTAACAGAACTATTTAAGGGACTGCCTACACTTCGCTTGTCCGTCTTCCTTTGGAATAACGCTACGCGGTCTGGTCAGTGATCCTTACCAGATAGGATTAACGGAGTACATCGGGCAACTTCAAAGAACAGCTGCACGTTGTGTATTATCACGAAATACGGAGAGAGTGCCACGTACATGATACAGGATTTGGGTGGAGAGCATCAAAACAAAGATGTTTTTCGTTGCGGCGGAATCTTCTCACGAAATTTCAGTCATCAACTTTCTCCTCCGAATGTGAAAATATTTTGTTGACCGCGACCTTCATAGGGTGAAAGGATCATCATAAAAAAATAAGGGAAATCAGAGCTCGCACGGAAAGATACAGGCGTTCTTTTTTTTCCGCGCGCCTTTCGAGAGTGGAACAACAGAGAATTATTGTGAAGGTTGTTCGATGAACCCTCTGCCAGGCTCTTAACTGTGATCTGTATAGTGTCCATGTAGATGCTGATGTAGATAAATATATTGCTCTAAAATGAAATAAAGTGTGTTTCACATTTCTTATTACAAGCTTCTAGGGATTGTAGAGGGGAGATGGTAGATAACGTTCAGAAAGCGACCCACCTGTGAAAATGTACCGTTTCGATGAAAAAAAGTTTGAAACTGGGATCACTTTCAAGCCTCCTACTTCACGCTACGCACACAGCCGAGACAACGAACTCTAACGTGTGGTATCCTCTACAGGAGATGCCCCACATGGCGACCCCGGTGGTCTTTGCTCAAGGCGTATCCTGGTCAATATCGACCCTTGAACACTTGCTTGGGATACTCCAAAGGTTATTTTCACATCTGACGTTTCCGTCCCGTTAAGCGCAAACGCCGGCCGCTGTGGTCGAGCGGTTCTAGGCGCTTCAGTCCGGAACAGCGCTGCTGCTACGGTCACAGGTTCGAATCCTGCCTCGGGCATGGATGTGTATGATGTACTCAGGTTAGTTAGATTTACGTAGTTCTAAGTCTTGGGGCTGATCACCTCAGACGTTAAGTCACATAGTGCTTAGAGCCATTTGAACAATTTTTTTAAGCACAAGCCATTGACATCCATATAGTAGAAAGTCGGAATCTAGTTTCCAAGTCTGTCCAGTACTCGGTAATCTTGTACTTTATTCACTAAACGGCAATTCGGAACTTCATCGAATACCCTCCAGAATACAGCGAACGTGGCGTTACCCTGGGCTCCATTGTGGTCGGTGCACTGGGTGGACAAAGAGGGGGATCTGACTTTCATTAGCCTCGGTGTCTGTTTTCAGAATCTATGCAGATTCTTGTAGCGAAAGTTTGCTTTCCGGGAGAAAGTGGCAATAAGCGAGTGTAGAGTGCGCTCGTAACTTGCACAACAGGACCAACTAACTGCCTTGAGAATCCATTACAATAGCACAAAAAGTTAGGTAGCTGTTAGTGAACCAAGGCAGACCGCCTGCTGCTATTCTCTGCTCTGCTCTGCTGTGGTAGTTGGGGAGTTAATACTACAAAACGGCTCTCGGCGGGCGCACAATGGGCCGCTAAGTGAGTGGAGCGCTCTGCTGGAATTGCGCGCGCCGGGCAACTTAAGACGCCTGCGCCACCTCGAAGGGCGATCACAGACCGCCATGAATTACACCAGGGTGTGTGCTGCCAGTGTCTGATGGATTCTGGGACACTGTGGAGCTCCGCGTAGGCTAGATATTTTCGACTTCTCACAGTATTCGAAACAGTTTCCCATTGTCGTTCAGTGAACAAGAAATGAGCCTACCGTGTGTCCGAGCAGGTCTGTGAGTGTGTTCAGGGCTTTCTAAGGGACAGAACTCTTTTAACAGATTCTTAATGTTACGAAATCGACCCATGGCTGCAATCACCATCTCTGCCACACGCCACTGCAATCTGTCAAAAACATAGTTACACTGCCGGCCGCGGTGGTCTCGCGGTTAAGGCGATCAGTCCGGAACCGCGCGACTGCTACGGTCGCAGGTTCGAATCCTGCCTCGGGCATGGATGTGTGTGATGTCCTTAGGTTAGTTAAGTTTAAGTAGTTCTAAGTTCTAGGGGACTGATGACCACAGAAGTTAAGTCCCACAGTGCTCAGAGCCATTTGAACCATAGTTACACTACTTGCCATTAAAATTGCTACACCATGAGGATGACGTGTTACGGACGCGAAATTTAACCGACAGGAGGAAGATGCTGTGTTATGCAAATGATTAGATTTTCAGAGCATTCACACAAGGTTGGCGTCGGTGGCGACACCTACAACGTGCTGACATGAGGAAAGTTTCCAACCGATTTCTCATACACAAACAGCAGTTGACCGGCGTTGCATGGTGAAACGTCGTTGTAATGCTTCGTTTAAGGAGGAGAAATGCGTACCATCACGTTTCCGACTTTGATAAAGGTCGGATTGTAGCGTATCGCGATTGCGGTTTATCGTATCGCGACATTTCTCCTCGCGTTGGTCGAGACCCCATGACTGTTAGCAGAATATGGAATCGGTGGGTTCAGGAGGGTAATACGGAACGCCGTGCTGGATCCCAACGGCCTCGTATCAGTAGCCGTCGAGATGACAGGCATCTAATTCGCATGGATGTAACGGATCGGGCAGCCACGTATCGATTCCTGAGTCAACAGATGGGGACGTTTGCAAGACAACAACCATCTGCACGAACAGTTCGACGACGTTTGCAGCTACATGGACTATCAGCTAGGAGACCATGGCTGCGGTTATCCTTGACGCTGCATCAAAGACAGGAGCGCCTGCGATGGTGTACTCAACGACGAACCTGGGTGCACGAATGACAAAACGTCATTTTTTCGGATGAATCCAGATTCTGTTTACAGCTTCATGATGATCGCATCCGTGTTTGGCGACATCATGGTGAACGCACATTGAAAACGTGTATTCGTCATCGCCATACCGGCGTATCACCCGGCGTGATGGTATGGGGTGCCACTGGTTACACGTCTCGGTCACCTCTCGTTCGCATTGACCACACTTTGAGCAGTGGACGTTACATTTAAGATGTGTTACGACCCGTGGCTCTACGCTTCATTCGATCCCGTCGAAACCCTACATTTCAGCAGAATAATGCACGACCGCATGTTGCAGGCCCTGTACGGCCCTTTCTGGATACAGAAAATGTTCGACTGCTGCCCTGGCCAGCACATTCTACAGATCTCTCACCAACTGACAACGTCTGGTCAATGGTGGCCGAGCAACAGGCTCGTCACAATACGCCAGTCACCACTCTTGATGATCTGTGGTATCGTGTTGAAGCTGCATGGGCAGCTGTACCTGTATACGCCATCCAAGCTTTGTTTGACTCAATGCGCAGGCGTATCAAGGCCGTTATTACTGCCAGAGGTAGCTGTTCTGGGTACTGATTTCTCGGGATCTATGCACCCAAATTGCATGAAAATGTAATCACATGTCAGTTCTAGTATAATATATTTGTCCAATGCAGTGGCGTGTGGCAGTGATGGTGAGTGCAGCCATGGGTCGATTTCGTAACATTAAGAATCTGTTAAAGGAGTTCTGTCCCTTATTATCTGCATTTCTTCTTGGTGTTGCTACTTTAATGGCCTGTAATGTAGTTATTTTTTTGTACTTTTATGCTGTCTGATGCGGGTGCCACTGTGTAATGTCAGAGGCAGGCTCAACAGCATGAAAGGATGCGGGGAGTATTGTGTTGACAGTAGAGAAGCAGGAACAGCAGAATGGGTCGGTTATGAGAGCTCTTTGACTCTGAATGTGGACTAGTCATTGAATTCACCTGAATAACGAATACATGAGGAACGTTTCAGCCCTTCTAAAGCTCCTCTAGTCTACTGGTTGTCGTTGAGAAGAGGAAACTGGAAGGAACAGCCACAAATAAATCAAGACCAGACAGACCTAATGTACTGACGCACAGGAAGCGTCGACTATTGCGGAGGGAGGCCGTAAAAATTCCATGAAATCAGCGGAAGGAATCATTCGTAAGTTCCAAAGCGCTACCGGCACTTCAGCTAGCACAATGACTGTACGTAGCGAGTTAAAAGGAACACCGTACAACAGTCGAGCAGTCCCTCGTTTATGAGGCCAGTGTCCAGCGACGCTAGAGGTGGAGTAAAGAGCGAAAACTAGTGATTTGGACTGAAGAATTACGGTGTATCCTGTGGAAATCCGGTGGAAGGGTTTGAGTTTGGCGAGGTGCAAAGGAGGTAGTTTAACGGTATGGGGGTGTTTCTCGTGGTTAGGGCATATTCCTCTTTTTGCGCTTAAGAAGCCGCTGAGTGCGGACGGATATGAACACATTTTAAAGTGTTGTGTCCTGCGCACAGTAAAGGAATAGTTCGGGGATGACAGATGTTTCTAACAACATGACAATGCGCCCTGTCATAAAGCAGCAGCTGCGAGGCGATGGATTGGGGACAATAATATTCCTGTTATGGAACGGCCTGCTCAGAACCGGCACCTGAACTCAATGGAACGCCTTTGAGATGAGCTAGTGTCTACATTTTATGGTTTTCGGCTCTTGAGGAAGACTGCGTTGCTCTTCCTCTTCAGAGACTTCACTGAAAGTATCGTTAGCAGAGCTCAAGCCTTCATAAAGGTGAAAGGTGAACACGTCATATATTAAGATCCTCTAAAAGATTCCGGATACTTTTGATCAGATACTACATCTCCGGTGAAGTATGCTGAACACATGACAGCCACAGGCGGGTTGACCATTCTTCGTGTTTACTTACTCCCTATCACTGAAACTTTTGTAGAGTCTGCCTTCTGCTGCCTCTTGCTGTAACTATTTCAAATAAGAGATCTGTTATATTGTTAAATGTGTACTATGCATGTTAAATCATATCGGCACCGACCGCTGTGGCCGAGCGGTTCTAGGCGATTCAGTTCGGAACCGCGCTCCTGCTACGGTCGCAGGTTCGAATCCTGCCTCGGGCATGGTTGTGTGAGATGTCCTTTAGTTATGTTTAAGTAGTTCTAAGTCTAGGGGACTGATGACCTCAGATGTTCCGTCCTATAGTGCTTAGAGCCATTTGAACCATGTGATTTCAAATCATATCGATAAAAAGAATATCGTGCTGAAGAAATAAAATCGGTTCGTTAAATTCGACTTTAAAATTAATTTTGTTCGTAACGGGAAAAAACTTATTGTTGCAGTTGACACTGAAATTTTTTGTCTGACTCCAGCAAAACCAATGTCCCACTTCGATTTGAAATTGATCATCGGATCACTTTCGCATCTCCCACTCTACGGCACGCGCACACACTCAGAAGGGGACGCAGTCGTCAGTCGCTTTAGTAGCTAAGGCATCACATACCGTTTCGGTCTTACTACGGCTACGAGGAACAGTTACGTTCGTAGTTACGAATGTTGACTCTGGTGCTCTACGGAAGCCTGCACTTCAGAATTTGAAGGGTACGTCCTTCTTCACGGTGAAGAGATGGTTCAGATGGCACTAAGCAATATAGGACTTAACATCTGAGGTCATCAGTCCTCTAGACTTAGAACTACTTAAACTTAACTAACCTAAGGACATCACACACATCCGTGCCCGAGGCAGGATTCGAACCTGCGACCGTAGCAACAGCGCGGTTCCGGACTGAAACGGTGACGAGCACAAGACGCGGAATACTCGAAATGTTGCCCACACGATGGAAATCTGTAGAGTACACAAGTCAGGGCTCATTGTGTCCGCTGTGTGCATACCGAAAAGAGGGAGATTTAAAAGTGATTCGATCTTCACAGTTATTTTAGATCCAAAAGCTAAATTCATGGACCGGACTTCCCTATTAAAACTATAATGGATTTATATGTTTAGCAGTTTGTAAATATTTTGGAGAGCTTATTTTGTGTGTTATTACTTTCTCTTAGTGTCTGATACGCAACAGAACAATTATTGAATGTCCAAGCCACGACCATTTCCTACCCAACTGAGTAATTAGTAAACAGAAATATCAGATTTTTAGAGTGAATGAGAGTAAACGCACTGAGCAGCCAGAACATAATGGCCAACAAGCCAACAGCCGGTATGTCCATCTTTGGCACGGATAACCGCGGCGACACGTCGTGGCATGGCAGCAACGAGCCTTGGTAGTACGCTGGAGGGAGTTGGCACCATATCTGTACACACAACTCAACCAGAATTCCACAAATTCCGTGGAGGGGCCCATGAGCTCTGATGCCACGTTCAGTCGCATCTTAGATGTGTTCGATCAGGCTCTCAGAGCTGGCGCGTGGGGAGTGGGGGGGGGGTCACCACGTCAACTGTAACTCGCCACTGTGTTCCTGGAATCACTCCATCACGCTCCTCGCCTTGTGACATGGGGCATTATCTTGATGAAACATGCCACGGTCTTCGGGAAACAAGATCCTCATGAAAGGTCTCCAACCAGTGTACGATACTCTTGGCCATCTTGGTGCCTTGCACGAGTTTTACTGGACCCATGGATGGCCACGTGAATGTTCCCCAGAGCATTGTGGAGCCGCCGACAGCTTGTCTCAATCCCGCAGTACAGGTGTCAGGAGCTGTTCCTCTGCAAGACGACGGATCGCCCCCTCCCGTCGGCATGATGAATAGGGTATCTACATCTACATTCTACATTGATACTCCGCAAGCCACCCAACGGTGTGTGGCGGAGGGCACTTTACGTGCCACTGTCATTACCTCCCTTTCCTGTTCCAGTCGCGTATGGTTCGCGGGAAGAACGACTGTCTGAAAGCCTCCGTGCGCGCTCTAATCTCTCTAATTTTACATTCGTGATCTCCTCGGGAGGTATACGTAGGGGGAAGCAATATATTCGATACCTCATCCAGAAACGCACCCTCTCGAAACCTGGCGAGCAAGCTACACCGCGATGCAGAGCGCCTCTCTTGCAGAGTCTGCCACTTGAGTTTATTAAACATCTCCGTAACGCTATCACGGTTACCAAATAACCCTGTGACGAAACGCGCCGCTCTTCTTTGGATCTTCTCTATCTCCTCCGTCAGACCGATCTGGTACGGATCCCACACTGATGAGCAATACTCAAGTATAGGTCGAACGAGTGTTTTGTAAGCCACCTCCTTTGTTGATGGACTACATTTTTTAAGCACTCTCCCAATGAATCTCAACCTGGTACCCGCCTTACCAACAATTAATTTTATATGATCATTCCACTTCAAATCGTTCCGCACGCATTCTCCCAGATATTTTACAGAAGTAACTGCTACCAGTGTTTGTTCCGCTATCATATAATCATACAATAAAGGATCCTTCTTTCTATGTATTCGCAATACATTACATTTGTCTATGTTAAGGGTCAGTTGCCACTCCCTGCACCAAGTGCCTATCCGCTGCAGATCTTCCTGCATTTCGCTACAGTTTTCTAATGCTGCAACTTCTCTGTATACTACAGCATCATCCGCGAAAAGCCGCATGGAACTTCCGACACTATCTACTAAGTCATTTATATATATTGTGAAAACCAATGGTCCCATAACACTCCCCTGTGGCACGCCAGAGGTTACTTTAACGTCTGTAGACGTCTCTCCATTGATAACAACATGCTGTGTTCTGTTTGCTAAAAACTCTTCAATCCAGCCTCACAGCTGGTCTGATATTCCGTAGGCTCTTACTTTGTTTATCAGGCGACAGTGCGGAACTGTATTGAACGCCTTCCGGAAGTCAAGAAAAATAGCATCTACCTGGGAGCCTGTATCTAATATTTTCTGGGTCTCATGAACAAATAAGGCGAGTTGGGTCTCACACGATCGCTGTTTCCGGAATCCATGTTGATTCCTACATAGTAGATTCTGGGTTTCCAGAAATGACATGATACGCGAGCAAAAAACATGTTCTAAAATTCTACAAGAGATCGACGTAAGAGATATAGGTCTATAGTTTTGCGCATCTGCTCGACGACCCTCCTTGAAGACTGGGACTATCTGTGCTCTTTTCCAATCATTTGGAACCCTCCGTTCCTCTAGAGACTTGCGGTACACGGCTGTTAGAAGGGGGGCAAGTTCTTTCGCGTACTCTGTGTAGAATCGAATTGGTATCCCGTCAGGTGCAGTGGACTTTCCTCTATTGAGTGATTCCAGTTGCTTTTCTATTCCTTGGACACTTATTTCGATGTCAGCCATTTTTTCGTTTGTGCAAGGATTTAGAGAAGGAACTGCAGTGCGGTCTTCCTCTGTGAAACAGCTTTGGAAAAAGGTGTTTAGTATTTCAGCTTTACGCGTGTCATCCTCTGTATCGGGATTCATCAGGCAACGCAGCGCTCTGCCCCTGCGCCAACGCCCAGTGCCGATGATGACGTGCTCATTTTAGCTGTAGTTGCCGATGTCGTGGTGTTAACATTGGCACAGCATGGGACGTCGTCTGCGGAGGCCTATCGTCAAGAGTGTTCGGAGCACTTTTTGCTGAGATAGATTTCCACTCTACCCAGCATTAAAGTCTGATGTGAGCTCCACTATAGTTTTATGAATATGTCCAGGCTACAACGTCCGAAGTCTGTAATAAGGGTGGTCGCTCATTTCTATGACGTGTGGACGTGGATTCACCTTGGTTACGCCACATGTTGAAGCTCACTCCTCAAACATCCGATAAATCGTGTAGTCTCCGAAATACTAGTGCCATGCCTCCGGGACGGCACAATCTGCCCTCCGTCAAACTCAGACAGATCGCGCCTTCACCTATTCTACACATGGAGAGCACGCTGACTGATACTACATGCACCATCCGTGTTTCTGACTAGCAGTCATTCCTCGCCAGTTGGCGCTACTATCTCCGGGACGGGTTCATATCAATAGAAGGTAGGCGGGCATAAAGTTTTAGCTGATCAGTATATGTGTCACTCTACGGCAGTTTCCTGTGTAATAAATTGTTAAAAATACACAAGCAGTGAATAAACTAACGATATTTCCAATAGATTTGACTTTCATGGCTTCAATGTGGTCAGGTTTTTTGTTACCCAAACTGCAACCAAAAGCTGCACCTGCAATTTTTGAGTTTACTTTGTATTCTTTACCACAGTGAATTCTCCTTGAAGGTACTTTTCTTCCCGATGAGTGAGCTGATTCGGCTTCTGAGAAACGCCTGAAATTATTATGTTGTCCATGCTACATATGTTCCGCAAGTCCCATTACGATGTTCCACGGCATATTACAGTAGTCTCATTCGCTCAAACATTGCTGTTCCACTCGCGGTCGGCATGCGGGACCAAAGTACCGAACTGTGAGCACCAATTTTTCTAATTCTAGAGCAATGGTCATCACCGGAGACGTTTTTTGAAGAAAATAGTAGTTTTCTTTTAGTAGTCTCCACAAATGTAGATGAAAGCGTCAACAAAGCCCAGAATATTGTACTGAAAGATCGATGACTAAAGGCGTTCAAAGCAGCTGACAATACGATATAGCAGAAGAAAGATAGGACTGCGATGCTTCGTTAAGTGGGATTGCAATTTGGATGGCTAACTCAGTACACTTTATCATTCTTGGATTAAATGCCAATAGGCGTAACTTGCTATGGACAGCGACCGTAGTTCGGCCAGAGGATTAATAACGGCTCCCTAATGGACCCCGGTGAAAGAAATGAGTTTTCTGCAGCGACAAAGTGAAGTCGGCGGGCAGGTTTATCTATGAGCTCAGGTCCAAGAGCCTAGGGATCGCCAGACACATCTAAGTAAGCGTGTCAATGGTACTGTCTGCTCCTAAGGCTACGCGGTATTTAGAATACTTGACCGAGCGAGATGGCGCAATGGTTAGCACACTGGCTTCACATTCGGGAGGATGACGGTTCAAACCCGCGTCCGGCAATCTTGATTTAGGTTTTCTATGATTTCCCTAAATTGCTTTAGATTCTGTTGAAAGGGCACGGCCAACTTCCTTCCTCATCCTTCCGTAATCCGATGGACCAATGATCTCGGTATATGGTCCCCTCCCCCAAATTCATAAATTCATGTAGGGTGACGTAGCACGGCGGTGGGACGCCGCACGGAAGCCGAGTGGTCAAAAGGGATTCTGATGAGACAACCAATCGAAAGATGTAACAAGGCAGGACGATTGTTGGAGTACTTGAGTATGTGGAGAGAGCGAGCTGTCGGGGTCTTACCTTGTGCGGGCAACAGCAAGTGTGATGGCGGGAAACGACTGTGGCTAGATGTGACAGAGAGTAATCAGCAAGATGGAAGAAGTGTGGAGCTCTACCTGAACCACCGGGAAGCGCAGAAACGCAGTGTAACAGGGGAAGGTAAAGTGTCGACGGGAAGTCGGAGCAGATTATTTACTGGTGGGTTCAAATGATTCAAATGGTTCTGAGCACTATGGGACTTAACATCTGTGGTCATCAGTCCCCTAGAACTTAGAACTACTTAAACCTAACTAACCTATTGACAACTGACACAGATCCATGCCCGAGGCTGGATTCGAAACTGCGACCATAGCAGTCGCATGGTTCCGGACTGAAGCGCCTAGAACCGCTCGGCCACCGTGGCCGGCTACGGGTGAGTAGGTGTTCAAAAAATGGTTCAAATGGCTTTGAGCACTATGGGACTTAACATCTGAGGTCATCAGTCCCCTAGAACTTAGGACTACTTAAACCTAACCACCATAAGGACATCACACACATCCACGCGCTGAGGCAGGATTCGAACCTGCGACTGTAGCAGTCGCGCGGTTCCGGACTGAAAGGCCTAGAGTCGCTCGGCCACCTCGGCCAGCTAGAAGGCGTTCTGCTTGTCAGAATACTCGAGGATACTCAGTTTTGTGTCACGGTAACTAGCGCCCAGGACGGGCACGGTGTGTTTAATGTTCTCACTGGGGCTAAGGTAAAGCTTACATTTAAACGTTTTTGAAAATATGAAAACGCTAATCATAGGAGGTAAATAAAGAAGTTTATATTTTCATTTGTATTCACGTGTCTCTCTTGGCAACTAGTTTTTCCCTCTTTAAGTTTTTGCAGACATTTTGCGTTGTCCCTGTATTTCTAGTGTGTGCTGTAATCTTTGTCTAATTACGAAGAGTGGAAATGTCAAACGTGCTAGGTGCCGTATGTCTCAAAACGAGTTTCCAGTGCTCTTATATTCTTGGTACTATGCTGCATGTCCCTAGACTTGTTCCAAGTGACACGTAATGCAGAAAATTTTTCATGCATTTATTACTAGATGGCGCATGTTCTTCGAGAGAAACATTGCTTCTTTCTGGAGTTCCTAGTGCCATGCGTCAAGGTTACTTGGTGCATAGCTTATGTGGTAAGCAGAGTTAGTAGAAGCTGTTGCTTGTGTGAATATAACATCTTCGTAATGGAAGTAAACGATTCGAGTTTCAAAAACAATAAAAAAATTTGAAGAAGTGAATAGGCAAAACAACGTGTGCGTGGAAAATGTTATGAGAAGTCATTTCTTCCTCATCAGCACAGTGAGCTCTGCAGTAAACTTTGCAGCATCTGATCACAAGAATGGAGTGGTGTAGGGAACAGAAGTCTATACTGAACATGTTCTTCTTTATTTTAATTTCTTTATTCTCTTGCAAAAAATTTAAGAGATGTGAGGAATGGTTTTTGTTAATTAGAGTTCAACCAGTTAAAAGACTACTGCTGTATTTCTGTACTTGCGTTACCACAAATAAAAAGTAGTGGCATTTGAAACAAAATCTATTATTGGACGTTAGAACATGTCAGTTCCCTGTTACTGCAACTATAACGTTCTGAATTGTCTTATTAATTCTTGGACTGATCAAGTGATCAGCATAATTCTGTGATGTCCGAATACAAAGTTAGGTACAAAAAGAAACACTTTCTTTGTTATCCCGATGAATCTGACATTTGGCACTTACAACATTCGACATTTCTGCTCTTCATATCTCACAGATATACCTGTACGGATTAGGTATTTGTCTAATTTTGCTTACTTTTGCGAGTCTTCTAGCATTGGAATCCCTAAAGTTCGCCGATCCTGTGCACGATTGCTGGATAAGAGGGACTTCAAGATTCGTGTTTTGAGCAATACCCATGATTCACGAAGTCAGTCTTTTGCGGTGAACCTGGTAACCAAATTAATTGTACTAGGTGGGTGCTGATGGAGACAGCTGAACTAGAATGTCTTTAGTTAGGTGCGTAAGTTCAAAATTTCTCTGAGCACTGTGGGACTTAACATCTGAGGTCATCATTCCCTTAGAACTTAGAACTACTTAAACCTAACTAACCTAAGGACATCACACACATCCATGCCTGAGGCAGGATTCGAACCTGCGACCGTAGCAGTCGCGCGGTTCTGGACTGAAGCGCCTAGAACCGCACGACCACGGCGGCCGGTGGTGCGTAAGTAAACGGGGTAATACGTCACAAGGATACATTGTAGGTGGATTAACTTAGTGAAAGCATTGATAAAGATGGTTGTCGGTTTTTCCATCCTGCCTAAGAAGTAAACAATAAATTGAATTTTTCAACGTTGTTTGGGCCTCTTGGAAAAGAATCAAACGAATTTCGTGCGACGGTTTGTTAGAGTGACTGAGTCGTGAGGATACCTCTTCACGCCTGAAACAGATGAGCGCTTAAAGTAATAGTAATCCGTTCCCTCTGTTCTTTCCCTTCAACACAGTGCGGATGTTTAGGTGATCAGAAAGATCTCTTTGAACCGTTAATCTTCCCTAGAAAATACGTCCTACCGATGTGACTGCCCGGAGGTCTCATTGTTATATTGCTAAGTTAGCTAAAACTTTTATTAAGGTGCATACTATAAGTAATATACATAGATAAATCAGAATAAAAGTGTCACTAATGCAAGGATTCCCAGCCAGAAAAGAAATTAATTCAACGTAGACGGAGAAGAGGGGAAAAAACTGTGCTGAATGCAAAGGAAAACAACATAATGGTTGTGTTGAATTCAAACTGACACCTGATTCTCAGAAGACCTTGGCGAGAGGAACATGATTACAAATTTGCCCTTCAGATGATCACTTGTCACATCACAACAGTCCAGAAATAGTCTGATCGCCAAAAATATATATAGAAAAACAAAGTACGCTACTTGTAAAGAGATATATAAACAAGGAAACTAAGTACAGCACAATGGCACAACAACTGATTTCCACAATTTTGAGATCTTGTTGCAACAATCCAGGAAAATCGTATAAAATATGAGGTAGCTGTATGATATTCAAACCGATGCAAAAAAGAGATAAGAAATACTTACACGGAAAAAAAGCTGGAAATATCATACCTACTGAACCAAAGCACCTGCAACGAGATGCGCATCGCCACAGACACAAAAGAAAAATAGGTCTTCCACAATAAATCAAAATGTTTTAGTGAACTGTAAATACTTTTTAATCAGACATGATTTATTTAAAGCATCCAAGAAAGAGAAGGAATAATCCTCAGAAAATTTTGAGGCTATAAATCCATAGGCGGACAGTTCAGACTAAGAAGAAATCAAGAGATCAAAACACTTCATACAGAGTCTCATCGACATTAGAAAGCGCAAATTATAATTTATGCCTATGAAATGGAGCGAGAAAAAAATTTAAAAATAGTCTAAAACGGGCAGGTATCACACAAAGAAACTCTCTTAACAGAGAAACTACACTGTAAAGTGTAACGCTCAATACTGATAAGCTGATCAGGAGTAAAAATCGAAGAAAGAAGTAGCTTAGTTTATAGCGAGAAAAGGGAAACGTAGTCATACCTTGAGAATTAAAGAGATAGGGGTTCAAGAAAATGTCAACGTAAATCTTTCAGTATCTGATAGCTTACGCAACAATTACAACCTCTACTTGAAAAAAAAAAAATTCTAAGCTAACAGAACAATTCATCGAAGTGACCGCTCTCGAGGTAATGATCAATCTGATGAACATTGATAGAGTTCGTGTAATTCACACTGATAGTAAGATAACGTTGGATTTATTACGAAAGCTGAAAACGATAGCTTCCTGCTAGAAAAACATGATGCAAAAGCAGCATTTTACAAAAGAACCACTGCCATATAGATTTCGGATGACTTAAAACTCACACACTGGTAACGGTCAATGAAATAATCGATAATCTAGCTGCGCATCTCGCTACAGCGTAAATACTGTTGAGTACGATGAAGAATAAATTAAGAGAAGAGACTGGAAACAAACGGGGGTTTAAGTGGCTTCGAATTAAAACCTAGACAAAAACAACCATATTTTCCTGCGATCCAGCAATGATCACGACTAAGCTGCCAGTATTACTGAAATTTACAATGATGCTAACACGACATGGATAAATTAGATTTAAATCATAAATTCACGACTTTTGTAATTGAATAATATTATGTGTTTCACGACATGATTGTAAATCTTGGAAACCTACACACTGAGGTGGGGAAAGTCATCGGGAAGCGATATGCACATATACAGATGGCTGTAGTATCGCGTACACAAGGATAACCGTCCCCCTGTGTCCGCAAGTGGCGTATACAAGATTCCATGTACATGTGGTACGGTCTACATTGGAACTACAAAGAGAAGTGTGAATACACTGTTGAAGGAACAGAAAAGTCTTTGCCGAATAGGGAAAACAGACAAGTCAGCCGATGGGGAACATGCTCTTCAGTCGGGTGATCACGTAGTGAAATTTTCGTAAATTGATGTTTTACGTACTATGACGAACTATTATCCACGGCTATATAGAGAAGCCATCGACATATATAAACATGGGGATAATTTTAACAGAAAAGAAGAAGCTATGACACTCAGCGATATATGGACAGTGGCGCTACAGAATAGATGAGGAGTTTTTATGTCTGATGTACTATAATCGATAGTTATATTTTATCCTGACAAGGTTTATCTCTGCTATCACGTGAAATCCAGACCACGCCCACTTTCCACGGTATTTAGGCCGTTCTTCGACTTCCGACTCGTCAGTTGGCAAGACTCAGCACAACCAGGAGCACTTCCAAAGATGCCCAACGTAGCTTTGGACGAAATGTCAGGAATAGAATAGTTCCATGGACCTCGGCCATACAACCCGGAAGAATTCTCAGCAGCTGAAACATCCGGTCATGAAAGCCTTCATTGTATGAATGCACCACGTCACCGAGCCACAATTGTCTGCGATTGGTTTCAAGAACATTCTGGACAGTTCGAGCAAATGATTTGACCACGCATCGGACATTTGTGAGACGTAATCGAGAGGTCAGCTCGTGCACAAAATTCTGCACCGGCAACACTTTCAAAATTACGGACGGCTGTAGAGGCAGCAGGGATCAGTATTTCTGCAGGGGACTTCAAACGACTCGAGTCCGAGCCACGTTTTGTTGCTGCTCTACGCCGGAAAAAGGATGTCCGATACTACATTAGGAGGTATCCCATGACTTACTGTCACCTCAGTGTATAGGCTAACAAATGTCAAACCGTAACTCATACAATCACTGATATAGTTATTAGACTGCATCTTACAAGATAATCCCACATATCAGTATCACAGTGTCCATTTGAACTTTAAGTATCTTTACCTCCTATTTCCCTGAAGACAAAGTATTTTTTTCTTTTTTTTTCTCCAAGACTGGATGCTACCCAACTTTATGTTGGAAAAGTAAAGTATTTACTTTAGTCACACAAGCTATTTTAGCACGGATTACTGTAAGAGTGTACGCATAATACTCTTTCTTAACTTCGAACCATGTAATAATAAAGTCCAGTGAAGCGCTTTAAACAAAAATAGTGATAGAATTAGCAACAAGATGAAATCACTGCGTACTTTTCATATTCCCAGCCAGGCTGACCCTCATTATTAACGATAACAATACTCAGAGTCTACTAAGAGACCATCATTATTTCCAGTTTTTGGTCAAGACAGAAAAGTTACCGAGAACGATAAATATATGAGCGTAATAAAAGGCCGACAGCCGAAAGCCGTAAACCAAATTTTACCTCAACGCATGAGTACATACTGCCACTACGAAGCGAAGCGTTGTGTTAGAAATGGTGTTCCCTAACACGGAAATATTGTCGGCAGCAGGCTGTAGAAGGCAGGGAGAGAATTAGACATTACGATAAGGTGGCTGTAAACAGTGAAAAACAAAGGCTTTGTGCTGTCTGTACGAAGGATACTGCACTAATTATTTGTTTGTGTGAAATTATTACTGAGCTCGACAGCAAATCGCAGCACTTTGAAGATAAATTTTATTTTACAAGTTGTATTTTCGACAGTCTCCCATTCGTCACTAATCTCTTCTGCATAATATTGGGCATAGTGCAAGATATCTCTTCAGTCACTATCGTTATATGTCTTCCCTCATAATTAAAAAATCGGCTTGAACATTTCACATGAGTCAGCGCCTTCTCAAGAAATACCGTTAAGTACGTTCAAAGTTTATAGTGAAGTTTTCTGCATGCACCGCAGCGTTTGTAATCGTGGTACTTTTTAAGATTTACTGTGAATCGAGCAAGACAAAATTCGACATCATCATCGTCAACCAATCGACATACAGTATCTGTTCAGAGATATCCGGACAATCTTAGGTAATAGGGAACTGACCAACGACCAATTGATGGCACCAGAAGCCTTCAGCTAAGTCAATTGCTACGACCTAGCAAGGCGCCATCACCAAGTTATATTGAGATGATAATACTGTATCAACAAGACCAATGTTCACCAATTATGGATTAAAGTTAAGTATTCCAGAAGCTACATACTTTTCTTTATAGCATTCATTACGTATCCTGTTTCAGACCTCACGCCAGCCTGCGTGAGTTTAAGCGCGTGCCTTTCGGCTTCCTCTCATTGTGTCTAGGCTGCCTTCCCTAGACACAACAAATTCTTTACGGACGAATGGAAAAACTGGTAGAAGCCGAACTCGGGGAAAATCAGTTTGGATTCCGTAGAAATTTGGGAACACGTGAGGCAGTACTAACCCTACGACTTATTTTAGAAGATAGAGTAAGGAAAGACAAACCTACGTTTCTAGCATTTGTAGACTTAGAGAAAGCTTTTGACAACGTTGACTGGAATATTCGTTTTTAAATTCTGAAGGTGGCAGTGGTAAAATACCGGTAGCGAAAGGCTATTCGCAATTTGTGCAGAAACCAGATGGAAGTTATGAGAGTCGAGGGGCATGAAAGAGAAGCAGTGGTTTGTAAGGGAGTGAGACAGGGTGGTAGCCTATCACCGATGTTATTCAATGTATATATTCTGCAAGTAGTAAAGGAAACAAAAGAAAAATTTGGAGTCACAATTAAAATCCATGGAGAAGAAACGAAAACTTTGAGTTGGCCGATGACGTAATTCTGGTAATTCTGTCATAGACAGCAAAGGACCTGGAAAAGCAGTTGAACGGAATGGACAGTGTCTTGAAAGGAGGATGTAAGATGAACATCAACAACAGCAAAACGAGGATAATGGAATGTAGCCAAATGAAGTCACGTGGTGCTGAGGGGATTAGATTAGGAAATGAGACACTTAAAGAAGAAGATGAGTTTTGCTATTTAGGGGGCAAAATAACTTATGATGGTCGAAGAAGAGATGATATAAAATGTAGACTGGCAATGGCAAGTAAAGCGTTTCTGAAGAAGAGAAATCTGTTAACTTGTAGTAGAGATTTAAGTGTCAGGAAGTATTTTCTGGAAGTATTTGTATGGAGTGTAGCCATGTATGGGAGAGAAACATGGACAATAAACATTTTAGACAAGAAGAGAGTAGAAGCTTTCGAAATGTGGTGTTACAGAAGGACGCTGAAGATTAGATGGGTAGATCAGAAGGGAGTGAAGAGAATTGGGGAGAATAGGAAATAGTGGCACAACCTGACTAAAGGAAAGGACCGACAGGTAGGACACATACTGAGGCATCAAGGGATCAACAACTTAGTATTGGAGAGTATCGTGGAGGGTAAAAATCGTAGAGGTAGACCAAGAGATGGACACACGAAGCAGATTCTGAAGGATGTAGGTTGCAGTAGTTACTCAGAGATGAAGAAGCTTGCACAGGATAGAGTATCATGGAGAGCTGCATCAACAAGTCTCTGGACTGAAGACCACAACAACAACAATACAAATGACTGTGATCGGGTGTGCTTAATGACATTTTACAGTCAGTAAGATACTCGTTACCGAAGGAAAGTAGTGGGTTGGGTTGGGTCGTTTGGGGAAGGAGACCAGACAGCGAGGTCATCGGTCTCATCAGATTAAGGAAGGACGGGGAAGGAAGTTGGCCATGCTCATTTAAAGGAACCGTCCCGGCATTTGTCTGGAGCGATTTAGGGAAATCACGGAAAACCTAAATCAGGATGGCCGGATTCGGGATTGAACCGTCGTCCTCCCGAATTCGAGTCGAGTGAGCTAGCCACTCCGCCACCTCGCTCGGTGAAGGAAAATATTGCCGGTTAGTAGGAGGAAAATGTTCAACATACCCTCCTCAAGAAAAATCTATTCTAAACCTATTCTAAATCCCGATAATTTTTTAATTGGTGGAATATAGTGCAATTGCTCACGATCCACACCGGGGGGAGTGCCATGTAATATTCAATACAAAAAAGTTCTGACTAGCAAAAATAATTAAACAGTCGCCAGCCCACCAGGGCAATGATTATGCAAAATCCTAGGAAAGTTAGTGGCAAAGAAAATTAAGCAAATAATCACTGGCGTAGTAACAGAAGGTTGTCACACTTTTCCACAACACTTCATGAGAAAATAAATGAATCAGACAACACTGAGCTTGTAGTAACTTATTCTGAAATACTTTATTTTGAAAGTAAAGTTAAATAAAGTTACTGGTTGAATAAATGACTGGCTGTAACCGAAACTTCGTACGTAAATGATAACTTTCAGTAACCTCAACGCATCATAATACAAAATTTGGAAAGAAAGCAACCAGATTACTTTTAATTATTGATAGATTGAATCGAATTTACTTGAAGCGGATGAGCAACTAATTTTACTTTTAACATAAGAACAATAAAGTACGTACCAAGCCAGCAGAAGTCTCTCGATGAGCTAAATACAGAAAAAATGAAATTGCGCAGTTATTAGTTTTTCCAGTGAAATTTTACGTTACTTTAAGTCATTGAAGTTAATACTCAGAATTGCACATTCTTTAAGCCTCTGTTGTACAGTACAAGAATGGACTGTTATTGAAGCAACAGAGTTAGACTGAAACTGGTGATTAGCAAACAAAGAAAACTGGCAGTAAATAGTTGATCAATTTTCTTATTTTTACGACACTCTGTCATTGTTGGAAAGGAAAGGGACACAGCTTGGTAATAATAGCTGAGGACAACGACAACACAGGTGTCCTACAAGTTTTAACTATTGCAGGTTATTATTAGTTGAAAGTTAGTCAAATTTTGTGAAAGAAATGCCACTGGGTAATGCCTGCACAACATTAGATATACTATGTCAGTTAACAGCTTTACGATGTTGTAGCTGTGCGAACGACGACGACAATGCTAAGCTGCTACTGTTGCTGGTTGAGAACCACGAGTCGTCTCCAGAGCCACGGACAATTATGGGACAGGAAACAGAACTGTAGCTACCCCCGCCTGTCCACTCCTACGGTGCTCTCAATACGCGCGTTTGCCAAGTCGGTGCGCATACACTGGCGCGATCATAGCACACCGCGTCTGCCGCAGCGCCCAACAAGCACTTCCGCACTCTTTCATCACTCAAGCTGCTCTGCCTCCTCTCTGCTCAAAGCGCGACAGAGATTCTCCATACGCAAAGATAAACAACGGCACAGCTACTGTCATTTCGCCGTAGCTAGCAATATAAAGTTTCCTTTGCTATTACACAGCAATTTACAATATTTACATTATAATTACAATCAGTTATATACATTCAGAAATAAATAAATTATTACATCCAGTACATATTAAAAATGGTTTCTGTAAGAAAGCGTACATATTCAGAAGTTTTCAACAGATCTATGTCTACGTGTAACTGATTACTCTAATATTCACAATAAAGTGCCTGGTGGAGGGTTCAATGAACCATCTTCATGCTGTCTCTCTACCGTTCTATTCTCGAACGGCACGCGGGAAAAACGAGCACTTCAATTTTTCTGTGCGAGCCCTGATTTCTCTTATTTTACCGTGACTATCATTTCTGCCTATGTAGGTGGGTGCCAACAGAATGTTTTGGCAATCGGAGGAGAAAACTGGTGATTGAAATTTCATGAGAAGATCCCGTCGCAACAAAAAACGTCTTTGTTTTAATGATTGCCACTCGAACTCACGTATCATGAGTGTGACACTATCTCTCCTATTTCGCGATAATACAAAACGAGCCGCCCTTTTTTGTACTTTTTCAATGTCATCCGTCGGTCCCACCTCATGCGGATTCCACTCCACACAGTAATACTCCAGAATAGGGCGGACAAGCGTGGTATAAGCAGTCTCTTTAGTAGACCTGTTGCACCTTCTAAGTGTTCTGCCAATGAATCGCAGTCTTTGGTTTGCTCTACCAAAGATGTTATCTATGTGAACGCTCCAATTTAGGTTGTTTGGAATTGTAATCCCTAAGTTTTTAGGTGAATTTACAGCCTTCAGATTTGTGTGACATATCGCGTAATCGAAATTTAGCTGATTTCTTTTAGTACTCACGTGAATAACTTCACACTTTTCCTTATTCAGGGTCAATTGCCACTTTTCGCACTATACAGATATCTTGCCTAAGTCATTTTGCAAGTCGTTTTGATCATCTGATGACTTTACAAGCCGGTAAATGGTTCGAATGGTTCAAATCGCCCTGAGCACTATGGGACTTAACATCTGTGGTCATCAGTCCCCGAGAACTTAGAACTACTTAAACCTAACTAACCTAAGGACATCACACACATTCATGCACGAGGCAGGATTCGAACCTGCGACCGTAGCGGTCACGCGGTTCCAGATTGAAGCGCCTAGAACCGCACGGCCACACCGGCCGGCGTACAAGACGGTAAATGACAGCATCATGTGCAAACAATCTAAGACCGGTACTGAGATTGTCTCCTGTGTCATTAATATAGATCAGGAACAATAGAGGGCCTATAACACTTCCTTGGGGCACGCTGGATATTACTTCTGTTTTACTCGATGATTTTGCGTCTATTACTATGAGCTGTGACCTTTCTGAGAGGGAATCACGAATCCAGTCGCACAACTGAGGCGATACTTCGTAGGCACGCAGTTTGGTTAGAAGACGCTTGTGAGGAACAGTGTCGAAAGCCTTCTGGAAATCTAAAAACATGGAATCAATTTGACATCCCCTGTCGATAGCACTTATTGCTTCATGAGTATAAAGAGCTAGCTGTGTTTCACAAGAACGATATTTTCCAAAACCGTGCTGACTATGTGTCAATAAATCGTTTTCTTAAGTGGCGAGTTTTTTTTTTTTTTTAATTTTGCAGAAGCTATTTTATCTGCACTTAGGTGTTACAAGCTCTAATCACTGTTATGTTCGTCCTTCACGAAGACTTGCTTGTTTTCAGCCGACCTGGTAGATCTTGCGAGTGCTCCCAGTTCATCCCCTTGTCGGACAATATAACCACAGTCGGCGCACAGGGAACTCTGCGGCCTCCCAGACTCTCTCACAGTCACTGCTGCCCCAAACGTGTGCCCCAGATCTGTCTTCCGTCCCTCGTTTCAAGTCGCGTTGTGTCCCTGTGGAAGCTTGGGTCCCTTTGGAACTCCAACCGCGGTCTCCGAATCGATAAAAATGCGTCCAGCTGGCCAGCCATACCTCATTCCTGGCTCAGGTACTCGCTTCGATGTCTTTCCAAAGCTCGCCAAGACCCTTTTCTTCTAAATATACGACGAATCTTTTTGCTGCAGTGGGGTCCACAGCCAAAACGATTTTTTCTGAATCACAGAACTCTACCGCAATGGTTGTTATTTGCGTAGAATATCCTGTAGATTTGTATTTTCCGCTGTTGTCCAGTTTCAACTGTCTAGAAACTTTCAGGTGTGCTGTATACGAAAAAAAAATGTAAGTAATGTTACCATATCTGGCGTACTTCGAACACTTAGGTTTAGGTGACTATAGATTTATGTTGTACTTCAACAACAGGAGCTATAAGATTTTTGCACTAGCTGTAGCTTAATGCGGCAAAAATCTCCATAGTGAATACTAAAAACAGGTTCTAGATCTTCAGAGCCCCACACTTGACCACTTCTTACTGATGTAAATAGTGGAAAATACCCTCTATTAGCCATGGTGTTTGCAATCGACGTATATTCCAAAACTACAAAACCTGACTGCTGAGATGGGGATTTGACCATATCTCTCCCTGTTTTCTATTTTTAGTTTTCTTTTACTGTATTTTAGTCACAGCTTTACCCTAACCGATCAGAGGCCGGGCCAACTGTGAAAGCAGCCATATCATTTACCAGTCTTTTATATTGGTATGATTACCAACCGGCTGTCTACCAGGATGAATGGCCACTTCCAAACTGTGGCCAAGAGCAAAGGGGAACACCTTGTGGAAGAACATGCAGCTGAACATAACACTCTTGATTTCAATGGCTGCTCCACTACCCCAGCCATTTGGATCCTCCCCTCCACCACAAACTTTTCTGAACTGCGCAGATGGGAGGTAACCTTACAACACATTCTCCGCTCCCGTAATTTTCCCGGCCTCAACCTACTGTAACTACTGTCCCCATACACTCCAGGCAACAGTTTCCACCCTCTCTGTCCTATCAACTCCTCCACAGTCTCGTCTCCCACCCTGGTTATTTGTCGCTCTCTGCCAACGCATAGATATAGAACCTATACTTAAAGGATCGAATCTGCCCTTACTCTTCTTTCCTGCAGTGCAGCAGCATCGCTGAGGGCTATGCCCAATGGTTCTAGAAGGAAGAGATTGGCGCCCAGAGATCGTTTGTCGTGAAGGAGTGAATCATTCGTGCCAGAGAAAGTCTGCAGAGAAGTTACCGATTGATCGCACATCCCGCTATCGCATATAAAAGTGTAGTATTTCATGGAAAGATTACAGAGAATCACTCCAGATTCATTGCGGGAGTACGACGCGTATGTGTGTGAGCAAAAAATGGTTCAAATGGCTCTGAGCACTATGGAACTTAGCATTTATGGTAATCAGTCCCCTAGAACGTAGAACTACTTAAACCTAACTAACCTAAGGACATCACACAACACCCAGTCATCACGAGGCAGAGAAAATCCCTGACCCCGGCGGGAATCGAACCCGGGAACCCGGGCGCGTATGTGAGCAAAGTGATAACGTTGCGGCTCATGGTTAATTTCGTACCTGGGAGGTGTTGCATGATTAAATGGCGATCGGACAGTAAGGAATCAATAATAGTGAACTCCTATATCCTCATGATAGATGTGTGACTGTAATTTAGTGTGAGTGCGCCCAGAACAAGTAGAGGCGTGATACTTGAAAGTAAACTGAAATAAAGTAACTTGTCATACAAAAGTGTTGACATATTTTCCACTTTTTCATCATTATTAGAATATTTTCGAAGGAACGTAATTCTAAAACAATATGGGAGAGTGGGTAGGGCATGCACTGTAGGCTCATGGTCAAAACTTTAGTTTTTGGTGCAAGTATCTAGGGAGTAAGTTCGCCCCCCAAAACTGGCTACATATGATACCTAATTTTCCAACGAGACAGATTATACCAAGTGATAATGAACCATAAATCAATAAATAGTACGGGGGGTGGTTACAATTTCTTCAGTTTTTCTGCTTAGTCAATATATGTTCAGATGTATATGTGACTGTAGGCTTTCCAGGCGTAAACTGTTGATGAAGGTTTTTCGGGTCTCCAGCCGGGTGGTAGCGTTGATATACCGCAACGTTTCGGGCAGTGCCATACTACCCATTTTCTGGCGAAGATGGGTACCACCCACGCTACCACCCGGTTGGACACCCGAGAAACCTCCATCAATATTTTCAAATGTGTGTGACTTGCTAAGGGACCAAACTGCTGAGATCATCGGTCCCTAGACTTACACACTACTTGAACTAACTTATGCTAAGAACAACACACACACCCATGCCCGAGGGAGGATTCGAACCACCGGCGGGAGGGGCCGCGCAGTCCGTGACATGACGCCTAAAACCGCGCGGCCACTCCGCGTGGCTTGTCAATATATCTTTTATATTAAGTACTAATAGACAATTCCGACAGATATGTCATTCTTTCAGTAGTTATTGTTTTATCAAACTGCACTGTATCCACAAATTAAGAATGAATGCAATATATATACCTGTACATAATACAGAAGAGGACGGCCAATGGCGTTCCCCAAGGTAGTGTTATGGGCCCTTTGCTGTTCCTTATCTATATAAACTATTTGGGAGACAATCTGAGCAGCCGTCTTAGGTTATTTGTAGATGACGCTGTTGTTCATCGACCAACTATGTTGGTAGTAATGATCCACTTTGCAAACCCATACTGGTCCAGACTGTTTACCAATTACGTTTTTTCGGAGTATGCTGATGCATTATCTCCATACTTAACAATCATATCCAACCCTTCGTTCGACGAAAGATCCGTACCCAAAAACTAGAAACTTGCACATGTGACACCAATATTAAGGAAAGGTAGCAGCAGTAATTCCCTAAATTACAGACCGATATCGTTAACGTCGATATGCAGCAGGGTTTTGGAACATATATTGTGTTCAAACATTATGAATTACCTCGAAGAAAACTGTCTATTGATACACAGTCAGCAGGGATTTAGAAAACATCGTTCCTATGAAATACAACCAGCTCTTTATCCACATGAAGTGCTGAGTGCTATTGGCAAGGGATTTCAGATCTATTCCGTATTTCTGTATTTCCGGAAGGCTTTTGACACTGTACCACACTAGCGGCTTGTAGTGAAATTACGTGCTTATGGAATATCGTCTCAGTTATGTGACTGGATTTGTGACTTCCTGTCAGAGAGGTCACAGTTCGTAGTAATTGAAGGAAAGCCATCGAGTAAAACAGAAGTAATTTCTGGCGTTCCCCATGGTAGTGTTATGGGCCCTTTGCTGTTCCTTATCTATATAAACTATTTGGGAGACAATCTGAGCAGCCGTCTTAGGTTATTTGCAGATGACGCTGTTGTTCATCAACTAATAAATTCATCAGAAGATCAAAAGAAATTGCAAAACGATTTGGAAAAGATATCTGTATGGTGCGAAAATTGGCAGTTGACCCTAAATAACGGAAAGTGTGAGGTCATCCACATGAGCGCTAAAAGGAACTCATTAAGCTTCGGTTACACGATAAATCAGTCTAATCTAAAAGCCGTAAATTCATCTAAATACGTAGGTATTACAATTATGAACAACTTAAATTGGAAGGAACACATAGAAAATGTTGTGGCTAACCAAAGGCTGCGATTTACTGGCAGGACACTTAGAAAATGTAACAGACCTACTAAGGAGACTGCCTAAACTACGCTTGTCCATCCTCTTTTAGAATACTGGTGCGCGGTGTGGGATGCTAACCAGATAGGACTGACGGAGTGCATCGAAAAAGTTCAAAGAAGGGCGGCACGTCTTGTTCAGAATGGTTCAAATGGCTCTGAGCACTATGAGACTTAACTTCTGAGGACATCAGTCCCCTAGAACTTAGAACTACTTAAACCTAACTAACCTAAGGACAGCACACACATCCATGCCCGAGGCAGGATTCGAACCTGCGACCGTAGCGGTCGCACGGTTCCAGACTGAAGCGCCCAGAACCGCTCGGCCACTCCTGACGGCGGCATGTTTTGTATTATCGCGAAATATGGGAGAGAGTGTCACAGAAATGATACAGGATTTGGGCTGGACATCGTTAAAAGAAAGGCGCTTTTCGTTGCGACGGAATCTTCTCACGAAATTCCAATCACCAACTTTCTCCTCCGAATGCGAAAATATTTTGTTGACACCGAACTACATAGGGAGAAATGATCACCACGATAAAATAAGGGAAAGCAGAGCTCGTACGGAATGAAATAGATGTTCGTTCTTTACGCGTGCTACACTACATTGGAATAACAGAGAATTGTGAAGGTTTTTCGATGAACCCTCTGCCAGGCACTTAAATGTGATTTGCAGAGTATCCATGTAGATGTAGATATAGATGTAGGTGACGCGAGAGGAGCAGCACAGCGCAATAAAATTCTGTATTCGTTTAAACCACACAGCCACTGAAGGTTCAGCAAGGGTACGGTGAACATACAGTATCTAATCAAACATTGTTTAGTTGGTTCAAGGTTTTCGGAGGCGGCCGACTTGTCTGTGTTAAGCACGGAGGGCCTGGTATTTTGTCTTCTGCTCTGACTGTGGTCATCAACGCAGCTGCTCTGAATGTCCGTGAGGATCGGTAGACAACAATGCGTAACCTCAGTGGAGCGATGAGAATTTCGTATGTATTTACGATGTGATAATCTCCATATCACCCGTTTTTGCGCTCGTGGGGTGCCACTTCTGTTGACTCCCGTGCAAAAGGCTGTGCGAAAGGAGGCAGGCTGTGAGGTGCTGCGTCTCTTTGCTGATGAAGGGACTCACTTCTGGAATCGATTATCACCTGTTATGAGTCATGGCTACATCATTATGATTCTTAAAGAAAATGAGCCTTCAAAGCGCGGAAATCGCCACCTTCCCAACACACACAAAAAAAAGTGACAGTTGTTCCATCTGAAGGGGAAAGTGATGGTGATTACATATTTTGATTGTCATGGAATGATTTACCAGCGTGCAGTTCCCCCTCACACTACTGTTACAGCAGTGTACAACACGTCAGTATTGGCTAAACTGACGAAGCACACTGCAAGGAAACGAAAAGAGCTTCCTCGTACTGTTTGACAACTTCATAATGACAAAGAGCGGCCTCACATCGAAAATCAAGTCATGCAGTTTCAGGCTCATTTCAACATTACCAGTGTACCTGGTCCACCGTATAGCCTCAATCTTGCGTCCTGTGACTTTTTTTTCATTCCAGTCTCTAAGGGAAAAACTACGGATCACTCGATTTCAGAACTCTGAAGCAGTGCTCAATACTCTGAAAAAGAGTTTGTAAGCCTAGAAATGAAGTACTAACCATCTGTGAAAAAGTCAATCTGAGTCTTTGTTGATCATCCCCCGTGCAAAAAGGTGTACATGTCTAATAAGTGAGTTCTCAAGGAACTCTTCAGATCCTTTAGGCTGCAATTGCCTGGCTTTTCCTAACTGCCAACTACCTTCCTGGAAGGTATCTCTGGCCTTCTGGCATCATTCTTCAAACCAATGAGCCTGTTCAACGGCCACCGCAGTCTTGTTGAACACCATTAATTGCAAACTGAAAAGCGTTGCCTTAAAATTAACCTGGTCCAAAATTACTCCTGTACAGGGAGACTGATAATGTGTAATTCCCCTCTCGCTCTCGCCTCGGGACCACACGTAAGATCCGGAGACAACGGTTATTTTAATTTATAACTCAATTCCGTATCAAAAGTATCACATAGTGCCGGACAAAACCGTCAGTTTCTTAATGAAATTGCGTGTGATTGCAAGACGGCTCTGTGAAACGTGAACTCTGTACCACATTCCCTGGTGGGTCCTAAGGTACCGACGGACCGCCGTGTCATCCTAGGTCAATGGCGTGATTGGGTGCGGTGTAGGGGTGTGAGGTCTGTATACATCTCTCCCAGCCGTTGTTCGTCTTAGTACCTAGATTCGACATCTCCTTTGGGAACTAAATGTGCTCTGTACGATACTGTACGCATGTTCGAAGGAACATTCCATCGTACTTCTGAACACAGGCACTGCTATATCGTATTTATTCGTCGACACCTGGCAAGCGACTTTCAAGTAAAATGTCTCTGCTGTACCGGAATCTACATAATGAATGTACGAGTGCAGGTTGTAGACTCATAATTGATGGCATTTGAAATTTGGAGCTGGCCGCTAAGCGTGCTCGGATAGTTTAACGGTAAGGCGACGTCTCGCGATAAGCGGGAAATCCGGCTTCGAGTACCGGTCTGGCACTAATTTTCGTTGTCGTGATGTTTGCAACTGCGAATACATTTAATGTGAATATGCTATTTCCAGAACTTAAGTAGTAATTAGCCTGACTCCATCCCTACATAATAAAAGCAAAATTGCTAAATATCTATCGAAACATCATCGAAATGTGCCTGACGAAACTTAAAAGATACTGTCGGTATGTGGATGAAGAAAATTTCTTCGTGTGATTGCCTTCTACATCAGTGAAGCTGCTCAAATAGAGCTGGGCTGCCGCAAGATAAATCGTTGCGCTCTGAGGAGAATCTGTATCGAACGGCGCAGGAAATTGGCCGTGGAAACTGCGCCAGGAACAATACTGTCTGGACGGCACGGCACCGCTGCAGAAGGCTCGGCGCTGATTGGTGGTTTGGGGTGCCGCGGATGACCCACTGGCGCGCGCTCATATCCGGCGCTGAGATTAGCTGCTCGCCAGGTGAACGGAAACCGATAAAATTTAATCGCCGTTCAGTGCACGCGGCTTTCAGAAGATGCGTCTGGAGCAGGGGATTTACTTCCTCTAAAACAGGCCACGATTTCGAACAAGGCACAGTACAAGTTAGGAAGACTCAGTAATCTCCACGTGCTAAACGTTTCTTTCACCAAAAAAATGTTCAAATGTGTGTGAAATCTTATGGGACTTAACTGCTAAGGTCATCAGTCCCTAAGCTTACACATTACTTAAGGACAAACACACACACCCATGCCCGAGGGAGGACTCGAACCTCCGCCGGGACCAGCCGCACTGTCCATGACTGCAGCGCATAGACCGTCCGGCTAATCCCGCGCAGCGGGTTTCTTTCACCTAATACCAGTCCAAACCATACGAGCAAAATTGTGACGTAACCACAACTACTCCTCTTGTAGTAAAAATTAGCTTCTGTGACAAGAAATGCTTTCAGTTTTGTTTTACATCTTCAGGCACGTTAGTGAATACCGGTAAACTCCTTATTTTGAAGGAATAGAACTCTCACGTATGAAACAGTTTCGGGTGTCGAACTACTTTACAAATGAGTTAATGTGTTAAATATGTTGCGTTTAAGCATGTAAGCTAGGCAAGGCTTGAATTATGCTTACAGTTTGTTGGAAGTCGCCAAGTGCTCTTATTATGAAACACTGGGTGAATATAAACTGGGTAATTTGTGCTCAATTTTAAGCAAAAGATAGATTTTCACGAAACTCGATGTCTATGAAGTCGTATCTGTTGAATTGTGTTTTATAATTTTGCACGTACATTCAGTGATATATGTTGATACTGTCTGCAAAGTGTGTCGTGTATAGAGATAGTCGCAAACATGTAGTAAATAAACACGGAACGCCTGATGCTGAAGTTCGACTTCATTACCAAGCGTAAATGCAGTGAGTGATAATCTTTTTCCTTTCACCATTTTTTGATGGGTGTCAGTGAGAAAAACCTTCATAAAGGTTTGAAATTATTTGTAATCGTTACTAGAAGTCGCTAAGTGCTCTCTTTTTCAAATAACGGGCGAAAGAAGTACGTGTGTTTGCACGCCGTTAGGAACGTTCCCTCAAGACAGTTTGTAACAGTAATACTTTTTGTATTGCGTTAAACTTTTACCTTAAAACTATATCTTTTTATGAGTAGATTATGACAGCATTATAAAATTTTAAATTTAGTCAACTATGACTGAAAGTAGAACTGGTACCAGATTCTGGGATACCGATTTAGTGCCAAAGAAACTGGTACAGGCATACGTATTCAAGTACAGAGATATATAAACAGGCAGAATACGCCGCTGTGGTAGGAAACGTCTATATAGCACAAAAAGTGTCTGGCGCAGGTGTTAGATCGGTTACTGCTGCTACGATGATAGATTATCAAGAGTTAAGAGAATTTGAACGTAGTGTTATAGTCGGCGCACGAGCGATAGGACGTAGCATCTCCGATGTAGCGATGAAGTAGAAACCTTCCCGTACGACGATTTCACAAGTGCACCGTGAATATGAGGAATCTGGTAAAACATCAGATCTATGATATTGCTGCAGCTGGTAAAAGATCCTGCAAGAACGGGACCAACGACGACCGAAGGCAAACGTTCAGCGAGACAGAAGTGCAACCTTTCCGTGAACTGCTGCAGATTTAAATACTGGACTATCAAAAAGTGTCAGCGTGCGTACCATTCAACGAAACATCACCGGTATGCGCTTTCGGAGCCAAAGGCCCACTCCTGTACCCTTGATGACTGCACGACACAAAAGTTTACGCCTCGCCTAGGCCCGTCAACACCTAGATTGGAGTGTAGATGACTGAAAACATGTTGACTTGTCGGACGAATCTCGTTTCAAATTGTATCGAGCGGATGGACGTGTACAGGTATGGAGACAACCTCATGAATCCATGAACCCTGCATGTCAGCAGGGAACTGTTCAAGCTGGTGGAGGCTCTGTAATGGTGTGGGGAGTATGTAGATGGAGTGATTTGGGATCCCTGATACGTCTAGATACGACTCTGACAGGTTAACCATACGTAAGAATCCTGTCTGATCACTCGCATCCATTCATGTCCATTGTGCAATTCCAGCAGGACAATGCGACACCCCACAGGTACAGAATTGGTACACAGTGGCTGCAGGAACACTCTTCTGAGCTTAAACACTTTCGCTGGGCACCAAACTCTATATGAATATTATTGAGCATATCTGGGATGCTTTGCTAAGTGCTGTTCAGAAGAGATCTCCACCCCCTCGCGTTCTTACGGATTTGTGAACAGTCCTGCAGGATTCATGGTGTCACTTCCCTCCAGCACTACTTCAGACATTAGTTGAGTCCATGCCACATCGTATTACATCACTTCTGCTTGCTCACGTTTGCCCTACAAAATATTAGGCAGGTGTACCAGTTTCTTTGGCTCTTCATTATATATATCCCCCTAAGAGCCGTCAGGCGCATTTTCTCAGGTGCTTCGTCAGGTATGTGCAATTTAGTATTTGCTGTGCGTATTACGAGTCAGCCCAAAATAATGTTGCTGCACTACAGTCGCACCACTGATTGCTGCTGCTATGCAGCAGCAGCGCGTCTCAGTCGCTACCGGAGTACTGGTAATTCTTGGTGTTTAACTGCCATGTTGATACATATCGATAACATGAATATCGTGCTGGACTAATTTGTGGTCACTCTATCCAATGGGTACATAAAATTCTACTTTAAAAATAATTTTGTTCGTAATGGGAAAGAGACCGACGCTTTCAGTCCACACTAGATGTCTCATGAAAGACGTGATAAGCAGGGTTTGTTTTGGTTGACTCCAGCTGCACATTGCAGATCTAACATAATTTTGTTGTATCTACTGAAATTGTAGAACCTCCTTTTTCAGTACACACACCTATTATATAGGCTGTCGCATAGTCAGTTATGACTCGATGTAAAAATTACGACTACGGGCAAGTTTTGTAATTATTTAAGTACTGCAACGTGTATGTAATGAAGAAAAAGTATGTAAACATGTCATTGTAATTGCGTACTGTAGTCAAAACTCGGCCTCTCTCGCTTCCCCTGCCCCACCCATACACACGTACTTCCCTGTTTTGCCTAATTTGCGTCTCTTGATGCCTCGTTCTTTTAATCAAGTTGTGCCACAAATTCAGTTGCTCCCCGATTCCATTGTGTACCTCTTTCCATTAGTTATACTATTGCCGGCCGCGGTGGTCTCGCGGTTCTAGGTGCGCAGTCCGGAACCGTGCGACTGCTATGGTCGCAGGTTCGAATCCTGCCTCGGGCATGGATGTGTGTGATGTCCTTAGGTTAGTTAGGTATAAGTAGTTCTAAGTTCTAGGGGACTGATGACCACAGCAGTTGAGTCCCATAGTGCTCAGAGCCATTTGAACCATTTTTAGTTATACTATTTACCTGTCTAATCTTCGGTATTAATCTATAGCATTCAAATGTATATTACACACATTATAGTACTCATGACTACAGCTGTACGGGGTGATTTCGTGATGATGTTTCAAACTTACGGGGTGATGAAGAAGGACAAATATATCGATGGAGGTAAGAGACCGTAGTGTGGAAACGGTGGAGTCGGAAGGTATAAGCCAGTGTCTACACAAGTTCCAATGTCTCTTTAATTTTCCTGTAGGCGGTATCTATCTTACCCCTAGTGAGATAGGCCTCTACATCCTTACATATGTCCTCTAGCCATCCCTGCTTAGCCATTTTGCACTTCCTGTCGATCTCATTTTTGAGACGTTTGTATTCCTTTTTGCCTGCTTCACTTACTGCATTTTTGTATTTTCTCCTTTCACCAATTAAATTCAATATTTCTTCTGTTACCCAAGGATTTCTAGTAGCCCTCGTCTTTTTACCTACTTGATCCTCTGTTGCCTTCACTACTTCATCCCTCAAAGCTACCCATTCTTCTTCTACTGTATTTATTTCCCCCATTCCTGTCAATTGCTCCCTTACGCTCTCCCTGAATCTCTGTACAACCTCTGGTTCTTTCAGTTTATCCAGGTCCGATCTCCTTAAATTCCCGCCTTTTTGCAGTTTCTTCAGTTTTAATCTACAGGCCATAACCAATAGATTGTGGTCAGAGTCCACATCTGCACCTGGAAATGTCTTACAATATAAAACCTGGTTCCTAAATCTCTGTCTTACCATTATATAATCTATCTGATACCTTTTAGTATCTCCAGGGTTCTTCCATGTATACAACCTTCTTTCATGATTCTTAAACCAAGTGTTAGTTATGATTATGTTGTGCTCTGTGCAAAATTCTACCAGGCGGCTTCCTCTTTCATTTCTTAGCCCCAATCCATATTCACCTACTATGTTTCCTTCTCTCCCTTTTCCTACACTCGAATTCCAGTCACCCATGACTATTAAATTTTCGTCTCCCTTCAGTACCTGAATAATTTCTTTTGTTTCATCATACATTTCTTCAATTTCTTCGTCATCTGCAGAGCTAGTTGGCATATAAACTTGTACTACTGTAGTAGGTGTGGGCTTCGTATCTATCTTGGCCACAATAATGCGTTCACTATGCTGTTTGTAGTAGCTTACCCGCATTCCTATTTTCCTATTCATTATTAAACCTACTCCTGCATTACCCCTATTTGATTTTGTGTTTATAACCCTGTAGTCACCTGACCAGAAGTCTTGTTCCTCCTGCCACCGAACTTCACTAATTCCCACTATATCTAACTTTAACTTATCCATTTCCCTTTTTAAATTTTCTAACCTACCTGCCCGATTAAGGGATCTGACATTCCACGCTCCGATCCGTAGAACGCCAGTTTTCTTTCTCCTGATAACGACATCCTCTTGAGTAGTCCCCGCCCGGAGATCCGAATGGGGGACTATTTTACCTCCGGAATATTTTACCCAAGAGGACGCCATCATCATTTAATCATACAGTAAAGCTGCATGCCCTCGGGAAAAATTACGGCTGTAGTGTCCCCTTGCTTTCAGCCGTTCACAGTACCAGCACAGCAATGCCGTTTTGGTTATTGTTACAAGGCCAGATCAGTCAATCATCCAGACTGTTGCCCTTGCAACTACTAAAAAGGCTGCTGCCCCTCTTCAGGAACCACACGTTTGTTTGGCCTCTCAACAGATACCCCTCTGTTGTGGTTGCACCTACGGTACGGCTATCTGTATCGCTGAGGCACACAAGCCTCCCCACCAACGGCAAGGTCCATGGTTCATGGGGGGGGGGGGGGGGGAATTCAGTAAGAGTCCATTTACAAGGAACCACTTAGTAATTTTCTGAAAGACAGTATTGACAATTTCATCAGTTAATTCTTGTTTCTCAGGTGTGATTACTATACTTGTATCATCAGCAAAGAGAACTAACTTTGCCTCTTCATGAATATAGAATGTCAAGTCATTAATATATATATTAAGAACAACAAAGGACCCAAGACTGACCCTTGTGGAACCCTATTCTTGATAGTTCTTCAGTTTGAGGAATGTGCTGATCTTTGCATGTTATGAGAACTACATATTTCAAATTTCTGCACTCTTCCAGTTAGGTACGAATTAAACCAATTGTGCACTATCCCACAAATGCCACAATACTTGAGCTTGTCTAGCAGAATTTCATGATGTACACAATCAAAAGCCTTTGAGAGATCACAAAAAATCCCAATGGGTGGTGTTTGGTTATTCAGATCATTCAAAATTTGATTGGTGAAAGCATATATGGCATTTTCTGTTGAAAAACCTTTCTGGAAACCAAACTGACACTTTGTTAGTACTTCATTTTTACAGATATGTGAAGCTACTCTTGAAAATATTACTTTCTCAAAAATTTTGGATAAAGCTGTTAGAAGGGAGATTGGACGGTAATTGTTGACATCAGATCTATCCCCTTTTTATGCAAAGGTATAACAATAGCATATTTCAGTCTATCAGGGAAAATGCCCTGTTCCAGAGAGCTATTACACAGCTGGCTGAGAATCTTACTTATCTGTTGAGAACAAGCTTTTAATATTTTGCTGGAAATGCCATCAATTCCATGTGAGTTTTTGCTTTTAAGCAAGTTTATTATTTTCCTAATTTCAGAGGGAGAAGTGGGTGAGATTTCAATTGTATCAAATTGCATAGGTATGGCCTCTTCCATTAACAGCCTAGCATCTTCTAATGAACACCTAGATCCTACTATATCCACAACATTTAGAAAATGATTATTAAAAATATTTTCAACTTCTGACTTTTTGTTCATAAAGTTTTCATTCAATTTTATGGTAATACTGTCTTCCTCTGCTCTTGGTTGACCTGTTTCTCTTTTAATAATATTCCAAATTGTTTTAATTTTATTATCAGAGTTGCTGATTTCAGACATGATACACATACTCCTGGATTTTTCAATAACTTTTCTTAATATAACACAGTAGTTTTTATAATGTTTGATAGTTTCTGGGTCACTACTCTTTCTTGCTGTCAGATACATTTCCCTTTTCCGGTTACAAGATATTTTTATACCCTTAGTAAGCCATGGTTTGTTACAAGGTTTCTTACGAGTATATTTAACTATTTTCTTGGGGAAGCAGTTTTCAAATGCATTTACAAAAATGTCATGAAATAAATTATATTTTGAATTGGCATCAGGTTCACGGTACACCTCATCCCTGTCTAAGTGCTGTAGGCTTTCCCTGAAATTTGCAATTGTTAAATCGTTGACTGAACGTACTACTTTGGAGGACTGTTTAGTATTGCTGAATGGCCCCCGTTGTCCAATGCATCATTTGTTCCACAAACTTTCCAGTACTGTCATACTTTCGGAGTTATTCTAGGTGGCAATAGTTAGTGACTCACCCTGTATACACGTCACTTTGGTGTGAAGGACTAATATGCCATGCCGTATTTAGTACATGTATTTTAAGTATATGTTGCAGAAGCTGGTTGGTTGATTTGGGGGCGGGTACCAAACGGCAAGGTCATCGGTCCCATCGGATTAGGGACTCCTGAATGGGAGTCCAGTGTGCTAACCATTGCGCCACCTCTGTCAGTTTGCAGACTTTGTGTAAATTATTACATTCTTACATGTTTTTGCCACAGATAGCTGCCACACGACCAAGAGGGGCACAAATCTGAATGGATTTTGTATTAATGTGTTAAAATTTGGGAGCACTATTAACAACATTTTACGTTACTTGATGTATTATCGTATATTTCGCACACCTTTACATTTTGCCTGATGACGAAATTATACACGTGATAAGCAAGAAGGTGGGAATTTAAGGAGATGGGACATGGATAAACTGAGTAAACCAGCGGTTGTACTGAGTTTCAGAGACAGGATAAGGGAACAGTTGGCAGGAATGGGGGAAAGAAATACAGTAGAAGAAGAATGGGTAGCTTTGAGGGATGAAGTAGTGAAGGCAGCAGAGGAATAAGTAGGTAAAAAGACGAGGGCTAGTAGAAATTCCTGGATAACAGAAGATATATTGAATGTAATTGATGAAAGGAGAAAATATAAAAATGCAGTAAATGAAGCAGGCAAAAAGGAATACAAACGTCTCAAAAATGAGATTGACAGGAAGTGCAAAGTGGCTAAGCAGGGATAGCTAGAGGACAAATGTAAGGAGGTAGAGGCTTATCTCACTAGGGGTAAGATAGATACTGCGTATAGGAAAATTAAAGAGACCTTTGGAGAAAAGAGAACAACTTGTATGAATATCAAGAACTCAGATGGAAACCCAGTTCTAAGCAAAGAAAGGAAAGCAGAAAGGTGGCAGGAGTATATAGAGGGTCTATACAAGGGCGAGGTGCTTGAGGACAATATTATGGAAATGGAAGAGGATGTAGATGAAGATGAAATGGGAGATACGATACTGCGTGAAGAGTTTGACAGAGCACTGAAAGACCTGAGTCGAAACAAGGCCCCCGGAGTAGACAACATTCCATTAGAACTACTGACAGCCTTGGGAGAGCCAGCCCTGACAAAACTCTACCATCTGGTGAGCAAGATGTATGAGACAGACGAAATACCCTCAGACTTCAAGAAGAATATAATAATTCCAATCCCAAAGAAAGCAGGTGTTGACAGACGTGAAAATTACCAAACTATCAGTTTAATAAGTCACAGCTGCAAAATACTAACACGAATTCTTTACAGACGAATGGAAAAACTAGTAGAAGCCAACCTTGGGGAAGATCAGTTTGGATTCCGTAGAAACACTGGAACACGTGAGGCAATACTGACCTTACGACTTATCTTAGAAGAAAGATTAAGGAAAGGCAAACCTACGTTTCTAGTATTTGTAGACTTAAAGCTTTTGACAATGTTGATTGGAATACTCTCTTTCAAATTCTGAAGGTGGCAGGGGTAAAATACAGGGAGGGAAAGGCTATTTACAATTTGTACAGAAAGCAGATGGCAGTTATAAGGGTCGAGGGGTATGAAAGGGAAACAGTGGTTGGGAAAGGAGTGAGACAGGGTTGTAGCCTATCCCCGATGTTATTCAATCTGTATATTGAGCAAGCAATAAAGGAAACAAATGAAAAGTATGGAGTAGGGATTAAAATTCATGGAGAAGAAATAAAAACTTTGAGGTTCGCCGATGACATTGTAATTCTATCAGAGACAGCAAAGGACTTGGAAGAGCAGTTGAACGGAATGGATAGTGTCTTGAAAGGAGGGTGTAAGATGAACATCAACAAAAGCAAAACTAGGATAATGGAATGTAGTCTAATTAAGTCGGGTGTTGCTGAGGGAATTAGATTAGGAAATGAGACACTTAAAGTAGTAAAGGAGTTTTGCTATTTGGGGAGCAAAATAACTGATGATGGTCGAAGTAGAGAGGATATAAAATGTAGACTGGCAATGGCAAGGAAAGCGTTTCTGAAGAAGAGAAATTTGTTAACTTCGTGTATAGATTTAAATGTCAGGAAGTCGTTTCTGAAAGTATTTGTATGGAGGGTAGCCATGTATGGAAGTGAAACGTGGACGATAAATAGTTTGGACAAGAAGAGAATAGAAGCTTTCGAAATGTGGTGCTACAGAATAATGCTGAAGATTAGATGGGTAGATCACATAACTAATGAGGAGGTATTGAATAGAATTGGGGAGAAGAGGAGCTTGTGGCACAACTTGACTAGAAGAAGGGATCGGTTGGTAGGACATGTTCGGAGACATCGAGGGATCACCAATTTAGTATTGCAGGGCAGCGTGGAGGGTAAAAATCGTAGAGGGAGACCAAGAGATGAATACACTAAGCAGATTCAGAAGGATGTAGGCTGCAGTAGGTAGTCGGAGATGAAGAAGCTTGCACAGGATAGGGTAGCATGGAGAGCTGCATCAAACCAGTCTCAGGACTGAAGACCACAACAACACAACAACAACAACAAGCGTAGACTAAGCTTATTGTAAGCTTATTGACTGATTTTCCATCATATTAATATATACATATGACATTATAATGCTAATGTATAGTTTGCCCAATGAACTATGTGATGTGGCAGCGGAAAGGAAATAGGTATTCCTTCCAAAATTGTTCAAATGGCTCTGAGCACTATGGGATTTAACATCTGTGGTCATCAATCCCCTAGAACTTAGAACTACTTAAACCTAACTGTAGCGGTCGCGCGATTCCAGACTGAAGCGCCTAGAACCTCTCGGCCACACCGACCGGCGGTATTCCTTCGATATCACTTGCTTTTTTGACGGTGTATTGCTCGTCATGTTTCCACTCACGTAATATATCTACACTCCTGGAAATTGAAATAAGAACACCGTGAATTCATTGTCCTAGGAAGGGGAAACTTTATTGACACATTCCTGGGGTCAGATACATCACATGATCACACTGACAGATCCACAGGCACATAGACACAGGCAACAGAGCATGCACAATGTCGGCACTAGTACAGTGTATATCCACCTTTCGCAGCAATGCAGGCTGCTATTCTCCCATGGAGACGATCGTAGAGATGCTGGATGTAGTCCTGTGGAACGGCTTGCCATGCCATTTCCACCTGGCGCCTCAGTTGGACCAGCGTTCGTGCTGGACGTGCAGACCGCGTGAGACGACGCTTCATCCAGTCCCAAACATGCTCAATGGGGGACAGACCCGGAGATCTTGCTGGCCAGGGTAGTTGACTTACACCATCTAGAGCACGTTGGGTGGCACGGGATACATGCGGACGTGCATTGTCCTGTTGGAACAGCAAGTTCCCTTGCCGGTCCAGGAATGGTAGAACGATGGGTTCGATGACGGTTTGGATGTACCGTGCACTATTCAGTGTCCCCTCGACGATCACCAGTGGTGTACGGCCAGTGTAGGAGATCGCTCCCCACACCATGATGCCGGGTGTTGGCCCTGTGTGCCTCGTTCGTATGCAGTCCTGATTGTGGCGCTCACCTGCACGGCGCCAAACACGCATACGACCATCATTGGCACCAAGGCAGAAGCGACTCTCATCGCTGAAGACGACACGTCTCCATTCGTCCCTCCATTCACGCCTGTCGCGACACCACTGGAGGCGGGCTGCACGATGTTGGGGCGTGAGCGGAAGACGGCCTAACGGTGTGCGGGACCGTAGCCCAGCTTCATGGAGATGGTTGCGAATGGTCCTCGCCGATACCCCAGGAGCAACAGTGTCCCTAATTTGCTGGGAAGTGGCGGTGCGGTCCCCTACGGCACTGCGTAGGATCCTACGGTCTTGGCGTGCATCCGTGCGTCGCTGCGGTCCGGTCCCAGGTCGACGGGCACGTTCACCTTCCGCCGACCACTGGCGACAACATCGATGTACTGTGGAGACCTCACGCCCCACGTGTTGAGCAATTCGGCGTTACGTCCACCCGGCCTCCCGCATGCCCACTATACGCCCTCGCTCAAAGTCCGTCAACTGCACATACGGTTCACGTCCACGCTGTCGCGGCATGCTACCAGTGTTAAAGACTGCGATGGAGCTCCGTATGCCACGGCAAACTGGCTGACACTGACGGCGGCGGTGCACAAATGCTGCGCAGCTAGCGCCATTCGACGGCCAACACCGCGGTTCCTGGTGTGTCCGCTGTGCCGTGCGTGTGATCATTGCTTGTACAGCCCTCTCGCAGTGTCCGGAGCAAGTATGGTGGGTCTGACACACCGGTGTCAATGTGTTCTTTTTTCCATTTCCAGGAGTGTATATATAACACTGTATTTATATAATATATTATGTACTATATGTACTATTATATACAATAACCTGTATTGTGAATATGCGTAACTCACGCACGCATCATATAGCAAATATATATATATATATATATATATATATATATATATATAAAAATTCCATCCTTGCGCTTCCCTCTGTGATTTTCTGTTTGTCTGAAATGAATAATGGCTGCAAAGGTCCCTGCCGCTATCAAAACGGACATTTCAAACACTGGAATAGTGTGCTTGCTTCTGGTTAGATTAGACCGAAATCGTGGATACGCGCAACTATAAATATCTCTTTTCTTTCATGTGAGGCAAACGAAAACCAGTCAGAAGGCCCACGGACTTTAACGCACCTTTGATACAGTTTGCAGGCTGCTTACGAAGCTGTATATGAAGCCACGTTTCACTCACTCGCACAATGCAAACATGCTATACCGCAGTCCATTAAATTTCGGGCATGCAGCCGCGCAAATAAAATTTCCTCCACTGATATTTCGGCCGCGTATCGTCGGGCCATCCTCAGAGTGATAGAAAATTTAATGTGCATGCCCGAAGTTTAATGAACTACTCATTACGCCGCGAGAAGTTGAAAATGCACGTGCTATACCGTTTTCGTAGGGTTCGGACGACGCAGTGCCTCTGCGTGCTCTACCTGCAGGAAACTCTCGGAGGAGTCCGCCCCGCACGGCACAGAGATTTACTTGGTTGAGGAGTGGGGGGAGAAGTCGAACTGGACAGCAACAAACCACTCAGCGACGGTTGCAGTTCTTTTTTTTCCGCGCATGGGCAGCAACAGAGTAGCTATATTACCAGAAATGTTGGCTCACGGCTTCTACGCCTCAGAAGACGACCAGGTTGTCGAGCTGGTATCCGAACAGCGTATTTTGCGGAACGTGGCTGGTGCCGATTTCAAAAACCAAATTAAAAAGGAAATCGAGAGAAAACTGAATGAAATCACACTTATGGTGGGTTGAATTTTGTTATTGCGATCAGTATTGTGAACATGCTATACCGCATGTGTAATTCGACCCGCTGAAGTAATCACTGAATCCACTCCTCTCAGTGAATCACTCAGCTGCGGCATAACCGCCGACACCTACTAAGGGTCTCATGTAATCCTTGGGCATTTCATTCGTTACTGGTAAGTCTGCGTTAAAAGGCAGTGGGAACTAGCATTCTTCAGCATCTTCGAGCAAGTGTTTTGTTAGTAAAATGTGATACGCTTCTTCTTCTTCGTTGTACAAGAACAGTCGTCTGACTTCTTTGCGCTTCCTGAGTCCTCTTCCCAATGATACAGTCTTTCTCCTCTTCCCTAATTACCATGTACTTTGGGATTGCCAAAATAAATAGCTTTTTAGATCGAGCACTGCGCTGCATGTTTTGGTCTCCGTTGCCTCTGGCGTTCTCGCTTCCCGCGCCCGGGTTCCCGGGTTTGATTCCCGGCGGGGTCAGGGATTTTCTCTGCCTCGTGATGACTGGGTGTTGTGTGATGTCCTTAGGTTAGTTAGGTTTAAGTAGTTCTAAGTTCTAGGGGACTGATGACCATAGGTGTTAAGTCCCATATTGCTCAGAGCCATTTGAACCATTTGAACCGTTGCCTCTGCTGCTACTGTCGCGACGCACTGCACCGGTTCGCGCCAGTGAAATACACAGGAGGAAGGTAATGTCCACCGACTTCCAATAAACTGTAAAAATAAATTCAAACCTTTCCGAAACTTTTTATCGCTTTAATCTCCCACAAAAAATGTAAAGGGCAAAAGTTTGTCGCTTACTACATTTCTGATACCTATTTCGCAAAAGCTCCGCGTTGGGCGTGGGAGTTTAATTTATTACCTCACTGTTACTGACTCTACTGGCCAGAAAGTTTGCAGACATTATAGACATATACTACTGAAGGCAGCTATAAAATTATATCGTTGTACGATACTCGTTTTAGGAGAAACGCCATGGTAAAAACTGAGTAGTGTGGAAAAAAACCAACTTTTTTAAAGCTTAAATATCTCTCTATTTCAATAGCACAAAATTTGCCTCAAATTTAAAAAAAAGGTGTCAGAACATAGTTCTCACATCACTCTATCAAGTGCAGATGTCAAATTATGAAAAAACAGCACTTCAGTTTTTTATGTTCTGACACGCACCGCCCCCGGCCTAGGGAAACTTTTAACGCAACGTCCTTTTCCGTCGGACTACGGAAGACGGAGGCATATTCCGCAGCACGCAGCAAAAAATTTCTACATCTAGCAAAACGTCGCGTAAGGAGAGATGCAACCGAAAATTCATTTATTTACAAATTCATTACAGCTATAGTTATTAATATACCGATCAAAAATTTTGGGTACTATGTAAAGGAAAAGAGCTGTATTTTAACGCAAAAATATAATAAAAGACGCAGCATAAATTAATATTTCGCCAGAATTTTGAATTTTTAATTTTTTATTGTTTTTTTAAAAAAAGCCGTAATTTAAAGTCTAATCATGCAAAGAATTTTAAAATGTTTTTCTAGTGTCCTAATGAGGTTATAACACCACTGAAAAGCTATCATTAATTTGTGGTACAAATTGTATTATTAACAGAGTTCTGAATGTTGCACATCCCAAATTAGGTTTTTTTCTGCATTAAATCCTCTAAAAATCAGAATGTTATCTCAGGATCTCGTAATTTTTAGTTCCACTGAGACAGCAACACGTATCGATCAGCTCTTGAAAATTTTGTAGCTCTTGCACATTATCGTTTTGAGTAAAGGCTTTTAATAATTCAAAGAAAGAAAAAAATCGAGTAAATGAGGTTCAAAGATTTTCTTCTCACACTTCTGCATGTAAAGAGCTTATCTCCATTTTAAAACCCTTCGCAATGATACTCCTTATCCTCCAGCTTTCTCTTGTCTCCCCTTTGAATCTGCCTGGCCTGCATCTGTAGGTAAGACAGTGATCTGACAGCTCTCTTGACCCAGCTGTCATCGGTATCGTAAAATGCTTTTATTGTAAACACAACTGGGCGTATATCAGCTCTCTTCAGCTCTTGAATTCTGCCATTATTTCCGTCATTAAAACGTGAAGCTGCGTCACAGACACCTATTTTGAGCATTTCCAGACTACAGAATTCCCTTTCTGAGCATGTAATTCAATTTAATTATTGAGGTTTTCATTGGAATTCGTGTCTTCCCATGAAGACACTTTCTCAGTAAATCAGAGTTTGCAATAAACCTGAATGTGGGCTTAAATGCATTCATAAGAGGTTCTGGTAATGAGAGTTTATGTGAACTCGTCTCATTTCTTCTGTTGTACGTACACCAAACGCTTTTCGAACACAGATTATGCATTGGTGTTTGGACAGTGGATAGTTTAATTGCGCTTGCAGCACCCCTCATTGCCTCTAAATTTTTTGTTTTTCTTGATAGCCCTCTCATGCGATAACCCATTATGCATATATCTTCACTTCCACATAAAGGTTTGCTAATTCAGCCTTCCACGAACTAATATGTGTTCATATTATCAAAACGTAAATAAACCACATTGATGAAACTTGTCAGTCAAAGATATAGATGTCAGTTAAAGATATAGATGTCAGCCAGAGATATGGAAGGAAAATAACTTTTACATCGACAAAGATTCCGCTGAAGGAAGCAGTTTCCCAAATGTCGACGAAGGTGGGAGTGGCTACCAGTACAAACAATTTCGTATTTCAAACGCATTTCTAATGGTGATATCACGTTGAAATTCACACACAACATGGATCAAATCATGTAAATTAAGAAAATAATATTTCTCAAAAATATCCATTACACCACCCCTTAAAGACCGTGCTTCCTGAACACTGCTGCGCGACTTCCGTGCCTCAGACACTAACCAGCTCGGTAGTATGCAGAGATCTGCTTTAGCCTGCTTCTGGGTTACCCGCTCCTTTGTATATACCTCGGTCCGCTAGTCCGGCAGAGCGAGACATGCATACGTCGCCCAAAGCGCAGACACAACGGGAGCGGTGTGACTGCTCGACTCCAGCTCGTAATGCAGATGAGGGCAGGTGCGCCGTATGCGTTTCTCTGCCAGCTGAAGTCTCGGTCCTCACACTAACACCATTACCACGTTTTCTGCTTGGAGGGAACCGTAGCCTAGTATCTACTGAACAAATGCGGCATTTTTTCTACTTAGACTCTTATTTATTTCGTCTTGCTTTCACAACTGGTTTCGGCTTATGAAGCTATTTTCTAGTGATTATCTTTAAATTTGCCAAATGATTCACAATCGGTTTCTCCATTTGTATTGTTTTACAAAATACAGCTGTACTTTTTTCGGCAGTTTTCACATTTGGTTTGCGCACATAAGGTACTGCGAGTGTTGAAATAAGTACCGTTCCTGTACTAAACAGTCACAAGAATATTTTAACGAATTTATTATTGCGTGAGAGCCTTTACCTTTATCTAGCTTTCAGTATAACATCCACCGATATTGACGCACTTATCGTACCGAATATGAAACTCCTGCATTCCATTTCTAACGACCATAGTAAAATTTATACACCGACCAAAAGTTGTGTTACAGTGCTCGGTGTGATGCTAACAGCCACACCCTCCTCCGCCAGCCCTCGAAACAGCAGTGACGCGTCGAAGTGCCGACCCTACAATGAGCTGGAATCGTTATATATAAATAAAACCCCTAAACTTCAGAAGGAAAGTAATACACTACTGGCCATTAAAAGTGCTACGCCACGAAGATGACGTGCTACAGACGCAAAATTTAACCGACAGGGAGAAGATGCTGTGATATGCAAATGATTAGCTTTTCAGAGCATTCACACAACGTTGTCGCCGGTGGCGACACATACAACGTGCTGACATGAGGCAAGTTTCCAACCGATTTCTCATACACAAAAAGCAGTTGACCGGCGTTGCCTCGTGAAACGTTGTTGTGATGCTTCGTGTAAGGAGGAGAAATGCGTACCATCACGTTTCCGATTTTTATAAAGGTCGGATTGTAGCCTATCGCCATTGCGGTTTATCATATCGCGACATTGCTACTCGCGTTGGTCGAGATCCAATGACTGTTAGCAGAATATGGAATCGGTGGGTTCAGGAGGGTAATACAGAACGCCGTGATGGATCCCCTACGGTCTCGTATCACTAGCAGTCGAGATGACAGGCATCTTATCCGCGTGGCTGTAACGGATAGTGCAGCCACGTCTCGATCCCTGAGTCAACAGATGGGGACGTTTGCAACACAACAACCATCTGCACGAACAGTTCGAGGACGTTTGCAACAGCATTGACTATCATCTCGTAGACCATGGCTGCACCGGCCGTGGTGGCCAAGCGCTACAGTCTGGAACCGCGGGACCGCTACGGTCGCAGGTTCGAATCCTGCCTCGGGCATGGATTTGTGTGATGTCCTTAGGTTAGTTAGGTTTAAGTCGTTCTAAGTTCTAGGGGACTGATGACCTTGGAAGTTAAGTCCCATAGTGCTCAGAGCCATTTTTGACCATGGCTGCGGTTACCCTTGACGCGACATCACAGACAGGAGCGCCTGCGATGGTGTGCTCAACGACGAACCTGGGTGCACGAATGGCAAAACGTCATTTCTTCGGATGAATACCGGTTCTGTTTACAGCATCATGACAGTCGCATCCGTGTTTGGCGACATCGCGGTGAACGTACATTGGAAGCGTGTATTCGTCATCGCCATACTGTCGTATCACCCGGCGTGATGTTATGGGGTACCATTCGTTACACGTCTCGAACAACTCTTGTTCGCATTGACGGCACTTTGAACAGTGCACGTTACATTTCAGATGTGTTACGACCCGTGGCACTACCCTTCAATCGATCCCTGCAAAACCATACATTTCAGCAGGATAATGCACGACCGCATGTTGTAGGTCCTGTACGGGCCTTTCTGGATACAGAAAATGTTCAACTGCTGTCCTGGCCAGCACATTTTCCAGATCTCTCACCAATTGAAAACGTCTGGTCAATGGTAGCCGGGCAACTGGCTCATCACAATACGCCTGCAACTACTCTTGATGAACTGTGGCATCGCGTTGAAGCTGCATTGCCAGCTGTACCTGTACACGCCATCCAAGCTCTGTTTGACTCAATGCCCAGACGTATCAAGGCCGTTATTACGGCCAGAGGTGGTTGTTCTGGGTACTGATTTCTCAGGATCTATGCACCCAAATTGCGTGAAAAGTAATCACATGTCAGTTCTAGTATAATAAATTTGTCCAAGAATACCCGTTTATCATCTGCATTTCTACTTGGTGTAGCAATTTTAATGGCCAGTAGCGTAATATCTGCTCAGAAGAAGACAGGTACGGACGACTGTAATTTTTCGGTTCTAAAAATGGATCAAATGGCTGTGAGCACTATGGGACTTAACATCTATGGTCATCAGTCCCCTAGAACTTAGAACTACTTAAACCTAACTAACCTAAGGACATCACACAACACCCAGTCATCACGAGGCAGAGAAAATCCCCTGACCCCGCCGGGAATCGAACTCGGGAACCCGGGCGCGGGAAGCGAGAACGCTACCGCACGACCACGAGCTGCGGACTAATTTTTCGGAAATGGCAGTTTAGTAAGATTGTTGCAAAATAGTGACTTGAATTATCCTCGAAAGAATGGAAAAACCGGTATATGCCGACGTCGGGGAGATCAGTTCGAGTCCCATAGAAATGTTAGAACACACAAGACAACAGTGACCAAACTACTTTTTTTCGAAGATAGGTTAAAGAAAGACAAACGTACATTTATATCGTTCGTGAATTTAGAGAACGCTTTGACAATGTTGAGTGAACTACACCCTTTGTAGATGGCTGGGTCAAAAGACAGAGAGCGAAAGGTTATTTACGATTTGTACAGAGAGCAGACAGCAGATATAAGAGTCGGAGGGTATGACAGGGAAGCAGAGGTTCAGAAGGTAGTGCAGCCTATACCCGATGCTATTCCAACTGTGCACTGAATAAGCAGTGAAGGAAACATGGGAGAAGTTTCGAAAGGGAATTAAAGTTCAGGAAGTAGAAATACGAACTTTGGGGCTTGGTGATGACGGGAATTCTGCAGAGTCAGCAAAGGGTTTGGAAAAACAGCAGAATGTAATGGATAGTGTACTGGAATGTTGACGGTATGGGTATGAGCAAAAGTAAAACAAGTAAAACAACGGTAGCGGAATGTCGAATTAATTAAGAGGACACTGAGGGAATAAGATTACAAAATGAATGGCAACAATTAATAAATTTTTGCAGCAGAATAATTTTGATTGGCCGAAGGAGTAAGGATATAAGATGTAGACTAGTTGCAGCAAGAAAAGCGTTTCTGAGAAATAAAAATTTGTATACATATAATGTAAATTTACGTGTTAGAAGGTTCTCCTCAACGGGTTTGTATAGGTTAGAGCCTTATAAACAATTCCTTGCTGACAGTTTACAGCAGTCTCGAATGGTCCTAGTATGACGAGATTTCTGTGGGAGTGGCGTTTGGCCAAGGGTTGAGTAAACGTGGGCTCCTAACCAATTTATTCAATTTATTAACAAAAACCTACAGTCAGATCACATGCAGAAACGAACAAGGCAAGCACTTGCACCCAGACTTGCAGAGTAGTTACCTTCTGATACAGCAATATAAATTTCATAGAAATACTCTCTCTAAAGCAATAAAATAATTGAAACTTCAATGACGCAGCAAAGAGCTCACAATTGCACCATTGAAGTTTTAATTATTTTACCACTTTAGAGAGAGAGATACGGCATACGTAAGAACTTTGCAGAGGACAAAGATGGCACTGAAATAATTCAGCAACAACAACATCAGCTCACCATATACACTCCTGGAAATTGAAATAAGAACACCGTGAATTCATTGTCCCAGGAAGGGGAAACTTTATTGACACATTCCTGGGGTCAGATACATCACATGATCACACTGACAGAACCACAGGCACATAGACACAGGCAACAGAGCATGCACAATGTCGGCACTAGTACAGTGTATATCCACCTTTCGCAGCAATGCAGGCTGCTATTCTCCCATGGAGACGATCGTAGAGATGCTGGATGTAGTCCTGTGGAACGGCTTGCCATGCCATTTCCACCTGGCGCCTCAGTTGGACCAGCGTTCGTGCTGGACGTGCAGACCGCGTGAGACGACGCTTCATCCAGTCCCAAACATGCTCAATGGGGGACAGATCCGGAGATTTTGCTGGCCAGGGTAGTTGACTTACACCTTCTAGAACACGTTGGGTGGCACGGGATACATGAGGACGTGCATTGTCCTGTTGGAACAGCAAGTTCCCTTGCCGGTCTAGGAATGGTAGAACGATGGGTTCGATGACGGTTTGGATGTACCGTGCACTATTCAGTGTCCCCTGACGATCACCAGTGGTGTACGGCCAGTGTAGGAGATCGCTCCCCACACATGATGCCGGGTGTTGGCCCTGTGTGCCTCGGTCGTATGCAGTCCTGATTGTCGCGCTCACCTGCACGGCGCCAAACACGCATACGACCATCATTGGCACCAAGGCAGAAGCGACTCTCATCGCTGAAGACGACACGTCTCCATTCGTCCCTCCATTCACGCCTGTCGCGACACCACTGGAGGCGGGCTGCACGATGTTGGGGCGTGAGCGGAAGACGGCCTAACGGTGTGCGGGACCGTAGCCCAGCTTCATGGAGACGGTTGCGAATGGTCCTCGTCGATACCCCAGGAGCAACAGTGTCCCTAATTTGCTGGGAAGTGGCGGTGCGGTCCCCTACGGCACTGCGTAGGATCCTACGGTCTTGGCGTGCATCCGTGCGTCGCTGCGGTCCGGTTCCAGGTCGACGGGCACGTGCACCTTCCGCCGACCACTGGCGACAACATCGATGTACTGTGGAGACCTCACGCCCCACGTGTTGAGCAATTCGGCGTTACGTCCACCCGGCCTCCCGCATGCCCACTATACGCCCTCGCTCAAAGTCCGTCAACTGCACATACGGTTCACGTCCACGCAGTCGCGGCGTGCTACCAGTGTTAAAGACTTTTTTTTTTTTTTTTTTTTTTTTTTTTTTTTCACTTGCTGCTTCTTTATTTATTGACCCACCTTCTAATTGCTTATGGTGGGTCGTATTAAGCCTCTTAGCCACTGTGACTGGGCTCGGGCCCAGGAGTGGTTATGTGAGTTACCTCCCCTGTTCCCGATCCCACTCACACTGTTGCCCAAGTCTTGCCACGTGGAGGCGGGCTTTTACGTTATTTGTTCGTTTTTGTTCGTTGTGCAGCTTTTAGATACATTACAAATAATATAAATAATACGGAAATGGAAAACAATTTCATTTTGAATTTAAGAAGGAGTAAACAGAAAGATAGGAAAGAAAAGGATAGAGAAATTACCACCACCTATGTGTGGGTTGCGGTCAGGGTCTTGGAATGACCTTCAAGACGCTGGCCGCCACTCACAGTTCACATATGTACTTGTATACTTCATTAGCTTATTACTACTTACATAGTGCAAAATTAAATATTAACTAGTCTAGATGTGATGGAGTGATTTTATTGAATTTGTTTAGGTCTGTGTTTGTGTCATTATGTGTGGTTGTGGGTGTGTGTGTGTGCTTGTCAGACAAGTTCTCGCTTGATGAATGATTGGCACCTCCCGGCTATATGGCAACTCAGCCTGGACGGTGGTTTTCCCCGATCTACATTGTGTATCTGTCGGGTTGGGCCCAGCTAAGGGGAACCACAATTAAGATCCTTCCATCCAGGCCCAGTGTTGCCTCTCGTCGGGAGGCGTAGGTTCGTATGGTAGGTGCCTATCTTGGAGTTAACCCTTGTTTACAGGTGTCATGTCACCTTTGACTGCATATCCTCTTGTGTGTGTTCTTATATATATGTGCTATGTGCGTGTGTGTGTATGTGTGTACATGTGCATGTAAGACCAGTTCCCGCCTCCTGGTTACGTGGCAACTCAGCCTGGACGGTGGTTTTCCCCGATCTACGTTAAGTATCCGTCGGGTTGGGCCCAGCTAAGGGGAACCACAGTTAAGATCCTTCCATCCAGGCTGGGTGTTGCTTCTCGCCAGGATGCGTAGGTCCCTGGGGTAAGTGCCTGGCTTTTGACTATTACTCATTTGTGATTTTGTGTGCATGTGTGTGTTCTTTAGTGTTGGATGTTGTTCAGGTACCTAGACTACTCATCCGCAGGTTGCCACAATGGGTCGTCGACATGGCTTATCTCAACATCTGTGTCTTCGCCCGAGGTGTTTGTACTGCTATCCATCTCATGGGCACTCTGTGGTCTGCGTCCCCGGCCTTGCCTTCTGAATGGTCTATTGTTTAGATATTCGGTATACAGAGACCTGGATATTTCGTCAGTTAGTGTATTAAGTTTGTCACATAGGTCTGGGTCTCGTAGAATGGTGTATATTTCATCTTGGGTATTCTGCCGGGTAATGTGTAGTGTGTGTCTAATGTTTGTGCGTTGCCCGCAGAAGTGTTAAAGACTGCGATGGAGCTCCGTATGCCACGGCAAACTGGCTGACACTGACGGCGGCGGTGCACAAATGCTGCGCAGCTAGCGCCATTCGACGGCCAACACCGCGGTTCCTGGTGTGTCCGCTGTGCCGTGCGTGTGATCATTGCTTGTACAGCCCTCTCGCAGTGTCCGGAGCAAGTATGGTGGGTCTGACACACCGGTGTCAATGTGTTCTTTTTTCCATTTCCAGGAGTGTAGTACAACATCCAACTACAATCTACGACTTTATCACACAAGACAGGTAACAAAATGTACAAACAACACTATCTACACTGACACAACAAAGTCACACACAATCAACTACGAAGGTACACAGCCTGGCAACAGACGCAGGATACCTTGTAACTATATTACAGTTTGATCACACCACGGGCACGCTGTGCATTATCAAATCGAAGTCCAATATACACTGAGGTGACAAAATTCATGGGATAGTGGCATGCACGTATATAGGTAGCCGTTGTATCGCATACAGAAATTATAAAAGGGTTGAGCATTGATGTGACTGTCCTTTGTACTCAGGTGATTCATGTGAAAAAGGTTCCCTCGTGATTATGACAGCACGACGCGATTTTACTGACTTTGAACACGGCATGGTGATTGGAGCTAGACGCACAGCACATTCCATTTCGCGAGGCGTTAGGAAATTCTGTATTCTGACACCCACAGTGTCAAGAGTGTGCTGACAAAAAGAATTCCAGACAGTACCTCTCACCAAGGGCAAAGCAGTGGCCGACGGCTTTCACGAAACGGCCGAGAACAGCGCCATTTGCAGAGTGTTATCACTGCTAACAGACAAGTAACACTGCGCGAAATCAACCTAGGACGTGCGACGAGTGTATATGTGAGGACAGCTCGGCAGTATTTGGCTTTAATGGGCCATGGCAGCAGACGACTGACGCGAGTACCTTTGCTAACAAGCACGGCATCGTCTGCAGTGCCTCTCCTGGTCTCGTGACAATATCGGTTACATGCTAGACGACTGGAAAACCATGGCCTGGTCAGATGAGTCCCAATTTCGGTTGGTGAGAGCTGGTGTTAGGGTTGGAGTGCGGTGCAGATCCCACGGAGCCATCCAAGTTGTGAACTAGGCGCTATGCAAGCTGGTGGTGGCTACATAATGATGTGGATTGTGTTTACATAGAATGGTTTGAGTCCTCTGGTCCAATTGAACCGATAATTGACTGGAAATGAAGATACTTATAGAACATTTGCAGCCATTCTAGGACTTCATGTTACAAAACAACAGTGGAATTTTTATGGATAACAGTGCCCCATGTTACTGGGACAGAGTTGTGGCGACTGATTTGCAAAACATCCTGGACAACTCGAACGAACGATTTGGCCATCCCAGAGAACTCGACGTAAATCCCATAGAACATTTGTGGGACATAAAGACAGGATACTGGCAGAAGTAAGGCTGTGATGACGGGGCGTGAGTCGTCCATGGGTAGCTCAGATGGTAGAGCATAGGCAAAGGTCCCGAGTTCAAGTCTCGGTCCGTCACACAGTTTTAATCTGTCAGGAAGTTTCATTTGTGGGACATAATCGACAGTTACTTCGAGCACAAAATCTTGCACCGGCAACACGTTCGGAATTATGGACGACTGTAGACGTGACTAGAGTCGTGAGATACCTCCGAATATCGTGTCGGACCTCTTTATACCCGACGTAGTGTTTCATGTCGACTTGGCATGCGCTCAACAACTCGTTGGAAGTCCCCTTCAGAGATACTGCGCCATGCCGTCTATAACTGCGAAAGTGTTGCCCATACAGGATTTTGAGCATCAAATGACCTCTCGCATGTTCCATTAATGTTCGATGTTATTCATGACTAGCGATCAGTATGGCCAAATCATATCCTCGCATTGTCTAGAATATTCTTCAAACGAGTAGCGAACAACTGTGGCCCAGTGAGATAGTTCATTGTGAGCAGCTGAACAGCCGGCCGCTGTGGCCGAGCGGTTCTAGGCTCTTCAGTCCGGACCCGCGCTGCTGCTACAATCGCAGCTTGGAATCCTGCCTCGGGCATGGATGTGTGTGATGTCCTTAGGTAAGTTAGATTTAAGTAGTTCTAAGTCTAAGGGACTGTTCACCTCAGATTTTAAGTCCCATAGTGCTTAGAGCCTTTTCAACCAGTCTGGAGCAGCTGAACATAAACATTTCCAGTCAATGATCGGCTCGGTTGGACCAGAGGACACAGTCCATTCCATGTAAACACAGCCCACACCGTTATGAAGGTGCCACCAGCTTGCACAGTCCCTTGCTGACAACTTAGGTCCATGGCTTTGTGGGGTCTGCCTGACACTTGAAGCCTACTATTAGCTCTTTCCAACGTAAATCGGGACTAATCAGGTAGTGGTTTTCCAGTCACATAGGATCCAACCGATATGGTCACTAGAAGGCGAGATGCGCTGCAGGCCATGTCGTGCTGTTAGCAAGGACACTCGCATCGATCGTCTGCTTCCATTGTCCCCTAACGCCACATTTCGCTGGACTGTCCTAAGGGATACGTTCATGGTACGTCCCAGATTGATTTCTGCGGTGTTGCTTGTCTGTTATCGCTGACAAATCTACGCAAACTCCCTGCTCTCGTTCGTTAAGAGAAGGCTGTCGACGACTGCGTTGTCCGTGGTGGAAGGTGACGTCTGCTATTTGGTGTTCTTGGAATAGTCTTGACACTGTGGATCTCGGAATATTGAGTTCCCTAACAATTTCCGAAATGAAATGTCCCATGCGTCTAGATCCAGTTACCATTACGCGTTCAGAGCCTGTTATTTCCCGACAAGTTGCTCTAAACACGTCGGAGACCTTTTGACATCAATCACCTGTGTACAGATGTCAGTTTTTCCAATGAGCTGCCCTACTATACCTTGTGTATGTAATACTATCGCCAACTCTATATGAGAATATCGCCATCCCATTATATTTGCCACCTCAGTGTAAAATAACCACAACTCACCACAAATCCCTGTTTGTTTTTCATTCAAGTACAGTTAACATGCCGCTGTTCTACCGATGCAGGTGCAGCAATAGCCCCACTTTGCTTTGTTTCACTTCAGCTGTTGTTCACAAGCTGATGGCAGCCCAGTGTGGTTACGAGTTCCATTCGAAGGCAGAAATCAATGTTCTGCACTGTTTGCCAATTGTCGTAATGGAAACATTCTACCACGGTTATTTTCTGGCTTCCAGCTGCCTTATCTTTAGGACCTATGGAGCTAAACAATCTCTGCTGCTGCAGCCGAGTGATATTTTGTGTTACAACTGCCCATACCCCATGCTGAAAAGTCGCAGTCCAACAGCTCTACTGCTTCTATATTATCTCTCCAACTCCAGTGGAGCGTTCAGCTTCTTTAACGCCCTTATAATTTTGCCACGTATCCCAACTGCCCTTCGCAGACGTTATATCTGTGGTGCAGCTCCGCGCATCCCTATAATTTCCCGGCGTATCCTATCTGTCTACATCTACATATACATCTACATGGGTACTCTGCAAATCAAATTTAAGTCGCTGGCAGAGGGTTCATCGAACCACCTTCTCAGTTCTCTATTATTCTAATCTCGTATAGCACGGAAAGAATGAACACCTGTGTCTTTCCGTACGAGCTCTGATTTCCTTCATTTTATCTTGGTGATCGTTCCTCCCTACGTAGGTCGGTGTCAACAAAATATTTTCGCTTTCGGAGCAGAAAGTTGGTGATTGGAATTTCGTGAGAAGATTCCGTCGCAACGAAAAACGCCTTTCTTTTAATGATGTCCAGCTCAAATCCTGCATCATTTCTGTGACACTCTCTCCCATATTTCGTGATAATACAAAACGTGCTGCCTTTCTTTGAACATTTTCGACGTACTCCGTCACTGCTATCTGGTAAGGATCCCACACCGCGCAGCAGTATTCTAAAAGAGGACGGACAAGCGTAGTGTGGGCAGTCTCCTTAGTAGATCTGTTACATTTTCTGAGTGACCTGCCAATAAAATGCAGTCTTTGGTTAGCTTTCCCCTCGGTATTTTTCATGTGTTCCTTCCAATTGAAGTTGTTCGTTATTATAATACCTAGGTATTTAGTTGAATTTACGGCTTTTAGATTAGACTGATTTATCGTGTAGCCGAACTTTAACGGATTCCTTTTCGCACTCATGTGGATGACCTCACACTTTTCGTTATTTAGGGTAAACTGCCACTTTTCGCACCATTCAGATATCTTTTTTAAATCGTTTTGCAGTTTGTTATGGTCTTCTGATGACTTTATTAGTCGATAAACGACAGCGTCGTCTGCAACCGAAGACGGCTGTTCAGATTGTCTGTAGATCGTTTATGTAGATAAGGAACAGCAAAGGGCGTATAACACTACCTTGGGGAACGTCAGAAATCACTTCTGTCTTACTCGATGACTTTTCGTCAATTACTACGTACTGTGACCTCTCTAATAGGAAATCACAGATCGAGTCACATAACTAAGACGATATTGCATAAGCACTAATTTCACTACGAGCCGCTTGTGTGGTACAGTGTCAAAAGCCTTCCGGAAATCCAGAAATACGGAATCGATCTGAAATCCCTTGACAATATCTCTCAACACTTCATGTGAATAAAGAGATAGTTGTGTTTCACAGGAACAATGTTTTCTAAACCTATGTTGACTGTGTGTCAATAGACCGTTTTCTTGGAGGTAATTCATAATGTTCGAACACAATATATGTTGTAAAATCCTGCTGCATATCGACGTTAACGATATGGGGCTGTAATTTAGTGGATTACTCCTGTCCTCAGTAGATGGTACAACCCTGATACAACTCTGCACGATCCTTATATTTTCACAACTGTCCTCTGGGTATGGAATTTCTCCATTGCAGCTGCATGCGGTCCACAGAATTTCAACAGCGTATCCTGACTGTCCTCTGTAGTTGGTACATCTCTGCTCCAGTTCCGCGCAAAATCCCGATGAGCCCAGTGTTTCTTTCCTCTGTACTCTCTGTCCAGCCTCTGCCGACTGCCTAAAGCCATCCTCCATCCGTCTGTGCAGGCGCCGACCTCAGGTTGTTGCTACTTGCTTGTCATACACCAGCTAAGTTCAGCGGGGCGTGGTGCTGCCTCTGCCTGCTCTCCGAGAAACGAAGTCGCGCACGATTTGAGCGCCAGACCCGCTCTGCCACGACCGTCTAGGTGTGCAGGAATTTAAAAGTGCCACAATATTGCTATATCACGACACAATCGTATGCCAAGATATCTATACACAATTGATCTGGTTGGGATCGATGCTCGTGATGAAGGTATCCATAAAAATGTGGCATCTACTAACATGGAAGGTGGGAAGACGCTATCTGAGTGTACATGAGAGATAAAAGTTTGATTTTCAAATGAACTAAGTTGCTGGATCTGCACATTTATGATCGTTGAATAAATATTAAATAAATAACTTGGCCATATTCATCTGTTACACAACGGATACCAGTAGGACGTAAATATGGAAGTTTGCGAGGGAATGCATCAGCATGTGCTCTGGTAAAAATATCGCATTTATTCAAGACACAACTGAACAAACTAATAAACTAAATAATAAATAAATGGTTAATGGTTTCTGTTCTTTATAACACTCTCGGCTAAGTTACAAAATCACATTTACAATAGCGTCTTGGAGACTCTAGCAGGATTTATCATTAATTATGGGAGGCTAAGAGGAGTCTTTCAATAGCGACATTCACGCACATATACATACATAATAAATATTCAGGACAAAGACAAGAATAAACAAAAACTTCAATAGTATGCACGTGGTTAGCAAACGGTCGTTCCCTTGGCAAGTGGACAAGAATTCATAGATAAAACAATTACACCTCGGACGAAATTCTGAATCTACTTTGGAAGCTTTATCCCGAGAATCAGTAACTGTGACATCTAAGGATTCTCAGAACCAGCGAACACATGGTCGTCACAAACAAAAATTGTGCAAAAAATGGGTGGTAAAACTCAGAATAATTACGCAAATTGGACAGGATACCTTACCATCAGATACAGTCTGCGAACTTGAGGCTTTCAGATCCGTGCTTAACACGTGCTGAGAGAACAAAGACATGTGTAAACTAGCTTCCTAACTGAAATAGATATTAGCAAAGTTTCAGAAATTTGTTGAGTTATACTATATTCGTTAGATCACCAACCACCCGAATCAGACTGAACTGAAAAGATACATCACCTGTCCACATGTTTGAACAAAGGTAGAGCAAAACAATGGTTTTCATGCGTGGCTAAGTGCAACTACTTATAATGTACCGACTGTAGCTAGAAAAATTCCATATACCGCTCAACGAGCAATGAACGATGGAAAAAATGGCTCTGAGTACTATGGGACTTAGCATCTGAGGTCATCAGTCCCCTAGAACTTAGAACTACTTAAACCTAACTAACCTAAGGACATCACACACATCCATGCCCGAGGCAGGATTCGAACCTGCGACCGTAGCGGTCGCGCGGTTCCAGACTGAGGCGCCTAGAACGCTCGGCCACTCCGGCCGGCCAATGAGCGATGAGAGCAAGACGTTAATTCTGCCTGAGCTCAAATCTACAAAAATAGGTTACTGAATTAACTATTGATAGGCACACTCACACTTAGTCGGTATCGCGTTTCTCGCGCCTCCCGGAACACTGTCGAGCGAACTCTTTAGCAACCAACGCGTTCCGTTCCTCCGGAAGTGCCCAGAGAGCTGCCTATTGAATGGTGCAAACCTATACAAGAGCTTCGTCCAAGGCGAACAGAAACCTCTTGAAACGTCCTCTTTGATAGTTAAGAATGACTGTGCTGGTAACACTCTCGCGTTATTTGATACAGAAACAGCTGAGTAAACTGAACGTACTCATACAGTTCTCTCTTTACTTATTCCGATCATCACTAAACTGACACACAATATTTTTAGTTCAACGCAAACTGGCTTTCAATAATCCCTACAAAAAATGGTCCTGACTAATAATAACCTATACCTTTCGTGAAAGACTTACCTCACAAAAATCATCGTTACTCGAACTACTGCAATACAGCGAGCGCCAATACTTCCAGCTAAATAAAAGATTCTAACTACTGAAGGCATTAATTACTGATAGGCACAGTTAGCAAATGAAAGATTTTGATAGAGAACAAACAATGTATTTACCTTAATACCTATTACCTTAATACCTATTAAGGTAAATACGTTGTTTGTTCTCTATCAAAATCTTTCATTTATATATATATATATATATATATATATATATATATATATATATATATATATATATATATTCCTGGAAATGGAAAAAAGAACACATTGACACCGGTGTGTCAGACCCACCATACTTGCTCCGGACACTGCGAGAGGGCTGTACAAGCAATGATCACACGGACGCCACAGCGGACACACCAGGAACCGCGGTGTTGGCCGTCGAATGGCGCTAGCTGCACAGCATTTGTGCACCGCCGCCGTCACTGTCAGCCAGTTTGCCGTGCCATACGGAGCTCCATCGCATTCTTTAACACTGGTAGCATGCCGCGACAGCGTGGACGTGAACCGTATGTGCAGTTGACGGACTTTGAGCGAGGGCGTATAGTGGGCATGCGGGAGGCCGGGTGGACGTACCGCCGAATTGCTCAACACGTGGGGCGTGAGGTCTCCACAGTCCATCGATGTTGTCGCCAGTGGTCGGCGGAAGGTGCACGTGCCCGTCGACCTGGGACCGGACCGCAGCGACGCACGGATGCACGCCAAGACCGTAGGATCCTACGCAGTGCCGTAGGGGACCGCACCGCCACTTCCCAGCAAATTAGGGACACTGTTGCTCCTGGGGTATCGGCGAGGACCATTCGCAACCGTCTCCATGAAGCTGGGCTACGGTCCCGCACACCGTTAGGCCGTCTTCCGCTCACGCCCCAACATCGTGCAGCCCGCCTCCAGTGGTGTCGCGACAGGCGTGAATGGAGGGACGAATGGAGACGTGTCGTCTTCAGCGATGAGAGTCGCTTCTGCCTTGGTGCCAATGATGGTCGTATGCGTGTTTGGCGCCGTGCAGGTGAGCGCCACAATCAGGACTGCATACGACCGAGGCACACAGGGCCAACACCCGGCATCGTGGTGTGGGGAGCGATCTCCTACACTGGCCGTACACCACTGGTGATCGTCGAGGGGACACTGAATAGTGCACGGTACATCCAAACCGTCATCGAACCCATCGTTCTATCATTCCTAGACCGGCAAGGGAACTTGCTGTTCCAACAGGACAATGCACGTCCGCATGTATCCCGTGCCACCCAACGTGCTCTAGAAGGTGTAAGTCAACTACCCTGGCCAGCAAGATCTCCGGATCTGTCCCCCATTGAGCATGTTTGGGACTGGATGAAGCGTCGTCTCACGCGGTCTGCACGTCCAGCACGAACGCTGGTCCAACTGAGGCGCCAGGTGGAAATGGCATGGCAAGCCGTTCCACAGGACTACATCCAGCATCTCTACGATCGTCTCCATGGGAGAATAGCAGCCTGCATTGCTGCGAAAGGTGGATATACACTGTAGTAGTGCCGACATTGTGCATGCTCTGTTGCCTGTGTCTATGTGCCTGTGGTTCTGTCAGTGTGATCATGTGATGTATCTGACCCCAGGAATGTGTCAATAAAGTTTCCCCTTCCTGGGACAATGAATTCACGGTGTTCTTATTTCAATTTCCAGGAGTGTATATATTATGACTTTTGAACGCTATTAAGGTAAATACATTGTTTGTTCTCTAACAAAATCTTTCATTTGCTAACTATGCCTATCAGTAGTTATATACATAATGTTTTACATCCAATTAAACAAATGTCATTTTTCTGACACACACACGTCCAGATCGTCCGCTCAAAACTCTGCCATCTGTCTCCCTACAACCACCACTGCTGGCGGCTCACCTCCAACTGCGCAACGCTACGCGCTGTTCACATCCAACTGCCCAACACTTCACAAGCTAATATTCCAACAATGAGTCCAACCAGCCACAGACTGCACACAGCGCAGTCAGCAATTTTCATACAGAGCACCACGTGGCATTACCAACAAATAACCTAAAACCTACTTACATCTTTGCTACGAGATACGTACTTTATGGTGTTGGCTCTTCTGCCACAGTAGCAGACTACTTTTACACCCACAGATCTACATACTGAAATTTATCTTGTACACTCTCATACATGATTTTCATTCATCAGGCGAGGTGAAGAAAGGATGTACATACTGACATATAGCACATAAATGTATGGAAGATATGTGTGGTGCTCCGATAATTACCAAACATCATAATGAAATGTGAAGTGAAATAAAGATAATACACATTGTGGCCACTATAGGCACACACCAGCTGCTAACTCTTTTTTTATGTTGTTGACAGTTTGCGCCCAGAATTAAGGTTCCAGAGGAGGACGGGGGGGTGGGGGGGGGAGAGGAACCTGAGTTAAATTTTAAGCTAAATCGTTTAGAGGCTCATGTAGAGACCGATAGCACCAATATCCTGTGGTCTGTGGTTCGTAAATACAGCGCTCCAAACGAGTAAAGGACTTTTATCACCAATGTGAAATAAGGATTTTTGTACCCTTCTTGCTTCGATACTATCTCATCTGCTGCAGGTTGTGGGCTGTCATTCCAGAGCAGCTTTTGCCATGTTGACCAGCTTTTGACCCCTGAAACTGCCAATTGCTGACTGCCCACTCTCTTTCTCAACACGTGAAGACTGCTGCACCACAACATTTTTTGTTCCCCTATTTCATGGTTGAAGCCCATTGAAACACTTGTGTCATCCATGTGTTGGCACTTCCGTGGTGTCACGCGATGTCACACTCGAAGCCACAGCCAGGAAACACATCCTCCTGGTTATATGTGGTACATGAGGCAATTTACGTGATGTACTGCTCCATAGATTTAATTGGAATCATTTATTGATGGACTCAGGTAAATTCTCTGCTCTGTTATACTACCAATCATAATAAATATACTGAGAGGGCAAGAGTCACGCGACAGCTATACGCACGTATAAAGATGGCGGTAGTATTGCGCACGCAACGTATGTAAGGGCAGACCATTGGCGGAGCTGTAGTTTGTTGTCAGGTGATTCATGTGAAAAGATGTCCGACGTGATTATGGCCGCATGACGGGCGTTAATAGATTTTGAATGTGGAATGGTAATTGGAGTTAGGCGCATGGGACATTCCATTCCAGAAATCGTTAGGGATTCAATATTCCGAGATCCACAGTGTCAAGGGTGTGCCGAGAATACCAAATCTCAGGCATTATCTCTCACCACGGACAACACAGCGGCCGACAGCCTACACGTAACGACCGAAAGCGGCGGCGTTTGCACAGAGTTGTCAGTGCTAACAGACGAGCAACACTGCGTGAAATGATCACAGAGATCAATGTGGAACCTGAAACTTCCTGGCAAATTAGAACTGTGTGCGGGACCGAGACTCGAACTCGGGACCTTTGCCTTTCTTGGGCAAGTTTGGAAGGTAGGAGACGAGGTATTGGCAGAAGTAAAGCTGTGAGGACGGGGCGTGAGTCGTGCTTGGGTAGCTCAGATGGTAGAGCACTTGCCCGCGAAAGTCAAAGGTCCCGAGTTCGTGTCTCGGTCCGGCACACAGTTTTAATCTCCCAGGAAGTTTCATATCAGCGCACACTCCGCTGCAGAGTGAAAATCTCATTCTGGAATGTGGAACCTACTACGAATGGATCCGTGAACACTATGCAGTGAAATTTGGCGTTAATGCAATTTATCAGCAGAGCATTTGCTAAGGCACGATTTCGCTAGCAGCGCCTTCCCTGCGCTCGTGACCGTATCGGTTGGACTACTGAAAAACTGTGGCGTGATCAGATGAGTCCCTATTTCAGTTAGTAGGAAGTAATGATAGGGTTCAAGTATGGCACAGATCCAACGAAGCCCTGGACCAAACTTGTCAACAAGACACTGTCGAAGCTGGTGGTGGTTACGTACTGATGTGAGCTGCTGACTGAGTCCTCTGGTCCAACTGAACTGATCATTAAATATAAATAGTTATTTTCGGCTTCCGGGCAGGATTTTAGAAGTTTCTTTGTCATGGATATTGGGGGAAAGCGCAGACTTTTACGTGGAATTTTCTCGTCTTTAATATCAGCCTAACTGACTGACTACCAGTCATCTAGAAAGTTTAAAGAAATTCCAGCCTGTCATCTTTGGAATGAACAAAACCCTTATCTACCTGCAACTGGAAACTAGCCGAAGTGACTACAGCAGTGTATTTGGCATGCAGACATGGCAACCAGGAGATGACATGCTACACCACATTCAAAGAGTGCTGATAATTTTCCATCAGGAATACATCACCTCACATACTGATCACAATACTTGTGTATCACAGAGGAAATTTCTTAAACATGCAAGTTCCTGTACAATGTTTATGATAAACAATATAGAAGCTATCCATACAGTCATAATTAACAAAAAATTAACTAATGCGAATCACACTTTTCACTCAAGCACAAACAATTGAAGAACACCGGAAAATTCAAAGTAACAGTGTACGTCGTACATACGTGTGATTGTCTAGGATGTTTATAAAAATATACTAGCATTTTAAAAAACAAGGAAACTATTAGAGATAAATAAATATGGTTTGATGTAATACCTTTACCGGGTCTCAAAAGCTTTTTCCTTTGTCCTTTGTTGCATCAAGACCACAGCTGATGGTCTAATAGTTTCCGTCGCTGTCTTTAGGTCGGCGGTTTCCATGTTCAGTTTCTGGTCGATCGGAGATTTATTTTTTCGGGCAGTGGATGTTTTTGGCGTCCTAATCATTTCATATAATCTTCATCTCAAAGGCTTACACTTCACCGGAGTGGCGTCAAATAGAAAGACTTGCACCAGGCAGCATATCAACCCGAGTGGTGTCACCTGGCCAATACTGGCAAACGATCACCTATCTTTTTTGATGCATCAAAATGGCTACAGGTTGGTAGAGGGCACTATGCGTCGTGTGGTGTGGAGAATAAAGGTCTGTGACGGTGGTACTATGGAATTATCTACGGCAGTATGACGGTTCATGGCCGACAAAAACAAGCGTAATAAGGTGCTTAAAAATCTGCAAAGAGATAAACAGTGTCAAGGACCTGCTCAGAGGTAACACTCTCTTTTGTCTCATTATATGTTGACAGAGTGCAAGCTGCATTTCAACACAGCGTCAGAACCCAACTGGTCGCGCATCACGCTAATGTGTTACATAAGCGGTTACACATTTATGCATACAAAGTACAAATGGTCCAAGCATTTAAGTCAAACGATCGTCCTCGGCGGAATGCGTTTGTGTGTTCCATGGTGGCCTACATAGATGCTAACAATGCACGTTTCTGGACATGTGAATCGGCACAGAGGGCGGGCCTATTAGTTATAGGGAGCTCCAACGTTAGGCGGGTTATGGAGCCCCTCAGGAAAATAGCGGGTAGGTCGGGGAAGAATGCCAGTGTGCACTCGGTGTGCTTGCCGGGGGGTCTCGTCCGTAATGTGGAGGAGGCCCTTCCGGCAGCTATTGAACGCACTGGGTGTGACCGGCTGCAGATAGTAGCACATGTCGGAACGAATGACGCCTGCCGCTTGGGTTCTGAGGCCATCCTTGGTTCCTTCCGGCGGCTGGCTGATTTGGTGAAGACAACCAGCATCGCACGCGGAGTGCAAGCTGAGCTTAATATCTGCAGCATAGTGCCCAGAGTCGATCGCGGTCCTCTGGTTTGGAGCCGTGTGGAGGGTCTAAACCAGAGGCTCAGACGACTCTGCGACTATAATGGTTGCAAATTCATCGACCTCCGTTATTGGGTGGAGAACTGTAGGGCCCCCCTAGACAGGTCAGGCGTGCACTACACACCGGAAGCAGCTACTAGGGTAGCAGAGTACGTGTGGCGTGCACACGGGGGTTTTTTAGGTTAGAGGGACCCCCCCTTGGGCGAAACGATAAAATACCTGACGGCTTACCAGAGAGGACATTATCATCGTTGATAAAGAACGTCCGTCCTCAGAGACCAAAAACAGGAAAAGTTAACGTAATATTGGTAAACTGCAGGAGTATCCAGGGCAAGGTTCCTGAATTAGTATCTCTTATTGAAGGAAATAGTGCGCATATAGTATTAGGAACGGAAAGTTGGTTAAAACCGGAAGTGAACAGTAACGAAATCCTAGACACAGAATGGAATATATACCGCAAGGATAGGATAAACGCCAATGGTGGAGGAGTATTTATAGCAGTAAAGAATTCAATAATATCCAGTGAAGTTATTAGCGAATGCGAATGTGAAATAATCTGGGTTAAGTTAAGTATCAAAGGTGGGTCAGATATGATAGTCGGATGCTTCTATAGACCACCTGCATCAGCAACCGTAGTAGTTGAGCGCCTCAGAGAGAACCTGCAGAACGTCGTGAAGAAGTTTCGTGATCATACTATTGTAATAGGGGGAGACTTCAATCTACCAGGTATAGAATGGGATAGTCACACAATCAGAACTGGAGCCAGGGACAGAGACTCTTGTGACATTATCCTGACTGCCTTGTCCGAGAATTACTTCGAGCAGATATTTAGAGAACCAACTCGTGAAGCTAACGTTTTAGACCTCATAGCAACAAATAGACCGGAACTTTTCAACTCCGTGAATGTAGAAGAGGGTATCAGTGATCATAAGTCAGTGGTTGCATCAATGACTACAAGTGTAATAAGAAATGCCAAGAAAGGAAGGAAAATATATTTGCTTAACAAGAGTGATAGGGCACAAATCGCAGAATATCTGAGTGACCACCATCAAACGTTCATTTCTGAGGAAGAGGATGTGGAACAAAAATGGAAAAAATTCAGAAACATCGTCCAGTACGCCTTAGATAAGTTCGTACCGACTAAGGTCCAAAGCGAGGGGAAAGATCCACCGTGGTATAACAATCATGTACGAAAGGTACTACGGAAACAAAGAAAGCTTCATCATAGGTTTAAGAGTAGTCGAATCATAGCTGATAAGGAAAAGCTGAACGAAGCGAAAAAGAGCGTAAAGAGAGCAAGGAGAGAAGCATTCAACGAATTCGAACATAAAACATTGGCAAACAATCTAAACAAGAACCCTAAAAAGTTTTGGTCATATGTAAAATCGGTAAGCGGATCTAAATCCCCTATTCAGTCACTCGTTGACCACGATGGCACCGAAACAGAGGACGACCGAAGAAAGGCAGAAATACTGAATTCAGTGTTCCGAAACTGTTTCACTGCGGAAAATCGTAACACGGTCCCTGACTTCAGCCGTCGCACGGACGCCAAAATGGAAAATATTGAAATAAACGATATCGGAATTGAAAAACAACTGCTATCACTTAGTAGCGGAAAAGCATCCGGACCAGACGAGATACCCTTAAGATTCTACAGTGATTATGCTAAAGAACTTGCCCCCTTTCTATCAGCAATTTATCGTAGATCGCTGGAAGAACGTAAAGTACCTAGCGACTGGAAGAAAGCGCAGGTCGTTCCCATTTTCAAGAAGGGTCATAAATCAGATGCGAATAATTATAGGCCTATTTCGCTTACGTCAATCTGTTGTAGAATAATGGAACATGTTTTGTGTTCTCGTATTATGACGTTCTTAGATAATACAAATCTCCTTCATCATAACCAACATGGATTCCGCAAACAGAGATCATGTGAAACTCAGCTCGCCCTATTTGCCCAAGAAATTCACAGTGCCGTAGACACTGGCGAGCAGATTGATGCCGTATTCCTGGACTTCAGGAAGGCATTTGATACGGTTCCGCACTTACGTTTAGTGAAAAAAATACGAGCTTACGGAATATCGGACCAGGTTTGTGATTGGATTCAGGATTTCCTAGAAGAAAGAACACAACATGTCATTCTTAACGGTTCAAAATCTGCAGATGTAGTGGTAATTTCGGGAGTACCGCAGGGAAGCGTGATAGGACCTTTATTGTTTACAATATACATAAATGACTTAGTTGACAACATCGGTAGCTCCGTGAGGCTATTTGCAGATGACACGGTTGTCTACAAGAAAGTAGCAACATCAGAAGACTCGTACGTACTCCAGGAGGACCTGCAGAGGATTAATGCATGGTGCGACAGCTGGCAGCTTTCCCTAAACGTAGATAAATGTAATATAATGCGCATACGTAGGGGCAGAAATCCATTCCAGTACGATTATGCCATAGGTGGTAAATCACTGGAAGCGGTAACGACCGTAAAATACTTAGGAGTTACTATCCGGAGCGATCTGAAGTGGAATGATCACATAAAACAAATAGTGGGAAAAGCAGGCGCCAGGTTGAGATTCATAGGAAGAATTCTAAGAAAATGTGACTCATCGACGAAAGAAGTAGCTTACAAAACGCTTGTTCGTCCGATTCTTGAGTATTGCTCATCAGTATGGGACCCTTACCAGGTTGGATTAATAGAAGAGATAGACATGATCCAGCGAAAAGCAGCGCGATTCGTCATGGGGACATTTAGTCAGCGCGAGAGCGTTACGGAGATGCTGAACAAGCTCCAGTGGCGGACACTTCAAGAAAGGCGTTACGCAATACGGAGAGGTTTATTATCGAAATTACGAGAGAGCACATTCCGGGAAGAGATGGGCAACATATTACTACCGCCCACATATATCTCGCGTAATGATCACAACGAAAAGATCCGAGAAATTAGAGCAAATACGGAGACTTACAAGCAGTCGTTCTTTCCACGCACAATTCGTGAATGGAACAGGGAAGGGGGGATCAGATAGTGGTACAATAAGTACCCTCCGCCACACACCGTAAGGTGGCTCGCGGAGTATAGATGTAGATGTAGATGTAGATTTGGGACTCTTGAAAACCACATAGTACAGGATAACATACCCCATTCAAATTCACGACAGGGTGATAAGTCGACTTTTCGTCTCAGAGAAAACGGAAGATTTTTAGCGAATTTTTGTTCTGTCGTTGTAACTACAAAAAATGTGTCTCTTTTTATCACCAGACGCGTTTCGCTTTATTGAGGTAAAGCATCAACAGTGGTCTGTAATTAAGTTATTTACATTTTGATTTGTTTTAAGATCGAAAAATTGTTCGTTAACAGTATGTTGGTTTTTACTCACGTGACTTCCGCGCAATTTCATGCCTACATCTGGAAATGCCGTCTGCTAGCACATCGTTGGCGTTTCACTTATTTAGACACCGATAGTTGTGGCATGCGGAGTATGTGTGAACATGCAGAAGTAGATACACACTCTAACAACCGACACTAGGGAGGCTTCCCGTTTTGTCGGTAGGTACAAGGAAAAATATACAACATTCTTTCGATGAGGTTCACTAATTTCAGCTGCCAGTCAATCCCAGAGGTAATATTATATTGGCAGTGTCATGTCCTTCTTTGCATAGGACCCAGTGCACACGCGGTGGTCTAGCGGTTCTGGCGCTGCAGTCCGGAACCGCGGGACTGCTACGGTCGCAGGTTCGAATCCTGCCTCGGGCATGGGTGTGTGTGATGTCCTTAGGTTAGTTAGGTTTAAGTAGCTCTAAGTTCTGATGACCTAAGATGTTAAGTCCCATAGTGCTCAGAGCCATTTGAACCATTTTGAACCCAGTGCACAACAGGGAAGTTCGTATTTACGATATCTGTGCACCCTGCCACATCCTTGAACTTAAATTGAGAGTATACAACGCGTAGAAGGAGTGGAAACTCGGTGACAGAGAGGACATCAATAATACGAGAGCAGTTCAATAAGTAATGCAACACATTTTTTTCTGAAACAGGGGTTGTTTTATTCAGCATTTAAATACACCAGGTTATTCCCCAGTCTTATAGCTACACAACACTATTTTTCAACGTAATCTCCATTCAATGCTACGGCCTTACGCCACCTTGAAATGAGGGCCTGTATGCCTGCACGGTACCATTCCACTGGTCGATGTCGGAGCCAACGTCGTACTGCATCAATAACTTCTTCATCATCCGCTTAGTGCCTCCCACGGATTGCGTCCTTCATTGGGCCAAACAATGGAAATCCGACGGTGCGAGATCGGGGCTGTAGGGTGCATGAGGAAGAACAGTCCACTGAAGTTTTGTGAGCTCCTCTCGGGTGCGAAGACTTGTGTGAGGTCTTGCGTTTTCATGAAGAAGGAGAAGTTCGTTCAGATTTTTGTGCCTACGAACACGCTGAAGTCGTTTCTTGAATTTCTGAAGAGTAGCACAATACACTTCAGAGTTGATCGTTTGACCATGGGGAAGGATATCGAACAGAATAACCCCTTCAGCGTCCCAGAAGACTGTAACCATGACTTTACCGGCTGAGGGTATGGCTTTAAACTTTTTCTTGGTAGGGGAGTGGGTGTGGTGCCACTCCATTGATTGCCGTTTTGTTTCAGGTTCGAAGTGATGAACCCATGTTTCATCGCCTGTAACAATCTTTGACAAGAAATTGTCACCCTGAGCCACATGACGAGCAAGCAATTCCGCACAGATGGTTCTCCTTTGCTCTTTATGGTGTTCGGTTAGACAACGAGGGACCCAGCGGGAACAAACCTTTGAATATCCCAACTGGTGAACAATTGTGACAGCACTACCAACAGAGATGTCAAGTTGAGCACTGAGTTGTTTGATGGCGATCCGTCTATCATCTCGAACGAGTGTGTTCGCACGCTCCGCCATTGCGGGAGTCACAGCTGTGCACGGCCGGCCCGCACGCGGGAGATCAGACAGTCTTGCTTGACCTTGCGGCGATGATGACACACGCTTTGCCCAACGACTCACCGTGCTTTTGTCCACTGCTAGATCACCGTAGACATTCTGCAAGCACCTATGAATATCTGAGATGCCCTGGTTTTCCGCCAAAAGAAACTCGATCACTGCCCATTGTTTGCAACGCACATCCGTTACAGACGCCATTTTAACAGCTCCGTACAGCGCTGCCACCTGTCGGAAGTCAATGAAACTATAGGAGACGAAGCGGAAATGTTTGAAAATATTCCACAAGAAATTTCCGGTTTTTTCAACCAAAATTGCCCGAGAAAAAAAATGTGTTGCATTACTTATTGAACTGCCCTCGTATAATCTGCTGACTATCCCACTCCCCCAGGAAACTTGGCTTACGGTTTGAGCATGCATCAGACAGCAATTAATAACCATAATAATAAGGATCCGCTTTCATATTAGGTGTTCCCACAGGATCGACGTCAGAAACTGCCCAACTTATTCCTGTGAATCAACGTGAAAAGGAATTTATGTCACATAGACTTGCCGTGCGGGCGATATCGTGACCAACACTTCCTATTTCGCGAGGAACCTAGCAACTTGCGCCACTAACTTCTCACTAATATCACCACTGTCCTCGAAAGCGAAAACGCAACAAGATACATAATAATTACGAATTACTTAAAACATTCTAAACCAGCATTTATAACTATCTACACTATGTAATCAAAAGTATCCGGACACCTGACTGAAAATGACTCACAAGTTCGTGACGCCCTCCATCGGTAATGCTGGAATTCAATATGGTGTTTGCCCACCCGTAGGCTTGATGACAGCTTCCACTCTCGCAGGCATACGTTCAATCACTTGCCGGAAGGTTTCTTGGGGAATGGCAGCACATTCTTCACGGAGTGCTGCAATGAGGAGAGGCATCGATGTCACTCGGTGTGGCCTGGTACGAAATCGGCGTTCCAAAACATCCCTAAAGGAGTTGTATAATATTCAGGTCAGGACTCTGTGCAGGCCAGTCCATTACAGGGATGTAATTGTCGTGTAACCACTTCGCCAAAGCTCGTGCATTATGAACATGTGCTCCATCGTGTTGAAAGATACTATCGCCATCCCCGAATTCCTCTTCAACAGCGGGAAGCAAGAAGGTGCTTAAAGTATCAATGTAGGCCTGTGCTGTGACAGTGCCACGCAAAACAACGACGGTTGCAAGCCCCTCCATGAAAAACACGACCACACCATAACACCACCGCCTCCGAATTTTACTGTTGGCACTACACACGCTGGCAGATGACGTTCACCGGGCATTCGCAGTAGCCACACCCGGTCGTAGGATCGCCACATTATGTACCGTGATTCGTCACACCACACAACGTTTTTCTACTCTTCAATCGTCCAATGTTTACGCTCCTTACACCAAGCGAGGCGTCGTTCGGCGCTTACCGGCGTTATGTGTGGCTTATGAGCAGCGGCTCGACCACGATATCCAGTTTTTCTCACCTCCCGCCTAACTGTCTTAGTACTTCCAGTATATCCTGATGCAGTTTGGAATTCGTGTGTGATGGTCTGGATAGATGTCTGCCTATTACACATTACGACCCTCTTTAAATGTCGGCGGTCTCTGCCAGTCAACAGATGAGGTCGGCCTATACGCTTTTGTGCTGTACGTGTCCCTTCACGTTTCCACTTCACTATCACATCGGAAGCAGTGGACCTAGGGATGTTTAGGAGTGTGAAAATCTCGCGTACAGACGTATGACACAGTGACACCCAATCACCTAACGACGTTCGAAGTCCGTGAGTTCCGCGGAGCACCCCATTGTACTCTCTCACGATGTCTAATGACTACTGAGGTCGCTGATATGGAGTACCTGGCAGCAGTTGGGAGCACAATGCACCTAATGTAAAAAGTGTTTTTGGGGGTGTCTGGATAATTTTGACCATACAGTGTTTTTCCATGGAAAAATTCTGTACCACATCACGGACTTTCTGTGAGACACAAGTGCTATATCGAAAGTAAGGCTTTCATCATCCTCATTGCTGCAATAGACGTGGTCTTCTAGTAGGTGGAACGCCATTGGCTTCCTCCGACCTTCCAGATGACTTACAAATGGCTCTGAGCGCTATGGGACTTAGCTTCTGAGGTCATCAGTCCCCTAGAACTTAGAACTATTTAATCCTAATTAACCTAAGGACATCACACACATCCATGCCCGAGGAGGATTCGAACCTGCGACCGTAGCGGCCACGCGGTTCCAGATTGTAGCGCCTAGAACCGCTCGGCCACCTCGGCCGGCTAGATGACTTACCTAACTGTTTTCAGATGGACCTATAGTATTACGTGGACACCAAACCGCGGTAAAACTTGGTATTTTTTGCAGTAACAAATCACTGACAGAGATGTAAAAAGCCACTGCGGATTTGTACTTTTCCACTTACCGGCCATCGAATATTTGTGTATTTTTTGATCGTACATGTAACTATCGTCTAAGAAGATGATTGTGTAACAATTGCACTTCAAAACAAGTTAATATGTTTCTAATATTCCTTATTGCTTTCCCCCTCAATAATCCAAAATATAATATTTGTTACCGGTTACCAGAATTTGTTATTATTGTATGTGTTGTCTGGTTGACTTTACATATTCTTTAGTGGTATGATGTACTACCTGTGCAATAAAATGAGCCTGCATGGGATACATGCCATACACTGATAAAAATGTAAAGAATATACATACAGCATCTATGTTCGCTGGATGATATTACACGTTTTCAGTCGTGTGATATATGTAATACCCGTGTAATAAGAAAGACATACACACAAAGAGCCAGGAAACACGTAAATAAAATTGTATTAAACCGACCTAGAAACGGTAGTATTGCCTAAAAATTTCTGAATATTGCGGCTTAAAACGGTATATACTGTTTCAATTGTCAAGCTTTCCGACTGTATTCTGTCTTGGATGTTATTCGTACGTGAACACAAATGGGGCACATCTGGCGTACAGTATTAGAGCCTGGACATTTGCAAGTAACTTACCATCATGGCACCGAATATTCGAAAATAAAATCACAAAGAAAAGCAAGCTAACATTATCAGCTATGAAAACACAACCAGGAAAGCCTTCCATCGCCTGCTGACATATTTACGAACAGAAGCGAATGGAGTTCACTTGCACAGTTGATTGAAGTGTCACCCGCAAACAGTAAATCAGAGGAAAGGTCACCAGAGCATTCCACACTCTCAGGATACCGTGATCCAGAAATCTAGTTTGTACGAGGGCTAAAAGAAAAAGGAATCAAGCGAGATGCGGGGGATGTGGCACAGTGCTAAACATTCGCAATTTCCCTCACATGATTTCGTGCTTTTTCTTCTGATGAGGATCGTGTAGTACTGCTTCCCTCTATCGATTCAGCAGATAGCGGCGTAGCATGATACCTTCTGTGCGCGCAGGCACGACTTCACCAATATTTCGGTGAGACAGACTTTAGTGCAGGGCTTCACAACATACCTTGTAGTGAAATGTTCAAAGCATTCAGATGGCTAGTTAAATCTGCTAAGAAAGCGAGATCACATTTCCATGAAGGCTCTTTCAATTCAGGAACACATATGTTATTTATTTCCATGAACATATTTATCTCATCTAATAGGCAAAAATTCGATTTAATAATTCGCCACGACTAAGCCAGCGGACCTCGCTGTAATAAGGCAGGCTACCATACTGGCTTTCTACATCCTCAAGAAAGCTTTTAAATTGTCTGTGTTGTAGCCCATGCTTCCTTATATAATTGGTTGTACGAACAACAACACTCATCACATTTTTTAGAGTGATACTCTTTGCACATAAGTTTTCCTGGTGGGTCACATAGTGAACGTCCCTTATTTCATTCGGCACGGTCAGTTTTTGCATTTTCTCCTTCAACAGCGCAACGAAACCTAATTTTTTCCCTGTCATCGCTGGTGCACCGTCTGTAGACACTGAAACTAAAGAATTCCACGAAAATCCTATATTTTCAACACTTTCTTCAACACTACTTAAAATATCACCTCCAGTTGTAGTGTTCTTCATGGCTACTACATCGAGGAGCTCCTTCCTCACCTGAAGATCTATATTAACACCTCTAATAAATATGGAAAGCTGCGCTGTTCCACTGATATCAACACTTTCGTCCAGAGCTACAGAATACGCCATAAAATCTTTATAGATATTTGCAAGCTGGCTCTGGACGTCGTCTACCATGTCCTGTATGCGACGCATAATGGTCATGTCAGATAATGGCACAATCCGAAACTGTTCAACTTGAGATGGACACAAATGTTCCGCTGCAACTACCAAACATCTTTTATTAAATCGCCATCAGTGAAGGGGCGCAGGGATTTTGCTAAAAACAAAGCAGTTTTGTAGCTCACTCTGAGAGCTGCCTCAGTTGACTTTTCTTCGTCAGCCAGATCTTCTTCGGATAGCTTCCTTTTAAGTTTAATAACTTCCTGTGCACGATCTGGTCCATCACATTGTCCAATTCCGTAGTCTTTCGCTTGTGACATACTAAACATTTTGCAACACCATCTTTTTCTGTAAACAGATACAATTCCTCCCAATGGCGGCTGAACTGCGAAAGCATGGTTGGGGTTACACAACGGCGATTTGACATGATTCTTAACCAGCAAAGTGACTGTTAGAGCTGATCGTAGTACTTTTAACGTTACACAGTCGGCGCGAATTCAATAGGCACGCTGCGGTCCTATTCATACGTGCGCGCGCATTTCCCCTCCCTCCCCTCCCTCCCTACTCCCCGACCTTGCACCTGCTCGCGAGCACGTGCCTGAGCAGACGCGAGTACTCGCGCTCAAAACCGGCCACTTGTTAAGCCCTGCTTTAGCGCAATATTGTGTCTCCATACAGAGACCAGTTTCAGTAGAACTCGGATATCTTAAGAGTACGCACTCCATTTTGTATCACCAGTCTTAAGCGGACCCAAGACGGTTATATTGTGAATAATATAGTACAATAATACTGTGGTTTGGAATGTTGGACGATAAAGATGCTGCTGCTGTTGTAATAGTTCTAATTTGTTGCAAGCAGGGAAAGAGGTGCATGAAAAATTGATTCGAGGAGTATTAAAGATCAGTCACGAAAATTTGTTGAGAGAACAGAAGTTCAAAGAAAAAAATAAATTGTCAAAACTTTTTTGTGCTCTGTAACATTTCATATATTACTGATAATGGTTCCCTCTATACGTTGGTTAAAAATAATGTATGATGAGAGATGCAGTTACACCAAGTCAGTGCTTACCTATTACGCTGCTATACCTTGCTACAAGCAGTTCTCTCGAAGACTTGAAATTTACAAGTGCCGTCTCCCAGAATGCTGGCTATGATTGATACATTTCGAATGCTCTTTCGTTCTGTTCTGAACTCATTTTCTACATAACAGACCTACCCTGACCTTTTATGTGTAGCACGCGTGAGACTGTCATGGATATTCTCAATATTGACCATAGACGACACAATATTTCCGAGCAGCGCAATATATTTCAAAAATTTTTAATGTTCTCAGTATAACTCCGCAAACTCTCATTGTCGTCCCTACACGTTCAATCTTATTTCACGTTAGGAATTATTGCGCAGTGTTATTGACTGTCTAGGAGGCGCTTAAATTTAAGACGTGTGTAAATATAATACAAGGTGGTTCTCAAAAATTCGTCCCAGTTTACAATATGTCTCCTAGATAAATAGATGTTGAAATTTTGAGTAAATTTTTACATTCGCTTAGAAACTATAAAGCTACCTGTCTCCAAGTGGTAAATTGCTGGTAGATGCCTCACTAGTGAAGCTCGTTTGTTCCCTCGCCCGTTCATTACCCAAACTGTGTCAAGCCGAGAGGACGGTCAAAAAGCGACGCAAGTCATTTATCGTATTCCGTTTCAACACGCCTAATTTAGTTACAGCTGTGTGGGGCAATTTTCGCCGAAGTAAGAGACTCCACCACCTACAGCTTAAATCATTCGACCATGACACTAGCAGTTTCGAAAATCTGGTTGTTTATTACTGCCACAAAATCGTTCGTAACAATAATAGCGTGTAGAGTATTTTAATTCATTCCGGACCAGAAGCTGGAATGTAACATTTCCTCTTACATTTAGCGTTCATTGAGGAACGTACGTACCATTTAAGTGAAAAGGTGAACGAGGAACACACTAGCCAGATATTATATTCGAGGACGACAGGGGCTCACCAAACCTTTAAGTGTTTTGCACTGTTCCGAGAAATTTTTTATTTTATTTTATTTTATTGTGCAAATTAAAGGGACCCTGCCGTCAGTGGTGTGGCTTTCGTGCCTCAGCGATACAGATAGCCGTAATATAGGTGTAACCACAACGGAGGGGCATCTGTTGAGAGGCCACACAAACCCGTAACTCCTGAAGAGGGGCAGCAGGCTTTTCCGTAGTTGCAGAGGTAACAGTCTGACCGATCTGGTCTTGTAAAACAGTCACCCATTCGGATCTCTGTGCACGGACTATTCAGGAGAAAGTTATCATCAGAAGAAACAAAATGGCGTTTTACGGATGGGAGGGTGGAATGTTAAATCCATAAATCGGGCAAGTAAATCAGAAAATGCGAAAAGGTAAATGGATAGGTTGAAGATAGATAAATTGTGTGTTATTGAAGTTCGGTGCCAGGAGGAACAGAACTTCTTGTCAGGTGAATACAAGGTTATAAATACGAAGTCAAAGAGCGGTAATGCAGGGAGTGCTTTAATAGTGAATAAGGAAATAGTAATGCCTGTAAGCTACTGTGAACAGCATAGTAATCGCATTATCGTAGTCACGATAGGCACGAAGCCCACATCTATCACAATAGTACAAGTTTGTACGCCAACCATCTCTGCAGATGACGAACGGACTGAAGAAGTATATGATGAGACACAACAAATTATTCAAATAGTTAAGGGAGGCGAAAATTTAGTAGTGATAGGAGACTGGAATTCGATAGAGGGAAAAGAGAGAGACGGAACAATTGTAAATGAACGAGCTCTAGGGAAAGGAATGAAGGACGAAAACTCGTGGCAGAATTTTTCACAGATCATAATTTAGTCGTCGCTGACACTTTGTTTAAGACTCATGAAAGAAGGCTGTATACGTCGAAGAGACCTGGAGACACCCGAAGGTTTCAGGTTGATTATATAATGGGAAGACAGAGATTTTGAAACCAAATTTTATATTGTGAGGCATTTTCAGCGGCAGATTTGGACTCTGACCACTATTTATTGCTTATGAACTGTAGATTGAAATAAAATAAATGCAAAAAGGTACAAAATTAACATGAAAGAACTAAAGATTGTTGAGAGTTTCAGCGGGTGCATTAGAAAGCGGTTGACTAGAAAAGGGGAAACGAATACGGTAGAAGATGAATGGGTAGCTTTAATAGATGAAATAGTGAAGACAGCGGAGGATAAAATAGGTGAAAAGGCAAGGCCCAGTTGAAATTCTTGGATAACACAAGAGATATTGCATTTAACTGATGAAAGGACAAAACATAAAAATGGAATTAACGAAGCAGGCGAAAGTAAATACAAACGTTCAAAAAATGAGATTGACATAAGTGCTAAAAGGTTAAGTAGGAATAGCTAGAGGACAAATGCAAGGATTTAGGATCATATTTCATTAGGAAAAGATATATACCGCCTACAGAAAAATTAATGAAGCCTCCAGAGCAAAGAGGAGCAGCTGTATAAATATCGAGAGCTCCGATTGCAAATCAGTCGTTAGCAAAGAGGTTCTATGCAAGTGAGATAAACCTGAAGGCAGTAGTATGAAAACAGAATATTATGTAGATCGAGATGAGATGGGAGATATGATACTGCAAGAGGAATTTGACAGAGCACGGAAAGACTTATGTCGAAACAAGGCTCTTGGAGTAGATGACATTCCTTCAGAACTACAGATAGCCTTAGGAGAGCCAGCAGTGACAAAACTCTTTCACCTTGAATGCAAGACGTTTGAGACGGGCGAAATACTCTCAGACTTCAAGAATAACGTAATAACAGCAGTTCCAAAGAAAACAGTTGCTGACAGGTTGAAAATTACTCACTGTCATTTCATTAAGCATAGTTGCAAAATAGTAATACGAATTCCTTACAGAAGAATGGAAAAAGTGGTGGAAGCTGACCTCGGGGAAGATCAGTTCGAATTTCGGAGAAACATAGGAGCATCTGAGGTAATACTGGTCCTACGACTTATCTTATAGAATAGGTGAAGGAAACGCAAGTTTACGTTTATAGCATTTGTGTACACAGAGGAAGTTCTGAGAGTGTTGAATGGAATAGTATCTTTGAAATTATGGAGGTACCAGGGGTAAAATATAGCGAGCTAAAGGCTATTTACAACTTCTACAGAATCCAGACGGCAGTTATAAGAGTCGAGTGGCATGAAAGAGAAGCAGCAGTTGAGAAGGGAGTGAGATGTGACAGGGTTGTAGCCTACCTCAGTGTTATTCAATCTGTACAATGAGCAAGCAGTAAAGGAAATAAAAAAAATTGGAAATTGGAATTAAAATTCAAGGAGAAGAAATAAAAACTCTGAGGTTTCCTTATGGCATTGTAAGTAAATCTATCACAGAGAGCAAAGGACATGGAAGAACAGTTTAAAGTAGTGGACAGTGTCTTGAAAGGAGGATATAAGATGAACATTAACAAAAGGAAAACAAGGATAATGGAAACCTCGAACTAATGATATTTGCTTTTCAGGTGCTCTACCAACTGAGCTACTCAAGTACGAGTCACAGTTTTACTTCCGTCAGTACCTCGTCTCCTACCATCCAAGTAAAATTGTGAGGACGCATCGTGAGTCGTGCTTGCATAGCTCAGTTGGTAGAGCACCTGCCCGTGAAAGGTAAAGGTTCCGAGTTCGAGTCTCTGTCCAGCACGCAGTTTTAATCTGCCAGAAAGTTTCAAATCAGCGCACGCTCCGCTGCAGAGTGAAAATTTCATTCTGGAAGGATAATGGAATTTTGTCGAAATAAAGCAAGTGATGCTGAAGGAATTGGTTTAGGATACAAGAGACTTAAAGAAATAGACGAGTTTTCCAGTTTGGGCAGCACAGTAACTGTTGATACCCGAAGGAGAGAGGACGTAAAATGTAGACTGGTAATGGTAAGAAAAGCAATTCTGAAGAAGCGGAATCGGCATCGAATGTAGACTCCAGTGTTAGGAACTCTTTTCTGAAGGTATTTGTCTGGAGTGTAGACATGTATGCAAGTTAAACATGTACGATAAACAGTTTAGACAAGAAGATAATAGAATGTTTTGAGACGCGTTACAAAACAGTGCTGAAGATTAGATGGGTAGTTAACAAACGAGGCGGTGCTGAAAATAACTGGGGAGTAGAGAAATTTTGTCGCACAATCTGATAAGGATAAGTTTATAGGACAGGTTCTGAGTCATCAAGGAATCAACGCTATTTAGTATGTTATGGAATTATGGGGGTTAAAAATTTGAGAGGAAGTTCAAGAGATGAATACAATAAGCGGATTCATAAGGATGTAATTGCAGCAGTTATTCGAAGATGAACAGACTTGCAGCGTATAGAGTAGCATGGAGAGCTCATCTCGGACAGGAGGACTCACTTGAGATGCGGTAAGTAAAGAGAAGGTGCAGTTATTCTCGTTTATCATTTAAATTATTGCAAATGCTGATTATTTTTCTGTTTGAATAATATCAGATTCATTGACTTTGCTAGTTTTAATGAAAATTAAAGTCTGGCCAAAATGGTCATTGTTGGTTAATGGCGCGCTTCGTGACGAATAACCATGCACATAGCTTATGTTCCTATAAAAGGAATTGTTTTGTTAAAAGTTAATCGGAATTCGGATTAACATGCAGGTTCGACTCTCAAAAGTAAAACAACCAACGACTGAGCGCTTATGACGTTCGATCGTTCCGTCACCAAGCAAGTGGCCTCCAACCTAATTCAGTCAGACATTAATTGCATAACGTAATTAAAACAGGACAACTGGGAAGTTGGTCATTTTCCAAAATAAAATAAAGTTTAAAAGATATTGGTCCAATTATAATTGGCATAACGTCACAATAAATACACATATATCTGTATCTTGTCGTGTAGAAGGAAGAAGGAAACAATCCAGTGTCTTATGTTTCGTAGATAAAGTAAGTAAAATTTCGTATAACAATGATTTGTATCATATAAGGTGTTTGCCATTGTTAACTGTCCAAAAGACTTTGCCTTTTTAAAATAAAGTTAAAAGAAATAGTTCTTTATTGTCCAGTCAATGCCGTTGCCACAAATTTGCAAATATTTTCAGTGACTTGACATCAGGAATCATGGCATAGGAGTCCATAAGCAGGAATATTACTTCGCAGTTTTATCAGAACATGTGTTACAGGATCTCTCATTGCACCATTGGCCTCAGAGGTCGCCTCATCTCGCGGAATATGAATTCCTGCGGGAGTTTCTGAAAGTGTCCTTCCTGTCCAGTGACTTTGGATGTATTTGTAACAGTATAATACGGACGTGATTTTTTCCATTGATTTTTAAGTAACAACTAATTTTGTACAAACAAAAGCAAACGCAAAAATGTTTGTTCTTCTGTAACTTCGAAAATTTATCTGTGAGTAAATTAAATTTGTATATTATTTTTGTAAAACGATCCTTAAGAACATTTGTAATTTTATGTAAATTATTATTGCACTAAGTAACGTCACAGAGGAAATGTTGGGGGAATTTGGGTGGTTTATATTTGCTAGAGAGTAAACGTTCCTGGGCCTTGTTTTGTTACGTCAGAGAGTGCGCCCTCGGAGCACCAGAACTAGGCACGATACAGAGAGCATGAAATTAACTCGTGCAAGACAGGAAGTTGGCCGATGTGAGGCCAAGTCACATTTTACGGGACACAGTGGGAGCGGAAAATGAGGCCAGATGAGTTAACCTCGAAATAACATCAAGAGCCTGCCTCAAAAAGTTTTGCTATTAACCATTGTTTCCTGTAATGTCTGATGTAATGGAGCACTCTCTCTGAAACCGAGACCACAGTCTCAACAGCATCACCAACTCTTAATACTGTTCACATCAAATTATATCAGAAGAGATGTTAAGCGTGCTCAGTGAACTTAATTGATAACTGAATAATACCGTTAGTCTTGTAAAATTCTGACTGATCCATCTTGTCATTGTTACCTAGACAATGAGCCTGCAACTTTCCTGCTGTATTAAAGCAATGTCGTTAATGAATATCATACCTGTCAAGTAGAGAAGGAAACGTATTTCAGTATTATGCCAGTTTTATTTTGTCGGAGAAGTACAATATTTTTCTGTTGGAGAATAATATAAACAATGAGTAGAACAATAGTCGGGCGAGCGAGGTGGTGCAATGGTTAGCGCACTGGACTCGCATTCGAGACGACGACGGTTCACCCCCCGTCCAGCCATCCTGATTTAGGTTTTCCGTGATTTCCCTAAACCGCATCACGCAGATGCAGGCATGATTCCTTTGAAAGGGCACGGCTGACTTCCTTCCCCATCCTTCCTTGCTTGGTCCCCTCCCCTAAACTAACCAACCAACCAGTAGTGTCTCTAGTACCGGTTATTATTCTATATCCTACATAGCAACAGTCAAGAAATTCAACTGCATCCATTATGGATAAAATACAAATAATGTAAATGGTTCAGTAACAATATCTCAGTCAGTAATTCAGTTTTTTCAGTAAACCTATCAGACACAGCAGAAATCATTACAACTTGAATCAGAGTGCTGTTAAAGAAGTACTAATTAGTCCGAATTACCGGCAGGCCTTACAATCTTTCATACTAAATGGGACAATTACCAACTTCTCTCCTTCAGCAAAGAGCCTAGATGAAAATTTAAATTAGACTGAGCACGAAACTGCAGTGCGCAAGAAGGCATCAGCGTCCCTCCACACCCTAAAAATTATAAACAGCTATTCCCTCTTGCCCTTAAAAAGAAACTTGTACAAACACTTACACTTCCAGTTATTGGTTACAGCGATGTCATCGAACAAAGCCTTTCTCAGGAAAGATGTTGGAGTCAGGAATTGATTCTGAACACATGTGTTAGTTATATCTGTGACGTTCGACTCCTTGATCATATTTCACCATCATATGCATAGCTTTATCCTGGCTGCGTGCTGAGAAGAGTAGATATTTCCATACAGTCTGACTTCTCTGCTGTCTTATCAACGTACGCTGTCCCCCTTATATGTCCTCGACCTTAACGCTCTCGACTGAACAGTTTGGAAGAAACACTCGTTCCCACCAGAGCAACATCCCTTTTGTCCCATTCCATCGTTCGAAGTTCTTCTCAGTAGCAGGAACTCTTCTGGAATAATCTTCCACTTGTGATGTACCTTTTGCGTTTCTTGCTTCTATGTTTACGTTTTCTTTAAAGGCAAAGAAGAAAGGTGAAGTGGTAGTCCAGCGTAGAGCCTGCGCCTACCCTCATGTATTTTTGATTTTCAAATGTTTGAAAAGATGTTTTTCCTGTTCCTCGGTAACAGGAAGGACTCACTCTCTGCTAATGAACGACGGTAGACGCACGTTATTTTAGAGCGTAATCGGCGGTAGCCATTTTGGTTATGAAAATAAGTGAAAAGTCTATATTTTTATGTGTGTAGAAGAAATAATACATTCGAATTTCGTTAGTGAAAAATTTAGTTATTATTCTAAATAGTACTGTAATAGAGAAGAATTGAAGAAGCCCACCTGTGTACTTCGGAGTTGTCATGAAGATCCGATTACCCTATCATGGACACGGTCAAGATTTTGTAGGTGGATACGGCGTAGTATTATTAATTGGTCAGCAGAAATCTACAACAAGAGAAAGACTATTTCGTCCATGCAGAACTAATATGAATCCATTTACAGGCATAGGCCAGCTTATTGTACTTTTCCGAGCACCGAAAAATTAATGTCATTATTTCCCTATATCTAAACATTTTATTATATATATATATATATATATATATATATATATATATATATATAATCCCCCCCCATGAACCATGGACCTTGCCGTTGGTGGGGAGGCTTGCGTGCCTCAGCGATACAGATAGCCGTACCGTAGGTGTAACCACAACGGAGGGGTATCTGTTGAGAGGCCAGACAAACGTGTGGTTCCTGAAGAGGGGCAGCAGCCTTTTCAGTAGTTGCAAGGGCAACAGTCTGGATGATTGACTGATCTGGCCCTGTAACAATAACCAAAACGGCCTTGCTGTGCTGGTACTGCGAACGGCTGAAAGCAAGGGGAAACTACAGCCGTAATTTTTCCCGAGGGCATGCAGCTTTACTGTATGATTACATGATGATGGCGTCCTCTTGGGTAAAATATTCCGGAGGTAAAATAGTCCCCCATTCGGATCTCCGGGCGGGGACTACTCAAGAGGATGTCGTTATCAGGAGAAAGAAAACTGGCGTTCTACGGATCGGAGCGTGGAATGTCAGATCCCTTATTCGGGCAGGTAGGTTAGAAAATTTAAAAAGGGAAATGGATAGGTTGAAGTTAGATATAGTGGGAATTAGTGAAGTTCGGTGGCAGGAGGAACAAGACTTATGGTCAGGTGACTACAGGGTTATAAACACAAAATCAAATAGGGGTAAAGCAGGAGTAGGTTTAATAATGAATAGGAAAATAGGAATGCGGGTAAGCTACTACAAACAGCATAGTGAACGCATTATTGTGGCCAAGATAGATACGAAGCCCACGCCTACTACAGTAGTACAAGTTTATATGCCAACTAGCTCTGCAGATGACGAAGAAATTGAAGAAATGTATGATGAAATAAAAGAAATTATTCAGATTGTGAAGGGAGACGAAAATTTAATAGTCATGGGTGACTGGAATTCGAGTGTAGGAAAAGGGAGAGAGGGAAACATAGTAGGTGAATATGGATTGGGGGACAGAAATGAAAGAGGAAGCCGCCTGGTCGAATTTTGCACAGAGCACAACATAATCATAACTAACACTTGGTTTAAGAATCATGAAAGAAGGTTGTATACATGGAAGAACCCTGGAGATACTAAAAGGTATCAGATAGATTATATAATGGTAAGACAGAGATTTAGGAACCAGGTTTTAAATTGTAAGACATTTCCAGGGGCAGATGTGGACTCTGACCACAATCTATTGGTTATGACCTGTAGATTAAAACTGAAGAAACTGCAAAAAGGTGGGAATTTAAGGAGATGGGACCTGGATAAACTAAAAGAACCAGAGGTTGTACAGAGATTCAGGGAGAGCATAAGGGAGCAATTGACAGGAATGGGGGAAATAAATACAGTAGAAGAAGAATGGGTAGCTTTGAGGGATGAAGTAGTGAAGGCAGCAGAGGATCAAGTAGGTAAAAAGACGAGGGCTAGTAGAAATCCTTGGGTAACAGAAGAAATATTGAAGTTAATTGATGAAAGGAGAAAATATAAAAATGCAGTAAGTGAAACAGGCAAAAAGGAATACAAACGTCTCAAAAATGAGATCGACAGGAAGTGCAAAATGGCTAAGCAGGGATGGCTAGAGGACAAATGTAAGGATGTAGAGGCCTATCTCACTAGGGGTAAGATAGATACCGCCTACAGGAAAATTAAAGAGACCTTTGGAGATAAGAGAACGACTTGTATGAATATCAAGAGCTCAGATGGAAACCCAGTTATAAGCAAAGAAGGGAGAGCAGAAAGGTGGAAGGAGTATATAGAGGGTCTATACAAGGGCGATGTACTTGAGGACAATATTATGGAAATGGAAGAGGATGTAGATGAAGATGAAATGGGAGATATGATACTGCGTGAAGAGTTTGACAGAGCACTGAAAGACCTGAGTCGAAACAAGGCCCCCGGAGTAGACAATATTCCATTGGAACTACTGACGGCCGTGGGAGAGCCAGTCCTGACAAAACTCTACCATCTGGTGAGCAAGATGTATGAAACAGGCGAAATACCCTCAGACTTCAAGAAGAATATAATAATTCCAATCCCAAAGAAAGCAGGTGTTGACAGATGTGAAAATTACCGAACTATCAGCTTAATAAGTCACAGCTGCAAAATACTAACACGAATTCTATACAGACGAATGGAAAAACTAGTAGAAGCCAACCTCGGGGAAGATCAGTTTGGATTCCGTAGAAACACTGGAACATGTGAGGCAATACTGACCTTACGACTTATCTTAGAAGAAAGATTAAGGAAAGGCAAACCTACGTTTCTAGCATTTGTAGACTTAGAGAAAGCTTTTGACAATGTTGACTGGAATACTCTCTTTCAAATTCTAAAGGTGGCAGGGGTAAAATACAGGGAGCGAAAGGCTATTTACAATTTGTACAGAAACCAGATGGCAGTTATAAGAGTCGAGGGACATGAAAGGGAAGCAGTGGTTGGGAAGGGAGTAAGACAGGGTTGTAGCCTCTCCCCGATGTTGTTCAATCTGTATATTGAGCAAGCAGTAAAGGAAAGAAAAGAAAAATTCGGAGTAGGTATTAAAATTCATGGAGAAGAAATAAAAACTTTGAGGTTCGCCGATGACATTGTAATTCTGTCAGAGACAGCAAAGGACTTGGAAGAGCAGTTGAATGGAATGGACAGTGTCTTGAAAGGAGGATGTAAGATGAACATCAACAAAAGCAAAACAAGGATAATGGAATGTAGTCTAATTAAGTCGGGTGATACTGAGGGAATTAGATTAGGAAATGAGGCACTTAAAGTAGTAAAGGAGTTTTGCTATTTGGGGAGCAAAATAACTGATGATGGTCGAAGTAGAGAGAATATAAAATGTAGGCTGGCAATGGCAAGGAAAGCGTTTCTGAAGAAGAGAAATTTGTTAACATCCAGTATAGATTTAAGTGTCAGGAAGTCATTTCTGAAAGTATTCGTATGGAGTGTAGCCATGTATGGAAGTGAAACATGGACGATAAATAGTTTGGACAAGAAGAGAATAGAAGCTTTCGAAATGTGGTGCTACAGAAGAATGCTGAAGATTAGATGGGTAGATCACATAACTAATGAGGAAGTATTGAATAGGATTGGGGAGAAGAGAAGTTTGTGGCACAACTTGACCAGAAGAAGGGATCGGTTGGTAGGACATGTTCTGAGGCATCAAGGGATCACCAATTTAGTATTGGAGGGCAGCGTGGAGGGTAAAAATCGTAGAGGGAGACCAAGAGATGAATACACTAAGCAGATTCAGAAGGATGTAGGTTGCAGTAGGTACTGGGAGATGAAAAAGCTGCACAGGATAGAGTAGCATGGAGAGCTGCATCAAACCAGTCTCAGGACTGAAGACCACAACAACAACAACAGTATATATAATATTGTATATTTTATACTAGAGAACTGCATAACATCTACAGCATCAGAAGAAAGTTAGTCAAATTTTTCTCATTTCCCAGTATTCCTAGCTAGTGTACTCTCCTTACATTTACTTTTTCCCAGAACTCGCTTTATCAGAAAACACCTACTCTCCACACTTACAAATTCTTTTTATATGTACCATGTCATTCTTGTTATATTATTATTATTATTATTATTATTATTATTATTAATGGCAGCAGCAGCAGTAGAACCAGTACTGCCAGTATTAAGATTATTAATTCATATCAGTGCTATACACTCATATTGTCACTATAGACATATCACTTTAATATTATTTGTCGTATTAAAATAGTTATTTTCTTAGGTAACCAATATGTAAAAAAGAAACAGTGTGTGTGAAACCCTGGTTCGATGTAAGAAAGGGCCTGATGACCCTAATAAAAACAGGTTAAACAAATAAAATAAAAAATTCTCTTTCTTACTCCCGGTTCATACTCCTAATGCTGCTACACAAGAGCTAACTCCTGGCTCCCAACTGCATATCAGCTTCCTGAAAACTGAACTGTGCAGTCACGCGTACATTAAAATTCAAACAGGTATAATTTGGTTTCGAACAGCCCTACAGATGTTTACTGAACCATTAGCGATGGTTATTGGGTTCTCGGAACGCGTTTGGCAAGCATCAACTAAGATCATTAATCCGTTAAGTAACACAGTGGGGAACAAATTTATCCTCCGTTTTTGTGTTTGTGCGTGTGTGTGTATGTGTGTGTGTGTGTGTGTGTGTGTGTGTGTGTGTGTGTGAGAGAGAGAGAGAGAGAGAGAGCGTCTATGTGTGTGTCTGTCTTTATGTGTGTGTCTGTGTGTGTGTTTTTTAGAGATGAGAGAAGTACAGGTTGGGTAGGTCTGCAATCCGGTTTCATACCAAGATGGCCCTCTTGCTACTTAGACTAACTTATGCTATGAACAACACACATACACACCGATGCCCGAGGGAGGACTCGAACCTCTGCGGGACAGTCTGCGCAATCCGTGAATGACGCCTCAAATCGCGTGGTCACTCCGCGCGGCCCTTAGTATAAATTTAATGTCCTGTCGGCGATAAAGTCATTAGAGACGAAACACAAAGTATTGTGGAAAGATAGGAACGACAATTTAACGACTTCTTCTCTTGGAAACTGTCCAACCATTCCCAGTAACTCACAAAAGATCGAAATGTATGTTTGGACGCAGGAGCCCGTCTTCCACAGAAACTATTTTATAATAATAATAATATTTACTATTATTATAACTAGTTCCCTTTTCTATTTCTTAAGCACAGTTTAAGAGTTTTTGACCAGTCTTGTTTCGTTTTATTGACAAAGAATCGTCAGAGTTGATTAGTGTTTACTATTCATTTTTATGTATTTGCTAGGCAATTGTGCTTTTGGCTCGTTCTTCCCAGAAGTTGCAGCAAAAAAAAAAATTTGTGTTTGAAACTCATTGTAAAAAGTACTCACTACTAAACGAGTTCTGAATTCATATCAGGTGTAACCACAGCAACATACAAGCTCTAATCGTTAGTTCGCCGGGCCAGCGACACTCCCGAATCCATGAAGCGGGCGCCTGAATGCGCTCGGGTATCTGAGCACGTAATCTAGCTTTAGTATCGCCAGACTTAACTCGACTACAGTCCATTGCTCGCCCGGCTAGCCGCGAGGTCTAACTCGCTGCTACCTGAGCGGGTAGGAGTGCCGGTCCCCGGCACGAATCCGCCTGGCGGATTAGTGACGAGGTCCGGTGTGCTGGCCATCCTGTGGAAGGTTCTTAAGGCGGTTTTGCATCTGCCTCGGTGAATGCGGTATGGTTCCCCTTATTCCGAATCAGTTACACTATGTCGACGATTGCTGCGCAGACACTGTCTGCACGTACGCATGCATCATAATTACTGTAACTCGCAAACATTTGGGGTTACACTTGTCTGGTATGAGATGTTCCCGGCAGGAGAGGGGGGGGGGGGGGGGGTCCACTACGGTCCGAACCGCACAATAACTCTGGGTTCGGTGTGGGGCGGCGGTGGGGTGAGTGGACTGCTGTAGCCTGTTGTGAGCTTGTGAACCATTGAGGGCTACGGCGGGGACGAAGCTTCTCCGTCGTTTCTAGGTCCCCGATTCAATACACACATACACACACACTCTATTACCCATGTTTGATTTATGTTAATTTCATAAGTTCTTTTATAGACAATATTGTTTCCATGACTGATTTTCTTAGCTTCTTCCTGTTGCTGACTTTTACAATGTCATCAGCGAACCTTAAAGTATTTTTCCTCGCTCTGTACATTGATTTCCTTTGGAAATAACTCAGTCCCCTTTAATAATTCATCGGTGTACATATTTTATAATAGGAGAATAAGCTATAAATCTGTCCATTTTCTTCTCACTTATTTCCTCTTTTCATGACCTTGCGTTCTTACCACTGCAAACTGGTTTCTGTACAGTTGGGATCTAACCTTTCGCTCCCTCTATTTTACCACTGATGGGTTCCGAAATCCAAAAAAACATATTCCGATTAACATTCTCAAAAGCTGAAAGTTGCAACATCTGCATTTAGCACGCCGGTTACTATTCAGCTGTTCTTGTTTCTACGGCTGCGTCTTTCTCTGGTTACTCTTCGCGACGGCTGCGTACTTTCTGATGCCAATTTTCTGATGGAAGACAGAGGACTTCTGTTATTTAACCTTACCGAGTTTTGACGCGTGTATTGAGAGATCCGTGTATCTCACATGTCAGCCAGAATTTTATTATTTCGGTGTTAAGATAGTTCCAATTACGGTTTTTGTACCTTTTTTAAGTCAACAGTTTGTTACCTCATGATGTGACGATAATATCAAGAAACGTGTCGTGATCAATAAATAATTCTTACGTAGCTGTTGCGGTTTTCATCAACTGAAATGTTTGATGACATCTCTGGTTACCCCTCACGTCGTTGCTAAATATACAAATGCTACAAATGTGGATCTGCCCTTCTTCATCCTATTTTCTAAGATAATCCGAAGAGTTAGTATTGCCTTACAAGTACCTACAATTCCCCAAAACCTAAAATAATCATAGTTAGACTTTTCAAAGTCAGACCATCCCTCTCTATATAATTCGTATTAGTATTTTACAGCCGTAATTAATTGGTTTCATTGTTCGATAATACACACACCTCTCAGTACCCGCCAACCTGACACATTCTTGATGTACGATGGTACTTTAATTGTCTCACTTAGAAAAATTTTGTCGTGCTTGATTCTCCACTAGCCATGTAGTGGATTTAGGCCATCCACTCATTAAATATCTTAACTACAGGGTGTCTGAGAAGTTCCCATACACCTCTTGACATTTTACTCTTGGGTAGATAAATAGTTCCTTCATTCGTATCCCTGCTCTGAAGCTGACTAAAATCATTTTCGCCATTGTATTTTTTTTTTTTTTTTTTTTTTTTACTGACTTGTCTCAGTTTAAAAGCTATGTTTGATGTGTGCAGACACTGCCACAATTCTGAGGAGCGTTTATATGCGTTTTCTTGTGGGTGGACGGACGTCCACAGAAAAGGCAAACGGTGACAAAGGTAATGAGTGAGTTTATTAGTCGCTTTGACATAGGCCCACATTATAAGGCGACCCTGTTTGACTGGAGGAAACGAGCGTTTATTTGAAGCCGCTTTAAAAGAGGCCGTTTAGTGGGCATCAGGAAAAGCGAGAGCAAACGTGGGATTGCATCGGTCAATCAAAAATGGTTCAAATGGCTCTGAGCACTATGGGACTTAACTGCTGTGGTCATCAGACCCCTAGAACTTAGAACTACTTAAACCTAACTAACCTAAGGACATCACACACATCCATGCCCGAGGCAGGATTCGAACCTGCGACCGTAGCTGTCACGCGGCTCCAGACTGTAGCGCCCAGAACCGCACGTCCATCGGTCAATCAATCTACGCTGCAATCCAATCTCAAAAGAGCAGCTAAACTTCAATTACCGCGGTCAACAGTGCAAGAAAACATTAAAAAAACTGAAAATGAAAGGCTTTCGACGGATGTTTGTCAATGAATTATCTAACAACGACACGGAGCAGCGATTTGCAGCCTTCGGTGCTTTGTTGACACATTTTCCAAACTCTGTGTCTCGTTCAAGAGCGTTATTTTATTATTAATGTGCGATATGCCAAACTTCACAGAGCAGTAATGTGATTTTATGATGTAAGGAGGCATCTCATTAAGTGCCAAGTTGTAAAGGACATAAACTGGGATGATGTCACGATACCTGTTTGGACTATAGTTTTGAAGCGTACATGAATGACAGTTCCTAATTTGACAAGTTGCAAACGTGGTTAATATTTCTACATGGGTGAGGGCGTGCTGAAAACGTAGTGTCTCCGGATTTTTTAAGTGAAAACTCTTGTTTGTTGTTGTGTTCTTCAGTGCGAAGACTGGTTTGATGCAGCTCTACATGCTAATCTATCCTGTGCAAAATTCTTCATCTCCCAGTACCTACTGCAACCTACATCATTCTGAATTTGCTTACTATATTCATCTCTTGGCCTCCCTCTGCAATTTTTGCCCCCCCCCCCCCCCCCCACGCTTTCCTCCAATACTAAACTGGTGATTCCTTGATGTATCAGAATGTGTCCTATCAACTCATCCCTACTTTTGGTCAAGTTGTGCAACAAATATCTTGTCTCCCAAAACTTCTATTCAGTACTTCCTCAATGGTTACGTGATCTACAAATCCAATCTTCAACTTTCTACCGTAACATCACATTTCGAAAGCTTTCATTCCCTTTTCGTCAAAACTGTTTATCGTCCATGTTTCAGTTCCAAAAATCTCTACACTACAGACAAATGCATTCAGAAAGGATTTCCTAACACTTAAATCTATACTCGATGTTAACAAATGTCTCTTCTTCAGAGATGCTTTTCTTACCATTTACAACCTACATTTTATATCCTCACTTCAGCCATCGTCAGTTATTTTGCTGCCCAAATAGCAAAAGTCATGTACAGTTTTCAATGCCTTGTTTCCTAATCTAGTTCCCTCAGCACCGCCTGATTTAATTCGACTACATTCCATTATCTTTCTTTGCCTTTCCTTGATGTTCATGTTATACCCTCCTTTCAAGACAATGTGCATTCCGTTCAACTGCTTCTCCTTTGCTGTCTCTGACAGTATTACAATGTCATCGACGAACCTCAAAGTATCTTTTTTTCTTTTCCATGAACTTTAATTGGTACGCCAAATTTTTTCTTTGGTTTCCTTGACTGCTTGCTCAATGTCCAGATTGAATGACATAGAGTTAGTCTACAACCTTGTCTCATCCCATTCCGTTCTCAACCACTGCTTCCCTTTCATGTCCCGTGACTCTTACAGCCGCCGTCTGGTTTCTGTACAAGTTGTGAACAGCCTTTCACTCCCTGTGTTTTACCCCTTCCACCTTCATAATTTCAAAGAGACTATTCCAGTCAGCATTGTCAAAAGCTTTCTCTCTGTCAACAAATGCTATAAATTTAGGTTTGCGTTTGCTTAACGTATTCTGTAAAACAAGTCGTAGAGTGCCTCGCGTATTCCTACATTTCTCCAAAATCCAATTGATCTTCCCCGAGGTCGGCTTCTACCAGCTTTATCCGTTCTTCTGTAAACAACTAATGTTAGTATTTTGCTACCATGACTCATTAAACTGAAAGTTCTGTAATTTTCACACCTGTCAGCAACTGTTTTCTTCGGAACTGAGCCTGAGGGTATTTCGCCTGTCACATACATCTTGCATGCCATGCCATCAATAGTTCTTGTGGTGTCACCGCCAGACACCACACTTGCTAGGTGCTAGCCTTTAAATCGGCCGCGGTCCGTTAGTATACGTCGGACCCGCGTGTCGCCATTGTCAGTGATAGCAGACCGAGCGCCACCACACGGCAGGTCTAGAGAGACGTACTAGCACTCGCCCCAGTTGTACAGCCGACGTTCATAGCAATGGTTCACTGACAAATACGCTCTCATTTGCCGAGACGATAGTTAGCATAGCCTTCAGCTACATTTGCTACGACCTAGCAAGGCGCCGTATTCAATTGATAATTAATATTATGAAGCATGTACCGTAACGAGAGATGTTCTACAATTGTGGATTAAAGTTAAGTATTACATCATCTACGTACTTATTTGCAATTCTCAATATTGTCCTGTTCCAGACCTCACGCCAGTCAGCGTGTAATTAAACGCGTGCATTTCGGCCTCCTCTAGAAACACAGTGTTGGCTCTTCTGCCAACACTATAGTTCTGACGTAATGTCGTCTACTCCCAGGGCCTTGTTTTGACATAGTTCTGACAAATTATTCTCTGAATATCATGTTTCCCATCTCATCTTCATCTAAATCCTCTACCATTTTTACAATATTGCCTTCAAGTTCATCTCCCCTGCATAGTTCCTCTGCATACTCCTTCCACCTTCCAGCTTTTCCTTCTTTCGTTAGGACTAATTTTCTATCTGAGCTCTTGCTACTCACACAGCTACTTCTCTTTCCTCCAAAGGCCTCTTCAATTTTCCTATCGGTGGTATCTATCTTTCCCCTATTGAAATATGCTTCTAAATCCCTCGTTTGTCCTATAACATTCTTGCTTAGCCCTTTTGGAGTTCCTGTCATTCTCATTTTTTAGACGTTTGTTTTCCCTTTCGCCTGCTACAGTTTTGCATTTTTATGTCTTCTCCTTTCATCAGTTAAATTCAGCATAACCTGTGTTATCCAAGGATTTCAACAAGGCCTTGTCTTTTTGCAAGTTTTATCCTATGCTACCTTCACAATTTTATCTATTAAAGCTACGCCTCATTTTTCTACTGTATTCCTTATCCCTGTTCTAGTCAACCGTTGCCTAATGCTCCCTCTGAAACTCTCAGCAAGTCTGGTTCTTACAACTTATCCAGGTCACATCTACTTAATTTTCTACCATTTTCCAATTTCTTCAGGGTTTAATCTACAGTTAATTGCCAATAAGTCCTCATCTATCCCTGTAAATCTTCTAAAATTTAAAACCTGGTTTATAAATCTGTGTCTTACCACTATAAAACCAATCTGAAACCTTCCGATGTCTCCAGTTCTCTTCCACGTATACAATCTTCTTTTATGACTCTTAAACCTAGTGTTAGTGATGATTAAATTATGTTCTGTGTTGAACACTACCGAGCGGTTTCCTCCTTCATTCCCTTTCTGCAGTACCCATTCACCTGCTATTTTACCTTCTATTCATTTTCCTACTATCGAATTCCAATCCCCCATCGGTATTAAATTCTGAATTACCTGAATAATTTCTTTTATCTCGTCATACATTTCTTTAACCGCTGCATCACCTGCGGAGCTGGTCGGCATATTAAATTGTACTACTGTGGTGGATGTGGGCTTCTTGCCTATCTTGGCTACAATAAGGCGTTTACTATGGTGTTCTTAGTAGCTTACCTCCATTCATATTTTCTTATTCATTGTTAAACGTACTCCTGCTTTACCCCTATTCGATTTTGTATTTATAACTCAGTATTCACCTGACCAGAAGTGCTGTTCCTCCTGCCACCAAACTTTGCTAGTTCCCACTATATCTAACTTCAGCGTATCCATTTACCTTTTTAATTTTCTAACCTACGTGCCCGGATAATGGATCTAACATTCCGCCCTCCGATCCGTAGAACGCCAGTTGTTTCTCCCGATGAAGAAGTCATCCTGATCAGTCTCCGCTTGGAGATCCGAATGGGGGACTATTTCACCCCCGGAATAATTTACCCAAGAGCACGCCATCATCAGTTTAACCATTCAGTGGAGCTGCATGCCCTCTTGAAAAATTAGGCTGTAATCTCTCATGGTTTTCAGCCAGTCGGAGTACCATTGCAGGAAGGCCGTTTTGGTGATGTTTCAAGACCGGATCAGTCACTCATACAAACTGTTGCTCTTGCAGATACTGAAAAGGATGCTTCCCCTTTCCAGGAACCACATGTTTCTCTGGCCTCTTAACAGATACCCCTTCGTTGTAGTTGCACCTAGGGTATGGCTGTCTGTATCGCTGAGGAACTTAAGCCACCCCACCGACGGCGAGGTCCATTGTTCAAAGGAGGGGGGGGGGGAGTGGGTGAAAGTTATTTAAAATCTTCGTGAAAACTCTTAAAGATATTAAATAAAACAAACTTTATTAAAATTGTACATCTTCATTTTTCTTGTCTAAATATTTATTCCTCAACATAGTCATCCTGGCGAGGAACACATTTTTCCCAACGAGAGACCAGGTTGTTGGTACCGTCACTGTAGAATAGTTGACTGTTTTGACGGAGCAGCAACCTCACATATGTTTGCGCCATTTCATCACTATAAAAGTAAAATACTCGAAGATTTTTTAAAGTTTTGGTAATTGGGTAGTCACAAGTGGTGGATAATCAATGGCTCTGCACCCAAAGCATCTGACAACTGTAGATGTGGCAGCGCCCGTGTGTGATCTAGTATTGCGATGCTGAAGGAGAGCGTGCTCCGTCTGTGAATGAACTCTTCGGATTAGAGTCTCATCGGTCGCCGTACACGACCGTCTATTCCGAGATCTGTCACACACGTGAATGATAGTAATACTGTTTACATTATTACCAACACGAGCAACCCAACGTCACTCTTTGCTGATGTCACCTTAGACAGCTTCCATTTCTCTGCGGATTTCAATTGGAAGCACATTTTCTGCGGTTAGAAACTGGATTACAGTTCAGTGTTTCTCACGCACAGACTTCGATACGTTACACACCACCGTGTTACACGGTACAATTCGGAGCCCTCTAGCGGCGGAGGGGTGCATCTTGCGTCACCGAAGTGGGATTTTTGTTTTTTTCTTTATTGTATTTCAATTCCCCATCGGGGCGGGCTGGCAGCAGCATATGCGCTGCTCTTCAGCCGAAAGACATAGAACAAAACAACAGAAGACATATAAAAACAGCAAAGGAGAGAATAAGGTGAACAAAGATACAACAAAGGGGGAACATCATGGAAGGCAATAGACAAAAAACGGGGTGACTGTAAAATGGAGATAAAAAACTGTTTAAAAGTAGCACACACAAAAAGCCACACACTGCGACGATTAAAAGAACACAAGGCACAGTATGACTGGAGCATAAGGTATCGACGGATGGCGTAGCACAGAACGTAACACTGACGGCGGACCTCAAGGCAATACACAATTAAAATCACACCTCTTGACGCACAGGAGAAACAGCACTAAACACAACACTGATGAGGCACACTGATGATGATCCATACAAAGGATCTGCCAGGCGCAAGGAGATGAGGGAGACCTGAAGAAGGGAGGGAGGCAAAGAGATGGGGGAGATAAGCGGGGGAAGCATGGAGGAGGGCTAGGTAGGGAGGGATGTGGGAAGGAAAGAGGCAAGTGTGAGGTGCAGGGCCTCAGGGGAGGGGGGAATGGAGGAAAATCCGCTCTGGGAGAAGGAAGGAAGAGGAAAAAAGGGGGCCCTGGGGAGGGGGGGGGGGAAACAAGGCCAGGTTACAATTGGAAGGAAGGGTAGATGTCACGGCGAAGTTCGTCATCCGGGAGGGGGAGGTGTTGGAAATTGCCCTGATGAAGGAGATGGAGGGTGTGGAGGTGGAGAGAAGGAGGGATACAGCAATAGAGTCGCGGCAACGGGTGGGGGGTGGAGAGGAAGGAGGAAACCAGAGGGTGGGGTGGATCAAGCCTGCGAACAATGTAAAGGATGCGGAGATGGTGGAGGAACAGTAGGAGGTGGCGGAAGGGGAACGAAGTGGGAAAGTCGACCGTGTAATATGCATAACACGTAATACCTCAACCAGTATTGAGAACAGAATAAAAAGTTCGGAGGCATTACTCTTCAGCAAGACCTCGTACATAATTCGCAAGCCACCACACGGTGCATAGTAGAGGAGACGAAGTAGTGCTGCTGACCATTCCCTTTCATGTCCCTCTCATAAACAGAGCGACGGTAGAACGACTCTCTGTATGCCTCGCTATGAAGCCTAATTCCTCGCTTGTTATCTTCGTGGTCATTACGCGAAATATACATTGAGATCAGTGGAGTTGTTCTGCAGTCGGCTTCATATGGTGCTTCTCTAAATTTCAGCAATAGTGCCTCGCGAAAAGAGCTTCGTCTTCCCATTTGAGTTCACGGAGCATTTCCATAATAGTCGCTTCTTGATCGAACCTATAAGTGGAAACTCTAGTAAGACGCCTCTAAATACGCTATTTTCCTCTATTAAAAATATGGCTCGGATTGTTGTTATTCTGACTGATTGTAACACTCATATAGCATTTATGGTCAATATTTTCAGAAAATATCTGTTATTTTTGTGTAATTAAAACTTAAAAATCGCTAAATGTCAAGATTTGGTCACGTGATTGAAAACGTTTTGTTATTGGCTGAGACTCGGGTGGCGTCACAGGCTAGAAGTAAGCCGAATTTGTACATGTGTGATAGAAGTGTTAGCCGAAGTTACGAGGATGTTAAGTAATTTTCTGCAAACATTTTAGCTGTTTAGTAATGGAAAACGTAATTAAAGCTTTTAAGTAGCAATAGAAAGGAATTTTGTGAACGCTGATAGTGGAAACTTTTCGAAAGTTGATACGTTTATGCTCCACCCATTTAGAGTGTCGATATGGGCAACGATGGCCATTCCTTTCCCTGCTCCCTGAGACATCATTAAACTTCCTGAGAAATAAAGAATTGTACAACTTTTTCAAATGGCTAAATGGTTCAAATGGCTCTGAGCACTATGGGACTTAACATCTGAGCTCATCAGTCACCTAGAACTTAGAAATACTTAAACCTAACTAGCCTAACGACATCACACACATCCACGCCCGAGGCAGGATTCGAACTTGCGACCGTAGCGGTCGCGCGGTTCCAGACTGAAGCGCCTAGAACCGCTCGGCCACACTGGCCGGCTTCGCAAATGGGTCCTTATATTACAATTAGATTCCCGACTATCAGTCATGAGCTACGACCCAAAGCACAAATAGAATTGTACTTGGCATGTGTTAGTGCTGATTTCCTCTCTAGAAGACACTCAGCAGAAATTTCACAGTGAAAACGCTCTCTGTGGCGCAAGGCATAGCTTACCTGACTCTGGGAAAAGAAGTCACATGATCGATTTTTGGAAGTGTCATATATTTTTAAAAGTTTGCACGAAACAAGAAAATAGAGTTAGCAAGAACTGATTATAGCAGTTGTTTCGATGGTGGGATCTATTGTACATAGCTTCACATTAATCTTATCTGAGACATGGGCAACAAAGGATAAATGCATCTGCTTTCCTAATAAACAATTAACTTTTTTTGGAAAGCATTGCTATGAGTGAAGATATTACTGTACGCCTACAGTACAACGAGATGTAGGACGATGACATTTTCTATACGGAGAGACGTAGAGCATGTACAACATGCAGGTAACACAAACGTAAGGACTGTGATGTTTGTGAGTGTAAACTAACGTCGGTGTCTGAAGTAGACTTACTTCATCTTTATGTAAGATGATGAAATTTAACAAGTTTAAACGATAAGGGTCCTAGGTGGATAGTACGAAGATAAAAAAAAGTTTATAATAAAGTAAAAAGTGTGTAGTCACATTAACTAGAAAATATCTTTTTGAAAGTGACGTGTTCAAAATGGTTCAAATGGCTCTGAGCACTATGGGACTTTACATCTTAGGTCATCAGTCCCCTAGAACTTAGAACTAATTAAACCTAACTAACCTAATGACATCACACACATCCATGCCCGAGGCAGGATTCGAACCTGCGACCGTAGCAGTCCCGCGGTTCTGGACTGCAGCGCTAGAACCGCACGACCACCGCGGCCGGCTAAAAAGTGACGTGTGAGAACAGTGATTGCAAATGTAAGAGCACGTAAGCAACAAGGAAAACAAAATAATATTCTGTTTCTGATCGGCGTGGTGTAGTTTAGTAGGTATGGCTTTGTTTTCGTATGAGAGGACTGTCGAGTCGTTTTCCAAATAAATTAAAATACTCTGGCAGATTGGGTTCGAAGCAGCGACCTATTGATATCATCTTATTCAGTTTGACGGTCTACCGCTGCATCAACTGAGCTACCGAATAATTTATGTGAAGTTGGGTAAAACGACAATTTTCAGTAAGAATCTAATTTCGCTGCATGACGGTATCCTCCCTTGTAGCTATGCAAAGCCTATCTCGAAGGTAAATTAGTGTTAACTTCACAGTGCAATACATTTTTAATTAAGTTCGTGAGTTTGTGCGTCGACATGGTGGCAACTTACCGGTACAGCGCAACCACGTTTTACGCTTCTTCTCATTGTCTGGAACACACAAAAACGACTGTTCAGGAGTTACTCTGGATGTATTTGTACGGTATGGTACCACACACTATTTATAACACATATTCCGAAACGTAAATCCCAAAACAAGACATCACTGTGAAATTGCATTATAGCAGTAGGACCAGCGAGGTAGCAGGTGACGTCACAGGCATCCCATGGCTCGAGTGGAGCTTTTTAGGGGGCTTCGAAATTAAGGGATTTTTTCCGTTTTTTTTAATTAAAGAATAGAGAAATTCAAGAGGAAAAAGGTATGTTTGGAGCATAAAATGACGTAATTAATCATTTAATGTAATTTCCAGAAAAATGTCAAATACCGCATTGTTTCAATGTCTTTCTTCAACCCGACCTAGTGAGGATCCCAAACACTCGAGCGGCACTCAGGAAAATAACACAAGTGTTCTGTGCGCTGTCTTTGTAAATGAGCTACGCTTTCCTACAGTTCTCCTAATAAACCGATGTTGAGCAGTCGCCTTCCCTAAAACGGACCTTACGAGCTCGTTCAATTTCGTATCGCTTTTCGACGTTACTGCTAGATATTTGATCGTCATGACTTTTCCAAGCAGCACAATATCAGTGCTGTATTCGAAAATTACAGATTTGTATTGTTCTCCACTAACGTGCATTTTTCCATACTTCGAGACAGCTGCCATTCAACACACCGTCTATAAATTCTTTCAAAGTCATCCTGTATCCTCCTACAATAACTCAACTACGATGCTTCCCAGTACACTACAGTGCCGTTAACAGACAGTTGCAGGTTGTTGCACTCCCTATCCGTCAGACGTTTATGTAGAGTGAAAACAAGAGCAGACTTAGCAAACTTCCTGATAATAATCTTGTCTCTGATGGACACTCAATGTACAAAAAAATGGCTCTGAGCACTATGGGACTTAACAGCTGAGGTCACAGTCCCCTAGAGCTTAGAACTACTTAAACCTAACTAATCTAAAGACATCACACACATCCATGCCCGAGGCAGGATTCGAACCTGCGACCGTAGCAGTCACGCGGCTCCAGACTGAAGTGCCTAGAATCGCTCGGCCACCGCGGCCGGCCACTCAATGTACAGTTCAACGTAGTGGGCTCTATCACTTAAAAGCCATCGGGCCACTCACATATCTGGGAACTTATTCCGTACGCTCGGACTTTAGTTAACAGCCTGCAGCGTGTCACTCTGTTAAACGCTTCCCAGACATTTAGGAATACGGAAATAGCCTTTTTCCCTCCATCATAGTTTCTCAGGATATAGTGCGAGAGAAGGGAAAGCTGAGTTTTACATGAGCGATGTTTTCTAAATCCGTGATGTTTTGTGGGATGAAAATTTTCCTCCCCAAGGAAATTTATTACATTCGAACTTAGAATATGGTGAAAAATGCAGCAGTCAATCGATGTTAGCGATATTGATCAATAATTTTTGTGTCTCTCATTGTACGCTTCTCATATAAGGGAATCGCCACCGCTTTTTTCCGTTTTTTTTTTTTTTTTTGGGATTTCTGCTGAGCAAGAGAGTCGTAACAAATGCAGCCTAAGTAAGGGGCCAAAGCTGAACACTACTCTTTCTAAAACCGAATTGCTATTCACTCTGGACTCGAGAACTGGTTTTCAATTGCTTTAGTTGCTTCTAAAATACTAGGGATGGTTGTTTCTATGACTTCCATACGAGAGTTTGTGCGGAGGTCAAACTATGGTATGTATGAACAATCCTTTGATGCATCTAACTTTTTAAACGCGAAATTTAAAACTTCAGCTTTCCTTTTGTTGCCTCTGTTGCCACACCAGACTGGTCGACGACCGATTTACTTCGCCCCAGTCATCAACTTTACCTCGCAAAAACAGAATTCTCTCGTATTCTCAGAAAGATTTTTCGCTAACGTATGGCGTTGTAAGTTGTGGCGTGCGTCGCCTGTGGACCTTTCTGTTGATGTAAGAATTTCAACTAACTTTTACTTGTGGATATCTCTGCATTCTTATTTTAAAGCTAGAGTGTAACACACACTGTTTTACAAGCTGCGAGATCGTCGCGAAAAAAACAGTGATCCGCATATGTAATAAGTTTCCTTTAATTTACGTCTATGGTCACGAACTTTTTGTTAAAATAAAGCCCTAATGTACTGCAGCCATAGTGGCATCGTCAAATGTTAAATGCGGAATCAGCACCAGCATCGTCAAATACCTATAAGTAACATCACATGCGCGAGTCATGTTGTCAGTAGTACTATGTTGTTTTATGAAACAGATCTGATGATGGTCATTAAAGACCGAAACCGGTAATCTGTTAACAAAAAGTTTGTGACCATAGACGTAAATTAAAGGAAACTTATTATACACTGTTTTATCGGTCTTTTATGATTTTTAGTATTGGTTGGTTTGGGAAAGACCAGACAGCGTGGTCATCGGTCTCATCGGATTAGGGAAGGATGGGGAAGGAAGTCGGCCGTGCCCTTTCAGAGGAACCATCCCGGCATTTGCCTGGAGTGATTTAGGGTAATCACGGAAAACCTAAATCAGGATGGCCGGACGCGGGATTGAAACGTCGTCCTTCCGAATGCGAGTCCAGTGTCTAACCACTGCGCCACCTCGCTCGGTGATTTTTAGTATTAAACCGCTGTGGGTCTCCTACGTCCTTAAACAACTTGCGTGGCACATATTTATCCAGTGCGCGATTTGCAAACGGGTTAAACGTTTCCACATACTTCCTCTACTTCAGGTTTGGCGACTGCGTGAAAACTTCATGCGTGCACCATATTCTGCCCGCTTCCGAGCCAAGGCTCGGCCTGTCTTGGCACTATTTGTTACGCCTCCGTTATGCTCAGTTCTTCTCGATATAGAGCAACATTTCATTTAGCAGTGCGAAGCGACACTTACTTTCAACACATGGAATGGCTTACTTTTGTCGGGACGTCGTTCTTCATTTAGTCAGAATCGTTGTGCAAACGCTGTTTATCCTTCGATATTTGATCATGGATCAAGGAAATTTACAGGTCCAGAGGCCGTTTGCGGCAAAAAGAGACAGTCCAGCGATCTGTCATCCCAAACGTTTAAAAGTGAACGGGAGTCACAGAGAAGGACAAGTCTCATATCTATAATGTAGTCGCATAATCGAGAGGGACCGCAAATTTGCTATGAAACTGCATTAGCGCACCAAGGATTCAAAGACTTAGTTGATGATGGAAGAGCTAAAAATTATAACGACAGGCGGTTTGTACAGGATCCATTGTCCTTCATATTAAGAAGCACTTTGTGCTAAATATGCAGTCATGGACCGTGTGATGGAGTTGGCAGGGCTAATATTAAATTTTCTAAAGTCAAAAGCGTTACTATATCGTCATTTGCAACAGTTTCTGGTGGAATTTAGCGAAGAGTATGCAGGCGGTATATATTACAGAAAAGTACGTTATGTCAAAGGACATGCCTGGAACGAGTTTTCGATTTAAGACCCACTGTTGTTGAATTTATGAAGTAAAACGGGAGCAAGAACGAAAATTAGAAGATACGGAATATATTGCAGATATTGCATTTTAATTAGAGTTCACTGCATATTGCCCTCAATAAGACATTCCAGGGTGAGAAGCAACTTATTTCTGATTTCATGGTGAAAGTGTGTGTATCTAAAAAGAAAATCGCACTGAGGAAGTGACAACTTCTGGCAACTAACATAGCCCATTTCCATAAGCTCAGAGGGTTTGAAGAACACACAGATTTTGAGCAATCAGTTGTGGTGTTGAAGGAATTCCAGGAATATCTTTATAAACGTTTGAGGACACTGCCAGTCTTACATCCGTCTCTGAGCAGTTTTCGATGCAGTTTGCTATTTCAGTTGAAAGTGCTCCTGTGCAATTGTAGCTTCTCGAGCTTCAAAGTAATTCCCACTTAAAAGACAAATACTATTAGGTTAAAATTGCCCAGGAGTTCTACGCGGTTTTCCTCTGGAAGACTTTCCACATCTCCGTAATGAGACTGCAACCGTGTTAGCAATGTTTCGATCAGCATATGTCGGTGAAAAGCTTTTCCCGATTACGAAACTGAATAGGTCACGATTATGTGGCAACATGAGTGTCAAAACTCTGCGACTGTCCGTATGCCTAAAGTGTGTGCCACATATAAATTGTATTATGCCTTCATAATGTCAGAAATAACTAAACAATACTAAAAATTTGGTTTGTTTGTGACCTGTGTTCTTGAGAAGTATAAAGTATGAAGCAGAGCTGTATGTCATATGCGGCGCTTTCGCAGTTTCCACCTCTTTCCCCTATCATCACTCAGACAATGTGGGATGGTAGAGGTTCAAATGGCTCTGAGCACTATGGGACTTAACAGCTGTGGTCATCAGTCCCCTAGAACTTAGAACTACTTAAACCTAACTAACCTAAGGACATCACACACATCCATGCCCGAGGCAGGATTCGAACCTGCGACCGTAGCAGTCGTGCGGTTCTGGACTGCGCGCCTAGAACCGCGAGACCACCGCGGCCGGCGGGGTGGTAGAGGGGAAATGTGCACTTAGGTGAGAGAAATTAGCAAGCATGCACGAGCGCTGCGTGTAAGAATAATTCCCGTAATTGAACTAAATGATGTCCGTTCATTGTCTAAGTAATATGGTAATAACTGCTTGTCTACTCCTTTCAGCATTAAAACTCTCCTACCGCTCTTGATGGATTTGTTAACTATAGTAAACATCGTTTTTCTGATGACATCATGAACACTGCATCTATAATGACACGGTCGTTGAAGTCAGGCTCCCTTGTAGCTACGAGGTTTAAAATATTTCCATTGCGTGTGTGTTGTTGAAACAGTTGCTCAAGACAGTTCTCGGAGAAAGGTTCAGCGCTACTTCACAAAACTGACTCTCTGTACCACCAGCATTTAATCCACAGAAGACCCAGTCTAGAATCGGTAACTTAACGTCACCTGAAATTAATATTGCACGATCGGGATACTTCAGTGCTACTGAGTATAGACTTTATTTGAATTAGATTTTGTTACGAGTGCTTTGGCAGTTTACTGTTAAAACGTTAATACCGAATGTGTCTCTACTTTGTACGTGACACTCTCTGCCTGGCAGACGTAGTTTGTACAGTGGCCTCCAACACCCGATCGTCAGCTGCATGTTACTTGTAGAACATCGAAGGTGCGTGCCCAAGTAAATTCCACCATCTCTGCACGAGATGTAGAAGGTAGTGCAGAGATACAGCATGGCATCTCCACCAGAAGTAGTGTGGGGTGGCCGGTAAATATCCAAATGATCGCTACTTCTGTTATGTCGTTATGAAAAGACACTTATCTTGTCTTTGCGTGCTTTGCACCTACCTCCGCCGCCTACAAGACCCTGAAACTACCTTTGCGGTCAGCCAGAAGGCGATGGAGACTATACTGACCATAATGTCCAATCTCCAAGTCCACGTTACTCATTGTGCCCAATCAAAGAAAATATTCGTACTTGCTATTTACCCAAAGGGATCAGGAATAATGACTATCAACAAAAGTTTTGAGTTTTAACTGATTGACGTATTCAGTAAAAGGTCACATGCACAAAATACAATAATGTTTCTAATAATAATAATTTTCCCGTCGGAAACCGCACTATTAACACTTCGGGGACTACTTGTATGGGAAGTTCCGGGTAATATGGTCTATCTGAAGTTTTGTCATATGATGACATGGTTGGAGACCGTGGCTGTTATTTTATGTTGATGGTGTTGAGACAGCAACCAGCCACAAATTTATTTTCAGTTCCTTTATTCAAAACGCACCGTTACCGGTCTCGAATCATTACGATTCATCTTCAGACGGTTTTCATGCTTTCATTTGAACATGTGGTGCGTTTTTTTTTTACAGATTAACTGTCGTGAAATGTCTATCGCCCTGAATTTTAATCACCGGAACTTAATTGCTCACTATAAAAGTCGAAACTAGTCTCTCCACTTACCACAGGGTTTTTTCAACATTATAGGCGGCACAGAAACAGCTACTCCTTGAAATCTAAGCGATCGAGGACGGTGTACAGTCAGCCCCGGCCCTACGATGTCTCCAAACGATGCAAAAACTTGATAGAAGCGCTCCCCCCCCCCTCCCCCCCCTCCCTCTCCCACTTCGTTAGAAACAGAACGTCAAATTTCTTTAAAAAACATCGGCTTTTCTAAAATATGTTTACTTCGTAGCTCACATCTTTCTGGAGAGGTCGATATATAAAACATATACGTTCGAGAAAATTTAAGAAGCATTATTTAGTCTTAATTGTGCAAAAGTGCAGTGCCACACGTCTTCACACAGACGTCTTCTATCAAACGTCACTCTATTTCGCTCTGTGGAATTCTAACGCGAATAATTTGTACTGGAATCAAATGCCTATTAGGCCTGCTACAAGCAAAAGGTTTTGTGTTAGGAAACAATTCGACATCCTACCCCCTTCCAAAAAACTCACAGTTGATACTGGATGGGACTAATTTGTGATCGGGAGAATAAGAAATTTCCAGGAAATTAGCATTGTTTATTGCCTATTAGTTAACAACTTTCTCTTTTGTGTGACATAAAATTAAATATAGGAAACATAAAACCAGTAAAAACAAGAGAGAAGCAAAATGCTACTCATTTCTTCATTCCTTAGGTCTCAGCATTTTTTCTCTCTAATTTTGCTAACACGGCATGCTTTCATTTCCGCGAAAGAATCTTTGACGTCATCAAAGTTCGTCAAACGTTTTGCTAATAAAAAATCAAAATGTCGTTGTCTAACACTGAAAACGCTCTTAATACGAATAATCCCCAAGACTGATGTGGTTTCTCGGTTTGATGAGGTCTATTTTGTTACTGTTGAAATGGCTCTGCGCACTATGGGACTTAACATCTTAGGTCATCAGTCCCCTAGAACTTAGAACTACTTAAACCTAACTAACCTAAGGACATCACACAACACCCAGCCATCACGAGGCAGAGAAAATCCTTGACCCCGCCGGGAATCGAACCCGGGAACCCGGGCGTGGGAAGCGAGAACGCTACCGCACGACCACGAGATGCGGGCATTTTGTTTCTGTCTGCTAGATAAAACGAAATAGGGCATTCTAATACTGCAGCAATTGTAACAACGCCAAATAAACGAGACTGTTTTGGTAGGAATGGTCCTTTTTACTTATCTCACTTACATAAATAATACGACAGAATATAATTCACGAAGTACCAGTATCAAATGCCTATTAGGCTACGAGCAAAAGGGTTTATGTTAGGAAACAGTTTCACATTTCATTGATACGGCCCAGTTTCTGAAGCATGAGATCGGAAAGTAGTAGTAGTACGAAATTTCTATATAATTTTGGAATCGTCATATTCTTCCATATAATTTGTGTAATGTTCCCGTTTCTTCTCCTTCCTCGTTCTAACAAACAATCTTGTCATCACTAAACATATAACTATTATCCATTATCAAAACTTTGGTTAACTTCTCTAACCCTACCGGAATTACCGGTTCAGTTATACCGCGTTTACACTCTTGTTAGGATTTATTACGTGTTCGTACAATTCGTTTTCCACGCTATTCCGAAAACAGATCTGAAAGTGGCTGCTAACCGGGAACTGTACAACTAGCTCTTAGTAGTGTAGCGATCTTGCAAAAATTTTCTGTCAAAATGTCATTATCTTGGATACACTGAGAAGATAATAAATAATCTTTTTTACCTGCTATTCCTCTTAGTTGTTTATTTCTACTCTGGTAGTCTCAATCTATAGACTTCGCTAGTAATTATAAAAAACGTTTATCATTCACACACAAACAACTGTATAAACAAACACTTGCAGGTATTCGCCCGTTCGGGTTTATTCGGCTCAACTCGTCACCTTTTGTCTGCGGAAAAGCTTTCTATATCTTAATGCGACAGGGATTACCTGAAAGAGACATCACGTATACAATGCACGCATCCAAAAAACAACTTATGATTCTTTCAGAAGTCAACTTAGAATGTGTTCAAAAATGTTCTAAAACAACAGGGATGTGTCTCAAAATCATATGAATAATCTATGGGCCCATGTGTACTTTGTCATGATACCACAGTTGCAACACGGTGCACTGGCCTGTTTGACTTGGCTTAGTACTGGCTGGAGAAAAGCTTAAGAAAAGTTTGCATTTTATCTTTCTGCAGCGCAACACAGCCGATAGTCGGGCAAGCACATTTTCTCTGCAACAAACGGGAAGCCACTGTCACAGAAAGTTTCGTACCACCCATGGGTGGTTTTTGCTGTTGGGGCTTTATCATGAGACTTCCCAAGAAATTGCTGAACCGTCTCAGGTGGCTCACATTTAGCGAATTCAGGAATCAAAATGCACGCAGTGTTCCATTGCACGCCATGTTCTGACACGCCTGCCCTCTACTCTTCTGCTCCTATGGCATCAGCCGCTTTCAGATTCATTTTCGGAATAGCGCGGAAAACGAGTTGTACGAACACGTAGTATGTTCTGTCCATTGAGACATGTCATTTTTCTCTACGTCTAATGGGTTTTGAGCAAGCGTCTTCTGAAACAATATGTTGTTTTGACCTAAAGGAACAGATACACGTTGGACTGTTAGGAGCACTGTGCAAACAGCCCGATTTCGTACAGTAATATAATCATAGTCTATTATCAAATAGATTCCCATAAAAATACACTGAAGAGCCAAAGAAACTGGTGCACCTTAGGACCCCCGCGTGTCCTGCTGGAATTGCCCCAGTCCGTCGGAATCCAAAATGGATACGAATAGATTAGACAGGATGCTTACATACTTGTCACCTGTCAGAGTCGTATCTAGCCACATCAGAGGTACCATATCACGCCAACTGTACACACCCCACGTCATTACAGAGCCTCCACCAACTTGAACAGTTCCCTGCTGACATGCAGGGTCCATGGATTCATGATTGTCTCCATACCTGCACACGTCCATCCGCTCGATACAATTTCAATACTAGACTCGTCCGACCAGGCAACATGTTTCCGGTCATCAACAGTCTAATGTCGGTGTTGATGGGCCCAGGCGAAGTGTAAAACTTTGTGTCGTGCAGTCATCAAGGATACACAAAGTGGGCATCCGGCTCCGAAGGCCCATGTCGATGGTGTTTCTTTGAATGGTTCGCAGCTGACACTTGTTGATGGCCCAGCATTGAAATCTGCAGCAATTTGCAGAAGGGTTGCACCTCTGTCACGTTGAACGATTCTCTCCAGTCGTCGTTGGTCCCGTTCGTGCATGATCTTCCTCCGGTCGCTGCTATGTCTGAGAACTGATGTTTTACCGAATTCCTGATATTCACGGTATACTCGTGAAATGGTGGTACGGGAAAATCGCTACCTCGGAGATGATGTGTCCCATCGCTCGTGCTTTGAAACTCGCTTAAATCTTGATAATCTGCCATTGCAGCAGCAGTAACGGATCTAACAACTGCGCCAGATACTTGTCTTATATAGGCGTTGCCGACCGCAGCGCCGTAAAATAAAATGTTGAAATGTGTGTGAATTCCTATAGGACCAAACTGCTAAGGTCATCGGTCCCCAGGCTTACACACTGCTTAAATTAACTTATGCTAAGAACAACACCTACACCCATGCCCGAGGGAGGACTCGAACCTCCGGCGGGAGGGGTTACGCAATCAGTGACACATCGTCTCTAACCGCGCGGCCACTCCCGCAGTGCCGTATTCTGCCTGTTTACGTATCTCTGTATTTGAATACGCTTGCCTATACCGATTTCTTTGGCCCTTCAGTGTATAAAATAATGTTATGGCTACCTGTGTGAAATCACATTTTCTGGTGAACAGGAGAGGACATTTTCTTTCTTATAAGCAGCAGCTCTGTCAGTCATACCGTATAAGTAATGACACCAGAAGAACGCTGATGTTCCTATTATATTGGACGGGAGCCATCGGCCAGCTGATACAGTGGTGTTGTGTGTGTAACTGGCCCATTACTAACAGTAGGCTCTGCCTTGTTCTTGCGGTCGTGGGTCGTGTCAGCAAAGTGAGATGTGGCCTGGCTGGCTGTGTTGTGTGGCGCTGTGGCCCGCAGACCCAGCCAGCCGCGGAATGCAATTACCGCGACACGATGCCACGCCGCCGCGCCTTCCCCACAGACGCGATTTATCGCCACCGCCGCCTCCACCCATTAATCAGGAGTTGCGCCTTGGCTGCTAGCGCAGAGCCCGCCACCCACGCACACACACCTGTCGCCGGAAAACGAAGGGCGCCTTCGGCAACGGCGGTCCCGTTGTGCGTGGTCACACAGTGGCTCATTAACGCTTCACCTGCCACAGACTAAGAAAAAATAAGTCTCCTGCGACCTGTTTCACTCTATTAACAATGAAAATACACTCCTGGAAATTGAAATAAGAACACCGTGAATTCATTGTCCCAGTAAGGGGAAACTTTATTGACACATTCCTGGGGTCAGATACATCACATGATCACACTGACAGAACCACAGGCACATAGACACAGGCAACAGAGCATGCACAATGTCGGCACTAGTACAGTGTATATCCACCTTTCGCAGCAATGCAGGCTGCTATTCTCCCATAGAGATGATCGTAGACATGCTGGATGTAGTCCTGTGGAACGGCTTGCCATGCCATTTCCACCTGGCGCCTCAGTTGGACCAGCGTTCGTGCTGGACGTGCAGACCGCGTGAGACGACGCTTCATCCAGTCCCAAACATGCTCAATGGGGGACAGATCCGGAGATCTTGCTAGCCAGGGTAGTTGACTTACACCTTCTAGAGCACGTTGGATGGCACGGGATGCATGCGGACGTGCATTGTCCTTTTGGAACAGCAAGTTCCCTTGCCGGTCTAGGAATGATAGAACGATGGGTTCGATGACGGTTTGGATGTACCGTGCACTATTCAGTGTCCCCTCGACGATCACCAGTGGTGTACGGCCAGTGTAGGAGATCGCTCCCCACACCATGATGCCGGGTGTTGGCCCTGTGTGCCTCGGTCGTATGCAGTCCTGATTGTGGCGCTCACCTGCACGGCGCCAAACACGCATACGACCATCATTGGCACCAAGGCAGAAGCGACTCTCATCGCTGAAGACGACACGTCTCCATTCGTCCCTCCATTCACGCCTGTCGCGACACCACTGGAGGCGGGCTGCACGATGTTGGGGCGTGAGCGGAAGACGGCCTAACGGTGTGCGGGACCGTAGCCCAGTTTCATGGAGACGGTTGCGAATGGTCCTCGCCGATACCCCAGGAGCAACAGTGTCCCTAATTTGCTGGGAAGTGGCGGTGCGGTCCCCTACGGCACTGCGTAGGATCCTACGGTCTTGGCGTGCATCCGTGCGTCGCTGCGATCCGGTCCCAGGTCGGCGGGCACGTGCACCTTCTGCCGACCACTGGCGACAACATCGATGTACTGTGGAGACCTCACGCCCCACGTGTTGAGCAATTCGGCGGTACGTCCACCCGGCCTCCCACATGCCCACTATACGCCCTCGCTCAAAGTCCGTCAACTGCACATACGGTTCACGTCCACGCTGTCGCGGCATGCTACCAGTGTTAAAGACTGCGATGGAGCTCCGTATGCCACGGCAAACTTGCTGACACTGACGGCGGCGGTGCACAAATGCTGCGCAGCTAGCGCCATTCGACGGCCAACACCGCGGTTCCTGGTGTGTCCGCTGTGCCGTGCGTGTGATCATTGCTTGTACAGCCCTCTCGCAGTGTCCGGAGCAAGTATGGTGGGTCTGACACACCGGTGTCAATGTGTTCTTTTTTCCATTTCCAGGAGTGTATGTGCGACTGAACTTTACTTATAAATGGTGCAATTAGCTCAGGTGCGGGTCCGGTGTTCGCATCTTGGGGGTAGTGGTTAGGGTTGTTACAGTGTGTTACAGAGCCTCTCCATTCAGTTTAACTTACCGCTACCAGCGCTTTTAATGTGCGAGAGATACCTAGATTATCGTAATAGTAATAGTACAAGATCTGAAATGTTTTTATATGAAAATAATTATTCGTTTACATGAGTGCTTTGTACATTCCTTCAGCATAACATTGCATTATATTTGGACAAATATAGGATCTGAAAAAGATTATCCGAGAATTTAACAAATACACTATGCAGTCAAACGTATCCGGACACCCCCAAAGACAAACATTTTTCATATTACGTGCATTGTGCAGCCACCTACTGCCAGGTACTCCATATCAGCGACCTCACTAATCATTAGAGATTGTGAGAGAGCAGAATGGCGCGCGCCACGGAACTCACGGATTTCGAACATCGTCTGGAGATCGGGTGTCACTTGTGTCAAACATCCATCCCAAGGTCCGCTGTTTCCGATGTGATAGTGAAGTGGAAACGTACAGGCCGACCTCGTCTTTTGACTGACAGAGACAGCCGACAGTCGAAGAGAGTCGTAATGTGTAACAGGCACATCACATAGAAATTCCAAACTGCATCAGTATCCACTGCATGTACTATGAGAGTTAGGCGGGAGGTGAGAAAACTTGGATTTCATGGTCGAGCAGCTGCTCAGAAGCCACGCATCAAGCCGGTAAATGTCAAGCGACGCCTTGCCTGGTGTAAGGAGAGTAACCATAGGACGATTGAACAGTGGAAAAACGTTGTGTGGAGTGACGAAACACGGTACACAATGTGGCGATCCGATGGCAGGGCGCAGGTATGGCGAATGCCCGCTGAACGTCATCTGCCAGCGTGTGAAGTGCCAAGAGTAAAATTCGGAGGCTGTGGTGTTATGGTGTGGTCGTGTTTTTCATGGAGGGTCTTGCATCCCTTATTGTTTTATGTGGCACTATCATAGCACAGGCCTACACTGATGTTTTAAGAATCTTCTTGCTTCCCACCATTGAAGAGCAATCCGGGGATGGCGATTGCATCTTTCAACACGATCGAACACCCGTTCAAAATTCACGGCCTGTGGCCGAGTGGTTACACGACAATAACATCCCTGTAGTGGACTGGCCTACACAGAATCCTGATCTGAACTCTAGAGAACACCTTTGGGATGTTTTGGAACGCCAGCTTCGTGCCAGGCCTCACCGACCGACATCGATACCTCTCTTCAGTGCAGCACTCCGTGAAGAATGGACTGCCATTCCCCAACAAACCTTCCAGCACCTGATTGAACGTTATGTCTGCGAGAGAGGAAGCTGTCATCAAGGCTAAGGGTGGGCCAACACCATACTGAACTCCAGCATTACCGATGGAGGACGACACGAACTTGTAAGTTCTTTTCAGCCAGGTGTCCGGATACGTTTGATAAAATAGTGTATGTTATGAATGCAGGTTGGTTTTATTCAGCGTTCCAATCTACCACAAATTTACCCATTGTTTTGGCTACAAAAACCAGTTTTTCAACATAATCGCGGTTGAATGCGATGGCTTTACGCCACCAAACTGAGAAGGCTGGTGTGCCCGTATGGTACCACTATTTGTCGACATCAGATCCAACGTGTAGCTGCATCAATAACGTCCCCATCATGCACGTACTGCTTCTCTTGGAATGCATCCTTCATTGGGCCAAAAAGATGGATCTCAGAAGGTGTGAGATCACGGCTGTAGGGTGGATGAGGAGTACTTCGGGACAGGCCTTCGAGTACCCCAGATGGTGTACCAGTGTGTCAGCACTACCAACAGAGACGTTTAGTTATACTGCGATGTACGCCGATCACTTCGAATAAGAGTGTCCACACGTTACAGCATTACAGGAGTCACAGCCGTTTGCGGCAGGCTAGCACGTGGGAGATCGGGCAGGTTTGTGCAACCTTCATGCGATGATGGCAGACGCTTCGCCCAACGCCTCACCATGCTTCTGTTGACTGCCAGGTCTCCATAGACGTTCTGCAAGAGCTTATGAAACTCGGCGATACACTGTTTTTTTGCCAAAACGATCTCAATGGCAAAATCTCTACTTCATGAGGCCACAACCATCTGCTTCTCTGGCCAGATCGGTTCCCCATGTCGACACATAGTCGCAACCAACCTTGCTGTCCACCCACCAGTCTGCCGTGGTTCTCTGCTCCAATCTTCCTCCTTCTTCCGGCCAGGCGACTGTTCGCGCATTCCATTTGCTAGCAGTGTCCTCCTTCGCTAATCCTTCTGAGATGCCTTCCGATCTAATGTGGCTGCCAGTGTTCGGCCACTGGTAGTGCTTTTAATCAAGCACTGTGCGCTGCTGGCGACCTCTCGCATGTCCTGCCGTCAAATCATACTGGCTGCACCTACCAGCGGCTGGAGAAACAAATGTGTTACAGTTAACGGCACATTAGAAATGGGTAACAGAGTCCAGGGACAGATCCAACAATCAGTTCTATTGCGGGAAGGGGAGGGGTGGCTCCAGGGTTGACACAATTTCTTACATTCCCTCTCCTCGCCCCCCCCCCCCCCCCCCTCCGCCGCACTCACGTAGCGACACCAACACTTTTACCACTTTTGATGTGCCACACATACTTAGATCATAATAGCAGTAACATCACAAAATATGAATTGTTTTAATGTGATAATAATTTGTTCCTACAAGTGCTTCCAAGAAACTGCAGTTCAGAGAAACAAAGCATTTGAAAAGCATTTGTCCAAATGTTTGTGAAATGCCGTACATTGAGAGGCGGCTACCCTTTCCACCTAGCCACGTGTCACCCATAGGCAGAGATGGAAAGGTGTAATATGCTGGCGGCCGGAGTGGCCGAGCGGTTCTACGCGCTTCAGTCTGGAACCGCGCGACCGCTACGCTCGCAGGTTCGAATCCTGTCTCGGACATGGATGAGTGTGATGTCCTCAGATGTTAAGTCCCATAGTGCTCAGAGCCATTTGACTCATTGTAGTATGCTAATGACACGTAGAACGGAGTAGTTGCACTTAGAATCGTAAGTATAGCTGTGGCAGTGATTGAAGGGTTAACACAAACTTTTTGTGGTGTGCAGGCAGACGCTGTGCCATCCATAGCAGTGGACAGAGAGGGAGCGAGGGTCACCACAGGGGTCGTTCAGTTGGGAAGCAGGTGGCGAAGTCATTTTATAAGATAGGCAGTGAACTCGTGGCAGGGAGAAAGTGGGAGAAATGAGTTCTGTGTGAGAGGACAGATATATGCCGGGCCACGAACCACCCAGAACTAGAACAATATGGCAGTTGTGGTGCAAAAAATAAAACCTCTTCCCCTCCCCCCCCCCTCAACTCTTTTGCCCCCAGTCCACCTTGCAGACAGGACAGTGATTCCACGCGTAGACGAGAAAAATTCAATTGATTGACTTTGGTAAGGGTAGTAAATATTAATGAAATAACAGAAGTATTTTTTTACACATATGTGATATATCTGGGCCCCACTCCACCTTAATGTGTAAGTGGTGTCCCGGCAGTTTTACATTAACTCATATCGACACATATGATGGCTCGCCGTAGGTTTTCGTAAAAACATTTCCTGTTGGATTCGTATTTTGTTAAAAATTGCTATCCATGTGTATCTCGACAGCTCGGAAAAGCACTCTGTCTTCCAAAATCTGACGTCAATGTTAGTTACAGATGTTGTAGAGATTATCATATATAATTATTTCATTGGACGCCCCGTAAAACGTAATGAATTATTTAAATATTGTATGAGAATCAATGACGACTTGCATATTATTTCTAATAAGCATTGACATGAGACAGATATTTTTGTTCTGGTACTGATGATGCCTCTAACGCCACCATGTGGCAACAGACGTTTACTCTGTAAGATGCTGTAAGGCATGCGCGCCAGTTTGGGCACAGATGTTAAGGATGAATGTTTGCAATTGATTACGTACTGCGCATCGACTGAGGTATATAATTCAAATATTGCGTCATTTTAGAGGCAATTGTGCTCCATCTTGTACCATAGATCTGATGACGATGATATCGAAATGCGTCCAAAGATGTGAAAACTAAATCAAATATTGCTGCAGAAAATCCAATCACAGTTCATATGGCATCTACACATTAGGAGTTAAACGAATTTATCGTGGTCTTACAGGCACTGTAGTGTTGTCGGATGTACGATTGATGTATCTTCTAAGAAGTGTCCGATGAAATACCCCACATTGTTACAGAAGACTGATACAAGAAAGTCACGGACTGGCGAACGTGGTCGCTAGTTTCGCAGGGTCGTAAACTCTATCGCTGCCCCGTAAAGCGCCGTGACAACTGCCTTGCACGGCAGTAGAGTAGATCCTGCCCAGCTACCATCTGTGCTTTACAGGTCTGACAATCGCTTTCCAGTCACACGTCGATGCCGCGATAGGCGCTCTCAGTTTCATCTGCGTCTACTCGTACCGCAGTACCACCAAACGGTGTATGGCAGAGGGTACTCCCGGCACTGTCCGCGGAAGATGCATTGGAACAACGACCGCGGATGAGCCTACGTATGAGCACGAATTTCATTGCACACCACGGCAAAGGTGCTTTACACGGAGTGAGTATTGTGTTTATAAAGAAAGAAATTGCTTTGATTGACGGTATACGCTGCTGACAACACAGATAAAGGGCCTCATGCCTGTACGTCCATGCCTCGACTTCAGAAGTGAGTCATCGGTCATTCGATTGGCTTCGTCCATCAGATCTTATGAATATCTTGTGTTAACTTTTTCGTGCAGGTACTACATGTAGCCTTTCTCTGTAGTTCTGTTTTGCATTTTCTACGAGGTCTCGCGTCCGTCGGCCGTCGTAATTTAATATATTATTATTGTTGTTATTATTTTTTGATTGTTGCCGACTTACGTGGTGGGCCTTAATAAAAATTATATTTCATTTAATTTTGATTTTACGATTAGATGCTTTCCTGAAGTTCTCCTTTTTAACAATATTAATCTCAAATTATTTGTTACGTTAATGAATGTTAGACTCGCAGAATCTTAAAACATGAGCATAAAAGTTGAACATTGGAATAAATCTTTCATATTAATTTCCTCGGCTAGTCAGTTCACTTTAAAGCAAAAGATCTTTAGTTATTAATTAAAATTGCGGCCCACACACGCGCGAGAGTATTTTTCTTACCTCCGTTAACCATTGTATTGTAGTCGGAGTCCTGGCTCTGGCTCTCGGCTATGGTACTGAAAATACGAATCTTAAAGCTACGTATTTTCTGCAACGTCGGGCGGCTGTGGAGAAAAATTAATATTATGTTAATAGCGGGCGAGTTTTCCGCTTCCGCTAATTTTTCATAACTTAATATCGCCACGTAATGGCGTCGTTGGCTGCATCGGCCGCTGCGATTGTTGAACTGTAAATTACTTGAATGCAGGTTAATTCAAGGAAGGCGGACATGAAATCGGGATCACCTCTTACAAATTAAAAGTGCACAATAATATTAAATCAGTATAGTATATGCTTAACTCATACAAATATGCTTACATTTGCCAGCACTCGCAAGATGTCCATCTGTACACCATCAAGACAAGTGAAGAAGTGAAGTCGACTAAAAAAAATTAACAAAAGAGCGTATCTTGTCGTCTCTTTAGATCATTTTGTCATAAATTATATCTTTGCATTGCATTTCCTTGCATTTCTCGACAGAGAAATTATTGTTTTACGGCTACATGATAAAAATATATTATTCAATTTTTAAATGTCTCTTCTTTATAAATACTGTTTTTTAAGTCTTTTCGTAATATAGCACTGGGGACACTATAGAGGGTTGCCTTTTTTCCTTCAACAATTCTTTATTGAACATAATGGGAATTACACACACGAAAGAATGGTGTTTTATCTGCACACTACTTTCCCACGTACCCTCCATCACGATCTATGGCGTTCCTTCAGCGCGAAACAAGGGCGTGTATGTCCTGTCGGTACCAATCCTTGTCCTGATGGTGGAGCCAGAGCTTCACTGTGTGAATCACCTTCTCGCAGTCCTCAAAATGTCTTCCACGAATGGCATCCTTCAATGGCCCAAACAAGTGGAAGTCCGAGGTTGCTACGTCAGGTGTGTCAGATGTGACAGCCGTGGATGGTCTTCCCGACCTTCAGCGACTAACTGTACTTCTGTCGCGACAGAAGAAGCTACATAAACACGGCACAAGCCTTTGTGAACATTCCCCGCAGTTTCTTTCTCTGCGGTGAAAAACTCATTGATGGCACGTTGCTTGTCACGTACGTCACTTGCAGACGCCATTTTTAAACTGCTCTGCTGCTACGCTACCTGTCGAAAGTTACGGGAACTTGGCGCGCTCACTCAGGAAACTTCAAATAATACATACAAACGTTTCGCATTCGTAGCGTTGTTTTCGTATGAGGAAAAAATACAGTGCATTACTTTCTGGGCAGCCCTCGTAGTTTTGGTTTGGCAGTACAATTTTTTCTCTTTATTCTTCTTCTGGAATCAGTGTAACTATAGAGAGCGTGCGAACTAGAAGTGCTACACTTAACCGAATAGCGTTTCAACGCTCTTGAAGGAGTAAATGGTTACGCATATTGCAGCCTGATGGTATAAAGATGACTGAACTTATAGCTTCAGGCTTTATGAAGACTAATTTTAGTTGTTCTGCAATTGATACGATCGTCCCAGCTGATCACTTTCACCATCTCTAAGTGTTTTAATTTTTTGAGCCCGATGACTAGCAGATATGCGTAGTTTCCTCTCTTCAGGCCATACTGAACAGTTTGTTCTCTTGTCGGAAACGCATTATTGTGTATCACGCTGGCTTCCAATTCTATTCGAGTATTTGTATAATTTTTACCCAACTTCGGAATCCACGCTGTTGGAAAGTAAAGCGTCGACTTATGTTTCAAATTACACATTTACCTAACGTGTAGCTTCTGTGAGTAGCGTAAGTACACTGGCTTTCAACAGCAGTACGGTAATGAATGAACATATTATATTCACTTTGGTCAACAGCGCTAAAGGTGGATATAACCTAAGCTCCACTTTCACATACTTCTCGCAACGTGTGATAAAAGGCACACTCAACTTCTTTAATTTTTCCAAATATTTATTATATATTAAGAGGTTGCCGATCCTTTGCAGCAGATTTAACAGACTGTGTGTGCTTTTTGGCGTGAAACATTTCTTAATCTGTTTCGCTTTTGTAGTACAAATAGCAACGAGAATAACCAAAATTTTCCCCTAGTTAGATTACTACTGTTTTAGAAAAATCTCTTTCACTTCCAATGAAGCAGCACAAAGCGACAATATGTTTACAGCGTTCCCGACAATTCTGCTTTACACTAGCTTTCACTTTTAATCACCCTTCATCACAACCTATCTGAAGAAACCTATCTACCATAGATTATAAGAAAAAAAATGAGTACTGCACATGCGCTTGTTAACGTTATACTTATAACATTCTCGTGTTAGACAATTACAATATACAAATTTGCGCAACTTACTGTTATTATAGTCGCGTAAGGTTGCTGATTAACTCTAGTTACTCTTAAACACTCGCCAGATACTACGAGCCCCAGTATTTTCTAAACTTCAAATACATTCATTGCTTTATAACAGGAGACCTGAAATACGTCGAGATCCATTTCACATTCTGGAAGCCAACATACTTTTTTTATTCGACAATAACAGTACGAAAAATAACTAACTTACTATGAAATGACATGAATAAGGTGACAGCTGATCGCATAAATTAGGCCTGTAGTACCAAGTTACTCTTAAACACTCGCCGGATACTACGAGCCCCAGTATTTTCTAAATTTCAAATACATTCATTGCTTTATAACAGGAGACCTGAAATACGTCGAGATCCATTTAACATTCCGGAAGCCAACATATTTTTTTATTCGACAATAACAGTAGGAAAAATAACTAACTTACTATGAAATGACATGAATAAGGTGACAGCTGATCGCATAAATTAGGCCTGTAGTACCAAAGCCTGTATTGGAAAATAGGTGACAGCTCGATCTCTCATTCTTGAAGTTTTCCGCTCGAGCTGCAAAGAGGCGCTCGCAGTCGTAAGAACTGGATTCGCGCTCCCTGTTCACAGACGCCGTTGCCATTCCAACTCCGCCCCATAGGTGGAGGGCACTTCCGTGCGTCTATTAGCCCGCCCACTGAGAACACTGTATAGGCTACCCGCCAGACGGGTTTGTTGCACGTATTCTGCACATGTACCAGCTCCTGTCTAACGGCTTCTCGTTGGTGCAGTACGATCGCGCGCGTTACAGCCCCGCTGTCTGACTGCCCGCACGTCAGCTGTTTGAGGCCTCCCTCCCCTCCTGTTCCCCTCCTCCACACACACACACACACACACACACACACACACACACACACACACACACACTTTACATTGGCGTGTGGCTGGAGAGCTCGAAGAGCCGACCTGTAGCGAACTTACTACTAACCTGTCCCTTCTTCCCGTGAGGTTCTTGTACAGATATTTAACGTCATCTGTCATTTTTAGAACGTCAGTTAGTAATTCAGTGATCAATTAATGTTTAACACTCTTCAAAATTATTTGAGTTTCTTCATCTTGAGATATATGATGATCCACGATTCACTTCCGTACAATGCTGTGTCCGTAACGTACACTTTCAGGAACTTTTCTCCCAGTTCTGTTTCAATATCTGGCATCAGTAAAGCTTTCTTCGCCTGTGGCAAAGAACTTTAGGTATCTTGGACGTTTCGGCTATCCTGTGTAAACTTACTTCCTAAATAGATGAAGGCTTATATTTCTTCTACCACTCTCTCTATCAGTGTGCAATTTGTTATTCTTCTTCCTGTTATTATTCTCCACGTTTATCAAAATGGCTCTGAGCACTATGTGACTCAACTGCTGAGGTCATTAGTCCCCTAGAACTTAGAACTAGTTAAACCTAACTAACCTAAGGACATCACACACATCCATGCCCGAGGCAGGATTCGAACCTGCGACAGTAGCGGTCTTGCGGTTCCAGACTGCAGCGCCTTTAACCGCACGGCCACTTCGTCCGGCACGTTTATCTTTCCTTTGTTTAACATGAGTCCATATTCTGGGCTCTTCATTTCTTTCAACAGTTCAAAGTCGCCCCCATTTCGGGCAAGAAGGCCTGTGTCTTCGGCAAACTTAAACAATGGTATTCGTCACAAATTTTATCCGACTTTCTTACATTGTTCATAGGTTAAACTTGTCTTTTTTGCACCTCCACTTTTATAACCCTCATTTGCATTTCTTATATGATGTACGTAACTCCCCTGTCTCCGTACTTCAGAAACAGTCTTCTAAAGATTGTGGCACATCCTATTCCACTTTACAGTATCTAAGTTTCTGTTCACATCTAGACAACCAAGGAAAGTGTCCTGATATCACATCGATTAGGAAGCACTATGTCAGAACCGTAATGTGAAATTGCACGAAATCATGTCATTTCAGAGAAAAGTCCAGCTGACAGCAGTATGAATTCATAAATAAATTCGTTATATGCTTTGGACTCATCATTACTCCCTGGTTACCATAAACTGCGGAAAAATCACCTACTTGTTTTGCTTTCCACAGCATTACTCACTAAGATGTTTGAGACACTGCTAGAACAAGGAAATCAAATCTGACTTCACGTCTTCATCAATGATGGAGCCACTGCTGATGAGCGCGAGTTGGAACTAGGGATGAAAATCAGCCAAACCCTTTTCGAAGGATATATCCTGTGGTTTATTTGGAAGGAAGGAAAAAAGAAAATGACTCAACTTCCCTTCAGCGACGAAGTCATAGCAATGGAGCAGAATCTGCTATTGGCAAAGTGTGGGGAGAAAAATTGGTCGATGTCTTTTCTAAATATCCCTCTCGGCATTTTCCATAAGGGATTTAAGTAACCACAGAAAACTTAAGTCTGTTTGGCTTGACTGCGATGCGAATGCCAGCATTACACACTACTTAACCTAATTTAAACTAACTTCTGCTAAGAACAACACACACACCCATGGTCGAGGGAGGATTCGAACCTCTGGCGGTAGGGGCCGCGCAGCCCGTACATGGCGCCCTAGACCGCTCGGCCACTCCCGGCGGCTTACAGTTAAAGTTCCTTGTGCATATGTTCCCGGAGGGGTCAACAAATACAATACACACAAGTATGTATATCTCGTGAAAAGATCATGAAGGTGAAATTAGAGAAATTCGAGCTCACACAGAGGTTTACCAACAATCATTCTTCCTGTGGACTATTTGGGACTGAAACAGGAAAGTGGGGAACTGACGCAAACTACCCACCATCAGACACCATACGGTATCTTGTGGATTGTAGATGTGTAACACGGCGAAGCGACCTTGTTACCACGCTAGGGTTGCGACAGCATGTTGTTTACGAATCGTGAAGCAGAACATTGGTAGGGAGATGTACCGCAGACCTCTTATAAATGGAGCGCTCTCACGCGCTACGTGTCTGTAGGCATCACTGAACCACGGGTTCAGTAGACGGTCTACTCACATTAATGTGAGCACCGCCTATGTTCGACTTCAATGTGCAGTAACAATAAACAGACGGCAGGTGGCAGCACTAGCAATGGAGGGCATATCAAGTGTGTTGGTGGGACACGGAAAACAGAGTAGACGTTGTCGTAATGTGGAAATGGAGCGATTTACCTGACGTCCAAGAGAGCATAATCAGTGGCTATCGAGCCAAGATCGGAAACATTTCAGAAATGGTTAAGTTTGTGAAGTGATGGCGTGCCGACGTCGTTAAAGTGCGTGGTGAAATGACACTTCCAATACTGGCGCCAAAGGCTCCTGTGGTGCACCATGGGCCATAGATGACAGGGCTGAACAATGGTTGTAGAGATGTGTACGGGCGAATAGACGTGCAATTGTTGAACAACTGAACGCGTAGCTGAACAAAGTGGTTGCCAACAGTGTCTCCTCAATGACCATTCAGCGAACGTTGCTGCGTATGGGCCTCCGCAACAGGCACCTGCTTCATGCACCCATGCTGACTCCTGTTCATCGGCGACGAAGGCTGGAATTGGCATCCCAAACCGCAAATGGATATTCACTGATTGGCGACAGATGGCCTTTCCTCATCAATCACGTTTTATACTCCATTGGACACATGACCGTTGGGGTGTATGGTGCGAAACGTCTGAAGTCAAATACCTTGCAACATTCATCAGAAGGCTCCAGACAGGAGGGCATTCCCTGAGTGATCTCATTATTCTGGAAGGCACAGTGGATCAATACAAGTGTGCATCTCTCCACGCGGCCCATTTCCAAACCTATATTCAGTTTGTTTTTTCTCGGCACGATGGCGTCTGCCAGCAGGATAATGCAACGTCTCACACCCCTCGCACTGTACGTGCATGGTCTGAAGAGCATCAGGATTTATTTACCGCACTCCCCGTGTTTAAACTCAATTGAGAATCTGTGGGGCCACCTCGATCGGGCAGTATACGCCATGGATCCTCAACGGAGAAACCTAGCGCAGCGTGCCACGTGGAGTTGGCATGGCTCGACATTCCTGCCGGCACCTTCCAGAACCTCATTCGCTTTCTCCCTGCACGCATCGCGCTGCAAAAGGGGGTTATTCAGGCTTTTGACAGGTGGTCACACTAATATGACTGGACAGTATACAAGAGGAGCAGAAACGGGATGCACAACGTTTCTCAAATCGGCTGCTGATGATGCTTTGCTGGTAGTATCCGCAAAATAATTTTTCCCGGTGGTGGCGCTGTTTCCTACAGCTGGATCAGTTGATTCGATATCTACTGATTCAGTCATAGACGAGAATGCTGTCTTCGAATCTTAACAGACTGATTGTATTACATTTGCAATTTAGCCGTCCTTGAGGATATCTCTTCTTCAGCACTCATCTTGCACTCATCTGGCCAGATAGATGGCCTTTCTAGTCTTGTAATGTCGCAACAGTAAACCCTAATGTCGCTGTAGCTCAAAGAAACTGGCCGCGTTGTCTAGTGGTTAGCGTTTTCGGGTAGAAATGCCAAGGTCCTGGATTTGATTCCCGGTGACAACCAACTATTTTTGTCTTCTGTGAAGCTCTGGAAGGCCACCTAAAAAGCTGCTTGAATAAAATTTCAGTGGCATTGACATGCAAGTCACCAAAGTAGCGTTATGTCGAAGGCTTGCATGAGGCTAGATGAAACACTACACTTACTTATTAGGAGCTAAAGCTTCAGTCGTTTTCTTTCCCGGTTAGAGGGTAAGATGCATGACGTATTAACATTATGATCCCATTCCTTGTAAAATTCCAGACTAGTTCTTCAAGACTTAGGTCTATACGGTATGGCAGTAGTATGAAAGGAAATATTTTCTTGAAATTTTTGCCTACGGAATAATAAGGAGAAGACTGGTGCTCCTTAGTTAATGCTAAAAGCTCGGATTGTCTTGTCTCAAGGTATTTTAAATTTTTTCTCTATATTTAAACATGAAAATGGTTCAAATGGCTCTGAGTACTATGGGACTCAACAACTGAGGTCATCAGTCCCCTAGAACTTATCACTACTTAAACCTAACTAACCTAACGACATCACACACATCCAAGCCCGAGGCAGGATTCGAACCTGCGACCGTAGCGGTCGCGCGGTTCCAGACTGAAGCGCCTAAAACCGCTCAGCCACACCGGCCGGCTTTAAACATGAGAGACCGAACTTTTCCTTTTCTAGTCATAGAGGAGAAGTGAACACGAAACGAATCTCGGCATTCACAACAATGAATCCAGTATTGTTTGACAATACTCTTCGCTTATTGTCAGTTGCAACAGATATTCACAGTAAAATGTCTCAATAGACCACTGGCCACTTTCATTCTGGTTCTTGACTTTCATAAATTATCTGATGTAGCACGCGCTTTTTGCAAGTTGGTATTCCCTTCTACTTGTCATATTATTGCAGAAATTACTAATAACACATTTATCTATATAATCAATTAAATATTCTCTGTGTGTCTTCTACTTGTCCTGCTTTTGTGACAGGTGCTTCAATCCTGCTGCACTCGGCGTCGGGTCCCTCCTTCTGTAATTTGCTCTCCATTGACATAATTGACATCCATTTGCACCTTCCGTGTACTTCTCTGTCAGCGCCATCTCACCCCTCTCGTGCTTCTTGTCAGCAGTTTCCCGCTTTCCGCGGTAGTGCTGCGAGGTCAAAACGCTCACTTCCTTGAATTGTAACGTACCTGTAACTAATTACGTGACCACGTTACTTCCCGCTGTGGCAGAGTAACTTGTAGTGTCGTATACTGTCGACTCCACGTCAGGCAGTCAACGTCAGTAAGTTGTCAGTAATTCATCTGACTGCCCTACCAATCCACGGCCGGCTCCAATTCGCACCCTCTGCTGCACGCTGAGTAGGGCCACCACCGAGCCGGCACAGGAAGGCGTAGCACCGATGCCAGCCCGGTCTGTTCCATACGGACAGCAGAGTTCACTCGTTGCATTCGAAGCCTGTTCTGTTAGTATCTACGAAGAACTTTCTTACATGTCCTTCTCATTATTTTACTGTCTGTCTCAGCAGCCACCCATTCATCGGAATCTAGTCCTGGACCGACCGAATATAGCCACTTACTTCCAGCATGCTGACTGGCAGGATGGCAGGAACTTGAAGTTAGTCAACAAAATTGTAAAACCCGTAAGAATTGCACGGAAGTTTGTCTGTATTAGCTGATGACTACTTTCGGACGTTTTCAGTTCATTTTCAAATAATGCACACAAGCTACAACAAAACATCCATTAGGTATGAGTGCTGGCTACATAGCGTTTATATGTGACTGAGTGCAACGTATTATTTCCAAACTCACAGTACTCCGCTGTATACAGCTCCAGTACTGCCGTTTTGTTATTAATATGTTGCACTCATTGTCAGTCACACACGCACGCTATGTGACCAGCGTCCATACGTAATTGATGTTATTGTATGACTTACGTGGATAATTTGAAATTGGACTGAAAAGGTCCGAAAATAGACATCGGCTAACAAAGCCAAGCTTCTGTGCAACCCTTCCCAACTTAGCTGGTCAAAGCGTAATGTTAACTGTAAGAAGTCCACCCACGGTAGCTGAGTGGTCAGCGCGACAGAATGTCAGTTCTAACGGCCCGGCTTCGATTCCCAGCTGGGTCGATATTTTTTTCCGCTCAGGGACTTGGTGTTGTGTTATCCCAATCATCATCCATCCCATCGACGCGCAAGTCGCCGAAGTGGCGTCAAATCGAAAGACTTGCACCCGGCGAACGGTCTACCCGACGGGAGGCCCTAGTCGCACGACATTTATTTGTTTATTTAATTATAAGAAAAAGAAGATCACCAACACAAATATTTAACTGATCAACTGATAATATTTTATGGTGATGTAGACACATCCCTTTGGACGAGATAACCAGTACACTGAATGCAGGTATCACAAGGAAGCAATTTTGTGTCACAGTTACGTGCAAAAGCAGTTAAGTAAGGCAAAGTACATTCCTGGCCAAGAAAATTGCCACACCATGAAGACAGCATGCAACTAACGTAACATCGGTCCGACGTGTACTAGGTGTTCGGATATGCAAATGATCAGTATTTCAACAGAACCACACAACGTAGGTAACAGTAATGGCATCTACAAAGACGTGCTGAGAAGTAATGCCTCCGAAATTTTCATTCTGTTCGCAATATCGTTTGAGGCATTACATGTCAAGCATACTACCCGGATGGTTTTCCTGCTTCTCTGACGCAAATTACAACCCTCCGCCGACAGAGGGCTCCGATTTGGTGCGTGCAACAAGGTTGCGGTGTAACGTACACTACTGGCCATTAAAATTGCCACACCACGAAGATGACGTGTTACAAACGCGAAATTTAACCGACAGGATGAAGATGCTGTGATATGCAAATGATTAGATTTTCAGAGCATTCATACAAGGTTGGCGCCGGTGGCGACACCTACGACGTGCTGACATGAGGAGAATTTCCAACCGATTTCTCATACTAAAACAACAATTGACCGGCGTTGCCTGGTGAAACGTTGTTGTGATGCCTCGTGTAAGGAGGAGAAATGCCTATCATCACGTTTCCGACTTTGATAAAGGTCGGATTGTAGCCTATCGCGATTACGGTTTATCGTATCACGACATTGCTGCTCGCGTTGGTCGAGATCCAATGGCTGTTTGCAGAACATGGAATCAGTGGGTTCAGGAGGGTAATACGGAACGCCGTGCTGGATCCCAACGGCCTCGTATCGCCAGCAGTCGAGATGACAGGCATCTTATCCGCATGGCTGTAACGGATCATGCAGCCATGTCTCGATCCCTGAGTCAACAGATTGGGACGTTTGCAAGACAACAACCATCTGCACGAACAGTTCGACGACGTTTGCAGCAGCATGGACTATCAGCTCGGAGACCATGGCTGCGGTTACGCTTGACGCTCCATCAGAGACAGGAGCGCCTGCGATGGTGTATTCAACGACGAACCTGGGTGCACGAATGGCAAAACGTCATTTTTTTCTAATGAATCCAGATTCCGTTTACAGCATCATGATGGTCGCATCCGTGTTTGGCGACATCGCGGTGAACGCACATTAGAAGCGTGTATTCGTCATCGCCATGCTGGCGTATCACCCGGAGCGATGGTATGGGGTGCCATTGGTTACACGTCCCGGTCACCTCTTGTTCGCATTGACGGCACTTTGAACAGTGGACGTTACATTTCAGATGTGTTACGACCCGTGGCTCTACCCTTCATTCGATACCTGCGAAGCCGTGCATTTCAGCAGGATAATGCAGGAGCAAATGTTGCAGGTCCTGTACGGGCCTTTCTGGATACAGAAAATGTTCAACTACTGCCCTGGCCAGCACATTCTCCACATCTCCCACAGATTGAAAACGTCTGGTCAATGGTGGCCGAGCAACTGGCTCGTCACAATATACGCCAGTCACTACTCTTGATGAAATGTGGTATCGTGTTGAAGCTGCATGGGCAGCTGTACCTGTACACGCGATCCAAGCTCTGTTTGAGCCAATGCCCAGGCGTATCAAGGCCGTAATTGCGGCCAGAGGTGGTTGTTCTGAGTTCTGATTTCTCAGGATCTATGCACCCAAGTTGCGAGAAAATGTAATCACATGTCAGTTCTAGTATAATAAATCTGTCCAATGAATACCCGTTTATCAACTGCAATTCTTCTTGGTGTAGCAATTTTAATGGCCATTGGTGTAATTACATCGACGCGTGAGAAGCAGCGAGCTGCAATCGAACTTCGAATTCGAGAAGTTCCTCCACACATGGAGCATCCTCTCCTTTAGCATGACTATTCTAGATATCTCACGGTCGCTGCGACATCTGCAATAGTCCAAAGTCTTGGTTCACTATCATCGATCATCCTCCACATGGTACCGACTTGGCCCTATCCGATTTTCATTTGTTTTCAAAACTTAACACTTTCGAGGATTCCAGTTTGATAGTGATGATGTGGGGGGGGGGGGGGGGCGGGGGGGGGGGGGGGTTGTGGCTCTGTTAACAAAGTCAAACATTCTGCAGTGATGGTATCGACAAACCGGTCTTTCGACGGGACAAATGTTTTCGTCGCCAGAGTCACTATGTTGAGAAATAAAAATGTAGACGTGAAGAATAAAAATGCAGAATGTTAATAAAATCTGTTTTATTTAAAAAGCTGTAGGGTACAGCGGAGCTATTCTGCTCATCTGTCAATGTGATGCAATTATGATATGTTAATTGTTAATATATTCCAGTATATGAAAGGTCGAAGTTCCTTTACACGAACAGAGCATTAAACAAACATGTGAAGAAGGCAGATATCACGGTATGTAAAAATCGTGGGTTATCCACCCACTGATGAGACTATCCGCCCAGAGGATTACAGTGTCAAAATCACAAGCATTTATCGCGAGGAAACGTTTTCATCCTTTTGCACCCACATGCACTTCGTGAAAGCATGTACCACATTGCCCCAAGTAGCCCCAGTGCATACATTTCTAAAGAGGAAGAAAATCAGACCTTTGTGGAAAATGCCAGCAATATTTGTTGATAAACATACTACATAACCTGTGTCCTTATACAATTAACAGACAGAGTTTAAAATTTCGTGTTATTGTGCATGGTACACCTTAATTCGTTAGGTTCTATTTTTTTAATTATGGCAATAATCCATCACAATTTGCTTACGTCTAGAGTTTGTTCTTCTGTCCTGCCAATAATGTAACAGTGAAGACCCTTACTACAATCACGTGCGACAACACAGAGACGCAGCCACACATTGAAGTTAAAACGACCCTGACTCTGTAAGAAACTAGCGCACTGTTGTAACATTTCTTATTTCAGACTGATTAGTCCGGAGAGTGGAATAACCCCGCTGTACCCTAAGTGGTTTCGCACAAAAATTAGGAGGCAGTATTTTTCAGCACACCGTCGTAAATTCAGTACATAAAGAACGAATACTTAGCTGCTTTCTCAAACGGAAAGCTTATTTCAGTGTTGTTTGTTAGTAAGAATAAAGTGTTACGGCTGGATTAAGAACGGAAAAGGCCTTTTGCACCTGTCGGAATGCGACAGCGCAAGGTACTAGCTTATTCAGACTGCGATTCCTCGTTTCACAATACTGCTACTCACTTTGGTCGGGATCTTACAACTCCCATGCGAATACGGAATCGATGCGTTCAGTAAAGACGAACTCAACGCCATGCAGAATCTCAAACCCGAGACTAGCTACATACTGTGTCTGAAATATTTTCCTCCGCTGCCCATAAGAAAACCATCTGATTTCAACGCCGGGTGTCGCGGTTCTGACCTCCATCCCTCCATCACAGAGACGTCAAAAGAAGATTTGAAATGTGAGTGAGAGGGTGTGTGGGAACCTTCACATCGTGCGGCACATCCAGCGTGGCGCTCGACAAAATTGTGGTGAAATTTTGTGCTGCTGTATAATCATTAACCCACCTAACAGCTCACATGACCTCTTGAGTTCTGGTCTTCTTTTCACATGTGACGACATGTTGCTTTCTGAAGCGTCACCCATCACAAGCGTGACGACGCAGGGGGCATGCTGTTGAATGTTACAGAGAAACGTTGTAGACACCTTTGAGCCAAATTTCGAACTCACGCAACGCACTGGGAGACAATTATGGGGTTTCGAAGAAATGATCCTTTAATTTTGTTGCGCAGTGTAGATATAACACAATAAATTGATATTATCACAGTTGTTGTTGTTGTTGTGGTCTTCAGTCCTGAGACTGGTTTGATGTAGCTCTCCATGCTACTCTATCCTGTGCAAGCTTCTTCGTCTCCCAGTACCTACTGCAACCTACATCCTTCTGAATCTGCTTAGTGTATTCATCTCTTGGTCTCCCTCTACGATTTTTAACCTCCACGCTGCCCTCTAATACTAAATTGGTGATCCCTTGATGCCTCAGATCATGTCCTACCAACCGATCCCGTCTTCTAGTCAAGTTGTGCCACAAACTCCTCTTCTCCCCAATTCTGTTCAATACCTCCTCATTAGTTATGTGATCTACCCATCTAATCTTCATCATTCTTCTGTAGCACCACATTTCGAAAGCTTCTATTCTCTTCTTATCCAAACTGTTTATCGTCCATGATTCACTTCCATACAAATACTTTCAGAAACGACTTCCTGACACATAAATCTATAGTCGATGTTAACAGTAACGTCCATATAATAACGATTAAACTTACTAAGTAAATTAGCTGGCTGCGGTGGCCGAGCGGTTCTAGGCGTTTCAATCCAGAACCACAGTCGCAGTTTAGAATCCTGCCTCGGGCATGGATGTGTGTGATGTCCTTAGGCTAATTAGGTTTACGTAGTTCTACGTCTAGGAGACTGATGACCTCAGATATTAAGTCTCATAGTGCTTAGCGTCATTGCAACCATTTGAACTAAGTTAATTAAGAAATGTCACAAAAAAATCCGATTTTACACCCGCCATAAATTATTTAAGGAGGACGAAGAGAACTGGGATCCTTGAATTTGCTGCTCTCGCGATGTCGCCTTGTGACAACAGAGGTGTCGTCCGTAATTAAGGGGCTGTCAGCAGACAGAGAGCGCCCTGCTGCTATCGACATTTCTTAATTACGGGTCGTGTCGACATCTGCTCGTCAGGGGCCGCCTGATGCAGGAGCGCTGTATGAATCTCCCGACGGGCGCCGTTGAGCGGGTGGACGCACGCCGCCCCACTCGCTGCGGATAGAGCTTTCTGGTGTAGTCATGCCCGCCTCCTGTCACGCTGACACGGGACACATCTAGTAAACTGGCTGCTGATAGCGAGGGACGCCTAGTCGTGGGATGAAGGCTCCCAGTAACCTTACACACGTGCAGTATCCACTGTCATGTGTGTTTACGGAAACGCTCCACATACACTACTGGCCATTAAAATTGCTACCCACGAAGATGACGCGCTACAGGCGCGAAATTTAGCCGACAGGAAGAAGATGCTGTGCTATATAAATGATAAGCTTTTCAGAGCATTCACACAAGGTTGGCGCCAGTGGCGACACCTACAACCTGCTCACATGAGGAAAGTTTCCAACCGATTTCTCATACACAAACAGAAGTTGACCGACGTTGCATGGTGAAACGTTGTTGTGCGGAGAAATGCATACTATCACGTTTCCGACTTTGATAAAGGTCGGATTGTAGCCTATCGCGATTGCGATTTATCGTATCGTGACATTGCTGCTCGCGTTGGTACAGATCCAATGACTGTTAGCAGAATATGGAATTGGTTGGTTCAGGAGGGTAATACGGAACGCCGTACTGTATCCCAACGCCCTCGTGTGACTAACAGTCGAGATGATAGGCATCTTATCCGCATGGCTGTAACGGATAGTGCAGCCACGTCTCGATCCCTGAGTCAGACGTTTGCAGCAGCATGGACTATCAGCTCGGAGACCATGGCTGCGGTACCCCTTGACGCTGCGTGCTGTATTCAACGATGAACCTGGGTGCACGAATGGCAAAACGTAATTTTTTCGGATGAATCCAAGTTCTGTTTACAGCATAATGATGGTCGCATCCGTGTTTGGCGGCATCGCTGTGAACGCACATTGGCAGCGTGTATTCGTCATCGCCATACTGGCGTATCAACCAGCATGATGGTATGGGTTGCAAAGTTACACGCCTCGGTCACCTCTTGTTCGCATTGACGGCACTTTGAACAGTGGATGTTGCATTTCAGATGTGTTACGACCCGTGGCTCTACCCTTCATTCGATCCCTGCGAAACCGTACATTTCAGCAGGATAATGCACGACCGCATGTTGCATGTCCTGTATGTACCTTTCTGGATACAGAAAATGTTCGAATGCTGCCCTGGCCAGCACATTCTCCAGATCTCTCACCAATTGAAAACGTCTGGTCAGTGGTGGCAGAGCAACGGTCTCGGCACAATACGCCAGTCGCTACTCTTGATGAACTGTGGTATCGTGTTGAGGCTGCATGGGCAGCTGTACCTGTACGCGCCATCCAAGCTCTGTTTGACTCAATGCCCAGGCTTGCCAAGGCCTTTATTACGGCCAGACGTGGTTCTTCTGGGTACTGATTTCTCAGGATCTATGCACCCAAATTGCGTGAAAATGTAATCACATGTCAGTTCTAGTATAATATATTTGTCCAATGAATACCGGTTTATCATCTGCATTTCTTCTTCGTGTAGTAATTTTCATGTTCAGTAGTGTATATTGACACAAAGAGCTCTGTTATTCTATTTGCGGACGGTTCCGTTGGAGACTAAATCCCCAGTGTAAAAAAACTTTCAGGGAGACGTTTGGTACGTGAACTTTTTTCTGCTTTGTTTTTAATGTTACACTGTCTGACTTCTTAAGATGGAGCTTGGTTTTGCGACTGAGCCGCTAGGTTCGGTTGAGGGATCTGAGGCGGCTGCTTACAGCTCCCTCTTGCACTCTCCTTCACGGATACCGTTGCCCAAGTTCCGCCATGTGGAGACGGTGAGGCGGGCCTTTTTCTCTTGTGGAGATTTTAAAATCGGGTAATTGAACGTAAAATTTGGAAGCGAATGCACAAATAATCACAAATATTGTTTCTCAATTGTATTGTCTTTTTGTTGGTACGCCATATCTTCCGTATTCCTTAATCAAAAGTAATAATCGAGACAACATTTACAAGATTTTGTTCACTAATAATGACGCAAAATACACGATTAGTTCGCAGTTATTGTTTTCGTTAAAAAATTTTGGTTTGAAAACTTTTTATAAAGGTAATGTAGAAGGCGCCATGCCATCTATTGACAATCTGTTTAACTAACAGTTGTTCGGATTCTTTACGCAAGTTTAGTCTGTCATGTGATGTCGGTCCTATACGTTGATATAAATATTTAGAATACGCCATCTATTGATATCCAAATCCTAACATTACGCACAACAGTGGATGGAGTTGTTTACTTTCTTGAAGTGGCGTAGGACGTCAAACGGTCCGACGTGGAACAGGAGAGGCACCACAAGACATTTTAATTTCCACTGTCTATACTTTCACAAGTAAATTCATAAAACTTTGTCAGCATGACCAGGAAGAATACTGGATTCGCACTCATAGCAGTGAAAGTTCAAAAACATAACACAATAATTTTTTTCACATCTGAAATTTCATCTTCTTCACTTACTATTGGCTGCATTTGTTGCTACAGGTACACTTTTCTTCATAAGTAAGATAGATTCTTCGATGAATTTTGCACAGCATAATAGATTATTTTGTTATGGTTTTGAGCTTCCACTGCTATGAGCGTGAATCCTTCCTGGTTATACTGACGAAGTTTTAAGAATCTGTTTGTAAAAGTATAGACAGCGGGAATTAAAATGTCCTGTAGTGCCCCTCCTGTTCCAAGTCGGCCCGTTTGAAGCCCTACTCCCCTTAAGAGAAAGTTTTATACTGCGGAAATAAACCGAAGTACACAAACGTTCATCACCAAAGATAAGTATGGTTTACGTTTATAACTTTATTTATTTAACTTTTAAGTCGTAATTACTTTATAGCGCTTGCAATGTTACGTCACACTTCTCCTAACGCCAGTACCTTTAATCTGCATCTAAATTCCTAAACATTATTATTGTAATTACGATAGTTTTATTACGATCGTATTCAGTGCCATAGAAATCAATGAGCAAAATGTTTCGCAGTTCTTTTAAATGGCGATTCTATGTCCGAAAATGATGATTGTACAACAGTTAATGAGTGTGGTTAGTCCATTATTATGAGTTTACTTTTCTGTTGTCAATGTTATGCTAGTAATGCATTTTTCGACGATACGCATGCAATTTCTCATACTATTGTAACTTATATACAGGTTTAGAGTGCAGCTATGCGATAATTCGGTTGACTAACTTATGCCAATTGTCGAAATTTGTGTTGTTGTAGGTCAATCGTCGCTTTCTTCTCCTGCTTCTTCTGCGTGATCCTATGGAATCCGTTATTAGATCGCATATAGGCATTCCGTTTGTGTGTTCGTGTTCGTATATACTCTTCGAAAGTTGCTAAATAGACGTTGCCGCTTAGTGTGTTGAGTCTACATCTACATCTACACGGATACTCTGCAAATCACATTTAAGTGCCTGGCAGAGGGTTCATCGAACCACCTTCACAATTCTGTATTAATCCAATCTCGTATAGCGCGGAAAGAACGAACATCTATATCTTTCCGTACGAAGCTCTGATTTCCCTTATTTTATTGTGGTGATCGTTTCTCCCTATGTAGGACGGTGTCAACAAAGTATTTTCGCATTCGGAGGAGAAAGTTGGTGATTGGAATTTCGTGAGAAAATTCCGTCGCAACGAAAGACGCCTTCCTTTTAATCATGTCCAGTCAAATCCTGTATCATTTCAGTGTCACTCTCACATATTTCGCGATAATTGTGTCTATACACCGTTCTATGTTACTGTATGTCTCTGACGTTTCTGTATTGTCCGCAGATAAACAGTGTGTGTTGTGGCGAATTTTCTCCCACACACGTACAGATTACTATCTATCTCAGACTCACGTGGCTTTAGTGTGTGATATAAGGTCCGTGCCCAGTTCATAAATGCACCATCCTCGTCAGCGATATTTAATTCTTTATTGCTTCTCTGTGTGGGGGATGAAATCATGTACTCTACATTCCTTATCAGTTGTATCCCAATAAGGGGACTGGCATTACCCCTCAGTATAAAAAAATGGAATATATTGGACTTTCGCGAAATAGGACTGTGTCTCCAGTTACAACACAGGAGCTGCCATCAATAACTGTCAAGCACACATCTTTCTTATAAATATGGTCGAATGCTAATGATGCTGCGAAGACACGAGACAGTGAGCGTTCCTGGTCTACATCTACATCTACATCCATACTCCGCAAGCCACCTGATGGTTTGTGGCGGAGGGTACCTTGAGTACCTCTACCGGTTCTCCCTTCTATTCCAGTCTCGTATTGTTCGTGGAAAGAAGGATTGTCCGTATGCCTCTGTGTGGGCTCTAATGTCTCTGATTTTATCCTCATGGTCTCTTCGCGACATATACGTAGGAGGGAGCAATATACTGCTTGACTCCTTGGTGAAGGTATGTTCTCGAAACTTCAAGAAAAGCCCGTACCGAGCTACTGAGCATCTCTCCTGCAAAGTCTTCCACTGGAGTTTACCTATCACCTCCGTAACGCTTTCGCGATTACTAAATGATCCTGTAACGAAGCGCGCTGCTCTCCGTTGGATCTTCTGTAACTATTCTATCAACCCCATCTGGTACGGATCCCACACTGCTGAGCAGTATTCAAGCAGTGGGCGAACAAGCGTACTGTAACCTACTTCCTTTGTTTTCGGATTGCATTTCCTTAGGATTCTTCCAATGAATCTCAGTCTGGCATCTGCTTTACCGACGATCAACTTTATATGATCATTCCATTTTAAATCACTCCTAATACGTACTCCCAGATAATTTATGGAATTAACTGCTCCCAGTTGCTGACCTGCTATATTGTAGCTAAATAAAAACGATCTTTCTTTCTTTCTATGTATCCGCAGCGCATTACACTTGTCTACATTGAGATTCAATTGCCATTCCCTGCACCATGCATCAATTCGCTGCAGATCCTCCTGGTCCATACAAGGCCTGCGTAGAAGCTGAGGTAATCTTACCCCGTGTCGACTGTGTGATGTGTTGGTGAGATGGAACGCACAGCTGCCTTGAGACACGTCAGCGTTTTAGCATATCGACACTGTACTTCACTCTCTCTCCCTCTCTCTCTCTCTCTCTCTATCTCTCTCTCTCTCACACACACACACACGCACACACACACACACACACACACACACACACGCACACAGTCTCAGTATCACTGCAATCATATGATGACAGTGAACCATTATTGTTCAAGTATCAAAACAATTTTACGTAAACGAAAGTGGAACTTGGATGATGAGCATTAGGATAGAGATATCATAAGGTTTCGAAACACTGGTGATGATCAAATCTAGTAAATAATTAAGGGGTGCTGATTACAATTTAGGAGAAAAGTGCTGTATGGGGAGATCTGACTGAAAGAAACGGTCAATTGATATGCATGTCCTAAGACATAAAGGAATAGTTAATTAGGTCAAGGGGATGACTATTGGGAGGCCAAACGTTATTGGAGGCTATAAAGACTAGACTACAGCGGGCAGGTTCACTTGGATGTTGGGTTGCAGTAGCCATACAGAAGGGGGGCTATTACTTTCCAAGTTAGTGTTTTTCTCCATCAGGTTACTTTTCAGTAGAAAGTGGGTGCACTCAGCGACTGTTATGTGACTTAGAAGTTACAGAGTGCAGCAATCAGTCGTTCTTTTTTAGATTTTATTACACAAATACAGATTTCGGCTGGTGGCTAGCCATTCTCAATGCTCTATTTTCTATTGTCAATGCATGTAAGTCCCTGTTATTCGGGGGTCAGCCACAGTATTCAAAGAACTGTGACTGACGTCCAAACAACAGGGACTTACATGCAGTGACAATACAAAATAGCGCATTGAGAATAGCTAGCTACTAGCCGAAATCTGGATTTGCGTAATAAAATCTAAAAAAGGACGACTGATTGCTACACACTATAATTTATAGAGCTTTTCTTCTTGCTAATATGCGTAAAAATGGTGTAAAAATGGCGTAATTTGTGATCAGAAGAAAGAAGGGCAACTATGCCTCCTGGACCACAAATGTGGGGAAAAAAAACACGCATAGAAATCTTGTTTGTTATTTGCCTGTAAAACACTGCTCATAAAATGCTGATGAATAAATAACTTTCTTACGTTCAGAGACGTCTCTAAACCGACGCTAAAACCATGCACGAATAGCGTCTATTAGACGGAGGGGGTCCGACAGCCGATCAGTTCGAGTCATTCCACCAGGAAGGAGGTACACGGTTCGTGTTGTAAGTAGTTCAACCACGCGTAGACGGTCAATACCGTGGTTCTATCGCACTTGCATTGTTACTTTGTGATAGGAAGGGCTCTCAACAAAGGAGGTGTCCTGGCGTCTTGGAGCTAATCAAAGCAATGTTGTTCGGACATGGAGAAGATACAGAGACATAGGAACTGTCGATGACATGGCTCGCTCAGACCACCCAAGGGCTACTACTGCAGTGGATGACCGCTACCTACGTATTATGGCTCGGAGGAACCCTGACAGCAACGCAACCATGTTGAATAATGCTATTCGTGCAGACACAGGACGTCGTGTTACGGCTCAAACTGTGCGCAGTAGGCTACATGATACGCAACTTCACTCCCGACGTCCGTGGCGAGGTCCATCTTTGCAACCACGACACCATGCAGGGCGGTACAGATGGGCCCAACAACATGCCGAACGGACCGCTCAAGATTGGCACAACGTTCTCTTCACCGATGAGTGTCGCATATGCCTCCAACTAGACAATCGTCGTATACGTGTTTGGAGGCAAACTCGTCAGGCTGAACTCCTTAGACACACTGTCCAGCGAGTGCTCAAGATGTGGGTTCCCTGATGTTTTGGGGTTCCATTATGAGGGGCCGACGTACGCCGCTGGTGGTCACCGTCAGGTGGCTTGCGGAGTATGGATGTAGATGTAGATATAGAAGGCACCATAACGGCTATTCGATACGTGAATGCCATCCTCCAACCGATAGTGCCACCATATCGGCAGCATATTGGCGAGGCATTTGCCTTCATCGACGACAATTCGCGTCCCCATCGTGCACATCCTGTGAATTACTTCCTTCGGGATAACGACATCGCTCGACCAGCCTGGCCAGCATGTTTTCCACACATGAACGCTATATAACATGCCTGGGAGAGATTGAAAAGGGCCGTTTATGGGCGACGTGACCCAACAACCACTCTGAGGGATATACGCCGAATCGCCGTTGAGGAGTGGGACAATCTGGACCATCAGTGCCTTGATGAACTTGTGGATGGTATGCCACGACGAATACAGACATTCATCAATGCAAAAGGACGTGCTACTGGGTATTAGAGGGACCGGTGTGTACAGCAATCTGGACCACCACCTCTGAAGGTCTTGCTGTGTGGTGGTACAACGTGCAAAGTGTGGTTGTCATGAGCAATAAAAAGGGAGGAAATGATGTTTATGTTGTCCTCTGTTCCAGTTTTCTGTACAGGTTCCGAAACTCTCGGAAGCGAGGTGATGCAAAACATTTTTTGATGTGGGTGGTTATTGTAGAATCCTGCCCACTCTCCTGATATAGGGTGCGTAGGAAGCTGTTTTATCGGATCACTAGATAACAATTCCAGCAATTCAAATTAATGAAGTTTATTACAGTAAATTAAATTGACAATTCTTAACTTTGCGTATTCACAAAAGTGTGTCGGAGGCAAATGGCGACGTGCAAATAATCAATGTCCTTTGGTATATACAATTTCAATGCTAGCAAAACAATTCTGTTCATAAGTCAGTGCTGTAGCGTTAGTATGACGGCTAGTTTTCCAATCCGGCCGCTCAGGTGATTCATGTGAAAAGTTTTCTGACTTGATTATGGACGCACGACGGAATTAACAGACTTTGAACGCCGAATGGTAGTTGGAGGTAGACGCATGGGACATTCCATTTCAGAAGTCGTTAGGAAATTCAATATTCCAAGATCCATACTGTCAAAAGTGTGTCGAGAATACCAAATTTCAGGCATTATCTCTCACCACGAACAACGCAGCAGCCGACGGCATCACTTAACGACCATGAGCAGCGGCGTTTGCACAGAGTTGTCGGTGACAACAGAGAAGCAACACTGCGTGGAGTAACCTCAGAAATCAATGGGAGAGGTGCGACGAATCCATCCGCCTTAGGACAGTGCGACAAAATCTGGCGTTATGGTGGCAGACGACCGACGAGAGTGGCTTTGCTATCAGCACGACATCACCTGTAGTGTCTCTCCTGGGCTCGTGGTCATATCAGTTGGACCCTAGACGAGTGGAAAACCATGGCCTGGTCAGATGAATGCCGTTTTCAGTTGATAAGAGCTGATGACAGAGTTCGATTGTGGCGTGAACTCCACGAAACCGTGAACGCTGGCGTGAATGGAATGGACTGGGTCCTCTGGACCAACTGAACCGTTCATTGACTGGAAATGGTTATGCTGGTCTGCTTGGAGATCATTTTCACCCAGTGAAGGAATTTTTACGGATGAGAATGCGCCAGAACACTGGGCCTCAATTGTTCACTATTGATCTGAAGAACATTCTGGAAAATTCGAGCGAATGGTCTGGCCATCCATCGAACATTTGTGGAACATAATTGGGATGTCAGTTCGTGCACAAAATCCTGGATCGGAACACTTTCGCAGTTATCGATGGCTGTAGAGACAGCATGGCTTGGTATTCCTGCAAGGGACTTTCAGCGACTTGTTGAGTCCATGCCACGTCGAGTTGCCGCACTACCCTAGTCTTAAAGAGGTCCGACACTATATTAGGAGGTATACCAAGAGTTTCGTCACCGCAGTGTAAGTGAAGCAGAGATAAATGGAGAATCATTCTAGCTACAGTACGGGGCACAAATTGGGAAATCCACTAACAAAAGTGACTGTGACAAAGGACAGACTGTTATGGTTCTGTGCTTTGGAACAAGGACCCACAAACAACCACACTGGTCGGTTATTCACGTGCTACTGACGTAACCAGTTATGGAAGGGAATCCACAGGTGGGCGATGAGGTGTTGGACGTTCATGATTCATCACGCAATATGGAGATCGCATGCGTGCCCACTTTCTGAAAGAGAACAGGCAGGGATCCGTGGCAGATTTGTTGATAGAGTACACTCCTGGTGGAGGCACAAGTGTTTCAGAACACTTGACCGTACATAGTTGGACATAGGGCTCCAGAGCAGACGCACCTTGCGTGTTAACCCAGCAAAATCGTCAGTTACCGTTGTAGTGAGCACAGGATCGTGACTGGACCACGGATGAATCGAAGCGTGTCGCCCAATTGGATGAATTTCGTTTAATGTTACGAAAGATCGACGGCCATGTCCAGGTATGCATTCCTGTAGGCTATCGGTTGCTGGAACATGCACTGTGCTGTGGACCTGGCCCAGTGGAGACAGTGTTGTGCCATTGGGAGGAGGGGGTTCACCTGGGCTTCCGCGAGACCTCTTCTTGTAATAATAGGAGGTGACATGACGGCTGTGTACTACGCCAACATGATTGTGAACCCCATGGATCTCTTCAGTCTTGATGTCGTCCCCTATGACAATAGCATCTTCCGGCAGGTTAACTGACCGTGTCACAAGATCGTGCTTCAATGGTTTGAGGATCATGACAGTGAACACATATTGATGACTCGGCCACCAAATTCGTCTAATCTGAAACGGAGGGAATACATATGAGACGCTATCGAACGCCAGCTTGACGACCACAAAGCACCAGTTCATACTTTACAGCAATTGCGTGAACTGTGTGGTGCAACACAGTTTCACAAACTTATTAAGGACCTGTCGAGTCAATGCCATGCTGAATCGCCGTTGTAGTGCGTTGGAAAGGTGGACCAACATGCTATTGTACTATTTTTCTAACCAACTTCGTAGTTTCGATGATATCCATTGAAATACGTACATGTATGTCCGAACGGACATGAGTGTTGACGATCCACAGCTATACGAAATACTTCGAAATTAATTCGCTGACAGCTAATTCGCTGACATCAGGTGTGTTAGGTAGAGATCTGCTACCCAACAGTGACGTATGAACATTTGTGCTGAACCGGTACTCTAACCTGGACTTCCCGCTTATCGCGAGTGATCGACGTAACAGCTTCGGCAACCAGTGCACGCTTCTCGGTCCGACCCAGTCTTCCATAAGCCACACTGTCTATATCCATATACAGTAGACAACTGAATTCATCAGCTAATGCTCGCAACGTTACCTGGATTCTTGAGACATTGAGAATGAGACAACGAGCAATCTAGAACAATGTTGTCATCGTCGTGTGGCCGACTAGACTTGTTACCACTCTGCCGTCCGGCGACACCACAGTGGTGCCGTGTGCGAAACAGCGGTCAACGCCCGGCGACATCACGGTGGTGCCGTGAGCATAGTATCACGCAGTGGCCGGCGACAGCACTTTAGTATCTTATGCACTCTGTTGGTGTTTTGTTTAGGTAACAATAAGTTACACACGTCAGCAAGTTTTTTTGCTTTTATAAGTACTTGTGCCCTTTCATCATGGCGGACAAAAAAGACTATAGGATTATTTACGATGAATGCGCGGACGTATTGTCAGACGTTCCGGACGACTTGGCCGATTGGGAATAAGACATTGGATATCAAAAAAATGAGAGTGAAGCAGAATCGTAGGAAGATAGTGAAATACATCCAAGGAGAATTCGGCGAACGCTATACGGTTGGCAACGGATTCGGCTGAATCAGACGAAGAAGACGGTGCACAGTGGTCAGACTTGTAATTACGGAGGACCAGTAATAAATTTGAAGGATCCCCGGGTCCAAACATATTTCCCAAAGATACGCATAGCGTCGAAGATATCGTGCAATTATATATTGGGCACGATCTAATTGAATATATTAGCAACGAAACCAACAAGTACTACAGTCGAAATTGCAATAGAAAGAAACTGGATTAAAAAATGCCAAATTTGTCGACGTTACGGGACCCAGACTTAGAAAATTGTTTGGGCTTGCTATCCTTATGGGAATGGCAAAAAAATCATGGTTCGATGATTTTGGTCAACGAATCCTTTGACAGACACACCGATATTTCGCAAAACGATGTCCTGCAACCGATTCAGACAAATATTATCATTTTTACATTTTTTCGACAGCAACAATAAACCGGATAATGCTGACCGGCTTGTAAAAGTAATTGATTATTTTTCAAAAAGCTTAAAGAAACGTTTAATCTGAGTCAAAACACCTCAAATTGAAGGAATGATACCGTGGTGTGGACGGTTAAATTTTAAAGTTTTCAATCCGTCGAAAATTACGAAATACGGCATACTCATTCAGATACTGTGAGATTCGAGTACGGGATACATTTCCTCCTTCAAGATATATTCCGGCACTGGACAGCCTTTAGTAAAAACAGTGATGGAACTATTGACGCCTTATGATGGAAAATGGCATCACTTCTGCATGGATGATTATTATAACAGTGCAGAACTTGCAGAGAAGTTACTTGAAAAGAAAATTCGAGTTGTGGAACGATACAGCAAAATAGAGAATTTCAGGAACATTAAAGCACGCAAAAGTCAATGTGTTTGAAGCTTGTCATCTACGGATAGGTGACAAGGGGCTGGCGACAAGCCAAGTAATCCGAACTAGCGCTGCCATCGCCAAGCGAATAAATTTGTACGAGACGTGCGCACTGCAAAGTGTTAACACTTGTACGCATGTCTGACAGAACAGACACTTTTGACAATCCACAGTAATTTGCTAACTGCTAATTCGTTGACGTCAGTTGTATTAGGCACAGATCTATTATCCAATAGCGACATACGAAAATTTTTGTCTCATCAGGACTCGGACCTGGATTTCCCGCTTACGAGTACTTAGATTCCCGATAAATCATCGTCTCTGAAATGTTTCTTAACTGTATGCACAACACAGTGCTGTAAAACGTGTTCATATTCTTTCGCATTTAGCGTTTTCTTAAGCTGACCACGAAAAGTACCCCTTTACATCATCTCCTTCGTACTTCCCTGTTCGCACTACACGTGATGCAAGTAACGTTATACAGGCTTTCGTCAAACCCAATGTCTTCCATCGATTTATCACAGGTTGTAGCGGCATTCATCACGCTTAGAGTTGCACTATACCGAAACTATATTGTTCAAAAATTATAAAGAACTGTAATTTTGCCAACTTAATCTAGCAAACTATTTTGAAAGTGTTTTTATACAATAAGTAAATGTTATTTGTGCAGCATTAAATTTAAAATTTTCTGGAGGTTACAATTTTGCTTCACTCCACGTCTTGGATATTAAAAGAAAGAAAAGATGAGCCTAATGAAAACAAAAACAGGAAAAAAGCTGTTTATTTGAAAACAAAATATCTCGACACTTTGACAAATACCATTGAGTGTAGCGTAAACTGATCATATTAATCAAAGTAGTATACTGAATTTTATTACAGTAAAGTATACTATACTCCTCTGTAAAAGGTTTAACTACATAAATCCTGTGCTATAATCAAAATAGAACTTAATCAGTTAACTTAGTCTTATTTTTCGAATAGTGTTTAGTGAGGATTTCACAAGAGCTGAAAGTTTTTACCATTATCAGACAAAGTACAGTCAGGGGCCATGAGTGAAAGAACGATAACTTCAAAGTATGTGTTAATATTGTGTTTGTATAATAACATACTTATTTTGCTTAACTAACTAAGAATAATAACTTGTTCTTCAAATCTCAATTAGAGAGACCCTAGAGGCCAATTTTCCTTTACCTACACTTGAATAACATTACTTATCTACATGAATAATAGCGAAAGTGTTAATGTATCTGGGTGCTGCGGTATGATTCCTCTGGAAATGACATACTGAGAATGAAAGGTAGGTGTTGTGCTGTACGTGAGGAAATGGTTCTCTTTACCTTTGTACAGAAAGGTACATATAAAATCCGAATCACAATTACACTTTGGAATAACTCAATGAATGTAACTTATTGCCTGATTAGGCTGGCGACCGTTCATAAATAATCTTGATCACATAAAAGGCCTCTGAACCAAAATGTTACTGGTTCGACCCCTAATTACCTATAATCTTGCTACTTACTGCAGTCTCTTCAGGATACGAAATAACAGTCTGACACTTGTATCCATTAGACATACAGTTCACTGTCAAACAAAACTTTCAAAATTCTTGTAAAAGACGTAACGTTAACTTAAGATTTAGAATCTTCTTTGGGAGTAGCTTTTATAATAAATTTTAGACAGGGTACTCATTCGAACGTTCCGATAGGAGCCTAAGTTTAGAAGAGAAGCTTGCGCATGAGTAGCATTATACTTGTCTCTGAGTGAAAGAACATTTTAATGTTAAACACGGTTTTTTCCTATGACCGTACTAATAAACTGTAACAGAGTTAAATGTTATAAAATGGTTCAAATGGCTCTGAGCACTATGGGACTCAACTGCTGTGGTCATAAGTCCCCTAGAACTTAGAACTACTTAAACCTAACTAACCTAAGGACAGCACACAACACCCAGCCATCACGAGGTAGAGAAAATCCCTGACCCCGCCGGGAATCGAACCCGGGAACCCGGGCGTGGGAAGCGAGAACGCTACCGCACGACCACGAGATGCGGGCTAAATGTTATAAATTGTATCGTAGTAAGAATGCCAGCAAAATAAAACTATTTAACTGCCAATTTTACGGTGTTAAAATACACAAAATTTGCACAAATGTCAGTTTTATAGTTTGTCAGTCCATATCCGTGCCATTGTAGTAAGAGGACGGGACGGTAAAAAAGTCTCATGCGCTATAGGTTAGGTGGCTTGTTGTAGGCCAGTGTGAGGTTGTTTTACGACTTGATAGACCAAAAGCACCATATATCATATTCATCGTTTCGACTGCCCCTACATCACTGTGGTAAGTTATAAAAAGTTTTCGTTTACAGCCTGCATAGTTAGGAAGCAATAAAACGAAAAACCTACTGGAGGTGTCACAGCTGTTGTGAAACATGTTTGGGGATTAATTAGAACAATAAATTGTGTTCTTACAAGAAGGTGATTTCCGCAGAGAAGGAACAATACAGGAATAGAGCTTAAAATTCCATTATCAGTTTTTCTAGAATATCGTGGCATGTTTTCACCACTCAATATGCCTCACATAGTCTGTTACTATCCACTGTTTATGTATATTACCCTGAACCAACCTCTCTGGACGACTACGAGGGTTCGAGTTAGAACAACTACGGTAAGGACGTGGAAACGGGAACTAAAACCCACGACCCAAAAACAGAATTATAAGCAATGTGTAAAGTTGTTGTCGAAGCAAACGAACAGCTCTCTTTCACAGTTTCTCTCGACATTCCTGCCCAGTACGAGCTACGACACGCTCTCGAGCGACCTCCACGTCGACAGCACCCTAACTGGAATCTTCCTTACGGTTTTTCATTCGAGGCTGGAAGTAGTCCTTTCATATAAAGAAAGCACAATTCTGGTTTTTAGGGTAGTCTCGACCGTCATTTCGCTCCTTTTCTCGTTCCATTTTCCTCTTTACTCGAGTCTCGTTAACTTTTGGTTACTAATGAAGAACCACGCTAGTAAAATACACAACTTGTGGTGTGAGCCCATGTTGCGCAACCCATCAATCGAATACAGTATATTTTTCTAAAGGAAATGGTACAGCTACAAATATACTGACACTATATGTAGGGAAAATGTGCAGAAAAACGAAATCGATTATACATAGGAAGGTGCCTGTAGGTCGTTTCCAGTCACCTGGAATGTTACCAAAGACGTACAAATATCGGCAGAGGCTATTAAAAAGAATTGTAATTGATCTAGAATTGCAATAAAATTGTATCATCGGTATCAATTAAAATTATATACCTAAAAATTAGGCATTGTGTTGATTAGTTATGTTGCGATATTTGGGTGCGTTTCCATAGTAACGTTCCCCTAACATTCTTTAAAAACCCTTCCGGCAAGGAATCTCGCTTCCGCCTGCCTCTCGCGTGGCTTCGCTAACATGTGCAGAATCTGTGATTGGGCCATTTTGTGATGGCATTTACGGTGCAGTGAATCGCGAGCGAGATACACACAAACTACTCTCAGCTCGGTAAGTGAGAAAACTTCCATAAACAACATCTTTGATTTGGCACTTTCGATGGTAAGCGCTCATTTCACAAGACATTCTGCAAATGTGACGTCATTTGGATCGACGAATGCGGCAACTGCTATCGACTTCCGTTAGGTGTTCGATAAGGGCCTCTCACATGACTTCATGCACGCGTATCGAAAATGTATAGAAACACGTCGTTCTTGTTACGGCTATTACAGTTATTGTTATAATTAAACGTCACATGATAATTCATTGATGATTAATGCTTCATGTAAGAGTTCTCTCTCGGGAGTGAGTTGTTATTGTCAGTAATTTACAGTTTAAGCATGAAACATGCCTGCCTTATAACTTGCAGTATGACGTTTCAAGGCAAAGGCGCACTAAAAATTTATCACAGAAACGTCATCATTATCATTTTGTGTCAGTTGATGAGGCATCAACGATGTAATTCTTCAAGAGGTCCTATAGCAACCGAGACAGGAGCTAGCGTAATGGATAACGTAGTCGTTCGTGGAGTCGAAAGATGTGGTTTCACATTCTCTAACATGTAAATATTTTGATTTTCATCTTAGCGTTGTTAGCACATTCTGGGGCTTTCTTATGAACGTAATACAAGTATTTTCTGTAATATTCGATGTTATTTACATTTTTGTCTGATTATAGAACGAAGAATGAAATAAATACAGTATTGAGCGATTTCCGAGTGCGTGGTTAGATGGGAACCTAAGCCGTCAACTTTAATAGCTGCAACTGAAACGAGCAACAATAAAATTCGTATCATCCTTTCGCACAAGTATTTGGCTCTTTATTTCAGAATATGTGGCGACTTCAAAATGTGTGGCTACGCAGAAAACTAAAATAACACTTAAAAGTGCTGCGACCGAAACGAGAAGCAATAAAATTCATATTCTTCCTTGCCACAAATTCGACATCAATTCCTACACCGTTGGCGTCAAAATGTTACGTTTGCAGAAAGTCTTCTGAAATAAATGTTACCCCACGTCGACAGATTACCATAGCTTTGACTAAAACTCTCGTTACTATTATCTTGGTGCGAGTTTCTCTCTATCACGTTGTTCACACGATTAGAAAATAATTTTGTTCATTACTTGGCCTTTTTTAGTTATTGCTTGCATGAAAAGCTCTTGCTGAAGATAGGAAATGTCCCCGTCTAGTTTTTCCTTCACATTGTAGTTTTAGCTCTTAGTATTCCTTTTTTACTTTTTCGTAGGCAGGGTATTTTAGTTAACAGTTTGTGATTGAGCATCAGAGCAAGTGACGAACCGGATGTAGCTGTCATGTTGACATGTAACCTAACATCATCCAAGGTGACTACGGTCGTAAGAGTTACAGCAGTGACGTAATTTAATCGTTGTTTGCGATGCTTTGGAAGGAGCTTTTAATGGGTTTCTAGGCAATGTAGAATTTTGTATGAGATTTTTTGGCAAACCTTCGCTGTTGTAACTGGTTACATGTACTTTCAACCTCACTCACTTTCATATTTTACATCTGCAATTACATTTATTCTCCGCAAACCGTTGTTAAGTGCATGGCACATAATGCTTACCTTTGTCTCAAATGTTAAATTTTCCTCCCGTTTTTTTGTTCGGAAAGAATATTTTCCTAAATGTCTTTGTGCCTGCTGTAATTAGTGTAATGTTGTCTTTGGTGTTTCTTTGGGGGTAATGTGAAGTGAGTTGTAGCATTTTCCTATATTATTCACGTGATATTGTTTTTGGATACTTTATAAGTAAGATATCTGGCAGTTCAGCTTTTTCAGCATATTCGTGACGCTCTCTTGTGGGTCAAGCAAACCTGTTAGCAAACATGCTATCCTTCTTTGTGTATGTTTAATGCCTCCTGTTAGTCTTGTATGGTTTGTGTTCCATACACTTCAGCCATATTCTAGAATCGAGTGTACGAAGGTTTCCCAAGTATCCCACCAATGAACCAGCATCTACAACCTGCTTCAGCAGCGGCTGAGAATGTGTGTCTGCTCCATTTCACACACCAACAAACTATTACGCTAGATATTTCTGCGAGTTGTTTGATTCTGTCTGTGCCTCACTGATATTGTAGTCGTAGGACGAATTTCAGCGTTTTGTGAAATGACAGTTTTACGTTTCTCAATGTTAAAAGGAAATTTTCAGTATTTGCACCACTTTCATATATTGTGAAGACTTGACTGAATGTTTTCGCACCTTCTTTCAGGCAGAGCTTATAAGCCTCCTAAACTTTTTATTGGTCTGAGTACAAGAAAGCATGTCGTCAGAAAAGTGACTGGAATATGTGCCCCTTCCTACATAAAATATTGACCCAAGAAACGATTTATAATAATCTGACTAAAATTCATAACCATATACAAGAATAGAGGGTGCTGACATTGCGCAACGAAAGTAAATGGGGACATAATAGAATATTTGAGTAAAATTTATCATCACAATTAGTTCTATAAATTCCATAATCGGACTCGATGAACATGTAATTCATCTTCCCTGTAGGCAGCCCAAGTGCTATGATCATGCGTAGCTCAGTCTGGTAGCCTAACACCCATCCACACAAAACTGGAAATACAAATATATATAAAAATCACGTCGAACATGATCTCGGAAGAACCAAGCTGTCTCTGAGTCTCCGCAACACTATTTATCTTCTAACCTGTGAATCATGCGTAGAACAGGGAGAGTTTTCTGGTGATGGCAGTTTTTGGAAAAGATTCTGCTGACTGCAGTTGTGCTTCACACTGACCAGCGTTCCTGCTGAAGGCAGAATTCACAATCAAATTCGTGCTTGAATTAACTGCAGATTGGAAAATGAATACCAAGGCACGTATGCAGTCCCATTCTGGATCTGAATTTCGTAGGTGCCGCGGGAGAGAGCTTAAAAAGTAGACTCTTTGCTGGAGTTAATGGTCATTAAGACTCAATTCATAACCACTAATACATGAGCTTTACACTTGCCCTGTAGTTGACCACATGTCATAAATGGCCACCATATACGAAAGAACTGAACAAAGAAAGTTTCTAGATATATCAGCAAATCCAGAACACATTTAAATTAAAGAGAATGTGCTGTAGTTCAGTACGCCTACTGCACATATGGGCGAGGTGAAAACCTATACTGTACCATGTGTATCAACACTCATCTTCATCTCTGAGAAATTGAAGTTAATTTTGAACACAACTACAGTCACTTTTCAAAACCGAAAAATACTGCAAGCAAAAATTACGCCAGGCTGCGAAATGCGTACCGCAGCTTCGCTATACTTGTCGTAGCTCGTTGCAGAACAATGGAACCTCGAAGCAAGTTACCACACCAGTAGTCTGTAGCAAAACATAAAGCAACAGTCTAAATGATAATGAGAACCAGAGCAGTATACCAAAAGCTGAAAGGAAACAGAGTGTAGAACCGCTTTGCCCATCGTTCAGCAAGGCAAACGAAAAATTTAGCCGGCCTGTGCAGGCTTGTGGTTGGTTCGTATATAGTGTTTCCAAATACCTGTATACAACCTAGCAGGCATGCCTTCACTCGATTAATTAGAGACCGTAATCTCTAAAATAATCGGTCACGTGGTAAGAGATCTTTGCAGTTAGCTTACGATTCAGAACTCACGGAAGAACTGATAGTTTGAAAGTTGACATTTTAACGAAAATCTTCATAATACCAGAGGCATTCAATAAGTAATGCAGCACTTTCTTTCTGAAAGCAAGTTGGTTTTTGGTTTTACTCAGGATTATAATACACTATAGTATCCCCCACTCTTTAGGCTATAAAACCCCATTTTTCAACATTGTTTCCATTCAGTGTAACGGCCTTAGGCCATCTTACTGGGAGAGCCTGTATGCCCACGTGGTACCACGGTATGGTCGACGTCGGAACCAGCGTCTTGCTTTATTGATAACCCCCCCCCCCACACCTCCCGCCCCCATCGTCCACGTACTGCTTCTCCCGGAGTGGCTCTTTCATCGGATCGAACAGATGGAAGTCGGATGGTGCTAGATCCAGATTATAGAATGTACAAGGAAGAACAGTACAATGGAGTCTGTGAGGTCCTATAGTCTGCGTACACTTGTGTAAGATTTTCAAGTCGTTTCTGTGCGACCGGGCGGCACACGGGAAATAGGAGAGGTTTGTGCGACTTTCTTACGATGATGACAGATGCCTCGCTCAACGACTCACCGTGCTTTTGTTCACTGCCAGCTCTCCGTAGACAATCTGCAACCGCCTATGAAAATCTGCGATTCTCTGGTTTTCCAAAAAAAGGACACTCAGTGATCTCTGCTAGGAGCACATCTCCTTTACAGATGCTATATTAAACGCTATCTATAGCCCTGTCACCTATCAGAAATTCATAAAACTGCAGGGGCTGAAACGGGAATATCCACGACGTCCTGCAACAAATTCCACATTTTTTCAACCAAAACTGTCCGAGAAATGTGTAACATTACTTGCTGGACACCCATCGTAGATAACTGCCTGATATGCAAATCCTCTGAGGGTACTATTCATGTTACTATGTACTCTGAAGAGCCAAAGAAACTGGTAAACCTGCCTAAATCATGTAGGGCCCTCGCGAGTACGCAGAAGTGCCGCAAGACGACGTAGCATGGATTCGACTAATGTCTGAAGTAGTGCTGGAGGGAACTGACACCTTGAATCCTGCAGGGCTGTCTATAAATCCGTAAGAGTGCGAAGGGGTGGAGATCTCTTCTAAACAGCATATTGCAAGGCATCCCAGATATGCTCAATAATGTTCATGTCTAGGGAGTTTGGTAGCCAGCGGAAGCGTTTAAACTCGGAAGAGTGTTTCTGGAGTCACTCTGTAGCAATACTGGACGTGTGGGGTATCGCGCTATCCTGCTGGAATAGCCCTAGTCCGTCGGAATGCACAATGGACATGAATGGATACGTACGTATCACCTGTCAGAGTCACATCTAGACGTATCAAGGTTCCCATATTACTCTAACTTCACACGTCCCACACCATTACAGAGCCTCCACCAGCTTGAACAGCCCCCTGGATTCATGAGGTAGTCTCCATACCGATACACGTCCATCCATTCGAAACAATTTGAAACGAGACCCATCCGACCAGGTAACATATTTCCAGTCCAATGTCGGGCCTAGGCGAGGCGTAAAGCTTTGTGTCGTGCAGTCATCAAGGGTACACGAGTGGGCCTTCGGCTCCGAAAGCCCATATCGATGATGTTTCGTTGAATGTTTCGCACACTGACACCTGTTGATGACCCAGCATTGAAATCTGCAGCAATTTTTCGGAAGAGTAGCACTTCTGTCACGTTGAACGATTCTCTTCAGTCGTCGTTGGTCCCTTTCTTGCATGATCTTTTCCAACCGCAGCGATGTCAGAGATTTGATGTTTTCCCGGACTCCTTATAGTCACAGAACATTCGTGAAATGGTCGTGCGGGAAAATCGCCACTTCATCGCTACCTCGAAGATGCTGTGTCCAAACTCTCTTGCACCGGCTATAGCACTACGTTCAAACTCACTTAAATCTTGATAACCTGCCTGTGTAGCAGCAGTAACCGAGCTAACAACTGCACCAGACACTTGTTGTCTTATACAGGTGTTGCCAACCGCAGCGCCGTATTCTGCCTGTTTACGTATCTCTGTATTTGAATACGCATGCCTATACCAGTTTCTTTGGCTCTTTGGTGTGGTGGTGTGGGACCCAAACTAAAGCTGCGACTGTGCTCTATATTATTCATCAGTTAAACTTACACACAGGAAACAACAATTATTTATATTTATAGTGGGAATAATACCTTCATCGGCGAATAATAAGTATTTGAATTATTTATTTGAATAATTGTCTACAAAGGAATACGTTCGCGTTATGCCTGCTTCTGTGGACAACTCGTGGAACAGGCCCCCGGCTACCTCTCCCGGCGTTCCCGGCTCCCGTGACGTCAGAGCTTACGCAGCCCGCAGGGTCGCCAGCGCGTGCGGCCCCCGCCTGGCAGCGTTCCAGGGAATCCAGCGGCTGCCGGCTGGAGCGGTGCCAGCGGCAGGTGCGTTCCAGCACATTTGTATTCCGGCCGGCAGCCGGCGCCCGCGGCGCTGCAGTTTTAATCAAGTGACTCCGTAATGCGCCAGCGGCCGCGCACACACTGCCGCGATTTATGACGGAATTAGGGCCCACTGTGCGTCTACACCCTCGGCTGATCGCAATGAAACGCCACCTCCACGGAGGTGCTGTTCTCAGCAATTAGACCACTCTGAGCTATCCCACGGGTGTAGGGCTTGTTTCTACTGCAGACTGTCTCTGATCACTGATTCTGGCACGATAGCACTTTAGTAACGCAAACCACCCAAAGCAGGCTAACGTACAGGTCTAGAATCAAATGAAAATTACACTACTGGCCATTAAAATTGCTACACCAAGAAGAAATGCAGATGATAAACGGGTATTCATTGGACAAATATATTATACTGGAACTGACATGTGATTACATTCGCACGCAATTTGGGTGTATAGATCCTGAGAAATCAGTACCCAGAACATCCACCACTGGCCGCAATAACAACCCTGATACGCCTGGGCATTGAGTCAAACAAAGCTTGGGTGCCGTGTACAGGTACAGCTGCCCATGCAGCTTCAACACGATACCACAGTTCACCAAGAGTAGTGACTGGCGTATAGTGACGAGCCAGTTGCTTGACCACCATTGACCAGACATTTTCAGTTGGTGAGAGATCTGGAGAATGTGCTGACCAGGGCAGCAGTCGAACATTTTCTGTATCTAGAAAGGACCGTAGACGACCTGCAACATTCGATCGTGCATTATCATGTTGAAATGTAGGGTTTCGCAGAGATCGAAAGAAAGGTAAAGCCACGGATCGTAACACATCTGAAATGTAACGTCCACTGCTCAAAGTGCCATCAATGTGAACAAGACGTGACCGAGACGTTTAACCAATGGCACCCCATACCATCACGCCGGGTGATACGCCAGTATGGCGATGACGAATACACGCTTCCAATGTGCGTTCACCGCGATGTCATCAAACACGGATGCGACCATCATGATGCTGTAAACAGAACCTGGATTCATCCGAAAAAACGCCGTTTTGCCATTCGTGCACCTGGGTTCGTCGTTGAGTACACCATCGCAGGCGCTCCTGTCTGTGATGCAGCGACAAGGGTAACCGCAGCCATGGTCTCCTAGCTGATAGTCCATGATGCTGCAAACGTCGTCGAACTGTTCGTGCAGATGGTTGTTGTCTTGCAAATGTCACCATCTGTTGACTCAGAGATCGAGACGTGGCTGCACGATCCGTTACAGCCATGCGGATAAGATGCCTGTCATCTCCACTGCTAGTGATACGAGGCCGTTGGGATCCAGCACGGCGTTCCGTATTACTCTCCTGCACCCACTGATTTCATATTCTGCTAACAGTCATTGGATTTGGACCAACACGAGCATCAATGTCGCGATACGATAAACCGCAATCGCGGTGGGCTACAATCCGACCTTTATCAAAGTCGAAAACGTAATCGTACGCATTTCTCCTCCTTACACGAGGCATCACAACAACGTTTTACCAAGCAACGCCAGTCAACTGCTGTTTGTGCACGAGAAATCGGTTGGATACTTTCCACATGTCAGCGCGTTGCAGATGTCGCCCTGAAAAGCTAATCATTTGCGTATCGCAGCATCTTCTTCCTGTCGGTTAAATCTCGCGTCTGTAGCACGTCATCTTCGTGATGTTGCAATTTTAATGGCCAATAGTGTAATAATTAGTCGAAACGTAAAACTTATCTCACCTGTTAATTTTCATCGTGTAACAATAGTATCTGTAAAATGGGACACTGTATGAAACACGTCTGATTTCTACGATATTTCAAACAAGATTCTCCCATTTAACGTTAGTTACCTTTTGTTTTTCCGTTTCTTTCAAGGATGTACATGTGAAAATCGGGGAGCCAATGTGAGCAATGATTGTGCCTTTCCGCTGTATGCTGTTGTTGTTGTTGTGGTCTTCAGTCCTGAGACTGGTTTGATGCAGCTGTCCATGCTACTCTATCCTGTGCAAGCTTCTTCATCTCCCAGTACCTACTGCAACCTACATCCTTCTGAATCTGCTTAGTGTATTCATCTCTTGGTCTCCCCCTATGATTTTTACCCTCCACGCTGCCCTCCAATACTAAATTGGTGATCCCTTGATGCCTCAGAACATGTCCTACCAACCGATCCCTTCTTCTGGTCAAGTTGTGCCACAAACTTCTCTTCTCCCCAATCCTGTTCAATACTTCCTCATTAGTTATGTGATCTACCCATCTAATCTTCAGCATTCTTCTGTAGCACCACATTTCAAAAGCTTCTATTCTCTTCTTGTCCAAACTATTTACCGTCCATGTTTCACTTCCATACATGGCTACACTCCATACGAATACTTTCAGAAATAACTTCCTGACACTTAAATCTATACTCGATGTTAACAAATTTCTCTTCTTCAGAAACGCTTTCCTTGCCATTGCCAGTCTACATTTTATATCCTCTCTACTTCGTCCATCATTAGTTATTTTGCTCCCCAAATAGCAAAACTCCTTTACTACTTTAAGTGTCTCATTTCCTAATCTAATACCCTCAGCATCACCCGACTTAACTCGACTACATTCCATTATCCTCGTTTTGCTTTTGTTGACGTTCATCTTATATCCTCCCTTCAAGACACCATCCATTCCGTTCAACTGCTCTTCCAAGTCCTTTGCTGTCTCTGACAGAATTACAATGTCATCGGCGAACCTCAAAGTTTTTATTTCTTCTCCATGGATTTTAATACCTACTCCAAATTTTTCTTTTGTTTCCTTTACTGCTTGCTCAATATAGAGATTGAATAACATCGGGGAGAGGCTACAACCCTGTCTTACTCCCTTCCCAACCACTGCTTCCCTTTCATGTCCCTCAACTTTTATAACTGCCATCTGGTTTCTGTACAAGTTGTAAATAGCCTTTCGCTCCCTGTATTTTACCCCTGCCACCTTTAGAATTTGAAAGAGAGTATTCCAGTCAACATTCTCAAAAGCTTTCTCTAAGTCTACAGATGCTAGAAACGTAGGTTTGCCTTTCCTTAATCTTTCTTCTAGGGTAAGTCGTAAGGTCAGTATTGCTTCAAGTGTTCCAATATTTCTACGGAATCCAAACTGATCTTCCCCGATGTCGGCTTCTACCAGTTTTCCCATTCGTCTGTAAAGAATTCTTGTAAATATTTTGCAGCTGTGACTTATTAAACTGATAGTTCGGTAATCTTCACATCTATCAACACCTGCTTTCTTTGGGACTGGAATTATTATATTCTTCTTGAAGTCTGAGCGTATTTCGCCTGTCTCATACATCTTGCTCACCAGATGGTAGAGTTTTGTCAGGACTGACTCTCCCAAGGCCATCAGTAGTTCTAATGGAATGTTGTCTACTCCCGGGGCCTTGTTTCGGCTCAGGTCTTTCAGTGCTCTGTCAAACTCTTCACGCAGTATCGTATCTCCCATTTCATCATCATGTACATTCTCTTCCATTTCTATAATATTGTCCTCAAGTACATCGCCCTTGTATAAACCCTCTATATACTCCTTCCATCTTTCTGCTTTCCCTTCTTTGGTTAGAACTGGGTTTCCATCTGAGCTCTTGATATTCATACAAGTGGTTCTCTTTTCTCCAAAGGTCTCTTTAATTTTCCTGTACGCAGTATCTATCTTACCCCTAGTGAGATAAGCCTCTACATCCTTACATTTGTCCTCTAGCCATCCCTGCTTAGCCATTTTGCACTTCCTGTCGATCTCATTTTTGAGACGTTTGTATTCCTTTTTGCCTGCTTCATTTACTGCATTTTTATATTTTCTTCTTTAATCAATTAAATTCAATATTTCTTCTGTTGCCCAAGGATTTCTACTAACCCTCTTCTTTTTACCTACTTGATCGTCTGCTGCCTTCACTACTTCATCCCTCAGAGCTACCCATTCTTCTTCTACTATATTTCTTTCCCCCATTCCTTTCAATTGTTCCCTTATGCTCTCCCTGAAACTCTGTACAACCTCTGGTTCTTTCAGTTTATCCAGGTCCCATCTCCTTAAATTCCCACCTTTTTGCAGTTTCTTCAGTTTTAATCTACAGGTCATAACCAAAAGATTGTGGTCAGAGTCCACATCTGCCCCTGGAAATGTCTTACAATTTAAAACCTGGTTCCTAAATCTCTGTCTTACCATTATATAATCTATCTGATACCTTTTAGTATCTCCAGGGTTCTTCCATGTATACAACCTTCTATCATGATTCTTAAACCAAGTGTTAGCTATGATTAAGTTGTGCTCTGTGCAAAATTCTATCAGGCGGCTTCCTCTTTCATTTCTTAGCCCCAATCCATATTCACCTACTACGTTTCCTCCTCTCCCTTTTCCTACACTCGAATTCCAGTCACCCATGACTATTAAATTTTCGTCTCCCTTCACTATCTGAATAATTCCTTTTATTTCATCATACATTTCTTCAATTATGCACAAATAATTTCTTCGACAGACTTATATCTCTACTATTATTGTATTACTACGCCAAAAGGACTTCGGCCGCTGACCAGAGCGTTGTGATACTGCAAATAGTAGTAGTACGAGGAGCATTCAGTACGTAGTGCAATACATGTCTTTATGAATGCAGCTTGGTTTTATTCAGGATTCCAGTAAACCAGATTATTTCCTACTCTTTTGGTACGAACCTCATTTTTTACATAACCGCCGTTCAATGAGACGGCCTTACCCCACTTTACTGGGGGGACCTGCATACCGGCTTGGTACCACTCTATTGGTCGAAGTCAGAGCGAACCTCTTGCTGCGTCAATAACCTCTCCTCCATCCACATACTCATTCCCTTGGAGTGCATCCTTCATTGGGACAAACAGATGGAAGTCGGGAGGAGCAAGGTTCGGGCTGCAGGGTGGCTGAAGAAGAACAGTCCAGTGAAGTTTTGTGAGCACTACTAACAGACTCGTCCAGTCGAGCAGCGTGGTTTTTGACTGTGATCCGTCAATCAGCTCAATTGAGACTGTCCGCACGTTGCAGCATTGCAGGAGTAACAGCCGTGTGCGGTCGGCCAGCACGCGGGAGATCGGACAGGCTTGTGCGACGTTGTTGCGATGATGATACTCGCTCCGTCCAATGACTCACCGTGCTTTTGTTCACTACCAGTTCTCCGTAGCCATTCTGCAAACGCCTTCCAGTATCTGCGATACTCTGGTTTTCCGCCAAAAGAAATTCAATTACAGCTCTTTTGCTTGGAACTCACCTGCAGTTACGGATGCCATTCTGAAGGCTAACAACTTTGTTTGCGTGGCCATCCTCCGCAGCAAGCACAGAAATATTTGTTTCGTAAATAAAACCGCCTTTTCTTGCTGCAACTGTAATTTATTTCTCCCAGATGCGTTTCGTCTTTTTTTACTCTAAGGCGTCTTCAGTGGATTCTAGAGCGATACAGTTTTGTTCTGATAGGTGTTATTTCTAGATTATCAAACAGCTCACGTGCGCTTTTTTATGTAAATAAGTAGTTAATTACATTTTGTTGGCATCTGCGTTTTCCCTCATCTGGCCTCGAAGTGGCACTACCACTTCATTTCTGAAACAGAAGCACATTTTTATAATCCCAACTTTTTCTTTCACACTGTTTGTGATGTTTACCCTAACTTTTCTGGTGCACTATTACTCATTTGCCACTAGCTCTAGCTTTTGTTCGAAAACTGTGCTTTTAAAGACGTAAATATTGTGAGTTCATTATTAAGTCTGTCTTCATCTGCTGCTACGGCAGTGTCGCCATCCAGCACCTTGAGTGCAAATACGGATAATGACGCAAATTGGGCGCCGTAGTCATAGGATAAAAAATTAAAAATGTGCGAACTTCCAACTTCTAGTAAAATAGCACATTATCTTTGTCTCAGTAAATTAATGTTTGCCTTGTCATTCATTACGTAAAATTTCAAATGGCTCTAAGCAATATGGGACTTAACATCTAAGGTCATCAGTCCCTTAAACTTAGAACCACTTAAACCTAACTAACCTAAGGACATCACACACATCCATGCCCGAGGCAGGATTCGAACCTGCGACCGTAGGAGCAGCGTGGTTCGGGACTGAAACGCCTAGAACAGCTCGGCCACAGCGGTCGGCTCATAAAATTTCCCTCACGTTTTATCTTACATGACCCTTGTTGAGTCGCCGGCTTTTAGTTAAGAGTTTTCGAATTGCTCCTATTTTTAATGTGACACTTTAGAGGTATTGCTGCTAATTATTAATTGGTATAGGAGTTTTTGGCAGTGTGGACTTTAAGGTTTTACTTCCTTTCATTTTGTTTAGTAGCGAGATGTTTTTTAACAGGAGTGGCACATGTGTACGTTCTTTTAACTCGTGACTGTGGCACAAAATTCCACGTTGCCATATACGTCCCCACTAAACTAAAATCTTGTATGTCACTTATGGAAAGTGAGATCAGATTTCATTGTGTTTCACGGTTTATACATAAACTTTATGTCGCCGGCTTCTACTTAATAGTGCTACAGCACTGTAGTTCCCCTGTCCAATACGTTCCTTTACCATTCATAATGTGCTTTTAACGCTTTCCATGTAACTTTCTTGCAATGTTCGTTTTTTTCCTTTTGAATGTAAATCACTAATTCAAATTGTGAACGGCCGGGCTAGTTGCCCCACGTTGTTCTTCCCGTCAACAGATGGCAATACTTTTACCATTCTGGTTTAACATTTTGTTTCCCTCTTCGTGTGCCCTACTGCGTGTTCTGCGCTCGCTGGTGGTACACCGCATCCTGTATTTGTCCACCGTGGCGCTCGGGATCACAGCACAAAGTAGAAGTGTCCTGTTGTTCATCGAATATTTCTTTACCCAGCCAGTCGTCCGTAGTATTGTCTTGTGTCGCTTTGACACCTCCTTAGATTTCACCGCACCTAGCCCGAACGCTATTTTCTTAAATGTTATATGGAACTTCTTTTTTGCTTTCTCATATACAATAATGCGTGTAAAAATTATTGTTAGCCTCGGTCTCTTTTTTATTTTCAGCATCACACCTGATGATGGGCGTGTAAGAGTCCGAAACCGGTCGTACCTTAAGTAGTGGAAAATAAAAAGAGCCTTACAACTGAAGCGGTATCTTCAACCTCTACTATAATGCTCAATTGCGGATGTTGCTCCATCATAACTGTTTGTAATACATCTTTGCTTACAAAGACATCTCCCTAAATCGTTTCAGGCAAATGCCGGGATGGCTCCTTTAAAAGGGCACGGCCGATTTCCTTCCCAATCCTTCCCTAACCCGAGCTTGCGCTCCGTCTCTAATGACCTCGTTGTCGACGGGATGTTAAACACTAACCACCCACCTACCTACAAAGGCATCAAGTTCCATGACTTTCAATAATATGTAGCCATGGTCTTTTGATAGCGGTAACGGAAATCGTACATCTCTTATCTCTGTCTGAATATGTTGTAGGTATTGATATATTAGTGACCTCTTTTCTTGTAAGCGTTCTACATTGTGTGCCACCTCCTTCATTAGCATATTATATTCGCCCCTAATAATGTTTAGCTATTCCAATTTCTCCTTTCACTGTTACAGTAAGTCCTACCCTGTTTTCTGCATGAAATCTTTCGTCGAATGTCCTTAGATTCACGTTGGTCACCAATTTTCATGTAGTACTGGCTATTTCTACATCTCCTTTATGACGGTAATCTTATCCCGGGGAAGTTTTTATCGTGTGAACTTCCACCTCGCCCTGAATTTGACGCTAGAAGATCCAATCACCCGCCGTTGCCAATCAGAATCCACTTTCTAGTGGTTGAGGTTGCCATTATGGCTCTGTAATCAATATTCGGATCTTAATTATCTTAATAACAACGTTCTAGTCTATTGTCATAGATTTTCAACTTTTGCCTCCTCTTTATTCTAATTCCTACATTCGGCAATTTTGCTTCTATTACTTCATATGGGCCTCTAAATTGGCGCAGTTGTTCGCACACTTGACTTGCATTCAAGAAGAGGACGGCTCAAACCCGAGTCCGACCGTCCTGGTTTAGGTTTTTCGTGCTTTCCCTAAATCGCTCAGGTAAATTGCGGGATGGCTCCTTCGAAAGGGCACGGCCGACTTCCTTCCCCATCCTTCTCTAATCCGAAATGGTCCATGACCTCGTTGTTTGGTCCCCTCCGCCACATCAACCAACTAACCAATAGGAAATCTAACTTCTTAGAACTCCAACGTCTTACTCCTTCATCATGTAGTAGCACTTTATCTCCTATTTGAAATTTATGTGAATGGTCCGTTCTGTTGTAATATGTTATGCTCGCTTCTTTGGCTCCTTTTATTGTATCTCTCGCTACTAATGCGCCGACCGAGCGAGGTGGCGCAGTGGCTAGCACACTGGACTCCTTATTCGGGAGGACGACGGTTCAGTCCTGCGTACGGCCATCCTGACTTAGGTTTTCCCTGCCTCGTGATGGCTAAGTCGCTCCATGCAAATGCCGTGATGGTTCCTTTGAAAGGCGACGGCCGACTTCATTCCCTGTCCTTCCCTAATCCTATGAGACTGTTGACCTCACTGTCTGGTCTCCAGATATTCTATCAGAGTCCTGTGTGTTCTTTGTAACGCTTTATTTTTTTGACGATGGAATACAGCAATCTGTAGTTTCTTTATGCTTAAGAACTTGCAGATTCTCTGAAATAGTTGACTTATGAAATTTGTCGCTTGGACTGTCAGTACTACTGAGGGAACATGATGCCTTGATATACTTTCGTCTATGAACTTTTTGGCCATTGTATCTGCGTTTTGTCCTTCTAACGGAACTGTTACAGTAGACTTACTCCAGGCATTTTGGAAAGTTAGTATATACGGTTTGCCTTTTCTCATAACGTCCAATGAACCTATGATGTCTAAATAGCATTTGTCTAACACATTTTCTGCAGTGTCCATAATAACTAAGGGAGTTTTGGTCTTACCTTGTGTAAATTTATTTCGCTGACATTTGTCACATGTTCCGGTGTACTCCTTGACATCTCTTTTCACTCTTTTCCACACACCATATCTTTTTATACGGTCCAGAGTTCGGTGGATCTCTTGATGTCTACCTACTGGACTGTAATACACGTCTTTCAATATTTCGGCCTTCGGTTCCACAGTTAACTCTATGATGTCTTTGCTTACCTCGCTGTTATTAGCTATCATTCTTATGCTCTCTCTGCGTTATCTCACACTTGCCTCTTCATTAAGTTGTTGCATTCTACTTAATGCATCAGCATTTGGATTTAATTTTCCAGGCTTATATATGATCTCATAGGAATATTATTTTAATTTCAGTCTCCATTTTAATAAACGCGATGTTGGATCTTTAACATTAAAAATTCATGTTAAGGATTTGTGATCTGTAACTAAAGTGAAGTTCCTTCCATACACGTATGGTCGCAATTGTTTTGTTGCCCACACTAAAAGTAAATACTCTATTTCTGTCGCTGAATAATTTCTCTCCGCCTTATTCAGTGACCTGGAAACGTATGCTATTGGTTGGTCGCTTGCAACCTTGCCTTGTGGTAAAATTGCGCCTATCGCAGCAGCAGAGAAAATAGTAAATTGTTTGTTGAAGTTGGGGTACGGTAATATGGGATGATTCATTAGTTTTGTTTCTAATTCCTGAAGCGCTTCTTGTTGCTGTCTTCCCCATTCATATTTTTCTTTGTCTTTTATCAACTAGAGCATGGAGTTGCAATTGTAATGGAATCTTTGATAAACATATGACAATAGTATCATACCAGCCCAAGATATTCTTTTAATTCTTTCTTTGTCTTTAGCACTGGGAATTTCTTCACCTTCTTTCTACTTCGGTCATCTGGCTCTACTCTGGTATCTGTTTTGTGTTCAAAAAGTATCACTTTCCTCCTTAAAAATTCGCATTTGTATGGCTGAAACTTCTTTAGTCAGTGTCCCCTTAGGTGGTAAAAGATCTGTCTTAGTTTGACATTGTGTCATTGGAACGAACTTCCATAACAGATGATGTCATCGAGATGTGCTAAGCATTTTTTTCTTTGCAATCCTGTTCATTACGATGCTCATTAATCTCTGGAAGGTGCTAGGTGCCCCTTTTAATCCCATAGGCATCCTCTTGTAATCCCAGTGCTTGTAGTTGGCATTAACGCTGTCTTCTCCCTGTCTTGTGGATCCATTAATTTCTGATGGTGTCCACTTGCTAAATCCAGTGTGGAAAACTACTTCGGTTTTCCCATATGGTCCAGAATTTCCGATGTATTTGGGACCCGGAATGCCTCCCCTACTGAAATCTCGTTCACCTTACGATAATCGGTCACCAACACTTTGGATTTCCAATTTCTACTTTCTTCGAAATTAATAATTACGTGTGTTCTAGGGACTTTGGCTTTCGATCATAATTTCGTCAGCCATCATTTCTTCTGTTTGCTCTTTTACTATCTCTCTCAGTGATTCTGGTATCCTATAGGATCGACGTTTAATACTTTGCCTTTGTCTTCGTGTAACATCGGGAGTGTGTCTTTCACTGTCTCCGTAAATGACACCTTGTCACACTTTAAGTGAAACATATCACAGTGGGTAGTATGCAATTTTTCTAACCCATGTTACTCCTCTTCATTTAAATGTTTCATTCACAGTGCTCTCTAACCTGCACCATTGATGTTTTGTTATCTCGCGCTCGTTCTGGCACTTCTCTCATTCTCATTATGGTTACTTCTCTGCAAAGGTTTTCATTGATTAATCACTGAGAACTAACGTCGCCGTCGATGTCATTCGTTTCTACCATACTGATAAAACACACTTCCGTACATTTCGTACTAACGCTTCCGGTGTGTATTTACTCTTCATTACTCCGTGTTTCGGCACTATTATTTTTTGTCTTCCGGAATTCTGTTATGCCCTTCTAATCTGATTCTTATTACTTTTTCGTCCCTGTCGCATGTCTGTGATCGCCGCTTCCACATTTTTTTGACGTGCGTTCGTGTAGGTGCCCATCTTTCACTGGATGATTGTTTTCAACCTTTATTTACACACACAGTTCTTTATCCTTTTAAGTTTCTGTGAACTTGTTTCTGCTCATGTAACTCGGTTGTCGGATCTTTATCTTGCTGGTCACTTTCCCGTGTTCCTATCTGCCGCTGTGGTCTATTCCCTTCAGGTAATGTCAGTAAAAAATGGTTCAAATGGCTCTGAGCACTATGGGACTTAACATCTATGGTCATCAGTCCCCTAGAACTTAGAACTACTTAAACCTAACTAACCTAAGGACAGCACACAACACCCAGCCATCACGAGGCAGAGAAAATCCCTGACCCCGCCGGGAATCGAACCCGGGAACCCGGGCGTGGGAAGCGAGAACGCTACCGCACGACCACGAGATGCGGGCTAATGTCAGTAATGGAGCTTCATATATATATTCACATTTAATCGTCTGTTGCGATAATCACTAATGGCTCCTTGTTTTAGTGGGAAATCCCTGCCTACCAAATGATTAGCTGCGCGGGGTAGCCGTGCGGTCAGGGGCGCCTTGCCACGGTTCACGCTGCTCCCCCCGTCGGAGGTTTGAATCCTCCCTCGGGCATGGGTGTATATGTTGTCCTCAGTGTAAATTAGATTAACTAGTGTGTAAGCCTAAAGACCGATGACCTCAGCAGTTTGGTCCCATAGAACTTACCACAAATTTCCAATTTCCAAACCGTTATATGGGACGTCTGTTCCCTCTAGTAACACATGAAACTTGTGTTCTCCCAACACATTTCTGTCTATTTGTAAGTTCAGCTTCTCTGTACTTAGTGCACTCATTGTGCCTTGTGTTAGTCCTTTCAATATTCATACCTCTTCCCGATCTATCAGTAGTTCGCTAGTCAGTTCTTCTTTGAGTCAACTGATGTGTGCTCCGGCACCTATTTAATATTTCAATTCCCAGCCAAATTCGTCGCCCTTGGTCGTAATCACTTCATTTTCAGCCTCGCAGCCAATTAGCACTATCTTGGGCAATCCCACTGTGGCTACGCATGACTGCTACTCGTGCCACCTGGTTAGATTCCCGGCCATTCTCCTGGAATCTTCCCGTGTTTCTCGTGACATTGGGGTGCTGTATGTCTGTATTCATTGCGCATATAACATCGGGGATATCGATAATCCTGTCCCCTAGGCCCACGTCGCTAGCATTTCGCTCATATTATAATCTTGGCACATTTGGCTTCGGGATGCCCTTTCCCATCACAGTGATAACAAGAAACACGAAAACTGTCTAGTTTTGGCTGCCTTGTTGTGTGTTGCATCAACGTTACTTTGGGGTTCTTTCGGCAGTGTTTTGCTATATGTCCATTTTACCACATACCCATTTTACCACATACCTTTCGTTTGCTTATTAATCTTAGTTGACCGCACTATTCGCATTTTGTGCGATTTCCAGCTGTCATGTTTAAATTAATATCTTTGCTTCTACTACTTACTGTCGGCTGACTTCTCTTGTTTACCTACCCCTCAATGAAGCATGCAGGGCGTAGACCAAATATCAATTCGACCGCACTCTTTAATTGTTGTCTGGAGTTACTCTCGTCACGGCAATCCTGAACGATTTAGATAGCTCATCTATCCTATTTCTCCATAAAACTGATTCCCCAGAAAACTGTCTAGCTTGAAAATTCTAACCGTATAGAAATCAATGGCTCGTTTGTCCGCATAATTTTTCTCCACGTTATTTCTCGCTTCCCGACAGTTATTTGTATTCTTTGTATTAACAATTTTGATCTAACATCTCCGGTTATCTTTGACTTTACATTCAGAAATAATAACTTAATTTCTTCGGTCTTCACTGCATCAAAAGCGGCATTTACATTCTCAGTAAACTCCTGCAACTCCCTTTTGTTTCCTTCAAAGGTTTTCGGGACTAAAACTAAAGCGCCCTTAGCACTTATTCCCATGTTATCATTAGTGGCGGACGTCATTTTCACGTTTCCTTACTATTTCAAAACACTTTAAAGAGCGTGCATTGGCTTGCTGATATTGCCGTTAGGAACCGGTGACTTTTTACTGCTCTGCTGGGTTGTCGCGCTGCTGCTCGTAGCCTAGGGCCCTGCTTCTTGCACCGAATGACGTCTGCTGGTTTCTCCGAATCTTGGCCGCTGCTACTCGTAATCTTGAGCCCAGTCACTCGTAATGACTTGTCCTTCTACTGAGACTTGTAACACAAGTGCTTCTCTACTGATCCCTTTTTCCCCCCCTCTCAGTTGCTGATCCCACCCTGTTTTGTGCTAACCCCACATCTGACACCAAATTTTTAGTGCCGCGTCCCGGCGCAGGTGGTACCTGAAACGGTATTCACCCTTCAAAACCTTCATAAAGGAGACGAGAGGAAGAAAGAATCTCCTTGTTTGATTGGGAGTTTGGTAACCTCGATATTTCGGCTATAAAGGAGCAATGTTGCAGATGGATTCTGCAGAAGTTGTACGTTATTACTTTGATGTAACACTTTTATTGAGATGTCTACATCTACATCTACATTTATACTCCGCAAGCCACCCAACGGTGTGTGGCGGAGGGCACTTTACGTGCCACTGTCATTACCTCCCATTCCTGTTCCAGTCGCGTATGGTTCGCTGGAAGAACGACTGTCTGAAAGCCTCCGTGCGCGCTCTAATCTCTCTAATTTTGCATTCGTGATCTCCTCGGGAGGTATAAGTAGGGGGAAGCAATATATTCGATACCTCATCCAGAAACGCACCCTCTCGAAACCTGGCGAACAAGCTACATCGCGATGCAGAGCGCCTCTCTTGCAGAGTCTGCCACTTGAGTTTGTTAAACATCTCCGTAACGCTATCACGGTTACCAAATAACCCTGTGACGAAACGCGCCGCTCTTCGTTGGATTTTCTCTATCTCCTCCGTCAAACCGACCTGGTACGGATCCCACACTGATGAGCAATACTCAAGTATAGGTCGAACGAGTGTTTTGTAAGCCACCTCCTTTGTTGATGGACTACATTTTCTAAGCACTCTCCCAATGAATCTCAACCTGGTACCTGCCTTACCAACAATTAATTTTATATGATCATTCCACTTCAAATCGTTCCGCACGCATACTCCCAGACATATTACAGAAGTAACTGCTACCAGTGTTTGTTCCGCTATCATATAATCATACAATAAAGGATCCTTCTTACTATGTATTCGCAATACATTACATTTGTCTATGTTAAGGGTCAGTTGCCACTCCCTGCACCAAGTGCCTATCCGCTGCAGATCTTCCTGCATTTCACTACAATTTTCTAATGCTGCAACTTCTCTGTATACTACAGTATCATCCGCGAAAAGCCGCATGGGACTTCCGACACTATCTACTAGGTCAAATACAAGTGGGACTATAGATAATTGCTGTAGGTCAGGAGTTGAATGTACCACCCTTTACTACATAATCAGTCAACTATCGAAATGCATTAAAGACGAGTGCTCTTAGTTACACACATTCTGATAACTATTGGCCCCCTCAGCCTCTTTCAGTATTAGTATGTGGCCACTTGGCTTTGCAGTACAGGAGACAATTCGTCAGCTACAACTTGGTCTTGTCATTTACTGAAATGCTGAAGTATTAGTCGTGGAGACAAAGACAAGCATTCTCTGTTCAATACTGTTGCAAGAAGCCGGCCGATGTGGCCGAGTGGCTTCAGGCGCTTCATTCCGGAACCGCGCTGCTGCCACGGTTCCAGGTTCGAATCCTGCCTCGAGCATGGATGTGTGTGATGTCCTTAGATTAGTTAGATTTAAGTAGTTCTAAGTTCCATGGGACTGATGACATCAGATGTTAAGTCCCATAGTACTTAGAGCCATTTGAACCATTTGAACTGCTCCAAGAAATGTCAGTAAGTGCTTATCTCGCAGTTGTTATGTGTCCCCAGAGTCTTTCCACCAGCTTCTCGTGGCTGAAGAATTTAAGTCATCATCTGCTGCTACGTCGGCGTCGTCACTCCATCCACTGACCGCTCCGTACTGCAACTGATTAGCAAACCTTCTCTGTGCTGATAATGGCCGCTTTTATATCAATCATAACTGATCAGGTTGCACACGACCTATGTGTGTGACCACTAAGAAGTTTTCCAGCACGTGCATTGATGCTGTATTGCCCGATTGTACTCTCTCTTTGAGAAAATTCCACTTACATGTTCCTGCCTTAATGTGAGATTAATTCTGTTGTTGAGGTTTTGGACGGATTAAATAAAAGGTTGCGAACGCAACGTGTTTTCTTTGATTTAACGATGGCTTTTGACTGTGTTGACCACAAAATATTACTGCAAAAGTTGGACCATTCTGGAGTAAGGGGAGTATCTCACAATTGGTTCGCCTCTTACTTTAAGAACAGAAAGCAGAAGGTATTTCTCCGCAATATTGAGAGTGGTAGTGATGTTCAGTCCCAATGGGGCACTGTTAAGTGGGGCTTCCCCAAGGGTCGGTTCTGGGGCCACCGCTGTTTCTTATTCATATAAATGATATGCCTTCTAGTATGACAGGTGATTCAAAAATATTTCTGTTTGCTGATGACGCCAGCTTGATAGTGAAGAATCTTGTGTGTAATATTGAAACAGTATCAAATAATGTAGTTCATGAAATAAGTTGGTGGCTTGTGGAAAATAATTTGTTGTTAAATCACAGTAAGACTCAGTTTTTACAGTTTCTAACTCACAATTCAACAAGAACCGATATTTTGATCAGACAGAATGGGCATATTATAATCGAGACGGAACAGTTCAAGTTCCTAGGCGTTCGGATAGATAGTAAGCTGTTGTGGAAAGCCCATGTCCAGGATATTGTTCAGAAACTAAATGCTGCTTTATTTACCATTAGAACAGTATCTGAAACAAGTGACACTTCAACAATAAAAGTAGTCTACTTCACATATTTTCATACACTTACGTCGTATGGTATTATTTTTTGGGATAATTCTTTTGATTCAAAAAGGGTAGTTTTGGCTCAAAAACGGGCTGTTCGAGCCATATGTGGTGTAAGTTCGAGAACCTCTTGTCGACCCCTATTCAATAGTCTGGGAATTCTGACATTGCCCTCACAGTTTATATCTTCTTTAATGTCGTTTGTTGTTAGCAATATTAGCCTATTCCCAAGAGTTAGCAGCTTTCATTCAGTTAATACTAGGCAGAAATCCAATCTGCATGTGGAATGTACTCCCTTGACTCTTGTACAGAAAGGAGTGCAGTACTCTGCTGCATCCATTTTCAATAAGCTACCACAAGAACTCAAAAATCTTAGCAGTAGCCCAAACTCTTTTAAGTCTAAACTGAAGAGTTTCCTCACGACTCACTCCTTCTACTCTGTCGAGGAGCTCCTGGAAGAGCTAAAAAATTAAGCAAATTCCAGTGTTACAGTGTTGATTTTATTTATTTAAACTTACGACTTGTCACCTGAATATGTTTTTTTATATTTCATTTTATCTGTTTCTAATATCGTGTTATAATTTCATGTATTGACTCGTTCCATGACCATGGAGGCTTCTCCTTAATTTGGTCCCACGGAACAATAAATGAATAAATAAATAAATTAATTAATTAAAATTACGTACATCAGTGGAATATTTTCTCAGTATTATTTTACCTTGCTCTCTCAGTGTCTTGGCACCTGCTGTAGTGTCTCTGTGGGGGCTGTTTGTCTAAATGACGAGTGGCCTCCGGTTTAAAGTGGCGTTACCTTCTCCAAATATCCTGTTAGTTGTGCTATTTGCCACGTACTATTGAGAGGCAACGCACTTACGGCATCTTCAATTAGAAAAACTGCATCATTTTTTCAAGAGGAATAGTTTTACAAATTTGGCAAGTCAGTAATGCATTGACCCATTTCTGGCGTCATACAAGCAGTTATTCAACTTTGCACTGATTGATAGACATTTTGGACGTCTTCCTGAGGGATTTCGTGCCAAATTCTGCCCAGCTGGCGCATTACATCGTCAAAATCCTAAAATGGTTGGAGGGCCCTGGTCGAAACGTTCTCAATTGGGGAGAGATCCAGCGAAATTGCTGGTCAAGTTAGGGGTTGGCAAGCACGAACACACATAGTAAATCTCGCCATGTGCAGGCATTATCTTGTCGAAACATAAATGAGACGCAGAATATCGTCGACTTAGCTGTGTGCTGTAAGAGTGCCACATAAACAAATTACTCCTGCTATGAAAAGAAATGACAATCCAGACAATCACTCATTTTTGTCGTGCCTTATGGCGAGCGACAATCATGTTGGTGTCCCACCGCAGACTGGGGAGTTTCCAGACACGTTTTCAGCCTGTAATCTCATTGATTGTTATAGAGTTGTTTCATTGGTGAGTCCCGTTTCGAATTCACCCCCGATAACCAGAGTGAGTTCATTTACTTTTGGCATTTCACATGTTGCCAGGTGAAGTTCTCCAGATTTCCATCAAACCCAAACACTTCAATCCGATTGTCACCGGATATAAAGCGATTTATCGCTCTAAATCATTCGTTTTCAGTCATAAGCTACCTCCAGCGTTGCTTGTAATCAACTACAGAATTTTGTGGTTTATGAGGATTTGCTCGACCATTGAACCCCGTTCTTGCGCAGAGACTGTACTACATGGTGACTCTATGGGACCCACGAGTGATTACTTCCGCTGATTTCACGGGATTGTTTTCAAACACCCTCCGCAATGCCATCCTCAAAAGATGGGTCTGAGCACTATGGGACTTAACATCTGAGGTCATCAGTCCCCTAGAATATAGAACTACTTAAACCTAACTAACCTAAGGACATCACACACATCCATTCCCGAGGCAGGATTCGAACCTGCGACCGGAGCGGTAGCGTGGTCCCAGTCTGAAGCGCCTAGAACCGCTCGGCTACACCGGCTGGCCATGCCGTCCTCACCCATCAGTAACCCGAACTAAAAAAGTCTTTGTTTTGCCAGCCGCTGTGGCCGAGCGGTACTAGGCGCTTCAGTCCGGAACCGCGGGCGGCTGCTACGGGCGCAGGTTCGAATCCTGCCTCGGGCATGGATGTGTGTGATGTCCTTAGGTTAGTTAGGTTTACGTAGTTCTAAGTTTATGGGACTGATGACCTCAGATGTTAAGTCCCATAGTGTTTAGAGCCATTTGAACCATTTGAACCCAACAGTAAGTTATGTCTGCCTGATCTTGATTTAATTCTCTGGCTGTTCCTTCGCGTTTCCACATGACACTCACATCACCTACAGTCGACCTGGGCGGCTTTAGAAATCTTTAAATGTTCTTGATAGATTTGTTATGCCTATGGCATCCAATTACTAGTGCACTTTCGAAGTCAGTCTTTACTTGTCCATTCTGCTGTTACTGCTTCTCTAGCGACAACGCAATACTCCCCGCCTCCTTTTATATTGTCGTTTTGGCCTCTCTTATTATCTAGTGGTCATTTCGGCAAAACGTGAAGGTGTCCTGATGCTTCATATCAGAAAGTATAAAATGCACAAATCACCTTACATGGCGTGTCAGAGAGTTCTTCTGATATCCCTCTATCATTCTCTCCCACCATTCCCTCTCCTATTCACGAATGGTGTACAAGCAGAAAACCTGTCGGATGCCTTTCTGTGAGGTGTAATTTATCTAACGTACTGTCTTTTTGAAGAAGATATGTCGGGTACGAACTTTCGCTGCTATAGATTCCCAGAGGGAGGGAGAGAGTCGGCGCATATTACACAACATAGTGTAAAGACTAATTAAAAAACCGACCTGGAAGTTCAGAGTGTTTGTGATCGGGACAGGAAAAATGTACATAGTGGCAGTGTCAGGAGTACACCGCTTAGCCAACCGTGGGAGAAGTCTGTGCTGGAATGACTGGACGTTCGTCAAATAACAGGATCGTCGTGCATAAACTATATTTCAGTCTGGGACTGGTGGATAAATCTGCCTTGGCGAAGCATGCACTGTGAGACCGACGATGTAATTTAATTCCCCGACACGCAGATTTTTGATATCGAGAAGAGCTGCCAGGCATCGACCTTCAGGAAAGCAATTGCAATTCGTAAGCATGATAATGGTTTCAATAAGAAAGAATAAAACCTCAAAATAAACTGAACCATGAGTCCCGTTCTGCAGCGGGAAACCATTACAGATAACAAAGGAATAATAGCAACGGTAATGACCAGGGAAAGATCCTCGGACGCAGGTGCTATGGTAATGTACACCGAAAAGCCAAAGAAACTGGTAAACCTGCCTAATATCATGTAGGGCCCCCGCGAGCACGCACAAGTGCCGCAACATGACGTGGCATGGACTCGACTAATTTCTGAAGAGTGCTAGAGCCAACTAAGCGACACTGTAACAATTTTGGAGGTGTAGGATGTCACATTATCCTGCTGGAATTACGCTTGTCCGTCTGAATGGACAATGGACATGAATGGATGCAGGTGATCAGACAGGATACTTAAGTACGTGTCACCTATCGGAGTCGTATCTAGGCGTATCAGGGGTCCCATATCACTCGAGCTGCAAACGCTCGACACAATAACAGAGCCTCCACCACCTTGAAGAACAATCCCCTGCTGACACGCAGGGTCCATGTATCCATGAGGTAGTCTCCATACCTGTACACGTCCATCCGCTTGATGCAATTTGAAACGAAACTCGACCGACCACGCAAGATGATCCCAGTCATCTGCAGTCCAATGTCGGTGTTGATGGGCCCAGGGGAGGAGTATACGCTGTGTCGTGCAGACATCAAGGTTACACGAGTGGGCCTTCGACTCGAAAGCCCATATCGATGATGTTTCGTAGAATGGTTCTCACGCTGACACTTGTTGATGGCCCAGCACTGAAATCTGCAGCAATTTGCGGAAGTGTTGCACTTCTGTCACGTTGGACCATTTTCTTCAGTCGTCGTTGGTCCCGTTCTTGCAGGATCTTTTACGGCCGCAGCGATGTCGAAGATTTGACGTTTTATCGGATTCCTGATATTCACAGTATACTCGTGAAATTGTTGTACGGGAAAAACCTCACTTCATCGCTACCTCGGGGATGCTGTGTCCCATTGCTCGTGCGCCGACTAGAACGCCACGACTGTCATCACTTATATCTTGATAACCTGCCATTGTAGCAGCAGTAACCGAGCTAACGACTGCGCCAGACACTTGTTGTCTTGTACAGGCGTTGCCAACTGCAGCGCCGTATTTTGCCTTTTTGACATATCTCTGTATTTGAATACGCATGTCTATACCAGTTTCTTTGGCGCGTTAGTATATAACCCCCGACGACGAGCTCAACCTCAGTCCGTCATCAGCAATGGAGGGTGATGTTTTGACATTGTCAAAACGTCAAAAAACGTCAAAACGCCAAAAAAAAATCATTGAACAAAAGTCGGCTGAAGATCCGGAGGTGAAAGCCGACAGGCAGTTTGTCAACTCTTCCTCGGACTACGGTGTCGGAAATTTAACAGGAAACGACTCCGAGTCTCTCTTGTAGCTTCTGCCACTGGAGTTTATTGAACATTTCCGCAGTGCTCTCTGATTACTAAACGACGCTCTAGCAAAACGCGTAACTCCTCTTTACACATTCTCTGACTCGAGTTTTAATCGTGTCTGGTACGAGTCCAAGGCTGGCGAGTAATAGGCCTATTCAATAATTACTCGAACGAGTCCTGGAAGAATAAAAATTTTAAACATGGCTGAAGCAGCAACTGTTGAAAATCTACATGGAAAATGATAACAGCCAAACAGTTGCAGGATAAAGATTTATTGAAATCCTTGACCATGGTTTCGGTATGTCTAAATATACCTTCATCAGAAGCAAAAATACACCTGAACAGGAAGATAGACCCATGAAAGTAAGATATAAAGAACACATTCTAGGTAAAAATGGGGAACACGTGTACAGGTCCACGTTTGCTGAACATCTATTGCTCTTACAGCATACGCCACGTAAACTGCATGACGTAGAATTGCTCCACGAAGTGAGTAATGTTTACCAACTGGACCTGTTCGAGGAATTAGAAATTTTCAAATATCTATCTCAAAAAGATGCATTTATTCTTGACGATCAGGTGCAGCTTAGAAACAAAAATTTTGTGCATAGTTTCAGACCCCTCCTGGCTCTAACGTAATATAGTCTGGCTGATTAGAAGCTAGTTTTCTGGTCTGTTGATACTGGTGAGAAACTCCTTCCTGTTTTGTTGGGATTGTACATATTTTTGTTGTTTGTTGTTTGTGGTTTTCGATGTGTCTGTGTGGTTTAAATGATTGAGTTGTGTTTTTTTTTTTTGCTCACGACGGCTGATGGTTTCGGTTTACTACAACATTTTGTTCGCTTTCGCTAGTATGTATCCTAGTCTTTAATTTGCGCGACATTCTCGCGCGTTATACTAGTGCCATCTCTCGTTAGATGTGTTCCTTAGCGCAAGCTTCACCTGCTTGACACTAGGACACAGGCAAATTGGTTTCATATCTTCTGGTGTATGTAGGTGTTTAAATGGTTCTGATAAGTTTTACTTATTAAAACAGAGGGTTTGAATTAGCGCAACCTTTAAAATTTTGATGCGCATGAGTATGTATCCCTGGGTTTTAATGTGCGCGAGTGTCTTGCGCATACCACTAGTTCCCTCTCTCGTTGAAACTGTTTGCCCTAGGGCTTCCACACCCTCTTCACGCTAGTTCACAGTCTAAGTATTGATAATATGCCGTGTTCGTATCGACCTTATCTTCGAAATTATGCTGTACAGATGGAGGTGATATATATTAATTTTAACTACTAACGACGCCTTTGGCACGATTGTTTTATGTATCTCCACTGCAGGATGTGATTTTAGTAAGTGACTATAAGTTTTGTGCTTGTAATACTGTGGTAATTTTCACGGTTACTTAAAGCTATAAGTATTTGTTTCTTTCTTCTTTCTCTGTTATGGGGCTTAGTTTTTTTGCTAATGTAGATGTATTCCTGTTCAGGTGCATTTTTGCTTCTGATGAAAATGTGGTTAGATATACCGAAACCGTGGTTAAGGATTTCAATAAATCTTTAACCTGCAACTGTTTGGCTGTTACCATTTACAGTGAAGTCCTGGAAGAATTACATTTCCTTATAATTCTTCCAATGAACCTCAGTCTGATAGCTGTTTCTATTACAGATAGTCTTATGTGGCCATTTCACTTCAGGTCTCTTTGGTTGCATACTCCTAGATACCGTACAAGTCGCGATTTTTTGCCAAAGGTGTAATCAAACTGTAATGTACCCCTTCGCCAGTTTATCTGCAATTATCAACATTTGTTTACGGTTGATATCAACTGTCAGTTCCTGCACCAATTTTCAGTTTTTGTACAAGTATTTTATAAGGCACTTCTTTCGTGAATCGGCTGCAGTAGCTGTTTTAAGGTTTTCACTGTTTCCACTGACTTATTGCGTCCTTTTTGTGCATATCATTGATCTTTCACCAGAGACATTACCAGATGCCACGGTTATTTTGTTTTCAGATGATACAAACGTGGCTGTAAGTAGCGAATCTACATCTGCATCATTACCCTGCAATTCACAATTAAATGCGTGCAGAAGGTTCATCGAACCACTTCCTAGCTATTTCTGTATAGTTCTACTCTAAAACAGCGCTCGGGAAAACGAACACTTAAACCTTTCCGTGCTAGCTCTGGTTTCTCTTATTTTATTACGATGATCATTTCTCTCTATCTACGTGGGGGCGAACAAAATAGTTTCACACTCTGAGGACAAATTTGGTGATTGAAATATCACGAGAAGCTATTGCCGCAGCGAAAAAGTCGTTGTTGTAATGACTGCCGCATCAGTTAGTCACACTCCCACCTGTTTCACGGCGATACAAAACGAGCTGCTCTTCACTGAACCGTTTAGATTCCTCCACCCCAACACCCACAGCAATACTCCAGATTAGGACGGACGAGCTAGTGTAAGTAGTCGCTTTAGAGACCTGTTGCATTTTGAAGTGTTTTGCCAGTATCAAGTGTAGTCTTGATTAATGATTGGTTGCCATCCAGTTATTTGTAACTAAACTTTGAAAAACGCACTATATGCAACTCGGAACTGGTATGGAGTTTCGCGCCCCTGTATGGCTAAAATAAGTCGACAAGCAACTTAGAAGTTGACGGCGCTGAATTCTTGTAATTAAAGGTTGATGATAAATTCAACTAGCAGTATCATACCAGAGGACTGCTGAAACGTGTAAACAAATCTCTGTTTGCAACGCGAATGTTGTCAGACAGATGTGATACAAAAATTAAAAACCTGGAGTGCTATACTTACTTTCATTCCATAACGCAAAATGGGATTATTTTTTGGGGTAATTCATCAAACTAACCTAAAGTTTTCTGATTCCAGATACGTTTAATAAGAATTATTTGTGGTGTTAATCCAAGAACATCTTGCAGAGAGTAGAAATACTAAGAACTGCTTCCCAGAATATTTATTCATTAAAGTAATTACTCATTAAAAGTATGCCCCTTTTTCAAATCAACAGCTTTCTTCATGGAATCAGTAGTAGAAGTAAGAATGATCTTCACAAGGACTCAGTCATTTATTTTGGTTCTAGAAATATGTCCATTATTGAGGAATATACATTTTCAGTAACTTGCCAGCAGTCCTAAAAGGTCTAACTGCTAATAAAGTTCAGTAAAAGAGGACGTAAGGGATTTATTGGTTGCTAACTCCTTTTTCCCTATTGATGAATTTCTTCACACAACCCACTGATGTATATATATGATACCAATTATGTGAAAAATACGTCTATTATGAACAATCTGGCTTACTGTAAACCCCATGTTGTTTGTAACGTATTATATATGTATATGTGGTTGGCTAATGTTGTCTCCATAGTGGAATTCTCACACCTAGAAATGATTAAAACGCCCCTGCTATGCCGGTCGCTGTGGCCGAGCGGTTCTAGGCGCTTCAGTCCGGAACAGCACCGCTGCTACAGTCGCAGGTTCGAATCCTGCCTCGGGCATGGATGTGTGTGATGTACTTAGGTTAGTTAGGTTTAAGTAGTTCTAAGGGACTGAGGACCTCAGATGTTAAGTCCCATAGTGCTTAGAGCCATTTGAGCCATTTTTGAGCCCCTGCTATAAACAACCTGAACCTAGGTGTTTCCTTAAAAAGAGGTATCGCGTTGTAGCTTTACTTCACTTTAGTTCATCAAGTTAAATTAATTATTCCTATCGGGATGCTATTAAAATGAATTACAACTTAGATAGCGTGAATTATTTATTCTAAAAAAAACATACAGAGTGCAAAAATTGTATAAATATGAAGTACACGAAGTCAGATTCTATCCTAAATGTAATTTCAAGATTGAACGAACGTATGTTTGACAGTCTTCATTAGATGGCCACAAAGTGGGCTGATGCTGATTAATGGTTAGAAACAGAAGACCTACATCCTGACTGGCTCTTTCAGAAAAACCTCAGTTTACAAACAAATAAAACTCAACACTTACTGTGAATGTTTCCTTCTCTGCCGATACGAAGTGCGCATGTCACCTGTTCAAGTATAGACAAGAATTATATTGCACCGATGACCTGCTCGTTGTGCCATTGGCTGCTGTTGCATACCTGTAATTCTCTGCCTACACAGTTGACACGGTAGGCAGTCTCCAAACTCCTACGGCTGAAGTTACCTCAGTACAAGACAGAACAAGAGCCAAGATTATTGTTTGTTCACTACTCAGGAACAGAAATTTGACTCAAGTATTTTTCCATAAAGAAGCACTTCAGAATCCATCAGACCCCACAGAGAGGTAAAGAATTGTCAGTAAATTAAACAGTATAACAACTAAGAGTAACTCTTCATGCACTCCTTGTCCCAAAAATCAACACTTCTCAAAATCCAGCAATCAGATTCCCCACTGTGAGTCTAGCCAGCGAAGTCTCTACGTTGATCTCTAATGGAAAGTGTCTTCGATTAACACTAGCTGTGTGTCTCCACGTGGTACATCCACTCCGTCCTTGACACAAGGCATCTTCATTTGCGCTCAAGTGACGAATCCCAGTGCAGCTCCAAAGTCATTACCTCCCACTAGATGGAACATAAATCTGCCAACCAGTCATATGAAACTCAAACTCCTTTCATAAGATTATTGGGTAGTTTCCATTTCCTGTTCTACATCCTTCATACTCCACCAATCAAATATTGCTTTCCCATTGGAAGCACGCCCCGGCCCTTCCCATGAGAAGATTCCTTGGGGGTTATCTCACGATCATCGTTTGTGACCCCCGCACACAGCGTTGTAAACTTCCACTTCCTCACTCTGCTCTCTGTCAGAGCAATAAATGTTCACCTCTTGAGAATATGACAACTCTCTATCCAGGCCCTCTTTAACCGACAGTGGTTTCTGAAGCACACACAGCGCATGTCGCCCTTTCTGTCAGCGCTCAGCTCCAGTTAACTCCCAGAAATGCAGTACTACGGAAATTGTTAGTATATGGTGCTGACTAGTATCGGCCAATGAAATGGTTAGTAGTGTGAAAGTGCATCATATGCAGTGATCTAATATAAATGTAGCCGGCCGAAGTGGCCGAGCGGTTCTAGGCGCTTTAGTCCGGAACCGTGCGACCGCTACGGTCGCAGGTTCGAATCCTGCCTCGGGCGTGGATGTGTGTGATGTCCTTAGGTTACTTAGGTTTAAGTAGTTCTAAGTTCTAGGAGACTGATGACCTCAGATATTAAGACCCATAGAGCTCAGAGCCATTTGAAGCATTGAGCGTAAAAGTCGCTGCTATATCGTTAAATGATGCATATTTTTCATTACATTAGATTATACGTACTTTCGTTCCAATCGAACCATGGTGAAGAGATCCTCCAGGATGTAGTACATGTCGCCGGCCTGGGTGGCCGAGCGGTTCTAGGCGCTACAGTCTGGAACCGCGCGACCGCTACGGTCGCAGGTTCGAATCTTGCCTCGGGCACGTATGTGTGTGATGTCCTTAGGTTAGTTAGTTTAAGTAGTTCTAAGTTCTAGGTGACTGATGACCTCCGATGTTGAGTCCCATAGTGCTCAGAGCCATTTGAGCCATTTGAACATAAATGTAAATGGAAAAGAATTCACAGAATATTAAATGTATAGTTTCAAAATCTTTCTGCCTTACACTCTGCTCAAATTCTATGTAGTAATGCGACCACTGTAAAGAAGTGACGTAAAATGATTTTTCTGTTTGATGATGGATGGGTACAGCTGCTCAAAAATTCTCATAAACACCTCAGTGTAACAAGTTTGTTATTACCTTATGCATGAAAATATTGTTAACTAATTGCACATCCGCGAGGATGATTTCACATTGATACCTGTGGAACGTGAATTAGCATATCCGTTTTTCTTTGTAAAAATCTGTTGTGAATTCTTGTTTTCTGACACGTACTACAAAAAATGGTTCAAATGGCTCTGAGCACTATGCGACTTAACGTCTGAGGTCATCAGTCCCCTAGAACTTAGAACTACTTAAACCTAACTAACCTAAAGACATCACACACATCGATGCCCGAGTCAGGATTAGAACCTGCGACCGTAGCGGTCGCGTGGTTCCAGACTGTAGCACCTAGAACCGCTCGGCCAACCGGCCGGGGACATGTACTACATCCTGGAGGATCTCTTCACTATGGTTCGAGTGGAACGAGAGTACGTATAATCTAATCTAATGAAAAATATATATCACGTAGCGATATAGCAGCGACTTCTACGCTTAATGCTTCAAATAGCTCTGAGCACTATGGGACTTAACATTTGAAGTCACCAGTCCCCCAGAACTTAGAACTACTAAAACCTAACCAGCCTAAGGATATCGCACACATCCATGCCCGAGGCAGGATTCGAAACGGCGACGGTAGCAGTCGTGCGGTTCCGGACTAAAGCGCCTAGAACCGCTCGGCCACCGCGGCTGGCTTTTACGCTTAATCGGTTGATCAAGTGGCAACAGAAAAACGATGAAAAAAATAATTACTCATGTAATTCCCATACTGTTGTCTGTCGGAAGGAATGGAATGTAGCCATTCGGCGCGCTGGGAATGTGCGCTTTGTGGGGTAACGTGAATACATAGCCCGATGCTGGCAGGCAACAGCACTGAAGTTCGCTGGCGAGCAGGAGCGCTGGTTGCAGCCTGCCTCGGGCTCGTCTGTATGGGCCGCACGTCACACACTCCCCTCGCCGCACACTGCGTACTACCATAGCAGACCTGACGCCCACCACAGAGGCTGCCCGCAATCGCGTAGGGGGCCCCCTCTGGCCGGGGGCGGGGGGTAATCTCCAGCGGCCGTGACGCGACTGCCGAGCCCCTCTCGCTTCATTTTCTGCCTTTTATCGGCTCTCCACCAAAATTGCTGAACCGCATTATGTCGTCCTCCAAAAGCATACCTCACTGGCCGCTACTGTACCGGGCGATCAAAAAATAGCAGGAAAATGAAAGTGAAAAAAATTGAATCACTTGTGCACTATACGCAATGTAATTCAGTAAAGGTACAGACTGGAAGGACAAAATACTGGTAATGGAGCTGTGCAAAAGACAGAAAGTGGTACAAAGGGTTGGCGGTGAACAGGGGTCTTCCCGGGCAAGAAAAACATATCCGGGACCGCACGTCCATTATTCGCATCTCTTTTCTTGTGAAGAGGAGACTTCTCTAGTTGTCACATACGTGGAGACGGTTTCATCTAGGCCTTTTTAAGGAGGAGTTACGAAATACACTCTAAGACCAGAAAAAAGAGCACCACGATGAAGCAAACTGGTCACAGATTGGTATTCATACAGGTACCGACAGAAAATGCAAAGTTCTACATTTTGACTGCTTGTCCTTTGGGAATGATATGGCCATTTTTACTAACAACATAGAGTTAGCAGTATACAAGATCAATAGGCTGTCAGAAATTGTTGAAAAAGTTGAACTCCAGATCTCTACTCAAAAGACAAAATACATTTCGAACATCACACACATCCATGCCAGAGGCAGGATTCGAACCTGCGACCGTAGCAGTCGCGCGGTTCCGGAATGAAGCGCCCAGAACCGCTCGGCCACCGCCGCTGGCTTTTACGCTTAATCGGGTGATCAAATAGCAACAGAAAAACGATGGAAAAAAAGAATTACTCGTGTAATTGTCTGTCAGAAGGAATGGAATGTAGCCATTCGGCGCACTGAATGGATGATCACCAATCTGGGAAAAATCAGACGAGTTAACGATTTCAGGTATCTCGGTAAAGTCATACAGAAGAATGGATTAGAAGAAGAAGCAATTAATGTCAGGATGAGGAAGTTAGACCAAGCATACCAGCTGACAAAAAATACCTATAGCAAAAAGTCACGAGTATTGGTGCCAAGTTCCGACATCATAATACAGTTGTGAAAAGTGAGGGCTTATATGCGTCCGAAACTTTGACCATGAAATAGACAAGGTCAAGCTGAGCGGCTGGAAAAGCGAGAGCGTAGAATATTAAGGAAAATCCTAGGTAATAGATGGGTTGGTGGACAATGGCGAATGAGAGCAAATAAGGGTTTGTACCGCAAGGCAGAAACCATCACAGCATCCATTAAGAAGAGACAATTGTTATTTTACGGTCATCTCATGAGCATGGACGGTGATCGACTAACAAAAAGAATATGGAGGTTCATCCGATCTAAGAAAACATGGCCAAGATGAAACTTCCTGGCAGATTAAAACTGTGTGCCCGACCGAGACTCGAACTCGGGACCTTTGCCTTAAGCGGGCAAGTGCTCTACCAACTTTTTTTTTTTTTAGCGGTCGCGCGGTTCCAGTCTGTAGCGCCTAGAACCGCTTTTTTTTCTTTTTTTTTATATGCATAATTGTTGCAACTGATTGCCGGGAATTATATATATATATATATATGAATTACAAAAAAAAAAAAAAAATACTAAAAAAAGAAGTTTGCATGGCGCGAGATTCAATCCGGCGACTTTTTTTTTTTTTTGAGTGTTCAGATATGGGTAGGTGGAGACAAGGCGGGCAGGGGTCGAAACCCGAGGCCTGGCCACGATGTCTCCCCCCTCCCGTCCCTGAATCACTCCCTCAAAGTAGCTTTTTGATTTATTTTTTTTTATTTATATTTTTTTTTTACCCAGGAAAAGGGGAAATGGAAAAAAGATCTGTATTGGTACAAACTTAAATACAACAGAAATGCCATCCTTCCGGCGAAAATAACACAAGACAATATACTCGTACAAGGCGAGGAATTTTTTTTTTTTTTTTTTTTTGTTTTATGAACATGGTGTAGGGAAAAAAAGATTAATAGGTCTGATGTAATCTAAGAGGTGTGAAGCAATATACAGTGGAGTGAGGGAAAGACCTGTGTTGTCTGGGGTAGTGCATTAAAGAAAGGAGGTGCGTGTCCATGCGCCTATTCCACTGTGGGTTACAATGTAGAAAGTAGCGCGGGGAGTCTCAGATGTCAGCAGGGGGGGGGGGGGGGGGGGCGGGAGTGCTGTCGGCGTGTGGCACCATCCAACTGAGCGGGGGTGAAGTAAAGATCGCGTGTAGGTAATTGGCGAAGAAGGCGCGGTAGCGCGGTCGCTGTTCGACTTCACTGTGGGCGGTTTGTAAGTACTGCCAGAAATCAAGGCGTGATTTGTCGCCACCATTATACATGTAGGTGATCGTCCATCCCTTGACCCATACAATCGCATGATTTTTGGAGGCGGGGAAATAAGTATTCTCAGGATGGATAAAAGTCCATGGGTCAATCGAGTCCGGCGGAACGCGGAGGTAATAGGCAACGAACTGTCGGGCCAGTTTCCAGACGTCACTGGTGGCAGCACAAGTCAGTTGATGGACATCGTCATCCACGAGGTGGCAAATGGAACAAAGTGGAGAGTCCTGTAGTCCGATGGCGCGAAGGCGATGATTTGTGGCGAAGTTTTCATTTGCGACTTGGTACCATGTTGCCCGGACGTTGGAGGGAAGAAAAGGCTGGTGGATGTGACGCCAAACCGTTGGCCACCGCGTGGACGGATGTCTCAGTTCGATATTGTTGCTGGATATGGAACGAAGGAGAGGGGTGTAAAAATCTTTAGGTCGAGGAGAACGCGTGGTCGGTAAGTGTGTGTGAGCATAACTGAAGTCGACGATGAAATCAGAAATGTGCGTCAAATGGTGCTTGATGTGTCCGACTGGTACTGGTGGTGTTATGGTCGCGGGCACAAGAATTTCCAGCAAGCTGCGCGTAAGGGAGGTGCCCCCGTGCCACTGCTTGTGCATGGTGGACATGTACAAGGACGCCGCTCGGAGTCGCACATTGACAAGGCCGAGGCCTCCTGCTCGCGGGGGAAGGGTGAGCGTGTCGCAGCGGACCTTAAAGATCGTACCGGCTGTAAGGAAGTATCCGAGGGCAGCCTGGAGGCTGCGTCCAATAGTTGATGGCAGCGGGAGGACCTGTGCGATGTGGACCATTCTGGCCGCCACATGTTGATTGAGGTATTGGACACGTTGTAAAGAATCGAGTCGTCGGAGAAGATTTTGTCGCACCGTCGTGCGGATAGTTTGGAGTGCACGCCGAAAATTGATGGCAGCGGAGCGGCGCACGGTGGAAGTGAAAATGATACCAAGATATCGTAGTTGTTGTACACACGGGAGAGGTGCTAAGTCTTCGTGTGAGAGGCCGCGTCCAATGGGCATCGCCGCGGATTTAGCCACATTCATGTTACTGCCCGCTGCAGTGCCGTACGTTGATATCAAATCAAGTACCGTGTGTGTTTCACTCCGTGAGCGGATCAAGAGGAGGAGGTCGTCCGCATACGCACGACATCGAAAACTGTGCTGTCGCAAAGTGAGACCAGAAAGGTGGCTCGTCAGACTCCCGATGAGTGGCTCCAGGCTTATGGCATACAGTAGGGTCGAAAGTGGGCAGCCTTGCCGTACGGAACGCCGGATCGCCACTGGTCCCGCCACACGGCCGTTAACCTGAATCAGAGATTCGGCGGTGCCGTACAGGCGTCGGATCACGTCGATAAAGGCTGGTGGAAAACCCATGCGATTCATCACTGAGAACAGAAAAAGATGCCGCAATTTGTCGAATGCGCTGTCAAAATCAATGGCAACCACTGCGGCGCGGAGTCTGCACGCCGCTGCCAGTGCAATTAAATCGCGACATTCTCCTGTGGCCGTTTGTACATTAACTGAGCCGCCCGGAGTTGTCTGTTCCGGGGATAGAATGCTAGGCAGGATCTTGCGGCATCGCGTTGCCAGTAGGCGTGTAAAAATTTTACAGTCTGCGTTAAGCAGAGTCAGGGGACGGTAATGTGCTGTCGTCACACCTGGTGTCGGTTTGTGGATGGGTATAATAATTCCCGTGACGAAGGACGGCGGTACGGCGTTCCCTATCGTCAGCAGTTCATTAAACATCGTTGTCCACCGTGATGCCATTAGTGTGAAGAAAGCGCGATAAAATTCTATCGGCAATCCGTCGACACCTGGTGACTTATTCAGAGCACCTTTTTTGATTGCATCGTGGATTTCGTCACGCGTAATGGGCTCCAGCAGCTCGTCCGCTTCGTCGCTGGTGAGGGTGCGAGTTACGTGTGGTAACACAGACTCCTCAGCGTGGTTGTTGGTAGTCTCCTCCTGGTACATTGTGCGGTAGTGGTCGACAAAGGCACTGACGATTTCGGCCTGGCAAGTGACGTGCTGGCCGCGACAGGTGGTGATCTCGGTGATGAGTTGTCGTCGTCGATGTTTCCTATCGGAGGCGATATGATGCATGGTCGGATCTTCTTTTTCCGCCGAATCTTGACGTCGGGTTCGCACCATAGCCCCCTGCAGTCTACGGCGTGTCAAAGTTACAATTTGCGCCTTAATCCTGCTGCGTTCCCTCTGGGTGTCGGGGGTGGGCGGTTGGGCGTCCAGGTCGCGGAGAACGGCGTAGAAATAGTCGGTAGTGTGCCGGCGCCACATAGCAACTTCCTTTCCATACTGAATCAAAGTACGTCGAATGGCAGGTTTGGCACATTCTAGCCACCAGGTCAAGGTCGTGCAGTATTTAGGTAAGCGACGTTCGCAGGTGGCCCATGTCTCGGTAACACGTTGAAGACATTCGGGATCATGAAGATGGGAGGTGTTAAGCTTCCACGGTGCACGACTACGCCAGACCACTTGCTTGGGGAAGAGAATGGTGCAGATGTAGGCACAGTGGTCCGAAAAGGCCAGGGGCCAAAGTTCTGCACCTTGGACTGCAGGTGTGAGTTCCCGAGAGACGTAAATTCTATCAAGGCGGCTCGCGGAGTGACTCGTCTGGTAAGTATGTCCAGGCGCGTCGCCGTGCCGAACTTCCCAAGTGTCGCGGAGCAACAGATCTCGGACGACAAGACGCAGTTCTTGACAGGTGTTGTAGTGGTGCACTTGATCTTTAGGGTGCAAGACACAATTAAAATCACCCCCAAGCAAGTAATGGTCGCAGCGTCCAAGAAACAAAGGAGCGATTTCTTCTGAATAGAAGAGGGCCCTGTCGCGTCTGCGGGTGGAGCCTGACGGAGCGTAAATGTTGATGATACGCGTCCCCATGACGGTGACGGCCATGCCTCTGGCAGATGGAAGGTATGTGATATCGGCCACTGGAATGCCTTCTCTGGCGTAGATGGCTACGCCGCGTCCCAGGTGGTCACCAGGAGAAGGAGAAGTGTTATATCCCGCGACGTCTGGTAGTGTGGCCAGGTGTACCTCCTGTAGTAGTGCGATATCGACGTCCGACGCCCATATCATCTCTCGCAGCAGTTGAAGTTTCACGGGTGAGCTAATGGTGTTAGTGTTGATCGTAGCTATTCGGTAGGTTTGGAGCTGTAACCCGCCGAGGAGGGGAACTCCACCGGCGGAGGATGAATAGGGACGAGGCAACGGTGAGTCGTGCCGTACGCCACCTGACGGCATTATCAGCGGCGTAACGATGCTTCCGTCTGGGGTAACTCTGTCCCCAGCGTGTGGTCCGGCTCCTCATCGACGTCCTCACTCCACACCATTGAAGGCGGTGTCGTTGTGATGGTCGTACGTTCCACTTCGGTCGTAGGGGCAGAGGACGTCTCGGCAGCAGTCGCATCTGTGGAGTCCATTGGTTCAGGAGCACCTGAGCGAGCCAGTAGAGTAGGCATCGACGTATCCACAGTCGGCGTCATGTTGTCGTCATTCGTATCGTCGTGTAGGTTCTCCGAGGCCTCGTCGGGTCGGACGGCCTCTGGAGCATCGGGGGGTGGTGATCCGTCTCGTTCCGAGACCGTACGGCGCCTCCTCTTGCGCCTCTTAGGTGAACGTTGTTTGCGGGTTCGTCCCTCCGTGTCGGAAGACGGGAGGGAGTCGCGTCGCTCTGAGAGGAAGGCCGTCGCGGGAACGTCAAATGAAGGGGCGTCCATATGTTCAGGCGGGTGGGTGTCGGAAGTCGTCGCTGTTGGTAGTGGCGCCGGAGTAGCGTCAGGCTTTGAGCGCGACGCGTCGGCCCCAGCGGTATCCGTAGCAGCTGGAAGGGTCACCGGTGCATGGTCCGATGGGCGGCGGCCGGTGGGAGGAGAACAGAGCGCCGATGCGTAGGTGATCGGTAAAACCGTAGTCGGAGCCGGAGGTGCCACGGTAGCGGCTGGCAATTGGGTGATTCGTCGCTGAAGACACTCAGATCTGAGGTGGCCTTCTTTGCCGCACCCGGAACAGGTCTTGGGTTGGCCGTCGTATATGACAACCGCGCGGCACCCGCTAATTTGCAGGTAAGATGGCACGTGGTGATGGAGGTCGATGGTGATCTGCCGTACACCGTTAAGAACGGGGTACGTTTGGAATTGTCCCCAGCGTTCGGCAGTGTGGCCATGTACAGTGCCATAGGGGCGGAAAGCCGCAATAACGTCTTCCGCTGGAAGCTCGAACGGGAGTTCGAAAACTCGTATGGTGCGCATTCCTAAGCCGGCATGGTCGACAGTGACCGCTCCGACATTGCCGTCGGCGTGGCAAAAGCGTAATCCATGGTTGGTGTCACGAAGTATTCTTTCACATACCGCGTCATTGACGACTTTGACGTACACCGTACTGCTTAATATGGACAAATGGATGCCCAAGATGTCAGAAGCTGGGATCTTAGCAACGTCGCGTAGGAAGCGTTCCACTTCCAAGGCCTTTGGTCGTGCGTAGTCGTTGCAGAAGTTGAAACGTAAAGTTGATTTTCGAAAACGGTTGGCCATGATTCTAGTGCACGTAAGCGACACGTAAGTGACGGCTGCTGAAATGTAAACAACAGCGAGCGCGCGCGCTCCGCAGGCGGAAATAACAACACGTCCGCACTGCACGGCGGCGAAAGCCGGACTGTCCAACTGAGCTACCGAAGCACGACTCACGCCCGGTACTCACAGCTTTACTTCTGCCAGTACCTCGTCTCCTACCTTCCAAACTTTACAGAAGCTCTCCTGCAGGAGAGCTTCTGTAAAGTTTGGAAGGTAGGAGACGAGGTACTGGCAGAAGTAAAGCTGTGAGTACCGGGCGTGAGTCGTGCTTCGGTAGCTCAGTTGGTAGAGCACTTGCCCGCGAAAGGCAAAGGTCCCGAGTTCGAGTCTCGGTCGGGCACACAGTTTTAATCTGCCAGGAAGTTTCATATCAGCGCACACTCCGCTGCAGAGTGAAAATCTCATTCATGGCCAAGATGGTTCGGAGAATGTGAAAAATATCCTAGGCAGATTACAACACCCTCATTGGCGTTGTACCGAGAAGGAAGTACTTCTCTGGGCGGTATCAGTAACCTGGTGTCTTGCTGCTTCGGTAAGTCCCTCGTTGCACAGTATCAGCGCTCAGTCGCCAGGTTCCATGTAGGTGGTGATCCTGCTGAAGTGGAGTGTTTAGGGATGCCAGTTGCTAATTGTCAACAACGTTTCTACTGTAACTGTTTTAATACAGAAATTTCTTTGCCACACACATCACAGAATCAGCATCTGCAATATAACGGCTCTGGACTAGGCCGTTATTCGACAAATTACACGCATTAACACAGTTTTCTGACTTCGCATAATGATAGACACTGCCCACGACACGTGGCGTTCTGGTAACTAATAACATCACTTTATATCTTATTTAACATGTGAAATATGCACTCGCGACAGTTCTTTTAGAGCCGCCCCGGTTACTCGACCGTGCATTTTGAGTGGCTCCTCGCGAATAACTCTCACTGCCTTCCAGAAGGACAAGAGAGACCACCCCACCTTTCTCTCTCAGCCAATAAGGACACTTCTCTCGTTTCCTACACACACACACACACACACACACACACACACACACACACACACTTATATATATATATATATATATATATATATATATATATATATATATATATATATATCCACAAAACTTCAGCCGATGCCAGGCGGATCTGACGTCACGTTTTCGGACATTGTGACGGAAGTTTGTCTCGGAACACTGTCTCAGTTTGTAAGATCCTACTCCCGAATAGTCGGATCTTGTCCCTACTAACAAGGGAACCTCCCCATCGCACCCCCATCAGATTTAGTTATAACTTGGCACAGTGGATAGGCCTTGATAAACCGAACCCAGATCAATTAAGGAAACAGGAAGAAGTTGTGTGGAACTGTGAAAAAAATAAGCAAAATATACAAACTGAGTAGTCCATGGGTCACATAGACAACATAAAGGAATGCGTGAGCTTAGGAGCGCAGTGGTCTCGTGGTAGCGTGAGCAGCTGTAGAAGATGAGGGGCAGAGGTCCCTGGTTCAAATCTTCCCTCAAGTGAAAATTTTACTTTCTTTATTTTTGCATAGTTATTATCTGTCCGTTCGTTCATTGACGTCTCTGTTCACTGTAATAAGTTTAGTGTCTGTGTTTTGCGACCGCATCGCAAAACCGTGCGATTAGTAGACGAAAGGACGTGCCTCTCCAATCGGAACAGAAAACATTTGATCGTAAGGTCATAGGTCAACCTATTCCTCCACAGGAAAACACATCTGATATATTCTATACGACACTGGTAACGGCATGTGCGTCACATGACAGGAATATGTAGTCGACCGACCTAACTTGTACACTTGGCGAATGGGTAAAAAGGTTCTTCTACCTTGCCCGATTTAGGTTTTCTTGTGGATGTGATAATCACTCCCAAAAAAGTGATGAAAACATAAGAGTTTGTCACATAAACTGAAAATAAAAAATTAAAGTTTTCACTCGATGGAAGATTTGAACCTAGTACCTTTCGTTCCGCAGCTGCTTACGTTACCACGAGACCACGGCGCTCCTGAGTTCCGATGTCCTTTATGTTGCCTATCTTCCCATGAACTACTCAGTTTGTATATTTTGCTTATTTTTTCACAGTTCCACACAACTTCTTCCTGTTTTCTCAATTGATCTGTGTTCAGTTTTTCAAGGCCTATCCACTGTGCGAACTTATAACTAAATCTGAGGGGGGTGCGATGGGGAGGTTCCCTTGTAAGGTTGCACAACATTGCCTCCTATAATTTCATCACTAATGCTCTTGCTGACGGTTAATTGTTAAATGTACATGTAGCGTGGCTGCTACTGAGAATTGGCTTAAAGACATGAAGGGAATGCATATATGCATTACAAGATTGGTATCTCAGAGAGAGAAATTCCTGACAGGAAGAAATTTAGAAGATTGGTGAACAACCACCAAGGTTTTAAAATGGCATCAACGTCCAAAAGACGGAGAGGACCATTACCCGAAGAGCATAAACAGGCACTTCTTGGTGGGCTCAGAAGATACTGGCAGTAAGTGAAAGCTGGAACAAGAAGAAGACGTGAACACTAGACTGAAGTTGGTTGTTACCACGCAGTCCATAGAGGCTCAACTCGGTAGTGGAGAAAAAAAAAAAGGTTCTACATTTTAGCGACCGATGGACACTGTATAACGCTGCGTCGTCGTACACCACACAACAAGCAAGGATAGTAAACAGGGAATGAGTCGATATTAGAGCATAAAGACTTCTCAAATTTCATCAAAAAAACATTCAAATGTGTGTGAAATCTTATGGGAATTAACTGCTAAGGTCATCAGTCCCTAAGCTTACACACTACTTAACCTAAATTATTCTAAGGACAACACATACACCCATGTCCGAGGGGGGGCTCTAGCTTCCGACAGGCGAACCGTGACAAGAAGGCGTCTGAGACCAAACGGCTACCCCGCGCAGCAGAGAGGAGGGGTAGTTGAGCTCAAAGAAACTGGTTGTAGCAATCGGTGATTTGCTCGACATTTGAAGGAATGGCGCCACTATTCAACTATGTTCCAGGAGTGGCTGAACCGCGGTCGAATACAGCCACAAGAAGGAAGCGGTTGACCTAGAGGGACGACAGAAGGTGAGGACCGACCAGTCGTCAGAGACACACTCGGATCCCCAGATTCATCACTAACATCGATGCGACGTGCAACTGGTGCTTCGGTAATCGCAAGGAACTTTAATAGGAGGCTCATGGAAAGAAGGCTGAGCTCACGTCGCCCATTCTCCGTAGTACAATTGACCTCCATACACCAAACAGGACGTTTGCATGTCGGGCACATTCGGCCTGAAATCTCATTGACTCGAGTGGAATTGTCTTCATTGATGAACCCCGCTTCAAGCTGAGCTCCGATGACCAGAGAAGACGTGTCAGGAGACGTCTCAGATAGAGGTGGGATACCAACCTGATTGTTGCCCGCCATATGGCCCAACAGCCAAGAGCGATGGTCAGAGGCGCCATTTCACTTCACAGAAGGACCCCTTTGGCTGTCATCTGCGACACCCTTACAGCACAGCGGTACGTCGACAATATTCTATCCCCCGTTTTGTTCTAAGATTGTGCCCGCGCGCACATGGCAGGAGTTTCTACTGCTTGTCTTCGCACTTGCCAAAAGCGTACCTTGGGCAACAAGGTCGCCTGATCTCTCACCAGTTGAGGATGTTAGGAGCATTACGGACAGGGCCCTACAACCAGCTCGGAATTTTGACGGTCTAACTCGCCAGTCGGACAGAATTTGGCACGATATCCCTCAGGAGGATTTCAGATAACTCTGTCAATCAGCGCGAAGCCGATTGATTGCTTGCATAAGGGCGAGAGGTGGACAATCGCTTTATTGACTTTCTCAGTTTACCAAGCTCTTTCTCTTGAAGTTTTCTGAAATTGTAATCATTTGTTTGTCTGTACATCTACATCTACATGGATACTATGCAAATCACATTTAAGTGCCTTGCGGTGCCTACATCTAACCATCTTCACAATTCTCTGTTATTCCAATCTCGTATAGAGCGCGGAAAGAACAAACACCTATATCTTTCCGTACGAGCTCTGATTTCCCTTATTTTATTGTGGTGATCGTTTCTCCCTATGTAGGTCGGTGTCGACAACATATTTTCGCATTCGGAGGAGAAAGTTGGTGATTGGAAAATCGTGAGAAGATTCAGTCACAACGAAAAACGCCTTTCTTTTAATGATGTCCAGCCCAAATCCTGTATCATTTCTGTCACACTCTATCCCATATTTTACGATAATACAAAACGTGCTGCCTTTCTTTGAACTTTTTCGATGTACTCCGTCAGTCCTATCTGGTAAGGATCCCACACCGCGCAGCAGTATTCTAAAAGAGGACGGACAAGCGTAGTGAAGACAGTCTCCTTAGTAGACCTGTTACATTTTCCAAGTGTCCTGCCAATAAAACGCAGTCTTTGGTTACACTTCCCCACAACAATATCTGTGTGTTCCTTCCAATTTAAGTTGGTCGTAATTGTAATACCTAGGTATTTAGTTGAATTTACGGCCTTTAGATTAGACTGTTTTGTGGTGTAGCCGAAGTTTAACGGATTCCTTTTAGCACTCATGTGGATGACCTCACACTTTTCGTTATTCAGGGTCAACTGCCAATTTTCGCACCATTCAGATATCTTTTCTAAATCGTTTTGCAATTTCTTTTGATCTTCTGATGACTTTATTAGTCGATAGACGACAGCGTCATCTGCAAACAACCTAAGACGACTTCTCAGATTGTCTCCCAAATCGTTTATAGCTACATAAGGAAAAGCAAAGGGCCTATAACACCACTCTGGGGAATGCCAGAAATTATTTCTGTTTTACTCGATTACTTTCCGTCAATTACTACGAACTGTGAACTCTCTGACAGGAAATCACAAAACCAGTCACATAACTGAGACGATATTCCATAAGCACGCAAATTTCACTACAAGCCGTTTGTGTAGTACAGTGTCAAAAGCCTTCCGGAGAATCAGAAATACAGAATCGATCTGAAATCCCTTATCAGTAACACTCAACACTTCATGTGAATAAAGAGCTAGTTGTGTTTCACAATAACGATGTTTTCTAAACCCATGTTGACTGTGTATCAATAGACAGTTTTCTTCGAGGCAATTCATAATGTTCGAACACAATATAGGTTTCAAAATACTGCTGCATATCGACGTTAATGATATGGGCCTGTAATTAAGTGGATTACTCCTACTACCTTTTTTGAACATTGGTGTGAGCTGTGCAACTTTCCAGTCTTTCGGTACGGATCTTTCGTCGAGCGAACGGTTGTATGTGATTTTTAGGTATGGAGCTAATGCATCAGCATACTCCGAAAGGAACCTAATTGGTATACAGTCTGGACCAGAAGACTTGCTTTTATTAAGTGATTTAAGCTGCCACAGTACTCCGAGGATATTTACTTCTACGTTACTCATTTGGCAGCTGTTCCCGATTCGAATTCTGGAATATTTACTTCGTCTTCTTTTGTGAAGGCATTTCGGAAGGCTGTGTTTAGTAACTCTGCTTTGGCAGCACCGTCTTCGATAGGACCTCCACTGCTTTCACGCAGAGTAGGCATTAATTGTTTATTGCCATTAACGTACTTCACATACGACCAGAATATCTTTGGACTTTCTGCCAGGTTTCGAGGCAGTTTCGTTGTAGAAACTGTTATGAACATGAACATAACATCTACTAATTTCCGTTCCATTCGGATAATTCCTTCGAGGTGCGTTGGTTTTCCTATTTTTATTTTTGTTTTCATTTATTTATTTATTTATTTTAGTATGAGAGTGTATCTTGTTAATATTGAATGGAACTGTATGAGAGATTATGAACCAAACGACCGAAATCAGGGACGTTTGCGTGTATGATTAATGAGCTGGTAAACTCGATAAGGAAATTTCCTCCATAAAAGTAATTTTCCCCGCGATTTTGAACCGAGCGATGCGTTGTCAATGAAAAGGACCATACAATGAGAAGGTCTGGCTCAGTTTTGTATTACAGGATGTTAGTTCATTAAAATAGTCCCAAGATGGTATGATGATTAGAAGGGAAGAATAGAGCCGTTGTGTTCCAAGTTGTTTCTCGCTCTCACCGTCGTGGAAGAACGCCTGTTCTCCCACGTCTCTGTATTGCTACCATTCTGGCCTACCCTACGTAAGAAACGCGGACCCCTGTGTCGCTTAATAGTTAAATAGCAGGAGAGGTTGGCGTTGCCTCCCCTGTATGACTGGCGGTGCAGACTGTATTTTGCAGGGCAGATACACCAAATCAAGAAATAAGAAATTCACTATTGAAACACCTGCTGTAGGTTGAGAGATCCGATGCCGAACGATCGAGAGAAGTAATTTTTCAGGGATGCTCTGATATATCTGAAAAATTGCAGAAAGGCGTTACAGAGTTGCAGGTAATCTTGTGATTAGCGATAGGAATAAACCATCCCATATGCATATTAAGTTAGAGTTGTCTACTGAAACGATGGTACACCACTTTTTCCATTTATCAATCTCGTCGCAAGTGGTGGCGAAGCAACGCCTTAAATCTACAGGGGTTCACAAGTATGGGAAATACGCAGGTACCTGGTTACCGTCTACATACGCAGATATTAAAGTGCAGTGTGTTTCAAAATGAATATACGGGTTTTAAGACTTTATAGCAGTCATTACATGCAATTTTTCAATTATAAATAATACATCAAATGAAAGAGCAACTCTAACAGTTTTGTTCGTATACCTCTGAGCAAATTAGGAGTATGCAACCACGAAGAGTGACTATAGAATGCTTTGAACGAGTAGGGTCTTTCACGCGTAGTTCCGAGGCACAAGTTCGGAAGGCTAGCCGTGAATTATCAGTACCAGTGACGCCTGTGTAGAGACTTTTAAGGAGATGCGTACAACTATGTCCTCATCGTTTGCAGTTGTTACAAGAACTAAAGCTTACACACCACGGCTTACATGCTAGCTTCGCAAAAGAAGCGGTTGTGCATGGCGATGGAGCCGCGTCGGGTAGCCTCACGGTCTGAGGCGACTTGCACGATCAGAGCGGCTCTCCCCGTCGGAGCTTCAAGCCCTCCATCGGGCATGGGTGTGTGTGTTGACCTTAGCGTAAGTTACTTTAAGTTAGGTTAACTAGTGCCTAAGCTTAGGGACCAATGACCTCAGCAGTTTCGTCCCAAAAGACCTTACCACAAATTTCAAAATTTCCATGACGATGAAGATTTTCTGGATCGAGCCGTCTTCGAAGATGAATCGACATTTCATCAAAGTAGAAGTGTGAACACACGTAAATGAGGCATCTGGTGGTTAGGAGAACTCCACAAGATGGTAAAGTTGCAGGGAGACTCCCCTAAATTGATTTTTTTTTGTGCCATATCCCAGCGGAAAGTTTAAAGGCCGTTTTTCAGGACGCAAATGAAACTGATGTTTCGTATCTTGATGCTCTAGAACTATGGCTGTTTCCTCAAGTGTAAGAAGGTGATCCACAGAACTTTACTGGGCGGCAAGATGGTGCGCCGCCTCACTGGCATAATCCAGTAGGCGATTGGTTAAATGACGCAATCACAAAGTCATTATTATTGTGGATGTGAGTGGATACAGCCACAGATACTCGCACTTTCGCAAACTTTCATTTTTTTTTATTTTTTTTTTTTTTTTTTTGTCATCAGTCTACTGACTGGTTTGATGCGGCCGGCCACGAATTCCTGTCCTGTGCTAACCTCTTCATCTCAGAGTAGCACTTGCAACCTACGTCCTCAATTATTTGCTTGACGTATTCCAATCTCTGTCTTCCTCTACAGTTTTTGCCCTCTACAGCTCCCTCTAGTACCATGGAAGTCATTCCCTCATGTCTTAGCAGATGTCCTACCATCCTGTCCCTTCTCCTTATCAGTGTTTTCCACATATTCCTTTCCTCTCCGATTCTGCGTAGAACCTCCTCATTCCTTACCTTATCAGGCCACCTAATTTTCAACATTCGTCTATAGCACCACATCTCAAATGCTTCGATTCTCATCTGTTCTGGTTTTCCCACCGTCCATGTTTCACTACCATACAATACTGTACTCCAGACGTACATCCTCAGAAATTTCTTCCTCAAATTAAGGCCGGTATTTGATATTGGTAGACTTCTCTTGGCCAGAAATGCCTTTTTTGCCATAGCGAGTCTGCTTTTGATGTCCTCCTTGCTCCGTCCGTCATTGGTTATTCTACTGCCTAGGTAGCAGAATTCCTTAACTTCATTGACTTCGTGACCATCAATCCTGATCTTAAGTTTCTCGCTGTTCTCATTTCTACTACTTCTCATTACCTTCGTTTTTCTCCGATTTACTCGACTTTCATCTACAAAATGAATATTACTGAAGATAATTTAAAGTTGAATTGACCGTTAATAAACCGTGACTGTTCCAAAAATATAAAGAGGTTTTGAAGAGACTGCTACTGGTCATAACATTTGTAAACTTACTCAAATTATTTTTAATCAAGCAACACGTTTCGAGGTGCAGACCTCATTTTCGGGTTACGATGGCAGTACAAAAAACTTAACAAAAGTACACTCAGATATTAAAGATGTGGTTTACGGGCTTGGTATTTGATGTAGCCATTTTTGTTCATATGAAATGGTTGTCCTCTTCTGGTGTGCCATGGATATTTCGATCATGTTAACCACTGATCATAAATTTGCAAAAAATGGAATTGTAATCAATCCTACTGCACAGTAGAATTGATTTTGATGTGCTCTAGAGAGGTTCCAGTGCTGGCAGAATCAGAGGCGCCTTCTACTGTGTACTTTGTGCCTTCCACTGTAATTGTACTTTGCACTGCACCGTTGTCCAGTTCCGGCAGTTACGCCACTGTGTTGACACTGACGAGAACAACGCCTTAGAGTGCACTCAGTTTGTGGCTTATCGTTTGTTGCTGAGCAGACCGCACCAGTCCAGTGAGGACCTTATATCTGGACTCCCATTTTGGAAGATCGAGGTTCATATCCCTAACTGTAATGCTTCATTATTCCGCAAAATCTATTAAGACGAATGCCAGGATGGTGCATTTCAAAAAGACACTACAGATATCATTTTTGTCCATCTTCCATCCGAGCTTATACTCTGTCTCTAGTGATCTAGTTGTTGACAGGACGCAAAATCCTTATCTTCCTTCTTATGTGGTGTATCGTTACAGCGCGGAAGGCTGTAACAAATATGTTTGAGAAAGCTGCGTGTAGAATAGCGGTTTGGGGCTTGGTGCTCGGTTCCTATTTGAGCGAGGAACAAGGGGTGGAAAGTTTTTGATTTAGCCTGGACAAGTGGCAATTTGAATAGCCATTCGAACATCTGTCTTGCAGTACCTATGTTATATATTTTAGGTAAGGTTTGAACGACGAGCCCAGGCAAATTGTGCGAACAGATTAATTCATTTTGCAAAAGATGTTAACTGGGCTAAAACTAATGCTCACCTAATGGCACTATTTGTATGTCCACCGTTCGGATTTTACATACGAATACGTGCGAAAAACAAGATTTTCTCGGAGGTTTTTGAAGCGTGCCATTTCTATACTTTAAACTTGTACGAATCGGTTCAAACTTTGCACTCAAAAGGAATTTTTTTATCCAAAAATTTTTATCCGTTGTCGAGATAAGATGGTTTAAAGTCGTCCTAAGTGTAGCACGTAGAACTCCTTCCTACGCCAATTGAATGCGCGAAAACGGTTTGAAGGCAATAGAGATGAGTAACAAATGCATTCTCACGACAAAATTGAAAACTCGCTTTAAAAAATCTACCTTCATTCGGATTTTACGCGCAAAAAAGCCCTTTTTTACAAGATTTTTTTACGCGCGCCATTTACATGTTTCAAATTTGTGCGAATCAGGTCAAATTTTATAGGAAGATATACAAATACATCTACTAAATTGTCTTCTTGTTGTTTTGTGACAGCTTTATCCATTGCCACGGTACACGCAACATGGCCTGAAAAACAGCACAAAAACTTATACCGGATGTTGTCACCAGAGTCAACAAATATCCACGTTGCCAAGCTATGGCACCTAATGTAAAAATTATTCTAAAGTAAATGTTCGGAACCAGAATTAAAAATGCTCCTGTCATTGCACAAAAAAGGCGAATATGTCTTAGGCAGAGTGCACAAAATCCAGAAGATTTTCCGGCCATAGCAAAAAATATCTAATATCATATGGCTGAAGAGCAAACATGTAACAGCTAAAAACGTTTTTCGGGAAAGGTAAAGTTTCTGAGGGTGGCTTTGGTCTCGGCGGAGGGGGTGGGGGAGGGGGTGATATAATGTATTATCTTACGTTGCTTGACTTTGATGAATTATACTCCATGACTTGGGTACAAATACTGACAAGTAAAAATGCGGGAATATATCAAGGTGTTATGATTTAAATATCTTTAACGCTGCCAGAGAAGTCGAAAAGCTAGTTCCCTTCTTTTACACATATAAATGTTAGAAGCGTTTTTCAATTCGGTCATACTTTGAGGCAATTCTCTGTCTCTGTGGGAAACAGTTTTAGTCCATAAAGAGTTACTAGATCGATTTTCAATGTCTGTTAGCGAACTTCTTGTAGGGCGCTGTTCAATCCCCATGAATATCTAACTCGGCTATCACCATGCGTAAACTATGGTGAATTCAACAGTAAGTATAAATCTTCTCTCGGGGAATGAGGGGCAATACTATCAGATTATCCTGCTAGATGTCTCCCCTTCACACTCCTTAGACTCATTGCACCGTTTGATATCTGTGGGAAATTTCAGTTAAGTTAGCTTGGCTGTTTTTGTCAACATCGGTGTCCTGTGTTCGGTGATTTTCGTTTCGTAACTTTTCTTTCTTCTAAACCCTACCTTTTTCATTCAATTTCCATTCTAGGGAACAGGAAAATTTAATAGTGTGCTACACCCGATGAATTGGTAGTAGCGATATCACTCTCTTTTTGTTTTAGGTTTCCCGCTGTCACACCCGCTATGTCCTCGTTATGACACTTTCATCGCCTTATTACAGTCATTTTCCCTGTAACGAAACATGCATTTACTTTATCATTGGAAGTTAGCGATGCTTTGTAACTCATATACCGTTTGGGGAAAATTCATATTGGATTATGTATATCGTGTCGAAAAAATAAACCAAAACTTTTGTTACGTGCCTTCTTAAACCTCTCACTTTCTTCGATCAGTTTGATGAATTGATCTTGTTTCGATATGCTGATAACTCCGCTGAAAGTGCGTTGACGGTTTTTATGGAGGAATAGCTCCCGTAGGATAGCGAAAGCGCCCAGTTTCTAGAAGATACTTTGAAACCTTGTTTATAAAAGGTTTCGACAGATGAAGACATCTGTTCCTAGTGTGTGAAACAGTTGTATAAGAATAATAATAGCTGTGGAGGAAAACTTTCGTAGTAAACTTTGAATTAAGTAAACAATTTTTGTTTCCTTCATGGTATTTTTTCCTTATATAGACTCAAAGAATTTGTTGTTGAGTGTCAATTTATAATTGTTGGAGATAACATTTATGTGCCTAATGAATTTACTTTACATGTACTGAAAACGATTTTTAATTTTACTATCTCTTTTTTTTTCAGGTAACGCAGAAATATGGTGTGCTGTCATGTTATACGTGAGTTCCATATTTGCTTTTGTAGCTTTTATATTGTAATAGACTATTTCACAAAAGAAGATCAGAATGGTGTCCAAAGAACATTTTATTATTAACTAAGGTACAACATGTACTTGACAGATCCACGTTACAAGTGCAATTACAATTCAAGTATCTACTCGTATTAGTGGAGCTTCGGTGCAAAGGCCAACTACAAGATTGCTTAATGTACTAGACTAGGAGCTGTCAAATTATGTGTGCAAATCTCAATTGTTTTTACGTAATTTAGAGTCCATACCTATCAAGTAATGTACTTCGAAATTTTACAGATGTTGGCTATGGAAATCAAACTGCAATACACAAAAAATAACTGCCCAAAAAATTAGCTTTTAGATGATACACTCCACGGACAAACTAAAAATGTTCCTCTATTATACCTCTTGTGCTGAAGGTTTATTTTTTTATCTGTTCTGATGTTATGACTTCCATCATAATGGGACCGAGATTAGGACAACTTATGTTATGCAAATAAGGAATTACTCTGTCACACTCACTCACAACTAGACTAATTTGGGACAACTCTCTCGAATGAACACATAATTTCTCACTTTAAAATTATGATTGTCGCGAGAAATAAATCGACAATTTAGGTTAATACAACTTGTCGCATTTCTTTGGACTGACTCACACTGCAGCAACGAAATTGGACGTATTTCTTTAATTCCAGCTAAAATACGCCTCATGACAGCTAGGAGAGACATCTGGTGTATGTTTCGATTGCCACCTTCTCCCTACCGTTGTCCACCGCTCGTGGTCTCGCGGTAGCGTTCTCGCGGTATAGCATCGCTTCTTGAAAAAAGTAATTTAAATCAACTTATCGATATGTAACTATAATGGAACCACTATACATGCTTATAGAATTGTAATTACTATTATCTCTATATCGTAGTACACAAGAAAAACATTTCTTTGTTTCACGCTCTTGTACACGGTCGGTAAATAATTATTTCAATTATATATAGAGTGTCATTATAACTTTTGTTAAATATATATGCAAATAGCTTGGTAGTATGTGTTTTTTGTTAGTAGGAAAAAGTACCTTCCCTGACCCATAAATATCATTTACATAATAATTAAATGTTGCCCTGGCCATTTTCTGTAAGTCCATTGTTGCAGCGACGCCATTGGTATTAAAAATCATAAAACTATTTTACTAACCATTTAACTGCAAAAAGTATTAAAGACAACAATCTAAATATCGCAGAACGGCGTCTTGTAATATTCATTTCTTTTTGTAGGCCAGAGGTACAGTTTTATTAAGAACAATTACTTCAATTGTATACGCTGCCATTGCACATAAGCATCTATACAGGAGCATCAAGCCTCACAGAGAAAAATAAATTATTAGTTGAGTATTATATTTAATTTGCTTATCGCGTAACACTAAAGAAAGATATTTTTTTATTCATCGCAAGTCGGATGTCTTCACGTTGGAATACGTGTGATGTTTCTGGCCACAGCTCCCTGAGAAAATTTAGCCGCGGCTTTTAACGAACGTAAAAGAGATTTTTTAACAAAACATTTCATTCCAAATTTAACAGGATATTTTATTTCATTCACTTTTTCACAAAGTTGCGCGATGCCGGGTTCCATTCCCGGCGGGGTCAGGGATTTTTACCTCCCCCGAGATAACTGTGTGTTGTTGTGTTGTCTTCATCATCATCATTCATCCCCTTTACGGTGGGAGGAAGGCAACGGCAAACCACCTCCACTAGGACCTGGCCTACTACGGCGCTGCGGCTCTTCCACGTCGTTCCCCTACGCTCTGTCAAGAAGCATGATATTTCATTTCCATTTCCCTGCCCCTAGCCAGCTGCTGCTCTGACACACACCGCCGCAGTTACGAAACGACCTGACATTTGAGATTAGTTTGAAACTGTAGGTAACGAGTATAAATACAACATAACAATGATGTAACAATTTTTGGTAAAAGTTACTGCCGACCGCTGTGACCGAGCGGTTCTAGGCGCTTTAGTCTGGAACCATGCTGCTGCTACGGTCGCAGGTTCGAATCCTGCCTCGGGCATGGATGTGTGTGATGTCCTTAGGTTAGTTAGGTTTAAGTAGTTCTAAGTTCTAGGAGACTGATGACCTCAGATGTTAAGTCCCATAGTGCCTAGAGCCATTTTTTTTTAAGTTACTGCCAGGTCTAGTGTTGGAAATTGATAATTAGGCTACGCTACAATGAAGAGGCAGGTCTCCGTCAAAAGTAGAGGGCGGTGTTACCTGGCAGCGCTCACTGAAAAGTAACCTGACCAAATTTATTCGTTATGGACGCGAGGACCTGCTGTTAGCGTCGGTCAGTTTATTGAGGCAGCAAAGATGTTAAAGACTACGCAGAAAGTGATGAATCGCTAAGATGTTAAAACAAAGAAAGCCCGTGGTGTGCAGACTACACAAGGACGTCCACCAGGCTGAGTGAGTGAGAGTCATGTATCCAGCACAAAGTAGTAACAAAGTGCTGCTATTACATTACGATTTATACAGTAATATGAAAAATGTGAGCCTGAACTAGCTCTGCAAAAATAAATACAAAGAAGAATACACAGAAGAAACAGGCAGAAAAATTTATTTGTGATGAAAATAAGTTTTCAAATGTGCTAGACGAAACGTATGATAATGTTTACGCGACAGTGTTGTTATTGTTGTGGTCTTCAGTCCTGAGACTGGTTTGATGCAGCTCTCCATGCTACCCTATCCTGTGCAAGTTTCTTCATATCCCAGTACCTGCTGCAACCTACGTCCTTCTGAATCTGCTTAGTGTATTCATCTCTTGGTCTCCCTCTACGACTTTAACCCTCTACGCTGCCCTCCAATACTAAATTGGTGATCCCTTGATGCCTCAGAACATGTCCTACCAACCGATCTCTTCTTCTAGTCAAGTTGTGCCACAAACTTCTCTTCTCCCCAATTCTATTCAGTACCTCCTCATTAGTTATGTGATCTACCCATCTAATCTTCAGCATTCTTCTGTAGTACCACATTTCGAAAGCTTCTATTCTCTTCTTGTCCAAACTATTTATCGTTAACGTTTCACTTCCATATATGGCTACACTCCATACAAATACTTTCAGAAACGGGTTCCTAACAATTAAATCAATACTAGATGTTAACAAATTTCTCTTCTTCAGAAACGCTTTCCTTGCCATTGCCAGTATACATTTTACATCCTCTCTACTTCGACCATCAGTTATTTTGCTCCCCAAATAGCAGAACTCCTTTACTACTTTAAGTGTCTCATTTCCTAATCTAATTCTCTCAGCATCACCCGACTTAATTCGACTTCATTCCATTATCCTTGTTTTGATTTTGTTGATGTTAATCTGATATCCTTCTTTCAATACACTATCCATTCCTTTCAACTGCTCTTCCAAGTCCTTTGCTGTCTCTGACAGAATTACAATGTCATCGGCGAACCTCAAAGTTTTTATTTCTTCTCCATGGATTTTAATACCTACTCCGAATTTTTCTTTTGTTTCCTTAACTGCATGCTCAATATACACATTGAACAACATCGGGGAGAGGCTACACCCCTGTCTCACTCCCTTCCCAACTACTACTTCCCTTTCATACCCCTCGACTCTTATAACTGCCATTTCCTTTCTATACAAATTATAAAAAGCCTTTCGCTCCTTGTATTTTACCCCTGCCACCTTTAGAATTTGAAAGAGAGTGTTCCAGTCAACATTGTCAAAAGCTTTCTCTAAGTCTACAAATGCTAGAAACGTAGGTTTGCCTTTCCTTAATCTTTCTTCTAAGATAAGTCGTAAGGTCAGTATTACCTCACGTGTTCCAATATTTCTACGGAATCCAAACTGATCTTCCCCGATGTCGGGTTCTACCAGTTTTCCCATTCGTCTGTAAAGAATTCTTGTTAGTATTTTGCAGCTGTGACTTATTAAACTGATAGTTCGGTAATCTTCACATCTATCAACACCTGCTTTCTTTGAGACTGGAATTATTATATTATTCTTGAAGTCTGAGCGTATTTCGCCTGTCTCATACATCTTATTCACCAGATGGTAGAGTTTTGTCAGGACTGACTCTCCCATGGCCGTCAGTAGTTCTAATGGAATGTTGTCTACTCCCGGGGCCTTGTTTCGGCTCAGGTCTTTCAGTGCTCTGTCAAACTCTTCACGCAGTATCGTATCTCCCATTTCATCATCATGTACATTCTCTTCCATTTCTATAATATTGTCCTCAAGTACATCGCCCTTGTATAAACCCTCTATATACTCCTTCCATCTTTCTGCTTTCCCTTCTTTGGTTAGAACTGGGTTTCCGTCTGAGCTCTTGATATTCATACAAGTGGTTCTCTTTTCTCCAAAGGTCTCTTTAATTTTCCTGTACGCAGTATCTATCTTACCCATAGTGAGATAAGCCTCTACATCCTTACATTTGTCCTCTAGCCATCCCTGCTTAGCCATTTTGCACTTCCTGTCGATCTCATTTTTGAGACGTTTGTATTCCTTTTTGCCTGCTTCAATTACTGCATTTTTATATTTTCTCCTTTCATCCATTAAATTCAACATTTCTTATGTTACCCAAGGATTTCTACTAGCCCTCGTCTTTTTACCTATTTGATCCTCTGCTGTCTTCACTACTTCATCCCTCAGAGCTACCCATTCTTCTTTTACTGTACTTCATTCCCCCACTGCTGTCAATTGTTCCCTTTTGCTCTCCCTGAAACTCTGTACAACCTCTGGTTCTTTCAGTTTATCCAGGTCCCATCTCCTTAAATTCCCACCTTTTAGCAGTTTCTTCAATTTTAATCTGCAGTTCATAACCAATAGATTATGGTCAGAGTCCACATCTGCCCCTGGAAATGTCTTACAATTTAAAACCTGGTTCCTAAATCTCTGCCTTACCATTATATAATCTATCTGATACCTTTTAGTATCTCCGGGATTCTTCCATGTATACAACCTTTTTTTATGATTCTTGAACCAAGTGTTAGCTATGATTAAGTTATGCTCTGAGCAAAATTCTACCAGACGGCTTCCTCTTTCATTTCTTACCCCCAATCCATATTCACCTATGTTTCCTTCCCTCCCTTTTCCTATACTCGAATTCCAGTCACCCATGACTATTAAATTTTCGTCTCCCTTCACTATCTGAATAATTTCTTTTATCTCATCAAACATTTCATCAATTTCTTCATCATCTGCAGAGCTAGTTGGCATATAAACTTGTAGTACTGTAGTAGGCGTGGGCTTCGTGTCTATCTTGGCCACAATAATGCGTTCACTATGCTGTTTGTAGTAGCTTACCCGCACTCCTATTTTCTTATTCATTATTAAACCTACTCCTGCATTACCCCTATTTGATTTTGTATTTATGACCCTGTAATCTCCTGATCAAAAGTCTTGTTCCTCCTGCCACCGAACTTCACTAATTCCCACTGTATCTAACTTTAACCTATGCATTTCCCTTTTTAAATTTTCTAACCTACCTGCCCGATTAAGGGATCTGACATTCCACGCTCCGATCCGTAGAACGCCAGTTTTCTTTCTCCTGATAACAACGTCCTCTTGAGTAGTCCCCGCCCGGAGATCCGAATGGGGGACTATTTTACCTCCAGAATATTTTACCCAAGAGGACGCCATCATCATTTAACCATACAGTAAAGCTGCATGCGCTCGGGAAAAATTACGGCTGTAGTTTCCCCTTTCTTTCAGCCGTTCGCAGTACCAGCACAGCAAGGCCGTTTTGGTTATTGTTACAAGGCCAGATAATCAATCATCCAGACTGTTGCCCCTGCAACTACTGAAAAGGCTGCTGCCCCTCTTCAGGAACCACACGTTTGTCTGGCCCCTCAACAGATACCCCTCCGTTGTGGTTGCACCTACGGTACGGCCATCTGTATCACTGAGGCACGCAAGCCTCCCCAACAACGGCAAGGTCCATGGTTCAAGGGGGGGGAAGGGGGGGGTGCGCGACAATACGTGGCTGAATAGAGATTTATCTCACAAAGTTTGTTTTTCAAAGTTTTTTCTAATAGACTGATGCTTTTGGAATTCTGACACCTAGTTATTTATTTAGTCTAAACGTGGATTAGCGCACATTGCGCTTCTAGTACATGTGGCAGTGTGCGGAGATGATTATCGAAAAGAAGTGATTATCATCATCTGATTGTTACGAGACTGAATGACTGATACTCAGGAAGTATTACGAAAGCCACTTTCTTTGTGGATGATTTACATTTAATGAAAATTCTTCAAATGAATCTCAAGCTGCCATCATCTTTCTCTAAAAGTAAAAGTTGTTTTATATTGTTCTTATGTAGGTCGCCCCAGAGGTTTACTTCTACATATTTTACGGTACTTACTGTTTACAGTGATTTTTCGCGAATAGCTTAATCAAACAGTGATACATATGTTCTTGTATTCATGATAGACAGCCTGCAGGCACTCCTACGGTTCGCTGTCGACGTCTTGCGCTGCAACCTTTCAATAGACAACGTATACGTGAATTTTATTTTATAATGTGAAGGAAATATGTATTGATTACATAAAACCGTGAATTCTTAAACTGGCTTGCAGTATATCTTTCCACTTACGAAATTTGTAATCGGCAGCACGAACTCGTGTAAAAGGAACAGCAGCGTTAGTTCCGTGACTACAAGATAGAGGGATGAGAATTAAATAATGAAATCTGCACCAATTACTTATTTTTCATACTTATCGCAACGCCTTCCGAGAATTTATTCCCATTTTGAAGGTGATTTTCTGCCTCTCTTGCATTTTAGACGACTACATGTCGTAAGCATGATTTTCAAGTAACTGGTGCAGTTTTTCATTATTGAAATCCTGAACCATACGTTTGCATGGTTTCCAGAAACATCGATTGTGATGAACGAAATTAAAAAAGGAAGGATTTTATTTTGCAAGCACACTGGTGACTAATGCTCAGAAAGTTGTACAACACTCTGTAACGCAGATTTTCATTAGCCTTTCACAAAAAATAAACACTGTTATTAAAGATTTAAAAGCATTGTAGAAAGCTTCCTCCTATTCCCCGTAAGTAAACTTTACATTTTCTTAGCCGTCTTCGTAACCGTGATCAGCCATTTGATATCAACTGCTAGATAAAAGCTACCATCAGGCTACATCTCAGCTAGAGGAATCCATGTAGGTGCAGCATTTTTTAAAACTTATCTGCCCATCTTATATTAGGTCTTCGCCTTAATCTTTTCTGATAACTTAAAATTCAGCAAAGAAGTTCCTTGGTATCCTCCATGAGTTCACCTGGCTGTGTCTTCTTGTAACGGTCCGCTTACACAAGTTTTTTTTTTCTTTGGTTCCCCAGTAAAGCGTTAATTTTAAACTTGACTGAGGAAAAATGTTAATAACAAATTGCTTCTGAGTGATGAGAGATGGGGCGCAAGTGGGGAAAAATCCTTTTATTAATATTTTTGGGAAAGGCTGTTTGTTGCGAATACTGTCGTATTAGGGCTGGCACAAAATGGTTCAAATGGCTCTGTGCACTATGCGACTTAACTTCTCAGGTCATCAGTCGCCTAGAACGAAGAAATAATTAAACCTAACTAACCTAAGGACATCACACACAACCATGCCCGAGGCAGGATTCGAATCTGCGACAGTAGCGGTTGCTCAGTTCCAGACTGTAGCGCCTACAACCGCACGGCCACTCCGGCCGGCATTAGGGCTGGGATATACAGTTTTTTTCTCTCTCAGATAGTTCACTTATCTCGGATAGTTCTCGCAGAACTGTTTACACTAGGAGGGAATTTTCACTGACAGCTACTTGCGAGTACTTTCTATAAGTGTCTGTGAGTATTGCGAGACCAGATGTCGAAAGCGTTTACCCACAGCGGAGTAAGGGTGTCAGTGAGAGATGAGGGATCATCACTGCCCTCGAGATTTTTCGGCCTACTGCTGTGCGTGAAGTAAGAGGTTGGAGTAGAAGAGGTTTGGGCTGCAGCAACACTTTCAATACTTTTAGAGGCAAAGAAAAAAAGAAACGTGAAATAACGTTTTAATGCTGGATAAGAGAGTAGATTAGGCGGCGGGATGATTAGGAAGCAAGCAAGAATCTCTTGTGATGGAAAATCTACAACAATATCGAAATTTTACTATAATGAGGGCGATGGAGGTGGAATAACACTCTTTCCAAATGAATCCAAAATTGCCATCGCAGATATTATAATGTGTAAATCCATTAGCGTTAAAGACAGATTGAGTGTGACACTAATATTTCTAGCGTCATCTACGTTTATTCTCTTTAATATTTGATAAAGTGACAATTCCGATGGAATAACATAGCACCAGATTTCATCTTGATACACATACTCGTTCAAAAGCCAAATAGATCAGATATCTAATAACCGATGCATTTCCGGACATACATTTATTTGAACGTTTTTACTTGTATTGAATTAAGTATCCAGTCGTAAATTCCTATAGGTCGGTTCTTCAACACCCAATACAATAATATAATGAATGTGAGTTGCGACAATAAAGTCATGAGACTGATTTTCTTTGCTTGATGACGCTACCCTGCTTGCTTGCGTAGGCACAATATCTTTGACCTTGGTCTATAAGCTGCTTCTAGACCAAGCGGCACATCGATGCAACTGCTAAGTTGTGAGTTGTGTTGTAATAAGTTAACACGTGTTTGTGTCTCTCGTCACGGAAATGGAACCGCATAATATTGCGCAACGGTATGCCATTTCTTTTTGCGTTAAATTGGGTGAAAACGCGACGAAAACTTACGGTAAGCTTCAGAATGCTATTGGAGAGAAGGTTATGTCATGAGCTCAAGTTTTTCATTGGCATAAAATGTTTAGTGAAGGCAGAACGAATGTTGGAGATGAAGACTGCAGTGGACGACCATCAACCTCATGGACCGATGTCATCTTCCCCAGGGTGCGTGAACTCTTACGATCTGATCAAAGATTATCCGTGAAAATGATTGCACAAGAACTGAACACCAAATGAGAAACGATTCGTCTACTAATAACAGAAGATCTTGGTATGAGAAAGATTTGTGCAAAAATTGTCGCCAAAAATCTTACACCACAACAGCGAGAAACACGGAAAAATGTGGCAGCCGATCTGTTAGAGGAAACGGAAATCAATCCAGAGTTGTTGAGCCGTGTTATCACTGGTGATGAAAGTTGCTTTTTTCAGTACGATAAAGAGAGAAAACGCTAAAGCTTGCAATGGAGCTCAAAGGGATCACCCAGACCAAAGAAAGCTCGCATGTCAAAGTTCAAAATGGCTCTGAGCACTATGGGAGTTAACATCTGTGGTGATCAGTCCCCTAGAACATAGAACTACTTAAACCTAACTAACCTAAGGACATCACACACATCCATGCCCGAGGCAGGATTCGAACCTGCGACCGTAGCAGTCGCGCGGTTCCGGACTGCGCGCCTAGAACCGCTAGACCACCGCGGCCGGTGCATGTCAAAGTCAAAAGTGAAATGCATGCTTGTGTGCTTCTTTGACTGCGAGGGAATTGTCCATAAAGAGTGGGTGCCTCCTGGACAAACAGTTAACGAATATTACAACAAAGAAATTTTAGAAAGACTTCGTAAGAATTCTTCGTGTCTGTGCCAACATTGCTGATAATTGAATTTTGCATCACGATAATGCACCATCTCATACTGCTCTATGAATACAGAAATTTTTAACCAAAAATCAAATTTCAGTACTACCACAGCCACCTTATTCGCCAGATATCGTTCCGTGCGACTTTTTTCTATTTCCAAGAGTCAAAACGGTGGTCAAGTGACACCATTTTCAAACAACACAAGATGTCCAAAAAGCTGTGACGAGGGTCTTGGAGGGTATTATAGTAGATGAGTTCCAGAAATGTTACCATCAATGGCAGAAGCGCTGGAAAAAGTGTGTGCAATCAGAAGGGAACTACCTTGAAGGCGACAACACTAAACTTGACTAAAACGGTAAGCAACATTTTTTTTTCACATCATTCTCATTAGTTTATTGTCGCACCTCGTAAATACCATGTCATAAAGGATTTTAGATGCAGTAGTATTACTTGAAGTTAAATGGCAATTTTTCGAGTTTCAATACAATTACTTCACCTGTCTCTCTACGTCAGTTATGCTGTGTTATAAAAACAGATTTCTTAAACTGTGTTTAGGTAAATTTGTTCGGTGGAGATGTTAAAACCTGTAGTCATTTCAGCCAAAGAACTTTACTTCTATCTCAGCTCTTGTAATTCAGTAACTGTACATTCATTAACTCTGGCCTTTCCCCGTGAAAACCAAGTAAATGCACAGTTTCGTGCTGAATCTATTTCTGGTAGCTTCTTCCATAACCTTTTCCGTGCCCCCTCCCCCCCCCTCCCCCCTCCCCCCTCCCCCCTCCCCACTCCCCCCACCCCTACCCCCCCCTCTCCCCCTCTCCCCCTCCCCCCTCCCCCCCCTCCCCCCTCCCCCCTCCCCCCTCACCCCACCCCTCCCCCCCCTCCCCACGACATTCGCTTCACTGTGTGTATCCATCGCGACAGTAGTTCTAACTGCCCCACCGTTAGAGAGCACTTCGCTCCAGTGTTAATGTGGTGCAATGGATCATTCCCGCTTCTTACACCGGGCGAGTAGGCGCTGCCTGTTGCCGCCTCTATCGTAGCGCCGCTAGGGCTTCCTTGTTTGTCACGAGTGTCGTGTGTCGTGTGTGTCGTCGTGTGCGGCACATCGTTGTTCGCCTCTCGGCGTCTCGTATTGGTGATTGAGCTCAGACGCGGCGTTGTGCTGAGCCGTGATGTCGTCCGTGGCTCTCAGGAACATTCCACTCACAGGTACTGTCAGTATCAGTTTCGACAAATCCATGCGGCATATGAAAACAAGTTCGTTAGAAATTCAGCATTCGCTTGTAGATATGATAAAGGTCACTTCGCCGGCCGCGGTGGCCAAGCGGTTCTAGGCGCTTCAGTCCGAAACCGCACGACCGCTATGGTCGCAGGTTCGAATCCTGCCTGGGGCATGGATGTGTGTGATGTCCTTAGATTAGGTTTAAGTAGTTCTAAGCTCTAGGGGACTGATAACCTCAGATGTTAAGTCCCATAGTGCTCAGCCATTTGAACCAAGGTCACTTCAGAACAGGTTCACACGGCTTACTTCGATTCTGAATGGTATGCGATTCATGTCAAGTTACTGGACCCGCTTCAGGTTGACTGGTTTCTTTTGTGGCACGGACAAGAAGTCCCTTTTACCCACCACGATGGCTCTAATAGTACGGTTATTTAGTCGTATTCGGAAGTGGAATATACGAATGTTAGGGTATTTAACCTTCCACCCGAAGTTGAGCACAGTTTCCTCAACACCGTCCCGCCTCTATTTGCGGCATGCGGAATATATGGTCGGAACGCTGGTCCGCTCAACATCGTTTACAAGCTTATAGTGGAGTTACACCTGTGGACACTGCGGTCAAACGGAACAATCCGTCTCATTTACGCATGTGTGGGTACCGGGTACGTATAATATACACAGGACAAGATGGACCCGTTTTATACGTAACGAGTGAACACCTCCGCACAAAGTGCCCGCGTCATATCACGGTCTTAAAATCCACTTACGAACAACGTAAAAGGCTGAGGCTGAGGGGCAACGCGATCTATTGTGATGGTCCTAGCGCATTTCCACCGTTAATCTCGTGTAGGAACTTTGCCACTGTAGCTTCCGCGCCGCCACCACCTCCACTTCAAATCAAGCGTAGACGGACGCAAATGGTGAAGAGTCGAACGATTCCTCTTCCATTCTCTGATTCCGTCGGAGGAGGCCTCTCCCCTCCCCGAGTTCAAAACTCATATACCATGACGGTTGCAGTTCAAAATTTGAAAGCTTCCGGCAGTCTCTCCGATGTGACTCCCGAGACCGGCTCTTCGGAATCATATGAGCGTAGACTTCTTCCGTAGCTCCGTACGATATCCACGGACTTGGCGGACCACCCGGAATCTGTAACGCTTCCCACCCTTCTTCTGCGCTTCCCGGATTGGGAAAGAATGCCACAGGCCGCTGATTAACAGAACCAGATTGGCGCGTATGTGCCAGTGGAACATGTAGTGCCGGCAAATGTCGTAGCATCAGATTTCGTGACATCCAGGAGCCGCACCGCCTCCCTGTGGCAGATTGGGGTGTACCCTCTGTACCTGATACTGAACTTCCGCAGCCCCGCCCCTCCCCCTCGTTTCCACATGTGGCAGTCGCCTCCCCGCACAGCCACATGAAACAGCGTTTTCAACCTGAACGCGCGCCGTTGCGAAAAACGTAGAAACAGGAAGAGGGTGGAAGAGACGGATCCACCTCTTTACATTCAGATGCATGCACTGACTATGCCATGGACTGTGATACATGACTTTAGAGGTCACTTGTACGTAATAATCTGAATAGTTTTTGGTAGTAAATGATCGCAGGCCCATACCTTTCTCATCCTGAATGTGAACAGAATTAGTTCAGACTTCGTCTTTCAGCGCTCCGACACTTAAAGATTCCAGTGCAGACGCGATATTTTTGCTAGAAGTGTTATTTGACCATTTTTCGATTCCTGGCTTTTCTAGTTTCTTTGATGTGGCTCCTGAAAAATCTACTGGCACTGCGTTATTTAAAAAAAAAAAAAAATGGTTCAAATGGCTCTGAGCACGACTTAACTTCTGAGGTCATCAGTCGCCTAGAACTTAAAACTAATTAAACCTAACTAACCTAAGGACATCACAGACATCCATGCCCGAGGCAGGATTCGAACCTGCGTCCGCAGCTGTCGCTCGGTTCCAGACTGTAGCGCCTAGAACCGCACGGCCACATCGGCCGGCTGCGTTATTTTACAGAAAGAGAATACCACTGATTGATTTTGAAGTTCGTGATACTTTTTGTTGACCTTACTTAAATTTCTCTTTAAGCCCCTTCAGGATCTGGCCGTTCCGCTGATCGGGCGCGTTTTTTAGACAGGATAGAGTTTATTTCGTAAAACTCCGCAGAAACTTCTGTTAGGCGGAGATTTTAATTGTGTTGACCTGTGAATCAGACCCCTAATTTAATTTCAATGAGGAAACGGGGTAATTTGGTACGCTCTTCGAAAGTACACGTTGCGTTTCTCTGTTAATATTTCACTCTCGTCAGGTATGCACATTTTACAGCTACTTCCAGCAGCTGACTCGATCGCTTTTATCTTTCTGATTCTTTATGTGGCATAGCTGTTAGTGATAGACGTGATACCCACTCGTTTCATTAATCACTGTGCCGTAGCTGTAACTTTAAATCAGGTGCCGCAACCAGTAAAACTGCATCGCTCCCCTGAATGTTGAACACATATCTCTTAAAGGATCCTTCGCTCGAGATTACCGTTCGAGAGGTTTGGGTACGTAGCTTGCGTTCGCAGGGCAGCCACCTTTCTCTTGTCGAATGGTGGTCAGGGAATGCCAAACCTTTGCTCCGGAAACCGTTAGTGCGTTACGGCACTAAGAGGGTGAGGGATCTCCGTCGGACCCAGGAATTTTATTATCCCATCTTGGCGGCAACTGTATGACGGGGTCAGACACGCTTCCATTACGTATTATGGATGTGCGCCATGTTCAGGCGAAGCTTCTTCAGTTAAAGAAACAAATGGAAGGACTCAGGGTGACTATCAAAATCCCGCTCCTTCCTGTAAGATGAACTGGCCTCCTCATATCACCTGTGGACGCTTCGAAAAAGACCGTGTATCACCTCCCTCAATCACACAGATGGTCAAATACTGACATCCCACCGTAACATTTCTAGAGCGATCTGCAATTACTTTACCGACCTGTATGATGTCCCTGCTACTGACACGATTGTCCCTCATGCACTTATTCCTCCCTGTATAGCGTTGTTACTCCCGCGTTAAATGATCAGTTTCTAAGTGACTTAACTAGCGATGAGTATATATGCCTTATTGTTAGTTCCCATCGCCATGCAAAAACCGCCGGACTAGACGGTATTCCTAAGCAGTTACATGTATATTTGTGACCTCTTATAGGTGTTACCATTGGCACTGGTAAATAAGATGACCTGCGGGGTGGTGGTGGTGGAGGAGGGGGGAGGGTAGTTGTTGATTCCTAAACCCCTTCAAGACTGGTAAAACAGTTCTAATTCCGAAGACAACCGGACTTCCAGACATCGCAAAATTCACCCGATCACACTACTTAATTTAGATTAGGAAACTGTCACCCGGGGTGTTAATAGCCGATTATCGACACTGATAGAGGAAAATTTTGGCTGTTCACCAAAGCTGTGTGCCCGGGCGCACGATTCTGACTTCTGTAGTCGAATGCCACGACGTTGTCTCGGCGGCTGCAGCGACTTATGTCTCTGGTCCCTCTTTTTATTGATTTTAATTAGGCATTTGATAGGGTCACTCGCGGTTTCTTGATGCGGGTGCTCAACGCGACCAGTGTAAATCATAATGCTGTCGGATATTATCCAATCTTCTTACTGGTATTAACGCATCTGTCGTAGTGAATGGACAACTAACTCCACAGACCCCATCCGACTGGCTTACTGCGGGGAAGCCCCCCCCCTCTCTCTCTCCATGACGCCTTTTATATTGTCCTTAGAACCTCTGCTCCGTCGTATTACTCATCATTTATGTGGCTGGAAGATATTAGGAGAAATTTTCTCAGTTCGAGCATACGCGGATGATGTTATGGTATTGCTACGTCATATTGATGATACATCCATTCTCAAGGGCTCATTGGATTCCTTTTGTTCTCCCCTATGGGGCCCGCATTAATAAACTGAAATGTACTCTATTACCATGTTGTTATTCAGTGGGGCAACGGTGGTTGTTCGCCACAAATCGTCGGGGATCACTGAGGAGCGCAGCCCGATGAAAATGGTTGCACTCCATTGGCGGTAGGTGACAGATTCGATTCAAAGGGGCATTCGTGGCCACGAACGGCTTTTCCCTTAGTCTTCTTCACAAAGTGCGGATCTTAGATTGGTTGGTTTGGGTGAGGGGACCAAACTGCGAGGTCATCGGTCCAATCGGATTAGGGCAAGGATCGGGAAGGAAGTCGGCCCGTGCCCTTTCAGAGAAAACCACTCCTAGCATTTTCCTGAAACGATGTACGGAAATCACGAAAAATCTAAATCTGGGATGCCTAGACACGGGTGCTCATCTTAGATACGTACATTTTCAGCTAGAGATACTATGTGCCACAATATTCCCGCTACCAGTGATGATGACACGCAAATTGATGCAATTTTCCGATCGTTTCCTTTGCAAAAGTCACATTTTTTGATTTCGGTATGAAGTACTTGCGGTCCCCCATCCCCTCGGAGGTTTGGTTCTTCCCACTACCAAAGTGAAGGCTTCAGAATCGTTTATACTGCGTAACATTTTAACATGTACGCGAACTACTCATTCCATTGCATCTCACTTGTTTACGTGTCTTCGACCGGTCAGTGTGAGGCCCCCTGCCGATGCTGGCCGGGTCAACTCTAAACTGTAGCACGTATGTGAATTTTACATTATAATAAGTTTTTTGGGAGCTGACATTTTAACAGACCTTTGCTTTCTCGTATGACTCCTCGATCACTATGTCCACTATGTAGTTGGGTGTGACACCGATCTCGTCCCCTTGTTTTTCGCCAACAAGTGGTAACGCTCATTGGAAGCGGCAGAGGCTTCCACGTTATCGAGCTCTATTTGCAAATACGTTGTATCTTGTCTTTAATCGTCACTCACTGAGCTCGTCCTAGAGAAAAATTTTTTCTTTTGCGTCCTGGAATTGTCTAATTAATGTCTATCATGTTTTCTTTTCATAAAAAAACATAAAACATAAAACATGGAAGAAATTAACCTAGTAGTATGTCAATATGACGGACCAGCATACTGTCAGGCGGGGGAGGGGTGAAGGGAGCATCGTGGCCCCTGCACCTCTGCCTGCCTTGTCTCTACCCAGCCTGAAGCTGATGTATCCACGCTTTTCTGTAAATAAAAAACAGTGATTAATGCTCTAGTCTCTGATTATATTTTCGTATAAACGTGCGATCGAGCCTCCTCAGTAACATTTTTTCGTCTTTCATTAACTCTATATTGAGTGTCTTTGGTGGTTTTATATGTTCTTTGTTGCGTTGCATGGTTTAAGTCTAGAATTTTAGAAATACACTAACTTCTCGTGCTGTTCTTATAGGAGGTAAAACGAGCGATTTCTTCGCTTAGAAACAAGCCACGGCCACATACTATGGGCCAATAAGGCAGTTTCGTCGGAACTTTTGTTTAAAGTGTGCATGAGTACGGCAACATCAGGTAGCGTACAAATTTTGAAATACGGCACAAATCTGTGCCCCCTATGGCCACTCAGCATTGTCAGAGTACTTTCGACTCCGGAGGTTGCCGTCTTCACGAGAGGTCTAAACTCGCGGAGCGCGACTACCTTATATCTCACACCGCTGTTGGACACTGCTTGCGAGCTCTCAGCGCTGTTTGCATGACACGTATTACTCTCTAAGTCCTCTGACCATGAAAAACTCTCACGTGTAGACGTACCTCAATAACTAGACCAGGTTGGGACTACTGCAACTAACATCAACACTTCAAAAGACAGTTAGGAATTCTTAACATTGTGAATATGTTCTATTTTGTGATCAGGAGTACCTCGCTTTCCTTCGTACAGAAAACTTAACTGAAAATATCCTAATTTTGTTTCCAATAATTGATTGCGGGGGGCAGTTCCTATTTATTATTAATTGCTGTTTGAAGCTAAAGGCTGCTATGTTCTCAATGGTCCCGACCAATTTCGGGTGAATGAAGACAATAAATCCCTGAGGGACGATTTTTCGATCTTCCACGCCCACAAAGCAGAAAGCCGCCCAGCCCCTGGCCAATGAGCTCCATCATAGAGTACCAGACGGCAGAGTTTGACAGGCGTGTCCTTGGCGCCTCCTATATGAGGCTTCTGGCTGTGGGGGACAACCCCGACGGAAAATAAGGCAGGTTATGATACCTAGAGGCAGCTCTCGTAATGCAGCCGAGAATCAGGTTATTGCTACAGTTTACGACGAACTGTCGCCAAACTCTATAGCGCAAAGAAATGTCAACTTATGACAACTGAAGCTACACTAACGCTCCAAGTGGCCACCTTGTAATACCAGAAGAATGGCAGAATCTAAACCGATAAAATACTATTTTTAAGCCGGTGGAAGAGCGGTTCTAGACGCTTCAGTCCGGAACCGCGCGACTACTACGGTCGCAGGTTCGAATCCTGCCTGGACATGGATGTGTGTGATGTCCTTAGGTTCGCTAGGTTTAAGTAGTGCTAAGTACTATTTTGAACTATTTTTAAAGTTATTATTTCCGTAATTTCCAGTCACTAAACGTGACAGTGATGTTTCCAACACGAATAGGAATATGTAATTAAAATAATATTTCATTTCCTATTAATGTCAACATACACACATCAAAAAACGTTTTGCCATCACCTTGGATCCGAGAGTTCCGGGACATGTACAGAAAATTGGAATAGAGATCAACATAAACATTTCCGCCCCCTTTTAATGCTCATGTAAACCAAACATTGCATGTTGTACCACCATACTGCAAGACCTTCAGAGGTGGTGGTCCAGATTGCTGTACACACCGGTACCTCTAATACCCAGTAGCACGTCATCTTTCATGGATGCATGCCTGTATTCGCCGTGGAACCTTATCCTGATGTTTAGTAAGGCACTGTTGGTCCAGATCATCCCACTTCTCAACAGTGATTGGGCGTGGATCCCGCAGAGTGGTTTGTGGGTCACGTCGTCCATAAACAGCAATTTGTAGTCTATCTGAGGCATGTTCGATAGGGTTTATGTCTGGAGAACATGCTGGCCACTCTAGTCGAGCGATGCCGTTATCCTGAAGGAAGTCATTCACAGGATATGCTCGATGGGGGCGCGAATTTTCGTCCATTAAGACGAATGCATCGCCAGTATATTGCCGATATGGTTGCACTATCGGTCGGAGGATGGCATTCACGTATCGTACAGGCGTTACGACGCATTCCATGACTACCACAGGCGTACGTCGGCCCCACATAATGCTACCCCAAAACAGCAGGGAACTTCCACCTTGTTGCACTCGCTGGATAGTGTGTCTAAGGCGTTCAGCCTGACGGGGTTGCCGCCGAACACGTCTCCGACGATTGTCTGGTCGAAGGCAAATGCGACACTTATCGGTGAAGAGAACGTGATGCCAATCCTGAGCGGTCCATTCGGTATGTTGTTGGGCCCATCTGTACCGCGCTGCATGGTGTCGTGGATGTAAAGATGGACCTCGCCATGGACGTCGGGAGTGAAGTTGCGCTTCATGCAGCCTATAGCGCACAGTTTGAGTCGTAACAGACGTCCTGTGGCTGCACGAGAAGCATTATTTAACATGGTGGCGTTGCTGTCAGGGTTCCCCCGAGCCATAATCCGTAGATAGTGATCATCCACTGCAGTAGTAGCCCTTGGGCGGCCTGAGCGAGGCATGTCATCGACAGTTCCTGTCTCTGTGTATCTCCTCCATTTCCGAACAACATAGCTTTGGTTCACTGCCTCGTTGAGAGCCCTTCTTGGCACAAAGTAACAATGCGGACGCTATCGAACCGCGGTATTGACCGTCTAGGTATAGTTGAACTTCACACAACCCGAGCAGTCTACCTCCTTACTGGTGGATTGACTGGAACTGATCGGCTGTCGGACCATCTCCGTCTAATACACGTTGTTCGTGCATGGATGTTTATACACTACTGGCCATTAAACTTGCTACACCACGAAGATGACGTGCTACAGACGCGAAATTTAACCGACAGGAAGAAGATGCTGTGATATGCTAATGATTAGCTTTTCAGAGCATTCACACAACGTTGGCGCCGGTGGCGTCACCTACAACATGCTGACATGAGGAAAGTTTCCAACCGATTTCTCATACACAAACAGCAGTTGACCGGTGTTGCCTGGTGAAACGTTGTTGTGATGCCTCGTGTAAGGAGCAGAAATGCGTACCATCACGTTTACGACTTTGATAAAGGTCGGATTGTAGCCTATCGCGTTTGCGGTTTATCATATCGCGACATTGCTGCTCGCGTTGGTCGAGATCCAATGACTGTTAGGAGAATATGGAATCGGTGGGTTCAGGAGGGTAAAACGGACCGCCGTGCTGGATCCCAACGGCCTCGTATCACTAGCAATCGAGATGACAGGCATCTTATCCGCATGGCTGTAACGGGTCGTGCAGCTACGTCTCGATCCCTGAGTCATCAGATGGGGTCGTTTACAAGACAACAACCATCTGCACGAACAGTTAGACGACGTTTGCAGCAGCATGGGCTATCACCTCGGACACCATGGCTGCGGTTACCCTTGGCGCTGTATCACAGAGCGGAGCGCCTGCGATGGTGTACTCGACGACGAACCTGGGTGCACGAATGGCTAAACGTCACGTCATTTTTTCGGATAAATCCAGGTTCTGTTTACAGCATCATGATGGTCGCATCAGTGTTTGGCGACATCGTGGTGAACGTACATTGGAAGCGTGTATTCCTCATCGCCATACTGGCGTATCACCCGGCGTGATGGTACGAGGTGACATTGGTTACGCGTCTCGGTCACCTCTAGTTCACATTGACGGCATTTTGAACAGTGGACGTTACATTTCAGATGTGTTACGATCCGTGGCTCCACCCTTCAATCGATCTCTGCGAAACCCTACATTTAAGCAGGATAATGCACGACCGCATGTTGCAGGTCCTGTACGGGCCTTTATGGATGCAGAAAATGTTCGACTGCTGCCCTGGCCAGCACATTCTCCAGATCTCTCACCAATTGAAAACGTCTGGTCAATGGTGGCCGAGCAACTGGCTCGTCACAATACGCCAGTTACTACTCTTGATGAACTGTGGTATCGTGTTGAAGCTGCATGGGCTGCTCTACCTGTACACGCCATGCAAGCTGTGTTTGACTCAATGCCCAGGCGTATCAAGGCCGTTATTACGGCCAGAGGTGGATGTTTTGGGTACTGATTTCTCAGGATCTATGCACCCAAATTGCGTGAAAATGTAATCACATGTCAGTTCTAGTATAATATATTTGTCCAATGAATACCCGTTTATCATCTGCATTTCTTCTTGGTGTAGCAATTCTAATGGCCAGTAGCGTACCTTTGGGAGTTTTTAGTGACATCTCTGAACAATCAAATGGTCTGTGACTGATACTACATCCATAGTCAACGTCTATCTTCAGGAGTGCTGGGAGCTGGGTGATGCAAAACGTTTCAGATGTGTGTGTAATAGTAAAATCTCAGTGAACTTTGGTATTTACGGTTCACAGAAACAAGGCTTAATCACATGTTATATGAATTTGGAGTGTTTGTTCTTTTGGAAATACTCTGTGTATTTACATAATTGACTCACCTCGATGGGCAATGAACTAATAACCTTCAGTGCAGATGCGCTCATACGTTCGACTTCCAAAGGGAATCTAATATTAGCAAGCAAAGAGGACATGGACGGGGACTGCAAAAAGATAGCGCTGGGAACCGGCCGATTAGTGTGGCGAGATAGTCCGCGCATTTGTGATAAACACTGTGTCCGGGTGGGGCAGTGGTTCACGCACCTGCCTAGAAAGCAGAAGGTCCCGGGGTTGAATCCTGATAGAGCACGCATTTCCACTAAGTGCCGCATTTTCCATGTAAAGTACCGATTCAGCTGATATCATTGGTTCCTTCCCTTTCGTTTGCTTCCCATCCTCGCCACATTCAATTACACAACTTTCGTAGTCGTATACCTCAAGACGAGAAATGAGTAAATTGCAACCTGACGTTTTGAAGTTCAAATGGAACTGATCACAAAGCAGATCCACGTGCTTGGCTTGTACTTTCTGATACTTGGCTCCGATTTTAGTTCGGTTCATGAGTTTCTTTGCGGATTTCAGACTCATTTTAATACACTTGAAACTAAGCACGGTTTTTACATTCTTAAACATTATCTGCTATTTCTCCTTATACGCGCCTTTTTTGCTTGTCCTTCGTTCTATGTTTTCGTGTACCTCTTGTGATTATCTGTTCAGCTTTTCAGGTATCAAATGTTATATTTCTTCAAGATCCTCTGAAACATTTAGTTCTCCAGCTCGTCCACATGTGACGCTTCGTTCTTATTTATTTGCACAACTTAAACTGCACTAGCACATATTACATTAAAGTTAGTACAAAACTCAGTTCCTGTTCACTTTCGGCTACTGCTGTATCGTCAATTAACCTTACTGCGCTAATTTTCTGTCCTAGATAAACAGTAGCCGATTTCACATATGCCAAATTCAACTAAGCTGCTATAATTTATGAAGACACAATCAACTCCGAGAAACGACCTAATTCGCGTTTTGAATATGCTTCTTCACTGCTTATAAACAGAGCAGTCATCTGGCGTGTATGCATGCTAGCCACTTAGAGGCGCTACAATTGTGAATTTACTGAAGAACTGTGGGAGTTTCGTGACTCATTACCTTGGACTCTGTTGTTACTGAGAACTCTCAGAAAAAAGCATCGGATGAAATTACTGTTTACAAATATGACGACCAGAAACAAGAACAAGTGATATGGATGAATTATTGCCCACTGAGCAGAAGGTCTTTAGGCAGACCGAAGAATAAGTGAAATGATCGTAGAAGGAAGAAGAAGAAGACGCTGGGACAGTTGTGTATTCTTAGTTTTGCCATTTAGTATCCTTTGGAGCTTAGCGATGCTCGGAGCAACGGAACATCATTGTCAGATGCATATTGAAGGGGCACGGTTCCGATATTTATGCTGCTGTATTACTACTCCCAAGGGATTTATGTTTTAGGTCTCTAATAGCGGCGGCTCACCCGAGTCAAATAATATAAAAGCTAAACCTCAGTCCTCGAGTTGCATTCCTCGCAAAACCTTTTTGGAAAAACGAGACACCTTATAGTTAATTTCGCCTACAGTTTCAATTACATCCTACACTCTAGTCGGTAACCTGTTCTGGCTGTATCTCTTCTGTCTCTACTACCAATTCCCATCATGCTCCTCTCCAATCAACCCTGAGCAGCACTGAGATTTTCAGTTATTTTCGGCTTCAAACTACAGGTCTGAATGCCGAAATTCAAAAACAATAGTGCACAGTGACTGTAAGCATCCCACTTCAGATCCATTGGAATGTTTGTAGTGAAAACTCTACTTAGGTCACTAAAGCCCCCCCCCCCCCCCCAGGCCAATTTCACTTTTCTGTTTGTTTTTTGTGCTGCCTTTTTATTTATTGTTTTTCAACTGGCAAAAATTCAAAAAGTTATGAACTGTTATATTTATTTTACAACTTTCATTACCTACGTACTTATCAGCAGAGCGTGTTGTACATCGTAGTTCTTTGCAGACAAATGCTCCTAAAATCATATGAGAGAAAAGGCGTTTAGAGTTAACAATTTTTGGTAGGGGATTTCAATTTGCGGTGTAAGAGGTCCATTATTAAGGAATTTGTTGCTAGCGCACTCGAGCAGATGTAATTTCGATGGATTGCTCACGCGCTGCCTGCGATATATAAGCTACAAGAGAATTTCAGACCAGAGAGCAGTGTTGTATGCAGTAGGAACTGTGTAGTAGTAGGAGTAATTAGTAGCGAGCAGTCTGGTATATGGAGTTGGCTGGGCTGATCGTAGAGAGCGATGGCGGTGCCTGAGCGATTTAGTATAAGGTAAAAGCAGCCTCGCGCATACGTACAATTTTTATATCACGTCCATGTAAATGTTTTTAAACAATATCTTAGTAATAATCTTTCTTATAAAAATTAACTTTTGACAATCATTCATCTCAATTTAAAGGATTTACTAATTTTTCCAATACATGGTCATCCCGATTATTGTAAAGAAAACGTCAGTTGTTCTTTTTATAAATGACGAATCTATCGGCCAGCATTGCACTGGGCTGTGCCACAAAAATTTCTTATAGGAGCAGATATATATGTTTTATCCGGCGCGCCCGCATCTCGTGGTCGTGCGGTAGCGTTCTCGCTTCCCACGCCCGGGTTCCCGGGTTCGATTCCCGGCGGGGTCAGGGATTTTCTCTGCCTCGTGATGGCTGGGTGTTGTGTAATGTCCTTAGGTTAGTTAGGTTTAAGTAGTTCTAAGTTCTAGGGGACTGATGACCATAGATGTTAAGTCCCATAGTGCTCAGAGCCATTTGAACCATTTTATCCGGCGACCTTATTGAGGTAAGAATTTTCATTTTATTCAGAATGTATTTTCAGGGCCATGATTACCAGTTTAAATTCACTGTCAGTTAATTATTAAGGTTGTGTAAGTGAGCCACAATTTTATTGAGAAATTAGTCACATTATTATTGTGAGGTTACGGAATTTATCTGTTGGTAGGTTATACTAAATGTGAATGCTATACATAATTATATATATATATATATATATATATATATATATATATATATATATATCTGTTGGGAGGTTACACCGGTTTTCGCGTCATACCTAAGGAAAAAGGCCTCGAGAAGTTTCGCCAGAATAGGGGTGTTGCACCTATTCTAGAAACACTCCATCGGTGAGGTCTTTCCTATTGCGAAACACGAATGTGCCTTAGCAGAGTTACGGTTCTGATCTCAACGCACATGTCTGGATGACGGTAATGCCTGGTGCTTGGATGGGTGGACAGGACACACAAGGCACAAAATGGTGGACTTCTCGTTGTTGTCTCAGCGACAACTTGTATATTCCACTTCGTTTTAGAGGGACAAAAGCCGAATTTCGCTCCGCCATAAAACTGTTTCATTCTCTAAAAGCCCACCGCGCCAATTTTACTCTTCTGGAGTATTGACGATAACATCCTGTGGCATGGATCTCTTTCCCTAAATTTGTTGATATTATTGATTTTAGAGGCAAGAATGTATGTAGGGCAATAAAGTATATAACCTATAAGAAGAATACATAAAACTGGTGGCCATCATTAGGTTTCCTAACGATTCTACACGGTCACCATGTTTCAGAAAGTAAATAACACAGTGGCAAATAAGTAATCTACGGAAACTTGAAATGATGGTTCAGGTGGAGCAAAACTGCAGCTTTATAATTTACCTTCTGTTCTACAAATGCTTTACAAATAAATAATTCTGTGATATGTTTAAATTCATGAGCACACACATATTGTTTACTTGCTTGATACCACATTGAAAAACAATCCCTTATTTTACATTCCTTTTTCGATACCTTAATGAAATACTCTCCGAAGGGGCAGTTCATTGAAAGTTTCGTAATTCCAATTATATCTAATAAATGATTTCGTACAATACATTAAATTTCATAAAATTTATTATTTAATTTGTTTACTTGTATGCCATGTTCGTCGAATATATGCTAGCATTATTTTGCATTCACTAATGAAGCCATAATTAAGAAAATTAGGTTGGCATTGCTGTTTTTCACTATTGTGTATAATGCGATATATATCTTATGTAAAAATCTTTTATACTGTATACACCAGTTTGGACATAAAATACGACAGGTTTTGTGTATTGTTATTCATAATAACTTGGAATTTATGATTGTTAATTTTATAAATTTGCACCAAAATTTTGTTAACTTCATTGTTAAGAACATATAAACAGGGGGAGCAGAAGGCTCAGTAAAGGTCAGTTGGCGACAGTTCACAGACGCGACCACTGTGTCACACGTCATTGTGATAATCTAATTGGTATAATACAGTTTTGTGACTATGTAGCCTGTTATGTGGAGTGGTCTCCCACCAAGAAGAAGTGGTGCAGCTTATCATTAATAAACCACCATAAAACGACTTGGTACCTGGATTATTTCATGGAATTCACGTAACTAGATCCAGTTTGCAGATGAAATGGACCGGGACGGTGACTTCAGCAATAGCGGCAGGAAGCAGATTACTCCGAACTAAGATATGTATTAGCAATGAACTAATTTTTGTCACTGCAGAACTAATTACTAAAGTGTGATGTCTCAAACCTGTTCTAACAGTAAAAATACGTATTTGTCTCAAAGTTATCTTTGAGTGCTGGAGGCCAGAGTGGTCATTTACAGATACCCCCATGATCACAGGTTGTTGATGTCACTGGAACACAAATATAACAACAAACTTTTCAAATCCTCTGTTTAATCAAATAATCTTGCAATGATTATTTTTGTTGTATTCCAGTCTCCCCTACCAGAAAAAATTCGTTACATCTGCAGCTAGTTAACCTTTCCAGTAGTTTCACTTCAAAAATTAATTTCTATTGTTCTTTATACGTCGCACTATGTGCACCGTTTCTGTTGTGTAAGCACTATGGTTCATCATTGTGTTGATTGGCACAATTCTCAGCGAAATGTACCTCCCCACACCTCAAGAAAGACCATCGTCGCGGATGGAGAACGCATCAAAAAGTCTGAACGATATTTGCAATAAAAAGGTATTAGCACTTGTAACAAAACAAGTAAATTTTCAATACCCTGACAGAGTTATATTCAAGTTCGCACGTATTTCTTCATCAATAGTTTGCAGTTTTCGTTTATTTTGGTTACATTCACGTTTCTTAAGGTTAGAATAAATCTTCGAAAGCGGAAAGATAACCACTATTTCGTAAATTACTCAGAAAAATTAAAAAGTAACATGACTTTGCGATGCATACGACATTACGAAAAACAAAGCTTTCTCGCCACTGGGAGCGCTAGTGTTTCATCAGCTGTCACACGGTAACCGTTACAGCACTACATTCGTGACACGTACGTATTAGACAGTGGCTGCAAAGGGCACTGACGAGCCAAAACATGGCAACTGCGAACCGCCAGACTGAATGCAGAATAGTGACGTGGCAGGTACATGACACGAAGCAGAGACGAATGTGGAGCCTTTGTAGCGACGGTACGTGCCGGAAATGGGGAAATTCTCTCTCATAAGGGACTTTGTCAGTGGTGGATTGTTTTGACCAGGACCCTGGGAACTACCGTATAGGAAACGGCGAACCTAGTCGGCTATTTGAATGTCGTTGTCGTCAGAATCTGTGGAAAGTGGTCGAGGGACCGTGCAACCACGATCAGACGACAGGGTGTAGCACGTCATCCAGGGAAACGTATACCCGAGGCATGCATTTCGCCATGGACGCAGGCCTCTGCGGCAGTTCTGTGGGCTATTCACCACCATTACACCTGTTGAGTACGTGAACATTATTGGCGACCAGCTGAATCCTCTCATGCTTGACGGCTACGGCATTATCCAACAGGAAAGTTGCCCGTGTCACATGGCTGTAATCGGGTACAGTGGTTTGAGGAGCATGATAGCGAACTCACATTAATGTCTTGGTCACCACTGCGCCTGATCTGAATCTGATGGAAAGCATATGGGTCGCTACCATGTACCAGCTCCACCCGCAAACCAGCGGCCTGTAATTTACGGGAACTGGTGCCACATAGTCCGGAAAACTACCAATGACGTGGCGAATCCATGCCCCACAGAACCGCTGCTGTATTGCGTTCAAAGGGTGGGGAGGGGGAGGGACATGGTTGTGGCCGATCAGAGTGTATCCCTCCGTTCGTTAAATTATCAATCATGCTTCTGTGGGTAGCCTCTTTGGTTACAGTGTCTCAGAGGCAGAAAGCAGTAGGGGCAATTTCGAAAGGAAGGAGGGAAGAGTGCGATTTAACGTCCCGTTTACATCGAGGTCATTTCAGACGGAGTAAAAGCTCGGAATGTTTCAAGGGAGGGGAAGAAAATCGGCCGTGCCCTTTTGAAGGATCGATCCTGGCGTTTGGCTGGAGCGATTTAGGTAAATCATGGAAAACCTAAATCTGGGTGGCTGGACGCGGATTTGAACTGTCGTCCTTCCGAATGCGAGCCCAGCGTGCCAACCACTGCACAACCTCGCTCGGTGGAAAATCTCTGTGTACCTGTAATCCAGTCTGCGCCCTGTTCTCAGACAATACTCGGCAACATAACTGCATCCACTTTCACCTCTGCACCTCTCGTAAACTTCAGTTCCAAGACCTGATGGCTGCCCCCACACCCTTGACATCCTCCCCCACTGTCTCCCCCCGTCTCAGAAAACTCAGCACTGCCTAAAACCAATCACCTTCCACGCCGAGATAATCCCTCGTCTCTAAAACTTTGCCCCTTCGCCCAACTGCAACGTATCCTATCCATAACACACTACCACCAGCCATGGAAAATGTGTCGAATAGTTGACAGATGAAGTAGTATGTAAATTGAAGGGGATCACTGCTGTCAGCTGCATCGAGACATTACGCGGAATCAGCGGCGACAAGTCAAATTAGGTACCGATCCGGTGTTCGAACGAGGGATCTCCTCAGGTGCGTTAACCACTGCGCCATCCGGCACGTCTCACGGTCGATCCACATTTCCGTCTACATCTACATCTACATCTACATGGATGCTCTGCAAATCACATTTAAGTGCCTGGCAGAGGGTCCATCGATCCACCTTCACAATTCTCTATTATTCCAATCTCGTATAGCCGTGTGGAGTTTGCTGGTCTCCCATCGGGCGCCTCCCCAGGTGGCGGATAGGGGAATGCTCACCAGATATGGTGGGTACCGGGGAAATAAAATACCCAGGGTGGACCAAAACTAGCAACTGCTGCCTTGTAGTATGGTATTGCCTTATCAAAGGCTAAAGGAAGAAAACCTTGAGTAAAAATTACCTGGTCCTCCGGGTTGGGGGTTGTGCAGTGGGCCAGCTCCTCACTCACATAAAAACATAAAAATGCTAAAAAACCTAATAATATGCCTCGGAAAAATTGGAACTTTGGACGACGAACTGGCGATGAGAAACGGAATATTGTTTGGATGCTGGAATGTGCAAGGTATTTCCACTAAAATAAATTTACTACCTGCAGAATTTGTCATGTTCAACATGGATGTTGTCGTACTCTCTGAAACAAAGAAGAAAGGCCAAGGAGAAGAAGAACTGGATAATTATGTACATATCTGGAGTGGGGTATCAAAAGCAGTAAGAGCCAAAGCAGGAGTCTCCATTATGATAAAGAAATCATGGAAAGACAATCACAAATTGGACATTCATCAATCAACGTATTATAACTGTTGAAATGACATTATTTGCTAGGGAAGTTGTGATTATTGGCGTATATGCACCCACGAACGACACAAAAGATAAGGAGAAAGATACATTTTGGGACACCCTCAGGGAGACTATTGAAAAAATCCCAAGAAGAAAGGAACTGATTATCATGGGAGATCTAAATGGAAGGGTAGGAATTAGAGAATCTTGTAGAATAGTAGGAAAACATGGAGAGGACGAATATAATGACAGCCGTCCGGTGTGGCCGTGCGGTTCTAGGCGCTTCAGTCTGGAACCGCGTGACCGCTACGGTCGCAGGTTCGAATCCTGCCTCGGGCATGGATGTGTGTGGTGTCCTTAGGTTAGTTAGGTTTAATTAGTTCTAAGTTCTAGGCGACTGATGACCTCAGAAGTCGCATAGTGCTCAGAGCCATTTGAACCATTTTTTGAATATAATGACAATGGGGAACGATTGATTGCAATTTGTGAACAATTTGATCTAAAAATTACCAACACATTTTTCAAACATAAGGACATTCGTAAATATACTTGGCAACAGAACACCAAAGAACTTCGTTCTATAATAGATTATATTATCACTAGGCAAACAAGTAGTTCCAAAGCAGTAGACGTCAGATCTTATAGAGGAGCTCAGTGTGGATCAGACCACTATCTAGTTAAAATTAAGTCTTTCTGGCCATGGAAGAATGCAAGGAATGATACAAGTAACATAAATAAAACAAACCAGACTGAGAAAGATGAAAATTTACCTTTTAATATTGACAGCCTACAAGACGAAAGTATCAGAACACTCTTTGCGGCCAGGATGGAAAGGAAACTGGTTGAATCATTTGAAGGAAGTGCAGAGGAAATATATGACTATATAAAAGCTAATGTGAAAATCACAGCAATGGAGATGTTGGGTAAAAAATATAGCAACCACAACCGTGCAGCAGAGTGGTGGTCAGAGGAACTAGAGGTCCTCGTTAGAGAAGAACGAAATGCGTTCCTTCAGTGTTTGAATGATAAATCAGAAAAAATGAGATCAATATACAAGGAAAATAAGAATGAAGTGATGAAAAAAATAAGGATGGCAAAAAACGAAGCATGAGAAAGAACATGTGCCAAGGTGAATAGCAAATTAGGATTTGGGAGAGCAAAAGAAGCATGGTCAGTATTGAAAGGGCTTCGACAGGATACAAAAAGCAAAACTAATCTCCAACTGATAACACAAAAGGAATGGGAAGAGTATTTCCAAAAATTATTAAATGAGGACAGAGAAGAATATCTAGAAGAAGGAACAGGGGAAGATAAAGGACATGAAGATGATGAGAACAAGATTTTAGAAAGTGAAGTACTTCAGGCGTTGAGAACAGGAAAAAATGGTAAATCACCGGGACCAGGCTACATCAATCTGGAGTGTCTGAAATATGGTGGTGACAAAATTGTGAAACTGATAACACAGCTCTTCAACAAAATGATACATGGAGATTCAATACCCAAAGAGATGAAGCTAGGTTACATTAATACAATATTTAAGAAGGGGGATCGCAAAATTTGTTCAAACTATAGAGGAATTTGTGTTACAAACGCATTAATGAGAATTTTTGCGAAAGTAATTAAAAACAAACTGGAAAAAAATTTTAAAACCCAAGAAGAACAATGTCGATTCACGGCTGGGAGACTATGTGTAGACCATATTTTCAAATTACGACAGATTTTGGAGAAATATAGGAAAAATGAAAAATATAGGATTAATTTTCATAGATTTAGAAAAAGCATATGATACTGTTCCAAGAAAATTACTTTGGAGAGCACTACATATGGCAAACATAAACCCTCCCTTGATTTAAATAATACAACAGATGTATAAAGATAACATTTGGCAAGTGAAAGTTGGTAATAAACTTTCACAGAAATTTAGAACAAGCAAAGGCCTTTTACAAGGCTGTCCCATGTCACCATCATTATTTAAAATCTCTATAGATATTAGCCTTAGAACATAGTCTCGTAAATGTAATAGTATAGGATTAGAAATAAGAGATGGAGTTTACCTACATCATTTATTATTTGCTGATGATCAAGTAGTCGTAGCACAAGATGGGGAGGATGCTAACTATATGTGCAATCAACTAGCAGTAGCATACAAAACTTGGGGTTTGAAGATTAATTACCAAAAAACAGAATACTTGACTAATGATTCAGATGAGCTATACATTGAAGGAAAGAAAATCAAAAAGATAAACACTTTCTGTTATTTAGGATCCATTTTAGAAATAGAGGGAAAATCAGAGTCAGAAATCAATAATAGAATTAGTAGCGGACGGAGGGTCATTGGGATGCTTAACTCAGTCTTATGGAGCAGGAATGTAAAAACTAATATACAAATCCATATTAGAGAGTGTGGTTCTGTATGGAACGGAGACCTGGACAATTAACATGAAGCACATTAAAAAATTACAAGCTCTAGAGATGGACTTTTGGAGAAGATCGGCAAGAATCTCCAGGAAAGAAAAGATAAGGAACACCGAAGTAATAAGGAGAATGGAAATAAAAGAAAGAATATATGACGTAATGGATAGGAAGAAATTACAGTGGTACGGGCATGTACGACGAATGGAGAAAACCAGAATACCAAAATTGATACTGGAGTGGGAACCGGAGGGGAGAAGAAGAAGAGGACGACCTATGACAACCTGGCTCCAAAATGTACAGCACATAATGAGGAGAATGGGCGCAGAGGAAGAGGACACACAAGATCGAAACACCTGGAGAAATATTTTGAGATTATAGTTTAAGAACGTTTATTGTTTGTATTGTAATTTCCAAGTAAATTATTATGTTGGAGATAAGCCTCTGTAATGAGGAAAAGCTCAAAATAATAAAAAAATAAGTATAGCACGCGGAAAGAACGAACAACTACATCTTCCCGTACGAGCTCTGATTTCCCTTCTTTTATCGTGGTGATCGTTTCTCCCTATGTAGGTCTGTGTCAATATAATATTTTAGCCCTCTGAGGAGAAAGCTGGTGATTGGAATTTCGTGAGAAGATTCCGTCGCAACTAAAAACGCCTTTCTTTTAATTATGTCCAGCCCAAATTCTGTATCATTTCTGTGACGCTATCTCCCATGTTTCGCGATAATCAAAACGGGCTGCCCTTCTTTGAACTTTTTCGATGTACTCCGTCAGTCCTATTTGGTAAGGATCCGACACGGCGCAGCAGTACTCTAAAAGAGGACGGACAAGCGTTGTGTAGGCAGTCTCTTTAGTAGATGTGTTGCATTTTCTAAATGTCATGCCAATAAAACGCAGTCTTTGGTTAGCCTTCCCCACAACATTTTATGTGTGTTCCTTCCAATTTAAGTTGTTCGTAATCGTAATACCTAGGTATTTCGATGAGTTTACGGTCTTTAGATTAGACTGATTTATTGTGTGCCCGAAGTTTGACGGATTCCCTTTAGCACTCATGTGGATGACCTCACACTTTTCGTTATATAGGGTCAACTGCCAATTTTCTCACCATACAGATATCTTTTCTAAATCGTTTTGCGATTTGTTGTGATCTTCTGTCTACTTTATTAGTCGATATTAGTCGACAAACGACAGCTTCGACTGCAAACAACCTAAGACGGCTGCTCAGATTGTCTCTCAAATCGTTTACATAGAAAAGGAACAGCAAAGGGCCTATAACACTACCTTGGGAAACTCCAGAAATCACTTCTGTCTTACTTGATGACTTTCCGTCAATTACTACGAACTGTGACCTTTCTGACAGGAAATCCCAAATCCAGTCACATAACTGAGACGATATCCAATAAGCACGCAATTTCACTACAAGCCGCTTGTGTGGTACAGTGTCAAAAGCCTTCCGGAAATCCAGAAATACGGAATAGATCTGGAATCCCTTGTCAATAGCACTCAGCACTTCATGTGAATAAAGAGCTAGTTGTTTCACAAGAACGATGTTTTCTAAACCCATGTTGACTGTGTGTCAGTAAACCGTTTTCTTCGAGGTAATTCATAATGAACACAATATATGTTCCAAAATCCTGCTGTATATCGACTTTAACGATATGGACCTGTAATTTAATGTCCCTGTCCGAAAGAATAGACACCATGCTTTCCTGTAACTGACATGCTTATCCGAGCAATGGATCCACCTTCTGCACTGCGGATGCACAAATACGTCCGACCTCCTGTGGGATTCAGAGAGTAGTTAACGGGAATACAATGGACAGGGACTGGGAATAGGTAGCGGTCGATGGGAATATGGATCGGTAGTGAGGCGTGCCGAGATAGTCTACGCAGTTCCGATAATACTGTGTCCCGGATGGTGCAGTGGTTAACGCACCTGCCTGGTAAGCAGGAGATGCCAGGTTCGAATCCTGGTTAGTACACATTTTCACTCGTCGCCGCTGATTCCGTGTAACGTCCCGCTGCAGCTGGCAGCAATGATACCCTATAATTCGTATATGTTTCCCAGCTGCAGATTCTGCGTAGAGTGTGTTCTTTTGGACATGCCCGAAAGAACATATACCACGAATTAATGTAGATGAAGAGTGTAATGTACAATTGTGCATTCAGATAGTGCGGCACTAGCGTGACTCCTGACAACTCTCCGCGTCTACAACAGTGTGTAAAGAGTCAGCAGGTGGGTGTACAGGTAATGTGCCTTACCTCGGGGACGGCGGCTGGTAGTCACGTCACGCGCCGTGTGTGGGTGGGATGAACTTCCGGTGTGCACAGCGACAGCCCCGAGCTAGCCACGTAAGGCACCGCTCAGCTTTCGCGGCTGCTGACTCGTCTGTGACTAAGTTGAAGACTCGCTTAGACAGACGGGCGACACCCTGTCAAACTGCCGCTCGCTGTGAGCCTTACGGCCACACGACGTCTTCAGGGCGCTACAGGTGCTTCACCTGATCACCTGGCAGTACATGGGCAGCTGTCAGTTTTACATGAACAGCGTCTCACACGAGAATAACGACCATGTAAATTAGTATTAGTGCGAAAACTACATGTTTTTATTTTGTGGCATATAATTTGAGCCCCACCCCATACGTAGTTTCTCAAATCTACGACTCCAGTCTTCTTGCTTTGTCCGGGGTTGAATGTCGACGATTTCATTTGAAGACTGGGGATGTCAAACGTTGTAAGTGCCATTTTTTTCATAAAACGCGTTTCCAGTGCTATTACGAGGGTCACTCCAAAAGAAGTGCACACTATTTTTGTAAAAATATAGTTTTCATTCTGCATGTGTGAAAGTTTTACAGTGTGTAGATACACCCATCCCGCTTGTTTTCAAACTTAGTTCAACCTGTTCGCGTGTGTGGCGCCGTCACAGCATGTCTTCAAGATGGCTGCTACACTTGACGTTCGTCAGAAGCAACGAGCTGCTATAGAATTCCTGTGCTGTGAAAACGAGACAGTGGGAAACATCCACAAGAGGTTGAAAATGGTGTATGGAGATGCTGCTGTCGATCGCAGTACAGTTAGTCGGTGGGCAAGCAGGTTACGTGATGAAAGCGGGAACGGTGATATTGAGGATTGTCCTCGCAGCGGCAGGCCTCGAACTGCACACACTCCAGACTATGTGCAGAGAGTTAACGAATTGGTGACTGCTAACAGACGCATCACAGTGAACGAATTGACACGCTACGTTGGGATAGAGGAAGGAAGTGTTCACACAACACTGAAAGTGTTAGCGTTAAAAAATGTTTGTGCCAGGTGGATTCCCAGGATGTTGACAGTGGCTCACAAAGAAACAAGAAAAACGGTATGCGGAGAACTTTTGGAACAGTACGAGAACGGTGGAGATGAATTTCTTCGAAGAATTGTGACAGGTGATGAAACATCGCTCCATTATTTTTCACCAGAGACGAAGAGGTAGTCAGTGGAGTAGCATCATGCAAATTCACACAAGAAAAAAATTCAAAACCACACCTTCTGCTGCAAAAGTTATGGCTACGGTGTTTTTCGATTCCGAAGGACTCTTGCTTGTGGACATCATGCCAAGTGGAACCACCATAAATTCTGTTGCATATGTGACGACACTGAAGAAACTTCAAGCTCAACTGAGTCCTGTTCGACCACATCTGCAAAAGCAGGATGTTTTGCTGTTGCACGATCATGCACGGCCACGTGTCAGTCAAAAAACCATGGAAGCGATCACGAAACTCGTATGGACAACACTGAAACACCCGCCTTACAGTCCTGACTTGGCTCCATGTGACTATCATCTCTTTGGGAAATTCAAAGACTCTCTTCGAGGAACAAGAGGTTTGAAGATGATGACTCCCTTGTGCACGCTGCCAAACAGTGGCTCCAACAGGTTGGTCCAGAATTTTACCGTGAGGCTATACAGGCGCTGGATCCGAGACGGAGTAAGGCAGTTGAGAGGGATGGGAATTATGTGTAGAAATGAAAATATTGTTCCTAAAGGATGTATGTACACACTGTATAACTTTCAAACATGTAGAATAAAAGATGGTTTTAAAAAAAATAGTGTGCATTTCTTTTAGAGTGACCCTCATACATGTGATGCATGTCCATAGACTTCCTCAAGTGTCAAATTGTGGAGAAAATGCTTGCAAACATTCGTTACTACATGCTGCATGGTCTTTGGGCCAAGCATTGCATCCCTTGGAGTTCTAAGTGCCACATGTCAAGGTCTCTTCCGCTTAGTTCATGCCAGGGTGTACCGTAAGCAGACGGCGTGTAAACATTTGCTTGTATAATCAATAAAACATCTTTGTAATGGGAGTAGCTGATTAGTGTTTCAAAAATATTAAATAAGAAGTTGTGTGAGCGAACAGAGAACACAATATGTGTCTGTAAAATGTTATGAAAAGACATTTCCTCCTCAACAGCTCAGGGAGTTCTATAGTTAACTTTGTAACATGTGATACCATGAATGGAATTGTATAAAAAATGGAAGTCAGAAGGATTTTTTCTTGAATTTAGTTTTGTTATTCTATTGTAAAAATGTAAAATATATGAGATATGGCCCTTGTCTGCTACGCACTGCTAGCCCTTAGTTCACGAGGTGAGGTTTCTCAAAGCGCAAGAAAATTTCCGAACTCGCTCTTCAAGGTCACTTCTAGCGGAATGCTTTTGTACTCTCCCTCTCCTTCTCAAATCGCCATCCCTATAAAGTTTTGTTTTACGTTGCGTTATCATCTTCACTGTTTGTTGATGACGTGTGCTATTGGCAAGTGTTGGGGTCTCGTGAACTACATACCTGTTTTCTTCAACACGTTAACTGTGTTGGCAGGAAAGTGCTAGTTTTAGCGACCCTAAGTGTGATGAAATTGTTAGTCGGTGGATGGAGGAAGATGTCAGTGATGTAGATTAAGAATTATATGAAAAAGACAACGATTTTACAACAACCAGTGATCACGGTTTTTCTAGTGAACAAGATGATAATTCAGAGGTAGAAATTCAGGGCTGCTGTGACGGGGACCTTCCTTCAATAACGTAATTTGAGTTCAGTTAAAATAAAATGCTTTCTGAACGGTGATAAGGAAAAATGTAGATCCCTACACTGAATGTCAATTTTTCAGACCTTTCTTCTACCTTTTTATGTGTAGAATTAAACAATTGAATTTAGCTTTATTGAACATTTACCTGCTACAGAGACACTACAACTTTTCTGGATGTAAAATTCAGTTATGTAACAGTTGGTTTATGTGTACTATTAAAACAACGCACAAAAGTATGTTATTTTGTGTGATAAAACGTAAAATACTGCAGGCGTTATTTAGCACAATAAAATCCACAAGCAATATTTAAACAACACTTAAATAATCATAAAAATAGTTGTTGTACAACTTAAGTCAAAAATTTCAAATGATTTGCGCCTTAAATGTCAGGTTAAACTTACGGGTCTCAGAGAACGCACCTCGTAGTACATGTTACAGAAAAATGAGAGTTAAGGCCTAATTAATACTTTATTGCAGTATTTATGTACTTGTGTCATCACAAATAAAACGTTGTCCTCAGTATTAATGACATATGAAAGAAAGACTTTCTTATTCGCACTTAGAACCACTCTCTGTTATGACAACTAGAAAGTACTTACTAAATAATTTTTTAAATTTGTTTCATTACTTTCACAATGATGAGGTGAGCAGAAATTTCTGCGGTATCAGAAGACCTTAATTTCTCATTTAAATAAGTCATGTACGAAACGAGTGACACTTTGATGCTTAAGAAAATTCCTGGCAAATTAAAACTGTGTGCCGGACCGAGACTCGAACACAGTTTTAGTCTGCCAGGAAGTTTCATGTCAGCGCACACTCCGCTGCAGAGTGAAAATCTCACTTTGACGCTTTTTTTGATTCTCATTACGAATGTGAGATTTGGTACTTATATTATTTTCTAGCTTAAATAACGAACATAATCTTGACGTAATGTTCATTCATTAATATTAGTCTCCAGCTAAACGTAAGAATATGTAACTACTCTACTTCAATGTTGCCACCACACAGTTAACGAAAACCGAATATACGCAGTGTCATCTGAAGTTGTCTGCCCAGACCACAAACTGTCGCCCCCACCAATCGGGTGGTAGAATCCGAAGAAACCTAAAAAGAGCCACTCTTCAACTCAGACAGTTACTACTGTAACTGCGGTCTGTGAGTGGTTGTTATGGCAACACCTATGCTATACTCCGCAATTACGCAATCCATTTTTAATCAATTTGTCACTTATACAATGTCGAATGACGCTGAGAGTCGATATTAAGCGAGATTCAGTGGATCAAAGTAGAATTTCATGACCTTCAGAGACTGCTTATTCTATTCACACGTAACTTCTTTGCTTTAATACACTATTTGAATGCATTAACATAGAGATATAAAACCTAAAAACATACAGAACCGAAAGAAACCACGAGAACGTATAGTTAATGGAAGTTCTCCTCCACATTATCTGCACTGAGGTGACAGGTCATGGGATGTCTCTTAATTTCGTGTCGGACATAATTTAGCAACTAGACGTGGTACTGACTCAACAAGTCGTTGGAACTCCCCTGCAGAAATATCGAGCCATGCAGCTGCTACGGCAGTTTGTAATTACGGAAACGTTGCAGGTGCAGAGCCTGTTCTCCCAATTAAGTCCCATAAATGTTCAATGGGATTCATGCCGGGATATCCTGGCGGCCGATCATTCCCTCAAATTCTCCAGAATGTTCTTCAAACCAATCGCGAAAATTGTAGTCCAGTGATGTGGTGCATTGTCATCCATCAAAATATCATCGTTGATCGGGAACGTGAAGTCCGTGAATGGCTGAAAATGGTCTCCAAGTAGCCGAACATAACCATTTTCAGTTAGAGGAGCCAGTGCATTCGATCTAAACACATCCCACACCATTATAGATCCACCACCAGCTTGCATACTTGCATAGTGCCTTGTTGACATCTTCTGTCCATGGCTTCGAGGGGTCTGTGCCACACTCGAACCCTAGCATCAGCTCTTACCAGCTGAAATTGGGGCTCATCTGACGAGGCCATGGTTTTCCAGACGTCTATGGTCCAATTGATATGGCCACGACCCCAGGAGAGGCGCTGGAAGCGATATCAGGCTGTTAGCAAAGGCACTCGAGTCGGTCGTCCGCTGTCATACCCCATTAAAATCAAATTTCGCCGCACTGTCGTAACGGATACATTCGTCGTACGTCCCACATTTCACTCAATTTTGCTTGTCCGTTAGCACTGACAATTCAACGCAAACGCCGCTGCTCTGGGTCGTTAAGTGAAGGCCGTCGGCTACTGTGTTGTCCGAGGTGAGAGGTGACGCCTGCAATTTGGCATTCTCGGCACGCTATTGACACTCTACATCTCGGAATATTGCATTCCCTAACGATTTCCGAAACGGCATGTCCCATGCGTCTTTGTCAACTATCATTCCGAATGCAAAATCGGGTAATTCCCGCCGTGTAGCCACAATCACATCTATGATTTTTGACATCTGAGTGTAGTACGTCATGAGGATAAGATATGATTCTGACTCTCATTAAATGTTAGTGATATTGGGCATGATTTATAAAAAGGAATTCGAATACAGAACCCTGACTCACACAGTGAGAGCCGACAAAGTAAATGTGGTGTCGCCGCCAGACACCACACTTGCTAGGTGGTAGCCTTTAAATCGGCTTCGGTCCATTAGTATACGTCGGACCCGCGTGTCGCCACTGTCAGTGATAGCAGACCGAGCGCTACCACACGGGAGGTCTAGAGAGACGTCCTGGCACTCGCCCCAGTTGTACAGCCGACGTTCATAGCAATTGTTCACTGACAAATACGCTCTCATTTGCCGAGACGATAGTTAGCATAGCCTTCAGCTACATTTGCTACGACCTAGCAAGGCGCCGTATTCAATTGATAATTAATATTATGAAGCATGTACCGTAACGAGAGATGTTCTACAATTGTGGATTAAAGTTAAGAATTATATCAACTACGTACTTTATTTGCAATTCTCAAGATATTGTCCTGTTCCAGACCTCACGCCAGTCAGCGTGTAATTAAACGCGTGCATTTCGGCCTCCTCTAGCAACAGTGTTGGCGCTTCTGCCAACACTACAGTAAATACAACTGTAAAGAACGATACGGAAAGAGGCGAATAATTCGAATCAACTTTGCATTGTGGGCTAAGGTATGTGGTTTGTTAGTTCAGGTCGTACTTCCATTATGTGAAAATTCAAGTTATGGCAAACAAAGACCTTTTTCTCTGAAGAAACGGTTTAGATATCTATTGAGTGCTTCTAGTCAGTGTTAGATTAACATAAAGAGTGGAGAGGTCAACACAATTCTTTTATAAGTAGGCAATCTCATTTGGCTACAAGACGTTCGTCTTCCGAACTGGCGAAAAGCTCGTCATTTAGCTACATTTCTAACGTCTTGAAGAAAATTATTGAACAGAGCAATGAGTAATACTTCCTACTTGGTCCGAGATCCCTAGATTTTGAGAAACTGTATGGCCTTGTTGTAACAATATCTGTCCTATGAGCCCTTGAGAATGTATGGTTAGTACACTGAAAAATATATGCGCCAGTGCCACAAGTTCCATTAGACCTTACTATGATGGTGGGAAATAGGGGTCAGGCAACTGTATATCTCATCACTAAAACTACTCTCACCCGTCCAGTCGTAGACGAAGTTTCTCGACCTTTAATGTTGAAGAACGAAAGAGGAATGCTTGTCACTGGAACATATCAGAACCATCGACGTTCCGCTGCCACACATTTGTGTGTGTGTGTGTGTGTGTGTGTGTGTGTGTGTGTGTGTGTGTGTGTGTGTGTGTGAAATCTTATGGGACTTAGCTGCTAAGGTCATCAGTCCCTAAGCTTACACACTACTCAAACTATACTATCCTAAGGACAACCACACACACCCATGCCCGAGGGAGGACTTGAACCTCCGCCGGGACCAGGCGGAAAGTCCATGACTGCAGTGTCACAGATTTGCAGTGGTTTGTAGAGTATTGATGTTGACAACGTACTGCTCATCTGCAGCGCACATAAATCTGAACAGCGAATGGAACAGCTTAATTTGGACGTTACATAATATGTCATTAATCGCTAGTGGCTAAAGAGGGATTATAATGTAATCTGTAATCGACGAGCAGGTACAGGCACCTTATTATATTTAAGAATACTGGTGTTTTGTTCGAATTGTGGCTGTCTATAGCAAAAATTTTAATTTAGCAAATGTGGCGTGAGGCTAATGTCAGTATACCTATGGTTCAGAAAAATTGACCAAGATGAATTTTCAAGGTGTATGCCACATATACATACTGGTCGTTTCTCTGCATTGAAAACTTCGTAGCCGGCTGGAGTGGCCGAGCGGTTCTAGGCGCTACAGTCTGGAACCGCGCGGCCGCTACGGTCGCAGGTTCGTATCCTGCCTCGGGCATGGATGTGTTCGATGTTCTTAGGTTAGTTAGGTTTAATTAGTTCTAAGTTCTAAGGGACTGATGACCTCAGAAGTTAAGAGCCATTTGAACCATTTTTGAAAACTTCGTGTCGAAATGTGATTGTCTCAAAAATATTTGCCCGCATGGCATTAATCAATGGAATTCTTCAAAGTAAATTAAATTTCTGTTGTAATAATCACCTACGCCAATAATCATGTGCTAATCTGATGCGACGGGGTCTATACGCTTCACAAGATCTGTAATACGGGATTTCCAATTCTGGTTGATATCGACATACACATGGAGTTCTGAATGTTACCTATTACATACCTCCTTTGAGCTGTCCATTTCTGTTACTGATGAGAATATGTTTTAGTATATGCAGCATAACTGGCACGCCATTCTTTCTAAATGGTTGGCTGTTAACAGAAACATGAAATACGTGATTTCCTGATGGTGCATTTTACATGAACTTGATTGTGATATCATCGTAGTGATCAAGTTGATGCAGTGGTAAGACACAGGATCTTCAGTCCAGAGGTCCGCCGTTCATGGCCCTGTGTTTCGAGTCGCTGTCTCTAAGCCGCGGGGTTCTAGCTTTGATGCTCGGCCAGGTCAGAGATTTCCTTCGCTCAGGTCTGGATGCTTGTGATGTCCCAATCAAGTAAAGACTTACACCAGGTGACCGAACAACCCCAGATGGTATCTCCCGACCAGTAATACTGTATGATCGTTTCATTTCACTTTGCATTCCAGAGAACGGTGGTTAAACCACTGATTCGATAATCCAAATTCAGATTTTACGTGCTTTCCATAAACTGATTAACCCAGATGCCCGGATGACTGCTTCGGAAGGTAGACTTTCCTTCCCCATTCCTTCTCAACTGGTGTTTACACTGTCTATAATGATCTCGATGCGCGGGGTAACACCCTAATCTTCGTTATTGGTTGTGGACCGTCACATATTGTTCGGTTTCGGTTCTGTTTCGGTTACTTAGTGGTTCACTGCTTGAGCTTGGTACTTTCGCTGGGTGTGGAAAGTGGTTGGATTTTGAAACACGTATGTTGTGTGGCGGCGATGGCGAGGCATTGCAGAGTCTCTGACCAGAGAGCTATTTGTCGTTCCTAGTCTGCGCTTGACCGCGAGAGAGTTGCAGTCGAGTTAAGAGAGAGTTCAGTTCAGTTGCGAGTTAGAGTTCGAGAGTAGTAGCGCATGCGAGATGACAGTCTGTAGTAGTAGCGCTCGAGAGATAGTCGCAGTTGTGTGTGAGGAGTCGGCCGGCGTCGACATAGCACTCTGGTCAAGATTCAGGACGAGGTATATTTTTAAATAAGGTAGTGAAGCAGCATTGCGCACATTTGATAATTTAATGTAAATTAACTGTAACTAATTTGTTCAAGAATTGCCCCAATAATAATTTTGTTTTTAAACCAACCATTTTAACAAAGAATCCCTTTTTGAAAGAATATTTGCCTTACATTTCCATAAAGAATAGTTCCCTTTAACTTCAAAAAAATATATATTTTGCGGTGCATTTCCTCCAAGCTATGGCGAAAAATTAAGAGCAGATGCAGTTTTACTGAGGTAAGAATTTGAGTTTAATCAGGGCCTAAGATCGACATTTCGGTCTATTTGCGTATTCATTATCATTGAATTGTGTTACATTTTTTTGTGGGCAGCGTATACCTGGGTCAGATTGCAAATTTTTTATTTAATTATCATTGTCATTAAATTTAATTGGTGGGAGGTTACATTAGGTTGTATTCTCGTTAACATTCAATTATTGTGTTCAAAATTTCTCTGGGGAGGTTACACTTAGCTCTATGTCCATTTACATTTGAGTATTATCATTCGAAATTTTGTGGGGATGTTACAATTTCTCTCAGGATGCGAGTGAGGCTGGGCGCTCGGCAGTCCACCACTGGGTCTGGAGAAGGCCTTCACCATGACTCAAAAGCAGGGAACGGCAGTAACCGCTGTGATGAGTTCCTGGCGCTAATCCGCTTGCTAGAGTCACATTGTCGCCGGACACCACAGAGTTCACCCATGCGTCCTTGTGCGTGAATTTTGCCTTTCTGTCTACATATTGAAAGGTGCCGCTTATCGTCGCTGTCCTGGCATAGGAATCATCGTTGCTCCCCCCCGAAAAATTACAGAATTTTCAATTAAGGTATCGACCCCTGCCACTAGACTTGGTGTGGCCATTGCTAACAAATTCCGAAAATTAGTTTTAATACGTGTTCCACTACGGATTCAGTGGGAAGTTTCGGTTGAGTTCCCCTGTCCACTTGTCATACTGCTAGCAGCATTCATTTTTCCTCTCCAAGTCGACCACGGCAATTGGGCTGTATTGTATTTTGGGTAGTCGCCTCCCGGCTCTCGTCTCGCCCAGATTGGGGCCCATTTGCTGTACTTGGGAGCTGCAAGTTTCGCTCAAGCTGTAGCACAATTCAGCTTCTAAACAGCTCGTATTTAACTAACTCTCATATGCACAAAGTGTCATACTCAGCGTTTGTCTTACTTATCGCGAAATGGCTAGCTGCTCAGATGTGGAAGTCTTATTCGCTTCACTGCCTCCAGTCTTACAATAAGGCGCAAGTCCCATTTTGGTTAGCATCATTTTATTTCAGTCTACTGCATTCTCGTAAGAACATTGTTCTATATAGTTATTGTCAATTATTCATTCGATTATGAAAAACAAAAATCTTTTTACCATAATCTAGGCTTCCATTTTGAGATCACTAAATTCCTATAACTTCGCCATAGATACACAACCTTCAAACAATAAATACACTGAATCACCAATGAATGGTATAGGCACGCGTATTCAAATACGTAGATATGTAGACAGGCAGAATACGGCGCTGCGGTCGGAAACGCCTTTGTAAGACAAGTGACTGGCGCAGCTGTTAGATCAGTTACTGATAATACAATGGCAGGTTATCAAGATTTAAGTGAGTGTTACGGTCGGCGCACGAGCGATGGGACACAGTATCTCAGAGGTGGCGATTAAGTGGAGATTTTCCGGTACGACCCTTTCACCAGCGTACCGTGAATATCAGGAATCCGGTAAAACATCAAATCTCCGACATCGCTGTTGGCGGAAAAAGATCCTAGAAGTACGTGACGAACGACAACTGAGGAGAATCGTTCAACGTGACAGAAGAGCAATCCTTCCGCAAATTATTGCAGATTTCAGTGGTGGGCCATCAACAAGTGTCAGCGTGCGAGACATTCAACGAAACGTCATCGATATTTGCTTTCGAAGCCGAAGGCCCACTCATGTACCCTTTATGACTGCACGACACAAAGCCTTACGCCCCGCATGGGCCCGACAACACCGACACTGCACTGTTGATGACAGGAAACATGTTGCCTGGTCGGACGACTCTCGTTTCAAATTTGATCGAACGGATGGACGTGTACAGGTATGGAATGAACCTCATGAATCCATTGACCCTGCACTTCAACAGGGGACTGTTCAAGCTGGTGGAGGCTCTGTAATGGTGTGGGGGTTGTGCAGTTGGAGTGGTATGGGGCCTCTGATACGTCTAGATACGACTCTAACAGTTGACATGTACGTAAGCATTCTGTATGATCACCTGCATCAGTTCATGTCCATTGTGCATTGCGACGGACTTGGGCAATTCCAGCAGCACAATGCGACACCCCACACGTCCAGAATTGCTAGAGAGTGGCCCCAGGAACACTCTTCTGAGTTTAAACTTCCGCTGGCCTCTAAACTCTCCAGACATGAACATTATTGAGTGTATCTGGGATGCGTTGCAACTTGCTATTTAGAAGAGCTCTCCATCCTATCGTACTATTACGGATTTATGGACAGATGTGCAGGACTCAGGGCGTCAGAGTCCTCCAGCACTACTTCAGATAGTAGTCTAGTCCATGCCACGTCATGCTGCGGCACTTCTGCGTGTCCGCGGGGTCTCTACATGATATTATACAGCTATATCAGTTTCTTTGGTTCTTCCGTGCATAACTAAGTGTATTTTCAGGGTGTTCCTTCATTGTGATTAGATTCCATTGTCACCGTGGCGCAGAGATGATAATGAGTGTCTGACGCTCACAATTTATAGCAAGATTGATTTGTGCAAGAGTTATTTAGCTTAATTTCAGCCACTCACAGCTCCGTTGTTGCGATACTATTCGTGTCGGTTGCGTTATGTCATCCACGAAGGAGCATTTGCATGTCTTGCGCTTGATTTACGCACACATACAAAAATAAATAGCTAATTCTTGGTTGTTGTTTGAGTGGTGATAGTCCTTCATAACTTGCAGCACTTCGTACAAAAGGTCGATGCCCGTGACGGGATACACAACCATTTGCGAAACACTCCGTCAGACATTTGCACCAAGAGTTGCATGTTACTGAAGGTGTCCGAGCTGATGGTTGCAAACTGTTGAACAATAAAGATTATCCCAGCTGAAGATTCTGTTCGAGTTTTTGTGATTTTTCAAATAAGAATTACTTCTTTATTCTTATACGATGGGAGATAATTTACACGTGAAAAGTGTAGTAGTGGATCCAGTATCGAACCTTGTGACACAGCAGTTTGTATCTCCAAGACATATCCCAGTCTGAACTCGAGCTTAATAAGTATGTGATGAGTATCTTTTTTTCCCCTCTCGCATCTGACCTTTCCTCTGCCTAGCCGGCAGCCTGACACGCAACTCGACCTCTTCCCTGCCGTTGATCACTCCTCATGAAACATCCACGCCCGTCACGCCAGTCTCCAGGGACTCTCGTCATGACACGAACTCGGCTTCGGCTTATGTAAGTTCCCAACCCTGGCAGCCGAAAAGCACTTCTGCCTAAATGTCAACTTTGTTTTCTTCCACTGCTATGCTCTACTAACAGTGGGCACTGATTTTATTTTGCATACAGATGCTAAATGTTTTTGAAAGTGAAATATAGCGTACTGTTGTAATAATCTCACATGTTCTTGAGCAGAAATGTGACGTTGATTTCCGCTGACCCCTTCGGAATTTAGTACTCTGTGGGAACAAGCAGGTCAGCGTGAGTGCGGTAGATGGGTCGCTCTGCGTGCAGTGATGTAGGAATCAAAACATTTAACCAAAACTGAAATACACAATACTAATGTCCCACAAAATAATTTATTTTATATTTCGTTATGCTAGGCCATCCTGAGACTACATAGGAATAAGCAGGTGCTCCACACAACATCAGCGAGAGTTTATAACTGTAAAAAGATTGTTTTCCTAAGTTATGTAACCTTTTTCGTGTATATATGCGCACGAAAAATACAAGCAGATTGAAATACAAGCAGCACCTACGAACAAATAACCGTTATACTACATTATATTCAAAGATAAAAAGTATAGTATATGAAGGTCAAAGCAATGCTCAAGTGACTATTGGCACAGACTACTACGTTGTTTGGACAAAATTGCTGGTGAGTTTGGAGAACACACAAAAATGGGGTGGGAAGGCAAGATAGGAAATGAAGTCACGGGGAATGTGGATGGGAAAAAGCTATACGGTACTTATAACTTGCATATTATCTTGTGGTGAGAAAATTATTAACTGGCTGCTGCTATTCTAGCAAGGGTTTCTGTGATTAGAGTGTATTACTGGCCAGAATTTCAATTGATGTTAGTTTTGTGCCTCAATTGCGCTGTGAATAACGCATTTAACATCATAAGAAAGATATTCATTCAGAGGACGTTCAGAAAACGTGCAATCTTTCTTTTTCAGTCTCTTTTATTGTCGTTTCGCCTATTTTCAAAGACATCAACCACTAAAACTTGTTCTGTTCTCTTCATGACCAGCACGTGGTGCTGTATTGCGGAACTCACGTCTTCTTGAGCTATTCGTTTTCTTGTTGGTAATTATAGAATGGAACTAAAACCATAATTTGGTCGAACTGCGGGTTTGTAATTAGTTGACTATGTCGGCTTCTGAACGTGAAACGTAACGTGTTTAACAGTCGGTTGGAAAGTCAACGCGCATTTGGGTCCTTGTGAACAACTTTGTTTATTGCATTCTTTCTTGAGATCATCTTACAATTGCTTTCTGTTTCATGATTAGTGTATAACTTTGTGCAGTTTATGACTCAGTAACACGTGGCCACGCTATCGGCCACGTATACCTACGTTAACATTTGTAGTTGAAACGATCATTATTTTGCTGTTCTTTTCACCTCAGTACACAAATTCAGTCAAAGTGCTTGCTAATTTTTTTGGGCATCCGGGCATAGTTCCCCACAATTCTCGCCTTGTCATTCCAATCTCCTCTTCCTGTCACATGTTAAGCTGCGTACATTTTACGTATTGTTTGATGAATATATATTCTTTCAGCGTGTAAGATGTGTTGTCACTGTGCGTGGCTACAAGATTTGGGACATACACTTAGATCATCTGTTGTGAAGAATCACAGGTTTAGCATGGAAGTCGTCTGTTTCCTGGCATAATTCAATCACTCACATCATATGAAAGATGAAACACGTTTTCAAAGAATAAGATTACTGGAATTACATGATGTTTACTTCAAGTCAGAGCTAGGCCTACAGTACAGGTATAGGATTAAATTTGCTATATGAAGTAGTCTTCTCAGACTTCAGTTTCAATCATAAATATTGTAACCTCCTAACAGATAAATTCCGTAACCTCCCAATAAAAATGTGACTAGCCTCCCAATAAAAATGTTACTCACATATAACCTTTCAAAAGAAATCTCGTAATGTAACCTTTCATTAATTAACTGACTGTGAATCTAAACTGGTAAATCTGGACGTCAGCAGTGCTGCGTCATGGCCCTGAAAAATCATTCTCAATACACTGAAAATTCATACCTCAACGATGTCGCCGGTTAACGTGTATATATCTGCTGCTACAAGAAATTTTTCTGGCACAGCGCAGTGCAATGATGGCCACTAGATTTTGTTATGTACTAAAAGGAATTGATTTTCTTTACGATAATCGGTTTCAGTATGGACAGGAGAAATCTTTAAATTCAGATGAATGACTGTCGAAAGTTATCTTTATATGAAAGGTTATTATTGAAAGATTTTTGGAAACACTTACATGGGGTTTTGATATAACATAACTACAAAAATCAGTTGTAGCAATTAACATATGCGCGCGGCAATAAAGAACGATAATATTTTGCCTTTACCTTATACTACATCGCTCAGCACCGCCATCGTTCTCCAAGATCGGCCTTGGTAATTCCATAACTCTACTGCTCTTCTCGAGCTACAAAACGCCACTACTGGACTGCATTGCCCGCATTCCAGGACACAAGCGCTCTCTGTGAGCTATACAACTCGACAGCTGCTCTCTACGAGCGACTTGACCCAACCGCCCGACTACGAGCTACCACTATTACTACTACTACTACTACTACTACTACTACTACAACTACCGCTGCCGACACTGCTCTCTGGTCTGCGATTCTATTGTAGCTTACATATCGCAGGCAGCGCGTGAGCAATCCATCGAAGTTACGTTTGCTCGAGTGCGATAGCAATACAGTCTTTAGTCATGGACGTCTTACACTATATCTTTTCGTGTGAAACGTACTCGAAATCTCTAACAAATTTGAAGAATTTCATGTTACCAGTATAAGCTGCTTCAAGCGATTAATGTTTTATTGCAGGGAATAGACCTGATAACGTACCGTATAATTGTGACAAACATGTGTTCTTGTGTTGAAATAAGTTCTCTTGAGCAAGAGAAATGTTAACCTGGCTGATTTTGAGTCGGTTTACGTGCTGTCTATTCATTATACGAGGGCAGTTCAATAAGTAATGCAACACATTTTTTTTCTGAAACAGGGGTTGTTTTATTCAGCATTGAAATACACCAGGTTATTCCCCAATCTTTTAGCTACACAACACTATTTTTCAACGTAATCTCCATTCGATGCTACGGCCTTACGCCACCTTGAAATGAGGGGCTGTATGCCTGCACGGTACCATTCGACTGGTCGATGTCGGAGCCAACGTCATACTGCATCAATAACTTCTTCATCCGCGTAGTGCCTCCCACGGATTGCGTCCTTCATTGGGCCAAACATATGGAAAACCGACGGTTCGAGATCGGGGCTGTAGGGTGCATGAGGAAGAATAGTCCACTGAAGTTTTGTGAGCTCCTCTCGGGTGCGAAGACTTGTGTGAGGTCTTGCGTTGTCATGAAGAAGGAGAAGTTCGTTCAGATTTTTGTGCCTACAAACACGCTGAAGTCGTTTCTTCAATTTCTGAAGAGTAGCACAATACACTTCAGAGTTGATCGTTTGACCATGGGGAAGGACATCGAACAGAATAGCCCCTTCAGCGTCCCAGAAGACTGTAACCATGACTTTACCGGCTGAGGGTATGGCTTTAAACTTTTTCTTGGTAGGGGAGTGGGTGTGGCGCCACTCCATTGATTGCCGTTTTGTTTCAGGTTCGAAGTGATGAACCCATGTTTCATCGCCTGTAACAATCTTTGACAAGAAATTGTCACCCTCAGCCACATGACGAGCAAGCAATTCCGCACAGATGGTTCTCCTTTGCTCTTTATGGTGTTCGGTTAGACAACGAGGGACCCAGCGGGAACAAACCTTTGAATATCCCAACTGGTGAACAATTGTGACAGCACTACCAACAGAGATGTCAAGTTGAGCACTGAGTTGTTTGATGGTGATCCGTCGATCATCTCGAACGAGTGTGTTCGCACGCTCCGCCATTGCAGGAGTCACAGCTGTGCACGGCCGGCCCGCACGCGGGAGATCAGACAGTCTTCCTTGAGCTTGCGGCGATGATGGCACACGCTTTGCCCAACGACTCACCGTGCTTTTGTCCATTGCCAGATCACCGTAGACATTCTGCAAGCGCCTATGAATATCTGAGATGCCCTGGTTTTCCGCCAAAAGAAACTCGATCACTGCCCGTTGTTTGCAACGCACATCCGTTACAGACGCCATTTTAACAGCTCCGTACAGCGCTGCCACCTGTCGGAAGTCAATGAAACTATACGAGACGAAGCGGGAATGTTTGAAAATATTCCACAAGAAATTTCCGGTTTTTTCAACCAAAATTGGCCGAGAAAAGAAATGTGTTGCATTACTTATTGAACTGCCCTCGTATGTAAATTGAAGGTGGAGGGGCATAAACGAAAGGGAAGGGATTACTCATAGCAGTTGCAACGGGACATCACGCGGAATCAGCGGCGATGAGTGAAAATGTGTACCGGATAGGAATTCGAGCCCCGGGTCTCCTGCTTACCGTGCAGGTACGTTAATCACTGTGACGCCCGGGACACAGTGTTATCGCAACTGCTCGGCTTATCTCGGCACGCCTCACTGCCGACCCACATTCCCAACGAGCACCACCTATCCGCATACCCTGTTCGTATCCCACATACTCGCACCTCTGAGATTCCCGCAGGACGTCGGACGCACATGTGGATCCGCAGCGAAGATGGTTGATCTACTGCCCACCAAGACGAATCAATTATATCAATGCGTGGTTTGTGTTCTTTCGGACATTTCCGAAAGAACAGACTCCACGCATTCATAGGACTAACCTGTTCAGACGAGATGGTTTTTATAACTTATTTTAGGTCGAATAGAAAATGGTATATCCTACAGAATTACTGGTCGGTAAAACATTACAGCAACTTGCGGTGGTAACACGAGTTTCTTCATAAATAAATAATGACAAACTGATACACTACTAGCCATTACAATGTAACACCAAGAAAAAATGCAGATGATAACCGGGTATTCATTGGACAAATATATTATACTAGAACTGACATGTGATTACCTTTTCACGCAATTTGGGTCCATAGATCCTCAGAAATCAGTACCCTGAACAACCACCTCTGGCCGTAATAACGGCCTAGATACGCCTGGGCATTGAGTCAAACAGAGCTTGGATGGCGTGTACAGGTACAGCTGCCCATCTTCAACACGATACCACAGTTCATCAAGAGTGGTGACTGGTGTATTGTGACGAGCCAGTTGCTCGGCCACCATTGGCCAGACGTTTTCGATTGGTGAGAGATCTGGAGAATGTACTGGCCAGGGCAGCAGTCGAACATTTTCTGTATCCAGAAAGGCCCGTACAGGACCTACAACATGCGGTCGTGCATTATCCTGCTGAAATGTAGGGTTTCGCAGGGATCGAATGAAGGGTAGAGCCACGGGTCGTAACACATCTGAAATCTAACGTCCACTGTTCAAAGTGCCGTCAATGCGAACAAGAGGTGACCGAGAACTGTAACAAATGGCACCCCATACCATCACGCCGGCTTATACGCCAGTATGGCGATGACGAATGCACGCTTCCAATGTGCGTTTACTGCAATGTCGCTAAACACGGGTGCGACCATCATGATGCTGTAAACAGAACCTGGATTCATCCGAAAAATGACGTTTTGCCATTCGTGCACTCAGGTTCGTCGTTGAATACACCATCTCAGGCGCTGCTGTCTGTGATGCAGCGTCAAAGGTAACCGCAGCCATGGTCTCATGGCTGATAGTCCATGCTGCTGCAAACGTCGTCGAACTGTTCGTGGTGATGGTTATTGTCTTGCAAACGTCCCCATCTGTTGACTCAGGGATCGAGACGTGGCTGCACGATCCGTTACAGCCGTGCGGATAAGATGCCTGTCACCTCGACTGCTAGTGATACGAGGCCGTTGGGATCCAGCACGGCGTTCCGTATTACCCTCCTGAACCCAGCGATTCCATATTCTCCTAACAGTCATTGGATCTCCACCAACGCAAGGAGCAATGTCGCGATACGATAAACCGCAATCGCGATAGGCTAAAATCCGACCTTTATCAAAGTCGTAAACGTGATGGTACGCATTTCTCCTCCTTACACGAGGCATCACAACAACGTTTCACCAGGCAACGCCGGTCACTGCTGTTTGTGTATGAGAAATCGGTTGGAAACTTTCCCCATGTGAGCACGTAGTAGGTGTCGCCACCGACGCCAACCGTGTGTGAATGCTCTGAAAAGCTTATCATTTGCATATCACAGCATGTTCTTCTTCCTGTCGGTTAAATTTCGCGTCTGTAGCACGTCACCTTAGTGGTGTACCAATTTTAATGGCCAGTAATGTAGAAACTTTCATCTTTCCTATCTTTTATCCAGTCTTACAAGCTATGCTGTTTTCATTATGTGGCAAATTTTCTTCTATCTACGCTGCCAGATACCCATTCTGTCGCCACAGCTGTCAGTTAAGGTAAAGGTGGGAAGTCGTGTGCGTCGCCAATCAGTGAAACTTGTAAACTTTGTTCTGCATGTTATTTTGTTTTAACTGTTATGTGTTTTGATTTCTGGGCCAGCGATTGACCACCGGCCTAGTATTTTCCTAAACGACTGTCGAGAACCATCAAAAACTCGTAAGCGGATAGCCAGTGTATCGGACCAGTGTTACTTAGTTCGACATACGGATTCGGTTCTTGTCACGCAAGATAGCACGCGGCGAATTAGGCGCTATACGAGCAGGTCGTAAACTCAAAGTCGAAAATAAATATTTATTTCTTAGATTGTAAACATTTTATACGAGTATAATTTTACATTTTTTATTAAAGACAAAAAAGGTTTTGCTTTACAACGTATTTCGATTTAAAAAAGCTTTCAAAATAGAAGTTTTACTGCCCATAACGCAGTTTTGTAGATATCCTGATTACTAGTTTCAGCAAAGTTATGTTGTCATCTTCAGATCTGTAAGTGTTACAAATATGTTGCAAAGTTTCCAATTATCATAGGTCTTTTTCTTAAAAAATAGAAAATAAGAAGTTCGCACGGTTTTACATACAATCTGACAAGTGAATTGAGTTATTTTTCCGTCTTCAGAACGGTAAGTGTTACAGATATATTGCAGAGTTTACAGTTATCATACGTTATTTCGAAAAAAATAGAAAATAAGAAGTTAACACGGTTTTACATACCATCTGACAAGTGAATAGTACAGTCCCTGCTTGTGGTACATTGCTATCTGGCCAATGAAAACAGGGAGGTAAACTGTGAAATTAAAAATATTACTTAAAAAGGGGACTAAAAGGTTTATTGTGACTCCACCAGCATAGACAAAAGTAATGTTTACCTCAGGACACTTCCATGCAACAGTTAAGTACACTAAAGTAAAATCTTTAACTGTATCAGCAAGACATAGAGGTGTCAGATGTATCAGATAGAGCACATCCACTGAGGTCTGATGTGTGTATGTTTATAACCGGCTCTGTACTGCCGGAAAGTTGTCAAATGAACTACATAGTACTACAGACTACCACCAAGTTGCAGCGGTCTCGTACATAACAACATGTAATGTCGGCACAATGTTAATTTATATACATATTACAGCACTTTCTTTATCTCAACAACAAGTCTACAAAGTTATTTCAACGTTATAGAGCATGCAGTAATTTTTTTGCGATCATATCGATTGAAAAATACCATAACATTGACAACTGGCACAGAGGTTAGAGCTATGATTATCAGTGGTCTACATTTTATACCAGATGCAACAAGACAGTAACAGTAACAACAAACCAGTGTTAGACAATGTGGAAAGATTCTTAATGAATGTATTAAAGCAGTTAACATCTTTATAACGTGAGCTGTGGTAAAACACGTTATATATCAGAAAAGTCTCAACTGGGCTATTTCAATTTTCGAATTTACCTAAAAAGCTGAGTAAAAAATTAGTTATTACACTCTATGAAATAGATTTAAAATTTTCCAATGTTGCTTACACACTAAGCAGAAAGTTGGCTAAAACGCAAAAATTACCAGGTACATAACAAAGACAAAAATCAAACATTACGTGCATCATAAAAATGCGGATATAATCTATATACGAAATAGGTTTTCATGCTAAAAATCAGGTATGACGTATAAGAACTTGATAAATAACCCAAAGTCTAGGTAGCAGCGCAATGGACGTAACGATAAGGTCTAGGCTACGAATGTGGATAATAATATGTATCAACGACGATCCGGGCAATACCACTTTTGTTTTGGAATCTCTCTTACGTTGGTATAGAGATCACTATCCTCCTGACAAAGTGTTTTGATGTCTTACCTATTATCCTACATTGTTGTCGCTCATAAAAAAAATGGTTCAAATGGCTCTGAGCACTATGTGACTCAACTGCTGTGGTCATAAGTCCCCTAGAACTTAGAACTACTTAAACCTAACTAACCTAAGGACATCACACACATCCATGCCCGAGGCAGGATTCGAATCTGCGACCGCAGCGGTCGTGCGGTTCCAGACTGTGGCGCCTTTAACCGCTCGGCCACTGCGGCCGGCTGTCGCTCATATTCCAAAATGAATCGCAGCGCTTTAGAGACTTTCCTATGCTTTCCGCATACGCAGTGCGCCAAGTTGTTGAACCTGTAAATAAACGTCCACTCGAAAAATGGCTGAGTTTGGGAAATATATGATACTCACTCGAGGCCAGGTTCGAATCATAAGGTGGATGTTCTGAATCTCCCTGCTTAAACTGCCGAAGCAAATCCTTCGTCAAGGCAGCAGAATGCAGGCAAACGTTCTCGCGAAGAAGCGCAGTGCTGCTGATCAACAATCCACGCCGTTTGTTTTGTTCGGCGTTGGGTAACCGGTAAGAGCTCTGAAATTAGGACGGTGCATATATGATCCCTCGTCTTTTCATAAATTCGATTGGTACAACGTTCTTTCGATTCCAAAACAATGTGGCCATAACCATTATTGTGTTGAAAATTTGTTTTGGCTACTTCTGGTTTCGTTGGAGATCGTTAATGACGCGATTCCATTGACTGCCGCTTCGTTGCAAGACTTCTGTATGAAACGCAGGTCTCGTCCCCCAATAACATCCTTGTCGTACCGCGTGAGAAAAGTCAGTACAATTTCAATTCGTTGTTTTCTGTGTTCGTCTTTCAAAAGTCGAGAAACCCACTTGGCACACATTTCTGTATAGCCTACGTCATCACTAACAATCTGCAAACGAACTGAAATTTCTCGGCCGGCCGTGGTGGCTGAGTGGTTCTAGGCGCTACAGTCTGGAACCGCGGGACCGCTACGGTCGCAGGTTCGAATCCTGCTTCGGGCATGAATGTGTGTGTGATGTCCTTTGGTTAGTTAGGTTTAAGTAGTTCTAAGTTCTAGGGGAATGATGACCTCAGAAGTTAAGTCCCATAGTGCTCAGAGCCATTTGAACCATTTTTGAAATTTCACGATGGTAGTGAAACATTTCAAAATCTATCTTATTGAATTTTATTGAATTTTTTCCTCAGTACTTGATTTGATTTCACCAGTCGCAGTGAAACGTCGGACTGATCGTTCTTCATCATGAATGTCCTTTCGTCCATCTCTCTCCAACTGAATATTCATTCTTCAAATTTCTATGAACTTCGATTATCTCTCTGTAAATTTCGATAGGCCAGTATTTTTTGTATTCAGAAACCGTACTACATGTATTACGCTTGGAGGGGTCACTGATTTTGTTACACATTTTAAAATCGCTCAAATAAACAGTAAACCAGTTCCCAGATATGTGAGTGGCTCTAAGACTTCTTAACTAGTAGAACCCAGTATGCTGTCCTCGACGCTGAGGGCTCATCAAAGACAAGGATATCGTCAGGAGTGGACCAGGGAAGCGTGACAGGACCGTGTTATTTTCTACGTACATAAACGATTTGCCATATGATGCTGGGGTGTACGGGAATGTGTCGAAGACGAGTGACTGTAGAGTGATAAAAGATGACGTAGACGTGTGATTGATGGCAGCTGGCTCTAAATGTAGAGAAACGTAAATTAATGCGTAAGAGTAGGAGAAACCAATCCATAATGTTCGGATACTGCATTATTAGTGTCCTGCTTGAAAAGTCATGTCGTTTAAATACCTGGAAGTAACGTTGCAAAGCGATATGAAATAGAACGAGCATTTGAGGTGTGTGGCAGAGAAGGCGAATGGTCGACTTCGGTTTATTGAGAAAATTCTCGGAAAGAGTGGTTCACCTGTAAAGAACACCACATATAAGACATTGGTAAGCCGTATTCTTGAGTACTGCTCGAGTGTTTGTAATCCGCACCACGTAGGATTAGAGGAAGACTCCGAAGAAATTCAGAGGCGGGCTGCTAGATTTGTTATCGGTAGGTTCGAACAACACGCAAGTGTTCCTGATTGTGAGATGCTTCGGGAACTCAAATGGGAATCCCTGGAGGGAAGGCGACGTTCTTTTATAGGAACATTATTGAGAAAATTTAGGGAACTGGCTGCTGAATCTGACTGCATAACGATCCTACTGCTGCCAACATACATTATGCGTACGGACCATGAAGAAAACATACGAGAGATGATGCCTCATACGGAGGTAGACAGACAGTCGTTTCCCACCCGCGCTCTATCTGCGAGTAGGAAAGGAGAGGAAACGACCAGTACGTAGATGTGGAAGTGGAACCAGTGTTCCTACTTGCTTTTAGCGTGATAGTGGTATAAATGATTACGAAAGTCTACGGTATGGCGGCAGGGGTACGCGGAGAATCGCACGGCTCGTCAGAGCAAAAAGTTCTTTACTGTAGCGGCGGACGGCAAGACAATGGGCTGTACTCATACGACTTGCAGGTGGCGCGCGTGACTCCTGGGAAGCCCACGTAACAACAAGCACACCCCACTGCGTATACGTATTGGCCACACAGCCAAGCTGGCGTGGAATTGTTGCGTCACCGAGATGGCGACCGCTTTAGTGTGCTTCCCCTGTAAAGCCGCCATCTGTCAATCCAAACCTTGTTGGGACTGCCTGCCTGAGGGTCAAGCCTCAGTTCTGATGTGTTGAGGGTCGAACTGAGGGTCTAGTAGCAGTTTAAGCTCGTAGTAACTAATCGAAGTGATGCATTACAATAATGAAAAATTGTTTCCTGGACTTTCCCAAACGGTCGGAATTTTCCTGATCTAATATTAGACAACCAACTAGGGCCATAATAGCCACAATTCTTCAGTTTTTCTGGTCTTTGATATGCAACTGATAAATGCACCAATCCATAATAGTGAGAGCCGACGATCTGACTGACCATGGGACATAACCCCTTGTTCCAATCCAGCAACAATGATATCAGTTCTCCATGTATCTACGGACATTGATTTTGAAGTGGAATGATGCACCGTCGAATCAAACGACATCCACTCACGGACAAAGTGCTGACAGCCTTCAGCAACACTCTCTAATAAACTCCAGGTTGTGACATAACTGTATTAAACTCCCTTCTCTTTTCATAAATCCAAGGTCAAATGCGACCACACAGTCCATTCCAAAGCGACTGCTGCAGATGAAATCTCGTTTGTAAACTATAATCTAAAACTCTACGTAATAAAAATTGGTACCGATATAACATAACAGACGCTTTCGACTACTACATAAAATACGATATTTGCAATGCATGCATCTCCGAAGGAACGTGCACTGTAGCGACTACAGGTATCATGAAATACATGGAATGTATTTGCAGTGATGAATATGGACAACCTTCAGCTGTGTAATAAAATGATGGCCAGACCCAGATTCGAGCCTAGATTTCCCGCTTGTCACGACCGTTCGCCTTAACCACTTCGGCTAGCCAAGCACGCTTCACGGCAAGACCCAAACTTCCATATGTCGTCTTTCATGTTTGTGTCTGGCCGTGAAGTGTGATCGGATAGTGGAAGTGGCTAACGACGACCACTCGCGACAAGCGGGAATTCCGCGTTCTTGTCCCAATCCAGTACAAATTTTTCGGTGACGCAACAATTCCACGCCAGCTTGGCTGTGTGGCCAATACGTATACGCAGTGGGGTGTGCTTGTTGTTACGTGGGCTTCCCAGGAGTCACGCGCGCCACCTGCAAGTCGTATGAGTACAGCCCATTGTCTTGCCGTCCGCCGCTACAGTAAAGAACTTTTTGCTCTGACGAGCCGTGCGATTCTCCGCGTACCCCTGCCGCCATACCGTAGACTTTCGTAATCATTTATACCACTATCACGCTAAAAGCAAGTAGGAACACTGGTTCCACTTCCACATCTACGTACTGGTCGTTTCCTCTCCTTTCCTACTCGCAGATAGAGCGCGGGTGGGAAACGACTGTCTGTCTACCTCCGTATGAGGCATCATCTCTCGTATGTTTTCTTCATGGTCCGTACGCATAATGTATGTTGGCAGCAGTAGGATCGTTATGCAGTCAGATTCAGCAGCCAGTTCATTGCATAGCTGAACGTTGTCCATATTCGCAGCTGCAAATGCGTTTCATGTACTGCACGAAACTGCTTGAAATTATCCGTCCCTTTCCCATAGCGATCACTTTACGTGACTGTAAGAGCTGTCTTCGTCTGGTTTAGTTTTCTAATTGAGTTTGTGTTTTAAAATATATACCCGGCTATGCTAACATGTGTCAGAAGTCAGAACCAACGTTCATTTGTACTGACAACAGTTCTATGGGGGATAGCTCCGACGAGCTAACACTGACAAAACTAATGCGAGAGCAATGTCAGACTTTACCAGAGGCTGGATTGGAAAGTTTCTGATCGTACTGAATATACCAGCGGCGCTCAATAAGTAAGGCAACTAATTTTTTCTCGGCCAATTTCGTTTGAAGAAATGGGGAAACTGTTGTGGGATATCGTGGAATATTCTAGCTTCTGCCCTGCAGTTTCATGAATTTCCAATACGTGGCGTCGTTACACGTTCCCTTCAAAAAATCGTTTGGGACGGAGGTGTGTTCCACCCTTAAAGCTGTCATTCAGTTGGCTGAAAACCGAAGCATCGCTGATACTTATAGACACTTGCTAAATGTCTTCTGGGTCCTGGCAGTGAACGAAAGCACGGTGAGTCGTTGGGCGAGGCGTGTGTCGTCATCGCAACAAGGTCGCGCAACCTGTCCGATCTGCCGCGTGCTCACTGGTCGCACACAGCTGACCCTTGCAATGTTGGAACGTGCAGACACTCTCATTGGAGGTGATGGACGGATCCAAATCAAACACCTCGCTACACAATTGAATGTCTCTATTGGTAGCGCTGACACACTCCCCACCAGTTAGGGTATTCAAAGTTTACTGCGAGAAAGGAAGAATGAATTGATTGATTGGTGTTAATAACGATCATCCTCCTTTATCTCCTGTGCATTACTGCACATGACGTGTCACTGAGCACATTTGTTCTGGGCATGCTGTACACGTGAGGCGCCTAGTTGTTTCTACGGCACTGTGTGGAATACGAAGGTTCTGTTATAGTTCGCTAACCTGCTGTCTTCAAGATGATGTCCCCAGCGCAGAGAACAGCACGCAGGTCGTAGGTTCTGCATCTTGAGGTTGAAGCTGACTTTTAGCGAGGTTCTGTTCTGAAATAATGTATCACTTCTTTGGGATGCCACTCGCCTGTTTTAATATAGCCACACGAGAAGACTACGTGATCTTAATACAACACCTTCTGATACAGCAAAGTACATGATCAGACACGATGTTTACGAAAATTTATCTTTACACTATTTGTGTCACGTGTCTGTGCCTCATGACTGCCGGAGTGAATCGTTTAATACTGAATACTGGCAAACACATCCTGCCACAGACAGCATGACTGTACATCTCGACTGCCTAATGCAGAGTGACGAAACACTTCGCGCGCCATATCAGGTTAGAAACAACATTTGCAGCAAAAGTCTCGTGAGGTTAAATCATTGTTTGGTATTAAATACAATTTTCAATGTAGCTAGTCCAAGTCTGTGTTCTGCAATTTTGTTTATTCGGCCCTCATGCTCCAGATAGCCGGTTTCCAGCGACTCACCACCCATCTGGAGTACGGAAAAAGAATGAAAAATCTCGAGGATCACACACATAAACATTGGTACTCGTAACACCAAAAGATGATTAAACCTCACGAAACTTGTGCTGCAAGTGTTGTTTATAATCTCAAAAACGAGAGAAAACACGAGAAAAAGTGACATAACAACATACTTGTAAGTACTAAACATCTATACATGGTGGTCCATTGATCGTGACTGGGCCAAATATCTCACGAAATAAGCGTCAAACGGAAAAACTGCAAATCACGAAACATGTCTAGCTAGAAGGGGGAAACCAGATGACGCGATTGTTGACCCGCTAGATGGCACTGCCATAGGTCAAACGGATATCAACTGCGTTGTTTTAAATAGGATCCCCCATTTTTTTTTACATATTCGTGTGGTACGTAAAGAAATATGAATGTTTTAGCTGGACCACTTATTTCGCTTTGTGATAGACGGCGCTGTAATACTCACAAACGTATAAGTACGTGGTATCACGTAACATTCTGCCAGTGCGCACGGTATTTGCTTCGTGATACATTACCCATGTTAAAATGTACCGTTTACCAATTGCGGAAAAGGTCAATATCGTGTTGATTTATGGCTATTGTGATCAAAATGCCCAACAGGCATGTGCTATGTATGCTGCTCGGTATCCTGGACGACATCATCCAAGTGTCCGGACCGTTCGCCGAATAGTTACGTTATTTAAGGAAACAGGAAGTGTTCAGCCACATGTGAAACGTCAACCACGACCTGCAACAAATGATGATGCCCAAGTAGCTGTTTTAGCTCCTGTCGCGGCTAATCTACACATCAGTAGTAGACAAATTGCGCGAGACTCGGGAATCTCAAAAACGTCGGTGTTGTGAATGCTACATCAACATCGACTGCACGCGTACCATGTTTCCATGCACCAGGAATTCCATGGCGACGACTTTGAACATCGTATACAGTTCTGCCACTGGGCACAGGAGAAATTCGGGACGATGACAGATTTTTTGCACGCGTTCTATTTAGCGACGAAGCGTCATTCACCAACAGTGGTAACGTAAACCGGCATAATATGCACTATTGGGTAACGGAAAATCCACGATGGCTGTGACAAGTGGAACATCAGCGACCTTGGCGGGTCAATGTATGGTGCGGCACTATCGGAAGAAGGATAATTGGCCCCCATTTTATCGATGGCAATCTAAATGGTGCAATGTATGCTGATTTCCTACGTAATGTTCTACCGAGTTACTACAAGATGTTTCACTGAATGACAGTGTGGTGATGTACTTCCAACATGATGGATGACCGGCACATTGCTCGCGTGCGGTTGAAGCGGTATTGAATAGCATATTTCATGACAGGTGGATTGGTTGTCGAAGCACCATACTATGACCCGCACGTTCACTGGATCCGACGTCCCCGGACTTCCTTCTGTGGGGAAAGTTGAAGGATATTTGCTATCGTGATCCACCGGCAAGGCCTGACATCATGCGTCATCGCATTGTCAATGCATATGCGAAAATTACGGAAGGGGAACTAATCGCTGTTGAGAGGAATGTCGTTACACATATTGCCAAACGCATTGAGGTTTATCGGACATCATTTTGAGCATTTGTTGCATTAATGTGGTATTTACAGGTAAACCCACTGTAACAGCATGTATAGATGTATAGTACTTACAAGTATGTTGTTATGTCACTTTTTCTCATGTTTTCTCTCGTTTTTGAGATTATAAACAACACTTGCACCATAAGATTCGTGAGGTTTAATCATCGTTTGGTGCTACGATTACCAATGTGGTGTTTATGTGTGTGATCCTAGAGTGTGTGTGTCGTGCGTATGTGTGTTAAAGCCACTGAAGACGCTTCATAAACAAAATAAGCGAAACGCGTATGGCAAAAAAACAAATTGCTTTTCATTTAGTTGCAGAGACGGAACATACCTACATGAACATGTATTGAACTGCGCAATGGTCACGTGACTGAATGGTTAAGATGCGTACATAGTCGTTTCTGGCGTTTTCGTTCGGTGATCAATCAGTGAGATTTGGGAGACCAGACCGCCGCAAGGCCTACCATAGCGCTCGTGGGTCAGTAAATTTCTGGTGGTCACGAGTAGAGCCATAGAATAGTGTCTTGGGAGTGAGTTCTCGACTCGTAATTCTATCGGTACTTAAGAGACGTTCGCGACTGTTTCTTTTGCGACCACAAGAACATTATCGTTGTTTAAATACTTTTAGGTAGCCGTGAACTTTAATAATTTTGCAGCATTTCATTTTTACAAACTTTATGGCATAATTGTTAGGTGTTCATCGCGATAGCATTGATGATTAACGAACTTCAGCTTTCACCGTGAATGTCGGTGACGTTTGACGCATACGACCTTTAATATTTTGGTACATTTTTCCATGGGTTAATGCACGGCTATATGTGCTTATTTGCGCTTGCAGCTGTGTGTAAATGTTCTGCATGCGGTATGTAACTGCATTTTCCAGCACTGGTTTAAATATTGTTCAACTGATTTATCAGCTTTATCTGTGTAAGGCCATCATATCTATATGCAGATTTCCGGAACAAACTTTTGACTCGAACGTTAAATAATCTGCTTTAGCCCACATTATTATTCTACAGGATCTCATTTAAAAGTTTCTCCCATGTTTTAATCACTGAATTTACCTATAACACATTTTATTTCGCTGATTTTTCTCTTCTAACAAAAGGTTTTAGGAATATTTGCGTCAGAATTTAGACCTGAAGACAACGGTGCACCGCTACTCCTCATTGATTTCAGCGAGCCATGCTGCATTTTTAGATCGTGCATTGCTCACATTAAACTGTCAGTGTCCTGTCGTGACTGAATTTATTCGGTCAGGGACCATATAAACAGTGATCACAAGAAACAATTGAAGTATTTCAATCGCAACACGAGATCAAACTACCTCGAGTCTAATAACTAGTTTTGCTTACAACATGATGTTTTCAGATGGTTCTAAGCACGATGGGACTTATCATCTGAGTTCATCAGTCTCCTAGAACTTAGAACTACTTAAAGCTAACTAACATAAGGACATCACACACATCCATGCCCGAGGCAGGATTCGAACCTGCGACCGTAGTAGCAGCGCGGTTCCGGACTGAAGCGCCTAAAACTGCTCAGCCACAGATGCCGGCATGATGTTTTAAATACTATTAATTAAAAACTCTCGTGATCCTCTGACTCGACAAAATCAAAATTCAGGTTCGTAATCGTTTGATCAAATGGAATCACTGTATGTTCAATACAACATTTGGTTTGAATTTTGTTTTGGAATTTTTCTAGTGATTTCTGTTTTTGTATCTTTTTGGTCCTTCCGCCTTCCTCCCAACCCATTTTAATCAATATATTGCAAAGACGATTCACATGTAAACAAAAAATGGTTCAAATGGCTCTGAGCACTATGCGACTTAACTTCTGAGGTCATCAGTCGCCTAGAACTTAGAACTAATTAAACCTAACTAACCTAAGGACATCACACACATCCATGCCCGAGGCAGGATTCGAACCTGCGACCGTAGCGGTCACGCGGTTCCAGACTGAAGCGCCTTTAACCGCACGGCCACACCGGCCGGCACATGTAAACAGAAACGCTAATTTGTAAGATATACCAACGTCATTTGGGTGGACTGAATTACGTGCATAATTGGCCATCAGCATAGTTAGATTAGTCTTAGTTTAATTCATAAGAAACGTCGTAATTTTGACGTAGGGCCTGTCTGACGTCATTGTAATGACGTCACAAGAAACCAGGACAAAAGAAGCCCAGGTGAAGACGGGTGCTAGTGGCTGTTGTAAGGCGAGACTGCACAATAAGGACCGGTGTTACAAGCAGGAGCTTTGACAGCTATAGGTGAACACGCTTGTCAAGATGGTGCTGTACTGTTTTTAGCTAGTGGCGAGGTGGCAACACTGATGCAGCAGGATATTTTAGTGCATTAACTTGTGTTATGGTTTTTACAGTAGTAATAAACAACCTGTACTCAGATTTTTTGTTTATTATTTATAAAGAAATTAAATGAACGACCTTCAAGCTGTCTGTCTGTCGTTCCACTCTGGAACGGCGCGCAGTAAAAACGAGCTGTTAAATTTTTCTGTGCGAGCCCTCATTTCTCTTAATTTATCATTTCTTCCTACGTAGTCGGGTGCCAACAGAATGTTTTCGCAATCGGAGGAGAAAATTGGTCATTGAAATTTCATAACAAGATCACTTCGCAACTAAAAACGCCTTTGTTTTAATGACTGCCACTCCAATTCATGTATCATTATCATGTCTGTGACACTATCTCCTCTATTTCATGATAATACAAAACTAGCTGCCCTTCTTTGTACTTTTTCGATGTCATCCGTCAGTCTCACCTGATGCGGATCCGACACCGCACAGCAATTCTCCAAATAGGGCGGACAAGCTTGGTGTCAGCAGTTTCTTTAGTAGACCTGCTGCACCTTCTAAGTGTTCTGCCAATGAATCGCAGTCTTTATATTGCTCTACCCACAGCATTATCTATGTGATCGTTCCAACTTAGGTTATTTGTAATTGTAATCTCTAAATATTTAGTTGAAATTACAACCTATAGATTTGTGTGACATATCGCGTAATCGAAATTTACCGGATTTCTTTTAGTACTCATGCGAATAACTTCACACTTTTCTATATTCAGGATCAATTGCCACTTTTCGCACAACGCAGATATCTTATCTAACTCATTTTGCAATTCGTTTTGTTCATCTGATGACTTTACAACGCGGTAAATGACACCATCAACTGCAAACAATCTAAGACGGCCACTGAGATTGTCCCCTATGTCGTTAATATAGATCAGAAACAATAGATGGCCTATAGCACTTCCTCGGCGAACCACGGATATTACTTCTGTTTTACTCAATGACTTTCCGTCTATTACTACGAACTCTGACCTTTCTGACAGGAAATCACGAATTCAGTCGAAAAATGAGGCGATATTCCATAGGAACGCAGTTTGGTTTGAAGACGCTTGTGAGGAACGGTGACGAAAGCCTTCTGGAAATCTAAAAATATGGAATCAATTTGACATTCCCTGTCGATAGCACTTATTACTTCATGAGTATAAAGAGCTAGTTGTGTTTCACAAGAACGATATTTTCTGAATCCTTGCTGACTATGCGTCAATAAATCGTTTTGTTCGAGGTAATTTCTAATGTTCGAACTCAGTATATGTTCCAAAACCCTACTGCAAATCGATGTTAGTAATATGGGCCTGGAATTCAGCAGATTAGTCGTGTTTCGCTTTCTGGAAATTATTACCTGAGGTACGGTCTTTTTTTGAGCGAGTGGTTGTATGTAATTGAAATATGGAGCTATTGTATCAGCATACTCGTAAAGGAACCTGACTGGTATACAATCTGGACCGCAGGCCTTACCTTTATTAAGTGATTTAAGCTGCTTTACTACAACGAGGATATCTACTTCTGTGTTTCTCATCTTGGCAGTTGATCTTGATTGGAATTCAGGAATATTTACGTCGTCTTCGTTGAAGGAGTTTGGAAAAACTGTGTTTATAAAAAAAAAAAGTTCAAATGTGTGTGAAATCTTATGGGACTTAACTGCTAAGGTCATCAGTCCATAAACTTACACACTACTTAAATTATCCTAAGGGCAAACACACACACACACACACACACACACACACACACACACACACACACACACACACACACACACCCATGCCCGAGGGAGGACTCGAACCTCCGCCGGGATCAGCCGCACAGCCCACGACTGCCGTGTTTGTATCTCAGGTTTAGTGGTAATGTTATCAGTGACTTCACCGTTGATATCGCGCAAATAATTATATCGCAAGACCTGTGGGTTTGCGATTCGAAGTTATTATTAGGGGCCCGTATTAATGCCATTTTCAATATGTAACATGCACCATTTACACGGAAACGATTCCAGCTCGCAGGCTGACAGAGTTGAAGATTTGAAACAAACGAGGAATAGGAATTTTTATGGATCATGACTTGACTATAGCACAGACTGAAAATTCCATCGGAGTCATAATACAAAATTGTAAACTGTAGGATGTTCGGCATCGCATTATTGCGTTGGATAATCCATCTGTAGAAAGGAACACTGGTTTCAAATGGTTCAGATGGCTCTGAGCACTATGGAACTTAACTTCTGAGGTCATCAGTGCCCTAGAACTTAGAACTACTTGAACCTAACTAACCTAAAGCCGTCGAACGTAAACGTTGAGCGTGCAAACTTCAACGTGCTGCTGAACGCTCAGGAACGATGTGACTTGTGCATACGGTACGTGGGCCACAACGTGGTATACGCGATCACAACGCACTCCAGCGACAGTTGAGGGATGTTTCTAGTTTGTAAATCACAATGTTTACTCAACAGGCGAGCGTAAGATTCCCACTTTAGCATATTTCTTACATCGTCCACGAAAAGGAAAGTACCATGTCCAATCAATAAGGACACAGGCTTATAAAAGTCCCATTACAAAGAGTGCGTTACAAATTTGGAATACTTCTCCGCATAAGATAAACATTATTTCATCGTTCCCACATTTTAGTAAAAGTCCAAGGTCAGTCTTACTTGATCACTGTTCCTAAACAGCAGCAGTATCTTTGCAACATGTGAATTACGAAGCATGAAAGAAGAAGGAGCAAAATATCTTTATACAAGTAGCGCAAGCTGTCCTTCCGATTAAGCCAATCGAACAAATTCACCCCTCAAAAAAAGCCGAACTTGTCTTTACATAACATCAAATATTATAGTTTATACTTATATTAAATTAATAATAAAGTATCAGAACCTAATAAAAACGCGAATGCTAGGAAAAAAAATTGGTTGTGTCAGGACGCGAACCACCGCCCGAACAAGAAAAACTCATAATAGAACGGTGCCGCTACTCATTACGCTAAACCATCATACCTTTCGTCTCAGATGATAGTATCTTACCGCTTGCTAAAATCTTAGTCGTAGATATGTTCCATCTGAAATTTAATTATAACAAATTGTACCAAGAACAATGCGTTTTGGGTGGATCTTCAGTGTGTCGCTGCCTTCAAATAGCCTACTCTCATTATACGCAAGTTACAATAATTCGTTTGCCACGAATATGTTGTTTCTCATTATTTTATTGGAACGAATGACACAGTTAACAACGGGTTTTGAAGTCATTCTCAATTTGCTAGTGTCCGGAACGGCATATATACCTATAGGCTTGAAATGAATGCCATAATGGCGCCTCACAACTCCGTACTGAAGGGTGACGGCGTGCGTGTGACGTAGGTGGCGTTGTGCCATCTCCTTGGTCAGCGCTCAGACGCACGCTCAGAATATCTGACATTGCAGATATTGCTCTGCACGTTCGGAAAGACTCCCGAGCGTGCTATTCCAAGCTGTGACGTCAGAAACTCGGCACGCTCAACGCTCGGATGCACGGTCCGTGTGCCGACGGCTTAAGGACATCATACACATCCATGGCTCAGGCAGGATTCGAACCTGAGACCGTAGCGGTTGCGCGGTCCCAGACTGTAGCGCCTACAACTGCTCGGCCTCCACGGCCGGCCACTGGTTTCAGAATTATTTTGCTCTATTCTTTGCAAACAATTTTATGTATCGTCTCGTCAAGATCTGGTGTTCTGCCGTTGGGCTGCGTTTTCCTAACACGGTATTTCGACGCCGTAACTCGAAGTCTTGATCAGATGTTGAAGACGCCAAACTAAGGCTCGAAATAATCTGTTTCGATGAAGCGGAACACCGGCAGAACACCTGATCTCAACGAGATGAGTTCGCAGTGATTAGTGGCTAGCGTTGGTGGCTGTGGGTCACGGGGTCCCGAGTTCGATTTCCGACCGGGTCGAGTATTTCCTCGCCCAGACTCTGGGTATTTGTGTTGTCCTCATCGTTTCACCATCATTCGGTAGAGTGGCGAGAACGGACATTGAAAAGATTGGGACTTTGTACAGGCGCTGATAACCGCGCATTTAAGTGCCTCACAAACCAAATGTCATCATCAACGAGATGACAACGAATCGCTGTGAAAGTCTAGGAGATTACAAGGTGAATCATCTAAAATCTGCACCGCAAATATTACGGAAATGGAGAGTTCTAGTAGCGTGCGGTTTTCGTAGAATAGATTGGCACTCAGAGACTCGTATGGTTAGCCAGTCAACAGATTGTAATAATACTTAGAAGATGTATTTTAGAAAGTGTATACTTCCTTGAAAGAAACAATGTCTATCGATGTTAACAAACTAAAAGTAGGGTAAATTAGAATGTCAGTGGTGTCTGTTGCAGGAGTCTAGTACGAGTCGTTCATGAGATATCGTATGTAGAATACCTGTGGTAGCACACATTACAGAAAAACACAAGTGCATTCTCTACTTACGCCGATTCTGACCAGTAACGAGACTATTGACCATCACAGGTTGTGTTCAAAATGACCACCGGCAGCGGCAAAACACGCTTCCGGTTTGGTATGGAACGACTGCTGTACATGTGCTAGCATTTCAGCGCAGATGGCAGAGTGGGCTGAAATAATAAGTCTTCGCATGTCATCGGGTATAGTTGGTAAGTACTTATAGACTGTGGTTCAATGGCTCTGAGCACTATGGGACTTAACTTCTGAGGTCATCAGTCCCCTAGAACTTAGAACTACTTAAGACTAACTCACCTAAGGACATTACACACATCCATCCCCGAGGCAGGATTGGAACCTGCGAGCGTAGCGGTCGCGCGGATCCAGACTGTAGCGCCTGGAACCGCTCGGCTACCCCGGCCGGCTATAAACTGTCTCTCTCAGCTTGCCACAGAGGAAACTGTCTACTGGCCTCAAGCCCTGGAAACATGCTGGCCAAAGTATAGGCCCTCTGCGTCCAATCCGACTATCTGGAAACAATTCGTGCAGACTCGGTGCAGTAATTTCTATGGGCTGGATAGCCATCTTGTTGGTTCCAGAGGTTCCTCCAAGTCTGCAGAGGAACGTTTTGCAGCATTCGTGGAAGATGGTCTGTTAAGAGGCTACGATGCTTGAGTGTGTTCAGTGTTCCGTCTATGAAAAACGGGCGTATGAGCTGATGGTCCACTATTCCACACCACAACTTTACAGTGGAAGGACGCTGACGTTCCACTTGCCGAAGCCAACGGGGGTTGTCAACAGTCCAGTAGTGCATGTTTCGGCGGTTTACCTGACCGTGGTTGGTAAATGTGGCTTCATCACCTACCAAGATACATGACACATCTGGAGTATCCTGTCTTAATAGCCACATGCAGAAGTTAAAACCATTATCAAATCGTTTCCATGCAGCTCTTAATGGAGAGAGAGGCGATAGGGATGAAACCTATGTCGATGGAGAATGCATGGGACATTTGCCTGACTCATACCACTTCCTCGTGTGATTGCGAGGGAGCTAACGTGTGGGTCAACTGCGACAGCAGTAAGAACATTAATTTCTTCTTCTTCTTATTCTGTCATCGTTTGTTTGCTTTCTGTCACGTCGTCTAGATGTTACACTACCACATTCACGTAACTGGTTGCAGAGGTTGATAAATAACTGCGGAGATCATTGACGTCAATTGGGATATCTTCCCACATATACTGTATAAGAACGAACTGCATTCTTCCGTACATTCCATACACCATGAGCATGTCTGCTTTTTTTGCATTGGTAAATGCCATCGTCCACTCACGACCTACTGTTTGAACTGACACACACTAACGGACAAGCAAATTTCAGTGTACTTAAGGAACACACAAGCTGCAAACTTATAACATCATATAGGGTGTTTCAAAAATGACCGGTATATTTGAAACGGCAATAAAAACTAAACGAGCAGCGATAGAAATACACCGTTTGTTGCAATATGCTTGGGACAACAGTACATTTTCAGGCGGACAAACATTCGAAATTACAGTAGTTACAATTTTCAACAACAGATGGCGCTGCAAGTGATGTGAAAGATATAGAAGACAACGCAGTCTGTGGGTGCGCCATTCTGTACGTCGTCTTTCTGCTGTAAGCGTGTGCTGTTCACAACGTGCAAGTGTGCTGTGGACAACATGGTTTATTCCTTAGAACAGAGGATTTTTCTGGTGTTGGAATTCCACCGCCTAGAACACAGTGTTGTTGCAACAAGACGAAGTTTTCAACGGAGGTTTAATGTAACCAAAGGACCGAAAAGCGATACAATAAAGGATCTGTTTGAAAAATTTCAACGGACTGGGAACGTGACGGATGAACGTGCTGGAAAGGTAGGGCGACCGCGTGCGGCAACCGCAGAGGGCAACGCGCAGCTAGTGCAGCAGGTGATCCAACAGCGGCCTCGGGTTTCCGTTCGCCGTGTTACAGCTGTGGTCCAAATGACGCCAACGTCCACGTATCGTCTCATGCGCCAGAGTTTACACCTCTATCCATACAAAATTCAAACGTGGCAACCCCTCAGCGCCGCTACCATTGCTGCACGAGAGACATTCGCTAACGATATAGTGCACAGGATTGATGACGGCGATATGCATGTGGGCAGCATTTGGTTTACTGACGAAGCTTATTTTTACCTGGACGGCTTCGTCAGTAAACAGAACTGGCGCATATGGGGAACCGAAAAGCCCCATGTTGCAGTCCCATCGTCCCTGCATCCTCAAAAAGTACTGGTCTGGGCCGCCATTTCTTCCAAAGGAATCATTGGCCCATTTTTCAGATCAGAAACGATTACTGCATCACGCTATCTGGACATTCTTCGTGAATTTGTGGCGGTACAAACTGCCTTAGACGACACTGCGAACACCTCGTGGTTTATGCAAGATTTCCTGAATGAATATTTCGATGATCGTGTGATTGCTTTGGGCTATCCGAAACATACAGGAGGCGGCGTGGATTGGCCTCCCTATTCGCCAGACATGAACCCCTGTGCCATCTTTCTGTGGGGACACTTGAAAGACCAGGTGTACCGCCAGAATCCAGAAACAATTGAACAGCTGAACCAGTACATCTCATCTGCATGTGAAGCCATTCCGCCAGACACGTTGTCAAAGGTTTCGGGTAATTTCATTCAGAGACTACGCCATATTATTGCTACGCATGGTTGATATGTGGAAAATATCCTACTATAGAGTTTCCCAGACCGTAGCGCCATCTGTTGGTGACAATTGTAACTACTGTAATTTCGAAAGTTTGTCTGCCTGAAAATGTACTGTTGTCCCAAGCATATTGCAACAAACGGTGTATTTCTATCGCTGCTCGTTTAGTTTTTATTTCAGTTTCAAATATACCGGTCATTTTTGAAACACCCTGTATCAAGGAACTATGTAGGTTGAATGGCAGAAACAACTGTCGATCCGGAAACTTTCCAAACTACGATATCTCCTATCCGACTCGCACTAGAATCCTGTGACAAACACCATTGACGTTTTAATTTACGCTACTTTTAGTATCCTAATGTCAACAGGCATTATTCCATTTAAAAAATGGTAGGTTTACACAAAAAGTGCGCTCTGTAAGTATCATTACAATCTGTTGATTGGCTATCAGCTACGAGCCCCTGAATATCAAACAATTCTGTGAAAACCGAGTATTGATAGCACTTCCCATTTCCACAGCATCACCCCGGTTCCCAGAACTCCTGAAGATAGAGGTTGACTGTGGATATTATATCACAGACACAGTCCCTTCAATTGTTCAGAGATGTCACTAAACCAGTCCAAAAGCATAAACAACCGTGCATGAGCAGAGGTTATTAGACGGAGGGAGTCCGACAGCTGATGAGTTCCAGTCATTCCACCAGGTAGGAGATACAAAGCTCGTGTTGTCTGTGGTTCAAACATGCCTAGACGGTCAATACCGCGGTTAGATCGCTTCCGAATTGTTACTTTGTGCCAGGATTGGCTCTCACCGAGGGAACTGTCCAGGCGTCTCGGAGTGAAACAAAGCGATGTTGTTCGGACATGGAGGAGATACAGAGAGACAGGAACTGTCGATGACATGCCTCGCTCAGGCCGCCCTAGCACACTACTGCAATGGATGACCGCTACCTACGGATTATGGCTCGGAGGAACCCGGACGGCAACGCCACCATGTTGATAATGCTTTTCGTGCAGCCACAGGACGTCTATTACAACTCAAACTGTGCACAATTTCACTCCCAACGACCATGGCGAGGTCTGTCTTTGCAACCACTGTACCACGCAGTGCGGTACAGATGGGCCCAACAACATGCCGAATGGACTGCTCAGGACTGGCATCACGTTCACTTCACCGATGAGTGTCGCATATGCCTTCAATCAGACAATCGTCGGAGACATGTTTGGAGCACCCCAGTCACACTGAACGCCTTAGACACTGCGTCCAGCGAGTGCAGCAAGATGAAGGTTCCCTGATGTGTTGGGGTGGCATTATGTGGGGCCGACGTACGCCGCTGGTGGTTTTGGAAGGCGCCTTAACGGCTGTACGATACGTGATTGCCATCCTCCTACCGATAACGCAACTATATCGCAGCATATTGGCGATGTATTTCGTATTCATAGACGACAATTCGCGCTCCATCGTGCACATCTTGTGAATGACTTCCTTCAGGATAACGACATCGCGCGACTAGAGTGGCCAGCATGTTCTCCACACATGAGCCTTATCGAACATGCCTCGGATAGACTGAAAACGGTTGTTTATGGATGACGTGACCCACCCACCACTCTGAGGGATCTACACGGAATCGCCGCTGATGAGTGGGACAATCTGGACCAAGAGCGCCTTGATGAACTTGTCGATAGTATGCCACGACGAATACAGGCATGCATCACTGCAAGAGGACGTGCTACTGGGTATTAGTGGTACAAGTGTGTACAGCAATCTGGAACATCGGCTCTGAAGGTCTCGCTTTAAGGTGATACCACAGGCAATGTGTGGTTTTCATGAGGAGTAAAAAGGGCGCCAGCCGAAGTGGCCGAGCGGTTCTAGGTGCTACAGTGTGGAACCGCGCGACCGCTACGGTCGCAGGTTCGAATCCTGCCGTGGGCATGGATGTTTGTGATGTCCTTAGGTTAGTTAGGTTTAAGTAGTTCTAAGTTCTAGGGGACTGATGACCTCAGAAGTTAAGTCCCATAGTGCTCAGAACCATTTTTTAGTAAAAAGGGCGGAAATGATGTTTATGATCTCTATTTCAATTTTCTGTAAAGGTCGGAACCCTCGGTACCGTGGTGATGCAAAACTTTTTTTTATATATTGTGGTTGTCACCTCTGCACCGCCGGTACTCTCCATACTGCTTACTTCGAACAGCTGAGGGATGATTATTGGTGACTCTTCTTTCGCTTCATCTGTAAACATAATATCATATTCTGCGGTGATAACAACAGGACCTTTCACTGTTTTCTGGAAATCGTCTTAAATGCTTAATTACTTAATGTCACTTTAGGCTCATAACATGAGTTTTATTCTCATGCAGTTCAGAACTTTTTTAAAAGCAAATGAAATTAAAGTTATTTCGAAGCCAACTAAAATGTTCCTTTTGAGTGATGTGAGACCTGTGACGTCACCGGGTAGGACGCTGCTTCTACTGTCGTAAAGATAACCCACAATGATGTCCTGTTTTACAATTTATGTTTCGGAAAATAGCTTACAAGTAGAGTATAGTAACACATTGTACAAATGCATCTATAAAAACTTCTAAGCAATTGTTTGTTAGTGTTCTAAGGAAGACAAGATGCGTGAAACGTCGTTGCAATTCGATCGTAGAGATCGAAATGGGGTAGTGGTCAGTATGTGTGTTTATTTCTGACAGGATCATTTTGATGTAAGTAAACGCTTCATGGACTCCAAATGCAATGTACTCGAGATCGATCCTCACTCGAAATATTGTTTTCTTTTGTTTTTCTGCTGCGTTCTTAAACTTTATATCACATTACATTTTAATATCTATTTTCATTTTTTAGCTTCATGTTACACCTGATCAATTTGAGATGAATCCCAAGAATGCTATTAAGAATCTGTTAGTATGGTGTCTGAAAACTGAGAAAAGAGATACCTGGGAAACAGTAATAGTTCCAGTAACAACCGCAACAGTTAACAATCAGAATTATTTTCTGAATGAAAAAGCTTCCGCCGTGTTTTATTGTGCAGGCCTTCACAAGTTATCCTGGAAAATATTTCCAGCACGGGCCGAGTAAATAACCCAGTTCCAGATGTCATCGTTTTTAAGGTAATTCTGCGCCTTATTACTGTGTCACAGTACTTCCGTCCCGATTGCGATGCAATGTAGTTTTCACGTTGCTTGTTTTCAGAACCTAAAAATCTGCATTGTTTTTGGAGAAAGGAGAAATTATTAACTCATCAACTTAGGAAAATTTCCACTATCAGCTTTCACAAAATTTTCTTTTCATTGTTACGTAAAAGTTGTAAACATGTTTTTCACAACTAAATAATTAAACTGTTTGCAAAAAAAGTGGAGAAAACACTAAATACCTTTGGCTAAGACTCTTATAACACACGTATAGCTTCATCATACTCCTAGCCTTCGACGTCACCAGAACGTCAGCCAATAACAAGAGTTTTTCTGATCACGCGACCAAATCTTCTGATTTAATCATTTCTTGGTCCTTATTTACATAAAAAAACATATTTTTGTAAGAATCTTGACCGATACTGCGGTTTGAATGTTATAACCATTCAGAATAACAATCCGATCGGTATTTTTAACACAAGAAAAAGCCTATTCTTTGTCGAGATCTCTGTGGCTTGACGAATCAGCTTCTAATGACTTTCTATCGATGGCGATGAATTCCTTCTAATTACGGTAACAACTGTTGTGAAAATATTCTTTATACATTCCTACGATTTTCGGACATTACTTCCTGCTACACTACACATTAAACGCAAGTCCTCAAGTTCCATCACATGGTGTTTGTACTAAGCAGTTCTTCCTTATGGAGTTCCATGTGCAATGCATCAAGATCTCCTCCATTTAGCGCAGGATGGTTTGAAGGAATAACAAACAAGCTTCTGGTTAATGGGCACAGCTTTTTGAGCTTTTCCAGAGATTTTACAACCATAAAGAAACGAAGAAAGATCTTTGTTCCGCAAGATTTACACAAGATCGTTGTTTCAGCTAAAGTCACGATCCCATTCCCTGTACTTCCAACGCAGCTGACTTGCTTGATTTTAAAGATGCTGCTGGAACATTATCAATGTAGGCGTCTAAGATCTGAAAATGCAGTATGATCGAAGTGTCTCATATTCATGCATACAAATACCTATTAAAACGTCTTACTCTGAAAAAGAAGAATATAAAACGATCGATTTACTCAAAAGAGGGAAAAAGAGGTTGATGAATGTCGTTCCGTACTTCACCTGAGACACCAGTCTCGTTTATCAGTTGCGAAACAGACAGACCAGTTAACGATGTTGCCATTTCTTCCTCAATAGCACAAGGATCTCTACAGTTAACATTGAAACACATGAGCCGAAGACTGGAGCAGTGTAAGAAACAGAAGGCAACACAGTGATTTCGTTATTCTTTTGTAAAAATTTTAAGACATGAGAAACGATTTTTTGTCTATAGTTTTACTAGTTAAATTGTTATTGCTGTATTTCTGTACTTATATTATCACAAATAAAACGTAGTGCGTCTTTATTAATATTATACGAAACAAAAAAATTTGTTTTTGGATCTTAGAACGTTCTTAATGATTTAATTATTTCCTAATTTGGATGATAATTTTTGCAGTGATGAGGTGATCAGCATTATTCACTGATACTAGAATACCTCGATTTTTGGATACAAATAAGTTATGAAAGCAAGAGATACACTATGTATTTATTTTCCTGACAAAGTGAGATTTGGGACTTCGAGCGGTTGACATTTCCACTCTTCATTTTTTTTTATTTCATAGGTAACTATGTAGTTAGATAAATGGAATTGCATGTTGTTGTTGTGGTCTTCAGTCCTGAGACTGGTTTGATGCAGCACTCCATGCTACTCTATCCTGTGCAAGCTTCATCATCTCCCAGTATCTACTGTAGCCTACATCCTTCTGAATCTGCATATTGTATTCATCTCTTTGACTCCCTCTACGATTTTTACCCTCCACGCTGCCCTCCAGTACTAAATTGGTGATCCCCTGATGCCCCAGAACATGTCCTACCAACCGATCCCTTCTTCTAGTCAGGTTGTGCCACAAACTGCTCTTCTCCCCAATTCTATTCAATACCTCACCATTAGTTATGTGATCTACCATCTAATCTTCAGCATTCTTCTATAGCACCACATTTCGAAAGCTTCTATTGTCTTCTTGTCTAAACTATTTATCGTCCATGTTTCACATCCATACATGGCTACACTCCATACAAATACTTTAGGAAACGACTTCCTGACACTTAAATCAATACTCGATGTTAACAAATTTCACTTCTTCAGAAACGCTTTCCTTGCCATTGCCAGTCTACATTTTATATCCTCTCTGCATCGACCATCGTCAGTTATTTTGCTCCCCAAATAGCAAAACTCCTTTACTACTTTAAGTGTCTTATTTCCTAATCTAATTCCCTCATCATCACCCGACTTACTTCGACTACATTCCATTATCCTCATTTTACTTCTGTTGATGTTCATCTTATATCCTCCTTTCAAGGCACTGTCCATTCCGTTCAACTGCTCTTCCAAGTCCTTTGCTGTCCCTGACAGCATTACAATGCCATCGGCGAACCTCAAAGTTTTTATTTCTTCTCCATGGATTTTAATACCTACTCCGAACTTTTCTTTTGTTTCCTTTACTGCTTGCCCAATATACAGATTTAATAGCATCGGGGAGAGGCTACAACCCTGTCTCACTCCTTTCCCAACCACTGCTTCCCTTTCATGCCCCTCAACTCTTATAACTGCCATTTGGTTTCTATACAAATTATATATAAGCCTTTCGCTCCCTGTATTTTACCCCTGTCACCTTCAGAATTTGAAAGAGAGTATTCCAATCAACATTGTCAAAAGCTTTCTCTAAGTCTACAAATGTTAGAAATGTAGGTTTGCCTTTGCTTAATCTTCTAAGATAAGTCGTAGGGTCAGTATTGCCTCATGTGTTCCAACATTTCTACGGAATCCAAACTGATCTTCCCCGAGGTCGGCTTCTACCAGTTTTCCCATTCGTCTGTAAAGAATTCGTGTTAGTATTTTGCAGCTGTGACTTATTAAACTGGTAGTTCGGTAATTTTCACATCTGTCAACACCTGCTTTCTTTGGGAATGGAAGTATTATATTCTTCTTGAAGTCTGAGGGAATTTCGCCTGTCTCATACATCTTGCTCACCAGATGGTAGAGTTTTGTCAGGACTGGCTCTCCCAAGGCTGTCAGTAGTCCTAATGGAATGCTGTCTACTCCCGGGGCCTTGTTTCGACTTAGGTCTTTCAGTGCTCTGTCAAACTCTTCACGCAGTATCATATCTCCCATTCCATCTTCATCTACCTCCTCTTCCATTTCCATAATATTGTCCTCAAGAACATCGCCTGTGTATAGACCCTCTATATACACCTTCCACCTTTCTGCTTTCCCTTCTTTGCTTAGAACTATGTTTCCATCTGAGCTCTTGATATTCATACAAGTGGTTCTCTTTTCTCCAAAGGTCTCTAATTTTCCTGTAGACAGTGTCTCTATCTTACTGCTCGTGAGATAAGCCTCTACATCCTTACATTTGTCCTCTAGCCATCCCTGCTTAGCTATTTTGCACTTCCTGTCGATCTCATTTTTGAGACGTTTGTATTTCTTTTTGCCTGCTTCACTTACTGCATTTTTGTATTTTCTCCTTCCATCAATTAAATTCAGTATCTCCTCCGTTACCCAAGGATTTCTACTAGCCCTCGTCTTTTTACATACTTGTTCCTCTGCTGGCTTCACTATTTCATTCCTCAAAGCTACCTATTCTTCTTCTACTGTATTTCTTTCCCCCATTTCTGTCAATTGTTCCCTTATGCTCTCCCTGAAACTCTCTACAACCTTTGGTTCTTTCAGTTTATCCAGGTCCCATCTCTTTAAATTCCCACCTTTTTGCAGTTTCTTCAGTTTTAATCTACAGTTCATAACCAATAGATTGTGGTCAGAGTCCACATCTGCCCCAGGAAATGTCTTACAGTTTAAAACCTGGTTCCTAAATCTCTGTCTTACCATTATGTAATCTATCTGAAACCTTTTAGTATCTCCAGGGTTGTTCCATGTACACAACCTTCTTTCATGATTCTTGAACCAAGTTAAGTTAAGTTATGCTCTGTGCAAAATTCTAGCAGGCGGCTTCCTCTTTCATTTCTTAGCCCCAGTCCCGCAGCATGCTATAGATAAATAAATTAAGTTCGTTGTGGATAAAAGTTAAAGATTTTATCGTGGCATGTTCTTCTTGCGTCAAGCAGCCGGTTACCAGTTTGACATATCTTTTAATCCACCAAAATTTCTTCTTCTGTAACGAGATAATGGACCATTTTTTGTGTAATCCTTTGTTCAATAAGGCTATTTTAGGTTTCCTTGAATAGATTTTTGGACTACATTATTACGTTGTCGTGGTAGGCTCCAATTAAATTAATCACAACAATAGTTATCTGCATCAAATTTTAGTTGTTAACATCAATTTTCAGTCTTAAAGATATAAATCAGAACGACTGATTCATAAACACCATCTTGCTTTCGGTTCCATGAATTACTATAAAAGTAAATGATCCGCTAATTTATGCGTTTCTTTCAGTACGTGCAAAATAATTAATTTTTCGTGACGTTCGGGGTAGATGAAATTCATATATTAGACTCGCTATAAACTTACCATGATTCATCAATAAATACGAGAATATCTACCTTTTGTACAGAATATCTTCATGAGTAACTGAACTGCAGACAGCTGCTGTGTTGGAGGTAGTGGCTGCTTGGCTTGTTGTTACCGAAGAATTTGTTAATGGGCGAAATAGTTTACGTTCAGCTCTCCGTCCTAGCGACGTTCTCCGCTCTCTTTATGTCTATAACTTGTCATCTCAGTACTTGTTCACCTACGAAGTATCTATCGCTTAACACTCTGCAATGCCGTTGGTTCTCACACCTGAAAAACCCAGTGGCAGTGTCCGACTCTCTGCTATAGGCTCATTTCCGTTTCCTTCCGTGAAAATTACAACTTCACCGACGAAGTAGTTGCGCAATGAAAGGAAAGAAAAACATCTTTCTATCAAGTTTTCTAACATATTTTTTAAATAAACTGGATGCAATCGGCAGACGATATAGTTCCATTCATGACAAGCAAATCCTTCACAAACACCATAATTCGTTTAAAATTGAAAAAAGTATGAAGGTTCCTTCCTAACCATTATCTTTCAGAGGTTACTAGTGTCACAGTTTACGCAAATCGGAGAATCTTCCTAGTAAACTGAGGATGACAATGTCCATCGGTATAGCTCGCCCCAGAGCTTAATTCATCAAGTTGTCGTACTAATCTAAATCGAATCTTCATGCGTGAATAAATCCACCTGGCACGCAAAATTTAACATGAATAGTACTCTACAGAACTCTGAATGAGGATTCAGATTTCTGCTCTCGACTTTTTACAACATAGTTAAAATATCGAAGTCCTGCTCCTCTCACAGCGGAAATTGCACCAAAGTTCTGCCGCGTTCGGAGTGGAGCGCCGAGAGACTGCAGCCACTAACCCGACTCCTTTCTTGCAGACATTCGCATCCGTTCGTGCTTGATGTCCTTAGCGACCGTTCTGACATCTTCCAGCAGGGTAACTGTCCGTCTCAGGACCAGAATTCTGATACAGCGGCTTGAGAAGTATGGCAGCGAACTCGCGATGATATCTTTGCCACCAACCCGATGGACCACGTCTGGGACATCATCTGGCGGTAGCTCCAGGCACACATACCATCGGGTCGTAATTTAGGGGAATTGCGTGACCTGCGCGTAGACATTTTGTTCCACATACCTTCAGAAACCTATCAAGGGTTTGTATAATCAACATTTCTCACTCTGTACTACTGCGTTCCAAAAGGGGACCAGCACGCCTTTAATCTGCGGGTTTTAATGTTTTGGTTCACTAGTATATGTATTCAGCAAGACTAATCGTCACACCATAGCTCCCGAATTGTGTGAGAATGCTTCGGCGATAGCTCCAGAAACTTGTGGGTTTTAATTTGACCGTCTTGATTGCCTTATTTTAACCGTGTGGAGCACGTACACCTCAGAGTGGGTATAATACTGCGGGTCATTGTCTGCTTTGTGCTGGTTACAGCGAAAGGGCCTAAGTAGGGTCAATGAAATTGCGGGTCCTAGTATCATAGGCAAAGTCAGCCTAAGACTCTGGAAAATAAACGAGTGGCAGCATGAGTGGGATGAGAGAAGCCTATGGTGCATTCGCAGATACACATTCAACAAAAGTGTTGCATCACCCCGATATGTCGTACAGATCTATTGCTATTGTGTCTGTTCTTGTACCGCGGTAGGTCGCACCTGACGTTGTTTATAAACATATACACCATTAACGCTACCTGTCCTTAGAACGCCGCAGCATTTCTGTTGTAAGTAATGCACTAGCAGGAACGAATTATAGAGGTATTTGAACAGTAAAGTAAACATCCATTACGCCATAGAAGACAGTGGTGACCAATGATCGGGTTCACATCACCACGTTACGCGCTGAACGTTTGTCAACCAGGGAAGTGTGTACCAAAGTCAAAGTAACGTTGCACCGACCGTCCCAATTCACATGCAGTGTTGAGGACTTACACCGTTGAGGTCGTCCTCTTCCCATCTATGCATAGATGATCAATATCTACGTCTTTTGAATCACTGAAACCGTGGGCTAGCTCGAAGAGACTACGTCATGTATCGCACCAGACTGTTAGGAAACGATTACATGACGTGAATCTCCATTCCCAACTACCATGGCGACCACTAAGTGGTACGTCATCACACCATGTGTCCGCCGCTCGTGGTCTCGCGGTAGCGTTCTCGCTTCCCGAGCACGGGGTCCCGGGTTCGATTCCCGGCGGGGTCAGGGATTTTCACCTGCCTCGAGATGACTGGGTGTTTGTGTTGTCCTCATCATTTCATCATCATCCAGGTAAGTGGCGAAATTGGACTGAGCAAAGATTGGATAATTGTACGGGCGCTGATAACCACGCCGTTGAGCGCCCCACAACCCCAACATCATCATCATCATCAACATCACACCATGTACCTGTTACAGATGGATAAAATGTCTTGCAGAATGGACGCCCAGGATCGGTATCGAATGTCGTTTCCACGCGAATTTCGGACGCGTTTGTACCCTGAAAATGGCAGACAACGTGTTTGGAGACAACATGTTAGTATAGAATGCCTCCAACACTGTTTACCACGTGTGCAAGAACGTGGTGGTGGAGTGATGTTCCGGGATAGCATTACATAGCACCACGGTACACCTCTCGTCGCTGTTAAGGGCAATCTCACTGCTCTACGGTACAGGAGTAAGATTGTACAACCAATAGAGGAACCGTGTCGCCAATATTTTGGTGACAATTTCGTCTTGACACATGGTAACTCGTGTGCTCATCGGCCTGAATGCATTTCCATTATCAGCATGTTAGCATCACCAGAACCAGTCGTCTGCCTGTTTTCCAGACTTGAATACCCTCGAACATAAGTGGGGTTGATTGAAGCGAACTGTTTTTAGGACGTCGACGACGACCACGTTAATCTGCTCGACCTCTGCGGAGTCGCCATTGAAGAATGGGACAATTTGGACCAGGGTTGGCTTGATAATCTCATGGATGGTTTGTCACTACGGATTCAAGCCTGCATCCGAAGGAGAGAACTTACTACCACGTACTAACGTTACTCGATAGTTCTATGGAGAAACTTTCATGGGAAACAGGCGATCTTGTTGTTACAGATTTTTTTTATTTGCTGACCTGGACACATTGCACTGGAATTGGATATACTTCCTAATCCCATTCTCCTCCCACCACACCCCCCTCCCCACGCTTTGTCCATCTCTCCTCCGCCTCTGCTTGTCCATCTCAACCTCCTCCACCTTCTTTCTGACCATATCCACCCTCTCATCGCTCTGTCTAATTCCTCCACGCCGTCTCTTCATCTCCTCCCTCTCTCTCTATCCACTTTCTCTCCCCCCCCCCCCTCCCTGTTTCTAACGTTGGGCCTTGCTTATTGTTTTTGCAGACAAAACTCTGATCGGGAATTTAAGTCACTTAAAACGTGTGGCTGAATCGATTGGAATTATTTTTACATGGAGTATGATTAGAGTCCTCTCAAGCTACTGTATATATGAGGAAAGTGCCTTAATAAAAGTACATCGCCTAATTTAATCTGATACATATATATATAATGTAGCGTATGTCTGTCTGAATGTTTATATGTTGTTGCGATCTTCAGTCCTGAGACTGGTTTCATGCAGCTCTCCATGCTACTCTATCCTGTGCAAGCTTCTTCATCTCCCAGTACCTACGGCAACCTACATCCTTCTGAATCTGCTTAGTGTATTCATCTCTTGGTCTTCCTCTACGATTTTTACCCTCCACGCTGCCCTCCAATGCTAAATTTGTGACCCCTTGATGCCTCAAAACATGTCCTACCAACCGATCCCTTCTTCTAGTAAAGTTGTGCCACAAACTTCTCTTCTCCCCAATCTTATTCAATACCTCCTCATTAGTTACGTGATCTACCCACCTTATCTTCAGCATTCTTCTGTAGCACCACATTTCGAAAGCTTCTATTCTCTTCTTGTCCGAACTGGTTATCGTCCATGTTTCACTTCCATACATGGCTACACTCCATACAAATACTTTCAGAAACGACTTCCTGACACTTAAATCTATACTCGATGTTAACAAATTTCTCTTCTTCAGAAACGATTTCCTTGACATTGCCAGTCTACATTTTATATCCTCTCTACTTCGACCATCATCAGTTATTTTACTCCCTAAATACCAAAACTCCTTTACTACTTTAAGTGTCTCATTTCCTAATCTAATCCCCTCAGCATCACCCGATTTAATTTGACTACATTCCATTATCCTCGTTTTGCTTTTGTTGATGTTCATCATATATCCTCCTTTCAAGACACTGTCCATTCCGTTCAACTGCTCTTCCAAGTCCTTTGCTGTCTCTGACAGAATTACAATGTCATCGGCGGACCTCAAAGTTTTTACTTCTTCTCCATGAATTTTAATACCTACTCCGAATTTTTCTTTTGTTTCCTTTACTGCTTGCTCAATATACAGATTGAATAACATCGGGGACAGGCTACAACCCTGTCTCACTCCTTTCCCAACCACTGCTTCCCTTTCATGCCCCTCGACTCTTATAACTGCCATCTGGTTTCTGTACAAATTGTAAATAGCTTTTCGCTCCCTGTATTTTACCCCTGCCACCTTCAGAATTTGAAAGAGAGTATTCCAGTTAACATTGTCAAAAGCTTTCTCTAAGTCTACAAATGCTAGAAACGTAGGTTTGCCTTTTCTTAATCTTTCTTCTAAGATAAGTCGTAAGGTTAGTATTGCCTCTCGTGTTCCAACATTTCTACGGAATCCAAACTGATCTTCCCCGAGGTTGGCTTCTACCAGTTTTTCCATTCGTCTGTAAAGAATTCGCGTTAGCATTTTGCAGCTGTGACTTATTAAACTGATAGTTCGAAAGTTTATATAGGATCGTGTAAAGTTTTTAACTAAATCGGCCAAGAACATCCCGATTTTTTTTCTAACATTGATTCCCAAATGGTACCATGTCCCGCTGAGTGTTTATTACAGTATCCTGTAAATTGGACAAGAACTTTAGGACATTTTTGCTAACAATCTAAACATATAAATTTTTGCTAGAGTATCATTTAAAAATTTGAAGTAAACCAATCAAGAACTCGTCCAGATTTTTGCAAACAAGGTTTCCCTTTTGTGTATGCTAATTATATTCAAAATCTATATAGCCTTTGCATATTAGAACATCCTGTAAAAATATGAAGCAAATTTGTCAAGCCGTTTTTGACATTTTTGCTTCCAATGTTTCGATATGTTACAGAAATGTACAGCCTATGTTACAACATTAAAGAACGTCTTGTCTTTATATAGTATTATAGACTATGTGCAACTGTGATTCAAAAGCGTGGATCTTAATTAAAAGGCAAAGCTAGATTTCAAGAAAGGCACGAACTAGACGCCATTGAGCTAAACGGGACTGCTACGGCCAGAACTGCGACTCATCTCCGTGAGTTGTTAAGCGCGATTGAGCTTCCTGGGTCCTCCAGCGCATCTGATGTCTGTCGACGTCCATCCCGCGATTCCTCGTTTCCCCCATTAGGGCGAAAGGATGTGTGGCACATTGCGAACTATGGGCTCTGCTCGCAGGTGTAATACAAAGCAAAATTAAGTAATACGTCTGATATCGTGAGACTACCACCAGGAAGGACATTTATGCCGTACTGGCGATTCATACCAGGACTTGCATTGAGGAGACAGATACGCTTACTGGCTCACCTTCAAAACCAATGATCTTAAATGAATTCGTACCATTTCGTACTATCCGAAATGAGACCGGCATATGAAGCTGAAAGTTTAAATGCCAGAAACTTCTACGACCTGTCACCACTTTGAATGCAAAGGCACCCTGGAACTGCTAGCGCCACCAGCCCTTGATTCCTGCGCCACCCTTGTAGTTGGGGTGGCCCCTCGCATCGGCCAGTGACCTGTTAGCGGAACTGATAAGAGATACCAGCAGCCGAGACGTTTTACAGACAACTCAGTGAGAGGAGACGTGAAAATTCACATTGTTCAGCGACGCCAAGGCCGTTTTGTAGACAAAGCGGTGTACTTCCATGACAGCTACAGCAGGTTAGTTCCCAGAACGAATTCTGTGCAGATGTTTCGAATCGGTTTTTTAATAAATATATAGCTATACTTACAGCCTGATGTAACCAAGAGGCCTGTCTTGGTTGCTCAGTGGTTTCCCTCAAGATTCGTTTACCACAGCTGTTTACTGAATAAGAGCCGGCCGCTGTTGCCGAGCAGTTCTAGGCGTTTCAGTCCGGAACCGGGCTGCTGCTACGGTCGCAGGTTCGAATTCTGCCTGGGGCATGGCTGTATATGTTGTCCTTAGGTTAGTTAGGTTTAAGTAGTTCTAAGTCTATGGGACTGATGACCTCAGATGTTAAGTCCCATAGTGCTCAGAGCCATTTGAACCATTTTTTACTGTATAAGATATAGAGTGGTACGCCGTCTCGAGAACACTGGAACTGATGTGATGTATTCCTGCTGAGATTCTCCTCGTTTTCTTTTATTTCTTGGCAAGCTAGCCTATTGTGGCGGCTGTTCTCCGTCTGCCAAACGACTAAAACGTCGTGAGTACCCCATCCAATAGGTGCCACATTTATCAATAGCGCAAGGAATTCTGAAATTCGTAAATAGTGGCCCCTGTGTGCATCACCTAATCAGTAGACTAACTTGACATAAATTAATGTAATGCTTTCAGACCCACATCAAAATAAATGAATAAGAATGGGTGATGTTCAAAAATTAATAAAGAGGACCTATGGCATCACAAAGAGATTTACTAACTAATATCAAGGTCAAGAGAGAACAAACATATAAAGTTCATCGGTATAACATTTCATTAACACGAACTCAGGTTGGTTGACAATAGACTTGGGGAACCTGACTGGAATTTACGTGTAGATGAGTTACTGTAAGTGGAAGAATGCCAGTCCAGGCAAGCACACTCTGCTATATTGTTCCACTGATTGGTCTCCCATGTCAAAATAAAATTAAGCATGCAGTGGACAATGGGAGTGACTACTGCAAATACAAGGCTGCTATAAAAAAAGAAAACAATTGATAAGCTTCTGAATTTGCTGAAGCTGCGCATTGTTACCGATTAGCGGGTGAAAGACGAAGTGCTTTCGTCTGCATTCGGGCACTGCCGAAGCTGCTGGGTTTCGGGGTGCATCATACTATGGGAGATGAACCCACATCCACCGGTGATTGTCTCACGTCCGCGAAAATATACAGTTTCGCCGGGGTGTCCAGACGTCTTCACAACTAACTGCTCTCTCCACAGAATCGGAAGAACTCTGGCGACGGAACTTTGCGACGGTCGAGAAGCAAATCATCTCCTCTCTCGTTGCTCACCTCCTTTCAAAAAACAGCAATTTCCCCCGAAGTTCTTCAATAAACCTATCATGGCCCAGCAGTGGTTACAATGCAAATCATGTTTTCTAGCAAGGAAACTTGATCTTCCTCAACCAATCACTACAGTGCAGTACACATTCTGTTCTCCGGAAAAATAGCACACAGTGCCCGGAGGTCCTACAACTAAAACGCACAGCGCATTTTACAAGATGAGGGAAGCTTCCTAGTGAAAACAAACTCAGTCTCGTCTATAAAACGATTTAGTGGGCTCGGTTTTGGCGAAGTGCGGCGCCATCTAAGAAACGCGAAATCTGGAGAACGTCATCTTGTCTCACAGGGTACGCTGTTCTTGTAATAAACACATTATCTGGGTGCCAGCCCGACGCTGCTTTACCTGGACCCGCACACGGGATAAGGAGACCACGCTCCCGCACCACACCCATTCACTAATAAAAGCGCTAGGATGCCCGGCGCGGCAAGTGTAAAGGAGCGTCATTTTGCAATCAGCCACGGCATTTCCACTCTCTCGCTGTGGCCGCTAGCGGAACAAGCTTGTCCAGCTTGACCATCAGAATGACGGCCCATAAACCACTGCCCTGCTGGGCCCACGGTCAGTTTCGGTGACTACAAAGGGAGGTTAGCAATAAGAAGGTTGGCTGGTTGGTTGTTTGGGGGAAGAGACCAAACAGCGAGGTTATCGGTCTCATAGGATTAGGGAAGGATGGGGAAGGAAGTCAGCCGTACCCTTTCAAAGGAACCATCCCGGCATTTGCCTGGAGCGATACAGGGAAATCACGGAAATCCTAAATCAGGATGGCCGGACGTGGGAGCAATAAGAAGGCTCTGCGAACTTGTTTGATGTTCGGGGAAAGTTCCAAAGCTGCCCATGATTCAATGGTCACCTTCAGAGTCCAGAAATCTGTGCATATAGCCGAGTTTAATTCTACTACTTCTATACAAATCATGCAAGTACTGTGAGATCCATCAGTGGTTTACCCTAACCCTAATAGTCCATCAGATTAATATCAGTCAGGGAAAATTTAGATGTACCAAAGGCAAATGAAATTGTATGATAATCACCGAAACGATATGAAAGGGGTAGTTCCCGACGGATATTACCACAGCAGTGGCCTGCCCGGAAGGCACCGCTACCATTCATCTTAAGTCCCCTTACTTCCAACCATCATATGTACTCATCAGACAAATATATCCAGGATTCCCTTCTACGCCTGAATGGGCTGGGAAGGATCTGTCATGCTTCTAGGAGCCAGGCCAGAAGGGATTAAAGGGAAATGAATAAGCAGATGTGGCAGCCAAGAAGGTGTGTATTCTGAATCAGCTGACCTACTGTGCTGTCTTCCTATGTGTTATATCTTCGCTGCTGTGGTGTAGGGCCTTGCTTCAGTGGGAACAAGAATGGATGCATGTGACGGAGAGTAAGTTACAGCTGGTAAAAACCAACTACCCGTCTACGTCGCACCCCTTTCTGACCACTGAGGGGCGGTAGGGCACTTGTAATACTTCTTCAGACATGACACAGTCCGATGACAGATGACTTCCTGCTCGGGCGGCAAGATCTTCTATGGTGTGCTGTTGCGCCTGTTTTCTAGACTTAAGCTATTTTTTTGTATTTTCTTCATTTTTACTTTCTTACGAGTAAATAGTCCTTAATTAACGAAAAAGTAAGGTGAATAAGATAACAAAATTCTAGAGCAAAGATCTAGAAGATACCCAGAGACAGGATGCAAAATACGTCACAACTTGTTTAAATAGTTTCTTTTGCAAAGATATATATGTGACGAAACAATGTCAAATCATTACCTCTTCTCCTCTAGCGATTTCTCTTGAGACTGTTATTCTTACTGTTCATTGTTGATTGATGTAAGTGCATTCAAGTTTATTTAAGGCCGTGTGCAGTTTTAGATGTCCTAAGTCATATTTCAGTTTCAAATACATCAGCATTGTAACAACTAAAGGTATCATGGGAGGGATTTTTCGTCGGTTTCACTGATAAGTAGTGAGTCACATTTATCTGCAAAATGGAATCTTCATCTCTTTCAAATTACATTAGTGAAGTCCGATAACTTTTCTACAAACGACGTGGCGATTACTCATTTCGTAATTTCAAAGGAATCCCCAAAGCCGAGGGCATAGGAACTTTTGCTTAGAGTACACATTTAAGGCAGAAAAGACAATAACTTTCGTAATACGATGTAAGAAAATGTAATGTGAAAGCGTTCAATACTATTCAGATATGAGAAATATTTTGACTCTAAAGAGTCATAAAATATGCAGAGATCGTAGTTATACAACTTTGTGCTTCATACGGGAAATTGAAATAACTAAATAAAATACCTACAGTCGATCACCACGTAAAATACTTAAAAAGTAATAATAGTACTGTTGTGTTGGCAGAAGAGCCAACACTGTTTTTCTAGAGGAGGCCGAAATGCACGCGTTTAATTACGCGCTGACTGGCGTGAGGACTGGAACAGGACATCATCTTGAGAATTGCAAATAAAGTACGTAGATGATGTAATACTTAACTTCAATCCACAATTGTAGAACATCTCTCTTGATGATACATGCTTCACATAATAAATATCAATTGAATACGGCGTCTTGCTAGGTCGTAGCAAATGTAGCTGAAGGCTATGCTAACTATCGTCTCGGCAAATGAGAGCGTATTTGTCAGTGTAGCTTCGCTAGCAAAGTCGGCTGTACAACTGGGGCGAGTGCTAGTACGTCTCTCTAGACCTGCTGTCTGGTGGCGCTCGGTCTGCGATCACTGACAGTGGCGACACGCGGGTCCGACGTATACTAATGGACCGGGGCCGATTTAAAGGCTACCACCTAGCAAGTGTGGTGTCTGGCGGTGACACCACAAGTACCATATTTTTGTTTTAATTTTATGTAATTATAGTGGTATTTGTGGTGTATGGACTTCAATACACCACTTTTTAACTAAATGTATTTTATACTCAGACTAGGACAGTGGACAGGTTACCGGCTATTCTATCCCCTATTTTAACTGACAATGAGACACATGTGATACGATTTTTAATATTCTGTGAGCTGTTATTCTTGCTTCCTAAATCATTGACGAGAATGTTTTAATGCATGTTTAATGTAGGTGGCTGATCCTGCTGTTTTGTACATGATCTGCCGGTCACGCTGTCTCGTGTTATGTTTTTTACCATATGTCCTGTAGTTCAGAGCTGATTTTAATAACACATTTGAATACGGATAAAGTTAAAAATTTTACACTCTTCATAAGTGAGTACGACTTGGTGAGAGCGAAAATGGCAGCAAGTGAAATTATATTTGAGACATTTTTGGATTGATCCCTATTAATCGCATTCGTCACGAGCCGTTTTAGCAAGGATGCTAATAATGTCGTTGCCTACGTTTAGACACACACACACACACACACACACACACACACACACACACACGTACTATTTGACATTAAACACATTCTTACTTAAAGAGGCAATCAAAACGAAGAATTCTGTAGAGTAGGGTTGCCGTATGAATGAATAACCTTATGAAGCAGCAGCCGTATCCCGTACGATTCTTCGTTTCGAGTGCCTCTCTAAATAAAGACATCGCTTTTGTATGCTACTTTACCAGGTGCTACTCTCACCAGAGGCGGAAATATCTACAGACATAACTATGTATACAGGGTGTTTCAAAAATGACCGGTATATTTGAAACGGCAATAAAAACTAAACGAGCAGCGATAGAAATACACCGTTTGTTGCAATATGCTTGGGACAACAGTACATTTTCAGGCTGACAAACTTTCGAAATTACAGTAGTTACAATTTTCAACAACAGATGGCGCTGCAAGTGATGTGAAAGATATAGAAGACAACACAGTCTGTGGGTGCGCCATTCTGTACGTCGTCTTTCCGCTGTAAGCGTGTGCTGTTCACAACGTGCAAGTGTGCTGTGGACAACATGGTTTATTCCTTAGAACAGAGGATTTTTCTGGTGTTGGAATTCCACCGCCTAGAACACAGTGTTGTTGCAACAAGACGAAGTTTTCAACGGAGGTTTAATGTAACCAAAGGACCGAAAAGCGATACAATAAAGGATCTGTTTGAAAAACTTCAACGGACTGGGAACGTGATGGATGAACGTGCTGGAAAGGTAGGGCGACCGCGTACGGCAACCACAGAGGGCAACGCGCAGCTAGTGCAGCAGGTGATCCAACAGCGGCCTCGGGTTTCCGTTCGCCGTGTTGCAGCAGGGGTCCAAATGACGCCAACGTCCACGTATCGTCTCATGCGCCAGAGTTTACACCTCTATCCATACAAAATTCAAATGCGGCAACCCCTCAGCGCCGCTACCATTGCTGCACGAGAGACATTCGCTAACGATATAGTGCACAGGATTGATGACGGCGATATGCATGTGGGCAGCATTTGGTTTACTGACGAAGCTTATTTTTACCTGGACGGCTTCGTCAATAAACAGAACTGGCGCATATGGGGAACCAAAAAGCCCCATGTTGCAGTCCCATCGTCCCTGCATCCTCAAAAAGTACTGGTCTGGGCCGCCATTTCTTCCAAAGGAATCATTGGCCCATTTTTCAGAGCCGAAACGATTACTGCATCACGCTATCTGGACATTCTTCGTGAATTTGTGGCGGTACAAACTGCCTTAGACGACACTGCGAACACCTCGTGGTTTATGCAACATGGTGCCCGGCCACATCGCACGGCCGACGTCTTTAATTTCCTGAATGAATATTTCGATGATCGTGTGATTGCTTTGGGCTGTCCGAAACATACAGGAGGCGGCGTGGATTGGCCTCCCTATTCGCCAGACATGAACCCGTGTGACTTCTTTCTGTGGGGACACTTGAAAGACCAGGTGTACCGCCAGAATCCAGAAACAATTGAACAGCTGAAGAAGTACATCTCATCTGCATGTGAAGCCATTCCGCCAGACACGTTGTCAAAGGTTTCGGGTAATTTCATTCAGAGACTACGCCATATTATTGCTACGCATGGTGGACATGTGGAAAATATCATACTATAGAGTTTCCCAGACCGCAGCGCCATCTGTTGTTGAAAATTGTAACTACTGTAATTTAGAAAGTTTGTCTGCCTGAAAATGTACTGTTGTCCCAAGCATATTGCAACAAACGGTGTATTTCTATCGCTGCTCGTTTAGTTTTTATTGCCGTTTCAAATATACCGGTCATTTTTGAAACACCCTGTATGAAGAACTGTATGCTGGGCATTTTACTGCGTGGAGCCCTTGGGCCCGAAACGAGAAGAATACTGACTTGTAAGATAAGCAGTAAACCTATCAACCCCCTTTATGTTATGTACAAAATATCGAAAAAAAATTGTCGCCACCGACCTGGAATCTCGTTGACCGGATTAGAACTGTCTTCAGTGATGAGTTGCGCTTCGAACTGAGCCCGATAATAGGTGAAGATACACCTGGAGACGCCACGGCAGTGATGGGATACCAACCTGACAGTCGCCACCCATAGTGCTTGACAACCAGGAGTGATGGTTCTAACTATACCACCACTTGCAAAGTAGGTTATAAATCAGATTAATAATGTTGCTCACGCAGCATATGTTCGCTTTATCGGGCAACAACGAAGTTATTGAGTGTGGATGGTATCGTCAGAATGGAAATACTGAAGTCACTGTAAAAAAGTCATTAATTTTGGCACTTACATTGAATGGATCCCCACGTTGATTTCGTCGAAGTTGTTATGGCTCATCTTGTTAATTCTAGGGTGATTCCACTTTGACTGCTAGAAGTTCCAGATCTGTATTTTAGCAATATTTGAAGACCTAACAAATGCGTTTTTCAGGATATTCTTAATGATCAAACAATCCCAGATCAGAACAATGGTGTGGTAGAAATAATTTTTGACTTGGTGTTCACGATCCACATTTTTATTAAACTTCTTGTAAATTCGCATATACTTCTTCTTAATTGTCACATCATCAAAAAAACAGTTTCGTATCAATTTTCATATATTTAATTTCCACTTTAATCAAACACAAGACTTGACTCCTTCTACACAGAGAAATAACAACTTAACTTCTGCAAAGTGAAACAAAGACTGCTCTGTGCGCATTCGCGCCAAAACGGTTACAAGTAAGTCAAAGATTATGACAGTTTCACAGAAATGAATACACACAAGAACCATATCACTGTAATATATCGATACATCGAGTACCTATACATTAATAAAACGAAATGTGAATATTGTCACAAAAATATGTCTGTTACTTCGCAGAAAAGTAGTACGATATTACTGGTATCGAGAACTGGGGTTGGAGTGCCGTAATAGTCACGTAAATAAAGAACCATTCCATGGTCTGAGGTGCCATTTTATTTCACAGCAGAAACCCTTTGGTTTCCATCCGTGACACCCTTGCAGCACAGAGGTACGTCGTCGATATTCTACACCCCGTTTCGTTGCCCTTCTTGGCAAGTCATCCTGGGCTTACACTTCAGCAACATAATGCACGACCGCTCGCGGACAGTGTGTCCACTGCTTGTGTCCATGCTTTCCAATCCCTACCTTGGGCAGCAACGCCGTCGGATCTCTCCCGAATTAAGAACGTTTGGAGCATTATGGGCTGGGGCCTCCAGTCAAATCAGTCCGCAGCTCGTGGTCTCGTTGTCGCGTTCTCGCTTCCAGAGATCGGGGTCCCGGGTTCGGTTCCCGGCGGGATTGGGGTTTTTCACCTACCTCTAGATGACTGGGTGTTTGTGTTGTCCTCATCATTTATCATCATTCATGAAAGTGTCGAGATTGGACTGAGCAAAGGTTGGGAATTTCTACTGGAGCTGATAACCGCGCAGTTGAGCGCCCCACAAACTAAACATCATCATCATCATCATCATTATCATCATCATCATCATCATCATCGTACTTCAGTCAGTTCAGGATTTTCACGATCTTACGTGCCAGTTGGACAAAATTTGGTACGATATTCCTCCAAGCCGAATAACTGCAGGGGCAGATGTGGACCAAGACGCTGTTGACTTGCACAGTTTGAGCAGCTTGAATAAATCATCCATTTTCTTCTGAAACTTTAATCATCTGCATGTCTGTACACGTACATCACATCAATCGATTTTCATCCGATTCGGATAATTCTTTCAAAGTGGGCGCTATATTTTTTTTCTTAGAGTTAATGTCCAACGTTATGACAGCTCTTACGTGGCTGACACTGAAAAGAAAATAATTCAGAACACAGAGAGATTTAAATGGCAAGGAAAATAAAGTTAAGAGAACGTGTAGAAAGTGATTTGATAGACAAATAAGCCATGTGAGCATGAATAATCAAGTTAAATTTAGCATACAAACCCATAATGTTCATCTCCGATGAGGAGATGCTTTTGATTAATGCAAAATTCACTCACTGCCCGACAGTGATCCTCTCTGAAGCCGTATACCCAGCAGAAAATGTGAACGTTGTAGCAACAGGATTGCGTAGGAGACTAAACGTACAAATGTACCTCAGGAAGATATTAGGACTTGAATGAACAGCGGACGGTCTGTATCGAAGGCTAGTAAACCAAGAACTGTACAGTAGAATCTCGGACAACGTCAAAGAAAGGACTACATTCTTTAGTTACATTCTTAAAATGGGCCAGCGGAAGTTGGAAAATCAGATAATGAAGTTTACTGTGAACAAGACAAGCATTTACACTGAATTCAAGATGCAATACAGGGTGCAGAAACATCGTAGGTATGTTCGTTAGTCGGTACGATGATGGAATATGCTGAAAGAAATAGTGGATCCACTTTGTACGAGCAGGTGACAATATGACGCTATAAGCAGTCAGAAAGTGGTCTGGGCGTAGTAAAAGGGGAGGAAACATCAATCACACGACAACGTGGTTCTGGCACGTTTATTAGGATACGGTCGCTTGTTACAACATATGTTCGGTATGGTCTCCCGACTCAGCAAATCGTTGATCAACAGTTGCTCGCAGCATAACCTGTGTAATCAGAGCAGTATGTCATTGCACGCTATCCTTCAGATCAGGAAGAGTCCGGATACATCTCTGAAAGACACAGTCTTTCAGGTATCAGCACAACCAGAAGTGACATGGATTTATGTCGTGAGATCAGGAAGCCCACACGTCTTCAAACTGCATAGAGAAGATACGGTCTTTATCGAAGGCTGCTCGAAGCAAATCTTTTACCTTGCAAGCGACATGTAGAGTCGTCCTATCTTGAATGAAAATAATGGTGTGGACGCAGTTGCGTTCTTGCGAAGCAGGAATCGCGAGTTGCCCAAGGCGGACCTTATAACGTGCAGATGCCACAATACACCTAGCAAGCCCACGAGGTGTCATCTCCTCGACAAACAACCGGCCGAGAATGAAGGAGTCATACGCTAAGTGTGGTGGGTGTTCCTGCACAATATGTGGCGATGTAGAACCACATATGCCACAGTTCTGTGCATTCACGGCACCGTACAGAGCAAAATGTGCCTCGTCGGTCCAAAGAATATTGCCCGGCCACATGTCATCCTTTTCTATCTGTGACAGAAAACGAAGGGAAAAGTCATGGCGTTTCAGCCTATCTCGGGTCTTTACATGGTACACATTCTGAATTTTGTTCGGATACCGCAAAATCGTATGAACTGTTGACCAGGGGAGAGAGGATTCCCCTGACACAGTTCGAGCACTGACTGCGGAATTAGAGGCATACACTACACAGCCAGCTATAGCTAAAGAAACTTCATCAAAAACTGCAATTGGAATGGGCCTCTTTGCTACATCAACTACTTCACCTGTTTCTTCAAGTTCCTTCATAATTTTATTTAGTCCATTTATTGACATGATTCTCTCCGCAGCTGTTTCTGTTGGCCACATTCCCGCAATGTAGCGCTGTTGTTGTTGCTGTTCTAATAAAACATCTTTACCAGTAGTGAATGGTTTTTCTTCTTAATAACCATTGCGTTTCTATGGAAAACTTGAGCATTCGTAATCTTTAACACCTACGATCACTTCATAAGAGAAATCAACCAGCGTCGCCAATCGGGAAACAGCATACTGACGTCAAAACAGAAACATTTCGTATTCTGACTGCTTAAAGTGCCTTATTTTCACCTGGCGGCAGAAAGTGAAACTACTGTGCTTTTTTAGCATACTCTGTCATCTCACCGTTCAATGAGCAGACACTGTGTGATCAAAAGTATCCGGCCACCTGGCTGAAAATGACTTACATGTTCCATCGGTAATGCTGGAATTTAGTATGGTGCTGGCCCACCCTTGGTCTTGATGACAGCTTCCACTCTCTCAGGCATACGTTCAGTCAGGTGGTGGAAGGTTTCTTGGGGAATGGCAGCCCATTCTTCACGGAGTGCTGCACTCAGGAGCGGTATCCATGTCGGTCGATGAGGCCTGGCCTGAGGTCGGCTTTACAAAACATCCCAAAGGTGTTCTATAGGATACAGGTCAGGACTCTGTGCAGGCCAGACCATTACAGGGATGTTATTGTCGTGTAACCACTCCGCCACAGGCCGTGCATTATGAGGAGGTGCTCCATTGTGTTGAAAGATGCAGTCGCCATCCCTGAATTGCTCTGCAACAACGGGAAGCACGAACGTGATTAAAAAATTAGTCTAGGCCTGTGCTGTGATAGTGCTACGCAAAACAACAAGGGGTGTGAGCTCCCTCCATGAAAACCACTTCCACACGATAACACCACCGCCTCCGAATGTTACTGTTCGCACTACATAGGCTGGCAGATGACGTTCACTGGGCATTCGCCTTACCCACACCCTGCCATCGGATCGCCACATCGTGTACCGTGATTCCTCACTCCACACAACGTTTTACCATTGTTCAATCGTCCAATGTTTACGTTCCTTACACCAAGCAGGGCGTCGTTTGGCATTTACCGGCGTGATGTGTGGCTTACGAGCAGCCGCTCGACCATGAAATCCATGTTTTATCACCTCCCGCCTAACTCTTCTTATACTGTCGGCGGTCTCTGTCAGTCAACAGACAAAGTCGGCTGTACGTGTCACTTCACGTTTCCACTTCACTATCACATCGGAAACAGTGGACCTAGGGGTGTTTAGGAATGTGGAAATTTCGGGTACAGACGTATGACACAAGTGACACCCAATCACATGACCACGTTCGAAGTCCGTGAGTTCTGCGGAGCTCCCCATTCTGCTCTCTCACGATGTCTAATGACTGAGATCGCTGACATGGAGAACCTAGCAGTGTGTGGCACCACACTGCACCTAATATGAAAAACGTATGTTTTTGGGGGTGTTTGGATGCTTTTGACCACATAGTGTGACGTATACAGCCCGCGCTACAGCACAAAGAACACCGTCCATGTAATTATAACCATTCAGAATCTCGTGGCTACTCACAGAGTATGGAAGAGATGAATAATGTGAAATACTAAGTGAGTCAGGAAACCAAATAAGTGGATTGGAAAACAGAGATGAGTAAAAGACGTAACTATTTCTGCAGTGAAAATGAAAAGGAAGTGGCCAGGATAGGACGTCTGACGAAACGATGTAGATTCACCAAGGAAGTTGTTTGCTGAATACAAAATCAAGGCGACGACCTTATGGGTGGTTAACAGATAATGTAGAAAATAGTGTGTGGACGGAGACTGAAATGGATGGAGCAATCTGGAGGAGGATGAATCCAGTATCCATCGGTGGAAGTCAAATGGTTGTTGTTGTGGATGATGATGAAGATGATGAAGATGATGATGATAGTGATCACAATAAGTGACAGTGGGTTCTGTTTTTCTGGCATTCTGTTGCCAAGTCTCCTCTTCCAGAGACTATGGGAACCATAAAAAAATGACTAGCTTATCAGAGCATTCACACAAGGTTGGCGCCGGTGGTGACACCTACAACGTGCTACCATCAGGAGAGTTTCAAACCGATTTCTCATACACAAACAGCAGTTGACCGGCGTTGCCTGGTGAAACTTTGCTGTGATGCCTCGTGTAAGGAGGAGAAATTCGTACCATCACGTTTCCGACTTTGATGAAGGTCGGATTGTAGCCTATCGCGATTGCGGTTTATCGTATCGCGACATTGCTGCTCGCGTTGGTCGAGATCCAGTGACTGCTAGCAGAATATGGAATCGGTGGGTTCAGGAGAGTAATACGGAACGCCATGCTGAATCCCAACGGCCTCGTATCACTAGCAGTCGAGATGAGAGGCATCTTATCCGCATGGCTGTAACGGATCGTGCAGCCACGTCTCGATCCCTGAGTCAACAGATGGAAACGTTTGCAAGACAGCAACCATCTGCACGAACAGTTCGACGACCTTTGCAGCAGCATGGACTATCAGTTCGGATATCATGGCTGCGGTTACCCTTGGCGCTGCATCACAGACAGGAGCGCCTGCGATGGGGTACTCAACGATGAATCAGGGTGCACGAATGGCAAAACGTCACTTTTTCGGATCAATCCAGGTTCTGTTTACAGCATCATGATGGTCGCATCCGTGTTTGGCTACATAGCGGTTAACGCACATTGGAAGCGTGTATTCGTCATCGCCATACTGGCGTATCACCCTGCGTGATGGTATCGGGTGCCATTGGTTTACATTCTCGGTCATCTCTTGTTCGCATTGACGGCACTCTGAACAGTGGACGTTACATTTCAGATGTGTTACGACCCGTGGCTCTACCCTTCATTCGATGCCTGAGGAACCCTACATATCAGCATGTTGCATGTCCTGTACGGGCCTTTCTGGATACAGATCTCTCACCAATTGAAAACGTCTGGTTAATGGTGGCCGAGCAACTGGCTCGTCACAATACGCCAGTTACTACTCTTGATTAACTGTGATATTGTGCTGAAGCTGAATGGGCAGCTGTACCTGTACACGCCGGCCAAACTCTGTTTGACTCAATGCCCAGGCGTATAAAGGCCGTTATTACGGCCAGAGGTGGTTGTTCTGCGTACTGATTTCTCAGGATCTATGCACCCAAATTGCGTGAAAATGTAATCAATTCTAGTATAATACATTTGTCCAATGAATACCCGTTTATCATCTGCATTTCTTCTTGGTGTAGCAATTTTAATGGCCAGTTGTGTATTTGTTGATCGCTTTATGAAAGCGTTCATTTCCAAAATTATGATCACGTCGTAGTAAATGTCGTCCACTCTTTGCCGTCTACAACCAGACAAACGAGTCTTCCACTTACTAAAACAATAAGTAAATACAATCATTTAAATACTCGTTACTGTATGATGTTTGAGGACCTGGAAAACGGGCAAAGAAGTGTAACCGAGTTTGTTTCGCTGTCACTTTCAGCACTCGCCAGAATAGCAGAGGAATAGTTAGAACAAAGTTAAGAAAGATTGCACCTCCCAACTACTTTCCTCGTAAACCCTTAATTTACGGTCCAGTTTCAGAACGGATGGTGCTGACAGATGTTAGCTATGCATGGCTTCATTACTTGTAATCCAATAATCAGTAGATGACAAAATACAATGTGAAATGAAGAAGTTAGTGTGCCCTCCGCGTACACATACAACATGTCTGGACTATGAATGTTAGTGGACCGCAATCAATACGGCCGATACGTCACTGAGGTGACAAAAGTAATGTGATAATGATATGTACGTATATAGATGGCGTTATTACCTCGTGCTCAAGATGTAAAATGGCAGTGCATTGGCGGAGGTGTAATTTGCACTCGGGTGATTCATCTGAAAAGGCGTCCTCCTTGATTAGGGCCGCACGAAGAGAATTAACACACTTTCAACAGGGACACTCCACTTCGGAAAGCGTTAGAGAAATCAGTATTCCGATATCCACAGTGTCGAAACTGCGCCGATAATATCAAATTTCAGACATTACCTCCCACCACGGACAAAACAGTGGCAGATGGCTTTCACTTAACGACCCGACAGTAGCGCTGTTTGCGTAGAGTTGTCTGTGCTAATAGACAAGCAACACTGCCTGAAGTAACCACAGAAATAAATATAGGACATACGACTAACGTATACGCTTGGTCAGTCCGTCGAAATTTGGCGTTAATGGGCTATAGCATCCTATGAGCGACGTGAGTACCTGCAAAGTGTGAGCTGTGAAGCATTTATTCTAGTGTTCTATTGGTCCTCCTCCCCCTCCCCCTCCCCCTCCCCCCTCCCCCCTCCCTCCCTCCCTCCCTCTGTCTGTCCATTTATTCCTTCCACATCTTCACTTGCCCTCTCTCTCTCTGTCCATCTCATTCTCCCCCTCTCTGTGTCCACTTCCTCCTCCCGCCTCTCTCTACCCATCCCCTCTATCCTTATACACCTCTCCTCCCTCCCTCCCTCCTCTCCCTGACACCCACTTGTCACTGTCCATCGCCTCCACCTCTGCCTATCTTTGTCTGTCTCCATCGCCCTCTCTCTCTTTTCACCTCCTCCAGCCCCCACTTTCTGTTCATCCTTCCTGCCCCCCCCCCCTACCTCTCTCTCTCTCTCTCTCTCTCTCTCTCTCTCTCTCTCTCTCTCTGTCCTCTTCCCCCGTCTCTCTGCCAGTCTGATCCTCCCCCTCTGCTAGTCCACTCCTTCCCCCTCCATTCATCTGCTCATCCCACTCTGTCCATCTCTGCCTTCCCCTCTAACTCCAGCTCCTCCTTCCTCTTTCCTTAACAATCTCCTCCTACCCTTCTCTGTGTCCATCTCCTTCTCCCTCTCTCCCTGTTCATTTCCTCCCATTTCTTTGTGTGCCAATATCCACCTCTCCCTATCTCTGTCCATCTCCTCTCCTCCTCCTCCTATCTGCGCCTATCTCTTCCTTCCCCCTCGCTGTCTGTCCATCTCTTCGTCGTCCTTTCTCTTTCCACGTTATCACACTCATCCCCATAGGAGTCTGGTGGGTTTGAATTTGACACATTATTTCTTTCCAGACTGCAACTAATATGTGTACCATATTTTACGGAAATAGTTCAAGGAGTGAAACGCGAGCTGCTCGCATACACATATGTCAAAGATATTTCACACATATTTAACATATATCACGCGCATTTATACACATATTTCACCTGTATACCTAGCGAATTGCATCCTGCAGTTTCTTTTTGACGCAGCTTAATTTTTATGACGTATCTCCTGAACTATGTGGCATACAAACACACTATTTTGTAAATGCATCCAGTCCTATATGTGCCTACTATCTGCGAAGTGTGTTGTGATAAAAGTTAGTAATAAAGAAGCAATAAATTAAAACGTCGTGCATAATGCAGCAGTTTGTCATGCATGTCAGTGTTATGACGTCATACGAGTCGCGTTTTTTAAGTAAGTGCCGTTTTGAAATTAAAAAAAGACGTGCTAAGATATCTCAATAATTTTATTTTTACATGAAAGCCTGTACCTTAATCTACGCACTGACGCCATTACAGTCTCATTCTTCCCTGTTTACGTCGTATACTGAGTGTTTAAGATGCCTCCGACAATCGTGAGTCCCGCCGACTGTGAAGTACGAGCTGTTAAAAGATTTCTTAGTGACAAAGGCCTAAAAGCGATCGATATTCATCGTAAGATCTGTGCAGTTTACGGAGACAACGTTATGAGCGATGGAATGGTAAGAAAGTGGGTGAGAGCATTTAAAGATGGCCACACAAATGTGCAAGATGAACAACGGAGTGGGCGTCCTTCGGTCGTTAATTAAAGTTTGGTGCAGGAACTGGACAATAAGGTGAGAGAAAACAGTCGCTTTACGATTTCCTCCTTGCGGGATGACTTTCCTAATGTTTCTCGTAGTGTTTTGTATGGCACTGTGAGCGAGCACTTGAATAATCGAAAATTGTGCGCACGTTGGGTACCGAAAATGTTGACCGATGTGTGCTAAACCAAACGTTTAGACAGCGAATTGACTTTCCTTGAGCGGTACCACAACGATGCTGATGATTTCTGAAGCCAAATTGTTACGGGCGATGTAACGTGGGTGGCCCACGTCACATCAGAATCAAAGCAACAGTCCATGGAAGTTGAGCAAGGGCATCGTTTTGCTGCAAGACAATGCCCGTCCGCATGTGGCGAATCAGACCAAAGATCTCAACACATCTTTTCGATGGGAAACTCTAGATCTTCCTCCGTATAGCCCCGATCTTGTGATGAGTGACTACCATCTGTTCCTGCACTTGAAGAAAGACTCGGGCGGTCAGGGTGTTCAAGATGATGGCGATGTCAACACAGTGGTGGTGCAGTGGTTAACAAGTCAAGCGGCAGACTTCTATGAGGAGGGTATTGAAAAACTGGTACAACGTTATGACAAGTGCCTCGATATTGACGGAAATTATGTAGAAAAGTTGATTATGGTACGTGCTTTCAAGTAAAAATAAAATTATTGAGATATCTCAGCACGTCTTTTTTTAATTTCAAAACTGTACTTACTTAAAAAAACGCGCCTCATATCTCCTGAACTACGCGTCATGAAATGATACGTTTTTCTAGGTACATCCAGTGGAATATGTGAATGGCGTCAACAAAATGTCACTAATACAGTTTAGAATAAAGAAGTAATAAACTGAAATGTCATGCTCCATGTAGCAGGTTTTACTGTATGAACAACGAAAATGTAGTAAGCGACAACCTTTTCTCCTTTCATCATTTTACGGGGGCCTTCAGCGAGAAAGTGTGTCCTAAGAGTTTGAGATAGTGTGTAAAGTTTGTCGCCAATCTCTAAGAGCTCTAATTCTCAAATACTGATTAACAAGTATGGGTATTCTCGCGTTGTGGCTTCCATTTCCCACCCAGCCCCACCCTTGTGATAGGAAGTTGGTTCTTACTCTAGTAGTGAGCGTTTCTAGACAGCAAATGATACACGTACCAATAATGGTTGAAATCGGTCCAGTGGTTTAGAAGGAGATGTGGAACATATATAGATACATACATACATACGTACATTTTTATGTCTCGTGTGCCGAGCAGATGGACGTGTGCGGGTATGGAGACAACCTAATGAATCCATGAACCCTTCATATCAGCAGGCGACTGTTCAAGCTGCTGGAGGCTCCGTAATGCTGTGAGGCGTGTGCAGTTGCAGTGATATGGGAACCCCGATAAGTCGAGATACGACTCTGACAGGTAACACGTACGTAAGCGTCCTGTCTGATCACCTGCATTAATTAATGTCCATTGTGCATTCCGACGGACTTGGGCAATTCCAGCAGGACAATGCGACACCCCACACGTCCAGAATTTTTAGAGAGTGCCTCCACGAAAACTATTCTGAGTTTAAGCACTTCCGCTGGCCACCAAACTCCCCAGATATGAACAATCTTGAGCATATCTGGGATACCTTGCAACGTACTGTTCAGAAGAGATTCTCACCACCTCGTACTCTTACGGATTTATGGACAGCTCTACAGGATTCATGGTGTCAGTTCCCTTCAGAACTACTTGAGACATTAGTCGAGACCATGACACGTCATGTTGCGGCTCTTCTGCATGCTCGCGGGGACCCTACACGATATTTGGCAGTAGTAAATTTCTCTTTGACTCTTCGGTGTATAAACACCCTAAAATTTTTAATCTTGTGATAATAAAAAGCGATCAACAGACTGAAGAAAGAAATTAATTTTGTACAAATGAGGGTCGAGTATAGCTGCTGACTGACAGGTAGATCAAGTTGTGAAAAAGATCGTCTGGGTGGACCTGCTAAATTTACAAGGTCAACAATATTAACGTTGATCATTATTTTATGATTCGTTGCCATTAGGCGCCTAGTTCAAAACTAACCATCAGTTTCTTTATGCTGCCAGTAGATATTTGGGATGAGAGGATGAAATGGATACACTTGTAGATAAACCTTGCTATTTGTGTTTGTTCTCACCGTAAACATATTAATAATCGTAAAGACGTAAGGAAACGTGTGGTTCTGACGCACCGGCACACAGTGGAGTGACCTTCGTGCAGACGCTCTTACGATGTCTCCTCGGCCACGTCGGTGAGAGCGACGTGCACGTGAGCGTCGGATGCCGCTGCTCCCTCCGTGGCTGAGAGCCGTCGCCCCACGCGGGCTGTTATCAGCGGGACGGCGCTGAGTGCCGCGCTGACGTGTGACGCAGGGGCCGCCAGATATGACGCAACGTCCGTCCATCAGTGACGTCAGCGGAACTGCCGCCAGAGGCGCGACGACGCCCACGCCGTGTGGGCGGAGCTGGTTGCTACCCCGAGTCCTTATCTGCCGTTTTAGCTGCAGAGGTCACGGCAGCACTGGAAACGCAATTTATTAGACTCACAAAGTTTTAGTAATAGAATTAAAGCTCTCTTCGCGTCCTTGAAGAAAGCAGTAATGAATTAAAAGGGTAAACTCTCTTGGAAAACGCACAGTTTTGTTTTATTTCCCACCCGTGTTTCACCACAACTGTGGTATCGTCGGTGGCTATTGCTTTTATAGCTTCTGAATTTTTGAAATCCAGCATTCTATAGAATGCCTGAGTAACGTATAGAATGCCAAAAATCGAACGCCAAGTACGGGAAGATTGATATTTTATACATTGCTTAGGCACTGTTTACTTTGCCGGATTGTCTGCCGACAAACTAATAACACGTAATCCCGCTATTTTTCTCCCTCCATTACTGCTTTCGGTTACGTTGGGGTCTTTGTTTAATGGGTGCGAAGACAGCGCCTTGTTCTGCGACGTTCAGTATCACGCCGCGGACATATCCATAATAGTTCTCTTGTGTACAGCGTCCGACTGATGTTCCACAGACGCTGTTTCATTATTCTTTCCAGTCGCTCTTGTGCCACAGTCTGGGAAGGGAGTGTAGTGCAAAGACAGCAATAACACCATTCTGACATTCAACGGCGATTTTGCCATGAATTATCTCAAGTAAGAGCTGATGCTGCTAAAAACTGTGTTTTCCAAACCAAAACCAGTTACCGAAAGTTAGTCAACGATGTGAAAAAGGCTAAGATGACCGTGAAGAATGAACCACGGAATTATTTGCTGGTGAAACACTATGACGTAATGATGCTCGAGGAAAGACTGTCAGTCTGTCCTGTTGAAGAAGGCACGAGTGCTGTTCAATTTTACTTCAAAAGGTCCATTTGTCTATTGGTTGTGGAGAGCTGGACAGGATGTTCAGGAAGATTTCACCCAAGTACAAGAACATTACCCGTCATGATACTGAGCTGTACATTCACGATTGTGAGCCTTGCCGGCAGAAGCAAAAAGGTGTTAAAATGGTGTTGTGATCAAGCCAATGGTTCTTTCGGAATTCAGTTCCCGTTGTCAGGTCGATCTCATCGATTTTCAGTCCCATAGTGATAGAGAGTACAAGTTTATAATGGTGTACCAAGTCCGCCCCTGGTAGCTGAGTGGTCAGCGCGACGGCATGTCATACCTAACGGTCCGGGTTCGATTCCCAGCTGAGATTGGGTGTTGTCTTGTCCTTATCATCATTTCATCCATATCGACACGCAACTCGCCGAAGTGGCGTCAACTCTAAAGACTTGCACATGGCGAACGGTCTACCCGACGGGAGGCCCTAGTCACACGGCATTTCCATTTTATGGTGTACCAGGATTACCTCACTAAGTTTGTAGTTTGCTGCACTCTGAAATGGAAGATAGCAGAAGAGGTAGCCCACAACCTCATCGACATATTTACGTTGTTTCGTGCTCCAACGATTCCACAGTACGATAATCGCAGCGAATTTGCAAACAATATCGTAAGCATCCTAAAGGAGTATTGGCCCACCTTGAAGATCGTCCATGATACGGCACGCCACTCACAAAGTCAGGGGAGCGTCGGAAAAGCAGATCACAACACTGAAAATATGCTGCGAGCTTGGGTGCAAGATGAAAAAACTAGCTAGTGGACTAACGGACTGCAGTTCGTCCAGGCTACGACAACTACAGATTTTCATCCTGGAGTTAACAGGTCACCATACAAAGCAATGTTCGGCTGCAAAGCTAGATTAAGTCTTTCGACGTCGTCCCTGCCTGACAAAGTCTTACAAGACGTAGAGATTGAGGAAGAGCCGAAGAAAATAGTAGCGTACAAACAACACAACATCAGAATGACGAGAGGAATCGATGTAAGGGCCAGAATATATAAATGAGAATGCAATCGATGATGTTTATGGAACAGCCTTCCATTTCTGTGGTTAACAAAAATTATTCTTTCTCTTATGTCTGCGGCGTCTGCTTAAAAAAATTAAAAAAAACCAGCGGTGCTCACACGTGTCCAAAGTGTGGCCGAAACGATCATGACATCTGTGGACATTCTTCTAAAGACGATGACGGCGACGAAGTGGAAGATTGTGGGATTAGTACCTTGTGCAGTGTTTACTTCAATATTGATAAAGCTACCGAGATTAAAACGGAATCGAAATTCGGCTTGCGATTCAGGCCAAAAAAAAGAAAATGAAAAAGGATTCGGACAAAAAGAATTCCTCCTTTGTCTTTGGGTGCGATTGTGCGAGATCCGGTTCTCGACATCGACAAAAGGGCGGGGTGACTCACGCAGTATTTTGGCAGTTATTACGAACGTGACGGAAGATGGTTTTCATCCGACTTGGAACTGTAGAAGGAATCTTGAAGCAGCTCCACGCAAGGTCAGAGTTACCGTATGTCCACAGAACGTGATGAGGACTGAAGACGTTCTGACGACGAAATAGCTCTCCGAACTGCAGTTGCTTCTCAGTCCACAAGAAGCGGTCAAGGATTCGTCAGGTTTATACGCAACACGAAATTAAGTGCAATTAAAATGCGCTTTAGCCTTGCCTATTGCAACAAGTAGGTCATGCAAGTGCTGCTTTGCGTTTTACCGGGAACAGTATTCTGTTCACATTCATCTTACGTAGTGAAATGTATATGCAAGATCAAGTTGCCAAAATGTCAAGTGTTTTTTTTTTTTTTAAGAATAAAAGTGAGTACTTACTGAAACAAGTACTTCAATCTCAGTTCTGCTTTCATTGTTTTCCCATAAGAATGTCCTGTGTTCTATTTAGTAGTTTTGTTCTTTCAGTTTCGAATGCATATTAATTACTGAGGGCTTCTCGTCTTCTGCCCCTTTAACACTTTTCGTAACTAATAGGGGTCATTCTGTATAATGCCTAGGAATTATATACAATGCCTAGGAAAAGTACGTAACATATTCATATAAACTTATATTTCGTAGTTTGCCTAAAACCATCACGAATTCTATACATTACCTAGGCACTCTATAGAATAACGGGATTTCCCACAACGCCAGTAATGTGTACATAAAGTTCCTTTACAAATTCAAAATTTTATTACAGCGGTAGTTGAAATATTTTAACAACATTTCCTTTATTGTAATTTTTTTTTCAGTGTTTAATAGGTCTCTATATGGGCGCCTTTAGTTGCACAAAGCACATCAAAACGGTACTCGATTTCTTGCCATGTTCGCCGTAGCATAGCGTCATCAATGGTGGCAATGGCATTACGAATCCTTGGCTTTAAGTCAGCAATGTCCCGTATCTGCACTTGATACACGATATCTTTTACATACCCCATAAAAAAGTCCATGGGAGTGATATCTGGCGAACGTGGTGGCCAAGGAAGTGGCCCGTCCCTCCCAATCCATCTGCCTGGAAATGTTTCAGTGAGGAACCGACGAACATGCAGTCCCCAATGTGGTCGTGCACCAACTTGCTGGAAGATTGTGGGATTAGTACCTTGTGCAGTGTTTACTTCAATATTGAGAAAGCTACCGAGATTAAAACGGAATCGAAATTGAACCTTGCGATTCAGGCCAAAAATGATAGTTGGTTGTAAGTCAATCAGTAGTGGTGCCACATATTCGGTCAGAAGGTCGAGGTAAACATCTGCAATAATTGTTGACGCGTTGAAGAAAAATGGACCAATTATTCCACGCCACACATTCACTTTGGACCATCCTAGTGAAGCTCCCTAGTCATATGGGGGTGTTCAGATCACCAGATTCTCACATTGTGTCTGTTTAATGTTACAGAAACATGAAAAGTTCTCTCTTCACTGAAACATCTACATCTACATCTATACTCCGCGAGCCACCTTACGGTGTGTGGCGGAGGGTACTTATTGTACCACTATCTGATCCCCCCTTCCCTGTTCCATTCACGAATTGTGCGTGGGAAGAACGACTGCTTGTAAGTCTCCGTATTTGCTCTAATTTCTCGGATCTTTTCGTTGTGATCATTACGCGAGATATATGTGGGCGGTAGTAATATGTTGCCCATCTCTTCCCGGAATGTGCTCTCTCGTAATTTCGATAATAAACCTCTCCGTATTGCGTAACGCCTTTCTTGAAGTGTCCGCCACTGGAGCTTGTTCAGCATCTCCGTAACGCTCTCGCGCTGACTAAATGTCCCCATGACGAATCGCGCTGCTTTTCGCTGGATCATGTCTATCTCTTCTATTAATCCAACCTGGTAAGGGTCCCATACTGATGATCAATACTCAAGAATCGGACGAACAAGCGTTTTGTAAGCTACTTCTTTCGTCGATGAGTCACATCTTCTTAGAATTCTTCCTATGAATCTCAACCTGGCGCCTGCTTTTCCCACTATTTGTTTTATGTGATCATTCCACTTCAGATCGCTCCGGATAGTAACTCCTAAGTATTTTATGGTCGTTACCGCTTCCAATGATTTACCACCTATGGCATAATCGTACTGGAATGGATTTCTGCCCCTATGTATGCGCATTATATTACATTTATCTACGTTTAGGGAAAGCTGCCAGCTGTCGCACCATGCATTAATCCTCTGCAGGTCCTCCTGGAGTACGTACGAGTCTTCTGATGTTGCTACTTTCTTGTAGACAACCGTGTCATCTGCAAATAGCCTCACGGAGCTACCGATGTTGTCAACTAAGTCATTTATGTATATTGTAAACAATAAAGGTCCTATCACGCTTCCCTGCGGTACTCCCGAAATTACCTCTACATCTGCAGATTTTGAACCGTTAAGAATGACATGTTGTGTTCTTTCTTCTAGGAAATCCTGAATCCAATCACAAACCTGGTCCGATATTCCGTAAGCTCGTATTTTTTTCACTAAACGTAAGTGCGGAACCGTATCAAATGCCTTCCTGAAGTCCAGGAATACGGCAACAATCTGCTCGCCAGTGTCTACGGCACTGTGAATTTCTTGGGCAAATAGGGCGAGCTGAGTTTCACATGATCTCTGCTTGCGGAATCCATGTTGGTTATGATGAAGGAGATTTGTATTATCTAAGAACGTCATAATACGAGAACACAAAACATGTTCCATTATTCTACAACAGATTGACGTAAGCGAAATAGGCCTATAATTATTCGCATCTGATTTATGACCCTTCTTGAAAATGGGAACGACATGCGCTTTCTTCCAGTCGCTAGGTACTTTACGTTCTTCCAGCGATCTACGATAAATTGCTGATAGAAAGGGGGCAAGTTCTTTAGCATAATCACTGTAGAATCTTAAGGGTATCTCGTCTGGTCCGGATGCTTTTCCGCTACTAAGTGATAGCAGTTGTTTTTCAATTCCGATATCGTTTATTTGAATATTTTCCATTTTGGCGTCCGTGCGACGGCTGAAGTCAGGGACCGTGTTACGATTTTCCGCAGTGAAACAGTTTCGGAACACTGAATTCAGTATTTCTGCCTTTCTTCGGTCGTCCTCTGTTTCGGTGCCATCGTGGTCAACGAGTGACTGAATAGGGGATTTAGATCCGCTTACCGATTTTACATATGACCAAAACTTTTTAGGGTTCTTGTTTAGATTGTTTGCCAATGTTCTATGTTCGAATTCGTTGAATGCTTCTCTCATTGCTCTCTTTACGCTCTTTTTCGCTTCGTTCAGCTTTTCCTTATCAGCTATGATTCGACTACTCTTAAACCTATGATGAAGCTTTCTTTGTTTCCGTAGTACCTTTCGTACATGATTGTTATACCACGGTGGATCTTTCCCCTCGCTTTGGACCTTAGTCGGTACGAACTTATCTAAGGCGTACTGGACGATGTTTCTGAATTTTTTCCATTTTTGTTCCACATCCTCTTCCTCGAAATGAACGTTTGATGGTGGTCACTCAGATATTCTGCGATTTGTGCCCTATCACTCTTGTTAAGCAAATATATTTTCCTTCCTTTCTTGGCATTTCTTATTACACTTGTAGTCATTGATGCAACCACTGACTTATGATCACTGATACCCTCTTCTACATTCACGGAGTCGAAAAGTTCCGGTCTATTTGTTGCTATGAGGTCTAAAACGTTAGCTTCACGAGTTGGTTCTCTAACTATCTGCTCGAAGTAATTCTCGGACAAGGCAGTCAGGATAATGTCACAAGAGTCTCTGTCCCTGGCTCCAGTTCTGATTGTGTGACTATCCCATTCTATACCTGGTAGATTGAAGTCTCCCCCTATTACAATAGTATGATCACGAAACTTCTTCACGACGTTCTGCAGGTTCTCTCTGAGGCGCTCAACTACTACGGTTGCTGATGCAGGTGGTCTATAGAAGCATCCGACTATCATATCTGACCCACCTTTGATACTTAACTTAACCCAGATTATTTCACATTCGCATTCGCTAATAACTTCACTGGATATTATTGAATTCTTTACTGCTATAAATACTCCTCCACCATTGGCGTTTATCCTATCCTTGCGGTATATATTCCATTCTGTGTCTAGGATTTCGTTACTGTTCACTTCCGGTTTTAACCAACTTTCCGTTCCTAATACTATATGCGCACTATTTCCTTCAATAAGAGATACTAATTCAGGAACCTTGCCCTGGATACTCCTGCAGTTTAGCAATATTAAGTTAACTTTTCCTGTTTTTGGTCTCTGAGGACGGACGTTCTTTATCAACGATGATAATGTCCTCTCTGGTAAGCCGTCAGGTATTTTATCGTTTCGCCCAAGGGGGGGGGGGGTCCCTCTAACCTAAAAAACCCCCGTGTGCACGCCACACGTACTCTGCTACCCTAGTAGCTGCTTCCGGTGTGTAGTGCACGCCTGACCTGTCTAGGGGGGCCCTACAGTTCTCCACCCAATAATGGAGGTCGATGAATTTGCAACCATTATAGTCGCAGAGTCGTCTGAGCCTCTGGTTTAGACCCTCCACACGGCTCCAAACCAGAGGACCGCGATCGACTCTGGGCACTATGCTGCAGATATTAAGCTCAGCTTGCACTCCGCGTGCGATGCTGGTTGTCTTCACCAAATCAGCCAGCCGCCGGAAGGAACCAAGGATGGCCTCAGAACCCAAGCGGCAGGCGTCATTCGTTCCGACATGTGCTACTATCTGCAGCCGGTCACACCCAGTGCGTTCAATAGCTGCCGGAAGGGCCTCCTCCACATTACGGACGAGACCCCCCGGCAAGCACACCGAGTGCACACTGGCATTCTTCCCCGACCTACCCGCTATTTTCCTGAGGGGCTCCATAACCCGCCTAACGTTGGAGCTCCCTATAACTAATAGGCCCGCCCTCTGTGACTGTCGGGACCTTGCCGGAGAATCGGCCACTGGCCCAACAGGCGAGGCATCCTGTGGTGGCTCGGAAACGATGTCATCACCACTAGGAAGCACCCCGTACCTGTTGGAAAGGGGTAAGGCAGCTGCCACGCGGCCAGATCCCACCTTTGCCTTTCGGCCAGGCACGCGCGAGCCCACCACTGTCCGCCATTCACCCTGGAGTGATGGCTGACAGGTAAGATGCTCACTGCCGGAAGACGCAGCGACATCAGGGGTTCCATGTGATTCCAAGGCCACCGAAGTAGGCATAGGTCTCACCACAGTTGCCCCAACGCCACTACGAGCCGACGCCTGCGCCTCGAGCTCGATGAGCCTAACAGACAAAGCCTCCACCTGCCCCCGAAGAGTGGCCAATTCTCCTTGCGTCCGCTCACAACAACCACAGTCCCTACACATGACTATGTTTACCCTACTCTATACGGTGACAAATTCGCAAGATAACTCGTTTGAGAAATGCTTCCTCCTCCGAAAGGCGTTCCAGCATGCTGAGTGCAACCTCTGTCCGTTTTGGCTTGTCATTTGGCTCAAGTGCCTGTAACAGTTGCACTTTGTAAGCATACAACCGTACGTTCTTGTGGAGGACCTTTCGCACAGTTGAACGTGATAGCTGCAACTGTCTGGCAGCAGTGCAGATGGACTTCGTAAGTGAACGAATGAAGACGTTTAAAGCGCGATCGATGTTTTCCTCGGATGGTTCAAATGGCTCTGAGCACTATTGGACTTAACTTCTGAGACCATCAGTCCCATAGAACGTTGAACTACTTAAACCTAGCTAACCTAAGGACATCACACACATCCATGCCCAAGGCAGGACTCGAACCTGCGACCGTAGCGGTCATATATATGAGTTTGACTGTCAAACAAAATCAGTCCTAGTCTAAAGCGTCATTTGCATCACAAGGACGTTGAGGTAACGTCTGTATGGGTTTTTTTCTCACAATAAAATTACCTCCAAACTCTGTGTTCAGGTAAGGCATATGCCCCCATATGAGCCTTATCATTGCTAAAGTTGAGCTTTTATGATCAATAGTTGGTAAGTATTTGGCTGCTAAATGCTTTGTTGTCGTTACTTTTATGATTAAAGCGACTTTCAGGCGTGATTTCAGTTAAGATAGTTTTTGTTTTGGAAAATTGTCTGCTGTGGTTTGCAATTTATGGATTCTGTTGTGGACTTGTACTCTCATGAACTTAGGTTTTATCGCACTCATTGGCTCTGTTTTTTATTTTACTACTGTGGCTTACGAGCACTTTTCAGTACACATTGACATTACAGCAGTCTTTTCACTGTTTTTTGTGTGTGTGTGTGTGTGTGTGTGTGTGTGTGTGTGTGTGTGTGTGTGGTAGTTCATCTAGACTGATGAATAATGTACTGTTGTAGAGTACTGTTTCCTCAGTGATGAGTTTCTCGCCCTGTGTAATTGCTTTCTTGAAAATGAAAATTTTCTTCTCTTGTTAGTAAATAGTAGCATACGTTATTGTACCTTAGGATCTGTAGGTATGTTTCTGTACCATTAGTATCGTCATTGTTTTCCATGTGGTGTGCAACATGTTTTTATGCGATAATTATCGTGATTGTTTTAGTGTGGTCGTCTATAAATGTAGAGATATACTGTCACTTGTTCCGTGCTATGAAATTTTCAGAGTATCTTACTCAGAAATTTCTGCATATCTCAGTTCCTTCTGAGTGGGAACCACAACCTTGATAAATTTGAAGAAAGACATCATTCCACCTGCCTCTGTTTTAAAACTGTATTTTATTAAGCACTGTTAGTTTACAGTTTAGCTCATTTCGAAATGCATCTAAGAACGTAAAAACGAATGAATTTCAATTAATGTTAAAATACAAGAAGTGTGTACACTGTATTGGATGTAGTGTTTTCTCAAACATTGTAATTACCTATAACAGATGTAAACGTATTACGGTCTTCAGTTAAAAATCGTGTGCCAAGCGTGATGCATAACACGGTGGTCAAAGTGCTTGATCTGTTGTAACAAATTAAACCCGGTATTTGACATAAATGTCAACACTCCAAAAACAGAAATAAAAAAAAAACATGTTAGTAATTTCTTCACCCTCAAAAACGCTCTAAAGTACAATTAATTTTAATGTATTATTTCCTTCTAACTTTGCCAGGCAGTTTCATTACTATGAATAACTTTAATCTCATGAATAAATTATCTTCTCAAGCTTTTCCAACCTTCCAAAGATGTGTACGAGATGAACTTGTACGCCTGTGTAGATAAATAATCTGTTTTGTGATGTCAAACTAAGCATTTCGTGCTACGAATCCATTTCTATCCCTTGTGTTTTCCCATATCACAAAAGTAAAGTTATCTTTATAAACAGCAGATCAAATCAGTGTTTAATAGTTCCAAATTTCGTTCACGGAATGAAAATAGGAGCTGCACTTGAGACGAAACTAAGAACATCCACAGATTTATTATCTTGGCGACTACAGAGGCGTAGGCCAAACCCCTCACTATAACGATTACCCACCAGACTGTACAACACACGACGGAAATGCAGCCCAATATTGAACAGAAATCAGTGTTCGCAGTAGAAATTGCAGGCTGTTAATCTGACAAAAAAATGGTTCAAATGGCTTTGAACACTATGGGACTTAACAGCTATGGTCATCAGTCCCCTAGAACTTAGAACTACTTAAACCTAACCAACCTAAGGACATCACACAACACCCAGTCATCACGAGGCAGAGAAAATCCCTCACCCCGCCGGGAATCGAACCAGGGAACCCGGGCGCGGGAAGCGAGAACGCTACCGCACGACCACGAGCTGCGGACGTTAATCTGACTGCTACACTAACTCACCTCAGCATAAGAAACTGAATTCGTGCGTACATGCAAGCTACACGTTCTCCACACAACACACCCTCTCAATAATGCAATAATCAGAGGTTACCCATGCACGCACAGCTAAACAGTTGTCATCAGCTGTGTAAATCTAAACTTCCATAGGGGGAGAATAAGGAGTGGGAACGATATTAGGTCCCCTGACCTTACTGTCACATGTAAAGTGCGTGCGAGAAAACTCGCAACTGTCAGACAAAGAGTATATGGACTATCAATACACTGATTCAAGTCGACTTTTCGTCGTATACTGATAGTTACAGTTCAAAGTAAAACTTGAGAATCATTCCAAATACGTATCCCACTCATACAGTTTTAGTTGGTGGTGACTTCAATCTGCCCTCGGTATGTTGGCGAAAATACATGTTCAAAGTCGGAGTTAGGCATAAAACAACGTCCGAAATAATTCTGAATGCGTTCTCAGAAAATTAATTTGAGTACTTTGGTCAGGAGCCCACTCGAAGTGTAAATGGCTACGAAAACGTACTTGTGCAAACTGTTAGTGTCATGGAAACAGGGATTATTGGCCATACGTTTGTTGTAGCGAGGCCGGAAACCGCAACTTCCAAACCACCAAAACCAGACACAAAATAAGTTTATTTAAAAAAACACGTAAAAATTCGCTATGTGCTTTCCAAAGAGACAGTCTCCACTCATTCCAATCTGAATATGTATGCGTAAGCGAGATGTGATTTATATTCAAAGTATATTACTATCGTCGGCTATTGAGAGACATGTAGCAAATAAATCAACACGAAATGGTATTGATAACCCGAGGTACACTAAACAGGCCAGAACACTGTTGGAGAAGCAACGAAAAAAGCATGCCAAGTTTAAAAGAACGCAAAACTCTCAAGTTTTATAGAAACTCGAAAGGTAGCGCGAACTTCAGTGCGAGATGCCTTTCATACTTTCCACAGCGAAACTCTGTATCAAAATCTAGCAGAAAACCCAAAGAAATTATGGTCCTATGTAAAGTATACCAGCAGACAGACACAATAAGTTCCTTCGCTGCGACATAACAATGGTTATGTTACTAATGACAGTGCCACTAAAGCAGAGTTACTAAATACGGTGGTCCGAAATTTCTTCACCAAAGAAGACGAAGTAAATAGTTAAGAATTTGAATCAAGAACTGTTGCAAAAATGAGTAACTTAGTAGATAACCTCGGTGTAGCAAAGCAGCTTAAATTACTTAATAAAGGCAAGGCCTCCGGTCCTGACAGTATGCCAATCAGGTTCCTCTGAGAGTATGCTGATACAAAAGCTCTATATTTAGCAATCATATACAACCAGTCGCTCGCTGAAAGATCTGTACCTAAAGGTAGGAAAGTTGCACAAGTCATACACCTACTGAAGAAAGAAAATAGGAGTAATCCGGTGAATTATGGGCACATATTGTATCAGCCCACCCATCACTTAGCTGGTTTTGGCGTGTGTTCACCCCAACTACTTGACTAACAGATCAACAGAGAGTGCAAACTGCCGCAATATCGGATGACTCCTGATTGAACTGTGGTGGCAGTGTTGACATTAATTTATTCAGAATTGATCACTCATAATTAAAAAGGGGTGCACATTGATGTTTTATTCAGCTATTGAACACCAGATGCAAATGTGGAACGTAAAATTCATTAAGAAAGTGACTTTGGATTTCAACTACTTGATTGAAAACAGATGCAGTCGATTAGCACAAATTTATTTTAACTCAAGACCTTCAATCATGAAATTACAAGACTCCTATCAGGCAGTAGTAATAAATTGCGTTTGTGTGGAGTAAAGCACGATACTCAAAAGTAATTCCTATCGACTGACCCAGGCGTAATGCGAAGTGCGAGAAGAATTCTACAATACAAAGCCCATGAAACCCTCGTGAAAATTTTGCCGACGTGGTCCAACAAATTAATCACTGGCTGGAGTGGGCACAGTATCACCGAATACAGTGTGGCAGAGCGGCATCATTGTGTGGACGTCGGCCGACCTCGTGATGCTGCAAGGCTGCGCTCGTCTATTCCCTCCTACCTATCTTGCTCAGTACATAGCTGAGCCAAAACTTCGTATCTCCAAGCTCAATCGTTCCCTTTGCTAAGTCCTAAACTGCAGAGATGCTCACTCTTTCTCAGGTAAGCTGAGTCAAGAACGCCACGTCCGCACTCTAGGCAAGCTGGGAACGGAAGACCTCTACTGAGACTTCTGCCAATCCGCTCTTCGCCTCGGTTTCCCCTCCAGCTAAATCACTTACGCCAATTGCAGTGCAAGTTGCATTAATTATCATCGTTTCCCAGCGCCGACCAATGCCTGCTCTGGGAAGTGAACAAATTCCCACAAAATTTCCCTTCCTCTCAACTTCTTCTATTTAGCTCCCCCCAGGCCACCCATCAAGGTTTTCTGGAATTCTGACTCCCAGGAGAGTACTTCAAATTCCTTGGTCCTACGTTCCCATTGGAGGCCGGCATATTTCATGCTGCCGCTCTTCACCTGATTTACTTCAGGCTCTGTGGACCGTGAATTCAGCATGAAGTTGCTATAGTCACGAATACGCATATTTTGACCTCTGTTGACCGCTCCACCGAAGTTTTGCGCGGCTTTGTCGCATGTTTCACAGAAAACGGAACGATGGACATTTATCAACAGGCATACAGGTTCTCCGTCTGTTTCCCGGTACACCAGCATGGAGTTGGGGTCAACCACCCACTCACTGTCACTCATCTTAAGGCGGCTGGAGGCCGCACTGCTTTACCTCTGTCTCAGAGCTTGAGCCGCCCTAAGCTGCCTATTGTCGCTTCCCTTTGCTGTTCCCCAGCCGGCCACGGTCATCTCTAATTGTTTTCCTGGGGTAAACTAGCGTCCAGTAAATCGACTCGTTCCCACAAAGTATTCATGTCGTGTGAATTATTTTAAAACCATCACCCGACATTAATTATTCCAATACGACCATACTATACACACTACAAGATGCATTGTGCCTTGTCAGTCATTTTTTGTTCAGCTCTACTGTTCGCTCAACGTGAGTTAGGTTATCTTTAATGACTTCATGTAAGGGGCATAGTTCTTGCAATCTTACAATATCACTTAAGTCGATTTGCAGTAGGTTTTTGGAATGTATACTGTGTTCGAACTCTGCAAATTACCTCGAAGAAAATTATCTCCTGTCTCATAGTAAGCAAGGTTTCCAAAAATGTCCTTGTGAAACACAACTTCCTGTTTATTCTCACGTAGTAATGAGTACTATAGACAGGAGACGCCAGATGGATTTCATATTTTTAGATTTCCAGAAGCCTTCTGGCATCGTTCTTCACAAGCGACTTCTAACCAAACTGCGTACCTATGGAGTGTCTCAGTTGTGCGACTGAATACTTAGTTTCCTGTCAGAAAGATCTCAGTTCGTAATAACTGACGAAAGCCATCGAGTAAAACAGAAGTAATATCTGCCGTCCCCCAAGGAAGTGTTGAAGACCTTCTTCTGCTCCTGGTCTACAAAAACGATTTAGGAGACAATCTCAGCAATGCTCACAGACTGTTTGCAAACAATGCTGTCATTTACCGTATTGTGAAGTCATCAGATGATCGAAATGAATTGCAGACTGATTTAGACAAAATATCTCTATGATGTAAGAAGTTATTGACTCTAAATAATAAAAATTGTCATCTCATCCCTGTGAGTACCAAAAAGAAATCGCTAAATTTCGACTACACGGTAAACCACACAAATCTAAACGCCGTAAACTCAACCAAATACTGAAGGATCAGAGTTACGAGTAACTTAAGTTGGAGCGATCACATAAGTAATGTTGTGGGAAAAGCAAACCAAAGATAATGATTTATTGTCAGAACACTAAGACATGCAACAGGTCTACTGAAAAGACTGCCTACACTGTACTCGTACGTCCTCTTCTGGAGTACTGCAGTGTGATATGGAATCAGCATCAGATATGATAGACGGAGGACATCGAAGAAGTTCAAAGAAGGGCAGCTCGCTTTGCATCATAGTGAAACAGGGGAGAGAGCACGACGGATATCATACAATGAACTAGGGTATCAATCATTAAAACAAAGGCATTTTTTGTTGCGCCAGGGGCCAGGGTCTTTCTCGTCAGAGTTTGCAAATATTTTGTTGGCACCCACCTCCTTGGCTCTGAGCACTATGGGACTTAACATCTGTGGTCATCAGTCCCCTAGAACTTAGAACTACTTAAACCTAACTAACCTAATGACATCACACACATCCGTGCCCGAGGCAGGATTCGAACCTGCGACCGTAGCAGTCGCGCGGTTCCGGACTGCGCGCCTAGCACCCACCTCCTTAGGAAGGAATGATCATCATAATAAATTAAGAGAAATCAGAGCAAAGCACAAAAGATTTAAGTATTAGTTTTTCTCTCGCGCTGGTCGAGAGTTGACCGATAGAGAAATAGCTTCAAGATGGTTCGATGAACCCTCCGCCAGGCACTTAATTCAGAACTGCCGAGTAATCGTGTTGCTGTAGATGCATATGAAGACTGCATAGCACACCATATTAATAATTACGAAACGCTGTCATATATAAGCACCAGTACAGAAAATTTTATATACAAACGTTAGAATGTAATAGATAAACAGAACATGAGTATTTCTTAAATGTTCATTCGTTCAGTTCTAATAAGTGACATTCAAAGTGCATGCCGCATTTCGAAAGTAATAGCTTGGCACGTAATGCTAAAGTATGAGTGAAGTTATTCATTTGTCTCTAGTATAAGGCAAAGCGTTTGTAAGTCCATTAAAAGAAAACTACCCGTCACGTCACAATACATCGTTGTATCGAGCAGCAGCAGTAACTGTATCGTAGTAAAATAATTTATTTTTAGTCATCATAAATAACAGTACGCCAGTATGCAATAGATCCGAAGTAAAGCAGTAACGCTGGAAAGAGAATAAAAGTTATAACGCTAACAGGCTTATAATGCAAACAAACTGTAGAGATATACATCATTATGTGGCATATATAAATATTTATCGGTTTATGTGTGTGACGCTACGTGGCCATTAATAGTGTAGCATAAATCATTTTACACATTTGAACTATAGTTTACAAAGCTCTCAAAGATTGAAGTGAAACATTCCTGTTACAGAACAAAATTATCCACTGCATCAGAAGTAGCTCATCAGTTCGAGCAGAGTGATGAAACTGCATTTCGTTCAGTATCATAACAAAATGCTGGTATGAAAGCGAAGGGGTAAAACATAACGTAGAGGATAATATATAAAAGAATAAAGTGCTCCTCGGACTTTACGTACACATATACATGATAGTGAAATACAATCTTGTACATTTCAGAAGTTAAATTCGTTAGTTCTAAACTGTTATTAGTGTAACGGACAGTGCACATGATGCAAAATACTAAACAATCATTAGACGCGGCGTGACAATGAAAAATGCGAGAAACTATGCAGGAACAATAGGTATCAGCTGCAGATTATTCGATCGAAGTTCTCTAAAAATCCTGTGTTTTTTTTATCTGTTTATTCATTAATAACATCACTAAGATGTTTGTGCAAGTGACTGAATACTCTGTTTCGTAATTTATGTTCATCACTCTGTCCTAGCCAACTTTGAGTAAGACTTAAAGTGTACATTCAGTGTTTTGTGAATTGTAATTTTCTGATCATAGGTGAGCGTTAAAGGCAGATGTGTTGCTCTCTTTTTGCATTGGGCGTCTTTTTTGTCGTACTGTGAAGTAAAGTTCAGTTTGTCCTACATAAAATTTATCACATGTACCACAATAAATTTGAAACATCCTCGGTTGGGAGAATGGTATGGAACTATTTGTATTATGCTGAATATTTCTACCTAAATAATTATCAGTCTGGAACCCTATATGAATTTAGTGCTCTTGAACATGTGTGCCACTTGCTACAGTCGCAGGTTCGAATCCTGCCTTGGGCACGGATGTGTGTGATGTCCTTAGGTTAGTTAGGTTTAAGTAGTTCTAAGTTATAGGGGACTGATGACCTCAGATGTTAAGTCCCATAGTGTTAGAGCCATTTTTTCTGGAGAGGACTCAGTAGAAAATATTTTGAATTGGAACCCAAGTCCGGAAACGTCATCGAACAACCATACAGAGTGTCGACGTATATGTGTATATACAAGGCGATGCCGTGATGATGGTACAAACTTTCCAAGATGATGGAGACATATAAATCTATCATTCTGAGGTAAGGGTTCCTGGTTCGAAAACGGACGAGTCGGAAGCTATAAGTGAAAACAGTTCTGGCAACTCTGACTGTGGATTACATATACTGGTACTGCTGTTGCTAAGACGGTATGGTACGCAACTTTCAGAGATGGTAGTATGGACCAAAACAGAGAAAAGAGGTCCAGTAAACATAGGCTCTGACATGTATATCTAAGGAGGTATGAGCATTGTTTCATCTTCGTTACTGGGAAACACATCTGCTCTCTTTGAAGAGTGATCATATCTCAGGTATACATTTTAGAGCCCATGTTTATCAGACATTTTTTCTTGTTTTTGTTCTATGCTATCACCTCTGAAAGTTGCCTAACCTACCATCTTAGCAACAGCAGTACCAGTACATGTATTCCACATGTATCATAACGGTTTTTGCTTATAACTTTCGACTCATTCGTTTCCGGTACTTGGGTCCCTTACCCCAAATTGATCCATTTATTCTTCTCCATCATCATAGAAAGTTTGTAACATCATCACGGAATCACAGTATATATACATAAAGAACATTTACACGGCCCGTCGCCCAAAGCTTCGACGCTCCATAGCATCGTTAAATGACGTTTCCGGAAGTGGTTTCCTACTCAAAATATTATATACCCACTCCCCTCTGCAAGTCCTCTAAGTTTTTAACGGGAATTTCCGAACACCCTGTACATAGAGTAGCACTGTATATCTAGACATGTGCCTTATAAACTCTTTCTCTATTGTGATTTGAGCACTTCAAACCGTTTGATTTTGCTTTCAATACTTTGCGTGTAGTTCTCTGACCATTTCTGTTTCTACCCGTTGGTCAAAGCGATATCGCGTTTGAATGTTAGCTCGTTGCGTACTTCTTGCTCTTTCATCAGTATTATATTTAGCTTGTTTCACATGAAATGGAAGGAAGCCTTTTAGTGCGATTCTCAGTAGTATAGAGTTTTGCGGATGATTGTACCAGTTCTTGTGAGTTGATGTTATCAGTTTTGTTGATTTAAGAATAATGGATAGGGACCATAGCACACGGTAAATTTTTCAAAATGACCTTCCTGGAATATAGCAGCACTTTCGTGTAAACAACTATTACCTTAAGGATCTGGATTTAACGAAGGTATTGCTAGAATTTCTAAGAAACTGGAGGTGTGTGATTACCACGACTTCTGTGTGCCAAGAAAAGAGCAGCGAGGTCGTGAACAACAATAATGCAGTCAGAGTAGACAGTTTGATGCGGATGAGCTACAATTGTAGAATAAGGATACATAACAAAATTACATGCAAAATCACAATCCCAGGATTCAACAATGGTATCATGATCATGTTATCATTCTGATACACTGCATAGAATGGATGGTGTGTTTAACGTTTATAAGACCGTCTAAGTGTATTATACTTAAACAAATGGAATTTATTCGTGCTCTGATATAGTCTGTGTCAATATTTGGTGTTAGCTGTTGGATAGGTTACTTAACTGTTGCTGTATTGTTTCACAATGTTCTGTGATTTGTCTCCCTGGGGAAATTAAAATACTGGAAAGTTGAATGGTTTATAAGTAAACAATCTAGCCAATGAAGATGGATAGAAGACAATAAACTATGTACTGTCTGCCTAAACATTTAATTACTTACATGTGAAATATGTGGAAGTTGTTAACACAGACTCAAACAATAATAGTATAAGTATTAAATGTGGAGAAACATATTTTTCTCAAACCAGGACATAACTCTCGAAAGTACTGTCGAATATAGATATTGCCAGATAAAATTGATTCTCGTGAAATACGTTATTGTACAGGTCTTAAGAAAAAAAGAAGCACTGTATCAAATGGACTTAAAATACTGATTATTACAGACATTTCTTTTTTAAATGCAGTCATTGAAGTACGTATATCCAACAGAAAACAGGAAATGGAAGAGCTCAAATTCAAGAAACACAAATGGTAGTACTTAGTGAAAACCGTTGCCATGAAGGGAGAACATAATCTGCTACTGAAAAACAAAATACAATTTACATGTACAAATAAGGCTTACAAATTACTTTAAACGCAATACAAGGAAATAGATGATTACATTGTATCTAAATGTGGTGGTTTCTAGATTGTGCATTTGATGACAAAAAAATCTATTTTCGCAGTTTGAAGGTGATGGAATGACTACATTTAACGACCATTGGTCTGCATAAGAAATGAATCTAAAGTTCTACGCACAAATTCCGTAAGAATATGGGCAACATTTGCCGCCGTACACATAAGAGGACGTGAAATGTCTTAACAACCTCACTATGCAAGAAAACAAAGCTAAATTAAAATTCCGAAAGCTGTCAGATTGAAGAATTGTTGCACAGGGTGTTCACAAGTGCAGTGTCTGACACTGTATCGATTCGAGTACTGGGGAGACAGACATTGATCAGAGCATGTGCTATGCCCTGATCATCACACTGTGGCAGGTATTTTATCAGTTTTACGTGTCACAAAGACGAGATTTCGCAAATAATACAGACAGTTTAGACATGGGATTAGCAATGTGACAATTCATTGTACTTTGTAAACAAGTGTATGCGTAGATGTAATTACAGTCGCCGTGTTTAGGCGTTGAACAAATTTAAGGTAATACAGACAATTTTGTGGTTTGTTACAGTGTTATTTCACTTCAGTACAAAGATCAAATTGTACTCATCTGCAATCAGGAATAGAAATTTCCTCCTTGTCGAACCTTGTCCAAGCACGTTAAAACTTGTGAGACTATCAGTAGTACACGCAAGAGAACGTGGTAATGTTCTTGACAGAAATAAACCCGCCAGCCGTCATATTGATCTGTGTGCGTTGAAAGTTCTCTTAAAATAATGAAAGTATGGACTGAAGTACTCTGTTTCTGACTGTAAGCCTGAGCTGTGATGATAAATTAATTGTCGTGTTGTGAAAGCAAAGCTTTACTGTAATAATAATTAATTATCGCAATGAAAATGGAAGATTTTCATACTGTAAAAGTTAGCAATCTGACTGCAATAATTTTGAACAGTAAAAAACTGCCTGAATAATTAACTTGGAAATGAAACCTTACAAAATCATAATATTTTCTCTTCACCTCTATTCTGCGCAAATCTGGATAATGCGTTACAGTACTGCTCTTCCTTGCGCGCCGCTATGCTGAAGCTGTTAACTAATGTATCTACACAAAGACCCTTGAGAGGTGCAGTGAGTTATCTGTTAATTGCAAATCGAACAGTTTATCAAACATATTTGGTTGGATCATCCATTAAAAAGAATTGTAACAGAAAGGTTGGTAAGAAAATGAAATATGCGCAAAAATGCCAACACTATTTCTTTTTTTTTTTATATTGAGAAAAATTGATCAAGGCATCTCAACATCGAAACAATACACTTTCCTATCTCTCAAATCTAACAACTTTCTGTACAATAACCAAGTTAATTCGATGGCGCAGCAATAGTGAAAAATTTAACTGATATTCCATTAGATTTCTTCCTTCACAAATCAATTTCATAATCATGTCGGTTTAACAAAATGATAAATTGACATATTTTATTTGAAACATAATATTGCCATAGCTTCCTCAGTAACGCTGTTTTACATTATCAGCCTAACTCTAACACAGTTGAACTTCGACTGCACTCTCTATCAAAACTTAACATTGTCTGCTCCACTGCACCCTCGCGCAGATCAAAGATACTCACTTCACTTTTGGATACAGCTTACAACATCGCTGCTCGCTCACAATCGATTCAGATGCCAAAAATTCATATACCAGAATTATACATGACACCTATCAGTGTACGAAACTAATATGAATTTGGTGCTTTCCATAGCTATACTTGTGTATTATAAAAATACGAAGCATAAGTGATACACCTCATTAAAAATGTAACACATTATTCTTGGTGAGATTTGTTTTGCTGAAGTGTCAAAGCATATGATGTCAGCGCCTAAACATGTTATAGATCTTGGTGCTATTTAGTAGCTGATTATGGAAAGGAAAGGAGCTAAAGTCTCTCTGCTTTTTAGGAAGCCTCGTCGTCATAATTTCGGTCTGTCAATGTCATAATCTTCCTAGAACATTCGTTGTAATACCACCAATGGAAAATAATCCCAAGTAGACCTAAGATCTAAAATAATAAAGAAGATATATTAGCCATTCAGCAACATCAATTATACTTTTATAGTGTACAACATAGTGCACTATCTACGTCCCCTACTGAAATAGTGCTTGACCAGGTGACAAAATTTCGTTTTTGTTCCACCTGTGCAACGTAACACCAGCTATGCCTAAAATTGGAACGCCAGTATCTTTAAGTATTTTGATAAATATTATAGACAATTTTGGCGTGAAATAACAATGCAGCACTTAATTAGAGGGTGTGCAGTCGTGTTTTAGGGGTCAGGTATACCTTAACCTGTAAATTACAACAGTAGTATTTTTTACTATCAAAGAAAAACAATTCAATGATTTAGACATGGAAATATCATTGTAATGTTTAATTTGATGGTCTGTTGTACTTTGCACCATCTGGGGTACAAAGAACTAGATGGCCATTTCCAGGCTGAATTTTAATTCGCTGTCTGATTTTAATGGCCAGTAAAATATTGGTTGTGCATCGCTGTTTTCTTTTCATGGCCAATAAATTACTATTCTGTGATTGGGAGAAGCGTGTGTGTGTGTGTGTGTGTGTGTGTGTGTGTGTGTGTGTGTATGTGCGCATGCTGCTAATGGGGCTGCGTTAGTTCTGCAGATGCTCTTGAATACATCCACATTAGCTATTTCGTTTTAATCACCAGAAAAATACTGGGCTGTGATTGGGAACGAAAAAGTTTCTACGTTGGGTTAGAAGCTCTCTGATTGGCCTATTTCTAAGAAAGAGGTGTAGCGTAGGAGAGGTGTGGGGGGGGGAGAGGAAAGAGCGAGAGGAAAGTGGCGTGATGATGATATGTACCTGCCCTGACGCTTTATATAGGCAAGCAATGGTTCAAGTTCATTTTGTGTCAAGAAAATAGGTTGCTCACCTCCTAGTGTCACTTTCACTTACGTATTTTCAATTAAATTCACTGGGTATGCGTTACATAAGTTACAATCTAATCTGATGAAAAAAGACTTGCAAGTTGTCCGTGATGCTAAAAGGACACTGTCGGCTTCTGCAACAATGATCCATTACCTACAATAGTTAACGAAAACAATGTAGTTACCTGCAGACGATTTCGATTTAGGCACCTGATGGTATGTGTGGTTTCAGTCATCTGCTGACATACATTGCTCCCTTTGTGTCTCATAAATCATGACTTGACCTCTCTTTGACAATCTTACCGTCATCCAGGGAATACACACTCATTCCATACCGTGGCTGGCTCTGGAGTGCCGAGCGAGCGCACTCTACTGTAAGAACGCAACGCCCAGAAGCGTTGCTACCATCGTCGTTTACCTTGTGACAAATATAAAAACAGCTAACTTTCCCTGTAATTCCTCTGCCAGCATTACCAATGTAATAGTAATTTACATAAAATTTCGAAGATAGTTAAAGTAGTTTTACAAGTTAAATAATAACCTAAACTTATTACAGATGACGTACTGGAAAAAGGTGCACAATTATTCAGTGTGACATTGGTAATATTTTAAAATGGTGCAAAAACAGCCCCTTACTAAAGGGGCAATCAAATTAAGATGAGACAGATGGAAAAAAATAAGAAAAAATTATTCGCTATTTTAAGAGTAACCGTCATAACTGATTATGAAAGTTATCTAAATAAATAAAAAATATGGTGAAAGTTATCTGAATAAATAAAAATATGTGTGAAGTACTCTTTCTGATTGTAAGCCTGAGCTGTAATAATAAATGAACTGGTGCAATTAAAAATCAATTGTAATAAAAAGGGAGGTATTTCATACTGTAAAAGTTAGCTATCTGATTGCAAGAATTTTGAATAGTATAAACTGCCGGAATAGCTTGGACATGAAACCTAGAGTAATTGACTTTGCAAAGTTTGATAACAAAAACTGTCTCTGAATAACGTTAAGTTGGCCCTGACTGCACAAATAAAAAAAACAATCATTTCTCCTTACCTGTGTTCTGTGCAAATCTGCATAAAGCGTTGCAGCACTGCTCTGTCTTGCGCGCCACTATGCTAAAGCTGCAAATTACTGTATCTACACAGTGACACTCGAGAGGTGCATTGAGTTCTCTGTTAATTGCAAATCGAACACATGATAAAACATACTTGGCTGGCTAATTCATTAGCAAGAATCATAAGAGAAAGGTTAGTGAGTAACTGAAATATGCGCAACAATGACAAACTATGTTTTCTTTATTTCTTGTATATTGAGAAAAAGAGCTCAAGGTAGATTTTAAATTTAATGAACTTCTCAACATCCAAACAATACACTTTCCTATCTCTCAAATCTAACAGCTTTCAGTACAATAACAAAGTTAGTTCTATGGCGCAGCAGTAGCGAAAAAAAGTAACATCATTATTGTATTTGCCTGACATTCCATTAGATTTCTTCCTTCAAAAATCAGTTTCACAGTCATGGTGATTGATCCAAATGATAAACTGAGACATTAAATTTGAATCGTAATATTGCCATAGCTTCCTCAGTAATACTGTTTTACATTATCAGCCTAACTAACACAGTTAAGCTTCGACTGCACTCTCTATCAAAGCTTAACACAGTCTGCTCCACTGCGCCGTCGCGCAGCTCAAAGATACTTAACTTTTATGATACAGCTTACAACATCGCTACTCGCTCACAATCGATTCAGTTACCGAAAATTCAGATACCAAAATTATATATGACACCTATCAATACATTTACCCTTCTGTGAGACAAGACGGTCAGTGCCTTCTTGGAAGCATGTCAGCGGTTGCCTACGCAGTCGTGATTGTACCCATGCGTGCGCCTCTTCGTCCGAAGCAAATCGATGGCCACCAATATCTTTGTTCAGGGCTCCAAAAGTATGGAAATGGCCAGGCATGAAATCGGGACTATACGGAGGATGTCTAAGGGCTCCCAAGCGAACCTTCTCCAACATGTGAGCAGTCTCACATGTTTCAATTACGCTGCAGAAATTTCGGTGGAAAGCCCTTACACATCCTTTATACAGTCCCGAACCGTCCTCCATATTTTTGGAGTCCTGGAACAGGCGCATACATTGGTACCACAGACATTTTTCCACGAAAGCACCGACCGTCTTGTCTCGCAGTGTGATGAATGTATTAACGGTTATGACGATTACTCTTGAAATAATAAACAGGTTTTTTCTTATTTTTTCCATCTTTCTCGTATTAATTTGACTGCCCTTTAATGTATTCAGATATGCAAAATTATACACCTCACATAACGCAAAAACTTAGTTTCTTATGACTATAAAATCAAAGATTCCCAAATTGAATCAGGCAACTCATACAAAAAACTAGATACAACAATTTATACGGATATGAAATAGAGTAATCTGACAGGCTCAGTCGCAGGTAAAGCAGCGGAGACTATGTCTCGTCGCAGGACACTGAAAAAAAATTCTATCACCGTACAAAGGCGTCTGTTTACAAAGCACCTGTGCATCCCATCTTAGAATATTGCAGAAGTTTGTGGTACCGGTACTAAAAACGAAGTTATTTAGATTTAGCAGGCACTTGATGATTGACCCAAGTTAACCCGCGAACACGGTTTCAAGAACCAGTATTTAGTGAAAAATCTAGAAAAATATTTCCATACTAGAGACTGCGAATGGATAGGGGGAACAGAAATTCGCGACTGTTTCTTGACGTTGTAATGCACAGGAAGTTGTCGTCGATGAGAGATGTAGCAGGAAACAGGATGACTTACGACAGAACTCCTGTTTATACGATGACCGACAGCTTTCTCTAAGGGTAGGAAAAATGTAGGTTAATGAATACGAATAGAGAAAACAATAATGTAATATGACGGACGGCTTGAGACAATCACGTCTATGAAATATCTAGGCGTAACGTTGACAAGGGTTGTGAAATTGGATAAGTACGTAAGGTCAGTAGTAGGGAAGGTGAACTTTTGACTTTGATTTATTGCGAGAATTCTAGAAATGTGTAACCCATTTAAAAAGAACATCGCTTATAGTACACTAGTCACGCGTTTCCGAGAACTGCTCGAGTAATTGGGATCCCTGCCAGGTAGGTTTAAAGAAAGATGCCGAAGCAATTCGGAGGGGTGCTGCCAGATTTGTTACCGGTAGACCTGATCAACAAGCGAGTGCTAAGAAAATTATCCGTGAATTCAAATGGGAAACACTAGAGAGAAGCCGACTTTCCTTTCGCGAAATACTGCTGAAAAAATTTACAGACTCAGCATATACCGCTGACAGCAGAACGACTCTACTGCCATCAATGGACATTTACCGCCAGGACCACAAAGACAAGAGATATTATGGCACGTGCGGAGATGTACAGTTACTCGCTTTTCCCTCGTCCATTCGTGAATGGAACAAGAAAGGGACTGACTAAAAATGGAACAAAGTACCCTCCGCCATGCACCGTGTGGTTTCTTGGGAAGTATGTCCGTAGTTATAGAACACAAGACTAGACAAGCTGGAGTCCCTCCAGGCATCTCACCTGTCATTTTTCCCGGCTGTGTACGCGACTGGAACGGAAAGAAACCGTCGTGTGCAGTTCAGTGATAAGTACCCTCTGCCATGCACGTCATAGTGGTTTAGTGTATACATGTATGTAGACGTAGATAAAAACCTTGTAGTACACTCTCGTGTAGCACATATGGTTCTCTCGGCAACCATCATAAGGTCTTGTATACTGCAAAATGTAATCTATAAAATTTCGTTGACGTTTGGTTCCTAGAAACTCGAAACGTGAGCTACAATCTGTGTGTGCTCAAACAAATACTTGTCGCTTGTTCACAAGACTGTGTTCCGCCATCGCCGTTTTTTTGTTCTTCGTTTTACACGATGGAGAAACGTAATGCGTACTTACCAAACATACGCAGACACACTCGATTACTTTTGTTATAGTCTCAGTGGCAGTCATGTACTATAAGAAGCGCGTGAATCCTATCCCACGTATGACTCGCATTAGGGAGGATGGAATTCAGTTCTCCGTCTGATCTTTCCAACTTACCTCTTTCGTGGCTTCCGTAAATCCTTTCAGAGTAAGGCTATCTTTGTTATTTGACTGTCTTTGAGACCATTATGGACGTATTCGCATTTTTAGTCTTTTAATGACTCCCCGGAATTTTTTCCAGTCTGCCTCATAATTAACAATGCCTCGTCATAAATTAAATTTTAATGAAGTCCTTGTTAGTGAAACCTGAGGACTAAAGTAGGGCGTGGAGAATAAGACAGAACAACAGAGCAACCTGGCTGGGAAAAATGTACTCATTTATGTGCGATGTACATTCCCTGCGAAAATAAAGACATCGTCCAGGATTTAAAGACCTAGGAGTAGACAGAGTTTTGTCTAAGCGGCTATTAAAATCTTCCTCACAATTTTTTGAGCCTGTAGGGTGAAGTATTCCCGATTAGTATGACGTAGTTTGCTATCAACAGAAATAGCAGTCTAACTTTAATTTTGATGTGGTCGTGAGCAAACAGATAAGTACGGAACAGATTCAGCCACTTCGGAAATCGTTCATCAGTGTACGGCTGTCCAACAATGTTCACATAATGACAAAGATTTTTGCAATAACCAGCACCAAGATGTTTTACACTATTGTATTTAATATATTCTGATGAGAGACAATGTGAGACAGTATAGCGTCTCCAGTGCTATATTACGAAAAGACTTAAAAAACAGTATTTATAAGGAAGAGACATTAAAAAATTGAATAATATATTTTTATCATGTAGCCGTAAAATAATAATTTCTCTGTGTAGGTTTAGATTGCAAAGAAATAATTTATGACAAAATGATCTAAAGAGACGACAAGATACGCTCTTCTGTTAATTTTTTAGTCGACTTCACTTTCTTTTTTGTCTTGAGTATGTATAGACGGACATCTTGCGTGTGCTGGCAAATGTAAACATATTTATATGAGTTAAGCATATAATATACCGATTTAATATTATTGTGCACTTTTAATCTGTAAGAGGTGATCCCGATTTCATGTCCGCCTTCCTTGGATTAACCTGCACTCAAGTAATTTACAGTTCAACAATCGTAGCTTCCGATGCAGCCAACGACGCCATTACGTGGCAATATTAACTTACGAAAAATTAGCGGAAGCGAAATACTCGCCCGCTATTAACATAATATTAATTTTTCTCCACAGCCGCACGAAGTTGCAGAAATACATAGCTTTAAGATTCTTATTTTCAGTACCATAGCCGAGAGCCAGAGCCAGGACTCCGACTACAATACAATGGTTAACGGAGGTAAGAAACATACTCTCGCGCATGTGTGGGCCGCAATTGTAATTAATAACTAAAGATTTCTTGCTTTAAAGTGAACTGACTAGCCGAGGAAATTAATATGAAAAGTTTATTACATTGTTCAACTTACATGCTCATGTTTTAAAAGATTCAGCGAGTCTAACATTCATTAACGTAACAAATAATTTGAGATTAATATTTTTAAAAAGGAGAACTTCAGGAAAGCATTTAATCGTAAATCAAAATTAAATGAAATATCATTTTTATTAAGGCCCACCACGTAAGTCGGCAACAATCAAAAAATAATAATAACAACAATAATAATACACTCCTGGAAATGGAAAAAAGAACACATTGACACCGGTGTGTCAGACCCACCATACTTGCTCCGGACACTGCGAGAGGGCTGTACAAGCAACGATCACACGCACGGCACAGCGGACACACCAGGAACCGCGGTGTTGGCCGTCGAATGGCGCTAGCTGCGCAGCATTTGTGCACCGCCGCCGTCAGTGTCAGCCAGTTTGCCGTGGCATACGGAGCTCCATCTCAGTCTTTAACACTGGTAGCATGCCGCGACAGCGTGGACGTGAACCGTATGTGCAGTTGACGGACTTTGAGCGAGGGCGTATAGTGGGCATGCGGGAGGCCGGGTGGACGTACCGCCGAATTGCTCAACACGTGGGGCGTGAGGTCTCCACAGTACATCGATGTTGTCGCCAGTGGTCGGCGGAAGGTGCACGTGCCCGTCGACCTGGGACCGGACCACAGCGACGCACGGATGCACGCCAAGACCGTAGGATCCTACGCAGTGCCGTAGGGGACCGCACCGCCACTTCCCAGCAAATTAGGGACACTGTTGCTCCTGGGGTATCGGCGAGGACCATTCGCAACCGTCTCCATGAAGCTGGGCTACGGTCCCGCACACCGTTAGGCCGTCTTCCGCTCACGCTCCAACATCGTGCAGCCCGCCTCCAGTGATGTCGCGACAGGCGTGAATGGAGGGACGAATGGAGACGTGTCGTCTGCAGCGATGAGAGTCGCTTCTGCCTTGGTGCCAATGATGGTCGTATGCGTGTTTGGCGCCGTGCAGGTGAGCGCCACAATCAGGACTGCATACGACCGAGACACACAGGGCCAACACCCGGCATCATGGTGTGGGGAGCGATCTCCTACACTGGCCGTACACCACTGGTGATCGTCGAGGGGACACTGAATAATGCACGGTACATCCAAACCGTCATCGAACCCATCGTTCTACCATTCCTAGACCGGCAAGGGAACTTGCTGTTCCAACAGGACAATGCACGTCCGCATGTATCCCGTGCCACCCAACGTGCTCTAGAAGGTGTAAGTCAACTACCCTGGCCAGCAAGATCTCCGGATCTGTCCCCCATTGAGCATGTTTGGGACTGGATGAAGCGTCGTCTCACGCGGTCTGCACGTCCAGCACGAACGCTGGTCCAACTGAGGCGCCAGGTGGAAATGGCATGGCAAGCCGTTCCACAGGACTACATCCAGCATCTCTACGATCGTCTCCATGGGAGAATAGTAGCCTGCATTGCTGCGAAAGGTGGATATACACTGTACTAGTGCCGACATTGTGCATGCTCTGTTGCCTGTGTCTATGTGCCTGTGGTTCTGTCAGTGTGATCATGTGATGTATCTGACCCCAGGAATGTGTCAATAAAGTTTCCCCTTCCTGGGACAATGAATTCACGGTGTTCTTATTTCAATTTCCAGGAGTGTATATTAAATTACGACGGCCGACGGACGCGAGAACAGACACTGCTTTCGTCTCACACTCCTCGTTAATATTAATCTCACCGCAGGTCAGAATTATTAGTATTGCGCCACACATTTATAAATGATTAACACACACAACTCTCACTGCAATCCAACGGGCGGCCGGTACGGTTCACGCGGACACTGATTTTCAGAACACTGAAAACCTTTGCGAAATACTAGACAGGAATATAGTATGTAGCAAATCGGTAATGTATTGCTGAGGGCAATGCACGGCCGTGTGGACTCATTCAGTCTGTACGACACGACACGTTGCCCACAACTCCAGCCGGATTAGACTGGCACCATACTCGAACTCTACTCACATTTCACTCCCTTAGCGCTAGCGGCACTTCACAATCGATTTTGCCTACCATCGACCTGTGTGAACCAAAAAGGCGTTTATCGTTGGGTAAGGGATCATGGGTCACTTACAAGAGGCAGACCAAGATACGGACACAGTAGGAACAAACACACATGTAGATAGATGAAGGTTACAGTAGTTATTCAGAGATAAAGATACTTGCTGAGAATAGATTAGCACCGATAGTTGCATCAAACCAGTCATCGGACTGAAGACCCACAAGCAGTACTACTTTTCAACGACGAAGTACGCTGCGGAGCCAAAGAAACTGATTGAACTGCCTAATATCGTGTTGCGGCACTTCTGTGTGCCCCGACAAGCGCGCAGATGTGCCGCAACACGACGTGGCATGGTCTTGGCTAATGTTGAAGTAGTGCTAGAGTGAATTGCCACCATGAATCCTGCAGGGCGGCCCAGAAATCCATAAGAGTACGAGGGGTGGAGATCTCTTCTGAACAGCACGTTGCAAGGCATCCCAGATATGCTCAATAATATTCATGTCTGGGCAGTCTGGTGGGCAGCGGAAGTGTTTAAACTCAGAAGATTTTTCCTGGAACCACTCTGTAGCAATTCTCTACGTGAGGGATGTCGCATTGTCGTGCTGGAATTGCCTAAGTCCGTCGGAATGCAAAATGGGCGTGACAAGATGCAAGTGATGAGACAGGATACTTACATACGTTTCTCCTGTCAGAGTCGTATCTAAACGTATAAGGAGTCCCATATCACTCGAAATGCACACACTCCACACCGTTATAGAGCCTCCACCAGCTTGAACAGTCCCCTGCTGACACGGAGAGCCCATGAGGTTGTCTCCATACCCGCACACGTCCATCCACTCGACACAATTTGAAATGAGACTCGTCCGACCAGGCAACATGTTTCCAGTCATCAACAGTCCAATGTCGGTGTTTAAGGGCCCAGGCGAGGCGTAAATCTGTCGTGCAGTCATCAAGGGTACACGAGTAGGCCTTCGGCTCCAAAAGTCCATATTAATGATGTTTCGTTGAATGGTACGGCACTGACACATATTGATAGCCCACCATTGAAATCTGCAGCAATTTGCGGAAGGATTGCACTTCTGTCACGTTGAACGATTCTCTTCAGTCGTTGTTGGTCCCATTCTTGCAGGATCTTTTTCAGGCCGTGACGATGTCGGAGATTTGATGTTTTACCGGATCCCTAACATTCACGGTGCACTCGTGAAACGGTCGCACGGGAAAATCCCCACTTCATCGCTATGTCGCAGACGCTGCGTCCCATCGCTCGTGTGCCGACTATAACACCACATTCCGATTTACTTAAATCTTGAGAACCTGGCATTGTAGCAGCAGTAACACATCTAACAATTGCGCCAGACACTTGTATTACATACTTGTTGCCGAATTCTGCGTGTCTTCATATTTCTGTATTTGAATGCTCTGTCTATACCAGTTTCTTTATCAGTTTGTCAGTAATCTTCTTCCTGTATTACGAAAATAGAGAACTGGATAGTTATGTACTCTGTCTGATCAAAAGCATCCAGACGCCTATTAATGGACGTTAATACTGGACAGTTGTCCCCAAACGTTATTAAACCAATACTCCTGAGTGCAACCAGATATTAGACAGTACCTCCACCTTCCCTCTATCACCACTCCCCCCACCCCTCACCAACTTTAGCACCTAATTAATCTTTAGAATGAAAAATAAGTTTATTTGAGCACTTTTATTTTGAAAATAGAGAAAGATAAATGATAGTTTTGTAGGTGTTTTATAAAATCACAAACTGACGAGTCAATGAGTCAATTTGTAATGCTTCTATCTAAAAACCATTATTATATTTGAATTTTTTCAGTGAACGCACATCGTAAATCATGCTCTAGATCCATTCAGTTACTTGTTTAAACAACAATACTGTTACTTCGTCCTAGGCTTTGCAATTACTTGTTTTATTTTCGTTGCTGTCGTGGTCAAAAATCTATTTTCACTCATTGTCAGTGCTCTGCGAGCACTAACTACTCCTTCTCAGATAAGGACGCTAACTAGTAACAATGAGCCGATGTTACAAAACATGCTTCCCCTGCACTATCAGCTTTCCTCGTGGCGCTTGCTTTACCTGCACCTCCATTTAAAATGAACCAAGTTAAAATGTGTGCACTATACCTTCTGTTTGTAAATCATTTGATTGATGGATGCCTTAATTCTGAACTGGCAGAAAGTGCAAGACTTCAGGCTGTTAACGCTTTGTGTCTGACCATTGTAATAATAATTTACAGTGACAATACTGTGTACATCTCTATAGTAGCTCAGGGTGTTCCTGGAGGGATGGCCAATATTCAGGCCTATCACAGAAATGATCATTCTAAGCAGAAAAGTCTGGTAAACATGGGGCTCTAAAATGCCTACCTTATGAGCTATAAGCTCTTCATCATCTTCGATACTGTGAAACAAATCTCTTCTACTGCAAGTTTCTAGCGTTGCATGTTTTGGGAGAAGACAATTTGGACGAAAACAAGAAAAAAAATGGTTTATTGCACGTGGGCTCTCGCTCTCGAATGCAGAACTTAATCACTGTGGGCACTTGTTTAGTAGGGGAGATGTGTTTCATACTAGCAAAGATGAGCCAGTACTCATAGCTCGTAAGGTATACACTTTACAGATTGTGTTCACTGGCTTTTTTTTTTTTTTTTTTTCGTCTTACTACTGCCTCTCAAAATATGAAAAGTAATGAGGCTGCAGTAGAAGAGAAGTGTTTCACAGTATCGAAGATGAAGTGCTCATAGCTCTTAAGGTAGGCACTTTCAATCCCATGTTTACCACATTTTTTTGCTTCAAATGATTGTTCCTATCGTAACCCTCAGTATTGACCTTTCCTCCTCGGACACCCTGCACACTGCTGTCGTGCTATCAATTATTTTATTTCTCTGTTTCGAAGTGAGCACTGAAACAATTTCGGGTCTGTTGCACAAACTATCTACAGGTTGTATATGACTTTTCATGAGGTATTTAGCATTTGTTACATACACTGAAGCGCCAGAGAAACTGGTCTAGGCACGCGTTTTGAAATACAGAGATATGTAAATAGGCAGAATATGGCGCTGCGGCCGACAACACCTACATAAAACAACAAGTGTCTGGCCCAGTTGTTAGATGGGTTACTGCTGCTGCAGTGGCAGGTTGTCGAGATTTAAGAGAGTTTCAACGTGGTGTTATAGTTGGCGCACGAGCAATGGGACCCAACATCTGTGACTTAGCGATGACGTGGGGATTTTCCCGTACGACCATTTCACGAATGCGCCGTGAATCTCATGAATCCGGTGAAACATCAAATCTCCGACATCGCTGCGGCTGGGAAAAGATCTTGCAAGAACTGAACCAACGACGACTGAAGAGAATCGTTCAACGTGACAAAAATGCAGCCCTTCCGCAAACTGCTGCAGTTTTCAATGGTGGGCTATCAGCAAGTGTCAGTGGCTAACCATTCAACGAAACATCATCGATATAGGCTTTTGGAGCCGAAGGCCTACTCGTGTACCCTTGATGACTGCACGACACAAAGATTTACGCCTCGCGTGGGCCTGTCAACACAGACATTGGACTGTTAATGACTGTTAATGACTGTTAATATGTTGCCTGGTCGGATGAGACTCGTTTCAAACTGTATAGAGCGGATGGACGTTTGCGGGTATGGAGACAACCTTATGAATCCATGGACCCTGCATGTCAGCAAAGGACTGTTCAGTCTGGTGGAGGCTCTGTGATGGTTTGGGGCATGTGCAGTTGGAGTGATATGGGACCACTGATGTATCTAGATACGATTCAAAAAGGTGGCAGTTACGTAACCATCCTGTCTGATTACTCGCATCGTTTCATGTCCACTGTGCATTCCGGCAGATATGGGCAATTCCAGCAGAACAATGCTGCACCCACACGTCGAGAATTGCTACTGAGCAGCGCCAGGAGCACTCTTCTGAGTTTAAGCACTTCCGCTGGCAACCAGACTCCCCAGACACAAACATTATTCAGCATATCTGGGATGCCATGCAACGTGCTGATCAGAAGAGATCTGCACCCCTCGTACTCTCACGGATTTATGGACACCCCTGTAGGATTCGTTGTGTCTGTTCCCTCCAGCACCACTTCAGGCATTAGTCGAGTCCATGCTACGTTGTGTGGCGGCACTTCAGCGTGCTCGCGGGGCCCCTACATGATATTAGACACCTGTACTAGTTTCTTTGGCTTTTCAGTGTACCTGTCTCACTTTCATCATGGTAAATGTATGGTACAAATCACAAAGCGTGTGTGTGGCGGGTGGAATACGTCAGAAGCCTGTGATTTCTATAATGCAATTAACAGAGAAAAAAATAATACTGATAACTTACATAGTTAATATTTATCTTACAGAATTGTGACAGTGTAAAGATCTTTTAAGAATAGTTTAGTTTCATGACTGAATCACAATCAAACCCTTTTTTACCCGTCAGAAAATTTTATTTTATCCCTCAGTAGGTAATTACCCCCAGATTGGTAGTGATTCATACAGGGTGAGTGCACTTTCTGCCTTCCTGATTGCTTGAACTCAGTTGGGAACACTTCCTACTTCTGTGAAGTAATGGCAGCCGATTCAGTGTTTGTCAATGAATGGCAACCCAGTCTTTTTCAAGAACCGAAAAAAGAGAAGGTAGTGTGTTGGATGGTAGAGTCTGGAGCGAAGTCGACGTTCCAGCACATCTCAAAAGTGTAGCCCTGTGACGGGGTACAACTCGGAACTCTTGGCAGTTCAGTGCATTTCAGGAATGTTACTGACCACAAACGATTGCCTCAAAGATGCAGCTTTATGACAGTATGTATTGCTATTATAATATAATCGTCCTTACCGAATTGTTTCTTTGCAAAATGTGTTCGTACCGTTTCGCATTTAGTGTTCTCTCTAGCACAAAAAAAGAACGACACTCTAACCACAAAAAGCGCCTCCCTACCGTAAAACCAACGCCTCCATACTTCACTGTTGACACTTTAAAAGATGACAGGTAACGCTCACCAGGCATTCGCCAAACTCAAACCCTTCCATTGGATTGCCACGTAGTATAGCATGATCCATCACTCTAGATTACTCGTCCTCATTCATCCACTGTGTAGTGGTGTCGCCCTTTACATCATCTCAAGAGTCGTTTACCATCTACTACAATTTTTGAGGTGCTGGTCGACCACCGTGCCCCGTTCTTGTTAACTCTATATACAGTCTCTGTGCTAACTGAACTGCTGGTGTAGCTTGGGAACTCTTTTCCACTGTTGTCGTGCAAAGTTTTACAACCACATTTCGCAATGCTCGATTCTTCTGGCCTGACAGTATATGAGGTCTGGCTGGTCTTGGTTTAGCTGTGATTGTTCTTTCGCGTTTCCATTTCACAGTCATGCCACAAACAGTCGGTTTAGACGGCTGTAGAGGGTAAACTGTTCCTGATGTATTTATATCTCGCGGCATCCAACTAGTCCACGTTCGAATTTACTGAGCTCTCCTGACCGGTCCATTCTGCTGTTACTGTGTCCCTACTGACAACGCAGTACTCCCCACCTCCTTACATACTGACGCGTCCGCTTCTCGCGATACCAATTGCTCAGTTACGCGTTACATAGGGGTGTCCAGATACTTTTGAGCAGATAGTGTTCACGGTGTGTTTTCGCAGTGGACTTTCCTCCCAGTGTGGAAGTGTGTATTGTCGTAGTTGTGGAGAGCCAGAACAAAAAGTTTTGCCAGCTTGCAGCTGGGAAGCTGTTTCCTTGTCGTGGCTGGATAGCGCAGTTGGTAAGACGATTGTCCACGAAAGCCAAACACCCAGATTCATTTTTACATCTACATCCAAACTACTGTGAAGTGCGTTTAACAGGATACTCCCAATGTATCACGTACTAGTGTTTCTTTCCGTCGCATTGCAGTACGAAGTGCAGGAAGGATACCTTCTGAAATATGTTTTTGTATGTCCATGATTAGTCCCATTTCGCCTTCACGTTCCATGGGTAGTTATAGTCCGTCCTTTTATTCCAATTTGGTATAGGCCCCACATTCTCGAGTAATACTCCAGTATGGGACAGACGAGTATTTAGTAAGTAGTCTCCTCTTTAAATTGACTGCATTTTTACAGTATTGAGAGTTTCCTTCCAGATGAAAATAAATTGTAATATATACACTGAGAGGTGATAAAATTCGTGGAGTACTTCCAATATCATGTCGGAACTCCTTTTGCCGGCATATTACAGCAACTCGACATGGCATGGACTTAACAAGTCGTTGGAAGCCCCTGCAAAAATATTGAGCCATACTGCCTCAATAGCCGTCCATAATTGCGACAGTGTTGCCGGTGCAATATTTTGTGGTTGGTCTAACCTGTCGATTATGTACAACAGGTGTTCGATGGCATTCATGTCGGGCGATCTGGGTGGCCATATCATTCGCTCGAACTGTCCATAAAGTTCTTCAAACCAGTCCCAAATGTTTGCGGCCAATTGACATGGTGGATCCTTATCTGGGACATTAACACAATGGATGGCTCAAATTGGTCTCCAAGAAGCCGGAGATACCCATTTCGAGTAAATTATTGGTTCAAATGGACCAGAGGACTTACTCCATGCCATGTAAACACAGCCCACACCATTATGGAGCCACCACCATCTTGCACAGTGCTTTGTTAACAAGTCGGGTCAGTGGCTTAGTAGGTACTGCGCCACACTCGAAACCTACCAACTGAAATCAGAACTCATCTGACCAGCCCACGTTTTCCAGTCGTTCAAAATGGTTCAAATGGCTCTGAGCACTATGGGACTCAACATCTGAGGTCATTAGTCCCCTAGAACTCAGAACTACGTAAATATAACCAACCTAAGGACATCACACACATCCATTCCCGAGGCAGGATTCGAACCTGCGTTTTCCAGTCGTCTAGGATCCAACTGATATGGTCACGAGCCCAGGAGAGGTGCTGCAGGCGATATCGTGCTATTAGGCAATCGCGTCGGCCATCTGCTCCCACAGGCCATTAATGCCAAATTTCACGGCATTGTCCTAACGGATACGTTTGCCGCACGCCCCACATTTGTTTCTGCTGTTATTTCAGGCGGCGCTGCTTGTCTGTTAGCACTGACGGCTCTAATCAAACGCCGATGCTCTCGGTCGTTAAGTGAAGGCTATCGGCCACTGCGCTGTCTATGATGAGAGGTAATGCCAGAAATTTAGTATTGTCAGAACACTCTTGACGCAGTGGATCCCGTAATATTGAATTCACTAACGGTTTCTTCATTGGAATATCCCATGCGTCTATCTCCAACAATTATTCCACGTTCAAAGTCTGTTGATTCCCGTCCTGCGGTCATAATCATGTCGGAAACATTTCACAAGAATCACTTGAGTACAAATGACAGCTTCGCCAATGCACTTTCCTTTTATAACTAATGTACTCGATAGACTTCCACGTTTTCTTCGCTTAGCTGGTGCCCGTTCATAGATTCTTTTTATCTATCGTTTATCATCCATTCGGTGGACGTGGACATACAGGCGTATATTTTGTTGTCTATGAGATCGAGAAGAGTTTCCTTTTCTACTGTAATTTCCCTTATTCTTCTATTCCTGACGTGTTCCAGTCTGGAGATGCGACAACCTCCACGCCAAAAATTCATCTCGAGGGACACGACTTATTTTTCTCCTTTTCGGTTAGCTCCCATATTTCACCGCCCTATGTGGTGCTACTGTCTACGTTTGACTTGGGCAGCAGGACCTACGTTCTCTCTCTAATCGTGTCACTCTACAACATGGAGTTAAACTGGCTAATTACTCTTTTTCCTTGTCCAACTTTACTCATGATTATCTAACAATTTTGCCAATTTTCTATTAGAAACGAAAACAAAAGGTGAACTGTGTTTTATAGTGAAGAATCGAAAAAAATTCATTTCCCTGTATTCGTGAAAACACCTTCTTTGAAATTAGGAAACAGTCGTACAAAGAAATATGCATAATGTACAAACGTGTAAGTACAGTATCCAAAGTGAGAAATACGATCCCGGACAGTTTCTGTACGCTCAGCGCTGCAGCTTGTCGTGTCTACAACGAAACGTCTCTATGGCATCGCTTCTTCATAGCTCCATAGACAGCTACTGCTTCCCCCTAAAGCCGTTTGCACTGCCAAAAGCGCTGCCAGTTGTCACGGATTTCCTTAATTTGACTCGACTGTACGAGTGTCTTAGTAGTAAAGAATAAGTGTACTAAAACTTCAGGCATGATGAGGGAATTTTTCACGCAGCTCTGCGCTTATGACGTCATATCTCTTGAACTATGTGTCTTATAATGATGTATTAATGAAGATATATTCAACGGTATGTATCACTACTCTTTGCGAAATATATTGTGAGTAGAGTTTGTACCAAAGGAGCAATAAATTTAAACGTAATCATGATGTTGCAGTTTTCACCTATCTTAGAGCTTGTGACTTCATTTCTTCTGAACTGAGTTACACAATGATATCATTTTTAAGGTAAATTCAGCAGCATATGTGGATACCGCTTGCCAAATTGGGATGACAATAGAATTAGTACAAAAAAAGTAATAAATTTAAACGTCATGCACAATGCGGCACTTTTTCATGTATCTCTGTGTCATATCTCTCGAATTGTGTGTGTTGCCATGATTTGTTTCTGTAAGGGCACTTAGCAAGGTATGTGGACGCTGTCTGCGAAATTTATTGCGAATACATTTAGTAGCACAGAAGTAATACATTCAACGCCATGCGGTATACGACAGTTTTGAATGCATTTCATTGCTTATGGCTTCATATCTCGTGAACTGTGTTAGGTAGGTGGTTCTTACCCCCACAGCGATTGTTGTCCATAGGAATGTGTGCCAAGTTTGATTGAAATCGCTCCAATGGTTCAGGAGGAGATGTGGAACACACACTCTCTCTCTCTCTCTCTCTCTCTCTCTCTCTCTCTCTCTCTCCCTCTCCCTCCCCCTCACACACACACACACAGATCCATTTTATAGTATGTATGGATGCCTTGTGTGCTCCTTTCATTCGTTGTAGAAGTAACGCACAAGTATTCAAAAATTCAGAATACAGACTTTTTAATTTTTCAGGATACTACATTTAGATCTTCTTGGCCATCTTCACCCACTACCGTATACTTTCTTGTGTTTATTGTTAGACCCAGTTTTGAGTATTCTTTGTGCAGTTTCCTGAACATGTAACTGGAGTTGTTTTCGACCCTGCTATCAGAATCTGGTCATCTAGAAAGAGCGAATAATACAGTATTTCTTCTTCTGCAGTGATACCTATTCCAACACATTTCTTCTTCTAGATATACTATAAAAAAGTCGGTGCTAATGAGTACCCCTGCCTTAGACCCTCATTTATGAAGAATTCTTAGGAAATTTTGTTACCTACTTTAATCATACTGCTGCAGCCATATGTAAGTTTCTTACTGCTTGGACACACTTGTTAGTGATTCCAAAACTTTGCGTTGCTAACCGCGTTAGTTGAACTGTATCGCATGCCTTCGGTAGATCAACAAATGTCAACTGAACCGTCATTCCCCTTTCTAGACTATTTAATGAGGCGTTTAAGACACACTATGCCATCTATACATGAGCGTCCCGCTCTAAAACAATTTTGCTCCTCAGATTCCTTTGTTTGTACTACTGTTATATATAATAGAAGTACAAACAATGGAATCTTATATATATTAGCGGCTGATTCTAATTAAATTCACGGTATTCTAAGTGCTGTATTGCGGGCTGTATACATCGCAGGATGCTGAAACATCGTAGTTGTATTCATTAATCGATATACTCGCGGAATACGTTGAAAAAATTGTTATGTTATCTGACACTTGCAGCGCGGGGTAGCCGCGCAATCTAGGGCGCCATGTCACTGTTCGCGCGGCTCCCTCCGTCGGAGGTTCGAGTCCTCCCTCGGGCATGGGTGTGTGTGTTGTTCTTAGAGTAAGTTAGTTTAAGGTAGATTAAGTATTGTGCAAGCCTAGGGACCGATGACCTCAGCAGTTTGGTCCCATAGGAACGTACCATAAATTAATTAATTTATTTATTATTTGACGCTAGGTGAAAATATGGCGCCGACCGGGGTGGCCGTGCGGTTCTAGGTGCTGCAGTCCGGAACCGCGGGACTCCCACGGTCGCAGGTTCGAATCCTGCCTCGGGCATGGATGTGTGTGATGTGCTTAGGTTAGTTAGGTTTAAGTAGTTCTAAGTTCTAGGAGACTGATGACCTAAGATGTTAAGTCCCATAGTGCTCAGAGCCATTTGAACCATTTTTGAAAATATGGCGCTGTAAATAATCAGAATGTGATGTGGGTGCAGGAAAAGGGGAGGAATGATCGAACACATCATAACGATGGTTCTGACACGTTAATTATAATATGGTCACAAGCTACAACATGTATTCAGTATGATCTCGCGACTCAGAAACATGTTGCGTCCATAACACAGCATGGTCGACGGTTTGTCGCAGCACATCTGGTGTAATAAGAGCGAATGCCATCGCATGCTATCCTTCAGATCAAGAAGAGTCCGGTTATACCCCTACAGACCATCTTTCAGATATCCCCACAACTAGGAATCACATGCATATAGGTGAGGCCATCTGGAAGGCAACGCATCTTGAAATTGTCTAGTGATGTGGTCGTTACCGAACGTTTCTCGAAGCAAATCTTTCACATGCCTAGCGACATATGGTGTTGCCCCAACTTCCATGAAAATAGTTTTGTGCTCACAGTTGCGTTCCTGCAAAGCTGAGAACAACTACTGCACAAAGAGATCCTTATAACGTGCGTATGTCACTGTACACCTAACACCCCACGAAAAAAAGTGGACCGAAAATGAAGGGACTTGTGAAATCACACCGCACAGTCACATTAGCTGACTGCAGTAGATGTTCCTGCAAAACATGTGACTAAGTAGTATCCCATGTGTGACAGTTCTGTGCATTCACAGCACCGTGCAGAGTAAACTGTGCCTCAGCTATCCATAGAATATTTCCCGGCCACATGTCATCCATTTGCATGTGTACCAAAAAACGAGATTCACTTTGTGCACATTCTAAATCTTTTAGGGGTACCAGTGTAAAATGCGCCGCGAAACCTTTTGAACTGTTGGCCAAGAGAAGAAATAATTTCGCTGGCAAAGCTTGACCCCTGGCTGGAGAATTTGAGGATGTTCTACACGGTCAGCTATAGCTACAGCTTCGTCCCCGGACCTGCCTCCTCCGTGACCTTTGTCAGCTTTCTCGGGATAGTAGCCCCTCTATAGTTTATCATCGGGCATTTGCTGCTCTATGCGCACAAATGGAGGATGCCACATTTATTTACACTGGCGGCTCAAAGACCACATTTTGTGTTGGGAGTGCCTATGTTGTTGGCGACACCCCTAATAAATTTCGGCTTCCCGACCAGTGTTCGGTTTTTTCTGCGGAACTTTATGCTGTTCTCCAGGCTGCCCAATACATCCATCGCCGTAAGCGGCTGCAGTATATTATATGATCGGATTCGCTCAGCTCTCTTCTCAGCGTCCACCCTCTGGTCCACCGGATTCAGGACAGCCTCCACTTGTCCACTTGGGGGGGAGTCTCTGTGGCATTCCCCTGGATCCCAGGGCACGTTTGTATCCGCAGAAACGAGGCAGCCGATATAGCGGCCAAGGCTGCAGTCTCTGTTACTCGGCCCGCTGTTCGCATGGTTCACTTTGCCGATATAAAGAGCGTTTTATGTCGTCGTATTACTCTTTTTATGCCACACACATTGGTCTACACTTCCCGATAATAAACTACGGGACGTAAAACCTCTTCAATGTGCTTGGATCTCTTCCTCCCGGCCTCGTCGTCGAGAGGAGGTAATTTTAACTAGACTCCGGATAGGGCACTGTCTTTTTAGCCATCGACTTCTTTTGAGTGGCGATCCTCCCCCGCTTTGTCCCCGCTGCTCTCAACCGTGGACGGTGAGACACCTCTTACTTCAGTGCCCCTATTTAAATCCACTACGCACCCGTTTACAGCTGTCGCTTGATATATCTTACATTTCAGCAGATGACACGCGCTCAGCCGATCGCGTCCTTGAGTTTATTGGTGTCAGTGAGATGATATCGGTCGTTTGAAGCTCCTTTTTGGGGAATACAACCCCCGCCCCCCTTTAATAGTAGTTTTCTGATATTTCGTTCTGTTTTTAGTTAATCTCCTTCTTCTTGAGTGTCGCTCCCATTGCTGCAGATTTCGCATTCAGTTTTTCACCCTTCCCTATACCACAGAATGGATGCTTATAACCGTAGCAGTTTTGCGCCCTAAAACCATAACAAAACAGATGCAACTTCATCAACAACTGCAATCGGATTGGACTTCCTTCCGCTCCGTGCTTCATATCTCTTTATCATATACTTTAGCCCATTTATTGATATGAAGCCTCTTTACAGCTGTTTGTGTTAGCGACATTCCCGCAATGCAGCGCTGGTACTGCTGCCATTCTGATAAAACAACTTCCTAGCGTTGGATAATCTTTCTCCACTCAACAGCCATTGCATCTTGTGCAGAAAACTTCACACTTCTTAACGCTTTACACCAACAGTCACTTCACAAAAGAAATCAGCCCACATCACCGAACGACAAACAGCATACTACTAGCGTCAAAACTGGAAGCATTCCACATTCTCACTGCTTAAAGCGCCATATTTTCACATAGTGGTAGAAAGTAGAACTATTCTTTTTTTTCAGCCCCGATTGATGAACATATCTACAATGTTTCAGTGTCCTCAGATGTATGAAGCCCGCATAGCAACACGCGGGAGACCGTCAGTTTACTTACAGACACCCGGTACATTATCGTGTAGTTGGCTCGCCGTACAAATAATACTATTTTCTCTATAATTTACGCAGTGGCTTTGGTTTCCTTTTTTGTGGATGAAATAATTGCTTTTTCACTTATTTGGTGGTTTCTCACCATTTAAACAACTACTAAATATTTATGGCAGAATTTCTAAAACTGCTGAGGGGGCTCAGTTGAGTACCACAGGTACTTTTCACATGGCTGTAGCTTTGCCATTTTTCATTTGTTGCAGAGCTTTACTTATATCTGGCAGAGTTTGCAAGTATTTGTTGCTCGGTTTGTGTTGAGGTAATAGGACGGTTTACGTGATGCTTTATGAATTATGCACTATTTTCCGTTAGAAGATTTTCGTAATATGTTTTCCACTCCAAGGAGATAAGACTCATTCCTGACAAGTCTTTATGTTGTGTGCACATTTCTTTTTATTAGCTTTCACGCTTTATTTACTTTTCTGCTGTCCTGCTTGCAACTTGATATTTTGGTGTGTATCTCTCCAGCACTTCCTCTTAGCCCTTGTTACTTCTTTCTGTGCCCTTCTTCTTTTGTTAGCATAATTCCGCTTATCTTGTGTGCTTTGTGTAGATGTACTGTAATAACCAGGTATTCGTATCAGGTGATTGATCCCAGTTGTGACACACTGATATTTTAATCACGGGGTACTATGTTTTTGCATAATTTTATGTAGCTAAACATGAAAGGCAAGTTGCCAGTCTATGTACAACAAATCAGGGAAACTTTTTACCAGTCAGGATATCTTTGTACCACCTACCTGCGTTATTTTGTACAAAAAGTAACAGTTGTATTACCTCTGTGGTCTCTAGTTAATATATCTATTGTCTTTCCACCTTCATGCAAGCTCTCTGGCTTGTGATTACACTTTAATGACACTGTCTGTTCATTATCTGGCGATAGTGATTTAAATGGAACAGTGCCAGTTATATACAAACGAATTGGTATTTCATAGTAAACCTGCAACAATGAATTAACACAGTTTGTTTTTACTTCTTACGAACAGCTGATGTTCTTATAGTTTTATCTAACTTTACTTATAGCATGAGACATAATAACAATAATTTGTTTTTAAGACGTGTCTAAGGTTATCCTAAGTGACAGCGTAACTTTGTACCAGAATTAAAATAGAAATTTTACTCTAATTGGGCACAATAGCGTACATTTTCACTTTCCTAAGCACTCAGTAACTATAGATGTAAAATTTTACAGTTCCCCTGTTGTGATGTGTAAGTCATTTTGTGCTCAGTATATTCAAAAATTGGAAAAAAGTGGTACAAAGTTACCTTCTATTGATTGTAGCACTATGAAATCTTATCAATACATAACAACGTTGTGCAGTTTTTTCTCAGACAGCAGCTTCCCATAGGTAACTGCATCATCTACAAGCATTCTGAAATCACCATTAATGTTTGATAGGTCATCAATGTGCATCATGAGTAGCATGCGATCCTACAAAATCTCCTGTGTCAAGGCTACTTCTACATCTGTCGGTGAATCTCCGTCCAAGACAACATTCTGCGTGCTCCAAACCACAAAATTCTAAGAGTAGTCACAATTTTCACGTGACATCAGATATTATCGTTTTCAACCCCGAAAAATATTTTTGTGGTACAGAGTCAAGTGTTTCTTTAGGAGTCGACAGACGTTTCGTACATCGGATTACCTGGATCCGAGGCTTTCAGTACGTCATGGGTGAAAAAGTGCGAGTTGAGTTCCACATGACCGGTGTGTCTGGTCCACGCTAGTTAGCATGGAGGAGGCCATTCTTCTCCTTATTACGTTTGAGCTCAGAATATATTCTAATATTCTGCAACACATGGATGTCGGGGATGCTTGACAGTAGTTTTGTGGGCCACTTCTGTCACCTTTCTTCTAGATGGGTGTGAGCAGTGCCTTCTTCAACTACTGGGCACCTTCTTTACTCGAGGGATCTACAGTAAATTATGGTCAAAAGAGGGCGACTCAATGCATATTCCGTGTAGAATATATAGGAATTACATCGGATTTTGGACCTTTGTTCTGTTTATAACACCACTGAATACTACTAAATTTGCAGTATACCGATAATGTTATTTCTGTGAAAAGAATTTTGTGACCGTGACTGTGTGTAATGGAAAGGTACCGGACTATTTTTTGATGCTGGAAAGATTGTTATTGAAAGAAACAATAGCACAATAAACGGGAATCGAACCATGGTTCGATTAGTAATCAAGCAAACTACACTAGTGGCCATTAAAATTGCTACACCACAAAGATGACGTGCTATAGACGCGAAATTTAACCGACAGGAAGAAGATACTGTGTATACAAAAAACTGTTAGCTTTTCAGAGCATTCACACACGGTTCGCGCCGGAAGGCGACACCTACAACGTACTGACATGAGGAAAGTTTCCAACCGATTTCTCATACACAAACAGTAGTTGACCGGCGTTGCCGGGTAAACGTTGTTGCGATGCCCCGTGTAAGGAGGAGAAATGCGTACCATCACGTTTCAGACTTTGATAAAGGTCGGATTGTAGCCTATCGCGATTGTGGTGTATCGTATCGCGACATTGCTGCTCGTGTTGGTCGAGATCCAATGACTGTTAGCAGAATGCGGAATCGGTGGGTTCAGGAGGGCAATACGGAACGCCGTGCTGGATCCCAAAGGCCTCGTTACCCTTGATGCTGCATCATAGACAGGGGCGCCTGCGTTGGTGTACTCAACATCATTTTTTCGAATCAATCCTGGTTATGTTTACAGCATCATGATGGTCACATCCGTGTTTGCCGACATCGCGGTGAACGCACATTGGAAGCGTGTATTCGTCAGCGCCATACTGGCGTATCACCCGCCATGATGGTATGGGGTGCCATTGGTTACACGTCTCGATCACCTCTTGTTCGCAGTGACGGCACTTTGAACAGTGGACGTTACATTTCAGATGTGTTACGACTCTTGGCTCTACCCTTCATTCGATCCCTGCGAAACCCTACATTTCAGGAAGATAAAGCACGATCGCATGTTGCAGGTCCTGTACGGGCCTCTCTGGACACAGAAAATGTTCGACTGCATCCCTGGTCAGCACATTCTCCAGATCTGCCACCAATTGAAGACGTCTGGTCAATGGTGGCCGAGCAACTGGCTCGTCGTAATACGCCAGTCACTACTCTTGATGAACTGTGGTATCGTGTTGAAGCTGCATGGGCAGCTGTACCTCTACACGCCATCCAAGCTCTGTTTGACTCAATGCCCAGGCCTATCAAGGCAGTTATTACGGCCAGAGGTGGTTGATCTGGGTGCTGATTTCTCAAGATCTATGCACCCAAACTGCGTGAAAATGTAATCACAAGTCAGTTCTAGTATAATATTTTTGTCCAATGTATACCCGTTTATCATCTGCATTTCTTTTGGTGTAGCAATTTTAATGGCCAGTAGTGCATAATTGCGTAAAAAGAAATGTTCGCCAGCGTAATTAGGGAAAGTTGTGCTGAGTACCAGCATGTTTCACAACGAAAGTTAACGATGTGGGCTGACTTTACTTGATACTAAACTTCTGTTTTGCTGATAAGATGCAGGACAGAAGCACAATTTAGCAAGTAATGTTCCAGTGAATTGACTTGAACTACACTGGAGAAGTATTAGTGTGTTTAGGCAACAACTGTCTCTCAGTAACACTTACTGTCTCTACCTTACACAGGGAAGATCATGAATTATGATACTTACAGGTAAATGAATACCAACGGTGGAGCACTATTGACTTGGACAAGAGGTTCTTTCGTAAGCTTAATTATAGGAAATTACTGCTACTGAAATAGTTATAAATAATAGTATCTTTTTTATTGATTATTATTTACATTCTCAAGGAATGTTCACTGTCTTACATTATTAAACTCAAATGGAATATGTGGCAGCTGGATCTAGTATATTTTGAATAGTAGTAGAAAGTTACTTTTTTTATGTTATTAAAATTTGACATTTAAATTTGGTGCAACAACCAGCATGGGGACCCAGAAACTAATTTTTCGGTAGGTTCAAACCGTGGCCAAACACTGTAGTCACAACACAAAATGGAAACACTGTTAACTACATTACGCATGAAGCTGTAAACTCTATTATTTCAACTAAACAAATCTTTGAACAGGATGCCTTAGATGTCCATTCACGAATACTATGTGGAGTATTTGAAACATGTGCTCACTAAATAGTTATGTACTATTCAACTCCACAAAGTTTTTTAACCTTTGTTAAGGAATATAATTGCTTTAAAACAAGGTACTCAGATTCATCGTAGCGCTTGAGATAGGACCGTGTTGACGTAAATGATTAACGATTGAATACGGTGCCTGAATACAAAGTTTACAGAACACTAAATTACTGTTGAAAATGAAACCATATAACTGGTCCCTGCACTTCACAGTACTCAACTGACAATTTGAGACGAAGGTGGTTGCAGCGTCGATTTTCTGTGCTATTCAGGAAAGGGCGGCAAACGTATTCATGGCTCTAACTGTGTGACGAGTTTTGAAAATTCTCGTCTCAGCATTGGATTTGATAATACAGAGCGAAACAAAGTATGCCATGAATAATAAGCCACATTACTTCCGCACCTGAGGCCATATTATATAATCTTGCAGTTCTTCTCACTTCTTTCTGTTCACAAGAAGCGCACCCATTGCCTGCTAGTCACCGACTACTTGTGCAATACGGCAGTCTTACTGTTCAACCGCCAGATCCATCTTTTCTGTTCGTGCCTAGCCATTTCCGTTGTGGAGAGACTTTCCTTCATGTTGTACATTATTACAAACGAACTTTCCCTGTGGATGAACCAGTATTAGAGTGAAATTTTTAACTTTTACATTCTTTTACAGCACATTATTTTTGAAATTAGATTCATAGATTAATTACAATTACATAAATTATCACAAATAAAGAATAAAACATTTACATCGATGTTGCATCAAAGATAATATATAAGTCACATTAAGTAAAAACACATAAATAATTTAGATAAGACCACCACAGGTAATACCGATAATTGTGTTACAAGTTTTAGCAATGTCACGTGTTTCCCATCGCCACTTATGTATCTATATCACTCATCTTAGCAGTGATCCGAGAATGAAGTTGGGCGGTACTCCTGGATTTTCCTTTTGAGAAGGAACGTTGAAAAATGGAATTCGGCATTTATGTTTCTGCTTTGCCTCTCTCAACTTGATTTCCTGTGTCACCCATGAACGTGTGGGTATTAACTTTTATGCCACTGACAGGTTTTACATTTGACTAGCAGTTTTTTGTGTTTCGTGAGAGATATTTATCATCTGTTATGATAGCCGTTGAAGGCTTCATGCTTTACCATTTTTACAGCCAGACGCGTTTCATTTAGCGATATGCTTTGTTTTGCTGCTATTGTGCAGTAGTCTCTGTTCCTTTAGAAGGATCGTTACAGATAGCATGTACTACGGAGAATCCCTCCTATCTTGAACTCTTCTATTACATACATACATCTGATCTATTATTTTTGTAAACTTCAACGAATATTTCCTACATGCTCCTGACCACAGCTAAATGCCCACATTCCCTACTGAAATATAACACTATTGCCTCTTTAGTAATTTTACTGAGAGCGTAAATCTTGCTATTTACTTCTCTTGCCCTTTCTACATTGGCGATTATTTTCTTAAAAATGGCTAATGATCAGGTGGCACCATCGGGACGTCCTCGATAAAGTGAGCTATGTTTGTTCCTATTAGATCCGATATATTTCCACTTCACCAGTGTTTGACAGGAACCTTTTTTATTTCATTTTGTGAGTAAGTCCAGATCTATTTTGCATTCAAAGACTCGTTTCAGATTCTACAAATTTTGAACACTGTATCGCCGTGTCCTTGACTGTGACGTCCATTTCATAGTGTATTGCGTCATACGTGGGCCACCGATCTATCTCTTCTACAGGGTGTTTCAAAAATGAGCGGTATATTTGAAACGGCAATAAAAACTAAACGAGCAGCGATAGAAATACACCGTTTGTTGCAATATGCTTGGGACAACAGTACATTTTCAGGCAGACAAACTTTCGAAATTACAGTAGTTACAATTTTCAACAACAGATGGCGCTGCGGTCTGGTAAACTCTATAGTACGATATTTTCCACATATCCACCATGCGTAGCAATAATATGGCGTAGTCTCTGAATGAAATTACCCGAAACCTTTGACAACGTGTCTGGCGGAATGGCTTCACATGCAGATGAGATGTACTGCTTCAGCTGTTCAATTGTTTCTGGATTCTGGCGGTACACCTGGTCTTCCAAGTGTCCCCACAGAAAGAAGTCACAGGGGTTCATGTCTGGCGAATAGGGAAGCTAATCCACGCCGCCTCCTGTATGTTTCGGATAGCCCAAAGCAATCACACGATCATCGAAATATTCATTCAGGAAATTAAAGACGTCGGCCGTGCGATGTGGCCGGGCACCATCTTGCATAAACCACGAGGTGTTCGCAGTGTCGTCTAAGGCAGTTTGTACCGCCACAAATTCACGAAGAATGTCCAGATAGCGTGATGCAGTAATCGTTTCGGATCTGAAAAATGGGCCAATGATTCCTTTGGAAGAAATGGCGGCCCAGACCAGTACTTTCTGAGGATGCAGGGACGATGGGACTGCAACATGGGGCTTTTCGGTTCCCCATATGCGCCAGTTCTGTTTACTGACGAAGCCGTCCAGGTAAAAATAAGCTTCGTCAGTAAACCAAATGCTGCCCACATGCATATCGCCGTCATCAATCCTGTGCACTATATCGTTAGCGAATGTCTCTCGTGCAGCAATGGTAGCGGCGCTGAGGGGTTGGTGTATTTGAATTTTGTATGGATAGAGGTGTAAACTCTGGCGCATGAGACGATACGTGGACGTTGGCGTCATTTGGACCGCAGCTGCAACACGGCGAACGGAAACCCGAGGCCGCTGTTGGATCACCTGCTGCACTAGCTACGCGTTGCCCTCTGTGGTTGCCGTACGCGGTTGCCCTACCTTTCCAGCACGTTCATCCGTCACGTTCCCAGTCCGTTGAAATTTTTCAAACAGATCCTTTAATGTATCGCTTTTCGGTCCTTTGATTACATTAAACCTCCGTTGAAAACTTCGTCTTGTTACAACAACACTGTGTTCTAGGCGGTGGAATTCCAACACCAGAAAAATCCTCTGTTCTAAGGAATAAACCATGTTGTCTACAGCACACTTGCACGTTGTGAACAGCACACGCTTACAGCAGAAAGACGACGTACAGAATGGCGCACCCACAGACTGCGTTGTCTTCTATATCTTTCACATCACTTGCAGCGCCATCTGTTGTTGAAAATTGTAACTACCATAATTTCGAAAGTTTGTCCGCCTGAAAATGTACTGTTGTCCCAAGCATATTGCAACAAACGGTGTATTTCTATCGCTGCTCGTTTAGTTTTTATTGCCGTTTCAAATATACCAGTCATTTCTGAAACACCCTGTAAGTGGTACGCAGCCACCCCAGTATATTGGATGACTACTGTCTCTTCTACTGCTGAAGAAATTGTTGGGGAACTATAAGTACTACTTAAATGAGTTTGGTACGGCATTCAGTATTAATATACCAGAGAATTTCATCATATGCAACGTTGCTTCACATGGGGAAAAAGTAGAGTATTTTCGGTTCTTTATGTGCACGAATGCTTGAAGTTGACACGTGCAGTTTTGATGTGAGGAGTGAAGATCAAGACGAATGAAATTAGCGTTATGTTGGATAGTAAAGAGGCTACAAATTTTAATTTCCTGAGCTAATACAAGTATTTAGAATAATGCTGCAGCTGCAGAGTACTGCACTCAATATTTTGTATTCGCTTTTATCATAAATATGTGCCCAGTACAGTTTTTAGTACACACATTTCCAGAGATCAGTCAGTTAAATAGAATGTGATTAGAACAGGAGTCCTTCTAATATCAGTAAAATCTACTCCTGTTACAAGTAAAGACAACAATATCCCTTATTAACGCTCCATGTACAAAACTGTGGCGAACATTGTACAACATTCTGGCACAATTTTCATCGTCACCTTGAGAATACATCAGCTTTATGAATGCAATCATATCGGTGTGTAATTGGCGACATTCTAATAATGCGACCCATATTTTCTGCTTATGCAGCTACTTTCGCATCCATGGTGTTGCAGTATTCCAAACTTACATCAGTTGTGCTACGAAAATTTGCATAATGGTAACACCTTTACAACGCACAGTTCCCATAAATATGTAGTGAATTGCGATAGACAATCTACTACGTCGACCTTTTGTCGTACAAAATCACTGTGGAGAACTCAAGTAAACAAACTTATCGCAAAATGAGTTTTTAATATTTGTACAAAAACTATTTTACTAAAAAGGGTCAACAAGTTATTTCGGAGATAAAAGCACACCTCCATATTCTACCCTCCAGGGAATACGTTATTCCATGAGTAAGAGAGTGACTTCATCATTGGGTACTGCAAATGTCTGAACTCCCAGCAAATGCACATGTATTAAGAACATTGCTGCATTTTTGAAAGTATCCGCAAGACCTTTAAGATTACAGAAAGGCTCAAATGGTGTACTGAATTTGATTGTGGCCTTGCATACGTCTGCATTCAATTTATATAGGTTTTTGACGTATATTTACATCAGTAGAGCGCCAAGAAGTGCCATGTGATCTTGATGATTTCTATTTACTTGTCAATATAATCCAAACGGTTGTAACTCAACACACGAAGAAAAATGAGATGTATTTATAAGAATTTCAAAAACTGAAAATTACCTTCTGCAATGTTTATTCTGGTTCCAGAAACACCTTGTTTCTTAAAAAAAATATTAGATTGTTAAAGGCAAGTATTCGTATTTTCCATTGATTATTACGTAATACCAAAACTAAACCGTTTTAACGTGCAACATAAACTGCTGGAATTTTTTGCTTCTTATTTATGATTTTGTAGACTGTCCCAGATTTCTGTAGCTGTTATGAATGCAATTTAATTCTAGCCGCGTTTTCAACGAGCTAAACCAAAAGGAACAAACATCAATATTTGCCAACAAAGACGAAGGTACAGCACGGCAAACAGATGGTATGGTTTTCATAATAAGGTCCAAAAAATCGTAACACTTCTTGGTGTACGTATATTTTGTAGTCAGGTGGAGGCTACTAAACAATGAAAAGATTCCAAGTAAGTGACCTTTCCATACTACGTTGAAGTGCTTGTATGTATAATAAATTCGAGTCTACTAAAAAAACGAACAGTTTCCACGTACATGACCTTTCCACACTATGTAGAAGAGCTTATGTGTACAGTACAAGTGATAGTCATAAAGATTTAGTATCACCTCGAAAAATTACAAATATGTAATCAGTTTTTTGTTAGTTTCTATGTACAGGGGGTGAACAAAAATACCACACGACAAACAACGCATTCAATGCCTAACGCGGTACAGGGAAACCACTGATATTCAAAACAGCTTCCAGTTATCTAGGGATGTATAAATAGAGGTCCTGTATGGTTTGCAAAAGAATCTTAGACAATTCTTCCTGCAAAACAGTAGCAAGTTTAGGTAAAGATGATAGTGTATAGTGATCACGCGCCCTTCTCTCCAAAGTAGACCACAAGGCTCAATATTGCGACCTGTTGACTGTGGTGTCCAGGGGATATGCGACAATTCGTCCTCATGTTTACAAAACCAGCCCAAGACTATGCGAGCCTTGTCAATGGGCGCCCTGTCGTCTTGGAACAAAGCATCACCATTGCGGTAAAAACACTGTACCAAGGGATGGACCTGATGAAATAAAATGTCGCATGATGCTCGGCAGAGTAACCGTGGCGTCCGCGGAATACGCCGATGTACCTGCCGAAATAATCACCGTACCTCCGTTATGTTTCGTTCTAGAGACGTAAACTCGACCAGAAGTTAGAAACAGTGTGGAACGAGACACATCCGACCAGATGGCTTTCTTCCGTTGCTCTACAGACCAGGTTTTATGGCTTCAGCACCACGTTCTTCTGTTACGGTCATTTGCATCACTAAGGTGTGGTTTTGGAACTCCAGCTCGCCTTGCTTATGCAGCTGCCTTCGTGTTGTTATAGTGCTGAGCGGGCTTGCAAGTGTGACATTCAGTTTTGCAGTGACTTTTGCAGCCGTTGTCCCCAAATATTTTGTCACAGTCTTGGATCACTGTCTGCGTGATCACTCAACGCACATTTTCGTCCGCCTTGTGGCTACGCGGCTGACGCTTTGCGCTTTTCCTGCGTGTCCTATAAATCTTCGATACGGTGTCTCTTGAAACGCAAGACACTCCGGCTGTCATGATTGCAGAAGCAACCCACCACACGAGCACCAACAATTTGTCCAATGTGAATTCACTCATCTCCGATATAATGCGCTCGCAACTACACTACCTGACCACGTCTGGCAACTGCAACGAATTTAGGACACAGCACAGTTGCATCCCTGGTCAAATACAGCAGAGCAATCTGGTTAGCATCTGCATTTATGTGCAAGAATGCATTTCTTACAATGTTTCCATATTTTTGAGCAAATGTTGTACATAACTGCAGTCCTGGTACATGATTAATATCCGCAACATAGTACCATAGCACGCCGGGAGATGATCTGAAAGAGCCCACTGATACAATGGAGTATCCCTGCTCATTCATTTTCGACATTTGTGAAAATGAAAATGCTGCAGATATGTCAGGCACATGAAGGTAAATTCCTTAGCGGTCGCGATAAACCTGACACAACTCCAACATTTCCTATGCTATCGAAAACGGATTACCGCACAATAGTCCTCTTTATCAATAGGATGCACCATCTTGTTTTAGCTGCTTTCTCGGCCTGCTACGGTACCGCGGCGTAGGGATTTCATTTCGCACCATGACTGCAAAAGAGTACCTACAAACAAAGAAAAACTTCATCACATAGATTAATTTTTAACGTAATAGTTAAAACTCATCGCGATTGTCCGTCGAATTTAGTGCTCTGTGATGGTTATAATGTCGGTGCGCTGCCTTTAACGACCAGAGTGGTAACCACCCAGAAAACAGACATCTCAGCGTGCCGTTCAGACGCTAACAGAATGTGTGCCCAGACTAACACTTTCGTTAGGTAGGAATAGTTATATTTGTATCTTGCTGTGATCCAGCCCGGCAAAAAAGAATGCGTAAAGAGTGTGAGTGATTCAGAATGATTAAGTCATGCTAATTCTAAAGTAAAATGAAATTTATGCGGAATGATTGACTGGGAGTCTCTTAAGAGATCTCTCAATTGGACTTACTTCGTTGACTTGTGTGCCCCTAGCGTACCCCAACAAACCTACCCGGGGAAGCATAACATACAGCGGGGCCGGCTACGGCGAGCCAGACTTCACGCGGGCCAGGTGTGCAGGAGAACGAAATACTACAAAAATTGAACAGTAAGATGAAAGAAACATCCTCATTTGAGTGTCTTTCACGAACTGAAAGTAAAATATTTTAGTAGTTTTCAAATAGGTAAAGAACTGAGAAAGTAAATTCTGCACCCTGAGTGAACCTTCTCTGCACCTTCCAAACACCTTCTCTGCACTTTCTGGACACTTCCTCTGCATTTCCTCAACACCTTGAATGCGACTATTCTGAAACTTCGTAGCAACTCGCTTTGTCTCGTCCGCAGCTCGTGGTCGTGCGGTAGCGTTCTCGCTTCCCACGCCCGGGTTCCCGGGTTCGATTCCCGGCGGGGTCAAGGATTTTCTCTGCCTCGTGATGACTGGGTGTTGTGTGTTGTGCTTAGGTTAGTTAGGTTTAAGTAGTTCTAAGTTCTATGGGACTGACGACCATATATGTTAAGTCCCATAGTGCTCAGAGCCAACCGCTCTGTCTCGGCGCTGCTTGTTTCTTCCCGGGAGTACAGCGCGACATTACAATTTAGTACTGTGGTGCTGCATTTTTCGATCGGCGCAACTCTCTTGAGTTCAGCAGAATCGTGGCGTCAGCCCTTTTTACCCTTCGGTACTTGTTTATGGTATGAAGAACGTTAACGTTAACAGGTTCATTGGCTGTTTGCACGAAAAAGGAAGCAGTGTAGCAACCTAAAAAACCATGAGCCTTCAAAACTGTATGGGAATGATAAAAGAGAATGGTGACAATTTCAGTATCTGTTATGCAGTCGCATAATCGCTGGGAGCTTCCAATTTGCTATGAAATACTGTTACAATACCATGCAGAAAGAGTTTAATATTTAGTTAACAATGAAAGCCACAAATGACTCATGCGATTCATTGTTGTGTACATCAAGAAGCACTTTGTGCTAAATTTGCAAGCACGGAGCACGTTGATAAATTGGTGGTACGAATAGTAAAATTACTAAAGTCGCACGTATTACTCCACAGTCAGCTGCAACAGTTTCCAACGGAACTGAATATATACTATGGAGACTTTATGTGTTACTGCGAAGTACGTTAATCAATTCAGGGGTCATGCCTGCACTGATTTTTCGATTTAAAACTATATGTTGTTAAATTTATGAAGGAAGAAGGAGTGAAAGAAGAAAAATTAAAACACCCAAAATGAATTGTAAAGATGAGAACCAACTTCTTTCTAATTTGATAGGGGTGCATTTAAATTGAAAATTGCCTTATAGAAGAGTCACATTCTGACAAACACAGTCTCCTCTTCTATACGCTCACTGTCAAATAGAAAATATGAAGTTTGAAAAATTCATTGTCGCCTTGCAAGAATTATAAAGATATTTTCCTAACGTTTTGAGGTCACTGACAATCTGACTTCTGTTTTCGATCTGTATTCGACACCGTTTGCCATCTCAGTTGGAAGTGCTCCTGTCCATGTACAGAGGTAACTGATTGATCTGCAAGGTAATTCTCATTTTAATGACAAATCCTTTTACGTTAAAACTGCTCTCGACATCTATGTTAGTTTCCTAATGGAGAGCTTATGCGTCTCAATAATGAGGTTGCAAAAGTGCTACAATATTTCGGTCGACATATTTGTATGAAAGACCGTTTTTCAATCATGATACTATATAAGTTACAATTATATGGCAACTTGAGTGCCAAAATCTGTGAAACTGCCTGCATCTGTCCGTATGCGGACAGTTTGTATCATATAAAAATTATATTATGTCTTTACCGCCCAAAAATAAATAATACTGAAAATTTGTTTTGTTTGTGAGCTATGTTGTTGCAAGTTGTGAAATCAAAAATGAAGACGTGCACAGTGTGACTGCACTGCCATTTAAATATGGCGCATTCGCAGTTTCCCCCTCTTCCCTCTCCTCTCGGTCAGACAGCGTACTGTGGTGGTGCGGAAATGGGCAACCAGGCTGGGCACTACAGTACTCACGCCAGGGCACAGCTGAAGTGCTGAATTCTTGGCCGAAATTGAGCTACAGTTTGATGTCCTTCCTAGCATATCTTAACATCACTGGAAGGTGAAGGATAGTGATATCTGACCGACATTCGATCACACGACCGTATGGTCTCCCAGTTTGCACTTTAACACTAGGTCACAAGACCTGATGATAATGCTTTGAATTTCATACGACTTTTTGCTTCAGATGTGGAGCTAACAAGAACTAAACGGATTCTTACATTATATGAACTGTCCACTTACCTCATACATAATAATAATAATAATAATAATAATAATAATAATAATAATATACAGAATCTCACGAATTGCATAACAATCACTCAAATATTAGGAATGGGGAGGATAAAGTAGGAGGCGAGACAGGAGCAAAATCTACTTCAGCAGGCCTTCAATCAGGCAGACTCTCAGCTGACTCTCAGTGATGATGCAACATTATCATTGTCACAAAAGAGTTATCGACGTTTCGAAATAATAGCGCACGAACGAGACTTCGTATGTCACGCCAGTGGTGCTGATTTGCATGCAGGGTGGAGTAAACTTTAGGGTAGTGCTCCTTTTAAACAGCCTCGACAACAGCACAAAAATGTGATATTCTGTTGGAACAATGCGCCATAGCTCCATTTCAAAAACCAACGTTCCCGACTGTGTCTCGGTGATTAATGAAGTTGCGCAAACCCGTTAGCATTTACATCACGAACTCCTGATAGCTCTTCGTCTGGGAGTAATGAAACTGCAACATTTTTAACAAGTCAAAAGTTATTTATGAGGACAAGTTTAAGAGCTTGACCCTGTGAAAGTTTACCCCAATAGTGGAGTTTAGTGTCATACTGTCACTGACTGCTGATTGTTGGCCTGAGGCACACACCTAACAGAACGGTACAGGCTGGTTTGAAAAGATTCTCCAGTTTCACAAAACTAGGGTAGTTGGGTGTAAAAGTACACGCTTTTGGATTTACTAAATATTACAAAACTTGCAGCAATATTACGTCAACTACGCATGTAACACCTAGTTTGACATCTTGGCAACGTTATGTAAAAGGTTCATTGTCATCCTGTGAGAATTGAAGGAGTAATAAAAGTTTTCCTAGAAAATAATTTATCGCTCTTGATCCCATGCTGAGGTTTAAGAGTACGTGGGCTTTGGACAAGAGTACGCAGTGCGTGCTTTTTACCCCAGCTGGAGAACATAAAAAGAGTGACAAGCAAATTAGTAACTCTATTTTTCGGAGAACTCAAAAAAACAGCTGTCGTAATGGTCTGAGGGAAAGGCAGAAGAAACGTTTATGGAGGGAAAGGCAGTGCTGCATTATTGCTTATTCTTCCTCCAATGAAATGTTGTTGTGAATCGGTAGAGGTGCTCACTACCTTTGACCGTTTCAAGACGTTTTCTGAAGGTAGCCCTGAAAATCTGGTAGCTTTGGATGCTTGTCGTATTGAGCTCCAGTTTCAATAAGGCCAAGGGCTAGATGGTAGAGCGGCTGTCGAGTTGATTTCCTCGGTCGGCTTCTGGAAAAAAAAATGCCACTATGGAAGACATGATTATATTCAAATTGTGATAGAGAAGTAGATATGATCGGAAAAACCACTACCTAACGAAAGAAAAGTACAGAAAACAAAAATATTTAAGTTCTCTAAGGTGAATAATGAGGAATATAAGGTAAATAAACATCAACGCAAAATGCTTGAATACGCTAGAAGGGACTACACAAGTAAAAGATCACATTATGGGGTAGATGGTTCCAAACTGTTACTTAACGGAGTAAAAGTACACTCTATAAAATTCTAGCCCATCAGTCCAGCCCGCCTTTACTCCATTCTGATAATTTCTTTTTCGTCATTCTACAGATAACACAGAACTTAAGTCGTGGAGATCTAGGAGGATACTGGGGGCTTATAGCCGCCAGTTTCGGCAGCGTGTTTATCTAATTTTTAACTATGTTTAAGTTCAACTAGCACTCAACAAAAACTACACGAATTCTACATCGAAAACGAAGAAAGGTGACTTAATACATTTTCTCCGGAATTAAGCATCTGAATTATACGAGGGTTTAATAGTGGCAACTACTTATTCACAGTTCGCACAAAACAGATAAGTGTTTCAAAGTTTTACTGACCTTCAAAGTAATCACCAGCATTGTGTATAACCCGTTGCCAGTGATGTGGAAGTCGTTGGATACTCTTATCAGTGCCAGTTGTGTTGCCAGTTCGAGCGGCGCGGTCTATTGTCCAACCAATTAGTGGCAGTCCTGAAGCGAATGCCGTGTAAGTGTTCCCTTCAGTTTAGAAATCGAGTTGAACTTACGAGGGCTTAAGTCAGGGGAGTGCAGTAGGTAGAATAGCACTTAGCAGCCCCATCAGTCAAACAAATCAGTAACAGCTTGCACTGTATGTGCTTGAGCGTTGTCCTGCAATATGATGGTCAGGTCCTGCAGAAAGTGTCACATCTGTCTGTAAGCTGGTCGTAGGTTGTGTTCAAAAAATGAACAGCACAGAGACAGAAGTGATGATACTTTCGGCAGGACCTGACCATCATTTTGCAGGACAATGCTCAAGCACGTACAGAACATGCGTCCGTAGAAATTAATTCGGTGGGGACGGATGGGGGTGTGCAAAACTCTCCTTGTCCTACTTGCGGCCGCCTATGGTGGACAGTACGGCACTGCGCCTCTTACAGCGTAAGAGGCGTACGGATTACGCACTTCATCATGGTCTTCCAAGACCGCCTGGTCTCAGTGTATGTGATTCATTTTTGCTGGTTTGTGAGAGACTGTCTGTGTGCCTGATCCCTTCAACAGCTTTTGGCAGGTTGCGACGCTGATTAGCAATAGCACTGCGTCCTGACATGCTCGTAAAAATATGGGACGAGTCTGATTATCTTGTGGAGGTTTGTCATATGTCCAGTTGAGGACACATTGAACGTTTGCCGAAAGGTAAATGGAAACTTGGACCACAAACATAATTACGAGAGGTGGTACCTTTTGCAAGCGCCTCCACTTGAAAGATGGACCTTATGTTCGTATTACACGATGCACCTAAGGTGTACATCAAGTTTTGAATCACCCCGGTTCCCAGAACTCATGAAGATAGATGTTGACTGTGGATATTGTATCACAGACACAGTCCCTTTGAATGTTCAGACATGTCACTAAGCCCGCCCAAAGATGTGAACAACCATCCATGAGCAGGGCCTATTAGACAGAGGGAGTCAGAGAGCCGATCAGTTCCAGACATTCCACCAGGAAGGAGGTATACGGCTCATGTTGTCTATAGTTCAACCATGCCTAGACGGTCAATACCGCGGTTAGATCGCGTCCGCATTGTTGCTTTGTGCCAGGAAGGGCTCTCAACAAGGGAAGTGTCCAGGCGTCTCGGAGTGAACGAAAGCAAGTTGTTCGGACATGGATCTACGGATTATGGCTCGGAGGAACCCTGACAGCAACGCCACCATGTTGAATAATGCTTTTCGTGCATCCATAGGACGTAGTGCTACGACACAAACTGTGCGCAGTAGGCTGCATGATGCGCAACTTCACTCCCGACGTCCATGGCGAGACCCATCTTTGCAACCACGAAACCAAGAGAACTGGACTTACGAAGCCTTCATATTAGTAGAAATTTGTTTGTGTTTTCCACCTGAGTGAATCCTCTCTCTTAACGTGAGTTACGGATCTGATATAATTCGCTGTTTTAGCCCGTCTTGCATTCTTCGTGACTAATAGCTGGCCAGGAACCCATCTCGGAGTTCTTTGTACTTCCTGCAGACAGCCCCAATACCAAGCATATTTTCTGCTATCAAATCCTCCATATGGCCACAGAGAAAGCCCAGTTTATATGCTAATGGCCAAGAATGTGGCATCAACCTATCAAATTGTGCTATCCAAGGTCTGGGTGCAAAGTATTTCCGCTTCCCGAGAGTTCAAAAAATTTTGGGTAGAATGAAATGTTTATGGTCGACTCCCATATTGTTATTTTCAACTATTCATTCCCTTGGTTCAGAGCTACGGATTTCTTCACTGTTGCGTGTGACATCATTACACAAGTGGTTGCTACATATTCCTCCACTACTTTTCTCACCAATGAGTGATCCTCATCTCTGTAGTGCTACCCAATTGTGGGACCGTCCTTACCCTGAGTTAGAGCGCCTGTTTGCTGGTGTGCTCATTTGCGGTGGGTACGCAGTAGCTGAACGACACACTGGAGATACTACTGCATGCACTTTATATGAATGTGATCCTCCTCTATTCACATACTGCTCCATTCACTATCGGCGATCACTGTTCTCCATCAGTTTCTTCATGGATCGACTTTCGGTGTGTTTTACATGATCCCACATTTCTTTAATGCCTTTAATAATTTCACCGTGCTGTACACTAATTCGTATGAGATATACTCGTACTTCTTTTAATCCTTCCTGCTGCTGTTCCATGTTTCAGTAGCTAGCACGCTCCTCGTCTGACAGACCCACATTTTTGCTTGTTTCACGTGTTTCTTCGTCACTAGCACCTCTTTTCTTGCTGCTAGTGCTGCAATAAGAGCTAACATTGCATATTTCTTTGCATCAGTTGCTATATATTCGGATTCCATTGCCATCTGTTGAATTTTCGTGATTGACTCTTAGGTATCGCTTATATCTCCGTAAATTGAAGAGGGATCACTACTATCAGCTGCAGAGTGACATTGAGCGGAATCAGCGGCGACGGGCAGAAGTGTGTACGGGACCGGTATTCGAACGCGGGATCTCCTGCTCACAAGGCAGGTGCGTTAACCGCTGCGGCATCCGCGACCCAGTGTTATCGCAACTGCACGAAGTACCTCGACACGCCTCATGGCCGATCTATACTCCCACCGAGCGCCACCTATACTCAGCCGTGTCCATTATACTCCCATTCGCTACTCTGAGATTACCACAGGAGGTCGGACGTATTTGTGCATCCGAACTGAAGAAGATGGATCCATTTCTCAGCTAAGCTTATCAATTATACGAATGCGTGGAGTCTGTTCTTTCAGACATGTCCGAAAAAACTGCTCTGAAACATTTTATGTAAATGGAGGGTGGGATCACTGCTGTCAGCTGCAGCGGGATATTAAGCGGGATCACCGGCGACGAGAAATGGTTACCGCACCTGCCTAGTAAGGAGGAGATCCCGGGTTCGAATCCCGGCCCGGTAAACATTTTTGCTCGTCGCCGCTAATTCCGCTTAATGTCCCACTGCAGCTGATAGCAATGATCCCACCTTCCATTTACAAAAAATGTTTCACAGTTGCAGATTCTGCATGGTGTCTGTTCTTTCGGACATATCACCACTTACAGCGTATGTCTCTTTAATTCTTTGCCAAACGCTTGCCTTTTCTTTTCTGCTTGTCGTAAAAATGATTCATTTTCTTTACTTTCCTTCTGCCTCCTCTCTTCCACCTGCTTCAAGATTTTTAAAATTTCATCAGTCTGCATGCTCTTTCCCTTCTCTAATTCTGCAGCAGATGTACACGATCTCATTGCATGATGTGATTTTTCGGGCGAAACCGATCTCTCCCCATCTCATTCCGGCATATTCGGGGTGATGATACTGACTCTACTTGTAGGAAACCTACTCCCTCTTCACCCTCACTGTGACTGAGTGCATCAGTTCCTCACTCTCATGCTACCTTCTCCATAATGTCATCCCTCCTGCCTGACTGTTCCACATGAAAGTTGATCACTTCGTCACCTGACTCCTCTACCTCCCTCTCCATTTCTATTCTCCTCACGCTTCAAGCATGCCTTACTCCTTGTTATCATTCGTATCATGCTCTAACATATCATTATTATCAACCAGAATGTATTTTCTATTACATGAAAGAGAAATCTCTCCTATATTGACACACATATAACAAATAACACTTCCAAAGTAACAGTGCTGGTACCGATGCTACAAATCCACAACATAGGGTGCAGAAACTGAAACTACCACACACAGAACTTATTCCCTAAGCAAAAAAAAAAAAAAAGAAAGAAAACACAGGGATTAGTGAAATTCGTGCAGTTGCTTACAATCATAACACAAGTAATGGTTCAAAATTTCGTAGCATGGAACTGACCGATGATAAAAAAACGAAAATTCTCAATCCGCAAATTAAATTTATTAAGTAAAACTCAGTACTGCCAGGCAGTGATATCTACAAAGATTAATTCAACAATAATGGTTTGACTACATCACAAAAATTCTAAAATGTCTTAAATCCTGGCAGGGAACATACCTCATACAAAATTTCCTGTTTGGTGGACAGTATGTCGGTATCTCTGATGAACTTCTGCACCCACATATCTCTAAGACGTTGAACCACCGTTCAGTTACATTACTGTAAAATTTATACACGGTGGAAACTACGAGGGAATGAGAAGATATTTGGCTCTGTGTAGTGAAACTGAAGATGACATAATGTATTTTATTCCAAGAGTACTCCTATTACTCCACACATGGACAAATACAATTAATAAAAGTGATCAAGAAATTTTGTTTACTTGAATAACATCAGTCTGAGTCATGACAGGTTTATTTCCAAGAGACAGACCAAACACTCTTATCTCCTCCATTGCACCAAACAACTAAAAAGCATTACTCGAAATTGGTAGTTCTCTCACATGCCAGTCGCGTATCATCCTGTGTACCATAGAGCCTCCCTCCACAAAATGGGAACAATCTGATCCTCCAATCTTAGCACATGTCGAGACATCGGACAGGTGTCTACTGTTACGTTTTCTGACAACCAACTCATTGTTTTTATGTGCGCACCGTAAACAGTGCCGCTTGTTTGTCTAAGTGGCATCGAAAAAAAAGAAGAAAAAAAATTGAAACAGCTCGCTTGGAGATATAGCGTCGGTTGTTCTGCAGTACCGCTTGCTTTGGTAAAATCTTTTCATAGGCCTAACTGATACCAATCTTACAGGAAGGTTCCCAAGAAACAACGAAAGGACTTTTGCAGAAATGGCGGAATGCCCTTCTCCTGGACTGAGAACACTTGTCAGTGCTCCGGTCGGTCGCAACTTGGCGAAAGCAGTAGTAAAAGTTCTGCCTCTTGCCTCTGGGACAAAACGCTGTAGCTCGCTCCGGCCTCGTCGATTTTCATGGACAGCGAACGCCCTGTGGCGTAAGTCATGTCCTGTCTACCTTGGCACAGTCCCTCTTCGGTCTGTCGATATCTGCTATCACGACCCACTGTGTTCTCTGAACTGGCATCAGAAAATCTCCTCTTCCACAGCCACGGCTGTCCGACAAAACAAGCACTCAGATCCACCACCTATGATACTTCACACACCTAGTTACCATTAAATTCAGTATTACAACCACACTCAATCATCTTTAATAGTCTCATTGGCCATAGACCCTCACTAATCTAATGAAAGTACCCTAATCGTATCTGTCTGCTCGACTGAATAAACAAAGCGGAGGAAAGACTTGATGTCTTGCAATTTCTGAATCCATGGTGTACTACACTGTAGTTCCTTTTTTAAACTTGTAAAAATAAGTGTATTGTAATCTGTAAACTGCTCCGACCGTGAAACCAAATTTTCAAGTGCTACGTTATGGAATGAACCAACAGATGGATGGAGCTTACTGAGAGCACCTTGATCACCTTGATCACCATCGTTCAGCATAGATTTGACATTAAAGCTTAAACAACTATTATCTCGCCTGATTTTTATATTTGTTATGAGTAATGTCTCCGCAAGGCCAGCATTCTATTTCTCAGCTCCTCGAATGATTGTTTCACAATGACTGATCTGTGAGAAAACCACAACGATAATTCAGATTTCTCGTTGTGGAAAGATATAGGGGATCTCCTTCACAGAGGAAAAATGATTTTAGGGCAGGATATAAATTCAAAAGTCTCACAGTAGCAGGAAGCAATGCCAACTATCTCGTACTGTTGTAACCTAGCGGTTCAAGGTAACCGATTTTTACAAAATCACACAACTCTCTGAGTCTTTTCGCAGTTACTGTGGGAATATGAAACTACTTTGAAATTTTGCTTGTGATGTTTTCTGTATCAATTGGCAGCTTACCAAATCCTATTTCCACACTGCTGTAGATGATATGCGCCATGCAACTCACACCTGTAAAATAATTCCTGCCAACGTGTTCTTGTAATTTGCCAAAAACATTTTCTCTGCCGCTTCTTCTGTCCCATCAAACATACTGTTGGTATAGTTTGCATATACACACACTTTCAATCTAGGCAGTAATCACGAGGTAACGACATCACTTTCTTTGATATTAGTATAGATTTCATTTTCAATAGGAATGAATTCCCACTTTGTTATGTTCCCCGCATTCTGAAACTAAAACTTTAACTAATACTGGAAGAAACTTTGTTGATTTGTGATTACTGGTATCAATGGATGAAGTTACGAAGTTTACATGGTCAAGAACTACTTTAAGTAGTTGCTTGCATGTAGGAGTTAATACATTATTAATAACTGCTTCAGCTTTGGTCTATTTACAACTAAACCTGACGTAGTAGATATTTTTAATAACGTTTATTGTGTAATTCAAGGAACTGAATCTATGATTATGACACATGGTATCATATGCAAACGTTCCCTCCGCTGCAGCCTATGTAGACTCATAATTTCCCGAAATTTCACAAATTGTGCTTGTACTATTTTCCCATTCTGTCTTGATACAACGTGTAACATGTGTGTGATTCTCACTAGATACAGCCGACTTTAATGTCTTGTAGCAATTACGGTGAAGTACCAGATAAATATTCAGCGATGATAATGTACTTTAAAGTTATTACCTTTATTACGCTAAAGTGCCAAAGAAACTGATATAGGCATGCGTATTCAAACACAGAGACGTGGAAACGGGCACAATACGGCGCTGCGGTCGGCAACACTTATATAAAACGACAAGTGTCTGGCGCAGATGTCAGATCGGTTACTGCTGCTACAGTGTCATGCTATCAAGATTTAAGTGAGTTTGAACGTGGTGTTATATTCGGCGCACGGGCGGTGGAACACAGCATCTCCGAGGTAGCGATGGTGTGGGAATGTTCCCCATACGACCATTTCACGAGTGTACCGTGAGTATCAGGAATGTGGTAACACATCAAATCTCCGACATCGCAGATGCCGGGAAAAGAACCTGCAAGAACGGGACCAACGACGACTGAAGAGAATCGCTCAGCGCGACAGGAGAGCAACGCTTCCGCAAACTGCTGCTGATTTCAACGCCGGACCATCAACAAGTGTCAGCGAGAGAACCATTCAAGGAAACACCCTCGATATGGGCTTTTGGAGCCGAAGGCCCACTCATGTACCATTGACGACTGCGCGACACAAAGCTTTACATCTTGCCGGGGCCGTCAACAACGACATTAGACTGTTGATAACTGGAAACATGTTGCCTGGTCGGACGAGTCTTGTTTAAAATGAATCAATCGGGTGGACGTATACGGGTATGGAGACATTCTCATGAATCCATGGACCCTATATGTCAGCAGTGGACTGTTCAAGCTGGTGGATGCTCTGTAATGGAGTGGGGCGCGTGCAGTTGGAGTGATATGGGAGCCCTGATATATCTGAATACGAATCTGACAGGTGGCACGCACGTAAGCATCTTGTATGATCACCTACATCCTTCATATCCATTGCGCATTCCGACGGACTTGGTCAATTCCAGCAGGACAATGCGACAACCCACAAGTCCAGAATTGCTACAGAGTGGGTCCAGGAACACTTTTCTGAGTTTAAACACTTCCGCTGGACACCAGACACCCCAGACCTGAAAATTATTGAGTATAGCTGGGATGTCTTGCAACGTGCTGTTCAGATGAAATCTCCACCCCGTCGTACTCTTACGGATCTATGAACAGCCCTGCAGGATTCATGGTTTCAGTTCCCTCCAGCTCGATATCAAACATTAGTCGAGTCCATGCTAAGTCGTGTTTGGGGACTTCTGCGTCCTCGCCGGGGCCCTACACGATATTAGGCAGGTGATAGTTTCTTTGGCTCTTCAGTGCATAAAAGCTTTGTGACCCTGAGGATCAAAGATTTCATTTCATGATAAACCTTAAATAAATATGCTGGCAATGTTTTACATTTTGAAATTATCGTTTCTATGAAACAACGTTACGCAGAACTTCTTATGATGTGTGAAATAAACTTACGCATTATGCTTTTGGTGAAGAAGTTATTTTACAGTAGCAGAAGAAGCTATTTAATGTTTGTTTGATTTATCATGCGGAACAGTATCCGATTTCGCACCATGTGCAGTCGAAAATGAAGTACTGCAAATATTAAAGTGAACCTCCCATCTTAGCTTTGTCTCTTCATTTTTCTTATCTTCCTGGTCCTTACGCGAAATGTAAGTTATTGGCAGTAGAATGGTTCCGCAGTCAGTCTCAAATGCTGCTTCTCTTAACTTTCGCAACAGTGTTCCACGAAAAAGAGAGTTTTCTTATGTCCACGGATTCCCACTTGAATTCCCTAAGCATATCTGCAGTACTCGCATATTGATGGAACCGGCCGGTAACAAAAATAGCTGCCCGTCGCCTCTGAAATGCTTCGATATCTTTCTTTAATCTGAATTCTCTAAAATTCTCCCAATAAAACTAAGCCGACCATTCGCCTTCGCTATTGCCGTCCTTACGTTCTCGTTTCACTTCAAATCACTTCGCAACGCTACGCTTTACTAACGATTTTTTCGGACATTACTTGATCGTTTTTCCTACTCACCTGCATTAACTTACATTTTTATACATTTAAATCAAGCTGCCATTCCTCACCCTCACACCAACTATGAAACTTGTCTAAGTCATCTTGTATCCTCCTACAGTCACTAAACGAACACATCTTCCTGTGCACCATAGCGTAGTTATCAAACAGCCGTAGACTGCTACTCACCCTGTCCGTCAGGTCATTTATGTATATTGAGAATAAGGAGTGTCCTATCACACTTCCCTGGGGCACTCCTGACGATATCCTTGTCTCTCATGAACACTCGCCGTAGAGGACAAATAGTTCAAATCGCTCTGAGCACTACGGGATTTAACATCAGAGGTCATCAGTCCCCTAGAACTTAGAACTACTTAAACCTAACTAACCTAAGGACATCACACACATCCATGCCCGAGGCAGGATTCGGACCTGCGACCGCAGCAGCCGCTCGGCTACCGCGGCCGGCCGTAGAGGACAAAGTACTTACTTCTGTCACTTGAGAAGTCTTCGAGCCACTCATATTTGGGAACCCATTCCGTATTTTCCTCCATTCGCGAACTTTTGCAGTGGCGCACCGTTTCAAACGCTTTCCCAACATTGAGGAATATGGAGGAATATGGAATCTCCCTGTTGCCCTTCTTTTACTATCTTAGGTGTAACATATTAAAAGTCACAACCGAACGGATCTCTCCAAAATTTTCAAGAGGTTTCCTTGCTTTTAAGGCAGATTTCAGAATATGAAATTCCTTCCCAAATATTTCTATTTGAGAACCTCGCTATTCCACTTCCAGTTTGTATAGTTTGATGAAAAGGGCACAAATCCATGATGGTTCGGATCTCAAACGCCCCGCTCTGTCTTATCGTAAGAAAACTACTGTGTGCTCTGCCTTACGGCAGGTCTTGTCATGGGGGAAGCCTCGTCAGGGAGGTCCACCGCATGAGCGTCTAGGGAAGTGATTCCAGTGGTGGTTTCCCGTTGCCTTGCAATGGTGATGATGAAATAATAATGAGGACCATACTACACCCAGTCCCTGAGCCGAAAAAATCTCCGACCCAGCCAGGAATCGAACCCGGGCCCCTTGGCGTGACATACCGCCGCGCTGACCACTCAGTTACCGGGACGGACTGTAGTGAGAAATGCAGTGTTTAACAAAAGCTCCTCAAATACACTTGACCGTTTCTAGAAACCAAGATATTAAATTCCCAAACATCTGCCGATCACCGCGCGGCTGTGAGTGTCACTACAGTTCCGCGGTGCTTTGTCATGGTAGTTCCTTATCGGGCGCAGGTGTGACTTTCCGATAACCAAAAAAGGGGCCGTGATAAGACTGTGCATACACCACCACGTGGTGTGGCCCCCGCGGCCTGGGAAATCTGACACTCGTCTGTAGTAAATGTCAGATTAAAGCACCTTTAACCACTTTTAGTATTACATTACACCATCTTCAGGCTCCCTCACCAACGCGTAGGAAGAATTCCACCCCTTGTACAGTGGAAATAGGGGCTAGGATTTAGTGACTGGTATCCGTAGATTTCTTCTTAACACAGCGATCCCTACGATCATCACTTGCCGTAATGTCATGCAATGTAATGCTGAAAAGGGCTGCACAAAAAAAATAAAACTGAAAATGTAGACGGGTGGAGGAGTTTCAATTTGACATTTTATACGACAGTCAATCCAAAAGAAATGCACACTATTATTGTAAAAATATAGTTTTCATTCTGCATGTGTGAAAGTTTTACAGTGTGTAGATACATCCTTCCCGCTTGTTTTCAAACTGAGTTCAACCTGTTCCCGTGAGTGGCGCCGTCACAGCATGTCTTCAAGATGGCTGCTACACTTTACACTTGACGTTCGTCAGAACAACGTGCTGTCACAGAATTCCTGTGCTGTGAAAACGAGACAGTGTGAAACATCCACAACAGGTTGAAAATGGCTTATGGAGATGCTGCTGTCGATCGCAGTACAGTTAGTCGGTGGGCAAGCAGGTTACGTGATGAAAGCGGGAACGGCAAATAGAGGACTGTCCTCGCAGCGGCAGGCCTCGTACTGCACACACTCCAGACCATGTGCAGAGAGTCAACGAATTGGTGACTGGTGACAGACGCGTCACAGTGAACAAATTGTCGCACTACGTTGCGATAGGGGGAGGCAGTGTTTGCAGAATACTGAAAGTGTTGGCGTTAAAAAAGGTTTGTGCCAGGTGGGTTCCCAGGATGTTGACAGTGGCTCACAAAGAAAGAAGAAAAACGGTATGCAGCGAACTTTTGGAACGGTACCAGAATGGTGGAGATGAATTTCGTGGAAGAAATGTGACAGGTGATGAAACATGGCTCCATCATTTTTCACCAGAGACGAAGAGGCAATCAATGGAGTGGCATCATGCAAATCCACCCAAGAAAAAAAAATTCAAAACCACACCTTCTGCTGGAAAAGTTATGGCTACGGTGTTTTTCGATTCCGAAGCACTCTTGCTTGTGGACATCATGCCAAGTGGAACCACCATAATTTCTGATTCATATGTGACGACACTGAAGAAACTTCAAGCTCGACTGAATCGTGTTCGACCACATCGGAAAAAGCAGGATTTTTGCTGTTGCACGACAATGCACGGCCACGTGTCAGTCAAAAAACCATGGAAGCGATCACAAAACTCGGATGTACAACACTGAAACACCCGCCTTACAGTCCTGACTTGGCTCCATGTGACCATCATCTCTTTGGGAAATTCAAAGACTCTCTTCGAGGAACAAGGTTTGAAGATGATGACTCCCTTGTGCACGCTGCCAAACAGTGGCTCCAACAGGTTGGTCCAGAATTTTACCGTGCTGGTATACAGGCGCTGGTTCCAAGATGCCGTAAGGCAGTTGAGAGGGATGGAAATTATTTGGAGAAATGAAAATATTGTTCCTAAAGGATGTATCTACACACTGTAAAACTTTCAAACATGTAGAATAAAAGATGGATTGCTAAAAAAAAATAGTGTGCATTTATTTTGGAGTGACCCTCGTATTAAAGAGCCGTGGTCCCCCAACCATCTTGTACAAAGATGGACTTACACTTCTTTAGATTCTGCACAGAACTGCTGTCTTGGAGCGACAGCTACAGAAATGAATTGATCGTATGGCGTTATGACCGGGACATCAATCAGGGACTGCTCTTCCGCCTAGTAGAAGTCTAAATTCGACGACCCTTCGGTGGCTGGCGCGTCGATGATGATGAAATGATGATGAGTACAGCACGGTGCACGAGCCGATAAAATCTCCAATTCTGACTAGAATCGATCCCGCGACTCGTTGACCTAGAAACAGCATCTATAACCACACAATGGACATTGCGCTGCTCCCACGTACGTTGTGCAGCTTTGGGGAAGTGCTAATCATCTGCAAATCCGAGAGTGTAGTACACGTATTTCCATTTTAGTTTGATGTAGTCTTCATAGTGCTGCAGTTTTTACGGCCAATAATGTAAATAAATACACAAAACTTAATACAGCTGTTGTTGAAGTATCATAAGTATGCCATTATCGAAAAAAGCATGCAGTTGTCGAGTCCGACATTGTGACCCAAAGCACCTCAGTTCTTTGGTGTATCAGAAATCAATCTAAATTTCCCTGGGCTATATACTGCTTACTGATGGAACATTCATGACATTGTTTCACCTGGAAGCTGTTGAATTACTGAAGGAACAAAGACATTACCTTCGTCGCTGTAAGTCATTGCATGTGTGGAATAGCCTGTACATCAAGACAAGAATGTTCAATGGATGAGATTGAGGACAACAAGATTTACGACTCATCAGGACCTGTGGTTTGCTGGATTTCAGTAGGTTCTAGTAAAATGAAGATTACTCAGAAGTGCTTTCAGAACAATTTGTGAAATACGGTATAGAAGTATGGGAGAATGCTGTGACTGGAGAAGATGTTTTTTATTTATTTTATCTACGGGAAGTAGTCAACGGTTCATTTACCTCAATAATAGACAAACATTGAGGCACAACCGATCGCAACAATGTAGTTTTCAGTATCAAGTGTGGACATATATTAAATAAAACTATAAAATTAAGCAGTATTCGTCCATTGGAAAGGGCCCTTTTGCTGTTGTTTCTTGACGCAACTCCCTAGTACTTAAATGAACAAGACGAGAAGAGGCGTTCCCTTTTGGATGACTACCGTTTAATTATGTAGTTCATTTAATGTAACTTATGCTGATTCTCAGATATTTTGCCGGTAAAGTACAGATCGGTCGTGTTCTTACTATCTACGTCTTCTAGATGCACATGTTGTACATATTACTTTATTTTCTTTATAGTATTTTTCGCTACCTGTGATTGATGACATACATTTCATGGATCCTTAGACTTATCTCATTTTGCCACAAGCTACATTTGGTACATTGTTGAAATGCATTGTCTTTATTTACGTAAAATTTTATTTCTATAAAGGTACAGTGAACATGTAAGTATTTCATGTTTTCATCGTGTTGTTCGTCTCTTGTATAACTGTATGTGAGCTCTCTCACGTGCTACGTTAAACAGTATGACAATGGACACACGTCTGAGTGATGAAGCTTCTGTTACTGCGATAGGGGCCCGGCGCGTTTAATCTTCTTGTCATACGATGTTAGTCAATGTTTTAGTTTTTGTCTGATGTTGTTTTCTTGTATACAGAAGTGATGATGACTGTAAATCGTAGCTAAACCGAATTATTATTCTACCAACAAACCAGTGATATCTTCCGGCAAATAAAAAAAATGAAATAGAATGCGGTTCGAAAATACATGTTGTCAAGTATGTGTTAACAGCTACATTGAGAAGAGATCCGTATGCAACAGCAGAGTAAGCCAAATGGTGTAACTGGTGAATCAAAGAATCTAAGTCAGCCATTAAATTGTAATGAAAATTTTGGGCCAAATTCTGCATAACACCCCAATGGAGAGAAGATAGGACTACAGCCGCGCGGGTTATGCCGCGCGGACTAAGGCATCTTGTCACGGCCGCGCGGCACCCCCCGTCGGAGGTTCGAGTCCTCCCTCGGGCATGGCTGTGTGTGTCGTCTTTAACGTAAGTTAGCTTAAAATATATCTACATCTACATCCATACTCCGCAAGCCACCTGACGGTGTGTGGCGGAGGGTACCTTGAGTACCTCTATCGGTTCTCCCTTCTTTTATATTCTCGTATTGTTCGTGGAAAGAAGGATTGTCGGTATGCCTCTGTGTGGGCTCTAATCTCTCTGATTTTTATCCTCATGGTCTCTTCGCGAGATATACGTAGGAGGGAGCAATATACTGCTTGACTCTTCGCTGAAGGTGTGTTCTCGAAACTTTGACAAAAGCCCGTACCGAGCTACTGAGCGTCTCTCCTGCAGAGTCTTCCACTGGAGTTTATCTATCATCTCCGTAACGCTTTCGCGATTACTAAATGATCCTGTAACGAAGCGCGATGCTCTCCGTTGGATCTTCTCTATATCTTCTATCAACCCTACCTGGTACGGATCTCACACTGCTGAGCAGTATTCAAGCAGTGGGCGAACAAGCGTGCTGTAACCTACTTCCTTTGTTTTCGGATTGCATTTCCTTAGGATTCTTCCAATGAATCTCAGTCTGGCATCTGCTGTACCGACGATCAACATTATATGATCATTCCATTTTAAATCACTCCTAATGCGTACTCCCAGATAATTTATGGTATTAACTGCTTCCAGTTGCTGACCTGCTATTTTGTAGCTAAATGATAAAGGATCTATCTTTCTGTGTATTCGCAGCACATTACACTTGTCTACATTGAGATTCAATTGCCATTCCCTGCACCATGCGTCAATTCGCTGTAGTATATTAAGTAGTGTGTAAGCTCAGGGATCGATGACCTCAGCAGTTTGGTCCCATAAGACCTTACCACAAATTTCCATTTCCAATAGAACTACACTCTCATTGTGCAATACCTTGCTGTCATCCGTGACTCATTTAAACTGTTGCTGCAAGATTACCGAGGTCTTTGGTTCATGGCGCAAGGAATACATATCAGTCAGTCAGTGCTAAGCTACACTTGGCCCTGTGGAACCCTACTGGCATCTGCACACAAGCAACACCCTTATGCCTAAAAATGCACCCACGTCAAAGGTGCAGCACATCGAGTCTCAAAATGTTAACGTATTGACCGCACACTGCCTGATAATGACGCTCAAGATAGGAATATTTTAAAAGTTTCTTTGCCAATGTGCTGTTTGTCTCATCGAGAAAAGCAACGCTGAGACGATTATTAACACAAGGGACACGTTGTCTGGTTTTTAAATAGTGACATGTGATGGATAGGTGGGTCACTGGTTTTGGATAACTTTTGCAAGTGGTGACTGCAACTTAGACATTATCAAGAATCGCGTAAATCTTATGAAAATAAAAATATTTATAATTCACTTTCAGTAAATGCCTGCAGAGGGTGCAAATAATTCGACGCAGGTGTTATATTTAATCAGTATAATTAATATACATCAGGGTCTCAAGATGTAAGGCGTAATAAATCAATCACCATAAATGTTAGCTTTTCAGAGAGGGGCTAAGTAATTGATCACCACACTACATGCACTTGATTATCAGTACACTACATTTGATGTATGTGTGTTTGTAATTGTGTGACGTACTGACTTCATAAGCGCCATATTACGTAAGTCTGAGAAACTTCTGCCTGTGTTGTCGAATGCTAAATGTATTCAGTATTCCATTCCAGTTGCAACTCATGCCTTAATAACGAGTATATTTTAATGTTTCAAAAATATATTTGAGAGCCAGAAGCGCAGCGTAATTCTGCTCTTCTCTTGGAACGTTGATTTAGACGAAAGTACATTCTAAACATTATATTTTTGCCCTAGTTTTGTTTCAAATGTTGTGCGCTGCAAATGGAACTGGTGATTCTGATAGTCTTCAAACTAATTTCTTCGGATTTTTCATTACCTATTCAGATTTTTCATTACAAAAACTTCACTTTTGACCACAGAACTGAATTCTATAACCACTACACTGATATAATTCAATACAAGAACTTGTATTTGCACCAACTCTTGTGGCACTAATACTACACGGTACAACGAGCAATACAATTATCAAAATTATCGACAAAACGATCTTCAACGATGTAGCTTCTAAAGACAACAAACTGCGGAGATAAATGCGAATTTACATAAAAGATTGATTTTCGTTTTAAGTTATATTGTACTTGCTACAATTATTTGAATGTATAGAAATTAATTTAATGCTGTGGAATACCTCTTCTTAGAGTAATTCGTTTCCACATTTTTAGTTACATCTGACATTGAAAGAGCAGGAGAAAGTGGTCAAATATAGATTTCTTATAAGCTAAAAAGATATCTACAAATATTTTACTTGCCTAGATCTCGTACAATACAAAACAATAAAATGTTATAACTAGTATCAGTTGACCAAGTAACCATCTCCAAAACAGCCACAATAAAATAAATGTCAGCATACGACATACTGTGTTTTGACAAACCGCGCATCATCTTGGAACATGCCAGTACGTGTGACACTGTCAATACAAAACTGAATAGCCAGCAGTGTAAAGCGTCGTTACATAGAGTAATTTGTCAACGCTAAGAAATTCTTATGTGCCTAGCAGGTCACACCCCCTCGACTCTCAAACATTTTTTAACTTTAACAAGATACTCGATGTAAGAATGTATATTGAATGTAATCTCACTGAGAATAGCTGTGAAGTAGACGGTTTTACTTGCTGGTTATTTAGTTGTGTACTGAAAATGTCACACATACAGACATATTCCAAGGGACATAGATGATGCAGGGCTTGGCAGTGTAAGCTGGCATTTATTTTACCATGAGTGATCTGAAGTGACTCCTTAGTCAACTGAAACTAGTCATCATATTCCATTGTTTTATAACGTACACGATCTAGATAATTAAAAATGTTTTTAGCTTTTTTAAATTTTCTTTTTCTTCTGTAGTGGTCAATCCAAGGATTCGTTTGCAACAGCTACAATGGCAGCTTGTCTCCATTCTGTGCGTCTTTCAGCTTTCCTCTTCATTTCTTTATAGGTGCTACATCCCACATCTTTCACGATTTGATCCATGTACCTCAGTCGTGGTCTTCCTCTTGATCTTTTTCCCTCGACATATCTCTCTATGATTGTGTTCAGGAGTCCTTTATGTCTTAATAGATGGCCTGTAAATTGCACTCTTCTTTTAACAATGAAACTCCAGAAGCTTCTGTTTTCACCCGCTCTTTCCAGAACCACTTCGTTTGTGACCTTGTCGATACATTTTATTTTGAGCATGAGTCTATAGCACCACATTTCAAAAGAATTTAGCTTCTGGTCTTCCTCTGTCCCGAGAGTCCATGTTTCACACCCATAGCATGCCACACTCCACACATATGACTTCAAAAATCTTTTCCTGATTTCAACGCTGATGGTCTTAGATGTTAAGATGTTTTTCTTCCTGTTAAAAGCAGCCTTTGCTTGAGCAATTCTGCTTCTCCCTTCTGCCTTGCTCCTTCCATCCCTGGTAATATTACTGCCCAGATAAGTAAATTTATCAACTTGTTCAAGCAATTCATTGCCTACATGAACTTGGACTTTCACTTGATCTTTTTTGTCGCATGCTATTACTTTTGTTTTTGCTTTATTAATTCTCATATTATATTCTTCCGCCATAACTTTAGCCATTCTATTCAGTAGGACTACAAGATCTTCTTCACTTTCAGCCAGGACAGCTATATCATCGGCATATCTTATCACATATATATATATATATATATATATATATATATATATATATATATATATAATTTTAAGATTTCAAAAATGTGAGGAACAGAAACATTACAATTTATTAAGTCGTCGATTTGGAAGCCACAGAAACACACGCACAAACGTTATTTAGACAACTGTTACTTCAAAAAGCAATCATAAGTAGTATAACTAAACTTCACGAACGAAAATTGCAAAAATGAACTCATTGATCACAATTTTTGATGGCAAATAAAGTACCCAATAAAGTGAAGTCCTCTCCCTTTAGAAAGACTACAATTCGCATTAAGTAGTAATTAGAAATGTTGGCGTAATTTTGACTGAACTGATGTAGAATTAATGTTCATCAACATTCGCGGCCAGACTAAAATGTCTGCTGGTAGTGTGTTGCCCGGTGACGTCAGCATACAGAAAGGGAAGAGAGCTAAAAAGTTCATAAACGTGAGCGCAGGAAACAGCCCAAAGAGACGGAGAATGGTTTTCCAGACCGGAGAGCGACAACTGTGCAGAGAAGAAAAGCGAGCTTGGTGATTGGGGCGACGACTTCTTGCCGCGCTGGAGTCTACCTGGAGCCATTCTGGAGGCAGGAGGGCATCGAGAGGGACCGGGTTGCTTCCTGAAACAGTTATGAGCTGAAGCCCGTAGGGACCCCGAGACCCGCAGACGGGGTCAGGGCGCGGGTTCTCTGCTGCCTTGGGGAATAGAGCCGGGGAGATGCATTTGTCCGGGAGAAACTTGCAGGGCACAAGATGTGTGAGGCCCACTCCTTCCTCACGGGAAGAAATTTCCTGCAAGGCGCGGGAGACGCGTCTATATATCTACGTACACAGTCTGCAAACCACTGAACAGCAAACTGCTTGAAAGAAATAAGTTTACTGCACTGCTGTGTTTCGGGGGTGAAGTCGTTTTCAAGCAGCTGCATGCATATCAGCGTAATTAGAATGCAAGGTAGGAAGCAACCATTGCTTATAGTACTCGGTTGGTGCATAAGTTCCTAGCTGTTTTCCGTAAGTTTAATGAACGCAACGGATACACGTAACAGACACTTCAGTCATCAATAACTATTCCTCCTTCACTACTTACAACAGTCTGATAAGGCTGGGATAGCTTTTCGATTCCATGACTAGAAATCACGTGGTTTTGAGGCGAAGAACTCTCGAGCTATGTTCGGAGAACGTTTTCTCTGGAAAAGAAGTTGGTTGAGTGTTAGATCTGAGTTTCTTCTGGCGTATACAATGTTCGTAGAACTTACTGGAACGTTAGTAAAAGCCGATATTTTCGACAGGGGCACACCCTGCCATTTTCAAGGCATAACTGCAGCAAGTAAGCTCTGTACAAGGGAATTTAATACCTCGGAAAGATAACACTTATCGAGTAACCTTACAAATAGTGATGGTGGTTTTTGTTTGAATTCTGCATGAAATCCAGCTCTCTACCATGTCAAAAAACAGGGCAGAGTTAATGTTACCTCACCAGTTGGTTATTCATTCCGCTATCGCTAACTTCTGACGTCGGTCATCTTTGGTTTGTGATGGCGCTGGTGCAGGGCGGGCCAGAAATTACACACACGAGGAGCAGCTGCGCATGTGCCACTTTTTGCCCACTAGCTAGGATATACAGGGTGTTTCAAAAAGGTACGGCCAATCTTTCAGGAAACATTCTTCACATACAAATAAAGAAAAGATGTTATGTGGACATGGGTCCGGAAACGCTTAATTTCCATGTTAGAGCTCATTTTAATTTCGTCAGTATGTACTGTACTTCCTCGATTCACAGCCAGTTGGCCAAATTGAAGGAAGGTAATGTTGACTTCGGTGCTTGTGTTGACATGCGACTCATTGCTCTACAGTACTAGCATCAAGCACATCAGTACGTAGCATCAACAGGTTAGTGTTCATCACGAACGTGGTTTTGCAGTCAGTGCAATGTTTACAAATGCGGAGTTGGCAGATTCCCATTTGATGTATGGATTAGCACGGGGCAATAGCCGTGGCGCGGTACGTTTGTATCGAGACAAATTTCCAGAACGAAGGTGTCCCGACAGGAAGACGTTCGAAGCAATTGATCGGCGTCTTAGGGAGCACGGAACTTTCCAGCCTATGACTCGCGACTGGGGAAGACCTAGAACGACGAGGACACCTGCAATGGACGAGGCAATTCTTCGTGCAGTTGACGATAATCCTAATGTCAGCGTCAGAGAAGTTGCTGCTGTACAAGGTAACGTTGGCCACGTCACTGTATGGAGAGTGCTACGGGAGAACCAGTTGTTTCCGTACCATGTATAGCGTGTGCAGGCACTATCAGCAGCTGATTGGCCTCCACGGGTACACTTCTGCGAATGGTTCATCCAACAATGTGTCAATCCTCATTTCAGTGCAAATGTTCCCTTTACGGATGGGGCTTCAAAATTGTAAATTTTCACGATAAACATGTGTGGGCTGACGAGAATCCGCACGCAATTGTACAATCACGTCATCAACACAGATTTTCTGTGACCGTGTGGGCTGGCATTGTTGGTGATGTCTTGATTGGGCCCCATGTTCTTCCACCTACGCTCAATGGAGCATGTTATCATGATTTCATACGGGATATTCTACCTGTGCTGCTAGAACATGTGCCTTTACAAGTACGACACAACATGTGGTTCATGCACGATGGAGCTCCTGCACATTTCAGTCGAAGTGTTCGTACGCTTCTCAGCAACAGATTCGGTGACCGACGGATTGCTAGAGGCGGACCAATTCCATGGCCTCCACGCTCTCCTGACCTTAACCCTCTTGACTTTCATTTATGGGGGCATTTGAAAGCTCTTGTCTACACAACCCCGGTACCAAATGTAGAGACTCTTCGTGCTCGTATTGTGGACGGCAGTGATACGAAACGTCATTCTCCAGGGCTGCATCAGCGCATCAGGGATTCCATGCGACGGAGGGTGGATGCATGTGTCCTCGCTAACGGAGGACGTTTTGAACATTTGCTGTAACAAAGTGTTTGAAGTCACGCTGGTTCGTTCTGTTGCTGTGTGTTTCCATTCCATGATTAACGTGATTTGAAGAGAAGTAATAAAATGAGCTCTAACATGGAAAGTAAGCGTTTCCGGACACATGTCCACATAACATATTTTCTTTCTTTGTGTGTGAGGAATGTTTCCTGACAGCTTGGCCGTACCTTTTTGTAACACCCTGTAATGTATGTCGAGCACTCTCGTGCTCTTTTTCACCGTGTGCAGTGCGATCACAGGTAGGTATTATGTTATTCCATCGCCCTATCAACAAACGCCACGCTTCTAAAACAAAACTTAAAAACAAATGGGGCATAAATTTGGCGCACTAGTTTTAAGCTAACATTGGATAGCTAAATACCCTTCACGGCAAGGTTATCAAATATGTCTCTCAATAATTAAAGGATAATGTAAGTATACCTCGAACAACCGGCTTAATACGAAATTATTCAGATAACAATGTTCGACCATGTAACATAGAGCAGGATGGGCTATAATAAATAACAATTTTAAATTAGAAAAAGAAAGAAATCCTTACCATTTTTATCATTGGTAATGAGAAACATAAAGTTAATGTCGGGCAAAGGAGCACAGCACATTGACAAACGCAAGCAGTTGCGAAGATTTTCGTCCGTAATTGTATTGGGCTGTATGTATGTTAACCGGGAGCCTAGAAACGACGGAGAGGCTACGTCTCCACCGCAGCCGCAGCCGCAGTGGTCCACAACCCCACGACTACCGCAGTCCACTTCACCCCTCCGCCGCCACACACGGAACCCAGGATTATTGTGCGGTTTGGGACCCAGTGGACCCCCTAGGGAGCGTCTCACCCCAGACGAGTGTAACCCCAATGTTTGCGTGGTAGAGTAATGGTGGTGTACGCGTACGTGGAGAACTTGTTTGCGCAGCAATCGTCGACATATTGTAACTGAGGCGGAATGAGGGGAGCCAGCCCACATTCGCCGAGGCAGATGGAAAACGGCCTAAAAACCATCCACAGACTGGCCTGCTCACGGGACCTCGACACAAGTCCGCCGAGCGGATTCGTGCCCGGGACCAAGCCCTCCTTCCCAATCCGTAAAGCCGTGCGTTAGACCACACGGCTAACCGGGAGGGCTTCATAACTATTCTCGATCGAACATTGATTTATCATTTTCATTATGGAGAAGAATGTTTCACTCATAAATAAATCCGAACACGGAAATAACTCTCGCAGATTCGTGATGCAGGCGTGAAAATTCTTGCAGTGCAAAGTTTTCGTAGATTTCTATTGTACGTCGTACTTCAAAGAACTTCTCCTTCAGCCGTGTATTTGCACTGCAGTTTGGTCGGTAAATGATTAAGAGCATCTTCAACCGATGTTGAAAAGGGCCGTGCAAGGCAACGAATGATAGGAGACAAGAACGGAAATATGTGGTAAGGACTATGGGACCAAAATGCGGAAGTCATCGGTCTCTAGGCTTACGCACTACTTTATCTAACTTAAACTAACTTACGCTAAGGACAACACACACACACCCATGTCCGAGGGAGGACTCGAATCTCCGACGGGGGGAGCCGGATAGGAGATATACTCGTATCATCTACAAATCGTGTCCGAAATTCCTGCTTAATTTTTACAATTATTGACATGTATTCTTTAAATCTAGCACTTTCGTGGACCAAGCCAAAGGTAGGGAAATGTGCAGTGTTCAGACAATATCTGGCTCTCTCAAAGAGCAAGCTTCCTTTTAAAAGCATTTCCTTTTTCCAACATGTCAGAAAATGAATTATTTTCATCTTACACACTGACGTTCAGGTTGTTCATGTGAGACGTAATGTCCACGAGAAATGCAAGGTCTGAATCCAGCAAGGGTCTTCTAATTTCGGTTCAATCTGTCGTTTCTTACGTAAGAAGTAAACTAATCCCGAACGTAAATAACAATACGTTTTCAGTATTTTACCTCGACTGATCCGGCGTACTTCGGTATAGTAAGGTACGTCGCAGGCCGCCCGGTTGGCCGTGCGGTCTAACGCTCGGCTTTCCGGGCGAGAAGGAGCGCCTGGTCCCCGGCACGAATCCACCCGGCCGATCTGTGACGAGGTCCGGTGAACCGGCCAGTCTGTGGATGGTTTTTAGGCCGTTTTCCATCTGCCTCGGCGAATGCGGGCTGGTTCCCCTTATTCCGCCTCAGTTATACTATGTCGGAAATTGCTGCGCGAACAAGTTCTCCACGTACGCGTACACCAGCATTACTCTACCACGCAAACATAGGGGTTGCACTCGTTTGTGTGAGAGGTTCCCTCGGGCGTCCACCGGGGGCCGAACCGCACAATAACCCTGGGTTCGGTGTGGGGCGGCGGAGGGGTGAAGTGGACTGCCGTAGTCGTCGTGGGGTTTTGGACCACTGCGGCTGCGGCGGGGACGGAGCCTCTCCGTCGTTCCTAGATCCCTGGTTAACATACAATACAATACAATACAAACAAAGGTATGTCGCCGTACCCATCACCTAATTCCTCCAGCAGCTGCCGGCTATGCACAAACCAATGTGTTTTCAGATAGTTAACAGTACGTGCAACATTTGCATGACGTTTCATAATGTTACTGATTTTGCGTAAAGCTCCTCTCGACGTAGAATGCACTGAAATCCATACAAAATCTTTTCTGCGTGTCTTAGCTTTATGCGCATCAGCGTTGTGAGTTCCCTTTGATGGCCTCGCATTGCCGGTGCTATATCCGTGGTCACTGAGATTAACCGATTCCAATCCAGACCGACAACTTCAATGTCTTGGTCGATTGCTTGGAGTAAGACTACACCTGTAGTAGTCCCTTTCAAAGGTACTAAGTTCCTCTGCTATACGCAGAGAGTGTACCTACACTACTGGCCATTAAAATTGCTACGCCACGAAGATGACGTGCTACAGACGTGAAATTTAACCGACAGGAAGAAGATGCTGTGATATGCAAATCCTTAGCTTTCATGCATTCACACAAGTTTGGCGCCGGTGGTGACACCTACAACGTGCTGACATGAGGAAAGTGGACCGGCGTTGCCTGGTGAAACGTTGTTGTGATGCCTCGTGTAAGGAGGAGAAATGCGTACCATCACGTTTCCGACTTTGATAAAGGTAGGATTATAGCCTACCGCGATTGCGGTTTATCGTATCGCGATATTGCTGCTCGCGTTGGTCGAAATCCAATGACTGTTAGCAGAATATGGAATCGGTGGGTTCAGGAGGGTAATTCGGAACGCCGTGCTCGATCCCAATGGCCTCGTATCACTGGCAGTCGAGATGACAGGCATCTCATCTGCATGGCTGTAACGGATCGTGCAGCCACGTCTCGTTCCCCGAGTCACCAGATGGGGACGTTTGCAAAACAACCATCTGCACGAACAGTTCGACGACGTTTGCAGCAGCATGGACTATCAGCTTGGAGACCGTGGCTGCGGTTACCCTTGACGCTGCATCACTGACAGGAGCGCCTGCGATGGTGTACTCAACGACGAACCTGGGTGCACGAATGGCAAAACGTCGTTTTTTCGGATGAATCCAGATTCTGTTTACAGCATCATGATGGTCGCATCCGCGTTTGGCGACATCGCGGTGAACGCACTTTGGAAGCGTGTATTCGTCATCGGCATACTGGCGTATTACCCGGCGTGATGGTACGGGGTGCCATTGGTTACACATCTCGGTCACCTCTTGTTCGGATTGACGGCACTCTGAACAGTGGACAGTGGACGTTATAATTCAGATGTGTTAGGACCCGTGACTCTACCCTTCGTTCGATCCCTGCGAAACACTACATTTCAGCAGGATAATGCACGACCGCATATTGCAGGTCCTGTACGGGCCTTTCTGGATACAGAACATGTTCGACTGCTGCCCTGGCCAGCACATTCTCCAGATCTCTCACCAACAGAAAACTTCTGGTCAATCGTGGCCGAGCAACTGGCTCGTCGTAATACGCCAGTTACTACTCTTGATTAACTGTGGTATCGTGTTAAAGCTGCATGGGCAGCTTTACCTGTACACGCCATCCAAGCTCTGTTTGACTCAATGCCCAGGCGTATGAAGGCCGTTATTACGGCCAGAGGTGGTTGTTCTGGGTACTGATTTCTCAGGATCTCTGCATCTAAACTGCGTGAAAATGTAATCACACGTCAGTTCCAATATAATATATTCGTCCAATGAATAGCCGTTTATCATCTGAATTTCTTCTTGGTGTAGCAATTTTAATGATCAGTAGTGTATAAGATCTGTTGCTTCATGCAACGCAACAGGTAAAGCAACAAAGTCCTTAGCCTTATTTATTAACTGTAGTGTCACTGTTTGTTTGGAAAGGCCGATTTCTTGAAACCTGCTAACGTTCGCGGGACACCAAAGTTAAGCAGCGCCAGTGTTACAGTGTTTCACAAACTCCTCTCTGAAAAACCGTTTCCCCTATCTTGTTATTCTTAATGCAATTTTGAAACCTGGTCGCAGTGCACATGTACTGTGAGTGTCATTTTGGAAAACTGAAAACAGTACGTTGTACAGTAAAACAGATACGAATGTAATACAAGAAACGAAAAGTTCAAGAGGTATCAATTATTAAGGCTTACATAAAAAGCCTGTTCGTATGCCTCATCCATTTTCTTAAGCGCATTTAATTTTGCTTGCCGCACTTCGTTGTTGAGTACACTACACTCGTCTTTATGAAATGAGTTTTAGCGACTTTTAGTTCATAACTTGTGCCGAACGCATATTATTCAGCGGCGAAGCCAACGCTGTGTTTTCACCCGTTGCTGTAGAGAAGAATTGCAGTCCCCAGTCGTGTTTAAATGACTGAGAACGCAGATCTCGGGTTCTTTGCTTTTTCGCAGCACTCGCCATTTCTCAGTACGTCTCACGTAATACTAAAGTCACCTGATGGAAGCAAGAAGGGGTGCTTCGGTCCTCCTGGTACCGCGTAAGCAAGGAAGCCGAATCGTCGCCGCTTATTTTGTATACGTGTCAGGTCACAGATATAGCTGTTCCGCTTTGCCCCCAGGCTGCGATGTGCGCACCTGTGCCGCATATCCCCATTTGCATAGCGTGCAGCATTGGGCGGGCCCTGCGCTAGTGTTCACAGTTTGTATGAGTGTTAACTTTCCTGAATTCCTCTGGAAACCCAAGTCTTACATTCCCTTGCTCAGAGCTTATTTGCTACAGTTACGTGTTGAAAATAGCAGGCTGTGCTCCGTCGAATATCGGCCATTGTCTACGTCGTCACCCGCGCACGTTTCTGCAAGTTATTTCGTATCATGAAGGTAGTTCGATACAGAGCGGAAAAGGTAGACTTCTGAGGGCGCAGTATCAGGTTAACAAGGCGAGTGCGGGCGTAAGCCGTAAATGCATTCAATTTGGAAGGTTTCCTCTATCAGACTTCACAAAAGTCCTTTGCATTGTTACTTAAAAGTTTTAAACGCATTTCGATAGTTAATAAGTAAACCATTTTCGGAAAAGAGTACACTAGTAATTTCAGCTAACATTCATGTAATATACGTAAGCAGAGCCGATCTCTTCATGTTTATTGATCTTTAAACTCTTAATTGCATAAGAGAATATTGACCGAAACTGTATTATTTTATGTTGTAATTATTCACAGTAACAACCTAACCTAACTATACTTCTAACAAAGGAAAATAGTCTACTGTTAATACAATTTCCATCCGGACTCGTTCTGTGGTGATTCTTTAGCAACAGAATCACTAAATGCAAAGCTAAAACCGCCCAATATGTTTTAAATAACAAATTATAGTTGTAAATAAACCAGAGCTAACCGAACGACAGGGTCAAACTGAAATCCAAAATCTCTCGATACAGTTGTCGAAAATCGGCGGGAGGACCATTCGGTAACAGGTCTCAGAGGCTTATCGAATAAGAAATTTGGGTAAATAACAGAAAATGACGTCACTACTGAGACTAAGCTACTGCACCGTTAGGTATGAACGATATACACTACTGGCCATTAAAATTGCTACACCAAGAAGAAATTCAGATGATAAACGGGTATTCATTGGACAAATATATTATACTAGAACTGACATGTGATTACATTTTCACGCAATTTGAGTGCACAGATCCTGAGAAATCAATAGCCAGAAGAACCACCTCTGGCATTGAGTCGAACAGAGCTTGGATGGTGTGTACATGTACAGCTGCCCATGCAGCTTCAAAACGATACCACAGTTCATCAAGAGTTCTGACTGGCGTATTGTGACGAGTTAGTTGCTCGGCCACCATTGACCAGACCTTTTCAATTGGTGAGAGATCTGGAGAATGTGCTGGTCATGGCAGCAGTCGAACATTTTCCGTATCCAGAAAGGTCCGTACAGGAACTGCAACATGCGGTCGTACACTATCCTGCTGAAATGTAGGGTTTCTCAGGGATCGAATGAGGGGTACACCCACGGGTCGTAACACATCTGAAATGTATCGTCCACTGTTCAAAGTGCCATCAATTCGAACAAGAGGTGACCGAGACATGTAACCAATGGCATCCTATACCATTACGACGGAAGATACGCCAGTATGGCGATGACGAATACACGATTCCACTGTGCGTTCACCGCGATGTTGCCAAACACTGATGCGACCATCATGATGCTGTAAACAGAACCTGGATTCATCCGAAAAAATGACGTTTTGCCATTCGTGCACTCAGGTTCGTCGTTGAGTACACCATCGCAGGCGCTCGTGTATGTGATGCAGCGTCAAGGGTAACCGCAGCCATGGCCTCCGAGCTGAGAGTCCATGCTGCTGCAAACGTCGTCGAGCTGTTCGTGCAGATGGTTGTTGTCTTGCAAACGTCCCCATTTGTTGACTCAGGGATCGAGACGCGGATGCACGATCCGTTACAGCCATGCGGATAAGATGCCTGTCATCTCGACTGCTAGTGATACAAGGCCGTTGGGATCCAGCACGGCGTTCCGTATTACCCTCCTGAACCCACCGATTCCATATTCTGCTAACAGTCATTGGATCTCGACCAACGCGAGCAGCAATGTCGCGATACGATAAACCGCTATCGCAATAGGCTACAATCCGAACTTTATCAAAGTCGGAAACTTGATGATACGCATTTCTCCTCCTTACACGAGGCATCACTACAAAGTTTCAGCAGGCAACGCCGGTCAACTGCTGTTTGTGTATGAGAAATCAGTTGGAAACTTTCCTCGTGTCAGCACGTTGTAGGTGTCGCCACCGGCGCCAACCTGATGTGAATGATCTGAAAAGCTAATCTTTTGCATATCACAGCATCTTCTAATTGTCGGTTAAATTTCGCGTCTGCAGCACGTCATCTTCGTGGTATAGCAATTTTAATGGCCAGTAGTGCAGAATAGGACCCTGGCCTCCACCTGAGTGTGGCGGCTTATCTGGCAGAGAGGGCATCACGAGGTTCGGCAGGCAGAACTGCCGAGCTTTACCTAACGCTCACCCGTACATCGTTTTGTCGGTCCACCTCAGTGCTATGGATAGTTTGCACTCCAAATCTTTTATCTGCGAGATTCAGCTGATATCAGCAACTTGGTACACTCCAGTTCAGAATACACGAAACGAGGACTGGAAAAAAAAGTGTTGGGAATTATGAGGGTCACAAATGAAGCTCAGTTCGAAGAATAAGCCTCTAGCCGGCCGTGGTGGCCGAGCGGTTCTAGGCGCTCCAGTCTGGAACCGCGCTGCTGCTACGGTTGAAGGTTCGAATCCTTTCTCGGGCATGGATGTGTATGATGTCCTTAGGTTTAAGTAGTTCCAAGTCTAGGGGACTGATGACCTCAGATGTTGAGTCCCATAGTGCTCAAAGCCACGTGAACCATTTGAATAAGCCTCTCCGCATTACTGTCACGTTCAAATTACTTACAATAACGCACTTTCTAGACTGTGGCTGGCTGGAGATTGTGGAAATTATCGATCCTCAATTTCCTCACATTCTTTCCCTTGTGCTCCACTCCAACCACAAGAGTTTTACACCACGGACAATGCACGTTTACTATCCGTTTTGCACGAAATCTACTTCCAGACCGAAACAACACAGCAAGTCATACTAATGGGCCAGATCCATTGGACACTCTAGAATTATTTTAAGAAAAATAGTATGTAAATAAAGGAAACAGTTTTCCGACTTCTTGTCTAAAACATTTGAAATTTTAACTTCAGTTTATTATCAGGAACTTTTCAAATTAAAACTGAAGAACTCTTCGTTGTATACTTTACAGTTACAACTAAAACTATAAATATCACTGCATACAGCAAATACTCGTAATTACATACAGGTTACGCAGGCCACGAAAATATTTTTCTCTGGTCAGATTTCTTTCCTCAAAGCAGTGACCGTTTTCGGCAGTCAATCTCGCGAGATCTCCAGCACCTAGTCAAATGAACAGAATGACATTCTCAGGATAGTGGAAAATTTAACACTGTAATTTCTTATATCATTATAAATCGTGTCAAATAACCCGTTAATGTCAAGATCAGCAATGGAGGGATGTGCCCAGAATTTCTTTTTCTACATTCCATTTTTATTTCCAACTTGTACACAGAGCTTGTAGCATTTCTGCTGAGTGGAGACTGAAGCCATTCCTCTGGCATCTGCTGTCGTCTCCTATTGCCAGACCTCAGGGCTGCCAGCAGACCTACCATGGAGCCCCAGTGCAGTAGGGCCCTAAGACACTGTGGAAGGTCGAGTGGGAACCGAAGACTGTTTCGGCGAAACAGCTCCAGCCCACCCCGCATAAACTTAAAAAAAAGAAAAAAACGCTATTGGCTCTTCTGGAAAAAGAGGGAGGAGTGGGAGTTTTGCTGGAAATTTCCACGATACTGCTATGGGGACTAGCATGGGTTCGTGGAAGAAGGCTTTATGATTCGACGTAGGAAGGGGTCACCCGTTTAGAGATGGGGCCTGTGACGGCAAAGAAAAGTGCATGCCTTCTCTTGTTGTTTTGCAGTAGCAGAGCTGTTAGTTTTGTGTAAAGAGGTAGGGGTCTGAGCTTTCTCCGTTGAGTGGAGAGGACGTATCCATATGTGCGCCATTGCTCTGCCATTGACTCTGGAATGCCGGCGCTCCCGATGACACCACCCTGAAGCAGTTCTCCTGCAAAAACGCAGTTCCGTCCATGCCACACATTGCGGATCAGCCCACTAGTTCACAACGTCCGTTCTCGTTTCCTGTGGTTTCTTAGACTCCGATTGATAAACGAGTAGATGTACCAGCGTGTCTCCGTGAGCTGCATTTTCGTTGCTCTGTAAGCAAAGCAGGGAAAGTAAGAAGCTTGTAAGCGTTTTTCTTTTTCCCTTTTTTTTATTTTTTTTTGTACAGAAAATTGTGACTTTGGTGCTGCTTTGGATGTCACGCGGAAAAGTAAATCTTCAGTAGCATCTGATTAATAGCGGGCAATATCTCTCCCAAAATGGTTGTGCTGCGAGCGATTATTAGTAGAACCTTTACTTGTGAATCGAGTGGAGTATTGGAGAGAGAAAGAGGAGGAGTCGAGTTGTATCTTGTGCTGAAGTAAGATGCATTTAGGCCGGTCTGTTTACCAGCTATGATTTTCTTATATTATTTTTCATTTATGAAGAGATAGCTTGCATATTCCTTCAGGAGACTTCAAAAGGTACTGCAGTAGCACACTTGACGAGACATCCAAGTTAGTAATTAATTTGTTCAGGGATTTTTACAATAATGTAATGATGTGTGATTTACTGATTTTTCTTCGAAGATGGATAGCATATGTGTTAGCACAGGTGTCTGTAAGAAAGTGAAGAGAGTTTGTTCATGTTTTTCCACAGTTTGTGTAAAGTGAATTTTTAATATTTCAAGTGTTAAAATATTTTGTCTTAGTGATCTAAAGTTTTACTAATACAGTTAATTTGTTTTTCCACCAGTCTGCATCCGTCTCTATATTTCAAGTTCCACATATAATTTTGTTTTCCCGAGTTTCTCAATAACAGAACTTTAATTGAAAATAGTCATTGCAGTAATGAGGTTTGTTAGCACAGGAGTTTCGTGGATGTCTCTATAGTTTAAAGCACGTATTGCACATCGCATCCCTAGTAGTCTGAATTTCCATTTTTTAACTTTCACGGCAGCAGCAGCCGCTGTAGTTGGAGATAGCAGCAGCACAGCGTTTATTCATTGCGCAAACAGGTAGGCTATTTATAATTTACGTGCGATACAATTGACATTTCAACAGTGACATACTTTTCAAACAGGGCATTTTTGGTAGTTATTTATACTTCATATTTTTCCCGCAATCAGACTGCTTGTATTATTGCTAACAGGACAGTTTTCTTAAATTTAACAGAATAGACTGAACTCTCGCCAAGAGCGTTGCAGTACACTTTTTAATGTTGCATTTCTGATTAACTGTTGCATTACTGATCACTTTTCAAGAATTACGAGATTACCTACCACCTTAAATACGAACTTAATTGTTTCCCTAGTCACGAGTTCAACTTGACATTACCACACAGACAGAATACCAGTAAGTATAACTGTTCATTGCCATACATCAAAAAACTAATTAGCCACTTTCAAGCTCCAAGAGCAGCTGCACTTTAGAAGTGCTTTTTATTCTCGCATGCAAGAAATGAGACGCTATGTTTATCTCGCCAGTGGGCAAGCAGCTGATCTCATTCGCACACTGTACACTACCACGGGAGTTCACAGAGAGGAGTGTTATGGACAATATTAGTCCAAGTAGGTAGGCAGATTTCAGAGCTGCAGCGAGAGTCTACATGTGCTGAGGTCCAATCAGGCAGTCAGCAGCAGTCGCTTTCACTGTTAGGTTGGGGATGGTGATTCCGCAGCTCGCAGAATAAATGCGCCGAGTTCCGCGCAGTTGCGCTACATTGAAAAGCCGTCAGATTCATTTGGGAGTTGGTTACTTTTCATGTTATAAATCGGCGACATCCTTTACGTCAGTACTTAGTCAGATCGCAAATTACTTAAGATGGCGGCAAGTTCAATAGGAATTAATACCAAGACAAACTCAGAGAGATGGTAAAGGATAGGGGGTATTCTTGTCAGTTGCAACTTTCAATTGAACAAAAAAAATGATGTCAATAATAAATTATGTAGACATTTATCCATAAATTCTTTCGTCTCTTCTATAATTTCCCACACCGTTCCAAAGGGAACCGCGTGAGTTGAACGCTAGCGAGGTGGCAGCACTGGAGAAGAGGGAGTTTAAATGACGTGCGAGGGAGTGTGGAGGGAGGGGGGAGGAGGGAAAGTGGGGGAGGCTGAATATGTGGGAAACGTGATGTGTTACTATCAAGGAACAGAAAAAGGGCGATAAAAGAGGAACTGGTGTGACGTAAGGCTCTTGTAAGGTGGAGAGTAATTTTGTAATAAAGAAAAGGAACCTGACGTGCTGTTAAAGGAAAATTTTGACCTTTGAATGGAAAAAGAAATTCGATAAGTATCGACACACTATTAAAACGTCACTAAAAAATAGCACCCACCTCTCCCCCATCGAGGTCCACAGCACACCTACGGCTCCTTACCTTTTCTAGGAGATATCTCTTACAGACCTGCTAGCCTGTTAAACGTCTATGCTAGGTGTTAAGAACTTCCCATTACAAACTTACAGAACTTGTAGAACGGAGGGAGTACAAAAAATGGTTCAAACGCCTCTGAGCACTATGGGACTTATTATCTGAGGTCATCAGTCCCCTAGAACTTAGAACTACTTAAACCTAACTAACCTAAGGGCATCACACAAATCCATGCCCGAGGCAGGATTCGTACCTCCGACCGTAGCGGTCGCGCGGTTCTAAGTGAGTACATAATCTTCTGAAAGAGAACCCATGTCCGGAAACATATCATTTCCTTTATACATCCGTTTGGAAACGTGTTTACTTGGTAGGTTTGCAACATGGTAATTATGGGGGAGGGGAGGTGCTTACATCGGATTGGCTGATGTCATTTGGCGTCGATCCCGTCTCTCTCATCTAATCCGAGCCTCATTCAAGTGTCTGTGAGTGTTAGACGTGGTGTGGAGTGTTGGAGGGTGTGAGGATGTACTTATTAGTCATCAAAACCATACCAGACGGTTCTGGGAGCAACATCCATCGCACGTGCCATTACTAGTGTCCACGTTGACGGGTTCTCTTCAGTGTGATGCAGTACGGCCTCTTCCGATTCGGATATGCGGCGTGTCTTTGGATTACAACAGTCACACTTGCTGCCGGTGCAGCTACCCATTCTCGAAGGCGTTGCGTAATTGTGGCGATGGATTCGGAACGTTGTGCATAACGATCTTCATAAAGACGACGGGCAGCTCTTTCATTACATACAGAAGGATCACGTCGGTGTATTCTGCAAACGTGTACTCAACCATGTTGCTCTAACACTACTGTGACCACACGTGAATGAGGCTCGAACCAGGTGAGAGACGTAGAATAGACGTCAAATGACATCTGCTAACCAGACAGAAGCACCTTCCTTCCCCCCCTCCCCCCCCCCCCCTACCATGACTCCATCGCTACCAGGTTGCAAAACTATATAGTAAACATGTTTTTAAACGGCTGCAGCACGGAAACGATGGGTTTCTGGACATGGGTTTCTGTTATGCACTCAATTCCGTCTGTAAGTCCTAGGAGTCTGTGACAGGAATTTCTGTTACGCACTCAATTCCGTCTATAAGTCCTAGAAGTCTGTGACAGGAATTTCTGAACTCTCTGTATATTTGGTGTCTGATTTTTGGGACGTGGACGTTCTTGTGGATGTGTCCGAAAGAACAAACATCACATACAATTATGCCGAGAATGGCCAATGTTCACTTCAGTTTAAATGCACACCACACTCGAACTTTTATGGGAATCGGCAAAATGCCGTGGATAGTGAGGATAACGGGCAAGGGGCACTACATCAGTAGAGTGTGGATAAGTCGAGAATTGGAGTTTGATGGGAGGCGTATGAGGCTAGTCCGTGCAGCTGCAATGACCACTGTGTCCAGATATCGCAGTGGTCAGCGCATCTGCCCAGTAAGCAGGAGATCCGGATTCAAATCTCGATTCAGCATAAATTTGCAACTTTCTTCATTGATTTAAATCATCAGTTCACACTGGCAGCTAATGTCATTAATTCCACCTTTGTGTCTCTGTTAAAAGTCATCACGTGCAGGTGGCTTTAACAAATAACGATAAGATCGAACGTCCTTTGTGTCACAACGAACGATTGTTGAAAAACCAATATTCTCTAGAAAATAGTGTGCCTTCAGTGCCCTACATCATACACTGGTTAAGCTAGACGAGTTCTTAATGCTAGTTTCAATAACACCTTATCGAGAGAGGTGGCGCATTGGTTAGCACACTGGACTCGCTTTCGGGAGGACGACGTTTCAAATACGCGTCCGGCAAGCCTGATTTAGGTTTTCCACGATTTCCCTAAATCGCATCAGACTAATGCCAGGATGGTTCTTCTAAAAGAACATGGCCGACTTCCTTCCCCATCATTGCCAAATCCGATGGGACCGATGACCTCCCCGTTTGGTCTCCTCCCTCAAATCAGCCAACCATCCAAGAAACCTTGTAACTAGAACGAATGCCATCAACAGCAACTCAGCGTTTTCCGACCATATAAAGAGAAATAAGCATAACCATCCTCCTCTAGACAAGTTGCAAGACCTCTGCTATGTCCCCAAATGAAAGAAGCTTTCACTTGTGGAAAAACTGGAAATTTCCATCTTCGTGAGATGGTTTCCGGAACACAGTCACAAGGCGCAGTCCATTATAGGTAATCAAAGTTTTTACGACACTATCTTTCTGCCCTCCACCTCCCCACTACCACCCACCCCCTTCCTTCCTTCCGTATCTTATTTCCTCATGAAAGCCAAGTCCTTTCCCCCATCCTGTTCTTTTAACACTTACGGTACCTTTCTTTCCATTCCAAGGTAAAAACTATGCTTTATCAGCACAACAGGCTCCCTTTTCTTTATTACACTATTACCTTCCATTTAACAAGAGCCTGACGTCGTCCAAGTCCCTCTTATATACCCCCTTTTCCCTATTCGTTCAGTTCCTTCATATCAATACACAAGTTATTCAACCTCATCCCCATTTCTCTTCTCCCCCTCCTTCCACCTCCTTCCCCCTCCTTCCCCTGCCTATCTTAAATTCCTTCTGCTCCAGCACCGCCATCTGGCTGACCCCTACCTCACGCAGCTCTCTTTCCGTAATCTCACTGCAACACTTCTACTCTCTTTGATGGCAGTAAACGTGTACACATCGCTGAACCGGTCAGCCTGGATGTGGTTTTTAGACGGTTTTCCACATCCCCCTAGGTGAATACTGGGCTCGTTGCCCCATCCGGCCTCAGTTACACGACTGGCAGACATTTTAAACACGTTAGCACAATTTCATGGTTACACTAGATGCAGACAGCTGGGGTACACTGATTTCATACCAGGGAGTATGGGGTGGCGGCAGGAAGGGTATCTGGCCACCCCTTTCTATCAACCATGCCAAATCCGTTTGTAACAATGCAAACCATGCGCACACTGCGGGACTAAGGCACAAGCGAAAGCGAAAGAAGTGTAATATTTAGTTCTTGTGCCGAGACACGTCTCAAAAATGACCACCTCCTTTATATAAAAAACGGAAAATTTAGAGACTTGGCCCTGTCCTCCTTTAGGGATGTGAAAAACCGACAGGTTAAAGCTGACACCAGTATTTTGGTTCTGAATAATCGGTATGTTTTGGTATTTGTTAGGTCTCAGTTATAACAGGTGTTTCTTTCGTTTCTTTTCTTTTTTTAACTGATAACTGGGTTAAAAACCGAAAAACCAATTAACCATAGCGGAAGTAGTAAAACTTTTGCTTTTTAAATACTAGTTTTTTAATAAATGATTAATTTTTATTCGTGAAACTTCCATTGCTTTGAAATGCTGCATTGTTATAGAAAATGGGAAAAGCGATCAGTGCTATTTCAGTATCAATGCCAGTCAAAACGAGCAACAAGCACGTGGTATAAAAGCTGGTACAGCGTTGCCGAGACAATAATGAACCTATTACCTCGTAGCATGGTCTATTGGATGGTATGAGTGTATATGCACTGTGTGAGATTACCCCATCTGCTCTGTATGGTGTCGTCGTCCGACATTAGTTGTATCACAGAGTTGTAGCAATCCTTAATCTGGAAGTACTTTACAAAGTGCGGTCGAATGAAGTACAGTGCCCCATTTCCTTTAAAAGATTAAGAACAGGAGGAGCCACAACAAACTTGCAACCTTATATAAGGGGAAAGCTTATAACTTAACTCATTTACAGTTTACAGTAAGAACTGAAAGTAGCTGATCTGTTGCCTTTGTGAACGTAATATGCCTTTATTTGCTCATTGGCCTTGAAAACCGAAAAATTAACAAGAAAATTAGAGTCATTCAGTCTCTGTTTTCACTCTTTAGCATTCACTATTCCCAATTCCCGATTGGCTGTGTGATCCTCGATTACAAGATGATTATTGAGTTTCAAAAAATTTGAATCAATGGCAGAATACAGGTTTTTTTTTTTTTTTTTTTTTTTTTTTTTTTTTTTTTTTTGTAGTATTCAAGCACTTATCACTTTTTCTCCTAATTAATTTAGTATTTTGACTTGAAGCATTATGAAATTGAGGGAGTCAACTTTTATTTGATCTTTGTTCGCTTTCTGTGTGTATTACAGGAAATTAACAGAAACAATAAACTGAAAATTGGATATTTCAGAAACCGGTTACTTTGAACGATTTTAACACTCAGATTATACTGGAATTTAAGAAAAAAACTATATAACTGAATACCAGATGTTCCAATTTATTATACTGATTTTATATACCTTGAAACTGAAGAGGTCAACATTTTTGTGTCTCTGTTCGATTTATATGTGTGTTAACACTAGAACCGCCGGAACTAGTACTATACTTAGAACCGCCGATGTGATCAAAGTGACTACTTTCCTTGTAAGTACATGCTGTGCTGTTTAATGTAAATATTAATGACCTTGCTAACAATACATCACTTTAATTATATTTAATAAGAGTGTCATTGTATTTTACAACAACAAAGGGAACATAATATTACTAATATTAAAGAACATAATTCACAATATTTATGTGCAACCATACTAATTGTATTGCAGTAGTTTTAAAATTAATAGAAATTAATCTTACTGGAGAAACTATGTACCCATGAAAATGTTAAGAGAAAGACCAATCATAAAATATGACCATGTATAATACCTAATCCTACTTACAAGCATTACAAACTACTTTCTTTATTACTTTATATGTACACGGCCCACAAACATATCTCTTGCATTTACTACACACTTCATTTGTCTTGTTTCTGCACTTCCTCGTATGGCATAGTTTTCTTACTTTCGCAGGAGTTTCCGCTTCTTCTCTTTCTTCATCACCATCGCCCTTCTCTTCCTTTTCTTTTCCATCCCTTGGCATCCTTTCCTGATTTCTGGTCTCCATATAGGCTCTACGTAATTCTTCTGCTAGATTTAGGATGAAATTCCTCCTACTTATTTTGATCCCTGTCACTAGCTTGAAAATGATCCATGCGTTGATGGCTGCTAAATCAAGGATATTCTGAAATACGTGTACAGACGATCGACGAGTACCAGAGCGGACAGAATATTTCCTCGACATTTGGTCCAAGACATCTACAGCAAATTTTGTGCTATTCTAGAAGCTCACTGTTTCGGGAAGGTGTTTGGAATTATTTTGTATTTCAACACCTGTGTGAATGGTGATATACAAAAGAACATTTTTGTTCTTTTTCCCTTGGTAAACAGTCAGAGTACCACCTTTTCTTTTCAAGAGAACAGACGTATAAAGAGGAGTTTTCATTTTTTTATAGTGTTTGGAATTTCTTTTTTTGCACGGTTGATAGTGCCGACAAGACTAGTTTCCTCTTTTTCCAGTCTCTCCCTAAGTGTGACCGTAGTGAAATAATTACCAGTAGTCACATTTCGCCCCTTATTGCGATATGGAGTTACCAACTTCATTACTACTTGTTCTGGAAGTTTCCCATTAGGTGCCTTCTGTTCGTTCTTTCCTACATAAGGGAACCCATTAGAAAGATATTTTGTCTCTACATCCGCTAGAAGCCAGAACGTCATTCCGAATTTATCAGACTTATTCGGCATATATTGCAAATACGGGCACCTAGTTCTGCTGGGAAAAGTTGTTCGTCCACAGTGACATATGATCCAGGTATGTAATTCAACTGACAACTTTCTATAAAATGGTTCCAAGTAGTTGATATAAGTGCAAATTTGTCACTTTTCAAACGTTCCAACCGTGTATTTTTTTCATCAAAACGGAGATATTTCAAAATTTCTAGAAATCTGTTTCTGCTCATTGTGTCAGTGAAAAACGGGGCACCCCACATTTTCGACCACAACTCATCTACTTCAATGCATCTGGCACCTAGTGCACCACGAACATATAATAAAGCAACAAATGCATCTAATTCTTCTAAATGCAAACTCCAGGAATCATTTCCAAGAAGCCGTTGTGCCTCTGCTTCTGTGCATTTCTTTGTGTGTTTCAACATTGATTGATCAACTAAAAGGCACCCGACACTTGAAACATTATCATTTGAGACGTGCCGCTTTGCGTGTGGAGTAGGTCCCCATTTTTTTTCAATATATTCTGTTGACCTATCCTAATTGTACACTCCTGGAAATTGAAATAAGAACACCGTGAATTCATTATCCCAGGAAGGGGAAACTTTATTGACACATTCCTGGGGTCAGATACATCACATGATCACACTGACAGAACCACAGGCACATAGACACAGGCAACAGAGCATGCACAATGTCGGCACTAGTACAGTGTATATCCACCTTTCGCAGCAATGCAGGCTGCTATTCTCCCATGGAGACGATCGTAGAGATGCTGGATGTAGTCCTGTGGAACGGCTTGCCATGCCATTTCCACCTGGCGCCTCAGTTGGACCAGCGTTCGTGCTGGACGTGCAGACCGCGTGAGACGACACTTCATCCAGTCCCAAACATGCTCAATGGGGGACAGATCCGGAGATCTTGCTGGCCAGGGTAGTTGACTTACACCTTCTAGAGCACGTTGGGTGGCACGTGATACATGCGGATGTGCATTGTCCTGTTGGAACAGCAAGTTCCCTTGCCGGTCTAGGAATGGTAGAACGATGGGTTCGATGACGGTTTGGATGTACCGTGCACTATTCAGTGTCCCCTCGACGATCACCAGTGGTGTACGGCCAGTGTAGGAGATCGCTCCCCACACCATGATGCCGGGTGTTGGCCCTGTGTGCCTCGGTCGTATGCAGTCCTGATTGTGGCGCTCACCTGCACGGCGCCAAACACGCATACGACCATCATTGGCACCAAGGCAGAAGCGACTCTCATCGCTGAAGACGACACGTCTCCATTCGTCCCTCCATTCACGCCTGTCGCGACACCACTGGAGGCGGGCTGCACGATGTTGGGGCGTGAGCGGAAGACGGCCTAACGGTGTGCGGGACCGTAGCCCAGCTTCATGGAGACGGTTGCGAATGGTCCTCGCCGATACCCCAGGAGCAACAGTGTCCCTAATTTGCTGGGAAGTGGCGGTGCGGTCCCCTACGGCACTGCGTAGGATCCTACGGTCTTGGCGTGCATCCGTGCGTCGCTGCGGTCCGGTCCCAGGTCGACGGGCACGTGCACCTTCCGCCGACCACTGGCGACAACATCGATGTACTGTGGAGACCTCACGCCCCACGTGTTGAGCAATTCGGCGGTACGTCCACCCGGCCTCCCGCATGCCCACTATACGCCCTCGCTCAAAGTCCGTCAACTGCACATGCGGTTCACGTCCACGCTGTCGCGGCATGCTACCAGTGTTAAAGACTGCGATGGAGCTCCGTATGCCACGGAAAACTGGCTGACACTGACGGCGGCGGTGCACAAATGCTGCACAGCTAGCGCCATTCGACGGCCAACACCGTGGTTCCTGGTGTGTCCGCTGTGCCGTGCGTGTGATCACTGCTTGTACAGCCCTCTTGCAGTGTCCGGAGCAAGTATGGTGGGTCTGACACACCGGTGTCAATGTGTTCTTTTTTCCATTTCCAGGAGTGTAGTAGTAACACCGAAGTCTGCTACAGTCCACTCCGTGATCCCGTCCTTCCCCAGGAGTTTTGAGCCAGGTTCTGGAAGTGAACCCTCACTTCGTTCTCCTCTTCTACGTCGATTTGTGGACTTACAAGACGTGCAGTTCTTTTTTTACCCAGGGTAGGTCCTTCTCTAGCATTGTTTATATTATTGCTTGGTCCTGGTTCAGCAACTGCATGAGTAAAGAGACAATTAGAAAGCTATAACTCATTATAAAGATAACATACCACACAATAAAATAGCAGTTACAGAAGTAGCAGTAGAAGTGTCAGCTCTGTTACAATAGTGATAATTATTCATATAGTAACAATAATAATAATAATAATAATAACAATAATAATAATATAAGTAAATGTAAATTGCCTTCATCTTCAATCTCGGAGCTGTCACTCTCCACATTAGCGACAGGTTGGTAATCTTCGTCTGTAGAATCTTCCACAAGGTCTTCAACTTCAGTATCATTTTCAGCATACGATTCATACAAAAATGTGATAATTTCGTCATCTGAAAGTGGCCGTGGCTGTGGTTTGTATCGCTGTGACATCTGAGCCATGTCTACTGCTCTGAGACCAGTACTCAAATAATCAGTCTTGTTTATGCGAAACCCAATAGCAAACAATAAATGACATATTGCATTGTTGAGCTTTTAAATTCAACAATGCTAATAAACTTCAATAACCAACATATTTAGTTCATTGTTGACGAGTGCTAAGAATAAATTCGGGGAGTGACGCACAACAATCTTGAAATAATCTGTTTTCAAATATACAAGTAATGTGGTCAAAGTGACCACTCGGCGGTTTTAAGTATAAATGGTCAATCAAAGAAAACTAATGAAGATAAAATAAATATTGGACTATTTATATGATCTACATAAACATTTAGGAAAAGTCAGTAACTCACAACAGCGTAGATTAGAAATTGACCGAGTAATATGTTAAAATATAAAAGGTTGTCAAATTGACCACTCGGCGGTCGTTGTTTTAAAGAAGGAATAGGAGTAAAAAACCGAAAATCGGTTATTTCAGAAACTGGTTATTTTGTACAGTTTTAATACTCAGGTTAAACTGGCATTGAAAATAACCCATATAACTGAGAACCAATTGTTCCAACTTAGTATATTGATTTTATGTACCTTGAAACTGAAGGAATCAAAATTTTTCAGTCTTTGTTCGATTTCTACGTGTATTACAGAAGTAGTAAGCGTAAACAACCGAAAATCGGTTAGTTCAGAAATCAGTTATTTTCAATGGTTTTAACACTCAGGTTAAACTTATAACACTAGCTTCATTATACGCCACTCTTCCCTAATAACCTACCCTTAAGCCCTGCCACGGGAAAAGCCACGTATAACACTAACCTGCCGTAACACAAGCTAATGTTACCCTCTGAAAGGATTTTGAATTTTGACCACACGTGTGTCTAATGGATGAAGGTATCGGACTATAATTTTGAATATGGTGCAATTAGCAGATTAAATTAAACAGACGTTAAACTTTGGGGTTCAATGAAAGAAGAAAAATTCATTTACAGATGAAAAAATGAACGGCCGCCAGCCCAATTACGCACATAAATTTGGAACTATACGTTAAAGAAAATAGAATGTTAGTTATTGAAGTTAATTTCATTAATATTTCCCTTTGCATTGCACACAGGATACAAGTGGACACAGGGCACTCTGAGCTGTGGGTTGCAGCATTTACCAATAATGGCTCTGAGCACTGTGGGACTTAACTTCTGAGGTCATCAGTCCCCTAGAACTTAGAACTACTTAAACCTAACTAACCTAAGGACATCACACACATCCATGCCCGAAGCAGGAGTCGAACATGCGACCGTAGCGGTCGCGCGGCTTGTAGTGGGACGAAATTAAACGTCACCCATCCACCAAGTCAGCCCAGTTTGCAGGTGACTATAAGCTTAATTTAGTTTTGTTTATGTGTTTTCTTATTATTTGTAATAAATGTGAATTATCTAAAAGTTTTGTATTTTTTTTATGTGTTTCATGTACGGAGAGATCGGCGCAACGAACGGGGACAGCATCTTCGTTGCCGCGACCAGAGAGGAAATTGCTGGCCGCTATACGTCGCGGGTCGACAGCCAAGGAGCAACAGAAGATCCTGGAACCGAGTTGTTGCGTCGTGCTTCTAAAAATTAAAAATGAAGTTTTATACTCTTTTTGTACAACAATGACATCATGTAGATCTTAATCTTATTGAAATGTTAGTCACTGTCTGTCAACGCTCAAGTTCACATCTGTATGTGTAGGAAGCTAATAAAATAGTGTATGCTATTAAAATTGAAACACGTGTCTTGAAGATTTATTTATGAAGAGTTATGTGAACGGATTAATAATATATTTTGACAAGATTATTGATTCAGACAGCGTTGGCCGAAACTTTGAGTCTAAAAAAAAGTTTATTTAATGTGTGATTCTGATATCGATTAGATCAAGATAACGTGTGTCGATATAATTTTCTGAGGAGAAACAAACGAAATTTAAATTGGGAAAAAGTTACGAAAACCAATTGGCCCAAGTGATGTAATTTTCTGCACACGACTCAACTGATGTTTTACAGTTTCGTTCAAGAACCATTCTATGACAATTTAAAAAGAATATGAATCATTTTTGAAGTGGGTTGTAACTGACGTAGGTGACGAAGTCTGCACATGGTCATATAACAAACGAAAACCTAATAATACGTCGTTACACCGCACCGTGGCGACCGTGACAGGACTTGTGTGCAACTAAGGCACACAGGTACGAAACAAAACAACAAGAGTTCTTCGGAAGTCAACGAGGGTCTTCCAGGAGTCTTTACCAGCCAGCGGCGACTTCGCGAGCGTGGGCATCTGACGGAGCGCGGCCAAGCAGTACGGTCACGCAGTTATCCTACGAGAAGGCGCATCTGCTGGGCAGCAGCTGAACGCTGCAAACCCCGACAACCTTTTTTCTCCTAAACTAACAGGCCCAGTACGTCAGCTGGGGGCCGTTCCTCCGGCTGGTATTAGAGGTGTTGCTGAGGGCTTCGCCTGTCAACGGTGGGACGGGCGTGGTTTCAGCCAGTGACGTCTCCGGTGTTCGACTCAGCGTCCTTCCGGTTGCGGAAGCGGGGTCGCAGCATCTCAGCGGCTGCATCGACGGCTGTTATTTCTGCAGCCCATAGCAGCACACTGATCACCGAGAACTACAAACTACAATATTAGTGTCCGGTGAGTCTGTTTTAAGTTGGAGGTGGAGTGTTGTACATAGGGAGTGTGCTTTTAATAGGATTGTTGATTACAAGTCTGCGTGTGTAACTAGTTAATATCTTACAATAATGTCGGGAAGTGAAATGACAGACGAAGAGCAATCTATGTCCGATAGGAGCATGAGATCCCTTTTTAGGGCGATAGCTAAATTAAAACAATCTAACGGGGATTTCCTAGCTGAATTAAAACAGTCTAACGAAGAATCTACTGCTAGATTAAAAGAGGAATTAAAACAGTCTAACGAAGAATCTATGGCTAGATTAAAACAGTCTAATGAGGAATCTACTGCTAGATTGAAACAGGAACTAAAACAGGAATTAAGACAATCTAACGAGGAATCTACTGCTAGATTGAAACAGGAACTAAAACAGGAATTAAAACAGTCTAACGAGGAATCTACTGCTAGATTGAAACAGGAACTAAAACAGGAATTAAAACAGTCTAACGAGGAATCTACTGCTAGACTTAAAGGGGAGCTAACAAAATCAACAGACAGGTTGCAGGAATATCTTAATGAAACCAGTCGAGAATTAAGTGATAAAATAGAGTCTTCTAAAGTTGAAATGCAGGAAAAATTAGTAGGACTTAGTAACAAGATTGCTGATAATTGTAAAAGGTTAGAAGAACATATCCAGGAATCGCGCGAGGAAAAAGCTCGCATGCGAAACGATATTACTGACTTAACCGACAGACTAGATAGTGTCAATATCTTAGTTGTAAATGAAATACAGAAAAATAACAATATGTTACGAGATGAATTTTCTATGCAAACGGAAACTGTTCGTAGAGAATTATTGGAATCTATTAAAGAGGTCTCTACCAAACCTGTAGAGATTTCTTCAATAGATAATGTAGAATTAGAGACATTAACTCATCAAGTAGAAAAGGACCATACCGAAATCGAAAACATGAAATCTTTAATTACTGAAATATGCAGTAATCTTGAGACTGCCAAAGATAATAATATTGACGAAGGTACCGAGCGTTCACATCGTGAACACAGTGAAGAATCGATATTAGCTAATCGCGTATCCAATACAGAAATGCGGATACAGGAAATTACGAAACGGTTATCGGAATTAGATAATAACGAGAACATTTCAGGTAGCAGAGGTAATAACATAATCAGAGACAACAGTCGCATCGAATTTGCTAGCACGGATGGCAACAATATGAATAAGGCAGTCACGGCAAGCCAATCCGATGCAACTCCGTCTCTGCCAGCTAAACAAAATCCGACTATTTCTCTCGCAGAATGTCTGGATGACATAACAACAAATTCAAATGTAGCAAGTCGATTTCCTGTATTCAAACCAGGAGGCGAACTGCACCCTATAATCTTTATAAAAGCTTTTGAAACATCATTATCTCCTAAATGGAGTAATGAAAAACGCATTCAATTTGTAATAGGACATTTAGAAGCAGAAGCTGCGGAGTGGGCAGTACTGCATAGAAATGAATTCAGGGATTGGGATGATTTTGTTAAGCAGTTTAAACAAAATTATTGGTCAAGGCGAAAACAACAACACTTAACTTTAGAGTTGTTAACCCCTCCTCCATATTCTAAACGGTGGAGAGGTTCTAGGAATTATTTTGAATGGAATTTAAACCGTGCTAAATTAACTGAAAGTCATCTAATACGAGTCCTAAGTAGTAGGTTACCGTATTACATAAAGGAAAGAAAAATGTTATTCTACGAATTATACAAAACCTTAATAATGGGGACGAAACAGTTAACACCCGGGGTGTGTGGTTATATTTTAACGACTTGTTGTATTGGAAAGCACAGAGGGAACACCAGAGATGGAAAATCTGCATTCCGAAAACTGTTGTGGACGAGTTAATTACTTATATTCATGAAGGTTACGGGCATTTTGGAATTCATAAATGTATTAAACATCTAATGAAGTATTATTATTTCAAAAATATGTCCCGTATTGTGAGAAGTATTATTAGGGCTTGTGAAACCTGTCAAAAGGTTAAAGTTAATAACAAATCCAAGCGTTATAAATTATATGCTGTAATTCCTCGAGGTTTGGGGGATCTACTATCATTAGATTTTTTCGGCCCTCTGCCTCGGAGTTCAGGAGGATTAACATATGTGTTTGTTGTAATGGAATGTTGGTCCAAACATGTGAAACTGTATACTTTGAAACGAGCGAATACAGCAAGCGTTATACGCTGCCTCACCCGAAATTACTTTGTTAACTGGGGCATTCCTAAACGACTTATGTCTGATAACGGTAGTGCCTTTATTAGTCAAAGATTTCAAGACATGATAAGACAATATGGAATCAAACATATCTTAATTTCGAAATATCACCCTCAAAGTAATTTAGTAGAAAGAGTCATGAAAGAATTAGGACGATTATGTAGAACTTATTGTGCACATAAACATACTCGGTGGGCCAAACTAATGCCTGAATTCGAAAAGATATTAAATGAATTGCCTCACCTAACGACGGGATTATCACCTATAGAAATTTTAGGCAAACGAATTATAGGTGAGCCTTTACTAGCTGCTTTACCTTGGCCACCAGTAAATGAGATACAACAAGATATTCCAGACGAAAAAGTTTGCGAACAGATTGTAAAAAATGCCGAACGGAGAATTAAAAGTTATAATCAACAGGCTGTAGAACCCTCATTTCAGGTAGGAGATCTTGTGCTAGTACGATCTCATCCTAAAAGTTCTAAGATCGATAAGGAATGTAGAAAATTCTTCTTTATCTTTGAAGGTCCATATGTTGTACATAAGATTGTACATCCCAAAGCATTACTTCTTATGGAACCTTCATCAGGTGTAATTAAAGGATTATATAGTGTTGATCAAATGAAACCCTTCATTCCTAAATAAGTTAATATTTAGTATATGTTACACACGGAAGAGCGTTCATAGTTTATTCATGTGAAGTTTTTCGTGATAGTTACGTATTATTTTAAAGAATAGAACAGAAAGCTTAAACAAGTGTTCTGCAATAATCTACTGGTACTTCAAAAAGAGAAAGATAACCAAAAAGGGGGATTTATATGGAGGAAACTTTGTTCTTAGGTCAAAAGGAATTTTGCATATTTTAAATTTACTCGGATAGTAGGAACCAAAGGGGATGGTTAATAGTTTTAGGGACCATGGGCGTCCAGAGCTATATGGCTCACGAGAACATAGCAGAGTGCCTTTAATAGAGGTTTGCAATAGTGTTAATATAGAACACACCAAACGGGGCTCTCTCGCTTGTTTCTCCTAAATAAATGGCCATTACCCAACAAGGTGTCCGAAGGTAAAGAAAGCCGTGCCGAGATTCTAAAGAAAGTTTGCTTGATTTCTTCTTGACCTCAGGCATAAATAAAGCATTAGGGAAGAGAATGACGTAAAGTAAATAGTACTATTAGTTATTGTGAGAAACTTATTAGTAATGTACATTCTTGGAAAGAATAACTAGTAAATAAATGAAACTGAAACTAATCTATCACCGTTTGAACGCTCTGTCCTAATGTACAACGTTAAAGAACGTACTAAATTAGTATTTATTAGCAACTATTAACTGAAGAGGAGCAATCTCCCTATATTCGGCTACGAATTACCATAATAGCACAATTAAGAGTAAATGACAAATAGTCACAACGATATCGTATTAAAAGGATTAAATCTATCTAATAGCAAGGACTCTAGGTTACGTAAAATGTGTGGAAAATGTATTAACAGTTAAATATTGTATATTGAACAGTTTTAATTTCGGTTAAAACCTGACAAACTGAGCTTGTGGGTGGGGTATGTAGTGGGACGAAATTAAACGTCACCCATCCACCAAGTCAGCCCAGTTTGCAGGTGACTATAAGCTTAATTTAGTTTTGTTTATGTGTTTTCTTATTATTTGTAATAAATGTGAATTATCTAAAAGTTTTGTATTTTTTTTATGTGTTTCATGTACGGAGAGATCGGCGCAACGAACGGGGACAGCATCTTCGTTGCCGCGACCAGAGAGGAAATTGCTGGCCGCTATACGTCGCGGGTCGACAGCCAAGGAGCAACAGAAGATCCTGGAACCGAGTTGTTGCGTCGTGCTTCTAAAAATTAAAAATGAAGTTTTATACTCTTTTTGTACAACAATGACATCATGTAGATCTTAATCTTATTGAAATGTTAGTCACTGTCTGTCAACGCTCAAGTTCACATCTGTATGTGTAGGAAGCTAATAAAATAGTGTATGCTATTAAAATTGAAACACGTGTCTTGAAGATTTATTTATGAAGAGTTATGTGAACGGATTAATAATATATTTTGACAAGATTATTGATTCAGACAGCGTTGGCCGAAACTTTGAGTCTAAAAAAAAGTTTATTTAATGTGTGATTCTGATATCGATTAGATCAAGATAACGTGTGTCGATATAATTTTCTGAGGAGAAACAAACGAAATTTAAATTGGGAAAAAGTTACGAAAACCAATTGGCCCAAGTGATGTAATTTTCTGCACACGACTCAACTGATGTTTTACAGTTTCGTTCAAGAACCATTCTATGACAATTTAAAAAGAATATGAATCATTTTTGAAGTGGGTTGTAACTGACGTAGGTGACGAAGTCTGCACATGGTCATATAACAAACGAAAACCTAATAATACGTCGTTACACCGCAGGCTCCAGACTGTAGCGCCTAGAAACGCTCGGCCACTCCGGCCGGCAGTTACCAATAATGCACAAACTAGTAATCCTAGAAAGCAAAGTTTGTACCAAACTTATTCTAATAACAGTTACACTCAAGATCATTACTTGAACCAGTACTGAAATGTTAATGCAAGAAGTGCAGAACTAAAGTGGACCTGAGGGGCCTCTGTCTTAACCGGCATGTAAAAACCACAAATAAAGATAAATGATACCACAATTACACTGTTCATATGCCTCTGCTTATATTTGTTTGCCTTAGCAGCAATAATATTCCAATTATCTTTCTAATATGAGAAGAATATGGTGGAGACCCATAAACTGGTATAGTGTCACTCGTCAATCTCTATGATTATTTCAGTAGCAAATATAATTTAAACAAAGTCACTTCTTAACTTAACTAGTGATAGTTTATATTTTATTTTCCAAGGCAAATTATTGCGCACTAGGCTCAATTAATTTAAAAAAAATTCATGCTAGTAATTAAGCTACATTTGTTTCAGATTAGTTTAACTTATTTGCCTTTGTCATCACCTGTGAAACAGGTATTTTAGAAAGTAACATATACACAATCTGGCACAGTACCTTTGCAAAACGATACTTTGCAATTAGCTTAGAGTACATTAGCAAAATTCTAACTTCAATTTTTTTTATCTTTGGACATTTGACAAACATAAATAAATCATTAGTTCATTTGAAACAGGAGACTCGGTTTTATAAACACTTAGGCGTGGACCCTGCATAGCGTCATGACCAGGACAGAAGATACGATTCCAAACACAGATTTATAGCGTTTGGATTATTGTTAAAATCACACACAAATTAACTGGTCCATGCTCTGGTACATATCTGTATGCATGAAGTTGGTGAAGCAGTGGCGAAGTTGTGGTGGCAAGCGACATGGCGGCTACCTGTACTCACGGCTCTTGATGTTTGAATACTCTATAAAATTTCTTCTTGGCGATGGTTATTCAACTTATTAGAGCCATTCCTTATTGCCGATAGTACCAAGCAACAGCCAAATCTTCATCCGAGGCAAAATTCCTTGCAAAGCTGCCTCCAATTGCCTCCCTTGGCACCACCGATGTGTTCCGTGCAACGACTAGCCACTGACTGCGTGCCGTTCACACCTAGGAGCCGCCCAGTTCGACCGCCAAAACCACCTTTTACATTGCGCCGTGCCACTTCCATTGAGGAGTGACGTCTTTTACGTTTTACAATACGACTGCCCTAAGCATAAACCAGCTCCCAATACACATTGTTTGTCTTATAAACTTACACATATCATAAAGTTTCATTATTTTAAACAATCACTTATCTTTTTCCGAATATATATTACAAACTTTAAATTTCCTTTCACAAATCAATGACCTTAACTAACAATGAATAAACACTTCATAATTACAGGGACAAGTTACATAATATAAACCTATTTCTAATCTGTATAAAGGTGTTACAAACTAGCCTTGAAAAAAACCGACGTAACCGGTTATTTTAGTAGTAACCGCCATCCCTATCCGTCATCCTTACACCATCCCCCCCACCCCCCTCCGGTAAAATTTCTACTAGCGCACAAACGTTTCTCCATTTGGTTAACTGGCAGCTATGGTGACAGGAAAGGCATCCAGTCACAAAGTTAAAATAAAATAAAACATGACGAGCTAAACGCTACGAAAAAGACAGGACGTACAATATATTGCCGCTTCAATTCCCGCACTTCCTCTCGCTTCCGCGCGAGCGCCACGCTGCTAGTAGTTGGGCGTTTAGCTGCAGAGCGGCGGCACTTGCAGTTTCCAGCCGAGCAGAGCGCTTCAGCTGAAAGCCAGTCAGTATCAGCCTGGCTGCCATTGTGCACACGCGGTGTGCCTGCGGAGCGCGCTCAGATTATCCCGACGTCCGCTCCGTAGTTCTGCAAGGATTACGGTCGCCATTAATGCTCCAGCTGGCACCGGCTGATACGAGCTGTCCGTGGAGCCGCCCATTCACTGATGCAGTAGGCGGTCTGTGGCTGGGTGTGTGTTTAGGGAGGCGGGGCCTCTCAGGCTCAGCATCCCGACCAAATTAGCTCGTTAAAGGCATGACCCATTCCTCTCTCACACGCTGGAGTAATACTCCCAGCGGGATATAAGCTTCCACTTGGGATAGGACAGAAACTGACTGAAAACTTATAAGTCAGTTTCATTTTCGAGGTGATGCAGGCACCGTGAGACAATGGTGATCTTACGACTTATCCTAGAACATAAACTGAAGAAAGACAAATGCCTTTACAAGTTTATAACGTTTAGAAGATGTTTTTCACGATATTGTCATTTTAAAATCATATGGTTGCCAGGGATTACATACATCAATCGAAAGGTACTCTACAACTATTACAGAAACTTGGCTGGAGTTCTAGGAATCGAAGAATATGGAAAGGTAGCAGTAGATGAGAAGCAAATACGACAGGTTTAATTAATCTGAAATTAAGTGTATGAGGGAAAGTAAGGACAATTTCCGAAACCTTATTTCGGTTCAAGGTAAAGAAGTGAAAGCTATGAGATTTGCTGATGAATTCTAATTCTACATCTGTATTCATACTCTGCGACCACTATGGAGATCAGTAGATGGTACTTTCCATTTTTATATATCTCCTTCATTGTGAGTATGGTAACCGCGACTTTAATGAATGAATGCGGCATGTGCCCGCATAAGCTGTGTTTTTTTTTTTTTACTTTATTCCTGTCTTTCACAACTACTTACGCCTTTTTAAGTCATTAGGCAGTGTTTAGCTTCACAAAAAAGCGAGCTACGAGTAGTACCATTACCAAACGGGAACACGATTCTGGGAAAGCAGATTAATTCCAGTACTTCGTTGCGCAAAGAAAGGAAAACTATGAATATTCTTGAAGGAATGGAAATTCTTATTTGTTGTAAAGATCAACCTGACACGCTTTAGAGCGAACAAACTGAACTACAATGCAGAAAGTATCTCGATAAATTTGTTGCTATTTCGCTTACGGGCAGTCAAAATCTAACAAGGGAACCGCCCAACGCACCCCCCTCAGATTTAATTCTAAGTTGGCACAGTGGATATACCTTGAAAAACTGAACACAGATGAATCGAGAAAACAGGAAGAAGTTGTGTGGAACTATGAAAAAATAAGCAAAATATACAAACTGAGTAGTCCATGTGTCATATAATCAAAATCTAGGAGAAGGTGAACTCAGGAGCGTCGTGGTCGTATGGTTAGCGTGAGCAGATGCGGAACGAGAAGTACTTGGAGTGGAGTGGAAATTTTAATTTTTTATTTTCAGTTTATGTCACATCACTTTTTGGGAGTGATTATCACATCCACAAGAAAACCTAAATCGGGAAAGGTAGAAAAATCTTTTTACCCATTCGCCAAGTGTACAAGTTGGGTGGGTCGACAACATTTTCCTATCATGTGACGCACGTGCCGTCACCAGTGTCGTATAGAATATATCAGACGTGTTTTCCTGTGGAGGAATCGGTTGACCTGTGACCTTGCGATCAAATGTTTTCTGTTCCCATTGAGAGGCACGTCCTTTCGTCGACTAATCGCACGGTTTTGCGGTGGGGTCGCAAAACACAGACACTAAACTTATTACAGTGAACAGAGACGTCAATGAACGAACGAACAGATCAAAACTTTACGAAAATAAACTTATCACTCGAGGGAAGACTTGAACCAAAGACCTCTCGTTCTGCAGCTGCTCACGCTAACCACGAGACCACGATGCACCTATGCTCACATCATCCTTGATGTTGCCTATCTTGCGCATGGACTACTAGTTTGTATATTTTGCTTATTTTTTCGTACTTCCGCCCAACATCTTCCTGTTTTCTCGATTGATCTGTGTTCAGTTTTTCAAGGCCTATCCACTGTGCCAACTTATAACTAAATCTGGTGGGGGGTGCGATGGGGAGGTTCCCTTGTAAGCAGCAATTCCATTCATAATTTCCACACTGACAGAATTGTTTATATTATTTTAATATACTAAACAAGGAACAAATATTACAATAACAGAACACCCATTAAAAATCATGCCATTACCCTGATTGTAGTGAAGAACGCATCATACTAACGAAAAGGGCAAAACACACGCTTCAATTACGGAAGGACAGTTGAAATACAATAGTCGGTTGCGACCTTTATTTACGTGACTTTGATTGGAGAAAGGGCTTATTGTCCTACTACTAGGATCGGCAAGCGTACGAAACAAATGTATTGCACACGCAACAGTTGCATTGATCCAACACAAGCCGAGGTACCTCAGCGATGAAAAGGAATTTGAAATTCCGTGGGATCACATATGGCCCGCTGACGTAGTAAAATTAGAACTACATAGATTTTCAGACAAGGCAAGCAAAACGCATATGAAGCGGAAGCTCTTACTAAACTTTGGGGTGACTATAGCAGACCTGCGACCACGTATATCAGTGCGCAAAGAAAGTAACATGAAATCAAACAAACCGGCAAGACAGTAAACTAAATCTTCTATGGTATTTTTAATTGTGAAAGAGACAATTTCAAAACATTTGCTCAACTTGTAGGGAAATCGTATGCGAAGACTTCTGCGGCATTTTAAACCGCGAAAGAAGCACTATGAAACCATTTACTCTCCTCGTTGCATACCCAAACTAACCTATGATCACGTGGCTTAATCCTAGAAATAACAAACCATTTTGTACACAGTATACTACCGATGGAGAGGTGTGGCTGGCGAAGGGGGATGGGGCGGGGAGGGGAAGGGTGACGCGTATGTGGGTCCAGAACCTGAATACACTGAGTAGGGCATTCATTTTGAAAAGGTGCATCTACTACTAAAGAGGGAAGACTGACATTTTTTGATTCAGCTTAACTAAAATAATCAAAATCGTTACAGATTCTGGTAAAAGAATTAAGTAAAAACTATAACTATTTTTGTTTCAAAATTTTAAAATATTAAGCACTTGACTATATTACAATATCTGCAAAATATATTGCCAGAGTTACTTCACAAATGAGGCGGCATGAAGTATAACAATTAAATCGGCAATTTGTAGACTAATAATAACTAAAAGCACTACTCTGGTACACGAGCGAAGGAAATTCTCGTGAAAACGTTTAGATAACACTCTGAGATATATGAAGGAGACAAAACCTCACGGACCTAAGCTGGTAAAGTTGTGTGGACAGCGTGTCCGCGCTTTCGCCTCTGTGTGCTCCCATGAAGTGCCCCTCTCGACCTGTTGCGGACACGACTCATAGGCGTAGCGTAATGCGTTTTTTCGTGCATCTGAATATTGGGTAACTGCTTAGAAAAGTAATAATAGCTATAAAACAAAGAAGAGGTTGAAATAAATAACAGCTTAATTAGTAAAACGCCGCTTCCATTTAACTGCCCATTGTATCATATATTAAGGCTACTTCCCACTTAATTCGTGTGTAAATCAGGAAAGGCCTGGTTTACAGATTTTGGAGTCACTGCTTCTCGTTTAAGTACATTGGGTAAGACAACCACTGAGATGGTTACATTTGAAATTTGGCTCAAAGGTGCCTACAACACTCCTCCGTAATCGTGCAGAAGCGTGGCTCCCTGCGTCGTCATCCTTGGTCTCACAGATGCTCCAAACAGCAACGTGGCGATACAGCGAAAAAAAAAAAAAAAAAAAAAAAAGGCCACAGCTCACGACCTCACGTGAGGTGTAAGCTGCTGGGTTCATGGTGTCACATTTCACCTCAATTCAGGCCAACGCAAACGGGGACGTGTCACATGACGGGAAGCTGCTCAACACATTTCACTTCTTTTGACGGATCCGCTATAGAAGTGAGAACCGCGACGCCAGCGCTGAAATCAAGCGGTTTGCTTATTGGTGGCTGAGGAAAACATTTCAGACACAACGTCGCTCAGAATCGACAAGGAAGTGGGTCAAGGAGTGGCATAAAGGGCGCAAATGAAACCACCTGTTTCCTTGAGGCGTTGATTCCCACACATTTCGCGGTGGTAAACGACAGTTCGCAGTGGGATGAGCAGTAGGAAGACGTTCTTGACCATCTTTGACATTGCTCACACCCCACGGAAGATTCAAATCTTTTCTTAGGACAACGTCAGCCTGCAACCCCACTGAACGTGGTAACACCCCGTCGGAGGGCTACCGACTTTTTTTTTCTGGTGTACAGGGTAATGAAGATTCAAAAGTCCTACATCATTTCGACCGATATATTTGAATGGAAGACTTTTTTTGTGTTATGAAACTAAATAAGTCGTAATTATGTGCCAACTTTCAGTGGGACTCTCTGTGATATTGTCTGCATCTGTCCGTATGCTGGCAGTTTGTACCAGATAAAAATTATATTGTATCTTCAAATTAATACTGAAAACTTGCTTTGATTCTGATCTACGTTGTTGAGGAATGTGAAATATAAACCCCAGCCATACACAGTACAACTTTACTGCTATTTAAATTCAGTGCGTTTGCTGATTTCCCGTCTTTCCTCTCATTGCGTTCAGACTGTGCGGTGTGGTGTTGGGGAAAATGTGAAGCGAGCCGGGGAGCGCTTCGGTACGCAGGCTCGGGCATGCCCCAAGAGCCGAAATCTTGGCAACCTCCTCCTTAAAGCGTTTTAAATAAAAAGGTTACTAACATTTTACATCTTTATTCCTCATGTCTACGTGTTTAGAGCCCTCTGCCGCAAGAGAGCTCTGTAATGTAACGTGTAACATAGCTTTGTGTAACTTAGCTATGTCGCTGAGTGAGAAACAGCTTGCTGTAATCGAGTTTCGAATTTGAAGCGTTCATCTGACACATGGCGAACCGTCTCTTTCAGCATGACAATACCAGACCACACATGAACTCTGCGACATGTGCAACAATACGACTCCTTGGGTTCACTGTCAGCAATCAGTCTCCATACACTCTCGACTTGGCGCCATCCGATTTTCATCTGTTTCCGAAACTTAAAGTACGCCTTCGAAGACTTCACTTTGCTAGCGATGAAGTGACACAGAGGTGAGGTTGTGGCTTCGTCAACAAAGTCAGACGTTCTTAGGTGAGGGTACAAACACACTTCTCTCTCATCGGGAGAAATGTGTTCGTCGCCAGGGTGACTATGTTGAGAAATAGATATGCAGACATGAAGAATAAAGAATGTTAATAACGTTTGTTTTGTTTAAAAATCCGTAAGAGGTTTCACAAAAGTAATTCGGAGACATTAACTTTCAGCACGCTTGCTTGTATTCAAATTACGCATCTCATCGACGGTTGGTTCAATACTATCTGGCTGTATTAATTGGTAACATCAATTAACACGGAATGCATGACCGCTTCGGTACGGTGGCGGCCGCTGTCTACAGGTATATAAAATAAGAGCTTTCAAGCAGGTGAAATACAAGCAGGTGAACTACAGTGGAAGTACTACACAACAACCACTTCATATTTGACCAAGCGATGGGAAGTGCTTACATGCAGTTTGGACTAGCAGAGCTAACAGAACAGGAATCACTCAAAGACGGACAAGATGTGTGTGTGTGTGTGTGTGTGTGTGTGTGTGTGTGTGTGTGTGTGTGCGCGTGTGTGCTGCGAAGTTGTTTAAAAGTAACAACATTAATAATTATTGTAAGTAATCTGAACGGATGTATTGAGCATTCTTATTTCACCTACGTCAATATTGCCTGGAGTAGGATTATCAGCTGTTGCCAGTTCAAACACAAGTGCTATATCGTTGTTGATCATGTGAATAACTATAAACGATAACCGGCAGTGATTTCACTAGGTTGTGCCAAAATGTGAAGGTGGAACCTAGTAGATGATCCATATATGTTTGCGAGCCCAAACAAATGAGTAGTTAACTTATGTCCTAAAGTATAGCCCTCCAAAAGAGTTTGAAGTCTTAAGTGTCGCAGCAGCTAATTTAAAGATTAATTCTGGCACTTCGAATAATTTCGAAAAACTTACTTCGCTTGTACTCAAAAATATTGCGTCTGCACTTGATCGCCAATCTGTCATATTCATATTTCACGATCATTAAGTAATATTTTCCGACGGCTGAAATTACAAGAGACTAAACAACTTCTATGCATAAATCAGTGTGTTTTCCGCATGCACCGGTCATATGAAACCCAGCTTTCTCTGTTCGTTCACGCGATACAGATGGCAATATGTAGGGCAATTAGCATAATGCTGTGTTTGCTTCTACTTGAAAGCTTTCGGTACAGTTCCGCACCGTCCATTATCAAAAAATAAATTCGTGAATACCCAATATTTGAATAGATATACGACGAACTGAGCGGATAGAATTCATTATTTCGTTCTTAATGTTGAGGCACCGTCAGAAACAACGGCTGCGTTTGGCGTATGTAAAGAGGGCGCGTTAGGGCCGCTGCTGTTTACAGTATACCGGTATACTGAATAACCTGGCGGATAAAGTCTGTAACTTTATGAAGCATTTCACGAGAGATGCAGTTGTCTAGAGGGAAGTACCATTGGTAGACATATGTTATGTAATGCATGAGACTTACGGATGTTGAGCGCTTGGTGCAAGTACTGAACGCTGAATATAAGCACAGATACAACATGTAGTGCAAACGTAATACGCTTAAACTGATGGAAAGATCAAGTAGCCGGCCGTTGTGGCCGAGCGGTTCTGGGCGCTATAGTCTGGAACCGCGCGACCGCTACAGTCGCAGGTTCGAATCCTGCCTCGGGCATGGATGTGTGTGATGTCCTTAGGTTAGTTAGGTTTAAGTAGTTCTGAGTTCTAGGGGACTGAAGACCTCAGAAGTTAAGTCCCATAGTGCTCGGAGCCATTTGAAAGATCCAGTATCGTTTTGTAGCCGTTCGCTTATATTTAAAAAGTCTTATATTTAAAAAGCCCGGCATACGGAGTCTTCCTTCTGCAATAAATTACTGCATCAAAATTTGCTAACACTGTGAAGTTGCCCAAGCTGCATGTGGAGGGCAGTGCTGGATAAACTGCAAGGGTAATCCTATTCGTAATATACATGCACAGACTGAAGTAGCAGTAGTAGTGGTATGGTATCCTGCCTTACGGCAGGTCTTGTCGTGGGTTAAGCCTCTTCCACTATTGTCTGTCCATAGCCAGTCCTTTCACTTCTGAGTGTTTGTGTCCTTTGATATTGTTCAGCATTTGATATCTTCTTTTTCCTCTTCCTCTTTTTCCCTCCACCATTCCTTCTATTCCTTCCTTCAATAAACAGTCCCTCGTCAAATAATGTCCAATCCAGTTCCGTTTTCTCTTTCTGATGACTTTGAGCATGTTTGTTTCTTCTCCATCTCTTCTTAATACCTCTTCAATCCTTACTCGGTCTTCCGATTTCACTTTTTCCATTCATATCCACATCTCTAATGCCTCCAATCTTCTTCCATCTTCCTTCCTCAATGTCCAGGTCTCCGCACCATACAGTGCAATGCTCCAGATGTAACATTTGGCAAGTCTCAAGTCTTCTCCTCAGATCTTTGTTTAGTGGTCCGCAAGGTAATTTCTCTAGCATCTTGAATCCTTCTTTTGCCATTGAAATTCTTTTCCTAATTTCTGTTGAGACTGAAGTGGCGAATGAAAATTTCTAAAATGACTCGGCTTCGAACCCTTGTCTCCTGTTCACTGGGCAAATGCGCTAACCACTACGCCACCCTGGCACAGTGGCTTCTCACAACTGCATGGATTAACCTAGCACGCCTCCCTGCTCAGTCCAAATTCCCATCCGCACCTCAGCCCTCTTGGCATTCCCCTTAAATTCGAACAGCGTTGCAGAGGCTCTCCAACTATATTGGAATAACACTGCAGCATCGAGCGATATGGGGGATTCTGCCGGAACGCAGGCAAAGTTGCTTTAATCAAATAATCTATGTATATACACTCCTGGAAATGGAAAAAAGAACACATTGACACCGGTGTGTCAGACCCACCATACTTGCTCCGGACACTGCGACAGGGCTGTACAAGCAATGATCACACGCACGGCACAGCGGACACACCAGGAACCGCGGTGTTGGCCGTCGAATGGCGCTAGCTGCGCAGCATTTGTGCACCGCCGCCGTCAGTGTCAGCCAGTTTGCCGTGGCATACGGAGCTCCATCGCAGTCTTTAACACTGGTAGCATGCCGCGACAGCGTGGACGTGAACCGTATGTGCAGTTGACGGACTTCGAGCGAGAGCGTATAGTGGGCATGCGGGAGGCCGGGTGGACGTACCGCCGAATTGCTCAACACGTGGGGCGTGAGGTCTCCACAGTACATCGATGTTGTCGCCAGTGGTCGGCGGAAGGTGCACGTGCCCGTCGACCTGGGACCGGACCGCAGCGGCGCACGGATGCACGCCAAGACCGTAGGATCCTACGCAGTGCCGTAGGGGACCGCACCGCCACTTCCCAGCAAATTAGGGACACTGTTGCTCCTGGGGTATCGGCGAGGACCATTCGCAACCGTCTCCATGAAGCTGGGCTACGGTCCCGCACACCGTTAGGCCGTCTTCCGCTCACGCCCCAACATCGTGCAGCCCGCCTCCAGTGGTGTCGCGACAGGCGTGAATGGAGGGACGAATGGAGACGTGTCGTCTTCAACGATGAGAGTCGCTTCTGCCTTGGTGCCAATGATGGTCGTATGCGTGTTTGGCGCCGTGCAGGTGAGCGCCACAATCAGGACTGCATACGACCGAGGCACACAGGGCCAACACCCGGCTTCATGGTGTGGGGAGCGGTCTCCTACACTGGCCGTACACCACTGGTGATCGTCGAGCGGACACTGAATAGTGCACGGTACATCCAAACCGTCATCGAACCCATCGTTCTACCATTCCTAGACCGGGAAGGGAACTTGCTGTCCCAACAGGACAATGCACGTCCGCATGTATCCCGTGCCACCCAACGTGCTCTAGAAGGTGTAAGTCAACTACCCTGGCCAGCAAGATCTCCGGATCTGTCCCCCATTGAGCATGTTTGGGACTGGATGAAGCGTCGTCTCACGCGGTCTGCACGTCCAGCACGAACGCTGGTCCAACTGAGGCGCCAGGTGGAAATGGCATGGCAAGCCGTTCCACAGGACTACATCCAGCATCTCTACGATCGTCTCCATGGGAGAATAGCAGCCTGCATTGCTGCGAAAGGTGGATATACACTGTACTAGTGCCGACATTGTGCATGCTCTGCTGCCTGTGTCTATGTGCCTGTGGTTCTGTCAGTGTGATCATGTGATGTATCTGACCCCAGGAATGTGTCAATAAAGTTTCCCCTTCCTGGGACAATGAATTCACGGTGTTTTTATTTCAGTTTCCAGGAGTGTAGTTACAGAGACCTTTCCAAGTCTCAAACTTCTATGACGTATGTATGCAGACTGGGATTCGAACCCAATGTTTGAGACTTGAAATACTCTCTGGAACAGTAAATTTTCATTTGATTGAAGTATCTGTACCTGCGTTTCAGGTAGAGTCGCCCGAATCGTTCGATGTTGAGGTGCTATTCCAATATAGTTTGGGAACTTTTGAAGTTCTGTTCAAACAAATTTCAGGCTTTCAGCCGGTCGTCCAGCCATCTTCAGGTAAGTCATCGATGGTTCACATGAAGATGACTGGCAGGTGCACAGTCGAAATATCGTGCGATGAGTTAAACGACAACCACCTGCAGCGCGAAATTTTTCTGAACATTCTGTTCACCACGAAAATGCTGTTATAAAAAAAATGGTTCGAATGGCTCTGAGCACTATGGGACTTAACATCGGAGGTCATCAGTCCCCTAGAACTTAGAACTACTTAAAACTAACTAACCTAAGGACATCACACACATCCATGCCCGAGGCAGGATTCGAGCCTGCGACCGTAGCGGTCGCGCGGTTCCAGACTGAAGCGCCTAGAACCGCTCGGCCACTCCGGCCGGCAATGCTGTTACAATTTAGGTGTAATACCAAGTGAGATAAGGCGTGAATGAGAGTTTGGACTGAGGAGGGAGGCATGTTATGGTAGTTCATGCAGTTGTGCAAAGTGAGTAGGAGACCCGGATTCGAATCCAGAGCTTAGTATAAATTTTCATTCGTCGCTCACTCTGCATATCTACATCACTCGCATATGGACACAAACTACTCTTGAAACTTTGTAGTGGATTAAGACTGGGTGCCGAACTGAGACTTGAACTCGGGACCTTTGCCTTTTGCGGACAAGTGCTCTACCGACTGAGCTCCCCAAGCACAACTCACGACCCATCGTCACAGCTTTACTTGCACCAGTACCTCGTCTCGTACCTTCCAAACTTTACAGAAGCTCTGCTGCGAAACTTGTAAGACTAGCACTCCTAGAAGAAAGGATATTGTGGAGATAAGGCTTAGGCACAGCCTGGGAGACGTTCCCAGAATGAAATTTTCACTCGGCAGCGGAGTGTGCGCTGGTATGAAACCTCTTGACATTCTGGAAACGGAACTCTATTCTATTCTCCAGTCTTCTACTTTCCCGACACCTGAATAGCGGTGCTTGGTGGTATTGTGTTGCCCAGTCACACGCTACAGCAATCCTGCTACAAGCAGTCGGCCGGCCGGTATGGCCGAGCGGTTCTAGGCGCTTCCGTCTGGAACCGCGCGATCGCTACGGTCGCAGATTCGAATCCTGCCTCGGGCATGGATGTGTGTTATGTCCTTAGCTTAGTTAGGTTTAAGTAGTTCTAAGTTCTAGGGGACTGATGACCTCTGATGTTAAGTCCCATAGTGCTCAGAACCATTTGAACTAGTCGTTTCCCAGTGCTCTCTGTTATCAGAGCTGGGGCAACATGTGCCCGAATTTCGTCCCTGGATGATGTTCGACCCGCCACCGCTGCTCAGACAACGATATTGGCTTGCGTCTGTACTACCCGTTCGTCCAGAACCTGGTTTACATAAGTGGAAATGTTCCTCAGACCATTGCTGGAAGCAGCGGCACACCGCCGACACAGTACGCCCACAATGCCGCCCCCTTCGAATGGGTGAGGTTCTTCAACAGAAGTACGTACCCGTCGGTGGGACATTGTTGTACGCTAGAATGATTGTTGCAAATGGTGTTCATCTCTAGACGCTGCACAGTTCGTGCCATCAGAGACAAAAACGGAGGGTGCACAGACAGGCCTCGTGAGCGCCATCTTATCCACGACGACCGTGACAAATGAATCGCTAACAGTGCAAGCAGTCAGTTTATGACATATTTTGCCCTGGTACCGCCGAACAGAGTCTTTAAGAACGATGCATTTCTTTTATTTCTGAAAGCGTTATCAAACATAACTCCACTGTGTTTACGTTCAAGTCTTTTAAGATCAAATTAACTTTCCCGTAAGCATAATTATCTTTCGTATCACTTCCACTTCCATGGAAGCAACCAGTCAATATATGTTTCCACATTTTTGAGACCAGTACGCCTAGCTATGACTAAGTCAAGTTGATGCCAGTGATGAGAGTGCGGTGTCTCCAAGACACCTTGTGCTGATCCTTAAACTGGAAATATGTGTTTGTAATACAGACCATAAAAGCAGCGAACTTCAAGCAGTCTCTGGCCATTTTCATTCATTTTTCCCACCCCATGATGTCCCAGGCAATTCGGCCATATATCGTTATCTGATCCAACTCTAGCATTAAAGTCCCCGTGAATATACAGTGTCTCGGTGCTAGGTACCTTGGCTATTCTGTCTCTGAGTAAGTCATAAAACAGATCCTTTTCTTCTATGCTGGATGATAAGGTAGGAGAGTACACATTTAGGATGTTGACAGTGCCACTTGAGGAGCATATTTTCAAATCAATAATTCGCTCTGTTCCACCGGATGGTGGCACAGTACAGTCCAGGAGGGCGTTTTTAACAGCAAATCCTATGCTATGAAGTCTTGGCTCGTCTTGAGACTTCCCCTGCCAGAAGAATGTGTAATTATCCTCCCTGATAGAGCCCGCGTCTGGAAGCCGCGTCTCCTGCAGTCCCGCGATGTCTACATTCAAACGATGGAGCTCTCTGTCAATTACGGCAGTCTTACGGATGAATTCAACCTCTTGGGCATCGTCAATGTACCTTGGACACATGGTCCTAACATTCCAGGTGGCAATACAAAGTACTGATTTCTTTATTTTTTTTTATTTTTGTTGTTGGTAGGTGTACTATATCAACCCGCTTGTCGAAGATTACTTCTAAGCTCCACACACCCCGTGAAGCAGGCGGATAGTGGCGGGACAGCACTATATTGGCTGGGGGTTGCCCAGCTTGAGGCGGGCGGTAGCTGTCCAATGAGATGCAATGATCTCTCCCACCGTCGGAAGTGGCCCCTGGCACTCGAGTCTTACGCCAATCAGACAGAGCTTATAACCGGTAACTGCCTCTTCCCGTGTTGTGCCGAAGTCCTTGGACGTCGCTGAAGTGTCCTCTCCAGGATGCTACAATCCTGAGTGATAAATATGAAGACACCTGAGTCATCCAATCATCACGGTCTCCCTCTCGACCTAAATGATAATATCCAGAGGAAAGGCAAGCCAATACGTCTGGTATCACTTCGGTTGCAGGAGCTGCCGTAAGGAGACGTAGTACGCCTTCCAACCGCCTTTGGGGCCCCACTCCAGATTTTCTTTCAGGGTTTTCTCCCATAGCTTTCATCCCTCCCGAGAACAACCACAAGGCAATGGTGTGTTAAGTGTGGTAAGTGAGGAGAGGCTAGGGAATAGGGTATATAGGATATAGGGTATAAGACGGGTCGTTGTGAGTCACACTTTGTCTGGCTCCTCTGCTGAGACCTGCCCGGCTAGGTTGGACCTGCCAGTAGCTACGCTACCGCCGATATAGCTCTCAGCTTCCTTGGAGCACACAACGCTCCCGCCCACACGGACAGTGCTACGATAAGGTGGTGCCTCGTGGGAGAGCTCTGCCAATAATCGTTATAAAAATCTACTTCATTTATTACCTTTTGCAGGTTAATTTTTTTATGAACGAAACTTCATTTCTAAAGCATCAGCATGGGCAAAGTCTTCAATTTAGAGTTTTCTTTCTTATAACTCAAAGATAAATATTAACACTGGGCTTTTGCTTCTTGGTGCCAGTTTTGGTCGGGAGATCCTACGATTTTGAACTTGCAGCGTCTTAGTATGACTGCGTGACAGACAAGCAGTCACTGGAATCGGTCAAGCCCTTGAACCATCTAGATATTTCTTCCCAGAGCTGTTTAAAGTGTAATGGTCACGTAAGGTATATTGGAAGCATCTTAAGAAAATTTCATTTATACGCGAATGAAGACGCTTGCAAGATCAGTTCTTGAATAACGTTCGCCAGCCGGGAATGGTAACCACGTTGGGCTACTGAAAGACATAGAATAAATTCTATGAAGAGGACACGGTTCATCAAGGGGTTGTTTCCTGTTCAAGAAACTGCAGTATGGGACGTTACAACAACCGAGTTAGAAAACTGCTACGGAAGTAAAGGGAACTTCACAGCAAACATAAAAATAGCCAAAGCCTTGCAGACAAACAAAAATTACATGAAGCGAAATGTAGTGTGAGGAGGGTTATGCGAGAGGCGTTCAATGAATTCGAAAGTAAAGTTCTATGTACTGACTTGGCAGAAAATCCTAAGAAATTTTGGTCTTATGTCGAAGCGGTAGGTGGATCAAAACAAAATGTTCAGACACACTGTGACCAAAATGGTACTGAAACAGAAAATGACAGACGAAAGGCCGAAATATTAAATGTCTTTTTCCAAAGCTGTTTCACAGAGGAAGATTGCACAGCAGTTCCTTCTCTAGATAGTCGCACAGATGACAAAATGGTAGATTTCGAAATAGATGACAGAGGGATAGCAAAGCAATTAAAATCGCTCAAAAGAGGAAAGGCCGCTGGACCTGATAGGATACCAGTTCGATTTTACACAGAGTACGCGAAGGAACTTGCCCCCTTCTTGCAGCGGTGTACCGTAGGTCTCTAGAAGAGCGTAGCGTTCCAAAAGATTGGAAAAGGGCACAGGTCATCCCCGTTTTCAAGAAGTGACGTCGAACAGATGTGCAGAACTATAGACCTATATCTGTAACGTCTATCAGTTGTAGAATTTTGGAACACGTATTATGTTCGAGTATAATGACTTTTCTGGAGACTAGAAATATACTCTGTAGGAATCGGCATGGGTTTCGAAAAAGACGATCGTGTGAAGCCCAGCTCGCACTATTCGTCCACGAGACTCAGAGGGCCATAGACACGGGTTCACAGGTAGATGCCGTGTTTCTTGACTTTCGCAAGGCGTTTGATACAGTTCCCCACAGTCGTTTAATGAACAAAGTAAGAGCATATGGGATATCAAACCAATTGTGTGATTGGATTGAAAAGTTCCTGGATAACAGAACGCAGCATGTCATTCTCAATCGAGAGGTGTCTTCCGAAGTAAGTGTGATTTCAGGTGAGCCGCAGGGGAGTGTCGTAGGACTGTTGCTATTCGCAGTATATATAAATGACCTTGTGGATAGCATCGGAAGTTGACTGAGGCTTTTTGCGGATGATGCTGTAGTATATCGAGAGGTTGTAATAATGAAAAATTGTACTGGAATACAGGAGGATCTGCAACGAATTGACGCATGGTGCAGGGAATGGCAATTGAATCTCAATGTAGACAAGTGTAATGTGCTGCGAATACACAGAAAGAAAGATCCTTTATCATTTAGCTACAATATAGCAGGTCAGCAACTGGAAGCAGTTAATTCCATAAATTATGTGGGAGTAGGCTTTAGGAGTGATTTAAAATGGAATGACCATGAAAAATTAATCGTCGGTAAAGCAGATGCCAGAGTGAGATTCATTGGAAGAAAACTAAGGAAATGCAGTCCGAAAACAAAGGAAGTAGGTTACAGTACGCTTGTTCGCCCACTGCTTGAATACTGCTCAGCAGTGTGGGATCCGTATCAGATAGGGTTGATAGAAGAGAGAGAGAAGATCCAACGGAGAGCAGCGCGCTTCGTTACAGGATCATTTAGTAATCGTGAAAGCGTTACGGAGATGATAGATAAACTCCAGTGGAAGACTCTGCAAAAGAGACACTCAGTAGCTCGGTACGGGCTTTTGTTGAAGTTTCGAGAACATACCTTCACCGAGGAGTCAAGCAGTATATTGCTTCCTCCTATGTATATCTCGCGAAGAGACCAAGAGGATAAAATCAGAGAGATTAGAGCCCACACAGAGACATACCGACAGTCTTTCTTTAAACGACAATAGGAGATTGGAATAGAAGGGAGAACCGATAGAGGTACCCTCCGCCGCACACCGTCAAGTGGCTTGCGGAGTATGGATGTAGATGTAGATTTATATTTGAACGGTGAGTAGGAAGGAGAAGCTTACCCACAAAATTACGAGAGACCTCGTTGCACAAATATGCTTCTATCTACAACATAATTCTTGTGTAATGACTGCAACCTTAAAATAACAGCCATTCGGATCGATATACTACAAGGTCACCGACAGTATTTCTCCCCCTATACCATTCTTGGATGTAATAAGAGTGGAGTGGGTCTGGGGAAAGGGGGGGTGTTTGAGACTTGTACAAGCTACGTGCCCTCTGCCACACAACGTAGGGTGGCTTAGGAAATTGAGATGCTGATGTAAATTGTGCACATTTCGCAAATTACATTACTAATGGATACGATATTCAGGTGATGGAATATCATTAGTTTCATAATCAGTAGGTATATGAAGAGTGCTGTCCTTTGAGAGCCGTCCGGTGTGGCCGTGCGGTTCTAGGCGCTTCAGTCTGGAACCCCGTGACCGCTACGGTCGCAGGTTCGAATCCTGCCTCGGGCATGGATGTGTGTGATGTCCTTAGGTTAGTTAGGTTTAAGTAGTTCTAAGTTCTAGGGGACTGATGACCACAGATGTTAAGTCTCATAGTGCTCAGAGCCATTTGAACCATTTGTACTTTGAGGCTGTGCGCCGTATCATTTGCAAATTGTTCGAACTGAATTAACAGTGTGTCTCGTTTCGTCTCAGCTTTGTATGGTTCTATTCAGATTTCTATCTTTGTTCGTATGTAGATATGGGGAAACTACTATTTTTGGTAATTTCTTGTGCAGATTGATTTTCGTTTTGGCTTAATCCGCAATACCAACGCACTTTCAAGAGCGTGTATTACCAGTGGGAGGGGATACTGTATGACCGACTTTTATTAACAATATACTTTTTAAAGAGATTTTAACATTTAAATATAGCTCAGAAATTGAAAATATCTTTTAATTCTAATAATTGTAGAAAGTTCCATCCACTACCAAGAGAGGGTATAGTGAGGAGAGAGACCTTATGTCCAACTCAGTTAAAATTAAATTTTAATTGACAAAACGTAAAACATTACAGAATATCATACAGCAATTCATTAAAAAACAATTCTTTTCTCATAATTCTAAAATATGGAATACATGACTAGGTAGCAGTATCTACAAATGGTGGTAATAAAGTAAATTCCGCCATCATCCAGTTGCTGTTGCTAGGGTTGGAGTTAATGTTTCAGAATCGACACCTCTCTTAGATCTGTTAGATGTAGATTTTAATGCAAAAATCTGTTCAAAACACTGAACATTTTAGCTACACCCTGTGAGTATAATTATTAATCAGTAATGCACACCAAAACCAACGTTGATAATTACTACATAAACAGCTCAGTCCATGGCAACAGAACAGGACCTACACTAAACTTTGAGAGATTGCAGGGCACTCTCACTTCTGATATGGGGTCATGCCACTCAATGTTCTTAGGGAAGACGATCTTTATTACTTCGTTGCTATACCTGTATACGATCTGACTTCATTCATATGATGAAATGCTTGGCAGTAGTTAACACTCTCGCTTGTGTGCTCTAGTGAAGGAATAGCAGTAAGCTTTAACTGCGTTCAAAGGAAGAGGGTGCCGATTTAAGTGACTGCAGTAAAAGTGTATGGCGGCTGAGAGCCTAGGGGAGCGTTTTTTCTGCAGAACCTGGGTGAAAACATCTGCAGACTGCCTACTACCTCTATCTCAATGTGCAGACACGTTGGATGGCGGCGGTGAGTCGGCGGCCGCGTCCACGTAGGCTGACTAGCGCCGAGGAGTCGCTGCTGCTACGGGCAGAGCATTGAAGACCGGCAATAAAGCGGAGGATGGGGTCTTATTAGGCAGGAAGCCAATGAGACGGCTGAGCGTTTCTGCGGATTTCCGTGGGACAGGTCAGTGGCGCCCAGACGTCCAGACTCTGCTACAAAACATATTTGTGAAGGCATGAGGCTGTTAGCGAGCTTATGGCCGTTCTTTGGAAAGTTCGAAATGGACGCAACAGGGGAGGACTGTGGTTCCATCCAGGTCATGCTCTTGCAAAATACACGGCATGAGTGTGTGGGAAAGAGGCTGTGAAGCTGAATCTTCTTTCCTTTTCTCCCAATTAACTTTAAAGTCTCTCTTTGGTCAACTCTGTGTACGCAGAGCAAGGGGCGCTCTCCCAGCTTCGAATGCCAGCTGAGTTCCGAATCAACCGAACCCGAGACCGCGTACTTGCATTTTTTTTTTTTTTTTTTGGGTGCGCGCCATTAATAACAGATGATCGTGTGAGACCCAACTCGCTTTATTTGTTCATGAGACCCAGAAAATATTAGATACGGGCTCCCAGATAGATGCCATTTTCCTTGACTTCCGGAAGGCGTTCGATACAGTTCAGCACTGCCGCCTGATAAACAACGTAAGAGCCTACGGAATATTAGACCAGCTGTGTGGCTGGATTGAAAAGTTTTTAGCAAACAGAACACAGCATGTTGTTCTCAATGGAGAGACGTCTACAGGCGTTAAATTAACCTCTGGCGTGCCACAGGGCAGTGTTATGGGACCATTTCTTTTCACAATATATATAAATGACCTAGTAGATAGTGTCGGAAGATTCCGTGCGGCTTTTCGCGGATGATGCTGTAGAATACAGAGAAGTTGCAGCAATAGAAAATTGCAGCGAAATCAGGAAGATCTGCAGCGGATAGGCACTTGGTGCGGGGAGTGGCAATTGACCCTTAACATAGACAAATGTAATGTAATGGGAATACATAGAAACAAGGATCCTCTATTGTATGATTATATGATAGCGGAACAAACTCTGGTAGCAGTTACATCTGTAAAATATGTGGGAGTATGCGTACGGAACGATTTGAAGTGGAATGATCATATAAAATTAATTGTTGGTAAGGCGGGTGCCAGGTTGAGATTCATTGGGAGAGTCCTTAGAAAATGTAGTCCATCAACAAAGGAGGTGGCTTACAAAACACTCGTTCGACCTATACTTGAGTATTGCTCATCAGTGTGGGATCCGTACCAGATCGGGTTGACGGAGGAGATAGAGAAGATCCAAAGAAGAGCGGCGCGTTTCGTCACAGGGTTATTTGGTAAGCGCGATAGCGTTACGGAGATGTTTAGCAAACTCAAGTGGCAGACTCTGCAACAGAGGCGCTCTGCAACGCGGTGTAGCTTGCTGTCCAGGTTTCGAGAGGGTGCGTTTCTGGATGAGGTATCGAATATATTGCTTCCGCCTACTTATACCTCCCGAGGAGATCACGAATGTAAAATTTGAGAGATTCGAGCGCGCACGGAGGCTTACCGGCAGCCGTCCTTCCCGCGAACCATACGCGACTGGAACAGGAAAGGGAGGTAATGACAGTGGCACGTAAAGTGCTCTCCGCCACAAACCGTTGGGTGGCTCCCGGAGTATAAATGTAGATGTTGATTGCTACCGTCCATGACTCCAGTCGCCGAGCACGTCGTGGTGTGCTGCCCTGATTAACAGGAGGGTAAAGTATTCGCTGCTACGGCGCAGAGCTCCAATATATGGCTCTGAACACCCTGTTCTTTGGAACCATATTTTTCTTCATGGAACAGTAGAGTTTAGATGTTTGATAGTAGCGTAGTTTTTGGGCCATACCACGGATTACCATGTATGAAGTCAGGTAAAGCGATTAATTCTGTTTATTGTCGTGTATTGATCCCCACCTGATCACTTTGTTCACCATAGACTGCATATCATTGTAAGTGTTTGTCCAATAAAATAATGTTTCTATGCCGTTTCTTTATCCATTTTTTTATTTTTTGTCTTGCGATGCTAAGAATGAATAAATTTATTGTTATTCAGATCACAACTCCTCCCAGTGTTCTGATTAACATTACCTTTGCCATTTTTATTAAAGTCTTGATTAAAAGTAGGAAGTTTGCAACTTACTTATACCAAGAAAATATAAACACAAAACGCAATACAGCACTTTCGACCTACGAATAAAATTCTATAATACTTTTACCAAGGAGATTAAAGAGATTATTAAAACGAAATTATTTATAAAGCCAGTTAAAAATTACCTGTTAAGCAACATATTCTGTGTAGTGAAGGATTACTTGGATGGCTCAGAGCAGCGCCTGGCAAAAAATAATACACGTAAATAATATTAATAATGATAATAAAATGTGTTTCATTCCATATAACACCTCTATATTTTATTGTTGTTTCCTGATAATCTACTCCAAAAGTTAAAAGTTGTGTAATACGAAAACCTTATCCCATTTCTGAAGTCAACATCTCACTCGCTGTAGAGATAATTTTACACTGTTTTTCAAGCTAGCATCACTATCACACAAAGCTCGCTAATTTCTAACGAACAAGTCAAGCGTATAGATCAAACAGGGTAGTTTTGGACACATTTTAATAAGAAGTCAAGCCTGCAGCCGTCCATAGCTAAAAACAATATAAATATTATGTCTTGTCCTACGTCATAAAAAGATAAAATTTTTACATAAGACTAGTTCACTTATTTTTGCAGTACCTAGAGGAACTTTTCTTTCTTTCACAGGTAAGATGGGGTACGGCTGCTTGCTAAGACGGTGTGGTGAGTTACGTTACGTACACAGTTTTCAGGTAAACTAATTCCGTAAAGCATGTACACGTTACTATACAGAGCAATATGGTATGTGCTCTCCAGTCGTAAATGTAAGAACTCAGAAAAGACAGCCTGACATTTAAACTTATTTTCCGTATTTTAGAAATGCTATTTTGTGTTGTCTGTCTGCATTTTACATCCTGTCTACCTTGACCTTCATAGCGCATTTTAATGCCCAAGTAACAAAATTCATCTGTGACTTGTAGTGTCTCATTCCCTTACCTTAAAACAGGAAAATAATTGTGTTTAGAGTGACTCAATTTGATTTCTAATGTTTTGTAGTTAAGGAAAGAAAATATTTAGTAGGTTTCCGCTGTTGAATGACGATGACTATTACCCTTCTCATTATAATGTCCAAGGCACCATCATAAATCACGGAGCTTCGTCGTGATTATTGTCTGTAAATTAAAGTGTAATTTCTGCTCAGCCCGTTGCGTATTTCTTTCACTTGTCTCCTGTACTATATTTTACCAGTTCTTTATATGTGTGGTACAAGTATCATAGAGCTATATCATTTGCCAGTGAAACGTCATGCGAAAGTTACTTTCGTTCTTAAGTTTTGCGCAGTAGTATTGGGGAGACATCAGAAATCGAATGTGTATTTAAATGGGAAACTTTTAAGCTGCTCGCCAAACGCCTGTCGTAAAGCTGGTTTGGTGAATCCACGTCGCCGGCGCCACATGCCACGCTTGCAGAGCCCTCTGTACGCAACCCACGGAACCCGTTGCAATGCAAGGCTTCCAGGTGAATGGAGCTTGCTGCCATCTGAATGCCGTACGTTAGTTGGAGAAGGCAATATAGGCCATCTTCTACATACCTGAGACTGTAACGACGTGCATACAAGAAACTAATTTCCTATAAAGCTAAGTCAATACCAAGTCTGAATTCGGAGTTGTAATGAAAGCTGTGTTTTCATGGTACGACAGTGTCTTTGTTTTAGAAACAGAGATACGACTGTTAAAGTACACACTAGGTGCGCATTTTATGCTATCTAGGCTGACACTTTAAGCCGTGTCAATGATGTTGTTACGTGAAAGAAAATAAATAATATAATTTTCTTCACCAAAGTTCACTGTTTTACTAGTTAGTTTTTCAGGTCTCTCACCTTCACTGGCGTGGAGTTGCGGACAGAACTGTCGATCCAGAAATATATATTTACTTCAACACACCCTTTTGAGCAACTGATATACTTATGCGTTTTTAATGAAGAGGTTGTGTACCAACAACTTTGCCTATAGAAAATCGGTGCTGCAAAGAGACTATGAAGCTTCTGCGACAAGCTAGACTGCGACTTTCTAGATTTGCGCCTTACGGCTGAAAACTGTTAAGAGATCAGAAAGTATTAGTATAAGATCCAAAGAAGTAACTCTCAACAGGTGAGTACAAAAATCAGTGGTTAACTGTTGAAGCCCCAGAGTTTTAATCTCTGCTAAAAAGCAGTGAAGCTCAAATAACACGAGGGACAGAAAACTTTTTCAATCCCCGAAATTGACAGCAGTGAGATTTTTGTGGAAAATTTAAGCATGCGGTATATCTAAAGAATAGGCTAATGGAAAATGGAGATGATGCATTTGTTGCAGTAGGCGAGAAACTCAAATCCGGCGAGATAGAAATCTAAACGGCATGTGAGACTATTTGGACGAGACTCAGTACCAGAAATGTGGATATATTTATTCAGATCTCAATCCGAAACGTGAATCTTTTAGCTGCGGACAGGAGCATGCACAGGTATATGGCTCAGGTTTAATGCACTAGCTAAGTATGCTTTGGATAGATTTGTACGTACTAGAACAGTTTATATTAGGAGGGGCACTCCATGGTATAAATTCACTATAAAGAAACTTCCAGAGATGCAATGACTGCTGCGTAATAGTTATGAAGCAAAGCGTAGAGCTATAGATTGAGATATGCTAAATGAAACGCGTTTCACTGTAAACAGAGCAATGGGAAAAGCTTTCAACTACTGCGGCAGAATATTTTCGAAAGATCTCTCGCAAAACCCAAAGAAATTCCTGTCGTATATGAGGGCTGTTAGTAGCATTACACTTAGTCGACCAGACACTCATGGACCAGACAGGAACTGAAATTGCGGGTAGCAAAGCAAAAGCACAAAGGGTGAACTCCGTTTTCAAATATTCCTTTACAAAGAAAAAACCACGAGTATTGCCAAAATTTAATTCTCATAACACTGCAAAGACGAGTGAAATAGCTGTTAGTGTCAGTGGCGTAGAGAAACAACTGAAATTATTAACACTGAACAAAGCTCCAAACACTGATAGAATTTTTGTCGGCTACTGCGTCTAATTTGCAACTACTCATCTCCTGTTGTAACTATCATGTACCTGAGTTCCCTCAAATAAAAACCTGTGCTCAATGGCTGGAAGAATGCACAGGTCAGACCCATCTACAGGAAGGGCAGCAGAAGTGATCCACAAAACTACTGTCCAATATTGTTGGTAGCCATTTGTTCTGGAGGCTTCGAATATACTTCGAGCTCAAACGTAACGAGGTATCTCGCATTGAATGACCTCTATGTCAACCAGCATGTATTCTGAAAATTACGATCGTCTGAAAGCCAACTCCCACTTTTCTCACATGAAAGACGTTGATCAAGGCAGTGAGGTAGCTGCAGTATTTCTTGACGTCCGAAAGGCATTTGACTCAGCATCACACATGTATAGAAAGTACGATGATATGGTGTCAAGCGATATTTGTGACTGGATTGAGGGTTTCTTGATGGGAAGGACGCAGACCGTTAATGTGAATGAAGAGTCATCGACAGATATAGGAGTGCCATAAAGTGTGTCACAGGGAAATGCGTTGAGACGCTTGCTGTTTCGTCTTGCATATTAAATACCTTACAGCAGCGGAGGCCGCTGAGGCATTCCATTGGTGGTGCTCCCCTCCCCCCCCCCCCCCCCCCAAAAAAAAAACACTCAGCATCGAGCGTGTTACGGAATTTTGTCGATACCTCATATATTTCGCAAGATATTATATAAAAGAAAACGACAGAGAAACAGAAGTAAACACTTATTACAACAGCGCGCTTCTTATGCACAGTAGGATATTGACATATTCCTGTAGAACATGATAGCAAGTGTTTGTAACAGAGAGAGAGAGAGAGAGAGAGAGAGAGAGAAAGAAACGGAAGTTGCTTTAGCTATCTTTTTCGCATGTCTGCATGAGATATAAAACGTAACACTAACTTCGAAAATATCTCTCGCACACAAAAATGCACATTCGCGCACACATATCAACAACACAGTTCTTCACTCCTCACAGGGTATGTCGCTCACTTTAATGTAGCAGTCGTAAGCAGAGGGTATTCTGATGTATAGTTATTAAAGACACCGGTGGAGATCGGGCCTGAACTACCACGTAACAACACCACCAACAATTGCCATCTAGCCGTTACCAAATGATTTGTGTGCTCCGCTTTGCTGTGAGTTGTGCTTACTTGTTTTTTTCCTTTTCTTATTTAGAAATGAGTGCAGAGAGCAATCTTCCTCTGTCACAGAGTTCGAATATGACTCTCACAACACCAGATGGAATCAGCGATCCACATGTACATTATTACATCGGTTCTGCCTACTCAGGAACTCAGAACACGGACGTAGGCTGCTAGTCCTGTGAGACGGAGGCGTGGCGTGTCCCCCCACTCCGCTCTTCTCCCTTCGACAGCCGTAACTCGTTTCTTTTACGTTCACGGCCGACTACCAGCAAATTGTCCGCTACAACATGAGTGCCAGTACGAGAAATAATAGAGCATGTACAAATTATTCGAAGTTGTAATCTGGATTTTGCGAAGCAAATTTAATCATATTACTAACATTTAAAACGAAAAGCATTGCACTAACGGACTAACCAAAAGCAGCAACTCCATGACTTTGGGAACACAGCTTCAAAATAATTAGTAGGAACAATATTGTAAATCCATACGTCACTCCTTCTTGTTGGTAATAAATCTGTCATATCAGATTCAAATGTTCGATTTCACACACTCACGACTTTTCACAGGATAGCATCCCTAAGACACTCACTCTTCTTTCATGGTGTTTCGTAGGAACGTTTAAATTCTCTTGAACACTGAAAAACGCCGCTGAGCTTCTGATGTCGAGATAGGCGTCGTGATTAGCAGTTTCTAAACTTTAACATTGTCGTCGTAGAATGTGTCACGAATTTCATCTTCTAAAATCAGCGAGAGAAATGCAACTGCTCTCAACTCAGGCCTAGCACAGAAGACTTTGAGTTCCCCATTCAACTATCTTTTTTCCAGAAATGTACGTGTCTTTATTTCAAGGTATTTGTCAGGAAAATCTGTGACGTATTTGTCAAACTCATTTACATCAAATAAGCTGGCTGCAGTGAGGTTTCCAGTGAACTGAAAGCGTAATTTTATTTCAGAAAGGACGGCATCGCACACCTCCAAAGCATCTCTTTTTTTTTACGCTCATGAAGAATCCGTGGCTTCTTGGCAGGCATCGTTTCATCATTTCCGAAACTAATCTCCTTAAGGATGGAGTCAATGTCATCTGTGATGTTTTGCATTACCGCTTCAGTGTTCTGGTTGTCTTGCGTTGCTGTGGTCTGTTCGGTTACCTTCTTCTGAAGCTGTTTAGAAAGTACGCCTGCATGAGGCATTATCTTATAGAAAACTGGTAGCCAGAAAACGACTTCTTTATCTTGCAGTCTCTGTCTGTATGAACCAGCTTTTTCAATAGTAGGAGGTAGTTTTATGCTCTCATTTGCTTCAGTGACTTACGTAACAGCAATACGATTTTTCCCTGTTTTAAAAAACATCTTTTACTACTCGCGAATGGTAATTCTGTCTCGTCCAAAACGGGGCAAGCTTTTTTGAATAATGCTATGCAACACTTTTGATCTCTGTGGCGAGTTACGGAAGAAAGAAAAATTACCTGGAAGGTGTGCAAAAAAGATTCGGGCTTTGCGATTCACAGAGGCTGCCGCAGACATAAGGTTGAACTGATGCGCATAACAATGGATGCAGTTTGCGTTTGGTTATTTGTCTCTTAATTTCTGAACCCCGTTCGACTTGCCACTCATAATGTTTGCGCCATCGTAACTTGAGCTATTAGTTATGCTCGATCATCGCCAATTAATGGTTCAATTTCTTTCAGAATAATCCCAGCTATAGACTGAGCATGCTGACTTTCAGGTTTAACAAAGTTCCAAAATCTTCCAACAGGTGTTCTCTCAACAACATAACGTAAAAAAATAACCAACTGAAATTCGCAAGACACATCTGTGCTTTCATTAGCGATTATTGCAATGTAATCGACACGTTTTTTATTTCTTTACGAACGTCATCATTGTACACTTCCAACGTGCATTGCAGTAGTTCGTTATGAACAGTCTTAGAAACGCCTTTGAAGACTGATGCCTGAATGAGGTGAACTTGAAGATGTTTACCCAGTTCAGCGTTGAACTGAATTAGCTCTCGAAAAACCACCTTATTTTCAGAGGCATCAGATCCATCGTGGCCCCTGAGAGCCAGTTCCAAAGCATTGCAGAACCGAATACCGTTTATAATTAGATTCAATATATTTCTATTCTTTTCTACGCGTTTTTTTGTCTGTATTGTGAATCTAATTTCTGATAAATGTTGGTTTTGTCGAGAAATGAAAGACTAAGCACATTATTCATGTGTCGCTTTGACATTTCATGGACTTTCATTTTAGACCATGTAAGCCCAACATAAGTTATTCCGGTCTTACACCAGTTAACATCTCCCCCCAAATAACACACAAGGAAAACGAAAAGAAGCGTTGCTTTCTTCTCAACCACAAATCAATTTCTTATCATGGTAAATTTCTGAAATGAACATAAGGCATCGATTTTTTGTCTGCTGCTGCAGATTCAGATTCGGGAGTGGTCTAATAGGTTTTTTTTATCTGAGGGTCTTGTTGCTAAATGACGTTTTTTGTAACTCATTTACTTGTTCACGTTTACTATTTTCACAGTCAACTGAATTTTTCCTTACAGATAACACTGTGCATACAGCTGTATACAGCCAATTACCTGACCTTGCCATAACTACACCGTGTTTGTAGAGAACTGTAATATACGAAAATAACGAGAAATACTACACCTTTATTTGGAAAACAGATGCTCGACCGGTGGTTACTTTTTTCTGTAGGAATAGCCCTGCTCTTGTGAAATATTCCAAAATCTAAGGGCATGATTACATTCAAATTACATATAGCTATTTATAACGATATTTAAGAACATTATTTCAGTATTCGATTTAATTAAGCATAAATTAGCGTTTAGGAATGCATTAGCATTAACTTGCATAAAGATTGTAAGACTGGATTACAATAAATCTCGGCCCCGATGTATTCTACCGTGATCGCTAGTTGGCAAATGGTCCTTCTACAGGTCCCGCACTATACTACTCTCTGGCGGAAAGAACGTGAAGGTTTGAACGGAAAGAACGTGAAGCTTTGAACCAGACTAGCTGTGGCACTACCTCCCTCATAAGAAGAGTGCAGAAACCAAATTCTGAGCCTTTCAAAGCCCTTATGAGGGAAGACGGAGGCAATCTGCAGTTGGCTCCAAGCTTCAGAAAACTACCGCGAGAGCGCGCGTGGCGAAACGCGCCTCTCAAATCAAAAAATACGTACTTCGAAACAATGCTTTATGGGCAGTTCGCACAGATTTCACTCTCTCTCTTTTTATACAAGTGTTGCCCTGCCACAGCGGCACTACCGCAGAAGCCGCCCCTGCCTTACAGACAATACTAACAGTAACCTGTAACATCCGCCTTTGATAAGCTACTAACATTTCATTCACGAAGTTTTAGTGAACATCACTATTTTTGCAATGTGTATTTTAATATTTATCTTGTGTATGGTATCAGCGTTTAGGGGTTGACGTCCGAGAAAAATCTTGATTAAACCATAAAGTCTAGGTTCTTTAGTGGATTAACACTAAATCATAATGCTGACTTTTAATTTTGACATATTTCACTGTTATGTTCGCTCATAAGATAATAGACAAGCATCGTATATCACACCACAGTGCAAAAAATATTAAAACAAAAGGGAACATATTACATGCCCATTTCTGATAGGGAAAAAACGCTTACTGGTTCAGTATATAAGCAGTCTGACTGAGAGCTCAGAAGAAGTATCTGTACTGAAGTGAGGAACTGAAGTAGTCTTCGAAGCGAATCTCGAATATACAGGGTGATTCAAAAAGAATACCACAACTTTAGGAATTTAAAACTCTGCAACGACAAAAGGCAGAGCTAAGCACTATCTGTCGGCGAATTAAGGGAGCTATAAAGTTTCATTAAGTTGTACATTTGTTCGCTTTAGGCGCTGTTGACTAGGCGTCAGCGTCAGTTGATGCTTAGATGGCGACCGCTCAACAGAAAGCTTTTTGTGTTATTGAGTACGGCAGAAGTGAATCGTCGACAGTTGTTCAGCGTGCATTTTGAACGAAGTATGGTGTTAAACCTCCTGATAGGTGGTGTGTTAAACGTTGGTATAAACAGTTTTCTGTGCCATTTCAGCCAATAAAGTTTTTGGTCCCTTTTTCTTCGAAGGTGCTACTGTAACTGGACTACAGTATCTGGAGATGATAGAGAATTGGCTGTTCCCTCAGCTCGAACAAGAAGCACAACAATTAATATTTCAGCAGGATGGAGCGCCACCACATTGGCACTTATCTGTCTGTAACTACCTGAACGTCAACTACCCGAGGCGATGGATCGGCCGCCAGGCAGCCCGTGACAGAGCACTTCATCACTGGCCTCCAAGAAGCCCTGATCTTACCCCCTGCGATTTTTTCTTATGGGGGTATGTTAAGGATATGATGTTTCGGCCACCTCTCCCAGCCACCATTGATGATTTGAAACGAGAAATAACAGCAGCTATCCAAACTGTTACGCCTGATATGCTACAGAGAGTGTGGAACGAGTTGGAGTATCGGGTTGATATTGCTCGAGTGTCTGGAGGGGGCCATATTGAACATCTCTAAACTTGTTTTTGAGTGAAAAAAACCTTTTTAAATACTCTTTGTAATGATGTATAACAGAAGGTTATATTATGTTTCTTTCATTAAATACACATTTTTTAAAGTTGTGGTATTCTTTTTGAATCACCCTATATAACATTGTTACTTCCAGAAGCTTCTAAAAGCTTCTCTAAGTCAGATTGGTAAATGATATATTTCCCAGTGTTAAGAATGAAACTGGTTTTTTGTGACCCAAAATTCTCACAAATATTGTAGAAACAAAAGGTATTTATATATTTATAAAATAGGTTCAATAATTTTAAAATATACGACATGTAAAGAACAGAAGGACAGTGTACACTTAGTTTTTATCAAATATAGAATCTTTCTGAAAAATTTAAGTGTGTTTATGCAACATAATAAGGTCGTTCAATAAGTAAAGCTGCACATCTCTTTTTCTTAGAACATGTTTATTGTTAAGAGTCAGAATTCGGTGACAAAGTACGACAAACAACATGTCTTCTCCATGTCCTATTTTTCTACATAGTCTCCATCACATTCTATGGCCGTACGCCAACGTTGTGGAAGATAATGTATTCCCTGCTGATAAAAGCTCTTGTCCTGTAGGTGTAGCCATGTTTACACTGCATGACTGACACCCTCGTCATTTCCAAAGTGTATTCCCCGTAAAGAATATTTAAGCGGCCCAGAGGAATCGAAATCCGAGGGTGCCAGGTCTGGACTGTAAGGTGGATGAGGCAGTGATGCCCAACCCAGTTTGGCGATGTGTTCCAGAGTTCTCAGACTTGGGTGTGGGCGTGCATTAAAACTGTACTGGAGCAAGATTTCTACTGGATTCTTGTCCGACCAAACACGTCGGAAACGGTTCTTGAGTCTATTCAGAGTCTACACATATGCCTTTGAATTGATGGTTGACCCTCTTGGCACCACATCCACGACAATGACGTCATCACAATCCCAGAAGACTGTCGCCATGACCTTTCCGACAGAGGGGGTTGTCTTGAATTTCTTCTTTTGTGGTGAATGAGGATGATGCCACTCCATGGACTGCCTTTCTGTTTCCGGCGCAGTGGTGCAACCAGCTTTCGTACCCATTCACGATCCGTAACAGAAGAGTCTTTCGTTGAATCTTATGGTCCTCTGTGAGTATTCGTGGAACCCATCGCGTGCACCTCTTTGAATATCCGAGAGTCTCGATCACTGCAGACGCACTTCCAATGCTGACCGACAACTGTAGGGCCAATTGTCGAGTTGCATTGCACCGGTCGGCACGAATAATGGTATCCGCACGATTCAGCATGTCTAGAGCAGTGGCTGTGATAGGACGTCCCGAGTGTGGCTGATCATGGAGCTCGCTTTCTGCATTCCCGAGGCTGTAACATTCTTTACCCATCGCCCAACTGTGCCGGCCGGAGTGGCCGTGCGGTTCTAGGCGCTACAGTCTGGAACCGAGTGACCACTACGGTCGCAGGTTCGAATCCTGCCTCGGGCATGGATGTGTCTGATGTCCTTAGGGTAGTTAGGATTAATTAGTTCTGAGTTCTAGGCGACTGATGACCCCAGAAGTTAAGTCGCATAGTGCTCAGAGCCATTTGAGCCATCGCCCAACTGTACTTCTGCCAACTGCCGCATCGCCATACACGTTGCACAAACGTTTATAGATGTTCGCCACGGTTTCTTTTTCTGCACACTAGAATTCAATAACAGCACGCTGCTTGTAACGCGATTCGTATGTAGACGCTATTTGACGCTGTACTGCGGCTCTGACACATGCCAGAACGGATCGAAACTTCACCGGCGCACAGAACAAACATCAAATGTGAAGCACCAACAAGGACGTTTGTCTATGTATATTAACAGCGTTTTAAAAATATGTAGGGCATTACTTATTGAACGATTCTCGTAAGTACCAATTTCCCTTTGCTGAACAGTAATTATACACGAAATATTACGTAAATGACATTTGGGGAAACATCCGATCTGTTTGTTATTTGTTGTGAATGATATCAAGAAAAAAAAACAGATTACGTTTTATATAGATACAAACCCTATTTTGAATCAAGGTCATTATAAAGTGAAATTTGTAGGACAACTAATTTTCGTAGGACATAAAATCTCACAGAAGCGTGTAAAAATGTCACTATGTTGTGAACAAACTGGGAAACACAGAAAATTTCATAAATTCAGTATTTTATTGCGCAGTTATGGGAGAACCATGAATCTCATTCATGGTAGCTGAAAATCGGAATAAACATTACCGAAAAAGGAGGTCGTATCGCAGACTTCGTGTAACCCTGGAAACTCCCGTAAGTCTTGATTTCTTGTAAATCTCAGACATTTAGCAGGCGATGCAGTTACCTAGAATCAAATACTGTCTGAAAAAAGCTGTGCAGATAGTCAGCTATATCGTGATAATACTTCAAAGTAATACAACGACTGGTTATTTGATTTAAATTTTCAAAAATGAAAATTTTGTTCTTTAAAAAACGAAAGTAGTAACCCATCACTAAAATATCAGTGAGCCACAGTTCGAACCGATCAACCCATACAAATACCAGACTGTAACAAATCGTAGAGATATGAAACATAACAGACATGATACTGCGTGATGAGTTTGACAGAGCACTTAAAGACCTAAGTCGAAACAAGGCCCCGGGAGTAGACAACATTCCATTAGAACTACTGACAGCCTTGGGAGAGCCGGGCCTAACAAAACTCTACCATCTACTGAGCAAGATGTATGAGACATGCGAAATACCCCCAGACTTCAAGAAGAATATAATAATTCCAACCCACAAAGAAAGCGGGTGTTGACAGATGTGAAAATTACCGAACTGTCAGTTTAATAAGCCACGGCTGCAAAATACTAACACGAATTCCTTACAGACGAATGGAAAAATTGGTAGAAGCCGACCTCGGGGAAGATCAATTTGGATTCCGTAGAAATGTTGGAACACGTGAGGCAATATTGACTCTACGATTTATCTTAGAAGAAAGATTAAGGAAAGCCAAATCTACGTTTCTAGCATTTGTAGACTTAGAGAAAGCTTTTGACAATGTTGATAGGAATACTCTCTTTCACATTCTGAAGGTGGCAGGGGTAAAATACAGGGAGCGAAAGGCTTATATATAATTTGTATAGAAACCAAATGGCAGTTATAAGAGTTGAGAGGCATGAAAGGGAAGCAGTTGGGAAGGGAGTGAGACAGGGTTGTAGCCTCTCCCCAATGTTATTCAATCTGTATATTGAGCAAGCAGTAAAGGAAACAAAAGAAACATTCGGAGTAGGAAATAAAATCCATAGGGATGAAATAAAAACTTTGAGGTTCCCGATGACATTGTAATTCTGTCAGAGACAGCAAAGGACCTGTAAGAGCAGTTGAACGGAATGGACAGTGTCTTGAAAGGAGGGTATAAGATGAACATCAACAAAACCAAAACGAGAATAATGGAATGTAATCGAATTAAATCGGGTGATGCTGCGGGAATTAGATTAGGAAATGAGGCACTTAAAGTAGTAAACGAGTTTTGCTATTTGGGGAGCAAAATAACTGATGATGGTCGAAGTAGAGAGGATATAAAATGTAGACTAGCAATTTCAAGGAAATCATTTCTGAAGAAGAGAATTTGTTAACATCGAGTATAGATTTAAATGTCAGGAAGTCGTTTCTGAAAGTATTTGTATGGAGTGTAGCCATCTATGGAAGTGAAACGTGGACGATAAATAGTTTAGCCAAGAAGAGAATAGAAGCTTTCGAAATGTGGTGCTACTGAAGAATGCTGAAGATTAGATGGGTAGATCACATAACTAATGAGGAGGTATTGAATAGAATTGGGGAGAAGAGAAATTTGTGGCATAACTTGACTAGAAGAAGGGATCGGCTGGTGGGGCATATTCTGAGGCATCAAGGGATCACCAATTTGGTATTGAACGGCTGCGTGGAGGGTAAAAACAGTAGAGGGATGTAACCTCCACACAAAATTCATTCACATTTAGTGTAACCTCAAAACAGAAAAATTCCTAAACTTCTTAACAGTAAAAATTATAATTATGTCGTTCACATTCAGTGTAACGTCCCAACAAAAAATAAATTCAGTAACCTGGTAATAATAAAATGTAACTAACGTCTCAATTAAATTGTCGCTCACTTATAACTTTTCAATAATTGACCGTGTATTTAACCTGGTAAATTTTGGACGTCAGTAGTGCTGCATCATGGCCCTGAAAGACCATTCTGAATAAAAAAAGAAAAATTCTTACCTCAATGAAGACGCCGGATAACGCATATATACCTGCTCTTACAATAAAATTTTCTGGCACAGCCCTGTGCAATGTTGGCCGATAGATTTGACATTTATAAAAGGAATTTTCTTTTGCAATAATTGGGATGACCATGGATTGGAGAAATTAGTGAATTCTTTAAATTGAAATGAATGGTTATTAATAGTTACCTTTTATGAGAAAGATTATTATTAGGAGATTTTTAAAACATTTACATCGGACTTGAGATAACATTACTACATATGCGCGAGGCTGCTTTTTACCTTATACAATAATGCTCAGGCTCCGGCATCGCTGCACCACGACCGGCCCAGCCAACACGATACACAAGACCAGACTGCTAGCAACAACTTACTGCTACAGGTACACAGTTCCTACTGCAGTCAACACTGCTCTCTGGTCTGAGATTCTCTTATACCTTACATATCGCAGGCAGCGCGTGAGCAATACATCGTAATTACATCTGCTCAGACTTCTTACATAACCCTCCAATGGGGGGGGGGGGGGGGGGGGCGGCGGCAAAAATTTGGCAGCGATGGTGAGTTAACTGGACTTGCCATGAGCAACAAATTTTTCTATAATCTACTTAATTAACTAAGTCTACAGTCACAGAGTATATACATATATGTAAGTGCAGAACATGAAATGAAATAGAGTGCACATGCACTGAGTACAGAACGTATCAAGAAATGACAAAATGGATACGCAATGAGTACAAAACATATTAACAAACGACATAAAGTGCACACGCATTGTATATGTCTTTAGCATTTTTACATAACGTATCATGGAGTGAAATAAAGTGCACACGCACTGTAGAAGTCTTTAGCATATTTAGGATGACTGATCATATTAACAATTGAAATGAAGTGCACACGCACTGTAAACGTCTTTAGCATATTTCAAGAACTAGGAAAGGAATGGGAGGGATTGCATCATGGTTGTAGCACAGTAGGTTGCACGTAGTTGCACCGAAAGTCCATATCTTTCTACAGAAGCACAACACCAAGTGAGACAATCTGAAGTTCTTTTCCCTGAAGTATTTATCAGTGTAGCCAAGACACTGAAATGTTGTATTAATATTCAATGTTATCATTTTGGTAGTACATTAGGTACATCAAACAGTAGGACCATAATAACATCTCCATCGTTCAAGGTGGTGGACAGCTTGATATGTCAACACCACATTCTTGTAGAATCCATACTCTCACATCAACGTAGAATTAGTGCAAAAACCAAATATAGTGCTCCATGATCATGAGGATGGACGGGACAAACGGATATTGCAGTAATTTCTGGTAATTAGGTCAGAAGGTGAAGGACATTAAGTCTTATGCTAGTCATCATTGAGAATTACACTTGTCTATCAACCAATTTGAGTAATTATTGGCATTCATTGGCTATTTACACAGCATTTAAGTAGTATGTATGGAGTATTACAGAACATTGTTCATAAGTCATCTCAATATAGTAATTATTGGGACTCATTGGCCAGTTACAAAGCATTGTTTTATGCATTATGCAGAAGTCATCATTCAAAATAAGTTAATTATTGGCACAGCATTTATACATAATTCATCAAATTATAGTAATCATTGGCATTTATTGGCCAGTTATTAAACATGTAGCAAGTATTGAGTATTACAAAACACTATTCATAACGCATCTGATTGTGGTAATTATTGGCACTCATTGGCCAGTTACAAAGTATTCATATAGTTTTACAAAACATTGTTCAGTATTATTCAGAAGTCATCATTCAAAACAAGAGTTAATTATTGGCATAGCATTTATAGAGTATAACAAAAATAGAAATTACTAGCATAGCATTTATGCATTATTACAAAACATCATTCAGTATTACTCAGAACTCATCATTCAAGTGACATAGCACATATTTAAAATGTAACACACTGTAACTATTACTCGAGGTCTGTGGTCGACTAATACATAGAAATAATGGAATCAATACATCAGAAAAATTTGTATTATATTTAGGACTAGAAATATATCTTAAACTGGTAGCATTATTTGGTTGTATACTGGTAACAGTTGGGACTGGTAATAATTTTTATTTTTTTGCTAGCAAGGCATTGCGTTGGGATCGATAATTAATTGCTGGGGCATGAAAATATTTGCTTTTGACTTATTGCTGGAAATAAGTATTAATATCGTCATTCGTCATGAGTCAGCTGTAGCAAGGTTATGAAGCAAGTAGATTATATGTGATCACATTCATAAATACTGGAACAGGTTTAATAATTAAATGCTTATAGCATATTAATATCATGAATAGCTTTTCCTGGAAAAAATACAAAATGGATTATTGAGCTGAAAGAAGAAATGTATTCATATTATGCTGAAAAGTAGTGAGCTTCGAATTAACAGGTAATGAAACGTGTACTCAATATGTATGTACTCTAGCTGTCTTTTCCAAAACATACAGTCATTATACTATGTGACATAAGACATTCTGTCAAAAGGAACTGCAACAAATACTTAAATAACTACATAGTATCTCTTAACTAATACAAAATATATAAACCTCATCACTATTCTCATCTGCAAAGAAAAACTTCATTGTTCATATTATCATAACTTCATCATTACCATCATCTGCAAAGAAAAACCTCATTATTCATATTAGCATATTCTTCATATAATTATTGATCATCATTTATTATCATCTGCAAAAAAAGACACTTCATTATTCATTATTCATATTACAATTTACTTCATACAACTATCCATACTATAGAGTTTCTTATTTATAGCATATTTCATCACTAAAACTAAGATGTGTAGTTCTGTCTGACAGCTTGCATCAATCGCCTCGTATTCTGAAAGAAAAATAATTAGTCAAGACTGCTATCATATGATGTGTATAGTATATTCTGGTCAATGCTTGTTAATTCTGATCCATTTACTCTTCATGACAAGATATTGCATTTTCTTTCGTTCATTCCGATGGTAAAATTTCCATTTCAGAGTAAACCACTGTGGTTTGTGTAATTTATTTCTTGTACACGTTATTGCTTTCTGAAAATGATGAATAAGGATTAATATCTTGCATTTAAATCATATACCCATTAGATAAAAACTTGTTTCTAGTGATACAACTAAGCATACAGCATAGCATGACAGAAAACGTATTATGTCAAAAACATAGACAGTTTTCAAGTGCAAAAAATGTACAAACAGAATCATAATGTAGTGGCAAAAAGTGTAGAATAGTCAAGATATTGAATATCATAAGACAAAATGTCAAAGTCAACTGATGTTTGTTACAACTTAAAGATTTCATAGTACATACGGACAAAAATTCTACTTTCGATAGGAAAACAATCATACATACACAAAAAAATGAAAAACGTGCACGGTCTGATGTCTAACGACAAGAAAAGCGACCTGCTAACCTTACCTTGCCGGGCACTTGCCAGGAAAAAATATGATAATCATCAGTAAGTGTTCATATGAATATAATTGCATAAGTGGTCATATAAAATTCAGGAAATGGCATTACAGTGTGATAAATCATTAAGTATATTCATTCAATAAAGGGTTTAGTATTGGAGACATGGTGATTGCCCTTGCTTTTTCTGGTTCTTAAAGTTTCGACATGTACTACATTGGGGTGAGGAATGCTGCGAATTCTGTATGGACCTGAGTATAGAAGCTCAAATTTACTGCACCTACTCTTTCCTCTGCTGGATAAATAGTGTGTACGCACTAATATCTTCTGTCCTATGTGAAAGTCACAGCGTGTACAAACCTGTTTTTGCTGTCTTCTCGGGCGCTCTGCGGCACGTTTGATGTTGTTCAGCGCAATGTCAATTATATCATGGTGACGTAGTCGACGATATGTAGGAAAAGATACTAATTCTTTAATTTTGTTAGGTGGTTCAACATTTTTCAGTATAACAGTCGCAGATAGCATAATAGATTCATTTGGTATGGAGTTAATTACATCCTGGAATGAGAGTATGTGTGCGTCCCAATCAATATGTTTTTTATGGCAGTATATTCTACATAGTTTACCAATTTCTTTCATCAGTCGTTCACAAGGGTTCGAAGAAGCCTTATACTTGGATCTATAGATCGGAGAAATGTTTCTTGTTCGTAACATACGTGTCCATATAGCAGATCTAAACTGTGGTCCATTGTAGGAAATTACTTTCAATACATGCCCTACATGGAATAAAAAATGTTTTACAAATGAATTCGAAATAGTTTTAGCAGTAGCTTTGCTTAACGGAGTGAAGGTAACAAATTTCGAAGTGAGTTCAACAGCGACAAAGATGTAACAAAAACCTCTATTAGATCTGGGAATCGGACCAAAAATGTCTACAGCGGCCATGTGTCTCAATTTAACGGGTACAATGGGATGTAACGGAGGAATATGTGAAGTCGTGTCTGATTTAGCTTTCTGGCAGATTTTACATGACGCTAAAGCTCGTCGAATACGTTTCTCCATGTTGGCAAAATAACAGTTCTGTCTCAGTATAAGAAAACATTTTCTGGCTCCGTAATGTGCGTAACTTAAATGAGTATACAAAATTAATTTGTTAACAAGCTCGTCAGGAATGCATAGTAACCAATTGTTGCTGTCAGGGTGAGAGCGGCGAAACAGAATGTTATTGGATACAGCGTAATGGCTTCTGATGGTAACATTATTCTTATCTTGCCAAAGGCGTTTAATTTCTTTCCATACGTTGTCTTTGTTCTTTTCTTGTGCTATGTCTCGTAATGATGACGAAATAAAATTTTCGAATGGAACTTGTTGAATATACATGACGCTAAAATTTGCTGGGCAGAAGTTGATTGCGATGTCTTGCTGATTGTTGCTGAGAGAACGGGATAGTGCGTCTGCTACAATATTTTGTGTACCAGGAATGTGAACAATTGTAAAATTAAATTCCTGTAAACAAAGTTTCCATCTGCTTAATCTGTCATGTGTAAATTTTGCTGAAAGTAAAAACTGGATAGCTCTATGATCTGTGTAAACGGTCGTATGTCTTCCATAAAAAAAATGCCTAAATCTCGTAAATGCACATACAACACATAATGTTTCAAGTTCTGTAACAGAATAATTGCGTTCAACAGGTGACAGAATGCGACTTGCAAAGGCGATGTTTTTAATTACAGTAGTACCATCTTCAATTTCCTGATAAATGTGTACGCCTAAAGCTGTGTTAGAACTGTCGGTGGCAATGGAAAAATTTCTGGTAAGATCTGGGTGTGATAAAAGTGGTGCATTCAACAAAGCTTGTTTCAGATTGACAAATTCAGACTGTGCTTGGCTATCCCACGACCAAATAGTGTTTTTACCCATCAGCTGGCATAATCTAGGTGTATCTAAAGCAGAGTAATGAATAAATTTACGGAAAAAGTTAATTAAACCCAAAAAGCTGCGTAGTTGTTTCTTCGTCGTAGGAACAGTAATGTTACGTAAAGCTTGAAGTTTTTCCGGGTCAGGCGCAATGCCTTCTGCTGAAATTACATGTCCAAGAAATTTTATAGAAGTTTTACCAAAGTGCGATTTGCTAAGATTAACTGTGAGTCCTTGTGCACGAAAAGTTTGTAGTAGTTGTTCAAGAATCAAATTGTGTTCAGACCAGTTAGCTTATGCGATAACGATGTTGTGTACATACGTTGTGATTCTGTCTTTCATGCAAAAGTGTGTATCGGATGTCGTCAAAACTAATAACATTTTCGTAAACAAGATTCTGTGTGTCAAAAGCATTGCTTGCGTTGCTGGAAGATGCAACGTGTACCGTATCTAGTCAAATTCTTTCTACCGTGCTGTTATTTGCGGGAGGATGCTGTGGCATTTCGACTATTTGTACTGTTGTGTTATTTCTTCCTGACGTATTACGTTCGGGATGATACCGACTGTCTGGTTCATTCATGATAATCTGTAGTTGCGGATGATTCTGCTGCTGGTAAGACCGACTGCTACGCTGAAAACTGTGCTCATTACTTTTACGTCTGTCATAATAATCATTGCTATACGCCGCGTTGCGATAGGAATTGAAATGATGTGTCTTCTGTACGAAGTGATTTCCTTGTTGCTGTGCGTTACTATTTGGTGGGGCCGACGCTATACGTGTAGGCGGCGAAACATTAAAGCTTGGTTGGCCTTGCAGACTACATTGGTGGTTAGGTATGCTAACCGGCTGGTTTTGTTGTTGTTGTGGGGAAAAACCTCTATTGTTACTAAGATTTGTTTCCTGTTGCTGATAATTTTGACGATACTGATAATCACAATTTTGTCTGGTATTAAAATTATGCTGTTAGTTCTTTTCATTCCAGGAATGTCTAATGAAAACTGTCACTTTCGGTAAAACTTGTCATATCAGGTTTTCTTTACACATTTCTAATCCTAGATAGATCGATAGTTGAAGAGCTGTTTTGATAGATATAAAGGATAGTAAAAGAGAAGGCAGCAGTGCAGAAAACTAAAGATGAAATAGCACTACTACGGCTCGGGGCCCTGTGCACACTACGGCACATATTCATCGAAGTGTAATGAATCCCCTGAGGTCACTTACGCGCTGCAAATGAATTTTAGTTTCTGCGTTACAGGCAATGCCGGTGAAAATTCAAAAGCAAATTGTTGTATCCAGTCCAATTCTAGTTTCTGAATTACAGGCCAAGCTGCTGAAAATACAAAAGCAAATTGTCTTATCCAGTCCAAAGGATGTATTTGTGTTCTGTCATTTTTAAATACCTTAGATTTTCTTACGGATAAAAATTGCTTATAATCAACGTTATCGTCTCTGAATGTGTGAACAGGTTCAGGATTGCATGAGAATCTGTTTGTCTGTGTCTGTTCGGATTCTACGTCACGTAGTCTCTGAAAATTACCTAAATTATTTTGGCTGTGTGAGTGTGATAAATGTTCGGAATGTGGCATATGCTGTGACGTATTAGAGACTGAAGTATTTTTCATTTCTGTCACTTTAGAACTTTCGTCAATTTGGCTGTTCTGTTGGTCAAATTTCTTATCGACTTTCGCATCCAGAGTGTGTGAAAGTTCTGCTGAAATTAATTTAAACTCGTCGCGTAACGTGTTGCGTTTTCAGAACATTGTCTAGCGACTGCACTACTTTCATCTCTAAGTGATTCTGTTGTGGCTGCATGTGTATTACTTAATTCTTGTGCAACAGATCTAATTTCTTCACTACTGTTACTAGCACAAGCCTTAATTTCCTCACGTAATTGTTCTTTAGTATCATGACGTTGCACGGTAACGGCTGTAATCTGTTCACTAAGTTGTTTGTTCTGTTCATTAAGATTGTCGTGTCTTTTATTCGTCTGTTTGAGACTTTCATTAAGTTGTTTGAAATTGTTGTTGGGTTTTTCATTCCACTGTTTGAGATTCTCATTACGTTCTTTGTACGATTCATTAAGTTGTTTGAAATGGTTATCTAGTATTTCATTCCGCTGTTTGAAACTTTCATTAATTTGTTGTTTGAGATTTTCATTAAGTTGTTTATGCGATTCACTGAGTTGTTGTTTGTACGATTCATTAAGTTGTAGCAATAATGCCATAACTTGATCCCAGCCAAAATTAGCGGCTCTGTTCTATGTACTGTGTGAAGATTTGCCAATCGGATGTACACTGTGGATCACTACATCGGAATCAAATAAATTTGACGTATTTTGACTACATTGTTCATTTTCGTTAGAATCATTTATCTGTTCACTATGCAAATTTTGCAAACCGGGTGTGTCAATCTGGGCAGCGTTCATTGTATCGGAAAGTGCCGCGTCATCAGTTGTTAAATTTACTGTGGATATAATTGAATTTGTTTGCCCATAATTAGGATTTAACTCAATACTAGTGATCGGCAGGCACTGATTATCTGTAATTAGGGGATTATCACTATTACACTGAGTGTTGCAAGTATTATCGGTCAAATTATTCGAGTCGGCTATTTCACTCATTGCACATCGCGATGTACTGTTGACAGTTTTCCGCGGCATTTTTCGCAAATCAAAATTAAACACAAAATGAAACAAAGACGAAACAAAAATGGAACAAACACAATTACAACAAAAAGCAATAAATTGCCGATGATCTGTGAAAGAAAGAGTGACAAATTAGTAAATGCGTTGCGCCAAATGCAAACTACATTTAAGTAAATAAGAGCAGATATATAACTGACTTCTTCTCAGAAATTCACAAAGAAATACGATCCTGGCCGGTTGTCGACAAGTGTAACCTCCCCACAAAATTCATTCACATTTAGTGAAAACAGAAAAAACAGAAAAATTCCTAAACTTCTCAACAGTAAAAATTATAATTATGTCGTTCACATTCAGTGTAACGTCCAAACGAAAAATAAATTCAGTAACCTGGTAATAATACAATGTAACTAACCTCTCAATTAAATTGTCGCTCACTTATAACTTTTCAATAATTGACTGTGAATTTAACCTGGTAAATTTTGGACGTCAGCAGTGCTGCATCAGGGCCCTGAAAGATCATTCTGAATAAAAAAAGAAAAATTCTTACCTCAATGAAGACGCCGGATAACGTATATATATCTGCTCTTACAATAAATTTTTCTGGCACAGCCCTGTGCAATGCTGGCCGACAGATTTGACATTTATAAAAGGAATTTTCTTTTGCAATAATTGGGATGACCATGGATTGGAGAAATTAGTAAATTCTTTAAATTGAAATGAATGGTTATTAATAGTTACCTTTTATGAGAAAGATTATTATTACGAGATTTTTAAAACATTTACATCGGACTTGAGATAACATTACTACATATGCGCGAGGCTGCTTTTTACCTTATACAATAATGCTCAGGCTCCGGCACCGCTGCACCACGACCGGCCCAGCCAACACGATACACCAGACCAGACTGCTAGCAACAACTTACTGCTACAGCTACACAGTTCCTACTGCAGTCAACACTGCTCTCTGGTCTGAGATTCTCTTGTACCTTACATATCGCAGGCAGCGCGTGAGCAATACACCGTAATTACATCTGCTCGGACTTCTTACAGGGAGACCGAGAGATGAATACACTACACAGATTCAGAAGGATGTAGGTTGCAGTAGGTACTGGGAGATGAAGAAGCTTGCACAGGATAGAGTAGCATGGAGAGCTGCATCAAACCAGTCTCTGGATTGAAGACCACAACAACAACATGAAACGTAACGATCACGTAGGCTCAGTAGTGGGTAAAGCAGGTGTCAGACTTTGAAACCTAGCAAAATGCAATCATTCAACAAAAGAGAGTGCGCAAAAACCACTCGCGCAACCCATCTTAGAAAACTTCTCAAGTGTGTGTGATCCGTACCAAATATGACTTACAGGGGATATTGAACGCACGCAATTTATTAACTTCTCATGGTTAGGGTCCACAGTAATACAGAATTTTTTAAGTGTATATATTTCACTGTTCCAGCTTATACCTTTGGGCCATTTTCAAGTGGTCCCGCAAACGATTTTGCTTCAGCACGTGTCAGACTTTGAAACCCATCGACTTATATATATGTCACGTCAGAAATAGGCGTCTGCACTGAAGAAATACAGTAACATCAGACGACAGCGAAGCTCCGTATATCGTGAAATAATGTAAATTACGTGAAATAATACTAATGGTGACATCATTCATATAAATCGTTACGGATCAGTATTCTAGCACACTGTATGTATGTAAACAAGCAAAGAATCATATAAGTAAGAGCAAACCATCCAGTGGTTGCCTTCTTAGAGGGTCTCTAGAAGCGACATTAAGTAATGACACTAGGAATGTACCACACCTCCTTACGTATCACTCCAACAGGGATCGTTTGGACAAAATTAGACTAATTACAGCATGCTTCTCACGCTTCATACGTGAATGGAACGGGAGATTGCCTTGCTAACGGGTACAGTGTGAAGTACCCTCTGCCATTCACTTCGCGCTGGTTTGCCACTGGAAGTTCTGGACGACCAACGTGTAGACATACGGAGAGAGGTGAAAGTCACTGTGAGTCAAATCAAATGACTCGGCCGGACCTCCCAACAATTCATAATGTAAATTCCATTTTTTCACAGTTCAAAGCATTTTTACAATATAGTCCTGGTGGAATCCGAAATTCTGCTTTAGAGTTCTTGGCCTGTTGGACGTTACTGTTTTGATCACTACGGTCAGAATGCTTTCTTAATTATCACCATTACTTTTTTAACTTTCTGAAAGGTAATTAACACGAAAAATTGATTTTGTATGTTTCTCAAAAGGCGTCATTTTTGCCACATTATGTGTACGACTGCAGGTTGAGACGCATGAACGACGACATGTGGAAGTTTGGATCTGACCGTGAATCGTGCAGGGATGGCCAAAGTGATTAAGGTGACCAATCATGTAAAGCGGGGAATCCGGTTTCGAGTTCCGTTCCGGCACATATTTTCACTGTCATCCCGCGATGGTGGCTGTCCGTATTCGCCGTTGCGAACACGTTTGAAGTACATCACGTTTAGTTTTCAACTATAAATACTCTTTCAACTTGTAACACAATAGGTCTAATGCTGTACTGATTTATTTTGCCTTTTTGTTTTGTTTAGTGTTATATCGTTGAGTTTCTGTAAATGTTGTTGGATTTAATCGATACCATGAGAGTGGTTACTCTTTTCTGTGTAAAAAGCTTTGATGTCATGGTTTGGTTCTATGCAATATAGTGTCTCTGTCATTTGAATTCTTTGCCTCATTTGGAGGGAACAAAACTTAATGTTTATAATTGAATTTTTGTTTAAATAATTTATGCAAATGTTCTGTTTCATTTAAAACGTTTTTTTGCTGTTATGTAAACTGCTGACCTTCAGTTAGGGTTCTGAGTTATTTTGTATGTAAAAGGTGTTGTGGTTCTCCTCGGGAACGGAACTGTGTCGTGCGCAAATTGTGGTTGGCCTAGGTAGAAAAGGTGAAACCAAGAGTCAGTCGGGGATGAGCTACCAAACTGTCAACTGCTCATGTAAAAGTTGTGTATTGTGCTGGTTCCGAGAGAGGCTTTTCCTGATGCTCTCCAATGCCTCGGATGGATGGATAAAGAGCTGGAACTATTCTGGAATTGGTATCTATCATCGCCACCAAGAAATGACACAGTCCAGCAATTCTACCTGCAAATCCACCTACCAACACGCAATCGCCACCACATTGCGCAATCACTGTAATGTACAGTGAAGGATCAGCTCATTGGATGTGTTAGTGTGCTCAAGTATAAGGTAACTTATACTCGAACTCTTGTACCTACCTTGATTTTTTAACCCTAGTCACACAACCACTTAGGGTCCTTCCCATGCTAAAGTGATTACCGAGTGTACTTTATTGAAGGGATATTAAAATTAATATGGCATTAGAGTGTGCTAAAATTAATATTGTTTGTTGAAAGGATCTTACAAATGTCTCTAATTTGTGTTTCACTGCAGTAAAAGTTCTGAACTGCAACTGTTGAGAGTTATATGATCATGTTTGCTAATTACTTGTTTCTCTAGTGTATTGAAAGTGTGTTTAGTTTGCTCTGCTACAGTGGTTAAGATTAAGGGCCCCCCTCCATTGAAAGGGTTCAAATGCACAAAGCTACTTAATTATAGAAAGTTGTAATTACTCTTACGCTTCAAGTCAATTCTGTACAATATTGGGCTCCTCTTTTGTATCAAAAGTGCATCTTAATGGCGTAACAGGACCAACAGTTTGTCTATTGTGCTCATGCTAGATAACGATTAATAAAAAGATCGCTATTTATGAAAACAATAGTTTCTTTATTCAAAAGACAGTGAGAAGTAACCTGTTAGTGAATTCGATTTAATTTTTATTCTAAATAGAAAAGTATTTAGCTGAGAGAGACTTAACCTGGGACCAGTTCATAATTTTGCTTCACTTTCGTATCAGTGCAGATACTTGATACGAATCTGAACATTCAGGAGACTTATGACATTTTGCAGCAATTAAAATGTAGCAGCTTCTCACTTATACTTTTACACGAAGTGTTTTCTCCACACATATCTCAAAATCGGCACGAAAATTTATGATAAAATAGCACTATTCAGAATGCACCGCATATTTCTTGGTCTACTTTTAGCATTGTGATTATTCGAGTGTTATTTTATTTTATTTGTCGTATGTAATAGATTTGCAGTATGCTATTTAACTTCATTTAGATTGGTCTGCGATAGAACGTTGACTGCCTTGTGGAAAAGTTGCTGTTAAAGCTTCGCCATTTTTCAGGACTCTTTGCTGTGCCTAGTAACACACAGAAAATCTGGTATATAACAAGAAGTGAGGACAGTACATGTTTCTGTAAGAAAGTGTTCTAGAGTGGTCATTAAATGTTATCTTGGAGCTGACCGAATGTTTCTATTATAACATGCAAGCAGTGTTTCTGACGAACCCCTGAAAAAAATTAGTATTAAAGATCCCCACGTCTTGAGTCTTCTTTATCACCCATTTGCTACTATTTTGTGATGGGGGGCTGGAACTAGATAGCAGGAAAAGAAATAAGTAAAAATAGTTGGAGAATATAGGTAGGGTGAAAGGAATGAGAGAGGAAACCGACAGATAATATCCGTCGAAGAGACCTGGTGGACACTGGAAGGTTTCAGACTGATAATTCAGTGGTAAAATAGAGGTCCAGAAACCAGAATTTAACCTAGGTAAGACATTTCCAGGGACTGATGTGGGCTCTGATCATAATTTATTGTTTATGTATTGTACGTGAAAAGTGTGAAATAGGAGAAAGGTGAGAAATTATGGAGATGGAACATGGATAAATTTAAAGAACAAGAGTTTCAAAGGAAATACTAGGCAACGATTGACATAAACAGGGAAAAGGAAAGTTGCAAAACAGGAATGGGTAGGTGTCAGATAAAATAGTGAAGACAGAAGGAGATTAGATAGGTAAAAAGACAGGACCTAGTAGAAAACCTAGGGTATCACATGAGACATTAAATTTAAATGATGAAAACAGGATATATGAGGAGCATCAAATGAAGCATGCGCAAGGGAATACAGACGTCTAGAAATGAAATTGCGTTTATAACTAGGTGATAGATGGGTACCGCCCGTAGGGAAATTAAAGAAGCCTTTGCAGAGAGGACGAGCAGTTGTAAGAATACCAAGTGCTCAGCTGGAAAAGTGGTAATAAGCAACGAAGGGAATGCTGAAAGGTGGAAGTAGTGCACAACAACGCTATACAGGGGAAATGAACATGATGATAAAATTACAAGAAGGGTAGAGGAGGTTCATGAAGGTGAGATTTGAGGTTTGATACTGTTAAGAGGAATCTGACAGAGCACGGAAAGCCCGAAGTCGAAACTAGGCCCCTGACAGTGAAAATGCTCCCTCAGAACTATTGATATTCTTGAAGATTGTGAGTTGGCTTCCACCACCACTCAAATATTTCAAATAAAACTTTGCCAGAATGAATTCCTATAGGTGTCCCAGATTTGTTTTGGGAGCGGCGCTACAAAGGATGTGGACTGATGGAGTCTTAAAAAACGTAAACTGCATATCGTGGTTTGATAATTGCTTTTTGACGATTAAAAAATCTAAAACTTCCTCTCGGAATGACAGCACGCTCTGGCTGTACGATAAGCAAAAGTGAACATTATAAATTACTAATAAAATCACGCTAATGGCGGATCGATGTCACATGGAAATGTTGCGTCTTCCCTGCGAGGAAATCTGAAAAGTAGAACTTGTAACACAATAAATCATTGGCATAAACATTTGATGTGTATGAATAAAGGCATAATACGTTTGCAAATCAAAATAAGGTCGTTGTATTAGAAATCATTTACGGCTAGAGTCCACGATGCTTACATTCTAGTGGCTGGAACAGGAAAGACAAATGGGAATAGCGAGGCTTCTCCCAGCTCCAACCAAAAAAAAAAAAAAAAAAAAAAAATTTAAGGCCATTCCTTCGTTTATTACACAGGTATTTAGACGTGGAATCTCTGACATTTGTGTCGATACATGATATCTTTACACACATTGAAGGCCGTGCCTTCTTTTATGACACAAGTATTTAGACGTGAAATCTCTGACATTTGTATTGATGCATGATGTCTTTACACACATACAAAAATATTTTTTTATAAAGGGATATTGTAATGTTCCCTGAATTATTACAAGACAGTTTGCTGCTTCATTGTGAATAGTCCTTCTACTTTCACAAATCTCTAAAGAGAACTTAATAGGCATGCATTTCTTTTACTTGTTCGGTAGTGATGGTTTTGATAAGTGTACGATTTCTCCATTTGATCTGCTTAGCACAGACTTGTCTAATTACGCGTATGAAGATAGTATACGCTCAACAAACTCTTCTGACAGTGAACGCTGACTCCAGACACTTGTTCTGCGTAAGTGACACAATGCTGGCTCCATCGGAGGAGTGCCATCAGACACTGATTTCGATGCCAGACGCGGGCTGCGTAATCACACACACACACACACACACACACACACACACACACACACACACGCCAGTGTCCATTCGCATACGTACAACAGTAGTTCCGAGACTCCATGATTCATGAAGCATTTGTCCTGTAATATCAGTCTTTTGAAAGGATGCACTACTACGGTGCATACAAAGTTAAAATACACATAGATAAAAAATGGATACGTTTCTTAACAATAGATCGGGACGTACAATTATTCATTTTTATCGGATTTTTGAAGACTTAGACATTGCTCTTTGTAAAACTGAAGGTTCGTTCTTTGTCTGGATAATACATTGCTTATTTATGAAGCTCAAAAGATGTTAAATTCACATGAATATTAATGTGTGCATAATTTTGTTTATTTGCACGTGAATCAACGTGTACACTCGAATGTTTAACTATGTTCACCGCACAAACGTCCAGCGACGATCGCATTTTACTACCGGCGCGCACGCGAGATAGTTTAGGCGTGACCGTTGGACGAGGCAAGTCGTGTCTATGTGATGTGAAGTTGTCTCATCGAGGACTGCAGTTGGAGAGGTGTTTTGAGTTCCTGTGCAGTAAAATCCACCGACACCACACTCTCTTTCAGGAAACGGTTTCAGTTTCTTTTACGCTGTAGGTGCACGCCTCTGTCTCCGGAAGAAATGCTGTTTACTTGCGCTAACGTTCGTTTATCGCCCCGCAAGGGGTCGGGATTACGTACAAAGCACAAATTCTTCACCCCAACACACAACTGTCATTGTTTACCACATACACACTACTAGTTTGTTTTTCACCATGAAGAAGTGTAGATTTCTTCTTACGTAATGTCTTATTCACCATGGGCTTTTATATCTACTGATTTTCTGTCCAAGTAATTTTATTCACTAAAATTTTTCATTTTCCTACTTTCAGCCTTTTAAAATATGCTGTAGATTCTCCGTGTAGGATTCAAATATTATGAAGCTAATATTTCATGTACTTATATACACATAAAAGTGAGGTCAGAGAAAAGTCGCTACAACACGTCAATACCTAACGTATGTGAGTGCAAAATAGCAAAGTACGATCTTCTGGAAATGATTCAGTTAAAAAAGAAACAAATGCTTACCCACAACAGCAGAGGAAAGAAACCTCTAGTTACAAGCTTCATGTCAGCAGTACACTACCATTAATTTTGCTTTGTAGTATTTTGTGTAGGTGTACTATTAGTATTTACTTTATGAAGAGGCTACTTTACATACATATGTGTGTGCGTGTCGGGTTTAGATGGTACATTGCACACAGTGTGATGTGTCTGCATAAATGTTGTCATTTATTAACAGGATATCATTCTCTGGCATTTTACTATTCGCTCAGTTTTATCGGTTCATGACCATCTTTTACTCTGTGCACAGAAGATATTCAGCAATGTGGAAATCCAAGGTGTATTTCTACACACAGAGAAAGCAGCTGTAAATGTTTGGGTACTGAGTTGGTGCTACTGAACGTCTTCTCCAAATTGTTGCATATGTACATGTGCAAACGGATATATACAAGTCCAGCTAGCATAGTTCTTGAATCACTGATACATATAAATGTCGCCAATTTAGTGCTCATCCCAAAACGAAGTCAAGATACGTGAGGTTTCTTGTGTTTTAGTTCATTGAACCTTAAGTACGACGAATATTCTCACAGCTGGTACTTACTTTTTTCAGTTTTTATTTACTGGTGTTGTGTACATTGAAACATTTTCAAATCTTTATGTGAGTACGAACTTTAGATATTATTGGTTCTAGGATTTGTGAGCAAATAACAACCTAGTTGTGGAATGCATCGCATATGGTCCTTCATAAAGTAGCACCAACTTCCTGTTTTTTGTTCGAGTTTTGAAGATTTGCGATTAGTTCTGAGTAAAATATAATGTCCTACTTTATAATTTTGTGTGTTTCTAAGATTTTTTATCATACTACGGTTTTCTAAGATGCACGTGGCGATTGAGTGCAATTAACACAGATCTTACCTTTTCTTCGTAGAATTCTGCTTGTGTATGAAATTTGGAAAGAGGGCCTATACACTCGTTACTTTCTTGGATATTCAACATCAAGTCTGCAGGAGTGTATCGTGTGTCATAAACAGGAAGATGGGTCACTATCTGCTCAAACAAATCAATATGCTGCACACAACACGTTTGTTGTTTGTGTCTGTAAGTGTGTATGAACCTTTATAACTCGTGGAGCACAAGTTTGCAAGGATTTTCTTACGGGTTAAAGCTTAATATTAAAAATATTTGTATACCATTATCTTACAGAAATTGTCTCCATTTATAGCCAGTGTTATAAGGTGCAATATCTGTTAACAGTGACTTGGGCCTTTCTACTGTAGGTAGGTAGTTATTTGGGTTTCTATGATAATTTCTGCAGCCATGGTGGACTTAGCAGCATATAACTTAACAGACTTGGAAAAAATGTCATATAAGACAGTAACTTATTAGATATTTCCACGGGCAGTTGCTTATGGACAGCTACCATTTCAAGTGATCTGCTAGGCAAAATAGTCTTAGTAGTTTTGTAATACAGGTGCTTAGTAATCGATTTACTTTTGGTCGCCTATTGGGACAGTAGAAAAACAGATTTAGTTTCCTTACACACTTTGTGGTACCATGATGCCCCCAGGCAAATAGATTTAGCCACACTTTCAAATGGAATGAATACTCATCAAGAGTTCGGGTTGAGATGTCTTCTATAGAATAATATGTTATTGTGCAAGGCGTAACATTGTTCCAAATTGCATTATTTTGTTTCAGCTGTGGTCTCACCTTGTGCCACCATGGATCTGCTTCTTGTAGCTCTTTCATTTTCTGCACGTCAGTATAACATTGGCGGTAGTGTTGATCTTTCGTGCGTGATAGAGTTTTACTTGTTCTAATTTTTCTGCATTCGGTTGAACCTTTTAGCTGTCTAGGCAATGCATCAGCTATAATTTTTGTTCTCTGGTATGTGAGTTATTTGAAATGAACCTTCTTGTAAAAACAGTGTCCAAAACACTAGCCACGGGTGTAGTAATGTGCATGACATCAAAAAAGTCAAAGCTCATTAACAAGTATATACCTTCATGTTCCAGCCATAAATGAAGTAATTGAATTTTCTGAATGCCTACACAACTCCTAGTGTTTATAATTCCGTCATTGAATAGGAATGCTTGCATTCAGTGAGTTTTCTACTTGCTACTCGCTTTTACTTCATACTTACCCTTTTCTAGATCAGCTGAAATAGACATAAACACAAGCCTGTGTATGAAACTTCTGTAGACAGAAAAATAACTTTGCACATAAAAGGATGACATTTAATATCTGATTTAACTAATGCTTCTTTTATTGCATTAAAATAATTGGTGCATTCCTGTGTCCAAAACCATAAAGCGTTCTCCTTAAGTGTTGTGTTATTTAATAACTGGTCTGGAACGAAATGCCAGAAGAAAGAGCAGAGACAAAAAGTGCATTTAATGGATCTTGTTGTTTGGATATGGGAAATTCTTGAGTGTGCTAATTGTATCAGGGTCTGGTTATATTTCTTGTGAGGATATTGTGTGGACAAAAAATTTTACCTCTTCTCTTGCAGATTTGGATTTCTGTAAATTTTCTATTACTCCTAGTTCCGAATAGTTCTGTAGCGTTCTTTCTACAATGTACAGGTGCTATTCCTAAGTATTTGTTGTTATGAGTAAGCCGCCAACATACGGTGCTATACTTTCTAGAAATTCTGGAACTAGCATAGTATATAAAGCGGCGAGGAACACTCCAGAATTAACATTAAGTCCTAAAGATAAGATGCAAAGTCGATTACCCCTTCTGTCACAAATAAAGGACAAATCATTACTTGTAGGGTACTTGAAACCATAGGATTTTTGTGCATGTTCATCAAGGTTCTGAAGTCTTCTACGCACAGGTATAATTATTTTGTATATGGCTCATGCGTTCAAATGTTTAAATGTGTGTGAATTCCTAACGGACCAAACTGCTGAGGTCTTCGGTCCCTAGACTTACACATTACTTAAACTAATTTATGCTAAACACAACACACACACACACACACACACACACACACACACACACACACACACATCTATGCCCGAGGGAGGACTCGAACATCCGGTGGGAGGGGCCGCGCAATCCTTAAAATGGCGCCTCAAACCACGCGGCCACTCCACGCGTCTGGCTCGTGCGCCTAACAAGAGACAAATACTTCCATCAATTTTGGTTACCGCAGACAATGGACTACAGCATGGTGATACAGGTGATTTGAATATGTCCCATTCTAGCATTTGCTTGATCTAATCTCACGCTGCTTCTACCTTTCGCCAGGGGATCATATATTTGTTGTGGCAAAATACATAATGGGAGTGTACGTCCATATTGTAAATATAGGTTTTCGAGTCAACACCTGTAAATAGTGCAGTAATACGTCATATAACTTACCTCGTTGTTCCTCTGTAGTTGCTGTAGGTTCAGTCACGTTACAACTTGTATGCTTCTTTAAGTCTGATATATCATCATTTGTTTTGGGTTGGCTGACGTTATGACTATCATCTTTGCCTAAGAATTGCATAGAATATCTCTGGCAGGATCTGCCATGATGTAAATTTTGTATGTCCAGAATTACTACAATCTTTTCACCAGTCTGCATCAGAAACATTTTGTAATGGAGAAATCAATTACTTCGTATTTCTCTCCCAGAAAATCTACGCCTACCAGGCAGTCAGTAACTAAATTATCATTTACTACGAACAGGCATTCCATCACTCCATTTCCAGTTTAACTGTCGCAAAATCCTGCATCATAACTCCATGGGACTTAAAGCCAACCGAACTCACGATTCGGCTTTTCTGGACAGGAAAATATCGAATGGGGCTCACTTCCATCATCTTCTTATCTCTATCAATAATAGTTGTGGTAGGTACACCACCTACAATAGCTAGTGCTGTCACCTGTATCACTTCATTCTATGGGTCATGACATTTCGTATTTTCTTCAGTTAATTCATCATGATGATCCATATTTTTGTTGTGCCATAATAAAAACACAAGACTTGTCTGATTTCTATTTGGTGTATTCTGGGTCTGGAAATTAACTTGCCCACAGGGTTTTCCCCCGACATGATCCTGGTTAAGGCTTATGATTTGTCATACTGCGCCCGTTTAGCTATGTTTATTTGTTACTAGCAGTATGGTAACACTGTCTGCTGCAGTTCGGAATGTCACATGGCGTATTGTGAGACTATTGTTTGTTTTCACGTTACCAAAAACCTGACTAACTTGTCGTAATGCAAGTGGCTGTGTAGCTGGTGTCGTCTATTATTACTTTATTTTCTTGTAGTCGTACGGGCCGTGAATTAGTTCCCAAACGACATGATTTAGCAATAAAAATTCTTTGAATAACGTTTCGGTTCTGAAGATTTAACCGTTAGCGTTTGAAGAAAGTGTTGTGGAGCATGAAAATGTGAGAGAATTTCTTTAGGGTCTCCGGATTATACAATAGGTGAGAGATGAGATGCCTTTTGTAATGTGTGTCACTAGGCTAGTTGATGTCATGTACAACGTTATCATAGCATGAAATTACTGAAGAAGCAAGCACTGCCCCAGATCTTGGGCCTGTATGTGGATAGATGCTCTTCTGTATAGCATTTTTCTATGTGCTTGGTTTCAAAATAGATTTTTTGTTTACTAAAGCGTTACTGGAATCTGGATACATGTTGTCGAATAGATGTAAGTGAGAACTTGAATGCGTCAAAATTCAACTTACGTTTCATTTAGTTCGTGGGTGACGTGAGAGTGTATGGCTATTTTGGTGCCTAAATACCTGTATGTTGTTTTAGTCTTTTCAATTTCTTCAGAAAAGTGACACAAAACACATCCATGAAAAATTTATTTTGGGACAGTACTTCACTTGCATTCCATTTCACTACTGATTCTGAGTCAAGATTTCGACTTTCACTGACCAGATCGCCGTCTCGCATATGGGAAGGTGGAAAAACAGTTGTCAAATTTTTCTGGGTCATTAGAATCACATGTTAAATCAAATGGTTTAAATGGCTCTGATCACTATGGGATCTAACATCTAAGGTCATCAGTCCCCTAGAACTTGGAACTATTTAAACCTAACCAACGTAAAGTTATCACACCCATCCATGCCCGAGGCAGGATTCGAACCTGCGACCGTAGCGGTCGCGCGGTTGTAGACTGGAGCGCCTAGAACCGCTTGGCCACACCGGCCGGCGACTTGTTAAGTCTTCCGTAGTAAACAATAGGACATAGAAGTTATTTATTTTCTACGTTATATTCGTCCAGTTGTTCAACATTTGCAAAAGGGAATGAACAGAAAGCATGTATTGAGTTTTCTATCTGTTTCTGCACGTTTATGATTCTTGTTGTGATATTTTTCATTGCTTTATCGAACTATATGGTCATTTCATCTGAGACCATTGTAGCAGTTTCATTTTTTGATTTTGTCTTTAAAAGGGATCATATCAGTTCTGATAGTGGTCATTTTAGTGCTAAAAGTGGACATGTCATCTTTATTGGTGATACTAGTTAACAGACCCCGAAGAAGGCCACTATAACCGTGGCTGAAAGTTTAATTCCTCAATATTCTTTTTTTTTACGTTACGGACGTGGTATGATACTCAGGACACTTTGACATCAACTAGCGCTGGCCGTGGATGCCTACGTTATTACGCTTTTTACAGTGAAGACAGAATACAGTCTTCGAAATTTTGAAGTTAGGAGGGATAAAATACAGGGAGCAAAATATTATATAGAATCTATACAGCAGTTACAAGAGTCTAAGAGGAGTTATGAGGGTCCAAGGGAATGAAGGTGAAGCAGTGGTTGAGAATGGAGACGACGGGGTCATAACCTATACGCGATTTTATTCCGTTGAGCAAGCAGTAACGGAAACGAAGAGAAATTTTGAAGAAGGAATTTAAAGTCAGGGAGAAGAAATAAAAACTTTCAAGTTTGCCAGTGACACTGTGAGTCTGTCAGAGGCAGCAAAGAACTTGAAAGAGCAGTTAAACAGAACTGACAGTGTCTTGAAAGGAGGATATAGCTGAACATAAACAGAAGCAAAACAAGGTTGATGAAATGATGTTGTATTAAATCAGGCGATGCTGATGTAATTACGTTAGGAAATTAGTCACTAAAAGTAGTAGATGAGTTTTGCTATTTGTACAGAGAAACAGTTCATAATGCCTGTAACACAGAGTAAATAAAGCGTAGGCTGACAATGGTAAGAAAAGCAGTTCTGGAGAAGAGACATTAGTTAACATTTAATGTAAACTGAAGGTATTTGTACGGAGCCTAGCTCTGCACAGGAGGGAAACAAGGAAGATTCGCAGTTTATACCAGAAGGGAATAGAAGCCTCTGAAACTTGGTGCTACAGAAAAATGCTGCATATTACATGGGTGTATCCCGTAACTAGTATTAGTAGCATAAGTTGACTAAAAGAAGGGTTCGTTTGGTAGGACACATTCTGAGACGACAAGTAATCACCAATTTAACACTGGAAAGAAATGTGAAGGGTAAAAGTCGTAGAGGGAGAACAAGAGGCGAATACAGTAAGCAGGCTCAAATGGATGTAGGCTGCTACACAGAGATGATGAGTCTTCCATAGGACAGAGTAGCGTGGAGAGATGCATGAAACCAGGTTTCGGACTGAAGACCACAGCAACAATTTCTCTCAATATATATCAGCGATCTTCCTGATAATATCCAACAGAAATCAGTTCTATTTTCAGTTGACAGCTATGTTTTAATTAAAGAGACGAATCTGGAGTATGCTTCACAAGTATTAAATTACGCAATGCATCACAGAAGTTAGTCAGTACTGTTCATCGCCTCACATGCACTTTGGAATTCCGAGGGGAAGTCAAAAATTAGAGGGACTTTTGCAGTTCCACGCCATAGAGACTGGTAACACTGCTAGTATCCAGGATTGAAATGTGTGTTAAATCTGCGGAAATTATTCGTCGAATGCAAGTACAGATGGTGGCAGCTGTTTACCGCTGACATCACTAACACGTGTATGCAGTATCCACAAATGGACAGAGCGCCTCAAACAGGTTAGAAATTCTCTATATGACGAGGAAAAATCAGTCAGGCCACCAACGTCAACAACTGATGACAATTTGAAAGTCGTCGAGAGTATGGTGGTGGAAAACAGACGAATCACAGCAGACGAAATCGCCAATACTTAACGTATCAGTCATGGCGCAGCATACTCCATCTTACACGATAGGCTAAATTTTCCGAAAGTGTGTGCAGGGTGGATACCGAAAGAATTGTCAGCCCAGAATATGGGTGTACATGTCTCATAAACATTTGGCACGTTATCATCGCAAGGAATACTCACTTTTATAGCAAATCATTACTGTAGACGAAGCGTGGGTGCATCATCACGAACTGTAAAGTAAGGATGTGAGTATGGTTTGGGAACAACCATCATCACCAGAAGTTAAGAAATTTAATCATCAAACGTCAGCTGGTAAGGTTACGCTAGCACTGTTCTGGAACATGGAATGTGTGGTAGTCGTTCGTGTCACCCCAAGAGACGAAATTGTGAACAGTGAGAACTAAACTGATACCTGTAATTAGATCCAGACGTTGCAGGTAACTGCGAAGAGGCATCATGCTGCCACAAGTTAACGATCGGCCTCAATCTGCCAAACTGACAGCCGAAAAAGTAAAGGAATTGGGATGCGAACTGCTGGAACACCCACCATACAGTCCAGACCTGGCTCAAAGTGATTTCCATATGTATGGACCATTGAAGGTAGCTCACAGAAGATTTGCAACCGATGCGGAAGTCTTTGATGCGGCGAAAAATTGGTTACGGTTGCAACCACACAACTTATTTCCGACGCAATAAAAAAAAACTTGTGAATCACTGAAGAAAGTGCGTTGAAATTCAGGGAGGTTATGTAGAAAAGTAATGTATGTTTCAGTATTGTATCATTAGAATAAATACTACTTTTCTCAAGGCCCCTTTACTTTTTGACTTTCCCTCGTATATAAGGAACGTTCAAATGAAAAGGTACGAAACATCGTAGGAATCAAACTAATTGACATTATCAAATGCGGCTTTGAGATAACGTAGTGGACGCGACTGTAGTGTCGTCACCTCCGCCCAAAAAAAAGATAGAACTGCGCCCTCTGCAGGCAAGGTGATGCTTAGTCTTTTTCGACGTCCAGTGTCCGACGCTCTTCGAAATTATCGATCACCGACAAACCGCTAACAGTGACGTGAACTGTGTAGTCTACGTGAGTCCACCGAGAGCAAACGGTCTGTGCTGCTCACGGAGGGAGTGATTTTGCTGTATGATAACGTGCGACCACACATCTCCAGCGCCACACGAAGTGTAATGGCCAAATTCAAATGGGAACAGGTTGAGTATCCGCCCTACGACCCAGATATGTCAACCTGCGACTTCCATTTGTTTGTCCCGCTAAAAGAACACCTCACAGGGACGCGCTTCAACTGGGACGGCGAACTGAAGGACACAGTGGAGGACTACCTCCTGTCACAGCCACAGGAATTCTGGAAGGAGGGAATCCTTCGACCCGTGAAACAGTGGGATATCTGTGCAAAGGCCTCTGGTGATTACTTTTGAGTAAAAACTTAAATTATACCATCAGTGTTCTTTTGTACCTTTTCTTCTGAACATCTATCAAACATCTCCATTCTTTACGAAACCATTGTTTTGAAAATATGTGACTTTTTCCCACTGAGTCAGTTGCATCCAATGATGTTTTGTTCTTTTTATGTTTTCAGCAAGTTAAAATTTATTCATAGTTTTTCCACAGAACACCGCTGGGGTCAATATGATAAAATTTCAATTTTTTTGTTCGTGTTTTGAATATAGTATTTATGAAAATAGAGTGATGACTCTTACGTTGAACACCTGTTATACGAAGCACCTGCAACAATGAAAATATTATTTCTCTCTTATTTTTACATCCATTGTTAGGATTCCTTTCCTCAGTTGTTGTTGTACCCCTCCTATTACCACTGTGGTCAATATGATCCCATAAGAACGTTGAAAATTTATATCTCACCTGGTTTCAAGACTATTATTTTCAAACTATGTAACTTGCTGCCTATGAATCAATTGCATGCAGTGGCGTTTTGTTCACTTTTATGTTTATAACACATTGAAATCCGTCCATGGTTTCTGGCAGTACCGCTGTGATCAATGAGATTCCAATATAAATCTCTTTTTCTTTCTTGAATGCAGCATTTATAAAAGTAGAAAGATTACTCTTAAGATGAACAGCTGTGGCATATGTTTTTATGTTGTTTCGTTAAAATACTGCCACCTAAATCATTTGGGGGCTTTATAGCCCCAGTGGTACCCACAAAACAAATAAAATGCTGGTAGTAGGAGGGTTAAAGTGTTTTTATTTTTACTGTGTCATATGAATAAATATAACTCAATAAATATCAAGAAGATACTTTCACATAGAAAAAATGATCAATAAGGAAAACCAAATGAAGTCAGACCAAAATTCAAACTGCTAAATGTTTTAAATAAGAAAGACATTAGTCAGTTTCAATACAGTGTGGCTGTACACCAGTATGAAACAAGAAATCATTGGAAACTGAACGCAGTTCAACAAAGGCCAAACAGGTACGAGAAAAGTGTAAAATTCATAGGGACACACTTATTCAGTTGTCATTAAAATTACGCCAGCGAAATGATAAACAGTTATTCCTTTAAGCTTGCAGTTTGCGAAAGATTCTTTTGTTCTTTAAATGAATATTCTGATCGTTGGAAGGTAGAAAATAGATGAAACTGTTATTTAGTTTTGATATATAAAATTCATGTACGTAAAATCAATGGTAATAAATTGTAAAGAAGCACTCAATGCACCACGAAACTTCATCTACTGTCGCTCTGTAATGTCTTGCAGATACACATTAAATTGTAGACTATGCTATGTAAATGTAATTGTACAATCAAAATGACAAGGCATATGTAATGATGCAAATTGTATCTATTGCAACACATCTAACGGCTAAATAAACTAAGAAAAAAGTTTGCTACGTTTGTTCATGGAGACAAGACAGTGAAGAATAACAGCTGGATTGGAGGGTCAGTAGTTGTGAAGCTCTACAGTGAATGTTTCTCAGTCTCATTATAAGCGTTCGATATGCATCCCTAAATTTGATTTCACCAGTCAGTAAAAGCAGAATAATGTGTAACAAGCCGAAAAGATTTAGTTATTTCCTGCCACAGCACTCCATGAAACAATAAAAGCATCGGATCGTATGAAACTCCAGACACTGTGGAGTGTGGTGGAATGGTCTGGTATGTGCTGCACTCTGTCGCCGATCGCAGCAACTGCCCCCTGTGAGGACGTACTTCCACGCTGTCGTCGCTAGAGGGTGCGCATAGCCATTTAGTTCCGCGAGGCCTTCCATTCAATGAGAGACGTTGCGTTCTATGACGTTTTATCTGATTATTTTTACACACTAAAACTGGAAAGCTTGATAATTTCAATAACAACATGATTAATCTAATACGACGCGAAGCATTGTATACGTTTGATATTTTTACTTCAGATTCTTTCGTGTGCTGTTACGAAAACACCTACATTATAACAAAACGCAAATGTAGCGAGCTTTTCAGATTGGTGGAACAAATAAAAGCACATAATATGTGTTCAAAGATTTGGACAAAACTCAGTATCGTTACACGAGTCACACTTTCCAGCAATCATGTTGTTCAACGAAAATTTCCGCTCTTTAATAGAAAGTTCCAGAGTAGTGCCCTTAGTTAAGTTAGTTATTGTCATGTTTCATGGATCATTTTACAGGATAGATCGTAATTATGTGAACTAGTCAATTTAATTCTCATTGAAAATTAATTTATACATACGGTTACATTTTGAACATTTCTAAGGGCTTTTTTTTCAGAAAGAAAAAAAGATAAGCAGATGTTGTGAGTTGGTAAGTCCTACCCAACCACCGTTTACACGTTACAGTAATAGAAATTCTTCTATGGAGATGAAGGAGTTGTCACAGAGAAACTTTCTCAATTTGTTTTGAAATTTTATGTGGCTGTCTGTCAGATACTTAATATCCATGGGTAAATACTGAAAAGTTTTGTTGCAGCATTGTGCATTTTTGTGCTAAAGAAAACCTTAATGTGGAACAATGAATGTCATTTTTCCTTCTGGTGTTGTAATTATGTACATCATTGTCCCTTTTGAACTTAGATTATTTACAACAAACTTCATGAGAGAAAAAATATACTGTGAAGCAGTAGTCAGAATGCCCAACTCCTTTAAGAAATGTCTACAAGATGATCGTGGGTGTGCACCGCATACTATTCTCGTAGTACGTTTTTGCGCTATGAAGACTTTCTTTCGTAAAGATGAATTAATCGAGAACATTATTCCATATGACATTATTGAATGAGATGATGCAGAATATGTCAGCATATTGAATTGTCTCTCCCCAAGATTTTCAGTGGTTCTAAATGCAAATGTTTCTGGTATAAGTTGTTTTAGGTGTTCCAAAACGTGCTTTTTCCAATTTAAATTCTCGCCAATATGGGCGTGTAAGAATTTTGATGTTTCCACCCTATTTATTATTTCCTCGTCATGTGTTACACTTATCATTGTTGTAGTGCCCCTACATGCGTAGAACTGAATATGCTACAACTTTTTGAAATTGAGGCTGAGACAATTCGCAGAAAACCAATGATACGTTTAAGAACTTTGTTTATCATTTCTTCTGTCTCTGAATGTATGCTTGGATTAATTACAATACTAGTGCCATCTGCAAAAGAAGTAATTCTGTTTGTTGTATATTAGACGATAGATAGTTTACATATAATAGAAACAATAGTGGATCTAAGATTGAGCCTCAGGGAACCCCATACATGATTTGTCTCTGGTCAGAATTGTGTCCATTGACTATATTGGTTGAGTTACTAAGTACAACTTTCTGTAGTCTTTTGGTTAGATATGACGTTATCCATTGTTCGGCTATATCATCAATCTCGTAAAACTTCATTTATCTAAGAGAATATTGTGATTCACGCAGTCAAATGCTTAAACAGGTCACAGAAAATATAAGCCGGCGCTGGTTTATTGTTTAATACTTGTGAAATGTGCCAGGTGAACATGTAAACTGCATTCTCAGTAGAGCAATCCTTCTGAAAGGCAAACTGTGATCTGTTGAGAGTATTATTGTTGCTAAAGTGAGGTACTAGATCACATCACCTTCTCAAACACATTAGAAAATTGTGCCAGCAGTGAAACAAGTCGGTAGTTATTGACATCTCTCTTATCATCTTTATTAAACAGGGGCTTAACCACGGCATATGTCAGTCTCGCTCGAAAAATGCCTTGAGTTAGTGATGCATTACAGATTTCAGATAAGACTGGACTTGTTACATGTGATCAAAACTTTAGTATTTCATCAGAAACGCCATAAAAAGCAGATGAGCCTTTATTTTTGAAAGAATGTACAATTTTCGTAATTTCAGAAGGTGAGCTACGTGTACAGTCATATGGTTGAATTTCATGAGAGTTACTTTTTCGACATACTGCTGTGATTTTTCTCTTGAATTAATTGTCCCTGTGCTTTACACTGTATTTAAGAAATGATTATTAAATGCATTCTCTGACTAGCTCTTCATTTACATCACTTTCATTCAGTTTAATAGTGATATTATTGTGTTCTGTGGCTGGTTGTCCTATCTTCCATTTCACTGCATTCTATATAGCCTTAATTCTGTTGTCATAACACCTTATCGCTGACATTATGTGTATGTTCTTTGATTTCATAAAAACCTTATTAGTAATTGTGAGTAGTGTTTGTAGTCTGGAACTACTGCAGGACCCATACTTGTTGCCGGCCGCGGTGGTCTAGCGGTTCTGGCGCTGCAGTCCGGAACCGCGGGACTGCTACGGTCGCAGGTTCGAATCCTGCCTCGGGCATGGGTGTGTGTGATGTCCTTAGGTTAGTTAGGTTTAAGTAGTTCTAAGTTCTAGGGGACTTATGACCTAAGATGTTGAGTCCCATAGTGCTCAGAGCCATTTTTTGAACCATACTTGTTCTTGCGAAAAGATACATTTCCCTCTTTGTTTCACAGGACACTTTAGTCTCTCTGGTGATCTATGTTGTTTTACATGACTAGTACGTCCTTTCTGATTAGCTTATGCAGGAAGCTATTTTCAAATAACGATATGAATTTATCATGGATCAGACTAAATTCTATGTTAGCATTTTGTTCAATATAAACTTGATTCCATGTCATCTTCCGTAAACTGTTCTTAAGAATTTGTCCTGGAGCCATTAATTATTCTAACTGATTTCAGCCGAGGAGCATCATACCATAAGGCACAACATTATTTATCATAACTAATTTTGCATCATGATCAGAGAGAGCATTTATCACCAGGTAAACAGTATTTTCTAACTTATAGTTTCACCAAGGAAAACATCAGTTAGGGTCATACTGTCTTTAACCAGTTGTGTTGTGAAGTTAATTACTAATATGAAATTTTAGGATCCAAATAAGATTTCCAGATCACAATATTTTAGAAAATGTACATTGACTTCACTACAGAATATTAACTGCTTGCTCCAGATTCTTTATAAACAGTACGAAGTTGCCCAGTGGAGATCTATATATAGTTACAATTAAAAGCGAACAGTTTTCAGTGTCAGTTCACAAGAACACACTTGTATGTGCTGATCACTACATACCTATTTGTCTCAGGGTTTTTGAACCTGAGTCCTGTGTTAATATATGTAGCAAGTCCTCTTCTTCCCATATTAGTTCTGCATGAGTAAGCTGCTATAGTGTAATCTTTTATCTATATCCACACCGATACTCCGCAAGTCACCATACGGTGCGTGGCGGAGGGTACGCTGTGCCACTACTTGTCATTTCCCCTCCTGTTCCAATCGCAAATAGAGCGAGGGAGAAAAGACTGTCTGTACACTTCCATATTAGCCCTAATTACTCGTATTTTATCTTCGTGATCCTCACCCGCAATGTATGTTGGCCGCAGTCAACTCTAAATTCCGCTTCTCTAAATTTTCTCAGTTAGTCTTCACCGAAAAGAATGTCGCCTTTCCTCCAGGGATTCCCATTCGAGTTCCCGAAGCATCTCTGTAACACTTGCGTATTGTTCGAGCCTACCGGTAACAAATGTAGCTGTCCGTCTCTAAACTTCTTCGATGTCTTCCTTCAACCCGACCTGGTACGGATCCCAGACGCTTGAAAGGTACTCAAGAATAGGTCGCACCAGCGTTCTATATGCAGTCTCCTTTACAGGTGAACCACCCTTTTCTAAAATTCATCCAATAAACTATAGCCGACCACTTTCCTTTCTACCACAGTTTTCACATTCTCGCTCCACGTCATATCGCTTTGCAGCGTTACGCCCAGATATTTAAACGATTTGATTGTGTCAAGTAGGACACTAGTAACACTGTATACGAACATCACAGGTTTGTCCTTTCTACCCATCCGGATTAGTTTACATTTTACCACATTTAGGGCCAGCTGCCGTTCATCATACCAACTGGAAATTTTGTCTAACAAGGCACGGCCAACCGATTCGGCTCAAATTTGGCAGGTCGCTTCTGTACAACCTAAAACGACGGAATCTAAGATGTTTTGGGTCGATACCCCCGCGTTTTTGTGAAAATCGCTCCTAAAGGTTATGACGAGCAATCGACTCAAAATTGAAGAGCGCGATAGATAATTGTAAGTAGAGCATTTTTCATCATCAGGTATGGGGTCCGAAAACGCATACTTTTCCAGAAATCGAGGTAAGAAACTTTTACAACTGCCACTTCTGTATCCACATGGTAAACGCTTTTCTCCGACAGCACCAAAAGTCGCCGGCACGGTAGCTCAGCGTGTTCGGTCAGAGGGTTAGCTGCCCTCTCTAATAAAAAACTGAGTTAACGGCTCAGCACTGAACTTGACCGGGTGTCATGGGACATCCGCACCGAACAAATGAATCGAACAAAACGAGAACAATAAAAAAAAATAGCGCAACGGCCAAGGTAACTGTCTGGGATTCGGAGAACCCGGGTTTGAATCTCGAAGAAACCTAGCGGATGTTCTTCTGTTCGTTTGTATTTTTCCGTATCTCAATTGATAGGGATAGGAGGGTTAATAAGGTAAGTAAATCAATACGGAGTGATAATATTAAGGTAGGCAAATAAATTTCTCAAACGCCGAGAAACAGAACTGCCTGATTCCGGTAGTGCGTTGATAATGCATCTGTCTTGCAACACTTTTGGAAACCAAAACACAGTGTCAGTAACTTCCCGCTTGCCATCGTCTGTGACAGGCTCCCAACTATACAGGGTATTACAAAAAGGTACGGCCAAACTTTCAGGAAACATTCCTCACACACAAATAAAGAAAAGATGTTATGTGGACATCTGTCCGGAAACGCTTAATTTCCATGTTAGAGCTCATTTTAGTTTCGTCCACCTACGCTCAATGGAGCACGTTATCATGATTTCATACGGGATACTCTACCTGTGCTGCTAGAACATGCGCCTTTACAAGTACGACACAACATGTGGTTCATGCACGATGGAGCTCCTGCACATTTCAGTCGAAGTGTTCGTACGCTTCTCAACAACAGATTCGGTGACGGATGGATTGGTAGAGGCGGTCCAATTCCATGGCCTCCACGCTCTCCTGACCTCAACCCTCTTGACTTTCAGTTATGGGGGCATTTGAAAGTTCTTCTCTACGCAACCCCGGTACCAAATGTAGAGATTCTTCGTGCTCGTATTGTGGACGGCTGTGATAGAATACGCCATTCTCCAGGGCTGCATAGCGGATCAGGGATTCCATGCGACGGAGGGTGGATGCATGTGTCCTCGCTAACGGAGGACATTATGAACATTTCCTGTAAGAAAGTGTTTGAAGTCACGCTGGTACGTTTTGTTCCTGTGTGTTTCCATTCCATGATTAATGTGATTTGAAGAGAAGTAACAAACTCAGCTTTAACATGGAAAGTAAGCGCCGGCCGCGGTGGTCTCGCGGTTAAGGCGCTCAGTCCGGAACCGCGCGGCTGTTACGGTCGCAGGTTCAAATCCTGCCTCGGGCATGGATGTGTGTGATGTCCTTAGGTTAGTTACGTTTAAGTAGTTCTAAGTTCTAGGGGACTGATGACCACAGAAGTTAAGTCCCATAGTGCTCAGAGCCATTTGAACCATTTGGAAAGTAAGCGTTTCCGGACACATGTCCACATAACATATTTTCTTTCTTTGTGTGTGAGGAATGTTTCCTGAAAGTTTGGCCGTACCTTTTTGTAACACCCTGTATATTAGAGCGCTAGTCGAAGGGTGTACATCATCCATTATTCAGATTATGCACCTGAAAGATATGACACAACAAACAATATCTATTTACTACGGCATAAACAGACGAGTTAATTACTACACACTGAATACAGTACTCGTCATATGTTACTTACGGAAGAACACTGTATTCATTCAGAAAACGTATTTCATTCGGCGCATTAACGATGGAAAAATCATGGTACATGTATCCACGAGGTTCGCGGCAGCCTAATGACGGAAAACAATTCTTTCCGATTGACTTCTATTAGGCTCGTGCTGGACAACTTCACTCTTCCAGGTGCACAACTATGATATGACGAAGAGGCAACCGGGACAACATAACGCTCCCCGCGTGCATTCTGTCCCGTGCATTCCGTCCCGTGCCTCGCTGTAAACAAGCGTCGAGCGGTTGGTTATCAGTGATCCCTCGTGAGAAATTCGCAGCACTCTTACTCGAAGTTGTTTTCATGTGACAAGGCTTAATACTTTACTAACTCGCGGCGTTTGGTAAATTAGTTTGCCTACCTTGTTATTATCATTCCTTATTGATTTACTTACCTTATTAAACCTCCTAATCACTACCAATTGAGATATGGAAAAATACAAACGAAAAGAATGACATCCGCTCGGTTTCTTCGAAATTCCAACCCGGGTTTTCCGATTGCCAGCCAGTTACCTTGGCCGCTACGCTATCGGCACTGTCGGCGAAAAACGTTTACCATGTGGCTACAGAAGCGGCAGTTGTAAAAGTTTCTTTCCTCGATTTCTGGAAAAGTTTGCGTTTGCGGGCCCCATACCTGTTGATGGAAAATGCTCTATTTACAATTATCTATCGATCCCTTCAATTTTGAGTCGATTGCTCGTCATATCCTTTAGGGGCGATTTTCTCAAAATTGCGGGGGTGTCGATCCAAAATATCTTAGAGCCCTTCATTTTAGGCTGTACACAAGCGACCTGCCAAATTTGAGCCGAATCGGTTGGTCGTGTCTGAGGCCTTCCCCTTGTAAGTCTTGTACCTTCCTAGAGTCACTCAACTTCGACACCTTACCGTACACCACGGCATCATCAGCAAGCAACAGTGGATTGCTGCCTACCTCGTCCGCCAATTCACTTATGTATACAGAGAACAACAGCGGTTCTGTCACATTTCCCTATGGAACTCCTGACGATACCCTTGTCGCTGCTGAACAGCCGCCGTTGAGGCCATTCTCATATCTGTGAACTTATTCCATATGCTTGTACCTTTGTTAACAGCCTGCAATGGGGCACCGTGTCAAATGCTTTTCGGAAATCTAGAAATTTGGAATCTGCCTGTGGCCTCTCATCCATAGTTTTCAGTATATCATACGAGGAAAGGGCAAGCTGAGTTACGCACGAGGGATGCTTTCTAAATCAATACTGATTTTGGACATAAGCTTCTTAGTCTCAAGAAAGCTTATTACATTTGGACTGAGAATATGTTCAAGAACTCTGCAGCAAATAGAAATTAGGGATATTTGTCTGTAATTTTGCGAGTCCGTTCTTTTTATCTTTCTTATATACTGGAATCACCTGCACTTTTTTCCAGTCGCTTGGGACTTTGTGCTGGGCGAAAAATTCACGATAAGGGGACAATCATGTTGAGTAGTCTTTGTAAAATCGATCTGGAATTCCATCTGGACCTGGTGATTGATTTGTTTTCAAATCTTTCAGTTGTTGCTCTACTCCAGATATGCTTAATTATATGTCGTCCGTACGGCAGTCTCTCCGATTGTCAAATGACGGTATGTTTTACTAGGCTCTGTGTGAACGATTGCCTGATCATGAAATTTAAATGTTACGTGGTGCTCAGAGAGGAAAAGGATTTCTCTCTAAACTATCAAAACAGACCAAAAGCTCTTATACCTTATTATTTAATCTTTTAATATTTTGATGAAATAAGCTAAACTTACTTTTCTGTACATTCTTAAGGAATCTGTAGGACTCTTCTATTATTTTGACTTCTTCCAAAATAGGGTACCTGAATCTTGATTCTAACCTAAAAAAATATGCTTCTGTGACTCCAGTAACCAATGGGTTCGTGCTATGTGTGGCCCCCGTATATTACCAGCAAGAAGCTCAGCCAACGTACCTTTCCCTTTCCTATTGAGGTGTAAGCCATGACTAGTACATCCCCAGCTGATAAGTCCAGCAACAGGCACTGCACTCATATGAGATATCGTTTCAGTCAGCAGCAGCCTGCTCAACTCAGTGTTCACGTGGCTCACATAAGTGTTAAGCAAGGACTGCTCACGGCACTGCAGGACCTCCACAGAACTCACATTTGTGTCTCTGTAGCTGCACTATTTCATTCACCTCACACACAACGCTGTATTTACAGTTCTTAGCCGGGCTGTTCCGTGCTCCAACTACTATAACAACCTGATCCTCTTTGCCGTAACTTTTACACCAGCTCCCTATATCCTCTCTCATCGCAGTGAGACTTTACAATGCTCGTGACCTTGTACACTGTTCCTAACTTCTCCTGCAGCATCTGGAACCCACCCCCCCCCCCCCTCCCCTCATGACTGCAACATAGTAGCAGCAAGACTCTTTTCTTCCCACTCTCTTTTGGTACCGACCTACACCGAGTTTCATTGCTATAAGTCTGCTGTACCTTACTGTGCCCTGCAGCTGAATGAGGCTGTTTCCCTTCTACTTTACGTAACACGTCAAATTCATTCGTTACTGCTAGCTCAAATGTAGGTGAAGTGGGAGAGCTGTTCCTCTTTCGCCCATTGCTCGTTACCTGCATCCAGTTCCCCAGATCTTTTTCCCCCTCAGCCTATTTAGTTCAGTGCAAGATAAATGAGAAAGGAGCGTTGCTCTTCGACTTCAAAGCGAATGTAAAAGTCCCACTTCGAAAGAAGGTAGTTTCTGGTAGGTGTGAATGTTGACGAATCATCATTTTAATAAATCATATTGCAAAATACTGACACGAAGTATTTACTGGTGAAACGAGAAATATGGTAGAAGCCGACCTTGGGAAATATCCACACGGCTTATCTTAGAAGATAAGTTGAAGAAAGGCGAGTGATCAGGAACTTTCTGGCACCACCTCTCCTCCCCTTCCCAGGCCAAACACTGGCAGTGAAAATTTTCCACCACAGGAATTCGAACCCTCTTATCTCAGAGTCGAGCGCCACTGCACAGGCGTGCTGTAGAGAACTCCGCTAAGGAAGCGATTTGTGCTAAGACCAAAACATTAATAGTACAGGTATCTGCTCTGTTTTCACACATGTTTTTATTAGTAGCATAGCAGAGGTTGAAAATACCGCTTCAGTTGTAAATTACTTTATTTTCACACGACCGGTTTGGGTCTGTTTCAAGTCCATCCTCAGGTGTGGTACTGGAAATAGAAAAAGACGGGAGATAATTTTCACACGTCGCAACACATGCAAAAAGCAAAAAACAATTTTTTTCTTTCCTAAAAAGTTTAAAAACTTTTAAAAAACATTTCGAAACCGCCGGTCGGGCTAGATGCTGTGAAACCTATGTCAATGCGCAAGTGGCACCAGATAGTACTACGGACAACTGCCTGGGTAGGGAATATATACAAACGATATCGCGACACTTAACGCCGTGCTGTGGTCCCCGAGCACCGCGTGTACAGGTCGCGGAGTGCTGCCTGCGAGCGCAGAACAGGGAGTAGCGGATGCAACGAGGAGGCAAATTGGTAAACCAGTGGCAAAAGTGCTGCCATTTGTTGACGGAGAGAAGAACACGGAACCACTAGCTCGGCTGTTCACAATTTCAATTTAGTGGTTTACATTTAAAATGAAGAATAACAAAAAAAATTACATAAAAATACACGATTTAAGTTAAATGTGCATTATGCGTAGTAAAGGAGCGTACTGAACAGGTCGGTCCAGAACTGTGGTAAAACTGAGTGGAAGGTGCGATAAAAAATTATTATATAAACCGTAAAGCGCAATGAAAGTTTCCTTTTACATGAGTGGCAAACAAGTTTTAAATGTGTGTTACGGCGTGTGAAAATTATCTCCCGTCTTTTGCTATTTCCAGTACGACACCCGAGGATGGGCTTATAACAGTCCGAAACTGGTCGTGTGAAAATAAAGGAATTTACAACTGAAGCGGTATTTTCAACCTCTGCTATAATGCTCAGTTCTTCTAACACGTTTGTTTATTAGTAGCATAATTGTGCTGAATTGTTTCTGCCCATGAGTAAGTTCGACGAAGATCTAACTATAGTTATAGTGCTACTAAGTGGTTCTTTATGTGTAGAAAAACGAGACACAGAGTAATGAATATTTAAAATGTTGGGCAAATTAACGTGACTCTGTTGTCAGATAATTATGAGACGAGCCCTAAACAATTTAGGTACTGTGAGAGTGTGCTTACAGTCAATCTGTTCGGTATATATTCATTGTGAACAATGTTTATTTGCAGATAAGTCATTTCCTACACATCATACGGATTCCCGAAACATTGTGCATGTTTTAAAAAAGTCATAACAGGAAGCAGTGCGACTAGTAGGGAAGACTGGGATACATTTACAAACATTTCTTTTCCATTTTTTAAAACTTTTCTTGTATCTTGTTTGGAATTGTTTAAGCTTATAACGTAGTTATTAACGTATAAACTGGCATATATACAACTAGCGCAACATAACGTTTAAGAGTGCGAAATAATTTTATATAGGTTCAAGTCGAGTGTTTGAACTCGCCTCTGTTATGAGACATTTTTACGCACTTATGGGGGCAGTACACGCCAGCCACAGAACACAATAATGAGTAAACAAACCATACTACAAAAATTTTCAAAATGCGTTTTATTGTCAGTAAATTACAGTCTTAAGGTGCGCTTACACGTGAGAAATTTTACTCTCAGTAGTGGTAAGTACACTGTCAATAGCAAAACTCGCAAGTTCAAAAGCTTCTGAGAATTCTCGCCGAAAGTAGAGCGAGAACTCTCAGAGAGATGTAGTGTTGCATTATTCTCACTGGTGTAAACGTTTTTCCCACGCTCTAGGTGAATATTCTCGTCACTTCAAGAAAGTTTGAATCTGCTGAAAGTAGAGTATGGCCCAGTCCGATAAACAGTGGACCCACGAGGTTGTGCAAACTCACTGAAGCATACGAATTAAATCCAATCCTCTGGGACACCCAGAACCCAGATTTTAAAAATACAATTAATAAGAATCTAGTGATGGAAAAATTTGCGACAGACTTCGATTAATACGAAATTAAACAATTTATGAAATCAGGTAAGTTTATTTCACAAACAATTTTACATTCTTTATCAACAACAGAAAATTGTCAACTCGTCGGTACCTAAATGTATTATAAATCTTTAATAACCATGTTTTCATTTTAATTACGGGCTTCTCAGTAGCATACAAAATGAAAAATAAAAAGAGCGGAAGCGGAACGGAAGATGTCAAAAAATGACCCAAGTTTTATGCATTAAGTTTTATTGTGCCTTCTCTAAACGCCACTGGTACACAATCAACTCTGGCACGTTTTCCGTCAGCTTTTTATTAGAACTGTTCATTTAACCGTTCAATGTGAACTGACGTATTACATCGTGATATGAGCTTACTGCCTAGCCAATTACCCTTGACTAGGAATGAAATAATTTAAAAATTCATTCCTCGCTTAGGCCAACGGCCTTGCCACAGTGGTGACACCGGTTCCCGTCAGATCACCGAAGTTAAGCGCTGTCGGGCTGAGCTAGAACTTGGGTGGGTGACCATCCAGTCTGCCGAGCGCTGCTGGCAAGCAGGGTGCACTCAGCCCTTGTGGAGCAAACTGAGGAGCTACTTCACTGAGAAGTAGCGGCTCCGGTCTCGTAAACTGACATACGTCCGGGAGAGCGGTGTGCTGACCACATGCCCCTCCATATCCGCATCCAGTGACGCCTCTGAGCTGAGGATGACACAGCGGCTGATCGGTTCCGTTGGGCCTTCATGGTCTGTTCGGGCGGAGTTTAGTTCAGTTTTTTTATTCCTCATTTTCTTTTGGAAGGCAAAAACTTTGTCTCTCCGGTCACCTGCTACAGAAAATAAAGTGTTGTTTACTTCTTCAATACGCCACTGCCAAGGTATTACAGTGCGTGTACATAAATCTTCTACATCTATCATTCCATTGCGTAAGTAGCGTTGCTCATTTTGGCCCACTAAAAATTTGGAAGCGCACATAACGCCAGTACGTCAGTTGTGGCTTCCGTTTTTAAAAGCGTGGGTGTTCTAAGATCCCAAAAGTGTTTTCAATAGTTCGATGTGCCTTGATAGACGAAATTTAAATATTTTATTGGGCGCTGGTTGGTCACGAAAATACATGATTTCATAGGAAATGCGTCATCAATAACAATGCAGTAAGGAACTGGCATTGCTCCCTGGTAGGGGCTGCGGTAATGGCAGAGGTAATTCTTTTTGTTATAGCTGGTTGTACAAACTACAGTTGGAAAACCACGTCTCCATCTGAGATTCGCCCATTACAACCGACATCTATGGAGGTAAACCCATAGTTTGCATCTACGACTCCTAATAAAACGAAACTATATGTCTCCTTGTAGTCACAAAATGTACTCCCGCTGTTATGAGAGGCTTGAATAACCATATACTGTCCATCGATGGCGCCGATGCAATGAGAGAAATTCCATCTTTTCTCAAAACATACTCGTGTGTAAAACCACTCATCTTTGGTTTGAAGGCCGGCCGAAGTGGCCGTGCGGTTATAGGCGCTGCAGTCTGGAACCGCAAGACCGCTACGGTCGCAGGTTCGAATCCTGCCTCGGGCATGGATGTTTGTGATGTCCTTAGGTTAGTTAAGTTTAACTAGTTCTAAGTTCTAGGGGACTAATGACCTCAGCAGTTGAGTCCCATAGTGCTCAGAGCCATTTTTTGGTTTGAAGAAACTGAAACAAATAAAACAAATAAAAACATTATGAATAATGAATATAAATAAGTAAATAAATGATATTTTCAGCATGGTAATAAACATTACTGTTCTTTAAAATGCACTAATATTGTATATCAAATTCTCAGACACCGACATCTTCCCATTGCGTTGATGAGGTGAACGGATTGCCAACGATAATGGAGAAGGCCATGAAGCAACTCAGATTGACGAAATGAACCGAAAGTCACTCGCAAACAAAACAAAAAGTATAAATGGAAGAAAATGGCAGTGCTATAAAAGCAGTACTAGAAATAATCGCCAAAACCACTGAAGAACACGACGAATTTGGAGAGTACGTTGCTTGTGAACTCCGTCTCTCAGATTGGAATATGTTAGGAGGAGACTGAAAACGGAAATAAGGAAATCAATATTGATTGCAGTTAAAGAAGAAAATGCAAATTCCATGTATTGTTTATCTGCCAGCAGCTCCAACGCTACCCCCGTCAACGCAACCCACTTTGCCGGAGCTCTGAATGCAAACAGTCGTTCATCAGCCAAAGAATTTGTCGAGTGGTTTGACTACGCTGTATTTCGTTTACTACGATTTGGCATTTTTAAAATTTGTTTTCTATTGTATTTACTTTGTGATATATTTACGATTATTTGTAATCTTTGTGGCAAAAAAAAAACCTAACTTCAAAGATACTTCGAAAATCAATAGCTACCTTCAGATACGTCTCTCTGAGAACGCAGAAAATTGAAGGCGCTGTTTCCGCTTATCTTACATACATAAGCGGAAGAGATACAGTAGACTGCCATAAGACTAACATGTAATAACACATGTTATACTTTTATAATATAAATTAATGCATTTCAGTTAAGGCTTTGCAAAATAAATACACTGATGCATTTCAAATATTTACTTGTTGCGGAAAATAGTGGGAAGATGTATGTATTGTAAGAAAAATTTATAAATTTCAAATATTTACCTGTTGCAAAAAATCGTAAGGCAGTCATCAGACGCTCACGAACCGATATTCTTTCTCTCATTGCAGGTTTTTTTTTTTTTTTTTTTTTAAATTATGCCCCCCCCCCACCCCTAATTCTACTAACAATTCAAATTCAACACTTGATTATCGGTAAAAATTCCTAATTTTCTAGGCGTGTTAGAGTTCCAGTTCGTAAACTAAAGCGTGGCATGCGCCTAAATTAGTCCTCCTTTGTATTCATGACTTGACCCATTGAATTTTTTTTCAATAAGCACAGAACTAATAACGCTGGTGCGACTGCCCTTTTTCATGTTAAATACATCTTGTAAACTTATAATCGCACTCAGAACTGACCGTGTGTGTATAAACTGTCTGAAGTGGACTAGCGAGTGTTTCCACGGAGAGTTTCTCTTCGCGAGTGAACCCAGGTGAATTTCACCCTATAGCACTAACCTGCTGTGACATAAGCTAATGTTACCCTGTAGGAGGATTTTGAGTTTTCCGCATTTGTGTTTAATGGATGAAGGTATCGAACTATAATTTTGAATAGAGTGCAACTAATAGAAAAACTAAGCAGACTTTAATTTTGGTGTAATGAAATTAGTAAAATTCATATACGAATGAAAAATGAACGGACGTCAGCCCAGTTAGGCACATTAAATGGGAAATATAAGTTTAAGAAAATTGAATATCAGTTATTGAAGATACTTTCATTAGTATTACCTTTGAATAGCACACAGGATACAAACGGACACAGGGCACTCTGAGCTGTGGGTAGCAGTAGTTACCAATAATGCACAAACCAGTAATTATAGAAAGCAAAATTGTACCAAACTCATAATAATAGCAGCTACAATCACTACCATTACGTGACTCAGCACTGAGATGTTACTGCAGGAAGTGCAGAACTAAAATTGGTCAGGAGGAGGTTCTGACTTAACTGACATATAAACATCACAAACAAAAATAAGTAATATCAAAATTACACTGTTTATACTCCCATTTATAAAAATGTATCATATTTCCGTAGTAGCAATAATATTTCAATTACTTTTCTAATATGAGAAGAATATGGTGGGGACCCATAAACTGATATTGTATCACTAGTCCAGCTCTATGATTATTTCAGTAGCAAAATTCTATTCAACCATATTTAATTCTTAGCTTCACTTGTAATAGTTTATGGTTTTACTCTTTTCAAGGCAAATTATTCAACACTGATGCTCAATTAACTTAAAAAATTCATTCATGATAGTAATGAAAACTAAATTAAGTTTCGAATGAGTATAACTTATTTGCCTTCTTTTCATCACCTGTGAAGAAGGTGTTTTGGACAGTAACATTTACACAGTCTGGCACTGAATTTTTGCAAAACGATACTTTGCAATAAACTGAAATTACTTTAGCAACGTTCTAACTAACTTCAACTCTTGCTAATCCTTGCACATTTGACCAGCATAAATAAATCACTAGTTCATTTAAAACAGGATACTCGGTTTTCTGAACACTTAGAAGGAGATCCTGCATAGGTTCATGATAAGGATAAAAGTTTGGGTTCTAAACACAAGTTTATAGCACTTGGATTATTATTAAAATCACTCACACAAATTAACTGCTCCATGCTCTGATACATATCAGTTTGCATGAAGTTGGTGGAGCAGTGGCGGCTAACTGTACTCACGGCTCTTAATGTTTGAATACTCCATACAATTTCTTCTTGGCGGCGGATTTTTCATGTGTTCCTTTTTCCCTACAGTACCATGTAATAGCAGAATCCACATCCGAGGCAAAATTCATTGCAAAGCGGCTTCCAATTGTCTCCCTTGGCACAGTTGATGTGTACCGTGCAACTGCTAGCCACTGACTAAGTATCGTTCCCACCAAGTAGCCGCCCAGTTCGACCGCCAAAACCACCTTTTACATCGCGCTGAGACACTTCCGTTGCGGAGGGACTTCCCTACGCCTTTTACATGTTACAAACATAAACGCCTTAAGCATGAACCAGCTTCCAATATACAAGGTTTTTCTTCTAAACATACACATATTCGCGGTGGTCTAGTGATTCTAGGCGCGCAGTCCGGAACCGCGGGACTGCTACTGTCGCAGGTTCGTATCCTGCCTCGGGTATGGATGTGTGTGATGTCCTTAGATTAGTTAGGTTTAAGTAGTTCTAAGTTCTAGGGGACTGATGACCACAGCAGTTAAGTCCCATAGTGCTCAGAGCCATTTGAACCATACACATATTATAAAATTTCATTATTTTAATAAATTGTTTTTCTTTGTATATATATATATATATATATATATATATATATATATATATATATATATATATATGCACACTTCGTAATTACATATACATGGTTATATAATATAAACCTCCCACTAATCGATATAAGTGTTACAACCCCGCCCCGTAAACTGTTCTGATAGTAACTATCGAGAGCCAGAGCTGCGAGCTACTCTCACGTGTAAATGCACCATCACTTACTTCGCTAAACACTAAAATTTTACTCGTAGTGAGCAGATTTTTTGGCGAACTTCCACCTGTTAACATAATAGGGTCTACATAGAAGTTTCATTGTTAATTAAACGCCTGTTCATCATCACTGCCTCAGTTGCAACTTAAGCACACACAGAATAATGTGTTTCCTGTGGCACAATCACAACGGCTCACATTTTACATCTAAGGCCGTGGACCCACTTCTGATTTCTTTTTTATTGGTAGTACCGTTATAAGCAGTAAACACAGACGTAATTTTCAGCCTCTTCACCTGACTGCTGCAGGTTATAAGAGGAAGGAAGGTGAACTAGATAGGACATTCATTAAGACTAGACTGCAGGAAGGAGGAGATAAAAGATAATAAACGCTGTAAAGGGAAGCAGAAATCACGGGGATCTGAAGAGGATGGGAGAAGACAGGAAAGCATGGAGAGTTGCCATGCAAAAATCTGCCTTTGAGCGTAACACTAATGATGAGTTCAGAAGTGGTCTGCCCTCACTCCTTGTTCCTGCATTTATCAATTTCTTGCACTTATCAGTCATTGATTACACAGAATTATTAATTTCTGCTAGAGATTCATTAGGTTCAAGTAGCCTTTTTAAGTAACCTCCTAAGTTCTGCAGAAACGATTATCATTTGAACCATGTTGGCCCTCGGGTTCAAGGTCAGCATCGATATGGCGGCGCAATACGCCTACCGGTAAAATGTGACTGTGGCTCTCTTTGTCGCTATAAACCGAAAGTAATGTGACTTGAGCACATGTGCAGTACGCCTGGCAGACGTTTCCGTGAACCGTATCGTCAGATCACTAATGCCGAAAGAAGGTGCATTATTGGCATGAGAGTATGTGATGCATCCACTCGGGAAACTGCAGCTCGTGTGGGACGAAGTGTTTCGGCAATGCAACTGGTGTGTGGAGAATGGTTGACGGAAGGCCGTTAAACAGGACGAACTGGGTTAGGTCGCACAAATCAGACTTCATCTCCCCCCCCCCCCTCCCTCCCTCCAACGAGAATATCGACACTTCATCCGAATGGGATTACAGGACAGATCTGCCTGCTTCTCGGATCTGGCGCAGCAGAGGAACAGTGAAACAGTGGAACACATCGTACACTATCAGGTGTGACAGTCCGACCCGGTTAATTCTGACATGTGTTATGTGTGCGCCGTCCTCTTCTCCACTTACCCCCTACGGATCTGCAGAAACATACTAGACGGCAATGGTATAAGGAACGTCGTCACCGGGGACAGGAATGGCATTAGATGGTGTTTTCGGACGAATCCAGGTTCCGTTTGTTTCAAAACGATGGCCTGATTTTTGTTCATCACAGACAGGGAGAGCGGATTTTTTACGTTACATTATATTTATCGTTTTCCATGGATCCCTTGGAGAGGAGTCTCTGGGACATGGAAAGAGTCAAAGTTTTTCTATTTTACTCAGATACATGGATATTGTACAATTCAAAAGCAGACAGAGTTACAGAGTTATGAGCTATAATACTTGTGAAGATATTCATCGATGGAGTAGGAGGAGTTGGCCAACAGGAAGTTCTTTAGTTCACTCTGAAACCGATCTTTATCACTTACAAGACCTTTTATATGTTCTGGTAAGTTATTGAATATATGAGTAGCCACGTATTTGATTCCTTTTTGTACTAATGTTAAGCTTTTATAGTCCTTGTACAGATTGTTTTTGGTTCTAGTGTTATAATCATGTTTTGCACTATTTTGTGTAAAAAGAGACATGTTGGAAATGACAAAGGACATCAATGAGTATATGTACTGAGAAGTAGTAGTTAGAATACCAAGTTTCTTAAAGAGGTCTCTGCATGTTGAACTAGGACTGAGACCAGATGCAATTCTGACTCGTTTCTGAATTTTGAAAATGTTTTCTCTGTGAGAGGAGCTTCCCCAAAAGATAATTCCATAACTCATTAGTGAAAGGAAGAAGGCCGAATAAGCGAATTTCTTCACTTTTATATACCTATTTCTGCTATCATGCGTACTGCAAATGTAGCTGAACTAAGGCGTTTCATTAAGTCTAGAGTGTGAGTTTACCAATTTAGGTTGTGGTCAATTTGTAGCCCTAAAAATTTGACACTGTCTACAGATTTAATTTCATTGTTTGAATACATTATACTTATAGGGTCAGGTATTCTTTGTGAGGTACTAAACTGTATGTACTTAGTCTTGTCCAAATTCAGTGACAATCCATTTGATGTGAACCAGCCACTGATACCTACAAATATTTCATTACCTGATTGCTCAGTGAGATCACAGGTACTGTATTTTATACCAATACTTGTATCACCTGCAAATAAGACAAAATTTTCATTTTGTGACACTGCATATGGAAGGTCATTAATATAATAGGAACAACAAGAGACCTAAAATAGAGCCCTGACACATCCCTTGTCTGATGGTTTCATATTTCGAATGACTACTGTTATGTGGTAAGCCTCATACAGACAAATACTGTTCCCTGTTAAAATATTCGAAGTGGTAATAACTTTTGATTTATTGATTCTAATATATCATCTGTAAAAGTGAAAACAGCTTGATCAGTTGACAATCCTTTCTAAAATCCAAACTGATTGTGAACGAGAAGATTTTTCTGTAATACATGTTTATAAAGTCTATTGTACATAACCCTTTCAAACACCTTTGAAAATATTGCGAATAATGAAATGGGACAGAAGTTTTCCACTGATATTTGTCTCCATATTTGTGTAATGGTTTGACAACAGCATATTTAAGCCTATCTGGAAAAGTACCAATGTGAAGGGATTCATTACATAAGTAACTCAGCATGTCCCAAAGTTCTGAGGAGCCACATTTAATTATGGTAGTGCTGATTTCATCATAACCACTGAAAGATTTGTTTTTAAGAGAGCTAATAATATTAGAAATCTCTTTTGGTGGTGTAGGATATAGTTGAATTTTGTCAAACTTCTGCCAAAATGCATTTCTTAAATATTTTAAGCTGTTTTCTGAGGAACTATGCGAACTTTAGTTGTGTGCTACTGAATGGAAAAAGTTATTGAAAGTGTCTGCAATTTTCGAGGTATCTCTAATTAACTCATTATTTACATTAAACGTAATTTCCTCATTTGCCTGATTAGTTTTTCCTGTTTCACTTTTTGCTATGTTCCATATAGTTTTTATCTTGTTATTAAAGGCATTTATTTTTTTCTCGAAAATAAGTGCTTTTTGAGGTTCTGATTACTTTGTTTGGAATTTTACAACATAATTTGTAATGTGATTTAGCTCTGTAGTAATCTTTTTCTCTTGACATTAAGTACAGTCTTCTTTTTGTTTTGCAAGATACTTTTATTTCATTTGTAATCCAAGGATTTAAAACATTTAATCTTTTTGCTTTGATTACTTTCTTAGGACAGCAGTTTTCATTGTGACCTATGACCATATTAGAGAAAGAGTTACATTTTTCATTTATCCTGGGTGAATTGTATACATCTTTCCAGTGTGCATTCCTCAAACAGTTTTTTATACCTTCATTTCCTGTTCCATTTATTATTTGTATAGTTTCCCACTTCCTGTTATTAGTTGAATCAGACCCCCACTATATTAAATGAAAGCAACTGTGCACCATGATCTGAAAGGCCATTAAATATTGGATTCGTACTGCGATTTGCTAGTGTGGTAGTATCTATGAAAATGTTACCTGTAGCAGCGCTGCTGGTGTCTGTAAACCTGGTTGGAAACTATACTAAGGGAGTGAGATTATAAGAGGTGGTGAGAGACTCTAGTATGGATCGTGAGTGACTATTCTCCAGAAAATTTAAATTGAAATCTCCACTTAGTATGACTTCATTATTTTCAGAAGTTAAGAAATTTAATACTGCATCAAGCTGTTTAGTGAATAGCTGGAAATTACCAGTTGGAGCCCTGTATATTGTGACTATAATTATTTTTCTTTTGTGTGTTTCTACTTGTGTGGCACATGCTTCAAAATGCTGATCGCTACAGTATTTAAAAATGTCCATGTTTTTATAATTGTAACCCTTTCTAATGTAAGTGGCCAATCCACCTTTCTCCATCTCTTTTCTACAATACTTTGAAGCTAAGGTATACCCTTCCATATAAAGTACTTCAATTTCACTACCTAAATGATTTTCAGAAATACAAATAATATCAACAGGAAGTATAGACTGTAGCTCATCTAAACAGATCTGAAATTCATTAATTTTGTTTTTTAAACCTTTGATATTGTGATGTAGTAAATTTACTGTTATTTTTTTTTTGTCTTCAGAAGTATTTTGCTTAACATTTTCAGGTACAGTTTTTTTTCAATATTGAATGTGTAGATAATGAGCTTAACCTTAAAATCACAGTGACTGCATTCGCAGAAAACAACCCAAAGCTTTATGGTGTATGGTGCAGCTCTGTGACCCATTGCTAACCATCAGAGATGAAATTTGGGACTAGGTGAATGGAGCATGGATTGCTATACCTCTGGACGTCATTCGAGTTGTATGCGTCGATGCCATCAAAATTTATCGGGGCCCGTGGCGGATCCTGTGTCTACTAGGCAACAGGACACGCACTGAACCGAGTTTATTGAAAAGCTAATCATTTCTGCAGAACATGCTAATGTAAATGTCCTATGCATATGAACGTCCTATCTCTAGTTCTTCGAGGTGTTCAGTTTTTTCTGAATGTGTTTTTATCTCTTCTCAATACTAGAACGCATGGTCCCTGGAAACTTCGATATTTGAGTAGCAACATTTATTCACCTTACACAAAGGGCGAAACATTCACTCCAGTGGTACCGTGGAAATTGTGAGAGCCCTAGTACTAATCTTCCATTATCGGTAGCGTTGTAGCAAGAATGGTTCCCGAGAAAAGTACTCTGCACAGACATACCTCGGTCTCTCCTCCTCATGATGCGAAGAATTATTAAGTGAGATTAGTGCTTTAGTTTCCCAAAGGGGATTGAAAATTAAAAATATTGCACCAGAAATTAGAAGTGAACATGTTTCGCTCCTAAAAATTTTCAGAGTTTAATTAATTTTCTGCATTTCACAGATCCAAATTCGTCATGTTTCACTTCGTAGTCAAAACTATTCACGGCAAACCAAAGGCTTCGATGCATGGGAGTAGCCTTAAGTAACGCATGGTGCACTGTGGTGCTGTGGTCGCGGTCGGTGATAGTGGGTGGTTGAGAGTGACAAAAATTTTAATGCTAACGTAACTAAGATTCGCCGCTGTCAACACAAATTTCGCAGTGTCATCTCTTCCTAGCGCGTCAAAAGTCTCAGGAAAAAAGGAACAAAGGAAAAGTTGCTCAAGGAAACTGTGATTCCGTCCCAATTCAACATTTAAGGGAGGAGTAATTAATATACACTCCTGGAAATGGAAAAAAGAACACATTGACACCGGTGTGTCAGACCCACCATACTTGCTCCGGACACTGCGAGAGGGCTGTACAAGCAATGATCACACGCACGGCACAGCGGACACACCAGGAACCGCGGTGTTGGCCGTCGAATGGCGCTAGCTGCGCAGCATTTGTGCACCGCCGCCGTCAGTGTCAGCCAGTTTGATGTGCCATACGGAGCTCCATCGCAGTCTTTAACACTGGTAGCGCGTGGACGTGAACCGTATGTGCAGTTGACGGACTTTGAGCGAGGGCGTATAGTGGGCATGCGGGAGGCCGGGTGGACGTACCGCCGAATTGCTCAACACGTGGGGCGTGAGGTCTCCACAGTACATCGATGTTGTCGCCAGTGGTCGGCGGAAGGTGCACGTGCCCGTCGACCTGGGACCGGACCGCAGCGACGCATGGATGCACGCCAAGACCGTAGGATCCTACGCAGTGCCGTAGGGGACCGCACCGCCACTTGCCAGCAAATTAGGGACACTGTTGCTCCTGGGGTATCGGCGAGGACCATTCGCAACCGTCTCCATGAAGCTGGGCTACGGTCCCGCACACCGTTAGGCCGTCTTCCGCTCACGCCCCAACATCGTGCAGCTCGCCTCCAGTGGTGTCGCGACAGGCGTGAATGCAGGGACGAATGGAGACGTGTCGTCTTCAGCGATGAGAGTCGCTTCGTCCTTGGTGCCAATGATGGTCGTATGCGTGTTTGGCGCCGTGCAGGTGAGCGCCACAATCAGGACTGCATACGACCGAGCCACACAGGGCCAACACCCGGCATCATGGTGTGGGGAGCGATCTCCTACACTGGCCGTACACCACTGGTGATTGTTGAGGGGACACTGAATAGTGGACGGTACATCCAAACCGTCATCGAATCCATCGTTCTACCATTCCTAGACCGGCAAGGGAACTTGCTGTTCCAACAGGACAATGCACGTCCGCATGTATCCCGTGCCACCCAACGTGCTCTAGAAGGTGTAAGTCAACTGCCCTGGCCAGTAAGATCTCCGGATCTGTCCCCCATTGAGCACGTTTGGAACTGGATGAAGCGTCGTCTCACGCGGTCTGCACGTCCAGCACGAACGCTGGTCCAACTGAGGCGCCAGGTGGAAATGGCATGGCAAGCCGTTCCACAGGACTACATCCAGCATCTCTACGATCGTCTCCATGGGAGAATAGCAGCCTGCATTGCTGCGAAAGGTGGATATACACTGTACTAGTGCCGACATTGTGCATGCTCTGCTGCCTGTGTCTATGTGCCTGTGGTTCTGTCAGTGTGATCATGTGATGTATCTGACCCCAGGAATGTGTCAATAAAGTTTCCCCTTCCTGGGACAATGAATTCACGGTGTTCTTATTTCAATTTCCAGGAGTGTATATGTGTAATAATGAAGAACATGAAAATATATTGGAGCAAAATGTCCAAATGTAAAAGCAACTTTTTGCGATCTCATATAGTGCCAAAAAGACAAAAGACGGCACGGAACAAAGAAACCGATCAACAAAGAGAAGCACGTCAAGCAGTGTTAGAACAAAATTTTCAACGAAAAAAAAGATAATTTAACAGAAGAGCAGAGTGACTATGTTAGGGAGACAGGTCGGAGAAGAAAGCAATCATATAGAAAAACAAGAAAAAGATCGGATGGCAATAAAAGTGATGAATATAATACAGAAATAATAAATAATATTCGCTTAAGGAATCAGGTAGCGGGACACTTATGGAAGACACCTTCAAATGTTGGATGCGCAAGGAGGCAAGGACGTCACTGTCTTAAAAATGAGGCATTCATTACGATCAAACTATAAAATGAACATCCAAGTATAGCAGTCTGGAGAATGAATAAAGCATGTAAATTTTGTAAGGCGAAAAAATTTAAAGGAGAAACAACATGTATACCTTGCGCAGACGGTAAAATATCATTTCCAGCACTGAAATTGCCTCCACCTGAATTCGTTGAGTATATGAAAGGCAAAACAGGGATATCGGAGGACTTTTTGAAAAAAAAAAAAAAAAAAATTAAAAGACGCTATAACGCATGCGGAGAACAACATCATTTGAAGCAACAACAATGACCGAGGAGGAAGGATTTAATATGGTATAAAGACTTTATGTGCAAGATATTTGCGCGCAAAAAAGAAACGAGAAAGTCTTTCGCTGATGTATTTTTGTCCGTTATTACATTTATAAAGCTACTGACTGAAAACTAAAACCCCAGCGAAGCGAGTTATTATCAGTTAGTATATTTAAAAAAAGATTCACCAATAGGATCAGACGTACTGAATACCCCCACCCCCACCCATCCAAAAAAAACGGTGGTTACACCTTATTTTCGTATAACAGAAAAAGCCACATAATGGTGCGCCACTTACAGACAAGCAAAATATCTTTGTGCTTTCCCCTTAAAAGCTTTAACCCAACCTCATTCCAGATATCGACAGCGAATTGTTCAGGCGCCTATGAAGCCCGTGTAGAAACCCCGTCGTACTTTTGGACAGGATCTGTCTGTACTGGCGATGAAATAACGTAGAAAATCTGTTGACCGATAACTGGGTAGATCTCACGCCACACCATACACATACGACTTTTTCGATCGACGATGTTTGTGACAAAAAGTCCTTTCCGTGAATCTGATTGCTTATTCCACACTCATTCCTACCTACGAATATAACTCTTTGCCCAAGCAAAGGAAGTCGGTAATAAATGGGAGGTTTCCCGACTTATTAATAAGGAAATATGCGTGCTGTTCAAGTGCTTCCATTATTTTATCCGCCCTCTGCAGTGTAACGCCGCCGAGGACAACTTTGTGCATACAGAATTCTGACAGCCCTGGTTTGTACGCCTGCGTATAAATTTGCATGATGCACGTCCACGCGCCATCAGAGGCCACGGTACATCTGAAATTCAAAATATCGGCACTTAGGAGCGTGCGAGGGACCTTCGAGGATGGGTCGTCGATGACTGAAGTAAGCTGTATCTTTTAATTGCAATTGGCCGCTCCGATAAAAGGTTTGTAATTCGAGAATAACTCGTTCCATTGATCCTTCCAGTCTAGCAGTGCCCAGTTCCAGTCTAGGAGACATTAGGTAGAGACGTTTGATAAATAAAGAAGGAAATAATCGGAGATCTATACAGGAATTATGACCATAAATAATGAAAACTGACACTGGTGAATATAAATGAGAATTGAAGCAAAAACTTTCTACGAATGTCACTCCAAAAGAAATGCACACTATTGTTGTAAAAATACAGTTTTCATTCTGCATGTGCTAAAGTTTCTCCCGCTTGTTTTCAAACTTAGTTCAACCTGTTCCCGTGAGTGGCGCCGTCACAGCATGTCTTCAGGATGGCTGCTACACTTGATGTTCGTCAGAAGCCACGTTCTGTCATAGAATTCCTGTGCTGTGAAAACGATAGAGTGGGAAACATCCACAAGAGGTTGAAAAAGGTGTATGGAGATGCTGCTGTCGATCGCAGTACAGTTAGTCGGTGGGCAAGCAGGTTACGTAATGAAAGCGGGCACGGCAATATTGAAGATTGTGTGTGTGTGTGTGTGTGTGTGTGTGTGTGTGTGTGTGTGTGTGAAATCTTATGGGACTTAACTGTTAAGGTCATCAGTCCCTAAGCTTACACACTACTTAACCTAAATTATCCTAAGGACAAACACACACACCGATGCCGGAGGGAGGACTCGAACCTCCGCCGGGATCAGCCGCTCAGTCCATGACTGCAGCGCCTTACAACCGCTCGGATAATCCTATTGAAGATTGACCTCGCAGCGGCAGGCCTCGTACTGCATACACTCCAGACAGTGTGCAGAGAGTTAACGAATTGGTGACTGCTGACAGACGCATCACAGTGAACGAATTGTCACGCTACTTTGGGATAGGGGAAGGAAGTGTTTGCAGAATACTGAAAGTGTTGGGGTTAAAAAAGGTTTGTGCCGGGTGGGTTTCCAGGATGTTGACAGTGGCTCACAAAGGAACAAGAAAAACGGTATGCAGCGAACTTTTGGAACAGTAGAAGAATGGTGGAGATGAATTTCTTGGAAGAATTGTGACAGGTGATGGAACATGGCTCCATCATTTTTCACCAGAGACGAAGAGGCAATCAGTGGAGTGGCATCATGCAAATTCACACAGGAAGAAAAAATTAAAAACCACACCTTCTGCTGGAAAAGTTATGGCTACGCTGTTTTTAGTTTCCGAAGGACTCTTGCTTGTGGACATCATGCCAAGTGGAACCACCATAAATTCTGACGCATATGTGATGACACTGAAGAAACTTCAAGCTCGACTTAGTCGTGTTCGACCACATCGATAAAAGCGGGATGTTTTGCTGTTGCGCGACAATGCACTGCCACATGTCAGTCAAAAAACAATGGAAGCGATCACAAAACTCGGATAGACAACACTGAAACACTCGCCTTACAGTCCTGACCTGGCTCCATGTGACTATCATCTCTTTGGGAAACTGAAAGACTCTTTTCGTGGAACAAGGTTTGAAGATGATGACTCCCTTGTGCACGCTGCCAAACAGTGGCTCCAATAGGTTGGTCCAGAATCTTACCGTGCGGGTATACAGGCGCTGGTTACAAGATGACGTAAGGCAGTTGAGAGGGATGGAAATTATGCGGAGAAATGAAAATATTGTTCCTAAAGGTTGTATCTACAGACTGTAAAACTTTCAAACATGTAGAATAAAAGATAGATTTAAAAAAAATAGTATGCATTGCTTTTGGAGTGACTCTCGTAGTAAACATGGGAGCGAAAACGAGCAATTTACTTGATGATTGCGAATGTGTGGCAACAACCAGCAGCTAACTTCAGTGAGGGTTGTTGTTCTACTTACTACAAATCCACGATCAGTCACATTAAGTTAGATGTCACCGTGCAATGGCCACTCACAGAGTGGGCAGAGGGGCCGCGGGAAACAGTGCTATCGTTGTCGTAATGCGGAAAAGGAGATATTTTGAAATTTGTGGTAAGATCCTATGGGACCAAACTGATGAAGTCATCGGTCTCTAAGCTTATACACTACTTAATCTAACTTAAAATGACGCGCTAAGGACAACACACACCCCCATGCCCGAGGGTGGACTCGAACATCCGTTGGAGGGAGCCGCGTGAACCGTGACACGGCGCCCAAGACCACGCGGCTACCCCGCGCGGCCGGAAACGGAGACATTTATCTGACATTGAGAAAGACGTGTTCACTGACTTTCGGGCCGACGGTGGAAACATTCCCGAAACGTCTAATTTTGTAAACTGTACAGGGACCGCCGTGATTAAAGTATTCTGTAATGGCAAAATGGCGCTGTCCAAAGCCGGCACCGAGGCAACTGTATTGCACCACAGGCCATAGATGACAGGCGTGAACGATGGCTGCAGAAGTGCGTATGGGCAACTGTTGAGAGACTGACAGCTCAAGTGAACCAAGTTGCTACCAACAGAGTCTCCTCGACGTATATTCAGCGGAGGTTGCAGCGTATGGACGTTTGCAGCAGGTGACTGGTTCATTTCCCATGCTGACTGCTGGTCATCGGCTACGAAGGCAGGAATTTGTACCCCACCACCGCAACTGGACCGTCCACTGAGTGATGACAGGTCGTCTTTTCCGGTGAATCGCGTTTTGTGCTCCATCGGACAGATGGCCGTTGGCGTGTACGGTTTGAAACGTCTGGAAGTAAACACCCTGAATCCTTTGTGGTACGGGGAACGTTTTCGTGGCGTTCTGTGGGTGATCTCATCATTTTGGAAGGCACAATGGATCAACACAAGTATACATCTATTTTCGGGACCATGTCACCTCTACAAGCAGTCCGTGTTTCCTGGGCATGGTGGCATCTACCAGCAGAACAATGCAACGTGACACACAGCTCGCAGTATACGTACGTGCTTCGAAGAGCACCAAGATGACCCTGCTGTTCTCCCCTGGCCAATAAACTCCTCGGATTTAAACACAATCGAGAATCTGTGGGAACGCCTCGATAGTTCGTGCCATGGATCCTCAACCGAGAAACCTAGCGCATTTGGCCACGGCACTGGAAATCGCTCCACATCCCTGTCGGTTCGTTCCAGAACCTCAATGACTCTTTTACTACATGTCTGGCAGCAGTCCGCGTTGCAAAAAGTACTTATTTAGGCTTCTGAGAAGTGACCACGTTAACGTGACTGGACAGTGTATGACAGAACTGTAAAGTGTTTGACTGAGTTCTCACGTAATTGGGCTTAAATTTCAGCTATTGCCCATGGTTGCGGAATGTGGTACATGTTTGATTGGGCACGGGCACATTTTGCTGCTGATGCGACACGCATTTTGATGACATAAAACGTGTCAATATGAGCCAAGATGGATAGCAGGGCCTATATCTCGGTCTTCACTTGACCTTAATCCGTAGGGATTTTCTTCCAGGAGTCATTTAAAAATAGAAGTGTTCAGAAATTACAAAGTATAAATTTCCGGACACATGTTTAGTGGATGTGTTTTTCTTGTTTTGATCTCTACACTCAAAACTACTTTTAACACATCGCACTTGTTTTCCCCCTTGTAGTCCCCAAGGTAACTAATCTTATGTTGGATACCTAAATTCAAGCGTGGCTTTGCACCTCTTACAGGTACCTCAATGATGGAAGTTCCAAAACTGGATCCACAGACGGAAAATTAACATGTGCAGTATAAGGTATTGCACAGTTGGTGATTAAATGTGTACGAGGTGGATGATATCACAGGCGCATCAGCAGAAAGAGTTGGAACACTGACTATGAGAAATTTTAGAAACTAATCAGCAGAGCGTGTTTCATATTTATTAATATAATGACCTGTTTTGACGGAATTACACCATTGTCACATCTAAAAAGCGGAAAGGATGGTGCATACGTTTCTTTGAATTTTAGATATGAGGACGGCCTAATTCGTCCGAAAGAGGTTACAACAATGAATTCGTGCTGTATCATGTTGCTCTGTTCGAAAAATTAAGTAGAAAATTTTATAAATAATAATCGGCTAAATATTTTGTGTAACGTTATGTCCAAAAGTATGGTATAAAAAATGAAACAGTGAAACATTAGACGCACCACATTACTTGTACATGCTTTCGATTATCATTCACAGGCGAGTGAAATATTTCTCTACTTTATTTCTTGTTTTAGACTTATCGTTTCACAAAATATGTGACCGATCAGTATTTGATCCGAAGAAAACCATTTTGCCAGTGAAATGTCACGCCAGTGTAAGTTTATTGCGCAAAGTAGCTAGTCCTTGATAAGATAAACTTTTTTGCATCCAAAAGGTCTTTCTAGAGGCTGCTGTTCTCGAAATGGAATAACTTTTTGTACTTTATTTGAAGGAAGCCATTTTAAGAAACGTACATTACACCAATGCACCTTTGTTTTAATAAAAATAACTGTGACTTGAACAGACGAACTTCTTGATACCTTATTTCCATTTCTAGCGTCTTTCGTTTTCGAAGTTTCCTCAATTTAGTATTCGATTCGATGGTTTTCTGTTTGATAGTTAAGTAATACATCAAAGTAACTTCTTATGTGCAAAATAGCTAGGCCCTGAAGAGGTGAATTTTTTACTCTTCATCTACATAGCCAGCAGCAGCTCCTAGATGAATATTTCAATTTTCCCTCAAATTACTAATTAAATTTTTCTTAACTGCCCTGACTAACTTCATAGAATTTAAATTTTTTTTGTGAAACTAGATCCCACGCTGGTCTATTTGATGCCCCATTTGTCTGTTTCTCTCGTTTCTACTGCCAATAAAATTCAAACAAAAATACTTCCACAAGTCACTAATGAATTTTTCCTTATATCCCCAAATTATTTTCAAGCAAATAAACTCGTTTTTCCAAAAGCAGACCTCATGATGATCAGTTTGAAACCCTTTTTGTCCATTTCCCAGTCTTCTTTTGTCTTTGAAAAATCGGACAAAAACCCATTGGCTAATTTATAGCAAATCTTTTTTTTCGCTTCACTCAAACATTTGACTAAAAAGATCATACGTTTTCCTGTGGCGACGCAACGTCGGTTTTTCAGTAATCTATGACAAATCTTTATGCAAGATTAATTAATGCCATCACTTCTACTGAATGCTGGCAAGAGGCGAATGAGAAACCCAAATCTTACAAAAAAACTCCACCAGATATGGTCCTTTTATTTCAGTTACTATTATTCGGTGCATTTCACACTCATATAAAACATGTTCAAAGACATTTATCGTCCTCGAATGTGAACATTAATTATTTTTAAAACGCGCTGTTGCAACTTCTGTCTCTAGCTTTTTCATCTGGGACACAGGTAAAACGCCGTGCTTTAGAACATGTTGACGCTTAAATATAACTTAAATGTTTATTCTGATCAGACAGAACATTATGACGACTGACCTTCTATCGATATAAACCCTACAAGGCGATAGCAGGGTCTAGGGGCAAGGAATGGCTGCCAGTCAGACACATGCATGGTGCACGTAGTGTCGGCTCTTTCACATCTATACTGGTAGAATTTTGCACAGAGCACAACATAATCATAACTAACACTTGGTTTAAGAATCATGAAAGAAGGTTGTATACATGGAAGAACCCTGGAGATACTAAAAGGTATCAGATAGATTATATAATGGTAAGACAGAGATTTAGGAACCAGGTTTTAAATTGTAAGACATTTCCAGGGGCAGATGTGGACTCTGACCACAATCTCTTGGTTATGACCTGTAGATTAAAACTGAAGAAACTGCAAAAAGGTGGGAATTTAAGGAGATGGGACCTGGATAAACTAAAAGAACCAGAGGTTGTACAGAGGTTCAGGGAGAGCATAAGGGAGCAATTGACAGGAATGGGGGAAATAAATACAGTAGAAGAAGAATGGGTAGCTTTGAGGGATGAAGTAGTGAAGGCAGCAGAGGATCAAGTAGGTAAAAAGACGAGGGCTAGTAGAAATCCTTGGGTAACAGAAGAAATATTGAATTTAATTGATGAAAGGAGAAAATATAAAAATGCAGTAAGTGAAACAGGCAAAAAGGAATACAAACGTCTCAAAAATGAGATCGATAGGAAGTGCAAAATGGCTAAGCAGGGATGGCTAGAGGACAAATGTAAGGATGTAGAGGCCTATCTCACTAGGGGTAAGATAGATACCGCCTACAGGAAAATTAAAGAGACCTTTGGAGATAAGAGAACGACTTGTATGAATATCAAGAGCTCAGATGGAAACCCAGTTCTAAGCAAAGAAGGGAAAGCAGAAAGGTGGAAGGAGTATATAGAGGGTCTATACAAGGGCGATGTACTTGAGGACAATATTATGGAAATGGAAGAGGATGTAGATGAAGATGAAATGGGAGATACGATACTGCGTGAAGAGTTTGACAGAGCACTGAAAGACCTGAGTCGAAACAGGGCCCCCGGAGTAGACAATATTCCATTGGAACTACTGACGGCCGTGGGAGAGCCAGTCCTGACAAAACTCTACCATCTGGTGAGCAAGATGTATGAAACAGGCGAAATACCCTCAGACTTCAAGAAGAATATAATAATTCCAATCCCAAAGAAAGCAGGTGTTGACAGATGTGAAAATTACCGAACTATCAGCTTAATAAGTCACAGCTGCAAAATACTAACACGAATTCTTTACAGACGAATGGAAAAACTAGTAGAAGCCAACCTCGGGGAGGATCAGTTTGGATTCCGTAGAAATACTGGAACACGTGAGGCAATACTGACCTTACGACTTATCTTAGAAGAAAGATTAAGGAAAGGCAAACCTACGTTTCTAGCGTTTGTAGACTTGGAGAAAGCTTTTGACAATGTTGACTGGAATACTCTCTTTCAAATTCTAAAGGTGGCAGGGGTAAAATACAGGGAGCGAAAGGCTATTTACAATTTGTACAGAAACCAGATGGCAGTTATAAGAGTCGAGGGACATGAAAGGGAAGCAGTGGTTGGAAAGGGAGTAAGACAGGGTTGTAGCCTCTCCCCGATGTTGTTCAATCTGTATATTGAGCAAGCAGTAAAGGAAACAAAAGAAAAATTCGGAGTAGGTATTAAAATTCATGGAGAAGAAATAAAAACTTTGAGGTTCGCCGATGACATTGTAATTCTGTCAGAGACAGCAAAGGACTTGGAAGAGCAGTTGAATGGAATGGACAGTGTCTTGAAAGGAGGATATAAGATGAACATCAACAAAAGCAAAACAAGGATAATGGAATGTAGTCTAATTAAGTCGGGTGATGCTGAGGGAATTAGATTAGGAAATGAGGCAGTTAAAGTAGTAAAGGAGTTTTGCTATTTGGGGAGCAAAATAACTGATGATGGTCGAAGTAGAGAGGATATAAAATGTAGGCTGGCAATGGCAAGGAAAGCGTTTCTGAAGAAGAGAAATTTGTTAACATCCAGTATTGATTTAAGTGTCAGGAAGTCATTTCTGAAAGTATTTGTATGGAGTGTAGCCATGTATGGAAGTGAAACATGGACGATAAATAGTTTGGACAAGAAGAGAATAGAAGCTTTCGAAATGAGGTGCTACAGAAGAATGCTGAAGATTAGATGGGTAGATCACGTAACTAATGAGGAAGTATTGAATAGGATTGGGGAGAAGAGAAGTTTGTGGCACAACTTGACCAGAAGAAGGGATCGGTTGGTAGGACATGTTCTGAGGCATCAAGGGATCACCAATTTAGTATTGGAGGGCAGCGTGGAGGGTAAAAATCGTAGAGGGAGACCAAGAGATGAATACACTAAGCAGATTCAGAAGGATGTAGGTTGCAGTAGGTACTGGGAGATGAAGAAGCTTGCACAGGATAGAGTAGCATGGAGAGCTGCATCAAACCAGTCTCAGGACTGAAGACCACAACAACAAACAACAACTGTGGGACGGAGACAAGATGGTAGTGGCTCCATTATGCTCTTGGGAACATTCTCGTGTAATTCGTGCAAGGCACCACGAAGAGTGTCGTACACTGGTTGCAGACCACTTACATGACATTTATGCAGGGCCGGCCAAAAATTCTGCACGCGTGCGGTGCTCCTGCGCATATTCAACTTCCGGGTCACAGCGTGCACGCCGCAGCCGTCAGCGTTCTTGTAGTGCATGTTTCAACGCACAGATGTCGCTTTATCCCCTTGCTGAGATACTCTGTACCGGCACATTCTAGTGCTCTTTCCACAGCTTGCAAGCCAACCGTGGGATGGTATTTCGCGTATTAAACATTTAAAATACTGTCATAGTCTACTCATTGAGACATCTACTTTTATGTTAACAGGTTAACCCAGTAAGACATGTAATACAGTTAACAACCGTGGGTTTTTATTATGGAAGCTTGACTGACGCCAGGTAAATACGCGTAATGTTTTTGAGCTAGTATTTAAGAAAGTGAGCACTTAGCGACTTATTCATGATTTGCAAGGTTTCCTATGACTAATTCTCGGCGCCCTCAGTTACACCCATATAATTTCTCTCTCACTGGCCTTTGAACAGAATGATAACCGCAGACCTCTCGATGATCACCTGTTATTTCAATACCATTATTGCTATATCTTTCATCAGTTCCGTCTGAAATATGCATAATAACCGACAGTTAGATGAATGTTATGTTTTATCGACTTCAGCACATTAAAAAAAATTTAAAAAAAATAAAAAACCTAGATGTAAGTACACATTGAAACAATCGGTTTAATGACCAATTTTCCTCTTGCTTGTACCACACAAACAGGGAAGTGGAGCCGCCGCCGTTCATTTAGGACACATGTCTAATAACAGACGTCGCTGTGGCACACGTGCGCACATGTGCAGCACTTCCGCACGTCTGCACACTGTGCAGCGTTTGGCCGGCCCTGCATTTATGTTTATCGACGGCAATGGTATTCTTCAACAAGACCATGTTGCATGTCACAAGGCCAGGAGTGTGATGGGTATTAGGTGACTTATGTGTGAAGGTGTTGTGCCAGCTCCCTCCAGCGACCTACCAAGGCGTCACTGCTTCCATACCATGACGCGTCGCTGCTGTTATAGGTGTCAAAAGTGGACGTACTGGCTATTAGGTAGAGAAACGTAAGGTTCTGGCTGATCAGTGTATATGTCATTATCAGAGGGCACAGAAGAAGAAGGTAATGGCCAGTATCGACAGAACTATATACTTATATGGATAAGTTGTCTGTTTTTTCATACATGTTCTTCTTCTGTGCGGTAATCGCCGGTATCGACAGAACTATATACTTATATGGATATGGTGTCTGTTCTTTCGGACATTTTCTTCTTCTGTGCGGATGCACACATATTCCCCGAACTCTTATGTGACTTGATAAGAATGTTTTCCACGAGTAATAAGTGTGTTGGGATGAGACACTACGAGTATAGTGTGTGGACATCCAGAATGTGGGTCTCGCTGGAGGCGTGCGCGAGTTAGTCCTTGCAGTCGCACTATCCTCTGTGCCCTCGGTGGCTCAGATGGAGAGAGCCATGGTTGGCCATGGTTGGCTTGCATGCTGTGGAAAGAGCACTAGAATGTGCCGGTACAGAGTATCTCAGCAAGGGGATAAAGCGACATCTGTGCGTAGAAACATGCACTACAGGAACGCTAACGGCTGCGGCGTGCACGCTGTGACCCGGAAGTTGCACATGCGCAGGAGCACCGCACGCGTGCAGAATGTTTGGCCGGCCCTGCATAAATGTCATGTAAGTGGTCTGCAACCAGTGTACGACACTCTTCGTGGTGCCTTGCACGAATTACACTAGAATGTTCCCAAGAGCATAATGGAGCCACTACCAGCTTGTCTCCGTCCCACAGTATAGATGTGAAAGAGCCGACACTACGTGCACCATGCATGTGTCTGACTGACAGCCATTCCTTGCCCCTAGACACTGCTATCGCCTTGTAGGGTTTATATCGATAGAAGGTCAGTCGTCATAATGTTCCGTCTGATCAGTATAAACATGTAAGTTATATTTAAGCGCCAACATGTTCTAAAGCACGGCGTTTTACCTGTGTCCCAGATGAAAAGCTAGAGACAGAAGTTGCAACAGCGCGTTTTAAAAATAATTAATGTTCACATTCGAGGACGATAAATGTCTTTGAACATGTTTTATATGACTGTGAAATTCACCGGTTCCGGGCACACATTTTCACCTGTCCCCGTTGATATATATCAATGCCCGTCAGCAGCTGAAGGTATTAAATTCATTCTAATTTCGTTCTAGACGGCTGCAGGTCTTCAACGGTGTCTGTTCTTTCGGACATGTTCGAAAGAACAGACACCATATCCATTTAAGTATATAGCATTGTGCTCTGTCGTCAGATCTGGCACAGTTCACCGCCTATTCTGTTTTACAGTGCAGGCAAGTCTCTGATCTTCGCATTTTCTGTCGTGGCGTCGACGTCCACGACCTTGTCGCCTACTCTTTGCTTCACTGCCCATCATCCAGTTTCCATAGCTGATCGAGACAGCAGCGCACCGAACAGCTGACCAGCTTTGCCATTTCCGAGACGAACGTTCCAATGTGCCGTGTCTTAACAGCCTGCCCTTTTATCAGAGTCGCTTATCTCAATTAATTCCATAGCTGACGGGTAGTGCGACATTCGCTCTTGCGCCAGTTATACACTGATGAGCCAAAGCATTATCACCACCTGCTTAATTTCTTGTTTGTCCGTCTTTGGAACGAAATACGTCACTGAGTCTGCGTGTCAGGGATCCGACAGTTTGTTGGTTGGTTTGTGGAGGTATGTCGGGTTAAAGGACTACGCACAGGTCATGTAATTCGCGTAAATAACGGGCGGGTGATTTGCGTACGCGGTGATAGCGCCCGATAAAGACCCAGATGGGTTGCATAGAATTTAAATCATGGGATTTTACTCGCCACACCAACGTGAGTTCGCTACAATGCTCCTCAACCCACGTAGCACGACACGGACAATTGTACTGCTGAAAGACGACATCGCAGTCAGGGAAGACATCAAGCAGCTGTCAGTGTCTCTTCCATTACTACCACAGGTCCCTTGGTAGCGCAAGAGAATGTCTTCCATAGCATAATACTTGTAACCTCCCCCTCACTTATCGACCTTAATGACAGTGAAAAATTAAACCGCGTGTACCTAATGGAAATTTGGGAAAAACAAATCGTCACCGAAGTTAATCTGTCGGTAAAGAGGGAGGAAAGGGCTACATCTAAATGAAAGGAAAAATGCAAATGAAACTGGTGGAAATTAATTTTGAAAAGGGGTAAAGTTAATAAAGAAAGTAAATGTGCGGCCGTTACGTCAACAATTAACTAGCGGTAATTAAATATTTGAGATTTGAGTGAAATTACGGTCGCCAGTCCTAAGGACAATTACTATAGTAAATGAAAAAGACAGGTTATTACACATATAATTAGCACTAGAAGCGTGGCAACTGAAGGTTGACACGTGTAGTGTGAAAACTGAAAGTTTGTCAGAAGTAATAAATTTCGCTACACTCTGACTTAATTTAGCAAAAGAATTAATAAAACCGGAAAATTGAAAGTTAATTTAGTGACTGAGATTAATAGTGAACTTTGTTTCTGAAGCATATCGAAATTCAGTAAAATACAGTTAGTCTTGGTATACCTCAACAATCATTTCAAAAGCTACTTGAATCTACGCATTTGAGAAATATGAGATTTAACTTTGAACTTGAATTAAATGATTCTGAACAATTAACAATAGTAAAATTTAGTACATACCAAGCTGAGCTGCAGTCACAGGTAAGCTAAAATACGGTAACAAAACTCGCACTCTTAATTTGTGCTTGTGTAATATAAATATTGTAGCCAGCTATGAATACCTTAACTGAACTTTGAAATTAAAGCAGTGAAATCGAATGATGCTGGCGTCTGAATTTCAACGACACTCGGGTTCATTCCGGAAAAGGAAGGGACCCTGCTTGGTAATGCAATTGGGACAATGAGCAACAAACGTTCATGCTACGTTGCTGTCATTTAGTTATGAAAATGGATCAGTTTGAAAAGCTGAGGTCTGCCGTACAATTCTAAAACTTTACGAGCTTCCAGTCTTCCTTGTTGCTTGATTGAAGGTTTGAAGCCGTCGATCGAGAAGGTGGCGACAGTCACTCATTGTCGGCCGTCGCTGTTGCAGATGCTGGATGTTGGCGCGCCTTCTTGTCGATACGGTCTCCAGCCGAAACGGGATGTGCGCCAGCTAACGCTTCCCGTCCGCGACACCATGTCAGAGGCTAACATAGCAAGTCGAGCGGAATTACATGCTGCCAAACCCCGAAAGCGCGGCAACTCGCGGGAGCGTCACACAACACACCTGTTCCACTGCACTATTCCAGCCAGACTCCTCCTCCTCTGCCCGCGCTCCACGCGACTGAGTTAACACTACCAAAGATCCTAAACACTTTGGTTCTCCACACGACCTATCGATGTATTCGTTCGATAGCATAGTTTTCCCTAGGCCAGACCCAGCGTATAAATACAAACAATATTCACAAAACAAACCAACATAAATGCATAAATATATATATATATACAAACAGTAAAACAATTACAATATATAAAGAGACAGAAATGTCATATCTTCAGGTGACAAAATAAGGAAAAATCTATAGTACAACAGATGGAAATAGAAGGACATGCATTTCCGGCGTTACATACTGCTCCCAACAGCCTGCTTCCATGGCGACTCGATGACGGCGTGTGTGAGACAACCAGCGACTAGTGTTGCAAAAATGTGACTCACCCAAAGAGCCGAGACGTTTCGACTGATTGACGATCGAATCCCGATGGCCCCGTGCCCACTATCGGGTCAACATATGAACACATAGGACTGGTCTGCTGCGGAGCTCCATGAATAACAATGTACGATGAACGGTGTGCTCAGAAACACTTGTGCGTACACCAGCATTTTCTGTTTTGGCAGAGATGCTACAGATCACCATCTAACCTACTCTACAGAGCAGACAAGCCGTCGAATCCCATATCCTGTGAAGAGTCGTGAACGTCCAACCATTTAGGTCCTAGTAGTAGTTTTAATGTCCATCGACCTCTTTCCGTAGATGCTCATGACAGCAGCATGTAAACTTTTGGCCAGCTTCCCTATTTTGAGGTACTTGCTCACAGGATCTGCGTAATAGTAATCTGCCCATTGTGAAAGTTTCTTATCTCAACAGATTCCGCTTTTTCAGCCCATATCCTCGCAACGGTGAACCCTCGTCCGTGTCTGCTGCGCTTGCATACTTTTGCTATCACGTCACGTGCCTGCAACGCCACCAGGACGCATCCAATGTCACGGTGGGCGGTCGTCAAAATGTTTTGGCCTATCAGAATATATTTTCCTCATTTCGTTAGAGATTCAAACTGCTCTAAGGACTATGGGACTTAACATATGTCATCAGTCCCCTAGACTTAGAACTACTTAAACCTAACTAACCTTAGGACATCACACACATCCATGCCCGAGGCAGGATTCGAACCTGCGACCGTAGGAGCAGCACGGTTCCAGACTGAAGCGCCTAGAAGCGCTCGGCCACAGTGGCTCTTATTCCGTCACGTGTCCACAATGGCGCCAGGCGCCGTTCTGTCTCCGTAAGTGCTGTGATAGTAATGTTTTGGCTCGCCAGTATACTGTCATATTGGTTACCGTTATCATACAAGTAGTCCACAGTTCATTTTGCCAGTTTTATATTAGAAACGCAAACAAAAAATCAGCTGTGTTCGCAGTGAAGTATCGAACAATTTCATTTCCGTGTATTCGTGAAAACACCTTTGAAATTATGAAACAGATGTACAAAGAAATATGCATTATGTACAAATGTGTAAGCACAGTATCCAAATTAAGAAACATGATCGCGGAAAGTTCTCTGTATGTTGAGTGCAGCTGCTTCAGGTGTCGACAACGCCATTCTGTAAATGTCTCTATGGCAACGCCTCTTTATAGCTCTATAGACGGCTGTCATTTTAGCCTACAGCCGTTTGCGCTTCGCAGTTAAAAGCTGTCAAAAGCGGTGCCAGGTGTCAGGGATTTCCGTAAGCTATTTCGACTGTAGAAGTGACTTAGTAGTAAGGAGTAAATGCATTAAAACTTCATGCATGATGCGGCAATTTTTCACGCACGTCAGTGTCTATGACGTCTCGTACATGTTGTATTCGTGTAAGTATATTCACCGGCATATGCGGATACCGTTAGCGAAATATGTTGGGAATAGAGTTAGTAGCAAAGAAGTAATAAAGTTAAACGTCATGCACAATGCCGCAATTTTCCATGCATGTGTGTTTATGATGTCATACCTCCAGAACTCTGATAGGTAGGTAGTTCTTATCTCCAGAGCGATTGTTGCCTCACAGTAAGGGATATGTGTAGCCGGTTTGGTTGAAATCGATCCAATAGCTTAGGAGGAGATGTGAAACACACACACACACACACACACACACACACACACACACACACAGACACACATACGTACAGTTTTAGAATACGTTTTGAACTAGATGATTACGTAGCATTTTCCCTTAATAACAAAGTAGTGTGGGTTTACTGCTCCCTAGTTCTTTCACTCAATAATACAAAAAAAGGTACTGCCTCTCGTTTTCACGGCGTGTTACTATGATCTGTTATCAGGTGATACCTGCTCTCTTGCCATTACATATTTTTAATCGTCAGGTATGGCATACATCCAATTAATGTATGTACCCTAACACCATTGAGAAAAGTAAACAAGTCTGAATTATTATGACTATGAATCGAAACAAATGGCGTAACGCTGCGCTTCCTATCAGCCTTACTTTCTATTCCGTATTGAATCCTTGCTGCACCGTGGTCAAAAGACAGTAACATTGGCTATAGACTGGGAGGAGATTTTTATGTCTTCCGTTTCTCTTCTTCATTGATGAAACCAAGTCTCAAATCAAGTTCACCCGAAATCTGTATTTACATTTCTCCTTTAAGTTATCCTGCCTTACGACTCGCAATATTATTTATTTAGTTATTTATAAGCCTAATGTGAGCAGGCTCTTTCGGGAGATCTGGTCGAGAGCGAGTTTATCTCTCAAATTTTCTGGAGAGGAAGAAGCCATCAGGGGATTACGAAAGATTTCATTTCCTGTGGATCTACTTTGAGACTCCAGCCTCGCGGCTTCGTACCCATTATGCATCCCAGCGTTGTTAGTCTTTATTGAGGGGACCAGTCTTGAAGAAGCGGTGTAGCCGGGAGAAGGGACCGTGGAGAGGGGAAGGGCGAGGCGGCAGTGATAATCACTATACTGTCAACACTACCATACGCTAGATGCGTTTTAGTTACTAATTATATGTGATTGGTTTCGTATTCCGTATGCTTGAATTTTGCAAAACTTATCCGTGCCAGACAATTGCATATGAAAGTCATGCAGGAAAGTTTCAGTATATCTCAATGACTGATTGTTAACTTATGGACATCATGCCAAGAATTTATTACTAAATACATAAACTCTATGACACTTTCCCCCAACACTGCACTTCTAATATGCAATCCTAAAGTCATAATACCCTTTCCTCACTGACGTAATTCCCCACAGGAGCAGCTACCACGTGGAAAAAACCACCGGAATTTCAAGAAATTTTATCTCTTAAATGAGACCTTTTAGTGTACATCAGAGGTGGCTAACTTTTTAGTATCTGCAGGACACACTCTCGAAACCTGATACACATATCAGTTACACAAGTTTCCAATTTAATATTTTAAAAGTTCTGCATGCAAATTAGAAAAAATATCGCAATGTACCTTTTTTATTAGTAACATTTTTAGAAATTAATTTAAAAAAAGGAAGGTCTGTAGCAATTAAATTAGAAAAGAATATGAATGTTTTTAAAGGGGAATAATAAATGAAAGCAACACATGTAGAGCTTTATAGGTATGGATAAGACGTAATTTACATGTATAGGTCAGTATTACAGCATTTTTACAAAAAAAGAATGCAAAATAATACACTGGAGAGAAAGAGAGTAAGTATGTTTGTATTGCGCAGGAAGTCGATTTTTGGTCGCGTTAGTCTCGAAATACTGTGAGGGCCGTTCAAAAAGTGTCCATTAGAAGGCCCTTTAGTCCATAATCGCTATGCCAAACGGGAGAATCACTGTGATCATTTAGGCAATCACGAGACTGAAGATACCCTTTTGGTAACATACTGTATCCTGCTGCGTGAAGAAGTCCGAAACTGCCCTCTGAACATCCTCGTTCACAGGAGTCGTCGACCCTTGAAGACCTTTTTTAAGGGACCGAAGGCATCATAGTCGCATGGAAAGAGATCAAAACTATAGGGTGAGTCCTCGAGTGTCTCACAATATGGGGACGTGCGTTATCATTAAGCATCAGTACCGCGTATCACAGCTTTCCCAGACTAATTCGTAATGATGGTTTTCGATAGATATGCTACCCGACAGACATTCTTGGTTCTCCTAGGGATGTATACCGGTGTTTGCCATTCGATAGCTAAGAACAGAATAACAGCACCTTGGTCCTGTTTGGACGCATTTTTAATAACGTTGCCATAGTTCTGGAATCCGCACTTATAGCATGCACGTCGAAAAGGAGCGAATGCCGCACTAATCCCTTGCCTACTCATATTGGCGTATCGGAGTCGTGCTACTGCATGGGGCTTAATTAAAAAGAATGGACTAATATTAATGAATAAATGCAATAATTTTAGTAGCTGTGTGACCGGTTATGAAGTCTCGTAACCGGTAGGCCCTGACTAGTATTAGCACGCAATGTGACTGCATAAAATAAAAATAAAGAATGACAATGAATTTCCATTGACACAATTGATTAATTAAGTCCCCTGCAATATAAAAGCTACGAAACAACAAAGCACAAGTGTAACTGTTCTGTGTGTGGAAGTGTGACTCAACGTACATGTATCTGGCTCGGTTCTTTCTCAATACGACAAAATATTTTAAACACCATTTATAATGAACTAATTGAAAAACCAGAAATACTATAATTGCACATAGAAACCAGTATTACAAGTCTAATAAATGAACACGAGCCAGATGCTTTGTTGACTGCTCCTGTGAGCAAGAGACATTGTCATTAAAGAAAACTGAAATACCTTTTTACCTCATTATATATTGACGAAAATTTTCCATTACACCAGCATCATAAATCAAAAGCCCATCCCCTTTCTCAGATATATTCTGACAATTGCAACTTCTTCCATCTATACATTACACCAACCGAACAGCGTCTACTCTCTCATGCAACAGAACAACAACTGCCCTTGACATCCTCTGAACTACTACTGCCCAATGGAGGCGGTGGAATAATAATCTTTGGCGCAATCTCTGGCGCTGTGACTCAGAGTAGCCACCTTTCACTACGTTGCATGTTCGATGCAGCAGCGGCATCAAACGAAAGAAAAGTTTATGCATCTTCAGAATTGAGGGTGTTAGGGATGCAAGTGGAGATATTGTGATCATTGGTACTTTAATATGTACCCACTTCAGAGTGTTTGTTGTTTTTTTTCTTCTGTGTCTAACAGTCTTCCGGTAAACGTGCAACGTAATTTACTAGCTGATGTTTTCCACGGCAATCACTGCACCACTATGTGGACTATGCCCGTCGGTGTGGACAAACCATTTTGAGTCCACGAGACCTCATTTCAACACCTGATCTCCTGCCCAGGGAAAAGCAAGCAGTAATGGGCTGCTCTTGCCACATGTACCTGGAGGTAATAATCAGCCTAAAAACTTACTACTGATTATAGCTATCATTATTAGTCTACAAATGACGTAAATATTGGTGTAATGTTGTTCAGCACACTGTCCTCTGTCACCAACAATAATACTCGTACGTATACCCCTAACACCCAGCATATAAAAGAAACACAGAGGACAAGTAATGCGCACTGAAAATAGTTCATAAAAATGTATGCGGTTCCTTCTAAAAATTTCATGATGTTTTAAAACATGATAATGTGTCAATGATGCACAGATGAAAGAGCTTTCTCTCTAGAAATTTTAATGTCGTGGACTCATCTCATCTTCCTCAACGAAACAAAGTATAAAAGTCGACAAAATCACGAGGTGTGTACATTGGAACATGCAGACCATGGAGGAACTATCGTGTTTTCTTTCTGACGGATTGTTCCGAACTATTTTTGTTTTTGAAAAAAACACCTAAGAGACCACTGGTAGGTTTTATTGTCTGTATCAGTCCAGCATGCACGAAAATGTTTTGCGAGTTGCATGGGACCATCAGGCTACTGGCTGTCGACCACTGGTGTTGACGTTGTAGTGCTCCTGTGTAATGAGACAGCGGGCTGCATGGAGGGAGGGGAACGCATTTCCTCCTAGACAAAGACGCTCTGGGTGAGCGTGAACGCTGTTTTAGATTCCAGACAGGATGAACCAGAGGCCCTTTACCCATACAGCACATGCTACGTGCACTGCAGTGCCTGGTGGAGAACAGTAACATTGCCCATTTATTTAGGGAAGAAATGAAACATTTGCTGTTTTGAATTAAAGTCCCCCACCACGTTTTTCCGAAGACTAATCTCAGCAACTACAGCAGCGATTTTGATACGGTTTGATATCGATTTCAACCAAACTTGATACATATATACCTCACTGTCAGCGGACAATCGCTGTGGCGATATGACGCCATAAATATTAGGCCATTAAGCGCAAGGCCAGACGCCGCGTGGTACAGACGTGGACGCACGGCTATAAACAGATACATATTGACGCATATACACTACTGGCCATTAAAATTGCTACGCCAAGAACAAATATATTATGGACAAATATATTATACTAGAGCTGACATGTGATTATATTTTCACGAAATTTGGGTGCATAGATCCTGAGAAATCAGTACCCAGAACAACCACCTCTGGCCGTAATAACGGACTGGATAGGCCTGGGCATTGAGTCAAACAGAGCTTGGATGGCGTGTACAGGTACAGCTGCCCATGCAGCTTCAACACGATACCACAGTTCATCAAGAGTACTGACTGGCGCATTGTGACGAGCCAGTTGCTCGGCCACCATTGACCAGATGTTATCAATTGGTGAGAGATCTGGAGAATGTGCTGGCCAGGGAACCAGTCGAACATTTTCTGTATCCAGAAATGCCCGTACAGGACCTGCAACATGCGGCCGTGCATTATCCTGCTGTATGTAGGGTTTCGCAGGGATCGAATGAAGGGTAGAGCCACGGGTCGTAACACATCTGAAATGTAACGTCCCTGTTCAAAGTACCGTCAATGCGAACAAGAGGTGACCGAGATGTGTAACCAATGTCACCCCATACCATCACGCCTCGTGATACGCCAGTATGACGCTGACGAATACTCGCTTCCAATGTGCGTTCACCGCGATGTCGCCAAACACGGATGCTACCATCATGATGCTGTAAATAGAACCTGGATTCATCCGAAAAAATGTTTTGCCATTCGTGCACCCAGGTTCGTCGTTGAGTACACCATCTCAGGCGCTCCTGTCTGTGATGCAGCGTCAAGGGTAACCGCAGCCATGGTCTCCGAGCTGATAGTCCATGCTGCTGTAAACGTCGTCGAACTGTTCGTGCAGATGGTTGATATCTTGCAAACGTCCCCATCTGTTGACTCAGGGATCGAGACGTGGCTGCACGATCCGTTACAGCCATGAGGATAAGATGCCTGACACCTCGACTGCTAGTGAAACGAGGCCGTTGGGATCCAGCACGGCGTTCCGTATTACCCTCCTGAACCCACCGATTCCATATTCTGCTAACAGTTATTGGATCTCGACCAACGCGAGCAGCAATGTCGAGATACGATAAACCGCAATCGCGATAGGCTGCAATCCGACCTTTATCAAAGTCGGAAACGGGATGGTACGCATTTCTCCTCCTTACACGAGCCATCGCAACAATTTTTCACCAGGCTACGCCGGTCAACTAATGTTTGTGTATGACAAATCGTTTGGAAACTTTCCTCATGTCAGCACGCTGTAGGGGTCGCCACCGGCGCCTACCTTGTGTGATTGCTCTGAAAAGCTAATCATTTGCATATCACAGCATCTTCTTTCGCGTCTGTAGCACGTCATCATCGTGGTGTAGCAATTTTAATAGCCAGTAGTACATATATATATATATATATATATATATATATATATATATATATATATATATATATACATATATATATATATACACCAGGGTTGTCGATAAAGTAAGTTCCGATCGGTCGCTAAATGGAAACCACAGTGAAAATCAGAAGCATTGTATTTGCAAGAGTTAGCTACTCCTTCCAGATACTTCTCTACACATTCGCCGTTCCTACTTACACATTTGTCGTAGCGCTGCGCTGTGCCAACTTTCCAACACTCTCGTCACAGAAGGTAGCGACCAGTGCTTTCCGCCAATTCTCTACGCTGGCTTACAGCTCGTTGTCTGTGCCAAAATGTTGTCTTCATAGCCAGCGGTTCATGTGAGGAGAGATGAAACTCGGACGGGCTGTATTATGGCTAATAAAACATTACCAATTGAAAACGATGCAGGAGCATCTGCATTGCAACTGCAGAATGGTCTTCAAGAAGAAAACGCACGACAGTTATGTTATGTTGGCTGCATAGCTCAGGCGAAATTTCTCACCAGGCCCTCGTACTTGGTGGGAGACACTATTGTTCTTTATACGCTTTATATGCTCCCTGTGTGCTCAGAAGTAAAAAGAACGACGTAACGCGATTGACGGGCATACTAGAGGCACTGCCGAACACACCTGTGCCAAACTTCATCAGATTTTCACTGTGGTTTCCATTTCGCGACCGATCGGAACTTACCTTCTGGACAGACTATATATATATAAGAACTACGAGCTGATCACTTACAGAGGAGGCATTATCTGGCAGGAAAATAGTAAAAAGCGACCACAACACCAGAGCCTGGCTAGAATCTATGCATCCATAAATATTATATCGAAGTACCCCGCTGCGTTTCTTTCTATCTGAAAATTACTCTCAAGAACTAGTGTAGGGAATTTGATACTAATCATCTTGTGTTTTGCAGTTCTTCTTCTTATGTCCGTGCTTGCTTCGAGAATCCCGAAATTGAGACTGTTTTCACTAAAAGTTTAATTTACAAGGAAGGTTCACATATACAGTTTATTACTGCAATGCCAAACAAGTCGCACTGTCATAGGTAAATGGTGATACCTGAACAAAGACAGTGCGGGACACTAGTTATAAAATAAAAATTGGAAGGCTTTTTTGGCCAGTTGTCAAGATGCTGTGTGTCGATTCTCGATTCAGGATATTCGGGCGACGGTCGCTGCTTTTACTGGCCATCCGCCACCACGAGAATCAAATATTCACCCTCCATTGCCGCCACAATTAATGGATGGTGAATCGTTGATAGTGCTAGCTATCCGTGGTGGTGAAAAGTCAGAAAAATCATTAAACGGCTGTCGGTCATAGGTGCAGAGACGAACGCCAACAGTCAACACGTTAAAATAATTATGCCATTTCTGGTTATGTGGCCATGATTCTGCAGTAACTTGAAATCAGTGGATATAATAATTACTGACATAAAATTTAGTGTATTTTCGAACGTTCCAAGAATATTCTCCTTACAATTTTAATTTCTTAAGCCACATTTCAGGTACTGTATTAAAAATTATCATAAGAGTTTTATTTCCATGTTCTGTTCGACTCTTGGCTACTGTGCATTATTACGAACTTGTGCCACAGTACTGTCCGTAGAGACTGGCTGCTGTGCATTGTTAACATAAATTGCGTTAAGTCATAAACTCCGTTAAACTTGATTTTCTCCCGGTCTATAAAATCTTTAAATGCGGGAATGGAGCCGGGTGACGCCTTTAAAGACGTTGCTCGGCTGTATTCCCGTAAGTTTTTGTGCATGAATTTCGTCGTTATACCATCACACGAAACGACGCAGTCTGCTACGTTATACACCTTGACAACCAAGGTACTCCCAGAGTCGTTTGTGTTAACTTAAGTGTTACTCCAGCTCACTTAGTGCTGTTTATACGGTCCTGTTTTGCGTTCCTTTCGCTAAATTTTAGTTCAGCAACAGTACGATTTTATAGTACATTTTTCCACCTTGTTTCTCTAAACTTTTCGTGCATGCTCTAATACTTAACTACTTCAGATATGCCAGCGTGCTCATTCCTTCCCACTGAACGTCACAGTGTTAGATTCTCAGCTTCCACTGTTCCAATGTTGAGCACAACGTAGATACAGATTCACCAACAATTGTCTCGCGTCATTTAATGCGAGGCATAGTACGAGGCGTATTTGGAAAATAATGTACGATTAGGTGCGAAATGGAAACCACAGTGAAAGTCCGACTGAACTTTGCACAGATGTGTTGGACAGTGTCTTTAGTGCGCCTATCGATCGCTTCACATCGCTATTTTCAGTTCAGAGCCCAAAGTGACGGCGCATAAATGCCTAAAACAACAGTGTCTCCCGCCAAGTATGTGGACATGGTGAGAGATTTCTCCTGAACCTATGCAGCCCTCATAACATAAATGTTATGCGTTTCTTTCTTCAAGACAATTTTCAGCCACATTCTGCAGGGGCAATGAAGACGCTCCTGCAGCGTTTTCGATGGGACAGGACGTAATTGGCTAACTCCGTTGTTCATCAATGCTCACATGAACCGCTGGCTACGAAGACTACATTTTGGTACAAACAACGAGAGGCAGACCAGCGTAGAGAATTGGCGGAAAGCACAGGCGGCTGCTTTCTGCGGAGAGGGTACTGTAAAGGTTGTACAACGCCACGACAAATGTCGAAGTCGGAGCGGCGACTATGTAGAGAGGTAGCCTGGTGTGGCTAACTGTTGCAAATAAAAAACTTTTGATTTTCGCTGTGTCGTTCATTTCGCGCCCGATTGGACCTTGCTTTCCGAACAGCCCTTGTATCATGGAGCGTCTCGCAAAATTTTGTTTTCTCCAGAGATCTTAACTTGCTAAGTTTTTTAATACGACGCATTCTACTTCTTAACGTTATCTATAGTAATTTCTATACAGTTCCAAAAGCTGTTTTTGCAAGCATCTTTCATTTTTAATTGTTAGTAATTCGAGCAACCGTAAAAAAAACTGAGAAAGTTGTTAAGTGGTAGGTCTGGTCGTTATTATAGTGAATTCTTCGAGGTTTAAGTTCATTTATTATTTATTTGACTTTGCTTCATTCTTGAAAATTACAAAAATTCACAAATGAGAAATGCTAACCATCTCTGTTATCCAGCTACCTCGCCTTATGTTGTGATAGATCGATTTAATCTCAGTTTGCTACACACATGAATGGTTAGGACTTGACAAAGTACAACATCCAGCTGAGAACTATAATGGAACTGGATTCCCCTTTATTGGATATGTGATATGTGTGTGAAATCTTATGGGACTTAACTGTTAAGGTCATCAGTCCCTAAGCTTACACACTACTTAAACTAAATTATCCTAAGGACAAACACACACACCCATGCCCGAGGGAGGACTCAAACCTTCGCCGGGACCAGCAGCACAGTCCATGACTGCAGCGCCATAGACCGCTCGGCTAATCACGCGCGGCCCCTTTATTGGAATCATCCATGCAATGTACATGATGGTGCAATCTGTATGAGGTGAAATTTTATATCTAATGAAAAGACAACCGTAGCGGTCTTAGGTGGGCTCCACAAAAAAGTTCCCAGGTAGCCAGAAAACGATATCGGCTTCATTTTGTTGCTGTTGTGGTTTTCAGTCCAGAGACTGGTTTAGTGTAGCTCTCCATGCTATTTTATCCTGAGCAAGCCTCTTCATCTCCGAATAACTACTGCAACCTACATACTTCTCAATCTGCTTAATGTGTTAATCTCTTGGTCTCCCTTTACGATTTTTACAATTAACACTTCCCTCGAATACTTAATTGGTGATCCCTTGATGCCTCAGAATGTGTCTCAGCAACCGGTCCCTTCTTGTAGTCAAGTTGTGCCACAAATTCCTCTTCTTCACAACTGTATTCAGTACCTCCTCAGTAGTACGTGATCTACCCATCTAATCTTCAGCATTCTTATGTAGCACCACATTTCGAAAGCTTCTATTCTCTTCTTGTCTTACGTAGTTGTCGTCCATGTTTCACTTCCATACGTGGTTGCACTCCATACAAATACTTTCAGAAACGACTTCCCGACACTTAAATCTATACTCGATGTTAGCACATTTCTCTTCTTCAGAAACGCTTTCCTCAGTTCCATTTTAACATACATAAGTGTCTTGTTTCACATAAAATGCAGTAATGTCACTCATTGTTTGAATACAAAACATAAAGTTCTGAAATTATATGAATAGTCTCTTGAGCTATGGCAAACTGACAAATCTAAAGTTTCACGTCCGTTACAGACAACTATCACTGCTGAGCGAGACTACAATAAATTCAAAGTACAAACATACCAAAGTGGATTACTGTCGATCATTCACAAGCACTGAGCTCAGTGAGTCGGCGGATAACCAGTTCTTGCACCTGAGTCCGTAGAGGCCAGTTCAAAGATCCGAAGCCTTGTTGCTGACTGATGGCTGCCCATTGACATGACGAAGGCATGTAGCCCTGGATGAGGCAGACGCTGGAATTTGCTTGCTCAGAGCTTGGGTGGCCTAAATAACGCATGGGTAGATAATCTGGCAGGGCCTAAGTTTTTTGGTTGGTTGGTCGATTTGGGGGAGGGGACCCTAAGCTTACACACTACTTAATTTAACTTAAACTAATTTACGATAAGGACAACACACACACACACCCATGCCCGAGGGAGGACTCGAACCTCCGACAGGGCAGCCACGCGAACAGTGACAAGAGCCCCGTAGGGCGCGCGGCTACCCCGAGGACATCGGTCCATCGGATAAGGGAAAGATAAGGAAGGAAGTCAGCCGTGCCCTTTCAAAGAAATCAGCCCGGCATTTGCCTGAAGCGGTTTATGGAAATCACGGAAAACCTAAATCAGGATGGCCGGAAGCAGATTTGAACGGCCTACTTGCTGGCACGTCATACACGGGAAGCAAGAAGAGCTGTGTCCTCCACACCTCGTGGTTGTAGCACCGATGCTGCCTGTAGGCGAAGGGAGAGCTGTTTGTTGTCGCAGAAGCTGCCCTTGAAAACTACAAGTTTGTGTTGTTCTCCTCTGAGTTGTTAGTGAGTGCTCCCGGAAGATGCGTTGACTGTAGGCCAGTGCTTCGGCAACCCGCAGAACTTGCATGTTATGTTGGTAGACAGTCCTTCCTGAAACAGCATGAAAGAGGTGCCTGGTTGAGTGTAATAGGATTTTGCCAGGATTCCTAATTCCTCAAGGCAATAACAAAAGGTTATGATTGCTTCACGACAACTTTTTGTCGTAAATGTTGATACTCACGAGGGCGGATCGGTAACACTGCCTTCATAAAATTATCTCAAGAAGTAAAAGCATAATTATAACCTTCCAAAAGCAAGTATCCTCTTTCACTACATCAAGTGGAATTTTATTTCGTATTTAGCAGCAAGATACGATGCTTCCTTTACTACAAGAAACGATATTCAACTACTCTTTCGTACGGGCAGTGGTCAGAACGGATCTTGAAATGTAACGCCCTGACCTTTAGGAGAAATTTAGCAAAACAGCAGTACGAAGGCAAAGCGAGTTCCGTGACGACTACATGAAAACCAGATTCTTTTATATGTTACTTGTTGTTCTCACGAAGGCCATGACAGGTTCTCTGCAATTTCATGTATTGTATCTACGGTTTTGTTGGGGTTGTAAGTCATTAAAAAGGAAATTTTCAACATTAGTTTATTACAGCAGACCTCAATATTCACCGCAAGCGGGACAAGATTAGCATACCGCAATTTAAAATTATATCTGTATGAACACCTATTTAAGCAGTCAAGTCTCTGAGTAAGGAATCCAGTGGGAGGAAGGGAATAATGACGGAGTTTGACCGTCACTACGAGAATACCATGTCAGTGGTTACAAAGTGATAGGGGAGGATTAACATGCAGTCGCCATTGAAGATGGATAAACTGGGAAGTAGCTCGGTACATTGAAGGAAGAGTGGCATATTAGGTAAATTACTGGAGCATTCATCACACGCTCTGCAACTTTCTACAGTGTACATGATGGGTTCTTCAGCCACGTATAGTTATTGTTCTGTTAAGCACTATTAAAACTATCACTCGCCGCATGATCTTAAAAACAGCAACAGTAACACGATCGTGTCTTGATGAAGAATTAACGATTCCAAAAGTATTCATTTCACTTGTGGAATATTGAACCATACAACTCGCCGAAGGCGAAACAAATCCATGAAAAATGGATGAATTTACTTAACGTGCCTCTTGGCTGTCAAGTGCCTCCACGAGCGTGAGACCTAACTAACGGATAAAGCTGGGATGCTGAGTCCAACACAACGCAACATTCGATGAATTTATCACGCAGAAGGATAAAAAAAGGGGTGATAATACATAGGAGAACAAGAAAGCACTGATCCTTTAAATTTACGGAAGTTCTAATTTCATATACGTAGCACGACTTGCAGTTACTCTGTGTCCACTAGGAACACACGCTTACATATCGACAGCAGGAACCCAACTCCGCTACCAAAGTCTACTTCTGTCCCTTGTTCAATGTGGAAACCCCATTTTTTCGGGCGGAAAGTGGCGCTCGCCGTTCTGGCCAATGAGACAGCTTCAAATAGCCGCGTGAACTACATGCTGTTCCGGCAGATAGCCCGAATTCAGCAGCATAGCTCGTTGTTCGCCAAAATTTCGGCAGAGGCACATCCTTACATTACCTAAAATGCAGGAGAGGCAAAGTTTTAGAGGTCGGTGCTCCTACCTGGGAGAATAAAGAAAGCGACTTCTTTAGTCCATTCAGGGCATTCAAACAAACAAGCCATTTTTTCAAGTTAAACAGTCTAGGTGGGAGAAGGAGTCAGATTTCGCTACTCAATAGAGACTGCAGTTTTTAAGAAATTAAAAGAGAAATACCTTGCTCTCATCCTATTTCAAGTACCAGTGTACTTATAGATGTAGAAAATTAAGGACCAACAGTTCATGACAAAAATAAAGATACCCTTGCAAGATTAAATATTACAAAAGTATGAAATGAGTGCAGAAAGCGCAAGCCTTTCCAACTTCCTTCCCCGAACCTCCCCAGCCATTCCCCAGAGGAATTGACCATTTCAACATCCTGGAGTCCAGGTGAGTTGACGGCATCCTTTGAAAGTGGCGACGCTGCACCCTCGCTGTCGATGTCCATAGCAATGGAAACAGTAGTCCCAGCTGTCTCCATGTCCTGGATGCTGGCATCGTGCTGACCAGAGGGTTCCAACTACTGAATTGGGTGCTGCTGCGGCAGTGGATGGACCCGCTCAGCACCCAGATGTTGGATCCCTGGAACTGGCGGAATTGTTGGAAGAATGTACCTGCAGGTTCGTGCTGGTCTGGCAGCCAGACACCAACCATGGCCTGACCTAGAAAGCGGGCGACTCAGGCCAGGACCTCCCGATGCGTTCCCCATGGTACAACCGTCATCCCCATTTGGTTGAGTAGGTGATACAAATGTGGCAGCAGCCCTGGTACAAGCTTGCTGCGGGCCACTGGTGTGACTATGGAGAGATTGAGCATCAACGAGGCATCTACAGCGTTACCAACGCTATAGGTTCACTACATTGGGAAGCCACCCATCCGGAGCACATGTTGGGTCAGCAGGTAGCTCATATGGTGCAGCCGCGAAGAAGTGCTTTGTTGAGGAGCGATCCAGAGTGTCACATATATGCCGGCCTTCTGTGACCGAGCGGTTCTAGGCGCTTCAGTCCGGAACCGCGCTGCTGCTACGGTCGCAGGTTCGAATCCTGCCTCGGGCATGGATGTGTGTGATGTCCTTAGGTTAGTTAGGTTTAAGCAGTTCTAAGTCTAGGGGCCCCCTCCATGAACCATGGACCTTGCCTTTGGTGGGGAGGCTTGCGTGCCTCAGCGATACAGATGGCCGTACCGTAGGTGCAACCACAACGGAGGGGTATCTGTTGAGAGGCCAGACAAACGTGTGGTTCCTGAAAAGGGGCAGCAGCCTTTTCAGTAGTTGCAGGGACAACAGTCTGGATGATTGACTGATCTGGCCCTGTAACAATAACCAAAACGGCCTTGCTGTTGTGGTACTGCGAACGGCTGAAAGCAAGGGGAAACTACAGCCGTAATTTTTCCCGAGGGCATGCAGCTTTACTGTATGGTTAAATGATGATGGCGTCCTCTTGGGTAAAATATTCCGGAGGTAAAATAGTCCCCCATTCGGATCTCCGGGCGGGGACTACTCAAGAGGACGTCGTTATCAGGAGAAAGAAAACTGGCGTTCTATGGATCGGAGCGTGGAATGTCAGAGCCCTTAATCGGGCAGGTAGGTTAGAAAATTTAAAAAGGGAAATGGTTGGATTAAAGTTAGATATGGTGGGAATTAGTGAAGTTCGGTGGCAGAAGGAACAAGACTTTTGGTCAGGTGAATACAGGGTTATAAATACAAAATCAAATAGGGGTAATGCAGGAGTAGGTTTAATAATGAATAAAAAAATAGGAGTGCGGGTAAGCTACTACAAACAGCACAGTGAACGCATTATTGTGGCCAAGATAGACGCGAAGCCCACGCCTACTACAGTAGTGCAAGTTTATATGCCAACTAGCTCCGCAGATGATGAAGAAATTGATGAAATATATGATGAGATAAAAGAAATTATTCAGGTAGTGAAGAGGGACGAAAATTTAATAGTCATGGGTGACTGGAATTCGACAGTAGGAAAAGGGAGAGAAAGAAACATAGTAGGTGAATATGGATTGGGGGTAAGAAATGAAAGAGGAAGCCGTCTGGTAGAATTTTGCACAGAGCATAACTTAATCATAGCTAACACTTGGTTCAAGAATCAAAAAAGAAGGCTGTATACATGGAAGAATCCTGGCGACACTAAAACGTATCAGATAGATTATATAATGGTAAGACAGAGATTTAGGAACCAGATTTTAAATTGTAAGACATTTACAGGGGCAGATGTGGATTCTGACCACAATCTATTGGTTATGAACTGTAGATTAAAACTGAAGAAACTGCAAAAAGGTGGGAATTTAAGGAGATGGGACCTGCATAAACTGAAAGAACCAGAGGTTGTACAGAGTTTCAGGGAGAGCATAAGGAAACAATTGACAGCAGTGGGGGAAAGAAGTACAGTAGAAGAAGAATGGGTAGCTCTGAGGGATGAAATAGTGAAGGCAGCAAAGGATCAAGTAGGTAAAAAGATGAGGGCTAGTAGAACTCCTTGGGTAACAGAAGAAATACTGAATTTAATTGATGAAAGGAGAAAATATAAAAATGCAGTAAATGAAGCAGGCAAAAAGGAATACAAACGTCTAAAAATGAGATTGACAGGAAGTGCTAAATGGGTAAGCAGGGATGGCTAGAGGACAAATGTAAGGATGTAGAGGCTTATCTAACTAGGGGTGAGATAGATATTGCGTACAGGAAAATTAAAGAGACCTTTGGAGAAAAGAGAACCACTTGCATGAATATCAAGATCTCAGATGGAAACCCAGTTCTAAGCAAATAAGGGAAAGCAGAAAGGTGGTGGGAGTATATGGAGGGTCTATACAAGGGCGATATACTTGTGGACAATATTATGGACATGGAAGAGAATGTAGATGAAGATGAAATGAGAGATACGATACTGCGTGAAGAGATTGAAAGAGCACTGAAAGACCTAAGAAGGTCTCGGGAGTAGACAACATTCCATTAGAACTACTGACGGCCTTGGGAGAGCCAGTCCTGACAAAACTCTACCATCTGGTGAGCAAGATGTATGAGACAGGCGAAATTCCCTCAGACTTCAAGAAGAATATAATAATTCCAATCCCAAAGAAAGCAGGTCTTGACAGATGTGAAAATTACCGAACAATGAGTTTAATTAGTCACAGCTGCAAAATACTAACACGAAATCATTACAGACGAATGGAAAAACTGGTAGAAGCCGACCTCGGGGAAGATCAGTTTGGATTCCGTAGAAATATTGGAACTCGTGAGGCAATACTGACCTTACGACTTATCTTAGAAGAAAGATTAAGGAAAGGCAAACCTACGTTTCTAGCATTTGTAGGCTTAGAGAAAGCTTTTGACAATGTTGAGTGGAATACCCTCTTTCAAATTCTAAAGGTGGCAAGGGTAAAATACAGGGAGCGAAAGGCTATTTACAATTTGTACAGAAACCAGATGGCAGTTATAAGAGTCGAGGGGCATGAAAGGGAAGCAGTGGTTGGGAAGGGAGTGAGACAGGGTTGTAGCCTCTCCCCAATGTTATTCAATCTGTATATTGAGCAAGCAGTAAAGGAAAGAAAAGAAAAATTCGGAGTGGTATTAAAATCCATGGTGAAGAAATAAAAACTTTGAGGTTCGCCGATGACATTGTAATTCTGTCAGAGACAGCAAAGGACTTGGAAGAGCAGTTGAACGGAATGGACTGTGTCTTGAAAGGAGGATATAAGATCAACATAAACAAAAGCAAAACGAGGATAATGGAATGTAGTCGAATTAAGTCGGGCGATTCTGAGGGAATTAGATCAGGAAATGAGACACATAAAGTAGTAAAGAAGTTTTGGTATTTGGGGAGCAAAATAACTGATGATGGTCGAAGTAGAGAAGATATAAAATGTAGACTGGGAATGGCAAGGAAAGCGTTTCTGAATAAGAAAAATTTGTTATCATCGAGTATGGATTTAAGTGTCAGGAAGTCGTTTCTGAAAGTATTCCTATGGAGTGTAGCCATGTATGGAAGTGAAACATGGACGATAAGTTGTTTGAATAGGAAGAGAATAGAAGCTTTCGAAATGTGGTGCTACAGAAGAATTCTGAAGATTAGATGGGTAGATCACATAACTAATGAGGAGGTATTGAATAGAATTGGGGAGGAGTTTGTGGCATAACTTGACGAGAAGAAGGGACCGGTTGGTAGGGCATATTCTGAGGCATCAAGAGATCACCAATTTGGTATTGTAGGGCAGCGTGGAGGGTAAAAATGGTAGAGGGAGACCAAGAGATGAATACACAAAGGAGATTCAGAAGGATGTAGGTTGCAGTAGGTACTGGGATATGAAGAAACTTGCACAGGATAGAGTAGCATGGAGAGCTGCATCAACCAGTCTCAGGACTGAAGACCACAACAACAACAACAAGTCTAGGGACTGATGACCTCAGATGTTAAGTCCCATAGTGCTTGGAGCCATTTGAACCATTTTTGTCACATATGCAGCGTGTCAATAATTAAAGTTTTAAAAAAAAATGCTTTAGAAACAGATTTGTACAGCATATTGTTGACGCAGAGGGAAACGTTATGGAACAAAAAACAGACAAAAAATAACGAAAATTTCAGCAATAGATGCCGCTGTAGTAGTCTTAACATAAACTGGATCGGCAACAAATGACAGATGACTCACAATACGACAGCTGTGGTTTGAGGTGGACATTACACCGACCATACTGTTCAATGTGCATGATTGCACAAGTTCGGCAGTCAACTATTGTGGCACTGTTAGTTAGGTACGGCCATCCACCACAACAAGATCAAACTATATTGGATTGGAAACATTCACGTAAAACTCAGAATGATATCGTTTATTAATTGTCCTGGGACCAAAACCGCATAAAAAACAAAATATCATTTTCTTATTGTGGTGAGAGAGGCGGTCGTTCAGAATATGTTGTGCAATTACTGCTAAAAAGTCACACGATTTAAGATTAGGTGGCCTGGACGGCCAGGCTGTAGGGAAATGGCTGTCGGTAATTCTAGATTTCCTAAATTTCTCTGCAACAGCCGCTTCAGTGGCTGTGCAATGTGCGGAGGAGTGCCATCGTGGCGCTGTAACGTACTTGGTGCGCAAAAGACTCTCACGGCGTTTATCAGTGACAGTACAGGTAACAACGCCTGCAGGACTCGTCTCCTCGAAAAACTACCGCCCTGTGATAAACGATGCCGTCAACCTACATCACACAGTCGCCTTTGCAGAATGAAGTGGTACTGGTTGACCAGCGTGTGGATTTTCCGTTGTGCGTATTCTGCTACTCTGCAAACTGACATGTCCATGGAGATGAAAATGGACTCCGTCTGTCTGCAGAATCTTCCATTGTCATTCATTGTCCACTTCCATTCGAGCAAGAAATCCGAGAGCAAACGTTTGTCTTGCAGGCAGGTTAGCAGAAAGCAACTCCCGAACTTTGCTGATTTTGTATGGATAGCAAAGCAGGATGTTTCATAGGATTTTGTGGGCCGGCCTCACGGTTCCTGGTGCACTGCATATTTGCACACCACCGCCCGACCCATCCTGAAATGCTTTGACCACATCTTCGACAGAAGTCTGATCAAATTCTTTCTTCCCTCTGCAACATTCCACTTCAAAAGAACCTGTCTTTTCTAATTTTGTAATCATTTTCTCCATACCCTTAGCAGACAGCGAACCGATGCCTATTTCCATATCTTTGAGTGCCCGGAATTTCTGCAGGGCTACTGGCGCACTGTCACCGTTCTTGTAAAAGAGCCTTACCAGCAGCGCGCGATCCTTCATGAAGACAGACATATAGGGCTTCTCGGACTCAAACTAGGGAACAACCGTGTGTCGCGCGTCTGTTGGTGTGCATATTCTGACGCTTGCAGTGCCATCCATTGGTCAATTTTTTTTCTCCCCACGACGGTTCCCCCTAAGTCAGTAATGTTCAGCGTTTTGAACTGGAATTTTAATTATGGACAGTCTGTATGAAAAGAATCGTGCACCTCCAAAGCTGATTTATTGGAAAGGATCATTGCCAAATTGCTAACAAGAGATGAGCGATAAAAGGCGATCTGTGGTACTGTATGGTACATGTAAGTCGTCCTAACACAGCACTGTCATTGTTACTGTAACTCTTCAAATTTTTGGCAAATGATCAAAGTGGCTGCGACTTGTAGGTAGGCACACTGACGAGTGTTGTGGAGGATCATGTGTAGATCTGGAACATGACAGGAAGGGTGTTAATTAGGACTTTTAACATCTGTGTACGGTTTGATGTGGGTAACACTGGATGAACTTGGACCTGGCCTCCACACGTCAGGTTAGCTGCCAGGGTCTGTATCCCGAAGCTGTGTGCTATGTATGTTCATCTTGTTGGTGGAGTTACATACTTCCGCTTTGTGCCGCGATTTTCCACAAAATGTACATTTCGCTTTTCTAAATAGCACTACTACCGTTGGTTAACTATCAAAATTAGCTATAGGAGCACTACTTCCTCGAATTCACCTCGTCGGGTGAATGAACAACAATCAGATTTGGAATCAAAGTGTATGCTTAGAATTTTTTACACTTCGAACTGGTGCGCTGGAACGACAGTCCCAATAAAGACCCTGCAATATCACTATTCATTTTCGATACGTCTGGCTATTTTGTTCGTGACAGGTAAAGATTTTCTGGCGGGAGTTGGCCACATGCCGCTAGTTTCGTCTTAAGGTGGTCATACGGCTAGTCTTGAGGTTCGACCACGGGGTTCAACTGTTGAAGTCTGTAAGCTTTGGAACCTGAACAGCTTAATAAAAAAAGTCCGTTTCTAGCTGTTACCTGAGATCCTAGGTGCGATGTGTGAAAGCCGGTTGGATTCCACTGGTGGCTTGCTGATGCTTGCCGTCTGCTCCGATACGAGTTCCTGTGTGTGCTGAATGTTTCGCAATAACAAGAGAACTTGAAAGGCCAAGCATGTATTCACTGCTGCGGCCAAAAATTAGAAGTGGGTTATTTACTGTTTACACGACACGAAAACTTGTTTGCCGGCCTGTGTGGCCGTGCGGTTCTAGGTGTGTCAGTCTGGAACCGCAAGACCGATACGGTCGCAGGTTCGAATCCTGCCTGGGGCATGGATGTGTGTGATGTCCTTAGGTTAGTTAGGTTTAAGTAGTTCTAAGGTCTAGGGGACTGATGACCTCAGCTGTTACGTCCCATAGTGCTCAGAGCCATTTGACAACTTGTGGAAAAGTGTCCCTAAATCACTGTGTACAATGGAAAACGTCACAATATGTGTAACTGTTGTACTGAGTATCCTGTCGCTTATATCTATGGTGACGTTACGCAGGTACCATAACACAAAAAAAGTTCACAGGTACATATATAAAAATCAACTTTATTTTAAGAAACATGAAAGTCTTGCTTCGCATAAAATCCAATGATGTTACTAGTTATCTAAATATAGAATGTAAAGCTCTTACGAAATTGTGTGAATTGTCTCTTGAGTTATGACAAACTGAGAAAGTAGAAGTTACATGTCCTGCGTAGACCACTGTCACTGTGGAGAGAGATTAGAGCAAATCCAAAGTACAGACAGTCCACAACTGGATGGCTGTCCTTCAGTCACGAGCATTAATTTCGGTGAGCTGGCGGATACCAAGAAGGGGAACTCACCATCGTAACCCCCCTTCCTCAGATTTAGTGGCAAGATGGGCCAGTGGATAGCCCACCAAAGTCTAAAAACAGATCAGCCGTGAAAACAGGAAGAATGTGCACTGAACTACGAAAAAAAGCTAAGTAGAAACTGTGAACAGCCCAAGCTTAACAACTGCAACATCGAGCGAAATGGAAGTGCCATAGCTTTGTGGTTAAGTGGTCACGTGTTGGAATGTAAGGCGGGCAAGCTAGATTCAACAGTCCTTCGTACCACTTATTTTAATTTTTCTTTTCCCCAACATTATGAAATGTTTGCGTTGTTTGTCCTCTTCCTGTAGTATTTGCGGTTATCATACTGTGCATTGGTTATAAAATAATGACTCACGTGGTAAGCATACATTACCGTCGCAAGTAAAAGTGATGAATAGTGAGCGCAGGCGAGATACCACATAGACATCTCAGAGAAATGAAAACAAATAAACGGGTGTGAACTATGTTACACCAAAGGAATTCTAGAGTCAAAACTTCCAGAACGGAACGCAACTTCAAAACCGTTAAAGCACATCTTTTGACACAGCGACTATTAGAGATTACTATCATGAGTCACACGCACAGTCACTAAAGCCGTATGTGACACACCAGACTTATTTTTTGAGGGAGCATTCAGATGGCTTCTCACCTTGTCATCAAAGGTTTGCGGTTGCCATTCGAAAGTCACTTCCTTTCGGCTTCTACTAAGTAGTTGTGCAGAATCAACTTTCGTTATAGGTCCCTTCCTTATACCTCGCTGTTGCAAACGGACGTCACACCACACAAATTTTAATACAGCAGATAGTGAAATAAATAAATAAAAATAATTGACGAAAAGGAGCTCTGAACACTGCTCACCCGCTTTGCAGTCAAAAATCGTGGCCAGTTTACTTCGACGCTGTTGCTATTCCAGACTGCTGTATATTGCAGTTCTTTTACTTGGACCCTTCACTTTTTCTATTTTGCTTTTTTTTCACAGTTCAGTACACCTCCTTCCTGTTTTCATGCTCGATCTGTGTTCAATTTTTGACAGGCTGTCCACTGGGCACCCTTACAACTAAATCTGAGAAGGAGGGGTGGGGGGGGAGGGTGCGATGGAAAGTTTCTATTGTAAGTCCACGGTGAGCAGCTCGTAGAGGCAGAGGTTCGTTATTACCTGATAGCTGCTCATTGTCATGATGAAGGCGTGTAGTCTTGGCTGAGGTGGTGGCTGGAAATGGCCTTCGTCGACATAAAGACTGCACGCCGGATGGACGTGGCACGGCCCGACACGTAACACCGTGGGAGCACGTAGTGCCTCTTAGTGGTGAATAGGGCACCACCTGTAGGCGAAAGGACCGCTGTTTGTTGTGTCTCTGGCTATCGGAATGGCCCATGAAAACAAACTGACCCTGTGTTTGTTGTCTTCTCACAAGGGAACCTCCCCATCGCACCCCTCCCCCCCCCCCCCTCAGATTTAGTTATAAGTTGGCACAGTGGATAGGCCTTGAAAAACTGAACACTGATCGATCGAGAAAATAGGAAGAAGTTGTGTGGAACTACGAAAAAATAAGCAAAAAATACAAACTGAGTAGTCCATGCGCAAGATAGGCATATCAAGGACAGTGCGAGCTAAGGAGCGCCGTGGTCCCGTGGTTAGCGTGACGAGCTGCGGAATGAGAGGTCCTTGGTTTAAGTCTTCCCTCGAGTGAAAAGTTTAACTTTTTGTTTTCAGTTTATGTGACAAACTCTTATGTTTTCATCACTTTTTTGGGAGTGATTATCACATCCACAAGAAAACCTAAATCGGGCAAGGTAGAAGAATCATTTTACCCATTCTCCAAGTGTACTAGTTAGGTGTGTCGACAACATATTCCTGTCATGTGACGCACATGCTGTCACCAGTGTCGTATAGAATACATCAGACGTGTTTTCCTGTGGAGGAATCGGTTGACCTATGACCTTGCGATCAAATGTTTTCGGTTCCCATTGGAGAGGCACGTCCTTTCGTCAACTAATTGTACGGTTTTGCCGTGGGGTCGCAAAATATAGACACTAAACTTATTACAGTGAACAGAGACGTCAATGAACGAACGGACAGATCATAACTTTGCGAAAATAAAGAAAGTAAAATTTTCAGTCGAGGGAAGATTTGAACTAAAGACATCTCTTTCCGCAGCTGCTCACGCTAACCACGGGACCACAGCGCTCCTGAGCTCACACTGTCCTTAATATTGCCTATCTTGAGCATGAACTACTCAGTTTGTATATTTTGTTTATTTTTTCATAGTTCCACAGAACTTCTTCCTGTTTTCTCGACTGATCTGTGTTCAGTTTTTCAAGGTCTATCCACTGTGCCAACTTCTAACTAAATCTGAGGGGGGTGCGATGGGGACGTTCCCTTGTCAGCATGTTGGCGAGTGACAGTGGGAAACGCGTCGCCTGCAGGCCGCCGATATGGCAACCCGCGGAACTTGCTTGTTATGCTGGTGGACTGCGTGCTCCAATACTGCACAAGCGAAAGAAACTGCGTGACTGACTACAGGATATAACTATTTTGCGAAATAGTTCATGGCTGAATGGTCAGATGTCAGTGTCCAACGGGAAAATATATCGGCAAGCGACAACACTGCAGTCATCAGGTGCGCTGATGAACTGATTCCCTAGGGTCCGGTACCGAGCTTTTATCTTCTCTGCCCCACCATGTACACGGTCCGTACCCAGGCATGGGCACGCGTGCATTACTTCTTCCCCCTCCTGACGCATGCTGGTAGCGTCTCCACTGTTTCTGTTGATCCACCTGTCCCCAAAATCAGTTCGTTGTAGATTATCTCCTTCTCCCTCTTATCAAAGAAGGGAATATCACCAACTTGACCTCATATCTTAAAGACAAAGAAAAAACACACTTACAAGGTGTCAATCCAAGCAACCGAACCCTCACGAATGTTTGTCCCATAATTTTAACAGTTAGCAGCTATGATCCAAAAGCACAGCTTTTAAACATTAACGCGCACCGGTTGTCACTCGCTCCATCCCACCGCACCGCTTAATGTCCGAGTGCGAAGTGCTGTACTGCTGAGTGTGTAAGAGGTTTTGGAAATACTGTTTTGATACTAGAAACATGTATTGTTCATTGTGAAAAAGTGCGCGATTGCTAACCTGTAGCTGGTGCCAGAGATCTCTTTGCTTTTAACATTCTTATCTTTCTATTCACAATTGCAGTTTAAATGTATGAAATGAATAAGGGTGTCACTAAAGAACTAGTGTAGGGCTTTGTAATTATTGACAGCGCTGTAGCGTGTTATTTTCTTTGGATTTTATAGCTGGTGTTTTTAAAGTGAAGAATACTTGCGAGAGAAGTGCTATTCTTCAATGTGATTGGCGTGATGAAATTGTTTATCGAAAACCATAACTTCATTTCACAATAATTCTTTGGTTGATTAGTTTTATTCATTTCCGTCTTGAGGTTTGTATATAGCTGAAAAATATAAATACGATAATATTATTGAAATGGCTCTGAGCATTATGGGACTTAACTTCTGAGGTCATCAGTCCCCTAGAACCTAGAACTACTTAAACCTAACTAACCTAAGGACATCACACACATCCATGCCCGAGGCAGGATTCGAACCTGCGACCGTAGCGGTCGCGCAGTTCCAGACTATAATTATTGAAATAATATAAATACATATATGTGCATGATGATGACATATTATGCATTCATATTACTTGCTATTTTTCGCGTAGAATAAATAACATGTGTTCTCGAACAAAACACATTGGGTCGATGTATAGACCTCCCCATACTCTTTCGTCGCCTTCAACATCCCGCGAATAGGAGGTCTCTATTTGTCCCTCCGCTGTACAGTGCTTGGCGCTCGACCATTAGGCGGCTGCAGTGGGGCAGAGTGAGTACGAATCACCAGCGCGCGCAAAAGTTTAAAGGCTGTACTTTCATAAGATCAGAACTGCTTACTATTGGCATTGTGGATTAAATTTTCGCGCGGAATCAATTTCTGGGACTGACATCTTGCAAGTGTGCATTTGTGTCGTGCGTTTCCGTTGTAAATACAGATTCGGAAGAATCGTTAAGGGTGTAGCCATTATCAGATGATTCAAATGGCTCTGAGCGCTATGGGACTTAACATCTGAGGTCATCAGTCCCCTAGAACTTAGAACTACTTAAACCTAAGGACTTCACAGACATCCATTCCCGAGGCAGGATTCGAACCTGCGACCTTAGAGGTCGCGCGGTTCCAGACTGAAGCGCCTAGAGCCGCTCGGCCACACCGGCCGGCGTAGCCATTATCATTGATAAGCGATTCAGTCGCTCCAGTGATGATAGATTCTTTAATGACACTGTCACACAGGTGTGACATCTGTGTCAGAATGCGCTTGTTAGGCTGTTGCAGCGTGATGTGCCGTTGGCGTTCTAGGCAACCATATTCGAGAGTATTCACTGTCTGATCTATGTATGTCATGCCACGTTGGCAGAGGTTCTGATAGACCCTGGTATCCTTTGTTCCAGATAGTCTTGGCAGTTTCAGCCGTGGCTATGTTTTAGCTAGTAGGTGGAAGACAGTCTTTCAAGATAATGCCTTACAGAATCGAATAAACGTAATGACCACATGCAGCTGAGGTTCCTGTTCTGTTTCCCGTCGGTGAAGGAAGTTGAGGAATGACATAAGCATACTCATTTCGCACTTGATGAGAGGTGACTTCATTCTAATTCGAAGAACTGTGCTGCATGTGTTCTCTGGATGCACTGCTCTTCGATACATATAAAGTGGGAATGGTTAATCCAGCATCGGAATGCGACAAACCACTGTTTGTGGAGATATTAAGGACGACCAGCATACTTAACTCTTGAGACATCAGTGTAAGTGGCAAGGAAGTAATTATACATTCTATTCATGCAAGTGGGCTTCAGTCCCACGGAAAAAAAACTATCCAGAAAGATTTTTCACAACATTCGAAGATAATGCTAGGTAGAAGGTCATTAAAAATTAATTGAATTGTTTGCAGTCTTTAGAGGCGACGTAAGTGTCATGCAATAACGGATGTATGACGAACAGTTCCATTCACAAATCACTGGAGCCGTCAATATGAGTGAATTAACTATCTGTGGGAGAAATGATGGAAACAAAATGAAGTTAATTCAGTAATTAGAAAAGAAAAAAAAAGGCAATGCTTTCCCCAAGCACAGTAGCATTCTGCCTTATCATCGATTAAAGGAGCAGGTTGTGGGGCAGCGGGTTAATAATAATAATTTATCATAAGTAATAGGAAATATTGGAATATTGTTCGCCGTCTTTAACGAGAATCCGGAAACTATTTTCGTGGTCAGCCAGAAAGCGATGGAGAACATGCTGACCATGCTTCCCAGTCGGCAAGTACAGATTCTTGTCCAGCCCACTGAAAGAATTGTTTCTATTCTCAATTTACTCAGCGGTGTCAATAACCATGATTATAAATGAAGATTACGAGTTCTAATTGATATGTATATTTGATAAATTTTCACACGCACAACACCGTAATATTCATGATGTTAATACTTATAATAAATCTGTCTAAGCTAAACAGAGCTATGAGCAATTCAGAGGTGACCTCTACGGTAAGTTCCCATTAAACGGTCGTACACCCTGACTTTTGATAATCAAAATAATTGCTCGCCACAAAAGTGGAAAATAATTGTACCACTTGCCGCGCAATTTGTTAACAATATCCGGCCGCTGTGGCCGAGCGGTTCTAGGCGCGTTATTCCGGAACCGCGCTGCTGCTACGGTCGCAGGTCCGAATCCCGCCTCGGGCATGGATGTGTGTGATGTCCTTAGGTTAGTTAGGTTTAAGTAGTTCTAAGTCTAGGGGACTGATGACCTCAGATGTTAAGTCCCATGGTACTTAGATCCATTTGAACCATTTTGTTAACAATACGCCCGACACACTAATAGTTACTTTCGCGAAATCTATGTGGTCCAGGACGGTGTACAGTCCTCGCGAGTTCACTTTCTATTATTACGAAAATTATGCATTTTTAACAGCCTCTATATGACGTCATCCGAGGCAGCGTGTACTCAGTGGTTTGACTGACGCGAATCGTACGGTATCTGGGTGCGAAGTGAAGTTTTGCTTCTCGGGCCATATTTATATACAGGCGCAGCGGACGGCCAAGGGAACACCAGCTGTCATCCGTCCTGTGGCCCTGGTAGTAGTCTCTGAACGGCCGCTTTCCCGGACACAGAATATTTCATAACACTGTCATCAAACAATTTATAATCTTCGTAATTTTTGTGTGAATGTAATTAAGTTGGATACAATCACAGAAAAAGATTTAGCTCTCCTAGATATAAACTTTGCCATCTGGAAGTTTTGTAACGAAATTGACAGTAGAACAACAACTTTAAGAGACCTTTTATTTGTTATTATATACATCCAGGACTTGAAACTTGTTATAGCTTTTTTATTTAATAGGTTTCATCACGTGCTGTAATCAGAACATTCTAGCAATAATATGTATCAGATATTTAAGCTACTACAAATAAGGACATTTTTGTTCCAATATTTAGTTTTCACTAAATTACTCGAAAACTACTTAAAGGGGTCACGTAGTTATTATTTTTATTTTTATGTTGAACTGAAGCTTCATACAAATTTTTATATTTCTAAGTCTAATATTTAGTGCCTTCAATTTTTCTTAAAATTGTGAATTCTGACCAAAATATTGCGTTAATTACGCTGAGACTTGTACCAGTTAATTTTGACATACATCTACACATTATGGCGAGTTTTTGGCTTCCTAGCTTTATTATTTACCGCAACTTAATTTTTTTCCTAATACGGTGTATTTAAGGAAGGATATTCGTCTGGTCAATCTGAGATTTTCTCAGTTTAAACGTGAATACACTAAATCACATGCTGACAAAGTCTGGAAAAGCAACTTTAACTTTTAATTTCATTCTTAAATTATGGTGCAATACTTGTATGCTACGCACAGATGCGTTATGGTGACGTGATGCTATTGGCAGTGAACTGGGGTAAGTCCCGGCACACTCCCTCGTCTCTGTATCTCTCAAATGATACACCGCTTGTTTCGCCACAAGGGTTCTCCGACCAGACCTGCGTCGACCAAGTACAGAAGTTCCACAGTGAGATCGTATAGCAGAAACTGCCCCTTTAAAACTTTCGCCAGTCAAGCAGAGATTGGCTGCCACGTCAGAGAGCTCTGCGAGTCTGTCGACCTGCCACATGTCGGTCAAAAGATATTTGCACAATAATTGACTCATGCACACGTCTTTGGAAATCTCGTCGTGAATAAGAGCTTGCGCTGAGTAATGAAACCAGGCGAAGTAGCAGCCACCTTACAAGTTATTCTTTCTACTTCGTGCAAACAAGAGTAAGACTTCCGAAGTCTCCTGCTCAGATTCAGTGCATTGGCAGCCTAAGTAGATGGTGCTCCAAACTTCAGTTGATGAGGTACTTTTTATCTGTGAAAGCGACCTGATTGAGCTATCAAACTTGTGACGTTGTTTGTGAGTAAAAATTGTAGTTCTCTTTGGCAGTTACCGGAATTTGTTGTACGTTGTAAATTCTGTAAATTTCGAATAAGATTCAAGGGGAGACAACTTTTTGTATAAAATATCTGTGAGTGTTTTATGTGAATACGATAAATAATGGTGAAATTTGCAGATGGGTGCGTAGCTGTTGAAATCAAATTGCGACTTAATGTGTTGATCTGGAACTGTTTTTTCCATACGATTACTCTTTGTACAAAGCGGTTCTGGGGCTTTATCCAGCCCCAGTGCCTGTATGAGTGTGCGCAGGGGCGCGAGAACCACACCGACGCTAACTAGCAGCAACAACTGGGAATTCTATCAAACTTGTGACGTTGTTTGTGAGTAAAAATTGTAGTTCTCTTTGGCAGTTACCGGAATTTGTTGTACGTTGTAAATTCTGTAAATTTCGAATAATATTCAAGGAGAGACAACTTTTTGTATAAAATATCTGTGAGTGTTTTATGTGAATACGATAAATAATGGTGAAATTTGCAGATGGGTGCGTAGCTGTAGAAATCAAATTGCGACTTAATGTGTTGATCTGGAACTGTTTTTTTCCATACGAGTCCTCTTTGTACAAAGCGGTTCTGGGGCTTTATCCAGCCCCAGTGCCTGTATGAGTGTGCGCAGGGGCGCGAGAACCACCCGACGCTAACTAGCAGCAACAACTGGGAATTACCTGGGTTCGATTCGAGTCAATGCCCTCCCTTAGAGGTTTACAATCGCGATGCGTTACTGTACCGACTACTTGTCAGTCACAAGATGATATGTATTTCCTCATCCAAACGATGATTCGATCTTTCTGTAGCCGGCCGGTGTGGCCTAGCGGTTCTAGGCGCTTCAGTCTGGAACCGCGCGACCGCTACGGTCGCAGGTTCGAAACCTGCCTCGGGCATGAATGTGTGTGATGTACTTAGGTTAGTTAGGCTTAAGTAGTTCTAAGTTATAGGGGACTGATGACCTCAGATGTTAAGCCCCATAGTGCTCAGAGGCATTTGAACCATTTTTGATCTTTCTGTAGTGGTCTTGAGTCTGAAGACCACTTTGATGCAGCTCTCCACTCTATGCTATGCAAGTCTCTTCATCTCTATATAATTACTGCAGCCTACATTCATTTGAACCTGCTTGCTTTGTTCTCGCCTTGGCCTGCCTCTATGATTTTTACTCCCACACTTTACTTCGTTATCAAAATGACGATATCATGATGCTCCACGATGTTTACTCTCAACCGATCCCTTCTGTTAGTCAGCTTGAAGCACAAATTTCTTTTCTCCCCAATTTCTTTATCACTTCTTCATTAGTAAAAGATCTACGCATCTAATCTTCAGCATTCTTCTGTAGAAGCGTTTCAAAAGCTTCTACTCTCTTCTTACCTGAACAATACCTCCAGAAAAGGCTCAATAACATTTAAATTTAGGTTCGATAATCACAGATTTCTCTCTTTCAGAAACACTTTTCTTACTACCGACACACTCGCTTTTATATCCTCTCTACTTTGGCCATTATCAGTGTCTTTGCTACCCAAATGGCGAAACGTTCCACAACATTTAGTGCCTCAATTCCAAATTTAATTCCCTTAGCATCTTTTAACTTCAGTATATTACTTTCCATTCCTCTTTTACTTTGGTTACATTCATCTTATAACAATTTTTTCAGTATTTTCAAAACACTATCCATCGTAACTATTGATCTTGCAAGTCCTTTACAATGTCATCTGTAAACTTCAAAGCTTTCATTTCGTCTCGTTGAAGTTTAATCCCCTTTCTGAATGTCGCCTTCATTTGCTATACTGCTTCCTCAATGAAAAAATTGAATAACTCGAGGATGGGCTACAACTGTATCTTATTCCCTTCTCGACTGCTGCTTTCGTTTGATATCCTTATAATCTTGAAATTGAAATCTGGTTTCTGCAAAAGTTTCGTTCCCTATATTTTATCCCTGCTATCTTTAGAATTTGATAGAGCGCAGGGCAGTGAACATTGTCAAAGTTTTCTCTAAATTTACAAGTGTTATTAACTTACCTTTTCCTTTATTTAACCAGTCAGTTAAGATAAGTCTTAGGTCCAGTTTTCCCTTGAGCATCTCTAAATTTCTGAGGAATCCAAAATGATGTACCCTATTTTAATTGCTGTGTCAATGGAACTAATAAAAAATAACTGCGAAGGAAAATTTTAGGATCCTAAATAATGCTTATTATGTTGGTGAGATGGCAAATGTAGGTAACATCTTTTAGCGCTTAAATGAGTGAAACAAAATTTGGCTAGGCGTTACGTAAATTATATGTATGTAAAATAATATGTTTTAAAAATGAGTGCATGCACGGGGCTAGGGGTCCTGCGGTTCAGTAGTACTACAGGCCTTGCGCCGTCATGAACGCACACTGGACTAGAAAGGCAAAGCGGAACTTTGTTCGTTATACAAGACATTATCCGGGCACGTAAGTCTCAGAATTGGTCAATAAACACTTCTCACAAGGTAGCCATGCCTTTTAAATACATCTTCTGGGACTATTTTCGTACACAACGCAATATACACAGCGAACTGAAATTCAAGCACACGGACGGCACATCGTCATTCCTTAAATGTCAGTAGCACAAAAACATCTCTAATAATTTTTTATCCCGTGCACATTTTCGGTAGAAAATGCTACGTCATAAAATTCAGCAACAATGTAATCGCATGTAAGGCATATATGTCCATTTTGTGTCAAGTTAGTGCAGTAGCCAGAAATAAGCGTTACAGTACTCAAATTCGAGACCTCGATTACGGTTCCAGGTGCAGACTCTTTTTTCTAATTTCCAGCTGCTCAGTAACACTGTAGTAACCAACCTCTTAAGCAATATATCGGACGTCTCTCCTAACAGTAGTCAGGCACATTTTCTCTCGCGTTCCTGTAGATATCTATTATTCGATTTTTGCAGTGTGGAGCTGGACTGAGCCGAGACATATGCTGCTCAACAAATACTTTATGCGACGCCAAATGTCACCTGAAAGCGACGGTTTTCTTCCCGTTACAAGCAAAATTATTTTTACAGCTGAAATTACCTATCCATTCGATAAAGCACTCCCAAATTAGTACAGCTCGATGTACATTTTATCGATATCTCTTAACAGGGACAGAAAAACACGGAGAATAACCGATACTGCAGCAGCAACTCGCGTGCCGCCTTGGCTCACACTGACTGCCTTCGCTGTGCAGCAGCGCTGCCAAGTCATTACTGGAACACTGGTTACTCTTTGTCTTTTGCTATCCCTATAAGTAGATACGATAAAATGGATGTCGAGCTAGAGTAATTTGGGATCACTCTAGTTCATGTGCACGTAAAATTCCACTTTAAAAATAATTTTGTTTGTAGCGGGAAACGAAACGGAGCTGAAACATGTGATGAGCAACATTTACTTTGGGCCGACTCGAGCTTCATATCGCAAATATCTGCCGAAATTCTAGAGAAAATGCTCCGGACGACTCTCAGGAAAGATACCCTGTGTATGCTTCAACTACAGCTTTTTAGCGTTAAAAATAACAATTACTGATCAAAGAAGTCAGAAATATTCATGTGGAAATATAAATCACAGGACAGAATTATCTAAAACATGTCAATGCAGGGATTCAGTAAACACGTCCAGTTATCCACTTTTTTTTTTCTTTTTTTCGGGAAAGTGTATCTACAAGGTTCATGGAATATTCCCGCTCTTCCCGCTCCTATAGTTTCATGAAGTAGCTTTCCAAATGGCGTCTACAACGGCGGTGTGTTCCAAGCAGAGATCTGTCATAGGTTCCTTTTGGGGGAAAACCAGAGCATCACAGAGGTGCCTACAGAATGTCTACGGAGCCCTGGCAGTGAACAAAAGAAGTACGAGCCGTTGGGCGAGCGCCGGTCATCATCGTAACGACGTCGGGAGAACCTGCCCTACCCCCACATGTCGGCCGGCCACACACAGTTGTGACTCCTGCAATGTCTTAACGCGCGGACGCTGTCATTCGAGACGATCGAAGCACCACAGCCAAAAACCTCGCTGCTCAGCTGGACGTCGTTGGTAGTAGTGCTGATACGCTTGCTCATCAGTTGAGGAACTCAATAGTGTGTGACCTCTGGGTTCCTCGCTGCCTAACAGAAGGTCATAAAAAACAACGGAGGAGCATATGTGCGGAGTTCCTCACACGTTACGAGGCTGATCGTGATTGCTTTTTCTTTAACATTGTCACAGGCGACGAAACATGGAATCACCATGTAACCTCCCCGTCACTTATCGACCTCAATGACAGTGAAAAATTAAACCGCGTGTACCGAATGGAAATTTGGGAAAAGCAATAGTCACCGAAGTTAATTTGTCGGTAAAGAGGGAGGAAGGGGTTACATCTAAATGAAAGGAAAAATGCTAATGAAACTGGTGAAAATTAATTTTAAAAGGGGTAAAGTTAATAAAGAAAGTAAATATGCGGCCGTTACGTTAACAATTAACTAGCGGTAATTAGATATTTGAGATTTGGGGGAAATTACAGTCGCCAGTCCTAAGGACAATTACTATAGTAACTGAAAAAGAAAGGTTATTACACATATAATTAGCACTAGAAGCGTGGCAACTGAAGGTTGACACGTGTAGTGTGAAAACTGAAAGTTTGTCAGAAGTAATAAATTTCGCTACACTCTGACTTAATTTAGCAAAAGAATTAATAAAACCGGAAAATCGAAAGTTAATTTAGTGACTGAAGTTAATAGTAAGCTTTCTTTCTGAAGCACATCGAAATTCAGTAAAATACGGTTAGTCTTGGACTACCTCAACAATCATTTCAAAAGCTACTTGAATCTACGCAATTTAGAGAAAAGAGATTTAACTTTGAACTTGAATTAAATGATTCTGAACAATTAACAATAGTAAAATTTAGTACGTACCAAGCTGAGCTGCAGTCACAGGTAAGCTAAAATACAGTAACAAAACTCGCACTCTTAATTTGTGCTTGTGTAATCTAAATATTGTAGCCAGCTATGAATACCTTAACTGAACTTTGAAATTAAAGCAGTGAAATCGAATGATGCTGGCGTTTGAATTTCAACGACACTCGGGTTCATTCCGGAAAAGGAAGGGACCCTGCTTGGTAATGCAATTGGGACAATGAGCAACAAACGTTCATGCTAAGTTGGTGTATTTTAGTGATACAAATGAAACAGTTTGAAAAGCTGAGGTCTGCCATACAGTTCTAAAACTTTACGTGCTTCCAGTCTTCCTAGTTGGTTGATTGAAGGTTTGAAGCCGTCGATCGAGGAGGTGGCGACAGTCACTCATTGTCGGCCGTCGATGTTGCAGAAGCTTGATGTTGGCGCGCCTTCTTCTCGACACGGTCACCAGACGAAACGGGCTCTTGATGTGCGCCAGCTAATGCTTGCCGTCCGCGACACCATGTCAGAAACTATCATCGCAAGTCGAGCGCAATTACATGCTGCCAAACCCGGAAAGCGCGGCAACTCGCGGGAACTTCACACAACACACCTGCTCCACTGCACCACCCCAGCCAGACTCCCTCTGCTCTGCCCGCGCTCCACGCGACAGAGCAAACACTACCAAAGATCCTAAACACTTTGGTTGTCCACACGACCTATCGATGTATTCGTTCGATAGCATAGTTTTCCCTAGGCCAGACCCAGCGTATAAATACAAATAATATTCACAAAACAAACCAACATAAATGCATATATATATATATATATATATATATATATATATATATATATATATATAAACAGTAAAACAATTACAATATATAAAGAGACAGAAATGTCATATCTTGAGGTAGCAAAACAAGGAAAAAAAATTATATTACAATAGATGGAAATAGGAGGATATGCATTTCCGGTGTTACAACCATATCGAACCGGCAACGAAACGGAGATCCATGGTGTGGCGCTACAACCCTCCACGATGAAGAATAAGCTCGAAGCCGCATCCTGAGCCGGTAAAGTTACGGTAGTGGGACTCTGGAGGAACTATCCTATTTGGTGTACCCCATAATGTGCAAAATCAACTCCTAAGTGTACTGTGCTACCTTCTGGAAATTTGGACAAACTACTTCAGCGTGCTCGTCGTCACAAAGCTGCAAACGAAATTTTCCTTCTCATGGCAACACAAGGCTTCTTACAAGTCTGCGCACCCTACAGGGACTCAAAAAACGTCATTGGACTGTCCTTCATCAACCACTCAACAGCTCACCTTCCGAATCCCATCTGTTTGGCTCGATGAAGGCTGGATGCGGCGGGAAGCAGTACTTGGGTGACGGGGAGGCTAGTGATCCAAGAAGACGTTGGCTTCGACGTCGACCACTAGAGCATGAGGCTATACCTATCCTGCCTTGGAGGCGTTTAAGTGGGAGATGTGTCTCACACCTGGATAGTGGCAGATGGTGACGCGAGACTGCACGCGCACGTAGTTTACGTATCAGCCGATAGAGGACAGTATAGGATAGGGGACTGATTTAGTTTCGATTGTGCCCACTAGAGTACACTAAAGTAATAGAATGTTTTTCATAAACTCTTCTAATATTTTCATAAAGTGTTATTATGTCTTTTTGTGTATGCAAAATGTTACAAATGTGTTTTAGCAGTACGAATGATGCGTGGGTATGGTTTAAGGTTAATATGAAGATAATTGTTTAACGAGTTATGTTGTGGGATTTAGTGTGAGAACATTTCGAAGAAGTATGGATGTGGACAAAGGTGATTATTGTAGAATAGATTTGTAAAGTAAGTTTGTGGTAAAGAGAAAGTTAATTCAGGTATAAATAACAATAGTAAATAATTATATGCATAAACAAAACTTCAGCATATTTGATAATTACGTCGGTAAAAAGTGCAGTCGTTAAGTTTACTATTTTCGTTAAGTTTACTATTTTGTGATTGGTTATTGATGAAAAGCGCGGACTGACGCGGGAGAATGTTATTTTGCTATTGGCTGTTGAGTAAACTGACCAATGGTAAAGCAATATTCTTCGCGCGTCTTTCTCTGCTGGTAGAGAAGACTTAGAATATTCTAGAGAGGAGTCGGACCCTAGCCATGAACAGTTAGGACGTGTGTAGTAGTAGTTCCGATGGAAATGATAAGCTGTCGGATCTAGCAGTGTGTCATACATCAAAAGTGCTGTAAAGTGACGGCATAATTATTCCGATGGGTGTGTAGAAATTTCGGAATTTTTAAGTGAATTTTGTGACGAGAAAAGACATAAATTCCGCGTGGCGTATTGAGCTGGTCGATGGCTAAAAACTCTGACTGCATTAGGTACCGACAGACTTAATATTTGGCGAGCATTCTCAATCAAAAACAATCCGTATTTTTATAGCTATTACGTTTTCGGGAAAGGCAACACCATAAACTTTGCTAGCATGAGTGAGAGGGAGTGTGAGTGACTGTATTAAGACTAGCACGGGCTTGGTAGTGATACTTGTTCACCTAAGTTTCAGAATATATTAATTAAGAACAAAATTTCTAACCTTTCATGTCGTGTGAAAACTTTCTCCCGAAACGTAGATTAGTGACTTTAATTGCAGCATGGTTCACGTCGAAGTACAGTAGGTTTCGCTCGGCTTCCCTAATGATGATTTGCTGAGACAGCGTTCACAGGTAGGTGCAGGTTCGTCGTAAGAAGGTACGGATGGAACCGCGCCGCCGCAAGTTGGTCTTTGGTTCCACGATAAATCAGTCTAATCTAAAAGTCGTAAAATCAACTAAATACCTAGGAATTACAATTACGAACAACCTAAATTGGAAGGAACATATTGAAAATGTTGTGGGTAAGGCTAACCAAAGACTATGTTTTATACGCAGGACACTTAGAAAATGTAACAGATTTACTAAGGAGACTGCCTACACTACACTTGTCTGTACTCTTTTAGAATACTGGTGCGCGGTGTGGGATCCTTACCAGATAGCACTGACGGAGTACATAGAAAAGTTCAAAGAAGGGCGGCACGTTTTACGTTATCGCGAAATATTGGCGAGAGTGTCATAGAAATGATATAGGATTTGGGCTGGACATTATTAAAAGGAAGGCGTTTTTCGTTGCGACGGAATCTTCTCACGAAATTCCAATCACCATCTTTCCCCTCCGAATACGAAAATATTTTGTCGACACCTACATAGGGAGAAACGATCACCAAGATAAAATAAAGGAAATCAGAGTTCGAACGGAAATATATAGGTTTTCGTTCTTTCCGTGCGCTGTACGAGACTGGAATAATAGAAAATTGTGAAGGTGGTTCGATGAACCCTCTGCCAGGCACTTAAACGTGATTTGCAGAGTATCCAAGTAGATGTAGATCTTGAGACAGCGTAATTCACAGCATGTAAATACGCAGATTACTAGCGCTATTTTTATTTATTTTTTCATGCTGTTATCGGTTGCGCAATTAAAACTGTAGTGAAAATCCAATACAGATCCGCCCAGATGTGTTACACATTGTCTCTGGCATGCCCGTCGATTGCGTTACAAAGCACTTTACAGTCTTAAGAGCTCAGTGAGCAAATAACGATATTTGTAACAATAGAATCTCCTGCGAAGTGTGAGGTACGCGCTGTCATCAGCTGAGGGCTCCTGCCTAATTCCACGCAACCCACTTAACGTAATTGTGAAGAGTGACAGCAAAGTGCAGCAGCGGTGCAGGAACTCACTGCAGCTGCAAACGCTCCTCCAACGTTTTCGATGGGAAGTGTTTAATCATCCACCATAGAGCCCGGATATGGCTCCCCCTGACTATCATCTTTTTGTGCACGTAAACCGCTGGCTATAGGACAGCATTTTGGCAAAGGCAACGAGCAGCAGGCCAGCGTAGAGATGTGGCGGAAAGCACAGGTGGATTCCATCTATGGCGAGGGTATTGTAAAGTTGGTACAAATACAAATGTCGAAGTCGGAGCGACGACTCTTTAGAGAAGTAGCTGGTAGATGCAGCTAAATGTTGCAAGGGAAACATGTTTGATGTGATCTGTGGTTTCCATTTCGGACCGATAAAAACTTAAAAAAACATAGGCATATTCATCCATTATTTCTAACGAGTGCATTTATCGGCTTCCAACAAACTATCCTCTCCTCGATGACGTCCTCCATAAAATGACGAAAGGAAGATGGTTCATCACTTACGTAATTTTTGCTGTTCATGTAGTCAAACTTCAGCGTCATATATGAGTTTTTGATTTATTACTTCTTTACTAAGACCTGTTTTCGCAACAGAGTCTGCACACGGTATCCACGTAGATCACTGAATGTACTTGCAAAATCACATCATTGTGTCACATGTAATTCAGGAGACGTGGAAAACTAGCTTCTGATTAAAAATGCGCGCAGTAAATCTTCAGCATCAGGCATGCCTTTCTAATTTATTGTCTCGTTACTATCAAATCTGTTTGTAACACACTTTGCATAAGGTATGTAGATATACCCTGAATGGATATGCGAAATCAAATCATTATACGACACATAGTGCAGGACATATGACGTCATAAACATTTAGATAAGTGAGAAACTAGCGGTCGCTTAAAACGAAGCTGAAATATCCTAACTATATTCATCCCTTGTTTCATAATGAGAGCTTTTAGCAGCTTCTAACTAACATTAGGTGTAATTTGAAACCTTTTCTAAATTTTTTCTTACTTACTTGCTTATCGTCAAAAATTTAATAAATTAACTCACATATAATCAGATATTTGAAGCTGGTTTTTATGTGGGAGCTCGATTCTTTAAAGAATCCGGGGTTCACTGATAGCTAAAGCAATAAAGCAAAGGGGGACAATGCTAAGAACGGGCCAGGAGTATAGAGAGGTGTATAGCGTGGAAGAAAACACACTAAAAGTTTAAAGGCAACATACCTTTTTAAAAAAGGAATAAGGCGATTTACTCTCATTTTTGTATACATGAAATGTATTCGCAGTTTCGAATACGAACAACCATTAGCTGTGTTAGTGAATGATGAAAACGAAAATTTGTACCGGACCAGTATTCGAACCCGGACTCCCCCCTTTGCGCGAGCTATCGCCTTAACTGCTTAGTTTATCCGTGCACTTCTCACGGCGAGATACAGGCTTCCATATCCATGCGTGCGTATCCAAAGGAACAATTCATCGTTCTTCTTAACAACAGATACACTGCAATATCGTCTCATTTTTGTGTTAGTATTAAATTATTTACGTGTTTAAATAAGACTTGCTTTCTTTTGCTGTACCGTGGTTAAGAAGCCAGGTGTCATATCATGCAGTCTGAAATTAGAAAATAATATAAATTACGAGCAGACCCACAATCGAACTCGAGTGTTCCAACGCAAAACTCCACCCACTGCGGTAACTGGACAGAAGAGCTGCAGAGTACTGAGTGAAGGTACTGGCCGTAGATGTGATAATATTGTTGCCAAACTATCTTCCTTTGACATCTAATTTCTACCGAAAATATTCACAGGACTTAAGTTTGTTAAAAGACATTTTTATGCTTTTAATACTCAAGGAATCGTTCTATGGCGTTTAAGATTTTGGTTCACCCTGTATATTGATATGCTAATGCATCGTTCCACGTCGTCAGCGGACGGTCCGTAAACCCAACCTCTCTCTCGTGGTAGCAGCCCGACTCAGATCCGGTTTAAAAAACTGCTACAATCGATACAAAAAAATGATGTAGATACTCTACAGGTTGTCCAGATCGACGTAAAGTTTCAAACATGTTAAATAACAGTAAAAGTCGTGTATTTATGCTCAGCACTGGCAAAAAAGTATTGTTATAGAACTGGTAGATAATTTCTGATCACTCTGTGTTTTAGTTGCATAGAAACCCTGAAAACCGGTAAAAGAATCTTGCTAGCAGTACAGGGCTTTGTGATGATTCAGACCAAAGTTTGCAGACTTATCTGGCGTCTGGACGGATTCCGAGGGAAAGTTTTGTTTCGGAAGTGCGCGGTCGCCAGCAGAACTTGACGCTCCGTTGATTTATTGGATTCTGGCGCGGGAAGCCCCGGGTTGCCGTCGGTCAGGGCCGCCAACATTGCGACCCGTGGCTCCTGGCTGCTGCTCGCCTGCGACTCTTCATCGCCCCGTCCAACTTCTCTTTGCTCTTTTAGCGACACATCTCCACCACAGGACACCGATGTACCGATAAGACGACTCCCTTTAATCAAGACGCTTAGGTCCTTGCTGCCTACGAAAGTGTTCTGAACTGCTCTTTCAGCTAGGGTGCACATTACTGTCCACTATACGTTTTTCATCGTACAGCGTGTCATTTTCAACTTGATAGTATGTTATTTAAATTTGCTTTCAGACTTAAATAACGTCGACTTGTATGAAATTGTTAATTTACGATTGTTATACGATGATTTGGCGAGCACCAAGTTTGTTTCTGAGGTGTTGGTGAATCTTTACTACTCATCTACGTAACTTCCGTCTTTTTTCATGAAAGTGAACTTAATCAGTCCTTTGAAGTTGTGCGATAGCGTAATTGCTATCCTGGCAGTTCCATATTTGCTGTTTGCGATACGACACATAAAAACAGGATGAGAATATACTTTTCTGGTGTACTCTCGTCCGGTGATCAACATCCGTAGCTATTAATGTCACTGATGCGATGTGTTTCACTGACACTACCTTCTGTTTTTGACAAACGTCTAACTATTACCCTAACTTTTTATTTTTTATTGATTTACTGTCTCATGTTTAGAGCTATCAGGCCTCTCTACACCTAACCAAGCATTCTACATAATTTATATTACATACATTGCGACAACCATATTACAAGACATATTAATATTATTGTAGATTCCAAGACGCAGAATTAATTATGGCATAAAAAGCAGTAATAGCAACAGTAGGAAAACGGAATTTATTTTTTCGTGAAAAGTAGAACTGAGAGAAAAACATACCAGTAGCTTTAAACAAGCAGTGCCAGCAGCAACGGATGCGAAATAAGATTGGAAGCGAGGGAGATACAGAAGCGTGATGGACACAAGTAATGGAAATGGAAGAAGAGGAAATATCATTACTGATTCAGAAATGAAAAGACGAAGAAGCCTAGTGGGAGACGATGGAAGTTTTCGTTTTACTGTCTGACAGTGGCAAACTAGCTATATACCTCAATTTTTTGGTGGGAACTTACGACATTAGTAGAAGCAAATGCTGTGGTGTATGGTAAGGGGTCGAAGTTGATTGACTGTAGGAAGACACGAGACGACTTAGACGAAGTTTCCAATTGGTGTGATGAATGGCAGTTAGCTCCAAATGTGCAAAAATGTAAGTTAATGAGGATTAGTAGGAAGAACAAACGTCTAATGTTCGGATACAATGTCATTAATGTCGTGCTTGACACAGTCAAGTTGTTTGGAAATCTGGGCGTACCGTTGCAAAGCGATATGAAATGGAACGAGCATGTGAGAATTGTGGTAGAGAAGGCGAATAGTCGACTTGGAGAATTGGAGGAAAGAGTGGTTCATCTGTATACGAGATCGCATATAGTTCGCTGGTGTGACCTATTCGTGAATACTGCTCGAGTGTTTGGGATCCGTACCAGGTCAGATTGGAGGAGGACATTGGAAAAGTTCAGAGGCGGGCTGCTAGATTTGTTACCGGTAGGTTCGAACAACACGTGTTACGGAGATGCTTCGGGAACTCAAACGGGAATCCCTGGATGGAAGACGACGTTATTTTCAAGAAACTCTGTTGAGAAAATTTAGAAAACCAGCATTCGAAGCTGACTGCCAAACGATTCTAATGCCGCCAACATACAGCGCTATTACAAATGATTGAAGCGATTTCATAAATTCACTGTAGCTCCATTCATTGACATATGGTCACGACACACTACAGATACGTAGAAAAACTCATAAAGTTTTGTTCGGCTGAAGCCGCACTTCAGGTTTCTGCCGCCAGAGCGCTCGAGAGCGCAGTGAGACAACATGGCGATAAGAGACGAGAAAGCGCATGTCGTGCTTGAAATGCACTCACATCAGTCAGTCATAACAGTGCAACGACACTTGAGGACGAAGTTCAACAAAGATCCACCAACTGCTAACTCCATTCAGCGATGGTATGCGCAGTTTAAAGCTTCTGGATGCCTCTGTAAGGGGAAATCAACGGGTCGGCCTGCAGTGAGCGAAGAAACGGTTGAACGCGTGCGGGCAAGTTTCACGCGTAGCCCGCGGAAGTCGACGAATAAAGCAAGCAGGGAGCTAAACGTACCACAGCCGACGGCTTGGAAAATCTTACGGAAAAGGCTAAAGCAGAAGCCTTACCCGATGACAAAGTCAAACGCTTTGAATTTTCGGCGCGGTTGCAACAGCTCATGGAAGAGGATGCGTTCAGTGCGAAACTTGTTTTCACTGATGAAGCAACATTTTTTCTTAATGGTGAAGTGAACAGACACAGTGTGCGAATCTGGGCGGTAGAGAATCCTCACGCATTCGTGCAGCAAATTCCCAATCCACCAAAAGTTAACGTGCAATCTCACGGTTTAAAGTTTACGGCCCCTTTTTCTTCTGCGAAAAAAACGTTACAGGACTCGTGTACCTGGACATGCTGGAAAATTGGCTCATGCCACAACTGGAGACCGACAGCGCCGACTTCATCTTTCAACAGGATGGTGCTCCACCGCACTTCCATCATGATGTTCGGCATTTCTTAAACAGGAGATTGGAAAACCGATGGATCGGTCGTGGTGGAGATCATGATCAGCAATTCATGTCATGACTTCCACGCTCTCCCGACTTAACCCCATGCGATTTCTTTCTGTGGGGTTATGTGAAAGATTCAGTGTTTAAACCTCCTCTACCAAGAAACGTGCCAGAACTGCGAGCTCGCATCAACGATGTTTTCAAACTCATTGATGGGGGAGTTTGGGAGGAACTTGATTATCGGCTTGATGTCTGCCGAATCACTAAAGGGGGCACATATCGAACATTTGTGAATGCCTAAAAAAACTTTTTGAGTTTTTGTATGTGTGTGCAAAGCATTGTGAAAATATCTCAAATAATAAAGTTATTGTAGAGCTGTGAAATCGCTTCAATCATTTGTAATAACCCTGTATATTGTGCGTAAGGACCACGAAGATAAGATACGAGGAATTAGGTCTCATACCGAGACACGCAGATAGTTGTTTTTCCATCGCTCTGTTTGCGAGTGGAACAGGAAAGGAAATGACTGATAGTGGTACAGGGTATCCTCCACCACGCGCCGTACGGTGGCTCCTGGAGTGTCTATGTAGATGTAGAGGTAGGAATGCATGAGCTGTTTCTGATGCAAAAGGCCATTGAACTGTGTGCAGAGTGCAACGCAGGTTGTTCCAGAGCAGTAACAGGCGAGGAGTTTGCGAATATTTATGTTTCATGGACTGGCACATCAAATATACAAGTTAAATGACACTTTATGTTCCGGAGATGACAATTCATGGCTGATGCAAGGTACTAGGGTGTACGCTCCCTGTGAAGCCGACGAAATAAACATAGCATGTGGTAGTCACTAGCCTGGCATCAACCATTCTAACTGTAAGTATGAATCACTGACATGGTCGAATAGATGGATGTTGCACATGTAAAACACCCACGCATTCATGATTAGGCGTATCCATCTAATGTTCTCACTACTCGCACCGTGGAGAACTATTTTGCAAATGTGACGGTTTAGCAAACCTAGTGACACCAGACATTTGTTTCAGACATTGTGGAAATACACTGTGACCCGCCAGGGTATCCGAGAGCACTAACGCGCTGCTTCCTGGATTCGGGTAGACGCGCCGGCCCCGGATCGAATCCGCCCGACGGATTAACGACGAAGGCCGGTGTGCCGGCCAGCCTGGATGTGTTTTTCAGGCGGTTTTCCACATCACGCTAGGTGAATACCGGGCTGGTCCCCACGTTCCGCCTCAGTTACACAGCTCGCAGACATCTGAACTCATTCGCACTGTTCCATGTATTACATTAGACGCCGACAGTTGGTGTACACTAATTCTGTCACGGGGGAGGGGGGGGGGGTTATGGGGTGACGGCAGGAAGGGCCTCCAGCCACCCCTTAAACTAACGTGCCAAATCAGATTAACCATGGCCGACCCTGCGCAACCGCAGGATAAGGCACAAGCGATAGAATAGAATTGTGGAAATAAACTGTCTTTTCGAAGCGTTCAGGCACCTGTTAGCTGATACTCATAAGATACGAGTCCATCCTTTGTCTTTACGACAGCTTGAGCCCAACTGCGGACACTTTCAATGAGGCTTCTGAACGCCTGTGAAAGGATAGTACGTGTTGTTTCTCAAGAGCCGAAACCAGAGATGATACTGATGGTGGACGCTGGGGTCTGGAGCGCATTCGACGTTGTATCTCATCCAAAAGGGTTCAGGTCGGGACTCCGGATAGGTCAGTCCATCTCAGGAATGTTACTGTCCACAAAGACGGTGCTTTATGATAGGGTGCCTTGTCAAACTGATACAATCATCGCCTCCGGTCTATTCATCTGCTACACGCAGTACACAGTGCTGTGAAATGTATTCATATGCTTCCGCATTTAGCGATTTTTTTAAACGAAATATGGATACCACAGCGTAACTACGAAAAACACGTCCATACAGGAACACAACGATCTCTGTCCTTCAGTGTTGCCAAGGCACATAACGTTGTCCAGTCATTCACCAAATCCAAACCCCCTCCACCGGACGGTGAGAGGTTATAGCTGTGTTTCACCTTTCCAAATCACTCGTGTTCACTCATCCAGTGACCTGTTTACACCATCGCAAGCTGATAATAAATCTGGCAACATTGTCTGTGGATTTCAGCTATCAGGTGCTAACTTTGATTAAAGCAACAGTCAATATCGTGATAACATTTGTTTATTATGACTAGTTTCGTCTTATGTTCAAGTCATCCTCAGAGTTTTTTGGCCCCCCTTGAATGGTGCTGGCGGCTCCTCGGTTTTTCACGTGATACCACTGTCGAACACTGTCTGGTATTGACTACATAAATGTGTGGCATACGATGAGCTGCTCGACCCTTGTACTCGTCTCGTTTAGTTCCCTACGCTTATTACTGGTGATTTTGAAATTCACGAGTGATTGCTTCCTTTGATTTCATGCGTCTTTATACAGTCACTGTCCACAGTGCTCGGCGGTCCCTGCCCGTCAATACATGATGTCTGCTTGGTCGTGTTTCAGCTGTGGTAGTCCCTTCGCGTCTCCACGTCACAATGACGTCACTACAGTCGACTTGGGCAGCTTTAGAAGCGTTTAAATGTCTCTGATAGATGTGTTACGCAAGTGACATTCAGTGACTAGTAACATTCGAAGTCACTATGCTTCATTATTCTGTTACTGCTTCTCTACTGACACACAATGTTCTCGTCCTCCTTCTGTACTGGCCATTCTGGTACTCCTTACATGTGCGGGTCAGTTCCGCATTTCAGAAGGATGTGCAGACACTTCTGATCAGGTACTGTAGTACTGAATTAGGGCACCTGTCGTACATGCTTTTACTAAGTTGCAAAATTGTCATTCTTCTACGTCAATTTTCTCCCAAAATGCATAGAATCGCATCGTGGCGCGCTAATGGTTCAAATGGCTCTGAGCTGAATGGGAATTAACATCCGAGGTCATCAGTCTTCTAGAACTTGGAACTACTTAAACCTAACTAACCTAAGGACATCACGCACTTCCATGCCCGAGGCAGGATTCGAACCTGCGACCTTAGTGGTCGCGCGGTGCCAGACTGAAGCGCAACCGCTCGGGGCGTCCTAATGCTTGAATATTGGTTCACCTTGTATACCGGTTCCGGATATATTCTGAATGGCCTGTCTTCGCTGCCTCGTCCTGAATTTTCTAACATGATTTAACTGTTTTTCATCTCCCAGTGCAGTAATTGCACAGTTTTCCTGTTTCTTCTCGTGGAGAGGATTGTAATGCCTCATGTAATGTGCTGACAAAGAGATGACCGCAGCGGTCATATCGACTCATTGAAATCGTCTGTACGGTGATGTAGGTTAAGGTCCCAGGTACCAGGCGCTGTAGCCATTCATCCTTGTGGACCGTCATTTCGGAGCAATCGACCAAAAAATATTTCGGAACTTTTACGTGTGCTCTACAGCTTCCCACACGGGACGTTTAACAGACTGGTTGCGTAGTGTAACGGTTGAAGTACAGGCTTCACGTGCAAAATGTTGTGGATTCGTATCTTGTTAGGTGTTTTGAACTGTTTCATTTCTAAATTTTTATCGAAATATCATTCATTATTATTTTGATTCGATTATCTCGGTTAACGTAATTTTTTGATGTGTATTGCTTTGTCACGTCATTTAAATCACTGTATTAAGTTTTTCAATTGCTCTCGTTTTTTCTTCCTAGCATTCGTTTTCCGCTTGGAGTCCTTACGCACGTGAATTTAATTCTTTTTATTTACCTGTCATAATATTTAAATGTTTGAAACTGTCGATGTATCGGTTAAAGAACAAATGACAAACAATCTGTACTGACTGTGCAATGATACCAAAAATGTATTTTTTTTTAGAAAATGTACATCTTTTGGATGTTAATTGCCATAAAAACGTTTAAAACAAAGTTCCTTATTGCGCTAAGGACAAAGAAGTCGAGATGGAGATTTAATTGAAAGAATGGATTATAAATAAAACGAAATTCAAGCAAAATGAGAAACGGAAATAATGAACGCAATAACAATGTCAAAAATATAGGACGACATAACGGAAGAAGTAAGTCTAAGTTAATGCATAGTAATAACTAAAATCACACGAAGGAAGAGTCCAAGTGGAAAGTGAATGGCAGGAAGAAAAAATGTGAGGAACTGAAAAAGTTAATACTGTGATTAAAATGACGTACAAAGGAACAGAAATACAAAAAATAATGCGTTTAACCCGATTTACTGAATAAAAATGATGACAAAAGTCATTTCGATAAGGGTCTAAGAATAAAAAATTTCGAAACACTAACAAGATTCAGATCCATAACTTTTTGTTGTGAGGCATGTACATTAACCATTACACTGCGCAACCAGTCTGTTAAACATTTCTTTTTTAAAGCTGTTGGCCGTCACGCGAAATTCTGAAATTTTTTCGTCAGTCACTCACAAACGAGGGTACACCAGGATGAATGGCTGCAAAGTGTGATAACTGGAACTTTCAGCTATCTCACCGTGTAGACGATTTCAAAAAGTGGATTGCACCACTGGAGACGTTTCCTCATAAGAAGGGCTCCTTTTGTTTTCTTCGGTGGTTCAGTTATCTTATCAGTGTTTATTCGCTAATGTCTGAAATGTTATTAAATTTTTGCTTATTTTTTCCAGTCGTTGTATAATCTACGTTGCAATTCTCAACATGTCCACAAATCCTCTCTCAGTTTCCTTGCCAAATCACAGCGCTTTGATCCGCCCTTCATTTGAGGCAATGGGTGAGAATATAACCACATTAAGACGCCCCTACGAGCTGCCAGTAATGACTGTGAGGGTTCCCACAGAACGTGGTAGCACTGTAGCAGATACGCGCTGGCGACAATGCCGTCAGCCGAGCCGCGGCGTCGCCCACCAGCTAACGCATGTGCCGGCCTGCAAATTTCAGCGGCTTCGATTGCTCCCTGCCGGCTCCCGTTTTCGATTCCGTGACACTGACCTCCGTCTTGGCAAGCTCTCGCACACAGTCGGGCTCTGCAGTTCTCTCACTACTAGCGATAACGAGCCAAAACAGTGGGAATGTGAATACTGACCCAAATGCGAATGATTATTACCAGCGCGGTAAATTATCTCAATAGCCATTTGCAGATAATATTGGTTAGAGTGGAGACCAACTTTTATACTGTTAGCTATGTGTGTGAGTCAGCTGGTCCTTCGCGAAACGGCCAAATTCAGAATACTAATTACTGAACTTGGAAACCTAACCGATAACACATTATTAACACGTTTATAGTGGCAGACATGATTATTCTACAGACACATTTCATGGGGCATAAAGGGCAACTATTACGAATAAGAATAAGTAGAAAGAATTTTTACTACTTCCTATAAAGCAGCGGTATATTGGTTTTTCTTTGGGACAAGGACGATCATAATGTAGCACAGATATTCGAGGAAACGTACTCGTAAAAACACTTTGATACGAGAAACATACAGGATGAGCCACGTAAGATACACTGAAGCGCCAAATAAACAGGTATAGGCATGCAATTCAATTACGTAAGTATATAAACAGGCAGAATACGGCCCATTGTTAAATCGGTTACAATGGCAGGTTGCTAAATTTAAGTGAGTTTGAACTTGGTGTTATAATCGGCGTACCAAAGATGGGATACAGCATCCCCGAGGTAGCGATGACATGGGATTTTGCCGTACGACAATTTCACGAGTGTTCCGTGAATATCAGGAATCCGGTAAAACATCAATTCTCTGACACCGCTGCGGCCGGAAAAACGTCCTGCAAGAGCAGGACCAACGACGACTGAAGAGAATCTTTCAACGTGACAGAAGCGCAACCGTTCCGCAAATTGCTGCAGATTTCAGTTCCGGGGCATGAGCGAGTGTCAGCATGCGAACCATTCAACGAAATACAATCGATATGGGCTTTCGCAGTCGAAGGCCCACTCGTGTATCCTCGATGACTGCACGACGCAAAGCTTTACGCCTCTCCCGCGCGCGTCAACAACAACATAGGACTGTTGATCACTGGAAACATGTTGCCTGGTCGGACGAGTTGCGTTTCACATTGTATAGAGCGGATGGATTTGTACGAGTATGGAGACAACCTCATGAATCGATGGACCCTGCATGTCAGAAGGGGACTGATCAAGCTGGTGGAGGCTCTGTAATGGTGTGGAATGTGTGCAGTTGGAGTAATGTAGGACGCCTGTTATGTCTAGATACGACTCTGACATGTGACACATACGTAAGTATCCTGTCTGATCACCTGTATCCTGTGCATTCCGACGGACTTGGGCAATTCCAGCAGGACAATGCGACACCCCACACATGCAGAATTGCTACAGAGTGACTCCAGGAACACTCTTCTGAGTTTAAACACTTCCGCTGGCCACCAAACTCCCCAGGAATGAACATTATTGAGCATATCTGGGATGCCTAACAACTTGTTGTTCAGGAGAAATGTCCACCCCCTCGTACTCTTACGAATTTATGGACAGCCCTGCAGGATTCATGGTGTCAGTTCCCTCCAGCACTACTTCAGACGTTAGTCGAGCGCATGCCACGTCGTGTTGCGGCACTTATGCGTGCTGGCGGGGGGCCCTACACGATATTAGGCGAGTGTACCAGTTTCTTTGGCTCGTCAACTTAGCTCACTCCACATACCGGGTTTCTCTCCTAAGAGCTGTCAGGCGCATTTTCTCTGGTGTTACGACGGCAGATATTTTCAGTTTCATTTTTGTGCTCTGTAGCTGGAGTTAGCCCAAATGATTCCTCCTCGTTACATCGTTCATGCGGTACCCAGTGCCAGCAGAAAGTGTAAGTTTATTTCCTATTACAAATAAAATTATTATTAGATTGGGATTTTATGTGCCCATTTCGATAGAGCGGTCCAGGATCATTCTGGCGCGATATTCATGTTATATATATATATATATATATGTATTAACAGGACCGGTAAAGCACGTAGAATAAGTACGAATCCAGCAGCGACTTAGCAGCGCTGTATGCTTGGCGGTATCAGTGAACGCGGGCCGGGGCAGTGCTGTCGCTGGTGGAGCACTGGTTGTTCTTCGTCTTTTACTGTCACTGTTAATAGATACGTATGAAACAAATATCGCAATAGACTAACATCGAGCCGTTCTATCGAATGGGAACATAAAATTCCGCTTTAAAAATCATTTTGCTGGTAACGGGTAAAAAACCGACGCCTTCCGAAGTTACTGGACGTCGCATGAAAGACTCGATAAGTACTACTTGGATTCGGTGGTGTGGTTTTTATTAAGTTATAGTGGACATGTGGCCAAGTTTTCTATTGTAAGCAAGAATTATTACCTGTTATAACAGCCGAATAACTGCAACTGCAGTTTAATTTTAATAGAACTGTGTACTTTCTCCTGGCATAGGGAAATAGCTACCGAATAATAAGTCAACGACGAAACATGTGTGGAATTTGAACAGTTCTCGGGTATCCGACCGAGTAGCGTCGTAATTTCTCCACAATATTTCGGTCGGATACCCGAGAACTGCTCAAATTGGAAATACGCCGGGGAAACTACAGATCGCATGTCATGTGTGGAATTTGTTCAAACAAAAACAATATAACAACATCGCAAAACCACTATCACATTGTCAGTAGAAGTACTTCGACAAACGATCAAGAAAATGTAAGCCAACACATAACAAACTTACTGGTTACTTGTCCGCTTGAAGCCTGTTGTCTGTGTTCAGCTGTTGTTGCAATCAGGAAAATTGCCGGTGAAGCTGTTTGTACATACGAATTGCTATTAGGTGCATATAGTTTTAGTCTGTGAGGGATGTCGCCAAAATTTTAGAGCTGAAAGATACCCTGATCCTGAAAACCCTCGTGCTCTGTCTTTACAGACAATATAAATACCTCAAGAACGTGTGAACACTGCATTACCATGCATTTCATCCTGTATATATACCGCTCCATCCACAGGTTCATGATAATAAATTTCAAAATCGGTTATAGTTCTACGAATAGTGTCTACGAAATCAAAAACCATGGGCAAGTCAACCTTCGCAAAAAGCTGTACTGCTCAGTTGAAAAGAGACGCGGGTTAACAGCAACCTTGATATGTCAAAGCGTGTTGCGGGCTTTCCAACAATCGCATCGTTGGTCTTTTTTTCATTGACAGGGCTGTAAACAGCCACAGATAGCTGCAATTCCTGAAAGATACGCTTCCGCAGCTATTGTAAAACATCTCACTGGTCATAAGGAGACCTATGTGGCACTAATATGACGGACATCACGTCCATTTCGCACAGATAATTACAGAGTTCTAACAGCGTATTTGGAGACATAAAGTGGCCAAGACGCTTATCATATTTAACATCTCTGTACTTTTGTCTGTGAAGAAAAAACATGGATTCTACAACAAAACATGAGCGCTTTCCGAAGACGTAAATATGTAGACCGCTGGCCTGTGCTGCGATAAATCCAGACGAATTTCAGCAAGTAGTATTGGCTGGTATCGGCTTATGGCATGCATCAGTGCTCAACGTCAACACTTTGAGCACATAAGATGTTTTCTCTTCTTACGCATACTCTTCATTGTATAAAATAAAACACTGTTATCGAGTATGAGTGGTTAGTATAGTGTAATTAAGTGCATATAACTATGAAGTATTTATTCTTTGCGCGTTAAGGTCTTTGAATTGTTGGAGGGAAATGGAAAAATTGAGATGCTTATTTTGCTTTAACTTAACAGTGTGCTAAGATATTGGAACTTTATTAAATACCTCTGTTTGTGGGAACAAAATTGTATGTAGAAAACTGGTTCCTACTTAGGGATCTTGCATTGTGAAATAGAGAAGACGTAGGGAACCCCCTTCACTACGGAAGGGGCTTGGCGCGCGAGAAAAGGTGGAAGTGGCGGTCAATTTGGGCGGCAAGAGAGAGAGCACGTTAGTCAGTCAGTGGCCAGCAGTCGCATAGTCAACACCACAGGTGGCAAGTGAGGCGTTCTGTAACCAAAGCTATGATGGAATGGCCTCGGATGTGGTTCCGGCTGTAATATGGTGCTCTCGCATTTGGAAAGGCTCTAAAAATGATGAATATGTCGCCAAGAAGAATTAAATAGAGCATAAATCCGTCAGAGGCGAGACCAGATAGTCACCACGTGCTTGCCACCACTATTGCTCCACTGCTTCACCAACTTTAGAGATCAGATATGTATACCAGTATGAACCAGTATACTTGTGTGTGCTTTTGCGATAATAATGAAAGTGTTGCAAAATTTTGTGTATGAACTTTGAAACTGTCCTCTTCATGATACCAAGCAGGGTCCTATCCTAAAAGTGCTAAAGACCGAGTATCCTGTTTATGGAGAAATCCCAATTTGTTTTTATTTAAATGTGGCTAAGTTTCAGTTTTAAAGTATATAAAAGTTGCTAGTTAACTCATTTGTTTCACAGATAAAGAGAGAGGCACATTATCTTAAACTTGTTAAAAATCTTCATTTTGCTTTGAATTGCTACTACTTCGATTGCGCCAAAGTTTAGTGTTGAAGAGTATAAATGTTAGTTAAAACTACTTGCTTCACAAGTAGTAAAAGTGGCACATAATCTTGAACATACTGAACACTTCACTTGAACTTGAATTTATTTCCGAAGCTAAATAAGAATATTGCTAGTGTAAATTGTTATAAAGCATTGAGAGCTAAATAATCTTAAGTGCGGTTGTAGTTCAGCATTTATGTGATGCAAATTGTTTTTGAAATGTGTGCATAGTCTGCTTGTAGGGTAAGTGACAGTTTATGGGTTCCCACTTTAATATTCTCTATTATGAGAAAGTTAATTTAAATATGGTTCTTGCTAATGAAATCTGAAACATTTTCACAGTAGGGTGAACATGAAATGTGTTAGTACGGTGTTCGGGTTATTTGGGTATTAGTTTAATTAGGACTATGTTCATGCACAATTTTAGTCTTGTGATGTCTTTGATAACATTTTGATACTGAATCGGTTGATAAGTTGAGATAGTAATTATTGTTAACAGGAGTAAAGTTTCATTTATATTTCTTTGATTGCCAATCTATACAAATGATAACTACTGCTGTCCACTGTGCAGTTCGTCTGGTAATTGTGTGTGTTCCTTGCACTTTACTAAGAGAGAAATAACGAAAGTTCATTTCATAAAATTATAGTTAAATTCTTTGAACTTAATGCTTCCACATTATTATGCCTAATTAGGCTGGTTACCGTTTATTATTTCATTCTCGAGAACTTAGTTACTTTCTTAGCAACTAAAATTAAAGTCTTTCTGTTTTTCTACCAATCGCCATAGTCACGAAATCTATGTTGGAACTCCTCTGTCTATTACGTTAACACACGGTCAAACTATTCAAAATTCCTCCCAGAGGGTAACACTTTTCGCACGTTAATGTCATATTTTGTACAAAGAACGTATAGATGTTATAACACCACTGTTAAAGCAAATTGTAATAAGATGTTGTGGCCATATATCGAAAACTCATAGACGATCAGCATTGTTCTGCACAATATGTTCTTGTTTTACTGTCAGAAACAGGAACGGTCCAGGACAATCGAAAATTTCTGCCCTTACATTTTCACATTTTATGCGAAATTTCTTTGACAACGTTTCTTGATGATTCCCCTGTAATCTGAATCAGAAGTTTGTCGTAACAGACGAGGTACTGATTTCAAAATCAGCTGAAACTTGGGATAAAAATATAGATTAAAAGTACAATAATACGACTCGAACTGTTTTCACTACGCGTCTAACTCGAAAAATCCTTTCAATTGATATCTGAGGGTGTAGATGTCAGTTCGAAACAAAATTTATATGGCTGTCGCGGAAAATAAACATTGCAGACGCAAAGGAATAACTCTCACTCACTTTTAATGAACTGCTGTTTGTAGCGAGACCACATTTGACTTTACTAGCTTTGTTGTCAGGTTTTGAGAACACCTGACTGCCTCTGACAAAGCCCTCTGTTCTGCGCATTTACTCTCTCTCAATATTCATGTTAGGCTCATAAAAGTCAGGTTCTTTTGCTTTGTAGCACGAGAAAAATTCTGATCTCAGCCATGCCACGTTCCAGCGTTTAGACTTTCGCAATAGACAATTGTAAAGACTTAAACACGACTTCCATCGGACGCACAGTGAAAACTGTATTGGTTTAGCTGTAAACCTAATGTAGTGAAATTTATTCATTTGAAAAACGAGAACTGAAATGACTGTGTATGTTAACCGATACATATGACATAATTTTGAGTCTGTATTTACGTACACTGTAGAGTGTATGGTGGAGCGTACTTTGTAACATTGTTAGCCGTATTACATTTTCTTTTCTTTGCGGAGAGAGCTAGGATAATAGATTGTGTGTATTCCCTCCTTACTGTAATCTCTCTTACTTAATCACACCATCCATAAGCAACATATTCGACGGAGGTAGCAGAACTGTTGACGAAAAAACTCGTGAAACAGTTCTATAAATTTACGCAATGTTATCTCGCGAAAATGAAATCGACTGTTTTCTCCAATAGCTCTCATTAATTCTCTGGAGATATTTGCCACACTTTTGTCTATAATGACTTCATAATGAGTCTCTGAATTTCGTTCAGATCGTACTGTCAAGTCTGCTAGATAAGATCTCCACACGCTGAAAGAGTACAATAGCTCCCATTAGGGCCTTGTGTGCGATGTCTATTAGTGATGTAAAGGAGTGTTCCAGAATCCTCGCAACTAACAGAAGACTTCTTTTCGTCTTCCCTGTTACTCATTCCACTTCCTCGTTCTGTTTCATATCGCTTCTGCTGTTACCCTAGAGGACTTAAACGATGTAATGGGCTCTAGAAGGTTACCTGTAATCGTGTAATGGGTTGTTACCGGGCTCTTAGTTCTGTTTGTAGCCATTACGTTGAATTTATGCACATTCCAAGGGAACTGCCACTCACGACACCAAACTGAATACTAAGTCGTTCTGAAATTCCCTAAAATCATCCAGTGACGATATGTTATGTAGACAACAGCATCATCAAAGAACAGTCTGATAGTGCTGCTGATCGCATCGGATAAATCGTTTATGCCTATTGAAAGAACACAATAGCCTATTACGCATCCTTGGGACAAATATAATTTTGCTTTCGTCTGCCTGGTATATCCACAAAGCCTTACAACGTACTACGTTTTATCGGTGGAAAATTCTTTGATGCAGTCTCCCATTTCGAGAGATTCAGGACTGGTTTCTATCAAACGGTCATTCTCTCCCCACTTCGAAAAGATAATTTTAATACAATATAAACAGCACGAGAAGTGTAAAATTACTTGTCTATAAAAAGCAAGTATAAACGAGTATTAAGAGTAGATTCTTCTGAAATTATTCCACTGAATATGGAAAGCAAACTAAACTGGAGAGTGTACTTAATACACTGAAGAGCCTAAGAAACTGGTACACCTGCCTAATATCGTGTAGCACCGCCGCCAGCATGCAGAAGTGGTACAACACGACGTCGCATGCACTCGACTAATGTCTGAAGTAATGCTGGAGGGAATTGACACCATGAATCCTGGAGGGCTGTCCATAAATCCGTAAGAGAAGGAGAGGGTGGAGATCTCTTCTGAACAGCACGTTGCAATGCATCCCAGACATCCTCAAAAATGGGAATTTTGCGGGCAGTGGAAGTGTTCCTAGAGACACACTGTAGCAATTCTGGACGTGTGAGGTGTCGCATTGTCCTGCTGGAATTACCAAAGTCGGTCGGAATGCACAATGAACATGAATGAATGCAGGTAATCAGACAGGATGCATAGGTACGTGTCACCTGTCAGAGTCGTAACTAGACGTATGAGGGGTCCCATATCACTCCAACTGCACACGCCCCACACCAATACAGAGCATCCATCAGCTTGAACAGTCCCCTGCTGACAATCAGGGTCCATGGATTCATGAGGTTGTCTCTATAACAGTGTACGTCCATCCGGAATTCCCATTCCCGGCGCTCCTTACGCTGTGCGAAGAAGCACTACCCTTTGATCTGCTTTTGAGGCCTCCATTTCTCTGCCTTCAGCATGGCTCAGTGTAGTGGATGTTTGATGTGTGCAGGTACGCACTCCTGTCGACACGTGGGCGTTCGCCCATGTCCCTCTAGCGGTGAGTCTGTGGCCTGGGCGCTGTTATATGGATCACACCTTCTTCCGTCAGAAAACGCATTATGGTCCCTTCAGCGGTTTTTATTTTACAGGCATTGACTCATTTCTTGTTCAATGCACTTTATACATTTACATGCATACTTCTCAAGGCAAAATAGGTGCAACCTTGTAGCGTTATTAGTCATCTGCAGTTGTGTTCCACTTGCAGATGGAGTGAGGGAAATACGATTGTATATATTCCTCCACACGATTCCTAATTTCTCTCATCTTGTCTTCGCGGTCTTTACTCGAAATGTAAGGTTGCGCAGTAGAAACATGCCGCAACCAAACGCAAATGCCGGTCCATTGAATTTTTTGCAATATCGTTTCGCGAGAAGAACGTCGTCTTTCCTCCATGTATTATCATTTCATCGAACCCCTTGTAAGTAGGCTGTTTAGGTTCTTATATTGGTAACGCCACGTAGCGCTGTATATGAAAATCACTGACTGTGCTGTGCGCAGTCTGAGGCTGGTCGGCATTGTTGCAATAGTCGCTATTGTAGTGTTGGGCAGTTGGCTGTTAACAGCGTGTAGCGTTGCGCAGTTGGAGGTGAGCCGCCAGCAGTGGTGGATGTGGGGAGTGAGATGGCGGAGGTTGGAGAGCGGATGATCTGGACGTGTGTCCATCAGAGAGAGTAAATTTGTAAGACTGTATGTCATGAACTAATATATATATACATAGTAAGGCTTTTGAACACCATTAAGGTAAATACATTGTTTGTTCTCTACCAAAATCTTTCATTTGCTAACTATGCCTATCAGTAGTTAGTGCCTCGAGTAGTTTGAATCTTTTATTTAGCTGGCAGTAGTGGCGCTCGCTGTATTGCAGTAGTTCGAGTAACGAAGATTTTTGTGAGGTAAGTGATTTGTGAAAGGTATAGATTAATGTTAGTCAGGGCCATTCTTTCGTAAGGATTATTGAAAGTCAGATTGCGTTGTGCTGAAAGTATTGTGTGTCAGTTTAGTGTTGATCAGAATAGGTAAAGAGCGAAATATCTGAGTAAGTTCAGTTCTGCTCAGCTGTTTGAAAATCAAATAATGTAAGAGGTTTATCTGCACAGTAATTCATTAAGTTTTCTAAGGGGACGTTTCACCCTGGTAACAAATCTAGCAGCATGCCTCTGAATTGCTACATTGTCTTCCTTTAATTCAACCTATTGGGGATCCCAGTTACTCGAGGAGTACTCAAGAACGGGTCACACTATACGGGTGCTCCTTTATAGATCAAGTGCACTTTTCTAGAATTCTCGTAATAAACGGAAGTCGACAATCCGCCTCCATTAGTAACGATCTCACGTGCTCGTTCTGTTTCATTTCGCTAGCAAAGCTATGCCAAGATATTTTATCGCCGTGACTATGCAAGGCTTCACACCGTCCATAACGTATTCCAACATTAGAGGCTTGTTTCTCCTATTCATCTGAATTAACCTACATTTTTATACATTTATAGTAAGCTGCCATTCATCACACGAAAGAGAAGCCCTGCTTAAGTCATCCTACACCCTCCTACAGTCAACCAAGGACGACACCTTCCCGTGTACCATAGCATTGTCAGCAAATAGCCACAGGTTACTGCCCAACCTGTCCGTCAGATCACTTACGGGTACTGAGAACAGGAGCGGTCATATCACGTTTCCCTGGGGTACTCCTGACTATACTGTTGTCTTTGACGAACACGCATCGTGGAGGACAACTTACTGGGCTGCTATACTTGACGAAGTCTTCAAGCCTCTTACATACACGTGGGAACGTATTCCGTACACTTGTACGTTCCCTCAGTGGACCGTCATTGCACTCGACGCCATGGGTCATTTGATAAGAGCCATAACTGCCACTCGTCGGACCGCACTACACGCCTTCAGTCAGCTATCATTCTGAACAATGGCCTTCTGCTATGTAACCTACTCTAGACATCCTCTGCATGTAGTTCTTCTCGCAATGTTCTCGCGGGAAGTAACTGAGATAAATCTTCATTCACTGACAGCATCAATTCTTATCGAATTTCACGTCGATTGTGACTGACAAAGCGTGTCACTTGTCTCCGGCGGCGCTTGATGATTATGATGTTTGTACTACCACTGTTCATACGCCATGTTACATTGCATCAAGTGGTATACCATTCCTTGTTTAGACAATGGACACTCCGCATTGATACAGTAACAAATAGGGGAAACTACACTCTCGGTGTGTCCAAGTATTAACTGCTATTTAGGTTACTTTTAAAAAAAATTGTGCTGCAAATGCTGCCTCATATGATTCAAGCTGAATATTTTTTGTCAAACACGATAGCTCCTTACGGCCGATTCCGTACAAACTATCTGCTTATAGACACCACTTCACTGCCGTGACACGTCATTACGTTGGACAAAAGGTCTTTCATTGGGACTGCAACTATGTTTGGCTGAATGATATACTCTTTCCTTTTTATAATACTCCCTACTAAACGTTTCGCTTTAACTAGTATTAAAAGAAATGGAAACGACGTTTTTGAAACAACTATGTTTACAGGAGTTACGGTGGCGCTTAAGTTGAATTACATAATTTATAGATACATGTTGCCTAAAATATGTCGTCAAAGTTAACACCTCACTCAACGTTCAGAAGCCAAACTGGCGGTGCCTTGTAGCGTATGTCCGGCAATCAGATGACTAAAGTACAAACGATATGTTGAATATGATATCCCATATTGTTTTAGTATGAAGCAACTATTCCCACGTTAAATATTGTAATTACATCCTACACATATTACACTATAAAACACGTTATCACTTTACAGTAAACGTTACTGTGCGTCAGGAAATGTTTAGCTTGAATCATGTGACCCTACATTTACAGTACAATTTTATAAAAAAGTAACCAAAATTGCAATTAATACATGTGCAGTAGAAAATATATAACTGCAATATTAATAATATAATCCATAACTAAGGTTGATACATATATGGAGGACAGAGGAACTTTATTTTGAGTTTGGGAGTGGAAAGAAACCGTATATATGACATCCTGAATAGAGGATCTTTAAAAAACACTAATGGGAGTAAGTGGAGAAATACAGTTACAGTACTGACAATGATAACACACAACGTGACATGGCTGTTGGTATTATTCTAACACTCTTATGAAGTTTCATGTTCAGTAAAGCAGTTACTAATACTTGACACATAAATACGTGTAATTCATGTAGCTTTGTCCAGATATGCACCATGTGAGGTGCGTGTTGCAAGAACGTCAATCCACGGCAAGACCCGCGAGAGATGCACGTCCACCATTACATATACACGCAAAACAAATAAATTCCGAAGAAAGCTCGGCTGTATGGGAAATTAATAGCAGTTAGATCACCGGCAGGCTCTTCAGCTCTTTCGTTAATGACAGCTTTATGTCAAAATTCCTCTTTTTTTAAAAATAATTGGATAACAGCGTGCCGTCTGTAATAATGTTATTTTATTTTGCTGCCGGCTTCAATTCTGAATCATCGTCAACGGCAGGAAAATTCTCACATATGTATCAAATGCGGTACATACTTTGACATAAGTTACCACAGAAAACCATAATTACGAAGAAAAATAAAAAATTGTGGCAAGATAAGATTAAAATATGATGACACATTGATTTTTACTGGCACTTATGGTTTTCTGTGGTAATCAACGCCAAAGTACGTATGACATGTGATACATATGTGATAATCTTCCTGCCGTTCATGATGGTTCAAAACTGAAACCGGTAGCAAAAGAAAATGACATTATTACAGCCAGCACATTGTTACACATTTTTTAAAAATTGTACATGCTGTTCACCATCACCTAAGCAAGATGTTCAAATTAGTCAAGAGCATGAACCAGAACCACGAGACACCTGTCCTATTATTCTACAAAACACACATCGGATACCAGTGCATATTTAAATGTTCCAGAAATAGCCATTTAAACCGACACCCAAAAAGAAATCATATAAAAACCGTAATGGCCATAGACATTCTTCAAGAAGATAGTTCGAATACAAGACCATCCGTAAACTGTATGGTTACCATGACTGGTATCAAAGCCACCAAGGAAACCACCTCACATCGTCCCACACTAAAAGACCCAAATGATGCTTCCAGCTCCATTGAATCAAACACCCACTACATCGTTAGTATGAAACCTTGTAATGCACCACATGGTGAGAGCGAGTTTAGCCTCTGATGCTGTGTAAGATGTTAACTTTCACTGGGTACCAAGTGCCCATAACAGATGCAATTCAACTAATACGTCACAACAATTGCTCAAACGCAGTTATTTTTTAAACGTCTGTTTCAGCCTTTCTAAACTTCGCTCTATGAACGACAGATATACACTACTGGCCATTAACATTGCTACACCACGAATATAACGTGCTACAGAAGCGAAATTTAACCGACAGGAAGTAGATGCTGTGATATGCAAATGATTAGCTTTTCAGAGCATTCACACAAGATTGGCACCGGTAGCGACACCTACAACGTGCTGACATGAGGAAAGTTTCCAACCGATTTCTCATACACAAACAGCAGTTGACCGGCGTTGCCTGGTGAAACGTTTTTGTGATGCCTCTTGTAAGGAGGAGAAATGCGTACCGTCACGTTTCCGAATTTGATAAAGGTCGGATTGTAGCCTATCACGATTGTGGTTTATCGTATCGCGACATTGCTGCTCGCGTTGGTCGAGATCCAATGACTGTTAGCAGAATATGGAATCTGTGGGTTCAGGAGGGTAATACGGAACGCCGTGCTGGATCCCAACGGCCTCGTATCACTAGCAGTCGAGATGACAGGCATCTTATCAGCATGGCTGTAACGGATCGTGCAGCCACGTCACGATCCCTGCGTCAACAGATGGGGACGTTTGCAAGACAACAACCATCTGCACGAACAGTTCGACAACGTTTGCATCAGCATGGACTATCAGCTCGGAGACTATGGCTGCGGTTACCCTTAACGCTGCATCACAGACAGGAGCACCTGCGATGGTGTACTCAACGACGAACCTGGGTGCACGAATGGCAAAACGACATTTTTTCGATTGAATCCAGGCTCTGTTTACAGCATCATGATGGTCGCATCCGTGTTTGGCGACATCGCGGTGAACGCACAGTGGAAGCGTGTATTCGTCATCGCCATACTGGCGTATCACCCAGGGTGATGGTATGGGGTGCCATTGGTTACACGTCTCGGTCACCTCTTGTTCGCATTGACGGCACTTTGAACAGTAGACGTTACATTTCAGATGTGTTACGACCCGTGGCTCTACCCATCATTCGATCGCTGCGAAACCGTACATTTCAACAGGATAATGCACGACCGCATGTTGCAGGTCCTGTACGGGCCTTTCTGTATACAGAAAATGTTCGACTGCTGCCCTGGCCAGCACATTCTCCAGATCTCTCACCAATTGAAAACGCCTGGTCAATGGTGGCCGAGCAACTGGCTCGTCACAATACGCCTGCCACTAGTCTTGATGAACTGTGGTATCGTGTTGAAGCTGCATGGGCAGTTGTACCTGTACATGGCATCCAAGCCCTGTTTGACTCAATGCCAATGCGTATCAAGGCCGTTATTACGGCCAGAGATGATTGTTGTGGGTACTGATTTTTCAGGATCTATGCACCCAAATTGCGTGAAAATGTAATCACATGTCAGTTATAGTATAATATATTTGTCCAATGAATACCCGTTTATCATCTTCATTTCTTCTTGGTGTAGCAATTTTAATGGTCAGTAGTGTGTGTGAGGATGATGTTAAAGCGAAACGCGTAAAAAGGAGCATAATACAGAAATTTAGCGACCAAGGCAAGATTGCATATTAGTGATGACGCCAGCGGTGTTTAGTCACACGAGCGCCGCGTATCAGCAGTGTGTTCTTTTAAGGGTGAGAGCAGCATGCTGCCCTGTGAATCTGAATTAGATGGGCTGCTTTCTTCCCACTGAAACAACTCTGAAGAGTTCTCCCTTTTTGAGAGGACTCCAAAGACAACGGCTCGTGTGTTCTGACTGGAACGCCTCTGGAGGCGGCGTCGATGCCGCAGGACGAGGAACTTGTCGGCTAGTTAACGCGGCCCGCCTGCCGGCAGCGTCTGTAATCAGTTGGGCGCCGCCTCCCCTGTAATGAGCGGTCAAGCGACAGAGTATCCGCGCTGACGTCACCACGGGGCACCCCAATGACAGGCCACTGCTGCCTTCACCGTCCTGGTCCTCATTTCCTGCGTCTGACCTTCCACCTTTTCTCAAAGGGTTCTTCCGTGCGCAATGTGTAATTCACTGTGTTGTGATCAGAGCGCCACGTCCATGTTAACACTGGTCCACGACTGTATGTAGAAACAGGACGCAGAGACAGAAAACAGACACAGAAACTGCTTTTCATTTCACCACCCAGACGGTATGCCGACTACGTAAGCAACGGCGTTAAACGCTTCTTCTTCTTTTAGTGTTCAACCCTGAGGTTCGTTTGCAGCAGAGCGCCATTCCTCTCTTCTGTCTGCACTCCTCTTGATTTCCACGTATGTGCTACATCCAACGTCACTCATGATCTGTTGCATGTATGATATCCTTGGTCGCCCCCACCGATTCCCTCCCTCAACAGCCCCTTCTGCTATTGTTCCAATGATGATGTTGTGTCGTAGGATGTGCCCTACAAGTTTGTCTCAGCTTGTTTGGATGTGCCTCCACAGAGATCTGGTTTCCTCTACTCTTCTAAGCACCTCTTCATTTGTTACTTAGTCTCTCCAGCTGATCTTCATCATCCTTCTATAGCACCACATCTCCAGGGCCTCTAGCCATCTTCTCTTCCAATTGTCCAAGTTTCACATCTGTATAGGGCCACACTCCAAAAGAAACCTTTCATTATACGTTTCCTTTTTTTCAGACTGATGTTGTTGCTGGTAAGTTCCTTCTCCGATTAAATGCAGTTTTGGCCATTTGTATTCTGGTCGCAATTTTTTTCCGGCTTCTACCATCTCTTGTGATTTTGCTTCCCAGGTGAGTAATTTCCTCTATCACTTCCAGCTCCTCTCTTCCAATTCTCATTCTCAGAGGTTCATATTCTGCTCCTGTACTGCGTACCATCACTTTAGTCTTTTTCTTGTTTATTCTCATTCCATACGCTACGACACACATATGATGGATAGTCAAATGAAAACCGAACACTCGCCATAACGGGACAATGGGATGGTTCCCTTCAAAAGCAGTCATCACACGCATTAAGACATTTATCCCACTGGGGGACGAGACGATCAATCCCTGGCTCGAACAACACAGTCGGCCGCCAATGGACCCACAGCTGCATCCAGTCTTTCATTTCCTCATTCGTCTGAAACCGACGTCTCCGCATATCTTTCTTCAGGTCGTCAAAGATGTGCAAATCACACGGTGGAAGATCCAGGCTGAGCGAAGGATACTGCAGTGTTTCCCAACCAAGTCGCTGAAGCATAGGCGTCGTCCGATTGCAGTGTGACGACGAGCGTTACCAAGCAACTGGTTGTTTCCGTTCGATTGCATTCCGACAATCCGAAGGCAAGCGGCAAAGCCAACAGTGGAAACATCCCACATCTCCTTCTTCAACGAAATCCAAAGGTGTTCACGCAAGTTCCGCTAAGGTTATGATGACCACCTCCTTCGACTGCGGGGGCTCTCAAGTCCCACGATCGTGGTACCACAATCAGTGACTAACACTACGAAGACACTTTGCAAAAACTGCGAAGCGCCATAAAGTCAATTCGCCTGGGAAGGCTGTCGGATGGAATCATCCTGTTACGTGATAAAACCTGCCACCGCACTGCCAATCAGACGCAGGCTACACTTCACCGATTTGGTTGGGAAACACTGCAACATCAGCTGTGGAGCCCGGGTCGTTCACCGAGTGATTTTCACATCTTTGGGGACCTGAAGAAAGACATTCGTTGAGGTTGCTTTCAGTCGGCCGAGGATGTGCAAGAGCGGGTGCGGTTGCCAATCAGTGAGCGGACGACCGCGTTCTACGAACATTTGTGGTCATCAGTCCCCTAGAACTTAGAACTGCTTAAACCTAACTATCCTAAGGACATCACACACATCCATGCCCGAGGTAGGATTCGAACCTGCGACCGTAGCGGTCACGCGGTTCCAGACTGAAGCGCCTAGAACCGCACGGCCACACCGGCCGGCTGGCCAACTCCTTCTAGCCAACTCCTTCTAATCCATTTATGAATTTCTCAGTAGGACCAACTGATATATATATATATATATATATATATATATATATATATACAGGGTGTTACAAAAAGATACGGCCAAACTTTCAGGAAACATTCCTCACACACAAAGAAAGAAAATATGAAAATTTGTTATGTGGACATGTGTCCGGAAACGCTTACTTTCCATGTTAGAGCTAATTTTATTACTTCTCTTCAAATCACATTAATCATGGAATGAAAACACACAGCAACAGAACGTACCAGCGTGACTTCAAACACTTTGATACAGGAAATGTTCAAAATGTCCTCCGTTAGCGAAGATACATGCATCCACCCTCCGTCGCCTGTAATCCCTGATGCGCTGATGCAGCCCTGGAGAATGGCGTATTGTATCACAGTCGTCCACAATATGAGCACGGAGAGTCTCTACATTTGGTACCGGGTTTGCGTAGACAAGAGCTTTCAAATGCCCCCATGATTTAAAGTCAAGAGGGTTGAGGTCAGGAGAGCGTGGAGGCCATGGAATAGGTCCGCCTCTACCAATCCATCGGTCACCGAATCTGTTGTTGAAAAGCGTACGAACACTTCGACTGAAATGTGCAGGAGCTCCATCGTGCATGAACCACATGTTGTGTCGTACTTGTAAAGGCACATGTTCTAGTAGCACAGGTAGAGTATCCCACGTGAAATAATGATAACGTGCTCCATTGAGCGTAGGTGGAAGAACATGGGTCCCAATCAAGATATCACCAACAATGCCTGCCCAAACGTTCACACAAAATCTGTGTTGATGACGTGATTGCACAATTGCGTGCGGATTCTCGTCAGCCCACACATGTTGATTGTGAAAATTTACAATTTGATCACGTTCGAATGAAGCCTCATCCGTAAAGAGAACATTTGCACTGAAATGAGGATTGACACATTGTTGGATGAACAATTCGCAGAAGTGTACCCGTGGAGGCCAATCAGCTGCTGGTAGTGCCTGCACACGCTGCACATGGTACGGAAACAACTGGTTCTCCCGTTCCACTCTCCATACAGTGACGTGGTCAACGTTACCTTGTACAGCAGCAACTTCTCTGACGCTGACATTAGGGTTATCGTCAACTGCACGAAGAATTGCCTCGTCCATTGCAGGTGTCCTCGTCGTTCTAGGTCTTGCCCAGACGCGATTCATAGGCTGGAATGTTCCGTGCTCCCTAAGTCCCCGATCAATTGCTCCGAACGTCTTCCTGTCGGGACACCTTCGTTCTGGAAATATGTCTCGATACAAACGTACAATTCCGAAGACGGCAGGAGCTGACAAGTGCGAGAATTATCGCACAGTCAGCTTAACAGCTCATGCATCAAAGCTGCTTACAAGAATAATATACAGAAGAATGGAAAAGAAAATTGAAAATGCGCTAGGTGACGATCAGTTTGGCTTTAGGAAAAGTAAAGGGACGAGAGAGGCAATTCTGACGTTACGGCTAATAATGGGAGCAAGGCTAAAGAAAAATCAAGACACTTTCATATGATTTGTCGACCTGGAAAAAGCGTTCGACAATATAAAATGGTGCAAGCTGTTCGAGATTCTGAAAAAAGTAGGGGTAAGCTGTAGGGAGAGACGGGTCATATACAATATGTACAACAACCAAGAGGGAATAATAAGAGTGGACGATCAAGAACGAAGTGCTCGTATTAAGAAGGGTGTAAGACAAGGCTGTAGCCTTTCACCCCTACTCTTCAACCTGTACTTCGAGGAAGCAATGATGGAAATAAAAGAAAGGTTCAGGAGTGGAATTAAAATACAAGGTGAAAGGATATCAATGATACGATTCGCTGATGACATTGCTATCCTGAGTGAAAGTGAAGAAGAATTAAATGATCTGCTGAACGGTATGAACAGTCTAATGAGTACACAGTATGGTTTGAGAGTAAATCGGAGAAAGACGAAGGTAATGAGAAGTAGTAGAAATGAGAACAGCGAGAAACTTAACATCAGGGTTGATGGTCACGAAGTCAATGAAGTTAAGGAATTCTGCTACCTAGGCAGTAAAATAACCAATGACGGACGGAGCAAGGAGGACATCAAAAGCAGACTCGCTATGTCAAAAAAGGCATTTCTGGCCAAGAGAAGTCTACTAATATCAAATACCGGCCTTAATTTGAATAAGAAATTTTTGAGGATGTACGTCTGGAGTACAGCACTGTATGGTAGTAAAACATGGACTGTGGGAAAACCAGAACAGAAGAGAATCGAAACATTTGAGATGTGGTGCTATAGACGAATGTTGAAAATTAGGTGGACTGATAAGGTAAGGAATGAGGAGGTTCTACGCAGAATCGGAGAGGAAAGGAATATGTGGAAAACACTGATAAGGAGAAGGGACAGGATGATAGGACATCTGCTAAGACATGAGGGAATGACTTCCATGGTACTAGAGGGAGCTGTAGAGGGCAAAAACTGTAGAGGAAGACAGAGATTGGAATACGTCAAGCAAATAATTGAGGACGTAGGTTGCAAGTGCTACTCTGAGATGAAGAGGTTAGCACAGGAAAGGAATTCGTGGCCTGCCGCATCAAACCAGTCAGTAGACTGATGACAAAAAAAAAAAAAGTACCGCGCCACGGCTATTGCCTCGTGCCAATCCATACATCAAATGTGCATCTGCCAACTCTACACTTGTAAACATTGCACTGACTGCAAAACCACGTTCGTGATGAACACTAACCTGTTGATGCTACGTACTGATGTGCTTGATGCTGAGCAATGATGCCTGGAGAGCAATGAGTCGCATGTCAACACAAGCACCGAAGTCAACACTACCTTCCTTCAGTTGGGCCAACTGGCGGTGAATCGAGGAAGTACAGTGCATAGTGACGAGACGAAACTAAAATGAACTCTAACATGGAAATTAAGCGTTTCCGGACACATGTCCACATAACATCTTTTCTTTATTTGTGTGTGAGGAATGTTTCCTGAAAGTTTGGCCGTGCCTTTTTGTAACATTATATATATATATATATATATATATATATATATATATATATATATATATATATATATATATATATATATATAAACTTCTGCACCATTTCAGTTCTGTGATGTGTTCATTGCAAATAAGTATTGTAAGTATTGTAGTAGTTCTATTACATGTTTATTACCTCATAAATAAAAATCCTTTTTTATTTTAAATTCAGTGCATTAGTGTTTGTAAAATCATTCTTTCATGTAGTGTTCATTAAAAAAATAACGATCATTCCACTTGGGACCTGTGGAAGATATATAGCTTATTTGTTTCAGTTGTAACTATTTGTCATTTATTATTGTTTGTCTGACATGTTCTGCATGCTGGAGGACCTCCTCACTATACATCAATTGGAATGAAAGTAAATCTAATCTAATCTAATCTAACCTAGATAAGTAATGGGGAAGATCCTCCTAACTATTAAAGTGACATTCTATTCCTTCCAAATGCGCGTCTTTCCAGGGTTTTATTTGCGCCTGACTTCATTTTTATGCTTGACAATGCGCGACCGCATCGTACAGCACAGGCGACGGATAAACCGGCCAGCCCGTTCCCCCGACTTAAACGTGCGGGATGCGTTGGGGACATGTATAGCAGCACGTCGACGTGGCCCAACGACTGTCCAGCGGTTGTAAACGGCACTGGCTGAGGAACTGATCTGCCTACCACAAGCTCACCTTACCAAAGTTATGTCCATCATGGGAACACGTTTCAGAGGCGTATTGTCATCGTCATACTCATACACCCAATTAAGAACCATTTCTCGCTTTTTGTAACGTCCAAGGGACCACCATACACCTGGTGACTTCAGTATAATTACTGTCTTTCAATGAAAGTCTCATGTCTGTTCGCCACATTGCACATTTCTTTCAGTTCCCTTTTATACTATATTGCAGCAGTTTTTTCTATGCATGTACCAAGTTTTATCGAGCTATGTTACTTGCGGGTGACACATCATTCGTACTCAAGTTTTGCACACAAGTGTACACGAGGTGCAAGAAAAAGTTATTGCCAAACTTCCAGGAAACATTCTTCACACGTACACGGAGAAAATATGTTACACGGACGAGGGTCTGCAAATGCTTCATTTCCTTGCTGAAGCTCAGTTTCTACAACTGGTTGGAAACAACAGGTTCTCATGTAGCAAGGGCTGCCAAGTACGTGGTCAACATTGCTTGTTACAAATAACTTTTTTACGGTGACATTAGAGCCATCGCCAAGTGCATGAAGAAGTTCCTCTTCCAGTCGAGGTGTCCACGTCCTTCTAGGTTTTCCCAGTCGCAGCTAGTACGCTTAAACATCCCATACTCCCTATGATGACGATCAGTTGTTTCAAACGTCCTCCTGTCGGGACGCTGTCGTTCTGGAGATCTCTCCCGTTACACAGATTGAGCGACACTGCCATTACCATCTGCTAATCCGTACAGCAAAAGTAAATCTTCCAAACCCTCATTCGAGTGCTCTTCCATTGTACTGTAACAGAACCAAGCCCATCATGAACACTAAACAGTTCAGGTTACGTGCTTGATGATAGCAGAGCAATGAGGTGAGTCGTAAAGTCACACGCAATGAAGTGAGTCATATATCAACATTATCTCCATTCCCCTGGAAAAAAAACACTGGCAGTGAATCTAATAATTACAGCTTACTGTGGATTTTAACCAACGTAACGTAGGGTAGTTTTCGAACATTTCGTGTAAGAAAACGTTTCATTTCATGCTGGTACTTTTTGTTTCTATGTGTTCCCGTGATTAACGTGATTATGAAGAAAAGTAGAAAATGATCTCCAAAATGGAAATAAAGAGTTATCTCGCCCATGTCCTTATAACATATCGTATTCTTATGGTTCAAATGGCTCTCAGCAGTGTGGGACGTAACATCTGACTTCAACAGTCCCCTAGACTTAGAACTATTTAAACCTAACTAACCTAAGGACATCACTCACAGCCATGCCCGAGGCAGGATTCGAACCTGCGACCGTAGCAGCAGCGCGGTTTCGGACTGAAGCGCCTCGAACCGCTCGGCCACAGTGGCCGGCTCGTGTTCTTACAGGTGTGAGGAAAGTCTCCCGATTGGCGGTATCTTTTTGTTACATCCTGTATGCGCAAGATGTGTTCCAAAAGTAACGAGTATTTTGTAAATTCGTGTGTTATATTAGCCTGAATCAAACGATTTAGCATGTTGTTAACCATGTGTAATAAGTGTCAGTCCACTGTTACCATACCACATCGAATATTTTGTCTGTTGTCAGCTGTCAAAATTGTTACTTGTGTTTTGATATTAGCCGCAGTTCTTTATTCTTTTTAAAAAAATGATGAGAGAATTTGTGTTAAATTGCGGTAAGAAATTTTAATATTCCTTTTTGCGAATCTTCTATGAGTAAAACAAGGGATTCCTTTCAGATTACGCTGATACAATAGCTCCCTACTTAGCAATCATATACAACCGCTCGCTCACCGATTGATCTGTACCTACAGATTGGAAAATTGCGCAGGTCGCACCAGTGTTTAAGAAGGGTAGTAGGAGTAATCCATAGAACTACAGACCTATATCACTGACGTCGGTTTGCAGTAGGGTTTTGGAGCATATACTGCATTCGAACATTATGAATCACCTCGAAGGGAACGATCTATTCATACGTAATCAGCATGGTTTCGGAAAACATCGTTCTTGTGCAACGCAGTAATGGCCGCTATCGACAGAGGATCTCAAGTTGATTCCGTATTTCTAGATTTCCGGAAAGCTTTTGACACCGTTCCTCACAAGCGACTTCTAATCAAGCTGCGGGCCTATGGGGTATCGTCTCAGTTGTGCGACTGGATTCGTGATTTCCTGTCAGGAAGGTCGCAGTTCGTAGTAATAGACGGCAAATCATCGAGTAAAACTGAAGTGATATCAGGTGTTCCCCAGGGAAGCGTCCTGGGACCTCTGCTGTTCCTGATCTATATAAATGACCTGGGTGACAATTTGAGCAGTTCTCTTAGGTTGTTCGCAGATGATGGTGTAATTTACCGTCTAGTAAGGTCATTCGAAGACCAGTATCAGTTGCAAAGCGATTTAGAAAAGATTGCTGTATGGTGTGGCATGTGACAGTTGACGCTAAATAACGAAAAGTGTGAGGTGATCCACATGAGTTCCAAAAGAAATCCGTTGGAATTCGATTACTCGATAAATAGTACAATTCTCAAGGCTGTCAATTCAACTAAGTACCTCGGTGTTAAAATTACGAACAACTTCAGTTGGAAAGACCACATAGATAATATTGTGAGGATGGCGAGCCGAAGGTTGCGTTTCATTGGCAGGACACTTAGAAGATGCAACATGTCCACTAAAGAGACAACAGCTTACACTACACTCGTTCGTCCTCTGTTAGAATATTGCTGCGCGGTGTGGGATCCTTACCAGGTGGGATTGACGGAGGACATCGAAAGGGTGCAAGAAAGGGCAGCTCGTTTTGTATTATCACGTAATAGGGGAGAGAGTGTGGCAGATACGATACGCGAGTTGGGATGGAAGTCATTAAAGCAAAGACGTTTTTCGTCGCGGCGAGATCTATTTACGAAATTTCAGTCACCAACTTTCTCTTCCGAATGCGAAAATATTTTGTTGAGCCCAACCTACATAGGTAGGAATGATCATCAAAATAAAATAAGAGAAATCAGGGCTCGAACAGAAATATTTAGGTGTTCGTTTTTCCCGCGCGCTGTTCGGGAGTGGAATGGTAGGGAGATAGTACGATTGTGGTTCGATGAACACTCTGCCAAGCACCTAAATGTGAACTGCAGAGTAATCATATAGATGTAGATGTAGACGATTGTATAACCCTCTCGCAGAAGTCCGTGAAGACGTTGAAGATGACGAGTTTTCAGCTGTAACACATCAACTGATAAAATCGTGGAAAAAATGAAAGAAAAGATGAGGAATGGTTGCCGAATCACAATCGGAGGAATCGCTTATGTTGGCGTATCAGTTGTCTCATGCAATGACATTTTTTGGTAGTTTCGGGTATGAAATGTGTCAGCAAAATTTGTTCGAAAATATTTGTATCTCGGACGATAACAAAAGCGAATGGAGTCGTTGAATGAAGTGAGTAACAATGTAGTACTACTGAGACGCGTCATAGCGGGTGTTTAAACATGAATTTACGTGTGTGACGTCGAAACGAAACGAATACTCAGTCGCGCCATTCGAAGCATTGTGTATCACCTAGACCAGAATAAAGCCCGAAAATTTCATTCAAATGTGAAGCTAATGTACATTACGTTCTTCGATTTTAACGCCATAGTGGCACCAGAAGTCCTTGTCACACGATTGAACGATCATTAACGGGCACTACGCTGTCTGTGTAAAGCAAAAGTGAAAATGAAAAACTCGATTTTATGGCGTAACACTTCATGAGTTTTCCACCGCGATATTGCAATTGCTCACACTTCGTTACTTGTTCGTGAATTTCTGGCTAGAAACAACACTCTAATGTACTCTAGCATCGATATTTCCCAGACAAAAAATGATTCAAATGCCTCCAAGCACTATGGGACTTAACATCTGAGGTCATCAGTCCCCTAGGCTTGGAACTACTTAAACTTAACTAACCTAAGGACATCACACACATCCATGCCTGAGCCAAGATTCGAACCTGCGACCGTAGTAGCAGCGCGGTTCCGGACAAGTGCCTAGAACCGCTCGGCCCGTACGCCGGCTCTCCCAGACAAAACCCCATGTCAGTTACCCCAAAGAAAAAGTTGCAGAAGTTATGGGAAACTAAGAAAGAGAGAGAGGGAGAGGGAGTTATATAAGGGCGTGTGATAAACCCTTTCTCTCAAAAATTTTCCTTCCTCATACCTTCTCTTTGATTTGCGCAGAAAACAGCACGTAGTTCATGAATCCGTTATCTTGAGGCTGTAATAAACTCTTAGCGAGAAACTGATATTTTATGAATAATTAAATTTCCAATTAGTATGTTTATACGGAATACCACTCACTTTTTCTTAGCAGAATACGAGAAACTTCACAATTATTATCCACCTTATGAGTCACAAATAACCTCCAACCTTCACACTTTATATATACGAATAATCAACTGCGTATTTGCGTAATTACTATCAAATTGTTCTCAGCTACTCGTTCACATAACCAGAAATTGATAATCAAGTCTTAACCGACACCGTCTGCGTCAGAACCAGTTGTGATTTACAAACTACCCATTGCTGATTAAGTCTTAATTGATACCGACCGCGTCAGACAACATGTGTGCCCTCCTAGATTGCCGAACCGTCTCGGATATTACAGCCGAACCACTTCGCCCGCCATCCAAGTTGACCGCAATCCGAAGATCACCAAAGTGCTTCGTCTGCCTTTTTGTTTAACTGTTGTCTATTATTCTGTTGGTTATTAATACTTGTGAAATAATGGAATGACAGAACGCTATTCAGAGATGCTTTAATATGAACTGCAAGTACATACACTGTTTAGTTTTTACAATATTAATAACAGAAGATAACCATTTTGGCGCGCAACTTGCGAACGCAGCAACCAATCGTGGAGAATGACAACAATTTAGGTGGTGTTTCGCAAGATTCCCGTACCGAACAAACCATCTCTCACCGGTACCTCACCCCATATTACAGCATCTCACCACCGCTGCCTTCTCAGCCTCTCTAAGTGGTGCTTCTTGTACCAGGATGTGATGGCTGTAAGGCTAGAAATATTACAAAGTTTTTCGGGGATATGGAACAGCAGCCGCTGTGGCCAAGCCGTTCTAGGTGCATCAGTCCAGAACCGCGCTGCTGCTACGGTCGCAGGTTCGAATCCTGATTCGGGAGTGGATGTGTGTGATGTCCTTAGGATAGTTGGGTTCAAGTAGTTCAAAGTCGAGGGGACGGATGACCTCAGATGTTAAGTCCCATAGTGATTAGAACCATTTGAACCATTTTTTGGAATGAAACAGCGCTAAAGTAAGTGTATAATATTTAATGATGACTGTTTTGAAGTGAAATAATATTGCTGTAGATGAATAAATAAAATACTTTCAAAAATCCAAAAAATCTCAGATAAGTTATACACTACTGGCCATTAAAACTGCTACACCAAGAAGAAATGCAAATAGTAAACGGGTATTCATTGGACAAATATATTATACTATAACTGATATGTGATTACATTTTCACGCTATTTGAGTGCATAGTTCCTGGGAAATCACTACCCAGAACAAACACATCTGGCCGTAATAACGGCCTTGATACGCCTGGGCATTGAGTCAAACAGAGCTTGGATGGCATGTACAGGTACAGCTGCCCATGCAGCTTCAACACGATACCACAGATCATCAAAAGTAGTGACTGGCGTATTGTGACGAGCCAGTTCTCGGCCACCATTGACCAGACATTTTCATTTGGTGAGAGATCTGGAGAATGTGCTGGCCAGGACAGCAGTCGAACATTTTCTGTATCCAGAAAGGCCCGTACAAGACCTGCAACATGCGGTCGTGCGTTATCCTGCTGAAATGCAGGGTTCCACAGGGATCGAATGAAGGGTAGAGCCACGGGTCGTAACACATACGAAATGTAACGTCCACTGTTCAAAGTGGCGTCAATGCGAACAAGAGGTGACCGAGACGTGTAACCAATGGCACCCCATACCATCACGCCGGGTGATATGCCAGTTTGGCGATGACGAATACACGTTTCCAACGTGCGTTCACGCGATGTGGCCAAACACGGATGCGACCATCATGATGCTGTAAACAGAACCTAGATTCATCCGAAAAAATGTCGTTTTGCCATTCGTTCACCCAGGTTCGTCGTTGAGTACACCATCGCAGGCGCTCCTGTCTGTGATGGAGCGTCAAGGGTAACCGCAGCCAAGGTCTCCGAGCTGATAGTCCACGCTGCTGTAAACGTCGTCGAACTGTTCGTGCAGATGGTTATTGTCATGCAAACGTCCCCATCTGTTGACTCAGGGATCGAGACGTGGCTGCACAATCCGTTACAGCCATGCGGATAAGATGCCTGTCATCTCGACTGCTAGTGATACGAGGCCGTTTGGATCCAGCACGGCGTTCCGTATTACCCTCCTGAACCCACCGATTCCATATTCTGGTAACGGTCATTGAATCTAGACCAACGCGAGCAGCAATGTCGCGATACGATAAACCGCAATCGCGATAGGCTGCAATCCGAACCTTATCAAAGTCGGAAACGTGACGGTACGCATTTCTCCTCCTTACAAGAGGCATCACAACAACGTTTCACCAGCCAAAGCCGGTCAACTGCTGTTTGTGTATGAGAAATCGGTTGGAAACTTTGCACATGTCAGCACGTTGTAGGTGTCGCCACCGGTGCCAACCTTGTGTGAATGCTCTGATAAAGCTAATCATTTGCATATCACAGCTTCTTCCTGGGGTTAAATTACGCGTCTGTAGCACGTCATCTTCGTGGTGTAGGAATTTTAATGGCCAGTAGTGTATGTTTCAGAGAGATATTAAGTTTCAGCTTGATGTGTGATAATGAAATAAATTTTCCACCAAGGTCAGGATTCGAATCCAGCTTTCCTGCGCAGTAGGCAGAAGCGCTACCCATTGCGCCATTGCGTCACCATGGCACTGCGTTTTACACAGCCGCATGGATTACCCTAGTAACTCTCCCTTGCTAATACGAACTCGAACTCATGTCTTAGTCTGGGAAGGAGAGATGCACACTAGGCCATTCTATGCTGCTGTGTTAGCGACAACACTAGGGTGGCGCAGTGAGTAGCGCATCTGTGTAATGAAATGGAGACCTGGATTCGAATTCCAGCCATGGAATAAGTATTAATACATCGCTTCGACCTATATTCATCATCATAACGGAAAAATTCTAGTTGATTTTTGAACAAACCTTTTACACACACACACACACACACACACACACACACAGGAAAAAAAACCTGAACCACTAGAGATAGGACGTTCATATTCACATGACATATACATTAGTATGTTCTGCTGATATCATTAGCATTTGAACCCTCTTGGCCCGCGGGTTCGTCAACATCGATATCGCGGTGCAACACCACCCGCCGCTATAATGTGCCTGTGACTCTCGTTGTCATTTAAATCGAAGGTAATGGATCAGTGTGACTTGAACAGATGTGCAGGATGCGTCGCAGACGTATACACGAACTGTACCGTAAAATCAGTGAGTTTGAAAGTAGGCGCATTATTGGTATGAGAGAATGTGATGAATATATCTGGGAAATTGCTGCTCGCGTGGGAACAAGTGTTTCAGCAGTGCAACGGGTGTGTGCAGAACAGTTCACAGAAGACCATAGAACACGAAGAGAAGGGTCAGGTCCTACCACCCAGACCACCCTCGGAGACGATCGACGCCTCATCCGAATGGCCTTCCGGGACAGGTCTGCGTCCTCCTCGGCTCTGGCGCTACAGCGGAACAGTGTAACAGATTATACGAGGTGCATTCAAGTTCTAAGGCCTCCGATTTTTTTTCTCCGGACTGGAAAGAGATAGAAACATGCGCATTATTTTAAAATGCGGCCGCATTCATTGTCAATACGTCCCAGAGATGGCAGCACCGTACGGCAGATGGAATTTTACCGCCAGCGGCGAGAATGAGAACTGTTTTAAATACTTAAAATGGCGACGTTTTCCTTACTTGAACAGCGTGCAACCGTTCGTTTTCTGAATTTGCGTGGTGTGAAACCAATTGAAATTCATCGACAGTTGAAGGAGACATGTGGTGATGGAGTTATGGATGTGTCGAAACTGCATTCGTAGGTGCGACAGTTTAATGAAAGCAGAACATCGTGTGACAACAAACCGAAACAACCTCGGGCTCGCACAAGCCGGTCTGACGACATGATCGAGAAAGTGGAGAGAATTGTTTTGGGGGATCGCCGAATGGCTGTTGAACAGATCGCCTGCAGAGTTGGCATTTCTGTGGGTTCTGTGCACACAATCCTGCATGACGACCTGAAAATGCGAAAAGTGTCATCCAGGTGGGTGCCACGAATGCTGAGGGATGACCACATGGCTGCCCGTGTGGCATGTTGCCGAGCAATGTTGACGCGCAACGACAGCATGAATGGGACTTTCTTTTCGTCGGTTGTGACAATGGATGAGACGTGGATGCCATTTTTCAATCCAGAAACAAAGCGCCAGTCAACTCAATGGAAGCACGCAGATTCACCACCACCGAAAAAATTTCGGGTAACCGCCAGTGCTGAAAAAATGATGGTGTCCATGTTGTGGGACAGCTAGGGCATAATGCTTACCCATTGCGTTCCAAAGGGCATTACGGTAACAGGTGCATCCTACGAAAATGTTTTGAAGAACAAATTCTTTCCTGCACTGCAACAAAAACGGCCGGGAAGGGCTGCGCGTGTGCTGTTTCACCAAGACAACGCACCCGCACATCGAGCTAACGTTACGCAACAGTTTCTTCGTGATAACAACTTGGAAGTGATTCCTCATGCTCCCTACTCACCTGACCTGGCTCCTAGTGACTTTTGGCTTTTTCCAACAATGAAAGACGCTCTCCGTGGCCGCACATTCACCAGCCGTGCTGCTATTGCCTCAGCGATTTTCCAGTGGTCAAAACAGACTCCTAAAGAAGCCTTCGCCGCTGCCATGGAATCATGGCGTCAGCGTTGTGAAAAATGTGTACGTCTGCAGGGTGATTACGTCGAGAAGTAACGCCAGTTTCATCGATTTCGGGTTAGTAGTTAATTAGAAAAAAATCGGAGGCCTTAGAACTTGAATGCACCTCGTATAGTATGAGGGGCGACAGTCCATCGCCGTTTATTACAGCATGGGTTACGTGCGCCTCGTCCACCTTTCCGGCGACCTTGTGCTAGACGGCAATGACGTATGCGACGACATCACTGGGACCAGGAATGACATCAGGTAGTGTTTTTGGACGAATACAGGTTCTTTTTGTTTGAAAATTATGGCCGCATTTTGGTTCTCCACAGACAGGAATAGCGCAATCACAGTGAGTGCATTCGCACAAGACATACAGCGCCAACTCGAGCCCTTATGGTGTGGGGTGCTGCTGGGTGCAGCCACAAGTCACAGTTGGTGGGTGTCCAGGCCACTGTGATCAGTGTAACCTGTGAGAATGACATCTTGCAACCCGTAGCCATACCATTTCTGCACAACACCCCAGACGCTATTTTTGAGCAAGGTAATGCACGACCACACGCTGCTGCACGGAAACATGCCTTCTTGGTGTCATAGGATGTCAGCCTTTTGCACTGGACCGTCAGAACACCAGACTTGTGGCCAATGGAAAATGTATAGGATGTGGTGAAACGGCGGGTGTAGAGCTGTGACCTATTTCCGACCACAACAGACGAACCAGATGAATGCAGCATGGATGGCTATATCACAGGACGCAATTCGCGCCTTATACGCGTCGATGCCATCACGCATGGAGCAAGTTATCAGGGCCCATAGTGGACCTGTGCCTACTAAGCAAAGGACACATGCTGAACCGAGGTGACTGAAATATTAATTAGTTGTTTTAAATTTAAATTGTTAAAGGTAATTTAACCAAAAAACAAGTTGCTAGTGGCTGATATGCTACTCCCTTCCTTATTTGTAATGAATTTAGCTGTAGAAAATAGTCTAAAGCAAAACTGGATCAACTCTAGGTGTCACCTATCACTACGATTTGACATAAAAAAAACCTTTAAGTTTCCTCAGACAATGATTTAAAATTTCATTTTCCATAGCCTTATTAATAATTGGTTGATGAAAAAGTTAATACGAGTATTTCAAGATATTGGACTCTTGTAATGTTAACATCACTAGATGTTCTGTTTCCAGCTTCACTATTGTGATGCAGCACTAAAAAAACTCTACAGTACAATAATTTTCGAGTATGACTCATTATTTGCCGTTTCGTTTCAGTGATTCTTAATTAACATGTGATTTTCTATATTTCAGGTGAGTTCCATGGTCAACGGGAGGAGAACGAGTAATTTCAAACCTCTGCCGTGTAAAAAAGGTAGAGAGGAATTCATTTGGTTGTATTATTTATGTAATAGGTACCTAACAGTTCAGTGTGTAGCTGTTTTATTTGCATGACATCCAGGTGATGTTTTGACAAACATTACACATGTGCTGAATTTCACTTGTTCTTTCTTTCCTGTATTTTTTGGCAGGTTCGTTATTTCTATTCATGAGATGTATTTCCTTTTATGAAATACATAAAAATGGCATTGTTTTATACGCTTCGCACAGTACAAGCTCGAGTGAGCTATTTCTACGGCAACTGCAATTATACAGCAGCTCTGTCTCTCGGAAGCATTTAACGCAAGAAAGTAAAGCAAGAACATTGGAAGTTATCTACAATGTAGTGTTGCTGAAAAAAAAAGATTGTAGAAAACGTTCAGTCAGGTCTCGACGAGACTTAAGGAGTTGCAAAGATTGTCAACTAAATTCATACGTTCAGAAAAATTAAATTTTACAATTCACAAAACGCAGAAGTGTAATGTCGTATGAGCTACAACTGAAATCATTCAAATCATACATATACTTGATTGTAACAGTTGGTAGGAAAATGAAATGCAATAGCTTAATTGTAGGAAATGAAGACGGAAGACGTGGTTCATTAGTTGGATACCAAAATGCGTACAAAATACGTGTGTGGAACATCGTAGAATATTGTAAAAGTTTTGGGGCCCCGTTCTAAGTACGATTATTACTAATAGTATACACTGAACGTCACAAAGAAGGTAAGCACGAATGGTCACAATTGTTCTTCATCCACGGGAGAACGTCACTGATACTCTGAAAAACGTGAACTGACAAATGTTTGAAAATACACGCTAAAACTGTCCCTCGAAAGCCGACTTCAAAAGTATTAAGTGAGTAATCTAGAAATATGCTACAACCGAATACTTATCTCCTCCGTAGGAACTGAAAAGACAAAATTAGGGTAATTACAGTACGCATAGAGGCATTAAGCACTCATTCTTCCGTTGTTGCATGCGTGAATGGATTGGTATGCACATCATAGTTCACAGTTGTTTGCATTGTATGGATGTAGACATGTATGTACGTGCTATATATGTGCATCAGCCACGACGTGCAACAAATGATGATGCTCAAGTAGTTGTTTTAGCTGCTGTCGCGGCTAATCCGCACGTCAGTAGCAGACAAATTGCGCGAGAATCGGGAATCTCAAAAACGTCGGTGTTGAGAATGCTACATCAACATCGATTACACCCGTACCATATTTCTATGCACGAGGAATTGCATGGCGACGACTTTGAACGTCGTGTACAGTTCTGCCACTGGGCTCAAGAGAAATTACGGGACGATGACAGATTTTTTGCACGCGTTCTATATAGCGATGAAGTGTCATTCACCAACAGCGGTAACGTAAACCGGCATAATATGCACTATTGGGCAACGGAAAATCCACGATGGCTGCGACAAGTGGAACATCAGACACCTTGGCGGGTTAATGTATGGTGCGGCATTATGGGAGAAAGGATAATTGGCCCCCATTTTATCGATGACAATCTAAATGGTGCAATGTATGCTGATTTCCTACGTAATGTTCTACCGATGTTACTACAAGATGTTTCGCTGCATGACAGAATGGCGATGTACTTCCAACATGATGGATGTCTGGCACATAGCTCGCTTGAGGTTGAAGCGGTATTGAATAGCATATTTCATGACAGGTGGATCGGTGGTCGAAGCACCATACCATGGCCTCACGTTCACCGGATCTGACGTCCCCGTATTTCTTACTGTGGGAAAAGTTGAAGGATATTTTGTATCGAGATTACCGACAACGCCTGACAACATGCGTCGGGGCATTGTCAATGCATGTGCGAACATTACCTAAGGCAAACTACTTGCTGTTGAGAGGAATGTCGTTACACGTATTGCCAAATGCATTGAAGTTGACGGACATCATTTTGAGCATTTATTGCATTAATGTGGTATTTACAGGTAATCACGCTGTAACAACATGCGTACTCAGAAAGTTCACAAAGGTACATGTATCACATTGGAACACCCGAAATAAAATGTTCAAACGTACCTACATTCTGTATTTTAATTTAAAAAACCTACCTGTTCGTCTAAAATTGTGAGCCATATGTTTGTGACTATCACAGCGCCATCTATCACAAAGTCGATGACCACGCTGTCTGGTCTCCTTCCCCAAACCAACCAACCAACCAACCACAAAGCGAAAAAAGTGGTGCAACGTTGAAATTTATGTTTCTTTACGTACTACACGAATATGTAATAAAAATACTGGTTCCTATTTTAAAAAGACCGCAGTTGACATACGTTTGACCTATGGCAGCGCCATTTAGCGGGCCAACCATAGCGCCATTTGGTTTCCCCCTTCAAGCTAGACGAGTTTCGTTCTTTGTAGTGTTTTCGTTTGACGCCTATTTCGTGAGATATTTGGCCCGGTCACGATCAATGGACCACCCTGTATATGTCTGCATATTGCTATCCCATGACTGTTGTCACATCAGTGTATAGCCGCGCTACTGGCTGTAACGTCCCTTGTTGTCTCTTTGTCGCCAAATACGGTAATGTTTTGGTTCCGTGTCCGCTTCAGCCTCGTGATGGCCAGATCACAGGCCGTACTGAATTACATCGTCATTGGTGGTGTTTCTGGATATTTTTATTTTTATAGCCTCTTTTAGAACATTATCGCAAAATCCGTTCGTCCTCATAATTGCTGACGTTTCGTTGAACATAATCCGATGCCGATTTTCTAAAGCAAATTCCGCTGCGGCTGATTTTTCAGGTTAGCCAAGACGTAAGCACCTCTCGTGTTCCGTCTGGCGTTGCTCCACGGTGCGTGCTACTTGCCCGACGTAGGAGCATTGACACTGACTTAATATCATGCACAACCCAGGCACTCTGACCCTAGATCGTCTTTCACTGGTCTTATAAGTTGCCGTATGTTTGCTGGGTGCCTGGACTCTGATGAAAAGTTATGTCTCTGCAGGAGACACTGTGCCTCAGAAGATCAAAGACGCAACTTTCTTGCTCTCTTCTTCGATGGTGCTTCTCCTGCAGATCTTATCAGAAATGGCTTGTGATACCTGGCTGTGACCGTAGCCATTTTCCTGAGAGACTTTTCAGCGTTTAAAGCTGACAGCACAACTATTCTTCCGCCGGCAATGTCCATTACGGGTCAGGACCACGACGGTAAGGTGACAGAAATTACGGCTCAGCCGGAGGCATATAGGCAGTCTTTTTTTTTCTCGATATGTTTGCGAGTTGAGCAGGGGAGCAAATGGATATTAGATGTACAAGGCAGCCTCTCGCCACGCACCATATGATGGCTTGTGCAGCCTATATGCGGATATACATATGACAAATCGGACGACTGAGTACAATACTGGTGAAGGATCAAGTGCTTTGGAACATATGCTCAGCGACCATTGTTGGACACGTAGTTACATTTACCCAAACTTCATGGGACCTATGGCATCAACAAAAGGGGCAATGACGGCTCAGGACTATGTGAGCATTATTGTGGACCACGTGCAAACACTCATACTTGACGGTTTTCTCTACACAATGACGTTCTCCACCAGCATACGCAGGGCCACTATCGTACTACATTAGTTTGAGGAGGAAGATAGCGAACTCACGTTGATGTCTTTGCAACGAAACTCACCTCCTGCGAAAGTTGGTGGGACACATCTGGGACGCTATCGAGAGCCTGTTTCACACCCTCAAACAACGCGCGTAATTACCGGGAACTGCGTTAGCAGTGCGTAGATACCTGGCGACGCCGGCCTCAGTGGCCGAGCGGTTCTAGGCGCTTCAGTCCGGAACCACGCGGCTGCTACACTCTCAGGTTCTAATCTTGCCTCGGGCATGGATGTGTGCGATGTCCTTAGGTTAGTTAGGTTTACGTAGTTCTAAGTCTAGGGGACTGATGACCTCAGATGTCAAATCTCATAGTGCTTAGAGCCATTTGAACCATTTGAACACCTGGCGACGCAAACTCCCGGAAGCGTGGTAAGGACGTGCCGAAACCATGACGGGTAGAATCGCCGCTATGTTTCATACCAGAAGTGTGCTTGTATGCTACTAAGTAGTTGCTCGTTGTAAGTCGTAGGTGTTCGTGGTGAACAGGTGGACGGTGGACAAATTCAGAATGGGCAGCATGTTTAAAACTCAGTACTTGCAGCCGGCTCCAGGGGAGGGCTGGGCGACGTTCGCCTGACGTTCGCCACCGTCGAATATTGCATTCCCACCCAACGCGCTGCGCTCCTAGCAGCGGTCTCTTCTGAAAGGGGAAAAGGAGAGGAAAGTCGCACATCGGCGTATTTCCTATATTGCATTTCTTGGAGACCCTCCTCCCCCCTCGCCTCTTTGTGCCGCTTCGTTTCAACTCACTGACCAGTCGTCCGTGAGAGTTCTGACTCACTACTATGGACGTACAAAGCTGAAACGTGTGTGTTCTACCATAATTCTACCAACCAAAATGTTAGAAACTTTTCAGAACGGAAGACATGCTGTCGGTTAGCGACAACCAAACTCAGTTCACATGTAACCTATGAAAAAGCGGCATTTTACTAGAAAAATCTGTAAATAGTACGTAAAATGGTTCAAATGGCTCCGAGCACTATGCGACTTAACTTCTGAGGTCATCAGTCACCTAGGACTTGGAACTAATTAAACCTAACTAACCTAAGGACATCACACACATCCATGCCCGAGGCAGGATTCGAACCTGCGACTGTAGCGGGCGCTCGGTTCCAGACTAGCGCCTAGATCCGCACGGCCACACCGGCCGGCTAAATAGTAGGTAGAAGAGAGGGGCAGGGAGAGGGCTTAATAGTTCCTAGCTTTGTAAAGAAATGATAGAATCAGAGTTTTGACTTACACATTGGTTCAGCATATCCCGCCTCCACTCCTGCCCTCTGGATGCGCTTGTTACACCCTTGTTGCAGATTTATAGTCCATTCTAAATAAATTACGGTATAGGTGGTCATGCCAACTTTCAACAGAATATCTAATCCAGAATGAGATTTTCACGTTGCAGCGGAGTGTGCGCTGATGTGAAACTTTCTGCCAGATTAAAACTGTGTGCCGGGCCGAGACTCGAACTCGGGACCTTTCCCATTCGCGGGCAAGTGCTCTACCAACTGAGCTACCCAATGAGAGCTACTGCAATGCTTGGAAGGTAGGAGACGAGGTACTGGCGGAAGTAAAGCTGTGAGGACGGGGCGTGAGTCGTGCTTGGGTAGCTTAGTTGGTAGAGCACTTGCCCGCGAAAGGCAAAGGTCCCGAGTTCGAGTGTCTGTCCGGCACACAGTTTTAATCTGCCAGGGAGTTTCAGAATTTCTAATGCTTTCAGTAACGTCAAATGAGGTCCTTTCTGGTGTTTTTTTCTGGATGTAATGAGGGAGCCAGTTAAGGTGTATTGGAATGATTATCGGCCGAATGGAAACTGTAGATCTTAAATTTTCTACACACAACTTCTTACGTAGGCGGAAATGCATTTTCCCGCAACAAAACGACCACATTGATCGGTGTAGCGAAGCAGTTTGAAACAATGAAGGCAAGGCTTTCGGTATAGACTGCATACCAGCCAGTTTCCTTTCAGAGTATACTGATACAACACCACCATACTTCGCAGTCATATACAACTGCTCGCTCGTAGAATGGTTCGTGCCCAGTGATTGGAAAGTTGTAAGTCACATCAATACCCTAGAAAGGAAACAGAAATAATCCACTGAATTACAGAAAAATATCACTAACTTCGATTTGCAGTAGAATTTTGGAACATATACGGTGCTCGAACATTTTGAATCATCTGGAATCAACTATGTATTGACAAATAGCTAACACAGATTCAGAAAATATCGATTTTGTGAAACACCGCTAGCTCTTTATTCTCATGAAGTAATGCGTGCTATCGACAGGGGACATCAAATTGATTCCATATTTTTAGATTTCCAAAAGATTTTTAACGCTGTTCCTCACAAGCGACTTCCAATTAAATTGCGTACCTATGGAGTATCGTCTCAGCTGCGTGGTTGGATACGTGATTTCCTGTAAGAAATTTTCAGATGTGTGTGAATTCCTAAGGGACCAAACTGCTGAGGTCATCGGCTCCTAGACTTACACGCTACTTAAACTAACTTAAGCTAACTTATGCTAAGAACAACACAAACACCGTGACATGGCGCCTGAAACCGCGCGGCCACTCCATTTCCTGTCAGAAAGCGTCACAGTTGGTTGTAATTGACGGAAAGTCATCAAATAAAACAGAAGTAACATCTGACGTTTCCCAAGAAGGTGTTAACGGTCCTCTGTTGTTCCTGATCTACATAAACGATTTAGGGGACAATCTGAGCAATCCTCTCAGCCTCTTTGCAGATGATGCTATCATTTACCGTCATGTAACACCATCAGTTAATCAAAACGAATTGCAAAATGATTTATACAAATATGTGCATGGTACAAAAAAATGGCACGAAAAGTGTGAAGTCATCCGCATGAACACTAAAAAGAATCCGCTACATTTCAGTTACACGATAAATCACACAAATATAAAGGTTATAAACTCAACTAAATACTTAGGAACTACAATTACCAATAACGTAAGTTGACATGATATTATAGATAATACTGTGGCAAATGCGAACCTAAGACTGTGATTTATTGGCAGAACTCTTTGAAAGTGTAAGAGGTCTACTAAAGAGATTGCTTACACTGCGCTTAGTCACCCTCTTCTGGAGTATTGGCATGCAGTGAGGGATCCGCATCAGACAGGAACGCGGAGGACATCGAAAAAGTTCAAAGAAGAGCAACTCGTTTTCTACTATCAAGAAACAGTGGAGAGAGTGCCGCTGATATGATGTACGAATTGTAGTGGCAGTTATTAAAACAAAGGCACCTTTCTCTGCGGCAGATCATCTCAAGAACTTTCAATAACCAGCTTTCTCCTCAGAGAGTCAAAATATTTTGTGACGGCCAATTACATAGGGAGAAATGATCATCTTAATGAAACAAGACAAATCAGAGCTCGCACGGACAGATTTAAGTGCTCGTTTATCCTGCACACTGTTCGAGAGTGGAACGGTAGGGAGACAGCCTGAAGGTGGTTCGATCAACCCTCTACCGGGCACTTAATTCTGAACTGCAGAGTGACCATATAGATGTAGATGCAGATGTAAATTTACTGTACGTTTTGGCCCCTTGGACGTTCAACAGCATTGTGCAATCATGTTGCGCAATTTTATTGAAGGTCTCCCTAAACTGCTCAACAAAAATGTACATTAATATTGTGCAATACGTAGTATGATTCGAAATGTTGGACGATCAAGACATTGCTGATGTGATTCTTAGTATACTTTAATGGCACTCTTCAACTGGCAGTGGAACACAGCGTTAGAGGATTCTGTGTCTCGTTAATAGCGTGTGTGATTCAGCAATCATCACTTCGAATCCTTCAGTTCTCGCAATGCCAAACTACATACCCAGTAGGTGTACAACCACTGCCTTATTCTTTAGTACTATTTCAGGTTTGTGGTCTACATAATATTCTCTAGTTACTGTTTTACATAAGCTGTCGGACAACAAAAATCACTTGACAATATCAGAAAGTAATTGAAATAATTTTCACGCAAGAGAAAATCAATATCGCTCTCTTGATGTAGAATAATTGGCTTTACCACTTTGGTTCCTCCAGCGTCATCCATTGATTTGGTGTCAACTATGCAAATTCGATTGAATTTTTTTACTGCTCTTTCCTCGTTGAAACGTTCTGGGGACGACGTGTGAGCTTAAATTTTGTAAATTCTATTACTTTCTCTTCCTTAACATTCATTATTCCTTCGTTCTTCTAGAGTTCTTCTTTCCCATCTTCTCGGACCCATACTGTAACTAGCTGTTCCTGCATGAGGTGTAGCAAGTAAATAAGGAGAAATGTTACCTATTGCAAACGAAGTCACAACTAACTTTTATACCCTGCGATTACTACCCTACACTATCTATCACAATCTGTACATCGCTCCGTAAGTGTCTTCCATTGTACAAAGCAATGCTGCAGGTCATCCACTGTCACCTTCTTCAACAACTCTGTATTTTCTGCTTTTAGCTCTTGAAAAGATTCAAAATGATCATTTTATCTTGAAACTCTTCCATTAGTCCGTTTTTGCATACAAAAAAATGTTCAAATGTGTGTGAAATCTTATGGGACTTAAATGCTAAGGTCATCAGTCCCTAAGCGTACACACTACTTACCCTAAATTATCCTAAGGACAAACACACACACCCATGCCCGAGGGAGGACTCGAACCTCCGACGGGACCAGCCGCACAGTCCATGACTGCAGCGCCTTACACCGCTCGGCTAATCCCACGCGGCCTTTTGCATACAGAAACAACAGTAAGGGTTTGTGGATCCGCCTTTATCCAAGACACTTTTGTTATTTATTTATTTATCCTCCCAAACTAGTTCAAAATGTGTTCCAGTCAGTTCACTATTTACTTCTGAGAAGAGATAAGTCACAAAGAGCCAGATCTCATGAACACGGAGGGTATTTGAGAAAAGGAATGCGCTTGTCTGGTAAAAACTGTTCCACAGATTGTGGCATTGTGGGGTGGTGCGCTGCCCCGATGCAGAATCCATGCGTCGTTCATCCACAAATCCAGTATCTTTTTCCTCACTCTTTTCCTCGGCTTCACCTTAGGACTTACTTTTAGTATTTTTGATTAATCCTAATGCTCAGTCGTCATCGTTCCATACAATTTCATTAGTTTTCTGAACTTTTGTTTCAGTTTGCCAACTCACAAATCGACTGGGTTGCCATAACCTTCACCCTCTTTCCGACCTTCTGGAAACCATTCAGAAACTTGACAGACATAGCATTATAACCAAACACCTCCTTTAACATATAAAAACATTGTGTTTCTTTTTAATTTCAGTAGGAGATCGACGTTAATGCTGGTCTACTCTTAGGTAGACAATGTTGGCGCCACTACTGCCGAAGAATGTCCTCTATAACCAAGCTCAATAGCAAACTAAAGCAGACAGAAACACTAAACGAACGGTGGCTGCTCGTGAAAGTTCAAGGTCAACAGCATTCCAATACCAGCCTCACCCCACCCGGCCGTGCGATCGGAAGTGTACAGTCTCAACACCACGTATAATCTTATTTTAACGAGCGAGAATCTAAACTACCGATCTTCTTGTACTGAATGCCTTTAATCTGTCGCCCGTTGATTTTGTGTCATCGATGCAAATTTAAATGAATTTTGTTATTCTTCTTTCCCTCATTGAGCTGGAAAGCGGTCAAAGTCAAATCTTTACAGTTTCTCATGTAACACTAGCTACTGTAAAATTACGGATTTGAAAATGAATTAATGCTTTCTAAAGTGATAAAGTTATTTATTAAAACTATTTTAAAATATCTAATTACTATGTAAGTGAGAATTTTTCAAGATGACATTTGAGATACCCGTTTCCAAGTGCTTGGCCATAACAGTCATCCCTTTGTCAAAGTCGCTTACGTCAGCGTGTTTCCCTATTTGTGGCCGCTCGCGGTCGCTAGACTGATACCCTTTTCTTTTTCTCCCTTTACGGTTATTCCATTTTCCCACAAAAGGGGCGTGGGAGGAGGCAGCAGCGGATGAAAACTGGTCTCACGCAGATGTTTCAGATATTTAAAAGTGGATTAAAATATGTGAAAGATGACAATAACAAATGATTTTGGTATTAACACATTGGCGGACTATAGTTACAAACAGATGATAATAAACGATTTTACATAAAAATCACATAGGTGGCAAATATGGATGGTTTTTAAAACTTGTTTGATGATTTTATATTGAAGTTAAAATATAATCACCGATGATAATGTGAATGACTCCATAGTGTACTAGTGATGCTGATGGTACTTGAAAATGATGATAATCGTGATGTGGGTGGAATGATGAGTAGTACTAAACTCTGAAATTTGGAGGAAAAGGGAAAGAGAAAATGAAGGATGGTGGGAGGTGGGGCGTTGTGACTAGGGTTGGAAAGGGTATGGATTTCATCGTTGAGGAGTGGGCGTTAGTAGAAATTCTGGTGGGAGAAGGTTTCTCCGCATGTAACTGCTCCACTACCATACCGGGTGGCTATACAAGGGGACAGTTATTGAATTATATGAAATAAAACCGTCGTAACTGCTGAACAATTTGCGTTAGGACCTTCAAACTGCGCGGTTGTCAGCGTGGCATGGTGGGAATTAGTATGCGCATGCATGGTTTGGTTTATCGACGAAGCCCACATTCATTTGAATGGGTTCGTCAATAAGCAAAGCTGGTGTATTTGGGGGACTGAGAATTCGCATTCCTCGATCGAGAAGTCTCTTCATCCTCAACAGTCGACTGTGTGATGTGCAATGTTCAGTCACGGAATAATCGGTGCGATATTTCTTGATGGCACGGTCACTACCGAACGGTACATGAAGGTTCTGGCAGATGATTTCATCCCCATTACCCAAAGCGACCCTGATTTCGACAAGATGTGATTCATGCAAGACGGTGCTCGACCCACCGAAGCAGGAGAGTCTTTGATGTCCTGGAGGAGCACTTTGGGCTTCGCATTCTGGCTCTAGGATACCCAGAGGCCACTGGCATGGGCCTCGATTGGCCGCTATATTCTCCGGATCTGAACACATGGGAATCCTTTTACTGGGGCCGTATTAAAGACACAGTACACAGAAACAACTCCAAAACCATTCCTGAGCTGAAAACAGACATTCAGAGGGTCATCGACAGCATCGATGTTCCGAAACTGCAGCGCGTGAAGCAGAATTTCACTATTCGTCTTCGCCACATCATCGCCAATGATGGCAGGCATATGAATATATCGTAATCTAAATCCGATTATCTTTAGTGACGTTTACATGTCGAATAAAGTGTGTGCACGTCGTAGCTTGTAATTTACGTTTTCTTCCATATATTTCAAAAATTGTCACCTTGTCATTAAACTCATGATGTTCCGAGTGCTACAGTGCAGGCTGTATATTCGGCAGGACGCTGAAAGATCGTATGCCGACGCAGGGAATAGTTCCTCTTTCTTTCAGGAGCTGAAATATCTGGCACTGTAGGCAGTCAGAATGTTGTGTGGGTGCAAGAAAAGAGGAGAAACAATCACACACATCATAACGGTGCTTCTGGCACATTTATGGTCACACATGTCTACGGCGTGGTCTCCCGACTCAGCAATATGTTGCATCCACAAAAAAGCATGCCTGACAGTTGCGCGCAGCGTATTTGGTGTAATCAGACGATAGTACCGAACGAGGTGGCGCAGTGTTCAGCGCACTGAACTCGCATTCTGGAGGACGACGGTTCAAACCCACGTCCGGTCATCCTGATTTCGGCTTTCCGTGATTTCCCTAAATCGTTTCAGGGAAACTCCAGGATGGTTCCTTTGAAAGGACACGCTTGACCTCCTTCCCTAATTCAGTGGGACCGAGGGCCGCGTCATTTGTTCCTCCCCCCACCCCCCTCCCCGTCACCTCTCTCCCTCTCTCTCTCTCTCTCTCTCTCTCTCTCTCTCTCTCAAATCACCCTCAGTGAGATGTCGTTATATGCTGTCCTTCAGAGCACGGAGAGTGCGGATATGCCCTTGACAGACATGATCTTTTAGATATTACCACAATCAGAAGTCACATGGGTTTAGGTCGAGGGATCTAGGAGGCCACACATCTTGAAATTGTCTAACAATGATGCAGTTATTACCGAAAGTTCCTCGAAGCAAATCTTTCTGATGGCAAGCGATATGCGGTGTTGCCCCAATTTACATGGAAACAGTGATCCAGTCACAGTTGCGTTCTTGCAAAACTGGAATCACGTGTTGCACAACGAGGTCCTTACAACGTGCAAATGTCACTGTACACGTAACAGGCGCTCGTGATGTCACCTACTCGACGAAAAACTGAATAAGAATGAAGAAGCTTGTGAAGACGAACCACACAATCACATAAGCTGAGTGTAGTGAATGATGCTGCACTAGTAGAACGCCATTTGCGACGATTCTGTGATTTCATGGCACCATTTAGGGTAAAATGTGACTTGTCCGTTCAAAAAATATACCCATGCTACTTGTCATCCATTTTCATGCCTACCGATAATCGGAGGGCAAAGCCACTTTTTTGGGGTTTCGTTTGGTGCACATTCTGAATCTTGTAGGGATACCATTGTAAAATGCATCGCGAGGTCTTTTGAATTGTTGACGAGGGGAGATACAATTCCCATGACATAGCTCGAGCACTGGCCGCAGAACTTGAGGCATGTGCTGCAGGGGCGGCTATAGCTGCAGCAACTTCATTAACAGCTGCCATCTGAATGGCCCACTTGCCTCTCCCTGCTGCGCCACCTAATTCATCTGTTCCTTCAGGTTTCTTGGTCATACTCCTTAGCCCATTTATTGACAGAGGGCTCAGCCGTGGTAAAAATTGCTGTTTTGAAGAGCGCGCCGCAGCGCGTAGTGTGAAGCAGTCGCCCTCCGTTTCTGGCGGTAGCGCCGCTGTGGAAATCGCAGCTTTGGTGTCTCCCTCGGTGGGAAAGGGCAAAAGGTTGCCTGTTCACGTGCATTTAAGGGGCGCTATGAGCTCGCCAGTGGGTCAGATTGGGTCAGTCTCTCATCCCCAGCTTGCTAGTCTGTCTCTCGTCCGCATTTTGTTAGGCAGTTAGTGTCTGTCTGTCGTTCGGAGTGCTTGTATGTCTGTCGTTCGGATCAATCTTTAAATCTGGCAAATGAGAGCCTTTCCACTCCTCCAGTAAGAGAACTCAGCGAGTGGTCACCCGGTCGGGTCTTAGTTCCTGTATCTGAGTCTGCGCGTTAGGCCGGCAGTCCGCTCGAGTCTGCTCAGGCAATGGTCATTGGCGGTTGGATCGATCGGTTGGTCGGTCGCGCACTGGGACACAAGATGACTTGCCGTCTTGAGCGTGGGCGCATGTGAAGTCGCCACGTGAGTCCAGTGGGCCGTGGCGTATAGCGAGGGGTAGTGGCTTCGCGGTCGACACGAGAGCAACAGGAGTCAACCCACGACATCAGTCTGGCCGGTGCGAGCTGCGACGCCGTGAGACGGGAGATCGGCGCGCCTTCTTGCGTCCGTTGAAGCGGCTGGCAGCGGATGGTTCGGGAGAGCGATTTGGGGGTGTTGCGCCAGGTATTCTAGAGAAATCGCAGTTTGGTTCAAACGGCTCTAAGCACTGTGGGACTTAACTTCTGAGGTCATCAGTACCCTAGAACTTAGAACTACTTAAACATAACTAACCTAAGGACATGACACACATCCATGACCGAGTCAGGATTCCAACCTGCAACCGTAGCGGTCGCGCGGTTCCTGGCTGATGCGCCTAGAACCGCTCGGACACTTCGGCCGGCAAATCGCAGTTTATTAGAAGTTAAGTGATTGGTGATATGTTGTTTCATTTACTTGCTAAATTCTACTTGTTTTCTTGGAGAAGTCACCAGCCGTTTTGCTTTGGGGTCGTGCCACCATTTTCTCCGTTTGCCCACCCGCGGGAAGGTGGTTGTTTATAAATTGGGTGGTCCGTTTTTCTCTTTCGGAGTAAGGGCGGTTAGAGCAACCTGCGGTTCGGGTTGTTCGATAACTTCTCTATCAATCTACCGTACGTTAGTAGCTGCCTCTGTCATGTTTGTCGGATTTGGTGTGTTAACGAATTTATTGCTAGGAGTGTAACGGCCTAATACCTGAAATATGTTTTGATCTTTGGGAACTCTGATAATATTGCCTATGATCTTGAGAGGCGGTATCTGTGTACTGTAGAGCATCTTAACTATTGTTTGGCCAAACTTGTAGAATTTTATATAATATTGCATTTCATCGGCTTTTATTTAAATGATCATTTTAGTATATAAAGTTGTCACTCTTTCACCACAAGACTTTCTTAGAAGTTAAAATCAAGTTGCACCATCGGTGGCAAGGTTAATATTTTATTTGTTAGTGTTTTGTACCATTTCCATCCCTCCTACAGGGTTGCATAGTTTGTGTGCTTGTGTAAATTGTTAAAACCTTTAGTTTAAAGTAATCTGGTGTGTTGCAGATTTGCACCAGTGTAGTCTTTCAGAGGCTGTTGTGAGCGGTCGTACCTACGGCCGTGTCAAAAGGGAGCGGCAAGGTTCTCTGCCCGAAAGCTCATACAGTGAAAACTTGTTTCTTTCTCCCTCTGAATAAATTGTAACTTTGATAATTAGAGGGTGCTTTCTGATTATAATTTTAAATCTGTTTCTTTAAAAAATGCTTTTAGGCACTATTAAAGTGAATAAAATTCCCATTTGTTAAAAGGAATTTGGTTATAATTTCATCAGTTACTCCCTGGCAACTACTTCCGTGCATACATAGTGTAATTAAATGTGTCAATGTTCTTCATGAATCCCTAGTAAATAAAATAAATTCTTAAGAATATTCTTTGAAAATAAATCACGGTTCAAGGGCATCTTCACAGCTGATTCTGTAGGTGATTTTACCCTCAATGAAGCGCTACTATTGCTGCCATTCTGATGAAACAACTGTAACGGCAGAGCACGGTCTTTCTTCCCAATATCCACTGCGTTTCGTACGGAAAACTACAACCTTCTTCAACCTTTACACCAACAATCACTTTGCAAGAGAAATCAACAAGCATCTCCAAGCGACACAAAGCATACTGACGTCAAAACTGACAACATTTCACACTCTGACTCCACACAGAGGCGTATTTTCACCTAGTCACCTAAAGTGGAACTATTATTTGTTTCAGCATACTCCTCAAGCGGACCAGTTACTGGACGTACCTTAGATGTTTCGGCGTCCTGCGACGTATACACTACAGCACTCGGAACACTGTCAGTTTATTTATAACCACCCATTTTTTTAGCAAGTTCCAGGCCCGCAGTTCCACAAAGCAGCATTCTCTCTCGTGGCGGGCAGTTGTCATAGTTTTTTGGCTGAGCATTGTATTTCTGACATGTTGCATGTATGAAAGATACGACTCAAACAATTTTTAGGCCACTCGGCTAATATTTATTTGGTCGAATCCACGTTATTGCCTCCTGGACGAGAAGAAAATAGACTCCCTTCAAGTTTGGCGTCATTAGAGACAGCTTCTCATGTTCTTACGTGAGTGGTTAGCGATAGTCGGTGCTAAGAATGTGGTTTAAGCTCCGCCCTTCGCCCTTTCAGCCAAGCATGTGTGCGTAGCTGCCATCTGCCGGCTGAAAGCGTTCCCCCGCCCCCAATCACCACCAAATATTTACCTCGTCCCATTTCCCGTTTTGCCGTTTTGTTCGACCGCCTCCTTCCGAGTTTCCCATCGCCACCAACGTTTACAGAGCTTATCTGCCTTTGTCCCTCTCAGGCGTCTGAACTTTTCACCAAGTGAATGTTTTACGCTAACTTCAGGTGAAGTCTTATCACCGTGTTGCAAGCTTAGTCCTGCGGATTTACATTCGACGTTTATACTTTGAACTTGTTTGGAAGTTAGCCCAGGTATCTCGTGACTAACCCATAACTTCCGAGAGCTTTAGATAAGCGTACAGAGGCAAGGGAAGAAACCCCATGTGCTTTGTAATAAGGCTTTTTAATGAGACTTTGTAATAAGGCTATTGACAGGAGAGACCATTGTGTTCGGCGTATAGTTCTGGCTCATCGTACTGCATCTGTATCAGCAATTTGAGCAACGTTGGCATCACAGTGACACAAAAAACTGTAATTACAATGAAATGAATATCCTTAGTTGCATACAGACGTTGATATGAGTCAACGGGGACAGTGGAAAATGTGTGCCCCGACCGGGACTCGAACCCGGGATCTCCTGCTTACATGGCAGGCGCTCCATCCATTTTTCTTTTTTTTCTCATTTTGTTCGATATTGTTCGCTGCATTTGTTCGGTGCTGATGTCCCACGACACCCGTTCAAGTTCAGTGTTCATCCATTGACTCAGTTTCTTATTGCAGAGGGCAGCTAACCCTCTGACCGAACACACTGAGATACCGTGCCGGCTGTCTGAGTCACCGAGGACACAGAGGATAGTGTGACTGTAGGGACTTATCTCTGGCATGCCTCCCGTGAGACCCACGTTCCCAACTTATTGTCCCGCACTATATTCATAGTGCCCCTGCCCATTATACGCATTAATCGCGGCGTGTTGCCGATTCCCGTAAGAGTTCGGGCACTGTTTGTGCATCCGCACAGAAGAAGATGGTCAAATGTGCGAAAGAACAGATACCATCTTCATATATACAAAAAAACTGTTGCAAATCAGTTACTTCAAGGACAAGTCCGCAACAGACGCCCTGAGGTTATTAAGATGAAGTCTGAAGCGACATGTAAACTAGTAAAAGAACTGAAGAGCACAGTGCTTGAAAAAGTTTTAAAATAAAAGTGATTCCCCTCTTTAACGGACTTTTTTTTAATAAAAATACGATTTGTACATTACTATCTGTTTGGTAATCTAGCTCCACAAAACAGAGAGAGAGAGAGAGAGAGAGAGAGAGAGAGAGAGAGAGAGAGAGAGACAGAAAATAATTCGATTAATTCGATGAAGAACACCTGTTACGTTGGCTACGTAGTTCCACGACGACTCTCGCTTTACCGTTATGCTATCCACATTATTGTTGTTTCATTTTTCAGTTGAAATATTTCTACTGAGGTCTCTTTTTTCCAGCGATCATCTATTTGTCGTGATTTAGCAGATTTATTTCATTTTGTCTTTTGACCAGATATCCTTCCCGTCGTCACAGACGGCACTTCGTGTGAGAGAGAGAAGTCGTTGGCACCATCTATTTGTGTATCGCGTAAACGTTCTTCTGTGTGTTACAATATTTTAACTGTTTGTACATCGTAATTACTGAGGTGGAGATTTGTGACGAGCTCAGTATTTGCCTAAACAAGAGCGAAAAACCGTCTAAAAACCACACGCAGGTTGACCTGTGTACCGGAGCAACGGTCTTTAATATGCAGCATGGATTCCTTCCAGGTGGGGCTTGCCTTCCTACCTGATGAGCTAGTCCGTGCGCTTTAAGCTGTACGGGTGGATCAAATAAACTGATGTGTTCAGCAAAGAGGGGAAATCCAAAATCTCTTTCACTGAAACAGTTATCAATTTTTTGAATTCGAATCTGGCAGTAATATCAACGATCGACGTTTACACTGACAGAAAAAAATCTCGACACCAAAGAGGAGTTTTGCAACACAAATTAAAGCTGATAGCCGCGTTTCTACATCTGAAAGATGATATCTATTGAAATTTCGCGCCAGTCGTACAAGAGAATCAACAAAGACGCCATTACCAACACCACACTGAATTTGAACGAGGTCCAGTAATAGACCTGGGAGAAGCTGGATGTTCCTTCTGCATACTGCGGAAAGACTTGGCAGGAATGTAGCCACTGTGCATGATATCTGGCAGAGGTGGTCACGAGAATGTACGATCGCTAGAGAACCGGGGTCCGGACGGCCACGTGGCACTATTGAAAGGAAGATCATCGTGTTTGGCGTATAGTTCTGGCGCATCGTACTGCATCAGTAGCAGTAATTTGAGCAGCAGTTGGCGCCACAATGAAACATATAAACTATTGCAAATCAGTTTCTTCAAGGACAGATCCGAACCAGGTGCCCTGTGGCGTTCATTCCATTGGCCCCAAACCACCGCCATTTGCAACTTCAGTGGTGACAGGCGAGAGCTTACTGGAAGTCAGGGAGGACGTTTGTTGTGTTTTATGGTGAAAGCTGTGTCTGCCTCGGTGCCAGTGATAGCTGTGTGCTGGCTAGAAGATCAGATGAAGGCCTGGAACCAACCTGTACAACACCAGGAATTATGGCCTGGGACGCGATTTCTGTTGTAACTGCGACCGGGACGTTCGCGGTGTAGAAATGACAGAAAGCGTGGCGGGACCCACGGAGAGGCCCGCCAACAACAACACAACAGAGGGGACGACAAAATGGTTCAAATGGCTCTCAGCACTATGGGACTTAACATCAATGGTCATCAGTCCCCTAGAACTTAGAACTACTGAAACCTAACTAACCTAAGGATATCACACAACACCCAGTCATCACGAAGCAGAGAAAATCCCTGACCCCGCTGGGAATCGAACCCGGGAGCCCGGGCGTGGGAAGCGAGAACGCTACCGCACGACCACGAACAGAGGACGGACACCACCAACGAAGGACAGAACGAACAACAACAAGCCGGAACAACGGAGTCACAAGGAAACCTAACAAACACGTCCAGTAAGCTGTCTAACACGAGGCGATGTGTCAATAGACGTACGTGAGCTTTTTTTTTCCTTTATTGTTAATTTCACACCTGACACAGGTAGGCCAGCAGTGGCATACTACGCCGCTCTTCGGCTACAGATAAAGCTAATGATACAAAAGAAGACAATCACAGAACAGACATGGTGGATATACAAACGTAGACATACAAAATTAAAACACACGGAGCCGTTCACGGGCGCAGAGTCCAGAATAAAAATGTTCAGAGGCGTGGACACGCACAGAGATGACAGATGACACACGCGGACGTTGGAGGACAAAAGAATAAACACTGGAACACTTGAGCACGAACACGACGGCACACACAAACTCCAGGCGATGATCACCTGCGTGCGAAAGTTCACTATACGTGTACGAGTCTGGTGACCTGCCAAAAGGGAAAGAAGGGTGAAGGGGGGGGAGGGAGAGGGGAGTGTGTAGATGCCAGTGGCTGAGGAGATGGGAGGGGGAGGAAAGAAGGTAGGGGGGTAGGGGAACCCCGGGGGGGGGGGGGGAGGCGGAAGGAGCTGGCTGAGTGAGCGGCAGGTGCTTAAGTAGGCTATCGGGGGCGCCATTATTTGCCTCTGGAACCCCGTGTTCCGCTGTGGCGCCATCACACTAAAAGCGGGTCAGGAGGCGCACGCCGCCACAGCTTACTCCGCGATGGTGCAGAGACCTCTATGGGTCTTCGACGTCCATGACATCTGGTGCAGATTCAAATTCCATGTCGTGTGGTACTAGAATTTCGTATGAGAGTGAGAACGTTCTAGTGGTTATCCTACGCAGCCTGACTGCAAATTGGTACGCCAGTGTGGTGATTAGACCTGTTGACCTGTTATGCTGCCATTCACGAACAGGATTCCAGGGTATGTTTTCCAACAGGATAACACCCGCCACATACCACTGTTGTAACCCAACATTCTCTGGCCTTCTCGATCACCAGATCTGTCGCCAATCGAGCACACATGGGAGATCATCGGACGACAACTCCAGCATCATCCACAAATAGCTTTAACAGTCCCTGTAGTGACCGACCAAGTGTAACAGCACGGAACTCCATCTCACAAACTGACATGGAGCAACTGTACAACACAATGCATAAACGATTTCATGGTTGCATTTAACGTTCTGCCGGCGACACCGAATTTCACATTTGCAATAGCTCATCTCGCGCTTACATTAACCTGTTACGCTGCAATGTTGATCGCTTAAATATGTCATCTAGGCAAGTGTATTCCCGTAATTTCATAACTCTACATGAATAATTTTTGGGTGCTGTGATGTTTTGCGTCCGTGTATTTATTTATCCCGGCTGAAATAGAAAATGTAAACGTGAAAAAATAATCTTCAGTAGCCTATAAGTAGGTAATCATGTTCCTAACAGTGTGTTCTCTATGTGTTCTCTAGGTGGCAGCATCGTCCAGATAAAGAGATATCAATACAGGAACATAATAAAGATGGCTACCGCATGAACACTTTGCATGAGGGGCGAATAGTGTTCCCTTTTTAGTCTGATGTGTAGCGAAAGTATGAGACGTGCTAAAGCTAATTCCAAATTGAAGTTCCCGTATTGTGAAACCTGTTTGTTAAAACAATAAGTTTATTAATGGAGTCAGGAGTTCGTAAATATCATGAGGCGGTTTGCCAACACTCTTAATTACTTTTATTTATTTATTTTTTTCTTACGCTCACTTATTTCGACATCCTCGGCGTCGGTTTCTTCTGCATAAAAAGTAAATTCCTTCTTCTTTATCCTGTCCGATAACTAAGGTTCCTCCTCTCTCTTTATTGTTGTCGGCTCCTAATCTTTACGTAGAGAGAGTGCTGTGCTATACATTTTCCAGACTTTTCCGCTTTAAACCTAATATGTTTTCTTACTCCTTTTTGAAAAGGTATATTTCACTTTGTGTGTACTGCAGTCTTTTTCTGAAATTAGAAAAACTACTCTGGAAACGTAATGTTTATCCGAATGCGAAAAAATTACTGTTTCAATGTATAACATGGTCCCTAGGAACAAATAATCTATTTAAATTTAAAAGTTTTGCAGTCAAGAAGATCTTGTTGGTATTCTATATAGCAGTTTGTGTGTTACTGTATTATTCTACTGCGCAGAAATAAACCGTAAGTGAAATCAAATTACAAAGAAGTATTATCAAACACCAGTTACAAGTTAAAAACATTTTGAAGTAGAAACTATTTGCAGGTAACACAAATTTCCATTTTCAAGACACGGAAAATGGTTACGACATTAAGGAAACTAAGTGCGTTTTCAAATATCGCGTGTTTCATTCTAGAAGCTGTTCTGTTTCAAGGTGAAATATGGCGCACGACTGAACAAGTATGGCTTAACCATCCACACGTTATATAACTACATTTGAAAATGTATAGAATTTTACGCATCATTAAAGTCCGTAATTGAACAATTAACAATATCTTGCAAACAGTATTAGTACATTATATATCACTTAAATATGTAAAATTCGTAAGATTTAAAAAAGCTTCAGGAAACACAATCTCAAGTCTCACCACAACAAAAACAGCCAAAATTGCTGTAAACTGCTTTTGGCGGCTTCTAGCTCGCATTCCTTCAGTTGATTCTAAAATCGGCCTATAGATTTAGGATATGTCATGCGTTCCTTGGTACACTATACTGACCCTAATATTATAATACAGAATTGTACATGTAGACTCTACGAGCAAGGTGAGCTGATTTTTTTATCATTATCATCAGTGCCTCTACGTTCAGAAGGCGCTGTTATTCCATTACTGTATATTATTTGCTAGCCTGGCCCCCACTGCTTCGCTTGTGTAGATTGTGCAGTCTGCACTGATATTTTTGTTCTTTTTTTCCATAACCGAAATTTTATGTTGTTCGCTAATTGAAACACCTTTCATCCCCTAACACACATTTCTTTATGTCTAACCGAAAAGTGAAATAACAGTTTTCATAAGTTTAGCTTAAAAATTTCTTTAATATAACGAAATGTTTTCTTAAAAATTTTCATCCACTATTTCACTCCCTTAGGGGTTGAATTGCTATTTTATTTTAATTTCTAAGAGAGAAGCCAAATACAAATTTTTATAGCTTAACTTTGAAAATGCTTTCATAAGGAAATAATTTCATAAAACTTTTCTTCCCCTCTATTTCATTCCCTTACGGGGATCGAAGTATCAAAAACAAAAAAGAAAAGACATGGACTTTTTTATTTCTAAGGAAGGACTACCAATGTTCATAGATGTAGTTTTAAAATTGCATTAGTAGTTCTTCAATAATGATTTATCTTCTAAGCAACTTCCACTCACTACTTTACCCACTTCATGGTTAATTTTTTTAAAAGGTGAAATACGTATTTCTTATTTTTGGCATAGAAACCAAAAGTCAATTTTCTTAGTTATAGCTTAAACATAGCGACATATTTTCGAAAAGCCTTTCACCCCCTTAGGAGAGGTGCACAAAATCCTGCGTGTAGTGTAGGATTAAAACCCTTTCCAAATTATACATTTCTGTTCTCAGTGATTTCGGCTGTTCGATGACGAATCAGCGAGTCAGTCAGTCGGAACATTGCCTTTTACATACAGAGATATTTTCTTTTACAGATTGTTGAAAATGAAAACTGCGCAAAAATATTTATGAAACTAACGCGGAATTGACCTTTGTCAATGAAGAGCAGAACTGCCCATCTCAGAAAATAGTGAAAACTGTGATTTCGATGTACAAATCGATTGTTGTCGCGTATCTGTCCACGCGCAACTCCTACACGCTCTGTGCCAAATCCTACGCTGTGTTATTGCGTTTGAGAGGCTGAGAGGAGCACTTATGTTTGGTGAGACCCACAGAGTGCATCACTAAATTGTGCTCTCGATAAAACAGCGTGTGCTGTCGTTGTCGAGTGTTACGGGAAGCACAATTCGTGGAAAATGTGTGCAGAACTGTTGGTGCATGAGTTTTAATACTGGAGGTGTACCGCCAAAACATTCAGCAAAATATGAAATGCAAAACGTAGAGCAAAATGGTGGGAAACGGGCTCTGTAGCGAATAAAAATCGTACGCAAAAAGAATTTAAACACCAGAAAACATTTCCCAGCTGAGGAAAAGCGTGGAATAGTCTCAGACGAAATCTCAACGCCATTTATCTGTGCAAGCGGGTGTCAAGAGACCGTCGCGTCGAAACACTATCAAAAAGGATGTGTGTCTGTGTCCTTAAAAATTTAATGTTATGCATGATTGAAGGCTCCAGACAAAATTTTGCGTGTTGATTTCAGCCGGTGGTTTCTGAATAAAGTAGAAGTCGGACTTTTGGATCCTCAGTTTTCCATTTCTTCAGATGAGGCCTGGTTCAGCCTGCAAGATATATAAACTCACAGAACATATGCCATTAAGCATCAGAAAACCCCTGTCAGTGCGTCAAAAAGCCATTGCATAATCTTAATACTGGTGTTTAGTTCACTTTGCCTGTTGTCCACATTGCAACATAATTGTTTCGCCAAACTTTTAATACTAATCGGTATGCCTAGAAAGTCTTTAAGCCATATGCGTATCAAGAAGAAAGACTCTATGGAAAATATCAGCGAAGTGGAGCAACAGCACATATTGGTTTGACAAACCTGTCACCAGTGCATGAGGTGCTCGGTGAGCAGAGGGCAGTCAGCAGAGGCAGTGCAATCTCCTGAACACTTCTACCACCTCATCTCTCTCCTTTTTATTTTTAACTGTGCGACAATTTGAAGGATCAGCAGCACTTAAATAATAATGGAAGTTGAAAAAATGAACTAAAATTTGCGTCATAGTTTGGACTTGAACCTGGGACTCCTTGCTTTCTAGGCAGGTATGCTATCCATTACAACCACAGCATTATAGCCAACATACCTGCACGAAGTACGTTAGTCCAATGCCGTCCCTAACACAAACTTCAGTTCACATCTTCACCTTATTTTCCCTTTTATAATGCTATGGTGATGTACTGGCTAGTATGGCTGCCTAGTAACCAAGAAGACCAATGTTCAAGTCCCAGCCACAGCACAAATTTTAATTCATTTCTTCAGCTTCCATCGTTATCGTAGATAAAGATGAGACTCAAATGTCTCCATATAAATTTAGTTGTACTTAAATAATCCTCATACACTGGAAGAGATACAGCAGAACACTCAAAATGCTACTGCTGTTGGTTCTCGACCAGAGCTGCTACAAGTGTGTCACAGATTGATAGATCGGCCACATCGCTTATGGTGCGTATGTTTAGCACCTTCTGTGATGGTCATTAACAAGGTGAACCCCGCGTCAGTCAAATAATTTGACGCTGCTTCGCAACAGCACAACGTCCACTTGATAATGGCATGGAGGTGAAGGACAAGACCACTCGTGGACTTATGTAAAATATATGTCAGTTACTGGAGCCGCTTTCATTACTTGGTTTGTTGTTGATGTGGTTTTCAGTCCAGAGACTGGTTTGATGCAGCTCTCCAGGCTACTCTACCCTGTGCAAGCATCTTCATCTCCCAGTACCTACTGCAACCTACATCCTTCTGAATCTGTTTAGTGTATTCATCTTGTGAGGGTACTGGTGTGTAGTATCTGTAAGTGGTTGTTCTATGGAGGGCGACAATGACCAGTGGCGCAGAGAGAGTCGCAAGCAGAGGCAGTTGTTCAGAGGCTGTGGAAGATGTAGGCTACGTGAGCCAAAGGCGGTTGCGTAGCGAAGGACTTATCTCTATGTTTAATAGTAGTGGCACACAGTTTGAATTATAGTGTGTGTATGTTTATGCAGTGTGATAAAGGAAATAAATTAAATTTTACCAGTTCTTAATGCGTCTCCATCAGTTTGTACCACACCATTGCATTTAACAATGAACGAAGTCTCGGTATGCACGGTCAACTACAACAGGAGGATTGTAACATAATAATCATTAATTAACCCATATAATCTCCAAGGAGAATGGAGCTTATTATCTCTTGGTCTCCCTTTACGATTTCTACCCTCCACGCTGCTCTCCAATACTAAATCGGTGATCCCTTGATGCCTCAGAATATGTCCTAACAACCGATCCCTTCTTCTAGTCGTGCCACAAATTTCTCTTCTCCCCCATTCTATTCAGTACTTCCTCATTAGCTATGTGATCTCTAATCTTCAGCATTCTTCTGTAGCGCGACATTTCGAAAGCTTCTATTCTCTTCTTGTCTAAACTATTTATCGTCCATGTTTCACTTCCATACATGGCTACACTCCATACAAATACTTTCAGAAACGACTTCCTGACACTTACATCAATACTCGATGTTAACAAATTTCTCTTCTTCAGAAACGCTTTCCTTGCCATTGACAGCCTATATTTTATATCCTCTCTACTTCGACCATCATCAGTTATTTTGCTCCCCAAGTAGCAAAACTCATTTACTACTTTAAACGTCTTATTTCCTAATTAATCCCCACAGCATCACCCGGTTTAATTCGACTACATTCCATTATTTTCGTTTTGCTTTTGTTGATGTTCATCTTATATCCTCCTTTCAAGACACTGTCCATTCCTTTCAACTGCGCTCCCAAGTCCTTTGCTGTCTCTGACAGAATTACAATGTCATCGGCCAATCTCAAAGTTTTTATTTCTTCTCCATGGATTTTAATTCCTGCTCCGAATTTTTCTTTTGTTTCCTTTACTGCTTGCTCAATATAGAAATTGAATAACATCGGGGAGAAGCTACAACCCTGTCTCACTCCCTTCCCAACCACTACTTCCCTTTCATGTCCCTCTTGATTTATTATGACAAAAATCTTAAACATTCGGAACAAAGTGGATTCATTCATCTAGATAAAAAAAAGTACAATAATTTTAAAAAAACGTCTAAAGCGAAAGGAATTATGCCTTCATCCTAGAAACAATTTTTATATACTAATTTTTTACTGTATAATAACTTACAAGTATTTTTATATGTGGCATTGTAATTTTGAAATTCTTTTATTCTGTGACATTCTATCCTTAGAAAATTAACAAAACTCTCCAACTGATTGTTTTAAAACTTCCATTGTCTGCAAATGCCTTGCCCTGTTCTACGCATTAAAACAGGTTTAATTCTTGTCCGCAGCCGTATCTGTTCATAATTGACGCAGACAAATCCGTACTCCACATTGTCTTTTTCACCGTAGTATGAGAAGTTACTTGTTTCGCATTGTTTAAGCGTTTCATTTCTTGCTATTTTTTAATTCACTAGCTCATACAAAACTGACTGCACTTTAAGAATTTACTGTTTCTTGGATACATTTGCCCGTATATTTGTCCAGTTTCTCTCGGTATATTTGCTTAGCATCCTGTTCACTACGTATTGATGGAGCATTTATTTATACACATTTGGCCGGCCAGAGTAGCCGAGCGGTCCTAGGCGCTACAGTCTGGAACCGCGCGACCGCTGCGGTCGCAGGTTCTTGTGTGTGATATCCTTAGGTTAGTTAGGTTTAGGTAGTTCTAAGTTCTAGGGGACTGATGACCTCAGCAATTAAGTCCCATAGTGCTCAGAGCTATTTGAACCATATACACATTGGCAACATTTATGGGAGTTTTTTGTCTTATCCTGTTTGTTATATGACGGTATTCCGAGTAACGTAGCCTAACATAGTCAAAGGCGTGACTGATGTGCGATCTACTGGCTCTATGACGGCATCTGTTTCAAAATCGCAGCTGTTAGATCAGTAGGTAGCGCTTTTACTTCCTTCTGCGATCGATACAAGGGCAAGGAAACTCGTGACCTTTTAACATCTCACTTTCCTAAACCTTCTCTCTGCGGTAAGGGAAAATATGTGACCTTTTATCATGCCACGGTCCTAATTCTCCTTCTCTGCGTTGAAGGAAAAGATGTCGTTTTAACGTTGACGATATTATACGATGCACTGATTTCTTTTCGCCTTTACGAAATAGTTGCGCACGTATTTGTCCGCTGGTGGTCTGTTACTAGGAAGTTGTACAGCCGTTCTGCGACCAGGAGAATCCCACAAATTGTTCGTTGAGTTGCAAAGTGAACAAATATGTGGCTGAGTTTCATATTTTACATATGCTCTTTAGGCATAAGTAAACATATAGGACGGGATATGATTCTTCAAATCCACTCCGCATATTGTGATTGCATTTAGTTTCCGATACATACATTTATATGACCGTGCACCCTTCCTGTCATAGTAGAAAGTGGCGCAAATCTTCTGACTATCTCGTATTTTATCAGATGGAAATTCAAAGTCCCAACTATAAATTCTGACAGATGGTAAACCTAAATCTGCAGAAGTAACTGCAACTACTGTTCCGGCGTAGCGACAAGCGATGGCACGAAGATGAAGAACGCAAAAGGGGAGAAGGCTGTGAGACGACGTCAGCAAATAGTTCGCTGACAAGGAACGCATCTAGACAGCAGCGGCCTCTAGCCGAAGCGAATAAAATCGCCGCTCCTGCCAGCCTAGGCCGGACGGCAGAAGACGAACACTAGCAGACACGGACTAGAAACCACGTAGTATACAGCGATAGACATTGATTATTTGCATGTCACCCATAGCTTGCGACACAATTGTAAACCAAAGTTAAGTATTGTCTATTTATTTTAGTGTAATAAAAAACATTAATGTGATTTCCTTGCTTTGTTGTATAGCTATCCGAGAAAGGGGCATCCTTGAGGCACCCTATACGAGAGAAGTGGGCAGGACCCCACAAATTCGCCTACTGAACCATCATCGACATTAAGTTAACTGGTACTGTTCGTATTTTGTGCTATTCTTTCACAGCCTTTAGCACTGATACACTTCACAATTACACTTTGTGTAACGTTATTAGTTTAAGCACGAAAAAATTCCTCATCATTCAGATTTTTTTATTTTTCAACCAATACCAAAAGAAGAATGGAAATATGCCTACAATATTGCTCTCAAATTTACACCTCAAAGATGTTTTCCTAGAAAAGTACATTTTCATTGTACTCACAATTACGAAGAGACACGACGAAAGGAAGGGGCGAGCGCATCCGCTGTCGGCTCGGCCCTTCCGCCATGCAGGCCGCAGTGCACGACTGCACTGATTTCTTTTCACCTTTACGAAATAGTTGCGTACCACCAAAGACAAGGTCGGGCTTATCTAGCTCAGGTGCATCCCACTGTCGTCTTTACAAATATGCGACTGGCTTGCGAAAGTTTTTATTAATTGATCCCAGGCCGCTGTACTGGACCTTGGAAGCTCAACACAAGCGAAAGTAACGTCGGATGGGCCCGAATATTGCCCAGTGATGTAACAGTCCCGCACCCCAATTGCTTAGACCACAATGATCGTGTGACTGTTAATCTAAAATTTCGGAAATGAGGTAGTTGCTTCTGTGCAGACGAAGCGGGGTAAAGACTCCTAAAAATGATGGTCTCCTCTCTTACCAAACTTTAAGAAAAGCAGGTCTTTTATTTCTTTCTTTTCCTTGTGCCTTATTCCCGCAATTACGCAGGGTCGGCATGGTTAATCGGAATTGGCAAGGTTAATTTAAGGTGTGGCCGGATGCCCTTCCTGCCGCCACGCCATACCCCCCAGGACGGAATTAGTGTACCCCAATTGTCTGTGTCTAGTGTAATCCATGGAATAGTGTAAATGTGTTCAGACGTTTGCGAGCCGTGTAACTGAGGCGGAAAGTGGGAACCAGCCCGGTATTCACCTAGTGGGATGTGGAAAACCGCCTAAAAACCACATCCAAGGCTGGCCGGCACACCGGCCTCCGTCGTTAAGCCGCCAGGGGGATTCGAACAGGGGCCGGCGCGCGTACTTGAGCCCAGGAAGCAGCGCATTAGCGCTCTCGGCTAACCTGTCGGGTCAAGCTTTAAGAGAAGCAATACGGGGGTTGAACAAAAATATGGAAACACTGCATAATATTCATTCCTGAACGTACGGTGTATGTAGGTGCTAGCCAATCCTGTTGGTTGCGCTGGTGTATTTCGCCGTGAACGGCAACTGTGTAATGTCCTCAACACGTTGCGTCAGTTGTGACGAGAACAGTTCTCTGTGCAGTTGTGAGTGCATTACGTCGGATCTGAGTGATTCGAACGTAGGAAAATTGTTGGTGCTTGTATTCGGGGAGTACTTCCGTAACCAAAGAAGCTTAAGTGTCTGGTGGAAAGCGGAAAAAAGTGTGGTCGTTATTAACGGCTATTGAAGAGGATTGTTACGAAAAATAAGGCGACGACAGCTGCAAAAGTCACTGCAGAACGGAATGTCGCACTCGCGCATCCTGTCAGCAGCGAAACTACACGAAGGAAACTTCAGAAGCTAAGATTTTCAGGGAGTGCTGCAATTTCAAACCACTCCACAGTGATGCAATTGCCCGTAACAGGAAAACGCGGTGCAGAAGCCATAAAAGCTGGGCTGTGGAAAAACGGAATAATATCATTTGGTGTGATAAGCCTTGTTTCGCACTGTTTACAACTTCTGACCAAGTTTACGTCCCAAGCGTCAAATACGGCGGTGAATCGGCGAAGGTCTTGGCAGCTGTACTGTGGTGTTCCATGGTTACAGTGCAAGGTCGCATTATTGGCAATTATTATGTGACTGTTATGGCGGATCATGTCTACCCCATAGCACATACTGTGTTCCCACATGACAGGGCCCCTGTTCACACAGCTCGCATTGTCTACGGCTCGTTTTGTGACCACGAGGATGAATTGTTGCGTCTTTCGTGGCCTCCACAGTCACTCGATCTCTTACATAATTAAGAGTTTGTGGTCTATTGTGGAGAGACGGGTACGTGATTGCTATCCACTTCCCTCATCCTTACCCGAAACTACCACTGTTTTGCAGCAAAAGTGGTATAAGCATCCCTCAAAAACCGTATAGGACCTGTATTTATCCATTCTGAGATGACTGTAAGCTGTTTTGAATGCCAGCTGTTTTCTCAAACCGTATTAGGCACTGCAACGTGTTGCGTTTGTAGCGTTTCTTCATTTTTGTCCATCCTTTGTATCTAGGTCAGGTGCGCCCTATTTGCGATTGACTTGCAAAAGTTTTGTTCGATAGATCCCAGTCAGCTGTATAAGCGGCAGTAAGATTGGGTTGACCCCACTAACGTGCATCGCTGTGAAAGTGCAGCGCCCGGACTGGGTAAGTCACAATGCCCGTGTGAATGTACATCTACAATTTTGAGAATAAGGTTATGGGATCCTTACAGCCGAAACAAGATGACTAATGTACACCTACTGCTAAAAATGGTAGTCTCTTCTCCTACTAATCTTTAAGAAGAACAGTACCTTCAGATTTTAGTTACATCTAAGGTATGTCACAATGAGGAGGAAATGGTAGAGGCGCTCACCATTTGCCAAAAATCCTAGGGAAAAGAATAATTACTAGAAAACAAAATGGTCGCCAGTCCATTGTGGAAAGTAGCACTATATAAATATTTAATCATCCCAGCAGTAGTTCACATTATTCAGAAATAAACGAAAGTTATTTGTGCAAGACGTAAATTTCCCAGTACTACTGTACTTAAATATATCACTTCTTGTCAAATTTTCAAAAAGGTAGATACGAGGGTCACTCCAAAAGAAATGCACACTTTTTTTTTTAAATCCTTCTTTTATTCTACATGTTTGAAAGTTTTACAGTGTGTAGATACATCCTTTAGGAACAATATTTTCATTTCTCCACATAATTTCCATCCGTCTCAGTTGCCTCACGCCATCTTGCAACCAGCGCCTGTATACCCGCACGAGAAAATTCCAACCAGTTGGAGCCACTGTTTGGCAGTGTGAACAAAGGAATCATCATCTTCAAACCTTGTTCCACAAAGAGAGTCTTTCAGTTTCCCAAAGAGATGATAGTCACATGGAGCCAGGACAGGACTGAAAGGCGGGTGTTTCAGTGTTGTCCATCCGAGTTTTGTGATCGCTTCCATGGTTTTTTGACTGACATGTCGCCGTGCATTGTCGTGCAACAGCAAAACATCCTGCTTTTGCCGTTGTGGTCGAACACGACTCAGTCGAGCTTGAAGTTTCTTCAGTGTCGTCACATATGCATCATAATTTCTGGTGGTTCCACTTGGCATGATGTCCAGAAGCAAGAGTCCTTCGGAATCGAAAAACAGAATAGCCATAACTTTTCCAGCAGAAGGTGTGGTTTTGAATTTTTTTTTTTCTTCGGTGGATTTGCATGATGCCACTCCATTGATTGCCTCTTCGTCTCTGGTGAAAAATGATGGAGCCATGTCTCATCACCTGTCACAATTCTTCCAAGAAATTCATCTCCACCATTCTCGTACTGTTCCAAAAGTTCGCTGCATACCGTTTTTCTTGTTTCTTTGTGAGCCACTGTCAACATCCTGGGAACCCAAATGGCACAAACCTTTTTTAATGCCAACACTTTCAGTATTCTGCATACACTTCCTTCTCCTATCCCAACGTAGAGTGACAATTAGTTCACTGTGATGCGTCTGTCAGCAGTCACCAATTCGTTAACTCTCTGCACATTGTTTGGATTGTGTGCAGTACGAGGCCTGCCGCTGCGTGGGCAGTCCTCAATATTTCCGTGCCCGCTTTCATCACGTAACCAGTTTGCCCACAGACTAACTGTACTGCGATCGTCAGCAGCAACTCCGTACACCTTTTTCAACCTCTTGTGTATGTTTCCCATTGTCTCGTTTTCACAGAACAGGAATTCTATGACAGCACTGTGCTTCTGACGAACGTCAAGCGTAGCAGCCATCTTGAAGACATGCTGTGACGGCACGACTCACGGGAACAGGAACTAAGTTTGAAAACAAGCGGGAATAATGTGACTACACACTGTAAAACTTTCACAACTGCAGAATGAAAACTGTATTTTTACAGAAATAGTGTGCATTTCTTTTGGAGTGACTCTCATACTGTGATGTGCACATGAATTATTTAAATACCGTGCTGCATGCACATGACACTGTGCATGTAGCACGATTCATTAACACTGATCGTTACAGATTTGGACTGCCAAACGTGACCAGAGCTGTTAAAGTCACATTTTTTTATCAACACACAAAACAGTACGCCGTTCATAACAATGATTCAGCGTCAAGATACTGCATACCCAGCCACAAGCTCAGTTCAGTGAACTCAATAATTCACAGAAAACGTTCAAAAAGCATGAAAAATTTGTGTCAGAGTAACGCTCCGAAAATAAAATAACTGCAAATTACTGGAATAGCGCTGGTTACTTTCTGATTTCAAAGTTGTAAGTCCTTAGTAATTGTTTAATTGTTGAGCCAGTTAAATGACTAAGTAAATTAATGTTTAGTTAGTACAAACATCATCTTTACTGGAAACAGATTTAGTGGCTCAATTTCATTATAAATTTTCGGAATATTTCATTAACGTAATGACGCACAGATTGTAATTAGGAACAGGTAATAGTCATACGAGTAGAATAATGACAGATACTAACTAAAATGTGTCAATTACAGAAATACAGCGGTATTATAGCTGTGGCGACTGATGATAATCGTCTTAAATGAACCACTGTTCGGGAGTGTCATCTCTCAACTTCGACTCACGCCCTGTACGGTTTTTCTAAAATGGTTCAAATGGCTCTGAACACTATGGGACTTAAAAGCTGAGGTCATCAGTCCCCTAGAACTTAGAACTACTTAAACCTAACCAACCTAAGGTCATCACACACATCCCTGCCCGAGGCAGGATTCGAACCTGCGACCGTAACGGTCGTGCGGTTCCAGACTGAAGCGCCTAGAACCGCTCGGCCATTCCAGCTGGCACAGTATTTCTTACAGCAACGTTTGACGGACAGAAGTTTGGTCGCTGCTGTCCACATACACTGTCTGATCAAAAGTATCCGGACATCCTTACCTAATGCGGTATTGACCAGTAGATGTCATGACAGGTGGACCCGCTAGTGTAAAAGCAGGCAGTAGAGAAACAGAAACGGCAGAAATGGTCGGTAGACAGAACTCTGACTTACAAAGTGAATTAACCATTGGATGTCATCTGAGTAGCATATCCATCTGGGATATTTCAACCCTTATAAAGCGTAGCAATGTTGATGTCAATTCTGAAATGGAAGCGCGAAGGAACAACCGCAGCAACCAAGCACACCGCACTTGTGGCAAGGAACCGTCGAGCGTTGCGGTGGGAGGTTGTAGAAAAGTCATATGAAATCAGAGGAAGGAGTAACTCGTGAGTTCGAAAGTGCTACCAGCAGTCCAGTTAGTTCAATGGCTGCATAAGAGGAAATCAAAAGATTGGACTGCAATGGTCGAACAGTTCCTCCAAAGCAGCATTGGCATTACTATAAGACCCGCAGACAATAAGAATTAAAACTTGAAATGAAACAAGAGTATATGAAACTGAGTGTGAGAAGTGTTTGCAGTGTTTCTTCCGTGGCTGTATAACTTTCGTAATAATAAAGAACAGCCGATTTCAGCCTCAAATCGTGATTTTATTAAAATGTACGATGCATTTCGAGACCTGGGGACTCATATTCAGGCGCTTTGACAGTCTACATCAACTTCACATTTCGTTTAATTCTAGGGCTGTTATATTAAAAAATGCCACATTATTAAATATAAATTTATAAAACAATGATAAATCGAAAAGTAACTTACTGTTTCTAGTGGTAGGTATATGGTTCTGGAGAATGTTTATGTATAGACACACACTTTCTATTAAAAAACACAACATTTGCAGAAACATTTTGATGCAGCACATTATCGAACACAATTCAAAACAAGTCAGAGAATTTCGATCATGAAGACTCTGCATTTTTACAGATACACAGATATTATTTACAAGATGTTACATTATTATGTACATCAATTTTCTTAGATTGTGAATGTGGTGAATGTGACTGTATTTTGTGAAAAGGGTTACATTATTAAATACTTGTTTCTAAGGAAAAAAGAAACTTATAAAATTACTGAAAAAATTGTGACTGCTAACCTCTGTTTATTCATTCAACAAGTTTTCAGAAGCTTTTTCTTTATGTGAAATTATTTCTGATTGCTCTAGCCGATCAAGTTTTTACCATTGTTTTCTGTGTGAAGTACAGTTAAGCTGCTATGGCGCACACACATTACCATTAAAACCCAAAGTACTAACACAAGAAATTGTTACCATCGAAACAATTGCCAGTGTTTTGTGTGGATGCGAGCCGAGTTGGTGACACTTCGCTCTCAGCTTCAGAGTCCTCCGACCGCTCCTCACCGGTGGCCAACGCCTCTACTGCTCGCACTGAGGCTGACCCCTCACCTGTGGTCGAGTGGGAGGTCGCCCTGGGGCGAAGCAGGCAGCGAAAGACTTCCCAGGCGGCCGCACGTAAGGCCTCCCCGGTTTGTCTGACTAACAGGTTCCAGGTACTGTCTGTGGCTGACACTGTCGCTGAGCCAGATGCTGTCGCCTGTCCTGTTTCAGAGGAAACCACTCAGCCTGCAAGATCTGGGCAATCGCAGAGGGTGGGATTATTGGTAGTTGGGAGCTCCAACAAAAGGCGCGTTATGGGGCCCCTTAGGGACTTGGCTGACAGGAAGGGTAACAAAACCAATGTGCACTCTGTGTGCATACCGGGTGGAGTCATTCCAGATGTGGAAAGGGTTCTCCCGGATGCCATGAAAAGCACAGGGTTCAGCCATCTGCAGGTGGTGGCTCACGTCGGTACCAATGATGTGTGCCACTTTGGACCATAAGAGATTCCTCCTGTTTTCGAGCTACTAACAGGAGTGGTAAAGGCCGCCAGTCTTGGTTTCAAGATGAAAGCAGAGATGAACATTTGCAACATAGTCGACAGGACCGATTGCGGACCTTTGGTACAGAGCCGAGTGGAGGGTCTGAATCAAAGGCCCAGACGGTTCTGCGACCGTGTAGGCTGCAGATTCTTCGACTTGCGCCAAAGGGTGGTTGGGTTTCGGGTTCCGCTGAATAGGTCAGGTGTCCACTATACGCAGGAGGCGGTGTGGCGTGGACCGGGCGGTTTTTTAGGTTAGAGGGTCTCGGGAAAACACAAGACAAGAAGGGCTTCAGTCACAAAGGGTGCAGGCTGAACACAGGAAGAACGTATGTGCAGGAACCATTGGTATAACAGTTGTAAATTGTTGAAGCTGTGTTGGGAAAGAACCAGAGATCCAAGCGCTAATAGAAAGCACTGATGCTCAAATCGTTATAGGTACTGAAAGGTGGCTAAAGCCGGATATAAGCTCAGCCGAAATTTTTGCGAAGAACCTAACGGTGTTCCGAAAATACAGGCTAAACGCGGTTGGCGGTGGCGTGTTTGTTGCTGTCAGAAATAGTTTAACTTGTTGCGAAATTGAAGCAGATACTTCCTGTGAGTTAGTATGCCCAGAGGTCATTGTTGGCAAACGGAATAAAATAATAATTGGATCCTTTTACCGACCTCCCAGTTCAGATGATGCAGTTGCTGAAAGGTTCAAAGAAAACTTGAGTTTTATTTCAAACACATACCCGACTCATACGATAATAGTTGGTGGCGACTTTAATTTACCCTCGATATGTTAGCGAAAATATGTTTAATTCCGGAGGTACGCATCAAATATCGTCCGAAATTGTGCTAAACGCATTCTCTGAAAATTATTTCGAGCAGTTAGTTCATGAGCCCACGCGAACGGTTGTGAAAACACACTTGACCTCTTAGCAACAAATAATCCTGAGTTAATAACGAACATCAAAACCGATATAGGGATTAGTGAATACAGGGTTGTGGTAGCGAGATTGAATATTGTAATCCCCAAATCCTTGAAAAATAAGCGAAAAATATACCTATTCAAAAAAGCAGTTAAAAATTCACTTGACACCTTCCTTAGAGACAATCTTCACTCATTCCAAATTAATAATGTAATTGTAGACCAGATATGGCTTAAATTCAAAGAAGTAGTATCGACAGTAATTGAGAGATTTATACCAAATAAACTAACAAACTACGGAGCTGATCCTCCTTGGTACGCAAAACGGGATAGAACACTGTTACAGAAACAACGAAAAAAACATGCCAAATTCAAACAGACGCAAAATCCCCAAGATTAGCGATTCTTTTCAGAAGCTCGAAATTTAGCGCGGAGTTCAATGCGAGACGCCTATAACAGTTTCCACAACGAAACTTTGTCTCGAAACCTGGCAGAAAATCCAAAGAGATTCTTGTCGTATGTGAAGTATGTTAGCGAGAAGAAACAATCAATGCCTTCTCTGCACGATAACAATGGAGATACTATCGAAGACAGTGCTGCCAAACCAGAGCTACTAAACACAGTCTTCCGAAATGCCTTCACAAAAGAAGACGAATTAAATATTCCAGAATTCGAATCGAGAACAGCTGCCAACATGAATAATGTAGAAGTAAATATCCTCGGAGTAGTGAAGCAATTCAAATCATTTAATAAAAGCAAGTCTTCTGGTCCAGACTGTATACCAATTAGGTTCCTTTCCGAATATGCTTATGCATTAGCTCCATACTTAACAATCATATACAACCGTTCGCTCGATGAAACATCTGTACCCAAAGACTGGGAAGTTGCACAGGTCACACCAATATTCAAGAAAGGTAGTAGTACTAATCCACTAAATTACAGGCCCATATCGTTAACGTCGATATGCAGCAGGATTTTAGAACATATATTGTGTTCGAACTTTATGAACTACCTCGAAGGAAACGGTCTATTGACACACAGTCAACATGGGTTTAGAAAACATCGTTCCTGTGAAACACAACTAGCTCTTTATTCGCATGAAGTGCTGAGTGCTATTGACAAGGGATTTCAGATCGATTCCGTGTTCCTGGATTTCTGGAAGGCTTTTGACACTGTACCACACAAGCGGCTCATAGTGAAATTGCGTGCTTATGGAATATCGTCTCAGTTATGTGACTGGATTTGCGATTTCCTGTCAGGGAGGTCACAGTTCGTAGTAATTGACGGAAAACCATTAGTAGTAGTGGTAGTGTTATAGGCCCTTTGCTGTTCCTTATCTATATAAACGATTTGGGAGACAATCTGAGCAGCCAGCGGTCTTCGGTTGTTTGCAGATGACGCTGTCGTTTATCGACTAATAAAGTCATCAGTACATCAAAACATACTGTAAAACGGTTTAGAAAAAAATATCTGAATGGTGCGAAAAGTGGCAGTTGACCCTCAATAACGAAAAGTGCAATGTCACCCATATGAGTGCTAAAAAAACTCATTAAACTTCGGTTACACGATAAATCAGTCTAATCTAAAAGCCGTAATTTCAACTAAATACCCACGTATTACAATTACGAACAACTTAAATTGGAAAGAACACATAGAAAATGCTGTGGGCAAGGCTAACCAAAGGTTGCGTTTTATTGGCGACTTAGGAAATGTAACAGACCTACTAAAGAGACTGCCTACACTACGCTTGTCCGTCCTTTTTTAGAATACTGCTGCGCGATGTGGGATCCTTATCATATAGGACTGATGGAGTACATAAAAAAATTTCAAAGAAAGGCATCACGTTTTGTATTATTATGAAATATGGGAGAGTGTCTCAGAAATGATACAGGATTGGGGCTGGAAATCATCAAACGAAAGACGTTTTTCGTTGCGAGAGAATCTTCTCACGAAATTCCAACCACCAACTTTCTCTTCCGAATGCGAAGATATTTTGTTGACACCGACGTACATAGGGAGGAACGATCACGACGATAAAATAAGGGAAATCAGAGCTTGTGCGGAAAGATGTAGGTGTTCATTCTTTCCGCGTGCTATGCGAGATTGGAATAACAGGGAATTGTGAAGGTGGTTCGATGAACCGTCTGCCAGGCACTTAAATGTGATATGCAGTGTATCCATGTATATGTAGAAGGAGTAATGTATATTCTGAAAAATCAATTGACAAACTATCAAACAAAATACAGGCCAACATCAGTAATGGAAGCAGTACAGGAGGAACATCTGACACTGCACATATCTTCACAGGCATTCCCTAATTTGGCACAGCATGACAAGAAATTGCTAAGTTATTTAGAAACCACAATATTAAAATTTCTCTCTCCACTAATAACAAACTGGGACACCACCTCCCACCCCCCCCCCCCCCCACCCCCACACAGTAAACATAAACACTTCAATAACAGAAAAAAGTGGAGTGTTTAAATCACACTGTACAGCTGTCGTGCATTTTACATAGGCGAAACAGGAGGAACTACCCATACACGTTACAAAGAACCACTGATGCCTTTAGATTTAACAACTTTGACAATTCTGCAGCAGCTAACCACATGTACCTTAACAGACAAAGACTAAGTAACATCCATAATATCTTAACTGTACTCCATACAGAAAACAATGCTAAAAATTTTGATCTGATAGAGCAATTAGAAATAACCTTACATGAAGAAAAAGCTTCTGAAAACTTGTTGAATGAACAAACAGAGTTTAGCAGTCGCAATTTTTTCAGTAATTTTAAAAATTTCTGTTTTCCTTACAAACAAGTAATTAATAATGTAACCATTTCATAAAATATAGTCACATTTACCACATTCACAAATATTTGTGTTATTAAGGACATGTATGTAAATAATAATGTAACGTCTTGTAAATAATATCTGTGAACGCGTAAAACTGCAGCATCATCACAGTCGAATTCATTGACTTCTTTTTAATTTTGCTTGAATAAGAAAATGTAGTGTGTCAAAATATTTCTGCAAATGTGCTGTGTAATAGAGAGTGTGTATTTGTACATAAGCAATATCCATAAACATATACTTACTGCTGGAAACAGTGCGTTCCTTTCCGATTCATCATAGTTTTATGAACTTATATTTCATAAAGTGTCATTTTACAGTATAACAATGTGATCATTCCAGGCCCAGAATTAAACGAAATATAAAGTTGATCTAGATTTTTAAAGCGCCTGAAAATGAGCCCCATGGATTGAAATGCATCGTTCTTTTCAATAGAATCACAATTTGTGGCTGAAGGCGGTTGCTCTTTAGTATCATAATTGTGACATGGTATACGTCGGCGAAGTAGAAAACAACTTTCGGATTCGACAAAAAGAACCCACAAAATCTGACGAGAATAATATAATAACCCTACCGCACTGTCGATGCATCTCATAAGCATCAAGCATTATGTGTACTCACTATCTGTCAAAGCCATCAAGAACAGTAAAATCTGAAAACCGAAACGAACGATCGCGCTTACTGTGATTAGCTGAAGCACCTTTTCCATTTATTTATGTGAACACCTTTGTGTCCCCGTTCCACGGCAGTAACCTAGAGTGCTTCTTTTCAATAAAGTTAAACGGTCAAGAATGGCCTAAAAAGCCTTAGTTAGTTGTAGAACGCATAAGTCTAAATAAATAAATACACCTTATGTCGAAAAGAGTCACATTCGAAGGTATTGTGCCTGAAAACTTCTCCATTTTCCCATTTACGATTGCGGCAATATGGCAAGGAGTCAATAAAAGATATACGACTGCTTTTATATCAGAAAGAAATGAGACAGGATTTGATGAGGGGGCGGGGGGTGGGAGGGATCACTGGTTAGTATTCCAAGACAGAAAAAGGCGGTGGAATGTAAGAGACTGGGAACCACTGGTGTAGTGGATTCTGTCCATGGTCTTACAGGTCCATGAGCTGACATTGCAAACCCCCTGCGACTGTGTAATGTTATTCTCTGTGTGTCTCTGAAGGGAGCAGCACGCGGGCTTGGGGACTGTGCAGCAGCAGTACCAACCCAGCGGCGTAATTGTGCGCACCACACGCAGGCTCTGCCACGTCGTCTCATGGCGGCTACGATGGCAGCAATTAGTGCGTGCCGGCACGCGTCTGTCCCTTGACAGCCTGGATCACGCAGCACAATGCGGCTGTGCCCTGGACCGCCTGTAACCGGTGCACACACGTTTGCAGCATTACAAACATCCCAAAGTGGTCAAAATACATGTCAGATAAAAAAGTTAGGTGTCTCATCCTATACACATAGGGTAGACAAAAATATGTGAACAACTGACCACAACACATAACCCTGCCTAATACGAGGCGTGTTTTTTAAGGCAGCACCGTTTTGACATAAAAATAAAACAAGTAGACTTTCCTTTTCAGTTTTATTTTTACTTGAAAGCTTGTACTTGAATCTAATTTTCTGCATAATTGCCACCGATATTAAGACACTTATCATGTCGTACAACCAGCTGTAAATAGCACCCTGGTGGACATAGATAATGCTGTGGGTAGAGCCAACCAAGGACAGCGATTCATTGGCAGAACACTTAAAAGGTGCAACAGGTCTACTAAAGAGACTGCTTACACCACGCTTGTCCGCCCTATTCAGGATTGCTGTGCGGTGTGGGTTCCGCATCAGATGGGACTGAAGGATGACATCGAAAAAGTACAAATAAGGGCAGCTCGTTTTGTGATATCGCGAAGTAGGGCAGATAGTGCCACAGACATGATACGTGAATTGGAGTGGCAATCATTAAAACAAAGGCGTTTTTCGTTGCTACGGGATCTTGTCATGAAATTTCAATCACTAGTTTTCTCCTCCGATTGCGAAAACATTCTTTTGGCACCCACCTACATAGGGGGAAATGACCATCACGATAAAAAAAAGAGAAATCAGGGCTTGCACAGAAAAATTTAAGTGCTCGTTTTTCCCGCGCGCCTTTCGAGAGTGGAACGTTAGAGAGAAAACTTGAAGGTGGTTCATTGAACCCTCTGCCAGGAACTTTATTGTGAATAGCAGAGTAATCACGTAGATATAGAAGCCTGCCACCTTAGCAGAACTTTCGATAATTTAAAAGTTTTGTAACACTTACATAGAGCATACATTTTGACCTGTATGAGCGATGGGATGTTGCGAAAATAGGTAATGTATTTTAAAGATGACGGTACAGACGTGCATGATAACGAACGATGTGGGCGACCTTCGATCATTACTGGCGATATGGTGCAGAAAATTGATGGAAAAGTGAGAGAGAATAAATTCTTTACTGTTTCGACTTTGTGATAAGATTTCTCAAATGTCAAGAAGTGTGCGTTATTCAATTTTTACAAAACATTTAAACTATCCACACTAATGCTCAAGCGTCAGATTTTTGCGGGTATAGTATTCAAAGGTAAGTGCGTTACTATAGAAAAATGAATTAAAGTGCAGGCTTTCATGTAAAAATGAAGTTGATAAGAAAAATCTGCATGTTTTATTTTCATTTGAAAGCGGTACTTACTTAAAAAGCACGCCCCATGCGTTGTTGGAAAACGGTTGGCGTTCCCAACAGCTTCTGATCGTCTTGGAATGGATAAATATAGGTCGTATACGGTTTCCCAGCGAAGCCTATACCATTTTCTCGCAAAGTAGCGGCAAGCTGAGATAACAATAATGGAGGTGGATAGCGGTGACACACTCTTGTCTGTAAAGTAGGCTCAATAATACTGAGATCTGGTAAGTGTGGTGGCCGGGGGGCATGCGACAATTCATCCCCGTGTTCACAAAATCTGTCATGGACAATGCGAGGTGTGAACAAGGTCCGTGTCGTTTTGGAACACTGCACCACAATTAAAGAACAAACATTGTACCATGGAATGAATTTGATCGGCCAAAGTGGTCACATAAATTTTGGCGACGATGCTACCTTACAGAGTAACCATGGGGCCGACGGAATATCACGATACGACAGCCCAGATCATCATCGAGCCCCCGCCATGTTTCACTCTTGCGACGTAGACTCGGCCAGAAGATGGAAACAGCGTAAACCAAGACTCAACAGACTAAATGACATTCTTCCATTGCGTTATAGTCCAGGTTTCATGGCATCGGCACCACGTTTTCCTGTTTCGAGCATTTTCATCACTGGCTAGTAGTTTTGAAATTCGAGCTCGCCCTCAAACTCCCTGCTGCTGGATCTCCCTTCGTGTTTTTTTGGTGCTGACAGAGTCTGCGATTGCGACTTTCACAGCAATGCAATCTACATCCGGTTTACAGCTAAACGATTGCACGGCACATTTTTCTTTCAGAAGTCGTATTTGAAGCGTTCAATGACTTTGAAAGTAAAATTTTGTCAAACGATCTGAGTAAAAATTCTAAGGTGTTTTCGTCGTACGTAAAATCACGAGAGATTTCCCAAATACTGAATCCGGTCTTACGAAAGTTTTTCACCGCGGAAGATAACACACTTCGTACTTTCAATCGTCGTACGAAACTCGAAACGACAGATGTTGAGATAACCGATCGCGGAATAGAAAAGTAACTACAGTCGCTTAGAAGCGGAAAACCTTTAAGTTTCTACAAAGATTACGCGGAAGAACTTGCTTCCATCCTACCAGTAATTTATCGTAGATCGATTGAGAAAGGTAGCATATTAGGACAAAGAATATTCCTGATATACATCAATGACTTTTCCACTAATGTTTCTCATGGTGAAAAAATTCTCTTCGCTGATGGCAGCAATATTATAGTCACTGAGAAAACAAGAGAACTCCTCGCAGAGAAAGCAAATGAAACTCTCAAGGAAGTTTACGATTGGTCAATAAGCATCAAAGTGACATTGACCATAAAGAAAACTAATGCCATGAATTTTAGTTTGAAGAGGGAAAATGATAATGTTAAGTTAAATATAGATGTCACCTCTATAGTTGTTGTTGTTGTCTTCAGTCCTGAGACTGGTTTGATGCAGCTCTCCATGCTACTCTATCCTGTGCTAGCTTCTTCATCTCCCAGTACTTACTGCAACCTACATCCTTCTGAATCTGCTTAGTGTATTCATCTCTTGGTCTCCCTCTACGATTTTTACCCTCCACGGTTCCCTCCAATGCTAAATTTGTGATCCCTTGATGCCTCAGAACATGTCCTACCAACCGGTCCCTTCTTCTTGTCAAGTTGTGCCACAAACTCCTCTTCTCCCCAATCCTATTCAATACCTCCTCATTAGTTATGTGATCTATCCATCTAATCTTCAGCTTTTTTCTGTAGCACCACATTTCGAAAGCTTCTATTCTCTTCTTGTACAAACTGTGTATAGACTGTGTAAAAAATGCAAAATTTCTAGAAATGAATATTGATTCTCAGTTGAAGTTGTGTGAACACACAAAGGTCCTTTAAACAGAATGTCATCAGCATGTTATGCCCTTATAGTCCTGTCATCAGTGTGTAACATGCAGTGTCTTTTAGTCACATACATTTCATATGTACACTCAATTCCTAGGTATGGCATTCTGTTATGGGGAGCAAATGCACAAAATATTAACACAATTTTCAAACTTCAGAAAAGAGCCATAAGAAAAATAACCAAATATAGTAGTCGAGTTCATTGTAAAGGTCTGTTCAAAAGACTGGGGATTTTAAGTGCGCCATGTGAATACATTTACCAGTCAGTTGTACACATCAAAAATAACATTTGTAATTACTGCACGAATAGCTTTGTTTATGATCATGGAACAAGAGCTAGACTCAACTTACATTTACCAAGAAAAAATTGACATGAAACTCAAAACAGCATTTTCTACCAAGGAAAAAAACTGTACAAGAAATTACCAAAAGAGATTAAAGAAATTGCAGAAATACCCTTATTTGAAAAGGCAGCTAAAAGTACCTGTTATACAATACAGTTTATACATTGAAGGATTTCTTAGATAAAAGAGAGTAGGGATTTGGTAAAAAAATGTCATACAAATAAATAACAATAATGATTATAGAACATCCAACATTCCACATAACACTTTCACACTATCTTTTTTCCCTTCTTTTTTCCTTTTCTATAAATACTTACCCCCAACGTATGCATAGCACAACACTAACACCTCTTCCTCTTTCCGAGATCAGCATCTCATTCGTTATGGATGGATGCTGACTCAGGTTTTCAGGATAGCAAACGGGAAGTTGTGGTACAGAAAATGGCCCAGAGATCACCGATGTGTGTGTGTGTGTGTGTGTGTGTGTGTGTGTGTGTGTGTGTGTAATGAGTGAAGTGTTATGAAACAATGTGTACATTGACTGATAGTGAGATATGAGTGAACGGTGTGGCATTACATTATTTTAATAAGTTATTTGTAAAAAGGTATTGTACACCAGGAGTAAATCTAATGATTGTCTCTAACTAGAAGTCTGCAAATGTATGTGTATACGAATTATCTTATTTATTATTGGTCTAAATTTGTAAATACTTTGACATGTCGTACATCCTTGTAAAAAGAGATCTACGGATGAATAAAGCTACTACTACTAGCAACGAAGGGTACCTAGTGACTGGAAAAAAGCGCAGGTCATTTCCGTTTTTATGGAGGACCGTAGGACAGATGCACGCAATTATAGACCTATATCATTCACGGCAGTCTGATTTAGAACTATGGAACATATTTTGTGGCCAAGAATTATGACATTCTTGGAGAAGGAAAAGCTTCTGTCCGCAGCTCGTGGTCGTGTGGTAGCGTTCTCGCTTCCCGTGCCCGGGTTCCCGGGTTCGATTCCCGGCGGGGTCAGGGATTTTCTCTGCCTCGTGATTACCAGGTGTTGTGTGATGTCCTTAGGTTAGTTAGGTTTAAGTAGTTCTAAGTTCTAAGGGACTGATGACCATAGATGTTAAGTCCCATAAAAAAAAGCTCCTCTATAAAAATCAACATGGATTTCGCGAACAGAGTTCCTACGAAACTCAGCTCGCTCTGTTCCTCCGCGAGATCCAGAGCGGCGTAGATAATGGAGCTCAGGTTGACCCCGTATTCCTTGACTTCGGGGAGGCATTTGACACCGTCCCGCTCTGCCTTTTAGTGAGCAAATACAAACTTATCGAGTGTCGTAGAAGATTTGAGACTGGATTCAAGACCTCCTTGATGATAAAACTCAACACGTAATTTCCGGAGTGCCCTAAGGAAGTGTGATAGGACCTTTACCGTTTGAAGTATATATACAAATGATGACGTAGAAAGAGTCGGATGTTCTCTAAGGCTGTTCGCTGATGATGCGATTGTCTATAACAAAGTAGCAACGCCAGAAGATAGTAACGATTTGCAGAATAACCTCCAGGAAATTGATGAATGGTGCAGTTGATACTGAACGTAAATAAATGTAACATATTACGCATACATAGGAAAACAATTCCACTGCTGTACAGCTACACTAATGATGACAAACCGCTAGAAACAGCATCTATCATAAAATATATACGAGTAACTATCCAGAGCGACCTTAAGTGGAATGACCACATAAGACAAATAATGGGAAAAGCAAATGCCAGAGTCAGATTCATAGGAAGAATCTTTAGGAAATGTAACTGATCCACGAAGGAAGTGGCTCGTAAGGTGCTTTTCCGACCTATTCTTGAACGTTATATAGCATGCATAGAGGGATGTGCTTGTTTTCAATGAGACAGATATCCAGTTGGATAGTGCGACGACGCTTGCAGCACCATGGACTGTTACCAAGGCGACCATTGTTGCAGCGTCCCGTGATGCGGCGGTAGCGAAGGGCGCGCCGACTGTGCTGCATACAAAGACAACCCCAGACTCAGTGGCACTGTTTATTCTTGTAAGACAAGCTCTTGTTGACCGTACACCATGGTAGACATACCCATACGTGCAGGCTCCGAGAAGAACTTACGTTGCCAGAATACGCTTATCATCGTCATAGGGGCCCAACACCTTTAAGTGATGGTATGGGGTACCATTTTGCACGCAACACCATCACATCTGGTTCGAATACCCGGTAATTTCGACACCGGCCGTTACAATTTTGACGTATGAAAATCAGTGGCTGTGCCCTCTCTTAGAGGTTTCTATGACACATCTTCGAACAAGGTAACACAAGAAAGCTTTTTCCCATGATGTGCCGACCTTCCTCTATACAGACGGTATTTTTCTGGTCAGTACGTTCTATTCATCTCCTACAACTTTATTAAAAAATAGGTGGTCACGAGCAGGGTTTAATTTCACCGTAGCTAGCTGGTACGGCGTTTTGGTATATCTCAGGGAAAAAAATATACAAGGTGACACAGAATAGCGGGAATTTTTGAAATGGGTAGTGGCAGCCATGGGCACGTGGCAACACTGTGGATTCGTGACAGTTAGCGAGTAAACAGTCCTCCATTTCAGTAATTATGGATCAGTGGAACGAACAACAGCGTACTTTAGCCATAAAAATGTTGTATAAAAACAATGATAGTTTAGTTGCGGCGCAGAGGGAACCAGTTTAGACGTCATGATGCTGTTCCGTCGAAACATGCGACAAAATGTTGGATTAATAACTTAGAAGAGACTGGATCTGCCCTCAAGAAGAAACCAACAGGGCGACCAAGAAGTGTGCGTTCTCCAGCGAACATTGATGTATGCGAGTCTGTCTTATGGAGAGCACGGCATTCAATTCTTAAGCAAGCAGCAGTGGTTGGAATGACCCGGAAGACTGTTCGCAGAATTCTTCATCTTCATTTAAAATTTCATCCGTACAAACTACAGATGGTGCAACAATTGAATGACAACGACTGCCTGTTATGATTAGGATTCTGTCAACAAATGATAGCAAGAATAAACAATGACGATGAATTTCTAAACAAGTTGTGGATGTCAGATGAGGCACTTTTGCATCTCACAGGTTATGTGAATAAACAGAATTACCGTTGCTGGGCAAACACAAATCCTAATGACGTTCATGAGCGCCCTTTACACGCTAGTAAAGTGACAGTATGGTGTGGTGTTTCATCACATGGGATTATCTGACCGTATTTTTTCGCAAATGAACAGGGAAACACAATAACTGTCAATGCCGATCGTTACGTGGAGATGTTACGAACTTTCGTTACACCTGCACTGAGCAACTTTCCAAATGTTCAAGAAGCCTGGTTTCAACAGGATGGACCGACATCGCACACTGCAGGGCAATCAATGGCATATGTGCGAGGATTGTATGGCAGCCGCGTGATCTCACGATTCGGTAACATTCCCTGGCTCCCAAGATCGCCAGATTTACCCGTTTGTGATTTTTTTTCTTGTGGGGCTACCTCAAGAGGAACGTCTACACGACTCGTCCAAGAATCCTCGATGAGTTAAAACAGAGAATTCTGGATGCAGTTCACAGTATCCCAGCTGAGATGTTGCAGCGGTCAATGAGGAATCTCAACAGCAGGTTTCACGAATGTGTTCGTACAGGAGGACGCCATCTAAAAGATGTAATTTTTAAAAAAATGATAAATGCTAACAATCCAGAATGAGATTTTCACTCTGCAGCGGAGTGTGCGCTGATATGAAACTTCCTGGCAGATTAAAACTGTGTGCCCGACCGAGACTCGAACTCGGGACCTTTGCCTTTCGCGGGCAAGTGCTCTACCAACTGAGCTACGGAAGCACGACTCACGCCCGGTACTCACAGCTTTACTTCTGCCAGTATCTCGTCTCCTACCTTCCAAACTTTACAGAAGTTCTCCTGCGAACCTTGCAGAACTAGCACTCCTGAAAGAAAGGATATAGCGGAGACATGGCTGAGCCACAGCCTGGGGGATGTTTCCAGAATGAGATTTTCGCTCTGCAGCGGAGTGTGCACTGATATGAAACTTCCTGGCAGATTAAAACTGTGTGCCGGACCGAGACTCGAACTCGGGAGTTCGAGTCTCGGTCGGGCACACAGTTTTAATCTGCCAGGAAGTTTCAATGCTAACAATGTTACGTAAATGGCAAAGTTGTAAGGTTTCAGCTACTATGAATGCAATTTATTTCCTTAATCACTTCTAGATTTATTGGATTGTGGAAATGTTCCCGTTTTTCTGTGTTACCCTGTATATATATATGTACTCACTGGAACAAGTTGGCACCGGAGATTTAAAATAATACACGTGTATTAAATTGCAACGTAACTACAATTGGCAGCTGCAATGGCTCCAGCGAAAGTGACTAAGGGTGACGAACATCATGTGATGTACAGCAACTTGTGACGAGGTAGTGTGTGTGTGTGTGTGTGTGTGTGTGTGTGTGTGTGTGTGTGTGTGTTTGGGTGTGTATACAGTATACGCAAGGTAAGCGGAACTTCGAAGTTCGCCGAATAAACGGAAATGTCAGTTTTGTATCGTCTTACTCTTCTATGCAAAGGAGAAAACTTTGACTAGATCTAGTATCGTGGCGCCGTCTCTTGTTTTGCGTGTCAATGAGAAATAAATACCACATAGAGTGTCTGAAAATGAGTGTCTGCATAATGTGCTGTCACGAAATCATGTTTCTTCCGTGTCGTAATGTACTCCTGAGCTGCTGATAGTCGCTTTCCTCGTTCAAATTATCCGCTTTTCTTCTTGTGCAGCTGTTTTCGTAGCATATCTGCTTAAATGAAGAACTGTCGGGTTCGAAATAAGGAATGTGTCTTTTTAATGTGCGCAGCTCGTGGTCTCGCTGTAGCGTTCTCGCTTCCCGAGCACGGGGTTCCGGTTTCGATTCCCGGCGGTGAAAGGGATTTACACCTGCCTCGAGATGACTAGGTGTTGTTGTGTCGTCTTCATCATCATCATTCATCCCCATCACGGTCGGCGGAAGCCAATGGCAAACCACCTCCACTAGGACCTTGCCTAGTACGGCGGTGCGGGTCTCCCGCATCGTTCCCCTACTCTCTCTCAAGGAGTGTGGGACGTCATCATCAACTGTTTAGTGGTCATTTTATAAAAAGCGTAGAAAAGGTCATACCTTTTATTCATCTGGTAAAAAATTATACATTTAGAAGCTTATTTGTTTATTACCTGTGCACACAAAACATGTGACTTCTTTCTCATTCACTAATATCAAAGTTCCGAAAGACAAAAGGATATTACGTACAGTCAGTCCCCATAGCAATGCCACATGAGGTTGAGAGAAGAGAACGAAAATCACGGCAACCGCGAAGTGAGGATGGGTGTGAGAGGGGGGGGGGGGGGGGAGAGGGAGGGCAATGTTTTTCCCTTTACCTTCCACTGCTACCAACTCAGGTGGCACAATTCGACTACACACGGAGTTAACGTTTCATGAATAGTGTTAGAGGGATGCTCGTGTTCAAGTGTGGTGCTTATTTGTAGTAATGAATACGAACTTGAATCAATGCAGGTTTTGTCTAATTCATATTCCATTAATTTTTCCTAAGTTTTCGAGAAATCGATACTGAACTTGACGCTGATGGGTCAGAAGTATATTCATAGTCATTCATCACTAAGTGCTTTATTAATCAATACTTGACACACTTCAGGGAGCAGCTAAAATTCAACTGACTGAATGTTGTGGTCTGCAGGCAAGGAAGACTACCTGCCGACTTGTGCCGCTGTGTTTCGAGCCCAACTAGGAAGCATTCCTAACGGGACGGACGGATAGCACCTTTTGCTTATATTACGTTCAAATGGTTCAAATGGCTCTGAGCACTATGGGACTTAACATCTATGGTCATCAGTCCCCTAGAACTTAGAACTACTTAAACCTAACTAACCTAAGGACATCACACAACACCCAGCCATCACGAGGCAGAGAAAATCCCTGATCCCGCCGGGAATCGAACCCAGGAACCCGGGCTTTATATTACGTCTTGTGGTTTTATTGTTTTGATTGTAAGAAATTATGTTTTAAAAACATGAATTCCAGAACAGTATTTTGTAATAAAATAATTTCTCATGGTAAGTTTTATCAAAAGTTTTCAGAAATTGAAATTTGTGATTTTTATGGCTAATGCGAGTGCGGTTGTATAGGCGAAGAGGTGCGTTCCGGTTCCCATAATTTTGGAAATTGGGCACTGTTCACGAGTAGCGGACAAACTGGCTGGCTTAGCGCCATTTTTGTTGACGGGGTGCAGTGACTGAAAAATGTATTTCTCTTTCATCGTGAGTAACTGAAATTAGCTAGCTGTAGTCCAACATATACATTTTGCGAAAATAAAGCAGTATTGCATTTTGCACCCTTTGTAATCCCAAATCGCCTACAAATTTACTCATGTACTTTTCTTATTACAATAAACAAGCACAATAGGTAAAATTTCGTTATTGCTGTCTTGTTGTATTATACTTTTACAGTCTATCGATGGCAGAGATCGATGCGCCACCCAGCCAACTGGGAATGCCTGTTCATTCCTGCACGTTTACGTCTGACACCACCAACAATGAACACCATGAAATTTACAGCACTAATAACCCACCTTCCAAAGATTGTCTTGGAGCAACATCTAAAAACCATGGAAAACAAACATGTGAATTTTTTAATAAAACGGGAATATCAGTGTAGTGACTTAAAAATGTAATTCTCTTTTATCGTGGATAACTGAAATTAGATAGCTGTAATCAAACATAGACATTTTGCGAAAATAAAACGTTTGACCGTATTTACGCTCCTGCACCTGGTGCACCTAATATCTTTTTACGTTATTAATTTTAAATGTCACAGTCAAATTGAACTATTTTGTAATTAACAAATGCAGTCAAACTTAACTAGCTTCCCAATGTGGGTCCTAAGTAAATTCAGCAATACGTAATTGACGCCGAGCATGGAACCTTACAACATTCATAATTATAGCTGGAATGGTTCCATACATGGTTCCAGACATTGTTCACTTACTTGAAAGTAATACTGTGTATTTGCTCCTGTGTAAAAAAATTAATTACTTGTAATCGATGATGGCGTAAAAGTGTAATTATTGAAGAACAAATGGTGTAATTGTTGACAGCCAAAATGTATACCCACGTTGAAGGCCACATAAACTAAAAAAAAAGTCTGAAAAGGACACAGCTCACACCTTTGTCTTATCAGATCTTATGCTTCGTCTGCGACGATGTCGCCGATAGGATGTTAGATCAGCAGCTACATCCATAAAATATCTAGGAACATCCATAGGGAGCGATTTAAAGTGCAACGACCACAAATGTCAGACTGAGATTCGTTGGTAGAATTCTTAAGAAATGTAGTCTGTCAACAGAGGAGGCAGGTTATAAAACTCTCGTTCGACCAGTACTTAATTATCGCTTGTCAGTATGGGATCCGCACGAAATAGGATTGATAGAGAAGGTAGAGAAGACGCAAAGAATAGCAGCGTGTTTTCTTACAGGTGAAACTTCGTTATTTAAATGAGTGTGTCTGTACTTAAATTGCTGAATGACTGAGAAGATGAAAGTTCTACGTTATTTGATTCTGAAACAGCTGAGTAAAACTGAACGTACTGAGCCCACTTTCTCTTCACTTTTTCTTATCATGTCAACACTGACCCACAATATTCTAGCGCAAAGCAATCTGACTGCTCAAAAAAATTACAACCTGACTTCAAATAATTAATTCAAAAGAATGGCCTTGACTAAAAAGAAATTTTAACAATATTCTATACATTTCATTAAGCACTTACCTCATAAAAATCTTCATTACGCGAAGTACTGCAATAGAGCGAGCGTCAATACTACCAGCTAAATAAAGGATTCTAACTACTAAAGCCACTAACTACGAATGGGCATGTGGTTAACAAAGAAAGAAATTCGTTGCAAACCAAATAGTGTCTTTTTGTCCTAATAATGTGAAATCCAGTTCAAACACGAATATAAATCGTCATTGACATCCAATACAATGATATATAATCATGAATAATTTTCACTCTCCAGGTCGGATACTTCCAGATCGTTAGCCTACGCTAACACTTCAGACCTATACCCTCCATCAATGCTAACTTCTCACATTTAAAATCCATCACTGCCTGTTGTTCACCTCCAACTGCCCAACAGTACTTCCATCACTGTTGGAGATTAACTTCCAACTGCCCAACACTACTGGCGATTAACTTCCAACAGTGACCAGCCACAGAGTCGATTACAAGGAAAGGGCAGTCAGAGATCCAAGAAAAGAGCTACTCAGCGCTGCCAACACAGAGGTAGCGCACTTACACAGGTTCATTTAGTAAGTATGAAAGTGTCACGGAGAAGATCAACCGGTGGTAGACGCCGCTAGGGAGGTCTCCTGCATCACAGTGTAGTTTTCTGTTAAAATTCGGGAGAGAACGTTCCCAAGAGAGTAAAAAAGTGTACTGCTTACTCCATGAAAATATAGTTATAGGGATGGGAACCCACGCGTAGGCTTACCGCCAATCGCCCTTCCTGCGAACCATTCGCGAATGCAACAGGAAAGCGGGGAGTTGGTAGTAGTACACACAATACCCTCCACCACACACCGCAAGGTAGCCAGTGCCACCTCCACAGACACGTCTCCTCAATGATTACCTCGCACCAGCAGTTGCGTATCTCCAGTAATGACGGTATCGTAGTTCCGTAAGACTGGTAGTTCGTATCCGTGTTCCAGGACTGCAGACACTTCATGTTAAGAATGAGAGACGCATCTCCCTGCGTGTAATCTGTGATACGCATAGAGGCAATAATTAGAATAGCTATTTAAACAGCCTCGTTAGAGGGTGTAGCAGCCGAGTGCGAACGCTTCGCGAGAGGGCTGCGCTGGTAATTATAGGTCAATAGAGTGTGGAGCTGCCGTCAGCTCAGCGTCTACTGGTGGTGACGTCAGAACCCACCACTCACCAGAGCCAGCATTGCGTAGCAAACGGGTTCGCGGCTGCAGTGGCCGTGTTTGTCCTGAATGGCGGTCCGCATTTTCCGCCGACGTGGTATTTGCTGCCAGCTGAGCTGCGGATGGAAATGTGTACTGCCGACGTCCGCAGTTTGGTCGTCATTGCGCGCGCGCGAGCACACACACACACACACACACACACACACACACACACACACACACACACACACACAGCAATGGCAAACAACACTGCTATTGAATAGCAGACTTCAACTCCAAATTATATAGCTGTGTGGTTTCGAAAAGAAATAGGAAAGACGGAATAATGTAGCTTGGGACTGTCTTAAGTGTCCTTAAATATTCGTGACTGCTAAAATCGATACACATTCGAGAGCAGTCCGGAAAGTAGGAATCGTTTGCATACCCAACAGGAAACGTACCGTTGCCAATGTTTAGTTCGAGTCAGTAACCTTCCGGTAATGACAGGGCAGTGTTTCCCAACTGAACATGAACTGAACAACCCGTAGGCGGCGTTATACGGGTGGGGAAAATAAAAGTTGCCCGGAGGAGTGGATACGGTTGGAGGTGAATGTGTGCGTATAATCACACCCCGTTACGCGCACACTACGTGTACGCCAGTCACGTGATCCACACCAGTCCAGCGTCAGTGTGAGCGTAGTGCGGGTTGTGTCATGTGAGTGGAGCATTGCAGAGGGGACAATGGTACTCATAGTGGGACGGCGGGCATTCGTCGTGAAAAGTTACGTCTCAACAAAGTCGTGGAAACGGTGTGGTCAGTTGTTTGCTGAGAAGTTTAATGGTGTCAGAGTACCAGCAAAGAGAGCCATAAAACGCTTAGTCCGAAAATGGCATCAGACATTATCTGTTTTCAACAAGTCAAAAAACATTCCGAAACGTGCCCGCACACCAGAAAATCTGGCTGCAGTCCACCGTAATATGCTTCAGAGTCCCACCAACTCAACCTCATGCTTGTCCCAAGATACCGACATATCACGTCGATCATACCACCTGGACCTGCACGTGCATCCCTACCGAGTGTCTGTTGTTCATGCATTGAAACCAGCAGGTTGTCCTCAACGCCTGCAGGTTTGTGAGTGGCTGTTCACTGAGATAACAATCAATGGCTTGGACATGGAGCTGTTCTTTATGTCTAATGAAGTCTGGTTTCACCTGAGTGGTTATGTCATCTCACAGAATTACACATTCTGGCAGCGGATAATCTAGGTAACTTCCACGAAATACCACTGCATGGTCAGAAGGATGGGATTTGAGGTGCAGTATCTGCCTGCTGCATTACTGGTCCTATCTTTTTCCGTCAGACGCTGACTTCGGCGCGTTACGTTACCAACATTTTCAAACCATTTCTGGAGTAACACCCAACACAGCCGGCCCAACCTCAGAACACATTTACACAATCTTCACGCCTGACAGAGTGACTAGCGGAGGTCACTCGGGTCGTGGCTCTAGCTGGCCACCCAGATCACCTGATCTGTCAGTGTGCCACTGCTTTCTGTGAGGAGCCCTCAAGTCTAAGGCATATCGCAACAACTGTCATAATCTTCAAGAACTACAGCAGAATGTTTCGGATGAGATTTCAGCAATTCCAGCAGTCCAGCTTTGATCTGCTTTCATCATCTTGCTGACCAGGGCCAAAAAATGCCAAGAGATGAAAGGTGGTGACTTTCAACATCTACTACAGTGAGGTTAGTGCTGCATTTTCTTCCCTCTACTGTGTTCCTTTGTACCTTGGAAATCTGCTCTCCGGGCGACTTTTATTTCGCGCATCCTGTATAAAAGGTAAGGTAAAGTATGTAGCACGAGCCTGTGACCGGGCTATTGGCCTGAGTGCCGGCTTTCTCACTGCGGCGCTGGGAGGGGGAGGGTTAGGTGTGGTGGGCTTTACCTCCGTGGGCTTTGCGACCAGTGACGTGAACGCGGTGTTTTCGACCAAAAGTGTTGTAGCCCTGAGTTCTCCGATGGGGAAGGAGGCCCTACTGACCGTTTTGTAATAATAGTATCCCTTCTCATTATACCCAGGCTGAGGACTGGTGAGTCACTTAGTTCATAGGCATGTTTAAATTTTGTTTAACTTTCTATTTTAAACTTTTTATTTTTACTTTTTTCTTTGTATAACATTACTGCAGCATGCGATTAAAATTCTCGTCTTATTTTATGAATTTTAAGTTCTCACTCGATTTTTTGTAAGAAAGCCAGAGATGTTACACTTCTTAAATTCCCCTGGTGGTTATAAATTCTCATAGTGTCTTTTAACGTTTTGTCAAAACCTGTGTATCTTTTTTTGAAGAGCAGGACACTTGAATCCTTTTTAATCACAGGTGTTGCATTTACTGCTTGCTCGATCTGGTTATTTATCAGAAAGTAAGCATTCGGACGTTCTTGATTTATTGAGTTTAGTTCCCTCAACATTCATAGTCCTGTGCAGCTGGTTGCAAATATTTCACATTTCAGTTGGTATATTAGATATTCCCATCCGTTGATTGTCGATATAGTCTGCGAATTTCGTGGTGTTTTTCTCAAATGGGCATTCCCTCCATTATTACCATCCACATTTCGTCAACCACGCTTGGTGGGAGATTTTCCGTGCAGCACACATGCGGCAAAACAGTCGGAATTCTTCTCTATCGCTGTATTCTGCTTTTACTCGCAGTTCTTGTGTTTTCTTCCACGGGCATGTCTTGAAGTGGAAATTGCAAATGGAAATGGATGTTTCAGGGAACATTGTTTTCGTAGATTTAATCGTGGACATTTCAAAGTGTAGGACTCAAGTTTTCAGTGAACATCCTGGCATCTTATTTTTCGACGCAGAGAAATGTCTTTTTATGTATTTTGACTTTTGTCTGGTAGCAAATAAAATAAAACAGGCCTCCACCTCTGCTCTCCCCCCCTGCCAACTTGTTTGGTGTACATGTTTCCAACAATAATCAAATGTTCCGTCCATAAAAACAGTTCCGTTTTCACAAAAGATTTTCCCCGCCTCTTCGCCAGGATCCTTTTTAATCGAACACGCCCATCGTCAATTTTCAAAAAACTGTTACCTTCAGTTGATATGAAACTGTCTTCGGTCAATTGAATTTCCGAACTACTGCCAGGGTTCCGTGCTGTCCCGGTAGCTTCCCTGCTTGCTCTGCACAACGCAGTCTTTGCATTCTCACAACTTGGTATATTTGCTACGAAATCTAAAGGATTACTCTTTCAAACCTTGAATTTCCTCTTTAAAAATCCGGGAATCAGGCACTGTCTTCTCTGCGTGGACTCTGCCATTCGCAATTTTTAAACGGCCTAGACACTTCGTTCGAAATTCCATCACAATCTGTTCGTAAACTTTTCTGTGTATTACGTAGAGATGACCGTCCTTGAGAAGACAGGGCATACCTTTCGTTGTTGTAATTATTTCCGCTACACAATGTGTGCACAACTCAAGTAGCGCACGAAACTGCACTGAAACGAAGGCTGTTGTCAGGGCACTGCCAGAACGTGACAACACATTCGCTGCTGGTAAACGGATGACGTAAATCAGGAATGGAGGAGATTATGGTCGGAAGGCCAACGATGCAAAACTGCTTGGTCGCACGAGCCACGGTTCGTGCTACACGTATAAGAGGGCTGGAAACACCACGGACGGACAACCCACGTAACCGAGGATAGCAGGCCTTTCGCCGCGGGCGCCTTGTACGCTTGTGAGAGATGGCCGGTACTTATATGACAGCAGGCTGATTCGAGCTGGGGCTATATGAAGGGACTGGAATGGCAGAAAATGTCCGCACTTGCAAGATTAATGATGTTCTCATTCTGGAATGCCCATGCAGGCAACGGGAATGCTTAACGACCGTGGCCTACGTAGCCCAGTTTTAGTATTTTGGAGAGCTGCTCTTCAAAAGTGGGAATCCCGAAGCTAGAGATGCCGTAATCTTCAAGTACAGGCAAGCACTTCAACACGAAGGCAATGGGCGCTACTCTCTAATTCAACGTAACATAGGGCTGGTAGAATTTCATTTCGTAACTGCAGTTGTACTTAATAGGGATGCACTGTTTACATACTGACTTTATACACTCAATCAGATCACATAAGTCTAGGAAATGATTTTTCGTGCGCAAAACGGAATTTCGTCCATCGCGATAACCACTCAGTTCAATTTCAGACAAATTTAGAATTGAAACTTCATAGCAGATTAAAACTGTGTGCCGGACCGAGACTCCGGGACCTTTGCCTATCGCGGGTAAGTTCAAAAGGCTCTGAGCATTTTGGGACTTAACATCTGAGGTCATCAGTCCCCTCGAACTTAGAACTACTTAAACCTAACTAACCTAAGGACATCACACACATCCATGTCCGAGGCAGGATTCGAACCTGCGGCCGTAGCGGTTGCGCGGTTCCAGATTGAAGAGCCTAGAGTTGCTCGGCCACATCGGCCGGCCGCGGCCAAGTGCTCTACCAGGTTCGCAGGAGAGCTTCTATAGAGTTTGGAAAGTAGAAGACAAGGTACTGGCAGAAGTAAAGTTGTGAGGACGGGGCGTGACTCTCGCTTTGGTAGCTCAGATGGTAGAGCACTTGCCCGCGAAAGGCAAAGGTCCCGAGTTGGAGTCTCGGTCCGGTACACAGTTTTACTCTGCCAGGAAGTTTCATATCAGCGCACCTCCACTGCAGAGTGAAAATTTCATTCTGGAAATTCCGAATTGTTTCATAATAGACACAGAAATCCGTCGCCTCTCCATTTCCTTGATGTACACGTAAGCGCATCGGCAACTATTTACTTATTATCACCAAAATTAACCTTTAACCACCTCGATCTGCTCCAGTATTGACGACAGTCCACTGATGTGCAAAATTTAAATATTTTTGGAAGACTGAATAAGTCAATGGCATAGCAGTATAAAGCAACTAACTTTCAGTGATTCATGCTTCAGGCGTCTAACAGCCATGTCGTCCCAACACTTTACACATATCCAGAGGTTGGATGCGTCCTGATATTGTCTTATTGACACATTGGTCTTCTGAATAACGTTTAACTTAGATGAGTCAGGTTCTGTTGTTGTGTTTGGGTTTTGACATGAAGTAGAATGGTACTGAACACCACGCATCCATTCTCACAAAACCTGTGACTGGAAAGCTTTTGTGCTTGATGTTGATTTATAACATTCTGCCGCGCGAGGTAGCCGCGCGGTCTAGGGCGTCTTGTCACGGTCGGAGGTTTGAGTCCTCCCTCGGATATGGGTGTGTGTATCGTCCTTAGCATAAGTTAGTTTAAGTTAGGTTGAATAGTGTGTAATCTTAGGGACCGATGACCCCAGCATTTTGGTCCCATAAGACCTCGCCACAAATTTCCAAATATAACAGTATAAGCCGGCCGTTGTGGTCGAGCGGTTCTAGGCGTTTCAGTCCGGAACCACGCGGCTACCACTGTCGCTGATTCGAATCCTGCCTCGGGCATGGATGTGTGTGCTGTCCTTAGGTTGGTTAGGATTAAGTAGGGGACTTATGAACTCAGATGTTAAGTCCCATAGTGTTTAGAGCCATTTGAACCATTTGAACAGTCTAAATTGGTTTTATTTAGAAACGTCAATACTGCTGTCGTTTCAGGTTTCTTATTGCAGCAGTCGTTCGCTGCAGTCAGTGAGTTCCGTTTACCTTGAGACTTACCCTTTCATTTTTCAAACTATTTCCATGTTTGTGACTTTCACTGACTTCCCTGAAAAGACGATCACTGTAGCTCTTCTCCCTGGCGAGAACATGCGAATCAGGGATTTGTTTTACGGTGTCGATACCACACAACGCGTGTCCCGCCACAGCCGATTTCTCCTTCTGTACTAGCTTGCAGTATTGTTCATGTTCTGTGTCCCTCATAGTGATGGTTCGTCCGATCATTCCGTCATTGAAAAACTACGTAACCACTCGCGACGCTTCAAGTCGGTCCCTTTTGCCCTTTGCTGATCTCAGACACTGATTTTCTTCGTATGTGTGGCAAAACGGCACATACCCAGAATGTCAACATTGTTTTGACGTACAAATAATATATGGTATGATTGTTCTTCCGACATTTCATGTGAAATTCAAGAAATTTTGGTGTCACATGGGATTACAGGGAATACATACAATATTATAACAAAATATTACGCCATGCGGTATAAAACAGCGCTGAATCGATGTGAAATCGAGATTTTAGAATTTCAGGTGAAATATAACAAAAACAGTTACCAGATCCAGTCACACCAGTATATATACGTCATTACAACGTAGACAAAAGTCTCTCCTTCTTCCTTACATAATTTACCAATACTGTATATACAAAAAACTAATTACAACATAGTTATTTGTGTAATTCGTTGTAGTGAAAATTACGACTGCAATTTCAGTTATACCTCAACAACTTACGAAATTCTTCACTTATAAGGAAATAACGACTGCAATTTCAGTTATACCTCAACAACTTACGAAATTCTTCACTTATAAGGAAATAAGTGTAAGACTCCTGCAGAACTACAGCATGTTGTAATTCTCAAACTTTGTACACGCAGGTACTTTAAAATGGAGATCTACCGAAAGAGCTGTCGCAATAACCAATAAATGTTTCAAGCAGTGATACTGGAACCTTACTTACAATATCGTTTCAAGACATATATTTCCCTGCAGTCCCAATCATCAAGAAACTAATGGAAAATGAAAAACAATGGTTTGCCTCCCGAGCGCCAGTTATACTAACCATAGCAGACAAGTAACAATGTTAGGAATTAAGTTTCCTATATCTCTTAAAAACAGTGAGACGAAGGGAAAATTAATAAACGCTTGTAAACCTACAGATTCATTTTCCGTTGAAAATGCTTGTCTCGGCTCGATACGGTTTACTGGTTCGGCTTATGAAAGGTATTTGGAAACTGAACTGATAAATGTCCCTTCGAAAAGTTGAAGACTGATGCTGTTCCAAACCTATCATCCTCCAGTGCTGATTTAGGGCATAGTAATGTTCAAATGGCTCTGAGCACTATGGGACTCAACTGCTGTGGTCATAAGTCCCCTAGAACTTAGAACTACTTAAACCTAACTAACTTAAGGACATCACACACATCCATGCCCGAGGCAGGATTCGAACCTGCGACCGTAGCGGTCGTGCGGTTCCAGACTGTAGCGCCTTTAACCACTCGGCCACTCCGGCCGGCGCATAGTAATGTAGTAATAATAAGAGAAATATTTGAGTACAAAAACGGAGCTACCACAAAGAAGCAGAAAATGTTTTACAGGTAACTTTATTAACAACTAATAAAGAAATTACGACTAGACAATATATTAATAGTGTAAACAAACACTTCTGTGAAAGCGTGAATGCATGCTTACGCCAACAATTAGAAGTTATGGAAATAAAAGAGTTTAAGCAAAAGAATGCAGATTAACAGGCTCGTCTCTCTCGATGTAGCACCGAATTACTGAAATTAAAACATGTTCAAAAAGTGATTCAAGGCTCTTTTCGTGACTGTCAACACCAAGCTGTTACGAAAGGACGCTGTACTATATCGGTCTATGTGGTCTAAGCCTACGTGAGCCTCATCCACAATAAAAATAAGTGGTGCCCTCCAAAACGGTGAAAGAGGCTGATGTCCATCGGTGGCTTTACACTAGCATTTCACCGACCATAGGAAAACGCACTTAAACTAATTTAAAGCTTAATAATAATAATAATAATAATAATAATAATAATAATAATAATAACAAATTACATTCATACCTGCTTATGAATTAAACCCGTGTGCGCCATATACCTGTAGGCTTCAGTGCAGTGAAGCATGGCGAGAGTGTCCACGATGATGTCACAGCTAACAGCCAGCCTGCGTATCACCCCGACCGTGTATTCTAGTATCCGCGGTGACATCCAACGACTAGTCAACGAAAGAAGGCACCGATCTCTCACAACCTACACGTTATGCTGTTATTACTGTTTCCGTATGGATATCACAGCACTCCCCACCTCCTTTTACATTGGCACGTCCACCTATTGTGACGCTTATTGAGCAATTCTGCGTTACATAGGAATGTTCAGATAACTTCTGACCGCGTCTGCCACCAGCAATTGAGGGTGAATGGTTCAAGTGGCTCTGAGCACTATGGGATTTAACATCTGAAGTCACCAGTCCCCTAGAACTTAGAACTACTTCAACCTAACTAACCTAAGGACATCACACTCATCCATGCCCGAGGCAGGATTCGAACCTGCGACAGTAGCGGTAGCGCTGTTCCAGATTGAAGCGCCTAGAGCCGCTCGGCCACACCGGCCGACAGAGGGTGAATGTTTGACATTGCTACCAACCCGTCCAGGCGTAGCGTCTTAAGAATTACTGAACTAGGTAGTGTGACGAACTCCCATTAGAGCCAGTAGCCTAGCATCGGCCTAAAATTGTGTGACGAGAATCAGCAGTATTGTATTACCAATAGATTTACAGTAGTTTATGATGATATATCATCCAGCTACTGACAATCCTGTTTTATGAGCGCAATGAGACTATTGATCTGTGAGAAGGTAAGTCGCCAATGTCTTTACAAAGCCATAAGTTATTTTAGTTCGTGATGTAAGTGGGACATCTCATGTACTGCTAACCGTTTCGATGTAATATGTGAACTGCTGCTACCACAGTGAACGTCAAAATCTGGGTCATCAGGACTGAGCAATATGGCAGCCGTCTTGGAGGGAGGTAGACAGCAGAGGAGTCGAGAAGATAGCCAGGGATGGGCGTGAGCGCATGGAATTCCCATTATCGGCTGCTGTGGACACCGCCTCCGCAAATAATAAAGACGGGGCGATCTGGGAAATGCATGCCGCAGAGGGCTGACGCGACCAAGGCGAAGAGGGTGGGAGGGGCAGTGGAAGGTGACGTAGCTCTGAGGAACTCTGCAGACGTAACCAGCTGGGCACAAACCCTGAGATCGCCAACGGTGCGACAATCACAGCACATCGACATTTTTAACCATTCTTTGGCCTCCACCATCTTTCCAACAGCCTGGAAGCAAAGACACACAAAAATGCTTTCCGGGAAGGAATCTGCCAGACAGCCTTCCGTCTACAGGCCCATTTGCATTCTGCCAGCATTATCCAAGGCTTTTGAATAGCCAGCTCACGAACGGCTCACTAATTGTTTAACATCAAGTAAGCTTTGAGATGAATGACAAAGTAGCTTCCAGAAATCTCGCAGCACGACGACTGCTCTTCTGAAAGTAACTGACGAGCTGAAACAAGTTATGGACAAACAATAGGAAACTATTATGTCCTTTCTGGATTTTAGCAAAGCATTAGACATTGTGGAGTTTGACATTCTACCTGCTAAACCCACGAGCCAAAATCGTTCTTCAAGTGTTGTACAGTGGTTCCACTCATACGTTACATCTCGCAAACAGTGTGTAATGATTAGAAGGAAAAGGTCAAATGGCTCTGAGCACTATGGGACTCAACTGCTGAGGTCATTAGTCCCCTAGAACTTAGAACTAGTTAAACCTAACTAACCTAAGGACATCACAAACATCCATGCCCGAGGCAGGATTCGAACCTGCGACCGTAACGGTCTCGCGGTTCCAGACTGCAGCGCCTTTAACCGCACGGCCACTTCGGCCGGCCGGAAAAGGTCACAATAGACGGTATAACACTAAGTTGCCGTGAAACAATCTAATGTTACCCTCTGAAAGGATTTCGAAAATTGAGCGCGCTTGTGTCTAATGAACAAAGATTTCGGACTATAATTTTGAATATGGCGAAATTAACAGGAAAACTAAACGGATTTTAACCTTGGGAGTTAATGAAAGTGGTAAAATCATAAAGGAATAAAAAAAATGAACGGTCACCAGCCCAATTAGACACATTAATTTGGAAATATATGTTTAATAAAATTGGATATTGGTTATTGAAGTTACTTTCGTTGATATTTCCCTTTGAATAGCACACAGGATGCATACTGATGCAATGCACTCTGAACTGTGTGTAGCAGCACTTACCAGTAACGCACACACCAGTAATTATAGAAAGCAAATTTGCACGAAGCTCATATTAATGACAGCTACACTCAAGATCATTACTTAATCAAATACTGAAACGTTACTGCATGAATTGCAGAGCTAAATTTGGACATCAGGGGCTTGTATCTTAACTGACATGAAAAAAAAAACAAATAAAGATGAATAATACCATAAATACTCTGTTTAAAGTCCTCTACATATGTTTTCCTAGGCAACAGTAGTAGTACAATTTTTTCCTAATAAGTAGAGAATATGAAGGGGACCCATCAACTAGTATAGTTTCACTAGTCAACGCTCTTTGATTGTTACAATAGGAAAGACTATTTCAAAAAAGCCAATCATTCACTTCACTTGGAGTAGTTCATAGTTTACTTTGTAAGACAATAAAATACAATACTGGGCTTAATTAACTTCAAACATAAGGAACCATTCATGATAGAAATCAAAACCACACTATTTCTGAATATGAGCTTAAAATATTTGCCATTTTATCACCTGCGAAGCAGGTATTTTAGACAATATTATTTGCAAAATCTTGCACTGTACTCCTACAAAACTATACTTTCCAATATATTAAGAATACTTTAGCAGAATTCTTATCTAGCTTCACTTTAACTTCAACTTTTACTGCTCTTTTTACATTAGATAAAAAATCGCTACACTTGAATTAAAGAATTGGTCATTTAAATCATTATACTCGGTGTTAGTAGCATTCAGGTAAATGTAAATGTCGTGTGACTAGGGCCTCCCGTCGGGTAGACCTTCCGCCGAGTGCAGGTCTTTCGATTTGACGCCACTTCGGCGTCTTGCGCGTCGATGGGGATGAAATGATGATGATTGGGACAACACAACACCAAGTCTCTGAGCGTAATATGGTCAGGCTAAACAAGCAATTAATAAATAAACCACTCAATAACGCTTAGCCATATTGTACTTGCGGCCTATAATTATGATAGCCTGATATTCAGCATCTTAGAGTCACGATTCGTAAAGATATTGTTTATTTAACGTGATTAGATCAGGGCTTTTTCGGTTCTTGTTATTCGTGGGCTGAAGGATTTGGTTTAAGGTCAGTTGCTCCAACTTCCATTTCCTGAGTTCTCACTTAATATACACAGCTTGACAAAGGAAGTGTAGACCCCGCAATGAAAGGATGAAACGAAATTGATACTTTATGGCTTGAGAGGATTATTTCACTGATTAAAAAATAGAGCCATATTTAGAAAGACCTTGGCAGTACGAGTCCATTTATCAGTATTACGCTAAACGTCCTTAGTGTTGGACACACACGTTGATTCGCTTCACAAAGGTGTCACAAAGCGGTTGTTTCCTCTCCTGAGCCAGGCTGGTATACAGCTATCATGGGTACAGACGCTGAGACGAAGATGACGTACGAGCTGGATCCACACATGTTCTGTTGTTAACGGATCTGAAGAGCTTACTGGTCACGAGAGTACCTCGAAACCTCGCAAATAGTTCATAGAGACGAGTGCCGTGTGTGGACTAGCATTGCCGTGTTGAAAAATGGCACTATGATACTACAGCATTAGATAACACATGAGGATATAGAATGTCCGTGGTGTCCCCTTGTGCTGTCAGAACTCTCTCAACCACTATGAGCCGTGGCTTTAAGTTATAGCTGATGGCTACCCACACCACGAGGCACGGAGTAACACATTTTTCCAGGGTCCAAGACATCACCGCCATACTCACCGACGATGCTCATCCAGGAGAGTGCAATGTAAATAAATTACTCATTATGCAGGCACTTATACCTTTTCATTACGCCAATAAAAACGATGAATTCCTTGAATAAAATAACTTCAACATGTATCCTGAAAGTATACATAATTACATTTACTGAGCGCCGTAACAGCTTTCATTAAATGAGATGCTGTTGTTTTTGTAGTGGTCTTCAGTCCTGAGACTGGTTTGATGCAGCCCTCCATGCTACTCTATCCTGTACAAGCTTCATCTCCCAATACGTACTGCAGCCTACATCCTTCTGAATCTGTTTAATGTATTCATCTCTTGGTCTCCCTCTACGATTTTTACCCTCCACGCTGCCCTCCAATACTAAATTGGTGATCCCTTTATGCCTCAGAACATGTCCTACCAACCGATCCTTTCTTCTTGTCAGGTTGTGCCACAAACTTCTCTTCTCCCCAATCCTATTCGATACTTCCTCATTAGTTACGTGATCTACCCATCTAATCTTCAGCATTCTTCTGTAGCACCACATTTCAAAGGCTTCTATTCTCTTCTTGTGCGAACCATTTATCGTCCATGTTTCTATTCCATACATGGCTACACTCCATACAAATACTTCCAAAAACGACTTCCTGACATTTAAATCTATACTCGATGTTAACAAAGTTCTCTTCTTCATAAACGCTTTCCTTGCCATTGCCAGTCTACATTTTATATCCTCTCTACTTCGACCATCATCAGCTACTTTGCTCCCCAAATAGCAAAACTCATTTACTACTTTAAGTGTCTCCTTTCCTAATCTAATTCCCTCAGTATCGCCCGACTTAATTCGCCTACATTCCATTATCCTCGTTTTGCTTTTGTTGATGTTCATCTTATATCCTCCCTTCAAGACACTGTCCATTCCGTTCAACTGCTCTTTCAAGTCTTTTGCTGTCTCTGACAGATTTACAATGTCATCGGCGAACCTTAAAGTTTTTATTTCTTCTCAATGGATTTTAATTCCTACTCCGAATTTATCTTTTGTTTCCTTTACTGCTTGCCCAACATACAGGTTGAATAACATCGGGGAGAGGCTACAACCCTGTCTCCCTCTCTTCCCAACCACTGCTTCCCTTTCATGTCCCTCGACTCTTATAACTGCCATCTGGTTTCTGTACAAATTGTAAATAGCCTTTCGCTCCCTGTATTTTACCCCTGCCAACTTCAGAATTTGAAAGAGAGTATTCCAGTCAACATTGTCAAAAGCTTTCTCCAAGTCTACAATGCTAGAAACGTAGGTTTTCCTTTTCTTAATCTAGCTTCTAAGATAAGTCGTAGAGTCAGTATTGCCTCACGTGTTCCCATATTTCTACGGAATCCAAACTGATCTTCCCCGAGGTCGGCTTCTACCAGTTTTTCCATTCGTCTGTACAGAATTCGCGTTAGTATTTTGCAGCCGTGACTTATTAAACTGACAGTTCGGTAATTTTCACATCTGTCAACGCCTGCTTTCTTTGGGATTGTGTAGGGAAGCAGCCTACTCACGCCATAGTAAATTCACATCAGTCTTTCCATTGTGTGCCAGCCAGTCCGCTGTAACTAGCTCTGACGTCATAAAGGTTGCGCAATACTTTAAAAATCAAATAAATAACCTAAAATGTTTCTAGCATGTCAGGAGTAATACTAAATTAATATGTGTTGAATATCAGTTCAATAACTTTAACCATTTTCGAAATTCGGACGTTTTTCTGTAAAAATCATTGGCGCAACAGAAAAGAGCTAGAGACTTCAAAATTTATAATTAGATTCCTTTTTCATAATAATTTAATAAAAACAGTACTTTGGATTTCACAAATTGAGATTTTAGTTGAAATCATGATTTTCTGGGTTTCGTCTTAAAAAATTAAGGAAGCAAGATTGATTAAGTAGGGTAATAAATAAGGCTAGGATGTTTATATTTAAGTAGAATGGAGATCCGCTATAACCATAAAGATGTGTGAAGTTTCATTTGAATACCTATAAAACTATAGCGATAGCGTATCTCCAAAGGGCCAGTTCAGAGCTAGTCTACTGCGTGCAGTGTAATTAAATTAATTATCTCGCCCAACATATTTAACTTAGCCACGTCAAACTTTTATTATGATTACTTACCTGTGTGTTGAATGCACATTTAAATTGAGAGCTTCATCGGCCATCAGCAAAAGAAGCTATGATTTATTCAGTAACTTAAAGTGGTGCATTACTAGCCCAGCAGTTAGTCGGGAGAGCCGATTTGATCAGGCGTTCCCTTAGCCGTCCGCACCGCGGCTATATATGTAAGAACGCTGCGCGAGGAAGGAAGGCCCCAGTTCTCTCCAGACGCTGAACAGCACGCCATCTGTGTCAGGAGTCGCGTCGCGTCGGTATCATTGCTACAAACAGCCTCGGATGCCGTATTAAGTTACTCGAGATACGCGTAACCACGAAATCATTGTCGAGTGAAGTGTTAATTCTGGGTTGACTTTAACAATCTATTTTCAGTTTGCGTATGTCGTATTTTCACGTGCCGCCGCGGGACAAACATTCTACCATTATTTAGCGTGGCGTTTGATCAACCTTATCATCAAATTATGGCGAGCATTCATTTAAACATTTAATTTGGACATTTATAGTTACATCAGCGCATTAGACTCTGAACTGCTCTGTTAGTCAGATTGTGTGGATTCTTTTGTTTTCATCTGTGACTTTCAGAATACAGAACGTTTTTTCACGACCGTTTTTGATTATAAATCCCAGACAATCTCCTATTTCATCAGAGCTATAAGCTGTAACTATAAGTGTATTCTCAGATGAAGTGGGCACTAGGAATTATAATTACAGGCTTCACGTTTTGCTAATAACTTTCTGGTTGCCAATACTGTAGTTAGAGAGCCAGTGTTGAGAACGGTGAAAGACAGCATAAATAACATTCTAAATAATAGGAACTGGTTTTACATTCTACAAACCTAACATTTATATAAACAACATAAAATTGACATAAATTCCACCCACCGCCCCACAATTGGAATTATTATATTCTTCTTGAAGTCTGAGGGTATTTCGCCTGTCTCATACATTTTGCTCACCAGATGGTAGAGTTTTGTCAGGACTGGCTCTCCCAAGGCTGTCAGTAGTTCTAATGGAATGTTGTCTACTCCCGGGGCCTTGTTTTGACTTAGGTCTTTCAATTCTCTATCAAATTCTTCACGCAGTATCATGTCTCCCATTTCATCTTCATCTACATCCTCTTCCATTTCCATAATATTGTCCTCAAGAACATCGCGCTTGTATAGTCCCTCTATATACTTCTTCCACCTTTCTGCTTTCCCTTCTTTGCTTAGAACTGGGTTTTCCATCTGAGCCCTTGATATTCATACAAGTGGTTCTCTTTTCTCCAAAGGTCTCTTTAATTTTCCTGTAGGCAGTATCTAACTTACCTCTAGTGAGGTAAGCCGCTACATCCTTACATTTGTCCTCTAGCCATCCCTGCTTAGCCATTTTGCACTTCCTGTCGATCTCATTTTTGAGACGTTTGTATTCCTTTTTGCCTGCTTCATTTACTGCATTTTTATATTTTCTCCTTTCATCAATTAAATTCAATATTTCTTCTGTCACCCAAGGATTTCTACTAGCCATCGTCTTTTTACCCACTTGATCCTCAGCTGCCCTCACCACTTCATCCCTCAAAGCTATCCATTCCTCTTCTACTGTATTTCTTTCCCCCATTCTTGTCAATTGTTCCTTTATGCTCTTCCTGAAACTCTCTACAACCTCTGTTTCCTTCAGTTTATCCAGATCCCATCTCCTCAAATTCCCACTTTTTTGCAGTTTCTTCAGGTTTAATCTACAGTTCATAACCAATAGATTGTGGTCAGAGTCCACATCTGCCCCTGGAAATGTCTTACAATTTAATACCTGGTTCCTAAATCTCTGTCTTACTATTATATAATCTATCTGATATCTTCTAGTATCTCCAGGGTTCTTCCGCATATACAACCTTCTTTCATGATTCTTAAAACAAGTGTTAGCTATGATTAAATTATGCTCTGCGCAAAATTCTACCAGGCGGTTTCCTCTTTCGTTTCTTAGCCCCAATCCATATTCACCTACTATGTTTCCTTCTCTCCCTTTTCCTACTCTCGAATTCCAATCACCCATGATTATTAAATTTTCGTCTCCCTTCACTACCTGAATAATTTCTTTTATCTCATACATGTCATCAATTTCTTCGTCATCTGCAGAGCTAGTTGGCATATAAACTTGTACTACTGTTGTAGGCGTGGGCTTTGTGTCTATCTTGGCCACAATAATGCGTTGACTATGTTGTTTGTAGTGGCTTACCCGAACTCCTATTTTTTTATTCATTATTAAACCTACTCCTGCATTACCCCTATTTGATTTTGTATTTATAACCCTGTACCAAAAGTCTTGTTCCTCCTGCCACCGAACTTCACTAATTCCCACTATATCTAACTTTAACCTATCCATTTCGCTTTTTAAATTTTCTAATCTACCTGCCCGATTAAGGGATCTGACATTCCACGCTCCGATCCGTAGAACGCCGGTTTTCTTTCTCCTGATAACGACGTCCTCCTGAGTAGTCCCCGCCCGGAGATCCGAATGGGGGACTATTTTACCTCCGGAATATTTTACCCAAGAGGACGCCATCATCATTTATCCATACAGTAAAGCTGCATGCCCTCGGGAAAAATTATGGCCGTAGTTTCCCCTTGATTTCAGCCGTTCGCAGTACCAGCACAGCAAGGCCGTTTTGGTTAATGTTACGAGGCCAGATCAGTCAGTCATCCAGACTGTTGCCCCTGCAACTACTGAAAAGACTGCTTCCCCTCTTCTGGAACCGTACATTTGTCTGGCCTCTCAATAGATACCCCTCCGTTGTGGTTGCACCTACGGCACGGCTATCTGTGTCACTGAGGCACGCAAGCCTCCCCACCAACGGCAAGGTCTATGGTTCATGGGATGCACTCAAGATTAATTTCAGTTTCCACGCGGCTGGAAAAAAATGCAACACCCTCAAGAACATGGTCATTTTATTGACAAGTGAGGTTTCAGGTAGTTCATCACTATAGGCGAATCTTATAAATTCAAATGAAACGTGCGTGTCACAAGCATCTTACGACAGTTTTTACAATTCGACAATGGTTTCTGCAGGCCCTGGATAACGAATAAGTTGCCGCTTCATCGCATCCCATACCTGTTCAGTCGGCTATAGATCTAGCGATCCTGTTGGATAGGGCATTTGTTGTACACCATGGAGAGCATGTTGATGACTGGTGTTGTGTGATGTCCTTAGGTTAGTTAGGATTAAGTAATTCTAAGTTCTAGGGGACTGATGACCAAAGATGTTAAGTCCCATAGTGCTCAGAGCCATTTGAGAGCGTGTTGCGCTCGGCAACTTAGAAAATGTGACAGACCTAATAAGGAGACTGCCTACACTACGCTTGTCCGTCCTCTTTTAGAATACTGCTGCGCGGATTGGGATCCTTACCAGGTAGGACTGACGGAGTACATCGGAAAAGTTCAAAGAAAGGCAGCACGTTTTGTATTATCGCGAAATATGGGAGAGAGTGTCACAGAAATGATACAGGATTTGGGCTGGAAATCGTTAAAGAAAGGCGTTTCTCTCCTCCGAATGCGAAAATTTTTTGTTGACACCGACCTACATTGGGCGGAGCGATAACTATGATAAAATAAGGGAAATCAGAACTCGTACGGAAAGATATAGGTGTTCATTCTTGCTGGAAAAGCACATCACTTTGCTATCGAAGAAATAGCAGTAGCAAGAGGTAACAACCTGTAGAATGTAGCGGGTAATGGTTACTTTACGTAGCAGAAACACCAAATGTGACCACGGGATGCAACTGATGGGCCCCCACACCATGAAGCCAGAGATGGGACATGTGTGTCGTGTGCGAATGCGCTCTGAATGGGCAGTTGATCAAGTCTACTTTATACACGGGTACGTCTGTCACTCGCGGACAGACAGGACCTATTCTCATCACTGAAGACAACAGAGAGCCATTTCAGTATCCAACCAGCTCTTTCACGGAACCAGAGTAGCAAAGCTTGTCGGGCCGTGCTGTCAGTGGTAGCCTGCCAAGAGGCGCATGTGGTCGCAGTAGGATGGTTTCCTAAGGTCGCTGGTCGCTGGTGACGCATGAGGTGCTACATGTCACGGAACGTTATTGAAAATAGCGAAACACCAGCGATGCATTGTGCCCAAAATATACAGCAATCCGACGAAATGTCCCTCCAGCTTCGCAACGGCGCACAATGTGACCCTTTTCAAATGGCTGAAGCTATTCAGCAGGAGTATTTACTTGCCACTGGGCCGTGGTTGTATCCGAGAATGAATGTTTCCGTCCCTGCTCACCTCTAAACTCAGCAGAGTTCGTGGCTGCAGAGTGAAAATAGAGGACGCTCAGAGCGCCATCTGATCGCCAATGACTGTGACACATGAACCACTAACACTACGAATTCTTAGTAAGCACAAATTATCACATGGTGCGATTGAACACAGTCCTTGAAGGTGTTACACTTTTTTCCGGCAGCTTTCTATCTTGGTCTGGAGTATCTAATTAGGTTATGTCAGTCAGGAATGGATATAATGCACAAACTGGCATGAACAAATTTTAATTAATTTCTTCTTTTTGTTCGGTGACAGCATCTGTGAACTATGTGCCATCTTCTCACACCTCCTCTGTCCAAGTACTCAGCCCCCTGGTGGGTGAGGCTGGTTGGCGTCTCGGTTTCCCCCGGCTTGCGGCCCTAATTCCATCACTTAGCAGACATCCTTAGTGCGGCCTTTCAACATGGCATTCTTAGCTAACATCTTACTGGGGGATAAAAAATCACATGTACGGCGGATTATCGTGCGACCATTACAGGACCTTCAGGCTGCCATATCAGAGCTGTGTCCCACACATAAAGTTACGTAAGAAATAATGATAACTGTTACACAATAAGTTATAGCAACGCGTTAGTAAGAGAGGTAAAATGATTTTCTATGCTGAGACCCACTAAATGTCAAACCTGAGGTTGATATATTGTGCCACAGTTACGCCGGCCAGCTGATGCTTTGTATGGAAACTGTAATGTTGCGCAATATGGGATGAACCTAACTAGGCGACACGTATTGCGTCGCGATCATGATTTGGGTGCGTTGGCGATCACTTGAAACGACCCCCTCCGGCTGTTCATAGCGCGCTCTTACAAGGAAACGCTACTATTTGTGGCCTCTGATTGGCTGCTTTTGAGAACAGAGATTCAAGAACCGCCTGACAGGACTGGATGGCGTCAGTGTGAGGGTGAACGTGCATGGAGAAAGACGTACACAACGCGAGACTTATGTTTTATTGTACTTCAGTTTTGTCGCACTACCTTTATAAGTGATTATGACAGTGTTTCCAACATGGCACTAAAGATTTGTTTCTCTCATCTGACATATATAATGCTTCACTAACTCAAGCCATTTCTTCAGAGTGACTGAAATATGACGTCGTCAATGTTGAAGAAAGGTGGTGGCAGAGATGTTAATAATTATCGACCTGTTTTACAGTTGACATCATTTTCCAAAATTTTTGATAAGTTGATGTATTCTAGAATTGTATTTCACAGGAGATGTATTTTATTATTGCATCTCACCTGAACAGCAATAATATCTGTGGTTTTAGAAGAGTTGCGCTACTGAGTATGCCATATATGTGTTCACGCTTTTACAAGCGCTAAATATAGTAATAGCGCCGGTCGGTGTTTCCTGTGACTCGTCTAACGTACTTAATTGTGTGAATCACACTCCTCTACTAGATAAATGGAAGTGTTATTGGATTGGTGGTTTGGACAACGAATGAATAGCGAGCATAACTAACCAAAAGAAAGCAGAAAGTTTTGCTTAGTAAAACAACCAATTTAGTCCGAGGACACTACTCTGAGGGGAGAAATAACGTATGAGGTTCCCCTAGGCTCAGTTTTAGGTCGACTGTTGTTCCTCATACATGTGAACGATCTTCCGGCTAGTGTACAGCAGGCACAATTAGTTCTTTTTGTAGATGACGGTAGCGTTGTAATGGATCCAAGTGTACATGTGTTAATAATGGAACTGATGAACAATGTTCTAAAAGTATAACTGATTGGTTTTATGTGAATGGTCTCACTCGCTCTTCAAAAAGGACACAGCATATTCACTTCTGCGCATGTTGGGGTACTACACCAAGATTAATGTGACGTATGGTGAGAAAACAGTAAATAGGGAGTCCATTTTGATGAGAATTTCAACTGGAAAAAGCACATTTTGTAACTTCTAAAACAACCTGTTTCAGACACATTTGGGTTTAGGATCATTGCAAAATCTTTGGGAGAGGAAACTCAGTAAGTTGACTTACTTCGCGTATTTTTATTCAATATCATCATGTGGAACAATAATTTGTGGCAGCACATCTTTAAGAAGGAAAGTCTTCATTGCTCAAAAACATGCTGTAAGAATAATGCATGGTGCTCACCCACGATAATCTTGTAGGCATTTATTTAAGAAATTGGGCATTACGACTACTGGTTCACAGTATATTTATTCCCTCATGAAGTTTGTTACAAATAATCCAATGCAGTTCAAAAGACACAATAATGTACATAACTACAATACCAGACGGAAAAACTACATTGATTACTCCACATTAAGGTTGTCTTGAGGACAGAAAGAGGCCACAAGGCGGCAACTACATTTTTTTATAATTGACCCAGCGATATAAACTTACCCACTGATATAAAATGTCTGAGAGACAGCAAAATAAAATTTGAAAAGAAATTATAAAAATTTCTCCTTGACAACTCCTGTTCCTTAGAAGAATTTTTATTGTTGTAATGCGTAAAAGGTAGTGGATAACAATTAGTAACTTGCTTCTGTGTATTTAACAACAGTAATAAACTAAAAAAAATTAAAAATATATAAATATTCAGCATGTTGTCATATTTGAAAATTAATTTGCGATGTGTATGTTAAATAGCTCGTTCCATATCGTTGTGATTTATCGAGAAAATAGTCCGTGGAGCATGAGACTAATACTGCCTGCTCACAACTGACTGTTCAAATTCACCTGCTGTTTAGAGCTGTTAGCTCAAGCTGCACCCGTAGCAACTGCGCCGACATCGCTTGTGTACAGTGCTAACCATTAAAATTGCAGCACCATAATGCCGACGTGTAACTGACTTCAAGCTGAGGTGCTTGGAAATGCAAATAATACTACCGCTTCAGCGCAGTCGCACAACGTAGGAGGGGTAATGGCACCTACGTTCTGTGTAGAGAATGTCTCAAATCTTTTGGGTGAGATTGAAACAAGTTATAATGGATCCACAATCGATTATTTTGAGAGATACGGAACCAATGGTCGGACATGCATATTTATTGTGTTCTGGACATATACAGTATACGCTGCATAGCAACAATGTGGCTCATAGTAACTGTTGAAAGTGACGACTGCCAGTCTCAATGTAATCATGGCAACGACGCATGAAATTCTGCTGCCGCACTCCCTCAAAGATCCCTGGTGTCTGTCGTACTAGAGGACGCGCAGATTGGACCCTAACAAGCAGGTCTCCATGGGTTTCTGCAGTCTTTCACACACCAACGTCTTAACGTAACCCCAGAGGAAAAAGTCCAGAGATGTGAGATCTGGCGATAGCGGTAGCCATGAGACAGGACCTCCCTTTCGAGTCCAACGATAAGGGTACGTTTTGATCATGTGCTCGCTGACATTAATATCGAAGTGGGCTGGTGCAATGTTCCTTTCGCGAACAATAAGGGGTAGAGTCTCCAAGAACTGTAGCAGCATATCTCGCAGGAACACCAGGAAATGTACACCATTTAAGCGGGGAAGCATCAAATAAGGTCCTTTTAGGTGATCTTGGTGGTCAGGAGAGTACGCTGTTTAACACCTGCTGCCTGTTCCAGTGTACAACAGACATCCGGTATCTCTGCGAGAGTGTGGCATGACTGAATGCGCCGTTGCAATACATGCATTGAGACTGGCGGTCGTCGCTTTGAGCAATTACCATGAGCTACGTTGTTGTTACGCGGTGCACCGTGTGTATGTCCATAACACAATAAATAGGCAGTTCCAACAACTGGTTCTGTATCTCAGTGTAATCGGTTGTTGACCCACTATCACCTGTTTCAATTTGACCCGAGATGTCTGAGACACCCTGCACAAGGAATATTACGTAGCAGATTTCTCGTTAAAAAAACATCAGTTAAATTTTGTTCTCAGAACGTGTCCAAAATCGACAGTGAGATGATCGTGGTACAGTGAGACTTCTCGATCCGCAATATTACTGCTCTCGATTGGTCCAGGATGGCCACGGAGGATGTCAACGATTCCAAACAACTATTAACTGAGAGGATAGCCATCCAGTCTGAAAATACGACGTTGTGTACCTGCTTTGTCTAGCGTCTGCCACACTTTGTCATTCTGCATTGGTCGGTCACAAATGCAACATTTTCGTTGCTGCTGAAAACGAAATTCCAGATGACATTTCACCTTTCCAACGTGGGCTGCACTATGTTATTGCGGCTCCTCTAGAGGCGTGCTGAGGCACTGTGGTGTGGTGATATCAGTGAGTACCAGGATGGATAAAATTTTATGACTACGCCTCGTGTAACTGTATAGCTTTTGTCGAATGTTACGCGAAGTTGGACCTTACGGCCCATTCGTAACCAATCTTGCACATGCATTATTCTGTAGAGATGTCATCTCATTTGCTAATACATGTACCATAATTATCTTGTGTTTACTGGTAGACACCCTGATATCAGTAACTGTTTCTCTTCTGTTTTAATATGTGTTTGATCACAACACTTACGTTGCTTTTGATGGTTGTAAATTGAATCAGATATTGGGAATTGTGTTTATGTTATTGTTTGATGATAATCCTAATAACAGTGGTTCCTCGTGAGTTGAATTTTGTTTTAAAATTCTATTAAAGCAATTCAATTAATTATCCATAAATGATCCAGCGTTTACGACATCAGCTCAGAGTCTATCAGCAATTCAGTCTACTCATTGCATTCTGTCTGTGTGGTTACCAGATACACTGATCTGCCAGAAGATTATGGCCACAATTTGCTATCGATATAAACCCGTCCAGGCGATAGCGGAGTTAGCTGGTGAGACATGAGTGGTAGTCAGACACACGCGTGATGAATGTAGTGCCAGCGATCGTGCTGCTCATGTGTAGAATGGGGAAGGCGTGCGATCTATCTGAGTCCGACCTAGGGCAGATTGTGATGTCCCGGAGCCTTGACACGAGTATTTCGCAAACTGCATGACTTGTGGGGTGCTCGAGAAGTTCTGTGGTGAGAGTCTTCAACTCGTGGTGAAATCAACTTGAAACCTCGTCCAGAATTCGTGGGGTTGAGCGGCCACCCCTCGGACGTCGTAGGCTGGGCAGACTGGTAAAACAGAACTGGCGGCGAAATGTAGCGGAGCTAACATTATAATTTAATGCTGGGTAGAGTACAAGGGTGTTTGAACACACAGTGCATCGAACACTCCTAAACGATGGGCCTCCGCAGCCGACAATCCATCCAAATTAATATTTGATTTATTGGGGCGTCCAGTCATTATCGTCAGTCGTTTGCATCGCAGAGAGCAGGAGTCCCTTGTTCTCGAGCCAACTCGTATTCTCATAATATTTCAGTGTACCCTGTCCTTTAACCCACTGTTCGTGTCGATAATCATGTACATTTATGTTGTGAGGTATAATAAATCTCATTGTAATATTTAATCCACATATCATTTCGTAGATGTATTCAGAATCCCATTTAATGTTGTTTATTATGATAAAGTTCTCTTTTTTTCTGAGTAGATTACGTTTTTCATTAAAGTATTGTGAGTGTGCACTCCTTATTTTACCAACTAGCAGCGTCCATCATCATTTTCTTCCGTTACCGTTGCGCACATAATCAATTAGGTGGTATGTAAGGAGGGGGTCGAGCTCATGTCCAGTTCTCATGCAAAATTCGTCTGAATTAAAGAGGTACAAACTCTTCTCGACCCTGACACCTCGTACAGTGGTCCTATCACACTCCTCTGGGAGACTCTTGGTAATAACCTCGTCTCTGACGAACATTCGGTGTCGAGGACAACACACCAGATTCTGTTACTTAAGAAGTCTTCGATCCACTCACACATCTGAAAATCTATTCCGTATGATCGTACCTTCTTTAACAGTCTGTAGTGGAGTACCATGTCAAATGCTTTTCGGAAACCTAGAAATATGAAAGTACCTGTGCCACGCAATTCTCTGACACTGTACCATCGTCCAGTACCATGTGAACACCACGACATCGGCAATTACTACAGAAATGGGTACGTGTCCATTGGTACTGGACGATGGCACAGTGTCAAAGAATTGCGTGGTCTGATGAATCCCGGTACCTTCTTCACCATGGCGATGAGAAGGCGCGAATCCATCGTCATCCAGGGGAACAGCTCCTTAACACGTGTGCTGAGGGGCGGAAACAAGCTGGCGGCGCCTGCATTATGCTCGGGACAACATTCACTTGGGCGCCAGTGGGTCCAGTGGAAATAGTGGAAGACGCCATGACGGCCAAGAGGTATCGTCCAATGGTCACAGACCACGTTCGCTCGTTCATGACGATCGTGTTTCCCAACGCCAGCGGCACTTTTCAACAAGATAATGCGCTATGTCACAGGGCCAGGAGTGTGATGGAGTGGTTCGAAGAACAGAGTGACGAGTTCTAATTGATGTGCTGGCCCCCAATTTGTCAGATCTGAACACCGTCAAACACATCTGGGATGTGACTGAACGTGGCGTCAGAGCTCACTCTCCGGAATTTGGGAGAATTAGGTGACTTGTGAGTGCAGATGACGCGCCAACTGGCTCCAGCAACCTTCCAAGGCCTCACTGCTTACATGCCACAACGCGTCGCCGCTGGTATCCATTCTACAGGTGGACATATCGGCTATTAGGTCATAATGTTACGGCTGACCATTGTATACGCCAGCTTCTTCCCTGTTGGCATCGTACGTTGCGGACGTGGTCTTGGTCTGCTGTTTGATTTTGGCTAAATTTCTCATAGTGCTGCAAAGGCCTTCCAGTTATGTCACGGTCTTGCAGTATCTCAGATTTTGCATTTAGATAAACGGAAAGGTAACACCGTTCCAACTATTTTTCTGTGAAGTGTGACCTACCTTCCAAACCTCTGTGGTGGCATTCGCTTGTGTCATCACGCCTGACGTTTGTCACCCAACGAAAAGAGGGGTCACAGTATAATTAGCTTTGGTCTTGATGATCTCGTAGAAGTCGAAACTGCGTAGTTATTATCCCAAGATTCGCATTTGCATTTTGTCAGAAGGGTGGATAATGGATTTTGTGATTTTAATAATAACAGATTAAGAATAGGCTATGAGTTTCAGTTATTTGTTGCTCCCTCATCCACTTATAGGCCTATATCAAACCCGTTAAAGTTTCTACGTGGGCCCTAACATTTTGCAACAATTTAACTTACAGAGACATTACAAAACACATCTTTCATAGCACAGCTGAGAAGCTGATACCTTATCCGTTTTTCCGTGCCAGTCATGGCACACAAACTTGTGTATCAACACAATTTGTCCACATGGACTTTTTTGTGCAAGTGACTGACAATTTTTCAAATTTGCCTTAAATGCCTGTTATATGTTAGTAACTTTAATCGAATATCTTCACTTCTTCGTGACGATCAGATCTATATAAATACAGTTCTGCATTCCTGCTTCCAGCATATTAAGGGACTTCATGCCGATGATTGTTGTGGATACTCACAAAAACTTATTTATAATTTGATGATGCCTTTTTTACTTAACATGATTTTTAAGTTTCAATTATCGTTTCAGTGTTAAAAAAATCCGAACATGAAATTACTACGAGTATCTGTATGAATTAAACGTGATCAGAGTTAGATTTGAGATGGAGTATATGAAGGGCGTATTTCAATAGTGGTTCAAATTGTTCAAATGGCTCTGAGCACTATGGGACTCAACTGCTGAGGTCATTAGTCCCCTAGAACTGAGAACTAGTTAAACCTAACTAACCTAAGGACATCACAAACATCCATGCCGAGGCAGGATTCGAACCTGCGACCGTAGCGGTCTTGCGGTTCCAGACTGCAGCGCCTTTAACCGCACGGCCACTTCGGCCGGCCATCAATAGTGGTACAAGTCCATTTTTGTTCATTTTGAGATACAGAGTCCTAAAGTTAAATGAGCGCTGAAAAATCTGCAGTTGAGATACAAGAAATATTCAAGCATATGGCTTCTTGCTATCTTTCTGTTTGTTTGGATCATTAATTTCAGAAGCATTATAGGCAGAAAAGTGGAGGTAATAGACTTGTACCACTATTGAAATAAACCCTTCATATGTTATTAGTATTTGAATTTTATACCAACTCAATTGTCGTAATATAGTCTAAAATGCTTTGTGTCCACTCCATCCTCTAAACTTTCCAGTGACATATAAATTATCGAAAGATAAAAACTATTATAAAACACGTAAATTTGGAAGCTAAATATTTCGTTAGATTATCTATGAATTTGTATATCTTCGTTGAGTTTTTTGGATTTTCTTACACAAAGACGTGGTCATTGTCGAAGTGAATCAAGGATTAGCCACAGTTCAATTGCTTCTCCATATATTGTCTTTACATGAATGCGTGGTGTCTGTCCTTTTGGAAGTCGCAGCTGTGACACATATTATGCAAATTGAAGAGGGGGGGGGGGGAAACGGAAAGGAAAGGGAAGCAACTATTGATGCCAGCTGCATCGGGACTTCATGCGCAATCAGCGGCGATGAGTGAAAATGTGTGCCGGACAGGGATTCGATTCCGCATAAGGTCCAGATGTAGCTGACATCAATGGTCCCTTCCCTTTCCTTTCCTCTCTCCTTCCCCCCCCCCTCCCCCTCCCCCTGCCTCTTCAAATGGTTCAAATGGCTTTGAGCACTATGCGACTTAACTTCTGAGGTCATCAGTCGCCTAGAACTTAGAACTAATTAAACCTAACTAAGGACATCACACACATGCATGCCCGAGGCAGGATTCGAACCTGCGACCGTAGCGGTCGCCCGGTTCCAGAATGTAGCGCCTAGAACCGCACGGCCACTCCGGCCGGCCCCTGCTTCTTCAGATTACATAATGCGTGTCATAGCTGCGGATTCCGCGTGGTGTCTGCTCTTTCGCACACGTCCGAAAGAGAAGGCACTACGAATTCATGTAACTGACTCACCTCGATGGGCAATGAACCCACCACCTTCAGTGCGGATGCAGAACTGCGTTGGACCTTCTGTGAGAATCTCAAAGTAGCGAGCGTGGAGGACAAGGGCGAGGAGTGCGGACGGGTGCATCTAGGTGGGAATGTGGATCGGCTGTGAGGCGGCCCGAGACGGTCTGCGCAGTTGTGATAATCGCCGTGTCCAGATGGCGTAGTGGTTGATGGAAGTGCCTAGTAAGCAGGAGAGCCCGGATTCGAATCCCGGGACGGCGCGCATTTTCACTTGTCGCCGCTGATTCCGCATAAAGTCCAGATGCACCTGACATCAATAGTTCCTTCCCTTTACTTTCCGTTCTTCCCCCTCCCTCCTCAATTTACATAATATTATCTTTATACAGGGTGGTCCATTGATCGTGACCGGGGCAAATATCTCAAGAAATAAGCGTCAAACGAAACAACTACAAAGAACGAAACTTGTCTAGCTTGAAGGTGGATACCAGATGGCGCTGTGGTTGGCCCGCTAGGTGACGCTGCCATAGGTCAAACGGATATCAACTGCTTTTTTTTAAAATAGGAACCCCCATTTTTAATTACATATTCATGTAGTACTTAAAGAAATATGAATGTTTTACTTGGACCACTTTTCTCGCTTTGTGATATATGGCACTGTAATAGTTACAAAAATGGCTCGCAATTTTAGACGAACAGTTCGTAACATGTAGGTGTTTTAAATTAAAATACAGAACGTACGACGTTTGAACATACTATTTCGGTTGCTCCAATGTGATATATGTACCTTTGTGAACTTATTATTTCTGAGAACGCATGCTGTTATAGTGTGATTACCTGTAAATACCACATTAATGCAATAAATTCTCAAAATGATGTCCGTCAACCTCAATGCATTTGGCAGTACGTGTGGCGACATTCCTCTCAACAGCGAGTAGTTCGCCTTACGTAATGTTCGCACAGGCATTGACGATGCGCTGACGCATGTTGTCAGGCGTTGTAGGTGGATCACGATAGCAAATATCCTTCAACTTTCCCCACAGAAAGAAATCCGGGGACGTCAGGTCCAGTGAACGTGCGGGCCATGGTGCTTCGACAACCAATCCACCTGTCATGAAATATGCTATTCAATACCGCTTCAGCCGCACGCGAGCTATGTGCCGGACATCCATCATGTTGGAAGTACATCGCCATTCTGTCATGCAGTGAAACATCTTGTAGTAACATCGGTAGAACATTACGTAGGAAATCAGCATATATTGCACCATTTAGATTGCCATCGATTAAATGGGGGCCAATTATCCTTCCTCCCATAGTGCCACACCATACACTAACCCGCCAAGGTCTCTGATGTTCCACTTGTCGCAGCCATCGTGGATTTTCCGTTGCCTAATAGTGCATATTGTGCCGGTTTACGTTACCGCTGTTGGTGAATGACGCTTCGTCGCTAAATAGAACGCGTGCAAAAAATCTGTTATCGTCCCGTAATTTTTCTTGTGCCCAGTAACAGAACTGTACACGACGCTCAAAGTCGTCGCCATGCAATTCCTGGTGCATAGAAATATGGTTCGGGTGCAGTCGACGTTGATGTAGCATTCTCAACACCGACGTTTTTGAGATTCCCGATTCTCGCCATTTGTCTGCTACTGATGTGCGGATTAGCCGCGACAGCAGCTAAAACACCTGCTTGGGCATCATCATTTGTTGCAGGTCGTCACTGACGTTTCACATGGGGCTGAAAAATTCCTGTTTCCTTAAATAACGTAACTATCCGGCGAACGGTCCGGACACTTGGATGATGTCGTCCAGGATACCGAGCAGCATACATAGCACACGCCCGTTGGGCATATTCATCACAATAGCCATACATCAACACGATATAGACCTTTGCCGCAATTGGTAAACGGTCTATTTGAACACAGGCAATGTATCACGCAGCAAATATCGTCCGCACTGGCGGAATGTTATGTGATACCACGTACTTATACGTTTGTGACTATTACAGCGCCATCTATCACAAAGCAAAAAAAGTGGTCCAAGTAAAACATTCGTATTTCTTTACGTACTACACGAATATGTAATAAAAAGTGGGGGTTCCTATTTAAAAAAAAAAACAGTTGATATCCGTTTGGCCTATGGCAGTGCCATCTAGCGGGCCAACCATATCGCGATCTGGTTTCCCCCTTGAAGCTAGACGGGTTTCGTTCTTTGTAGTTTTTTCGTTTGATGCTTATTTTGTGAGATCAATGGACCACCCTGTATATGTAGATGGTCGCAAAAATAATGGGAAGTACTTTGTTAGAAACCTTTTTATCCTTTATAAAATCGCAGGACTATAAATTGAAGATTATAATATGCTACAAACATAAATATCAATGATAGTAGTCTGATGTTCTGCCGCTTTGCAGCGCATAAAATAGTACTGTAGTATATCCATCATATAGATCAACAGTATTTGAGTACCCGATGCACGGTCTAAAACAGTATTGTAGTATCCGACACACATCCTAATTCGATATAGAAGTAATACTTAATTCTATTGGTTTTCAGTCAGAGGTATAGAGCTGACAGAACGAGCAGCAGATGACCTGTATACCCATAGATTAATGATAAGCTTCTGGCCGACGAAGTTTCCACAATCAATCTCTGCCGGTTCAAATCTAATTTCCATCCTAAATTTCCCGAAAGCAGAGGGCTCTTTTGGTACTGCCGAAAGCAGCCGCAAACGGCAGTGAAAAATCGCCGCGTCGCATATTGAAAACACGACGTCTCGCGATGTCTGCAAACAGCGCACTTCGATCGCCGGGAACAAAAACAAAGGCGTTTTCGCCCGCTAAATGTGTCGGGTTGACACGTGGTTTACTTCCTGTCTCGGACCATGCATTATGTAGCGGGACGCAAACGAGATTGCAAGATGGCCCCTTTGCAGCTAAGACGCCGCTGTCTATTAATCATACGTCTGAATAATTTAGACGCCGTACATTATTCAGCACGCCAATAGAATATTAAAGCTTCCGGAGCGCTCTGAGCGGCATGTCAAACATGCGGCTCAGCTGAGGAAGCCGTCTACGTAGTTTCCAGCGTCTCAACTAGCATACTGGGCGGACGCTGGCGCGCTGTTGCATGTCCACACGCTAACACCGGTTGCTAATGATGATGACGATGTTGATGATGAGGATGATAACAGTGATTTGAATGAAATGGGCGTTTTAAGCTCCCATACTGTGCTTAAATCAGAAGATAAAATATATGGGTCTACCAGAAAAACACCGAATTTTGTGTCATTTACTTTTAGACCTGGTGTCCTTATATCTCATAAGAGTCTCTCACACATTACTGCTATCAGTGGATCAAGAATATCTGCTTAGAGAGATCAAAACCGAAAAGCATTTGGCTTGGATGGAATAAATTGAGAAGCATTGAAATATGCGGAAAGCTTATGAACTTATTTAAAATATCCTGACAGTGCTTCAGTATTCCTGATAATTATAGAAAATGTGACGTGATATTTATACTTAAAAGAAGAAGATACAAGTGTAACGACAAGCTAAAATGGCAAGCTTTTCTTGTTTAATTTCAACAAATCTTTAAAGCACGTACGTTGTTCATAAAGCGTAACATAAATCTGTGTCAAAATATCATTTAATATATGCAATAAATCCAATATATACATTATCATGTGGTAGTTGCAAATTGCAATCCCAAAGAAAGCACATGTTGACAGATGTGAAAATTACAGAACTATCAGTTTAATAAGTCACAGCTGCAAAATACTAACGCGAATTCTTTACAGACGAATGGAAAAGCTGGTAGAAGCCAACCTCGGCGAAGATCAGTTTGGATTCCGCAGAAATATTGGAACACGTGATGCAATACTGACCCTACAACTTATCTTAGAAGCTAGACTAAGGAAAGGCAAACCTACATTTCTAGCATTTGTAGACTTAGAGAAAGCTTTTGACAATGTTGACTGGAATACTCTCTTTCAAATTGTAAAGGTGGCAGGGGTAAAATACAGGGAGCGAAAGGCTGTTTACAATTTGTACAGAAACCAGATGGCAGTTATAAGAGACGAGGGACATGAAAGGGAAGCAGTGGTTGGGAAGGTAGTGAGACAGGGTTGTAGCCTCTCCCCGATGTTATTCAATCTGTATATTGAGCAAGCAGTAAAGGAAACAAAAGAAAAATTCGGAGTAGGTATTAAAGTCCATGGAGAAGAAATAAAAACGTTGAGGTTCGCCGATGACATTGTAATTCTGTCAGAGACAGCAAAAGGACTTGGAAGAGCAGTTGAACGGAATGGACAGTGTCTTGAAAGGAGGATATAAGATGAACATCAACAAAAGAAAAACGAGGATAATGGAATGTAGTCGAATTAAGTCTGGTGATGCTGAGGGAATTAGATTTGGAAATGAGACACTTAAAGTAGTAAAGGAGTTTTGCTATTTGGGAGCAAAATAACTGATGATGGTCGAAGTAGAGAGGATATAAAATGTAGACTGGCAATGGCAAGAAAAGCGTTTCTGAATTTGTTAACATCGCGTATAGATTTAAGTGTCAGAAAGTCGTTTCTGAATGTATTTGTATGGAGTGTAGCCACGTATGGAAGTGAAACATGGACGACAAATAGTTTGGACAAGAAGATAATAGAAGCTTTCGAAATGTGGTGCTACAGAAGAATGCTGAAGATTAGATGGGTAGATCACATAACTAATGAGGAGGTATTGAATAGAATTGGGGAGAAGAGGAGTTTGTGGCACAACTTGACAAGAGGAAGGGACCGGTTGGTGGGACATGATCTGAGGCATCAAGGGATCACAAATTTAGCATTGGAGGGAAGCGTGGGGGGTTAAAATCGTAGAGGGAGACTAAGAGATGAATAAACTAAGCAGATTCAGAAGGATGCAGGTTGCAGTAAGTACTGGGAGATGAAGAAGCTTGCACAGGATAGAGTAGCATGGATAGCTGCATCAAACCAGTCTCAGGACTGAAGACAACAACAACAACAACAACAACAACATAATATTACAAATAAATGAAAAATACACAATATCTTTACATCGTCGCAAATGAAATATTGTTGTAAAGTTATGTTCCAAAACATAACTGTCGGATTCAATCTTCCTCACCTTACATAGAAACGCATTTCTCTACACTGTACATCTAGCGACTGAGAATAATGTAGGTAACATCTTCCGGCCAGCTACTGTCACAGCCATACTTTTTTTTTCTTTTTCATCAGTCTCGTCTTCATTTGGCTGCCCCTTACACTAACCACACAGTAGTGGAATCGACCTAAGGCAGCGTTCTACCAAAGTAATAGTACAATAGCTATAGCATACTGTATCGAATTTATTATGAAAGTAGTAAATACATGTAAGACAAACAATCATGACGGAATCACATAGTTTCTTTCATAACATGAGTATCAAAATAAGGCGTTTGCGTTTCCTTGGTGGAAACTGATGTATAGGCACTCACTGTCCTGTTGTGTTATAGCATTGTTAGTATTTTGTCCAATCTCCGTTCTCCCTAAGCACCTTAAAAATTCTCTTCTGAATTGATTTTGTTAAAGTTTGTAGTTATTGCGGTGGAGTTGTCTTCCATTCTTCTCGTATCGCAATTTTCAGCTCACTTACGGCCTCATATTGCCTTCCATTGCGATAAACACCCCTTGCAAGTATGCTCCAAAAGTTTTCCATGGGGTTCAGATCCGGGCTATGTGCTGACCACGGAAAGACATTCATATCTGTATCTTCAAACAACTTTTTGGTTGTGCCGGCCGGAGTTGCCGAGCGGTTCTAGGCGCTACAGTCTGGAACCGCGCGACCGCTACTGTCGCAGGTTCGAATCCCGCCTCAGGCATGGATGTGTGTGATGTCCTTAGCTTAGTTAGTTTCAAGTAGTTCTAAGTTCTAGGGGACTGATGACCTCAGAGGTTAAGTCCCGTAGTGCTCCGAGCCATTTGAACTTTTTGGTTGTAGCAGAAACATGCGCAGATGCATTATCTTTTTGAGACTTTAGCTTCCTAGGCCCTCATTCTAGATAGTTCTATCTCAGTGTACATGCTAGCGTTCAGTATAGTGTAAAGCCAAGCAGTGCGTGATTTGCCTTTAGCGTAGAATAATGCCCAAATCATAATACTTCTACCACCAAAATTTCTGCTCATTCATACCGGCTTCTCTCGTCTCAGTCCATGCCAGTAATACTGATATCCAACAGGCCCATCTAAATTAAACTTCTTCTCATCACTGAAGACCCCTTTATTCCATTCTGAAGCCCATGACATACGTTTTTCAGCAGACACTTATCTAGTCTGTTTATGTTTGTGTGTTGGAGCAAGCTTCTGTAGTTGTTTCTTGAGTGCAAGAAGTTTCTCGTTCGACAAAATTTTTCGTACACGTCTGAGCGTTACTGACAACAATAAATTAGCCGTAAGTTTAGAAGAATAATGAATTGAGGCACTTGCTTTAGGCAAAAGGAACCGTTTCGATGCCTTAAATAGTTTATGTAACCCATATTCTACGTTCTGTCCATGTCATGCGCCTAGTCTAACGAAATTATCAATCACTGTACTTGAACGGTTCAGCTTCCTGGCGATGTGACGATTCGAGAGTGCTATTTCCTTGTAAACACTAATTTTTGCGTTTTCACCTCACGATAACTGTTTTCCGAGTGGCACTTCAAATGGTTCTAAGCACTATGGGACTTAAAATTTGAGGTCATCAGTCCCCTAGACTTAGAACTACTTAAACTAAACTAACCTAAGGACATCACACACATCCATGCGCGAGGCAGGATTCGAACCTGTGGCCGCAGCAGTGACGCGGTTCCGGATTGAAGGGCCTAGAACCGCTCGGCCACTGCAACCAGCCCGAGTGACACTGTCACACTCGTGTTTTACGTACACGATACTCACCTTCACTAATGGCGTCTGTTTCCTATCTGCAGCGAAGGCACATACGCGTGCACATACGCGACACAGAGCCGACTGCCTTTGTACTTTCGTAAAGAGTTCCACCCTCTGCCACCTGGACCGTTGATGTCTTGTTCTATGGTGTACTACTGACACCAGTTGCGATAGCATTTGACTTCATCTCTCCGTATACTGGATCTTACACTACTGCCCACAAACCGTCACAGCTATTCCAGCCGACTGTTATTTTTCCTGTAAAAATCCGTGCCTTTATACTGATTTCCTCAACTGTGTGACACCAATAAGTGATACTCAAGGGAAGGCTCTTTTCCTTAGAACCTTTTTCTATTGATTCTACTTTTTCCTGGATTGCGGAAGTAGCTATCTTCATTTTATCTTCTTCCTCCATCAGCTCAGAACGAGTTTGTGGAATTCCTTTTTCAAGATTTTCTTTCCTTTCTTTGCTGAGGGTCTTTGTTTTGATCGTTACTATCTCATCTACTTCGCATACCTGTCAAATTAAGCTGATATCAGTCGTTTGAATGCGCGCCCATTAGACTCTTTTCTAGCTGACTCGACTTCCTTACCTTCTATCTCGGTTTCACTTCGATATTCGTTCTAATAACAACAAAATCTTTCTTCACAGACTCTAAGCCTGTATTCATAGATCCCGCCATTTCTTCAATCAAAGTCTTGTTGTCCGCTTGTATTTGTGTTTGCCAACATCCATATTTTAAATATGCGAACGTTCCTGGTCTCCTGTTTGCCTTTAAAAATACTGTATTACCTTGCATGGCTCCTAGTACTTGTTGCAGTATCGAGTATGAACATCGCCGGCCGATGTGGCCGAGCGGTTCTGGGCTCTTTAGTGTGGAACCGCGCAACCGCTACGGTCGCTGGATCGAATCCTGCCTCGGGCATGGATGTGTATGATGTCCTTAGGTTAGTCAGGTTTAAGTAGTTCTAGGTTCTAGGGGACTGATGACCTCAGATATTAAGACCCATAGTGCTCAGAGACATTTGAACCATTTTTTTGAGTGTGAACATCCAGTTACCTCAGTCTGACTTTCGTCTAAATAATCTTCTTCATATTAACTTCTCCTGTACCCTCGGTCTCTTGTTCTTCATCTCCCCTGTCTCCCCCCCCCCCTCCTCGTATTCTTTCGTATCCATTTTGAATTTTTATAGGGTGTTTATTCCAAAGATTTTGATTTTACAGATAATGTTCCTAACTTTTAAACCGTCTTGTCACGTACATCGCCACTTGTGACAGGCCCCCAAAATAGCTCTTGCTATCTGACTTCATTATTTTGTTTACCGCTAGTTATGCTAGTGTTCCCTCACCACATCCATCGAAACTTTTTTTTTTTTTTTTAACGACTCCTGTTAAGGTCGGCGGAATACGAATAATAATCCTGTCAGCTTCCATGACTGATTTAGTTCTTTGTTCAGTCTGATACATTCATTTGGAAACGCCCCCTATCGCCTTACCTTGCTTCCGCACTCCACTCTACTGCATCCAGCAATACACGGCACAAACAGACACGTCTCGTTTGCTATGGGCTGCAGTAATCGAAATGCCAACCGGCCGCCCCTTGTCGCGTCCCGCAGGGTTATAAAACGTACAAAAGAAAGCAGCTACGCCCCTGCAGGCTACTACTCGGTCAGGCAGCCGAAACTCTTGACTTTCCCACAGCAGCAACCCGCTACACTCCCAGCCACAGCTGCTCTTCGCTACGTAACGTTTCACGAAGAATCACCTCTAACTTTCTTTTTAATTGTTGACCTTCGGTATGTGCGACTTCAGTCAGCTCAACACCGGAAATATGATTCTAGATTTTGTCTTGTCAATGCAGGGTATACATTACTTTCAAGTCGTAGCTTACCAAGCAGCCTCCAAACATTGTTAGCGTCCACCAAGTATGAAATATTGTACGCGTCCGTCAACAGCGCCACCATCCAGATAAAGCTCCATGAAGTGCTAATCTAAGGCTCTTGAAAATTAGGACCCCAAGAGAAGATCAAAGCACAATTAAGTGACTACATTCCCAGCGCTCAGTCGATAAATGTATGTCATTATGTTCCTCCTATGTGTATATGCCTGAATACTGGTGTACTTATACGGATGGCTGTAATACCGAAATCTGGTTATTGCTTACTGTCCTCTCTTTCTGTCTAGATGATACTTGTAGACCTGCACAAATATTCAGTTATCTATCCTCACATTTTGAAGGAATTCTTACAGGACATACAGAAGTAGACTTTACTGTTAATTTTGCCCGCATCTCGTGGTCGTGTGGTAGCGTTCTCGCTTCCCACGCCCGGGTTCCCGGGTTCGATTCCCGGCGGGGTCAGGGATTTTCTCTGCCTCGTGATGGCTGGGTGTTGTGTGCTGTCCTTAGGTTAGTTAGGTTTAAGTAGTTCTAAGTTCTAGGGGACTTATGACCACAGCAGTTGAGTCCCATAGTGCTCAGAGCCATTTGAACCATTTTTGTTAATTTTGATTTTCTCACAAAACAACAAAAACAATTGTCAACCATACATTTACATCGCTGATGGCAGCTATTAGATGATGACCCAGCAAGCCTATGCAGTTGCTGTTTGCTCCTCAGTACAGTAGTTACGTCGTATCAGACTGTGGACGGTTTTACAGATGGGACTCTTCCCTTTATAACATAAATGTCACGAGCCGATTTCTCTCCCGTTTCTGGCCGAAACCTTCGAACCCGGCTGTTGAATAATCTCACTGATGATGGCAGCTGGTGAAGACGTGCTGGACTACGTTGGCGGATGCCGAGGTGAGTTTCGGCAACCCGCTGAAGTGTCCACCACCACACCGGGTAGCCGGCCTTCCACCGTGACACCTTCACTGTCGACCTTCTAACTGCATCGACCTCGGTCATCAGCAGGGAACGCAGCTTCTCTTCCTCCATGCCATCCGCCACCAAGAAAAGCTCCCATTGTTCAGTTTTCGGCCTCCTTGTTACTTGAACAGTTTTGACCCTCACCTGCTTCAGAAAGTTATGTACATTCCTATTTAAAATACTTGATTAATATCTACCCTTTTCATCCTTTTCGATCTTAAATTTAACTTTGTAGGTACTGATTATTTACTACAGAAACGTTCCGATTCAATTTCCCTACCTTCCTCTCGACCAATGGCAGGCTCCTTGCTTGTTGCCGGGGACAATCGCCCCTCCGTGTCTTGATTCACATTGCAAAAGATACTAGAGCCTCCATCTTTGGCCTCTTGATGCTTTATTGTACATTAGTAAATTTTACTAAAGAAATTACTTTAGCCAAGTTTTGTGACCTTTACGCACTCAGGATAGAATCTGACAGGTTGCTTGGTATTGTCCCTCAGTCTGAGAATCATGTCAGGTAGAATTTGTAAAGGAGGTGCAAAAAATCCAAAGAATGGCAGCACGTTCCCTCACGGGTTGGTTTAGCAAGCGTGATAGCTTCACCGCTATGCTCATCTACTTCCAGGGGAAGACATGAAAAGAGGCCTTATATACTACGAAAATACGGATATTGTTCGGTCGCAGAAGAGTCGAACAATTTCCCCAGACGTACTGGGTGTCATAATTAAATTGACGGTGTACCGAGTGCTGCAATGTGGACTGTATACGTTGCAGGATGCGGAAATAGCGTAAGTATGTTCATTAATCGGTGCACTCATGGAGGATGCAGAAAAAAATAATAGTTCCACTTTCTACCAGAAAGTGAAAATATGGCACTGTAAGCAATCATTTTGTGGTGTGCGTGCTGAACAAAAGGAGAAACGATCAAACACATGATAACGGTGGTTCTGGTACGTTTATGGTCACACGTTGCAACATGTTTTCAATGTGGTCTCCCGTCTCAACAACATGCCGCATCCTTAACACGACATGGTTGGCAGTTGCCTCACCAAATCCGATGTAATCAGAGTGATATGTCGTCCTGTGCTATCGTTCAGATGAGGAGGAGTCCGGATATATCTCTGACTGACAAGATCATTCAGATATCTCCGCAACCAGAAGTCACATAGATTTAGGTCGAGTGATCTGGAAGGCAAAACATCTTGAAATTTCGTATAGATGATGCGGTCGTTACCGAAGGTTTCTAAAAGCAAATTTTTCACCTGGCAAGGTGTCGTCCAATCATGCATGAAAATAGCGATGTGGACGCAGTTGCATTCTTGCAAAGCTGAAATCACATATTGCTCAAGGAGGTCATAATAGCGTGCAGATGGCACTGTACACGTGACAGACACGTGAGGTATCATCTACTCCAAGAAAAACAGTCCGAGAATTGAAGGATTGAAGGAGCTTGTGAAGCCACGCCCCACAGTCACGTAAGCTGAGTCCAGGAGATTTCCCTGCAAAACATGTGGCGTAGTAGAACCCAACACGCGACAGTTCTGTACATATATGGCACCGTGCAGAGTAAAATGTGAATTGTCCATCCAAAAAATATCCCCAGGCCTCATATCATCCATTTCCACGCGTACCAAAAACCGAAGGGCAAAGTCACAGCGTTGTAGCCTATCTTGACGCTTCTTTTGGTGCACATTCTGAATCAGTGTTAAACGAGCCGCAAAATCTTTTGAATTGCTGGCCAGAGGAGAGACTATTCCCATGACACATTTCAGGAAGTGGTTGCAGAATTTGAGGCATGTGCTGAACGGTCACCTATAACTACAGCAACTTTAGCGACAACTGCTAAGAGAATAGGCCACTTCCTCTCCGTAGTGTACCACGTAATTCACATGTTTCTTCATATTTCTTCGCCATATTGTTTATCCAGTTTATTGACATGGGGCCTCTTCGCGACGGTTTCTCTCGGTAATGTTCCTCCAATGCAGCGTTGATATTGCTGGCGTTCTGATAACACAACTTCACTAGCAGTGCACAGTCTTTCTTATCGATAGACATTGCTTTTCGTACAGAAAACTTCAACCTTCTTAACTCTTTATACCAAGAGTCATTTAAGAGAGATCGGCATCCGTCGCCAGGCGACAAAACAGTATACTGACGTCAAAAGAGGGAAAATTTCACTTTCTGACTGCTTACAGCACCGTGTATTCAAATGGTGGTAGAAAGTGGAACTATTATATTTTTCAGGACACTCCACGAGCGCACCGATTAATGAAGACACCTGTGATGTATACTGCCCGCAATGCACCACTCTAACACTGTGAGTTTAATTGTAACCATCCGGTATGTGAAGGTCTTGACCATTATCTGTGGCAAGGGAAAAGTTGGTTGTTTTGAGAAACTGAACAGTCAAGTTACCATTGATTTACGATTCTTTACTTCCTCAGCGAGTTAACTAAGCATTACTGTAAAACCCCTCAAAAATACAATTTTAAAACGACTATGTTGTTTCAGTTTATGATACTAAGATTTGTGTTATAAGTTTTGAAATAATGAAGTGTTACAACCTGAAAAAGTAATCTAAGATACTAAGGAAGTCCCTTAGCACTTCTGCCCTCACACTGTCACGTGCGTAAATTCACTTAAATAATGGTAATGGACACTACTTAATATTATTTACTTGCCTAAAGAATTATTCACATTTACCTGGTCAGAGACAACTTATGAAGTGCATTAGCTTCAAATGGCTCTAAGAACTATGGGACTTAACATCTGAGGTCATCAATCCCCTAGACTTAGAACTACTTAAACCTAACTAACCTAAGGACATCATACACATGCACGCCCGAGGCAGGATTCGAACCTGCGACCGTAGCAGCTGCGCGCTTCCGGACGGAAGCTCCTAGAACCGCTCGGCCACAGCGGCCGGCAGTGCATTAGCTTTGAGGAACATAGTTCTTGCTATCTGAATCGTAGTTATCCAGGTGATCCTTGGATTTGTACAAATCGTCCTAAGAAGCGGTTCCTGGAACGAGCAGTGCAAACGTCATTGCTAATAGAAGCCGCGGTTTTGGTACTCACCGCTGTTCACATGTATATATCCTGAAAAATTTGAAATTAGTGAGAATCTGAAATTAGAGACAGTGCTGCAGTTTGTCGGTTTATTGTGGAACCATCAGCTAATATGAATAACACACTTCATGTACCCTGTTTTACATCCAATAACTGCGTTTCTCAAAGAAAAACGGCACCACGATGGAGTTTTGTAAACTGGTTACTAACTGATATTCATAGAGCTGTCGGCATAACATGTAAAAATGTAAACTTTCGCGGCTGATGACTGAATGTTGAGGTTGCTGCGCAGTTTCACCGTGCAGTTGGCAAGGGTAGTAAACAGAGGACATGTCGATACCAGGACGTAAAGCCTTTGCGAATTTCACTTCGTGCATTCAGCTGGGCAGCAACTATGCCCCGCAGACAGACGCGTCAACAGTATATGCATATGTCAGAATTTGAAAGAAGACGTGTAAATGGCTTTAAAGAAGCCGGTTGGAGCATTCGGCAGACGTAAAAGAGGCACTCACAGCCACGGGTTCATCATTATCATCGATCCGACGTACAATGGATGCTCCAGCGACCACTCAGAGCTTCCAAGATGGCCGCCGAGTAAGTGACGCCAGAAACCATTTCCAGAAAGTTAAGTGATTTAGACAGGAATATAATTTAGTTTAACGCTGACAACAAATTAAATACGTGCATTAGTGTATCTTTTAGTCTTGCCGTTAAAGGTTTGACTTTTATTTGCGTATTTTTTCAGAAAACACGAAAAGATCGTAACTTCGCGAAGTCGTGCTTAGGCTTAAATTTTGTAAACGTGTTTGTTTCTTGTTTCAAGGTAATTTAACTAGTTTCTCGGTAACAAATAAGTAAACTACCGTAAATAGCGTATAACCTCATTGTTTTAATACAGATTTCAGAAAAACAGCGTAACTTTATATCAGAAACTTGCCTATATACATTTGTTTATAGGCTTATTCTCGTAACGTTTTTGGAGAATCAAAGTTAAAGTATCTCGTTTAATTGCCCTTTTTTCATTCCATCGAGTGAAATATATAATAAATAGCGTATACCTTCGTTGTTTTAATACAGATCTCAGAAAACCAGCGGAATTTTTAATCAGAAACTTGCTTATATACATTTGTGAATAGGCTTAATTCTTGTAACGTCTTTTTTGATTTTCGGTAATTTAATTTATTTATTCTAGCTAAAGTATTATTTTTGCCATGAGTGAGAAGTGCCTGACTTGCCGTAGAATTGTTAGTTCCGGGGTTTGGTGTGATGGATGCAGTAGTTTTTTTCACTGGGGGGACTGCAGTGGCGTGGGTGTTGGGAAAGTGGATCAGGCTCATCAGTGGTTATGTAGGATTTGCAGCAGAGATAGGAAGATAGTGGAACAGGAGGGGAAAATTGCTGCCCTTCAGGCTGAGCTAGATCAGGCTAGGGAAGATCTGGACAGGTTAAGGAGGGAGAAGGGCAAAGAGAGGTGGGAAGTGGCAACAGGTAGCAGAAGGAACAGGCCTAGAACTAAGTCTGACAGTTTTGTGGTGAATGTCAAAAATAAGTTTGACCTGTTGCTTCAGTTAGAAACTGATAAGCCTCAAGCAGAGGTAGGTGTAGACAGGACACAACAAACTTTCAATAGGAAATTGAAAAAGAATGTAGGAAAGTCATCGAAAAGGAAGAAAGTTTTGTTGTTAGGCAGTTCTCATGCCAGAGGTGTAGGCCAACTTCTGCAGGAGGAATTAGGACCAGAATACCAGGTCACAAATTTTTTCAAACCAAGTGCTAGTCTGGATCAGGTGACAGAGGATTTAGGTTCACTCTGTAAAGGATTTACCAGGGAAGACACCGTGGTTATTGTGGGAGGGCCAGGGAACAGCATCGACAGAGATCCTGGGTACAGTATAGAGTGTGACCTGGTAAAGATTGCGTCGGCATCGAGACACACCAATGTTGAATTTGTATCTGTCCTGAGACGCCATGACCGGCCTCATTTGAACTCTTCTGTTGGGAGAGTTAATTTGGAGTTGGAACGGCTGCTTGTGTCGGGTGCGGGGGCTCATATTGGCGTGGTTCCTGTTGATTATCTCAGTAGGTGGGACTATACCAGGCACGGCCTACATCTCAACAGGAAAGGGAAGGGGAAATTGGCTGGGGTAATAGCAGGAAATTTAAGGGGGGGAGGCACTGCCATGAATGGTAAAATACCAGTGGTTACAGGTGTTGGAGCAGCACCTTTTTTAGGATAGGTAACACAGAAAGATGTCAAGTTCTACGAGAGGTCAGGATTGAAACAAATCTTCAGTTTAGGAAAGAAATTCAACAGCACAATTCTAGCACATTGGATCACCAATCACAGCTATCAATTGTAAATTTTCATCAATCACCAGAAATTTTATCTCCACCAAGTTGTATCTCAGTCCTAGGTAATTGCATTGATGAACTAAAGTCACCCAACCCAACTGACATAATCTGCCTCTCTGAACAACATGTGACCACTGGTATAGGAACTAGGCCTAAGCACAATGAGAAACTCAGACAGGAGAGTACTGCAAATGTCAGAATAAGGAAAGGTTCTCATAAAAGTATAATTAAAAATAATGTAAGTATATTTCATCAAAATATTGGGAGTTTGAAGAATAAAGTAGATGAGCTTCTGGTTTGTTTGGAAGATTTAGAAGCTGAGAATGAAATAGATATACTATGCCTGTCTGAGCATCACATTGTTACTGATATGGGTAAGGTAAATGTAAGTGGTTATAAGCTCTCTGCACATGTAATGAGAGAAAATATGGAGAAAGGAGGAGTTGCCATATATGTCAAAAGTTATCATTGTGCAAAAAGTATAGAAACAAAAAAGTTTTGTGTAGAGAAACATATAGAAGCATGTGCCTGTGAGCTTAAATTAAATAAAGGCACATTTATAATTGTAACTGTATATAGGTCCCCATCAGGAAATTTTCATCTATTTCTGAAAAATTTGGACTCCTTGTTGTGCTATCTGTCAGACAGGGGGAAGCAAATTATTATTTGTGGGGACTTCAATGTAGATTCTCTGAAAGAGGGTAATAGGAAAAATGACCTTGAAGTATTACTCGGTTCTTTCAATTTGACACCCGTTATTGATTTTCCTACTCGGGTGATAAAGGATAGCAGCTCACTAATAGATAACTTCTTTATAGACCAAGATAAGTTTAACCAGATAAATGCTCAGCCTGTTGAGAATGGTCTTTCTGATCATGGTGCACAGCTAGTTACAATATATGACATAGCTCCATTCAGCAATACTAAACAGTCCTCCAAAGTAGTACGTTCAGTCAACAATTTAACAATTGCAAATTTCAGGGAAAGCCTACAGCAGTTAGACTGGGATGAGGTGTACCGTGAACCTGATGCCAATTTAAAATACAATTTATTTCATGACATTTTTGTAAATGCATTTGAAAACTGCTTCCCCAAGAAAATAGTTAAATATACTCGTAAGAAACCTTGTAACAAACCATGGCTTACTAAGGGTACAAAAATATCTTGTAACCGGAAAAGGGAAATGTATCTGACAGCAAGAAAGAGTAGTGTCCCAGAAACTATCAAAAATTATAAAAACTACTGTGTTATATTAAGAAAAGTTATTAAAAAATCCAGGAGTATGTGTATCATGTCTGAAATCAGCAACTCTGATAATAAAATTAAAACAATTTGGAATATTATTAAAAGAGAAACAGGTCAACCAAGAGCAGAGGAAGACAGTATTACCATCAAATTGAATGAAAACTTTACGAACAAAAAGTCAGAATTGAAAATATTTTTAATAATCATTTTCTAAATGTTGTGGATATAGTAGGATCCAGGTGTTCATTAGAAGATGCTAGGCTGTTAATGGAAGAGGCCATACCTATGCAATTTGATGCAATTGAAATCTCACCCACTTCTCCCTCTGAAATTAGGAAAATAATAAACTTGCTTAAAAGCAAAAACTCACATGGAATTGATGGCATTTCCAGCAAAATACTAAAAGCTTGTTCTCAACAGATAAGTAAGATTCTCAGCCACCTGTGTAATAGCTCTCTGGAACAGGGCATTTTCCCTGATAGACTGAAATATGCTATTGTTATACCTTTGCATAAAAAGGAGGATAGATCTGATGTCAACAATTACCGTCCAATCTCCCTTCTAACAGCTTTATCCAAAATTTTTGAGAAAGTAATGTATTCAAGAGTAGCTTCACATATCTGTAAAAATGAAGTACTAACAAAATGTCAGTTTGGTTTCCAGAAAGGTTTTTCAACAGAAAATGCCATATATGCTTTCACCAGTCAAATTTTGAATGATCTGAATAACCGAACACCACCCATTGGGATTTTTTGCGATCTCTCAAAGGCTTTTGATTGTGTAAATCATGAAATTCTGCTAGACAAGCTCAAGTATTGTGGCATGAGTGGGACAGTTGTAAGTAGGCTGTTTATGTTTTCTTTATATAAGTAGGCTGTTTAGGTTTTTTCATTGGTAACGCCACCTCTGTATGAAAATCACTGGCTGTGCTGTGGGCAGTCTGTGTCTGCTTTGCATTGTTGTAATACTCGCCATTGTAGTGTTGGGCTATGTAAGTAAGCTGTTTATGTTTTCTTTATGTAAGTAGGCTGTTTAGGTTTTTTCATTGGTAACGCCACCTCTGTATGAAAATCACTGGCTGTGCTGTGGGCAGTCTGTGTCTGCTTTGCATTGTTGTAATACTCGCCATTGTAGTGTTGGGCAGCGGCAGCTGGCTGTGAACAGCGCGTAGCATTGCGCAGTTGGAGGTGAGCCGCCAGCAGTGGTGGATGTGGGGAGAGAGATGGCGGAGTTTTGAAATTTGTCATGAACTGCTATATTTATATATGATGATATCAAGGTAAGTACATTGTTTGTTCTCTATTAATATCTTTCATTTGCTAACTATCCCTATCAGTAGTTAGTGCCTTCCATAGTTTGAATCTTTTATTTAGCTGGCAGTAGTGGCGCTTGCTGTATTGCAGTAGCTGGAGCAGCGAAGATTTTTGTGAGGTAAGTGATTTGTGAAAGGTATAGTTTAATGTTAGTCAGGGCCATTCTTTTGTAGGGAATTTTGAAAGTCAGATTGCGTTGCGCTAACAAAGTATTGTGTGTCAGGTTAAGCACAGTCTCGTGTAGAATTGTTGAAAGGGGACGTTTCACAGTGCACAAATGGTTTAATTCGTACCTAACTGGAAGAGTGCAGAAAGTTGAAATAAGTAGTTCTCGTAACATGCAAAGATCAGCACATTCCTCAAACTGGGGAACTATCAAGAATGGGGTTCCACAAGGGTCAGTCTTGGATCCTTTGTTGTTCTTATTATATATTAATGACTTGCCATTCTATATTCATGAAGAGGCAAAGTTAGTTCTCTTTGCTGATGATACAAGTATAGTAATCACACCTGAGAAACAAGAATTAACTGATGAAATTGTCAATACTGTCTTTCAGAAAATTACTAAGTGGTTCCTTGTAAACGGACTCTCACTGAATTTTGATAAGACGCAGTACATACAGTTCTGTACAGTGAATGGTATGACGCCATTAATAAATATAGACCTTAATCAGAAGCATATAGCTAAGGTAGAATATTCCAAATTTTTAGGTATGTCCATTGATGAGAGATTAAATTGGAAGAAACACATTGATGATCTGCTGAAACGTTTAAGTTCAGCTACTTATGCAATAAGGGTCATTGCAAATTTTGGTGATAAACATCTTAGTAAATTAGCTTACTACGCCTATTTTCACTCATTGCTTTCATATGGCATCATATTTTGGGGTAATTCATCACTGAGGAATAAAGTATTTATTGCACAAAAGCGTGTAATCAGAATAATAGCTGGAGTCCACCCAAGATCATCCTGCAGACATTTATTTAAGGATCTAGGGATATTCACAGTAGCTTCTCAGTATATATACTCTCTTATGAAATTTGTTATTAACAACCAAACCCAATTCAAAAGTAATAGCAGTGTGCATAACTACAATACTAGGAGAAAGGACGATCTTCACTATTCAAGATTAAATCTAACTTTGGCACAGAAAGGGGTGAATTATACCGGCACTAAAGTCTTTGGTCACTTACCAAATAGTATCAAAAGTCTGACAGATAACCAACAAGTATTTAAGAAGAAATTAAAAGAATTTCTGAATGACAACTCCTTCTACTCCATAGAGGAATTTTTAGATATAAATTAAGAAAAAAAAATATTGAAAAAAAATAAAAAATAAAGAAAAACAAAAAACACAAAAAAATAAAGTTGTTATATTAACTTAAGTATGTTGTTAAATTAACCTAATTATGTCATGTATTGGAAAATTCGACTCGTTCCACATCATTACGAAATATCGTATTCATGATCCATGGAACTAGTATTAATCTAATCTAATCTAATCTAATCAACAGACAACTCACAGAAAGGGGAGTGACCTCATGTCGCCTGTTGCGTCGACTACCATCCACCTCTGTCACCAGCAGGTTCGTTTGCAGTGGTGTCGGCCTCATTCGGCCTGCAATCTCATTGACGGGAGTAGAGCTGTCTCTGGTGATGAGTCCCACTTCGAACTGTGGCCCGATGACCAGCGGAGTCGCGTCTGGAGACGTCCCAGACAGTGATGAGATATCAAACAACTGTCGCCCACCATACGGCCCAACAACCCAGAGTAGTGGTCTGGGGCGCTCTTCCATTTCATAGCAAGACCGTTTCGTTGCGATCCGCGGCACCCTCATAGCACATCGGAACGTCGACGATATTCTGCGCCACGTTTTGTTGTCATTCATGACAAGCCATCCTGGGATTACATTTCAGCGAGATAATAACCGCAGGCACACGGCAAGAGTCTCTACTGCTTGTCCTTGTGCTTGCCAAACACTGCCTTGGACTTGAGATCTCTCCCCAAATGAGAACTTTTGGAGTATAACGGCCAGCGCCGTCCAACCAGCTCGGAATTTTGATGATTTAATGCGTCAGTTGGACAGTATTTGGCACGATAACCGTTAGGAGGGCATCCAACAACTCTGTCAAACAGTCCCAAGTCGAATAACTACTTGCCTAAAGACTAGAGGTGGACCATCGCGTTACTGACTTGCTCTGTTTGCGAAGCTCTTTCCCTAGAGGAAATCATCCAATTTTTCTGAAACTGTAATCTGTACATGTACATCACGTCTACCTATTTCCGTCCCATTCGGTTAATACTTTTTTTTTCTTAGAGTGTACTCTAATAAATGATCACGAAAGGAAAATATAGAGAGATCATGTGGATGTTGACTATCTGTTGACCTTCCTCGCGCACCACTCGCGAATGGGACACGAAAAGGAATGAAGCGGCAGGAGCGCAAAGTGTACCCTCCGACATGCATCGTGTGGTGGATTTTGGAGTAAACATATAAACTGTCTCTGCTAGGCAGCTTGTAAACTAAGGGCGTCATGTGACTTCACGCTGTCGCGTCACACAACCATATAATACGCACCCCAGATACTAACTGAAAAGTTCTTAAGAAGCATCAGTGTTTACGCTAGATTAAATACATAAACAGACTTTCTGTGCTCCTGAAATGAATACGGCCCACTTTACACACGTGTTCCTAAGTCGCACCCTAGGTACTAACTCTCCTGTACAACTGCTACAAACACAGAGTGGATTTAATTGGTTCAAATGGCTCTGAGCACTATGGGACTTAACTGCTGAGGTCATCAGTCCCCTAGAACTTAGAACTACTTAAACCTAACTAACATAAACACATCACACACGCCCATGCCCGAGGCAGCATTCGAACCTGCGAGCATAGCAGTCACGCGGTTCCGGACTGAAGCGCCTAGAACCGCAAGGCCACGGCGGCCGGCTGGGTTTAATTAAAATGATAACTAAAATAAAACTTGTTAAAGTTCTTGTGTAACTCATCTTTAAGAAAATAAAGCCTCACATTGCTCAAAAACGTGCTCATCTTGTAGACATCTCTTTAAGGAGTTGGGCATTCTGGCTACTGTTTCGCAATATATTTATTCCCTCAGGAAATGCACTGTAAGTAATCCAATACAGTTCAAAAGTAACAAAGATATACATAATTCCAATACCAGAAGAAAAATGACATTCATTACTCCACATTGAGGTTGTCTGTAGCACAAAGAAGCGTGCGCAATGCCGAAACTAATATTTTTGATAACTTACCCAGTGATATATAATGTCTGACCGACTTCAAAGTAAACGTTGAAGACAAATTGAAAAATATCTCCTTGACAACTCCTTGTTTTTCGTAGAAGAATTTCTATTATTTTAACGTGTAAAAGTGTTGGGAAGGAATTACTATCTCACATCTGTATATTTAACGATAATAATGATAATAATCCAGAATTAGATTTTCACTCATTATAATAATAGTAATAATAACATACACTGAAGCGCCAAAGAAACTAGAACAGGCATGCGTATTCAAATACAGAGATATGTAAACAGACAGAATACAGCCGCTGCGGTCGGCAACGAATAAAAAAAAGAAAAAATGGTTGAAATGGCTCTGAGCACTATGGGACTTAACATGTGAGGTCATCAGTCCCCTAGAACTTAGAGCTACTAAAACCTGGCTAACCTAAGAACACCACACACATACATGCCCGAGTCAGGATTCGAACCTGCTACCGTAGCAGCAGCCCCGTTCCAGACTGTAGCGCTTAAAACCGCTCGGTCACACAGGCCGGCGGCAACAAATATTTAAGACAACAAGTCTCTGGCGCAGTTGTTAGATCGGTTACCGCTGTTACAATGGCAGGTTATCAAGATTTAACGGTGGCCGTGCGGTTCTAGGCGCTGTAGTCCGGAACCGCGGGACTGCTACGGTCGCAGGTTCGAATCCTGCCTCGGGCATGGATGTGTGTGATGTCCTTAGGTTAGTTAGGTTTAAGTAGTTCTAAGTTCTAGGGGACTGATGACCTAAGATGTTAAGTCCCATAGTGCTCAGAGCCATCAAGATTTAAGTGAGTTTGAACGTGGTGCTATAATCGGCCCACGAGCGATGGAGCACGGCATCTGCGGGGTAGCGATCCCGTGGGGATTTTCCCGTACGACGATTTCATGAGTGTACCGTGAATATCAGTAATCCGGTAAAACATCAAATCTCCGACATCGCTGCGGCCGCAAAAAGATCCTGTAAGAACGGGACCACCAACGACTGAAGATAATCGTTCAACCCCTCCGAAAATTGCTGCAGATTTCAATACTGGCCATCAAAAAGTCTCAGCGTGCGAACTATTTAACGAAACATCATCGACATGGGCTTTCAGAGCCGAAGGCCCACTCGTGTACCCCTAATGACTGCACGACACAAAGCCTTACGCCTCTCCTGGGCCCTTAAACTTCGACATTGGACTGTTGATGTCTGGAAACATTTTAACTGGTCGGACGAGTCTCATTTCAAATTGTATCGGGCGGATAGACGTATACTGGTATGGAGACAGTCTCATGAATCCATGGAGCCTGCATGTCTGCAGGGGACTGTTAAAGCTGATGGAGGCTCTGTGATGGTGTGGGGAGTGTGCAGTTCGAGTGATATGGGCCCTGATACGTCTACATACGACTCTGACAGGTGACAGATACGTAAGCATCCTGTCTGATCACCTGCATCCATTCATGTCCATTGTGCTTTCCGACGAATTTGGACTTCACCAGGACAATGCGGCATCCCACAAGTCCAAAATTGCTACAGAGTATGTCCAAGAACACTCTTCTGAGATTAAACACTTCCACTGCCCACCAAACTCCCCAGACATGAACGTTAATGAGCATATCTGGGATGCTGTTCAGGAGAGATCTCCACCCCCTCGTACTATTACGGATTTGTGGGCAGCCCTGCAGGACTCATAGTGTTATTTCCCTCCAGCAATACTTGAGACATTAGTCAAGTTCATGCCACGTCATGTTGCAGCACTTCTGCGTGCTCGCGGGAGCCCTACACGATATTAAGCAGGTGTACCAGTTTCTTTGGCTCTTCAGGGTAAAATTCAAAAGAAAACTTATAAATATTGGCACGTAGCTATTGTTACAAACTATTTTTCAGTGTGAATTTAGAATGACTTGTTCCACTTTATTGCTATTTATCGTGAAAAATGAGCCATACAACATCAAACTAATTAGCTTTCATTACTTGAGAGGCTCTACATGACGAACGAGTGACTGTGGACAACGAAACTTTGTGAAAGCATTTGTAAGGACAAGCGTAAGACAAATAATGATTGAATCATTGAAAAAACACATTTTCATTTCCACTTGAGAGGTTAACATTTGTTGATTGTGTACCATCTTTACGCTCCAGGTTACAAACGTTATTCAGTGAGGCAACCATCTGCATCGACGCCACACTGGAATGGCACTAGAGTTGCTCTACTGCTGCCCGAAACATCTCAGGTGGTGTGTTGTCTACCTCTCTCGCTAAATTCATCTTCAAACTCCAACATGTGTTGGGGACCTATTGAGAAACCTTGTCCTTTAGGTAATCCCGTAGCCACACATCGCATGGGTTCGAATCTCTTGATGTTGGCGCCACCCAGTTTCGAAGGACCGGTCAATCAGTCGGTTTTCTCCATGTGTGTTCCGGAGTAGCCGAGTGACCCCACGAGCACTGTGACGTGGTGCTGCATCGTGCAACAAAACAGATGAGTTCGAAGTAACCTTCTCTCGTAGAGCAGGGATCACATGTTGCCGAAGCAGACCACAATAATGTACGCCGCTCACACTGCATGTTAATTAAAATCTTCTTCTTAAAATTTCAGTCACTGTGCATTACGAAATACAAAAATCGGTCAAAATTATTATTTGATTATATTTTGCCGTGTGATTGCGTGAGAATGATTGAAAGAGAGAGTATGAATGACATACGTTAAAATTTAATATTTCATTTTACGTAAAACCCTTTACAAACGTACCGTGGGAAAGTTATGTTGCAACCATGATTCAGGTGACGTATGTAGGAGAGTGCTTGCGTTTGTATGAAAGTATCCAGAATGGCAGTTAGAGGCAGAATAAATTTATGTATCAATTTGAAGAATATTTCGCACTTTGTTTATTTTGATTAAACAAAATTCAAGAATTTGGAGTTCTGCTGATATAAATTACTATCAAATTAGTGATTGGATAAGGCAATATTTGCCGCGAGAATGATGTATAAAGTACGTTCTGATTGATCGTTCAGATCAACAGCCAATCATAATTAAGCTGTTCGCCCACGAAAACAGGAGTGGGCGTATAGGAGAGTAACTCACTTGCTAACCGGTCTACGGATAACACGGTCAGATCGCTCCTTAAAAATACTCTGTTGCATGTGGAAATAGTGAGATAATTGGGTTCAAACATATCGTCACTGAAGCGACTGAAGTTACGAACATTTTAATGAAATTTTGGTGTTTCTAAATTAAATAGTTCGGGAGATATGAGCAAGTGAACTTTCTGGTTGTAGTAATAACTCCGCATGACGTGTTCAGTGCTCTGTACGGAATATTTTGGCGAGCACCTCTGAAACTAACACTGACCACTGAAACGACCGAATGTTTAACTCGCTAATAGTTGTGAGTCTGTGACTGGTAGAGCATAAAAATTAGTTGGGTCGGACTTACTAAAATTCTGGCTGCTTTTTGAGTGAATATTTGTTGTACAGACAGTCAACTTCGAATGATAACATTTTACCATATTAAATACGGACTTGATAGCCATTTCAAGTGTTTCAATATGATTAAAAATCAGAGTTAATCTAATTTTAAAAGCTTTGCTGCAAGTAGACTGAAGAGTTCGAACGCCCGATTTTTTAATCGTGATCTTTCAAGGAACTGATTTTCAACTAGAGTTTCGTGGCCTCTGTGTGGTAGGTATTAGGTGGTGGCTTCATGATTGCTTCTTTACACTGCATAGCACGTATCTGCTACCACAGATTGAAGGGACATCGGCAGGAATCCTATCGACGTAGGTAGACTGAACGATAGCGATAACAAAAAGGCAGATGACCGACCCTGCCTCGCCGCAATTTCTTTAGGTCTTTGGGACCAGAGCTGCTCCTACTTCGCCGTACCAGTGCCGACACCTAGCGGCAAACAATGACACTAACACTATTAACAACGTAAATCCTGCAGCACACAGCTGAACATCATTCCTATAAAGTTGGATACCCACAGGGTAAATAGTTTTCCGTCTACACAGGTAGCGAAACTTTAATGATAACCACCCTGTACAATTAGCATTTGTAATCCGATATCTACGTGTTAGGCGCCCTTCGCCAAGCTTTACCTCGCAGAACGCAACACGGGAGAGCAGATCTGCTTTGCCGCATCGCCACTTTACGGCGGCTGCAGATCGCAACTCAAACGCAACAGGTTGCTTTTCAGTGCGGGCGAACGTGAGAATGTACCGGGAGTGAGAAACGGCTTGGTGTTCTGTAACAAGTCCGGCGCTGTGGAAAAGGTTTTACGCTGTAGCGGATGGGATAACTCGTCTACACTCGGCCTTATACCTTCCTAAGGGCCTTCCTTTTTTAATACAAAATCGGGCTCTTCGCGTCCAACTTGTACACAACAAACAGGACGAGAGAAGACGTAAAGTGAAAAAAGTCATACCTTATAGGAGCACAAAGAAATACCCTAAAAATTAGTTGTTATTTTGTGTAATTTCAACAACAAAAAAATGGTTCAAATGGCTCTGAGCACTATGGGACTTAACTTATGAGGTCATCAGTCCCCTAGAACTTAGAACTACTTAAACCTAACTAACCTAAGGACATCACACACATCCATGCCCGAGGCAGGATTCGAACCTGCGACCGTAGCAGTCTCGCGGTTCCGGACTGAAGCGCCTAGAACCGCACGGCCACCACGGCCAGCTCATTTCAACAAACTTCAAAATATATAGACTACAATTCAGTACAGATTTCCCACTGTGATTTAACGTATGTTCAACGTTTAGAAAAAGAAGACAAACTCAGCGTATTCATTTGACAGGCAGCTAGACTTTTCATTCAGTAGATATACAGTGAAGGGATATGCAATGATGTGAAACGTCATATCTAATCTCTCTACATAAAATATCAGTCGCCCCTTGAAAAGTCATATGGGTCATTATGGTGCTCTGCAGATGGCTTATAACTGGAACGAGGCGGCCATGTGAGCCTCTACCATGACAAGTAAGCTGTGTGTATCTCGATCCTATGGAATCACCGCATTCAGATGGGTCGACTTGAGGACGTGAGAAAATGGTGCAATGGATCTCTCATGCTCGGAAGTTGCCTTGACCAACTGGGGAATGAAGTTGACCAAAGTTGTGGTGTACCACCGCAGACTCTCCAATGTGTCAACAGGGGATGGAGACCCACTCTCAGACATATAAAACATTTACATCCACATGTACATCTACATACATACTGCGCAAGCCATCATACGGCACGTGGCGCAGGGTACCCTGTACCACTAATAGTTGTTTCCCTTCCTGTTCCACTCGCAGATAGGCCGAGAAAACGACGACTGCCTCTATGCCTCCGTATGAGCCCTAATTTCTCGTTTCGTATATTCGTGGTCCTTACGCGCAATGTACGCTGACAGCAGTAGGATCGGTCTGCAGGCAGCCTCAAATTCCGGTTCTCTAAATTCCGTACATAGTATTCCTTGAAAGGTAAGTCGCCTTCCCACCAGGGATTCCCATTTCAGTTCCCCAAAGCATGCCCGTAAAACTTGCGTGTTTCTGGAAGTTACCAGTAACAAATCTAGCAGCTTGATATATTCCCTTAACTCAGCCTAGTACGGATCCCAAACACACGAGCAGTACTCCAGAATAGGTCGCACTAGCGTCCTATGTGCGGTTTCGTTTACAGATGAACCATACTTTGCTAAAATTCATCCAGTAAACCGAAGTCGACCATCCACCTTCCCTACCACAATCCTCACATGCTAGTTCCATTTCATGTCTCTTTGAGCGTTACGCCCCCTCGCTCATCCATATTAATTAATTAATTTTTAACCGAGCGAGGTGGCGCAGTGGTTAGCACACTGGACTCGCATTCGGGAGGACGACGGTTCAATCCCGTCTCCGGCCATCCTGATTTAGGTTTTCCGTGATTTCCCTAAATCGTTTCAGGCAAATGCCGGGATGGTTCCTTTGAAAGGGCACGGCCAATTTCCTTCCCAATCCTTCCCTAACCCGAGCTTGCGCTCCGTCTCTAATGACCTCGTTGTCGACGGGACGTTAAACACTAACCACCACCACCAATTAATTTTTAGCCCGCTCCATTTCATCACACAAACTATAAATTTAATCTAAGTCGTCTAGTATTATGCTACAGCCACTCATATTCGACACCTTCCCATATATCAATCAAAGCATCACCATCACACAACCGCAAACTGATGGCCACCCTGCACATCAAAACATTTATGTGTAAAGAAAATAACAGTTGAGAGGTTTCATGCCCTCTTTTGCATGTCTCCTCTCATTTGCACCAATTTTATTAATGTTCTATGTCATTGCACGGTAGTAACAGACCGAATAAGGTTATTGTAATGAGAGTATTTGTACTGAGAGCTAAAAAAATACTTTTCACTTGATTCCTAAACATGTTCTACTGCTCTGTGTGGCTTGTGCGAAGCAGTCATCGGAGGACGCGGCACACTGCATTTCCGGTTGTGGGTTGCACTTCCCTGAATTCTGTGGGGTTCGTACAATAGGTTTAAGCGCCTGGCGGAACGACTGACGTCGGTCGAGTTTCGCCTATTGTATGCTGGGTGAAACGACCTGCGAGACGTCTGAGTGTCGCCGCAGTTTATGTGTTTACCGTTCCGGCGAGTCTGGAATGGAGATCCCTGGCACCGACTGACTACATTGTCCTACTGATTCTGAGAATACTTGTGGACTGTGCCCTGCTGAGTGCGACTGTCTGGCACTGGATGGCCGGTGGTCTAGGCAGGTTGTTTTCGTAGCCGGTCAAATGGCAAGTTCAGTGCCCTCTGCTGAATAGCAGAGGCATGATTGGTCAACTTAACCTGAGGCTAGTTGACGTCATAAAGTATTGTTCGAAATTGGAGGGAACGGTCGCTATTGGCGCAGATGATGTTCCGAGACAGTGTGGGGGAATTTTGAAATTAGCACTGAATGCTGATTCGCGGTTTTCAAAGAGAGTAGGGAGTTGACCAATGTTGGCTTCGCTCTTGCATCGCATCACAGGAGGGATTCGGGGATCTGATCTTCCTCAGAGTCAGACGGTCTTGTGACTTCGTCGCTCGTTTTGGGAAGGACTTAGAATTCTAGGACAGCCTTCGCGGCCAGGGGTTGACACAGAGTTGCTCCACGGCAGAAGTCGGCACCTACATCATCAGGACGCTACCTACTGTCGATGTGCAGCTGATTTCAGTACTGGTACAGTATTTTGCGGCTCCGGCATTGTAGGACCTTATCAATTTCATTACTGAACCCCTCAGCAGCACGCGCACTCGCTTTGCTACAAGTCCACCTTGCTTGTTTCTCCATGTGATCCCATTTGAGCTCTCGCTACTAATTGCGACACTGCTATGTAGTCGGGAAATTAATATTTGATTTATTGGGGCCTCCAGTCATTATCGTCAATCGTTTGCATCACAGAGAGAAGGAGCCCCTTGCTCTCGAGCCAACTGTTATTCTCATAATATTTCAGTGTACCCTGTCCTTTAGCCCACTGTTTGTGTCGATAATCATGTGCATTTATGATGTGATGTATAATAAATCTCATTGTAATATTTAATCCACATATCATTTCGTAAATGTATTCAGAATCCCATTTAATGTTGTTTATTATGATAAAGTTCTCTTTTTTCTGCCTAGATTGCGATTTTTATTAAATTATTGTGACTGTGTACTCGTTATTTTACCAACTAGCAGGGTCCACCATCATTTTCTTCCGTTACCTTTGCGCACATAATCAGTTAGGTGGCATGTAAGGAGGGGGTCGAGAGCATGTCCAGTTCGCATGCAAAATTCGTCTGAATTAAAGAGGTACAAACTCTTCTCCACCCCGGCACCTCGTACAGTGGTCCTATCACACTCCACTAGTAGACTCTTGGTAATAACCTCGTCTCTGACGAACATTCGGTGTCGAGGACAACACACCATATTCTGTTACTTAAGGAGTCTTCGATCCACTCACACATCTGAAAATCTATTCCGTATGATCGTACCTTCTTTAACAGTCTGTAGTGGAGTACCATGTCAAATGCTTTTCGGAAACCTAGAAATATGAAAGCACCTGTTACCCTTCATCCATTGTTCACAGTATATGATTTGAGAAAAGGGCAAGCTGAGCTTCAGACTAGCGTTGCTTTCTGAAACCGTTTAGATTCTTGGAAATAAGCTTTTCGGCCTGTACGAAATTTATTACATTCGAACTGGGAGTATGTTCTAGAATTCGCACGACAAATTGATGTTAAGGACGTTGGTTTGTAAGAACGGTGTAAGAAAAACAAACGCTGTGGTAAAAAAAACCCAAACCGACAACGAGCGGAGGAAAGTGCCAGAACTTGTCAGTGGCGATCGCTTTCAAACCTGACAGGAACTGATACTCTCAGTGAGTGCAGCTCCAGCTCAGCCAGTGGCTGGAAGAACACTGCGACTGTAAATCATGCATTGGAGGTGCTCTTCGGATTGGGAATGAACACCTGGTCCCCGGCACGAATCCGCCCGGCGGACTTGTGTCGAGGTCCGGTGAGCCGGCCAGTTTGTGGATGGTTTTTAGGCGGTTTTCCATCTGCCTCGGCGAGTGTGGGTTGATTCCCCTTATTCCGCCTCAGCTACACTATGTCGGCGATTGCTGCGCAATCAAGTTCTCCACGTACGCGTACACCACCATTACTCTACCACGCAAACGTAGGGGCTACACTCGTCTGGTGTGAGACGTTCCCGGGGGGGGGGGGGGGGGGGAGGGGGGGGGCGTCTACCGGGGCCGAACCGCGCAATAGCCCTGAAAGAGTGATTTGGTGTGAGGCGGAGGAGGTTGAAGTGGACTGCAGTAGTCGCCGTGGGGTTGTGGACCACTGCGGCTGCGGCGGGGAAGGAGCCTCTCCATCGTTTCTATGCCACCGGTTAATATACTATACAATACAAGTGGATTTAGGATGGAAAGCATACTTCGTGATTTAATAACCAGAATCGGAAAATGCTACAGAAACAGAGACTTTGCCATTCTACGTTCAGTGAACAACCAGAGAATGTGGACGAACGAAAGTTAGTAGAAATTGGTACGTCGGTAAGAAGATCAATAAGTGAAGCTTGAAACTATTACCAGCCTCATAGCTTAGGGAAAGATCTTGCCTAGAACCTAAGAAATTTATGGTCGTACGTAAAATCACTAAGCTAGTCGAAGGCTTCTATCCAGTAACTCGTCGATCACCCTAGTAATATCAAAAGAAAGGCCGTAGTTTAAATTTCACGTTTAATGAATAATTCACACAGGAGCGCTATACAAACATATCGTCGTTTGAAGGTTGCGCAGTCTCCCACGCGGGAAGCATACTAATAGACATCTGTGGCGTAGAGAAGCAACTGGAAAGGCTGAAGACAAATAATTCTCCAGATCCAGATGAAAACCCAATTCGATTTTACAAAGAGAAAAATGCGGCCTCGGACCCTTCCTCTCGCTCCACACTATGTCCCAAGCAACTGCAGAAAAGCGCAGGTGACTCCTGTATATGAGAAATTTAAGCAATAGACCCGCAAAATTACAGACCAATATCCTTAATGTCGGTTTGTTGCAGAATTCATGAACACACCCCTTGTTCGATTATAGTGAACTTCCTTGAGACATGAAAACTACCCCTCACAAATCAGCACGGATTGAGAAAACAACATCGCTTGTGCGAAACTCAGCTTGGCCTTTTCTCACATGATATACTGCAAACTGTGAATGAAGGGCAACAGGCGGATTACATATTCCTCGATTTCCGTAAAGCATTTACATCGTATCTTCTGGTAAACCTTCCGGGATGTAAGGTCGTGGTCCATGAAACTCTTCGGCTCCTAACGTTTCGTCCAGAGCTGCGCTGGACATCTTCAGAGGGGTGTTTCTCCTGCGGTGAGTCTTGCCGACTGACGGGTCGGACGTCTGAGAGCGACTTATGTATCGTAGAAAGTGGGCGTGACCAGAGTTACACGTGATATGCAGAGATAACCTTTGTCAGAGATAAAACTTAACTATCGATCGTAATTTTATCTCTGACAAAGGTTATCTCTGCATATCACGTGTAACTCTGGTCACGCCCACTTTCTACGATACATAAGTCGCTCTCGGACGTCCGACCCGTCAGTCGGCAAGACTCACCGGAGGAGAAACACCCCTCTGAAGATGTCCAGCGCAGCTCTGGACGAAACGTTAGGAGCCGAAGAGTTTCATGGACCACGACCTTACATCCCGGAAGGTTTACCAGAAGATATGTCATCCGGTCGTGAAAGCTTTCATACCATTTACATCGTGCCACATCGCCGACTGTTAACGAAGGTAAAAGCATACGGAATAGGTTTCAGATATGCCTCGAAATCTTCCTAAATAAAAGAGCCCAGTAGTTTATCCTCGCCGGCGACTCTTTATCAGAGACAAGGATGTCGTCAGGTGTGGCCTAGGGTTGTATGATAAGACCGCTGTTATTTTCTGTGATCTGGCGGACAGAGTAACCAGCAGTCTTCAGCTGTGTGCTAGTGATGCTGTGAAATATAGGAAGGTGTCGTCGTTGGGTGACTGAAGGAGTATACAAGGTGACTTAGACACAGTTTCTAGTTGGTGCGGGGAATGGCAGCGTGCTCTAAATGTAGAAAAATGTAAGTTAATGCGGATGAGCAAGAAAGACAATCCTGTAGCTTTCCGATGCAGCATTAGTAGGATGTCGCTTGAGACAGTCAATCGATTAAATATCTAGGCGTAATGTAGCGAACAGACATGAAACGGAACGAGCAAACCAGGTTGATAGTAGGGATGGCGAATGTTCGAATCCGTTCTATTGGCAGAATTTTGGAAAAGTGTAGCTCATCTATAAAGAGAGACGGTGCATAGAACACTAGTACGACCCATTCTTGCGTACTGTTCGAGTGTTTTTGATCCCCACGAGGTCGAATTAAAGAAAGACGTAGAAGAAATTCATGAATTCAGGGTAGGTTCGGTGAGCATGCAAGTGTACCGTAGATGCTTCGGGAACTCAAATGGGAGTCACTGTTCGCGAGGCACTATTGCAATAATTTAGAAAACCGGTGTTTGAAACTGACTGCCAAACGACTCTCCTGTCGTCAACGTACATTTAGCGTAAGGACTACGAAGATAAAATGCGAGAAATTGGTACTCCCGCGGAGGCATTTATACAGTTCTTTTCCCTTGACCTTTTTGCGAGTGGAAAAGGAAACGAAATGACTAGTAGTGGTATGTGGTACCCAACGCCATGCACCGTACGGTGACTTGCTTAATATGTAAGTAGATGTAGACGTAAAACTGAATGCAACTGACGTGTGCTGTTGGGCACGTGGCGAAAGACGTTCTTCGTGGTTGCACAGACAACCACGGGAACCTGTAAGTAACTGCGTGTACGCATGTATTGTAGTCCGACGATTCACGATTTTGACTTTCCTCAAAGGTAGAAGGCGTCGAGTGCACCAGCTGTCCAATGACGCGTTAATTCCGCAATTTGCGGAAAGGCCGGAGCTGGTTCTGTGATTCTTCTAGGACAGGTTTTCATACCATGACTTGGGCTCACTTATTAAGGTTACCTTGAACATGAACCCTGATGTATAATCCAACGTTCTCGGTGCAGCATCCGTCCCGTCCGCCTGCGACTCGGCATCCCGCATGACAGAAGAGAGATGCGGGATGCCTTCATTAACAGCGAGTGAAATCTAAGCAGATATTTACGGTACGGCCGAGGCCGCTGCCGGTGACGATAACACAGACGCCAGAGACCTCTACCTGAGCATCGCGGATCGACAGCCGCGCCAGTGGTAGCTATCAACAACCGGACTATTTTCCTACCCCAGTTACGTGATTGAAAATAGTCCCAGAAGGTCCATCTGCCAACCGGCCTATTAAGACGGCGCACCGCCGGCCGGAAGGCAGTTCGACACTCCGCCTGGACTTGTAGTGATCTGACATCCAGGCCGCAACGTCCATGCGCCTCTTCTGCTGGTAGTCCCGGATCGTCAGGGGTGGTAGCTTCAGATAGTGACTCCAAGAGTGTCGTGTAACGGTGGTCTGGCCTCCCTGACAGCTTTGTGGTAATGGTGTGCCGATCACACTGTAGTATTTTTTGTTTCTGTCAGTTTACCTGAGAGCCCACGGCCCACCGAACATTGGTGAGAAATCACCCTTTCGACGTTTGAGCTAAGTACAGCTGTTGACATGGTACACACGTACCGTTTATTTTACATTTTATGCGAGTCTTTTGCCCTTTCGGCCGTTCTGTATTAATGTTGGACCATGCCTCTTTAGGCAGTTTGTAGTTTTACTGTGTTCCGAAGAAGGCGTGGCCGGCCGCGGTGGTCTAGCGGTTCTGGCGCTGCAGTCCGGAACCGCGGGACTGCTACGGTCGCAGGTTCGAATCCTGCCTCGGGCATGGGTGTGTGTGATGTCCTTAGGTTAGTTAGGTTTAAGTAGTTCTATGTTCTAGGGGACTTATGACCTAAGATGTTGAGTCCCGTAGTGTTCAGAGCCATTTTGAAGAAGGCGTGGTTATTCGCTCCGAAACCTAGGTCAACATCCGGTTTCTATTTGCAATCGAGACAGATTATTTATAATCATTAAATTATTCACAATTGCTGACGAGCTGCATTGTTAAAAGTTCTCAATTATGTGTGTTTCCTTTGGTGGACTTTCTCGGGTGAGACTCTTGTGAGGAAAACAATTTATTTAGTTATTCTTCTATTATAAGATCCGAATTGGGAACCATACTTTCTTTCTTGCTTGAATTATGTTTTGTTTCGATTACTTTGTCGAACTCAGAAATTTCTTGTTTACTGATTTTTCCCAATGGAAACAGCTTGAGGAACATCGTTCGCTTTTTGTCTCTACTACGGCAGATACAGCACTCGGTGCCCCAGTGTCGTCCTTGTACATCTTCATCATGAGCACGCTGTGCACACTGTAGTCTTCAAGAACGACAACATCCGTGTCACAAGACTGCACCCGGGCGTCGCTGGTTTGCCGGATCTACACTGGGCTGCCAAATCACACCATCTTAATACCATAGAAAATATGTATAACAACAGAGAGCGGAGAAAAAATCGGAACACAAAAATCACAACACATTTCCACGCCGAAAACTGTGTAAGAAACCGGTTAGGGTTCAAAACAGCTTACAGTCGTCATGGAATGAATAAACCGAGTTCTGTATGTTTTTCAGGGGAATCTTATGTCACTGTTCCTACAATGATGCGGCAAGTTGGGGTAACGATGATAGATTTGGATAGCGATTATGCACATTTGTGTACAAAGTAGATGGTTCAAATGGCTCTGAGCACTATGGGACTCAACTGCTGTGGTCATCAGTCCCCTAGAACTTAGAACTACTTAAACCTAACTAACCTAAGGACATCACACACATCCATGCCCGAGGCAGGATTCGAACCTGCGACCGTAGCAGTCGCACGGTTCCGGACTGCGCGCCTAGAACCGCGAGACCACCGCGGCCGGCGTACAAAGTAGACCACAAAGGCTCAATACTTGTGATGTCAGTTTGGTTTCCAGAAAGACTTTCCAACAGAAAATGCTATATATGCTTTCACTGATCAAATATTAAATGTATTGATTAACCGAACATCACCTTTGGGATATTTCGTGGTGTCTCACAGGCTTTTTACTGTGTGAATCATGAGATTATTCTAGATAAACTTAAGTATTGTTGTATGAGTGGGACAGTACACAAATGGTTTAATTCATATTTAACTAGAAGAATGCAGACGGTTGAAATTAACTACAGGCATTCTGCAAAAATCAGCAGAGACTTCTAACTGGGGAGGTATCAAGCATGGTGTCCCACAGGATTAAGTCTTGGGTCCCTTGTTGGTTCTTAATATGTATTCATGAAGATGCAGAGGTAGTTCTTTTTTCTGATGATACAAGTATAGTAATCACACAAAAAAGAATCAGCTGAAGAAGTTGTAAATAATGCCTTTCAGAAAATTACTAAGTGGTTCTCTGCAAATGGACTCACACTAAATTTTGAGAAAACGCAGTTTATATAATTCTGTACAGTAAATGGCATAACACCATTGATAAATATGGGCTATGGACGGCAGTCTGGTGCTAAGGCAGAATATTCAAAATTTCTGGGTGTGTGCATTGATGAGAAGTTGAATTGGAAAAAACACATCGATGATCTGCTGCAATGGCAAGGTTCAGTTACTTAATGCTATTAGGTTATTGCGAATTATAGTGACAAACATATCAGTAAATTAGCCAACTGTGCCTATTTTAATTCACTGATTTCACATGGCATCATATTTTGGGGCAATTCGTCATTAAGAGAGAAAGTATTGATTGCACAAAAGCGTGTAAGCAGAATAATAGCTGAAGTCCACCCAAGATCAGCTTGCAGACATTTATTTAAGGAACTCGGGATATTCACAGTACCTCCGGAATACACATATTCACTTATGAAATTTGTTGTTAATAACCAATGCCAATTCAAAAATAACAGCGAAGTGGATAGCTACAACACTAGAAGAAACGATTATATTCACTATTCTGGATTAAATCTCACTGTGGCACAGAATGGGATGAATTACGCTGCCACAAAAATCTGGTCATTTGCCAAATAGCATTAAAAGTCTGACAGATAGTTAACCAACATTTAAAAGCAAATTAAAAGAATTTCTGAATTACAATTGATGAATTTTTAGCTACGAAGTAGTAACTGTAAAGAAGATATTAGTAATTAATTATTTTGTGTAAAGAAAAATTATGTTAAAGTGAGACGTTCCACATCGTTACGAAATGTCGTATTCATGAGCTGTAGAACAAGTATTAATGTATGTCTGTACTGACATCTGCTGACTTTGGTGGCCAGGAGACACGCGACAATTCCGCCTCGTACTCCCAAAACTAGACCTGGAAGATACTAGCCCTTTCCTGTTATAACACATCACCATTGTGGAGCAAATGTTGCACCGTGGGATGGACCTGACCAGGCAAAATGGTCACATAGCCCTTGGCAGTAAAGCTACCTTCAAGTGTATCTATGGGGACCACGGTATGGCTGCCCAAATCATCACCGATCCCCAGCCATGTCTCACTCTTGGAATGTAGAGTCCCAAATAATCACCGAAACCCCGTTATGGTTCATTCTTGGCAGCAGGCAGCGTTCGTCATTGACTTGAGACGGCGTACGCCAGACGTAAACTCGGCCAGAACTTGGAAAAGTGCGGAACAATACTCTTCCGACCAAACTACTTTCTTCTATTGCACCATAGTCCAGGTTTTATGGCAGCGAAACCACGTTTTCCTGTTACGAGCGTTTGCATCACAGATGAGTGGTTGTGGAATCCCAGTTCACCCTTTAATTTCCTGCTTATGGTGCTCGCTTCGTGTTGTTTTGGTGCAGACAGGGTTCGCGGGCGCAACATTTAGTTCTGCAGTGACTTTTGCGGCTGTCGTCCTGTTAGTTTTCATCAAAATCTTCTACAATGACCGTATGTCACGATCATTCAGACAGAGACTTACGTCCACGTTATGACTTAGCGGATGATGTTTTCCCGCTTTCCTGTACGCATTATAAATCCCCGACACAGCATTTCTTAAAACACCAATCACTTTACATACGTTTTTGGCAAAACGCAGTTTTGTTTTATATCCCAAACATGTTTCACTGCAGTTGCAGCATCATCTGTGGGCTTTTTATTCATGGCTGTTGAACATAAAGGATGTTCTTTGCTGTTTGTGCATACATAAATATTAGTTTTTACAACCGTAGTTACAAATTTTCGAAGAACACATAATGTTATGTAATCATACTTTTTTCCACACGGTGTGGTTTTCCTGAGGTGTTACGTTTTTATAGTGCCTGGTTTCTTTCAAATGTGTGTGAATTCCTAAGGGACCAAACTGTTGAGGTCATCGGTCCCTAGACTTACACACTACTTAAATTAACTTAAACTAACTTATGTCAAGAACAACACAAACACCTATGCCCGAGGGAAGACTCGAATCTCCGGCGGGAGGGACCGCGCAATCAGTGACATGGCGCCTCTATCCGCGCGGCCACTCCGCGGTTGGTTTCTTTCACAGTTTGTCATCTGGAACCATATGCAACTTTATGTAGACAAATGTTCAGCAACTTGCTCAACTGAATGCTCTTGTATTTATAAGATGTTCAACTCTGCTGCTGCTGTTTTGCGGTGGATGCGATGGTGTAGTTGATAGCTTGTGCGATACGATAAGCTTAGGAATTTGTAAACAGAAGGCCATCAAAATATTCATCGATTTTTAATAGCATCATAAAGTTGTTCTCGGCTTAATATGTCAGCTTACGGATGCAGTTACCGTCATTTACGGGAAGTTTTAATTTTCTGCTTTAACATGAAGAAATTTGCGGCTGGGGCTCACAAAATGCAGGGTAAGACCAGAGGATGGTTTTAGCCATTCAAGGACGGTGATTTTGATGTCGAAGACCGGCATAGCGATGGAAGAGAGAATGTTTTCGAAGCAACTGACACCGACGGAAACAGTACAGGAGATTTGAGCCGCGCATTGAAATACAGTCGGTCACAATACAGCGATAGACACGAAATGTGATTTTGCAGCATGACAGTGCTCTACCTCATGTCTCAAAAACCCCTGACTACAACCTTTTTCGATGAAGGCTGACCAGCATCTCCGGTCGTATGAACAAGTACAAAATGGGATCGATTCATGGATCTCCTCAAAAGGCACCCAGTTCATCCGTCGTGGGATTCGTATGCTGCCCGAATTATAGGAGAAAGTAGTGGCCAGCGATGGCCAGTACTTTGAATCGTAAAATTTTTGTAAGTCATTCACAATAAACCCTCGAACTTCGAGAAAAAACAGCGTAAGCAAAGTCATAGACCTAGTACCTTTAGAACAGTATCTGTAGGAAGTGATAGTCCAATTAGATGGTTCAAATGGCTCCAAGCACTATGGGACTTAACATCTGAGGTCATCGGTCCCCTAGACTTAGAACTTCTTAAACCTAAGGACATCACACACATCCATGCCGAGGCAGGATGCGAACCTGAGATCGTAGCATCCGCGGGGTTCCGGACTGAAGCGCCTAGAACCGATCGGCCACAGTGGCCGGTGTCCAGTTAGAAAATGAGTCTACTTCGCTTATTTTCATTGGTTCAAGACATACAATATTACATCGTTGGGTAACTGTCCCCGTTCAAAAAGTGTGTCTTTTGCTCATAAACGGGCAACGAGTGATGTGAGGTGTAAGTTTGCGGACTTTTTGTCGTGTTGTTAACAATATGAAAGTCATAACAAGAATTAGCAGCTTTCACTCAATTAATACTGGATTGAACCACGTCGACTCGTGCAGAATGGCGTATTATAAACTACTACATCCATTTTCAGGAAGTTACCTCAAGAATTAAAAAATATTCAAGCAATCCTCTTTCTTTCGAGTATAAACTGATTAATTTTCTTATGGTCCACTGTTTCTATTCTGTTTGAGAAAATACCTGTGTTACAGTCTGGATAATGCTGAATCTTGTCCCATTTGTGTCAATTTTGTTTTTTATTATTAACGTATCTGATGTTAATTTCATGTATTGACTCGTTCCGTGACCATGGAGCTTTGCTCCTCAGTTTGGTCTTACGGAAATAGATGTGTGAAATAAAATACACTACTGGCTATTAAAATTGCTACACCACGAAGATTACGTGCTACAGACCCGAAATTTAACCGACAGGAAGAAGATGCTGTGATATGCAAATGATTAGCTTTTCAGAGCATTCACACAAGGTTGGCGCCAGTGGCGACACCTAAAACGTGTTGACATGGGGAACGTTTCCAACCGATTTCTCATACACAAACAGCAGTTGACCGGCGTTGCCTGGTGAAACGTTGTTGTGATGCCTCGTGTAAGGAGGAGAAATGCTTACCGTCACGTTTCCGACTTTGATAAAGGTCGAATTGTAGCCTGTCGCTATTGCGGTTTATCGTATTGCGACATTGCTACTCGCGTTGGTCGAGATCCAATAACTGTTAGCAGAATATGGAATCGGTGGGTTGAGGAGGGTAATACGGAACGCCGTGATGGATCCCAACGGCCTCGTATCACTAGCACTCAAGATGACAGGCATCTTATCCGCATGGCTGTAACGGATCGTGCAGCCACATCTCGATCTCTGAGTCAAGAGATGGGGACGTATGAAAGACAACAACCCTCTGCACGAACAGTTCGACGACGTTTGCATCAGCATGGCCTATCAGCTCGGAGACCACGGCTGTGGTTACCCTTGACGCTGCATCACAGACAGGAGCGCCTGCGATGGTGCACTCAACGACGAACCTGGGTGCACGAATGGCAAAAAGTCATTTTTTCGGATGAATCCAGGTTCTGTTGACAGCATCATGATGGTAACATCCGTGTTTGGCGACTACGCGGTGAACGCACATTGGAAGCGTGTATTCGTTATCGCCATCTTGGCGTATCACCTGGCGTGATGGTATGGGTTTCCATTGGTTACATGTCTCGGTCACCGCTTGTTCGCATTGACGGCACTTTGGACAGTGTACGTTACATTTCAGATGTGCTACGACGCGTGGTTCTACCATTCATTCGAGCCGTGCGAAACCCTGCATTTCAGCAGGATAATGCACGACCGCATGCTGCAGGTCCTGTACGGGCCTTTCTGGATACAGAAAATGTTTGACTGCTGCCCTGGTCAGCACATTCTCCAGATCTCTCACCAATTGAAAACGTCTGGTCAATGGTTGCCGAGCAACTGGCTCGTCACAATAGGCCAGTCACTACTCTTGATGAACTATAGTATGATGTTGAAGCTGCATGGGCAGCTGTACCTGTACACGCCATCCAAGCTCTGTTTGACTCAATGCCCAGGCGTATCAAGGCCGTTTTTTGCGGCCAGATGTGTTTGTTCTGGGTAGTGATTTTCCAGGAACTATGCACTCAAATAGCGTGAAAATGTAATCACATGTCAGTTCTAGTATAATATATTTGTCTAATGAATACCCGTTTATCATCTGCATTTCTTCTTGGTGTAGCAATTTTAATGGCCAGTAGTGTAGCAGGAAGAAGTCGAGTGCGCGATTTTTAGAACTTAAGTCAGTTATTCCGAAACGATAGAAAAAAGTGCTGTAGAACTATCTTTCCAAAAGATGAATGTCAGTTCGAAGTACTTTTGGTTTCATTGTGTGACTAATTGGGACGTGAACCCACAGCCACATCAGTGAGGCTAAAGTACGTTCAAATTAGTGATTTGCGATAGGAAAAGCGCCGAAAAAGTCATTCAACAGCAAGTGGAAATGTGGAGTTCAAATGGCTCTGAGCACTATGGGACTTAACATCTGAGGTCATCAGTCCCCTAGAACTTAGAACTACTTAAACCTAACCAAAGGACATCACACACATCCATGCCCGAGACAGGGTTCAAATGTGGGGGCCTTAATTGTAAGAGCTACGGTACGACTGCGGCACTTGAAGCGGTCTCGGAAGTGCTGGCCGCCAGACGTGGCAGCGTAGGCCCCGCCACCTCCTGCCGCCGCTGCTGGTAATGCGATTAGCTCGGCCGAGTCGCCAGAAGCCCCACCGGCCGGCGCCGCCGCGGCTCCAGTTCTCGACGGGCTGTTGCCGCTTACGTCGTCGCTGTCCGTGTCGTCACCGCCTGCGCTCCGTGTCCACCGACCGCCATGGCTGCTGAGGAGGAAGGGTGAGTGCTGCCTCGCCACGGCGGACCACTGCCCTGGGGTCAAAGGCCACAGAGGACCACTGGGGCATTTACCAGTAGTGGGCCATTGAAGTAGGGAGCAGCCAGTGTACAACAAATTCTCTGACTACTCTAATATCAATAAGCAAATATTGGAACGCTTTCCAGTTCTTAGCGGTATGGTACGGCAACCAGTGATAAATGTTTTGAAGAGACAAACGGTCTTGGCTGCAAAAAAGCTTTATTATTTCATATTTTGCCAATAATGCGTTTCGCCTTGTTTAAGGCATCTTCAGATTGTCCTGCAAAGAAAAGTATAAACTTTTCTTTCAGAATGACATACCCCTATTTAATAATACTTTGGTTTACCAGAGAAAATAATCAAACCAAATTGCTGATATAACAGGTGTTAAACGCGTATGTTGCAAATGTCTTAGCAGACAAATGCTAAGAAATAAAAATAAATGGGATGTAATAGCTGAAAATATTGAGACGCCAGTAACTGATATCGTCCATCAAAGATACACAGCAGAAAATGTTTTTAAAACAACTTACTGATGTAAAGCGGTGTTGAGCACTCGGGAAGTCACGTTTAAAGTTCGTAAAAACCTCAGTGGGTAGTTGCCCTGATCCCATTTTTGGTGTCCCTTGGACTGCACTATATACTCTAGAAGGTAATCTATTGCCTCTTTATTTTTCAGTAGGTACCTTAGTGGCACAAGGAGATTACTCACCTTGAAAGCCGTTTTGGCTATCTTTTGGGTTGTTGTATTTTCATAGGGCCTTGCGGAAAGTCTCCTAAAACTCGAAGAGGGCAACTACCCGTAGAGGTTTTTATGTGTTTTAAACGTGATTTCTCGTGTACTCAACGTTATGTTATATCAGGAAGTTACTTTTAAAATTTTTCTGTTGTATGTCTTTGAAGGACAAGATTAGTTACTAACTTCTGAATACCTTTGCAAATTAAATCCTACTTACTTTTACTTCACGGATCACCACGCAATGTTCCTAAAATATTGACAACGGTGTTCTTACATGGACGACAAAATATGTGTTTAACACCTCTTATGCCAGTAAGTTGGTTTTAATATTTTAGTTGGTTGTCCAAAGTTTAACTAAATCAGGGCCACGTCATTTTCCAAGAAAAGCTTGTATTTTTATTTTATTATATTTTTAATTTTTTATTTTATTTACTTATTTTGTAGGCCAGTCTGAAGATCCCTTAAACGAGGCGAACGATTTATTGGAAAAATATAAATGAATGAAGCTTCTTTTGCAGCCGAAACTGTTTATCACTTCAGACAAACATTGATCCAAATTAGAAACATTTTTCCTAGTGACAAACTGCCTTCACTTTACCACCTAACTTGCGGAACAGTTGTCACTTTTACGACAAAAATGTCTCAGGCGAGATTAACGAGTTTTATAAGTATTAGTTTCATCTCACAATAAAATGTTCCTCTTCTTCATTGAGCAACAGATTTTTCTGCCCACTGAAATGTTCAATGAACGAGCAAATACAGAACGTAAAGACACCGCTCTGTATGGTCTCAGTACAACAGGTGCACAAGAAGCAGTCAACATAATAAAACTTCACCCTTTCTCAAACATACTGACGCCCTCTCTTTTCCATCGCCTTCCATCCCACGGGCTATCTTTCTCTTACCCACCACACTCTCCGTCTCCTCCCCCTCCGCCTCCCCGCTACGTCCCATATGGCACGCTGTCACTTCTTCACTGTGAGCTACTTCACTTCAGTTTATTTTTTTATGAACTAAAATAGTATGATGATACCTCTGTATTACATATTCAGATTTGTAAATTTCAGAGTTATCAATTAATCCGAGTCTTACACTACGCGGAAAACATGCGAAATCTTGTGCAGTTAGTGGAAGAATGTACGAAAGTACCAGTTTGCTTTTGTTCTACAATATTATTTTTATTGCTAACCTGTTTTCGGCTTACAAGGCCATCTTCAGGCATTTACTGAGTATTATCACCAAAGTGTCGTCTGCTAACATTTAACTTCTTTGGTGATAATACTCAGTAAATGCCTGAAGATGGCCTTGTAAGCCGAAAACCGGTTAGCAATAAAAATAATATTGTAGAACAAAAGCAAACTGGTGCTTTTCATTTATTATTATAATGTTGTTCTACCAAGAACCGACGGAAGATTCTGTTAATATGAATGTAAGAAAGGTTTTACTGCTATATAACTTCAAGAAGAATATAATAATTCCAATCCCAAAGAAAGCAGGTGTTGACAGATGTGAAAATTACCGAACTATCAGTTTAATAAGTCACAGCTGCGAAATACTAACGCGAATTCTGTACAGACGAATGGAAAAACTAGTAGAAGCGGACCTCGGGGAAGATCAGTTTGGATTCCGTAGAAATGTTGGAACACGTGAGGCAATACTAACCGTACGACTTATCTGAGAAGAAAGATTAAGAAAAGGCAAACCTACGTTTCTAGCATTTGTAGACTTAGAGAATGCTTTTGACAACGTTAACTGGAATACTCTCTTTCAAATTCTGAAGGTAGCAGGGGTCAAATACAGGGAGCGGAAACCTATTTACAATTTGTACAGAAACCAGATGGCAGTTATAAGAGTCGAGGGGCATGAAAGGGAAGCAGTGGTTGGGAAAGGAGTGAGATAGGGTTGTAGCCTCTCCCCGATGTTATTCAATCTGTATATTGAGCAAGCAGTAAAGGAAACAAAAGAAAAATTTGGAGTAGGTATTAAAATTCATGGAGAAGAAGTAAAAACTTTGAGGTTCGCCGATGACATTGTAATTCTGTCAGAGACAGCAAAGGACTTGGAAGAGCAGTTGAACGGAATGGACAGTGTTTTCAAAGGAGGATATAAGATGAACATCAACAAAAGCAAAACGAGGATAATGGAATGTAGTCAAATTAAATCGTGTGATGCTGAGGGGATTAGATTGGGAAATGAGACACTTAAAGTAGTAAAGGAGTTTTGCTATTTAGGGAGTAAAATAACTGATGATGGTCGATGTAGAGAAGATATAAAATGTAGACTGGCAATGGCAAGGAAATCGTTTCTGCAGAAGAGAAATTTGTTAACATCGAGTATAGATTTAAGTGTCAGGAAGTCGTTTCTGAAAGTATTTGTATGGAGTGTAGCCATGTATGGAAGTGAAACATGGACGATAACCAGTCTGGACAAGAAGAGAATAGAAGCTTTCGAAATGTGGTGCTACAGAAGAATGCTGAAGATAAGGTGGGTACATCACGTAACTAATGAGGAGGTATTGAATAGGATTAGGGAGAAGAGAAGTTTGTGGCACAACTTGACTAGAAGAAGGGATCGGTTGGTAGGACATGTTTTGAGGCATCAAGGGATCACAAATTTAGCATTGGATGGCAGCGTGGAGGGTAAAAATCGTAGAGGGAGACCAAGAGATGAATACACTAACAGATTCAGAAGGATGTAGGTTGCAGTAGGTACTGGGAGATGAAGAAGCTTGCACAGGATAGAGTAGCATGGAGAGCTGCATCAAACCAGTCTCAGGGATGGATTCATGTGGACCACAACAACAACAACAACTGATTTCGTAGAGACTAACTTAAATAAACATTATCAATGAAATCTGCAGCCTTTTTTGTCAGTAAGTTTGTAATGCTGCAGTTCAAAGTGGTAATAAGCCAAAAGCACCAGTGCTAAACGCAAGAATATCTAGCAGAACGTGAATGCAGACACACGTCCGGATGGAAACAATAGTCAGACGTACAACCAATGACGATGTTTTTAGTAAATACAACGAAACGAGTATGGTAAAATTCATACCCATTCATAGTCATGTTTTTGCTTTGGATTTATTAGTAATTAAAAGCGTGTTCAAATACTTCAATAATCTATCGAGCAGCTACGGACACCATGGTCTCCCAAATTGAAAATTCTATTATAAGAGAGCTGTTCGAGAAGTGAGGAATGATCCGTCGCGAAACAGAAACTACAGTGAAAATACGATGTGTTGGGAAGTGTCTCATGTCGCTCTTTTCAGTTCTGAGCGCTCAGTGAGCGCGTTAAGATGTCTAGAACAGTATTATCTCCCGTCAAGCATGGCTGTCTGCCGAGAGATTTCTCCGGATTTAATGCAACCCCACATAACGTAGTTATCATGCAGTTCCTTCTTCATAACAGTCCTGATGGTATAACCGTGGTACATGTAGCCGTACGCCTCAGGTGAAAGAGATTCCTAGTGAAAAAGGCTCGACATTTTTTATGGTACAGCTGTTATTGGAGTACGTAATATAACGTTAAGGTGACAAATCCTTCGAGAACGTCTTGATAGCGATGTTGATTTTTGTTCGTTTTAGTGTACCATCACCAATGGGCGTGTTATAATTTCTATTAACTACTTTGTCACCACCTATAATATTATCATCACTGTTTACTCCTTTATTACTAACCGTTAATTAGTTTGACCTAGATAACACCAAACTGCCTACTAATAAAAAGTTAATGTCTTTTTTTCACAGCAAAGGTCTCTGAAATAATGACAGTATAAGGCACAATTTTGTTTATTTGGTAATTTGTATGTCAGTAGTTTACAGCTAAGTCACAGTCACTCACTGTTTTTCAGAAACAAAATTCATGCATGATTTAGCTACTATTGAAAGAGTCATGAATTCAGTTTGTTTTAAGTTTGTAATTACTGTTGGCAAGATTCAACATCAGAATCCACATTTTTGCTCAGTAATACAGTACTCAAAATAAAGTACTCTCTAGCTCAATTGTTTCCACAAACATTCTGTTCCAAAACATTATCACCTAAACGAAACATTTATTTACAAAAACAATACTGTCACTACGATACTGTCCTAGGTATAGTCCACAATGGACTACAACACTCCGCTTGGGGCAAAAAGGCGAACACATGTCGAATAGTCCGGTAAAATTTAAATACGTCGCGGGTGCGATTCGACCTTGAAGGAGTGTCGCCATCGCTGCCCTTACATAACATACCATGTCTTGGCACAAAAGGATATTTTTCACGAACCTATAGTGTGTATATATATATATATATATATATATATATATATATATGTGTGTGTGTGTGTGTGTGTGTGTGTGTGTGTGTGTGTGTGTGTACGTGTATTTAAATTCCAAGTGCCAATATAATTTCTGGAGAATAGTAATTTATTACATAAGAAGTAAATGTACCTCTTTTTATTTATTGGTTTCAACACTTTGGTCATATATGAACTTAGAATATTGTGGTTTATAGGCTCTCAACGGCGTTTCTGTGATCTTATGATGCTTCAAAACATTACACTCGCTAAATATAACGCTTAGTTCATTACATAAAACCAAATTACTTGAGTATAAGTCTATAACTATATGGTGTAACGAAACTAAAAATATATTTCTCTGACTTAACTATAACCACATAAAAGCCTATTTGTAACATATATCCTAATTACACATTGATACATAAGAAAAGTTCGTATGTTCTCAAAGTGCCGTTTTACAGAGAGGAATGAAGTGGCAAATACATTTAACCGTAATTCAGATTTGCATGTAACATGTGATACAAATTTGCTCCTTGCATGAAATAAGTATACAGATTACTGAAGTGTACTAATCGATTTACCAAGCTCTTATGAAGATACTTTGGACCTCTGAGACCAGGAGACTTTAACGCCACCATCGCTCCTGATTAGCACTAAAATGTATTGTCAATTTTCACCTCAAGGCGAAACCAATTCCAAAATAAGCTTAGGCCTGAAGTAATATGGAAAATAAGTCATATTGACAATATTTTATTAAGTCCAGAAAGTGTGGCATGACAGAAGCCAGTAGTAAGGTAATGGCAGTATGAGGACTCTTTGTATACCAAATTTAAGTTAAATTCATTATGCAAGTTAATTAATTCGTCAATTAATCACCCCACCCCCTGAAGATGATATGGGTTTCCCTGGCCTGCACATGTCCCCTTCCCACACCCTGCCCCCCCCCCACCCAGAAAGAATGGTGGCAAATTCAATAATGGCAGGAAATTCAAGATTTCATGGTAAATTTTAATTTTTATGGCAAATTCAAAGACTAATTACATTGTATTGCTAATGATATAACAATAATATATTTTTATTTACAAAAATTCAATTAGCATATTATGTTTAGGTTACTTACACAGTCTAATTATGTCAGCACAAACCACAATGGCCGATCCTGAATCGTGGTACAGTTCAACTTTCCTATTCCTACTGGCGAGAAATTCAAAAATTTGTAGGCAAATCCAAATTTTTTGCTCTCACTATGAAGTATGGGAGTTGGGAAAGGGTAGTTTCCATTTATTGAAGACTAGACAATAGCTATATCCAGTTCCATCAATAATGATGTAGAGAGGATATTATAGGTATGACGGTAGCACTATGGAGTTGATCCATTGAGTCTAGCCAATAGCCCTATATTTTAGGGATGAGTAATAGTAATAGGACAGGAAGCGATCACTTAAGTGCAGGGGAGTGGCCTTCTGACAATCTACAAGGGAATAGGTAGTGGGAGGAACATAAGGATGGATAATAATACACACATCTAAATACGTTTGGCATCACCCCAGTTCCTAGAACTACTGACGATACACGTTGACTGTGGATATTGTGTCACAGACACAGTCCCTTTGACTGTTCAGAGATGTCACTAAACCCGCCAAAAGATATAAACAACCATGCATGAGCAGCGCCTATTAGACGGAGGTGGTCCGACCTCCCATCAGTTCCAGTCATTGCACCAGGAAGGTGGTACACATCTCGTCTTGTCTGTGGTTCAACCATGCCTAGATGATCGTACCGCAGTTTGATCGTGTCTGCATTGTTATTTTGTGCTAGGAGGGGATCTCAACAAGGGAAGCGCCTAGGTGACTCGGAGTGAACCAAAGCGATGTTGTTCGGACATGGAGGAGATACAGAGAGACAGGAACTGTCGATGACATGCCTCGCGCAGGCCGCCCAAGGACTATTACTGCATTGGATGAACACTATCTAAGGATTATGGTTCGGAGGAACCCTGATAGCAAGTTCACCTTGTTCAATAATGCTTTTTGTACAGTCACAGGACGTTGTGTTACGACTCAAACTGTGCGCAATATGCTGCATGATGCGCAACTTCACTCCTGACGTCCATGGCGAGGTCCATCTTCGCAACCACGACACCATGCAACGCGGTGCAGATGGGCCCAACATGCCGAATGGACCTCTCAGGACTGGAATCATGTTCTCTTCACCGATGAGTGTCGCATATACCTTCAACCTGACAATCGTCAGAGACGTGTTTGAAGGCAACCTGGTCAGGCTGAACGCCTTAAACACGCTGTCCAGCGAGTGAAGCAAGGTGGAGGTTCCATGCCGTTTTGGTGTGGCATTATGTGGGGCCGACGTACGCCACTGGTGGTCATGGAAGGCGCTGTAACGGCTGTACAATACGTGAAAGCCATCGTCCAACCGATAGTGCAACCACATCACCAGCATATTGGCGAGGCATTCGTCTTCATGGACGACAATTCGCGCCCACATCGTTCACATCTTGTGGATGACTTATTCCATGATAAGAGTGGCCAGCATGTTCTCCAGACATGAGCCCTATCGAAAATTCCTGGGGTAGGTTGAAAAGGGCTGTTTACAGACGATGTGACCCACCAACCACTCTGAGGAATCTACGCCGAATCGTCGTTGAGGAGTGGGACCATGTGGACCAACAGTTCCTTGATGAACTTGTGGGTAGTATGCCACGATGAATAGAAGCATGTATCAATGCAAGAGGGCGTGCTAATGGGTATTAGATGTACCAGTGTCTACAACACAATATGGACCACCAGCTCTGAAGGTATCGCTGTATGGTGGCACAACATGCAATGTGTGGTTTTCATGAGCAATAAAAAGGGGGAAATGATGTTTATGTTTATCTCTATTCCAATTTTCTGTACAGGTTCCGGAACTGTCGGAACCGAGCTGATGCAAAACTTTTTTTGTTGTGCGTATTATAACATCGAACCTCTGTCCCAGTGCACCTTTTTCTCCTTTATTGAATTTCGATTCCTTCCAGAGGCGCGGGGAGGGGGGAGGGGCTGGCAGCAGCGTATCATGCTGCTCTGCGGCCTACAGAAGAGTTAAAAGATAATGAATAGATAATAAACAGTAAAACAGTGACCGTTTAAAACTGTAACATGGCGAAAAGCTGTGGAAGTGATAACATTAAAACAAAGGGTGGGTGATGCTGATCGAAACACATAATAATTATACAGGCACAATTAAAAAACGCGGCGACAGTCTGGTTTCTGTAGGCAAGAGTTAAAAAACACACCTAGCGACAATATGGAGTCTGTTCGCAAAACTTTAAAAAGGGGACGCACATCACTGGACACTAACGTAAACACTGCACTAGACAGGAGGGTGGATGGGGGGAGGGGAGGGAGGACCCGGACAGGTGAAGGAAAAAGAGGGGGGAAACCGATGGAGGGGGAGGACACATGAAAGGGGTTGTGGAGCCCAGTGTGTGTGTGGTTTTTTTGTGGCAGTTTACTAGTACACAGCGTCACCGGTTCAGATCCGGTCGAACTGTCTCTGTGGGCAAGTGAGAGGAGACTCAAGGCAACGGCTGAATAACAGCAGAGCATAGTACTTTGAAGCTGTGGCGATAGAACTTCAAGTTCCGTGCCACCCTTTGGTAGTGGCAGTGCTCTTCCAGGTCCTTTGCTGTCTCTGACAGAATTACAATGTCATCGGCGTACCTCAATGATTTTATTTCCACTCCATGGATTTTAATTCCTACTCCGAATTTTTCTTTTGTTTCCTTTACTGCTTGCTCAATATACAGTTTGAATAACATCGGGTATAGGCTACAATCCTGTCTCACTCCCTTCCCAACCACTGCTTCCCTTTCATGCCCCTCGACTCTTATAGCTGCCATCTGGTTTCTGTACAAATTGTAAATAGGTTTCCGCTCCCTGTATTTTACCCCTGCCTCACGTGTTCCAATATTTCTATGGAATCCAAACTGATCTTCCCCGTGGTCAGCTTCTACCAGTTTTTCCATTCGTCTGTAAATAATTCTTGTTAGTATTTTGCAGCCATGGCTTATTAAACTGATAGTCGGTAATTTTCACATCTGTCAGCACCCACTTTCTTTGGGATTGGAATTATTATATTCTTCTTGTAGTCTGAGGGTATTTCGCCTGTCTCATACATCTTACTCACCAGATGGTAGAGTTTTGTCTGGACTGGCTCTCCCAAGGCTGTCAATAGTTCTAATGGAATGTTGTCTTCACCTGGGGCCTTGTTTCGACTCAGGTCTTTCAGTGCTCTGTCAAACTCTTCACTCAGTATCATATCTCCTATTTCATCTTCTTCTAACTCCTCATGCATTTCCATAATACTGTCCTCAAGAACATCTCCCTTGTATAGACCCTCTATATACTCCTCCCACCTTTCTGCTTTCCCTTCTTTGCTTAGAACTGGGTTTCCATCTGAGCTCTTGATATACATGCAAGTGCTTCTTTTTTCTCCAAAGGTCTCTTTAATTTTCCTGTAGGCAGTATCTACACTCCTGGAATTTGAAATAAGAACACCGTGAATTCATTGTCCCAGGAAGGGGAAACTTTATTGACACATTCCTGGGGTCAGATACATCACATGATCACACTGACAGAACCACAGGCACATAGACACAGGCAACAGAGCATGTACAATGTCGGCACTAGTACAGTGTATATCCACCTTTCGCAGCAATGCAGGCTGCTATTCTCCCATGGAGACTATCGTAGAGATGCTGGATGTTGTCCTGTGGAACGGCTTGCCATGCCATTTCCACCTGGCGCCTCAGTTGGACCAGCGTTCGTGCTGGACGTGCAGACCGCGTGAGACGACGCTTCATCCAGTCCCAAACATGCTCAATGGGGGACAGATCCGGAGATCTTGCTGCCCAGGGTAGTTGACTTACACCTTCTAGAGCACGTTGGGTGGCACGGGATACATGCGGACGCGCATTGTCCTGTTGGAACAGCAAGTTCCCTTGCCGGTCTAGGAATGGTAGAACGATGGGTTCAATGACGGTTTGGATGTACCGTGCACTATTCAGTGTCCCCTCGACGATCACCAGTGGTGTACGGCCAGTGTAGGAGATCGCTCCCCACACCAAGATGCCGGGTGTTGGCCCTGTGTGCCTCGGTCGTATGCAGTCCTGATTGTGGCGCTCACCTGCACGGCGCCAAACACGCATACGACCATCATTGGCACCAAGGCAGAAGCGACTCTCATCGCTGAAGACGACACGTCTCCATTCGTCCCTCCATTCACGCCTGTCGCGTCACCACTGGAGGCGGGCTGCACGATGTTGGGGCGTGAGCGGATGACGGCCTAACGGTGTGCGGGACCGTAACCCAGCTTCATGGAGAAGGTTGCGAATGGTCCTCGCCGATACCCCAGGAGCAACAGTGTCCCTAATTTGCTGGGAAGTGGCGGTGCGGTCCCCTACGGCACTGCGTAGGATCCTACGGTCTTGGCGTGCATCCGCGCGTCGCTGCGGTCCGGTCCCAGGTCGACGGGCACGTGCACCTTCCGCCGACCACTGGCGACAACATCGATGTACTGTGGAGACCTCACGCTCCACGTGTTGAGCAATTCGGCGGTACGTCCACCCGGCCTCCCGCATGCCCACTATACGCCCTCGCTCAAAGTCCGTCAACTGCACATACGGTTCACGTCCACGCTGTCGCGGCATGCTACCAGTGTTAAATACTGCGATGGAGCTCCGTATGCCACGGCAAACTGGCTGACACTGACGGCGGCGGTGCACAAATGCTGCGCAGCTAGCGCCATTCGACGGCCAACACCGCGGTTCCTGGTGTGTCCGCTGTGCCGTGCGTGTGATCATTGCTTGTACAGCCCTCTCGCAGTGTCCGGAGCAAGTATGGTGGGTCTGACACACCGGTGTCAATGTGTTCTTTTTTCCATTTCCAGGAGTGTATCTTACCCCTAGTGATACATCCTTCTACATCCTTACATTTGTCCTCTAGCCAATTCTGCTTAGCCATTTTGCGCTTCCTATCGATCTCATTTTTGAGATGTTTGTATTCTTTTTTGTCTGCTTCATTTCTGGATCTTTATATTTTCTCCTTTATCCATTAAATTCAATATCTCTTCTGTTACCCAAGGATTTCTATTAGCCCTCGTCTTTTTACCTACTTGATCCTCTGCTGCTTTCTCTATTTCATGTCTCAAAGCTACCCATTATTCTTCTACTGTATCTCTTTCCTCCATTCTTGTCAATCCTATGTTATGGTTTCTATTTCTTGATGAAGTTCTGTATGTTGAAGTAGAAATTTGTGTGCTGTGTACAGCGTTGATCTACACTCCTGGAAATGGAAAAAAGAACACATTGACACCGGTGTGTCAGACCCACCATACTTGCTCCGGACACTGCGAGAGGGCTGTACAAGCAATGATCACACGCACGGCACAGCGGACACACCAGGAACCGCGGTGTTGGCCGTCGAATGGCGCTAGCTGCGCAGCATTTGTGCACCGCCGCCGTCAGTGTCAGCCAGTTTGCCATGCATACGGAGCTCCATCGCAGTCTTTAACACTGGTAGCATGCCGCGACAGCGTGGACGTGAACCGTATGTGCAGTTGACGGACTTTGAGCGAGGGCGTATAGTGGGCATGCGGGAGGCCGGGTGGACGTACCGCCGAATTGCTCAACACGTGGGGCGTGAGGTCTCCACAGTACATCGATGTTGTCGCCAGTGGTCGGCGGAAAGTGCACGTGCCCGTCGACCTGGGACCGGACCGCAGCGACGCACGGATGCACGCCAAGACCGTAGGATCCTACGCAGTGCCGTAGGGGACCGCACCGCCACTTTCCAGCAAATTAGGGACACTGTTGCTCCTGGGGTATCGGCGAGGACCATTCGCAACCGTCTCCATGACGCTGGGCTACGGTCCCGCACACCGTTAGGCCGTCATCCGCTCACGCCCCAACATCGTGCAGCCCGCCTCCAGTGGTGTCGCGACAGGCGTGAATGGAGGGACGAATGGAGACGTGTCGTCTTCAGCGATGTGAGTCGCTTCTGCCTTGGTGCCAATGATGGTCGTATGCGTGTTTGGCGCCGTGCAGGTGAGCGCCACAATCAGGACTGCATACGACCGAGGCACACAGGGCCAACACCCGGCATCATGGTGTGGGGAGCGATCTCCTACACTGGCCATACACCACTGGTGATCGTCGAGGGGACACTGAATAGTGCACGGTACATCCATACCGTCATCGAACCCATCGTTCTACCATTCCTAGACCGGCAAGGGAACTTGCTGTTCCAACAGGACAATGCACGTCCGCATGTATCCCGTGCCACCCAACGTGCTCTAGAAGGTGTAAGTCAACTACCCTGGCCAGCAAGATCTCCGGATCTGTCCCCCATTGAGCATGTTTGGGACTGGATGAAGCGTCGTCTCACGCGGTCTGCACGTCCAGCACGAACGCTGGTCCAACTGAGGCGCCAGGTGGAAATGGCATGGCAAGCCGTTCCACAGGACTACATCCAGCATCTCTACGATCGTCTCCATGGGAGAATAGCAGCCTGCATTGCTGCGAAAGGTGGATATACACTGTACTAGTGCCGACATTGTGCATGCTCTGTTGCCTGTGTCTATGTGCCTGTGGTTCTGTCAGTGTGATCATGTGATGTATCTGACCCCAGGAATGTGTCAATAAAGTTTCCCCTTCCTGGGACAATGAATTCACGGTGTTCTTATTTCAATTTCCAGGAGTGTATAAGCATCATTGTGAGGTACCTTTTGCTTCTGTTTTGATATTTTTATGTCAAGAAAAGGTATGGTGCTGTTTTCTTGCTGTTCAAGGGTTAATTTTTGTGTAGGCTATTGAATTTTTTAAAAAGGTTTCTCACTTCATCCTCTGTACAGAACAGAATGAGGATGTCATCTACATATCTCTTATACAATTTAGCTTTGTTTGTGATGTTATCATTTAGTGTTAGAATATTGTTTTCTACATGGTTGATAAATATTTCAGCCATTATCTCTTAAAGTAACTAGATGCCTTGTCACCTACAAAGTCTTTCGAGGTAAAAGCACAGAGGAATTGTAAATATCAATTTTGTACCATGTACCACTTCTTAAATTCGGTGATATAGATGATTTTATTGTGATGGTCTTCTCTCTCTGTGTAGGTGGCAGATTGAAATACTGTTAAAAGATCTCGCCACAACGAAAAAGCGCCTGATCACCCCTCCAGTTCCCAAATCGTATGCGTGGCACTCTTGCTCTCACTTCCACCCACCTGGCACGTCGTTAATATCAAATATATCGACTAATTGAGTCACTTTGGATGGTGACGGTTGGAATAAACTCGCCAGGTAATCGTTACAGACACTGCTGTGACGTCTCTGTGGGCTTCCCATAGTCTAGGTAGTCACTTCCTCCTATACCAAAAAGGGTGGTAACCGTCGTCAAATAGCTGAAGACATTCCAACGCTAATTGCATTTGCCTCACAGTTGCCTTTTTCATGCTGGTGGAAGTGAATCACTTAGAATTCTGGTATACTGCTCCCAGTTTAATCCTGCTGAGACCTGTCAGTCTATAGCTCTCTCTGTCCTCTGCACCCCACCAGCGCCTCAAATGGTTCAAATGGCTCTGAGCACTAGGGGACTCAACATCTGAGGTCATCAGTCCCCTAGAACTTAGAACTACTTAAACCTAACTAACCTAAGGACATCACACACATCCATGCCCAAGGCAGGATTCGAACCTGCGACCGTAGCAGTCGCGCGGCTCCAGACTGAAGCGCCTAGAACCGCTCGGCCATCCCGGCCGGCACCAGTGCCTCCTCCCGAGTCCCTGCCCTGTCATCGGATCGCATGTGAGCGGCTGCCACCGCCGCCACTGGATCACAAACCTTAGCCCTCATGTCAGGGCTGTACTGCCCCCAGCCAACAACGCACCACTCGTCGTGCCGGAAAGCCGTTAATGATTCCAGAGTCGCAAAAGTTGTCCTATCCTTCTCAGAAGTGGGCGCTGCGGTAAATACCGGGATTTTGAATAATATTTTCCCCGTCATCCCTCCTGCAAACCGAAACGTTCAGAGATGTGTTTTCGAAATATCTCACAAAGGCTGACCCAGTGAGCAACAGTAAAATATCTGTCTACTGACTGACACATCCTAAATGTGTAAGTCTCTGCAGACCCAGCCTTCCCTCAGAATACAGCTCTACAGAAGTGTTACTATTGGCACATGCCAAATTAGTTATCGGATGCTTCGAGAACTGAAATGGGAATCCCTAGAGAGACTGTGATTTTTTTTTTCCAAGGAATATTATTGATAAGCAATATTTGAGCCGCTCGTGGTGGTTCGAGGCGCTACAGTCTGGAACCGCGCGACCGCTACGGCCGCAGGTTCGAATCCTGACTCGGGCATGGATGTGTTTGATGTCCTTAGGTTAGTTATGTTTAAGTAGTTCTAAGTTCTAGGGGACTGATGACCTCAGATGTTGAGTCCCATAGTGCTCAGAGCTATTTGAACCTTTTTTCAGCAATATTTGAAGCTGACTGCAGAAGAATTCTACTGCCGCCAACATACATTTCGTGTACTGACTACGAATATAAGATACGATAAATTAGCGCTCGTACAGAGGCATTTAAACAGTCTTTGTTTTCATCGCCTTATTTGCGAGTGGAATAGGAAAGGCAATGATTAGTAGCGGTACGGGGTATCGTTCGCCAACAAGTGTACGATGGCTTGAAAGGTACGCATATAGATGTATATATAAAGTTAGTTTACCTGTTAAGGTTTCAGTCCATCCATTTACAGGCACACAAAACTTACGGAAGAATTTTGTCTCTTATTTATCGAGAAAACAAAGATGGAACTTCTGCTGCTGATTGTCTCTCTGTAGAAACCTTCTTATCAGCCCAAATTTTCTCATTGCAGTCACTTCGCGAAATGTATGTGAGAGGTTGTGATATGTTTTCCGACAATACTTAGAAGAAACGGCATAGAGCTCACATCTCAATTCTCCTTTCGTCAGAGTGTCGCTTGCCAGTCATATTCTCACGAATCCTCCAGTCTTCGATATGTTGTTGTGGTCTTCAGTCCTGAGACTGCTTTGATGCAGCTCTCCATGCTATTCTATCCTGTGCAAGCTTCTTCTTCTCCCAGTACCTACTGCAACCTACATCCTTCTGAATCTGTTAGTGTATTCATCTCTTGGTCTCCTTCTACGATTTTTACCCTCCACGCTGCCCTCCAATACTAAATGGTGATCCCTTGATACCTCAGAACATGTCCTACCAATCGATCCCTTCTTCTTGTCAAGTTGTGCCACAAACTTCTCCCCAATCCTATTCAATACCTCCTCATTAGTTATATGATCTAGCCACCTAATCTTCAGCATTCTTCTGTAGCACCACATTTCGAAAGCTTGTATTCTCTTCTTGTTCAAACAACTTATCGTACATGTTCCACTTCCATACATGGCTACGCTCCATACAAATACTTTCAGAAACGACTTCCTGACACTTAAATCAATACTCGATGTTAACAAATTTCTCTTCTTCACAAACGATTTCCTTGCCATTGCCAGTCTACATTTTATATCCTCTCTACTTCGACCATCATCAGTTATTTTGCTCCCCAAATAGCAAAACTCCTTTACTACTTTAAGTGACTCATTTCCTAATCTAATTCCCTCAGCATCACCCGACTTAATTCGACTACATTCCATTATCCTCGTTTTGCTTTTGTTGATGTTCATCTTATACCCTCCTTTCATGACACTGTCCATTCCGTTCAACTGCTCTTCCAAGTCCTTTGCTGTCTCTGACAGAATTACAATGTTATCGGCGAACCTCTAAGTTTTTATTTCTTCTCCATGGATTTTAATACCTACTCCGAATTTTTCTTTTGCTTCCTTCACTGCTTGCTCAATATACAGATTGAATAACATCGGGGATAGGCTACAGCCCTGTCTCACTCCCATCCCAACCACTGCTTCCCTTTCGTGCACCTCGAATCTTATAACTGCCATCTGGTTTATGTACAAATTGTAAATAGCCTTTCGCTCCCTGTATTTTACCCCTGCCACCTTCAGAATTTGAAAGAGAGTATTCCAGTCAACATTGTCAAAAGCTTTCTCTAAGTCTACAAATTCTAGAAACGTAGGTTTGCCTTTCCTTAATCTAGCTTCTAAGATAAGTCGTAAGGTCAGTACTGCCTCACGTGTTCCAACATTTATACGGAATGCAAACTTATCTTCCCCGATGTCAGCTTCTACCAGTTTTTCCATTCGTCTGTAGAGAATACGCGTTAGTATTTTGCATCCATGACTTATTAAACTGATTGTTCGGTAATTTTCACATCTGTCGGCACCTGCTTTCTTTGGGATCAGAATTATTATATTCTCCTTGAAGTCTGAGGGTATTTCACCTGTCTCATACAGCCTGCCCACCAGATGGTAGAGTTTTGTCAGGCCTGGCTCTCCCAAGGCCATCAGTAGTTCCAATGGAATGTTGTCATCTCCCAGGGCCTTGTTTCAACTCAGGTCTATCAGTGCTCTGTCAAACTCTTCACGCAGTATCGTATCTCCCATTTCATCTACATCCTCTTACATTTCCACAATATTGCCCTCAAGTACCTCGCCCTTCTATAGAGCGTCTATTTACTCCTTCCACCCTTCTGCTTTCACTTCTTTGCTTTGAACTGGGTTTCCATCTGAGCTCTTGATATTCATACAAGTGGTTCTCTTTTCTCCAAAGGTCTCTTTAATTTTCCTGTAGGCAGTATTTATCTTACCCCTAGTGAGATAACCTTCTACATCCTTACATTTGTCCTCTAGCCATCGCTGCTTAGCCATTTTGCACTTCCTGTCGATCTCGTTATTGAGACGTTTGTATTCGTTTTTGCCTGCTTCATTTACTGCATTTATATATTTTCTCCTTTCATCAATTAAATTCAGTATTTCTTCTGTTACCCTAGGATTTCTACTAGCCCTCATCTTTTTACCTACTAGGTCCTCTGCTGCCTTCACTAATTCATCTCTCAAAGCTACCCATTCTTCTTCTACTGTATTTCTTTCCCCAATTCCTGTCAATTGTTGAACGTGTGGTTCTTTCAGTTTATCCAGGTCCCATCTCCTTAAATTCCCACCATTTTGCAGTATCTTCAGTTTTAATCTACAGTTCATAACAAATAGATTGTGATCAGTGTCCACATCTGCCCCTGGAAATGTCTTACAATTTAAAACCTGGTTCCTAAATCTCTGTCTTACCATTATGTAATCTATCTGAAACCTGTCAGTATCTCCAGGCTTCCTCCATGTATACAACCTTCTTTCATGATTCTTGAACCACGTGTTAGCTATGATTAAGTTGTGCTCTCCCATGACTATTAAATTTTCGTCACCCTTCACTATCTGAATAATTTCTTTTATTTCATCATACATTTCTTCAATTTCTTCGTCATCTGCAGAGCTAGTTGGCATATAAACTTCGTGTCTATCTTGGCCACAATAATGCGTTCACTATGCTGTTTGTAGTAGCTTACACGAACTCCTATTTTTTATTCATTGTTAAACCAACTCCTGCGTTACCCCTATTTGATTTTGTATTTATAACCCTGTATTCACCTGACCAGAAGTCTTGTTCCTCCAGCCACCGAACTTCACTAATTCGCACTATATCTAACTTTAACCTATCCATTTCCCTTTTTCAATTTTCTAACGTACCTGCCCGATTAAGGGATCTGACATTCCACGCTCCGATCTTTGATATATGGCACTTGAATTCAACTGATTTCGTGAGTAACAGATGTCCCCCGCCAAGTTACAGACTTGAAAGGAGAGACAGCATTGGTCGTATATTTTTGTTTATTATCGCAAAATCGATTTTCTGTCACTTAGTGACCATCTTCAGTGCTGTAATATATAACTGAAATTAGTAAGCACTGGTGTCAATAAGCTTACGGCGATCACATAGCTTATTGACACCAGTGCTTACTAATTTAAGTTATATATTACAGCACTGAAGATGGTCACTAAGTGACAGAAAATCGATTTTGCGGTAATAAACAAAAATATACGACCAATGCTGTCTCTCCTTCCTAGTATACCCATTATCTGGTCGTAGTGCACAGGACACTATGGAGTCGCCAATCAATAAGTTACAGACTTCTCCTAATTGTCTCGAAATCCCATCACGTTCCGACAGCACTGTTCCATTAATTAGAAGGCCATTAATTATGCTATACCCTGTATAGGTGTACTAACTATAAAATATTAACCTACAGCACTGATAGATTTCGCAAACGGGATTGTTACTTTGGTAAACATGAGAGTACAAATGTGTTTTCACATTTACCTTGAATTGAAAATTGTTAATATGCCAGTTGTATAGCAATCTTTTGCTATTTATTTACTCTTTAACTCTTTCTAGTCACCTAACAAAAGCATATTACATTAACATTATGTCATAAGTTCGAAAAGCTGAAACATATTCGTAGTCTCTAATGGCCCAACGTATTTAACACTGTAAGGTATGAGACCCTTACCTAGCTCATATATATCGAGACTCCATTTCGCTGATCATTTCTGTTTACAAAAAGGCTTAAAGGACAGATACACGTAATTGCAGACCAATGTGAAAGATACATGGCATAGACGAAAGGGTAACAAGAACATTCGCGAAAGCCCCATATCATTAACATCGACATGCATCAGGAGTTTGAAATATACACTCCTGGAAATTGAAATAAGAACACCGTGAATTCATTGTCCCAGGAAGGGGAAACTTTATTGACACATTCCTGGGGTCAGATACATCACATGATCACACTGACAGAACCACAGGCACATAGACACAGGCAACAGAGCATGCACAATGTCGGCACTAGTACAGTGTATATCCACCTTTCGCAGCAATGCAGGCTGCTATTCTTCCATGGAGACGATCGTAGAGATGCTGGATGTAGTCCTGTGGAACGGCTTGCCATGCCATTTCCACCTGGCGCCTCAGTTGGACCAGCGTTCGTGCTGGACGTGCAGACCGCGTGAGACGACGCTTCATCCAGTCCCAAACATGCTCAATGGGGGACAGATCCGGAGATCTTGCTGGCCAGGGTAGTTGACTTACACCTTCTAGAGCACGTTGGGTGGCACGGGATACATGCGGACGTGCATTGTCCTGTTGGAACAGCAAGTTCCCTTGTCAGTCTAGGAATGGTAGAACGATGGGTTCGATGACGGTTTGGATGTACCGTGCACTATTCAGTGTCCCCTCGACGATCACCAGTGGTGTACGGCCGGTGTAGGAGATCGCTCCCCTCACCATGATGCCGGGTGTTGGCCCTGTGTGCCTCGGTCGTATGCAGTCCTGATTGTGGCGCTCGCCTGCACGGCGCCAAACACGCATACGACCATCATTGGCACCAAGGCAGAAGCGACTCTCATCGCTGAAGACGACACGTCTCCATTCGTCCCTCCATTCACGCCTGTCGCGACACCACTGGAGGCGGGCTGCACGATGTTGGGGCGTGAGCGGAAGACGGCCTAACGGTGTGCGGGACCGTAGCCCAGCTTCATGGAGACGGTTGCGAATGGTCCTCGCCGATACCCCAGGAGCAACAGTGTCCCTAATTTGCTGGGAAGTGGCGGTGCGGTCCCCTACGGCACTGCGTAGGATCCTACGGTCTTGGCGTGCATCCGTGCGTCGCTGCGGTCCGGTCCCAGGTCGACGAGCACGTGCACCTTCCACCGACCACTGGCGACAACATCGATGTACTGTGGAGACCTCACGCCCCTCGTGTTGAGCAATTCGGCGGTACGTCCACCCGGCCTCCCGCATGCCCACTATACGCCCTCACTCAAAGTCCGTCAACTGCACATACGGTTCACGTCCACGCTGTCGCGGCATGCTACCAGTGTTAAAGACTGCGATGGAGCTCCGTATGCCACGGCAAACTGGCTGACACTGACGGCGGCGGTGCACAAATGCTGCGCAGCTAGCGCCATTCGACGGCCAACACCGCGGTTCCTGGTGTGTCCGCTGTGCCGTGCGTGTGATCATTGCTTGTACAGCCCTCTCGCAGTGTCCGGAGCAAGTATGGTGGGTCTGACACACCGGTGTCAATGTGTTCTTTTTTTCCATTTCCAGGAGTGTACATTGTGTCACACAGATTTGGAAAACATCGTTTTTGTGAAACACATCAAGCTCTTTACTCACATGACGATTTAAGTGCTAATGACAAGTGATTTCAAATTGATTACGTGTTTCTAGATTTCTACAAGGCTTTTAACATTGTATCTGACAGTCAAATCGCGTACATGTGGAATATCGTCTCAGTTATGTGACTGGATTCGTGATTTCCCGTCAGAAAGGTAACAGTTTGTAGTAATGACGGGAAGTCATCGAGAAAAACGGAAGTGATTCTTGGTGTTCTCCAAAGTTGTGTTCGAGGGCTCCTGCTATTCCTTATCTACGTAAATGATTTAGGAGACAGTCTGAACAGCCATCTTAGGTTGTTGGCAGATTATGCTGTATCGTCGAGTAAAGTCATCAGAAGATCAAAACTAATTTCAAACCCATTTATAAAACACATTTGAATGGTGCGAAAACTGGCAATTGAAGCTAAATAATGAAAGGTGTGAGGTCATCCACGTGAGTGCTGAAAGGAATCCGTTAAATTTTGGTAACACGAAAAATTAGTCAAATCTAAAGGCCGTAAATTCAACTAAATACCTAGGAATTACAATTATGAACAACTGAAATTGGAAAGAACACACACAAAATTTTGCTGGGAAGGCGAACCAAAGACTGCGTTTTTATAAGTAGAACACACAGAAGTTGCGACAGGTCTACTAAACAGGTCTACTAAGACTGGCTACACTACGTTTGTACTGTACTGCTGCGCAGCGTGGGATCCTTACCCGACAGAATTGACGGAGTACATATAGAAAGTTCCAAGAAGAGCAGCGCGTTTTGTATTATCAATAAGTGGGAGAAGACTGCCACTGACATGATTTCGGGTGGACATCATAAAAAAAGGCGTTTTTCGTTCCTGCGAAACCTTTTCACGAAATTTCAGTCGCCAATTTTCACCTCAGAACGCGAAAATATTTTGTTGATGCTGACCTGCAGAGGGCAAAATGATCATCCTAATAAAATAAGGGAAATCAGAGCTCGCACGGAAATATATAGGTGTCCGGTATTTCCGCGTGGTGTTGGAGGTTGTAATAATAGAGAACAATTGTGAAGGTGGTTCGATGAACCCTCTGCCAGATGTTTAAATGTAATCTGCAGAGCGTCCATGTAGATGAGGTAACAACGCATTATTCGTGTAGAATTATATATGGTAACATAGATTAGCCTGTCTACGAAAACATATTGGCAGCACAAGTTCCCTTCACCTAACCAGTATACAGTGACTAGCAGAGTATATATCTGAAAACAGTCATGGTTAATGCATGATTATGAGTCAGTCTTCAGGAAACTTTAGCTCCATCCGTGCAGAGAACAACTACATGGCTGTTAAACCTTTTAGTTCAATAATTTGTAATCATCATTTCGATACTGAACCTTTTTTGTTTCCTTTCTGTGGCATCACGTATGGATACCAACCCATGGGCGTGGAAGATGACACTGAAGTTGTAAGTATCAGCCAGATGCCATCAGCGATTGAGAGGGATCCGGCAGGCCCAATGGAGCACGCCCACTGAGTCAGCCTGCAGCAGCTCTGGGCTACGAACGCCCTCTGCTGCCACAGCAGAGGGCGGCCGACGGCAGCCATTCGCCTCACCCAAGTTCGGAACCACTTCGCTATGCAGGTGCCACCTAGTCGCGGCTCTGGCACCAGCGTTTATGCTTTATGTCAGAAAGCTTCATCATTATTGTCACTAAGACCTGGACACTGTGGCTTGCTGTCATGTTTGTAAAGAGTCTTCGTCGCTTGAAGAAATACAAGTTAAGAAAAATTGTTTGTTGTGTTAACTTATTCACTAATCATTTCTACGACTGTCCAGCTTTCCTAGAACGACAGTTACTGCACCACTCTGTAGCTCACCTCTCCTTACCATTGTGGATGTATTATTACACAACACATCCATACGATGATAAATAGGTATGGGAATACAGTACACACATCAAAAAAAGTTTTACATCACCTCTGTCCAGAGAGTTCCTGAACCTGTACAGAAAATTGTAACAGAGATCAACATAAACATCACTTCCGCCCTTTTTATTGTTAATGAAAACCACACATTGCATGTTGTACCACCATACAGCGAGACCTTCAGAGGTGGTGGTCCACATTGCTGTACACACCAGTACTTCTAATACCCAGTAGCACGGCCCCTTGCATTGATACCTACCTGTATTCGTCGTGACATACTATCCACAAGTTCTTCAAGACACTGTTGGTCCAATGGTCCCACTCCTCAACGGCGATTCGCCGTAGATCCCACAGAGTGGTTGGTGCGACACATCGTCCACAAACAGTCGTTTTCAATCTACTCCAGGCATTTTCGATAGGCCTTATGTCTGGAGTACATGCTGGCCACTAGTCGAGTGATGTCGTTATCGTGGAAGAAGTCATTCACGAGTTCTGCACGATGGGAGCGCGAATTGTCGTCCATGAAGACGAATGCTTCGCCAGTATGCTGTAAATATGGTTGCACTATCGGTCAGAGGATCGCATTCACGTATTGTATAGCTGTTACGGCGCCTTCCATGACCACCAGCGGCATACGTTAGCCGCACATAATGCCACCCCAAAAGAGCAGGGAACCTCCACCTTGCTGCACTCGTTGGACAGTGTGTCTAAGGCCTTCAGCCTGACCAGGTTGCATTCAAACACGTCTCTGACGGTTGTCTGGATGAAGGCATATGCGACACTCATCGGTGAAGAGAACGTGATGCGAATCCTGAGCGGTCCATTCGGCATGTTGTTGGGCCCATCTGTACCGCGCTGCTTGGTGTCGTGGTTGCAAAGATGGAGCGCGCCATGGACGTCTGGAGTGAAGTTGCCCATCATGCAGCTTGTTGCGCACAGTTTGAATCGTAACACGACGTCCTGTGGCTGCACGAAAAGCATTCAACATGTTGGCGTTGCTGTCAGGATTCCTCCGAGCCATAATCCGTAGTTAGCGGCCATCCACTGCGGTAGTAGCTCTTGGGCGGCCTGAGTGAGGCATGTCATCGACAGTTCCTGTCTCTCTCTGTATCTCCTCCATGTGCAAACAACATCTCTTTGGTTCACCTCGAGACTCCTGGACACCTCCCTTGTTGAACGCCCTTCCTGGCACAAAGTAACAATGTGGACGCGATCGAATCGCGGTATTGACCGTCTAGACAGGGTTGAACTCCAGACAAAACGAGCCGTGTACCTCCTTTTTGGTGGAATGGCTGGAACTGATCAGCTGTCGGAGCCCCTCCATCTGACAGATGATCTTCATCCATGATTGCTTACATCTTTTGGCGGGTTTAGTTACATCTCTGAACAGTCAAAGGGACTGCGTCCGTGATACAAACACCGCAGTCAACACCTATGGTCAGGAGTTTTAGGAACTGGGGTGATGCAAAACTTTTTTGATGTGTGTAGTTTATTTAAAGTACTGTGCGATGGAGTCCTCTGTTCCTGTTTCATCACAGTTTTATTATGTTGTCACATCTTTTGAGGCTGCCTATGTTGGCAACAAATTTTAGATATTTATTAGTTTAGGAAGACAGCCGCTCCTCATGATTATTTCGTAGATCGCAACTGGTCGTAAAATAAAGAAAATAATTTGCGATCAAAGATTGTTTTCAATTCCACAAATTTTAACATTGGGTCTATGTACTTTAAAGTGATTCTGTCACGCTTCATCACGCTTTGGAGTTTACTGTAACAATTTTGGTATCACAAACAAAATTCATCCATAATCAGAAATTAAGTGTCTGGCAAAAGTACTTATTTTTAATAAAATTTCATATCTTATTCAGAAACATTCATGGTTAGTATGAAAAGGTAAGCAAAGAGGTTAGTGATACCTTGTTGGGAGTTTTAGTGACATTCAAAAAAGAGTAGTGCCAAGTCAAATCTTCGGCATGACCGCGGGGGTTTGCTAAAACAGGTAGTTCCGTAACATACAAGATCCAGTGTTAGGATGACGAATAAAAAGGGACAGATCTTTCTATTTTTTATGTGAGTAATTCGCTATAAGAAATCTACCAGTTGGGTGGAGCAGCAGTAGGTTATTTACGTACGACCGAATCTCAGGAGAGGCTGTTTAGTATCGTTGCAGTGATGATAGACGCCAACGGCCTTTCCACGTTGGTAGAATAGTGCATCCAGCTCATTAAGTATTTGGTTGGATGATAGTCTGGGAAACTCATTTGCCATTGCTTATAGACATACAAGTCACTGATACGAGGTCCAATTTAAAGACTGGCACCTGGCTGTACAGGTTGATTTTTACTGAGCAGGAAACAGCAACTAGCCACTTTGATAATGCTATTTATTTACGTTAAGATACACCTTTGTTGTTGTTTACATTACTTTCCACTTTTTTTCCTCGTTTTGGTGGATATTCCTGGGGATTGTGGTGCAATACAACCGAAACGTGCCATGAGAAACTGCCTGTTTAACTTTAATTGAACTTAATAACGATTTCAATGTGTGATTTTGATATCAGTTCAATTATTTTTTCAATAATGTTCCAGTGTGTGCACCGATATTTGCTCAGTGGACTGTTTTTCAGCCAGAAGAACGCTACATTAACTGTTAACTTTGTGTTTATTATCCATGAGACTTCATCGGTGACATAGGGAATTTAACAAGAGTGACTATCCAGTGGAAATGTCTGCTTTAATTGCAGAAGATACATATCTGTAATAACGACTATATTCGTATCATTATATTTTATGCAATACTTTCAATTTCTTGATCTACCATTAATCATTTGCCTCCATAAAGATGCAAGATTTATATGTGAAATTATTTACTAGACGCAAAGTTATAATGTAGAATGAACCCTTACTAAGTTTTTCTACAGTGAATTTAGAAAGTTAGCTCACCAGATGACTGAAGCACTACCCATTTCCTGGACACACACTATTGTAATGTACAGTGGTACCACAGAAATAACATCGATTAATATGTGGAAGAAAGAGATGGTGCAGTATGCCGGTTAAATAAAGTAGTGCACACATCCTTAGCGAGTTAATATTGTATTGTGCACAGTGCATAATTTTCCTACATTAGCATCAGAAACAACAATAACAGAAATGACAATTAGCTTTAATAACTACAATAATAATAATAATAATAATAATAGTTTCACTCATGTATACATATTATTACAGTAATAGTAGTCCTACTAATTTTGTGATAAGTAATTTTCTCAAAACATAAAGTTCCTATCAACTGGAGAACTAGTAGATATATTCCTGTATGATAACAGCATCGATGGAAACAAATGTAGAGAAGACGTTCACTGGTCCGAGGTAGAGCCAAAATATGGGGTGAAGTTAACAGAGGAGATGGAAAAATCTCGAAGTACAATGTGGTTATAACTAAACTTTCGCTATTTGAGGCAATCCCTATGCGAAACGGGTGATCATGAGACAATGAAACGTTGTGGAAACATTTGTAAGGACATGCGGATGTGTAGTTTTCCATCTACTCTGGCTCAAGTTGTGAAAGTTTAATTGTAACTTCCCTGTAGATTATGAGGAAAGCTGGGATAGTGTTGGTAATTTTATAGAAATATAGGTTCGCTGTTGGACAGAAGGAAGGCAGCTTGGATGTACCGGGAGGGAAGCCAAGCATGTGGTAAGAGGTAAACCTTTTATGTTGAATGCAGCGTGGTTCTGGGTCGTTAACACGTTACTGAGCACCTTTTCTAAAGGCCTGTGTCTGAAATAGAGGTGAAGACGAAGGGAGATTGTGTGTTTAAAGACAGATACAGCTTGATGTTGAACGTGTGAGGTCTCATACCACAGTTATGTAGTAATGATAGGTATTTAACAGGCGTGGAGAAGTGTTGAAGACAACAGTGATTTTAAAAAAAACTGGTAAAGAAAATGGAATTTTTAAATCACATCGAGATTTCCTCGGCTCGGAGAATGGGTGTTGTGTTGTCCTTACGTCCCTGCCGTCATTATTGACACAAAAATCGCCTCAAACACTTCATCGTATCGTCTTTGCACTATTGAGCTGGCTGCACGGGTACAAACCGAAAGCCAATAAATTGAAACTAGAAGCAAATCCTTGGCGCACTGCGTTCGGGTCATAGCCTAGGAAGGTGCCACACAATAAAGGGTTTTGGAAAAATCCCCTGCACAGTTGTTACCTAATAATAGCAACTTAAATCCTGAATTAACTGAAATCTAATTGCGTAGTCAGTATCGATGGTTGATAACGCCTACAGCTGTTACTGTAGAAAGTCAACCAAACCGCCAAATAATAGTATTCCAAAGAATAAACGGCTTCTCACTTTCATAAATAAAGACTTTCAACTCCCTATTTAAAATGTCCCAGCCCAGTTCCGTGTTCAGACTGGCAGCGACTCGTCCCATCAGTTCATCTACACACTTTTCTAATTTCAGAACACGAATCACAGTGGTTTAAAAACACATCACTGTACTTCCTCGTTTTTATACAGCAGTCGAACGTCACTATTCCATAGTTAGAATTGACGCACAACTTATAATCACGTCCATTAGAGGTCAGTTCGAACTCTACACAAGACCCAGTACAACAGAGGACTCATTTATCTTACAATATTTTAAATAAATTATATGAACACGTGTTCTCTGTTCTTTCAGACATGTCCGAAAGAACAGACACCAACCATTCATATAACAGATTCGCCTCGAGAAGCAATCAATCCACAACGTTCAGTGCGGATGAGCATTGCGTTCGACCACCAGCAGGAATCTAAAGTTAACGAGCACGGGGGACACGAACGGGGCTGCGGATAGGTGACGCTAGCTGGGAACATGAGCCGCCCGCGTAGCGTGCTGAAATAGTCCACGCGTGTCCAATAAACACAGCTTGCGGCTGGCGCAGCTGCCTAGTAAGCAGGAGATACCGGATTCGAGTCGCGGTGCTGCACCCATTTTCACTGGTCGCTTATCAGTCCGCATTAAGTTCCAATGCAGCCGATATCATTAGTTCCATCCCTTTCCTTACCCTTCTCCACCTTCCACAGACAATTTTCATTTTAAATAAACTCAGTCTACGGCCGGCCGAGTCACGTTCTCTTTGGTGACTGCCTCATTGTCTCCAAGCAGCCGGGTTCCCTCTGTGTCCGGTTGGGGCGCACACAGTGGCACCGACTTACTTACGCTGCTGTTTCTCCAACACTCTTTTGTTACGATTTAACATAGAAATCCCCCTCATTATGGAGCGTGGTTGCCTTCTCAGATGTTTCTACATTAAATGAAATCCTCAGGCAACTAGACCGATGGGCTGGCTAATAAAGTAAATTAACAACGTCACCATAAGCAGACAATTGCAGATTAAACCCTAGTGGGACTCTTGTTTCGATGATGACTTTACCGACACACTGATAGTTCGATATCTATTTTTAATGTACAGTTAATGAATAACGGTATTGCACTGCTTGAAGAATTTCGGCCGTATCATTTTCACACAGCAGCATTTTGAAGTGTGCTATTATTAAGACTACTACTTTCACATAACTTTATATTTTAAATTATCAGACATTATGAAAATTAATTTTTTGCTCGAGTACTCTGCATAAAGTTATGAGAAGTACAGCCTGAACTGCGTGACACAAGGAATCGTCAGAAAGAGACTATACCAAATAAAGAAAATCCCAGAGACTATTTGTCAAAGCAAATGGCTTTGTCTAACTCAGCGCCGGCCGCTGTGACCGAGCGGTTCCAGGTGCTTCAGTCCGGAATCGCGCTGCTGCTACGGTCGCAGGTTGGAATCCTGCCTCGGGCATGGATGTGTGTGATGTCCTTACGTTAGTTACGTTTAAGTAGTTCTATGTCTAGGGGACTGATGACCTCAGATGTTAAGTCCCATAGTGCTCACAGTCATTTGATAGTCTAACCCAGCAAGCATTCGTCATACTTTTTCGTATAATTTGTAACATCAGAAGCGTAACGCAGAATGTTAGATGAAGCAACAGATATTTTATATATTTAAAACCAGGTCAGCTATTTTTCGTCGCGTCAGTTTTCCTGGATTAAGTGCAGTGTTTGCGAAGCGCCTTTAGATGTTTGCTCATAACAGGGACGTTGTGTTTTTTTATCCATTACAACAAACGCCTGCATCGATATATTGTTTTCATTTTAAATTTTTCACTTCGAAGGTTGTAGCATTCGTTCCCTATTATTTAACGGAGAATCTAAACAGCGATATAAAGTCAAATCTGTAGTTTATGCGATTCGTTTTGATTTTACATTGATTCCGTATTTCGTATTTAAATTAAATCAATTTCTGTAAACATTTTTCTGCTCCTCATAAACAACGACAGACACCAACGAAAACAAAATCCCTCTGCGTCTCACTTACAGTAAAAATAACGTACGGAAAAGCACCATGGCTGCCATATTTTCAGCGTAGTGTTATTATTAAACGAATGTGAAGCAACTTTTCCTTGTTCTTTCAAAACAACCCGTTTACTGCTGTTTACGTCACTGTTTACATTAACGCCACAACATTTTGGGCAGAGATTTGATTTTTCCTTGAAGCGCTTATGTTCAAGATGCACAAATGCTAGAAGCATAGCGTACATAGAAATGTTTTTTGTATTTCGACAACACATCTCCGCGAGTGAAGTGTGGGATTATATTCATGTTGATCCGGCAATGAAGAAATAAGCATTATGAAACTAAATAATAATTTTCATGTGAATGAAAACAAAAGAATTCCTAAAATATAGCCGCGCGGTATTAGCCGAGCGGTCTTGGGCGCTGCAGTCATGGACTGCGCGACTGGTCCCAGCGGAGGTTCGAGTCCTCCCTCGGGCATGGGTGTGTGTGTGTGTGTGTGTGTGTGTGTGTGTGTGTGTGTGTGTGTGTGTTTGTCCTTGGATAATAAGTAGTGTGTAAGCTTAGGGACTGATGACCTTAGCAGTTCAGTCTCATAAGATTTCACACTCACTTGAACATTTTTTTTTCCTAAAATATAAGGAACGGACACAGTTTTCATTCGGAGGCCATACAGTCCAGAATCGGCATGAAAATCAAATAAAATCGCCATTAGCATCGAGACAATTGTCCCACCGACACACCACGTTAAAGGTACCTGTTTGCTAGAACACGTTCTGCCGCGTGGAGAAATCGGTAATTGCCTGGTGCACATCCTTGTCCAACAGGAATCGTCGTCCCTTCAAGGCCTTTTTTTAAGTCACGGAAAGCGTTATAGTCGCATGGGCACAGATCAGGACTATAGGGTTGCCAGGACTACAGGGCGAGTTCTCGAGTCTCTCCCACTTTTCTTGTCTGTAATGCATGAGGCTGGCTCTCAGATCGACCGGCATCTTGTGTAGAATCACGATCGACACGGAACTATGCGCGCCGTTCCACAACGGTGGTTCTCAGGAAATATGCTGCATCATACACATTCCTCATTCTCCGGAGGATGTCTGCCGATGTTTGTCCCTCGGCAGACAAGAAAACAGCACGTTGGTCCTGTTTGAATGCATTTCCTAATAACGTCGTCATAGTTCATGTTTCCGAATTTACCGCTCGCACGTCTAAAAGACAAGAATGCCAACTAATCTTTTGCCTATACGTCGACACTGGTACAGGCTGATCAAAAGCTCTTTGAAAACGTTCTAAGGGTCTTACAGGATAGGTTGTACTCAGAAACAATTGTTAAGAAAAAAACTTGATATGTTACACAGTTTCAGGGTTAATTAGCGTTGAATTTAACCAATCAGCGCTTTTCTCGCGCAAATCAAGCAGCCCGCCAGAGACAGTTAGTGTCAGTTATTCTTTTAATGGGATTCTGTCTGTTTTAATTATACGGGAGTTGACCGTCTGGTTTTAAACTTTCTTTGCTTTTTGCGTTTAGTTTGACTGGCAAACCGTTGATTAAACTTAACATATACATGGATGGACATGAGAAATGAAAGTTAGCAATAAATTTTTCATCTGTGATTTTTACTTTACGTATGTAATATTCTGTTGCAGATTAATAAAAATGAATTTCTTTGAATATTCCAAAATAATTATTATAGTTTTACTTTTATTCAAGTACTAAAGTTGTTTGTACAAGAATGAAAATATTATTGTCCTTCGAACTTAGCAAACATTTTCACGTTGCAGTGCATTTTTGGTTTAACAGGATATACCCCGACTAGCTTTGAAGCATAAGACTATCTTTACCATATGAAAATGTTTTCCTTTTTATATTGCTAAGCTCTCATGAAAATTATCCAGTTTTAAATACACATTACGATATGTTCAGAATTTATCACTTTTTGAACGAATATTTACAAAAGCTTGTAACCTCCCCACAAAAATTTACAAGACTGTAAATATTATTTAAGAATGCTAATGGACATTGCGCTAAGTGTAACCTCTCCACTGAAATTTTAAAGACAGAAATAATAAATGAATAGGTGCAAAACGTAACATCCCTAGCAATTAAATTTAATGACAATAAAAGTGAGAATCGCAATCTGACTCAAATATAAGTTCTTCACAAAAAAATTAAAGTCCATTCAGTGATAAGAAAATCTCAGTGATAATGATAATTCAATTAAACCGAAATATCGGTCTTTGGCCCTGTGCAAAAATCAAAATTAAATTCTTACCTCATTGCAACACCTAGTCAAATTTCTGCTCTTGTTGTTGCGCACCGCTTGGAGGAACTGCATTCCAAATAGTAATATTCCCCTTTTTTTTTTTAATCTAATTGAAAACAAACTTTTGTTTAGGGGAAGTGGAACGAAATAGTTACTTCAATTAAATGAAAATTTTATGTAAAATTGCTTTTGAAATCAAAGTTATTATTGGGGGCACTTGTTGAAAATTAGTTACAATAATTAAACTTTACATTATCCGATGATTATCTTAATTAACAGTATACCTCATTCAGCATCTTGACCAGTGTTGTCGCCAGACCACATCACGCAATCCCACTGGACTGCTACCACTGATCGACCGCTCTGCATGACGACTACTAGCGTACTGCACCCCACTGAACAGAGCTACAGACTCGCAACGACTGACTGACAGAGTACTGCCCTCAACTAGACAGAGCTACAGACTCGCAACGACTGACCGACAGACTGAGAACCGCTCGCAACACTCGCGCGGTCAAGCGCATACTCTCTGGTCACAGATGCTACAATGCCTCGCCATCGCTGCTATGTTACATACGTGTTTCATAACCCTCCACTGGGGGGGGCAAAAATTTGGCAGCGATGGTGAGTCATTTGGACTTGCCAAGCGCGGCAAAATTTTTCTTTAATTAACAAAATTCTACAACTTACAAAATATTTAAATGTTGTGCACACGCACTAAGTACAAAATATATCAGACAAAGACAAAATGTGAGTACAAAACATAGTAGCAAATCAGAAAAATGTATATACAAATTATTTGACAGATAACAAAGTGCACAGGCACTGAAAAAAAAATTCTTTAGCATATTCAGAACAAATAAACAGACTGGCAAAAAATATTATGTTGACAAGTGACATGAGTGCACATGCACTGCAGTTGAGAACATATCAGTAATTGATGAAATGTATGTACAATTAGTAACAAATGACATAAGTGCATTCGCATTAAAGTATTGAATATACAGAATAATGCCTCGCCATCGCTGCTATGTTACATACGTGTTTCATAACCCTCCACTGGGGGGGGCAAAAATTTGGCAGCGATGGGGAGTCATTTGGACTTGCCAAGCGCGGCAAAATTTTTCTTTAATTAACAAAATTCTACAACTTACAAGATATTTAAATGTTGTGCACACGCACTAAGTACAAAATATATCAGACAAAGACAAAATGTGAGTACAAAACATAGTAGCAAATCAGAAAAATGTATATACAAATTATTTGACAGATAACAAAGTGCACAGGCACTGAAAAAAAAATTCTTTAGCATATTCAGAACAAATAAACAGACTGGCAAAAAATATTATGTTGACAAGTGACATGAGTGCACATGCACTGCAGTTGAGAACATATCAGTAATTGATGAAATGTATGTACAATTAGTAACAAATGACATAAGTGCATTCGCATTAAAGTATTGAATATACAGAATGGTAGAAATCATATTGAAAAATGAGAAAAGTGTACGGGCACTGAAGTTCAGTAGAAAACATATTAACACCTAACAGAAGTGCACATGCACTGTAGTTCAGAAAATAAAAAATGTATACACAATATAAAAGACAAAAGTGCACATATACTGTACTTCAGAACAAATCAAAAAAATGTCTTTAGCATTTTGGCAATAAATAAACATAATAGCAAAAAAAAATCATGTCGACCAGTGACATAAGTGTACTCGCACTGGAGTTTAGCGAATTGAAAAAATGTATAGCCATGAACATAAATAATGTTAGCAAAAATGATTTTCACTATGTGACAAGAATTAGGATAGGAAAGGGAAGGATTGCATCATGGTTGTAGCACTTTAGATTGCACACAGCTGTTTTGAAAGTCCATATCTTTCCACAGAAGTACAACACCAAGTGACACAACTTGAAGTTCTTTTCCCCTCAGAATTTATCAGCGTAGCCAAGACACTGAACTGTCGTAGTAATATTCCATTTTTTTTTATTTTGGCAATATATTAGGTACACCAAACAGTGGGACCATAATAACGTCTTCATCGCTCACGGTGGTGGACAGCATGTCGTGTCAACACCACGCTCTTACACGGCACATCAACGTAGAATTAGTGCAAAACCAAATAGAGTGCTCCATGATCACTACGATAAACAGGACAAATGGACATCGCAGTAATTCAGGGTAGTTAGCTCATAAGGTGAAGGACATTAAGTCACATAATATTGTCAATTACAGTAGTAGTTTGCGGCATTCATAGCCCAGTTATTGAACATTTCTGTACCATGTATGTAGTATTACAGAAAAATGTTCATTAATTGTTTTACATAGAATCAGTAATCTTCTTTTCCTAGTTACAAAGCATTATTAAATAATCGCATTCTTTTCCAGTTACAAAGTAGAGCATAGTTAATTAATCATTTGTCATTCCAATATAGTATTAATCATTAACCTTCTCCTAATTACAAAGCATCATGAAACAATCGCATTCTTTTCCAGTTACAAAGTATGGCATAGTTAATTAATCATTTGTCATTTCAATATAGTATTAATCATTAACCTTCTCCTAATTACAAAGCATCATGAAACAATCGCATTCTTTTCCAGTTACAAAGTATGGCATAGTTAATTAATCATTTGTCATTTCAATATAGTAAGAATCATTAGCCTTCTAATTACAAAGCATTATGAAACAATCGCATTCATTTCCAGTTATAAAGTATAGCATAATTAATTAATCATTTGTCTTCCAATAGTAATAATCATTAGCTTTTTCCTAATTACAAAGCATTATTAAACAGTCACATTCATTTCCAATTATAAAGTATGAACATTGAAAACAAGAGCTAATTAATGGCATAATTAATAACAATTCATTAAGTGACACTAATTATTGGCACTCAGTGGCCATCAGGTATCGAATAATATAAAGCATTGTTCCTCATTCAGTATTATTCAGATCATTACGAAGTCATTATTAAAAATCAGTTAATTATAGTCATAGCATTAATAATCATGGGGATTATAAGTAGTCTCATTACAATAACAGTGGCAATTACTAGCCAGTTACTAAGCATTATTTTATATATATGTGTATTTTTGTTGTCTCATTAAGAAGTCATTACTCAAGTGACATACTATTCAGAGCTAATCAGTATTATTCAGAATTTTCTCAAACTGGTATCACTATTTGGGACTGTTAATACATTTTTTTTGTTAGCAATGCATTGCGTTGGGATCGATAATTAAGTGCTGAGGCATAACACTTTTTGCTTTTGACCTATTGCTGCAAATGAGGATAGGTAACGTCATTCGTCATGAGTCAGCTGTAGCAAGGTTATGTAACAAGGCAGTATCTGTGATTACATTTATAAATGATAGACACAAATGGGTAAAAAAAAAATAAAAATGCAAGTACTAGAACAGGTATAATAAGTAACAGTTTTAGTAAGTATCATGACAAGCATCTCCTGGAAAAAATACAAAATGGATTATTGACCTGAAAGAAGAAACGCACACTATGCTGAAAAGTAGTGAACTTCGAATTAACAAGTAGTGAAATGTGTATAAAATGTGTTCCATAGCTGTCCTTTCCAAAACTTTCCGTCATCCTACTATGCAATATAACACCTGCTGTCAAAACAAACTGCAACAAATACTTAAATAACTACATAGCATAAATATAAAACTCCAACTTTATCCTCATCTGTAAAGAAAAAACTTCATTATCAATCACTTCATTATCCATATTATCATAACTTCATTATTATCATCACCCGTAAAGAAAAACTTCATTATTCATAATACCATATCCTTCATCATTATTCATCAGTATTCATTATCATCTGCAAAAAATCATTTCATTACTCATTATACAACTATTCCTTATCTCTAGCATATTTCATCACTAAAACTAAGATGTGTAGTTCAGTCTGACAGCCTGCATCAATCACCTTGTATTCTGAAAGAAAAAACTAGTTAAGACTGCTGTTCTACGATGAGTATAGTATATTCTTGTTAATGCTTGTTAATCCTGATCCATTTACTCTTCCTCATAAAGTTATTGCATCTTCTTTCGTTTATTCCGTAGGTGAAATTCCCATTTCTGTTGAATTTATTTCTTACACGCACCATTTCTTTCTGAAATTGATGAACAAAGATTAAAGTCTTGCATTTAAATCATATACCCATTAAATAATGATTGCTTTATGGTAACATAATTAACCATACAGCATAACATGACAGAAAACGTAATATGTCAAAGGCATTGACAGTGTTCAGAGGCAAAATGTACAGATAATATCACAATGCAGCAGCAAAAATGTAAAACAGTCACGATGTTGAGATGTCATAAGGCAAAAAATGTCAAAGTCAACAGGTGTGTTATATCTTAACTATTTCACAGTGCATACAAACAAAACTGGAGTACAATCATATACACAAAAAAAGGTGGAAAATGTGCACGGTCTGATGTGTAACGACAAGAAAAGCGACCTGCTAACCTTACCTTGCCGGGCACTTGCCAAGAAAAAATGCGATAATCATCAGTAATTAGTCAAGTGAAATAATTGCATTAATAAATGACATCATAGTGTGTTGAATCATAAAGTGTCTTCATTCAATAAACGGTTTAATGTTTGAGATATGGTGGTTGCCTTTCGATTTTCTAGTTCTCAAAGTTTCGACGTGTACAACATTGGGGTGATGGATGCTGCGAATCCGATATGGACCTGCGTATAGAAGTTCAAATTTACTGCACTTACCTCTTAATTTACTGGATAAATAATGTGTACGTACTAATATTTTCTGTCCAACGTGAAAGTCTCGGCGTCTACAAACCTGTTTTTGCTGTCTTCTCCGGCGCTCTGCGGCACGTTTGATGTTGTTCAGCGCAATGTCAATTATTTCGTGGTGTCTTAGTCGACGACATTTAGGGAAGTTTACTAATTCTTTAATTTTGTTCGGTGGTTCAACGTTTTTGAGTATAACAGACGGAGATAGCATAGTGGATTCATTTGGAATGCAATTAATTACATCTTGGAATGAGAGTATGTGTGTATCCCAATCAATATGTCTTTTGTGGCAGTATATTCGCACAGTTTACCAATTTCTTTCATTAACCGTTCACAGGGGTTCGAAGAAGCGTGGTACTTGGATATATAGATCGGAGAAATGTTTCTGGCTCGTAACATGCGTGTCCATACACTACTACGAAATTGTGATCCATTGTCAGAAATTACTTTCATCACATGCCCTACATGAAATAGAAAATGTTTTACAAATGCTTTCGAAACAGTTTTAGCAGTAGCTTTACGTAATGGAGTGAAAGTAACAAATTTTGAAGTGAGCTCAACAGCGACAAAGATGTAGCAAAAACCTCTGTTAGTTCTCGGAATCGGACCAAAAATATCTACTGCGGCCATGTGTCTTAATTTAACAGGTATAATGGGATATAATGGAGGAATATGTGAAGTGGTGTCTGATTTAGCTTTCTGGCAAATTTTACAAGACGCTAAAACTCGTCGTATACGTTTCTCCATGTTAGTAAAATAAGAGTTCTGTCTCAGTATAAGAAAACATTTTCGTGCTCCGTAATGTGCGTAACTTAAATGAGTGTACCAAATTAATTTGTTAACCAGTTCGTCAGGAATGCATAATAACCAATTGTTGCTGTCAGGATGAGAGCGGCGAAACAGAATGTCATTGCGTACAGTGTAGTGGTTCCTAATCGTAACATTTATCCTATCTTGCCAAAGGTGTTTAATTTCTTTCCACACATTGTCCTTATTTTGCTCTTGTGCTATGTCCTGTAGTGACGATGAAATAAAGTTTTCAAATGCGACTTGCTGAATGTACATGACACTGAAATTTGTTTTGCAGAAGTTGGTTGCTACGTCTTGCTGATTGTTGCCGAGAGAACGCGATAGTGCGTCTGCTATAACATTTTGTGTGCCGGGAATGTGAACAATCGTAAAATTAAATTCTTGCAAATAAAGCTTCCATCTGCTTAATCTGTCGTGAGTAAATTTAGCTGAAAGCAAAAATTGTATTGCTCTGTGGTCTGTGTAGACGGTGGTATGTCTGCCATAAAGAAAATGCCTAAATCTCGTAAAAGCCCATACAACACATAATGTTTCCAATTCTGTAACGGAATAATTTCGTTCAGCAGGTGACAGAATGCGGCTTGCAAATGCGATGTTTTTAATAACTGTTGAACCATCTTCTTCAATTTCCTGGAAAATATGTACGCCTAAAGCGGTGTTAGAACTGTCGGTGGCAATGGAAAAATTTCTAGTAAGATCGGGGTGCGATAAAAGTGGAGCATTCAACAAAGCATGTTTCAGGTTCACAAATTCAGAATGTGCTTGCTTATCCCACGACCAAATAGTGTTTTTACCTGTTAATTGGCATAACCTGGGTGTGTCTAAAGCAGAGTGATGAATAAATTTACGAAAAAAGTTAATTAAGCCCAAAAAACTGCGTAGTTGTTTCTTTGTCGTAGGAACAGTAATGTCACGTAGAGCTTGAAGTTTTTCTGGATCAGGCGCAATGCCTTCTGCTGAAATTACGTGTCCAAGAAATTTTATAGAAGTTTTGCCAAAGTGCGATTTACTAAGATTAACTGTGAGTCCTTGAGCATGAAAAGTTTGCAACAGTTGTTCAAGAATCAGATTGTGTTCAGACCAGTTAGTTTTTGCAATAAGAATGTCGTCTACGTACGTCGTGATTCTGTCTTTAATGCAAACGTGTGTCGGATGGCGTCAAAATTAATAACATTTTCGTGAACAAGATTCTGCGTGCCTAAATTATTGCTTACGTTATTGGAATATGCAATCTGTACTGTGTCTGGTCAAATTCTATCGTACGTGCTGTTATTTACGGGAGAATATTGTGGCATATCCACTATATGAACTGCTTTGTTATTTCTTACTGACGTGTTACGCTATGGATGACACCTATTGTCTGTTTCATTCATGATTATTTGTTGTTGCTGATGTTGTTGCTGCTCATAAGATCGACTGTTATTAAATGTACGCCGAGAATTGTGCTCATTATTTTTACGTCTGTCCTGATAGTCATTCCTATACGGTGTATTGCGATACGAGTTGAAATAGAGTGTTGTCTGTACGTAGTTATTTCTTTGCTGCCATGCGTTACCATTTGTTGGAGCTGGGACTATACGTGCACGCGGCGAAACATTAAAGTTTGGTTGACCTTGTAGACTGCATTGTTGGTTACGTATGCTAAGCGGCTGACTTTCATGCTATTGTGGTGGAAAACGTCTATTGTTACCAAAAAATGCGTTTGCTGCTAATTTTACACATACTGATGATTACGATTTTTATCTGTTATTTAAGTTCTCGTGATTCTGGAGTGCCTAATGAAAATTGTCACATTCGCTAAAAATTTGTCACATCAGGTTTTCTTTACATATTCTTAATCCTAGATAGAGCAATAGTTGAAGAGCAGTTTTGATAGATATAAAGGATAGTAGAAGAGAAGGCAGCAGTGCAGAAAACTAAAGATGAAACAGCACTACTACAGCTCGGGGCCCTATGCTCGCTACGGCACATATTCATTAAAGCGTAATGAATCCCCTGAGGTCATTTACGCACTGCAAATAAATTTTAGCTTTTGCGTTGCAAGCAATAGCGGTAAAATTCCAAAAGTAAATCGCTGTATTCTTGCTAATTCCAGTTTCTGCATAATACGTAATGCTGATGAAAATACAATAGAAAATTGTCGCCTCTGGTTCAAAGCTAGTTTCTGCATTACAGGTAATAGCGGTGAATGTACAAAGATAAATTGTCGTATACAGTGCAAATCGTGTACCTGTACGCTGTCATTATTAAATTCCTTACATTTTCTTACAAATGCAAATTGCTCATAATCTATGTTCTCGTCACCGAATTTGAGAACACGTTCGTTTGTATGTGAATCTGTTCGTCTGTGTCATTTCGTACTTCAAGTTACGTAGCTTTTCAGATTTTAAGTCGCGTGGCTTTTCGGATTTTACGTCTCGTAGTCTCTGTAAATTGCTCACATGATACGCGCTGCGTGACTCTGACAAATGCTCGCAAAGTGGCGGATTCTGTAACGTATTGGTGACTGAAATAGTTTTCAACTCTGTTACTTCTTGTTGTAAACTTGACAACTTCCTACGTAACGTGTTGTTAGATGAATCGATCTCATTAATTGTCTGCTGTAAATTTTGAAATTCAGGTGTTTGGTTAAATGAAACCGGTGCAGTATCGTCTGATTTATTGTCATTAGTATTTTCAATAGCATCAATACGACTGGCTAATTCATCATATTTTTCAGTCAGTGTTTTAACCTGATCATCGGTTTTAGAATCAGACGCATTAATCTGTTTTTGCAACTTACGCGTAGTTTCGCTCAGTTTTTTAACATCAGCTTTGATGACATCACAATCCTGTGTTAGTTCTAACTGTTCGAATCTGTCTGTCACTGTTTGAATATTTACTGTGTGTGTATCTGTTTTTGATTTAAGATCAGAAATTTCATCCCTTAATTCCGCGTTCAACTGTTCTATGGTATTAATTTTGTCGGACACTGTAGTAATATTATTGTCTACATACGTCTTCGCTTTCGCGAATATTTTACGTTTGTCCTCTTGTCTTTGTGCAGTGATTGTTTCCATGACTTGTCGTTTTACTTTGTTTTGATCTTGAATAAATTTGCGGAAACGCGTATCACTGTTTTGTATGTGCTGATTAAAGCGCTCGTTCATCTGAGTGTTATGCTGTTCGAATTTCGCGTCTATCTTTGCGTCCATTGTGCGCGAAAGTTCTACCGTCATTGCTTTAAACTCGTCCCGTAATTGTGTAGCTTTTTCAGAGCATTGTTTAGCGACTCCGCTAATTTCGTCTCTGAGTGTTTCTGTTGCGGCTGTCTGCATTTCCCTTAATTCTTGCGCAACAGACTTAATTTCTTCGCTATTTTTTTGAGAACAAGCCTCAATTTCCAAGCGCAACTGTTCCTTAGTGTCATAACATTGCGCGGCAACGGCTCTAATTTGTTCACTAAGCTGTCTGGAATTGTCGTCTAATTTTTCATTTAAGTGTTGTTTGAGATTTTCATTATCTTGTTTGTTCTGTTCCCTAAGTTGTTTAAAATCTTCACTCTGTTGTCTGACCTGTTCACTAAGTTGTTTAAGATTTTCGTCATTATTGTCAAGTTTTTCATTTAAGTCTTTGTTATCTTCCCTAAGTTGTTTGAGATTTTCGTCAATTTTATTAAATTTTTTGTCCTGTTCACTAAATTGTTGTTTGAGCAATCTTGCCATAATTTGTTCAAAGCCAAAGTTAGCGTTTATACTCTCTGTGCTGTTTAGTGGTGGATCTGGAACTTTCTCGCTTACTGTAACCATTTGGTTATTCTCAGATTTAGAAAAACATTTGTCAGTCGGATGTACACTGTCAGGCATTATTTCGGAATTAAATAAATCCGTCGTACTTTCACTACACTGACCATTTTCATTCGAAAAATTTGTCTGTACATTACTTGGATTTTCTAAATCGGGTGTGTTAAGCTCGGCAGCGCTCATTACTATAGAGCGTTCTGCGTCATCAATTGTCGTCAAATTAACAGACGAGACAATTGAGTTCGTTTGTTCATTATCAGGGTAAAAGTCATCACTAGTGGTTGGAATGCACTGATTGTTAGTGAACGCAGGATTGTCATCATTACTCTGCGTGTCAAAATTATTATCAGTCACGTTGTTTAAGTCGGTAAATTCATTCACAATACCTCGCGATACACTATTCACAGTCTTTCGCGGCATTTTTACAGTAGTCACAATTATTCAAAAACAAATAAGCACAAATGCAAAGGCAACACACAAATACAATAGAGCAACAAATTGCCGTTGACCTGTAGAAAGAAAGTCACAAGTTAATAAAAGCGTTGCGCCAAATCCTAATTATATCTAAGCAAATAAGAGCAGATATCTGACTGTCGCTCAAAAGACTCTCAACGAAATACGATTCTGGACTGGGTGTCGCCAAGTGTAACCTCCCCACAAAAATTTGCAAGACTGTAAATATTATTTAAGAATGCTAATGGACATTGCGCTAAGTGTAACCTCTCCACTGAAATTTTAAAGACAGAAATAATAAATGAATAGGAGCCAAACGTAACATCCCTAGCAATTAAATTTAATGACGATAAAAGTGAGAATCGCAATCTGACTCAAATATAAGTTCTTCACAAAAAAATTAAAGTCCATTCAGTGATAAGAAAATCTCAGTGATAATGATAATTCATTTAAACCGAAATATCGGTCTTTGGCCCTGTGCAAAAATCAAAATTAAATTCTTACCTCATTGCAACACCTAGTCAAATTTCTGCTCTTGTTGTTGCGCACCGCTTGGAGGAACTGCATTCCAAATAGTAATATTCCCCCTTTTTTTTTTTTTTAATCTAATTGAAAACAAACTTTTGTTTAGGGGAAGTGGAACGAAATAGTTACTTCAATTAAATGAAAATTTTATGTAAAATTGCTTTTGAAATCAAAGTTATTATTGGGGGCACTTGTTGAAAATTAGTTACAATAATTAAACTTTACATTATCCGATGATTATCTTAATTAACAGTATACCTCATTCAGCATCTTGACCAGTGTTGTCGCCAGACCACATCACGCAATCCCACTGGACTGCTACCACTGATCGACCGCTCTGCATGACGACTACTAGCGTACTGCACCCCACTGAACAGAGCTACAGACTCGCAACGACTGACTGACAGAGTACTGCCCTCAACTAGACAGAGCTACAGACTCGCAACGACTGACCGACAGACTGAGAACCGCTCGCAACACTCGCGCGGTCAAGCGCATACTCTCTGGTCACAGATGCTACAATGCCTCGCCATCGCTGCTATGTTACATACGTGTTTCAAGCTGCAGCTTTGCACAAGATAAAATCTACTATCTCTTTTTATTCTGCTTCTGGAATGCTGTGAAAATAAACACTTTATTATTTCCCTTGACCTCTACCTGTACGCTTTTTAGGATGTGGTCGTTACTGCGATCATATATTTAAATCTGCCGCTGCTGCAGACTGCTAGCTCGCGGTGCAGCTCCGCACCGCCAGCGATATCCAGTAAAATGTTGAAATTTTTTAAATGAAACGGGTAATGTCCGGTGCGAACTTTGCAGTAATTGTGACAAACAGATTTTACTAGACAAACATATTTTAACAGTAACAATTAAAATCTTTACACACCTTTTACAATCCCAGCCACAAATGGCGTCGATCATCGACTTATGACAAATGAAGACTACTTAAGAGCCCAATGTACCGTCACGGGTTCCTCTCCCATTCAGTCCGTGCAGAAGACAAGCGATTCTATTACAATATATTGCCTATTTATATCGTAACTAATTCTTGCACGGTCTTTGTCATTTATGATTACATATAGTTTCTTCTGTGTCGGTTTTCACATCCTCCGCCACAGATAGTATTTCACACTCTTTGGATAATCATTTATAATAGCAAAATTCATAATTATCTTTTTCCTCACAAAATTAAGTGTCCTTTTGAAATTCAATTAACAGAAATATCATATAAATTATTTGTTAAAGTGAGCATTATACATCGAAATGTTCTTTTAACTTTCACTTTGGATGCGTGCTGCCAGAGAACGTTACATTCTCATGGCTTATGTGATAGGGTCTAGACATTTCAGTCCGTCCCTCAGGTTCGATTTTAAGTACCGTCCCAAGTCCATTTTTTGTATCGCCCTCCTGATCGGTTTTAGGAATCCAAACGAAGATCACGTTTGGCGACAATGTCTCTGGCGAGTTGCTTGAATTTTCACACGCAACTTAAACGCTAATTACCTTGGAAACAGCGCAAGGCGTCGAATTTTTTTCGTAACAGTTATTTCTCAGCACACCCTGTGCTGCAACACCCTTACAAGGTTTTCAGAGTGTTTCTGACCACTCTGTACTAGTATTGACGTATAGGCACGGGATTGGGGTGACATTCGCGTCTTTTCGACGTGCGAGCGGTAAATTCGGAGAGGTGAAATATGGTGACGTTATTAGCAAATACATTCAGACAGGACGAACGTGATGTTTTCTTGTCTGCCGAATGACAAACAGTGGTAGATATCCATCTGAAAATGAAGAATGTCTATGATGCAACATATTTTGAACTTAACTTCTGAGGTCATCAGTCCCCTAGAACTTAAAACTACTTAAACCTAACGAGCCTAAGGACATCACACACATCCATGGCCGAGGCAGGATTCGAACCTGCGACCGTAGCGGTCGCACGGTTCCAGACTGTAGCACCTAGAACCGCTCGTCCACTCCGGCCGCCAAAAGTCGCCATTGTTGTCTGTGAGATTTACTGAGAAAGCTTATTCCGATATTTTTCAGTAAAATCTTTCTTTTTGAGTCGTCTGGTGTTTAATAAGTCATTTATATTCTTCGTGTGTCGGCCCCCGGTAGCTGAGTGGTGAGCGCGACAGAATGTCAATCCTAAGGGCCCAGGTTCGATTCCCGGCTGTGTCGGAGATCTTCTCCGCTCAGGGACTGGATGTTGTGTTGTCTTAATCACCATCATTTCATCCCCATCGACACGCAAGTCGCCGAAGTGGCGTCAAATCGAAAGACTTGCACCTGGCGAACGGTCTACCCGACTGAAGGCCCTAGTCACACGACATTTAGTTATTGCCTTTGTTACCTTATTTGTATGGAAAGTAATAATATTTTACAATATCAATGTTTAAATAACGTCTTTTGGACTAAAATATAGTTCCCCTATATTTGATTCAGTTTAATAACTTCCTCTGTAGACCACTATTGCCGACATGCCGTCCGATCACGAAAAGTGGTCACAGTGTTCGTCGAGAGAAGTGGCCAAGGTGTTCACTCCAATAAGAGTCAGGTATTTCCAAAAGACACGTACAATACAACTAAAACAGACTTCTAAATCCATGTACACTGGAGCTCCAAAGAAACTGATATAGGCATGTGTATTCAAATACAGAGATATGTAAACAGGCAGAATATGGCGCTGCGGTCGGCAATGCCTATATGAGACGACTGTCTGGCGCAGTTGTTAGATCGGTTAGGGCTCTTACAACCGCGGGTTATCAAGATTTAAGTGAGTTTGAACGTGGTGTTTACAGTCGGCGCACGAGCGATAGGACACAGCATCTCCGAGTTAGCGATGGAGTGGTGATTTTCCAGTACGACCGTTTCACTAGTTTACAGTTAATGACAGGAATCCGGTAAAACATCAAATCTCCGACATCACTGCCTCTGGAAAAAGATCCTGCACGAACGGGACCAACGACGACTGAAGAGAATCGTTCAATGTGACAGAAGTGCAACTCTTTCGCAAATTGCTGCAGGTTTCAATACGGGCCTGTAACGCCGGAAATATATATCCTCCTGTTTCCATCTATTGTACTATAAATTTTTTTCTTATTTTGTTACCTAAAGATATGACATTTCTGTGTCTTTATATATTGTAATTGTTCTATATATATATATATATATATATATATATATATATATATATGCATTTATGTCGATGTATAATTGATTTGTTTTGTAAATACTATTTATATTTTTATGCTGAGTCTGCCTAGGGAAAACTATGCTATCGAACGATTACATCGATAGGTCGTGTGGAGAACCAAAGTGTTTAGGATCTTTGGTAGTGTTAACTCTGCCTTAGAGCGCGGGCAGAGGAGAGTCTAGCTGGAGTAGGGCGGTGGGGCAGGTGTGTTGTGTGACGCTCCCGCGAGTTGCCGCGCTTTCGGGGTTTGACAGCATGTAATTGCGCTCGACTTGCTATGATAGTTTCTGACACGGTGTCGCGGATGGGAAGCATTAGCTGGCGCACATCAAGAGCCCGTTTCGCCTGGTGACCGGGTCGAGAAGAAGGCGCGCCGACATCCAGCTTCTGCAACAGCGACGGCCGACAATGAGTGACTGTCGCCACCTCCCCGATCGACCTTCAATCAACCAACAAGGAAGACTAAAAGCACGTAAAGTTTTAGAACTGTATGGTAGACCTCAGCATTTTAAACCGTTGCATCACAAAAATACAGCAACTTAGCATGAACCTTTGCCGTGCGGGATTAGCCGAGCGGTCTAAGGCGCAGCAGTCATGGACTGTTCGGCTGGTCCCGGTGGAGGTTCGAGTCTTCCCTCGGGCATGGGTGTGTGTGTGTGTGTTTGTCCTTAGGATAATTTAGGTTAAGTAGTGTGTAAGCTTAGGGACTGATGACCTTCGCAGTTAAGTCCCATAAGATTTCACACACATAAGAACATAAGCATGAACCTTTGTTGCTCGTTGTCCCAATTGCATTACCAAGCAGGGTCCCTTCCTTTTCTGGAATGAACCCGAGTGTCGTTGAAATCCATACGCCAGCATTAAAGTAATATCATTCCATTTCACTGCTTTAATTTCAAAGTTCAGTTAAAGTATTCATAGCTGGCTACAATATTTAGATTGCACAAGCAGAAATTAAGAGTCCAAGTTTTGTTACCATATTTTAGCTTACCTGTGACTGCAGCTCAGCTTGGTACGTACTATATTTTACTATTGTTAATTGTTCAGAATCATTTAATTCAAGTTCAAAGTTGAATCTCTTATTTCTGAATTGCTTAGATTGGTTCAAATGGCTCTGAGCACTATGCGACCTAACTGCTGAGGTCATCAGTCGCCTAGAACTTAGAACTAATTAATCCTAACTAACCTAAGGGCATCACACACATCCATGCCCGAGGCAGGATTCGAACCTGCGACCGTAGCGGCCGCTCGGCTCCAGACTGTAGCGCCTAGAACCGCACGGTCACACCGGCCAGCTAAATTGCGTAGATTCAAGTAGCTTTTGAAATGATTTTTGAGGTAGCCCAAGACTAACCTTATTTTATTGAATTTCGTAGTGCTTCAGAAAGAAAGTTCACTATTAATTTCAGTCACTAAATTAACTTTCAATTTTCCGATTTTATTAATTCTTTTACTAAATTAAGTCAGAGTGTAGCGAAATTTATTACTTCTGACAAACATTCAGTTTTCACACAACGCGTGTCAACCTTCAGTTGCCACGCTTTTAGTGGAAATTATACGTGCATTAATCTTTCATTTTCAGTTATTATAGAAGTTGTCCATAGGACTGGCGACCGTAATTTTCCCCAAATCTCAAATGTCTAATTAACGAGTGTAGTAAGAGTGAACAGTAATTGCTTGTGTGAGGCACAAGCAGCACTGCAAGCTAGGTTAGAAATATTTTCTTTTTAGAAACAAACTATTGTAGCTAATGGTCATAACATGTCAACTCATCGGTGGAAATTTTGTGAATAATGATAGGTGTTTTTTAACGTGAATAATGTACCATTTCCCGATGAATTACATATCAGGGTATCAGAACTGAGCAATATTTATCAGTAATTTTAGAATGGATGAGTCCTTCCTGTCGGATAGCGACGACGGGTTGGAAGTCTGAGGTCCAAATTGGCGAATAATGACACGCGCTCACCTCGCGCCACTCCATCGTTTTCCGAGGATAAAGACAGCCAGTTAAATTATTCACCGCCGCAAGCAAATTAGTTTCAGAAGAGTTGTAAACTCGTAATTAGGGGAGGCGATCAAAGTGAAAGTTCACTAATTACTTGGCGGCAGCTGTCTGGGACCCCAACATCTTTAATTTTTCTCCATCTCTCGGGAGGTCTCTGTGGTCGCTCTTAGTTGTCGACGGAGTGGCATAATCTGTACGGCGACTTTTAAATTCCATCACTTCTGCACATTTTGACACCCAATAAAGAATTTTTTACTGTTGGATGAAGGGGAAGAAAACTTTTTTCATAACGAAAAGGATGCTGTTTTAACTCGCCGGGAGAGCGTGTGTGTTAAAGCGCAGCTTCCGAGAGGGGGAGATGCCCTGGCACATGATAGTATCCGTGCGGTGGATTAACTAAAAGAGTTGGTGTGCTGGCCTACCTGGATGTGGCTTTTAGGCGGTTTCCGCACATTGCACTAGGTGAATATCAGCCGGGTACCCAAGCCCCGTCTCAGTTACATGATTCACAAAAATTTACAAAACTTTCGGTCACTTCCCATGAGTAACACGATACGCAGATAGTTGTGGGTGCACATATTCCTTCCCTGGGGGATAAAGACAGGCGGGGCACGGGGTGCATTCGGCCACCCTTAAATTAACCATGCCAAATCAGTTAATAACCGTGTCTACCCTGCGCCGGTTTTGGTCAAAGGCACAAGAAACATAAAAAGAAAGGGATACTGTTTTAGAGTGATTGTTACGAAATACAGAATGCTTCAACGAAGTTTCTTCTCTAAGCACAGGTATCATTCTGAGCAAAGTCAAATTGCCAAAATAAACTGACAGATGCTAAATATTAATCATATACAGGGTGTCACAGGAGGAACGGTCAGTATTCAGGGGTACGACAGAAACGTTCATTTAAAGCAAAAATATCATAGGGACATGTGGCCCATTCCTAGTGGTTTCCGAAACAGAACTGAATTACTGGTATAAGGAATAGGAGTGGATTCACAACTGAATGCTGCGGGACTGCCTTTGTGATTTCTCCCCAGTACAATTAAGAGGCCACAAACATCTCCAGGTCCTTCGCCGTTGGATTTTTGTTTGTGACGATGAATGAAGTCTGAGGTATGCAAATGGAACGTGAACACGCGAAATCAACAGCCGCATGAACGCTTGGTCGCATCATGAACGCTGCTGGCATCATCGGGGAATGTGCAAAGACACTCACACAAGCTATGCAGCACGTTCTCTCAAGAATGCACAAGTGAACTGAAGGTGATGGTGGGATATTCGAATATTTATTGTAAGGTGTACAACAGCTGTAATGTGACGTTTACGGTAATGTTTAGAGGTGAATGTGTTAAAAATACGTATTTTCCCGTGACGCTTCGTAAAATGCATGTAGATTAGATTAGATTAGATTAGATTGCTACTTGTTCCATAGATCATATATACGACACTTCGTAATGATGTGGAACGTGTCAAGTTAATAAAAGATGTCAATACAAGATATTACATTACACAAAATATTGCATGAAACTTAATATTTTTTTGGGGTGGGGGGATGGGGAAATTACCCACTTACTGTATCCAAAAATTCATCTAAAGAGTAGAAGTAGTTGCCATTCAGAAATTCTTTTAATTTCCTTTGAAATGCTATATGGATATCTGTCACACTTTTGATACTGTTAGGTAAGTGACCAAAGACTTTTGTGGCAGCATAATTTACCCCTTCTGAGACAAAGCCAGAGTTAACCTTGAGTAGTAAAGATTATCCTTTCTCCTAGTGTTGTAGCCATGTACACTGCTATTACTGTTGAATTCGTTCGGATTGTTAATAACAAATTTCATAAGTGAATATATATATATATATTGTGAGGCTACAGTGAAGATCCTTAGCTCTTTAAATAAGTGTCTGCAGGATGATCCTGGATGAGCTCCTGCAATTAGTTGATTACATGCTTTTGTGCCATGAACACTCTTTTGCTCAATGATGAGTTACCCCAGAATATGTTGTGATATTTACTAACATGTGTGCATGTGTAAACCTGACAGTGTAGCGAATAACACAGGAAATATATAAAAATGACCATGAAATGTGTTCTACCTCAGAAACTATTCAGCTATGTCCATAGGAAGTTGTTTGCTACCATGAGCGTTCCTGTCGCATCTCTCAATACTGACTATTCGTGTTGGGGCACCCCGTACTGTGCACCAGTTTTCATTGACACGATTTCTGGGCTACCGAAAGAACTATCTGCATCTACGTACAGGGTGCATCATAATTAAAATGAATTACACTCATTGAAATGAAATTAGTGGACTGCTGGTGCAGACCGTGGCGGTGTGCTCTCGAGGAGGATGGTGGTTCGGGGTGAGTCAGAAGACACCCGGAAGTTGTATAATCCCGATGTTACACCAGGTAGCTAGTGGTAAAACTCAGGCCTAAATCACGCGGTGCCGGAAGGCACGCCTGAAGCCACAGACCTGGGCAACGAAGCGTTGTAGTAGGAATCCGATATGCTTATTGCAACCCAGGTGTGGCGCTAGCTTACCTCGTCGGTGGTTCTGGCCGTGGCCCACCAATGTCCTGGTTGACACTGCAGGCTGACAAGGCACTCTGAGTACGGAATGCTGTGTCCCACGTGAACGTGGCAAGTGATGTCCAGTGAACGAACCCAGGACAGTTGTCTGGCTGGCGGCATTTGGAGCTGGTAAGTGGCCGTGGGGCTCGATGGCTGTGAGTACCCCAGGTCGATCCTCGGCCCATTACATTGTGGCTGGACCCCCATGACTCGCGGTCCTGTCAGGCGATGGCAGAACGATGGCGACCTCATACCGGAGTCTGACACTATGACGGTTGACAACTAGATGACTCGCTATTTCGACGCATGCACAGCCAGGCCTGACGGTCTTTATTTATTTGCGCAAAAAAAGGTTCGTTGTGATGTTGTGGCTCCAGTGGGCATACAAACCAAACTCCGAAGTGTGTCTGGTTACGGTAATCACTTGTGTACTGACCGGCTGATGGACGGTAACGCCCGGTGAGCACTACGATGCAATGCTCAGACGTCATATTGCAGTAAGTGGTCTGTTTTACAGCGTCGAATGCATCTGTTTAGAGTCGCGTCATTACAATGGGAATGAAATTATTAACGATGAAAATAAAACGATTGTAAGGTATTACTGGCCGGGAAACCACGCCTGGGGTTGTTCGAACACTCAGTGCAAGTCTTTCTCTTTGGTGCCCCTTTGGCGATATCTACATCTACATCTATACTCCGCCAGCCATCTTGCGGTGTGTGGCGGAAGGTACTATATGTACCACTATCACTTGCCATCCCTCTCCTGCTCCAGTCGCGAGTGGTTCGTGGGTCGAACAATTGCTGAGGAACAATAATGTGGACTCTAATCTCTCTGCTTTAATATTCACGGTCTTCTCGCAAGGAAGCGAAATATTTGTTGGCTGTTCTAGGAACGTACGCTCTCAGAACTTTTAACAGAAAACCGCATCGTGATGCAGAATGTTTCTCTTGCACCATCTGCCACTCCAGGTGGTTGATCATTCCGTGATGCTCACCAAATGTGTGCAGTGCTAAAGCATCGACTACGCACCGACCAGCGCAGCGCCGTTAAGTGGCATCAAGAAGGCGCTGAACTGCGTGCAGTGGAAAGAGAGGGCGGCGCCACACCTCTACAGTTCAGCGCCCCCTGTCAACGCTGATCTAACCAGCCAACCACCGCTGGTCGGCCCGTGTTCGGTCACAGACTTCGAGAGCATCAGTACTGAGTATTAGGAAGGCATTATGTAGCCTGCATTCTCCGAGTAGTAAGAGTGAACAGTAATTGCTTGTATGACGCACAAGCAGCACTGCAAGCTAGGTTAGAAATATTTTCTTTTTAGAAATAAACTATTGTAATAATTTTAATGTTCAATGTACAGATCATTTTTGGATTATAGCCGCCGGCTATCGCAACTTCTCTCCTTCCTTGTTTGTGTCGTTGCTTACTCGTACAGTGGCCGGCACAACAAAATGAACCTGTCAAAAAACGTGCTGCTCTTCTTTGGCTGTTCTCTCTTTTCTCTATCAGTCATATCCGGTACATACCTCATACTGCATAGCAATACTCAAGGGGCGATCAAAGGAATATTTTGTAAGCTATCTCCGTTGCTGTCGGTCTATATTTCCTGAAGATTTTTCCAGTGAATCTTAATCTGGCATGTGCCTCTCCTGCAGTTAGTTTTATGAGGTCGTTCTATTTTAAATCGCTCCGGGTATATAGTCCGTAAATCTCTTACGAATATATATCTTACTTTCAGAAGTTGTTCACCAAGCGTGTAGATATTCAAAAACGAGTTTTTCTGTCTGTGTATTTACGATACTTTATATTTGTAGGTAAAAAGGAAACAAAAGAAAAAGTCGGAGTAGGTATTAAAATCCATGGAGAAGAAGTAAAAACTTTGAGGTTCGCCGATGACATTGTAATTCTGTCAGAGATAGCAAAGGACCTGGAAGAGCAGTTGAACGGAGGTTCGCCGATGACATTGTAATTCTGTCAGAGATAGCAAAGGACCTGGAAGAGCAGTTGAACGGAATGGATAGTGTCTTGAAAGGAAGGATATAGGATGAACATCAACAAAAGCAAACCGAGGATAATGGAATGTAGTCGAATTAAATCGGGTGATGCTGAGGGAATTAGATTAGGAAATGAGACACTTAAAGTGGTAAAGGAGTTTTGCTATATGGGGAGCAAAATAACTGATGATGGTCGAAGTGGAGAGGATATAAAATGTAGACTGGCAGTGGCATGGAAAGCGTTTCTGAAGAAATGAAATTTGCTAACATCGAGAATAGATTTGTCAGGAAGTCGTTTCTGAAAGTATTTGTATGGAGCGTAGCCATGTATGGAAGTGAAACATGGACGATAACTGGTTTGGACAAGAAGAAAATAGAAGCTTTCGAAATGTGGTGCTACAGAAGAATGCTGAAGATTAGATGGGTAGATCACATAACTAATGAGGAAGTATTGAATAGAATTAGGGAGAAGAGAAGTTTGTGACACAACTTGACTAGAAGAAGGGATCGGTTGGTAGGACATGTTCTGAGGCATCAAGGGATCGCCAATTTAGCATTGGAGGGCAGCGTGGCGGGTAAAAATCGTAGAGGGAGACCAAGAGATAAATACACTAAACAGATTCAGAAGGATGTAGGTTGCAGTAGGTACTGGGAGATGAAGAAGCTGGCACAGGATAGTGTAGCATGGAGAACTGCATCAACCCAATCTCAGGACTGAAGACCACAAAAATATATTTGTACACTCCTGGAAATTGAAATAAGAACACCGTGAATTCATTGTCCCAGGAAGGGGAAACTTTATTGACACATTCCTGGGGTCAGATACATCACATGATCACACTGACAGAACCACAGGCACATAGACACAGGCAACAGAGCATGCACAATGTCGGCACTAGTACAGTGTATATCCACCTTTCGCAGCAATGCAGGCTGCTATTCTCCCATGGAGACGATCGTAGAGATGCTGGATGTAGTCCTGTGGAACGGCTTGCCATGCCATTTCCACCTGGCGCCTCAGTTGGACCAGCGTTCGTGCTGGACGTGCAGACCGCGTGAGACGACGCTTCATCCAGTCCCAAACATGCTCAATGGGGGACAGATCCGGAGATCTTGCTGGCCAGGGTAGTTGACTTACACCTTCTAGAGCACGTTGGGTGGCACGGGATACATGCGGACGTGCATTGTCCTGTTGGAACAGCAAGTTCCTTGCCGGTCTAGGAATGGTAGAACGATGGGTTCGATGACGGTTTGGATGTACCGTGCACTATTCAGTGTCCCCTCGACGATCACCAGTGGTGTACGGCCAGTGTAGGAGATCGCTCCCCACACCATGATGCCGGGTGTTGGCCCTGTGTGCCTCGGTCGTATGCAGTCCTGATTGTGGCGCTCACCTGCACGGCGCCAAACACGCATACGACCATCATTGGCACCAAGGCAGAAGCGACTCTCATCGCTGAAGACGACACGTCTCCATTCGTCCCTCCATTCACGCCTGTCGCGACACCACTGGAGGCGGGCTGCACGAAGTTGGGGCGTGAGCGGAAGACGGCCTAACGGTGTGCGGGACCGTAGCCCAGCTTCATGGAGACGGTTGCGAATGGTCCTCGCCGATACCCCAGAAGCAACAGTGTCCCTAATTTGCTGGGAAGTGGCGGTGCGGTCCCCTACGGCACTGCGTAGGATCCTACGGTCTTGGCGTGCATCCGTGCGTCGCTGCGGTCCGGTCCCAGGTCGACGGGCACGTGCACCTTCCGCCGACCACTGGCGACAACATCGATGTACTGTGGAGACCTCATGCCCCACGTGTTGAGCAATTCGGCGGTACGTCCACCCGGCCTCCCGCATGCCCACTATACGCCCTCGCTCAAAGTCCGTCAACTGCACATACGGTTCACGTCCACGCTGTCGCGGCATGCTACCAGTGTTAAAGACTGCGATGGAGCTCCGTATGCCACGGCAAACTGGCTGAAACTGACGGCGGCGGTGCACAAATGCTGCGCATCTAGCGCCATTCGACGGCCAACACCACGGCTCCTGGTGTGTCCGCTGTGCCGTGCGTGTGATCATTGCTTGTACAGCCCTCTCGCAGTGTCCGGAGCAAGTATGGTGGGTCTGACACACCGGTGTCAATGTGTTCTTTTTTCCATTTCCAGGAGTGTATATATTGAGGGTCGACTGCCACGCCATATACCAAGTGTCGATCCTTTCCAGGTCTTCGTACATTTCCTGTGCGTGTTTGTGATAAGGATAGCATAAAATGACTAGCACTATACAAAGACCTATTTCTCCAGCGAAGGAAATCTGCGACCCAGCTAACAATCGAACCCAGAACCCCGTGATATAGCGGCAGTGGTGCTGATTGATCACTAGGCCACGAGCTGCGGACTGTTAACACTTTAACTGCCAATCCCGTCAGTTTGCGGGACGAGAAAAAATTCGGTAGACTGTTGAACCTATCATTTCAAGGGCTACGGCCTATCCTACTCTTAAATACAAAATCGCATATGTACGTTGACGAGCCCGATAGTTCTTCATTGTGCTACAAAGGACATGTAGTTTCTAAGACAGCCATAAAAACGCGAAAAAATGAAAGGTTAACGTCGCCGGCAGTCAAAGTGGCAAATAAGATACAGATACGTGGTATGAAATTAGCGAAATCTGCCCAGATCGCCTGAGCATCCAGTTTTATTGATATATCGTGACTACAGGAAATTTGTGCCGGATTGGGGCTGTGGCTGGAACTAGTATAATCCGTTTTCCATTCACCAGATAACGTGTTCGTCAGTGGGTCTCTTTGAACTAGAATTAAATTCCACCTTTCCTATGGGTCTGTTGCCAACGTTTTGCATACTTTTAAGTATTACTTCTCTATCGGTGGAGAGAGAGGTAAACAAAGTAAAAGAACTAGAGTTTTCACAATTGGTTTCTCTAACTAAAATAAGTTTTTCGATGATAATAATATTCTTATTGTCTTGCCTAGCTAAAATAAATTTACTGATGATAGTAAAAGGTAATACCACTCTTTTCCAAAGAGGTTTATATGGTGACTTACTGCTTCGGAATGTTTCTCTATTTTCAACTGAATGTTTTATGATAAAGCTATCGTAAAAATTTGAAACCTTATGTTCTATTTATTCCAGATTTAAAATGTTAGATATTGTATGCAGACCTGCGACATCACCTGTTTATTGGTTACATTAAAATATGAACAGTGAATCATCAACCAAATGTAACTTTTATTTCTACAGTTAGGCACCAGTCTTTTATCGTTATTTGATTATCATCTTTTTTGTTTATTATGATTTGTTTTCCAGTTGTGCTATCCTTAAATTTGTTATATGTGCTATGTTTTAAGCAAACAAGATGCCTATGAGGAAACACCGAACACTATCAAGAACACGAAATGTCGCATAACACGGGCGTGTTCTGTGATTAGGCCACAGAACATTCAACATGCACTTTTGTCTGTTCGGAATCGCCTTGCTGCTGTGTGTGTCCGCCTCCGGTAGCTGAGTGGTCAGCGCGACAGAACGTCAATCCTAAGGGATCGGTTTCGATTCCGGGCTGCGTCGGAGATTTTCTCAGGGACTGGGTGTTGTGTTGTCCTAATCATCATCATTTCATCCCCATCGACGCGCAAGTCGCCGAAGTGGTGTCAGATCGAAAGACTTGCACCCGGAGAACGGTCTACCCGACGGGAGGCCCTAGTCACAAGACATTTGTATTTTATTTTACCGCTGTGTGTCACTTTTCAAGAGAACATTGTGACCATTTGATGTAACAATAAAAACCCTAGTTGTTCCAGGTCAGTTGTTTGCTTATATGGGATTCGGTAGAGCAGACGGTTGTGGAATCTGTTCTCCTAACAGCGGGGCTGTCATTTCCAGCATTGCTACCTTGTCACTATTTGATAAAGTTCCACACCAATGCCACAGAAGAATGTAAATCGTTAAACTAAAAAAGTCGATGTAATGATGCAGCAGCTATGCTGCAGCACAAAAAAGTGAAACACTCATCAGACATGGTCGGTTCTAGCGTAATTTCGTACACGTACGAACCATCGCCGGGTACGGAAATGATTAAAGTGGCATTTCTCTGTGACAGGTAGAGAAACCACCAGGTGTGCGTTAGTGCTGTTCATGTTTAGTTCTGTCTGCGCGCCTGGTGGGGTATATACAGAGCGTGAACAGCATTAGATGTTGAATGATCAATGTAAAGGACATGGAGGTTCCGCGTACTCTTGCGAGATAGCGTTATCAGCGGATAACTGAGTCTTAAAGGGGCCTCATTGTGGGTCTCCCTTGGGTTTGGAGGTCGAATCGTTCAATATTCACATTTTTATGGCATTCGGTTATGACAGAAGCTCGATGTTACATTGCATTGGAAAGTGAGGGCAGGCATATTGGTCTTCAAGTTTTAGTCCACCACCCCTCACCGACACAATGAACATAGTGGTATTCTGTACCAAAGTACATCATAACCTCTTGACATCTACGCCTGCCATCCAAGAACAAATAGTGGAGTCCCTGCAACTTTAGACGTCATTCCGCAGCAACCGCCCAAGGGAATTACTGCCACAGGTGTAGGCTGCTGTCAATGCCACAACTCACTACGCTGCTTTCCAAGTGGTTCCATGAGTGGATAGCATGGACTGTCGATGAACGAACTCACACTGTGTCCAGATATGAATCACGGTTGTGCACCAACCTGGCTCACTAACTTCGGTGAGTAAGTTGGCGATCTGGGAAGAGATCTCGATCTTCGAATGCTTCGAAGAGACGCAGTGGTGCTATTGCTCCCGTCATGCTGTGGGGAGCCATCGGTTGGTGCCATTTTGCAGCAGGACAATCCTGTCCATATATGGCAGATGTCACTATGAACTGTGTCGCAGTCCCAGTATCTAGGATCTCAAGGACCAGGTACAACAGCTGTGGGTCAGCTTTCCTCAGGAGAGAATATGGCCTCTTTGTGATATCCTTCCCAGCCGAGATCCTTCTCGTTATTCTGACCTGTAACAACTTTCACACTGGCGAAGGAAGGAGCTACGCACTGCCAGGTACGTATTTGAGGGTGCGGCATTGGTCCTCTCTCAGCTGGCTCCAGACGCCATGTTTCAGCGAGATGGTGTCAGCACCATTCTTCAGGAAACTGTTGGCAGCACTTCACCCCCTGCTCTGCACATTCTCCCGACCTGTTGCTGTCGATCAGTTTTGAGATTCGCTTAGGAGGAAGCATAATCTTTATTATCCTTCAGCAACCACTGTTGATGCTTTGTTGTGGTCGCGCATACAAAGCACGTAGATTCATACTCTGTAATCACACAACAGAGGCCTACAAGTTGCCATCCTCCGCCGTGTCCGCAATGCTGCGTCCAGCGTTTCCATTTCGGCAGGAAGATACTGCACATCTACGACTAGTTCCGGAGAAGTTGTTGTGATCTTCGCTCTGAAGACTATCTATCCAGTGGAAACTTGCTCAGCTCTGCACAGTCACTGAAGCCTACATCATTTTTAACCTGATTATTTTGGTCACCATCAACAATTTTTACTCTGCGTTCATCTCCTCGTAACAAACTGACTCTACCTCGGTGTGTCACGATGGGTCCTATCAACCGATCCATTTCTTTTGCTCAAGTTGTGTCACAAATTTCTTTTCATTCCGATCCGATTCAGTACCTCATCATTACTTTTTCGACTTACCCATCCGATTCAGTACCTCATCATTACGTTTTCGACCTACCCATCTAAAATTCAGGAATCTTCTGTAGCACCACACTTCGAAAGCTTCTGTTATTTCTTGTCTGAAGCGTTTATCATCTACTTTTCCGTTTCAGTCAAGGCAACACTCCGCACAAATACAGAAAACTTTTAAATTTATATATCATATATATCGTTGCAAATTTTTCTTTTTGAGGAACGCATTTTTTGCTACTGTCAGCCTTCCTTTTATTGGCCTTTGGCATGAACCATTTAGCCAGAGATTTGGTATACCATATCACATGCAAATCATACAATTAGAAATTACATTAACTACAAGAAAGCTTCAAGGTACAGTCTGTACATTCACGCACTCAACACAGTACGTAAATCGCAGCTTCTTACACTCGAAACTTTGAGTCTGAATTACAATTGGATATCCGTTTCTTGCAGAAACTGGGCAACACTGACATACTCCGTTGTGGTCAGCTGTCGAAACAGATCCGTGACAGATGTAGGATGAGGAATTCCTGCTCTGATCAAGACCTGAAGAAACTTGTGGCGTTGTTTGTCATAGCGTGAATATTCTAGTATCACACCGTTGAGGTCTGCATTTCATTTGGGTAATCTTCGCAATATGGACATGGCTGAACTTTCATCCTATCAGGATGTAAAAGGTAACTGCCATGACCCAGCCGGATGCGTGTTATGGTAGTAGTATGATGTCTAGATAGCTTGATTTGGGGGAACCAGGTTTTTCGTTGAATACTCGGCTGTATTTTGGCATAGTGTGTTTCTTTGGGCTGATGCGAGATCTCCCACGTATGTGGCCGTTCATTATGAACCTTTTTCTTGACGCCAGCAAGAAAACCTGTATGCCGAAGGCTTCAGTCACACTTCGTTTTATCAGATGGTGCGCCATCTCATTACATGAGATACCAGAATGTCCCTTGATCTATAATATTTGGACATGTTTATGTTGACTTTCACACTAACAAAGTAACTTAATTATACCGAGTGCACGACGCTTGGTGTTTGTGCTCCATTTCCGATTTTCCAGGTTTTCCAGTGCACTTCGCCAATTCTGGTAGAAAAGATGTCGTTGAACTGATTTTCTGAATAGTCAAGGGCTTCCTTAATGCATGAACTTCGGCAGTGAAGATGGTGGCTTCCATCGGTAGCTTAAACATCGCCCAAGATCGTGGATCTTAGCAGAAGTAAGCAAAGCCAATGCCCCCTCTTATTTTGAAGGCGTCAGTGAATATTTTGATCATGCTCAATCAAATTTCCTGAGCACGTGATAATTTAATTAAACTACATTCTAGTACCTATGTTTTAAATTTTCTGATATGCTCAATCAAATTTCCTGACCACGTGATAATTTAATTAAACTATATTCTAGTACCTATGTTTTAAACTTTCTGATATTCGTCTTAGAACATCTTTTCAACACAGTGTCCGTTTCGTTGTGCCGTCTGTGACGGTGCTTCGTTCTCCAGAATGGGGCTGTGAGGAAATCTCAGTGACTTCGAACGTGGCTAGTTACTGGATGTCATCTGAGTAACAAATCCATCATGGCCGTTCCAACCCTTGTAACGCTACCCAAGTCAACTGTTGGTGATGAGACTGTGAAGTGGAAACGCAGAGTGTCAACCACAGTCAAAACAAAGCCAGACAGACCTATCGTGGTGGCAGATAGGGACTGTCGAGGAGTGCAGGTGGTAGTGACGTAAAATCGGATGAAATCGGTGGTAGGAAGTACTCGCGAGTTTCAAAGTCTTACCAGCAGTCCATCTGGACAAAGGCTGTGCAAACTAGAAAGTGAAAAAGAATTATGTACAATGGACAAGCAGCTCATCATAACCCCACACTTCTGTAGGCAATATTAACAACGTAATGTAAAGAGGGACGCCAATGGGTGGTGAATGACTGGGAACGAGTGATTTGCAGTCATGAACCACGCTATACGAGGGGCGTTTGAAAAGTCCGTGCAAAAATAAAAACTACTTACGTGTTTGGGGTGGACCTTTCTATTTTTCGACATAGTCTCCTTTTAGACTTATACACTTCGTCTAACGCTGTTCTAATTTGTTGATCCCTTCCGAATAATAGGAATTGTCCAAGTCTGAAAAATAACTATTAGTTGCTGCAATCACCTCTTCGTTTGAATAAAATCTTTATCCCTCCAGCCATTTCTTCAAGTTGGGGAGCAAATAGTAGTCCGAGGGAGCCAAATCTGAAGAATAGGAGGAATGTGAAACGAGTTGGAATCTTCTTTCCAATAATTTTACGACCACAACTGCTGAGGTATGTGCTGGTGCATTTTCGTGATGGAAAAGGACTTTTTTGCGGTCCAATCGTCGGCGTTATTGTTGCAGCTTTTTCCCTTTTAGTCCATTTCATGCGGCCAAATAACGATGAATAATATGCACCTATAATAGTTTTACCCTTTTCCAGGTAGTCGATGAGGATTATCGCTTGCAAATCCCAAAGGACAGTCGCCATAACCTTTCCGGCCGATAGAATCGTCTTCGACTTTTTTGGTGCAGATTCTCCCTTGGTAAAACCCATTGTTTTGGTCTCAGGAGTATTGTAATGTCTCCATGTTCAGTGAGGAAACGATGCTTAAAGTCCTGTGGATTCTTCTTGAACAGCTGCAAACCTTCCTTGCAACTCTTCACACGATTCCCTTCTTGGTCAAGCGTGAGCAACCGCGAAACCCATCTTTCGGATAGCTTTCTCATGTTCAAATGTTTATGTAAAAATTATGTACTCGTTCATTCGAGATGCTTACAGCTCTAGCAATTTCACACACCTTAACTTTTCTGTTATCCATCACCATATCATGGATTTTATCAATGATTTCTGGATGTAACCTCCACAGGGTGTCCAGAAAGATCAGCATCGCTTGTGTCCATATGGTCACACCGAAAATTTTGAGACCACTTATAAACTGTTCTAATCGAAGATGCAGAGTCACCATAATGTTGATTAAACTTTTCTTTAGTCTCCTAAGGCGTTTTTCCTTTTATAAAGTAATGTTTAATCACCACACGAAATTCCTTTTCGTCCATTTTTTGACAATCATTCGACTTCCTTGATTCTCACGAATGTCAAACACAAAGCAGTAGACCAATATGGCTGAAACTTGGTGTGCGTTCTTTCCAAAGATGCTACTAACTAAACATAACCTCGATACGCACCGGTGGTGGCATCTCTCGGACTTAGCACGGACTTTTAAAACGCCCCTCGTACTCTGCGGCAGTCCGACTGAAGGGTTGAGGCTTGGCTCATGCCTGAAGAACCTTACCTGCCATGATTTATACTGCCAACAGTGAATTGTGGAGGAAGTGTTGTTAAGATATGAGTGTGTTTTTCGTGGCTAACTTGTGATCCCCTTATTATGCGTAAGAAAACGCTAAATGTGGAAGGATATGAACAGAGATTACATCATTCTATACTGCATATGTCAGAGAAATAGATCTGACACATCTGTATCAGCATGAGAATGCACCCTTTCGTAAAGTAGCATCTGTGAGGCAGTGGAAACAATCCTGAAATATTTGTATTTGATGACGAACCACTGTTTCAAATACTGAAATTTATTCTTGAAATTTAACTGAGCTGTAATAAGTATAGATGTAGTACCTAATTTGTGCCAGATCAGGAGTCGTATCCGGATTTCCTGCTTACCGCGACTGGTCGCCTTACCACTTAGGCTATCCGAGCGCACTTACGAAAGCGACTGAAACTTCATGTCACATACCTATCAGTTTCTTTTCATAGATTGTCAATTAATAAGTGAGATGAATGAAATAAGTATTAGTTTCGATGGTGTTGGGAAACAGCTGAAATCGTTAAAACTGAACAAAGCTCCAGGCTCCGATGGTACCTCTGTCAGATTCTATATGGAATTTGCAGCTGAGTTAGCCCCTCTTCCAACTATAATCTGTCGTAAATCCCTCGAACAAAAAACCGTACCAAGTTCTTGCAAAAAGGCGCAGGTCACACCCATCTACAAGAGCGGTAGCAGACATGATACACAAAAATTCTATCCAATACCCCTGACACCGATTTGTTGTAGAAACATATACAGGTACCTAGAAAAGAATGACCTCCTGAACGCCAACCAGCAAGGATTTCGAAAACACCGATCACGTGAAACCCAGATCGCACTTTTCTCACATTACGTAGTGAAAGCTTTGGATCAAGGCAAACAGGTAGATGCTGTTGATGAGCGTTTCTCGGGTCTCCAGCCGGGTGGTAGCGTTGATATCTCGCGACGTTTCGGGAAGTGTCATACTACCCATCTTCTGGAGAAGTGTCGAGATTCGCAGAGAGCGGGCTATTTATATGCGCGGTCACCCCCCTCCACTAGGACTCTGATGGCTGCGGTGGACCAGTGGCGTGCGCGCGCGGTGGTGGGGGTGGCGTTCGGTTCTCGGTGTAAGCATTCTGTTTGCGTCCGCGGCGGAGGACATTGACGGGCGCGCTCCCGACGGATTGCCTCTATCGCCGGGTTCCATGCTGCGCTGAGTTGGTATCCCTCGTCTCTGTTGACCAGATTCTCGTGAATCTTTATTTCTATGGATTCTTTGATCACGCTTTCCCAAAAGCCAGATGCTCGGCACAGTACCTTCGTGTTTTCGAAGTTGAAGGTGTGTTCTTCATTGATGCTGTGTTCTGCTATGGCTGATTTTTCTGTGTGGCCCAGTCGCACACATCTGATACGTTCTTCGCAGCGTTTAGATATGCAGCGCTGTGTTTGCCCAATGTATTGCTTTCCGCATTCGCATGGTATACTGTATACTCCTGGTGTGTTAAGGTTCAGCGCGTCTTTGGCAGAACCTAGGAGCTCCCTCGTCTTCAGTGGTGGTCGGAGAACGGTTTTGATCATGTATTTTCCCAGAAGTCGTGCAATTTTGGCCGAGAGCGGCCCCACGTACGGAAAGAAAGCGAGTCGTTTATCTTCCTCTTCTCCTTCATTATTTTCTTCTGGGGTTCTCACTGCTTCTTTCTTCCCTTTAAGCGCGCTGTTAATCTGCATTCTACTGTAGCCATTTTGTTGAAGACTTCTCTCAGGTGTTGCAGCTCGGCTGGTAGGCTGTCTTTGTCGCAGACGGCGCGCGCCCTATGTACCAGGGTGGTCAGTACTGTTTGTCTTTGTGCTGGATGGTGGCAGCTTGTTGCATGAAGGTATAGATCCGTATGTGTCTTCTTCCTATGTACTGCATGGCCTAGTGATCCATCTGCCTTCCTCTTAATTAAAATATCAAGGAAGGGGAGGCATCCATTTTCTTCCATTTCCATTGTAAATTTTATGTTCGGATGGATGCTGTTGAGGTGCTCAAGAAACTCATCTAGTGCCTGTTTGCTATGTCCCCACACGACAAAAGTGTCGTCGACATAGCGGAAGAAGTGCTTCGGTTTCTGTCTGGCAGTTTGAAGGGCCACACCCTCGAAGTGTTCCATATAGAGGTTTGCAATCGCAGGAGCCAATGGGGAGCCCATCGCCACACCGTTGATTTGCTCGAAGAATTCCCCGTTGCACTGAAAGTACGTGGTTGTTAGTGCGTGTTCGAAGAGGCTGACTGTTTGTGGTTCAAAGTGCTGGGTTAAAAGTGCCAAAGAGTCTTGAAGAGGCACTTTCGTGAAAAGCGACGTCATGTCGAAGCTCACGAGTAGGTCCTCCCTTTGTAGTCGCATGTCCCTGAGTATTTTTACGAATTCGGCTGAGTTTCTCACATGGTGGCTGCAGTGTCCCACAAGGGGTTTGAGCAGTGTCGCTAGGTATTTAGCAAGTTCGTAACTGTGAGAGTTGATGAAGTCCACAATCGGTCTCAGAGGTACCCCTTCCTTATGGATCTTGGGGAGACCAAAGGGGACCTCTGAGACCGATTGTGGACTCCATCAACTCTCACAGTTACGAACTTGCTAAATACCTAGCGACACTGCTCAAACCCCTTGTGGGACACTGCAGCCACCATGTGAGAAACTCAGCCGAATTCGTAAAAATACTCAGGGACATGCGACTGCAAAGGGAGGACCTACTCGTGAGCTTCGACATGACGTCGCTTTTCACGAAAGTGCCTCTTCAAGACTCTTTGGCACTTTTAACCCAGCACTTTGAACCACAAACAGTCAGCCTCTTCGAACACGCACTAACAACCACGTACTTTCAGTGCAACGGGGAATTCTTCGAGCAAATCAACGGTGTGGCGATGGGCTCCCCATTGGCTCCTGCGATTGCAAACCTCTATATGGAACACTTCGAGGGTGTGGCCCTTCAAACTGCCAGACAGAAACCGAAGCACTTCTTCCGCTATGTCGACGACACTTTTGTCGTGTGGGGACATAGCAAACAGGCACTAGATGAGTTTCTTGAGCACCTCAACAGCATCCATCCGAACATAAAATTTACAATGGAAATGGAAGAAAATGGATGCCTCCCCTTCCTTGATATTTTAATTAAGAGGAAGGCAGATGGATCACTAGGCCATGCAGTACATAGGAAGAAGACACATACGGATCTATACCTTCATGCAACAAGCTGCCACCATCCAGCACAAAGACAAACAGTACTGACCACCCTGGTACATAGGGCGCGCGCCGTCTGCGACAAAGACAGCCTACCAGCCGAGCTGCAACACCTGAGAGAAGTCTTCAACAAAATGGCTACAGTAGAATGCAGATTAACAGCGCGCTTAAAGGGAAGAAAGAAGCAGTGAGAACCCCAGAAGAAAATAATGAAGGAGAAGAGGAAGATAAACGACTCGCTTTCTTTCCGTACGTGGGGCCGCTCTCGGCCAAAATTGCACGACTTCTGGGAAAATACATGATCAAAACCGTTCTCCGACCACCACTGAAGACGAGGGAGCTCCTAGGTTCTGCCAAAGACGCGCTGAACCTTAACACACCAGGAGTATACAGTATACCATGCGAATGCGGAAAGCAATACATTGGGCAAACACAGCGCTGCATATCTAAACGCTGCGAAGAACATATCAGATGTGTGCGACTGGGCCACACAGAAAAATCAACCATAGCAGAACACAGTATCAATGAAGAACACAACTCCGAAAACGCGAAGGTACTGTGCCGAGCGTCTGGCTTTTGGGAAAGCGTGATCAAAGAATCCATAGAAATAAGGATTCACGAGAATCTGGTCAACAGAGATGAGGGAAACCAACTCAGCGCAGCATGGAACCCGGCGATAGAGGCAATCCGTCGGGAGCGCGCTCGTCAATGGCCTCCGCCGCGGACGCAAACAGAATGCTTACACCGAGAACCGACCGCCATCCCCACCACCGCGCGCACGCCGCTGGTCCATCGCAGCCACCAGAGGTCTAGATGAGGGGGGTGACCGCGCATATAAATAGCCCGCTCTCCGCGAATCTCGACACTTCGCCAGAAGATGGGTAGTATGACACTTCCCGAAACGTCGCGAGATATCAACGCTACCACCCGGCTGGAGACCCGAGAAACCCTCATCAATAGTTTACGACGGGAAAGCCTACAGTCACAGGTAGATGCTGTATTTGTTGATATCCGAAAAACATTTGACTCAGTATCACTCCTACGCTTATCGTCAAGAGTACGATCGTATTGGGTATCAAGTAAAATTTGTGTCTGAACGGAAGGCTCTTTGGCAGGGAAGACGCAACATGTTATCTTGGATGGAGAATCATCGACATATGTAGAAGTAACTTCGGGTGTGCCCAAGGGAAGTGTGTTGATATTCTCGCTGTTCATGTTGTATATTCACGTCCTTGCAGACAATGTTAATAGTAAAATCAGACTTTTCGCAGATGACATAGTTACCTATAACGAAGTATTATCTGAAAAAAGCAGCATAAATATTCAGTCAGATCTTGATAAGATTTCAAAACGGTGCAGAGATTGGACACTCGCTTTAAATGTTTTCAGAAATGTAGAACTATCCATTTCACAAAAGGAAAAAAACGTAGTATCCTATGACTATAATATCAATGAATCACTGTTGGAATCGGCCAACTCATACGAATACCTGGATATAAAACTTTGTAGAGAGATGAAATGGAATCAGCACGTATATTCAGTTGTTGGTGAAGCGGGTGGCAGACTTCTATTTATTCGTAGAATACTGGGGAAGTGCAAACAATCTACAAAGGAGATTGCTTACAAATCACTCGTGCAACCAGTTCTAAAATATTACTCAAGTCTGTGGGAGCCGTATCAGATAGGCCTAACAGGGGATATTGAACGTATGCAGAGAAGGGCAGCACTAATAGTCACAGGTTTGTTTAATCCGTGAGAGAGTGTCACAGAGATAGTGAAGGAACTCGTGTGGAAAACTCTTGAAGACAGACGTAAATTATCCGGAGAAAGGCAGTTAACGAAGTTCCAAGAACCGGCTTTAAATGATTAGGAAAATACAACAGCACCCTACGTATCTCACATAGCGATAGGGAAGATAAGATTGGAACAAAAATTGCGCGCACGGAGGCATTAAAACAATCATTCTTCCCGCGCTCCATACGTCAACGCAACAGGAAGAAACCCTAATAACTGATACAGTGAGACGAAAACCCTGCTCTGCGTCTCTCGGTGGTTTGCAGAGTGTAGATATACCGGTAGGCCACAAATGAATTAATAACCTATTCCAAGGAATAGATAGGTCTGTGACATGTGGAAATTTGGATCGCTCCGGTAAGTGTGCTCGGATAGCCTGAGTGGTAAGGCGACTAGTGGCGATAAGCGAGAAATCCGGGCTCGAGTTCCGATGCAGCACAAACTTTGGTATGTCAGTTTAGGTAGTATATGTATACCTATTACCGTTAAGTTAGATTCGAGATGTAAATTTCAATTTCCAGAATGGACTACGCTGTCCAGAACCCCGACCTGAAACCAATGATCACATTTGGGATGACTCAGAACGTCGTCTGGGTTCCAGACTCCAGTATCCAGCATTATTGTCTTCTCTTCTTTCGGAACTTGGGGAAGAATGTAATGACATTCCTCCAAATACATTCAGACACCTCACTAAACGTCTTCGCAGCAGAGTTCAAGCTGTTATAAATGCGAAAAGAGGGGACGCACCCCATATTTATATCGACTAACATGTGTCCCGATACTTCCGATCACATTGTGTAGGTTTGCATTTTCTAGTCCGTGAATACCTGCCTTCTTTGGAACTGGAACTTTTACGTTCCTCATGAAGTCTGAGGGTGCTTTCCGTCTCAAATATCTTGCAGACGAAGTGGAGTAGTTTCTTCACGGAATGTTTTCGCAAGAATCTCAGTAATTTAAGGGAACGTCTACTCCAGGCAGACTTACTTCTTCCATTTCTCGGTCAAATGTTTCTTGCAGTATCGTCCGCCCCTGGTGGCTGAGTGGCTATCGCGACGGAATGTCATACCTGACGCCCCGGGTTCGATTCCCGGCTGGGTGGCAGATTTTCTCCACTCAGGGACTGGGTGTTGTGTTGTCCTTATCATCATCATTTCATCACCATCGACACGCAAGTCGCCGAAGTGGTGTCAGCTCAAAAGACTTTCACCAGGCGAACAGTATACCCGACTGGAGGCCATAGCCACACGGCATTTCCATTTCCTTACAGTATCACATTTCATAGCGCACTGTACAGCTGCGACTTGTGCTAGGGCACGCCAGCATGTATCAGGGAGTGATGTGTGTAGTGCCGAGCCGGTCAGTACCTGTGTGACGGACGTCTTTGCAGTGTCCGTAACTGTCGCGCTGTAGATGGGAGTAATACCTGTGCAAACAATGCCAAAATTGAGATGTTCCTGCGCATATCTCGATCTGTCGCTTTCCGCTACCGTAGATTTTCGTCGCTACTGCACGGTTCTCGAATGTATCTGTCGGTAGTAGTTACTAAGTTCTCGTGCTTTTGTTAACAATTCCACACTCTGAAATACTGTGGTTAAAAAAGTTATAATTCCGCTGTTGAAAAGATAGAAACAGAGGATTACGTCCTGAGAACAACAGAAGCAAGCGAGTGAAGCATGACATATGAAATTCTTCGCGCTTTATTTTTGGTGGTTTATGGTATTTATACAGAATCAGAAATGGAAGAGTACAACAGCTACTTACTGCAGAACTTGAAGCACCTAAAGTGGACTAGTACTGTTTTTGGTCTTAATTCCGAGTACAACATCCCCTTACATCAGAACTTGAAGCACCTATAGTAAAATGAACTAGTACTGTTTTTGGTCTTAATACAAACAATAACTTTTTCTAATAAAGAAAAACAGTAACAAACATTTTTACGCCAGCATTGGAACTCTTGAATCAGCATATATAAATTAAGATTTCCAAGTATAGATTTGGCTTTCCAGTTTTCTCTTCCGCAATGCTTCCATCCCTTTCAACCTGTCTCACCTTTTTTCGACTGTTATGTGCATTCATTTGGTTTAAACGTTCTTACTTTGTCTTGCATTTCTGTTCCTCAGTATTGTCTTTTCTTCCCTGTTCTCAGTTACTTGCATTGTTATGTTCACTTCTTCTAAATCACCCTGGACCTCTCTGAACCAACCATTCTTGGCATCATTTTTCCAAACAAAGTTTAATACCTGTTTCAATCTCCTAGAATTACTAATTTTGATATACGATAGGAAAAAGTTTGCAAACAGCAGATTGACGCTATTAAATTGGAATTTTATCTGGATTGCTAACAGTCCACTTATTTTTTAATAACTATATTATATTTGAAAGTTCAGGTTATAAACCGTAACGGAAACTTAATTTTGAATTATTTTGTTTGGGTCTTATTCACTTCGCGCACACGTGGCCGAGAGTACTACATTCAAGAGTCTGGCGCAGTTCTGTCGTTACATTAGGTTGAATTATTTGACAGAAAATTCTTGATCCATGTTTATGGCTGTTATTTAAATGTGTGCTACTTGCATGTATGCGAAGCGCTCGTGCGCTTTTGCAGTGCCTTTGAATGCAGTGCGTTTTGTGTACTGTTCATTCTGGCTGAATGTCATCGAAGTCCACTTAAATGTGAGGAAATAATTAATTGAAAGAGAATTAATTCGCAAAAAACAGTATTTTCAGATGCCATGGAAGAATCAGTCGCTTGCCAGAATATTCTCGTCGATGTTTCAGAGTCGGCATCATTCTTTCCCACAACTAATACTAAGCTATCTCTTTGTCTCTTACATGCACTAAAGCTAAAAATGTTTACTATTTATGAAATCAGAGTTTTTAATGACAGATTTGGTTTTTAATGTCCTGACGACCATCAGATGATTCTTTGATATTCATTGTCTTGCAGTTGCGCAATTTACACAGGTTACCAGAGCACGAGTGGCCCCCCACTTAGTAAACTTAAAGAACGACAAATTTGGTGGTTTCGTTTTGATATTTCTGCAGTTGATTGCGTTACATCCACTCCCTTGTGTAAAACCATGTTACAAATCAATCAAAAAAGTACGGAATAAATGATGCCTCTTTGGTGAATCTCGTACTGAGTAATTAAACGCAACTATGCAGTGTAATTGGATCTATCACGTGTTAAGTTCGTGATGTCAATTACAGGATTTTATTTAGGATTATATACACAAGAATTCAGAGACAACTCAACCGGGAGCTTCTAAGAGTATCAAAGATGATTTCAATCAGGAAGATGCTATATAATCAAACTATCAGTCCTATGTGGATAGTAAAATTTTAACCCTCCGGCCTACTGTTGTCACACGAGCAGGCGCGCGTTATAAAATTTACAACATGGTCATTTGTCAGTAAAACAAACTTATCTTAAATAAACTATTATATTTATCGAAGAAAGCAGTTCATATTCATTATTTTCAACATTTACAACAAAAGCTTTTGCTCTTTTAATTCTCTAAATAACAATTTAGCCAGTTTTTCTGACATACGTTCACTTTCATAACACCATTCACAGACAATTTCTTTTCGAATTAATACCGGCAATGTCCAGAAAAATGAAAAATTAGCCAATGACCGTCTCTTTGTAATTCTTGAAATGGACTATGAGGCACACATTTTAGCTACAACGTCAACTCCACCTTTTTCCATGTTGTACTAAATTATGGTTTCAGGTTTGTGTGTTTCTTCATCCACTGTCGCCATGTCATGCACAGAGACAAAAGTATGATAGCACAGTTTTTACAAGGAAAATATGAAACAATGTTTTTGCATCACACAGAGCAAGCATTTTTGTCCCCTATTCAGCTGGTTCGGTGGCTATGTCCTGAATCCAGCTACAGCGGTTTCTTTAGGGGTGAAGCATTTCATCTTTCATGGTGAATTAACCAGGCTGTAAGAACATTGACAGTTAGCAGCAAAACGATCCAGTACAGTACGAATTGCAACCAACTTATCAGTTTTTTCTCATAGCAGTCCTCGTTTCCATATCAACAAATCGCATACAGCTTAGAAAAAACAAAAACCTATTGAAACTCATTGCAGTCCTAAGCAGTAGCATTCCCGTTCCGTCTGCTGCCCAGAGTTCCAATACATTAGCATTATGCCCTTTTCTTCTTCTTCTTCATGTTCTTCAAAAAAAAATCCAGAACAGAGCCATTATTTCGTCACTTTGTTACCTCTTTTGAGCGAGAATTGATATGTGTCTCGCTGTTTATTTATATCCGTATCAGTATAGTTTACGATTTCATCAATAAATTCAAGGTCAATTACTTTAAGGAAAAAAAAAGCTAACTTCGCTCGAGGGTTAAAGAGTTCGAAACAAGAGCTTATTCATCACTTTCGGTGACATTAAAATACCATGTGACGCTATGCAAGACGAGTCTACGTTGAAACTTTATCACCTTTCTCCTCGGATCTGGTGGAATTTGCACAATGTTTTTTTTTTCTATTGATTTTTGATGTTTTAGCAAACTCTGTTTTACACCAATGTGAAACTTTGGCTTTTAAATAAAGAACCCTCGTACATCTACTGTCTCTCCGGGATCATCACCAGCCCCATCTTCAAGTTCAGATTCACAGCCATGTCCTACTCAGTGTTTTCATCACTCAAATCTACATTACTTTCCTTCAAGTCTGAAAAGTCTGGATGGACTTTATCATCACCTTCTTCGAGCAGTTTGAGAATTTCTTCGTCCGATACACCTTTTGAATTGGAACGAAACATCAAAGAAATAAAATGAATAAGTACATTCGGATGTCGGTGAAACCAAAGTAACATTTAATATGCATCTAAAAAAATAAAAAAAACAACGAGCAAGTATAGTTAACTTTTTAGTACACCTTACTCTGGACACTGACTGCTAGAACAAAGCTTTCAACTCTCACAACAGCAGGCGCACGTTGTACTTTTTACAACATTCGACATGTCGTTGCTTACAATTCAGAAAACAAACTGAAAAAGCTAACCAAATGAACTTAAGCCACTTTAACATTGTCGAGAAAACATCAGCAATGGAATACATGCCAGAAATGGCGTAATAAATCAAGGTTGAGCCATTGATTAGGCATAAAAACTGCTGCTGTTGTGTTTTTTAAAACAGCGCGCCCGCTCGAGGGTTAAAGAGTTCGAAACAAGAGCTTAGTCATCACGATGACATCAAAACAGAATGTCACGCTATGCCACCCGAGTCTACGTTGAAAATGCTCAAGGAATTCTGTCTACACGAAAAGCTCAAAACTTCATTGTAATCACCCGAAGGAATACCAAATTTAGAGGTAAATTGTCTGAACTATTGGGAACGTGAAGTGACTTTCGACACGGAGTAGACTTATGCCATTACTGTTTAACAGCACTGTGGAGAGTGGCAGGCGAGAATTCAATGAGAAACGCCAAGCAAACATCAATATCGGAAAACATAACAAATATAATTACCTAGAATTCGCAGACGATCTTACACTACTAGTAAGTAATGTGGAAGAGGCTAAACGTCCAACTGAAGTACCAGAAAACGTAGCAGCAAGAAATGGATTGCAGAATTCCTTGGGAAGAAATTTTGAACAGCGCCAGCCTTCAACCCTGACATACCAGCTGTTCGACTCAGCAACAACAAATAAATTTAAATACGTTTAAGTACGTCACTGAAATCATAAACTTACTCTCAAACGAGAAACCCTCAAGAGAAAGCAGAAGATCTAAACTGAAACAAGTACAACGAAACAGCTTGCCAACCTACATGGAAAAATCTCTTTCGATGAACACCAAAATCAGACATACCATCCCATTGTTAAAGGTGAAGCAACATACACAAACGAAACAGTGAACAAGGTGAACACCAGCTCAACAATGGGTAAATTGCAGAAGGCAGACAGATGACTCATCCGATCATTTATCAACGAAAAACACCTAACAGACGGACAACGGACAATGCTGATATGGTGTAGTGAAAACGCTATAGCGAACGTGTTGCTACTTATTCTGGCAGTCTAAGCCAAGTACAATGAGCCCGTTTGTTATATCATTGTTTATTCTATACTGTCCAGTCAAATTAATGTGAGCACTTTCAAAAGCCTGGATAACCATCTTTTGCAGCACGAAACGCTCCGAGGTGTGGAGGAACAGAGCCAGTGAGATACCGGCAGGAATGTGGAGCTATGCCGACTCAAGAGCCGTATTAAACCATAAGCTGTGAGAGATCAAAGGTGCAAACTGCTTTATCGAGGTGGTGCAACAAATTGCTCCGTTGGGCTTATGTCTGGGAAGGTTGGTGGCCAACGAAATAGGGTAAACTGATTTTGGTGCTCTATGAACCACGCACGTACATTGCGAGCAGTGTTACAATTTGCATTGTCCTGCTGGCAGATGCCATCATGACGAGGAAAAACAAACTGCTTGTAGGGGTGGATACTGTACCTGAAGGATAGATGCATACTTGTGATTATCCATTGAGTCTTCCAGGATAACGGGGTTACCCAGGGAATATCTCCAGCCTCGTTCTGACAGTTGTTGCAAGGTGATTGCTTTCAGAACTTTCACACCATATACCCAAGGATAGATCCATACTTAAGATAATCCATTGTGCCTTCCAGGATGACGGAATTACCCAGGGAATGCCTCCGGCCTGGATCCTTCTGACAGTTGTTGCAGGGTGTTTGCTTTCAGAGCTTTCATATCATATACCCAAGGATAGATGCAAATCCATTGTGCCTTCCAGGATGACGGGATTACCCAGGGAATGCCTCCGGCCTGGATCCTTCTGACAGTTGTTGCAGGGTGTTTGCTTTCAGAGCTTTCATATCATATACCCAAGGATAGATGCAAATCCATTGTGCCTTCCAGGATGACGGGATTACCCAGGGAATGCCTCCGGCCTTTATCCTTCTGACAGTTGTTGCAGGGTGTTTGCTTTCAGAACTTTCATATCATATACCCAAGGATAGATGCAAATCCATCGTGCCTTCCAGGATGACGGGATTACCCAGGGAGTGCCTCCGGCCTGGATCCTTCTGACAGTTGTTGCAGGGTGTTTGCTTTCAGAACTTTCATATCATATACCCAAGGATAGATGCAAATCCATCGTGCCTTCCAGGATGACGGGATTACCCAGGGAATGCCTCTGGCCTGGATCCTTCTGACAGTTGTTGCAAGGTGTTTGCTTTCAGAACTTTCATATCATATACCCAAGGATAGATGCAAATCCATTGTACCTTCCAGGATGACGGGATTACCCAGGGAATGCCTCCAGTCTTGATCCTTCTGACAGTTGTTGCAGAGTGTTTGCTTTCAGAACTTTCACACCATACACACCAATGCCCATTTTTCTGATGGAGCATAAAAAGTGATTCATCTGATGAAGCCATCTATTGCCACCGTGAGATAATAAGCGAGTTGTGGCGCCATGAAAATATCGGAAGCTCGGAGTTGGCGTGGCTGCAGAGGCCGCTCGGCAGGCCAGGGCTCGTCAGCAACCGTGTGGTGCCGAACATTAGCCAGAGCAAGAGGACTAGCTCCAGCACGTGGTCCATGCCGTCCACATGTTTGGGAATGCCATGTTGACGTTGTGTCGAGGAATGTGCTTTGTGTCGATGAAGGAGATTTGTATGCCGTGAGTGCCAAAGACGGCGGACTTTGTTAAACCATAATGGCAGACATTTCACAGTTGATGTAGAAATTAATAGTAGCCAGACGAATCATGATACCTGAAAAAGAAACATGTACATTACCATTATTTGCACGACGATTCTGATGATGTCATCAGATTTTCAATATCTTTCTTGTATTGTATTGTATTGTATTGTATGTTAACCGGGGATCTAGAAACGACCGAGAGGCTCCGTCCCCGCCGCAGCAGCAGTGGTCCACAACCCCACGACGACTACGGCAGTCCACTTCACCCCTCCGCCGCCCCACATCGAACCCAGGGTTATTATGAGGTGCGGCCCCCGGTGGGCCCCCAGGGAACGTCTCACACCAGACGACTGTAACCCCTATGTTTGCGTGGTAGAGTACTGGTGGTGTACGCGTACGTGGAGAACTTGTTTTCGCAGCAATCGCCGACATAGTGTAACTGAGGCGGAATAAGGGGAACCAGCCCGCATTCGCCGAGGCAGATGGGAAACAGCCTAAAAACCATCCATAGACTGGCCGATGCACCGGACCTTGACACTAATCCGCCGGGCGGATTCGTGCCGGGGACCAGGCGCTCCTTCCCTCCCGGAAAGCCGTGCGTTAGACCGCACAGCCAACCGGGCGGGCTAATATCTTTATCAGTTTCAGCTTTAGTATCTGACTGTAAATTATACAAGCAACACCCAGCAAAGAATTTCCAAAATCTAAATTGTTCATCCGATTTTGTTGATCGACGTGTCTTTAGAAAGTTATTAGTCGGCTCTGAGCACTATGTGAGGTCATCAAACGCCTAGAATTTAGCACTAATTAAACCTAACTCACCTAAGCACATCAATCGCATCCATGCCCGAGGCAGGATTCGAACCTGCGACCGTAGCAGTCGCTCGGTTCCAGACTGTAGCGCCTAGAACCGCACGACCACTCCGGCCGGCGAAAGTTATTAGTGTAAACCTAAATTAGTATGCATTACAGGCATGTAACTTGAATAGTACATGCGTTATTGGAGGTCAAAGTGGCTGATTACTATTGATCGTGTCGTGCCGTAAGTACTCCACAGTTACACGAAAAAGCGGTAGCAGCATGCTTATAAATATATTTATTCGTCTATGTCTTTGTTTGTATCTGATATATACTATTCATGAAGAAATTGGTCATGTGTTTATTGTGTTTTAGAAAGCACAGAGACATTAGGCTACTGGCCTACTTTTGTTTCTGTTCCTTTGATATATGTTTATCTGATTTGTATCTGTATTTAATAATGTGTGTTATAGCATGTTTATGCTCCAGCCGTAGGAATATTTATTTAATTTCAAGTTATTTCAATGTAAGTCAAGTATTTCGTATGTGTTTCAATATGTTTTTGAGTGTGCGTTGACTTGGAGACATGGCGGGAACGCTCTAGCCGATCATAGCGCTCGTTACTACGGTAGACGACTAGCGAAGTCAATGGAGAGACTGTATGGAAGTGGGGGGAGGAGCATCTGGACGCACAGGACACTAGGGGGTGCTGGCGGGTAAGGCGCGACGGACGGTCGCTGGAAATACTTGGAGCTTGTTGAGCAGTTTGCACGTGGTCGCAGGAGATAAAAATATTTCGTAGTGCCGACCTGTACACTTGAGATTTCCGTGACTTCTGTAGTGAAGACATAGTATGCGTTTAGAAGTGGATGCCTCGCGAGCTATGTTGTCGCTTATAACTAATTACGTGAAGTAGGAATGTGTTGTTTCCCTGTTATTCAACCTATATTTTATTTAATTGCTGGACCATTTACACCAATAAGTGTTTTGCAGTAATAAACGGCATCCTTAATGGTACCTCTGGTATCGTGCTCATCATTGAAAGTCGTTAAAATAGTACCTCCAGATTTTTTTTAATTGCAATCTTTCATTTATAAATTTCTATGTTACATTCAAAATTCGCAATTGCTGAGTGACAGGAACCTTCGACCGTTCGATTCATGTGTATATTCATATTGTATACTATAGACGCAGTAGTATTTGGAGTGTAATGCCGCAACTACGTATCCCAGCCCCTAGACAACGAAACCAGCCAAAACTTTTAATATTTCAACTCTGAGTCTGAAGATACGTAGTTGAGGGTCACTTTTTTTTTTTTTTTTTTTTTTGAAAGCCCGCACCACTGAGTGGATATCTAGTTGCGGGACTGGGGTTCAAATTCAACCTTTTTTCGCCGATGAAGAGCAGTCATCGTGGGTGCATGAACCAGGCTGTCTGCTGCGGAAGCCCATACGCAGCAACGTTTTCTGAACGGTCGTTGAGGAGAAGACTGTTGGTAGCTCCTCGGTTCATCTGGACGCACAGTTGCTCAACAGCTCAACAGTCGCAAGTTTATTCGTTTGTACACATCTGCGCAGCCATCGCTCAGCCCAGTCATCTATGACCCGCAGTACATCCCTGCTGCTTCGGAACTGTTTTTGGATATCGCCATTTTACCATGGACGGTGTACTTTAACCACGGCGGCACGCGAACGATCATAAACTTAGCCGTTTCGGAAATGCTTCCACCCTTGGCCTCAAAGCCGATGATCATGTCAGATATATCTCTCCATATCCGCATTACGACAATGACTCCATTGTTTTCCGCGCGTTCTGTATACACCCTCCTCTGCTAGTCTGAGAGTGATCATTGCACATTGACGTCGAAAATAGGCGGTGGTCACATTAATGTGACTGGACCGTGTAGTGTGGTAAGGCTAGTACAGTATGGTTACTGTTATCTGTTTTACATACTCACACTTTAAACCAAATGTAACATGCTTACTGTTCCATATATGGAAAATATTAACGCTTATGCTCAACGGAATATATAACTGTTTATATTATTGAATGTGAGTGCGTCTTTGAATGTAATCTGACAGCGTTCATGAAGTGAATATGACAGCAAATGAACATCATTTATGTATTCCGCAACATGCAAATAACACTGTCATTCTAGTGTGGTCTGCTTCGTCCGAAGCACTGTGTTGCAACCCTTATAAAAATGAGTGTTCTGTTCTTTGTTACCTTAAGATTAAGTTGAGGTGTAATGTTTTGCTTCAATCCTTTCTCGCTGCAATTTGCAGTCAAACGATTTATTTGAAATGTAAAGGACCTTTAGTCACTCTTTTTTAATGATAACTTGTATTACACGATGGTTGGGACACCAGTTGTTTTCAGAAACTTTCACTTTATTGCACTACCTATGTTCGTCACGCTGTACTCAGACAAAATAAACTTATTTTCATAATTTCCTGTTCACTCTTCAGTTGTCTGTTACTCTCTCCTTATCCTCCCTTCACGTCGTTAAGTATCTCGGTAGCTCCTCACGAAATTGAGTTCACTTCTACAATCATTCCTATTTACAACACCGTCGATCTCCGGCACGAATCTGCCCACATCTGCCTCCATCACTATGTGAGTGGGAAAAACCGGACCGGTTAAAAGCGCTACCGGTATTTTATGGGGCGCGGTGGTTAAGACTGGACAAATTTCAATTTGAATTTCCTGCCATACCTTAGTTCCACCGGAGATCGCGACTGGCGTTCTTGAAAGCTGTCGGCATCTAGTAAACACTCAGAACCTCAAAATGGCTTACATGTTACGGACAAGCGCGGAGTACAACCGAAGAATCGCGATTATCGAAAGTTTTCGCTCAGGGCATTCGCCCACTTAAATATTTAGATCCTTCAGGTACCCGAGATCAACTGTTTACGATATTGTGGCCAGTTATAATGCTTCCAAAAAGTCTGGTGTTCACGTCCTAGGTGTGCTGTCAAATGTGGGTGAGGTCATGCAGCCAGATTTCTTTGAACAGGGACAAATTGTCACAAAAGAAGTTTATCTGTAACTTTTGACGAATGTCGAGAAACCGTGGAGGGTAACTGCGGCCTCAGGGAGGCAATGTGTCTTTCAACAGGACGGAGCAACAGGTCATACGAGTCACTTAGTCCGAAACTGGCTCTCGGATAACGTTGACATATTCTGGTCAAAGGAGTTCTGGCCCCCGAATAGCTTGGATTTAAACCCTCTTGACTGCTATGTTTCGAGCACAGTCGATAGACGAGGCACCCTAATGCCGCATCTCTACGCACCGCTATCGAAGCAGCATTCTCGAATATGGACAGCGCTGTTTTAAAGAGTGCGTGCGATCGTTTCAGGACAAGATTGGAGGCGGTGTCAATGTTGCTTCACGTCCGTGGGTTAAACCTGAAATTGGCACCACAAGTGACCCCTGGGCGGTGCTAAGAAGGCAACAAAACTGACAGCCAGAAAATCTTTCTAGATCTCCTGGCTATTCGAGAAGTGCATAACCGAGAGGAAATGACTCATAATCTCATCAAAAGCCCTTCTCAGAGCCAAGCATCTAGGAAACGGAACAGGTATTAAAATATGCCGGCTGAACACTGAGGGCATTAGTAAAACCAAATGCCAAATTCTTCAAAAGTTATCAACTAAGCACAACATTTACGTGGTTGCCCTACAGGAAACCCACACAAATAGCGAAGATCAACTACACTCGAGAGGAAAAATACCAGGATACGTTATCATTGGCGCAACGTACCACCAACCCTACGGAGTAGCCACATACTTCACAAATACAATAGAGAACGCTCAGCTGATACCCACTTCCACAAATATCAATATCTACTACGTGATAATAAAAATAGGTGGCCATAAGTAACGTCTACAAACCACCAGAATCCGCATGGCCAGCAGATGTTCTCCAATCACATCGCCATCCCGCGCTCTTTGGTAGGTGACTTTAACAGCCACCACTGATGGCGATACAGAACAACCGATGAAAATGGTGAAGCCTTAGCAAACTAGGCAGAAGAGAACAACACCCATCTCATTTTCGATGCTAAAGATCGCTGTTCCTTCAGATCAGCAGCTTGGAAACGAGAGTATGACCCAGACCCATGCTTTGTCTCAGCTGATGAAAATCACCAGCTGGTCAACACAAGCCGAAATGTTCTGCTAGATTTCCCTCACAGTCAACACCGTCCAGTCCTAGCAGAAGTCGGCACAAGTATTCCATTGATAACCTCAACTCTTCGACCCAGATGGAACCTACAAAAATCGGATTGGAAAGCTTACTCTGAAGACCTCGATAAATCCCTGGGATGGATCCGTCCATCTGCTGATAGTTATTAAAGATTTGTGGGAGCAGTCATCAATACAGCATAAAGCACATACCTAGAGGATACCGCAAAGAATACATTCGAGGCTGGTATGAGAAATGTGAGGAACTGTATAATGATTACCAAAGCAGCGATGGCAGAGAGATAGCAGATGAACTCATCCACAGCCTTGATACTGCACGACGACAGAAGCGGATGTAAACTTCACAGGCTATGGACTTTAAAGTATCAGCAGAAAAGCATGGTCCCTGCTTCAAAAACTAGGAGGATGTAGCCGTATCACTCGAGAAGAAACGCCACAACACCTAACAAAATTGCTTTGCACATTGTTAAAACATCTAAAGGGGTAAACCACCGAGAGACAACAATACGCATTAAACGTGAAGTTAGAAAGCTAAAAGCAACAGCCAGTCTTGACACTAAATATTGATGCAACAACACCCCCAGAGAGATCTCAGCAGCAATAAAGGACACAAAACCAGGTAAAGCCCCCAGCTCAGATGACATCCTTCCAGGGTTTCTTATCAAGTCTGGCAAATATACGAAAATATGTTTAAAAAAGTTTTTCAAATCACTACTGCGGACAGGAAACATACCACAAGAACTTAAACGTGCCGAGATAATCGCCCTTCTAATGTCAGGTACACTGGGAAATCTTCCGCAAAACTATCGGCCAATAGCTCTGCTTAGCATGGTGTACGAACTTCTGGAACGAGTACTATTTAACAGGATCAGCCAGACAACACTCACGGCCATCCCAGTAGAACGACCCGGCTTTCGTCCCAACCGAAGCTGTGCAGGCCACGTCCTGGCCCTTACCATACAGTACCATACATATTGAAGCGGAATTCCAAAATAAACTAAAAACATTTGTGGCCTTCATTGACTTGTCAGCAGCCAGCCTATGATACCGTCTGGAGACAAGGTAACACAGGATTCCAGGTCAGTAGCCATAAATTCTTTAAAAATGGCTTACCTCAGGGCTCGGTATCAGCCCCACTGATTTTCAGCCTATACATTACTAACATGACAGCTTGTAGGAAATTTGGCTACCCTGATCACTGGGCCAGTGCAACAATTCACACCGATTCTGATTGAATGGAAGAAACCCTGACATCCAATCTGTCTGCCCTGGTAACACACTTCCATAAATGGCTTAGGGCTAATGCCACGAAGACAGAACTAACTTGCTTCCATCTCAATAACAGAGAAGCCGACAGAGCTCTGGAAGTGTATTGTAACGACACACGCCTCAGCCACTACAAGGAGCCAAGGTACCTAGGTGTCACGTAAGACAGAACCTTGTCATTTAAATCACACCTTACAAAATCAGCTGCCAAGGTAAGGAAAAGGAACAACCTCATCCATAAACTCTGTGGTACAACCTGGGGATCAACGGCAACAACTCTGAGGACGTCTGCGCTGAGCCTGGTATACTCTACGGCGGAGTATTTTGCACCAGTATAGCTAAAGAGTAGCCACGTGAACAAAATCGATGTTGAGCTTAACAACACCATGCCCATTATTTCAGGAACTGTTAGGCCTACACCTAACATATGGCTACCTGTCCTGAGTCATATACTACCCCCAAAAATACGACGAGAAGCAGCCTTGGTCAGGGAATACAACAAGATCGAAGAAAATCCTGAACTATCGGTACATATCGATATACCTGATCTGAGTATCAAGAGGCTTTGTTCAAGATACCCTCCTCTTGCTCTCGACTGCCTCAATGGGGCTGACATCAACTCTTGGAAAAGAGAATGGCTCCAAAATGCCCCAACATATTGCCACCTAATGCCTATAATTACTGAGGCAGTTCCTGGCTTTGATCAGCCCCGCAAGATCTGGGCAACTCTGAACCGACTAAGAACTGGACACGGAAAATGTGTTGACTCACTCTTCAAATTGGGACTGCTGTCTTCGCCGGTATCTGACATGGGCACAGGCGCGCGCCTAAGTAGACCATCCAACACATCAGAGAAGAATACAGTGCCACAGCGTTCAGTGAGGACTTTGAAGAATTCCTCATGGCATCCCAAAAATCCACGCCTAAGACGTGTTATTCCTGTACTGAGTCGCGTCTGTCTCGAGTAGTCGTCTTCATTTACACATCAGCAGTAAAATTATGTGTGTTAGGGGAGCTGTCTGATGTGAAGTTTCTCACCTGAACTTTGAAAATGAGATTGTAGGGGACTATCTTTTTACGAAAAAATCGAAACATAGAAACAAAAAGTAGGGTTAAGCAATTTGGAAATTTTGGGTAAGTTCCTATGGGACCAAACTGCTGAGGTCATCCATCCCTAGATTCACACAGTACTTAATCTAACTTAAACTAACTTACACTAAGGACAAAACACACACCCATGCCCGAGGGAGGACTCAAACCTCCAACGGGGAAGCTATGCGAACCTTGGCAAGGCGCCCAAAACCGTGTGGCTACCCTGCGTGGAAGGGTTAGGCAATTGTGATGGTTCTTTATTAAGGACAAAAGCAAAACCTATGGCGGACCCTTTTGTCAAAGTTCATACGGTAAATTCTCTACGCTCCTGGGAAATGAAAGAATAGGAAAAGTTTCGTAATATTTCAAAACATTTACATTTATTTGCTCGAGAAAATGTATACTTGCAATCAGTTGGACAATATCTGGGATGCCTCTTTACTCTGTCGTTTGTATTTTTGTTTTCTTGTAATGTGCCAAATGATACAGAAAATTATTTTTCTTGTCAAATAATTGTGACGTTCGCACTGTTAAAAAATTTTCATCAAAACTTTTTTTTCGTTTTACTTACAGTGTAAGCTTCTTCTCTATAAGATGTAAATACCATTTCACTTTCAGATATTTCGTCTGTCTTGTGTGAGAAAACATGTAGAAAAATCACCTGCAATTGTGCAGTCTTTTCAGTGAGTCACAAAACAAGCATGCAGATACTAGGATGTGATCAATATTTGTATTTGCAAAGTTGCTCAGTAAATAAGTTCAAGAAGACACAAAAGTACAAAGTGGATTACTATAATAGGAGCGAACTCGCCCAGAATAGATTAAATGTTAAATTCCGCCACAGCTCCATGTTCCTGCACATGTGTAATGTGCAGCATACTCGGAAATTTAGACTTCCACAGTTGGCTGGCATGATGCATTGATCCTTGATGTGTTTGGCTGCTGATTTACATGTAGATACAAAAGGTGCACACACTTTGAGTATTCTATTTTGACCAGATAGTTGCTCACGTAAAATGAACTAACGCAGGCGAGGGTCGCCCACACCTTGACGTCGCGGTAGCCGTGTCGACTGCATGCTGAGTACTGACGAATGCGTTCTACTGCCGAACACCACCGCCAGCCCTGCCATCTCAGGATGCTCGATGTTGTAATACTGTTTTAACAACGACTTCAGGAATTTACAGGTACCTACCCTCCGAATTGCTGTGATTTACGTCCATTTGCATACAAGTTCAGAAAATTTACTACTTTTACACCAAGTGTCTCATAAGATCTATGCCTGTAGTTTTAGCACAAAGTCGTCCTTGATGTACAGAACAATGAACCTCGTCCGTCGGTTGCGTAATTTTCTTCTCTTTAGTCGTTATCTAAATTTTTATATTCTTTCTGCATGGTGATGTAATCTCGTTCCATTGCAAATTTGCAGCATCGGTCGATAATGGCACTCACAGTATATGCTGAGAACTCTCATCCTTCTCTTCCGTCATCCCAACTCATTTTTAAAGGCTTGTGATGAGAGATAGCTAGACTGCCTCTTTTTGTGCAAACAGCTGCTGAACTTGTGACTAGCAGTCAGCTGGCTGTAGTAGCATGACACAGCACACAACTGGCTGTTAAAAATTATGATGTAGCCTGTTGCTTTATTCAGTACAAAATAATAATGATTGTAAATATTATTTTAAATGTCCTTAAACCAAATACGAATTATGAAAACCACTCTTTATGACGATTTCAAAGCCACTATTATAATTTTATAAGTATTTTAGAATCTCTTTTATGAGTTTTGCAAATATTTTAAAACCATTTACATCATATAAGGAATTTGGAAGTTGTAAAACAACTTAATGCATAATGAGCTAACTCTTTATATCTACTGTCACACCGTCATATTATTTGAAACTGACACAAGGTCTACTAAGAGCATATTGCAGCGACTGGAATGTTAATCACTTGGTTTTAATGGAAAGTCACGTCTTTTGTTGCTGTTGTCACATCAGTGGCTACTGAGATAGAAGGAATGATAAATGACCTAACAAAAAAATGGCTCTGAGCACTATGGGACTTAACATCTGAGGTCATCAGTCCCCTAGAACTTAGAACTACTTAAACCTAACCAACCTAAGGACATCACACACATCCATGCCAGAGGCAGGATTCGAACCTGCGACCGTAGCGGTCGCGCGGTTCCAGACTGAAGCGCCTTTAACCGCGTGGCCACACTGGCCGGCAAATGACCTAACACCTTCCCCACATCATTTGGCGAGAGAGCTACTCACCTGCTGATCTGCTGTACTGTGAATGCATAGGCATCTGTCTTCATAAGCTACTTGCAGGGGTTGGTTGTCTGGTCGATGATATCATTAATAAAAAGCGACAGGGCAAAGGTACAGTAACTGAAAAAGCCTTCGGATAAGGTACACATAACAAAAGTTCAGTAAAACTCTGAAATCTAAAACCAATAGTTACAGAGAGAGTGAGAAATGATATCGATAGTTGGATCTTCGAAAAGAGAAATGAAAGTCGTAGGAATCGAGATGCGTGAGCAGAAATAGAGGCGGCATGTTAAAATCTACTGCATTACGGCAGACGGACTCGCAGTGGCGAAGATGAGTGGCGCGTTCGATGTGGGGTGGAAGGAGTGTGGGCTCCACAACAAACTTGTGTCGTCACGCTAATTGCCTTGCGGGATATACTTCGTGAATGCTCGGCTTCTTATAGGGTCAGTATGTCAATGAAAACGTACCCCATAAAATCTTTCTCGTAAGTAATTGAGAACATGTGCGTTGTTAAACCTAAAGTTATCAAGTATGAAACTCACCTCAAATAGGAACTTTCTCTCTACTGGAGATTGTCTACATCTACATCTGTATCTACACTGTTTATCCGCAAGCCACCGTACGGTGCGTGGCGGAGGGTACCCTATACCATTACTAGTCATTTCCTGTTCCACTTGTAAACAGAGCGAGGGAAAAACGACTGCCTTCTTGCATCCATATAAACCCTAATTTCACGTATCTGATCTTCGTGGTCCTTACGTGCAATGCATGTTGGCAGCAAAAGAATCATTCGACAGTCAGCCTCAGAGCCGGTTCGCCAAATTTTCTCAATATTGTTCTTAGAAAAGAACATCACCTTCCATCCAGGGATTCCCTTTCGAGTTCCAATACTTATGTGTTGTTCGAACCTACTGGTAACAAATCTAGCAGCCCACCTCTGAATTCCTTCATTGCTCTCCTTCAGTTTGACTTGGTACGGATCCCGAACACTCGAGAAACATTCAAGAATAGGTCGCCTATATGCGGGCTCCTTTGCAGATGAATCACACTTTCCTGAAATTCTCCCAATGATCCGAAGTCAATCATTCGCCTTCTTTACCACAGTGTTCACATGACTGCTCGCCTTGTAACGTTTCATCCAGATATTTAATCGGCATGACTATGTCAAGCAGTACACTGCTAATGTTGTATATGAACATTATGGGCTTGATTTTCCTACTCATCCGCATTAACTTACATTTCTCTACATTTAGAACTAGCTGCCATTCATCACACCAACTAGAAATTTTGTTTAGGTCATCTTTTACCACCCTACAGTCACTGACATTCGACATCTTTCACAGCATGATCAGCGAACAACCGCGGATTGCTGTCCACCACGACCACCCTATAGAGAACAAGAGTGGGCCTATCACACTTCCCTGGGGCACTCCTGACGATACCCCTGTCTCTGATGAACACTCCCAGTCGAGGACAACGCACTGGGTTCTATTACTTAAGAAGTTTTCGAGCACTCACATATCTTTGAACTTGTTCCATATGCTCGTACCTTCGTTAACAGGCTGTAATGGGAGAAAGTGTCGAATGCTTTCCGGAAATCTAGAAATATCGAATCTGCCCGATGCCCTTCATCCAGTAGTTCGCAGTATATCATGTGGGAGAAGGGCAACCTGAGTTTCGCACCAGCAATGGTTTCTAAAACCATGCTGATTCGTGGCCATAAGCTTCTCAGTCCCAAAAACATTAATTGTATTCGAACTGAGAAAATGTTCAAAGATTCTGCAGAAAACGGAAGTTAGGGTTATTGGTCTATAATTTTGTGGATCCGTTTTTTTACCCTTCTTGTATACAGGCTTCACCTGCCCTTTCTCCCAGTCACGTGGAACTTCGTGTTGGGCGAGAGATTTACGATAAATGCAAGGTAAGGGGACAATGCCGTAGAGTACTTTTGTGAAACCGAACTGCGATTCCATTCGTTCCTGGTGAGTTATTTGCTTTCAAATCTTTCAGCAGTTGCATACGGGAGTATGTCCGATGGTCAAATGATGCTATGTTTGTATGATTGTCCTGTGTGAACGATTTCTTAAACGTGAAATTTAAAACTTCGGCTTTTGTTTTCATATCTTCAACTGCCACACCAGACTAATCAACAAGGGACTAAATGGAAGTGTTAAACCCGTTTAGTAATTTTACATAGGACGAGAATTTTCTCGGATTCTCTGCCAGATCTTTTGCTAAGGTATGATGGCGTTAGTTGTTGTATGATTACGCATAGGTCTTTTCACAGACTCATGACTCTCTAGTAACATTTCCTTTTTTGAACCGAGGGTGCAACAGCTTCTGCTTCCTCAGCATCTTCCGAATTTCGTTATTAAATCACGGTGGTTCTTTTCCGTCATTTATCCACTTACTAGGTTCTTTCAAGACTGCTATTTGCAATCTGCTAAAGCTTTGCCCGTGATCCCTCTGCGTCCATCTTAGTGGAACTAAATGACATCGATTCACTCTCTAAGTGAGATGATAACAATAGCTTATCCGCTCTGTCATCAGAAATATTCTCCTAGCCTTTTTGATTGATTTATTAACTTTCGTAACCGTAGTTGCTACACTTACATCATGAATGCTAATCCCTATTTCTATACTGACATTATCGATAAGGTCCTGCCTATTTGTAGCTACAAGCTCTAAAATATCTCCAGCGCGCGTGGGTTGCCAAGCTAGCTGCTAAAGAGAATTTTCAGAAAACGTGTTCAAAAGTATTTCGCACGACTGTCTGTCTGCATCCCCCGCAGTCAATCCCTAGACATCCCAGTCTATACTTCGTAGGTTAAACTAGCCTCCAACTAGTATTGTATTATCTGGGCATTTACGCACTACTGCCTGTAGACTTTCTTTGAATGAGTCTAAACTGTCACAGCAGAATCGAGTAGCTGGTAGAAACATTCAACAGTTAACCTGTTTACATGTACTCCTGATAACTGCATCTCTTTAGAATTGTCGTGTCAAATACTGTGATTTATACCTTTCTCGCCCCGGTTTGGTGTGACTACAAGACAGCAGCTACTGTAGATAGGAAAGGTTCGCGACTTCCTATCATGACACCCGACTGGGTGTATACACGTTGCTGCTTTCAAGGTGAAGGAGAATCTACCGTATTATATGATGGCGGTAACTTCCTTGTTTCGGTTGCTCACAGGAGTGATACTTCCTACATCTTCAAGGGACTGCATAGGACTGAGGCCCGGTGATTGGTTCACCGTGCTTTTATGACTTAAGTTATCATCCACCAGTATGCTTCCTTGGGACGTATCCGATTTCAACAAAACAAGGGGAGGAGGTGCTAATAGTTACTGCGGCGAAATGGCTCGGCCTTTGGAAGTTTAGCTCATTGGGCCTCTTTGGGGACAATTTTTCGATACTGTGGGCAACTGTTGTTTCTACATAACGCGTACCCTTGTCCAGTCTGAAAGTAACGGTTTCAATACTAAGAAAGTTTGCCATCTTAAATGGTCAAGGGAAAGATGTTTGGCCCTCTCAGTCTGATAGTTCGCCATGATGTCGGTGGTGTTTGTAGGCCCGAGAAAAATCGTTTTGATGCTCAAATTGATTGATTTCATTAGTGAGCTTTTTAATTACGGAATTGACAGGCCCGTACTTGACACGAATAAACTCGTCCTCACGCCAGTATCATGAATATGTAATCGAATTTTCTGAATTAATTTTATGTCACTTGTTTTTTGGTACTGGAGAGGGCAGTATGGGTGGAGTCACCACGTGCTGTGTCTGCCCCACGAAATATCTATGGATTACAATGTCTGCAAATGTTAATTGTCATACTATGAATGTTACACTTAAAAAGGGTACAACTGAAAATCAGCAGAAGCGTACTAGCTCTGTGCTATGACGAGAATGTGCAAGAATATGTAATAAACGTAGACGGAACTTGTCAGATGCTCCTAATAACATAATACTTTTAGTTGTCTCAGTGTATAAGAGGCATTACAATACAGAATGTTCCATGTTGAAAGCTGTGAATAGCTCAGAATGCACGAACATTAATTCGTCAATCACTTCGGAATCACTCGGGTATATTATGACCGTTATACGGTAATAAACTATTGTGGTTTCAGCATACAGTGTGTCAGAAAATGGTCATCTAGTTTAATATTTGTGTTTTAAGTTTTGACTAGTGATCCATTTTTAAAGTTGACAGAAAACTGTATGTAAGAGGCAGTCAGATGAAAACGAGGCAATGTAACGTGTATGGCACGGACGTTAGTAACACGGGTAGGTATGTGTGTAGAAGTGCTCTCTCTTGGAAATCAGGAAGGAACAGAGCGATCGATCACAGCTGTGTCATTTGTCAGAAGTGCTCGACTTGAGATCAGCGAGTAGTGTGTGGGTCCGATTTCTTCACAACGGAGGCCGGGAAGGAGGAACAGCAAGGTGTAGTGCGGTTTCTGACTGCGGAAAGAGTTTCGGGAATCATGCTCAAATGTCTGCTGTGAATGGAGAACATAGCATGTCACGTGCGGCGCGGGGATTTGCCTAGAATAAACCATTTCGAGAAGGTCAGATGTCACTAAAAGACAGCCGTCGGCCACGACAAGCTCATCATGTCATTTCCCTTATGTCTTCGCTGCTGTGGATGCTTCCGTCAGAAACGACCGACGGGCAGACCTTGGAAGATACTCTCTACCCATGTTGGGCTTCAGTTACCATACAACTCGCGGCATCATGAGGTTTTCTTAAGTGCACAAAAAATTCGAATATACTCGTCTTTTGCGCGACTGCCCCATTCTCATAACTACGAAGCAGGAGTACTTGGTATTCTTGACCAAGGATCACGGAGAGTACTTTCAAATTCCCGTAACTGGTTCACTCGTTTCCTTTGCGGCTAACCTTGTCCAGAATGAAGGCCAAAGAACGATGCTTCTCTTTCGGTAAGAGATTCCCTCCATAGCATTGGCACCCCAAAAAGGAAATACTTCACCGTGTACTCCGAGCAGAGTGCTTCCTCACAAGTTGAACACACTTTTTTGACAAAGTCTGAAATGGTTCGTTGCTGCTGTTTCACTAGACATTCGCCACAGTTGTAGCAAATAAAACCTTTTTTCTTCTACTTTCAGTCAGGACGACGTCCCTACAGTTTGTCGGTTTTATTAATGTTCACCCTGTATATCATACATCACAGCAGTGACTTTCAGCTTTACAAATTGTTGTAGAACCACAAGTAGGTCCGTTGCCGCAACACAGAAGAAGCCAGTGAAGTTTGAGAAGATCAATAATTTTAACTGAGGTTCGTCTTATCTAAACACACAAATAACTCGTTGTGAAAAACAGAATAGCTGAAATTCTCGATTTCTGTAATAACTGATTTTCCATTTTTTATTTATGTTATTTCCTGTAAGAAAAGTGTGAAATATTTTGACTCAGTTTGAAGATATATATAATCAGTATATTAAATTAAACAGGCTAATCAAAGGGAACTTAATCCGTCCACCGTACGCTGCTTTTCTTGGGAATAGCACAAAAAATCACCAATATTCTCCTATTAGTTCTAATTTTTTGAAACTCTGTTAGAAAATCATGTTGTAATCGGGGATCATGCCACTACTGGGGAATTACGAACAGTCAGTGCCAAAAGGTGAAAACTGAGTTTGAATGTCCCTGTTTTTCGTGTTAATTTGTCCATTTTTAAGGGCTACACGCAGATAAAGGCATATTATCTAGACCCAGGCACCAGATACGCTACTTTCTGTTTTCATTGTATATTATGCCAGAATTGTTTTTACGTTTTTAATATATCACTCTTACCATAATTTCCTTCGTCTTTTATTATTTCATAGAAATGGCAGACAAATCTGTAATCTTTCAAAGCGAATGAAGCATTGTACTTCACTGCTACGTCAATCGTAGAAATGTTTCCAGACTAGGGTTGCCGCCGTTTTGCGATACAACGGAAGCGAAAAAATACCGTATACACTAGACGTGAACGAGTCTTGCATACCGCAAGTACACGAGTACCTTTAGCCACAACACACGGCAACAGGGACATCACCGTCTCACCAATGCTGTAGCGATACCGATTCTTATGCCATGTACTTTTTGCTCGTTTCTGCCTGCATTGTTATCAACATAGCACCTACGTTTCTTCCATCTTCTGTAACAACACTATGTTTCAGACCAATGCAAATTTTATAAATAAAAATTACTCCTTTTTTTTAAAAAAAAAGAGCTTTATTTAAAAATGAAAAAGTTTAGCACTGCTGCTATGGGTAACTGATTTTTCGTTTTTTTTACTTGATTCTTAGCAAAAAATAAAGTACACCTGTTATAACTGAGACAAAAAATTTCGAAAAATATCAATTATTCAGTACTGACGGACGAGTATCGGTTTTAACTAGTCGGTTTTTATCATCCCTGTCATGGGTTCAAGTCCGTTTTTGTATTACATACATAGCAAATAATCCAAAATAATGTTCAGTACGTTGTGTTTATTAATATCTTCATAAAAGGCAAGAAAAATAAAGGCAAAGAAAAAAAAATGTGTGTGAAATCTTATGGGACTTAACTGCTAAGGTCATCAGTCCGTAAGTCTACACACTACTTAACGTAAATTATCCTAAGGACAAACACACACACCCATGCCCAAGGGAGGACTCGAACCTCCGCCGGGACCAGCTGCACAGTCCATGACTGCAGCGCCTCAGACCGCTCGGCTAACCCCCACGGCAAAAGCAAAGGAAGACTTAGCTTTGCAAATAAATTTCGATAAGGGATTGTACTTCAAGCGACTACAAGGGCTCTGCAAATAACATAACAAAGTTCATTTTGGTCTTCGAACAGCCCTCGACAGCTAATGCAATCCTGCAATGTCTTTTTCTTACCTTCAGTCAAAGAATTTGATAAAAAAGCTGCTCTTACCTCATCCTGAAGGAAAAAGTAATCACATCCAGAAAAGACTGCATTGAAATATATTCCACTGCGTAAAACCAGCATTCTTCGCCAATATTTCGCAAAATGATACTACCTAACTGTTCAATGAGAGGAACCTTTTATACCTGTAACCTTTGTTTATTTTTTATAGAAACTCTCAAACAACGACGTAATCGTAAAAATGCTGCGTTAATAACGTGTGCAAGCTCTAAAATTTTCTGCTTTGTGATGAATACTACCACAGTAATTGTAAATCACCACATGTAAAATAATAAAAGCATCTAATTTACCATACGGAGTTCCTCGTGTATATCCAAAATAATGTTTAGTACATTGAGTTTATTAATATTTTCATAAAAGGCAAAAAAAATAAAGGCAATAATCGCCATCCTGGATATTTATTTGCAATCCCAAGTTTCTCTTTGCCTCCCCTTTCTACGCTTTTTATGAAAATATTTATAAATGCAATATACTGAGCATTATTTCAGTTTATTTTCAGTGTGAGTCAGAATAGGAATTCGAAGGCACAACATTCGCTTTACTTTCCTGCAATCGTTATGCTGCGCCAGCCGCTGCGTGGAAACTGTAAGCGGCTCATGCTTTGCGCGACCAGTGCCTAAAATGCCTTCTGAATGCGTAGCTATCTGAACCTGCCTATTCCGTTACTTCCATTTCTGGCCAAGCCGTTCATATACCACAAACTTAGACGACATCGGTGTTGACAAGCAGGCGCAGTCCCTTTGCAATAGCGAAAACTGCGCACAGAGCAATGTTAAGTTGGCAGGAGGGGTATGGCGCGTCTTCTAGCGAGACACTATAACGCTCGTTGCTAGGTTACACAGCCAAAGCTACGACAGAGGGAAGATCTCTATCGATAAGAACGAATACACGGTTCGTTGGGCTTACCCTTCTTCCCATATAATGGCGGGCATTAATCCTCCCTTCAGCAATGACGAAAATCTGGTCCTGTTGCCATAGCCAATAACTCTCCAAACTATGATTCCGTAGGTTGGAAAGCTATAAGTCTACAGAGTCAGTGCTTCTTGTGAAATTTCGTCAGATCGAGTATCGACATGTTGGCGTAGATCTGACCGCCACAAAAGGGAGCGAGACCCATCACTGAATACCACAAAATGCCATTCAGTGTCCGATTAGACTCTGGCTCCACACCATAGAAGACTCTGGCTATGGTAGGGTTGGAAGCATTTTACTGTGTGAGGAATGTCAGATTTGTACGTGATACAGGTCCCATATAACACTTTTCCTGTTTACACGTATAAACGAAACTCTCCGGATTCCAAAGTTTGTATGTGGAGGAGTAATATAGGAAAGCTGTTACTGTAACTGGGAAGGTGTTAAAGAAGGTGATTTTCCATATATACTACCTTCACTTAAAATAGGATATAGTGTTTAGGGAACATTTTCGGTTTAGCTTTGTAAATTTTCGTAACGCACATTGGCTACTGGGCACCGTTTTTTCAGTATCTCGCAAATGCACGAACTCAGGAAAGAATTACATGACGATTTACCCAGTTTTATTATTAAATATTAAATGTAAGTCTTGTTTAAAGAATTAATCTTCATGACAGGTTCGCCTAAGGAATTAACCTTGTAGAAATCTATGTTTATTTCCAAATTTCGACTGTTTGTTAATAACAATGTCCTAATTGTAGATATCTTCACATCTTTAAATTCTGCTAATGAATACAAACTTATATAAACGATTTAGGATACAATGTTAGTAGCCCTCTTCGTTTGTTTAGAGAGAATGTTGTAATTTATCGTCAACGAAAGTCATGAGAAGACTGAGGCGAATTGCAAAATGATTTAGACAAAATTGTGGAGAAAATGACAATTGATACTAAGCAACAAAAAGTTTGAGGTCCTCAATATGAATACTAAAAAGAATCCTTTACATTTAGGTTACACTATAAATCACAAATTTAAAGGTTGTTGATTAAACTAAACACCCAAGGATTCGAATTAGGACCAGCTTAACTGGAACCATCGCATAGGAAATGTTGTGCGGAAGGCATTTTATTAGCAGAACACTTAGCAGATGCAACAAATCTGTTGCCACGAAAGACAACACTACCATATAAGGCTATGCTACGACAAACGAATGATAGGCCAGAAAACAGTCTTCACTTGAACGTCCACTCCTTAGCTCGTTATCACGACGCAGTTTGATTAGAAGTCACTTGTGAGGAATGACACCAAAAGCCTTCTGGAAACACAGAAATACGAAATCAGTTTCAGATCCGCTGTCGATAGCACCCATTATTTTATAAGAATAAAGATCTAGTAGTGTTGTACAAGAACTATATTTTCTGAATCTGTACTGACTATGTCAATAGATAGTTTTCTTTCTAGGTTATTGGTTCAAATGGCTCTGAGCACTATGGGACTTAACATCTGAGGTCAGCAGTCCCCTAGAACTTATAACTATTTAAACCTAAGGACGTCACACACATCCATGCCTGAGGTAGGATTCGAACCTGCGACCGTAGTGGTCGCGCGGTTCCAGACTGTAGCACCAAGAACCGCTCGGCCACACCGGCCGGCTCTAGGTAAGTCATAATGTTCGAACACAGTACATGTTCCAAAAACCTTCTGCATATCGGTGTCAGTGATAAGGGTCTGTGCAACATTTCAATCTTTAGGTACGGATCTTTCATCGAACGAGTGGATGTATGTGCTTACTAAGTATGGAGCTATTACAACAGCATGTTCTGAAAGGATCTAACTGGCTTTAAATCAGGGCCTTAAGATTTTCGTTGATTAAGTGATCTGAGTTGCTTCTCTATACTGAGGACATCTCCTTACCCATGTTGGCAATAGGTCTTGATTCAATTTCTGGAATATTTACTTCGTCTTCTTTGGTGAAGCGATTTCGGAAAACCGTATTTAGAACTCCACGTCAGTGGCACTGCCATCAGTAACATTACCGCCACTATTGTGCAGTGAAGGTAATGATTGTGTCTTGCGACTGATGTACTTTACAAACGACCATATTCCCTTTGGATTTTCTGCCACATTTTGAGACATAGTTTCGTTGTGGAAACTATTAAAAGCATCTCGCATTCCGTAGTTTGGTTTTAACTGAGATTCACTGTGTTCGTGTCTTATATTCAGACGACAAGTTGGAATGAAGCGGTAATGTACACTCCTGGAAATGGAAAAAAGAACACATTGACACCGGTGTGTCAGACCCACCATACTTGCTCTGGACACTGCGAGAGGGCTGTACAAGCAATGATCACACGCACGGCACACCAGGAACCGCGGTGTTGGCCGTCGAATGGCGCTAGCTGCGCAGCATTTGTGCACCGCCGCCGTCAGTGTCAGCCAGTTTGCCGTGGCATACGGAGCTCCATCGCAGTCTTTAACACTGGTAGCATGCCGCGACAGCGTGGACGTGAACCGTATGTGCAGTTGACGGACTTTGAGCGAGGGCGTATAGTGGGCATGCGGGAGGCCAGGTGGACGTACCGCCTAATTGCTCAACACGTGGGGCGTGAGGTCTCCACAGTACATCGATGTTGTCGCCAGTGGTCGGCGGAAGGTGCACGTGCCCGTAGACCTGGGACCGGACCGCAGCGACGCACGGATGCACGCCAAGACCGTAGGATCCTACGCAGTGCCGTAGGGGACCGCACCGCCACTTCCCAGCAAATTAGGGACACTGTTGCTCCTGGGGTATCGGCGAGGACCATTCGCAACCGTCTCCATGAAGCTGGGCTACGGTCCCGCACACCGTTACGCCGTCTTCCGCTCACGCCCCAACATCGTGCAGCCCGCCTCCAGTGGTGTCGCGACAGGCGTGAATGGAGGGACGAATGGAGACGTGTCGTCTTCAGCGATGAGAGTCGCTTCTGCCTTGGTGCCAATGATGGTCGTATGCGTGTTTGGCGCCGTGCAGGTGAGCGCCACAATCAGGACTGCATACGACCGAGGCACACAGGGCCAACACTCGGCATCATGGTGTGGGGAGCGATCTCCTACACTGGCCGTACACCACTGGTGATCGTCGAGGGGACACTGAATAGTGCACGGTACATCCAAACCGTCATCGAACCCATCGTTCTACCATTCCTAGACCGGCAAGGGAACTTGCTGTTCCAACAGGACAATGCACGTCCGCATGTATCCCGTGCCACCCAACGTGCTCTAGAAGGTGTAAGTCAACTACCCTGGCCAGCAAGATCTCCGTATCTGTCCCCCATTGAGCATGTTTGGGACTGGATGAAGCGTCGTCTCACGCGGTCTGCACGTCCAGCACGAACGCTGGTCCAACTGAGGCGCCAGGTGGAAATGGCATGGCAAGCCGTTCCACAGGACTACATCCAGCATCTCTACGATCGTCTCCATGGGAGAATAACAGCCTGCATTGCTGCGAAAGGTGGATATACACTGTACTAGTGCCGACATTGTGCATGCTCTGTTGCCTGTGTCTATGTGCCTGTGGTTCTGTCAGTGTGATCATGTGATGTATCTGACCCCAGGAATGTGTCAATAAAGTTTCCCCTTCCTGGGACAATGAATTCACGGTGTTCTTATTTCAATTTCCAGGAGTGTATGTGAAATATTGCACTGTGCAACAGTGCATACACTGAGGTGAAAAAATTTATGGGATACCTCCTAATACCGCGGCGGGCCTCCTTTTGCCAGGCTTAGTGAAGCAGCTCGATGTGACGTGAACCCAAAATTCGTTGGACGTCCCCTGCAGAAATACTGAGCCATTCTGCCTCTGTACCCGTATATAATTGTTAAAGTGTTGCCAGTGCAGGATTTTGCGCAAGAACTGATCTCTCGATTACGTCCCATAAATGCTCGATGAGACTGGTATTGGCGATCTGGGTGGCCAGACCGTTGTCTCGGATTACCCAGGATATTCTTCAAACCAATCGCGAACAACTGTGGCACAGTGATGTAGCGCATTATCAGCCATAAAAATTCCTTTGTTGTTTGGAAACAGGAAGTTCATGAATGGCTAAAAATAGTCTCGAGGTAGCCGTACATAACCATTTCCAGTCAGTTACTAAACACATCCTGTACCATTATGGAGCCACTACCAGTTTGCACAATGCCTCTTTAACAGATTGGGTCCATGCCTTCGAGGTGTCTGCGCCACAATCGAATCCAACCAACTGAAATCGGGACTCATCTGCCCAGACCACGGCTTTCCAGTCAGTCGCCGAGGGTCCCACCGACATGGCCACAAGTCCAGGAATGGCGCTTCAGGCGGTGTCGTGCTGTCAGCAGAGGCACTCGGGTCAGTCGTCTGTTGCCATAAAACATTAACGCCGAATTTCGCCGCACTGTCCTAACGGATTCGTGGATCGTACGTTCCTTATTCATTTCTGCGGTGATTGCAGGCAGTGTTGCTTGTCTGTTAGCAATGCTAACTCTGCGGTAACGCCACTGCTCTCGGTCGTTAAGTGAAGGCCACCGGCAATTGCGTTTTCCGCGGTGAGAGGTAATGCCTAAAGTTTGGCATTCTGCGCCTACTCTTGACACTCTGGATCTCTGAATATCGAATTCCCACCGGTTTTTGAAATGGAATGTCCCATGCGTCCAGCGCCAACTACCATTTGACGTTCAAAGCCTCTTAATTCCCGTAAAGTGGCCATAATCACGTCGCAAGCCTTTTCACACGAATTATCTGTGTTCAAATGACAACTTCGCCAATGCACTGCCCTTCTACATCTTGCGTACGCGATGCTGCCGCCTTCTGTATTTACGAATATTGCTATCCCTCGGCGTTTCTCACTTCAGTGTATAATTTGTACAGTAGCCTGTAAACCCCCTCTTACTAATCGGCCTATCCTGCTTGCGATATAAAATATGACCGTGGATAGCGTGTATGCCTAATGGATTTTTTCTAATTGTATAAGGCTATCTTTCCCGAAGAAATGATACCGATACGTAGGAGGAAAGTGTACAAACGACCCTTCTGATGGAAAGTCTACTAGAATCAACAGTAATTAAACCGAACAGGCTATAATTTGGAAAATGAAAGTTATTTTGTGCATTCACACACGAACAGCACTCGACAGAAAGGGTTACCACTGATCATGAATCCAAAAGTTACACTAATGAACGAAAAGGAAGTAATTAACGGCCGCCAGCCCACTAGGGCAATTTACATCCAAAATCCTGTACAAGATGATGGGAAAGAGAAACATGTATTATTAAACACTGACGTGGCAGCTGAAGGTTGCCACTTTTTTGTTTTACAAATTTTAAGTGAGTATGTAATGATAAAGAAAACTGAGAAATCAGTCTTACGTAATGTTTGACATTAAATTTTGAGAAAGACAATCTAGTAATGATTTGAAAATATGCAATTAAACTGTATGTTAGTACTGAACTTCGTTACATGAACAGTGACTTTCAGTGACCTCAGCATAACGCCATCAAGGAAATTTAGAATAAAAGCAAGCACATTTACTTTGCCGTTACTTATTTTGCAAATTGGATTTCATATTATTGTCTGAACAACTGAACCTTTTTTACTGACTTGAACAGAATTAAATACTAGAATACGTACCAAACCAAACAGCCATGTGCTACAAGCTATATGTAAAATAATGCCTCTGAGCACTATGGGACTCAACTGCTGAGGTCATTAGTCCCCTAGAACTTAGACCTAGTTAAACCTAACTAACCTAAGGACATCACAAACATCCATGCAGAAGGCAGGATTCGAACCTGCGACCGTAGCGGTCCTGCGGTTCCAGACTGCAGCGCCTTTAACCGCACGCCACTTCGGCCGGCATGTAAAATAAATAAAACTTCCGCACTCTTAATTTGTGCATTTCTTTAGATTTGGATTTTTCCCAGTGATTGATTTCAAACATGAAAAATGGAATTGCTTTACTTTGGTCATATACTGAAGCCTCTGTTGCACAACAGTTAAGCCGGCCGGAGTGGCCGTGCGGTTCTAGGCACTGCAGTCTGGAACCGAGCGACCGCTACGGTCGCAGGTTCGAATCCTGCCTCGAGTATGGATGTGTGTGATGTCCTTAGGTTAGTTAGATTTAATTAGTTCTAAGTTCTAGGCGACTGATGACCTCCGAAGTTAAGTCGCATAGTGCTCAGAGCCATTCGAACCATTTTTTTACAACAGTTAATTGAAAGTAGACTGAGGCTAAAATTCTTAAAAGAAAAATTATTCATTAATAAACTGGCTGTAACCATTCAATTTGTTTCTTATGACACTCAGTTAGCATATTAGGAGGAAAAGGAACAAGGACCCTGCTTGGTAACAATGTCTGGGGACAGTGAGGACACAATCGCCCTGAGTTTAACTGATTATTATTTAAATAAATCTTCAACATAAAAGTTTTCACATTACGGCGCGGTACCAAACCCAGAAAACTTTTATGTCGACTGACTCTGGCCGCGGAAGCCTACGCAATTATATAAATAAATCTTATCAGTCAAATCACATTCAGTTGTGCTGTTGGGTTGGACGTTAAACTTTCTACCAATGAATAGTCTTACTTCAGTGCTGTGAATACGACGAAACTCGGAGCCGACAAAGAATCTGTGTCGCTGGAACTCCTGCTGTTGTTGAAGACGGTATCATATTGTGGAGCCACGGCTAATTATAGGAACGGGCAATCGTAATTAATACAGCCTCTTCCGCCCGTCCACTGTCCGTACTCCTGCTCTAGACATCTGGCCGGCACGCGTACATGATGGCGCCGAAAATGGTACTCTCTACTGCAAGAGCGTTAACACCATACTTCCGCGCCTGCCGAAGTGGCCGTGCGGTTAAAGGCGCTGCAGTCTGGAACCGCAAGACCGCTACGGTCGCAGGTTCGAATCCTGCCTCAGGCATGGATGTTTGTGATGTCCTTAGGTTAGTTAGGTTTAACTAGTTCTATGTTCTAGGGGACTAATGACCTCAGCAGTTGAGTCCCATAGTGCTCAGAGCCATTTGAACCATTTGAACACTTCCGCACACTACAAGCGCTAGAAACCGTCTCCCGCGCGCTCTGCACAACAACCCCTTACCCAAAGATTTTAAAACGCACAAGCACTGCTATTATCGCTGCTGGTCGATACAAATAACAATTCCTTTGGCTTTTTTCCCAGAGCTTATAAGTTTCATAGTAAAACACAGATAAATACAATGAAACGTCAACAGACTTCTACTTAAATGTACACGCAAAGTGAAGCAATGTCCTTACTTATTAAAAGAAAGAATTTAAATTACAAATATTTACATACAATTCAAAAAAAAGTTATATATCGGTAGCAGGTCCCATCATCCTGCATTTTCGGTGTTATAAGTTCACCATCAATACTTTGGAAGTGTGTAGCAGGACATATCGGCGATTGTGTCAAGTTTTGCGCCAAACGCTGCAACGTGAAATAAATTCCTGTCATCTCTTTAAAATTTAGGATCCGTTACTGGAACATGGACTCCACATTGTTATCGCGGATCCACAGAACCGAAACGTGAACAGAACCAGGACCGTGCGCGATCTTAGGCGAGAAGGAAGAATTTTGGAAGATGCAATGTAAGCAAACAGTACTCTTTTGATTCGTATCATATGTACTTGTCTACATGCTACCCTGACGTGAACGGTTACGTTTTCCATTACTGGCCATTACAATTGCTACACCAAGAAGAAATGCGGATGATAAACGGGTTTATATTGGACAAATATATTATACTACAACTGACATTACATTTTCACGCAGTTTGGGTGCATAGATCCTGAGAAATGTACCCAGAACAACCACCTCTGGCCGTAATAACGGCCTTGAGTGAAACAGAGCTTGGATGGCGTGTACAGGTACAGCTGCCCATGCCCCCTTCAACACGATACCACAGTTCATCAAGAGTAGTGACTGGCGTCTTGTGACGAGCCCGTTGTTCGGCCATCATTGACCAGACGTTTTCAATTGGTGAGAGATCTGGAGAATGTGCTGGCCAGGGCAGCAGTCGAACATTTTCTGTATCCAGGACCTGCAACATGCGGTCGTGTATTATCCTGCTGAAATGTAGTGTTTCGCAGGGATCGAAAAAGGGTAGAGCCACGGATCGTAACACATCTGAAATGTAACGTCCACTGTTCAATGCGAACAAGCGGTGACCGAAATGTGTAACCAATGGCACCCCATACCATCACGCCGGGTGATACGCCAGTATGGCGATGACGAATACACGCTTCCAATGTGCGTTCACCGCAATGTCGCCAAAAACGGATGCGACCATCATGATGCTGTAAACAGAACCTGAATTCATCCAAAAAACTGACGTTTTGCCATTCGTGCACCCAGGTTCGTCGTTGAGTACACCATCGCAGGCCCTCCTGTCTGTGATGCAGCGTCAATGGTAACCGCAGCCATGGTCTCCGAGCTGATAGTCCATGCTGCTGCAAACATCGTCGAACTGTTAGTGCAGATGGTTGTTGTCTTGTAAACGTCCCCATCTGTTGACTCAGGGATCGAGGCGTGGCTGCACGATCCGTTACAGCCATGGGGGTAAGATGCCTGTCATCTCGACTGCTAGTGATACGAGGCTGTTGGAATCCAGCACGGCGTTCCGTATTACCCTCCTGAACCCACCGATTCCGTATTCTGCTAACAGTCATTGGATATCGAGGAACGCAAGCAGCAATGTCGTGATACGATAAACCACAATCGCGATAGGCTACAATCCGAGCTTTATCATAGTCGGAAACGTGATGGTACGCATTTCTCCTCCTTACACGAGGCATCACAACAACGTTTCACCAGGCAACGCCGGTCATCTGCTGTTTGTTTATGAGAAATCGGTTGGAAACTTTCCTGATGTCAGCACGTTGTAGGTGTCACCACCGGCACCAACCTTGTGTGAATGCTCTGAAAAGCTAATCATTTGCATATGACAGCATCTTCTTCCTGTAGGTTAAATTTCACGTCTGTAGCACGTCATCTTCGTGGTGTTGCAATTTTAATGGCCAGTAGTGTAAATAAGGTCGGATAAGGACAATATTTTAGGAGGCACATCCCACAGGAACTGAAATATTTGAGTGTCACATAAGTATGGATCGTTGAAAGTGCTCATGGCGTAATCCTTTCGGTCAGTGTATACTGAATCGCTTCCAGTAGTCAAGGAACACGGCAGCCGCCTGCACGCCTTTGTCTACGGCCCTATTAGCTGAGGACCATTTGTGGTTATGCGATGGTCCGGGGCACTGCTGCGTGTGTAGTTGCCGCAAACGCCGCGTTCTGAGCACACGGCGCGCGTGTGCTTAGGCCCGCGTCGCCATTGGCTGCCGTAATTGCTCGTTAATTACTACTGAACAGTCCTGCGCCGCGCGTAGCCAAACACCCGCGCACGCGGCTGATTGCAAACACACGTGCAGCGGTGCTCGGGCATCGGCGTCCTTCGTGTTTACTTCATTTATCCGTTACGCCAGTATTCTACGCAGTTCGGAAGTAAAACTGAACCGGCAGCTGTGGTCCAGCCCTTAAACGCTGTTCAAACTCTTTAAGTTTGTGAATGAGCAAGAACGTGATTTGAACCACCTCTCTCCACATTCACAATGTGAACGTTAACGCGATTAGGGCTTGCATGAACAGTACACGGGCTACCTCCGAAGACCCCACCGAAAAAACTCTCATATTATTCAGTGGCATTTTCCAAGTATTTCCGAGTATTGGTATAAGGCATGCATGGTATCCATTGGTTCGTTACTGAGTTGTACGAGGGGCGTTTGAAATGTCTGTGCAAAAATAAAACCTACTTACGTGTTTGGGGTAAACCATTTTTACTTTTCGACATAGTCTCCTTTTAGATTTGGCCCACGCTGTTCTAATTTTTTGATCCCTTCCGAATAATAGGAATTGTCCAAGTCTGCGAAATAGTTATTAGTTGCTCCAGTCTCCTCCTCGTTTGAATAAAATCTTTATCCCGCCAGCCATTTCTTCAAATTGGGGAATAAATAGTAGTCTGAGGGAGGCAAGTCGAGAATAGAGGGGATGTGAAACGAGTTGGAATCCTACTTCCATTAATTTTGTGGCCATGACTGCTGAGGTGTGCGCTGGTGCATTGTCGTGATGGAAAAGGACTTTTTTTCGGTCGAATTGCAGGTGTTTTTCTTGCAGCTCGGTTTTCAAACGGTCCAATAACGATGAATAATATGCACCAGTAATAGTTTTACCCTTTTCCAGATAGTCGATGACGATTATGCCTTGTGAATCCCAAAAGACAGTCGTCATAACGTTTCTGGCCGAAGGAATGGTCTTCGCCTTTCTTGGTGCTGATTCTCCCTTGGTAACCCATTGTTTAGATTGTTCTTTGGTCTCAGTAGTAATGTATCCATGTTTCATCCACAGTACGAAACGACGCTTAAAGCCCTGCGGATTCTTCCTGAACAGCTGAAAATCATCCTTGCAACACTTCACACGATTCCGTTTATGGTCAAGCGTGAGAAATCGCGGAACCCATCTTGCGGATAGGTTTCTCATGTCCAAATGTTTATGCAAAATATTATGTACCCATTCATTCGAGATGCCCACAGCACTAGCAATCTCACGCTCCGTAACTCTTCTGTCATCCATCACAATATCATGGATTTTATCATGGTCTTCGCCTTTTTTGGTGGAGATTCTTCCTTGATTCACACGAATGCCAAACACAAAGAAATAGACCAATATCGCTGAAAGTTGGTGTGCGTTCTTTTCAAAGATGCTACTAACTAAACATGACCTCGACACGCGCCGGTGGTGCCATCTCTCGGACTTTGCACGGACTTTTCAAACTCCCCTCGTAACTTCATTATTATTTATTTGGTTTGTTACCCCCAAATGTGTTTCTTTCTGTGAAAATATCATCATAGTTACGAAAACGCCTGCAGTGTGCAATCCTTTTGACAAGTAAGGATTCAGTTTCTTGTAGGCGTCAAATGCAGCTGGAGTCAAACACAGAAATTTGGTAGGAGGAAAACTCTCAGTCGTCGAATATATATAAAGGACGATCAAAACGTTTCCGTTCGTAGGTCGTACAGTCCAGAATCGGTTTGGCAATAAGGGAAAAACACGGTGAGCGTTGAGGCAATCAACCCACAGACGCACCAGGTTGAAGATACCCGCTCACAGGCACTCTACCTAGCTTGTACAGGCCTGTGTTTCACTCTCACACGCCGTCTCCAGAGTACACTTGTGCGCAAAACTCATGGACGAAAGTTACTCTCGCTTGATGATGTTTCACTGCCAAGTAAAATAGCTCGATGGAATGACTTGTTACAGTGTAGTACAGAATGTACCTGGGAGAAATACGCAGTGGCAGGTACAGATATAACTGTGTTATGCAAAGACATTAACTACAGTGAAGTTACTGCAATTTATGATGATACCCTGGAAATTACAAAGCAGAGGGCATGGTTCTTAATAGGGTGTGTGATCACGAAAGGCCGCAATGCATGCTCTTCAACGTGGTCCAAAGCTGGCCGCAAGGTTGCTAACGAGTTCTTTTAGCACAGCGTTCCATTCCTCCAACAGCGCGGTTGGCAGCTGTTGGATGGTCACTGGTGCATGTGGACGTGCTCCGGTAAATCTCCACAATGCATAACACACGTGCTTGGTGGGGAAGAAGTCGGGGGAACGGATAGATCAGTCCATTCGTCAAATATCCTCTCATTCAAAGAGCTCTTACATCTCCGCTATCCGATGCGATCGAGCACTGTCATCCATAAACTTGAAGCCGGGGTTGAATGCCCCCAGACAGTATGAACATGGGGATGGAGTGCAATGTCCGGTCATTATCATTCTGACGCTGTATTCCTGCCCATGTCAGTATTCTCGGGGGTCAGTTCGGCCCTGATTTCAGTATTATGGATGACAGTGCTCAACCACATCCAACATTGCAGAGGGAGGACCTCTTCGAACGAGAGGATATTCGGCGAGTAGCCTGTCCTGCCGTTTCCCCGATTGAATTGCACATTAAAAATGGTTCAAATGGCTCTATGAGACTTAACATCTGAGGTCATAAGTCCCCTAGACTTATAACTACTTAAACCTAACTAACCTAAGGACATCACACACATCCATTCCCGAGACAAGACCGTAGCAGCACCGCGGTTCCGGTTGAAGCACCTAGAACCGCTCGGCCACAGCAGCCGGCTTGCACATTCATCAACGATAATCAAGAAGTTGTCCGCCACACTTATGAAAGGAATGGAACGCCCTCCCACGAGAACTTACCAGTCTTATGGCCACACGGGAGCAGCTTGCAGAGTATGCATTGCCGTCACGAAGTATTAAGAACCATGTCCCGCTTTTTGTAATGTCCAGGGCACCATCATGAATCGCAATGACTTCTGTGTCATTACTGTCTTCCAGAAAAAGTGTGATTTCTGTTCGCCTCATCGCGTACTTCTTTTAGTACCTCCAGTGCTATACTATTACTGTTCTTTCTATGTACGGTCCAAGTGTCATCTCTCTATGTTACTTAGCAGAGACACATCATGTGGAAGTTACTTATGTCCTTTCACTAGGACGCTCTCGATGAAATGTAATCCATCTACGAAAGAAGTGGCCTACAAAACACTTGTTCGACACTTCTTGAGTATTGCTCTTCAATGACGGATCCGTACCAAGCTCGATTAATACACGGTCTAGTCAGATTAATGTGAGCACCGCCAATGTTCGATATCAGTGCAATGGCTCAAATGGCTCTGAGCACTATGGGACTTAACTGCTATGGTCATCAGTCCCCTAGAACTTAAAACTACTTAAACCTAACTAACCTAAGGACATCACACAACACCCAGTCATCACGAGGCAGAGAAAATACCTTACCCCGCCGGGAATCGAACCCGGGAACCCGGGCGCGGGAAGCGAGAACGCTACCGCACGACCACGAGCTGCAGACTATCAGTGCAATAATCATTCATTGACAGCATGTGGCAGCACAATCGATGGAGTGTGTTTAGAGCTTGTCGGGGAAAGGGGAAAGGTAGGAGAGGTGCGTGCAAAACAGTGCTGTCATTGTCGTAATGACGAAACCGAATGATTTATCTGATGTGCAGAAGGTCACGTCAATGGTTTTCGGGCCGAAACGGCTAAGTTCGAAAACTGCTGGCGTACCTTGTAACACCATTATCGATTGTAAGTTGTTTATACAATGTAATTATGTGTATGTAACTATGAAGTAGTTGTTCTTTACTGATTAAGTTCATTGAGCTGTGAAAGGAAAGCTGATATGTGTAATATACGCAGCATAAAAACTTAAAACATGTTTAAAAGTAATGAAATTTTGTAAATTATGCCTGTTTATAAATGAGAATTTGTAATTTGAATACTGGTTCATACTTGGGGAAGTTGTATGACGTAACTTAAAAGACGTAGGGAACCCCTCCGATACGGAAGGGGCTTGGCGCGGGAAAAGGTGGAACTTGTGGTCAATCTGGGCGGCAAGAGAGAGAGCACATTACGCAGTCAGTGGCTAGACGTTGTAGTGTTAACAACGCAGGTGCCAAGTGAGGTATTTGGAAGAAAATTTATGTTGAAATTCCCCCGGATGTGGTTTTGGCTGTCGTATGGTGTTCTTGTTATCATGGAATGGCTCTGAAATGAAGGAAATACGTCGCCAAGAAGGCTTTATAAAGAGCATTCAACTTCAAGAGCATGGGACCACTTAGCCGCCACGTGCTTCCCACCATTATTGTGCCACTGCTCTACCAACTGCAGGAGTTCAGAAATGTATCACAGTATGTACCAGTATATTGATGTGAGTGTTTTCTCAATAATAATTCCGGTGACACAAAAACCGTGTTTGCACCTTAAAAACTATCCTAACCACAAACGAATGCAGGGTCCTGTCCTTAACGTACCGATAACCGAGCTTCCTGTTTCTGAAATTATAATGGTTTGTTGTTGCACTAAAGTTGCTCAAGTTCAGGGCTAAAATGTTTAAATGTTGTTGTCAAAGTTACCTGATTCGCAGGTAGAGGGAAAGGCACGTATATTGGACTATTATGAAACGTAAATTGCATTGATTAGTATCATGAACTATTTTCTGAAACTGATTAAGCTTAATATTTGAATAACTTGATTTAAAGCATTAAAACATAAACAAATCTAAGCGGAGTTAGAAATCCACAATAGTGTAAGGTGATTTGTCTCTGAAATAGTTACAGAATTTGCCAGTAGAGTAATTGACTGTTTATGGGCCTCTACTGTATTCTTTTCTATTATGAGAAAGTTAAATTAAAGATTGTTTTGTTAAAGAAATATGAAGTATTTCTATAACTGACAGAGGGTAAAAAGTGTTTGTACAGTGTTATTTATCTGCATTTGTGGTGTGTGATTCAATTAAATCAGGACTCTTGTTAAACTTCGCTTAGTCTCGCGAGGTCTCTGATAAATTTTTGTTGATGAGTAGGTAAATGGTTGAGGTGGTGATTATTATCAATAGGAGTAAAGTGCAAATTATCTTTCTGTGATTGCCAATTTATGCAAATGATAACTACTGCTAACCACTGGTCAGTTAGTCTGGTATTTGTGTGTGTTCATTGCACTTTACAAAGAGCAGAAGAATGAAAACCCCCTTTTCTAAATTATGTTTAAAATTCTTTGAGATTAATGTTCCGAATGATTATGCATAATTAGGCTGGCGGCAGTTTGTTATATCATTTTTATGCGTTTACTACGTTCTTTATCTTCGAAGTCTTTCAACTTTCTACTAATTGCCATAGTAACGAAATTCATGTTCGGTACCCTCTGTCCATTTGGTTAACTCACGGTCATACTTCAAAATTCCTCCCAGAGGGTAACACTTATTGTGTGTTATTTTCATATTTAGGTGCTGACGTACAATATAGGTGTCATAACCTCCGTGGTTGAAGTATACGACGCATGGCTAAATGGCGCTATCCAAAACCGGCTTCGAGGTAACTGTGGCTCACCACGGTCCATAGTTAACAGGGCAGAACGACGGCTGCGGAGATGTACACGGGCGATTGTTGGCGAATTACAAGGCCGTATGTAGCAAGGGAATACCAACAATGTCTTCTCAGTGACCGTTCAGCGAACATGCACTACTGGCCAATAAAATTGCTACACCACGAAGTTGAAGTGCTAGAGACGCGAAATTTAACCGACAGGAAGAAGATGCTGTGATATGCAAATGATAACCTTTTCAGAGCATTCACACAAGGTTGGCGCCGCTGACATGAGGAAAGTTTCCAACCGATCGGTTTATCGTATCGCGAAGATGCTGCTCGCGTTGGTCGAGATCCAATGACTGTTAGCAGAAGATGGAACCGGTGGGTTCAGGAGGGTAATACGGAACGCAGCGCTGGATCCCAACGGCCTCGTATCACTAGCAGTCGAGATGACAGGCATCTTATCCGCACAGCTGTAACGGGTCGTGCAGCCACGTCTCGATCCCTGAGCCAACAGTTGGGGACGTTTGCAAGACAACAACCATCTGCACGAACAGTTCGACGTCGTTTGCAGCAGCATGGACTGCCAGCTCGGAGACCATGGCTGCGGTTACCCTGTATGGTACATCACAGACGGGAGCGCCAGCCATGGTGTACTCAACGACGAACGTGGGTGCACGAATGACAAAACGTCATTTTTTCGGATGAATCCTGGTTGTGTTTACAGAATCATGATGCTCGCATCCGTGTTTGGTGACATTGCGGTGAACGCACATTGGAAGCGTGTATTCGTCATCGCCATTCTGGCTCTACCCTTCATTCGAACCCTGTGACACCCTACATTTCAGCAGGATAATGCACGACCGTGTGGCCTTTCTGGATACAGAAAATGTTCGACTGCTGCCCTGGCCAGCACATTCTCCAGATCCCACACCAATCGAAAACGTCTGGTCAATGGTGGCCGAGCAACTGGCTCGTCTCAATACGTCAGTCACTACTCTTGATGAACTGTGGTATCGTGTTGAAGCTGCATGGGCAGCTGTACCTGTACATGCCATCCAAGCTCTGTTTGACTCAATTGCCATGCGTATCAAAGCCGTTATTACGCCCAGAGGTGGTTGCTCTGAGTACTGATTTCTCTGGATCTATTCACCCAAATTGCGTGAAAGTGTAATCACATGTCAGTTTTAGTATGATATATTTGTTCAATGAACACCCGTTTTATCACCTGCATTTCTTCTTGGTGTAGCAATTTTAATGGCTAGTAGTGTAGTTGGTTATGGGCCTCCGCACAGGCGCCTAGTTCATGCATCCGTGCTGACTGTGTTTACCGGTGACGAAAGCAACTGCACGTCTGCTGAGTGGTGACTGGTAGCCTTTTCACGTTATTCACGTTTTATGCTGCATCGGACCGATGGGCCTGGCATATATGGCGTGGTACGTAGGAAAGTAAACAATTTGCAACAAGCATCTGAAGGGTTCAGTCCGCAGGATGGAGCGTTATGTTCTGTGGAATGTTTTCGTGACATTTCCTGGGTCATATCGTCGTTCTGGGAGACACAATGGATCAGTATGCATCTACTTACGTGGACCGTGTCCACCCCTACATGCAGTCGGCACGATAGCATCTACCAGCCAGGCAAAGCAACGTGTCACACAGCTCGCAGCGTACGGTCGTAGTCTGAAGACCACCAGCATGAGTTTATTGGACTCCCCTGGCCACTAAACTCCCCTGACTGAAAACCGGTCGAGAAATTGTGAGACCACCTCGATAGGGCTGTACCTGCCAGGGATCCTCAACCAAGAAACCTAGCGCAGCTGCCTACAGCTCTGGAGTCGGCATGCTCTACACGCCTGTCGGTATCTTCCTGAACCTCATTGACAGCCCACCTGAAAAAGGTGGCTATTCAGGCTCTTGACAGGTAGTCACATTAATATTAGTGGACAGTGTAAAAGAAACAGCGAAGATCGAACGAAGTGCAGCATCCTTCGTCACGGTATCGTTCAGTAGGCGCGAGTGCGTTACGGAAATGCTGAATAACAGAGTTGTGGATCGCCGAGAGATTTTCGGCCCCATACAGTTAAAATTATGAGGGCCTACATTCCAGTAAGAGCGGGGCAATATATTACTTCTTCTCACTTTCCTCCCATGAAATGACAATAAGAAAATAAGAGCAATCATAACTCATATTGGGTCAACCAACAATCATTTTTCCCGCGCACCATTCGCGAATAGAACACAGAGGTAGTGAAGTTATAGTTGTACTTCGTTAGGCAACGAATTTTTTTGGTTTTAGTTAATCACTTTATCATATTGTCAAGGATTCTGTTTAGAAAAGCCAACAGCATATTTTCTACTTAACCTTCGCTCAGTCTGACCTTACGACGGCGCTCTAATGACCTCGGTGTCGATAGAAAATTATACTTTCTTTCTCCCTCGTTCAAGGATCCAGTTGCTGTGTCTGGCGTAGATTTAACGAACCTGAAAAAATAAATAAAAAATACTATCACTTAAGTCATGACAGCTTTCAGTTGCGGTGGGTGTGTTATTGTTGTTAACTCTTTCCTTTGCGAAATAAAAAGGCGGGTGGTATTAACTACAAAGACGCAAGGCTGTGGTGGCGCTCGGGCACAGAGTGACAGGCACGCTGGAAGCTCTTCGAGTCCAGTGAAGCCCTTTACCTTCGCTCACTAAGCTGGACGGGAAAAACTAGCCTGAGAAACTGCTAGACGGTGTCATCCGCCTGAAAACTAGTTGTTGTGTTTGGGAGATTGCATTAAAACACGTCTGTGGCACAAGCAGCTATTGAAGACCAACATATCGGAAACATTTGTACCAGTGATACACGTGTTTTTCATATAAGACGCAGGCCTGTGAGAGAGATATATATGCCGCTGTGTGTCGTGGCAGTTTGTTAGTTAGTTACGTGTTGCATACGTCACTTTGCACAGCACATCGTAGTATCGTGGAGTAAGTCCGTTTGCATAACATTAATATAACTGGTATTTAAGACATCGGTACTTAATGTACACTCCTGGAAATGGAAAAAAGAACACATTGACACCGGTGTGTCAGACCCACCATACTTGCTCCGGACACTGCGAGAGGGCTGTACAAGCAATGATCACACGCACGGCACAGCGGACACACCAGGAACCGCGGTGTTGGCCGTCGAATGGCGCTAGCTGCGCAGCATTTGTGCACCGCCGCCGTCAGTGTCAGCCAGTTTCCCGTGGCATACGGAGCTCCATCGCAGTCTTTAACACTGGTAGCATGCCGCGACAGCGTGGACGTGAACCGTATGTGCAGTTGACGGACTTTGAGCGAGGGCGTATAGTGGTCATGCGGGAGGCCGGGAGGACGTACCGCCGAATTGCTCAACACGTGGGGCGTGAGGTCTCCACAGTACATCGATGTTGTCGCCAGTGGTCGGCGGAAGGTGCACGTGCCCGTCGACCTGGGACCGGACCGCAGCGACGCACGGATGCACGCCAAGACCGTAGGATCCTACGCAGTGCCGTAGGGGACCGCACCGCCACATCCCAGCAAATTAGGGACACTGTTGCTCCTGGGGTATCGGCGAGGACCATTCGCAACCGTCTCCATGAAGCTGGGCTACGGTCCCGCACACCGTTACGCCGTCTTCCGCTCACGCCCCAACATCGTGCAGCCCGCCTCCAGTGGTGTCGCGACAGGCGTGAATGGAGGGACGAATGGAGACGTGTCGTCTTCAGCGATGAGAGTCGCTTCTGCCTTGGTGCCAATGATGGTCGTATGCGTGTTTGGCGCCGTGCAGGTGAGCGCCACAATCAGGACTGCATACGACCGAGGCACACAGGGCCAACAACCGGCATCATGGTGTGGGGAGCGATCTCCTACACTGGCCGTACACCACTGGTGATCGTCGAGGGGACACTGAATAGTGCACGGTACATCCAAACCGTCATCAAACCCATCGTTCTACCATTCCTAGACCGGCAAGGGAACTTGCTGTTCCAATAGGACAATGCACGTCCGCATGTATCCCGTGCCACCCAACGTGCTCTAGAAGGTGTAAGTCAACTACCCTGGCCAGCAAGATCTCCGTATCTGTCCCCCATTGAGCATGTTTGGGACTGGATGAAGCGTCGTCTCACGCGGTCTGCACGTCCAGCACGAACGCTGGTCCAACTGAGGCGCCAGGTGGAAATGGCATGGCAAGCCGTTCCACAGGACTACATCCAGCATCTCTACGATCGTCTCCATGGGAGAATAGCAGCCTGCATTGCTGCGAAAGGTGGATATACACTGTACTAGTGCCGACATTGTGCATGCTCTATTGCCTGTGTCTATGTGCCTGTGGTTCTGTCAGTGTGATCATGTGATGTATCTGACCCCAGGAATGTGTCAATAAAGTTTCCCCTTCCTGGGACAATGAATTCACGGTGTTCTTATTTCAATTTCCAGGAATGTATTTAATTTAATAGAACAAAGACGTATCTAACACCTATTGCACTAAATAAGCTAATAATTTTTACACAAAAATTAGTCTATGGAGTAGAGGAAATTGCCTAGAAGAAATTTTTTCAGCCTACTTTCTAATTTATTTCTGATTTAGCTTTGCTGTCTCTTAGTAATTCACTATAATTCATTAAGTGATCAAAGATTTTGGCAGCAGCATTATCAGCGCCTTCCGTCTCAAGGTCAGTTTTAATGAAGATAATATTTCTTGTAGAACTGTAATTATGGATGTTTTTTCCTTATGATTGGTAGTTGATTATTTACGAAGAAGGGCATTGTTCCACCAGACTGTTTTTAAAATATTTTATTTGTACAAATAATTTCGGACGTTGCCCATCCTGAAGTGCATCTATAGTAACAGATGTGGCAACATCGTTGTGTTTTGTAAAAAAAAAAAAAAAAAAAAAAAAAAAAAAAAAAAAACTACATGCCTAGCAAATTTGTACATAGCACGGTCGTAATCGGACGTCGCCTTGTAATGTTCATCACAAATCACACTAGAAGTGTACATAGTGTGACTTGTGATATACAGCCTTAATCATAAAATAATTCCAGTGCTAGCAATTTCTGATTTAGTAATTCTAGTTCATAGTCTATAAAGGTACATATAGCCTGTTCGGTTGATAGCGCTTTCCGGAATCGAAACTGTATGACACTGAGCTTATTCCCCGTAGTTAACGTGTATAACGATTATTTTACATTATCTCTTGAAAATTTTTGAAAGGGACTGGCAATAATGAGATTACTTGGTAATTCTTTACTAACGTTTTGTCTCCTTTTTGTGAAGTGGCTTGACAACAGCACGTTTGAGTTCTTCTTGTGGAAGTGCAGCTGTCAAAAGGTTCGTTACACAAATAACGAGATATGTTACTAAGTTCAGCTCCACAGCATCAACCACTTGAATTTTATTTTTAAGAGAGCGTATTAATTTACCGTCGTGTGTTGCTCCGTATTTCCATTTGCAAATCTGGTACGGATACTGCGGGATTCTATTTGCTGCTGCACTGGGTATGGTTTTGTTGCTCATAACTCGCCTCATGGCCGAATAAGTCGTTCACTGCCTGTGCAAGTGTTGTGCAGATATTAAAGTAACACATCTAGGCCATACGTTTACTAACTGATCTAACACAAAATAGCGAAAAAGATAAGCCCAACTGATACGCCAATATCCGACACGACCAGACAGCAACCAACTATTTACTTGCATTCACTGTGAATGGTCTTTGAAAGCTTCTAGGATAATTAACAAAACTTAACGAGGGAAAGGAAACGAAGTAATCTTAAAACACAAAGGAGGCACAGATCACGTTAATTTAGCTTGGGAATTCAGTGCGAACAGGCTCTTCATACTTTTGGGAGAAGGATCTACTTAAGAATGAAGCAACGATCTGACAGACTGGTGACTGCAGGGAGATGGAAATTAACAAGAAAGAAAGGCCCATCGTTCCAAACTACAGTAAATTACAGGGAGCCGCGGATTATACATTTGATACTATGACTATAGGGTTTCGATGGTCTCATGGGCCAAAGACCTTCCCTGCTCGGAAGATTGCAGTCAAGCTGGCGTCCGACACCATGGCAATAAAAAGAAGTCATAAAATTCGCTCTGTATTGAATTTACAGCAAACGGTATTTATTACTACAGCCACCAAGCTGCATCTGAGGATCACAAAAGAGATCAAGTGCAAAATTAACCACATGTTCCATAGCCACCACACGACCTGTTACAAGGCCATGTAACAACTCGAACGCATGATTTTAAGTTACACACGAAAGAATTAATCTTCATACGCAAAAATACAAACGAGTAAAATAAATCATTCTCTACACGTGAGGGTGCTCATACCACTAGACTTGAAAGAGAACTAATTTATAAAATCTCTACTCGACTAACGTCAGCGGTTGACAATCGTGGTCCGGGAGGGCATAAACTCTGAGAATAACACTTTGACATTGCAGTCTAGATGCGACTGTAAAAATGTTGTCGATGGTAGTGCGCCTGGTTTCCATAACTCCTTCAGAAAATTGTGTGGTACGGTTAGGGACTCAAGTAGCTACGGAATAAGTATGCTCCAACAATTAAAATTAAAATCTCCACTTAATATTACATCATTTTGTTTTAGAATCACAAAACTGAATAACGCATCAATTTATTTCTTAATTAAGTCAGAATTACCAGATAGAGTCCTATAAATTAAAACCATTATTATTGTCTTTCCCTGAAAATCTGCACTTGCAGCAGAAGCTTTGAAATACTGATTACTGCAAAAGTTATAGCTATCTTTGTTTTATATTTATATCATTCCCAGTCCTTTCTCCATACCTGAACTGAAGCAAGTGGATGCTATGTTATATCTGTCCACATTCATTGTTCCTATATCTCTTCTCAAATGATATACACAAACATACATTACATCTATATGGTTTCCAGGCAGCAGTTCGTTTAAAGAAATCATAAATTCATTGACTTTTTTCTTTAATCTTCTGATTAATTCATTGTGTTTATTTTAACTTCCTTTTTACCTTCAATGATATTGTATCCAAAATTTTCAATTATATTTAGTTCTTTTACGACTGATAACCTAAACTTAGACTTAAGTAGGTGCTCCTCTCTCACCAATGACTTCATGGATAGGCCCGTTAGTATCATTGTGCAACCAACCCAGCCACATGTCAATAGCATTACCAAAAACCAAGCCTGTGTTCGACTCGGCATCTAATACAAGCAGCATACCTATCTCCATGTGGAGCCGACTCGCAGAACTGTTTAACGGGGATCGATCATAATACCTCAAAATCGTAACAAACTAAAAATTTATTCAACATGGTGCTAAAGTTACCTTTATCAGGTCGCTCACGGTGCTATACCCACGGTCCCTGCCAATACTGTTTCCACCTCTACTCATTATTACCACGTGAACCTCCTTTGCAAAATCTGTACACAATTAACCTGCATCCTGTACCACTTGGTTAAGATTGTGAAAATTAAGAAAAGTCTCCTTTTATTACAACTCTTGCCCAGACTTTAAACCACCTTCCAAAGATATTGTTGAAATTTCCTCTCTTGCTGTATATCTATTGACATAGGAGACAATCTGAGTAGCCGTCTTAGATTGTTTGCAAATGATGCTGTCATTTACCGTCCTGTAAAGTCATCAAATGATCAAAACGACTTGCAAAATGATTTAGATATCTGTATGGTGCAAAAAGTGGCAATTGACCTTGAATAAGGAAAAGTGTGAAGTTATTAACATGAGTACTAAAAGAAATCCATTAAATTTAGATTACGCGATAAGTCGCACGAATCTGTAGGCTGTAAATTCAACTGAATACTTACGGATTACAGTTACAAATAACCTAAATTGGAACGATCACATAGATAATATTGTGGGTAGAGCAAACCAGAGACTGCGATTCATTGGCAGAACACTTAGAAGGTGCAACAGGTCTACTAAAGAGGCTGTTTACACCACGCTTGTCCGCCCTATTCCAGAGTATTGCTGTGCGGTGTGGGATCCGCATCAGGTGGGACTGACGGATGATATCGAAAAAGTACAAAGAAGGTCAGCTCGTTTTGTATTATCGCGAAATAGGGGAGATGGGAGATAGTGTCACAGACATGATACGTGAATTGGTGTGGCAATCATTAAAACAAAGGCGTTTTTCTTTGCGACGGGATCTTCTCATGAAATTTCAATCACCAGTTTTCTCCTCCTATTGCGAAAACATTCTGTTGGCACCCACCTAAATGGGGAGAAATGATCATCGCGATAAAATAAGAGAAATCAGGGCTCCCACAAAAATTTAAGTGCTCGTTTTTCCCGCGTGCGGTTCGAGAGTGGAACGGTAGAGAGAGAGCATGAAGGTGGTTCAGTGAACCCTCTGCCAGGCACTTTATTGTGAATAGCAGAGTAATCTCGTACATGTAGATATCTATTAACATTGATTGTAATACTTGTGTCTTCCGCAAAATTAACTAATTCTGCTCGAGGTGTGCATTAAATGGATCATTACGAAATTTAGATCAACATATGACCTAATAATGAATCTTGTGGACCTCCTTATATGATTTTACTCCCCCTCCTCCCCCACTCCGACCCCACCCACAAAAAGAATGTCCCCTGCCTATTGTTAATGATTGATCAAGTACAGATTTCTGAATTAGTTACACAATTGATTACGCAAACCTGCAGTTTATCTGTGCAGTGTTGTTGTTTTGATGCCACTGTCGCCGTGCTCCTGCTTTGCGGATAAAAATGTTTCACTACAAAATTCAAATGGCTCTGAGCACTATGATACAATGGTAATCAGTTTCGGGCTTTCAAAAGCCATCTTCAGATGCTGCAACAGAGAACAGAAAAACTTGAGTTAAGACCTGAAACAAGCGCAATTATTTTGATTAGGTCTACTTGTGAGCTTAGTAAATTGCTATTAACAAGTTTGTGTGTCTTACTTATGGGCGGCATTTGATGAACAAGTGTTCATGCATAGTCAACTAAACATAAAATCATAAATCAGGGATTTATATACATATAACCAACTGTACTTTTCCTTCCCCACTCCAAATACGCACTTCCTCTATAAAACAATTTTCAGTCGTAAATCCTATAAAAATGACAATTATTGAAATAATATTTCAATCACTTATTCGTCAAATATGAAAGTAGTTACTAGTTGCTAAAACAGTAAAACCTATTTCGAACAAAGTGAGGTTCTTACAATAAAAGAGACAGAGTAGCAATCCATGTGGCATATTTTTCGGCGCCCGGCAGCGCTACACTTCAGGCTACTAGATGTTTAAGCTACTGCGCGGGAGGTTAGGAGAGACGACACGAAATGGACGGCCAGGATAGTTTCTTATATAGATATGGTGTCTGTCCGAAAGATGCCCGAAAGAACAGACACCATTGATGACCCGCAGCCGTCTAGACCGAAATTAGAATTATATTAACACCTTCAGTTGCTGACGAAAGTTGATATGTATCAACGGGGACAGGTGAAAACGTGTGCTCCGACCGGGACTCGAACGCGGGATATCCTGCTTACATGGCAGACGCTCTATCCATCTGAGTCACCGAGGGCACAATGGATAGTGCGACTGCAGGGATTATCTCGCGCACGCTTCCCGCGAGACCTACATTGTCACTTTGTACTTCCACACACTACGTTCGTAGTGTCCCACCCAACACACTCGTTACTCGTGGAAGACATTCTTACCAAGTCCCGTAAGAGTTCGTGGAATATGTGTGCATCCGCACAGAAGAAGCTCATGACCGGTATTGCCAGAACTATATACTTATATGGATATGGTGTCAGTTCTTTCGGACAAGGTGAGAATGTAGGACTCGCGGGAGGTGTGCGCGAGATAGTCCCTGCAGTCGCACTATCCACTGTGCTCTCGGTGGTTGGAGTGTCTGCCATGTAAGCAGGAGATCCTGGGTTCGAGTCCCGATGGGGAACACACATTTTCACCTGTCCCCGTTGATACATATCAACGCCCGTCAGCAGCTGACGGTATTAATATAATTTTTGGGTAGCTCAGTTGGTAGACCACTTGATCACGAAGGGAAAAGGTCCCGAGTTCGAGTCTCGGTCTGGCACACAGTTTTAATCTGCCAGGAAGTTTCATATCAGCGCAAACTCCGCTGCAGAGTGAATATCTCATTCTGGAAACATCCCTCAGGCTGTGGTTAAGCCATGTCTTCGCAATATCCTTTCTTTCAGGAATGCTAGTTCTGCAAAGTTCGCAGGAGAGCTTCTGTAAAGTTTGGAAGGTAGAAGACGAGGTACTGGCAGAAGTAAAGCTGTGAGGACGGGGCGTGAGTCGTGCTTGGGTAGCTCAGTTGGTAGAGCACTTGCCCGCGAAAGGCATAGGTCCCGAGTTCGAGTTTCGGTCTGGCACACAGTTTTAATCTGTCAGGAAGTTTCATATCAGCGCACACTCCGCTGCAGAGTGAAAATCTCATTCTGAATATAATTCTAATTTAGGATAGTTCCTTGTTGCAGCTCGCTGGTACTCTTGTTCCAGCTGCGAGGTGTTCATGTTAGGAAGCACAAACGCGGCCCGGACAGCACAGTGGGGCACGGGTTCTCAAGATTGCCTACAATCAGCTACAGCATCTATACAGGAAGCAGCGACTACTTCAGCTAAATAAATCATCGTAAATATTAAAATATGCGTTACTTGCTAACTTATTTTGATCATTGAGGAGCTTATCCGGTTCTTTGCGTTTCGTGAAGTAAATGTCCAGCAAAAGTCCAACCGTTTACTTTCTTCAACAATGTGAATTTTTCGTTGGTCAACGATACCACTATCATGCACGTCGATTTGCTTATGTAGGTCAAGGTCATATAAGATCAAGTACCGCCACCATGAAATGCATAGGCGAAACGTTAGACAGAATTGAGCACGTATTTTGGAGAAACGCAGTTAGAATTGCGTCCAGGAAAACAGATAACAAAACCACGAGTGCGTCCTAAATTGCCACACAGGAGTAAGAATATGGGAAATTTGGGGTCCGCAAAATATCATGCCCTGGTTGTCATATAAGCTATATCGGGAAAACGGCCAGGTTCTTTGATTTGAGATTCAAGGAACACACCTAAGGCAGCAATAAAATAACATTAGATGCCGCGAACGACAACCAAAGGGGTCTCTGACCTATTACTCCTGGTCGTCGGACTGTATGGTTGGTGACGGTCAGTTTGGTGTCCTTCCGCTGTTCGGTGCGTCTCTAGACACGTCATCATTGGTCACGAGGTTCTGGAATTTCACTGAGAGGAATAAAATTGTCTTCAGTGATAAGTTCTGATTGGAAATGAGCTCCGATGACCAGAGAAGACGTGTCTAGAGACACCCGGACAGTGGTGAATGTCGTCTGCCATGCAACAGGAGTGATGGTCTGAGGTTCCATGTCATAGCAGAATTCATTTGGTTGTCATCTATGGCACTCTTAGAGCACAGTGTTACGTCGACGTTGTTCACCACCCACTCCTCCCCTCTCCGCCGCTCTGATGCCCTTCGTGGCAAGCCATGCTAGGCTCACATTTGAACAAGATAATGCCCGCCCGCACGCCGCGAGTACATCTGCTGGTTGTCTTCGTGCTCGCCAAACCTACCTCGTCCAGCAAGGTCGCCGGATCTCTCCCCAGTTGAGAACATTTGGAGCATTATGGGCAGGGCCGTCCAACTAGCTCAGGATTTCGGCGATCTAAGCCGCCAATGACCAAATTTGGCACGAAATCCCTCAGGAGGACATTCAGTAACTCCATCGTTCAATGCCAAGCCTTGCATAAGGGCCAGCTGTGGACCAATAAGTTATTGACCTGCTCGGTTGGTAAAGCACTTTCTGAAACGTCCTGGAAGGTTAAAACTGTGCCGGACCGAGACTCGAACTCGGGATCTTTGCTTTCGCGGGCAAGTGCTCTACCAACTGAGCTACCCCACCACGACTCACTCCCCGTCCTCACAGCTTTAATTCCAAGCTGTGAGGACGGGGCGTGAGTCGTGCTTGGGTAGCTCAGTTGGTAGCCGGCACGGTAGCTCAGCGTGTTCGGTCAAAGAGCTGGTTGGCCTCTGTAATGAAAAACTGTGTGGAAGGATCAACAAACGAACTTGCCCGGATGTCATGTGACGTCCGCAACGACCAAACACAGCGATCAACAACGAACAAAATGAAAAAAAAAAAGGTTGGTAGATGATTTGCCCGCGAAAGGCAAAGGTCCCGAGTTCGACTCTCGGTCTGGCACACAGTTTTAACCTGCCAGGAAGTATCATATCAGCGCACACTCCGCCGCAGAGTGAAAATCTCATTCTGGAAATAACTTTCTGTTGAATAAATCATCCATTTTTTTCTGCAGTTGTAATCATCTGTTTGTCTGTACATGTACATTACATCTACTGGTTTCCGTCTTACCATGGAAAGTTCAGTACCGTGAAAAGTACCTATTTCGTATTGAGCTCGTTTGAGTCATAACCCATTTTAAAGTCCCCCCCCCCTCCCCACCTTTCCATGGGATCAGCGCCCGGGTCACGTAGTCCAGCGGACACAGGAACGCCCCTGGTACCCGGGAATCAGCTCATTCATTTGGGAAGGAAGACATAACTGAAAGCAAATTCCACCTCTTGCTTTAAAGAGCTAATATCCGAGGACGAAGAACTAATACCTCAGGAAGGGCTGCCTGCCAGTGAGTCTCAAATGCTATTGATTGGCGACTCCATGTTGTCTTGTGCACTACGACCAGGTAACTGGTATACTTGAAAAAAGAGACAGCATTGGTCGTATATTTTTTTTTTTTTTTTTACTATTGCAAAATCGATTTTCTGTCACTGAGTGACCATCTTCAGTGCTATATTGTATAACTTAAATTGGGATGCACTGTTGTCACTAAGCTTACGGCAATCACATTGAGTCTATGTGATTGCCGTAAGCTTAGTGACAACAGTGCATCCCAATTTAAGTTATACAATATAGCACTGAAGATGGTCACTCAGTGACAGAAAATCGATTTTGCAATAGTAAAAAATATACGACCAATGCTGTCTCTTTTTTCAAGTCTCAAATGCGTTTGGCATCGCGCGCCCGCCAACTTTCCTGACGGTCACGGCGAGCCGTTCGTGTCACCGTCGGAGTCACTTTCCCTAAAAGCAGTTACCACTTTAAGAACTCCAACAAACAGCCAGGGCCGGGGGAAATGCGTATTCTGCGCGTCCCGCTGCGTGAGCTGCGCTCTGAGAGAACTTGTGCCCCGCGCTGAAAGGCAGTGAAAAGTGGCACGCACCGAGAATGTAGTTAGCCAAGCCGCTGCCTGCGAAATTCCTGCCACTCCGCCTTTACCCTGGACACAAAACGGGTTTCTCCACCTCGCTCACAGAGTTCCGCTATATCGGACGCGCATTCCCCAGCTGACCGTGGGCGTCGCACTTATTGGCGAACTGTTACCTGGTCGTGAACTGCCTGTCGAAAAGAACCTACCTAACACATACGAAGCCTGAAGCATATCTTTCAAACTGTAGATGTACGTGCTTTTGTACTAATGAGCACTTTGATTAGAGAGAGCTGGCTATTTTGCGGGAACGTGTTCCGACGCCTCTACTCTCTTTAGAACCAAAAAAATGTACATAAATTTAATGAAAATGCTGTTAATTACTCTAAATTTTACGCAATTACTGCGTGCGTTTTCAAGGGTAAGAGTCTTTAGTTATTAAAAATACAGAGAGAGAAGAGAGAGAGAGAGAGAGAGAGAGAGAGAGAGAGAGAGAGAGAGAGAGCGAGAGAAGAGAGAGGGGGGTCAGAGAAAGGTGTTTTACTCTTAAGTTATTTCTCGTCATTGGTTGCAAGCTCTTCTTTGTGTTGTCCCAATTGGCGTAGCTTAATGATTCATGTTAAAGCGGAAAAAATGTGTCCGTGTTCCGATTGTCCATATATCAAATCAGTAATAGCATCAAGCAGGAATGTACGTTCTCTACAAAATCGTTTCATACCGTGTTTTGCAGTTTTTATATATAAAGACATTTCTTTACAAGAATTGGTAACTTTCAGCTGCCTCCTGCGGAAGAGTAACATACCCTCCAAGTGAACATGAACAGAGAAGTATCCATTTCACTACAAATATGTGTCGATGTAATAGTCGGCTTTGATCAAACAATTACAGCTGAATAATATTTCATTTTTCTTGACTTCAAAAAAGAACGTATCTGAAGTACATTAGATACACAAAAATATTTCTCTCATTAAATAGCTAACTTGATGTTAGCATCATGCTTTATCAATGTACATTTAATCAGTATTGTAGAAAATATACGCAATCTCTTTGTATCATGTTCTAAACTACAGTTATCGGGCAAAAAATGCTGTGCATCGAACAGTTCCATTACAATGTACATCTACAACAACGACACCACAGTGTCGTGACACAATCTATTGCCGGCCGCGGTGGTCGTGCGGTTCTAGGCGCTGCAGCCCGGAACCGCGGGACTGCTACGGTCGCAGGTTCGAATCCTGCCTCGGGCATGGATGTGTGTGATGTCCTTAGGTTGGTTAGGTTTAAGTAGTTCTAAGTTCTAGGGGACTGATGACCTAAGATGTTAAGTCCCATAGTGCTCAGAGCCAGCCACAATCTATTGAACTTATCGCTCATTTCATAAATTTGGGAAATACTGCGTTCAGTCGAACTATGTCTAATCTTTTGCTTCAGATGCGAACTTCTCTGTAAAGATCTACAATTTTACGTAACAAAACTTCATTCTGGTTTAACATAAGAGACACCTTCGGTCACAAGATAAAATTACATCGTATTATCTACTGCAGTCCTTAGCGATCTTTTTACTTGTACACGCTTCAGCAGCTTTCTTCGTGTGGTTCGTGGTGTGTCATTCAGAAATTATCCCCCGCTTCAGTAACATCTATTGGAAGTACCACATCTTATTCACGTTGACAACATAGGTTTTTTGTGTTATAGTTCCCACGAAGTAATCCTGTGAAGCTTGATATGAGGACAGTGCTCATCTTAATTTTGACACTCTTTTTAGTAAAACTTTATTAACAAATTGAGATATTTCAGCCGAATCACGAGGTGAAAATACGTGGATTCTGAAGCTAGTTTCACTTGATAGACGATGTTTTAATTACTATTAATTATTAACATATCGATAAAGATACATCTACAACTCTCGTAATATTTTATCTCGACAAAATTCAATTCCAGTTTTGAATTCCTCTGATTGTTATGGATTCGTGATCTTACGTTTCGTCCGCAGCTCCTGGTCGTACGGTAGCGTTCTCGCTTCCCGCGCCCGGGTTCCCGGGTTCGATTCCCGGCGGGGTCAGGGATTTTCTCTGCCTCGTGATGACTGGGTGTTGTGTGATGTCCTTAGGTTAGTTAGGTCTAAGTAGTTCTAAGTTCTAGGGGACTGATGACCATAGATGTTAAGTCCCATAGTGCTCAGAGACATTTGAACCATTTTTGATCCTACGTTATTACTGGGGAGCCTTATTAATGTCATTTCAAATAAACATATGTAGTATTTGGTGGAGGGTACTTCTAGCACTACCATTACTTTTCTTATTTTCTGCGTGCGGGAGAATCAGCTGTCGGTAGTACTAGTTGTACATGCTAATTCCACTGATTCTCTCGTCGTGGTCCGATTTGTGGTATGTCCTCAACCTTTTCCTCTAACATATGCTCTCCGAATATTAACAGGGAAACTGTCCTGCAGCGTTTGCCAGTGGAATTAGAGGAGCATCTCTGTAACACTCTCGCGTTAACTAAACGAATGCGTGAGGAAATGTCTCACTTTTCTTTGGATCTTCCCTATCTCTATTAATCCTACCTAGTAATGTACTCTAATAGAGTAGTGTTTCCAAAGAATTGCTCGAACGTATGTTTTCTTAGCCACATTTTTCATTGATATTTACACCGCCTTATAATTCTTCCACTGAGTTTCAAACAGGCATCTGCACTTAAACTAACAGTTTTCTGTGCTCATTCCAAATTGGACCTCTCGAGACTGTTGCTTGTGTTTACAGTGATTTATAGCCAATACTTTCGTAGAGCATCAATGCATCGTTCCATCTGTTCATAAACAATACATTATACGCTGTGCAAAAAAATTGAAAGTGCTTGCCACACGAAAACGTGAGTAAAAACGAATATAGGCGTGAAAACATCGCGACAAACTAAATTACGTTCTCGAAGATAGGTTAACTCCCAGGAAAAAACTTTCTCATCAACATCGTTTGGTTGCAGATGACAAGCTAGTTGTAGTAATTAACACACAAGTGCTCCGGAAAATTCATGCGCACCAAATATAAAGGTATTTACAAAAAGAAACGATCTGTTCAAATGGTTCAAATGGCTCTGAACACTATGGGACTAAACTTCTGAGGTCACCAGTACCCTAGAACTTAGAACTAATTAAACGTAACTATCCTGAGGACATCACACATATCCATGCCCGAGGCAGGATTCGAACCTGCGACCGTAGCGGTCGCGCGGTTCCAGACTGTAGCGCCTAGCGCCTAGAACCGCTCGGCCACTCCGGCCGGCAAACGATCTATTGTTTGAACTAAACATCCATATAATTTTATAATCATTTAACAAAAATGTTCACATTACAGAATAAATAAAAACGAAAACCCACTGATGATGGCATAGTGGTGCCGAAACGTGTTTGGGTACTGAGAATAAACGGTGGTTTGCATAACTGGCGGACCTCACATCCAACAATTTTAACTCCAAACACGGCCGTCAGAGGGAGCTGCAAATCAAAATGATGAATATGGAAGAATCACATTTTCGAAACCCCGTAGTTGTCTTCCATTCTGACGCGTAAGTTCGAAACTTGACCCAAAGGTGGCTACAACCTTCATCTCTAACGGCCCTACTACGTGGCGTCTTGCGATTTCACCCTTGGGCTCGGCGATGCTCCAGACAGCGAGCTGTTGACATCTGCAAGAAAAACGAAAACAGCCACAGCTAAGAAGTTCATGTGAGCTGCAATGTGGATTAATGATGTCACCTTGGCACCAAATTTCACCACAGTTCTGCCCCCAACGCCTTCGTGGACGTGCCACTTCCCTTCTTACACACATCTCACTCCTTCGCTTTAAGCCTCTGCGATGGAGGTCACAACCGTAACAACCGACGTTGAAAATACGTGTTTAGAGTGACCGAGGAAATCAGAATCAATACGTAAAAACCTCAGTGGGTGACATGAAGGAAGTCTGTGAACCACCCCTTCCGTTGGGGCGCTGATTCCCACACATTTCGCAGGTCAAAACGACAGTTTGCATTGCGATGAGCCACACGGCGATGTTCTTGACAACGCTCAACACGGCTGCGCGTTTCATCCCTACCCTGAGGAGATGGTGGGGCTGCAACCAAATTGAATGTGACCGCTTTGCAGCTTAGTGCAACCGTAAGGTTTGCTTTATTACATTGGGTGGAACTACTAGGGACCATTCGAAACAATTCGACGAAGTTTGAACGTAATCCAAAGCAGTAATGGTTGTTTATGCTTTGAAACTTCCTGGCAGATTAAAACTGTGTGCCGGACCGAGACTCGAACTCGGGTCCCGAGTTCGAGTCTCGGTCCGCCACACAGTTTTAATCTGCCAGGAAGTTTCATATCAGTGCACACTCCGCTGCAGAGTGAACCTAGGTATCACACACACACACACACACACACACACACACACACACACACACACACACACACACCTTTGCTGAGCACATTAGAAACGTATTTGTAAGAAACTTCGAAACATAATCAGCTTCGCGGCTGATATAGCGCCTGACGGCAGGCAAATCCCACCTAAGGGGTTTCAAAAGGGTTGCGTAACCATCAGGTGCTAGAGAAAACGCAAGGCTAGAGGTGTCAATTGTAACGTGTTCAACAAAGGTGCATTGGTACACCGTGAGTGTCGCCGTACTGGTGCGTCTTATAGGGGCCCGTCGCCTTTTTAATCAGACACTAGTTAATGTTGTGACCCCCCCTTCCCCCTTGGATACCACGCCAGAATTGTGTCCGAAACAGGAGGGCCAGATAAGCTAAACACCTTTCGCTCCTTCTGATCACGTTCATATTTCGTCCAATTGTTTCGAACGGTCCCTAGTGTTTCCACCCTGTATAATGGAGCAAAGCTTGCGGTGCAATACACTCCAAAGGGGTCAGATCACATTCAAAGGGTTTGCAGCCCCACTACGTTCTTAGAGTAGGAATGAATCATCCTTGGGCTGGCAGCAGTGTCGTACGATGTCAAGACCATCGTCCTGCTGTTCATCGAATTGCGAACTATCGTTTTCGACCGCGGACATTCGGGAATCAACGCCCCAATGGAAGAGATGGTTTTATTGACGCCCTTTATGCCACCTCCTCAGGCCTTTCCGTGTTGATTGTGAGCGTCGGTGTATCTGATATGATTTTCCGCAGCCAACCATAAGAAAACCGCATGTTTTCAATGCTTAAAGTCGCGGTTCCGACATCGTAGGGACCACAAGGAAAGGGGCGAAATTTGGAGAACATGGATCTGACAAACTTCCCGTCCTGTGACACGTCCAAGGTGATGTTTGGCAGAATTTTGGGTGAAATCTGTGCCAATGTGAGGTCATTAACCCATCTTGCAGCACACATGAGCTTCTGAACTGCGGCCTTTTCTTTGCATGTTTCTACACCTTGCTGTTTGAGGCGTCGCCGAGTCCGGGTAAGACGACTCTGGGCGTCATGCTATTGCACCATCACAGGAAGGTCTTAGGCACCTTTGAGCTAAATTTCAAACTTCTATGACGCAATGGGAAAATATTTTGGGGGTACAAAAAGTGATCTTTAATTTTGTCGTGCAATGTGTTTATGTACGGTGAGGGTCGTTCTGGTCCCACACAAACGGGCGATATTTCTGGCACTTATGCCTCATGTCGATCGACATTTTGTTAGATGTCGTCAACAAACACTTATAATTGGTACCATTTCGCACCCCATAAAACGGCAGATGAGTCACGGAGCGCGAGAAAGGATACTGGAATAGGATCTGTGTCGTACTGGAGTGTATGAAGAGAATGGTGAATCACCCTACGGGGCTTGGCGGCAAGCATATAACTTTGTTTATTACTTTTACTGCTTAAAGGGTTATAAACGACTCCAATTACACTGCTGACAGCACTCACACTGACAGCTTCCCAAATTTGAATGCAGTAGTATCATAGTCAACATGTAGATTTCTTACAATTTCATTTAATGTTATCTATCACTGGGTATTCAAAATAGACCAATGAGAAACGTGACCTGTGCAGGCAGGTGGGAAGCACCAAAGCTAACTAATTAAGCAGATTGCAACCACTATTGAGGCTGGCAACATGTATTCACTACGAACAAATGTTTTAGATTTTTCAAGTTAACTTTAAGTGTTTATCATCCTCTACAAACCTTTAGACTGTGAGTAGTTTCCAGTGAATTGAAAATGTTTTTGCGTGATTGCTTGAGCTGAAAGTGCCCTGGAGAACCTATTCATACGAATTCACATGCGAATTTGAACAATTCTTAATTCGTGTGGAAATAATTTTATGAACTTGAAATGGTGCTCGATAAATTGAGATTAGAATTCGCCAACTTAGATTCAAATACTACCTCTAGACTGGTTCTACTGACTGTTTTTCCTGTGATTTTTCGTTGAAACAAGGAGGTATCGCAGTATTTCGAAACTTTTTATTTAAACTAGCATTGAGATTTCAGTGTTTGCCATTCCGTTATTCACAGTCGACTGAATGCTCGTTGGATTAACTGTTTAGGATTAGAAGAAGACCGGGCCGGCCACTGTGGCCGAGCGGTTCTAGGCGCTTCAGTCCGTAACCGCGCTGCTGCTACGCTCGCAGGTTCGAATCCTGCCTCGGGCATGGATGTCTGTGATGTCCTTAGATTAGTTAGGTTTAAGTAGTTCTAAGTCTAGGGGACTGATGACCTCGCATAGTGCTTAGAGCCATTTGAACCATTAGAAGAAGACCCGTTGGCACATCGAAACACTTTACAGGACAAAATGTAAGCAAACCTCTTAACGGTGTTTTAAGAAATTTGCAGATATGCTGGAACATCTCGTCGCGTGCTAGTCAACGAAGCCTTCCACACGCAACGAACTGCCAGGAATATCTAGCACTGTTAGCGTGTCTGACGCAGTAATGTGTCACGCCCTGAACACTTATTATACAGCCTTAATTAATTAAATAGTTAGGAAGGCATAGGGACCATAACAACTTCTACAAGTCGCACTGCATTTTCTTTCAGTTTTCTGACGTTGAAACCTTCCTACTGGTGAACGCTGCTTCCACGAATAGTGTCTGGCCAAGTGATGATGTGTGGGGCCACAGATGGTGACCTGAAATCCATGAGACACACGAGACAATCAAACCGTTTTGACGCCATCCTGAGCCGGCCGGAGTGGCCAAGCGGTTCTAGGCGCTACAGTCTGGAACAGCGATAACGCTGCGGTCGCAGGTTCGAATTCTGCCTCGTGCATGGATGTGTGTGATGTCCTTTGGTTAGTTAGGTTTAAGTAGTTCTAAGTTCTAGGGGACTGATGATCTCAGAAGTTAAGTCCCATAGCGCTCAGAGCCATTTTTGAACACCATCCTGACTGATTCCTCTCAAACGCTGCTGACAACACAAAGCAATAGATTGGAAGTGGCCCGTCATCGTGCTTGACGATACACCGCACGTCCTTTGTAGGGTTGGCGAAATGTGACCTTGAGAAGAGGTCGGTTTCGGTGAGGAATGGTGAAGAGTTTGAAAGCGGGAGGGGGGAATTGGATCCAAGGTGCGACAACTCGTTCAATTGTATTTCATATGTGCTCTGTAGATTTGACAGTAACAGTGGAAAAAGGGGTAGCCGAGGGGAGGAGGAGGACATTAGTAAGACAGATTCCGGAAAGATAGACTGCTACATTATGTTGCTGAAGGTTCAGTTCGCTTGCCACGTATTGTAGTGAAACAAACTGATACACATGATCAGACAATAGCTACCAGTATTGCTTACCGATGAGCAACTACGGCTGGCGTGTATTGGATCCGAGTTCATCGTACTTATATGTCCCCCATGCTATGATGCAAGCACTGATGTATTCATATTCTTAATATGAACCAAAGTCGTCTGTACACTGGTCAGAGAGAAGCTCTTGCTTTGACTCCAGTATTGACAGGTTGACATAAACCGCGGCCCGCTCTAGAAGGTACTAGTGGGACACTGCAGCCCCCATTAGGAGCCGCTCCCAAGACGTTAAGCGGTGCCATCAACTATGATGGGTAGCCAGTACATATACAGGATGTTACAAAAAGGTACGGCCAAACTTTCATGAAACATTCCTAACACAAATAAAGAAAAGATGTTATGTGGACGTGTGTCCGGAAACGCTTAATTTCCATATTAGAGCTCATTTTAGTTCTTCCACCTACGCTCAATGGAGCACGTTATCATGATTTCATACGGGATACTCTACCTGTGCTGCTAGAACATGTGCCTTTACAAGTACGACACAACATGTGGTTCATGCACGATGTAGCTCCTGCACATTTCAGTCGAAGTATTCGTACGCTTCTCAACATCAGATTCGGTGACCGATGGATTGGTAGAGGCGGACTTATTCCATGGCCTCCACGCTCTTCTGACCTCAACCCTCTTGACTTTCATTTATGGGGGCATTTGAAAGCTCTTGTCTCCGCAATTCCGGTACCAAATGTAGAGACTCTTCGTGCTCGTATTGTGGACGGCTGTGATACAATACGCCATTCTCCAGGGCTGCATCAGCGCATCAGGGATTCCATGAGGCGGAGGGTGGATGCATGTATCCTCACTAACGGAGGACATTTTGAACATTTCCTGTAACAAAGTGTTTGAAGTCACGCTGGTACGTTCTCTTGCTGTGTGTTTCCATTCCATTATTAATGTGATTTGAAGAGAAGTAATAAAATGAGCTCTAACATGGAAATTAAGCGTTTCCGGACACATGGCTACATAACATATTTTCTTTCTTTGTGTGTGTGGAATGTTTCCTTAAAGTTTGGCCGTACCTTTTTGTAACACCCTGTAGACCGGTATCAACAGTCCAGGAACACTTCGTATCAGCAAGCAACTGCTAACATCACCTGAAGGCATCGAGGAAGTCTGCGGCACCTAAAAGACTGATGCTGGTCCAGTGAGTAGCTGGAACTGTTCCAGTTTTAAAGCTACTGCCTGTCAGTGATACTTCCACTTGCTGCTCACGACTTAACCAGTGATCGGTGGAAAATTGTAGCAGCAATTGCATTACAACCAGCTAAAGGAGATCATTCACGGAAGGAAGAGACATGGTACAAGTCGATGCACTATCTCAACATTCACTTATTTGCTAACACTATAGAGATCTTCTCTGAAAACAGATTTCTTATACATCCTCTGGTCCTTTGAATATAATGACAAAAAAATAAATTTACTTAGTTCTCCTTCCTCAGAGGATTCTCTCACTTAATTCCTTCCCCACGGATTTATTCAATTTCTAGGCTCAGCAGTATATAACTACGATTAGTGTGCGTGTAGTGTTTTGATTCCATTTTAAAAGGAAGGGCAATTCATAATAGTCTTCAGTATCTCTGTGCACAGTCACGAGAAGATACGACAGTATAAGTAACAAGAGTAGCCGGATAGAGTTCCACACATAACACAAAGTAATAGCTACCTTTAGTTTTTTAGTCTCCATCTTTACCACCAACATTAATTTGATTCAGTTTTTCTAACTGTCTACGTTCCACACACATTAAGTATCAACCTCTCTGCATCGAGCCGAGAATGACCGTACCTTGACATTTAATCTAAATTAATTGTACAAATGTTCTTTCATATCTCGTTCTATTACACTAATGCCATCGAATATCTCGTTCTATTACACTAATGCCATCGACACGTTTCGTGATTCGGACTTCCGTATCAATCCAATGTCGAATGTAAATTTTGTAGGTGAAGAATAGCGGTAGTGGCCTCACAATCAATGATTTCATCAATAACGTGTGGTGTTGTCATTCAGTACCCTGTTCCTACGAACGTCAGTACGTTTTAATTCTGTGCCATTTGAACAGACTTTCTGGCTGCTACAAATGGAATTAATACAGACTTCTCTTAATTACTCGTTGACATATGGGATGATATTTTAACTAAGTGGTGCGTAGAACTAAATCTTTCCCAATCTCCTTGGTTTCAGTTTTACACCTGTAGACAAACTAACCGGGCCCTACGTCTGATCCGTGATGATACACAATTTAAGAGAAGTCTAGAACTTTATTTTTTTTTTCATAGGCACAGCTTCCACGCTGACATATGTGGTCATTGTGCCTCTCGTACAACTGTACTCTGGATCCCTATATATTCCTGTCTCTTTCTTTCTGTTTCGTTTCTTCTATTAATAGTCCCCTACTGTTTATCGCTCTTTCCAGCTCCAGGTACGGTCTTATTCAGACGTAATGGATGCGGTACAATTGCCATGTCTTTCTTCTAGTATGTCACTACTCCATTCTTAGAGCAACTGTATATTACGTCAAGTGTACTCACTATATTGTCAATACGAATACATCTACATCTACATGGATACTCTGTAAATCACATTTAAGTGCCTGGCAGGGTGTTCATAGAGCCACCTTCACAATTCTGTATTGTTCCAATCTCGTATAGCGCGCGGAAAGAACGAACACCGTACGAGCTCTGATTTCGCTTATTTTGTCATGTTGATCGTTTCTCCCTATGTAGGACGATGTCAACAAAATATTTTCATATTCGAAGGGAAAAGTTGGTGATTTAAATTTCGTGAGAAGTTTCAGCCGCAACGAAAAGAGCCTCTGTTTTAATTATGTCCACCCCAAATCCTGCATAATTTCAGTGACACTCTCTCCCATATTTCGCGATAATACAAAACGTGCTGCCTTCTTAGAACTTTTCTGATGTACTTCGTCAATCCTGTCTGGTAAGGATCCCACACAGCGCAGCAGTATTCTGAAAGAGGACTGACAAGCGTAGTGTAGGCAGTCTCCTTAGTAGATTGTTACATTTTCTAAATGTCATGCCAACATAACGAAGTCCTTATTTGGCCTTCCCCACAACATTTTATATGTGTTCGTTCCAATTTAAGTTGTTCGTAATTGTAATTACTAGGTATTTAGTTGAATTTACTGTCTTTAGATGTGACTGATTTATCGTGTAACCGAAGTTTAACGGATTCCTTGTAGCACTCATGTGGATAACCTCACACTCTTCGTTATTTAGGGACAATTGGCAATTTCTATACCATACAGGTACCATTTCTAAATCGTTTTGCTATTTGTTTTGATCTTTTGATGACTTTATTAGTCGATAAACGACAGCGCCAACCGCAAGCAACTTAGGACGGCTGCTCAGATTATCTCCCAAATCGTTTATATAGATAAGGAACAGCAAGGGGTCTACATCACTACCTTGGGGAACGCCCGAAATCATTTCTGTTTTACTCGATGACTTTCCGTCACTTACTTCGAACTGTGACCTCTCTGACAGGAAATAACAAATCCAGTCACATAACTAAGACGATATTCCATAAGCACGCAATTTTACCACAAGCCGCTTGTGTGGTACAATGTCAAAAACCTTCCGGAAATCCAGAAACGTGGAATCAAACTGAAATCCCCTATCAATAGCACTGAAATTATTAAAATATTTATTTCATAAATACGCTTTCGTTAAAGTATACCTGCCTCATTTCCCATGAAAAATACAGTGTTAAAAGTAAATCTCAAATAACATCTAGCATCATGTGGCAGATACCCTAATTTTTCATGTAAAATGGATTCGTAAAAAAAGAATTAAATGGACAAAACTTTTGTACCTTGACAATACAAAATATTAAATCAAATACGGCAACAACAGTCTATGAGAAATATAGCTATTTCATCAATGCAATTTTCATTGTAAAATAACACAGCTGTAGAGTTCTGTGCACCTAATAATGCTGTTGGAAATACCGTTCGATTATCTATTTTCATTTTTGTATGTACCACTGGGTCTATATCTACATCTATAATACACTGCCGAAAAAAAAAAAATTAGTGGACCTGGAAAGACGACGTTGGTTTTGATCCGATGACGGCATATGCCCCTGGGGGAGGGGGAGGTGGTGGGGGGATAATTGTTGTGACTGACAATTTGCAATTTTTCACAAACACAACTTTTATTGAGGCAAGTTTACCAGGTTGATGACTGAACAACAAACGAAAAGTTAACAATAACGATGCCAGTAAAAGTCTCCTAATTGAGGCAAACAAAAGTTCACTTCAAATTCTCCACAAAGGCTGGTGGTAACACACACACATTAGTAATAGTCCAATTCAGAGACGAGGGCCGATGGTGGCGACGCAGGACGCAACAGTTTCGCATCCGTCCAGTGGAAGGTCGTAGGCAGCCTAGAGCCAAGTTTCCGACCTTTGTGTTGCAATGAGGGAAAATGACAGAGTTTCGAAAAAGTGATCGATTAATTCTTTTGCCCTTTGTACATGACTGCATCATCTGGTAAATCTTCAGTGTTGTCTACCAGGATATTAATGTTCAAATGTCGCAATACATTTTCGTGGGGAACGCCAGAAGCTACTTTTACAAGTATCGATTACTCTCCATCAGTGATAATATGCTGCATCTTCCTTAGACTAGAAATCCTCGATCGAGTCACGGATTTCGGTTCATACTCTATATGGTCATAGTTTCGTTGATTATCGTTGGCGTGTTTCTGAGTCAAATGCTTTTCTGAAGTGAGTAAATGCTGTACCCACCTGACTGCTCGGATCGACAGCCTTTAGGACGTCGTGCGAGAAAAGCGCGAGTAGCGTTTCGGGTAAGCAGTGTTATCGGTATCCAAATTAGTTGCTGATGCAGTGGAGCTTCTTTTCTCCTTGATGCCAGCCGGTGTGGCCGAGAAGTTCTAGGAGCTTCAGTATGGAACCGCGCGACTTCTACGGTTGCAGGTTCGAATCCTGCCTCGGGCATGGATGTGTGTGATGTCCTTAGGTTAGTTAGGTTTAAGTAGTTATAAGTTGTACGGGACTGATGGCTTCAGATGTTAAGTCCCATAGTGTTCAGACCCATTTGGACCATTGCTCCTTCATGATGTATAGCAGGAGAGAAAACGTATTTCCTCATAATGGAAATTTATAATCGAATATCTTGACGCACTGTTCTTCTTGAAGCCAAATAAAGAATGAAGGACAAAACACAATTAGCAGCAGATGGACGAATTGCAAATTGACTGGCCATCATAAGAGTTGAAAGCCTGCTGCGTTACTTGGTTGTCAGACGGAAAATAAAATATTCACTACATGCTATACAAAAATACTGAAGTACATCGTCGAAAACATTTTTTTGGGGGGGGGGGGGGGGGGGGGAGGGGGGAGAGAGGTAGCAAAATGATCGTCCTCTGAATAGATAACTCCTGACGAAATATTTAATACAAATTTAGCATAACCTGGCAGCAGACATTCTAGCTGACACTCGAAGTAAATGTTCTACATGCTCACCTCCAGAAGTTACATCCTGTTTTTAAATAAAATGTACCCTAAATAAAGGAAACGGAAGTTTCTCCAGCTGTTCTACAGGTCTAATCTTAGGCAGTGTCATTCACTGGACAAGCTGCCTGTCCCCAATTAACAAGGAAACATGTATTGGAATGTGCATCACACCAAGCATACCCAGAACACTCTTTAGATAAAGTTTCCGACGCCTGTTTGTCTGCCGGTGTTGTTCTAACAAACTGTTACACAACGGAAAACCTCAGCACACGGAGAATAGAAAAGTGCTCTTCTAATACACTGTTGCATAACGGAAAATCTCACCTTAGTAAATCACGAAATCGTATTAAATAAAGAGGAAACAGAACACCAAAGGAAAAGTAGAACAAATAAATTATAATCACAAATCACCAAAAGCCTTTTGCATTGGTATTTTCAAGAAATTTGCAAAGAGGTCGCTATGCGTCATCCATGTTTGTTCCTTACTGTGTTCATTCCACAAATATTCCAGGAAATCCAATTTATCAATAATTTTCCGCGAGAATATTGTGTGAATTGTCTGTCCCATAATCCAGATTATAGCATTTTTCTTTGTTTTGGGGTAAGGGTTCCTTTGCGGTATCATGGCGTTTGACACTGTGATGTGATTCATAGCAACTCTGTTTACAAATTGGATCATGTCTCTTGCAGTGTCTCACATGATAAATGTCGAAGGAAAAGGACGGAAGTCCTACCGATCAGTTCTATTACCTTTCTTACCGACGAGCGTGACACGTTGCTTTCTGCCAACCATTGGGAATGGCTTTTATTCGATGGGTCTCCGGTACATTACGTTTAAAGCAAGGGCTAAGTCAACTGCAAATTGTGTACAGATTCTGATAGGGATTCTTTGGTACCGTGAAAGCTTAGTACCGCCAATAAAAACTTAGCAAAAGTTCGAATGATGTGTTAGGAAGCAATCTAGCAATGACGTGCTCTGCTGATAGAGCCACTGGTTACTGACTACTTGCGCAGGTACGTCTCGCTCTACCACGCATGCGTAGGAGGTGCGTAGTTGCGCAAGCGGTGAACTGTTGCCCCCTGGCCCGGTAAGCGCCTTAGCGGCCTCAGCTGCGTGGCTTCCCGCGTTCCCAATCCACGTACTGTGCCGGGCCGTACCGTAGTCTGCCGCGCTGCCTCTCTGTGGGACGTGGCCGATAAGGGGCCGCCTTGGCTATTACATGTGTCAGCCTGCATTATTGTCAAGCCTTAGCGACGTTAATGCGCTGTTATATTGTGCTGACATAGTCTGTTTAGTAAAGAAAAATTTGATGCCTATATTGTACAAAATATTATCATTTGTTCGACCTGGAAAAGTGTCAGGCGAAAGAGTGTAGAAGTGTGCAGTATTCCCAAAGTATCAGATACAAGGTGTTGAAACATGTGCACTGTCCAGTCTCATTAATCTGGCAACCTGTCAAATGCCTGAATAACCACCTCTTCCAGCGCTGATCGCTGCGAAACGTGCAGAAAGATAGTGAGTGAGGTTCTCGAAGGTGCCGAAAAACATGTGGAGGCATACCGACCCCACCACCCTGGACAGCTGCGCTAGGCTTCTCAGATGAGGATCCTTGGCGCGACGGGACCGATAGCGGTGGTCTCACAGATTCTCGATTGCGTGTAAATCCAGGGAGTTTGATGACCAGGGGAGTACGATAAACGCATACTGGTGCTCTTCGAACTCCACACGTACAATTCAAGCTGTGGGATACTTTGCATTGTTCCGCTCGTAGATGCTATCGTGCCACTGAAAAATAAACTGAATGTTAGGGTGGACATGGTCTCCAAGGATAAAAGGATATTTATGTTACCCCATTGTGCCTTCCAGAATGACGAAATCATCCAGGCAATGCCTACAGTCTTCCAATGTTTGCCGCAGGGTATTTGCCGTCAGGCGTGTCGGGCCTTATACAGCAATGGCCATTTCTCCGATGGAGTATTTGAAAACACCAGCAGTTAATACTCAGTGAACGTCCACATGCGCTAATGGCATGCAAATTACAACTTTCGTCCCCGATGAATGGTAGTCAGTATTGGTGGATGAATGAGGCGTCAGCTGTGGAGGCGCATACGCAGCAACACTCAATGAACGATCATTGAGGAGGCTCTGCTAGTTGTCCATTGGTACATTTGGGCTATCAGTTGCTGAACACTGCACGTCTGTTCGCCCACACACATCTTCGCAGCCGCATTCACTCCTGTAAATTGCCTGTGGTGCACCAAAGTGGTCTCGGCGCCGGTTTTGGATGGCGCCATTTTGCCATCCATGGTATACTTTATCTGGCCGCTGTGGCCGAGCGGTTCTAGGCACTTCAGTCCGGAACCTCGCTGGTCCTACGGTCGCAGGTTCGAATCCTGCCTCGGGCATGGTTGTGTGTGATGTCCTTAGGTTAGTTAGGTCTGGGCGACTGATGACCTCAGATGTTAAGTGCCATAGTGCTTACAGCCATTTGAACCATTTGGTATACTTTAACCCCCACAGCCCGCGAACTGTTTAAAAACTCAGCTGTTTCAGAAAAGCTTCCACTCTTGGCCTGAAAGCCAATGATCGTTCCCTTTTGGCCAATTTCGCCCTACCCTGTCTTCCGCGTACCCCGCCGACAGATTTTTATATAGCCTCCACTGCTAGTGTTGCCACCTGCCATCTATTTGCGGCTATTGCACGTTGACGTCGAACAAAGGTGGGGTCACATTAAAGTGAATGGACCATGTATTACCGAACTCTTAGTATAATAAGTCATGGCTGTAAAATACTAACCTGAATTGCACTCTGTGGCCAAAGATATGAAACGATTTTAGGAACGATACCTGAGCATTCTGTTACAGACAAGCATGCATGCACTGAACGTGGCAACATGTCGTCAGTTAACAAATTTTGAACGTGAGATGATTATCGGTGCATTATGCATGGCTCTTCGCATATTGGAGTATACACAAGAATAGAGATTGCCTAGGCTGGACCATCTACATGCTGCGTCATTAGTTACTCATGCTTAAACCCCCTGCACACGGCGACCACATATACACTGATCATCATGAAAAGAAATGCACCCGAGATGGACACGGCGGACTGCGATCATTGTTGGCAGGCAGGCACGTGGAACCACACATAAGAAGTCCTTACTTTTCAACATTTGTTGGACTACACTACCAAAAAACCAGTTTGTTATTAGGGTGTCATGTCCTCTTGTCGGTGAATACAAGCGTCCAGACGTCATGGCATGGAATTGTGCACATATCGGATGTCATCCTGTGATACACTATCCCATGCTGCTTGCAACTGACTTCACATTTCTAACAGTGATGGGTGTTGTTGTAGTTCTGATGACAAGCTTTATGGCACCCCACACGTTCTCAGTCGAGGTCATGGCAGAGTATACAAAGCTGAAAGGCAATCTTGGGTGGTGGGAGCATTATCCTCCTGAAACAGGACATAGGCATGGACGTTTACGATTGACACAGCCACCGGTTGTAAGTTCACTCCACGTACCTTTGTGGCTATCACGTAGCCTGTTAGGAACACTAACGGTGAATGGCCACCATAGGACCCTGGCCCCCACACCATCGTACCAGGCAGGTGGGCGTGTGATGGGAGACTACAACCTGTTCTTTGTGGCGCTTTCCACTACGCCGTCATACAAGGAGCTGGCGGTCGTCGCCTCCAAGATAGGAGAGGAACTAACGATGACCCACTGCTGTCTGCAGAGCCCCACGTCCATCGTTACTGATACCAGGCGATTCAGGAGGGGGATGTGGGTGGCAGTCGGCGTTTGGCGAGTCCTGCGTCATGCAACCGCCTATCAATGGTATTAGCATTTACAGGATGTTGCATAGATGTCAGGACAGCCCACTGAATGGCCTCTGCAATTGCCACTGGATGTGTTCGCGTGTAGTGGACAATTTGTTTGTCCTTCTTCCTTGTGGTGTGTGTTAGACATCCAGATCCTCCATATGGCACATGCATGAATTGCTATAACAGCAAGCAGTGATGGTGTTTGTGGGACTGATGTGGCATGCACTACGATGATGGGACCTTCTAGCCTTCCACGACTGGACGAACTCGTCAAGCTGAGCACCTTGCTGTTGAACATGTCGCCTAGAACAGTGCACGTTCAGGTGGCGCTCTAGTGAGACTACATGCTGTCGTATCGCCAAGCACCACAGTTTGGGGCCCTCGAATATCAACTGGTGGGCACGATGTCACAGCGCAGCCACGATCTCCAAGTGTGTGGCAGACCATGTGAAAGTACACATTGGCGTAGTTGATGGAGTGCAACACAAACGCCGAGTACGTAGTGGACTTGGGGTGGTCTTCTTGGTGCAGCTCTTTCCATGTCGATCCGTTTATTCGTGTTAGACTAACGGACGTCAAGTCTCCTCTACAAAGCCATACAGGCCAATCTTCTGTGTACTCTGAGTCAGATCATAGGCGATTGGAGCGGGGACATCAGGAACTTATTTCCTCCAGGACCGTGCAGAGACAAATAATTGAACAAACTTCAGCAGTTGACGACAGACTCGTGTCCCTTAGCTGACACATTGACGTGGAACTAAGCGAAGGCGTGGACGCACCAACATCAGCGGTGGGTTATAGAATGGTCCAGTGAATTCCCATTTCACAGGTATCTAAGTGATGAGCCCATGAGAGTGTGGTATACGTCCCACGAAGCTATGCAATCTGCGTATCGACAAGGTTGTCGGTATGTGGGAGGTTCCACAGTTATTGTCTGGACTGTGTTTCTGGGGTCACAAACAGGCCCCATTGCTTGGCTGCAGGTGCACGAATTGTAGACATTCTTGTACACCATCTCCGTACCTTTATGACAAAGAAGTATCCGGACGGAGATGCCATGTTTTCAAGAGGACAGTGTGACATGTCACAGTTGTTTGATTGCATTCAGGTGGTTGGCTGAGGAGTCCAGTGAATTCACGACCTTGGCTAAGTCCCGAATATCAGCCGCTCTTAATCCAATCGATCATTCATAGATTTCTATCGATATCCATGTTAGCTCTATGAACCCAGCATGAAATACACAACAACAATAGTGGGTAACAGTGCAAGATATTTGGGTCAGTTGAAGCATTTCTATGTAAGCCGCTTCATTGACTTCCAGATTGATAACCATTTTTACATTTCTGAGCATTTTCATCCTGTTTTAATCCGATTATTCACAGATTTTTATCGATATCCCTGTTCGTTCTATGGACCCAACAATAACTACACAACAACAATAGTGGGAAGCAATGCAAGATGCTTGGGTTATTTGAAGCGTCGTCTCTTTGTAAATCGCTTCATTGACTTTCGGGATCGATACCCACTGTTACATTTCTGAACAGCATCACTTACGTGTCTGTGGTCCTATAAATTCCATCCGAGATAAATATGATATACTGGGTGATACATTTGGCAGCCATAGAGATACTTCAAAGCTGAATTCTATTACATATCTAAATCGTTTTCCAGATCAGCTAATTATGTGAGTTTAATTTGATTCAGAAAGACAATCTTGATAATTCACGTTGTCACACTATATTTTCGTTCTTCCATTCCTCTGATTGTCTGCCTGGAAGCGTTTTGTCGTCTGCTGGAGTCTATATTTCTTGGGAGTTACGGTAAGTTTCCCTGAATATACGGGCAGCATAGCCAACTTTTATGTGCAGCAAAGGGAAACTCGTCTGGGTTAGAGAGACAATAGCGACCGATAATCCGTCGCTTTGTTAAGTTGGCACAAGTAGAGAATGCACACTGCCTGTGTGTCAGCTTCCAGCCCACGATAGGGACTGTAGGTGAATAGCGAGCAGCCTTATCTCCTCTGGGAATAGTCGAAAAGGCAACATCTGGTTTTAGTCCTTAGTGTTGTAATTTTGTGAATGTGTAAGTTTGTGCGTATCTGAGTCCTTAATTTATTTCTTAGTAGGCTTCAGGTGTTCTATAATAACCCGAGATACCTTGCGTAGGCAGTAATTGAGAATTAATTCGTGATTTTTGGAGTTTTTAGAGTCTCACAAGTTGTGACATTGTCGCGAATAAAACAGTGACCCGTATATACAATGAGTTTCCTTTAATTTACGTGTATGGTCACAAAGTTTTGTTAACAGACTACCGGATTCGGTCTATATTGATCATCATCAGATCTGCTTTTATAAACAGATCTAATGATGGTCATAATAGACCAAAACTTGTAAAGTCATCAGATGACCAAAATGAATTGCAAAATGATTTAGATAAGATATCTGTATGGTGCGAAAAGTGGCAGTTGACCCTGAATAAGAAAAAGTGTGAAGTTATTCACATGTGTACTAAAAGAAATCCACTAAATTTCAATTACGATATAGGTCACACAAATCTGAAGGCTGTAAATTCAACTAAATACTTAGGGATTACAATTACAAATAACCTAAATTGGACCGATCATATAGATAATGTTGTGGGTCTAGCAAACCAAAGACGGCTATTTATTGGCAGAACACTTAGAAGGTGCAACAGGTCTACTAAAGAGACTGCTTACACCACGCTTGTCCGCCCTATCCTGGAGTATTGCTATGCGATGTGGCATCCGCGTCAGGTGGGACTGACGAATGACGGCGAAAAAGTACAAAGAAACGCAGCTCGTTTTGGATTATCGCGACGTAGGGGAGATAGTGCCACAGACTTGATACGTGAATTGGAGTGCCATACATTATAACAAAGACTTTTTCGTTGCGGCGGGATCTTGTCATGAAATTTCAATCACCAGTTTTCTCCTCCGATTGCGAAACCATTCTGTTGGCACGCACTTGCATAGAGAGAAATGATCATCACCATAAAATAAGAGAAATCACAGCCCGCACAGAAAAATTTAAGTGCTCGTTTTTCCCACGCTCCGTTCGAGAGTCGAACTGTAGAGACACAGTTGAAGGTAGTCCACTGAACCCTCTGCCAGGCACTTTACTGTGAATAGCAGAGTAATCACGTAGATGTAAATGCAGATGCAGTTGTAGAGACGTTCTGCTTCACGGTGTGGTTTACTGTTAAAGTTCCGAGAACGTACTCCCTAGAAGACTCAATAATATACTCCTTCCTCTTACGTAAGTTTCGAGAAACGACAGGGAGGATAACATTAGAAAGACTCGATTCCACTCGGAGGCTTACATAAGAAGAGTGAGAGAGGTTTTTATTGGTGTGCGTAATGTACTTCGGGTTCTGTGCGTCCATCTTTAAGTATACTTCATATTTATATGAACAACTGCGTCTTGGGCGAGATGAAGTGTCTTAATATAAAGCGACATTAAGAACCATCCCTCAGGTCTATCGTGGAGAGCGTATTTCCAAAAAATCGACTAGCTCGACGCTGCTGAGCGCCTTAACAAGCTCTCGAAACAAAGGAGGATCAGGGTTGCACGTCCTGTCGATGACGACGTCGATAACGACGGAACACGAGCTCGGGTAAAGTAAGCCTGAGGAGGGAAATTCCGCTTATCCTTTGAAACGGTTTAAACTGAACTACCTACTACATTAATAAGCCGAGCTAGTAATGATGGTTCTTACAACCCTGAATAAGTGTGAAAAGCTTGCATGAAATTCAGAATACATCTTACTGCAACTGACTGAGATAAACAAACCCAATACTCACAATGTGTAACCTACGTACAGTAACATTTCAACGAAGATGATTAGTACACCATTGCCCAAAAAGGCAACAGCTGAAGAATCCTAACTAGATCATCTCATAGTGCACGCAACTTCGTACAGCTTAACACAAAATTGCTAAACACTGACTGAATATACCTGCACATTTAGCTTCCCTTGTCCTTCGGTCTGAGTCCATGCGGACATAGTCACGCATTCTGGTTCGCTCGCGTAGGCTGTATGGTCTGCACAAATGCTTTTTTGTCTTCCTCTAAACGACTTTGATTTCTCCCATCTCAGACGGATATTTCTGTACCGGGTATCGAATGTACACTATGTGATCAAAAGTATCCGGACACCCCCAAAAACTTACGTTTTTCGTGTTAGGTGCATTGTGCTGCCACCTACTGTCAGGTAATCCATATCAGCGACCTCGGTAGTCATTAGACATCGTGAGAGATCAGAATGGGGCGCTCCTCGGAACTCACGGACCTCGAACGTGGTCAGGTGATTGGGTGTCACTTGCGTCATACGTCTGTCCGCGAGATTTCCACACTCCTAAACATCCCTAGGTCCACCATTTCCGATGTATTAGTGAAGTGGAAACGTGGACACGTACAGCAGACTAGCGTACAGGCCGACCTCGTCTGTTGACTGACAGAGATCGCCGACAGTTGAAGAGGGTCGTAATGTGTAATAGGCAGGCTTCTATCCAGACCATTACACAGGAATTCCAAATTGCATCAGAATCCACTGCAAGTACTATGACGGTTAGCCGGGAGGTGAGAATACTTGGATTTCATGGTCGAGCGGCTGCTCATAAGCCAGACATCCCGCCGGTAAATGCCAAACAACGCCTCGCTTGGTGTAATGAGCGTGAACATTGGATGATTGAACAGTGGGAAAACGTTGTGTGGGAGTGACGAATCACGGTCAACAATGTGGCGATCCAATGGCAGGGTGTGCGTACGGCGAATGTCCGGTGTACGTCTCTGCTAGCGTATGTAGTGCCAACAGTAAAATTCGGAGGTTATGGTGTGGTCGTGTTTTTCATGGAGAGGGCTTACAAAGGGTTCAAATGGCTCTGAGCACTATGGGACTTAACATCTGTGATCATCAGTCCCCTAGAACTTAGAACTACTTAAACCTAACTAACCTAAGGACATCACACACATCCATGCCCGAGGCAGGATTCGAACCTGCGACCGTATCAGTCGCGCGGTTCCGGACTGCGCGCCTAGAACCGCTAGAACACCGCGGCCGGCGAGAGGGCTTGCACCTCTTGTTGTTTAGCGTAGCACTATCACAGCACAGACCTACATTGATGTTTTAAGTACCTTCTTGCTTCCCACTGTTGAAGCACAATTCGGGGATGGCGATTCCATCTTTCAACATTATCGAGCACTTGTTCATAATGCACAACCTGTGGCGGAGTGGTTACACGACAGTAACATCCCTGTAATGGACTGGCTTGCACAGAGTCCTGACCTGAATCCTATAGAATACCTTTGGCATGTTTTGGAACTCAGACGTCGTGCCAGTCCTCACCGACCGACATCGATACCTCTCCTCAGAGCAACACTCCCTGAAGAGTGGGCTGCCATTCTCCAAGAAACCTTCCAGCACCTGATCGAACGTATGCCTGTGAGAGTGGAAGCTGTCATCAAGGCTAAGGGTGGGCCAACACCATAGTGAATTCCAGCATTACCGATGGAGACCGCTAATAACTTGTAAGTCATTTTCAGCCAGTTGTCCGGATACTTTTGATCACACAGTGTAAACGTGGTATTTTATTTTGTCGTCAGTAATGGTTAATTTGCGTAATAATTACAAATAACTATTGCAAACACACTGTTATTAGGCCTACAGAAAAACTGATGTAACAAAGATCTGTTTCTTTTTCTACGCCGTTCTGACGAAGTTTATTCGTCGTGATGACTGTTAAAGAGCTTTCTTTGATTTGGTTAGATAACTGCTACTCCTCCTGAACGTTTCACGCTAAGTAAGGTCATTAAGGTATTTTCCAAATGTACTTCTGACCTGAAAGCGTGTCTTGTCCCTGAAATCGAAAGTTTTTATTGATACTGGTTTTTGAGTACTTGTGGTGATAATTCAATAGAAACTTTCATTCCCGAATACGTATTTCTTTATTTCTAGCAGAGAAGCCAAATTTTAATTTTCATAGATTTAGCTTTAAAAATGTTTTAATATTTAATATTTTCATAAAAATTTTCATCTCCTATTTCCCCCCCTTAGGAGTTGAATTTCTAAACACGCTCAAACACGTTATCTTTAACTTCCAACCGAGAAGTCAAATGCCAGTATTGATAGATCTAGTTTAAAAAATGCTCTAGTTGCTCTTTTACAATGGTTTCTTTGAAAAAAACTTTCAGTACCATGTCACGTCCCTAGGGATGAATTTACAGAAATGTAGAAATTCGTAGTTCTGGCTTCCACATTGTCTTAATAGCAACATATTTCCAAAAAAAAAGTTTTGTTCCCTATTTCTCTCCTTATGGGTGGAATTTAGAATAATCTCTTCTTGAACGTTGCCTACAGTATAAGACCAACGCTCTCTTCAAATTGCAAGTTTCTATCCTTAGCGGCTGGGGCTGTGCGATGATGATTCAGTCAAAAGATCTGGACTAATTATGATTACTTAGAAGGTTAGCTGTTTGCTCTTGAAAGTGTCTTTGCTGATAACAGTTATGGTTATGTTTCATATGAGATGGAGGTAAACTGTAAGAGTAACAGTAAATGTGAATCATCAGTGTTAACTGTTGGTCGGTATTGCGTAAGATATCCTGACTCTAGTTTATAGTAAGCACTAGCTGTTAAAATATGTGTCAAGTATGAAACTGCGATGCTTATCGTGAACTAAGTTACCGTAGTATAAAATAACACTTCGGGTAAGAACTGATGAAATCACTTCTGCATAAAATCTGGGACTTAAGATTAATTGCAAAGCAATGATTAATACAGTTATTTTCTAATATAGGCCTATGTTGTGCTGAGTTCTATCTTTAGTCTTGTTATTGCTAAGAAAAAGTGTACTCGTACTTTCGTACACGTAAATGTAACAGAAAATAATCACTTGAGCAATGACAAGGCAGTTTCTTCCTGTAAGATATTATTGTATATCTAAGCTCTAATGTTATACTGTTCCTATTATGCGATAAAATTTCAGCTACAAAAGTATATCATGGTAGCGGGCATAGTTCAAGAGATATGACATCATAAACATTGAGATGCATGAGAAACTGCCGCACTGTACGGCGTTTAAATTTATTACTGCTTTTGTACTACTTCTATTTGCAACACATTTTTCAGACAGTATCCGAGTATGCCAGAAAATGTACTTATAAAATTATATCCTTGTGTGACACGTACATCATGAGATATGACATCACAAACACTGAGATGCTTGAAAAACTGGTAAATCATGCCTGATGTTTAAATTTATTACTTCTGCGCTACCAAATCTATTCGAAACATATTTCGCTGACGCTATCCATATATGCTGCTGAATATACTTATACAAGTACATAAATTTTACAACACATAATTCTAGATATATGACACTCAGACACGTGAAAAAAAAATCCGCACCATGCATTAAGTTTTAAAACAGTAATTCTTTGCTACTAAAATACCCGTACAGTCGAGCAAACTTAAGGAACTCAGTGACACCTGACAGTGCTTCTGCCAGCTTTCAACCGCTGATCGCTGGACCAAGACAAAACGGCGGTTGGCACCTTGCTAATAGGAAAAATAGTTAACAGAATGCAAAATAAAATTCCGCTGTTACTCTAGTGTGTCGTCTGCTGACCGAAAGCATGCTGTAAAATTTTTAAAGTGTTTCCGCCGGCCGGAGTGGCCGTGCGGTTCTAGGCGCTACAGTCTGGACCCGCGAGACCGCTACGGCCGCAGGTTCGAGTCCTGCCTCGAGCACGGATATGTGTGATGTCCTTAGGTTAGTTAGGTTTACGTAGTTCTAAGTTCTAGGGGATTGATGACCTGAGAAGTTGAGTCCCATAGTGCTCAGAGCCACTTGAACCGTTTTGAAAGTGTTTCCGAATAAGATGTGGGATCGGAACGTGTTAGATTAATATCACAAACACAGATTTCGTACACCCAGCTGTGATGACTGCATAACTGTACGTTTAAATGGCAATTCGTCACTTTACTTGTATTCACTATTTAAATAATGCACGCTTTGGCCCTCACACTTTCGAAAGTGCACAAAACAACAGCTGCCAACCTCCACTTGTAATACAGTCTATAGGAGCCGCAAATTGCACTATCTATCTTATGAAAATAAAGCGGAAAATACCCTTGTATACTGCCGACAGGGATAGGTGGTGTAGAACTGCTACCATGTGGCCACGTCAACCTCCAACGTGTGGCAGAGAAGTGGTGTGTGTGTGTGTGTGTGTGAGTGTGTGTGTGTGTGTGTGTGTGTGTGTGTGTGTCAGTCGGTTGTTTGGAATCAGTGAACGAAGGTGGCTAGCCTTGGATACATGGCAGAATGGCAGAAGGCAGCTATCGTTTTTAGATATTCCATGACCACATATTAACTGACGTTGGCACATTTGCTGGTGTATAATGCGAATTTTCGTATCTACAGTGAATTGTGTACCACTTGCACCCATTGACCACAACACAAGAACGGTGGCCGTAAAAAGATCGTACCGGCCAGACCAAAGGCAAATGCGCGCGTTGTCAGTGACAGTCGGTTTGGAACCAGACAGGAAGTGGCGCTCTCAGTGTATGAGGCCCATCTCGTTTTCTGAGTGAATATGGCCATAAGGACTGCATGCAGTGGGCATTTGGAAATGGGTACCTCGCAAAAGGTCGATACGTACAGCGGTACATAGAGCTGCACGTCCAAGTAGGGCCAAACGACACAGAAACTGACTGGAGGAGGCATGTAGTGTGGTCCGACTAGTCGTGATTTCGCCTCTTTTCGAATGATTCAAGGTAGCGACTGCACCGACGACAAAATGAGGCTTTTAGTCTGCAGTGTGTGGAAGTGTAATTTAGGTCCGAGATGCTTCTGCTATGTTCTGTGGATGGTTTTCGTACCACGACTTGGGCCCAATCATTCAGGCTAAAGCGAACAAGAATCAGGAAGTTTGCTTCAACATTCTCTATGATCAGCTATTGTTATTACAAGTTTCTTGTGGTGGCCATTTTCGCAGAACCTGCATATAAATTGCAGAGTTCAAAAGAAAACCGCCTTTTGCATGCTGCACCTTAAGTTTCTTCATCTAACTTGTGTACTCAGACACGTTTATCCGCAGTTACAAGGTATCACCACTGAGTGTACTGAAAAGTTAGATGATTTTTTTCGTTTGCACATATAGGTTATCATTTCTACATATAGGTTATAGATTTAAGACAGTTCACTGAAATTTTTATAATACAATGGAAAAGTGCCTGCAGATCAGCGTGTAATTCATTACTTGTAAAATAAACAATGTTTTCTCACGTGGAAAAGTGGTAGAAAGTTTGTAGTATTCCTTGTGGTCACTCTTTTCGAAATACAGCAGTGTGTAACTGTATTTTTCTGTGCATAGTGTGTCATTCGTTTCTCCATGTGTTGCCAACTCTCTCAGGTATTGCTTTCAACTGTATTTCCTATATATATATATATATATATATCAAAAAAGCGTACTAACACGTTTCCGACTTGATAGAGGTCGGATTGTAGCCTGTCGCGATTGCGGTTTATCCTATCGCGACATTGCTGCTCGCGTTGGTCGATATCCAGTGACTATTAGCAGAATATGGAATCGATGGGTTCAGGAAGGTAATACGGAACGCCGTGCTGGATCCCAACGGCCTCGTATCACTAGCAGTCGAGATGACAGGTGTCTTATCCGCATGGCTGTAACGGATCGTGCAGCCACGTCTCGATCCCTGAGTCAACAGATGGGGTCGTTTGCAAAACAACAACCGTCTGCACGAACAGTTCGACGACAACTATCAGCTCGGAGGCCGTGGCTGCGGTTACCCTTGACGCTGCATCACAGACAGGAGCGCCTGCTATGGTGTTCTCAATGACGAACCTGGGCGCACGAATGGCAAAATGTCAGTTTTTCGGATGAATCCAAGTTCTGTTTACAGCATCATGATGGTCGCATCCGCGCTTGGCGACATCGCGGTGAACGCACATTGGAAGCGTGTATTCGTCATCGCCATACTGGCGTATCACCCGGCGTGATGGTATGGGGTGCCACTGGTTACATGTCTCGGTCACCTGTTGTTCGCATTGACGGCACTTTGAACAGTGGACGTTTCATTTCAGATGTGTTACGACCTGTCGCTCTACACTTCATTCGATCCCTGCTGGCCAGCACATTCTCCAGATCCCACACCAACTGAAAACGTCTGGTCAATGGTGGCCGAGCAACTGGCTGGTCACAATACGCCCGTCACTACTCTTGATGAACTGTAGTATCGTGTTGAAGCTGCATGGGCAGCTATACCTGTACACGCCATCCAAGCTCTGTTTGACTGTTTGATTCAATGCCCAGGCGCATCAAAGCCGTTATTACGGCTAGAGATGGTTGTTATGGATACTGATTTCTCAGGACCTATGCACCCAAATTGCGTGAAAATGTAATCACATGTCAGTGTAATATATTTGTCCAATGAATACCCGTTTATCATCTGCATTTCTTTTTGGTGTAGCAATTTTAATGGCCAATATACAACTTCAGTTCATCTTTTTCCAGTACTCCTTCATCTTTTCGCCATGTTGTCTTTTCCTTTCATCTCTCCATGTAGTTCCCGATTCCGTATTTCTTCACCATTGAAAGCCTTTCAATTCTTATTTTTTACTGTTTATTATTACTATTACTATTATTTGTTTTTCATTTTCATTAACATACTTTTTGTATATTTATATATTGAATATGTATTCAAGCACTCGCTCACACACACACACACACACACACACACACACACACACACACACAGAGATAGAACTTACATCAGTACACATATAATCAAAGAAAAAAACAGTTGAAAGCAGAACTTGAGAATGTTGGCAACACTTACAGAAACCAATGACCCTCCGGACAGATAAAATGGAAGTTACAGTGCTCTATTTCTAAGAGCGTGGCCACATGCAAAACTGTAAACTTTCCATCACTTTGTCGCGTGAAAAAAAGCTGTTTGGCTTACAGGTAATGAATTAGACACCGATCTGTATGTACTTTTCCATTTTATTATAAAAACTTCCGTGAACTGTTTTAAATGTATAACTTACATGTACAAACGATAACTTATACGTAGAAACGAAAAAATCTTGTAATATTTCAGGATACTCACTGAAGATGCCTTGATAACGCGAAACGCGTCAGAGTAAAGAATTTAAATAAAAAAGAAGTTCATGTGAAGCGTACAAAAGGCATTTTTCTTTTTAACTACTGCAATTTATCAACTGTTATTATTTATTCTGTCTCTCCCTTGTGGGTATGTTGTGGTCATTCTCATCTTCCAAGATGATGCCAGCCGTGTTCACAGGGCTGCGATCATGTATTCATGATCTATCAAACACTCACACACCCTTTAACATCTTGACCGAATAGCTAAATTACCCGATCTTAACTGCACGGGAACTGTGAACGGGACTGCCAGGAACGGCAGATCGAACACAGCAATCAACTTCCCTGCCATTTGGTAGTTCTATGGGACACAGTAAACAGCGAGTGTCTTCAAATTGTTGTAGCGTACCTGAAGAAAGTTATGGGCTTTCTTCTTCACTAAACTGAAGACATTATCAAAGCTAGAAGCGGTGATACACTGTAACAGCGTTATGGCACCTAGGGGTGGGTGGGTGACAAATGTTTTGTTAGGTGTGCTTATAAACGTATATAAAAAAAGCAAGCTGTAGATAGTAAAGGTTAGGAGAGTAGTGACGTTTAGCGACCCTTCTCTTCATTGCATGTACTCGCATACACACGCTAGAACGATTCCGTTCTTCTCTGACGTAGATGGTTCGTGTGCTTCGGTTGTTGCAAGCTTTTCTCAGGCAAGTAGCAGAGTAGTAGTGTTGCCTTATATCGATATTTGTTGTGATCGGTCAGATGAGGTTGTCAAACTCGCAGCCCCCTTTGCGCTGCAGAAGGTGAGCAGGTTAAATGGTTGAATTATAAATTTCTAGCGCTGGCTTCACCCGCTGCTTCATCTCACCTTCACGAAGAATATAGAAACACTTAAAAAGAAAGCAACGAAACACAGAAGAATTGACTGGGACGGAATAGGTAGATGTGATTGGATGATTTAATCAAATGAAAGAGCTTCACAAGTTTGCCAAGTCAGAATCGCATTTGTCCACCTCTCGCCCTTATTTGATAGAGTTGGGTGTCTTCCTGACGGATATCGTGCCATATTCTTTCCACCTGGAGCACTAGATCGTCAAGAACCCGAGATGGTTGGAGGACAAAGTCCATAATGCTTCAGGCGTTCTCAAATGGGGAGAGATCTGGCGCCCTTGGTGGCCAAAGTATGATTAAGCTATCACGTAGACAAGCAGTAAAAACAACTGCCTTGTGGGGCTGGGATTATCTTGCTGAAATGTAAACCCAGGATGGCTTTCAACTCACTCCGCCCTTCCTTTTCTCTTTTTTCCTTCCTCTACCTCTCCCTATCTTCCTGCGTGTCTGTGTCCATTCTTTTTCTCTTGCTTCCTCACAAATTCGTTTCACGTGATCAGTCAATTCAATACCTCCTGATTAGTCACCCCCTCAATCTTTATTACCTTTAGAGTTCTTGTATAACGCCGTATTTCAAAAGCTTCTATTCTCTTCTCGTCTGGACTATTTATCTTCCACTTTCCACCTCAGTACAAGGATACACTCCACATAAATACCTCCAGAAAATAATATCTAACTCTTAAATTTAGGTTCGACGTTAAAATACTTAAATTTTTCTGGAAAGCCGGTCAAGGTGACCGAGCAGTTCTAGGTGCTTCAGTCCGGAACCGCGTGACTGCTACGGTCGCATGTTCGAATCCTGCCTCGGGCATGGATGTGTGTGATGTCCTTATGTTAGTTAGGTTTAAGTAATTCTAAGTTCTAGGGGACTGGTGACCTCAGATATTAAGTCCCATAGTGCTCAGAGCCATTTTTTTCTGGAAAGCCTTTCGTCCTATTACCAGTTTGCACTTAGTATCCCCTTTCGATGTTTTACCGTCATTTATTTTGACGATCAGCTGGTAAAATTTCTTATACTACTTACAGAGCCTCATTACTTAATGTAGTTCTTTCAGCACCTTTTGCGTTAGTTGGACTACGCTAAATTACTCTTGTTATAATTTTGTTTACAGTCATCTTGTACCCTTTTCTCATAACACCACCCGTCGCGAAACAGCTTATGTTGTAACTATAGCTTGGTAGTCCTAAATACATTGCGAAGCCTGTGATATTGCCTCTTTTTGCGTACTTACACACATGACACTACATCTACGTATGTTGAAGGCAAACTCCCGCTCTTGATAAGCCATCGTCAAATCTTCCTGCTAAAATAAAAAAAAAGGGATTATAAACGCGTGACCTTCTTTTCCACAATTGCGTTGTATGCAGTTAGAGTAAAGAAGCTATAAAAATTAACTTCCAAGTAATTTTGAACCAGCTTGGTACACGTGGAGGGCAACAACTTGACAATTATTTAGCAGTTTCGGCCACAATATAGTGTATAATAACCATCGTAAACCATACAAGAGGACAGATCGAAAAGGATAGGTATTTTTTTCTGCTCCGTAGACTAACAGTGTTGGCTCACTCTTGTTCTTAATGTTTGGTTGTGTTGATTCAGCAAAAATATCTCTGTTCTTAGGGATTTCAGAGCATTTCATTATGAGTCCTTCGTTGTAATTATACACCAAGGAATAAACTAGAATAGTGATTCATTTCCTGTACTCTCAAGGGAGAAAATCTGCGGAAATTATTTGCAGGGTGCAGCTACAACATGGTGATAGACGCTTTAGCGAACGAAAAATTTGTGAGTGTGTAAATCGCTTTGAAATAGAACGTATATCTGTCGAAAACGGACAGAGGTATAGAAACAGTTCAGCGGATGATTCCCGATGGTTGCCAGAACTGTTTATATTCTGCACGAATTTAACACTCTGTACAGTTCAGCATTTGCAATCGTTCACGAATCTCTAAACTTTTGCAAAGTTTGTGCTTCTTGGGTACCATGTCAGCTAGCAGACAAACAAAAGCAGGAATAAGAAGACTTTCTTAGTCACATGGTAAAAGTTGATGAGACATGGGTCCATCACTACGGGCCACATAGCAAGTGGTAGAACATGATACGTAATCATCCATCATCCTATAGCAGAGACGTCGAAAGAGAAAGTGCTGCAACATTTTTTAAAATTTCTTATTGTTTCTGTGGTGACAATGTTGTGGGATATGGAAAATCCATTGCTGATTTCTTGTATTTCTAAAGATCGAACAGTGATTACAGTGAGCTACTGGGAGATCTGAAACCAAAGAACAAAAGGAAGAGCAAAGAGCCGGCCGCGGTGTCCGTGCGGTTCTAGGCGCTTCAGTCCGGAATCGCGTAACTGCTACGGTCGCAGGTTCGATTCCTGCCTCGGGCATGGATGTGTGTGATGTCCTTAGGTTAGTTAGGTTTACGTAGTTCTAAGTTCTAGGGGACTGATGACCTAAGATGTTAAGTCCCATAGTCCATAGTGCTCAGAGCCATTTGAGGTTTTTTTTAAGAGCAGTGAACTAATGTGCACCCTTGTATATCGGGGAAACAATCCTTGTATTCAGAAACTTGGTTTCTAGCTGCTGGGACACACATGGTACTAGCGTGACCTACCTCCAAATAATTTTCACCAGCCTGGCCCTGTGAAGCAGCACTTTCGTTCACCCAGGGTTTCGTCGGATGACGAGGTTGTGCAGGAAGTACAGGAGTTACAGCGCACGATGTCACAAACCCTGTTCGAGTACAGAAATGAGAAGCTTCCCGGGAGATGAACAAAGTACGTAGAGGCAGAGAGAGGTTACGTAGAGAAATTATGCCACTTCCAATGTTGTTTTCCCAATGAAAAGTTTCTTCTTGAAAAGATACCATGACTCATTGACTTTTACTTTCAGTAAAGATTCTCCTACCCGAAAGTTGGAGCGAAAATCACTGTTGGTGGTCAAAAGCTTTGCCTTCTTCTGACTTGAGAGCTGCCTTACCCCGCTGTCTTGTGGGGGCGTAAGGTTTAACGTGAACTCCCAACTACTATGTAACTACGCCAATCATAACATCATATGACTGAAGAACAAGCGCTGTGAAGGAAGGAGACCACGATACATAAATCCTGGAAGTCGGCAAGTGCAAGAATTGTTTACATGAGGACTTTACAAAACTCTTTGTCGCCTTTAAGTTACCAATGACTCATGATTCTGCAGGTGGCTCTCTCACACACAGGAATGCCTCGTCGCTGAACATTCTGCAGCACTTCCGATATTTCCCTATCGGTTTTCCACGCCCCGTTCTATTTTCGTATGTGCGCAGGTACATGGTCGGATGACTAAGTAATTAGTTGCTAATGATTAATTAAATGCTGCTAATACAAATTGGCCAGTTTAATTACAATTTTCGGCAAATTTGCGACGTAAAATAAAATGCAGAGGTTAAATAAAGAGCTTCATTCTGCGTCAGTATACCCGCAGAAAACACTATCGCTTATTTAACGTACATGTTTCTCTCTGTCTTTTTCGATTGCATTGTTCATATCCAGCGAGAGAGGGGGTGCAGAAGCTGAGGAACACGGTAAAAAGAGCGTTTATACACAAACAAATACACACAAACGCGCGCGCTTATTTCAATGTAAGTGAATCGTTAGTAAATCGTTACACAATTGTAATACAGATTGCTGCTGTGGTAGATTATCGATGCATTTATTGTGATGGATCCACTTCTGTTAAACTGCCATCTTCAGACCATCTGTGAAAGTCACGTTTTATTTTGTTATAATGTTGGTTAATCATACACTACTGGCCATTAAAATTGCTCCACCAAGAAGAAATGCAGATGATAAACGAGTATTCATTGGACAAATATATTATACTAGAACTAACGTGTGATTACATTTTCACGCAATTTGGGTGCATGGTGCATGGGGGCTTAATTAAATAAAAATGCAAATAATTTTTAAATTTTCGTCGCTGTCTGTCCGGTTACGCAGTCTCGTAACCGGTTGGCCCTGACTAGTATTACTCCGCAATTTGACTGCATAGAATAACAACAAAGAACGAAAGAAAACTTCCGTTAACGCAATTAATTAATTAAGTCCCCAGCAACTATGAAAGCTACGAAACAACAAGGCACAAGTGTCGATGTTCTGTGTGTGGAACTGTGATTCAACGTACACATCTGGCACGGTTCTTCCTCAATAAGACCAGATATTATAAACACCATTTATACTGAAGTAATTAAAAAAACCAGAAATACTATAATTGCACATAGAAACCAGAAATACAGTCTAATACAAGAACACGAGCCAGATGCTTTGTTGACTGAACCTGCGACCAAGAGGCATTATTGTTTAAGACATTGAAATAATAAAAAAAAGGAATTTTTTACCTTCATATATATTGACAAAATGCACACTCTGATCATTACAGCATCCCCAATCCAACAATATCTGGTGTCTAGCCCATCAAAACAATATGACAACATCTGAACAAGAACTCTCCACCACGACTTCTCGACAAGAACTCTCCACTACCACATCTCAACAAGCACAGCCAGTGGAGCCGGCGGAATAATACTCTTTGACGCAATCTCTGGCGCTGCAGCTCAGTGTAGCCACCTTTCATATGCCGCTCCTCCACGGGCCAGAATTTGGTGGTATTTTTGCCAGCATTGGTGGGGAAAATACCACCAAATTCGTCCAGAAAAAAAAACACAAACAAAAATAAAAGATAATATTAATAATTAAATATCACATAACTAGCTAAAATTTTGGCTTTGCACTGACCCTTCAATAACCTAATATATAAAATACACTAAGGAATACAAATACTTGCATACTTGTGATTTTACATAATAGTTTACACAAGTATCATGTGGTTAAACCATTCAATCAATGGCGTCAGCAATGACGAATATGTACCGGTAAGAGTCTCGTAACATTTCATAAACAGTAAACACACAAAAAATTAGTTTATACAAATATTCACATAAAATGCTTTCCATAGTTCAAATAAACAAGTAGTTGACAGTTCCAGCAGTAGCACCCAGCAATGTTAAACAGGTGCAGACAGCAAGAAGTAACATCATTTCAGTAGAAACAGTTCTAACAGTGGCACCCAGTAATGTTGAACAGGTGCAGACACCAACAAGTGACATTATCTCAGTAGAAGCAGTTCCATCAGTGGCACCCAGCAATGTTAATCAGGTGCAGACAGCAACAAGTCACATTATTTCAGTAGAAGCAGTTCCATCAGTGGCACCCAGCAATGTTAAACAAGTGCAAGCACGAACAACAGTTTGAATGCACACACAATTGCTTTTACAAAATTATTATCAATGCTCTTACACTAAACATACAAATTATAATAAACACACAAATTATACCAGATAATTGTCATATTAACTATTACAAACACACAAATATCAGTAAACCTATAATATTTATGGGTGTCAGTGCAAGCCACAACAAACAAGTAAAATAATATTTAGGAGGTAGGTCGGTACCAAATATTTGGGATTAGGAAAGGAAAACACACAAAACACACTCACTCATCTTTCATCCACATTAAGTGCTACTGTGTAATTGAATAGTGTTAACTGTGTAAATGCAATTCTGTCCAAAATTTTATATTCAACTTGTGTATCAAGTAGTAGTGGCAGCAATGTATAACAGTCAATAATAGTTAGTCAACGTCGTAGTCATCATGTCAAGACCAATGTTTGCCAAGCCAAATCAAAATGTACGTTTTCTGAACAACTGTCAGTGTGCCAAGATATGCAAATGCTTCCTCTCTCCAAAAAAAATATATATACTGCTTATTGATTTAACAAAGTGTGTGTGTAGACAATCTTCTTTCCACTTGAGTGTTCTAGTCTGCTATCTTAATCCTCCTTGTTCCATATAAACCAACAAAAAAATATGCTCCTCACTTACTTTACCTCTTATCCACCAAAACTCCAATGATCATCATCATCACATAATGTTAGTACTTCAATAATACCTCTTACGTCGATACATATAAACCTTATCATCAATATCATTTACCCTACCTCTTGTCCACCAAAACTCCAATAATCATCAACTTCACACAATCTCAATACCTCAATAATACTTCTTCAATACGTCGATACATATAAACCTTATTACTAATATCATTTCACTTCCATATCAACTCTTTCCTCTAGTCAGTCTCCTTGAACAAGTACAGATAAAATCCTAGTGCAAACTTCAATTCATCATCCCATACAATCCGAAGACACAATGTCCACACACAACCTCTGTGTAATCCATCTGGCCCAAATCTTCTACTCATTATGAATCATAAAATACATTTTGGTTACCTTGTCCATCATAAAATAAAAGAAATGCATACATGACCTCTAACAGCCTTTAGATCGAATAACTTTCAGTAAGTAGGTGCGAGTACGTAGTATGAAAGATCACATAAGACTTTGAGTGAATAAATCGTAATATTTCACAGTGTGTATACCACTTCAAGAATCATGGCAAAACAGAAGCAAACATGTGGAGTATTTCTTGTGTCAAGTGTCACTTGCTATTTCAATTGCTCACGAAGAATGCAGTGTAATAACTGTCAATGGTCTAAACCTAGTGTTGGTATGTCATGTCGTTAGCTTCCTTTCTACTACCACAAATTTATACAGCTTCCATAAAACCTCCAGCTCATGTGACTTCAATGAAGTTTCTTGTACTAATGTCGTTCGTAGCATTATAGTAGTTCATTTTCTTATCTTAAAAATATAAGGCACTGAGCGTAAGCAAAACATGCAACAGCGAGTAAATATACCAGTGGAGAACAAAATGTCAACAAGTGGATACAGCACAATTCCTACAACGAAGCTCTGCCAAGCGAACAATCTATAATTAATACCATAGTGTGACCTAAACTCCATGTTCGCACACCGCATATCAGCATTTCTATATACCAAATTAAAGAGTAGTTATGACAACAAACAGAAATGTATAAATATGCAATCCATACGCAAAGCAGCAAATATGTATCTTACATAATAAACAGGTCATTAGCATTATGTCAGCATAAGCAAATAAATGTTCATATGTAATCTTAGTAAGTAAACATGAAGGCGCAAGCAGATAAATCACAAAGTACAACTTACATACATAACCATATCAGCATAACTAATCAGGTGACAATTATAATTTAAATAATTAAGCACAGCAGACACATAATAAAAAAATATGACGTCATTGAAAAAGCATAGCAGCCAAGCGATGCATAATATACATAAGGAACAACCCTGTTCATTAATCAATCATTGTCAAAATCAGTTAATGTACGCAAGCACGTCGCTTCACAAGTAAATTCATAGAACATAAAATTTAGCACAAAGTATAAATCACGTAATCGCGAGCAGCAAATTACGTCTAAAGTACGTACCTAAGAGGAAATATGTTACCTGAAAGATAAACTCAATTAATAGTTACCTTTTTTGTTTATTACTTTCTTCTTCGAAATTACATTCTTCCTGAAATTTTCTCGATAGCAAGTCCTCTTAACGTCGGACACACACAGAATTTACCTGAAGTTCTTAAATATTTTATACAACCGTATCCTGAAAAATACTGAACGTTAATAACATAATTTATCAAGTCAGTATAGCTTTATACTGAATTTATTCGGAGAAATTTGTATTTGTTTACGGCTGTCAGTGCATTCGCACTGAGCGCTCTATCAGCTGTAGGTACGTGTGACGTAGGAAGTAATTGTTTGCGGTCAACGACTGCCTTGTGCGGCGCGCAGACTTGACTGTTGCTTTGAGTATGTGCCGCCGCCGGAACACGGCGCGGTATCCTTGTATTCTCTGCATGTTTACATGTAACTGTTAGTCTCTCAAAAGTATCTCATTCCACAAAAATTTTAACGTTCGATATATGATGTATTCCCTTAGAGCGCCGAGATTTAAGAGTTTCTACTTCGACAGTGTTATCATGAATAATTTTGCGAACTCTATATTGACCGTTATAAAGCAGAAAAAATTTGCGACACAAGCCTTTTCCTTTGTGAGACAAACGATGAGACTCAATTATCACCTTTTGACCAACTGACAAGATGTTTAAACGACCAGGTTGTTTAGCTGATTTCTCTCTTCTAGCAGTCGCAGATGCAATATTTTGCAGAGCCAGATTCACAACTTCAGAATGCCGCAGTTTCCGTGTAGGCGGAAAAGGAACGATTTCAGAAATGCGATTTGTCGGTGCTTTATTTTTTAATATCAATATAGGCGGTAAAGAAGTTGAATCATTAGGGAGTTCATTCAGAATGTTTTGAAAAATATGAAGATACTGTTCCCACGTTCTGTGATTCTGATGACAATAAAGACGACAAAATTTATTGATTTCCTTCATCCATCTCTCTGAAGCGTTAGACTGAGGGTGAAAAAGTGAAATGAAAATTGGTTTAATTTTATGACGCCATAGAGTACGAAGCCAAATTTTAGAGCGAAACTGTGATCCATTATCTGATATAACCTTATCAACATGACCCACTTCTTTAAGAAAATGTTTGATGAAAGCATTAGATACTGAACGAGCTGTTGCTCTGCGTAAAGGTGTAAAACACACATATTTTGATGTCAGTTCCACTGCTACCAAAACGTACGCAAAGCCATTAGTAGAACGAACTACTGGACCGAACAAATCGACTGCAGCCACCTCCTTTAATTTCGCTGGAATGATAGGAAATAACGGTGCTCTGTGAGAAATTGTTGGCGGCTTAGCCTTTTGACATAATTTGCATTTGGCAAGAACAGATCGAATACGTTTTTCCATATTACTGAAGTAGCAATTTTCTCGTAATTTATGAAAGCATTTTCTGGGACCAAAGTGTGCATAACTGAAATGTGTGTACCAAATCAATTTATTAACCCACTCATCAGGAATGTAAACTAACCAAACAGAGTTGTCGACCGATTTTCGTTTAAAAAGAATATCATTACGAACTAAATAATACTGTCTAATCGCTACGCTTTCCTTTCTCCTCCACTTCTCCTTAATGTCCATCCAGATTGGATCCTTATTTTGCTCCTTAGCGATGTCCTCGAGCGAAGACGAAATAAAATTCTCAAACGCAACACCTTGAATATATGTGAAACAATAATTGTTTTCTTTGCAGTCCTCCTCAGCACTTTGTTTCAAACCCATAGGTGCACGTGATAAATCATCAGCAATAATATTTGAAGAACCCTGTATGTAAACAATACTAAAGTCAAATTCCTGTAGATACAACGCCCATCGTGACAATCTTCCATGAGTTAATTTTGTTGACATAAGAAATTCCAAAGCTCGATGATTGGCGTAAACCTTAGTATGTCTGCCATACAAAAAGATGCGAAATTTTGTGAAAGCCCATACAACAGCTAAAGCTTCAAGTTCCGTAATCGAATAATTCTTTTCTGATTTAGAGAGAACACGACTTCCAAATGCAATAGTTTTCTGTACTACAACGCCGTCTTCTTCTATCTCTTGAAATAAGTGTGCACCTAAGCCTTTGTATGATGAGTCCGTCGCCAAACAAAAATCTTTAGATAAATCCGGGTGTGAAAGAAGTGGAGCAGCAACTAAAGCATCACGAAGTTGTTCAAATTCTGATTGAGCTTCCTCATCCCAACATAAATTAGAATTCTTTCCGGATAGTTCACATAAACGAGGTGTGGCCAAATTGTCCAATCTAACGAAGCGTCTAATAAAATTACAGACACCAAGGAATCTACGAACATCACGTTTTGTAGTAGGAACAGCATAATTACGAATAGCGTCTAGTTTCTCTGGATCAGGAAGAATACCTTCTGTAGAAATAATATGACCAAGAAATTTCACCTGAGAACGACCAAATTCAGATTTTTCCAAGTTCACTGTAATGCCAACTCTTGCGAAAATACGTAATAATGAATCCAAAATTTTGTTATGTTCACTCCAAGAACGTTTAGCAATAACAGTATCGTCAACATATGAAGTAATATTGTCCCGAAGATAAACAGGTAAAATTTCGTTTAAACTACGAATGAATGCTGCTGAAGATACAGTAAGCCCAAATGGTAATTTCCAAAATCACTTTTGGGTAAAATAGTCATATCCGGTTATTCTCTACCGACTCTCTAGATAGATTGATAGTCGAAGAGTTGTTTTGATAGATACAAAGAATAGTAGAAGAGTAGGCAGCGGTGCAGAAAACTAAAAAAGGAAATAGCACCACTACAGCTCGGGGCCCTGTGCACGCTACGGCACATATTCACTTAGTGTAGTGAATCCCCTGAGGACCTAAAAAGCCGCTCATAAATCCCAGTTTGTGACTTAGTGGCCAATTTGGTGGAAGTGCGTACATAAATTGATCTAACCATGAACAAGGACGTATGTCGTTCTTAGGATTGCGAAAGATCTTAAATTTCCGAACAGTTAGGAAGTGTTTATAGTCAAAGTTTTCGCCTCGTGGCGACAAAGACCTATTGCGTCTGTCCCAGTCCCAATGTCGATTATTGTCAAGTTCGCGCGCCTGGCGCTCTCTTGTTGCATCTCGTAAATGAAATAAATTACTTTCTTCAAACCCCTCTGTTATCTGTGATTCTAAATTTCTTCTGCTGTCTTTTCCTACGATTTCGCCTTCTATTTGTTTGACTTGCTTTCGTAATGCCTCAAATTCCCTTTTAACGCGTTCATTAAATTTTCCCTGATTTTCAACATGCTTATTTATGTTCTGGTACTCTTCGGTTTCTGCAAATGGTAATGGAGCTGTATCATCCGAATCTCTGTCCCCATTTAAACTAAGACTTGTCAATTTATCTGAAATCTCCTCAACTCTTTCTGATATGTCACCTATTCTTTCTTTCTGTTTATTTACGTCTTCCGTAAGTGTCGCGACTCGGGATTCAGTATTGACACATTTAGTAGTTAATTGTTCATACTGCTGTGTTAAGTTACTTATTCTGTCATTTGGTACGGATTCCTCGATTCTCTCAAATATTTCTTCCTTATCGTGTGCACGTTGTAAATTTAACTCTGAAAATTTTTGAACTATCACGCGATCTCTTTCTTCCTGTTCTCTATCCTGTTCCTTTTGTCTAATTTCTATTGAAATTAATCTATTATTGTGAGAATTCAATATCGGTTGTACTTCTTCTCTAATTTCTTTCTTTAATTCATCTTTCATGTTTTTGAAACATGTCCCTTTTCGTGAGTCTAACCGTGTTTCCATTGTTTCCATCTCTGTTTTAATTGTTCCTATTCGTGATCCCAGTGTTTTTAATTCAGATCCCAACTGTGATCCCAGTGAGTCTAACCGTTTTTCCATTGTTCCCATATCAGTTTCTAACCGTGTTGCCAATGTTCCCATATCTGTTGTAATTGTTCCTATTTGTGATCCCAAATTTAATATTGCACCCATCAACTGCTCCATATTAACTGGTGCACAATTCTTTTCGCTCCTAACATTTCCCGTAAAACTAACTTCCTTCGGCATAGCCGTAAAGCTATCTGTGTTCGATACTATTCCAGAATCTTCTGTCGTTAATCTCATATTCTGAAAATTTTTTGATTGTGAAAAATTTTGAACTGGTTCCGGACTATTTTCCCGACTCACTAAATTGCTTTCTACTTCATCGTTCATCATACTATTCTCCTGTGTTGGCGAGTTCGCCATGTTAACAATTTCGTCATTCTCACTATTCATCATTTTTGCCTTTTTCATCGATCGCGTAATCATTTACAAAACATACAAAACTCGTCACTATACGAAAAATAAACACAATATGACACTTTATCACCAACAACATCATTTACACGAAATGCCTCCCTCAAACACGACTAACGAACAACTGAAATCTTCATAATTGCACAAAACTGCCAAACCCGTATACAAGGCAACAAAAATTAAATTCTGCAAAAAACACCATTAGAAGAATGACAATTACCAAATCTACACATGCAATATAGACTACAATCACCAAACTACAAATTACTTCAACTATACTACTGTCCGCTATTTTTACAATCAGAAGAATTCCAAGGGACGATCCGAAGCAGCGGTCGCCACGTGCATGGGGGCTTAATGATATATATAATGCAAATATTTTTAATTTTTCGCCGCTGTCTGTCCGGTTACGCAGTCTCGTAACCGGTTGGCCCTGATTAGTATTTGTACGCAATCTGACTGCATAGAACAACAACAAAGAATGAAACGAAATTTCCGTTAACACAATTAATTAAGTCCCCAGCAACTATGAAAGCTACGAAACAACAAAGCACAAGTGTCGCTGTTCTGTGTGTGGAACTGTGATTCAACGTACACATCTGGCACGGTTCTTCCTCAATACGACAAGATATTTTAAATACCATTTACACTGAAGTAATTTAAAAAAACCAGAAATACTATAATTGCACATAGAAACCAGAAATACAGTCTAATACAAGAACACGAGCCAGATGCTTTGTTCAAAAATGGTTCAAATGGCTCTGAGCACTATGGGACTTAACAGCTATGGTCATCAGTCCCCTAGAACTTAGAACTACTTAAACCTAACTAACCTAAGGACGTCACACAACACCCAGCCATCACGAGGCAGAGAAAATCCCTGACCCCGCCGGGAATCGAACCCGGGAACCCGGGCCAGATGCTTTGTTGACTGAACCTGCGACCAAGAGGCATTATTGTTTAAGACATTGAAATAATAAAAAAAAGGAATTTTTTACCTTCATATATATTGACAAAAAGCACACTCTGATCATTACAGCATCCCCAATCCAACAATATCTGGTGTGTAGCCCATCAAAACAATATGACAACATCTGAACAAGAACTCTCCACCACGACTTCTCGACAAGAACTCTCCACTACCACATCTCAACAAGCACAGCCAGTGGAGGCGGCGGAATAATACTCTTTGGCGCAATCTCTGGCGCTGTGGCTCAGTGTAGCCACTTTTCAATGGATCCTGAGAAAACAGTACCCAGAACAACCACCTCTGGCCGTAATAACGGCCATGATACGCCTCGACATTGAGTCAAACGGAGCTTTAATGGCGTGTATAGGTACAGTTGCCTATGCAACTTCAACACGATACCACAGTTCATCAAGAGTAGTGACTGGCGTATTGTGACGAGCCAGTTGCTCGGCCACTATTGACCAGACGTTTTCAATTGATGAGAGATCTGGAGAATATGCTGGCCAGGGCAGCAGTCGGACATTTTCTGTATCCAGAAAGGCCCGTACAGGACCTGCAACACGCCGTCGTGCATTATTCTGCTGAAATGTAGGGTTTCACAGGGATAGAATGAACGGTAGAGCCACGGGTCGTATCACATCTGAAATGTAACGTCCACTGTTCAAAGTGCCGTCAATGCGAACAAGAGGTGACCGAGACGTGTAACCAATGGCACCCCATACCTTCACACCGCGTGATACGCCAGTATGGCGATGACAAATACACGCTTCCAATGTGCGTTCACCGCGATGTCGCCAAACACGGTTGCGACTATCATGATGCTGTAAGCAGAACCTGGATTCATCAGAAAAAATGACGTTTTGCCATTCGTGCACCTAGGTTCGACGTTGAGTACACCATCGGAGGCGCTCCTGTCTGTGATGCAGCGTCAAGGGTAACCGCAGCCATGGTCTCCGAGCTGACAGTCCATGCTGCTGCAAACATCGTCGAACTTTTCGTGCAGATGGTTGTCGTCTTGCAAACGTCCCCATCTGTTGACTCAGGGATCGAGACGTGACTGCACGATCCGTTACAGCCAAGCGGGTAAGATGCCTGTCATCTCGACTGCTAGTGATATGAGGCCGTTGAGATCCAGCACGGCGTTCCGTATTACCTTCCTGAACCCACCGATGATATATTCTGCTAACAGTCATTGGATCTCGACCAACGCGAGCAGCAATGTCGCGATACGATAAAGCGCAATCTCGATAGGCTACAATCCGACCATTATCAAAGTCGGAAAAGTAATGGTACGCATTTCTCCTCCTAAAATGACTATTTAAATAAAACCCATAAAATACAGACTTACATAAAATGTACAACATGCTTTACATTACACATATACCACCTCGCAAGATGACAGGCAAGATAAAAACATATTTCAACAATTCTGCCTTTAAGCAATAAATTCGTTAACACCGAATCCGACATACATGACAGAGGCAGGTATTAACGTATGGCAGATTGACGGGGGGTGGGGGTTTACTAAACAAACCGAACCGCAGATTGCTGTAAACCTCCCCAGTTTCACAAGGGAAAAACGGACCACCCAATTCACAAATAACCACCTTCCCGCGGGTGGGCAAACGGAGAAGAATGGTGGGACGACCCCAAAACAAAGCGGCTGGTGACCTCACCAAGAAAACAAGTAGAATTTAACAAGTAAATGAAACAACATATCTCCAATCCCTTAACTTCTAATAAACTGCGTTTTCTGGCGAAGACCTGGCGTAGCACCCCCAACGCTCTACCGAACCGTCCGCTGCCAGCCACTTGCCGGCCGGTGTGGCCGTGCGGTTAAAGGCGCTTCAGTCTGGAACCGCGTGACCGCTACGGTCGCAGGTTCGAATCCTGCCTCGGGCATGGATGTGTGTGATGTCCTTAGGTTAGTTAGGTTTAATTAGTTCTAAGTTCTAGGTGACTGATGACCTCAGAAGTTAAGTCGCATAGTGCTCAGAGCAATTTTGCCAGCCACTTCAACGGACGCAGGAAGGTGCGTCGATCTCCCGTCTCACGGCGTCGCAGCTCGCCCCGGCCAGCCCAATGTCGTGGTTTCACTCCTGTTGCTCTCGTGTCAACCGCGAAGCTACTATGCCTCGCTATACGGCGCGGCCCACTGGAATCACGTGGGGACCTCACATGTGCCGACGCTCAAGGCGGACAAGTCATCTCATGTCTCAGTGCGCGACCGACCAACCGACCGATCCAACCGTCAATGATCATTGCCGAAGCAACTCGAGCAGACTGGCGTCCTAACGCGCAGACTCAGATGCAGGAACTTACAAGGGAACCTCCCCATCGCACCCCCCTCAGATTTAGTTATAAGTTGGCACAGTGGATAGGCCTTGAAAAACTGAACACAGATCAATCGAGAAAACAGGAAGAAGTTGTGTGGAAGTATGAAAAAAATAAGGAAAATATACAAACTGAGTAGTCTATGCATATGCTATGCAACATCAAGTACAGTCTGAGCTCACGAGCGTCGTGGTCCTGTGGTTAGCGCGAGCATTTGCAGTACGTGAGGTCGTTGGTTCAAGTCTTCCCTCGAGTGAGAATTTTTAATTTTTTATTTTCAGACAATTATTATCTGTCCGTCTGATGCGATCACTTTTTTGGGAGTGATTATCACATCCACAAGAAAACCTAAATCGGGCAAGAATCTTTTTTACCCATTCGCCAAGTGTACAAGTTAGGCGGGTCGACAACATATGCTGTCACCAGTGTCGTATAGAATATATCAGACGTGTTTTCCTGTGGAGGAACCGGTTGACCTATGCCTTGCGATCAAACTTTTTCGGTTCCCATTGGATAGGCATGTCCTTTCGTCTACTAATCGCACGGTTTAGCGGTGCGGTCGCAAAACACAGACACTAAACTTATTACAGAGAACAGAGACGTCAATGAACGAACGGACAGATAACAATTGTCTCATCATCATCATCATCATCATCATTTAAGACTGATTATGCCTTTCAGCGTTCAGTCTGAAGCATAGCCCCCCTTATAAAATTCCTCCATGATCCCCTATTCAGTGCTAACATTGGTGCCTCTTCTGATGTTAAACCTATTACTTCAAAATCATTCTTAACCGAATCCAGGTACCTTCTCCTTGGTCTGCCCCGACTTCTCCTACCCTCTACTGCTGAACCCATTAGTCTCTTGGGTAACCTTGCTTCTCCCATGCGTGTAACATGACCCCACCATCTAAGCCTGTTCGCCCTGACTGCTACATCTATAGAGTTCATTCCCAGTTTTTCTTTGATTTCCTCATTGTGGACACCCTCCTGCCATTGTTCCCATCTACTAGTACCTGCAATCATCCTAGCTACTTTCATATCCGTAACCTCAACCTTATTGATAAGGTAACCTGAATCCACCCAGCTTTCGCTCCCATACAACAAAGTTGGTCGAAAGATTGCACGGTGCACAGATAACTTAGTCTTGGTACTGACTTCCTTCTTGCAGAAGAGAGTAGATCGTAGCTGAGCGCTCACTGCATTAGTCTTGCTACACCTCGCTTCCAGTTCTTTCACTATGTTGCCATCCTGTGAGAATATGCATCCTAAGTCTGTTCTAACTTTGTTCCTCCTATTTGGCACTCAATCCGTTTATATTTCTTTCCCACTGACATTACTTTCGTTTTGGAGATGCTAATCTTAAAACGTCCAGCCCCATCTTACTTGCAGCCTCTGCCAGCTCTACCTTCTTCCAAGAGTAGCCCCCACTGATATTAATAGCTCCCCATCTCATTACCATTTGTTTGCCAAGTCGTATCTTAGGAGTCCCTGGTTTGTCAGTTAGAGGTGGGACTCCGTCACCTCCAAAGGTCCGAGGCATTTTGCTCTGATTGTTGCCAGCATCATATTTAAAGTAACAGGGAAGCAGGTTGCTAACCTTACTTGCCCCGAGTCCCATTGGGTTTTACCCCTAACGGCTGAGGGACTAACCGGTGGATTGAAAATAAAAAATTAAAATTTTCACTCGAGGGAAGATTTTATCCAAGGACCTCTCGTACTGGAGTTGCTCACGCTAACCACGGGACCACGGCTCTCATGAACTCATATACTCCGAGATCTTGCATATCATATGCATAGACATCTCAGTTTGTGTATTTCGCTTATTTTTTTCATACTTCCACACAACTTCTTCCTGTTTTCTCGATTGATCTATGTTCAGTTTTTCAAGGCCTACCCACTGTGCCAACTTATAACTAAATCTGAGGGGGGTGCGATGGGAAGGTTCCCTTGTTAGCCCCGACCGGGTGACCACTAGCTAGGTTCTGTTACTGGCGGAGTGGCAAGACTCTCACTTTCGGGCTTAAAGTTTGATCCAAACAACAGACACACTCGCATTCCGACGACAGACAGACACTAACTGCCGCACAAATGCGAACGAGAGACAGACCAGCCACTGGTGACACGAGACTGACCTAGCCTCACTCCGACTGACCCCCTTAACGTACGGCAGACCGATAGACAGACACTGCCCGACACTGAGCCGGCTGACCAACTGCCTCCCACTGGCTGACTGACCCCTGGCGGAGCTCATAGCGCCTCTTAAATGCACGTGAACAGGCAACTTTTGCCCTTTCCCACCAGAGGGAGACACCAAAGCTGCGATTTCTACTGCGGCGCCACCGCCAGAAACGGAAGGCGATTGTTTTACACTGCGCGCTGCGACGCGCTCTTCAAAACAGTATATTTTACCACGGCTCACAGTGTCATGCTATTATTGCAAAGGTCACGCTAGGAGGTCTTGTAATACCCACCGTACTCGCCATACATGAGCGCTTGTGAATTCGACCTGTTCCTGAAGTCAAAGTAGCTCCTCCGAGTGTCTGACGTGGCATTTTTGCTTTACGCCGTTCTCGCCTAACATTCCATGGCTGATTAGCCTTCAACAATACCCGATAGCTAATATTTCCACACTGGTCTTTAACACACGTTCTACAGAAAGTCCAGTACCTCTCAGTGCAGTTGTCACATTAGGACCAATCAAAAAGAAGCCGGTGTCTGTAAAATTTAAGCTGGTGAAGAGATTGTAAATCCCATTGTCTACAGGACAAGGTGTGGTCCCTGTAACAGCGCCGAAGTTCCCAGCTTGCCGCCAGAGAACCGTGGCGACCAATCACTTGACGGCAGAGCGATCTCGTGCACGCCTCGACCGTGTACTGCATTCAGTTGTGTTTCCTGCAATTGGTTGTGCTACGCCTTGACCACTGCAAGAGATACACAGCGCTCTTCGTACATCATCGATGGATTCCCGTTCCTGCACACCGCCCACTATACGAAAATGCACTCCTTCCCTTTGATCTTCTATTGAAGCCTCCATTTCTCTGTTTTTAGCACTACTAAGTGCGGCAGACTGTCTACGCGTGTACTTGCTCGCTCTGTCGTCATGTGGGTGTGCGCCCATGTCCCTATAGTTGCAACTTTGACGCCTCATCTCCCAAACCTTCTTACATAAGCAATGGTATTACGATCCCTTCAACGTTTTTCATTTTCTACCCGCTACCTCGCTCCTTTTTGAACGATTGTCATACACTGAAGCGCCAGAGAAACTGGTACAGGCATGTGTATTCAAATACAGAGATAAATACAAATAGGCAGAATGTGGCACTGCGGTCGGCCTTACCTATGACACGTGTCTAGTGCAGTTGTTAGATCAGCTATTGCCGTTACAATGGCAGGTTATCAAGATTTAAGCGAGTTTGGACGTGGTGTTATAGACGGTGCACGAGCGATGGGACACATCATTTCCGAGGCAGCGATGAACATCAGGAATCCGGTAAAACATCAAATCTCCAACATCGCTGCGGCCGAAAAAAATATCTGGAAAGAACGGTGGCAACGTGACAGCAGTGCACCCCTTTCGCAAATTATTGCAAACTTCAGTGCTGGGTCATCAACAAGTGTCAGCGTTCGAACCAATCAACGGAAGATCATCGATATAGGCTTTCGGAGCCGCAGACAAACTCGTGTACCGTTGGTGACTGCACGACACAAAGCTTTACGCTTCGCCTGGGACCGTCAGCACCAACATTGGACTGTTGATGACTGGAAACATTTTACCTAGTCGGACGAGTCTCATTTCAAATTGTATCAAGCGGATAGACGTATACGGGTATGGAGACAGTCTCATGAATCCATAGACCCTGCATTTCAGCAGGGGACTGTTCAAGCTGTTGGAGGCTCTGTAATGGTGTGGGACCTGTTTACTCCGAGTGACATGGGACCCCTGATACGTCTAGATACAACTCTGGCAGGTGACACATAGGTAAGCATCCTGTCTGATCACCTGCATCCATTCACGTCCACTGTGCTTCCCGACGCACAATTGACATTCCAGCATGACAGTGCGACACCCCCACACGTCCAGAATTGCTACAAGGTTCCTGCAGAAACACTCTTCTGACCACCAAACTCCCGTGACATGAACATTATTGAGCATATCTGGGATGCCTTGCAACTTGCTGTTCAGGAGAGATCTCCACCCCTCGTGCTATTACGGATTTGTAGGCAGCCCTGCAGCATTCATGGTGTCAATTGCCTCCAGTACTACTTCAGATATTAGTGGAGTACATGCCACATCGTATTGCGGTACTTCTGCATGCTACACAATATTACGCAGGTGTACCAGTTTCTTTGGCTCACCAGTGTATCTACAATGAAGACATACCAAGAAACAGCTGTGGGATGGTAGTGCGACACGAAACTGAAATCACATGAAGTGGTAAAACACACCATCCAGTCACATCAACGTGACCACCTATCAAAAGCACAAGTAATCACCTTTTGCATCACGGACCGTTGAGAGACGTGCAAGAAGAGAGTCAGTGAAGTATCGACAAGGATGTGGAGCCTTTCCGTCTCCAGCGCCGCAGCCAGTTGCAGCTGCGTTTCCCGGCTGAAAATCCTAATCAAGGTGGTCCCACAGATTCTAGTTTGTGTTTAAATCCGCAGAGTTTGGTGATCAGGGGAGTACGGTTTAGTGCATCCTGGGCTGATCGAACCACACACGTACACTGTGAGCTGCGCGGCACGTTCCATTGCCTTGCTGGTACATGCCTTCGTGCCGACGAAAAACAGACTGCGCGTATGACCGGACGTGGTCCCCAAGGTTACATGCATACTTGTGTTGATCCATTGTGCCTTTCGGACTCAGGCCATACACGGCAACGGCCATCTCCCTGATTGAGCACTAAAAGTTATTCATCTGTATGGCTCTCAGCACTTTGGGACTTACCATCTGAGGTCATCAGTCCCCTAGAACTTAGAACTACTTACACATAACGAACCTAAGGACGTCACACACATCCATGCCCGAGGCAGAATTCGAACCTGCGACCGTAGCGGTCGCGAGGTTCCGTACTGAAGCGCCTGGAACCGCTCGGCCACCGCGGCCGGCTATTCATCTGAATCGTCCACTTATCGCCACTCAATGGATGTCCAATTGCGGTATTGGCGTGCGAACTCCAGCCTTCGATACCAATGAACAGCAATCAGCACGGGTTCACGAACCAGGCTGCAGAGGCTCGTATTCAGCAAGGCTCGCTAAACTGTCGTTAAGGAGATATTGCTGGTAGCCCCTTCATTCATATGGCCGGTCACTTGTTCAAGACTTGCAAGTCTGTTCGTCCGTACAAGCCTCTGCAGCCGTCGCTCACCCCTGTCATTTATTGCCCTTGGCACACAGTAAGCCGGCCGCTGCGGCCGAGCGGTTCTAGGCGCTACAGTCTGGAACCGTGCTGCTGCTACGGTCGCAGCTTCGAATCCTGCCTCGGGCATGGATGTGTGTGATGGCCTTAGGTTATTTACGTTTAAATAGTTCTAAGTCTTGGGGACTGATGAACTCAGATGTCAAGTCCCATAGTGCTCAGAGCCATTTGAACCGTTTGGTACACTTGGTGACGGCTTTGGACAGCGCCAATTTTCCATGCACGGTACATTTGAACCACGGTCGCACGAGAACAGCTTGCAAACTTAGCCGTTTCGTAAATGTTTCCACCCTTGGCCCGAGAACCTACGATCATGCTCTTGGACGGAGATAAATCGCTCCGTTTCTGCATTAGGGCGACAACTGCACTGTTTTTCCGGTCCCTGTGATACGCTCAATATGGCATCCAGTGGCTGTTGTGCCACCTGCCATCCGTGAATGGTTATTGCACGTAGACGTGAAACACGGGCGGAGGTCACATTAAAGTGACTGGACCATATGTAATTTTACACTCGAGGTTCGGGCTATGCTCATATAACATATATGGTGTTAAAACATTTTAATTATATATAAGACATCCAAAGAGCAGAAGTACCAGAATAACAAATGACGTGCTTTAGACATACGCTTACAGCAGACCAGCATGACGATATCTGATGAACAAACAACAGAAGGTATTTGAAAATTACCTAAAGGCGAAAATGTTCAATGGTGACATGGAGCTGTTCAAGTAATGGCGAATGTGGGCCCATATTCAAATCTCCCCAACTGTGACATAGTCGCGTATACAAACAGTGATCCAATACTGTCAAATGCTTCTTTATTCCAGTGTCTGATCACAATATCAATTCTTTAGACGATGACCGGTTTCAGTCCGTAATGACCATCCTCAGATCATTTTTACACCATGTCTTATGGCCGTATCACTTCAGGACATGGTGTAAAAAAGATCTGAGGATGGTCATTACGGACTGAAACCGGTCATCGTCTAAAGAATTGATATTGTGATCAGTGACTGGAATAAAAAAGCATTTGCCATATTCAAATGTCGTCATTGAATTCTGAGCGTATGAGGCCTGTCTAACATAACCTGAAAAATAGACTGAAGATTATTACCACCTCCATATTAACGTTAAGTGACCGCGTGTTGTTTATTAGCCGCAGAGAGCGTGCACAGTCCAGTATAACCATGCCGGCCGCAGAAGAATCGGCCGCGTCCCTGGACGTCTAGGTAGTTAGCATTTAGTAGGTATGGCAGTCGGCGCTTGGCCCATTAGCCCGTGGTAATCCCAGCTGGCGGTCAAGGCCCAGCTGCGGTGTTGACGGCGGTGACATTTCCTGCCAAATGTCAGCCCAGTCAGCTGAGCAGAGGCGGCTGTCAGCTCAGGTGCCGGGGGACATCCCGGACCCCGAGCCGCCACCGTCTGCCCATGGCCTGTCGTCACATGGGCTTTTCCGCTCTGTTGGCTGCATAAAATGTGGCCTGCGTGATGCGTACTTCGTGGGTAGATACACTACTGGCCATTAACATTGCTACACCATGAAGATGACGTGCTACAGACGCGAAATTTAACCGACAGCAATAAGAAGCTGTGATATGCAAATGATTAGCTTTTCAGAGCATTCACACAAGGTTGGCCCCGGTGGCGACACCTACACCGTGCTGACATGAAGAAAGTTTCCAACCGATTTCTCATACACAAACAGCAGTTGACCGGCGCTGACTGGTGAAACGTTGTTCTGATGCCTCGTGTAAGGAGAAGAAATGCGTACCATCATGTTTCCGACTTTGATTAAGGGTCGGGTTGTAGTCTATCGCTATTGCGGTTTATCGTATCGCGACATTGCCCCTTGCGTTGGTCGAGATCCAATGACTGTTAGTAGAATATGGAATCGGTGGGTTCAGGAGGGTAATACGGAACGCCGTACTGGATCCCAACGGCCTCGTATCACTAGCAGCCGAGATGACAGGCATCTTATCCGCATGGCTGTAACGGATCGTGCAGCTACGTCTCGATCCCTGAGTCAACAGATGGGGACGTTTGCAAGATAACAACCATCTGCACGAACAGTTCGATGACGTTTGCAGCAGCATGGACTATCAGCTCGGAGACCATGGCTGCGGTTACCCTTGACGCTGCATCACAGACAGGAGTGCCTGCGATGGTGTACTCAACGACGAACCTGGGTGCACGAATGGCAAAACGTCATTTTTTCGGATAAATCCAGGTTCTGTTTACAGCATCATGATGGTCGCATCCGTGTTTGGCGACATCGCGGTGAACGCACATTGGAAGCGTGTATTGGTCATCGCCATATTGGCGTATCACCTGGCGTGATGCTATGGGTTTCCATTGGTTACATGTCTCGGTCACCTCTTGTTCGCATTGACGGCACTTTGGACAGTGGACGTTACATTTCAGATGTGTTATGACCCGTGGCTCCACCATTCGATCCCTGCAAAACCCTACATTTCAGCGGGATAATGCACGAGCGCGTGTTGCAGGTCCTGTACGGGCCTTACTGGATACAGAAAATGTTCGACTGCTGCCCTGGTCAGCACATTCTCCAGATCTCTCACCAATGGAAAACGTCTGGTCAATGGTGGCCGTGCAGCTGGCTCGTCACAATACCCCAGTCACTACTCTTGATGAACTGTGGTATTGCGTTGAAGCTGCATGGGCAGCTGTACCTGTACACGCCATCCACGTCCTGTTTGACTCAATGCCCAGGCGTATCGAGGCCATTATTTCGGCCAGAGACGGTTGTTCTGGGTACTGATTTCTCAGGATCTATGCAGCTAAATTGCGTGAAAATGTAATCACATGTCAGTTCTAGTTTAATATATTTGTTCAATGAATAGCCGTTTATCATCTGCATTTCTTCTTGGTGTAGCAATTTTAATGGTCAGTAGTTTATGTACATATTGTTTAAAAAGTCTGAATTGATTTTAAGTACTTGTATTTATCGACAGACATATTCTACTCTGAAGCGCCTAAGAAACTGGTATAGGCATGCGTATACGAACACAGATACATGAAAACAGGCAGAACACAACGCTGCGGTTGGCAACGCCTATATAAGACCACAAGTGTCCGGCGCAGAAAATGTTGCTACAATGGCAGAGTATCAAGATTCAAGTGGGTTTGAACGTGGTTTTATAGTCAGCGCACAAGCGATGGGACACAGCATCTCCGAGGTAGCATGAAGTGGGGATTTTCCCGTACGAACATTTCACGAGTGTACTGTGCATATCAGGAATCCGGTAAAACATCAAATCTCCGACATCGCTGCCGCCGCAAAAAGATCCTGTAAGAACGGGACCAACGACGACTGGACAGAATCTTTCAACGTGACAGAATTGCAACGGTTCCGTAAATTGCTCCAGATTTCAATACTGGGCCATCAACAAGTGTAAGCATGCCAACCATTAACCGAAACATCATCGATATGGGCTTTCGGAGCAGAAGGCCCACTCGTGTGTCCTTGATGATTGCACGACACAAAACATTAAGTCTCGCCTGGACCCGTCAACACCGACAATGGACTGGTCGGACGAATCTCTTTTCAACTTGTATAGAGCGGATGGACCTGTACGGGCATGGAGACAACCTCATGAATTCATGGACCCTGCATGTCAGCAGCAGACTATTAAAGCTTGTGTTGCTCTGTAATGGTATGGGGCATGTTCAGTTCGAGTAACATCGGACCCCTCGTATGTCTAGATACGATTCTGGCAAATGACGCGTACGTAATCATCCTGTCTGATCACCTGTATCCATGCATGTCCATTGCGTATTCCGTCCGACTTGGGCAATTACAACAGGACAGTGTGACACCCCACACGTCCAGAATTGCTACACAGTGACTCCAGGAACTCTCTTCTAAGTTTAAACACTTCCGCTGGCCACCATACTCCCCAGATATGAACATTATAGAGCATATCTGGGATGCCTTGCAACGTGCTATTCAGAAGAGATCTCCACCTCCACCATACTCTTACGGATCTATGGACAGCCCTGCAGGATTCATCTTGTCAATTCCCTCCAGCGCTACTTCAGCCATTATTCGAATCCAAGCCACGTCGTGTTGCCCACTTCTGCATGCTCACTTTGGCCCTACACGGTATTAGGCAGGTGTAGCAGGTTCTTTGGGTCTTCGGTGTTTAAGACAGTAACAAACTGGAAAATGCACAAAAATCTCCATTGTTTTTGTTTGCGATGTTATTACAAATATTATATATGCCTACCATCATATAAAGTGTACGGAAAACTTTGTTAGACCCTGCCTTAAGAAACATCATAGGACAGGTTTTGTAATCGGCCCATTTCACTATCAACTATCTTCTCAAACGTTTTACCAACGGAAAGTATTTAATAATGACTAATCGTAGGCGGCCGCTGTGGTCGAGCGGTTCTAGGCGCTTAAGTCCGGAACCACGCTGCTGCTGCGGTCGCATGTTCGAATCCTGCCTCGGGCATGGATGTGTGTGATGTCCTTAGTTAGGTTTAAGTAGTTCTAAGTCTAGGGGACTGATGACCTCAGATGTTAAGTCCCATAGTGTTTAGAGCCATTTGAACCATTTGTTAAAATGTTAGTTTTCGACAAAACAGAATATTCATGTGCCTTTTCACGTACTGGGATGGGTTATTAATAACAAATTTCATAAGTGAATGTATGTATTGCGAAGGTACTGTGAATATCCCGAGTTCCTTAAATAAATGTCTGCAGTGTGATCTTGGGTGGGCTCCAGCTATTATTCTGATTACACGCTTTTGTGCTATGAGTACTTTTTCTCTTAATGATGAATTACCCCAAAATATGATGCCATATGAACGCAGTAAATGAAAATAGGTATAGTAGGCTAATTTACTGATATATTTATCACCAAAATTTGCAATAACCCTAACAGCATAAGTAGCTGAGCCTAACCGTTTCAGCAGATCATCGATATGTAGTACTGTAGTGCTTCTACGAGTAAATTAGAACCTGTTTTTCCGATAACTCCGAACTGAAAAACAGTAAAATTCTTTATGTATTTGGTGACGCTCATCCGAGAAACATAGCTTAATGGCAATGTTGAGAAACAAGGCTAAATCCATCAGTTCTACGACACCGAAATTTTTCTTCGTAAGCTGAATAACTTTCTAAACGAATGTTAAATACGTCACAGTTCTTTCTAGGCTGCGCAATCGCGGTGCAGAACTGAAAGATATATGTATATGGAAGGTATCTATTATAGTCCAAAATCTAATTTTTATAATACGTCAGGAATCAAACTTGTCTGATCTGCTCCAATTACATTTCTTGTAAAAATTTTTTAGCTATAATCTTTAAACATGTTACAAAATTTCTTATTAAACCATATGTATCCACTGTGCTATTAGAAGAGTAGCCCAGAAAGTAATGCACCACATTTCTTTCTCAGCCAAAAACAACGCTACGAATGCGAAACGTTACGTATATATTACTTGAAGTCTGCCGGGTGAACGTACCAAGTTTCCGTCACTTCCGACAGACAGCGTAGCTGCAAGTCAGTTTCAAAACGGTGTCTGTAGGTGAAGTACGGTACAAGCAACGTGCTGTCATTGAATTTCTCTCTGCAGAGAAAGAAACTGTGCAGAATATTCACAAACGCTTGTGCAGACTCTATGGAGTATCTGCTGTCGCTAGAAGTACAGTTAGTCGTTGGACTCGGAGGGTGAGGTCATCAGAAGACGGTTCGGCGAAGCTCCACGATTTGCAAATGTCGTGGACACCATCCACGGCTGTCACACCTGACAACCCTGACCTAACCTCCTCGAACTTCTACTTGTTTTGGCCATTAAAGGATGGCATTCGTGGAAGACATTTTGAAGACGATGAGGAGGTGGTTCACACAGTGAAGCACTGGCTGCGCCACCAGGACAAGGATTGGTACCGACAGCACATACACCCTCTTGTTTCGCGCTGGACGAAGGCCATAGAACGGGATGGAGATTACGTGGAAAAATAGGATGCGTAGATAAAACACCATTCTTTCGTGCGTGTGATTCTCATTATGTTCAATAAAGAACTGTTGAAGAAAGAAAATGCGGTGTCTTACTTTCTGGGGATCCCTCATAGAATGTTATTTCGTTAAAAATGCTACTAAATGCGACAGCTGGAGAAAACTTTTTAAGCTGCAATAACAGCTATTACATGTCTGAGCCATTTTTCAAGCTTCTATATTTATACGTAGAAAAGGCAGTGTCCCAACTAACAAACTCACTAGGTGAGTAATCAGGATAGAAACTTGAAATTTGGGGAGGTTGTTGATTTTATATTGTAGGCGTCGTTTGAGAAGGGATTTTTCCGAAATACGAGACGAAATGTTTTTCGAAAATAAGTCGCTATTAAGGCAGTTTTGAAGCCAAACCTACGAAAATTGGTATTTGCTTCCCCGGTCAGAAATAAAGAAATATGTGATTCAGCATTTTTGTAAATCTAGCCCCGATGGCTGTGAAAGTTGCTTTTTTAAAAAAATCTCTATTAATGAACTGCTTAAGTATTTTTAAAGCTATATATGAAATTTCGTATTTGACTTCTCGGCTACAAATTTTTTTTTTTTTAAATGTGTTTCATTGGTTACAGAAATTTATTCCCTAAACGGATACAATAGAAGGTGAAATATTTTATAAAATATTCCAGTATGAACGCTTATTCAAAGGTAAACCTAAGTAAACTTGCATTTGGCTTCTCGGTTAGAAATAAAAAATTATTGTGTCACTGTTTTTGGAAATTTAACCACTAAATGGGGTGAAAAGGAAGGTGAAATGTTTTGTGGAAATATTTAATTGTGAAAGCGTTTTTAAAGCTAAACTTTGCACATTGCTATTTGCCTTCTCGGTTAGAAATGAAAGGAATACGTGTTTCACTGTTTTTGGAAATTCAACACCTAAGGGGGTAACATAGGGCCAGAAGATTCACTGACTTATTAGCGCCCAGCCGAAACCGCAAAGGATAGGAACTTGAAATGTGGAGAGGGTGTAGAAGTTGTACTGAAGGTATCTTTTAACCCTTTAAGACTGGAATTCTTTCTGGAGGAAGGAAATTTTTTCTTTATCTGGTACTACTCTTAGGTCATTTTCAATGATTTTATATGTAGGACTCATTCAAAAATACACTATGTGATTAAAAGTATTCGGACACCTGGCTGAAAATGACTTACAAGTTCGTGGCACCCTCTATCGGTAACGCTGGAATTCAATATGGTGCTGCCCCACCCTTAGCCTTGATGACAGCTTCCACTCTCCAGGCATACGTTCGATCAGGTGCTGGAAGGTTGCTTGGAGAATGACAGCCCATTCTTCACGGAGTGCTGCACTTAGGAGAGCTATCGATGTCGGTCGGTGAGGCCTGGAACGAAGTCAGCGTTCCAAAACATCCAAAAGGTGTTCTATAGGATTCAGGTCAGGACTCTGTGCAGGCCATTACAGGGATTTTATTGTCGTGTATCCACTCCGCCACAGGTCGTGCATTATGAACAAGTACTCGAAAGATGGAATTGCGATCCCCAAAATGTTCTTCAACATTGGGAAGCAAGAAGGTGCTTAAAACGTCAATGAAGGTCTGTGCTGTGATAGTGCCACGCGAAACAATAGGTGCAAGCACACTCAATGAAAAACACGACCGCGCCATAACACCATCGCCTTCGAATTTTACTGTTGGCACTACAGACGCTAACATATGACATTCATCGGACATTCGCCATACGCACACCCTGACATTCAATCGCCACATGTGTAGCGTGATTCGTCACTCCACACAACGTTTTTCCGCTGTTCAATCGTCCAATGTTTTCGCTCCTCACACCAAGCGAGGCGTTGTTTGGGATTTACCGGCGTGATGTGTGGCGTATGAGCAGCCGCTCGACCATGAAGTTCAAGATTTCTTACCTCCCGCCTAACTGTCATGGTACTTGCAGTGGATCCTGATGCAGTTTGGAATTCCTGTGTGTTGGTCTGCCTATTACACATTAGGACCCTCTTCAACTGTCGGCGGTCTCTTGTCAGTCAACAGACGAGGTCGGCCTGTGCGATTTTGTGCTGTTCGTGTCCCTTCACGTTTCCACTTCAGTATCACATCGGAAACAGTGGACCTAGGGGTGTTTAGGAGTGTAGAAATCTCTCGTACAGACTATGACGCAAGTGACACTCAATCATCTGACCACGTTCGAAGTCCGTGAGTTCCGTGGAGCGTCCCATTCTGCTCTCTCACGAATTCTAATGACTACTGAGGTCGCTGATAAGGAGCACCTGATAGTACGTGACAGCACAAGGCACCTAATATGAAAAACGTATGTTTTGTGGGAAACTAGATAATCTGAAAAAGGAAATGCAAAGGCTGAATCTACATATAGTAGGGGTCAGTGAAGTGAAGTGGAAGGAAGACAAGGATTTCTGGTCAGATGAGTATCGGGTAATATCAACAGCAGCAGAAAATGGTATAACAGATGTAGGATTCGTTATGAATAGGAAGGTAGGGCAGAGGGTGTGTTTCTGTGAACAGTTCAGTGACCGGGTTGTTCTAATCAGAATCGACAGCAGACCAACACCGACAACGATAGTTCAGGTATACATGCCGACGTCGCAAGCTGAAGATGAACAGATAGAGAAAGTGTATGAGGATATTGAAAGGGTAATGCAGTATGTAAAGGGGGACGAAAATCTAATAGTCATGGGCGACTGGAATGCAGTTGTAGGGGAAGGAGTAGAAGAAAAGGTTACAGGGGAATATGGGCTTGGGACAAGGAATGAAAGAGGAGAAAGACTAATTAAGTTCTGTAACAAGTTTCAGCTAGTAATAGCGAATACCCTGTTCAAGAATCACAAGAGGAGGAGGTATAATTGGAAAAGGCCGGGAGATACGGGAAGATTTCAATTAGATTACATCATGGTCAGACAGAGATTCCGAAATCAGATACTGGATTGTAAGGCGTACCCAGGAGCAGATATAGAGTCAGATCACAATATAGCAGTGATGAAGAGTAGGCTGAAGTTTAAGACATTAGTCAGGAAGAATCAATACGCAAAGAAGTGGGATACGGAAGTACTAAGGAATGACGAGATACGTTTGAAGTTCTCTAACGCTATAGATACAGCAATAAGGAATAGCGCAGTAGGCAGTACAGTTGAAGAGGAATGGACATCTCTAAAAAGGGCCATCACAGAAGCTGGGAAGGAAAACATAGGTACAAAGAAGATAGCTGTGAAGAAACCATGGGTAACAGAGGAAATACTTCAGCTGATTGATGAAAGGAGGAATACAAACATGTTCCGGGAAAATCAGGAATACAGAAATACAAGTCGCTGAGGAATGAAATAAATAGGAAGTGCAGGGAAGCTAAGACGAAATGGCTGCAGGAAAAATGTGAAGACATCGAAAAGATATGAATGTCGGAAGGACAGACTCAGCATACAGGAAAGTCAAAATAACCTTTGGTGACATTAAAAGTAACGGTGGTAGTGCAACGGGAATTCCACTGTTAAATGTAGAGGAGAGAGCAGATAGGTGGAAAGAATACATTGAAAGCCTCTATGAGGGTGAAGATTTGTCTAATGTGATAGAAGAAGAAAGAGGAGTCGATTTAGAAGAGATAGGGGATCCAGTATTAGAATCGGAATTTAAAAGAGCTTTGGAGGACTTACGGTCAAATAAGGCAGAAGGGATAGATAACATTCCATCAGAATTTCTAAAATCATTGGGGGAAGTGGCAACAAAACGACTATTCACGTTGGTGTGTAGAATATATGAGTCTGGCGATATACCATCTGACTTTCGGAAAAACATCATCCACACAATTCCGAAGACGGAAAGAGCTGACAAGTGCGAGAATTATCGCACAGTCAGCTTAACAGCTCATGCATCGAAGCTGCTTACAAGAATAATATACAGAAGAATGGAAAAGAAAATTGAGAACGCGCTAGGTGACGATCAGTTTGGCTTTAGGAAAAGTAAAGGGACGAGAGAGGCAATTCTGACATTACGGCTCATAATGGAAGCAAGGCTAAAGAAAAATCAAGACACTTTCACAGGATTTGTCGACCTGGAAAAAGCGTTCGACAATGTAAAATGGTGCAAGCTGTTCGAGATTCTGAAAAAAGTAGGGGTAAGCTATAGCGAGAGACGGGTCATATACAATATGTACAACAACCGAGAGGGAATAATAAGTGTGGACGATCAAGAACGAAGTGTTCGTATTAAGAAGGGTGTAAGACAAGGCTGTAGCCTTTCGCCCCTACTCTTCAATCTGTACATCGAAGAAGCAATGATGGAAATAAAAGAAAGGTTCAGGAGTGGAATTAAAATACAAGGTGAAAGGATATCAATGATACGATTCGCTGATGACATTGCTATCCTGACTGAAAGTGAAGAAGAATTAAATGATCTGCTGAACGGAATGAACAGTCTAATGAGTACACAGTATCGTTTGAGAGTAAATCGGAGAAAGACGAAGGTAATGAGAAGTAGTAGAAATGAGAACAGCGAGAACCTTAACATCAGGATTGATGGTCACGAAGTCAATGAAGTTAAGGAATTCTGCTACCTAGGAAGTAAAATAACCAATCACGGACGGAGCAAGGAGGACATCAAAAGCAGACTCGCTATAGCAAAAAAGGGATTTCTGGCCAAGAGCAGTCTACTAATATCAAATACCGGCCTTAATTTGAGGAAGAAATTTCTGAGGATGTACGTCTGGAGTACAGCATTGTATGGTAGTGAAACATGGACTGTTGGAAAACCGGAACAGAAGAGAATCGAAGCATTTGAGATGTGGTGCTATAGACGAATGTTGAAAATTAGGTGGACTGATAAGGTAAGGAATGAGGAGGTTCTACGCAAAATCGGAGAGGAAAGGAATATGTGGAAAACACTGAAAAGGACGAGGGACAGGATGATAGGACATCTGTTAAGAGATGAGGGAATGACTTCCATGGTACTAGAGGGAGCTGTAGAGGGCAAAAACTGTAGAGGAAGACAGAGATTGGAATACGTCAAGCAAATAATTCAGGACGTAGGTTGCAAGTGCTACTCTGAGATGAAGAGGTTAGCACAGAAAAAGGAATTCGTGGCGGGCCGCATCAAACCAGTCAGTAGACTGAAGACAAAAAAAAAAAAATGTTTTGTTGGGTGTCCGGATTCTTTTGATCACATAGTTTGTATACCCGTTTTCAAAACATATTTTGTGCCCTTGGCTTCATTTTCTGGAGTAAAATAGCTATTATCCAAGTATTGTCTATTGTAATAAATAGTAAAGTGATAATTAATAACTACAATGCAAAATAACACTAACAATATTCAATTATACAATGGAATATAGCGAACCAAACACATCTGTGTATTGAGGTGGTCTGGAGCTGATGCGCACAGCCACACTGACTTGCTGTTATTTGATAGTTTCGCCCAACAGTTGGTCGCACTTACACATGATAAAAATATTGAACATTTATAAATATGAAGCTTAGGTTTCCATTGGGGAAAAGAAACTTCTGTTGCAGCTAACAAGGGGACCCTCCAAACTGCAAATCACCGATTTTGATGCGCTTCAAATATGTTGTAGAGGCACTTACCCTGAGTACCTGGCTATCCGGTTTTTTAACGACGGGCCTTGGTTTCTGAGAAAATCGATTTTGAAGTTCAGTGCGCACTTTGTATAACCGTAACATTACGTATATTCCGGGCAAGTCAGGGTAGCGCAGCGGTAAAGGTTCACGGCTACCGCGCTGGAGGTACCATGTTCGAATCCTGCTCGCGGATTAGATTTTCGGCGTATTTAATGGCATTTGTGATTTCGCCTATTGATTCTTCGTTCAACTCCTCTACTTGTGGATCTGCTTCTGGCTGCACTACTGCAGAAACACTTGGTTCTTCCATTTCACAGAGTTTTTCTAACACACGGCACTAGAGGCATTTTGCGAGCAACTTACGCTTTAGTTAGATGCGAACATAAAGGAATGCAAATCGCATCCTCACTGGCCGCAACTAGGAGCAAGGATTCCCGTTAGGGTTAACGGTATTCATGGGAGAGGGGACGATAATGGGCGGAGATCGATTTCAGGTAATACAAGAAGCGACCGTTGAACGAATATTTGGAAATCCAACTGCGAACCACAAAAATGGCTCTAAGTACTATGGGACTTAACGTCTGAGGTCATCAGTCGCCTAGATATAGAACTACTTACACTTAACTAACCTAAGGACATCACACACATCCTTCCCCTTGGCAGGATTCTAACTTGCAACTGTAGCAGCAGCGAGGTTGCGGACTGAAGCGCCTCGAACCGCTCGGCCACAGCGGCCGGCCAACTGCGAACCACAAATGGAATGAATATTTGAAGAAATTGATAACTGAATATATCATTATAATTTCGCAAACTTTACACTGTTTGTTGATATTCTTTGAAATAAAATTCAAAAATTCGGTCGATTTTGAAAAAAAATAAATACCTGACCGGATTCGAACGCGGTACCTTCAGTGCGGTAGCCGCGAACCTTTACCACTACGCTACGCGGACTTGCTCGGAATGTACGTAATGTTACAGATATACAAATCCCGCAATGAACTTCAAAATCGATTTGCTCTAAAACCAAGGCATATCGCTAAAAAAACCGGACAGTTATGTACTATACAACATATATGAAGCGCATCAAAATCCGTGATTTACAGTATGGAGGATTCCCTTGTAAGACAGAGTAGAAGTTAATGTACACAAACGTAGTCTGAGGATCTGAAAGGGTTGGGAAGGGACTTCTCGAAATTCCACTCTGAAGGGGGTGAAGTAGCAGATGAAGGACTTTTAGAAAATATGTCGCTATTAAGGCAATTTCGAAGACAGAACCGCAAAAATTGGTGTTTGGTATAAGTCAGAAAAAAATACATGTTTCACCACTTTTGGAAATTCAGTCATAAATGGGATTAAATAGTGGGTGAAATCTTTTTTTAAAAAAAATCGTGATTATAGAACTACTAATGTATCTTTAAAGTTACTATTCGTCTATGAAATTTGGCATTTGACTGCTAAGTTACAAATTAAAAATGCGTGTTTCAGTGTTTTTTGAAAATCAACCACTATAGGAGTGATTTTTAAAGCTGGGTTAGCTAAATCTATGAAAATTAGAATTTGGCTTCTGGGTTAGAAATATAAACAAGAAGAGAATAGAATTCGAAACGTGGTGCTACAGAAGAATGATGAAGATTAGATCGGTAAATCACGTAACTAATTAGGACGTACCGAACACAAATATTGAGAAGAGGAATTTGTGGCACAACTTGACTAGAAGAAGGGATCGGTTGGTAGGACACGTTGTGAGGCATCAACGGATCACCAATTTAGAATTAGAGGGAAGCGTGGAGGAAAAAAATCCTAGAGGGAGACCAAAAGATGAATACACTAAGCAGAAAATCTGGCGTTCCGCAAGGTAGTGTCATAGGCCCTCTGCTGTTATTGAATTATATGAATGATCTAGGCGATAATCTGAGCAGTCCCCTTAGATTGTTTGCAGATGACGCTGTAATTTACCGTCTAGTAAAATCATCAGACGATCAATTCCAAACGATCTAGAGGGAATTTCTGTATGGTGCGAAAAGTGGCATTTAGCACTAAACAAAGAAAAGTGCGAGGTCATCCACATTGGTACTAAAAGAAATCCGATAAATTTTGGTTGGTTCAAATGGCTCTGAGCACTATGGGACTTAACTGCTGTGGTTATCAGTCCCCTAGAACTTAGAACTACTTAAACCTAACTAACCTAAGGACATCACACACATCCATGCCCGAGGCAGGATTCGAACCTGCGACCGTAGCGGTCGCGCGGTTCCAGACTGTAGCGCCTAGAACCGCTCGGCCACTCCGGCCGGCGATAAATTTTGGGTATACGATAAACTGCACAAATCTAAGGGCTGTCAATTCGACTAAATACCTAGGAATTACAATTACGAGCAACTTAAATTGGAAAGACCACATAGATAATATTCTGGGGAAGGCGAAACAAAGACCGCGCTTTGTTGGCAGAACACTCAGAAGATGCAACAAACCCACTAAAGAGACAGCCTACTTCACACTTGTCCGTCCTCTGCTGGAATATTGCTGCGCGGTATGGGATCCATACCAGACAGGATTGACGGAAGACATCGAAAAAGTGCAACGAAGGGCAGCTCGTTTCGTGTTATCGAGCAATAGGGGTGAGAGTGTCACTGATATGATACGGTGAGTTGGGGTGGCAATCACTGAAACAATAGAGGTTTTCTTTTCGGCGAGATCTGTTTACGAAATTTCAATCACCAACTTTCTCTTCCGAATGCGAAAATATTTTGTTGACATCCACCTACGTAGGGAGAAATGATCATCATAACAAAATAAGAGAAATCAGAGCTCGAACGGAAAGATTTAGGTGTTCCTTCTTCGCACGCGTTATTCGAGAGTTGAATGGTAGAGATGTAGTATGAAAATGGTTCGATGAACCCTCTGCCAGGCACTTAAGTGTGAATTGCAGAGTAACCATGTAGATGTAGATGTAGATTCAGAAGGATGGAGGTTGCGTTAGCTAATCGGGTTTGCACAGGATAGCGTAGCATGGAGAGCAGCATTAAAGCAATCTCTGGAGTGAAGACCACAACAACAAACAACAACAAGAATTTTTTAAAGCTAAGTCTATGAAAATGGTTATTTCACTTCTCGGTTAGATATACAGAAATATATGTTACAGGATAAAGGCTGCTATGGGAATATCTCCACAAGAACGCAAAAGACATGGCTAACAAAAGCCTTGGGCTCCAGCAGCCAGAATCGCTGCTTGTTCAGAAATACATTCGGGAATGTGCACGTTTCTATGGCCTTAATCAACGTGAAAAGTGTAGAAGATGTTGCAGTTTGTGAACAGCATAAAAATTCTATCAAATAAAAACAAAAAAATTTGTGCAGACCATAAAGTGAACGCAAGCGAAGCAGCGGGTCCTAAGATAGTCGTAGCATATTGTGAAAATTTTTGTCACGGATTTCAGTTAACCACAGGAACATAGTTGAAGGTATTGATCCCAAATTTTGTATATATTATTCCCTAAGTACTTTTACTATGAAAATAAAATAAATATTTTATACAACCCATTTTTGTTGGAAATTTTGTGTAATGTTTTGAAGCACGTCACGTTTTATTCTTTATCTGAGGGGGATGGGGTGTTTCATATTCAGTGTACGTTATGTCCTGATGCATTCTTCCAGCAGCTTCTCTTAACATCAGCTGGCATTAGACTGCTAACCAATTGTTTCCGATCAAACTATATCAGAAATCAGACAAAGAACACTCTGGACTGCAGTAGCTGACTCAGATTTGATCTACTACTGCACGCAAGAGCACATCCATTTGCTTTTGAACGTTACATTGTCCCACGTCAGTGCTTTTCTTCTCTTTATTTATCGTGTGAATGATTGTTGTCGTTTCTATAACAATAAATGAGTGTTTCATTGTTTCCAACGTAGATTTTACAGATATTTATGCTATTACTTTTATGAAACAAAAGACCAGTTTCTTCTGGAGAAGTATTGGTGTATTCACTTTTCCAATACGACACCGAAAAAAATTAAATAACACATAAAGAAAGAGGTAGAAGGACAAAAAAAACTATAACGTCAAATTAGGCCACAAAACAGAACGGTATTTTTCTATCTCCGGATCCCATCTTTATTTCGAGTGTGAACATCTTTTGAAATAATTATTTATGCGTCCGCTTATGTCCGAATCCGCTGACGTCGGAACAAACTGACAGGGACTGTGCTTTATAGAAACAACTTTTGACAGCTGCAGCATGTATTAAACGGAGCAACTGTCTCCTGTCTTATCGGTCCGAAGTCCGTGCACTGATTTTAAAGACACTTCATTGAATAATGTAAATCTAAAAGTGACTCTTAATGCCCGAAATAATTTCCATGTACGCTGGACGAGCGTTCCGTCTAAACCCTGATAATTCCAGATTTTCGCATTGTATGGTAAGCGGATTATTAGCTATTTTTTTAATTCTTATTCTCGCAAATGATGTCGCTGTTTGAATGGAGCGGCCCATGTACCAATTTTATCCGCACAAACGTTGCCAGGAAAATCTGAAGGATTACAGACGGCTCTCGCCAATATTAAATGTTAAACTGCTGATTTTAATTTTTCTGTGGACGGAAGTATTTAATTTTTTGTTTTATCCGAACGTACGCAGTCAACACCGATAATGGAAGACAGGTGTGTAGCGTGCGTTCACAAACCTACATACAGAGTGGTCCATTGATAGTGACCGGGCAAATATCTCACGAAATAAGCATCAAACGAAAAAACTGCAAAGAACGAAACTCGCCTAGCTTGAAGAGGGAAACCAGATGGCGCTATGGTTGGCCCGCTAGATGGCGCTGCCATAGGTCAAACGGGTAGAAACTGCGTTTTTTAAAACAGGAACCCCCATTTTTTATTACATATTCGTGTGGTACGTAAAGAAATACGATTGTTTTAGTTGGACCACTTTTTTCGCTTTGCGATAGATGGCGCTGTAACAGTCACAAACGTATAAGTACGTGGTACCACGTAACATTCCGCCAGTGCGGACGGTATTTGGTTCGGGATACATTACCCGCATTAAAATGGACCGTTTACCAATTGCGGAAAGGTCGATATCGTGTTAATGTATGGCTGTTGTGATCAAAATGCCCAACGGGCGTGTGCTATGTATGCTGCTCGGTATCCTGGACGACGACATCCAAGTGTCCTGACCGTTCGCCGGATCGTTACGTTATTTAAGGAAACAGAAAGTGTTCAGCCACATGTGAAACGTCAACAACGACCTGCAACAAATGATGATGCCCAAGTAGGTGTTTTAGCTGCTGTCGCGGCTAATCCGCACATCAGTAGCAGACAAATTGCGCGAGAATCTGGAATCTCAAAAACGTCGATGATGAGAATGCTACATCAACATTGATTGCACCCGTACCATATTTCTATGCACCAGGAATTGCATGCCGACGACTCTGCGCGTCGTGTACAGCTCTGCCGCTCGGCACAAGAGAAATTACGGGACAATGACAGATTTGGGCAACGGAAAATCCACGATGGCTGCGACATGTGGAACATCAGCGACCTTAGCGGGTTAATGTATGGTGCGGCATTATAGGAGGGAGGTTAATTGGCCCCCATTTTATCGATGGCAATCTATATGGTGCAATGTATGCTGATTTCGTACGTAATGTTCTACCGATGTTACTACAAGATGTTTCACTGCATGACAGAACGGCGATGTACTTCCAACATGATGGATGGCCGGCACATAGCTCGCGTGCTGTTGAAGCGGTATTGAATAGCATATTTCATGACAGGTGGATTGGTCGTCGAAGCATTATACCATGTCCCGCACGTTCACCGGATCTGACGTCCCCGGATTGCTTTCTGTGGGGAAAGTTGAAGGATATTTGCTATCGTTATCCACCGACAAAGCCTGACAACATGCCTCGGAGCATTGTCAATGCATGTGCGACCATTACGAAAGGCGAACTACTCGCTGTTGAGAGGAATGTCGTTACACGTATTGCCATATACACTGAGGTTGACGGACGTCATTTTGAGCATTTATTGCATTAATGTGGTATTTACAGCCATATGTTTGTGACTATTACAGAGCCATATATCACAAATCGAAAAAGTGGTCCAACTAAAACATTCATATTTGTTTACGTACTACACTAGTATGTAATAAAAAATGGGGGTTCCTATTTAAAAAACGCAGTTGATATCTGTTTGACCTATGGCAGCGCCATCTAGCGGGCCAACCATAGCGCCATCTGGTTTCCCCCTTCAAGCTACACAAGTTTCGTTCTTTGTAGTTTTTTCGTTTGACGCTTATTTCGTGAGATATTTGGCCCGGTCACGATCAATCAACCACTCTGTATACAGAGAATTTTGCCTGAACGATTTCTGGCGCTTAACATTTAGTGTGGCAGGTAGTGAGCTATGCTGAGATGACATTTCTTCGCAGGTGTTTCACGTGAAAAGGTTCCCGACGTGATTATCGCCGCACGACGGGAATTAAGAGACTTTGAAAGCGGAATGATAGTTGGCGCTAGACGCATGGGATATTCAATTTAGGAAATCGTTGGGGAATTCAGTATTCCAAGATCCACAATGTCAAGAGTCTGCCGAGAAGATGAAATCTGAGTCATTACCTCTCATCACGGACAACTCAGTGTCCTGACATTGTTCACTTAACGACCGACAGCAGCGCCGTTTGCGTAGAGTTGTCAGTGCTAAAAGACAAACAATACTGTGTGAAATAACCGCAGAAATCAGTGTAACGTAGGACGAGCCCGTTAGGACATTGGGGCGAAATTTGCAGTTAATGAACTACGGCAGCCGCCCGGAGTGGCCTAGCGATTCTAGGCGCTACTGTCTAGACCCGCGCGACCGCTACGGTCGCAGGTTCGAATCCTGCCTCGGGCATGGATGTGTGTGATGTCCTTAGGTTAGTTAGGTTTAAGTAGTTCTAAGTTCTAGGGGACTGATGACCATAAATGTTAAGTCCCATAGTGCTCAGAGCCATTTGAACCTCAGAAGTGAAGTCCCATAGTGCTCAGAGCCATTTGAACCATTTTTGGACTACGGCAGTAGACGACCGACACGAGTGGCTTTGCTAACAGCGCGACATCGCCTGCAGCGCCTCTACTTGGCTCGTAGCCATATCGGTCGGGCCCTAGACCACTGAAAAACCGTAGCTTGGTCAGATGAGTCCGGATTTCAGTTGGTAAGAGCTGATGGTAGGGTCGAGTGTGGCGCAGAACCCATGAAGCTGTGGATTCAAGTTGTCAGCAAGGCACTTTGCAAGATGTTGGTGGTTCCATAATGGGGTGGGATGTGTTTGCATGGAATGGGCTGGGACTTCTGGTCCAAGTAAACTGTTCATTGACTGGAAATAGTTGTGTTCGGCTACTTGGAGACCACTTGCAGGCGTTCGTGGACTTTATGTTCCCAAACAACGATGGAATGTTTGTGGATGACAATGCATCCTGTCATCGGGCCATTGGTTTGAAGAACATTATGGACAATTCGAGAGAATGATTTGGCCTGACATGAATGTCATCGAATATTTATGGGACATAATGCATTTTTCAGTTCGTGCACAATATCCTTCACAGGTAACACTTTCACAATTATGGATGGCTATAGAGGCAGCATGACACAACATTTCAGCAGGGGACTTTACAGTGTGTGGCTTAGGGTATTTCGTGCACCACTATCACTTCCCCACTTGGCTGTTCCAGTCGCGGATGGTTAGCGGGAAGGATGATCGTTGGTTGCCTCTGCGTGAGCGCGAATTTCTAATTTTGTCTTAACGGACTTTTTGCGAGATACACATGGGAGGAAGCAATATATTCTTCTAGGAAAGTATGATCTCGGAATTTTAACATTACACCACACCATGATGGAAAACTGCTCTCTTGTAGTGTCTGCCACTGATGTTTACTTTGCATTCCATGATGCTTTAACGTTTTGTAAACGAATGTGTAACAAAAAGTGATGCTCTTCTTTGGATCTTTTTTTTATATCCTCTATATTCCAGATCGATGAGCAATATGCAGGTACTGGTCAAATGAGGGTGTTCTAAGCCCCCTCCTTTGTGGGTGTAATACAATTCCCGCGGATTCTTCCAATGAATGCCCCATCAGCGATTAGTTTTATGTGGTCGTTCCCTTTTAAGCTATTTCTTCGTATATTAGTGCATGAATGTGGCTGCTTACAGAGATTTTTCTGCAATCATGTAATCGTACAGTAAAGGATCTTCCTAACTATGTATGCGCAATATCTTACATTTGTTTATGTTGAGGGTCAATTGCCAATCCATGCATCAAGTGCCGATCCTCTCCCAGGCTTCTTGCATTTTCCTGCAATTTTCTAGCGTTACCACTTCTCTGTATACCAAAATACCATTCGCAATAAGCCTCATGCAACCTCCGACGTTATCCACTAGAACAATTATATGTGGAAAAGGAGAAAACGATCGTAAGCAGGTAATCAAATATAAAATCATAATAATTTTAAAAACTTTCTATAAAACTTTTTAAAATTTTCTATATATTGTCTCACTCGCACGTAACATTACAAAGTTTTACGTAGTTACATCCACTTTCGGTAGCTTAGTACCGTCTTAAGTTCACATGTAGTATTATTTGCAGCCGGCAGAGTACAACACCATCGCGTCTTTCATAATATTCTTATTTTTAATTTTCAGAAGGAATTTGTTGTATTCAGCCACCCTATCTATGACAGCGACTGAAACATAGACCGTTTATAGCGTTGTAAAAAAAACAGAGGTTTGCCACATATAGCATTATAAGTGCAAGTAGTAGAGTACAACACTGTTGTATCATGCAGAACACCCTTATTTTAAAATTTTTGAGGTAAAATCTGTTGTGTCAAGCCACGCTATATGTGACAGTAGTTGTACATAACAGATTTTAAAATGAGAATGTTGTGGACGATGTAACGGTGTTGGGCGCTGCTAGTTGCGTTTATAATACTACGTGTGATTCGAAGACGATAGTTAATCTACCGAAACCCTTCATCACTTTCTGTTTCCAGAAATGCCATAATACGCGACCATGAAACGTGTTCCAGAATACTACAACATACTGACGTCAGCGCTGTAGGTCCATACATTTGTGCGTCTATTCGACGCCTCATCTTGAAACCAGGAATGGCCTGTGCTCTTTTTTTTTTTTTTTTTTTTTTTTTTTTTTTTTTTTTTTTTTTTTTTTCCAAAGACTAGGAACGCTTCGCTTCTCCAGCGACCTACTGCTGCTGTTGAAGGTAGTTTACGGATGAGGCATTTAAAACAATTTCGTGGCTCGTGGCATTGCTCCATCAGAGTACCCACCTTAATTACTTGAGTCTCCCAGTCTACAGCTGCTAAGTTGAAATCTCTCCGCCGGCCGGAGTGGGCGAGCGGTTCTAGGCGCTTCAGTCTGGAACAACGCGACCGCTACGGTAGCAGGTTCGAATCCTGCCTCGGGCATGGATGTGTGTGATGTCCTTAGGTTATTCAGGTTTAAGTAGTTAAGTTCTAGGGGACTGATGACCTCAGATGTTAAGTCCCATAGTTCTCAGAGCCATTTGAACCATTTGAAATCTCTCCATAATACTGTAAAACGTCCAGGAAATTTGTCCAAGTTACCTTAAAATGTTCCGTAACTACCACACACACATCAAAAAAGTTTTGCATCACCTCTGTTCCGAAAGTTCCGGAAATCGTACAAAAAATTGGAATAGAGATCAACATAAACAACATTTCCACCCTTTTTATTGCTCACGAAAACCACACACTGCATGATGTACCACCATACAGCGAGAACGTCAGAGGTGGCACACTATCCACAAGTTCATCAAGGCACTTTTGGTCCAGATTGTCCCACTCCACCACTCCACAACGGCGATTCGGCGTAGATCCCTCAGTGTGGTTGGTGGGTCACGTCGTCCATAAACAGCTCTTTTCGATCTATCCTAGGCATGTCCGATAGGGTTCATGTCTGGAAACAAGCTGGCCACTCTAGTCGAGCAATGTCGTTATCGTGATGAAAGTCATCCACAAGATGTGCACCATGTGGGTGCGAATTGTCGTCCATGAAGACGTATGCCTCGACAATACACTCTGATATGGTTGCACTATCGGTTGGAGGATGGCATTCACGTATCGTATAGCCGTTACGGCGCCTTCCATGACCACCAGCGGCATACGTCAGCCCCACCTAATGCCACCCCAAAACAGCAGGGAACCTCCACGTTGCTGCTCTGACTGGACAGAGTGTCTAAGGTGTTCAGCCTGACCGGGTTGCCTCCACACACGTCTCCGTCGATTGTTTGATTGAAGGCATATGCGTCATTCATCGGTGAATAGAACGTGATGCCAATCCTGGGCGGTCCAATCGGCACGTAGTTGGTCGCTGCATGATGTGGTGGTTACAAAGATGGAACTCGCCATTCACGTCGAGAGTGAAGTTGCGCGTCATGCAGCATATTGCACACAGTTTGAGTCGTAACACGACGTCCTGCGGCTACGCAAAAAGCATTATTAAACATGGCGGCATTGCTGTCAGGGTTCTACCCCCCACCCCCCCCCCACCCCCCCCCCCCCAGCCATAATCCGTAGATAGCGGTCATCCACTGCAACAGTGTCACTTGGGCGGCCTGATCGAGGCATGTCATCGACAGTTCCTGTCACTCTGTACCTCCTCCATGTCCGAACGACATCGTTTTGGTTCACTCATAGACGCCTGAACACTCCCCTTGTTGAGAGCCCTTCCTGGCACAAAGTAACAAGGTGAACGCGATCGAACCGCGGTATTGACCGTCTAGGCATGGTTGAACCACAGACAACACGAGCGTGCACCTCCTTCCTGGTAGAATGACTGGAGCTGATCGGCTGTCGGACCGCCTTCGTCTAATGGCGCTGCTCATGCATGGTTGTTTACCTCTTTGGGGGAGGAGGGGGGGGGGGGGGAGTTTAGTGACATCTCTGGTCAAAGGGACTGTGTCTGTGAGAGTCTGTGATACAATATCCAAAGTCAACGTCTGTCTTCAGGAGATCTGGGAACTGGGTTTATGCAAAACATTTTTGATGTGTGTATATTGTGGTACCTGACTGAAAAAAAACTGAAGCTCTATGTTGTTGTTGTGATCTTCAGTCCCGAGACTGGTTTGATGCAGCTCTCCATGCTACTCTATCCTGTGCAAGCTTCATCATCTCCCTGTACTTACTGCAACCTACATCCTTCTGAATCTGCATAGTATGTTCATCTCTTGGTCTCCCTCTACGATTTTTACCCTCCATGCTGCCCTCCAGTGCTAAATGTGTGATACCTTGATGCCTCAGAACATGTCCAACCAACCGGTCCCTTCTTCTTGTCAATTTGTGCCACAAACTCCTCTTCTCCCCAATTCTACACTCCTGGAAATGGAAAAAAGAACACATTGACACCGGTGTGTCAGACCCACCATACGTGCTCCGGACACTGCGAGAGGGCTGTACAAGCAATGATCACACGCACGGCACAGCGGACACACCAGGAACCGCGGTGTTGACCGTCGAATGGCGCTAGCTGCGCAGCATTTGTGCACCGCCGCCGTCAGTGTCAGCCAGTTTGCCGTGGCATACGAAGCTCCATCGCAGTCTTTAACACTGGTAGCATGCCGCGACAGCGTGGACGTGAACCGTACGTGCAGTTGACGGACTTTGAGCGAGGGCGTATAGTGGGCATGCGGGAGGCCGGGTGGACGTACCGCCGAATTGCTCAACACGTGGGGCGTGAGGTCTCCACAGTACACCGATGTTGTCGCCAGTGGTCGGTGGAAGGTGCACGTGCCCGTCGACCTGGGACCGGACCGCAGCGACGCACGGATGCACGCCAAGACCGTAGGATCCTACGCAGTGCCGTAGGGGACCGCACCGCCACTTCCCAGCAAATTAGGGACACTGTTGCTCCTGGGGTATCGGCGAGGACCATTCGCAACCGTCTCCATGAAGCTGGGCTACGGTCCCGCACACCGTTAGGCCGTCTTCCGCTCACGCCCCAACATCGTGCAGCCCGCCTCCAGTGGTGTCGCGACAGGCGTGAATGGAGGGACGAATGGAGACGTGTCGTCTTCAGCGATGAGAGTCGCTTCTGCCTTGGTGCCAATGATGGTCGTATGCGTGTTTGGCGCCGTGCAGGTGAGCGCCACAATCAGGACTGCATACGACCGAGGCACAAAGGGCCAACACCCGGCATCATGGTGTGGGGAGCGATCTCCTACACTGGCCGTACACCACTGGTGATCGTCGAGGGGACACTGAATAGTGCACGGTACATCCAAACCGTCATCGAACCCATCGTTCTACCATTCCTAGACCGGCAAGGGAACTTGCTGTTCCAACAGGACAATGCACGTCCGCATGTATCCCGTGCCACCCAACGTGCTCTAGAAGGTGTAAGTCAACTACCCTGGCCAGCAAGATCTCCGGATCTGTCCCCCATTGAGCATGTTTGGGACTGGATGAAGCGTCGTCTCACGCGGTCTGCACGTCCAGCACGAACGCTGGTCCAACTGAGGCGCCAGGTGGAAATGGCATGGCAAGCCGTTCCACAGGACTACATCCAGCATCTCTACGATCGTCTCCATGGGAGAATAGCAGCCTGCATTGCTGCGAAAGGTGGATATACACTGTACTAGTGCCGACATTGTGCATGCTCTGTTGCCTGTGTCTATGTGCCTGTGGTTCTGTAAGTGTGATTATGTGATGTATCTGACCCCAGGAATGTGTCAATAAAGTTTCCCCTTCCTGGGACAATGAATTCACGGTGTTCTTATTTCAATTTCCAGGAGTGTATAATGGACTGATTTTCTGCGTACTCTGTCTCTTCGAGGAGGGACTGAGAGCCCAAAAAAAATCATCATCTGCTGCCAGCTACATGACTCCTACAGACTTTTCTTTCCCTCACGGGAAAATATTCAACTTTACTCCTTACTGTTTGCCACTTTAGTCCAACCTGTTGTTTGATGTTACCAACTATACTGTTTCTTATTAATTCGTCTTCGTCCAATCGCGGGGCTCTGCTAAGCATTCAGAAATAACATTCTTGGCACTGATCGTGATAGGGACATTTCTGATATAGCCGGCCGAAGTGGACGTGCGGTTAAAGGCGCTGCAGTCTGGAACCGCAAGACCGCTACGGTCGCAGGTTCGAATCCTGCCTCGGGCATGGATGTTTGTGATGTCCTTAGGTTAGTTAGGTTTAACTAGTTCTAAGTTCTAGGGGACTAATGACCTCAGCAGTTGAGTCCCATAGTGCTCAGAGCCATTTGAACATTTCTGATATGATATTCGGTCTTATGATTGTTTTGATGTGCCCGGCATCATTTCATCTCCTACGTAAATAGTACAGATCATCCTTCGCGTCTGTTTGTTGTTGTTGTTGTTGTTGTGGTCGTTTGCAGTCCGAAAACTGGGTTTTGTGCAGTCCTTCAAGCTGCTCTATCCTGCGCAAGAGGCTTCACCTCTGCACAGCCACTGCAACAAACATCTGTTTGAATCTGCTTACTATAGTCAAGATTCGGTCAAGTGCTAGAATTTTTAGCAATCACATTTCCGTTTATTACCAAATTAAAAATTTCAGCGTGCCTCAGAATGTATCCTATCAACCGATGCCTTTTTCTATTCAAGTTGTGCCATAAATTTCCTTTTCTCCAGTTAGGTTCAGTATCTCTTCAGTAAGAACTCTGCCTGCTAACCTAGTCTTTCGCGATCTTCTGTAGCACTGCATTTAAAAGCCTATATTTTCTTTTTATCTGAAATTTTTATCGCCCACGTTTTATTTCCGTACAAGGCTACACTCCTCACAAATACCTTCAGAAAAGACTTCAAATATTTCTAATGTCTCTAAGCACTATGGGACTTAACATCTTAGGTCATCAGTCCCCTAGACTTAGATCTACTAACTAGGGGTACCCGCGGTCTAGGGATAGCGTCTTTGATTCGTAATCAAAACGTCTTCGGTCCCGGGTTCGATCCCCGCCACTGCCTAAATTTTGATAAATAGTCAGCATTGGCGACAGAAGACTTCGGGCATAAGAAGTCAGCCTCATTCTGCCAACGGCCTTGTCAAAGAGGGTGGAGGAGCGGATAGAGGATCAGGGCACTCTCTTGTCTTAGGGGTGGGATATTGCCCCTAAAGGCGGAAGAATCAGCAATGATCAACGACATGAGAATGCAGATAGCAATGGAAACCACTACATTAAAGACACGTAACGTATATCCACAGGACATGTGGCCTGTAATTGAAGAAGAGTCATGATGATCTCTCCATTGACAAAAGATTCCGGAATAGTCCCCCATTCGGATCTCCGGGAGGAGACTGCCAAGGGGGAGGTTACCATGAGAAAAAGATTGAATCATCAACGAAAGGATAACGTTCTACGAGTCGGGGCGTGGAATGTCAGAAGCTTGAACGTGGTAGGGAAACTAGAAAATCTGAAAAGGGAAATGCAAAGGCTCAATCTACATATAGTAGGGGTCAGTGAAGTGAAGTGGAAGGAAGACAAGGATTTCTGGTCAGATGAGTATCGGGTAATATCAACAGCAGCAGAAAATGATATAACAGGTGTAGGATTCGTTATGAATAGGAAGGTAGGGCAGAGGGTGTGTTACTGTGAACAGTTCAGTGACCGGGTTGTTCTAATCAGAATCGACAGCAGACCAACACCGACAACGATAGTTCAGGTATACATGTCGACGTCACAAGCTGAAGATGAACAGATAGAGAAAGTGTATGAGGATATTGAAAGGGTAATGCAGTATGTAAAGGGGGACGAAAATCTAATAGTCATGGGCGACTGGAATGCAGTTGTAGGGGAAGGAGTAGAAGAAAAGGTTACAGGAGAATATGGGCTTGGGAGAAGGAATGAAAGAGGAGAAAGACTAATTAAGTTCTGTAACACGTTTCAGCTAGTAATAGCGAATACCCTGTTCAAGAATCACAAGAGGAGGAGGTATACTTAAAGGCCGGGAGATACGGGAAGATTTCAATTAGATTACATCATGGTCAGACAGAGATTCCGAAATCAGGTACTGGATTGTAAGGCGTACCCAGGAGCATATATAGACTCAGATCACAATGTAGCAGTGATGAAGAGTAGGCTGAAGTTCAAGACATTAGTCAGGAAGAATCAATACGCAAAGAAGTGGGATACGGAAGCACTAAGGAATGACGAGATACGTTTGAAGTTCTCTAACGCTATAGGTACAGCAATAAGGAATAGCGCAGTAGGCAGTACAGTTGAAGAGGAATGGACATCTCTAAAAAAGGGCCATCACAGAAGTTGGGAAGGAAAACATAGGTACAAAGAAGATAACTGTGAAGAAACCATGGGTAACAGAAGAAATACTTCAGTTGATTGATGAAAGGAGGAAGTACAAACACGTTCCGGGAAAATCAGGAATACAGAAGTACAAGTCGCTGAGGAATGAAATAAATAGGAACTGCAGAGAAGCTAAGACGAAATGGCTGCAGGAAAAATGTGAAGACATCGAAAAAGATATGATTGTCGGAAGGACAGACTCAGCATACAGGAAAGTCAAAACAACCTTTGGTGACATTAAAAGCAACGGTGGTAACATTAAGAGTGCAACGGGAATTCCACTGTTAAATGTAGAGGAGAGAGCAGATAGGTGGAAAGAATACATTGAAAGCCTCTATGAGGGTGAAGATTTGTCTGATGTGATAGAAGAAGAAACAGGAGTCGATTTAGAAGGGATAGGGGATCCAGTATTAGAATCGGAATTTAAAAGAGCTCTGAAGGACTTACGGTCAAATAAGGCAGAAGGGATAGATAACATTCCATCAGAATTTCTAAAATCATTGGGGGAAGTGGCAACAAAACGACTATTCACGTTGGTGTGTAGAATATTTGAGCCTGGCGATATGCCGTCTGACTTTCGGAAAAGCATCATCTACACAATTCCGAAGACGGCAAGAGCTGACAAGTGCGAGAATTATCGCACAATCAGCTTAACAGCTCATGCATCGAAGCTGCTTACAAGAATAAGATACAGAAGAATGGAAAAGAAAATTGAGAACGCGGTAGGTGACGATCAGTTCGGCTTTAGGAAAAGTAAAGGTACGAGAGAGGCAATTCTGACGTTACCGCTAATAATGGAAGCAAGGCTAAAGAAAAGTCAAGGCACTTTCATAGGATTTGTCGACATGGAAAAAGCGTTCGACAATCTGAAATGGTGCAAGCTCTTCGACATTCTGAAAAAAGTAGGGGTAAGCTATAGGGAGAGACGGGTCATATACAATATGTACAACAACCAAGAGGGACTAATAAGAGTGGACGATCAAGAACGAAGTGCTCGTATTAAGAAGGGTGTAAGACAAGTCTACAGCCTTTCGCCCCTACTCTTTGCCCTCTACAGCTCCCTCTAGTACCATGGAAGTCATTCCCTCATCTCTTAGCAGATGTCCTATCATCCTGTCCCTTCTCCTTATCAGTGTTTTCCACATATTCCTTTCCTCTCCGATTCTGCGTAGAACCTCCTCATTCCTTACCTTATCAGTCCACCTAATTTTCAACTTTCGTCTATAGCACCACATCTCAAATGCTTCGATTCTCTTCTGTTCCGGTTTTCCCACAGTCCATGTTTCACTACCATACAATGCTGTACTCCAGACGTACATCCTCAGAAATTTCTTCCTCAAATTAAGGCCAGTATTTGATATTAGTAGACTTCTCTTGGCCAGAAATGCCTTTTTTGCAATAGCGAGTCTGCTTTTGATGTCCTTCTTGCTCCGTCCGTCATTGGTTATTTTACTGCCTAGGTAGCAGAATTCCTTAACTTCATTGACTTCGTGACCATCAATCCTGATGTTACGTTTCTCGCTGTTCTCATTTCTACTACTTCTCATTACCTTCGTCTTTCTCCGATTTACTCTCAAACCATACTGTGTACTCATTAGACTGTTCATTCCGTTCAGCAGATCATTTAATTCTTCTTCACTTTCAGTCAGGATAGCAATGTCATCAGCGAATCGTATCATTGATATCCTTTCACCTTTCTTTTATTTTCATCATTGCTTCCTCGATGTACAGGAGGAGGTGTCCGTTCTTACGCGTCGGGCCAGTTATAATTATCAGCTATTATTGCTATTTATTTTTTTATATTTTTAGAGCCCTTCATTAAATTTCATTAGTGTTACCATCCCATAAAAACCCTACATTGGATGGTTTGTTCGGAACTTGTACGACTGGGACACAGTGATGTAGCTCACTACAGGGTGTGAAAAATAAAAGAGGCCCATATAACATGAGTTCCAGGGTACAAAGAAACACTGCAGAGAAAAGGAAATACAGTAATAACCTGACTGTAGCAGCTGTTCATCTCTTGTCACTTTTGGGCCTGGTCAGCAAGTTGTTAAAGGCCGATCGAAGCTGGACTGCTGGAACTGCTGCAATCTCATCCTAAATGTTATGCTGTAGTTCTTGACGACTATTGATCCGTAGATTTACTTTCAAAGCTTTTCCTTAAGAACGTTCTTAAAATTTATTTCATTTACTAGCGATTCATCAAGAACATTATGACATTTAATCACACTATGTGAGCGTGGAAGTAGTTGCCAGGGAGTAACTGATAAAATCAAAATCAAATTGCTTTTAACAAATGGGAATTGTTATTGACTTTACTACTGCCTGAAAGCATTTTTTTAAAGAAACAGATTTAAAATTATAATCAGAAAGCATCCTCTAAATACCAAGTTACAATTTATTCAGGGGCAAAATGAAACAAATTTTGACGGTATGAGCTTTCATGCTGAAAACCTTGCCGCTCCCTTTTGACACGGCCGTACTTACGACGGCTCACAACCACTTCTGAAAGACTACACTGGTGCAAATCTGTAACACACCAGATCACTTGAAACTAAAAGTTTTAACAATTCACACAAGCACACAAACTACGCACCCCGTAGGAGGGATGGAGAAGGTACAAAACACTATAGTTAAAATATTAATTTTTGCCGCCGGAGGTGCAACTTGATTTTAACTTCTAAGAAAAGTCTTATGGTAAAAGGGTGGCAACTTTATATACTAAAATGATCATTTAAATAAAAGCCTATAAAATGCAATTTTATATAAAATTCTACAAGGTTGGCCAAGCAATAGTTAAGATGCTCTACAGTACACAGATACCGCCTCTCAAGATGATAGGCAAGATCAAAACATATTTCAGGTTTTAGGCCGTTACACTCCAAGCAATAAATCCGTTAACACACCAAATCCGACAAAGATGACAGAGGCAGCTCCGAACGACAGACAGACACTAACTGCCTAACAAATGCGGACAGGAGACAGACGAGCAAGCTGGGGACGAGGGACTGACCAAGAAAACAAGTAAAATTTAACAAGAGTAAATCACACAACGTATCACCAATCACTTAACTTCTAATAAACTACGATTTCTCGAGAAGACCTGGCGCAGCACCCCCAAAACGCTCTCCCGAACCGTCCGCTGCCAGCCGCTTCAACGGACGCAGGAAGGCGCGCCGATCTCCCGTCTTTCCTGGTCCGCACCAACCGACCGACTGCCCGCTGCTCCGTCCGCGACTACTGCTCCGTTGCGACTGCACTGCTGGTGCGTCTCCCACTCACTTCCAGACACACGATGGCGGAAATACTGGCTCGGACCCAACCATGCAGAGGAAACATGCCCACTGGCAAAACGACATCCCTGCACCAGGAAAGGACCGAGCCAAGCTACACAAGATGGTAACTGAGAGGGCCCAGAAGCGCTCGGAGAACCAGTTACACCACGGCGTCGCAGCTCTCACCGGCCAGACCGATGCCGTGGGTTGACTCCTGTTGTTCTCGTGTCGACCGCGAAGCCACTACCCATCGCCGTACGGCGCGGCCTACTGGACTCACGTGGCGACCTCACATGCGCCGACGCTCAAGACGGAGAAGTCGTCTTGAGTCTCAGTGCGCGATCGACCAACCGACCGATCCAACCACCGGGCGACCACTCGCTGAGTTCTCTTACTGGCGGATTGGAAAGACTCTCTTTTTGCCGTTTTTAAAGGTTGATCCGAACGAAAGACATACTAGCACTCCGGACGACAGACACACTAACTGCCTCACAAAGACTAGCAAGCTGGGGACGAGAGGTTGACCCAGACTGACCAACTGGCGAGCTCATGGCGCCCCTTAAATGCACGTGATCAGGCAACCTTTCCCCTTTCCCACCAGAGGGAGACACCAAAGCTGCGATTGTCACAGCGGCGCCACCGCCAGAAACGGATGGCGACTGCATCACCCTACGCGCAGCGGCGCGCTCTCCAAAACAGCAATTTCTATCACGGCTCAACTATGAGGATTTTTGCGATACACATTAGACTTGAGGGCTCCCCACACGAAGTAATCACACACTGACAGATCGGGTGAACTGGGTGGCCAGCTAAGGCCGCGACCAGACTTACTTCTGCTAACAGCCCAGTCAGGCGTGAAGATTGTGTGAATGTGCTCCATGTTTCGGCCGGCGGTATGGGCAGTTGCTCCACCATCTTGGTAGTTATTGTAGGTCTTTTCCTCCGCTGTTAATGCTGACACAAATGGTTACAAAATGTTGGCAAAGTAATTCGCCGAAGTCAGCGTGCAGCGAAAACAGATGGCACTAATAATGAAGCGTGCAGACACTTCACACCAAACACCAACCTTCTGATCATGCAATGGTGTTTCGTGGAAACTATTCGGATTCTTCGCTGACCAGAAGCTGTGATTGTGTGAGTTGACGTTATAACTCAGGTGAAACCAGGCTTCATCAGACATAAAAAACAGATCCGTGTCCAAGTCATTCATTGGTATCTCGGTGAACAGCCAATCATAAAACTGGAGGCGCTGAGGAGCATCTGCTGGTTTTAATGCATGAACGACAGACACTCGGTACGCATCTATGTGCAGGTCCAGGTGGAGTATTCATCCGCATGATCGACGTCGTATAGTGGTATCATGCGTCGGGCGTCGGGTTGATTTAATAGAACTCTGAAGCCCTTTTTGGTGAACTGCAGCCACATTCTTTGGTGTGGGGGCACGTTTTGGAATGTTTTTTGACTTGTACGAAACAGACCCTGTCTGACACCATTTTCGGACTAAGTGTTGCATGGCACTCTTTGCTGACTCATTGACACCATGCAACTTCTCAGCAGGCAACTGGCCACACGATTTCCACGACATTGTTGTCACGTAACTTTCCACAACGAACACCCACTGCTCGACTGTGAGTACGATCGTCCCCTTTGCACTGCTCCCCTCCCACTAACACAGCCCGCACTGCGCTCTGAATGGCTGTGGATCACACGACGGGCGTATACGATGTGTGCACATCATGGGGTGTGGTTGTACGCATACATTCGAGTCCAATCGTATCCACTCATCTGGGCCACTCTTATTTGTTCCATCATGCATAAGACCGTCCACTAGTGGCTCTAGAAGTTCTCCATTTATTGTTCCACTGATTTCTTAGTGATGGCTTATCTGTATGGCGCGAATAGTGGCAATTGACCCTGAATAAGGAAAAGTGTGAAGTTACTCACATGTGTGCTAAAAGAAATCAGCTAAATTTCGATTACGCGATAAAAATCTGAAAGCTATAAATTCATTCATAATTAGGGATTACAGCTACAAATAACCTAAATTGGAACGATCACATAGATAATATTGCGGGTAGAACAAACCAAAGACTGCGATTCATTGGCAGAACACTTAGAAGGTGCAACAGGTCTACTAGAGACTACTTACACCACGCTTGTCCACCCTGTTTTGGAGTATTGATGTGCGGTTTGGGATCCGCATCAGGTGGGACTGACGGATGACATCGAAAAAGTACAAAGAAGGGCAGCTCGTTTTGTATTATCGCGAAATAGGGGAGGTACTGTCACAGACATGATACGTGAATTGGAGTGGCAATCATTATAACAAAGGCGTTTTTACTTGCGACGGGATTTTCTCATGAAATTTAAATCACCAGTTTTCTCCTCCGATTGAGAAAACATTCTGTTGGCACCCACCTACCTAGGGAGAAATGATCATCACGATAAAATAAGAGAAATCAGGGCTCGCACAGGAAAATTTAAGTGCTCGTTTTTCCCGCGTGCTGTTAGAGAGTGAAGCGGTAGACAGCTTGAAGGTTGTTCATTTAACCCTCTACCAGGCACTTTATTGTTAATAGCAGAGTAATCACGTGGATGGAGATGTAGATGAAAGTCACAAAAAAGTATGAATTCGGGACATCGTCATACTTGTGACTGACAGTAATGATCGCATCATTTGCTAGTTTGTCCACCAGTTCATTGCCTCGAAAGCTGCAGTGGCCTTCTACCCAAATAAATTAGATTTTTGTGGTTGTTCTGCTGTAGAATTTCCAAGTGCTACGTTAGATCGAACACTAGTGGGGCGTTCTGACGTTGCCTACGATGCTTCTTTAGTATTTGCAGAACTGCTTGCGAACCAGAAAACAACATTTTACGGCAGTAGGGGCACCGTTCACTCATTCCATCACAGAGAACTGAGGACGTTACACCACTAAATAATAGTGTATTGGACTATAGACAGGGTCTGAAAGAACGGATGATGGAAACGGCCCGACGAGTATCATTTTTTACCTATGTATCGAAGTTAGCAACAGCAACTAATCGACATGATCTCTAGAATCTTCTAGAAAGCGTGCAAATAACAGTTTTCTTTACATTTACGCTGTAAAAAGTGTAAGGAAGCTAGTTCATAGCGCACAGACGAAACTCCGGTGCGTGATATCATGGATAACGGATAAATACTCCATTCTGTATGCTGTTTGGAGTAGAATTACTACTTCGTAACATAGAGGTCGAGCAGCTGTGGCTGCGAACATGTCTTGCACAAAAACTATACGCAGTGATGATTTTTAGAACTTCTTGTTTGACACCAAAAGCTAATACCGCAATATCATCTACAGTCATTCGAAAAAGACCTGAAAAGTAACGAAAAATCGAAACAAGGCAGATTACGGCCGAGTTCATGCATATTAAGGATGAGTTATGAGGAGTGCAATACCCACACTGGCACGAAAATGACCTTTCTGATACGCATTGTGCCGGAGAGTGGAAAACTGGACAGCTAATTTCCTGTACGAAAATCGCCGAAAACAAATATAAATGCAGATGTGATAACATTCCACCTCTAATAAATGGTTATAAATGAAAGTCACTGAGTCCTACTCGCAAATACTGTCGGTAGTGGAGTGGGATCTCTGGTGTCCCAAACACGTGAGAGTTGTGCGAGGATGTGCTAAAGGAAACTGGAAATTTCGAAAATAATGTCGTGTCAAAAGAAAAGTTGGTATTTGTGGATGACATAAGAAGAAAATTATTTTCGGCTAGGCAGTGCTTAGTACTGATTTATTATCTGAAGGAAATAGTGGCAACATGAAAAATAGTGATACTGTAGTATCTATCGACAGCCCGTTTAGCGATTGTGACTCATTTGTGTCAAAATTCACTAATCTCGAAAAACTTCTAATCCATAGTTGTTATAACAACCTTTCTTTAATGAGCGAGGTTTCTGCGACTACCGCCGCTTCCCGCATCCCAATCTCCATTCCTTGTATATTCTATGTTGCAATTCTCATTATGTTTTTTGTGGCTGTTATCGTCTTCGTTTTGACCCATTCCGTTCCGAGGCTAAATTGGGAGGTTTTTACATGTGATTCCTTTTGCTATGGTGCAGTGCAGGTCCAACGCCTAAACCCCCGACTTGGAGGACCACGTGATTTTTAGTCATGGTTTTCTTCCACTAGACGATTGCCTTTCTGAGCTCAGGGACTCTGTCTATTCCTCCCTTGGGTTCCTCTGGGAACGAGGTGCCACTTACGCCAAGCCCGTCGTACCGAAGTCCATCTTCTGCTCCTTCCTTGCCGATGTGGTCTTCACCCGTAATACTGGGCATGGGTAACGCGTTATACCCCACGATACTGGGTCCCCAGCAGAACTTTGCCACCAGCTCGAAAGCCGGACCCACCGCTGCGACGTGAACGATCCTGCTTAGAATTACCCAAGTGAGCTTAGAGAAGGGGGCTCTAAGGAGTTGCAGACACTTGTGAGAAGCGACACTTGTGAGAAACTGGAGAGTGGCGACACTTGTGAGAAATCCTGGATGCTAAGGGACCGCCACAGGGTGTGTCGCAAATGCTGCGCCATTACCCGCTCGTCCACTACCTGCCGCCGCTTAGTGTGACTGAGCGCTCGGCTTGTGCGGGCCCGGGCAGCTGCCGAGGGACATTCACGCTCCTCCAGTGCAGCCAGGTTACATTATTCGAGAACTTTTTTGGGGAAGGAAGAGTAGCCTTGGTCAAATTAGAAATCGGAGCTGATTTTGCCCCCACAATATCACGTCAACCATTAGTTGCAGCGCAGCTATGCGTAAGACCTTTTGGAATTTTTGTTCTGTTTAATCTCACATAGGGCATAATATTCGCTCAACCTCAACGATGTATTTTCAGAAACTATTGAAACCGAAAATTTTTTCCATCTTTCAACCCCTCGCCCAAAATTTGATATGATATGAGAGGCAACCTTTTACAGGGTGATTCAAAAAGAATACCACAACTTTAAAAATGTGTATTTAATGAAAGAAACATAATATAACCTTCTGATATACATCATTACAAAGAGTATTTAAAAAGGTTTTTTTTTCACTCAAAAACAAGTTCAGAGATGTTCAATATAGCCCGCTCCAGACACACGAGCAATATCAACCCGATACTCCCACTCTCTGTAGCATATCAGGCGTAACAGTTTGGATAGCTGCTGTTATTTCTCGTTTCAAATCATCAATGGTGGCTGGGAGAGGTGGCTGAAACACCATATCCTTAACATACCCCCATAAGAAAAAATCGCAGGGGGTAAGATCAGGGCTTCTTGGAGGCCAGTGATGAAGTGCTCTGTCACTGCCTGCCTGGCGCCCGATCCATCGCCTCGGGTAGTTGACGTTCAGGTTTCATAACTAACCTTTTTCGCAGGACTCTCCATACAGTTGATTGTGGAATTTGCAGCTCTCTGCTAGCTCTGCGAGTCGATTTTCCTGGGCTGCGAACAAATGCTTGCTGGATGCGTGCTACATTTTCATCACTCGTTCTCGGCTGTCCAGAACTTTTCCCTTTGCACAAACACCCATTCTCTGTAAACTGTTTATACCAACGTTTAATACACCACCTATCAGGAGGTTTAACACCATACTTCGTTCGAAATGCACGCTGAACAACTGTCGTCGATTCACTTCTGCCGTACTCAATAACACAAAAAGCTTTCTGTTGAGCGGTCGCCATCTTAGCATCAACTGACGCTGACGCCTAGTCAACAGCGCCTCAAGCGAACAAATGTACGACTAAATGAAACTTTATAGCTCCCTTAATTCGCCGACAGATAGTGCTTAGCTCTGCCTTTTGTCGTTTCAGAGTTTTAAATTCCTAAAGTTGTGGTATTCTTTTTGAATCACCCTGTATATTAAGAGGAGCCAACTAAAGAATTTGGTTCTCGGTAGAAACTTTTTCTTTAATTATTTCGAAATAAACCTCACATTTTCTGTACCACGCAGGGAAGTGTACTGAGGTCTAATGTGAGTCCTGCTAGCAATTAGCGTTGAGGAATGCAGTTTATGTATTGAAACAAGATGTATTCATCGTCCACTAAAACAGACATTGTTTCTAAAATTCTCTACACAAAAATGCTGATTATGATTGTTAGAAAAGCTATGACTTTTCAGACTTCATTAGTGAATCTTTTACAATTTGCAAGAGACATTTAGCCGACTTTGTCTCGTTTCCAGGGAACACCACGAGGAGGTAGTATCTCTTCGTCCTGCATTATATTTATTTACAATATTCACAGGATGATTATTTATTTACAATTTTTACATTAGGGCTATCGGCGTGAACAGAATCCCTTTTCAGTATTTACAGGTGTTGCAGTAGGTTCAGCCATTTCCTTTTCACTGTAATTTCTGTGCATAAGCCACGCAAGTAAGAAATGATTTTATATTGCTGTCAACTTGGAGTCATGTAAGGGTCTTAGAAACTATCTCATCCGTCGTAATTGCGGACTTCTTTCTTCTTTTCCCACCAAGATTTAAAACTAATCGGTGCCCATGATATTCTGCGTCTTCTCTGAGAATTTTTACTAAGGAGTAAAAATTTGGATGAACCTTCGAAATTAATGTATTTATCCTCCGATTCCATCCTTCTCAAAAACATTGTTGGTTCGGTGACGCCTTCCTGCGCAGTTCCATACATCTCTTGGTATGTCTTCATTATTCAGCCATTGTTCAACAAAATAGTCGTGAAAATCTTGCAGTTTTTCGTTATCTGGCGTGCGCTCCTGAATGCATAGCCACCCATCATCTTACACGTCCAGGGGAATGTGAGCCAAAGCGGAACACAATCTTATGTGAAAACGAATTTCTCGTTTTCCTTGTAGTCAGCAACTAGGCCGCAATTCTGCACTTGCCTCCACAAGGACTGATTGAAATGGTAGTTGCAGCCATTAACCTTTGCATCAGGAAACAAATGTGTTACTGGTTCGATGATTGCAGCTTCAAAATTCATCACGATAGCTGTAGGATTCCATCCAGGTACGTTGCTCTCAACAGCTGTGAAAAAGCGATCGTACGTTTCTCGCTTTTTCTTGGGTAGTAAGGCATACACCGTTGGAACTGTGTTTGTTTCCTCCTCAGAACTAGAAATATCGGCGTGAACAATAAATAACTGTCCAAACTGCTTGCTGGAGCTTTTGAAAGTTCCATCGACAAAGAATGAATTGCAGTCTGTTAAACAGGATTTTCCCCTTTCGCTGGCGAACACCAATATCCTATCATTTGGTCCTCTGTCGTCATCTGCAAGTAAAAATTTGCTCGCATTATTCATTAGCAAATGATGTTCTTGCAGAAATATTCCTGCAGCATCGGGCTGATCTTGTGTAGATCCCACGCCTTTTGCCTGATGCGCTTCAGCGATCGTTTTGCACTCCTGTGTGACGGCAGTGATGTGACGATGCAGTATTGAACTGCGGTGTGCTACCTGTTTGGTGTCCCTGTCGACCGCCCGCTACCTGTTCGGCCGGGTCTCCTCACAACTGTCGCTCCTCACAAGTGTCGCAACCCCGCTCTAAGCACCCTGGGCTGGGTTAATGTGCGTGTATGGTTTCACCCACAAAAGCTATAATGATCTTCTCTTAGTAAATACTGAATAGATATAATAACCTTCTCTTAATAAATCTATCCAGGAACAGAGACAATGATTACAGCTTCAATAACAGACAGTAGTTGTGTGAGTCAGTGCCGGCCGGAGTGGCCGTGCAGTTCTAGGCGCTACAGTCTGGAACCGAGAGACCGTTACTGTCACAGGTTCGAATCCTTCCTCGGGCATGGATGTGTGTGATGTCCTTAGGTTAGTTAGGTTTAATTAGTTCTAAGTTCTAGGCGACTGATGACCTCCGAAGTTAAGTCGCATAGTGCTCAGAGCCATTTGAACCATTTTTTGTGAGTTAGTGTGAGCGGAAATAGAGAAGAGTGATGAAAATTTTGTCTGAGTTTGGATTTTATACATTCTTCATTTTTCTGCGTTGTATCCAACTTGGAGTCGGACTCATTTAGCAAGGACACTAATTTGTTGAATGTTGAACGCTGTGAGTCTTCAAACATACGCATTCTAAGAGTGTTTGCGAGTCTTTTCCATTTCATGGGCCAAGCTTCTACTCCGAGCGGCCTAACTTCTTGAGGAAGATGTAAGGCCATTTAGTTATTTCTATTCCGATAATTCAGTATAGGAGAAATTAGAATACAATGTTACTTCTGAATAACTTCAAAGGTGTTTATGGCAGAAGAACTCGCGTTCAAATTCTTAAATCGATCTCCTTCGGTTTCATAGTCATTTTCAAATGGTCCAAATAATGGATTTTGGCTTGCAGTTTAAAGTAATACAGGAGGTGACATAATTAACTAGAGATTCGCTCCAGATAATGTGTAAATTCGTAGTGATTGTGCTGTTACTGTTAAAAATCACTATGCCCCTGCTATCGCTGGCGCCGTCCCTAATGAGAGCACTGAACGTGGCACACAAATCCTTTAGAGTCAGACAACAATCTCTATTAGAGTAAGAGCCACCTATCTATCACAGTTCAGGAGATACGACGTCAAAAACAATGAGATGCGTGAAAAACTGTCGCATCATGTATAATGTTTAAATTTATTTATTCTGTATTACTAGCTCTATTCGCCATAAATTTCGTAGACAATATCCAAATTTGCCGCTAAATGCACCTACAAAATTATATAATGGTATTACATTCAGTTCAGGAGATATGACGTCATAAACGCTGAGATGGGTTAAAAACTGCCGCATTGTACACGACGTTTAAATTTACTACGTCTTTGCTGGCTCTGAGCACTGTGGGACTTAACATCTATGGTCATCAGTCCCCTAGAACTTAGAACTACTTAAACCTAACTAACCTAAGGACATCACGCAACACCCAGTCATCACGAGGCAGAGAAAATCCCTGACCCCGTGGGGAATCGAACCCGGGAACCCGGGTGGGGGAAGTGAGAACGCTACCGCACGACCACGAGCTGCGGACAATACGTCTCTGCTACTAACTCTATTTCCATGACGTTTTGCAGACAATATTCACATATGTCGCTGATTGAATCAACATATATCATTGTGTGACATACGTCGGTAGATTTGACGTCATAAACACTGACGCGAGAAAAAGCTACCGCACAATGCATCTCCTCCTCCCGAACAGGCCATGAAGGCCCAACGGCACCGACAGGCCGCCGTGTCATCCTCAGCCCATAGGCGTCACTGGATGCGGTATGGAGGGGCATGTGCTCAGCACACCGCTCTCCTGGCCGTGGGTCAGTTTCCGAGACCAGAGCCGCTACTTCCAATCAAGTAGCTCCTCAGTTTGGCGCACAAGGGCTGAGTGCACCCCGTTTGCCAAAAGCGCTCGGCAGACTGGATGGTCACCCATCCAAGTGCCCGACAGTGCTTAACTTGTAATCTGACGAGAACCGGTGTTACCACTGCGGCAAGGCCGTTGGCATGCACAGTGCATGACGTATAATTTATTCCTTCTTTGGTGCTAACTCTATTCGCAATACATTTTACAGGCAGTACCCACATACCGGTATACGGCTGAATATCCCAACACAAATGTATCGTTGTCCGATACCTAGTTCAAGAGAGACAATGTCATAAACTAAGATACGTGAAAACATACCGCATAATACATTTATTCTTTACTAATAAGATACTTCTACAGTCGAGCCAGCTTAAGAAAATCCCTGACAGCTTTCAGCTGCAAAGAGCAAAGGGGTGTGAGCGAAAACGATAGCCGTCTATAGAGCTACGAACACGCGTTGCCTCAGAGACGTTTACAAAATCGAGTTGTAGACACACGAACTAGCTGCACCAAACGTACAGAAACTGCCCAGGATATTAGACTACAAACACAGTTCACGTTTTGTTTTCGTTACTAACAGAGAATCGGTAAAATAAATAATACCTGGGCAGTCCCGGGTTCGCCTGCAAGTAGGGTCATAAAGCAAGGAACATTAACGACTTAAATGATGCTTAAGAAAAGTGGTAAACACATGAAAGCATGGTAAAGAACACTGGGAATTTCCGTGATGTGTGTATTGAGGAACTAACGTAGCAACAGTGACATTCAGACTACAAAAGTAGACCGCCGACTGTCTAATATATAATACGTTTAATCAAACAGAGAGCAGTACCTGTTAGAATATCTCGTGTGTCCAGGTTTTGGAAAATCTTTGTATAAGATCTTCGCATGTACATTACCATGTGAAATCGTTGCTTCCGTACGCATTGTAAGTAGGCTGTTGAGGTTTTTATGTTAGTAACGCCATTTAGTGCTCTGTATCAAAATCGCTGACTGCGCTGTGTGCAATCTGTGGCTGGTTGGACTCATTGTTGGAATATTCACTTGTATAGTGTTGGGCAGTTGGATGTGAACAGCGCGTAGCGTTGGGCGGTTGGTGAGCCATCAGCAGTGGTCGATGTGGAGAGAGAGATGCCAGAGTTTTGAGAGGTTACTGCAAGCGGACGATCTGGACATGTGACCGCCAGAAAAAGGAAATTTGTAAATATGAATGTCATGAATTGATATATATATGATGACTTTTGAACATTATTAAGGTAAATACATTGTTTGTTCTCTATCAAAATCTTTCATTTGCTAACTATGCCTATCAGTAGTTAGTGCCTTCAGTTGTTAGAATCTTTCATTTAGCTGCCAGTATTGGCGTTCGCTGTATTGCAGTAGTTCGAGTAACGAAGATTTTTGTGAGGTAAGTTATTCATGAAAGGTATAGGTTATTGTTAGTCACGGCAGTTCTTTCGTAGGGATTATTGAAAGTCAGATTGCGTTGCGCTAAAAATATTGTGTGTAAGTTTAGTGATGATCAAAATAAGTAAAAAGACAACTGTTTGAGTACGTTGAGTTTTGCTCAGCTGTTTGAAAATCAAATCACGTAGAAGTTTACCAGCACAGTCATTCATAATTTTCAAAGGGGACGTTTCAGTATCACTAATATGTCGCCGTCATCCTCCTCCCCGGAAAGATCAGTTTATTCTTGTGTTTCGGAAGATGGTTAGCGCCCGGTCACGAGTGCACGCTGTATTGCTGCGCGACAGCGTCACATCTCACGTTCACTTGTTTTAGAGTGTACGATCCGGCAGTTCTTAAGCCACACCTCTCATTTCGTATTCATTATTTGTCATTCAATGATTCATTTATTTGTCCATTCATTCATTCCGCCAAGAACGAGAAGCTCCAAGGATGGGGAACGAGCTAATTCATACATCGACGAAAGACAGGGATGTCATAAGAAGTTAATCTGTACATTTTGTCAGCAACAAGTATCACTGTACTCCTTAATCTTATTATTCCATGTTAAACTGTAGGTGCGCTTTACACGGTAGGATTTCTGGAGTACGCTAGGGATATCAAGTCGCCGAATTGGCATCCAGTCGAAGGATTTGCACTTGGCGCTTGAGCCACGCGAAATTATTATTATTATTATTATTATTATTATTATTATTATTACGTTATTTGTTCATTTAGCAGCTAAATTTAACCTGATAGTCAGAAACATAGCTGCTTTCTCGACTATCTCAAATAGCCACTGCGTGTCCCCTATTTATAGCTTAATATTTACTTGATTGCATTCGGGTTTCTCTAAACTAAATGGTTAACTGACACATTTTACAAAATAGTTAACGAAGTCTGTCAGTACAGAAACGTGTTTTCAGTACGTTACTACTTGTCATGTAGCTGAACAAAAACAGTGCTGCATCCCATGTAACTAAAAGAACTTTTCAACCCTTTAGTCTAGATAATCGATAACTTGTAGAAACAATAGCTAATAGGATATGTGTTTAACTTTATTTTAATCCGTCCATATTCCCAATTACTTTTTTTCAGAAGAAAATGCAGTCGTCATTTGCACATTTACTTTTATTCCGCTTTACCGATTTCAGTAGATTAATCTGTCTTCTTAAGAAGCCTACAAAAATAGGGATATCATAAATTATTAGACCATGACCATACATTTACGTTTAAGTATAAGAAGTACATTTCAAAAACTTATTTAATATGAGTTTAACAGATGTCATTATCTTATTCACAGTAGCATAATGCCATGACATGCCCAAAAGTGCACATATTTTATGTGATAATTATAAATACAGATTGACAGATTGATAATTTACAGCAAATGAATCACATTTCTGTACGTTGCCAAGCAAGTATTGTACTACCAGCGAGAACATAAATAAAAGCATATAAAAAGTATAACCGAGGTATAAAAGGGAAATTATATATTATATATTTGGAAAACGTGGCACCCAGTTCCATATAAGCTGCTGCTGACATTTAATTGCAAGAACAGGCACACTTGGACTTTGTCCATTACAGTGGATCTATCATGAATGGGAAGTAATAGTCTGAGTAAACCTTACACATTTTTCGGGTTAGATTGTGAATATGCAATAAAAATGGGACTTCACGATTTGAAAATGCAAAGTTGACCACGCCCACCCAGGAAGGCTGGTGAGGTGGTGGCCACTTACAGAACAGACAGCAGTCCCCTTTACTAATACTAACTTTTCACCGAGAGCATTTTTTTTTTTTTTTGTATGATGCGTCATAATTGAGATATTTAGTTGTTACTAGTTAAAAAAACACACTGTATGTAATATGCAAATAAATACGGTACCTAATATTTGAAGGAGAAACGTTGTTATCAAAAATCTCAAAAGGTTATTGATCGATTAAATTCATATTTTTACGTGATAGGCTAACGAACATTTGGACGGGCATCAAAATATACTTGACCGATTTATTTCAAATCCGTAAACGTTATTCGAATAAAATTTTGGACGAATATAGGATATATACTTTTAAAATACATAATACACAAATGTATATATAAAATATACAATATTGAAACCTTGTTAGCGAAAACCTCGAAAAGCTCTTGGGCGATTAATTACAAATTTTAATCGATACTCTATTTAGACAGGCACCGACTATGTATTTTTTTAAACAACAGTGTACTTGTTTACTGTTAAACCAGACTAAAGGAAAGAAGACGTGCTACTGTGCTCTGCTATAAAATTCTGCAGTTTTGTTTCCTTTGTCTCAGGCAGTTTTAACTAGGATAGCGGGACGTTTAAAATATTAGAGGAGGAGAGGATGGACACAGAGAGAAAGGAGGAGGTGATGGCAGAGAAAGGGCGAAGGAGGAGGGATGAACAAAGAGAGGAAATGGACAGGGACAGGAGGGAGAAGGGGAGTAGGGTGTATGTGCGGTTTGTGCGTTCTGTTCCGTTCAATAAGACTGGGCCACAGCAATGCTTGGCTGGGTACAGCTAGCAGCAATACAGAAAATATCCCTTAACAGTCTCCAAGACTTTGGCAGTAGAGTTCAGTTTCACGCAATAGACAATATTTAACACTCCCTTACCCTTCCAAATATCTACACCACCTTCAGTCGGTGTCTATAGTTGTAATCATCAGGTGCCAGCAAACAGCTGATAAAGAGCTAAGTAGCAAATACAAAAAGAATTTGTAAGTGTACAAAATAGATTTTGGCTAATATGGTGAGTTCTGGGAAAAGGAAATTTTAAAGGGACGGCACCAGCTATGAATACCGGGAAACGAGAAAGATCTGAAATTTCCTGGCAGATTAAAACTGTGTGTCAGGCCGAGACTCGAACTCTGGACCTCGGGACAGCGCACACTCCGCTGCAGAGTGGAAATCTCATTGAAGAAGATCTAGTTGGAAAAAAAGATGTACAAGGGTAACGAATTCGTACGTGGAAAGCGGTAATCATTAGCTAATTATTATTGTCGGTTTAGTAGGTATGTTATTAACTGTTTTCTGAAGCTGGAGATTGTATTCATTCAGATGTGGGAGATTATTCCAAAGTGGGGTTCCTGCTACTGAGAAGGACTTCGAGATAGTGGCTGAACGATGGAGTGGGACAGAAACGATTTTTCAGTCAGGGGAACAGGTGTCTCTGCCATGTTGTTCGGACATGAGCGTTAAGGTCGAGATGTCATAGACAATGTTCGTTGTTAAAACAGTGAAGAAGACAAAGGGCATGGAAATCTATGTTCGTGTCTGCACTCAGCCAAGTTAACTGTGCATATGATGGTGAAATATGATTAAAAAGTCAAACATTACAGCATCATGTGGTATTTGCAGTAGGACATAATTGAAGACACATCATTGAATACTGTGAAACGAATGTAGGACATTATACCGAACCCTGGGGGACGCTTGATACTACTTGCCTCCAACGTGACGTTACAGTGCCTGGCATGATGCACTGCTGGTGAGACGTTAGGAACGAACGAAACGATTGCACTGCACTTTGCGAGAAATTTGGCTGAAATCGTCAATTTCAAAAGGCTTTACTGATGTCTAAGAAGCACACTGATGTTTAAGAAGCGCGGTGGTTAAGAGGGTAACTGCCTTCATTGAAAAGAGTCTGTGGTTGCTTACGGTACCATGGTTATACCCAGGCGTACCGTCTTCCTCCGAAGCAAATAGACGGCCACAAAAGGCTTCGTTCGGGGCTTCAAAAACACGGAAATCGCATGGGGAGAGCTCTACCTCTAGCACCACGTTTCAGAAGTTTTTATTCTCTTCTTGTACGAACTGCTTGCCGCCCACGTTTCCCATGCATATAAAGCTACACTCCAGAGAATTGCCTTCAGACAAGGTTTCATCATAACACTTAAATTTACATTGTACGTTAATAAAATCCTCTGTTTCGGAAATGCTTTTCTTCATACTACCAGTCTGCATTGTATACCCTCTCTTCTTCGGCTATCATCAGTTTCCCGCCCAAATAACAAAAGTCAGCTATTACGTTTAGTTTTGTATTTCTTAATCTAATTCCCTCACGACCGCCTGATTTAATTCGACTACACTCCACTGCCGTTGTTTTACTTTTGTTGATGTTCATTTTATAAACCTTTCCGCTCAACTGCTCTGTTACGTCCTTTGCCATCTTTGACAGAATTGCGGAGTCATTGGCAAATCTTAAAGTCTCTGTTTTTTCCCTCTGAACTCTTCTTACCTTCACAGCTTGCTCAATGTACTTGCTGAATAACTCCGATTTGCACAGAGTAGCACACTTAAGCTGCTGGTTTGATGGATATTCAGGCAACGTACTGCGCCCCCCACTGACTGGATAAATCACCAGATCACCATCTAGAATGTTCAGATGTGCTGACCTACAAACACTGCCTCCGCCAGGTGGCTGCAAACATGAAATACACAAATAAGGAGATAATAAAATAACAAAGGAAAGTACTAGCTATGAAATGATACACTCAGTAGTGTTAAATTCTTTGCTCTTCTGCAATTCACTCTATTCAAGATTACACAGTACGAGCAACATTATAGTTCTGCCTATTCACATTTGGTAATCGCTCTGTCTGGCACTGTCCTGTGATATATTCGCGGTCGTTAATTCTAGCGTAGAATACTGACATCAGCTATGGCAATTGAAATTATATTTAGAACTACAGTCCCGACTAGCAACGTGAAGCCTCAGGATAGAACGAAAAAGACACGTGATCAGCAATTTACTTTACTTCCCTAACCGCTGTTGCGAATGTACGACCACTACAGTGATCTGACGCTTATCGCGGCGAACGTTCTCGCCTCAGCGAGATAACATAAATTCTACCTGACCAAAAGCTTCCGTGGGCACCTCCACGGCTACCGTGGAACACCAGACGATCCTCAAGCTCTCGCTACAAGTACTCTGTCCCAGTAACGAGGTCGCACACCTCGCCAGTACCAACCTCTCTCCTGGACGCCCCACGAACAAGTGTTTCCTAGTCGCTACGCTTTTTCGTAGCCCCTGTTCTTTTTTTCCCCCCTTTAATGTGCGTGGCCAATCATGTTGCTGGAAGGCGTTCGTTTCAGAGCGCCGACCAATCTCAGTTTTGCAACCGATCAAAGCTTCTAGAAGCTTCCAGACTGTTCCGGCCGTTGGGAAACCACCTACACGCCGCCACGCGTTTTGTGAGCGAGCCCCAGTGTCTTCTTCTTGTCCTCGGCCACGTGGTTCCCGCTAAGCCGCGGTCCAACGGCCTGGGGTTTCCAGTAGCTTACGGGCGCTGTTGTCTTCAGCTCTCAGGCCTGCCTGCCTCGCTTGTGTCTTTCCCGTTCTCCTGCCAGCCTCCCGTCTCCGTCCGCTTCACTGTCGCCCAACGTGCAGATATTCTGCTACAAATTAAGATCCCTAGCCGATGTCAGTATCGTTCATGGTTTCCTGTCTCGATGTTTATACTATTAAAGGGTCTTCTTTCCGGAGTGGTAGTTGTAATGTGGCTCAAAATGATGCCACCTTACAGTTTGACCTTTCTTCCCACGAGCCGTTCTTAATCCATTACACAGGGAAACATTTCTATACGTCTTTCTTGCGTTCAGAACGCAAGATTTACGTCTGCTGGCTAAAATTGGAACCAATTTTTTCCATCACAAATCGGTTCCGAATTAACACGTTAGAATATGTACCATGTGTTACTGCCATACGGTGACTGAAGCCCACATTGAACCTCAGTGAGTAGCTGCTAATTAGTTATAACAGCCCAGTAGTTCTACCGGATATGGTCAAATGGTTCAAATGGCTGTGAGCACTATGATACTTAACTTCTGAGGTCATCAGTCCCCTAGAACTTAGAACTACTTAAACCTAACTAACCTAAGGACAACACACAGATCCATGCTCGAGGTAGGATTCCAACCTGCGGCCGTAACGGTCGCGCGGTTCCAGACTGTAGCGCCTAGAACCGCTCGGGCACACCGGCCGGCAGATATGGTCGTCAATGCGTTTCTTCGCCTGGATAAGGTATAAGTGAAAATGCTTGTGGGGTCACTGTTTCGGAGAAGAGAGGCCATTTGCAAGGCTAGAAGCAGTGTTGCAGGATGTCAGCTTGACGTCTGATGGAGACAACGACATTTTGTTCGTTGTGCTTAGTAAGCGGCTGCCGTGGTTGCGGCCGGCTCGGCTATGTTTGTCGTTAGTGCGCACGTACATAGGGGACCGCCTTAGAAGCAGCGAGCGATCCTGTTAGCGACGGAGCGCGGCGGGGCTTCCGCGTCCACGGGACGGGTCTGGCCACCGTGGGCGGCAGTGGGCGACGGCCCGTGCTGCTGGCGTGTGGCTGCATTGCGTCGCGCGCTGCTACTGGCGCCAGTACGCCCTGCGCTACTTGCGTAACGCCGCGCAAAAAGGATTACTGTTCATCGAGAAACTGCTTTCGTATCGTATTAGTGAGTTTGCCATCAGCTCTTCCGTAATTCTCCCTATCGCTACCCGTATTTTGCACTCCCTTAGAGAACATTCCACAGTTTCCAGAACTTTGTTACCGCACCACACCAACCTTTTAAGTCACATAACAGTTCCCGGTTTCTCTCCAGAAAGTAGGGAAGCTGCATTTGGCGTCACTAATCTGGTAGGAAAGAGTACTCAACTCGGATCTTCGTAACGTATTCGGTTCTGAATCACTCCAACGCCAGAGTTGAACGTAATACGGCAATTGACAGATTGCCGGCCCGGCGAGGTTCGGGTGGAAGCGGTTTGCCATCGTGTTCCTCCGATTTATCACGAAGGCTGGTATCTGCCTGTACTGCATGGATGACCTTAGGCAATGGTTTTACACTTAAGTATTATGTTTTTGCTGTTAACAGACGCGATAGTGATACGCAAGCTGCTTTCTTGGTGTGTCAAGACTTACGTTGTTTGGTGTTAAATTCGTTAAATTGATTACGCAGGTCCAAGTGTGAGAATACAAATCCGAAGTTCCAAGGTTCAGTCCCTGTTCGGCGGACGGCTCAGCATCGCCTGTCCTGAATAAAGTAATGCAGAGAGGCTTAAAATTTATCACGGGAACTGGTGCGATCGTGTACAGTAAATCCTATTGTGAAGCACAGCCATAAGTGTTCTGGAATGGGCCAAGAAACTACTGAAGGCTACTTCTATTACAAGACTAGAGACGAAGTGCGACTCGTGCTAATCAACTCACGGGAATATTTATCTGAATTACTTGTGATTACGTGCTTGTGTGTGTGTGTGTGTGTGTGTGTGTGTGTGTGTGTGTGTGTGTGTGTGTGTGTGTGCGTGTGTGTGTGTTTCAGCACTCTAGTGTGACATGCTCTAGAGTACTGTTGCAGTGTTTGGAGTCCTTATCAAGTAGGCGTGACAACAGTAAAGGAAAGATTTCACAGGCGTGCTTCCAGCATCGTAACGGGCCGGTACAGCTGATACGAAAGTCTAACAAAAATCGTCAAGCAACTTAAAGGGAATTCTTGGAAGAATTATGAAGCCGCGTAGGGTAAATTTTGATAACCTGTATGCGAAGATGACTGGACAACAGTTATGCACCTCGCGCAAAGTTCATGAGGGAAGGTTGAGAGCGATCAAGGCAGCTACAGAGGCATAAATATAGTAATTTTCTTCTCTCTTAAAACACGAATGGGCTAGGAAAGAAAAATGCTAACATCGGTATGATGTACTCCCCCTCCCCCCCCCCCTCCTCACGCCATGTACTGAACAGTTGCTTCCTTTTGCGTATTTGTTTAGGTGTAGATGTACGTGTTAAAAAAAGTCTTATGTTCTTAACGGAGACAGTACAGGCCAGAAACAAATGCTTGTGAGATGTAAACCATTACATTTCCGTCTAACATTGCCAATATTAAATGGTACTTGCTGGCTCTCTGTTGATGATCATTTCCTACTTGTTGCGTTTCTCTCTGTACTTAGTCCTGTGTGATGCTGTTATTTGAGATAACACTTAAAATATCTCGTACGAGTCTTTTTGAAGTTGTGCTCGCGTCAAAATGATATCAGTAATTCCGTGGAGTGTGAGCAAGGTAAAGAATGAAATTGAATCCCGTTACTCCTCACTGGAAATGGGAGACATAGAATTCTACTGTGGTTTAGCCGACAGTGTTAACCAACAGGAATGTGTCGTATACATTAAATGATCAAAAATATCGTGACGACAATTAGAGGACATTAATATTGGGTTCGCCCACATTTCACCTTTATGTCGACGGAGGAAATGCATCCCACATTTCGTCCTGGAGCCGAAACCAGAGTCGGTAGAGATGTTGAGCGCATGGGTCTGGAGCGAAGTCGACGTTCAGACTTTTCGCGAAGGTGTTCCACTGAGTCCTCGTGGGGACTTTTGAGAGGCCAGTCCATTTCAAGAATATAGTTGCCCAGAAACCACTGACTCACAGACGTTACCTTATGACTGCGTGCATTGTCGTGCTGATGCAAACATCGTCTCTGAACTGTTCCTCTGCTGTACGCAATACATAACGCTGTATGTTCATAGCCGTTCACATATAACATGTTCTTAAACGCAATAAGGTGACCACGCACTAACTAGGAAAAACGCCCTCTGTGCTTCACTCTACACATAATGATAGATTAAGTTCTCCAGGCATTCCCCAAACCCAAACTCTTCCATCGGACTGCCGCAGGTATACCGTGATTCATCACTCAACATCACTTGTTTCCAGTCACCCACTGACCAGTGGTGTCGCTCTTGAATACCGCCTCAAGCTACGCATACAATGACTACAGAAATGAATGGCTTATGAGGAGGTGCTCTACAATTGTATCCCTTCCTTTTTAAGTTCCTACGTACAGTCATCGTCCTAGCTGGAGTGCAAGTAGCTCTTTGGAGCCCATGAGTGATTTATTTCGCTGATTTCGTGCGATATTTTACATCCACCCTCCGCAATGCTCGATGGTACAAAAAAAAAAAAAATGGTTCAAATGGCTCTGAGCACTATGGGACTTAACATCTGAGGTCATCAGTCCCCTAGAACTTAGAACCACTTAAACCTAACTAACCTAATCACACCACACACATCCTTGCCCAAGGCAGGATTCGAACCTGCAACCGTAGCAGCAGCGCGGTTCCGTTCTGGAGTGCCTAGAACCGCTCGGCCACAGCGGCCGGCCTCGATGGTATCTGTGCGACAGTACTGCTTGTTCTCCGTTTAGCTGTGATTGTTGCTTCTGGTTCCCACTTCGCATCCACCTACCAACAATCGATATGGGCAGCGTAAGGAGGGTTGAAATATCCCTTATAAATATATTAATGAGGTGAAATCCAATGACAGTCTGCGTTCGAAATCACTGAGCTCTCGTGACCGGCCCATCTGCTGTTACTGCTTCTCTGGTGACAACGCAACACTTTCAGCCTCCTGTAACAGTTGCAGGTTGGTCTCTTGTGACCTCTAGTGGTCAGTTCCGCATTTCTTAGGGATATCCGGATAATTTTTATAGAAGACAGCCTCAACTCCGCATTCACTAAAATAGAGAAGCAAATAAATTTTCCAGTGACTTCCAGTTTCAGGATCCTTCGGAACAAGACCAAACGGTCGCGTTAGGGTACGCACATTTCGCAAGCCGAATAGGAAGGAGCGAATGTTTCGACAGATAGAAGATACTTTTCTTAAAGACATCATATTCACCACTGCCGCAGTGATAACGCCTGTTCCCATTCTGATCACCAAAGTTAAGCGCTGTCGGGCTCGGCTAGTATTTGGATGGGTGACCGTCCGAATCTTCCGAGCATTTTTGGCATGCTGGGTGCTCTCAGTTCTTAGTTGAGAAGCTGACTGCCTGAGAAGTAGTGGCTCCGGTCTCGTTGACTAACAACGGCCGAGAGAGCAATATGCTGACCACGTGTCTGTCAACATCCGCATCCAGTGACGCCTGTGAGTTGAGAATGATGCGGCGATCGGTCAGTACCGCTAGGCCTTCAATACCTATTTTTCAAATGAAGTTTAGTTTTTAAATTCACTACCAGATGGTACTCTGTAAAAGGCTGCTTCATCACATGTCATACATTAAAAATCCTCCGACATGTGTTCATCTCATGATCGTGTCTTGGTCTTTTACAATATTAACATGCTTAACACAAATCTCAATATGCCACTGTTCTTGTAAATTGTTTACATGTGCAAATGGTCACATATTTCAACACTAGAGTACGTTTCCAAAAGCTACGCCATTTCAGTACCACAGTGTGATACTTCTGTCATCTATATCGCAGCAGAACTATGTCTGCAGAAGACCGGGAATACGTGCTCTCTCTTGACAATGCACCAGTTGTGTTGCGGAATGGGACCACATTTGTAAGTTACTTTCTAGAGTTCCTTCGTATATGTGACACTACAAACTAAGATACAGTGCAATACAAAAAATAAACGGAGCAGTGGACCCGAACACTGCCATAATATTAACTTATGAATATTCAGTCAGTTCTACTCTACTAAAATATATATTTTCTCACTAAGCATTGTAATTACGGCGCCGGCCTGGTGGCCGAGCGGTTCTAGGCGCTACAGTCTGCAACTGCGCGACCGCTGCGGTCGCAGGTTCGAATCCTGGCTCGGGCATGGATGTGTGTGATGTGCTTAGGTTACTTAGGTTTAAGTAGTTCTAAGTTCTAGGGGACTGATGACCTCAGAAGTTAAGTCTCATAGTGCTCAGAGGCATTTGAATTATTTTTTGTAATTACGGCTATTGCTTGTCGGACGAGAAGCGGCCACCCTCAACCAGTCTTTCTACTACTACTACTGCTGATTTCCACTTCACGATTGCTACAAAGCTAACATCACTGACACAGAGCTCTCGGATTTTCGATTTCGGTAACCGATATCTACATGCTCTCTCGACCAGTGTGGATAAACAAGTAGAAAAGTTGAGCAAGGGATCGCAGATCCCTTACAAACTGTGCACCTGAAATTTACCCTTTTTAAGAGAAAAAACACATAGCAGCGTTGAATTCCTGAGAGGTCTATAAATGAACTGAAATTCAAGATTGATATCTGAAGATGGAGCTAAAGGTTTGAAACGCGCTGTGGTCAGCAAATTTAAATTTTTTCACAGGTAATAAAGTTTTCATATTTCCCTCGACAGATGAACAAAAGGTGACGGACACAACGTCACAGCGTTTGCAGTATGTAAAATCCTCACAATGCAACTGAAGGGACACGCAGTTACTTAACACAGTAGAAACAGTAATCACTGAAGCACTGACGGAAGTAAAGCTGTGGGGACGGGTCGTGAGTCATGGTTGGGTAGCTTAGGCGGTAGAGCACTTCCAGAGAACACGAGTTCCAGTCTCAGACCGGCACACAGTTTTAATCTGCCAGGATGTTTCGTATCATCGCTGCAGACAGAAAATTGCTGCACATTTTTTCCATAACCATTACCGCGTGATGTGCAAAGAATACTGCTGTTTTGTCTTAATGTGTTATAAAAAGACCAACATCTCCAAGTGTGAGGCTACAAATACTAAGCCTGGGATTCAGTCCCGAATCTATCCTAAGATGGTTTCTGTATCTTACCACTTCTGTCACACATGGTGATGATCTGTGCATGCAAAAAAAAAAAAAAAAAAAAAAAAAAAAAAAAAAAAAAAAAAAAAAAAAAAATTATGACGAACTGCACCGTGTCTTGCAGTCTACTTTAACCTGTAGAAAGTGTTATAACAACCTCACCAAGTGCGAAGGTCGGAGAATGGCAAGGGCGTACCACCTCCAATAAGATAATAACTAGTTAAGGGCAGTGGTATTCAAAGGCATGTGCATAAGTCTAGAACCTCTCATAGCATTTCGTTTTCATTTCCGCTTCTCCTTGCTTTCCTACCCACTTTGGTGCACCGCTATCCGTATAGGAAACACATAAAAAATATTTCCTTTAATTCATATCTTCCCTAGACACTTCAACCATAATATTCTCCATCCTCCATTCTCTCCTATTCTGTACCATTCTGACTGATGACCACAGATGTTAAGTCCCATAGTTCTCAGAGCCATTTGTACCATTCTCACAATTCTAGCTGAGAACGACAATCTAGGTAACCTTTACCTTGGTTCGTACACGATATTTACTGTCTTCCACGCCTCATCTGGCAATCTAGAGAGCCTACAAAATGATCTGAAAAAGACTCTCATGTCGAATATATGACCAAAGGAGAAGACATGTCGTATCTCAACACTACCCTGCGGAGTGAAGCACCGAGGGTAGCTCACCCCCAAATGTTTCGAGAACCCAACCTGAGTTACACATTTGCCACAGTAAAGCAGATGTCCCTATGATCTCGTCTCCTGGCCGTGGGACATTTGTTTACGGTGTTATGGTTCAAATAACACTAAGCACTATGGGACTTAACATATGAGGTCATCAGTCCCCTAGAACTTAGAACTACTTGAACCTAACTAACCTAAGGACATCACACACCTCCATACCCGAGGCAGTATTCGAACATGCGACCGTAGCAGCAGCGTGGTTCCGGACTGAAGCGCCTAGAACAGCTCAGCCGCAACGGCCGGCACTATTTGATCAGTTATGAAATTTTGTTACTTCGCAGAAGTAATCTTCAACAGATTTTTTCAATGCTACATAAAAAATTCACTGAAGAGCCAAAGAAACTGGTACACCTGCCTAATATCGTATAGCCCCCCCCCCCCCCCCAGCGAGGATGCAGAGGTGGCGCAACACGACGTGGCATGGACTCGACTAATATCTGAAGTAGCGCTGGAGGGAACTGACACCTCGAGTCCTGCAGGGCTGTCCATAAATCCGTGAGAGTACGAGGGGCTGGAGATTTCTACTGAACAGCAGCACGTTGGAAGACATCCTAGATATGCTCAATAATGTTCATGTTCTGCGGTGTTTGGTGGTCAGCGGAAGTGTTTAAACTCAGATGAGTGATCCTGGATACATTCTGTAGTAACTTGTCCTGCTGCCATTGCCCAAGTCCGTCGGAATGCACATAGGACATGAATGGATGCAGGTGATCAGACAGGATGCTTGCGTACGGGTCACATGTCGGAGACGTATCTAGACGCATCAGGGATCTCACATCACTCTAACTGCACACACCTCGCACCATTACAGAGCCTCCACTAGCTTGAACAGTCCTGTACTGGCATGCAGGGTTCGTGAATTCGTGAGGGTGTCTCCATTCCCGTACACGTCCATCAATCGATATAGTTTGAAACGAGACTCGTCCGATCAGGCAACATGTTTCCCGTCATCAACAGTCCAGTGTCGGTGTTGAGGGGCCAAGACGAGGCGTAAAGTTGTGTCATGCAGTCATCAAGGGTACACGAGTGGGCCTCCGGTTCCGAAAGCTCATATCGATCATGTTTCATTGAATGGTTTGCAAGCTGACACTTTGTTGATGGCCCAGCCTTGAACTCTACTGCAATTTGCGGAAGGGTCGCGTTGAACGATTCTCTTCAGTCGTTCTTGCAAGATCTTTCTCCGGCCACAGCGATATCGGAGATCTGATGTTTTACCGGATTCCTGATATTCACGATACACTCGTGAAACGGTCGTACGGGAAAATCCCCGTTTCATCGCTGCCTCGGAGATGCTGTGTCCCACCGCTCGTGCGCCGACTATAACACCACGTCCAAACTCACTTCTATTTTGATAACCTGCCATTGTAGCAGCAGTAACCGTTCTAACAACTGCGCCAGACACTTTTTGTCTTAAATAGGCGCTGCCGACCGTAGCGCCGTATTCTGCCTGTTTACGTATCTCTCTATTTGAATACGAATGCTTACACCAGTTTCTTTGGCGCTTCAGTGTGAGTATATTGGCTAACAAAAAACACGCGGAAAGAGAGGAGGAAAGGAAATTAAACTTCATGTGTTGAGAGGGTATGCGATCATATTGTAATGATTGCAAAATCTAGCCACATTTACGAAGAACTTTGCAGTATGGGCGCACTTATCACTACGACAATGATGATGTTTGGTTTGTGGGGCGCTCAGTTGCGCGGTTGTAGGTGCCTATGCGAATGCCTAACCTTTACGCAGTCCAATCTCGCCACTTTCATGAATGATGATGAAATGAAACACTCAGTCCCCGGGCGGAGAAAATTCCCAATCCGGCCGGGAATCGAACCTGGGACCCCGTGATCCAGAGGCAGCAACGCTGGCCACCAGACCACGAGCTGCGGACTATCAGTACAATGTTGTACCCCCTGTGGCCTGGATTAGTACATTGATTCGGTTGGGAAAAGAGTCACGACGCAGTCGTACATTCTCCTAAGGAAAGCAGGCACACAATTGTTGTAACTGGTCCGTGAAACCAGCACTGGGACGTAGTTGACGTCCGGACTGGTCTCACAAACGTTTTATCACGAACAGATCTGGGCATCCTGCTGGCCACAGGTGGATCTCAACATCATGCAGACACTTCAAAGAGCCCCGTTTTACATGAAGACGAGAACTGTCTGCTAAAAGCTGACGCCACGATACTGTCGCGTGAGAGGTAGCACGTGAGAAAGTAGGATAACAGTGACATACCTTTATGCAGTCATTCAATCACCACCGACCGTTATCTGAAGTCATACAAGATGGCTCCCCACACCATGGCTCCAGGAATAACACAGCTGTTCGTCTCCAAAACATTGTAAGAATGAGACTTTTCCCTAGGTCGCCACCACACTCGCCGACGATTGTCATCCTGGATAGTATAGACTCACAATTCTTCACCGAACACAGTATTACGGCACTCATCAGCAGCCCATCTTTCCCCCTGTTCTCCAAACGAAGCTGTTTGTGTTCTGGGGCTAATAGCAGCTTAGACATTGGACGTTAACGTCCTAGTCTGTGACCAACGGCGCGGGATGTTACGGAATGTTGCAGGGAATCCATTACTCGTTCTCGAATGGCACGCACAGATGTGAACCAGTTACGATGTGCTTGGTGCATAACATGGCGATCATCCCTTGTGATGGAAACTTGACGACGAGTGGGCCTGCCCTCAGGCTCCCACGCTGTCTACCGTTTGGCCACTGTCACACCGGAATACCTCAGAAATCTTGATATTGCACGACTCGACCAGCATGCCAAATGGAGGCCCACAGTGAGGCTACTTTCAAACTATGTCAGGTGCTGGTAATAGTGTCTCCCACGAGTACGCGGTGTCTCGATGTTCTTCGCAGTGGTCCCTCCACAACTATCGCTGTTCACGTCCATTATATTCACCACCAGGCTTACTAAAAACACTAAGCACGAACAAAACTAATGCACAATGCACTCTAGTGGCCGTTATACCCATCACAGGAATTTGGAGCACTGCTCAGTCACATATCTTCTTTTAAAAAAAAATAAAAATAAATAATTGTACCTCTAAATATAGCTGCGTGTGAAGAATTAAAATTTCAGTAATATTACTATTAGCACTATTCATGCGTGTGTATATATATCTTGTAATCTCACTTGTTCCACATCATTGTTGTTGTGGTCTTCAGCCCAGAGACTGGTTTGATGCAGCTCTCCATGCTACTCTATCCTGTGCAAGCTTCATCTTCCAGTACCTACTGCAAACTACATCCTTCTCAATCCTTTAGTGTATTCATCTCTTCGTCTGACTCTACGATTTTTACCCTCCATGTTGCCCTCCAATACTAAGATGGTGATTCCTTGATGCCTCAGAATATGTCCTACCAACCGATCCCTTCTTCTAGTCAAGTTGTGCCACAAATTTCTCTTCTCCCCAATTCTATTCAATATCTCCTCATTAGCTATGTGATCTACCCATCTAATCTTCGGTATTCTTCTGTAGCACCACATTTCGAAAGCCTCTATTCTCTTCTTGCCTAAACTATTTATTGTCCACGTTTCACTTTCATACATGGCTACACTCCATACAAATACTTACAGAAACGACTTCCTGACACTTAAATCTATACTCGATGTTAACAAATTTCTCTTCTTCAGAAACGCTTTCCTTGCCATTGCCAGTCTACATTTTATATCTTCTCTACTTCGACCATCATGAGTTATTTTGCTCCCCAAATAGCAAAACTCCTTTACTACTTTAAGTGTCTCATTTCCTAATCTAATTCCCTCAGCATCACACGACTTAATTCGACTACATTCCATTATCCTCGTTTTGCTTTTGTTGATGTTCATCTGATACCCTCCTTTCAAGACACTGTCCATTCCGTTCAGCTACTCTTCCAGGTTTTTTGCTGTCTCTGCCAGAATTACGATGTCATCGCCGAACCTCAAGTTTTTATTTCTTCTCCGTGAATTTGAATTCCTACTCCGAATTTTTCTTTTGTTTCCTTTACTGCTTGATCAATATACAGATCGAATAGCATCGGGGAGAGGCTACAACCCTGTCTCACTCCCTTCCCAACGACTGCTTCCCTTTCATGTCCCTCGACTCTTATAACTGCCATCTGGTTTATGTACAAATTGTAAATAGCCTTTCGCTTCCTGTATTTTACCTCTGCCGCCTTCAGAATTTGAAAGAGAGTATTCCAGTCCGACCCGTAGAACGCCAGTTTTCTTTCTCCAGATAACAATGTCCTCCTGAGTAGTCCCCGCCAGGAGATCCGTTTGGAGGACTATTTTACCTCCGAAATATTTTACCGATGAGGACGCAATCATCATTTAACCATACAGAAAAGCTGCATGACCTCGGGAAAAATTACGGCTGAAGTTCCCCATGCCTTCAGGCTCCCCACCAACGACAAGTTCCATGGTTCATGGTGGGGGGGGTTCACATCAAATCGATAAAATAATCGTGAAAATGATCTACGGAACATTACATAACTAAACTAAACTATTGATAGTGTGCATGTGTACAAAGTTTCATTGGCATCCGATCACGGCTTATTGATATTTCACATTTTTTTTCCAGGGAAGGTAGTTAAAATATAGATCGGGAGTGACAAAACGTTAAAAATTGATGATTACGTCAGAAAATCCGGCAGTTCGCTAAATTGTGTGCCGTGGATTAGCGGAAATGGTATCGTAGTATAGTTACTTCTTGTGGATGCACCAGGGCCGTTCAGTAACTAATGTAATACAGTTTTTTTTCTGAAAGCAGATTGGTTTTATTAAGGAATCCAGCACACCATATTAGTCCCCACTTTTTATGGCTACAAAGCCCTATTTTTCAACATATAATCTATGTTCAGTGCCACGGCCTTACAACACCTTACTGAGAGGGCCTGTAAACCGGCAGGGAACCACACTAGTGGACGACGTCGAAGCCAACGTCTTGCTGCATCAATAACCTCCCCCATCATCTACGTATTGTTTCCCGCGCCAAACAGATCGAAGTAGGAAGTTGCGAGATCCGCACTGTACCGTGGATGAGGAAAAACGCTCGAATAAAGTTTTATGAGTTCCTCTCGGGTGTGTAGACTTGTGTGAGGCCTTGCGTTATCAAGGACAAGGAACAACTTGTTTTCATTTTTGTGGCAACGAACACGCTGATGTCGTTTCTTCGGTTGCAGCAGGAGTTAGAACACCAACTGAATTATCTCTTTAGAATCCCAGAAGACTGTCGGCATGACTTTACCGGCTCAGGTTGGAGCTTTGAACTTTCTCCTAGGAGGAGAGATGGTGTGGCAACACTCCATGGATTGGTGTTCTGTTTCCAGTTCGAAGTGATGAACCCATGTTCCGTCGCCTGCGACAATGTTCGTCGAAAAATTGTAACTATCGGCCGCGCACTGTCGCTATAGGCCAGGTAACGCGCAAGCCATTCCGCACAAATGGTCCCTCGGTGCTGTTCATGGTTTCCTATTGGACGGCGAGGAACCAAGTAGGCAGACAGCTTTGATTACCTCAGATTGTGAACGCGTGTGGCAGCACTACCAACAGAGACGTCCAGTTGTGCAGCGGGCTGTTTTATTGTGATTCGTCAGTCACTTCGATTGAGAGTGTTCGCCCTTCCCAACATTTTAGTAGTCACACCTGTGTGCGGCCGGCCGGCACACGAGAGATCGGACAGGTATGCCTGACCTTGTTTTTACGACGACAGACACCTCGCTCAACGATTCACCGTGCTTTTGTTCACTGCCAGGTCTCCATAGACATTCTATAAGCGCCTCTGAATATCTGCGATGCTCTGGTTTTCCGGCAAAAGAAACTCATCTACGCTTGGAACGCACCTACGTTACAGACGGCATTTTGAAGGCTATCCGAACTTAATGAAACTGTAAGGACTGAAGCAGCAATATTCCACGATGTCCCACAGCAAATTCCTCATTTTTTCCAGCAGTAATTGGCCGAGAAAAACACTGTTCCATAAATTGTTGGACGACCCTCGTTTGTTTGGAGGCCTCACTTTGCTAACTCACTCCGTGCGATTTATGCAACTATGAATTCTCAGCTCGGCGGTGTTGCCTCGGAGAACAGTAAATTGCACGAAGGGCCAAATGCAATCACTGCGCTCCTGGTTTATATTTCACAACTCGCGCTCTGTGTTGTTACCGGGGTGGGATAGGCCAGTGCGGAACAGATGTAAACAACTGCGCCGCCATGGATTAATTGGTCGTAAATAAGGATGGCCTTCCCGGCACGGCCTGAAACCAATTAGTGGGTCTCCTCAATTTTCCGAAATCCCCACCAGTAACTCTGATAATGAAACAGAATTTGGCTTGCTTACGTTCTTCCTCCATTGGCAGTTATGCTTTATTTCATAGACGGGAATAAGCACTCTTTATAACGGGGGAACTTTGGTTGGAAAACAAATAACTGCGCGTTACTCAAATCGATCCTAGGGTAACGTAAGAAAATCGGATTAAATGTTTTAAAGTTCTTGTCCTCCACCGCCAACTCTCGTTGAAAACGATGCCTGCCTTTTAGGTTAATACTAAAATAATGAAGGACAAAGATTTTTAGTAATGATCGTCGCACCTTTTTTGAAAATATTTGCGTTTAACGTTTATACATTCCAGCATATGTTCTAAAAAATTCTGGAATCAATTTTCCACTCTGATGTTGGCACCTCAGATACATAGGTTCAAAATGGTTCAGTAGCTTATTGACTTGGGAAGAGTCTCTGTCCGCACATTTTTTGTTCGACGTGAGAAAACAAAAAAGAAATTGGTAGCCCCTAAATCGGGCGAATAAGCCAATGAGAAGGTAATCGACTTTTTTGTCCGTCAGGATATAGATTGTAGGATGTGCTGTTTCACATGGAGAATAGTACGACATTTTCTATTTTCTTCCCTAATTTCATGATTTATGGCAAACAAATTATTGTTTACTGCGCCTGTCACGTGCTTCCCATCTGTGCCATTGTTCGTTTAGTGCTGTGGTATCAATGTACTATCACTGCAAAACAGCGTGTGTTTTCCAAAGTCGTATATGCACCTGGATTGACGCTGTGCGTGCTGATAGCTCTGCACAACGAGCCGTCACAATGCCACAAACAGTAAAAGTTCGCACAGTTTGATGATGAGTCGGTCGGTCACGTTATAATAAAAAATAAATCATAACAAAAGCCGACTTGTTGTAGTTATTTTTGAAAGCCCTGTCTGATCACTCTCCCAGTATTGCACATCCATACTGTACTAAACTTTTATTTTCGAAATTGTTATTGTAACTTCGAATGTAGAAAATAACTTTTGATTTACATTTCAGTAAATCACATTGCTACCAACCAGCACACTATAATACCATGCCACATTTCTGTGTCACATGTGTGTCTTAGAACATGGTTCAGATGGCTCTGAGCACTATGGGACTTAACTTCTGAGGTCATCAGTCCCCTAGAACTTAGAACTACTTAAACCTAACTAACCTAAGGACATCACACACATCCATGCCCGAGGCAGGATTCGAACCTGCGACCGTAGCGGTCGCGCGGTTCCAGACTGTAGCGCCTAGAACCGCTCCGCCACCCCGGCCGGCTCTGTGTCTCAGATTACGAGAATGCGGGTATCACATACTTCACTAAACTATGGAAACTAACACTTCACTATTTCCGAGGTGTATCAGCTATATGTAAGCATGGCGAAGAAAATGCGATGCTCTCAATGGAGGAAGAAATTTCGCTCTTTGCAAAAACCGTTTACTGCTATGTTTTCATCAACCTTATTACTCCTACCTCGTACATCCTGCACCAAATATCGCCACGAATTTATTGCCGTGCCTGGCTGCAGGGTATCCTGCTAGTAGCCGCAAGGCCTATGACGTAAAGCCGGAGGTCACTTTTCTTCATTGCTGCATTTTACGCCCACGTGATGGGCATTGTTTCTCATAAGCATACAGTTGACTTAGACCGCCTTTCAGGGTAAATAATGTGGTAAAGCACTTTGGCACGCGATGTGTAAAACTGCCGTTTTGGATGAAAACATTTCATGATTGCGGCGTAATGTTACCTCCTCTGTCAAGCAGCACGTTTTCGTGTGTGTTGAAGCAAGTCCAATATATCTGGATTTCAGTTCGTAACTGTTCGTAGTGCTACAATATTTACAAGAGAGCTCACGTTTAGTGCCATACTTGATCCCCACGTAAAAGGAACTGTGTTCTCGCTCACTGCTCAGCAGAGACGTGACTGCAAATACGACATTTATCAGTCGTGTTAGTTATGCTGACCTTTGTAGGTATAACCATGAAACAGACGCGTCGTACGTGGGGCCTGCACAATACATTGCACACGTTAAAGAAAATAAATTCTGGCAAGTGCACACATGCACCGTCTCTACATAACTTAAATCGTATGGCGACGTCCGGTGTCCCGAGGTAACTTAGCTGCGTTTGTAGAACAGAAATCCCGTCTCCCTCATGACTGCAGCTCTTAAAATTGCCGTTGTTATAGAGTGAAGAGCCAAATAAATTGGTACAGGCATGCGTATTCAAATACAGAGATATGTAAATAGGCAGAACGGGGCGCTGCGGTCGGCAACGCCTGTATACGACAACAAGAGTCTGGCGCAGTTGTTAGATCGGTTACTGCGTCTAGAATGGCAGGTTATCGAGATTTAAGTGAGTTTGAACGTGGTGCTATAGTCGGCGCACGAGCGTTGGGACACAGCATCTCCGAGGTACCGATGAAGTGGCGATTTTACTGTACGACCTTTTTATGAGTGTACCATCAATATCAGGAATCCGGTGAAACATCAAATCTTCGACATCGCTGAGGCCGGAAAAAGATCCTGCAAGGACGGGACCAACAACGACTGAAGAGAATCCTCCAACGTGGCAGTTGTGCAACCCGTGCGTAAATTGCTGCAGATTTTAATGCTGGACAATCAACAAGTGTCAGCGTGCGAACAATTCGACGAAGCAGCATCGATAAGCGCTTTCGGATCCGAAGACCCACTCGTGTACCCTTGATGACCGCACGAAACAAAGCTTTACATCTGGCCTAGGCCCGTGAACACCGACATTGGACTGTTCATGACTGGAAACACGTTGCCTGGTCGGACGAGTCCAGTTTGAAATTGTATCGAGCGGATGGACGTGTACGAGCATGGAGACAACCTCATGAATCCATGGACCCTGCATGTCAGCAGCGGACTATTCAAGCTGGTGGAGACTCTGTAATGGTGTGAGGCGCGTGCAGTTGGAGTTATATGGGACCTTGTTACGTCTAGAAACGCCTCTGACACATGACACGTACGTAAGCATCCTGTCTGATCACCTGCATCGATTCATGTCCATTGTGCATTTCGACGGACTTGGGCAGTTCCATCAGGACAATGCGACACCCGCCCCCCCCCCCCCCCCCACTTCCTCAATTGCTACAGAGTGGCTCCAGGGACACTTTTCTGAGTTTAAACAGTTCTGCTGGCCACAAAACTCCTCAGACACGAACATTATTGAGCATATTTGGGATGCTTCGCAACGTGCTATTCAGAAGAGATCTCCACCCCCTCGTACTGTTACGGATTTATGGACAACCCTGCAGGATTCATGGTGTCAATATCCTCCAGCACTGCCTCAGACATTAGTAGACTCCATGCCACGCCGTGTTGCGGTACTTCTGCGTGTTCGCGGGGGCTGTACACGATATTGGGCAGGTGTCCCACTTTCTTTGTCTCTTCACTGTGTGTGTCTTCTGTACCACTGCAAAACGGGCAATCATCACTGATGTCAGTATTCACTGAGATACACTATCTCATTAAAATGTTCACAAATCTATTAGTGAATATTAATATCGGATGTGTCTACTCTTCGCCTTTATGCCCGGTACACTTTTAATATGATATCTGAATTCTATGGAGGGATAGCAGTTCATTCTTCCTCAACAGCCGACAGCTGGTCGTGATGTTAGACACTGGGGTCTGGACCGAAGTCTTTTAACTCATCCACGTGGTGCTCCATTGTGTTCAGGTCTGGACTCTGCGAAGGCTAGTAGATTTCAGAAAAATTATTATACACAAACCACTACCTCACAGACGCTGCTTATAAAAAGGTGCGTCGTCATGCTGATACAGTCATCGCTTCCGACCTCTTGTTCTATTACACACAGTACACAGTGCTGTAAAATGTGTTCTCATCCATCCGCATCCAGCCGTTTTCTCAACCTCAACAAGGAGACTACACCCACCACCCTGATACTGTAGCACTATCTCCTCCGTACTCCACTATTGACAGTACATTTGCTGGCAGGTAACGTCCTCCAGGCATTCGCCAAACCCAAAACTTATAACCGGATTGTCAGAGGGTACAGCGAGAGTCATCACTGCAAATCAGTTCTCCAGTCATCCCCTGTTCAGCTGTTTACAGCACCTCAAGCTATGCTTGGCGCTGACAGCAGAGTGTGTACATTATGAGAACCTGCTCGGTCATTGTGCGCCATTCTTTTTAACTCCCCATGGGCAATCATTGTGCTAACTGGACCGCTGGTAGTTCATTGGAACTCACGAGTGATTTCTTCCGCAATACAGAACGATCCCTGCACGTCAGTACTTGATGTCTACCTGTTTTTGGCTTAGCTGTGGTTGCCCGTCCTCGTTTCCCCTTCACAATCACATCACAAACAGTCGACTTTGGTATTTTCGGAAGGGTTAAAGTGTCCCTGAGGGTTTTTTACTCACGTGGCATCCAGTGACTAGTCTACTTTCCACCACCACCTCCACACTGGAGGTCTCCTAATCATTCTGTTGTTACTGCTTCTGTGCTTACAACACAATAGTTCCCTACTCCTTTTATACCGGCGAGTCCTCTTCTCGAGATATCTAATGGTGAAATCTACTTTACAGAGATGTGTCCGGATACTTTTATTTAGTTATGTTAAGGAAACGTACGAATTTTATTCGGAAAGTAAGGAACGATCGGTCGCGAAATGGAAAATACAGTGGAAATCTGATGAAGCCTTGCACAGATGCATTGGGCACTGTGTCTAGTACGCCCGTCGATCACATCATGTCGCTCTTTTCAGTTCTGAGCTCACACTTTGAACGTAAAGACGGCTAGAAATTAGCGTCTCCCACCAAGTATGAGGTGCTTCAGTTTGGAACCGCGCGACCGCTACGGTCGCAGGTTCGAATCCTGTCTCGGGCATGGATGTGTGTGATGTCTTTAGGTTAGTTAGGTTTAAGTATTTCTAAGTTCTAGGGGACTGATGACCTCAGATGTTAAGTCCCATGTCCCATGGTGCTCAGAGCCATTTTGAACCAAATATGAGGGCCTGGCGAAAGATTTCGCCTGAAGCTATGCAATCCACATAACATAACTGTCATGCAGTTCGTTCTACACGACAATTCTCGGCCGCACTCTGCAGGGGCAATGAAGATGCTCCTGCAACGTTTTCGATGGGAAGTGTTTGATCACCCACAACACAGCCTGTAATTGGCTACCCCTGAGGTTCATCTCTGCTCAAATGAACCGCTGGCTATGAATACAATATTTTGACACAGATAACGAGCTGCAGTCCAGACCGCTACCGTCGCAGGCTCGAATCCTGCCTCGGACATGAATGTGTGTGATGTCCTTAGGTTAGTTAGATTTAAGTAGTTCTAAGTTACAGGGGACTGATGAAATCAGGAGTTAAATCCCATAGTGCTCAGAGCCATTTTTGAACCCATAGTGCTCAGAGACATTTTGTTTTCTGTAACGTTCCATGAATTCGAATAAGCGGTTGAGATGTTGAGCGTAATGTATTCGAAATATTTGTTTTTCTAACCAGTAAACATCCTAAAATCTAATGTATATACCTGTAGTATTCAACTGCACGTTAATCTTATCGAGAGAAACTCGAAAGACAAACTGAAAAACACGATAAGATAAACATACAAAATCAGTAAGAATACTAATAAGACCAAACCGAAACTTACCTTGAACACACACTTCATCAGTTAAGTTGCAGAAGCTATAGTAACTAACACAAAAGAGCAAACACTACTAGGACTAGAAGACCTCTTCAAATTGTTTGAACGTCTCAAGAGATGAACCGGAAGCACGCTTAGGTAGTAATGAAGATAACAGAATTCCCAAACACTTAAAAAGTAAATTAAATGTATAGTCCTCATCTCGGTGTAGGTCAGAAGCTTGAATCTTGGCAGTAATATCCACCATAGCTGCAGAAATTTTCCATTTCTGTACATCTTATTTCTTCGTACAACGAACCAATCACTTCACTAACGTAACGTCAGATGAAAAAATAAGACACATAAACACATGTTTTCCCCATCTTCCCTTAGCCTAGCTCATCGTTCAGCATGCCATATGCCAATGAAGCTGACCTCAATGATGTAATATATGAAATAAAACTTTACCTCTACCAAATAAAATTGCGTGCAAAGTAAAAGCTTTTGTAACCACAAAAAAGTATTCTCTCATGTTATATAACCAAAACGTGGAATTTTGTACGAGAAATTCTCGTTGTTATTTAACATAGAGTCTAGGCTCGAAACTAGTAACGAATCATTCATTCAAAGAGTGTGGCTAGCGCAGTTTCTTTCCCGTTGACATGTCCGAAAACAGCATTGGCGTTCTCCAGATGCCATGGATAAAATTAAGAAAAAGTAGTTACAGCTGGAGGTAAATAAATGCAAAAGGAACAAGCGATATTGTTTACAAAATGACCATACAGTAGGACTTTCCTGGAAACTCGAATACGTCTCCAATGAATCTGCTTGGCAAGAAAAGACAAAGACTTCGTAGTGTAGAAGATATTCGCTAATATTATCGCCTAATAGTTTCCAAAGATATTGAATTTGAAGCAACCAAACACAAGTCACTTTAAAAGTGAATACAGCAAAATGGACAAAATCACAGAAGGGAGCATTAAATAAGACATAGCTCTATGTGTGGCAGTCACGGACTCTTCATACAGTTTTTGTCTCTGTTTCAATAAAAGCTGTACCAACAGTCCTTGAGGATTGAAGACATTCATTTAACCAGTGATAGTAAGCTGACTCATATATAAGTAAATTATACAGTTTTCATCAAACATTGTCAGGATAGCGAAAAGAGTAATCAGGCAAGACGATTCCATAAACCGAAAACATTGTGAACTGTCCAACAGAATGTTTCACGATCCCTAAACTGCGAACCTCTATAAGCAATGAGCTTTACGAGATTATGTCTGAAGCTTGTGCCTTTTACTGGTGAAACTGTACTTTTAGTCTATAATGTAGATAAGTTACAACAAGTGGTGAAAGGAGACCAGATGAGTTCGAAAGATAGCCAGGAAATCAATGTTAAGGAAAATAATACAATTAAAAATGAAGAAAAAGAATATTTACAGGTCTTGTACTTAGCGCAGATGAAGACAACGAATTGCTCGACAGAAAACAAACAAACTAACTAATAAAAATACAAAAATAGTCTACAATTTTCCCGTAATGTTTCTTCCCAAACTGAATAATTTATGAAACAAAACTTACGATGTGTTTGAACATAAGAGTTTAGAATCAGTTTGCATCACCAGTTGTGACTTATGTCAGTAAGACAAGAACTTTTAATGCAAGACCGTTCAAAAATTATGGATTGATTAGCAACCCAGTGAACGTAACGTTACGGAGGTAGTCATATCTAAATTTTCAGTTAAAACTTCTAGGATGAGAGGCTGTGGTCTAAATTTAAAACTATTCACCAACGTTTCGTCCCTACCCGTGTCAGACATCTTCAGCGCTTTACCAGCAAATATTTACACCTAAGGCACCGTAGCTTGTCACGAAAATAAACAAAAATACGTTTCATAATTACTTCAGCTGCGTTTCTTGCAGTTCAAGGAGAATACTGGTGCACGTGAGCATTACTATGGTACTGATACGGGAACTCATATCGGTTACAGCCCGTTGTGAAGAGTTACACACGAGCATGTTATCGCAGCTAACTCTGTTTCGACACACTTCCCTGCCCTCAAAAGTAGGCAGTTGTGTCTTGTAAACGAATGACTGAATCTACCTTAACAATCGCGTTTAGCCTAAATAGTGACGACTACTCTAATAGAACACACCCAGGACAGTTTATAGTCTCCACTCTCGTCCCATTTAAAACAGGTGTCTCTTGACTGCGCATACATATAACTTTTCGTAAATCCGTTGAACCATTGACAGCCTAAATTCCGAACGTTGCTCAAACGCAATATTCACTAGTCAAAGTTTCTCATTCACATTCCTCAAGTCACTCTATAGTGCATGGAGCAGGGTGCTTATCAATTATCTGTCTTTTACCATTCACATATTCAGCGAAAGAAGAATTATTGACGGCCGTTGTAGCCGTGCGGTTCTAGGCGCTTCAGTCCGGAATCGCGCTGCTGCTACGGTCGCAGGTTCGAATCCTGCCTCGGGCATGGTTCTGTGTGATGTCCTTAGGTTAGTTAGGTTTAAGTAGTTCTAAGTCTAGGGGACTGATGACCTCAGATGTTAAGTCCCATAGTGCTCAGAGCCATTTGAACCATTTTTTGAAGAACTATTCTATATGTTATGCTATGCTATGTTATGTTATGTTAACCGGGAACCTAGAAAAGACGGAGAGGCTCCGTCCCCGCCGAAGCCGCAGTGGTCCGCAACCCCACGGCGACTACCGCTGTCCACTTCACCCCTTCGCCACCCCACACCGAACCCAGGGTTATTGTGTGGTTCGGCCCCCGGTGGACCCCCCAGGGAACGTCTCACACCAGACGACTGTAACCCCTATGCTTGCGTGGTCGAGTAATGTTGGTGTACGCGTACGTGGATAACTTGTTTGCGCAGCAATCGCCGACATATTGTAGCTGAGGCAGAATAAGGGGAACCAGCCCGCATTTGCCGAGGCAGATGGAAAACCGCCTAAAAACCATCCACAGACTGGACGGCTCACCGGACCTCGACACAAATCTGCCGGGCGGATTCGTGCCGGGGACCAGGCTCTCCTTCCCGCCCGGAAAGCCGTGCGTTAGACCGCACAGCCAACCTGTCGGGCTTTTATTCTGTATACTTGTCTCCACGATCTAATCTCTCTTACCCTATGGCGCCCTCACCCACGTACACAGTATATTACCCTATTTTCATAATCCCTACTTGAGGTATACGGTGGTGGCTGCACTACCTCCATACATCGTTTCTTCTAAAACTTGCAGTTACAGGTCCCCGAGAATCCATGACACACTTTCGTGTAGCGCGCACCGATCTGTTACATTACTACTCGTAGCAGCGCGTTCCTCAATTACTTCGACGCTAGTAGGCACGAATACTTAATGAGGACTCCAAACGCTGGAAAATATTTTAGAACTAATGCTCCTAACGTCTTGTTAACCGTTTCATTTGAAGGTACATTGCACTTTCTGAGAACCTTCGAAAAAATCGTGAGAAAATGAAGCGCATGCAGCCGTCCTTATAATTTTATTTATTTTGTAGCTACGAGTTTCGGCGCTTCAGTGCGCCATCTTCAGACTGTAGTTGATGCTGAAGTGGTTGACACCATCCCTATGTACACCTTACCGGTGGCCGACATAACTGGTTACGTAGACTCTGGTGTCAGCACTCCAACCATCAACTGCCAACTGAATGGATTCAGTTTACGGTTGGAATGCTGAAACCAAAATTTTCAGATAGTCTGCATAACCAGTTACGTTGGCCACTGATGCGGTATTTACAGAGATCGTGTCAACCCATTCAGCATCAACTACAGTCTGAAGATGGCGCACTGAAGCGCCGAAAGTCGTAGCTACAAAATGAATAAAATCGTAAGGACGGCTGTCAGGCGTTTCACCCGTGGTGAAATGGGGTTTCTGGGCGTTGGATAGCTTCAGTCAGCTTAAGATATTTCCTTTAACATAGCTTACTATGTCTTTATGGCCACTGAGGACATTTCTCGCAGCAGAAGACTAAACAGTGGACCCAGAGACATCCTAACTACCACAAACACAATTTCGCCCAGTGTGCAAAAAGCCGTGACCTGAACGACAACCTGTACAAATCAAACTAACATGTTGCGGTAAGAAAGCCATAAGCAATGACATAAAAGTTGATACAGTGAAGAGCATCCGCCATTGTACTGTAACGAAAGTGCTACATTGGAAGCTAAGGTCTCGTATTAAATGAAAAACACTGAATAATGTCTTCTAGAAGCAACTGGCTTGGTATTTCTTCCGTGACCGTGTATTTCAAGTATCTCAATTGCATGTCTTGTTCGCAATAGTTCATCGGATGAAAACAGACAGGTTCGATGTAATTACTGCATGTAATGATTACTTCATTGAGATAGCCGTAATGATGGCTGAACAGATTACGTCAAGGCCGGCTAATTCTAGTCATGAAAAAAAAACCTCACCTACACTTGTAAAGTATGAACTGTTAAGGTGGGAATGTATCATTAGTATTAGGGAAGTAAATAAGCACATTACAATATGCCCAATTTACGCCGGCCGAAGTGGCCGCGCGGTTCTGGCGCTGCAGTCTGGAACCGCGAGACCGCTACGGTCGCAGGTTCGAATCCTGCCTCGGGCATGGATGTGTGTGATGTCCTTAGGTTAGTTAGGTTTAACTAGTTCTGCGTTCTAGGGGACTAATGACCTCAGCAGTTGAGTCCCATAGTGCTCAGAGCCATTTGAACCCAATTTATCGTATTTACTACTCTCTAAAATGGTAACTTGGAGACTGGGAGCCCGCATCTCGTGGTCGTGCGGTAGCGTTCTAGCTTCCCACGCCCGGGTTCCCGGGTTCGATTCCCGGTGGGGTCAGGGATTTTCTCTGCCTCGTGATGGCTGGGTGTTGTGTGCTGTCCTTAGGTTAGTTAGGTTTAAGTAGTTCTAAGTACTAGGGGACTGATGACCATAGATGTTAAGTCCCATAGTGCTCAGAGCCATTTGAACCATTTTTTCGAGCCTGGGAGGCCGACAGATAATGAAGTGAAAAGAGATTGTAGCAAGAGAAAATAGTCCCGGTAAGTGCTAGTAGGATCTGCGCACTGTGGGTTGCATCTCTGGAATTGAGAATTTCGACGATTTTTACCTGTTATCGATACCGATAGTGGCAGAATATCAAAATATGTGACATAAAAATGGCTCTAAGCACTATGGGACTTAGCATCTGCTGTCATCAGTCCGCTAGACTTAGAACTACTTAAACCTAACTAACCTAAGGACATCGCACACATCCATGCCCGAGGCAGGATTCGAACCTGCGACCGTAGCAGCAGCGCATCTGCGGACTGAAGCGCCTAGAACCGCTGTGACATAAAAGCCCATACCTTTTTTGACTGCACTGACATAGAAGCTTCAACTTTTTACATCGTTTAGGAGCCATAGACCTTAACACGTGACATAAATTTCAACTTGACGTATCTACCCGTTGCTGACAAAAAGAGGTCTTAACAGACGGACCGACTGACAGACAGTCAGATAACGAATCACAAAACATTCTTTTCGTGTAATGTAATTACAGGTTAAAAAATTTCGGATTATTTCGTTTGGTTGCACCTTAAAACCTGGCTTCTTGCCGAATTTCGTGATTGTAGGTCAGTAGGAAGTACTGGACAGGTTTTGATGAGCGAGTGTCAAAATATGTGACATAAATGTCCGTATCTTTTGATTGCACTGGCTTAGAAGCTTACTATTTCTACACCGCCAAGGGACCATAGACATTAATATGTGACGTAAATTTGAACGTGGGTTTTTGACAGTCGTACAGACAGATAGACAAACGGGCGGACGTACGGAGGAAGTAATCGAATAAGGATCTCCTTTTTTCCGATTTATGTATGGAACCCTAAAAGGGTTATACTTCCAGAGTTTTCAATACTACAAGCTTATACGCTACCCAATTGTATCTGTAACATAAAAGAAAAAATTAACTATCTACGTGAAAATATTTCGCAAAAGAAAGTTGTGTCTCTACAGTACCAACATTTTCTACATGTTCATACTTGGGTTCTTCCGTTTTTACGCCCGTCATCTATGGGCGTCGACAAGTAAACGGGTTGCCATTAAAACTGAGACAACACCAAGATGGCATGCAACAAACATGAAATTGGTGTGAAGTTTAGCCAGATATCGGCACACGTGTCAGAATCCAGGAGAGAAACCTCAAGCTCTAAGACGGAGGGGCCGCCTGCGGAAGAAAATACGACACCAAACGGTAGTCGAGCTACAAACGGCTGACTGAGGGCGGACAGTACACACGCAAGGAGAGGACTAAAGCAACCTACGTAAGTGCAAAGTGGAAACCTTCGCCACAACGATGTCAACAGGCCAAAAGCAAAGGGAGAGACAATCCAAATCGCGAACAGAAATACCAAGTTCCATGCGAGGTTGATATTGAGTAGTCTGGGGTACAGTGATAATGGGAACTGACAGCATCAGAGGCGAGTACAGGACTGACAGACTGCAGTCCGCTTCCTTCTGTTTCTGGTCGTAAAGGATAAAAGGCAGCGTATAGCTTTTGCCGTTCACTGCAGCAGTAGTGTGTATTCCTGTTCATTTCTTCATCGTATTGGTGTGTCGTCTCGTAACCGATAGTGACATGGACTGCAAAGTTATACTAAGGTGACCTTACTATCTGTCAAGTAAGGTCTCGGGCCAGTGAAAGCGGTCTCTCTCGTCATTTCATCGGCTGAGATGGCGGCTGAGCGGGTAGGCGGTCTCCGTGTCTTTTCGTATGTCCTCCGGGCGTGATACTGGAAGCGGGCAAGGGCCTCCAATCTTGTGCAGCGTCGTGCGGGGGTTGAAACTATCGAGGTACTTGAAATATCCTCCATAGTGTGAAGTTCTGCGTCTGCTGGAGAGAGCGTAGGTACAAGTCAGCTGACGCCCCCGATGTCTCACACGCGTAGAACATGATGGGCTGGACGCAAGCCCTAAAGAATGCTAGGCCCCAGACGACCGGCAAGATCCATCCTTCAGGCACGATTGGATAGACTGCACCTAATCGCTGTTGCCCCTTCCGTTTGACATCGAGCGCCTGCTTTTTACAGGTGAGCGTAGGGTCAAGGGCGACGCCAAAGTACTTTGCCTCGTCGGTCCATTGTACAGGCTCACCGAAGAGCTGCAATTGCGGCATCGCTGGTTGACGTCTATTGGTGAACAGTAAAGTTTGGCTCTTAGTCGCATTGAAGCCGATCCTCCATTTCGCTGTCCAGCTGACTAACCGTTCTCTAGGCGACCGTATTTATACCGGCGACGAAATTTTAGGAAATAGTGATTTATCTGTAAAGGAGACCGCATACAGCACGCTGGTGACCTATTCTTGAGTACTGCTCGAGTGTTTGGGATCCGTACCAGGACGGATTGAAGGAAGATATTGAAACAATTCAGAGGCGAGATACTAGATTTGTTGCCGGTAGGTTCGAACAACACGTTACTGTTACCGAGATGCTTCGGGAAATCAAATGGGAATCCCTAGAGGGAAGGTGACGTTCTTTTCGAGAAACACTGTTGAGAAAATTCAGAGAACTGGCATTTGAAGCTGACTGCCGAACGATTCTATTACTGCCAACATAAAATGCGCGAAGGGACAACGAGTCCTCCAGTTTGTGTAGGTACTTATTTTGTTACGATCGAACTCGCTTCCTGATTGAGGGTAAGTGACGCGGCTGCACAATTCCTCACGGCTGAACTAACAGTATGTCTCTCCTCTCGGGCGCTAATCGCGTGGGGTCATTGAGATCCTGCTTGGCGTTGAATATGTCCCTCCTCAACCAATCGATCCCATTTTTCGCACACAGTCGTGGGATTCCAACCAACACAGGTTAGGACTCATGCGGAGGCGTATAGACAGTCGTTTTCCCCTCACTCTATTTGTGAGTGCAACAGGAAAGGAAATGACAAGTAGTAGCACAGGGTACCCTCCGCCATGCAGCGTACGATTACTTGCAGAGTATCTATGTAGATGTAGATGTAGATGTAGATGTACACGTATACGAGGAACATTGCTGGCCGGCGTATTCACGTGACGAGACGAGTGGCGCGCTCATGCTGCGAGCGTAGCGCTGCAGCTACACTGTTCACAGTAACGGCCGCGTAGGTCTCTTTCCATTACCGGGCATTTGACTTCCGCGGAGCCATATGCCAAAGAGTGCATACTACATAACTGGACATGCAGATGATCCGTACTTCAGCGCAACCGAACAAAGTAGATAGGAATAATGCGAACTACATCTGTTGATAATGAAAGAATACACAGGAAGTTTCCCTTTCAGATATCGCTTTTCAGAGTGGGTCTTATTTGTTTTAGAAGATCAGCCCATTCCTGGTGTAAGGGAGCATCGTCTACCAACATGAGGCAGAATTCGACAGCGGGAGGATCGTGGCAGTTGTTCTCCAATAGTGCTACGTCGTTGGAATCCCAAGACTGTGTGCGAAAATGAGATCGATAGGTTGAGGAGGGATATAGTCAAGGCCAAACAGGATCTCAACAACCTCACGCGATTAGCGCCCGAGAGGACATATTGTTAGCTCAGCTGTGCGAGATCGGGTAGCCATGTCACGTACCCTCAATCAGGAGAGTTTGATCTCAACAAAATAAGTACCTACACAAACTGGGCGGCGACGTCTGCGGCAGCACAGACTGTCAGCAGGATGACCAGTGTGGCTCCTTCCTCTGACTCGGCAGCAGTCACAGCCGCATCGACTCTGGTGGGCCGAACAACACTGGCCAAAGGAGTGCCACCACGTCATCTTCTAAGGTGAAGACCTGCTCTGCGTAAAGAATCAAGATGGACGTAACAGCGTGTCAAGGCACCTATGAGAGCGAACATTGCAGGGCTGAATTCGTCATCGACCTATGGGTCCAGCACCTACAGCGATGGTATAATTGCCATTGGGTACACAACAGGGTCACCTCTCGTTCGAGTAGGGCGTAACTTGAATAACTGGTGCCAGATGACGGCAGGTGTGCCCGTTTTCGATGTCTACTTGACAGTATCTTTCAACAAGATAACGCAAGATCTCATGTTGCCTATGATGTCCTGACCTACCTCTATACAGAGGGTGTTGCACTGTCGTTCTATGCAGCATCTCCTCATCCGCTGAAATGCACGGTCCAGTCACATTAACGTGACCATCACCTATTTTCGACGTCAACGTACAATAACAACTCACAGACGGCAGGTGGGAGCACTAATACTGGAGGGTATATAAAACGTGTCGGGGGGACGCGATAACACTGCAGACGTTGGAAGCATTTCCAAAACGTCTAAGTTCGTAAACTGTTCGCGAGTCGTCTTGGTGAAAGTATACCTTGCATAACACAACAGCGCTAACCAAAACCTTCGCCAAGGCAAGTGTTGTGCACCATGTGCTAAGACGTTTACGGACGAATAGACGTGCAACTGTTGAGCAACTGTCCGTCCAAATCTACCAAGGGGCTACCAGCAGTGCCTCCTCAAAGACCATTCTGCAAACGTTGCTGCGTATGGGCCTCCATAACAGGCGCCTAGTTCATGCAACCACGCTTGCAGCAGCTTATCAGCGATGAAGGCTGGAATTTGCACGCCAGTACCCCAACTGAACGCCCACTGAGTGGCGACAGGAGAGCTTTTCAAATGAGTCACGATTTATGCCCTTTAGACACATGTCCATTGGCGTGTACGGCGTGATACCTCTTAAGGCAAAGTGTCCAGGACGAAGTGGGAGTGTTATGGGCTGGGGAATGTTTTCGTGGCATTCCGTGGTTGATCTCTTCATTCTGTATGGCACAATGGACCAACACAAGTATGCCTTTATCCTTGGGGACCATGACCAATCCTACACACAGTTTGTTTCTCCTCGGCACTATGATATCTACCACCACAACAATGTAACATGTCCTCGATGCTATGACATCTACCACCACGACAGTGCAACACGTCTTCAGCGCTATGACATCTACCACCACGACAGTGCAACACGTCTTCAGCGCTATGGCATCTACCACCTTGACAATGCAACATGTCCTCAACGCTATGACGTCTACCACCAGGACAATGCAACATGTCCTTGGCATTATGACATCTAACACCACGACAATGCAACATGTCCTCGGCATTATGACATCTAACACCACAACAATGCAACATGTCCTCGGCATTATGACATCTACCACCATGACAATGCAACATGTCCTCGGCGCTATGACATCTACCACCAAGAGAATGCAACATGTCCTTGGCACTATGACATCTACCACCACGACAATGCAACATGTCTTCAGCGCTATGACGTCTACCACCACAACAATGCAACATGTCCTCGGCACTATGACCTCTACCACCACGACAATGCAACGTGTACTTACGTGGTCCAAAGAGCACCAGGATGAGTTTTCCTTACTCTCCTGGCCACCAAACTCGCTGGATTCAAACACAGTCTAGAATCTGTGGAACCATCTCGATCAGTCTGTTCGCGCGATGCAGTGTCAACAGAGAATCCAAGCGCAGCTGGCCACGGCACTGCGATCGTCATGGCTCCACATCGCTGTTGGTACCTTCCAGAATCTTACTGCCTCCCTTCCTGCACGTTCCGCAGCAGTCCGCACTGCATAAGGAGGTCATCCAGACTTTTGAAGAGTGATCACATTAACGTAACTGGATAATGTATCTCATTATGGATCGCTGAGACACTGCTACCCCCAACACTCACCATCCACTAACATTGATAAACATTGACATAGAGTTCACGGAGTATGGAATGGTGTACCAGAAGCTTTCATCAAAACTCATTTCAACACGAACCTCAGTGACGTTAGCGCCATAGGTGATTCTAGACGTGACAGTTCCGTGTACCCTGTTTACTCCCAAATTACCCGCAAAACTAGTCAGGTGTTCTTCCTGTCATGTTGTATACACGTAGTAAGCAAAATTTCGTTACTTGGAATTCTTCTTGGTACTGCAGTGTAATGACCAGCAGTGTACTAAGTGAACATGCGCCAGTTGCATGACAATCTACACGCATTCCAGAACTTCGTTTCGTCCTTTACGCCCGTCACTTCTCTAATCGGGTTCTGTATGGGCTGACACGGAACAGTAAAGGTGTAGCAAAGAAGGTCAGACATCTGACTGACAGTGCCCGCTTTGTGCTCAGTTGCACGAATGACTCAACTGCGCTCACGGAACAAGCGCCCTTTATGTCGGCACTTGCTCCCGTTAACGTTTTCCAGCTAACAGATATTCGCATCTGTAGGTGAAGTCACTTGTGCTGTGCTGCTTAAGATAGAAATACCCCGTTCGAGGCCTGGTGGTGGAAGAAAACATCGACTCTTATGTGGCAGACGGGGGCTCTAAAGTTGCTACTTACACTTCATCATAAATCTGTACTTCGATAACCTAGGTTATATTCCAAACCTTTGCATTGCATCGTGATGTTAGAGCATGTGACATACTAGAATTATCCTTCTGTGTAGTGCATACTTTGGGTCTATGCGTGGAATTCCCCAGTATAATCTATACATCAACAAAGAATGGAAGTATGTAATGTAAGCTAATTTTCCGACACTTTCATCACCAAAATCAGGAATTACAGGACAAATAGACCTGATGCGTTTTAGGAGATATGCAATATGTCTTTTCCAATTTCCAGTTGAAAGATATATGTCAAATCAACAGCGCATTGTTTATATTTGCGTTAAAATAATCTCATAAAATTTAGCTAACAATTTTTCCATGAATTTTCCAAAATATTTATGTATAAATAAGACGATAACATATTCTGGAAACAAATTCATTGAATTACGCACGGTGAGTTGCATGATTTCGAAGTATCGTGATAACTATGGCCGATAACAAAGCTAGCTCAAGCAACGATATGATTCTATAATACGGTTAGAATAAATTTCTTTCTGAAAATCGTATTGGTAAGGCTGCTTAGCAAATAAAACACCCTAGTAGGGAATAGTATGTTTTGCAAAATGGAAAATGTTGTCCGAAAAATTAACAGCAAAAACGGATATAGCTTTACTTCATTTAAATTAAAATATTTTCTGTAGATTCACAGATGCAAAACCAGTCGTAGGCAAAGAAGGGAAAGCTGAAGGGTGGAAGGATTATACAGAGGACCTGTACAAAGGAGATGAACGAAGGCAATATTATAGAAAGCGAAGTGGACGTGGATGAAGATATAATGGGAGATATCATGCTGCGAAGGGAATTTGACAGGGCTCTGAAAGATTTAAGTCCATACAAGGCTCTGGGAGTAGACAATATTCCGCCTGAACTACTGATAGCCTTGGGAGAGCTAGTCATGATAAATCTATTCTATCTGGTGTGCAAGATGTATGAGACAGGCGAAATACGCTCAGACTTCCAGAACAATGTAATAATTCCATTTCCAGAGAAAGCACTTGCTGACAGGTGAAACGTGTATGATAAACAGTTTAGGCAATAAGAGAATAGAAGCTTTAGAAATGTTGTGCAACTGAAGAATGCTGGAGATTAGATGGGTAGATCGTGTAACTTATGAGGAGACATTGAACAGAATTGAGGAGACAAGAAAGTTGAGCATAACTTGACTGAAAGAAGGGTTCGGTCGTTGGACACTTTCTGAGACATCAAGGGATCACCAATTTAGTATTGAGAGGAAGTGTGGGACGTAAGAAACATAGAGGGAGACCAAACGATGAATACAGTAAGAAGATTCAGAAGGATGTAAGTTGCATTAGTTATTCGGAGATGAAGAGGTTCGCAGTTTCGCACAGGAGAGCTGCATCAAACCAGTCTTCGGACTGAAGGCCATAACACCAACAGACCCTAGCAAATTGAATCCTACATTATGACCGCGGACAAGCTAGGTACTCAACCAAGAGCTGAAATTTTTTACTAAACAGCCCGAAGCGAAGCTGAAGGAAACGGTACCACTCTCAGCTAGACGATAATTGTCGATCCTACTTCTTTTCGAGTTGTCGATTCTCTAAATTTCTCGGTTCAGCCTATCGTGATAACGACCAGGATACTAATACTGTAGTACATTTCGCATTTACGCCTTGTATGGGGGCTCCTTAGCAGATGCTGTATACTTATCTAGAAGCCTTCCATCAACCCTGTGTTCTGTTTGCCATTTCGTGTTTGTCCGTAGTGTTGCTGTCCTGCTTTTTCGCGATCGCTGTAGAAGTAGACGAGCAGTTTCTTTACTGACCTTATCGCACGCGCCTGATCCCCGCTCCTGCCGTGGTGTAGCAAGCCTCGTAGCGCGCCCGCTAGACAATTGCAGCGAGCAGTAGGCGGTCTGTGACGTCACGCGGAACTCACTGTGTGAAGGCGCAAGCAGTGGACGGCCGACCGGCGTAACGAGGCGACATGTGCGGCCGCTGCTGGGCGTTGATATGCGGGGGCGGCGACACTCCCCGCCTGCTCGACGAGTCAGAGATGTGAGTATAACGCCTGGCCGATCTGCCGCTCCACATCCTCCCGCACCTCCCACTATAGAGCGCCTACTTTCAACTTACTCCACACATGTGAACCGTCGGCTCTCACTGGAAACTTTTTTCCTTTCATTCACCAGCCGTTCTGACACGTGAGGTCAGATCGAAGCGAATTAGCTGCTCTCTGTGCCTATAACGCTATTAAATGAAGCAGAAACGTATCAGCAGGGCATAGGGGCGTTGTGCGTCATTGCGTAACTGGGTGTGCATGTGTGTATATAGCTGGATGGGTGTGTGTGTGTGTGTGTGTGTGTGTGTGTGTGTGTGTGTGTGTGTGTGTGAGAGAGAGAGAGAGAGAGAGAGAGAGAGAGTGTGTAGGGGACAGCTAGATGTTCGAGTGAATACATACAGGATGTCACGGGTATGAGTGCAGATGGTTCTCATGGTGACTGAACAACATTACGTCAGTATTTATGTCATATGGTGACTAATGATTATAGCCATTACGAATCGTACATTTTCAGCTTGGCATGTACCTACGTCTTCATGTGGCAAGAGCACGCCATTAATACTTCTTTTCACATGGGCAGCAGATCAGGTGTTGAAGTACGGACACGTGGATCTATGCTAACAGGTGTAAGCCACTTAGTGGTGCAGTATGACCATGCAGAAAATATCAGGTCAATAAAGTTTGTGACGTGTTTGTGGTAGTACTGTTCGGTACAGAGTAAATATAACCAACACACTTGTGTGTGCACATATTATGATAACACGTACAAAATATTTGCAAGTATACTTGTTACACCATGTATATGTGAGTATGCACCACATCAGTTAAAAAGTTTCGAGAGTGTATTAACGTAAAATAGAGGAACATTAAGATGGTAGTTTCATTGGTTCAGTTGCTCTACAAAGTCCGCCCCCACTTGAGTGAGACGCACAGAACGTTCATACAACTATGGGAAACTGCCAGAGATGTCCTTCTTTGGGATGTTGTCCAACTTACGTGCCAAATTGCCTTTGAATGTCTGTTATGTCGTCAAAGCGTTAATCCTCCGTTTGAATTTTTGTATTTCATTGTTTCATGGTAGGTTCGCATTCAAGACTCGCCACTCATGATGATTTTTTTCCCGCAAAAAATGGTCTGCGTTTTGTATTTCAGTTAAGTCGTGCTATCTGTTCGCACTGCGGTGTTTTTTTTTTTTGGGGAGCGAAGGTGTGCGTCACAAGCTTTGCAACACTTTTCGCTTCTTCAAAACATTCTGGACGGACGGTATATATATCTTAGCTTAAGTCGTGTGTGTGTGTGTGTGTGTGTGTGTGTGTGTGTGTGTGTGTGTGTGTGTGTATGTGTGTGTGTGGTGCGCGCGACGGTTGGAGGAGGTGGAGAGAGAGGGGGAGGGTGTGACTAAGTGACTAAAATGGGAGTTTATATGAAATAAACGACCTTACTGACAATGCAAACCGGTAGACGTCGCAGTGCTATACAATAATGTCGTCACATCGTTCAAATTGTATTACGAAAGACACAAAGGCCTTAAAAACAGCAGTTGGCACGAAAATCATACATTAAGGTAGTTCACCTACAAAAAGAAAACATCCATTTCATTTTCGTAAATGACTGATGATCTCATACTGGAATCAGTGAGAACTTACAATTATATACGTTAACGGAAAGATTTACAGTGTTACGACCACATAAATTTAGTCGTTTACACGTGGATACCGGGTTTACAGTTTTTTCAGACACTACCAAGGTTTCATTCACCCATGAATGAGGTCGTTTACGAAAATCCTATTTAGATCAGTTTTTGAATAGCATTCGTCAATCTGGGACCTTTAACAAGTTGGAGTAACGGTTGTGCGGCAGAAGATACAAAGAAGAGCTGATCGCTTCGTCACTGGTTTGTGCGTGCGTGTGTGTATGCGTGTGTGTGTGTGTGAGTGTGTGTGTGTGTGTGTGTGTGTGTGTGTAGTCAGTTTCAGAAAGTCACATAAATACCGAACAAACTACAGTGGGAGGTGCTACAAGAATGGTGTGGTGTTTGCAGAGAAACATTGCCTCGGAATTCTGAGAGCGTGCGTTTGACTGCTGACCGAAAACACTTTAATTCCTCCATGCCATTCGTAATGATTTTCCCGACTTTTCACCAGCACTAGGGTCTCGCCTTGTAAAATCTTTACACTCTATAGTTGGTGGAGAAGTGAAGTAGCGCCATCAGATGATGGCGCGCCAGGTACACGTAATCTGCGGCCGCTAGTTCGACTCCAGCTCGCCACCAGCAATAGCGAAAGAAGCTTTATGAAGCCAGCCACTCCTGCTGGAAACGTCAGAAAAATTGTCAAATGAAAGTCTGCCGAAGAATCCGAGACATAGACTAACAGTCTCTTTGTTAACACACTCTGCATTTCTGATAATATATGCGCCTTTATCAGCGAAGTGCTTTTCATACCTGTATGCTGCAAACGATAACTCAATGCCATTAAATACACAGGTTGCTACACAATTTCTACTACATGCTTCTAGTGGCTGTAGAGAGAATTTAGTAGCTAAGGTTTCTATAAAGAGCCCTTGTCCGTAAATTTGCCGTCTGGATGTAAAAAAACTGTTGAAGAGCAGATCACTTTCATAATCTGCCGCTTCATCCTATGCACACAGCGCAGGAGCCCCTGCCGTCTGGATGTAAAAAAACTGTTGAAGAGCAGATCACTTTCATAATCTGCCGCTTCATCCTATGCACACAGCGCAGGAGCCCCTGCCGTGGGCAATGTTTCGATTACTCGCAGTCGGTTCTCGTGAAGGAGGATGTCCTGTTCCAAGTCCAGTGTGACGCATAAGTGGAGCAAACAGTCAACCCTCCTGGTATGAACGGAACAGGTTCCCGCCGACGCCGTCGGATGAAAATGTATTGTGAAGTCATAATAATTGCAACAGCGATTGATTATGGCACCTTCTTAAGAGTTAGTGTGCCTCTCGCGAAGCGAGAAAAGTGATCCGATCTTCATCCTTATTTTATATATAAACGGTATATTTCTGAGCATGGGTTCCTGATCAAAACTTTATCTACCTAGTTCCCTCTAAAACCCTCAGAAGCCTGTAATAGGAATTGCGAAGTACTTCGTATCTCGCACCTCTCAATTTCATTCTGTTGTTTTTACTTGTGTGTTCCCTATTCGTATTATTACCTACAGAAATTACACACTCATTGAGGAAAAGGTCTCACGCCAACGAGGAGCTTCGTCTGGTATTTCAGATTCACGTTTTCTGTAATTTTCCTCAATCTTTGGACAGTACACAGACCATTTTATTCCTAAGCGTAGTCCAATCAGGTCTTGTGCTCTGTCTCGTCATGAGAGATGATACCCCAGGCAAACCCTAGGCTCCCTTCCTTCTGTCAGTAACATGTTTTCTTTCTTTTTTTTTTTTTTTGCTCTTGAGTTGGCAATTTTGTTGCAACTGTTTTGTAATTTAACAGGTTTTATGGCAGTCTGAATGTTGTGGTGTGTCCGCCAAGGTTTGCTACGAAGGGAAGGTGGAGTTTAACCTCGCGTCGTCTTCTACGTACCTGACGACACAGACCAAAGGTATCCTACTATGGCGCACAGTATTGCTTTAGACCTCTCCAGAGTGAAACCGAAAACTGCTGACAAAATTTCGAAGATTGTACATTGATATTTTCTGAGTATGTTGCTACAAGGCAGTCGTCGTCCCCGGTAGCTCGTGACAGAGTAATTGCGTTTCGTTTGGCAACAATGCATTGGTTGCGGGCGTCCTGTTCATTGGGCCAGCTCGGCCACCAGACGTAACGCCAATGGAATACCTCTTTTGAGGGCCTTCTTAGAGCCTAGTTGACGAGACACCCACCAATACTCACGTGGACCTGGTTACTACACTCCTGGAAATTGAAATAAGAACACCGTGAATTCATTGTCCCAGGAAGGGGAAACTTTATTGACACATTCCTGGGGTCAGATACACCACATGATCTCACTGACAGAACCACAGGCACATAGACACAGGCAACAGAGCATGCACAATGTCGGCACTAGTACAGTGTATATCCACCTTTCGCAGCAATGCAGGCTGGTATTCTCCCATGGAGACGATCGTAGAGATGCTGGATGTAGTCCTGTGGAACGGCTTGCCATGCCATTTCCACCTGGCGCCTCAGTTGGACCAGCGTTCGTGCTGGACGTGCAGACCGCGTGAGACGACGCTTCATCCAGTCCCAAACATGCTCAATGGGGGACAGATCCGGAGATCTTGCTGGCCAGGGTAGTTGACTTACACCTTCTAGAGCACGTTGGGTGGCACGGGATACATGCGGACGTGCATTGTCCTGTTGGAACAGCAAGTTCCCTTGCCGGTCTAGGAATGGTAGAACGATGGGTTCGATGACGGTTTGGATGTACCGTGCACTATTCAGTGTCCCCTCGACGATCACCAGTGGTGTACGGCCAGTGTAGGAGATCGCTCCCCACACCATGATGCCGGGTGTTGGCCCTGTGTGCCTCGGTCGTATGCAGTCCTGATTGTGGCGCTCACCTGCACGGCGCCAAACACGCATACGACCATCATTGGCACCAAGGCAGAAGCGACTCTCATCGCTGAAGACGACACGTCTCCATTCGTCGCGACACCACTGGAGGCGGGCTGCACGATGTTGGGGCGTGAGCGGAAGACGGGCTAACGGTGTGCGGGACCGTAGCCCAGCTTCATGGAGACGGTTGCGAATGGTCCTCGCCTATACCCCAGGAGCAACAGTGTCCCTAATTTGCTGGGAAGTGGCGGTGCGGTCCCCTACGGCACTGCGTAGGATCCTACGGTCTTGGCGTGCATCCGTGCGTCGCTGCGGTCCGGTCCCAGGTCGACGGGCACGTGCACCTTCCGCCGACCACTGGCGACAACATCGATGTACTGTGGAGACCTCACGCCCCACGTGTTGAGCAATTCGGCGGTACGTCCACCCGGCCTCCCGCATGCCCACTATACGCCCTCGCTCAAAGTCCGTCAACTGCACATACGGTTCACGTCCACGCTGTCGCGGCATGCTACCAGTGTTAAAGACTGCGATGGAGCTCCGTATGCCACGGCAAACTGGCTGACACTGACGGCGGCGGTGCACAAATGCTGCGCAGCTAGCGCCATTCGACGCCCAACACCGCGGTTCCTAGTGTGTCCGCTGTGCCGTGCGTGTGATCATTGCTTGTACAGCCCTCTCGCAGTGTCCGGAGCAAGTGTGGTGGGTCTGACACACCGGTGTCAATGTGTTCTTTTTTCCATTTCCAGGAGTGTAGATTGTTGCAGCCACGAAAGCAATGCGACGAACTCCTGAAATTCTCGAACATAAAAGGCAGTCGACGGCGCGTCGCTATGCGACCTGCCGAGAGGCAAACAATTTGAACAATACCAATAAGGTACCATTTCCGGATCTGTTGCGTATTGCACTGCATACTGACAGATCAGATGGATCACACTAAGACAAACCGCACGTTCCACGTGATGTGACACAGTCGCAGCACAAATCCAAAGCGACTCAGGAAGTGACGTTTTTATTTCAGTTATCGGTCAAAAAGTTTTTATACTACGTTATTAAATACGGTTAGTAATAGCGACCTTCAGAATTATCGATATAAACTTTCTAATCTCACTGAGTCAGACCATGGTTCAAATGGCTCTGAGCACTATGGGACTTAACTGCTGAGGTCATCAGTCCACTAGAACTTAGAACTACTTAAACCTAACTAACCTAAGAACATCACACACATCCATGCCCAAGGCAGGATTCGAACCTGCGACTGTAGCGGTCGCGCGGTTCCAGACTGTAGTGCCTAGAACCGCTCTGCCGAGCCGGCCGGCCTGAGTCAGAGTATGAAAAATCGTGTAGTCTAAGCAAAAAGCCAACCAAGCTTCGTCGTACTTATAGAAAATGTAAAAGCCACGTACGCAGTTCTAGCAGACGTGTTCACTCTATGAAGCATGTTATTGGACTGGCCAGACGAGGAGAAATATATATTCGTATGACGGTTGTTGCGTTACTTTTTGTATTGTGTTGTACTTTTTGGTAATCACATATTACAGCCTTTTTCACTTTTGTGAAAGAATTTTGTCAAAAGCAAAGAAAACTGGGAAATGTGTCATTAGTCTGTAACGAGCCGCTGGAGAACAAGGGTTCTGTACTGAGATGACAAAAGTCATGGGATAGCGATATGCACATATACAGATGGCGGTAGTATCGCGTACATAACTTTAAAAGGGCGGTGCATTGGCGGAACTGTCATTTGTATTCAGGTGATTCGTGCGAAAAGGTTTCCAACATGATTATCGACGCTCGACAGGAATGAACAGACTTTGAACGCGGAATGGTAGCTGGAGCAAGACCCATGAGACATCTCACCTCGGAAATCATGAGATAACTCAATAATCCGAGATCGACAGTGTAAAGAGTGTGCCGAAAATACCACATTTCAGGCGTTACCTCTTACCACGGACAACGTAATGGCCGACGGCATTTTCTTAACGGCAGAGAGCAGCGGCGTTTGCATAGAGTTGTCAGTCCTAACAGACAAGCAACACTACGTGTAATAACCGCAGAAATTGATGTGGTGCGTACGACGAACGTATCCGTTAGGACAGTGCGGCGAAATCTGATGTTAGTGGGCTATGTGAGCAAACTATCGACGCGAGTACTCTTGTTGACGCCGGCCGCTGTGGCCGAGCGGTTCTAGGCGCTTCAGTCTGGAACCGACCGAATGCTGCCTCGGGCATGGATGTGTGTGATGTCCTTAGGTTACTTACGTTTAAGTAGTTCTGAGTTCTAGGGGACTGATGACCTCAGACGTTAAGTCCCATAGAGCTCAGAGCCATTTGAACCATTTGAACTCTTGTTGACAGTACGACATAATCTGTAGCCCCTCTATTGGGCTCGTGACCATATCGGTTGGACCCTGGACGACTGGAAAACTTTTGTCTGGTCAGATGAGTCCTTATTTCAGCAGATGGTAGTGTTCAAGTGTGGTACAGACCTCACGAAGCCATGGACCCAAGTTTTTAGCAAGGCACTGCGCAGGCTGGTGGTGGCTCCATAATGGTGTGGGCTGTGTTTACATGAAATGGACTCAGTCCTCTGGTTCAACTGAACCGATCATTGACTGAAGATAGTTATGTATAGCTACTTGGAGACCATTTGTCATCAAACATCTGTGGAATTTTTATGGATGACAGTTGTTCGTGATTGGTTTGGAGAACATTCTGGACAATTCGAGAGAATGAATCGGCCACCCAGATCGCCCGACATGAATCCAATCGAACGTTTATGCGAGATCAGTTTGTGCACAAAATACTGTATCGTCAAAATTTTCGCAATTATGGACGGCTATGGAGGCAGTGTGGCTCAGTATTTATGCAGGGAACTCCAAGCGACTCGTTGAGTCTATCCCACATCGAGTTGCAAGACTACACCGTGTAAAAGGGGGTCCGACAGGGTATTGGTAGGTATCCCATGACTATTGTCACCTCAGTGTGTATGCCGTAATAGAACATCCTCAGAAACATGGTAACTGGAGTTCCAAAGGTGAGGCAACAATTCCTACATTTTCCTGAAAAGATTTGGGAAAAGGCGATAGATAACACTGAATCAAGGCGACAGGGAAGGGGCTGCCCAAAATCGAGTACACTATGATAACAGCATGGCGCCACCCGAACTGTGTCGCATTCCTTGCGATACGCTGGGACTTCGCCGACAAGCGAAGCAGATTAGCTGTGCGATTGACGGCTGCGCCGCGGGCAGGCAGGTAGTCTATGTTAATGACGGGCGAACACGATTGTGTGCTAATGGCGTTTGTAGGACGCGACGCGCTTATCGGCGGCTGTCGGCAGGCAGCAGGAGCCTCGCGTTGTGTCGTCGCTGAGGCAATGCGGACCTCGCTTCCGCTGCCCACGACGAAAGCAGGCAGGAAGGAGCAATAACCCAGACGGAGATAGCTGCACAGCGAGCTGTTCCAGTCAGAGCCTCTTGCTCCAGCTAGATAGGCCGTGTGCCATCGGTGGTCACTAAACGATAGCTTTGGGTTCCTGCTTGTACACGTTCACTGCTGCCCATTAAATTTACAACACTGTGGATACAACATGCAACATACATTAAAATGGAATTACATTCTAGAACGTGAAATTGATTTGCATTCTACCCTGTCCAGGCATGTTAACTTGACCACCTGTCAAAAGCATGAATATGGTCCGCAAAGATAGATTTACACTTGTGTTGGTCCACTACGCCTTCCAGGATGACGAGACCATTGAGGGGATGGAGCTTGACTCGATGTCAAACTTAGCGTAAGGAGGGCTATGCGTGAAGCGTTCAGTGAATTAGAAAGTAAAATTCTATGTACCGACTTGACAGAAAATCCTAGGAACTTCTGGTCTGACGTTAAATCAGTAAGTGGATCGAAACAGCATATCCAGACACTCTGGGATGATAATGGCATTGAAACAGAGGATGACACGCGTGAAGCTGAAGTACGAAACACCTTTTTCGAAAGCAGTTTCACAGAGGAAGACCGCACTGCAGTTCCTTCTCTAAATCCTCGTACGAACGAAAAAATGGCTGACATCGAAATAAGTGTCCAAGGAATAGAAAAGCAACTGAAATCACTCAACAGAGGAAAGTCCACTGGACCTGACGGGATACCAATTCGATTCTACACAGAGTACGCAAAAGAACTTGCCCCCTTCTAACAACCGTGTACCGCAAGTCTCTAGAGGAACGGAAGGTTACAAATGATTGGAAAAGAGAACTAGAGGTTCCAGTTTTCAAGAAGGGTCGTCTAGCAGATGCGCAAAACTATAGAGCTCGATCTGTTGTAGAATTTTAGAACATGTTTCTTGCTCGCGTATCATGTCATTTCTGTAAACCCAGAATCTACTCTGTAGGAATCAACATAGATTCCGGAAACAGCGATCGTGTGAGACCCAACTCGCTTTATTTGTTCATGAGACCCAGAAAATATTAAATACAGGCTCCCAGGTAGATGCCATTTTCCTTGACTTCCGGAAGGCGTTCGATACAGTTACGTAGTGTCGTCTGATAAAGTAAGAGCCTACGGAATATCAGACCAGCTGGGTGACTGGATTGAAGGGTTTTTAGCAAACAGAACACAGCATGTTGTTCTCAATGGAGAGACGTCTACAGACGTTAAAGTAACCTCTGGCGTGCCACAGGGGAGTGTTATAGGACCACTGCTTTTCACAATGTATATAAATGACCTAGTATGTAGTGTCGGAAGTTCCATGCGGCTTTTTGCGGATGATGCTGTAGTATACAGAGAAGTTGCTGCATTAGAAAATTGCAGGAAGATCTGCAGCGAATAGGCACTTTGTGCAGGGAGTGGCAACTCACCGTTAACATAGACAAATGTAATGTATTGCGAATACATACAAAGAAGGATCCTTTATTGTATGATACTATGATAGCAGAACAAACACTGGTAGCAGTTACTTCTGTAAAATATCTGGGAGTATGCGTACGGAACGATTTGAAGTGGAATGATCATATAAAATTAATTGTTGGTAAGGCGGGTGTCAGGTTGGGATTCATTGGGAGAGTCCTTAGAAAATGTAGTACATCAACAAAGGAGGTGGCTTACAAAACACTCATTCGACCTATACTTGAGTATTGCTCATCAGTCTGGGATCCGTATCAGGTGGGGTTGGCAGAGGAGATAGAGAAGATCCAAAGAAGAGCGGTGCGTTTCGTCACAGGGTTATTTGGTAAGCGTGATAGCGTTACGGAGATGTTTAACAAACTCAAGTGCCAGACTCTGCAAGAGAGGTGCTCTGCATCACGGCGTAGCTTGTTCTCCAGGTTTCGAGAGGGTGCATTTCTGGATGAGGTATCGAATAAATTTGCTTTCCCCTACTTATACATCCAGAGGAGATCACGAATGTAAAATTAGAGATGTTCGAGCGCGCACGGAGGCTTTCCGGCAGTCGTTCTTTCCGCGAACCATACACGACTGGAACAAGAAAGGGAGGTAATTACAGTGGCAGGTAAAGTGCCCTCCGCCACACACCGTTGTGTGGCTTGTGGAGTATAAATGTAGATGTAGATGTAGGAATGCCTCCAAAACTTCCACTAGACCACAAGGCTCCCTCCTCCGTCATGGACCCTTTCGACGATTGTTGCAGGGTGTTTGCTTTCAGACGTTCCCCACCATTCCGACAGCCATCTGTCAGATGGAGCATAAAACTCATGTGAATTGGACACCTGTCACCACTTAGTGGGCATCCAGTTGCAGTATTGGTGTGCAAATTCCAGCTTTTGCCACCGATGAGCTGTAGTCAGCATAGGTATGTGAACCAGGCACCTTCTGCGGAGCTCTATAAACAGCAACGTTAGCTGTCGTTGAGAAAACAGTGTTGGTAGGCCCATGATTCATCTGGGGGTCAGTTGCTCAACAGTTGCACCTCACTTCTCCAAAGCCGTCGTTCATCCCTGACAGCTACAGCCCGTGGTGTACCACAGTTGCCTCGGAGTGGACCTCTGTATAGAAAGAAAGATCCTTTTCATTTAGCTACAATATAGCAGGTCAGCAACTGGAAGCAGTTAATTCCATAAATTATCTGGAAGTAGGCATTAGAAAGACCAAATGGAAAGACCATATAAAATTAATCGTCGGTAAAGAAGATGCCAGACAGATTCGTTGGAAGTACCCTAAGGGAATGCAGTCCGAAAACAAAGGAAGTAGGTTACAGTACGCTTGTTCGCCCACTGCTTGAATACTGCACACTGGGATGGGATCCGTACCAGATAGGGTTGATAAAAGAGATAGAGAAGATCCAACGGGGAGCAGCGCACTTCGTTACAGGATCATTTAATAATCGCGAAAGCGTTACCGAGATGATAGATAAACTCCAGTGGAGGACTCTGCAAGAGAGAATCTCAGTAGCTCGGTACGGGATTTTGTTGAAGTTTCGAGAACATACCTTCACCGAGGAGTCAAGTAGGTTTATTGCTTCGTCCTATGTACAATCTCGCGAAGAGCCCATGAGGATAAAATCAGAGAAATTAGAGCCCAGACAGAGGCATACCGACACTCTTTCTTTGCCGGCCTGGGTGGCCGAGCGGTTCTAGGCGCTACAGTCTGGAACCGCGTGACCGCTACGCTCGCAGGTTCGAATCTTGCCTCGGGCATGGATGTGTGTGATGTCCTTAGGTTAGTTAGGTTTAAGTAGTTCTGAGTTCTAGGGGACTGATGACCTCAGAAGTTAAGTCCCATAGTGCTCGGAGCCATTTTTGAACTCTTTCTTTCCACGAACCGATAAATCCAGCCTCCAAGTCCGGTAATGCCAACCCAAACGAATGAATTATTGGTAAATATAGGCACTGGTTCAGGTGTTGAAAACTGGCCTAACCCGTTACTAAATTCTGTGAGTAGTATTTCAAGATGCTTGCCAAATACAGATAATCACATTCGCCAACATTTATGGTTTCCATAATTGAGAATAAAGCTGGAAAATGTGATAAGGAATTTCTGTTTAAATGGACAACCCATCATATTCGTTTCCCGTAAAAGCATTCACTTTACTTACCATGGCTGAAAATCTGTGATTTTCCCCTTGCAATTGGATGTTTATCTCATTTAATACTCTGGTGATATCTAACAAGGAATCAAAATCTAGGAGTCATGGTACCTCGTAATGACAGAACAGGCCAGAAGAAGATTTCAAAAAAATCTCTTAGCCCTTCCAAAAGAATGCAGAATAGTTCTAGAGCTTTCCCCCTACTAAGCCACCTTACGTATGCATAAAAAGTTATGTCACCATATTCAGAATATGGTGCATTCGAAAGATTTCTGAACAATTGTCAACGTATAGAACATGTTCGAATGTAATATACTCCAGGAGTTACAGCTTTTGTGACATGATTAAATCTCAGAAACTGTTGTACACAGAGCTTCCTGCTGGATAATACAGCGAAAAGAAAGAAAGTTTGGAAATGAATCGCGTTTAGCACGAAGAGCAAGAAACCCAATTTTTCCAGTCATTGAAGGCACATCATCTACTGTCACACCAACATGTTTAGAGAATGGACAGTTGCTGCCTTTCGCAAATTTCAGAGTTCATTAAATATGTCTTCGATCTTGGGGTCCCGGGTTCGATTCCCGACCGGGTCGGGGATTTTCTCCGCCAGCAGACTGCGAGTTTCTGTTATCCTCATCATCTTATCATCATTCCGGAAATGGTGAGGTTGGAACTGGAAATATTGGTAACTTGTACGGGCGCTGATGACCTGGATGATGAGCGCCCCCCAAACCAACATCATCATCATCATCATCAACAACAACATCTCTTACTACGAAACTTCCTGGCAGATTAAAACTGTGTGCCGGACCGAGACTCGAACTCGGGAACTTTGCCTTTCGCGGACAAGTGCTCTACCAACTGAGCTACCTCAGCACGACTCACCCCCCGTCCTCACAGCTTTACTTCTGCCAGTACCTCGTCTCGTACCTTCCAAAATTTACAGAAGCTCTTCGCTGGAAGTTTCATATCAGCGCACACTCCGCTGCAGAGTGAAAGTCTCATTCGGGATCTCTTACTACGTTCATGAAGTGGCGGCGCTTTTACGAGCTGCTCTTTAACCACACAATCATGGAAGATCCTTCTAATTGATAAACACAACTCTCGAGTATCGCATACATCAGGGCTTTCGTCAAACTTCAGTGAAAAATATTCACACGATGCACGTTCTGATATAATTAACGTTCTAAATTTTTAGAAATGTGTGCAGCACGTTTTCAACACTGTGGTGAGACAGTCATTTTACAAAAGACGTCAGTGCGGCTTCAACTTTGTGACATCGAACAGGGACACCGCAACACTGATCGTGGCGTCTGTAACTACTATCCCGTCACTGAAAGGTTTTTTTTTTTTCTATTTCGCTAAAACATAACAGACTTCGACAGAGGCCATAGTCGAATTACAATTTTGTTGACCTGGCTTTGTAAACACTCTTCGCTGTAATGTTAATTTAGATTTTAAGTCTCTATGTTTTCGTAATTCAGAATCAACAAGAAAGTCGCTATTAAAGTTTGTATGATTTGTCTAAAGCCGGCCAGGGTGGCCAAGCGGTTCTAGGCGTTACAGTCTGGAACCGCGCGACCGCTACGATCGCAGGTTAGAATCCTGCCTCGGGCATGGATGTGTGTGATGTCCTTAGGTTTAAGTAATTCTAAGTTCTAGGGGACTGATGACCTCAGATGTTAAGTCCCATAGTGCTCAGAGCCATTTGAACCATTTGTCTAATATAAATTTTTACATTACTTTTCTTCGGAATACCCACACTACTGTTACAAAATAAACACAAGCGTTTTGCTCTTGATTCAACAAAACGATACGACTCCTCCAATCGCTGTTAAAATCATAAGTTCTTTCTTTGTCTTTTATCCATATTGTACTGAGAATAATCTACCACGCATAAGACCCGTGACTGAACCTACACTCACAAGGTCTCATGTTATATACTGTCGACACAAAAAAACAATGCTCAAAAAGAGCGAACTTGTTGTCTGTAGCAAAGCTTTCTTGGGATCATAGTGACTGTCCTCAATGCACAAGAACTGAAGTCTAATATCTGTTCAGGGAAATAAAGAATACCGTTTGGAGTGTATAAAAAACAGTTTTTTTAAACTGGATTCAATATTAGAAATCGTCACAACAGAAAATTGCTTATGAAGGGCGCCAGGAGAGCATATAATGGGAACCGTAGCGCCTGGGATCGCCGTGTTGGACAGCCCTGTCCTAGATACTGTTGTGGGATAACGGCTGTCAGCAGATACTGACATTATCAAATACATGCATTTGTCTCGAGTAGGCGAAAAACGAGGTGTGATCAAAAATACAGTGACTAGTTTTATTAGAAACAAGGTAATAATGTTACATGGAATTTGATTTACTCTCCTTCAAATTACTTTCCCTGGCTAGCAGTGCAAATGTCCCAATGTTGAACAGATGACTGAAGGCATTTCTGGAGGTATTCTTTGGAAGGGCATTCAACAACTCTGTCGTGGCCCTTTCAATGTCAGAAATGGTGTTAGAACGCCTTCCTTTAAGCACAGTTTTAATTTTTGGTACTAAATCCAGCGAGTGAGGTGGATGTAGACAGAGAGGTTCACTTTTTCTACCAAAAACTCGAGAGCCAAAAGGAAGGTGTGACACGGCGCTTTGTCGTGATGGAGGAGGAAGCCATTGGCCCATTTCTCTGGCCTCTGCTTCGTACATCGTTTCGCGAACATTGCAGTATGGCCTTGTAAATTTCGGCATTACAATTTTTCCCCTTGGAACGAACTCTGATTTCAGTATGTCCTCGATATAAGAAAAAACAATGAGCAGGAATTTGATACTCGATTTTGAGTGACGTTCCTTTTTAGGGCAAAGAAAATCATTGGTTTTCCATTAGAAACCCTAAATTTTCGTGTTAGAGTCATAGCCATAGAGCCGAGTATTGTGTCCAATTACAATTTTGGACTTGAAGTGAGGATGACTTCGTGCAAAGTGACGCACTATTTTCCTTCTGTTGATCACTCATAAATTTGGGAACAAATTTTGCTCTCAGTCGTCTCATTTGTAGATTATCGGTTGAAATGCTTTGCACAGACCCGTAAGAGAGGCTAAGTTCTTCGATAAGGTCTCGAGTATTTTTTCCCCCGTTTGAACGGACAATTTTTGCACTTTTTGCACGTTTTCTTCTGTTTTTGAGGATAATGGACGACCCAAACTTTGTTCGTCACCTGCCGACTCAAATCCGCTTTTAAAACGCTCATACCGCTTGTAAACAGTCTTCAGAGTTACAGTGTTATCGGTATACACCAGTTTCAACATTTCATGGGTTTCTTTCTCATTTTTTGTGTGACTTGAAACAAACATTAATTTTGACCGGTTGTTCGAGATACAGGATGCGCGACAGATACGGTAAATACAATCTCACTCTAGCGTCTCTGGACGCTGATTGGCAAGTCAGAACGTCTTGAAGCGGCCTGTCTCAACTGATCAGGCTGTCGGACAAATTACAACAAATGGTTGTAGCGTCAGCATTTGCTGTTAAAAAAAATCATTTACCGTACTTTTTGATCACGCCTCGTATGACGTCAGCAAATCTAACCATTGCGTCACTTCCGCTTACGTCGCCTGAATTTAGAACAAGCCTTGACCTGTTTCACATTTTGCTAACTATGCTTATCTACTCATCTCAGCTTTGTGCTTGGAGAGAGGGGTGGGAGGATTTCACAAGTTCTTACTTCCACTTGATAAAGGAAAGAGAATTAGGTATTGCAAGTGATTGTTTAAAACGACCATCGATAGAGAAATTGAGCTGACATTGTATTTTGTGCGTAATAGAGGTTGGTTTGACCTTTCTGGCCGTGTGAACAGCCAGATGAAACGCTACTGGTTCACCGAAAAGCCTCGCATTCTGCATCAAATTTTCCATCGCGATAAAAACATTTAGTTTGGTGCACATTTTCTCGTATTCGAATTATCGGTTCTTTGCAACCATTCTCGATACTTATGTTTATCCTCAAATTTCACCCTTAGTTAAAGGCAAATGAAATGCAGTACTGCTTCTTGCAACAACATGGAACTCCATGCCACATGTCTCTTCTATCACTGTCTTAGTATTCGTGAAACCTTCCCAGAAAAACTCAATGTAAGCAGAGGTTAGTGGCCGCCTAGTTCACCGTGAATATTTAAAAGGAGAAGTATACGAAAATAACTCTAAAACATTAGATCAACTGAAGGAAACATGCACCACAGTACTGAAACATTCGATACTACAAAAGTGCGTAAACTCAGTTTCAGTGTGATTTCACAAGCATTAAATGAATAGACGTGCAGAGCCACCACTGTTAACACATGTTGTGATTATTAAATAGTTGTAATTTTTATAAGTAATTTTTGATTTAAGAAAAAAGTTTTTCTACGTCTGAATGAGCGTATCGTTGACGTGCGGTCGCTTTTATCTTCGACATACTGAGTAATAAATTTTATAAATAGTAGGTGGAGCTTAAAATAGGAAATGGAAAGGGGCGCACGTATGATTGAATGGCGGGATCCTGACACCGTAGGCGTGGTGCGCTATTTTTCACGCTTTGTTTGATTGTGAAAGTACGTGCGTCTGTAAAACCGGAAGAAAAAGAACAGAGGAGGAGGAAGCGGCTGGAAGACCATCTCGGGAAGTTTTCGCGCGGCGGGCCTGACTTTGGGAAATAAATCACCGCACTTGGTACAGGCGGGGACCATCAGGTGAGGAATATGCCGGCGCCAAGCCGTAATGTCTCCCGTGATTCCTCCCTCTATCTGGGGCTCCCTGGGGATTCTCTTCCGCTGGTGAATCCCGGCTGAAGACGTCACATCCTGAGATTTAAAGGACGTGCGTAGGGGGCTCTGCGGAACGGCTTACAAGCTGGGCTTTCGGCTGAGAGGACGTACCATGCCTGCGAACGTAACATCCTGGCTGGGAGAAGAGGTGCGAGAAATACAATCGTTCGTTTACTTTCCAAATTCAGAGATAACTTTCAGATATCATAAACACACGCCTCTCCACTATTAGGTAAAAGCCAAAAAAAAGATGGGGAAGATTTTTTTTAACTGCACCTAGTGAAACTTTCCCGTCTCCTCTATATCTCCTTCGTTACGCAACCTTCCCTTCTACAATAACCTATGAAACCTTCTATTAGGCTTTCTATCTCATCTTTAATAACGCCGGCCGGTGTGGCCGAGCGGTTCTAGGTGCTACAGTCTGGAACCGCGTGACCGCTACGGTCGCAGGTTTGAATCCTGCCTCGGGCATGGATGTGTGTGATGTCCTTAGGTTAGTTAGGTTTAAGTAGTTCTAAGTTGTAGGGGACTGATGACCTGAGATACTAAGTCGCATAGTGCTCAGAGCCATTTGAAAGTCATCCTTAATAACAACAAATGAAATCTTCCGTTTGAAATTAATTCTCTTTCTCAATAATAGTAAGTGCAATCTTCGCATACAAATTTTAATTTTGCTTATCAGAAGTGATTTGCTGATTATTTCAACGAAACATAGAATGTGTCGTCGTCGTGGCCCTCAGTCGTTACCTGCAATAACCCAAAACTGTTCCTTACCTTTTTTACTGTTACTGGATCGCCATCTGACTGCTATATCGAACTGTGACATGAATATACTTACTCTGGTTTACCATACTCTATTAGCTGCTGGTGGGCTGTCATAATAAGTGGCTGCATTTATTACCAAAGCTGACGTTATTCCTTAACAGCAAAGCTGACGTTATTCTTTAATTAATTTGACTGAAGTTACATAATTCATAGTTAAACTTTTTCTTGACAACAATAAAATTTTGCAAAGTTTTACGTTGATGGTTTTTGGGATGGATTATAATCATTAACGCAACATTGCTGGCAAAAATTAATTATATTCTGGAAACGTTTCTTCAAATAATTACTGCTGGAAATGGAACGATTTTACAAACGTTCAAATGGGACTTACTTTTTACAATAATCAACTATCATTGCGCAAACATACCTTCAGTAGTCTTGAGTTTCTCAAAAAAATTATTCAATAATATTAGTTCCTCTTATGATAATAGTTAGCTGATGTTTCTGTACATCCGTTTATAATCTCTTGTAAATCATAGCTGGTGGCTTGCAGGCACACCGCTCCTCTCAACCTCTCGCTTCAGACCTGCTACCGACTTACTTCACATCTCGCTTACTACTGACTTCCTACGAACACTCAAGTGCGGCCTCTCCCGCCAGCAATGCTTTCTGATGCAGACAATCCCTGCTACCATTGCAAAATGTATCAATGCGCGGTCTTTCCCGCTGTTTTCTTAAAATGTATCCATACGCGGTCTCTCCCGCCCTTTTTAAAAATATATCAATGTGCGGCCTCTCCCGCCAACAAAACTTTGGTACAAACATTACCTGCGACCATAATTATTTCCAAAAAATGGTTCAAATGGCTCTGAGCACTATGGGACTCAACTGCTGTGGTTATCAGTCCCCTAGAACTTAGAACTACTGAAACCTAACTAACCTAATAACATCACACACATCCATGCCCGAGGCAGGATTCGAACCTGCGACCGTAGCAGTCGCACGGTTCCGGACTGCGCGCCTAGAACCGCGAGGCCACCGCGGCCGGCAATTATTTCCAAAATGACAAATATTAATTAGTCCTACTTAATCCTATTAATAAAATATAAACATCTTTCATGAATTGTGATTTGACAATGGACAATTGAAATATGCACATCTTAGACTAGTACACATATTCTGCATACTTTCCTCGGCGCACTCTTGAAATTTGGCTCAAAGGTTCGTACAACTTTCCTCTGTAATGGTATAAAAGTGGTGTGGCCCCCGGTGCTATCGCCCTCAGGCTCGACGACGCTTAGAAGAGCAAGGTGTCGGCGATTGAGCGAAAAACGTAACAGCTCAGAAATTCATGTGACGTGTAAGATGGGTAATGATGTCACATTGGCACCAAAGTACAGCACAATTCTACCCGACGCCACCGCGAACGCGTCACAAGATTCACAGGTCATCACAACCTCTCTTACGCATATTTGATCCCTTATTTTGACGTCTCTGCAATGGAGGTCAGAACCGAACACCCAGCGTTCAAATAACGCGGCTTTCTTGAGTGGTCGAAGAAAACTTTCCAGATATATAGCCTCTCAGAATTGGCACGAAAACGCAGAAGCAGTGGCATAAAGGGGCGTCAATGCAACCACCCATTTCCCGGCGGTGTTGATTCCACAGATTTCCCACTTTGAAACGACAGTTCGCTAGGCAAAGAGTGACAGGAAGGCGTTCTTCGCAGTCTTTGGCGCTGGTGACACCCTCTCGGGCTTCAATCGTACGCTAAGGACATCGTGGGACCGCATCCACATCGGGACCGCACAAGTTTGGGAAGCAGTTCCACAGCAATTTTTGCTCTTGTGTATAGGTGGGAACCACTAGTGACCGTTCAAAACCATATAACGAAATTTGGACGTGATGAGAAACAGATCAAGATGCTTAACCTTCTTTCAGTGCTCCTACTTTGTCCCCTCCTGCAGCGTGATCACAGAGAGATGTGTCGTTGGCAGACGCGTGAATGAAATGGCGGGGGATATCTCTAAGATCCCCCAAAACGGCAAAACCCTCGATGGGAACCGCTTATCTTCTTCGAAAATTTGAAAAATGTATCTGTACAGACAGAATCTGTAACGAGGTGCCTGCATGCAGGCTAAAGTGCTGCTCTTTCGCCGACAAAAGTAGGGAAGCACAAAGAAAACATGGTCGGATATCAATATAGCTTTGTACATGTACATGCTATGTGGAGGTATGTAAATGGTTAAAGTTGCATTTCTCTTTGACAAGTAGGACGACCGGCAAATGGCTCAAATGGCTCTGAGCACTATGGGACTTAACATCTGAGGTCATCAGTCCCCTGTAACTTAGAACTACTTAAGCCTAACTAACCTAAGGACAGCACACACATCCATGCCCGAGGCAGGATTCGAACCTGCGACTGCAGCGGTCGCGTGGTTCCAGACTGAAGCGCCTAGATCCGCTCGACCACTCCGGCCGGCCCGACAAAGTCCATTAGTATTGTTCGTAGTCAGTATTTCTACCAGTCATGGTGGGGTATACAAGTGGCATGAACAGCACCAGATGATAAGTGATCACCGGTAGGGAATTGTAGATGCCACGTAATCTTGTGAGACAGAGTTATCAGCACCTCGCAGAGTTTGAAACGTAGCCCGATTGTAGGTCTACCCTTGCCCGGCTGCACGCATCGTGCAGTAGCCAGATTTGTGGGGCATTCGGATGTGACAGTGGACTTATGTTGGACTGAGGGGAGGTGTTCTCGTCGTTGAGGGTCCGGTCGACCACGTCGAACAACCATAAGGGAAGACCGTCCTCACTGCCAAACACATCGCAAGCCAGCAACGCAGCAAATTATTACAAGTTGTCATCTTGCATTGAAAACATTGCTCGCCGTGGGGCCGGGAGGAGAGCAGATTTCGGTTGTCAGGATGCAAAGTTGACGCTGGCTACTGGGCTCAGCGTGCCGTGTACTTGCCTAACGCTGAGTGCAACACGTTACAAATACTCCCTGTGAATCTGAAGAAGTACTGTTGTTGTTGTTGCTGTTGTTGTTGTGGTCTTCAGTCCTAAGACTGGTTTGATGCTGCTCTCCATGCTACTCTATCCTGTGCAAGCTTCTTCATCTCCCAGTACCTACTGCATCCTACATCCTTCTGAATCTGCTTTTTGAATTCATCTCTTGGTCTCTCTCTACGATTTTTACCCTCCACGCTGCCCTCCAATTCTAAATTGGTGATCCCTTGATGCCTCAAAACATGTCCTACCAACCGATCCCTTCTTCTCGTCAAGTTGTGCCACAAACTTCTCTTCTCCCCAATTCTATTCAATACCTCCTCATTAGTTGTGTGATCTACCCATCTAATCTTCAGCATTCTTCTGTACCACCACATTTCGAAACCTTCTATTCTCTTCTTGCCCAAACTATTTATCGTCCATGTATCACTTCCATACATGGCTACACTCCATACAAATACTTTCAGAAACGACTTCCTGACACTTAAATCTATACTCGATGTTAACAAATTTCTCTTCTTCAGAAACGTTTACATTGCCATTGCAGTTAACATTTTATATCCTCTCCACTTGAACCATCATCAGTTATTTTGCTCCCCAAATAGCAGAACTCCTTTACTACTTAGTGTCTCATTTCCTAACCTAATTCCCTCAGCATCACCCTACTTAATTCGACTACATTCCGTTATCCTCGTTTTGCTTTTGTTGATGTTCATCTTATATCCTCCTTTCAAGGCACTGTCCATTCCGTTCCACTGCTCTTCCAAGTCCTTTGCTGTCTCTGACAGAATTACAATGTCATCGGCGAACCTCAAAGTTTTTATTTCTTCTCCATGGATTTTGATGCCTACCACCAATTTTTCTTTTGTTTCTTTTATGCTTGCTCAGTATACAGATTGAATAACATCTGGGAGAGGCAACAACCCTGTCTCACTCCCTTCCCAGCCACTGCTTCCCTTTCATGTCCCTCGACTCTTATAGCTGGCATCTGCTTTCTGTACAAATTGTAAATAACCTTTCGCTCCATGTATTTTATCCCTGCCACCATTAGAATTTGAAAGAGATCATTCCAGTCAACATTGTCAAAAGCTTTCTCTAAGTCTACAAATGCTAGAAACGTAGGTTTGCCTTCCCTTAATCTTCTTCTAAGATAAGTCGTAGGGTCAGTATTGCCTCACGTGTTCCAACATTTCTAAGGAATCCAAGTTGATTTTCCCCAAGGTCGGTTTATACTAGTTTTTCATTCGTCTGTAAAGACTTCGCGTTAGTATTTTGCAGCTGTGACTTATTAAACTGATAGTTCGGTAATTTTCACATCTGTCAACACCTACTTTCTTTGGGATTGGGTTTATTATATTCTTCTTGAAGTCTGAGGGTTTTTCGCCTGTCTCATACATCTTGCTCACCGGATGGTAGACTTTTGTCAGGGCTGGCTCTCCCAAGCCTGTCAGTAGTTCTTATGGAATGTTGTCTACCCCCGGGGCCTTGTTTCGACAGGTCTTTCCGTGCTCTGTCAAACTCTTCACGCAGTATCATATCTCCCATTTCATCTTCATCTACACCCTCTTCCATTTCCGTAATATTGTCCTCAAGTACATCGCACTTGTATAGACCCTCTATATTCTCCTTCCACCTTTCTGCTTTCCCTTCTTTGCTTAGAACTGGGTTGCCATCTGAGCTCTTGATATTCATACAAGTGGTTCTCTTTTCTCCAAAGGTCTCTTTAATTTTTCTGTAGGCAGTATCTGTCTTACCCCTAGTGAGATAAGCCTCTACATCCTTACTTTTAAATAATAATCGATCTTTTTAGTACTTGGTATACCAAACTCTATGGATAACACAACCATACTGTTAAAATTTCAAATGAACAACGTCAGCATTTTCGGAGATATAAATTTTTACCTAAAGCACATAACCGTGCCGGCATTGTGAAACCGAGCTAGGGACTGTAATGTATTCATCTACAGTATCAACTAAAAATTCCAACCAGAAGGATAGGTTAATAAATCCAATTTTCTGGAATTTTCTATAGTTTCATTACCACAAATTTCTGACGTAATCAAAGGTACTTTGGAAAATTATTATTTGATCATCCTGTGGTTGTATGAGTGCTTTTGACAGACTCAGAGAGTGAATGGAGGACATACGTAAAGTGAGAATGTGATATTTTATTAAAACTGTGTAAATGTGTGCGTGAGAAAGTTGTTTTGCAATAAGGGAATTTGTGGCGTATGTCCGAGTAAGCTTGATTACGTAAAAGACAGCCAGAAAGGGCGTTGAGTATTAAATTTATTATTTATTTATTTTGTGGAAAGGAATCGTGTTATGTTTCCATTAAATTTTATTTAGTTTCGGAATTACGAAATTTCTAGTCAAGTTATTTGTGATAATCTGATTGGCTGACGTTAGAAATACCGCGAGTATAGAAGTGCTCGAGATGATGTGATTGCCTGTGTAACATATTAGCCGATAGGAGGTCACCATTTTCCTTCTCGTTTGATTAGGGCTTTATGGCTCAGAAGTATGAACAGAGAGTCGTTCGGGAGCTGTTTTTGATAATCACTTATGTTAAATCGCGCTGGTAAAATTTGTACCAAAATACAGAAATTCGCGCGTTAGGTAGGTTATCGAGTCGCTGACGAAATGCCACTACAGTATTGAGTATTTTGTGAAAGTTTGAGCTTTGTGAGTGATTTATTTTAGGAGATATTTGCGTGTGAACATTTCGTCTCGTCTATAAACACCGCGTGGCGTGTTTCGTGCAGATTGCGACACATTATGGCGAGCACTTGTGTACAAGAAGACTACTGAACGACTGACTGTTGTTAACTGGTCAGTCGTGGGTCAGTGACTGTACAGGAATTTTAAAACATTGGGTCGAACTAAATAGCTTTTGGCCGCTTTCGGGTGTGAACTTGTAACAGAGACGTTAGTAACATTACATAAGGATGTTGGGATGTCAAATACGGAATCCCGCGCGGGGTAGCCGCACGGTGTTTGGCGCCTTGCCACGGTTCGCGTGGCTCATGCCGTCGGATGTTCGAGTCCTCCCTCGGGCATGGGTGTGTGTGTGTATGTTTCCTTAACGGAAGTTAGTTTAAGTTAGATTAAGTAGTGTGTAAGCATAGAGATCGAGGACTTCATCAGTTTTTTCCCCAGATGAACTTACCACAAAAAGAATGCGGTCTAGATATCCATTTTCCTTGTTTTAAGGGCAAAAAACCAAATTAAAGGAAAATGTAACATTTTTTCAAACGACTCATTCAAGAATCCCGAACGCTCGGTAATTTAACTAACTTTCAGCTATTGCCCATGGATTGTGGTTATGTGGCCTTTGCATGGTAGGTACTTAGTCGAATTTTCGTAAACGCTGCTTTTGTCGGCTAAACCTGTATCTATCATCGCAAAGTGAAGGGGCAGACAACCTGAAACCTACCCAAGTAGGTAGACTGATTGTTTAAAGGATAGTGGGAGACAAACCCGCCCATCCGCAAGCCCTTCGCACCTGTACCTGACATCAGAGATCAAATAACAGCCTCATTGTAACATTCTGTATGATCTCTCACAATTGGTCGGAGACTAGCAGCAGATGGGCTTCAGTGTAGCGGGCACCGGGGGAGATGTCCCATTCGTCCAATGTTTTGTAGAGGAGCAGCGATGTTACGCTTGGTGTCATGGCCGTGGAAGAACCGTCAGGTATGACTTCAGGTCACGGCTGGTACTGACTGCGGAAATGTGACGACACAACAGTACGTCGCGAACTTTCAGTGACCTCATGTGTTACGTCTCATGCGACGGTACCGTGGTAGAACTTTTCAACAGATGAATTTTTGTCCATACATGGCACGTGTCTCTGTGAACTGTCTGCATAATGATGAGGTACTCCTGTGTCCAGAAAGATCGTCCAAACTGTCTCCAATAGAATACGTGTATTACCAGCTCAGACGTCATCCCCGTCCCAGTGCCAGCATCGAGGAGTGGTTACAAGAGTTGTTGTGGGCCCGTTTACCAAAGGAGAGAATGCAACAGATTTATGACACCCTTCCCATCCGAATCAGTGCATGTATCCGGGCCAGAGATGGAGCAGCGACATACTGATAAGTGGGCTCATGCAGTCAAGTTCCTTGTAAATTTATAGCCATATTTTATCACTGGAATGTCCGCCCCCGGTAGCTGAGTGGCCAGCGCGACGGACCGTAAATTGTAAGGGCCCGGGTTCAAATGGTTCAAATGGCTCTGAGCACTATGGGACTCAACATCTGTGGTCATCAGTCCCCTAGAACTTAGAACTACTTAAACCTAACTAACCTAAGGACATCACACACATCCATGCCCGAGGCAGGATTCGAGCCTGCGACCGTACCAGTCGCGCGGGTCCGGACTGAGCGCCTAGAACCGCTAGACCACCGCGGCCGGCAGGCCCGGGTTCGATTCCCGGCTGGTTCGGAGATTTTGTCCGCTCAGGGACTGGGTGTTGTGTTGTCCCAATCATCATCATTTCATCCTCATCGACTCGCAAATCGCCGAAGTGGCGTCAAATCGAAATACTTGCACCAGGCGAGCGGTCTACCCGACGGGAGGCCCTCGTCACATGCATTTTTCTTTTTTTATCACTGGAATAAAATCACGTACCCTGTCAACACGTTAAGTTTATTTTTTTCCCCTCGTCCATTTCTGGGCGCTTCACATTTTTTGCCGGGCAGTTCATCTGATAACTCATAGCGCATTGCAAGGGATTAGGGATAGCTATTTGAAACATACCTATGTACTCATTTTTAAGTGAACGGCTTATTTGCGTTAATGGAAATAGTCGAGAGGCTATGTTTATACCGCAACAGCCCATTCTCGCAGCCTTGTACTTCAAGTTTAGTACATTTCTCGAATTTTTTGCGAAAAATTTAGACCCCAACAGTAACGAGTATTCTATCACAGTGATCCTCTCTTCAATAGCTTTCGAATATCGTAAGAATGTATTTCACTCGATTTAAAGGGACTGTATCTGTGTTTGTACCAGAGTTAAGAGGATTAAGCATGAAGCAAATGATGTGTGGCTCTGTGCACAATTACTTGCCAGAAACCTCTTTCCGAAATCGTGAGAGGTTCACAAAATAAATCTGGTTTTCCCCTTCAAGCTAGACGAGTTTCGTTCTTCGTACTGTTTTCGTTTGATGCTTATTTCGTGACATATTTGGCCCAGTCGCTATCAATGGACCACCCTGTGTATATATATATATATATATGGTGAACCAGCTGCCCCTGCTTATGTGTTTTATGCAACACGCAACACCTTCAAAAAAAAAAAAAAAAAAAAAAAGAACCATGCGAGGGCGAGATTTTCGTACTCTCGCTAACTACATATAATATGTTAGTGTGCAGAAAAAATGTGTAGGACTTTTTTGTAGAAAATTTGATGTAGTTAAATTTTGTACTAGATACGTTTTCGCTAGAGGCGGTAGTTTTCGAATTATTTAAGAAAATTAGACAAAAGTTACCTACAAATGCGTTTCTCTTGCAGAGCTCGAAAATCGTGCCCTCCAGCGAAAATGAATTCCAGTACAATGGTTAACTACAATAACTTTCCTACATAAACGTCATCTACATTTTTCCCTTTAGGACAAACAGTTTTCGTGTGGCGAGCAACAGACTATGAAAATCTCGCATGTGGATTTTGAAGGCGTTGCGGGTTGCATAAAACCTGTAGGTAGGGCAGCTCAGTCACCCTGTACATACTCAGTGCAGGGAGAGGGTAGACGGAATGTCAGTTAGTTCTGCAGAAAGAACTGCGTCGTTTGGTGAGCCAGCTTCCCACCAGTAGTACGTAGTAGAGAGCGTCCTTTTGTATCATTAAACGAAATCGTTCATTAGTATTCACGTACAAACCGTAATAAATCCTGAATTGGCATACGGTTCACCAATTATTCGCCAGCGCCGCGCACACTGGCTGGTTATGTGCCGCATAAACGGATTTGCTCGGCATTAATTCTCCACGACCACAAGCACAGCGCTCGTCCACTAACGCTTACGTTCTGCAACAAGGCGTGTCTGCTCCAGCCCCTTAAGAAAAACACCCCACTCCAGCAAGGCGGCAGCGTCGTTCCTCGACAGCTGCCCTTAGTTATCTTCTCAAATTGTATTTTTAAAACATAAAATTTAAATTAAAAAAATAAAACAAATAGCTAAATCACCACCCTCGCCTCTTTTTTTAAACTGTGTACTCGAGAAAGCGATCCACAAGTGGCAAAGAGAAAATAGTAATAACGGCGTTGAAAATGGTGCTGAAATTGGCAATAGGAATACGAATATTTCAGTCGACCTTCTTCGACGCGTAAGTCGCCGAATTGATGTCAAATCGAAAGACTAGCAACATCATAGGTAGAGCTCCAGATCTACTCCGAGAAAACGGAATTAGCAACAAATATCAAGTCAGGGTACAGAGGTAGCAGAAGTGGAAAGCAAAAGAACAGAGGAATAGAACTACCCAGGAGAGTGGACAGATTCCAACACCTCCTAGAAAGAAGTCTTTCGGCCACGGATATGAAAAATGGAGACGGCATGACAACTAAGCAAAAGTATCTACATGAAGAAATTAATACACTACTGTACAGTATGACCGGAGGAACTGTGTGCCGCAGAATGCGTTGCTATGAATAGGAAACATGTCATAAAGCAATCAGAAATAAGAGAAAGAAGGATTGTGAGGCATGTCTCAGATCCAGTTAAAGAAAATAGTTAATTCAGAAGACGACACAATCATGAACTCTACAAACACGAATAGAAGATCACACACACCATTCGTAGCGGGGGATTAGTTTCTATGGCCCCATTCGTCTAATGAATTCTACGACTCTGAATAATCAGGTCTTCCTCTGCTTTCACAAGAAGTAAGTAAATTAGGTGTGAGCCAAAAAGACCTGCAAGCAGTGGTGATAACGGAGGACACTATCCAAGAATCCATTCTGCTCTTGGAGAAACTGCAAGAGCATCTTAGTTTCCTAGAAGAGCCAAAGTTAACAACAGGAAAACGCGGACCTAAATGTGAAAGGAACAGTAAGCGCAAATAATGTGCTTAAGTTAAAGCGCAGGTGCAGGAAAAATGAAAATTACAGTTGAAACTAGCGGGGTCCGTAGATGGCCGTAACGACAAGACGGAGAAGAAGGCTTTCGATCGAAGTCTGGTACCACAGACATTACTGTAGGCAACACACATTTTCCAACAGTTTTCTTGTCAGGCCTCAAACTAAATATTGTTATCAGTCTAACACAACTGGTGCTCATAGACTTGAATGTGTCGAATGAAGGACAGTTTTCAAGCTGCGTGGCACAAATACGTTTTTACCGTCTTCATGAGCTGCTCTCTTTTTGCGGCACGGGGCGAAACACCACTTGTTGCACGAACATCAGGACTGTTGCAGTCATTTCAGCATATTTTTTAAATGTTTGACGCTGTAGCTGGTAAGAATCCGTATGTACCATCTCTACTGTCATGAGCTTTTCGGAAACTGGGTAAGGCTTTCCTACGTTGCTATCATTGAGTCAGTTCATTGGGTGACTGATGAAAGACATTAACTAGACGATTTATAATGATAATTACTGTTAATGAACTCAGTAAAGAAGTTTAACTATGTTCGACACACAAGAATTATATGTTCATTGTAAATATGGAATTTCTGGAAAAGTAATTTTTATGGTCAAGCAAGTACTGCTGATCCACGATGTTAATGCAGGCTTTGTATTCGAACTGCACAAGGCGTATGGTCTTCGCATACGTACGGTCGGCGCTTCTATACCGATTGTCGTAACTCTGTCGCCACATTCGGCTTTCGCTTTTTAACGGTTGTCGACGCTGTTGACGGTGCTTGTCAAGTGTGTACAGTAGACAGTCTCTCGGTGCTAATCTGTATTGACATTGCAAGAAGCCGGCTACCATAGCGAGAGGCGGTGGTGAGTGTTTTGCCAACTCACAGTGGCCAGCCGACCTGGCGACGAATATGAGGAGGCCGAGGATGACCATGAAATAGTTTCATAACTGTGAAACTATTCACAGAACACAATATTTGTTACCCAATAGTACACATGTAATAATGTTTAATAAAATGTGTAACTACGCTATTTTTTGAGTGTTTTCCAATTGAAGAACCCACCGATAATGGCGAAATTGTCACTGAAATTAGATTGGAAATAAATTTTTTAAGAAAAGTGTTTAGTATCGAGGCGGACCCACGACACCGTATTGTTGGTTTTATGCAAACACGGAACAGTGGAAGAGTTTCAAGGTAAATGATTGTTTAAATAACACGAGTTTCAGTGTTTTCGGAAAATCAAAACCTGAAGAGGTGAAAGAGGGGCTGAAAATTTTTGTCAAAGTATTACATTTCATTAAAACATAGGAGGGTGTTGATCTCATACTGCAGCCCTAAGGGAGATAAAATAGAGGACGAAATATTTTTTGAGAATATGTCGTTATCGAGATAATTATTTTTGAAGCCAGAACTACGGATATTCTTGTTTGGTTTCTCGGTCAGAAATAACAGATGACGTGTTTCAGCATTTTTGGAAATTCAATCAGGAAGAAGGGTGAAATAGGGGTTGATAGTTTTATGAAAATGTTTAATTATGAAAGCAGAATCGGTTTTTGGTCAGAAGTACACGCGAAAAAGACCGTGCTTCTGTGGTCTTAATTAGCCTGAAAAGTTGTTGGAGTTTCTGAACTAAACTAAATAAAGCTATTTAACAGTCACCGCGAGGAACTGCCTCAGTCAGAATTGCATAGAAAAAGAAACGGATGTTTGATACATTAATTTCTCAGACTCGCCAGGTTAGCCGAGAGCGCTAATGCGCTGCTTCTTGGACTCGGGTAGACTCGCCGGCCCTGGATCGAATCCGCCCGCTGGATTAACGACGAGGGCTGGTGTGCCGGCCAGTCTGGATGTGGTTTTTAGGCCGTTTTTCACATCCCTCTAGGTGAATACTGGGCTGGTCCCCACGTTCCGCCTCAATTACACGACTCACAGACATTTGAAACACATCCGCACATTTCCATGATTTACACAAGACGCAGACAGATGGGGTACTCTGATTCTGTACCGGGGGGTAAGGGGTGGTGGCAAGAAGGGCATCCGGCCACCCCTTCACATTAACATGCCAAATCCGATTTAACCACGCCAACCCCGCGCAAAATGCGGGACAAAGGCCCAAACGATGGATAGGTAGATACATTAATTTTTCAGTAGGCGTAGTACATGTTTTCGGCGTGCAGCCGCATAAATTCAGCTTCTTCTTCCTCTGAAATACCAGGTGTAAGACTGACGCTAAAACTGTAGAACCATTTATCTGATTTATCCCTTTCTTTTTTTTAACTCGCTGGGAAATGAGGCCTTGTGAGGCCAATTGAGGAGCTATTTTGTTGAGAAGTTGCGGCTACGGTCACGAAAACTGTCAATGACCGGTGTTCTGACCACATGCCCCTCTTTATCCACATCTGGTGACGGTCGTCGGTTGAATATGACACGCCGCGCGGCTCCCCTCCCCCCCCCCCCCCCCCCCCCCGGCGGAGGTTCGAGTCCTCCCTCGGGCATGGATATGTCTGTTGTACTTAGCTTAAGTAAGATCAAGTAGTGAGTAAGCACAGGGAGCGATGACCTCAGAAGTTTGGTCCCATAGGTACTTACCACAAAATTTCAAAAATTGTAGTATGACACAGCGGCCGGTCGGTAGGATTGGGTCTTCCTAGGCCTTCTTCTTCTTCTTCTCCGTCTGGAAAGAACAAGGTACGAAATTAAACAAAGCCCTTTGGAACACTTTAATAATGCTAGGAACGGCTGGCATGTAAAGGATCATTTACTTTTTTGTAGTGTGTAGATTTACACATGAGCTGTGACGTTAACAAGATACAAATTCTATTGAAGAAACATAAAAAATACCGTTTCTGCAAGCGAAGCAGCGGGCGTTAAGCTAGTTTCCTATACAAAGAAAGATAATACAGCGCATTTTTGTGTAGACATTTTGTAAAAGGATGCCTCGAGTAAGAAGTAGAAATGTGTAACAACACATATCAAAAGTCGAGAAGCGGGATCGGGACTGGGGTTTATCGTTGCGCGATATTTCATCTTGTGTTTGTCGTTATGCCACTAATGCCATGGAAATACGGACTCGATGAATTCATGAGAGCCATACTCAACTCCACGCATAATCTCAACAGCCACCCATGATTAGCGCCCGACGGAATGGATGATTATTGATCAAACAATCCGCGGGTGTACTGCCGGTCCATAGTGTACAAGCGACACATTATTTCGTCAATCCGACATGTTGCCATATTCAAGTGCGCTGACGAACAAGGGCTCCTAATGGCACGCTGCCGCTCCCCCGCAAACTACAGGGTGTTTCAAAAATGACCGGTATATTTGAAACGGCAATAAAAACTAAACGAGCAGCGATAGAAATACACCGTTTGTTGCAATATGCTTGGGATAACAGTACATTTTCAGGCGGACAAACTTTCGAAATTACAGTAGTTACAATTTTCAACAACAGATGGCGCTGCAAGTGATGTGAAAGATATAGAAGACAACGCAGTCTGTGGGTGCGCCATTCTGTACGTCGTCTTTCTGCTGTAAGCGTGTGCTGTTCACAACGTGCAAGTGTGCTGTAGACAACATGGTTTATTCCTTAGAACAGAGGATTTTTCTGGTGTTGGAATTCCACCGCCTAGAACACAGTGTTGTTGCAACAAGACGAAGTTTTCAACGGAGGTTTAATGTAACCAAAGGACCGAAAAGCGATACAATAAAGAATCTGTTTGAAAAATTTCAACGGACTGGGAACGTGACGGATGAACGTGCTGGAAAAGTAGGGCGACCGCGTACGGCAACCACAGAGGGCAACGCGCAGCTAGTGCAGCAGGTGATCCAACAGCGGCCTCGGGTTTCCGTTCGCCGTGTTGCAGCTGCGGTCCAAATGACGCCAACGTCCACATATCGTCTCCTGCGCCAGAGTTTACACCTCTATCCATACAAAATTCAAACGCGGCAACCCCTCAGCGCCGCTACCATTGCTGCACGAGAGACATTCGCTAACGATATAGTGTACAGGATTGATGACAGCGATATGCATGTGGGCAGCATTTGGTTTACTGACGAAGCTTATTTTTACCTGGACGGCTTGGTCAATAAACAGAACTGGCGCATATGGGGAACCGAAAAGCCCCACGTTGCAGTCCCATCGTCCCTGCATCCTCAAAAAGTACTGGTCTGGGCCGCCATTTCTTCCAAAGGAATCACTAGCCCATTTTTCAGATCCGAAACGATTACTGCATCACACTATCTGGACATTCTTCGTGAATTTGTGGCGGTACAAACTGCCTTAGACGACACTGCGAACACCTCGTGGTTTATGCAAGATGGTGCCCGGCAACATCGCACGGCCGACGTCTTTAATTTCCTGAATGAATATTTCGATGATCCTGTGATTGCTTCGGGCTATCCGAAACATACAGGAGGCGGCGTGGATTGGCCTCCCTATTCGCCAGACATGAACCCCTGTGACTTCTTTCTTTGGGGACACTTGAAAGACCAGGTGTACCGCCAGAATCCAGAAAGAATTGAACAGCTGAAGCAGTACATCTCATCTGCATGTGAAGCCATTCCGCCAGACACGTTGTCAAAGGTTTAGGGTAATTTCATTCAGAGACTACGCCATATTATTGCTACGCATGGTGGATATGTGGAAAATATCGTACTATAGAGTTTCCCAGACCGCAGCGCCATCTGTTGTTGAAAATTGTAACTACTGTAATTTCGAAAGTTTGTCTGCCTGAAAATATACTGTTGTCCCAAGCATATTGCAACAAACGGTGTATTTCTATCGCTGCTCGTTTAGTTTTCATTGCCGTTTCAAATATACCGGTCATTTTTGAAACACCCTGTAACTTCCGCTGTTCGTACCCGAGAGCATGCAATCGTACATGCACGTCACGTATCTTTTGTTAGGAAATGAGTTTGTTCACAGCCGTACAAGTCTCTATGTGGAGAATCCAATGGCTTCTGGAGCCCCAAGGATGACCCTTGACACTGCAGCAGAGATAGGCACGCTGATGGCGGTGCGCCGATCGGCAACACTGAACATAGGAGTGACGTCACATAGATTTTTTGATTCTTCACATGTTTCCTGGCTCTGCGTAAAGAATCACTCTGGACGTATCTGCGTGAGAACAGTCCGTTGGGAACGAACGATCCCAGGTTGCAGCAGTTAGCCGGCCGATGTGACCGAGTGGTTCTAGGCGCTTCAGTCCGGAACCGCACTGCTGCTGCGGTCGCAGGCTCGAATCCTGCCTCGGGCATGGATGTGTGTGATGTCCTTAGGTTAGTTAGGTTTAAGTAGTTCTAAGTCTAGGAGACTGATGACCTCAGATGTTAAGGCGCATAGTGCTCAGAGCAATTTGAACCATATTTGCAGTAGTTATCGACAAGCAGGTATGGGATACCACAGCAAACACAACACGATCACCTCTAATTCGCACATAACGAGTGAGGTGGCGCGCTAGTTGGCAAGATGGCATCGGATTCACAGGGATCGTGTTTCGAATCACCATCCAGTCAAATTTAGACTTTCCACGGTATCCGTAAATCGCTCCAGGCAAACACCGGGATGGTTCCTTTCAAAAAGGCAAGGCCGGTTTCCGTCTCCATCCTCTCTTCACGGGAGCATGTGCTGTGTTTCTCATGGCCGTGCTGTCGGCTGCACTTCAGACTCTCATTTTCCTTCAATTTCGCATAGTCTTTTGTTGGGACAGCAGCCGTTAGACTTATACTCTGCCGTCTCTTGGAGGTCCCTGTGACATCTTCCGACAAGGTAATGCAAGACAGCATGTTGAGCTTTCTGTCCTTACGTATCTCCATACAGATGATGTACGACTGTTGTTCTGGCCAGTCCATTTTCCAAGGCTCTCACTCACTAAAAATACACTGATGCGCTAAACGTAAGGACGAAAGTAATTTTCGTATGCTATGTCACTACCTAATAACAGAGCTCGATGAATCTTGGACCACAGACAGAAAGAACTGCTACAGAAGCTAACTGCAAGAAATACACAATGAGACGAACAGAAATGACACTTTTATTCAAATAAAATAGTTTCACTGAACTCATTGCGATTTATGGTGGTTCTCTGGACACACACTCTAACACAAAAAAAGAAAACAATCGACACACCACGAAGCAATTATCGGAATGGGACGGAAATCGGTAGAGCTGATCTACATGAGCAAACAAACAAATGATTACAATTTTCAGCAAAATTGGATGATTTGTTAATGTTTTATGTACGTGCTTCCAGGCTGGCCACAATATTGGTGAGTTCTCGTAGTAGATCATTTCATTCCTTCTCCAGGATCATGTCGAACATGGTCATTTTGGTAGTACAGGTGTTATGACATGGAGAGGCATAAAGTTACCAGTGACGCCATTGGAAGAGGATGACACGGTGGTCGGTAAGCCTGATTGACACTTCTAGGACCACACCGCGGAACTTTATCTTTAGTTATACATCGTGTCTCAAACCTTTTGGGTTAAACTGAAGCAGGTGGTAGTGGGTTAACAGCTAATTGTACTGAGATAGGGAACCATTGGTCACAAACGGTGTACACCACGTAACAACAACGTATCCCACAGTACTTGTTCAAAGCGGCGACCGCCAGTCTCAATGCATGTACTGCAATGATGCGTGCAGTTATGCTGCACTCTTGCGAAGATCCTGGGTGTCTGTTGTACACTGGAACAGGCAACAGGTGATGAATAGCGTACATCCCTGATCACCATGCAGACATACTGTACACGACTTAGCTCATAGCATGTGTGCCTTGTGACGACCGCATGCATCACACTTTGGCACATCAACCTGTGCTCCAAGCAGACCATTGTCCCTGGTGTCAGTTGTCCTTTGCATCAGACAGCTTACAACGTGCCCATGGTGAGGTGTGTTACTGTGTACAGTGCATGACGCTTAGCCAAAGATGGAAGGTTACTCCTCATTAGAGTTGGCAGTTGACAGACGCATTTAGTTTATAGTACGGCAGGATTTAGTGCCCGTAAAACAGCGTGAATGTGCAGAGAACGCTTTCCCAATAGGAAAAATACCAAAGCCACTCATATCGGTAGCCACCAGCAACGATTCTCTGCCAACGTATGGGCGAGCATTGTCCAGACTCACGTAATAGGACCTTACCTGCTACCTCCCCATTTGACTGGTCCACGTTACCTGCTGTTCCTGCGAGATGTGCTGCCACAGTTGTTGGAGTCTGTACCTCTCGTTGTCCGTGAAAGGCTGTGCTTTCAACACAGGGTTCCACCACGCCATTTCGATGTTAACGTCCGCAGTCACCTGAACAACACGCCCACTCATCGTTATATTGGAAGTGGAGGTGCTGTCTCATGCCCAGAGAAATCAGCGGACTTCACACCTATGGAATTCTTTCTCTGGGGTTACGTCCAGACGTTGGTGTATGAAATGCCAGTAGAAACGGATGAAGACCTGTTTGCTAGGGTCCATGCTGCCTGTCTCCTTGTAAAACAGACGCCAGGGATCTTTGAGAGACTGCAGCACGCTGCATACGTCCATAACACAGTAAAAATGCATTTCAGACCATTGGTTCCCTATCTCAGCCTAACTGATTGTTGATCCACTCTTACCTGTTTCAATGTGACCCGTAAGATTTGATACACCATTTATATCCCCAAATCACATAAAAACTTAAATTGGATGTCCGCAGCTCGTGGTCGCGCGGTAGCGTTCTCGCTTCCCGCGCCCGGGTTCCCAGGTTCGATTCCCGGCGGGGTCAGGGATTTTCTCTGCCTCGTGATGACTGGGTGTTGTGTGATGTCCTTAGGTTAGTTAGGTTTAAGTAGTTCTAAGTTCTAGGGGACTGATGACCGTAGATGTTAAGTCCCATAGTGCTCAGAGCCATTTTTGAACTTAAATTGGCATTCTTATTACACTGTATACTTGAATTCGGTAGATTTACGTGACTTGCCTTTCCCGGTGTTGCAATTTTAGAGGTCAATACTGTGCATCCCAGTCCAACAACGAATGAAATCCAGCTTATCGAAGAGTTCTTCACTTTGTCAGGGAAGGAAATAAGACACTCTGTACATCTTCAGGGAAATGAAAAAAATATATAAATACTGCTTGTATCGCATTATACATGCGAGTTTCAACACATTATGATGATATATAAAGGTCAGCGTTGGTCGCACAATTTGGATGAGCAGCGTATCGTTAGGTGCGTTCACATCTGAAAGGAATGGAGTTTCCTAGTTCAGGTCGTGAATACCCAAGGGATGTCAACCGGCCGCCTTGTTATCATCTGCCTTGTGGTGAAATGCGTGTGCAGTATGGAGGGTCATGTGGTTAGCACACCGCTCTCCAGACCATTTTGCAAACTTTCCATACTGTGGAGCCGATACCGCTGTCATGTAGCTTTTCAACTGGCATCACGAAGCTGAGTGCAACCCTTACCACTTCTCTCACCATGGAAAAATTCTTAGCAATATCGGGATTCAAACCCATATCCCTCACATGGCAGCCAACTACGCTGACATCTCAGCTACAAGGGCGGACAGTGAAGTTTACAGCAGTTTAATATCGGCCTTTTACAAATTACATGGATGAATGAAACATGTAATCTTATGTTTTGTACTGAAGCAAATATTGATTGACCACATGGAACCTCAAAGACGCGCTTCCAAATATCTGAAGTTATTAAAACCTTATAAAAATTGTAGGATGGGGATGGGGTGCAACATTAATACTAGTTCCAAAACGGTTTGACATTGTCCTAATGCATCTGATTTGCAAGTACCAATCGATCGTCACTTACTATACCGGTCGCATGCTCTTTGAGTTGAAAAATAAAAGCGAAACTTGTCGAGGACAATTTTCTGAAAAAAGAAAGTTATACAAGGAATCCTCATAATGAGGTTGTGAGTGAAATTATAACAAGAAAAGAAATTCTAAATATTATTACAAATTAATCCTCTTAATATCTCTGTTTCTTAAAAAATTCAAAAGATAAATAATTCTATCCGTGGATTACTGCATCGTAACAAGCTGGAAGTGAAAGTCACAGCATATTCAAATGAGACTTTGTAGACTTCAAATGTACCACTTACTAGTTCCATCATTTGTGAAAGTGTTAAGACATCGCTTTCAAGCTAGTGTATCACATTAATTTTAACAGGACTATACAGTTACACCAGATAACAGTCAAACGGGAAACACACTTGCAAGCAAGTCAAAATTCTCCGTAATTTCAACACTAAATAGCTTCAATTCTGTTTCTCTACATGTATTTGTGGTTGTGGCTTGTCGCCATTCACTCAGAAGAAGTACACGTCAAGTTTATCTTATTTTTGTTATATATTTTAAACATGAAACACGTTTCAAGTAGGAATTCTCTGTAATTACAATAGTAAATACGTTCAGCTCTCTTTGTGTACATATATCTGTGGTTATGGCTTGTCTCCATTGAATCAGAATAAGCACAGATTGAATTTACCTTACCTCTCATATTTTTTAGCGCCGCATGTGATGTTTAAGGTTTTAAAACTTAATTAAGTCATATAAGTTCGTTTCTTACAATATTGTAACCAGGCAGAAACCCGCTAATCATATTTAACTGTAAGTGATGTTATTTCAAAATAATAATAATTGGAAAAAATTTCTAGTCATACACGGGATAAATTACGTAAAACTTGCACCGCAAACATTGCGGAAACGGAAAGTGATATTGATGAGAGGTTTTCACGGAATGGGTTGTTAGTCAGGGGCTCGCATTGTTGGCCAATAAACAGATTTTAATAATACTTACAAAGCTTTTTTCGTGCAAACATACACTTTTTAAAAGGAACAATCACTATTGACATTAACAGACTAGAAGTAGGGTAAATTAGAATGTCTGTGGTATTTGTTACAGGATCCTGGTGCGAGTCGCTTACGAGGTATCGTATTTTGAAACGTTCCCACACCGATACTTTTACAACACCTGCTGTAGGACGCACTAAAGAACAACACAAGTGCATGCAGTAGTTATGGGGATTCTGACCAGTAACGATACAATTGACCATAACAGGTTGTGTTCAAAATGACCACCAGCAGCGGCAAAACACGGTTCCAGTCTGCAACGACTGGTGCACACTTGCTAGCATTTCAGTGGAGATGTGAAAGCAGGCTACCATAGCACGTCGCTGCATATCATCGGGCGTAATTAGTATGTCCTTGTAGACATCGTATTTCAGCTTGCCCCACAGAAAAAAGTTTACAGGCGTCAAATGCTGGGAAAGGGCCGGCCAGCCTACAGGTATTTCGCGTCTAATCCAACGATTTGGAAACAATTCGTGAAGATATGCTGTGGTGCCTCGAGCACTATGGGCTGGACAGGCATCATGTTGTATCACAGATTCCTCTTAATCCACACAGGAACGTCTTCTAGCATCCGTCGAAGATGGCCTGTCAGCAGGCTGCGATACTTGCGCGCGTTTAGTGTTCTGTGTACGAAAAGCGAGTCTATGAGCTGATGGTTCACTATCCCACATCACACATTTAAGTTCCACCTGAATAAGACGCAAGGGGATTTTCAACAGATTAGTAGTTCATGTTTCGAAGGTTTACCTGCCTGTGATTGGTAAATTTAGCGTCGTCACGAAAGACCACAAGAAACTGAACATCTCCACTGAAGATATGAAGTACAGGGAAAATTACAGAGAAAAAAATCAGCTAACAGAAATTTTGGCAAATGCCCAAAGAGAAGAAAACGGGAAGGAAGTTGACAGAAGAAAGGGAGAAAAAACGCAATGAATGTATGAGGGCTTTTGGGAAGAAAAAAAGAGAGAGAGAGAAAAAATGCCATGAAAGTTTATTGTGTTCTAGCGCTCTCTTTAAGGGGGAATTAACGATAGTAATAATAATAATGTTGATCATGTTCGGACCACACTCTAGTGGTGACGCACAGAGGCAATGACATGGAGCTGGAGCCGTGGATATCACGCACTGATGCCGACTGCTCCTGAGCAGTTCTTCACTCTTTCGGGTAAACAGGGTGAAGTTACAAGTGAGCGAAAGAGAACTTCGTCAGCTACTGTTGTTAGTGTAATTAAATCTTACATATCACCATGTCTTTATACGAAAAAAATGATATTTTTTTTTGTTATTATGTAATGTTTTCTGTTGCAGGTGAGTAAATGCCTTGCAGTCTGCTAACAGTTGTTCCTCAGTGCCAGTTCCGTAAGTGTACTACTCATTTTTTTTACCTGACGCATGCTTCGATTAATAAGAAGTTTAAAAACTTTTTATCTCTAGAGAAGAAATTCAAGTTACAATTTAGATATTCTGTACTTCCTTAAATTCTAACAAGTCAGATAAACGCAGAAGAGTCAAATATAGTGAGAAATATTTATCGATGTTGGTGCAAGTAGAGAAAGAGAGAAAGAAAAAAAAAGTATGTCAAAGTATCAACGAAAAGAAAATTTAGTTACATTAGACGTCTTTTCATAACCTCATCTGAAATAAAGTTAACGAAAAGAAGTTCGAAAGTAAAAGTTTGCATCGTGTTCATAACAATTCTAATAAAACTCTTTAGAGTTTTGGCAATGCGATATGTAATCATCTTAGTCACATTTGTAAAAACCTCATTAATTCATAGTATTTTCGAGAAAAAACAAAAATATGGAGCCTATATGGAAGATTACTTCAAAGGTTCAAGTAGTTAACGAGAGGCTTTGCGTCTTTCATTATTTTACAATATTTTTAACAAGATAGTCTACTCAATATTTGTCATTCCCCTGTGACAAATGGGGCAATTAGCCAATGAAGGTAACTGCCCAATGGAAGGTTTTTTTTATACATTCACTTAAAACGTATTGAAAATTTTTAAATTTTCTATATATTTCTAATTGTGATCTTTTGCGATTTAAACGGGATATTTGATTGTGTCAGTGGTATTATTTTAGTATAGAACTGTCACTTCTTATGAACATATAATTAATTTTAAATATTAAGCTCGGTACCTTTTCAAAAAACAGGATGCGGCATCATTTAAATTGGAAGGTATTACGAGTGCTGAGAAAGTATGGTTCAGTTCTTTATTCAGTTCCCCTTGGTTATGGATGTACCTTTTATTCAGTTACTTGAGTCCTCCATGAATCGTGGCAGATACCCCACTTGTCGGTTTTAAATAACTGATATGCAGACTGATGTATAAAATTCAGGCTGCAGGCTGCAGGCTGTCAGAAAGGTGCATCCAAGATGAGCAAATATGAGAAACAATATTATTCTGAATGTAACTATGGTCAAGACTTGTAGAGCTATTTTCATCTGCCTACGGCGTGAGGTTTATCATTTGTCTGTCGCTCCAGTTCGAAACACATCCCGTGAATTAATTAGGCTTGATCCATGATTTCACCCAGCAACAGAATTCTTTCCGCCAAGCGCCACACGTAACTAGACAAAGTAGGAATAATTGCGGAGACTTCGACGACATGGTTTTGAATAGGGTGTGCGATCATCATGGACGGCAATGCAAGCTCTGCAACGTGCTCGCAGGCTGGCTACATGGTTGCTAAGGAGATCTAATCATAGGGCGTTCTATCCCTTCTCCAGCATGATTGGACAATTCTGGATGATCGTTGATGCATGCGGACGTGCAGAAATACGTGTTGCCAACGCATTCCATACGTACTCGATGAGATTTAAGTCCGGGAAACAGCCAGGTCAGTGAATACGCCGAATATCCTCTTATTCCAAGATCACCTCCATCTGGGTTGTTCGATTTCTCTCTCAAGTTGTCGTCCATAAAAACGATGACAAGGTCGAATGCATCTCTGAAAAGACGTAGGAGCACATTGTCACAATAACGTCGACCTGTGAGTGTACGTGTTCAAAGACCCTGTTCGTCCGAGCAGAATTATGCCTCCACACACCAAAACACCTGGACCACCAAAACGGTCATATTCAATAATGTTCCTGGGTACATTACGAGTTCGCTCCACTCGCCATGTGAGGGTACGTCCAAAATCGCTGTTAAGATCGTTTGGGGGTGCAGGTATTATGGCATGGAGAGGCACAAAGCAGCTTGCCCGTACAGTCCTCCAAATCCTTCAACACGTTACACTCACCAGTCAAGGCTACTGTGGCACTGTACTCCTTCCCCACCTGCGTCTCTTCGGGGGTGTATTCGGCTCTGACTTAATTTCTACGGATGACAATGTGCGACTGTGTCGAACAAAGCAGGTTGAGGAGTTCGTGGAATGAGAGGGTATGCAGCGGATGCGCTGATCTGCCCGCTTACCTAACTTAAATCCCATCGAGCATTTCTAGAATGCATTGGGTGACATATTGCAGGACTTGCACATGCACCAATCACCATCCAGCAGTTGTCATCCGCGCTGGTGGAGGAATGGTACGGTACGCCTTACCACGAGATCTCCGCGTCAGTCTTGTAGCCCGCATGGGAGCATATAGCACAGAGGATCCATTCACATCTACATGGATACTCTGCAAATCACATTTAAGTGCCTGGCAGAGGGTTCAACGAACCACCTACACAATTCTCTGTTTTTCCAATCTCGTATAGCGCGGAAAGCATGAACACCTACATCTTTCCGTACGAGCTCTGATTTTCCTTATTTTATCGTGGTGGTCGTTCCTCCCTATGTAGGTCGGTGTCAAAAAAATATTTTCGCATTCGGAGGAGAAAGTTGGTGATTGGAATATCGTGGGAAGATTCCGTCGCAACGAAAAACGCCTTTCTTTTAATGATGTCCAGCCCAAATCCTGTGACACTCTCTCCCATATTTCGCAATAATACAAAACGTGCTGTCTTTCTTTGAACTTTTCCAATGTACTCCGTCAGTCCTATCTGGTAAGGATCCCATACCGTGCAGCATTATTCCAAAAGAGGACGGACAAGCGTAGTGTAGGCAGTCTTCTTAGTAGATCTTTTACATTTTCTAAGTGTCCTGCCAATAAAACGCAGTCTTTGGTTAGCCTTACCCACAACATTTTCTATGTGTTCTTTCCAATTTACGTTGTTTGTAATTGTAATACCTAGCTCTTTAGTCGAATTTACGGCTTTTAGATTAGACTGATTTATCTTGTAACCGAATTTGAACGAGTTCCTTTTAACACTCATGTGGATGACGTCACACTTTTCGTTATTTAGGGTCAACTGCCAATCTTCACACCATTCACATATCTTTTGCAAATCGTTTTGCAAACTGTTTTGATCTTCAGATGACTTTATTAGTCGATAAACGACAGCGTCATCAGCAAAGAACCAAAGACAGCTGATCAGATTGTCTCCAAAATCGGAAATATAGATGAGGAACAGCAAAGGGCCTACAACACTACCTTGGGGAACGCCAAAAATCACTTCTGTTTTACTCGATGACTTTCCGTGAGTTACTATGACCTGCGACCTCTCTGACAAGAAATCACAAATCCAGTCACATAACTAAAACGACGTTCCGTAAGCACACAATTTCACTACGAGACCCTTGTGTGGCACAGTGTCAAAAGCCATCGGGAAATCCAGAAATACGGAATCGATCTGAAATCCCTTGTCAATAACACTCAACACTTCATGTGAATAAAGGGATGGTTGTATTTCACAGGAACGATGTTTTCTAAACCCATGTTGACTGTGTGTCAATTGACCGTTTTCTTAGAGGTAATTCATAATGTTCGAACACAATACATGTTCTAAAATCCTGCTCCATATCGACGTTAACGATATGGGCCTGTAATTCAGTGGAATACTCCTACTACCTTCCTTGAATATTGGTGTGACCTGTGCAATTTTCCAGTCTTTGGGTACGGATATTTCGTCGTGCGAACGGTTGTATATGATTGTTAAGTATGGAGCTAATGCATCAGCATACTCAGAAAGGAACTTAATTGGTGTACAGTCTGTACCATAAGACTTGCTTTTATTAAGTGATTTAAGTTGCCTCACTACTCCGAGGATATTTACTTCTACGTTACTCATGTTGGCAGCTGTTCTCGGTTTGAATTCTGAAATATTTACTTCGTCTTCTTTTGTGAAGGAATTTCGGAAGGCTGTGTTTAGTAACTTTGCTTTGGCAGCACTGTCTTCGATACTATCTCCATTGTTATCGTTCAGAGAAGGCATTGATTGTTCCTTACCGCTAAAATACTTCACATACGACCAGAATCTCTTGGGATTTTGTGCAGTGACGTCTGCGGTGATCACACAGCCTTTTAAGAACCAAGTCCCCCAGGGGACTATCACAAATTGCGGCGACTTTAGTACGATTACTGTCTTTGAATTAAAGTGTTATTACGTTCGTCTCACTGCACATATCTTTCAGTTACCTTTGTATGAAACTTTAGCAGTTCTTTCTACGTATGGTTCAAACTGCGTCGAGCTATGTTGCAAGGCAGTATATCATGCGCAGGTTACTTTTGTCCCATAGTTTTGCACTGAAATGTACAAATGGCTGAGGCTCCAAAACCTAGTATTTCGGAATCATAAACCATTTGTCGAAAAACCAGTCTTTTAGGAGTTATGAGGATTTAAATCAGCAGTGCGATTGTAGTATGTGACTGTAAACTACTTATGCTTCATTACTGTTTGGCAAACCATTTGAATGGTGCACATTTCCTGCTGTTCATACACGATGAGCTGCTACAGTTATTGCGGACTACTACTCGTATCGTCAAGGAGAGGATATGGTTTCAACATGACGGCACACCATCCCACTTCAGAATAGATCATTGCAAGTGAGAGAAGACATCAAACACAATAATTTCTTTAGAGTCAAAGAAACCGTCGCCGTGACAGTACCGGCCGAGAGAGCGGCTTTGAACTTTATCTTCGGAGGTGATGTGACTCCATACTCTGGACAGCCGTTTTGTTTCTGGTTCGAAGTGATGAACCCATGTTGCACCGTCTGTGGTGATTTTCAACAAAATTTCCCCAACTAGTGGACAAGTGTGTCAGCAGAGATATCCAGTTGACTAGCGAGATGCTTGAAAGGCATCCGTCGATTAGCTGGAATGAGAGTGTCCTTCGCGTTTAAACATCGCAGGAGTCGCAGGTCTGTGCAACCGACCGACACGTTGGGGAACGGACAGATTTGCCCGACCTTGTTGTTGTGATGATGACAGACGCCTCGCCCAATAACTCAGTGTGATTTAGTTTACTGCCAGGGCGTTGTAGACCTTCTGGAAATACCTATGAACATCAGCGATACTCTGGTTTTCCGACAAAACTTAGAACGCACTTCCTTTACAGACGCCATTATGAAGGCTGCGCATTGCGCCATCACCTATCGAAACTCCATGAAACTGTAACTACTGAAGCGGAAATATTCCTCGATGTCCCACAACAAATTCCACAATTTTTCACTCGAAACTTGCCGAGGATTTATCGGACGCCCCTCGTAGATTACATTAAAAGCTATCAATTAAAAACATCTAAAAATGAACTATCATATACAATGCTCCCTCACCCCTTAACAGCAGTAGTGAGATCATTGATGGCTTCTGTGTTAACAGTATTTCATGTCATTCTTGTGGTCTTCAGTCCAAAGACTGCTTTGATGCGGCTCACCGTGTTACTCTGTCCTGTGCAAGTCCCTTCATCACCGAGTTACTGCTGCAGCCTACATGCATTTGATATTGCTTAGTGTATTCGTCCATTTTCTTCGTCTACAGCTGTAACCTCTCCCCACCCCTCATTCCCCAACCCCACTTCCTTTCGTTTCCAAACAGACGATTCTTCTGGCCTCAGATGGTCTCCTATCTTTTACTCAATTTTTACCATAAATTTCCTTTTCCTCTAGGTAGATTCAGTAGCTCGTCACAACTGGATCTACTCATCTAATCTTTAGCATTCTACGCTCTCTCCACATTTCAAAAGCTTCTGTTCTCTTCTTGTCTGAACTGAAGTGCTTATCTTAAGCTTTTCACTACTGTATGCGGATAAACTCTAGTGAAGTAGCTTTAGCAAATACTTCTTACAACTTAAATTTATGTTACATGTTCCTAAATTACTCTTTTCCAGAAATGCTTCTCGTGCTACAGCGAGTGTACTTTTTATATTCTCTATTCTTCGGGTGTCACCAGTTGTTTTGCGGCCCACAAAGCCGAACTCATCTACTACTTTTAGTGTCTAATTTCGTAAGCTAATTCCTTCAGTATGACCTGATTTAATTCTGCTACATTCGATTACTTATGTTCTACTTTTGTTGATGTCCATGTCACAACCTTTTTTCAAGATGCTATCCATTCCCTTAAACTCGTCTTCCAAGCCTTTCGCTGTCTTTGAAAGAAATATAATGCCGTCGACAAGCTCCATAGTCTTTATCTCTTCTCCCTGAACTTTAATTCCCTCTCCAAATTTCTCCTCCGTTTTCTTTCCTGCTGGCTCAATTAGCAGAATTAGTGAAAACCTGTCTTGCACTCTTTTCATCAAGTGTTAGCCTTTTATGTCTTTCGGCCATTGTTTTACAATGTGGTTTCCGTAAAAGTTGTTGAATAAACTTTTGCTCCCTGTATTTGATCCCTTCTACTTTCAGGATTTCAGAGTGTGTATTCCAGTCAATATTGCCAAACGGATTCCCTAAATCTACAAATGTTATAAAAGTACGTTTGCTGTTCTTTAACGTAGGCTCTTAGCTGAGTCGTAGAGTCTATATTGCCTCTTGTGTTCGTGCATGTCTCCGGAATCCAAACTTATCTTCTTTCAGGTCAGCTCAAATGGCTCTGAGCACTATGGGACTTAACATCTATGGTCATCAGTCCCCTTTTCAGGTCAGCCTCTAGTTTTCCATTCATCTGTAAATAATTCAAGTCAGTATTCTGCAAGCATCACTTGTAAACTGCTAGTTCAGTAATATTCACACATTTCATAACCTGCCTTCTTACGTACATTCTTCTTGAATTCCGTGGGCATTTCACGTATCTCACACATCTTGAACATCGGGTGGAATAGTTTTGTCGTGGCTGGGTCTCTCAAGGATATCAGCAGTTCTGGGGGAATGTCCTCTACTCCACCGGCCTTGTTTCGATTAAGTCAGTTCCTCCTGGCAGTGTCATATCTCACATCACATCTTCATCTACTGCCTTTTCCCTTTCTGTAAAATTTCCTTCAAGTTAATTTCCCACATGCAGCCCTTCTACATATTCCTTCGAACTTTCAGCTACCCCTTCTCCGCTACAAGCTGGTTTGTCATCTCTTCCTCCCGAACAGGCCATGAAGGCCAAACAGTACCGACCTGCCGCCGTGTCATCCTCAGCCCGTAGGCGTCACTGGATGCGGATATGGAGGGGCACGTGGTCAGCACACCGCTCTCCCGGCCGTATGTCAGTTTCCGAGACTAGAGCCACTACTTCTCAATCAAGTAGCTCCTCAGTTTGCCTCACAAGGGCTGAGTGGACCCCGCTTGCCAATAACGCTCGGCAGACCGGATGGTCACCCATCCAAGAGCTAGCCCAGCCCGACAACGCTTAACTTCGATCTGACAGGAACCGGTGTTACCACTGCGGCGAGGCCGTTGGCTGGTTTGTCATCTGAGCCCTTGATATTCGTGCAGCTGTTTCTCTTTTCTGCAACGTCTCTTTAATTTCTCTGGAGGCGACATCAATGTTATCCATAGCTACACATGCTTCTACATTCTTGCATTTCTCTTCTAGCCATTTCTGCTTTGTAGTTTCTCACTTCCTGTGAATCCAAGTGCTTTAAATGTCTGTATTCTCTTTTACTTGTTTGATTTGTTGGAATTTTATATTTTCTCCTTCCGTCAATCATTTTCAGTATCTCGCATTTCTACCGCGTCTTTTTAAGTACTTGGCCCGTCACTATTTTATCTCTCAAGGGTAACCATTCGTCTTCTATTGCATTTCTTAACCCTGTTTCAGTCAGTCGCTGCCTAACGTTCCCTTTGAAACTCTCGACGATCTGTGCTTCTTTCTACTTATCCACGTCCTAACCTCTTAACTTCCTAACTTTGTGCAATTTTTTCCGTTTTAGTCTGAACTTCATAAACAAAAAATTATGGTCAGAGTCCCTGGAAATGTGTTTAAAATCTGGTTTCAAAGCCTTTTTCGTACCAAACCAACTCATTCGACCTTATTTCATGGTTTTCAGACCAATTATTAGCGATGATATAATTTTGCTCTGTGTGTAAAATTCTACGAGGCGGCGTCCTCTTTCGTTCCTATCCTACCATTTCTCCTTCTATTGATTTTCCAATTATTGAATTCCAGTCCCAGTCACAATTACATTTTGTCTTCCCAATCTATCCGAATAATTTCCTTTAACTCACTATACATTCCTTAAACCTCTTCATCATCTGCGGAACTAGTTGACAAATAAAGTGGTGTTGTGGTGGGTATTGGCTTCATAGAGATGAAGCGATAATGCGTTCACTGTTCTGTTTATGGAGTTTACCCGCATCCCTACTTTCTTATTTGTTATTAGACCTATTCCTGTATCATCTTACTTCATTTTATAGTTGTAACTCTGTACTCATCTGACCAGAAGTTCTGTTCTTCCTGCTACAGCAGGTCACTAATGCCCACTACTTCTAACTTAAACCTATCCATTTCACTTTTCACATTTTCTAACTTACGTACCCAATTAAGAGATCTAACATTCCAAGTTCCGAAACTTACAACACCAGTTACTTTTGCCTGATGGTGCAATCCTAGTAGGTCATCCTCTCCCAGAGATCCGAATGAAGGACTGTTTTACTTACAGGGTATTTTCTCCACGAAAATTTCGCCAACGTTTAACCATACAATAGAGTAGCATGTACGATTCTAAAGTGAAAGACGTTTTTTAAACTCTCAATTAGGAACAGGGTGTGCAGAACCCTGGATTTCTGGCAGGTTTTCTTTATATGTTACTGTCAAATTTATATTATAAAAACACACAAATTTTTTCCAGGTTATCACTGAATTGAATATTTTTATATTTGACCATTTTTTATGATCTTAACATACTTTGATACAACATAAAAACGCCAGTGCATCTGATAGATATGATATATGAGAGGAGAAATGCTCTCAGACTTCAAGAATAACGTTATAACCTCAAGTCCAAAGAAAGTAGATGCGAATATTGCCGACTCGTTAGTTTAATATTAACGTGAATCACCTATAGAAGACTCGTGGGAATCGACACGAGGAACATCAGTTCGGATTCGGAGAAATGTAGGAACACTTAACCGACTTCTTATCTTGGAAGACAGATTTTTAAAAAAAGGCAAACCTACAGTTGGTAGGGTTAGAGAAAGACTTTGCATGTATTGACAGGAATACATGCTGTTTTCGTCTCGCACACAAACCTGACTGCAGTTATACACTGAGGTGAAAAGAGTTATGGGATACGTTCCTAATATAGTGTCGGACCTCCTTTTGCCTGCTGAAGTCTCTGGAAGTCCCGTGCGGAAATACTGAACCAGGCAGCGTTGCTGATTGTAATATTATTGGTATTTCCGTCCTATGAAAACTTTGAGTACCATTGGAAAGGCATTCAACTACCTGTATATTAAATGATCAACTTATGAGACATATTCTTTGAAAGACATTTGTTTTATATAATTAATATGAAAGACATTTATTTTATATAATTAACATTACTGAAAAGATGCGCATCTAGCGCGGACGCTAATACATCGATTGCGCAGTCAAAGAAACATTTTAACTGAAGCTGAACGACGTTCCGCTTCGATCTAAATAAAAGATGACAATAAAAAACTTTGGTAGATCTTCAGATTTTTTTAATGTACTTCTGCTTGTGGTGTGAAAGCGTGAAGAAGGTCGACTTTAAGCTAAAAAAGTGAGCGGTCTTGCCATCGTGCAGACAACATTAAAATTAATAACATTCAAGTAAATTATGTTCGAAACTGTAACTCGGCAAGCTATTGTTATCGGAGGTGTTGAACAGTGCAAGAATTGTCTTTAACGAAGGAGAAAAGTGACTGTAATTTGTGACAAAAACGCGAACATAGGAGCTAGTAAAGGACAGGCTGAAATGTGATCGCACCATAGAGTTAGATAATTACTTATGTAAGTTATGCTGTCTATAAAGTAGCTCTAATTGCTTGTGAGAATTATTAGAATATAATTAGTGTTTACCAGATTTCTTATTCTATTCTTTTCCTTTATATTTTTTTTAACCTCCATGTCATATTATTTTTAGAAATGTCAAACAGCCTTTACTACAGCAGAAAATACTGCGGCATCCTGGTCGTGTACAGAAGGCCGCCCCTTGTCTTCTATACAACTCATAGCAGCCCCATTTATTAATGATTTCATTTGCAAATGCATTTTTTTTACTGTTCATTGTTAAAGGTCCCTTAGGTAATTATAAAATTCATACTGATTACGTAAAGAAATCCGGGTTGTTCTTTTCCGAGTAATAGAAGTCTTTGCGTAATCAAAAACTAGTCTCCTTCTGACAACGATCAGGAGCCGACCAGAAGACGGACGTCTACGACCGCTTTCGTGTCTCCTGTGGCAAAGCTGTGCCAAACTGGGAACACGACATTCTAGTATGAAACACAGGTTTCAATTGATAGAATTGAAATATATTTAACCTAATAATAGTAACAATTTTTTTTATCATACTAGATGGTGCAGGATTTTGTACTCGAACCGAACTCTCGATTGTGTCCCATAAATGTCCGATGAGACCCATGTCGGGTGACCTGGGTGGCCAAACCATCCGCTCTAGTTGTCCAGACTTCTCTTCAACCCAAGCGCGTACAATTTTGACACAGTGACGTGGCGCATCGTTGTTCGGAAACTTGAAATCCAAGAATCGCTGCAAATGGTCTGCACGCAGCCCAGCCTAACTACTTCCAGTCAATGATCGTTTCAGCTGGACCAGACGATCCAGTCCGTACTGTGCAAACAGAGCCCACACCATTACGCAGACACCACCAGCTTGCACAACGCCTTGTTGACAAATTCGGTCCTTGGCTTCGTCGGGTCTGCGCCACACTCGAACCTTACGATCAGCTGCTACCAATTGAAATCAGACCACGGTTTTTCAGTAGTGTAGCCTCCAGCCGATATTGTCACGAGCTCAGGAGAGCCGCTGCAGGCGATGTGGTGCTGTTAGCAAAGCCACTCGCGTTGTTCGCCGCCCTGTTCTAACAGATACTTTTGTCGTAAGCCCCTCGTCGATTTCTGTAGTTATTGTTGTTTGTCTGTTAGGACTGACAACTCTACGCCTATGCCACTGCTCTCGGCTGCTAAGTGAAGGCCGCCGGACACTCTGTTGTCCTTGGTGAGAAGTAACGCCCGAAAATTGGTATTCTCCGCACACTCTTGATACTGTCGATCTCGGAACGTTGAATTCCCTAACGATTTCCGAAGTGGAATGTCCCATGCATCTAGCTCCAACTACCATTTCGACTGAAAGTACGTTAATTTTCGTCTTGCGGACATAATCATGTCAGAAACCTTTCCACGCGGATCACCTGAATAGAAATGACAGCTCGGCCGATGAACTGCCCTTTCATTCTTTGTGTACGCGATACTACCGCCATCTGTATACGTGCTTATCGCTATCCCATGACATTAATTGAAAAGGGAGTAAAATTTTTTTTGGTTTCTTTATTCAACTAAATATCCAGGAATATTATTTACGAGTTAAAATGGAACGATTACATAGATCATGTCTTTGGAGAGGTGAACTAGACAGTGCCCTTCATTGACGGAACACTAAGAAGATTCAACAAATCCACTAAAGAGACTGCCTACACTACCGTTGTCCGTCCTCGGCTAGAGTACAGCTGTGCGGTATGGGAACATTACCAAATAGGAGTGACAGATAACATCGAGAAATTTCAAATAAGGGCACCTCGTTTTACGTTGCCGAGAAATAGGGGAGGTATTACGGTCGTGTTACGCGAAATGAAGATCCCGTCATTAAACAAAGGCATCTGTCGTTGGAATGAGATCTTTTCTCGAAATTTAAATCTTCAGTTTTCTCCTCCGAAAGCGAAAATATTTTGTTGACGCCCCCATGCATGGGGTAAAATAATCATCGTCATAAAACAAGAGCAATCAGAGCTCGCAAGCGTTCGTTTTTTCCGCGCACTGTTCTAAAGCGCAGACACTCTGCAAAGATGTTACTACATCGAGCAGTCGATCACTGAAAACATATCTGTCCGCAGCTCGTGGTAGTGCGGTAGCGTTCTCGCTTCCCGCGCCCTGGTTCCCGGGTTCGATTCCCGGCGGGGTCAGGGATTTTCTCTGCCTCGTGATGACTGCGTGTTGTGCGATGTCCTTAGGTTAGTGAGGCTTAAGTAGTTCTAAGTTCTAGGGGATTGATGACCATAGATGTTAAGTCCCATAGTGCTCAGAGCTATTTGAACCATTTGAAAACATATCTGTCGTTGGCACTCAGTGGGAGTATATGAGGAAACACTTTGGCGAGCGGTTACGGCGGCCTATCACAGGCGAAAGAGCCGTGTGGTTCACTGGGAACGTTTAGTTTAAGCGCACAAAGGTGTTGCAGTTCAATGTTGTTGGTGTGTGGAGACGCTGTTACGGTTGAATAACATATTAGGTAGATGTCAGTTTCTGTTGTTGATTCTCCGAACTACTGCTATACGTGTTTGCCTATGTCTGGGTTGTGTTTAAAGCCAGTTGAAGTCGTGTTTACAAATTTTCCACATCTTTAACGAACAATTACCTATTTGCAAGCGATACGTTCGTTGTTTGCTGAGATGGGTAGGTACAGAAACGGATTTATGTCAGTCCATCCAAATACTAGAACAGTTGAATTTACCACACATTTGGTTAGTAAGGCCTTTTTAATACTTTCTGTTGCGCATGGAATTATTTATGTCTAAATCTTCCATTGATGGTGATTTATTGTACCACGTGTTGCATGCACAGGTGTTCCGTACGTCTTTATAATGCTTTAAATGCAATTATATTTTTTAATCAGAGATTCCACTGTTTATTCGTTGTTCCTTGCTAACACTTAAAAATTCTAAAATCTCTACAATCGAGTATGCGTTTTTGCTATGGCATAGAGTTCTCCCATGCAGCACTGTGGTCTCCAGATTTCAGCAGAGAAACCAATTTTCGTGAACCATTATAACAATAATCACATATGTTTCTCAAAACTCCGGTCAGCAGTTAGCTTCGTCTATTCCTTTGCACGATTCGCAGGCCAGAAGGTAAATCAGCAGCTAGAGTCGTAGAAAGGGACCTGGCGGTTCATCACAGTATATCTGACGTGATTGTTTCGTTTTTTTTAATTTCAGTTTTCTAAACATAAAAGCTAGGCTACCAGACTGTCTCAAGCAAAGTCATTGCACGTGACTTGTTACAATGTGGATTGCTTACGTGCTATTGATGATAGTCCTTGAGTTCATACTAAAAAATTAGTATATACGTAGAATTTAGTCAAGTGTTCTTTTATTCTCACTGTTTTACATCCTCCCTTATTTTATTTCTTTAAGCAACTGTAATTTTATAGTGTCTTATTTCGTGGGTCTAAATCTTATGCAGGAGACGTCATTTTATTCAAAAATTACACTGAGCACTATGGGACTTAACATCTGAGATCATCAGTTCCCTACTTAAACCTAACTAACCTAAGGACATCACACACATCCATGCCGAAGCAGGATTCGAACCTCGCGCGGTAACAGACAGTAGCGCCTAGAACCGCTTGGCTACACCGTCCGGCGTCATTTTATTCAGGACATGTTCTCATATAATACGAATTGTAAACGAGAAATTTAAGTTACGAACTTCTAAAATACCAAGCGTATATTACAGTCATTATTATCAAAAGTTCTTCCAAAATCTACAAACTTTAGCTATAAATGTGGATTTGGCTTCGTATTAGAAAGATGGAAGGAATACTAAATATACCGTTTGTGATAAGATTTTAAATACGGGGTTTGGGCTGTGATGAGTCGAACACAGGGAGGGAAATACATCGTATCATTTTCGAAGGAACAGTCCCGGCATTTCGTGTAAGTAGTTTAGGTGCACTATTGGCAGCCTAAATCTCATTGATTCTACAGGGATCTGAAACCGAACGTATTGTTTTAAGCAACGGTCCACATCGCTCGGTGGAAGCTGGAACTACTGTGCATATCAAATATTGCGAACACGCGAGTTACGGCGTGTCGCCCGGAGAATGCCAGAAACAGGCATGGACTCGGCCACGTGGGCGTCCTTCATCAAAGGCGGCACCGTAAGAAGCTTACTGACGACATCTCAGTTCCCCTGCTGGCGCCACGTGTCGCACATTCAAAGCTCTCTGCCCACACACTAGTCGCAGGCAGAGAGGGATAAGGAGAGATCGCGAAAGGGGCGTCCCAAAGCACAAAGCAGCGAATACTGTGGGAATAATCAGTGTGTCCAGATAGAACGCAAATGCTGGACCTATACACAGTATTTGGATGGTCCACCGCTCACGTTGAGAACACAGTCAGCCGCCACAATGAAACCTCACACAATTGGCCAACAACCACTACATCCCCCTGATTTTCTGTCTTCACACAGAAAACGGTTATAATATACTGTTCTAGAATATATTATAGACCGGCTCAGCTGTAAGATGTTCCGCCCCATAGTGCTCAGAGCCATTTGAACCAAAAGCGTTCTGAAAATCTAGAAATGTAGAATGAATCTGAGATACCCTGTCGATAGCACTTATTGCTTCATCACGATGTAGAGCTAATCGTGTTTCACAAGAACGGTATTTTGTGAATCCGAGCTGACTGTATGTCAAGAGATCATTCTCTCAGAGGTAATTCACAACGTCAGAACATACTATATAATCCAAAATCCTACTGCAAATTCTCGTGTACGACTGTGATGATGTTATCCTAACGCATTACGTTCCTCCACTGCAGACGGTCATGAACAGTATTACTGTTCGTTTTTGGAGCATCACCTGCGACCAGCTTTGCGTAAGAAGCGGCGAAACTTTCTGCGCAACCCACCCATCATTTTGCACGACAATGCGCCGGCGCATACAGCACAAGCTGTAGCTGCTCTGTTCGGTCGATTGCACTGGGAAGTGCTGTACCATCCACCATACTCGCTGGACTTAAGTCCTTGTGACTTTGATTTGATTCCGAAGACGAAGGAACCACTTCGTAGCATTCGCTTCAGAACTGTTCCAGAGATTCGACAGGCAGTTGACCGCTCCATTCGCAGCATCAACAGAACAGGCTCTGTTAACGGTATACTACGCCTTCCACATCGCTGTCAACGGATTCTACACAGCGATGGTGACTACTTTGAAGGACAGTAATAGGTGCAAACATGTAACTCTTTTGTATCGGTTGTGAATAAATATTTGCCACTATTTAAGTTCCACCCTTGTATAGCGGACAACATACGACACTGATTTTTGAAACTTATAGTTACCGAATTATGACAACGACGTTTTTTTTAATAGTAATGTATACTTTTGCTGTGGCATTGTAAAGAGCCTGCTGATTTCATCGACGCAGCCTCCGTGGACGTTTGTGAAACAGTAAGAAGATAACACATCCACAAACCACTGTCCAACCGTCAGGAGATGAGTTTCCATATACGTCGGCCCTACTATATCGAATGTAAGCTCAAAAATGGTTCAAATGGCTCTGAGCACTACGAGACTTAACATCTGAGGTCATCAGTCCCCTAGAACTTACAACTACTTAAACCTAACTAACCTAAGGACATCACACACATCCATGCCCGAGGCAGCTTTCGAGCATGCGACCGTAGCAGAATTTAAGCAAACTTCTGTACTCAAGTACGGTGATTGTGTATACGTGAGCACCTGAAGCCCATTAGTCGGTGCTCTTCTGCTGTCACGATCAGATACTTTTCTCGTGAAGCTGCTCACACTTTTACAATGCTTACGACGGTCGAGAAAGTGGATATGGTTTTCGTTCCCGTGAAACTGTTACACAAGCGTTACGACTGCGAGCTGAAAGACACAGCGACCTTGCGAAACTCTCGCTATATGGCTTCGAAAACATTACGAAAGGAGATTCAAATAACTCTAAGTGTGAAGAAAAAGGTTGTAACGGAGGATGTGGATGGAGAGGAGTTTGGCTGGGTGTTGTGCAAGCGTGAGCGAGCTATAAATACTCCCTCTGCTACACAATATATTACAACATCTGAGCACAAGACTTTGCACTCAGTTTCTAGAATAATAACTTCAGATGTCTAATGATACAAGATATTAAAACAATGTGCCTCTCGAACAGAAATATAACAAGTGTATCTCACAACGGGCAACAATAATGTACATCAGAAATTATCGTTACATGCTTACATTACATAAATAAAACAATCTTGCGTTGGCCCGCAGGGTCTATACAGAAGAGCGTCAAAATAAAGTGACAAGTTGTTTTTGTCCATGATTAACTTTACAAGTGGGCACCAAAAATGAACAAACTAGCTTCTGCCCATTAATAATTTTATGAGAGTGCACTAAAATAAACCGTGACAGGCAACTGGCACGCTATAATTATCCACACTCTACTATTGCCAACATCTTGACCCATAGACAACACAACTCAAAAAACTATAACTACTACCTGGTGGTTATAATTAAGGTGCAGCTACTCAGCGAGATCCAGTGTGCGCTGTAACTACCTGTAAGTCAGCGAAACTTGGTAGATACTCTAATGCGATAATCAGGAGTCGATTTATGCTGAAAAAACTTAGTACCAGTTTTGACAAGCAGGTGAAAATCTGGCAATGTGAATACAATAAGGGCGTGTAGAAATATTTCCGCGTGCAATGTACTAGCAAAAGGGCGTGAGCAGAAGAGATTAAACCAGCGAGAAGGGCGGAAAGACGATTATCATCAAATTCTGCTCACAAAATTTGTTGAGTATGAGCACCAGAAATGTCGACGAGATACCGTACAACGCCAGATTTGTACCTGGTGACTAAATTTGGAACTAATTTTTTTGCAGTGTACATTTGTTCCACATTAATGCATAGACGAGTCTACCAAGTTTCGCTGCCGTACGATAATAACAGGCCACACTAGACCTCCGTGAGTAATTGCACTTTAATTATAACCACCCGGTTTCTCGACCACAGAAGTAGCATTAACGCATTGCTGGTATTATATAAATTGAAGGTGGCTTCTCGGCTGACCCACATACCCACTTAGCGCCACAGTCCCCGTCCATGTCCTCCATAGTTGCTACTTTGAGATTTCCGAGGGTCAGACTTAATTGTGGATCCGCACCGAATGTTATGGGTTCATATCCCATGAAGGCAAATGGATGACATTGAAAGGGGATACGGATAGGTGGCTATATGTGGGAATGTGGATAGGTCGAGAGGCATGCTGAGATAGTCCACGTAAGTGTGATAAACAGGGCCTCAGTGAGGCGTAGTGGTTAATGCAACTGTGCCCAGTAATCAGGAGCTCCAAGGCTCGAATCCCGATCTGGCACACATTTTCACTCATCGCCGTTGATTTTGGATAAACTTTCGATGCAGCTGTCATCACATCTGTTATCCCTTCCCTTTCCTTTCTTTCACCTTTAATTTACATAATATGTATCACAGCTGCGGATTCCGTGTGGTGTCTGTCCTTTCGGTCATGTCCGAAAAAACAGACACCATGCGTTCATATTATTGCTAGCACATAGTCATCAAACTAAAGCTTCACCTTATTTACAGCATCACAATCAAAATATTACACTCTGTTCCTCGAATGTTCGCGCCGTGGAGAACAGTTAACAATAGTTTTAGCACAGTATAATTCCTCACGGTCTTGTGGTGCTTTCATACAACAACAAACTGAAGCAAGCCGACCACACCTATCCCAGCACACACTGCTGTTCTGTAATCTAATCAAATGGTTCAAATGGCTCTAATCGCTATGGGACTTAACATCTGAGATCATCAGCCCCTAGACTTAGAACTAGTTAAACCTAATTAACCTAAGGACATACACACATCCATGTCTGAGACAGGATTCGAACCTGCGACCGTAGCAGCAGCGCGGTTCCGGACTGAAGCGTCTAGAGCCGCTCGGTCACAGCAGCCGGCGTAATCTAATCAGACAAACTCTGACAATTACTGCTGCTTGGCAGTAGCAAATATGGCCTACAAAAGCACATCGTCTAGTGTTCTGCACCGTCTTGCCCCAACCATCTGCTCCGCCACTCCTCCTCGTTGGGTATGAGCTTCCACCTTCTCCTGAAGAAGACACCACCAACTCCCGCAGCTCGACGATGTCCGCATTACAGCTGGACGCACCCTGTGTTGAACCTTGCAGCACACTGTTGCTGGTTTCACACTATTCGAGTTCCACGATGCTCTGCTCTCCATTCTGGTACAGCGCGCCGCGGAATTCGAATCCGCGCCAGACGTCATGGACGTCGAAGACCCATAGAGGTCGCTGCACCGTAAGTTGTGGCGGCGCGCGCCTCCTGGCCCGGTTTTAGTGTGGGGGCGCTACCAGTGGAACACGTGGTCCCAGCGGCCAATGGCGGCGCCCCCGAGAGCGTACTCTAGCGCCGGCCACTCGCACATCAAGCCACGAAGAAGCTGAGACGAAGAAGGTCCAGACGAAGGCTGCTTCACAGCAGTCTACAACCGTCCGACTTATACCTCAAGACGCCGGGAACGGAATGGCTGCCCTCATTATGGGGTCATGTTCGTTCGCCGAGCCCTAACGTCATCGGCGCGTTGGGGCACAGGAAACCAAGAAGACGCCGTCTTCAGACATCCCATTCCCTGATCAACCCACACCCTAAATATCCTCAAACTAGTTAATTCCCCCATCCAAAACCCCAAATATCCGACAAGAGTAAAGGAACTAGTGAGTTCCAGGGCTCTAAACACATGAGGACGTTAGTCCTATCAGACAATGCTCTGCTCTACTCTACATCAAGTCACTCGCTGAGTGGCAGTCAAGGGTAGAGCATCGCTCCTCTAGCTAGCGCACTGTCAGCTATAGGCCCCCGCTTGCACTGGAGTACAAACAGAAGAGTTCTCCGGCTCTGTTTTTATGAAAACATTGACGGGCACTTGCGCCGAGGTCTCAGCACAAACGGCACTTGGGAAATTTTGCATGGCGTCGCCTGACAAAATTGTCGTGTCTTCTCGTCGTTGTGGTATGTGGAGCTTGGGTGGTGCCTTGGGGTCGCGGCGGTCTCTTTCCGCTGACGACACGAGGCGCGTTTTCTTGTTGCCGCAGGCCGGCCGTTTCGAGCACGTCAGCTGCCGCAGAGTTAGTCTCTGCCCCTCCCCCCAAGAACAGGGAAAAAGTAGACCAGGACCTGGAAGCGGGCCGCGGAACCACAGAAAGGTTTTCCGCCGCCCCCGTCCAGAATTCCGTGTCTGACATCGTTCTATTAGGGTCAGCAATGCAACCGGAAAACCCAACGGTGACAACAAAAGTTGCAACTGACAATCACCTGGCAGCAAGCCCCCTTTCCGCTCCTGACATGGCAAACAAACACAATGCACAAACAAACAAATACATTGTCAGTATTTGCGATCCCCCCCTCCCTCCCTCTCCTCTCCTCAGCCCTCTCCTGCTTTCCAATGGCTGTAACCGCCTTGTCGAACATATCTTCAACCTAAATGGCAAGCAGAAGTCCAGTCAACCGACTAAAATCCTTCCCAAACACGCAACTGCTACCCAACCCCCTACCCGATCTCAGTTCCTCAAATGCCCCCCCCCCCCCACTCAAGTCCACCTCATCCAAACAGCGGCGTGCAAGGAAGGACAGGAAGGAGAAGCACTCCAAGGGGAAAAAGAACTCCAACACCCCCACCCCATCACCCTGTGAGGAACCTGCGCCCCCGACAACACCTGTCGTCGGCCTGGGGGGGACCAGGAAACAACTGTACTGGAAGGGAACCACGTAACCGGGCAAGACTCGGAGGGTTTCGTGCTGGCGAGAAAACCTTTCACCAGCCGAGGCTTCCGGCTGCGTGGGGAGTGGAACCCACCCTGAACAGGATTCAGGTGGTGGCCGATGAGCGAGAGACATCACATGACACAACAACACAAACACAAAATCGGGTCACCCACCACCTACCTCCGATCGTCGCAGAGTTTACTCAGAATTACGAGGAACTCTTCGAGATGTTAAAAACAAAAATCGGGGGAGACAATTTCCAGGCAAAACCTGCTGGTGGTGATAAAATCAAAATAACAGTACGCACACTCGAGCACTACACCACAATCAAAACACTTCTCAACACTAAAAACATACCCCACTACACTTTCCCCACAACAAAAACACTTAATAAAAACATTGTCATCAGAGACCTACCGAGACGAGTGGCCCCCCAGGCGATCAAAACAGACTTGACTGCCCAGGGGTACGTCGTCAAGGCGGTCCAGCAGATGGGCAACATAGGGAGCAAATGGCCCCTGTATCAGGTCACACTGCCAGATGTCCCACAAAGCAAAAAGGAAATAAAGATGATCCTGGCTGTCCCTGTGACCACTGAACCACTGCGCCGCAAAAACAAGACGGTTCAGTGCTTCAGGTGTCAGGGCCTTAACCATATTGAAGCACACTGCTCCATGGCAGTAAGGTGCAGAAAATGCGCCGAGGCCCATGACACAAGGACATGCACAATGAAACACACAGACCCACAAATAAGGTGCGCACTGCGTGGCAAAAACCACACAGCGGATTACCAAGGTTGTGAGGTCCATAAACGACACACACAGCAGGCAAAGGGCGCAAAGGCCGCCCCCCCCCCCCCCACACACACACACGCAAACAAAACATCACGATCCCATCCAGCCACACAAGAAAACAAAATACGACAACACACACGGGCAAGGCCAGGATAAAACCAAGGCCGGACACACCAAGGGCAACTTACGCAGAAGTGGTTTCACCTTCGAGAAGCCATGGAAACGTAGCCCCATCAACACAACACCAGGCAAGATCACAAGAACAACACTGGGAAACACACAGCAACAACGACCAGGTCCACCATGAAAGAGAAAGCGCTGCAGAATCCCACACACAGCCCACACCCTCGGATCAGGTGTTAGGCATTACGGTGCAGACCATGAACCTCGTATTGGAAATGATGAAGGAATTCAGGGAAGCGCAAAGGTAGAACACACAGATCCTCGTTGCCCTTCAGGCAGCAGACCAGCAGTCGCTCCCTTCTGCGACTTCCTCAGTAGTTTCTAAACCCCATCATGAATAGACGACCAAACATCCAAGGCCTGACAATGTGCATCTTTAATGCAGACGGCATTGTTAATCAGGAGGTCGAGTTCAGAGAACTCATGAAGGAGTTCTCCATCGACATATGCATGATGGGGGAAACCCACCTAAAACCAGGAATAAAAGCGACAGTCTCCAACTATGTTAGCTATCGCAAATACGGGCCAACCCAAGGCAGAGGAGTGGCCATACACATAAAAAGAGGGATCCCTCACCACCAGGTATTCTTACCAGCTACCAATAAAATCGAAGCAGTGGCGGTGGAAGTAACCACTGCCACCGGACCCCTACCAATTGTTGCAGCCTATCGACCCCCACATTACCAGATAGATGAGGAAGACATAGCTGCTCTAGGGCAAATTGAAGGCAAACTCGTAATAGGGGGAGACTTCAATCCCAAACACCCTGATTGGAATTCTAGAGTAACCTCCAGAGCAGGTGCCAAACTGCAACAACTAGCGCGCACCCATCACTTCGAAACATGGGGTCCAGTCGAGACCACACATTTTCCGAAAAACGGAAGCAGGCCCGATGTGTTAGACATAGCTCTCACTAGGAGGATCGCAGGATTAGTGGCTGCAAGAACAATCAACAGAATGTCCTCCGACCACAACCCAGTGATTCTAGAGGTCGATGTGGGAGAATGGGTAGCATTCCCACGGTACCAGACGTCTTACAAACGTACAGACTGGGTGCGATACCAAGAAACTGTCGCCTCTGATATCGCTCGCGCTCCGCCACCTACTGCCGAAGCAGTAGAACAAGTGCTACAAGACGTAATAGGCACCATTTTGCAGGCAGCGGAAGAGGCCACCCCTCCACAAAGGGATGGTCCACCGCCGCAAACACAGCTCCCGGAACACTTGCTAGCTCAAATCCGACATAAGAACAGAGTGGCAAAAGAGTGGAAGATCACCAGAAATCAGGCCACCAGGAGGCTGCTCAATCGTCTACAGAGAGAACTGAAGGTAGCGCTCAATGAGCACAGAAACCAGCAATGGCAAAACCGCCTCACAGCTCTCAAAGTAGACGATCATACACTATGGCAAGCAACCAAAGTCACAAAAAGACGCGCTAGAATGCCGCCACTGCACGGAGAGGTGGGACTGGTCTACAGCCATGCTGGGAAGGCCAACGCCCTCGCCGACTCCATCGAGAAGCAGTTTCAAGCGGCAGAACCCCAAGATGAAGAGCATGAACAGGTAGTCAGTCGTCAACTGGCTGTCTTCCTCAATGCTGAGGAGGACCCAGTGGACGAACCCATATTTTTTGCCCCCGAGGACGTGGCAAGAGTAATCAGGCCCTCCCTACAAAAAAAGGCGCCGGGGCACGATAGTGTCACTAATCAGTTAGTCAAAAAACTCCCACCACAGCGATCACACACCTCGCGAACGTCCTCAACGAGATTACTCGTTCCCGCGAGTTCCCAGCTTGCTGGAAACATGCAGAAGTGGTCGCGATACACAAATCAGGAAAAGACCCTCTATTCCCGCAGGACTACAGGCCGATTAGCCTCTTGCCAACTCTCAGCAAGATCTATGAGCGCCTTCTGCTAAGACCCATACAAGAACATATTACCAGAGAGCAAATTCTGCCGGATTTCCAATTCGGGTTCTGGGAGGACCACTCTGCCCCACAACAGGTCATGAGAATGGTTGAAGCAGCCACAGAGGGCTTCAAACACTGAGGCTACTGCGGTATAGTGCTACTAGACGTAGCTAAAGCCTTTGATTCAGTATGGCATAGAGGGCTACTCTACAAGTTGTACACACAAGGGTTTCCCGGGAGCATGGTTCAGCTGATCAAAAGCTATCTCACGAATAGGACTTTCTCCGTCAAAGTAGAAACTGCCACCTCCACCAAAAGGCGTATTCGTGCTGGGGTGCCACAGGGATCGGTCCTGGGGCCCGTTTTGTACAGTTTGTACACTGCAGTCACTCCAATGCCCCCCCCCCCCCTGGTGCACACTGCACAGTACGCAGACGACACAGCCTTCTACACGAGAAACGCGAACAAGGACCTGGTCATTCGTAGGCTACAAAGGGTTTTAGACGACACAGAAACCTGGGCCCGTCGCTGGCGCATCATCAATCAACTCTGAAAAGACATAGACAATGCTGATTACCCGCAGGCTCGGAAGGCACGAACCTCCTCAACGTCCCCCCCTCCACCTTCACGTAGACGGAGCCCAACTCCACTGGCGCAGAACCGCCAAGTACCTTGGCGTAACCTTGGACTCTCATCTTACGTGGAAACCCCACATAGACGAGGTCCACAGGAAGGTCTGCGCCAGAATGTCTATCCTATACCCTACCCTGAACTCAACCAGCTCCCTTCCCTGCCCAGTAGCAGTAAATGTGTACCAGGCCCTGATCTGGCCAGTAATGGAATATGCGTGCCCTGTCTGGCGATACGCGGCAAAGCGGCACCTGGACAAACTCCAGAGGCTGCAGAACCACGCCCTCAGGAGGGCACTGCATTTACCTCTTGGATTCCCCACAGACGATGTGCACGCCGCAGCCGAAATCCCACACCTGAGAGAGCGTTTCCAAGATCTGGCAAGGGCCTTCTATGAGGGTTCTTCCAGATCGGGAAACGCCCTCACCCACTCCCTAGGTCGGTATGACGTGTCCCGCGACAAGCACATGCGTCCTATGACGATCTTCGACGATTAAGTCGAAGAGAAAATCCCAATACCAAATCCCAAATCCTGCTTCTTGCCCATACAACACCAAACACCTCGCCAACCCCAGGCAAATACCAGACACATACAGAACAGTCATCACATATCACAGACACCAAAAAAGTACAGAAAAAATCATACATACACGTACACAGAGGAGTAAAAGCCGAAAGGCTACAAACTCCCCCTCACACTTCCCCAAAGAGGGGAAAGTAAAAGATGAGAGCAGCAGCACATCAAGTCAGTCTTATCTCGCTTACGTCGGTTTGCACCTCGCTTGCGCTAGACTGCTTTCTTCCTGGTTCGTGAACGAGTTTGTTTCCTTGTCTCTGTTGTTCGGTCTTGTCGTATTCGTTCTGTCCTTCGTTGGTCGTGTCCGTCCTTTTCTGTTGTGTTGTTGTTCGCGGTCCTCTCCGAGGGTCCCGCCGCGCCTTTCGTCAGTTCTACCCCGCGAATGACCTGGTCGCAGTTGCAACACCCATGGGTGTCTTGCTTAGCGGCTGTCCACGAACTGCCTGGCAGCCTACTCTTTCACATCAGTGGATGACGGGAGCCAACTACTTGGCCAACCACTCTGCTGCAAACCCGAGTCTGGCCGCTACGCCCACAAGGCTACGACGCCAGCCTCGGACGAGTCCGCCGTTGCCACAGGAACATCTGGCGCAATCACAGCACGGTGTGGCCACTTCCATTGACTCCTACTTTCTATTGGTGGCCACTTTCCTTGGGGCAGTCTAGCCGACACAAAACAGTTCTGGCCAGCGCACCATACGAGGCCAGGTGTTGCCCCACAACTTGTGATGGGCTGTCACCAGCTGCCTTCGGCCCTGCCTCAACGGGGAACATATGAGTAAATACAGGGATACGTACAAGCAAATATAACTTTTACTGTTTCAGAAATAATGAAACAAATTTGGCGCATGTTGTCATTATATTATTTGCAATAATCTGGATTTGTTAACAATTTTCAGCGAATAATTTGATCAGGGCGTTTCTGGTTACTTTCATAGCAAATACTAACACATAAGGAATACTTTCTCAAAGGTTACTTTAGTTATCACTATCAAAATGTGGTAGGTTATTCCCAGTAATCTGATAAATAAATCTGTGAACCAGTTTTTTAATATCAGTCTTACATTCTTGCAACTTTTTTTAAAAAATTTATGTGTGTGATACGTAGAAGATCTTATATTTCAAAAAAATTTAGTTAAATTTGAAAGTAATGGGACGGAAATCGGCACATTTTTTCTACATGTACAAACAAACAATTATTACATTTTCGGAAAAATTGGCTGATTTATTTAAGAGAAAGAGCTTCACAAGCTGAGCAAGTCCGCAACACGTTCGTCCGTCTCTGGCCCTTATGCAAACAGTAATACGGCTTAGCATTGATTGACACAGTTGTTCTATGACCTCGTGAGGGATGCCGTGCTAAATTCTGTCCAACTGGTGGGTCAGATCGTCAAAATGCCTGGCCATAATGCTCCAAACATTCTCAGTTGGGGAGGATCTTGCTAGCCAAGGTAGTGTTTGGCAACCAGCAAGACAAGCAACAGAGACTCACCGTGTGCAAGCGGGAATTGCCTTGCTGTGCTGTAAGACTGCCGTGGATGATAACCAAATGAAATGGCGGCCCAGACCATCACCCCTGGTCGTAGGGCCGAATGGTGGCTGACAGACACCTATCCCCCGACTGTCCAGGGCGGCTCCAGGCACGTCTTCGCCGGTCGTCGGGGCTCACGTCGAAGAGAGACTGGTCAACTGGTCACGGAAGACCATTCTGTTCCAGGTAACGAGATCTCAGGTCGCAGGTGTCAGTAGACGCCCTGGACACCGGTGGGTTACCAACCTGACTGTCGCCCACAAGATACCCCCCAACTGGCTAGATTTGAACCCTACCGAACACATGTTGGATGTGATTGAATGTAGCGTCAGATTTCATCGTCGTCGTCCCCCTCACCCCTTTCTCCGGAATTTTCTGGAATTAATTGACTTGTGTGTGCAGATGTGGTACCAGTTACCACAGCGACCTACCAAGGCCTCATTGCTTCCATGTCACGAGATGTCGCCGCTGTTATGGTCATACGAGCTATTGAGCAGGTGGTCGTAATGTATTTATTCCAGAATTATTTGCGCTGCCCTGTCCTAGCAGCCTCGGTCTGTATACTGTGAGAAGTCTGGTAACATGGTCACTCTGTCACACCAACGCACGTGGGTTGTCGTTACAGCGGTCACAGATCGCCGCAACGATAACCACTTACACATGCAGTGATGGTAGTATGTATATGTAAGACATTGTGTTGCAACTGATTATTCCTTGCAAGCCACTAACTTTTTAAGCCATTAAATATAATACCAGTGTGCTCGAGTCTTATAAAAATGGGGAAACTCATCATGCGAGTTTGTAGTGGTCATGTGTATCAGCACCAAAAAAGAAACTCAGGTCAAGTCACGGTGAATACCAGACAGCCCTCTGTAAGCTTTTGTCTGTGACTACTGCTACGTTTGTTGCCTCGATGAGACATACTGAATAAAGTAGCTGCAAGCTGCGCCGCGCTGCTTGCAGATTGGCCAATTGGAGCCGAAAAACCACTAAGTCATTCTCAGCCAGTGGCGACATTTGTAAGTTGTATGCAGGGTCGTGGAGTCAGCAACACAGGTCTACCATCCATTGTCGGCTTTGCAGAGCCCGTAGCCTTCACATGTCGTTCAAGCAGCTCCTCAATAGGTATCATGAGGCTGAATGGACCCTAGTCCACTCATCTCATCAAGGAAAAATGCCTGGCACTGCCAGGAATTAAACGTGTGTCCTACATATGGAAGCCATCTATACTTACCACTCAGCTACAGAGGGAGACCAACGGAGATACTAAAGATCTGTAATCTGAGACAAAGATAACATGCAGGTCGGTATTTACCAATGCATGACTTGTGTTACTTTTGCCTATAGGCAACCGAGCACTTAGAAGGCTCAGCTAAAATGTTGACCAAACGGTAGTTTCATCATCGGTAACATCATCGTCGTCATCATTTAACATTCAGGTATGGATAAAGACGCCATCTATTATTTCCCATGCATTATGCTCTTCAGCGACACTCGTACATTTTGCTTCTGAATGCTTTCTAATACCATCTGCACACATTCCATTAGATCATAATCTCTGTCTTTGGGTTTGGTTGGGTTGTTTTGAGGGAGGAGACCAGACAGCGATGTCATCGGTCTCATTGGATTAGGGAAGGACGGGGAAGGAAGTCGGCCGTGCCCTTTCAAAGCAGCCATCCTGGAATTTCCCTGGAGCGATTTAGGGAAATCGGGATCGCCGGACACGGGACTGAACCGTCGTCCTCGCGAATGCGAGTGCAGTATGCTAACCACTGCGCCACCTCGCTCGGTTTCGTCTTTGTTTTTCGGTTCTATGACCCATTTGTTTGTTTACCTGCCCTCCTAGAACGTTGCAATTGAATCATTTCCATTGTTCTCTGAAAACTTTCAGGCCATACGCAACTGACAATCCACTCTGACAGTAAAAAGTATGCGGTGTTTCTGTGCCCTTCACAGTGATTACTGATCACCTGACGCTGCTCACACCCCTTTGATACATCCAGTATCAACAATATCTTCGTCGGCCGCACGGCGCGCCGGTCTACAGGTAAGCAGGAGACGGCCGGCGTGCCTTTTTAAGCAGCCGCACTCAGAGTTTCGCCCCCCCCCCCCCCTCCCGATTCAGTGTATCTACAGATTTATCAAAATTAGTTCAGAAGACTGCGACCCTTTTCTCTGGGAGGTGGTACTCGACCTGGTGTGAGGAAAGCTCCAGTACAACGAAGAGATCGTAAGAGTAGTGGTGTACGCCGACGGCCTAAAGATCCTCGTGAAGCAACTTGTAAAATGGATGTAACACAGTTGTTCAACAATTACATCAGTGCGCCAAGGAGTAAAATTCCCTGTTTTGCCTGAAAAGACCACGTATATGCTGTTAAAACTAAATCTTTTAGAGATGCGATCATGAAATTAAGTGACAGGAAAAACTCAGTCTCCAGATACTTGGGTGTCTCCTTGGGCAAACGACTAAGGTTAACTTATTGAAGAAATGGAAAAGAGAGCCAGGAACACAGTGAAAAAAATTATTAGTCTCGCCAGTTACGCTTACAAGCTGCCAATGGAAACAATAAGAACTGTCTTAACGTTACCTTAACTGCGATCATGGAATATTGCGCGAGTGATTGTGCTCATAGACTCCTGCTTCGTAACACCAGCACAGATAGTTATGCGAGTGTAACGTGAGATACTTGACGGAAGCTTTTGGCACTGCGTCAGTTGGGGCTTTGGAAGTAATGCCTGAAATATGCCCACTCGATCTCCAGTTACCGAAAAATGCGGTGACATATCGGTTGAAGAAAGAACAGCATTGTGAAGTGCTGAATTAGGAATACAGGCGACAAGTAAGCAGCAAATTCCAAATCAGATCCTTCACCTACGGCAGAAACGATAGGATGGTGTCCAAAGAGCGAGGTGCACCAATGGTTTTCTGCCAAATATAAAAAGGAGACTGCGAATGAAGCATAGGTAACCTTCAAGAGGCCTGGCACACTACTTCAATGGTCAAGGGCCCCAAGCCGCCTACTGGCATCGCATAGGTAGAAGACGGACCAGTCGCGAATAAGCTAGGCCACAATATAGTGTCTAGGAACGTACGCTGTATGCCGAAGTTGCTGACACTGAATGGCAACAACTGAATCGGCACGGAAGACTCAGTGTCAAGGAGATACTGTTTGCGAGACAGAATTGCAGATCCAAGAAAGGCTTGACAGCGTGTTATATTATAAGTCCACTTCCGTCTACTGTACTACGAGAGATGGCGACAGGAGATCGAGAAGCAATGCAGCGAGGGTAGCTCAGGTCAACAACTGCGGCAGAAGAACCGCCTACATCGTATGCGCAGCCATCTTAACAACACCAGAGAGAAACGCAGCTTTGGGTCGTGTCTCGGCATTCAAGGAACTAGAAGTAGGGTAGAAACACATCCGATTAATATGATGTCGATTGTTATCAACCGAAATCGCGGCCTGGCTTTTAGATATATGCTAATCGGATTTGACTGCTTCGGAAGTTGTTTCTGATGCTGCTGCTCTACAATATTCACACAATTATAAAAGGTCTTACAATGACGAGTTGCAAAATGTTGGACACTGTTTGACCTGTACACTGATAAGCCAAAACATTATGACCACTGTCCACCGCGACGATGAATGCCGCCTGTTCGCGTTGCCGGCTCGTGACGCGGTAACAAAGGTATGTAAGCGGGGAAGACACGGGTGGGAAGGTGGGGGCGGGGGGGGGGGGGGGGGGGAGAGGGTCAGGTTACCCTAAGAAAGAAATACGGGCTGCAAATCGTAAAATCCATTGAGATAAGCGACTTTGATAAAGGATAGATTATTAGTCAGGGGTCAGTGAAGTGAAGTGAAGTGGAAGGAAGACAAGGATTTCTGCTCAGATGAGTATCGGGTAATATCAACAGCAGCAAAAAAGGTATAACAGGTGTAGAATTCGTCATGAATAGGAAGGTAGGGCAGAGGGTGTGTTACTGTGAACAGTTCAGTGACCGGGTTGTTCTAATCAGAATCGGCAGCAGACCAACACCGACAACGATAGTTCAGGTATACATGCCGACATCGCAAGCTGAAGATGAACAGTTAGAGAGCGTGTATGAGGATATTGAAAGGGTAATGCAGTATGTAAAGGGGGACGATAATCTAATAGTCATGGGCGACTGGAATGCAGTTGTAGGGGAAGGAGTAGAAGAAAAGGTTACAGGAGAATATGGGCTTGGGACAAGGAATGAAAGAGGAGAAAGACTAATTGTGTTCTGTAACAAGTTTCAACTAGTAATAGCGAATACCCTGTTCAAGAATCACAAGAGGAAGAGGTATACTTGGAAAAGGCCAGGAGATACGGGAAGATTTCAATTAGATTACGTCATGGTCAGACAGAGATTCCGAAATCAGATACTGGATTGTAAGGCGTACCCAGGAGCAGATATAGACTCAGATCACAATATAGTAGTGATGAAGAGTAGGCTGAAGTTCAAGACATTAGTCAGGAAGAACCAATACGCAAAGAAGTGGGAAGTACTAAGGAATGACGAGATACGTTTGAAGTTCTCTAACGCTATAGATACAGCAATAAGGAATAGCGCAGTAGGCAGTACAGTTGAAGAGGAATGGACATCTCTAAAAAAGGGCCATCACAGAAGTTGGGAAGGAAAACGTAGGTACAAAGAAGGTAGCTGCGAAGAAACCATGGGTAACAGAAGAAATACTTCAGTTGATTGATGAAAGGAGGAAGTACAAACATGTTCCGGGAAAATCAGGAATACAGAAATACAAGTCGCTGAGGAATGAAATAAATAGGAAGTGCAGGGAAGCTAAGACGAAATGGCTGCAGGAAAAATGTGAAGACATCGAAAAAGATATGATTGTCGGAAGGACAGACTCAGCATACAGGAAAATCAAAACAACCTTTGGTGACATTAAAAGCAACGGTGGTAACATTAAGAGTGCAACGGGAATTCCACTGTTAAATGCAGAGGAGAGAGCAGATAGGTGGAAAGAATACATTGAAAGCCTCTATGAGGGTGAAGATTTGTCTGATGTGATAGAAGAAGAAACTGGAGTCGATTTAGAAGAGATAGGGGATCCAGTATTAGAATCGGAATTTAAAAGAGCTTTGGAGGACTTACGGTGAAATAAGGCAGAAGGGATAGATAATATTCCATCAGAATTTCTAAAATCACTGGGGGAAGTGGCAACAAAACGACTATTCACGTTGGTGTGTAGAATATATGAGTCTGGCGATATACCATCTGACTTTCGGAAAAGCATCATCCACACAATTCCGAAGACGGCAAGAGCTGACAAGTGCGAGAATTATCGCACAATCAGTTTAACAGCTCATGCATCGAAGCTGCTTACAAGAATAATATACAGAAGAATGGAAAAGAAAATTGAGAATGCGCTAGGTGACGATCAGTTTGGCTTTAGGAAAATTAAAGGGACGAGAAAGGCAATTCTGACGTTACGGCTAATAATGGAAGCAAGGCTAAAGAAAAATCAAGACACTTTCATAGGATTTGTCGACCTGGAAAAAGCGTTCGACAATATAAAATGGTGCAAGCTGTTCGAGATTCTGAAAAAAGTAGGGGCAATCCATAGGGAGAGACGGGTCATATACAATATGTACAACAACCAAGAGGGACTAACAAGAGTGGAGGATCAAGAACGAAGTGCTCGTATTAAGAAGGGTGTAAGACAAGGCTGTAGCCTTTCGCCCCTACTCTTCAATCTATACATCGAGGAACCAATGATGGAAATAAAAGAAAGGTTCAGGAGTGGAATTAAAATACAAGGTGAAAGGATTCAATGATACGATTCGCTGATGACATTACTATCCTGAGTGAAAGTGAAGAAGAATTAAATGATCTGCTGAACGGAATGAACAGTCTAATGAGTACACAGTATGGTTTGAGAGTAAATCGGAGAAAGACGAAGGTAATGAGAAGTAGTAGAAATGAGAACAGCGAGAAACTTAACATCAGGATTGATGGTCACGAAGTCAATGAAGTTAAGGAATTTTGCTACCTAGGCAGTAAAATAACCAATGACGGACGGAGCAAGGAGGACATCAAAAGCAGACTCGCTATGGCAAAAAAGGCATTTCTGGCCAAGAGAAGTCTACTAATATCAAATACCGGCCTTAATTTGAGGTAGAAATTTCTGAGGATGTACGCCTGTAGTACAGCATTGTATGGTAGTGAAACATGGACTGTGGGAAAACCGGAACAGAAGAGAATCGAAGCATTTGAGATGTGGTGCTACAGACGAATGTTGAAAATTAGGTGGACTGATAAGGTAAGGAATGAGGAGGTTCTACGCAGAATCAGAGAGGAAAGGAATATGTGGAAAACACTGATAAGGAGAAGGGACAGGATGATAGGACATCTGCTAAGACATGAGGGAATGACGTCCATGGTACTAGAGGGAGCTGTAGAGGGCAAAAACTGTAGAGGAAGACAGAGATTGGAATACGTCAAGCAAATAATTGAGGACGTAGGTTGCAAGTGCTACTCTGAGATGAAAAGGTTAGCACAGGAAAGGAATTCGTGGCGGGCCGCATCAAACCAGTCAGTAGACTGACGACCAAAAAAAAAAAGATTATTAGTACGCCGAGCCTGTGAACGAGTATCTCGAAAACAGGGAAGCTGGTCGAATGTTCAAGTGCCACTATCGTGAGCATCTACGGAAGGAGGCAGAAGGACGGTGAAACTACGACTAGCCACTAAATGGTTGGACGTCCACAACTCTTCACAGAACTGGGGTTCGAAGGCTTCTGTGATCTGTGAAGTATGACAAATGTTGATCTGTGGCCCCTCTGCCGAAAGAGTACAACGCTGGTGCGTGCAGAAGTGTTTCGGAGCACACCGTTCATCGTACGTTGTTGAACATGGAGCTCCGCAGCAGACCACCTCTACAACTGGCACGGAACCATCGGGATTCGACCGTCTATCAATGAAAACGAGTCGGTTCATCGAGTGAATCACATTTTTGCTGTAGTAGGTTGACGGTCGTCTCCACGAACACTAAATGGTCGTCATGAAGGGGTGTACGTGGACTGCATCCAGTGTACGATACTCCTTGGCCGTCATGGTGCCTTCGACGAACTCCACTGGACCCATTGATGCTCCCGTGAACGTTCCCCAGAGCATAATGGAGCCGCTGCCAGCTTATCTCTGTCCCGCAGTACAGGTGTCGAGGAACTGTCCCACTGGAAGGCGACCAGGTTCACCCCGTCCCATCGCCATGGTGAAGATAGTATCGGGATTCATCAGATCATGCAACGCTCTGCAACTGCACAAAAGTCCGATGGTCACGTGTCCATTTTAACCCCAGTTGCGACGTCGTGACGTTAACATTGGCACTTGCATATGTCGTCGGCTGCGGTGCTCCATCGTTAGGAGTGTTCATTGCACTGTGTGTTTGGACACACTTGTGCTCTGCCCAACCTTAAAGTGCGGCTCCTCCTGTTTTAAGAGTCTGCCCGAAGTCCGAAATCTGTAATGAGGGGTGTCCGCCCAATCTCATGACGTGTCTGGACATGATTTCGTCTTGGTTTCGCCACGTGTTGAAGACACTCACCACAGCACTCCGCGAACACCCGACAGGTCGTGCAGTTCCCAAAATACTCGGGCTGAGCCTCCGGGTCAATATAATCCACCCTCGGTCAAACACAAGTAGATGCGCGTCTTTCCCACGCTACAAACGAACAGCACGCTCATTGGTACTACATGCACCGTACCAGTGTCTGGCTAGAAATCATTCCTCGTCAGGTGACGCTAGTATCACCTGGACGGGTTTACATCGATAGTAGGTCGATGGTCATAATGTTGTGTCTGATCAGTGTATATCCAGGAGTAGTACTTGAGGTTTCATTCTTGCACCAGGACAACATCCACTTCTTTTCGCGATATTTCTACTAACAATCATTCAGAGCTGAGGCTCGAAACGTGCAGCGCGCCATGGACCCTGGGTGCTGGGAGCAATTTTATGCTACGGTAGACATTCTCCTGTGCTTGCATGTGACTTGTGGTAGTTATCGAAAACACGCCAATAGCTGCGAATCACCTGCATCCCTTCATGCTTGATGTCTTCCCCGACCGCGATGTCATCTCTCAGCAGTATAATTGTCCGCGTCCCGGAGCCAGAACCGTGCTACAGTGGCTTGAGGAGTATTTTAGCGCAGATATAAATTCTATGGAACCCACCTGGGTCGATATCGGGCGCCATCCCGCGTACTCAAATCAGCGGCTCGTTATTTACGCGAATTACATGACATCTAATGCCACATCCCTCCAAAAACCTACCAACAAACAGTCGGATCCATGAAAAGCAGAATCAGTGACGGACAAACAAGCTATTAAACAAGTGATCGTCAGTGTATGTTCTGCTCTGCCACAATGTGAGACACATACTACTTTCATCTCACACTTCTAATTACGGTTGATCTCATCGCAGGTCAGAATTCTTAGTATTGCGTCACACGCTGTTGCAATGGTGAAGACACAATCCTCAATGCAATGCAACATGTGGCCAGCGCGGTTGACGGGAACGCGAAAATATACGGCACACTGTAAACCGCTACAAAACACCTGTCAGTAAATATCATTCGTCACGAAGAGGTTATGTTTTGCTGAGCGTCCACCCACGGCGATGAGGACTTGTAAGGGATCCGTGATCCCACGAACATAGATGCTAGTATCCGAGGCCCAGGTCGATAGTAGACAGGAGTCGATTGTCGAGCGCTGCAGAAGGCAGTGAGACGAGTGTTCAGTGCGCGGAATAGTACTGGAGAGTGTCGAGTGAAAAGGAGTGCGGGAAAGACGGGTGGTCGAGTGAGTTGTAAACGGTAAAATTCACCGGAGTTTGAAGAGTGAGCATGTCCCCCTGATCGTTGTGGGGTTGACCCTCACTAATACCGATTCGCGAGTGATATGAAACAGAAAGTGAGAAGTGCCGAATTACGTGTTTCGCGTCAACCTCGTCGGCCAGCAACAACCATGGATTGCAGTGAGGATTGTTGTGAATGTTAACCATCAGCATTGCGTGTGACGAAACACTGAAAATCAGCCACCAATAAAAAGATATAACTGTGATTAGACGTGTAAGGCGAAGGTAGCAACTGCCTCAGCATTTGTGTGTTAGTAGGAAATATATATATCAGTTTGTACATCGCAACCTTTGTGGTCCTTAATAATAGACAAACTTTCTATCATTTCCACTATTCAATATCAGAACAGCCGCACTCTGTTGAAATACCCCCGAAACCAGCAGAAAAACCGATAGCCTTTCTTCCATTAAGCACACGGTCCTATAATCATAATAATTAACTGTTTGACGGCTTCGGTAAGTTATACAAAACCATATAAAGAATTTAAGCGGGGTTGTTCCAGACTCCCTCAGCCGTTACGAAACGACGCGTAGCTCATGCCTCCGCCTGGACTCGAGGGATTCCAAACTCGAACTCTGCTGCTCCTAATTCACTTTGCGCTAGCGACGCTTGACAATCGATTTTGCGTACCATCGAGCTGTGTAAGGCAAAAATGTGTTTATCATTGGGTAAGGGATCGCAGACCCCTTACAGATTGACGTGGGCCGGTTTGTGGCTGCACCCCTTACCGACAACAGTGAAGCTCGCTTGGAACACGGAAATCGATCCCTGCATCCAGGGAGCCAACGAACAATGTGAGAGGCAGATGCAATCACAACGCCCTCCAAGCGCCCAAGGAACCGGCAAGGCAGACCTGTGTACGGAGAATGGTGTAGTGCGTTGTGGAATGTGTTATTATACTCGTAGTAGATATAGATTTGGTAGTAGGCGTAGTTCTATTCACTGTAGAATAGTTTTTTTAATTATAACTTTATTGATAATAGAAGTATTTATGGTTGTGGGAGGAAGTATGGTGCAGGAGAAAATTAAATATTAATGTGTACAGCATAATTTGTTTAAGAGTCAATAGAACCTTTGTTTAAATCATAGTTAAAGACTCGAATGGAATAAGTGAATAGTTAGGAAATTACACCAACTTAGCACGATGCTACCAAGCATTACTATGTGTCACTGACTTATTGCATTGTATCAGTCTTGAAGAGTCTTTGGTACTGTCAGGAACATTACTCTCCTTGCATATAACTCAGCACCATAGTAAACCTACAGCACTTCAAAGCTACATATATCTCAATTAGAAAATGTACATACTATAAATAAACTTTTTAACTTGTTACATTTTTATAGGTGTTTGTCTGCCTTTAATGACCAACTTAATACATTACTGGCCATTAAAATTGCTACACCAAGAAGACATGCATATGATAAACGGGTATTCATTGGACAAATATACTAGAACTGACATGTGATTACATTTTCACCCAATTTGGGTGCATAGATCCTGAGAAAAGAGTATCCAGAACAACCACCTCTGGCGTTAATAACGGCCTTCATGCGCCTGGATATTGAGTCAAACAGAGCTTGGATGGCGTGTACAGGTACAGGTGCCCATGCAGCTTCAACACAATGCCACAGTTCATCAAGAGTAGTGACTGGCGTACTGTGACGAGCCAGTTGCTCGGCCTCCATTGACCAGACGTTTTCAATCGGTGAGAGATCTGGAGAATGTACTGGCCAGGCAGCAGTCGAACATTTTCTGTATCCAGAAAGGCCCGTACAGGACCTGCAGCATGCGGTCGTGCATTATCCTTCTGAAATGTAGGGTTTCGCAGGGATCGAATGAAGGGTAGAGCCACAGGTCGTAACACATCTGAAATGTAACTTCCACTGTTCAGAGTGCCGTCAATGCGAACAAGAGGTGACCGAGACGAGTAACCAATGGCACCCCATACCATCACGCCGGGTGATACGCCAGTATGACGATGAAGAATACACGCTTGCAATGTGCGTTCACCGCGATGACGCCAAACACGGATGCGACCATCATGATACTGTAAACAGAACCTGGATTCATCCGATAAAATGACGTTTTGCCATTCGTGCCCCCAGGTTCGTCGTTGAGTACACCATCGCAGGCGCTCCTGTCAGTCATGCAGCGTCAACGGTAACGGAAGCCATGGTCTCCGAGCTGATAGGCCCATGCTGGTGCAAACGTCGTCGAACTGTTCGTGCAGATGGTTGTTGTCTTGTAAACGTCCCCATCTGTTGACTCAGGGGTCGAGACATGGCTGCACGATCCGTTACAGCCATGCGGATACGATGCCTGTCATCTCGACTGCTAGTGATACGAGGCCATTGGGATCCAGCACGGCGTCCGTATTACGCTCCTGAACTCACCGATTCCATATTCTTCTAACAGTCATTGGATCTCGACCAACGCGAGCAGCAATGTCGCGATACGATAAACCGCAATCGTGATAGGCTACAATCTGAGGTTTATCAAAGTCGGAAACGTGATGGTAGGCATTTCTCCACCTTACACGAGGCATCACAACAACGTTTCACCAGGCAACGCCGGTCAAATGCTGTTTGTGTGTGAGAAATCGGTTGGAAACTTTCTACATGTCAGCACGGTGTAGGTGTCGCCACCGGCGCCAACCGTGTGTGAATGCTCTGAAAAGCTAATCATTTGCATATCACAGCACCTTCTTCCTGTCGGTCAAATGTCGCGTCTGTAGCACGTCATCTTCGTGGTGTAGCAATTTTAATGGCCAGTAGTGTAACAACACTAAACATGGGCAACACAAGCGCTATCATTTACAAAGTCTTCGATGTTATGTATGTGTACAAAGTTCCGCTGGTAGCTGACGGCGTCTTGTAGATGCTTAACATTTTTGCCAGACACTGCATTTTAAAATTCTCTGCTGAAGAGAGGATGTCATTGTTGCCAATGCTAAACATTAGCAACATTACAAACTCTTCGATGTTATTTTTGTGTACAAAATTCCGCTGGTAGATGACGACGTCTTGTAAGTGCTTAACATTTTTGTCAGACAGTGCATTTTAAAATTCGCTGCTGAAGAGCAGATGTCATTGTTACCACATCGCATCGACTATGAGGTCATTGGAGGTGCAGCACAAATTCTGATAAGACTAGTATGGGGGAGTAAATTGGCTTTGTCCTCATCAAATGAACTATCACTGTATTTGCCTTAAAAGATTTAAAGAGATCACGAAGGACCTAAGTCGGCATGGCCATGTCAGGCTCTCAACCTCCATCTTCCCGTGCGCGAGTCCCGTGTCCCGCCTCCCTCTGTTGTAGAGAAGAGAATACATGTGCTGCCCTGCGGCGCGGCCGCGACAGCCTTGTTTCTCGATGGAGCCTGAATGAGACTCAAGTGCTCAGAAGTGGTGGGGGTTAGGTGGCGCGGTGGGGGAGGGGGAAGTGGAAGGGGCCCTAGCTGCGGGCTGTTTGTTCCTGTTTTCAGGGTTCCACGTGCCCGCCACCAGAGGCTGCGACGGCAGCGCCGGAGCAGTGCGTGTCTTACTCTTCTCAAGACGGTCGCGGTCGTATAGAAGGGCCATGTGGCACGCTGTGATCTCTCAGCTTTTTCACCGTGACTGATTAAAGGTGTGCTAGTTGTTCAGACGAGCTGTTAATTCCATTTTTCTACACCCTATTTCTGAGACCGAAGTTAAAAGAATATATCTGGGAGGGGACAGTGGTTTTCCAATGACGAGGACGTTGACAGAATGGCTTCGTGACCAAGGAGCGAATGTCTATCGTGGGGGAATTGAAAGGGGTGGAAAGTTCCGACCATTGATTACAGAGACTTGGTGATTATGTTGAAAAATAGTGTCACATATCTGTGTCTTTTTGAAGTTTGCCAATAGCCTCGCCTCGATCAGTACACCGGTTTTCGGATCATCGAAATTCAGCAACGTCGGGCATGTCCAGTACTTGGATCGGTAACCGCCTGGATACGCCTCGTACCTTATTTCCCTTTGCCATTACGACAATGGAGAGGACGAGTCGTCGGGTGAGGTTTCTGATCATCAGTCTGTCCTCTCCGCAGTGTCTCGTGAAGTGAGGTGGGTGCATTAAGTTTGACCACCCCTCGGTGCGCTTTGAGAGAGAGTAGGTTAAATACCGGTACCAGCTTTCATCCTCTCATTTCTTATCATGCAACACTAACACGACACCACACTACACATATCCGTTACGTGTACATCTGCATCTACATGGATACTCTGCAAATCACATTTAAGTGCCTGACGGAGGGTTCATCTAACCACCTTCACAATTCTCTATTATTCCAATCTCGTATAACGCGCGGAAAAAACGAATACCTATAGCTTTGATTTCCCTTATTTTATTATGGTGACCGTTCCTCCCTATGTAGGTCGGCGTCAACAAAATATTTTCCCATTCGGAGGAGAAAGTTGGTGATTTCGTGAAAAAATTCCACCTCAACGAAAAACACCTTTGTTTTAATAATGTCCACCCCAAATCCTGTATCACTCTAGTGACACTCTCTCCCCTACGTTGCGATAATACAAAACGTACTGCCCTTCGTTGCACATTTTCGATGTACTCCGTCACTCCTATCTGGTAACGATCCCACAACGCGCAGCAGTATTCTAAAAGAGGACAAGCGTAGTGTAGCCAGTTTCTTTAGTAGATCTGTTACATTTTCTAAGTGTCCTTCCAATAAAACGCAGGCTTTGGTTAGCCCACCTCACAACATTTTCTATGTGGTCTTTCCAATTTGAGTTGTTCGTAATTGTAATTCCTAGACATTTGGTTGAATTTACGGTCTTTATATTTGACTGATATATCGTGTAACTGAAGATTATCGGATTTCTTTTAGCATTCATGTGGATGACGTCACACTTTTCGTTATTTTGGGTCAACTGCCGATTTTCTCACCATACAGATATCTTTTCTAACTCCCTTTACATTTTTCTTTTATCTGCTGATGATTTTAACAGCCGATAAATGACAGCATCATCTGCAAACAACCTAAACTGCTGCTCAAATTGTCTCCCAAATCGTTTATACAAATAAAGAACTGCAAATCGCCTACAACACTATCTTTGTGAACATTCAGACCTCACTTCTATTTTACTCGATGACATTCCGTCAATTAGTACGAACACTGACCTGACAGGAAATCACGAATCCAGTCACATAACTGAGGCGATATCCCATAAGCGCGTAATTTCACTAAAAGCCGCTTGTGTGGCACAGTGTCAAAAGCCTTCCTGCAATCCCGAAATATGGAATCAATTTGAAATCCCTTTTAATATCGTTCAACACTTCGTGTAAGTAAAGAGCTAGTTGGATTTACAAAACATGGTTATTATGAAACACAACTAGCTCTTTACTTACATGAAGTGTTGAGTGATATTAAAAGGGATTTCAAATTGATTCCATATTTCGGGATTTCAGGAAGGCTTTTGACACTGTGCTTTACACTGGATTTACAAAACATGGTTATTATGAAATACATGTTGACTGTGTGTCAATAGGTAGTTTTCTTCTAGATAATTCATAATGTTCAAACACAGTATATGTTCCAAAATCCTGTTGCATATCTACGTAATGATATGGGCCTGTAATTTAGTGGGTTGCTATCTTTGTTCAATATTGGTGTGACTTGTACAACTTTCCACTTTTTGGGTACGGATCTTCACTTTAGCGAACGGTTGTGTATGATCGTTAAGTATGGAGCTATTGTATCAGCATACTCTAAAAGGAACCTAACTGGCATACGTTATGGACCGGAAGACTTGCTTTTGTTAAGTGATTTAAGTTGCTTCACTACCCCGAGGATATCTACTTCTACGTTACTCGTGTTGGCAGCTGTTCTCGACCTACGCTTCATAGAGACATTTAAACACATTACACTTCGCGAAGGAAAGGTTCCGTTCAGCGTGAAGGGTAGCAAAAGCTTTTGTAATTAGGAATTAGGCTGCTGAACCTGCCCTTCGAGATCTCCTAACAAACAGTTCCATACGAATTTAGTAACTTAGTACTGTGATGTATCTATTTATCTTTAATGTCCATGGGATCGTGCTAGCCAAAGCTACACGGCCATGGAAGGAGTCGTTACATATTATCTAGACTTCTGATAATATAATTTATAAAAAGAAGAAATAAAAAGTAATAAAACACAAAAAACTGTAAGAGACAATATAAATAAACAGTAAATTACAGAGAAAATTTGTCATTTACTGCAAGGAATATAACAAGACGAGTGCACAGCAAGGTAATCTTTCAAGTAAGATTGAAAGACTTGATGTTTATACTCTTTTCTTCAGTTCTGCTGAAAGACTACTGAAAATGAAACCTGCTGTGTTCAAGGCTTGAAGTGCAAGGAAATGTTATACAACTGTAGATCGTTTCTCCGTCAAATGTTCGCTGAATGAATGTTCCAGTTTCTTCTAAACTAGTACGTGTTGTCAGCTACGTGATGGAGTGTATGCACAGGACTGGCAGAGTCAGAATTCAAATGGCTCTGAGCACTATGTGACTAACCTAAGGACATCACACACATCCATGCCCGAGGCAGGATTCGAACCTGCGACCGTATCTGTCGCGCGGTTCCAGACTGAAGCGCCTAGAACCGCTTGGTCACCGCGGCAGGAAAACGACGGCCTACATTAAATTCACGAAATGACACCGTAGATCTGCCTGACAGTCCTATTCTAAGCTAAGAGGCAGCTCGTAGAGTTACCCTAATATATGATATTAGAGTGAAAGTAAGAAAAGTAGTCCAGACTTCCGTTTCAGAGTCAGACAGCACAGATTATTTTTGTAGTCAACATAGATGCATTCACTTTCTACACAATATGTTGAATGTCATACCTCCAAGAAATCCTGTCATCTAGTCTCAATACTAACAGTAGGGACTGGTCGACTTCATTGACTGTTTGACCACCCCGTGACAATAAGATCTTGTTTTTACAAGACTTCCGTGTCAGAAACTTTATGCACTGAATTTCCTTGCATCTAAATGTTCATCTACTCTCCGAAAATCACGTGCTGATCCTAGTGTTTACCCTATCAGCTCGAACATTTACAATGCATTCCACATCTTTCATTGCGTCAACTGCAAAGGGGAAACTTTTTAATCATCCATCATGTTTAGTGTCAGATCGTTGGCGCTTACACATCCCGTGGCACCACACGACTGCAATGAGATTCAAAGGTTAAAGTTTTTGGAGTGGCTGGAACATCAGTTCTACAGAATGGGTAGTGTATTGAAAAGAGGTGGTAAGTTGACAACCAAAATAATCTAAACAATGTAATGGAATTTATTCGAATTATAACAGGCGCTGCATAGCATATAATAGTAACATATTATTTAACCATAACGCGTCATGGCAAATGTAGAAGCATCGAAAGAGAAAAATGCACACAATGTAAAAACTCTGAAGATGATTTACATCCGACGTTGGATAAATTGACGAAAGTTTAAATGCTTATCCTAATACTCACCAGTAAAAATGCATGTCATTCACAGAAAGGTTACCTACTGAACTTGTGTTAAAATCTCGGAAATAGAATGTATTATGCCTAGTGTGAGCAAAAAAAGAGAAGTCTGTTATCTCGTAGCAAAGTTTTCGAAAATGAGCATATATGTAATGAAAAACCTAAACATAATGACATTGTTACATATCGTAAGCTAACCCCCCTCACTCGTTTTATCTCAGTACAAGAAAATTTGTCTAGAAAGACTGCAGTGAATAAACACCCCCTTTTACATAAATCGATTTGTGACAGAATCTGACTATATTTCAGGAAACGTATTTGAGTGAACTTAATGCTCACTCTCACAACGGAAAGAACTGAGGGCATAAATAGGTATTTAATTGCATATGATGATCATATTTACCTCTAGCAAGTCCATAATCTAATTTTGAGAACACGTAGATAACTGTCCTTGTAGGTGGCATACGTGCTTTGAATATACGAGGCTCTGTCTGATGTGCTAACACTTCATCACTTGCAAAACTGAAACAGAAAGATGCGTAGCGGTCACGAAATCTTCGCACCGTCAGTTACCCGCTAACCTGAAAATCATGCAGAAAATGCCAAAGGCTGGTTGTTAACTGAAGTTCTTAGAAAAGTTTTTCCTATTTGTAATTGTAGCTCCCTTTGACGAAAATATCTGTTGAAGTCAGACGACGAGTGAATGTAAATGCTTTACATTAAATGCGGATTACAAAATGCCACAGTACACGTAACTAATCAAACCTTTAAACATGAATTCATTAGTGCGCTGTAAATGTTAATAAATCAGAGATCTTTAAGTTCGATTGATAATTGTTTCGTCTTAGAACATAATGGTCGACATAAGAAGACATACAATTACCCATAAGTTAAATAACTGGTATACTAGACCACCACATAAGAAAACTTCTAGATGTATTGAAAAATGCTGGGAACTTTGAAGTACCCGAGTGTGTTATGTAGTCAATAAGCCTATTATTTGGATGGATTAAAATAAACTCGATTCTGCACCGTAGGCAAAGACATCCAAACACTTTTTCGGTGTCGGTGTGGCCTTGTGTCTGCGGCCATTCGAACGAACTACTGCGCGCGTATTGTTTAGCGGCCGATATACCGAAAGAGGTGCTTCACGTCAGAATCGCTAAAGCTGGAATTGATTAATGACGAATGTTAGATCGAGGCGTTCTACCCAGAAGTTGAATAGACCCGATATCTAGAACATGCAGTAGTCAAAAGCAACTCCGTAACTAATAAACAACGGGATAAAGAACTATTCCAAGAATAAGTGCACAAGCTTCATAGCGCTTTGAGAGCTTTACAAAATTAAACGTGAAAACCACACGACTTGCACGGCATTATTATGTCACTTCTGTGTGCTATAACTTCGCTAAACAATGTATGTCACCACAGGTAAAGATCCTATAAAGGTCTGAAAAATGCTACAGGTAATATTACGCCCCACAAAGCGAGCTGCAATCTCACCATACTTTCTTTGACTTGCTGCATAAGAATGACCATTAGAGCCAAGTCTGCTCGAAAGCAGACCTCCTGGAAACTCCGACTGGCAACGACTAGAGCGCTGTGTGTAATTCAAACGGCCACACATGGCAAGACTACATGGAATTTCTGGCTGCAGCTTCAACTCGTCAATGTACATTCGTTCAGACTTCGCTTCTCATCTACTCATAGACTTGAACACCGTCAGCAAATGCTTGGTACAGAACATCTTTGCAGTATGCTTGCGATCTAGAATTTGCAGAATAAAGAATAGTTTTGAAAATTATCATTGCGAAAAGCAGTTTCAGTGTGAATAGTGTGTCACAAAACCCTTCGCAAGCAACAAAATAAATCTTTTTACATTTGAGACAAAAATTTTAACGAAAGTAAAATTGCAACATGTTATCAGTAAATTTCATGATAAGGCAAATACATATACCCATAGAAAGAGCAAAACACGTGATGTCACAAATAAGCAACTCAAACAAAATTAAAATTCTAACTTGCACAAGGGGATCTACTACTTCTTAAGATAGGAGGACAAAAACAATTAACAGTTATTTTGCGATATTTTTGCCGACAACATGGAATCCATAAAAATACACATCACTTGTAAACACATTCTTGTGAAGCACATTAAAGAATACAGTTACGTGAGTTATGCACAGCGCATCCTGCACACTGCTGTGGTTTCGCGCACATGCACTGCAATCGTTGTATTCATAGCGCACAATACGGAAATTACATTGTAGTAATTGCACATGCCTACGCATGTGGTGCAGTGTGGTGCAAAGGGTGGGGGACTGTGCACAAACACACTGTGGGCGGAACAGTAATGCGAACAGGCCTTAATCTCCTCAGCTTTAATTGGGAGCGAAGGTGTCATCTGGATTATTTGGGGCTATACTGTGGATTAGTCCTTTGTGCAGCTCTGCTGATAACTTTGTTTTTTAATGTACATCACACATCTTCAAAATTGTGCGAACTTTCTTCATCGTGTTGTTAAAGACAATACTACTGTAGTTTCAGCGTACATTTACATGGTTCAAAATGTGCGTACCGTTTTGAACATGCCTAACAAGTTCTTCAGTAGAATGTATGCGGACTCTCCATTGATCGGAATTAATGTTACACCTTTGAAATAAAATTCCCTGGTCTTTTTTATATTGACTTCTAATTTAAGTCTCATACAAATCATCATATTTATCGTCCATATTTTTTAGACTATCATCTGCATCTTACCCAGATTTGATATTTTGTAATAATTTTGGGAACAGCTTTTCTCTTTAAACAACACTCATAAAATCTGTACGTATATCTTTCTTCATAGGATAGGCTGCATTCAACAATAGTGCATCTCCAGAAAGGTGTGACATTATATCAGCTTTGACATTAATCTGTTCAGGCATTTACCTTATTTCAAACTCGAATTCTTATATTGTTAGTACCCAAAAAGGGCCTACGCTTATTGTCCATAAGATGGCAGCCGGATAGAAAAGATACTGCTTTGCAGTCTATCATTGCAACTGTGTACTTTCCAGGAGATAACATCGGAATTCATGAGATCCGCGGATGATAGCTAATGCTTTCCTCTCCATTACTGTAAACTTTTCATCCCATACCTTCCGCGATCAATTGGCTTACCTTTTTTTGTGTTCCGTTCTTCCGCTGACATCACACATCTGATACAGTTCTATCCTTATTTCGTAGTCACTGGAGTCTGGTCCTCAATAAAAATCCAGTGACTTCGAGATGATGTAGTAATGTTGTTCCATACAATTGACATTTTATAAGATCGAAAGTTTTAAGCTGTTCTTGTGTCCAAATACACAGTGTATCCCTTTTCAACAATTTCAGAAGTGCTGATGCCGATAATGTCTATCAATGAACTATCTGTAAAATTTTCAGTATCCAGTATGACTTTACCTGTCTGGGACACTGTGGTACAGCATCCATTTTGTCTGAATCAGGTACAATTCCTTGGAGTGTGGTAATGTGATCAGAAAAATTCATGTGGTTTTTTTTTTTTGCAATATTTGTCTTTTCCAAATTAACTGTTAATCTAGATTTTCTCAAAGCCTGCAGAACTTTGGCCTTCCAATATTCTTCCCATGAGTCAGAACCGATTAATATGCCATCCATGTGTTCGATGATCTTTGCTAATTTCTGTCATTGAACTTAATCCAGAGTGTACTTGAAAGCAACTTCAGACGTTACTGTAAACTGATAACTTCTTCCATTATAGAAAAAAGGGGGATATTTCCTGGCTAAAGCTTCTAGTGAGATCGAAACTGTTAAGAGTTTTGACGCCTTTAAAACTTTTCAATAATTCCTATAAACTCTCTGTTTGGTCCCTTTGCAGTAAAATAATGTTGTTGATTGCTCTTACATCTACCACCTACTTCTAGTGTTACAGATCACTCTTCTTTATTAAACACCTGTAATGGATTCCAGCAGTGATCTGGCCTTTCAATAATATTCTGTCATAGGTATCATTTAATTTCAAGATATACGTCTTCACGCTTTAGAGATGATACAGGATTACTTTTACGTTGTTAAACCTCGCGTTCTTTTCCTTTCAGTTTATATTTACAAACTTTAATTAATCCTGGGCGCACAGAAAATACCACAGGATAATGACTAAGTAGTGAAAAAATCAGACATCCACTGAATTTTCTTACATATCCGACAAAGAATCGCTTCTGCTTTTTCTTCTATATGGGCACCTTCTTTATCCTAACATAAACTATAACACTTATCCAGGCTGGAGTATCTGGACGTCCCTATGTAATGCGTGATTGACCGGTAGACGTCATAAGTGGCGGACCCGGCAGTATCAAAAGCGGCGGGCAGTATTGTGTTGTCAGCAGAGAAGCAGGATTGGTAGAAAGGCTTGATCAGGAGAGCACTGTAACTTCTACCACGGACCAGTCACTGGACGTCGCCTGAATAAGGTATGCATCAAGTACAGTTCATTCCTTGTAGGCCGGCTGGGGTGGCCGAGCGGTTCTAGGCGCTACAATCTGGAACCGCGCGACCGTTACGGGAATGAATGTGTGTGATGTCCTTAGGTTTGTTTGGTTTAATTAGTTCTAAGTTCTAGGGGACTGATGACCTCAGAAGTTAAGTCCCATAGTGCTCAGAGCCATTTGAACCAGCCATTCCTTGTAAAACTGCCCAAGTCGGCTATTGGTGATGTAACTATGAAGTGATAACTCGAAGGAGCAGCTAAAGGTAAAGCGAGACCCGGCAGACCTCTTGTACTGACGTACTTTGCGAAGTGTGGTTGTAAAAAAGTGCCTCATGTCAGCAGAAAGAATCATTCGTAAGTTCCAAAGTGCTATTAGCGCTCCCGCTACCACAATGACTGTGCGTAAAGAGTTAAAAGAGGGAGCCTACTGGACAGTTGATGACTGGAAACTAGTAATGTGAAATAATGAATTAGATACACACTGTGGCAACCGAATGGAAGGATTCCGGTCTGGTTAATGCCTGGAGAACGCTGCCTCCCAGAATGTGTTGTGCCAACAGTGAAGTACAGGAGAGCTGGTGTTACAGTAAGCGGGTGTTATTCGTGGTTATGATGTGATCCCATTATTGCTCTTAAGAAACTCTAAATCCGGAAGGATATTAACTCACATTATAGCAGTGCTTAGTCTGTACAATAGAGGAACAGCTCAGAGGTGATGAATGTTTGTACCAGCTTGACAATGCATCTTGTTATAAAGCAGCATCTGTGAAGTAGGGGTTCGTGGACAACAACATTCCTGAAATGGACTGGTCTGCCCAGAGATCCGACACGAGGCCGATGGAGTACCTTTGGGACGAGTTAGAATATCGATTTCCCTCCAGACACCAGCTCCGACATCACCATCTTCTCTGGTTCCAGCTCATGATGAAGAAAGAGCTTCCACTCCTCCACAGACATTCATACATCTCGTTTAAAGTCTCCAAAGCCGAGTTCAAGCCTTCATAGAGGCGCAGAATGGATATCCCTCATACTAATGTCTACTAACAGGTGTCCCGATGCTTTTGATTTCGTAGGATATGTCACGGTCCTCCACCAACTCCGTTACCCTGTGGCCGTATACTCACCAACACACTGGAGGAGATCTTCTGGTTTCAGTGTGGAGATAATACTGGGAAGCGTTAGTCACCAGGTATGTTTGAATCAGGTCTATAACCGTGCTCTGAGGATCTAACGGTCAAGGGCAGTCACATTCATTGGACTTTAGGCCCAAGAATCCTGAAGACTTGTTATCATACCGTTTCACATCACTTCACTTTCATTTATTTAATCCTAACTGACCTACTCATTTCAGTGGATTTTAGCACAATGGGTATAAAATCGTTCTAATATCACATCCTTGACAATAACTACAATTCAGCGGGGAAGTGAGACCACACGTTTCTTCAGGAATGCCCTGTGTAGTTGATAATATCCAACAGAGATACCAAACTACAGGGAAAATGATAGCTACGTTTCACCCACTGTTAGAAAGAGTTTCATACGTTTTCTATGAGATTAAGGTCTGGTGATTTAGTGGAACAGTCAATGTACAGTAGGATGCCTCAGTGCTCTTCAAACCAGTAACGTACATGTGAAATCCTGCGAACATGGTTGTCGTCATCCCAGAAATTGGAAATGGCCACAGGATACTCACGTAGAAAAAAAGGCAATACATGTCACAGAGTATGTTGGGTGCAATGGACGCCTTGCTTATTTGTAAAAGTGGCAAAATTGTGAATCGTCGGAACACGATATACACTTATGGTGAGTTACTGTACAGTTTCTGTGTAATTTAGCCCCTTAAGATGTGCAACCTTATTTGCCTCCAAACTGGCTCCAAACTTCCACTGCATGCTGTTCTCTCTGCGACTTTAGCTAGGGAACTGACTGAGATGGAAGTGTATCCACTGACAATATCAGGTCCTGTCGGTTTTGAAACGGACAGTCATTGACAACTCGTAACACCCTTCTCTTGTCCCTGTCGGTTAGGATGTTTATACGACGTCTGTTCTTATTCCGTGTTATGTGGCTGGTAGAGGTAGACACGTTGAGCAGCCCGCATTGTTAAGTCAACAGCCCGGGAACATCATTCACGGTGTGGTTTCGGATAAGACAATAGCTCCACGTCGATCAGTCTTACTACACACATGCGCCACTCCACTTCCATAACTGACACTAGCGTCTCATTGCCTCTAGTCCAAGTCCTACACCGTCTGCAGTGCTTCGTAGCAACCAGTCTGCTCTCTTCAAGGGCTGACCAAACTTTCGTCCGGTGGGCTTAATCCGATTTAATTTCTCTCGTCACCTTCATTTCCTACCATAGTCACAGGCAGGGACGTCTTAAGCGATGTGGGGAATTCAATGACGGTGCCAAAAGGGCAGTTGCTACACGCCCTACAGATTTAGTTTACAATAACGCCACGTCACTTTTCTTGAAGTATAGACTTAAACAAAAATCTGTAGACAAGGTCCTTCTACGAAAAGGCATATACTGCCAGAATGAGATTTTCACTCTGCAGCGGAGTGTGCGCTGATATGAAACTTCCTGGCAGATTAAAACTGTGTGCCAGACCGAGACTGTCTGCCAGGAAGTTTCATATCGGCGCACACTCCGCTGCAGAGTGAAAATCTCATTCTGGAAACATCCCCAGTCTGTGGCTAAGCCATGTCACCGCAATATCCTTTCTTTCAGGAGTTCTAGTTCTGCAAGGTTCGCAGGAGAGCTTCTGTAAAGTTTGGAAGGTAGGAGACGAGGGACTGGCGGAAGTAGAGCTGTAAGGATAGGGCGTGAGTCGTGCTCGGGTAGTTCAGTTGGTAGAGCACTTGCCTGCAAAAGGCAAAGGGCCTGGCTTCGAGTCTCGGTCCAGCACACAGTTTTAATCTGCCAGGAAGTTCCAAGGATATACTGTATAAAAAAATACATTAAAGGTTGTGTAGTTTATTACAAATATGATTGAAAATATTTCGGGATGTAATCCATAACCTTATTTTTTATGGAGTCCTTTTGAAAAATTTTTTTCGCTTAACGACCGGTTACGAGTAAGTTTCAGGATTGAATTATGTTCGTTAAGCCAAATGCTTCGGTTAAACGTACAGAAAACAAGGGTGTTCCCATAGTATTCAAAAATAATCAGGGGAATTGCGATCTAATCACTGAGAAGCAGGTATGGATGTATTTTTTGATGGACAAGCTGATTTACTTAAGGAAACACCCCAAATAATTTACGGTTTAAAGAAGGGATGAAATTCCAAAAACTGGCGAGTTCTTCGGTGAGGGTCATGGGCTCTTTCTTTCTTTTCCTTTTTTAGTGAGTGAGGCCGTGTAAATTTTGAAATTAACTTTTTGAAAACGTGAGAAATGGTAGCAAACAACTTTGCAATAAATTTTAATTAATGATCTTTCCTTCACGAGGAACCACAGTCATATAGAATTTTTGGAAAGAAATTTCCACCATTTGACTGTTCATTGTCATGTTGAGGACTCCTGTTCATGATGAACAGACGTGATGAATGCAGGTCGCAGGAATATACTGGCTGTTAATTACGCCATACTGTATGTTAATGGTTTGTCACTGTGCACCGTGTCAATCATATTATGTATCTAGGATATCTACTCGTATCCTGAAACACGAAACCGGTCTTCAAGACCAGAAATATGTTTTTTTTTCTTTCTTCAACGATGACATGTCACAGACAGGTCAGACATATTTTAACACTTCAGCATACAAAATCGTTCAAATGTCTCTGATCAATATGGGATTTAACATCTGAGGTCATCAGTCCCATAGACTTACAACTACTTAAACCTAACTAACCTAAGGACATCACACACATCCATGCCCGAGCAGCATTCCAACCTGCGACCGTAGCAGCAGCGTGGTTCCGGACTTAAGCGCCTAGAACCGCTCCACTACAACGTCCGGCACTTCAGCATACACTTGATAATGCCTGCAAAGCCGAAATCATGATTGTGTAAAATAGATAAACAATAAACAGACAAATGGAGGAAATATCTCTTACAAAATTGTAGTTATTTGTTCTTCAATTCCAAAAATTCATTTAAAAATGAAACAATTGCTCGGGACAAAGGAACTGAGTCTAGAAATTTTGGAGGACCTGGGCTTGTGCCTCACTTGCCTCTACTGTAGGTACGCATTGTTGGCTACCCTGCGGGTCAAGCAGAGCGTGGCGTCAGCTTTAAATCTCGGCCACTGCGCACGCGCAGAGATGCCGCGCGCGGGGGCCGCCACCGAGGATTATGACTGAAGGCTGCGATACCTGGACGAGCCTCCCCTGCCCTCCAGGAATAGATGGCGCGGGGGTCGCCGGGTTATTATTAGAACGAGTGGCGGCGCGTGGGCGCGACGGCAGAAGGGGGGGGGGGGGGCGTCTGCATGAATGGGCGCGACGAGTGGCGCCCGTCATTCAGTATTTGTGTCGAGAATCGAGACGTGCTCACAGCGGGCCGCTCGCAACGCTGCGTTTAATTCCGAAATAAAATCACCTAGAGACATCCACGGGCGTTGCATCAAATGTGTACGGGGGTAGACATAATGTTTTAAATGTCACCTCCAATACATCACATTGGGACAATGAAATTTGGTAAAGGTTAAGTGCTTCTCTAGATAATCCTCCTTTAAAACCACACGTATTTTATTACGCAATTTTCATAGCCAAATGGAAGTGGACAGATGGCGTATAAAATTGACCAGTGTGGGGTTTAGTTTTGCAAAATAGTATTTAACTCCTTGAAAGTAATCAGGGTAATTGAGAAGGACTTTCTTAGTGACATGACAGAAAACAGAAATGTTTCAATAAAAGCTGCTGCTAGCTACATAAATCAGGTGTCAAAATGTCCATCTTTTCAACACCTAGCCATTCTGCGCATGTAAAGTTGCGATGGGCGTTCAATAAGTAATGCAACACTTTTTTCTTCGGCAAATTACGATTAGGAAAATGCAGAATTTGTTGTGAGACATCGAGGAATATTTTCGCTTCTGCCACTGGTAGTTTCATGGTGTTTCGACAGGTGGTGGCGCTACATCTAGCCTTTAACATGTCTTCTGTACCGGACGTGCGTTCCAAGCAGAGAGCTGCAGCAGAGTCTCTTTCTGGCAGAAAGACATTCATAGTCGCTTGCAGGATGTCTACGGAGACCTGGCAGTGAGCAAAAGCACGGTGAGAAGTTTTATGAGGAGCCAGTCATCAACGAAAAAAGGTCGCGCAAGCCGACTGATCTCCTGCTTGCCGACTTGCCGCACACAGCTGTGACTGCTGCAATGTTCGAACGTGCGGACACTCTCATTCGAGGTGATGATCTTCTCTATGAAAACACAAAGGCTCGCACAAGTTTGCGCACCCGAGAGGAGCTCAGAAAACTGAACTGGACTGTTCTTCCTCATCCACCCTACAGTCCGGCTCTCGTACACCCCGACTTCCACTTTTGTCCCAATGTAGGGTGCCCTCCGTGGGAAGCAGTACGTGGATGATGAGGATGTTATTCGTGCAGTAAGACGTTGGGTCCGACAACGTCCAGTAAAGTGGTACTGTACAGGTATACAGATCTTCCCTCTAACGTGGCGTAACGCCGTCGCATTGGACGGATATTGAGTTGGAAAACAAGATATGCACATTTCAGTTTCTCTAGCATACCTTGTAATTTCTAAATATTTCGTAAATTTACTCCTCGCCAGGGTAGCCGAGAGCGCTAACGCGGTGCTTCCTGGAATTTGGTAGGCGCGCTGGCCCTGGGTCGAATCCGCCCAGCAGATTATCGTCGGAGGGCCAGTGTGCTACCCAACCTGGATGTGGTTTTTAGGCGGTTTTCCACATCCCCATAGGTGAATACTGGGCTGGTCCCCGCGTTCCGCCTCTGTTACCCGACTCGCAGACATTTGCAACACGTTCGCACTATTCCATGGCTCACACAAGACACAGACAGTTGGGGTACACTAATTCCTTCCTGCGGGGTACGGGAGAGCGATAGGAAGGGCATCCGGCCATCCCTTAAACTTAATAATAATGGGGAGTAATGTTGTGCATTGGAATCCTGAGTGGACTCAACCTTTCTGTAAAAAAGTGTTGCATCACTTACTGAACGACCCTCATACGTTGGTGTGATAATTAACTGCCAAAAAGGCTTCGAACAAAGTACTAAATTTAGGACATTTCGAGAACAGAAGATGCTAAAAAGGCAAATGATGTGTCAAAAATTTCGTCTCTTCGAAGCGTAGCTGTTTTACGTAGAAAGCTGTATTGATGTGGTATTTGATTCTTAAAATGGCTACCTTTGAATCAGCTACTAAATTTAGGATATTTCAAGAACTCTAAAAGGTATCACGAAAAGAAACGTAATTCTCCATCATCTGCAAGGCAACATAATTTACAATCACGTAAATGTAGAGCAAATACGCAGCGCCAACAATGAATAATCGAGAAAATGTCTGTACTAGTAGGCAAATTGGCACCTTCTGTCTTCACAGCACCAGCACCGGCAGTAGGGTGTCCCTTCGTGTTGTGATCACAAGTCTTCTCAACCGAAATACACCGCCCAGGAGTTTCGTTGGCCGAAGCATGAGAAAGCTCGCTCGTCCCGTCAGGATATGGCTTGCAGCTCCTTCCTAGAGTTGCACCATGCTCGCAGAATAGCGAGTCACACCAGGTCTTACACTCTGACTAGTGACTGTCGTAGTGCGCACGAATAGGCTGATGAAAGAGCGCTCACGCCAAAGACGACGACTTTCACGTTACGTTTGTTTCTTTCTTTTTTTTAGAAAAAGATCTTAAAGAAACTTGTTTGCAGTTCACTCCTACATGTATTAGATTGGTGTCAAAGGTGTGGAAACGCCGTATGGTTTACACTACATAAAACATGTCTTGAACGTCATCGCCGCTTCACTTTTAAGAGACCCGCCAGAGTTGCCTTCGCTGAGCATCCTAACTCCACCAAAACTTCAGTGGAGTATGATGAAATTTTAGCCATATCTATTTCCCCTTGGGGACTCATTTATTAAGGAATCCTTGAAGATGCTCACGGTACAGATTCTGATTACCCGCGCTAACGGCAGACAATGGAATCCCGTCAATTCCACTACCTACTCTCAGTGAAGACCACAGAGTTCGCCTGATGCCACGGCGTGCGGCAACCCACCACACAGCTGAGCTCCGCACTTCCACCACTGCTGGCGCTATCCATGAGCAGTGTTGGCAATCCTCTTTACAACAGTAGTGTGAAAGTACGAGGGACATTTGTTTCACGATCCGATCGATCGCAAAATGTAAACCACAGTGAAAATACACATTTGTTTCACGATCCGATTGGTCGAAAAATGTAAACCACAGTAAAAATCGACATGTTTTATTTACAACATTCAGCTACATCTTCCAGCCACTTCTATGTGAACCCTAAAATTACTACTGGTTCACCAAAGGTTATTAATCTCAATCAATACACAAAATGTAGACTGGAAGTAGGTGCCAAGGAATAACTGGTGAAACTACACACAATTTTGAGTAACACTTTTTATTCAAATTTGGTGCAAGAGTTAACGATATTTTTTTTTAAAGAAAAACAACAATCATTTAACAAATAAGTCACAATTTACGACAGGAAAGCACTTTTAAATTATTAAATCATAAAAAATTTCACGCCAGTAAAAGGCAGGTACAGACAAGCAATTTAACATATACAACGCGACGCTGCATAATATTTCAAGCTCAGCTAAATTACATGTGAATTTCACTCCATTCATTAAATGGCGCAGAATCTAACTTGTCTGCAACATATAAAGACAATGCTGTTTACAAAATTTCTCAAAATAGAAAAACCAAAATGGCTGAGCCATGCACACGGGGGGACACTCACAGTTAATAACATTAACACTTCCAAAATATATAAAAAACAAATTTTACAAATTTCTGCCAGTTAACTTACGGCAAACACACACGCTCGTCAGACAGGACTGCGAACGTTTACAACATTCTCCTTTCAAGGCAACAATTTCTACCCGTAATGAAATGGCGAACTTTTGCATGGCAAGTAAAAACACTAATAACCAACTACCTGTATAAAGCACATAAGCTTTATACAGGTAAAAGCCTTAAAAGGTACTGAATAGGAAAAACACAGAACACTTTTTTCTGACTAGAAACAATATAAAAAATGCACTACGGCGTACGTTAACAACCTTGATTAATTATAGCTAAATATACATAAACACAAATTTACGTAAGTTACAACTTACAGATGAACAGGAATTCGTTATGTAATTGACTAGTTCTTACCATGAGGCAAAAGGAATTTTTCTTCTCTCTTAGAGTAGCTTTTACACGTGAATCTAGTAATACTAGCTACGGCAGGCGAGAGAATTGATCAGGCCTTAGTGCCTTGCGTTTTAAACAGTACAGTCATTGGTGCCTTAGACTTTCGCAGACATGGCAGAGGCTAACAGTCGAATAAACCCGTAGGTAAACTGGGAGGGGAAAGAAGCAATCCGAACCATAGATTTACTCTAGCTCCCCCCCCCCCCCCCCCCCCCCCCCTCCCTTCGTCCTCAGAAGGGGACAAGCGGACCATCCTTTCTAATATTACCACCTTCCCGCCGGTGGGCAGACGAGAATGAATGGCTGGAAACCCCCAAAATATACGGCTAGTATAAGTAACAATAATAAGTATATTGAATTCAATTAAACTTCATAAAATCTGTTAACAACCAATACTCAACATCTGGTGCGTTACCACTCCCAGGACTGATCCAACGCAGCACCTCCAAATGCTCTGCCGAGCCGCCCGCTGCCAGCTGTTTCAACGGACGCAGGAAGGCGCGCCGATTTGCAGAACTTCCTCACCGGTCGACAGCAAACAGCCGAGCTGCAGATTAGGTCTCTTGCGGACCCACGCTGAGGAACTGCTTTCACGACGAGCAGTTAACGCCCCATACCACGGAGCCGCTGCTCGCGTCGCTTACTCTGATGCCGCGGTCTGCGTGCTGTCCCTCTAGCACCGGCAGAGCAGTCGCTTCTTGATGCCCCGGCTGCCAATTCTCCACGAGAGCCCATACAGCCACTTCTTAAGCCCACGCGAACGGCCCACTTTTCCCCTTTCCCGCTAGAGGGAGACACCGAAGCCTTCAATTGCGACAAAGGCGCCACCGCCAGAAAACGGACGGCGACTGCTTCACGCTATGCGCTGCGGTGCGCTTTTCAAAGCTAACTTTACTACTATTCACTATGCACCATCGCCGCTCCAACTTACATTTGTCCTAGCGTTGTACCTACTTTGCAATACCGTCGTCATAGAAGACAACCACCTGTGTTTTCAGCGATTTCTATATGCTGGTGTGCAGCTTGCTGTCTGTGTGCTGTCTTCAGCCAAGTCCGGGTTGTATGGCAAGATGATCAAACAGTTCCCATCGAAAACGCTGAGGTAGCGTATTTTTTGAAGTTGTGGTGTGCGGTCGAGCATTATCATAAAAAAAGGACAATGCTTAATGAAAAAATTCCACTTCGCTTGTTCTGAATTGCCCTTCGTAGACGAGTTTCTCGAATCGCCTGATAAACTCGTTGCACACGGTGGTCTGTTGACACTCGCTTCCTTCCCTGACAGCCTGCATCACGAACGTCTGCACATCCTGCTTCCAAGTCCCTGTACTACTGCCGCATTTTGCTGTCGTGTGTGGAAGTTACGTTATGTGGGTTGCATGAAATCAGGCGGAACCCCTGAGCATGCACGCATTTGACACTGGGAGGGACGCTCTCTTGTTCTAGGCCTCTTTACGAGCTTACTGTGCACTCAGAACTGAAAAAGGCGATAAGACGAGATCATTGGGCTTACTAGAAGTACTGCGCAGCGTATCTGCGCTAGGTAACACCTGATTTCCACATTGATTTTAATGCCACGACTGATCAGATAATGGAAAAAAAATATCGTTTGTAATTATGCGGGTGTTTGTTGCGTTCGACGTAGAAAGAGACGGAGGACATTTTTCTGCGACGCTAGTGGTCTGCATATCTGTCTCACCCCAAACGCTCTATTATTGGACCTCAGTTGCACTTTCAGTCTCTTCCTAAAACAATTTCTATCCTCGCAAAGTTATCGCTGTCGCTCCAGAAGGTAAGGTACGCTGAAGGGGCTAATCCCCCTGAAATAAGAAATGATGCAACAGTGTGCTAGTTCCTCACAGAGTCAGCGCCGTTTTAGTTTCGTTGTGAGCCAGTATCTCTGTGTCGTCGGATGTGGTTGCAGAAAGGGTGCTTCCTGTTACATTTTTGGCAGAACAACAAACAGTAGAGGTAAGCGAATTATGATGGCTTATTGCCACAGTGTCTTGAAAGGGTAGTGTCTCGAAAGGAGGATATAAGATGAACATCAACAAAAGCAAAACGAGGATAATGGAATGTAGTCGAATTAAGTCGGATGATGCTGAGGGAATTAGACACTCAAAGTAGTAAAGGAGATTTGCTATTTGGGGAGTAAAATAACTGATGTTGGTCGAAGTAGAGAGGATATAAAATGTAGCCTGGCAATGGCAAGGAAAGCGTTTCTGAAGAAGAGAAATTTGTTAACATCGAGTATAATTTTAAGTGTCAGGAAGTGTTTTCTGAAAGTATTTGTATGGAGTGTAGCCATGTACGGAAGTGAAACATGGACGATAACTAGTTTGGATAAGAAGAGAATAGAAGCTTTCGAAATGTGGTGCTACAGAAGAATGCTGAAGGTTAGATGGGTAGATCATATAACTAATGAGGAGGTATTGAATAGAATTGGGGAGAAGAGGAGTTTGTGGCACAAACGTGACTAGAAGAAGGGATCGGTTGGTAGGACATGTTCTGAGGCATCAGGGGATCACCAATTTAGTACTGGACGGCAGCGTGGAGGGAAAATTCGTAGAGGGAGACCAAGAGATGAATACACTAATCAGATACAGAAGGATGTAGGTTGCAGTAGGTACTGGGCGATGAAGCAGCTTGCACAGGAAAGAGTAGCATCGACAGCTGCATCAAACCAGTCTCAGAACTGAAGACCACAACAACAACAACAAAATTGCCATCGTTAAAGAATACAACCTAATAATTTGAGGTATACCATGCACAATAACGTGAAATTTCAAACTTTTATTGTTGCTTGTATAAGAACACAGGTCAAGCAATGTGTGTATCGACAAATATTTCTGGCTTATTTCACAAAAGGTTTGATTTGCCGAGTCTTTCGAAATGTCTGCACATGGGGCTATTTCAACACGTACACGATTAGCTGTTTCCACTCATTCAAATTACTATTTTAATTGATGTTTTGTTGCGAAATTCTAGAGAATACGTTTTCTTGGTTTCTTTTCAGATGATCCGTACATACAAAATGAAAAAGCAAGTGCTTCATGGTCTGAGGAAGATATGAATAAGCAGTAAAAACTGTTATAGGCAGCTCCTCTGTATAAAGTGCCAGCAGTGTGCTATATGGTTTCTCGATGTGCATGTGGGTGGAAAAGGACGAGAAAGGTTTATTTGTGGTAAATGCTTCTGATTTTGACACAGAAATACACTGTGGCACCGGCCGTTGTAGCCGAGTGGTTCTAGGCGCTTCAGTCCGGCACCGCGCTGCTGCTACGGTCGCAGGTTCGAATCCTGCCTCGGGCATGGATGTGTGTGATGTCCTTAAGTTAGTTAGTTTTAAGTAGTTCTAAGTTTATGGGACTGATTACCTTAGATGTTAAGTCCCATAGTGCTTAGAGCCATTTGAACCATACACTGCGGCATAATAGCCTCTTGGTTGGGTGGAGTAGCCCCACCATTTTTATACAATGTGATTTCTGCCTTCTTCAGATGTTTGTTTAATATTTTGTTCCTGTAAAGGAAATTTAACCTTTTATATACTGGAATGTATTCACAATTAACATACCATAATTCTATCATAGTGACAGATTCCTTAAAAATTTTCATGTCATATTACATATGGTTTACAGCTGAAATGAGCGGAATAGCCCCGCTGTATCCTAATACATTCTATGTTTACTTTAAGGCCCCTCCCTCCCCCACAATGAACACTAAAGTCGCTACTTTTCTTTACTGTACCTAAACTAACGAGAAAATCAATGGGAGATCCACTCTGCTCATGGTGAAATGCTTGCTACAGAGATCAGTCACAGAAAGGCGCTTTTAGCTGCAGCGTCAAGTGCTTCATTACTCCTTCCCATTGCGCATCGCCCTAAAACCCACATTCTTACTTTCACACGACAACAGCGATGGTTCGGAACCGGAAGTTCAAAGAATCACGAAGTCTCTCCTCGAGAAGTGTAATAAATATAATGCACATTCGAGAACAGACAATTATTACGTATAAAGTAGAGCTGGTCAGCTGATGTGGTTAACTGGCGAATAAGTCGGACATTAAGGCAAGTACACTCTCTCGGTGGTCTGTCATAGAAGGTGAGGAAATACGGACTACAATAGAAGATGGCCTACCCACGTTGGAACAGTGTACCCTATTTCACATGACATGAGAAGTAGGTCGCTAAATTGTATATGGATTTTCGAAATTTTGTGCTTTATCTTACGTTATCATATTTGTAATCGTAAAAATAAAGATTTTTTCCGGATATGTGACAGTTATTGAAAGAATTAAAGACGAATTATCTGTAGCTTGTGTTGTCGGTCCGATGGCATAGCTGGAAGAACACTTAACCTCCACAATCATTTAAACGGTGCGCATAGTTTATTACATAAAAATTCAAATGGCTCTGAGCACTATGGGACTTAACATCTGAGGTCATCAGTTCCCTAGAACTTAGAACTACTTAAACCTAACTAACCTGGGGACATCACACACATCCATGCCCGAGGCAGGATTCGAACCTGCGACCGTAGCAGTCGCGCGGTTTCAGACTGAAGCGCCTAGAACCGCTCGGCCACACCGACAGGCTAGTTTATTACACATATATGCATTAATATGTGCGTATTTCAGCTATGTAACAATCTCGTATAAGCAGGAACAAATTATGTAGTAAAATGAATTTAACATAAAGTTTTCCTGGTGAGCTTGTGGTTAGTCGAATTACACTCTGAATGTTATAAGTCATTCAGCCATAACATGTTTAATCGAGATAGGAGGCACGAACTTCATTGTGCGTTGCTCTTCTGAAAGGTACCGGTGTGGATTAAGTACAGTAGAATCGAACGGTCTACAGGTGCACTACCCGTACATAGTCTCCAAAAGGTAGTACACGCGTGAACTGTTTCATCTACAGAATATGCTAGGAGTTACTAAAGGATCACAGCTTTTGTGTAGACAGCCGTATTGTGACTTATGTCAGAGTTCGTTTAACTTATGCATTTAACAAAATTTTTTGCGTTCAAGCAAAATTAATTTCTAAATGATTCTTAGGTCTGTAGTGTTTTTCATTAAAACTGAATTAGTTGACAAAGTATTAACTGTTTAGTAATAAATAAACAGAATCAGAATCCAGTTAAAACTTTTATTGTGCAACCAAAAACCGCTAGCTTCATTAGAAAAAAAAGGAATTAACAATTACAACTCGGAGTCAGTAAGGTCACGCTGACAATCGATGTATATGATGAGGGCATGCTGACTAGTCATCAAGGTGAAAGTAGATTATCAGCATGTTTCAGGTAGAAAAATGTCTATGAACTGAAGTAGATGCCTCACCCACTATGTAGGATTCCAGAAAGCGATGCTACACCGAGACCACAGAGGCATATACGCTGATGATCGAAAATAGTACGACCTTAGCCAAAAGCGAGATTGACTACCGCCTGATAGGGTTGACAGCAGGTGATAGGGTAACGAAAGTATGCGGGATGTTTCCGTAAAAGCGTACAAAAATGTAACAGGACATAGAGAACACTCCTCTCAACAATTTGAAGCAGGGGACCTAGGGTCGGAGAATCCAGCTTAAGGAGATGCGGAAGTAAACTTGTCTATCGCTTTGTCTAGCATTAGGGTTTTGCAGTTTATTTACAACTAACATCCGTACAAGAAACTTCCTGGCAGATTAAAACTGTGTGCCCGACCGAGACTCGAACTCGGGACCTTTGCCTTTCACGGGCAAGTGCTCTACCAACTGAGCTACCGAAGCACGACTCACGCCCGGTACTCACAGCTTTACTTCTGCCAGTACCTCGTCTCCTACCTTCCAAACTTTACAGAAGCTCTCCTGCGAACCTTGCAGAACTAGCACTCCTGATAGAAAGGATATTGCGGAGACATGGCTTAGCCCCAGCCTGGGGGAGGTTTCCAGAGTGAGGTTTTCACTCTGCAGCGGAGTGTGCGCTGATATGAAACTTCCTGGCATATTAAAACTGTGTGCCCGACCGAGACTCGAACTCGGGACGTTTGCCTTTCGCGGGCAAGTGCTCTACCATCTGAGCTACCGCAGCACGACTCACGCCCGGTACTCACAGCTTTACTTCTGCCAGTACCTCGTCTCCTACCTTCCAAACTTTACAGAAGCTCTCCTGCTCGCAGCCAGAAGTACTGCTGGCAGAAATAAAGCTGTGAGTACCGGGCGTGAGTCGTGCTTAGGTGGCTCAGTTGGTAGAGCACTTGCCCGTGAAAGGCAAAGATCCCGAGTTCGAGCCTTGGTTGGGCACACAGCCTCAATCTGCCAGGAAGTCTCATATCAGCGCACACTCCGCTGCAGAGTGAAAATCTCATTCTGGGAACATCCGTACAAGCTTACATGCACTGTGCTGGTTCTTTACTTGTGAATCATATATTTCCTGCAAGGAAAGGAGGAGGCCGAGCCTAATTACTAGGAAGTAATGATGCAGGTTTTGTTTACTTTACTTGGCCATAAAAAGATGGCTCTGTTATATTTGCGTTGTCCCGTGACAGAACGTGCTATGAATCAACGACAGACCCATTCATTACTCAGTGTTATTCAGAGACGTACAGTACAATATAACACGATGCAGCAACACAGGTACAGTTTCGCAGCACTCACTGACCTGCACTTGTGTATGAGGATGTACGTTGCAATGCTCTCGCTGCTGAAAGGCTGTAAAGGGAACGATTTCCTAACAGGCATCATCTGTCACGACTAGTGTTTATTACTGTCGATCGACGAATCAGGGAGACGTGCTGAGTCTCCACGAACAATAATTACACCCGTATTACCCACAACGAGTCAATGCAATGCTTGTGACTGACTTTGCACGAAGGGTCGCGTTGTGTCAGCGGTTGCTCCAGATCGTGCTGTTTATGGACGAGGCCTCATTTGATCGTGATGGTATTTCTGATACCGGGAATAGCCATGTGTCCAATGAGGAAAACCCTCACGCTGTAGTAGTCAGTCAGCCATCATGTACGTTTTGCTGTGAATATCTGGACCGGCATTGTGGACGACGTTCTCATTGGGCCATATATTCTGCCTGGCCGTCTGAATGACCACCTGTACTTGAGGTTCGTGCAACGAGCTCTACCTGAGTTGTTGGAGAACGTATCCTTGGCTCTTCGTGAGAGGATGTGGATACAACATGTCGGTGCACCGCCTCACTTCAGTGTGGATGTCCGCAACCATCTCAGTGTTGTACTTCCTGGTCGCTGGATTGGAAGGGAGTGCCTTCGAGATCACCTGACCTGAATCTCCTTGATTATTTCCTATGGGGATATTTAAAGACAATTGTGTATGAGACCCCTGTCGATACGGAGATGAAATTAGTTGCCAGAATTGTAGCTGCCTGTAATCATCATCATCATCATCTTGGACAGTTTCCAGCCACTGGCTGGGTCTGTCGGGAACACAAGCCTCTCCATCGTGTTCTGTCTTTCCACCATTCCCCCTCTTCCACCTTCGTCCAGTTCTCTCCTCTTCTCGTCACACATTCCTTCACTCCCTTCACCCATCTATCTCTTGGTCTTCCCCTGGGCCTCTTCCCCTCCAGTTGCAGATCAAACATCCTCTTTGCAATTCTTCCCTCATCCATTCTCTTCATGTGTCCATACCACTGCAGTCTTGATTTTTCTATCCTGTCCTGTACTGGTTCCTCCTTCAGTCTTTCCCTCACATACACATTTCGCAATCTGTCTCGTCTTGTTACACTCAACCTGCTCCTCTGGAACTTCATTTCACTATCTTGTATTCTAACGGGGCTCTGGTGAAGCTGCGATAGGCCTAGCAAGCCAGTCGTGGATAAATCAACTGCTTTCAAAAAGGGAACATGCCTCGGAGCTGCCTGTAATATGATTCGAAAAACATCAGACATATTTGTCAGGCGATGTTATGCTTGCATTGGTGTTCATGGCCATCAGTTTCAGCATATTTTGTAAGATACAGTGCAAATGGTACATCCATTGTGTCACTGATGGTATTTGCAAAGAACTGTATGAAATGTAAACAAAACAAGTACGCATTAATGTGACTTTATTTCTGTTATCTCCTTAAGCCGGCTCCTACGACCCCAGAATATTATCAAGTAGGTCAGAAGTCACGGGCTAGTAGACATCCTTGGATATCAGAATAGATTTTGAATCTAATTGCTGAAAAGAGAAAATATAAAAATGCAGCAGGTGAAAAGGAATACAAACGCCTCAAAAATGAGATCGACAGAAAGTGCAAAATGGCTAAGCAGGGTTGGCTAGAGGACAAATGTAAGGATGTGGAGGCATATATCACTAAGATTAAGAAGGATACTGCCTACATAAAAATTAAAGAGACCTTTGGAGAAAAGAGAACCACTTCCATGAATATCAAGAGCTCAGATGGAAAACCAGTTCTAAGGGAATTCAGAAAGGTGAAAGGAGTGCTAGGGGGTCTATACAACGGCGATGAACTTGAAGGCAATATTATGGAAATGGAAGAGGATGTAGATGAAGATGAAATGGGAGATAAGATACTTCGTGAAGAGTTTGAGAGAGCACTGAAAGGCCTAAGTCAAACCAAGGCCCTGGGAGTAGACAGCATTCCATTAGAACTACTGATAGCCTCGGGAGAGCCAGTAATGACAAGACTCTACCATCTAATGAGCAAGATATATGAGCAATGCGAAATACTGACTTCAAGAAGAATATAATAATTCCAAACCCAAAGAAAGCAGCAGTTGAAAGGTGTGAAAATTACCGAACTATCAGTTTAATAAGTCACAGCTGCAAAATACGAGGGCTATCCACAAAGTACATTACGTTTTGGAATTAAAAATAAATAAACTATTGGATTTTTTATTATATACAGATGAAAGCCACACTTAAATACTATTTTTCTACATAGTTGCCATTTAAATTAAGGCACTTATCGTAGCGATGGACGAGTTTGGAAATTCCTTCGTCGTAAAATTCGGCCGCCTGCGCCTTCAACCACGTAATAACTGTCTTTTGGGACAGAAAAGGTGTGATTTTTGTGGATTTCCTGGAAAGAGGCACCACAATAAACTCTCAAAGGCATTGCCAAACTCTTCACAACCTGAGAAGAGCAATACAAAACAAGCGCACGGGAAAGTTGGGCTCAAAGATCTTGCTGATTCACGACAACGCCCGGGCCCACACGGCAAATGCCACTCGTGAAGTTCTCGAATCTTTTACGTGGGAGTTGTTTCCTCATCCGCCGTACAGTCCCGACCTGACACCGAGCGACTTCCACTTATTCCCAGCAATGAAGAAGTGGTTGGCTATGCAGCGTTTTGATGACGACGCACAGCTTCAAGAAGACGTAGCCACGTGGTTGAAGGCGCAGGCGGCCGAATTTCACGACGAAGAAATTTCCATGCTCATCCATCGCTACGAGAAGTGCCTTAATTTAAATGGCAACTATGTAGAAAAGTAGTATTTAAGTGTGGCTTTCATCTGTATATAATAAAAAAAATTTCCAATACTTTATTTATTTTTAATTCCAAAACATAATGTACTTTGTGGATAGCCCTCGTACTAACACGAATTCTTTACAGACGAATGGAGAAACTGGTAGAAGCCGACCTCGGGAAGATCAGTTCGGATTCCGTAGAAATGTGGAACACGTGAGGCAGTACTGACCCTACGACGTAGCGTTCCAAACAATTGGAAAAGGGCACAGGTCATCCCCGTTTGCAAGAAGGGACGTCGAAAAGATGTGCAGAACTATAGACCTACATCCATAATGTCTATCAGTTGTAGAATTTTGGAACACGTATTATGTTCGAGTATAATGACTTTTCTGGAGACTAGAAATCTACTCTGTAGGAATCAGCATGGGTTTCGAAAAAGACTATCGTGTGAAACCCAACTCGCGCTATTTGTCCACGAGACTCCGAGGGTTCCCAGGTAGATGCCGTGTTTCTTGACTTCCGCAAGGCGTTCGATACAGTTCCCCACAGTCGTTTAATGGACAAAGTAAGAGCATATGGACTATCAGACCAATTGTGTGATTGGATTAAAGAGTTCCTAGGTAACAGAACGCATCATGTCATTCTCAGTGGAGGGAAGTCTTCCTAAGTAAGAGTGACTTCAGGTGTGCCGCAGGGGAGTGCTTAGGGCCGTTGCTATTCACAATATACATAAATGACCTTGTGGATGACATCGGAAGTTCACTGAGGCTTTTTGCGGATGATGCTGTGGTATATCGAGAGGTTGTAACAATGGGAAATTGTACTAAAATGCAGGAGGATCTGGAACGAATTGACGCGTGGTGCAGGGAATGGCAATTGAATCTGAATGTAGACAAGTGTAATGTGCTACAAACACACAGAAAGAAAGATCCTTTATCATTTAGCTACAATATGGCAGGTCAGCAACTGGAAGCAGTTAATTCCATAAATTATCTGGAAGTGGGCATTAGGAGTGATTTAAAATGGAATGACCATATAAATTAATGGTCAGTAATGCTGGTGCCAGACTGTGATTCATTGGAAGAATTCTAAGGAAGTGCAGCCAGAAAACAAAGGAAGTAGGTTACAGTACACTTGTTCGACCACTGCTTGAGTACTGCTCACCGGTGTGAGATCCGTACCATATAGGTTTAATAGAAGAGATAGAGAAGATCCAACAGAGAGAAGCGCGCTTTGTTACAGGATCATTTAGTAATCACGAAAGCGTTACGGGGATGATAGATAAACCCCATTGGAAGACTCTGCAAGAGAGACGCTCAGTAGCTCCGTATAGGCTTTTGTTGAATTTTCGAGAACATACCTTCACCGAGGAGTCAAGCAGTATATTGCTCCCTCCTACGTATATCTCGTGAAGGGACCATGAGGATAAAATCAGAGAGATTAGAGCCCACAGAGAGGCATAGCGACAATCTTTCTTTCCACGAACAATACGAGACTGGAATAGAAAGGAGAACCGATAGAGGTACTAAAGGTACCCTCTGCCACACACCGTCAGGTGGCTTGCGGAGTATGGATGTAGATGTAGATATGTAACTAACAAAGGTGTTGTATCCTCTCCTGAGTCAAGCTGATCCACAGCTGTCGTACTTCGTCCTCAATATTCTGGACACTGACACCAGGACGGTGTTGGCTTCCTAGCTGATCCCACAGGTGTTTTGGGATAGATATGTGGAATAATGGTGTCAGTGGGAACACCTCAACATCATGCAGACACTTCATTAAGGTACGTACCATTTCAGGATGGGCATTGTCCTCTTGAAAAATGTGACCACGATATCATTGCGTCAGAGGTAACATAGGAGGGTGCATGATGTCCGTATCATACAGATGTACCGTCAGAGTTCCCTTCTTCCCTACTAGCCTTGACTTGAAACTATACCCCATGGCTCCCCACAACATGACATCACGTGTAACAGCGCTGTGCCTCCCCAAAACATTGGGAGAATGGAACCTGTCCCCAGGTCGCCGACATACTCGCCGATGATGGGCATCCCGGTCTGCGGAGAACCGCGATTCGTTGGTGAACGCAATGCACTGCCATTTATCAGCGGCCTATGCTTGCCAGTAAAGGTAAAACTCCAAACGCAGGCATTAGTGTTGTGGCGTTAACGGCAGCCTAGGCATGGGATGGGAATATCATAGTACAGTTGCTGGTAGTCGCCGAATGATGGCGTGCGATGACACAGGGAGTTCATTACCAATTCTCGGACAGAAAATGGAGATGTGAAGAGGTTATGATGTACCTGGTTCACAAAAGGGCAATCTAACCTTGCGGTGGCCAGACGTGGTCGATCGAAATTTGATGACAGGCATGCTTGCCCACACGTTCCCACACAGTCTAGCACCGGGCCCCTGCCACTGTCACTACCACTATCACAGCCGATTTGCCTATAAATATGAATATTATGGATTATACGCTTGTCTTGGCAGCCAAAGATATTTTTTTCTTTAATTTTCAACTTCTCATGACACGTTTCGGGGTAACATTGATACACAGTATCTTGCCAGTTATGATCGTACACCTACCTAATATTGTGTAGCCCCTCTCCCCCCCCCCCCTCCCCACCCCCCCCCCCCCCCCAGCACGCAGAAATGCTGCAACATGACGTGGATGGACTCGACTAATGTCTGAAGTAGTGTTGGAGCTAACTGATACAGTGAGTCCTCTCAGGCTGTCCATAAATCCGCAAGAGTACGAGGGGGTGGAGATCTCTTCTGAACAGCACAGCAAGTTGCAGTGCATCCCAAACATGCTCAACAATGTCCATGTCTGGGGAGTTGTGTGCCCAGCGGAACTGTTTAAACTCAGAAGAGAGTTCCTGGAGCCACTCTGTAGAAATTGTGGACATGTGGGGGTGTCGCATTGCCCTGATGGAATTGCCCAAGTCTGTCGAAATGCACAATGGTTATGAATGGATGCAGCTGATCAGACAGGATGCTTACGTACGTGTCATGTGTCAGAGTCGTATCTAGAAGTATGAGAGTCCCATATCACTCCAACTGCACACGCCCCATTCCATTACAGAATTTCCATCAGCTTGAATAGTCCCATGGATTCGTGGGGTTGTCTCCATACCCGGTCACGTCCACCCACTCGATACAATTTGAAACGAGACTCGTCCGACCAGGCACCATACCAGTATTTCCAGTCATCAGTGGTCCAATGTAGGTGTTGACAGGCCCAGGCGAGGCGTATAGCTTTGCATTGTGCAGTCATCAAAGATACACGAGTGGGCCTTCGGATCTGAAAGCTCACATCGACAACGTTTCGTTGAATGATTCATACGCTGACACATGTTGATGGCTCAGCATTGAAATCTGCAGCAATTTGCGGAAGGGTTGCACTTCTGTCACGTTGAACGATTCTCTTCTGTCGTCGTTGGTCCCGTTGTTGCAGGGTCTTTTTCCGGCCGCAGCGATGTCGGAGATTTGATGTTTTTTCGGATTTTTGATATTCATGGTACACTCGTTAAATGGTGGTACAGGAAAATCCCCACTTCATTGCTACCTCGGAGATGCTGTGTCCCATCGCTCGTGCGCCGACTATAACACCACATTCAAACTCACTTAAATCTTAATAACCACCCATTGTAGCAGCAGTAACCGATCTAACAATTTCGCGAGACATTTGTTGTCTTATATAATCGTGCCGACCACAGCACCGTATTCTGCCCGTTTATATATCTCTGTATTTGCATACGTATACATACACCAGTTTCCTTGGGCCTTCAGTGTAAGTGACAAGATAAGGTGTGTCGATGTCAAAGGCATGAAGATTGGGTAGCCCGAAACGGGTGTTGGGAAGTTAAAAATAAAGAAACCTTCTGGGGACCAAGACAAATATACAAACCTTAGTGCCAACAATGGTGGCCAGTACCGTCAGAGACTTCCTGTCTAAGATTATGAATCTGGATGCGATCACAATGGTACCCCTTTCAGATACTGTCAGATGCTGATTACGCTGTCTCACGTGATTACATAGCATATCCGTGTCTTACACAGTGTTGTCTCAACGTTTGACGCTGTCCCCGCTCCTTACACACCCTAACCGCCCGGTAAGAACAATAAAATGAACAACACTAATGTCCGCTGGTGGCGCTTCTACCTTTCACAGACAGCTACAACTCCTATCGTTTAGATCCCGCCACACCAAGTTACATTGACATCTGACCAAATCGTCTGCGTGGTTCACTTTTTGTTTAGGCAGCGTAATTTAACAGATTGCCTTTTTGTGTCACTGAAGGTCGCGCGTCTTTTGAGCTTGGTCACAGACTATGTTTCATTTACTGTGGCCAACCATATTTTAGTTACTGTTGAGTCGTATGAGGAGAGTCGATATGTAGATCTGAGAGTAAGGATTCGAGTAGTGGGGGCTGGAGGAGCGGTTATCCAAACAATTTTATTTATTTTATGGAATTATTTCAGTATTTACATTTTGCTCTCCACTGTGAAAAGTTGGAATCCCAGTATGCAAGCTAATTGGCTTCAAACTTTTCAAGCAGCTCCTCTTTTCATATTTAGCGCTCAGTCTTTACCTCCCGATGCACTTCACAGAGCTTTTGTTGCCGCAGGTGCGGTCGGGAAAGAACTCCTTCTCCTCAACGTGGAATAATTAGCCAACACAAAAGCCGTTAGCACGACGGGCGGGCGCTTCAAGAACTTGAAGCTGTTGAGGTACCAAGCTTTCCTCGCCGTTCAGAGTCACTGACCGTGACTCTACCACTACGCAGTTTATTGAAGCTTATTCGCTGGCACGAGGAAAGAACTCTGTGTTTAATGTGTGAAAAAGTCATTTTATAGTTAAATACAACGTGTATTCTTTTTCAAGTAATGCAGACAGCCGTTTAAGGTTTGATCGTAATTCCAAGTTTCTTTCACACGCTCTTCCTAAAAGCTGTTACCCATTTCCCATTCCATAAGTGATTACAGGTTTAGTGGTATTCGTGGCCTATTTAATTGGGATTTATTGCCAAATAGTTGATCACAAAATCGATACGACGACCAATCGGCTGTATCAACATACGTACTTATTGTTAGAAGAGGAGAGCATTCCAGGTAACACAAGCTAAGGATACTGGCCAAAAATTGTGTCCAAGAGGCGAACACATCTCACGATGACGTCCATTTTTTTTACTTAAATTATTAATGTAACTATCACCAGTAGGGACGTAGAGCTGTAGAGGGAGGAATAGGTAGTAACTTAACGTAAAATTAGATTAGATTTACTTTCATTCCTAAATTGAGGAGAACTCCGTGTCACAGGAAGTGAAAATATTGTCCTAGCAAGGAAACAAGCATCTTTTGGAAGATTCCGGGTCCACACCTATACTCTGCAAGACACTTTACCTCCTGGATAGAGGGTGCCCGATTCGTGGACAGGAGACAAGTTCCATAGCCGCATGTGGTGTCTGATGTAATCGAACCTTGCCGCAGTCCAACAGTCTGTAGATCGTGGTCTAGTGCCTAGCGTTGCTTTCTCTGGATGACAGGGAATTTTCTCCACCCGGGGACTGGATATTTGAGTTGTTCTGACCATTTCATTATCATTCGGAAAAGAGGTGAGACTGGACTGTGTAAAGATTGAGATTCTTCCAGTCCATATGTGGCATAACAGCAATCCCGTGCTTAGCAGTGTTGGTTAAAAACAGTCTGGGTTGCAATTTTACTTTTTTATTTTTCAACGACGCGTTTCGCCTTATTTAGGCATCTTCAGGTTATGTTTTCTAGATGGACGCATGCTTACTACCTGAGCCCCATCTTGCTGTTATTCGCTCCTGTGAAGGGGAACGCATTATGCAGATCTTGGTGCCTCTCGCGTCCATCTAGAAAAGATAACCTGAAGATGCCTAAATAAGTCGAAACGCGTCGTTGAAAAATAAAAAAAAACTAAAACTAAAATTGCAACCAAGACTGTTTTTAATCAATAAAGATTGAGAATTTGTATGTGCGCTGATAACCACGCAGTTGAGAGTCCCACATACCAAATATTATCACCATCATCATCACGCAACCCAACAGAGACCTATTCCCATACTTGTAGTGTCCAACGAGCATGTTTGCACATTCGACGACTGCCGGTCAGACGTACCCGTAGATAATGTACCCTAGAAAAATATGGAAACTCGTTCAAATAGCTTCAATTACCCAATAAGGAAGTGCAAAAATGTAAAATCAGTATTATAAAATAATGACAAAGAAGAAAAAAATCCTGAGATCACCTTGACCACTGTAGCACTGGTATTATGTAACCAAGTTGCAACTCTTCATCACAACGAAATTTTATGAAGAGTTACGTTAGTGTTTATTTGCATAAGAAACGAAGTGAAATACAGTTTTTAAAAAATTATATAAAAAATTATGAGAAGAATATAAATCAGTGTTACGCAGTACTGGCAACAACTGTACTCCCATGTGTTGCCGCTATTGTGATTACTTTCAGAATCTGTTACCAATACACAATTGGAGCCAATTTGTACACCACGTCTTGCGTTACACTCAGTCAACTGTGCTTCTTTTATTATGAGCATGACAGGAAATATCTTTTTCCAAATGCTATTTTATTAGGATTAACTGTATATTGAGTTTTTGTAGATGCTGTTTTATGTAACTATCCGTTAGGTGACACGATACTTTATCCAAAAACTCTCTTTTGAAAAAAAGAATACAGTATATTGTTTCCTGCAGAATAAACAGAATGACATCAACAGTTGATGTAACGAGCACGAGTCACAAATTGGGAAAAAAGTTTTTGGATGCACATATTAATGAGAACGTGAAGTGGAATAAACGTATTACGGAGATTCTCAAACAATCGGGTTCAACAAGTTTTCCTTTTCATATAAATGCTAATTTTTGAAACAAAAAATGCGACCATATTAACATGTGTTGCATATTTCCACTCAATGTCTTACGGAATAATTTTCTGGGGTAACCCATAACTCAGAAAGAAAGTATCGACCACCCAAAAGCGGATTACTATCACTGTTTCTAGCGTGTTATTTAAATCACTAGAAACAGTGATAGTAATCCGCCAAGCTTGTATTTTCACCTGAAACTTCAACATTATAAAGCGGTGAAAACTGAAACTTTGTTGGATACATAACATGAAATATCGAAAGTAGGTACTATGAACAACGTCGAAGAACTGGAAATTTATATTCATACAAGGAAATATCAACACTTAATTCTAAACGAATACACAGATTTTAAACGTAAATACTATGTAGAAAACTATATTAACGTAACAGAACACGAAAAGTTATAGTCAAGAGGTAAACAAAACTTACACGGAGCATAGATAAAATATAAAGGAAAATAAGAACAACGATACGTAACAGCATCTCTGGTAAGCTATATACACTTTCTAAACATATCGCACTATAACAAAGAACTGTAAAAACTGAACTGCCAAAATATGTGGCAAATACGTATTTTTACGTTTCGATAACTACAAGAACTATTGTACCTATCAAGACATGACAGAAAACTTCCAACTAGACATGAGAACCAGCGCAAATGTAAACGTAAAATAGCTACAATGTATGAACACACAATCTTACTAACGTTATTTCGCAGGTCATTTGGTAATGGCAATAAACCGAAACAGGCCAGTCGTGTGAAATGTAAAAAACATATTACCTTATTGCAGCTGGTTTGGAGCATTAATCTCCATAAATGAGTGACTCCATCTGGATACAGAGTACCTGGAGAAACTTATGGACTCTATTTGCGTGGAACTGAGGCCATTTTCAAGGCTACGTGGCACAGTGTGTGGGTCGCTGTGTTTTTATGCTCTGTGCTTATGTTCTCACTTTTTTGAACTGAAACTAGAGATAGCAACGTGAATATTAGATACTGCAGCACCTGGTAATCGAATTTCAGATAGCCGTTATCATTTATGAAACAGAGCTGTGTATGTTTGCTCTTTTCTTTTCAGCTTCGGACTACATGCACGTAATAATCCCGAAACAAGCCCTGAATAAAATTTCGTCTTCTGTACAAAGACCTACGGAAACAGATAATAACGCTACCTGACTGCACCGTTTTTAACCCTGCAAATACCAACGCAGTTTTCGTAATGCTCACTGCCAATGGGGGAGGAGGGGGGGAGCAGGTACTTAATGTCCAGCCTCAAAAAAAAATCTGAAAAAGCTAAATTTGTTAATTGTTGTTGACTTATGTGGAGAACATACTTTTAAAGAGGGTGTCATGTGTTAGTAGGCTCCACAACATTAAAATATCTGCTTCAACATTCTTAGAAACATCAACACATTTTCGGTAATGTATACTACCAAGGTGGGAGGGTACTACGTGGACTCCCTAAAAAATAAATAACTAAATAAAAAATGCAAATTTCCTTAATTGTTGATGACTTTTACTCACAATATATTTATTAAACGTTCATTGGGGAAAGTGACATACGCTACTGAGCGTTACATCTTCAGGTTAAGTGTAACTGAAAAATTTGAAACACTTAGTGATCAGGAAGAAGAATACGTCAGAATAAATATTTTCAACATAGAATGTAACTGAGTAGATTACAATATTTTCAAAACGTGGGCACAAACTACCCCTCCCCACCCTCCCTTGGTATTGTTTAGAATAAAGAAATAGAATAAGGGAAAGAACAAAAGCAGCTTACTTTGCACTAAGTAACAATAATGGGCATAAGCAGACACTTGACTGACTTCCACGAATACAAAAGCATTGATAACCACATGAACTGACTTCAATGAACAATAATAGGCAAGATCCTCGCAATGGGCATCCTTGGCCTAGTCTGTTGGTACAATCCTTCCGTTTAAAAATCTGAAATTCAAAGACACAAAACAATCACGTCGCATATAAAGTGATGAACTGCCAGCGCCATCTGCGACTCCAATTGATGACTTACCTTGTAGCCTGCAAAAACATGCAAAAAATTGGACGAAGCGTACTACCCAATGCAGTGTTGAAATGTATATGCCGACTGCAGTAATAGGACAGGAAAACTGGTCCCTTCACTGAGAGCAGGAAGTCCTCAATATTACATCACCGACTGCAAAGTGCGACTCAAAGACACAAGAACTTTAAAGTAGTGCAAAAGGATCAAGAATAAACCTTAGCCTATTTGAACAAGAAAACATGAAACTGAATTTATAGCGTATGTATGGCCACCATGAATCACGCAACATGTGAAACATGTGGTTCTGTGAAACACTACAATTGAAATGCACAAACAAAAAGAATTAATATGCATCAAGAAGCATTTAAATAATCTTAGTAAACCGGCATGTGATAAATTCAAATGCCCTAATATTCGGATGGACTAACGTAAACCGATTCTGTACCACGCTTGGAAAGCTACCCATCTCACCAAACACTGAACGTATTGTGCTTGAAAAAATTCTGAAAACGCTCTAAATACCACTACCCCGAATCTTGCAGTACGAACCAGCTGGTAGGCACACATTCATGTCACGAAATGTAAGAGTGAACAACACACTGTGTATTCAGTTCTACAAAAATCTTAATCAACCATAACAGCGTCATACCACACCAGCCCATTGCGAACGCAAGCGTCCATCTACAATCTAAACCAGAAAGCGCCAAATAGTCAACTGCGACCTATAGTAGCTCGGGAGGACAGTTTCGTTTAGATCATGGTAACGCTCAGGTTTGTTAATCTGGATTCTTCCACTGAGTTTAGACCATTCTCAGAGCGACTATATGTTTCTATCGCGTAATTGCCATTGTGAGCCAAGACTACTACATTGTCAGCCTCAAAGGCCCTGTAGATTTTCGGTAGATCTCTGTAATGCACTCAGATTGGCTAACTTGGATTGCTCCGCTGAGCTCATGCACTGCTCGCCTCATAACTGATTGTATACGAGTAAGGTTGTGCACGTTAGTTCTTTCGAGCGTACATCGGAAATTTGATAATGTGGACAGTCTGATTTAAACTTCGTTCTAATGATGGTACATTCAAGGAAAAAAGCCAAAAGCTTATCATTTTCATTCTGTATGGGAAACCGATTACTTCTTTATCCAGGTAAAACACAAACGTATATGTTTACTTTCCTATGCATGTATTATCAATTGGAGAGAAAGAGAACGTTGATCGTCACTTCAAACCCGTTCACTTAGGGACTGAAAAGGATTTCCCACTGGATTCTGCTGCAAGGAAAGAGGAGGTAAGGCAGCTGAAACGCAAACTTAATGCTCAACAATTAACTTTTTAGAAACCTTTAGGTAAGAATAAAGCAGCACATGAGGCGCCATTCCGAGTTTCAAAAATTATTGCACAAAAAAAGAAACCAGACGAAGACGGTGAATTAATCATAACTGTGTTTGTGGAACCTACACATTCACTATTCGATAGTTTGAAAAATAAGTTTTGATTAACGTTCATTTCATAAGAGGTACGTCCACAATGTAAGTTCCGTTTGGTTATATAAAACAAACGTGGACAGATACAGAAAAAATATTTATTGTACAAAAATATACAACTGTTAAGCTACTTTTTTACATAGCTTCCGAAATTTTGTAGGCACTTGTCATAGCGTGGCACAAGTTTTTGTATACCTTCTTCATAGAAGTTTGCCGCCTGTATATTCAACAATGTGGCAACATGTTCTTTCAGCTCGTCATGATCGTTGAAGTATGGACCACCACGGACAGATTTTAGTTGTAAGAAAAGATGAAAGACGCTAGGAGCGAGGTCCGGGCTGTACGGAGCGTGATCAAACGCGTCCCAGTGAAATTCCTGTAAGAGCTGTTTGGTCACATTCGCCGTGTTAGGTCGGGCGTTATCGTAGAAAAAAACCAACACCTTTTGGCAGTAATCCTGGGCGACTGTTCTGTATTGCACGGCGCAATTTCTTAATGGTCTCGCAGTAACCACGTGCATTGATTGTTTGGTCTCGAGGTAAGAAATCAATCAGCAAAATGCCTTTTCTGTCCCAAAACACGCTGCACATGACTTTTCTAGGTGTCAAGATTTGCTTGGGTTTAACCTTCGTTGGGGATGAAGTGTGCCTCCATTCCACTGATTGCCATTTTGTTTCAGGGGTGTCGTACGATACCCAAGTTTCATCCCCCGTGACTATCCGAGAAAGAAAACCATCGCCTTCTTCATCATAGCGTCTCAAAAATGGAAGTGCACTGCCCATCCCTTGTTTTTTGTGTTGTTCAGTAAGAATTTTGGGTACCCAACGTGAGCAAAGTTTTCGAAATTTCAGTTTTTCAGTAACAATTTCATGAATTAGTGATCGTGAGATTTACAGAACTTCCATAGCAAGGGCACTAAGTGTAAACTTACGGTTGTGCTTAATCTTCTCTTCAATAGTGCGAACCAGTTCATCAGTAACCACAGACGGGCGTCCATTCGTTCTTCATCGTACACTTGATCACGTCCTTCATCGAACAGTCTGACCCATCTTCTAACCATTGAATCACTCATAGCATTTTGTCCGTAAACCTCGCAGATTTACCGATGAATTTCCTTTGGTTTAACTTTCTTTACATTTAGAAAACGAATCACAGATCTGATTTCACACGCGGTGGCATTTTCAATTATGACTGACATTATAAAGAAGCACTACAAAGCACACGTCGGCAGCAGCGCTTTGAAAATAGCGTACATGTCTTCTCCTTGAGTCAGAGTAACTGCCGGGCATGCTCGGAACTCCGATTGTAGCGCTGCCGCAGATAGAAACAGAAACGGAACTTACTTTGTGGACGATCCTCGTATTTACTAGAAATGTGACGTCACAGGACATAAATAAAATATTTTTTATAAAAGTTCTTATTTCTGTCCTGATTTCTTTTGTTAGCTAATAGTAGGATTTAAAAAAGGTGCAGTTGCTCAGAAGCTTCATAAGTTTGTCGACCGCATTCTAGGCTCTTCTTGGTGCATTCAAACTAAACGTTCCCAGAGAACGACACGACGCCGCCGCTTCTCATTGGGCGTCGTAACCCTCCCGCCGAAGTGTGTCCTCATAAGCTGTTATTTATTGTGTCAAAGGGAATGATGCTTTCAGACATGGATTTCTTGGTACAGAATATATTTTTGCAGAGAGTAGGCGACTTAGAATACGCGAAAGTAAATCAGTACTGAATGTTGTAGTTATGGTAGACATCTTTCAACTGTAATCAATACGGTTGCTAGATGTTCAATAGGTATTTCATGCAAAACGGACTTTCTGTCAGTTTCTGCGGACTGTTACATCCTAAGAAACGTCTCGAGCGTGTAACGGTATTGCCAGGGCCACTTACAAACAAGTGAACGTTTTACGGTGTACCCCGACCCTCTTGGCAACAAAAAAAAAGCTCATTTAGCGTTACGAACGCCCCCTGCCATTTTAAGTGCTGCAACTCAGCGCAATAGCCCCACTTTTGTCCCATCCTCAGAAAAAGTAGCAAATTACTCGATACAATACTTCGTATAGCAAAGCAGAGCTCGCTGCACTGTTGCTAGCTTTCAACTGCGAAGCGCAAACGGCTACTGGCATTGTCGAAGGTAACGTGACTGAAAACAGTACTAATCCACAGAGCTTCTGCGGCGTTACCATAGAGACGTACATCAAATCGCGTTACGTGATTGGTTGTGGTAGATGTGCGAAGCAGCCGGGCTAACAAGCCCCGTTCAACAGTCAGGAGTCGTATTTCGTCGTACGGACTGTATTTAGACGACTTCGTCTCGTCGTAAGACGACCGAACGATGTCGGACATCGTCTGAATGGAACTAGACGAGTTGCAGCCAGACATGCCGTAGCCAACAAACCAGGTAACATCCTCTACAGCGGCGCGCATTTCTCTCCAGCCCTTTCAGTGATAGTCCACTTGCTCTCTGCTTAGAACCAGGTACACCCTGAGTGAGTTCATGTTACTTCGAATTCTAGGGTGTTCCTTTTCGTAACCCTACCATGAGATGGCACATCAACTTCATTGTGTTTATAACCCTTTCAGTCAATTTTTTTCATTTCTCGTATGAAAATTTTGTAATTTTGTATCCAAGCATAACTAATTTTTACAATGCAGGAACCAAAATTGACTATCCAAAGCTAAGTTATGGATCGCCCACTACAGAGGACACTGTGACTTAAAAGTATAATTTTATTGTGTTCTTTTAATTTAAAACAACTGTGACAACTGTTTCCAAAAATAATTAAACATTTAAATGATACACTTGTAAAATAGTTATAAAAATGTTTAGAAAAAGCTTTACAAAAGTGAAATGTTGGCGGTGGCGTTGTATTTTCATGTGAAGTTTATTTTATATGAAATGGTAGAAAGCAGTTACGCCCACTTGCTATAGGAAGATGGAGTTTGCGTTTGATAAACAGAATGGGCATTTTAGCTTTCTTCCCAGGTTTTTCGCATCTAGATGCCGACTTCTGCTGATCAGAGCATGGTAAATGGTCGACACAGTCACATCTCTTATCCTCTACCAGATTCAGTTCCTCTCTACGCTTTTCAGCCATATATACTGAGTAGCTTCGTTTGAAGGTCTGCTTCTCCTCTTTACATTCCGTTTTCGTGCCATAATCCAATACTCTGCAATGTACTTGTTCCACAGATGCATCTTCTGCAAGGCTTGAGGTACAAATAAATTCTTCCAAAATGTGATTGTTAGAAAGTATATCAAAATGAGGCCGACAGTCGTGATTATCTTCATTTAAATCTTCCTTCCACTGTATGAGTAGTTCATCATTGTTGTAAGACACTTAAGAAAAATTGTTATCATCTTCGAGTGCTTCGGCATCGGATATATCACAGTTTTCCGGAATTTCTAAAAGCTCTGTAATGCTGAGTTTTTCTTCATAATTCTTGATCATTGTTCAAATAATTTCAAGAAATTGCTAACAACACATTGTTGTAAAAATTAGAATAAATACTTAGATCCAGTACACAATAATAACATAGATAGCCGTAGGAAACCAGAGATTTAGACACTTTGTCCAATGGTTGTAGACGATTTTTTGAAACTCTGCCATGACAACAGTAATTCCTCTAACTTATAACTAGTTTTGAAAATATGGAAACCTTTTTCAATAGGAAAAATTTTAGAAATTGGTTTAACATTTAGGAAAACTGTATATAATTGTGAAGGCAAGTAGTCACACTGAGCCACAATCTTTGCACTAGCGACCATTGTGCATGTCTTGGAATTTCAGACATTGGTTAACAGATGGTACTGAAATCTAGAGTCTTAGAAGAGAATGTCCACTATAAAGTACGTTATTCCCAGGGTCTTACAAAGCCTTTAGAACTCGTATGTCATCTGGAAATAAAATTGTCCATTAAAGTGAACAAATACACTGAAAAGGTTAAAGAGGTTTCTCACAATTACAATTGTCTGGATATTAGATGTTTGATACCTGCGTGTACGGGGTTTCGTAATTAATAGCGTAAACTTACACAGGGATAGTATACGATGACAGAAGCAAAAACTTTCCAGTAAACATGGACTGCAAGCGATTCATTCGCTAGTTGATTACGAATGTGTGGTTATGAGCTTCAGCTGACTTCAGTGTGAAATATTCTGCTAGTTAGGGCAGTTGTATTCGAAATAAAATTTTTTGGTTAAGTTCCTATTTAATTTTGTTCAGTCGGAGGCTCGTGCTCTTGTGGTTAGCGTTGCTGACTCTTGGTCTCGAAACCTTGGGTTCGATTCCCGCCTGAGTCAGGGATTTTCTCCGCTCGGGCTGCGTGTGATGTTCAAAACACCATTTCATCATCACCGACGCCCAAGTCGTCGAAGTGGCGTCGAAAAAAGGGACTTGCACCAGACGGCCGAATTCACCAGAAAGGGATTCCCTCCCAATTATGCCACACGCACATTTTACTTTTTGTGCTCAAATTTCACCCAAGGTCTAACTTACGAAAAAATGCGACACTATTTCAGTATGTTACGTGTTTAAGGTAACTGTACACTCTTGTCTGTTAAAGGAGGTGTTCCACGTCTAGTTCTTGCTTTTTGATGTAATACTGCACTCGCCATTGCAGCGAGTTACAAATTCTTTGACACACACATCGTCTCGTAAAGCTTGACAATACTTTAAAATTCAATGCTCCAGTTCTTGAATGACGTCTGACGTGCACTGTGCTCCAAGATGGATAGTTCGAACAGAGGATGCACTTTCATCTCTTAAGATCACCTGACCTCAATGATCCATACGTTTCTCACTGTGTTCGTCTCACAAATGAAGTGTCTAGAGCTCTTGTTGATACAGCTGAAGAACTGGAGCAGAGAAATGTTCGTCTTGCCACCATTATGAGGTGATACGTGGGTGCTTGAAAGAATTCATATCTCACTTCAGAGACTGGTGCAGTATTGCTTCCAAAAGGGAGGACGACGCATGGAACGCTTTCTTTGGCAGGTGCATGTTTACAGTGAACTGTAACAAAGTTTCGAAGTTTTTCAGGGATATTTTATGAGTATTTCCGGATTAGAGAGCCGTGGGCTCCAATAGCCTTACCCTCATCCGTCTTCTCATCTATATTCCACTGAAAATACCTGTCCAACAGTGCAAATGTTGATGGTTCTGCGTATATGGGTTCATCGAATCCATTGTAAGAGCAGAGCAGTGATGCTGTGCCGAATTGTTAGCGTAGCGACGGTAGCCACACCTCCATCTACATACACTGTATGGTACGTGGTTGAGTGTACCTTTACCACTACTAGTCATTTTCTTTTCTGTTCCTCTCTCTAACAGAACGAGGGAAAAACCACGGTCTACGTGACTCCTTTCGAGCCCTAATTTCTAGTACCTTATATTCGTGGTCCTTAGGCGAAATGTATGTTGGCGACAGCAGAATCCTTCTGCAATCAGCTTCAAATACCGCTTCTCTAAATTTTCTCAGTAGTGTTTCTCGAAAAGAACGTCTCCGTCGTTTTCCACTTTCCTCGAAGCATCTTCGTAAAACTTGCGACTTGTTCGAACCTACCCGTAATAAATCTAGAAGCCACTCTCTGAATTGCTCCGATATCCTCCTTTAATCCGACCTGGTGCGCATCCCAAACACTCAAACGATACTCCAGAATCTTTTCCACCACAGTACTCACATGCCTGTTTCATTCCATATCGCTTCGCAATGTTACTCACAAATGTTTAAAGGAAGTGATTGTTTCAATAAAGACAATAGTAACGCTGTATCCGAACATTACGAGTTTGTTCTTCGTGTTCATCCCCATTAACTTACTTTTTCTACGTTTAGAGCCAGCTCTCATTTACCACACCAGCTGGAAATTTTCTTTAAATCTTCTTATGCCCTCTTACAGCCACTCAACTTCGACACCTTCTCGTACACCACAGCATCAACAGCAAACAGCAGCAGATTCCTGCCCATCCCGTCTGTCAGATCATTTATACATGGTGGTCCATTGTTAGTGACCGGGCCAAATATCTCACGAAATAAGCATCAAACGAAGAAACTACAAAGAACGAAACTTGTCTAGCTTGAAGGAGGAAAACAGATGGCGCTATGGTTGTCCCGCTAGATGGCGCTGCCATAGGTCAAACGCATATCAACTCCGTTTTTTTTTTTTTTAATAGGAACCCCCATTTTTATTACATATTCGTGTAGTACGTAAAGAAATATGAATGCTTTAGTTGGACCACTTTTTTCGCTTTGTGATAGATGGCACTGTAATAGTCACAAACATATAGCTCACAATTTTAGACGAACAGTTGGTAACAGGTAGGTTTTTTAAATTTAAATACAGAACGTAGATACGTTTGAATATTTTATTTTGGTTGTTCCAATGTGATACATCTACCTTTCTGAACTTATCATTTGTGAGAACGCATGCTGTTACAGCGTGATTACCTGTAAATACCACATTAGTGCAATAAATGCTCAAAATGATGTCCGTCAACCTCAATGCATTTGGCAATACGTGTAACGACATTCCTCTCAACAGCGAATAGTTCGCTTTCCGTAATGTTCGCACATGCATTGACAATGCGCTGACGCATGTCGTCAGGCGTTGTCGGTGGATCACGATAGCAAATATCCTTCAACTTTCCCCACAGAAAGAAATCCGGGGACGTCAGATCCGGTGAACGTGCGGGCCATGGTATGGTGCTTCGACGAGCAACCCACCTGTCATGAAATATGCTATTAAATACCGCTTCTACCGCACTCGAGCTATCTGCCGGACATCCATCATGCTGGAAGTACATCGCCATTCTGTCATGCAGTGAAACATCTTGCAGTAACATCGGTAGAAAATTAAGTAGGAAATCAACATACATTGCACCATCTAGATTGCCGTCGGTAAAATGGAGGGCAATTACCCTTCATCCCATAATGCCGCAACATACATTAACCCGCCAAGGTCGATGATGTTCCACTTGTAGCAGCCATAGTGGATTTTCCGTTGCCCAATAGTGCATATTATGCCGGTTTACGTTACCACTGTTGGTGAATGACGCTTCGTCGCTAAATAGAACGCGTGAAAAAAATCTGTCATCGTCCCGTAATTTCTCTTGTGCCCGGTGGCAGAACTGTACACGACGTTCAAAGTCGTCGCCATGCAACGCACTTCCTTGGGGCGCTACTGACGGTACCCTTGTTTCTGAAGAACTCTCGCCGCCGAGGACAACAGACTAGGGTCTGTTACTGAAGAAGTCTTCCTGCTACTCACATGCCTGGTACCAATTACAGGTGTTCTTATCTTCGCTAACAGACTGCAGTGAGGCACCGTATCAAATGCTTTTCGGAAATGTAGTAATATGGAATCTGCATTTTGCCTTACATTCATGGGTCGCAGAAATATCATGTGGGGAAGGCGCACGAGAGATTTTTTTTTTAAACCAGGCTCATTCGTGAACATAAGCTTCTAGGTCCCAAGGTGATTTATTATTTTCGGACTGAGAATATGGTTCAAAAAATGGCTCTGAGCACTATGGGACTTAACTTCTGAGGTCATCAGTCCCCTAGAACTTAGAACTACTTAAACCTAACTAACCTAAGGACATCACACACATCCATGCCCGAGGCAGGATTCGAACCTGCGACCGGAGCGGTCACGCGGTTCCAGACTGAAGCGCCTAGACCGCACGGCCACACCGGCCGGCTCTGAGAATACGCTCGAGAATTCTGCAGCAAACCGATGTTAAGGATATTGGACTGCAATTTTGCAGATCCATTCTTCTAACCTTTCTATATACAGTGGTCGCCTGCGTTTTTTCTAATCGCTTGGAACATTGGCCTGAGTGAGAGATCCGCGATTAATGTAAGCTAAGTCAAACTAAGTAAGTGGCCAATGTTTTAATATTTGAAAAACAGCATTGGGAGTCCATCCGGACCTAGTAACTTGTTTGTTTTCAATTCTTTGGTTGTTTCTTCACTCCAGAGATGCTTATTACTATGTCGTCCGCACGGGAGTCTGTTCGATGCTAAGATAGCGGTATGTTTGTACGATCCTCCTGCGTGAACCATTTCTTAAACGCAAAATTTAAAACTTCGGCTTTCGTTTCGCTGTCTTCAGCTGCCACCCGGGATGGTCAATGACCACTGGCTGGAACCCCTAGACTCGCTTAGAGATTTTAAATATTATCAGAATTTTGTCGGGTACCCGGCCAGATATGTTGTTAAGCTGTGACGGTGGCAGTGGTTGCATGCTTCGCCCATAGAGCTTTCTGCATCTGCACTAATCACTAATAACCTCTGCCTGTCGTCATTTGGGTATTGTTCTTTGAACCGAGAGCGCAACAGCCTTTCAGTCTGCAGCATTTTCCGAATTTAGTGGTTAAACCACGGTGGGTCTTTTCCGTTCTTGTCGCGTGGGGTAGCCGCACGATCTACGGCGCCTTATCACGGTTTGCGCTGCTCCCACCGTCGGAGGTTCGAATCCTCCCTCGAGCATGACTGTGTGTTTGTGTGTGTGTGTGTGTGTGTGTGTGTGTGTGTGTGTGTGTGTGTGTGTTTTGTCCTTAGCTAAGTTAGAGTTAGATTAAGCGATGTGTAAGCCCATGAACCGAAGACCTCTGCAGTTTGGTGCCATAGTAACTTACCACAACTTTTTTTTGTACGTTATCCACTTACTAAGCAAATATTTATCAATACCGTGATTTGCAATCTGTTTAAGCTTTACCCATAAATCCTTTACTTCCATCTTACTGGCACTAAGTGATACTAATCCACTGTCTGAGATGCTAATAAGTGCTTATGTGTTCTGTCTAGCACTAAGTGATGCCAATTCACTGTCTAAGTGAGATGCTAATAAGTGCTTATGTGTTCTACCTAGCAGAAACACTCTCCTAGTGTTCTTGACTGATTTGCTATCTTTCGTAACCACAGCTGCTATAATGACATAACGATAACTAATCCCCATCTCTATACTCACGCCGTCAGTAAGGTCCTGCCCATTTGTATCTAAAAGGTCCAAGATTATTCCGTTGCGTGTGGGCTGTCGAAATAGCTGCGGAAAAGAGTTGCTCTGTGATTACTACTCTGCCTTTTGGTCATGACATATTACTGGTGTTTACATTACTGTAAGGTATTTTCACAAAAAAGTTGACTGACGAAACAAACGGGCTAAATCGTAATCAGGACCATATATTACTCTGTAAAGAGTCACTGGAGCTCACGCGACACTTACACCAATATACCCAGAAAATATCCATGAACAACCTCAGACATTTTTTTGTATTGGAGTTCAGATTCACCTTTTGTGCAGATACTAGCATACACTGCTGTGTTCCTGTGTTGGACACTTTCACCTGGGGTACATAATAATAGATGGGATATATGTTCTTTTCTTTTTTTTTAAATCTAATAACGATTCATCCTGACTAAATTTTCAATATGCAGCGGACCGTGTGCTAATTTGAAACTTCTTGACAGATTAAAGCTGTCTGCCGAACCGGGGATCTTGGAACTTCACCTACCGCGGGCAAGAGCTCTACCGACCTTTATTTTATTTCTATTTATCTATTTATTTTTATCGTCCCAGCAATCCAAGCACAACTCATGACACGGCATCACAGCATCATTACCGCCCGTACCACATCTCCTGTCTTCCAGACACCACCGAAGTTCTCTTGCATACCTTGCGAGGCTATGCTCCTAGAAGAAAGGATATTGCGGAGGCATGGATTACCCCCGTATAGGGGATTTTTTCCTAGGGACTGTGCTGTAATTTTAAAATTCGTGGCCGATTAAAACTGTGAGGCTGACCTGAACTCAACTTTTTGGCGAGTGCCCTTCCGGCTATCCAAGCGCGACTCACGACCCGACCTCACAGCTTTTCTTACGCATGTCCCTCATTTGTACCTTGACAGCTTCACACAAGTTGTCCTACGATAGGCAAAAGTACGAGGTTCGAGCCGCGGACGAGCACACAGCTTCAGTCCGCCAAAAAGATTGAATGAATCTTCCTGTGTTTTCGCTGCGTGCATGTAACATTACCAGGCCATACTGTCCCTAAGAGTTGTATTATATATTTCGAATGATCACAATTGATATTAGAAGATGTAATGGTTCAAATGGCTCTGAGCACTACGAAACTTAAATTCTGAGGTCATCAGTCCCTAGAACTTAGAACTACCTAAACCTAACTAACCTAAGGACATCACACACATCCATGCCCGAAGCAGGATTCGAACCTGCGACCTTAGCGGTCGCGCGGTTCCAGACTGTAGCGCCTAGAACCGCTCGGCCACTCCGGCCCGCGTAGAAGATGTATTCAGATGCCTTACTTATTATAGTTCTGTGATCTAAAATTAATTTTTGTGAAACAGACATATTGATCCACTTAATCCCAGAATTCCTGTAAACATTAAACCAAGTGCCAACTATTAGGCTGAAGACTATCGGATATTGCAGTGCCTGTGTTATTAAGAGGAACGATGAAATGTTCCTTCAGACACGCATGTGCCAATACGAACACCATCAGCTGTGTAAAGGTCTGACGACAATGAAACTTTGAGCCGGACCAAGACTCTCACCCGGTTTGCATCTTTAAACGAGTAGTCACATTAACCGCCTTGGCTATCCATGCACGAATCACGGCCAAAAAAATGGCTTAAATGGCTCTGAACACTATGGGACTCAACATCGGAGGTCATCAGTCCCCTAGAACTTAGAACTATTTAAACCTAACTAACCTAAGGACATCACATACATCCATGCCCGAAGCAGGATTCGAACCTGCGACCGTAGCAGCCCCGCGGGTCCGAACTGTAGCACCTAGAACCGCACGGCCACCGCGGCCGGCGACTCACGGCCAGTTCCAAACTTCCATATGTCGTCGTTTCTGCATCACAACCTATACTCATACACACATTATGTAATTCCCGTGCACTGGAGAACAATTTGATTGAAGTCGCCGCCTGGGATCCACGGAAAAACACGATATTGGAGTGCCTGTGTAGTTAAGCACAACGATGCAATGTTTCTGCGGCTACAGCCATTGTGAAATACCGGGTGATCAGAAAGTCGGTATAAATTTGAAAACTGAATAAATCACGGAATAATGTAGATAAAGAGGTACAAATTGACACACATGCTTGGAATGACATAGGGTTTTATTAGTTCAAAAAATGTCCGACATATGGCGCTTCATCTGATCAGAATAGCAATAATTAGCATTACAAAGTAAGACAAAGCAAAGATGATGTTCTTTACAGGAAATGCTCAATATGTCCACCATCATTCCTCAACAGTAGCTGTACTCGAGGAATAATGTTGTGAACAGCACTGTAAAGCATGTCCGGAGTTATGGTGAGGCATTGGCGTTGGATGTTGTCTTTCAGCATCCCTAGAGATGTCGGTCGATCACGATACACTTGCGACTTCAGGTAACCCGAAAGCCAATAATCGCACGGACTGAGGTCTGGGTACCTGGAAGGACAAGCATGACGGAAGTGGCGGCTGAGCACACGATCATCTCCAAACGACGCGCGCAAGATATCTCTCACGCCTCTAGCAATATGGGGTGGAGCGCCATCCTGCATAAACATCGTACGTTCCAGCGGGTGTTTATCAACCAGGCTGTGGATGATGCGAGTCTGTAACATATCAGCGTACCTTTCACCCGTCATGTTTTGCTGTCCAGCGCCATCTGTCGGACTTTTGTGAACTTTGTTTTTACTTTATTCTAGTAAACCCCTTTTCATTCCAAGCATGTGTGTCAATTTTTACCTCTCTATTTACATTATTGCGTGGTTTATTAAGTTTTCAAATTTATACTGACTTTTTGATCACCCGGTGCATGAAACGTATTTTCATTCGCGATACCAACAATCATCGGCTTTATAAGGGAATGACGACAATGAAAATTTGTGTAGGACCTGGACTCGAACCCAGATTTCCCGGCTATCCAGGCAGAATCCACGGCCAGACCCAAACTTCTTGTTTCACAACTTGTACTCGTGCATGAATTATGTGGTAGAGCACTTGCCCGCGAAAGGCAAAGGTCCCGAGTTCGAGTCTCGGTCGAGCACACAGTTTTAATCTGCCAGGAAGTTTCATGGCTCAAATGGCTCTGAGCACTGTGGGACTTAACAGCTGTGGTCATCAGTCCCCTAGAACTTAGAACTACTTAAACCTAACTAACCTAAGGACATCACACACATCCACGCCCGAGGCAGGATTCGAACCTGCGACCGTAGCAGTCGCGCGGTTCCGGACTCAGCGCCTAGAACCGCGAGACCACCGCGGACGGCGAGGTTTCATGAATTATGTAATTCATACAAGGGAGGACATTTTAACTGAAAGTCGCTGCCTGGTATCGGCGGATAAGTACCGATGTTGTGGTGCCTGTCCGGCCGGAGTGGCCGTGCGGTTCTAGGCGCTACAGTCTGGAGCCGAGCGACCGCTACGGTCGCAGGTTCGAATCCTGCCTAGGGCATGGATGTGTGTGATGTCCTTAGGTTAGTTAGGTTTAATTAGTTCTAAGTTCTAGGCGACTGATGACCTCAGAAGTTAAGTCGCATAGTGCTCAGAGCCATTTGAACCATTTGTAGTGCCTGTGTTGTTAAAATAAACGAAGCACTGTTTTTTCGGACATGCATGCATCCTTGGAGTAGTGAAGCAACTTAAATCGCGTAATAAAAGCAAGTCTTCTGGTCCAGACTGTATACTAATTAAGTTCCTTTCGGAGTATGTTGATGCCTTAGCTCCATACAAACAATGTGTTCGAACACAATGAATTACCTCGAAGAAAACGGTCTATTGACACACAGTCAATATGGGTTTAGGAAACATCGTTCTTGTGAAACACATCTAGCTCTTTATTCACATGAAGTGCTGAGTGCTATTGACAAGGGATTTCAGATCTATTCCGTATTTCTGAGTTTTCGGAAGGCTTTTGACATTGTGCCACACAAACGGCTCGTAGTGAAATTGCGTGGTTACGGAATATCGTCTCAGCTATGTGACTGGATTTGTCAGAGAGGTCACAGTTCGCTGTAATTCAGGGAAAGTCATCCAGTAAAACAGAAGTAATTTCAGGCGTTTCCCAAGGTAGTGTTATAGGCCCTTTGCTGTTCCTTATCTACACTCCTGGAAATGGAAAAAAGAACACATTGACACCGGTGTGTCAGACCCATCATACTTGCTCCGGACACTGCGAGAGGGCTGTTCAAGCAATGATCACACGCACGGCACAGCGGACACACCAGGAACCGCGGTGTTGGCTGTCGAATGGCGCTACCTGCGCAGCATTTGTGCACCGCCGCCGTCAGTGTCAGCCAGTTTGCCGTGGCATACGGAGCTCCATCGCAGTCTTTAACACTGGTAGCATGCCGCGACAGCGTGGACGTGAACCGAATGTGCAGTTGACGGACTTTGAGCGAGGGCGTATAGTGGGCATGAGGGAGGCCGGGTGGATGTACCTCCGAATTGCTCAACACGTGGGGCGTGAGGTCTCCACAGTACATCGATGTTGTCGCCAGTGGTCGGCGGAAGGTGCACGTGCCCGTCGACCTGGGACCGGACCGCAGCGACGCACGGATGCACGCCAAGACCGTAGGATCCTACGCAGTGCCGTAGGGGACCGCACCGTCACTTCCCAGCAAATTAGGGACACTGTTGGTCCTGGCGTATCGGCGAGGACCATTCGCAACCGTCTCCATGAAGCTGGGCTACGGTCGCGCACACCGTTAGGCCGTCTTCCGCTCACGCCCCAACATCGTGCAGCCCGCCTCCAGTGGTGTCGCGACAGGCGTGAATGGAGGGACGAATGGAGACGTGTAGTCTTCAGCGATGAGAGTCGCTTCTGCCTTGGTGCCAATGATGGTCGTATGCGTGTTTGGCGCCGTGCCGGTGAGCGCCACAATCAGGACTGCATACGACCGAGGCACACAGGGCCAACACCGGGCATCATGGTGTGGGGAGCGATCTCCTACACTGGCCGTACACCACTGGTGATCGTCGAGGGGACACTGAATAGTGCACGGTACATCCAAACCGTCATCGAACCCATCGTTCTACCATTCCTAGACCGGCAAGGGAACTTGCTGTTCCAACAGGACAATGCACGTCCGCATGTATCCCGTGCCACCCAACGTGCTCTAGAAGGTGTAAGTCAACTACCCTGGCCAGCAAGATCTCCGGATCTGTCCCCCATTGAGCATGTTTGGGACTGGATGAAACGTCGTCTCACGCGGTCTGCACGTCCAGCACGAACGCTGGTCCAACTGAGGCGCCAGGTGGAAATGGCATGGCAAGCCGTTCCACAGGACTACATCCAGCATCTCTACGATCGTCTCCATGGGAGAATAGCAGCCTGCATTGCTGCGAAAGGTGGATATACACTGTACTAGTGCCGACATTGTGCATGCTCTGTTGCCTGTGTCTATGTGCCTGTGGTTCTGTCAGTGTGATCATGTGATGTATCTGACCCCAGGAATGTGTCAATAAAGTTTCCCCTTCCTGGGACAATGAATTCACGGTGTTCTTATTTCAATTTCCAGGAGTGTATATAAACGATTGGGGAGACAATCTGAGCAGCTGTCTTCGGTGTTTTGCAGATGACGCTGTCGTTTATCGACTAATAAAGTCATCAGAAAATCAAAGCAAACTGCAAAACGATTTAGAAGAAATATCGGAATGGTGCGAAAAGTGGCACTAGACCTTAAATAACGAAAAGTGTGAGATCATCCACATGAGTGCCAAAAGGAACTCGTTAAACTTCGGTAACACGACTAATCAGTCATATCTAAAACCGTAAATTCAATTAAATACCTAGCTATTACAATTACGAACAAGTTAAATTGGAAAGAAGACATAGAAAATGTTGTGGGGAAGGCTAACCAAAGACTGCGTTTTATTGGCAGGACGCTTATAAAATGTAACAGACCTACTACGGAGACTGCCTACACTACGCTTGTCCGTCCTCTTTTACAATACTGATGCGCGGTGTGGGATCCTTACCAGATAGGACTGACTGAGTACGTCGAAAAAGTTCAAAGAAAGGCAACACGTTTTGTATTATCGCGAAATATGGGGGAGAGTGTCACAGAAATAGTACAGGATTTGGGCTGGATATCATTAAAAGAAAAGCCGTTTTTCGTTGCGACGGAATCTTCTCACAAAGTTCCAATCACCAACTTTCTTCCCCAAATGCGAAAATATTTTTTTGACACCGACTTACATAGGGAGGAACGATCACCAAGATAAAATAAGGGAAATCAGAGCTCGCAGGTATTTATTCTTCCAGCACGCTATACGAGATTGGAATAATAGAGAATTGTGAAGGTGTGTAACGCCGGAAATGCATATCCTCCTATCTCCATCTATTGTACTATACTTTTTTTTTCTTTCTTTGTTACCTGAAGATATGACATTTCTGTGTCTTTATATATTGTAATTGTTCTACTATTTGTGTATATATATCAATATTTATGTATTTATGTCGACGTATAATTGGTTTGTTTTGTAAATACTATTTGTATTGTTACGCTGGGTCTTGCCTAGGGCAAACTATGCTATCGAACGATTACATTGATAGGTCGTGTGGAGAACCAAAGTGTGTAGGATCTATGGTAGTGTTAACTCTGCGGCGTGGAGCGTGGGCAGAGCGGGGTCTGGCTGGAGTAGGGTGGTGGAGCAGATGAGTTGTGTGACGCTCCGGCGAGTTGCCGTGCTTTTGGGGTTTGGCAGCATGTAATTGCGCTCGACTTGTTATGATAGTTTCTGACATGCTGTCGCGGACGGGAAGCATTAGCTGTCGTACATCAAGAGCCCGTTTCGCCTGGTGACAGTGTCGAGAAGAAGGCTCGACAACATCCAGCTTCTGCAACAGCGACGGGCGACAATGAGTGACTGTCGCCACCTCCTCGACCGACGACTTCAAACTATCAGTCAACCAACAAGGAAGACTGGAAGCACGTAAAGTTTTAGAAATGTATGGCAGACCTCAGCTTTTAAAATTATTTCATTTGCCTCACATAATTACAGCAACATAGCATGAACCTTTGTTGCTCATTGTCCCAATTGCATTACCAAGCCGGCCGGTGTGGCCGAGCGGTTTTAGGCGCTTCAGTCTGGATCCGCGCGACCGCTACGGTCGCAGGTTCGAATCCTGCCTTGAGCATGGCTGTGTGTGATGTCCTTAGGTTAGTTAGCTATCATTAGTTCTAAGTTCTAGGGGACTGATGACCACAGATGTTAAGTCCCATAGCGCTCAGAGCCATTTGAACCATTTGCATTACCAAGCAGGAACCCTTCCTTTTCCGGAATGATCCCGAGTGTCGTTGAAATTCAAACGCCGACATTAAAGTAATATCATTCGATTTCACTGCTTTAATTTCAAAGTTCAGTTAAGGTATTCATAGCTGGCTACAATATTTAGATTACACAAGCACAAATTAAGAGTGCTAGTTTTGTTACCATATTTTAGCTTACCTGGGACTGCAGCTCAGCTTGGTATGAACTAAATTTTACTATTGTTAATTGTTCAGAATCATTTAATTCAAGTTCAAAGTTAAATCTCTTATTTCTAAATTGCGTAGATTCAAGTAGCTTTTGAAATGATTGTTGAGGTAGGCCAAGACTAACCTTATTTTATTGAATTTCATAGTGCTTCAGAAACGAAGTTCACTATTAATTTCAGTCACTAAATTAACTTTCAATTTTCCGGTTTTATTAATTCTTTTGCTAAATTAAGTCAGAGTGTAGCGAAATTTATTACTTCTGACAAACATTCAATTATCACACAATGCGTTTCAACTTTCAGTTGCCACGCTTTTAGTGCTAATTATATGTGCATTAATCTTTCATTATCAGTTATTATACTAGTTGTCCATAGGACTGGCGACCGTAATTTTCCCCAAATCTCAAATATCTAATTAACGCCAATTAATTGTTAACGTAATGACTGCACATTTACTTTCCTTATTAATTTTACCCTTTTCTCAAAATTAATTTCCACCAATTTAATTTGCATTTTTCCTTTCAATTAGATGTAACCCCTTCCTCCCTCTTTACCTACAAATTAACTTCGGTGACGATTGCTTTTCCCAAATTTCCATTAGGTGCATGCGGTTTAATTTTTCACTGTCATTTAGGGTCGATAAGTGAGGGGGAGGTTACAGGTGGTTCGATAAACCCTCTGCCAGGCACTTAAATATGATTTGATGAGTATCCATGTAGATGTAGATGTAGATGTAGATGTCATTCCCTTATACAGCTGATGGTTGTTCGTATTCGCTAAGGCGAATACATTTCATGAAGAATACGTAACACTCGAGATTAATGCTACAGCTGTGTAACCCTTCTGCCACATGAGTGTACGCCTCGGTCGGTAGGCAGACGGGCTGTGCCCGCCAGAGCGGCGGACAGGGCGCTGCTGCAGTGCGGGCGGCCGCTCACGACTCGTCGGCGCACAGTGGCCGCCTTTGATGTCGCCGCCGGGCTGCGGCGGGCGCCTGCAGGCTGGCAGCCCCGCCCCTCTGCTCTGCCTAAATGCGGGCCCTCCCTGCAGCGACGGGGAATTCCCGGCTAGCTGGCTTCTGCTGCTGGCGGGACAACGAGCATCCTGTCTCTTCTGTGTCTGGACAGCGCACACACGTTTCCACCGCCTCCAACTTCTCAACCTCCCACGTTGTTACAGACGTCCACGTCGTACAGGACAGCAGCGCGCGCTCATACACTATCTGATCAAAAGTGCCCGAAAACTCCTACGTAAAGCGGAATTGAACGCTAAATGTCGCGTGAGCCGGGCCCGCTAGTATAAAAGGAAGTTAGGAGTATTATGTCGTCAGCGGAGGAGTTGACTTCGAACGTGGAATACGCTGAGGTGGCAGAATTCACGGGATACCGATATGCCCGTATATACGAGGGTCACTTCAAAAGAAATGCACACAATTTTGGTAAAAATACAGTTTTCATACTGCATGTGTGAAAGTTTTACGGTGTGTAGATACATCCTTCCCGCTTGTTTTCAAACTTAGTTCAACCTGTACCGCCGGCCAGACGGCCGAGCGGTTCTGGGCGCTTCAGTCTGGAACCGCGCGACCGCTACGGTCGCAGGTTCGAATCTTGCCTCGGGCATGGATGTGTGTGATGTCCTAAGGTTAGTTAGTTTTAAGTAGTTCTAAGTTCCAGGGGACTGATGACATCAGAAGTTAAGTCCCATAGTGTTCAGAGCCAGCCAACCTGTTCCCGTGAGTGGCGCCGTCACAGCACGTCTTCAAGATGGCTGCTACACTTGACGTTCGTCAGAGGCAACGTGCTGTCATAGAATTCCTGTGCTGTGAAAACGAGACAGTGGGAAACATCCACAAGAGGTTGAAAAGGGTGTATGGAGATGCTGCTGTAGACCGCAGTACAGTTAGTCGGTGGGCAAGCAAGTTACGTGATGAAAGCGGGCACGGCAATATTGAGGATTGTCTTCGCAGCGGCAGGCCTCGTACTGCACACACTCCAAACAATGTGCAGAGAGTCAACGAATTGGTGACTGCTGGCAGACACATAACAGTGAACGAATTGTCACGCTACGTTGGGATAGGCGAAGGATGTGTTTGCAAAATACTGAAAGTGTTGGCGTTAAAAAAGGTTCGTGCCAGGTGGGTTCCCAGGATGTTGACAGTGGCTGACAAAGAAACGAGAAAAACGGTATGCAGCGAACTTTTGAACAGTACGAGAATGGTGGAAATGAATTTCTTGGAAGATTTGTAACAGGTGATGAAACATGGCTCCATCATTTTTCACCAGAGACGAAGAGGCAATCAATGGAGTGCCATCGTGCAAATTCACCCAATAAAAAAGAAATCAAATCCACACCTTCTGCTGGAAAAGTTATAGCTACGGTGTTTTTCGATTCCGAAGGACTCTTGCTTGTGGACATCATGCCAAGTGGAACCACCATAAATTCTGATGCATATGTGACGACACTGAAGAAACTGCAAGCTCGACTGAGTCGTGTTCGACCACATCGGCAAGAGCAGGATGTTTTGCTGTTGCACGACAATGCACGGCCACATGTCAGTCAAAAAACGATGGAAGCGATCGCAAAACTCGGATGGACAACACTGAAACACCCGCCTTACGGCCCTGACTTGGCTCCATGTGATTATCATCTCTTTGGGAAACTGAAAGACTCTCTTCGTGGAACAAGGTTTGAAGATGATGACTCCCTTGTGCACGCTGTCAAACAGCGGCTCCAACAGGTTGGTCCAGAATTTTACCGTGCGGGTATACAGGCGCTGGTTCCAAGATGGCGTAAGGCAGTTGAGAGGGATGGAAATTATATGGAGAAATGAAAATATTGTTCCTAAACGATGTATCTACACACTGTAAAACTTTCAAACATGTGGAATAAAAGATAGATTTTAAAAAAAAAGTGTGAATTTTTTTTGCAGTTGCCCTCGTAGATGAGGGTGATATCACGTACACAAAGTATAAAAGGACAGTGCATTGGCGGAGCTATCATTTGTATTCAGGTGATTCGTGTGAAAAAGTGTGCTTATGCCCTTGCTGCGGGAATCAACAGACTTTGAACGCGGAAAGGTAATTGCAGCTAGACGCATGGGACATTCCATTCCGGAAATCGTCACGGAATTCAATATTCCGAGACCAATAGTGTCAAGAGTCTGCCAGGCATTACCTCTCACCCCGAACAACGTAGCGGACGACGGACTTCACTTAATGACCGAGAGAAGCGGCGACTGCGTAGAGTTGTCAGTGCAAACAGACAAGCAACACTGCGTGACATAACCGCAGAAATAATGTGGGACGTACGGCGAACGTATCCGTTAGGAGAGCGCGGCTTAATTTGGCGTTAATCGGGTATGGCAGCAGACGACCGATATGAGTGCCTTTGCCAACAGGACATCACCTGCAGCGCATCTTCTGGGCTCGTGACCATATCGGCTGGACCCTAGACGTCTGGAAAACCATGGCATGTTCAGATGAGTCCCTATTTCAGTTCGTAATATCAGATGGTAGCGTTCGAGTGTGGCGGAGACTGCACGACATGGACGCAGGTTGTCTACACGGCACCGTGCAAGCTGTTGGTGACTCCTTAATGACGTAGGCTGTGTTTACATGCAATGGACAGGGTTCTGTGGTCCAACTGAAATGAACACTGAAGGACAACGGTTATATTCGGCTACTAGGAGAGAATCTGCAGCCATTAATGGACTTCATGTTTCAAAACATATCACCGGACCATCTTTGTTTGCGATTTGTTTGAAGAACATCCTGAACAATTCATGCGAATGATTTGGCCACCCAGATCACCCGACATGAATTCTATCGAACAGACTGAGATTCATTGGAAGAATCCTAATGAAATGCAATCCGAAAACAAAGGAAGTAGGTTGCAGTACACTTGTTTCCCCACTGCTTGAATATTACTCACCAGTGTGGGATCCGTGCCAGATAGGGTTGATAGGAGAGATATAGAAGATCCACTGGAGAGCAACAGGCTGTTCAGAAAGTTACATCCGATGGCACAATACTATAGTCCGATTCAAACTAGTTGTCCTTCGACTGCTAGCGGGCTAGAATCAAACGCCACCAATACACCAATGGGAGCTTCGGATTGTTGGCTCCCACTGTGTTGCAACTTCTGCTGCGCAAAGCATTGCGCCTACAAGTTCTTGCTTGTGCGAATATTTCGCCTACTGCAAGTAAAAACTTAGGTCTGGCCTTAATGAAAAGTAAATTCGAGAGAATTGTATTTTATCATGTAGTTCATTATTTAATGTCTCACATATTTTCTCCAACTAGAATAATTTTATAACACATTTTTGCTGAAATAATTCGTCTCTTTTCAGTCCTAAGACAAACATTAGCAATTTTCGTCTTAGGAAATCAACTTGATACTCTGTAGGTCCACTAGTCTAAAATCTGTCATCTCACAAATATTTGACAGCCACAAATGTTTGTGTTCGTGCGTAGCGATGCCGTAACAGCTGAAAATCTGGCTGTAAAATAGTAAATGTTGTAAAATATTACACCAGGACCGCGTGTTTTTCATTTATAATGCATCATATTATTTCTGCGTTAACGAATACAGAAACTTGGGGTGGATTTTAAATGACGTGGGGTATTTCACAGTTTTTATTTTCAGATCCATTCGAGTTTACAAGTATGTATCTGTTATAAGCATGTACAGTCGTGGACAAAACGAGCGAGACCCTTCGCCTTTGAGTTATGCTGATCCGCACAGCTTTGAAGTCTGCCACACAGCATAATAGGCAAGGCGACAAAGTGCTACCAACATACTATGCACAGGCGTGAAATTGAAAAACTATCCGAACTTTGTCAGACTGTTTTGAAGCATGTGTAAGACTGTATTAACGCTGATTAGTGTGTTAAACACGTAAATATAAGATATAAATGAAAGAAGAAACTCTAATTAGTATGAACTGTACTAATAAAAATGAATTTCAGCTTATCGAGATAACACAACTGTTTTAGTAAGACAAAGTACCCCACATCGTTACGAATTAGCTAAATATTACGCGCATTCGGCCACGAAACGGTTTGTGTCATCGTTCAGACCAGTCACACTGGATTACCGTTGCTGAACTACTATGAAAGTGTGCAAATTTAGCAAGGCGTGAAGATTCATAACGAAATTCTGTTAAAAATTATTCGTTGTCACACTCAAGTCAATTCAGTTAGTGACAGAAGTGGAAAAAGTAGGTAGTAACAAGTATGAAATTCTACAAGAGTTTCATATTGACATCCACACAAGGCGCTGGTTCAGAATAAAGGTAGCAATAAAACGCATTGGGTGCGCGAGAATTTCTTAAAATGGCTTCACTGATAGTGGTGGTGGTGGTGGTTGTTGGGATGTTTAAGGGGGACTAAACCACTGATAGTCTATCTGGATCCATCGAGATTAGAACCGAAAACAAGCCAGATCTCCCTTGCAGTAGCTAATACCTTTCACTACACTAGCAGACAACCCAGGCAAACAGCCCTCTATTATTACCCCAGACATGAGTAATCCGGCAATTTCGCAATTAAAATGGCAAAATAATCTGCAGTTTCTGTTGCATAGAGCTTTCTGGACTCAAAAAATTAATTTTCTACCTTTATGTCACCGTTTATGTGACGATCGTTCGATATGTTTATCGAAATAACAAAATACTGTTATTATCGAGTAAATTTAGTAGGATAATTCTGCACCAGCCCAGGAAATAAACGGCGACATAGCTGCCAAACATATTCTACAATGTTTCGAATTCTCCATTAGACTCACCACAGCCAGAAAACGTTCATTAGCCGAAGTGTTTCTTAAGCTAGCTAGCAATGGGAATGCTCTCACTTCTAAAACGCGGTGGCATTAATACTGGGATCTGAATTACCACCTCTATAGGCAAATGAATTTTATTGCATTCCTGTAAATGTGATTTGGATCGAAAGCGTAGCTACGATTAATATGCTAATGTATCGACTGCAACCATAACATTTCGAATAATGAGTAGGGTGAATTATTCTTTCGTTGTTACGATTTCGTCACATAAATCGGTAAAAATTGAACCCTACTAGTCTCACTTTCTTGACAGTCTATCTGTCTACCCAACCCGTGAAACCCGTTTACCTCGAGTACGGGTAGACATAATAAACGGAAATGTGTCGCACATCCTGCGATATACGGTCCCTTTGTGGTGTAAAAAAGTGAGCTTCTATGTCAACGCAATCTAAAGACACGGCCTTTTATGTTAAGAAAATTTACGCGAAAGGTCAAACAAAAAAAAATGGTTCAAATGGCTCTGAGCACTATGGGACTTAAATTATCAGTCCCCTAGAACTTAGACCTACTTAAACCTAACTAACCTAAGGACATCACACACACCCACGCCCGAGGCAGGATTCGAACCTGCGACATCATACACATCCATGCCCGAGGCAGGATTTGAACCTTCGGTCGCGCGGTTCCAGACTGAAGTGCCTAGAACCACTCGGCCACTCTGGCCGGCTATCTCGATAAGCTGGAATTCATTTATATTAGTACAGTTCACTAGTTAGCGTTTCTTCTTTCATTTATATTTCATATTTATGTGTTGTGTTTAACACAATATTCAGCGTTAATATAGTCTTACACATGATTGAAAACAGTCTGACAAAGTACGGATAGTTTTTCAATTTCACGCCTGTGCATAGTATGTTGGTAGCACTTCGTCGCCTTGCCTGTTATGCTGTGTAGCAGACTTCAAAGCTGTGCGGATCAGCATAACGAAAAGGCGAGGGGTCTCGCTCGTATTGTCCACGACTGTACATACAAATTTGTGATATGTTTTAAAATTTCGTCAGAATCATATTTTCCATTTACCTTTCATAAATGTTCAGTGTGTTCTAATTGGACTATGTGAACACTGCGGCGATACGCGTAATTCTGGGAACAACGGATATTCGCCGTTCAGTGGCTCTACGGAATGGAAAGTGACTGGGCTCTTGCGTTCAGTAAACCAAGAAGAAAATAAGGAATGATGTCAACTACGGAAGAGAAACATAAATATCAATTAGCTGCAAGAAAATTTCTATTCATTACCTGCATTTTGAAATCGAAATTTATTAATCAATTTACGCATTATTTATTTGTGTATTTTATGAAATTTTGTTTTTGATGATGTAGCTATGGTGACACAACCTCACTGGCGGATTTACTAACAGAACCATACCTGTATCTTGGTTACTATGAAAGTTGGGAGAATACGTTGCTGTTTATTCCACGAACGTATTGTCGTTGTTCACCTAGGTGAGAGTAGATTACAAATATCTTTAACACGACAGAGGTGATATGAGGTGGAAAATTTAGGAGATACATCATGAGTAATAATAAAAATCAAATTTAAAACAAACATTAGATTAATGTGGAAGGCATAGCCCAGAATCCAAATATTGTGATACATTTTGGAAGGAGAAACTAGAAGCGCACATTGTTTTTAATATCTGGGGAATTTTCAACTTCTCACCTGATAACAACCGGCAAACTGTGATAAGCTTTTGCATCTAAATGGAAAACTCCGTTCCGAAATCTATATATTCATGAACAGTTCAAATGGAAATTATTTTTACTTTCATTATTGTGATTGTGAATAGTGCAATTCATCCTAATGCACACTAGTTATTGACCAGAAATATAGTCTGGGAGTAAATGCATTGACCCACAAGTAAAGGAATCGTCGAAACTTGAAAATACTTCTGCAAGATATTCGGAAATCTGTTTTACTCCACATTCACGCTGGACGCTTCCGTACAATTTCCACAAGTGGTCATGCCAGAGGACAGTATTCTGTGAAAGCGTGTATTGTAATTTAACAGTTCCGTCTGCTGGTCAACACAGTGATATTTCCAAGCTCAAAGCCGCTGGAACTAAGTTTTTTAATTGACATATCCATGTGCTTGTGTCATCAAAGTTTATTATGCGTCCAGGTACCTAGGAACTTCAAACGTTTGGGCGCCCTCAAGTCACAGTTTTCTTTTACAAATATTGTCAGATTCTAGTTTCTGGAACAGAAAGGACTTACTCAGATGCACGAGGAAGTGCTGAAACGTAAGCCTCCGAATTGTTTATGTGAAAACTCTTGAACCAGTTTAAATTAAAAAAACCTTATTAAGGTTCTACATCTTTATTCCTCACGTCTACATATTTGCAGCTCTGTGCCACTAGAGGGCTACGAATTGGAGTGTGTAACAAGGCGGTGTGGAACGTCACCTCGTCGGTTCGTAATAAATAGCTTGCTGTAGTCAAGTTTCGAATTCGAAGAGTTAGTCTGCACACGGACCACCCTCTGCATCAGCATAACAGTACCAGACCACGCACGAGCGCTGCGACATCTGAAACAATCCGACGTCTTGGGTTCGTTGTCTGTCATCAGTCATCCTCCGTACTGTCACGGGTTGGCCACATCCGATTTTCATCTGCTTCCAAAACCTAGACACTGTCGAGGCTTTCACTGCGATAGTGATGAAACGGTGCAAGCGGAGTTGAGGTTAAACATTCTACCGTAACGGTGTCAACAAACAGGTCTCTCGTTAGTAAAAATGTGTTCGACGCCAGAATGACTAAGTTGGCATATACACTGATGGAAAAAATCGCAGCACCAAGAAGGAATTGTGCGAAAAAAAATGGTTCAATTGGCTCTGAGTACTATGGGACTTAACATCTGAGGTCATCAGTCCCCAAGAACTTAGAACTACTTAAGGGGCTCCGGAACGCCCTATACTTGCAATGTTAAAATAACACTTATAAATTACATCTTTCCTCACAAAGTATTTGAGGTAGGAAGTTGAACTTTTTACAGATTATTTATTGGAATATGGGCTACAACTTAACACAGGGATTTAACAAAATTTTGGTTCAGTTATTAAAGATGATTTTTTTTCAATTGTAATGAAAATTCACAACATTTTTTTGCAATTTTTTATTTATATATTCAAAAATATACAGTTTTTTGGAAAAAGGCTGTGTTAAATTATGCAGAAGGTACTGTGTAACATTTACTGAAAGTTTGAAACAAATATGTTTGGAAGATCCTTAGAAAACATGTAATTAGTATGAGAAAATAAAAGTTTTGGGAATCGAGCGACAAAGATTGGATTAACTTTTTAGTGTATTCCAAGTCCATAGGATGGATTATCTTCATCCTCTGCAAACTCCTCCTCCAGCTTCCTCTTGTTCCTCCTCCTGTTTACTCTTGCTCGTATTTCTAAACTCTTTACAGCCCTGTCTGCAGCCCGAAGGCGTTGCTTGTCTAAAGCAAGCATCGCTCGTTGTTGTGTTCGTAGATTTTGCTACCATTTTCTTCAGTTGCAGTTACTGCAACACTGTTCCAAAAGGTGGTCATGTATGAACACTTATCACATTTCAGTTGTATTTCACTAGCAAGTCCTACGTGCTTTTTTTATGGAGAGTTCCAGACCAACTTCACTACAATGAATACATCTTACACAATTTGAAAAAATTCCTTTGAGAACCGACATATCAAACATTTCATTCACATCCGATTCGCCCAGAAAACATTCATAGTTTTCACTCATTGAACCAAGCTTCTTCTGTGAAGTATTTTCTTTCCCACTTTGACTGCTATGGGCAGGTGTACTTGAGAGGTTAGGTTCACTCACTTGCTTATCGTCTTTATTGTTTACAGTAATAACACATACCTTTGGCTTTCCAACATTTCTCCTTTTCTTAAAAGCCTTCAGAGGATTTCTAATAACTTTACTTTTACTCATTATTATGCTTCAACAAAACAGAGACTCAAGAAACAGAATTAATTACGAATATTTTCGAGATAACGACAGAGTAAATAAACATGAAACAATCGACAATCGAACCAGCGATATATATTGAACCATCACAGGTTAGTCACAACACATACTTTATCTCACATCACTAAAATGTACCTGATGAACACGGACGTTAATAATAACACCATTTGACAGCAGTTTAACAGCGCCACAGTGGGTCACGCCCATGTAGAACACATTTCAAAAAAAATTTAAAAATAGTTGTAGTCTTTGGAATTGAATAAATTATATATCTATTAAAAGGTAATAGTCTGCAGATTCAGAAAAAGGCAAAAAAGTAAAAATTGAACTTTTCATGATTTTGAGCCTTTCCGGAACCCCTTAAACCTAACTGACGTAAGAACATCACACACATCCATGCCCGAGGCAGGATTCGAACCTGCAATCGTAGCGGTCGCGCGGTTCCAGACTGTAGCGCCTAGAACCGCTCGGCCAACCCGGCCGGCGGGTTAGTAGTGTCACTAAGAGGATACAAATCAGGTTTGCTTTAAATACACCGTGTAATGGAAATGAGTGTTAGTTACCTTCTGGATTGGACCTGGTGACATGATGTTAGGCAAGAATGCCTTTAAGACGACAAGGATGCCATCGCCAACACCTCACTGCGTTTGAACGAGGTTGTGTGAAAGGGCTACAAGAAGCTGGACGTTCATTCCTCCATATTGCAGAAATACTTGGCATCATTGTAGCCACTCTACATGATTGCTGGCAGCAGTGGTCACGAGAATCTACGATCTCAAGGAGACCGGGCTCCGCACGGCGACGTGGTACTACCGAGAGGGTACCATCGTGTTCGGTGTATGGCTAGTTCGCATAGTACTGCAACTGCAGCAGCAATCTGAGCACCAGTTGGCATCACAGTGACACAAAAAACTGTTAGAAATCGGTTACTTCAAGGTCAGCTCCTAGCGAGAGTCCTGTAGTATGCATTCCACCGATCCCGAACCACCGCCATTTGCAGCTTAAGTGGCGTCAACCCAGAGCTCCTTGAAGAGCAGTGTGGAGTCGTGTTGTATTTTCAGATGAAATCTGTTTCTGCCTCAGTGCCAGTGATAGCCGTGTGTTGGTTAGGAGGAGGCCAGTTGAGGCCCTGCATCCACCCTGACTGCATGCTAGACATACTGGACCTACACCTGAAATTATGATCTGGGACGTGATTTCATAAAGCAGCAGGAGGATTGTCGTGGTTATCTCACATACCCAAACAGCAAGACTGTACCTCAGTCTGGTCATTCGACCATTCGCGCTGTCACTCATGAACAGTATTCCAGGGGATATTTTCCAACAGGATATCGCTCGCCCACATGCAGCTGCTGTAATCCAACAGAGCGCCTACAGACCTTCGACATTTCCTACTGGCTGTTTGATCACTAGATCTGTCTCCAATCGAGTACCAGCATTTCACATTCACAATGGCTGCCGGACGGAGTGGCCGAGCGGTTCTAGGCGCTACAGTCTGGAACCGCGCGACCGCTACGGTCGCAGGTTCGAATCCTGCCTCGGGCATGGATGTGTGTGATGTCCTTAGGTTAGTTAGGTTTAAGTAGTTCTAAGTTCTAGGGGACTGATGACCTCAGAAGTTAAGTCCCATAGTACTCAGAGCCATTTGAACCATTTCACAATGGCTTATCTCGTACTTACATTAACCTATCATGGAATATTAATGTCCGCCCCAGTAGCTGAGTGGTCAGCGTGACAGAATGTCAATCCTAAGAGCTCGGGTTCGATTCCCGGCTGGGTCGGAGATTTTCACCGCTCAGGGACTGGGTGTTGTGTTGCCCAATCATCATCATTTCATCCCCATCGACGCGCAAGTCCCCGAAGTGGCGTCAAATGGAAAGACTTGCACCCGGCGAACGGTCTGCCCGACGGGAGGTCCTAGTCACAAGACATTTTTTTAATGGAATATTAATCACTTAAATATGTTACCTAGACAAATGTATTACAGAAATTTCATTACTTAATATTAATTATTTTTGGTGTTGTGTAAATATGTAGTCATGAAGAACAATGATGTAGGATGCTAGTAACGTGTGTTTCATTTAAAAAACCGTAAGTTTTCACACACAAAAAAAAAATGGTTCAAATGGCTCTGAGCACTATGGGACTCAACTGCTGAGGTCATTAGTCCCCTAGAACTTAGAACTACTTAAACCTAACTAACCTAAGGACATCACACACATCCATGCCCGAGGCAGGATTCGAACCTGCGACCGTAGCGGTCTTGCGGTTCCAGACTGCAGCGCCTTTAACCGCACGGCCACTTCGGCCGGCTAACACAAAAAAAAAAAATTCGTTTTTGTTTTTCAGGAGGTCTTGTAGAATAACGAGTTTTCGAACCTTACCTTTTGTGTTCGTTTCTAGACAATCTGAACTAACTCCCGTGACACGGTGTTGGGTCTTCCACGCGGGGCCAGGCAGAGACGCCGGCGTATAATTACGGAAGTTGACTGTTGAGTTTTAACTGTTTGGCATCGGGTTGAGCCCACAGCGGCCCAGCAGGCCGCATTACGGCTCAGAATTGGCCGCCCACCCAATCCGCCCTGCGCTGATTGCTTCATTTGTAGCACGCCTCCTTCATCTACTTCGCTCTCCTCCCATTCTCCTTCGCACTCCCGGCTCGTCCTACGATGCAATCTTTTCGGTTTTCTCGTCCGCTCTTTTTGCTCGCCCCTTAACAGCGCCAGCAGAACGCTTGAGTCGTTTTCCAATTTAACCACCCCTACCTCCCCCCTCTCTCTGTCTCTTTCCGTCAGGATATAAGCCGTCCACTGAGCTGGGCCACCATTTATCCAGCGCCTTGTCACGGCAAACTGGTTACTGTCATTTCTCAGTGTGCCGTTAATTACTCCAGTTTTTCCTGCTTTCATTTTTTTTTCATCTCAATTCACTCATTGTCTCGTTTCATCTGGGCGGGTTCTTTTATTAGCTTTCATGTGAAGAGTTCTTATATGTTATCAGTGTTATCTACAGTGGAAGACCTTGAAATGGGCTCGGAGCTCCATAATCCCATTATTTTATCAATATTAAAAATGTACCATCCTCCCTACCTACAAAAAACTGTACTGCAAGATATATTGTAAATGCGGTACTTACACCATATACACTAGAAGATCTAAAGTGAAATATTATAAGCCCAGATCCTGTCATTTCCAGTACCGTTTCCTCAACATGTCAGTCGAGAGAAATGAAAAATGGTATACTCATATTTATTCTTACCAGTGTTCCACAGGTATTAAGTTGACAAAAGCTAACACTCATGGAATATTGACGAAATTTATTTCAAAATAAATTTCACTAACATACTCGTAACAAAATTCACCAGTTCCCAAATACAGAGAACGGTATGTGTCTCGTATCATTACACTGAGTTTTAACAACGAAAATAGGAAAATTACTATTAATTTCCTTCCAGTTTTGTATAACACACTACAATAATCTTGCAAAGTTCTCCGTATTATGCATTACTCAATTTTTCGCTTTATAATTAATGTTACAACTTTCTTTAGTCCTACCTTTTCGTTGTAAACTGATTTTTCACTTTGATATATCTATTTATTTCTTATCTGCGCTGGTTCAACGCATACTCATATTCACATACATCTTTTCTGATAAGTTCCGTCCATGTACAAATTTGTTTCGCTAAATATTGTCAGTTTCTGCATGAAACATTGAGAATTTTGTATCTTAAAATAATGATCCATACATTATCAGCATAGCATTATACAGTTTTATAACAATAAAATAGACTTTTCAGATCATAAAGCAGACTAGTACACATTGACTGGCTGGTAATTATTATTATTTTTTATTGATTTATCTTGCTAAGTACCACATGAAATAACTTATGTTTTGTATCTAAGGTTCTTGGGTGTCCAGTCGGATCCGATCTACGAAGTTCCACGATATTTCGGCGAATAACTGTTCCGCCATCATCAGGTGGTGCTGATGGAAGCACCACGTGATGATTGCGAAACGGTTATTCGCCGAAATATCGTGGAACTTCGACGATCGGATCCGGCTGGACACCCTAGAACCTTGGATGCAACATATTCGCCGGGAAAGCCTCAGATCACAACTTATGTTTTCTTTTTTCCTCCTTTCTTTCTTTCCAATAGTTTTTCATTCTTTCCCTAAGTTTTTCTCTTCTTTTCTGTCCATTTGAACCTGTCCTTTACTTTATTTTCTCCTGGAAGACTTAGTAATTTTGGATGGTTGGTTGGTTGGTTGTTTTTGGGGAAGGAGACCAGACAGCGTGGTCATCGGTCTCATCGGATTATGGAAGGATGGGGAAGGAAGTCGACCGTGCCCTTTCAGAGGAACCATCACGGCATTTGCCTGGAGTGATTTAGGGAAATCACGGAAAACCTAAATCAGGATGGCCGGACGCTGGATTGAACCGTCGTCCTCCCGAATGCGAAGTAATTTTGGACTTTTGCTCTGAACTCTTCTCTTTCTCCTACCGCAGTTCTTCCTCTGTTATTTCCATTTCCCTAAGGTTTGCTTTAATTTCGTTGATCCACATCATTGATGTTTTGGGGTGCCTGTCAAGAAAGTTAAAAATTGTTTCTGTTACTCTTTTTTCGTATAGCACTTTTAGGTAAAGAATAACTTTTCTCTTCCATATTGTGACTAATATTCGCTCTATTTCTTCATAAACTTCTTTATTACTCCTTATTTCATTTTCTACTGTCGTGTTTTGATCCCAACATTTTCCTTACTTTCTCTTCTATTTCATCTAATCTGAAGAATAAAGTTATTCTGTTCTAACGAAAATGTTATACCGCTGAGTTTTTGCATTTATATAAATAGATTTCTGTTAGACAGGTTTTTGTTTTTGTTAAAAGGCCACCTCCATTTTTCTTGCTCTTGCTAAGTTTGCTACTTTCTCCAAAGAATTTGGTTGTATTATTATACTCAAATTATCTTATTTTCACCAAGTTGTTATTTTTCGCATTCTTTCTTCTTCTGTTCTGTTTTTCCTCCATTTCCTGATAACGTATTTCAGTAAACAGTTGAAGAGCAATGGGGACAATCCAACGCATTGTCTTCCACCAGTTTTGATACCAGAAGCCTTGAAGGTTTCCACCTAAAGTTTTAATTTTGCAATTTGTATTTCTTAGTGTGTGTGTGTGTTTTTTTTATGATTGCCGCTGATTCGTTGTCAGCTCTAAACTGTTTTCAGATGTTTCCCTGTCAGTCGAACCATAAACTTTTTTATAGTCTACAAATGTTGTATTAATTGCTTCGCTTCTCTTTCTGGTATACCTGGGCCGGTCGCTGTGGTCTAGCGGTTCTAGGCGCTCAGTCCGGAACCGCGCGACTGCTGCGGTCGCAGGTTCGAATCCTGCCTCGGGCATGGATGTGTGTGATGTCCTTAGGTTAGTTAGCTTTAAATAGTTCTAAGTTCTAGGGGACTGATGACCACAGATGTTCAGTCCCATAGTGCTCAGAGCCAATTCAACCATTTGTATACCTGGTTACTGCTTGTTGTAATGTTAATTGTTTTCTTCAGACAGTAAATCATAAAACCCAATATTTCAGTCACGTTAGTTTGGGTACCGAACACTACACAGTATATCGGCAACGAAGATTTCATTATTCCCTATCACACCAGGTACGTCTTCGTCTACATCGACTAAGGTGACACACCGACATGCACATATACAGATGGCGATAGCATCGCGTACAGAAGGCATAAAAGGGCAGCGCATTGGCGGAGCTGTCATTTTTACTGAGAGGATTCATGTGTAAAAGTGTCCGATTTGTTTATGGCCGCACGACAGGAATTAAGGGACTCTGATCGTGAAACGGTAGCTTGAGCTAGATACATGGAACATTTCGTTTCGGAGATCGTTCGGGAATTCAATATTCCGCCATCTGCAGTTTCAGGAGTGTGCCAAGAATAGCAAATTTCAGACAAACGTATCCGTTAGGACAGAACGGCAGAATTTGGCGTTGGTGGGCTATGGCAGCTGACGACGAACCCATGTCCAGAAAAGTCATCCAACTAAACTGCAGAGTGTAAAAGTTATAGAGTCCAATGTCTGGCGGTAGGTTGCCGCTTTGGCAGCAAATGTTAGCTTACGTACTAACGGACCGTGAGCACAACTTCTAGTAACTGACCTTGTTGCTTTCAACACGACAGATGGTGTCACACGTGGTCACAACACTTCACAACATGCCGGTATGGAGGCATGTGGTCCACAACAAATATCGCCGGAGCACGCCACTCATCCAGCAAGTCGCCTGAAACTTCCGAGCAATCGTTACGTTTCCGCCAAGGGACTTTCAAATAGTATGCTCCACGCTCCGGCAGTTAAGTCAGCCGCCATAGCAGGCGCTGATACCAGGGACTATTTTCCTCTTACCCAAAATAGACCGCAGAAGGATGTCATAACCACTGGGCGCAGATAAATGGAGACGCGCCGATTACGCTCGGCCAGTCGAAGTTACAGTTCCAATACGCCAGTTGCCGGAAGTTCCAGTTCCTCGCCAGCGACAGCTCCAATCTACTGCCATCGTCAGCCGATATCTATCACGAGGTGCCAGTCGCCCGCTTTAACGAGTGATCGTCGGAGAGTAAACGCCGAATGTGTATGTGGTATTCATGTCAGATACAGCAGTCCAGACTGAACTTTATTACACAGATTGTTTTCTTTCGCTGTGTTACGTTAGAGCAGCGTGAAGCACTTTAACTACATCTACATCTACATCCATACGCCGCAAGCCACCTGACGGTGTGTGGCGGAGGGTACCTTCAGAACCTCTATCGGTTCTCCCTTCTATTCCTGTCTCGTATTGTTCGTGGAAAGAAATATTGTCGGTATGCCTCTGTGTGGGCTCTAATCTCTCTGATTTTACCCTCATGGTAGGAGGGAGCAATATACTGCTTGACTCTTCCGTGAAGGTATGTTCTCGAAACTTCAACAAAATTCCGTACCGAGCTACTGAGCGTCTCTCTTGCATAGTCTTCCACTGGAGTTTATCTGTCATCTCCGTACCGCTTTCGCGATTACTAAATGATCCTGTAATAAAGCGCGCTGCTCTCCGTTGTATCTTTTCTATCTCTTCTATCAACCCTATCTGGTACGGATCCCACACCGGTGAGCAGTATTCAAGAAGTGGGCTAACAAGTGTACTGTAACCTACTTCCTTTGTTTTTGGATTGCATTTCCTTAGGATTATTCCAATGAATCTCAGTCTGGCATCTGATTTACCGACGATCAACTTTATATGATCAATCCATTTTTAATCACTCCTAATGCCTACTCCCAGATAATTTATGGAAACTGCCTCCAGTTGCCGACCTGCTATATTGTAGCTAAATGATAAAGGATCTTTCTTCCTATGTATTCGTAGCACATTACACTTCTATACATTGAGATTCAATTTCCAATCCCTGCACCATGCGTCAATTCGTTGCAGATCCTCCTGCCTTTCAGTACAATTTTCCATTCTTACAACCTCTCGACATACTACAGCATCATCCGCAAAAAGCCTCAGTGAGCTTCCGATGTTATCCACAAGGTCATTTATGTATATTGTGAATAGCAACGGTCCTACGACACTCCCGTGTGGCACACCTGAAATCACTCTTATTTCGGAAGACTTCTCTCCGTTGAGAATGACATGCTGCGTTCTGAACTACAGAGCCATCCATCGTACACCACTAAAATTGTGTATTCTACATTAATTCTCTTAATAAACATTTATTACGTCATTCATTTTGTGTTGCCGACATTACTCGTTTTAGATATAAAGCCCTGTGATAATACCTGTTGCTAACCTGCAAGCCAGCTACCTTATACAGCAACAGTTTCTCTGCGGCAGGGTTCTCTCCCTGCTACCATTGAGTTTGAAGATCAGATTTGTTGTGATGAATACAACACAACAGCACTGAAAATATCTCTGAGCGCAGTGACGGCTTAGGGAAAAGCTAACTAAGTCACATTTGGTGTCCAAGGGGGTGACCTAGCTGCAGGCATTCGACCCTGCAACTTCAACGCTATGTACCATCACTGGATGACACATCCAGAATTGCTTTCCTATCCTCAATTTGTTCTTGAAGAGACCATCTACTGTCATAAAGATTTTTGGTCTCATTTTGTTACGTCCTATACGTACCTGGTGTGTCTCCCAAGAGGTGCTGTTCGTATTTTCTCTGATGTTTCAACAGGTATCTGCAATTTAGTTCCTGGAATGTATAGCTGGAATTAGCTCAGACAAATACTGCGAATCAAGTTTATATACGAAGGAAAGGGTCTACATCTACATCTACGTTATTGCTATTCACAACAAAGTGCGTGGCAGAGAGTTCAATGAGCCACCTTCAAGCTACCTCTCTATCGTTCCACTCTCGAACAGCGCGCGGGAAAAACGAGCACTTAAATTTTCCTGTGCGAGAGCTGATTTCTCTTATTTTATCGTGATGATCATTTCTCCCTATGAAGGTGGGTGCCAACAGAATGTTTTTGCAACCGGAGAAGAAAACTGGTGATTAAAATTTCATGAGAAGATCCCGTCGCAACGAAAAACGACTTTGTTTTAATGATTGTCAATCCATTTCACGTATCAAGTCTGTGGCACTATATCCCCTACTTCGCGATAATACAAAACGAGCTGCCCTTCTTTTTACTTTTCGATGTCATCCGTCAGTCTCACCTGAAGCGGACGCCACATCGCACAGCAATACTCCAGAATAGGGCGGACAAGCGTGATGTAAGCAGTCTCTGTAGTAGACCTTTCTCACCTTCTAAGTGTCCTGCCAATGAATCGCAGTCTTTGGTTGGCTCTACCTACAACATTATCTATGTGATCGTTCCAATTTAGGGTATTTGTAATTGGAACGATAGATCAACGTCTGTTTGTCTTTACAAACAAAATAGAATTTGCAATAGAACACTTGCAGAAAGCTATCTACGCTGTTTGGATTTGATTGTAGGCCGAATGTGACTGTCTCTTAGATTTAAGTAAGGTCCACTAACGATAGTGGTCCTTCGCGACTTATAGTGAACCAAAATAACCATTTTCCCGAAAAATGGGCTAGCGAAAGCATGCCTGAATAAAGACCTGTTCCCCAGCGACTATTCTGGCATTGGAGGCATCACTTTTTTGTTCAATGTGCCGCTAAAATCGGTCACCCACATACACGGTTCGCTGTCAATTCAGTGATGTAGTGCCAGTGCACGTACCTAGAAGCCGCTTTTTGAAATGTTTCCTAGAGTCATAACGCGAGCATCCGCCCCTGACATCACTTCGTTTGCGAACCCCTGACTCTATTCGTGGGCTTAATATTATAACATCATCACTACAATGGACCTCCATTCTGAGATGCATCTCAATAGGTTTCAAAGTGTAACTATGGAAACTGAATAACAGAACATTGTTCGTCTGTGGTGTATGTCGTTAGTAAGATGGCCACCTTTACATACATCCTCTGCAGGTGTTTGTACATCTGCCCGACACTGCCACGTGGTGAACATCTGTTACACAGTTTGGAACATGCTTACCAACTTGGAGAGTACTGGAGCAATTTTTCGCCTTTATGTTATCTATTAATCACCGTTCTATTCATCTCTGTACCTAAACGATAGAACGTTGTTCTTCTCCTCTTGTCTCACCAAAATGTCAGTCACAACTCTTCCTTATGCCAGGTACATCATTTCGCTAACTTTCCGTTGCCTAAACTGTCCACAACGCTACAACATTTTTATTGCGTCATTACATAGCGAACCATTTAGTTCCTAAAGAAATGTCACTCCTTATTGCCTCATGAACTTCAGTGAATATAATTTTTCTTCCATCTTCCAATTATTTTATTTCTTTTTCCTGTTTCAGGTGAGTACCAAGGGAGAAACAAGAAATACCTGTCATTGTACCTGAGATCCACCTGCGTAAGTACGTTTTTCGATTATGTACGAAATGTGAACTTGGACGTCATAAAAAATACGCATTCATGCTTGTTCATGGCGTATATGTTATGCATTTATCGTATAACGTCGAAAGGAAGATTGTAAGATGAAACAATATAAAGTAGCCGGCCGAAGTGGCCGCGCGGTTCTGGCGCTGCAGTCTGGAATCGCGAGACCGCTACGGTCGCAGGTTCGAATCCTGCCTCGGGCATGGATGTGTGTGATGTCCTTGGGTTAGTTAGGTTTAACTAGTTCTAAGTTCTAGGGGACTAATGACCTCAGCAGTTGAGTCCCATAGTGCTCAGAGCCAATATAAAGTAGAGGAGCATGGAAACATTGCAGCATACAGGAGAGGGCGAATGCGGAACGAATTTCACGTCTGGAAACGCGATTTACCGACATGACGCAACATACAAATTGTGGAGACTATTGCTACCAGACGAGTTACCTTTCGAGATAAATGTATGGTGACCATACGTTCCTTTCCTGGGACGACTTCTGATCGCTACTGCATCTTGACGTTCAACAGCTTTTGATGGTGTGTTTCTTGAAGATTTCCTGGCGGGTAGAGTACATCATATTTCGGGAGTGCATCCAGAATAATATTTCAGCTGAAAACCTTACAGCTGTCTTCAAGACGAGTTGCTGCAGAAATCTGAAACACTTGACATATTACTGTGGAGTAAATGCTCGTGCGTCAGAGATAATACTGTCGACAACAAGGGCGACAGTTATAGATGAGACTGTATGCATATAGGAGTAAAACAAAACAGGCGAAGAGTCAACAAACCCACAGTGTTTACGAATTGTGGCTGATTATGAAATGGGTGGCAGGCGGTAAACACTCGGAACAGTATTTCCTATGGAGTGCAAATGTGAAATGAGTGGCTTCCATGGTTGAGCAGGTTGTCTGGTAATTGTATTGTCACAGGTTCCTTGACCACTGAATCCCAATAGTATGAGACTGTAATTATTGTTTTTGATTTTCCCGTAATCCGCGGAATGGCCAGTAGAAATACAGTCTTCAGCCAATGCAATTTGTTGGGCTTTAGAAGGCAGATGTATTCGACGATCTGTTCTTGTACAGTACGTATTGCATGTCTTACGTACCTTTTACCACACTGACAAGGAATTTTATATATACCGGTCTTTCGTAAAAACAGGTCACCTTTCATAGATCCCAGAAGAGTTTCCGTCTAGACCGGCGGTAGAAAAACCATATGAACTTTACGCTTCTTCATTATTCTCGAAATTAATGAATAAATATTTCCCGTATGTTATTTAAAAGATGTAGACTTTACATCTCTTTCTTCTTGCTCTTATTTTGGTTGTTCTGGTGTTTTCGGTTGCTGAGCACCTTTAATCTGACGTTTTTCATATCCATTTATACTGAGTATCTCTTCCAAGCGTACGAAATATTTTCGAAACCAATTTTATTTCGACCACCTCATATACGCTCATTTACATGTTACGTTAAAAAGTACTGCATTACATGCCTCTTGAGTTGAAATGCTTTGACGTTGGTACCGTGGTATGACACTTTTAACATTGCCGTCGTACAATGTTGCTGTCCAGTTCTAGTTTTAGTTTTGCTTAGTTTTGTTTTCTTATTTATAGGCCTGTGGTTCCCAGTTTAAACCGGAAAAATATCTTATGTTAACTATTAGCCTAATATCATGGTTTCTTGGACATTGAATCCATACCTGATCTCAGGGTTTCTTTTTTCTGTCACTCACAGTTTTGTTACATTGTGGTTTCATTATAAACTACAAAATTAGCAAAATACAGTAACTAAACGTAATTTAAATTTTGATATGTACACACATCAAAAAAAGTTTTACATCACCTCCATTCCGAGAGTTCCGGATCCTGAACTGGAATAGAGATCAACATAAACATCATTTCCGCCCCTTTCAGTGCTCATGAAAACCACACCTTCAGAGGTGGTGGTCCTGATTGCTGTACACACCGGTACCTCTAATACCCAGTTGCACGTGCTCTTGCATTGATGCGTGCCTGTATTGGTCGTGGCATACTATCCACAAGTTCATCAAGGCACTGTTGGCCCAGATTGTCCCACTCCTCAACTGCGATTCGGCGAAGATCCCTTAGAATAGTTGGTGGTTCACGTCGTCCATAAACAGCCCTTTCCAGTCCATCCCACCTATGTTCGATAGGGTTCATGTGTGGAGAACATGCTGACCACCCTAGTCGATCGCTGTCGTTATTCTGAAGGAAGTCATTCACAAGATGTGCACAATGGAGAAGCGAATTATCGTCCATGAAGACGAATACCTCGCCAATACACTACCGATATGGTTGCACTATCGATCGGTGGATGGCATTCACGTATCGTACAGCCGTTACGGCGACTTTCATCACCACCAACGGCGTACGTCGGCCTCACATAACGCCACCCCAAAACAGCAGGAAACCTCCACCTTGTTGCACTCGCTGGACAGTGTATCTAAGGCGTTCAGCCTGACCAGGTTGCCTCCAAACACGTCTCCGACGAGTGTCTGGTTGAAGGCATCAGTGAAGCGAACGTGATGCTAATCCTGAGCGGTCCATTCCGCATTTTGTTGGGTCCACCTGTATCGCGCTGCATGGTGTCGTGGTTGCAAAGATGGACCTCGCCACGTACGTCGGGATTGCGCATCATACAACCTATTGCGCACAGTATGAGTCGTAACACGAAGTGTTGTGGCTGCACGAAAAACATTACTCGACATGGAGGCGTTGCTGGTGGGGTTTCTCCGAGCCATAATCCGTACGTAGCGGTCATCCACTGCAGTAGTAGTCCTTGGGCGGCCTGAGCGAGGCATGTCATCGACAGTTTCTGTCTCTCTGTATCTCTTCCATGTCCGAAAAACATCGCTTTGGTTCACTCCGAGACGCCTGGACACTTCTCTTGTTAGAGCCCTTCCTGTCACAAAGTAACAATGCGGACGCAATCGAACCGCGGTATTGACAGTGTAGGCATGGTTGAACTACAGACAACACGAGCCGCTTACCTTCTTCCTGGTGGAATGACTGGAACTGATCAGCTGGCGGACCCCCTCCGTCTAGTAGGTGCTGCTCCTGCATGGTTGTTTACATCTTTGGGCGGGTTTATTGACTTCTCTGAGCAGCCAAAGGGACTGTGTCTGTGATGTAATATGCACAGTCAACGTCTATCTTCAGGAGTTCTGGGAACCTGGGTGATGCAAAACTTATTTGATTTGTGTAGAATGCTTTCGTTGAAGCAAAAAATTACATTACATAGAAATTGTGTGTCTGTTGGCTTGTATTTTCTTTCTGTCCTGTCCTTAAAGCATCTGATATAGCTTCCTTTCTATGACTTGTGCATTGTACGTCTCGGTGAAGTGACGAACCGCAGTTTCCCATCGTATTGGTATTCCAGCTGCTCTGATATAGTCTTTCAAATGGTTCAAATGGCTCTGAGCACTATGGGACTTAACATCTTAGGTCATCAGTCCCCTAGAACTTAGAACTACTTAAACCTAACTAACCTAAGGACATCACACAACACCCAGCCATCACGAGGCAGAGAAAATCTCTGACCCCGCCGGGAATCGAACCCGGGAACCCGGGCGTGGGAAGCGAGAACGCTACCGCACGACCACGAGATGCGGGCTATAGTCTTTCCGTCACGCTGATGTCTCATTGACATCACCCGATTTTCAGGGAAAAAATCTAGGTGACTGTTCATAAATGGATCTTGAGGCACATAGAACAGCCTAAACTCTCAAATTTTTCCAGCATGTTGAATGGAAATGCCGTGTGGCTAGGGCCTGCCGTCCGTTAGACTAGTCGCCTGTGGCAAGTCTTTCGAGTTGACGTCACTTGGGCGACTTGTGTGTCGATAGGGATGAAATGTTGATGATAAGGACAACACAACACCCAGTCCCTGAGCGGAGAAAATCTCCGACCCAGCCGGGAATCGAAACCGGGCAGTTAGGCGTAACATTCCGTCGCGCTGATCACTCAGCTACCAAGGGCGAACTCCGGCATGTTGACTACACCAAAAATGTAATAACGTCCCTTCTTGTTGCCTAAAAACTTAATAGCACTCCTTTTAAATGATACCCAAACCTTCCTCTCATTCAGTCATTTTTTATTCAATTTAAAGGCCGAACATTAAATTTCAAATGTAAGGAACAAAAAATACGTCTTATTTCGATTTAGCTTCTAATAGACGAGAAAACTTTCTTCAGAGATACTTGAAAGAGTCTCCGTCTTTTTGTCGGGCGTTTACAAATCGTTTCATTAGGATCAACTTAATGTTTAGTCTCAGATGTTCCACTAGTTTCTTGTGCAAAACGTTGTTCTCTCCAGACTTTCTTGCAAGTCAGTGTATTCTGGGCCAGTAGTGATTAAGTGTCCTACAATCCGATACACGTAAGAAATTGCTAGCTGAAACACTGTACGAAAATTATATCATTAAAATCGCTGAAAATGCATTTCGTAGATATTCAGTGTCAGTTCTAAAAATTTATGGGTTATGCGGTAGTTTTGTTAAAATGTTAGAAACAAAACGCCCAGCGTATAAGTTATTTCGTCATAAAATGGCTCTAAGCACTATGGGACTTAACATCTGAGGTCATCAGTCCACTAGACTCAGAACTGCTTAAACCTAACTAACCTGAAGACATGTTGAAATGTGTGTGAAATCTTATGGGACTTAACTGCTAAGGTCACCAGTCCCTAAGCTTACACCTACTTAACCTAAATTATCCTAAGGTCAAACACACACATCCATGCCCGAGGGAGGACTCGAACCTCCGCCGGGAGCAGCCGCACAGTCCATGACTGCAGCGCCTCAGACCGCACAGCTATTCCCGCGCGGCCCTGAAGACATCACAGACATCCATGCCCGAGGCAGGATTCGAACCTGCGGCCGTAGCAGTAGCGCGGTTCCGGACTGAAGTGCCTAGAACCACTCGGCCACAGCGGCCGGCTTTTTCGTCATAATTGCGAAAGAATGTAAAAGCAGTAAATATGAAATGTGTTACGAGTGAGAACTATCATCTCTTTCAATCCCGAAATTCTCCAAATTATGTCGTATTTCATATGTTACATATGTTTCTGATGTCATTTTTAAAATGATCGCCTCTTTACAAACCGGGTTGCGAAAAATATTCATCATTACAAAACACCGCAAGGGTAGCAACAAGTATCTTCCTCGTGAATCAATCCACATATTAGTGAAAACCGTATCAAAATTCTTACAGTATTTCCTTAGATTAATCTTCACATAAAGGCAGAAAATCGCGGGGGCGGGGGAGGGGGGCTTTAATTTATAATATGTACTGATATAGATGTTTTTCACCCTCTTGGTACGAAGGTAAATTAGAAACTGTTTGTATGAGCAGCAGGATAAACCGTAGCGCAGCAGAAACACGTTGCACTGCGCGCATCAAATACAAATTGTGCCGAGTTCGTGGTACATTAATAAATACTGACGAACTCGTTTGCGAGCAGAATACTCGACCAGATGTTCCAACTGTCCTATCGACATATCGTAACACGTGACAGCAATTACAAACAAGAGTTATTTTACCGGTCTGAACGCCCTGCTCGTTGCAAATAATTGGAAAACAGACCGACATAGTCTGGTGGAGCATGTAATTCGGCTGTCGTCGGGTTTCGTGTCTGCTTTTCGCCCTCACGAAGTCCTCTACATACCAGAAATCGAAGTTCTCAAGACTATTAAGGGAGTAATCTCTGACTGAATACACACTATAAAGTGTTACACTATCACCAGTCTGATTTTTTATCACTCTCTGTGTTGATACACATCACATGACTAATACTGCATGATTAAGCTTTCATTTCATGGGAAACTGATGTCCATCATCAGCATCAGTATAAGATGTGATCTCCGCAGAAACGGACACACTTCTGTGTTTATTGCGGAACGGAAGCAACCGGCCTTCGGATGTCTCTTTGAAGAATTTCTAACTATGACTGAAATACGTACTGTATTTGTTCATGCAGACTGCTGGTTGGAGGCTGATATCAAAATACACATCTTCTGATCTCCTACGTTGTCTCGAGGTGAGTGATTAATGGTGCGCTTCCAGGTGTCCAGCAAACTTGTTGTTTCCATTTTCTTCACAATAGTTCGACGGCTGAATCAGAAGTCTTTAGACATTGCGAGTTTTGCTGTTATGTGTACTCTCTGCATGGACTCAATCTAGATCTGATGATGACGGCTGGGTCGGCCGTCGAAACTTTGTGCCAGAAAATGGAAACAACAAGTCGGCAGAACACACAGCGGCACACCATTGTTCTCATCATTTCCCACACATGCTCCATGAGAAACAAAATCAGGAGATCAAATAGGCCAATAGAGGAGACGTACTTTTCTCAAGACGTTTGTGGTGTGAACTGCAACGTGGGGTCTTCAGTCAGAAGACTGGTTTCGTGCAGCTCCATACTCTCCTCTAACCTGCACCTCTCCATTACCGAATTTCTATTGCAGCTTTCGTCCTTTTGAACCTACTTACTGCATTTATATTTATTACCCCCAACACTTCCCTCCAAAACTTTACTGGCAATCCCTTGATGTCTCAGAACGTGTCCTATCAAGCGATCCCTTCTTTTAGTCGAGTTATGCTTCAGATTTATTTTCTCCCCACTCCGACTTAGAACCTCCTCATTACTAATTCGATCTACCCATCTGATCTTCACCATCTTTCTGCAGAACAACATTTTAAAATACTCTGTTCTTCTTCTTGCCTCAAATGCGTATCGCCCAAGTTTCACTTCTATACAGTGCTACTCTTTTAGGCAAATACCTTCAAAACAGACTCCCTAGCACTTCAGTTTATAAGGATGGAACATTCCGTCGGTGTTTTTAAGAACAGAGACATATTAAAAACTTGAATACGCAGTATTAATATTCCACAATAACAGTTCGTTATGAACCGGCTTTCGGCTTCCTAGTCCATCGTCATAGAACTTAGTACTAAACAGATAGCCCACACAACTTCATCGAGAGTTCATGGCTGCTCGAAGATTGGTGTTCAAAGATATGTGACGTTTTGCGGTTATATCGATACAAAACACAAGCATAATACAATGCCCAAAGAGACACTGAACAAATAAACCTTATATTTTAGTCAGACTATGTATACCTATGCAGTGAGCGGCGTCTACTGCGCATACTCTCAACATCAAACTGGGATAGTCACCTGATTTTGGGGCGACGCTGCTTGTCTAGAATTTGCGGTAAAATCTAAACTTGAATACTACACATATTCGCCTTTTTGCACGTTTGAGTTTTAGTAATAGCAATGGCACTGCCTTTGCTACGAATCTAAAGAGAAGTGTGCGAAAGGAGGACTAGCTACTTTTCATAGGTATACGCAACAAATGTTTAATTTTAAATGTCGTATTGATACAAGGAACTTTATATGCTGGAAAATATCGAGACACAGTATTATAAAGTCTTGTATTGTAGAAATAATTTCTGCGATTTCATGGGATTGTGTTTGCGAGACAAGTGCTGGATAAATTTTCAGATGTGTTTGAGTAAATTTCCAGTCAGTGTTTACATACTTGTGCTATGTTTCCTTCAATTTATTTAGACTATCAAACCTTTGTGTGTGTATAGAAATATTTCTGAAAGAGACAGTTTCCTGTACTGTGTCATTGTAACGTAATTAATTAGAACAGATTCAGCAATATCAATCAGTACAGTAGAAAACCTAAAAAACAATATTGTTGGCTATCACTACAAAATTCGGGTACTGATGCTGTATTTTTTATTTTTTTGTGCTCAGTAAATGGGTTTACTTTTCTGATGAGATGGCTGGAAAATGTTACAGATGTTTTAATTGTCTTTAAAAAGAAGAAGGATAGATGAAGAAACATTGTAGCTAATAATGGACGAGCAGATGGTGCAAATCGCTTACCACACCCAGTGTAACAATTTCATAATACCAAATGCGTTGTTTTTTCGTGATACTTTGTCGCTGTCTACGGTGTCATTGTAACGTAATTAATTAGAACAGAGATTCGACAACATGAATAAGTGCAACAGAAAACGTAAAAAATATTGGTGGTTGTCACTTCTTATCCTGTTACTGAAAAAAAGAGAAGCGGAATATGTGCTATGATATTGTGACGAAAAAGCACAGTATCATTGCTCTTTAAATTTAAGCCAAATTCCGATACTGGTATCAGATTTATAAGATGTCTGTAAAACGCGTATACAAAGTTTCGCGGTACTTTTGAAGGTGATTTGTTTGTAGCAGCGAAGTGATGACACTCAAAAATACGCGCTAAAATATACCGTCCCATATCACTTGGCTTCAGCCGCAGGTGATGTTGCGGACAGAATTGTCGTTCTGTTCATCAAAATCCTTATTCCATACATATCCATACTCTCTGATTACAGGACATTTAAAAAATTAAATATATGTATATGTTGTACAAGTCACTATGGCACTGACTACTACGAGCGGTATGTAAAGACAGTCAAGCGAATGTGATGATATGTCGAAAAAGGGAGGGGCAGAGAGGAGAAAGGAGTTTATGGAATGTGAGTCTGAAACAGTTATAACAAGTATATTATCAAATGGTGAGAGAAACACACTGAAGCGCCAAAGAAACTGGTATAAGTATGCGCATTCAAACAAAGAGATACAGACAGAATACGGCTCTGCACTCGGCAACGCCTATACAAGACAAGTGTCTGGCGCAGTTGTTAGATCGGTTACTGCTGCTGCAATGGCAGATTATTGAGAAGTAAGTGAGTTTGAACGTGGTGTTACAGTCGGCGCCCCAGCGGTGGGACATAGCATCTCCGAGGTAGCGATGAAGTGGGGATTTTCCGTACGACTATTTCACGAGTGTACCTTGAATATCATGAATCCGGTAAAATATCAAATCTCCGACATCGCTGCTGCCGGAAAAAGATCCTGCAAGAACGGGACCAACGACGGCTGAAGAGAATCGTTGAATGTGACAGAAGTGCAATCCTTGCGCAAATTGATGCAGATTTCACTGCTGGCCCATCAACAAGTGTCAGCATGCGAACCAATCGACGAAACATCATGATATGGGCCCTCGGAGCCGAAGACCCACTCGTGTGCCATCGATGACTGCACGACACAATGTCTTACGTCTTGCCTGGGCCCGTCAATACCGACATCGGACTATTGATGCCTGGAAACACGTTGCCTGTCGAACGAGTCTCGTTTCAAATTGTATCGAGCGGATGAACGTAGGATATGGAGACAACCTCATGAATCTATGAACCTTGGATGTCAGCAAGGGACTGTTCAAGCTGGTGGAGGCTCTGCAGTCGCGTGGGGGGTGTGCAGTTGAAGTGATATGGGACCCCTGCTACGTCTAGATACGACTCTAACAGGTGACATGCACGTAACCAGCCTGTCTGATCACTTGCATCCATTCACGTCCATTGTGCATTCTGAAAGACTTGGACAATTCCAGCAGGACAGTGCGACAACCCACACGTAAATAATTGCTACAGAGTACCTCCAGAAACATTCTTGTTAGTTTAAACACTTCCGCTGGCCACCAGACTCCCCAGAGATGAACGTTATTGACAATATCTGGTATTCCCTGCAACGTGCTGTTCAGCAAAGATCTCCACCACCTCGTGCTCTTACGTATTTATGGACAAGCCTGCAGGATACATGGTGTCGATTCCCTCCAGTACTATTACAGACATCAGTCGAGTCCGTGCCACGTCGTGTTGCGGCACTTCTGCATGCTCGCGGGGTCCCTACAGGATATTAGCAGTTGCATCAGTTTCTTTGGTTCTTCAGCGTATATAATGTGTTATAAAGATAGGTATCTAAAAACTCGTTGGTATTAGAATGCAGTGTTCTGTCAGAATGCCAAAGCAACTGTCTCACGAAGTTTCGCTGATACATCATGTTGAACAAGAGAACATTTACATTTACATCGATAGCAAAACTCATCTACTACTTTTGTGTCTCATTTTTTAATCTAATCCGCGCAGCGCCACCTGATTTAATTCGACTACATTCCGTTATCCTCGTTTTATTTTTGTCGACATTCATCTTATAGTCTATTTTCATCACGTTGTCCATTCCGTTCAAGTGCTCTTTGAAATATTACGGTATATTAATAATTTTTACTTATGGACCGTCTGACAGCAACTGAATAAAACACAATTTTAGTGCCATATGCGTTTCGCCTTTATTTTCTGCAAGGCATCATCAGTGGCCTGAAATATGTACATATGTTAGCTATTTTATTTACATTTTTGTCATTGTGCCTATAGGTTATAAACAGTTCTGGTGGTTGGTATTTCCTATTAAGTAGTAATGTTTTGAACTGTACTTACAGGTTGTGTGGAGAATTTCCTACATATTACGCTCCTGTTGCATTTTTGTTGTTGTTCTTATGAACGCCAATTTGCGGTTTTTTTCCCCATTCCACAACACTATGCACCGAACGCTTGTTTTAAAGCAATGTTTTGGTTTCTGTTGCCGACTGTCAAATGTTTTTGCCAAAGATCTAATGTTATTGCCAAACTTATGAGTGTAACTATTGAAGTATCTGTGGTCTGTTCGTGTATGCATTTGTGTGTGCGTTTGTGTGTGTGTGTGTGTGTGTGTGTGTGTGTGTGTGTGTGTGTTTTGGTGTGATATATATATTTTTGTGCTGTGTGTGTGTGTGTGTGTGTGTGTGTGTGTGTGTATGTCTCCAGATGATGTGGGGAAGAGTTTTCTTTTTTTATTATTTTTTGTTTTATGTTATCATTTCCTTTACTAAGTGTAGTAGGGAGCCTGTGCTGATGTGTGTTTGTTCATTTATCACGTGTTTGTTTTCTGCTATGGTTTTCTGTGTGTGGAAGTTTTCTTGCATTTGTATAAAATGTTTGTCATGGTTGCTTGTCCTCATTATTTTCATTTCTTGTTCCATATTTGTAGGATGATGGTTGTAGTGTTTTAAATGCTCTGCAAATGTGGAATGGTTTGTTTCATACTTCCAACATCTGATATGTTTTTTGTATCTTGTTTGGAAATCCCTGCATGTCATGCCTATGTATACTGCATCACAACTTTGACATTCAAGTTTGTATATTCCTGATTGTTGGAATTTGTTTCTCTTGGTAGCTGGCTGGCTTAGGTGTGATTGAAGGGTTTGCCCAGGCTTATATGCTATTTTGAAGCCCGGTCTCTATAGGACGTTTGCAGCTCTGTGTGTTAGTTTATGTGTGTAGGTCATGGTGTACCATCTGGTTCTTTTCTGTGTGGTGTTGTCATTGTGTGTGTTTGTTGAGTGTGTTTGTAAGTTTTCAGCTTGTGAGTTCTTTTGTATTGTGGAACTGTTGTGTTTTTATTTTTTGATTGAGCTTGTGTACCACATGTGTGTCATACCCGTTGCTCCTAGCTATTTGTATGATTGTACTCATTTCTTGTTCATAGTTTCTCTTGCTGAGTGGGATTCTGTTTAATCTATGTAACATGTGTCTTAGCGCTGCAAGTTTCTGGCTGTGGGGGTGGTTGGATGTGGAATGTATTATTGTGTCTGTGGCTGTTGGTTTTCTAAAGATGTTGAATGCTTTGAAATGCTTTACTGTCCCTGACAGAAGTGCAATGTTGACGGCAAACCTCAAAGTCTTTGTATCTTCCCCCAGAACTTTAATTATTTTTCCATGTTTGTCCTTCTTTTCCTTTACTGCTTGCTCTGTGTACACGTTTAACAATATCGGGGATAGGCTACAGTGCTGTCTCACTCCCATCTCAACCAGTTCTTTCCTTTCCTGCCTTTCGACTCTCACAACCACGCTCTGATTTCTGTACAAACTTTGTATAAGTTTTCAGTCACTGCATTTCATTTCTGTTACCGTGAGAATTTCAAAGGGAGCATTCCATTCAGCATTGTCCAAAGCTTTCTCTAGGTCTACAAATGCTACAAACGTGGGTTTGCCTTTCTACGTGCTGTCTCCTAAGGTGATTTGTAGCGTCAGTAGCGCATTGCCTCCTGCTGTGTTTCTCCGAGGCCCAAACTGATCCCCTCCCTGGTCCCTCTCTGGCGATTTTTCCATCCTCCTAGTTTTTACTATTTTTGATAATAAATTTAGCAGTTGACATTCCCTTCTCTTCCAGCACTATGAAAGAGAAAGCGTAATCGCCTGGAGACATGACGTAAAATGGAATTCGGCATTAATGAGTGTACTCAAATAGTTGCTGTAATCTATGGGACCTGTCAGATTTGTTGCAATAATAGTTCAGTGAACGGAGATGAGTATTATTTGTGTAGTGAAGCCTCTGTTCTGTACGAATCAAACGACGGTGGCCATTGTACTTGTTTATACACGGGAACACCGTCTGTGAGGCTGATTAAATATGCATACGGTTCTGCCATTTGGAAACAATATTAATTTGTAATCCTAACAACGCCATTAAATATTAACCTAAAATTCTGTGTTTTCATTCATAATGTACCGTGCATACTAACGTGTGACAAAGGGTTTAACACTCCCGAAAAAAACTGATTTTAGTGCGATGACAACAACACAATGATCTATGAAACTATGTAACGAGTCGGTAATCTGCAAATCCAGCCTAAATAAGTGATATTTATCTGGGTAGAAGGCCGACCAGCTAACTAAACAAGATCTAGGTTCAGGCGCCCGCCAATTTATCGAAAGGTACAGCACGTTGATTCGATATAACTTAAAATGACATGCGAATGTGAACGGGAATGAGAAGAAGGAATAACAAGAAAGGAGAGCATTAGATAGAAAACTACACCCTGTCAGCTCGATAACTCATTGGTATACCAAGCAAAGAGGTCACGGAAATTACATACAATCATAGCTCAAATGAAAGTTAATCGCCGTTATTTTAAAAGCGCCTCCATTGACTGTGACTGTTGACGTCTCTCTACGCACAGTGTAACAGAACGGAACACATAAAATTAGTTCTAATGCTCTGTGGGAAATGGTGTGCACGCAGGTTCAGAAGTTGAAAATAACGTCCAGGCATGTATGTATTTGGCGCTCAGAGTTATTCTTTGTAAGCGATGCGACTCTGTGGAATGCTCGAGCATCGGGTGGTTGGAGACCGTGCGGCACCGAGAAAACGCATTCTCGCCCGTTGGAAGAGAGGCAACGGTTTAGCAGGCTCTTCGCGACTAAAAATACCTGTCTTCACCGTAACCCAAAACCACAACTCACATTCCTGCATTTAATTTGAGTATATCCGGTTTATTTTTTCAAAAAAAAAGTTCTATTTTCATTCAAGGCAGGTAAAGTGAGTGTGTCTCCCTCAAAATAAATCGAGAGAGATAGCGCAGTGGCGAGCACACTGGACTCGCATTCGGGAGGACGACGGTTCAAATCCCCGCCTGGCTATCTGATTTACATTTTCCGTGATATCCCTATATCGTTTAAGACAAATACAGGCATGGATTCTTTGAAAGGGAACGGGTGATTTGCTTCCCCATCCTTCTTCAACCATTTGTTTGGTACACACAGAAATATTGTGAAACAAAGTACTAATGTGTATGGTCTTCTGAAGAATTTTACAAACACTGTTTCAAAATACATTATGTTACCTGTACATGTCACTGCCCATAAAAAGCACATAGGGGCTACTATGAAAGTACTACAATGTTGTTCCTGTGGCTGGCAAAATTATTGGAATTTTGCAGTGTCGCCTGAGAAATGTATCAAAACAATTCCTTTTTTCTGCAAAACACAAAACAATTCCACATTTTCCGCAATTCACAGTCGCCTATCCCTGAAAACAAAACCTTCGACTGTGACCCACACTCCGTGCGAGGCACCAAGGCTGTCATATCGTACATTATTCACTGGCACGGGAGTAACTGTTTTCTTCTTCCTCTAATCTTGTTGCCTGTCCAATGCTCAAAGCCAGGTTTTCTCTTCCCAGAAAACGTAAGTCCATTTGCAATGTCCGAGGTATAAATTCGGCTAAGTGAAGCTCACTAACCTTTCACCAGAGACGAAAGAATACCGCTGTGTATGACAGATTAAACGTTGCATGCAAGCACCATTACCCACCCAAGGAGGCGAAGAGTATGCAAATTTTATACTGCTTGAGAGCAAAATTGGCAAACAGACAGTTAAGCCGAGCTTGTGCCCCGCCATATGCTATACACTGATGAGCCAAAACATTATGACCACCTGCTTAATATCTTGTTTGTCCATCTTTGGAAGAAAATACGTCACTGATTCTGCGTATCAGGGTTCAAAAAATCAGATGGCTCTGAGCACTATGGGATTTAACGTCGGAGGTCATCAGCCCCTAGAACTTAGTAGAACTTAGAACTACTTAAACCTATAACCTAAGGACATCACACACATCCATGCCCGATGCAGGATTCGAACCTGCGACCGTAGCAGTCGCGCGGTTCCGGACTGAAGCGCCTAGGTCCGCTCGGCCACAGCGTATCAGGGATCCGACAGTTTGTCGGTTAGTTTGGGAAAGTACGTGATATTAGATGTCTACGCAGGGTCATGTAATTCGAGTAAATAACGGGCCGCTGATTTGCGTACGCGGTGCAGGCGCCCAATAACGAACCTCGGTTGCCGAGACGTCAATGTGAGTTCACTATATCGCTCTTCAAACCACTGTAGCACAATTCTGGCTCCGAGACACGGACAATAATTCTCATGAAAGATAACATCACTGTCGGGGAAGGCATCAAGCATGAATGGGTGCAGGTGGTTCGCAGCTGTCAGCGTACCTTCGTTTACAACTACAGGTCCATGCACGCGCAGGAAAATTCCGTAGCATAATACTGCTCCCCCACCCCCCAGCCAGCGTCCGTGGCGCGCTGCACGTTCCGAGCCGCCGTTCACTTCGAGGACAGCGTTTGTGGAGACGACCATCGACCTCGTGTACCAAATGTTTCACCCGTAGAGCCCAAACGTTTCCATTGATCGACGGACGAATCCCGATGGACCCGTCAACACTGCAGTCGTAATTGACGATGTCGTTGGGTCAACATGTGAAGATGTAGGGGTGGTTTGCTGGGGAGCACCATGCTCAACACTTTACAATGAACGGTGTGGTCCGAAACGCTTGTGCGTGCACCACCATTGTGCTCTTTTGGCAGAGATGCCAGATATCACCTTCTATCCTACTTTACAGAGCAGACAAGCGTCCGAACGAACGTCGACAGTAGTACAGTCTGCCTCACTGAGTACTGACTGTTGTTGACACAGCTGAGGTAAAATGGCCCACGTCTCAAAAAAGTGTACGTTTCCTGAATAAAATTCAGTCGTCATTTGCACAGACATTTTTATTTCGCTTCACCGATTTCAGCTAACCAAATGGTCATTTTCAGGAGCTTACAAAATTAGGTGTGTTATCAGTTATTGGATCTTGGCCATACATTTATATAAAGTATGAGAAGTGCATTACAGAAACTTATTTAGTGTTGGTTTACCAGATGTCTGTATCTTCTTCATAGGAGGATAATGTCATAACATGTCGTAAACAGTATGTACTTTATCTCATTTGTGGAAACACAGGTTGAGGAACTGATAATTTACAGTAAATGAATCACATATATGTACATGTCAAACAGTTGTGTCAGCGGCAAGGAACATATATAAAAGCATATAAAAATTATAACTAATATACAAAATGGAAATGAGCGTTTGGCATCATTGGCCGGGAGGCCCCTTACGGGGCAGGTCCGGCCGCTTTGGTGCAGGTCTTACTACATTCGACGCCACATTGGGCGACCTGCGCGCAGGACGGGGATGAAATGATGATGGAGACAACACAACACCCAGTCTCTGAGCGTAGAAAATCCCCGACCCAGCCGGGAGTCGAGCCCGGGCCCGTAGGACGGCAATCCGTCACGCCGACCTTTTTTTTCGGCATAGTTCGTTGCGTTTGGTCTGGGCGGACGTCACGAGACATCATTTCAAGTTGATCGTTGATTCCTTGACTCAGTTTTTTTTTTATTACAGAGAGGGGGCAGCCCTCTGACCGAACACGCTGAGCTACCGTGCCGGCTGACCATTCAGCTATAGGGGCGGCTGATATGAAAGGAATTCGTACCCAATAAATTTGGAAAATGTGGCACATAGCTTTAATATCCAAAAGGAATAGATCAGTTTTTTACGTCTTACAAAAGATATTATGCACTCAAAACAGTGGATTTTTTAATGCAAGCTCATCATTCAGAAAATCTTTTTAATTTAGGCAGGTATGTTTACATAGTTCAAGCTCTTCTAAATGGTTCATTTTGTAACACCTGTCGGTCAAATGCAAAATTTTCATGTTAAGCTACAATTCTGAGGAGGAACAGTGTGTTTCTCGATTTTGAGATGTTCTGCAGAAGTTGATATATATGAATTCTCACCGTCTTTGTTGAGCAAACGCTCACGAAAGCGGGTCTTATATGCCGTCCTTGTCTGTCCTGTATAAAAACACGGACGTATACAACATAGTATTTTATATACCACAAATTTAAGAGATTTTTCAGTTGGAGGTTTCGCATTACGTACAGAAAGTAAGTAAGTGACATTTTTCGTGGTAAAGAACAGAGTGATGTCATAAGTTTTAAACATATTAGCTATACGACATGAAATGTCACCTAGAAATGGGATTCTAGTGTACTGCTTAACAGTAAGGCCATTTCTATTGGTTTAGACTAATTTGTGATCTTGATGGATTTATTTTATAAAATTTTTGTACTAGGCTTGCTCTACATCCGTTTTTGACCGCTTCATACTTTTAAGTTATGAAGTCCATTAGCCATAGCTAAAGGTGTTAGAAGCACGTCAATACTATGGTCGGTAATAGTGTGAAAGGAAGCCAATTTGTGGTTAAAAGGATGACAACAAGAAGAAGTAATGATGTTATCTGTTGTGAAAGGTTTCCTGCAAATGTCAAAGCTAATTTTACCGTCTAATAAACACAGTTGAAACCGGTAAAGCGAAATAAATATATCTGCTCAACTGCCAATTGCATTTTTTTCTGAAATATGTAGTACAGTTGCTGAAAAATAAAATCTATGAATAAAATAACAAGTATATATTTCCAGATATACGTTTGTCGAATTTTTTATCTAACACACTATAAGAATAGGAGACACTTATTTTGAAACACCCTGTGTAATTTGACTCTCTCCGCACCCTTGAAGGCCCTCTCTCATGATGTGATTCACGGAACGCGATTTATAAATGATTGGAGGAATGGAAACTCACTAGGCGTTTTAACGACGGAAGGTTGCCTAACGTGCCACCTGCCGCTTTTAATCTGCATGTCATTTTAGTCACGAAGCATGGTGGGAAAAAATCACAGGCGCTGCGACAGAAGCGGTCTGCTGTCGCTCTTAAGGAGCACTGCCTAGACAGGAAGCAATTCATCACTGTCACCTTGTAGTCTACGTCTTCCTAATAACGGCACTGTTGCGAAGTGACGCCACAGCCTTATAACTTTGCATGTTAACATTGTGTTGGAGCTGAACAGGTTCTTTGTTCACGCCGCCACAAAGGGGTGACTGGTTGTCTTTCTACTGGGCAACCGGGCCGGACATAGAGTTCCTTCCGCACCACACTGATTTCTACGAGGTATTCTACAGTTCTGCTAAATCATTAGCGGATAAACTACTTTCATGGAACGGGGCTGCAAAATCTGCGCTATTTTGAAAGTTTCCTTCTGGAAATGGTTGCAACTAAACGCTTACGGTTACACTTAGCACTGGAGACTTTGCTAATGACCTCAGATATCAAGTCCCATAGTGCTTAGAGCCATTTGAATCATTTTACAGGAATAATGAAATTCATAAATATTCATTAAAACTGTATGAGTATTCTTAATTAAACGAGTATGTATGTCGGCTTCAACAATACTTGTTGATTCATTCACGGTATGGTGTTGCGCAGTGACTCCACAGCCTTAAAACTCTACATTGTGATGGAGCAGAGAACGTCGGCTGTTAACTTCACCACAAAAGGGTGACTGTTCGTCTTTCAACTGAGCTAAAAGGCTGGCTGTTGGGTTTCTTCCAAAATCATAGTGATTTCTGCAGGATACCCTACAATTCTGCAACGCAGTAACGGAGAAACTACGGTTATTGTACGAAACTTTCAATTTTTGCAGCGCAGTGTGCGCTATTTTGGAGATATTCTTTCCGCAAATATTTGGAACTGCTTCCAGAGTTCGAATTAAGGGCTTACGGTTACACTTTAAGTGAGTTTACAACTGTGCTCCTTGCGGCTGTAGCCTGCCCCACATGAAAGAAGAAGCGCCCAGTGTGAGCACAGATATGAATGAAACCCACTCGTGCCGGCCGGTGTGGTCAAGCGGTTCTAGGCGCTACAGTCTGGAGCTGCGCGACCGCTACGGTAACAGGTTCGAATCCTGCCTCGGGCATGGCTGTGTGTGATGTCCTTTGTTTTTTTTAAGCACGAGCTTTTTAAACACGAGTGGCCTACCGGGACCATCCGACCGCCGTGTCATCCTCAGAGGAGGATGCGGATAGGAGGGGCGTAATGATGGTAGTCTTGACCGAAGCCGCTACTATTCGGTCGAGTAGCTCCTCAATTGGCATCACGAGGCTGAGTGCACCCCGAAAAATGACAACAGCGCATGGCAGCCTGGATGGGCACCCATCCAAGTGCCGACCACGCCCGACAGCGCTTAACTTCGGTGATCTCACGGGAACCGGTGTAACCACTGCGGCAAGGCCGTTGCCGTGATGTCCTTAGGTTACTTAGCTTTAAGTGGTTCTAATTTCTAGGGGACTGATGACCTCAGAAGTTAAGTCCCACAGTGCTCAGAGCCATTTTAGCCAAACCCACTTGTACGCACATGTTGAGGAAGAGGCAGGTACCTACAAGCGTGCCTATACCTGCGAGTGGGATAAGCACAGTCGTACCACAGTCTAATAAATACAGTTATGTGCACTTTCTGGTCGGAAAGTTGCTACCGTTTCATAGTTGGGGCGTCGCTAGTGCTTCAAGCGGTGAGCAAACACACATTCACATGCATCCTAAGGATAATGTTAATTATTTTCTACTTAATTAACGAAACAATAGTTGTAATTGTACGTTGCATGCGTTAGAAAATTTCTTAGAGACACGAATTATCGTGAAATACGTGTAAAACCACCCGAATCACACTGATTCAATGACATCAGCGGAGTGGTCAGCGGTCCTAGGCGCTACAGTCTGGAGCCGAGCGACCGCTACGGTCGCAAGTTCGAATCCTGCCTCGGGCATGGATGTGTGTGATGTCCTTAGGTTAGTTAGGTTTAATTAGTTCTAACTTCTAGGTGACTGATGACCTCAGAAGCTAAGTAGCATAGTGCTCTGAGCCATTTTTGAATGACATCAGCTATAATTTGTTTACGAAGAAATACTTTAGAATATGTGTATATTTGTAGCTTACTCCGCTGAAAGCAAGAGAATATAAACATAATTTATGCGTACAAGGCCTATATTTATGTTGTTGTCTGTTGCCATCATTGGCACTTTCCCTGACACTTAAGTTTTTTTATGGATTCTACTGATTTGCCCATTCATATATTTCACTCGGCTTTCGATTACATGGATAATATTGTAAATGTAATTACTTTTGCTTCAAAAGCGAACGGGTTGAAGATTCTTGACGTTTGTCGTTCAAATTTAGCAACAATTGTGGAATTTGTTTCTTCTATGTCGGGAAACACTTTCATTGCTTTTGACGATTTATTCTCTGTGGTGGCTTATTTCGCTCATTAATTAGTGTAGGTATTACATCTGATACAGTCTGTATCATAATTAATGGCGTAAACGGATGCAGTTGAAAGTATACGATACTAGAAGCAAAAAGGTCTCAGTAAACTTCGGGTCGAAAATGCATACCTTAAGAGCTACGAGGAATTTTTCATCTTCGATCCTGCGAAGCAAATCTCTTCTACTGCAAGCTCTTTACTTTCCACATTTTGGGAAGTAGTAGTATGGATCAAAACAAGAAAAAAGTTCCAGTATACATGTGCTCTAAAATGTATATCTAAAGAGCTATGAGCACGTGCTCATCTTCGCTACTTGGAAACACAACTCTTCTAATGAACAATTCCTATGGATTTCAGAGCAAATGTTTACTGGACTTTTTTTCGTGATTTGGTCCATACTACTACTTCTCAGAATGTAGAAAGCAAAGAGCTTGCAGTAGAAGAGATTTACTTCACAGTACCGAAGATGAAAAATTGTTCGTAGCTCTTAAGGTATGCATTTTCGACCCTATGTTTACTGAGACTTTTTTGCTTCTAGTATGGTGTACTTTCAACTACATGCGTTTACGCGATTAATTATGATACACCCTCTATAGGTTTCCTACGTTCCAAAATCATCGATTTGGCTGAAAGTATTTTGAATGAAACTCCACTTTCTTGTTCTGCAGAAGGTCAGGTCTTCTGTTTATCGCTAGCAATTTTTTGTTATTAAAGGAAAACGAGATTATTCAGTAATTAACTGAACGTTACAAGAAATTGGAAAATGGTGGTAAACTTCTGTTGGACCAAACTGCTGAGGTCACCGGTCTCTAGACTTATTCAGAACTTCATCTAACTTAAACTTACTTACGCTAGGGACAACACAAACAGCCATACCCGAGGGAGGACTCGAACCTCCGACGGGGGGAGCCACGCGTACCGTGACAGGTCGCCTCAGAAGGCGCGGCTACCCCACGCCTCGAAACTTTACAAAGGAAACTCATTAATAAACTGTCCTGTTATATGAATGAGTGGTGTCTGTTCTATCGGACATGTCTGAGACCACGCCTTCAAATAGTTGAATCGCCTATATGCGCACTGGGTCCACATTCTTCAGTGCGGATGCACACGTGCGTCCGACCTCTTGCGGGAATCTCACAGTAGCGAGCGTGGAGGAAATGGACAGGGACTCGGGATAGGTGGCTTTCGATGGGAATGCCGGTCGGTAGTGAGGCGTGCCAGGAAAGTCCACACAGTTGCGGTAACCCTGTGTCCCATAGGGCGCAATGGTTAACGCACCTGCCCAGTAAGCTGGAGATCCGGGTCCGGACACATTTTCTCTAGTCGCCGCTAATTCCGCGTAATGTCCCGATGCAGCTGACATCAATAATCCCTTTCCTTCCCTTTCTTCTTACACCCCCCCCCCCACCCCCGCCACCATCAGTTTACATAAAGAAAGACAAATGTAGTGTCCTTTTGTAGTTATTGACGATTTTTACGTTATGACAACCCATCGAAAAATCTACACTACTGGCCCTTAAAATTGCTAGACCACGAAGATGACGTGCTACAGACGCGAAATTTAACCGGCAGGAAGAAGATGCTGTGATATGCAAATTATTAGCTTTTCAGAGCATTCACACAAGGTTGGCGCCAGTGGCGACACCTACAACGTGCAGACATGAGGAAAGTTTCCAACCGATTCCACATACACAAACAGCAGTTGACCGGCTTTGCCCGGTGAAACGTTGTTGTGATTCCTCGTGTACGGAGGAGAAATGCGTACCATCATTTTTCCGACTTTGATAAAGGTCGGATTGTAGACTATCGCGATTGCGGTTTATCGTATCGCGACGTTGCTGCTCGCGTTGGTCGAGATCCAATGACTGTTAGCAGAATATGGAATCGGTGCGTTCAGGAGGGTAATTCGGAACGCCGTTCTGGATCCCAACGGCCTCGTATCACTAGCAGTCGAGATGACAGGCATCTTATCCGCATGACTGTAACGGATCGTGCAGCCACGTCTCGATCCCTGAGTCAGCAGATGGGGGGGTTTGCAAGACAACAACCATCTGCACGAACAGGTCGGCGACGTTTGCAGCAGCATGGACTATCAGCTCGGAAACCATGGCTGCGGTTACCCTTGACGCTGCATCATAGATAAGAGCGCCTGCGATGGTATACTCAACGACGAACCTGGGTGCACGAATGGCAAAACGTCATTTTTTCGGATGAATCCAGTTTCTGTTTACAGCATCATGGTGGCCGCATCCGTGTTTGCATTGACGGCACTTTGAGCATCGGACGTTACATTTCAGATGTGTTACGACCCGTGGCTCTACCCTTCATTCGATCCCTGGGAAACCCTACATTTCAGCAGGATAATGCACGACCGCATGTTGCAGGTCCTGTACGGGCCTCTCTGGATGCAGAAAATGTTCGACTGCTTCCCTGGCCAGCACATTCTCAAGATCTTTTACCAACTGAAAACGTCTGGTCAATGGTGGCCGAGCAACTGTGCTCGTCACATTACGCCAGTCACTACTCTTGATGAACTGTGGTATCGTGTTGAAGCTGCATGGGCAGCTGTACCTGTACATGCCATCCAAGCTCTGTTTGACTCAATGCCCAGGCGTATCAAGGCCGTTATTACGGAGAGAAGTGGTTGTTCTGGGTAGTGATTTCTCAGGATCTACGTACCCAAGTTGCGTGAAAATGTAATCACATGTCAGTTGTAGTATAATATATTTGTCCAATGAATACCCGTTTATGGTTGAAATGGTTCAAATGGCTCTGAGCACTATGGGACTCAACTGCTGAGGTCATTAGTCCCCTAGAACTTAGAACTAGTTAAACCTAACTAACCTAAGGACATCACACACATCCATGCCCGAGGCAGGATTCGAACCTGCGACCGTAGCGGTCTCGCGGTTCCAGACTGCAGCGCCAGAACCGCGCGGCCACTTCGGCCGGCAATACCCGTTTATCATCTGCATCTCTTCTTGGTGTAGCTATTTCAATGGCCAGAAGCGTATGTTGCAAATCAATATAACCGTTAGTGATCACACTGTCAGATACCGTATTGAGAAGTGCCACTTACTGCCAGCTTAGGGCGCTGCTATCACTGTGGGCAGCAAAAAGGAGACGGAGTGTCGCGACTTTTACGTTAGGCTGTGGTTGTGGTAGCACGGTGACTAGACGCAAGGCGCACGGGTGTAAACGCATCTTTGGAATGTGAAACATCGCCACTGGACCACCATGTTGTAATATATTTGTGAGCTCTACTTTTTGCAGGAACCCTGGTGTCCAGGAATTATTCGGAAATAACTTCAAGAGTTTTCTTAATTACGCGAGTGTCGATGCTAGCTTCAACAACAGCTTGCCATTCGTTCACAGAATACAGCGTGCTAAACTTGAGTAACACGGAGAACGCTGTGAAGACACCTATACCACTTTCGAAGCAGTAGTGAAGCTATTTTCATCACGTTACAATAAAAGCGTTGCTTACAGACCGGGATCGCTTTTATCTTGGAGTAGTGTAATATAAAATGGGATTTTCCTATGCCCATGTTGACCACCGATCTCTGTGAAATGCTTTGGGTCGCTGATGTACGAGGGTAAGTCAATTATTACTCGCAATTTAGTTATATTTTTGTTTATTTTGGTAGTACTGTCGTTTTACGGTGATGACGCATACTTTGTTTAATTGTTGTTATATCTTTGCAGTTTTCAAGCTGCTAGGTTAGTTTCGTTATCGCTTCCGTGCTGTTAATCGTGGTTGCTCCACTGTCTATTTTGCACCAAAGAAGAGCAACGTTCAGTGATCCGTTTTTTGTGGCCGGAAGGCGTATCAAGGGCCGAAATTCATCGAAGACTTTCGGTACAGTACGGGAATAGTGTTTTGCCACAACAAAGAGTCTACGAATGGACTGAAAAATTCCGAAATGGTCGCACTAGTGTTACGCACGGTGAAGGAGACGGATGACCGTTTACCTCCACAAATGAAGAAACCATTGAGCGTTCACGTGAAATGACTCTCTTAGTCAGACGATTAACTATTGACGAAGTGGCACATCGTCTAGAAATTAGTCACCTTTATGCCTACAAGATCATCCACAACAGACTTGGGTTTCATAAAGTTTCTGCAGGATGGGTCCCAAAACAACTCACATAGTTGCACAAAACAAACGCGCTTGGACATCTGCAAAAAGTGGTTCAAATGGCTCTGAGCACTATGGGACTTAACATCTTAGGTCATAAGTCCCCTAGAACTTAGAACTACTTAAACCTAACTAACCTAAGGACGTCACACACATCCATGTCCGAGGCAGGATTCGAACCTGCGACCGTAGCGGTCGTGCGGTTCCAGACTGTAGCGCCTTTAACCGCTCGGCCACTCCGGCCGGCGGACATCTGCAAAAAACATTTGGATCGCTATGGTAACGAAGGGGACAACTTCCTAGACAGGATCATTATTGGTGACGAAACATGGATCCATCATTACTATCCGGAGAGTAAACGGCAGAGTATGGAATGGAAACATTCAAATTCGCCTTGCAAGAAAAAGTTAAATACCCAGTCGTCCGTAGGAAAACTGATGCTTACGGATTTTTGGGACGCGCAAGGTCCAGTACTGGAACATTATGGAGAACGCCGCACAACAATAAACAGCGTACGTTACAGTGAGATGCTTAATGCCGGGCTAAAGCCTGCAATTCGAAGCAAACGCCGAGGATTGCTGTCAGAAGGTGTGCTGTTGCACGACAATGTCCGTCCGCATACTGCTGCCCACACTGCTGAAACGCTTCAGAGACTCAAATTTGAAGTACTGGATCATCGTCCATATAGTTCCGATTTTGCAATTTCTATCACTTGTTTGGTCCACTCAGACAGACATTAAGGGGCCGTCGATTTGCCTCGGACGAAGTAGTGATAAAAGCGGTGCATTCCTGGCTTGCAGCTCAACCGAGAACCTTCTTTTATGAGTGCATCAGGGAGCTTGTACAGTGCATTGAAACGCATGGAGACTATGTCGAAAAATGATGTTCTTGTAAATTTCCTATTTGATTACAATAAAATTTTATAACTACTTTGCGGATAATAATTGACTTACCCTCATATTCCACAGCAAACAGATTTACTTTTTTTTTAATTTCTTCATTGATTTCTTTAACTGGCAATATTAGGGCCATCAGGGAGTCTCCTACACCTGTTCGGATATTCTATATATTCTGCATTCAGTAAGATAAGCATAACCCGCCTGTGATACTGAGGTCGCCAACGAGCAATTGTGCAGCAGCGATCGATTCGGATGTGCACCGTTTTCAATCCTGATGGTAAAAAAATTTCATTGCCAGTGTGCAAGGGGAGAAAATGTGGTCGCATAAAGTTCCTGATCACCAGTATTTGAGACAGAGTACTGGATTCAATCTCAGAGTTATCCATATTGTCCCAAAAAATCAGGACACGGTTTATGGTGATTTTTGGTGTTTTTGGTGGTTTGTCCGTCCGATGGGGACGTTAAGCACGGCTGCCCCTTTGTTGCGATCCGAGAGAAATCGGCGTTCCTAACAACGTCAGCCCAAAGTACAATATCCAAGCACTCATAACAGTGGTCAACACGACACAGATACACACCTGATAATCCATAACAGGTCGGAGGAAGGCAACAACAAACCATCTCTATTAGGACTTTGTCTAGAACGGCGGTGCTGGAGTCCTGTACCTGTTCCCCTACACTCCTTCCCAGAATATGGGACTGCTTTCATTTTTTTCAAGATAAGCAAGTTGTAAGTTACATCTTAAAGACTATGTTTCCCTAATAACTATCGTGTTTATATCTGCGTAAATACATAGGTTAATTTTCTTTAACTAGTCGAATTCGGTGCTAATTACGAAACGGCAGTTTACTGAAAATTCTATAATGTGTCAACTAAAGAGGATATTAGGGTTGATACTGATTAGGTTAGACTGCTTTTGCCGGCCGGAGTGGCCGTGCGGTTCTGGGCACTAGAGTCTGGAGCCGAGCGACCGCTACGGTCACGGGTTCGAATCCTGCCTCGGGCATGGATGTGTGTGATGTCCTTAGGTTAGTTAGGTTTAATTAGTTCTATGTTCTAGGCGACTGATGACCTCCGAAGTTAAGTCGCATAGTGCTCAGAGCCATTTTTAGACTGCTTTTGAACTTAAGAAATAAGAACTTGAGTGACAATGGACATTAGACACGCTGGAGCTCAGCTGCATATGCAAATAATCATGAATTTCGATTTTCAGTTACTATGATATGCAACATTTCGGAAACATTTAAAATCAAAACTGAGTGACTTATTGTCTCAGGCGTCATAGTAATAATTAAGTAACGTGATCTCACAATAAAGTTCACTATCACAAAATTTTAATTAACCACTTCTTCCAAATAATCAAAACGCATTCCCGAAATAGATAAGAATTAGCTACAAATGACGATACAGTTAGCAGCAGTATGCTAAGGTAACGCCGAAATAAGTACCCAATATCTATACTTTGCCAGATGTAATGATTTTATCAAGTAATGTAGATCGTTTTCAAATGGGTAATGTTGTTTTGACACAAAAATACATAATAATTTTGATTAACGAGCAATCACTACTTTTTTAGTGCAAGAAAAAATGTCTTTCACTTTCTGGCACAATTAATGTTTTCGTGTTACTAGCCTTTATCTCTTTTTCACAACATGGTACTCGGTTTTTAGGGTGTCAGGAAATGGATCCCACTTACGGTAATAATGATTAGGGTGAATAATCACCATAAGAGTAGGGTTAAATTTGAATACATACAGTGTATTGTCCAAATAATAATTCTGCGAAGATGGCAGGTCTTTTCGGTTTCCGAATAAAACTACACAGTCTTACTTGAGTTGAAGCTGAAGGCGTTACGGAACAGTACGACGGTAACAATTACTTTCGTTAAGGCTCAGCTTCAACTTGTGGATAGCTTCTCAACATGATTTAGCCACTTTTCCTTCAAAAACTTTCTTGATCTTTCTTCATTAAGTGGTACTGCACTTGAACCGTCACAACCGGGAAGCCTGCTACATACATTGCAATCACGCCGTCACCACACACACACACACACACACACACACACACACATTTGTGCTTGCGTTCCTCGCAGCTACATAGCATCCAACATATATCACAGAGAACTTACGACAGACTGTTCCCCTCTCTCGTACTCCACAGATTCTGTTACCATTCAGACCATATCTTTAATTTTATATATGAGTACAGAAAGATCCCTGACATTGGTAGGATTCGCTTGGCCATCAATTCCCTCTTTCCCTGTGCCAACCTGCGTGTTATGTCCTCTTTGCTTCGTCCGCCATTTGTTAGTTCGCTTCCAAGCCAGCAGAATTCCTCAGTTTCGTCTACTTAGTGGTTACCAGTTTTCATGTTATGTTTATGGGGACTCTAGTCTCTGCTACTCCTTTCGTCTTTCTTCGGTCTACTCTCAATCATTAATTTGTACTCATTAGAGAATTCATTCCATTGAACAGTCAGTATCTCTTTACATTGACTCAATAATTCTTGATGTACTTTTATTTGAATGTTAAATAAAACAATGTATCTTTCGTCAGTTAATACAGGAGTGTTAATTTCTTTCGTTATAAAGTTTTATTAAATACACTACTGGCCATTAAAATTGCTACACCAAGAAGAAATGCAGATGATAAACGGGTATTCATTGGACAAATATATTATACTACAACTGACATGTGATTACATTTTCACGCAATTTGGGTGCATAGATCCTGAGAAATCACTACCCAGAACAACCACCTCTCGCCGTAATAACGGCCTTGATACGCCTGGGCATTGAGTCAAACAGAGCTTGGATGGCATGTACAGGTACAGCTGCCCATGCAGCTTCAACACGATACCACAGTTCATCAAGAGTAGTGACTGGCGTATTGTGACGAGCCAGTTGCTCTGCCACCATTGCCCAGACGTTTTCAATTGGTGACAGATCTGGAGAATGTGCTGGCCAGGGCAGCAGTCGAACATTCTCTGTATCCAAAAAGGCCCGTACAGGACCTGCAACATGCGGTCGTGCAATATCGTGCTGAAATGTAGGGTTTCGCAGGGATCGAATGAAGGTTAGAGCCACGGGTCGTAACACATCTGAAATGTAACGTCCCTGTTCAAAGTACCGTCAATGCGAACAAGAGGTGACCGAGATGTGTAACCAATGCCACCTCATACCATCACGCCTCGTGATACGCCAGTATGGCGCTGACGAATACTCAACGTCACCATCTGTTGTCTCAGGGATCGAAACGTGGCTGCACGATCCGTTACAGCCATGCGGATAAGATGCCTATCATCTGGACTGCTAGTGATACGAGGCCGTTGGGATCCAGCACGGTGTTCCGTATTACCCTCCTGAACCCACCGATTCCATATTCTGCTAACAGTCATTGGATCTCGACCAACGCGAGCAGCAATGTCGCGATACGATAAACCGCAATCGCGATAGGCTACAATCCGACCTTTATCAAAGTCGGAAACGTTATGGTACGCATTTCTCTTCCTTACACGAGGTATCACAACAACGTTTCACCAGACAACGCCGGTCAACTGCTGATTGTGTATGAGAAATCGGTTGGAAACTTTCCTAATGCCAGCACGTTGTAGGTGTCGCCACCGGCGCCAACCTTGTGTGAATGCTCTAAAAAGCTAATCATTTGCATATCACAGCATCTTCTTCCTGTCGGTTAAATTTCGCATGTGTAGCACGTCATCTTCGTGGTGTAGCAATTTTAATGGCCAGTAGTGTACTCAGCATTTTGAGGGTATTAGCTTACATGAGATCTCGTTCGGGAGTGATGGTCTAAAAGCGGTCGAGATAAACTAGTATAGATGTTATACATGAACGTATACATGATTTGTCTGCAGTCCACGCCGGCCGGAGTGGCCGTGCGGTTGTAGGTGCTACAGTCTGGAACCGAGCGACCACTACGGTCGCAGGTTCGAATCCTGTCTCGGGCATGGATGTGTGTGGTGTCCTTAGGTTAGTTAGGTTTAATTAGTTCTAAGCTCTAGGCGACTGATGACCTCAGAAGTTAAGTCGCATAGTGCTCAGAACCATTTGAACCTGCAGTCCACACTAGAATGTTTGGCAGAGGGTTTGTAGAACCACTTTCAGTGTCTTTTTCTACCACTCTACGGTCGAATAACATGGGAAAAATGAACACCTAAACCTCTACGAACTAGTTGCGTTTTTCCTTCTTATATTACGACGTTCCTTCCTCCCTACGAAGATGGGAAACGACAAAGTAGTTCACCAGTCAAGGACGAGGTATGGTGGTTGAAATTTCGTTAAACGATCTCGCCGAAACTAAAACCCCTTGTGCTTTTATGACTGCCACCCCAACTTGTTTATCCTAGCACTCACTCCCCTATTTCGCGATGATGCAGAACGAGCTGTGTATATTTGTGTGTGTGATGTCTAATATCCTCTAACAAATTAAAAATACTTTTTTCATGTTGTCTGTCAATCCCATCCGGTAAGAACCCCATACTGCACAGCAATACTCCAGAAAAGAACGAAAAAGTTTAGTGCTGGGCGTTCTCTTTCGTAGAGGTGTCACATTTTCTAGGCGTTCTGCCATTATAACGCAGTCTACAGGATATTAGGAATCCAGAGCACAGCTCTGAAGAGATTCCATGGGCTCGTTACCGAGAGGTAGCAGCAGGAAGCCCTGCGAGGTCATCACGCGCGCCGAAAGGAGAGTCACGTGACCCGCAGCGACGCCCGAGGCGCGTCTCCTGGGCTCGTCTTTCTGAATGGAGCAGTCCACGTGCCCCGCGCCGCCTCGGCCACAGCCGCCTATCGATCTGGCGCGCCACCTGGTGACGTAAGCGGCCGCCTGCCAATGGCGCGCCGGCGCGCGACACACCTGCGCCGCCATGTTGACGCGGTCGGCTCTCGCGTTATTATTGCATTCTTGCACCGGCCGCCGCGTGTTGTCGCCCGTCACTGGCATCTGGCCAACTGGTGAAAAACTTTCCAGCGGGTCACTCCTGGCAGCAGCGCCACCGGAGTCTGATAAAAGCCGCATCCGACCTGGAGCTCCGTAGGGGTCAGTGTTAGGGCCGATTCTGTACGACTTATGAACTACACATTCACGGAAACTCCCACGCGCACGAATGCGAGATCACAAATTTCTCAGACGAACCCACAGATGACGTTGATACTTTCTTTACCTTTCGGCAAACTGCGGATCATGTTGTTTCAGTCGTTTTTAGCAACTATTAAAAATGTATAAACAACAATCGCGATTTTCGCTTTTTATGCTATTTTCAAGTGGTAGAATTAAAATTGGAAACTGCTTAATAACCAGTTCAACTACGAATACACTGTGTCCTCAAAATATGTTCTTTTTTTTTTTATTTAGTCGGTTTTCCTAGCACACTATGAACTCCGTCAGTGAGTAGTTCTTTTTAACAGGATACTTTCATCTTATCATCCTTTTTTAAATATACCATGTGTATAAAAAGAGAAGTGCCTTAGTCATTTGTATGAAAGAACGTTGCAGTTCGCTGAAACGAGAACAGTATATCAAACTGGATATCATACCACGAATTAACTCTACCTCTTGTAAACACAATACTTACCATAATAACAGCTATCGGATGTATGGCATCTGTGCACATACTCTACTGGCCATTAAAATTGCTACACCACGAGAATGACATGCTACAGACGCGAAATTTAACCGACAGGAAGATGATACTGTGATATGCAAATAATTAGCTTTTCAGAGCATTCACACAAGGCTGGCGCCGGTGGCGACACCTATAACGTGCTGACATGAGGAAAGTTTCCAACCGATTTCGCATACACAAACAGCAGTTGACCAACGTTGCCTTGTTAAAAGTTGTTGTGATACCTCGTGTAAGGAGGAGAAATGCGTACCATCAAGTTTCCGACTTTGATAAAGGTCGGACTGTACACTATCGCGATTGCGGTGTATCGTATCGCGACATTGCTGCTCGCGTTGGTCGAGATCCAATTACTGTTAGCAGAATACGGAATCGGTGGATTCATGAGGCTAATACGGAAACGCCGTGTTGGATCCCAACGGTCTCGTATCGCTAGCAGTCGAGATGACAGGTGTCTTGTCCGCATGGCTGTAACGGATTGTGCAGCCACATCTCGATCCCTGAGTCAACAGATGGGGACGTTTGCAAGAAAACAGTCATCTGCACCAACAGTTCGACGACGTCTGCAGCAGCATGGACTATCAACTCGGAGACCATGGCTGCGGTTACCCTTGACGCTGCATCACAGATAAGAGCGCCTGCGATGGTATACTCAATGACGAACCTGGGTGCACGAATGGCAAGACATTTATTCGGATGAATCCAGGTTCTGTTTACAGCATAATGATGGTCGCATCCGTTTTTGGCGACATCGCGGTGAACGCACATTGGAAGCGAGTATTCGTCACCGCCATACTGGTGTATCACGAGGCGTGAAGGTATGGGGTGGCATTGGTTACACATCTCGGTCACCTCTTGTTCGCATTGACGGTACTTTGAACAGGGACGTTACATTTCAGATGTGTTACGACCCGTGGCTCTAACCTTCATTCGATCCCTGCGAAACTCTACATTTCAGCACGATATTGCACGACCGCATGTTGCAGGTCCTGTACGGGCCTTTCTGGATACAGAGAATGTTCGACTGCTGCCCTGGCCAGCACATTCTCCAGATCTCTCACCAACTGAAAACGTCTGGTCAATGGTGGCCGAGCAGCTGTGCTCGTCACAAGACGCCAGTCACTACTCTTGACGAGCTGTGGTATCGTGTTGAAGCTGCATGGGCAGCTGTATCTGTACACGCCATCCAAGCTCTGTTTGACTCAATGCCCAGGCGTATCAAGGCCGTTATTCCGGCGAGAGGTGGTTGTTCTGGGTAGTGATTTCTCAGGATCTATGCACCCAAATTGCGTGAAAATGTAATCACATGTCAGTTGTAGTATAATATATTTGTCCAATGAATACCCGTTTGTCATCTGCATTTCTTCTTGGTGTAGCAATTTTAATGGCCAGTAGTGTAATTACATCGTGCATCTACCAGCTGTTACGGATGAGAAATAAAACTTTATGGACGTGCTTGGTGCAAAGAACCTCTTTGTAATGTCAGAGATATCAATATTTTCGTTTTCTATTTTCCATGTAACGTAATTAAGTATGGCCTTAAATTGTCTTTAAGACTGTCATATTTGTAAGAGGAAGCAGATGGAAGAATCTACTCTTATTACGAGATCCAGATTTTGTGAAACTAACAGCACTAATGACATATTTAATACAACGATTCCAAAATGCAATACGGTTTCGCAAATTATTTGTGAGATTACATCTCAACGACAATAATCTTGGTAAAAACAAATTACTCAGTCCTAAAAACTGCCCGTCTTGAATGAAAACACTTTGTAGTAAATGTAGTCTCGGAGAGTAGTAAAAGCTTTTCTTGAACAACAACATACAAAATTATATAAATGTACTTACCTGCCTTGTTTACATTTTAGGTTCATTGACAGCTTAACGAAGTTCATATATGTCGTATCTAGTGGTAAAATTAAAAACGTAACACTGCTTTTCTGAAGTTTCTCTTTAAGCAATTTATGTTCTTACAGCTCTTATTTGAATGTGGCATAATAAACCGAAATTGCGTTCGTGGTGATGGAAATAATTTATAACAATAGAGGCGGAAAATATTTTCTTTCCTAAAATATGGCAGGATTCTGGACAAAAAAGACAAGAAATGAGCTTTAAATTGCACCCACTATGTCGTTAGTTTCCTGGGTCTCCTTTCTTCTTTCAACGCATGATTTGCTAATTGTGCGGCTTTCACCTTATTTTAAATGCTAGTTTATTCCAAGTTTCTTCTTGGTCACTATCCTGGATGTCTCCATTTGTGGTCAACACTTATTGAGGTGATTCGCGTTATCATCTGTGAATCAGAGCACATTGTGGTTTTGTCCCCGAAAGAGTGAGATTCCTCTTGGTTAGTCGGGGCTCATTCGACCTGTATACCCGTACACTCACCGACTTGTGAGTGCAGTAATTTGGAACCCGTGGTAACTAACAGATTCGGGCTTTTCGAATCAGTAAACATACAGCAGGGTACCAATGATCACAATTCTTTCATACCATCAATAACGGCAGGTTTTACAAAGAACCTTGGATATGAATATATTTTTCCGTAATGAAAATAACAGGGAATAAACTGTAGAGCATCGAGTAGTCAACAACACTTCTGAGAAGGAGCAAAACTAGGTACAGCATTGTACAATACGCCATAGACACGTATGTGTTGAACACCGTTGCGAACCATGGGAAAGACCTTTCGTTGTTCAGTGGTCGTAGTAAGAAGTTGCCATGAAAACAAAAAGAGCTTCAGCACAGATTTAAGTGGATTCAAAGTCTAATTCCCAAACAAATCAGAAAGAAGCTGAATAAGAGAGGAAGGATAACTATGCGAGAATGGTTCAGTCACTTCGAGTTCAAAATGTTGTCAACTGACCTGCCTTAAAATCCTAAGAATTTCTGATAATAAGCAAAATCAGTAGATAGGTCGAAATCATCTATTCACTCGCTCAGTGAACATAATGGCACCGAAAGAGATGACCCAGCGAAACCTGAAATACTGAATTCGGTCTTCCGAAATTGTTTCATCGCAGAACATCGTAACATAGATCCTCCTCTCAGTCATCGTACGTGCGCCGAAATTACAGATGCTGTGATAAGTGATAGCAGAACGGAATTTCAACAGAAATCATTCGACAGTGGAAAGGCATCTGAACCATCTAGAGTAGCGAACGTTACCTAGCAACTGGAAAAAAGTGAAGGTCATTCCAGTTTTCAATAAATGTAGTCCAGATGCAATATTTTAGGCCAATAGCGCTCACGTTAACCTGTTGCACAATTATGGTAAATGTTCTACGCTCATGAACTGGGAAGTTCTTGGAGGACGAAAATCTCAACAAGGACTCTGTAAATAAAGATCTTGTGAAACGCGGCTGCATTTGTTACTCCATGAAATGCATAGCACCGTAGACAAAGGCATCCAGACTGACGGCGTTTTCTTGACTTCCAGAACGTATTCGATATAGTTACACACAATTCAGTGATCAGAATACCAGCTCACAGAGTGTTGGACCAGATTTGTCACTGGATTCAGGACTTTCTAGAATTCAACATGAAGTTAACGGGACGAATTCGGCAGATGTATAGGTAATTTCGGGAGTACCATATGGGAATCTTATAGCGCTGTTATTGTTTTCACTACATATAAATAAACTACTGAATAACATCACAGACTCCACGATGCTATTCACAAACGATTCAGACGTCCACAGGAAGGTAACAACGCCAAATGACGTAGAAAATTGCAGGAGGACGCACGGAGGATCAATAATTGTTGCAGGTAATCGCAGTTGACAGAGAACGTATACTAACATAATATAACAAGTTTCTTGTGCTGGCCATTTTCGCAGCAGCTGTATATAAATTACAGTAGTTCGAAAGAAAAACTCCTTTTTCATGCTGCACATTAAGTTTTTTTTGTCTTGTGCATCCACACGCGTTCGCCTTATACACTCCTGGAAATTGAAATAAGAACACCGTGAATTCATTGTCCCAGGAATGGGAAACTTTATTGACACATTCCTGGGGTCAGATACATCACATGATCACACTGACAGAACCACAGGCACATAGACACAGGCAACAGAGCATGCACAATGTCGGCACTAGTACAGTGTATATCCACCTTTCGCAGCAATGCAGGCTGCTATTCTCCCATGGAGACGATCGTAGAGATGCTGGATGTAGTCCTGTGGAACGGCTTGCCATGCCATTTCCACCTGGCGCCTCAGTTGGACCAGCGTTCGTGCTGGACGTGCACACCGCGTGAGACGACGCTTCATCCAGTCCCAAACATGCTCAATGGGGGACAGATCCGGAGATCTTGCTGGCCAGGGTAGTTGACTTACACCTTCTAGAGCACGTTGGGTGGCACGGGATACATGCGGACGTGCATTGTCCTGTTGGAACAGCAAGTTCCCTTGCCGGTCTAGGAATGGTAGAACGATGGGTTCGATGACGGTTTGGATGTACCGTGCACTATTCAGTGTCCCCTCGACGATCACCAGTGGTGTACGGCCAGTGTAGGAGATCGCTCCCCACACCATGATGCCGGGTGTTGGCCCTGTGTGCCTCGGTCGTATGCAGTCCTGATTGTGGCGCTCACCTGCACGGCGTCAAACACGCATACGACCATCATTGGCACCAAGGCAGAAGCGACTCTCATCGCTGAAGACGATACGTCTCCATTCGTCCCTCCATTCACGCCTGTCGCGACACCACTGGAGGCGGGCTGCACGATGTTGGGGCGTGAGCGGAAGACGGCCTAACGGTGTGCGGGACCGTAGCCCAGCTTGATGGATACGGTTGCGAATGGTCCTCGCCGATACCCCAGGAGGAACAGTGTCCCTAATTTGCTGGGAAGTGGCGGTGCGGTCCCCTACTGCACTGCGTAGGATCCTACGGTCTTGGCGTACATCCGTGCGTCGCTGCGGTCCGGTCCCAGGTCGACGGGCACGTGCACCTTCCGCCGACCACTGGCGACAACATCGATGTACTGTGGAGACCTCACGCCCCACGTGTTGAGCAATTCGGCGGTACGTTCACCCGGCCTCCCGCATGCCCACTATACGCCCTCGCTCAAAGTCCGTCAACTGCACATACGGTTCACGTCCACGCTGTCGCGGCATGCTACCAGTGTTAAAGACTGCGATGGAGCTCCGTATGCCACGGCAAACTGGCTGACACTGACGGCGGCGGTGCACAAATGCTGCGCAGCTAGCGCCATTCGACGGCCAACACCGCGGTTCCTGGTGTGTCCGCTGCGCCGTGCGTGTGATCATTGCTTGTACAGTCCTCTCGCAGTGTCCGGAGCAAGAATGGTGGGTCTGACACACCGGTGTCAATGTGTTCTTTTTTCCATTTCCAGGAGTGTATTTTATTACAAAAACCTTAATAAACTGTTTTAATGTGCAAACTATAACCCATATGGGAAAAGAAAACATCGAGTAATATTCCAGGACACCCTCTGAAGAGACCTTGCAGCTAAGGGACACGCGTCTGGGTGCATAAGATAAATAAAAAACTTAATGTGAAGCATGTAAAAGGCATTATTCTTTTCACCTACTGTAATTTAAATGTAGCGTACTGCGTGTGAATAGATGAAAAGATCTATTACTCTCTGACTGTTCAATTTGTGAAAAATTACTGGAAATACCTAGGAGTAACTGGCCGGAACAGCCTAAACTGGAACAAAAATGGTTCAAATGGCTCTGAGCACTATGGGACTTAACTGCTGAGGTCATCAGTCCCCTAGAACATAGAACTACTTAAAGCTAACTAACCTAAGGACATCACACACACCCATGCCCGACGCAGGATTCGAACCTGCGGCCGTAGCGGTCTCGCGGTTCCAGACTGTAGCGCCTAGAACCGCTCGGCCACTCCGTCCGGCAAATTGGAACAACCACTTAACACTAGTTGTAGTAAAAGCAGACATCAGATTGAAATTCTTAGGAAGAATCTTAAGGAAATGTGAATCAGCTGTGAATTACCAGAAGTGCCCTGTACCACACACCTTACGAGGGCTTCCGGAGTGTGAATGTTATTGTTGACGTAGACAAAAACCCACATTTTTCGCCTGCCGTCTGTTGCAGCTTCTCACAGTCGTGGAGTAAGCTTCAAGATTTTTCTATCGTTGACTTCTAAAGTTTAGTTCAATAATAAAAGGAAAAAGATAGATCGCTCCTCATCATAAATATGACGCGTAGATTTGCTCACAGACACAACGAAAAGCCTATTACACGTTTATCTTTCGGCCGCAGCATTCTTCAGAAAAGACAACACAAACCCATTCATTCAAAATAACAGGCACATCTCACGCACACATGACCGCCATTTCCGGCAGCTCAGACCGGAGTTGCATTACTTGTCGGCACGCCCTCGCAATTTTGATACATCCTATAGCTTCAACGGGCGTGGTTTTAAGACGAAGGACCATACAAATATAATAAAGGAAGGCAGATGTCTTATTCAGATGTACTGCAAGAATTTAAAGACATGGAAATCAACGCTCAACAAAGTAACTTACAAAAACGGTCGTTCAACCAATTCTTGAGTGTTGTTCTATGATTTGTGACGCTTACCAAGTTGGATTTATGGAAGGGATAGAGAAGATTCTTAGAAGTGCTGCACACGTTTTCCAAAGGTAACGATCACAACACTAAAACTTCAGAAATGGTGACAATTTTCCTTCAGATATGTTGTTGTCGTGGTCTGATTTGATGCAGCTTTCCGCTCTACTCTATCCTCTGCGAACCTCTTTACCTCTTGAATAACTATTGCAACTTACATACTTTTGAACCTGCTTACTGTATTCATCTCTCGATCTCCCTCTACAATTTTTGCCTCCCCCTCCCCCCCCACTTCCCTCCTACACTAAACTGGTGCTCCCTTGATGTCTCAGAATGTGTTCTGTCATCCGATCCTTTCTTTTTTTGAAGTTTTGCCAAAAAGTTCTTTTCTCCCCAGTTCTGTTCAGTACCTCCTCACCAGTTATCTGATCGACCCATCTAATATGTGGTATTATTATGTAACATCACATTCTAAAAGCTTTTATTCCAGTGTAAAATCCACAAATGGAATAAGGAGAGGACTGAATTGAGTAAAGTATGTATTTTCCGCCAGCTGTGGAGCATAGATGTGCAAGTTTGTTAGTAAGTACCTCCAGGGTTTTAGAACGCGAGTGCATGAAAAGTCCAAGACACGCATAAAATAGACACATCACTGTGGACAGAGAGTCTCCCCAGGCTTTAAGCTCACGTTAGAGGTCCTCGGCCGGCCACTGTGACAGAGCGTTCTAGGCGGTTCAGTCCGGAACCGCGCGGCTGCTACGTTCGCAGGTTCGAATCCTGCCTCGGGCATGGATGCGTGTGATGTCCTCAGGTTAGTTAGGTTTAAGCAGTTCTAAGTTCTAGGGACTGATGACCTCAGATGTTAAGTCCCATAGTGCTTAGAGCCATTTGAACCATTTGAACAGGTCCTCGATACAGGCACTGTTTACGATGCGGCAGACGTCAATGCGTGCGTGCAGCTCATTAAAGTCACCGATAAGAATTGCCTGGGAAGGCGCTATAGCGCCCCATCTTGGAAGTATGTTCTTTGTGTTCATTATTCGTGGAAGCAAACTTATTCGATACGGCAGTGCGGAGCGGATGACTTTCCTGCATGCTCTGACACGTGTGACCTCAAGTAGAATTACGGTACGACGAGCATTACGAATCGAAATTTTAGGAGAGGTTCTATCCACTGATATGTATGATTCTTTTATATATATATATATATATATATATATATATATATATATATATATATATATATATGCCTTGTAGTTTTGATGCAGTCCTCTTCTGAGACCGCAGAGATGTTTACGAACAACCTTGTATACAGGGCGTTCGGAAATTTCCGTTCCAAATTTATAGTACTAGTAGAGGGCACTGTGTTCGTAATATTTTGAATAGGAACCCGTAATGGGAAACGTACCGTTGCATTTGTAGGACAGTGTCAGTTCAAATGTTTAACTCATCCACTTCTGAGTGAGGAATTTAATTACGTATGACGCAGTACAATCATTAGGTAACAATTGCAAAGGAAACATATCGAAACAACATTGCAGTAGTCACCACATCGAGACGCTGTTGTAAAGCATCAGTACTGTTCTGCATGTACAGTATGTTGGGTTCTTTTTTGTTTTACAATAACTCATACAAAACATTAAGTGTTAAAACAGAAAAAGTGTTTAAGTGACAAATTGATGTTTCCTTACCTTTTCGTTCTAAATGTTATCTAATAATTGCACTGCGTTAAGCCTAATTCAGGTCCTCAAGCAGAGGTGGATTAGTTAAACACCCGAATTAAAACCTTCGTAGAATGGAAACGGTACGATTTCGGACTTGGGGGTTAATATTCAAAATATTATGTACTCACTCCCGTCTACAAGTCCTAGAAGTTTGTAACGGGAATTTCCAAACACCCTGTATATTGCTGTCATTTCGCGTGTACTTCATTTCAACTGTTTCACTGAAAATATTTAGGATCGCTTAAAAACGACGTTATTAACGTAAATATTCTCAGCTGTTTGCCGATTAGTTCAAATCAGATCACTATTGAAAATCGGAAAATTTCCAGACTCTTGCTACAGCTAAATGATCAAATCTATGCCAAACCTATTTCGAAATAGCGATGCTGAAATCGCTATAGTCACAAAACTGCCGTGGTTAGTTAGTTGGATGGTTAGTTACACGTTTCGTGGATAATTTTGCACGATAGATCGTAGTGGTCTGGAACGAGTCACTTTACATTAACATCGCGAATTATTTCGTACGTATGGACGTATGGTTACATTCTGAACATTTCTAATATATATATATATATATATATATATATATATATATATATATATATGAGTAATTCCTGACCACAACGCTTACACATTATAGTAGTAGAAATTCTTCTACGGAATAGTAGTAGCTGTCAAGGAGAACCCTTCTCAGTTTGTTTTCGAATTTTGCTTTCTGTCTGTCAAACATTTTATATCACTGGGTAAGTGATCAAAAAAAAAATTTTTTTTGGAGCATTTTGCACCCCTTTTTGTGCTAAAGGCTACTTTAATGTCACTCCAGGCAAATGACGGGATGGTTCCTTTGAAAGGGCACGGCCGACTTCCTTCCCCGTCCTTCCCTAATCCGATGAGACCGATTACCTCGCTGTTTGGTCTCTTCCCCCAAGCAATCCAATCCAATCCTACTTTAATGTGGAGTAATGAATGCCATTTTTCCTTCTGGTATCCTAATTATGTACATTACTGTTCCTTTGGAACTGTAGTTGATTATTTACAAAACTTCATGAGGGAATAAATATACTGTGAAGCAGTAGTCAGAATCCCAAACTCCTTAAACGGAAGTCTACAAGACGATCGTGGGTGAGCACGCTTTTGCGCAATAAACATTTTCTCCCTTACAGATGAGTTACACCGAAACATAGTTCCATAGGACATTTTTAAACAAACATACGCAAAATATGGCAACTTACTGATTTGTTTCTCCCCAATATTTACAATGATTCTAAGGGCAAATGTGGCTGAAGTAAGTTGTTTTAAGAGTTTCGAAATGTGTTCCGTTTAAACAACAGAGCATCCTTTTATGCAAGAATGACGTACTTCTGGAGTCAGAAAATGTAAATTAACCAGATACGTAGAATTAAGAGTCAGAACGTATTTGGTTCGGGCAATTGTTTTTCCTTTTGCGGTAATAGAAATAACTAACTGAAGACAGCAGCTAGCGGGTCTCTGATTAATGTAAAGAAATATTCGCACTGCAAAACTGTTTGCATTGTTGGGCACGAAGACTGAATGTACAGCACATTCTGTGTGAGGCGCCCGTGTTTTCGTCTGCATTAATGTGTTGGGCTGAACAAGTAGCTAGGCTCGGAATCCGTGTCTGTATTCGTAAATCTGCTTGCGTTTCTCGTTGCGCTGATGGTTTATGCGGAATGAATATTTGGATGTAAATTTCGTTGTCTGCCATGGAATGGGATGGTAATTGGAATGCTGCGTTGGACGCAGATCGGTGGGTGGGATCTTAACCCGTCCGCAAACAGAACGGCTCCGACGGGCAGTTTCGTGTTTACACCAGACAGGCTGCTTGCGCCAAGGCATGGCCGTATCGCAGCGGGGAATACACAGCGGCTGTTTACAAAAACAGCTATCCGTCAGAGGGAGCTCACCGAAGTTCTCTTGTAGTTGCAGACAAAGACATGGCAACATGGCGTTGTGATATATCCTCATCTCATCGACTAGCGAAAAAATACGTTTATGCATCTGATGTTTCTACTACATTTAATCACTTGACCAACAAGGTTAAGAAGATGTAATTGTTTTCAAAAATTACTGTCGAAAAACGATATTTTGTATATAGGGAGGTCCATTGATCGTGACCGGGCCAAATATCTCTCGAAATAAGCGTCAGACGAAAAAACTACAAAGAACGAAACTTGTCTAGCTTGAAGGGGGAAACCAGATGGCGCTATGGTTGGCCCGCTAGATGGCGCTGCCATAGGTCAAACGGATATCAGCTGCGTTTTTTAAAAAAAAAACCTATTTTTTATTACATATTGGTGTAGTACGTAAAGAAATATGAATGTTTTAATAGGACCACTTTTTTCGCTTTGTAATAGATGGCGTTGTAATAGTCACAAACGTATGGCTCACAATTTTAGACGAACACTTGGTAACAGGTAGGTTTGTTAAATTAAAATACAGAACGTAGGTACGTTCGAACATTTTATTTAGGGTGTTCCAATGTGATACATGTACCTTTGTGAACTTATCATTTCTGAGAACGCATGCTGTTACAGCGTAATTACCTGTAAATATCACATTAATGCAATAAATGCTCAAAATGATGTCCGTCAACCACAATGCCTTTGGCAATACGTGTAAAGACATTCCTCTCAACAGCGAGTATTTCGCCTTCCGTAATGTTCGCACATGCATTGACAATGGGCTGACGCATGTTGTCAGGCGTTGTCGGTGGATCACGATAGCACCTATCCTTCAACTTTCCCCACAGAAAGAAATCCGGGGACGTTAGATCCAGTGAACGTGCGGGCCATGGTATGGTGCTTCGACGACCAATCCACCTGTCATGACATTTGCTATTCAATACCGCTTCAACCGTATGCGAACTATGTGCCGGACATCCATCATGTTGGAAGTACATCGCCATTCTGTCATGCAGTGAAACATCTTGTAGTAACATCGGTAGACCATTACGTAGGAAATCAGCATATATTTAGATTGCCATCGATAAAATTCCACCTGTCGCAGCCATCGTGGATTTTCCGTTGCCCAATAGTGCATATTATGCCGGTTTACGTTACCGCTGTTGGTGAATGACGCTTCGTCGCTAAATAGAACGCGTGCAAAAAATCTGTTATCGTCCCGTAATTTTTCTTGTGCCCAGTAGCAGAACTGTACACGACGCTCAGAGTCGTCGCCATGCAATTCCTGGTGCATAGAAATATGGTTCGGGTGCAGTCGACGTTGATGTAGCATTCTCAACACCGACGTTTTTGAGATTCCCGATTCTCGCCATTTGTCTGCTACTGATGTGCGGATTAGCCGCGACAGCAGCTAAAACAGCTACTTGGACATCATCATTTGTTGCAGGTCGTGGTTGACGTTTCACATGTGGCTGAACACTTCCTGTTTCTTTAAATAACGTAACCAGCCGGCGAACGGTCCGGACACTTGGATGATGTCGTCCAGGATACCGAGTAGCATACATAGCACACGCCCGTTGGGCATTTTGATCTCAATATCCATACATCAACACGATATCGACAATTTCCGCAATTAGTAAACGGTCATTTTAACACGGGTAATGTATCACGAAGCAAATATCTACCGCACTGGCGGAATGTTACGTGATACCACGTACTTATATGTTTGTGACTATTACAGGGCCATCTATAACAAAGCGAAAAAAGTGGTCCTACTAAAACATTCATATTTCTTTACGTACTACACGAATATGTAATTAAAAAATGGGGGTTCCTATTTAAAAAAGTCAGTTGATACCAGTTTGACCTATGGCAGTGCCATCTAGCAGGCCAACCACAGCGCCATCTGGTTTCCCACTTCAAGCTAGACGAGTTTCGTTCTTTGTAGTTTTTCGTTTGATGTTTATTTCGTGAGATATTCGGCCTGTCGCTATCAATGGACCACCCTGTATACTTCACAGTGTCATTCAAGGCAAGCAAATTATGAAAATTGAGTTCGGTAATACAGTGATTTTATATTTTGTAAACTTGTAATGAAAAGGAAACCCTTAGTAATCAATCATTTAACTGCGTGATGGTACATGGAAAAACAGTTATGCACACAAATTTGTAAGCTGAAATTCCCCTGTTAATAACCTGCCAGTTTTGGGTCTTCTCTAGGAACCATGTCCAGGTTCTCCGGTTCCGCCCTCCGCCTTCCCAGCTGGTGCTTCCGATGGGCACCCACGAGTACCTGCGCTCTTCGCATGAAACCTTTCCTGGACCGCAGGCGCCTGTAGACGGGTTGTTGTGCGAGCACTGAGTTACGGGAATCGGTCTCCATTTTCTCTACATCTGACGAAATGTCCAGGAGCACGTGAGAAGGAATGATGCCGGTGAGTGGCTACAGCACCCGCCAACTGGTGTTGAGTTCAGCTATCCCGTTGCAATTCGCGCTACGTCCTCCACTCGTTTCATGAATGAACTGACTACAAGAAAATATGTGAGTTTAGTGAAATACTGTGAAAATATACAGCTTTTTATACAAATTTTGCCCCAAGAAATATTTGTTAAAGTTATCTGTCCACTGTTTTACAAACATATTCAAGAGCGGGAGATGCTTATATTGTGCGACGGATAGAAACAGGAGTATAAAGGAATATTTGAATTAATCCAGATCACGAATGCTTCGAGAAGTTTCATAACCCGGTTTGATGTATCTACGGAACAGCTTCCTTACAAATAGACCACGTGCAATGATGATGTGAGCCTCACACAGAGAGCCTAATGTTTATCCACACAAGAACATGAAATGTAAGATTCAGGTCGAAACTAATCCGAAAAGCAGCACGCAGCCCCGGACGCTCTGAAAAATGGTTCAAATGGCTCTGATTACTATGGGACTTAACTTCTGAGGTCATCAGTCCCCTAGAACTTAGAACTACTTAAACCTAACTAACCTAAGGACATCACACACATCCATGTCCGAAGCAGGATTCGAACCTGCGACCGTAGCGGTCGCGCGGCTCCAGACTGTAGCGCCTAGAATCACTCGACCACACCTGTCGGCACTCTCTGCACAACTTCTTACTTTACGGGCTGTAAAAAATTGAAAACGATTCTGCTCACTATAGTCTGGCTTCGCATTCAATAGTATTTCTCCAAAAGGCAGAATTAACAGTAACCTTCGTGCTCAGATTAAGTACAAACTCGAAAACGAATATAAATGCATGTGTGCAATCGAAATTCAACATGGATTTCACAAGTGAATGTTAAAGGAAAATAAATCGTACACATTTTAGCTAAATTCTGATTATTAAGACTCCATTGAAAAAAGTAGCATATATTATATTACACTTGTCGTGGGATGGATCACATAGTATACAGGACAATTGTGTATGAAAAACTGAACAGAAGGAAAGCTCTATACACATTATCAAATCCTAAACACATTTAAATTAAAGGGAATATGATGGAACCAGTACGCTAATCTCATGGATGAAGTAGTGAAATGCCGATACTATATCCACGGCCATGGATCACTCTCTAACTCTTTGAACAACAGAACAAAAGTCTGAATACGAGTGAAGGTACATTTAATGACCTGAAAAGGTTCCATGCAAAGTATTCCGCCAGAAGGCAAATACATGCCGCAAACTCACCGTAATTCTCGAGGCTCATAGCCTGAGAATGGCCTTCAGATAATAACCTCGGTTCAAACAGCATCCATAGTATGCTCCGACACCAGTCGCCTTCAGCAAGCGGAAACAGAAAACCAGTAGACAAGTCCAGAATACAGCACGAGAAGAGGCGAGACGGGAGGCGGCAAAGAATACTTTGTCCGCCGTTGAACGGGGCTCGCAAACACGTGAGATAATTCCCACAGGCCTCTAATTGGTCTGTACACGCTATATCCAATGCTTTCCTTGCAGACATAGCTTCACTTGACTAACTGTAGTATGTTAAGTAGTCTATAAACTGCGTGCAGAATGTCTCTGCAGTGAACTCGTGACAGCTCTCGCATAGGAACGAACGGCTTGAAAGCCTAGCATTTGAACGACTTTCAACTGCAGTGACTACTTTCATCACGTTCTCAGCAACAGACACAAACAGTGGCATAGATGACGTCCGCAATAGTCTTGGACTGGGACCTCACGTCCTGCTCATCAGTGACTCGACAATATTGTTTCTGGCACAGACATTGGCACTGGTGTTAAAACAGGTTGCGATCCCTGATCATCCCATTTCCGTTTCAGTAACATTTTTCTTCATATTGTGTTGATCGCAATGGCTTAGTGACAGTTGAACAGTTTAGGCTAGAGGTGTACATGTTCCGCTTTTAACCCGCCCATGCTTGCCAGGTGGCCAGGCGGGCAGGCCGCCGCTCGTTGTCAACAGAACGGGCAGGCTGCTTCACTCCCAGCAAAGGCAAGCAGAACCCAACCCGGACAGGCTGCGGGAAACTTGCTTGCCTGCCCATATTACTGCTGAGCTGCGCTACGCAGCCGTTTAGTCTGCGCGCTTCATTGTCGTACTATGAACGTTAATTAAAAGTTTTTATTTCACCTGAGCACCAAAAGACAAATCCTAACATTATATATATATATATATATATATATATATATATATATATATATATATATATATATATATATATTAATTTCAGGCCAAAAAATATTGGGCTTTATTTGTACATTCTTCCTTTACGCGTATATTTCGGGCTTATTATCTATATAAATAAAAATGAATTGCCAAATGCGTTGATAAGCGTAAAACTCGAGAACGGCTGGACCAATTCGGCATTTTTTTTTTTTTTTTTGCTGTGTTCGTAATTCTCAGGACAAGGTTTTTACGAAATAAAATTTTTCGAAAATCGACCGAAAAATTTTAAAATTTGAGAAAAACTTAAAGTATGTTTTCATTGTGTCCGTGTGTTTGTATTGCATACAATCTTGATGAAATTTTGCACACTATACCTTGAAACCAAGAGGAAGGTCACAGTCAACTTAAAATTTCGTAGGGTGCATGGCAGAGGTTACTTTACCTAACGGAATTCGACAAATTGTACGTTTTTATTCCGATCTTGATGAAATTTGGCATACTTGATATTCAAAGCAGGATGAAGGGCGCTGTCTGCTTAAAATTCTGAATGGTACAAGGCGGAGGGTACTTTACTTACACACTTCTACACCAACCTACAGTTTTATTCCGATCTTGAAGAAATTTTGCACGCTTGATCATCAAGAGGAACATCACTGTCTACATAATATTTCGGACAGTGCAGGGAATAGAGTACCTTACAAAAGATTTTGACATCGTTTGCGGGTTACCATGAAATCCTTCTCCCTCTATACTGCTAAATGGTCTCAGGTCCTTAGCACACATTTCGACGCCCTTTTCGGCCACTAAGTCTTTGTCCTCTTTCAAGATATTTACGGAGTGAGGGAACTGCTTGTCAAATTGGCACACATGTCGTAACATATTCGAGGTTCCTAAATAAGTACTTAAGAGCTTTTTACATAGTTTGCATTGAGACACACCTACCGATTTATTTGAAGCGGCCTCATAAACACACGAAAACGTTTCCTATGGGGCACTTGTGCTCTGTTTCGTTACCAGCATGTATTCGCCAGTTGTCAATTTTTTTTCAATCTCACTAAAGTCCAACCTATTCATTGTGCTGCCCCCACCGTTGCAATAAATGTACTGCGGGCTAACTACCTGGCTACTCTAGTCACGGTAGCTTGACAGCGCAACCTGTTGTCAGGCGCAGCAAGCTGAGCGGGTCCCGTGAAGCTTGGCAGGCCTGCGGGAACCCAGGTAGCCCGGACTTGCGGGAGCCCAAGTCGGCCGCATTACCCACTATGCCTCAGTACACGCGCACTCTTGTGTGTACGTCGCGGCAGGCCGACCTGCATGAATGGTTGCAGAGAAGCTAGGGGCAAGCAGGCTGCAATGGGAATTTGTACACCTCTGAGTTTAGGCTCTAATGGGTCATAATCAGAACTAAACCCCCGCATATGCGAGAAAATCAAAATTCTTGTTAAATATGAAAAATTGTAAGCCCATTTAAAGACCCAAGATAAGTGAATAAAAAATAAGAAACTTAGTACCTTCTTGCGAAATTTCAAAGAAGAAAAATTTATGTTCGTAGACGGCACGTGAGCATGCGTTGCTTACATGTACAACAATTAGAAATAAAATAAAAATGTTTAAAACAACTATGCTTTTTACTTAAAGAAACTTACATGAACTATGACCACTCTTGCAGGAAAACGAAACGAATGCATTTGTTCACTACTGCAGTTAAGGAGCTATGAAGTTACACAAAGCTAAGGTATCAAACATAAATGAAAACATACTTGTTTAATACACAAAAGTTTGGTCGTAATGGACCATAAAATTTAAAAAAAAATGTAGTTGACTGACAAATGTTTAATTTATTGCCACAGTTTGCTATCTGCTGACAGGTGAGCATGATGGACGCTAGACCACGACTTGACGTGTTACATTCCTAAAAGCTATATTATGTAAACGTTCTTCTCTTTATCTGTCACTTTTGAATATTTTCATAACTTTAATACCTAAGGGAATTTTGGTTCTTACTGAATTTTTAATTCCGATGATAAACCATTAGTATCGAAACTCCACCTAATGCGATCAAGACATCTGCGAATAAAATAACATTTTAGAAAATAGATCTTACACTCCAGTTTCACAACGTCAATTTTCAGTGTCTCTTAATTTGAGAGGGCAAATGTTTCATTTGTAAGGAAGAAGAGAATTTCCTCTACACTGCTACAACCCGATGTACATTTCTATGCGATTTACAACCTATCTTCCCCTAAATTTTATGGGAGTGGGTAAGGTTGGTTATTAGAGAGTATATGGTTCACTGCTAAAAGAATTGTCTAACAGGGAAATGTGTCTCCTTATTTTATGAAAATTGAATAAATATAAAAATGTTGCTTTTAAAGAATAACAGCGCTGATCATTTTGCTTTGTTTATTGGCTATTTTGCACATGCGAGCAAAGAAGTTCGGGATTACTTGGGGTTCCCCTTTGACGAAATGTCTTGGCTGAAACTCGTGTAGGGGTTGAACCGCACATGTCTCATTACACGCCCTAAATTAGACACTTGTGACCCTTTGGTTAAATAGTCTGGCTGATGGCAAGTTTGGGAAATTGTATGAAACAAAGTTAATGTAACATACAATAACAGTAACAATAATATCGAGACCCATAAATGGTGTAGGCCACACAGTTACGATTTGGTTAGAATAATGTTTTTTCAGAAAGGAAACTAACAGCGAAAGGGGTCGTATTTAGAATTACTATTACACTCTAGCATATATCCATATGACACAGTTCCATCATTCACAGTGTCATCGCGAAACGCAAGTCCATTACTCCACCTCGATATTTACACGAAAAGTTAGAATCACACCAGGCGCTCAGCTACCCACCGTTCAGAGACAAACTCCCGCGATACCACACAACGCGAAATTTGCTATGTCGTTTCACTTCCTAAAGACCGACTGTCTGCTTTCGCGTCTCAATCCGAACTGTACCCTTTAGTGTCTAGACCAGAACTGTACTGTCCGCTTTCGCGTCTGCCCCAGATTTGTCCCTCTGCCCGTCACTGGCCGCGCTTCCCGCTCGTCGAACATACTCAACTGACTAGCGCAGTTCTATTTTCTGAAGCCGTCCATCTGATTGGCTACAGATTATTCTACATTATTTTACATTTTAACATATTTAAATAATCAAAGCTTGACCACTTTCACGTTCTAAATAAAGTAACAATAATGTTAAGTTCTTTTACATCAAACCAATACAATTTTCTTCTTAACTTTGAATGTCATTGCCAGTAGCCTTCCACCAATGTGCTTTCTGATAAATAAATAAAGAACAAAAGTAACTATTATGCTCTAAACTTTACAACAAATACTTTATTACCTAATGATTCAACAAGGTGTCATGCTGTCAGGATCTGATGCTGAAAATACGGATAATTTAAATTTACTATATCTTTTAAACAAATAAAGTTACAGAGTTGATATTTACTACATTTGTCATTTTAATTATGCGCTTCTATATGAAATGTCGATCTTTAAGACCGACCTCAGTGTTCAGATTTTAGCATTCATGTCTTTGTTACAAGACTTTTTAATTTCACTAACAGTAAATCCTAATCTACTATAGATATGATCAATATTCAAGTTTTATTGGGATTGCCATGAAAATTTATGAAGGATGGTAGATTAAATTTACTGTGGCTTCATTCCCTGAATTACTACAGAATTAAATAGTTTCCATAAATGTTTCCCTTTATGGCCGATCTTCGGTCTTCCATATTTAACACTGCTACGTCTCCCTGGCCACGAACGCCTTCTACTGGGTTTCCCTATGACGTAGGCTCTCGTCTGTCTCTCTCACACACTACAGCGCTTAGGCCTCAATAGACAATAGACGCTTGTAAGCTTCCCCAGATGGTGGGGAACCTGCGCCCTTTGTGGCACACGATCCTGGACGACAGGGTTCGTATGACAATTCCTGAAGGCTGACTCTTTCGGCCTTATAGTTAAATGAGAGCGAAATGCTCCATAACTCACGCGCTGTTCCTAACAATGCCTAGACCCAAACATGCTCGTATTTTAAGTTAAATGTATTCCACTTTAACACTGCAGTTTGCCATTGCTATATTGCTTTCCTAATTAGCTTTTCGTGTGACAACTGTCCAGGGTAGCCTTGATATAACTGTTGAATTAGTAACGCAGAGCCGGCGACGGCGTGTCAGACTTCACGCATGTAACATGTGCGGGCCGGGTGCGAGCCGAGGCCAGGTCTGTCGTTCGGCTTTGTTCGGTCCTTCTCGGAAGTACCCGGAACAGCGCGACATTTCATTTAGCACCGTGGTGCGGCATTTTTCATTCGGCAAAACTTTCTTGAGTTCAGCAGAACCGTGGTGTCATCGGAGTTTCGTCTTCGCTATTTTTTCGTTGTATGAAGGACGTTCACATGTCCAGCGGTTGTCTTCACAAAAAGAGGAAGTCTAGCTATCTGTCGTTGCAGTCCTTCAACATGGACGGAAATAACAGAAGAGAGGGACGAGAATTCTCAATTCACATGAGCTATGGGCATATTTGCTATAAAATGACGTTACAGTACCATGCAGAAGGAATTTAAAGTTTTTGTTGGCAATATAACAGCAAAAAATTGCGACTAACGACAGGTGGAACTCATTGTTCTATACATTTAGAAAGATTTGGTGCTAAATTTGCAGGCTTGGAGAACGTGAAGAAATTGGTGGTACGAACAGAAAAGAAATTCTTCCAGTCCAAATGTGGCATAACAGCAAACCAGTGCCTAACAGTATTGGTTAAAAACAGTCTTGGTTGCAATTTAATTTTTTTTATTTTTCAACGACGCGTTTCGCCTTATTTAGGCATCTTCAGGTTATCTAAATGGAAAACAGAGAACAAATACATCTATTTAATAATCGCGATCGCGTTGTGCAGACTTGGATAACCTATAAGCCTGTATAAACAGATCACCTATTGAAAATATAAACATATCACCTATTGAAAGAGCAAATACCTTAATTTAGTATTTCTCAAGAATCCTTTAGTCAGTGTAGTAAAAAGGGCATCGTCGAATATATCAGGCCAACATCGCCTTCGTTAAACTCGGTATAAACTAGAAATATAAAATAGTAAAATCATTACCTTTTCTAGATGGACGCGAGAGTCACCAAGCTCTGCATAACGCGTTCCCGTTCACAGGAGCGAGCAACAGTACGATGGGTGTTCAGGTAGTAAGCATAATGCGCCACAGCGTCGTGTGCCAGTACTGGTAATCATTTTACTATTTTATATTTCTCGTTTTTACTGAGTTTAACGAAGGCGATGTTGGCCTGATATACTCGACGATGCCCTTTCGCTACACTGACTAAAGGATTCTTAAGAAATACTTAATTAAGGTATTTGCTCTTTCAATAGGTGATACGTTTATATTTTCAGTAGGTGATCTGTTTATCCATGCTTATAGGTTATCCAAGTCTGCACAACGCGATCGCGATTCTTAAATAGATGTATTTGTTATCTGTTTTCTATTTAGATAACCTGAAGATGCATAAATAAGGCGAACACGTCGTTGTAAAATAAAAAAAATTAAATTGCAACCAAGACTGTTTTTAACCAATACGAATAGCAAAATTTCTGAATTCGCAGAGATTGTGGTACGAATAGTAAAATTTCTGAATTCGCACAGATTGTTTCATTGTCATTTGCAATAGTTTTCAGTGGAAATGAACGGGGAGTATGGAGACTTCATATATTACTGCAAAGTTTGTTGGTTAAGTCAAGGGGGTTGCCTGTAACGATTTTTCGTCTTAAAAGTCGTTATTGTTGAAATTATGAAGTACAAAGAAGTGCAGAAACGAAAATTAGATCATCCGGAATGGATTGTACACTTCGCATTTTAATTGGACTTGCCAGCGAGGCAACTTCTTTGTCATTTGATGGGGACAAATTTGAAAACAAAATCGCGTTGTAGAAGAGACACATTCTGACAAAGACAGTTCACTGGCATTAAAGGAAACTGGAGGTTTGAAGAATTCATTTTGGCAGGGATAGTTCTACAAAGGTTTTGAGGACGCTGTCAATCTTACATCTGTTTTCGAGCTATTTTGGAGATCATTTACCGTTTCACTTGAAAGAGTCCCTGTGCACTAGCAGATGCAACTGATTTGTCTGCAAGGTAGTTCCAGTTTTAATGATAAATTTTGTTATGTTAAAACTGTCCAGGACATCTATATTGCTTGCCTTAGGCAGAGTTTCTAAGTCTCCAAAATGAAGTTGCAAACGTGGTACAATATTTCCATTGACCCATTTGTGTGGAAGACCTTTTTTGATTACTAAACTAAATAAGTCACGGTTATGTAGAAACCTGAGTGCGAAACTCTACGAAATTGTTTGTGTCTCTCCGTATGCCGAGATTTTGTACCAGATGAAAATTATATTATGTCTTCAGTGCTCCAAACATAACTAAATGATACTACGATTGTTGAGAAATGTGAAATGTGAGATGTAAAACCAAATTGTATGCAGTGAGACTGCGCTGCCATTTAAATACTGCGCGGTCGCAGTTCTCCCCTCTTTCCCCTGCTCATGTTCAGACAGCGTTCGTTGTGGGGGGGTGGGGGGGGGCAGAGGACATGGCCCACAGCACGGCCTATATGCCGAAATCTTGGCCACTCTTGTGGTGATACCTTCGCCAACAGTAGCTGCTGACTAACAACGACGGCATTGATCTTATATACATTGTGTCCCAGGAGGAATGGTAAATACTCGTATCCAGGAATACGACAGGATCAATCTTTGACTTAAGAAACTTCATATGGATATATGCCCTATCCAGAAGGGTTTCCGAGACAGAAAACATTTAATGTACATTGATATTTATTTTCTGTATTATTCAGTATATTGTCAGCTTTAAGCGAATACACGTTGAGAACACTTAGAAAACATTGCAACACATGTTTTACACGGTGTCAGTTGAAAAATAAGTATGTTTAACATATTCACCTCAAATCACTGCTGTACATGTCACTTTACAGTTGTTCTTTCATTATTTTAGTGATCAGTGTTTTGACTGGTTTGATGTGGCCGCCACGAATTCCTCTCCTGTGCCAACCTTTTAATCTCAGAGTAGCCCTTGCAACCTATGTCCTCAGTCCAATCTCTCTCTTCCCCTACAGTTTTTATCCTCTATAGTTCCCTCTAGTTCAAATGGTTCAAGTGGCTCTGAGCACTATGTGACTTAACATCTGAGGTCATCAGTCCCCTAGAACTTAGAACTAATTCAACCTAACTAACCTAAAAACATCACACACATCCATGCCCGAGGCAGGATTCGAACCTGGGACCGTAGCGGTCACGCGGTGCCTGACTCTCAATTCATATTCTGAACTCATTAGAGTGTTCATTCCGTTCAGCAGATCTTGTAATTCCTTTTCACTGTCACTAAATATGGAAATATCAGCAACGAATCTTCTGAGTGAATCCTTTCACGTTGAATTTTAATTCCGTCCTTGAATCTTTCCTTTATTTCCGTCATAGCTTCTTCGATTCATTGATTGAACTGTAGGGATGAAAGACTACGTACCTGTCTTACACCATTTTTAATCTGAGCACTTCGTTTTGGTCTTCCTCTCTTACTATTCCCTTTTGGTTCTACTACACACTGAATATTACCCGTCTTTCCCTACAGCGTACTGCATTTTTTCCCAGAATTCGAAGATCTTGCACTATCCGAAACCGTTGAACACTTTCTCCGGGTCAACAAATCCTAGCCGACCGCGGTGGTCTCGCGGTTCTAGGCGCGCAGTCCGGAACCGCGCGACTGCTACGGTCGCAGGTTCGAATCCTGCCTCGGGCATGGATGTGTGTGATGTCCTTAGGTTAGTTAGATTTAATTAGTTCTAAGTTCTAGGCCACTGATGACCTCAGAAGTTAAGTCGCATAGTGCTCAGAGCCATTTGAACCATTTTTTTTTTTTTTTTGCACTTTTGGCGGCCGTGCGGTTCTAGGCGCTTCAGTCTGGAACCGTGTGACCGCTACGGTCGCAGGTTCTAATCCTGCCTCGGGCATGGCTGTGTGTGATGTCCTTAGGTTAGTTAGGTTTAATTAGTTCTAAGTTCTAGGCGACTGATGACCTCAGAAGTTAAGTCGCATAGTGCTCAGAGCCATTTTTGCACTTACGGGAAAAGAAAAAAATGGTTCAAATGGCTCTGAGCACTGTGGGACTTAGCAGCGGAGGTTATCAGTCCCCTAGAACTTAGAACTATTTAAACGTAACGAACCTAAGCACATCACACACATCCATGCCCGAGGCAGGATTCGAACCTGCGACCGTAGCGGTCGCGCGGTTCCAGACTGAAGCGCCTAGAACCGCTCGTTGGGAGAAGATGTTGTGTGGTTCGTCTATGTGCCTCTGCAAGTTCCATAAAGCAGCGTCCAAGATGAAAACTAGAAATTCATCTGACGAATTCACCTTGCATTTGTACATGTCACACTTCATCCAAATCTATAAAAAAAAATCAAATGGCGTTAAGGTCTTGTGATCTTGTTGGCCAGTTGGTTGTACCACCGGTTGAGAAGTGCCCTCACACACCTGGCAAAATGTAGAGTGGGCTCTGTTTGCTGGAACTACATTGCAGTGCACCTGGCCAAAGGAACGTCCTCCAAATGTTCAACAAACTAATTTTTTCAAATAATTTTGCCCCGACATGCGATTTTCTAAAAGGACTGGACCTATCAGCTTGTTACCGAGTATGCCATACCAAACACTGAACGAAAAACGAACTTGATAATACGTTTCCAGTGTAGTGTGTGGATTTTCCTGCGTCCATCAATGATTATTACCTGTGTTGGCAATTCCTTTCAGTGTAAACGTTGTTTCGACAGGGAAAAGTACTGAGGCAGAAAATGACGATTTTCGTTTAACCATTAACACAATTCAAGTTGTGTGGCAGTGGCGCTAGTGTGAAGATTGTGGACACGATGTGTGTGAAGCGGACACAAGTTTTCCGCATGTAATTGTTTGCCACACGACTCTTCGCAGGACAGAAAGTCGCAGTGAACTGCTAGTTGGACTATGCTGCACCATTTCAACAATGTGTTGCTATTTCTGCACAGAAACCACACGTTTAGTAGAAAAATGGATAGTCAGGAGAATACCTGTTTCACACAATGTGCTGAAAACTCTGATAAACACTCTAATATCATGGTTTCGGCGTGTCGGAGAGCTAGGACGGCATTCTTCGACAGCAGGAGGAGCACTACTATTGCAGAAGCCCTAAACATACACCATATCTGCATATTCTTCATCGGTGCAGACGTGTAACTTTCCAGCCAGCGCGTGTACAAACGCATTTAATCGATGTCTTTTGTTATACACTTTCAATAACACACCGTGGTGAACTGCGCATTTAGAAGTCCAGTTATACGCAGAAAGACTCGAGGAAAGAGGTTGAAAGCAGCCAGGTGGGTTGGGCCAGAATGAAACATCAAAGAGGTTGGGTGGGTAAGTGCGCGCCACTAATTCAAAAAGAAATACACTGACGGAAAAAAATGGAAACACCAAAAAATAATTAATCTGGACTAATGAAATTCCGTGAATAATTTTGTCTAGACAATATTCTTAAGTTATTAACATTGCAAGATTGCTAGTTAATGTAAGCCCTAGATAAGTCGTTGCAAATTTGAAATGCTGGTACATTAATAACCGTTACAATCTCCAGCATGTCGAATGCAAGCATGCGAACATGTATGCATCGCGTTGTAGAGGTGCTGAATGTCAGTTTGTGCGACGGAGTTCCAGGCTTGTTGCACGTGGTCGGTCAATACAGGGACTCTTTGTGGATTACAGTGGAGTTGTTGTAGGATCATGTTTCATATGTGCTCGATTGGAGACAGATCTGGTGATCGACCAGATCAAAGGAGATGTCGGCACTTTTTAGAGCATGTTGCGTTACAACAGCAGTATGTGGGCGAGTGGAGTCCTGTCGGAAAACACCCCCTGGAAAGCTGCTCATGAATGGCAACTTGGTCGAATCACAAGACTGACGTACAAAATTGCAGTCAGGGTGCGTGGGATAAGCACGAGCGTGCTCCTGCTGTCATGCATCAAGCCATTAGTTCAGGTGCAGGTCCAGTGTGTCTAGAACGCAGACATGTTGGTTGCAGGCGGTCAACTGTCCTCCTAACCAACACACGATCATAACTGACACAGAGTCAGAACCAGCTTTCATCGGAAAAAACAACAGACCTCCACCCTGCCCTCCAATGGACTCTCTCTGGACCCATTGAACTCGCAAATGGCGGTGGTTTGGGGTCAGTGGAATCCACACACAGGACGTCTGGCTCGTAGCAGTCCTCAAAGTAAGCGATTTGTAACAGTTCTTTGTGTCACTGTGATGCCGACTGCTTCTCAGATTGCTGCTGCAGATGCAGTACGGTACGCCAGAGCCATATATGCCGAAGACGACGGTCTTCCCTCTCGGTAGTGCCACATGGCCGCCCGCAGTCCGGTGTTCTGGCAACCGTACATTCTCATAATGGCTACTTTCCTACTAAGTCTTTCTGCAGTATCGCGGAAAGGGCATCCATCGCCTTGTGACACTGTTACACGACAAAGTTCAAACTCAGTGACGTGTCGATAATAGCATCTTTGCCTCCTTAAAGGCATTCTTAACTCACATCAACTCACCACGTCTAATCTCAAAGGTAACACGCTCTGGACCGTTACAGTGTGTATTTAAATCAAACCTGATCTGCAGCCTCATTGTAGCGCTACTAGCGCCACAATCATGCCACTAGCGCGAAATGTGAATAGATGTCATCTTCCAAATGTATAAACACGCCTACAAACTTTCGTTAATTTTGCACAACTGCTCTTTGATACTGAGATTTTTTTCTGTCAGTATACAGGGTATTACAAAAAGGTACGGCCAAACTTTCAGGAAACATTCCTCACACACAAATAAAGAAAAGATGTTATGTGGACATGTGTCCGGAAACGCTTAATTTCCATGTTAGAGCTCATTTTCGTTTCATCAGCATGTTCTTCCACCTACGCTCAATGGAGCACGTCATCATGATTTCATACGGGATACTCTACCTGTGCTGCTAGAACATGTGCCTTTACAAGTACGACACAACATGTGGTCCATGCACGATGGAGCTCCTGCACATTTCAGTCGAAGTGTTAGTACGCTTCTCAACAACAGATTCGGTGACCGACGGATTGGTAGAGGCGGACCAATTTCATGGCCTCCACGCTCTTCTGACCTCAACCCTCTTGACTTTCATTTATGGGGGCATTTGAAAGCTCTTGTCTACGCAACCCCGCTACCAGATATAGAGACTCTTCGTGCTCGTATTGTGGACGGCTGTGATACAATACGCCATTCTCCAGGGCTGCATCAGCGCATCACGGATTCCATGCGCCGGAGGGTGGATGCATGTATCCTCGCTAACGGAGGACATTTTGAACATTTCCTATAACAAAGTGTTTGAAGTCACGCTGTTACGTTCTGTTGCTGTGTGTTTCCATTCCATGATTAATGTGATTTGAAGAGAAGTAATAAAATGAGCTCTAACATGTAAAGTAAGCGTTTCCGGACGCATGTCCACATAACATGTTTTCTTTCTTTGCGTGTGAGGAATGTTTCCTGAAAGTTTGGCCGTACCTTTTTGTAACACCCTGTATACATTAAACGTGTTCTGTGCTGGAAACCATTCACAATGGGGCGTATGTTCAAACGAATTTTTTTGCTACAAATGAGCGTTCGTGTTGTATCGCTGAATGTTGACTATTTCTCCTGGGACACCCTGCTTAATAACGCGCACCTTCCACGAATGAACTGTAGCGTTGCTCACTGTTCCCCTATCAATCGCCGAACAATTCTGAACTCATAAGTCATTACTTTAGCAAACCATTCAGCTTATTTAGGTACGACTCATCTCCACGCGACAGATACACGCGCATCCCGAACAATGACGCTGTCCTATTCTGGCGAGTCACAGAGAGCTTTTGAGCACTATTGAGCCTACCAAGTGTCGCAGTATGAAACTGGAGTTTCCCTATAGTTGGTGCTAGCCGTCAGTGTAGGGCCCGTGAGGCCGCGTCTGCAGCCTGATATGCTTCTTGTAACGGCTGACGACGTATGTCAACACACAGTAACCCAAGTTCCATACATCGGTATCTGTTTCAAACCCGTAAACATGTCAAGTTTTTTGCCTACGAACTACGATTTGCGGGCAGCATTTGTTTTTTTATCGTTTGAAGAAAACTGCTGCAGAATCTGACCGAATGCTTGTTGAAGCTGTAAGTAGGCTTGTTTAGGTTTTTAAATTGGTAACGCCACGTAGCGCTCTGTATGAAAATCACTGACTGTGCTGTGTGCAGTCTGTGGTTGGTTTGCATTGTTGGAATATTTGCTATTGTAGTATTGAGCAGTTGGATGTGAACAGCTCGTAGCGTTGCGCAGTTGGAGGTGAACCGGCAGCAGTGGTGGATGTGGGAAGAGAGATGGCAGAGTTTTGAAAGCGCTGGAAGTGTGTCCGTCAGAAAAACGAAATTTGTAAGACTGGAACTAATATATATATTATGACTTTTGAACTCTATTAAGGTAAACACATTGTTTGTTCTGTATCAAAATCATTCATTTGCTAACTATGCCTATCAGTGCCTTCAGTAGTTAGAATCTTTTATTTAGCTGGCAGTATTGGCGCTCGCTGAATTGCAGTAGTTCGGGTAACGAAGATTTTTGTGAGGTAAGTGATTCATTGGAAGTGATTCATTGGAAGAGCAGTTGAATGGAATGGACAGTGTCTTGAAAGGAGGGTATAAGATGAACATCAACAAAAGAAAAACGAGGATAATGGAATGTAGTCGAATTAAGTCGGGTGATGCTGAGGGAATTAGATTAGGAAATGACACACTTAAAGTTGTAAAGGAGTTTTGCTATTTGGGGAGCAAAATAACTGATGATGGGCGGAGTAGAGACGATATAAAATGTAGACCGGCAATAGCAAGGAAAGCGTTTCTTAACAAGAGAAATTTGTTAACATCGAGTATTGATTTAAGTATCAGGAAGTCGTTTCTGAAAGTATTTGTATGGAAGTGAAACATGGACGATAAATAGTTTAGACAAGAAGAGAATAGAAGCTTTCGAAATGTGGCGCTACAGAAGAATGCTGAAGATAAGGTGGGTAGATCACGTAATTAATGAGGAGGTATTGAATAGGATTGGGGAGAAGAGAAGTTTGTGGCACAACTTGACTAGAAGAAGGGATCGGTTGGTAGGACATGTTCTGAGACATCGAGGGATCACCAATTTAGTATTGGAGGGCAGCGTGGAGGGTAAAAATCGTAGAGGGAGACCAAGAGATGAATACACTAAACAGATTCAGAGGGATGTAGGTTGCAGTAGGTACTCGAAGATGAAGAAGTTTGCACAGGACAGAGTAGCATGGAGAGCTGCATCAAACCAGTCTCAGGACTGAAGACCACAACAACAACTAGTGATTCATGAGAGGTATAGGTTATTGTTAGTCACGGCCATTCTTTTGTAGGGATTATTGAAAGTCCAGATTGCGTTGCGCTAAAAGTATTGTGTGTCAGTTTAGTGATGGTCAGAATAAGTAAAGAGACAAATGTTTGAGTATGTTCAGTTTTGCTCCCGTTTGAAAATCAAATAACATAGAAGTTTATCAGTACAGTCATTAATAAATTTTTCCAAGGGGATGTTTCAAAGCTTACAGTGAACGTGCTCTTCGAAAACACAGTGTTTCGAGTGGTTGAAAAAATTCAAAAAGGTGATTTTGAGGTGAGAATAGACGACCGCAGGAAACCACCGAAAAAGTTCGAAAACAATGAATTGCAGGCCTTATAGGATGAAGATGATACTTAGCATCATCAGGAACTCGCGAGGCAACTGAATGTGACGCAGAAAGCCGTTTCTCTTCGGTTGAAAGCTATGTGAAAGGTGCAGAAAGTGGGAAATTGGATTCTGCATGAACTGAATTAAAGACAGCAAGCAAATCGAAAGACCGCTTGTGAAATGCTGCTCTCCAGATACAAAAGAAAGAAGTTTCTCCATCGAATATGGACAGGTGCTGAAAAATAGGTATATTTTGAGGATCCTATGCGTCGTAAATCATGGGTGAATCCAGGCAAGCCATCGACATCCGCTGCAAAACCAAATCGTTTTGGAAAAAGCACAATGCTCTGTGTTCACTGGGATCAGAAAGGTATCATCTATTACGAGCTGCAAAAACCTGGTGAAACCGTTTACTGATCGGTACCAGCAGCAAATGATCGATTCAAATCGAGCATTAAGTAAAAAACGACCGGAATATGGAAAAAGGCAACACAGTCATAGTGTTCCATGATAACGCCCCATCACACACAACAAAATGGGCCAGGGAAACGATCGAGGCGCTCAATTGGGAAATACCAAGGCATGTACACTACTGGCCATTAAAATTCCTACACTACGAATGTGACGTGCTACAGACGCGATATTTAACAGAAGAAGATGCTGTGATATGCGAATGATTAGCTTTTCAGAGCATTCGAACAAGGTTGGCGTCGGTGGTGAGACCTGCAACGTGTTGACATGAGCAATGTTTCCAACCGATTTCTCATACACAAACAGCAGTTGACCGGCGTTGCCTGGTGAAACGTTCTTGTGATGCCTCGTGTAAGGAGGAGAAATGCATACCACCACGTTTCCGACATTGATAAAGGTCGGATTGTAGCCTATCGCGATTGCGGTTTATCGTATCGCGACATTGCTGTTTGCGTTGGTCGAGATCCAATGACTGTTAGCAGAATATGGGGTCGGCGGGTTCAGGAGGGTAATACGGAACGCCGTGCTGGATCCCAACGGCCTCGTATCACTAGCAGTCGAGATGAAAGGCATCTTATGCGCATGGCTGTAACGGATCGTGCAGCCACGTCTCGATCGCTGAGTCAACAGATGGGGACGTTTGCAAGACAACAACCATCTGCGCGAACAGTTCGATGACGTTTGCAGCAGCATGGACTATCAGCTCGGAGGCCATGGCTGCGGTTACCCTTGACGCTGCATCACAGACAGGAGCGCCTGCGATGGTGTACTCAACGACGAACCTGAGTGCACGAATGGCAAAACGTCATTTTTTTCGGATGAAACCAGGTTCTGTTTACAGCATCATGATGGTCGCATCCGTCTTTGGCGACATCACGGTGAACGCACATTGGAAGCGTGTATTCGTCATCGCCATACTGGCGTATCACCCGGCGTGATGTATGGGGTGCCATTGGTTACACGTCTCGGTCACCTCTTGTTCGCATTGACGGCACTTTGAAGATTGGACGTTACATTTCAGATATGTTACGACCCGTGGCTCTACCCTTCATTCGATCCCTGCGAAACCCTACATTTCAACAGGATAATGCACGACCGCATGTTGCAGGTACTGTACGGGCCTTTCTGGATACAGAAAATGTTCGACTGCTGCCCTGGCCAGCACATTCTTCAGATGTCTCACCAATTGAAAACGTCTGGTCAATGGTGGCAGAGCACTTGGCTCGTCACAATGCGCCAGTCACTACCCTTGATGAAGCGTAGTATCGTGTTGAAGCTGCATGGGCAGCCGTACCTGTACACGTCATTCAAGCTCTGTTTGACTCAATGGCCAGGGGTATCAAGGCAGTTATTACGGCCAGAGGTGGTTGTTCTGGGTACTGATTTCTCAGGATCTATGCACCCAAATTGCGTGAAAATGTAATCACATGTAAGTTCTAGTGTAATATATTTGTCCAATGAATACCCGTTTATCATCTGCATTTCTTCTTGGTGTAGCAATGTAGTGTATTTTATTCTCCGGACTTGGCTCCGTCCGATTATCATCTATTTCCATCACTGGGACACGCACCTGCTGAACAACACTTCAGTTCATATGAAGATGTACGAAAATGGCTCGCTGACTAGTCCGCTTCAAAAGAAGAAATGTTTTTTTTCACTGGCATTCATTGCCTGCCGGAAGGGTGGGAGAAATGTATAAATATCAATGGAGATTGGAAGGTAGGAGACGAGGAGCTGCTTGATGTAAAGCTGTGAGGACGGGGCGTGAGTCGTGCTTGAGTAGCTCAGTTGGTAGAGCACTTGCCCGCGAAAGGCAAAGGTCCCGAGTTCGAGTCTCGGTCCTGCACACTGTTTTAATCTGCCAGGAAGTTTCATATCAGCGCACACTACGCTGTAGAGTGAAAATTTCATTCTATCAGTGGAGATTGTATTGAATAAAATATTGTTTATCAGTAACTATTGCAACCAAATTCCGGTTTCATACTTCTCCATCTGGTAAAAATAGTAAGAAAGTGTCGAGCCGTGAAGAAGGTGCGCTCCGCTCCGAAAGATCTAGAGAACCGGAGACGCGCAGGGTGTGCGATTAACAACGGCATACTACTATCGGTAGTAGTACCCCTTACAGTTGCTGGTAGTATCCCTTCGCGCAGTGAACGGACGCCAGTGTGTGGAGCAGAGCGTGGGTTGCCCCACACGGTCAGGGGCTACTCAGCGCATCTCGGCTGGGGCCGGGCTGCCTGCAGCGACAGGTCGTGGCAGAGGCGCGCGCCTCGGGAGTCGATAGGTCGTTAGCAGCTGTCGATACCAGACACTCGATACTGCAGCCAGCGCCACAGGGCGGCCACGCGTGACGAAGCGCTCTCAGGAACCGCCGTCCCCACATCCTCCACTCGAGATGCGTCTTTCGCTTCTCCCTCGTGAGTCGCAGTGTCGTTTTGCGTGCATCTGTGTATTCTGACGTCACAGAAAATCCTGCTGAGTGATTCAACTGTTAACTCTAGCAGGAAACAAAAATGTGTCCTTTACCGTGCGAACGAGCCCGTTTAAGATTACGGAAGGTATCGGAAAACGTTAGATGGTTTTCCTCTCTGCCTACATATCTTTCATTCTCTTACTGTGGGTTTGTTTCCTCGCTTAGAGCAAGTTGCGTCAAACAACATGACCTGATTCTAGAGACGTTGCTGGTCTCATACAGATATCCAGAATGAGATTTTCACTCTGCAGTGGAGTGTGCGCTGATTTGAAACTTCCTGGCAGATTAAAACTGTGTGCCGGACCGAGACGCGAACTCCGAACCTTTGCCTTTCACGGGCAAGTGCTCTGCCATCTGAGCTACCCAAGTACGACTCACATCCCGTCCTTACAGCTTTGCTTCCGCCAGTACCTCGTCTCCTACTTTCCAAAGTTCTCATACAGGTATGATATTATGTATATATGCTTACTAGGCAATGTGCGTCAGCTACTAAGCCACCTTGCCACAGCGGTTCACACGCCTGTGCGGATTACCCTGGCACCACTCCCTCCTCGATCCAAATTCTCACTGCCACCCCAGTTTACTTCAAATTCCTACCTACACACCAACTGAATTGGCGACGCTCTCTTTGTTCTGGAATAGTGTACCAGCACCGAACGTAAATGGGGGATCCAGCCTGAAACCCAGGTGAAGATACTTATACAAATGAAGTGACAGAGTTTCAGAGACTGTACTGGTCTCATATAAATATGATTTTATGTATACATGGTGTTTCGGTAAGAGCGTGAAAAAATTTAACAGTACGTAGAGGATGCTCCACTGAACAATTTGAGATAGAGAATCTGCGGTCGGAGAAGCCGGCTTAAGGCGATAATAATAATAAAATCACATTACTGTGTACTTTTTTTTATTTACTTTAGTTACAGTTAACTGCAAATACCATCACTGACACAATGAACTTACCATATGTACCGTCTGTTACATAGTGTGCTGAAACAGACGGCCATCAACCTCAATGCAAGCAGCGAACAAGATTCTGACCCAACCTGACAAATATCCCTGGTATGTTTCGAATCACATCACGAGCAGCTACAATTCTGGCACTAGATCCACCTCCGTATCCACTAGGGTCTCATAACAAGTGACTTTAGACACCCGCATAGGAAATAATAAAAGGCGTCAGGTCAGACGACCTCGAAAGACACAGAATAGGACCTTCCTTTCCAATTTAGCGACAAGGAAATACAGCACTGCGATAGTTTAGGACATCCATACTGAAGTGAGGCAGTGCACCGTCATGTTGTATCCACATCCTCTCACGAACAGCCATAGGTAAGTTCTCCAACCATCTCAAGTACAGGTGGCAATTCAGACGGCCACGTAGAAGATATGGACCAATGAGATTGTCACCTACAGCGCCGGTCCAGATTTTCACAGCAAAACGTAGTTAATGGTGTGACTCTTCCGAGCGTAAGGGTTTTCTTCACCCCACGCATGGCTATTCCCTTGTTCGACAAGTAGACAAAGTTTCCATATCTCCTGGAGCTGGCTACCCCGACCCCAGGTTGCCTACCTCAAATTATTCAGTGGCTCTCAGCGCCGGTCCAGATTTTCACAGCAAAACGTACTTAATGGTGTGACTCTTCCGAGCGTAAGGGTTTTCTTAACCCCATGCATGGCTATTCCCTTGTTCGACAAATAGACAAAGTTTCCATATCTCCTGGAGCTGGCTACCCCGACCCTAGGTTCCCTACCTCAAATTATTCAGTGGCGCATTCTCTATGTCCAGATACTTCTTTGCACCTCTTACGGATACACTGTGTATGCATAAAATATACAAAAACCTGTGTATATATGTACATAAAATTACACTACTGGCCCTTAAAATTGCTACACCACGAAGATGACATGCTACAGACGCGAAATTTAACCGACAGAAAGAAGATGCTGTGATATGCAAATGATTAGCTTTTCAGAGCATTCACACAAGGTTGGCGCCGGTGGCGACACCTACAACGTGCTGACATGAGGAAAGTGTCCAACCGATTTCTCATACACATACAACAACTGACCGGCGTTGGCCGGTCGCGGTGGTCTCGTGGTTGAGGCGCTCAGTCCGGAACGGCGCGACTGCTACGGTCGCAGGTTCGAATCCTGCCTCGGGCATGGATGTGTGTGATGTCCTTAGGTTAGTTAGGTTTAAGTAGTTCTAAGTTCTAGGCGACTGATGACCACAGAAGTTAAGTCCCACAGTGTTCAGAGCCATTTGAACCATTTTTTTGACAGGTGTTGCCTGGTGAAACGTTGTTGTGATGCCCCGTGAAAGGAGGAGAAATGCGTACCATCACGTGTCCGACTCTGATAAAGGTCAGATCGTAGCCTATCGCGATTGCGGATTATCGTATCGCGACATTGCTGTTCGCGTTGGTCGAGATCCAATGACAGTCAGCAGAATACGGAATCGGTGGGTTCAGGAGGGTAATACGGAACGCCGTGCTGGATCCCAACGGCCTCGTATCACTAGCAGTCGAGATGACAGGCATCTTACCGGCATGGTTGTAACGGATCGTGCAGCCACGTCTCGATCCCTGAGTCAACAGATGGGGAGGTTTCCAAGACAACAACCATCTGCACGAACAGTTCGATGACGTTTGCAGCAGCATGGACTATCAGCTCGGAGGCCATGGCTGCGGTTACCCTTGACGCTGCATCACAGACAGGAGCGGCTGCGGTGGTGTACTCAACGGCGAACCGGAGTGCACGAATGGGAAAACGTCATTTTTTCAGATGAATCCAGGTTATGTTTACAGCATCATGATGGTCGCATCCGTCTTTGGCGATATCGCAGTGAACGCACATTGGGAGCGTGTATTCGTCATCGCCGTACTGGCGTATCACCCTGCGTGATGGTAGGGGGTGCCATTGGTTACACGTCTCGGACACCTCTTGTTTGCATTGACGGAACTTTGAACAATGGACGTTACATTTCAGATGTGTTACGACCCGTGGCTCTACCCTTCTTTCGATCCCTGCGAAAACCTACATTTCAGCAGGATATTGCACGACCGCATGTTGTAGGTCCTGTACGTGCCTTTCTGGATACAGAAAATGTTCGACTGCTGCCCTGGCCAGCACATTCTCCAGATCTCTCACTTAACTGAAAACGTATGGCCAATGGTGGCCGAGCAACTGGCTCGACACAATACGCCAGTCACTACTCTTGATAAACTGTGGTATCGTGTTGAAGCTGCATGGGCAGCTGTACTTGTACACGCCATCCAAGCTCTGTTTGACTCAATGCCCAGGCGTATGAATGCTGTTATTATGGCCAGAGGTGGTTGTTCTGGGTACTGATTTCTCAGGATCTATGCACCCAAATTGAGTGAAAATGTAATCACATGTCAGTTCTAGTATATTTGTCCAATGGATACCTGTTTATCATCTGCATTTCTTCTTGGTGTAGTCATTTTTATAGCCAGTAGTGTATGTCTGTATCAGACCAGTAAAGTCTCTGAAATTGTATCATTTCATTTGTATAAGTAACTACACCTGCGTTTCGGGAAGGATCCCCCATTTACAGTCGATGCCGAGGTGCTATTTCAGAACATGGAGAGCCTCTGAAATTCTGTTCGTGTGAAAGTGGGAATTTAAAGTAGACTGGGGTGGAAGTGAGAATTTGGGTGCAGGAGGCAGGCGCGCCAGGGTAATCCGTGCTGTTGGGTGAACCGCTGTGCTAAGGTGGCTTAGTGGCCAACGCACCTGCCTAGTAAGTAGGAGACCCGGGTTAGATTCTCGGCATTGATTCAAATTTTCAGTCGCTGCCTAAGTCTAGGCACACAAAATTAAGCACCATTAGTTTATTTTGGCTTTCCCTCCCGGTTAAAATTCCATGACAGAGTTTTATTTTGGATCGAAAAATCTCCCTGTTCTGATTATACTCTTGTGTGATCTACATCCACATACGTACATAAGCCGTCAGCCACCAAGCTATGCATGGCATAGTTTACCTTGTTCCAATACTAATGGTTCAGTTTCCTGTTCCACTCGAAAATTGAGAGAGGGAATAACACCTCACTATACACCTCCATACGATCCTTAATTTCTCTTATTTTGTCTTCGCAGCCCTTACTCTGAATGTACGATGGCGGCGGTAAAACTGTTCTGCAGTGAACTGCAAATATAGGTTCACTAAATTTTCATATTACTGTCTCCCGAGAGAAAACGTAGTACTGCATCCGTGGATTCCCATTTGAGTTCACGAAGCATCTCCGTAATACTTGCCTGTTTATCGGACCTGCCGGTAACAATTCTACCAGAGCGCCTCTGCATTGCTTCGACTTCGTCTTTCAATCTGATCTGGTGGGTATCCCAAACACTAGAGTAGTACGCGAGAATGGGTCGGACAAGTGTTGTTCACGCTGTGTCTTTTATAAATGAGCCACACTCTCCTAAAATTCTCGCAATAAATCAAAGTCAATCATTCGCCTTCTCTACTACCGAACTTAGAGGCTCTTTCGATTTCATATCGCTTTGCAATGTTATGCCTAGATATTTAATCGACGTTACTGTGTCAAGCAACACTTGTAACACTATCGACCTTTTTAGAGTCGAGAGACTTTGCGCTAATGAAGCAAAGTAAGAGATTTGTACAGTATGCAGTGTGCAAGAGGGTCTGCAGAATACAATATTCTTTGACGGTGTGAAGTTTAATGTTTATATGTAATTAAAAAATGTTTATAATGTTGTGTAAGTAACAATAAGTTCAAAATGGTTCAAATGGCTCTGAGCATTATGGGGCTTAACTTCTGAGGTGATCAGTCCCCTAGAACTTAGAACTACTTAAACCTAACTAACCTAAGGACGTCACACACATCCATGCCCGAGGCAGGATTCGAACCTGCGACCGTAGCAGTCGCGCGGTTCCAGACAGCGCCAAGAGCCGCTGGGCCGCTCCGGCCGGCAACAATAAGTATCTTTTATTTAACTATGTATAATTGTTTGTAAAGTGAAGTCACCACCAGCTCAGGGCTAAAGCTAAACACAGGTGAAAAGCAACAGGGATTTACCGATGTTCTGGAAGGTCGGAAAGGGTGAAGATTTTTTTTTTGCTGCTAACGGAAGCAGGTAGGAGAGGAGAGAAGTGGTGCAGGTCAGACAGGCGCATGACACTGCGAAGACAGGTGACGAAAGCTGATGCGCGCTGTACTCCGCATTATTGTCTAAACCAAGCTAAAGTTTAACTGCTTAATAGATGTGAGTAAAGGGGAAGTGCTAAGGTACAAGTCTGCAAACGCTTTAGAGGAGATATAAAACTACGTCTACAACGAGTGTTGGTTCCTGGATGTGAAGTGGTCTGAGGCATTCATTACTTAGACTGACGCAGATCCCCAGTAAAGTCAAACTCAGATTTTCGATGGTATAAGTCGCATAATTCGACGCCACGAAGACAAGTAATAATCTCCGTCGCTGCAAAACGGTAAGTGCCTTCAAAGCACCTAAATCTCCAACTGTGCTCACAACGAGTCTACTGAAATTAACCGTCCATAGTTCTGTATACGAGTTGTGTTGACACGTTTTTTCGTGTTTTGTTCAATAACCATTCAATCGTTTTTTTTTGTTGTTTTTTTCGGGAAACTACTCATTTAACCTAAAGTGTTCCATGTAGTGATCCTTTCCTATACTAAAGAGAATGAAACCGAGAATCCATGTGTGTGAAACATTATTGAGCAACTGAGTGTTTTCTTGTAAAGTAAAATTAAATTATCACTCAAGTACAATAATTAAAGTAAATGTGGAGAATTGTAGATTGACTTGAAAGTAAGTAAAGTAAATAACAATTCTACCTAGTGTGTAAACTTGGTTATTGGGACCATCTGTCCAAGAAATTACGTAAAGTAACTATTTCAATAAAACTGACAAAAGCCAAGTATAAAACCTTTTGCAATCATTTCGATACTATCTAAAGTATCGTAAAAATATTTCTTATGTATAATACATGTATCCAGAGGCACTGTTTCTGATCTTACCTTCAGAAACGTAAGTAGTCATTATTATCATTACCGCTACGGTCGCAGGTTCGAATCTTGCCTCGGGCATGGATGTGTGTTATAGGGAGCTCCAACGTTAGGCGGGTTATGGAGCCCCTTAGGAAAATAGCGGGTAGGTCGGGGAAGAATGCCAGTGTGCACTCGGTGTGCTTGCCGGGGGGTCTCGTCCGTAATGTGGAGGAGGCCCTTCCGGCAGCTATTGAACGCACTGGGTGTGACCGGCTGCAGATAGTAGCACATGTCGGAACGAATGACGCCTGCCGCTTGGGTTCTGAGGCCATCCTTGGTTCCTTCCGGCGGCTGGCTGATTTGGTGAAGACAACCAGCATCGCACGCGGAGTGCAAGCTGAGCTTAATATCTGCAGCATAGTGCCCAGAGTCGATCGCGGTCCTCTGGTTTGGAGCCGTGTGGAGGGTCTAAACCAGAGGCTCAGACGACTCTGCGACTATAATGGTTGCAAATTCATCGACCTCCGTTGTTGGGTGGAGAACTGTAGGGCCCCCCTAGACAGGTCAGGCGTGCACTACACACCGGAAGCAGCTACTAGGGTAGCAGAGTACGTGTGGCGTGCACACGGGGGTTTTTTTAGGTTAGAGGGACCCCCCCTTGGGCGAAACGATAAAATACCTGACGGCTTACCAGAGAGGACATTATCATCGTTGATAAAGAACGTCCGTCCTCAGAGACCAAAAACAGGAAAAGTTAACGTAATATTGGTAAACTGCAGGAGTATCCAGGGCAAGGTTCCTGAATTAGTATCTCTTATTGAAGGAAATAGTGCGCATATAGTATTAGGAACGGAAAGTTGGTTAAAACCGGAAGTGAACAGTAACGAAATCCTAGACACAGAATGGAATATATACCGCAAGGATAGGATAAACGCCAATGGTGGAGGAGTATTTATAGCAGTAAAGAATTCAATAATATCCAGTGAAGTTATTAGCGAATGCGAATGTGAAATAATCTGGGTTAAGTTAAGTATCAAAGGTGGGTCAGATATGATAGTCGGATGCTTCTATAGACCACCTGCATCAGCAACCGTAGTAGTTGAGCGCCTCAGAGAGAACCTGCAGAACGTCGTGAAGAAGTTTCGTGATCATACTATTGTAATAGGGGGAGACTTCAATCTACCAGGTATAGAATGGGATAGTCACACAATCAGAACTGGAGCCAGGGACAGAGACTCTTGTGACATTATCCTGACTGCCTTGTCCGAGAATTACTTCGAGCAGATAGTTAGAGAACCAACTCGTGAAGCTAACGTTTTAGACCTCATAGCAACAAATAGACCGGAACTTTTCGACTCCGTGAATGTAGAAGAGGGTATCAGTGATCATAAGTCAGTGGTTGCATCAATGACTACAAGTGTAATAAGAAATGCCAAGAAAGGAAGGAAAATATATTTGCTTAACAAGAGTGATAGGGCACAAATCGCAGAATATCTGAGTGACCACCATCAAACGTTCATTTCTGAGGAAGAGGATGTGGAACAAAAATGGAAAAAATTCAGAAACATCGTCCAGTACGCCTTAGATAAGTTCGTACCGACTAAGGTCCAAAGCGAGGGGAAAGATCCACCGTGGTATAACAATCATGTACGAAAGGTACTACGGAAACAAAGAAAGCTTCATCATAGGTTTAAGAGTAGTCGAATCATAGCTGATAAGGAAAAGCTGAACGAAGCGAAAAAGAGCGTAAAGAGAGCAATGAGAGAAGCATTCAACGAATTCGAACATAAAACATTGGCAAACAATCTAAACAAGAACCCTAAAAAGTTTTGGTCATATGTAAAATCGGTAAGCGGATCTAAATCCCCTATTCAGTCACTCGTTGACCACGATGGCACCGAAACAGAGGACGACCGAAGAAAGGCAGAAATACTGAATTCAGTGTTCCGAAACTGTTTCACTGCGGAAAATCGTAACACGGTCCCTGACTTCAGCCGTCGCACGGACGCCAAAATGGAAAATATTGAAATAAACGATATCGGAATTGAAAAACAACTGCTATCACTTAGTAGCGGAAAAGCATCCGGACCAGACGAGATACCCTTAAGATTCTACAGTGATTATGCTAAAGAACTTGCCCCCTTTCTATCAGCAATTTATCGTAGATCGCTGGAAGAACGTAAAGTACCTAGCGACTGGAAGAAAGCGCAGGTCGTTCCCATTTTCAAGAAGGGTCATAAATCAGATGCGAATAATTATAGGCCTATTTCGCTTACGTCAATCTGTTGTAGAATAATGGAACATGTTTTGTGTTCTCGTATTATGACGTTCTTAGATAATACAAATCTCCTTCATCATAACCAACATGGATTCCGCAAACAGAGATCATGTGAAACTCAGCTCGCCCTATTTGCCCAAGAAATTCACAGTGCCGTAGACACTGGCGAGCAGATTGATGCCGTATTCCTGGACTTCAGGAAGGCATTTGATACGGTTCCGCACTTACGTTTAGTGAAAAAAATACGAGCTTACGGAATATCGGACCAGGTTTGCGATTGGATTCAGGATTTCCTAGAAGAAAGAACACAACATGTCATTCTTAACGGTTCAAAATCTGCAGATGTAGAGGTAATTTCGGGAGTACCGCAGGGAAGCGTGATAGGACCTTTATTGTTTACAATATACATAAATGACTTAGTTGACAACATCGGTAGCTCCGTGAGGCTATTTGCAGATGACACGGTTGTCTACAAGAAAGTAGCAACATCAGAAGACTCGTACGTACTCCAGGAGGACCTGCAGAGGATTAATGCATGGTGCGACAGCTGGCAGCTTTCCCTAAACGTAGATAAATGTAATATAATGCGCATACATAGGGGCAGAAATCCATTCCAGTACGATTATGCCATAGGTGGTAAATCATTGGAAGCGGTAACGACCGTAAAATACTTAGGAGTTACTATCCGGAGCGATCTGAAGTGGAATGATCACATAAAACAAATAGTGGGAAAAGCAGGCGCCAGGTTGAGATTCATAGGAAGAATTCTAAGAAAATGTGACTCATCGACGAAAGAAGTAGCTTACAAAACGCTTGTTCGTCCGATTCTTGAGTATTGCTCATCAGTATGGGACCCTTACCAGGTTGGATTAATAGAAGAGATAGACATGATCCAGCGAAAAGCAGCGCGATTCGTCATGGGGACATTTAGTCAGCGCGAGAGCGTTACGGAGATGCTGAACAAGCTCCAGTGGCGGACACTTCAAGAAAGGCGTTACGCAATACGGAGAGGTTTATTATCGAAATTACGGGAGAGCACATTCCGGGAAGAGATGGGTAACATATTACTACCGCCCACATATATCTCGCGTAATGATCACAACGAAAAGATCCGAGAAATTAGAGCAAATACGGAGACTTACAAGCAGTCGTTCTTCCCACGCACAATTCGTGAATGGAACAGGGAAGGGGGGATCAGATAGTGGTACAATAAGTACCCTCCGCCACACACCGTAAGGTGGCTCGCGGAGTATAGATGTAGATGTAGATGTAGATGTCCTTAGGGTAGTTAAGTTTAAGTAGTTCTAAGTTCCGGGGGACTGATGCCATCAGGTGCTAAGTCCCATAGTGCTCAGAGCCAAAACTTTCTAAGTGTGTGCGTGTCACCAATTCTGAAAGCAGTCATTATTGAGCTATCTACGTGCATTAGCCTGTTCCTTCAGTGACAGAAGTTATTAAAAGAGAAAATTTTTTAATAAGAATCAAAATATAGTAAAGACCAAATTTGGTGAATAACGTCAATCGATTAGTCATTTTGGCTGGCGACCGTGTTTTTCAGTATTATTATCACTCGCAAGAGGTAGTTTGACGAAAAACAAAAGCTGCAACCAAGACTATACGGTAACTTCACATTTGATCAAGCTTTATCCATTACTCGGCATCTGAGGTCACTAGCGGTTGTTAAGGAGGCAGTTATGTTTAGGTGCTTCAATTACCGAAGCTATAATAATATCTGAAGTACTAAACGTAATTGCAAGAGTAGAAACTGTGAGTGTTGTAAGTGGCCTTTAGACAAGACTCGAACATTTACTACGTGTATAAACTATCGTTATGTATGTCTTAAGGTGACAGAACAGCACTTACCTTGCCATGCTACCGTTATACACTCCATTAATAATTTATTCAAACAGGACACGAGTATACTCGTCTTCAGTTACTTACATTTTCCTACATTTAGAACAAGCTGCCATCCATCACATCGAATAGAATTTTTGTCCAAGTCACCCTGTTTTCTCCTGCAGTCACTCAACGACGACACCAGTAAACAGCCGGAAATTGCTGTGCACGCTATTCGTCAGATTGTTTATATTTATAAAGAACTTGATAGGTCCTATCATATTTGTTTGGTCCACTCTTGATCATACCCTTGTCTCTGATAAAAATTAGCCGTCAAGGGCAACATACTGGGCTCTATTACTTACGAAGTCTTCGATCCACTCACGTAACTGGAAAGCTGTTCCGGACGCTCGGACCTTCAGTCAGGGATTGCAGTGTGGCGCTGTGTGAATTTCCGGAAATCCAGGATTATGAAATCTGTTGCTGACTCATGGTTCTCAGACGTCCTATCACACTTCTTGAGCCCCTCCTGATAATACCCTTGTCTCTGATAAAAACAAGCCATCAAGGACAACACACCGGGTTCTGTTACCTTAGAAGTCTTCGAGCCATTCGACCCTCTCACTTAACTGGGAATCTATTCCGTATGCACGGACCTTCAGCAAGAGTCTACCGTGTGGCACTGTGAGAAACGTTTCCCGGAAACCTAGGATTATGGAATCTGTGTGTTGATTCAAGGTTCGCAGACTATTGTGCAAAAAAAAAAAAAAAAAAAAGAAATTGATGTGGCCGTAAGTGAATGCACAGCTCTGTGTAGAATCTCCGGCTAGTGATTAAACAACAGACTTTATTTTAGCACAAAAAAATAGAAATAAACCATGATCAGTCTCCACTAGGACTTAAAACCAGTGAGAATCACGATACAAAATTAATTGTTTGTCGAATTGATATTAACGATGAGTTCTAATGGTCTTCGTTAGTTCATTATCGACCGCATAACAAGATAAGTAAAATCTGTCCCGATCTGACTTCGAACACTGCAGAGAGTTTATCAGTACAGTTCTAAATCCTGGAGAATGTCTGTCACAGGAGACAGTTCTGAGGAAACTCACAAAAGTAACTTTAACGGGCCGAGACCATATAGATCTCGAGTCCTCTGGATGGCAAGTCGAAGAGGCGAAGATTCTGCAGGTGAAGTGTGGCTGCTCGTTGCGGCTGATTTGTTCTCCTACGTGAGTGCGGCTGTTGGAACTGCGCTCACTGCAAGATGTGGATCGAGATTTGCCTCTGTGACGGCACTGCTTGGCTCAGTGGACTGAGCGGCCTGCTAGCGGCTGAGCGCCGTCTTAAATAACACCCAGCAGGCGGATACCAGTTCAATGTTTGGTGGGCACGTGACTGGCAGAAGTGTAAAGTGTCCGCGAATCGCCAGTGGAAATACGAGCAATGCCTGTTCACAGTGTGAGTGCCACCCGCTTCTGTGACGCCTTGCAGAGTTCCTCTCGTCAACAACCGGCGTGTTGGGGGTCAGCAGTGCTGTCAAGATTGTGTCTACGATGGGGGACCGGAGCTTCAGCAACCTGCCCGTCATGAACGTATTGCTGGTAGGCGATGTTGCAGGCGACAACTTGGGATGTAGCAAACAAGAGCAAGTTCGGTTTTCGACGAGTGAAGCTTTTTCAGTCCGTACTGAGGACCGAAGCTCTTCTGTATCAAGGAAATTTTTCATATTCGAACTTGGAATATACTAAAAAATTCTGCAGGCAACCGATGTTAAGGCTGTCCCTGCCCAGTTCATGGTTTCTGTATTTACTTTATTCCTCATTTTATGAAATTCAGCAATTCATCTTGTGAGTTGTTTCGTTCTCTTGATATATCCGTAAAATTTTAATGCATGTTTTATAGTAACACTGTGAATGTCAGTGTCCGATTTGATTTCTTAGTTGCATCTTACCCTTAATGATTAACTATGGATTTTTTGGCTAAATATTTTTCTCGCTATTTTTTCCTTCTCTTTTTTTAGTGTTCTTGGTATATGAATTCTTATCCAAAAACTAATGTTTCTGAAACATAGAGACCTTATGGATTAATAACAGAAATTTAGTGTTACAGTTCATCACTTTGAAACATGCGTGTCTTTGTTTTAGACATGTTTTGTGAGATAGTATGGCGTTTAATGTTTAATTTTTTCACACCTAACTTCGTATTTTTCTTTATAATTCTGTTGCCTTTTATTTTGGTGCGTGTTTTTTCTTATGTCCTGTCTTTTTGAATGAATCGTGCAAACCCACTTTACTCTGGAATTCCTTGAAAGAGATCGGTATGTTCGTGCGCTGTTACTATGTCATCTATCAAGAACTAGACATCATCTGAAAAACAAGGCAATCTTTAATTTTCCTATGTATCTGCCTGATGTGACTGAATGGTTAATCTGACAATACATTTTCACTTGGCCAGTCTATTATTAATTTCTTAGGCGCACAGTTTAAAATTAGTGGATAAAGTCTATCTCCTTGTCTTACCACACTTTTGATCGTGAAAGACTCCGGCATCTATTTACTTGATTTTTATATCTTTTGGCATATCCTTGTACTCTGCCATTGAGTACTTCATATAGTGGTACAATGAATATGTTTTGAGACAGAGAGAGAGAGAATTTAATCTTGGAATTATAAAATACTTCACGAAAAATACAACGAAGAGAATGAAACTTCCTGGCAGATTTAAACTGTGTGCCCGACCGAGACTCGAACTCGGGACCTTTGCCTTTCGCGGGCAAGTGCTCTACCAACTGAGCTACCGAAGCACGACTCACGCCCGGTACTCACAGCTTTACTTCTGCCAGTACCTTGTCTCTACCTAGAGCACTTGCCCGCGAAAGGCAAAGGTCCCGAGTTCGAGTCTCGGTCGGGCACACAGTTTTAATCTGCCAGGAAGTTTCATATCAGCGCACACTCCGCTGCAGAGTGAAAATCCCATTCTGGAAACATCCCCCAGGCTGTGGCTAAGCCATGTCTCCGCAATATCCTTTCTTTCAGGAGTGCTAGTTCTGCAAGGTTCGCAGGAGAGCTTCTGTAAAGTTTGGAAGGTAGGAGACGAGGTACTGGCAGAAGTAAAGCTGTGAGTACCGGGCGTGAGTCGTGCTTCGGTAGCTCAGTTGGAAGAGCACTTGCCCGCGAAAGGCAAAGGTCCCGAGTTCGAGTCTCGGTCGGGCACACAGTTTTAATCTGCCAGGAAGTTTCATATCAGCGCACACTCCGCTGCAGAGTGAAAATCTCATTCTGGAAACAACGAAGAGAATATTAATAATAGTGGTGGACCTAAGCTGTGATCTAAATTATGGAACAGAGCAATGAGTATGAATTATCACTCTGGCGAAGTGAAATTTTCTTGAATGACACTTCTGCCAGTTCTGAATTTCCCACTATAAATATAAACTCTCATAGAGTTTGTTTTCTTTAGCACATGAACGTAAGTTAAATTAATTCTGTGTTGCACAATGGCTGTTAGTACAAATTTTCTTCGCATTGAATCAAAATCTTTTTGTTCATCAACATGTTCCAGACAAATTGCTTATTGATGTTTTTCTGCTATTGATTCGAATACCGGAATTTCATAAGCCCACTTAAATGATCCAGTGAGTCTGGTAATAGAGAGAGAGAGAGAGAGAGAGAGAGAGAGAAAATAATTTAAATTATTGGGATTCTTAGTGTTCTTTGTTTTTATATTCTACTGTTACCTCAGAACGCAATGGTATTGTGGTATTCGCAAAAACTCGAGGAAACATTTGAGGAAGCAAGAGACACTGTTCTCTTACTACATGCACAAGATAGTAAGGTACGTTAAGAGAGTGTCATTTACCTTCCCCAATCTACTTCTTCTGGTCAAGTGTGTGAACTGTCTTACCGTGCGTGCACTAGAGATTGCACAAGAGCACGTTTAAAATATCATACTAATTGCCACAATGTAAATTGTAACTTAAATTATTGCATCATGTATAAAAACACTAGATCCCCTATTTAGCAATATTCATTCCATTAGTTTCCATGAAAATCGAGTTATGGTAGTTCCATAATTAAATTCCTGCTATTAAAAGTATTTTATCATAAAACCGTCACTCTGAAGTCCTTGTTGCGATATTTTTATTATTTTTCGACTTTTTCCCAAAAACGTAAAATTCTTGTACAAAAGTAGAGAAAACGTTCTTGTTTAGCCATCCCTTAGAAATAAGTTAATAACCAGAAGTTTCAGCACCGCTTTCCACTTATAAATTCAGAAAGCTGTACCAGTTTTCATGATGATGATTGTTATATTGCATGGGTCAGAGGCCTGGAAGTGGCAGAGTTACTTTTCACGCTGATACAATCAATCATCGTCCCCGAACTGTTCCTCTATCCCATGCAGTACACATTCTCGTAAAATGTGTTCATAATCCTCCACATCTAATGTTTTCTCAAGCGCATTAAGGCGACCACACACTAACTACGAAACAGAGCCCGTAACGTACCATCATCTTCTCCGTACTTCGCTTCTGCCACTGTGCATGATGGGAACTTACGTTCTCCATTCGTTCGCCACAGGGTATAGCGTGACTCATCACTCCAAATCATTCATTTCCGGCCATTCACTGTCCAGAGGCGTCGCTTTTTACACCACCTCAAGCGTCACTTAGCACTGCGTATAGAAACGTGTCGCTTATGGGGAGGTGCTTCACCACTGTACTCCGCTTTTTTTAACTCTCTACTCACAGTCATTATGCTAGCTGGACTGCTGGTGATACTTTGGAACTCACTAGTGATTCCTTCCACTGATTTCATGCGATAGCTTACGAACGAGTTCCTCGGTGCTCGACCTTCACTGTCCGTCATTTCATGAGATCTGCCTAGGCTTGGTATAGCTGTATTTATTCACTCACGTTCCACTTCACACTCACATCAGCAACAGTCAGCTTGAGCACCTTTAGAAGGGTTGTAATGTCCAGGATGAATATGTTAATCAGTGACATCAAATAACTAGTTCACATTCGAAGTCACCAAGCTGTCAAGACCGACCCGTTCTTCTCTTCCCGCTTCTCTACTGACAACACACTACTCCCTGCAGCCTTAGTGCTGACAGGTACTCCTCTTGTCACATCTAGTGATCAGTTCCGCATTATGTAGGGGTGTTCGGATAGTTTTGGTCGGAAAGTGTTGCTCTAACTCTCTCCTTCTGTCGTATGACCAAGAACAGAGAGAGATTTCAGACAGAGCTGAAGCACAAACGTTCGTCTGTTTTTATAAGGACACTGCTGGTTTAATCTCAACAGCTTCCTTGATAACACTGTCACAGTAACAGGAAGTGCACGCCGGAACCTCTGTGTTATACTATTCCGTCAGATGACCGGTACCAAGGCAACCATGTGTGACGCTTACGCTATAAATCTAGTCTTTCTCGTAAGAGACGTCAGGCGTGTTTTCTTTGGTGTTTCGTCAGGCATTTGCATTTTCGTTTTTGCGTTGCGTAACTGGAGTCAGCCACAAAATTCCTGCTTGTCGCGTATATCATGCGACGCCCAGTATTAACAGAAAGAGTCTGTTTGTTTCGCATCACAAAGAAATATATTTTTAAAACGGAATCTTCCGTGCCTATTCGATAGTGCGCTCTCAGATTAGTCTAGTCTGATATCCGTTTTGTCGATATGTATTAAGAGCGACAGTAAAACACGAAGAATAAACGGCAGTACAGCAGCGTCTCAATAGCTCTACCTGCTTGGCGCTAGTGGTCAGCATGGGTGAGGGCAGTGCTTTTGCTATGGAGTAGTGATTGTTCTTCGCGTTTTCTACTTCTACATCCACACTCCGCAAACCTCCTGACGGTGTGTGGTGGACGGTACCTTGAGGACCTCTATCGGTTCTCTCTTCTATTCCAGTCTCGTATTGTTCGTGGAAAGAAAGATTGTCGGTATGCCTCTGTGTGGGCTCTAATCTCTCTGATTTTATCCTCATGGTCTCTTCGCGAGATATACGTTGGAGGGAGCAATAAAAGTGCTTGACTCCGCGGTGAAGGTATGTTCTCGAAGCTTCAAGAAAAGCCCGTACGGAGCTACTGAGAGTATCTCTTGCAGAGTCTTCCACTGGAGTTTATCTATCATCCTCGTAACGCTTTCGCGATTACAAAATGATCCTGTAACGAAGCGCGCTGCTCTCCGTTGGATCTTCTCCATCTCTTCTATTAACCCTATCTGGTACGGATCCCACACCTTTTCGGATTGCATTTCCTTAGAATTCTTCCAATGAATCTCAGTCTAGCATCTACTTTACCGACGACTAATATTATATGGTCATTCCATTTTCAATCACTGCTAATGCCTACTGCCAGATAATTTATGGAATTAACTGCTTCCAGTTCCTGACTTGCTATATTGTAGCTAAATGATAAAGGATCTTTCTTTCTATGTAGACGCAGCACATTACACTTGTCTACACTGAGATTCAGTTGCCATTCCCTGCACCATGCTTCAATTCGTTGCAGATCCTCCTGAATTTCAGTACAATTTTCCATTGTTACAACCTCTCGATATAATAAACCATCATTCGCGAAAAGCCTCAGTGAACTTACGATGTTATAAAAAGAATGGTTCAAATGGCTCTAAGCACTATGGGACTTAACTGCTGTGGTCATCAGTCCCCTAGAACTTAGAACTACTTAAACCTAACTAACCTAAGGACATCACACACATCCATGCCCGAGGCAGGATTCGAACCTGCGACCGTAGCGGTCACGCGGTTCGAGACTGTAGCTCCTAGAACCGCACGGCACCTCCGGCCGGCTCCGATGTTATCCACAAGGTCATTTATGTATATTGTGAATAGCAACGGTCCTACGACACTCCCCCGCGGCACACCTGTAATCACTCTTACTTCAGAAGACTTCACTCCATTGAGAATGACATGCTGCGTTCTGTTATCTAGGAACTCTTCAATCCAAACACACAATTTGTCTGGTAGTCCATATGCTCTTACCTTGTTTATTAAACGACTGTGGGGAACTGTAGTGTCTCTATCAATACATAATGATAAAACAAATATTGGACTAGACTTATTTTGGAGCACTCTATTTAATGGACACGTAGAACTCCGCTTAGGAATTCATTTTGATTGTGACGGGAAACAAACAGACGCTTTTCGTCATCACTGGGCGTCGCAAGAAAGCTGTGTTGAGCAGTATCTGTCTCGGCTGGCTCCAGATACACAACACAAAAACGAAAATGCAAACATCTCTTGAAACACCATAGAAAATGCGCCTGATGTCTCTTAGGAGAGGCACCCTTATACCGCACTTGCACGATCCTGATGGTCTGACCGCTGTATGGAACGTTAGCAAAGCCAGACGTTGTCGATAGTGAAATATTATGTAGCACAAATTCTGTCCAGCTGGTGTTTGACCAGAGAGAGAGGTAGATTTCAGGCAGAATTTAAGCAAAAACTTCCACACTGACCTCTATTTTTCATTTGTGCCTTAAAACGACGATCTGTTTACCCTCTAAAGATAAGCAAAGAATGGTTCAAGTGGCTCTGAGCACTATGGGACTTAACATCCATGGTCATCAGTCCCCTAGAACTTAGAACTACTTAAACCTAACTAACCTAAGGACGTCACACAACACCCAGTCATCACGAGGCAGAGAAAATCCATGACCCCGCCGAAAGATGAGCAGTTATCAAGGATGTTAGCCTTAAGTTTTTCTCAGCTTACCTTCCTTTGTTCTTCCTCAGAATTCCAGTCTGCCTTCTGTACACGTTAACGAAATGTATAAAATTTAACTTTGGCACGATCTGTCACGACGCCTAGATCTACGAGTAATGCACCAGTTTGTTTTTTCACAATTACGCTACGTGATCACCAGGACAGATGAGTGGTAAGGGGTAACAGCCCCGTAAATAATATGTTTACAGGCTGACGCGGTAACGGCGGCCATTTCGAGAAATTGACGTTTCGTCTAATGCGTTCGTCGAAAATATCTCTCTGGCTACGAGCGAAATTTACAACAGCCCGTAAAACTCTCGGTGCGTATTTTATTCGACAACATGAACGGTGGCGTTGCAGTAAATGCGAGAACCGCTCGCTGGCTTATGGGGCAATAAAAGCCGTTGCGCGCGCGTCTGATGCCAGTCGGCAGCACGGCACAACTGTGGCCGAGGACCCACTCACCGCGTGCGCGACGGCGGGCACAGCTTTCTGCGCCCTCTTGCTGGTCACGGTTACGCGCCCCGTGCAAACGGACTCCTAACAGTGCCCCACGCCTCTATTATTATTGCTGTTACGCTCTTCAGTCCGAAGATTGCTTTGCTGCAGCTCTCCACGGTCGTCTCTCCTATGCAGGGGTCTTACGCTTTAGGTTGGCTCTCACTAGGCCTGTACTTGAGTTATGTGGCTAGTGATTTACTCGCTCTAGTTCAGGCTTTGTAATTCTAAACCAGTGGGAACTAAGGCTATTTACAGGCTTTTAACAGAAACAAAACTGAATTTATGAGAGTCCAAGGACGTTAAGTAGAGACAATAATTGAGAATGAAGTGAGACATGCTTACAGTCTGTGATCTATATTCCATGTAGATATAGAGAAAACACTGAAGGGGACGAAGAATACATACAGAAAAGGAATTAAAAGTTCATGGACTCTCAATAAAATATTTAAGGTTTGCCAGTGATAACGTAATTATTTTGGTTACGAAAAACATCATGGATGATGTTAAATACAATGGATAGCGTCTTAGAATGAGGTTAAGACTTGAAAGTCAACAAAATTAAAACAAGTGTCATGGAGTGCAGTTGAATTAAATCAGGTGATTTGTGGGAAACACGAGGGCGTGCTAAAATGTAATGCCCCTGAAATTTTTATCTGAAAACTCTGAAGGCTTTTTGAATTAAAGAAAGGTTATTAACATTCTACATCATCTACTGTGGTGGTCAGCTTCGACACAAACACACATGGAAAAATTCCTGTAGTAGTTGGCCTTAGAGCTGCTTTTTTTTTTTTAGACTGAAGTCATCTGATAGGTACACATACTTAAAGGAAGTCCCTCTAACTAAGTAATCACCTTCAGAGGACGTCATGATTGCAACTAGAGAAAGAATTAGCATATTTCATCAAAACACAAGAGGTATTAGAAATAAAGTTAGTGAACTGTTTATAGATGTTGACTCTGAAGTTATTGGTATATTTGAGCACCACTTAAATAATTTGAGAATTCAGAGGCTTCCTTTACCAGAATACAGATTAGCTGGCTGTTTTTCAAGGAGTTCCTTGCGCGTTGGCGGAGTGACCATATACGTAAATTCCATTTGAGTCCATAGATGTAGCACGGCACTGCACTTAACAGATATTTGAGTGCTGTGCATAGGCAGTTGAATTTAGTGAAACTAAACTTCTAATTTTTGTTGTTTATAGGACCCCTAACTCTGACTTTAGAGCATTTCCGCTCAAGCTAGAGAGGGTTGTTGTATCACTTTATAGGATGCACTAGAAATTAGTGATATGTGGTGAACTTCAATATTAAATTTGTATATGACTGTGCCAGAAAAAGGATGTTGGTAGATCTCCTAAATCCATATGATATGATGCAACGGTGTTTTTTCCAACTAGGGTGCAGGGGAACAGTAGCATAGCCGTAGACAATATTTTTATTCGTTCTTCATACTAGATGTGAATTCTGTTGTCGGAAGGGTGAATTCCCTTTCAGACCATGATGCACCAATTTTAACACTACAAGGCTTTTTTACTCAAACAAATGTCACCTATAATTACAAAATATGGAGGAAAGTTAATCCAACGGCAGTAGAGACTTTTTTAAAACTCGTCAAGGAACAAGAGTGGCAGGATGTTTATAGAGCCGATAACATAGACGACAAATATATTGCTCTCCTTAACACATTTCTCATGCTCTTTGAGAGTTGCTTTCCATTAGAATGTTCTAGCAGTAAAAGGCAGCCTGGGTGGCTGACTAGTGGAATAAGGATATCATGTAGAACAAAGAGGGAATTATAACATAACGTTAGAAGTAGTCACAATCAAGCTACAGTTCCACATTACAAACAGTATTGTAAGGTGCTTAACATGTTGTTAGGAAGGTAAAGAGTTATGTGGCGCACAAATAGAATAGCAAATTCACATGATAAAATTAAAACCATATGGTCAGTTGTGAAGGAAGTGTAGGGTCAGCAGCACAAGATCGATGGTATAAAGTCAGTTCGTACTAAAAATATTTCTGTTACTGATAAATCAGATATATGTAGAGTTTTTAACAATCATTTTCTGAGCATTGCAGGTGAATTAAATAAAAATTTAGTTTCTATGCCTTTCCGACACCGATGACTGAAATTGTGATACTGACAAGGGGGAGATTGAGTCAATAATTAAGTCACTGAAGACTAAGGACTCTCTTAGATATGATGGAGTGGCGAGCAGAATATTAAAGTACTGTACTGCATATGTTAGCCTTGTACTTAGCCGTATTTGTAATTTTTCCTATAGGAATGATCAGTTTCCTAAACGATTAAAGTAGTTAGTAGTAAAGCCGCTTTAAAGGGAGAAAGGGATAATGTAGACAATTTTAGAGCTATTTCTATGCCATCAGTGTTTGCTTAAGTTATCATAATTGCTGTGTATGTAAGGATAATTAATGGTTTTGTGTCATATAATTTGCTATCAAATATAAAGTTCGGCTTCAGAAGTAGTTTACGAATTGAAAATGCTATATTCTCTTTTCTCTGTAAGGTACTGGATGAGTTAAACAAAAGGTTTCTAACGCTAGGCATATATTTTTGATTTAACTAAGGCGTTTGATTGCGTTGATCACAAAATATTGCTCCAGAAGTTGGACCATTGCGGAATAGAGGGAGTAGCTCACAATTGGTTCACCTCTTACTTTAACAACAGACAGCAAAAGGTCATTATTCACAGTGTTGAGAATGGCTATGATGTGGCTCTAAGTGGGGTACGGTCAAATGGGGGGTGCCCCTGGGATCATTGTTGGAGCCACTCCTGTTCCTTATTTGTATAAATTATGTCCCCTCTAGTGTTACAGGTAGTTCGAAAATATTTCTGTTTGATGATGAAAGTAGCTTGGCAGTAAAGGACACTTTGTGCAACATTCGATCTGTTTCAAATAGTGCAGTTCATGACGTAATTTTATGGCTTGTATAAAATAAACTAAAGCTGAATCACAGTAAGACTCAGTTTTTACTGTTTCTAACACAAAATTCAACAAAACCCGATGTTTTAATTTCACAGAATGGGCATATGTTTAGTGAAACTGAACAGTTCAAATTTCTAGGTGTTCAGGGAGATAGTAAACTGTCGTGGACAGCCCATGTTCAGAATCTTGTTCAAAGACTCAATGCTGCCATTTCTACTACTCGAACGGTATCTGAAGTAAGTGATCGTTCCACACGAAAATTAGTCCACTTTGCTTATGTTCTTTCACTTATATCGTATGGTAACATACAGGGCTATTACAAATGATTGAAGCGATTTCATAAATTCACTGTAGCTCCATTCATTGACATATGGTCACGACACACTACAGATACGTAAAACAACTCATAAAGTTTTGTTCGGCTGAAGCTGCACTTCAGGTTTCTGCCGCCAGAGTGCTCGAGAGCGCAGTGAGACAAGATAGCGACAGGAGCCGAGAAAGCGTACGTCGTGCTTGAAATGCACTCACATCAGTCAGTCATAACAGTGCAACGACACTTCAGGACGAAGTTCAACAAAGATCCACCAACTGCTAACTCCATTCGGCGATGGTATGCGCAGTTTAAAGCTTCTGGATGCTTCTGTAAGGGGAAATCAACGGGTCGGCCTGCAGTGAGCGAAGAAACGGTTGAACGCGTGCGGGCAAATTTCACGCGTAGCCTGCGGAAGTCGACGAATAAAGCAAGCAGAGAGCTAAACGTACCACAGCCGACGGTTTGGAAAATCTTACGGAAAACGCTAAAGCATAAGCCTTACCGTTTACAATTGCTACAAGCCCTGACACCCGATGACAAAGTCAAACGCTTTGAATTTTCGGCGCGGTTGGAACAGCTCATGGAAGAGGATGCGTTCAGTGCTAAACTTGTTTTCAGTGATGAAGCAACATTTTTTCTTAATGGTGAAGTGAACAGACACAATGTGCGAATCTTGGCGGTAGAGAATCCTCACGCATTCGTGCAGCAAATTCGCAATTCACCAAAAGTTAACGTGTTTTGTGCAATCTCACGGTTTAAAGTTTACGGCCCCTTTTTCTTCTGCGAAAAAAACGTTACAGGGCACGTGTATCTGGACATGCTGGAAAATTGGCTCATGCCACAACTGGAGACCGACAGCGCCGAATTCATCTTTCAACATCATGGTGCTCCACCGCACTTCCATCATGATGTTCGGCATTTCTAAAACAGGAGATTGGAAAACCGATGGATCGGTCGTGGTGGAGATCATTATCAGCAATTCATGTCATAGCCTCCACGCTCTCCCGACTTAACCCCACGCGATTTCTTTCTGTGGGTTTATGTGAAAGATTCAGTGTTTAAACCACCTCTACCAAGAAACGTGCCAGAACTGCGAGCTCGCATCAACGATGCTTTCGAACTCATTGATGGGGACATGCTGCGCCGAGTGTGGGAGGAACTTGATTATCGGCTTGATGTCTGCCGAATCACTAAAGGGGCACATATCGAACATTTGTGAATGCCTAAAAAAACATTTTGAGTTTTTGTATTTGTATGCAAAGCATTGTGAAAATATCTCAAATAATAAAGTTATTGTAGAGCTGTGAAATCGCTTCAATCATTTGTAATAACCCTGTATTTTTGGGTAACTCTTCCCATTCTAAAAGGATATTTTTGGGTCAGAAACAGAAGGTGCGTGCAGTAAGTGATGTAAGTTTGCGAACCTCTTGTCGAACCCTGTTCACTAGTCTTCGCATTTTGACGTTGGCCCCTCAATATATATATTCTTTACTGTCGTTTCTTGTTAATAATATCAGCTTATTCCCAAGAGTTAGCAGTTTCCACTCAGTTAATACTCGGCAGAAATCAAACCTGCATTTGGACCGGACTTCCTTAACTCTTGTGCAGAAAGGTGTGCGGTATACTGCTGCATCCATTTTCAATAAGCTACCACCAGAATTCGAAAATCTCAGCAGTAATCCACGCGCTCTCAAATCGAAACTGAAGAGTTTCCTCATGGGTCACATCTTCTATTCTGTTAAGGAGTTCGTTGAAAACTGAAGCTGATTCTTATTTTATATTGTTGACTGCGTTTACTGAAACTTATGGCTTGACTTTTTTTGGGTTCATAAACATTTTATTTTTAGCTGTTATTACTTTTATATTGTAATTTCATGTACTGACAAGTTGGAGATTTGCTCCTTAATTTGGTCCTATGGAACTTCACGTGTAAATAAAGTAAGTAAAATAAGGGAGGAGACAACATTGTTGTTGTTGTTGTTGTTGTTGTTGTTGTGGTCTTCAGTCCAGATGCAACTGGTTTGATGCAGCACTCCATGATACTCTATCCTGTGCAAGCCTCTTCATCTCGGAGTAACTACTGAAACGTACGTCCTTCTGCATCTGCTTAGCGTATTCATCTCTTGGTCCCCCTCTACGATTTTTACACTCTACACTCCCCTCCAATAGTAAATTGGTGATCCCCTTATGGCTTGGAACGTGTCCTGCCGACTGATCCGTTCTTCTAGTCAAATTGTGCCACAAATTACTCTTCTCCCCAATTCTATTCAGAGCCTCCTCGTTAGTTATGTGATCCACCCATTTAATCATCAGCATTTTCCTGTAATACCTCGTTTCGAAAGCATTTATTCTCTTCTTGTCTAAACTATTAATTGTTCATGTTGCACTTGCACACACAACTGCAGTCCACACAAATACTGTCAGAAGGGACTTCCTGGTTCTTAAATCTGTAGTCGATGTTAACAAATTTCTCTTCTTTAGAAACGCTTTCCTTGCCATAGTCAGTCTACATTTTATGTCCTCTCTAATTCGACCATCATCACTTATTTTGTTTCCCAAATAGCAACGTACATCTAGTACTTTAATTGTCTCATTTCCTAATCTAATTCCCTCGGTATCACATGATACAATTAGACTAAATTTCATTATCCTTGTTTTGCTGATGTTGATGTTCATTTTGTATCCTCCTTTCAAGACACTGTCCATTCCGTTCAACTGCTCTTCCAGGACCATTGCTGTCTCTGACAGAATTACAATGTCGACGGCAAACCTCAAAGTTTTTATTTCTTCTTCATGGATTTTGGTACCTACTACAATGTATTCTTTTGTTTCCTTCACTGGCTTGTTCAATATGCAGACTTAATAACATCGGATCTGTACATGGTACTTTCAAATTAATAGAATACTTGATCTCTAAAAAGGAAAGAAACATAATTTCTCATTATGAGGTGGCTAGGAGTGCTTCCTGTGCCTCGTACACGTAAATACTTTTATACACTATTACTGCTCGCAGGACGCAGGCTAAATATCGTCGTCCTATTACCCAGTACTGATGCTCTAGAAGGCTGCCACAGGACTGGGGCAACACTATGCTGGTTGGTGTGCAGTCTATGATTCAGCACAGCACACTTTATGGCCATATATTTGTTTCTCAACATAGTCACTCCCTGCGACGGATGTTTTTCTCGCTACGAGACACCAGTTTGCTTATACCGTCGTTGTAGAGTGTTTGACTTTTTTGATAGAACCACAACCTCAACTCTGCTTGTACCACTTCATCGATATCAAAGTGAAGTCCTCCAAGGTGTTGTTTAAGTTTTGGAAAAAAATTAAAATCGAAGCCAAAACTGTATGTAAGATCCACGCCTATATTTTATTCAGAATAATATTCATGACAGCATTGTATGTGGAATGTGACTTAACTTTTATCCTATTCTCGTAATACTAATAAAAAGGACTTCATCGTTAATAAAATAGTAAATAATGTAATATTTTGAAAAAATTATTCCTCAAACAATACCCATGTAAAAAGATAATTAAAACCCATACAAAAAGGTAAGGAAAATCTCAATCTTTTGTTATTTGTGATTTTTGTAAAAAAATCCTTCTTCTCGTTCGAACTGTTGTACTGATAGGATGTGATTGATTTCTCATAACACAGAGGTCTGTAAATAACTATATTATGTTGAAACGTCCCCTTAGAAAAATTGTACATGACTGTGCTTAAACTGACACACAATATTTTTTTAGCGCAACGTAATCTGACTTTCAATAATCCCTACAAGAGAATGGCCCTGACTAAATTAACCTATACGTTTCACAAATCACTTACCTCAAAAAAATCTTCGTTACTCAAACTACTGCAATACAGCAGGCGCCAATACTGATAGCTAAATAAAAGATTCAAACTACTGAAGGCACTAACTACTGATAGGCATAGTTAGCAAAAGAAAGATTTTGATAGAGAACAATCAATGTATTTACCTTAATAGTGTTCAGAAGTCATTATATATATATATATATATATATATATATATATATATATATATATATAGCAGTTCATGACATCCAGTCTTACAAATGTACTGTCTCTGATGGACACACGTCCGGATCATCCACTCTCAAAATACCGTCATCTCACTCCCCACATCCACCACAGCTGGCGGCTCACCTCCAACTGCGCAACGCTACGTGCTGTTAACATCCAGCTCCCCAACGCTACAATGGCAGACAACAATGCAAACTAGCCACAGACTGCACACAGCACAGCCAGTGGCGTTACCAATAAGAGAACCTAAACAGCCTACTTACAATGTTGCTAATCAATATTTGACAATAGAGTTTATGTGTTATTCAAATGAATCTTCTTTGTTTGCAGTTTTATTTCATTGTAATTCTCGTCCTATATACACTCCTGGAAATGGAAAAAAGAACAAATTGACACCGGTGTGTCAGACCCACCATACTTGCTCCGGACACTGCGAGAGGACTGTACAAGCAATGATCACACGCACGGCACAGCGGACACACCAGGAACCGCGGTGTTGGCCGTCGAATGGCGCTAGCTGCGCAGCATTTGTGCACCGCCGCCGTCAGTGTCAGCCAGTTTGCCGTGGCATACGGAGCTCCATCGCAGTCTTTAACACTGGTAGCATGCCGCGACAGCGTGGACGTGAATCGTATGTGCAGTTGACGGACTTTGAGCGAGGGCGTATAGTGGGCATGCGGGAGGCCGGGTGGACGTACCGCCGAATTGCTCAACACGTGGGGCGTGAGGTCTCCACAGTACATCGATGTTGTCGCCAGTGGTCGGCGGAAGGTGCACGTGCCCGTCGACCTGGGACCGGACCGCAGCGACGCACGGATGCACGCCAAGACCGTAGGATCCTACGCAGTGCCGTAGGGGACCGCACCGCCACTTCCCAGCAAATTAGGGACACTGTTGCTCCTGGGGTATCGGCGAGGACCATTCGCAACCGTCTCCATGAAGCTGGGCTACGGTCCCGCACACCGTTAGGCCGTCTTCCGCTCACGCCCCAACATCGTGCAGCCCGCCTCCAGTGGTGTCGCGACAGGCGTGAATGGAGGGACGAATGGAGACGTGTCGTCTTCAGCGATGAGAGTCGCTTCTGCCTTGGTGCCAATGATTGTCGTATGCGTGTTTGGCGCCGTGCAAGTGAGCGCCACAATCAGGACTGCATACGACCGAGGCACACAGGCCCAACACCCGGCATCATGGTGTGGGGAGCGATCTCCTACAATGGCCGTACACCACTGGTGATCGTCGAGGGGACACTGAATAGTGCACGGTACATCCAAACCGTCATCAAACCCATCGTTCTACCATTCCTAGACCGGCAAGGGAACTTGCTGTTCCAACAGGACAATGCACGTCCGCATGTATCCCGTGCCACCCAACGTGCTCTAGAAGGTGTACGTCAACTACCCTGGCCAGCAAGATCTCCGGATCTGTCCCCCATTGAGCATGTTTGGGACTGGATGAAGCGTCATCTCACGCGGTCTGCACGTCCAGCAAGAACGCTGGTCCAACTGAGGCGCCAGGTGGAAATGGCATGGCAAGCCGTTCCACAGGACTACATCCAGCATCTCTACGATCGTCTCCATGGGAGAATAGCAGCCTGCATTGCTGCGAAAGGTGGATATACACTGTACTAGTGCAGACATTGTGCATGCTCTGTTGCCTGTGTCTATGTGCCTGTGGTTCTGTCAGTGTGATCATGTGATGTATCTGACCCCAGGAATGTGTCAATAAAGTTTCCCCTTCCTGGGACAATGAATTCACGGTGTTCTTATTTCAATTTCCAGGAGTGTATTTTAAGTTTTCTTCTCAGCTACAAATGAGCGCAGCCACTTGCATTATTGATCTACAGTGCAGTTTATTAGTAAATGGTGAATATTAAGCCTTTAACATTGAGAAATATTTTCAAATATTAATGCGTATACTTGTGCAAAAAGCGATAAGTCATTTTCTTGTGTTAGCCGCCATTTAAGTGAAATATTGCCGCGACAGTTTTAAATTGATTTTCTATACTGACATAAATGTTGTTGGTTATAATTGCGATAATAATCGTGTATTGGTGACCGAAGACCAACTCTGAGGTAATAAACTCCAGTTAGACTGTAAATACATTGAACTTCTATGAATGCAAATAGCATATTACATACAAATTCTTACCTGCTGATGTATGAAGCCCGTTTATTTCATAACAACTTTTATGAAATATTTTGACAGTAAAATACATTAGTGTTGTCTACGTGTGGTATTGTGTGTCAAAACTGTTCATTTTGATTAAAAAAAGTGTTGCCACCTCGAACAACAGTACCATAAATTCGATAACCTATCTGCAACTGGAAAGGAGTCTTTTAAACAGTAACACTGAAATTACTAAAAATCATTACTTTTGTTTGGTTCAGATTACTTATCACACATTTAGCTTGTTTGCTAGTTATAAATTATTACTTTTGTGAGTGAACTTAGTGACATTTACACTGCTTGACAGACAACATTGCTACACGTTCCCAGTTGGATATATCTTTAACAAATAACGATCATTATCTGGGAAAAGCTGTAATTAAATAAAACCTCATGTTACATTAATAACAAGTAACCAGTTTTACTGTAATCTTGCTGAACGTGTAGAACACAACACACGCAATTACACCACACTGCACTTGTATGGGTGATAACCGATGACAGTGAACCCAAGAGTCGCATTATTGCAGATGTTGCAGCGCTCGTGCGTGGTCTGTTATTGTAATCATGAAGTAGAGGATGCTCTATGTGCAGACGAACTCAATTATAGTAGTGTTGTTTCACACGCAGCGACGTAGTTAAGTTACATTCAGTCACGTTACACGCTAGGATTGGAATATCTACAACGGCAGAGGGCTGCAAATAGTAGACACGAAGAATAGGGAAGTTGGACGTTAATAACGTTTGTTTTATTTTAAAATCTTTAAAAGGTTTCAAATAAAAAATTCATAGGCGTTACTTTCCAGAGCGCCTTCGTGGATGTGCATAATGACGCACTAATACTACGACAAGATTTTTGCAATTTGGCAGCAAGATAACAGTGGAGAAGTAAATAGCGAATAGAATACACAATGGCAATAGTAAGAATAGATTTGAATGAAAAAGGAAAGTATGTTAATGTTTAATTTAACTGTAAGAAAGGCTTTTCTAAAATTATTTGTTCCGAATGCGGTATTATATAGAAGTGAAACTTGGGCGATAAACAGTACATAATAGACGAGAACAGAACTTTTGGAATGTCGTGTTACTGAAGAATGCTGGAGAATAGATGGGTGGATGGAGTAACTAAAGTAGAGGTACTTTCTCGAAAAAAGGTGGAAAGAGCATTATGACACGACTAAAAGAATTAATAACAAAATGGAAAACATTCTGAGGCATCAAGGAATAGCTAATTTACTAATAGAAGGACGTTATGTGTTTGAACGTGTACAGAGTGAGTAAGGTTTGAATACGATAAGAGTATTCAAGTGGGTGTCGATAGCACTAGTCATGAAGAGGAGCAGAGACTTGTACAGGATGAAGTGTCGTGAAGAATTATAGCAAACCAGCCTTATTTTTTTAAACGTCTAGTTCTGCTGGAGCAAAATGAGGAGCAAATCCTTTGAGAATGGGAAGAGTTTGCCCAAAATATATCATCATGCGACATAAGCGAAAGAAAGTAAGCAAAGTGGACTAATTTTCGTGTCGAATGATCACTTACTTCAGATACCAATCGAATAGTAGAAATGGCAGCATTGAACAAGATCCTGTATGTGGGCTTTCTACGACAGTTTACTATCTTTCTGAACATCTAGAAATTTGAACTGTTCAGTTTCACTAAACATATACCATTCTGTGAAATGAAAACGTCGGGTTTTGTTGAATTGTGTGTTATAAATTGTAAAAACTGAGCCTTAATGTGATTTAGCATTAGATTATTTTCTATAATCCGTGAACTTATGTCATGAACTGCACTATTTGAAACAGAGCGAATGTTGCACATAACATCCTTTAGTACCAAGCTAGTGTCATCAGCAAACAGAAATATTTTAGAATTATCTGTCATACCTGAGAGCATATCATTTATATAAATAAGGAACATTAGTGGCCCCAACACTGATCCTTGGGGCACCCCCCATTTGACCATACTCTACTCAGACCTCCCCTTCATAGCCATTCTCAACACTGTGAATAATGAGCTTTTGCTGTTCGTTTTTAAAGTAAGAGCAGAACCAATTGTGAGTTACCCCCTGTATTCCACAGTGGTCCAACTTCTGGAGCAATATTTTGTGATCAACACAGAAAAATGTGGGTGAAATATTATGGGACTTAACTGCTAAGGTCATCAGTCCCTAAGCTTACAGTCTACTTAACGAAACTTATCCTATGGACAAACACACATACCCATGCCTGAGGGAGGACCCGAACCTCCGCCGGGACCAGGCACACAGTCCATGACTGCAGCGCCCTAGACCGCTTGGCTAATCCAGCGTGGCTGTGATCAACACAATTAAACGTCTTAGTCAAATAAAAAATTTGCCTAGCGTGCGAAACCTTTTGTTTAATCCATCCAGCACCTCACAGAGAGAAGAGTATAAAGCGTTTGCAGTTGTTAAACGACTTCCAAAGGCGAACTGTACATTTGATAACAAATTTTGTGATACAAAATGATCAATTATCCTTACATACATAGCCTTTTCAATAACTTAAGCAAACACTTCCTAATGAAGACCATTCAAACCGAAAACGACATCTAAATGCTAAACGGCATGTGGTTATGTGTGGGTTCATATCCGGATCAGTTGGTGACGAACTGTTGATTTGCTGTGGAGTGTGCACTGCTAGATGATTTGGAGAGCGAGGGCGAATCAAGGAATACATCTTGCAGCAAAGCTGATCCTGGGATGAAGAGATTAAAAATCCTAAGACGGGAAAATGAGTACGAAAACTGATCGATCGAAGTGATTCCTAGGCAAGTCGTGCCTGAAGAGCCAAAACAACACTTTCCCACACTGGAAGAGGCATAAAGTTGCTCAAATTTTCTAAGTGGTAAAAAACAAGGTACCCATATAAGAGAAGGCGTACCTTTAGCAATGAAACTACTGGCAGTGTTGTACGTCGTTGCCACCGACACTAACCCACTTCTTTTGACAAAGAATGTCAGTTGTTTCTGTATTGCTAACCAGATGCTCATAATTTTCTTTTTTCTTGCGTTTACGAAAAACTATTATTCTCATCGCCTTTTCCAACTAATCCATTGCTGCTGACTTGATTGCTTTAGTTTTGCATTGTGGACACTTCACAGTCCATAAACACGTTGTGTATGCAAGTAGTAACACACGCAACAGTCGTATCACCTCTCCAACGAGCCATGTTGTCAACTCACAAGTAACTGATGACTGAGAAGCGAGTTTGAAATGGAGACGGATTACTAACGCATTTTACTAAACAGATGTTCACGTATCGTCTGTGTCACGCCAACTCAACAGGCTAATTACAACTTACTGGATGGAACCCTCAACTTAATTAAAGTAAACTAAAGCAGCCTCTATAATGAGATCAGAATATCATGGTGCACTTGTAAGACTGCTGTAGGTCCTTGGTCACCCAGGCAACAAACTGATAGGGGGGCCAGGACTGGTGCTATGACCCCATGTATTGGGCTGGAATTTGCCCTAAATATCACCAAGGCGAAGTTCAAATCACTCATACTTAGTTGGATCACGCCCGCCCTGTTAGCCGCACGGTCTCGCGCGCTGCTTCCCGAGTGGTAACGCGTGCCGGTCCCCGGCACGAATCCGCCCGCCGGATTAGTGTTCAGGTCCGGTGTGCCGGCCAGCCTGTGGATGGTTTTTAAGGCGGTTTTCCATCTGCCTCGGCGAATGCGGGCTGGTTCCCCTTACTCCGCCTCAGTTACACCTTGTCGGCGATAGCTGTGCAAACACTGTCTCCACGTATGTGTACACCGTAATTACTCTACCACACAAACACTGGGGTTACACTCGTCTGGTATGAGGCGTACCCAGAGGGTGTCCACTGGGGGAGCCGAACTGCGCAATAACCCTGGGTTTGGTGTTGGGCGGCGGTGAGGTGGGTGGACTGCTGTGGCCTGTTGTGGGGTTGTGTACCACTGAGGGCTCTGGTGCCAAGAAGTCTCTCCGTCGTTGCCAGGTGCCCGGTTTAGATACACCATACACGGCTAACCAGCACCCTTAAATAGTATAGGCGACTCTTTATTAGTTCCTCATCACACACGATTTATTCAGGAGCTAATGACCCGAATATTCTGTGTCTTTTGACTGCCAACGCTTCGCATTGGAAGATTAGATGTGGTGCAGATTCATCCCCGTGCCATGTAGTCTATGGTTAGGGGCTTCTTTCTTTATGTCCATCTTGTGCTTGTGTTCCTTTATGTTCCCATGCCTAGTCATTAGTCCTGCCGTAGCCCTCAGTGGTTCACAAACAACAGGCCACAGCAGTCCACCCATCCCACCGCCGCCCCACACCACCAAACACAGAGTTATTATGAGGTTCGTCGTACGTGTGTGAAGAGTGCCCCACTCGTGACCTGTTGGATAACAGGAATTGTCACCGGGCTACTACCGGACTGTACTGCTACTTGTATGGAAGGTTTTACACCCGAAAATTTTGGTGGAGCCGCGGAAGATCTGCTGTGGGTCGACACTTTGTGATGTTCCTCTTATTGGAATACTTGCTGTAAAAGTTCAGGTAGCAATGGGTACGTCACTAATACTAACTGTTTTATTTTTACTTGAAACTATACCAGCTAATTTTTGAAGATTCCAGTAACTCTGACGCTGAATGTCTTACCTGAGGTACGTATAAGATATCGGACTTATTTAATATAAACTGAAATAAACGGATGCCAACACGATCCTCTCGTTTATCTCAGTGTTACAGCAATTATTTAAGGTACAGTACAGTTATGAAAACAGATGAGAGCGAGTGTAGAGTGGTTAAAGCATGAAATACAGTTTCTCATATCAATAGTGACAATACAAATAAACGATCATCAGTTCAATTTGGACATACACCTTCGTTAACCGAACAGTTACTAAATACATACGACATTCACGATAATATTTAACTACTATCTTCCAAATAATAATAAACGCAAGCAGATCAAAAAAATAATGTCTAACTCCAAAGAGAAAAACCCTACTAAGCACTTTTGAATAGATATAAATTCCATTAACGAAATCACGTTTCATAGTAACATGTATTTATGAGATTCATTAACTTTTCATTAATTTACTTTCTGAAGAAACCCGTTCCAAATAGCATAAATCACGTAAACTAGAACCAACACATATATCTGAAAAACAAAAACTATATTCATATGACAAATACAAATACCGACTCATATATTCACCAGCCACTTAATGTTCACCAAGTGGAACTGGCACTTATTGCTGACCATACTAGTGTTATAATAAATCTCATTGGAAAGAAACAAAGAGAAGAGACTGTTAATGACGTTTTTCAAATAATAAATAATTGCTTCTCTGAAAGTGGACTTTCCCATAATTTTTAGGAAAGAATTTCACCATTTATGTGCATGCATGTTCAGACTGGTATTGAGACTGCAACTGCCATGTTTATAGTCATAATTATAATACCGTCAGGTGTGTGTATTAGTTTTTATTTATTTACGACCAGGTTTGGTGGTACAGTTCACCATCTAGATACATTCCTCATACTATACAAAATCATAATACCTGTATTAACTTTTTTAAATAATGTTACACTGAACCAGTTCTGATTACAAGTAAGTGTGTGACCAGTCTAGTGCGAAACAGTAAAGATATCAACTCCAGAAAACGTCCCCACAGCAAAAAATTTGTAATAGTTATTGTAAAACCAAGCAGCCTGTATGTTTTTGAGAGCTCTATTCCTTTTGTGCCAGTCACACAAAACTGTTAAATGCTGTGGACTTCAGTGTGTCATTTGTGTGTGATGGAATAAAGGCGTATAATAGAACATGTGTTAAAAACTATCCATATAGGAGAGAAATATTTGTAATTTAATAGACTACATATTGCTACCTAGAATACTACACACATGTAATATGTTTACATCGGATAGGAGTCCTCTTCCGAATTGACATATTCCTAGAATTAATCACCACCTCATTTTGTTAATTGTATTACAGAGACAAAATGGAATAATGCATATAACAACAGAACACTAATGGAAAAAATGAAATAATTGTATCGCATTGATGGCCAGGAATTCCCACCTGGGGAAATTCGGCCACAGAGTTGAAAGTCTTCTCAGTTGACGCCAAATTGGGCAATTTGCTTGTCGATGATGACGAAATGATGATGAGGACAACACAACACTAAGTCTCTGAGCAGAGAAAATCTCAGACCAAGATGAGAATCAAATATGGGTTCACTGCATGGCATTCAGACGCGCTGACCGCTCAGCTAAGGGAGTGGACTTTGTTACTAATATACGATTTCTATGGAAATTTCACTCCAAATCTCATACCTTCCTTGGCTGGATGAAGTCTTTGGAGCCTCATAGGTGGCCATATGTAATCTGCCATATAACAAATAATATTTCAACATATTTCTATTAAACAAGTATTTCTGTTCCAATCAAATTAGCTGTAAGTTCGATGCACATGACACATTGCTCACCACAGCATTTGATGGTTTTATGTGAAAGATACAAGTATATGCCGTTTAGTTTTCCAACAATAATTACTAATTTGTTACTTAGACAGTTTCTGTAGTTGACGTCTTACATTTTAATACTATGTTGGTCACACACAGACTTATCTAATGGAAATTTATTCCATTTAATGTAGTTAACATTCCATCATTTAAAAAAATAGCTATAGATAGCATATTTTGTTTTTTGTGTAGTATGGTGAGCGATATGTTTGCTGTATCTAGGAACCTGAAGATGGTGACTTACACCACCGAAACCGGTCGTAAACAAATAAAAACTCATATGTACAACAGCATGTATTATCATCATTTCACATATACACTATATTAAGTCCTGTACAACAAGATGTTGGACACCAGCTGATGATATAAGTAAAGAAACGAACCACCACAGCCGTATCAACAAAGAAATTTATTTCAAACGACTAGTTTTGGGGCAGTACATATGCCTTCCTCAGGTTCAATTTACCAAAGAACAATTTATGTAGATACAATGGATAAACCTGATGACTGAATTAATACAAAAGTAATCTTCCCAAAAAGCTCTAAAACCATAAATGGAATAACAAGAATTACATTGTGAATGTATTTGCCAAATACCTAATTTCTTAATATAACTGTAGCAGTAATCATAAAATGGGTGAAAGTGTATGAACGTGAATGCACACAATAGAAACTGTATCATAGTCATCATAAATGTATTTATTGCCATATTTGAAAAACGTGGAACATTCGAAAGATAATATTTGACTCACTTCAGTCGTATTTTTTTTCTTGTATTAGTACGACTGGTTGAATGGCGTACCGCTCCAATTTCATGTTGGTGTTACCTACTATCTTCCCCTCCCTTCCTAGAGCTTCCTGATACCTCTTTTATCACTTTGTGGTTCCACTTTGTAGTTTTTGATACTGTACCTTCATGTATGATGTGACACATTAGCAGCTTCGAGTATCAGCTGAAATTCTGTGAGTTAACGAGCATTTCGATCTCATTTAAGTATATGGCCGAAAGAGACAACCTTCAGGAACTGTGAAAAGAACCCGGTCGTCCAGGACCGTGTGCCACAAAGAGTGCAGATTCGCCACGAGATGGGGAAATTCACAGGCGTCTATTGTGCAGAATGAGGCTAAGCTGAATAAGGCCTAAGCACTGTAGTGTGCGAGTGAGACAGACGACAACCTGTGTGTCAAGGAAACCCCGTAGGAGCTGTTTGTGGCCAGGGAGACGAAGCAGTGTTAAATATGACGGACTTAAGGTCGGCATAGAAGGAAACATTTATGAAAACTGTAGTAACTCAGGAAATGAAGCCACAATAATTTTAACCTACCATCCTTCATAAATTTTCATGGTGATCCCAATAAAACTTGAATATTGATCATATCTAATATAGTTCAGGATTTACTGTTAAACTCAATCTAATAAGTTTTGTAACAAAGACCTGAATGCTAAAATCTGAACGCTTTGGTCGATCTTAACGATCAACATTTCTTTATAGAAGCGCTTCATTAAAATGACAAATGTTGTAAATATCAACTCCGTAACTTTATTTGTTTAAAAGATATGGTAAATTTAAATTATCAGTATTTTCAGTTAAACATTAGATCATCATTTCCTCCACACAAAACACATTGAACGATGACAGCGTAACACCTTATTGAACCATTAAGTAATAGAATATTTGTTGTAAAGTTGAGTGTATAATAGTTATTTTTGTTCTTTGTTTATTTATCTGAAAGCACATTGGTACATGGCTACTCGCCGTGGCATTCAAAGTTAAAAAGGAAATTGTGTTGGTTTTGTGTAAAGGAATTTAACGTTTATTATCTAATGGATATTATTGTTACCTTATTTAGAACGTGAAAGCGATCAAGCTTTGATTATTTGACTATGTTAAAAATGTAAAATAATGTAGAATAAGCTGTGGCCAATCAGATGGACGGCTTCAGGAAAGGGAACTGTACTAGTCAGTTGGGCAAGGATGTTCGATGCGCGGGAAACGCGGCCGGGGAGGGGCAGAGGGACAGTGCTGGTGGAGGCTTGAAAGTGGACGCTCGGTCTTTAGGTAGCTAGGAAGTGAAAAAACAGAAAATTTCGCTTTGTGTGGTATCGCGGGACTTGGTCTCTGAGCGGTGAGCAGCCGCGCGCCTGGTGTGAACTGTAACTTTTTTCGTAGTTAACGAGGTTGAATTTGGACTTGTATTTCGCGATGAGATCGTGAATGATCGAACTGTGTCAAATGAATATGCGCTCGAGTGTAATGGTGATTCTAAATACGAACAATTTCGCTATTAGTTTGCTTTCTGAATAAACAATATTCTGATCAAATCGCAACTGTGTGGCCTACATCATTTATGGGTCGTTAATTAAGCTCCCGATAGAATTATTACTGTTGTTATGTGTTATATTAACGTTGTATGTTTCATACAATCTCGCAATTTGCCATCAGCCAGACAATTTAACCATAGGGTCACATGTGTCATATTTAGGGCGTGTAATGCGACAAGTGCCTTCAACGCCCTAGACGACTTTGAGCCAAGATATTTCAACGAAGAGGAACCGCATGTGATCCCGAACGTCTTTGGGATGTTAACTCGCAATGCATTCTTTGCGATTATAGGACATTCTGTTAAAACATTTTCATTTAACGTCAGCCTTAATGGGTCTTTTATTTGAAATTTAATTTTTGCTTATCTGACGAACGTTAATTCATGTTCACCGATCTTTTATTTGACGTGCTACTCCTTCTTGCCGGCCGGGGTGGCCGAGAGGTTCTAGGCGCTTCAGTCTGGAACCGCGCGACCGCTACGATCGCAGTTTGGAACCCTGCCTCGGGCATGGATGTGTGTGATGTCCTTAGGTTAGTTAGTTCGAAGTTCTAGGGCACTGATGACCTGAGGTGTCAAGTCCCATAGTGCTCAGAGCCATTGGAACATTTTTCACTCCTTCTCACCTGTCGTACGTTAAGTCAGGTTCACCAGTGTTCTTAGCACATTGTCGGGCTAACTTGCTTGTAGCGTACTCATAATTCGAGTTTTTAGTCTACCATTCTTCGTATAGGCCTAAAGTTTGTCACATGTTGTCAGATTTCATCAAACTATGCGTTCTGTGGTTTGCATAAGTGATTCCTCAACATCAGCTTATCTTTTTTTTCGGGACAAGTTTGTCCATTTCCTAAGATGAAAGATTGGATTTCTCTCCAATTTACTTGTGACCACTCTTACGCCACATGTTTCTATTATGGTCTTCTTTCTTCGTACACTTTTTTGTTACACCGTGATACTTTGTCCTGTTGCTTTCTTAGGATTCTAGCCGTCGCCTGGGTTTCTTCTTTCTTATGGTTCCCTATACACTAAATCATTATTTATGATGTAAGTGCCATTTTCCTGTGGATTTATTCTTGTTGTCCCGTTTTAACAGTTGTACTTAATGTGTGGTTTTAGCTGGAACTTCCCAAATTCTTTTATATTTCTTTGTAACCTATACGTTTCTTGGAGAGTGTACTGTTGTACAAATGACTGATCATTTACATGCTTCATGTATGGAAAGAGATCAAGGGACACAGGACAGTGATCTGTTCATTGTCCCCAAAACCTGATACAAGTTAACTGTGGATAGCTTGGTATACAGGCACCACACTGCCTATGTGCTGTTGCACGTATGTCGACCGTGACATTGATTAAGTAATATAACCTCAGATATTTTTATTAAACGAGGGCAAGGTACATGAAGATGTTCTTTGGACATTTATTTTTAGTTTTATTGCCGTTAGAAGTTTGTGTTCCTTACGTATTGACATGAAGATGGTCTTTGGACATTTATTTTTAGTTTTCTTGTCGTTAGGAGTTTGTGTTCCTTACGTATTGACAAAATAGTGCATATGATACTCGTAATTTCAGCATTCACAATTATCTATGTTTTTTTTAGATTTTTACCAGTGGTTTTTTTTTTTTTTTTTTTTAGGTCGTCTGTCCCAAAAATCGTATTTAAACTTGCCGTTGTGCATTTATACTTGGTTGGCGATTAGCATGCACCACTTGGGTTCCTTATAATTACTTTCATTTCTTACATCACTTTTATTGTCTTGTACACATTTTTTACATTAATGTGTACGTTTTCAGTAGGATCATGTTTAATATTCTGCCGCTTTGTTAAACCTAAAATTGCTGAACGCTGCGTTGTAATTTACTGGTACAATTTTAAAGTGAGTCAATGCTATCTTTCGAATTTTCCACGTTTTTCCACATATGGCAATAGCTACATGTATGGTGACTATGATACTGTTTCAGTGTGTGCTTTTGTGTTCATATGCTTCAACCCAGGTGTCGCGCCGAAGCTAGCCGTTTGAAATAAATTTATTTCATGGCACGGCCGTGGCAGTTCACTTTCTTTACTTATTTTTATTTGTAGTCAGTCACTTTGACATGCAACCACCAATAAATACGTGCAACGTGGTGAAACGAATGGGATTAATTGAAGGTTTTGACACTGCTCCGCCAACTAAAATCCAAACTGTCACCATTCAACTTCACACAGTTGTCGGGCCGGCCGCGGTAGTCTCGCGGTTCTAGGCGCGCAGTCCGGAACCGTGCGACTGCTACGGTCGCAGGTTCGAATCCTGCCTCGGTCATGGATGTGTGTGATGTCCTTACGTTAGTAAGGTTTAAGTAGTTCTAAGTTCTAGGGGATTGATGACCACAGATGTTAAGTCCCATAGTGCTCAGAGCCATTTGAACAGTTGTCGGGCTACGCTATAGGTCAGCTTGTCGCCACAGTTAGGATTTCGTACGCACATTGTTTGTTTCGGAAACTCAGAGCTACTTTAAGGGTAAGTGACGACAACATACACACAGAAAAAAATTCAAAATACATGCTCTCTGAGTTTTGTCCTCTTTTTGTTTGCATACGTGTGTAGTCACAAGCCACAACATCGTTACGTCACGCATCGAAGCCTACGTCCGGCATCGGTAGGTGGAAGCTGCGTTCGAACTGCAGAGTTGTCTGGAATAAAGCTGTGCGTAATGCATTGCACATGGGGATACTACACGAGAGAGCTGCCCTGAAATGTTAGCCGGAGATGAACTTCGTAGTTTTGCGTTCGCAGTTCGCGTTCCACTGAAACCGCCACCTGTGCCAATATTGAGTCGGTATTCCCGCGTCGGTGTGGTATTCGCATCGCATTCCTGAAATCGCGAAAGAACAACACGGGCGCGGCTAACAGCGCATTTAGCCCGTGCGTATTTAATATCGGCGGCGGTGCGCCGGCCACTGTGATGACAAGGTGCGGGTCCGCCGTTACCGACGCGGCGTGTTTGTTTTAGGACTGCGCTGTGCTGTGCTGTGGTGTGTGTGTGTGTGTGTGCTGTGGTGTGGTGTTTAACTAATTATTGCGAGACCGGCTCTCGCCAGCCAGCGACGTGGATGGAGCGCGGAGAGATTCCTCACGCGTTCACTGCGGCAGACGTTTCCGAGGAACTGCGGTCAGACAGCGTATGTGCGGGCTGACGGCGTAAAGTGCTGTCCACCGGGGCAGTATTTATGGTTCAAATGGCTCTAAGCACTATGGGACTCAACTGCTGTGGTCATAAGTCCCCTAGAACTTAGAACTACTTAAACCTAACCTAAGGACATCACACACATCCATACCCGAGGCAGGATTCGAACCTGCGACCGTAGCGGTCGTGCGGTTCCAGACTGTAGCGCCTGTAACCGCTCGGCCACTCCGGCCGGCCGGCAGTATTTATGCGCTGGTTCGTAATAAGCAGACTAGGAGCTTCTACAACAAAAGGATCTGCACTAAAAAATGTAAAATAAGAAACCGTAGTTTTAATATTTTATTTATGTTACGTAGACTGTAACATGTTACTTATAATTTAAACAAAGGGTGTAATACCCCTTTCTAAAAGATTTTGTGTAAACATTTGCGATCAAAGAGTCAGTGTTTATATTTGCGTTAGCTGCGTAATAAAAGAAGGCGCAGCCTTCAAAGTTTTTTAGAGAGCGACTGGGAGAAGCCGGGCTGTTTTATTTTAATTTTATTCATATTTTGCAGCTTCAAACATGTCTGTACTTAATACATTCGAGGTATGAATTAAAAAACGCCTTCAGTCACAATTTTCCGTGTTTTTTTTTTCAGTACACGATGCATTTCGGACCCTGTGGGTCCATCTTCAGGAGCAATTCGTCTTAATACATGGTTTATTTGTTCTCTTGAATGAGATTAAATGCATATTCCTGTCACGAAAATGTTTGACGTTAGGTAACGAATTTCGTAAGTCAGACGCGGAAAATATGTGAGAAATAGTGAAGAAGATGAATGGTGTAAACTTAACAAAGAATCCAAGAAAAGCGTTTTTAACGTTTTAGCAACACCATAAGTTTTTTCCTCCGTCGTTTTCAAACATATCACTTCCTTAAAGAGGCACATTCGCAAACACATGTTTGTAAACACTTCACAGGTGTTTCCGTACATGGTGTGGTTAAAAATGAATTTTTCATAGTGCTAAAAATATAATTATTAAATAATTGACATATGCAGGAAACAATTGACATACGCAGGAAATGACTTTAGGACAGATCTTTAAAATTACTGAAATAGTTGTGGCTTGCGAAATCTGTTTGTTCATTTAACATCGATTCTGGTTTTTTCATTTTGTGGAGGTATATCTCCAGTTCTTCTGACAGATTTATGGTCTTACCATTGGCTTCACTATGTAATACTACCATATTGCTTTCTAGATTGTTGATGACATGTTTCGTTTCCAACATAAGTTGTGCACTGACTGATTTTTCAAAGTGTTCGAGCCTGAAAGCATTTATATGTTCTTGAAAACGGGTTTTGAAGTTTCTACCTGTTTTCCCTACATAGTAGGCAGGACAATTGAGGCATGATACATTGCACACTCCACTGTTTTGTATGTTTGCGTATCTGATTTTATGTTATGGATGAGTAAGTTTCCTAATTTATTATTAGTTGAGAATGAAACTGTTACTTTTTTTTTAAAAAAAAAAAGGTTAGCTATTTTTTTGAGATATTTGGCGCAGGTATGGAATACTGACGAATATTTTCTCTTCTTTCATAGTGTTGCCATTCATTGTCTTGCTTTTGTGTATTTGTCTGTCTAAACTGTCAATTCCTTTGGCTGTTTGTATTTGTCTTTCTGTCTCCAGCTATCCTAATGAATGCATAGTGGACTGTAGTTGTAAATGATACCTAACGTACGAACTTATATTGAATTACTAAGGTGCTGATTCATTAGTAATTCACTATATCACTTGATTATCTCATCATTTGTTGTATTACGCGTTCTGCATTTCAACATGTCTCGCAGGGAAGACTCATCGATCCGGCATTGGCGAGATTTCATTGCCAATTTGCATTATTCATTTTTACTTATTGTATGACCAGAGCCTGCGGTCATTCAGAGAAGTAGTCTGAGTTTTTCAAACCAATCATATAGCACTGAGCGATTATCAAATCGCGATGTGCGAGATATATTTTCTAAAATTCCATCGGTCCACATCCTCTGTTGCGCCGACGCCCAAAGCCAATCTGGCACACTTACAAATATTATTTTGGTAAAATTTTGAAATATTATAGTCGGTGGAGGTGGAACTCAACTCGCAAGCTGCATTCTTTCTTACATTAATTATTAATATCAACAACAACGTGTTTCCTATACATCAATGACTCATGATACAATATGATATAATATAGTATACATTATTAAATCGTACACAATTCTACTTCCCATCACCGTAACTAACGCTGTTATTTATAAAACTACACGTACTTCCAGATATACAGGGTGATAATAATTAAAGTAAAACTTTCAAACCGCTGTACAAATAACACCATTGATCAAAAAGACGTCAAATTGCAACGGAATATTGTCGGAGAAGGGGGAAAACATATGGCAGAAAAAAAAATAGTTACAATATGTAGCAATAGATGGCGCTGTAAGCATCATAATTTAATAGCGGTGGACTACAAATGACAAAGGAACCATACAACAATGCCTGAAGTGTACGTTTGACGTTAAACAAACTGTACTGCTCAGTGTGCATGGGCGTACAGGGGTGATACTGTTAGTTACGTAAGCCCATCGACCACGGCAGGGTCATATCACATCGGACAGGAAAAATCGGTTTTTAATTGTCCTGAGGCTAAAAGCCACATAAAATTCATGAATAAAAATCAAATCTGATTGTTAATTTTCGTGTGACTGTCGCAAATCACGTTCAGTATGCTGCCCACCGTTCTCTGCAACACGATGAAATCGAGAAACAGCATGTTCCACAACTAATCAAAGTGTTTTCGCGATCACATTCAGAATGTGTTGCGCAATGCGTGCCTTGAATGCAGCTAAGTTTGCAATCGGAACACTTAACAAAACATCTTTCAGATAGCCCCACAGTCAGAAGTCACATGGATTACCATCAGGTTACCGGGACGACCAGGCTGTAGGGAAATGGCGGCTGTACCTTTTCCGAAATGCCGCTTCACCAGCTGCTTAACTGGATTTTCAATGTGCGGAGGTGCGCCATCTTGCATTAAAATGATCCCATCCACAAACCCACGCTGTTGGAGAGCTAGAATAACGTTGTAACCTCCCCACAAAATTCTTTCTCATTTGTAACCTCCCTACAAAATTCTTTCTCATTTAATCTAAACTCAAAATTCATTCACATTTAGCGTAACCTCAAAACGGAAAAATTCGTAAACCTCTCAACAGTAAAAATTATAATTATGTCGTTCACATTCAGTATAACATCCCAAAAAAAAAAATTCAGTAACCTGGTAATAAAACAATGTAACTAACCTCTCAATTAAATTGTCGCTCACTTATGACTTTCCAATAATTCACTGTGAATTTAACCTGGTAAATTTTGGACGACAGCAGTGCTGCGTCATGGCCCTGAAAGATAATTCCGAATAAAAAAGGAAAAATTCTTACCTCAATGAAGTCGCCGGATATATCTGCTCTTACAATAAATTTTTCCGGCACAGCTCTGTGCAATGCTGGCCGACCTATCTGTCATTTATGAAAGGAAGCAACTGATTTTTCTATTGCAATAATAGGGATGATCATGGATGGCAGAAATTAGTAAATTCTTTAAATTAGTAAATTCTTTAAATTGAAATGAATGGTTGTAAAAAGCTACTTTTTATGAGGAAGATTATTATTACGAGAGTTTTAAAACATTTACATGGGACTTGAGATAACATTACTAGATATGCGCGAGGCTGCTTTTTTTACCTTATACATTAATACTCAGGCTCCGGCATCGCTGCACCGCGACCGGGCCAGCCAACACGATACACCAGACCAGACCAGAGCAGACTGCAGATTGCAGACTAGCAACAACTTACTGCTGCAGCTACACAGTTCGTACTGTAGTCAACACTGCTCTCTGGTCAGAGACCTTGCATATCGCAGGCAGCGCATGAGCAATACATCGAAATTACATCTGCTCGGACCTCTTACAACGTGGTTACGCAAAAGACACTCATAGCGGTTACCAGTGTCGGTACAGGTAACAGGTCCGGAAGCACCTGTCCCTTCGAAAAAATATGAACCTAAGATAAATGACGCCGTAAACCCGCGCCACACAGTGACATTTGCAGGATGAAGTGGTGCTGGTTGATCTGCGTGTGGATTTTCCGTTGCCCATATTCGACAATTCCGTGTATTGACATATCCTGTCAGATGGACGTGGGCTTCATCTGTCCACGAAATCCTCCACAGCCGATCATTGTCCACTTCCATGCGAGCAAGTAATTCTAAAGCAGAGGTCTCTCTTGCTGGCAGGTCAACAGGAAGCAACTCATGCACATGGGCAATTCTGAATGGATAGCAAAGAAGGATGTTCCATAGGATTTTACGCACAGCGCTCACGGCTATATACAATGTTCAGGCAATTCTTTGTGCACTACATATTTGCACACCATCAGTCGTCTCCTCCTGCATTGCTGTGGCCACTGCTTCCCTGACATCGAATCAGTTCGTTTCCTCCCTCTACCAGGCTGCACACCGAAAGAGCCCGTCTTTTCGAATTTCCGAATCATTTTCTCCAAACCCACGGCAGTCATCGGACCAATGCCTTTTTCCAAACCCTTCAGTGTCCGGATCTTCTGCAGAGCGACGTTTGCAGAGTCATCATTCTTGTAATGCAGCTTTACATACAGAGCGCGATCCTGCATTGAGACAGTCATGGCGAACGTCGCAGACGCGAAAGGAGGAAAAGCCGTGTACCCGGCGTGTTTATACCAACTTCAATGGGTCATGCTCATGACGGATGTTTTCATTTACGTATTCTGACACATACAGCGCCGTCTATTGATCAATTTTCACAATATTTTTTTTTTCTTCTGCCATACGTTTTCCTCCTTCTCCGATAATATACCGTTACAATTTGACGTCATTCTGAACAGTGGTGTTATGTCTACAGCGTTTTGAAAGTTTAACTTTAATTATAATCACCCTGTATATCTAGAACGATTATTGCCTACAACTTGTTTCCTTCCTATCTGTTACTCGTATACAGGGTGGACCATTGATTGTGACCGGGCCAAATATCTCATGAAATAAGCATCAAACCAACAATCTACAAAGAACGAAACTCATCTAGCTTGAAGGGGGAAACCAGATGGCGCTATGGTTGGCCCGCTAGATGGCGCTGCCATAGGTCAAACGGATATCAACTGCGTTTTTTTAAAATAGGAACCTCCATTTTTTATTACATATTCGTGTAGTACGCTAAGCAATATGACTGTTTTAGTTGGACCACTTTTTTCGCTTTGCGATAGATGGCGCTGTAATAGTCACAAACGTATAAGTACGTGGTATCACGTAACATTCCGCCAGTGCGGACGGTATTTGCTTCGTGGACTTGAGATAACATTACTAGATATGCGCGAGGCTGCTTTTTTTACCTTATACATTAATACTCAGGCTCCGGCATCGCTGCACCGCGACCGGGCCAGCCGACACGATACACCAGACCAGACCAGAGCAGACTCCAGACTAAAATGGACCGTTTACCAATTGCGGAAAAGGTCGATATCGTGTTGATGCATGGCTATAGTGATGCTGTTCGGTATCCTGGATGACATCATCCAAGTGTCCGAACCGTTCGCTGGATAGTTATGGATAGTTACGTTATTTAAGGAAACACGAAGTGTTCAGCCACATGTTAAACGTCAACCACGACCTGCAACAAATGATGATGCTCAAGTAGGTGTTTTAGCTGCTGTCGCGGCTAATCCGCACATCAGTAGCAGACAAATTGCGCGAGAATCGGGAATCCGAAAAACGTCGGTGTTGAGAATGCTACATCAACATCGATTGCACCCGTACCATATTTCTATGCACCAGGAATTGCATAGCGACGACTTTGAACGTTGTGTACAGTTCTGCCCCTGGGCACAAGAGAAATTACGGGACGGTGGCAGATATTTTGCACGCGTTCTATTTAGCAACAAAGCGTCATTCACTAACAGCGGTAACGTAAACCGGCATAATATGCCCTATGGGGCAACGGAAAATCCACGATGGCTGCGACAAGTGGAACATCAGAGACCTTGGCGGGTTAAAGTATGGTGCGGCATTATGGGAGGAAGGGTAATTGCCCTCCATTTTACCGACGGCAATCTGAATGGTGCAATGTATAATGATTTCCTACTTAATTTTCTACCGATGTTACTGCAAGATGTTTCATGCATGAGAGAATGGCGATGTACTTCCAACATGATGGATGTCCGGCACATAGCTCGAATGCGGTTGAAGCGGTATTTAATAGCATATTTCATGACAGGTGGATTGGTCGTCTAAGCACCATACCATGGCCCGCACTATCACCGGATCTGACGTCCCCGGATTTCTTTCTGTGGGGAACGTTGAAGGATATTTGCTATCGTGATCCACCGACAACACCTGGCAACATGAGTCAGCGCATTGTCAATGCACGTGCGAACATTACGGAAGGCGAACTACTCGCTGTTGAGAGGAATATTGTTACACGTATTGCCAAATGCATTGAAGTTGACGGACATCATTTTGAGCATTTATTGCATTAATTTGGTATTTACAGGTAATCACGGTGTAACAGCATGCGTTCTCAGAAATGCTAAGTTCACAAAGGTACATGTATCACATTGGAACAACCGAAACAAAGTGTTCGAAATTTAAAAACCTACCTGTTACCAACTGTTCATCTAAAATTGTGAGCCATATGTTTGTGACTATTGCAGCGCCATCTAGCACAAAGCGAAAAATGTGGTCCAACTAAAACATTCATATTTCTTTAAGTACTACACGAATATGTAATAAAAAATGGGAGAACCTATTTCTAAAAAAAACGCAGTTGATATCCGTTTGACATATGGCAGAGCCATCTAGCGGGCCAACTATAACGCCATCTGGTTTGCCCCTTCAAGCTAGATAACTTTCGTTCTTTGTAGTTTTTTCGTTTGACGCTTATTTCGTGAGGGATTTGGCCCGGTCGCGATCAATGGACCACCCTGTATATTATAACCAAACAAATAAAAACGACGCAGTATGGAGGCATTGTTCGAAAGGGGTGGAAAGCGGTAGAATTATTACAGTTTTGTTAGAAAACTTAGATGATTTACTCAAGAGAAAGAGCTTGACACACTGAGCAAGTCAATACGCTTTGGTCCACCTTTGGCCTGCCATTGTGCAAGCAGTTACCCGGCTTTGTATTGATTGAGTTGTTGGATGCCCTCCTGAGGGATATCGTACTAAATTCCGTCTAACTGGTGCTTCTAATCATCAGAAAGCCAAGTCGATAGGAGGGCTCTGCCCATAGAGCTCCAAACATTCTCAATTGGGAAGAGATCCGGCGACTTTGCAGGCCAAAGTATGTTTTGGTGAGCGTAAGAGAAGCAGTAGAATCTCTCGCTGTGAGGGGTCTGGCATTATTTTGCTGAAATGTAAGGTGAGCCTGTCTTGTGATAAAGAGCAGCAAAACGGGGCGTGGAATATCCTCGACGTGTCGCTGTGCCGTAGGAGTGCCGCAGGTGACAACCAAACAGTTTCTGTTATGAAAAGAAGTGTCACCGCAGTCCATCTCCCCTGCCTGTAAGGCTGTACGTCGTGCGACAGTCAGATTGGTATCCACCGCTGTCAGGGGCGTCTTTTCCAGACGTGTTTTCGCTGTTAATCGGGGCTCAGCTCGAAGAGAGAATCAACAATGAAGACAATTCTACTCCTGTCACTGAGATACCACGCCGAAGATGTGGGCCGGCCGGGGTGGCCGAGCGGTTCTAGGCGCTTCAGTCTGGAACCCCGCGCCTGCTACTGTCGCAGGTTCGAATCCTGCCTCGGGCATGGATGTGTGTGATGTCCTTAGGTTAGTTAGGTTTAAGTAGTTCTAAGTTCTAGGGGACTGATGACCTAAGATATTAAGTCCCAGAATGCTCAGAGCCATTTGAACCATTTTACGAATCTTTACACCGTTGATGTGGATCGCAAATCACTTTGGTGAAGTAATGTATGTTGCACAGAATTTACCGAACCGACGAATACTGGTGGCCACCATAAAAGTTAGCCGGCTGGAGTGGCCGAGCGGTTCTAGGCGCTTCAGTCTGGAACCGCGCTACAGCTACGGTCGCAGGTTCGAATCCTGCCTCGGGCATAGATGTGTGTGATGTCCTTAGGTTAGTAAGGTTGAAGTAGTTCTAAGTTCTAGGGGACTGATGACCTCAGAAGTTAAGTCCCATAGTGCTCAGAGCCATTTTTTTGAACCGAAGATCTGTCTCGAGACGCCACGGACAGAGGTGGAATACCGACCTGGAGCTTTCATAATTAAACATTTTCAAAAAATCTTTAATCCCCTATTTCAACCCCTTAAGGGAGGAATTTAGTAAAATCCCTTCTTAAACGATGCCTACAGTACGAGGTGCGTTTGAAAAGTCCGTGCAATAATAAAAACTGATTACGTGTTAGGGGTAAACCTTTTTTATTTTTCGACATAGTCTCCTTTTAGACTTATACACTTCGCCCAACGCTGTTCTAATTTGTTGATCCCTTCCGAATAATAGGAATTGTCCAAGTCTGCAAAATAGTTATTAGTTGCTGCAATCACCTCCTTGTTTGAATAAAATCTTTGCCCCGCCAACCATGTCTTCAAATTGGGGAACAAATAGTAGTGCGACGGAGCCGAGTCTGGAGAATATGGGGAATGTGAAACGAGTTGGAATCCTATTTCCATTAATTTGGCGACTACAACTGCTGAGGTGTGGGCTGGTGCTTTGTCGTGATGCAAAAGGACTCTTTTGCAGTCCAGTCGCCGGCGTTTTTCTTGCCGCTCGGTTTTAAAACGGTCCAATAAAGATGATTAATATTCACCTATAATAGTTCCACCCTTTTCCAGATGAGGATTATCCATTGCAAAACCCAAAATACAGTCGCCATAACCTTTCCGGCCTAAGGAATGGTCTTTGCCTTTTTTGGTGCAGATCCTCTCTTGGTAACCCATTGTTTATATTATTGTTTGGCCTTAGGGGTATAGTTATGTATCCATGTTTCATCCACAGTGACGAGACGACACTTAAAGTCCTCCGGATTCTTCCTGAATAGCAGCAGACCATCCTTGCAACACTTCACGCGATTCCGTTATTGGTCAAGCGTGAGCAATCACGGAACCCATCTTGCCGATAGCTTCCTCATGTCCAAATGTTTATGCAAAATATTATGTACCCGTTCATTGGAGATGCCCACAGCACTAGCAATCTCACACACCTTAACTCTTCTGTCATCCATCACCATAGCATGGATTTTATCAATGATTTCTGAAGTCGTAACCTCCGCAGGGCGTCCAGAACGCTGAGAATCACTTGCGACCGTAAGGCCACGCCGAAAATTTTGAAACCACTTATAAACCGTTCTAATCGAAGGTGCAGAGTCACCGTAAAGTTTATCAAGCTTCTCTTTAGTCTCCTGAGGCATTTTGCCTTTCATAAAGTAATGTTTAATCAACACACGAAATTCTTTTTCGTCCATTTTTTGACAATTACTCGATTTCCTTGATTCACACGAATGCCAAACACAAAGAAATAGATCAATATGGCTGAAACTTGGTGTGCGTTCTTTCCAAAGACGCTACTAACTAAACATGACCTCGATACGCACCGGTGGTACCATCTCTCGGACTTTTCAAACGCCCCTCGTACAAGATCAACACTCAATCCAAATTTTAAGTTTCTGTCCTCAGCGGTTTAGACCGTGCGATGATGAGGCAGTTAGTCAGTGAATTCCCTTCTAAATGTAGACGTTCATGGAGTAAAACTGTGTCTGTGACACTGTTCAAATGAAACCGTGTGTATTAGAACTGGTGCGACAGAACTTTGTGCGCGACCGTCTCGCATTGACGGTGGGGAACGTCATTTTGAACAACTCTTGTCAATGTAGCAGCTTGTCAAACTTGTGCAAGTAAGTAGATTCATTACTATTCTGCCTTAGACTTCGGATTTTCGGTCTCTCTAACATCAAGTTAAGTGCGCCATTACTAGTCCATCAAGAGGGGTCACTATCTAAGCATATTGGGGAGTATTCTGTGGGAATTCTGTGCATCATGATCAGGCTTCGAAAGCCGAGGTCCTTAGTTTGAGCTATGCGCGAGGCTAAGGCACAACTTCAGTAGATTTTCGCTTCTGCTTTTCTACTCCGTCATTTTCGGACGACGGTCCCTTGCTTCAGAATGATACATTTACCGTTCTCCATTGTCATTGGCAGCTTGTAACTTAATCACGGAATTACCCTGTATATCTTCAGCTGCGCGACGGCGAAGTCTGTTGGGACCACTGCTGTTCGTATTGTATATTAATGACATGACTGATAATGTAAATAAATGGTTTTGCCAACCATGAATTACTCTCGCTGCTCGCTTTTGTCCACTTTGCATCATCTTAATCAAGACTGCGCGACTGAAAGGGAAATTAGCCGTTTCCATAAGGTAATTACTTTAGAAGCAGCGTGCGACCTCCCAAGCACCCAGCGACATTACATTGCGCTTGGCTGTTTCCTCTCAGTCGTATCTCCTGATTAAGGAGGCGCCATAATGGTTTTGTGCGTTAATCGCAGAGCAAGTAAGTTCGAGGGCCCGATTTCGCTTAGCACAAACACGATCATAAGCAACATATTTTATTCCTTTCTGCTGTCCTGTTAAGAAACTACGTTGCTACCAGAGTGAAATGTAATTGTTAGAGCAAACGATAAACATCCTTTTGTTGTGGTCCGCAGTCCGGAACTGTCTTGATGGGGCTCTCCACGAGAATCAGCCTTGTGCAAAGTCCGCTGATAACCTCGCAATGGAGAGCCCGTACAAACCAATATCGTTCATTTCTCTTCATATCTAGCCGGCCGGTGTGGCCGTGCGGTTAAAGGCGCTTCAGTCTGGAACCGCGTGACCGCTACGGTCGCAGGTTCGAATCCTGCCTCGGGCATGGATGTGTGTGATGTCCTTAGGTTAGTTAGGTTTAAGTAGTTCTAAGGTCTAGGGGACTGATGACCTCAGAAGTTAAGTCGCATAGTGCTCAGAGCCATTTGAACCATTTGAACCATTTCTCTTCATATCTTTTGTTTACTGCAACCTGCATCCACCTATATCTGCTTACAGTACTCCATCCTCGATCATTGTCTACTCGTACAATTTAAACGTCCACACTTCCCTCCATTGCCAACCTGAAGATACACTGGTGCCCCAGAACGTGTTCTATCAACCGTTCCCTTCTTTTAATCAAATTGTGCCATCATTTTATTTTCATTTCGACCGAGTACTTCCTCATTCGTTATTCGATCAACCGCTCTAATATTCAACGTTCCTTAGAAGCACCTTATTTCAAAAGCTTCTGTTCCCTCCTTGCCTGAACTGCTTGTCCACCTTTCCTTTCGGTAGAAGGCTATATTCCAGACAATTACTTTCATAAATGACTTCCTAACACTTAAATTTATATACAATGCAAACAAGTTAGTGTTCCTCAAAAATAATTTAAATACTGTTGTCAGTCTGTATTCCATATCCGCTCTACTGATCTGATTAGATTACATTCTACTACCCTGTTTATGTTCACCTTATTAACCCTCTCCAAAAGGTTGAACGTAATGATGATTGTGACGTAGGAATCGTATTCATCTGATCAAAATCAGAAGATAGGTTTATATCAACAACATTACGGTTTTCACAGGAAATGTCCGAAACCTTGACGACGCGGCTGGATCCTCCTATTTTTTTATTTTTTTATTTTTAATATGATAATTGCCTCTGAAGCTTGCTCTCGCCATTTAGCTGAAGTTTATAAATTCGCTCTTTTTGCAGCGCAATTTTAATACAGCTCTGCAGGAGTTTGATAGAATAGATGTACTGTATTCATTGCTGCCAATATATACTTCGCATCGTTCATCCTGCTGAGGAGAAACTACAGTTTCATGTTTGTTTAGCATGCTTTGCATCTTCTCTCAGTGATTGCTTCATATTTTTTCCACATCTCGCAGAGGTACTTTAGCATTTTATTCAAGTCATCACCTTCCTGTTTACTCTTTTTTGCATTGTTTGTCTATATTTTTATATTCTTCTTCAAAGCGCTCGTATATGTACTTGGACTTCACGATAGTATTATAGAACTGGAAGAGGAAGTAGATGAAGATTAGGTGGGAGATATAGCGAGAAAAAACCGATAGAGCACTGAAGGTCCTAAGACGAAAGACCGCATCTGTAGTGGACGACACTCCCTCATATTTATTGAGATCTTTGGAAGTAGCAGCCGTACCAAAACTTTTCCATGTATATGCAAGATATATCGGTCTGGCCAAATATCTCCAGACTTCATGAAGAATGCAATAATGCCGTTCCAGAGAGCACAGGTGGTAATAAGTATCAATATTACTGAACAATTATTTTGTTATGGTCGCAAAATAATGACACGAATTATTTGAAGAATAATGGAAAAACTGGTAGACGCCTTCCTCAAGGAAATTAAGTTTGGATTCCAGAGAAACATAGAAACATACGAGGCAGTAGTGACCCGACGATTTATTTACAATATGAGTTATGTTTATATATCTACATCTACAGCTACATGATTACTATGCAGCTCACAATTAACTGTGTGGTAGAGGCTTTATCAAATAACCTTCAACTTCTTTCTCTTCTATTCCACTCTGGAACAGCGCGCGTGAAAAACGAACACTTAAATCTTTCGGTGCGAGCTCTGATTTCTCTTGTTTTATTACAATGATCAATGTAGGTGGTGCCAGCAAAATGTTTTCGAATTCGGAGGAGAAATTTGATGATTGAAATTTCGCAAAAAGGTCTTGCTGCAACGAAAAGCGCCATTGTTTTTAGGATTGCTACCCGCACTCGCATTACGTATCCGTGATAACACAAGACTAACTGTTATTCTTTCAACTTTTTCGATATCCTCCGTCAATCCCATCTAATGTGGATCGCACACCGCGCAGCAGTACTCCAGAAGAGGACGGACAAGCGTAGTGTAGGTGGTCTCATTAGTAGACCTGTTGCATCTTCTAAGTTTTCTGCCAATAAATCGCACTCTTTGCTTAGCTTTTCCCACAGCATTACCTACGTGATCGTTCCAGTTTAGGGCATTCGTAATTATAATCCCTAAGAATTTAACCGAATTCACAGTCTTTAAATTTGTGTGATTTATCGTGTAACCGAAACTTGTGGATGACTTCACACTTCTCATTATTTAGATTCAACTGCCCCTTTTGCACCGTGCAGATATCTCGTATAAGACATTTTACAATTGGCTTTAAGCTTCTGATGACTTTAGGAGAAGCTACATGACAGCACCAACTGCTAACAACCTTAGGCGGTTGCTGACTTATCTTCTACATCGTGTATGTAGTTTAGAAACAGCAGATGACCTATAAGACTTCCTTGGGGAAAGCCAGATATCACTTCTGTTGACTGAAAGACTTACCGTCAGTTACTGCGAACTGTGACCTTTCTGACAGGAAATTACGAATCTAGTCGCACGACTGAGATGGTACTCCGTAGGCACACAATTTGACTAGAAGTCGTTTGTGAGGAACGGTGTCAAAAGTCTTCTGGAAATGAAGAAATATGGAATCAATTTGAGATCCCCTCCTATCGATGATACTCATTACTTAATGTGAGTAAAGAGCTGTTTGTGTTGTATAAGAACGACATTTTTTCATTAAATCGTTTTCGTCGAGTTAATTAAAAATGTTCTAATGCAATATATGTTGCAAAATCCTACTGCAAATCGAAGTCAGTGATCTGGGTCTGTAATTCGGCAGATTACCCCCTAAATTTCGAGAAGGCTACTGGCTATGTTGCCTGGAATACATTCTTCAATATTCTGAAAGCATTAGGGATAAAATACAGGAAGCGATCGGTTATTGGTTCAAATGGTTCAAATGGCTCTGAGCACTATTGGACTTAACATCTCAGGTCATCAGTCCCCTAGAACGTAGTACTACTTAAACCTAACTAACCTAAGGACATCACATACGTCCATGCCCGAGGCAGGATTCGAACCTGCGACCGTAGCGGTCGCGCGGTTCCAGACTGAAGCGCCTAGAACCGTTCGGCCACCAGCGGCCGGCGATCGGTTATTTACAAGCTATACAGAAATCAGACTGAAGTTACAAGAATCGCAACACAAGATAGGAAATAACTGGTTGAGAATGGAATGAGACAGCAGTTTAGCCTATCTTCGACGTTATTCAGTATGTTACATTGAACTAGCAGTAAAGGAAACCCAGAAGATATTTGGAGAATGAATTAAAGTTTAGACGAAGGAATAAAAAGCTTTAAGACTGACGATGACATTGCAACTCTGTCTGGTAACCTGGAAAATCTTTTCTGAAGACTGTAAGAAATCGATAAAAGTTTATGAAACCGTAAAATGGACTGTCGGTAAAATTAAAACCGTGAAAAAGAAAACGTACTGGTTTTGTTCGATGTCTATAACTAAGAAGTAATTGTTGGTGAATACTAGATACAAGTGCTGCCAAAGCAGAGTTACTAAACACAGCATTCCGAAATGCCTTCACAAAAGACGAAGTAAATATTCCAGAATTCGAATGAAGAATAGCTGCCAATATGAGTATCGCAGAAATAAATATCCTCGGAGAAGTGAAGCAACTTAAATCAGTTAATAAAAGCAAGTCTTTTGGTCCAGAGTGTATACCAATTATGTTCCTTTCGAAGCATGCTGATGCATTAGCTCCATACTTAACAATCATATACAGCCGTTCGCTCGACGAAAGATCCGTACCCAAACACTGGAAAGTTGCGCAGGTCACACCAATATTCAAGAAGGCTTGTAGGAGTAATCCACTAAATTACAGGTCCATATCGTTAACGTAGATATGCAGCAGGATTTTGGAACATTATTGTGTTCAAACATTATGAATTACCTTGAAGAAAACGGTCTATTGACACAGAGTCAACATGGGTTTAGAAAACATCGTTCCTGTGAAACAAAACTAGCACTTTATTCACAAGAAATGTTGATTGCTATTGACAAGGCATTTCAGATCGATTCCGTATTTCTGGACTTCCAGAAGGCTTTTGACACTGAACCACACAACCGGCTCTTAGTGAAAATGCGTGCTTATGGAATATCGTCTCAGTTACATCGCTGGATTTGTGGTTTCCTGTCAGAGAGGTCACAGTTCGTAGTAATTGACCGAAAGTCATCGAGTAAAACAGAAGTGATTTCTGGCGTTTCCCAAGGTAGTGGTATAGGCCCTTTGCTGTTACTTGTCTATATAAACGATTTGGGAGACAATCTGAGCAGCCGTCTTCGGTTGTTTGCGGATGACGCAGTCGTTTATCGTCTAATAAAGTCATCAGAAGATCAAAACAGATTGCAAAGCGATTTAGAAAATATATCTGAATGGTGCGAAAAGTGGCAGTTGACCCTAGATAACGAAAAGTGTGAGGTCATCCACATGAGTGCTAAAAGTAACTCGTTAAACTTCGGTTACACGAGAAATCAGTCTAATCTAAAAGCCGTAAATTCAACCAAATACCCAGGTATCACAATTACGAACAATTTAAATTGGAAGGAACACATAAAAATGTTGTGAGGAAGGCTAACCAAAGACTGCGTTTTATTCGCAGGACACTTATAAAATGTAACAGGTCTACTAAGGAGACTGTCTACACTACGCTTGTCCGTCCTCTTTTAGAATACTGCTGCGCGCCCTGGGATCCTTACCAGATAGGACTGACTGAGTACATCAAAAAGTTCAAAGAAATGCAGCACGTTTTGTATTGTCGTGAAATCTGGGAGAGGGTGACACAGAAATGATACAGTTTTTGGACTGGACATCATTAAAAGAAAGACGTTTTTCGTTGCCAGGAATCTTCTCACGAAGTTCCAATCACCTACTTTCTCCTCCGAATGCGAAAGTATTTTGTTGACACGACTTACATAGGGAGGAACGATCACCAAGATAAAATGAGTGAAATCAGTACTCGTACGGAAAGATATAGGTGTTCATTCTTCCCGCGCTATACGAGATTGGAATAACAGAGAATTGTGAAGGCGGTTCGATGAACCCACTCCCAAGCACTTAAAGGTGATTTTCGGAGTATCCATGTAGATGTAGATGACAGTGAATACTTCACACAGTGTTGCCGACATACAAGCTACGATAATTTTTTCCGCTTTTTATGAGAACGTAAGCGAAACAAAATCGAAATAGATCTGTATGTGAGGGCAGCACGAATGGAATTTTTCCTATTTACTAACGAGGGTAAATTACGTTGTGTAAGACTTATAAGCGTTTTCCGCGCCAGCATTAATAAAAATCACACAGGCTCAGTTGTGAGTAAAACAAGTGGCAGATTTCGGTTCATTGACAGGGTGAGGCGTAGCACTGTATACCGATTTTGCCTTGTAGGCGGTTGAGTGGGAGATGTGTCTCAGAGCTGGATAGTGACAGATGGTGACGCGAGACTGGACGCGCACGTAGTTTATGTATCAGTCGATAGAGGACAGTATTGGATACGGGACTGTGATTTAGTTTCGATTGCGCCCACTAGAGTGCACTTAAGTAATAAAATGTTTTTCATAAACTGTTCTAGTATTTTCATACAGTGTTATTAAGCCTTTTTGTGTATGTAAATGTTATAAATGTGTTTCAGTGGTATGAATGTTGCTTGAGTGTGGTTTAAGGTTAATATGAAGATAATTGTTTAACGAGTTATGTAGTGAGTTTTACGGTGGGAACATTTCGAAGAAGTATGGATGTGGACAAAGGAGATTTTTGTAGAATAGATTTGTAGAGTAAGTTTATGGTAAAGGGAAAATTAATTCAGGTATAAATAACAATAGTAAATAACTTTATGCATAAACAAAACTTCAGCATATTAGATAATTACGTCGGTAAAAAGTGCAGTTGTTAGGTTTACTATTTTGCGATTGGCTATTGATGAAAAGCGCGGACTGACGCGGTAGAATGTTTTGTCTTGCTATTGGCTGTTGAGTAAACTGACCAATGGTAAAGCAATATTCCTCGTGTGTCTTTCTCTGCTGGTAGAGAAGACTTAGAATATTCTAGAGAGGAGCCGGAGCCTAGCCATGAAACAGTTCGGACATGTGTAGTAGTAGTTCCGATGGAAATGATAAGTTGCCGGATCTAGCAGTGTTTCATACATCAAAAGTGTTGTAAAGTGACAGCATAATTATTCCGATGGGTGTGTAGAAATTTCGGAATTTTTAAGTGAATTTTGTGACGAGAAAAGACATAAATTCCGTGTGGCGTATTGAGCAGGTCGGTGGCTAAAAACTGTGACTGCATTAGGTACTGACCGACTTAATATTTGTCGAGCATTCTCAATCAAAAACAATCCGTATTTTTGTAACTATTACGTTGTCGGGAAATGCAACACCATAAACTTGCTAACGTGAGTGAAAGGGATTGTGAGTGACTTTGTTAAGACTAGCACGGGCTTGGCAGTGATACTTGTTCACCTAAGTTTCAGAATATATTAATTAAGGACAAGATTTCTAACCTTTAATTTCGTGAGAAAACTTTCTCCCGAAACGTAGATTAGTGACTTTAATTGCAGCCTGGTTCACGCCGAAGTACAGTAGGTTTCGCTCGGCTTCCATACTGATGAAATACTGAGACAGTGTTCACAGGAAGGTGCATGTTCGTCGTAAGGGACGGAAGGAACCGCGCCGCCCCAAGGATACTAGGAAACTTCAGTCAATCTATAAAAGAGATAGCTCACAACACACTCTTGCGACCCCTCGTAGACTATTACTCAGTTACGTGGGACCTGCGCGAAATAATAGTAACAGGGTATACAGAACATTTACGAAAAAGGGCAGCACAAGTGATCAGAAGTGAGTCTGGCCCATAGGACAGCATCACAGAGACACTGAAAAAACTGACAGAACATCGCAGATTGCGCTTGCAGAATGCGTACTGAGACGTGGCAGTGAACAGAAGCGCGGTGAGTCGCTGGGCGAGGCGTCTGTCATCATCGCAACGAGGTCGTGCAAACCTGACCGTTCTCCCGCCTGCCGGCAAGTTGCAACAGCTGTGACTCCTGCAATGTTGGAACACGCGGACACTCATTCGAGGTGAGCGACGGATCGCTCTCAAACACCCCGCAACAAAGCCGAAAATCTCTGTTGACAGTACTGACACTCTCGTCTGCCAGTTGGTGCACTCAGATGCGTGTGCACACCGGATTCAGCGCTACCAAACAGAAGACCATAAAGAGCAATGAAAGACAGCCTGTGCGGAATTGCTTGCGAGTTTCGAAGTTGGTAGTGACAACTTTGCCGAACATCATCGCAGGCCATGAAACGTCGATGCATCACTTCGAACCGGAAACGAAACGGAAGTCCATTGGCTGCACACCATATTTCCTCCCTCAGCCGGCAAAGTCATGGCGACGGTCTTCTGAGACTCGTAACGGGTTCTTGTCTGATGCTCTCTCTCATGATGTAACGATGAACTCTGAAGAGTGTTGTGCTAGGCTCATCACACTGAAGAAACGATTTCAGCATCTTCCTCGCCACAAAAATACAAACAAATTTCCCCTTCTCCATGAAAACGTCAGGTCTCACTCAAGTCTCTGTACTCGTCAGGAACTCACAAAACTCATTGAACTATTCTTCCTCATCCACCCTACAGCGCAGATAACGGAGCTTCCGACTTCCATCTGTCTATTCCGATGAAGGATGCACTCCACGGGAAATAGTAAGTGGTTGATGGGGAGGTCATTCATGCAGCAAGACCTCGGTTCCGACGTCGATCAGTAAAGTGGTATAATGTGAGAATTCAGGCCCTCCCAATAAGATGGCGTAAGGCCGTCGCTTTGACGGGGTTTGTGTTGAGAAATCTGGTTTTGTAGCCAAATGAGCGAGGAATAATATGGGGTATTAGAAGCCTGAGTAAAGCTAACTTGATTTCAGAAATAGCTGTGTCCCATTACTTATTGAACGCTCCTCGTAATATCCCCTGGAAGCAGTTTTAAGGGAGGAATCTAGGTATTACTGTAATTCCCTACGCAATTCTCAAAGTATTACAAACCCATTTCCCGTGTTTTTTGTGGGGCTGCCTTCACCTGCTACTATGGACTTCTTGTAGCTGAGAGGTATCCTTTGTACAAATACAAATAGCATAGTTAACATCTCTACCTAACCCTAAGTGCCAAATCGAGTAATTGAGTATTTTCCTTATTCTCCATCCTTGGGAGGAAACAGTGAAACGGAAATTTAATTAGTGAATTCCAGAATGACCGCCCAGTGCTTACATAACAAGTAATATCCTCTCACAGCCTACATCAGGTTAGAGATTACAGGACGAAAAAGGGGCGTGCTGATACGTACGCTGTGGCGAAGTTTAATGAACTAAGTAGCTCCGTAATGGATATTTATTAAACATAGCGTAGTCCTAAAGGTGCATTTGCGTGGAACACACGCACACGAAATACCAGTGCTATGGTTCCGCACGAGCAAAGGATAATAACATACCAATCATTACTAGCCATCGAATATTTGTAGACTAAGGAAACGCAACATGGACGTGCAGTGGCACGCACATAAGGATTCAAACTCACTGAGCAATCGAAAGCAAAGTTCACCACTTTCCATTAATAAGTGAATCGTCAAAGCCAGCACGTGACTCACAGCGAAACGAATAACGACATCTAACAGCGCACATGCTACCTAATGTGAACTGTGACCGACTACGGACCAAGATCGGTTCTATTTGACTTTACGTTAAATGATACTGAAATAATCACTTGCGAGAATTCTTCACTGCTCCTAACTATTGAGTACAATTATTATAGCAAATACTAACCCTAAGTCGTACTAACTTCCATCCAAAAATCACTGTTCGTGTGTGCTGTACCTCACGTAGTGAGATACCAAAGAGATAACTCGCTCCAGATCGACAAAAGGAAGATTTACTAAAAAGACATCAGCGTAGAGGCAAAATAAAGTCTTCTTCTCATAAAATGTGAATACAACAATCTGTCAGACTTCTGTCAGATGTGCACCTGGAAAACAGCATAGTAAATTAATATGGAGGGACTTAGAGGCTAATCCAACGAAGTTTCCCACAGGAAGGAAACAGATTCTACTTGGCGGAAACTGACCGAAGCTACTTCTCGGGAGCGATGTTGGAAAGGTCCAAAGTCCATCAGCGGTGTCTCCTACCGGGCTTTGCCTGAGGGGCTAGTATTAGCCGGCACACGAGCTGGTCCAAAGCATTGGCGGAGAACTGCCGATGAGTGGAACTGTGCCGCTATAAAAAAACCAGCTTGCGGAGGTGCTCTTGTGGATCTATTACCGCTCACGTGCGACCAGTACTACCGGCAATTCTACCGTGCTGAGGGAAGGAGATCCCCATCGACAACCACCTCTGGTGGCGCATGCCCGCCGTTTACAGGTTTGATGTGTCTTTCGCCGGTGACCGGTCCGAGGAGGTGACGCCTTTGATGAATGTACATACGCGATGTCCCTCCGTCCGAAGGGTTGCCGATCCTTCAGGCGTACTACTGGTATATGACAATGTGTGTACAGAATCAGTACCTCGTAGTTACTTGACTACGGAGCAGTCACTACCTGCTGGGACTCGACTCCTCCGTGCGACGGCAAATTCTGTCGAAACTACAGACTGTACCGCCTTTGCATACAGATAGTGAACCAACTTGATGGGGGCGCACTAGTGGATCACCAAGATGAGTTCGCCAATAAAAGCTGGCGTCTCCTCCTTTCAGAAGACGGGAGGGACAACGTCTGGACATTCGGCCTAAAATTTTCCACACCGTTCAACGTCTGAAATTTTGAAGACGGCGTCCCTGCACTTGAATTATAAAGGCCCAATCGAGTGGCCGCAAGTCTGCGAATGCACAGTCGAGTGTGGCGACAGAGTGTCAGACTAACTGTTGCCATCAGAGCAGGCTTCGAAGATTACACTCAACTGTCTTCCCATGTTGCTACTGCAAAGTGAAACCAAGATCTTCCACCTGCAATTTGCATAGTTACATGCTTTTGTAATCACACTCACATTCATCCGTGTTTGGGACAGGTGATTATAGGCACATTTTGCGCTGACTCTCAGTTGTAATTATGATGAGAATAAAACACACAATTTAGGTTTCCAGCGTGATCTTCCTCCGTGGAAAGGTAATTAAGAGCAAATACAGGTAGAGGACAGATGTTCTGCGGAACTTGATAAGGCAAAACCATAGAACTACAGGAAAGGTGGATCGATTGACGCATTTCAGTCTCGCACAGAGATAACGAGGATAAGATTAGTCCAGTTACAGTGATCACAGAGGCGTTTAAGCAGTCATTCCTCCCACACTTCATACGAGAATGCAGGAGAGGAAGGAACACTAATAAGATGTACAATAGGAACGTTCTCTGCCACGATTTTTTGAGGTGAAAATGATTACATTAAAAACTGTAAATTGCTATTTTTATTCATGTTTGTTTTGAGCCAGTGTATCAGATTTAGGAAGATTGTAGTTTCAAGATTAATATATGTAAACATTGTCTGGTCACTTGCGCTCATTCATGGTTCAAAAATGGTTCAAATGGCCCTGAGCACTATGCGACTTAACTTCTGAGGTCATCAGTCGCCTAGAACTTAGAACTAATTAAACCTAACTAACCTAAGGACATCACACACATCCATGCCCGAGGCAGGATTCGAAGCTGCGACCGCAGCGGTCACGCGGTTCCAGACTGAAGCGCCTTTAACCGCACGGCCACACCGGCCGGCGCGCTCATTCATGGGCTGGGAAATATACTAACATTGCACTGAAGAGCTGAAAATATCCTGTGAGATTAAGAACCTCGGTTGGTTGACATGGCAGGGCGAGCCGAGTTAGATAAGCGCGAAAACCTGGGAGGAGTCTGTTGTGCCCTACCTGATCCAACAGATGCAGAAGCCATAGCTTCGAAAGACGCAGTGTTTTACAATCTTGCACTCTAGCTCGCTGAAGGGTGGGTAGCACGTATAATTACTGAGTAAACTAGAAACTCGCCACAGCTTCGCACGGGTGGCACTTGATTTCTATACCCAGACGACTTAACTAGAGTAGCCGTAATTTTGTTCAGGGGTCATGGCGTAGAGTTATGATTAAAAATCCGGTGTGGGCTACAGACACTTTCTTTCCGCCCATGTGTGACCTTTCTCCAAATTCCCAACAAAACATCTCTACACAAAACCGTTTGTCATGTTTCATCAGTAGGATGCACCGAGTCCAACCAAACATTGGTATGAAGCACCCTCTACCATGCAACTTTGGTTGGAAGCATCTTCTACCACTCAATTTCATTATAAAGCATCCTCCGCCATGCAGCATTAGTATGAAGCATTCTCTGACATTTAACATCGGTAGGAAGCACCCTCTGACGGGCAACATCTGTAGGAAGCATCCTCTGCCAAACAGCATTGGTACGTAGCATCCTCTGTTTCGTAACATCAGTACGATGCAGCCTCTGCCCCGCAACATTGTTATGAAGCACTCTCGGGCACAGTTGATCGCTATGAAGCATCCTGCACCCCACAACACTGTTACGAAGCAACCTATGCCACGCAACACCTGTAGGATGCAACCTCTGCTACAAAACGTTGGTATGAAGAATCCTCTGTCACGTAATAATGGATCATAACACCCTCTTCCATGCAACATTGCTACGAAGCGCCCCTGCCACGTAATATTGGTGAGAAGGTACCCTTCACAACGCAACAGTGGTACAGAGTGCCCTCTGCCACGCAACATCAGTTGGAACCACCCTTTACCATAGAACATCGGTACGGAAACTTATTTGTCACGCATCATCGATAGGAAGCACCCTCTGTCACGGGACATTGGTACAAAGCAAAGTTCTCCATGCAGCAGCGGTACGAAACACCCTCTGTCTATTTACACTGGTGTGGAGCACCCTTTGCCACTCAAAAATGGAAATGAGCGTACGGCATTGCGGACCGGGAGTTCCCCCATTCAGGGAAGTTCGGCCGCCGAGGGCAAGCACTTATTACATTCGACGCTACATTGGGCGACTTCCGCGTCGGAGATGGGGATGAAATGATGATGAGGACAACACAACACACAGTTCCTGAGCGAAGAAAATCTAATGCTCCAGCCGGGAATCGAATCCAGGCTGTTTGGCGTGGCACTCCACCACGCTGACCACTCAGGTAGCGGGGGCAGACTTCTGCCACAAAGCATCGGTAAGACACCTTCTTCACAACGTAAGAGTGTTACCCGTCGAACAGCAGCGTCAGGCCGTGGGATGTTCCGTGATTCCGACCGTTTTCACAGAGGCGAGAGCTTCAATTCATCATAATTCAACCAGTTTACAGAAAATATTTATCATATCCACAAACCTTCCTCGTAAAGCAATCTACCTATTAGTGTCAAATCACGTCAGTATTCCTACAATAGTTCTAGTTCCTTAGATTAACCTGAACATATGAACAGATCTGCGGCAAAGGACTTCGGTGTATTGTAAATAGATAAACGATTCTCTGAGTGGATGCAGCAGCTAAATTTTCCATTGGCCATCTTGAACCAGATATTCTCATGTGTGAGCACTGTACATAGAGCTGTGCTTTAAATGATGTAGTAAACGGTAGAATTGCCGGTAGTACTGGTCGCATTGGTAAGAAATGAAACATACCTGAATGTGTGGAAGAGGAACTGGGAGCCGACGATTTCTCATTGCTGTTTGTTTGTATTACACATAATTAGAACCACGCATCACTCCGTATTCATCCATCGAAGATTTTATACCCTTAAGAAATATAAACGGCGTTTTATAAATAATAAAAATTAGCTTATAGGGTAACTTTTGCGTTTTTATACAACCAAACCAAATTCTTTTGATGCAAGTACAGTTAACATGCACAAACATACAATCTATGTAATTGTTGTTATTATTTTGTACTCAATAGAACGTTCCTCGTCATGATCAAAGGCAAAAGTTTCCCATTATAACTCATAAGTGCTAAAGTTGTTTATGAACAACAGAAACATATTTCATATATGCTTGGCAAAGTATTGTAGCGATTTTTGATAAGTTTATGTTTTGATTTTTTAACTTTTTTTTGAGAAATTGTGTTTCGTAGCGCTATAGGGTAAATCTCTATTGGTTTCTCATTTTTACAACAATACTCCTCTATTTCATGTTTCAAGTCAGAATTTTTAAATAACACCCGAATTAAGTGTTGACAATTCAAATTTTGCTATAAATACTATTTCTAGGTAACAGACTGTAGGACAACTATACAGAACTAAAATATTCCACACGTTACGAGGATCTTTGGTTATCTTAATTCAATTTCTACACGGTTCACTGCTTCCAGTTTCTAGGGGAAGCTACTACAAAGCAGATCGTATACATAAATAAAGCGATCGAAATGAGATAACTCCCAGTGGGTATGCGATACACCTAACGTTCAGGTAACGTGACTACGAAGTTAACTGACCAAGGCTCCTAGGAAAACTGCCGTAGTCAAGGTTCATTTATAATTTTACAACTCCAGTTGTACATAAAATGACATGGACGATGGTAGCAGTTTGAGGCGGTGAGACCCGGTAACTGAGATTATTTTTGTTCTAGTCTTCAATCCAGAATCTGGTTTGATGCAGCTCTCCATGCAACTCTATCCTGTGCAAGCCTCTTCATCTCCGAGTAACTACTGCAACCTACAACCAACATTGTTGGGCAAATAATGTTCACGTCTGGGGAATTTGGTGGCCAGCGGAAATGTTTAAACTTTGAAAAGTGTTCCTGGAGCCACTCTGTAACAATACTGGACGTGTGGGATGTGGCATTGCTTGAACTGCCCAAGTCCCTCGGAATGCTCTATGAACATGAATGGATGCAGGGGATCAGAGAGGATGCTTACGTACGTGTCAGCTGTCAGAGTCGTATGTAGATATATCAGGGGTCCCATATCACTCCAACTGCGCACTGCTCAGATCATTACACAGCCTCCACCAGCTTGAACAGTCCCCTGCTGACATTCAGGGTCCATGGTTTCATGAGGTTGTCTCCATACCCGACGTCCATCCGCTCGATACAATTCGAAACGAGACTCGTCCGACCAGACAACATGTTTCCAGTCATCAGTAGTCCAATGTCGGTGTTGAGAGGCCCAGGCGAGACGTAAAGCTTTGTGCGTGCAGTCATCACTGGTACACTCAGATTGCAATTAGTTCTATGTTAAACCATTATTAACTTCTGGTAAATATTATAGTGATTGAATAAACTCAGTTTTATTAAAATTTGAAGCTCTGTAAGTAGTGAACATTATTTTTCACCTCAAATTCCTGATTGTATTTATTTGAACTTTCTGGGTGGATATTTTCTTGGGTTAATGCCACAGATGCATTGGTTGGTCCCGCGGCTGTACCGTAGCCAACACTTAAAAATCCAGTCACACTTTCGGAGCCCCTATCAACAGTGCCTTTCTAATTTACAGTTTATTATTCATCAGTACGCAGAGGGCTCAAGAGCTAGTAGTTTATTGCACAATATTTTGTGGTATCTACAAGAAAGCCAGAGCTTTAGCCTCCCTCATTTGCTATTCGTTACGTCACAAGTTGCAGATCATCACTGCCTGGCCGGCCAGTGTGGCCGAGCGGTTCTAGGTGCTTCTGTCTGGAACCGTGCGACTGCTACAGTCGCAGGTTCGAATCCTGCCTCGGGCATGGATGTGTGTGTGATGTCCTTAGGTTAGTTAGGTTTAAGTATTTCTAAGTTCTATGGGACTAATGACCTCAGCTAAGTCCCATAGTGCTCACAGCCATTTGAACCATTTATCACTGCCTGATGATCATTTTCTTCAGATCGAGGCGAAGTATATGCTTTCACTAGTACTCTATTAACAGATGGACCAGTGACATTCAAAGTGTTGCAATATACTCCCTAGGAGTGAGATTGTAATGCTTCATTTACCTTGAACCCCCATACCTTTAGTACGGTCCAGCATCTGATCCTGAAGTGTACCATTGGTGAGACAATAAATTAACTAACACACTAGATTTCGTTTCAAGGTTTATTAACAGTTGTGTAAAGTATAATTTATTGTCGCTTTCTTTCAGTTGTTTATTTTGTTTAACGTTGTCAAATACTGTCTTGACAAATTTTAATACGTTAATGTACTTACTAGGATGTTTGTAAGCTTTAGTTCTATCATTTGGCGTATTGATTCAGCGGCAGTGCTGTGTTTGGTATTTGAGAAACCTCAGTTCTAAAGTCCTGATGAACAAGGTTAATAACAAAGCTGTGTAATGTTGTATACTCTAATATCAACTAACACAATCGATTCCAATGTACGTAAACCTTCCGGCGATTAAATTCTACTCACTACCTAGTCGTTGTCGATAAAATTCAAAATTGGTTTCAGCACTTCTAAGATACATGGTCCAGTCGCATTAATGTGACCACCTCGTATATTCGTAGTCAACGCGCAGTAACCACTCACAGGTGGCATGTGGGAGCACAAGCAGTAGAGTGTACATAACGCGTTTTGGGGGCCACGCAAAACAGTCTTTGTAGTGATGCGGAAGGACAGTGATTTCTGTGACGTCCCCAAAGGGCATGATCATTGGCTTTCGGGCCATTGAGCAAGCATTTCTGAAACGGCTAAGTCTGTTAGCTTTTTGCATGCCACCGTAGTCAAAGTACACCACGCGTGGCAAAATGGAGCTATCCAAAACCATCGCTAAGACGTGCACCGCAGTCCATTCATGACAGGAGTGAATGGTGGCTGTGGAGATGTGTACGGGCGAATAGACGTGCAACTGTTGAGCAGCTAACCGCCCAGATGAACAAAGGAGCTAACAGCAGTGTCTCTCAACGACCCTTCAGCGAACGTTGCTGCATACAGGTCTTCACAGAGGTTCATGCAACAGTGTTGACTGCAGTTCATCAGGGACGGAGGCTGCAGTCTGCTCGCCAATACCTCAACCGGACGTCTACTGAGTGGCAACAGGTGGCCTTTCCAGACGAATCACGTTTTATGCTCCATCGGGCAGATGACAAACACACTGCAACAATCGTCGGATGGATGCAGGTCGGTAGAGGGAGCGTTAAGCCCTGAGCAACGTTTTACTGGCATTCCTTGGGTGATCTCGTTGTTCTAAAAGGCACAACGGGTCAACACAAGTGTGCATCTATGCGTGGGGACGATATACACCCCCTACATGCACTATAGTTTTCCTCGGTGTTCAAATGTTTCAAATAGCTCTGAGCACTATGGAACTGAACATCTGAGGTCATCAGTCCCCAAGACTTAGAACTACTTAAACCTAACTAACTTAAGGACATCACACACATCCGCGCCCGAGGCAGGATTCGAACCTGCGACCGTAGCGGTCGCGCGGTTCCAGACTGTAGCGCCTAGAACCGCTCGGCCACTCCAGCCGGTGTTTCCTCGGTGTGATAGCACCCACCAGCAGGACAATGCAACGTGATACACAGCTAGCAGTGTATGTGCACGGTTCGAAGAGCACCAGGACGAATGTACCGTACTCCCTTGGCCACCAAACGTCCCCAGATGTAAACCCAATCGAGAACCTGTGGGACCATCTCAGTCGGGCTGTTCATGCCATGTATCCTTAGCCGAGAAACCTCGCACAGCTGCCCATGTCTCTGGTGTTGGCATAGCTCCACATCCCTGTCGGTATCTTATTGTACCTCATTCACTCTCTTCCTGAACGTCTCTCAGTGGTGCGCGCTACAAAAGTTGGTTATTCGGGCTTTTGACAGCCCAGGGCGCGAATGCCAAAGCGCTCGGCCTCACTTCACATTTCCCCCACCGCCATTCCACGCCGTATGAGGAGGCAGACGGGAAAACCATGAATGCGCAGCATTTAACTGGCAGTGATGTCGCACTGCACACTCTTAGGTTCTATATTCCACATTACTGTACAACATAGGTCACAAACGAAACAAACTTTCAATATTATTTAATTATTTTTGGCCTAATGAAGACATAACATGATTTTCTGCTACAAACTGTCGACATGCGAGCAAACACAGACAATTTAAAATGAGTTTCGCACTGGAGTTTTCACATAATAGTAACTTAGTTTCATAATCGAGAAATGGTCTTTCACACAAGTATATCGATAGAAATATTGTAGCACATTTGCTACCTCATTACGGAGACTTGTAAACCCTACCAGAGGAACCCAATGTAGACGTCCTGAAAAGTTTTAACGGGAAAGGATTTGTCATTAAAACTGGATTTACCTTACAGGTCAGTCAGTTACATCGCCTTATGCACAGGGGCGCTTTAGAATGAAATGGCAAACGGTCTCAAAAACAGCACGGAAACAGATGTAAGATTGACACTGTCCTCAAAATCTTTATAAAGCTACCCTTGTAATTCTCTTAAGGCCACAATGAATTTTTCAAACCTCGCGTTTTCTTAAATGGCAGTGAGCTTATGGATGTGACCTTTCTACAGTGCTATTTTCTTTTTAAATGCAACTACATAAAATCAGGATGAAGTTACTTTGCAGTGCCTTACGATGGCAGTGTGCAGTTAAATCCACTTAAAATGCGTAGTCTCCAGTTCTATTTTTCGTCCCTGTCATTCATTTTTCCTTCATAAATTCAACAACAGCGAGTTTTAAAACGAAAAATGGTTCCGGGCATGTCCGTTGACTTAACCTATACACAGCTCAGTCTGTATACATATAATCGAATACTGTAATCACTGTTATCATTATTATTATGGTGATGGTCAGGCACAAGGTATCAACAGCCTAAAGTCTTCTGATTTGTGCAGTTCGAAAGTAAGGAATCTGGCAATCAGGTAATCTACAGACAGTAAGTATAGTGCACATACTTTAACCTAGTTGTTTCTAAAACTGGGTGGAAAATTTTGGTGAAGCGAGTGACACTAGGGAGAGGAGAAATGCAGGGGAAGGACGTTTTGTAACAAGCGTCTGCCCTCACTGTGAAGAATTAGCTTTCGTATACGAAACGGTCTTCCAGACAGCAGACGAAATGCCCTGGGAATTGCTTCATCATTCATTGTAACACACACACACACACACACACACACACACACACACACACACACACTACCGGAACACAACAATGTGGCAGCAATGAAAATAAAAACAAGGAACTCAGTGGATCTGGAGTACGATTTATGATGTGCATTGACAGAGAACAAACCATACATAAAAGCGATTGTTTGCATAATGAGCACCAAACGTTTAATTTACTCATTAGTTAGCGGATTAATAAAACGCCTACATAAATTAAATATAACTTATCTTTCACTATATTACAAATGGAAGTATTAACAGAATTGTTATTGACTATGATGTATAGTTAGGCGTTAACATTGGTGAGCTAACATCTGACTGCAATGAGGGATAATGGTCTAAAAAGATTGAGAACCAGTAATCTAGAATAAGATCATTATTTAATATCTCCATCCTTTCTGCTGCTCCAGGGAATGCAGTAGCAAGATTAGTTAGAAACAAAAAGAAACTGCTACAGGAGGCAAATAAAAGGTCTTCATTTTTTTTCATATCGTGATTGATTTATAGACTTCTAGTCCCATCCTCGGAAGTACCTGATACATATTCATCAAATCGATCTGGATTACATTCACCTTCGGACCGTACATTACTGAAGAAATTGTCCTTCAATGAAATTTGACTCTGCACGTCACTGAAGGACAATTTATGTCAATAGAACATGGTCCTATGATGAACACAACGCATATCCATACTGAAGAGTCAAAGAAACTGGTATAGGCATGCGTACTCAAATATAGAGATATGTAAACAGGCGGAATACGGCTCAGCGGTCAGAAAGAGCTATATAAAACAACAAAAGTCTGCCGCAGTTGATAAATCAGTTACAGCTGCAGGTTATCGAGAATTAAGTAAGTTTGAATGTGGTGCTATAATCGGCGCAAGAGCGACGGTACATAGCACCTCCAAGGTAGCGATGAAGTGGGGATTTTCGCGTACGGCCATTTCACGTGTGTACAGTGAATATCGGGAATCCGGTAAAACATCAAATTACCGACATCACAGTGGCCGCAAAAACATCCTGCAAGAACGCCACCAACGACTGAAGAGAATCGCTCAACGTCACAGAAGTGCAACCCTTCCGTAAATTGCTGCGGATCTCAATGCTGAGCCATGAAAAAGTGTTAGCGTGCGAACCATTCGACGAAACATCATCGATATGGCCTTTCGGATTCGAAGGTACACTCGTGTACCCATGATGACTGCGCGACACAAAGCTCTACGCCTCGCCTGGGCCAGTCAACACCGACATTGGACTATTGATGACTGGAAACGTGTTGCCTGGTCGGACGAGTCTCGTTTCAAATTGTATCAAGCGGATGGGCGTGTACGGGTATGGAGACAAGCTCATGAATCCATGGACCCTGCATGTCAGCAGGGGACTGTTCAAGCTGGTGGAGGGTCTGTAATAGTATGGGGCGTGTGCAGCTGGAATGATAGGGATCCCTGTCAGGTGACACGTACATAAGCATCCTGTCTGATCACCTACACCCATTCATGTCCATTGTGCATTCCGACGAACCTGAGCGATTCCAACAGAACAATGCAACACCCGAAACGCCCACAATTGCTACAGAGTGGCTCCAGGAACACTTTTCTGAGTTTAAACACTTCCGCTGGCCACCAAACACTACGGACATGAACATTATTGAGCATATCTGGGATGCCTTTCAGCGTGCTGTTTAGAAGAGATCTCCCCCTTCTCGTTCTCTTACGGATTTATGGACAGCCCTGCAGGATCCATGGTGTTAGTTACATCCAGCACTACTTCAGATATTAGTCGATTCCATGCCACGTCGTGTTACGTTACTCCTCTATGCTCGCGAGTGCCCTACACGATATTAGGCAGGTGTACAAGTTTCTTTGGAGCTTGAGTGTGTATGATGTATAGAAGCCGCGAAATTGAGGTTATGAAATGAAGCGCATTCAACTACAGCAGGACATAATTTTTGTCCCTAACGAAGAACATTGTTTTTGTTAGTATGAAATTGTATGTGATTTTTTCACTCAAAGGCCGAGCATAGTGGGCGCAACTACTTCCTCCGACCCTAAGGGGGGTACTGTCCGTTGACAATTAAATAAAAGACAGTATCTCCTATAGCTTTGACGGTGTTAAATGCCGCCATTTCTCGTAGCTTCTCCTTTGCAGAAGTTCAATTTGGTTCACAGATAAATAACATACTGACAATACTCTTCTTGCAGTGGACCTTGGAAGTGGCAGAAAGATTCATTCCAATGTAGTGGAGTAACTGAGTCCTAACTATCGTGGATAAAGAAGCCACAGCGCCGTTCGCTGTCACCTTTTGCTGTGAAAGAGATTTGTTCACTTGATTCCCCTGGTAGGCAGCTTGCCCGCGGCACTGGCTTGTCGCCGAGTGGCCATTTAATGCGGGAGCCAAGAAATGGAAGCCCGCCATCTCCCCGGAGCACTTTGTGGCTGGCCCCAGGCAGTTCCGAGAATTTAACGAGAGTCGTCCGAAGCCCTCGTAACGAGCTACCGTTAAGGGGTGCGAAAGGCCATCAAACGCGAACGCGGATGGCCAGAGACACCACTGATTCCATTTAAAACGCCTGACGCTACGGAAACACAGCAGAATGCGTACCACTCATTATACTGTAGTGTGCAAAATCGCAAAGTCATTGTACGTAATGGATTTGGAGGTTTTCAATGTGTAGGCAATAAACTGCGAATCAGATCACCGCATAGTACGTATTAAACAAAGCATAGAGTTATATATGGAGAAATGTTCAGTGAATCGCATTTGGCTGTCAAGACAACAATGCCTGAAGCCTTCAACGACTACCATAGTAGCCGTTCATCCAAAATCTGTCACAAAACCCCAAGAAATTCTAGTCACATTTAAGGCTGTCTGTCAGTGGCAGAGTTAGTGTACAGATGTTTGTAGATGACCTACGAAAAGAAATTGCCGGTAACAAAGCAGAAGGAAAAATTCTAAACTCCGTTTTGAAATTTTCAGTGACATATAAAGGTACTACTCAAGTTTCCTTCTCGCGCCACTTCAGAGGTAAGTTCAAAAAATAGTTCAAATGGCTCTGAGTACAATGGGACTCAGCTTCTGAGGTCATCAGTCCCCTATAACTTAGAACTACTTAAATCTAACTAACCTAAGGACATCACACACATCCACGCCCAAGGCAAGATTCGAACCTGCGACCGTAGCGGTCACGCGGTTCCAGACTGTAGCGCCTAGAACTGCTCGGCCACTCCGGCCGGCTCAGAGGTAAGTGATATAAGCTGCAGTCAAATGAAAATGAGACAGATGGGAAAAAAGGAAGTTAACTGGTAGTTATTTCAGAAGCAATTACCGTAATTGTTAGTACATTTAGCTCACTGTGAGAGAAAACGGTTAACGCTTTCATAGAAAAATGTTAGCTGTTGCCTACGGAACCATGATTGTACCCACGGATACTCATCTTCGTCCGAATAAAATGCTCGCCACGTGTTGCCAAGGTTGTTTCAAGTGCATTGCAGAAATTTCGCTGGGCAGCCCTTACACATCCTCCTTTCAGCCCTGATTCCTCCCCATGCGATTTCCATATTTTTGGAGTTCTGAAGAAATACATTAGTGGCTATCGATCTGCTTCCGACGAAGAAATGTTGTCCTGGTTAGAATAATGATTCCATAAAAAAAACCGTCTTCAGGCCACGAGTGGCCTACCAGGACCATCCGACCGCCGTGTCATCCTCAGTGGAGGATGTGGATAGGAGGGGCGTCTAGTCAGCATACCACTCTCCCGGTCGTTATGAAGGTATTCTGGACCGAAGCCGCTACTATTCGGTCGAGTAGCTTCTCAGTTGGCATCATGAGGCTGAGCGCAACCAGAAAAATGGCAACAGCGCATGGCGGACTGGATGGTCACCCATCCAAGCGCCGACCACGCCCGACAGCGCTTAACTCCGGTGATCTCACGGGAACCGGTGTATCCACTGCGGCAAGGCCGTTGCCATAATGATTCCATAGGCAACCGACTTTTTTTCTTTTGCACACACACACACACACACACACACACACACACGTTACAGACATTTATGACTTGTAGAGAGGAGTGAGTACATAGTAGTTTGAACAGGAACCCATGCCCGGAAAGGTACAGTTTCCGTTCTACGACGGTTTCAGTTCAGTTGTTTAATTCATCCTCCTCTACTTGAGGGTTGAATTAGAAAATTTTTTTGGGAATTTGTGTTAAGTTCCTATGGGAGCTACTGAGGTCATCGTTCCCTAGGCTTACACACTACTTAATCTAACTTAAACTAACTTACGCTAAGGACAAGACACACACCCATGCCCGAGGGAGGATTGAAACCACTGACGAGGCAAGGCACGCGAACCGTGGCAAGGCGCCCCAGACCGCGCGGTTATAAGGCGCGCTATTGAATTTGGCCGACGCAGTAAAATTATTAGGTGATAATACGAAAGGAAACATAACGGAACATCCTTTTATCACTTAAGCATACTTGTTTGCATTAACACTTAAGCGTTACGTGTTGACAATGTTCTAAAACAAAAAAAGAGCCCAGTCCTACTGTACATACAAAAACTACTCAAGCATTAGAACAGAGGCTCGATGCGGCGTCCACCAACGTTGTTACAGACATTTTACCTGCAAAGCATGTTCTGGTACACGCTCTCCATCTCACCTGGTGACCGAGCATGGTGGAGCAGCGGTTAGCACACTGGACTCGCATTCGGGAGGACTACGGTTCAAACCAGCGTCCGGCCACACTGATTTAGGTTTTCCGTGATTTCCTTAAAGTGCTTCAGGTAAATGGCGGGACGGTTCGTGTGGAAGGGCACAGCCGATTTATTCCCCATCATTCCCTTATCCGATGGGACCAATGACCTCGCTGTTTGGTCCCCTCCCCCGAATCAGTCAACCAACCAACCACCTGGTGTCTTTTGAATTTCTAGTACAGCGGCCAGAACTCATGCTAGCAGATCTTCCTCTGTCTCTACAGGAGTATCGTAAGTTAAACTTTGTATACATTAAATGACAGCAGGTGACCGTCTGACGAATTGCACGGCATCCTATCTACTCTATCGCAGACCAGGACAAGCAACTCTGAGACTTTTCTCTTTACCTCAGCAGACGTGGACGTGTTACACACCTGCATTGAAACCATCATAGAACGGAAGCGGTACGTTCCCTTGCATGGGTTCCTGTTCAAAATATTATGTCCTCACTCTCCTCTACAAGTTACGGAAGTTTGTAACGAGAATTTAATAACACCCTCTACATCCTGTGGCGCCAAAAACAATTGGAAAGCGAAATGCATCAGTAGTATCGCATACAAGATTTTATACATTAGAACTGTTTTTCTTGTATAAAACTTGGTCTTCCTTTTTTTGATAAAATACTTCCTGTGCAACGTTGAATAAAGGAGGAGCGGGGGGGGGGGGGGGGGGGGGGGGGCACTGTGATGCGTACATCATGCACCGAGCTTTCCTGCATGTGGCTGTAAGATGGATGCTCAGTTCAAATTTTGTTCTTTAGCTGCTATGTTCTGTACTGACGCCATGTCGAATATGTGCTATCATTACATGAGCCTTCAAGGCTTTAATATTTGGTGTGTACTATACATCACAATTGGACTGTAATCGATATGACTTACGCCTATGTTCTGTAATACGGTCTTCATGTTTGATTTTATGTCCTACACTTTTTTAGCACTGAAGGAGGTCACAAAATGACTGAAATCGATTTGCTGTAATAAAATGATTTCAAACCTCTTACGACCGATGTCGCCAATTTTTTGTTTAGAAAACCAATGAGTAGTCCGCGTTCGAAATCACTGATCCATCCTGACCGATCCATTCTTCTGTTGCTGCTACTCTATTGACAAAAAAATGGCTCTGAGCACTATGGGACTTAACTTCTGAGGTCATCAGTCCCCTAGAACTTAGAACTACTTAAACCTAACTAACCTAAGGGCATCACACACATCCATGCCCGAGGCCTACTCTATTGTCAACGCAGTACTCTCTCACCTCCATTTATACCGGCGGGCCCGACGCTAATGACAGCTAGTGGTAAATTCCACATTATATAGGTGCGTAAGGATACCATCGACCAGATAGTTTACGTTTTCGTGTGTACATTTTTCTACCGGTCACTAGGTGCACAATCAACAGTTCACTGGTGCATATGGTTTGGCCAAAGTCATATAAAAGCAGAAAGGAACCTTCTTTTAACCTGATGCAATGTTAATCGTATGCTTCCAGATGGTCGCTTGACCGAACCTGGTTGAAAAGAGGAGGGGAAGTTAGTGTTTAACGTCCCGTTGACACCGAGGTCATTAGAGACGGAACACAAGCTCACATTAGACAAGACACAGAAAGGATACAGGTCGTGTCCTTGCCATCCTGGCAATTTCCTTAAGGGAATTAGGAAAAACAAAGACAAATATGGGTGGTCGGGCCGGGATTTGATCCGTCTTCCTCCCGAAGGCGGGTCCAGTATGTAGACCACTTCGGCACATTACTCGGGGACGTTGGTTGTCCGAGAATCAGTACACATTACAGAAGCTTCTGGTTCCAGTCTTTAGAATGGACTAGAAAGTCTGTAGCACGACGTAACAAATGTAATGGCGCGTGTGTTGAACAGATGTGTACTGCCGAAACTTCGACAATATTCTTTCTCTGTAAATCTAAGAGCTTTCCACGCGTTGCTACTTACACTGAAGCTCCAAAGACACTGGTATCGGCATGCGTATTCAAATACAGAGATATGTATGCAGACAGAATACGGCGCTGCGGTCGGCAACGCCTATGTAAGACGGCAAGTGTCTGGCGCAATTGTTAGATCGGTTACCGCTGCTACATTGGCGTCTTATCAAGATTTAAGCGAGTCTGAACGGATTTTCCCGTACGACCATTACATGAATGTATCGTGAATATCAGGAATCTGGCTCAACATAAAATCTAAGACATCGCTGCGGCCAGAAAAAGATCCTGCGAGAACGGGACCAACGACGACTGAAGAGAATCTCTCAGCGTGACAGAAGTGCAACCCTTCCGCAAATAGCTGCAGATTTCAATGCTGGGCCATCAACAAGTGTCAGCGTGGGAACCGTACATCATGGATATGAGCTTTCGACGCCGAAGGCCCACTCGTGTACGCGTAATGACTGCACGACACAGAGCTTTACGCTCCGCCTGGTCCCGTCAACACCGACATTGGACTGTTGATGACTGGAAACATGTTGCCTGGTCGGACGAGTCTGTTTCAAATTGTATCGAGCGGAGGGACGTGTACGAGCATGGAGACAACCTCATGAATCCATGGACCCAACGTGTCATCAGGTGACTGTTCAACCTTGTGGAGGCTCTATAATGGTGTGGATGTGTGCAGTTGGAGGGATTTGGGACCCCTGACACGTCTACATACGACTCTGACAGGTGACACGTGCGTAAGCATCCTGTCTGACCAACTGCATCCGTTCATGGTCATCATGCATTCCGACGGACTTCAGCGATTCCAACAGAACAACGCGAACCCCACACGTCCAGAAGTGCTACATAGTGTCTTCATGAACACCCTTCTGAGCTTAAACACTTCCACTGGCCACCAGACTCCCCAGACATGAACATTGTTCAGCATATTTGGGATGCCTTGCAACGTGCTGTTTAGAAGAGATCTCCACCCTCCTCATAGCACTACGGGTTTGTGGACAGCCCTGCAGGATTCATGGTGTCTGTTCTGTCCTTCACTACTTCAGACATTAGTCGAGCCCATGCCACGTCGTGTTGCGGCACTTCTGCGCGCTAGCGGGGGCCCTACACAGTAGGCAAGGGTACCAGTTTTTTTGGCTCTTCAGTGTATTTCTCTTACTCGGGCTCCACAGCTCTCCTGATCCCTTGTATCGATCGTGCAGTAGAGGTGCCGCCTGACGCAAAGGAAGCGATTGCTCTCGAGCCTCCTGAGTAAACGCCTTATTTATTCTAGTTCAGCTTCTACAGTCCATCCGATTCGTTCCGCGGCGCGTTTCCCGCGCGAAAACAAAGGCTCGCGGGCGGCCTTTGTCAGGCAGTGCGGATAATAGCGGCCGACGCGAAAGAAACGCGAATAACTCGCGCTCACGGTCCCGCAACAAAAGCAGGCGCGCAGCGGGCCTTAATCAGGGATGATCGAGGGAACAAAGGGGGCGCCGGGCGCAGCCGCCAGAGTCGCCGGCCGAACGGGCGGAAGTCAGGTTCGGAAAGTCTTTTATCGACTTCGTGAAAATCTTTCGGCGGGAAAAATGCGCCGTTATTAAGTTCGCTATGCTCTAAAAGTCGCCACGCAGAGGAATAGAGGAACGCTGCGTGAAAAGACGCGGCTAATGCGAGGTGACGCTTTATTCGAACTGCGTCTTAAGGACAGGAAACGTGCCTCAGAAAGTGAATTCATCTCGCCTTTTCTCGCCATAGAAAAAACTGTCGTTTTCCTGGCGTCATGAAACATTGCAAGCGTCAGAGCCTTGCACGGTGTCGAGTTGGCCAGCGCATGAGGTACGAAAATCGTCCTTGTAACGTTTTAGAGATAAGGGACTTCGTTTTGTTAAGGTATCGATCTCTTCACTTTACAGGCTGTTTATAAATTAGTTATACAAAAATAACGTTTAGTAACATAAGAAATGTTTGCTACAGTACTCGTTGCAGTGTTTCTTCAAGTTTTATACAGGGTGTTTCAAAAATGACCGGTATATTTGAAACGGCAATAAAAACTAAACGAGCAGCGAAAGAAATACACCGTTTGTTGCAATATGCTTGGGACAACAGTACATTTTCAGGCGGACAAACTTTCGAAATTACAGTAGTTACAATTTTCAACAACAGATGGCGCTGCAAGTGATGTGAAAGATATAGAAGACAACGCAGTCTGTGGGTGCGCCATTCTGTACGTCGTCTTTCTGCTGTAAGCGTGTGCTGTTCACAGCGTGCAAGTGTGCTGTAGACAACATGGTTTATTTCTTAGAACAGAGGATTTTTCTGGTGTTGGAATTCCACCGCCTAGAACACAGTGTTGTTGCAACAAGACGAAGTTTTCAACGGAGTTTTAATGTAACCAAAGGAAGGAAAAGCGATACAATAAAGGATCTGTTTGAAAAACTTCAACGGACCGGGAACGTGACGGATGAAAAAAATGGTTCAAATGGCTCTGAGCACTATGGGACTTAACATCTTAGGTCATCAGTCCCCTAGAACTTAGAACTACTTAAACCTAACTAACCTAAGGACATCACACAACACCCAGCCATCACGAGGCAGAGAAAATCCCTGACCCCGCCGGGAATCGAACCCGGGAACCCGGGCGTGGGAAGCGAGAACGATGACGGAAGAACGTGCTGGAAAGGTAGGGCGACCGCGTACGGCAACCACAGAGGGCAACGCGCAGCTAGTGCAGCAGGTGATCCAACAGCGGGCTCGGGTTTCCGTTCGCCGTGTTGCAGCTGCGGTCCAAATGACGCCAACGTCCACGTATCGTCTCATGCGCCAGAGTTTACACCTCTATCCATACAAAATTCAAACGCGGCAACCCCTCAGCGCCGCTACCATTGTTGCACGAGAGACATTCGCTAACGATATAGTGCACAGGATTGATGACGGCGATATGCATGTGGGCAGCATTTGGTTTACTGACGAAGCTTATTTTTACCTGGACGGCTTCGTCAATAAACAGAACTGGCGCATATGGGGAACCGAAAAGCCCCATGTTGCAGTCCCATCGTCCCTGCATCCTCAAAAAGTACTGGTCTGGGCCGCCATTTCTTCCAAAGGAATCATTGGCCCATTTTTCAGATCCGAAACGATTACTGAATCACGCTATCTGGACATTCTTCGTGAATTTGTGGCGGTACAAACTGCCTTAGACGACACTGCGAACACCTCGTGGTTTATGCAAGATGGTGCCCGGCCACATCGCACGGCCGACATCTTTAATTTCCTGAATGAATATTTCGATGATCGTGTGATTGCTTTGGGCTATCCGAAACATACAGGAGGCGGCGTGGATTGGCCTCCTTATTCGCCAGACATGAACCCCTGTGACTTCTTTCTGTGGGGACACTTGAAAGACCAAGTGTACCGCCAGAATCCAGAAACAATTGAACAGCTGAAGCAGTACATCTCATCTGCATGTGAAGCAATTTCGCCAGACACGTTGTCAAAGGTTTCGGGTAATTTCATTCAGAGACTACGCCATATTATTGCTACGCATGGTGGATATGTGGAAAATATCGTACTATAGAGTTTCCCAGACCGCAGCGCGATCTGTTGTTGAAAATTGTAACTACTGTAATTTCGAAAGCTTGTCTGCCTGAAAATGTACTGTTGTCCCAAGCATATTGCAACAAACGGTGTATTTCTATCGCTGCTCGTTTAGTTTTTATTGCCGTTTCAAATATACCGGTCATTTTTGAAACACCCTGTATATTGATGTCCAGGGTGGCTACCTTTTGTAATACGACAAAGATCCCATTTGTAATCAGTTTTCTACTAATTTCTATGAAATAAGTCTTGTAAGGTTAGAACTGCTTGCTTTATCCGTTATCGCAGCTCGTCGACGTTTCTCGGAAACGGAAGAACAAAGAAACTGTCTTTAATGTAACCTCATACACAGAAGTCCTTTGGGGTTATACAGTATCAAGTGATTGGTGGTGGCCAGGATACTGTGCCACTACGTCCAGTCCAAGTCGGCACATTCCTACGGAGAAACGTGACAACTTCACGATGATACTGTGGTGGTGCGCCATCTTGCTGGATCTGGTTGTAGTTGAGGTATTAATTAATGTTCAAGCACGACCAGGTACGATATGCCAGTCACAGTTGACTCGGCAAAATGAAAGGACCGTGAACCTTCTGACAGCTTACAGCGCAAGAGACATTTACATCGGGCGAGTACGGTTAGGTGACGTGGTTTCTGCTCACCCCATATCCGAACATTATGCCGATTTACTTTACCGCAAGTATGGAAGATTGGTTCGTCGCTAAACAGAATTTTATTGAGAAAATCAGTTTCAGTCTCTCCATGATGACTGTTGGAATTACTCAGTCGCGGAAACGTCGGCAACTGACACTGTTAGGCGGGAGTAAGATTTCAAGATATACTGCATTCAGTGATCTATCAAACATTTCTGTAAGTTATTTACCATTTTCACAATTATAGGTTACTTTTGTATAACTAATTTATAAATACCCCACCGCTCCAGGACTTCAGAGTTATAATCGTAAAATCTTTTTGAAGTAACGTTACTGTAAAAAGTTTTTGTACGTGTGCTTCTGTCAGATCCGAAGTAGCTTCTAATAAGGTTTTATACTATTCTAACCATAAAATAAAACCTTAACGTTTAAATAAATATTTCATTTTGTTTATGCACATTTGTAAACATATTAATGAAATACAGATATCTAAACTGTACATAAATAATTTGACGTCAAACATTTACACGCCGAAACGTAGGCTGTAATCTTTCCGTCCCCATCTATGAACATCTGTGACCGATTTTGGTGATATTCTGTTTCATCAACACGAGACAGCTGATGTACGGATTTGTATCAGTGAAGTTGTGAAGGTTATGAGTTGGAGTTTGCCTCAGTTAGACATTATTTGTTTAAAAGTAACAAACTCCAATAAAATAGTGTAAATTAATGTGTTTGATGCAAAAAGAAGTTTTCAGTTCACAAAACTACCGGAATCCCCAGCTCCGCTCGCTGCACACTGAATCTGGAATACAACCATAACAAAAACGTACTGTCTGCAATGAACTTTCGTTGACATCAGCGATCAAAAAGATAAGTACAACTGTGTCGCTCTTCTTGTTTTCAAATATCTTTTAAAATGCTGAAATTACCCGTTAATTTGGTGCACAACACAAAAATCGAACATTTAACATACACTCCTGGAAATGGAAAAAAGAACACATTGACACCGGTGTGTCAAACCCACCATACTTGCTCCGGACACTGCGAGAGGGCTGTACAAGCAATGATCACACGCACGGCACAGCGGACACACCAGGAACCGCGGTGTTGGCCGTCGAATGGCGCTAGCTGCGCAGCATTTGTGCACCGCCGCCGTCAGTGTCAGCCAGTTTGCCGTGGCATACGGAGCTCCATCGCAGTCTTTAACACTGGTAGCATGCCGCGACAGCGTGGACGTGAACCGTATGTGCAGTTGACGGACTTTGAGCGAGGGCGTATAGTGGGCATGCGGGAGGCCGGGTGGACGTACCGCCGAATTGCTCAACACGTGGGGCGTGAGGTCTCCACAGTACATCGATGTTGTCGCCAGTGGTCGGCGGAAGGTGCACGTGCCCGTCGACCTGGGACCGGACCGCAGCGACGCACGGATGCACGCCAAGACCGTAGAATCCTACGCAGTGCCGTAGGCGACCGCACCGCCACTTCCCAGCAAATTAGGGACACTGTTGCACCTGGGGTATCGGCGAGGACCATTCGCAACCGTCTCCATGAAGCTGGGCTACGGTCCCGCACACCGTTAGGCCGTCTTCCGCTCACGCCCCAACATCGTGCAGCCCGCCTCCAGTGGTGTCGCGACAGGCGTGAATGGAGGGACGAATGGAGACGTGTCGTCTTCAGCGATGAGAGTCGCTTCTGCCTTGGTGCCAATGATGGTCGTATGCGTGTTTGGCGCCGTGCAGATGAGCGCCACAATCAGGACTGCATACGACCGAGGCACACAGGGCCGACACCCGGCATCATGGTGTGGAGAGCGATCTCCTACACTGGCCGTACACCACTGGTGATCGTCGAGGGGACACTGAATAGTGCACGGTACATCCAAACCGTCATCGAACCCATCGTTCTACCATTCCTAGACCGGCAAGGGAACTTGCTGTTCCAACAGGACAATGCACGTCCGCATGTATCCCGTGCCACCCAACGTGCTCTAGAAGGTGTAAGTCAACTACCCTGGCCAGCAAGATCTCCGGATCTGTCCCCCATTGAGCATGTTTGGGACTGGATGAAGCGTCGTCTCACGCGGTCTGCACGTCCAGCACGAACGCTGGTCCAACTGAGGCGCCAGGTGGAAATGGCATGGCAAGCCGTTCCACAGGACTACATGCAGCATCTCTACGATCGTCTCCATGGGAGAATAGCAGCCTGCATTGCTGCGAAAGGTGGATATACACTGTACTAGTGCCGACATTGTGCATGCTCTGTTGCCTGTGTCTATGTGCCTGTGGTTCTGTCAGTGTGATCATGTGATGTATCTGACCCCAGGAATGTGTCAATAAAGTTTCCCCTTCCTGGGACAATGAATTCACGGTGTTCTTATTTCAATTTCCAGTAGTGTATTTGATAGTCGAGAGCTCCAGTGTTAGAGAGGTTCTCTTTGTAACTATCGTGTCGTAGGCACGATGACTCAATTTTTTTGAAATAATGCTTGCAGGAACCCTACGCAGATGAGACGTTTGTACTGTAAGCTCTCCCCTCATACTTTTAATACTTCTGGTCGTGATTCTAATGAAAGAGAGAGCATCATTCTTTAGCTACGACCGTATATAAAATTACGAGTAACTGCAGCTTAACTGTGATTGACATGGCTCTTATCATTTGTTACAAAATTATCCGTTAAAGCTTGTGTGGTGTCTTTTGACATAGTTCACTCGATTTCAACTTCCAAACAACACAAAATATGAGTAACAGTACCATATTCCTTTCTGCGATGATACTGACAAATTATGAATCATTCACTCCCAAAACGTCACGCAGGATTCAGCATTCGTGTTTCAACGACGTATTTCCCTCGATGCGCTATTAAACACTTTATAATTCTATTTGGCGTGTTTCTGACTCACGACTCTTTCGGCACATGCTCACTCCACTGGTCTGCCTGAGTATTGCCCATATGAGTTCCCTGCTCGCGTTGTGATACCGTAGTATTTGAACCTCTCTGCAAGTCTGTAGGCGGGAACTGGTAGAAATTCTGCACTCATCAATGTAGTAATGATATCGCAATGGAAACAGTTAAGGAAGACTGCAGTTGCAGTGTGGAAAAGGGGGAAACTGGCGCTTATACACGGTGTTTCAAAATGATTCATCCGATTTACACACAAATGAAGACATAAATTTGGAGTAGTTTTTAATTTACACATCGAAACTGAAAGTTTAGCTTTGTGCCAATTGCAGATTTGTATGGAATCTGTAAACCTGTATATATAAGGCCCAAATTAAAAAAAATGCCATCTATCTATTTTCGTTTGTGGTTTTACGATGCCATACTTGAATAGCGCAATGGAATACTTTGTTTCTTTTAATATCGCCTAGATAACCAGTACAAAAACTTCAATTTATGCTTTCATGCATAAAGCTTATACATTTCGTGGAAATGCCTTCGTAACGCCCCAAGAGCACAAAACAAGTAATTAAAAGGTCGAATTGCTGCCTTCTCAAGATGACCTACTTTATCTGACCAGAAAATAATTTACTAATCCAAAAGGTTGTTCTTTGTGAGCCTTCTACGAGCAGAATTGGTTATTTGTTGAAACAACTGACTTGAATTAGATACGAGAATATTTAGTTTACGTACTTCCAAGTACGCATTGGGTTATGCCTGACATTTGCTCTCTTCTACTACTAATAAAACTGATGCTTCAGTAAATTTACAAAAGATGCGACACTGAAATAAAGAAATGAGGTTCGCACTAACTTTATACTTGCATTTCAGATTTTACAAAAGCCTCGCACCGTTCAAATGGTTAATGTAGAAACACCTGCTGCTCTCAGCATAGTCACACAAAGATTGATCATTTAATAAAAGTTCGGAATTAGCATGAATAGTACAAGATCTATTTGGTGAATAAAGTACCGACTTACTACTCGATCACCAGCCAAACACAAACAGAGCGAGACCCGCCACACACTGACCGTAGCCGTTAGGGCCAGTCTGCTACACATTCGACTAGCAGATCTATGCAATCATACTGCTCCAGTGCAACACGTCAAGTCTTAAGGAAAAGTACACATTATCTTGTGTTGCTGACAGATAGACAGATAGACAGATAGACAGGAGTGGTGCACGCTTGTTGTTCTCACGTCCTCACAAAGATCTCGTTACTGCTCTCTCTCTTTCTCTCTCTCTCTCTCTCTCTCTCTCTCTCTCTCTCTCTCTCTCTGTCTCTCTCTCTCCCTCCCTTCCTCTCTTTCACTGCGTTTCATTGTGGCGACGGTCATTACCGCTTCGTATAAATGTCACATCTTCTACCTAAAGAGTTTCCAAAACACAATACATCAGAAAAATGTCTGCTCATCACATACATCTTCTATCGACAAGTTAGTGGTATGCATTCTCTGAGCCCACAACCACAACAACAAACACACTCCAAATGCCACGTCCTTGTTTCGAAAACTAGCCTATCCGAGTATGGCTACCACGCTCCTGCCATCCACTGGATGCGCCAAACTCGCTCGAAAGGCCATAGGCAAATACGCAGGTGTAGTCGATATGGCAGAGAAAATGCAGAAGTCGATAATTGTGTTACAAATACACAAGCAAAAATGCGTGCCAGTAATCAACATACAAAGAAATGGAACATATGAAGGATGACCGATTAAAGCAGACACCTTTCAAGATCTTGGTTTACGTGGTTGACGTAAGGGACTCCCCGGTGCATGTCGCACGCTTCGTTCGTTACCCAACGTGTGTATAGTCGAGACGGCGATATCACAGCAACAAAATGCGTTCTGAGTTCTCTGTTGCCACTGTTGTAGTTCAGTTATGACTGTGCGGTGTGATTTTCAACTCGAGTACAGTGTGAGGGGTGCACGTATCTCGCATAACACCACTTGCTGGTAGGGAAGATTTTTTTCTTTTCTTTACGAAATGGAGACACGAGTAACGCGAAAAATAATAATAAGTACCAGAGTATCGCATGGTGCCCGCATTGGCTTGTACAAAATCGTCGGACACAATTCGGAAAAGTTTGTCAGTCCAAAGCGTCTGATGCCCATGGATTTCTTCTTCACACAATGAGGCGCTGAGCGTACCGCAGTTAGGTACACAAGCTAGGCCTCTTTGTTCGTTTGAGGTTACAATGTGCCTAGAATATGATGACAATATGACATTTATTTTTATTGATGATAATGACGATTTGAAATATGCTTTGTGCAAATATAAAGTACTTTAGACCAAATCCTTCTGTAAATGTCCCAAATGTCAATTTAAATGACATCTTGCCAAGTGAGACACGACCATTTTTTCCTCCCTGACCTGTCTTCTATGAATTCATAATTCTAGGAACATTTTTTTCGTTGCATTGAACTTTTAGCTTCTGGCAAGATTTGTTGTCTTCCATTCAGTTATTTCCTATAGTAATATCACAACGCGTGTGTTTTTTGTTTCTGGTCAAAGAATGCCACGATCGACCACCAAGGTTGTCAAGCAAAAATCAGAAGAATCCGGAAGAAAGAAAATAGTCAGTATATTCAAAACAATATTAGGTTTGTATATGGCACGCGCACTATTGGGATAGGAGCCAACGGCAGAGAAAGCTCTATGTGTCATTATGAACTTACAAAGTTCACCCACAAGACTTCAAGAATATAGTTCCTTACTGCATCCTGCTTAAAACCCGGTGGCAGAGGACTGTATTAAAGATGCAGTGAAACAAGCAGTGAATTTACAGGGCTATTACAAATGATTGAAGCGATTTCATAAATTCACTGTAGCTCCATTCATTGATATATGGTCACGACACGCTACAGATACGTAGAAAAACTCATAAAGTTTTGTTCGGCTGAAGCCGCACTTCAGGTTTCTGCCGCCAGAGCGCTCGAGAGCTCAGTGAGACAAAATGGCGACAGGAGCCGAGAAAGCGTATGTCGTGCTTGAAATGCACTCACATCAGTCAGTCGTAACAGTGCAACGACACTTCAGGACGAAGTTCAACAAAGATCCACCAACTGCTAACTCCATTCGGCGATGGTATGCGCAGTTTAAGGCTTCTGGATGCCTCTGTAAGGGGAAATCAGCGGGTCGGCCTGCAGTGAGCGAAGAAACGGTTGAACCCGTGCGGGCAAGTTTCACGCGTAGCCCGCGGAAGTCAATGAATAAACCAAGCAGGGAGCTATTTTCATCTTTCAACAGGATGGTGCTCCACCGCACTTCCATCATGATGTTCGGCATTTCTTAAACAGGAGATTGGAAAACCGATGGATCGGTCGTGGTGGAGATCATGATCAGCAATTCATGTCATGGCCTCCACGCTCTCCCGACTTAACCCCATGCGATTTCTTTCTGTGGGGTTATGTGAAAGATTCAGTGTTTAAACCTCCTCTACCAAGAAACGTGCCAGAACTGCGAGCTCGCATCAACGATGCTTTCGAACTCATTGATGGGGACATGCTGCGCCGAGTGTGGGAGGAACTTGATTGTCGGCTTGATGTCTGCCGAATCACTAAAGGGGCACATATCGAACATTTGTGAATGCCTAAAAAAACTTTTTGAGTTTTTGTATGTGTGTGCAAAGCATTGTGAAAGTATCTCAAATAATAAAGTTATTGTAGAGCTGTGAAATCGCTTCAATCATTTGTAATAACCCTGTAAATGATGAGTGCATAGCAGTTATGTCGTAGAGATACTGTAAGTGCAATAAAATTTTGAACTCAGTTTCAGAGAACTCGTATTTTTTTCTAGCCTAATGTATCTTTTTTCTGAAACCATTTATCCCAGAGCAGTGAAATTCTAACAGTCTAGTGTCTTAATACACGTGCAAGAAGTGACTTTTTTTTTAGCTCCCTCGTCTGTTATAAAGGAACCTATGACCTTACTTATTTAAAAAATTACAATTTTAATATATTAGCCGTAAGAAACGACAGCTTGTTAGCAAACGCCACTTTCAAACTCCTTCAGGTGCAGACAACGCAGTCTCACACGAATACACGACATCTTCGTGTCTTCATAGTGATCACTCAGCGTCTGAAGATGATCATCCCACTAACATACCCGACCCGGCCTGTTAACAACACAAATACTACTAATGCACACTGGTGACCGTTCTAGCTGTCACACAACCGAGTGAGGCGGCGCAGTGGTTAGCATACTGGATTCACATTCGGGAGGACGACAGTTTAAACCCGAGTCCGGTCATTCTGAGTTAGGTTTTCCATGATTTCCCAACATCGCTTGAGGCAAATGTTGGGATGGTTCCTTTGAAAGGGCACGGCCGATTTCCGTCCCCATCCTTCCCTGATCCGAGCTTCTGCTCCGTCTGTAATGACATCGTTGTCGACGGGACATTAAACTCTAATCTCCTCCTCCTCCTCCTCCTCCTCCTCCAGCTGTCACAGAGAACTGGAAATCTAATCATTTACATAACCGCCGATTTTGTGTATGTATAAGAAGTTACACTAACATCAGATCGTATCTCTCGGGTGCTTCACGTACACTAAAAGATCATTTAAAACCAAGATATTTAATTATTTGTATTCCTTCTAACAATATGTTATTCATACAAATTGTGGTCTTTGTCACAGACGGAAATATTTTCGTTTTGTCAGTAGATAAATCTATAGAGCGTATAGCTGGATCATTGTATAGCATATTCTGTAGTTGATGTTAAGGCTAAATCGTTTGCAAAAATCATTGCTAGTATTTTCGATCAATAGGGATATCACTATGTTTTGTTGGCCTGTTCTCTCATAAGAATACTCAGATATACATTGAAGCGCCATAGAAACTGGTATAGGCACAGATATTCAAATACAGAGATATGTAAACAGGCAGAGTACGGCTCTGTGGTCGTTATCGCCTATATAACACAAGTGTCTGGCGCGGTTGTTAGATCGGTCACTGCTGCTACAATGACAAGCCATCGAGATTTACGTGAGTTTGAATGCGATGTTGTAGTCAGCGCACGAGCGATGGGACACAGCATCTCTGAGGTAGCACTGAAGTGGGGAATTTCCAGTCCGACCATTTCACGAGTGTACCGTGAATATCAGGAATCCGGTAAAACATCAAATCTCCGGCATCGCTGCGGACGGAAAAATATCCTGCAAGTACGAGTCCAACAACAACTGAAGAGAGTCGTTCAGCGTGACGGAAGTGCAACCCTTCCGCAAATTGCTGTAGATTTCAATGTTGGGCCATAAACATGTGTCAGCGAGCGAACCTTTCAACGAAACATCATCTGTATGGGCTTTCGCAGCCGAAGGCCCACTCGTGTACCTTTCATGACTGCACGACACAAAGCCGTACGCCTCACCAGGGCCCGTCAACATGTTGCCTGGTCGTACGAGTCTCGTTTCAAATTGTATCGAGTGGATGGAAGTGTACAGGAATGTAGACAGCCTCATGAATTCATAGACCATGCATATCAGCAGGGGACTGTTCAAGCTGGTAGAGGCTCTGTAATCGTGTGGAGCGTATGCAGTTGAAGTGATATGGGACCACAGGTACAGCTAGATACGACTGTTACAGATGACACGTACTTAAGCATCCTGTCTGATCACTTGCATCCATTCATGTCCACTATGCATTCCGACGGAATTCTGGAAATTTTAGCATGACAGTGCGAGACGCCACTCGCCCAGATGTGCTACAGAGTGGCTCCAGGAACACTCTTCTGGGTTTAAACACTTCTGCTGGCCAGACATGAACATTATTGAGCATATCTGGGATGCCTCGCAACGTGCTGTTCAGAAGAGATCTCCACCCCCTCTTACTCTTACAGATTTATGGGCAGCCCTGCAGGATTCATGGTGTCAGTTCCCTCCAGCACTACTTCAGACATTAGTCGAGTCCATGCCACGTCGTGTTGCGGCACTTCTGCAGGCTCGCTGGGGCCTTACACACGATATTAGGCAGGTTTACCTGTTTCTTTGGCTCTTCAGTGTATATTGAAGAGGAGTGAACCTAGTCTGCATTTTGTTTACCTCCCGTATCAGTATTTTTTTACGTGGATTCAGTATATTTCTGATTGAAACAGACAGAATCAACCTATAACTCTGTCAGAATTTGTCGATATACCGACTACAAAATAAGAAACAAGAAGGACTTGAATAACTACAGGAAATAAGTTTAGTGAATAACGGCTACAAAAGTTTTCGTTGAGACACGTATTGACTTTGTGGACTATACGAAACCTATTGACAGAGTAATACTTACCAAACTGGTGACAATACTATAATACTACTGGAAGATCATATTACACAACCACACCATAATCGTAGGTCCAGTTGTTGCAATTTTCACAAACAGTAGAATAACCAGCACACTTAGGGAAACTCTGTATAACACCGCATGCTAGTGATATACGAAAATCAATAGAGTAATTCAGTGTGTCTTTTTTAATCGGTGTGGCCTGTATTCGAAATTAAATAAGCTGTTTAAACTTGCTGCGCTTTCTACAGATTACACCTGCTTTTTTATTGGAAACGGTTCTTTACTTTGCTAATTTTTCAACTGAAGAGTCATTTTACCTGCAGTAGTTGAGTGAAAGCTTCATTCAAACTTCTGAAAATGATTTTTTTTTTTGTGCTTTTGTGTTTTCGTGTTGTGAACACGATATGTTTTCACACTAATTTATTCTTTCCCAGAAGGGTACTGCATTTTTCTGACGTTTTTAGGAGCATTTATGTTCTTTTATTTTCTGTTGTTACAAACTTCAGCGCGTTAGATTCTGAAGTGTGATGTTCCACTTCTGAATCGTTAATGTTGCGCCCAGGGAGAGAGAAAGTTTGTTGGCACGAGAGCATCTGTGTGTGTGTGTGTGTGTGTGTGTGTGTGTGTGTGTGTGTGTGTGTGTGTGTGTCTGGCAGGAGAGAAAGGCTCGAAAAGGAAGAGTTTCTGGATATGTTCCTGCCTGAAATAATTCTGAACAATTTTAATCATCGATTCCGTACTAAATATCAATCTTGCGTGTGGGTTTATTTTTTTTCTTGTATTAGCTGTCTGTTTGCGACAACTTCTTTATACTATCATTTCTCGTTATCTGTTTATATTTGTTACTATTCTGGGAAGATATTTGTCGTTTTCTCAAGGAGAAGACTGTAATTCTATGAAAACATCGTCAGTTACAACCTTTTAATATTCATTTCCAGACAGTTAGTGGTTATGTTCCTTTCCCATTGTTATTTTTCTACGAATTGATACAATATCCCATTCCGCAGTTACGAAATTCGCGGCTTAAAAAGACTTTACTATTAAAAAATACTTATTTAAGGAAATAGCTATATTTTCTGTAGGTACTAGTGACCTTTGACACAATAGTACAGTGTTATCGTTGTATCCATAGAATATGGCTCAGGGTTTTTTCGAGAAAAAAATGTAATTAATAGTACAACGTGTATCTGTTACTAATAGTTAATCACATCAGATACGGAAAGCATTTGGATACTAACAGAAGGCGCTCTGATAATTTCAGTATCATTGGAAAATATACACTGAAGAACCAAAGAAACTGATATACCTGCCTAATATGCTCAATAATTATCATGTCTGGGAAGATTGGTGGGCAGCGGAAGTATTTAAACTCAGAAGAGCGTTCGTAGAGCCACTCTGTAACAATTTTGAATGTGCAGGGTATCGCGTTGTCCTGCTGGAATTGCACACGTCCTTCGGAATGCACAATGAACATGAATGGATGCAGGCGATCAGACAGGATGCTTACGTACGTGTCACCTGTCAGATTCGTATCTAGACGTATGACGGGTCCCATATCACTCCAACTGCACACGCCCCACACCATTACGGATCCTCCACCACCTCGAACAGTCCACTGCTGACATGTAGAGTCCATGGATTCACGAGGTTGTCTCCATACCCGTACACGTCTACCAGCTCGATACAATTTGAAACGAGACTCATCCAACCATGCAGCATGCTTACTTTTATCAACAGTCCAATGTCGGTGTCGACGGGCCCACGCGAGGTGTAAAGCTTTGTGTCGTGCAGTCATCAAGGCTACACGAATGGGCCTTCGGCTCCGAAAACCCATAACGTTGATGTTTCGTTCAATGGTTCGCACACTGACACTTGCTGATGGCGCAGCACTGAAATCTGCAGCAATTTGCGGGGATTGCACCTCTGCCACGTTGAACGATTCTCGTCAGTTGTCGTTGGTCCCGTACTTGCAGGATCTTTTTACAGTCGCAGAAATGACGGAGATTTGGTGTTTTACCGGATTCCTGATGCTCACGGTACACTCATGAAATGGTCCTATGGGACGATCTCCACTTCATCGCTACCTTGGAGATACTGTGTCCCATCGCTCGTGCGCCGACTGTAACACCACGTTCAGACTCAATTAAATCTTAATAACTTGCCATTGTAGCAGCGGTAATCGATCTAAACAACAGCGCCAGCCGGCCGCTGTGGCCGGACGGTTCTACGCGCTTCAGTCCGGAACTGCACGACTACTGCGGTTGCAGGTTCGAATCCTGCCTCGGTCATGGATGTGTGTGATGTCCTTAGGTTAGTTAGGTTTAAGTAGTTCCAAGTTCTAGGGGACTGATGACCTCAGCAGTTGAGTCCCATAGTGCTCAGAGCCATTTGAACCAACTGCGCCAGACACTTGTCGTCTTGTATAGGCGTTGCCGACTGCAGCGCCATATTCTGCCTGTTTACATATCTCTGCTTTTGAATACGCATGCCTATACCAGATTCTTTGTATATGGATGAGTGGCAGATTAGAAATGGAATATAGCCCCGTAGGTTATGTCGGTGACAGATCTGCTCGTAATTACGAAGACAGAAACTTTCAAAGTCTAAGGGGCTTTCAGAGTTCACGTTTGAGGGCGCGGCTGTAGCGTGTATACAATGTAGTGCGACTCCTATGCGGGTATATTAGCACCGACTTATAGGAAAGGGATTAGTGTGGCACTCGCATCTTTTCGACGTATGTGCGAAAATGAGGAAACGTGCACTTTGTCGACGTTATTACCAAATGTGTCTAAAGAAGACCGACGTGCTGTTATTCGTCTCTTGACTGCCGAAGGATACTAACAGAAGGCGTTGCCGAAGGACGAACGCCGGTAGACAGCCATCGCAGTAGGACAATTCACGTGGGAGACACGCGACCACATGTCCTACAATACTGATCTCACCCCATGCAACCATAACTCCTTCGGCCCCTTAAGAAAGGTCTTGTAGAGTGGATGATTCCTTTCGAACGAGGATGTGCATCAGGCAGTTACGAACTTCTTCACACAGTAGGACGTGGTGTTTTGCGAAACTGGTATCTTCAACCTGGTAAGTCGTTCTGATGACTTCCTCATTGTCGTATCGATTCTGGACTGTACAGTCTTAAATGGAAATCTTTGACGGCCCATTATAACAACGAAGCACTCAAGGAAATTACAGTTAAAAATGTTTCAGAGACCGTACAAAAATGGAGGGAGATGAAACTTTTAGTATCTACGCCTACAACAGTTTTCGATAGTGACCCTTACTGCAACTGGCGTAATCGCTCTGTCGTGTGACCTGCGCCGCTCGCATGGATATAACCCGGCCGGACACCCTGTATTCATTTGTTCCGTTCTGTAAGAAGTGCCCAGTTTATTTCCATACCGCTAAGCGTACAACGACCCTGCTTTCGTTATAGACTGTCTGGATTTTGCTATTGGGATGTTTTCAATGCTTAGATTATGATTCTTGGTCTAGAAGTCTTGGATGTTTGGTGCTCCACAGTTTATGAATATTTGTTAAAACTTTCAGCACTATGCCCGCAAGGTCATATGCTAGCGCTCAATTGGAAAAATGATGAGTACTGCCTCTCCAGTAAACATCAGGCAATCACCAAAGAGGTTTCTGTGTGTTCAAAATGATGTTTTACAAGAGCAACAATGTCAAACATTGTTATAGATTGACTGGCGACTCCATAGAGTGCTGTGTGCACAACGACCATTGGATTAATAAAATTAGAAGGAAGGTCAGCGTTGGCCGTAATTTGGATGATTTATTAACAGCAAAATAGATTTTCGACCACATAATGATCATCTTCAGTACTTTAGCGTACTAATTAAAGCTCGTAGGCACTGGTGTCAAGTTATTAGCAGGGACAGAAGCTATGAAACGATCACAATAACTGAAGCAGCTGTTTACATTCATTACATTACATGTAAACAGTCCATGAAGGGCCAAGTCAGATGCTCTTTGATTTTTTGCAAGGTCTTATAAGTTCCAAAGTGCCCATCCACCAATGAATCATGAAAATAACGTAAAACCGGGCGCACCAGAGCTACTGCAAAATAGATCTTGGATTGCTTAGCACGTCCCACCCTCTTACACAAAATGCCCTTTTTGATAACATACTCATCCGACAGTTCCCCAGCCAAGAGGCGTTCCTTAACGGGTGCCCAAGTAGGGTCCTGATCCTGATGCTGAGCAACATCATGAAATAGATGGGGAATCTCACCTAACACGCTACAACTAAAACTGCCTCCCTCTGTCTCCCGGGTGTTCTCACTAGGTGTAGATTCAGTGAACATATGGCTGAGGGCATCCACAAGGACATTTTCAGTGCCTTTCACGTGTTTAACTTCCAATTGAAATGCAGAAATGCGTACTGCGCATCTGGAAATACGGCCAGTTTTAGGTGACCTGGCTAACACCCAGCTCAACGCCTGATTCTCGGTTTCCAGCTGAAATACACGATGCTCAAGTTAGAAGCGGTATTTCTCCAGCGCGAACAAAACGGCCAACGCCTCGCACTCGTAGACCGAATATTTAAGTTCGGCACCAGTTAACCGTCGAGACGCGTAGGCTAATGGCTGCCTCTGACCCTCGAACTCCTGGAGGAGGACAGTCGATATACCGGCATTAGATGCGTCAATTTGGACAATAAACTTTTTATTAAAGTCCGGCACTCCGAGAACGGAAGGGTTGGCTATAGCTGCCTTAATGTGCTCAAATGCGGCCTCTTGGGCAGGTCCCCATTGAAAACGCACTCTTTTCCTGCGCAGTTCGTTTAAGGGGGCCGCCAACTGAGCATAACTAGGGACAAAACGCCTAAAATAGTCGGGCATGCCTATGAACCTAGCAATTCCACATTTATCAGTGGGCAGAGGCACAGCTCGTAATGCTTTAGTTTGCTCTTGGTCGATGTAGATACTCTGACACTAGGTGACCCAAGAAGGGCACATATTGCCTCGCTAACGTCAATTTACTGGGTTTAAAACCTGGCTCCATGCAATCTCAAAAAACCTTAATTGATATGCTCCAAATGGCCCTGAAACGAACAGCTATAAATAACCAAGTCGTCCAAATAATGATACACACACACTAATTTCAAGTCCCCAAGGATATTATCCAGCAAACGAGTAAGAACTGCTGCACCAGTAGCCAAACCAAAGGGAACCCTGTTAAACTCAAACAGATTCTAATCAGTACAAAATGCAGTAACATGTTTACATTCTTCGGCTGATGGAATCTGATTATAGGCTTGGTCCAAATCAAGAACAGTAAACTAATTAGCACCGGCAAACCAAGTAAAGGAGTTATGAAGATCAGGTAGAGGGACAGACTTGAGGACAAGCTTAGGGTTTAGGCGCCGGTAGTCAACACCAGGCCTGAAATCCCGCCCCTGATTCTTAGGGACAAGGAATATGGGAGAAGCATAGGCAGATGTCGAAGGCCTAACAACCCCTTGCTCAAGCATTTTGGATATTTTAGCTCTCAGTATCTTGACCTTGGGGAGGGGGGAGGGGGGGGGGTGAGAGGCGATATGGGGACTGCCTAACAGGAATGTCGTCGGATAGATGGATATGGTAATTAAGGACATTAGTAACCCCCAACCTATCACAAAGAAGCTCCGGGAACCTCTGTAGCAAATTCTGTAACTGAGAGGCCTGATGTGGGGAGAGATGGACGAGATCGAACTCAACCGCCAGGATGCCGGTATCTCGATGCACAGAACGTATAGCACATTCGTTCAGCACATTCACAAAAACCAAACTGCTCCACAGGAGCGAACTTAATAGCCCAGAATAATCCAAGACTAATCCACTTTCATCGATCCCAAAATTAAATCAACTGACAAGTTCTTGACCAAGGCTAATGATAAAGGCTGGGAAAAATCCCATTCTCGAGAACAAATATAAGGCAAGGGTGGTGATGAGGAAGCGACAACAAAGGTACACCAAGGTTTAAAGGCTCGATCGCGAAGTCGCTGGCCAGCCTGGCGTTAATTTATTGGCTCTGGGCGCGCGAGGTTGAACGCAAGAGCGCACCAAACGAGCCGTGTTGCCGCATCTGAAGCAACGCCGGGGTTCCCTCGTAAGGACCTCAGCCGTTGTAGTCAATTCGAAATGTCCCTTGACAATACCACTGGCCTGACCCTCAACATCACGACATACATTGTCCGCAATTGGCAATGCAGATATCGCTACAACAGCGGCACGGAGCTCTTCCCAGGTTGAAGGACGATCACGAAAAATAAAGTGCGACTTATCCGCCACCAGCATTCCTCTAACAAGGGAACCTCCCCATCGCACCCCCCTCAGATTTAATTATAAGTTGGCACAGTGGATAGGCCTTGAAAAACTGAACACAGATCAATCGAGAAAACAGGAAGAAGTTATGTGGAACTATGAAAAAAATTAGTAAAATATACAAACTGAGTAGTCCAGGCGAAGATATGCAACATCAAGGGCACTGGCAGGCAAGGAGTGCCGTGGTTAGCAAGAGCAGCCACGGAACGAGAGGTCCTAGGTTCAAGTCCCCCTCGACTGAAAAATTTAATTTTTTATTTTCAGTTTGTGTGACAAACTCTTATGCTTTCTTCACTTTTTTGGGAGTGATTATCACATCCACAAGAAAACCTAAATCGGGCAAGGTAGAAGAATCTTTTCACCCATTCGTCAAGTGCACAAGTTAGGTGGGTCGACAACATATTTCTGTCATGTGACGCACATACCGTCACCAGTGTCGTGTAGAATACATCAGACGTGTTTTCCCGTGGAGGAATCGGTTGACCTATGACCTTGCGATCAAATGTTTTCGGTTCCCATTGGTGAGGCACGTCATTTCGTCTACTAAACGCACGGTTTTGCGGTGTGGTCGCAAAACACAGACACTAAACTTATTGCAGTGAACAGAGACGTCAATGAACGAACGGACAGATCATAACTTTGCGAAAATAAAGAAAGTAAAATTTTCAGTCGAGGGAAGACTTGAAACAAGGACGCCTCGTTCCACAGCTACTAACGCTATCCACGAGATCACGGCGCTCCTGAGTTCACAATCTCCTTGATGTTGCCTATGTTGCACATGGACTACTCAGTTTGTATATTTTGCTTATTTTTTTCATAGTTCCACACAACTTCTTCCTGTTTACTCGATTGATCTGTGTTCAGTTTTTCAAGGCCTATCCACTGTGCCAACTTATAACTAAATCTGAGTGGGGGTGCGATGGGGAGGTTCCCTTGTAAGAACAATGGACACCGATTCTCGTTCTGGCAAACCGATCAACAAGGCCAAGCAGGCCGTCTGAACTCTGTCGTTATACTGATGGAACTGCCTTTATCCTGCTGCATCTTCCAAATGTAACGACACTCAAGCTGTTTCCGAGCTCAGGTGGTCAGTCTCTCCCTAATGAAGAGCTCCCTCAATTGCTGTAAGGAGAAACCTTCTGCCATGGCTCGGAACAGAAGGTTTCACAATTCGCCTCTCGCTAATGGATACAACATTGACAAAACTACTTGGTGTGGAACACGAAAGGCAGCAGCATGTTGTTCAAGACAAAGCAACAACTACAGTAAGTTTTCGGCCTGCTCAAGTCGATCTACAACTAATTCATAAATATCTCGAAAGAAATACGCTAGAGGATTAGGCAATTTGGAAAAAGCTGCGTCTAACTTCACAGAGGATACAATAACACAACCCCCGGGCTGGCTCTCGATTCTTCTTTGATATAGCCAGTCCCGCTCTTCAGACCTCCTGCCATCCAATTCTAGACATGTAAGCTTAAATTGCAGTGCATTAACCAAAGACCCCAATTATACAGTTAATGTTTTATGATGAGCTTCCAAACCTAACATACCCAAACCCGCTAACCGATTGTTTAAATGCACTAACTTTGCCGGTACCATTTCCAGTAGACTGTCACTAGGTTCAGTGCCTTCCAAAACACCAATGGTGTCCTCAAGGCCCCTAACCTCCTTAAACAAATATTCCAAGGCTGCTTCTGTCTCACCCACCACCGCCGGCGTGACGTCAACCAGGTGGAGAACGGTAGCACGCAAGCAGGCCACGAAGTCTGAAACACTGCCCTCAATAGGCTGGCGCCTTATTGGCAACTCAGAAACAAGGTGGTCCTTCCTCAACAGACCGATCCCCGTATCTTTAAATACTTCACGTAACGTTCGTCTGAAGGCCATATACTGAACATAGAACAACTCAAGGCTTAAGTCCTGAATGACAAATTAAGATAGAGAGGAAAAATTTGAAATTTCAAATGATTTTTTTCTTTGACTGGTGAAGGCCATATTTTAAAATACTTCACATAAAGTTCGTCTGAAGACCATATACTGAACCTAGAACAACTCAAGGCTTAAGGCCTGGATAATAAATTAAGATAGAGAGAAAATTTTCAAATGATGACTTTTTCAACTTCAGACAACTGAAGGTCGTATTTTAAAATATTTCACATGGGTTCGGCTGAAGTCCACATACTGAACATGAAAACAAACTAAAGTAATACACAGCTGAAGGCCTCACGCAGTACTTGAGACGAAAGAAAATCACAATCCCAAGCAACAGAACAGTGGTGCTCACAAGGGAACCGCCCCATCGCACCCCCCTCAGATTTAGTTATAAGTTGGCACAGTGGATAGGCCTTGATAAACTGAACACAGATCAATTGAGAAAACAGGAAGAAGTTGTGTGGAACTGTGAAAAAATAAGCAAAATATACAAACTGAGTAGTCCATGGGTGACATAGGCAACATCATGCACAATGTGAGCGCAAGAGCGCCGTGGTCCCGTGGTAGCGTGAGCAGCTGCTGAACGAGAGGTCCTTGGTTCAAGTCTTCCCTGGAGTGAAGATTTTACTTTATTTATTTTTGCATAGTGATTATCTGTCCGTTCGCTCATTGACGTCTCTGTTCACTGTAATAAGTTTAGTGTCTGTGTTTTGCGACCGCATCGCAAAACCGTGCGATTAGTAGACGAAAGGACGTGCCTTTCCAATGGGAACCGAAAACATTTGATCGCAAGGTCATAGGTCAACCTATTCTTCCACAGGAAAACACATCTGATATATTCTATACGACACTGGTGACGGCATGTGCACCACATGACAGGAATATGTTGTCGACCCACCTAACTTGTACACTTGGCGATTCTTCTGCCTTGCCCGATTTAGGTTTTCTTGTGGATGTGATAATCACTCCCAAAAAAGTGATGAAAACATAAGAGTTTGTCACATAAACTGAAAATAAAACATAAAAATATTCACTCCATGGAAGATTTGAACCAAGGACCTTTCGTTCCGCAGCTGCCCACGTTACCACGAGACCATGGCGCTCCTGCGATCCTACTGTCCTTAATGTTCTATATGTTACCATGGACTACTCAGTTTGTATATTTTGCTTATTTTTTCACAGTTCCACACAACTTCTTCCTGTTTTCTCAATTGATCTGTGTTCAATATTTCAAGGCCTATCCACTGTGCCAACTTATAACTAAATCTGAGGGGGGTGCGATGGGGAGGTTCCCTTGTCAGAAGTGTTCCAAGGGTCGGTCTGGGGAGGAAACTCTAACAGCAGGTTAGGTGAGACACGCAGCCAAGCATAACACTAAATAATCGGGTGGCAGCACGACCTACGGACGGCTGAAAAACCAGCCAACAACCTAATCAATTCCTTTCCACACAACCAGAGGCACGACAACCGAAAATATCAGTGAGGACGAAGCAGCTCTACGTCTTGATAATTGTCATCTAAACACAGCCAAGGCACAATAACCACTCAAAGACTAAAAATGGAGAACAATATGATGCTGTCGAAGTACATGCCGTGCCAGACAGCATCAACCCGGGGAGGAAAACACACTGCCGGAAAACTACGCTAACGACCACGGCGGGTAACCGGAACGTTAACGGCCACAAGGCAGAAGATTCCGCTGGTGCACTTCACTAATAAGTTACAGTCATTTGAATAGTTAAACACCATACAGGAAGGAGGCTACAAAATTTTTCGATTCCAGTACACCATACGTTGCTGCTTGCAGGAACGGCCCAGAAAACAACAAGCGGCAATGAACGAAGAGGTGTCATAGCAGTTGAGGTTTCGTAACAGGTTAACTGATTGCTCAACTCCAGTATCCAGGTTCAGTGGGCGACCTACTTTGCAGCTCTTGCAGCTAGTGCCTCAGAACTCCGACCACACGTGCAAACTGCCAGCAGCTCCGTCCTGACTACACTCCATGGAGACTTCCCCGCTGCTCTGGTGCAACCGACTGACCTCTCACACACACCACCACATGGAAAATACAGCGGTCATACTAAAGATTGTACAGCAGTACTAGTATCGATAAACGCTGCTCCTGCCACTGACGGAGGCAAATGAGCAACTCATTCATGTAGTAACTGAGGGAGCAATAAGGCGCCACTAGATGGTGAGAAATTGCCAAAAGATAAAACGGCATCAGCGCGAGCTGGCCACGGCTCAATAGATTTTCAGGAAAAAAAAAAGTAATGCTTGTCCAGTACTCATGAAAAATTGACGATTGAGCTATGTGATGTAAAATACTGTAATAGTGGCTGGGGTATTCATGAGAAATGTGTTGAGTGGTACCTACAAGCACTAAATACTTGGACTATCCGACAGTGAAGGATCACTTAATTGAGGTATCCGTAGATTATCTTATTACGTAAGGAAGGAGGTTTGGTATCGGGATTGGGCGTGGTTAATGACTTGTTGACGTTTGTCGAAGGTGTGGATACATTAAATAAGGAACGTGCGGGTTATATACTACGTATGGGAAAAACCGACCGGTTAAAAGACACGGGGATTTTAGTTGTGAGTAGTTTTCGGTATTTGTTCGATTTCGGTTATAAAATGTATTTTTTTTCTATTTTTTCCTAATAACCGAGTAAACCACCGAAATATCGATTAGCAAGAGCAGCAGTGTTTTTTTTGTTTTCAAGCAATCCTTTTTCCAAAAAAAAAGGATAATTTTTATTCTTAAACATTCAATTAATTTGAAGTACTGTGTTATTGCATAAAACGTGAAAAGAGATTAATGAAATTTTAATAACAATACAGTAGTAAATTAAAAATTGAACAATTCATTCATAGTATACATCAAAAATAGAAAATAACTGATCTACTCCCTGTGTCTGCAGAATATGTCTTTATCTATGAAATCTTCTCGGGTTATCAGCAGAAAGGGGTCGTCGTCTTGTCGAAAGATTTCTTTGGATTCCGTATCCATCATCTTGGTCTGAAGTTGATGGATACGAAAACCATTGAAACGTTGCGACAAGAGGACGACGCCGCTCTGCTGATAACCCGAGTACATTCATAGGTGAAATACGCCGAGAAAGCCTGCAATCGCAATGCCTTTATCTGCATGTAGCGCTTGAAAACGGACAAAATAACACGAAAAACAGAGTTCTGCAATCTCAATTTTCAGCCTTTAGCATTGACTATTCGTAATGCCCAAATAGAGAATGATCGTGAATTAAAACATTTTGAAATTGAGAGAGTCTGAATTTTTCAATCTTTGCTCGATTTCTACGTTTATTAAATGAAATGATATAAAATTGGTTAGTTTAGAAACTGGTTGTCTGAGCGGTTTCAACGGACACGATAAACTGAAAAAACTGAAAACCGGTTATTTCAGTGATAACCGTCAACACAAGGTGACAATCGTCAATCAGAATGAAGGGAATCATTATGCATTTCGATCCCGAAGGAGAAATTAAAGAAAATATTGTAAAATAAGGAAACTTGAAAATGATAGGCGAGAACATAATTTTAAAGCTTGTGCTCCTACTTTTAAACCCAACGACATGGTGCTAGTAAAAGTTTTACATCCCAGTTCAGAACTGAAGAAACAGACGAGTAAGCTTTTCTATCGTTACCAAGACCCATATGAAATTCTAGGTATTCAGCATCCGAAGGCTGTTTTTCTAATAGACCCTTCGAGTAACAAAAAATTGTCTATATAACATTGATAGGTTCAAAAGAAATGTGTCCTAGAAAACAAGCCTCAGATAAATTCACATCCTGTGTGAATTAAGCGGTTTGTCGCCCACTAAGAATCGTGAGGTATGCTACATTTTTTCGAATTTAAATTTCCGTATAGCAGTCTCTTACACTTTCCCCGTCACTTTTTAAACTGAAATTACATTTAACAATCCTATACCTATAGATTACGAGCGATAGTACTCCGGGTTTAATGAGAACGCGATTAAGAAACATACAGGGCTATTACAAATGATTGAAGCGATTTCATAAATTCACTGTAGCTCCATTCATTGACATATTGTCACGACACACTACAGATACGTAGAAAAACTCATGAAGTTTTGTTCGGCTGAAGCCGCACTTCAGGTTTCTGCCGCCAGAGCGCTCGAGAGCGCAGTGAGACAAAATGGCGACAGGAGCCGAGAAAGCGTATGTCGTGCTTGAAATGCACTCACATCAGTCAGTCATAACAGTGCAACGACACTTCAGGACGAAGTTCAACAAAGATCCACCAACTTCTAACTCCATTCGGCGATGGTATGCGCAATTTAAAGCTTCCGGATGCCTCTGTAAGGGGAAATCAACGGGTCGGCCTGCAGTGAGCGAAGAAACGGTTGAACGCGTGCGGGCAAGTTTCACGCGTAGCCCGCGGAAGTCGACGAATAAAGCAAGCAGGGAGCTAAACGTACCACAGCCGACGGTTTGGAAAATCTTACGGAAAAGGCTAAAGGAGAAGCCTTACCGTTTACAACTGCTACAAGCCCTGACACCCGATGACAAAGTCAAACGCTTTGAATTTTCGGCGCGGTTGCAACAGCTCATGGAAGAGGATGCGTTCAGTGTGAAACTTGTTTTCAGTGATGAAGCAACATTTTTTCTTAATGGTGAAGTGAACAGACACAATGTGCGAATCTGGGCGGTAGAGAATCCTCACGCATTCGTGCAGCAAATTCGCAATTCACCAAAAGTTAACGTGTTTTGTGCAATCTCACGGTTTAAAGTTTACGGCCCCTTTTCTTCTGCGAAAAAAACGTTACAGGACACGTGTATCTGGACATGCCGGAAAATTGGCCCATGCCACAACTGGAGACCGACAGCGCCGACTTCATCTTTCAACAGGATGGTGCTCCACCGCACTTCCATCATGATGTTCGGCATTTCTTAAACAGGAGATTGGAAAACCGATGGATCGGTCGTGGTGGAGATCATGATCAGCAATTCATGTCATGGCCTCCACGCTCTCCCGACTTAACCCCATGCGATTTCTTTCTGTGGAGTTATGTGAAAGATTCAGTGTTTAAACCACCTCTACCAAGAAACGTGCCAGAACTGCGAGCTCGCATCAACGATGCTTTCAAACTCATTGATGGGGACATGCTGCGCCGAGTGTGGGAGGAACTTGATTATCGGCTTGATGTCTGCCGAATCACTAAAGGGGCACATATCGAACATTTGTGAATGCCTAAAAAAACTTTTTGAGTTTTTGTATGTGTGTGCAAAGCATTGTGAAAATATCTCAAATAATAAAGTTATTGTAGAGCTGTGAAATCGCTTCAATCATTTGTAATAACCCTGTACATTACCAAGCTTACCAGATGTAGAAGTTTGAGACCGGAATTTGTTTGCAATAATTACATATCTGTTTTTTGAAACTGATAAGCAGTATTTTATTCAAAATAATCTCCATTGCTATTTACACATTTCTCCCACCTCTTCGGCAGGCTACGAATGCCACGCCCAAAAAAACATTTCTTCTTTAGAAGCGAACCAGTCGGCGAGCCATTTTCGTACATTTTCATACGAATTGGAGCGTTGTTCAGCGAAAGCGTGTCCCAGTGATGCAAACAGATGAAAATCGGATGATAATCGGAAGGAGCCAAGTCTGGAGAATAAGCAGCATGCCCTAGTATTTCCCAACTGAACGCCTTGATCGTTTACCTGATCCGTTTTCGTGTGTCTGATGGGGCGTTATCATGGAGCAATATGACTTTGTGTTGCCTTATTCCATATTCCGGTTGTTTTCACGTAATGCTAGATTATATCGATCATTTGCTGTTGGTGGCGATCAGTGTCAACGGTCTCACCAGATTTTAGCAGCTCGTAATAGATCACACCTCTCTGATTCCACCAAACACAGAGCATTCTCATTTTTCCAAAGCGATTTGGTCTTGCAGTGGATGTCGATGGCTTGCCTGGATTCACCCATGATTTACGACGCATAGCATTCTCAAAATATATCTATTTTTCATCAGCTGTCACTATTCGATGGAGAAAAGACTTTCCTTTGTGTCTGGCGAGCAGCATTTCACAAGTGGTCTTCCAATTTGCATGTTGTCTTTTATTCAGTTCATACGGAATCCATTTTACAACTTTTTGCACCTTTCCCATTGCTTTCAACCGAAGAGAAACGGGTTTCTGCGTCATATTCAATTGTTCCGACAGTTCGTGTTGAGCTTGGGTATCATCTTCATCCAATAACGCCTGAAATTCGTTATCTCCGAACTTTTTCAGTGGTTTCCCGCACTCGTCGTTTCTCACGTCAAAATCACTTTCGAATTTTTTGAACCGTTCGACACTGTATTTTCCCAATAGCATGTTCGCCGGAAACTTCGACGAGCATTCGATCCGATTCTGCAGCGGCTTTTCTTCAAATGATAACAGAAGAGCAATGGTGTCCCCAAATCGTTGTTCGTAAGCACAAAACTCGACATGTTTAGGGGTTTGGAACAGATACCTATGCATGGAACTGTGTGTTGACATTCGTCGTTAGCCGTTACAGGAAGCAGTTGGCGCTGTAGATGCGGTCTCACGGGGCCCTACAAGGCTCTCTACCCTACACTAGAGAGCCTGTATAGGGAGAGAGTGGCCATTTTTTTGCCAAACTGCGGGCGGGACCTTTGAATGGCCAGTAGTGTAGTGGGGTACACATTAACCGAATCAAAAGCACAGGACAATATGGCGAAATCATTCGTTAAATGCCTTTGTTTATAAGAATAATGTGTTATAATAATTTTCACACAGCCAATTTACAGGTCTCTTTTCAAATTTAACTATGTATATGCAAGTTGTTTTATATGTAGTAAAAAGCGAAAACGACTTACTTCGCGTAGATAAGAGTACTTGGTTGGTTTCCACAAGGCTTCTGTTTGATTTATGTCAGCCCTGTTGGCTGCGACTGCCCACTGCTTTCGTCTTTCTTCATCGCGTGGAAATGCTAACATGCGAAATCCACCTTCGCCTCTATTGGAACAACCAAATGCAGCACAACCTGGCATCGTTTACGAACGTCTGCAGAACGATTTACAGATGTCAAAAACAATACTGTACAATTACTAGCGTGTTTACTTCAAACATGTAGGCCTACCGACTTCATCACAAAACGCTTCATTATTTCAACTCGTATTTAATATCGCAAACGCTATTTACGTACTACAAACGATATACAGCTAAATCGAATATGCATGCACAACGCATGACAAGTCTCTCAATAATTCAAATACCTTCTAATCGTTTCCAAAAGTCCTCTGAACTTCAATTCAACTCAAAAGCACGGCGAACATAGGAAGCGCGAGAGACGTTTGCCGCCATTTTTCTACCAAAGCTAATCAACCATTCACGAGCAACTTCACCTATGGCCACTCTCTCTGTACACAGGCTCTCCACCCTACACTGACGGTTAGCACCGTCTATAGGGAAATTCCGGTTTCATACTTCTACACCTGGTAAGAGCCTATGTAGGTTTTATATTGTAAAGTAACTAATTAATACACAGTAGTTGAGGGTAAATGATGAGACAGGCTTACATTCATATCTGGGTTTATTATGGCAGACGCAATGAAAATACGTTACGAAACAATGCTTATATACTACTAAAACATTTCTCTCGCAGGTGTATAATAACATTGCGTGTACAAATAAAATTCTTATTCATTACAGCGTCATTTCTGAGGGTTGCCGCTGCTTTCAGTAATAGACTACCACCGATAGGCCAATGCCCACGGCGAAGCGTCCAGACACTCCGCATGAGGCAATCCGGCCCCCAGCCTGGGTGGGATCGTCAACGAATATATTTGTGAGCTACTGCGCAAGCCCCTGATCCAATTCACCAGGATATCCTAAGGGCTCCCGCCGCCCGACAGGATATTGAATCCGAGGATCACCAAGAGACCCTGAGGGCTCTCCGGAACAGATCACCGCTCGCAGCCCCCCGCCTCACGTCCACGACGGAAGTGCTCCGAATCCTCCGGAGCTTATTCGGCCCTCGTCCTGGGTGGGATCGTCAACGAACATCCGCGTCGGCGACCGCTCAAGCCCCCGGTCCGATTCACCAGGTTATTGAACCGCTGTCTTCGGTGTGGCCTTTTCCCTCCGCAGTGGAAACAGGCAAAGCCTATTGCAATCCCAAAGCCTTCTAAAGACCCTACGGCCCCTACCAAAAAAAGCCCATCAGCCTTTTGAACACCATGGCGAAGGTCCTGGAGTCTCTCATACTCCACCGCATTTCCCAGCATCTGGCAGCAGCCGGGACGACAGTTTGTGTTTACCTCACACCTGTCCGCTGCACTACAAGTTCTCCGGATCACGGAGGACTTCAGCAAGGGTTTTAATTCCAGCATGTCGACGGCAGCGGTCTTCTTGGGAGTGCAGAATGCTTACGACAAGATTTGGCAGGACAACCTGGTGTATAAGATGCTGACGCAAACGCACATCCCTGACATCGAAGTTAAAATTGTAGCAGATTTCCTTCACCAGAGGACTTTCCTCGTTGCTCAGCGGGGAAAGCGCTCCAGTGTACGCCACATGTCGATGGGTACCCCTCAGCGCTCCGTGCTGTCCCCTCTTCTTTTTAATGTCTGTGTCAATCACATGCCCATCATCCGTCAGTGCCATTTGGCGCAATACGCCGATGACACGGTACTTTATACGACTCGCCGCAATCCTGATCAACTCATTGCCCGCCTCCAAAGGCAAGTGGACGCAATGGTCACCTGGTGTCACTCCAGTAAGATGGCCCTCAATGCCGCCAAAACTACGGCATTGTATTTCACTAAACGGCGCCCTATATTCTGCCACAACATCTCAATCGTGGGTGTCCGGGTCCTGTGGTCTCAAGCTGCCAAGTATTTCGGGGTCTGGTTGGATAAGAAACTTTTCTTCCACCGCCACGCATAATAAGCCATAAAGGGCTAAAGTTGACAAAGGCCTTGTACCAACTTTTCTGCAGACGAGAGCTGACTTTAGATACGAAGCTCCGGCTGTGTCACTCCGTTGTCCTACCCGCACTAACATATGGTTCCTCTGCGTGGGCCACGATTAGTAAGTCCGGGATACTGACGCTTCAACGCCTACAGAATAAAGTTCTCAAGTGGAGTCTTCACGCCCATCCGCTCACCAGGATTGTGACTCTGCACGAGGAGACAAATATGGCCCTTCTGAAGACGACCATTCGCCGTAAGGCTCGCCAACTATACAGTAAAGTGGACGCCCTCTGTGAGACGGTCGCTAGACCACAAACCATCGGCACCACAGACCAACGGCACTGGCACCGACACCCCGTTCCGCTCACCATCCTTAAGGACTCGGATTGGGGCTATGACTGACAATAGGCCCAATACGACCACGTTTTCCTGTCCATTTCGTACAGTCACTAGCAGTGGGCTGTTCTCGTCCAGCTACTTTTTTCCTTCACCATAGACTTGGCGCATTACTGCACCCCTCCTCTGTATTTCCACCGTCGGAGGGTGGCACGGAACTTGAAGTACCACCGCCACACCTACAAAGTGCTATGTCGGCTGTTAATCATCCGTTGCTTTGAGTCTCCTCTCACTTGCCCACCGAGACAGTTGTACCGGATATGAATCGGTGATGCTGTGTAATAGTACACTGCCACAAATATATATGCATTCAGATGAGTAACAGTTATCCATATATATATATATATATATATATATATATATATATATATGTGTGTGTGTGTGTGTGTGTGTGTGTGTGTGTGTGTGTGTGTGTGTGTGTGCATTGAGATGGGTAACAGTTATATATGCACACATATTTGTGACAGTGTACTATTACACAGCATCACCGATTCATTCTGGTCCAACTGTCTCGGTGGGCAAGTGAGAGGAGACTCAAAGCAACGGCTGAGTAACAGCCCAGCATAGCACTTTGTAGGTGTGGTGGTGATATATATATATAATCAGATGAGTTATCCATCCCTTAGAAAAAAAGCCGATATGAGAAACCGACAGTTAGTAGGAAGTTACCGATAACAGATGTGTAAACCTAGATACAGATATCAGGTGAGTCAACAGTTAAAGAGGGCAATATTTAATCGGAAGTTACCGATAATAGGCATGTAAAGCTCGATATAGATACCTGGTAAGTAGCTTCCTTTAGATGGCAGCTGTCTGTTGTCAGGGCCACGCTTGACGGGGAAAAGAAAGGAAGTATTCTGTTATGTAAAAATCATGTATATGATATCTTAACTTCCAGATGTGATTGCTCAGATATGCATACGAGCGCATTCAGCGTTTCAACAGCACACGGTTGGTAGGTAATGAGTAATTAAGTACCAACAAGTACAAGGAATACAGCACAAAAGGAAACTCGGAAGCCAGGTATGAACCCGAAATACAGTACCTCATCCTGCTTAATATTACCTACAACTCTATCTTCGAGATAACATACTCCTACTGTGTTTCGGGTTCATACCAGCCTTGCGAGTTTCCTTCTGTGCTGTAATCTTTGTACTTGTCAGTACTTAATTACTCATTACCTACCCGTGTGCTGTTGAAACGCTGAACGCACTCCTATACATCTCTGAGCAATCATATCTGGAAGTTAAGATATCATACACATGATTTTTACATAAGGGAATACTTCCTTTCTTATATACAGGGTGATTCAAAAAGAATACCACAACTTTAAAAATGTGTATTTAATGAAAGAAACATAATATAACCTTCTGTTATACATCATTACAAAGAGTATTTAAAAGGGTTTTTTTTCACTCAAAAACAAGTTTAGAGATGTTCAATATGGCCCCCTCCAGACACTCGAGCAATATCAACCCGATACTCCAACTCGTTCCACACTCTCTGTAGCATATCAGGCGTAACAGTTTGGATAGCTGCTGTTATTTCTCGTTTCAAATCATCAATAGTGGCTGGGAGAGGTGGCCGAAACACCATATCCTTAACATACCCCCATAAGAAAAACTCGCAGGGGGTAAGATCAGGGCTTCTTGGAGGCCAGTGATGAAGTGCTCTGTCACGGGCTGCCTGGCGGCCGATCCATCGCCTCGGGTAGTTGACGTTCAGGTAGTTACGGACAGATAGGTGCCAATGTGGTGCCGCTCCATCCTGCTGAAATATGAATTGTTGTGCTTCTTGTTCGAGCTGAGGGAACAGCCAATTCTCTAACATCTCCAGATACTGTAGTCCACTTACAGTAGCACCTTCGAAGAAAAAGGGACCAAAAACTTTATTGGCTGAAATGGCACAGAAAACGTTCACCTTAGGCGAGTCACGTTCATACTGAGTTGTTTCCCGCGGATTCTCAGTGCCCCATATACAGACATTGTGACGGTTGACTTTCCCGTTAGTGTGGAAAGTTTCTTGATCACTAAACACAATCTTTGAAACGGAAGATTCATCTGTTTCCATTTGAGCAAGGATAAAATCACAGAAATCGATTCGTTTAATCTTATCAGCTGCAGACAGTGCTTGAACCAATTTCAGACGATAAGGTTTCATAACTAACCTTTTTCGTAGGACTCTCCACACAGTTGATTGTGGAATTTGCAGCTCTCTGCTAGCTCTGCGAGTCGATTTTCCTGGGCTGCGAACAAATGCTTGTTGGATGCGTGCTACATTTTCATCACTCGTTCTCGGCCGTCCAGAACTTTTCCCTTTGCACAAACACCCATTCTCTGTAAACAGTTTATACCAACGTTTAATACGCCACCTATCAGGAGGTTTAACACCATACTTCGTTCGAAATGCACGCTGAACAACTGTCGTCGATTCACTTCTGCCGTACTCAATAACACAAAAAGCTTTCTGTTGAGCGGTCGCCATCTTAGCATAAACTGACGCTGACGCCTAGTCAACAGCGCCTCAAGCGAACAAATGTACAACCAAATGAAACTTTATAGCTCCCTTAATTCGCCGACAGATAGTGCTTAGCTCTGCCTTTTGTCGTTGCAGAGTTTTAAATTCCTAAAGTTGTGGTATTCTTTTTGAATCACCCTGTATATGGTGTGTTGAATAGGATAAGAGAACCAGTTGAAAGAGGATAACTTATGTCCAAAGGAAAGAATGGGGAGGATATGCTAGGGTCGCCCAGAAAGTAATGCAGCCGAAAACAACGCTACGAATGCGAAACGATAGGTATGTACTATCTGAAGTCTCCTGAGTGAGCGCGCCAAGCTTCCGTTAGTTCCGACAGAGAGCGTAGCTGCAGGACAGTTTCAAAATGGCGTTTGTATGTCATGTACGTCACAAGCAACGTGCGGTCATTGAATGTCTCACTGCACAGAAAGAAGCTGTGGGGAATATCCACAAACGCTTGTGTCAAGTCGATGGAGCATCTGCTGTCGGCAGAAGTACAGTTAGTCGATGGGAAGGGAGGGTCCGGTCATCAGAAGACGGTTCGGCTGAGCCCCACGATTTGCAGTGGTCGGGGAGACCATCCACGGCTGTGACACCTGACATGTTGCAGTGAGCCGATGTCATTCGCGAGGACAGACGCATTACGACTCGGCAGTCGGCGCTGCGTGAGGAGGTGATCCACACAGTGAAGCACTGGCTCCGCCAACAGGACAAGGATTGGTATCGACAGGGAACATGGGTGCTTGTTCCGCGCTGGAGGATGGACATAGAACGGGATGGAGATTACGTGGAAAAATTGGGTGTGTAGACAAAACACCATTATTTCGTGTTGTAATTCTCATTACATTCAATAAAGAATTGTTGAAGAAAACAAATGCGCTGCATTACTTTCTGGGCAACCCTCATATTTCTGGTAATCTCTCCTAAGAGAGAATTTGCTGTAGAATTTCAGAACATGTTTCTTGCTCGCGTATCATGTCATTTCTGGAAACCCAGAATCTACTCTGTAGGAATCAACATGGATTCCGGAAACAGCGATCGTGTGAGACCCAACTCGCTTTATTTGTTCATGGGACCCAGAAAATATTAGATACAGGCTCCCAGGTAGATTCTATTTTCCTCGACTTCCGGAAGGCGTTCGATACAGTTCCGCACTGTCGCCCGATAAACAAAGTAAGAGCCTACGGAATATCAGACCAGCTGTGTGGCTGGATTGAAGAGATTTTAGCAAACAGAACACAGCATGTTGTTATCAATGGAGAGACGTCTACAGACGTTAAAGTAACCTCTGGCGTGCCACAGGGGAGTGTTATGGGACCATTGCTTTTCACAATATATATAAATGACCTAGTAGATAGTGTCGGAAGTTCCATTCGGTATTTCGCGGATGATGCTGTAGTATAAAGAGAAGTTGCAGCATTAGAAAATTGCAGCGAAATGCAGGAAGATTTTCAGCGGATAGGCACTTGGTGCAGGGACTGGCAACCGACCCTTAACATAGGCAAATGTAATGTATTGAGAATACATAGAAAGAAGGGTCCTTTACTGTATGATTATATGATAGCGGAACAGACACTGGTAGCAGTTACTTCTGTAAAATATCTGGGAGTATGCGTACGGAACGATTTGAAGTGGAATGATCATATAAAATTAATTATTGGTAAGGCGCGTGCCAGGTTGAGATTCATTTGGAGAGTCCTTAGAAAATGTAGTCCATCAACAAAGGAGTTGGCTTACAAAACACTCGTTCGACCAATACTTGAGTATTGCTCATCAGTGTGGGATCCGTACCAGGTCGGGTTGACAGAGGAGATAGAGAAGATCCAAAGAAGAGCGGCGCGTTTCATCACAGGGTTATTTGGTAAGCGTGATAGCGTTACGGAGATGTTTAGCAAACTTAAGTTGCAGACTCTGCAAGAGAGGCGCTCTGCATCGCGGTGTAACTTGCTGTCCAGGTTTCGAGAGGGTGCGTTTCTGGATGAGGTATCGATTATATTGCTTCCCTCTACTTATACCTCCCCAGGAGATCGCGAATGTATAATTAGAGAGAGCGCGCACGGAGGCTTTCCGGCAGTCGTTCTTCCCGCGAACCATACGCAACTTGAACAGGAAGGGGAGGTAATGACAGTGGCACGTAAAGTGCCCTCCACCACACACCGTTGGGTGGTTTCCAGAGTATAAAAGTAGATGTAGATGAGTCATCAGGCGCATTTTCTCTGGTGTTCCCGCAGACATCTGCAATTTCGTTTTTGCAATGTGTAGCTGTAGTCAGCCCAAACGAATACAGCTCGTCATGACTTTTGCATTACGCCCAGTGTCGGCGGAAAACTTCGGTCTGTTTCCCGTTACAAAGAAAATGAATTTTAGAGCGGAACTTGCTCATTCGATATAGCGGTCCCATGTTAGTCTAGTGCGATATTCGTTTTATCGATATGAGTCAACAGTGACAGTTAAAATCGAGGAATAACCAGTCTGCAGCAGTGACAGAACCGTCCTGGTGCATACTGAATCCTACCGCAATGCAGCTGCGCTGCTGCTCAATCGCTGCTGGAGTACTCGTTATTCTTCGTCTTTTACTGTCACTGTTCACGAATATCGCACTAGACTAATATGGGACCGCTATATCGAATGAGCTCGTAAAATTCCGCTTTAAAATTCATTTTGATTTCAAAGGGAAACGAACCGACGCTGTCCTGCCACACTGGTCGTCGCCTCAAAGTCGCCTGAAAGACGTAGTAATACTTTTTCGTTAGACATGAATCTAGTAACTGTTCTCCAAAAAACAGATACCACTGATGACCGTGCAGCTTCTCTAGAATAAACGATAATTAATTGAAACCCTCAGCTGCCGACAGGAGTTGTTGATATACCTCGATGGGGACAGCCGATAATATGTGCCCCGACCGGGACTCGAACCCGGGATCTCCTGCTTACATGCAGACGCACTAGCCATCTGAGCCACCGAGGACACAGATGAAAAGCGCGACTGCAGGGACTTATCCCTTACACGCTTCCCGTGAGACCCACATTCCCAACTGTCCACAATCTGCGTACGAAACGTACTTAGTAGATATTTGCCCAGCCTCTCATTACAAGCTTCCCGTGAGACCCACACTCCCAACTGTCCACATCTACATACGTAACTTACTTAATAGATATTTGCCCATCCACTCATTACGAGCGTGCAAGGGATGAGCACCTATAGTCGCGCTTTTCATCTGTGTCCTCGGTGCCTCAGATTGCCGGCACGGTAGCTCAGCCTGTTCGGTCCTCTCTGTAATAAAAAAACTGAGTCAAAGAATCAACGATCCACTTGAACGGATGTCTTGTGACGCCCGCCCAGACCAAACGCTACGAGCAATATCTAAAAAAGGAATTAAAAAAAAAAAGATGGATACAGCGTCTACCTTGTAAGCAAGAGCTCCCGGGTTCGAGTCCCGGTCGGGGCACACATTTTCAACTGTCCCCATCGAGGTATATCAACAACACCTGTCGGCAGCTCAGGGTTTCAATTAATTATCGTTAATACTTTTTCGAGCTGACTCCAGCTACATATTGCATAAACGGAATTACAAACATCAGGCGAAACACCAGGAAAAATGCGCCTGACGTCTCTTAGGAGAAATGCTCTGTATATAGGGACATTACTGCTGTCGACAGTTATGATTGTTCGGAGAGTATCTTTCTGCGAAAGCGGAGTATCTTGGCGGTGACTCCAGAAGCAGGACACCGCTGGTTTTGCAGTTTCCTCTAAAGTAGAAGTGTAAATCAACTTATCACAATTTTTTAATCCGTTCATATGCAAAGTTAATGACTGAATAATTAAGATGCAACTTTTGTGTCTTATTCTTCATGCTTGCAACAATTAGTAATTAGTTATAGGATGCCCGGCAACATAAGGCTGTTAATTCTTCAAAACATGTGAGTCTTCTGGTTCGATTGGAGATCCACAATTACTAAAGAGCTCTACCTATCTCGACAGGCTGTAATACATATCCTAAGAGTCTGGTGAGGACAACAGCCTAATAACAATGGATATTTAGTCTCCTATAACGACTTATGTAGGTCAATATGCAGAAAAATTTGTGGAGTTTCATATACTCGTACTTTTCAAAAATGGCTCTGAGCACTATGGGACTCAACATCTTAGGTCATAAGTCCCCCAGAGCTTAGAACTACTTAAACCTAACTAACCTAAGGACATCACACACACCCATGCCCGAGGCAGGGTTCGAACCTGCGACCGTAGCAGTCCCGCGGTTCCGGACTGCAGCGCCAGAACCGCACGGCCACCGCGGCCGGCTCGTACTCTTCCTAGTGGAAGAAGTAATAAGCTCTGCTAAAAGTTTTGTATTGATGGAATTTCTACCTTTTTTTATTTGAAATGAAAAGCGACGTAGTTGGGTTTACTGGAATTTTTGGGGAGGTTAGATTAAACTGATGTAAGTAGTTAGGCTAATTATCCTACATTGAATTACGAAAAGAAATTATCTCTGTATAATGAGCATGGCTAACAAAGCGGAGACTCGTTAAAAAAATTAATTGGTTAAACGGACGCAATTATTGTTTCTGATACTACGTTCTACATAGCCTATCTATAGTAGGATGTTAGAAACAACTTTCGTGCGATGTGGAGGTGAGGCCGGGGATGTCGAATGTGTAGAATCAAAGAACATCTTCATTTTCCGGCTCCCTGGTCAAGTACCTCACAGGGATAGATCACGAGTTGAAGAGTGGGGGATGGGTATCTCTCTTTGGGGTCTATCTTCCGTTCTAAGATCACTAATTCTCTCTTTTCCTTTCTTCTCTAAATTATTGCTATGTCTATCCTCCCTCTTTTCACATGCAATAGTTTCCATCGCGGAAACCCTTCTCTTATCCGTAAAATCTGTTTTCACAATATTGCCCTACAGGTAAGTCTAGTGATTCCCGGGCGTAGTGAACGAATGGTAGATATAATAAATGAAATTGGTATTTTATTTATTTATTTATTTATTTATTTATTGTTCCGTGGGACCACATTTAGGAGAAGTCTCCATGGTCATGGAACGAGTCAATACATGAAATTATAACACGATTGTAGAAACACATAAAATGAAACAAGTCGTTAGTTTAAATAAAGAAAATCAAGAATGTAACACTGGAATTTGCTTAATTTTTTATCTCTTCCAGGAGCTCCTCGACAGAATAGAAGGAGTGAGCCATGAGGAAACTCTTCAGTTTAGACTTAAAAGTGTTTGGGCTACTGCTAAGATTTTTGAGTTCTTGTGGTAGCTTATTGAAAATGGATGCAGCAGAATACTGCACTCCTTTCTGCACAAGAGTCAAGGAAGTGCATTCCACATGCAGATTTGATTTCTGCCTAGTATTAACTGAGTGAAAGCTGCTAACTCTTGGGAATAAGCTAATATTGCTAACAACAAACGACATTAAAGAAAATACATACTGTGAGGGCAATGTCAAAATTCCCAGACTATTGAATAGGGGTCGACAAGAGGTTTTCGAACTTACACCATACATAGCTCGAACAGCCCGTTTTTGAGCCAAAAATACCCTTTTTGAATCAGAAGAATTACCCCAAAAAATAATACCATATGACATAAGCGTATGAAAATATGCGAAGTATACTACTTTTCGTGTTGAAATGTCACTTATTTCAGATACTGTTCTAATGGTAAATAAAGCGGCATTTAGTTTCTGAACAAGATCCTGAACATGGGCTTTCCACAACAGCTTACTATCTATCCGTACGCCTAGGAACTTGAACTGTTCCGTCTCGCTTATAACATGCCCATTCTGTCTGATTAAAATGTCAGTTCTTGTTGAATTGTGGGTTAGAAACTGTAAAAACTGAGTCTTACTGTGATTTAGCATCAAATTATTTTCCACAAGCCACGAACTTACTTCATGAACTACATTATTTGATAATGTTTCAATATTACACACAAGATCCTTCACTACCAAGGTGGTGTCATCAGCAAACAGAAATATTTTTGAATCACCTGTAATACTAGAAGGCATATCATTTACATAAATAAGGAACAGCAGTGGCCCCAGCACCGACCCTTGGGGAACGCCCCATTTAACAGTGCCCCATTGGGACTGAACATCATTACCACTCTCAATATTGCGGAGGATTACCTTCTGCTTTCTGTTCTTAAAGTAGGAGGCGAACCAATTGTAAGCTACTCCCCTTACTCCATAATGTTCCAACTTCTGCAGTAATATTTTGTGGTCAACACAGTCAAAAGCCTTCGTTAAATCAAAGAAAACACCTAACGTTCTCAACCTTTTATTTAATCCATCCAAAACCTCACAGAGAAAAGAGAATATAGCATTTTCAGTTGTTAAGCCATTTCTAAAACCAAACTGTACATTTGACAGCAAATTATGTGAATTTAAATGCTGCAGTAACCTTGTATATACAAGCCTCTCGATAACTTTAGCAAACACCGATGGCATAGAAATAGGTCTATAATTGTCAACATTATCCCTGTCTCCCTTTTTATAAAGTGGCTTCACTACCGAGTACTTTAATCGGTCAGGAAACCGACCACTGCTAAAGGAAAAGTTACAGATATGGCTAAGTACTGAGCTAATATACGTGGAACAATACTTCAGTATTCTGCTAGATACCCCGTCATATCCATGAGAGTTCTTGGTCTTTAGTGATTTAATTATTAACTCAATCTCCCTCTTGTCAGTATCATGGAGGAGCATTTCAGGTAACAGTCTCGGAACACTTTTTTCTACGAGCGCTATATGATTCCCTGTTGGGACTAGGTTTCTATTTAGTTCACCTGCTATATTCAGAAAGTGATTATTAAATACTGTACATATATGCGACTTATCAGCAACACGGACATCCCCACTACGCACTGATTCTATATCCTCGACCTGTCTCTGCAGACCAGCCACTTCCTTTACGACTGACCATATGGTTTTAATTTTATCCTGAGACTTAGCTATTCTATCTGCATACCACATACTTTTTGCCTTCCTAATAACTTTTTTAAGCACCTTACAATACTGTTTGTAATGGGCTGCTGCATTTAGATTTTGACTGTTTCTAACGTTTTGATATAATTGCCACTTTGTTCTACAAGATATTCTTATCCCTTTAGTCAGCCACCCAGGCTGCCTGTTTGTGCTAGTACCCTGTTTTAAACGTTCTAACGGAAAGCAACTTTCAAAGAGCACGAGAAAAGTCTTGAGGAAAGCATTATATTTATCGTCTACTGTATCAGCACTATAAACATCTTGCCAATCTTGTTCCTTGATAAGGTTTACAAAAGTCTGTACAGCAACTGGATCAGCTTTCCTAAAAAGGTGGTAACTATATTTAACATGTGTTGAAGCACAAAAATCTTTTAGACTTAAAATTTGTGCATCATGATCTGAAAGGCCATTCACCTTTTTGCTAACAGAATGCCCTTCTAATAATGACGAATGAACAAAAATATTGTCTATGGTTGTTCTACTGTTCCCTTGCACTCTCGTTGGAAAGAATACGGTTTGCATAAGATTATATGAATTAAGGAGGTCTACCAGCATCCTTTTCCTTGAACAATCACTTATACAATTAATATTGAAGTCACCACATATAACTAACTTTTTGTATTTCCTATAAAGTGAACCAAGAACCTCCTCTAGCTTTAGCAAAAATGTTGTGAAATCGGAGTCTGGGGATCTATAAATAACAACAGTAAGAAGTTTAGCTCCACTAAATTTAACCACACCTGCACAACATTCAAACACCTTTTCAGTGCAGTACTTTGAAACATCAATTGACTCAAATGGGATACCGTTTTTCACATACATGGCTACTCCCCCACACCGCAAAGAGCTCCTAGAAAAGCTGCCAGCCAACCTGTATCCTGGTAAAGGAAGCCTCTGAATTATCTCCTTATTTAAGAAGTGTTCAGATATACCAATAATTTCAGAGTCAACATCTATAAGCAGTTCACTAACTTTATCTCGAATACCTTGTATATTTTGATGAAATATACTAATTCCCTCATTAATCGGATACCCAAGCTTTGTAGAAAGTGGTTTCTTTGTTAGAGAGACTTCCCTTAAGCAGGAATACCTATCAGCTGACTTCAATCTAAAAAAGGTACAGCTCTAACACCCACAACTACCGGAATTTTCCCATGAGTGATGGATTCATTTGATGTTATACTAGACATAAAAACCTTCGGATACTCAGCCTGCCTAATGAAAGAATTGAAAATTAAAATAGAGATGCGTTTGTTTTATCAGCCCCATTTGTGAACAGACAACACAAACAATGAAACAGAGAGGATGTAAAATTGATTGACAGTCATAGATTGTCTTAAATATAAAATATTTGGAGAACTCATATCCGTAGTAAATGAATATTTACTTTGTGATCTAAAGTACACTAGCACGTGCACATGTATACGATTAGTAGTTAAGGATTCTTTGTGAAAAATCCACAAGCAACAAATATGAAAAGGAACGGAAATGGCTTGATTAGAAATTAATGATTACTAGTTATTTGGTACCCAAATATAATAATTAGTCAGTACTACGATTATTTCACTCCGAAAGAGTTAATATGGAATGATTTAAACTGAGTTTTCACTTCTACGTTGTGAAAAAATAAATCTGATCCAAGCAATGGTCGCAACTCTCTTCAGCGTATATTCAGCATTATCATTATTACTAATGTGTTGAAGTTTCATAACAGTGACGACATCTTTCGTCTAAGGGGAAGGATCTGTAGTGTAACGTACAACTTTCGTGAAGTAACGTATGTTGTTGTTGTGGTCTTCAGTCCTGAGACTGATGTGATGCAGCTCTCCATGCTACTCTATCCTGTGCAAGCTTCTTCATCTCCCAGTACCTACTGCAACCTACATCCTTCTGGATCTGCTTGGTGTATTCATCTCTTGGTCTCCCTCAACGATTTTTAACCTCCACGCTGCCCTCCAATACTGAATTGGTGATCCCTTGATGCCTCAGAACATGTCCTACCCACCGATCCCTTCTTCTAGTCCAGTTGTGCCACAAACTCTTCTTCTCCACAATCCTATTCAGTACCTCCTCATTAGTTATGTGATCTACCCATCTAATCTTCAGCATTCTTCTGTAGTACCACATTTCAAAAGCTTCTATTCTCTTCTTGTCTAAACTATTTATTGTCCATGTTTCACTTCCATACATGGCTACACTCCATACAAATACTTTCAGAAACGACTTCCTGACACTTAAATCTATACTTGATGTTAACAAATGTCTCTTCTTCAGAAAGGCTTTCCGTGCCATTGCCAGTCTACATTTTATATCCTCTCTACTTCGACCATCATCAGTTATTTTGCTCCTCAAATAGCAAAACTCCTTTACTACTTTATGTGTCTCATTTCCTAATCTAATTCCCTCAGCATCACCCCACTTAATTCGACTACATTCCATTATCCTCGTCTTGCTTTTGTTGATGTTCATCTTATATCCTCCCTTCAAGACACTATCCATTCCGTTCAACTGCTCTTCCAAGTCCTCTGACAGAATTACAATGTCATCGGCGAACCTCAAAGTTTTTATTTCTTCTCCATGGATTTTAATTCCTACTCCAAATTTTTCTTTTGTTTCCTTCACTGTTTGCTCAATATACAGATTGAATAACATCGGGGAGAGGCTACAACCCTGTCTCACTCCTTTCCCAACCACTGCTTCCCTTTCATGCCCCTCGAGTCTTATAACTGCCATCTGGTTTCTGTACAAATTGTAAATATCCTTTCGCTCCCTGTGTTTTACCCCTGCCACCTTCAGAATTTGAAAGAGATTATTCCAGTCAACATTGTCAAAAGCTTTCTCCAAGTCTACAAATGTTAGAAACGTAGGTTTGCCTTTCCTTAATCTAGCTTCTAAGATAAGTCGTAGGGTCAGTATTGCCTCACGTGTTCCAATATTTTTACGGAATCCAAACTGATCTTCCCCGAGGTCGGCTTCTACTAGTTTTTCCATTCGTCTGTAAAGAATTCGTGTTAGTATTTTGCAGCAGTGACTTATTAAACTGACAGTTCGGTAATTTTCACATCTGTCAACACCTGCTTGCTTTGGGATTGGAATTATTACATTCTTCTTGAAGTCTGAGGGTATTTCGCCTGCATCGTACATCTTGCTCACAAGATGGTAGAGTTTTTTCAGGACTGGCTCTCCCAAGGCCGTCAGTAGTTCTAAAGGAATGTTGTCTACTCCCGGGGCCTTGATTCGACTCAGGTTTCAGTGCTCTGTCAAAGTCTTCACGCAGTATCGTATCTCCCATTTCATCTTTATCTACATCCTCTTCCATTTCCATAATATTGTCCTCAAGTACATCGCCCTTGTATAGACCATCTATATACTCCTTCCACCTTTTTGCTTTCCCCTCTTTGCTTAGAACTGGGTTTTCATCTGAGCTCTTGATATTCATACAAGTGGTTCTCTTTCCTCCAAAGGTCTCTTTAATTTTCCTGTAGGCAGTATCTATCTTACCCTTAGTGATATATGCCTCTACATCCTTACATTTGTCCTGCAGCCATCCCTGCTTAGCCACTTTGCACTTCCTGTCGATCTCATTTTTGAGACGTTTGTATTCCTTTTTGCCTGCTTCATTTACTGCATTTTTATATTTGCTCCTTTCATCAATTAAATTCAATATTTCTTTTGTTACCCAAGGATTTCTACTAGACCTCGTCTTTTTACATACTTGATCCTCTGCTACCTTCACTACTTCATCCCTCAAAGCTACCCATTCTTCTTCTACTGTATTTCTTTCCCCCATTTCTGTCAATTGTTCCCTTATGCTCTCCCTGAAACTCTGTATAACCTCTGGTTCTTTCAGTTTATCCAGGTCCCATCTCCTTAAATTCCCACATTTTTGCAGTTTCTTCAGTTTTAATCTACAATTCATAACTAATAGATTGTGATCAGAGTCCACATCTGCCCCTGGAAATGTCTTACAATTTAAAACCCGGTTCCTAAATCTCTGTGTTACCATTATATAATCTATCTGAAACCTGTCAGTATCTCCAGGCTTCTTCCATGTATACAACCTTCTTTTATGATTCTTGAACCAAGTGTTAGCTATGATTAAGTTGTTCTCTGTGCAAAATTCTACCAGGCGGCTTCCTCTTTCATTTCTTACCCCCAATCCATAGTCACCTACTATATTTCCTTCTCTCCCTTTTCCTACTACCGAATTCCAGTCACCCATGACTATTAAATTTTCGTCTCCCTTCACCATCTGAATAATTTCTTTTATTTCATCATACATTTCTTCGTCATCGGCAGAGCTAGTTGGCATATAAACTTGTACTACTGTAGTAGGCGTGCCCTTCGTGTCTATCTTGGCCACAATAATGCGTTCACTATGCTGTTTGTAGTAGCTTACCCGCACTCCTATTTTTCTATTCATTATTAAACCCACTCCTGCATTACCTCTACTTGATTTTGTATTTATAGCCCTGTATTCACCTGACCAAAAGTCTTGTTCCTCCTGCCACCGAACTTCACTAATTCCCACTATATCTAACTTTAACCTATCAATTTCCCTTTTTAAATTTTCTAACCTACCTGCCCAATTAAGGGATCTGACATCCCACGCTCCGATCCGTAGAACGCCAGTTTTCTTTATCCTGATAACGACGTCCTCTTGATTAGTCCCCGCCCAGAGATACGAATGGGGAACTATTTTAGCTCCGGAATATTTTACCCAAGAGGACGCCATCATCATTTAACCATACAGTAAAGCTGCATGCCCTCGGGAAAAATTACGGCTGTAGTTTCCCCTTGCTTTCAACCGTTCGCAGTACCAGCACAGCAAGGCCGTTTTGGTTAGTGTTACAAGGCCAGATCAGTCAATCATCCAGACTGTTGCCCCTGCAACTACTGCCCCTCTTCAGGAACGACACGTTTGTCTGGCCTCTCAACAGATACCCCTCCGTCGTGGTTGCACCTACGGTACGGCTATCTGTATCGCTGAGGCACGCAAGCCTCCCCACCAACTGCAAGGTCCATGGTTCATCGGGGGGGGGGGGGGGGGGTGAAGTAACGTATGTTGCACAGAATTTACAGAACCGACGAAGACTGATACCCACCATAAAAGTTTTTTTAGTATCGAGTTAGCATAGTACGCTGTTCGGAATTTTCTTTCCTTTCTGTGTATGTAGTCTGGAGGTGAATCGACGCACCGTGTTTGCACCCCGGGTCGACGGTATGGTCTTGCTATGCTTTGCAGTACCTGCCGTCTGGGCAGTTTATTCCGCGTCTTTGGTTCCTGGCTTGGAAGAAGGACGTGGGTGACAACCGCTATAATGTCAACGATATCTGGAGCGTCGTGGAAGTCATTCGTTAGCTGTCCTTCGGGAGGTTGCGAACGTCAGTGACTGTCACATGAAACTGTTTTGAGCCCATGTATTTTTTCCACGAGTACAGCATAGCACATTACATCACATAAGATACGGAACATTTCAGTACACATTACATATAAATCGATATAATTGAAGTTAAATTCACAAGAGCGAAATTAATGAAATACAACTTTCAGCCGGCCGAAGTGGCCGTGCGGTTAAAGGCGCTGCAGTCTGGAACCGCAAGACCGCTACGGTCGAAGGTTCGAATCCTGCCTCGGGCATGGTTGTTTGTGATGTCCTTAGGTTAGTTAGGTTTAACTAGTTCTAAGTTCTTGGGGACTAATGACCTCAACAGTTGAGTCCCATAGTGCTCAGAGCCATTTGAACCATTTTGAACAACTTTCAGTCTGGCCATTCTCAACGGACAGCATTATTGTGAAAGAGTTATCAGCGAAGGTATATTACACAACTGGGTGGTCTTCAGGTATCTCCCGCAGCTAAAATCGACTACCAAGACAAAGTTAAGTCTCTATGTGGTCCTCAGAATAATGTAGCCTGAAAAAAATAAATAATTGGAAATTTTGTCGTATACCTGCGCTATAAGGATCTAAGCTTTCGACATAATTCAAACTGAGTGGAGTCTCCTCTCTGTAACACCAGTTAACGTTAGATATCGCCCAGTCCACTGTTGAAAATTATAAAATTGTTTTATTTAACACAATTAACAAAACGACATAATTACGTATGTAACAGAGCTTCGGCGTTTTAACGGAGAAATACATTAAGAACCAGACACAAAATATGTGTAAATACAATGTAAGTGCCAAAAATATTTAAAATGACAGGATTTCCTTTTGAGACATGTAAAACTGTTTAAATTTCAATGAAATTCGGCTAATGTGCTATCATAAAGAGAGTTAAATCACTGATTCACACTTTAGTAACTGCTGAATTGGAGGTTCGTTTGTATAAGTAATTATTTTACTTTTTTGACTAAGATATTTCGTTAAAATAGTCTCTGACTTTTAGTTACATTTTTAAATATAATTGTTTGAACATAAGTGGAAATAGCTTAGGCCTCTGATCGAAGTAATAATTATGGACGTTAAACCCAAAAAAATTAATTATTATTATTATTATTATTATTATTATTACTATTATTAACATTTCGATAAAAGATACACTGGCAGTGCCCATTACAAATCTAGCTGACTGCGCACTACTTTTCCTGCAATTTCGCTATTATTTCTTTAGAAAAGGTGTGACAGTGTTTAATCGGTTTTAAGCTTGTTACGGCTTTCTGGGTCGTTACGAACAGCTTCCAGATTTTGTTTTCGCTAAGGAACTACAGCGCGTTAGTACATTCACCTGCGATTGGTGCTCGCTACCGCTTGAGTTTTGTGCACACAGGGGAGGAAGCAAAGACAGGTCGTCCCACAACTTATCCAAACGAGTGAATTTATTCCGGTGTGGTTTACATGAAGTTATAGAGACAAGATGGAGAATTTTCCGACCTACACAAGGAATTTCTACAATTTCTAGATGCTGTATCACGACACCGACTTTTTTAATGAACTGTATATTTTTCTATGGTATTGGGAAGGTGCAACATCAGTGGAACTTCGTCAGTCAACAACAAGGTAACTGCACCGCAAATCACTGCCCCGCCGTCAGCAGAAGTGTTTGCGCAAGGGTATGCCCTACTTCTACACTCAGGTTCGGTACGCGTGTTTACCTCTGCTTGAAGTCCTTCACTCAATGCTCCGTTGTTGTAGCGATCAAACTAAGTGCTCTTGGAGCCATTCAGACTTTCACAACGTGTACGAGAGTCGAAAAACTGGGTACGGTTTCGTTCGTGGGGAATATTACCAGATTTAGATCACTGTTGCGTTAATGTCCTGGAATGTACCTTGATTGTGCCAAGCTCTTACGATCTGTTTTTGCAAACATTATAAAAATTTCATGTAACTGCAATTTTTGATAATAATATACACCATCGATAGAGAACATAGACTAATGAGAGCACATCAACAAACATTTTAGAAGTGTCAAGTTTGTTGACGTTATGTAAATCGAAGGTGGAGGAGCGAGAAAGGAAAGGAAAGGAACAACTGATGTCAGGTTCATCGGGATCTGATGCAGAATCAGCGGCGACGAGTGAAAATGTGCGGGACCATGATTCGAACTCTGGACCAGCAGCTGCGTTAACGATTGCCCCATTGGGACATAGCGCAGTTGCACGTGCTATCTCGGAACGTCTCCCGGCCGACACACATTTCCTCCTACCGCCACCGGTCAACAGTTCCGTCCATATACTGCATGCTCACTACTTTGAGGGTCCCACACGAGGGCGAACGTAATTGTGCTTCCGCAATGAAGATGGTGGATCCATTGCTCATCGAGGCGAATCCGTTAAACGAAACCACGGCGTCTGTTCTTCCGCACACGTTTCTGTTTCTGTTAGTACATGTCGCTAAAACGAATACCGCACCAGACTAATCATCATCATCATCATCATCATCAGCCAATTCAATCATTAGATGATATGGCCCCTTCGAGTCGTGGATTCAGGTAGGCTTTCAGAAGTATTCTCCAAGTGGGATGGTCTTGGGCAGTTCTCTGCCAGGTGTTACCAGCGATCTTCTTGATGTCTTTGTCCCATCTGTCTAGTGGTCTTCCTCTAGGCCTCCGGTGCTCTCTCGGACTCCACTCCAGTACTAGCTTCGTCCATCTGTTGTCTTTTCTTCTTGCGACGTGGCCAGCCCACTGCCATTTCAAGGAACCTACTCTCTCTAAGATGTCATTAACCTTCGTCACAGACCGGATGTCATCTGCCCTTTTCCTGTCCTTTCTTGTATAGCCCAGCATTGATCTCTCCATGGCGCTCTGTGCTGTCCTAAGTTTCCCTTTTGTGAATGAGTTCAGTGTCCATGTCTCGCAGCCATACGTCATCACAGGAAGAATGCATTGATCAAATACTGCTTTCTTCAGATTTACTGGCATTTTTGATCTGAATACTTTTGAATTCTTCCCAAATGCTTGCCAGCCAAGCTTGATGCGTCGATAGATTTCTAGCCTTATGTCTCCCTTCATATTTCAATACAGCAGAGAACAGTTTTGGGAGATGGGATCGCCTTGCTTGACACCCCTCATGATGCGGAATTCTTGAGTTGATTCGCCGATGTTAACATAAGCTGAAGAATTCTCGTAGATTTTCCTGAGCACTTCAATGTATGCTGCTCCCACTCCTTGCTCATTCAAAGCTTGGAGGACAGCTACATGGCTAACGGAGTCAAATGCCTTTTCAAAGTCAACAAAGGCAATGCAGAGAGGCAATTGGTATTCATTCGCTCTGCTTATCACTTCACTAACGCTCAGAATGTGGTCAATAGTGCTAAAATTGCTTCGTAATCCAGCTTGTTCTATAGGTTGGGCTGAGTCTAGGGTGGAACTAATTCGGTTTAGCAAGATCTTTGTGAAAATTTTGTACAAAATTGAGAGCAAGCTGATACGACGGTAGTTTTTAATATTGTGAATACTTTCTTTCTTGTGTATCAAAATAATCTTAGCCTTGTTCCACGATAGTGGGATTGAAGCATAGTGCAGGCAGGAAGTCAAGTGTGCTCTAGATAGCATAAAGAAGGGAACAGTGCCGGGTGTTGATGAGCTCAGCGTTGACATCCTCAAACTGGCAGGAGAGGTAACAATAAATCACTTGGCACCAGACTAATCTGGTACCATAAATGGTTGATGGTGTACAGCAACCAGCCACAAATTGGTTTTAAGTTACTTTATTTAAAAAGTACCGTTACCGGTGTAGAATCTCTCACAGTCCAGCAACAGACGGTTTTTTCACGCTTTCATAATATCTACATCTACATGTACGTGCATATTCTGCAAATCGCATATAGTGCCAGGCAGAAGGTTCATCGAACCACCTTCACAATTCGCTATTTTTCCAATCTCGTATTGCGCGCGGAAAAAACGAACTCCTATATCTTTTCGTGCGAGCTCTGATTTTCCTTATTTTGCTATGGTGATCCTTTCTCCCTATGTAGGTCGGCGTCAACAAAATATTTCCGCATTCGGAGGAGAAAATTGGTAATTGAAATCTCGTGAGAAGATTCTGCTGTAACTAAAAACGCCTTTGTTTTAATGATGTCCACCCCAAATTATGTATCATTTCAGTGAGAGTCTCTCCCCTATTTCACGATAATACCAAACGTGCGGCTCTTCTTTCAACTTTTTCCAGGTACTCGTCAATCCTACCGCGCAGCAGTCTTCTAAAAGAAGATGGACAAGCGTAGTGTAGGCAGTCTCTTTAGCAGACCTGTTACATTTTTTATGTGTCCTGCCAATAAAACGCAGTCTTTGGTCAGCCTTCCCGACATCATTTTCTGTGTGTTCTGTTGTGGCGTAACAAGACAGCCACGCCACTCGGAAGTAGCCGAAAGGCACGCGTTTAGCTCACACAGGCAAGAGCTAGGTCTGAAACAGGATACGTAATGAATGCTATAAAGAAAAGTACGTAGCTGCTGGAATACTTAACTTTAATCCCATCCTCGTCGCCACTCAGTGCTAACATTTGCCTGAAAACCCAATAAAATGGGAACTTCGTCAAGCAGACACGGTGATATAACGACAAACGAATATTTGCAGCGTTTTGTTGGATCGGAGAATATATCGCCAAATGATCCGTTCTGGAACAGATTCCTGTCTTTCTCATACACTCCACCAGTTTCAAGCTTCAAAAACCAAGTACTAGATGAGAGAATACAACATGTTCCTTCCAGTTTAAGTTGTTGTTAATTGCAATTTCTAGGTATTTAGTTGAATTTACGGCCTCTAGATTTAACTGATTGATCGTGTAACCGAAGTTTAACGGATTATACATTGGTTTCCTGGGAGTTCCCATGAAATGTCCATCTGAATCATTTGTTTTTGCAGTTTTCTTGTAATGAAATACGTTCTGAAGGATGTTTGTATTTTCACATTCACAAATGTTGCACTGCATTGTAAACCACTTTCGTTCGGTCACAAAACGAATTTTCAGTGTGCACCACATATTTTGATTTACAACATATGAAAACTTTAAAGTGTGAATTGTGAAAAATTCGATACCGGTAACGGTACTTTTTAAATAAAGCAAATTAAAACCAATTTGTGTCTTGTTGCTGTACACCATCAACGGTTTATTTCATATAACAAACACATCTCCAACCATGTCTTTATTTGACAAAATTGCATTAATCTGGTAGCGCTCTATAGAAAGGGGACGTAAAATTCCGACTTAAAAATCATTCTGTTTCAAACGGAAATCAAATTGACACATTCCGTCGACGCTGGGTGTTCAAATGGTTCAAATGGCTTTAAGCACTATGGGACTTAACATCTGAGGTAATCAGTCCCCTAGACTTAGAACTACTTAAACCTAACCAACCTAAAAACATCACACACATCCATGCCCGAGGCAGGGTTCGAACCTGCGACCGTAGCAGCAGCGCGTTTCCGGACTGAAGCGCCTAGAACCGCTAGGCCACAGCGGCAGGCTGACAGTAGGTGTCACATGAAACATGTGATGAGCAGTAATTATTTGCGATGACACCAGCCACACGTTGCAAAAACGAAATTGCATGTACCTGCCGAAACGCCAGAGAAAGTGCGCCTGATGGCTCTTAGGAGACTCTTATTTGGAAGCATGTACGTTATCGAAGAATTATTTTCACGAGTAAAGCATGCAGAGGGAAAATAGAACGAGAATGTCATATGAACACACTGAGAACACCGTAAGATTTGAAACCACTTCTATCTAAACTGATGTTGATACACTAGTTTCCCAAATTCAAAGGGAAATGTCACATTGCTTCTATGATTTATAATTACTTGCATATAAAATTATTGCTGAAATGTTATACATAAATTATCAAACTAATTCAATCTCGTTTTTCTAGAATAGAGAATCACAAATCAATAAATTCTAAATTACTTAAATGTTTTACCTACTGTATACACCTCCTACCTTCGTTGTTTCTTTTTTTATCTCTCTCTCTGTTGTTACTGTTAGCGTTAAGTATATTATATGCGGCCCAAAGAATACACGTCTTCTTGCAATGTGGCCCACGTAAGCTGAAAAGTTAGACACCCCGGCTCTAGACAATTACCTGCAGAAAAGACCTAATACTTAGATTTATAGTAAGTGTAACAACCGCTTTTCGAGCCACTACTAGTCAACATTTTATATCCTCCCTACTTCTGCTATCATCAGTTATTTCATTACCCAAACTGCAAAACTCATCTACCATTTTTAATGACATTTCCTAATCTGATTCCCTCACCAGCATCTCATTTAATTCGGCTACATTCCATTAACCTTGATTTGCTTTTGTTGATGTTGATCTCATATCTGTTTTGAAGATATTGTCCATTCCTTTCAAGTACTCTTCCATGTCCTTTGCACACAGACAGAATTATAATGTCATCAACAAACATCAAGATTTTAATTTCTTGTCCTTGAACTTCAAATCTTTCTCAATTTTAATTCCTTCTCAAAACTTCATTTATGCTTGCACAATTGAATAGCAGTAGGGATAGGCTACAACCATGCCTCACTCCCTTCTCAAGCACTGCTTCTCTTTCATGCTCTTAGATCGTTATAACTCCCTTCTGGTTTCTGCAAATAGTTTTTCCCTCCCTGTATTTTACTCGTACTACCTTCAGAATTTCAAAGAGCGTATTCCAGTCAAATAACATGCAACTTAGAAAGTGATCAATTCTCGACGGCAGAAATGGTGATTACTAGCTCAATGGAGTATAGGTGCCATTTAATTTAGAGGAAATGTTAGTTCTCTGTGGAGTACATGTAACGAAATTGTAGGAAACCTATTATCCGTGCATTGCAAATGAAGCTATTATTAGGTTTTGTGTGCGAATTACCATACGGGGTGCTAGAAAAAAAAAGTGTGTAAGATTTCAGAAATTTCTTATGCAGTTGATTCCGTGATATTATTACAAACGTTCAGGGATGGTGGAGGAAGATAAATGTTTCAATTCGAGGTAATAGACCATGGCCGGGGGCGAGCGAATCGAAAGTAATAAGCGAAAATGTTGTGATACCTCTGACACTGAAGGTGGACCTCTTATACTGCAAGCTCTTTGAAATATTTTCGAAGGAGGTAGTATAGATCAAAACAAAAATGTCTAGTAAGTATGGGCTCTAAAATGCATAACTTCAGACCTATGAGTACTTGTCCACTTGAAGATGTGTGTATCAAAGAAGCAAACATGAAAAAGAGTTCATAGCTGTTAAGGTATGCCTTTTAGATTCCATGTTTATCGGACATTTTCTTTACTGTTTCAGTCGATACTAGCTCGTCCCAAACTAAGGAAGCCAAAGACCTTGCTGTAAAAGAGGTCCATTGTCAGAAGTATCAGAACGATTTTTGCTTATAAGTTTCGATTCGGTCGCTTTCTGATCAGGGTCGCTTACCTCAAACTGATACATTTACTGCCGACCGGTGTGGCCGAGCGGTTCTGGGCGCTTCAGTCTGGAACCGCACGACCGCTAGGGTCACAGCAGGCTCGAATCCTGCCTCGGGCATGGATGTGTGTGTAATGTCCTTAGGTTAGATAGGTTTAAGTTGTTCTAAATTCTGGGGGACTGTTGACCTCAGATGTTAGGTCCCATAGTGCTCAGAGCCATTTGATTTTTTTGATACATTTACTATTCTCCTTCACCCCTGCAATTTCGTAACACCATCACGGAATCACTTTGTACGTGTCGGTGGTGCAAATGACCTGCTACCACTTCTAAGAGGTCTCATGAAACACGTCTTATAAGTTAAATTAAACGCAGCGTCCTGTTTCATTACAAGTGTCAAGCACGCAGGAGAGCTGCTGCGAACTTTGGAGAGAGGCACTGATAGAACTGAATCTGTGTGGGCAGGTCGTGAATAATGCAAGGATAGCTAAGTTGGCAAGAGGTTTGCCGGCGATATGCAAGGTTCCCTCTTCCAGTCGTTTTCCGGCGCACGCTATTATCCTCCCGAAGTTCCGAGTTCAAAGCGCTCGCACCACTGTACGCTGCCGACATCTCCAGCCAGCCGTTACGGTGACGAGTGGACCGGCGCTGGACAGCGGATGGAGAGACGTGTGTCGCGCCGCGGCGGCCGCGTGATAGCGCGGGCCGCTGGTCGATGCCCGCGCGGGGCGTCGTGACGTCAGGTGTCCGCCCCATTGATTGCGCGCCGCCTCCACCTCCACCTCCACCTCCGCCGCCGGCCGTCACCAGTCACCCCCTGGCACGTATTGACGGCTGACCGAGACTGTCACGGCCAGTCGCAGCCACAGCCCCCGTGGGGTGGGCTGAAGTGGGGTGGGGTTTGCCGCAGGGCCCTGGCGCCTGCCGCAATTGGCCCATCACTTCCCCGGAACGTCAAAATCATTTCCCCGCCAGTTTGCGAGGCGCCGACTCGACTGCAGATGCGCAACTCACCAATTCCGCCCGATATCGCGTCCGGATAACTCTGGACGGAGCTCATTAACTCCTGATCTCGACCTCTCGTGCATCCCAGGCTCTTTTCATCTCGTTTTCCGATTGCCTCCTCTTCTTGCCCTCTTTTTCAGTGAGATAACGGCGCAGAAGAACATAGCTCCGGATGGCGATTTCGGCAGGAAACACATTTACTTTTCATCGATCGGGACAGCCACAAAAAAATTTTCAATATGCCTACCGCGCATCCTTTATGTGGTATCACCGCCAGACACCACGCTTGCTAGGTGGTAGCCTTTAAATCGGCCGCGGTCCGTTAGTATACGTCGGACCCGCGTGTCGCCACTATCAGTGATTGCAGACCGAGCGCCGCCACACGGCAGGTCTAGTCTAGAGAGAATCCCTAGCACTCACCCCAGTTGTACTGCCGACTTTGCTAGTGGTGGTTCACTGTCTACATACGCTCTCATTTGCCGAGACGACAGTTTAGCGTAGCCTTCAGCTACGTCATTTTCTACGACCTAGCAAGGCGCCATATTCAGTTACTATAAGTCATATCTTCCGAACAGATAATATTGTGACTCATGTACCGTCAAGAGCGACGTTCATCATTAATGGATTAAAGTTAAGTATCAAACTAGCTACGTCCGCTTTCTGAATTCTAATTCATTGTCATGTTCCAGACCTCACGTCAGTATAGTTCTTCCCTCCTCACGCCTGCCTGCGTGAGCTAAAACGCGTGCACTTCGGCATCCTCTAGTAACACTGTGTTGGCTCTTCTGCCAACACAACACTTTAGAATTTGGTAACACAGTATCTGATCAGAAGTACCGGGACACCTATTAGCGGACATTAATATGGTGTGTTCCACCTTTCGCTTTTACGACGGCTTCAAGTCTGCTGGAAATGCTTTCAGTTGAGATATCTCAACGTTTGTGGCGGAATGGCAGTCAGTTCTTCCTCGTGGATAGAAACCAGTGAAGATAGTGATTTATTTATTTTATTTATTTATTACATTAACAGTACAGAGTAACCCACCACCTTGAAATGTAAGGTGAGACGGATCCTTCTGAATCTAATAGCAAAGACCTGTCATTGTTACAGTCTTATTGGTATATATATATATATATATATTTCTCTGAGGTTACAGGGAATTGAGTGCTTAACAATTGTTAAAATGGTTTCATATAATTTGTTACTACCTAGTTGATGATAATATACACTCCTGGAAATTGAAATAAGAACACCGTGAATTCATTGTCCCAGGAAGGGGAAACTTTATTGACACATTCCTGGGGTCAGATACACCACATGATCACACTGACAGAACCACAGACACATAGACACAGGCAACAGAGCATGCACAATGTCGGCACTAGTACAGTGTATATCCACCTTTCGCAGCAATGCAGGCTGCTATTCTCCCATGGAGACGATCGTAGAGATGCTGGATGTAGTCCTGTGGAACGGCTTGCCATGCCATTTCCACCTGGCGCCTCAGTTGGACCAGCGTTCGTGCTGGACGTGCAGACCGCGTGAGACGACGCTTCATCCAGTCCCAAATATGCTCAATGGGGGACAGATCCGGAGATCTTGCTGGCCAGGGCAGTTGACTTACACCTTCTAGAGCACGTTGGGTGGCACGGGATACATGCGGACGTGCATTGTCCTGTTGGAACAGCAAGTTCCCTTGCCGGTCTAGGAATGGTAGAACGATGGGTTCGATGACGGTTTGGATGTACCGTTCACTATTCAGTGTCCACTTGACGATCACCAGTGGTGTACGGCCAGTGTAGGAGATCGCTCCCCACACCATGATGCCGGGTGTTGGCCCTGTGTGCCTCGGTCGTATGCAGTCCTGATTGTGGCGCTCACCTGCACGGCGCCAAACACGCATACGACCATCATTGGCACCAAGGCAGAAGCGACTCTCATCGCTGAAGACGACACGTCTCCATTCGTCCCTCCATTCACGCCTGTCGCGACACCACTGGAGGCGGGCTGCACGATGTTGGGGCGTGAGCGGAAGACGGCCTAACGGTGTGCGGGACCGTAGCCCAGCTTCATGGAGACGGTTGCGAATGGTCCTCGCCGATACCCCAGGAGCAACAGTGTCCCTAATTTGCTGGGAAGTGGCGGTGCAGTCCCTTACGGCACTGCGTAGGATCCTACGGTCTTGGCGTGCATCCGTGCGTCGTTGCGGTCCGGTCCCAGGTCGACGGGCACGTGCACCTTCCGCCGACCACTGGCGACAACATCGATGTACTGTGGAGACCTCACGCCCCACGTGTTGAGCAATTCGGCGGTACGTCCATCCGGCCTCCCGCATGCCCACTATACGCCCTCGCTCAAAGTCCGTCAACTGCACATACGGTTCACGTCCACGCTGTTGCGGCATGCTACCAGTGTTAAAGACTGCGATGGAGCTCCGTATGCCACCGCAAACTGACTGACACTGACGGCGGCGGTGCACAAATGCTGCGCAGCTAGCGCCATTCGACGGCCAACACCGCGGTTCCTGGTGTGTCCGCTGTGCCGTGCGTGTGATCATTGCTTGTACAGCCCTCTCGCAGTGTTCGGAGCAAGTATGGTGGGTCTGACACACCGGTGTCAATGTGTTCTTTTTTCCATTTCCAGGAGTGTAATTTATACAATGAAAATGTCAAAGAAAAAGAAAAAAAGAAAATGCAACCCAATGAATGAGGTTAAGAATAATTTGTAGTATATAGAGGGAAGCGATATGCTGTATTTGGATGAGTAATATAGTCTAAGTAGCATGTTGATTAGTAGTGGCCTATTACTATCTCTTTCAGATGAGAAGGTCTCGGTACAACCTCGAGCAATTCTCATCTGAAATGGTTTGCGCTAATGTATGTTTACACAGATTTTATAGATTAAATGCTGATTGGGCCCTTCATACATGGAATACATGAATTTTAGCTTCGCATGAGAAATTCACTTATGTTTGTAACTTGTTAGTTGAGATAGAATATAGTTCATTGCTACTTGAATGTATTGTACTTTAAATAACTTAATACATTTCTGATATATGAAATTCATTGATTATAGCTTTGAATGGCATAATACGACGAGCAATATACGACTGCTTGTGTGCAGTATACTTTAAACGCCATGCACGATGTCATTGGGGAGGAGGAGCCTCCGAATGAAAGTTCTTCGAGCCTTCTCCTCCCAAGCGACATTACCTTATTACTACAGTCTTAGTATTTGGTGCCAATGTTTATTTGTTTTATGATTGTTCTGTTGTTTGTGTTGTGCCATGCAGTGTTATACATTGTTGGTTTTGGTCCCTTACATGTTGATCCCTTCTGAGTCATGTTCACTTAGTGTTCCTTCCTCGGTTTCGGAATCTGTGGTCGTGTTTGTGTCCTCCCATGTGGTTTGTTGTGTTGTTTGTGCTTGTCTACGCCTGCTTCCATATGAGTTTTGGCGCTTGTATTCTTCGTGCAGAGTGTTCGATACAATTTCGGCTACTCTATTTATATAGTGACGTTGGAAGCTGGGGTTTGCAGCGTAGTTGACTTTCTAATTCATCCCGAATGTCTTCCGGTGGAATCAGTTCGGGAATCTGGCAGGCCAGTCCATTTCAGCAGTGTTATTGTCCACAAACCATAGCCCCACAGATGCTGCTACATGAAAGGGTTCATTGTCATTTTGATACAATCATCGTCTCCGATCAGTCTCTCTTCTGTACACAGTTTATATAATCTGTTCATATCCTCACACTTTTAGCGTTTTTTAAGCTCAAAAAGGGGCGGCACCCCAACCGCAAAAAGCACCTTCCGTATCCCAACAGCACCGCCTGTGTACTGTAGCGCTGGCACAGCGCATGATGGGAGGTAAAGTTCTCCGGCATTCGACAAGCTCCACAATTCTATCGGACTGCCACAGGGAACAGCGTGATTCACTCTCCAAATCACTCGTTTCAAGACATGCACAGTGCAGTGGGGTCGCTGTTTACATCGCCTCAAGCATCGCTTACTATTAACTACGTAAATGGGTGTCTTGTGATAATCTGGTAGGCCATAGTACCCCATTCTTTTTAACTTCCTGGGCGCAGTCATTGAACTAGCTGGGCGGCAGGTAGTGCTTTGGAATTCACCAGTGATTCCGTTCACTCACGTGATGTGCTTTTTTACAACCGTCTTCGGCAACGATCGACGGTCCCTGTCCCTCAGTGCAGGAGGTTCGAGTGGTCGAGGTTCAACTGTGGTCGTGCTCTCGTGTTTCCACTTTACAATCACATCACCAACGATCGACTTGGGGAGCTTTAGAAGGGGTGAAATGTCGCTGACGGATCTGCCGCTCAGATGACATCCAAGGGCCGACCCGTTCTCCTCTCACTGCTTCTCTAGTAGCACAAATGTACTACCCTGCCTCACGGATGCTTTTGATCAAACATTGTAGCACAGTTTTGAAAATTACAACGTCAAGAATGGTAGACATTAGGAGGCATCGTGTCACACGTATCCACGAGACATTACTGCCTGGGAGGTAAGAGTGCAGTTGGTTGTCACTGTTCTACAGATGACGTGTTGTTTCACAGGTAGATGATACGCCTCACAAAATTCTAGTTAGCAACCACCATGAAATTTCATAAGATGAATTTTGTCGCAGAATGCCGCGTGTGGACGCCAGTTCGTCGATCACGCACCACTGATACCTCACCGATCGCCATGAAGAAATGGTCTTTAAGAAAGCTGGAATGATTATGGCCGCGCGGGATTAGTCGAGCGGTCAGGGGCGCTGAAGTCATGGGCTGTGCGGCTGGTCCCGGCGGAGGTTCGAGTCCTCCCTCGGGCATAGGTGTGCGTGTATGTCCTTAGGATTATTTAGGTTAAGTAGTATGTAAGCTTAGGGACTGATGACCTTAGCAGTTAAGTCCCATAAGATTTCACACACATTCGAACATTTTTTGGAATGATTATGATGCCAAGATATTTTTCTTGGGCGCGACAGACGCCCATACATGTGGTAAATCGATCAAACCATTCACAATCATGGTGATATTCACACGATTAGTCGAAAAGTTCATCGAAAATTACTTAGTATTGTCACACGAAATATGAATACTCCTATGTACACTAATTTCCATGATTCTCAGATGTGTGACGTAACCTAATACTCCCGCACGAGCGCTTAACTAATTGTATGCCTTGTCTTTCGTAAGCTTATAAGGGACCCCTGTTTTTATCACCTAGCAAATCAAAAAACGGGAAAATTTCACATTCACTTATATTCAGTAAATAACGCGATATGTCGGTTGCTATTGCCTTAGGTTATTTTAATGCAGCAATAAAAGACAAGCATGTGGAAACTTGTTGTAACTTTACAGTGCGTACCATGAGTCTCATCACGCTGCAAGATCGTGATGGTGAATAGTTTTATTTGTTTCAAGCCCCTGTCGACACTATGCATCTTACAGAAACCTATCCTTAAAAGAGCTTGAATGTTCTAGTTAAAGTACACTACTAGCCATTAAAATTGCTACACCAAGAAGAAATGCAGATGATAAACGGATATTCATTGAAGAAATATATTATACTAGAACTGACATATGATTACATTTTCACTCAATTTGGGTGCATAGATCCTGAGAAATCAGTACACAGAACAACCACCTCTGGGCGTAATAACGGCCTTGATACGCCTGGGCATTGAGTCAAACAAAGCTTGGATGGCGTATACAGGTACAGCTGCCCATGCAGCTTCAACACGATACCACAGTTCATCAAGAGTAGTGACTGGCGTATTGTGACGAGCCAGTTGCTAAGCCACCGTCGACCAGACGTTTTCAATTGGTGAGAGATCTGGAGAATGTGCTGGCCAGGGCAGCAGTCGAACATTTCCTTTATCCAGAACGACCCGTACAGGACCTGCAACATGCGGCCGTGCATTATCCTGCTGAAATGTAGGGTTTCGCAGAGATCGAATGAAGGATAGAGCCACTGGTCGTAACACATCTGAAATGTAACGTTTACTGTTCAAAGTGCCGTTAATGCGAACAAGAGGTGACCGAGACGTGTAACCAGTGGCACCTCATACCATCACGCTGGGCGATACGCCATTCGTGCACCTAGGTTCGTCGTTGAGTACACCATCGCAGGCGCTCCTGTTGTGATGCAGCGTCAAGGGTAACCGCAGCCATTATCTCCGAGCTGATAGTCCATCCTGCTGCAAACGTCGTCGAACTGTTCGTGCAGATGGTTGCTGTCTTGCAAACGTCCCCATCTGTTGACTCAGGGATCGAGACGTGGCTGCACGATCCGTTACAGCCATGCCTTTCATCTGTACTGCTAGTGATGCGAGGCCGTTGGGATCCAGCACGGCGTTCCGTATTACCCTCCTGAACCCACCGATTCCATATTCTGCTAACAGTCATTGGCTCTCGACCAACGCGAGTATCAATGTCGCGATACGATAAACCGCAGTCGCGATAGGCTACAATCCGACCTTTATCAAAGTCGGAAACGTGATGGTACGCATTTCTCCTCCTTCCACAAGGCATCACAACAACGTTTCACCAGGCAACGCCGATCAACTGCTGTTAGTGTATGAGAATTCGGTTGGAAACTTTCCTCATGTCAGCACGTTATAGGTGTCGCCACCGGCGCCAACCTAGTACGAATGCTCTGAAAAGCTAATCATTTGCATAACACAGCATCTTCTTCCTGTCGGTTAAATTTCGCGTCTGTAGCACGTCATCTTCGTTGTGTAGCAATTTTAGTGGCCAGTAGTGTATATTTCCTGCCCACAGGCCTCTAGTGTATCAGTACACCCCCTGCAATATGGAAGAAGTGTGTAAGAACAATAATTAAGTAAAAAGGCAAATAAAATTTTCCGAGGTACACTGGTGACGCAAAACATTATGACCACCTCCGTAGCAGTGTATTGGTCCATCATTGAAACAAATTATAGCAGACATTTTGCCTGCCATGAATTCGATGAAGCGGTGATATGGCACCGGATATCAACGGACAGGTCTCACACGGTTCCTGTAAATTACGAACCGGTGGTACATGGTCGAAGGGCTGACACTCCATAGCATCCCATATGTGTTCCATCAGCTTCAGACGAGACGAATTTGTTGGCAAGGAAATCAACGTGAGTTCATTATCACCATGCGCAAAGCACTGCCGTACGTTTATGCCCTTGTGACACAGACAATTATCTTGCTGAAAGATGCTATCGCCATTGGGGAAGACATGAAGCTTGAAAGGATGTAGGCAGATATCACTGTCCCCAACGACTTACGTCCGTGGGGTGCGTATTTCGGGCATGTGTTCACCTGGGTGATGGCGTATCCGTACGCGGCCGTGAGCCTGTTGTAACAATAAATGTGATTCGTTCGACCTAGTGACACGTTTCCATTGTTGCTCGGTCTAGTCTCGCCGATCCTATCCCACTGCAATCGTAACGATGTCATTGTGTCAATAGGGGACGGGCGGAGTTGTCTGATTTGGAACGCCATGTCCAAAACGTGACCTGGGCGTTGCGCTCCGAAACACTAGTTCGTGCCGGCCGGAGTGGCCGTGCGGTTCTAGGCGCTGCAGCCTGGAACCGAGCGACCGCTACGGTCGCAGGTTCGAATCCTGCCTCGGGCATGGATGTGTGTGATGTCCTTAGGTTAGTTAGGTTTAATTAGTTCTAAGTTCTAGGCGACTGATGACCTCAGAAGTTAAGTCGCATAGTGCTCACAGCCATTTGAACCATTTTTAAACCACTAGTTCGTGCACCAGAATTGTCCTCTGTCGTCATATCTGCCGTACATCTTCGCTTTTCCTGCCTTACATAGGGACCGATTCTTTGACCTTCTTGATTCATGGTGTGACATAGACGTCCAACACCTTGTCGCCCACTCGTGATTACACCATCCTTCAATCACTTTCCATAAGTACTCACGACAGGAGCACGCCATCAGCCGAACAGCTATGCCGTTGACGAGGTACCGGTGCCGATGTCGAAGGCGCTTACGATGGTGGATTTTCCCATTTGCAGCTCGTATTTTAGTTTCAGGGATTCCCATTTCGTGTCTGTTCCCCTTCTGTGTTTTCTTTACCGCGTCTCTTGCCCGCAGCTACACCAGTCGGCATTCAGCCTCGGTTCGGCAGTGCACATAACGTTTCGGTTTATCGCTTCAGATGGTTCAAATGGCTCTGAGCACTATGGGACTTAACGTCTGAAGTCATCAGTTCCCTAGACTTAGAACTACTTAAACCTAACCAACCTAATGACATCACACAAATCCATGCCCGAGGCAGGATTCGAACCTGAGACCATAGCAGCGGAGCAGGTTCCGGACTGAAGCGCCTAGAACCCGACGGCCACAACGGCCGGCGGTTTATCAGTGAATATTCCATATATCAGATAACATAGATCACTGGCACAGACTGTTTATGTTAAACATATAACCAACATCGTTAATGGACTGTTTTGTCGATAATTGCGTGAATGTGATCCGAAATGAATGTTTGATGGTCGCAGGCAATGTCAACTGGATTTCGCGATAATACAGGGGACACTGTAATCTCAATACGGGAAGCACATTACATAATAAACCATTATGACACACACTGATAGGGGGCTGTAGATAATTTCACGGACATTTCTCTAGTATTTGGATGTCATGAAAGAGTAAGCGCCTTTGTATTGTTCTGATTATATGCGCGCAGTGTCATCTGAGATGCTGTGTCACCTGGACGCTTCCTTGGACCATCTTCGCAAGGTGCGTGGGAGATGATGCGCACTGTTAAAGGTGAGATGAGGAGCAGTGGTGTGTTATGAGTAATACTACGGCATAGGGCTAGTGTTACGGTTGTAGTTATATTGTGACGAAGTGGAACATGTTGGTTTATTGATTAATGATTTGAGATGAGGAAAGAGATTCAAGCATTTTGGGAAGAGTATTTCATTACGGCTATTTTGCTGAATAATAGAAAAGGATTTAATTTAATGTAATTGATTCAGATTTTCTACTTTACTGCGACAGCTTGTAGTTAAGCATTCTTGGTTCAGACATCCGGACACTTGATTATAGGGAAAGATAAACAGCGATGCATAATTTTCAACTTGAATTTGGGAATAGGAATAACTGTTGAATATTTAATGACATTTTTACGGATTGCATTTTTAGAATATTTTATTTGATCTGAAAGACTGCTTACGTTTGTCCGCTAACCTCTGTAATTTTCTTGTGTATTAATGTTTGTGAAGTAAAAAAAGAGATAATTTTTCAATATAGAACTTTTATAATCAGAAAAATAATTACATTTGATGTTATAATTTTCCCAAGTCATTGTCTGCAACCAAAGTCTATGCCAACATATGAGTTACCATTTTCATTTATTCAGATTTGTTGTGAACCAAAAAATCTTTGCCATTTTTTTTTAAGAGAACGCTTTGCATCAGGAGCATCTCAGCAGTCCATTGTAGCTCAAAAAATGCGACGCGCTTTCAAGACAAGAGCAGTGCTACGGTGTTTCCATTGTGAAACTGGTAAACCAGAATTAAATAATTAAAAAAATGGAACATCGGGTTTTTCCAGGGCAGTTTATCAGTTTAAAAGTTTAGTGATTCATGTTCTGAATTCAGACAATATTCTCGCCATTGCGAGTGTTTAGACAGGGAACCAGACAAGCACTTTCAAGTTACTTTCTCGCAGTCATATTTTACAACGTACTCTCGCAGTCGAATTCTACCGTTCAAAGTTTTCGAATCGTTAGGTAGCGCGCTTGCCAACAAGCAAAATAAATAACAACCATCATTTTATTTTTGTTAAGATGTCTTTCAACGTTACTAAACAACACGACTGTTAACTTGGGAGGATGACGACAGAGTAAATCGATGAGAACCTGAGTATACAAGCAAAAAGAAAATCTGACGCAACGAGAAAAGCAAGAAATAGCCTCATACGTAGCAGTCATATACAGCCTTTTGCTCGACGATAGATCGATACCTAAAGACTGGGAAGTTGCACAGATCACACCAATTCTCAAGGAAGAAAACAGGAGTAATCCGCTGAAATACAGAACCATTTCACTGATGTCGATTTGCTTTAAGATTCTGGAACATATACTGTGTTCGAACATTAGGAATTACCTCGAAGAAAACGATTTACTGAAAAATAGCCACTACCGATTCAGAAAGTATCGGTTTTGTGAAACAGATCTAGCTGTTTAATCACAGGAAGTGTGAATTATTTCCGCATTCCTGTATTTCCAGAAGGCTTCTTACACCGTTGTTCACAAGCGAGTTCTAATCTTATTGTGTGCCTACGGAGTATCGTCTCTGTTATGTTGGATTCGTGATTTCCTGTCAGAAAGGGCGCAGTTCGTAGTAACTGACGAAAAGCCATCTAGTAACACAGAAGTGATTTTTGGCGCTCCCCAAGGAGATGTTATAGTCCTCTGCTGTTTCTTATCTACTCGTACATACAATATTCAATACAATTACGAACACAATTACGAACACGTTTAATTCGAACGATCACATACATAACGTTGGGGGAAAAACTAACCAAAGTCTGCGTTTTATTGAACACTAAAAAGATGCAACACGTCTACTAAAAAGACTGCCTACACTACGCTTGTCCATCTTATACTGTAGTATTACTTCACGGTGTGGGATCCATATCAGATAGGATTGAAAAAGGGTATTCAAAATGTCCATAGAAGTTCAGCTCCTTTTTCATTATATGGAAATACAGCAGAGCGTGCGACGGATAAGATACACGAGTTGGGGTGGATGACATGAAAAAAGAAGCGTTTTTCGTTGGGAAAGGTTATTTACACGAAATTTTAATCACCAACTTTCTCCCCCAAATGAGAAAACATTTTGGTGTCGTCCAACGCCATAGGGCGAAATGATCATAGTAATAAAATACGAGAAATCAGAGCTCGCTCGCTAAAGATTTTCCCACGAACTGTTTGAGAGAAGAGTGGTAAGACATGGTATGAAAGTAGGTCGATGAACTCTGTGCGAGGCATCAGTTGTAGATTTAGGTGTAGAAACATTCGTCCAGTACATTTCCTGAATTGTAAGCCATTACTTTATCAGTACTCGACCAAGTTTAACACCAACAACTGTATACAGGCAGGCGCGCTACCACGCGGCAGTATGTGACAGAAACAAAGGCAGCAGTGCCTGGAAGTACTTGTGTGATTCTGGCGCGCGTTCTAAGAGACAAAATAATTACATCGGAAAACTGATTTTACGCTTCCAGCTTAGGTTGGGTCATGATATTTCATCAGATACGAAGGCAGACGGCGCAGTAACAAACACCAGAGACAAAATTAAGACGTTCTTTAAAATGTTTTGTTAAACATTTGTATAGTTTTTTAATCGGCACCATGGTCGCCTCTGAGTGTAAAACTGATTATCTACATATCCTCTACCGCAATTTCGGCTGTGTGTATCGAGTGGAGGATTGCGAACTCTGTGCTGTAGCGCAAGTCAGAGCTTTGAATAAAATTCTGAGGTTTTTACACGAGCCCGTCACGTCCATACTATCATTGTCATCTTTTACATAAATAGCATCGTATGAACTGTAGAAAACACATGATTTTACAATGATTCTTCTCTGGTGGTCTATCTGTAACTATGAATGTTCTGTCTACAGTTTGTATGTATGTGTGTGTGTGTGTGTGTGTGTGTGTGTGTGTGTGTGTGTGTGTGTGTGTGTGTGTGCGCGCGCACGCCCATAAGGACGTCATGGTCACATGGATGAACGTGAAATTTGTTTTAAAGTTTTGTTGTGCGCTGAAGGACAATTTTCGTAGTACTCCATCTGACAATTGCCACACAGGCGAACTGCAGTATCGTATTTCATAAATAAATATTTTTACACTCAAAGGTGACCATCATGTCCTTAAAAATGTGTTTATATGGCTGCGAACTCCATCCACAAAAATTTTACTTCGTGTGTAGTTAAGGGGATAGTTAACAACGGCGATACGAAGAAATGATAGCTGGGATGTATGAAGCTATTAGACGTGCAAAGAGAGGGAATGCACCTGGATATGATGGTGGCTCAGTAGAAATTATTGAACGTGGAGGGTAAGAAATAAAAATAGCTTGCAAAATTGCTTACAGAATATCTGTAGACGAAGATAATTCCCCATTGCTGGAACAACGCTGTAATTTAAGGTCCACAAAATATCGAGATCACTAGATGTATCAGCTTCCTCCCCATAATGTAAGAGATATTTACTAACACCATAGCAAAGTCATTTGGATCGTATGAGCAGAAGAAAACAGGTTGAAAGTACTGTTTATTTATTCATCGATGACGCGCTTTTCGCTTAATTCAAGTTATCTTCACAGTGGCCGATAAACGGTCATAAGAAAGTTACGGATATCAATGATAAAACGTTCGCAGAAATAAATTGCCCTCGATGCATGCAAAAAAAGAAAATATAGCCGAGGTAAACATGCTCCCGTCATGTATTAAAAGCATAATATCCGATAACCCTGCCGGTAAGCGTAATGTAGTGCAGTGAATACAAGGGAGTGGTCGCAGAACGGAGAACGACGCCTCTAGCATGTTTGTTCCGGCCTGATCCTGTTTTGTATTCACTGGACCACATTGCGCGTCCCAACATTTAACAAATGACAGGAGCATATATTTGCCTCGACTATTTATTTTTTTAATTTTTGATTTTTTATTTATTTGCACGTGACAATGGTGCTTTATTTTTGCGGATGTTTTATCATGAACATCAATATCTTGTTTATCAACATTTACCGTCCAATCTGAAGATGCCTTGAATTAGACGAAACGCGCGTCGTTGATGAATAAGTGAACAGTAATTTCAACATCGCAACCAATACTGTTTCCGACTCTTCATTTTACATACCGACTGCTGTATCAGCACGTCGTGGAGTGGAAAATCTTTTAGTGTGGAATGTAATAAGTCAGAGCAACAAGACACCTTCAGGAGCGAATGTAGCAAAGTAGACCATTGGCAAACTGTGGGCGGAAGTACAGGACGGCACAGTGAGAACGAATTAAAAAACTTTGTCTGAGGTTCATAGACTTTGAGAAAATTTTAGACTCAGTTCCAACAAAATATATCCTAAAGTGCGCGTCATTTACGACGGCGGCCGAGTTTAGGTTCGTTCTGCGCGTATGACGTCACAAAACACAGTCAGCCAATGAACAGAGAACGACGTTGCGAGAGCTCGTCTGCAGTGCAGAGCACGGACGAGTGTCTTCAGCTTTAGAAACGTTCAGTCATAAATAAAGTAATTGAACAAAAGCAGTGTCTTGATAGCAGACTTCCTTTTATAGAAAGTTTGGAAAAAGCATTCTTTATACCAGTTGCTTCATATTCTATTAATTAATTAAACCAAACAAGCAATAAGCCTCCTAATTCAGGCGATAGCAAGGAAAGCTGTTTGTATCATTCTCATGAACCGGTTTTTTCCCAATAAACAACAGCGGTTATTGTTTATTTCCTATTGTACTTCGACGACACGTGAGTAATTCATAGTCATACCAACAGTGTTTGACGGTATTTTGCGTGATATTTTAGAGTCCTCCCGGATTTCAGTCTGCTTTCGGCTGCTGTGGGGCGAGGACGTCCGCTGCGCCCCGCCGTGCGCGACCGTAAGCGCTTGCTTGTGTTTACCTTCTCGCGGCGCGAGTTGTAAGTTCAGTGCGACTATGGCACACACATGGCGCCACGATACGATCAAAATTACTTTCCAACCAGATCACGCGCGTCCTCGAGCCTATGAAATAGAAAAGTTCATACGCGACGATCTACGTTTAGAGCCGGCGACTGTCGTCGGAATACATTTTTCTATAACGGCGAGCGTGGTTTATGTTAAAATGACCAGTGCAGAGGTCTGCGCGACAGTGGTGTCTAAATACTCGAACTCTCTCAGATTCAAACATTCTGACGGGCATATCAGTGCAGTGACGGTGGATCATGCAGGCATGGGCCTAAGGACTGTAAGGGTTTTTGAGTTCCCCTTCGAGGACCCAGAGGAAGTTGTCAAGGACGCCTTCCGACCATATGGCAATGTTATCAGCCACGTTGCAGAAAAGTGGCAAACTTTCTCGACGTATAAGGTCTACAATGGTGTGCGCCAAATTAAACTTGAGCTCAAGAAACATGTGCCGTCCTATTTGATCATCGGTGGCTGTCGTGCAATCATCATGTACAACGGTCAACCGCGTACCTGTTCGGATGTGGGCAGGAAAGCCATGTTCGGTCGAGCTGCTTACAACGTAGAATTGCGCAGATACCAGTGGGAGACTCCGTTTCCCCGACGGGGACGACAATCCTGCCCCTCACGTGCTCTCAGACGACGATGCGCACCATAGATGAGGACGAAACGGGCGATCACACACATCCATCGACGTCAGAAGCACCAAGGGAGGAAGAGGAAGGCCCCTCGATGCCAACCCATATGTCGCCCCCTCCACAGCAACAGCAACAGCAGCAGTCCCACGGAATCCAGACGCAACATAACATTCAGAACGCGATGGACGTGGACGCGAACATTGTCCCGACCGCGGCTTTCCTAGCTGAAGGTGAAACGACGCTGGATTGACTCCAACGTTCGGATACGGATGTCCACGTTCGAAAGCAACGTTCGCCTCGACGACGCAAGCGGCGTCGGCGGACCCATTCTGACGATTGCCTCCTACACACGGCCGGTCAAGAAGGTGACATCTCATCAGACGGCATGGAAGCTGCGCCTACTGAGGATCTAAGTGGTGTAGACGGTTCACTTGCCCATACTATGAGTGCCCAGTTACTTCTTGCACCACAGATGCAGCAGGTCGCGTCGATGGATGGCGCTCCGTCTACCTCTACCAAAGACGACGTACGTGAGAGAGATTTAGGTGCCGATCAGCTACATAGCATCGTGTTGCACCCACTGTGGTCGGGCGATGTTGAGGAACTTCCTGGAGAGGGCACGGGTGACAGGGGAGGGGGTGGCATTGGGGATGCCACTCCTAGCGTGAAAGACTCATAATTTGTAACGGGTTTGGTGGGTCCGGCATCTCTTGCGGTTAGCTTTGATTGCCATGGCGTCTACCTTAGGTGAAGAGGCTAGGCAGCACACCTTTCGCCTTGCCACAATTAATATCAACGCGATAAGGGCACCACACAAACTGACAATGCTACAACGCATGCTTGCTGCGGCGGACATCGACGTGGCCCTCTTACAGGAAATATGTGTCGCTAGTTTCCCTGACTTCTACGGATATACCACCCACATCTCCCACGCCTCTTCTACCGATTGTGGTGTGGCTGTCCTGCTCCGGGACGGTTTGGCGGCTACGGACGTACTGTACGTACCGAGTGCAAGAGCCATGGCAGTAACTGTCAACGGTGTACGACTCATCAATGTATATGCCCCTTCAGGATCAGGGAGACGGAGAGATCGGGCCCGCTTTTTTTCGGAACGCGTCTATTTATGGGCCGCATAGACGATATGGTGATCGGAGGAGATTTTAACTGTACATTATCCCCGTCTGATCAGCAGCCACATCACGTCCCGAGTGCGGAATTGGAAATGCTAGTGCGTGACCTCCGCCTGATCGACACGGGGCGCCACATCCACGGCCCAGCTCCTGGTTACACCCATTATACAAGTCATTCATCAAGTCGGTTGGACAGGATTTACGTCACAAGCACCCTTTCGACGGCGACGAGAGGAGAAGAGCTCTGGCCCACTGCATTCACCGACCACACAGCCTATATTTGCACCATTGCCCTCCAACCTGCACGTGTGTGGCGCAGTAGGCCCCCCTGGAAACTGAACGTCGCCCATTTGGACGAGCCGGCATGGAAAGGTGCCATCGAAGAGTCGTGGAACGCGTCCTTACAGCGTCGTGGTCGTTACCGATCGACCCTCAGTTGGTGGATTGAATGTGCGAAACCTGCTCTTAGGCGCACCTTCGTGGCTTACGGCCGGGAAGCGGCGGCATGGAGGAGGAGCACGGAAAACTTTTATTACACCGTCCTACGGGAATGTCTTACTATGGAGCCCTCACCTGACAGGCAGATCATAGTCAATCACGCGAAAGCGAAGCTCGTCTCTTTAGCACGTCATCATTTACGGGGCGCTGTTATACGGTCGCGTGCTCCAGACATGACACAATGAGAAAGGCCATCTATGCACCACGTGCTCCTAGAACGCAGGAGGCGCCGTAGGGCACTGGTAACCGACATGATAACAGACGACGGACGACACGTGGCAGAACAAGCAGATAAAGCAGAAGCCTTCTATGGGCATTACACTCAACTTTATTCAGCAGTGCTCCCTGATATGGCGACGGTAGACACCGTTTCAGCACATGTCCACGGTACAGTTCCACCAGACATGGTACCGACTTTACTGGGAGAAGTGACAGAAGAGGAAGTGCTCGACGCCATTGGTAGCGGTGCTCCCCATAAATCACCAGGAATCGATGGATTACCATTAGAGTTCTATCGAGCATTTAAACAACTGTTGGTACCGTGTTGGGTTGAAATTTGTCAGGAATTGATGTCCCCGGATATACCGTTGCCTGCAGCGTTCTTGGAAGGACTGATTGTCCCCATCCATAAGCCGAAGGGACGGAATCATGTCCGCGATTATCACCCCTTAACGTTATTGAACAGCGACTTCAAGATCTTTTCGAGGCTGCTATCAGAACGTATTCGCAGCACAGTATTGCACGTCCTTGGGGGGACCCAACAACATCAGAACTGCGTTACGTCGTTACAGAGATCTCATCTCCCTTGCACGGGTGAGACGTTTGCCGGCAGCCCTGGCGTCTATCGACTTTAGCCAGGCTTTTGACCGTGTGGGCCACACTTTCCTCACGGCCGTTCTACGGCGCATGGAATACCCCGACCCCTTTATCACAGTGTTGACACGCCTTCTGCATGGGGCTACTTCTCGAGTTCTTGTTAATGGAAGACTGACGGCACCCACGCCGATCCGCAGATCAGTACGACAGGGATGTCCATTATCAACATTGTTATTTGCACTGGCCTTAGAACCTTTGTTGTGTGGTCTCCGAGACAGGCTCACTGGAATACAGTTCGGCGGCTCCATCTATCGCTGCACCGCCTATGCGGATGATTTGATGATCGTCATACGTGGAGCTGACGATATGGCTGCGGCTTTGGACTGGATTGCAACCTACGGTACAGCTTCTGGTAGCCAAATCAACGTTGACAAGTTTGTCGCCTTGAGCATCGGGATTGGGCTACCGCAGGAACACATTGCCCCCTTACGCTTCAGTGATACTGTCCGCTGCTTGGGCTTAGATTGCGTGAACGACATGCGACGAGCGACGACGCTCAATTATCGACGCCTTCTTAACCAAATTAGGGCCGTAATTGCAAATCAGCGCTTGCGATCCCTCAAGATCGTTCAGCGGGCGTATTACGCCAATGCATACCTTGCGTCCCGCATACCCCATGTCGCCCAAACGCTACCCATTCCGTTACCCTTGTCTCTTAGCATTATGGCAGCGCTGGGATACTTCGTCACCGCTGATATGTTACTGAAGATCAGATACGTCTCTCTTACCCTCCCCAAGGAAAAAGGTGGTCTCGGCCTAGTTAACGTCCATGATAGGGCCATTGCCCTCTATGTTAGCTCACATTTATGTCTGCTGCGTCGTTGTCCTACGAGCCCCACGAGTCTGCTTCTGACGGCGCTACGACCTGCTTCACTAAGAGCGCCGGTGCCACTACAGGACATCCCAGCGCCCCTCTTTTATATAGGACGTTTCTATTTAGAACAAAGTTATTGCAATGTAGCGCTCACGACACCACAAATGGCCACAACTCGACGCCTATATCATGACATGCTGCAACACCACCCCCTAAATGTGGTCGAACTAAAATATCCTGACGTACGGTGGCGAGTGGTGTGGAAGACTGTACACGATGCCATGCTTGATTCCGATGTTGTTTCCCAATGGTACGTAGTCGTTAATGGGAAGCTGGTGACGCAAGAACGTCTCTACAATATCCACATGCCAGAATCTCCCAAGTCTGTGGGTTGTAATACAGTAGATTCTGACGAGCACCGCCTCAGCTGTGGAGAGGCGGAACCGGTTTGGCACCTCGTGCGGCAGATGCTGGCTTATCTCTTGCGAGTTAGGCCAGAGCATATATCTGCACGCACGTTATTGTTTCCGGATGAGACATTTTACCCCAAGACTCGAACCAACTCCGTCACCTGGATACGTGGACATGCGGTCCGTTACCTCTGTCGTGACGGACACAAGAATTTCCTTGACTTCTGGCTCTATTTGCAAGAAAGACATCATGCTATTTCCGGGCATACCAGATATCGACAATGCTTCGCAAACTACCTATGGAGTGCCTTTCACAGCCCGCCGTGTAGCTGGAATGTTCCAGGCAGTGGCAGATGAGGACAGAACGAACTGCAAATGATCATATACTGAACAATCTTTATCAGTGGGCGCAGTCGCTGGGAAGCCTAACTACGAAGTGGTAGCTTTCTTTTCATGTTATTTATGTTTACTATCTACGATGGTGCCTTCATTCTGTTTTAGTTTTCCAGGCTTGATTAACTATGACTGTTCGCACATTGATATCTACATATAAATAAATAACAAAAAATAAATAAAATAAAATAAAATAAAATAAAATATATATATATAAAAAAGGTGAGCAGGAGACCTGCTTTCGAATCCAAATAAATACACAAGAACAAAATAAGAACAAAATGAGCAATAAATAAAGTATAATAAAGTATTATACCCTTTCCTTTCTCCTTCTATTTTTTTATAAAATGTTCAGGGGCACATTTAATTTTTGTTCGTGGGCGGAACCTGAAGTGGTGACGAACGGCCGTCGTAGTTAGCTTTAGGATGAAAGTGGCGGTGGCACTAGCTTTGTTTTTGTTTTTAGGCCAGATAGGTTTTTGGGGGTAGAATGGGTGATAGGGGCCCACGCCTGAAGTGAGAGAGGTAATTTTCTTTCTTTAAAAAAAAAAAAACAAAAAAAAAACAAAAAAAAAAGAAAATAGTGAAAAGTTTACTTTCTTTATTTTTAAAATTTATAAAAAATAAAAAAAGTGTCTCGCTGCTAAACGAAAGGTTTTGAGTTCAATCCCAGTCTGATGCTTAATATTTTCTTTATTTAAAAACAATATCGAAGTGTCTTACTTCATGAATTTTATTTGTTTGAATATAATTTTTTGATATTTCTAGTGCTTTCTCTCTTCATTATAATCATACGTTTTCGGTTTTTCTAATTTTGTCCTCCAATATTTCTTTTCACAGCAATTAAAAACAATGAAAAGGCACACATACAATATTCATGTTATCTGTTTTGTTTGTAATCTTCCCCTCCGCAGTCGCTGTTTTACTATTCATATTGAGATATGTTCTTTTGCGGCAGTATTAAAAGTATTATTTAGAGCAGAATTTCGGTTCGTACGTCGCCGAGACAATTGACTGTCTGACGCAATTCTTTGCTTCGCTGCTTTGGCAACATCATATTCAATGTTTTCGTCGACTGATCTATGTTTTGGCAAGTATTTGCTGTCCGTTGTGACAAACACAAATTGTTTGCGCAATATATTTTAGTTTCTATGTTTTATTACGTCCACAATTCAGTTTTTTGTACTTCGCGAACTTTGTTTTAATCAGAACGTTTTAGAAAAAAGCGAAATGACTCTGGTATAAATAAAAGTTTTATTACAGTCGCTAAAGATGGAATATTTCCCAATTTATAAACACTGTTTATGTTATAAAGGGTGTTCATTTTAACTGGGGACATTGAAATCTCTTGAAAACGACACACAGAGCTAAAAGAAATCCTAATGAAAATTCGATCCTCTCGGAAGTGGACATCCAATTATAACAAATTTGATCACAAATTCGTCGGATTTGGTATCATTTGATGTCCCACAGTTTTGTTTAATGTATTTTGTCTACTTCCTTTCGATTGATTGAAGTGCATGAAAATGAAGCCAAACGCGCCCGGTGTAAATAAAACTTTTATTACAGTCGCGAAAGACCGAATATTTCTTAGTATTACATATGACACGTATTTGGTACTTAAATTAAATGAGATATTGTTAAGCAGTAAATTTTGTATGAAATTTGGGTATCGTGTCCACATTCCATTCTCAGCATTGTGGCAACTAAAATCGACCATACGGAAAGTATACGTTATGGACTTTTACCTCTGCAAACTCTACAAAATTTCGTACAATGGTTTACTACATTTAATGCTGCACAATAACTGCGTTGAACATCGAAACAAAATTAAGTCATTTATGGGGAGAAGGTATCAGTCAAGAATATGTGTAAAAACCAAATTTTTGGGCCAAACAGTTTTTGTGAAATCGAATGATAAATGTGTCAAAGCAGTCGGAACACCATGTGTCTGCACAGGCGAGCAGTGCAGTGATGACAAAATCGTGCACAGCGCGGAATGCGGGGAGCACCACGTCTCTGTAGCGGCGAAAGGATTAATGCGCCCGTGGTGGCTTTACTTCAATAACTGCGCGCTCCTCCCTAAACGTAGGTTTGCGAACTGTACTATACTATGGCGCTGCTTCTCTTGGCGCGTGCGTCGTGTGAAACTGGCAACGCAGCAATCTCCCACTTCTGGGCGGGCATGCGCGAGCCGCCAAGATAAAAGAATTGAACTATAGCAACCCTTGAGAGAAAAAAAAAACTAATTCAACTTGTGTTAGTGCAATGAAGAATATGTATGTCTAGACTACAGTTGTCATTAGATTTCATCAGGGTAGAGGGGGATTAGTAGTAAGGCAAGGAAATTCCATACCACAACAACTATACTCACCGATCCTGAACAACGTTTTCGGCCCCTTTAAGTGGGAAAACGAAGAAAAAAATACGTATTAACTTAACGGACCTGAATCAGCCTCTTTTTTTCGCAGTTTTATTCTAAAAGCAAATGGAAGAACATATCAGAGTCAGTTTGAAAGTATGCTTCCGAATCAACGTCAATAAAACTAATGTAACATATGACCAACATATCGAAAAGAAAGTACTGCAAATTAACACCTATGTAATAGAACTTGTTGGTGGGTAGTTGTTTTAGGGACTAAAGTGACTCATTTGACAGCAAAAGAAATAAATAAGGGAGTGAAACTAGAAACCGTAAGTGTCAAATTCAGTACGTACGGAGTACCTACTAACCAATACAGGCAGTGGAAGAAGCACGAAGACAAGACCGACCATTAAGAAATGAGAATGAAGATAGCATGTTCCCTAGCGTACTGAATATTCTCGTAGTAAGTACAGTATCCTGTATTTGTTTACGAACGTACAGAATGTTTATAACACTATTTCTTTTCCTATTTTAGATTATAGATTGACAGGAAGTGCAAAATGGCTAAGCAGGGATGGCTAGAGAACAAATGTAAGGATGTAGAGGCTTGTCTCACTAGGGGTAAAATAGATACTGCCTACAGGAAAATTAAAGAGACCTTTGGAGAGAAGAGAACCACTTGTATGAATATCAAGAGCTCAGATGGCAACCCAGTTCTAAGCAAAGAAGGGAAGGCAGAAAGGTGGAAGGAGTATATAGAGGGTTTATACAAGGGCGATGTACTTGAGGACAATATTATGGAAATGGAAGAGGATGTAGATGAAGACGAAATGGGAGATAAGATACTGCGTGAAGAGTTTGACAGAGCACTGAAAGACCTGAGTCGAAACAAGGCCCCGGGAGTAGACAACATTCCATTAGAACTACTGATGGCCTTGGGAGAGCCAGTCATGACAAAACTCTACCATCTGGTGAGCAAGATGTATGAGACAGGAGAAATACCCTCAGACTTCTAGAAGAATATAATAATTCCAATCCCAAAGAAAGCAGGTGTTGACAGATGTGAAAATTACCGAACTATCAGTTTAATAAGTCATGGCTGCAAAATACTAACGCGAATTCTTTACAGACGAATGGAAAAACTGATAGAAGCGGACCTCGGGGAAGATCAGTTTGGATTCCGTAGAAATGTTGGAACACGTGAGGCAATACTAACCTTACGACTTATCTTAGAAGAAAGATTAAGAAAAAGCAAACCTACGTTTCTAGCATTTGTAGACTTAGAGAAAGCTTTTGACAATGTTAACAGGAATACTCTCTTTCAAATTCTGAAGGTGGCAGGGGTAAAATACAGGGAGCGAAAGGCTATTTACAATTTGTACAGAAACCAGATGGCAGTTATAAGAGTCGAGGGGCATGAAAGGGAAGCAGTGGTTGGGAAAGGAGTGAGACAGGGTTGTAGCCTCTCCCCGATGTTATTCAATCTGTATATTGAGCAAGCAGTAAAGGAAACTAAAGAAAAATTTGGAGTAGGTATTAAAATTCATGGAGAAGAAGTAAAAACTTTGAGGTTCGCCGATGACATTGTAATTCTGTCAGAGACAGCAAAGGACTTGGAAGAGCAGTTGAACGGAATGGACAGTGTCTCGAAAGGAGGATATAAGATGAACATCAACAAAAGCAAAACGAGGATAATGGAATGTAGTCAAATTAAATCGGGTGATGCTGAGGGAATTAAATTAGGAAATGAGACACTTAAAGTAGTAAAGGAGTTTTGCTATTTAGGGAGTAAAATAACTGATGATGGTCGAAGTAGAGAGGATATAAAATGTAGACTGGCAATGGCAAGGAAATCGTTTCTGAAGAAGAGAAATTTGTTAACGTCGAGTATAGATTTAAGTGTCAGGAAGTCGTTTCTGAAAGTATTTGTATGGAGTGTAGCCATGTATGGAAGTGAAACATGGACGATAACTAGTTTGGACAAGAAGAGAATAGAAGCTTTTGAAATGTGGTGCTACAGAAGAATGCTGAAGATAAGGTGGGTAGATCACGTAACTACTGAGGAGGTATTGAATAGGATTGGGGAGAAGAGGAGCTTGTGGCACAACTTGACTAGAAGAAGGGATCGGTTGGTAGGACATGTTTTGAGGCATCAAGGGATCACAAATTTAGCATTGGAGGGCAGCGTGGAGAGTAAAAATCGTGGAGGGAGACCAAGAGATGAATACACTAAGCAGATTCAGAAGGATGTCGGTTGCAGTAGGTACTGGGAGATGAAGAAGCTTGCACAGGATAGAGTAGCATGGAGAGCTGCATCAAACCAGTCTCAGGACTGAAGACCACAACAACAACAACATTTTAGATCTATATCGTCTTTTGTAAAACTTTGGGACTTTTTTTCTGAAAAATTCCATGTAATAAAAAGAAAATAATCCTCCAACAATGACTTCAGATGCTATTCTGCAACTGTCAGCTAAATGTAATGAACCTGCTAAATGTAGGCCCTAACACACACACACACACACACACACACACACACACACACACACACAGTGCAATCGATCTCGCATCGCACGGGAGGCAGGTGATCGTCCATTCCCTTTCTGTCTAAAGCGCGTAATTTCCCGTGATATGGCGAATTACTGTTTAGGAACCCGCCGCTGGAGCGATGTACTACACATACCAGTGCTATGTATCATCTTTCGTAATTGTGAAATCCTGCAATAAAAATAATTCAAGATGGTTCAAATGGCTCTGAGCACTATGGGACTTAATATCTACGGTCATCAGTCCCCTAGAACTTAGAACTACTTAAACCTAACTAACCTAAGGACATCACACAACACCCAGTCATCACGAGGCAGAGAAAATCCCTGACCCCGCCGGGAATCGAACCCGGGAACCCGGGTGTGGGAAGCGAGAACGCTACCGCACGACCACGAGCTGCGGACTGAAAATAATTCTAAAAGACGAAAGTGGCCGGTGTTTTATTATAAACACATGCATGTTATCGCCGTCGACACGGACTTCTTCAATGACTAATCATTTACTTGATTTAGTTTGTATGAATGCTCCGAGAAACGTCCTCTCCTGGGAAATTCTAAGTTTTAAGTGCATCTAAGCTTAAATTTAAAGGTTACCCAGCGTAGTCGATCATGTTGCAACACTTTTCGAATGCTCATGTAATGGCATTTGCATCCACTTCAACAGTCAGGAAGGCATTCTACAGTGTGTGGCGGAGGGTACTTTGAGCCCCACTAGGATTTCCTTCCTCTCCTGTTAAATTCGCGAATGATTCGCAGGTGTAATGACTGACCCGTATGTCTTCGTATGGGCTAGACGTTCTATGATTTTTTTCGTCATGCTCATTGAGCAAGAGATATGTGGGAGGAAGTTATATGCTGCCTGACTTACTGGAGCGTCTGATCTCTGAGCGTTAACAATAAACCTCGCCGTGATAAACAATTTTTCTTTCATAGCATCTGACAATGCAGATCATGCTTACGAAACGAATCCTTTATTAATACTATCTGGGATGGATCGTAGGTGTACTAACAGTATAGAAGAATTTGAAAATTTATCGTGGTCTTGAAGCCTATTACTAAATGTTCAGTTGAAATTTTGAAGTGCGTTTTACCTTGAATTTTAGTAAATTTCCACATATGATTCCTTAAAATGAACTTTGCCTCGACAATTCTAACGACGACGCTAGTCCTTTCCCAACCGCAACGGGAATTTCATTCAACGTTTTCTGAAAAGAACAGCTTAATGAGTTATAACCAGGAAAGCTGATGCATTATTGCACAGCTGTGTAACGAGCTTCATCTTGTGGACGAAATACGTGAAATATGATGTAGATGCCATCTATACGCCATAAAACTAAGCGGTCAAAACAAGAACATTCAAATCCTAACAATGAAAAAATGTGTGTTAAAGAGATTGATCTGATGATATCGTTATTCTGAATCGTGTGCACATCGACTTAACTGACAGCTGTAAATACTACGAAAGACAGCAGAAAAGTGTGTGGCGAACAAGAGCAAGTTTATTTCTTAGTGAAACAAAACAGTTAAAAGGAACCACATACATACAGGAAACCCAGCTCAAGTGTAGAGATATAAAGCCATGTGGTTGCAAGCCGAGACAAAGGAAACCTTTTAATGCAATGAAAAGACGAATTCAAAATATGCTAAAAAGCTATTTTAATGTTCCAAAAGTTTTTATAGAAGAGGGATACGAGTTGCCACATTTAGGTGATTACGATTTATTTGAAATAGTGTACAATGATTACCAATAATGTATGTAAAAAAATTTCCAGAAAATAATACAACGAGATCGTCCATTCTGATTTTGTTTGGGAGACAGACGGACTAATTTGCAGGAGGAGTCACGGATGTGAGAAACGTAACAGGATCTCTGTATTCACGTGGGCCCATGTTTACTCACCTAACACAAAGGAACACTGTGTTCCATGCAACTTAAATGAAAGTGTGACGCAGATAATCACTCCGCGAGAAATATACACTATTTGACCAAAAGTATCCGGACACCTGGCTGAAAATTACTTACAAGTTCGTGGCGTCCTCCATTCCATCGGTAATGCTGGAATTCAATATTTTATTGCCCCCCCCCCCCCCCCTTAGCCTTGATGACAGTTTCCACTCACGCAGGCATACGTTCAATGAGGTGTTGTAGGGTTTCTTGGAGAACGGCTGCACTGAGGAGAGGTATTGAGGTATTGATGTCGGTCGGTGCGGCCTGGCACGAAGTCGGCGTTCCAAAACATCCCAAAGATGTTCTATAGGATTCAGGTCAGGACTCTGGGCAGGCCAGTCCATTACAAGGATGTTATTGTCGTGTAACCGCTCCGCCACAGACCGCAAATTATGAACAGGTTCTCGATCGTGTTGAAAGATGCAATAGCCATCCCTGAATTGCTCTTCAACAGTGGGAAGCAAGAACATGCTTAAAACATCAATGTAGACCTGTAGTGTGATAGTGCCACGCAAAGCAACAAGGGGTGTAAGCCTCCTCCCCCCCTGGAAAACACGACCACATCATAAGACCACCGCATCCGAATTTTACTGCTGGCACTACACGCCCTGGCAGATGACGTTCATCGGGCATTCGCTGTACCCACATCCTGCCATCGGATCGCCACATTGTATTCCGTGATTCGTCACTCCACCCAACGTTTTCTCACTGTTCAATCGTCCAATGTTTACGCTCCTTACACTAAGCGAAGCATCGTTTGGCATTTACCGGCGTGGTGTGTGGCTTACGAGCAGCCGCTCGGCCATGAAATCAATGTTTCTCGCCTCCCGCCTAACTGTCATAGTACTTGCAGTGGATCCTAATGCAATTTGGAATTCCAGTGTGATGGTGTGAGTAGATGTTTGCCTGTTACACAATACGACCATCTTCAACTGTCGGCGGTCTCTGTCAGTCAACAGACGAGGTCAGCTTGTACGCTTTTGTGCTGTGCGTGTCCCTTCACACTTACACTTCAGCATCACATCGGAAACAGTGGACCTAGGCAAGTTTAGGAGTGTGGGAATCTCGCGTACAGACGTATGACACAAGTGACACCCCCCCTGAGTTACGCGGAGCGCCCCAGTCTGCTCTCTCACGATGTGTAATGACTACTGAGGTCGCTGATATGGAGTACCTGGCAGTAGGTGGAAGCACAATGCACCTAATATGAAAAACATATGTTTTTGGGGGTGTCCGGATACTTCTGATCACATAGTGTAAATCAAAATATAGCATGGTGGGTCAGAACCGTAAGTGAAGAACGTGTGGAGACGCGGTTTAGCCAAATACACTCCTGGAAATTGAAATAAGAACACCGTGAATTCATTGTCCCAGGAAGGGGAAACTTTATTGACACATTCCTGGGGTCAGATACATCACATGATCACACTGACAGAACCACAGGCACATAGACACAGGCAACAGAGCATGCACAATGTCGGCACTAGTACAGTGTATATCCACCTTTCGCAGCAATGCAGGCTGCTATTCTCCCATGGAGACGATCGTAGAGATGCTGGATGTAGTCCTATGGAACGGCTTGCCATGCCATTTCCACCTGGCGCCTCAGTTGGACCAGCGTTCGTGCTGGACGTGCAGACCGCGTGAGACGACGCTTCATCCAGTCCCAAACATGCTCAATGGGGGACAGATCCGGAGATCTTGCTGGCCATGGTAGTTGACTTACACCTTCTAGAGCACGTTGGGTGGCACGGGATACATGCGGACGTGCATTGTCCTGTTGGAACAGCAAGTTCCCTTGCCGGTCTAGGAATGGTAGAACGATGGGTTCGATGACGGTTTGGATGTACCGTGCACTATTCAGTGTCCCCTCGACGATCACCAGTGGTGTACGGCCAGTGTAGAAGATCGCTCCCCACACCATGATGCCGGGTGCTGGCCCTGTGTGCCTCGGTCGTATGCAGTCCTGATTGTGGCGCTCACCTGCACGGCGCCAAACACGCATACGACCATCATTGGCACCAAGGCAGAAGCGACTCTCATCGCTGAAGACGACACGTCTCCATTCGTCCCTCCATTCACGCCTGTCGCGACACCACTGGAGGCGGGCTGCACGATGTTGGGGCGTGAGCGGAAGACGGCCTAACGGTGTGCGGGACCGTAGCCCAGCTTCATGGAGACGGTTGCGAATGGTCCTCGCCGATACCCCAGGAGCAACAGTGTCCCTAATTTGCTGGGAAGTGGCGGTGCGGTCCCCTACGGCACTGCGTAGGATCCTACGGTCTTGGCGTGCATCCGTGCGTCGCTGCGGTCCGGTCCCACGTCGACGGGCACGTGCACCTTCCGCCGACCACTGGCGACAACATCGATGTACTGTGGAGACCTCACGCCCCAAGTGTTGAGCAATTCGGCGGTACGTCCACCCGGCCTCCCGCATGCCCACTATACGCCCTCGCTCAAAGTCCGTCAACTGCACATACGGTTCACGTCCACGCTGTCGCGGCATGCTACCAGTGTTAAAGACTGCGATGGAGCTCCGTATGCCACGGCAAAGTGGCTGACACTGACGGCGGCGGTGCACAAATGCTGCGCAGCTAGCGCCATTCGACGGCCAACACCGCGGATCCTGGTGTGTCCGCTGTGCCGTGCGTGTGATCATTGCTTGTACAGCCCTCTCGCAGTGTCCGGAGCAAGTATGGTGGGTCTGACACACCGGTGTCAATGTGTTCTTTTTTCCATTTCCAGGAGTGTACATACAGCCGCCTCGCCCAAGTAAATACAGAATTATGAAAGTAGATCAGTGTTCAGACTCAACAGAATCCGGCAGCAAAGGCCTCGACTACCTTGTTCCTGAACTGAAATTTGGCGAAATGGTCTCTTTTTTGGCTCCCGCAAATCAATGACGTGGAGCTCTGAGAGAAATAGGCCTATCACACGAGACTGTCCAGAGACGGACAGAGGAGTGCAGCCTGAAAAAACTATCATACCTGGCAAGACTGGCTAGCGGCGCTGATAGACGACGCCTTTAAAATTTTCGAACTAAACTTTTGTAAGATACGTCTTCCGTGGGCTAACTGCAATGCTGGAGGATCCTTTGATGAATCTGTGTCTGGCATTTGCCTTTCTTATGATTAAATTCATGGGTTTGTTCCCCTTGAAAGAAGTATACTGGGGCACATTTGTATGCCGCACTGGAATATGATTTTATAAACGATGAATGTCTTTGATAGGCTTTATATCGCAGACCCAGAGATACTGCTAGTGTTGGAGTAAGAGATAGCTTGGCGCACAGTTGTAGGTAGCTGCCTGTGAGGGGAAGACGATGGAGTTGTCGGCCTTTGTGGTGTGCTGTCTGAAGTCACCAAGTGTTAAATTAAGTTAGGTGCGTCAGTATTGCTGAACATGGAAGCAGAAGTCTGCATGAAACCGAGGTAAAGATGTTGAGTAGTTATGATTTCTGTGTTTGGCAGCGCGTTAGTGTAGATGAGTTGGCAGACAATTTGTGATTGATGAGTAACACCAGAATGTGCGTAAACCGTTTTTATGAAAAGGCTAGCTAGGTTTTATTTTTGTAAGTCTTTTAAGATTTGTTAAGAGAGCTGTGTGTAATTTGATGATTTGCATTTATGTTGTATTAGTGAAGTTTGCAATCTCATTGTATGTGAATCAGTTAAGAGTAATGTAACTTGTCAGATGTTTTTGAAAAGTCAATCCTAACTTGCAATATAATTTTGCCAAAAAACTGAGTGTTAGTAATTCACTATAATCAGTACCGCCTCCCTGTCCAGGTCATATGTTTTTCAATGAAGTTGGATTTCCATAAATGTTCTCGTTCGTCAGCCAAATGAATTTCATGTGCATTTCAAAGTATTATGGCCAGCATCACGCACTGCTGAATCTGTAGCTATCATATTTGTGTTTTTTATGACAAACCGGAATATATCGCGTTACTCCGTTGCTGCTCTTGAGCTAAGACGAAGTTATCAGTTTTGAACAGGGCTAGATAATTCAGTGCCTAAAGGACTGAATGTATTTCGCAGTGACGGTATTTCTTTACTGGTATTCGGAGTTGCATTGCCCCATCAATTCGTGTAAAGTTATACCAACAGTAACACAGAGTAAGAGCAGCACTTGCACTTACAACACGAAACACGAAAATTCTAGTTCAGTACTCATTCCACAGATTAGGCATTCATTCAACGTAATCGTAAAGTTTTTTATTCATTTTAAAGGAACGTTGCACCCTTTGACTGACTCCGAATGCATACGCCCAGATACTTAATGGATATTGCTTTCAATGGTTGTATGATAATCGTGTAATCGATCAATAGTTGGTATTTGCAACTGTTTATCTCAATACGTCGCATTTATTTGTATAGTGCGTCATCTGTCAGTTTCTACATAAGGTGTCGATTCTCTATAGTTCATTGTACATTTCGCTACAGTTTTCTCGCATAGTAACTTTTTGAATGCAAAACAGCCTCATGCGGCTGCCAATGTTAATGACACGGTAAGCAGTAATGGTCTTGTAACGCTCGCTCCAAAGTTACTTTTTCCGTTGAAGATTTATCTCTGATGCGTACAATATGCTGCGTTCTACGAGAACGTAACGTAAAGTTCTGATTACCACCCTTTAAAATGTGCTAGAGAGTTTTCGTCAATTTGTTGTCAATACTTCTCTGTGTAGTCATCATCCAGAGTTAGACATCCTTCCCAGCGTTCCTTCACCTTCCGAATGTCTTGATTGTAGAAGTCTTCAGATTTTGCGTTAAACCACACTTCATTAATGATGTCATCTGTGTTGTGAAACCGGTGAGCTTGCATCGGATTCTCTTTTGCTGCGAAATAAAAATGCCACTTGGTACATCGGGAGAATAAGGCAGAAGCTGCAAGTTTTCAAAGCCACATGCCCTAATTTTGTCCGCTGAAACTTTAGATGAATGAGCTGGTGCACTGCCAGCCAGAAGATGAACGCCTCTGCAGAGCTTACTGCGGCTTTTCATATTCAGAGCTTCTCGTAACTCGTCCAGAAGATTGCTGCAGTATCTACTAGTGATGTTTCACCCTTTTAAAGGTAGTTTGTGAGGCTGACTACACGACAGTCCCAAAAGATAAAAGCCTTACCTTCCCAGGTCGTCTGCAGTAATGTTCCCCCATCAGCCTGCGTCCATGATGCGGTGCCCGTTTCGAGCAGCCTTTCCCCTGGATAGCGCGCAAAACCATCAACCTGGTGAGCAAGAAACGTGATCATCCGATCAGGATGAACGACAGAATGTCTTATTTGAAAAGTACTCGGTCGATTTCATTACCCGTTTTCTCCCACCCGAGCTTGTGATCCTTCGCTAAGTGCCTTGTCGTTCACTGGGGGTTACACGCTAATCTCGTTTTCCACAGGAAGGCAAACAGTATTGTTGTCAAATGGTATTCTTGAAAATATTACACACAAAATGTCGAAAGCAGAGAGCTGTCCAACTAAAATCCAACAGTACCTCCGCGAGCACAGGTTCACTTTGTGTTTGCCATGCGAGTGATATTGTCACTGCCATCATTGCTAGGACATTTTATGCTTTGTGAAGCATCTGCAAGCCATAGTGAAGTTGTGAACCCCTCGCAGTATATGCAGCCACGCGATACAGTCAGGCTGTGTAGTAAGTTTCGACGTTTAAGTCGATCCTCCTTGGTTTTTGAGAAGATCTACATAACAGTCTTCAGAATTGCCAAACGCCTTATGATTACAAACTGTTTGTAACCTGGTCCAGTGCGAGTCCTGGTGGCTTCAGACTCGGGTTGAACTGCGCCCTCCAATTTCTAGGAAACCCTTCCTTCTTATGTGAAATGCATCTTCTCACGAAATTATCAAAATCATGATTATTACTACTATTGGTCCAAAAGCTTTATGGAGTTATTGCCGCCAGCTTAAACCGATGCTTTTGGATTTGTGAAGTTGGTAAATGAATTCTGTATGAAACAGGACAATAAATTGGGAGAACAAAAAATTGAGGAGAAGGTAGCTAACTGTGCTGGGATGTGGCGTTTGGAGTAACAGTGGACTGGGGCATATGTGGGCATGTGTAACATAGAGCAGTTAGTGATTTGAGAAACACACTAGTTTGGATGCGTTTAACAGGATGGGATGTGGTTATGGAAGGCAGTTTTTCAGCCTGCTAGGAATGGTAATTATGAGTTTCAAAAATGTCTCTGAGCACTATGGGACTCAACCTCTGTGGTCATCAGTCCCCTAGAACTTAGAACTACTTAAACCTAACTAACCTGAGGACGTCACACACATCCATGCCCGAGGCAGGATTCGAACCTGCGACCGTAGCAGTCCCGCGGTTCCGGACTGCGCGCCTAGAACCACTAGACCACCGCGGCCGGCGTAATTATGAGGTCGTGAACATTGAGACTGATGCGCCTAGTGTCTGGCTGTAGAGAATAAGTAGGCTGGTAACAGATCATTGTTCCGAATCGTCGCCACAAAGCTATGAGCATGTAAAATCGGCCTTCCACAAAGTCTTTGCTTTTGCATTAGCAGGTTTTCGAGATGGTGGTGACATTCTTCCTCTATACAGTGGTTTAAATGGGTGCCACTTTTATTCCCGATACTAACACCTGTAAGTCCAGTTTTTACGTATTGGAAGTACTCGTAGTTTCATCCTGAGTCTTGTAGAAGACCGCCAGGAGCGTCTATGTCAGCTGTTGCATATGCCACCAGCTGTTGCAGAGCCGTCGAGATCCAACAGGCTGCCCCGTTACTCTATGCCTCTTCCCACACAACCCGGCAACTGTCTTCCGACAAAGACGGCTTCTGTGAAAGACGGCTTCTGTAACGTCAGTTCCACCACTCTGACGCAGCTCATAAACGTTCTGATTGGCCCTGTGCACGCTGCTCTTCTCCTTGAGCAAACTAATCCCTTTCATGGTTTCTGTTCTAAAAAAAACTTCGTATGTTACTTCTTAACGAAAAGAAATCGTTATAGTCTTAGTACAGTCTTAGCTGTTTATAATTGTCAACAGTGTTAATGTGTAATACAGATACATAAGTATCGAATTTTTTCATAACTCCGTAGCGTTTTCACCAATGGCATGTTTCTTTTTGGTTGGACGCACCATTTCTGTAAGAATTACCGATGATTCGCAATATTAAGTAAGGAAAAAGATTTAAAAATTTTGCTGTCGAACCATAGTGGAATTTTTTCAAATTGTTGAAAGCAGTCAATCAGCAAAACAACCTCATAACAAATATTTCCTAAAGTAAAGTGATAGGTTAGTATATTTACACAACTAGCCATTAAAATTGCTACACCAAGAAGAAATGCAGATGATAAACGGGTATTCATTGGACAAATATATTATACTAGAACTGACACGTGATTACATTTTCACGCAATTTGGGTGCATAGATCCTGAGAAATCGGTACCCAGAACAACCACTTCAGGTCGTATTAACGGCCTTGATACGCCTGGTCATTGAGTCAAACAGAGCTTGGATGGCGTGTACAGGTACAGGTGCCCACATAGCTTCAACACTATACCACAGTTCATCAAGAGTAATGACTCTCGTATTGTGACAAGCCAGTCAGTTGCTCGGCCACCATTGACCAGACGTTTTCAATTGGTGAGAGATCTGGAATATGTGCTGGCCAGGGCAGCAGTCGAATATTTTCTGTATCCAGAAAGGCCCGTACAGGACCTGCAACATGCGGTCGTGCATTATCCCGCTGAAATGTAGGGTTTCGCAGGGATCGAATGAAGGGTAGAGCCACGGGTTGTAACACATCTGAAATGTAGCGTCCAGTGTTCAAGGTGCCGCCAATGCGAACAAGAGGTGACCGAGATGTGTAACCAAAGGCACCCCATACCTTCACGCCCGGTGATACGCCAGTATGGCGATGACGAATACACGCTTCCAATGTGCGTTCACCGCGATGTCGCCAAACACGGATGCGACCATCATGATGCTGTAAACAGAACCTGGATTCATCTAAAAAGAATGACGTTTTGCCATTCGTGCAGCCACGTTCGTCGTTGAGTACACCATCGCAAGCGCTGCTGTCTGTGATGCAGCGTCAAGGGTAACCGCAGCCATGGTCTCCGAGCTGATAGTCCATGCTGCTGCAAACTTCATCGAACTGTTCGTGCAGATGGTTGTTGTCTTGCAAACGTCCCCATCTGTTGACTCAGGGATCGAGACGTGGCTGCACGATCCGTTACAACCATATGGATAAGATGCTTGTCATCTCGATTGCTAGTGATACGAGGCCGTTGGGATCCAGCACGGCGTTCCGTATTACCCTCCTGAACCCACCGATTCCATATTCTGCTAACAGTCATTGGATCTCGACCAACGCGAGCAGCAATGTCGCGATACGATAAACCGCAATCGCGATAGGCTACAATCCGACCTTTATCAAAGTCGCAAACGTGATGGTACGTATTCCTCCTCCTTACACGAGGCATCACAACAACTTTTCACCAGGCAGCGCCGGTCAACTTCTGTTTGTGTATGAGCAATCGGTTGGAAACTCATGTCAGCACGTTGTAGGTGTCGCCACCGGCGCCAACGTTGTGTGAGTGCTCTGAAAAGCTTATCATTTGCATATCACAGCATCTTATCCCCGTCGGTTAAATTTCGCGTCTGTACCACGTGGTCTTCGTGGTTTAGCAATTTTAATGGCCAGTAGTGTATTTAGAGGCAATAGTTTTTTATCATAAGTATTGGAAGGGTGGGTTATTGAAAATAAAACCAGAGAAACACCAAGAAGAAAACAGAATATCCATTACTGGTAATAAAATATCAAAATTACCTAGAAATAAACAGGACTGCACAAAACAAAGAAGAGTGTTACCAACGAGAGAGTATGAACTTTACATGTTGATTGACTGATTGATTGAACTTAGCGGTATCAATTAGGTGCAAAATATATACCAGTAAGTGCAACGTAGCGAAATTGCGTGTGCTAAAGTATGCGGCGGCGGCTGTCCTGGTGGGCGATAGACTGCAGGCAGCTGCTGCTGCGCTGATACTTTGCTGCGGTGCCTCGCCAGCTTCACGTGCGTCGGACCCTGTCCGTGACGTCATTATGCAAACAAACTACAAGCCGCCGCCTGTGTTCCCCGATTACCGCAGCCCAAGTGCGCCGGCAGAGTGAGGACTGGCCGGTCGATCGGTGCCTGGTGTGCGGTATCTGCGTTCCAGAGCTCTGCGCTCTCGTCCAGCTAGCCAAGTAGGTTGGCCCTGGAGAGCCGCGAGGCATCGATGCAGGCACAAGGATGTCTGTGTACCCTCTTTCTCTCCAGTGTGGTACTGACTCTGCAAATCTTGCCGCGTTATTATAACCGTAATATACACTGAACCGCCAAAGAAACTGGTACAGGCATGCGTATTCAAATGCAGAGATATGTAAACAGGCATAATATGGTTTTAACCTCTCCTTCACTTATCGACCTTAATTACAGTGAAAAATTAAACCGCGTGTACCTGATGGAAATTTGGGAAAAGCAATCGTCACCGAAGTAAATCTGTTGGTAAAGAGAGAGGAAAGGATTACATCTGAAAGGAAAAATGCAAAATAAATTGGTGGAAATTAATTTTGAAAAAGGGTAAAGTTAATGAAGAAACTAAATGTGCGGTCGTTACGTTAACAATTAACTGGCGTTAATTAGATATTTGAGATTTGGGGAAAATTGCGGTCGCCAGTCCTATGGACAACTACTATAATAACTGAAAAAGAAAGGTTACTGCACATATAATTAGCACTAAAAGCGTGGCAACTGAAGGTTGACACGTGCTGTGTGAAAACTGAATGTTTGTCAGAAGTAATAAATTTCGCTACACTCTGACTTAATTTAGCAAAAGAATTAATATAACCAGAAAACTGAAAGTTAATTTAGTGACTGAAATTAAATTAAATAAGGTTAGTCTTGTGCTACCTCAACAATCATCTCAAAAGTAACTTGAATCTACGCAATTTAGAAATAAGAGATTTAACTTTGAACTTGAATTAAAATGATTTTGAACAATTAACAATAGTAAAATTTAGTACGTACCAAGCTGAGCTGCAGTCACAGGTAAGCTAAAATATGGTAACAAAACTCGCACTCTTAATTTGCGCTTGTGTAATCTAAATATTGTAGCCAGCTATGAATACTTTAACTGAACTTTGAAATTTAAGCAGTGAAATGGAATGATATTACTTTAATACTGGCGTTTGAATATCAACGACACACGGGTTCATTTCGGGAAAGGAAGGGATCCTGCTTGGTAATGCAATTGGGACAATGAGCAACAAAGGTTCATGCTAAGTTGCTGTATTTTAGTGATGCAACTGGAACAGTTCGAAAAGCTGAGGTTTGCCATACAGTTCTAAAACTTTACGTGATTTCAGTCTTCCTTGTTGGTTGATTGAAGGTTTGGAGTCGTCGATCGAGGAGGTGGAGGCAATCACTTATTGTCGGCCGTCGCTGTTGCAGAAGCTGGATGTTGGCGCGCCTTCTTCTCGACACGGTCACCAGGGGAAACGGGCTCTTGATGTGTGCGAGCTAATGCTTCCCGTCCGCGACACCGTGCCAGAAACTATCACAGCAAGTCGAGCGCAATTACATGCTGCCAAGCCCCGAAAGCGCGACAAGTCGCGGGAGCGTCACTCAACACACCTGCTCCACCGCCCTACTCCAGCCAGACTCTGCGCTGCCCGCGCTCCACGCGGCAGAGTTAACACACGCAAAGATCCTAAATACTTTGGTTCTCCACACGACCTATCGATGTAATCGTTCGACAGCATAGTTTTCACTAGGCAAGACCCGGCGTAAAAATACGAATAATATTTACAAAACAAACAATTTATACAGCGACATAAATGCATACTAATTGTAAAATAATTACAATATATAAAGACACAGAAATGTCAGATCTTCAGGTAACAAAATAAGGAAAAAATTTATAGTACAATAGATTGAAATAAGAGGATATGCATTTCTGGCGTTACACAGTGCTCCGGTCAGCAACGACTATATAAGAAAACAACTGTCTATTGCAGTTGTTAGACCGGTTACTCCTGCTACAATGGCAGATTATAAAGATTTAAGTGAGTTTGAACGTGGTGTTATAGTCGACGCACGAGCGATGGGACACAGCATCTCCGAGGTAGCGTGAAGAGTGGATTTTCCCGTACGACCATTTCACGAGTGTACCGTGTATATCAGGAAACCGGTAAAATATAGCTGTGCCCGGAAAAAGATCCTGCAAGAACGGGACCAACTACAAATGAAGAGAATCGTTCAACGTAACAGAAGTGCAACTCTTCCGCTAATTGCTGCAGATTTCAATGCTGGGCCATCAACAAGTGTCAGCGTGCGAACCATTCAAAGAAACATCATCGATATGGGCTTTCGGAGCCGAAGGCCCACTCGTGTACCCTCTATGACTGCACGATGCAAAGTCTTATGCCTCGCCTGGGCCCGTCAACACCGACAATGGACTGGAAGCATGTTGCCTGGTCGGACGAGTCTCGTTTCAAATTGTATCGAGCGGATGGAAGTGTGCAGGTATGGAGAGAACCTCATGAATCCATGGACCCTGCATATCAGCAAAGGAGCTGGTGGAGGCTCTGCAATGGGGCGAAGTGTGTGCAGTTGCAGTGATATGGGACCCCTGATACGTCTAGATATGACTCTTACAGGTGACACGTACGTAAGCATCCTGTCTGGTCACCTGCATCCATTCATGTCCATTGTGCATTCTGATGGACTTGGGCAATTCCCGCAGGACAATGCTACACCACACACGCCCAGAATTGCTACTGAGTGGCTCCAGGAACACTCTTCTGAGTTTAAACACTTCCTCAAGCCACCAGACTCCCCTGACATGAACATTATTGAGCATATCTGTGATGCCGTGCAACATGCTGTTCAGAAAAGATCTACATCTCGTCGTACTCTTACGGATTTATGGACACCCTTCAGAATTCATGGTGTCAGTTCCCTCCAGCATTACTTCAAACGTAAATTCCATTCTGCGTCGTGTTTCGGCACTTCTGTCCCTTTAGGGGCCCATACACGATATTAGGCAGGGGTTACCACATTCTTTGGCTCTTCAGTGTATATGTGATTAATGTAATGCCCTGTACTAAGCTATTCTTCCGACAAATACTAGCTTGCGGTTATCCCAGTTATTGTTTGTCATCTTTCATTACGGTACTGCCGCCTCGTTTTCTTATTCCATTTACTGGCGTCACTAAATTCCTGCCTTACTTGCCCGTGAGCGGCAGCAGCAGCGCATATCGATAAGTGCACTGCCGTACCCCTCTGGACCGACCGATATTATTTCCGGGTCGTCGTGTGTCTGGCAGTCAGTTCGGAACGGACCAGCAGTGCAGTCTGGAGGGAGCAGCGGTGAAGTCAGGGGATGGAGCGCCAGTGAGACGCCGACAGCCAGTGCTCGCCGACCACTGGCGACACACATGAACTGTCCGACGGAGGGAGATTGGAGTGGGACGACCGTTGGTTGGTCGATCGGTTGGTCGTCTCATCCGTCGAAGTATACTTGGTCCTTTCACTGTTTCTGGGCCTGGGCAGTCGGTCGGTTGGCGCAGAGCAGCGAGGAATTCTCTGCGGGACGTAGTTTGGCGGGGACCGTTGGCGGTCTCTACGCGGTGTCGGAGTGTGTGGGGCTGTGCCCATTGCTACGAGGTCCGTGGCTCACCGACCCTGGACTCGAAAGTTGAGTTTTGATTTAATTTTACCAGCAAGTCAAGACTGTTCACATTGTGTCGTTTGGAGTTCGTTATCGGTTGTTGGGATATTCCCGCGAGCAGCAACGTGGTTTTCAAGTCGAAAAATTCTAGCCACCCTTCCTTGAAATTTCACTGTATTTGGTTATTTGAATTGAAGTGCACCAGAAGAATCTTCTGCCTTGTGGCCGTTAACGTTCCGGTTACCTGCCCTGGCCGTTGACGTAAATTTCAGGCAGTGTAGTTTCCTCATCGTGTTGTTGCTGCCCAGCACGGTGTGTGGTTTGACAGCTCCATGTATGATTGGTTATGGCCGCCAATATCTTCTACGTTGTTCCGTGAACTCCCTGTTGTGCCCTGGTTGGCTGAAGTGGAAGTTATCTTGTCAGTGGGTCCGTTGACTGTCGGTCGGTTGGGTTGTCGTCGGATCGTGAATGGTTGCCCCTACTGCCTGTCTCACTTAAGCGAGCGTTAGTCTTTGAATTACAGGCCGATCCTCGAACATTTGAGCGCCCTTGGGTGTACTGCCTTTTGTTATTTGTTCTTGTTGTTTGAACTTGTATGGCTTCTAGCCGATTAATTTTTTTTAATTAATATTGTTTTGCCTTTAAGGCGTAAGATTCTTTAGGCTTTCAGCCTAATTTAAAGAACTGTTTTACGTAAGGCGTTTGGCAATTTAAAGCTTTTAATGTTATGGAGTTTTAAGTGTTAGGCGTTCAGCCGATTTGAATTTAACTTGTTTGCTCTTGAAGTGTCTGATTCTTTGGGCCGTCAGCCTAACTAAAGAACTGTTTTAAGATAAAGCTTTGCCTTTTAAATTTCTGTTTTGGTTGAATTTTGCCTAATTAAGAACTGTTTTACATAAGGCCTTTGTTTTTTTTTATTTAATGTTGTTTAGCCTTAAGTGTTGGGCTTTCAGCCGATTTTGAATTCAAATTGTTTGCTCTGAAAATCTCAGATTCTTTGGGCCTTCAGCCTAAATAAAGAAATGTTGTAAGATAAGGCTTGCCTTTTAAGTTTCTGATTATGCTTGCGTTTTAAGTTATTGGCCTTCAGCCGTTTTTAAATTAAAGTGTATTTCAGCCGGTAATTAAATTCCAAAGATTAAAGCTGCGTGTTAAAGAAAAAAAATTTTTTTCTTGTAATGTTTGATCAAATAATAAAGTTGTATGTTCGAGTGTTACTGACAGCCCCTTGTTTTGGCCCCTTTCCACAATTTAAACTACCTGTCCTGTCCTGCGGGTTTAACAAGGCGTATCAACCTTAATGAAAACTTCAGTTTCAACAAATTTGTCTGTTTTAAAAATGATTGGTAGTCTGAATTTTATATCGTCCTTATATAGGCCATAAGCACGCTATCTGGTCAAAAGTACCCAGACACTTGTTAGAGGACGTTAATACAGAATATGTCCATCCTACGCCTTTATGATAGCTTAAAATCTGCTAGGGACAGTTTCAATTAGGTGTCTGAACAGCTGTGGAGGAATGGCACCCCACTCTTCCTCAAGAGCCGAAACCATACAAGGTAGTGATGTAGGACGCTGGAGGTCTGGAGCAAATTAAACGATCAGAATCATCCTACTGGAGTGACATTGGGTTCACGCCGGGACTCTGTGTAGGCCAATCCATTTCAAGAATATTGTTGTCCACAAATAATTGCCTTACAGATGCTGCTTTATGAGATTCTGGATTAAATTGATGGTACAGTCATCGTGTGTGAACTGTTCCTGTACTGTACACAATACACGACGCTGAGAAATGTGTTCGTATTGCTCTGCAACTATCGATTCCTTAAGTGCAATAGGGAGATGGACCCCTCCCCCCATACCACGTAACTTTTAGTCTCTCTCACTCCCTAGCCTAATTTCCTTTGCACAGCCTGATTCAAATTTGCTACATTCCAGTACTCTTGTTTCACTTTTCTTTGTATCACCTTATAATCTCTTTTCAAGACACTATACGTTTGGCTGATGTTCCATAGCCTTAAAGTGTTAGCAGCAAACTTCAAATATTTAGTTATTTTTTCCTGAACTTTAATTCCCTTTCCAAATGGCTCCTGGGTATACTACAGGACATTCTAAAAACCTCTGTCACTCCCTTCACAACTACAGCTTTCCTTTCTTGTCATTAGACACGAATAACTGTAGTCTAGTTTCTGTACAAGTTGTAGACAACATTTCGTTACCTTCAGGATTTCAAAGAGTGCAGTCCAGTCAACAGTGTGAAAACCTTTTTCTAAATCTACAAATACCATACATTTCCGTTCCTTTAACCTATCCTCTAAGGTACGTCGTACAGTCAGTATTCCCATAAGTCTAAGAATAATAAGCTCGATGTATGAGGCACCGAACCGTCATCCACTATTTCTGAACATCCATGAGCATTGTCATCCTTCCTCCACAGATATATCCCTACAATGTTTTAGCGTTACAATCTCCCTATATCACCATCATCATCATCATCATCATCTTCATCATCATCATCAAACATTAGACATTCACTACCGAATAGGGGGCTCTTATAGATTTAGCCATACTCATCGGCCGGCCTGTGTGACCGAGCGGTTCTAGGCGCTACGGTCGCAGGTTCGAATCCTGCCTCGGGCATGGATGTGTGTGATGTCCTTAGGTTAGTTATGTTTAAGTAGTTCTAAGTTCTAGGGGACTGATGACCTCAGATGTTAAGTCTCATAGTGCTCAGAGCCATTTTGAACCATACTCATCAACGTCTCTCCTGAATATTTTCTAATGTCATGTACCCATCTTCCATTACTTAGTCTCCGTACTTTCTCAAAATTTGGAATTAAGGAATTTACTCGGTCCACTACCCATTGTACAACTTGTTGCACTTACCCCCATAATCATGTGTTACATTCCAGTTCGTTCCATAACCTAGTTGTGCGTTTCTCTTTCTCACCATGTACTTCCCACCATATCCTTCACCATTGCTTTTTTAGAATCCACCAGTAATTTAATTCTATTGCTTTAATTGCCTGTATCACATTTCGGTATGTCAAAATTAGTTGTATATGCTGATTGTAAATTTTCCATTTCGATACATCGAAAGTTTTCGTATTAAAATGCTATTGAAATTAGCAGAAACCCTCCAGGGCATTGTTACTCTTGGGGTCCGTCCAGTAGTTCACTTCGACCGCCCTAAATTTAAAAAAATCAACCTGTTTCTATGGCTCCTTAGTTAATTTGTGCAATTTTCTTTTCGATGTATTGATTATATATTTTTCTGGCACTTCCAAACTTTTTCTGTTACGTACTTTACTTGTAACAGTGGCAAATTCTTTGTACAAGGTGAACCCGAACTCCACCGACAAAATTTCGTTGGCATTGCGGTATCAGGGACCCATAGTCTTCGGCGTCTCTGGGAAATACATTTCATCTGTTTCCTAATCACCATTTACCTTTACATCTCTACTAAACTGGAAATGTCTGCAAACAGCGTAAATGTCTGTTGTATTTACTTTGTGCCCTGTTTGTTTCCAAACTCGTTTCCAAGCACTCCTCGGACTTGTTGTTGACAACCGTAATGCTCACTTTGTTCTTCACCGACAATCCTTCGTTCGGTATTGATTCGTTCTGTCTATGGTTTGTTTTTCGGGTAATGTTAGCTGTGCGCTAACAGCGGTACACAGCTGTATCTAGAGGTTTACTGCTGTGGAATAAATGCAGGAGAACAGTTTTGTGTCTGTTATCTACTGTACTGCGCGCTGACAGAATAGATTGACCAACTGTGTTACAAGTGTCCATATTTCGCCCGATGATTGTTTCGTTACTCTGTGTTTCGTTTTGTTTTGCACATTTTGGTGTCTGCATATTACAGGCATTATTATTATTAAAAACAAATGTAACTGGGATAACAAACCGAATAAATCATATTTACGTTATTATTGTTTATCGAGACAAAAAATACCGTGGCTTCCATATATCAAAATAAGCAGAAAATAGCAAACACCCCACTAGTCAGAAAATTGTAATGTTGGGAAAACGGAAAAAAAGGCGCGTATCTTCATCCCACATGTAGCTAATTTGTTTTTGTTTTCTCTAAATATTCTGTAAGCATCAAGGACGTTATTAAAATTAAATGAGTGATACCAAATTATTTTCTCTGGGTGTGGAGAAGGAAAATGGATTGGGTTAATGGGGTTTTTGCGGAATTCAGTAAAAACGCTACTAATATAATGCATAATAATGTTACAGTTACATACTATGTAGACGATATTCTCAAGCTGAAGTAATAATTTACGACTTGTATTAGTTAAACAATTATCTATTAAATATAGAGAACGAAAAATGTGATACACAGTGTACAATGACACATCAAAACATTAATCTTAGCGTCCAACACCATTGTCATCATTGTCTGTTTCATAGTCACGACTGGTTATAGATGAATTCATTGATGCAGTTATGCCAAACATTCTTGCCTGCACGAATATCGAGGTATTCCGCAAGTTTTAATACGTCTTCGCATGTTTCACTCCAGGAGAGGATATGAAAACTCCTGGTTAAGTTCACTGTGTCGGGAGCTTTGAACTTGGGAGCAGCGATGATGTGACAGTTCCAGGTGCCGTGGTACGCGTCTCGCAAATATAACATCGTTTTTTAAGTCAAACACCTTGAAGCCTGAATGCTCGTTTTGAAGCTTTTAACTGGTGGTTGCTTTTTTAAAAGATTTGAAATCATGCTGTGTAAACATCTCCCAAGAAATTGAGAAGGATGCGTTCGGCCTTCAGAATCCTTTCATCGCAGGATTCGGTAAGTTCAGAAATGGTAATCTCCGTGCATTGAGCAGAAAAAGATGAAAAATCTTGGTTGTTTGGCAGGTAGCTATGACCACCAACGGGAAAAAGGTATGTAACTTTTAAAAATTTTGAATATGAGGGCCAAACACAAGATGGAGTAAACCATTGTTTCTTAATTTTAGCTATTGTTTGCAGTGTCTCTTCGGTGATTGTATTACTTACATAATAACAAAAACAACATCCTTCAGCCACAAATCGTAATTTTATTAAAGTACACGATGCATTTCGAATCTTGGGGCCTCATCTTAAAGAACCTGAAGATGAAACGTTACTTACTAAAACCAGCTCCTCTGTTTACACCGAGTGTCGAATGCTGTTTATGAAATATTGCATTATTGAGATAACTTCACTGGGATTCTTCTTTCTCTCGTTTTGCAAATATCCGTATATCTTGACATTTACTGTTCCCAAATCGTGTATCCTAAAGACATAATACCACAACTGACGCATGTAGTACACAGCAATTGTTGTTAAATGACGAAGAGATAAATTCTATATAAAATTAATTGAGAGTCTGTTAAGGTTTCCCCACCTGCCTCCTGTTCCACTCAAGAAAGCCTCCAGTTTTCTGAGCTCAAAAGCCTTTTCTCTCCGTATCTTATTTGGCTGCGCTTTTTGCTGCAGCGAATCGTATTATTTGCAGCTGTCAGATCTGGGACATCTGGAATGGTTGTTGAAAGATACGGAAATCTGCCAGTAAAGTTTGTAGGGCATACTTACGCGGCAGGCGTTAAGGAAACTGTCATGCCTCCTTTACAGTGATGTCTTTGTCAAACAGCGTCTATTGAGATTGTCTCTGAGTTAGTAATGGGATTTCCGGGCAGGGAAGTACATAAGTCTCAAAAACCTTTACAAGGGGTTCTGGTGCTTGTCGTGGCCGCTTGGAATATTTTCCATGATTTTCAGTTGGAGAGCTACCACAGTGAACTATGTTATTTTGCAGTCTTCTAAATCAGTCGTTATTAAATCCATACAAAATTAAAAAGGCGTTTTTGCGACCAACGGCAACAAAAAAAATGGGTCAAATGGCTCTGAGCACTATGGGACTTAACATCTGTGGCCATCAGTCCCCTAGAACTTAGAACTACTTAAACCTAACTAACCTAAGGACTTCACAGACATCCATGCCCGAGGCAGGATTCGAACCTGCGACCGTAGCGGTCACGCGGTTCCAGACTGAAGCGCCTAGAACCGCACGGCCTCACCGGCCGGCACACAACGGCAACAACATCATTTCTTGTCACCCGCACTTTGTAGGTGAATGTCGCGACCGAGGTGTCATATTGTCTTCTTCATTCTTTCGTGGTCGAAAATTCGCGATACCATGTGTGCCTATCAAACCACTGAGTTGGCTACCTCGGGTGTCTTTCGGCATCATTTTGTTAAAGTCTTCAATGATTCTGCGCCGGGCTTCTTCCTCCACGTCTCAAAGCAGCGCAGCCGCGAACGCCTAGCCAAAAGCATACAGTAAAAACTGATTATGTTTTAAAGATAAACTGGTTTGGGATTACAGTTTTCTTAGATATGACAAGTGTACTACCATCAAACAGATAATAGGAATTAACAATAACAATGACGATAATTAAGGTGGCAATTCGTAAAAGGTTTTACCAGTATAGATCTGGTTCTTTGATCACCATCCTGGGTTGTTGTGAAATAGAAGCAATACGGATGAAAAACAAAAAAGTAGGAAGCTTTTAAACATTAAATATACATTTGCTTTTGTAAATTACTTTCATAGTATACATAAAATAAGTACATTTTACGGCATTGTTTCTCTTAAATTAAAAAAAAAAGATAATGATAAATAGAGATAAAACTGACGTCTAAGCTTCCACATCGCTGGCAACGGGTTATACACAATGCTGGTGACTACTATGAAGGTCAGTCAAACTTCGAAACGCGTATCTGTTTTGCACGAGCTGTAAATAAATAGTTATCACTATTAAAGTTCCAACACTCGTATAAAAACAAGTGGACGTGAAAGGACAACAGTGTAGTGCTGACGGTAATAAACTTAAACCAATCATCATTTTGAAGCAAACAATGCCGAAACCTTCTGAAATACCACCACGTGGTGTTCTTTACGTACATGAAAAGGGTTGGATGGACGAGGCTGGTATGAAATTATGGACTAACAGAGTGTGGGAGAGAAGGAGAGGTGTTTTACTGAAGAAGAGTTCTCTTCTTGTGCTAAATCAGTTTAGTAGTTATTTCAAAAATTCTGTGAAAAATAAATTGAGACAGGGAAAAACAGAGCTTGATGTTACTCCGGGAGGACTTAATTCACAATTACAACCTCTTGATGTCTCGACAATTAAACCATTTAAAGTGTATATGAGAGAGGAATGGAACAAATGGATGATGGAGAAAACCCAACATTAATTCAAGCGGAAGGGAGCTTTAAAACAACCTACAATCAAACAAGTGAGTCCGTGGGTAATACAGTCGTAGTCTAGAGCAAGAGAAGACATTATTGTTTGATACTGCAAGAATGCGGAATAAGTAACGCTCTCGATGGCAGTGAAAACCGTGTTACACATAAAGAGGACCACGATGACGATGAAGAGGAAAAAGAAGAATAAAAAGAAGAAAGTTCAGGTGAGAATTTTCAGGGATTTTAAAGATCAGCTCGGCTTTATAAACTAGGATTTTTTTAGTCTGGCTTTGCAGTCTAATGATAAAATTATTAAAAAATTTATTTTTTTAAAAAATCCCTTAAACATTAAGGTGCGTCTTATAGTCTGTATCGTCTTATAATCCGTAAAATACGGTAAGTGAAGAGACCCGATAGCGTTTGATTTCACGATTGAAGAACAATTAATCGAAACTGCATATCCTGTAAACATCCGATTGTGTGAGTACAAGACGATTTAAAATGTATCGACCACATAATAGTAATCTAAGGATACATAGATATCAGATTTGTTCGGGTAACCTAGAAGTGTAGCCCACCTTAAAGATGATAAGGTGCATAACAATCGTGATACTTTCGCATTGCTCATCAGTATGGGACCCTTACCTGACAGGACTGATAGGGGAAACAGAGATACAAAGAAGAGAAACGTACTTCGTCACTGGGTCGTTTCTTAAACGCGAAGGCACCACAGCGGTGTCTATACACCTCCATTGGGAGACGCTACAAGGGAAGCGTTGTGCCTAGAGCATAGAGTCCCAGAAGAGTCAACGAACGTAATTGCTTCCTCCTGTATATATCTTTTGAAGAGACCACAATGGTAAGGCTATAAAGATTCTAGTTCATACGCAATGTTACCAACAGTCAGCAGTATGCTTCTTTAATAGCAGAACTGCTTCAGTGTGCTTACTCTGTGGTCCCCATTTTCTATGTTAAGTTTATACTTAATCTTGTATCTTCAACTTTCGGCTTTCTTTGGTTTACTGTCAATACAGTGCTCATTACTCTGTACATTCCATTCAAGAGGTCCTGCAATTCTTCTTCACTTTAACTGAGGACAGCAACACCATGAGCGAGTCGGGTTGCAGTTCACATAACAGCGCATCGCGCAGCACCTGACGAAGACGACTTGGTCGGTCGTCTAAATAGTCTGCATAAAACAGAAACAAATCTCGGCAGAACACTCGGAAGCAAAACATTAATCGAACACGTCCAGAAAAACGTGACAGATTAGTAACAGTCTCATCTTATGCATCATTTGCGACTGGAGCAGGAAAAGGGACGAGGGGTGAAAGTAATACACGAAGTACCATCCGCTTTACGCTGTATGGTTGCTTGTGGTGTGTGGATGTAGATGCAGTTGGTGTCGGCAGTAGTTCCAACAGACGACCAGTTATGCTGATTCAGAATTCAGTAAGCCGTACGTAAGTGACGCCACGCTGCCTACTCAAGTTTACCGTGAGGCCTCTAGCAAGGGCCGCGATGGCAGACCAGCTGCGCCCAGGGTCCCCCGCGGACCAATCACGAGCGCTCTGCGCTGACGTCATCACGCTCTATACGCCGCTGGCCGTGTAGCAATTAACACGGAGCCGTCCACAGCTCCTCTGGGCTACATACACGTACCAGCGGGTGGCCGGACTGCACTTCGGCCCTCAGATCCCAGCTGGCGATGCTGTAGTTACGTCCGAGCAACACGGTAACTCAACCACAAGGCGCATGTTACATGGCAAAAAACAGGAAACCTACTGCCAGATTGAAACCGTGTAACGAACTGGGACTCGAAGCCGGAACCCTAACTTTCGCTGCATCCTTTTTCCGACTTTGTGTGGGTGGGTAGTGAGTCGTTTGTGGATAGCTCAGCTGGCATATTTTCTAGTATGGGAAGCCATCAACAGAAGGCGTCCCTCAGGGAAACGTTTTGGCAGCTTTGCTGTTCGTGTTGTGTGTTACTGACCTGTCATATAATATTAATGGTAACCTCAGGCTTTTAAGATGAGACACTTTTCTGTAACGAAGTCCTACTGGGGGATCAAAAAGTCAGTATAAATTTGGAAACTTAATAAACCACGGAATAATGTAGATAGAGAGAAAAAAATTAACACACACGTTTGGAATGACATGGGGTTTTATTAGAACAAAAAAAGTTCACAAAATGTCCGACAGATGGCGTCGTTTTGTGGTGATCCTGTACTCAACCGCCACTTTCGTAATGCTAGGCCTCCCAGGTCCCCAGACCTCAGTCCGTGCGATTATTGGCTTTGGAGTTACCTGAAGTCGCAAGTGTATCGTGATCGACCGACATCTCTAGGGATGCTGAAAGACAACATCCGACGCCAATGCCTCACCATAACTCCGGACATGCCTTACAGTGCTGTTCACAACATTATTACTCGACTACAGTTATTGTTGAGGAAGGATGGACATATTGAGCATTTCCTGTAAAGAACATCACCTTTGCTTTGCCTTACTTTGTTATGCTAATTACTACTATTCTGATCAGACGACGCGCCATCTGTCGGACATTTTTTGAACTTTTGTATTTTTTGAAACTTCCTGGCAGATTAAAACTATGTGCCCGACCGAGACTCGAACTCGGGACCTTTGCCTTTCGCGGGCAAGTGCTCTACCAACTGAGCTACCGAAGCACGACTCACGCCCGGTACTCACAGCTTTACTTCTGCCAGTACCTCGTCTCCTACCTTCCAAACTTTACAGAAGCTCTCCTGCGAACCTTGCAGAACTAGCACTCCTGAAAGAAAGGATATAGCGGAGACATGGCTTAGCCCCAGCCTGGCGGATGTTTCTCGGTCGGGCACACAGTTTTAATCTGCCAGGAAGTTTCATATCAGCGCACACTCCGCTGCAGAGTGAAAATCTCATTCTTTGTATTTTTTTTTTTTTTTTGTTTTTGGTTCTAATAAAACACCGTGTCATTCCAAGCAGGTTTATCCATTTGTACCTCTCTATCTACATTATTCCGTGATTTATTCAGTATTCAAATTTATACTGACTTTTTAATCACTTGGTACATGAAAAAATCTGCATATGTATCCAATCAGATCCTAATACGATCCCAAACTGGTGCGAAACTGGCACTTTGCTTTAAATGTACAGAAATGGAAAATTATGCACTGCACCATATGCTGCAGAGTACTATTCTATTGCGGGCTTTCAAGAAACTACGCAGCCTCCGACTCAGAGTTGCAATATTAAAAGTTTTGTCTGGTTTCGTTGTCTAGAGGCTGAGACACGTAGTTGCCTCACTACAGGCCAAATACTGCTGAGTCTACAGTATACAATATGAGTATACACATGAACCGAATGGTCGAAGTTCCTATCACTCGGCAATTCGGAATTTTGAACGTGACGTAGACGTTTACAAATGAAAGATTGAAATTAAATAAAATCTGCAGGTACCATCTTAACGACTTTAAATGATGAGTACGATAGTAGAAGTACTTTTGAGAATGCGGTATATTTCTGGAAAACACTTATTGGTGTCAATGGTCCAGCAATTAAATAAAATATAAGGTGAATAACAGGGAAACAATAGATTCCCACTGCATGTAATTAGTTATGAACAACAACATAGCTCGCGTGATATACACTTGTAAACGCGGGCTACGTCTTCACTGTAGAAACGTTGGAAATCGCATAAGTCCGCACCCCGAAGTATTTCTAGCTCTCGCGGCCACGCGCAAACCGCTCCACACTCCAAGTCCTTCCCGCGACCGTGTGTGTCGCCTTCACGTCCAGCACCCTCTCCGTGTCCCGTGCGAGTCTCCAGAACTGCCGCACTGCTCGTAACTCCCTCGTGTCCTCCCCGGAGATGATCACTGTGATTGGCTAGAGCGCTCCCGCCCTGTCTTCAAGCCAACGCGCACTCTCAAACATATTTAAGCACATACGAAATACTGGCTTTACATTTAAATACTTGAAATTAAATAAACATTCCTACGGCTGGACCATAAACACGCTCTAACACACATTATTAAATACATAAACAAATTAGATAAACATATATCAAAGGAATAGCAACAAAAGGTAGGCCAGTAGCCCAATGTCTCTGTGCTTTCTAAAACACAGTAAATATTTAAGGGGGGGGGGGGGGGGGGTAGGACGTCAAACGGACCATCTTGGAGCAGCAGACACACCACAGGACATTTTAATTTCCACTGTCTATACTTTTACGAATCAATTCGTAAAACTTTGTCAGCGTGACCAAGAAGGATTCAGGATTCACAATCATAGCCGTGGAAGTTAAAAAAAATAACAGAATAATTTTTTTTACATGTGAAAGCTCATAATTTTTTCACTTGATTGGCTGCGTTTGTTGCTATAGGCACACGTTTCGTCATAAGTGAGGGAGATCCTTCGATGAATTTTGCACAGCATACAAACCATACTTACAGGTGTATGAAATTATTTAATTTATGAAAAAATGAATGTGCTGTTACATTTTAAACTTCATATTTAGAAAAACTCAAATTTTTTTAGTTACTTACCTCAATTTTTACCACAGTTTTTAATAGATCTGGAAAATTCTATAGTTTCATACACCTTTAAGTATGGTTTGTGTGCTGTGCAAAATTCATCGAAGGGTCTCTCTTACTTATGAAGAAAAGCGTACCTATAGCAACAACTGCAGCCAATGATAAGTGAACAAAAGGTGAAATACAAATGTAAAAAAATAAATTATTTTCTTATATTTTTGAACTTCCACCACTATAAGTGTAAATCCTGAATTCTTTCTGGTCATTCTGACAAAGTTTTATGAATTTTTCTTTAAAAGTATAGACAGTGGAACTTAAAAATTCCTGTGGTGTCTCTCCTGCTCCAAGTCGTCCCGTTTGACGTCCTACCCCCCTTAACCAATTTCTTCGTGAATAGTATATGTCGGATATAAACAAAGACATAGCTGAATAAATATATTTATAAGCATGCTGCTACCGTTTTTTCGTGTAACAGTGGAGTACTTATGGCCTGACGCGATCGATAGTAATCGGCCACTTTGACCTCCAGTAACTCATATGCTATTACAGTTACATGCCTGTAATTTATACCAATTTAGGTTAACACTAAAAGCTTTCTAAAGACACGGCGATCGACAAAATGGGATGAAGCGTTTATATTTAGGAAATTCGTTGCTGGGTGCTACTTGTATAATTTGCCGTCAGATACTAAACTTTAAACTAATAAAGATATTGAAAATCTGATTACACCATCAGAAGCGTCGTGCAGTAATGTGCATGTTCCTTTTTGAGGTATCATGATTCATCTGGCTACTATTATTTTCTATACGAACTGTGAAATGTCTGCCATTAAGGTTTCATAAAGTCGGCCATCTCTGGCACTCCCGGCATAGACATCTCCTCGTCACAGCGGATGTCCCAGCCACGCGACTGGACCATGCGCTGGGGCTACCCCTCTCGTCCTGCTAACGTTCGGCGGCATCACGTGTTGCTCCCGGGCCCCGGCTGGCCGAGCGGCCCGTGGAGCCACTGCTTCCTCCGAACTCAGAATATTTTCAGGGCGCCAAGATTCGCCCGTTACCTCACACTATTAACAAATGACAGTTACAATCAACCAACTCATGCAAATACCTGGGAGTGAGAGCTGATGAGGACATGAAATGGAATCACCATATGGGCTCAGTCAGAGGTGAAACCAGTGGCGAACTGCGGTTTGTCGTGTCGACTACTGTGGGAGTCAGCACCGACACAAGCAAGGAAGGAGGGAAGTAGCGATGGCCGGTGGCAGGAATCCAAAGTGATCTGTACATTAAACTTTCAAATTAATAGGACACTTTACTTCTAAAAAGAAAAGAAAATCCATAACGTAATTTGCCATTATGAGTGTCTGCCTGTGCTTCCTGTGCCTCCTACACACAATTCTTTTTTTTACTTTCTACACTCCTGGAAATGGAAAAAGAACACATTGACACCGGTGTGTCAGACCCACCATACTTGCTCCGGACACTGCGAGAGGGCTGTACAAGCAATGATCACACGCACGGCACAGCGGACACACCAGGAACCGCGGTGTTGGCCGTCGAATGGCGCTAGCTGCGCAGCATTTGTGCACCGCCGCCATCAGTGTCAGCCAGTTTGCCGTGGCATACGGAGCTCCATCGCAGTCTTTAACACTGGTAGCATGCCGCGACAGCGTGGACGTGAACCGTATGTGCAGTTGACGGACTTTGAGTGAGGGCGTATAGTGGGCATGCGGGAGGCCGGGTGGACGTACCGCCGAATTGCTCAACACGTGGGGCGTGAGGTCTCCACAGTACATCGATGTTGTCGCCAGTGGTCGGCGGAAGGTGCACGTGCCCGTCAACCTGGGACCGGACCGCAGCGACGCACGGATGCACGCCAAGACCGTAGGATCCTACGCAGTGCCGTAGGGGACCGCACCGCCACTTCCCAGCAAATTAGGGGCACTGTTGCTCCTGGGGTATCGGCGAGGACCATTCGCAACCGTCTCCATGAAGCTGGGCTACGGTCCCGCACACCGTTAGGCCGTCTTCCGCTCACGCCCCAACATCGTGCAGCCCGCCTCCAGTGGTGTGAATGGAGGGACGAATGGAGACGTGTCGTCTTCAGCGATGAGAGTCGCTTCTGCCTTGGTGCCTATGATGGTCGTATGCGTGTTTGGCGCCGTGCAGGTGAGCGCCACAATCAGGACTGCATACGACCGAGGCACACAGGGCCAACACCCGGCATCATGGTGTGGGGAGCGATCTCCTACACTGGCCGTACACCACTGGTGATCGTCGAGGGGACACTGAATAGTGCACGGTACATCCAAACCGTCATCGAACCCATCGTTCTACCATTCCTAGACCGGCAAGGGAACTTGCTGTTCCAACAGGACAATGCACGTCCGCATGTATCCCGTGCCACCCAACGTGCTCTAGAAGGTGTAAGTCAACTACCCTGGCCAGCAAGATCTCCGGATCTGTCCCCCATTGAGCATGTTTGGGACTGGATCAAGCGTCGTCTCACGCGGTCTGCACGTCCAGCACGAACGCTGGTCCAACTGAGGCGCCAGGTGGAAATGGCATGGCAAGCCGTTCCACAGGACTACATCCAGCATCTCTACGATCGTCTCCATGGGAGAATAGCAGCCTGCATTGCTGCGAAAGGTGGATATACACTGTACTAGTGCCGACATTGTGCATGCTCTGTTGCCTGTGTCTATGTGCCTGTGGTTCTGTCAGTGTGATCATGTGATGTATCTGACCCCAGGAATGTGTCAATAAAGGTTCCCCTTCCTGGGACAATGAATTCACGGTGTTCTTATTTCAATTTCCAGGAGTGTATTACTACTTCCAGAAATCAAGCTAAGTATCGTCTTCCTATTACTCAGTACTGATGCTCTCGAAGTCTCCGACTGCACTGGGCCCACCGACGATGGACGGCTGGTTAGGTTAGCGTTGACACGGGGTGCTAAACACCCCTGTCTTTCTGGAAGAGTGGCGCTGCCGCTCTTTCTGTCGCCGCGCAGGTCAGCGCCTTCTTGTTGCCGTTTCGCGGCGCTGCGCTGGTCGGAGCGCAGTCGTTGCTTTAGGACTGTACACAGTTCATTAGAAGTGTACTGGGAAACTGCAGTCAGTCTGTAACGGAGACTGTTTACAAAATACTTTCGCACACCATTTTATAGTGTTCCCCAACTGCGTGAGACCAGTACTAAATTAATTCCAGTGGAAGACTCTGCAGGAGAGGCGCTCAGTAGCTCGGTACGGGCTTTTGTTGAAGTTTCGAGAACATACCTTCACCGAGGAGTCAAGCAGTATATTACTTCCTCCTACGTATATCTCGCGAAGAGACCATGAGGATAAAATCAGAGAGATTATAGCCCACACAGAGGCATACCGACAATCCTTCTTTCCACGAACGAGACTGGAATAGAAGGGAGAACCGATAGAGGTACTCAAGGTACCCTCCGCCACATACCATCAGATGGCTTGCGGAGTACGAATGTAGATGTAGATGTAGGGCTATTGCAGGATAGTGATTTTATAGAAAGAAGGTCAGTTTGAATGTTCAGTGCTGTGCACCTCTCGTGAGAATGGCAAGGATATGCTGCAAAGCCGGCCGGAGTGGCCGAGCGGTTCTAGGCGCTAGTCTGGAACCGAGCGACCGCTACGGTTGCCGGTTCGAATCCTGCCTCTGGCATGGATGTGTGTGATGTCCTCATATTAGTTAGGTTTAATTAGTTCTATGTTCTAGGCGACTGATGACCTCAGAAGTTAAGTCCTATAGTGCTCAGAGCCATTTTTTTATGCTGCAAAACCTGATCTGCCAGACGCTTAAGGACAAATGCGAACCATCCTGTGGCAAGCTACCAAAACGTTTGAAGAATCAGTATTAAGTGAGCAATCTGGAAACATACTACAGACCCCTAATTATTGCTTCCGTAGGGACCTTGAATACAAATTTAGACAGCACACTCTGAGGTCTTTAAGCAATCATTTCCCCCTCGCCAGGGCCGGTCACGGTACGAGAAACTGCATATGAGGACGATATTTGGGGCGCGTGCAATCCAAGACTCGGCCTGCCTCCGATTTGCTCGTTACTTCTCGGCGCTGAGCACTATGGGACTTAACATCTATGGTCATCAGTCCCCTAGAACTTAGAACTACTTAAACCTAACTAACCTAAGGACAGCACACAACACCCAGCCATCACGAGGCAGAGAAAATCCCTGACCCCGCCGGGAATCGAACCCGGGAACCCGGGCGTGGGAAGCGAGAACGCTACCGCACGACCACGAGATGCGGGCGTTACTTCTCGAAAGTACTCGTTACAGCAAGACTTCTATTTAGCAATGCGGTTCGGCATTTTTCAGTCGGCACAACATTCTTCAGTTGGGCAGAATTGTGGTGTCAATGCTGCGTCCCTTCACTATTTGTTCATGGTGTACAAGAAGTTCACAAGTCGAGTGGCTGTTTGTACAGAATGGAACAGTCTAGCGATCTATTGTCAAAATACCTTACAAATTATAGAAGAGAAGGATAAAAATTCTCAATATCTGTTATGCGATATACAGCCGCAAAGTCGACGGGTACCGCAATTTGCTGTGGAACATCATGCAATATTCCCGCTTCAGCCCCTATAATCTTATGAAACTTCTAAAGGTGGGGGCGCTATACGTAGCCTTCAAAATGGCGTCAGTGTTCCTCACAGGAAGCTGTCACTGAGTTTCTTTTGGCGGGCAACCAGAGCATCGCAGATAATGGTAGACGCTTACAGAATGTCTGCGAAGACCAGACAGTGAACCAAAGCACAGTGACTCTTCGTGCGAGGCGTGCGTCATCATAGCAACAAGGCTGCGAAAACCTGTCATATCTCCCGCGTGCCGGCCAGCTGCACACAGCCGTGACTCCTGCAATGCTGGGACGTTCAGACACTCTCGTTCGAGGTGATCGACGAATGCATACGAATCTCTCCTTCTCCAAGACAACGCAAGGCATCACACAAGTGTGCAGAACTGAGCGGAGATCACAAAACTTCATTGAACCGTTTTCCCTCGTCCACCCTTGAGCCCGCATCTCACACCATCCGACTTCCATCTGTATGGCCGCCAGCCCCGATAGCTGAGTGGTGCCGGCACGGTAGCTCAGCGTGTTCGGTCAGAGGATTAGCTGCCCTCTGCAATAAAAAAAGAACTGAGTTAACGATCAACAACGAACTTAAAAAACGGATGTCTTACGATGTCCGCCCCGAGCAGATGCAACGAATAAAAGTGAACAAAATGAGATTTTTTACATTAAAAAAAAAATTAGTGGTCAGCGTGACGGATTGCCGTCCTACAGGCCCGGGTTCGATTCACGGCTGGGTAGGGGATTTTCTCCGCTAAGGCACTGGGTGTTGTGTTGTCTTCATCATCATTTCATCCCCATCCGGGGAGCAGGTCGCCCAGCGTGGCATCGAAAGTAATAAGACCTGCACCAAGGCGGCCGGACCTGCCCACAAGGGGCCTCCCGGCCAATGACGCCATACGCTCATTACCATTTTCCATCTGTTTGGCCCAGTGAAGGATGCACTCCGAGGGAAGCAGTGCGTGCATAACGGGGAGGTTTTGCATGCACCAAGACGTTGGCTCCGACGTTCACCAGTAGAGTGGTACCAGGCGGTCATACCTTCCTTCCAGTAAGTCGGAGTAAGGCAGTCGCATTGAACGGAGACTATGCTGAGAAATAGGGTGTTTTAGACAAAAGAAGGGGGAATACTATGGTGTATTTGAATTCCGAATAAAACAGAGCTCCTTTCAGAACTAAATGTGTTGTTATACTTATTGAATGCCCCTCGTAGTTACTGCGGCAGAAAGATATGTCTGCAAGGAAATTACGGTGCGCGTAGCTCGGACGTCAGCTCCATCCCATCCACGATACCGAAGAACAGTTACAACAGTTGGGAGCCAACGTACCTAAGATGAATAGACACTGACGAGACAAAACATCATCATTATCTGCTTAACGCCGGCGGCTGTGGCCGAGCAGTTCTAGGCACTTCATTCTGGAACCGCGCTGCAGCTACGGTCGCAAGTTCGAATCCTGCCTCGGGCATCGATGTGTGTGATGTCCTTAGGTTAGTTAGGTTTAAGTAGTTCTAAATCCTAGGGGACTGATGACCTCATATGTCCTATAGTGCTCAGAGCCATTTGAACCATTTGAACAACCTTATTCTGCTAGCTGGACTAGAGGTAACACATTGTAACTCACGAATGGTTCCTTTCACTTATTTCATGCGATTTTTTGCAACCACAGCCCTCAATGCTCGGTGGACCCTGTCCGTCAGAACATGAGGTCTACCTCGTCTTTGATTAGCTGTAGTTGTTCCTTCACGTTTCCCGTTCACAGTCACGTCACTAATAGTCGAATGGCGCAGCTGTAGAATGGTTACACAGGTGACATCCAACAACTAGTCCATGTTCGAAATCACTGACCTCTCCTGATAGACCAAATCTGGTGTTACTACTATGCTCCGCACCTGCTTCCATACTGGTACGCCTCTCTTGACACTTATCGGTCAGTGCCGTATTACGTAAGAGTATGCGTATAGTTTTGATCAGGTAGTGTAAGCTGTCCTTGCTCCGTAGCACGCGTGTAACGCCACGAGGCGACTTTCAATCGCGTTTTTGACACAGGTCATAATGATTTGGCAGATCAGTAAATATTACACTACTGGCCATTAAACTTGCTACATCAAGAAGAAATGCAGATGATAAACAGCTATTCATTGCACAAATCTATTACACTAGAACTGACATGTGATTACATTTGCACGCAGTTTGGGTGCGTAGATCCTGAGTACCCAGAACAACCACCTCTGGCCGTAATAAGGCCGTGATACGCCTGGGCATTGCGTCAAACAGAGCATGGATGGTGTGCGCATGTACAGCTGCCCATGCAGCTTCAACACCATACCAGTTCATCAAGACTGGCGTATTGTGATGAGCCAGTTTCTCGGCCACCATTGGCCAAACGACTTCAATTGGTGAGAGATATGGAAACGTGCTGGCCAGGGCAGCAGTCGAACATTTTCTGTACCAGAAAGGCCCGTACAGGACCTGCAACATGCGGTCCTGCATTATCCTGCTGAAATGTAGTGTTTCGCAGGGATCGAATGAAGGGTAGAGCCACGGATCGTAAGACATCTGAAATGTGCCGTCAATGCGAACAAGAGGTGACCGAGACGTGTAACCAATGGCAAACCATACCATCACGCTGGGTGATACGCCAGTGTAGCGATGGCGAATACACGCTTCCAATGTGCGTCCACCGTGATGTCGCCAAACATGGATGCGACCATCATGATGCTGTAAACAGAACCTGGATTCATCCGAAAAAAATTACGTTTTGCCATTCGTGCACCCAGGTTCGTCGTTGAGTACACCATCGCAGGCTCTCCCGTCTGTGATGCAGCGTCAAGGGTAACCGCCGCCACGGTCTCCGAAGTGATAGTCCATGCTGCTGCTAACGTCGTCGAACTGTTCGTGCGGATGGTTGTTGTCTTGCAAACGTCCTCATATGTTGTCTCAGGGATCGAGACGTGGCTGCACGATCCGTTACAGCCGTGAGGATCAGATGCCTGTCATCTCGACTGCTAGTGATACGAGGCCGTTGGGATCCAGCACGGCGTGCCGTATTACCCTCCTGAATCCACCGATTCCATATTCTGCTAACAGTCATTCGATCTCGACCAACGCGAGCAACAATGCCGCGATACGATAAACCGCAATCGCGATAGGCTACAATCCGACCTTTATCAAAGCCGGAAACATGATGGTACGCGTTTCTCCTCCTTAGACGAGGCATCACAACAACGTTTCACCAGACAACGCCGGTCAACTGCTGTTTGTGTATGAGAAATTGGTTGGAAACTTTTCTCGTGTCAGCACGTTGTAGGTGTCGCCACCGGCACCAACCTTGTGTGAATGCTGTGAAAAGCTAATCATTTGCATATCATAGGATCTTCTTCCTGTCGGTTAAATTTCGCGTCTGTAGCACGTCGTCTTCGTGGTGTAGCCATTTTAATGGCCAGTAGTGTAAAAAATGAATACCATAAAAAATTCCAAACTCTCTCCATTTTCACAGCTTTTGCAATCAAGCAATGCCAAGCAGTCTGTTTGTAAATAATAGTTCATACACTGACGAGAAAAAATATCTAAAAACCAAAAAGTTATTAATTAATGTAAAGTCATGAAATCTCAGGAATACATTTGTCTAGGCAACATATTTAACGGACGAATATTGCAAGATCACAGGTTAATGTAACGCGAGATTAGCCATTGCGAATGTTGCAATACTGGTATATTAATAACCGGTGTATTTGTCAGAATGTTGAATGCATGCATTCAAACGTGCATACACTGCGTTGTATTGGTGCCGGCTGTCAGTTTGTGGGACGGAGTTCCGTGGCTCTTGAACTTGGTCTGTGAGTACAGGAACGGTTAATGCTGTTTGTGGATGAGGCTGAAGTTGCCGCCCAATGATGTTCCATACGCGCTCGGTAGGAGACAGGTCTCTGACGTACAGATTTGCACTCAGTGTGCGTGGGAAGGCCACGAGAGCTTTCCTGCTGCCATACTAAATTGCACTCCAGACCTTAACTCCAGGTGTACGTAACATGCAGACAGACTGGTTCCAGGCCCTCAACTGGCCCTCAACACGCTGTCACCATTTACACCGAGGCAGAAGTAGCTTTTATCAGAAAACACAAAAGACCTCCACCCCAGCCTCCAATGACCTCTCGCTTGACATCACTGAAGTCGCAAATAGCGGTGATTTGGTGCTATGGAAAGCACGCTGCAGGGTTTTAGACTCGGCTCTGTCCTTAAAGCGACCGATTTGTAAGATTAGAGGTAGAATTAAAAGTTGGAAGTTCTTTTAATTTTACAGCGCTGAAACTACGACCTGTTCGCGGGCTCTTACATGCCCATCATCAGGTGTGATACTGAAAATAAACAAGAGAACTAAGCTAATAATAATTTTTACATGCAGCAGTACATATGAGAAAACAAAAAAGAGCTTCTATACAACACTTTAGGCAACAGCCTTGCCGCTGTGGATACACCAGTACTATATCTACATCTACATTTATACTCCGCAAGCCACCAAACGGTGTGTGGCGGAGGGCACTTTACGTGCCACTGTCATTACCTCCCTTTCCTGTTACAGTCGCCGGACAATGTGGCCACGCGGCTAAAGGCGCTTCAGTCTGGAACCGCGCGACCGCTACGGTCGCAGGTTCGAATCCTGCCTCGGGCATGGATGTGTGTGATGTCCTTAGGTTAGTTAGGTTTAAGTAGTTCTAAGTTCTAGGGGACTGATGACATCAGATGTTAAGTCCCATAGTGCTCAGAGCCATTTGAACCATTTTTTGTTACAGTCGCGTATGGTTCGCGGGAAGAACGACTGCCGGAAAGCCTCCGTGCGCGCTCGAATCTCTCTAATTTTACATTCGTGATCACCTCGAGAGGTATAAGTAGGGGGAAGCAATATATTCGATACCTCATCCAGAAACGCACCCTCTCGAAACCTGGACAGCAAGCTACACCACGATGCAGAGCGCCTCTCTTGCAAAGTCTGCCGCTTGAGTTTGCTAAACATCTCTCTAACGCTATCACGCATACCTAATAACCCTGCGACGAAACGCGCCGCTCTTCTTTGGATCTTCTCTATCTCCTCTGTCAACCCGACCTGGTACGGATCCCACACTGATGAGCAATACTCAAGTGTAGGTCGAACGAGTGTTTTGTAAGCCACCTCCTTTGTTGATGGACTACGTTTTCTGAGGACTCTCCCAATGAATCTCAACCTGTCACCCGCCTTACCAACAATTAATTTTATATGATCATTCCACTTCAAATCGTCCCATACGCATACTCCCAGATATTTTACAGAAGTAACTGCTACCAATGTTGGTTCCGCTATCATATAATCATACAATAAAGCATCCTTCTTTCTATGTATTCGCAATACATTACATTTGTCTATGTTAAGGGTCAGTTTCCACTCCCTGCACCAAGCGCCTATCCGTTGCAGATCACCGAAATTAAGCTCTGCCGCGCGTGGCCGGCACTTGGATGGGTGACCATCCGGGCCGCATATGCTGTTGCCATTTTTCGGGGTGCACGCAGCCTCGTGATGCCAACTGAGGAGCTACTTGACCGAATAGTAGCGGCTCCGATCAAAGAAAACCATCATAACGACTGGGAGAGCGGTGTGCTGACCACACGCCCCTCCTATCTGCATCCTCAGCTAAGGATGACACGGCGGTCGGATGGTCACGATGGGCCACTTGTGGCCTAAAGTCGGAGTGCTTGCTGTATATAACACTTTAGAAAACAGCGGTCGGCCTACATGCGGTAAAACCTAACTCAATGCCAAATCGACCCCAGACAATACTACGGACGACTGCCTGAGTAAAGATATATGTAATGAAAACCAGGACACTTTCATGAAGTAGGATACACCAGAGCCATATGCCGAACACGATGGTGTTCCCTCTCGGGAGTGGCACATGGCCGAAGGGAGCCCTGTCTTCTTGCGACCGTACGTTCTCGTGACTACCGATGCCGGGATTCCTGTCTACAGTGGCTGCACTCCTGCGAAATCTTTCTACAAGGAGCATTCAGCTTCTCGCAGCCCTATTACACGACCTCGTTCAAACTCAGTGAGGTGCTTATAATGGCGTGTTTGTCGCCAAGGCATACTTCACCAATCACCTCAGCACGTCCAGTCTTAAAAGTAATTAACGTCCACGACCATAATAGCTTGAATTTAAAGCAAATCCCACTTCCATTCTTGAAGCGGCGGTACTAGCACCAGTCTAGTGCGACTGGCGCGAAATCTGAACAGACATCATCTTTCAGCTGTAGAAACACGCCTATCGACTTTTATTTATGTCGCACAACTCCTTCATGGTTTTGCGATATTTTCCCGTCTATTTATTTATACACTACTGGCCATTAAAACTGCTATACCGAGAAGAAATGGAGATGATAAACGGGTATTTATTGGACAAATCTATTACACTAGAACTGACATGTGATTACATTTTCACGCAGTTTAGGTGTAGAGATCCTGAGAAATCAGTACCCAGAACAACCACCTCTGGCAGTAATAACGGCCTTGATACGCCTGGGCATTTGGTCAAACAGAGCTTGGATGGCATGTAGAGGTACAGCTGCCCATGCAGCTTCAACATGATACCACAGTTCATCAAGAGTAGTGACTGGCGTATTGTGACGAACCAGTTGTTCGGCCACCACTGACCAGACGTTTTCAATTGGTGAGAGATCTGGAGAATGTGCTGGCCAAGGCAGCAGTCGAACATTTACTGTATCCAGAAAGGCCCGTGCAGGACCTGTAACATGCGGTCGTGCATAATCCTGCTGAAATTTAGGGTTTCGCAGGGATCGAATGAAGGGTAGAGCCACGGGTCGTCACACATCTGAAATGTAACGTCCACTGTTCAAAGTGCCGTCAATGCGAACAAGAGGTGACCGAGACGTGTAACCAATATCACCCCATACCATCACGCCGGGTAATGCGGCAATACGGCGATGACGAATACACGCTTCCAATGTGCGTTCACCGCTATGTCACCAAACACGGATGCGACCATCATGAGGCTGTAAACAGAACCTGCATTCATCCGAAAAAATTACGTTTTGCCATTCGTGCACCCAGGTTCGTCGTTGAGTACACCATCGCAGGCGCTCCTGTGTGTGATGCAGCGTCAAGGGTAACCGCAGCCATGGTCTCCGAGCTGACAGTCCATGCCGCTGCAAACGTCGTCGAACTGTTCGTGCGGATGGTTGTTGTCTTGCAAACGTCCCCATCTGTTGACTCAGGGATCGAGACGTGGCTGAACGATCCGTTACAGCCATGTGGATAAGATGCCTGTCATCTCGACTGCTAGTGATACGAGGCCGTTGGGATCCAGCATGGCGTTCCGTATTACCCACCGATTCCACATTCTGCTAACAGTCATTGGATCTCGACCAACGCGAGCAGCAATGTCGTGATACGATAAACCGCAATCGCGATAGACCACAATCTGACCTTTATCAAAGTCGGAAACGTGATTGTACGCATTTCTCCTCCTTACACGAGGCATCACAACAACGTTTCACCAGTCAACGCCGGTCAACTATTGTTTGTGTATGAGAGATCGGTTGGAAATTTTCCTCATGTCAGCACTTTGTAGGTGTCGCCACCGGCGCCAACCTTGTGTGAATGCTCTGAAAAGCTAATCATTTGCATATCACAGCATTTTCTTCCTGTCGGTTAAATTTCGCGCCTGTAGCACGTCATCTTCGTTGTGTAGCAATTTTAATGGCCAGTAGTGTATGTCGCACAACGCCTTCGTGGTTTTGCGATTTTTTTTCCGTCTGTGTATTTATAAGATTTCTTAGAAAGTTCCGAAGATAAATAAGTCGAGCCGTAGGGCTGGAACCAATACGAAATACGTACTCCCCATAGTGTGATGGAGCTTGGAAACGGCTTGACAGAGACTTGGATGTGGTTATCAGGAAAGTGGATTTAGTCGGAGGCCCCTTGGAGGAGAGCGTGTGCAGAGAAGAGAATAAGGATGGCGGAGAGGACCAATTACTAGGGCCGGATCCTGGCGTGGCACAAGTTGTAAGGGGCGACGGCGGGCGGCGCAGCCAGCTATTGTCAACAGTACGGGGGCCCAAGTTGTAGGCGGCCGCGGGGGTGGCGCGGGCAGGCTGCGGGGGCGGCAGGCGGCCGAGTTTGCTCATCCGGCACGGCGAGCGCCACCGAGGGGTGGCTTCTCGCTTCAAACTTGCGAGCACAGGAAGTACGGAAGAGAGCGGGAATCAAAAACAAAAAATGTGTTTGCCGCAGCGTCGTTTGCAAAGACAAAATATTTGTAACATACACTGGTCAAATGTACGTCGAAAACCGTTCTCCTTTGTATCTTCACTCAAGTGTGTTGTATCGAACGAGTGAATGACTTTTGTTGCATCACATACGTAGCTTTTTAGGAATGCTGGGCGGGACACCACTACGTTGTCAGGATGATGTTGTGGAACCTGTAAAGTGTTTTCAGCGACAATAAAACAAGGTATCAAGTTAACATTTATTCGATCTGGTTTACAGTTCTGTGTCTCTTTGTCAGCCTTGGCTGACACGTTGTCCCAGTGACACTGTGACAGTGGAGTTCCGCTGACTTCTGTTGTCCCCTTGATTGGCCAGTCGCTCAGACCGATACACGAACAATTCGACAGAAGTCTTTCGTGCTGTTTCCTGACAGTCATCAGGCGAAGCCTTAGCGTAAGATTATGCTCCCACACTGTTAGAGCATCTTCGATTGCACTCTAGAAGATGATGATAACCTGCGATGACCCATCTGGATATAGGGCATTGTCGGAAGTCGTATAGTTGGTTGATCCACGCCCCATCGGACAGATAGGCCCTTGGCATCTGTAAGTACATTCAGAGATAATCAGGAACAGAGGAACCAGGTGGCCGTCTCAACCAACACAGAGGTTTAGTACGATAAGCACCGGATGTACTAGTGTTGGAAAACTCTCATTCTCCCCATCAGCGATGTGATAGGAGGCAGCCAATGTGAAGTCCACGAATGGCAGGTTGTGATTACTTGGATTCTGTCATTTCAGGAACAGCAAGTAGCATTTTCACGAAAACTGGTTGAACATCTACCACATGGGTGTCACTACACTCTAATAATTATTGAATCGCATGCTTTGGTACGAATGCCATTGATCCTAATGACCAACTGCCCTCGGAGCTAGATAACTGCAGTATTTATGGAGACGGGCGATCGGTAATGACGTGAGGCTTTGTTCGTTACCAACTTGCATCTCTGGATAAACAAACATTGTTGACAATAGACAACCATCCGAAATTACTGCCGGCCGTTGTGGCGAGCGGTTCTAGGGTCTTCAGTCTGGAACCGCGCAAAGGCTACGGTCGCAGGTTCGAATCCTGCCTCGGGCATGGATGTGTGTAATGTCCTTATGTTAGTTAGGTTTAAGTATTTCAAATTCCTCGGGGACTGATGACCTCAGATGTTAAGTCCCACAGTGCTCAGAACCATTTGATCCGAAATTACTGGTAAATAAATACGCTGAATGTAAATAACTTGGCTTCAACCGTGTTAGATACTGATGCACTACATATTGTGGACATATGAAAGTTTGCTCCTGACCAGAACTCAAAACCGTAATTCCCGCTTATCGCGAGCAATCGCCTTAACGCTATCTGTAAGTGCCTCATGGACAGGCCCAAACTTCCGTGTGTCACAATGTCCGTATCACTATACCATATTCTCCTACATTCATCACTAAATGCTCGCAGCTGTAGTGTGTATTCCATCACCATTGAGAATGACACTATGAGGAAACGAGGCCTATGGTATTATCGCCTTTTGCGTATCTCGAAATGTAATTCTTAGTTGCATGTCTGGGCTATGGTACAGGGACAGTGTAACATATGGAAGTTTGGGTCGGTCTAGAAGCCGTGCCCGGATATCATAATGATGGAGGGGACCACTCGATCGGGAAATCTGCGTTCGAGTCGCGTCCGGCACAAAATTTTCATATGTCACCACTGGATAGTACATCAAACTCTAACACAGCTGAAGCCAAGTTATACGTATTCAGCGGATTTATTTTGTTCGTTATGGTAGAATGTGGCCCACTTCTTTACTAGTGATAAGCAGTCCTCATTCCACTGTTTACTTAGCACTTTGTTACAAGCTCTTACCTACGTTGTCATGTCTCTGAAAGGTGTTATTAAGTCCAAGATAAAGCTCGTTGCTTGATATAAGAAGAGGTAACGAATCTCTCTCTCTCTCTCTCTCTCTCTCTCTCTCTCTCTCTCTCTCTCTTTCTCTTTCCCAGTTGATAGTTTGCTGAATGCATAATTTGTGCCTGGCGATTGGTACCGATGTAGCAATGTGTACTCGTGTACGAGATCAACTTGCAGTATTGATTGTTTCTTTCTGCTGCATAGCTATATCCCTACCAATTCTGCCTAGTGTCGCCTGTGGCTGTTCTAGTGTGAACGTAAGAAAAATTTTATTTTTGTCTCCATTTTTACTCGCCGGCATATCAGTGTACTTCTGAAACGAACCTTGTGGCTAAACCACGCTGTGCACTTACGGTATTCTTATAGGTAACTATATTTAATGATTGTTCTGGAATAATAGAAGTCACTCAATTTAACGACAGTTTTATTTCATGTGGTGCAGGTTTACGAGCCGTCAGCAGTCTAAAGTCCTACATCACTCAGCCTGCTTAGCCACATAAGTTAACTTCTTTCAACAATTTTCCATTAAGAATATTTCACTCATTTAGTTAATTTAGCCAAAATAGTTTCAGAGTTCTTCCGATGATTAACTTTTATATACGGTCACTTAGAAACAAATTAGTTTGTAACGTGCTACTAACGGCTGCGAAACACGCATCACACCACGATCCTCAAACTGCTCGTAACTCACGATTCTTCACAAAAATATTTCCCAAGGGCGACTGCTATCACGACTCAAATATTGCTTCTTATTACTTTCAAATTGTTTATTCTTGAAAATTAATCTTACGTCCGCGCAGTTCGACTATCGCTAGACCTCCAGCCATCGTCTGGCTCACTCTAGCATCTGCTAGGTATTCTCCGACGGTTGACGCGAAACTGTGACCTTCAAAGAACTTGTAGCATGTCTGCGTTATCGCATACATCGGAAATAAGCTGTTAGTATCAATCTTTAGTAAGGTTATCGATAATGGTGCCCTTACAACACAGCACACAGAGAATCTCGCAATTTTAACTTAGTTGAGGGGTCAAGAAAAACAGATATTGTGCTCGCAAAGAAGGACTCCGTTTATGACTAAAAATGCATTTTTCTACGTCTCCCCACATACAGTCTCTCCGAAAACGCTTTATAGCATGTATCAGTGCTAAAAGTCAACATTTAGTACACTTCATTTGTCGGTAATTCCAAAAATCATACAAATCGTACTTGAGTCACGTGTTTGCTAACATTTCGTACTGTAAGACGTAATTCTAAGTTTGTGGCAGTAACAGTTCAACATTGGTAATCGTGTAGTAGGACGTCGTGTGTGAAGAGAACGAAGCACTGTATGCATTAGATTACATTCTAAGACAAGAGAAAACGATGCAAAAGGAAACAGCGGACCACGAAGTTATTATCCGAATGACCGCAAATCGGAAATTGTGATGTACCGGGTGATCAAAAAGTCAGTTCAAATTTGAAAACTGAATAAATCACGGAAAAATGTAGATAGAGAGGTACAAATCGACACACATACTTGGAATGACATGGGGTTTTATTAGAACCAAAAAAATACAAATGTTCAAAAAGTGTCCGACAGATGGCGTTTCATCTGATCAGAATAGCAACAATTAGCATAACAAAGTAAGAGAAAGCAAAGATGATGTTCTTTACAGGAAATGCTCAATATGTCCACCATCATTCCTCAACAATAGCTGTAGTCGAGGAATAATGTTGTGAACAGCACTGTAAAGAATGTTCGGAGTTACGGGGAGTCATTGGCGTCGGATGTTGTCTTTCAGCATCCCTAGAGATGTCGATCGATCACGATACACTTGCGACTTCAAGCAACCCCAAAGCCTATAATCGCACGGACTGAGGTCTGAGGACTTGGGAGGCCAAGCATGACGAAAGTGGCGGCTGAGCACACGATCATCACCAATCGACGCGCGCAAGAGATCTTTCACACTTCTAGCAATACGGGGTGGTCCTAATAAATCTCCATGTCATTTCAAGTATGTGTGTCAATTTTTACCTCTCTATCTACATTATTCCGTGATTTATTAAGTTTTCAAATTTATACTGACTTTTTGATCAAATGGCTCTGAGCACTATGGGACTTAACTTCTGTGGTCATCAGTCCCCTAGAACTTAGAACTACTTAAACCTAACTAACCTAAGGACATCACACACATCCATGCCCGAGGCAGGATTCGAACCTGCGACCGTAGCAGTCTCGCGGTTCCGGACTGCGCGCCTAGAACCACTTTTTGATCACCCGGTACATGTGCAGACAAATAAATTATTACAATTTCAGAAAAAGTTGATGATTTATTCAAGAGAAAGGGCCTCACAAATTGAGCAAGTCAATAACGCGTTGGTTACCCTCTCGCCATTATGCAAGTGGTTATTCGCTTTGGCACTTATTGACAGAGTTGTTCGATGTGCTCCTAAGAAATGTTGTGCCGAACTCCGTCCAATGGCGCGTCATGTCGTCGCCCTGTCCCTAATGCTGCGAACATTCTCAACTGGGGAGAGGTCCGGCGACCTTGCTGGCCAAGGTAGGGCTTACCGAGAACGAATGCAAGCAGTGTAACCTCTCGCCGTGTGCGAGCTTTTTGAAACATAAGCCCATAATGATTTGCCATTAAGGTCAACAAAACAAGGCGTAGAAATCTTCGAATGTCTTCGACGTATCGCTGTGCTATCCGCTGGTGACAACCATGTAGACCCTGCTATGAAAGAAACTGGCACTCCCGATTATCTTGCCGTACAGCGGGGGACTGCCAGGTTGGTATTCCACGTCTCCTGACACGTCTTCGTTGGTCATCACGGTCATCAGCGCTCAGTTCAGATCGGAACTCTTCTCTGAAGACATTTCTCCACTAGTCAATGATATTCTCAAGCCGAAGACGTGTCTGGATACGCCATGGGCAGCTTCAGATACCAACCTGACTGTCACCCACCATACGGCCTGTCAAACAGAAGTGATGGTCTGGGGTGTCACTCCATTTCATAGCAGGACGCACGTATCAGAACGCCCCTTCTGGGATTCGGAAAGTCGCGCTGGCCCCGGATCGAATCCGCCGGACAAATTAACAAGGACTGGTGTCCTGTCTGTATTGGGTTTTCAGGCCATCTCACTCATCCGATTAGATGCATACTAGGCTGCTACCCAATTTCCGCGTCACTTACACTATTCCCAAACAGTTAGTAAACGTTCTCACTCTTTCACATGAAATAACACTAGACACAGACAGTTGAGGTACATAGTGTGCTTCTGTTGCCAGTTACCCTGTCACTTAACTGGATGTTGTAACCATTATAGAACATGATGATGCCTCAAAACGTGAAGTTATATTTCTCTTTCCTTCTAAGTCAGTGACTCTCAGCTCTTCTGACGCCACTATCCCTGAGTGCAATCAGATATTAGCTAGTAGCCTCTCCTCCTAACCACTCCCCCCCCCCCCCACCACCACCACCACCACCCTAGCGTTTCCACCCACTATTATCATAAGTAAACTTTAGAACGGAAAAGAATTTTCTTTGAACGTTTTCATTTTTTAAATGTCGAAAGGTAAATAACATTTAGTTACTGTGTGTTTTTTACTAAACTATGTACTAAAGTGTCAATGAGACAGTTGTTTCTGATTATTTCTAACAGCGTTTTTCTTATAGATACATGAAGCAGTTCTCAGTGCATCACTAGTGCTATCTATAACTACTTGAGTGAAAACAAATCTAATTTTTAATTTTAGATAACATTTCTGAGAACAGTGGTCTGTCAGTAGAGTAAAATTAGTAGAAACAGTCTTGATCGCACAGTCATTTATTAAAAGTACGATCGGTTTCGACCTCTAGTAGTAAGCCATCTTCAGATAACGCACCATACGTCTGACAGTGATGACGCTTGGAACAATTGCGCTGACCCCAGTCACGACTTACTTTGAGGTTAGCGCCATCCTTTCTTTCATAATGAGCACGATCGACCGAACGTGGCACGTTGCTGATGTCGATACGATCATCACGCAACACAGCTTTCATGCTTCTGTGGATTTCAATTGGAGGCACGTTTTCTGCGGTTAGAAAATCCATTACAACACGCTGTGTCTCACGTACCGACTTTGTTGCGTTACACACTGTCATATTACAGGCAACAACTCTGAGCTCTCTAGCGGTAGAGGGTTTGAACTTGTCAGCGAAGCAGTAAATTCGACCGAGTAATATGTATGACATGTAATACCTCAACCGATATTGAGAACAGAATAAAAAATTCGGAGGCATTATTTTCAGCCCCTCCCTCGTAGTTAATGTTGTATTAAGCCGTCAATCAGTTTGCTTATTGTTGCGAAGTGGATAACGAAGAAAGTTGTGGCCTGTTTATGGCACTACCTACAACTTTAAGAAGGAATTGTCACGGGATATTTAAGCATATGTGATGTTTGTGGTTCTCAGTTTTATTGTCACAGATGCATAGTACAATGTACTAAGAACGTGCGTAATAGGTAGGCTAAGTGAGGGAGATATTCAAACATTCGTTTGACTAGCAGCATCCTCGACGATATTTAGTTATGCGTTAGCGCTACTATTTGAAAGAAAGTGTAATTATTGGTAACTCACTTAATCATTATTACACTCTTACGAAATAGTGATAATTATAATACTCTTTTGAGAGTACTGTAACTTCGTGACCGAAACCCAATTGAATCCGTTTGTTTTTACACCTCAGAAAAATACATTTATCCCCTCAGGGGAACCACTGTTCTAAGTGCTTACTGCTTTTTGTGAGTGATGTACAAACGATCATTTCCTCCTCACGTTTTCGAATGTGTATGAGCCCTGTTTCATCCTATATGCTTGCATTTCTTCTAAACTCAAATTGCTCCCCAGCGAATTACTTCTAATACATATCAAATGTAGTCTAACATATTCACAGGACGTACAGACAACAGCATATTTAAAGACCTAACCAGCTCCCGGACGAAACTCAAACGTGTGACCTTCGAGATCAACACAAATATTTTGTAAAACAACACCATCAAAATAGCTATGGCAAATGCATTAGAAAATCCTATCACGAAGCAGCTGTAGCAAGGTAGCAGTGTGGCTGTCCCTACTTTGCGGTATTATGGTTTGAAAGTTGATCCATTGTTTTCGTCTGTCGGTTATAGAAGTTTCAGCTGACGCACAATTCATCGCAGAGCCACAATGCAGGTCAACTGCATTTTACATCGACTATAGAATATCAATACATTTGCGTGGATATTTGAAGAACCATGCGCGCTGTACCAAAACAACCGCTTCTAGACGTTGTTATTGCTAGCGACTGGCCTGCATCTGCCTGCTAAACAGCTAGAGGCTATGTAAATGTAGCTGGAAAAACTGCGGTATGTGTACTGCTCAGCCAGCACAAAACCAAATCGTGTTTACTCTGAGTCGTAACACACAAGAACATACCATAAGCGCAATTGTCCTCCGACAGTGTTTAACATGGGTCTCTCACTATTCTAGACTTACAAGGGCTCGCTTTGGTGAATAGAGAACGAGGAAATTAAATGAAACAACAAGTTTACTATTGCCAGTCACTGTTTAGTTATCTCCACGACGCGTTTCAAAGGTTTAAACCTCCATCATCAGGTGGATTTACGTTTTCTTAGTACGATATTTTTTGGAGGAACTTGTGGCCCTGTCTAGTGGAGAAACAAAACGCTATTTCAGCATGTGATTTTGGGTTTCTTTTTACAAAAGACTAAACGTATATCAAACGGTAAAAATAAAATAAGTAAAATATAGTACTTACAGTGTTCACAGGTTCCTTTCACTTTCGTAAGACATCACATGTATAGTGTCATATTTTGTAAACAAATATGGCGTGTGACCACCGTAGGTACTCTATTTTACTTATTTTAGTTTTACCGATAGTTATACGTTTAGTCTTTTGTCATAAGAAACCCAAAACCATGTGCTGAAATAGTATTTTGTTTCTGCACTAGACAGTGCCACAAGTTCCTCCAAAAAATCGTAACACAACACACACACAAATCTCATACTAACAAATGTAAATCCACTTGATGATTTAGGTTTAAACCTTTGAAACGCGTCGTGGAGGTAAATAAAGAGTGACTGGTGACAGTACACTTGTTGTTTTATTTAATGTCAAAAACAGTCACGGTAAAGTGACTAAACGTTCGCATTTAAAGTAAACGAGGAAATTATTTACACTCATCTAGTTACACAGAAAGATACCAATATGGCCGTGAGACTTTACATTAATTTTAGAACTCACGTAGAGTATTATGTGTCCGCATGAGAGCCGGCCGAAGTGGCCGAGCGGTTCTAGGCGCAACAGTCTGGAACCGTGCGACCGCTACGGTCGCAGGTTCGAATTCTGCCTCGGGCATGGATGTATGTGATGTCCTTAGGTTAGTTCGGTTTAAATAGTTCAAAGTTCTAGGGGACTGATGACCTCAGATGTTAAGTCCCATAGTGCTCAGAGCCATTTTTGTCCGCATGAGAGACTTTTCCTGCTAATACATGTTGACATAATGCGTTTTATAGCAGAAGCAGAAGACGAGTCCATTCCCCAGTCCCACGAAGATCGAATATAAACATATGACCATCCACAGAGCAAGGTCACTACAAAGGAATCCAAAAGTTTGCTGTGGCACACGTAAGGGGCAGCAGTTGCAGTCAACGCAGGGTCGTCTTTTTTCCAGATCGTTAATCTACAAATATATTTTTCGTCGCGCATGGTTTCCGCCCGATATTTTGAAGAAACTCTTGTGTTCTCATCAACAGTATTCTTGGCCATCAAAAGGTCGGCCCGGCAGATAGGCGGTGGCAGGTCGCGAAATCGTGTAGGCCGTAATTCAGGTGCCTTAAAAGTCTAACCATGGAAATTCTGTACACTATCTGATCAAAAGTATCCGGACGGTTGTTAGTGGACATTAATAAGGAGTGTGTCCATCCTTCGCCTTTATGACGACTGGAACTCTGCTGGGGACACCTTAAATGAAGTGTTCGAGTGTCTTTGGGGGAATGACAGCACATTCTTTCCTCAAGAACCAAAACCAGGTAAAACAGGGATGTTGGACGACTGAGTCTGGAGCGAAATCAAAATACTAACTTGATTCAGAAGTGTTCCATTCGGTTCAAGTAGGGACGCTGGTCAGGCCAGCCCATTTCAGGGATGTTAATGTCCACGTACCGTCGCCTCTCAGATGCAGTTCTAAAACAGGGTGCAGGGTTGTACTGGTACAATTATAGTCCCCAAGCTCTTCCTCTGCTAAAGCAGTGCTAAATGCTGTAAAACGTGTTCATATCCTACCACACTTAGCGTTTTCATAACCGCAATAAGGGGCCCCACATCCTAACCACAAAAAACACGTCAGGGCAGGTAACGTTCTCCAGGCATTCGCCAAACCCAGACCCATCCATCGGACTACCACAGAGTATGGCGTCATTAATCACTCCAAATCAATCATTTCCGCTCATCCATTTTCAAAACCACAGCCGAAGTTTTGAATTTCACGTTCAAGAAATCGTTCACGCAGGAGAACCGTACAAACATACTTTCATTTGACCATCGGACAGGCTCCCGTATGGATGACATAGAAATGAGCATACCTGGCGTAGAGAAGCAACTTACAGATTTGAAAACAAATAACTCACCAGGTCCGGATGGAATCCCAGTTCGATTTTAGAAAGAGCACTCTACGGCACTGTCCCCTTACCTAGCTTGCATTTATCACGAATCTCTCGCCCAGCACAAAGTCCCAAGCGACTTGAAAAAAGCGCGGGTGACTCTAGTAACTAAGAAAGGTAAAAGAACCGATCCGCAAAATTACAGACCAATAATTACAGACCAATAGCCCTAACTTCTGTTTGCCGCAGAACCCTTAAACACATTCTGAGTTCGAATATAATAAACTTTCCTGAGTCTGAGAAGCTTTTGTCTACGAATGAGCATGGTTTTAATAAGCATCACTCGTGCGAAACTCAGATTGCCCTTTTCCCGCGTGATATACTGGGAAGGATGAAGGGCAACAGGCAGATTCTGTATTTCTAAATTCCCGGAAAACATTTGACACGGTGCCCCATTGCAGGCTGTTAACAAAAGCACGAGCATTTGAAATGAGTTCACAGATATGAGTGGCTCGAAGACTTCTTAAGTAATAGAACGCAGTAAATTGTCCTCAACCGGCCGCTGTGGCCGAACGGTTCTAGGCACTTCAGTCCGGAACCGCGCCGCTGCTACGTTCGCAGGTTCGAATCCTGCCTCGGGCATGGATGTGTGTGATGTCCTTAGGTTAGTTAGGTTTAAGTAGTTCTACGTTATAGGCGACTGATGACCTTAGAAGTTAAGTCCCATAGTGCTTAGAGCCATTTGAACCATTTTATTTTTTTTATTTATTTATTTATTTATTTATTTTTTTTTTTTTTGTCCTCGACAGCGACTGTTCATCAGAGACAAGGGTATCCTCGGGAGATCCCCAGGGAAGTGTGATAGGACGGCTGTCGTTCTTTGTACACATAAATGATTTGGCGGACAGGGGGGGCAGCAGTCTGCGGTTGTTTGCTGATGATGGCGTGGTGTAGGGTAATGTGTCGAAGTTGAGTGACTGTAAGAAGATAGAAGACGACTTAGACAAAATTTACAGCTGGTGTGATGAATGGCAGGTATCCCTAAATGTGGAAAAATGTAAGTTAATGCGGATCAGTAGGAAGAGTAGACCTCTAATGTTCGGATACAGTATTACTAGTGTCCAGCTTCACACAGTCAAGTTTTTTAAACATCTGGGCGTAACGATCCAATGAGGTGGAACGAGCGTGTGACAACTGTGGTAGGAAAGAGAAATGGTCGACTTTATTGGGATAATTTTGGCAAAGAGTGATTCACCTGTAAAAGAGACCGCATATAGGACGCTTGTGCGACCTATTCTTGAGTATTGCTCGAGTGTTTGGGATCCGTACCAGGTCGGATTGAAGGAAGACATCGAAGCAATTCAGAGGAGGGCTGCTGGGTTAGTTACCGGTACGTTCGAACAACACGTCAGTGTTACGGAGATGCTTCGGGAACTCAAACGAGAGTCTCTGGAGGGAAGACAGCGATTTTTCGGGGAAACACTATTGAGATAATTTAGGGGACCGGCATTTGAAACTAACTACCAAACGATTTTGGTCCCCGCCCACATACATTGCGCGTAAGGACCACGAGGATAAGGTACTAGACATTAGGGCTCATACGGAGGCTTGCAGACAGTCGTTTTCCCCTCGCTCTGTTTGCGAGTGGAACAGGAGGTGAAATTACAAGTAATGGTACAGGGTACCCTCTGCCATGTACGTTACGGTGGCTTGCGGAGTATCGATGTAGATGGAAATCCAATGTCCAGTGGCGTCGCTCTTTACCGCCCTTAAGTGCTCGATCATTGTATGCTATTATCTTTTTACTCCCTACGAACAGTATTTGTGCTAGCTGGATGGCGTGTAGCACTTTGGAACTAGCTATTGATTCCTTTTGCTGATTTCATGTGATTTTTTTATAACCACACACTACCCGTTTATACATGACGTCTGTCTGTTCTTGATTAGCTTCGTTTGTTCCTCCGTGTTTCCACTTCAGAACTGTATCACCTACAGTCGCTTTCCGAGAGTTCAAATGTCCCTGCCGGATTTCTTACTCAGTTGACATCCAAGGCAAACTCCACTTTCGAAGTCACTGCAGTCACCTGATAGACCAGCAGTCATTTCTCGCCAGGTGACGCTGCTACCATCTGCGTAGGTTTATATCGATAGTAGGCCGGTAGTCATAATGTTCTGGCTGATCATTGTATGTTAAATATATGTGAAATGTATCCGACATGTGCGTGCGCGGGCAAAACCACGGGTACAAAGTTCTACTGAGGTGAGCGGACGAGAAGAGGAGGAGGGGGAAATGGATACAGAGGGTGGAGTGGGAATGGACAGAGAGAGGGGAGGGGGAAATTAACAGAAGGAGGGATGGACAGAGAGAAGAAAGGTGAGGAACAGACAGACAGGGGCGGGGGAGGGTAAGGAGGAGTTGTACAGAGAGAGGGAGTGGAGGAGATGGAGATAGAGGTGGGAGGAGGAGGTGGACAGAGGTACAAGGAGCTGACGGAGAGAGGGAGAGGAACAGATTAACAGAGAGAGCGGAGGAGGTGATGTGCGAATAGTGGTGGTAGAAGAAGTAGTTAGAGAGACGGGGTGGAGGAAATGGACTGTGAGGGGGTGAAGGAGGAGATTTGCAGGGAGGGAAATTGGAATAAATACATACCCGGACAACACTAGGTACTCAGCTCATTCACTATAAAGTTCATGCCCATTCCAGTACAATTGTATGTGTGCCGTTTAAGTATTGTGCTGATTTCATAAATGAGTGAAGGAGGAAAACAACTCAGAGATGCTTTAGTAGAATTCCTGATTTTTAATAAGCAGTTCAATGACAAACAATGAATTTACACTTGCCAGTGATGTGTACCACATCATATACAAGTCCACAGTACATGAAAATCAGAACAAAAGAAAGGCTTACACACCAGAATACCTTAAGCAATATTCAGTCAGTGAAACTGTAACGAAGCCAGTACGCTAAAGTCACAGATGGTCAAGTGAAACATCGATAAATGGAAATGGAAATGTCGTGTGGCTAGGGCCTCCCGTCGGGTAGACCGTTCGCCTGGTGCAGGTCTTTCGATTTGACGCCACTTCGGCGACCTGCGCGTCGATGGGGATGAAATGATGATGATTAGGACAACACAACACCCAGTCCCTGAGCGGAGAAAATTTCCGACCCAGCCGGGAATCGAACCCGGGCCCTTAGGATTGACAGTCTGTCACGCTGACCACTCAGCTACCGGGGCGGACAAACATCGATAATGTATAGCGATCATGGAACAAGACGTTTATCTTTGAACAACGGAAGTTAAATCAGAACATGACTTGACGACGTACCGAACCAAATGTTATACCGAGCAACTAGAGCATGTCAGGGTGTGACTGTAATCCTCGTAGACAGTAGCATGACACTGGCCATTGGATCGTAACCTCATGTCAAATGCACATCGTCCATAAGCCAGCTCCCACAAGTGCCCAGAGGCAAGAAACACCAGTCGTCCGTAGCAAGGTCGGAAAAAAAGGAAAAAAAAACAGAATTAATAAAGCTTTGTCTCCCATTGAACGGGAAATGCTAACACGCGTTTCTGCCTTTGCAGACCTCCTATTGGCCAACTTACTATAGCTCCAGAGTATCCTCTAGAGATATATCTTCACTTTACTTGGCAAAGGCCATGGCGGGCTTAGCAAACGATAACCTGGGTACAGAATGTTTTTGCAACAGTTTAGCGACACAGAACTACTGTAGAATGAAGAAATAATTTGTTTCTTAGGTCCGAATTAAGCCGCATAATTTAGAGTTCAGTGTATTAAGAAATCGGAGTGTACAGATACGATTTTACCACTCTGTGTAGCATTATGCTGTAGACACTATTTTTATTTTTCCAGTTGTGTTCATCTAAGAATTTCTAGAATAGTACAAGCTAATTTTTCAGTTTTTAAATATTGATGTGCATTCGTACCTGTCGCCGGATTAGAAGTCGCTAATGCATGCTGCTGGTGTGCCTGTCCTTGAAGTCATCGGTTCGAATCTTGATAGTGAAAGAAACTTTCTTCACCATATTTACTTGGCAAAGGAAGAGACGGCTGTAGCATAAAGATCTTTATCTCGAACCTGTGTCCTCCACCAAAGGCCGCCCTTTTTGTGGTATCTGATACAATGACATTATGATGTTTATCCTTTACCATACTCACAGAAAAACGAGCGAGTAACAAAACGTTAATTAATTTTGCAACGAAAACACTATTTACGTATGCAAATATACTTCCGTAACTAAAATCAAGTTTTTTCCTGTTTCAGGTGAGTACACAGAACTTCATTCATTTGCTCCCGTACCGAAGTTACGTGCTCGATGACGGTAAGCAGCGTTTATGTCATAGTTAACTTTTACTGTTGTTGTCAGCGATTTTCGTTTTCAGGTCTGACTAATTATGGCGCCCAATTCTTTTCTCTGTAGATAAAAAATGTAGCTATGAGAGCAGCGACTAGACTGGTGCGAACAAACTGTATGATATGGAAGATTGACAAAAATTTGTTTCGATATACCAGTGCAACACCTGTGACAATGTATGCTTGAAAAAGAAAATTCTAACCGCAAGACTATTCCACTGTTGTCTTTTTACTTGACGCACCGTCCTACAGGATTCCAGAAACGACAGCGTGCTACTTTTACACTAATACTGGGTTTATTTCTGTCAAAAGCCTGATTTAGAGGTGTTTCTATCACTGATGTGATAACTATGACAATATAAAATTTGGTAGAAAGCAGTTTTATTTTAAGAATACATGCTATTCCAAAAATTTATTCGACACAAATTATTTTAAAAAATAACTAATTCATGTTTCGGCAGGAAATGCACTAATACATGTTCTAAACTGTTAAATGGCATCATCTCTTATTCGTATACGTCGATTCACTTCTACAGTAATAAAAATTTTCTCTTCATCTGTATAAATGGAAACTGTAAAACTTCGCTAGAAACAAGGAGTATACATTATCCAGATATGTGAGCAACATTCCTCTCGATGCACGTATCCAGTTAAAACGATTTTTCCTGTTTTCGGCTATAATTGTTATTTGCACCGCCTGACATGAAAAGCAAAACACCCAGAAAACGTGGTTCGAAGTCATCCTAACTTCGTGCAAATGTGCACCATGTACGTAAATACATGTGTGGATAAAAATTCTACTTGAATATTGCAAATTTTCTTTACTGATTACCGATTTCACCTCATTACAGAATCATCTTCAGACCTAAAATACAGAAAATTGCGTATAAAAAGTCAACAATACGTAATATATTCAATACTTGAATTTCCATTATGCAGTGCATATCAGCCTAAATTTTGTTCAGTATATGACATCCACAACGCATCGTCGTATTGTTGAGAGCTAAGTCGCACTTGGCGAATGAGAAATCGTACAACAGGAAAATATTAAAACATGACAAACTAAAAATATGCAGAAATATATGGTGAGTAATATGAAGTACCTCATCTTAGGTGAAAATCGTATTTGGTTATGTTAATTGACGTTACTCACTAATCAAATATTACAGTGCCCATTTTGCCACACACACGTACAAACAATCGTCAGCAACGATAGTTGCATCGCCCATGAATGGGTGAAAGCAAGATATCATTTCCAATACTCATATCAGGAATAAGTAAGCGTGTCTGTGACAGATGTCAGCCAATTGCCTGAAGTGTGGCGTCATGGCTAAATGAAAACTGTCTGCCAGATAGCTCTACCATCCACCTAATTTAATACGGACGTGACTGTAATAAGACATAAGATGTTAATATAATGAAAATGTTTTTATAAATTTACATTATATAAATGTGAGAAATTGCACCGTTAGTCGAACACTAGTACCTGCTTAATCTGTGAATTGCCGTCCCACGAGCACGGCGAATGCAGTTGTAGGGGAAGGAGTAGAAGAAAAGGTCACATGAGAATATGGGTTTGGGACAAGGAGTGAGAGAGGAGAAAGAGTAATTGAATTCTGTAACAAATTTCAGCTAGTAATAACGAATACCATGTTCAAGAATCACAAAAGGAGGAGGTATACTTGGAAAAGGCCGGGTGATACGGGAAGATTTCAGTTAGATTACTTCATGGTCAAACAAAGATTCCTAAATAAGATATTGGATTGTAAGGCGTACCCAGGAGCAGATATAGACTCAGATCACAATATAGTAGTGATGAAGAGTAGGCTGAAATATAAGAGAACGGTCAGGAAGAATCAATACGTAAAGAAGTGGGATACGGAAGACACTTTATGACAACTAAAAAAATATGAGGCGCGCTGCCGCTACGTGTATCTCGGAATCGAAGTAGTCACTTCTACGAGAAACACACGAACATGTAGTTCATCCTCTGCGTTTAAGAACACAATGAATTCAACATAACTGGCAGAAGTAAAGCTGTGAGTACCGGGCGGGAGTCGTGCTTCGGTAGCTCAGTTGGTAGAGCACTTGCCCGCGAAAAGCAAAGGTCCCGAGTTCGAGTCTCGGTCGGGCACACAGTTTTAATCTGCCAGGAAGTTTCATATCAGCGCACACTCCGCTGCAGAGCGAAAATCTCATTCTGGAATGTAAGGTGTGCTTGTCTTGCTAATCATTGGATTTGCCGGGTATCTGACCACTGAAATAGGAGTACTCCATAAACATAAGAGCTCTTTGAAATAGTTCAAAACGCAAATTTAAAGCATAGTAGCAGGGATAACATTTTGGACATTAAAGAACATGTTTTATATAAAAATTAAGTTGTAAGGATGTTTGAGAACCGCTGTATAATAAGTTATTGTCTTTTATTGTGAAGGTACTGTTCAGTTTTCGATCTATGTAGAGCAAACTGAGTATTTCGTATGCCACACCTTTTAGGCAAAGACGTGATTAAACAAAAGAAGAGAGGTGAAACTGCCAAAAAGTGGAGTGCCCTTAAATATGTAAATAATATGATAATTGTCTACAAAATAATATAAGGTATTTAGTTTTACGTACTTTAATATTGTAACATTGTAAATGCATGATGGCCATGTTTAAAAATAATATATTTGAAAAATGTGGTGTCACGTGACCGGACACAGGACAGAGGATAGGGGACAAAGGTCGAGGTCTTTTGTCGTGGTCGGTCGGTGCAATAAGGTCGGTGCAGCTAAGAGCCTCCGACATAGTATCACGTGGCCATCACTTTGTTTTGTGGATGTGATTTAGTAAAATAAAAAACGTTTTCATTCTAAACTGTTGTCGGTGTAAATCATTTGTGAACGATCGTGATTTAGACAAATACTTGAATTCATTCACTGCTGTACTTAGGCTGGCTATTTACTCAATATAGGGCGCGAATGCAACTGTGCACAACCGAACCCCTTTTGCAGACGAGTCATGATAAAAGGTTGTGTACAAGCCCGAGTGATGTTGCAACTTCGCTATAAAAGGTTGTGTACAAGCCCGAGTGATGTTGCAACCTCGCTCTCCTTGAGCGAGCACACCGGGACAGATTAACACTTAAGTTACGGTCTGTACGAGTTAATAGTTTCTACAGTCTTGCCAAGTGAGTCTGACAAAATACCAAAAGGCCCGCGAGCCTGTTCAGACGTCCCTTGCCGGCGACAGTGGCGTGCGGACGGCGATGCTGCTTCAGGAGCAGACTTCCTCTCTTGGCTGGCTGCGTCGTAAATCGTCGTGGATGCGGTCCTAAATGCCCGCACGGCGGAGGTGCACTTCTCCCAGACTGACTGTCCGTGACATCGGCGGATGCAGCGAAAGGTTAGTGGTATGATCGACCTCTGTTGCCCTCTGTAATGTGGTCCGGTGTGCGCCACAGCCCACTGCAGGTCGGAGTCGGCACGTCGCGTACTCGCAGGGGCTGAGTTGGCAACCAACGTGACGGCGGTGTGTTGCCGTGTGGCGTCAGCGCTAGACGGCTCATGTGACACGACAGTTATCACCACAACAGAAATGGCTGCGTTTGTGATGGCGCTGTGATCGGGGAGCATGGACTGTCGACTACCAACGCCGCACTTTTCTCAGCGTTGAGTCGCGGTTCTGCACTACCCCGTGTGATGATCGTCGGCAAGCATGGCGGCGACCTGGCAAGGGGTCCCATTCTTCCAATGTCTTGAAGAGTCACCGTAGTGCTACCTCGTGGCCTAATGATATGGAGAGACATAGCTGGCTACTTCTGGCCCCGGCTGGTAGTAATAGAAGGACTTCCGACAGCACAGCTGTACGTGACGTTCATCCAGCGATCTCATGTGTTATCTCTCATGTAACAGTTTTCTGGTACCATTTTTCAACAGGGCAATGTTTTTCTACACTTGGCATGTGTCTCTGTAAACCGTCTGCGTGACGTTGAGATAGTCCAGTGGCCATCGAGGTAACCCTACCAGTGGGGTCGCATGTCAGCACCGATCCTTCCTAATCAAATCAGTACGTGAATCTACATCTACATCATATTCCACAAGCCACCTAATGGTGAGTGGTGGAGCGTACTTTCGGTACTTCTATCTTATCCCTCCAACCCTGTTCCACTCGCCAATAGTGCGTGGGAAGGATGATTGTCGGTAAGCCTCTGTATTAGCTCAAATTTGTCGAATTTTCTCCTCGTGGTCAATACGGGAGATGTATGTGGGGGAAAGTAATATGTTGTCTGACTTCTCCTGAAATGTGCTGTCCCGAAATTTCAGTAGTAAATCTAGGGAAGAAGAGGGCGAGCGCTATGCTGGTAAGTGGGCTCTTATTCCTTGCAAATCTGATTCGACTTTGTAATCACTGGAATAACATCACATACCTTCTCAGCACGTGACGTTTCGTCTCATCCTCTCCTTCCGGGTGCCTCACTTTTTATGTCAGGCACTACATTTTCTACTATCTCCCAATTTCGGCTATTATGCAGTTTTCAGACGGTAGCTGCAAAAAACGGACTCTAGTCACATGCATTTTGACATGAAAGTGACAAATTACAAACTGTGATGATTTCACCAGTAGACTCATCCAATAAAACTTACTTGTCGTGTATGATGGCAAGCCACCAAACTATTTTTACCAACTGTACACATGGCTACTTATCGTAAGTTTCTTGTTTTCGCGCAAAATATTGGTAGCAGGGTAACTTGGTGTGTAGTGGTCATTTGTGTTAAGTAAGTTTTTTTATCGATTCAGCGTAGTAGTACAAGCGTCACAACTGCAATATTGACATTTTCTTCTCCGTATTACATGTTATTAGGTTTAGAATGGACCCTAATAGCATATTACCGGAAAACAATGAATACTTTCATATGAAGGCGGTAAATATTGTCATTCTAGACAGTCTCTACGACCTTGGCACCGGCCCGAAAAAAAGTAAACGTACACTATCCGATCAAAACATAGGGACTCTTCTGTGTAATTCGGAATTGGAAATTATACAGGGTTCGGAAATTCCCATTACAAATTCCTAGAATTTGTAGAGGGGAGTGACTACATGATATTCTGAGTAGGAACCCACTTCCAGAAACTAAACGTTTTCCTTCTACGACGGTTCCACTTCTGCTTGAAGAACTGAATGCGTGATGCAGGACAGTTATTAGATAACAGTTCGAAAGGAAACATAACGGAGCATGCATTTATTACTGAAGCAGATTTGTTTGTGTTAACACTTAAACATTACGTGATTACATTATTCAAAAATAAAAACAATCGAACAGGCTGTCAGCACAGAACGAATTTTTTAGTTGTTAATACATACAAACGCGCTAAACTGATAAGTCGATGTTTCGGTGTGTTTCGTTTCGAACTATTACCTAATAACTCTAATGCACCACGCCTACATCATTTCCTCAAGCACTAGTGGATGAGTTAAACATCTGGATTGAAAGCGTCGTAGAATGGACACGGTACGTTTCTGGACATGGGTTCCTATTCAAAATATCATGTACTCACTCCCCTCTACAAGTTCTAGAAGTTGGCAACGGAAATTTCTCAACACCCTGCATGTCATGAGTGACGTATTCGCCAGTTTAAAAGGAGGCGGGGAGTATTGCGTTGGCAATAATGAAGGAAAATTGGAGATCAGCGACTTCGAATGTGGACTAGTCGTTGGATATCATCTGAATATCCATTGCACCAGAGACATTTCAACCTTTCCCATGCTGCCAAATTCGACTCTAGAGTGATTGATAGTGAAGTGGCCAGCCGTTGTGGCAGAGCGGTTCTAGGCGCTTCAGTCCGGAACCGCGCGACCGTTAAGGTCGCAGGTTCGAATCCTGCCTCGGGCATCGATGTGTGCGATGTCCTTAGATTAGCTAGGTTTCAGTTGTTCTAACTTCTAGGGGACTGATGACCTCAGATGTTAAGTCCCATAGTGTTCAGAGCCATTTGAACCAATTTGGATGGTGAAGTGGAAACAAGAAGCTAAACCCAGGCCCGGCATAGCTCATGCACTGATGGACACGGACCGTCGAGCACTGCTGGGAAAAATTCGCATGAAATCAACGGAAGGAATCACTAAAGAGCTCCAAAGTGCTGATGTGAAACAATTTGAGTATAATAGTCGAATTGCTCCTAATAAGCCACCGATTTTGGTAGTCAGCACTATGATACGCATCAGGATATGCAAAACGCGACGCCTCTGGACAGTGGATGACTAGAAACGAGAGATTTGCTGTCATGAATCACCCTGTAACCTGGGGTAATCCGGTGGAAGCGTTTGGGTTTGGCGCATGCCTTGAGAACTTAACTTTCCATCATGGATGGTGACAGGAGTGAAGTATGGAGGACGTGGTGTTACAGTACGGGGGTGGTTTTCGTGGTTACTGTGTGCCTCCCCTATGGCGCTTAAGAATACGCAGATTACTGAAGGAAACAAAAGAAAAATGTGGAGTACGAATTAAAGTCCAGGGAGAAGAAATAAAAACTTTGAGGTTTGCCGATGACGTTGTAATTCTGTCAGAGACAGCAAAGAACCTGGAAGAGCAGTTGAACGGAATGGACAGTGTCTTGAAAGGAGGATATAAGATGAACATCAACAAAAGCAAAACGAGGATAGTGGAATGTAGGCTAATTAAATCAGGTGATGCTGAGGGAATTAGATTAGGAAATGAGACACTTAAAGTAGTAGATGAGTTTTGCTGTTTTGGGAGCAAAATAGCTGATGATGGTCGAAGTAGAGAGGATATAAAATGTAGACTGGCAATGGCAAGGAAAGCGTTTTTGAAGAAGAGAAATTTGTTAACATCGAGTATAGACTTAAGTGTCAGGAAGTCTTTTCTGAAACTATTTGTATGGTGTGTAGCCATGTATGAAAGTGAAACATGGACGATAACCAGTATAGAGGAGAAGAGAATAGAAGCCTTCGAAATGTGGTGCTACGGAAGAATGCTGAAGATTAGATGGGTAGATCACGTAACTAATGAGGAGGTACTGAATAGAATTGGAGAGAAGAGGAATTTGTGGCACAACTTGACTAGAAAAAGGGATCGGTTGGTAGGACATATTCTGAGGCATCAAGGGTCACCAGTTTAGTATTGGAGGACAGCGTAGAGAGTAAAAATCATAGAGGGAGACCAAGAGATGAATACACTAAGCAGATTCAGAAGGATTTAGGTTGTAATAGTTACTTGGAGATGAAGAAGCATGCACAGGATAGAGTAGCATGGAGAGCTGCATCAAACCAGTCTCTGGACTGAATACAACACATGAACAGCTCTTACAGCACTGCGTACTGCGTACAGTAGAGGAAAAGTTCGGAGAAGATGGCTCACCGGCCGGTGTGGCCGAGCGGTTCTAGGCGCTTCAGTCCGGAACCGCGCGACCACTACAGTCGCAGGTTCCAATCCTGCCTCGGGCATGAATGTGTGTGCTGTCTTAGGTTAGTTAGGTTTAGGTAGTTCTACGTTCTAGGGGACTGATGACCTCAGATGTTAAGTCCCGTAGTACTCAGAGCCATTTGATCTGAAGATGGCTCAGTTGGCTTGACAATGCAACCTGTCTTAAAGCATCATCCGCGATATAGTGTTTCCTGGACAAAACTATTCCTGAAATTGACAGGACGGCACAGTGTCCAGACTTGAACCCATTGGAACACGTTTCGGAAGTGTTCGAACTCGACTTACCTCCAGTATCGGGACAACTATTATGACAGCTGGAGCTCTACTGGAGAGACTTTCAGTGAGCTGTTACAGTATCACTCAAAAGGTAATAAATTCAGAAAACAAGTTCTTTAGGAGTAATTTAAAAGAAAGAACTCATTTACAAAATATAATGTGTACGTCATTTTCTTACACATATTATGTAATTCTAATCTCTGCATCAGTAATAAAACACAAATGAACAAATTACATAGACTCAAAAGCATTTTGTTAAAACTAAAGAGAAGAAAAAGGACAATGTAGCCTTGACCCAAGATTTTCCTGGGTTAATACTTGACTGCACAGCCCTTTGTGTGTGTTACAGCAGCACACTTGAATGGCATAGAATCCACGAGTTTTGCCATTCGCGGTTGAGGAATCTTTTTCCATAGCTCACACAATCTTATGCAGAAAGCCTCCTTATTGGTGCAGTTTTGTTGGCGAACAGGCCTACACAGCTCGCCCCAAAGAGTTCTGTGGGATTTAAGTATGGACTTCAGCTTGGCCATTCGAATACCATTACTTTGTGCTGTTTCTGAACTGTCTTCACACGGCCAGAAGTGCGCTTCGGGTCGTTGTCATGGTGAAATTGCCAGTTGCGAGGCATATTTCATCGTCCGTGAGGCGTCATATGGTCTGTTAATACTTCACCATACTTCAGACTATCCATTACCCCATGAATTCTGACGAGAGGACCTACACCATTTCGTGAGGAACAGCCTAACACCACCCTACTTCCTTCTCGTGCATCATGGTGAATACTTGGTGCCTTTTGTTATTTCTCTAGTTTTTCAGCCGCCCAACGTAGTGTATCATATCAGAGGATAGGAGATCAAACTTTCTTTCACCAACCCATGAAATTTTTACCACTACTTTTTATAAATTTTCGAGAAAGTTGGCTGTCATTCAGATCTGCAGCTGTTAAGCGACGTTTAATTGTCTATACAGGGACCTTTGCCTCGTGTTTTACCTGTAGATCATAATGTATTGTCCGGCCTGATTTTTTTGGGATCTGCCGTCACGTCAGATGATCCTATCTGCTTTTTGGGTGGTTTTCGGGGCCGACCACTTCGTGCATTGTCCTCTATCGTCCCAGACACTCAAAAACTGTTGTGAGGTGCCAGTCACCTTTACAATGAAGGACTGAGTTTGGCCTTGATTCAGTACTGTTAAGATAACTCGGCTGAAATCTACTGAATATTCCTTAGCTTTCGTCATTGCTGTAAGTAAATAAAACTATTTTAATATTTGTACCCCACTCTTTTTAACACCTTACGCATAGTCACTGTGCTAGATGGATTTCTGGTATCACTCTGGAAATCTAGACAATACAGTTCGCTGATTTCATGCGACTTTTTACAACCACTCTCCGCAATGATCGAGGGTTCTTGTCCGTCAGAAAATGAGGTTCATTTCGTCTTTGTTTAGCTGTGGCTGCTCCTTCGCGTTTCCACTTGACAATCACGTCACTAACAGTCGACTTGCGCCATTTAGAAGGATTTAAATGACCCTCATGTGTATATTACTCAGGTGACACCCAGTGACTGATCCACGTTCGAAGTTACTGAGCTCTCTTGACCAACGAATTCTTGTGTTACTGCTTGCCTACCGACAGCGTAATACTCCCCGTCATCTTTTATATTGGCGGGCCCGCTTCTCCTTTCTCCTGACATCTAGTGGTCAATTCCACATTACATAGGCGCGTCCGAATGCATTGATCAGATAGTGTATATGCTGTTATCAATCGCCCCACGCTACACGTCGCACCTGTGATAAATATCGCTCTGTCCCCCGTCACAGTAAGAAGAAATACACTCCTGGAAATTGAAATAAGAACACCGTGAATTCATTGTCCCAGGAAGGGGAAACTTTATTGACACATTCCTGGGGTCAGATACATCACATGATCACACTGACAGAACCACAGGCACATAGACACAGGCAACAGAGCATGCACAATGTCGGCACTACTACAGTGTATATCCACCTTTCGCAGCAATGCAGGCTGCTATTCTCCCATGGAGACGATCGTAGAGATGCTGGATGTAGTCCTGTGGAACGGCTTGCCATGCCATTTCCACCTGGCGCCTCAGTTGGACCAGCGTTCGTGCTGGACGTGCAGACCGCGTGAGACGACGCTTCATCCAGTCCCAAACATGCTCAATGGGGGACAGATCCGGAGATCTTGCTGGCCAGGGTAGTTGACTTACACCTTCTAGAGCACGTTGGGTGGCACGGGATACATGCGGACGTGCATTGTCCTGTTGGAACAGCAAGTTCCCTTGCCGGTCTAGGAATGGTAGAACGATGGGTTCGATGACGGTTTGGATGTACCGTGCACTATTCAGTGTCCCCTCGACGATCACCAGTGGTGTACGGCCAGTGTAGAAGATCGCTCCCCACACCATGATGCCGGGTGTTGGCCCTGTGTGCCTCGGTCGTATGCAGTCCTGATTGTGGCGCTCACCTGCACGGCGCCAAACACGCATACGACCATCATTGGCACCAAGGCAGAAGCGACTCTCATCGCTGAAGACGACACGTCTCCATTCGTCCCTCCATTCACGCCTGTCGCGACACCACTGGAGGCGGGCTGCACGATGTTGGGGCGTGAGCGGAAGACGGCCTAACGGTGTGCGGGACCGTAGCCCAGCTTCATGGAGACGGTCGCGAATGGTCCTCGCCGATACCCCAGGAGCAACAGTGTCCCTAATTTGCTGGGAAGTGGCGGTGCGGTCCCCTACGGCACTGCGTAGGATCCTACGGTCTTGGCGTGCATCCTTGCGTCGCTGCGGTCCGGTCCCAGGTCGACGGGCACGTGCACCTTCCGCCGACCACTGGCGACAACATCGATGTACTGTGGAGACCTCACGCCCCACGTGTTGAGCAATTCGGCGGTATGTCCACCCGGCCTCCCGCATGCCCACTATACGCCCTCGCTCAAAGTCCGTCAACTGCACATACGGTTCACGTCCACGCTGTCGCGGCATGCTACCAGTGTTAAAGACTGCGATGGAGCTCCGTATGCCACGGCAAACTGGCTGACACTGACGGCGGCGGTGCACAAATGCTGCGCAGCTAGCGCCATTCGACGGCCAACACCGCGGTTCCTGGTGTGTCCGCTGTGCCGTGCGTGTGATCATTGCTTGTACAGCCCTCTCGCAGTGTCCGGAGCAGGTATGGTGGGTCTGACACACCGGTGTCAATGTGTTCTTTTTTCCATTTCCAGGAGTGTACTTAAGTAAGTTACGCAATTTAGAACCTTTGCAAGCACAGTGAAAAAAATTTGTTATGGAGAGTGTCTGACGGTGGATCTTGTTTGCGATATTTTAATATGTAATGATGAATAATTGACATCTTTTAGAATTGAACTATTCTATTCATACGTGTAAACACAAACTGTATCCACTACGACGTTCTACATCAGACAGAGGCTAACAATCGTACAGACTACAACGATATTATCTGGCACAGTAACATCTCCACAACTTTAAGGCTAATTTAATGAAATAATCAAGGCGATGCGCTTGTATCGAAACTACATGGAAAGCCCAAACTGTACCTAGCTCAACTTTCTATGCTAGTAACGCCTAGAATTGTAATTACGGATGTCATGTCCCCATCACGTTTTAATCCACTATATTGTATCTAGCGTGAAAGACAGTTACTTTATACAGGACTAAATTCAATATTCATGTTTGCAGAAATTTCTGCTTTTACTGCTAATACATGATTAAAGCACTAGCCGTTACGAAATATATAATTAATTTCAAATGTACCGTAGGGAGAAGAATATATCGAACAGACTACTACAAATCAGCTTCAAGAAAGGCCGTATAGTTTATCGACGCAGAATCATAGCCATTATATTACATTTAAGAATGTGATATATTAAGCAATGATAACAATAGATAAGAACAGTGAAAGCATTTGTAACAATGACCACAGGAAGAAAGCACAGTTCACCCTCACCTCCTATTTAAAAAAACATGTAAGTAAGCTATGATGTACCAGAGAAAAACTGTGAAATGCAGTTAGTTTGTATACATTAGGTTACGGGATTTTCAACATTAAGTAAGAAAGTTGTAAGATATCATCAAGTTCAACAGCCACAACTTGTATTATAATGTAATATGTATATGAAGGTATATAAATGTTAGTGATATAATGCGAATGCTGCAGAAGAATTGAGTCAGAACTGTAATAAAATTAAAAATGGTAAAGATCACCCAACTAACTGATAGGAAGTGAGAGATGGCCTCTAAAGTCTGCCCTCCTGCTTCAGAACAGAGAAAGGAATATAATAAAAATCCTCCCATCTGGCACGTCAGTTGATGTACGTTCATTTTAAAAGTGATGTAAGTAAGCTATGTTGCGTGGCAGAAAAACTGTGAAATTCAGTTAGTTTGTGTATATTAGACTAAAGGATCTCAAGTATTAAGTAATAGAACTGCTAGAAATCGCCAAATTCGGAAGTCACAACTTGCAGTATGCAATGTATATGAAGGTATATAAATGTTAGTGACATAGTGTCACTGTAGCAGAAAGTTGGACTGGAACCGTAACACAAATAAAAATAATAAATGTTACCCCCTTGACTGATGGTAGCTTAGAAATGGTGTTAAATGTCTGTCTTCCTTCTTCAAAGTAAGGAAGAAACATCACGAAAAGCCTGCCACCTGCCACCTGGCACGTATTTGATGTATGTTGATATTCCGACGTTCCGTGAAACGGGCATCCTCTCTGCCTTATCGACTTTAACAGATGAGATGGTTGGGAATACTTATTATATTGAGTGTCGGAACTCAACCTTTGTATACTTTGATCCTCCCGTTCCTGTTCATTATGTTTACCATTCCATTACTCAAATATACTCATTTCCAATAATACTTCTTAGAACGAAAGGAATTTTCTGTGGGATTGAACAGTCGGAAACACGTCTTATTATTTAGGAAATAACTCGATTCGTTCCAAGTGTAAGACTACGATTTTAGATAGCGAAACAAAAGTCTCCAATATCGTGTAACAGATGAAAGTCAACGAATAACTGTGTCATGTGTGTAAGGAGAGACTAAATAGTACTATAACTGTGATGTTCTAGCTTCTGTTCTCAAATGATAGATGTACTGAAAATTAAATTAAAGGTCTAAATGTCCAAACACTATCAGTTAACTCAGTTAACTGCATTCTGTCCTTGAAAATGTACTTTTGCCCCCACTCACAGACCATAACACTTTCGTTACTTAAACAAGAAATGTGGGAACTACGAGGGTAAAACTAATGCCTCCTGTGTCGTAAAAAAATTAATAATGACCGTATAACGCTGGAATTAAGACAGATCATAGTGTGAACTGCCCCTGCACAAGACTATCGTCCAACGCAGTCATCTCACATTTTTACACATTTGCTCCATCGTTTAACCTGGGCATCAAAATCAGGTTTTTGCTTCTTGACCAATTATTTTAAAACTGTTTTAACCTGATATACGAAGAAAGAGTGCGGGGACGCTGTAATGGATACCAGCAATACACGGTGTTGGGTGAAGAAGTTTGGTAACGGAGAAACGGCTGAAGAAATCTGTCTCAGAAGCCAATCGAGGACGTGCTGATAAAATGATTTGAAGACACAGATCAAAGCTTTAAAATAATTCTGAAGAACTGGGTAAAGAAGCAAAACCCTGAATTTTTCCAAATTTGATTTTGATACCTCAGTTGAACGATGGCTATTATCTGTACTAATTCCACTGTTATATGTCCATCATTAAAGTACCATCACTGCGTTACGGCCCTGAAGGGGCGTCCAGTGTGGGCAGGCCGCGGTGTCATCCTTTGCGAAGTGGCGTCGTTGGATGAGCTGTGGAGGGACATAGGATAAGTACACCACTCTCTCGGCCATTGTTAACTCCTCAGACCCTGGGTCCACTACTTCTCACGCCGGTATTTCCTCAGCTAATCTAACAAGGTTCAGTGCAATCTGTTCTGGTTCTTTCACCAAGGAAAATTTCTGGCCGTATCGAGAACTGAACCCAGACGTTTCACATGGCAGTCAGACAAGTAGACCATTCAGCTATGGAGGTGGGCTATTAAAGCATTAGTCGACATTTTAAAAAAAATTTGCGACTTCACCTATAACTACTTTTAAATGTGTCATCGAAAAGTACCAGAACTTGAACAAATAAATGGTGATTCAGCTCCTCCTACCGCTGTCGTTTTATGCAACCTGCAGTGTTACAGCTGGCCATCATAAATCACCGACGAGATTTTCATATGCTCTCGCTCGCAATCCATTATTCCTACATAGGAAATGAACTGACATTTCTGTAGGAAATTTAATTTAGTTAGTTTTAGTTAGATTTTCGAATTATTCAAGAAAAATGAACGAAAGTGATCTTCAGAGGCCCCCGCAATCCCACAGTCAGCCCCACCGGTCAGGATTTCCAGTGTGTTGTTAATGGCACTCCCTCCTGCCACTGTGCAAATATTTGCTACTGAACGAATTATTTTCCAAATTCGAACTTTTTTGGTCTTCATTGATTGGCCTTACTATGTCACTGGCTTTGTCGAGCCGTTACAAACTGACAAAATTAAAAATAATTACAAACTCAAAAACTGGCGTTTGTGTAAATTTTACCTAACAGTGCTGTGAATTTTAACAGCGTAAAATTAGCAATTACATCGTTGTATTCTTCAGGGCTTCTAACCACGGAACTGCTTGGCTAGTAACAATTAACCCAGCAGTAGGTGCGTACTGTATCGTTACGGGGCTAGCCCCGTGGTGGACTCCTGTCCCCCATTTGTGTTTCTTAATTACTCATTGAAGTGATTATCAAATGTTCTTTAGTTGCTTTTTCTATATTTTTATATGTATAGGGATGGAAATAAAACACAAATCTCAAAAAGAAATATTTCAGTAATTTATTTTATGGACAGTTAACACATACGGTATGTAAATTAGGCAACAAATCTGCCTTTTATATTTATGACACGATTTTCTAGTTGACTTGTCTTTCTGCCTTCCACACTCCTAGCAACGTCCTTTGTAATCTTCTCTGGGATTGTCTTGTGGTGTAACTGTTGAATTTATGCCCAGTAGAACACGTATCGTCACCGTAATTCAATGGGAATATGAGGGATAGCAGATCTGTACTGAATTTGAGGTTTCATCATTTCCCAGGCCAACTTCTACAGAAACTCCGTTCTTTTCAATGATTTAGGTGTTCTAGAATTTGCTGGGTATATGCACAGTGCGTTCATGGCAGAAACATTAAGTAAATTATAGAAAACAACTATAGGCAACCTACGAGTGTTTCACGACACATCATTTTTTTAATTAGTTGATCAAGTCAATCAACTACAAGCTTTGTCATATTGTAAAAAGTCTGGTTTCAGTGAAGCTCTTGTATCTTCATTAATGGTATCAACGTGATGTAATGTAGATATCAAGAGCACAGCTTGATTAACTTTAGGGCAGTATGAGACTAGCGTACAATTCTCTTGGAAGTCAAACAAATAAGAATATTAAGGTCTTTGCTGCCTAGATAAAAACTCCTTGGGGATTTGAAATGAAATGGCTCTGAGCACTATGGGACTTAACATCTGTGGTCATCAGTCCCCTAGAACTTAGAACTACTTAAACCTAACTAACCTAAGGACATCACACACATCCATGCCCGAGGCAGGATTCGAACCTGCGACTGTAGCAGTCGCGCGGGTCCGGACTGCGCGCCTAGAACCGCTAGACTACCGCGGCCAGCTTGGGGATTTCCTTCTTGTTTTTCCGGAGTGTTCCGAAGTATCTCAGTCCTTTGTCTTCTAGCAGCTTCTTAGCCAGTGGTATACTGCTGAACCAGTTGTCAGAAGTAACGTTACGGTAAGTCCCGCTGACAGGTTCCACTAATCTTATTACTACATCTGTAGGAGAATTACTATGTTTGAAAGGACCCTCTTGCTGAGTGCCAGATAAATTTCTAAGCTGAAAGTATAGGCAGTTTTAATATCTACCAAAGCAAATATCTTAATGCCGTATTTGGCGGGCTTTGTAGGAGAAAACTGTCTGGATTGGCATTTTCCTCGAAAAGAAGGTAACTGTTCGTCGATAGTCAAATATTCACTTGGAACAAAGTGTTTTGAAAAAATATGAACAACAGTCTTTAAAAAAATCTCTAATTGGGGCTAATTTATCAATGTCTTTTCGAAGGCTTCTGTCCCTTAGGTCATCAAAACGCAAACGTCTAAGAAGAGATTTAAATCTGTTATCACTTATAGTTAGGTAACGGGATTCTAAGCCGTTTCATCTAGAGTTATCCCAGAGCACGCTAGTGTTTTTTCTAGAACGTCTTAGGGTTCCTATTAGGTAGAGTATGCCAAAAAAGTGCTCTTATTTCAGTCTCATCAGTGAGTCTACCATCTCTATGTCTCTGAAATTCGCTTTTCAAATTTCTTACATAAATATTTGTGCAGTTAACTATAGTTTTGTAAACACTGCTGTCTAAGAAAAGATCTAATAACTTATCTTCAGAAAGTATTGCTGGTGCATCTGGTGGCCAAGTAGATGAGTTATTATATTCTCTGACCTTGTTCTCAAGTTTCTTTTAGGAAAAGACGAAGACCATTTTGTTTTACTGTCCTTCCCAAGATAACAGGAAAGACTAGACTCAACGTTACTATTATCGTATTCATCTGCAGGTTGTTCAGTTTCAGTATCATGATCGCTATCCATTAGTTGATCATCGTCATTTGAATCAGAATCTTCATAATGAAATACGTCATTTTCATCACCCTCTGCATCTTCTTCCAGCCATCTCATCCACGCTTCAGGGTCCGAAGACACAACCACTCTTCTTTTCTTCGGATCTGACATCACTAAAATAAAAACATGTTTATGAGTATCAGTTTCTATAAATTATAGTAAACGTTGAAGACTGCATAAGTAATCAGTTTAGTTGACATAGTTATTTTATTCAGATTAAAAAAAATTTTAAATTTTGTACTTACAACGAAATTAATATGATAAAATTTAAAAAAAAACAAAACACCTACCTTAAGAAATTGTTACACAGAAAGGCGTGTAGTGGACAGTTGTACCCCAACTCATTTCAACGTCCTGTTGCTCTCTGTTCAGCTGTCCAGCTGACGTTACTTGCAAACAGTTCTTCAACAATGCACACCTTTGAAAGTTACTGAGCGTGAGAACGCTGCAACTTTAAACATAACGGAAATAATCACAATGTAAAACCGCTGGGTGACAGCGCCCACTCCAGAGTTAAGTCTGGATCAAATTGTCAACGTAATTAGTTTTAGCGTAACGTTTGCAAAAGTTGGTTTTCGTTCATTACCCTTACCCGACAATGCTCGTGGCATAATAGCTCAGTCAATCGGAAACAGTTCGTGTAGTCATAAATTTTTGTACAATGGTAGGAGGGAGTGTCGTGAACAACGTACGAGAAATCCCGATTGTTGAGGAATGAGTGTGCTTTGGAGGTTCATTTGAAGGTCAGTTTTGAACATGGCCTCCAGCGAGAGAGTATCCCGGCACAAAATTTAACTACATTACAAAAAATGGTTCAAATGGCTCTGAGCACTATGGGACTTAAACTCTGAGGTCATCAGTCCCCTAGAACTTAGAACTACTTAAACCTAACTAACCTAAGGACATCACACACATCCATGCCCGGGGCAGGATTCGAACCTGCGACGGTGGCGGTCGCGCGGATCCAGACTGTAGCGTCTAGAACCGCTCGCCCAACTAGGCCGGCCAACACCATTTCAGTTTTAACAACAATTAATCACTGAATTAGCAAGCCTCCTTGATCAGAAGGAACATTACTTTTAAGGACAACAATAAAGACCACGAGTAAATGTAATCTTACCGCCTAAAGTCCTGATAAATCTCTTCAACACTAAGATATGGTTATATGTCTTATAGCCCATGGGGCAACAAAGGCAAAATATTATGAAGGTACAGGAAAGCACAATAGAAAGAATGTTTACTGTCTAATATAACAAGATGAGAGATAAAGTACAGGAAGCTAAAGGTTTTGTAATACTTATACCGAAAACAGACTGGAAGTGTTTTTAAAAAAGGAATGTTTGATACTGAAAGTCGCAGCATCTAAGTCATGCTTTCCGTCAGCACCCAACATTACAAGTATAGTCAGTTTTCTTTGTTTTTATTTTTAAACCACGCTTGCCATGTTTTTCAAACTACAACCACAATATATAGCTAAAGTTGTCACTACTATCGATAATTATCACTTGGTCATCATCAAATAGAAAAAGAGCAAAGAATTACTTTTAACATCTGCCGCACCGACTATATTCACTTCTTCACATCTTTTAAGGCTTACTCCACACAAATTTTAGATGTAAAGTATTAGCTTTCCTGAAAAAGAGGAACATGCTAACCTCGAATACGCTTGTAAATGTTGGGAAGAGTTTTGTTACCGTAAATAACTGCCATATAGCGTTATTTGAATCGTGTGCAATAAACAATACAGGCAAGAGGAGAACACAAGCTATTGGAATATAGTACACCAAAAGACTGCAGAAAACTAGATGCATAGGTTGAGTAAATAATGAAAAGATGAAGAATCGAATAGGGGAGCAAAGAATTTTATGACCCAACTTCATTGGAAGAAGAGATCAGTGGGTAGGATACAGCGTGAGGCCACAAGAGGGGCGTTCAGTAAGTATTGCAGCACATTTTTATCATTAATTTCGCAAGAAAAAATGCAGAATTTGTTGTGGAATATTCCCACTTCAGACCTTACAGATTCATGAAGTTCCATTTGCCGACGGCACTATACGTAGCCTTCCAAATGGTGTCTGTAATGGAGGTGCGTTCCAAGCATAGAACGGTCAATGAGTTTCTTTTCGCAGAATGTCTACGGAAACCTGGCAGTGAACAAAAGCATGGCGAGTCGTCGGGTGAAGCGTCTGACGTCATCGTAACAAGTTCGCGCAAATTTGTCGCATCTCCCGCGTATCGCGCGGCCGCTCACAGCTGTGATTCTGCAGTGTTGTCACTTGTGGACACCATCAAACAACTCGCTACTCAACTTCTCCTTCTCCATGACAACGGAATGCTTCACGCAAGTCTGCGTACTTCAGAGGACCTCACAAAATTTCATTGGACTGTTTTCCCTCATCCACCCTACTGCCCGGATCTTGCACCTACCGACTTCCATCTGTTTCTCCTGATGAAGGATGCATTCCGCGAGAAGCAGTACTCGGACGATGCAGCAAGACGTTAGCTCCTACGACGACCGGTAGTGTGTTATCATCAGGCCATACAGGCCCTCTCAGTAAGGTTATGCAAGGCCGTCACATTGAAAGGAGATTACGTTGAAAAATATGGTTTTGCAGCCAATAGAGTGGTGTACTGGAATCCTGAATAAAACCAGCCTCCTTATGAAAAATAAATATATACTACTGGCCATTAAAAGTGCTACACCACGAAGATGACGTGCTACAGACGCGAAATTTAACCGACAGGAAGAAGATGCTGTGATATGCAAATGATTTGCTTTTCAGAGCATTCACACAAGGTAGGCGCCGGTGGTGACAACTACAACGTGCTGACATGACGAAAGTTTCTAACCGATTTCTCATACACACATAGCAGTTGACCGGCGTTGCCCGCTGAAACGTTGTTCTGATGCCTCGTGTAAGGAGAAGAAATGCGTACCATCATATTTCCGACTTTGATACAGGTCGTATTGTAGCCTATCGCGATTGCGGTTTATCGTATCGCGACATTGCTGCTCGCGTTGATCTAGATCCAATGACTGTTAGCAGAATATGGAATCGGTGGGTTCAGGAGGGTAATTGGAACGCCGTGCAGGATCCCAACGGCTTCGTATCACTAGCAGTCGAGATGACAGGCATCTTACGCGCATGGCTGTAACGGGTCGTGCAGCCACGTCTCGATCCCTGAGTCTACAGATGGGGACGTTTACAAGACAACAACCATCTGCACGAACAGTTCGACGACGTTTGCAGCAGCATGGACTATCAGCTCGGATACCATGGCTGCGGTTACCCTTGATGCTGCATCACAACCAGCAGCGCCTGCGATGGTGTACTCAACGACGAACCTGGGTGCACGATGGGCAAAACGTCATTTTTTCGGATGAATCCAGGTTCTGTTTACAGCATCATGATGGTCGCATCCATGTTTGGCGACATCGCGGTGAACGCACATTGGAAGCGTGTATTCGTCATCGCCATACTGGCGTATAACCCGGCGTGATGGTATGGGGTGCCATTGATTACACGTCTCGGTCACCTCTTGTTCGTACTGACGGCACTTTGAACAGTGGACGTTACATTTCAGATGTGGTACGACCCGTGGCTCTACCCTTCATTCGATCCCTGCGAAACCCTGCCTCTCAGCAGGATAATGCACGACCGCATGTTGCAGGTCCTGTACGGGCCTTTCTGGATACAGAAAATGTTCGACTGCTGCGCAGGCCAGCACATCTCCAGATCTCTCACCAACTGAAAACGTCTGGTCAGTGGCAGGCCGAGCAACTGGCTCGTCACAATACGCCAGTCACTACTCTTGATGAACTGTGGTATCGTGTTGAAGCTGCATGGGCAGCTGTACGTGTACACGCCATCCAAGCTCTGCTTGACTCAATGCCCAGGCGTGTCAAGACCGTTATTACGGTCAGTGGTGGCTGTTCTGGGTACTGATTTCTCAGGATCTATCCACCCAAATTGCGTGAAAATATAAATCACATGTCAGTTCTAGTATAATATATCTGTCCAATGAATACCCGTTTATCATCTGCATTTATTCTTGGTGTAGCAATTTTAATGGCCAGTAGTGTATGTGTTGCGTTACTTATTTAACACTCTTGCATGCGTAGTTACTTCTGTAATGGAGGTAAGAAAAGGGGTTAAAAACTGCATATCGAGACTAACTGTTCACTATAGTAAGTTAGTCCAAGTAGGTATTAATAGAATAGGCCAGCTCTCGCTGCATAGAACCAGTCTTCCGACTGAAGACCACAACACCAAGAGAACGGTAATAATAACAAGAATTGTAAGGATCAATAGCAGAAACATCACAAGTGGCCGACCCCCCTCCCCCCACCCAATTGTCCCACGTCGTAGTCGGCCACATTTAGCACCAGGGCGGCTGCACGTGTGTCTGAAAGCTGCCGCCGGTCTATGCGGCCGACATTCCAGTTTCGCACACAGTTGCTCATAAACCACGGCCGAGAGGAGCTGCCGGCGCCCAGAAGTGGCCCACATAGCTCGCATTCCTCCGAGTCCGGCATTCCGCCTGGTCAGCTCTGGCCTCAATACAGTCGGCGACGGACACCCAGACAGTAGGCGTGACGCTTCATAGTTTGCGAGTCCACTCGCTGGCAGGAAAACATTCTGGACGGAAGACACGAGATGGTTTCCTCCCGTGAAGTGGAGAAATGGACTCTTCTGTAATTTTTAACACCATCCTGGCGCCCGTCTATGGTTAATACCCTTTGTACTCCCGAAAGAATTGTTCGTAGTAGACTGTCTAATTATCCTTTTCCTGTTGCCCCAATTTAGACTCCAAGTTGTTTTGTAGCACTTATTCTTAAGCACTGCTCTATAAGCCCTACATGTTGCATACAATCGGACAAGCCTTTCCATATGTTCATCCGTACGTGGAATAACGCATGTGTATTGCAGTCTGAAGTCGGAAACGTAGTACTAGATGCAAATAACCACTTCATCTCATATGTAAGCTGCAAAACCTAAGTGCTACATCTGACAGGCTAAGATTCAAGCAACCATCAGTAAAAATTGCTGCAGAACGTTTTAATGAAGTATTCGATGTATGCCATAAATAGGAGCAAATGTGGATCCAGGAAGCACAAACAGACCTAAACACTGGCGCTAAAACTACCATTTTCGATTTGTCCCCAAGGAACTTGCAAGGCAGCAGGTGCAGAAACCAAGACGTGTACAAGGACTTCCTTTTCAGGCAGCAAAAGATGTCGGACCCATCCTGTGAAACACCTCAGACCCAGACCATCCAAGATAACGTGCGATGCTGTACTATAACATCGTATGCAGCCAATCCAACTGACATCTGTCACTGACTCCGGATGCTGTTGACTGGACTGGAAAATTAAATTTAATGTTGTGAAGTATTGTACCACGTATGTAAGAATTTTATCTACTTTTATTAGTACTATCGTTTTATATCTGTATAATAATACTATGGGCAACGGCGTTGCCGCAGTGGATACACCGGTTCCCGTGAGATCACCGACGTTAAGCGCTGTTGGGACTGGCTGGCACTTGGGTGGGTGACCATCCAGCCGCCATGAGCTGTTGCCATTTTTTGGGTGCACTCAGCCTCGTGATGCCAATTGAGGAGCTACTCGACCGAATAGTTGCGGTTTCGGTCAAGAATACCATCATGACGACCGGGAGAGCGGTGTGCTGACCCCACGACCCTCCTATACGCATCCTCCTCGGAGGATGACACGGCGGTCGGATGGTCCCGGTAGGCCACTCGTGTCGTGAAAACGGAGTGCTTTTTTTTATAATAATACTATGTGTTCTGCTATTTGCTAAATATATCTGCATTCCTTAGAGTATTTATTTCTTCTTCCTGAACATTAAACTGTCTTCCAAATTTGTCATTGGTTTCCTTAATTGTTTGGTCTCTGTAGATTTTGGTTAACGTGGGGTGCAGGTTGAAAGTTGCCTGCTCATTCGGTAGTTTCATTTTTACTTAGTATATTTTGCTTTAGTAGATGGCCTTTGCAATACTTTGCCTATCTCTGCTACACTCAGATTCGACTGAGCGAATCTCCGTGTTCTGTTCTTACACTGATGAGAGTTCTGCCCTGGGAGGATGACTGACTTTGTCTCGTGTCGATCTGAGCTGATGAGAAAACTGGGTGAGATTGCCTCTTCAATTGCCTGGTGTGCTTAAGCTTAGACAATTCGGTTAGGTTATTTCGGAACTTCTTGCTAAATTAATGCATAGTTTACTCGCGATTACTCCGCTTCAGGCTTGCCGCATGGCGAAGTGGAAACACATAGGTTGATCAGTTTTGATTGAATGGAAGTTAATCATAATAACGGGACTGATGACCTCAGAAGTTAAGTTCCATAGTGCTCAGAGCCGTTTGAACCACCATAATAACGAATATTTTCTTTTCGATCCTTCGTGCAGTAGATTAAAAGTTAGTACTCCATTCTGAACTATATAAGGTTGGTGCACAACTTCGTAAAGGTTTCGTTTTGCGTGTTGGTATTCTGATTGCTTTGGCTTTATTAATCGATTGTAAGTTTTTATTTGTAGTTAACTGTGGTTATTTGAGTTTACATCTTGTCATTTTGTCATCTGGAGATAGTGAATGGAGCTGTGGACGCTAGAAAATTGAGCGCCGAGTGGAGAAATCGGAACATTTCCGACGTACTCTTCTCTTTGGGTTCAGTAGAGGGGTGACAGCATCGGAGGCAGCCGGAAACATTTGCGGCGTATATGTTGACAATGCCACTGCACAGAGTACGGCAAGAAAATGGTTTTCACGTTTTAAGGAGGATCGTTTTGACATTAATGACTCTCCAAGTTCAGGCAGATCTTCGGCGTTTGATGAAGGCCGGCCGCCCGGGGTTTGCCGAGCGGTCAGGGGCGCTGCAGTCATGGACTGTGCGGCTGGTCTCGGCGGAGGTTCGAGTCCTCCCTCGGGCATTGGTGTGTTTGTTTCTCCTTAGGACAATTTAGGTTAAGTAGTGTGTAAGCTCAGGGACTGATGACCTTAGCAGTTAAGTCCCATAAGATTTCACACACATTTTTCTTATGAAGGCCGTTAAAAAGCATTAATCCACAATGATCCACATCAGTGTACTCGATAACTGGCAACTGTGATGAACTGTGATCATTGCACCACCGTGCGACGTTTGCCTGCAACTTCGAAGATTCAAAAATATGGCGTATGGCTACTGCATGATCCAAGCCAAAATCACAAAAATCTGCGGCTGGCCGCATGCGCGTCTCTGCTTTCTCGGCATCAACTGACTCGTGAACGATACCAAACATTCCTATTCTACATCGTTACTAGTGAGGAGCAATGGTGTATTTGTGCCGACACGCGGAAACGAAGGGAATGAGTGAGCCCAAACAAAGCAGCAACTGCACGTATAAAGACCTGGAAGCATCCACAAAGATAGTGTAATGCATATAGTGAAACAGCGACGATGTCACACACTACGAATTGCTTCCCCGAGGTGTAAACATCACTGCTGATATTTTTTGTCAACGACTGAGATGTCTTTCAGACGCATCGAAGAAAACGACCAGGAAGACTGTGTGAAATGATGCTACTTCACGATAACGCCCGCCCGTATTCTGCTAGGTTGAAGAAAAACGCTATATGGGAGTTGGCTTGGGAAGTCGTTCTGCACTCACCTTGGTGCAAATGGCTCTGAGCACTATGGGACTTAACATCTGAGGTCATCAGTCCCCTAGAACTTAGAACTACTTAAACCTAACTAACCTAAGGACATCACAAACATCCATGCCCGAGGCAGGATTCGTACCTGCGACCGTAACAGTAGCACGGTTCCAGACTGAAGCGCCTAGAACTGCTCGGCCACCGCGGCCGGCCACACTCACCTTATTCAACTGATCTTGCGCCCACAGATTTTCTCCTTTTCTTCTCTCTTTGGAACAATTTTCATGGAACTTCCTCTCCAGATGAAAATGAGCTTCAAACGTGGCTCGACGAATTCTTCGCCTCGAAACGACGTGATTTCTACAGTCGCGGTATCTAAAGATGCCCCAGCGTTGGCAGACTGCTTTACATAGTGAAGGAGAATGTATTATTGATGACTAAATTCTCTGTTATATGTATCTGAATGAACTTATTGAAAAAAGCTTCGAACTTACGCATCAACCTAACGGTAGAGTTGGTACATTATTATACGTAGTGTACTGATAACTCGTAGTAAAATTCAAGCTAGTTTGTTTTAGCAGTAGTAGTAGTAGCAGTAGTAGTACTAGTATTGCTTTGAGGAGCCATGTGAACATTTAAATCAACTATATCCTTTCGGAAACAATAAGCATTAGAAACAAGTATTCTCTCTCAGCAAGAAATTACGTTTCATATGCGGAAAGACAGTTCGACGACTGCACTTTCGGCGATCGCTGTTTATTAAATGTGTTGCAGACTGACCTGGCACCTTACGCTGATTCTGGATGTAAATGGTACTCATAAATTGTGTGTTGATATTGATGGTTCAGTTTATTCTTTCATGCTGAGAATCAATAACTACATGCTTGAGGGAAAATTCTCATGAGCACTCCTGTACGCTGCAAGCGGAAGCAACCGCTTATTTAAATTTTTATCAGGTTCTTGATGCGTCGTTACTTTCTGTTCAATGTTCAAATGGTAACTACGCAAAAACCACTTTGAATCGCGCTTATATTAGGAAACTTTCTGTGTGAGTGTATGTGTGGGAGTGTTTGTGTGTGTGTGTGTGTGTGTGTGTGTGTGTGTGTTAATGTGTGTGTGTGTGTGTGTGTGTGTGTGTGTGTGTGTGTGTGTGTGTGAGCTGCGTGACGCTATCCTGTTAATCATTAATTAGTCATACTGCGTTTTCTGTTTCACTCTGAGGCTTCACGGTTCATACTTAATGCATTGCTAAGAGTTGAGGACCAACGGACTTACCGCACTGGTAACATACGTTCTCAATACATAATCGAAGTTAAACGCTGTTAGGCTCGGCTAGCACGTGGATGGGACACCGATCGGATCTGCCGAGCGCTGTTGGTATGCTGGGTGCACTCATCCCTTGTGAGGCCAAATGAAATTAAATGTCGTGTGGCTAGGGCCTCCCGTAGGGTAACCGGTCTCTGGTGGAAGTCTTTTGAGTTTACGCCACTTCGTCGACTTGCGTGTCGATGGGGACAAGACGAAGATCGTGAAGACAACACAATACCCAGTCCTTGAGCGGAGAAAATCTCCGACCCAGCCGGCGATCCAACACGGTTCCCTTTGTATGGCATTCCGTCGCACTGACCATTCAGATATTGAGGCGGACTGGGAAGCCAAATGAGGAGGTACTGGTTTGAAAATTAGCGGCTCCGGTCACGAAAACTGACAACGAGAGGGAAAACAGTGTGAGGACCACATGCCCCTCCATATCCGCATCTACATCTACATCTACATACATACTCAGCAATCCACCATGCGGTGCGTGGCAGAGGGTACCTCGTACCACAACTAGCATCTTCTCTCCCTGTTCCACTCCCAAACAGAACTAGTGAAAAATGACTGCCTATATGCCTCTGTACGAGCCCTAATCTCTCTTATCTTACCTTTGTGGTCTTTCCGTGAAATGTAAGTTGGCGGAAGTAAAATTGTACTGCAGTCAGCCTCAAATGCTGGTTCTCTAAATTTCCTCAGTAGCGATTCACGAAAAGAACGCCTCCTTTCCTCTAGAGACTCCCACTCGAGTTCCTGAAGCATTTCCGTAACACTCGCGTGATGATCAAACCTACCAGTGACAAATTTAGCAGCCCGCCTGTGAATTGTTTCTATGTCCTCCCTCAATCCGACCATCTAACGGCAGAGCAGGACACGGCGGTCGGTTGTTACCGTTGGGCCTTACGAGGAGAATGGAGGGTAAGAGTTCAGGGATTTCCTATTCACTGCTACACACGGGTGTAGTTCACTTCTTTCAAACCACACATAACTTACAAAGCTACAATTCAGTATCACTCCCTTCTCAATCACTATTCCACTTTTGTGCCCTACGACTCCTATAAGCGCAACTTGTGACCTTACAAGTTGAAAAAAATATTTCCCTTCTTGTATTTCATCGATAATACAATCAGATCATTGCAGACTGTAGTTCGACGAACGTCATCAAAAGATTTTTCTAAATCTACAGTTGCTATAAATGTAACTTCCTCTTTCTTCTTATTTTCCTCTTATGAGACGAATCGGAAGGTCAGTTTTGCCTCACGTTTCTACGGGGAGCAGTCTTCCTTTGTTTAGTTTTGTTACTTGAATGAAATACGAATGTATTATCAGCAAGCTGTAAGTGCTTATTTTTAAACAGTATGAAAAGTACGCTAACAAAGTTATAACAGAAATATAGCTGAATTTACTGCTCCACCGATGCTCAGTCTTCATGTAGCGGATGTTTTTACAAGAATATTCCTGCGCGTAATTTTCTTGTTGCAGGTAATAGATTTATAATTAAGCCAGGTGTTTAAGGAGAACGCCATCAGCAGCACGACCCGCTTTCGCGTGTTGGATGGCGCCAGCCGTGCTATTAATCACGGCCCGGAGCGCTACGCCGGAACCTCGCTCGTTTACCCACGCCTACCGGCCGTGAGGCTCTGTCGGCCTCTTCGTTATAGGCAACCCAACGGACACTGCAGATGTGCGGCTGCAAACATTAAGGGGCGCCCACTAGTCGGTGCGGCCACTGTTCTGTTTCTGCATTACACTACTGGAACTGTTTTCCGTTCGTCGTTCCTCACTTCTCTCGATTTTGGTGTTCTCACAGTAGGGTTTCCCGCCATTGTACATTTAGCTATACTTCTATTCGCGGAAAACTATCAGATAAGACAGTACAAGGTGCTGTAACAATGACATGTCCCGAATACGACGGGATATACTACCTGTTTCACAATTTCTACTATAAGATTCTAGGAGTAGTGGAGGGGACTTCGTACATATGGTTTTGATGAGGAACCCAAGTCCAGAAATGTACCTTTCGTATGCAGAATAAGTTTGAAGGTAGGATCACTTTCAAATCTCCGGTTTCATGGTCTGAGGACTGCTGAACACATCGCGAAACAGGGTTGGGGAGTGTTACCCTGCAGCCTTGACATAGTCCCCTCGGACTTCGACTTTTTAGGCCATTAAAGGATGCCATTCGTGAGGACAATGTGGAGGTGAATCACGCAGTGAAGGACTGGCTCCACCACCAGGACAAGGATTGGTACCGACAGGGCATACACGTTCTTGTTTCCCGCTGGAGGAAGACCCTAGAACGGGACGGAGATTACGAGCAAAAATATGGTGTGTAGATAAAACACCACTCTTTCGTGTATGTAATTCTCATTATGTTCAATAGAGAATTGTTGAAGAAAAAAATGCGTTGCATTACTTTCTGGGCAATCCTCGCAGTATAGTTGCTCACCGAATTTTTGTTGTCCAGAATTCAATTGGCACGAGATTTTCTGCGCTTTGGTCCCTCTGTCCGCCATAATACATGGCGACGCCTGTAAAAGATTCGGCTTGCCCACTGCGTTTGTCTCTGGTAGCGACGGATTTTCCTGAGTAGAAGTACCCTCAGTACAAGGGCGGCTTGTGAAACGCCCAGTGCCTGAACTGAAGTGCTGCACGCTCCGGGCATCGTGCGACTTGCCCAGTCTGAATTCTTCTGTCTATCACCCCGATGGTCAGTACAAGGTCTGACGTCATCCTAGTCACGTAACATGCCGTCCTGCCCCCAGTACAGAAACTGTCTCTAATTCAATTACACACAAGTGCATTTAGTAGGGAAAAAGAAGCTTTATACACTTCCCGACAAAAAAGGAGAAGCGCCCAGAAGACATGGTCGGATGTGAATGTAACTTCGTACACGTACACATCATTGGCAAGTATGTAAATTAGGAGAGTTGGACTTCTCTGTGACTGGTAGAACGACCACCAGAGTACATTAGTGTTGTCGGTGATTATTGTGGTTACCAGCTCTGGTGGTGTACACAACGAGCGTGAACAGTATCATATGTTGCGATCATTGTGAAGGACACCGAGTAGCGTTTATCAGCACCATACAGATATTTAAATGGGTCACATTGTATGTCTCCATTTTCCCAGCTGGTCGAGTCGTGCAATATACAAATTTGTGGAGCATTCAGAAGTGACAGCGGCCTGATGTTGGACCTCATGGGAACGTGATGGCAGGCATACTTGCTGCCAAGGTTCCAGTCGACCACATCTGACTACCACATAGGAGGATCATCGCGTTATGCACGAAGCGCATCGCCGACCGGTGTGGCCGAGCGTTTCTAGGTGCTACAGTCTGGAACCGCGCGACCGCTGCGGTCACAGGTTTGAATCCTGCCTCGGGCATGGATGTGTGTAATGTCATTAGATTAGTTAGACTTATGTAGTTCTAAGTTCTAGAGGACTCATGACCTCAGCAGTTAAGTCCCATAGTGCTCAGAGCCATTTGAACCATTTGAACGAAGCACATCGTAATCGCCTCACATCTGTGATTACCGTAGGAGAACAAGTAATCGATTACCTGCAACGTTCTGTGTCATACCACACTGTTAGGCAGAGACCAGGGGATTACTGACTCATGCGTAGACTGCCGTTGACAGCACATCACAAACGGCTGCGTTTGAAGAGCTGCCGTGGCTGGGAAACTGAAAAGCCTGGACTAGCAGGACAGATCGGATTAGGTTGTGGAAAGGGGCCAAAATCAGTTCCTATCAGTTGCACTCAACATACAAACTTTATTTACCAACACACAATATTACAACAAGGATGCAAAACACTCATAACTTTAATCGACCTCATTTGATTAACTTCAGATCGGCTGAAGGCCACATTCAAAATCCAAGACACAAGGCTTAGCAAAATTGAAATACAAAGTTCTTCTGGAGGTTTCACCCAAGAATATTTTCTAAATCACAACCCAATCGGCTGAAGGCCTTAGCAATATAATTTTGACGGAACTAGGCTGGAGGTCGCATAGTAAGCAATAAGAGGAGCTTCAAACAAAAGGCAGAAGGCCTTATCTTAAAACATTTCATGCAAACTGGGCTGAAGGCCCCATTCAAAAGCATAACAATCTTATGCCATAAGAACAAGAGAAGAAGATTATTTTAAGATATATTAAAACTCGTCTGAAAGCCACACATCAACCCAATAACTAAACATCCAAACAGAGAAATTACTACGTAATACACAAGGAACGGCGCTCAGAAGTTTACAAGGGTCGGCCTGGGGTTGTAAGACTAACGCCCGTTTAGGTGAGACAGACAGCCTGTCCAAAGACTTCTTAACCTGGTGGGAGCCCCACCGACAGACAACCAACCGACCAATCAACCAAATCAGTTCCGCTCCATGCAACCAGCAAAACGACCACAAGATTTCAATACACGACACACAGAATATTGGCACCCACAACGACCAACAACACCTCAGCTGTCGAACTATACGCCTCGCTGGACAGCAACAACACTACGAGGAAAATACACTGCCTAAAATTACGTCAACGATCAGGGCAGGTAACCGGAAGGTCAACGGCCACAAGGCAGAAGATGCCGCTAGTGAACTTCAATAACAGGAAATAAATTAAGTTAAATTTCACAGGAAGACGGCTGGAATCTTAGCTGACTTAAATACACACACGCTGTTGCTCGCAGGAATGTCCCAAAAGTGACAACCAGGATCAAACGAAGAAATGTAAACAGTTGAGCCTCAATAGAAAGTTAAGTGAGAACTCAACTTTTATGTCCAAGAGCGGTGGGCGACGAACTTCGTAGCACTCGCAAGCAGCAGCTCACACTCCAACCGCGCGTGCACGCCGCCAGCGGCTCCAGCCCGACTCCGAGCGACGGGAGCTTGCTTGGTGCTCCACGCCAACCGACCGACTGGACAGCTGATCCGTCTGCGACTGCTGCTCCATCGCGACTGCACCCCACACGACGACCCGGAAATACTATCCGTTGCTCCAGAGATGGTACGACAGTGCAGTTATCGATACGAGCTGCTGCTGCCACTCACGGGCAAGTAAGACACGAAGCTAGTGACGCTAGTAAGTGGTATAAGAAAACGAGGCGGCACTACCATAATAGAAGATGACAAACAAGTAATGGGATGAACACGAGCCGTACACGGCTCAGAAGAATAGCCTCCTGATAAATGGCGTCGCATTGTGTTCAGCGGTGAATCGCTGTTCTGCACTATCCTACATGACCATCGTCGATGAGTATCGTGACGACCTGGCGAGACGTCCCATTCTTCTGATATTTTGGAGAGACAGAGGTGTTTGCTCCTGGTGTCACGGCGTGGGAAGCCATTGGATGTGAATTCAGGGCAGTCACAAACAACCTGCGTTGTCATGTGTTACCTCTCATGCGACAGTATCGTCTTACCATTCTTCAACAAGACAATGCTCGTCGACACGTGGCATGTTTTTCAATGAACCATCTGCAGGGTACAACGGGTTGCTTTCTGACACCATTACCAACCGAATCAGTGCTCGCATCCAGGCCAGAAGGGGTACATCGTCACACAAATTAGTGGGATCATATTACCAAGTTCTTTGAAAGTTTGACTATATTTTGTAACCACAGATGCAAAATCACATACCCTCTCAATCCGATATATCATTTCGTGTCCTGCTGCCATTTTGGCGCTACAGTTGGTTTTTTTTCCCAGGCGTTGTATTTCTCTTCCTCCAAAAATGTTCGTCTTTTACTATTTTTCACACTATCGCAGCCTTCTTGACTGTGGAATTCCCTCTACCATAAACACACACACACATACACTGAAGAGCCAAAGAAACTGGTACACCTGCCTAAGATCATGTAGGGCCCCCGCGAGCACGCAAAACTGCGGCAACACGACGTGGCATGGACTCGACCAGTGTCTCAAGAAGAGCTAGAGCGAATTCGTCCGACCAGACAACATGTTTCCAGTCGTCAACAGTCCAATGCTGGTGTTGAGGGCCCCAGGTGAGGCGTAAAGCTTTGCGTCGTGCACTCATCAAGGGTATACGAATGGGCCTTCAGCTCCGAAAGCCCATATCGACAACGTTTTATTGAATGGTTCGCACGTTGACACTTGTTGAATGGCCCAGCATACAAATCTGCAGCAATCTGCGGAAGAGCTGCACTTCTGTCACGTTGAACGATTCTCTTCAGGTGTCGCCGGCCGCTGTGGCCGAGCGGTTCTAGGCGCTACAGTATGGAACCGCAAGACCGCTACGGTCGCAGGTTCGAATCCTGCCTCGGGCATGGATGTTTGTGATGTCCTTAGGTTAGTTAGGTTTAAGTAGTTCTAAGTTCTAGGGGACTGATGACTCAGACGTTACGTCCCATAGTGCTCAGAGCCATTTGAACCATTTTTTTTCTTCAAGCGTCGTTGGTCCCGTTCTTGCAGGACCTTTCTCTGGCCGCAGCGGTGTCGGAGATAAGAGGTTTTACCAGATTCCTGACATTCACGGTACACACGTGAAATCGCCTTACGGGGAAACCCCAATTCATCGCTACCTCGGAGATGCTGTGTCCCATCACTCGTGCACCTAGTGTAACGCCTCTGTCAAAATCACTTAAATCTTGATAACCTGCCGTTGCAGTGGCACAAACCGATCTAACAACTGCGCCAGACACTTGTTGTCCTATATAGGCGTTGCCGACCGCAGCACCACATTCTGCCTGTTTGCATCTCTCTGTATTTGAATGCGCATGCCTGTATCAGTTTCTCTGGCGCTTCAGTGTATCATCATTCCATGACTGCAATACAAATCCGATAGGCGCAGCATCTTAGTTGTGCCAACGCATAATTGTAACCTATCTGCATCTTAGCAATATGACTTCACAACAAACTACCCAGTAAATTGTGAAGTTCAAAATCACCCTGAATTAAAAAGGAACCTGAAGCTTTACCTGTTAACATTGGTGTAATTTTGTGACATATATCGGCTGTCTTCCTTGTGTACAACAGCGAACCAATATTTCTACCACGTTGACAGTACTATGCGTGTTTTACTACTTCTTATCCATTTCAGATTTTTCTTCCATCTACTCTACTAACTTTCCCGAATAAAATTTTTTCTCAACAATTGAATCTTTATATACTGCTGTCATTACATCTGTTGATATGTCATTATTCCCATTCGACTGGAAAACAATGAGAAAATGAAGTGAGACAGTGCTGATAATGATGACTTTACTACGATACAACTTAATTGACAATATAACATTATACCTATTACCACTTATTATTATTATTATGATTTTTATTATTATTATTCTCCTTATTTTTAATACAACTCATGGACTATGCGTATCGGAGTATTAGCTCACTAAGGATCTCTCATTACACGTAGGAGAGATGTAGGCCTGACCTCTCTTCTATACTAGTATACATTGTTTATAAATTTTCATTCATGCTTACGACAATCAGATACACAGGTGACTATCCCATTAAACCGTGTCCAAACTGTACGGTATCAGTAAGTCATTCAGTTTATTCGCTGTGTATTTCACTTAGTGCAAACCCCAGATTAGTCCCACTCAGTTCAACAACACACTTGCCGCGTAGTTCTTAGTTCGCATCGAAAGACTATTAATTATTTTGTTACTTCACACAAATTTGTGCAGTACAAAGACTTTTAAATCGGTCACCAGTAACGAAATCAGTTTTCCGTGTTCTGCAAGTGCCTGCCACACACGTCACTCTGCCATATTGTCACTGCAGACAATACACGACTATTCACAAATTCTTTGCACGATTTCTAGACTATACACGACTATTCACAAATTCTTTGCATGATTTCTCTGTTAACATCACAACTAAAAACACTTATTCTCATAGCTTTCAAACTATTAATTTATTAAAATCAACTTTATATCCACGATCTGGACTGTAGCCCGTCTGTCACATTTGACCACTCGCCACCGACTGTAGCTCTCCAATGCCTAAAAGCGAGTGCAGCCTACTGGGCAATACCCGACTGTTGGCGCGAAGCACTAACTTGTAATTGTTAGTGTGAGTATCGAAACAGAACCTTTAGAGAGGGCCTGAGGGCTCAGATTTTGTCAGGTGGAATAAGTGCACATAAATAACTGACGCATGGAACAAGAAGACAGGAAGAACGGTTTCGAGTAATTTTAGTCAGTTTGATAATAGCCAGTACTGTAAAATGTTACCAGTTTTTTTCTGACTGTGGACTCGATTATAAACAACGTAATGCAGGGGAGAAAAGAAAACACCTGAGCTTTGTGTTCGTACCGATGGAGCGCCGTGTCGATGCTTCCAGTTTCCGTGCGCTGGCGCCACAAATCTGGCGCGCTGTGCTGGGTTTGGCGACACAAATGTGCAGGCCAGGCCAGCAAGTTTCCGCCGCAACAGGTGGTCCTGCCGTGCATCACTCCTGGCTTGCGGGGAAACCCCCTGTCCACCGGACGGGACTTCCCCGATAAACGTAGCCGCTCATTTCCAGCGGAGTCCACCTGCCAGGTGAGCCAGTAGGACCGCAACGTGAAAAGCCGACAGTTTTCAATCATTCAGGCGTCTTCCGCAGCTTCTCATTTCCTGGCTTACTCTAATAAAGCTAAGCTGAGAACAGCCATTCAGGAGGTCATCGACAGCATCGATGTTTCGTTCAGCTTAGCAATGGTTTTGAGGTTATTGCTGTACACCTTGTCTTTAATATAGCCCCACAAAAGGGAGTCGCATTTATTCAGATCCGAAGAATACGGCGGGAATCGAGGCCCATGCCAGAGGCCTCTGGGTACCCCAGAGCCACAATGCGGTCCCCAGTGTGTTGCTCTAGGACATCAAACACTCTCCTGCTTTGATGGAGTCGAGCTCCGTCTTGTATGAACCACATCTTGTCGAAATCAGGGTCACTTGGATAACGGGAATGCAACCATCTTACAAAACCTTCACGTACCGTTCAGTAGTCACCATGCCGTCAAGGAAAATCGCACCGATTATTCCATGGCTAGACGTTGCACACCAAACAGTTACCTATTGAGGGTGAAGAGACTTCTCGATCGCGAAATGCGGACCCTCAGTCCCCCAAACGCACCAATTTTGCTTACTGACTAACCCATTCAAATGAAAGCGGGCTTGGTCACTAAACCAAACCATGTTCACCCGAGTTCTGTAGAAAATAGTGTTGAGGAAACACAACCGCTGTACCTTGGCCCTGAGGTTCAATGGCTGATGGATTTCATGTTGATTCCCACCTGTTGTGCAGCTCGTCTGATCGATTTCCTGGAGCTGGTTTGAAACACAACTCATATCTTCTCGATGTTTTCAGGCGTTTTCACCCTTTTTGGACGACCGACATTGCCATCACTGTCATGAAGAACGCTACCCTTTGTTTTAGCTGCAGCTGGGCTGTTAGTGCTCGCTTGGTAGGTCTTCACAAACGCTACACGCTCAGGCACGCTGTACCGTGACATTTTCACGTGAAAATGGCCGACAACAACAAGGCACTTGCGCATGCGCGTACTAATTCCAATCCCACACCGCGGCCAACCGTGCAGTTTGAACGTCATGACGCAAACCGTTCAGAAGTCAAGACAATTTTATTTCATATGGCTCAATAATTGTCATCCTCTAAATCAGGATGGCCGGACGCGGGCTGAACTGTCGTCCTCCCGAAAGCAAGTCAAGTGTGCTAACCACTGCGTCGCCTCGCTCGATCATATCCCACATAACCAAAACAAACACGCACCATGGACGTTTCGTAAATTTTCGTGTCTAAATTACGTGCGCTTTTTGCAGTCAACGTTTCTGCCCACATGGAAAACGTTCCTTGTATAAGAGTATTTCTGTAACTTCTCACGGTCGATTTGCATAGTTCTTTTATTCCTCTCTAAAACCTAAATATCAGATGTAAAGCTAGAATACTGTATATCAACTGTTGCTGAGTGATGGGAGAAGGGCGAAAAGTGGAAGAAAATACTTTTACTGAAGTTTTTTTTTTTTTTAATTGTTTCATGTGTAGCGTAAAGAACGCCCTAGTCGCTTATCCAGGTTCGCGTTCCAGGGAATGCTGTACCCGGGAAACTAATGTCAATGCGGTGGAGGCGCGGGAGAATCGTCTAAGAGGCACGGAATACAGAACGCTGCTTCGGACGGCATGGAAGAAGAAAACCATGAGCTTGTATTAATTAGTCGTTGCATCGTTTATGTTCTATACTAAAGTGTTTATACCTCCGGCGGGTTAAGTCTATAGAAGTTACTTCTAATATTCCATTTTGGAAGTTGGGGTGTCTGGTAATATTGTAAGGTTCCCGCGAGTTTACGGCCCGTTAGTAGCTGCCATTCTAATCTACGAGGGCCGTTCAGAAAGTAACCTCCGGTTGATTTAAAAAAATACACCAAGTTAAATAAAACTATTTTAATATATACATCTTACAACTACATCTTTGCACTATTTTTCTACATAGTCTCCATAGCGATTGAGGCACTTATCGTATCTCTTCACAAGCTTTGAAATTCCTTCTGCATAAAAATCACCCGCGTGTGCCTGGAGCCAGCCTGTGACCGCATCTTTGAGCTCTTCGTCGTCATCAAACCGCTGTGACCCGAGCCATTTCTTCAAATGCATGAAGAGGTGATAATCACTTGGCGCCAGGTCTGGGCTGTAAGGTGGATGATTGATAACGTCCCACTTGAAGGACTCAAGAAGGGCTGTTGTTCTGCGAGCAGAGTGAGGACGGGCGTTATCGTGCAAAAAAACGATACCGGAAGTCAGCATACCACGGCGTTTGTTCTATATAGCCCGTCGTAACTTTTTTATTGTTTCACAGTACACATCTTGATTAATGGTCGTACCACGTTCCATGAATTCAACCAACAACACCCCTTTGGCATCCCAAAACACCGTTGCCATCAGTTTTCTGGCAGAAAAATCTTGCGAGGCTTTTCTTGGTTTGGTAGGAGAATTTGAATGTGCCCACATCTTTGATTGTTCTTTTGTCTCAGGGTTCACGTACTTAATCCAGGTTTCGTCACCGGTCACGATTCTGTTTAACAATGGTTCTCCTTCGTCCTCATAACGTGACAGAAAGTCTAATGCGGAGGCCATTCTTTGAGTTTTGTGGTGGTCGGTAAGAATTTTGGGCACCCATCGTGCACAGAACTTACGGTAACCCAATCTTGCTGTCACTATCTCGTACAAGAGAGTCTTAGAAATCTGTGGAAAACCAGTAGACAACTCCGACATTGAGAAACGTCGATTTTCACGAACTTTTGCATCAACTGTCTGAACGAGTTCGCCAGTCACCAATGATGGTCTACCACTCCTCTCTTCATCATGAACGTTTTCTCGTCCACTTTTAAATAAACGTACCCATTCACAGACAACTCCTTCACTCATAACTCTTGGTCCGTACACGGCACAAAGCTCACGATGAATAGCTGCTGCAGAATATCCTTTGGCTGTATAAAACCTTATGACAGCACGCACTTCACATTTGGCGGGGTTTTCTATTGCAGCACACATTCCAAACTGCCACAAAAACTAAATTAGCGCAGGTACGACGTTCACTCGACCACGGCTTGATACCGACTGACCTGTTGAGTGCGTGAACGCACAGATGGCGTCGCTACTCCCCCCACAACCCGCACTGTGACCAATCGGAGGTTACTTTCTGAACCGCCCTCGTATATCGAATGAACCTGTCGAAGTGCAGACAGCTGCCTACAGACTCAGATGTGAAATGAAAAGCTGTCGCCCAACGGAATCGCTACAAGATGAATAGAACTAACAAATAAGTTGAAGGAGTGCCTGCTTCAAAAATCAGTAATAAGAAGGGTGGTCCATAATAGTCCAAATTTATTATACTATTTAGTTCGGTCAGTGGCAATAACATGGCTTGATAACGGCACACCATTGACTCTAGATGATAGGAAATAAAAGTATCATCAGTTCACACCTCATCGAACAAACAAACAAGTGCACGATACCAATGAGGAAATGAAGACTGTTTCGATCTGCCTTTGTGTAAAGGGTATTACATGGAAAAACTCCGAGTGCATTCGTCATTAATGGGCCAATAATTGCATTGTATTGTATTGTATGTTAACCGGGGACCTAGAAACGACGGAGAGGCTCCGTCCCCGCCGCAGCCGCAGCGGTCCACAACACCACGACGACTACCGCAGTCCACTTCACCCCTCCGCCGCCCCACACGGAACCCAGGGTTATTTTGCGGTTCGCCCCCGGTGGACCCCCCAGGGAACGTCTCACACCAGACGAATGTAACCACTATGTTTGCGTAGTCGATGGTGGTGTACGCGTACGTGGAGAACTTGTTTGTGCAGCAACCGCCGACATAGTGTAACTGAGGCGGAATAAGGGGAACCAGTCCGGATTCGCCAAGGCAGATGGAAAACCGCCTAAAAACCATCCACAGACTGGCCGGTTCACCGGACCTCGACACAGATCCGCCGGGCGGATTCGTGCCGGGGACCAGGCGCTCCTTCCCGCCCGGAAAGCCGTGCGTTGGACCGCACGGCCAACCGGGCGGGCGGGCCAACAATTACTCGATGCAGTTTTGAAACAAGATCCCGTTAAGTTATGGAGATGCACCTACATATTCCGTATCAACATTTCCCTTCGCGTTGGTAGCAAGATTTTACCATATTTCTTTTGTGGTGCGACGTGGACTTCCCTCGCCGCCTTGTCACTCATGTCTACATTTTAGGTGGTGGATGTGAGCTCCATCTGAAGACTGCAGTCCCCGAATATACCTCTCTCGACCGTTCCGATACTTCTTCGCCCAAAAATTAACAGCCAGGTGAAATTAAAGTCTATGTCAATCGTCTCGCTACTTCCTCGCCTGAAATCCCAAAACAAAGTGTCTGAAAAATCCTCTCTGTTCCCATTTGCTCACGGAAACCCCAACAAAACACATTCGCCTTCCAGTCACGAGGTTTCTTAACCGTTCTCCTAATGGGAAGCCTCGTAACAAAACTTGTCCTCTTTCCTCCGAAAAAGCTGCCTAAGCTGGAAAGATATTAAAAGTTTAGCAGCAATCTCCCAGTACTGACAAACGTTTCTGCGCTAGTCAATGCGAGCAGCAGCTGCGCTGTCTTTTCTCGGAAAACGGTGTCCGATCCCTCACTCAGGCTCCTCTTTTTAGCATTGTCCAATCATATTCCTTCCCACTAATTTCTGCAGTTCACAGGTCAACAAAAATCGTCGCCGGGAGACGGAGAGACGGCACACCAGCTCTGACATTCTCTTCACAAACACTATTTTTGTCCACTTAAGACAAATACGATCTTATCTACCTTTCTCACCACCCTCACACTTCTCTTTCCCCACGAGCATACAGCCTGCAACCAGCAAGTACTATGTGATAGCTTTAGCTGAATAGGGTATCACACAAAGAAAATGCACGCGTTCAGCACTGTCCCAGCTTTTTCTTTAGGGCTATTCATTGATGCCTGTACAAAAGCTGCCTCTGCAGTATCTGCTAAAAGCCAGCGTGCTGCGCTTTCTCGGCACTGAACACAGAATTGGCCCAGTGACTGTCTGCCTTCATGGCCTGGCCGCAACGGGGCGTTGCCCTGCGCCACGCATCGCGTGCCGCTAGATCTCGTGTTACTGCTCATTGGCTAGCAAGTGATGCCTAGCTAGACGACTTCTCAAGACTCGACCAAATTCTACAGTACTCGGCCAAATTCTCCATCCGAGTGCTACAGGCAAGCAAAATAGTGTTAATCAGATTTACTTAACAGAGGCGTGGCTTGATATGTACAGTCATCTCTAACACCTATTTTGATTTCAAAGTTTGAATTAATCTAAAGCAATGGCAAATGTATAACTGTCACTTGACTGATCAATAATTAATGATAATCAGTGTGAAATGAGTGTCTGACTCCAGCATGACATCTTTCAATATCACTCAAAGAATATACACTGCTCTGGAAAACTTAAGAACGCGATAGGTGACGAGACAGGCAACGTAACAAAATATTAACTACTTCAAGGAAGTGAGTGAAAGTCGCGAGCATTTTGCCAGAGATCTACAAATCGTGCACAAAGATATCACAGTGACTGTAGGAGCAAATACGGCTTTCTCCATAATACGAGGCATTTCAAGGAATGGGAAAACATAATCTGTGTAAATCAGCGAGCATTTAAAGTGTACAATGACACCATAAATACTAAGATGCATGAAGAATTAGCTTTCCTTAAGGGGCGGCTCAAATTACCCAGATTATACTCATCGACAGTTTGATAATGAGAGCACTTGGCGACTTCCAACAAACTTTAAACATAATTTCAAACTTCTTAAAACTGTTTCTCGCTTGCAGACCATAATATAATAAAAATAAAGCAGTTCATTGCGTACTAAATATTCGTTGTTCACGCGGTAAATCGTCAGCATTAAGCACGTCATTTCAACTTATTATTTCTTTACTGTTAACTCTATTCGTTACCTATCCTCCAGGCAATATCCGTATACAGCACTCGAGGTACCTACAATATTATATCCTTACACGGCTGCGTTTCTCATTTCCTGGCTTACTCTAATAAACTTACTGAGATTTCTTCTCCTCCTGTCGCTGGCCACATACAGGCTCTCCGGCTTACACGTAGCCACCAAAGAAAGGAAAGTTAGCTTATTGGGACACTTTGGGAAAATATACATTGGCAGAAAAGCCTCACTTGTTTCAAAATGTAACAACTGGGTCCAAACAAATAACCCAGTCAGCTAGTTACACTTAATGATCTTTCTGGGCAGAATATGTCCGCCCCGATAGCTGAGTGGTCAGCGTGACGGATTGCCGTCTTACGGCCCGGGTTCGATTCTCGGCTGGGTCGGGGATTTTTCTCCGCACAGGGACTTGGTATTGTGTCGTCTTCATCTTCATTTCATCCCCATCCGGCGCACAGGTTGCCCAACGTGGTGTCGAATGTAATAAGACGTGCACCAAAGCGGCCGGACCTGCCCCGTAAGTGGCCTCTCGGCCAATGACGCCAAATGCTCATTTTTTTTCCTTTTTTTGGGAGAATATTCCGGTATTAACATAATCCACCATTTGAATGTCTTGGCGGGGACCATTCGAGAGAAACGGAAAAACTGGTACCAGATGACCTCGAGGAATGCCATTTGAGTTCCGAAAAAATGTAAGAACACGTAAGGCAGTGATGACCATACTAATTACCTTAGAATACAGAAAAGACAAACCGAAGTTTGCTGAATTTGTAGCTTTACAGAAAGCTTTTGACAATGATGACTGTAACACATTCTTCGATAACGTTACGGTCGGACGGATAAAATACAGGGAGTCAGACAGCGTATGTAGCTTGTACAGAAACCTGACTGCAGTTGTAAGATTCTAGGAATATGAATAGGAAACAGTAGTTGAGAAAGAAGTGAGAGAGAACTGTAGTCTTGTCATAATTTTATTCAGTGTGTACAATGAACATAAAGGGAACCAAGGAAATGTTTTTACAAGTAAGTTAAGCTTTAAGAGGAGAAATGTAAAAAACTTTCAAGTTTACAAATGACTCTGTAATTCTGCCAGACGGGCGGAGAACTTGTAAGACTGTTGGATCTTGAAAATACGGGATAAGATGGACGTCAGCAGGTACTAAGGAAGTAGATGAATTTTGTTCAGCAATGTAACTGATGATGGCTGCAGCAGAGCAGGTATAAAATGATGCGAACTGGCAATAGAAAAAAGCTTTTCTAAAAAAATAAAAATAATAATAATAATAAAGGAAAAATAAATTCACGAGTGCAAGAGGGTAGAAATTTTTGATATGTAATGCTACGGAAGAAAGCTGAAGATTAGGCGGGTATGGTTCATGCAACTAATGAGGATGTACTGAATTGCAATGAGGATAAAAGATATTTAAAGCATAACTTGACTAAAAGAAAGGATCGGTTGATAGGACACACGTCCTGCGGCATCAGTCAGTTTTGTAATGGAAGGGAGAGGTGGAAGGGGGGTTGCGAGGGGGCCAGGATAGAAGGAGACTAGAATACTGTAAGCAGGTTCAAATAGAAGTAGGATGCAATATCTATGCAGAGATTTAGAGGCTTGCAAAGGGGAAACTGATTTGGAGATCTGCATAAAGCTAATTTGGGTTGAAGACCCCAAGAACAACATCATCATCAACGACGACGACAACAACAACAACTCGTAATTTACTGTAGGGAGCGTAAAAAGATTTATACCGTGGACTACGTTTTGTTGCAGTTAGTAGAGAAACTGAGTTTAAATTTTTATACACTGAAGAGCCAAACGAACTGGTTCACTTGCCTAATATCGTGTAGGGCCCCCGCGAGCACGCAGAAGTGCCGCAACACGACGTGGACTCGACTAATGTCTGAAGTAGTGCTGGAGAGAACTGACACCATGACTCCTGCAGGGCTGTCCATCATCTGGTAAGAATACGAGTTGGTGGAGACGTCTCCTGAGCAGCCCATTGCAAGGCATACAAGATATGGTCAACAACGTTCATGTCTGAGGAATTTGGTGGCCAGCGGAAGTGTTTAAACTCACAAGAGTGCTCCTAGAGCCACTCTGCAGCAATTCTTGGCGTGTGGGGTGTCGCATTGTCCTGCTGGAATTGCCCAAGTCCGTCGGAATGCACAATGGACATGAATGGATGCAGGTGGTCAGACAGGATGCTTACGTACGTGTCATCTGTCAGAGTCGTATTTAGACGTATCAGGAGTCCCACATCACTGCAACTGCACACGCTTCACGCCATTACAGAGCCTCCACCAGCTTGAATAGTCCTCTGCTGATATGCAGGGTCCATGGATTCATGAGGTGTCCATCCACTCGATACAATTTGAAACGAGACTCGCCCGACCAGGCAACATGATTCCAGTCCAGTGTCGGTGTTGACGGGCCCAGGTGAGGCGTAAAGCTTTGTATCGTGCAGTCATCACGGGTAGACGAGTGAGCCTCCGGCTCCGAAAGCCCATATCGATGATGTTTCGTTGAATGGTTCGCACGCGCTGATACTTGTTGGTGACCCAGCAGTGAAATTTGCAGCAATTTGCGGAAGGGTTGCACTTCTGTCACTTTGAACGATTCTCTTCAGTTGTCTTTGGCACCGTTCTTGCAGGATCTTTTTCCTGCCGCAGCGATGTCGGAGATTTGATATTTTATCGGATTCCTGATATTCACGGTACACTCGTCAGATGGTCGTACGGGAAAATCTCCACTTCATCGCCACCTCGGAGGTGTTGTGAACCATCGCTCTTGCGCCGACTATAACAGGACGTTCAAACTCACTTAAATCCTGATAACCTGCCATCGTAGCAGCAGTAACCGATCTAACAACTGCGCCAGACACTTGTCTTGTATAGGCGTTGCCGACCTCAGTGCCTTACTCTGTCTGTTTACATATCTCTCTATTTGAATACGTGTGCCTGTACCAGTTTTTTGGCGCTTCAGTGTATGTATAAATCTATAAATTGTAAACCATTGTCCTATGTTGAGGTTATTTGACAAAATATAATGTCAAAAGTTTATGGAGGAACAGCTTGCCAATAAAAAATATGAAAAAATCCGTAAACTATACAAGTTATAACGCTGGTGAAACATTATTTTTGAGCAGTTTAGAAGCGTGTAACAGGTAATGCGGATGGCCAGGCCAGAGTGCAGCGTCGTTGCCTGTTAAGCGGCGGACAGCAGGGCACAACGGCTCGCTCGGGCTGCTCGTTACTTGTTCGGTAACGACATCCGTTTCTTTTTAAGACGCCTCTCCACTCAGTCCCTGGCGGGGCTTCACCGGCTTTTACGCCTACACGTGGAGGCGCTATGCTTGATGGCAGGTGTCCTCTCCCGCCAACTATTCGCCGTCGTTTTGCAACCGCGTGCACCGTGGTACAAAGGTCCTCAACAAGTAGTCTGTAACAGCTACAATGAGCAGCAGAAATAGCAACTCCCTTTTCTTCCTATAGCCCTTCTGCGTTTTATACGCTCTGTTCTTCAGCCAGAGTCAGTTATTTTGCTACCTAAATAGCGAAACTCGTCTGCTACTTTACTGTCTTACTTCCACATCTAATTCCCTCAGGATTGTCTGATTTAAGTCGAGTACATCACATTACAGATATCACTGAAATATAGGGAAGAATCAAAAAACATAGGATTAATTTTCATAAATTTACAAAATCATATGATACTGTCCCGTGAAAACTATTTTGGAGAACATTACATTTGACAAAGGCCCTTTAATTAAAGTAATACAAGAAGTGTATAAAGATAAAATATGTCAGGTGACAATTGGTAGTACACTTTCAAAGAAATTTAGAACAAGCAAGGGTCTGTTACAAGGCTGCCACATTTCACCAACTTATTTAAAATCTATACAGATACCAGTCTTAAGACATTCTCTCGTAAACACGATCGAATGGTGCTAGAAATTAAAGACGGAGTTTACTTACGTCACCTACTATTTGCCGATGATCAAGTAGTTATAGCACAAGACGGGGAGGATGCAAAGTATGTGTAACCAATTAGCAATGGAAGCAGAAACTTAATCTACATCTACATCTACAAGGATACTCGGCAAATCACATTTAGGTGCCTGGCAGAGGGTTCATCGAACCACCTTCACAATTCTCTATTATTCCAATCTCGTATAGCGCGCGGGAAGAATGAACACCTACATCTTCCCGTACGAGCTCTGATTTCCCTTATTTTATCTTGGTTATCGTTCCTCCCTATGTAAGTCGGTGTAAAAAAAAAATATTTTCGCATTCGGAGGAGAAAGTTGGTAATCGGAATTTCGTGAGAAGATTCTGTCGCAACGAAAAACGGCTTTCTTTCAGTGATGTCCATCCCAAATCCTGTATTTCTGTGACACTCTCTCCTATATTTAGCGATAATAAAAAACGTGCTGCCTTTCTTTGAACTTTTTCGATGTACTCAGTCAGTCCTATCTGGTAAGGATACCATACCGCGCAACAGTATTCTAAAAGTGGACGGACAAGCGTAGCGTAGGCAGTCTCCTTAGTAGGTCTGTTACACTTTCTAAGTGTTCTGCCAATAAAACGCAGTCTTTGGTTAACCTTCCCCACAACAATTCCTGTGTGTTCCTTCCAATTTAAATTGTTCGTAATTGTAATACCTAGGTATTTAGTTGAATTTACGGCTTTTAGATTAGACTGATTTATCGTGTAACCGAAGTTTAACGCGTTCCTTTTAGCACTCGTGTGGATGACCTCACACTTTTCGTTATTTAAGGTCAACTGACACTTTTCGCACCATTCCGATATCTCTTCTAAACCAGAAAACTGAATACATCACTACTGATCCAGGTGACATACATAGTGCTAAAGAAAGTTAAGGACGTCAATACTTTCTGCTACTTGGGATTCATTTTGGAATTAAAGGGAAGGAAGGTCATTAGGATGCTCAACTCAATCTTATGGAGCATGGAGACTTTGACTACAAATCTGAAACACCTAAAGGAACTGCAAAGAGAAGAAATGGACTTCTGGACAAGATCAGCAAGTATTTCTAGAAAAGAGACAGTAAGAAATGACGAAATAATAAAGAGAATGGAAGTAAGAGAGAGACTAAATAACGTGATGGATACAAGGAAGTTACAATGGCACAGGCATATAAGAAAAATGGATAAAGCCAGAGTTCCGAAAATGATCCTGGAATGGGAACCAGAGGGAAAGAAGCGAAGAAGACGCCCTGTGACCATCTGACTCCAAAATGTGTGATTAACAATGAGAAGACTTGGCGCGGAGGAAGAAGATATACAAGATCGAAACACCTGGAGGGAGATCCTGAGGAGATAAATTAAGATCTTACGTAAAAGATGTAATAATTCCCGGGTATTTGTTATGTAGGAGAGAAACCTTTGTGTACAGGAAAATCTCAATCAATAATAACATCACATTACCCTTCATTTACTATTCATTAAGTCCGCCTCGACAGCTGCGAGGTCAGCGCGACAGGTTTCTAACTCCATCAGTGTAATGTTCACATTCGCGTCACAATTGAGAGAAACACTAAGATGCGATGTTACATTGCCCCTCGTGTGAACGAAAGTTTCCCTTAGATAGCATTTCGTTACCGCCTGTTTTAGAGTTTGCTCTAATAGAGTATTTACTTCATATTAATTCCAGTTTACTAATCAATAAATTCATTATATATTAGAGCCTGGGTTCGATTCCCGGTGGCGTCGGAGGATTTTCTGGGTGTTTGTTGACCTCACTCACGTTCGTGTCGTCATAACTGACATTCTACGATTGAGATGGCTATATGGCCACAACCCGAAAGCCAGTACATTAAAAAATATATACTTTTCTTGATAACTTAAGACACTATCCACTCCGTTCAACTGAACTTCCAACACCTTTGACGTCTCTGACAAAATTACAATTCCATCGACAAATTTCTAAGTATTTATTTCTTCACCCTGAGTTTTAATTTCCTTTCCATATCTCGACTTGGTTGCCTACACCTCTTGCTGAATATACAGATCGAATAACTCCCTCCTCAACTAGTACTAAGAATTAAAAATATTTTTTGCAAGTAGCTGATAATGCTTCTAAAATGCATTGCTTCACAACTGCTAAGGAACAGCTGACACTTGCTACGAACAACTGCCACTTGCTACGGAACATTCGACAACTGCTACGGAACACTCGACCAATGGTAGTAAAAGCAAATGTAGATCGCGCTACGTGTTAACTGCAGCGAAACCTGTGCACCAACACTCGATACGTATTCGACAATTCCTGCATAGCGGTGTTTGACGTTGGTTGTTGTGAAACTGATCAGTACGACATTCCTTTTGGTCTGAGAGCATGCGTGCAAGACATCATTTCAATGCTTACAAGTGTGGACGAGAAGCTGGCCTGCCGTTCAAAGTGTCAGTACTGTGGCCACAGTAATGGGCGTGTCCAAAAGCCTCATCTCGCTGAATGTGGTAATGCCATGGAAAGGCATGTCGGTGGTCGTAAGCCCACCACAAGGGAATCGATACGTAGCCCTAGCAGACATCTCACTCCTAAGCAGATCGCTGCAGTCCTTGCAACCTGTACCGGAAGTATTTCGCAGCAGCGAAACCAAGCTGATTTGTATGCTGGGGAGCCTGTTAAATACGTCCCGCTTCAGCCACGGCATCGTAGAGAAAAAGTACATGTTGGTTTGTCTCAGCAAAGGTGGTGCAGAGTGATGTTCTTCGACGAACCACGTACCATTGTGACAAGAGATTTTGGCCACTGGTTAGTATAGTTACAGAGGGGAACATGTCACACATCAAAGAATGTTCATGAATAGCATCAGTATGCCGTAGGCCTCTTCGCCAACAAACGACCGCTGAGGTATCGAACACATGGGAAAATGAAGATATCGAACATAAAATTAACTGCTAACTTCCCAGATCTGGACGCTATGGAACATGCCCGAGATGCTCTCCAAACCGTGCAGCAACTGAAAACCACCATGAGACAGGAGTGGAATAGTATACCCCAAGCACTATTCAACAGGTTGATAGCCGCAGTGTGTGTCAGGGCGAAAGAATGTTTACTGGGAACTTACCGAAGAGGACGCCTCTGAACTGCTCATAGTGCTGTTTAGGATAGAGACATTTACTGTCAATATGAACATAATGAATATTACAATGTTGTGAGTGTGAAACTTCACCAAATATATGCATCAATTAGAACTCAAAATCTTCATATACAGGGTGTTACAAAAAGGTACCGCCAAACTTTCAGGAAACATTCCTCACACACAAATAAAGAAAAGATGTTATGTGGACATGTGTCCGGAAACGCTTAATTTCTATGTTAGAGCTCATTTTAGTTTCGTCAGTATGTACTGTACTTCCTCGATTCACCGCCAGTTGACCCAATTGAAGGAAGGTAATGTTGACTTCGGTGCTTGTGTTGACATGCGACTCATTGCTCTACAGTACTAGCACACCTGTACGTAGCATCAACAGGTTAGTGTTCATCACGAACGTGGTTTTGCAGTCAGTGCAATGTTTACAAATGCGGAGTTGGCAGATGCTCATTTGATGTATGGATTAGCACGGGGAAATAGCCCTGGCGCGGTACGTTTGTATCGAGACAGATTTCCAGAAAGAAGGTGTCCCGCCAGGAACACGTTCAAAGCAACTGATCAGCGTCTTAGGGAGCACGGAACATTCCAGCCTATGACTCGCGACTGGGGAAGACCTAGAACGACGAGGACACCTGCAATGGACGAGGCAATTCTTCGTGCAGTTGACGATAACCCTAATGTCAGCGTCAGAGAAGTTGCTGCTGTACAAGGTAACGTCGACCACGTCATTGTATGGAGAGTGCTACGGGAGAACCAGTTGTTTCCGTACCGTGTACAGCGTGTGCAGGCACTATCAGCAGCTGATTGGCCTCCACGGGTACACTTCTGCGAATGGTTCATCCAACAATGTGTCAATCCTCATTTCAGTGCAAACGTTCTCTTTACGGATGAGGCTTCATTCCAACGTGATCAAATTGTAAATTTTTACAATCAACATGTGTAGGCTGACGAGAATCCGCACGCAATTGTGCAATCACGTCATCAACACAGATTTTCTGTGAACGTTTGGGCAGGCATTGTTGGTGATGTCTTGATTGGTCCCCATGTTCTTCCATCTACTCTCAATGGAGAACGTTATCATGATTTCATACGGGATACTCTACCTGTGCTGCTAGAACATGTGCCTTTACAAGTACGACACAACATGTGGTTCATGCACGATGGAGCTCCTGCACATTTCAGTCGAAGTGTTCGTACGCTTCTCAACAACAGATTCGGTGACCGATGGATTGGTAGAGGCGGACCAATTCCATGGCCTCCACGCTCTCCTGACCTCAACCCTCTTGACTTTCATTTTAGGGGGCATTTGAAAGCTCTTGTCTACGCAACCCCGGTACCAAATGTAGAGACTCTTCGTGCTCGTATTGTGGACGGCTATGATACAATACGCCATTCTCCAGGGCTGCATCAGCGCATCAGGGATTCCATGCGACGGAGGGTGGATGCATGTATCCTCGCTAACGGAGGACATTTTGAACATTTCCTGTAACAAAGTGTTTGAAGTCACGATGGTACGTTCTGTTGCTGTGTGTTTACATTCCATGATTAATTAATGTGATTTGAAGAGAAGTAATAAAATGAGCTCTAACATGGAAAGTAAGCGTTTCCGGACACATGTCCACATAACATATTTTCTTTCTTTGCGTGTGAGGAATGTTTCCTGAAAGTTTGGCCGTACCTTTTTGTAACACCCGGTATAGCCATAGTCCTGATCCCTCTGAGCAAATAGAGAATAGAAACACTTCTTTCAGTAGGCTGGACAAGAATGTGGACTTGCAGACTTGGAACTATGGTCAGTATGTTCACCATCGCTTTCTGGCTGACCACAGAAATAGTTGTCAGGCTCTCGTAAAAGACGGCAAACAGTATTTACAACAATTCCAATTTCCTCCTAGCACTAATTATTATTACTATTATTATTATTATTATTATTTCTCAATTCGCCGCCCCACACTGTATATAGAACATGGCCACCTGCGACCGTTCTTCATTAAACGCTCGGCAGACTCTAAACTTCTTCAACTTCCAAATGTGACAATGACTGATTATTTATGAGTCCAATAAGTAATTCAATACATTTTTTTTCTGTAAGCAGGTGTTTTCATTCAAGATTCCAATCCACCACTTTATTCCCCAATCTTCTGGCTACAAAACCGTATTTTTCAACATAATCTCCGTTCAATGCGACGACCGTACGCGAAACTGACGGGTGGCCATGTATGCCCACATGGCACCACTCCACTGGTTGACGTCGGAGCCAGCGGCTTGCTGTATCAGTAACCCCCCTATCATCCACGTACTGCGTCCCGCGGAGTGCATCCTTCATTGGGCCAAACAGATGGAAGTCTGAAGGTGCAACGGCCGGATTTTAGGGTCGATGAGGAAGAAAAGTCCAATGAAGTTTTGTCGGCTCCTCTCGGCAGCGCAGTCTTCTATGAGGCCTTGCATTTTCATGGAGAAGGAGAAGCTGTGCAGCTAGGTGTTTGATGTGATCCGTCGGTCACCTCGAACGGGAGTGTCCGTACGTTCCAGCATTGCGGAGTCTCAGCTGTGTGTGGCCGATCGGCACGTGGGAGATCAGACAGGTTTGCGCGACGTTGTTGCGATGATGCCAGACGCCTTGCTCAACGACTCACCGTGCTTTTGTTCACTTCCAGATCTCCGTAGACATTCCGGAAACGCCTCTGAATATCTGCGACGCTCTGGTTTTCTGCCAGAAGATACTCATGACCGCTCCCTGCTTGGAACGCACCTCTGTTACAGACGCCATTTTTGAAAGCTACTTACAGTGATGCCACATATCGGAACTTCATGAAACTAAAGGGAATCAAGGGGAATATTCCACGTTATCCCACGACAAATTCCTCATTTTTCAAGCGAAATCGACCGAGATGAAGATGCGTTGCATTACTCATTGAATGGCTCTCGTATTTGTATGTCTGAACATTTTGGAACGACATACTTCGCCACGTCTCGATTATCGCTGTTCGTCGATCTGGAACTAACGATCCGTTATCCAATTTGTCATCCCAGGAAGAGGGGGCGGCTTTGTTTGTGCCGCCCTACGGTATATTTTAACGGCGCTATTAATCACCGGGAACACAACACGACTCGAGCAGCGCGCAATGTCTGTACCAGGCGAAGAGAAACGAACCATGTTTTGCGATAGTAAAAAAAAAGAAGGGTGTGTACTTTCCGCGAATAATTCCCCTCCGCGGGGAACGTCTCTGCAGCCAGCTTTGCGTTACCGTCATAAATAACTCTAAATTTATTGGCAGTCACGTTAGAAGGGGCTTGCGCAAATCCACCGTGAATACTAGCCATATGGTCGCCTTAAAAAACGCTTGTTTCGTACAGCTTATAGGTGACTGAGAATTTTAAATGTTTGAAAGTGCAGTATAGACGGCGTTTCCTAGATAGTTGTTCACAGAATCTCTGCATCTGCATATACATACCTTACTTAATGCCATTGTACGGCATAGGATTCTTGGTAACACCACTAATCCCTTCATCGCCGATTCATTAAATAACCGAGCTTCCATGCGTGAAAAGACATCATACATATAATTACTTCGCAAATGAATTAATGTATTAAATATTTGACGTTAAGCATGTGAAACCTTTATGGTTTAAGTCGCGAAATGCCAATTACGTTGGTTTTATTACTTTCGGATTAATCACTCACATACCAATGAAAAAGGCAAGACCGAAACTGTGTTTCGTGTAAGGATATAATACTGTAGGTGCCTTGAGTGCTGTATAAGGATATTACCTGGGGAATAGGTAATGCAGCCATTCAGGAGGTCATCGACATCATCGAGGTTCCGACACTTCAGCTGGTCATTCAGAATTTCGCGCTCTATCAGCGCCGATGATGGCAGGCATATCGAACATGTCAGAACCTAAATCTCGGTATCTGTAGTGACGTTTACATGGGGTTGGGCGGGAACCCCTCATTACAGATGTCGGATGTTGTAGGCTGGGCAGCCTGGCTAAACAGCACAGGCGGCGAACTGTGGCGGAACTACCATCAGACCTTGGGGCTGGGCAGAGTACAAGTGTGTGTGAACCACAGTTCACCAAACACTCCTAACGATGGATCTCCGCAGGCGACGACCCATGCATGTGACAACGTTAACACTACAACTTCGGCAACTATGACTGAAATCGGCACGTTACCATCGACACTGGACGTTGGTGCAGTGGCAGAGCGTTGCATGGTCTGATGAATCCCGAGACCTCCTTCATCGTGCCGATGGGAGGGCGCGAATCCTCCATCTTCCAGGGGAACGCCTCCTTGGCACCTGTACTGCGGGATGCAGATAAACAGGAGGCGGCTCCATTGCAGTCTGGGGAACATTCACATGGGCGTCCATGCGACCAATGGAACTCGTGCAAGGGACCATGACGGCTAAGGAATATCGTACACTGGTTGCAGACCACGTACATGCCTCATGACGATAACGTTTCCCGGAGGCAGTGACATTATTCAACAAGATAACGTACCATGCCACAAGTCTCAGGAGTGCGATGAAGTGGTTCGAGGAACACAGTGGCAAGCTGCAGCGGAGGTGAGGCACCCCAACTGCTGTAGATCTGAACCCGATCGATCACATCTGGGATGTGACTGAACGTGGCGCCAGAGCTCATCGCCCCCTTCTACATCTACATCTACATCTACAGCCATACTCCACAGGCCGCCTGATGGTGTATACCTCGAGTACCTCTATCGGTTCTCCCTCCTACTGCAGTCTCGTATTGTTCGTATAAAGAAAGATTGTCGGTATGCGGTATGCCTCTGGGTGGGCTCTAATCTCTCTGATTTTATCATCATGGTCTCTTCGCGAAATATACACCGGATGTAGCAATATACTGCTTGACTCCTCGGTGAAGGTACGTTCTCGAAACTTCAACAAAAGCCCGTACCGAGCTACTGAGCGTCTCTGTTATAGAGTCTTCCACTGGAGTTTATCTATCACCTCCGTAACGCTTTCGCGATTACTAAATGATCCTGTAAGGAATCGCGCAGCTCTCCGTTGGATCTTCTCTATCTCTTCTATCAATCCTATCTGGTACGGATCCCACACCAGTAAGCAGTATTCAAGCAGTGGGTGAATAAGTGTACTGTGACCTACTTCCTTTGTTTACGGACTGCATTTCCTTAGGATTCTTCCAATGAATCTCAGTCTGGCATCCGCCTTACCGACGATCAATTTTATATGGTCATTCCATTTCAAATCACTCCTAATGCCTACTCCCAGATAATTAATGGAATTAACTGCTTCCAGTTGCTGCCTGCTATATTGTAGCTAAATAAAAAAGATCTTTCTTTCTATGTATTCGCAGCACATTAAACTTGTCTACATTGACATTCAGTTGCCATTCCCTGCACCATGCGTCAGTTCGTTGCGGATCCTCCTGCACTTCAGTACAATTTTCCATTGTTACAACCTCTCGATATACTACAACATCATCCGCAAAAAGCCTCAGTGAACTTCCGATGTTATCCACAAGGTCATTTATATATATTGTGAATAGCAACGGTCCTACGACACTCCCCTGCGGCACCCCTGAAATCATTCTTACTTTGGAAGACTTCTCTCCTTTTAGAATGACATGCTGCGTTCTGTTATCCAGGAACTCTTCAATCCAATCACACAATTGGTCTGATAGTCCATATGCTCTTACTTTGTTCATTAAACGACTGTGGGAAACTGTATCAAACGCCTTACGGAAGTCAAGAAATACGGCGTCTACCTGGGAACCCGTCTCTATGGCCCTCTGAGTCTCGTGGACGAATAGCGCGAGATGTGTTTCACTCGATCGTCTTTTTCGAAACCCATGCTGACCGCCCGGAATTTTCGGGAATTAGGTGACTTGTGTGTGCAGATGTGGTGACAACTCCCTCCCATCGACCTACGAAGGCCTCATTGCTTCCCTGCCACGACGCTTCGTCGCTGTTATCCACTCCAGATGTGGACATACCGGCTATTAGGTAGGTGATAATAATGTTCTGGCTGATTAGCGTGTGTGTGGAGCTACGAATGCTGCTGTTTGCAGTTGCGAACGCCATACTGGGTTACAAATGCATTCCCAATATTCATGTGGAACTAGAGCAGTGCAGTAGGTACGATGCATCATTCTGAATCTGCAGGGCGGTGAACTGCGTGCGAACAGCAATGACTCGACCGAAGTACCACAGCCCGGACTGCTCGAAACGGGACCCAGAACGCGTCTCCGAATAAGACAAGAAATTGCGCTGCCACGCGAACCAAGGTTCTCTGACAGAAAATTCGCTCAGAAATTCGACCCGCCTTGCCTCGCAACTAACACCAAATGTATAGTGGGACCTAGCGGCTACCACACGACGCTTACACTGCCGTCTGATTATCACTGTTACTCCTGCTGTGTGACCACAAGTGTCTATCTCCGCCTTCCAGCTACTCTCTCTCTCTCTCTCTCTCTCTCTCTCTCTCTCAATTCTCCATCTTAATACTCTCCTAAGCCACACGCACCACCGTTCGGCCATCCTGATTTACGTTTTCCGTGATTTCCCTAAATCGCTCCAGGCAAATGCTGGGATGGTTCCTTTGAAAGGGCACGGCCGATTTCCTTCCCCATCCTTCCCTAATCCGATGAGACCGATGACCTCGCTGTTTGGTCTCTTCCCCCAAACAATCCAATCCACACGCACGACGTGGAGCTACTTGAAAATACATAATCCACAAATGGCGGGAGGTGTGCCATGTTTTCCCCCAAACAGCATAATTTTTAATCTCCAATACTGCCTTTCTCCAATGAACAGCAGATCTTTTTCACCAGTGCTCTCTGTACTGTGACACCGAACAGGCTGCCACCAGAACGCATGAGCATCACAGTCAACTCCTCAGTCAAGACACAGAGTAACTGTAACTGCGCACATTTTAGGTCAGGCTTTACCGCGACTGTTATTGATATCGAGTGAAATAACAAGTTTAATGTTACCAGTCGTTGTTTATACAGTGTGGTCCATTGATCGTGACCGGGCCAAATATCTATACGAAATAAGCGTCATACGAAAAAACTACAAAGAACGAAACTTGTCTAGCTTGAAGGGGGAAACCAGACGGCGCTATGGTTCCAGGATACCGAGCAGCACATATGGCACACGTCCGTTGGGCATTTGGATCACAATAGCCATACATCAACACGATATCGACGTTTTCCGCAATTGGTAAAATGTCCATTTTAACACGGGTAATGTATCACGAAGCAAATACCGTCCGCACTGGCGGAATGTTACGTGATACCACGTACTTATACGTTTGTGACTATTACAGCACCATCTATCACAAAGCGAAAAAAGTGTTCCAACTAAAACATTCATATTTCTTTACGTACTACATGAATATGTAATAAAAAACGGGGGTTCCTATTTTAAAAAACGCAGTTGATATCCGTTTGACCTATGGCAGCGTCATCTAGTGGCCCAACCATAGCGCCGTCTGGTTTTCCCCTTCAAGCTAGACGAGTTTCGTTCTTTGTAGTTTTTCGTTTGATGCTTATTTCGTGAGATATTTGGCCCGATCACTATCAATGGACCACCCTGTATATACCCAGGATGCGTTTCGAAGGTTTAAACGAAGATGGTACCTCATCTTTATTTATAAAATATGTCAATTTACGTGTGATGTGTTAAACAGAAAAAGGAACCTGTGACCGCTGAAGGCAGTGCCCCACTTTACCCTAAAATCTTAACACAGCACACAGGTATGTCATACTAACACATGTAAATCCACCTGATGATGTTGGTTTAAACCTTCGAAACGCGTCGTGGGCATAAATAAACAGTCACTATGACAGTAAACTTGTTGTTTCACTCGAAGACATAAATTCACCATTCGCGCAGAAAGCCTGGCGAGGGCGCCAACGTGCTTGGAATGCCAATGCGGAGGAGATCAGGCCGCAACTACCTATTACGGCCACCGTAGCAAAACGTTTTCTTTCACAAGCCGATACGGCGTTCTCAGGAAGGCCCGCGGACGAAACGTTGTCAGGGCTAACTGCGAAAACTGAGGCGCGCTCTCTCCTCTGAAGGGATCTTCGACATGATCCGCAGAAGAGCCATAAAAGTCGGCCATCGGCCTCTGCTCAGAAATGCCCCCTGTCCCGATAAAAGCGCGTCCCTGCAGGACACAGACAAACTCCCTTCTCCTAAGGCACGTGCTCCACCGTTCATCCCACAGGAGGAAGCTGTGCGCATCAATTCTCATCCATCGTCCCACTGTACATGAGCTCAGTCCTTTGTATTCTTTAAAGCGCCAGCAATGAAGTAGCTGTTCTGCTGTCTACGCCACTGTACTCCCATAATGCAACAGGAGTGGCCTAATCTTCATAGGTCCATAACGTGATCAGTTAGATAAAAGAGAGATGAGCCCGAATGACTGACTACCTTTCAAATTCGTCCTCCAATTCTTTTTAATTTGGCCATCGATGTATTCAGTAATTAACAACATCGTTTTTATTTATACGACTGATCTTAGGAAAAAGCCTGTGTCTAGAGAATGCAGCACTAGAGACTCCAGGACAGTCATATACGAGGAAATGTACTCCCCATCGTCTCAATGACATTCGCTAAGTAGTGTATCATCTGTTGTTGTTTCCTGACATATATAAGAGAACTGCTGTGCTTAAAATACTTGTTTGCCTAGTAAACCCCCAGGTGTTATAGTATACATATGGCGCGCGCGCGCGCGCGCGCGCGCTTGTGTGTGTGTGTGTGTGTGTGTGTGTGTGTGTGTGTGTGTGTGTGTGTGTGTGTGTGTGTTTGCCTGAAGTTGAGTCTGCAAAAAAAATATCATGCCTATAAATTAATTAAAAGCAGCCCTACCATTGACAACCAAAACCTAGAGAAATACATTAGATGAGATATCTAGCTGTGTGATATTCTACTCAAGCTTAATTTAGAGGTCGATAATGTTGAACAGATATCGTACTAGGATGAATACAACTAGGAATAATGAAATAATTTGTTTTCAAATAATAGAAAAATTCAAAAATATGTCTGTACACAATGTTAAATCCTACTCCTAATCTAGATTGAGATTCTCAAAATCTCGCTCCATTAATTATATTGACAGACTAAATTGGTTGATACTGATTAGCCCTGTGAAACCGAAGAAAACCCTGACTGGCACCGACAGTAAAAAGCTCAGAGAATAAGCAAATGGAACTCATCACATTTACTATGATTGTTTCCGTATCTGCCGAGCTGTGGTGCGTATATCACCGTTTACAGTGTTATGAGGAATTGTACTACAGCTCTGTGCCGTTGATTGCCGCGCAGAGGACGTACATTGCGCACTAATACGAGGGTTGTCCAGAAAGTAAGTTCCGATCGGTCGCGAAATGGAAACCACAGTGAAAACCAGAAGCGTTTTATTTCCAACAGTTAGGTACACCTTCCACCTACTTCTCTGCAAAGTCGCTGCTCCAACTTCGAGCTTTGTCGTAGTGTATTATCATCTTTCCAATACCCTCGTCATAGAAAGCAGCCGCCTGTGCTTTCGGCCAGTTATCTGCACTGGTCTGCAGCTCGTTGTCTGAGGAAAATTTTTTTCATAGCTAGCGGTCCTTGTGAGCAGAGATGAGACTCAGGGGAAGAAAATTTCGGACTGTATTGTGGGTGATCAAACACTTCTCATTAGAAACGCTGCCCCTGCAGTGTGCGGCCGAGAATTGGCATGAAGAAGGAACTGCTCGACAGTTGTGTTATGTGGGCTGCATGACACAGGCGAAATCTCTAACCAGGTCCTCACACTTGGCGGGAGACGCTATTCCCTATACATCTTTACATGCTCACTGTTCACTCAAAACTGAAAAGAGTGACGCTACACGATCGACGGGCTTACTAGAGACACTGCCCAACACATCTGTGCAAAGCTTTCCGGATTTCCCCAGTGGTTTCCATTTCGCTACCGATCGGAACTTACTTTCTGGACAACCCTCCTAAATTCTGTCTACACTTGGATGTATTCTACCGTCCGCAAACCCCAAGAGCTGGAACTTCTTCACTACAACACCGAACATGAGTCACAATAACTGTTTGCTCATATGCCAGAAAAAGAAACTCAAGATTCGTTCATACAGAGACACTTTAATATGTCTCAGACTACACAAATAAGCAAATAATCGTCACTCTGTGTGCAGAGAAACGACTTAACTCGTTCTTAGTGTCGAAATCGACGTTTTACATATTCCAGCAGTGCGACTCATTCTCACACTCTTGTCAGTGCAGTTTCTGATTCACTCCCTGTGCGATGTGACTAATAACACCTGCAGGAGAGCCGCTTTCACGCCCTACGCCGGTCTCCAGCAAGGCTCACGCCGTCTGTGTGTGCGCTGCCTGCGACGAATCGCCACGCCCACTACAAAAACAGTGCTTCCCACTACATGTGTCATGAAGCTGCCACCAAATCGCCTGTACTTCATACTCCGTGTAGAACACTTTCCAGAATGTTGTAAAACTCCTCCTACGACTAAGGACTCCGCCAATGAAATTCCCTCTCCTACTGTGGTGGGAAAGCATTTTAGTTTTCCCCTAAGCAAAGCAGCTTCCTTCTATCGGCTCCCAATTGAGTTTTCTGAGCGTCTCTGCACCACTCTTGCCTTGAATGGACAAAGCTGTGACGCATCATGTAGCTCTGCTCTGAATCTTCTGTGTTTCCAAACTTGTTACCCGGAACGAAAACACAAGTAACTGATAGTAACAGGATTTCAGTGGCAGACTCCTTCTACATCTACATTGAGATGACTACTCTGAATTCATACTTAATTGAAGCATATGTTACAAGCAGAAGATTCATAAAATCACTTTTAGACTATTTTTTGATCGTTCGAGCGTAGAATAGCATGTATGAAAACTAAAGCCGAAATCGTTCCGAGCGATTTCTGATTTCCCTTATTTTAATGCGATGGTCATTTCGCCCTATGTAGGTGGGAGTCATCAAGACTTTGCCATTTCGAGGTAAAAATTGGGTTTAAGATTGAGTGAAAACATCGCACCGCAACGAGAACGCCTTGTCTCTCCCCTATTTTGCGGTGATACGAAACGAGTTGAACCTTCTCGGTGACCTCCGTCAATCTTTTTCAGTAAGGATCCCACACCGCGCAGCAATACTCCAAAAGGACGGATAAGCGTAATGTAGGCAATCTCTTTAATAGATTTGTTGCGTCTTCTAAGTGTTCTGTCAATAATATGTAGACTTTGTTTCGCCTTCTGCACAACATTTTCTGTTGATGCTTCCTATGTCAGTTGTTCGTAATTGTAATCTCTAGGTTTTTATTTGAATCGACAAATATGTGTGATACATCATCTCAGCTAAATGTTACAGCAATTTCAGTACTCATTTGGAAAACATTACACTTTTTTATTGTTCAGCGTTATTTTCCCCTTTTGCACCATGCAGCCATCTCGTCGAAATAATTTTACAAGTCGTTTTGAGCTTCTGATGACGTTGCTAGATGGTAAGTGACTGCACCGTCTACAAACAACGTAATGGACTGCTTATATTGGCTCTAAAATCGTTTATATAGATAAATAACAACGGAAGACCTGTAACATTTCCTTGGGGAACGCCAGAGATCATTTCGGTTTCACTAGGTACTTAAAACTGTGTCTTTACTGACAGAAAATCTTCTTTCAGTCAAAATCAAACTGGACTGCTACCCCACTGTATTTATGCTGTCGCTCCATCTCAAGTAACTCTGGTTTGTTACACTGGAATATATGACGGCTGTGACGGATTCGAGTGTCTAATTGTCAGAGGCGTAGTCAAACATTTCTTCTTTTTCCTGTGCACGCGAAGTAACTTTCCCAACAACTGAATGCGACCTATACGAGCAATTTCGAACTACGGCAGATACTCTTCAAGACTTTTTTTTTATTTGTGTCCTTCGGACATGGTCCACTCAGCCAGCCTCCACTATATGTTACAAATTAAAAGGCATATCCAGTCCAACATATACAGCCAACTGTCCAATTTGGCGCATAGATGCGTCGCACGATATCGCCCTTATAGTGTTTATCTGAGGATTGGTTTCAGCGAATGGCAATCTCAAGAATAGGTCGCACTAGAATCCTACATCTGTCTCCTTTACAAGTGAAACACTCTTTCCTAAAATTCTCCCAATAAACCTGAGTCGGCCATTCGCCTTTCCTACCACAGTCCACATGTACTCGTTCCACCTAATATCGCTTTGCAGATTTGCGGCCCGATATTTAAACGACGTGCCTTTGCAGGATATTACTAATTCTGAATCCGAACATTACAGGCTTGTTTTTCCTACTCACCCGCATTAATTTACGATTTTCTACATTTAGAGCTAGCTTGCATGCAACACATCAACTAGAAATTTTCTCCAAGTCATCCTGTATCCTCCTACATTCACTTAAGTTCGAAATCTTCCCGTACACCACAGCACCATCAGCAAACACCCGCAAACTGCTGTCCACCCTGCCCGCCAGATCATTTATGTATACAAAAAAATAACAGTGGTCCTATCACATTTTCCTGGAGCACTCCTTGGCGATACCCTTGTCTCTGATGAACGCTGGCCGCCGAGGACAACATACTGAATTCATTTACTTAGTAAGTGTTCGAGACACATATCTATTAACATATTCCATATGCTAGTACCTTCGTTAACAGACTACAGTGGATCACCGTGTCAAATGCTATTCGGAAATCTACAAATATGGAAACTGCCTGTTGCCCTTCTTCCATAGTTCGCAGTATGTCATGTGAGAAAAGAGCAAGCTGAGTTTAGCACGAGAAATGCTTCCTGAAGCGGTGCTGATTCGTAGACATAAGCTTTTCGGTCACCACGAATTTTGTTATATTCGAACTCGGAATATGTTTTAGAATTCCGCAGGAAACCGATGTTAAGGATATTGGTCTGTAATTTTGCGGATCCACGCTTTTACCCTTCTCATATACAGGAGTCACCTGCACTTTTTTCCTGTCACTTGGGACTTTGCGCTGGGCGAAAGATTCGCGATAAAAAAAAATCAAATGGCTCTGAGCACTATGGGACTCAACTGCTGTGGTCATAAGTCCCCTAGAACTTAGAACTACTGAAACCTAACTAACCTAAGGACAGCACACAACACCCAGCCATCACGAAGTAGAGAAAATCCCTGACCCCGCCGGGAATCGAACCCGGGAACCCGGGCGTGGGAAGCGAGAACGCTACCGCACGACCACGAGATGCGGGCTGAGATTCGCGATAAATGCAAGCAAAGTAAGGGGTCGGTACCGTAAAGTACTCTTTGTTAATAGTATTCTGTCCAGACAACTTTTAACATTGCAGTGCGTCAGCAGGAGTGAATAATTTAACGATTATAAAGAATCCGCCTCTATTGTAAATAGAAACCGGATGTTGACCTAGGTTTCGGCGCGGATAATCACGCCTTCTTCAGAACACATTAAGACTACAAACTACCTAAAGAGGCATGGTACAACATTAATACAGAACGCCCAAAAGGGCAAAAGACTCGCATAAAATGCTCAAACGTCAGTTTATCTGAGAGCCCGCGGCCCACCAAACGGTTTCTGGGGTGAGGAAGTACGCTTCTGACGTTTGAGCCAAGTACAGCTATTGACATGGTACACATGTACCGTTTATTTTACATTTTATGCGAGTCTTTTGCCCTTTTTGGCGTTCTGTGTTAATGTTGGACCATGTCTCTTTAGGAAGTTTGTAGTTTAGTGTGTTCCGAAGAAGGCGTGGTTATCCGCACCGAAACCTAGGTCAACATCCGGTTTCTATTTGCAGTCGAGGCGGATTCTTTATAATCATTATATTCTATCCAGAGTTGATGACGTACGGCAATCTGAAAAAGAGAGAGTGGGGGAGAGGGGTGTGAACGTGCGTATTATGAACCCCTTCCACGACAATTTTTTCTTCATACCTCCTCTGTGTTACCAAAGGTAACGTGACACTGATCTCCTTTGTACTAAGACTGCAGTACACGTTAGGTGCCTATTTGCTTCCACCACCCTGCGTGGAATTCATATGTCCTGATTAAAGTTAAAAAATGGTTCAGATGGCTCTAAGCACTATGGGACTTAACATCTGAGGTCAGGCCCCTAGACTTAGAACTACTTAAACCTAACTAACCTAAGGACATCACACACATCCATGGCCGAGGCACGATTCGAACCTACGGCCGTGGCAGCAGCGCGGATTCCGGACTGAAGCGCCTAGAACCGCTCAGCCACAGAGGCCAGCCTACTTAATGTTCATCAACCTACAGTCTACTACGGTTGTTGTCCCCTGCTCAGAAAACAGCACGTAGATCCTGAATCCGTTATCTTGAGGCAGTAAGAAACACTTAACGAGGAACTGATATTGAATGAATAATTAAATTTTCAATTATTTTGCTTATACCAATGTCACTCGCTTTTTTTAGCAGAACAAGAGAAACTGCACAATTAAATTCCACTTGAGTCACAAATAATTTACGTTCTTCAAAAAATAATGAAGTGCGTGTTTCCGTATTACTATCACAGTGTTCTCAACTACATGTCCAAAAAACGTACATTGCTACTAAAGTCTTAAACTGATGCCGACCGCTGCAGGCAGCATGTCTGTCCTCCAAGATTGCCAGTCCAGCTCTCACATTTACAAACTAGGCATTGCAAATTAAGTCTTAACTGGTACTGTGGGAGTCAACATGTCCGTTCTCCGAGACTGCCTAACCAGCTCTGATCTTACTTCCGAAGATCTCCTAAGTGCTTCGTCTGCCTTTTCTTTTAGCAGTTGTTTATTATTGTGCTGGTTATTAATACTTGTACAATAATGAAATGATAGCACGCTATTTAGAGATGCTTTAATATGAAATGAAAGTAAATACGTTGTTTAGTTTTCCTAATATTAATAACAGAAGTTTACCATTTTGGCTCGCGACTTCCGAAAGCAGCAGCCAATCGCGGAGAGGGATCATAATTTAGGCGGTCTTTGTCGCGATTCCCGTACCGCACAATCTCTCTGTCATCGGTACCTCACACCACATTACGTCTTCTTGCCATTGAATATGATGGCTGTAAAGCCAGAAACATTACAACTTACTAGGTATGATCAAAAAATAAGTAGAAACGTTTGTTTTTCTTAACGAATCTTTCTTTAGTCATCAACATCAACTTTTGCCCCTTCAAAGTAATCCCACTCAGATAAAATTATCTTACGCCAGCGCTTTTTCCAATCTCGGAAACACTTCTGGAACTCACTTTTCGTTATGGTGTTGTAAGGCGTCAGGCAAATCCAACACCTGCCATGAAAACCCTGACATAATAAGCAAATCCAGTAATATGTCACATAGCTCCGAATAAATCGTGACATTAAATTAACCAAAGTAATACGAGTAACGAGTGAGCAAATGGAATACCACAGACTAACACAAGAATGCCTAAATGCATGTCATACCTTCCCACCGTGAAACAGACGCAGTTCCGAGGGGAGAAACGAGAACAGAAGCCGAGAGCAGAACCGTGTTAAGCGAGAAGGCCCTACGATAAGGGACGGACACCCACGTTGCCAGCTAACCGCTAGGACCACCCCAGACGCAAGTTTTAGCGTGAGACTTTTTCGCGTCTCTGTTACGTCAGGACCACCCCCCAGCCCATTTTAAAAGCTAGAGTCCTCCAGAAGAACAGTATAGATCTTACGATAACGCTAAAAGGACCACACCAGCTCCAAGTTTTAGCGTGAGACTTTTTCGCGACTCTTTTATATTGCAAACTTTAAAAACATTGCCCCACCACGAAAAGTATAACGTTTCTCATTGGATGGACAGAATTTTTGTAGGCGGAGCTTAAGGTTAACATTGAGACCCTGATTGGTCAGATGAAAACACAGCCAGATAGTTTTTTTAAACCAACTTCGGTAAATTGTAGTAAGGAGAAGTTAGGAGAGAGTTGCTTCCGAGACGGAGAGGTGAGCAGAGCTGTGCTGCCCGCCACCCCCTGACGAACACCGACAAGGTAATGAACGCACGCGTTGCTGCATAACAGCGCATAAAGCTTCACTCAGAACTGCAGAAGTCTCATCTGTTACACCCCCTTTTTTGCGTAATACTAGTGTAGATCGTCAATTAAAGCTCATGGTGTTCACATTTGCCACTTGAAGTAAAAATCTGAAACGCGATGATTTTTCTGTTATATAGTTATTGAGAAGCCACATCAGCCACTGTACGATAAGTAATTAAAGATAACTGAGGGTCACTGTAGACCATTTTGATAGTTTTCTCTCTTGTGAAACTTAATTTAAACCTAGATTATAGATGTGATACGGCATAGGTCATCCTTCGATACATTGTAGAACTTGGAAACCCATTCAGGGAATATTCGTTCACATTTTTGTTGAACGCAGTTGGTTTTTACCATCCTGTATTAAAACATTTCCTTTTATCAATAGTGCAATTTATAAACGATGTTTTGTGAGTAGAATAAAATTTCCAATGGTAAACTTAACTGCTTTTTCGACGTTATTTTACCAGCTAACTAAAAATAGGAAAGCCTTGAACCCCTTCCACTAAATTTAGTTAGTGTTAAGATTCTTGTACAGGGAGTGCAGTGGAGCTGACGCTGAAATCATTAAGTATTTGGTTATATCATCGCTAGTCTCACTGAACTCTTCTGAATTCTACATATCATGTGTGGTCTGGCGTCTCCTTACCAGCAACAGGTCCCAGGTTCAAACTAGTCAATTCCCTAAAAAACACGCTCAGAGCGACGTTGCGCGACAGTGGTAGGGAGACACGATATAGAACAAACAGACACCACGCATAATGTTAGAGTGTTCATTTCCTTCCGCAGTTTTGATTGCAACTCGTAGATGGTCGCAAAACGACGTCTTTCATGGTTCTCTTCAGCCTTGGGAATAGAAAGAAGTCGCAGGGGACCTTGTCCAACGAATATGGTGACCGAGGTAACACCACGGTTTTGTTTTTTGCCAAAAAATTACGAACAAACATTCAAGTCCAGGCGGGAGCATTATCGTGATGCAATTTCCACGAGCGGTTTTGCCACAGCTTTGGCTGCTTTCATCGAACTGCTTTACACAAACGGCGAGTATTCCTTATTGACCTTACGACAATAAGGCAGGAAATTGTGATGCAGTATTCCATTTTAATCGAAGGAAGCAGTGAGAAGTACCTTCATATTTGACTGAACTTGTAGATTTTTTTTTTTTCGGTGATGTCTCCTTAGGCAGTTTCCAATGCGACAATTGGGCCTTAGTTTTGACATCATACCCGTATACCTATGTTTCTCATTTGTCGTTACCTTCTCTTGCAGTTCTAGATCGCTGTCCACTGCACTCAGTAATTGCTGGACGGTGTCTCCACGACGTCGTTTTTGGTCGAAATTACAACAGTTTCGAAACAAACTATTTTTCTATGCGTTTCATGCCACAAGACACCTTAAAAAATTGCTTGGCATGAGCCAAACGATTTGCCATCATCAGCAACCTCTCTGATTGTGATTCGGAGATTTTCCAGAACAATTTTCTTTACTACTTCCACACTGTCGTCAGTAATTGATGTGCTAGGGCATCCAGGAAGGACTTCGTCTTCAACGTCGTCTCGAATCTCTTTGAAACGTTTATAGCACTCGTAAACTTTTAGCTTACTCACAGCAGATTCGCCAAAAGCCACAGTCATCATTTCGAATGCAGCGCTGCATTTTATTCCGTTCTGCAAATATTCAAATGTGTGTGAGTTCTTAAGGGACCAAACTGCAGAGGTCATCGGCCTCTAGAATTACACACTACTTAAACTAACTGAAACTAACCTATGCTAAGAACAACACACACACCGCTTTAATTACTTTTGAATACATTATGGGAGTGACAGTGATCAATGTGTTACAAATATTTACTATTAAAAACAGTCTTGATCACAATTTATTTATTACTAGTAGTGATCCTCCAGCAGAAGGAGGTTCTTACTCATTGGTCTGAAGATCACCACAATAGTGGTCGAAACCGGTCACCGTAATAAATAAGTTGTGATAAAGACTGTTTTCAATAGTAAACACACACCCATGCCCGAGGGAGGACTCGAACCTCCGGCGGGATGATTCTATTTTGCAAGCAAAATTTAACACAGATTCCTTGATCCATCTTTTTGGAAAATAAAAATTTGCCGAGCACCCGAAAACACGTATAGCCTTTTCGACTGTCGACATTAAAATAAATATACAAAACAGTTGAAAATGCAAACATGCAAAAGGAGCATGTGTACCAACAAGGAATAAAAACTGAATATCAGATGTATAAAGCGTGCGAAATTAAAAAATTCCCGTCGCTTTTTGATGTTGTTGTTGTTGTTGTGGTCTTCAGTCCTGAGACTGGTTTGATGCAGCTCTCCATGCTACTCTATCCTGTGCAAGCTTCTTCATCTTCCAGTACCTACTGCAGCCTACATCCTTCTTAATCTGCTTAGTGTATTCATCTCTTGGTCTCCCTCTACGATTTTTACCCTCCACGCTGCCCTCCAGTACTAAATTGGTGATCCCTTGATGCCTCAGAACATGTCCTACCAACCGATCCCTTCTTCTAGTCAAGTTGTGCCACAAATTCCTCTTCTCGCCAATTCTATTCAATACCTACTCATCAGTTATGTGATCTACCCATCTAATCTTCAGCATTCTTCTGTAGCACCACATTTCAAAAGCTTCTATTCTCTTCTTGTCTAAACTATTTATCGTCCATGTTTCACTTCCATACATGGCTACACTCCACACAAACACTTTGAGAAACGACTTTCTGACACTTATTTCAATAGTCGATGTTAACAAATTTCTCTTCTTCAGAAACGCTTTCCTTGCCGTTGCGAGTCTACATTTTATATCCTCTCTACTTCGACCATCATCAGTTATTTTACTCCCCAAATAGAAAAACTCATTTACTACTTTAAGCGTCTAATTCCCGCACCATCACCCGATTTAATTCGACTACATTCCATTATTCTCGTTTTGCTTTTGTTGATGATAATCTTATATCCTCCTTTCAAGACTTTGTCCATTCCGTTCAGCTGCTCTTCAAGGTCCTTTGCTGTCTCTGACAGAATTACAAAGTCATCGGCGAACCTCAAAGTTTTTATTTCTTCTCCATGTATTTCAATTCCAACTCCGAATTTTTCTTTTGTTTCCTGTAGTGCTTGCTCAATATAACTGTTGAATAACATCGGGGAGCCTGGGAAATTAAAGATATTCCCGTCACTTTTTGATGACTCATCGTATTTGTTTTCAACTGTTCAAATGGTTCAAATGGCTCTGAGCACTATGGGACTCAACTGCTGAGGTCATTAGTCCCCTAGAACTTAGAACTAGTTAAACCTAACTAACCTAAGGACATCACAAACATCCATGCCCGAGGCAGGATTCGAACCTGCGACCGTAGCGGTCTTGCGGTTCCAGACTGCAGCGCCTTTAACCGCACGGCTACTTCGGCCGGCTTTCAACTGTTCCAGTTGTTTCTCTGCGCCAGGGATGCTTATCACAATGTCGTGCGATGATCAAAGGACGGTATGTTTGTGTGATTGTCCTGCGTGAGTGATTTCTTAGGCGCGAAATTTAAAACACACCAGGTTAGATGGAACCCTAAGACCTGCTTAGCGATTTTACATAGGACCAGACCGTAACACATGTCAGTAATATAGGACCGTCCGTAGACGGGACGCGTCGGCCGCAGGGGTGGCGACGGCGCAGCGGCGTGCGCTGGGAGGGTTCTGGCGACGCCGGGTTGGCGGGGAGAGGAGGTGGAGGGGGGAGGAGGCGCCGGAGGCGGTGGTGGGGGCAGCTCGGCGGCGCCGCGGGTAGTCGGGACGCGCGCGCCGTGCCGGCGACACCTGCGACTGCACCTGCCCCGTCTGACAGTGGCCGCTGACCGCTGCCCTCGCCGACTCTGCCTCCGCCTCCACCTGCAGCTGCTCGCCGCCTCCCACTGCGTCTTGCTGCCCCCGCCGACATGCGACACCGCTGCCGCCCCCGACAGCCGGCCACGGCCCGGACGCAGGTGCCGCCAGCTCGCCAACTTGTGGAATGTAGCCGCCGCCCGGACTGCAACACGTTCGCCTCGCATGCTCGCCGAACTCGATAAAGGTACAGCCAGTTTCACACGCCCTTCAGTACTTGTGTATTTCACGTGTCATGCAAGCGCCGTGCCCCAGCACAACCCACCGTCTGTCTCGTAATTAGGCTGCGAAAACTATACACCACCATTGTAACGCACGGGGAGGATATACAGTTTTGAAACACACGTTGCCAATGCCAGTATGTGCTATTTTAGACTTTTCCGACAAAGTAAATATCGATAAAGCTCTCTGCTTTTAGGCTTAATGGCGTCGTTGGAACTTTCTAACAGCCCAACTGAGAATCTGCTATTTATCTTCAACAGCGCCCTGATGACCTCAACAGGACGACTGGAAGATAATACGCAGTTACTCTGAGGAAAAATTGAGAGTTTTCGGCGACACCAAACAAAGTAACGATAGGGGGCCTCAGCTATACTAATATTATTATATCTATGAAATAAAGGCTTTCCTTGCCGTGGAGAAGAGTGACTAACGCATTATGTTAACTTCTGTATTAGGCGCAATCATATAACAGTCGCCATCGTTTACAGTTATACATTAGCCATATTTGTGAACTATATACCACTGGCGGAATTCGGTAAACAACGCGTTCACGACATGGGTTACCATGTTGACGAATGTATGTACGTAACCGTTTACGATTTTTATCACGTTAAGCGACTGTCTGTAAAATAAAAAGAAGCGTATATTCATTCAGTTATAAATAAAGCGCCGTTTTCCTGCTGCATTCTTGTTTACAAACGGATATTTATTTAGTTTCTGCGGAAAAACATTACTTCACGAAACATATCATTTAGTCGCTCTCTAACATAATAGCATTCAGCAGTGTATAGATTGTGACTGCACGTTTCAACGCTGACATTTTATACATCGCATAATTACACGAAAAAGAGTTCTCAAAACATTCTTACTGTATTTCACGTTTTCATTAATGTCATGCCCCAATGAAATTTGTACATTTCTGTCTCCATTCGCGAGAAAATTATTCAATTTGAAAAGCCGTTTCTGTGAATGGAAACAAGTGGCACCCTTATAATACGCTTATTTTTATTTTGAAAGCAACCGCACAATTTAATAAGAATTGTAAACGGCTTTTACCATCTACAGATTCTTTATGTCATAAGCAGCATTTGGTAAACAAAACGTTCATGGCATGCGTCGCCATATTGAAGATGTAAGTGCGTAAACGGGTATGACTGTTACAATATGACGATAAAATGAAACTGTGAATATTGCGATATCTGTCATTCATAAACAAAAGTCTTTTTTATTCCTGGAATGTTGTTTATAAATGAATAATAACATCATTTCAGCAGGAAAAGCCGTCTCCATCGCAGTTATTAATATCTGTATTGCTTCAAAATTATTTATCTGCCATCGAACATTATATACTGCAACATATAGTTTCCGGCTGTACGGTACAGTTTAAATTAATATTCTGTACACCGCTTCTGTAGAAGATCGGATATTTTCAGACAATTGCTGCTCTGTTTCAAGAGTTCATAAACTCAATACCCCAATGAAAATTATACATTTCTACATCCATCTACGAGAAGACACTTCAATTTTATGTGCTGTTTTGCTGAAAATTGTTAAGACTTTTTCCGAAAGTTGTAAACGTTAAGGAGGTTTGTGCGGGTTTGTATTAAACAGTCATGCTCAAACTACGCACTATTTCGGCGAGTATCTTGTACCGCATCTTCAGCAGACCATGATGGGTGCTGAAGTTGAAGATCAGTTGTTCGTAAACACGTATTTGTATATGTTCTGCGGATAAAGCCATCTTCAACAAATTATTATATTTACTGTTGTAATTTTATTTAACCACACTCTGTGGCAACGTAACCGTAGCGAACAACGAATGGCTTCTGACTGTACATTTCAACTTTGTGCTTTTTAACACAACTTATTTCCTCGACTGTGCGTTCTCGAACAATTCTTACTGCTTTTCAGTGTTTGTAAATGCTATACCCAATTGAAATTTGCATATTTTTGCCTCCAGCCACGAGAAGACTACTGCTTGCCGGAAACTGTTAGAATATTTTCCTGACAAAATATTAGCGAGGCTGTATGGATTGGTATCACATTATAGTCTCGCTGAGACATGTGTTTCGGTGAAGCACTTGCTAAGACATCTTCAGATGACGAAGCTGAGTATTGAAGTTCAATATTCGTAGTTCCGTCGAAACGTCAAAAACACTCGAGAACTTACCTTTATTTAAAGTGTGGTCAGACTGCGTTTATCAGTTTCATGCTTTCGTAAGAGATAACCTAGACGCGTACCCTTCCTTTACCTCTTTCTCGTGTACATTAAGTATTACACCCCGCCATAACGCATCATCTATGTTTCCACGATCAGCCTGTGAAATCTATAAACTCCTCTCATAATGCTCAAGAATTCTGTCAGATTTGAAACAACATTTCGCTAGCGGCAGCGTAGTGATATTTTTCTAATCTTTCCACACACAGTAAATACTGATGAAGCTCTTGAACATTAAATCCAATACCGCCTCCGAAACTTTCCATTAATCGCCTTGAAGCAAGGCTATAAGCCTCAACAATCTCGCAGACTACAGAACATTAAAAGCTAATCATTCTTTCTTCAGCCAATTATGAAAGTAAAATTTTTCGGCGTCACAGTACGAAGAAATGCCGGAGGTTCTCAGCAAGAACATTATTTACTCGCACGCTGTTATGTAGCCGCATCTAACATAACAACTGCCAACTCTTGTATTTATTTATTCAATTCACCGTCCATCTGGGAGGGGTGAGTCCATTGTGGATCACTGGGTTCTTTTCCCCCAAAATCGTAGTGAAACTGAATTGCAACAATCGACTTCCCGACTGATTAAGACGGCAAAGTAACTGACAGTAGCATATAGCTTCTGACTGTAAAACCCTTCATTGAGGCTTTATACACAGATAGTTTACTGAAACGAATAGGGTAAAAACAATTCATGTTCGTGTTTGGAACATAAGGCCGCAGCTAACTGTACAGTATTTTAAATGCCTGTAGTCAATTACTTAAATTCAAGAGTTTCTGACTCCATCCAAAACAGACTGTTCAATTCTGAAATACTACTGCTATGTCAACTTCTAGCGTTTTATGTTAGTGTTCGTGTTTTAGTTTTGTATTATCACTTAGCCTCATTTGCGATTTTTTAAATTTATTTGCTTGTATTCCATCTGGGCAGGGCCAGCTGTTGTAGAACTCTTGGTTCATTTTAGCCAAGATTCTAGGAAAATTAGGTGTTCTGCAAATAGATTTCCCGAGTGATGAAAACAGTTTAGTAACTGACGGCGGTATATAGCTGTAGGATGTAAAATTCATCTCTGAGGTTTCCATACACTGTTATTTTACTGAAATGGGTGTTCTCAAGCACTTCTTCCTCCATTTTACATTTTCGTCTTCAAGCAGACTATACCATATTGTTGTTCTCCGATAATTAGCCACCAACATTTACACTTCTCATGTTACCATTCAAGAGAAGACTAACTTTGGAGTGCTGTTTCGTTGACAACTGTGGTGGGTTCTTAGCCGTTTCCGTGGCGTTTTAAGTATCAATGATGCTGTGCGGCTTCATGTCATATAGTCGCGCCATAACTACGCAACGTTTCTTCGGAGCACTTAACTCTCATCTTCAGCAGACCCTGTTGGGTGCTGAAATTAAGGCTTTTCGCCTAATCGTGTCGCTGAAAATGGCTGAATGGTTATTACCTTCAGTCGATGCACAGTCTCTGGACGCCATCCCGTCGACAGTTCATCCTTCGGTCAACGGTGGAAATTATGGTCAATTACTCCTGCGAAATATTAAGATTTTTTAACGGAAACACGAGAAAGTAACACCGTAACACCTCAGTAATAATAATGCTATTATTTTTCTTCGCTTATACACAAAACGGATTTTTTTTCTGCAATATTGTCCATAAACGAAGTTTTACATATTTGCTACTTCCACAAATGTCTCATTACTTTTATAGATATAATCCTATTTAGATACCCTCTAACAGAATAATAGCAAGCGAGTATTGACTTACAGATGAGAAACTGACAGCAACAGATAGGTTCTGGCAAACATTTCAGCTCTGAAATTTTCCTTGCCGTAGCAAATGGCACACCGTTTTCCTTTAAGGAATCGTCGAAATTCATACGTTTCTCTCTAAATGTACGGGGAGACTCTAGAAACTGGAATTCGGCATTGTATGTATCTAACAGCCGCCTACTGGGCCTTTTAAAATCTAAATGTTACTGGCGCTACCCGGATTTTTGTCATATATTCGGCCGAAGTAATGCAATGCTTGCTACCTTCGAGAGGCGATATTAAATGAGGAAGTTGAGGCCCAGTTGTTCCATCTAAACACTGCGTGATTTCAGTGGGATCGTCTGGCGTATAACTTCCGAGACCTTAATTTTAACGACAATGCTGACAAAGCATGCTTATCAGTTTCATGCTCTTATAATCATCGAGCCCTAATGAGATTTGTACACGTCCGCTGTGATGTACTAGGACACTATTCAGTTTTCAAATAACACTGTCGATGACACTGTTGTGCTGTTTCGAGGTATTATCGACATGGAAAATACTCAGACGGCTGTGAACGTGGCAAACAGATATTCATCAACTGTATTCGCAGTTGCGAATGCGAACGACGATGAGCTATATAAGGAATGACGACAATGAAAATTTCTGCCAGACCAGGACTCGAACCCAGATTTCTCGCTTTACGCAAGCAGTCACCTTAACCGCCTTAGCTATTCGTGTACGACTCACTGCCCAACCCAAACCTTCATAAATCATCGTTCCTGTGTCACAAGCTGTTCTCGTACACACACCATGTAATTCCCGTATAGGGGAGGACACTTTAATTACAAGTCGCTTGCTTGGTATCGGCGGATAAATAGGTTATTGCAGTGCATCGGTCTTCTTAACAACACAGGCACTGTAGTATGGAAGAGATATTCGGTCGAAATACTGTAGAATCTCCCGACGAAGTAAACGCCACTGAATGTGTGAAATGTTTCTTAGTATGCACTGGCACAAAAACTTCGTACCTCTTCGATCGCAATATTGTCATATTTCAGAGGTACCGCTAGAATTAGCGCCTGAGAGCACCGACAATACTGGTAATTTTTTGCGGGCATACTCGTCAGTTCTGAGTTTATAAGAGCTGTTACTCATCCTAAGAGATACCTGCTGAAATTTATATATTTCTCTCACTGTGCACGAGTAGACTGCTTTGACTTCTGAATCCTTTACGAAATGTTTGTGTTGTTTGTAACTTTCAAGGCAAAATGTGCAAAGTTGAGGAGGTGGTGTTATATTCGATGGTTTTGTGGAATCTGCACCTTTATTCATGTATTACGTTCTAGTCATATTCAAGCAATACCATAGATGACCAGCGGGGACGCCATACAAATATTACGGAGTTTCAGCGACGCCATATAAATTAATGACCCATAGCTCAGTAATAAGATACTCCTGTCATAGCGTAAGTGCCAATCTCATCACGTGTTCGATAAGCGGTTTTCCCAGCCACAAGCTGTAATCAGTCAGTGAATTTTGTATACTCTGTAAATATGTTCAGTACGACTACACGATTTGTGAAGTAATGTACTACCAACGTTAAGTGTCATGCAGTCCAATGTTTTCCTGCCGTAGTAAAGGATAATTATTTCTTTCACGATTTAAAGAAATAATTTGGAGTGTTCTTGGCTCTGAGCACTATGGGACTCAACTTCTGAGGTCATTAGTCCCCTAGAACTTAGAACCAGTTAAACCTAACTAACCTAAGGGCATCACACACATCCATGCCCGAGGCAGGATTCGAACCTGCGATCGTAGCGGTCTCGCGGTTCCAGACTGCAGCGCCTAGATCCGCACGGCCACTTCGGCCGGCTGGAGTGTTCTGCAACTTTAGAAATGTGGAATAATGAAGTGTTAGCTCCGGTTACACAAAATACATAATGGCATTCAATTTTGGTTGACCGTGTACCATAGAACCCACTTGCAGTGGATAAACGTCAGAGATATGGAACAAGTGAAGATGTACATTAACAAAACAAGATAATTCTTAAAATCGGTTAACAATAAACTATCACTATACTGCTTATTATTGTTTTTCGTTGTGTCGGCTATATATAATCTAAGAAGCTAGCGGCGAAACCACTAGTCTCAACAACAAAAATCTGCCGCTTCCTCATCCATATTGTATAGTACCGATTATCACATTCTGGCTGCTCCATATTTACAAGAATACACTGGTATTTTTGAAAGGAAATAGTAAACCTCGTATATAGCAACGGAAGTATATTTCCAATTCACTATAACTTAAGCAATGGACATTCTCACCTGCCATGTAGCGAACAGTAATTTTCAGTACATGAATCTAGATACTCAGACAATTTGTGCAAGGAGGTATGAATTTAATTTTCTTTTGAGCTGCATCGGAATTTGTTTCTTGCTGTGTGTTAGATGGCAGATAGTTGAATAGTTTTCTGCAGGTAAAGTCTACTTGAAAATTATGTTTGTGTCTTGTGTTGTGGTTGTGGAATTCACAGTTCAGCGAGAACAAGGCGTACTTGAACTGAAAAGTGAGTATAAGATTTGCAAAATCCTGAAAAAGAGACCTCAGTACACAAACTTCTTACATCTCCCTTCTATCGAATATGTATACTATTCACGTTAGGTACATTACTGGAAATGATAATTCGAAGAGGAACCAGGAACTGAAAATCTCTTGTCTGCGGGTCAACACAATGAGAGATACTTCCAACGTATAGCATGCAGAACTGAACTTCTTGATAATGCGTCTATGTGGTTTTCGTCTAGGTACCCAGCTACAAACCAAGTGCAAAATCAGTTATGATTATTACTACATAATCAGTTCATGTGTGGCATTGCGAAATGGCTTTCTAGTACGCAAATTTGGATGTGTCCCAAAAAACATAGACTTTGGAGGCACAACATGCAGCAAATTGTCGATTTATCACATTTTGATATACTTTGAGAAATAAGTTCTTTTGTTTTTTTCTTTCTGGAACAATTTATTTTTAGCCCGTGTTTATCATCAAGAGAAACCCAAAATTATTCTCATATAATGAGTCATGGTGGTATGTTAACTTTATTACTACTGTGAAATAAGCACAGTAGTTTGTAAAACTGAATTATAAATTATATTCGTACATAAATTTTATGAGCAGGTGAACGCTGTTTGAAATGTATATCCTTTCAACAGATTGATTGGCAGCACACTCGTATAATATAGAGTTTATGCAACATTGCCTGGTAGAGGCTTTGGCTTACGGCCACATAAATTAGCACTACAGTCTTACGCATTCATTATATTGTATCCGTAGAATGTGATAGTGAAACTCGGTGGTGACAATCTGCTCCGTGCCGTAACGGTCTTGGTTTTGCTGGAGGGTGAGAGGTTTTGAGTTGACGAAGCTAACGATGGATTGTACGAAATCTAGGCTACGGTAACTGACTGAACCGTAGCGGATTCTAATGTTTACAATGCACTTTCCTACGTCCAACATACTTTTCGTTATAAAAACTAAAACTGGCACTAGATTTCAGAAAGCGTATGTTAAGTAACAGACAAATTTACGACGAATATTTTGGTGCTTATAAGGTACGTGTACGGTATTTAAATTACGTTAAATACAGGAGTGTACCACTACGTAACTTTTACCCACTGTGTCTCGGTATTAATAAACACTTATAGTGCCTCTTACTAGGAACTGTAATTAGTGGCAAATGTAATTGCAGGTAAATAAAATTACTAGTAACTATAATTACTGCTAACTATAATCAGAAATCGTAGTACTTGCCTCTAAAAAGTAACCTTTCATTCTTTGACAGATTTCGATTTGCATCCGTGGCAACTACAATTCTGAATCACTATTATTACTAAACAAGTATGTGACAACAAGGCAAATATGTGTGATATTAAAGTTTCGGCCTTACCGTAAAATTTGAACAACAGCGTCATACGAATGTCACGTGACTATATCGGTGTGATGTTGGCGAGATGCACAGTATGCTATGCTCACTCCAAAGGTATTGCTGCCGTGCGGTTCTTTGACCATAGGTAGTCTAAGCTGAGGTTGCGACATTCAGGTGCCACTCGACGATGGCTTAAGAATCCAAATGAGGTTAGTAATCAAATAAATTCATAATACTCGCAGAACATCACGGAAGTGTTTCCTTTTTAATATCATCATCATATTCTGTCTAGATCCGAGGAAGAATTCAGTTAATGTCATATAAATACATGTATCCGTTTTTTATTAGTTTCGGAGTTACGAGTGTTAGAATGTAACACCCAAACAAATACACACAGAAGGTGCTAAGCAAAGGCAAATGATTAAGTTCAAAGGCGATTTTCATAAATTCCTCCTCTGATATCAATGCACTACCGAATTTTCCTGACAACACTACGAGTAGCTCTTCTGAAGGCAACACTATTCAGAATTCGAACGAACAATTCGTCATTCGTGTTTACTTTTTCTTTGTAGAGTTCAAGTTTTAGTCATCCCCACAAGCAAGAATCTAAGCGGGTAAGGTCGGAGGACCTTGGTGGGCCAGAAGAGTAAGCATTTATGCTGATCCATTTTGCGGAAAATTTAGTTTTAGATAGTGTGTCACCTGATGACTAGGAAGTCAAGATGACGGAGTCCTGTAAGACAATGCGGTAACACTACATGGTCTAATCAACTGATTTACAAAATAGCGTTCTTGAATTTATGTAAACCCAAGCACAGCTTTACAACGTTAGCTTCAAAATAAAAATGGAAATAAATAAAATAAATAGTAGCAACTGGTGTATCAGCCAGATAAAAGTCCGATACATGAAAACTGATCTCTGTAACCACCTATATCTCTGCAACCAATATAAGCGGGACACAAGTTATATGGAATATTTTATTCGAATTGGTATGTACTGCCACCTCCTGAAATATTTACTATTCCTCCGTCAAATATCCTTTATACAGGGTGTTAAAAAAAGTATTCCATACTTTTAGATGTGATAATATGGACCAGTACGAGACAAAATATCCAGCAAACATGGGCTCTAAAATGCATGTTTTAAGAGCTATGAACACATGTCTTCTTCGCTACTGTGATACATATCTCTCCCCGTACAAGCTTTTTGCTGTTACAAACGACCTACAGAAAGTAGTAAACAAATGACACATTTCCTAATGGTACAAATGGCTCTGAGCACTATGTTACTTAATATCTATGGTCATCAGTCCCCTAGAACTTAGAACTACTTAAACCTAACTAACCTAAGGACATCACACAACACCCCGTCATCACGAGGCAGAGAAAATCGCTGACCCCGCCGGGAATCGAACCCGGGAACCCGGGCGTGGGAAGCGAGACACATTTGCCTGTTATTGTTCATGAACACTGCACCCACTAAACACCAGTTAGTGTCGTTACTTTCTGTGTAAGTGTAGCACTACGTTAGTTCTAATGGAAACAGTTCGTGTTTTTGATAAGTTTGGGAAATCCTTTTGCATTGTAATTTTATCTTTGCACTTACCAGCGCGGTGTGGCCGTGCGGTTCTAGGCGCTTCAGCCCGGAACCGCGTGACCGCTACGGTCGCAGGTTCCAATCCTGCCTCGGGCATGGATGTGTGTGATGTTAGTTAGGTTTAAGTAGTTCTAGGGGACTGATGACCACAGATGTTAAGTCCCATAGTGCTCAGAGCCATTTTTGAACTTACCAGCGTAAATTAAATTAAAATTTAAATGGCTCTAAGCACTATTGGCCTTAACATTTGAGGTCATCAGTCCCCTAGACTTAGAAACTACTTGAACCTAACTAACCTAAGGACATCACACACATCCATGCCCGAGACAGGATTCGAACTTGCGACCGCAGCAGCAGCGCGGTTCCGGACTGAAGCGCCTAGAACCGCTCGGCCACAGCGGCCGGCTACCAGCGTAAAGGCGACCTATTATTCTACATGGCAAATGGTGGATATGGTCTTCTGTTATGATCTGGAAAATGGAAACAACTACCGATACCGTGTCCTCTATGCTGAAAAATATCCAATACGCAAGGCACCAGTTGCACAGTAACTCATCCGTCTCTTCTAGCAAACCATCAAAATACTAACTGGTTCGATTGGAAGTAATGTATGCAATGAACATACCCAGAACCGTGAACGCGATTTACCGCAACAACGTAACAGGTGCTTATTGCGTGCTTTTTCCATTAACAAGAACGTTAGAATATATAATTCATAAGAAGTGAGCATAGCCTACAGTGCACGTTCTCAACATCAAACCAGGCTAGTCACGTGATTTTGGGATGACGCTGTTTGTCTACAATTTGCGGTAATATCGAAACTCGAATATTACACTATTCGCTTTGTTTCATAGCCATTTCTGCACGTTTGAGTTTTAGTAACAACTATGATGCAGTATTGTCGTTGCTACGGATGTAAAGAAAAGTCTGTGGAAGGACGACAAATATATAACTGTAAATGTCACATTGATATGAGCCACTTAATATGTTGAAAAATATCAACGAGGTAATACAAGTGCTGCATAAATTTTCAAGTGTGCCTATCAGTGTATACACATCAGTACTATGTTCTATCCAGATAAAAATTTATACATGACAATCTGACTAATTTTCTCCAATTTATGCACGTTCTCAAAACCTTGTGACTATCTGACTGCTTCTGCATGAAGAAGTTTCCTTATAATGTCATTGCAGAACAGATCAGACAATATGAATCTGGCAGTAGAAAAAGTAAAAAAATATATATATATATATTGTACGCTGACGTTTGTTTTATTACTCCAAAATTCGAGCGTTTATGTGCATAGTGTGAGGTTTTACTTTCCTGATGAGATGACGAAAAAGATTTTACGTTTTACCGGGTTTCTGATCTTCACGGTACACTCTTGAAATGGTCGTACAGGGAAATCCCAACTTCATCGCTTCCTCGGAGATGCCGTGTCGCGTCGATCGTGCGGCGACTATAACACCCCGTTCAAACTCACTCAGACCTTGATAATCTGCCATTGTAGGAGCTTAACGGAGCTAGCCACTGCGCCGGACACTTGTTGTCTTATTTATGCGTTGCCGACCGCAGCGCCGTATAAATGTAAACGTCGTGTGACTAGGGCCTCCCGTCGGGTAGACCGTTCGACGGCTGCAAGTCTTTCGATTTGACGCCACTTCGGCGACTTGCGCGTCGCTGGGTATGAAATGATGATGATTAGGGCAACACAGAACCCATTCCCTGAGCGGAGAAAATCTCCGACCCAGCCGGGAATCGAACCCGGGCCCTTAGGATTGGCATTCTGTCGCGCTGATCACTTTTTTTTTTTAATCTCATTTCGTTCGCTTTTGTTCGTTGCATCTGCTCGGGGCGGACGTCGTAAGACATCCGTTTAAGTTCGTTGTTGATCGATTAGCTCAGTTTTTTTTTATTACAGAGGGCTGCGAACCCTCTGACCGAACACGCTGAGCTACCGTGCCGGCTATCACTCAGCTACCGGGAACGGACAGGGCCGTATTCTGCCTCTTTACATATCTCTGTATTTGAATACCCATTCCAATACCAGTTTCTTTGGCGTACTTACACCAGTCGTCCTCAGAAAGCGTTTTAGCTGTTCCTTAAAGCGCTTAAGAAGGGCTCCATGAGGTCTATTGTCAGAACAGAGTCTACCATGATGAATTTGAAGGGGAAATCTGGTATCACTCATGTGGTGAACAGGTCATAACCATCTCAGTTGATGCGCGGTAATGGTTTCCTCATTGCTGACTTGATAAGCTTTCTCGAGAAGCGTGGTATTGATCACATCGTCCCCCAACTTAATATTCAAGATATATCTAATTTCTTGTTGGTGGAAGCACTCGAGTTCATCATGGCGATAAAAGTTAAATGTTTTACAAGCATACAGGAGCCTGGAGCTATGGCAGCTCTGTACACCATGAGTTTGTCAGGCTGCTTTGAGTTTTTAATCGTGAAGTTTCACCGGCAGTATCGGGAGCAACGCTCCAGGCCTTCCGCTGTATCGCTGATATTCTTAAGGCTTTGTTGTATGTTTAAATTAACTGGTGGGACAAGTTATTCCGCTGGCAGCGACCTCAGTTGGCCGTGACCGGCCGTCGGCCCTGAGGGATGTTCGCGCTGCCTTCGGCGCCTCCTTTAAGGATTTTGTGTCGTTGGCAGCGGCCATCCGGACGCGACCAACTGCCGGCGACGTCTGGGCGCGGGGTCGATACGGGGTAATTGCAGCCGAACTGGCTTGTTAGCTGAAATACGATCTGCCTCTTAGGGCGAAAACTCGTGCCGAGTCACTGTGGCGTTTTTCGAGCCTCGTGTGCGTTTCGCAGCGTCCGGAAAGTTTCCCCATGAAAAGTGCGCTGGTTGGATTGCTCCTTAGCTCGCTAACTTCATGACTTGTGACAGTTACTGTCTCTTTCTCGTTAGCGACGTTGTACGCGAAACACAATGAGCAGCTGCCTTCTTCGTCTAAAGCAAGTGTTGTACTTTTAGTTTCGTGCCACACACCCGTTGTCTCAAACCTAACGTACCAACTTATTTTCTCAAAAAAGTGAGTCTGAGTCCGTTTTTTATTTTTATTTATTTTTATTTGTTTGATAAATTTCTTTCCTCCACAAACTCCTTTGTGATGGATTCGAAAGAGAATCTCGCATTTCCACAGCCTTAATGTAAATTGAATGTAACTAGATGAATCTTGCAACTTTAAATGACAAGATAGTACGTTTTGGCGTATTTTGCATCCACTCTCTCTCTCTTTCTCTCTCTCGCACACACTCTCACTCTCTCTTTATTTCTTTCTTACTTATTTGATACGGTCTGCCCTACATTCCTGTTTTGCACCAACCTCTAAGTATACGGTTAACACTTGCTTGCACCCTACTACCTCAAGTATTTGTTGGATGCATTCTAGTCTCTGTCTTTCCCTACAGTTTTTGCCTTCTAAAGCTCGCGCTAGTACCATGGAAGTTATTCGCTGATGTCTTAACACGTGTCCTATCATCCTGTCGTTTCTTGTCAGTGTTTTCCAGATGATGGCTCTTCGCCGATTCTGCAGAGAGCGTCCTCATTCCTTACTTTATCAGTCCACGTAATTTTTAACATTCCTCTGAACCACCACATCTCAAACCGTTCGGTTCTCTTCTTTTTCGATTTTCCCGCAGTCCACAATGAAACAAGCAAAAAAGGTTCCTGGCGCTGGCGAGTTGAACAACGTTCAGATAATAAAAAGAAGAATTATAAGATTGCAAATGTACTGAAAAGTACCTTTTTAAAGTATTCGCGAGGAAAAAATAACTCTTTCTTGCATTCCTATTTTTTTAAAATATTTTCCCAGTACAAACAGTTAAAATTTATTCTTCTTTAACTAGAAATAATCTCTCTGGAAACGATAACAAATTTTTTTCGCTTCTTTATGCCTCACTCCGTTTTCTTTGTTGGCCAGGCGTATTTAGCATAAAATTAAGGGAGATGGATCCCATTTGCTCACTTACATTAATTTCTATTCTATGACGTTCACTATTCACTTAAAATAAGTTTTTACATTTTCTGTGCCACAGTGGACGTTTTTGAAGGCGTTATCATTTTTCGCTTTGGCTACATTTATTGACAAACACGCGCGATTTCTCTTAAGCGAGTAAGACAGTTTTAAGTAGACAGGGTAAGATAAAGCAGAAGTTGATACCACAAATACGGTATTTGATGAACTTTTTTTGTCCATCTGAAACTGGGTTAAAGCAGAAATTGACCAAACGTGGAAAAACAAGCGCACGTTTGCCAACAAATACAGTCAAGAAGGAAAAAGGAATATTTTTAGTTTAATTCAAAGACTGGCAAGAGAAGCATCATTTTCGAGAGAAAGGGCTGGTATGTTTTGCATCCCGACATTTCTTGATTTTCCTTTTGTCTCCACTAGTTTTCATAAACTTTTTTCCAGTCACTTGCGCTTTGTGCCTAGTAACATCAGACATATTTTTCGTGTTATGAGTTTTCTTACTAGAGCTTGTCTATTTTGTGACTCTCGATGTATTTTTGGTGGAATATGGTAAAACATGCGTGTAAAATGCAGCGTCGTACGCAGATGAATGTTATTAATCATGATGCTAAAAATGGAAAAAATGCCGGATGATATTTAGGCAAGTCTGTAAACAGATATTCGTTACTAATCGGATTTTATCTACATTTTTATATCAAAAATTACTTTTACTGAACAGTTTTAACGTTTTACCCTTGCAAGACGCCTATCTCAACCTTTATTATGAAACAAAATTTCCTTTTTCTCATTGCTGCTTCCCAGTCGAGCAAATAACAATTTAACTGACAGGTTTGTGACGGTTGTTTCTGGATTTCGTGAGACCTAAATCCTTGGGATGACCATATCCTGTGTACTGATATTTAGTTCTGATAGGAACATTCCGTCGCAAGCTTACATTAAGCTGAAGAGCGCTTGGCTCTTAGCCGTGGCACACAGAGACTAAAACACGAGGCCTGTGGACGGAGACCGCCATGTGTTCGGGGACGGCTTCGCTGGCACTCTGTGAATGAGTGAAAAACGCAGGCACGCCAGTCGGCGCATCACTTCCCTCAGAGAAAGCCATTAGCTAAATTACACTCGCGATGAGAACAGATCGTCCATTCGATGAAGAAGATCCCTCTTTCTGTGCAGCAAAACCATTAGCTGAAAGCAGTTCATTGCCTCTGTTTTCTTGACCTGAAGTGTAACGCGACGGAATGAAAATTATACCATGGTTTTTTTTTTCAGCAAAGATCACTGTTTTTAGAATCAGACGGTGGCACTACGGAAGAAACATGAGTGTTGCGAATATGACCACCTACACTCTTGGCCGAAATTCTTGTCCCTTACCCGGTACGATATACAAGGCTGAGTCAACTGAAAACCGTATTTTTTGACAACATTATTTCTATTTTGTCAAAGAACGACATCATTGGAGAACCATGGCTATTGTGCTATAAAAGTTTTTTACCGTGAACAGCAGCAACCAGTCACAATTTAGTTTTGGTTTACTTTATTAAAAAGGCACCTTACTGGTTTCCATTGTGTACATTCATCTTCAGACGGCGCACATTGTCTGACGGAAAAAAAATTAAAGCATTTGGATCCGATGACGGCATATGCCACTTGGCGGATAGAAGATGTACTGATAGTTGTTCCAACGACGTCCGAAAAGAGATAACGTGCTGGTTTAGCTACCAGAGCGCCATCTGTGTCTACCCTTTAATAGGGGATGCTTACAGCCAAGTGACTGCATGTGGTGCAAACGTGTGAAGCAGACACCCCACCGTGGCACGGAGACGCACTCGTGCTTCCTACAGCTAAACGAAAGAGTATGAAAGGGGCCAAATTGTGCCCTTCGGAGTGGCAGGACGGTCCTTACGAAGAATTGCCATACAAGTTGAACGCGCTGCGTCAGTTCTGCAACGATGCTAGTCTCAGTGGTCACTTGGACATTCTGACAGCCGTAGACGAGATTATGGACGGTAACATCTACATCTACATCCATACACCGCAAGCTACCTTAAGCTGTGTGGCGGAGGGTACTTTGAGTACCTCTATCGGTTCTCCCTTCTATTCCAGTCTCGTATTGTTCGTGGAAAGAAGGATTGTCGGCATGCCTCTGTGTGGGCTCTAATCCCTCTGATTTTATCCTCATGGTCTCTTCGCGAGAGACACGTGGTATGGAGCAATATAATGCTTGACTCCTCGGTGAAGGTATGTTCTCGAAACTTTAACAAAAGCCCGTACCGAGCTACAGAGCGTCTCTCTTGAAGAGTCTTCCACTGGAGTTTATCATCTCCGTAAAGCTTTCGCGATTACTAAATGATCCTGTAACGAACCGCGCTGCTCTCCGTTGGATCTTCTCTATCTCTTCTATCAACCCTGTCTTGTACGGATCCCACACTGGTGAGCAGTATTCAAGCAGTGGGCGAACAAGTGTACTGTAACCTACATCCTTTGTTTTCGAATTGCATTTCCTTAGGATTCTTCCAATGAATCTCAGTCTGGCATCTGCTTTACCAGCGATCAATTTTATATGGTCATTCGATTGTAAATCACTCCTAATGCCTACTCCCAGATAATTTATGGAATTAACTGCTTCCAGTTGTTGACCTGCTACATTGTAGCTAAATGGCAAAGGATCTTTCTTGCTGTGTATTCGCAGCACATTACACTTGTCTACATTGAAATTCAATTGCCATTCCCTGCACCATGCGTCAATTCGTTGCAGATCCTCCTGCATTTCAGTACAATTCTCCATTGTTACAACCTCTCGATATACTACAGCATCATCCGCAAAAAGCCTCAGTGAACTTCCGATGTTATCCACAAGGTCATTTATATATATTGTGAATAGCAACGGTCCCATGGCACTCCCCTGCGGCGCACCTGAAATCACTCTTACTTTGGAAGACTTCTCTCCATTGAGAATGACATGCTGCGTTCTGTTATCTAGGAACTCTTCAATCCAATCACACAATTGGTCTGATAGTTCAAATGGTTCAAATGGCTCTGAGCACTATGGGACTCAACTGCTGAGGTCATTAGTCCCCTAGAACTTAGAACTAGTTAAACCTAACTAACCTAAGGACATCACACACATCCATGCCCGAGGCAGGATTCGAACCTGCGACCGTAGCGGTCTCGCGGTTCCAGACTGCAGCGCCAGAACCCCGCGGCCACTTCGGCCGGCGATAGTCCATATGTTCTTACTTTGTTCATCAAACGACTGTGAGGAACTGTATCAAACGCCTTACAGAAGTCAAGAAACTCGAGATCTACCTGGGAACCCGTGTCTATGGCCCTCTGAATCTCGTAGACGAATAGCGCGAGCTGGGTTTCACACGATCGCCTTTTTCGAAACCCATACTGAATCCTACAGAGTAGATTTCTAGTCTCCAGAAAAGTCATTATACTTGAACACAATACGTGTTAAAATTCTACAACTGATCGACGTTAGAGATATAGGTCTATAGTTCTGCACATCTGTTCGACGACCCTTCTTGAAAACGGGGATGACCTGTGCTCTTTTCCAATCTTTTGTAACGGTACGCTCTTCTAGAGACCTACGGTACACCGCTGCAAGAAGGGGGGCAATTTCCTTCGCGTACTCTGCGTAAAATCGAACTGGCATCCCATCAGGTCCAGCGGCCTTTTCTCTTTTGAGTGATTTTAATTGGTTTTCTATCCTTCTGTCATCTATTTCGATATCTACCATTTTTTCATCTGTGCGGCAATCGAGAGAAGGAACTACAGTGCAGTCTTCCTCTGTGGAAGAGCTTTGGAAAAAGACAATTAGTATTTCGGTCTTTAGTCTGTCATCCTCTGTTTCAGTACTATTTTGGACACACCTACCGCTTTGACACAAGACACAAGACCAAAACTTCTTAGGATTTTATGCCAAGTCAGTACATAGAACTTTACTTTCGAATTCATTGAACGCCTTTCGCGTAGCCCTCCTCACGTCAACAAAGTACAGGCGCCCGCCAGGATCGCCGTATTGTAAAGGCAGCAGTGGCAGATTATACAGCTAACACGGCACAGATAAGACGGCTTGTGATCCCACATGTGTCAACACGAACTGTTGCGAACCAGTTATTAGTAGTGGGACTACGGCCACACACACATATTTAGCCTCTCTTCCCCTCACTCCACAGCAGCGACGGGCACGGCTCGACTGGTGTTGCCAAAGGATCACTGGGAAGATTGAATGACACGCCGTGGTCTTCAGCGATGAAAGCAGATTCTGCCTGCACTCAAGTGATGGTCGTTTGAGGACAGGACGTAGACCTGGTGGGCGCCGTCTCGAGAGTGCATTCGTCCAGGACACACTGGCCTTATGGTCTGGGGTGAGATTAGCTCAACTCACGTTCATCTTTGCTGTTTCTGGAGGGCACGCTACCAGCTCTCGTTATCTGCGGAATGCTGTTAGACGCGTTCTTTTGCCGTTTTTGCGACAGGAAGGTGATGTGATGTTCCAACAGGATAATGCTCGACCACACTCTACCCGTGAAACTCAACGAATTCTGCAAGACGTGCAGCAACTTCCATGGCCGGACTAGTCTCTAATCGCGCACGTGTGCGATATGATGTGACGAGAATTGACTTGTACGATTCGTCAGCCAACAACTCTTACAGAACTACGTGAACATGTCGAGCATGCGTGGTATAACGTACCCAGACCAGCATTGGCCATCTGCATGATCGACTGGATAGCAGAGTCAGAGCCAGCATTGACGCCCGTGAAGGTTACACCACTACTAATTTGGGTGTTTCAGCATAGGTCAATACTTGGTACCTCACAACCGCCGGCCGCGGTGGTCTAGCGGTTCTAGGCGCGCAGTCCGGAACCGCGAGACCGCTACGGTCGCAGGTTCGAATCCTGCCTCGGGCATGGATGTGTGTGATGTCCTTAGGTTAGTTCGGTTTAAGTAGTTCTAAGTTCTAGGGGACTGATGACCACAGTAGTTAAGTCCCATAGTGCTCAGAGCCATTTGAACCATTTGAACCAGCCTCACAACCGCTTCTTGTATTAATGCATGAACGTAATCATTTCATGTACACCATATACACTGTTGCAACAAGAAATCTTGAATGAATTGAAAACCTCTCGAAAAGGAGAACGGGTCTTTTTCTTTCGGCAGGTATTTTTATCAAAACAGGTGGACCAATACTTCATTTTGGAACCAACGCGCAAGTGTTTTGATGAAGGCAAGTAAGCAGTCTAACGATGAATGGACATATTTGAAACCGGAAACTGTGTTGATTTTAATAAAGTAAACTAAATCCAAATTGTGGCAGATTGCTGATACTCACTAACAACATTCCAGACCCAGGTCAAGGGTTCGATAGTGTGGGGGTCACAGTTTGTTTATTACTTGCGGTCGCTCACAGTTTTAACCACAGATGACCACGGTTTTAATATTAATAACAATACAATATAAACATGATTTAATGTAATAATCTGTTTATTTATTTTTTGTTTTTTTATTTTACACGTCTAGTTCCGTAGGACCAAACTGGGGAGCAAATCTCCATGTGCATGGAACGAATCAATACTTGGAAACGTTAGGAAAATTAATAATAGATTAAATGAAACTTACACGAATCCTAGTCAGAAGACAAGCCGGCTGATACATACTAGCATAATCAGCAGTATAAGACAACAATTTGCTCAGTTTTTTCAGGACTCACCGACACAGTAGTAACAGTGAGCCAAGAGGAAATTCTTCAGTTTGGGCCTGAAAGTACGTGGATTACTGTTAGGATGGTTTAATCTTGTCGTAGCGTACTGAAAATAGATCCAGCAGAATACTGTACGCCTTTCCGCACAAGAGTCAAGCTACGATCCAAATGCAGATTGGATTTCTACCGAGTGCTGACAGTGTAATCTGGTAATTATTGGGATTAAGCTCACATTACTAACAACAAATGACGTTAAAGAAAACATATTGAGAGTACAATGTTAGAACTCCCAGACTCCTGAACAGGGATCGATAAGGCTTTCGCGAACTTACGCCACATACTTCTCGAATTGCCCGTTTCTGAGCCAAGAATACTCTCTGTGAATAGAAATAATTTCCCCAGAGCTTAGTATCGTATGTCATAAGCGAAAGGAAATAAGCAAAGTACACTCTTTCCGTTTGGACTGTAAAATGTCGCAGATTGTGTTCTAATGATAAATACCTCAGAAATCAGTTTTTAAACAAGATCCTGAACAAGTAGTTAAAATTAGCTAATCGCTCGATTAAACAAAAATCACATTCCAGCCTGCTATGGGCCAAGTTTACGTTTATTAAACAGCTGGAGGCTGTGGATCCCCACAAATACAAAAAAATTTCTGCTCAGCCATGTTTACAGCGTAAATCACTTTAATATCTGATGATAAAACCGGAGTGTTGCGGAGTTGCTAGCTTCTGTCTTTCGGCTCCAACCATCAAAGGCATCAGAGCATAATCGAATAAAATTTTAGTGTACCCCCTGATACATGAAAAATGTTTTGAACCAGCAGGTTTCAAGAGATAAAAAGCTATTGCTCTAAAAGTTTGATGGAGATGTTATAAAACGTTACGCTGGCTGCAGTGCAAATCAACGATTGCACTATCGCGATAGCGCAGTAGTAAGAAATAACATTCCTTCAGATTATGGGCTTACAGGTTATGAGAGTTACATACATGGGTATGAAGGGTTACAGACAGTCCTTGATTAATTTTGCATTTGTATCATTCAATCTGTATACTGAGCAAGCAGTGAAGGAAACAAAAGAAAAATTCGGAGTAGGTATTAAAATTCATGGAGAAGAAGTAAAAACTTTGAGGTTTGCCGATGACATTGTAATTCTGTCACAGACAGCAAAGGACTTGGAAGAGCAGTTGAACGGAATGGACAGTGTCTTGAAAGGTGGATATAAGATGAACATCAACAAAAGCAAAACGAGGATAATGGAATGTAGTCAAATTAAATCGGGTGATGCTGAGGGGATTAGATTAGGAAATGAGACACTTAAAGTAGTAAAGGAGTTTTGCTATTTAGGGAGTAAAATAACTGATGATGGTCGAAGTAGAGAGGATATAAAATGTAGACTGGCAATGGCAAGGAAATCGTTTCTGAAGAAGAGAAATTTGTTAACATCGAGTATAGATTTAAGTGTCAGGAAGTCGTTTCTGAAAGTATTTGTATGGAGTGTAGCCATGTATGGAAGTGAAACATGAACGATAACCAGTTTGGACAAGAAGAGAATAGAAGCTTTCGAAATGTGGTGCTACAGAAGAATGCTGATGATATGGTGGGTAGATCACGTAACTAATGAGGAGGTATTGAATAGGATTGGGGAGAAGAGAAGTTTGTGGCACAACTTGACTAGAAGAAGGGATCGGTTGGTAGGACATGTTTTGAGGCATCAAGGGATCACAAATTTAGCATTGGAGGGCAGCGTGGAGGGTAAAAATCGTAGAGGGAGACCAAGAGATCAATACACTAAGCAGATTCAGAAGGATGTAGGTTGCAGTAGGTACTGGGAGATGAAGAAGCTTGCACGGGATAGAGTAGCATGGAGAGCTGCATCAAACCAGTCTCAGGACTGAAGACCACAACAACAACAATCTTTTTGGCTGAGGGACGGGGAAAGTAGCTAGCTACCTTGCAATAACATGAGGCGGCTCACTTGAGCTGCAGACGTACGCGTGTGGTGGGCCCGTTAATCCGATTGTACATCGGACGAGCAGGAAAACAAGGTGCTAGAAGCTGCGATAAGAGCTTCTGACCTAGGGCGCTACGTAGGTCAACATGCTACATGGATTGCAAGACCTGACACTCTGTATACATCACCAACATCTTACCTAGCTTTATAAATTTTTTATCATTTCTTTTCATTAATTTTAATACATTCAATCAAATGCTGAAGAGAGGCAACATAGCAGTTGTCAGCTCACTTCCAAGTGCCAAGTAGAGACGTTAGGGTTGGCTCTGAGCACTACGGGACTTAACTTCTGGGGTCATCAATCGCCTAGAACTTAGAACTAATTAAACCTAACTAACCTAAGGACATCACACACATCCATGCCCGAGGCAGGATTCTAGCCTGCGACCGTAGCCGTCGCGCGGTTCCAGACTGTAGCGCCTAGAATCGCTCGGCCATTCCGGCCGGCAGAGGTGTTAGGGGTATAGGTACATACACTGTGATCACTGATGCCTTAATATGTACCCATCTCTATGTGTTACTTGTTTCTTCTTTGTGTCTAACAGCCTTCCCACAAACATCACATTATTTACTATCTGATGTTTTCTGCATGGTCGTAACTGCTCCACTTAGTGGACTATCCCTGTCGGTATCGACAAGCATTTTGCATACACGTGTTCACACTTCAGTACTTGACCTGTTGCCCATGGGTCATAATTGCTGTGATTGTTAGTCTGCAAATGAAGTAAATACTGGTGTAATGTTGTTCAGTATGCTGTCCTCGGCCACACAAGTAAAAATATATGCACTTATACCTACGCAGCAGAATGTTCCGGTACTTATGTCACAACAAGCCGAGGTGGTGTTCGTGTCTGGAGAAGCAGATAGAGACGGCTGAGAGGCAGCATGGCTATACCGAAGCAAGTATCCTCGCAGACACAAACCACATCACTCAACATTTCAAATCCTTTTTTGGGCGTTTGTGTGATCATATGTCCTTTCAGGCAGACGAACGTGAAGGGGTTGCGGACTGTGCGTACGCCAGGTTTGGATATTGAAACGAAACTAGTATAAACTCCAAGCAAGTGATCTGTCAACATGGTGTAAGCCAAAGTACGATTATATGTATTCTACATGACGACCGCTAGTATCCCTGTCACCTGCAACGAGTGCAACGATTATCAACTGTGGATTTTCCTCTGCGGGAAGGCTTTTCTCGATGAGAACATGAAGAGACATTCCTGGTGTGTAATGGACCGAAACACAAAGACAAGGGGCTTTTCTTATCTTCTCCTGCAGTCCCATCGATGTCTTTACGATAATCTTGAGTGTATTTTTTCACTGTCAGTGTTCAACGTTCTATGGAATCTGTTGTGGTTGGCAGGAGAGCCAACACCGTGTTACTAGAGGAGGCCAAAAGGCACGCGTTTTAGCTCACGCAGGCTGGCGTGGGGTCTGGAACAGGACAAGGAAATTAGAATTTAGAAAAAACGGACGTAGCTGGTGGAATACTTAACTTTAATCCATTAATGATGAACGTGGGTTTTGACGGTACATGATTCGCAATATCAATAGTAACTGATAATAGCGCCTTGCTAGGTCGTAGTAAATGACGTAGCTGAAGGCTATGCTAAACTATCGTCTCGGCAAATGAGAACGTAAGCAGGCAGTGAACCATCGCTAGCAAAGTCGGCTGTACAACTGGGGCTAGTGCTAGGAAGTCTCTCTAGACCTGCCGTGTGGCGGCGCTCGGTCTTCAATCACTGATAGTGGCGACACGCGGGTCCGACGTATACTAACAGACCGCGGCCGATTTAAAGGCTACCACCCAGCAAGTGTGGTGTCTGGCGGTGACACCACAGAATCCAATGTAATTCAACGGCGGGAGCTAAAATTGCCATTGTGAACGGATGCCTCGGAAAGAGGGCAGTGCCCGTGGAAAGAAAAGGATTATGGACGCTGCAGATAAAATCGCTCAGCATATCTTTACAAACAGAGCTGTTGCAGAACTGTTCCGCTTGCTGAAAGGCAAATGGAGGCATCAAAGGTATCGGTCGGAGGTCGTTAACATTAGGTAAATAAAAAGAGAAAGAAATATATCTTTCGTGTAGTCTGAGAGTTCCCCAGCGACTAATTTCAAGAAGCCAGATGTCCTGTGACGGTTATTAAGCTGTCGTGAGGCTGTGGAACATTTCTTTGAAGAGGTTCTCCGTTAATTCGCTCTGCAGTGACGCAAACAGCACTAAGCTATAAGCACATCAGTCGTAAAAGAAACAAATTAATATTACCTGAGAGGTACATTTTAGTACTGGAGAGGTGATCAGTTACAAAATAAAAATAAAAAAAATTAAATAAAAACAAAGTAAGCTTTGTCGTTTGCCCAGTCGCGCGGTTTTTATTGTGGCAATGTCTGTCTGTGATTAAATAAATTAAAATAATTGTTTTTATTTGTTATTCTTAGATTTCGCTACTCTGCGATTTTCCTGATCTTTCGTTTTCATTTTTATGTACGTCGCTTTACTGGTGAGTATTCCATGATTAAGTTTTTGCTCTTTAGTAGTTCCCGTATAACATTTAATTTTATAGGCAATATATATTCAAATGACACAGTACCAATATTTCACAAATTGGCTACTAGCTTTTATTTTGAAGCCTCAGTGCGAACTGAACACGGCTTCTTGCGTCAGCACGCAAAAATTTGGCCTCTTCTCATAATTACTTTGCGAAGCATTCTCATGTCTGGCGACAAGTTTCTGAGTAGCGAGAGGCGAAATTAAAGCGTGTGAGTAGCGAGGAAGTTAATTAGAATGTTGGGGAGAAATAAAGTTTGTACAGTAGTAATGGTGACGGAAAGAAAGTGAGCGTGCGTTGGCGTGCTTTTGTTAGTGAGAATGATGTTTATTCTAAGTATGAAAGATGAAAGACAGGAATAAGCGGTAAGCAGCGTGTGGTATGTGGACATTACAGTCACAATGTCACTTCGAGTAGCCCAGTATCGAACTATGGAAGTGAACTGATAAACAAAAAGTCGGAATACAGAATAATAATTGAGAAACTAGCTGTGATAGACTTTATTAATGGCCAAAGTTAACTTCGTAGCGGAGATTCTTTTTAAAGTGTAAATAGTAAACTTCTGAGAAGTGAAAGTGTCACACAAACATTTGCAAACATGGACATTTATTTGCACGATATAGTATGAACGTGGAAATGAGCGTTTGGCGTCATTGGCTGGGAGACCCCTTGCGTGGAAGGTCCGGCCGCCTTGGTGCAGGTCTTACTACATTCGACGCTACACTGGGCGACCTGCGCAGCGGATGGGGATGAAATGATGATGAAGACAGCACAACACGCAGTCCCTGAGCGGAGAAAATCCCCAACCCAGCCGGGAATCGAACCCGGGCCCATAGGACGGCAATCCGTCACGCTGCTCACTCAGCTACCTATTTTTTTTACTCATTTTGTTGGATTTTGTTCGTTGCATCTGCTCCGGGCGGACGTCGTAAGACATCCGTTTAAGTTCGTTGTTGATCGATTAACTCAGTTTTTTTTATTACAGAGGGAGCTAACCCTCTGACCGAACACGCTGAGCTAGCGTGCCGGCATATCGGGGCGGACAGTATGAACGTACGAACACAACGAACACTGTTCATAATGGAATAAACAGAACCTTTTCCATCTTATCCACTTGTTTCTTTTTAAGTACCACATGACTTAAAATACAACTATCTTTTTTTCTCCAAGAGGTTATTTAATGAAAACTGCTTAGTCGTTTTATTTTATTATTTAACGAGCCAGGATAACCGCGCTCAGTAGCACGCCGCATCCGGGATTCGGGGAGGCGCACTGACCGCAAACTGCTTCCGTCCGGCGAATTAACGAGGCGGGCCCATATGCAAGCGTCTGGAGGTGATTGGCACCCACGTCCCGCCTCAGTTACACGATTCTCAGGCATTTAGAATACGTCCTCACGCTTTTACTGAAGTGAGGTCGGGAGGGGTAGGAGGGGAGGGGGGTGGAGGGGAGTGGAAGCGACAAGAACGGCACCCGGTGACCTTCTACCACTAAAACTGCCAAATCCAGTAATTAACATTCGGCCTAGTCAAGATTAGTCGTGACGAACAGAAAAAAACAAAGGAGATATATATATCTCACAGGATCTACAGTCAGACGATGCTGCTACATGTCTCATTTTTCATTCTCAACAGACAAAAGGAAAACACATAAATAACAGATAATGTGCAAACAGTCGAGTGCGTAGTGGCAACGTATCTAAAAAGGGCTAAATAAAATGAGAGAACCAGTTTTAACTTCGAAAACGTGGAGTGATAGGAAAATAACTTACATAAAATCTTTGTTATAGCTAGTAACAAGCAAAGCAAAATGATTCAAAAACTTCTAGGCACAGTTTTCGCACAGATAGTCACTTCCGCCGTGGGCTTTGCGTGGGCCAATATTGCATGCCCTGATCGCTTGACCACAACCTCACTGTTGGAACCTCTTTCGGGAACCAGCAGTCCACCCTGGTCTCTTTATTGAAACTGTGCGTAAGATTATTGATTGGTGACTCCATGTTGTCTTGTGCACTACGACCAGATAACAGGTATACTTGAAAAAAGAGACAGTATTGGTCGTATATTTTTTTTTTTTTACTATTGCAAAATCGATTTTCTGTCACTGAGTGACCATCTTCAGTGCTATATTGTATAACTGAAGATGGTCACTCAGTGACAGAAAATCGATTTTGCAATAGTAAAAAAATATATATATATACGACCAATGCTGTCTCTTTTTTCAAGTATATGTGCGTAAGATTATTACTCCAGGACATTTCAAATGGTCCGCATCGGAAATCCTTAGCTGCCACATCGAAAAATCTTGTCTCTAACACCAGGAGTTAAACGTAAATTTCCTATTCTCGTTTTGAGATAAAAATCACTCAAATCCTCCAAATACCTTCTATTCAGTATTAATTAATGGAAGAAAACAGTGCTAATCAGGGCAAGTGTATTGGCCACTGGCTGCACACTGAGACCGCCTACATGACATTTATAGATTTGTAATAATTATTTAAATTTGTTATAATTACATAAGTGAGAGCTTACCTTACATGAAGTGTCTCAAAGCTACACAAAACGTGACTGCGATATAACGCGATATTCTGGCTTCTTCAAATGACTACGCATGCATTACTGAGAAGATTGTACTTTACATCTTCATGCAGTTCCCGTTCGACTGCAGCACGGACCACAAATTCAAATGGCTGCTAAGCCATCCTCACACGGGACGAATTTGATAACGTGGAGCTGTACGAGTTTTCCGACGCCACTTCCAGATATTTCACGTTGAGGAGCCATTTCGTCACGTGGAACGCAAAATACGTTCTGCGATATTTCGGAACGTGCCACGTAAAGTAGAACCAATAAGAAGCAAGTACACTTTGTACGTCATAAGAAGAACTTGCGAGACGCTATGTTGTAGACGCCATTTCCAGCAGAAGCATATATTTGGTAAAATTCCTTCTCATAACTTACACCTTACATGTATATGCTATTTGTAAGCACCAGTACATGGAGGATCTGTCGAAAACGCGTCTCTATTCGTGCGATTTGCTGTGATACAATTACAGGAACGTCGTATTACTGGTTGCAGAAATTTCTTATTTAGATATTTTCGCGTTATGAGTTGCACGTTATGAAACAATGCCGTTTTAAAACAACGACACACTGAAGATTTATCAAAAACTCGTCGTTCTTGGTAGGATTTGTTATAATCAAATTTCAGTTAATATAGCGGCGATTAAAGCATTCAACTTCAACTTAGCATAGTTGTAAGTGTCACCGAATTACGAAACATTGTGTAGTGAGTTCTCGTCCTGCTGTATTCAGAATTTTTTTTCACCTTCGTGTTTTCTGAAGGTTCTGATACTTTGTTATTAAAAGTGTGTTACGTAAATACAAGAGCGGTGTGGTCATAGATATTGAAGATTGTTTTTAGGTATACTACAGACAGAATAACATGACTAGCATATGGACAAGGGAAGAAATGTACGTTTTAGTGGAGCTAAGGTAGGAATTTGACGTACGTCATTTTCATAACAAACTGTACGGTTTGCGAGCGAAACAAAGCGGACAACTGCCGCTGCAGAAGGCTGAGAGCGCGGACCACATTAACCAGTTTCTCCTGCAGTTCGGTAGGTAATTGCTATGTTTACCGGTAGTTTCGGTAGAACTGGTAGGGCAAGAGGCATAAATGAATGTGTGAGAGAGAAACTGGTAGCCGACGGCTTCCCTCTCTCTCTCTCTCTCTCTCTCTCTCTCTCTCTCTCTCTCGGTCTCTCTCTCTCTCTCTCTTTTAGATAATTAGAACAGCGCATCATTCAGTGTTAGTTCACTGTGTATTTTATATCCTTACAGAGTATTATTTGCATTCTATAAACAATAACAATTAACGATTAACTGATAGAATAACTTCTGCGCTTGTATGTTACCAAACCAATTACTTTTGATGCAAGTACAGTTTACACGAACAAACATAAAAAATTATTGTTGTTATTTTTTACTCACTAGAACATTCTTCAGCCGCGCGGGATTAGCCGAACGGTCTGAGACGCTGCAGTCATGGACTGTGCGGCTGATCCCGGCGGAGGTTCGAGTCCTCCCTCGGGCATTGGTGTGTGTGTTTGTCCTTAGGATAATCTAGGTTAAGTAGTTTGTAAGCTTAGGGACTGATGACCTTAGCAGTTAAGTCCCATAAGATTTCACACACATTTGAACATTTTTTTTTTTTACATTCTTCATTGTGATTAAAGGCAAGAGTTTAGTAATATTACTGATAAATGCGAACGTTGTTTTTGAATAGCAGAAACATGTTTTAAAGAAGTTCGACGAAGTATTGAAGCAATACTTGATATTTTTGTTCTGATGAGCTTTTTAAATTTTTACCCTTTTTTGAGGAAGTAGGGTTTCTAGCGCTATATGATAAACTGCACTGTTTTCTTCATTTTTACTTCAACAGCCCGCTGTTTCACATTACAAATCAATAATTTTCGGATAAAATCTGAATTAAACGTTGATATTTTTTACTTTGCTGTAAATAATGTTTGTGTTTTACGTAAAAAAGGGAAGAGTAACTATGTTGAACCAAAATGTTCGGAAGTTATACACCATTTCCTCACTCAGTTTGTAGACGGTTCATTACCTCCGTTTTCTAGGCCAATCTAAGAAGACACTGACCGCGCATGTAAAGAAAGCGATCGTTTTGAGGTAACGCCCGACAGTTATGCAAAACACCTAACGCACAGGTAAAGCAGGTGCGACTTAACTGAAGAAAGCTGCCAGGAAAACTACGGTAATCTACGCATACTAATGATGGTCTGTGGTAGTCTTGCAACTGTAGATACACCGTAGAAGTGACGTACGTTTACCATCGGTGTCGAAGATGGGTCTAGAACATCGAGGGGTGGCGGCCAGACATCATCGGCGCAGAACGACTCACCTTCACGAAGAGGGACCGCGACCCGCGCTCCGCTTTCACCGCGTGGCGCGCACGGCAGGAGGAAACGTGAGTCAGAGCGTGCCGGCGCGGTGTCACGGCAGCGCTTTTAGCCGCGGCAGGCTCTTTGAACTGACGAGAGAAGGCCAGGGAAGCCCCGGCCACAGCGCCGGCCACTAAATCAGAGCGAGGTGCGCTGAACGCGACGTAAATAGAAGCGACGCTCATGACGCGGACGTTGTCGGCTCGTAAAGCGGCGCGCCCCGCGGACAGCTCGCCTGCTAAGCAGGCGGAAATACGGCGCTCGCTCGCATAAATATTCTCCGCTCAGTCCTCTGGCGGCCCGCTCTTTATCCGCGGTCGCACGGGTGACTTTCCGGACGGAGAAAGTGTTTCCGAAAACTCCGCACGCGTCTTTCTGCGGTCGCCGTTCGCAGAAGCGGGCAGTGTAACAGGTGTCGCGGTAGCGCACTTCCCAACAAACCTCACTAACCCACCTTTACCTACTGTAAAGTGAACTTGCGATGCTTGATGCTGCATGCGTAGTACAAATATAAACAATTGTCGATATCAAGTATTCTATAATTCCACAGTACCGTAATAAACATCCGAGTATCGCTACCACAAGTGTCGATTTTTGTTCGAAATAATAAAAAACGTATGTAACCGTAATGACATGTGTTTGCTGAGACATGGTAGCTGCAGTTCCTGACGTCACTCTCCCTGAAACTGTTTAGTTTTATAAAATGACTTTAATTGATAGGCACAACACCGCGGAGGTTATCTTGAACTCTTTTTAACACCTCTTGCTTTCAAAGCCATTACGCTGATCAGCTTTACCCCGTGGATTCATGTAGTGCAGAGGTCAAATCTTAACAGTAGCAAAATATTCACTGAACGGTTCCATCATAAACTTAGTTCCAGAGTCAATGCACGTAGAAGGTGTTGACACAAACAACAAATATGAAACTTGCCAACTGATAATTTACGGCATTGCGAATACATGTATAACCACCAGCTGTACAACGGAATGGTGAAAACGAAAATATGTGCAAGACCTGGACGCGAACCCAGTTTTCCCGCTTATCGCTAGCGGTCGCCTAACATTTGGCTATCCGAGCGCGACCTCAACCGTATGTGTACAACTTGGACTCGTATATTCACTACGTACATCCTTGTACAGGGGAGACATTTTACTTGATATTCGCATGCTCGGTGTCGGCGGATAAATACGGTATGCACGCACGTCCGAAGGAATTTTCCATCGTACTTCTGAATAACTCAGGCAATGCAATGTCGTAATAATACGTTTGGTTGGGATGATTTACCTAGCTAAAAATACATTTTCGATTTCGTATGACCATAAAATGTTCGCCACGTAGCCATAAAGAGCGGTCTGGGTGAACCGCGCGGGATTATCCGAGCGGTCTCGGGCGCTGCAGTCATGGACTGTGCGGCTGGTCCCGGAGGAGATTCGAGTCCTCCCTCGGGCATGGGTGTGTGTGTTTGTCCTTAGGATAATTTAGACTAAGTAGTGCGTAAGCCTAGGGACTGATGACCTTAGCAGTTAAGTCCCATAAGATTTCACACACATTTGAACATTTTTTTGGTCTGGGTGAAATGTTTCCCTCGAAAACTATTCATGAAATTATTTTGAACAAAAACAGTCTTGGTTAAGCAATTCATTGTTTAATGACGCCGTTCGCTTTTTTAGCGCATCATCTGATTTTATACAACAAAAAAGAAAGGAAAATATAAATAGCCAGGGGTACTGCGCTATGATCCACAGCTCGAAATAAAAATATCAATGAAACGTCTACGAACCATTAGAAAGAATATTTACGCTTCACCTGCAGTCATGTAATTTTTCATTTTGACTCTGCTGCGGTACTACTACTTCGGTTTTAAAATATTTTCTTATTACCTTTATTTACTGTATAAGTACATGTCCGTATATTGCGTTCTTGGCGTACGCTAATTTCACAGCATAACAGCAGACGTAAGTTTTATTCCCAACGTTTCGTAGACACTTCGTGGATGTTTTTATTTCGAGCTGAACGTGATAGAGGCATACCTCTGGCTTTTTATGTTTTCCTGTCTGCTTTGTTGTAGAAAAGGTGATGATGCCCTAAAAAAGGAAACTCGTCATTGAAAAATAATTTTGCGCAGTCAAGGCTGTTTTTCTTCAAATTAATTTTTATAAATGCCTATGAATAATAATTCAAATTTGTTATTACATTTTGATTTGTAGTAGGGCAAAGGAAGAAATTAGTGAATATGGAATTACAGTCAGTCAAGTACTATTCTCTTTTAACAATGGGTTGGATAGCCGGATAACTGACATTAAATGGACTATTTTGTGATTACTATGTATATACCGGCAGGAATTCACAACTCACGCCAAAAATGCCTAAAATGTCCAATTTTCCAGATCGAATAATTAGTAAACTATGCCAGTGCAAGTGGGAATTTTAGCAATCAGAAAAATTAGAGCTACAGAACTTGGTAACTGAATTTTGGACGTAATCGTCAGTTGAAAGTGGATCATTCTGGAAGACGTAAACTTTAATTAAGACCCCTTACTTTTTCTAAAAGGATCATGTCTGAAATGTTATTCTTAATTATAGTTTACGTTTTCCAGAATGCTCCATTTTTGACTGATTATTACATCCAAAATTCAGTTACCTACTTTTGTAGCCCTACTCTTTACGATTGCAAAAATTGCCACTTGCACTAGGGGTTGGGGGTGGGGGATGAGGGCGTTAACCTGAGGTATGACACTTCAGTTAGATTTACGTAATAGCTCACTCAGAATTCTATCTCAACGTGTTCGTGGAGCATCCTAAATTTTGGATATTTACTGATAAAAATTATTTGTAGGTCTTCTGTAACTTACACTGTGAGCAATAAAACTTTAAGATTCCTTGTTTGAATAAGAAAATAGTTAATTTGTGTAACAATCAAACATGTGATATGTGATGTGTGGCACTGTCGCACTTTTATGGTTTTAGATAATAACAGTACACGGAATACTTGTAGTCGTTTGTTAAAAGGTAGAGAAAAATATTGAAAAACGAAGCAATAGGTAAATACGAGGGCAGTTCAATAAGTAATGCAACACGTTTTTTTCTCGGCCAATTTTGGTTGAAAAAACCGGAAATTTCTTGTGGAATATTTTCAAACATTCCCACTTCGTCTCATATAGTTTCATTGACTTCCGACAGGTGGCAGCGCTGTACGGAGCTGTTAAAATGGCGTCTGTAACGGATGTGCGTTGCAAACAACGGGCAGTGATCGAGTTTCTTTTGCCGGAAAACCAGGGCATCTCAGATATTCATAGGCGCTTGCAGAATGTCTACGGTGATCTGGCAGTGGACAAAAGCACGGTGAGTCGTTGGGCAAAGCGTGTGTCATCATCGCCGCAAGGTCAAGCAAGACTGCCTGATCCCCCGCGTGCGGGCCGGCCGTGCACAGCTGTGACTCCTGCAATGGCGGAGCGTGCGAACACACTCGTTCGAGATGATCGACGGATCACCATCAAACAACTCAGTGCTCAACTTGACATCTCTGTTGGTAGTGCTGTCACAATTGTTCACCAGTTGGGATATTCAAAGGTTTGTTCCCGCTGGGTCCCTCGTTGTCTAACCGAACACCATAAAGAGCAAAGGAGAACCATCTGTGCGGAACTGCTTGCTCGTCATGTGGCTGAGGGTGACAATTTCTTGTCAAAGATTGTTACAGGCGATGAAACATGGGTTCATCACTTCGAACCTGAAACAAAACGGCAATCAATGGAGTGGCGCCACACCCACTCCCCTACCAAGAAAAAGTTTAAAGCCATACCCTCAGCCGGTAAAGTCATGGTTACAGTCTTCTGGGACGCTGAAGGGGTTATTCTGTTCGATGTCCTTCCCCATGGTCAAACGATCAACTCTGAAGTGTATTGTGCTACTCTTCAGAAATTGAAGAAACGACTTCAGCGTGTTCGTAGGCACAAAAATCTGAACGAACTTCTCCTTCTTCATGACAACGCAAGACCTCACACAAGTCTTCGCACCCGAGAGGAGCTCACAAAACTTCAGTGGACTGTTCTTCCTCATGCACCCTACAGCCCCGATCTCGCACCGTCGGATTTCCATATGTTTGGCCCAATGAAGGATGCAATCCGTGGGAGGTACTACGCGGATGATGATGAAGTTATTGATGCAGTACGACGTTGGCTCCGACATCGACCAGTGGAATGGTACCGTGCAGGCATACAGGCCCTCATTTCAAGGTGGCGTAAGGCCGTAGCATTGAATGGAGATCACGTTGAAAAATAGTGTTGTGTAGCTAAAAGATTGGGGAATAACCTGGTGTATTTCAATGCTGAATAAAACAACCCCTGTTTCAGAAAAAAAAGTGTTGCATTACTTATTGAACTGCCCTCGTATAATTTGTTCAAACAGAGAAAACAATTTACATTGCTGTCAGGTAAGTGCGTGGTTCCAATTTCTTATGTTACACTCTTCCTTCAAGTTCAGTGAGAATTAAAATGGATACAGTATCTAAAAAGGGAACCTCCCCATCGCACCCCCCTCAGATTTAGTTATAAGTTGGCACAGGGATAGGCCTTGAAAAACTGAACACAGATCAATCGAGAAAACAGGAATAAGTTGTGTGGAACTATGAAAAAAATAAGCAAAATATACAAACTGAGTAGTCCATGCGCAAGGTAGGCAACATCTAGGAGAGGATCAGTTTACGAGCGCCGTGGTCCCATGGTTAGCGTGAGCAGCTGCGGAACGAGAGGTCTTTGGTTCAAATCTTCTCTCGAGTGAAAAGTTTAATTTTTTATTTTCAGACAATTATTAAAATTCAGGCACACACACATAATCAACTTCGCTCTCCAAAATTCCAGGACATGTTTATATTTGCTTGGACATATGCAGGATTTGACGGTCTACACACGGAAACATTTGAAAACGTAAAAAACATATGTTTTGACAGAGCACAGGGAAAACTGTGCGACTGTGAAACTATTGCATTCATTTGTTGCAGTTTATGTGACAAACTCTTATGTTTTCATCACTTTTTTGGGAGTGATTATCACGTCCGCAAGAAAACATAAATCGGGCAAGGTAGAAGAATCTTTTTACCCATTGGCCAAGTGTGCAAGTTAGGTGGGTCGACACCATATTCCTGTCATGTGGCGCACATGCCGTCACCAGTGTCGTATAGAATATATCAGACGTGTTTTCCTGTGGAGGAATCGGTTGACCTATGACCTTGCGATCAAATGTTTTCGGTTCCTATTGGAGAGGCACGTCCTTTCGTCTACTAATCGCACGGTTTTGCGGTGCGGTCGCAAAACACAGACACTAAACTTATTACAGTGAACAGAGACGTCAATGAATGAACGGACAGATCGTAACTTTGAGAAAATGAAGAAAGTAAAATTTTCACTCGGGGGAGGACTCGAACCATGGACCTCCCGTTCCGCATTTGCTCACTCTAACCACGGGACCACGGCGCTCCTCAACTTACATTGTCCTTGATGTTGCATATGTTACACATGGACTATTCAGTTTGTATATTTTGTTCATTTTTTCATAGTTCCACACAACTTCTTCCTGTTTTCTCGATTGATCTGTGTTCAGTTTTTCAAGACCTATCCACTGCGTCAATTTATAACTAAATCTGAGGGGAGTCCGATGGGGAGGTTCCCTTGTAAGTAGCATACAGGGAACAAGTGTGAGGACGGAAAAATTATTACACCAAAAAATTTGGCGTAGATGCAGCCGTAGCGCGAACTATCTCGTTCACGTGACTGGCTATAGACACCTCGCAGTTTAGTTTCGTGTATGCATGTCACCTCACGGCGGAGAGATAGAAAATGATTGCTGAAAATGCCTATGCAGGCGGCTGAGACGGCTTGCCGCCAACGTCGTTAAATGTATTGCCGATGAGAGGAAGGTGGGAGTGACAGAGCATGTGAAAAAGTTGACAGGACGTATCATCAAAATGTTAAAAGTTGATTAGGTCTGCGGTGTGCAAATTGCGGCAGAAGGTAAACGATGGCAGGTCAAATGTTAGATCATCTACGCCAAGCAAGAAGAAGCAAAGTACGCTCGATAAATATCCTACTGACGATGTGGTTACATTTGTTACCTGGCAGCAGTTTCTGCGCTATTACGAACAATGCTGAGAAGCACCAATATTTACGAAAGCTACACAGCTTTTATGGAATGTAGTCAAATTAAATCGGGTGATGCTGAGGGAATTAGGAAATGAGACACTTAAAGTAGTAAAGGAGTTTTGCTATTTAGGGAATAAAATAACTGATGGTGGTCGAAGTAGAGAGGATATAAAATGTAGACTGGCAATGGCAAGGAAATCGTTTCTGAAGAAGAGAAATTTGTTAACATCGAGTATAGATTTAAGTGTTAGGAAGTCGTTTCTGAAAGTATTTGTATGGAGTGTAGCCATCTATGGAAGCAAAACATGGACGATAACTAGTTTGGACAAGACGAGAATAGAAGCTTTCGAAATGTGGTGCTACAGAAGAATGCTGAAGATAAGGTGGGTAGATCACGTAACTAATGAGGAGGTATTGAATAGGATTGGGGAGAAGAGAAGTTTGTGGCACAACTTGACTAGAAGAAGGGATCGGTTGGTAGGACATGTTTTGAGGCATCAAGGGATTACAAATTTAGCATTGGAGGGCAGCGTGGAGGGTAAAAATCGTAGAGGGAGGCAAAGAGATGAATACACTAAGCAGATTCAGAAGGATGTAGGTTGCAGTAGGTACTGGGAGATAAAGAAGCTTGCACAGGATAGAGTAGCATGGAGAGCTGCATCAAACCAGTCTCAGGACTGAAGACGACGACAACAACAACACAGCTTTTTCAAATGAACGTGGACTTCAAGGCTAGCAAGAATACTATGCGAAAAATTATTCTAATTATGAGATTTCGTTTTGAAATGGTGGAAAGAAACGAGTTATCATGTACAAGGAGACGACATGGTTAAATAAACATAACACAGTAGATTTTAAGGAAAAAATGAAGCATTAGAATTAACGCTGTCAGTGGTTTATTCAGACAAAACTTGGGTTCAGAAACTTTACGCTGTGATTAATTGTTGTCATAGTGATAGTACGCGACGAAACTGTCAGACTAAAGCGCTAGTCACTGGTCAACTGACGTGCTGTACCCGACATTATCGTACAGAAGTACAGCGTGCAGTTGCGCTCCGGTTACAACGACGGGCTCTGTTACCATCTTGCCTTCTTGTTTTTTGTACGCAAACGGGGCGGTGCTGTCACCTTTCCCCGGTTTCAGTTCGCTGTGTCGGGTGATACAAAATACACACCGTCTGTAATAAGCGTAAGTGATTTCAGTAACGTATATTGGTAAATACTGAGTATGTGCCCACTACGCCAGGAAAATTTAAGAGTAAATATTCCAACTGCAAACAAAGTACAGGCGTAGGCATGAAATACGTGCTACCCACACGTGTCATTATTTTAATGCATCACTACAAGTTTTTCTTAGAGAACTCATTTACAAAACTTCTTCAAGAATATAAAAAAAGCAAGAACTCCCATTCGAATACGGAGCAGAATATGTACAATACGCTGTGTTTGCCTGAATGATCACGACTATCAAAAGAATCCTCGAATCATTTTTTTCCAAGATACAGTACATGCCTTAACAGGCGTCGCCGCCTATAACTTTGACGCTCTGTAGCGCCGCTGCATGACGTTCCCTAACATGGCTCCCTACTCATAATGTTATGTACTCACTCCTTTCAGCTTGCACTTGAGAATGCCTAGAAAACCAGATGTCATGATTGTGTGAAATAAATGAACAGTAATTTAAAGTCAGGCGGCGGAAGTTTCAAAAATGGTTCAAATGGCTCTGAGCACTATGGGACTTAACTACTGAGGTCATCAGTCCCCTAGAACTTAGAACTACTTAAACCTAACTAACCTAAGGACATCACACACATCCATGCCCGAGGCAGGATTCGAACCTCCGACCGTAGCGGTCACACGATTCCAAACTGACGCTTTTAGAACCGCACGGCCACATCGGCCGGCGCGGTGGAAGTTTCTTTCAAAACGTTCTAAGCGACTGTGGTCTACCAGGAAGGAAAAGTCATTGACGGTATATCTAACTAAAATCGGGTATGTTTATTATAGTCTGCATATGGCGTGTAATATTTATTACTGCTCGTGCGTTTGCTTTACACCATCCAAATACTGCATACATTTTAACTCTCACTACTCCAGCAGCGAAAGGTTAATGTTTCCTCCAATATCAATCGATACCTACGATTCCTATACTCTGATACTACGATAGTATAAAATTATCTAACTTAAAGATACATACTATTCATTATACGAAGTGAAAATTACCGCAAAATCCTTCTGTACTTCGTTTCGGCAGTGCAAATGCGATATTTTCTATATACGGCAACGAATAACCGATTAGTGTGACCGAAAAAGAAATTTTTATACTGGGAACACTGGGGCTTTCTCGCAGGCAGGACAGCTAATGCTTTCGTTTTTGTTAAATATCGGCCATCCAGTGTATTATACCGACATCACTGGTCCAGAATTCATCGACCTAGTCTGCTACCCGTCCAGACGCAATCACGCTTTTCCCAAATTTGTGCTGTATAGCGCCGAATAGGTTCTCCTCTGACTCGGGCTTGCTGCAGCAGTGGCAGTTCATACGCCAGCGGGAAACAAATCAAAACTTTCGATACCTAGTGTGCGTGAAAAATTAACGAGCGGACCGGTTGTGAGTTGATACCGGTGCGTTTCCCTGGAACAGGGGCAGGTGGCCATGCATGCGTCTCCGCTGAAGCCTCGCGTGAAATTTAAAATTAATTGGGATCTGCTCGCCGCGGACGGATGCAGTTCAACGGAGCAGTACGGATGCTCGAAAAACTGCGCTGCCGACCCGCGTACGAAACAACTCTCTCTCTCTCTCTCTCTCTCTCTCTCTCTCTCTCTCTCTCCCCGTCCCTCCCTCCCTCCCTCCCCTCCTCCCTCACTGTCTCTATCTCCTACTTCCGTCCGGAGAAGGACTACATATTACTTTTCCGCCATCTGCACCGTGACTTAATGAAAATTTAATGGTAGTTTCTATGCCACACACAGTCGCGTCGTAAGCAATGTTGTTGTTATAGTCATCAGCTCGTAGACTAAACGCTAGTCCATTTGTACAGGTCTTTTGATATCTGCACAATTACTACACCCCACATCAGTTTGAAACTGCTCACTATTTTCTGTTCCTTGGTCTCTCTTTAGAATTGTTATCCTCAACACTTCCTTCCACTACCAAACCAATCATTCCTTGTTGGCACCTGGTATGTCCCGTCAACTTACCACTTCTTTCAGTCAAGTTGTCACACACACATTTTTGCTACCCAATTCGATTCAGTTCATCTTCGCTAGTTTCTTAATCTATCCACCTAGTCTTCAGATCTGTTCTGCAGCACCACAGTGCACACAGGAGCAGCGGAAAGTGTGCTAAGTAAATCATCCACACGTATGCTGCAATCTAGACAGATATTTTGGAAGAAGACTTTCTAGAATTTAAATTAATATTCTGAAATACGTTCGCAAATTCCGAATAGGGCTGTACAATGACTATAAGGCAGTAACATATGACAATTTGTGCCGCACTGGAATTCGAACCCGGATTTTCCGCTTTACGCCATAACCGCCTTGGCCATCCCAGTTGTAATTTGCGATTGCCTTTCATAATTTAAAACGGCTGTCAATCTCAGCGGCACCTGTTCCTTCGGACGTGTATCCATATAGAAGGAACATTGCATCGAACTATACAGACATTGCCCTACTGTAAATTTATATTCTGCTAGCTGAGGAAACCGACGTTCTCCGGTAGTTCTTCAAATCTTCTTTAGTCTCTCCAGCTCTTCATTCCCTATCCCTACCCATCGCCCTTGTCTCCGTCCATCTCCTCGTCCACTCCCCCTCTCTGCTCAGTTCTTACTTCCCCTCTTTCTCAGTCCATCTCCTCCTCCCCCTCTCAGTCCATCTGCTCTTTCCCTCTCTCTCTATCCATCTACTCTTCCTCCTTCTCTCTCCATCTTCTCCTCTCCCTCCCTCTCGTCCACCATCTTTTCCTCTCTCTCGTACATCTCCTCCCCCTCTCCCTGTCCATTTCCTGCTCTCCCTTTTCTCTGTTAACCCCCTTCTCCCCCTGTCTATGTTCACATCCTCCTTGTCCGCAGCTCGTGGTCGTTTGGTAGCGTTCTCGCTTCCCACGCCCGGGTTCCCGGGTTCGATTCCCGGCGGGGTCAGGGATTTTCTCTGCCTCGTGATGACTGGGTGTTGTGTGATGTCCTTAGGTTAGTTAGGGTTAAGTTGTTCTAAGTTCTGGGGGACTGATGACCATAGGTGTTAAGTCCCATAGTGCTCAGAACCATTTTTGAACATCCTCCTTCTCCAACTGTCCATCGCCCTATTATCACCCCCCCCCCCTCCCCCCATGGGAGGTTGGTAGTTTCATAATAGCGCTCGCAAGGCGCTGTTATAGGAGTAGCGGAAAGGGTGCTATGTTTCCAAGTGCTAATATTCAGTACGAAAATAACATCCTTATAATCTGACAGCAACTGGCATTGGAAAAAATTCTAATTATTTCACGCTTTAATCTGAATAATCTGAATTATTATGTCTGTAGCAGGTTCACACATCATCAAAAAGACAAGTGTGTATAGCGACTATGGAATTCTAACCTTCCACATAAGATAGCGAAATGCGCAAAAAAATTTATTTAGACATTTTTTATCTTAATCCTTTTTCCTCTCTTAAATAATTTAGTGCCGAGGATAAGTAAATCATCCGCACGTATGGTTAATAGCAATTATCTGTTACCTGTTACCTCATTCACTGTCGAGGCCTACGAGAAAGATAGGCCGCGGAGCGTACGTCACGAAGGTAGTTCTGCGTTCGCTCGCTCGAATCAGCAGACAAACTACGTTCCTACACCTGTTAACTCGTAACTAGGTCTGTCCGTACAAACGAAAACTGAATCTTCTACTGGAACCCGCTATTATGGAATTTGTTATTATATATGACGGTAGTATCTGTTCCCGAAAGAACAGTTACCGTGGATGACCATGCAGCTTTGCTAGAAATGAAATGATAATTAAATAGACACCCTAGCTGCAAGCAGGCGTTGATACACTTCATTGGGAACATGTTGAAAATGTGTGCCCCGACCGGGACTCGAACCCGGGATCTCCTGCTTACATGGCAGACGCTCTATCCATTATTCTTATAATGATGGGGAGACCATGGACCTACTTATAATTTGTTACGTCTGTACTGGCGTACAATAAAATAAATCATGGTAAAATGATTATCAGCTGCATAAGGACCTCTTCCAGCATGTAATAAGTACTGTTAAGGAGAAGAGACTAAATGCTATAAACAAGCCTTTATACCATTTATATCGTGTATTGATCTTAAATTAAATTTTGCTGTAGTACTGTTAATCAGTAAGACTTCATAATAGCAGATTCGAGTGGAAGATGCAATTCTCGTTAGTACTTACACTCCCGGCTGCGAGCTAACAGGTTTAGAAACGCATTATGTTGGGTTGGGTTTTTTGGGGCAGAGACCAAACAGCGAGGTCATCGGTCTCATCGGATTAGGGAAGGACGGAGAAGGAAGTCGGCCGTGCCCTTTCACAGGAACCATCCCGGCATTTGCCTGGAGCGATACGCATTATATCAGTTGATATGAGCGAGCGAGTGAGTTAAGGACTACCTTCGTGACGTACGCACCGCGGCCTGTCTCTCTCGTGGGCCTCGATTCACTGTGAACTTACATCATCTTAGAATGCATTTCACACAGCTACATCGTAAAGATAAATTAAAATTTTGACTTGATCGAGTCAATAAGCTGTACTGGTGCAGTAAGACATAATCAAAATCTATAACGAAAGTGCTAAGAGTCAGCGAGTAGAACCAAAATGACTACAGCGATGTCTGAATCACCCGCGCAAGCGTTCGTGGAATCTAACTCGATCGGCAGTCTGAGATGGATATCGAGTAAAAATGACTCGAAATAAAATGATATAATTTTGACCCCTCCGCAGTATTTATTTCCACATACTAAGTAACATGTAGAGCTATACCAGTTTGGTTATTACTGTTACCACAGTATTTTCATACAAATAATAAGTCAATCACCTATCAAATTTGGTTGAAATTGCTCCGCGTGTTCCAGAGCTATGCTTCAATGTCACCCCATTTCCGTTCCCACCGCTATGACATGTAAGTGGTTGTTAACCTCACTGTTCTTCTTTCCAGTAATCAATAAACTCTCGACTCCTTAAATAATCGAACTCCCATACATAAAAGAGCCTCGAACTTCTAATTTCTTTAAAAATGAGTTAATGTTGACGTTAAGCACGCAAGCGAGCAGAAGTTCCCAAAAAGTTTGAAATTAAAGTTCGTAGGTAGCCGCCTAATGGTCTCACTATCAAACAATGAATGAGTGTGGTATGTACAATTTGTGCTCTGTTTTGAGAAAACATAGCTTTTACGCTCTCAGTATTTATGACGTCACATCTTCTGAACTATGTGTCGTACAATATACGATATAGGTTTTTACGTACATTCAACGGTATAATTACGTGGACACTGTCTGCAATATGCATTGCGAATACATTAAACAGTAAAGAAGTTATGAATTACGCTACGCCGCACTTGGCTGTTTTACTTACGATCAACGAAAATGTAGTAAGCGATAAACTTTTTTTTCCATCTTTCGTGGGGGAGGAGAAGTGTAGGGGTGTACCAGCGAGAAAAATTTTCGTAAACGTTTGAAATTATATGTAAAGTTTTGAAGTTTGTTGCAAATCGCTGGTGGTTTTCATTCTCAAATATTGGATGAAAAATGTGTGGGTATTTGCGGGCGTTGCTTTTTCACCACCCCTTTGAGAGGTAGGTAGTTCTTATCCCCTCAGCGCTACTTTCCAGATAGCATTTGATATGTGCACCAAGTTTGGATGAAATCGATCCAGTTTAGGAGGAGATGTGGAACATCCGCACATGCATGAGTACATACAGCACGTTTTTGTAATAAACAAAGATGTTAACATGTTTCTCTTTTTCAGAAAATTTTTCTTGTTATTGCCAGTCTACATTTTATAGTTACCCTACTTCATCCGTCGTCAGTTATTTTCCTTCGCAGATATCACAACTCGTCAAATACTTCTAGCATCTTACTGTAGTTCCTAATACAATTCTCTTAGCATCAGCTAACTTAACTACCTTACATTCCAGTACCATTTCTTTAATTTTATTTTCATCTTGTAAGCTCTTTTCAAGACTGTATTCATTTCGCACAACCGATCTTCCATATCCCTTGCCATCTCTGACAGAACTACTTTGTAAACAAAGTAATCTGTTAAATGCTGAAATATCTCACTCTACCGTAATACCCTACCTGAACGATACAACTTTGTAATTGTACCAAAGTAGTATGACAGTGGATTCATCTTCTTCAGAGAGAAAATTATGAGGGACTGAGGTGGCGCAATGCTTAAGAAATCGTACTTGTATTCCAAACGGTTACTGTTCAAATCCTCATCTGCCAACTAACTTCCGATTTCCCATGTTTTATTCTGAATCACTTAAACATACAACTGGAAAGCGTCCTTAGTAATAGACACGGCCCAATTCCTTCTCCATACTTCCACAATCCTTAATTTTTGCTTCGTCTCTGTTAACGTCGTAGTACACGGGACCTTAAACCCTAAACTTCCTTTTTCCCCTATCCTACTACCGTGGCAGCAAGCATGGACAGGTCACGTAGAGGCGCAATGGGGGCGACAGTCAAAAGAATTTTTAACATCGTGCGGCCCCGTCAGCAACTGTGATATTTAAACACATAACACGTCAGCCTCAGTTGCAAATAGAAACCAATCTTTACCTAGGTTTCAACCAAAATGATTTAGCCTGCTTCAGAAGCTATTGAAACTAAACTATTGCATGCCAAAGTTTGGCCATGTCGAGTATAAAACTATAGCACCATAGTACCCAGTCATAAATCTTGGAACGCGGGCTTACGCAAGAGTACATTTAGAACAGGTAATTTTATTTATTTATTTTGCACGTACGTGTTCCTTTCAGCGCAACGAAAGAGATCGTTACCCAGGGACAACAGAAGTTATTAATAAATAATTTGATTACGGTGTCAAAGAACATGAGGTGATCAAGTAAACGTAAGGCTACGAGGAGTGCAAATTTTCGCCAAATGGTAGAAGAGAGAAACGATTTCGGCTTTTTTCCCAGGAAATATCTGATCCACAACATTGGTGTTCCGCATGAACATCTCATTCACGGTGCAATGTACACCAAGATGTTACTCCTGGTAATGTGAACAGGGGTATATAAACAGTAAATTTAGAAAAAGACCGCATCTCGTAAAAGAAACGTATATAAGAGTTGTCTAGTGACTCAAATAAATTCTCCCGCGGACTGGGACTTCATTAAACTCTTGTTGGAACACAACGTTGCGTCGACGATATTCTACGCCCCGTTTTGTTGCTGAAGCATCCCCAACTCTCTTGTGGTTTCCTTTTTAGGAACTCCACGTCGACGTCTGTTCGTGGATACGTATCGTAGGTAGGTTTTCCGGCTTTACTTCCCGACGTGACAGCGACGACTCTCCGATGAGGTGCGGGCCTTGTGTTTTGCTGTTACTGCGAGTCTTGTAAATATCGCTACATTTTACCTGAAAATTCCCAGAAAATCTCTCCTACACTCTCTTACCCTTCTCACGTCTTCATAGCATTTACACTTTTTATCGTGTTACCTTTCGATATTTAATCTATGAGACCGGTTAGAACATCAGTGTGATATTATCTATTTATTACTCAATCCAACAGGATGCTTGTTGCGATAATTACCAAACAAAAACGTTGTCGTGGCACCGTAGGAAAACTTCGACAGGTTGACACCACTGAATTTGCCAACTAGGTGCGCGGAGGCTGTGAGAACGCTTCCTGAACAAAAGGTACACTTGCTCCCAATTTCCGTGTCCACTCGACGACCTGTGCTGCCCGGCCACAAAAGGCACACAGCTGAGCAATCCGACTGGGATTAACATAGCCGTGTGGGCGTAGCGCGCGCTCTGTGTGATTTCAGCGGGCGAGCTCCAACTGCAAACAGCGGCATTCAAAACACGCGCATCATTAATTAATCGTGCTGCACAATTGCTGTGTGCCATCGTATGTTCGAAATAGTTCTTTTAATCTCGTTAATCAAGTTACTCTGCAGTTTGCTTTCGCTGGCGCTGTAAACTCTTGGCCTACATCCATCGACTACGGCAAATTTTCTGTTTGTATAGTAGTACAAAGATGAGTCAATATCTATAATTTCATTGTGATCGTCTTTAGGTTGACAGTAGTCATTAGAACGCTTGCCAGCCGAAAAATATCCTGTTACGCCTCCCTTGCGGGAGGTTCCAATATTTCAGCGTTACGTTTCACTCCCTTGCAAAGTGAACATCTCTGCATCACTTTCCATTTGCACAAACAACAATTTTGTGAGCCTTTTTTGTAGCCTGAAGGCTTACCAAGTGCTGAAATTCACAGAAGACATTTAGTACAATAGGGAGGCAATGTTTTACTACGGCAAAGTGATTATCATCGGACTGAAAAAATCCGAAACGGCGTGTTAGGCCGAAGAAGTGTGAAGGAGATGAAAAGAGCACGCCGCAATGTCACACCCACTACTGTTGTCGACATTCATCAAGCCCGTGATCTGATTTTGAACGGCTATAATGTGTGGAGTCTTATTGGGATACGGTTAAAGACAATTGCCTCAGGAGTTAGTGCTTGGACGTATAGAAACCTCCGTAGATGACGCTAATGAAAGTAATTTAAGCAGCGCGGAGTGGCCGCGCGGTTTGTGGCATCATGTCACGGTCTGCGCGGCCCCTCCCGCCGGAGGTTCGAGTCCTCCCTCGGGCATGGGTGTGTATGTTGTTCTTAGCATAAGTCAGTTTAAGCTAGTTTAAGTAGTGTGTAAGTCTAGGGACAGATGACCTAAGCAGTTTGGTCCCTTAGGAATTTACACACATTTTTGAAGTAATTTAATATGAGACACAAGGAGTCGCAAATGGCGATGACAAATGTTGAATATGTGACGTCACCAGATAACGTACCTCGCCGCACCTACAACAATTCAGCCTATTAGTGTGTCGCACCTGATCATCCAGTAATCACGTCGGTGTGGCTCCGGCTCTACGTACGCGACTTTAGCCCACGGGGCTCAGGGTTCGAATCTTGGGTCTAGCAGGCAGTATTTTTTTCATTGCGTTAGACAGAAATCTGTTTTGTTTACCGGTCTCGTGTTCTCCGCTGGTTTATGTGCAAAATACGGTACGGCAAAAACCTACCGTATTGCGTCACAATTGAATTAGTATGAGCTTCCGAATTGCTTCTTTGCCATTAAATGACATACCTATTCTTTACTAAGCTATATCTGCACGGAGAAAAAAAAAGAAAGGGACGGAAGAAAGCACAAAATAAGAACATCTTTTACTTCGTCACAAAGAGGACAATAATTTTATAGCTTCTACATTTACAACAGATCATATTTACAAATGATGATCGAAATTTGCACAGTTCGCTCGAATACAAGTATTGCATCGTTCAATCATCCCTTTAAGCTCCAGCCCAACCGCTGAATATGCGTCGGGGTACGTCATCTGATGACGTCACATGTTCAACATTCCTCATCCAATATTTGGGTATTTCTCGGTGTTTGTGTCCCCCTTTCTGTTATATTAAATTACTTGTTTCAGCTTCGGGTTCTTTTAAACGTTAATAAGTAATATATGTATATTAAGGTGATACTAGCTTGGTAGTGAAGGAGGACGAGTGCAACAATGTATCAAATTGCGCAATTGAAGACAAAATTTCATAGCTTGTAGAGGAAAAAATCAGTCCCAGCAGAATAAGACTCAGTTTATAAAGATTCTCACACACAATTATACTAAAACTGGCATTTTGATGCACAGATTGGGCGTGTGATTAGTGAGTCTGAACAATCAAAATTTCTAGGTGCTCAGATAGGTGGTAAGCTGTCACGGAAAACTCCAGGTTCTTGTTAAAAAACTGAATGCTGCTATGTTTACCATTAGAACAGTATCTACAGTAAGTGTCTGTCCAGCGTTTACATTAGTACACTTTGCTTGTTTTTATCCGCTTTTGACATACGATCATATATTCTGCGGTAACTCTCTTCATTCACAAAGGGTATTTTCGGCTCAGAAATGGACATTTCGAGCAATATCTTCCGTAAGTTTGCGAACCTCTTGTCAATCCTTGTTCGTAAGTCTGAGAATTTTAATATTGGCCGCTCAGTTTATATTTCCTTTAATGCCGTTTGTTGTTAACAGTATGAGCCTATCCCCAAGAATTAGCAGCTTTCAGTCAGCTGACACTAGGCACTAAACCAGTCCACATCTGGATCGCACCTCTTTGACTATAGTCCAGAAATGTTTGCTGTGTTGTTGTGCATCCATTTTCAATTAAGATATCACAAGAATTACAAAATCTCAGCATTAACGAACGAACTTTCAAGTCTAAATTGAAGAATTTCCTCGTGGGTCACTCCTTGTATTCTGTCAGGGAGTTCCAGGGCGGAAATTATGCAGATTCCTATGTTACGTTGTTTACTGAGCAGCTCGTCATCAGCATGTGATTTGTGTAAATTTTACTTCATCCGTTATTAACTTTTCTGATGCTTTCAGTCACTTTCAGTCACTTTCCATACACTGACTCGTTCCATGACGGTGGAAATTTGCTCCTCAGTCTTGTGCCATGGAAATAAAAGTGGAAAACAGAAACCTATATAAAATAAGCTACAAATGACTATGGACAAAGTGACAAAACAGATGCACATTAGCCATGGCTCTGCATACGTGAGACATGGCTTAGCCATATGCTTCCAGAATGAGATTTTCACTCTGCACCCGAGTGTACGCTGATATGAAAACTCCTGGTAGATTAAAACTGTGTGTCGAAACGAGACTAGAACTTGTAGACCTTTGCCTTTCGCGGACAAGTGCTCTACCATCTGAGCTACCCAAGCACGACTCCCGACACCTCCTCACAGCTTCATTTCTGCCAGTACCTCGTCTCCTACTTTCCAAACTTTACAGACGCTCTCCTGTGAACCTGTAGAACTAGCATTCGTGGAAGAAAGGATAGTGTGGAGACATGGCTTAGCTACAGCCTGGGGGATGTTTCCAGAATGAGATTTTCACTCTGCAGCTGAGTCATCTCTCATTCTGGAAACATCCCCCAGACTATGGCTAAGCCATGTCTCCGCACTACGGTTTCTTCCAGGAGTGCTAGTTCTGCAAGGTTCGCAGAAGAGCTTCAGTGAAGTTTGGAAGGTAGGGCTGGCAGAACTGAAGCTGTGAGGACGGGTCGTAAGTCTTGCTTGGGTAGCTCAGTTTTTAGAGCATTTACCTGCGAAAGGTAAAGGTCCCGAGTTCGAGTCTTGGTGCAGTTTTGATCGGCTAGAAAAATGTTGTGCAGAAATTTTTTGACTTTCTCTTTTACCACATAAATGTTATGAGTGCGTTCCTGAAAGTAAAGTACAAAACAATATCTGTGAATCACTATGAATGTGTTATCGCGGGGGGCCGGCCGCGGTGGTCTAGCGGTTCAGGCGCTCAGTCCGGAACCGCGGGACCGCTACGGTCGCAGGTTCGAATCCTGCCTCGGGCATGGATGTGTGTGTTGTCCTTAGGTTAGTTAGGTTTAAGTAGTTCTAAGTTCTAGGGGACTGATGACCACAGATGTTAAGTCCCATAGTGCTCAGAGCCATTTTTTGTTATCGTGGGCATAGGCTGTACCCAGAGTAATACCACAGTGGCTGTAGAAAGAAGGTTTAGATTTTAGCATCCCGAGTCAAACGCTGTCGGGGGTCTCTTACTAGGAGTTTCCGTGGCGTCACGTGAAGTCACATTCGCACCCGCGGATAGAAGCGACGCACTATTAGCGATGTGTAGTTGGCGAGACGAATTAGACCAGTGATGCTCCGCTGGTTTATCCGAGGACGTTTATTGGCGGAACCGGACTAATTCAGTGCACGGGTAAGCGTAACCAGTGTAAATATGGGTGGCCAGATCGCTTTGTACTGCGAGGCAGAATTAAAACTGTCACTGTTGTGAAAGCAATAATTAATGCCGATTACTGTTCCCCTTCCATATTGATCTACCACATTTCTTTAAATCAGGATGGAAAATTAGTCCATTATCCAAAGATAGAAGCATTGTTATTAAAGCTAATCTGGAATACAGTAAAGGATGTCATCTTTTTAAAATTGTTAACTAACAAGTGGACTATCTTTAAATTTCGAAAAACACTGCTCTTGCTGTCCTTTATTGTCACCAGTGAAAAATAATAAAACTGGATAGAAAGATCGAAGTTGCTTGATGTGCATATTGATCAAAACTTCTACTGAAAAAAGATACACTTAGTAGATTTGCTAAATCGAGTAGTTTTAGCTACGTTTATTGAGGTATCGTCAAAATATCACAGTGCCTCACCAGTGTCGGCAACGATCATTGAAATGCCGGTCATTAACGATGTGTCGCAGCATTCCGCAACGACAAATAGGAGGCGCTACTGAAGACCCACCATCTCTCTCAGCACCGCAACGCCATCACACGGACGTCAATATAGAACAGCGCATGGACTCGCTCTGCCCCACTTCGTGAACTCTGATGAAGCAGTCAACATTATGTAATTATAATACCAGTGCCATTCAAGTCGCAAGCGCAAGTGTACTTTTGTAAATGTTGAACTTGTGCTTCAAGAGGAGAGTTTGTAATTTTGTGCATCATGTGATGCTTTAACGTTCAAAGACAGTTGTAAATATTCAGCACACTTCAGTGACAATGGATGTTGTAAAATTAAGTAAATCTTTTCTTCGTTCTTTTAACAAAGTGAGCTAATCTTTCATATGTTTTAACCAGCTATCTCCCAGATCAATCAATGACCCCACAGTTATGGCTGGGTGATTGTAGTTTCGTCAGGTCGTAGATATCTGCAGGTTAACATATTTTACGTATTTTCATTCACTGATATCCTCTGGAATAATATTCTGGGAGAACTCCTCACCGAGGCAGAAGGTATTCAGTGCGCAAAAGAAAGCTGGTAGAATTGAGGGGGGGGGGGGGGGGGGGGGGGGGGGGTTCACGCACGTGTAAGCACGAACAGATAGCAGGCCCCTGTTGAAACAGTTGGGAATAATAAGCACTGCTCCACAGTACATTCATTCCTCACGAAATTTGTTGTCTACACTCCACTGCAGTTTGAGAGTAATAGAGATATCCACCAATAAGTAGCGGGTGATCAAAAAGTCAGTATAAATTTGAAAACTTAATAAACCACGGAATAATGTAGATAGAGGTAAAAATTGACACACATGCTTGGAATGACATGGGGTTTTATTAGAACCACGCCATATTGCTAGACGCGTGAAAGATCTCTTGCGCGCGTCGTTTGGTGATGATCGTGTGCTCAGCCGCCACTTTCGTCTTGCTTGGCCTCCCAGGTCCCCAGACCTCAGTCCGTGCGATTATTGGCTTTGGAGTTACCTGAAGTCTCAAGTGTATCGTGATCGACCGACATCTCTAGGGATGCTGAAAGACAACATCCGACGCCAATACCTCACCATAACTCCGGACATGCTTTACAGTGCTGTTCACAACATTATTCCTCGACTACAGCTATTGTTGAGGAATGATGGTGGACATATTGAGCATTTCCTGTAAAGAACATCATCTTTGCTTTTTCTTACTTTTTTATGCTAATTATTGCTATTCTGATCAGATGAAGCGCCATCTGTCGGACATTTTTTGAACTTTTGTATTTTTTTGGTTCTAATAAAACCTCATGTCATTCCAAGCATGTGTGTCAATTTGTACCTCTCTATCTACATTATTCCGTGATTTATTCAGTTCTCAAATTTATGCTGACTTTTTGATCACCTGGTACATTAGAATGAAAAATGATCTCTAGCTTGAAAGACCCCCGTTATATCCTTTATTGGGTTTTGTGTGATTTACCAAACCCGCCAAATAGTTAATTAATAAATGAAAGCCCATTGGTTTTTCTGGTGTGATTTCGGGGGTATTTCAGCAGGGTGTGGCTGTTCTGAGACGGAATAGTTAATTATTAAAAGTTTTTCTATTATTAGAAGACCACAAAGGTTGCGATATACACACTGATATGTATTTTCTATTAACACACAAATTTTGAGGCAGTTGCTACCTTCGGCTTACACGTCTAATCACAGTTATATCTGTTACTGGTTGCTGATTTTAAGTCCTTCGGCACACGCAATGATGATGGTTAACATTCACAACAATCCTCCCTACAATCCATGGTTGTTGCTGGCCGACGCGGTTGACGCGAAACACGTAATTCGGCACTTGTCACTTTTGGTTTCATATCACTCACGAATCGGTATCGATGAGGGTCAACCCAAGAAGACAAGGGGACGCGCTCATTTGTCACACTCCGGTGAATTTACATTTTACCCCTCACTCGGCACATCCACAATTGACACAGTATTCAGCTCGACCGCCATTTTTCTTTTTGCGAGTGTTCCCAGTACTGCTTTCACTCGACACTAATCTCACTGCCTCCTGCAGCGCTTGACAATCGACTCCTGTCTGCTGTCGACCTGGGTGTCGGATACTACACTACTGTCCATTAAAATTGCTACCCCAAGAAGACATGCAGATTATAAACGGGTATTCATTGGATAAATATATTATACTAGAACTGACATGTGATTACATTTTCACGCAATTTGGGTGCATAGATCCTGAGAAATCAGTACCCAGAACAACCACCTCTGGCCGTAATAACGGCCTTCATATGCTTGGACAGTGAGTCAAACAGAGCTTGGATGGCGTGTATAGGTACAGCTGCCCATGCAGCTTCAACACGATACCACAGTTCCTCAAGAGTAGTGACCGGCGTATTGTGACGAGCCAGTTGCTCGACCACTATTGACTAGACGTTTTCAGTTGGTGAGAGATCTGGAGAATGTGCTAGCCAGGGCAGCAGTCGAACATTTTCTGTATCCAGAAAGGCCCGTACAAGACCTACAACATGCGGTCGTGCATTATCCTGCTGAAATGTACGGTTTCGCAGGGATCGAATGAAGGGTAGAGCCACGGGTCGTAACACAGCGGAAATGTAACGTCCACTGTTCGAAGTGCCGTCAATGCGAACAAGAGGTGACTGAGACGTGTAACCAATGGCACCCCATATCATCACGCCGGGTGATACGCCAGTATGGCGATGACGATTACACGCTTCCAATGTGCGTTCACCGCGATGTCCCCAAACACGGATGCGACCATCATGATGCTGTAAACAGAACCTGGATTCATCCGAAAAAATGACCTTTTGCCATTCGTGCACCCAGGTTCGTCGTTGAGTACACCATCGCAGGTGCTCCTGTCTGTCATGCGTCAAGGGTAACCGCAGCCGTGGTCTCCGAGCTGATAGTCCATGCTGCTGCAAACGTCGTCGAACTCTTCGTGCAGATGGTTGTTGTCCTACAGACGTCCCCATCTGTTGACTCAGGAATCGAGACGTGGCTGCAAGTTACAGCAATGCGGATAAGATGCCTGTCATCTCGACTGCTAGTGATATGAGGCACTTGGGATCGTTCGGTATTACCCTCCTGAACCCACCGATTCCATATTCTGCTAAGAGTCATTGGATCTCGACCAACGCAAGCGGCAATGTCGCGATACGATAAACCGCAATCGCGATAGGCTACAATCCGATCTTTATCAAAGTCGGAAACGTGATAGTACGCAATTCTCCTCCTTACAAGAGGCATCGCAACAACGTTTCACCAGGCAACGCCAGTCAACTGTTGTTTGTGTATGAGAAATCTGTTGGAAACTTTCCTCATGTCAGCACGGTGTGGGTGTCGTCACCGGCGCCAACGTTGTGTGAATGCTTTGAAAAGCTAATCGTTCGCACATCACAGCGTATTCTTCCTGTGGGTTAAATTTCACGTCTGTAGCACGTCATCTTCGTGGTGTAGCAATTTTAATGGCGAGTAGTGTATATCACTCACGAATCGGTATTGATGAAAGTCAACCCCAAGACGATAAGGGGACGAACTCATTTGTCACACTCCGGTGAATTTACAATTTATCCCTCACTCGGCACATCCACCATTGACACAGTATTCAGCTCGACCGCCATTTTTCTTATTGCGAGTGTTCCCAGTACTGCTTTCACTCGACACTAATCTCACTGCCTCCTGCAGCGCTCGACAATCGACTCCTGTCTGCTGTCGACCTGGCTGTCGTATACTAATATCTATGTTCGTGCGATCACGGATCCCTTACAAGTTCCCTCTAGTGAATCAAACTTTGGTACAGAAGGAAGTGCAGTCTTTTTCATGGTCTGCTCACTGAAAAAAAATGTATGACAGACCGCCAATTTCGAATGTAAACTGTCTTATGAAAGTACCTAGACACTTATTAGTGGGCATTATTGTAGGCAGTGTCTATCTTTCACCTTTATGCCTGCTTGAACTTTCCTGTAGGTACTTTAATTGAGGTGTGTCAGCGTCTGTGGAGGAATGGAAGTCCAGTCTCCCACAACAGCCGAATCCGTAGAAGCTAGTGATAATGCACGCTGCAGACTGAAGCGAAGTGGACGGTCCAGCTCACACCAAAGGTGTTCCAGTGTGTTCAGACCAGCCCATTTCAGGAATGTCAGTCACTGCAGAGCGATGCGTTACCACTGTGCTTATCCTTCGAGTGCAGATAGCGAGATTTTCACCGCTCTCACTCAGGCTGTTTCTCACTGATTTAAAACGGAAGACTGTACGCCTACACAAGACGAGCAGTATCAGATTCGGAAGCCAATTTTCTATGGTACAACAGAGGGCTCAGCTGAAGACACGAGAGAAAGATCCCTTCTCTTTGAAATGGCTCACGTCTGTCAAATTGTAGAATAACAAAGTGTGTTTTTAAACGTATAGAGGGTATCTTTCATCTTCTGAGTTCCCATACATCCTTTCCCAGCTTAGTATTAATTAGATTTATGTGAGTATTAACTGTAGCATTATCACTCTACAGCATCAATATTGTTTCTGCTTACATTACTTTACGTAGAACACTAATACTGATACTGTTGTGTCTGATACTTAATTTTTTAACTGCAGAAATATCACTACTCTGTAAACGATTGTCATAAAGGATCGCCAGTACCCGTTTCTAAGCCAGCTTTTATCGTTATTTCAAGTAATTACAGTGCGCAGCAACACTCAGACGCGTGTCAAAGGGAAGGGCATCAAGCTGTGACGGCTCACGTCAGCAAAGGGTGCACAGTTTCCGCTGTTTGCTCCACCATCATAGCTTACTTTGCAGGGATTTGCTCGCATTAGCTTTTTTCCCGCGAAGAAATAAAATTAAACAGGCGAGGGAAACTTTTATCGATATGGTGAAATGTCAGACATACATTACCTGATCATAACTATCCAGACACACCTATGTGACAGGGAGCTCGCCACTAGATCTTACGATAGGTGGACCCGCCATTGTAAAATGAGCCTGGGAGTATTGTGTCGTCAGTAGAGGACCAATTATACCAGAATTGGACGGTCACGAGAGCTCCGTCACTTCGAACGTGCACTACTCATTGGGTATCACCTGAGTAACAAATGCGTCAGGGTCATTTCAACGCGTCCAAAGCTTCCCAGTCGACTTACGGCGACGTGATTTGGAAATTTAAACACGAAGGAACTCCAACATTCTGCGTGGTGTCTATTTGTTCTATATCGTGTCTCCCTACCACTTTCGCGCAACGATGCTCTGAACGTGTTTTTTAGGGAATTGACTAGTTTGAACCTGGGAGCTGTTGCTGGTAAGGAGACGCCAGACCACACATGACATGTAGAGTTCAGAAGAGTTCAGTGAGACTAGCGATGATATAATCAAATACTTAATGATTTCAGCGTCAGCTCCACTGCACTCCCTGTAAAAGAATCTAAATACTAACAAAATTTAGTGGAAGGGTTTCAATGCTTTCCTATTCTTAGTTAGCTGGTAAAATAACGTCGAAAAAGCAATTAAGTTTACCATTGGAAGTTTTATTCTACTCACAAAACATTGTTTATAAATTGCGCTATTGATAAAAGGAAATGTTTTAGTACAGGATGGTAAAAACCAATTGCGTTCAACAAAAATGTGAACGAATATTCCCTGAATGGGTTTCCAAGTTCTACAATGGATCGAAGGATGACCTATGCCATATCACATCTATAATCTAAGTTTAAATTAAGTTTCACAAGAGAGAAAACTATCAAAATGGTCTACAGTGACCCTCAGTTATCGTTAATTACTTATCGTACAGTGGCTGATGTGGCTTCTCAATAACTATATAACAGAAAAATCATCGCGTTTCAGATTTTTACTTCAAGTGGTAAATGTGAACACCATGAGCTTTAATTGACGATCGACACTAGTATTACGCAAAAAGGGGGTGTAACAGATGAGACTTCTGCAGTTCTGAGTGAAGCTTTATGCGCTGTTATGCGGCATCGCGTGCGTTCATTACCTTGTCAGTGTTCGTCAGGGGGCAGTGGGCAGCACAGCTCCGCTCACCTCGCCGTCTCGGAAACAACTCTCACCTAACTTCTCCTTACTACGATTTACCGAAGTTGGTTTAAAAAAACTATCTGTCTGTGTTTTCATCCGACCAATCAGGGTCTCAATGTTAACCTTAAGCTCCGCCTACAAAAATTGTCTATCCAATTAGAAACGTTATACTTTTCGTGGTGGGGCAATGTTTTTAAAGTTTGCAACATAACAGAGACGCGAAAAAGTCTCACGCTAAAACTTGCAGCTGGTGTGGTCCTTTTAGTGTTATTATAAGATCTATACTGTTCTTCTGGAGGGCTCTATCTTTTAACATGGGCTGGGGGATGGTCCTGACGTAACAGAGACGCAAGAAAGTCTCACGCTAAAACTTTCGGCTGGGGTGGTTCTAGCGGTTAGCTGGCGACGTGGATGTCCCTCCCTTATCGTAGGGCCTTCCAGCTTAACACGGTTCTGCTCTCGGCTTCTGTTCTCGTTTCTCCCCTCAGAACTGCGTCTGTCTCACGGTGGGAAGGTATGACATGCATTTAGGCATTCTTGTGTTAGTCTGTGGTATTCCACTCGTTACTCGTATTACTTTTGTTAATTTAATGTCACGATTTATTCGGAGCTATGTGACATACGACTAGATTTCCTTATCATGTCAGGGTTTTCATGGAACGTGTTGGATTTGCCTGACACCTTACAGAACAACCGCAACTAAACCAAGACTGGACATATCTCACGTACTGACAGACAGCGATGTCGAGCATTGCGGATAGTTATCGTAAAATAGCAGTTTAAATCAGCGGAAGTAAGCGCTTCTGAGTTCCAAAGCACCACCAGCAGTGCATCAAATACGATGACTCAGCGCAGGGACTTAAAAACAATGGGGTAGGTAGGTCGAGCAGCTGCTCATTAGCCACACGTTTCCGCGCGGTTTGAGGCGCCATGTCACGAACTCCGCGGCCCCTCCTGCAGGAGGTTCGAGTCCTCCCTCGGGCATGGGTGTGAGTGTTGTCCTTAGCGTAAGTTAGATCTAGTAGTGTGTAAGTCTAGGGACCGATGACCTCAGCAGTTTGGTCACACACACACACACACACACACACACACACAGGCCACACGCTTATGTAGTCAGTACTAAGCTATGCTTCAGGCGGAGTAAAGAGAAATGCCACGAGACAGTGGATGACTGGAAAAAAGTAATTTAGACTGATGGATTACACTATGTCCTGTGGCAATCTAATGGATTTGTCTGGGTTTGGCGAATGACAGAGTGACGTTACTTGCCAGCAGAGTTCATGCCGTCATAAAGGCTACGATTTGACACGCCTCATTTTAACGTACACTAATAAGTGGCCAAAACTTTTGCTCTGATAGTGTATAGCCAAGAAGCCAACTACATTTGGGTATTCCATGAGTTCCCAAAATTGATCAAGAGAAATGCCGGGTTCGTTCCTTTCAGAGGACCCATTGGATTGTCTTTTCGATCCTTCCTATATCAGAGCAACAATTGTCGTTGTTTGTGGCAAAATGTTGTCTTCTTAGGCATAGGTTCAAATTATCAGAGATGAACAACGGAGAGAGCCAATTAAGGGCTGCATTGTGGGTGATCAAACACTTCCCATCGAAAACGCTGCAGCAGCGTCTTCATTGCCCCTGCAGAATGCGGCTGAAAATTGTCTTGAAGAAAGAAGCGCATGACATTTATGTTATGTGAGCTGCATAGCTTCAGGCGAAATATCTCACCAGATCCACATATTTGAAGGGAGACACTTGTTTTTGACATTTCTACGCGATTACTTTGCGGTCAGAACTGAAAAGAGCGACATGAAGCGATCGACGGATGCACTAGAGACACTGCCCTACACATCTGTGCAAAGTTGCATCGGATTTTCATAGTGGTTTCCATTTTGCGCCTCATAAGACCTGAGTTTCAGAATCTACATCTACTTCCATACTCGGCAAGGCACCTGACGGTGTGTGGCGGAGTGTACCTTGAGTACCTCTATCGGTTTTCCCTTCTATTCCAGTCTCATATTGTTCGTGGAAAGGAGGATTGTCAGTATGCCTGTGTGTGGGCTCTAATCTCTCTGACTTCATCCTCATGGTCTCTTCTCAAGATATACGTAGGAGGGAGCAATATACTGCTTGACTCCTCGGTGAAGGTATGTTCTCGAAATTTCAACAAAAGCCCGTACCGAGGTACTGAGCGTCTCTCCTGCAGAGTCTTCCACTGGAGTTTATCTATCATCTCCGTAACGCTTTCGCGATTACTAAATGATCCTGTAACGAACCGCGCTGCTCTCCGTTGGATCTTCTCTATCTCTTCTATCAACCCTATCTGGTACGGATCCCACACTGGTGAGCAGTATTCAAGCAGTGGGCGAACAAGTGTACTGTAACCTACTTCCTTAGTTTTCGGATTGCATTTCCTTAGGATTCTTCCAATGGATCTCAGTCTGGCATCCGCTTTACCGACGATCATCTTTATATGATCATTCCATTTTAAATCACTCCTAATGCCTACTCCCAGATAATTTATGGAATTTACTGCTTCCAGTTGCTGACCTGCTATATTGTAGCTAAATGTTAAGCGATCTTTCTTTCTATGTATTCGCAGCACATTACACTTGTCTACATTGAGATTCAATTGCCATTCGCTGCACCATGAGTCAATTCGCTGCAGATCCTCCTGCATTTAAGTACAATTTTCCATTGTTACAACCTCTCGATATACTACAGCATCACCCGAAAAAACCTCAGTGAACTTACGATGTTATCCACTAGGTCATTTATAGATATTGTGAATAGGAACAGTCCTACGACAGTCCCCTGCAGAACACCTGAAATCACTCTTATTTTGGAAGGCTTCTCTCCATTGAGAATGACATGCTGCGTTCTGTTATCTAGGAACTCTTCAATCCAGTCACACAATTGGTCTCATAGTCCATGTGCTCTTACTTTGTTCATTAAATGACTGTGGGGAACTGTATCGAACGCCTTGCGGAAGTCGAGAAACACGGCATCTACCTGGCAACCCGTGTCTATGACCCTCTGAGTCTCGTGGACGAATAGGCCTTGTACCTCGCGTGAAGACCACGACATAAAAATTAGACAAACTTAGTGCATACAGTGTGTTGCCGATAGTCTCTCTTTCTCGTGCAACATCCGGTAATGGAAGAGAAAGGAGAAGGGAAGGGAGGGGAAGGAGGGCAGCGGTGCACTGCGTGTCCTCCGACACACACCACAGGCGTCTTAGCCGCAGACACGCACGCCGTGGTGCGACGTGCGCCTCGGACGGCCGCCATTAGCGCAGAGCCGCGTCGCTGTCCACACGTCACCGCGGCAGACGCCGCTTTGTGCCGGCGACATCGACCGTGGCCGCCGTCAGACCGCGCGCCGCGTTCATCTGTGGCGCGCTGTGCGGGCTGCCGGGCCCCACCCTGATACGGGGCCACTGTGCGACAGTCGGGCGCGAGCCCGCCTCTGCTCATCCACGTCTGGCTGCGCCTGTCACCCCAAATCCTGCCTGCCCGGAGATCACGTAGCTCCGCCAGTCGGAGGCGACGTTTATACCTAGAGAAACACTGACAGAAAAAAGAATCACAACACCGAGGAGGAGTTGCATGACGTAAGCGAAAGTTGGTAGGCGTGTTTCTACGTCCGAAAAGTGATGTCTGTTCAAATTTAGCGTCAGTCGAATAAAAATGGCGCTAGCAGCACCGCTATGAGAATGAAAATCAGGTTTGAATTAAACACACGCATTACTTCCCTTTGACATGCGACGTGGTGAGTTGATATTACTCAAGATGTAACACCTCACTCATCACTTACCTGGTTTTGGTGTGTGTTTACCCCAGGTAATTGACTAACAGGTCAACAGAGCGTGCAAAACAGCTGCAATGTCGGATAACGCAAAGGAAGTAATGAGGCCCTGTGACTCCTGATTGAACTGCAGTGGCAGTGTTGACATTAATTGGTTCAGAATTGATCCCTTTTAATTAAAAAGGGGTGCACATTGATGTTATATTCAGCTATTGATCACAGATGCAAATGTTGAAAATAAAATTAATTAAGAAATTGACTTGAGATTTCAACTACTTGGTTGAAAACAGATGCAGTTGATTAGCACAGATTTATTTTAACTCACGACCTTCAATCATCACGTTACATGACTCTCCTAACAGGCAGTGGGAATAAATTGCGTTTGCATGGAATAGATCGCGATAACTCAAAAGTAATTCCTATCGACTGACCCAGGCGTAATGCAAAGTGCGAGAAGAATTCTACAATACACGGCCCATGAAACCCTCGGGGAAACTTTGCCGACGTGATCCAACGAATTAATCAGTGGCTGGAGCAGGCGCAATATCACCGAATACAGCATGGCGGAGCGGCGTCGTCGTGTGGACGTCGGCCGACTCGTGGTGCTGCAAGGCAGCACTCATCTATTCACTCCTAGCTATCTTGCTCAGTACATAGTTCAACCAAAACTTTCTATCTCCAATCTCAATCGTTTCATTTGATAAGTCCTAAACTGCAGAGATGCTCACTCTTTCTCAGGCAAGCTGAGTAAAGAAAGCCACGTCCACATTCTAGGCAAGCTGGGAATGGAAGACCTCTATGGAGACTTCTCACAGTCTGCTCTTCGCCTCGGTTTCCCCTCCAGCAAAATCACTTACGCCAACTGCAGCGCAAGTTGCGTTAATTATGCATCACTTCCCAGCGCCGACCAGTGCCTGCTCTGGGAAGTGAACAAATTCCCACAAAATTTCTCTTACTCTCAACTTCTGCTATTTCGCTCCACCCAGGCCACCCATCAAGGTTAGCTTCTGCACAAACACCAATTTTTCTGGAATTCTGTCTCCCAGGAGAGTACTTCAAATTCCTTGGTCCTACGTTCCCAACGGAGGCCAGTGTATTTCATGCTGTCGCTCTTCACCTGATTTACTTCAGGCTCTGTGGACTGTGAATTCACTGTGAAGTTGCTATAGTCACGAACACGCATATTTTGACCTCTGTTGACTGCTCCACTGAAGCTTTGTGTGGGCTCCTCGCATGTTTCACAGAAAACGGGACAACAGACTTTTATCAATAGGCGTAAAGTTCTCCGTCTGTTTCCCGGTACACCAGCATGGAGTCGGGGTCAACCACCCACTCAATGTCACTCATCTTAAGGCGGCTGGAGGCTGTGCCGCGTTACCGCTTTCTCAGAGCTTGAGCTGCCCTAAGCTGCCTATTGTCGCTTCCCTTCGCCGTTCCCCAGCCGGCCACGGTCAACTCTAAATACTTCCGTGGGGTAAACTAGCATCCAGTAAATCACCCGACATTAATTATTCTACTACATCCATACTATACCCTCTACAAGATGCATTGTGCCTTGTCAGTCATTTTGTTCAGCCCTACTGTTCGCTCAACGTGAATTAGGTGATCTTTAATGACTTCATGTAAGGGGCATAGTTCTTGCCATCTTACAAAGAATGCCCTCAAGGGGACGACGATTTTTAACATTTCTATTTAATTATTATCTACTCGTCAGTAAGGTAATCCTCAAAACTTCAAAGACAGATGAACTGACTTATCAAAAGTGCATGTCATCTGATGTTATCTAGAATCATACGTAGAAGGTTAAATCGAAATTTTTCTCCACATAACTGAAATATTCGTAGATTGCCTGGATCTTCATGAAGTGTGTGGTTTACAGTGAAAGTGATCGGTTGCAGTTTTTAAATATTTATTCTCACGTTTGTAACAGCTGACCAAATCCATCATGACACGTTGCAAAGAGGCCGAGTTGTACAGTATGTCTTCGTAAAACAACTGACTGGTTCAAAAATCAATAAACATACTTTTTCACAACTTTAAATCTTAGTGAAATAATATTCAAGTAACTAATGCAGGTTACACTTCGAGGTATCAGCCTCACTGCTTCCCTATTTATATAGTCTAAATCATGGATGGTCACTTGGACCATTATTACTTAATAATGACAACATATTTTTAATCGTATTTACAATTAAAAGTTCCAAAGCTAAGATGTTCTGATTACACAGAATAATTCGTCTAAAATTACAGAATTGAATAATATGTGAAATTTATAATGTAAAAAGTTTTTAAATATGAAAATTTCATCTGAATATAAGTACAATAATGAACTTCACAAAATTAATTAATACACGCAAATTACACAACGACTCACATTCCTAACAATAACTGAAGCTAAGAGGGTAAAACGAAACAGGTTTGGATTGACAGAATTTGTAACAGATGCCTAGAATTTTATAATTAGGCGTATATCTGGTTACAACAATACCAGTTTAATTAATACAGTCATTAAGACGGAATGTTCTTTACAGCTTTCATCCTAAATTTACGTTTTACAATACGTGCCTTCATTTGCAAGCGAGAAATAACTTCTTGAATGAATAAACTACATTCGTAAAAGTCCAATTATTTGAATAATTACAGATGGTGATAAATACCATATAAAACTTCCTGGCAGATTAAAACGGTGTGCCGGACCGAGACTCGAACTCGGGACCTTTGCCTTTCGCGGGCAAGTGCTCTACCAACTGAGCTACCCAAGCACGACTCACGACCCGTCCTCACAGCTTTACTTCTGCTAGTACCTCGTCTCCTACCTACCAAACTTTGCAGAAGCTCTCCTGCGAACCTTGCAGTACTAGCACTCCTGAAAGAAAGGATATTGCGGAGACATGACTTAGCCACAGCCTGGGGGATGTTTCCAGAATGAGATTTTCACTCTGCAGCGGAGTGTGCGGTGATATCCTTTCTTTCAGAAGTGCTAGTTCTGCAACGTTCGCAGGAGAGCTTTTGCGAAGTTTGGAAGGTAGGAGACGAGGTACTGGCAGAAGTAAAGCTGTGAGGATGGGTCGCGAGCCGTGCTTGGGTAGCTCAGTTGGTAGAGCACTTGCCCGCGAAAGGCAAAGGTCCCGAGTTAGAGTGTCGCTCCGGCACACAGTTTTAATCTGCCAGGAAGTTTCGTATCAGCGCACATTCCGCTGCAGAGTGAAAATCTCATTCTAATACCATATATTTCATTCCTACTATTTTCACTAATTCAAGTCTTTCCCATTACTACAATGAATGCCACAGTTTGTTAAAATACATCGTCGTTTGTTTTATTTTGTAATAGTGTCTGCCAATTAGTCTCCAATTTAGTGTCATTTTTATGGAATTCACGAATCACCTAAATACCAATCATTTTAAAGTGAGGTATTGTACTACACGATGTCAGGGAATCGAAGTTTTCATTAAGTCTTTGTATATTAGGTATATTACACGATGCCATTATCAACACCTCACTAAGTTTGAATAGGATCGTGTAATAGGGCTACAAGAAGCTGAAATATTATTCCCCGATATCGCAGAAAGATTTGGCAGGAATGTAGTCACTATACATGACTGCTGGCAGCGGTGGTTAAGAGGATGTACGGTAGGAAGAAGACCAGCCTCCAGAATGGTGGCATGCCACCAGCAGAGAGGAAGATCATCTTGTTCGGTGTATAGCTCTGGCGCATTTTACGGCATCTGCGAGAGAAATCTGAACAGCGGTTGGCACCACAGCGACACAACGAACTGTTACAAACCTATTACTTCAAGGACACTCAGAGCCACACACACTTTAGCGTGCATTCGACTGATACCAAACCACTACCACTTGCGACTTCAGTGGTGTCAAGCGAGATATCGTTGGAGGACAGGGTGGAGGCTGTTGTGTTTTCTGATGAAAGTTGGTTCTGCCTCGGTGCCAGTGTTGGCCGTGTGTTGTTTAGAAGAGAACCAGGTGAGGATCTGCATCCAACCTGTATGTGTATTAGACGTACTGGACCTAACTTAGAGTAACGGGTCTGGTGTGCAATTTCGTGTGACAGCAGGAACACTCTCGAGGTTATCCCACGCACCCTGACTGCAAATTTGTACGTCAATCTGGTGATTCGGCCTGTTGTGTAGCCATTCATGAACAGCATTCCTGGTGGTGCTTTCCAGCAGGATAAAGCTCGTCCACAACAGCTGCTGTAACTTAGCATGCTCTACGGAGTGTCAACATATTGTCTTGGCCTGCTCAATCACCAGATCTGTCTCCAGTCGAGCACGTATGGAACATCATCAGATGACAACACCGGCGTCATCCACAAGCAGCATTAACCCTCCCTGTATTGACCGACCCAGAAAAACAGGCATGGAACTGCTTCCCACATACTGACATCCGGCACCTGTACAACACAATACATGCACGTTTGCGTGCTTGCATTAAAACAATCCGGCGGTTATTTTTGGAAAATTTGTGGTAAGTTCCTATTCGACCAAACTGCTGAGGTCATCGTTCCCTAGCCTTTTTAATGTAACTTACGCTAAGGACAACACACACCCATGCCTGAGGGGGGACTCGAACCTCCAACGTGGGAAGCCGCGGGAACCGTAGCTATGCGCCCCAGACCGCGCGGCCACCCCGTGCAGCTCCGGCGGTTATATTGGTTATTAATATACGAGCGTTTCACATTTGCAATGGCTTATCTCTAGCTTACATTAACCTGCGATCCTGCAATGTTAATCACCTAAATATCTTACCTAGACAGATGTACTTCCGAAACTTTATTACTCTACATTAATATATTTTTGTGCTGCAGTTTTTTTCTGTCAGACACTGTAACAGTTCGGGCAGGTGTGAAATGAAATGACGGGTAACCCACATTATGTGCAAGCACCAAGAGTGAGTAATAAGGCATGACGGAAGATTAGGGTTTAATGCCCCTTCGACAATTGTTGCTAGATCATAGGCTCCTACTGAGGGACGATCAAAAGAAAACCCGTGGTGCCATCCCGAGATTTTCCTTAACCAATATTGAAAAATCATGGAAAACTCTCGATGATAGAGCGGCTAAATACTATCAGATCAAAAGTATCCACCCGTATATCGGTGGACATTAATAGACGAGTCAACACTTCGCTTTTATGACGGCACGAACTCTACAGGGGACATATTTAATGCGGCGTGTGAATGTCCGTGGAGGAATGGCAGCCCATTCTTCCTCAAGAGACGAAACCACACAAGGTAGTGATGTTCGACGCTGGGGTCTGGACGAATTCGCGAATTTAACTCAGTCTAGATGTGTTTTATTGCGTTCAGGATGGGACTCTGAGCATTGCAATCAATTTGAGGAACCGCTTACTGACAGGACGCACTGTCATGCTGATGGAAACAGTCTCCAAAGTGTTTCTCAATAATGAGGTGATGAGGTGACAAAAATCTTTGGATACCTCCTAATATGGACTCAGACCTCCTTTTTCCCAGCGTGCTGCAGCACCTTGACGTAACATGGCCTCAACGATTCGTTGCAGAAATACTGAGTCGTTACCTCTGTAGGTGTACATAATTTCCAAATTGCTGCCGTTGCAGGATTTTGTGCACATCTGATCTCTTCGTTATGGTCCATAAATGTTCGAAATGATTCATTTCGGGCGATCTGATTAGTCGGACCATTCGCTCGAACCGTCCAGAATGTTCTTCAAACCAATCGCGAACAATTGTGGCCCAGTGACACGGCGCATTGTCATTGATAAAAATTCCGTCGTTGTTCGAGAAGACGAAGTCGAGTCAGCGAATGGGTGCAAGTGGTCTCCAGATAGCTGAACATAACCATTTCTAGTCAGTGATCAGTTTAGTTGGTCCAGACGACCTAGTCCATACCACGTAAACACAGCCCACGCCATTATGTAGCCATAACCAGCCTAAACAGTGTCTTGTCGACAGCCTGGTTCCACGGTTTGCTGAGCTCTGCGCCACACTCGAACACTACCATCTGCTCTTACTAACTGAAATTAGAACTCATCTGTCATACGGTCACGAGGCCAGCAGATGCACTGCAGGCGATTTCGTGCTGTTAGCAACGCACTCACGTCGGTCGTCTGCGGCCATACCCCATTAACGCCAAATTTTGCCGCACTGTGCTAACGGATACGTTAGTCGTATGTTTCGCATTGATTTCTGAGGTTATTTCACGCAGTGTTGCTTGCCTGTAAGCACGTGCAACTCTACGCAAAAGCAGCAGCACTCTGTTGTTAAGTGAAGGCCGTCGGCCATTACGTTATCTGTGATGAGAGGTAATGCCTGAAAGTGGTATTCTCGACACACTCTTCCCAGTGTGGATTTCGGAATACTGAATTACCTAATGATTTCCGGAATGGAATGTTCCATGCTTCTAGCTCCAACTACCATTTCCGCGCCTGTTAATTTCCGTCTTGCAGCCATACTCGGGTCGGAAACCTTTTCACATGATTCACCTGAGTACAAATGACAGCTCCACCAATGCACTGTCGTTTTATGCCTTGCGTACGCGATAGTACTTCAAATGGTTCAAATGGTTCTGAGCACTATGGGACTTGACATCTGAGGTCATCAGTCCCCTAGAACTTAGAACTACTTAAACCTAACTAACCTAAGGACATCAGACACATCCATGCCCGAGGCGGGATTCGAACCTGCGACCGTAGCAGTCGCGCGGTTCCGGGCTGAAGCGCCTAGAACCGCTCGGCCACCACGGCTGGCGATAGTACTATCATCCGCATAAGAGCATATCGCTATTCCATGAGTTGCGTCACCTCAGTATACTGCCCGAAATACACAATGCAGTAAAAGGTGTCCATGTCCTCCAGAATTTAGTGTTTTCTTAAGCTCAATAAGAGAGCCACACGGTAACCACGATAAACAAACCCGTCTCCACCTCTGTACTTCACTGTTGGCTCTACACACGATGACAGCTAATGCTCTCTAGGCATCCCCAAATCCAGGTCCTTCAGTCGGACTGCCACACTGTATAGTGTGATTCATCACTCCAAATCATTCGTTTCCTCTGATCCACTATCAAGCTGCGTCTCTCTTCACACCACCTGAAGCATCACTTAGCGCTGACTGCACAAATGTGTCGTTTATGAGGAGCTGCTCGTTCATAGTACTCTTTTCTTTTTAACTACTCGCACACAGTCATTTTGCTTGATGGACTGCTGGTAGCACATTGGAACTCTGTAGTGATTTATTCCGCATGTTTCATGCGTTTTTCTACAACCACCCTCTTCAATGCTCGACGGTCTCTTGCCGTTAGTACATGAGATATGGCTGCTCGTGCCTTAGCTGTGTTTGTTCTTTCCCCGTTTCCACTTCACAGTGACATCACTGAGTGCCCATCTAGGTAGCTTTAGAAGGACTGAAATGTCCCTAATGGGTTTGTTACTCAGGTGACATCCAATGACTAGTCGACGTTCGAAATCACTCAGCTATCCTGAGCGACGCACTCTACTGCTACTGCATCTCTACGGAGAACAGAATATTCCCGCCTCGTTGTATATTGAGGGGTCCAGCTCTCGTTCAAATGGCTCTGAGCACTATGAGACTTAACTTCTGAGGTCATCAGTCCCCCAGAACTTAGAACTACTTAAACCTAACTAACCTAAGGACAGCACACACACCCATGCCCGAGGCAGGAGTCGAACCTGCGACCGTAGCGGTCGCGCGGTTCCAGACTGTAGCGCCTAGAACCGCTCAGCCACCCCGGCCGGCCCAACTCTCGTGACAACTGATGGTAATTCCGCATTATATAGGTGTGTCCGGAAACTTTTGATCAGGTAGTATATGAACCACCAGTCTCCCGTATACAAGTCCATAATCTTACAAGTACTCAACTCGCTCGGCTGAAGCAACAAGAATGAAATACAGGGACAGAGGTGCTCTGATTAGGAAAGGTGTAATGCCTGTTGCTCAAACTATACATCGAAGAAGCAATGACGGAAATGAAAGATTCAGGACTGGGATTAAAATTCAAAGTGAAAGGACGTCAACGATCAGATACGCACATGACATTGCTATCCTCAAAGTAAGCAAGTTACAGGAATTTCGTTGTATGAGTATAGACTCGCCTTTTTGTTATTGTTTAATATTTATTCTACGATGTCGTTTGGAAGCGTATTGCGAGAGCATTGTGGGAACATTGAGCGGATTTGGAAACTGTTGTGAATTTCATGCTTTCGTCTTGAATCAACATTTTACGTATAGATTTTAAAACTTCTTTCCTCCCCCTTTTGTCATGTTCTTAGTTCGCTGACTTATCTGTTGAACTAAGAATTATTTGTTGCTAAAATTGTCCGCTAGAACAGCAATTCTTTGTTTTTGTAGTCTCTCTCTATAGAAAGTTATACATTTTCGATGAATTGTTTCTCTGTCTTTATTACGCTGTACAACTCATCCGTTAAGACGATTTTATACGTGTCTGGATCATAGCGTTTTATTCTAGAACATTCGAGAATATTCTAGAACATTTGACAACATTTGCAAACATTCGAGAATATTCGTGCAAGCAACATTACAGGAAATCCTGAAATTCAAAAATGGTTCAGATGTCTCTAAGCGCTCTGGGACTTAACATCTCAGGTCACCTAGAACCGCTCGGTGACAGCGGCCGGCTGCAGAAATTTTTCCGTTAAAAATACATTGCTGGAAAGAGACAGATGATGTCCTGGTGACCACGACTATGTCATGCTGTCTACTTCAAACACTTATAACCACAAAAGCCATCACCACGCGACGTCTCTGTGTACAACGGCTGAGCCAAAGAGACCATCAGACTCAAAACTCAATGGTTCGCGATTCGTGCCTTTAGATGTATTTTCAAGTTCACCCACAAACATTTAATAATTTGTAGGTAGCATACAACTGTTTAACTATCGTAGAAGAAGGTGATGTAAAATGGATACTAAAGAAAACAGACAGCGAGAGAGAGAAAGAGAGAGAGAGAGAGAGAGAGAGAGAGAGAGAGAGTGTGTGTGTGTGTAATCGCTGTCGCGAGGCCTTTTCCTGTAGTCAGTAGACAATATTCCTTAGGCACTCTTGTGCGGTGGCACTCGACTCGGAGGTAAGCCGGTTTGAAGCCTGGTAGTGGAAAATTTTCGCTACCACCATTGGGTCGGCAAGGGGAAGGGAGGTTGCGACGTAAGGTTCCTGATCGCCACCCGTTGTCGTGGATTAAATTCGAAACCTGTCTGCAGTCTCTACTGTAAGATACCTGCGAGTAATTATCAAGAGCGACCTTGAGGGGGAAAGACTACATAAAACAAATGGTAGAGAAGGCAACTGTCATACTGAAATTGATAGGAAGAATCTTACAGAAAATGTAACTCATCCACGAGAGAAGTGGCTTTCAAGGCACTTGTTCGGCTGATTCTTGATTACTGTTTATCAATCTCGGACTCTTACCAGATAAGACTAATGAGATTCTCAGCAAACTTTACTGGTAGGCGCTACAAGAAAGATGTTGTGCATCAAGGAGGGATTTGCTGTGGAAACTTCGAGAGAGTACTTCCCAGGAATGGTCGGACAATATATTACTTACTCCCACGTAGATCTAGCGAAATGACCATGACGAGAAAATTCGAGAAAGTAAAGCTAATACAGAAGCTTATTGACACTTGTTCTTCCCATGCGCCATTCGAGAGTAGAACAGGGAAGGAGAGATCAGGTAGTGATATCAGACGTACCCACAGCCACACACCAATTTTAGGAGTACTGAAGTAGACGTAGATGTCTCAGGAAGTGAGGGCGTATGACACCGTTGATGGTGATTCCACTCTTGGATGGGTAAGTTAAGTTCAGAGGGCCCTTTGGTATTATTCATCGAGAGTAGGCTACGAGGCAGCACCGGAGTTCACGCTCACCCTTCGCTTCATCTGTGACAACAGAACACACGCACTCAACACAGTCATTCACGCGACACAGTCACACGCTGGACACTTCATAACAGGTCGGAGGAAACTAATGAAAAACCACCTCCACTGACACCTTGGCTAGAACAGCAATGTACACTAATGGCTTTTAAAATTGCTACACCAAGAACAAATGCAGATGATAAACGGGTATTCATTGGACAAATATATTATACTAGAACTGACATGTGATTACATTTTACCGCAATTTGGGTGCATAGATCCTCAGAAATCAGAACCCACAACAACTACCTCTGGCCGTAATAACGGCCTTCATACGCCTGGGCATTGAGTCAAGGCTTGGATGGCGTGTACAGGTACAGCTGCACATGCAGCTTCAACACGATACCACAGTTCGTCAAGAGTAGTGACTGGCGTATTGTGACGAGCCAGTTGCTCGGCCACCATTCCCAGACGTTTTCAGCTGGTGAGAGATCTGGAGAATGTGCTGGCCAGGGCAGCAGTCGAACATTTTCTGTATCCAGAAAGGGCCGTACAGGACCTGCAACTTGCGGTCATTCATTATCCTGCTGAAATATAGGGTTTCGCAGCGATCGAATGAAGGGTAGAGCCAGGAGTCGTAACACATCTGAAATGTAACGTCCACTGTTCAATGTGCCGTCAGTGCGACCAAGGGGTGACCGAGACGTGTAACCAATGGCACCCCATACCATCACGTTGGGTGATACGCCAGTATGGCGATGACGAATATACGCTTCCAACGTGCGTTCACCACGATGTCGTCAAACACAGATGTGATCATCATGATGCTGTACACAGAACTTGGATTCATCCGAATAAATGACGTTTTGCCATTTGTGCACCCAGGTTCGTCGTTGGGTACACCATCCCAGGCGCTCCTGTCTGTGATGCAGCGTCAAGGGTAACCGCAGCCATGGTCTCCGAGCTGATAGTCCATGCTGTTGCAAACGTCGTCGAACTGTTCGTGCAGATGGTGGTTGTATTGCAAACGTCCTCATCTGTTGACTCAGGGATCGAGACGTGGCTGCACGATCCGTTACAGCCATGCGGATAAGATGCCTGTCATCTCGACTGTTAGTGATACGAGGCCGTTGAGATCCAGCACGGCGTTCCGTATCATCCTCCTGAACCCACCGATTCCATATTCTGCTAACAGTAATTGGATCTCGACCAACACGATTAGCAATGTTGCGATACGATAAACCGCAATCGCGATATACTACAATCCGACCTTTATCAAAGTCGGAATCGTGATGGTACGCATTTCTCCTCCTTAAACGAGGCATCACAACGTTTCACCAGGCAACGCCGGTAAACTGCTGTTTGTGTATGAGAAACGGTTGGAAACTTTCCTCATGTCAGCACGTTGTAGGTGTCACCACCGGCGCCAACGTTGTGTGAATGCTCTGAAAAGCTAATCTTTTGCATATCGCAGCATCTTCTTCCTGTCGGTTAAATTTCGCGTCTGTAGCACGTCGTCTTTGTGGTGTTGCAATTTTAATGGCCAGTAGTGTACATATCTTGCATGTAGCCCCTACGCTCATTTCCCGAGTAAGGGACGATTTGCACTTCATTCCCACACGCAGGAATCCCGAAAACACACTAAATGTCACCGCAGTATCTCCCACTGCGCCAACGTAATATTTACTGCAGCGCGTCTCCTTCTTTTTTAATTATCCGTCGAGGGGCGCACTTGTTAAACTGATGACCGACCAGTAGAGCAAGACGGACAAGGCCACTGCTGAAGACCTGTGACCTTCTGGAGACTGCTGTGCCATCGCTCCCCAGTTGTTTTGGAACGCCTCATTACTTGGCTAATTAGCGTCTCTATCCCGCCCGTACCGTGGCTCGAGTTTCTCGAATGAAACGCAAGGCTGCAAATGCCGCGGCTGCCTGGTGCTAGAGCTGTAGCGGGTCAGGTTTTTACGTGCCAACTAGATTCCGAGCAACCTGCAGTAGTTGTTAGGCGAAACACTAATCCAAAGGACGCGGATAAGTTGAGAAGTAAGATAAACATTTGCACTAGCAACAAAGTGACGGCACAACTTGACGCACAGTTCGTGACGTCCTCCTCGTTAACCCAACACGTCCGTCGCGGTATTCTGTTTTGGGTTCACAGCCTACAGACCCTTTTATTTATTACTGGCTGTTTTCGGCGACCCGTTGCTGTGGTTCAGTCTAATTAAATGGAAAAGAAAGAAGAGAGAAGGAATACGTTTCTAATAGTAATAAGAACTGGATATACTCCATAATCTCCTTTTCCCCCTGTCTCTGTCCATCACCTCCTTCCCCTCTTTCCGTGTCTATTTTCTCCTCTCCCTCCATCTCCTGCTGCCACCTCTCTCTAACCATCTCTTCCTTTCTCCTTTATATACCCTTTTCTCCCACCCCTCTATTCAATTCCTATTCCAGCTCTCTCTGATACTGACTATCGTTTGTTGTTACTGCAGATTCACATTTTGTAAGTAGTACTCTGATCATAACTGGATAAGCTGTAAATACAGCTTCCCTGTTTGCTGACAACGTGTAATTACTAAATAAAAACTTAACTCTGTCTGAACAGACCTCAGAAGGCCCAACGGTACCGCCCGACCGCCGTATCATCCTCAACTGATAGGCGTCACCGGCCTCTCCCAGCCGTTGTCAGTTTTCGTGATAGGAGCCGCTGGCTTCACAATGGCTGAAAGCAACGCGCTCGCCATCAGCGCTTGGCGGACGCGTACGGTCACCTATCCAAGTGCTAACCAAGCCCGACAGCGTTTAGCTTCGGTGATCTGACAGGAACCTGTGTTATTACTGAGGCAAGGCCGTTGGCCATTTTATATAAATACTTACATAGGATCTATTAAAAGTCTAGAACCTATATACAGGGTGGTTCATTGATAGTGACCGGCCCAAATATCTCACGAAATAAGCAGCAAACGAAAAAACTGCAAAGAACGAAACTCTTCTAGCTTGAAGGGGGAAACCAGATGGCGGTATGGTTGGCCCGCTAGATGGCGCTGCCATAGGTCAAGTGGATATGAACTGCGTTTTTTAAAATAGGAACCCCCATTTTTATTACATATTCGTGTAGTACGTAAAGAAATATGAATGTTTTAGTTGGACCACTTTTTTCGCTTTGTGATAGATGTCGCTGTAATAGTCACAAACGTATAAGTACGTGGTATCACGTAACATTCCGTCAGTGCGGACGGTGTTTGCTTCGTGATACATTACCCGTGTTAAAATGGACCGTTTACCAATTGCGGAATAGGTCGATATCGTGTTGATGTATGGCTATTGTGATCAAAATGCCCAACGGGCGTGTCCTATGTATGCTGCTCGGTATCCTGGACGACATCATGCAAATGACCGGACCGTTCGCCGGATAGGATACAGGAAGTATTCAGCCACATGTGAAACGTCAACCACGACCTGCAACAAATTATCATGCCCAAGGAGGTGTTTTAGCTGCTGTCGCGGCTAATCCGCAGATCAGTAGCAGACAATCTGCGCGAGAATCGGGAAACTCAAAAACGTCGGTGTTCAGAATGCTACATCAACATCGACTGCACCCGTACCATATTTCTATGCACCAGGAATTGCATGGCGACGACTCTGAACGTCGTGTACAGTTCTGCCACTGGGCACAAGAGAAATTACGGGACGATGACAGATTTTTTGCATGCGTTCTATTTAGCAACGAAGATTCATTCAACAACAGCGGTAGCGTAAACCGTCATAATACGCAGTATTGGGCAACGGAAAATCCACGATGGCTGCGACAAGTGGAACATCAGCGACCTTGGCGGGTTAATGTATGGTGTGGCATTATCGGAGGAAGCATAATTGGCCCCCATTTTATCGATGGCAATCTAAATGGTGCAATGTATGCTGATTTCCTACGTAATGCTCTACCGATGTTATTACAAGTCGTTTCACTGCATGGCAGGATGGCGATGTACTTCCAACATGATGGATGTTCGGCACATAGCTCGCGTACGGTTGAAGCGGTATTGAATAGCATATTTCATGACATGTGGATTGGTCGTCGAAGCACCATACCATGGCCCGCACGTTCACCTGATCTGACGTCCCCGGATTTCTTTCTGTGGGGAAAGTAGAAGGATATTTGCCATCCTGATCCACCGACAACGCCTGACAACGTGCGTCAGCGCATTGCCAATGCATGTGCGAACATTACGGAAGGCGAACTACTCGCTGTTGAGAGGAATGCCGTTACATGTATTGCCAAATGCATTGAGGTTGACGGACATCATTTTGAGATTTATTGCATTAATGTGGTATTTATAGGTATTTACGCTGTAACAGCATGCGGTCTCAGAAATGATAAGTTCACAAAGGTACATGTAACACTTTGGAACAACCGAAATAAAATGTTCAAACGTGCCTACGTTCTGTATTTTAATTTAAAGAACGTACCTGTTACCAACTGTTCGTCTAAAATTGTGAGCCATATCTTTGTGATTATTACAGCGCCATCTATCATAAAGCGAAGAAAGTGGTCCAACTAAAACATTCATAGTTTTTTACTTGCTACACGAATAAGTAATAAAAATGGGGTTCCTATTTAAAAAAACGCAGTTGATATCCGTTTGACCTATGGCAGTGCCATCTAACGGGCCAACCATAGCGCCATCTAGTTTCCCCCTTCAAGCTAGCCAAGTGTCGTTGTTTGTAGTTTATTCGTTTGATGCTTATTTCGTGAGATATTTGGCCCGGTCACACACAATGGACCACCCTGTATGCCCATACATTCATTACAGTAACATTTAATTTTTTGAAATGAATCATGTACATCTACATCATACTCTGCAAGCCACCTAATGGCGTGCGGTGGAGGGTACTTTCGGTACCACTATCTGATTCCGCCAACCCCGTTCCAATAGGGAATAGTGTGTGGGAAGAATGATTGTCGGTAAGCCTCTGTATTGGCTCTAATTTCTCGAATTTTCTCCTCGTGGTCGATACGTGAGTTGTATGTGGGGGATAGTAATATGTTGTCCGACTCCTGCTGAAAAGTACTTTCCCGAAATTTCAATATTAAATATATCCGTGATGCACAACTCCTCTCTTGTAACGTCTGCCAGTGAAGTTTGTTTAGCATCTCCGTAACGCTCTCTCGCCAGCTAAACGATCCCGTGACGAAACGCGCCGCTCTTCGTTGGATCTTCTCCATCTCCTCTGTCAGTCCTACCTGTTAGGGATCCCAGATAGATGAACAATACTCAAAAATCGGGCGAACTAGCGCCTTACAAGCCACTTCTTTCGTGGATGAGATACATTTCCTTAAGATTCTTCCGCTGAATCTGAGTCTGGTGTCAGTTTCTCCCAGTATCTCTTTTATATGGTCATTCTACTCAATGTTGCTCTGGATATTTTACGGCAGTCGTGGTCGAGTACTTTTTAAAAGTTTCGGTAATAACGTTTCATTTTTATATATTAAATATAAATTTTATATGACATATATTAAAATATGTAGCCTATGTCCGTTCTAAAGTTTATCAGAGCATTGCGCAAAAATTTGAAATACACTCCTGGAAATGGAAAAAAGAACACATTGACACCGGTGTGTCAGACCCACCATACTTGCTCCGGACACTGCGAGAGGGCTGTACAAGCAACGATCACACGCACGGCACAGCGGACACACCAGGAACCGCGGTGTTGGCCGTCGAATGGTGCTAGCTGCGCAGCATTTGTGCACCGCCGCCGTCAGTGTCAGCCAGTTTGCCGTGGCATACGGAGCTCCATCGCAGTCTTTAACACTGGTAGCATACCGCGACAGCGTGGACGTGAACCGTATGTGCAGTTGACGGACTTTGAGCGAGGGCGTATAGTGGGCATGCGGGAGGCCGGGTGGACGTACCGCCGAATTGCTCAACACGTGGGGCGTGAGGTCTCCACAGTACATCGATGTTGTCGCCAGTGGTCGGCGGAAGGTGCACGTGCCCGTCGACCTGGGACCGGACCGCAGCGACGCACGGATGCACGCCAAGACCGTAGGATCCTACGCAGTGCCGTAGGGGACCGCACCGCCACTTCCCAGCAAATTAGGGACACTGTTGCTCCTGGGGTATCAGCGAGGACCATTCGCAACCGTCTCCATGAAGCTGGGCTACGGTCCCGCACACCGTTGGGCCGTTTTCCGCTCACGCCCCAACATCGTGCAGCCCGCCTCCAGTGGTGTCGCGACAGGCGTGAATGGAGGGACGAATGGAGACGTGTCGTCTTCAGCGATGAGAGTCGCTTCTGCCTTGGTGCCAATGATGGTCGTATGCGCGTTTGGCGCCGTGCAGGTGAGCGCCACAATCAGGACTGCATACGACCGAGGCACACAGGGCCAACACCCGGCATCATGGTGTGGGGAGCGATCTCCTACACTGGCCGTACACCACTGGTGATCGTCGAGGGGACACTGAGTAGTGCACGGTACATCCAAACCGTCATCGAACCCATCGTTCTACCATTCCTAGACCGGCAAGGGAACTTGCTGTTCCAACAGGACAATGCACGTCCGCATGTATCCCGTGCCACCCAACGTGCTCTAGAAGGTGTAAGTCAACTACCCTGGCCAGCAAGATCTCCGGATCTGTCCCCCATTGAGCATGTTTGGGACTGGATGAAGCGTCGTCTCACACGGTCTGCACGTCCAGCACGAACGCTGGTCCAACTGAGGCGCCAGGTGGAAATGGCATGGCAAGCCGTTCCACAGGACTACATCCAGCATCTCTACGATCGTCTCCATGGGAGAATAGCAGCCTGCATTGCTGCGAAAGGTGGATATACACTGTACTAGTGCCGACATTGTGCCTGCGTCTATGTACCTGTGGTTCTGTCAGTGTGATCATGTGATGTATCTGACCCCAGGAATGTGTCAATAAAGTTTCCCCTTCCTGGGACAATGAATTCACGGTGTTCTTATTTCAATTTCCAGGAGTGTAAGTCGATCAACAATATAATAACACGCACATACTCACATGTAACGTTGTGTCAAAATTTCGAAGCATTCGGTAAATATCTTTCGCAGATTTAAGATATTGAACAAACGAACTTTTATATTATATGCAGATTTACTCTATAATTACTGTATATGAATTTATATACCATATGTCGCTCTAGTGAGTATACAAAACACGTGCACATTCGAATGCAACGTTGTGTCAGAATTTGAAAGGAATCTGTGAAGAACTTACTGAGATATATTGACATTTACATTTTTATTTATATTGCTATCAATGTTCGTTCTTTCAAAATTTTAAATCTCTAAAAGTTCTTCACCGATTGCTTTGAACTTTTAACACACCGTTGTTTTCGAATACGGTCGTGTTTTTATATACCTACCGGAGTGCCATATGGTATCGAATATTTACATTTTTATTTATCTAGAGTTAGTTATTTATGCTTTATTTCACCTGGTAAGATTAGGTCCTTTAGGAACTGTCACATATAGCCAGATATCCTTAGTGAGAAAACATTTTAATATTACAGTAAGGAAAATTCTGTGGCACATGCCCTTCGCTGGGCCAATGGCCTGTTTCCGTACCGTAGCATAACTGTCTCTGAAGGAAACCCAGAACATGTAATCTCTTCTGACGAACTGTAACTTCTGTTAGGCAATGGGTTTAGCGTGGGATGATGTGTAACTTACTTTCTGAAATCACTATGTATTTTACCCGGTAGGCTTATTTTACGTACCACAACATAGCGACTTACAAAAGCGGCCGCCGCGGTAGCGTGAGGTTAGTCTCGGGGTGAGAAACCACCAATACAGGCCTTTTTACGGCACGCAGACTCCTATCGGGTGGCAACATGGTATCTGAGCCGGATAACATGGCTAATTTCCTAACGGAGAATTCCACGTCTGTCGAGGAACATCAATGCTGGCCGCAACCAGCACGTTGCCGAGCGCTTACCAGTATTCGTGGCTGTGCAAGATGAGGTAGAAATAGTCATCGATCCAATTACTGCAGATGAAGTACAAGTGCAACATTGGACATGAATTCCAGGGAAGCAGGGGGTCGTGACGTGTCAACAAACCTAATCTTTCGGAAAATACTACATCCTGTCAAATAGTATCTCGAAGGTGCTTTGGATACAACCATCCGCTGTGGAACCTCCCTGAGGGTGTAGAACCACGTTGAGGTAGCGGCCATACTGAAGACTAGAAAAGATTTATCGCTCGAAGAAGAATTGCCGCCCTATTTGCCAGTTGGTTCACCAACGGCCTGATGTGTAAGATAATCCAATATGTGGCTTGCAGAGAAGGAAGTAAAGAGGCTTTTTTACGTGGACGAAACTCACTGCGCCCTTCACGGGAACCAAATAGTAGTCAAATTAGCAAAACAAGCGAATTCGAATAGCAAAAAATTCCATACGCAGATTTGCAACTGAAAAATTTGGCATTCAACGAAAGAAGGCAGCTGTTATGGAACGTTGAAATGAAATGAAACGATCGCAAGGCATTGCCGGTCGGGATGCCCCATCCATGGAAGTTCGGCCACCGAGTGCGAGTCTTATTTCAGTCGACGCCACGTTGGGCGACTCGTGTGTTGGTGATGAGAATGAAATGATGATGAAGACAACACCCAGTCCACGAGCTGAGAAAAATCTCCAATACGGCCGGGAATCGAACCCGAGCCCACTGTATGGTAGGAAAGCACGTAACCACTACCGAGCGAGGTGGCGCAGTGGTTAGCACACTGGACTCGCATTCGGGAGGACGACGGTTCAATCCCGTCTCCAGCCATCCTGATTTAGGTTTTCTGTGATTTCCCTAAATCGTTTCAGGCAAATGCCGGGATGGTTCCTTTGAAAGGGCACAGCCGATTTCCTTCCCAATCCTTCCCTAACCCGAGCTTGCGCTCCGTCTCTAATGACTTCGTTGTCGACGGGACGTTAAACACTAACCACCACCACCACCACCACGTAACCACTCAGCGAAGCAAGTGGACAGGGAACGTTGTTTAGTATATAAAAGAAAAGCAGTTTTTGAAGACGTTCATACGCAGAATACCCCTGTATGTCTGTGTAATTTGTGAACTTTTGAAGACAGACAGAAGGCGCTTAGAAGAGATGGTACTACCGCTATGGAAAACGCTAACGAGGAGCAGGTGGACAGAAAGGAAATCCAGTGAAGATGTTTTGAAGGAAATCAGTCAGCAAAGGAACGTCATAGCAATTACTCAAAAAATGATAATGGATCTTTTTGGAATTAGACACAAATATTTTAACAAATACACCGTTCGTCCAAAAAGTTCTGTGACTGATTTTATTCCTGGTATATGAGTGACGTCAGCAAGGTAACTACGGTGGCAGCTTGAACTACCAACTGTAAACAACAGATGAGCATTCGATCAGCCAGTTGTGAGTAGGATGTGTTAAGTAGTTGACATGCTATTGTGACGAGACTTGGTGTTATCAATACAAACCTCGAAAAAAGGACGAGGAGCAGAAATTCCCATGAAGGGTCAACGTTTCGATGACATACGCGACATTCAAGCCAGTGTGATGCGCGATTTGAACAACATCCCAAAGAAGAACTTTTATGACAGTTTCACGTGGTTGTATGAACGTTCTGTGCGTTGTAGTTGAATTATGTCCTACAATGTTTTTTTGTTATTATGATTATTAATGAGTTTATAATGTTGACATTAAGTTTTTAAACGTACTTAAGGATTTAGTTCACAAGTCTAAAGAGAAGTACCAGGTGAGGCAGAAACTTCTGTGAATAAAGGTTAGTAGACAATAGGGAGGACCCGGTAGTGTGCAATGCGAGCCCAAATACTGAATCTGGAGGATCTTGTAGCGGAGGCTTCAAACAGTGTTGACCGTGTAGCGGCAGCATACAATATTCCCATAAGCCCAAATGCCGTAACTGAAACCTGGATGAGAGATTAATAAAATGAATAGTCGATACAGTTTGATTCGGGTCTCACCAGCCGTCTTTCATATTACTCCTTCCTATTGTCAGTTCCTTTTCCATTCAATTAACATGTATTTCAACTGACATTTTATATCTTGTTAACAACGTTCTTCTCAGCTTTTCTGTGCTTCACAGATACAAGACCAGAAACTCATGATTTCGTACGTGAATATCTCAGAACACTCTCCATCAAAGAATAATCAGTGCTCAGAGCGTATATTACACAACGATATGATGCACATATATTTGTTGGTCAATCAACGGCACTGCCAACGTACATAACTATCACTGATACCAGTTTAATACAGAACATTGAATTATCAGATTAGATAAGAAAAGGTGACAGTACATGCTCAGTTGTGGGAAGGCTATGGAGAACTATCAAAAACTCCATCTTAACTTTTCTCTATTTTTTATTAAATATTTTGGAGTGACGGGGTACGCACGAGAAGGTTGTATGGAATCAAGGAAGTAGCACTGATCGGCGTGAAGACGTGGCAGTACGGTAAAAATAGTCTTTCGCGTTTGGCTATGCTCATAAGCATGGGCAGAATGAAGTTGCTGTATTTGGAAGATTGTGCAACGTATCTACAAGGAATAGTGTACCGAACATAGCCATGTAATGCGGCATCAGGGCAGTTGTCGTGGAAAAAGCTGCTTTACCAACAGGAGCTGGAGACGATTCACATCCCTTGACAATTAAAATGGTTTTCAAACCCTATCGGGTTTGCTGCTGTCTGTGAATTCAGGTCAATCTCAGTCAGTTTGCGAGCAAACATTGCGAAGGAAACTGCATGTAAAGGGCGTTTCGAGTCCAGTAACTCTCAAGAGATTATTATTCAGGCCGGCACACAAATCTGCACGCCTTGAGTGGACCAAACAACAAAGAAACTGGACGGCAGCTGACTGGAGGCGAAGTTCGTTTGTCCTTAAAGTGCAAATTTTGCCCCTTTTCAAATGTTGCCTGGCGTCCAGTGAATCGACAACCCAACTGTACGTATAGTTGGTGTAATTCAGACTGAATATGTTTCAGTAATATTGTCGGAGCTCTTTTCGTCCCATGACTTGCCCCATTCATCCAGATTGCAATGAATATAAACCAGTCTGTTTATTTCAACACTCTTGGTGACCAAGTGTTGCCCTTTCTTCTACCCTGTCGGAAAAAAGTGCAACATCCTCAATGACTGTGTTCAGTGGCACAAGGGGATAATATATGCATACTGAGGGGTCGTAGAGACAATGATTCTTTTGTTACAGTCATTGTCTATCAGGTGGCTCTGAAGAGGCCTGTCTGAGCTCCCTCGGTTTTTCACTGTGCAGACAGGGACTATGCTGAATTGAACAGTGTTTGCGACTTTCATTCTACGTTACAACCATGCACCACCGACGTGTATCTACTCGTGATGATCAGCTTCAACCATTTGAATAGGGTCGCATTCTGGGCCTCTGGGAAGCTCGATGGATGACTCCACAGATTGATGCATATATCGAGCACAAGGGATCGATGATGTGTCGCTGCGTTCAACAGTGGTCTGTGACATTCGCACGGCTGTAGACTAGGTTCTGGACGTCAGCGTGGTACAGACGCACGTCAGAGTTGACGCATTGTGCGAGCAGCAACGGCCGATATAATACCATCCAGGGACGAAATCAAGGCCCATGGTGTATCTGCTGTGTCATCAAGCGCCATTGGGAACTGTGTGCTTGCGTCTGGATTAAGACCAAGTGTGCCTGTGAGAGGGCTACCGTTGACACTACTACGCTGCCAATCAAGGTACTTAGGTGTCGTGAAAGAGTTGAATGTAGAGAGGTACTGTCTATATGAGAGTGATGGATGTACACGTGTATGGTGTAGATCTGGTGAACTGCTTATTCCAGAGAGGATTCGTCCACGACACACAGGTCCCAACCCAGTGTACATACTGAGGGACCATCAATTACAATTAACGGTCACATTTGGTATATCTGTAGAGTGAAGTAACCACAGCCTGCTATATTGCAACTCCCCACTTCTGCCATTTTCTCGACAAACAAGTGACGTGCTTTTTCAACAGGGCAGTGCACGTCTGCACACGACTGCTGCGGCACAATGTGTTCTTCGTGGTGTAGAACAACTGGTCTCAACAGCAAGGTCACCAGATTGGTTGGTTGGTCGGCTGGTTTATCCGGGGTAGGGGACCAAACAGCGAGGTCATCGGTCCCACTGGATGAGGGAAGGATGAGGAGGAAGTCGACCGTGCCCTTTCATGGAGCCATCCAGAAATTTGCCTGAAGTGATTTAGGGAAATCACGTAAAACCTAAATCAGGATGGCCGGAAGCGGGTTTGAACCGTCGTCCTCCAGAATGCGAGTCCAGTGTGCTAACCACTGGGCTAACTCGCTCGGTGGTCATCAGAAATCTGACCAGTTGAACACGTATGGGCCATTATGAAGCAGGAACCTACTCGTTTTCCAGGATCTGGAAGAATCATTTCTGAATTACAACAAAAGGCTCAACACGCTTGGGACAATCTAACACAGAATGCCATTCGTGCCTTTATGTTCGTTCGTATGCAATAATGTAATTCTGCGTTCCTGCCTGAGGGACGTACACTGTGCACTGATGCGACTGTTTGGGTACCCTTTACTGTGACATGTGTGTTTCACTTGTTCTGAATTTTATATCATATATTCCTAGAACGATGGACTACCTGCACCTCACTTGTCAATAAAATGGTCTTTCCCTTGACCGTGTCGCATTTTTTTCCCGGCTGTGCGTGTCTTCATGACGAGTATGCAGTAGACGTTCCCGTATTCCAAAATAATAGTACTCTCCATCACAAGGCAGCACGCTCGCAGACCTGGTTTGATAAAAACGACTGCACCTCGACTGACCCGTGGCACAATGTGTTCTTCGTGGTGTAGAACAACTGGTCTGAACAGCAAGCTCACCAGATTGGTTGGTTGGTCGGCTGGTTTATCCGGGGTAGGGGACCAAACAGCGAGGTCATCGGTCCCACTGGATGAGGGAAGGATGAGGAAGGAAGTCGACCGTGCCCTTTCATGGAGCCATCCAGAAATTTGCCTGAAGTGATTTAGGGAAATCACGTAAAACCTAAATCAGGATGGCCGGAAGCGGGTTTGAACCGTCGTCCTCCAGAATGCGAGTCCAGTGTGCTAACCACTGGGCTAACTCGCTCGGTGGTCATCAGAAATCTGACCAGTTGAACACGTATGGGACATTATGAAGCAGGAACCTACTCGTTTTCCAGGATCTGGAAGAACCATTTCTGAATTACAACCAAAGGCTCACCACGCTTGGGACAATCTAACACAGAATGCCATTCGTGCCTTTATGTTCGTTCGTATGCAAGAATATACGCCTGTGTTCCCGCCTGAGGGACGTACACTGTGCACTGATGGGATTGTTTGGGTACCCTTTACTGTGACATGTGTGTTTCACTGGTTCTGAATTTTATATCATATATTCCTAGAAGGATGGACTACCTGTCACCTCACTTGTCAATAAAATGGTCTTTCCCTTGACCGTGTCGCATTTTTTTTCCCGGCTGTGCGTGTCTTCATGACGAGTATGCAGTAGACGCTCCCGTATTCCAAAATAATAGCACTCTCCTTCACAAGGCAGCACGCTCGCAGACCTGGTTTGATAAAAACGACTGCACCTCGACTGACCCGCAAAGTCACCCAATCCTAATTCCACAGGAGATGTCTATGTCTTTTTGGAACACCAAGTGGAACACTGAGTCAACATTCGCGTAAACAGGAAGCTCTGTGAGATCTCACCATGAATGAGTAGCTTCAGCTGGATATGGCATACATTGAGCAACTCGTGGACTCTCCACCTCGTTCAAGTCAACCCAGTATCAAGGCTAGAGGTGCTGTTATGTGGTATTAGCGGTATGTCTCGTGTGGCTGCCTAATTACTTTTACGGCGAGCTTGAAATTGGTGCTGTTCATGCACACAAACATTTGTTTTTGAAACTGAGTTTGAATTTGCTTCCAGACGTCCCAGTACTCCATCTGTGCAGCATATAGATGTATGTTTTTAGTACTAACAATAACGATAGCTTCGAATAATGTTGTGTATGTTGGCGTCCGCTAATGTCACGACGTCTCATCACTACGGAGTCTCAGTTTTCCTTTCTTCTTATGATTTCCAATATCCTACGTCTCACTTTTGTTAAATACTGTGCCCCATATGTAGACATTCAAGAAATCCCTCTCCATTCCCACATCAGTATCTGATATCAGCAGAGCTTTACTCGCCTGTCGCAATTCACTCTGTTATGTTCGTGATCTACAGAACCCAAAAAGCATGCAGAGTGCTACGACTGGAAATTGACATTAGACTGTTGTGTAACAACCAAATCCACAATTGTGCCTTTATTTTGCGAAAGGAAGAGTTGTAAAACATGTCATATGGCATTAGTGACGAAATAGCAAGTAACAAAACTTTCAGCTTATCACACAGTCATGTGCAACAGATTATATAGCAGTTTTTTATATGTACAGGTATTGGCTAATATTTAAGCGTTGCTGATAGCTATGCTCAAACCCCTTAGAAGATTCTAGAGTGCAGCAGCATCGTCGAGTGCACGGAGGAAACTACGTAACCCTCGCACCCGTACACCATACAGAAAAGTAATACGAGGTACGAAGTAATTTCGAGAAATGTTGTGCGTGCATTATACACAATTACTTGAAAAAATATTTTCAAGCGTGGACGTACATTAGCAGGGAAACAAGGGGCAATTAGTAATATCTAAAAATAAAACCGTAATCCTAATTATGGTGAGCAGTAATTTTTCAAATTGCCCAGAAATTTTATACCTCAATTGTACATGATTGCTAGCTATTTCAGCGGAACAATTTGAGGAGCGGGAAGTAGCAAGGAGGATAATCTTGCCGTTGTTCCATTTCCTTACTAGCATCACAGTTCCTTGACCCGCTGAATGAAGTATATTTCACGTCCATTTTTTACGTTACTTAAGCAAACAAATACTTTGTACAGAAGTCAAAGGAAAGCAGTCCATTATTATTGACTTTGGGTTTCACAAGTTAACAAAAAAATCTAGAATCGGTAACAGATAACAGGGGTCGACTGTAGAGTGCAGGATTTTTCCGCTCCTAACATTCCAACGCAAGAGGCTGCGACACGTTCACAGGACCAAGTGTGTTAAGCGTTCATGAGTGCAGTCCTTCCACTCTCATATCATGAATTACTGATATCTGTAGGAAAGTCAATATTTAGAATACATTCCTACAGTAATGCGAACTGTTTCGCTGGTTCCAGTGTACTTCATGGTCTACATCGCACCTATTAAATAATTGACTGGTTTCTCGAAATTATTACGTAACTGGCACTGAATGTTGTAACATATTACTCCCAGTTAATAGTTTATCTGCCGGTCCGTGTGGCCGAGCGGTTCTAGCCGCTACAGTCTGGAACCGCATGACCGCTACGGTCGCAGGTTCGAATCCTGCCTCGGGCATGAATGTGTGTAATGTCCTTTGGTTGGTTAGGTTTAAGTAGTTCTAAGTTCTAGGGGACTGATGACCTCAGCAGTTAAGTCCCATAGTGCTCAGAGCCAATAGTTTATCTCATCCTTACCGTAGACAGGCCGATCCAGGGTTCGATTGTGGAGGGAGTGTTTGCGTCTTCCCCCCCCCCCCCCCCCCGCCCCCCTCCTGAAATATAACTATCAGTTTTAAATTGTCACAGTTACGCATATTATTTAATAATCAAAAGTGCTTAATTACCATAAAATGAAGCAAATATTTTTATTGGTTTAGCCTACCAAGGACTACATGAAGGAACTCATATCTTCTTTCCTTTTCCTTTCTTTCTTTCTTTATTTCCAGCAGTTTTCCGTTCTTTCCCTGTGTTTTTCTCTTCTTTCTTCTGTCCATACTGCCCCTGTCTTTTTCTTCTTTTTCTCCTGGAGGCCCTTCATACATTTTCTTTTCCTCTGAACTTTTATCCTGCTCCTATTTTTCCTCCGTTATTTCCTCTTGCCTCAGGTCTGCCTTAGCTTCTTTGATCCGTTGTCATTGATGTTTTGGGTTTCTGTCAAAGATGTGAAAAATTCTTTTTGTTATTCTTTTTTCGTCTAGCCGTTTTAGGTGGCCATAGAATACAACTCTTCCCTACCTCATTGTGTCTGATATTGGCTCTTGTTTTTCTTAATTTTGTTTATTACTTCTTAATTTCCATTTACCACTCTCACATTTTGGTCCCAAGACTTTCCTGATTCTTTATGTTTCCTTCTTTGCTGTTTCATCTAATTGTTTAACTGTATTTAGCGAAAGGCATTCTGAATCATAAACGCATTCTGGTTTAATGACAGTGTTGTAGTGCTGGAGTTTTGCATTTATGGAAACAGATTTCTTGGTTACGGTATATTGATAATTTTTACTTATGAACCCGTCTGACAGCAACTGATTTAAACACAATTTTAGTGCCATACGCGTTTCGCCTTTCTTTTCTGCAAGGTATCATCAGTGGCCTGGAATACGTACATATGTTAGCTATTTAATTTACATTTTTGTCACTGTGACTATAGGTTATAAACAGTTCTGATGGTTGGTATTTCCTATTAAAGAGTAATGTTTTGAAATGTACTTACAGGTTGCGTGGACAATTTCTTACATATTACGCTCCTGTTGCATTTTTGGTGTTGTTCTTCTTCTTATGAACGCCAATTTGCGGTTTTTTCCACATTCCACAGCACTATGCACTGAACGCTTGTTTTAATGCAATGTTTTGGTTTCTGTTGCCGACTGTCTGTAGTCTGTTCGTGTGTGTGTGTGTGTGTGTGTGTGTGTGTGTGTGTGTGTGTGTGTGTGTGTGTGTGTATGTATGTGTGTGTGTGTGTGTGTGTGTGTGTGTGTGTGTGTGTGTGTGTCCAGATTGTGTGGGGAAGAGTTTTTTTGTTTTATGTTATTATTTCCTTTATTAAGTGTAGTAGGGAGCCTAAGCTGATGTGTGTTTGTTCATTTATCACATGTTTGTTTTCTGCTATGGCTTTCTGGATGTGGAAGTTTTCTTGCGTTTGTATAAGATGTTTGTCATGGTTCCTTATTCTCATTATTACACGCAACTGAGGAAGACAGGACTTCAAAAGTTGAAGATTTCTTGGTGTACGGCTCTTTCGTTAATCGAAATGCCATCTCCATTTTCTTTGTCATTGCTAAGTCAGCTCCTTCGTCCAGAGCATCTAGCTGTATTATTTCACAGAGATATTTAAATTTTGTATTCTTTTCTATTCTTCCTTGATCAGTTTTCATACATATCGGTGACTCCTTCGCATATGTCATACACTCTGCTTTTTTTTTCCAAAAGATGCGTATAGGCCTGCTTTTGAAGCTATGTCTTGTAGAAGATTTATCTGCATTGTTGCATCTTCTATGTATTCGGCTGACATGTCAAGATCGACCGCAGAAGCCAAGCAAACAATTCTCATGTTATGCCCTTTTCTCCCAATTATGATTTTTTAAATTCCCTTGTCTTCTGTTTTTTTTCCCCTCCATTCCCTGATCACGCATTCTAGTACACTATTGAACACCAGTATGGACGATCCATCCCCTTGCTTACCCGAGTTTTGATCTCAACACCCTTCGAGGATTCTATTTGTTAGTGTGTCTTTCATGATTGCTATTGATTTGTTGTCACTGTAACAATAACAATAATAATTAGTGAGCGTAACATCTAAGAAACTGCCAGGCAGAAAAATATATCGTCTGAGAAACATACGATCGAAAATTTAGAGGTATGAATAACGTCGTAAGTCACAAAATACAACATCGAAGTCTGTATTCGGAGTATTTCACTAAGCAATCCGAGCGTGAAAACTGGTCTGCAAATTATGGCAACAGGAGTGTGTAAATGAGAGGAACGTTAATTCTTTCAGTCGTTTCCAAAGTCGGTTGTTTGGCTTTTTCTTCTTCTTCTTCTTAGTGGATGGTCTTTCACTGTCTATTTTCTCGTACTAAATTTCCCTTGGTTTGCCGTTCCTGCCTGTGGGTTCGCTACGCGTGCCGGATGTGTCACTGGCACTAGGTAGGTCAGCCTGTGCAAATGCACTTTATGTGGGTGGAATGTTCACTGCAGTCAGTCAGGCCACCAGACCATCTAAGCGGTGATTCTCACGCAAGCAACTAAAAAGAAGTCTGTGTTAAAAGTAGCTTGTAAGTTCTAGAATTCCCCGCTATTTTCAAGACTCTTGGGTTTCGAGCTACTTTATTCTTTTAAAATTACATGTGAAGTTTGGAAATTGAATAAACAGTTTGATCAGAAGTATCTGGACACCCCTATGTGAAGCAGAATCCGCATTAGACGTCACGAGAAGTGGACCAGCCAGTGTAAAATGAGGCGGGGAGTATTGTGCTGTCAATAGAGTAGCGACAACAGCAGAATTGGTCTGTCAAGAGAGCTGAGTAACTTCAAACCTGGACTAATCGTTGGATGTCATCTGAGTAACAGATACATCACGGATGTTTCAGCCCTTCTAAAGCTGCCAAAGTCGACTGCTGATGATGTGATTGTGAAGTGGAAACGCAAAGGAACAACCACAGCTCAACGGAGACCAGACAGACCTCTTGTAATGATGGACAGGAACCGTCGAACACGGGGGAGGGTGGTTGTAGAAAATCGTATGAAAGCGGGGAAGGAATCACTCGTGAGTTCCAAAGTGCTACCAGCAGTCCAGGTAGGACAATGTCTCTGAGCAGGGAGTTAAAAGTAATGGAGTACAATAGTTAGGAAACTCCTCACAAACCACATATTTCCGTAGCCTGTGATAGGCGACGCTTGAGATGGTGCAAACAGAGACGGTGTTAGACACTGGATGGCTGGAAACGAGTGATTTGATGAATCACGCTATACCCTGTGGCACTCCAATGGAAGGATCTGGGTTTGGCGAATCCCTGGAAAACGTTATCTGCCATCATGTGTACTGCTTATAGTGAAGTACGGAGGAGATGGCGTTACGGTATGGACGGCTTTTTCGTGGTCAGGGAATGCTCCGCTTATTGCGATTACTATAACGCTAAGCGTGTAAGGATGTGAACATATTTTAGAGCATTGTGTACTACGTATATTAGAGGAACCTTTCGGAGACGATGATTATAACATTGTGACGGAGCACCCTGTCATAAAGCACCAACAGTCAGGCAGTGGTTTGTGGACAGTACTATTCCTAAAATGGACTGGCCTCCTCAGACTCCCGACCTGAACCCAGTGGAATGCCTTTGGCATGGGTCAGAACATCGACATCTCTCCAGATCCCAGCGTCCAACATCACCATATTCTCTCATGGCTCTTGAAGAAGAAAAGAACTAAAATTGCTCCACAGCCATTCAGAACCTCATTTAAAGTGTCCCCAGCAGAGGTCAAGCATTCATAAAGGGTAGACCCAACCCATATTAATGCCCACTATGTGTCCGAATATTTTTGATCATTTAGGGTAGGTTGAAATACCACCTAATATCGTCTCGGAGCCCCCTTTTGTCCGCCGTAGTGCATCAACTCGATATGGCATGGACTCAACAAGATGTTGGAAGTCCCCTGCAGAAATAGTGAGCCATGGTTCTTCTATAGTTGTCCATCACTGGGGAACTGCTGTCGTGCACGATTTTGGACACGAACTGACCTCCAGTTCTGCCCCATAAATGTTGTAATAGATTCATGTCGGGCGACTGGGGTGGCCGAATTATTCACTCGAAGTGTCCAGAGTGTTCTTCAAATTCGTCGTGAATAGTTGTGGCCCATTGACACGGCGCATTGTTATCCATAAAAATTCAATCGTTGTTTGGAAACATGAAGTCCTCGAAAGGCTGCAGACTAGCCGAACATAACCATTTCCAGTCAATGAGCAGTTCAGTTAGACCAGAGGATACAGTCCATTCCATATAAACACAGCCCACACCACTAAGGAGCCACCACCAGCTTGGACAGTGCCGGGGCAACTTGGATCCGTGGCTTCGTGGGGTCTACGTCGCACTCGAACCCTACGACCAGCTCTTACCAACTGAAATGGGGACTCAACTGACCAAGTCTCGGTTTTCCCGTCGTCTAGGATCCAACCGATACGGTCACGGGCCCAGGAGAGGAGCTACAGGCGACATCGTGCTCTTAGCTCGCCTTGTTCGGCTGCTGCGATACGCCACTGACGCCAGATTTCGGCGCACTGTCGTAACGGATAGGTTCGTCGTACCTCCCAACAATGATTTCTGCAGTTATTTCACGCAGTGTTGCAGTGCCGCAGTGTTAGCGCTGAGACTTCAACGCAAACGCCGCTGCTCTCGGTCGTTTAGTGAAGGTCGTCGGCCACAGCGTCGTCCGTAGCAAGATGTGATGCCTGCAATTTGGTATTCGCAGTACACTCTTACTTCGCAGTACTCACTCAGTATCGCGGAATACAGAATTCGCTAACTATTTCCGAAATAGAATGTCCCATGCGTATCAGTACGCGTTCAGTCTGTAGTTCCAGTCGTGTGGCCATAATCACGTCGGAAACCTGTTGACATGAATCACCTGAGTACAAATGACCGATCCGCCAATGCACTGCCCTTTTATGTACACTGTACTACCGCCATCTGTATATGTGCCTATCGCTACCCCGTTACTCTTGTCACCTGAGTGTATAACCGCTTTTGCTAATTGTTTTGGAGAGGATGGAGGCAAAGTGTCTCCCTTACCCTCTGCCCCAGCGCTACACCGCAGAGGCAGGTAATGAGTGCAGCGTGTGTTGCTGCGTGTTTTCTGTCTCCAGCCGTGAGTTTCGACGGCACACGCTGTGTCCTCGGACGTGCTCGAGCCACGTGGGGGGTTGGTTTGCCCGCGGCGCGGCGGAACCGCTGCGGCCCGTCGGCTGCTCATTAACGCCGCCCACTCGAGCCGCTCTCTGCCTGCCCCCCCCCCCCCCCCCCACACACACACACACACACACACAGCGCCTGAACTGACTGACAATTGTCGCGCCATCCAGATTAGACGCCGCTCGCAGTCGGGTCTGAATAGGCGCCGCGAGATATGACGGGCCGCCTCATTCAGCCCGCACTAGAGGCAGCCCCTCTAAAACGGATGCTCAACGCACGGGTTGCTCCCAGCGCAGCCGACTGGAATCGTCGAGAGCGCCCGAAAACAGAAATAAATGCAACGTACTTCATATGAAACACGTCTGTCAACACTTCTACATTACGAAAGAATGACCCAAACAAATCTAAATTTCAGAGATTGTGCAGAACAGTGTATCAGTCATCATCATCGTCATCATCATCATGACCTTCTAAAGGGCTGAATCATTCCTGGTTTGTTCCGCCCTCAAAACTTTTGGTCCGTCCAGATCGTCGTCCAGTGGTCTTTCTTCTGTACTTGCAGTTATTACTATTATCCACGTATGTGCCCACACGAGGTACAATCCATCAACGTCACTTTTGATGGCTGGCCTTCCTTTGTGTCCAAATTTGTTTCATCCTTTAAGAATGAAGTCTCTTTCACCAGACCGTTTTCTAATTTCCCATTTCCTCCTGGCCAACTTTGTGAGTAAATATCTTTTGCCTGAATGTTTTTGTATCTCTAATGCCTGCCTGAGTTATACCGGCTACTTAAAGATCCTCCTTAATCGCAGCTATCCTTTTAATTGGCTCAGTTTTGGCCTTACTTCTGTTTTCGTAGAATTCTACAATTCGTTTTATCAACCTAGTGGGTGCCATTCTTTTAATGTGCTCATAAAATTTAAGTCCTCGTTTTCTCATGTCACCATCTATGTTAGTGTATTCTTCTATTTCTTTATTACTTCTCAACCTGTAAGTTTCTCCATCAGTAAGTTTGGGGCCTAATATTTTCCTAATAATCTTTCTTTCTTTCTTTCTTTCTTTTGAATTCCTTCAATATCTCTCTTTCTATTGGAAGTTTGTGCTCCATAAATACATTCAGTTTCGATTACAGTGCTGTAATCCCTAAGTTTACTGAATGTAGAAAGTTATTTTTTATCATAAATATTTTGTGTTGATCGGAATGCATTTGCCATTTTTTGACAGCGATCTTCGTTCGCAGCTTTCTCCAGATCGTTTTCTTGTATGATTTCCCCCAAGTATTTAAACTGGAAAACCATTTTTATATTCCATATTTTGTGTTCAAAAACTTTGGTGCTTGTTTGTTGAATGTCGTATATTCCGTTCTTTCGAATGATATTTGTAGTCCTAATTTTTCTGCAATTTCTTTTAGAATTTCAATTTGTTTTTGAGCTGTGGTAATACCCCAAGTTAAAATTTCCAGAACATCGGCAAAGGCGAGACAATCTATACTAATATTACTTCTGGATAACTTGATTGATTGATCTTTACTTTGACTCGACTTTTGTTTTCACCATTGTGTAAGCACCTTTCCCAAAACACAGTTAGACAATAATCGGTAGAGTCCATCTCTCTGTCTAACACCAGGATTTATATCAAATGGTTCAGAAATTTCTCCCATGAATTTTGCTTTAGAGCTAGTGCCAGTTAACGTTTCGTAATCAGTGTTAGAGTTTTATTATCTAGCTCTTGGACCTTTAAAATTTGGAAAAGAAATTCACTATCAACTGAGTCTTAGGCCTTTTTAAAATCCACAAATGCACATACAAAACTGTTACCAGAAAGCCTTTGGTGCCTAAGTATTAGTTTTAAATTAAGAATTTGTTCGGGACGGGATCTATTTGGTCTAAAGCCTGCTAGGTACTTGCAATTTAGCAATATCTTTGCAGTTCTGCCCAGGTGGAATTCTTAACCTCCCATTCGGTTTTCAAAAGCAGTTGCAATAAAAACAAAAATAATAAACACAAGTTAAACCTGACACAAAAATTGTTTCTTAAAAATTGAAAGTAGCTAATATTTCATCATGCAACGCTCTCATTCATAGCCTTTATTTACATCTTTGATGATACTGATTTTATTGGCGTTAGGCCACGGTATGTGGCGTGTTTCTGCGCTCGAGGCTTCATTTCCAACCATGAGGAACATCTTCAGAGGCTCTCAAGAGGTAGTTGGTGAATATTCAAACGTAAACGTGTTTCTGAAACTGAAAATTTCGCACAATGTAAACCGTGTTATGAGTTGGCTAGTTTCATCTGGCTAAACATGTTTATGTTTGAAAATTAATCAACTACTCCTTCATAGCTCTTGAGAGTGTCTCTTGTAGATTCAGATCGGCAGTTAGGTCACTAAAGTATCTTAGACTGTGGGCTAATGCACATGAAACCAACATCATCACGCGAAATATTCATCACTTGGATTTCAAGTTACAAAAGAATTACGTCAAACATTCTGAGTTTTATCCACGTTGTACAAAATATACAAAGAAGAAACGCTGCACCATTTAAGGGAAAGGTGGTAAAAATAGTGACACAGTGATAATAAAGTCTGATAATTTGTAAAAAAAAAAAAAAAAAAAATGTTCAAATGTGTGAGAAATCTTATGGGACTTAACTGCTAAGGTCATCAGTCCCTAAGCTTACACACTACTTAACCTAAATTATCCTAAGGACAAACACACACCCATTCCCGATGGAGGACTCGAACCTCCGCCGGGACCAGCCGCACAATCCATGACTGTAGCGCCCGAGACCGCTCGACTAATCCCGCGCGGCTGTTAATTTGTATTTGAAAGAAACCTACTGAGGTAGACCAAATACTTAACAATACAGAGTACGTGATCGGAACCTTGATACAAGAATATAAAAAAGGGTTTAAAAGTAAACATCACTAAAACTAAATACTTTCTGACTGGTGGAAAAAATCCCACCCCGTCTTTCAGTACCACGTCACCGATTGACCAATGTAAGAATATGGGGGAGAAAATTATACTGCGTGGCAAAAAGCTTGAAGCACTGAGAAGACTTGACCGAATGTCAGTGTGAATTCGTTCACATGAACATCACCGGTGGGCACGTAAGTGATTGCAGTTGCAATTCTCTGCGAAAGGTGGAACGGCCCCCAGAATGCATTAGTGCTGTTCGTGTTTAGTGTTGTTACCAGGCTTGGTAAAGTATATAAGGGACGTGACCAGATCCAGATGTTGACTGGTATCAGTGAATTACACTGAGATGCCACGCACTCGTTTGAGTAAGCATTATCTGCAAGTGACACAGTTCGAATGGGGCCTCATTCTCGGTCTCCAATTGGCCGGCTGGTGGACTCGTGCAATGTTTAGATTTGTGGGGCATTCGGATGTGACTGTGGCCAGCTATTGGACTGCATGTGAGGGTGAGACCAGCGGTACACGTCGTCAAGGTTCCGGTCGATAAAGTCTGACCAGCACAAGGGAAGGTCGTCAGAAGGCCTTTACAACTGCGCCTCCCCTCAGACAACAAGTAATGGACTCCCTGCAACGTTCTGCGTCATCTAGCACTATTGATCAGGGACTATCAACAACAGGACTGGGAATTAATGTATCGTGAGTGGGCTGCAGTTACCACAACATTAACGGCCGAGTTTGGAGTGGTGCTGCGAGCGGGAAGCATTGACTGCAGTGTGTTCAGTAACGAATCACGATTCTACACTACGTCGAATGACCGTCGTCAATGAGAATGGCGGCGACCTGGGAAGAGGTCCCATTCTTCCAGTGTTTTGTAGAGGCACAGCTGCCCTGCGGCCTCACCTGACCTCCATGTGACACTATCGGGGAGCCATTTTTTACAGGGTAATGTTTGTCCACACATGGCACGTCTCCCTACGAACTGTCTGCGTGATGATGAGGTGCACTCGTGGCCAGCAAAGTCCCTAGATTTGTCCCTGATAGAACATGTGTGGGACCAGTTCGGGCGTCTGCACCGTCCCAGTACCACTTTACAGGCCGTTAAGAGCCAGTTGCGACTGGTTGTTGGGCAGGTGGCTTCAGGAGAGGACACAGTGACTTCAGGACACCCTTCCCAACCGAATCTGCGCGACTGTCCTGGCCAGAGAGGGTGCAACCTCATACTGGTAAGTGGACTCGTGCGCCAGGTTCTTTGTAGGTTTGTCTCTACATTGTAATCACTTAAATAACATCACATACCCTCTCAATCCCTAGAGTTTCATTTCGTTTCCTCCTTCCATTCTGGGTACTTCATTGTACTGGTCAAGCAGTGTTCAAGTGACTGGAAACTTTACAAAGCAAGGATACCAATAATTAGGATGCAGAATAATAACCGTTACCATTCACAATAGATGGTGATTTAACACACGACTGGTTTCGAGGTTGTGCCTGTCTCAGATGATTTACATTCATTTACGTGTTTCCATACTCAGTGTCGGAGATCACTGTTTAAATAAAAAACAAGTATTGCGGTGATGACTACATAGGCAAAAATGAAAAATTTGGAAGTGTTTAAGCGGCATGTGTTGTAGAATATTATAGTACTTACGTATAGCATATTTCTTTTCACATAACATTATCACATTTTTTACAAAAATATTTCGTTTTTTACATGTTAACTGTATATTAGTCACCATGCTACTCATTAGTGTTTCTATATTATCTCTTTGATAAAGTAGTGGCACTTTAAATGTTACTAATTTCAGAAGCACATGTACTCATAACATTCAACATTGGAAAACAAATTTTAGGGTCAAAGATCTTATGTCAAAGAAGTGCAGAGACGATGCGCATACAGATACATAACAGACATTACAAATTACGAAAATGAGATTGTTACATGATTCTGGAACCACTACGCCATTTATAATACATAGAACGGTTGCTGAGCAAATTATATATGGTTAACTAGATTTTGTAATTTTTTCTCCCAAAAAAAATGCTACTTGTGAGTGGGCCATGAACTACATTTTTTAAATATTTCATTAAAGATCGGTAGAAATGACTTTTTTGCAAGGCTTACGTGTTCACTGAGAATTACCTGTGGTGATTTGGAGCTATGGACGCAAATTTCGAACCCTTCAAGAAGATCCATTTTCTTTCCTTTTTTAACAATGTGTAGTATCTGCAGGTTATCTTTAATTTCTTTGTGTGATGGTCACGTTCTTTCAGATGTGTTGGAAAAGTGGATTTATAAAAATTATTTAGCCTGAAGGTATCCATGTGTTCCTGGTATCGTTTAGTGGAACTCTTTCCTGTCTGGTCTAAGTAGAAGTGTGCCACACTCTGTAATCAACGGCGATGATAATACGTGTAAACAAACCAGAAACATTTATATTTGGAATTCTGGCCATATTAGATCTTGTCAAATGTTACTTTCGTTTATTTCTGTTTGCGTCGGAGGGGGTCTTAGTGAGCAGGTTTTTTTCCAATTAAATGCACGTCTGCGTGTTACTGTGTTCTTTTAACGAATATTGCAGCATTCTCTACAACTAGTTATAGATTGTAAACTATGGCATAAATCACCGTATTAGGTGTTTCGAAATTAATCGGCTGCCTTCGCGTCTTCGTTCATCGCAGCAACGGTTCTCAATAGATTGAAAGTTTAAAAAATGGTTCCCATAAAATAAAGCTGCAGGTTAATTAAGGGGATGCCGCAGGTGGTGATAAAATATTTGGATATGGGCAATTCTGAGATACTGAGCGTCTAATGTGCAGAAAATATTATGGTTTTTAGTATAATGCCCATTTCCTGAAATACGCATTTGTGCCTACATGTGTCCCGTCACGAAGAAAACAACTGAAGATATGTCTCAGATGTCGTATAAATGTCAAACAATGAGTATTATACAGCTAAGTGGAACAGAAATTAAAATGATGTACGAGAACTGAACTGTTAATTCAAGTATACAATATAATAAACGGAAGCGCCAAAGAAGCTGGTATAGAGATGCGTATTCAGATACAGAGATATGGAAATACGGCGGAATACGACGCTGCGGTTGACATAACCTATATAAGGCAACAAGTGTGTGGCGCAGTTGTTGAACGGTTACTGCTGCTACAATCGCAGGTTATCAAGATTTAAGTGAATTTGTACGTGTTGTTAACAGTCGGCGCACGAGCAATACGACACAGCATCTCAGAGATAGCGATGAAGTGGTGATTTTCCCGTACGGCCATTGCACGTGTGTGTACCATGTCTGGAACCCGGTAAAATATCAAATCTCAGACATCGCTGCGGCCAGAAGATGGTCCTACAACAACGGGAGCGAAACGACTGAAGAGAATCGTTCAACGTGACAGAAGTGCAACCCTTCCGCAAATTTCAGGAGAGTTCAGTGCTTGACCATCAACAAGTGACAGAGTGCGAATCATTCAACGAAACATCATCTATTTGTGCTTTCGGAGCCGAAGGCCTATCCTGTAACCTTGATGACTGCAGGACACAAAGCTTTACGCCTCGCCTGGGCCCGTCAATACGACATTGGACTTTTGATGACTGGAAACATGTTGCTTGATAGGACGGGTCTCGTTTCAAATTGTATCGAGCGGATGGACGTGTACGGGTATAGAGACAGCCTCATGAATCCATGAACCCTTCATGTCAGAAGGAGACTGTTCAAGTTGGTGGTGGCTCCGTAATGATGCGGGGCGTGTGCAGTTGGAGTGCTATGAGATCCCTAGATGCGAATCTGACAGCTGACACGTACGTAAGCGCCCTGTCTGGTCAACTGCATCCATTCATGTCCATTGTGCATTCCGTTGGACTTGGGCAACTCCAGCAGGACAATGCGACACCTCACACGTCCAGAATTGCTACGGAGTGGCTCCAGGAACGCTTTCTGGGTTTAAACACTTGCGCTGGACAGCAAACTCCGCAGACACGAACATTATTGAGCACACCTGGGATGCCTTGCAATGTTCTGTTCAGAAGAGAGGTTCACTCCGTCGTACTATTACGGACTTTTGAACAGCCTTGCAGGATTCATGTTGTCAATTCCCTCCAGCCCTACTTCAGACATTAGTCGAGTCCATGCGATGTCGTGTTGCGGCACTTCTGCGTGCTCGCAGGGGCCCTACACGATGTTAGGCAGGTCTACCAGTTTCTTTGGTTCAAATGGTTCAAATGGCTCTGAGCACTATGGGACTTAACATCTGTGGTCATCAGTCCCCTAGAACTTAGAACTACTTAAACCTAACTAACCTAAGGACATCACACACATCCATGCCCGAGGCAGGATTCGAACCTGCGACCGTAGCGGTCGTGCGGTTCCAGACTGTAGCGCCCTTAACCGCTAGGCCACTCCGGCCGGCTCTTTGGCTCTCAGTGTATAATAATAAATGAACGTTAAATTCGGGAAATTCGTTAAGTAGTAGAAAACAAAAATGCGCCCAGTAAAACAATTAAGCAAATTTGAAAAGGTATAATTCACTTTTTAGGTAAAATAACGGATTTTTAGCAAAAAGTACTAGAGTAACTGTGTTTTTTATACCAGTTTTTAAGGAGGAAAGTAGTAATTTTTTACTAAAGGTTAAAATCATGATATCATCGGAACAGTAAATATTCTAACAAAATTAGGTATTTATTGATCTTCACTACAGGCTTTTTTCAACTTCTGAGCCAGATTTTTTTAATGTCTTGTCTCCATTATTAGGCGCAACGCCAGAATCGCCTCTTTAGTGTCCTAAAGCCAAACTGACCGGCGTCTGTCAGATTGTCAGTTATTTGTGCTTTCTTATAAGTATTATTCTTGTCAGCAACTTGAATGCACGAACTGTTGAGCCGATTGTCGGATAGTTCTTGTATTTATCTGCGTTTGATATGTGACGGATTGTGTGGATGATATTATCCTGAAAGTATTACAGTGTGTCTCCATTGCCATAGATTCTACACAGTAACTTGAATACTAGTCTGGTTGCCACAGCCCCCAATGATTTTGAAATTTCTGAAAGAATGTTACCTAACATTTCGGAATTTTTGTTCACGAGTCTATAAAGCTGTTTCTAACTCTAACTCCAATACGACATAATTTCTTTCTCTCATTAGCAGACTATTCTTTCCACTCAAATAGCCCGTGAATACGTTGTTTAAATGTAACTGCTGTACCCTGCATCCAACAGCGAAATACTTGTTTGCGTTCTTAATGTTGACGCCCCTGCTTTTGATTTCAGCGAAATGCATTTTGATTATTCTGTATGCTGAATCTGTTCTTCGGGCGACAATTTCGATTACTTCGTATTTTTCCTGCAGTCATTTCGCTTAAACTTCCCAGCATTTCCTAATGCCTTGAATCCAAGGAGACTTTTATTTCAGTCTTCCTTAACATTTGAGATATGAAAATCATAAAATCCGGGTCAAGGTACTTGTCAGCTGTAGAAAGTGGTCAGAGCAGTAAAGTATATACAAGTATCACTTGGCAAATGGCGTTAAATGCATGAGTCTGATCAAAATTTTAATTTTGACAAACGTTTACAGACACAGCGAAAGCATGGTTGTAACTTCCAAAAAATTCTTAGCAACTGTAAAACCCAGCGTAAATAAAATTATTCAGCATGTGTTTCGTAACAGAAATTCAAAAGGAGGCAGTTGCTGAGATAGTTTTTTATACAATGTGGCCACATATCTTTTCCCTATCGTCCTTGGTTCAGTAGATACAGGTCACATACATGCAAAACGGCAGTTTTAGAGCGTTCTCCTGTCCTGCAAGCAGCGTCTTCGCGTAGCCGCAGCGTCAGCAGACCGTGGAGAGGGCACACGCGGTTTTTGCTGGTGCCTTTATCCACCATCCGCCGGTCGCGAGTAGCATCAGGCAAATCCCGCGCTCTCGGCCGCAGACGCAACATATTGCCTCTCAGAACCGCAGCTTTCAATTTCTGCCCGCCGCGGAGCCAGTATTTGCAGCACGTCTGCGTTTGCCCGGAGATGATTGACGGCCTGCTGCACAATCTGGCCGCCTCTCCACGCGACGTCACGGCGTTTCGCGAGTCTGAGATGTGTCTTCGTAGCGCGTGTCAGCTGGCCTTATCAAACTCTTCCTTTCTACGTCCACAATGTCTCTGCCAGAATACGTGTCGTACAAATTTTGATTTGCGTTGCGATTTCCACATTGAAATACAAATTATATACAAATAAATGACATACCTAAGTGTCGGCCGCGGTGCGTTAAACTTGTGCCCGATGTACTGTAGACGTGAGGTCTAGGCTCCCCCTTTCTCCAATTCTCTTCAGTTCCACAGAGCCGCGCGGGGTAGCCGTGCGGTCAGGGGCGCCTTGTCACGGTCCGCGCGGCTACCGCCGTAGGAGGTTCGAGTCCTCCCTCGGTCATGGGTGTGTGTGTTGTCCAAAGCGTAAGTTAGCTTAATTTAGATTAAGTAGTGTATTGGCTAAGGGACCGATGACCTTAGCAGTTTGGTCCCATAAGATCTTACCACAACATTCCAAATGAAAGTTCCACAGAATCGTGGTGTCAGTGCTGTTCATTTGTTGTTGCACAAAAAGGCCCAGTCTAGCGGTCCGTAATGCCAGCTTTTAAAAATGAATGGGAATCGCAGCGTGTAAGAAGGAGATGTCACAATATCTATTAGGCAGCTGCATAATCTATGACTACCACGAACTTGTTACAGAATGACATCACGAGACAATACAGAAAAAATTTAAAGATTTAGTTGACGATGAAACAGCAAAAAATTACAACAATCCACAGACGATTTGTAGGAGATTCATTGTTCCGTGCATGAAGAATTACTCTGCGGTACTTCAGCAGGCATGGAGCACGTGTGTGGTAGGAAATAGCAAACTTTATGAAGTCATGTGCATTATTCCATCTTCAATTGCAACAATTTTTGATGTAATTGAACGAAGAGTATGTAGAGGTTTGTATTATTACAAAGAACATTGGTTAAGCCAAGGGGCATGGCTGGGACGATTTTACGATTTAAGACCCGTTATTGTCGAATTTCTGAAGAAGAAAGGAATGTGGGATCAAAAATTAGAACATGCTGAATGAATTGAAGATCTCTCGCTTTAAGTAGACTCGACTGGACACGACCTACATAAGACGTTGCAAAGACGTTGCAAGGTAAGAAACAAGTTATTTCTAGTTTCGTGGGGATGCGTTTAAGAAGCAAATCGCATTGCGGAAGCTGAAAAAAATCGGTTTTCTTGAGCTCACTGACATAAAAGAAAAAGTGAATTCTGAAGAATTCATTGTGGCGTTGAAAGAATTATAGGAATAATTCTTAAATTTAATTTTAGCTGTTTTCGAGACCGTTTGCGTTACAATTCCAAGTGCCCCTGTACATGTGCTGATGGAACTGATCATCTGCGATACAATTCCGTTTTAAAAGACAGCTTCTTTTACGATTAAACTGTTCTGGAATTCTACGTTATTTTCCTTGTGTAGAGTTTCCACACCTTGATAACGAGATTCCCGATGTAATACAATGTTTCAGCTATCGTATTCGTATGTGTGTGAAATACTTTTTCCGATTTTGAAACTTACTGAGTCACAATTATGTGGCAAACCAAAAGACAAAAGTCTTCGAAATATTCTGCATGTACCCGTATGCAAACAGTTTTCATCCGGCCAAAAATAATTAAATAATACTGAAAATATTTTGTTTGTGATTTATGTTGTTACCGAACACGAAAACAAGCCATGTGCTGCATGTACAGTGCTACTTGCACGATTGCATTACCATGTAAATGCGGCACGTTCGTAGTTTTTCCCTCTTCCCCCTCAGACAGCGAGGTCTGGTAGTGGGGGGAGTGTGCAGCCAGGTATCGTTGTAACGTGCATCAGAGTGTCCGCAGACGACGCTATTCCGTACAGAAAAACTCGCAACCAGCTCCAGTTCCAAGGCCCAAGCGATACACGCTACTGCTTAGGGTGCCATGCTAAATGAAAACCAAAGCGGTGAAAGTATATGAAAACAGAAGCAAAACGTTACAGTACACATGGCTCTACAAATGAGTTGTTTGCTCGACAATTGCAAATTTGTGGTACTGAGTTACACTAACCTCAGTTAGAAAAGCTTATGCCAAATGAATTAAATTTCAAATTATGGAACTACAAGTTTCAATTTCAAATAAAAATTAACAGAAATTTTATATTTTCATTATTTCCACTTAGTTTAATCGAGAACACATTTTTAATGAAGGTAGAACAATATATATTTAGCTCTCATCGCTTTCACTTACAGCATTTTTACATCTCAGAAATTATCTTAATGAAGATAAAATGTTTCTTCTTTAAATATTTTGTGAATAAATCTGTCCAAATTGCTATTAAATTTATTTATTTCGCTATTCCAGCTATTAACGTTATCAGGTATCTGCCATACAGCAAGAAGTTACAAAAGATGAAAAATTAAGAAGTCAAAAAATGCTTTTGAAAATACACTCAGCTAGTAGCGTAAAAGTTGCGAACATGTGTCAGTGTCAGTATTAAACTCGATGCCTAATCGGGGCAACAGCTTAGAGCTGGTTCAAAAATGCATACAAACACGTAAGTTCTAGGCGCAAGCAGCTGGCGCTCGTTGGAAGGAACGTTGCCTTCAAATTTTATTTTGTTATCTACATTTTTCTCTCTTCACACTTATAAAAACATTGACATTTTTTGAAATATGAACACTGGAAGTCAAATTATGAAACACAGTTTAAATGCGTAGAGTTGTATACTCATCAAATTAGCCCATTTAGAGTTCGTTAAAAGAACAACAAGCGTTCCTTAAAACTGCTACAAAATAATATCCACGTAACGGCTGCTTTCTTTCTTTGTTGTTATTTCATCCCCGCGTCCCTTATGGGCGGGAATGGGGTGGAGGGGTGTCGGCGTTACAGGTAACCAGCTCTTCAGACAATGGCCAATAAAAAAGTAGATTAGATGAAAAAACAAGAAACAGATGGCAGAGATATATACACTGAATTTACCACATTTTAAAGATGAAAAATAAAAAGTAATTTTTGATGTACACGATGGATGACGTTTTGCATTGGTAGTTAAAAAGAGTAATAATATAAGGTAAACTGAAACACGATAAGCGCACATTTAAAAAGCTTAAAACGTGTTGACGCGAACACTGATATTTCGAAGAAGCATTTTCCTGTCAGTATAAACGGAAGGACCTGCCATCGAATAGAGGGTCGGTTGGTGAAGAGGAAAAGGTCGGCCAGTGAAGGTGTTAGGAATGTGGTGGTATAACGATGGAGTACTGGTGCATTGCAGCAATGGGGTATCAGTGGCTGTTGGGATAGGAGAGGGGGTGGAGTAGAGGGGGCATTTGGTACACTAATAGTTGTTGGAAAAAGGTTTGTGGGAAAAGAAAGGCGGATAACGAAAAAAGGTTTTAAGGAAATGTAGAGAGGGGACGGATAACATCTGCATAAACTGTAGTATTAAATATATTTTGCACTGATATATGTTGCTGTGGGGGAAAACAGATATAGCTATTATCTACATCTACACCTGCATGGATATTCTACAAATCACATTTAAGTGCCTGGCAGAGTGTTCATCGAACCACCTTCACATTAACACTCTGTTATCTCAGTCTTGTGCAGCTCGCAGAAAAAACTAACAGCTATATCTTTCCGTGCGAGTTCTGATTTCGCTTATTTTATTATGATGATCGTTTCACCCTATGTAGGTCAGCATCAACAAAATATTTTCGTATTTGGAGGAGAAAGTTGGTGATTGAAATTTCGTGATTACACCGCAACGACAAACGCCTTTGTTTTAATGATGTCCACCCCACATCCTGTATCATTTCAGCGACACTCTCTCCCCTATTTCGCGATAATACAAAACGTGTTGCTCTTCTTTTAACTTTTTCGATATACTGCGTCAATCCTGTCTGGTAAGGATCCCACACCGCTCAGCAGTATTCTAAAAGAAGACAGACAATCATAGCGTAGGCTCTCTCTTTACTAGATCTGTTACTTTTTCTAAGTGTCCTGCCAATAAGACTCATTTTTTGGTTAGCCTTCCCCACAACACTTTCTATTTGTTCCTTCCAATTTAAGTTGTTCCTAATTCTATTTCCCAGGTATTGAGTTGAATTTACGGCCTTTGGATTTGACTGATTTATCGTATTACTGAAGTTTAACGCATTCCTTTTAGCACTCACGTGGATGACCTCACACTTTTCGTTATTTAGGATCAGTTCCCAATTTTTGAACCATACAGATATCTTTTCTAAACATTTTTGCAATTTGTTTTGATCTTCTGATGACTTTACTAGTCGATAAATGACAGCGTCATCTGCAAACAACCTTATACAGCTGCTCAGATTTTCCCTCAAATCGTATGTAGGTAAGGAATATCAAAGGGTCTATAACACTACGTTGTGGAACGCCGTAAATCAATTCTGTTTTACTCGATGAATTTTCCGTCAATTACTACCACCTGTGACTCTCTGACGCGCTGGAGAGACGAGCGGTTTGGAGCGACTTGTCACGGTTCGCACGGTTCCTCCCGTCGGAGGTTCGAGTCCTCTCTCGGGCATGGGTGTGTGTGTCGTCCTTAGCGTAAGTTAGTTTAAGTTAGATTGAGTGGTGTGTTAGGCTAGGGACCGATGACCTTAGCAGTTTCGTCTTATAGGAACTTACATGAATCCCCAAATTTTTTTTCTCTCTGACGGGAAACCACGAGTCCAGTCACATAACTGAGACGATACTCCATAAGCACACAATTTCATTACAAGCCGCTTGTGTGGTACAGTGTCAAAAGCTTTCTAGAAATACGGACTCAATTTGAAATCCCTTATAAATAGCACTCAGTACTTCGTACGAGTAAAGAGCTAGTTGTGTTACACTTGAACAGTTTTCTAAATCCATGTTGACTGTGTGTCAATAGACGGTTTTCTTTGAGGTAATTCATAATGTTCTAACACAATATATGTTCCAAAATCCTGCCGCATATCGACGTTAATGATATGGGCCTTTAAATTAGTGGATTACTCCTATTTATAAATACGTGAATCTAGTGAATATAAAACTGTACCAAACGAGCTACAACATGGCCAAACAATACATAGAAATACTTGTAAACCCTATTGGAAAACATAAAGCAAGCAGATTATTAAATTAAAATGTCATGGAAGGCAGCTCCACCTTGCGGAGGTACCAGAAACTCGTTCCACGAGAGAGATGGTCTGACGCGCACCATCACGCCACAGTCAACAAACATCAAACAGCAGTTCCCGAGAGATTGTTTCAATATTAAGCACAGGAATAAGAGTGAGAAATTTATTTCTGTTTCAGCAGAATCTCTTTGTAGTACTTGTCTTAAAAGAAACCAAACTCTTGTCTTGTAGTCGTTATATGTAGATCTAACGAAGAGCTTAGGGAAAGGCATCGGATGTCTGAGGTAGGGAAAGGGAGGTCCGAAATGATCTATCGCTTGTGAGGAAAAATTTTCTCGAACAGGTCCTGTTCGCGACGCTAGAGACATGAAAGATAAGCAGTTCGTCCACAGCATAAATAAGTGTAATGTATAGCGCATAAATATGCGAGAACACCGGTTATTGCACGATTATTCGACCACCAAACAGTGACTACAGTCAGTCACATTCATTACAGATCAAGAAGTATGCAACGAAACGGTTTAAAATGAAACGACCACATAAAAGTAATCGCAGATGAGGCGTATGACAGACAGAGATCCATTAAAAAAGGGCTCAGGACTTCTAGTCCACCCACAAAGCAGGGAACTTACAGAACCCCTCGTTTGACCGACGTTTGTCCACTGCAGTATTGCATATTGCTCGTCAATGTGGGGTCCTACCAGACTGGTAGAGGAAATGGTGAATACATAAAGAAGAGCGTGCGAGTTTCGTTACGTGTTCATTTAGTAAGCACGAAAAAGCCAGAGAAATTATTAACAGACTCCAGTGGAGACGCTACAAGGCGCTCTGCATTACTATAGTTCCGAGAGTGAACGCTCGTATTGAGTCAATATTGCTACAGGTGAAGGGAAGGGAGAGGGAAAAACCCACTGGCAGCATACAGTCTGCTGCTCTCGAATAACACCAAGTGGGGCGCCGAAATTAACTCCCCATCCGAGGGATGTATCACCATCAAGCGTCACACGCACTCACTTCGCGAAACACTGGGGAGAGATTTGGAATTTAATAGAGGACACTGGCGCAAAGACTGATGATCAGGAACTTTACGCCACCCCCTGTCCTCCGCTTGCCCGTCAATTACTTGCATAGAAAATTTTCCACCACCAGGACTCGAACTGGCTTACCTTCGAACCGAGCGCCACCGTACAGGTGTACGTTAGTGAATTCGGGTTGAAAACGAAATATCGATTCATAAATAAAAATAAAATATAAATTCAGGTCGTGGACGCAGGCGTTGTAGCTATTGATCCGAGACCCGGGTATTTTACCCAAAGATTTAACATATAGAGGCTATCTATGTCTTAACAGCGCTCTGAGTGGCACCAGCAAGCAACACTGACCGCCATATTTTGTAACGTCAACACACTGAACATATTAGTTAGATGGATGCAACACAGAGTTTGTTTTGCGATCGAACTCTAACGTAAAAGTATTTTTGACGATATTATGAAAAAGATAGGTTGTTACTCATCATATAGTGGAGACGCTGGGTCGCGAACAGGCGCAACAAGGAGACTGCTAAACAAGTAAGCTTTCGGCCAAAAGGCATTGTTCTGAATTAGACAACACACACACACACACACACACACACACACACACACACACACACACACATTCACGCAAAGGCAACTCACATCACATGACCACTGCCTTTGGCTGCCGAGCCCAGACTGAATCACATATCATTCCCAATGCCTATTCAAACCAGCAGAAAGAGTATTAAGGAATTGTCAAACGTCAATTGCGAAAAATAGTTTTGTCTTAAGAGTGTATCTTTATGTATTCAGAATGTTGACAACGAACTGAGTTTGTTTACAGGTTTTCATCATCTAATGGTTTCCACGAATTTGCAGAGTAAAGCCATTAGTGTACGCTAATAAAGCTGTTGGTCAAAAGTTATTTAACTTGTAGGTTACATCATTTGTGGTAATCTAAATTAATGGAAGAGAGAAGAAAACAGATCAGACAAATATACACACTCTTAATATTGTTTAAAGGACAATGATGGGTCTTTGCTGTAAATTGGCCAACTTAATACAGAACTATAATCTCAGCTACATTTTAATGTGAAATAACTGTACGCCTAGCTAATAGAATAATACTGTATTTATTATCAAGCTCTTTAGTGACTGTGTACCAATAACGTTTTTTGTTTCATTTCTTTTTAATCCTATAAACTTTAGCAAAAAGTTCTTGAAACCACTAGGCTGCGAACACAATGGTTTTGCATGTTAAACAGTAACACTTTTCTACAATGACAGCAGCATGTTCACAAAAGATTTATTGTGTCCTGTAGGATAATTGTTCTTTTCCGAGAAATAAATATCCTAACGCAATATGACAGTCCTGACTTCCATTACAACTGCGCGAAGCCACGCAAAAACAACATACCGCTTGAACAAAAACCTCTACCTGATCGGAATCCTCATCCACAGCAACGATAATTAACTCTTGGAACCACGTTTTTAAATATTTTTTGCTCGACTATCATTCGCGAAATACCAACGATCTGCTAAATGTGCCTTTGATAAATATGTAAGGCAGCACTTCCAGGCGTAAAATGCCACTGGGGGCAGAAGCAGATTAACCGAATGTAAAAGTTATAAACGAATTCGTCTGTATCTGTAAGGAACGATACATCGGTAATTAGAGAACTGAGCTTGTTTACATTATAGTAAAGTCACCAACATAATACAGCAGTTCTAACATCGCAAATATCGCGCTTAAGATGCCGTGGTAAACAGCAAACGCACTTCGTAATGGGAATTACTTCCGGAAACGCGTCATTTCAGTGAGAGGTGGCAGCAAATGATGTTCTATAACAAAAACAAACACGATTCCGTGCTAGTAGAGGACTAGCGTCAACGAAACTGACGGTGCAAAATGAGGCTACTAAATTTCCAATTGGCTTCAACTTGGCATGTTTTTTGTAAGAGTAAAGATTATTTAAACCGAGTAACTCTAGGAGTTTGTACGGGACAACAAGACAAATATTTTTCTCTAATGTCATAATTACCTGTGCGCATTATCTTAATCCGGCAGAGGGCATAATCGTTCTCAGCACTCGTGCAATTGTTCGTAACGTGGGGCGAATCAAACAAATGTAAGAAACGTCCTTCAAAAGCAATTGTTAATTCATCTGAGTTGCAGCGTGTACACAACCTGGAACCAATGATTATCCGTTCAGAGCGTGGTATTCGCCGTAGCACCTGGAACAGTGTCACATGCATCCTTCATTTCCGTCCTCGGTACTGTTTACAGATGGCGCAACGTTCTAGCGTGAAGGGGTCTTCAACAGCCACAGTTCGCATGCTTTGGAGTGAGGTTAATCCACATGCCACATTAACTCGCCCTCATCAGTTGCGGTTCTACGTGAATGTGTGGGCACAAGTCGTCGGTGGCTGTATTCATTGGGCAATACCTCCTAGCTAGGCCACAAAATGACAGCCGTTATTACAGTATCCTCGCCACAGCACTGTCATAGTTCCTGGATGACGTGCCACTCGGTACAAGACAGCGCGTATGTTTCCAGCGTGACGGCTCGCCGGCTGATTTCTGTCATCCTGAGCGTCGATTCTTGACCCAAACAGTGTATTGTCGGTAGTTGTCCTGTACCATGGCCTGTTCGATTCCCGTCCGCAGCTCGTGGTCGTGCGGTGGCGTTCTCGCTTCCCGCGCCCGGGTTCCCGGGTTCGATTCCCGGCGGGGTCAGGGATTTTCTCTGCCTCGTGATGACTGGGTGTTGTGTGCTGTCCTTAGGTTAGTTAGGTTTAAGTAGTTCTAAGTTCTAAGGGACTGATGACCATCGATGTTAAGTCCCATAGAGCCATTTGAACCATCTTTTTATTCGATTCCCTAATTTGACCGTTCTGGACTTTTTTGTGCGACGAGAGATGTGAGACTTTGTTTAAAAAACCCCTTTTGAAACAGGAGGGGGTCTGTTGCCTGGATAGTAGCAGCAGCAGTAGGAAATAACGACACCCCTGCAGTGTTTGACCGTTTAGAACATGACCCAACGGTGTAACCTAAGTTTAAAAGTCAGTGAAGGCATTTTTGAACCTCTCGTCGGGTTATTGTGTTGTGTCAGTGCTGTTGTTTCTTGGAAATAACTAATTAAAAGTGTTTGTGTTATTTTTTTTCATCGCAGGAAAACACAGCAAAAAATGGCTCTGAGCACTATGGGACTTAACTTCTGAGGTCAGCAGTCCCCTAGAACTTAGAAGTACTTAAACCTAACTAACCTAAGGACATCACACACATCCATGCCCGAGGCAGGATTCGAACCTGCGACTGTAGCGGTCGCGCGGTTCCAGACTGTAGTCCCTAGCACCGCTCGGCCACCTCGGCCGGCGAAAACACATCAGGAGAAGTGTTTTCATTGTCTCATGCAATCTCCCAGAGTTTGTTTGTTTCATTAATCTTCATCCAGAGAAAACTCCCTCTGTAGGTACAAAAAAGTCTTCACGGAAAAATATGACATTGGAGAAACATATTTGTTTCGGTATCCTGCACAACTTCCCAGAATTTGTCGGTTTAAATAATTTTCACCGTGTATAGTTCTTTGATTTTACCCATACAGCACGGTCTGAAATATGCGGTGCCCCTAGCAGCTAAGCTATAAACATAAACTACCTCTGTCGCCGAATGAATCTATCATTGACTCCTTTTGCTGCTGGAAATCACAGTTCTCGAGACTGCGCTTCGCTACCGAGGCACACTCGTACATTAGTAACTTGTTGAAAATGATGTGGAGCAGTGTGAGGGCGGAAGTTGTGGCAGCGGCCGTGACCACCCGTTCTTGGAGGTAGGCCGCAGAGCGGAACTTGCGGCGTTCCATTGGCGTTTCACCCTCAAAGGGCTTCCGGGAACGCGCGCGCGCGCGCGCCAGTATTTGCATGCTCTGCTGGGCCTCCATTGGGAACGTAGTAAGGGATGGCCCAGAGCGCCTGCGCCTTTGGGGCCACCTCGAAACCATACTGTAACACAAGCCAGGCGTCGGCTGCCTCTTACTTGCTGATACTAACAGGCGTGCACGCCTCTAAGGGAGCCACCATGAGAGGGTGGAGTCTCACCTGTACTAGTAACTGAAAGGGGAGAGTTGGAAGAGCAAGAGTGATCACTATTAATGACAGTGACCTGCTTCACGCAACCCGGAACTGTGCTATGGTCTTCACCGAATTACCACGTGAACTGCATCACATCGTTGTATTACTGCTGGAGCCATATAACGGCATAGTGAGTCCTGAAAATAGCCATTAAATTGCCAAATCGATATGGGAGAAAAATGGAATCTATACTTTTTTCTTTCGGACATGTCTGAAAGAACAGACACCATTGATGACCTGCAGCCGCCTAGAACAAAATTAGATTATATTAATACCTTCAGCTGCTGACGGGCACAGAGGATATTGCGACTGCAGGGGCTATGTCGCGCACGCCTCCTGAGAGACCCACATTCTCAGCTTGTATGTCCACACACTACATTCGTAGTGTCCCACCGCAAAAATGGAATCTGTTAGGTACGAAAAACTACATAGAGTTCTCAGAGCGAAGTTTCTGATAAGGAAAGTTTACTATAAATGTTTGTGACTTACTGCAGTGAGACATAGACTCTTCATCCATTCTTCCACACGGAGCGAGGTGGCACAGTGGTTAGAACACTGCGTTCGCATTCGGGAGGACGACGGTTCAAACCCGGGTCTGGCCATCCTGATTTAGATTCTCCGCGATTTCCCTAAATGGCTTCAGGCAATTGCCGAGGTGGTTCCTTTGAAAGGGTACGGCCGACTTCCTTCCCTATCCTTTCTTGATCCGATGGGACCGATCACCTCGCTGTTTGGTCCCCTCCCACCAAATCAACCAACCAACCGTTCTTCCATTTCGTCATCGGATTCAGTAGGGGTTTTGTAAACAAGGTTGCACATTCCTCGTCACACCAAAAGGTCCAGAAGGGTCAAATCAGGGAATCGAGTAGGCCATGGCACAAGACAACCAATGTCTGTGACTTACCGCAGTGAGACATAGACTTTTAACTCCTTCTTCGTCTTACATCAGCACCTACATACATACTCCGCAAGCCACCGTGCGGTGCGTGACGGAGGGTACTCTGTACCACTACTTGTTATTTCCTTTCCTGTTGGACCTGGCCCCGTATGAACCCTAATTTCTCGTATCTTCGTGGAAGAAGGCAGTAGAATCGTTCTTCAGTCAGCTTCAAACTCCCGTTATCTAAATATTCCCAATAGCGTTGTTCCTCTAAAACGTTGCCTTCTCTCCAGGGATTCCCATTTGAGTTTCAGAAGCATTTCCGCAATACCTGTGTGTTGTTCGAACCTATTGGTAAGAATTCTAGCAGCTCACCTCTGAAATGCTTCGATGTCTTCCTTCAATCCTACCTAGTGTGGATCCCAAGCACTCGAGCAGTATTCAAGAATGGCTCACACCAGAGCTGTATCCTCTACACATGAATTACTTTTCGAAAATTCTCCCAATAAACCAAAGTCGACTATTCGCCTTCCGTATCACAGTTCGTTCCATTTCATATCGCTTTCCAATGTTATGCTTAGATATTTAATCGACTTCATTATCTCAAGTAGCAGACTACTTCAAATGGTTCAAATGGCTCTGAGCACTATGGGACTTAACATCTAAGTTCATCAGTCCCCTAGAACTCAGAACTACTTAAACCTAACTAACCTAAGGACTTCACACACATCCATGCCCCAGACAGGATTCGAACCTGCGACCGTAGCAGTCGCGCGGTTCCGGACTGAAGCGCCTAGAACCGCTCGGCCACCGCGGCCAGAGCAGACTACTAATGCTGCAATCTAACAATAGGAGATTCTTTCTCGTGCATTAACTTATTTTGTAGCTGATTGCCATTCGTCACACCAATTAGAAATTTTGTCTAAGTCATCTGGTATCCTCCTACGGTCACACAACGACGGCACATTCCCGTACACCACAGCCTCATCAGCAAACAGCTGCAGACTGATGCTCACCCTGTCAGCCAGATCATTTACGTTTACAGAAAGTAACCGCGGTCCTGTAACATTTTCCTGGGATACTCCTGACGAATCGCTTGTCTCTGATAAACTCTTGCCGTCGAGGACAACGTACTGGGTTCTGTTGCTTAAGAAGTCTTGGAGTCACTTCCAAATCTGAGAATCTATTCCGTATGTTCGTACCTTTGTTAACAATCTGCAGTGGGGCAACGTGTCAAATGCTTTCCTGAAGTATAGGAATGTGTAATGTCTGTTGTCCTTCATCCATAGTTCACACGATATCATGGGCGGAAAGTGCAAGCTGAGTTTCACGCGAGCGATGCCTTCTTTTTTTTTCTCTCACTTCAGGGATTAATGGTATCACCTGTTCCGATCACCATGCTTCAGCTATCTCCTCCGTCCTCTTCCTTGCTGTCTTGTCCCTCCAGGTCTGTAGCCAAGAATTTGTTTTGGAAGTCTATACATTCTGTCTACATCTTCCTGCAACCTGTTTCTATTTAGATGTATTTTATTGTGCATTGACTCAACATGTCATTGGTTCCTAATGTGCAATCTTCTCTAGTGCACTTTATAACGCTACGGAGAAATTTCCGCGGCCTGGATCCCGGTCATATCCTAGGTACTGCCACGTATTAGTGAAACCTCGTTTGTGTCTCTTTCTTGTTTGTCTAGCATGTTTCTACTGTTCCACAGATCACGTTAAATATTAGGAGCTTGTTATCAATTTCACTGTCAAAATTTCATCCTATGTCACAGCCGGCATACTGAAAGTAGGTTACCTGTTCTAGTATTGCATTATTTATTAAAATTTTAGATTTTATAGGCGACTTTCCGTCGAATGCCATAAGCATTGTTTTATAAGGGGAGATGTTCGTAATATATTTAGAAACCAACAAATTAGGATGATCGGTGGCTTTTTGAAGATTATCTTCACTTTCTTGAATTAAAAACAGTGTGTCTCAGCAGGTAAGGGAGAGATCGATTCTGGTAGTAACTGGAAGTGGCAGGAAAATTTCTGGAATGGAAGACTGAATTATGATTGTAATTAAAATTAAATGGTGATGAATTTATGATAGACGCATTTACGGACATAATACAGAGTCATATTGTTAGAGAAGACGAAATAGATAATGTCTTACAATGACCTTATAAGATGACCATCAGCAAAGGTAAAACTAGGGTAATGGACGGAAGCCGAATGAAATCATTGTATTCTGAGAGAATTAGAATAGGAAATTAAGCGCTAAATATAATAGAAGAGTTTTGCTGTTTCAGGAGAAAAATAAATAATATTGGTCGAAGTATAAAACCATATAAATTCGATCACTCAATTGATACAAGTCTCTCTGCCGGTCGGTGTACACTCTCGTCTTCAAGTAACCCCATAGAGAAAAGTCTGGCGAGTACGGCCTGTTCTTTGGGGCTCGTCGGTTCTCCGAGGATCGGTCGACTTTCGCTTCTGTGCACTGGCAGCTGCACGGAAGTTCCTTACCAGTTCAATACCGTTCCACGAGCAGAAGTTGGACATCGCAGCTAAATCCTGAAATGATTACGAAAGGCACGTTGCACGCGCACTACAGATTCGCCGCAGCGAAAATAGCACTCCACCGCGAACGCACGATGTTGCCTCGACCAGGAGGACATGATAACTGACCTGCATACGGAATGAAACTTGACATTCCGCACTAGTAATAGACTGCGCCACCGTCGCTGTATCTTGCTTTTAGCGTGCGTTATTCACATTTGAAATAGTCAAAACACTGCGAAACATCATACATATGACGCACTGCATTTAATATTGCCAGCGATTGCGCGCGTATGAGGCTGTAGCTGATATGCGGAAGGAAGAGAGTTGGGTCTTGAGCAAACAGTTGTGGACTGACACAAGCCGGAATCGGTGGCCGAGCGATTCTAGCGCTTCAGTCCGGAACCACGTGACTGCTACTGTCGCAGGTTCGAATCCTGCCTTGGGCATGGATGTGTGTGATGTCCTTAGGTTAGTTAGGTTTAAGTAGTTCTAAGTTCTGGGGACCGATGACCTCAGATGTTAAGTACCATAGTGCTCAGAGCCATTTGAGCAATTTGACTGACACAAAAGTCAAAACAGGCAGTTATTATTAATAAATCGACAATAAGATGGAAGATTAGAGTAGAAACGACCAGTGTTGACTGTGATGGCACGAGCGAAGCTGGACACGTATCTACCGCAGTCTTTGTCTTACGTAACATCGGGAAACCGCAGGAAACCTCTGCGAAAACGGTCCGCTGCTTCTGACTACGAATCGCCTGTCTGACTCAGCGCTCCATCTCGCCCGGTACAAATCGACCGTAGCAGTAGATATCGATGGGTCGGTCGTAAAGTCTGTTGGATTTACTACTCCTTCAGGATCGGCTTCCTGCGGCGTAGCGTGTCTTCATTGACATTCAATTGTCTTGAATTGATTGACTGCCATTAAAGCCCCGAGGCGAAAGAATCCGCCCAGAAGGAGGTGGAAGATGGAGTGGTATGCAGAAATCGTCCGTAAATCTTTGCCTCCGTATAAAGGTTCGCATTCTACGGCACTAAAGCGAAGTTCTTGTTCTACAAAGACTCATTATGGTAGTACAGCCCCTCTGTCTCCGCCTGAGGTTAATTAAAACACCATGGCTGTTATTCGACCGAATATGCCAATGTGGCTGTTTACACTGCTTGACAATTGCTAACAAAGAGGGACATTGTTGGACAGGAATAATCACAGGCATGATAGACGACATAACCCACTGCACATACGTAACAGACATGGAATGGTACATCTATAACGAAAAACTGTACATATTTCACCACATGAGGAAACAGGGTAAGAGACGTAAATAAGGTTCACAGCTGAGACTCCCAACATAAAAATCTATATCGGACTCTCGTTACGGAACAGGTCCTCGTCAGTACTAATGTCCATTTTGCACTTGTTATTCATGCCGGCTACCGAACTGTTGAGCCGTCCTTGGGGAATACTATACCAGTACCCTCTCAATGCGAGTTTCAGTCCTTGCACGGTTGGGAGATGGGGTGTTCGTTCAGAAACACGTTTGCCGAGACCATCCCAGGTATGCTCTATAGGGTTTAGGTCCGGAGAGTACCCAGGCCATTCCATACTTTCAATCTCTCCGACGCCTCATTGGTCTTGTGTAGTCGGGCACTGCCGTCCATAAATAGAAAGTCGGGACCTATGGCAGCATTTAACAGACGGACATGACACAGAATTATCTTCTTGCACTACTGTTGTACTGTAAGAGTATCTCAAGCAAAGATATGCTGCGGTATTCATTTTGCGTAATGCCTGCCGTACCATAACGCCTCGACTAGACGTATAACGTTCGTGAACATTTTGTGGTGTGTAACGTGTTCCCTCCTCTCTCTCTCTCCCTACACTAACGGGTGATCCGAATCACTTTTCATAGTGAAGGGAGATTGTCGGAGACAACACTCTGGACCCCAGCCATCATGTTTCTAACACCAACAAACTCATTCTCGACGACGACGTGGCTGAAGTGGGATGCATTTAACTGGCTTCCAAGCGTACAACCAGCCTGATTTAATCGCGCGAAATGGTTCTGCCAGAGACACGTATAGCGGTAGCGGTTGCAAGGTCTGCAACCATCTGCCTAGGGTTGAGATGTCTGTTCCTTTTCTTCTCTAGGGTGACGTATCAATCCCCTTGTGATGTGGTAGTCAATCTGCGACCACCGGCACGCTTTCGCATAGTATTTCCAGCTTCAGTGGCCCTTTTCGATCGCAAAATGACGCTATTGGAAACAGCCATTACTGTGGTCACGGTAGCGACAGTTTGACCGGTTTCGATTCATCCAACCGCTCGTCCACGACTGCAAGCACTCAAATGGTATCTTGTAGACATGTTGCCGTACCACAAGGAATGTCGCACTAGCCGGTTCCACAAGAACTTTTGTCAAATACCGTACTGAATTTACTGTCGAATGCATACAGAGCGTTCGCGCAAACGCTTCGCTGCAGTTAACACATCCCGCCCTCTACATTTCGTTGGTCGGGTGTTTCGTAACAACTGTCGGTTGTTCCGTAGCAGTTGGCAGTTGTATCTTAGTAACTGTCAAGCAATGTAAACTATCAGTAAAAAACTGTCGCCAGATTAATCGTACTGCAGGAGTCCGTCGAAAGTCTGACCGTTCACGTCAATCAAAATAGTATGCTCACAAGTTTTCTGGATCAAAGGGCATCGGTTCGATCCTACTTGCAATGTTGGGTGGCAATGTTATGACTGTGAAGAGATTCCAGAGTCGCAGTGTGAATGACGATAGCAGAACACAACCTATTATTTGGGTGGATTATGCAAGAACAATTATGACTACAGCAACCCTGGTCAATATTCCATGTACGCATTGTGCATTTTAGAGTAGAAGCTATAAGAATTTGCCTATGTTGAGTTTCATTACACGGCCGCTTTTGCATGAGGCCTATGACGAAAACTATCTTTGTCTTACAAGACGGGATCGAACTTAACCCCCTGGCTCTTACTATCTGACGCAAGACTTGCAGCTCGTCACCTTAACTACGTCATGCTACGTCCTCTTGTTTTCACCCTCGCTCACGGCACTGACTTAAGGCTATACCTATACATATCCGGCACTGCCTCCTCCGTTTACACGTGATTGTGTGCCAATGAATCATGACGTTCGTATGACTGCAGTACGTTCAAAAATTTGAGAGTTTGCGTATTTTTCTGTAGTGAATCGTCTACGCAAGGAAACAGGATACAGTACAGTGGAATACTCATCATTGTAATAGAGTTTATAGCCAAGTTTAGGTCAAAGTATTTTAGAGATCTACAGAAAAATATTGCATCGCTTCGACAATCTGGACATTAAAGTACTGCAAGGCGACATGAAAGCTAGTGACGTAAGCGAGTACGCTAGTATGACACCGCATAGTACCGACGGGCGGAATTGAGACACTTGCAACGGTCAGCACACTGGACACGCATTCGGTAGGACGATGCTTTTAATCCGCGTTAGACCATCCTGATTTAGGTTACCCGTGATTTTGCTACATCGCTACAGGCAAATGCAGGGATGGTTCCTTTGAAAGGCCACGGCAGATTTCCTTCCCCATCCTTGAAACAATCCGAGCTTGTGCTTCGTCTCTAATGACCTCGATATCGACGGGGCATAAAAAACTAAAATCTTCAGTCCTTCGAGAATCGTGTTCTCGAGAACGGAAAGGAATCGAAGGCGCAAGTGAGAGCCGACAAATTAAAATGTTTACAGGTACAGCCTAGATGCCAGGGGCATCACATGCAATCAAGCAGCATGTTGTCGGTAGACTGATATGTGCAGTCGTCAATGATTTGTGATTTCATTTAACGTGCTTAGCCTGTGAGGAACATACATGTTCAATCGAAAACACTTATTTGGTCGAGCGAGGTGGCGCAGTGGTTAGCATACTGGACTCGCATTCGGGAGGACGACGGTTCAATCCCGTCTCCGGCCATCCTGATTTAGGTTTTCCGTGATTTCCCTAAATCGTTTCAGGCAAATGCCGGGATGGTTCCTTTGAAAGGGCACTGCTGATTTCCTTCCCAATCCTTCCCTAACTCGAGCTTGCGCTCCGTCTCTAATGACCTCGTTGTCGACGGGACGTTAAACACTAACCACCACCACCACCACCACTTATTTGGTCTACAAGAATATATTTTCTACGTGAATGATGACAGAGGCTTTGGGTAAATTTTCACAATCATCCGATTCTACAAGGAAATATTTTTACAGGAACGCACACGCAACACTGAAGTACCTTTTATAATTACGTTTATGATCAAAGTTGAAAGTTTCGTCTAAGGAGAAAGCAACTTACTTTTCGTAATATCAGTTTGACTTCTGTTATAGAAGAATCTTAGAGAAACACTTTGTTTGGCACTTACAACATGAAGACGTTTTACTCATAAAGAATAGTTAGTCGAAGGTACTTATAATATAACGATTTATTGAGACATAATGTTCTATATGAGGAGTTTATCAGTCATTTATGTAGCAAATCGATTGCAAAGATTTTAATTTTCATACATACATTTGTAAAGCTTGGACGTACGAAAGGATACATTGTCTTTGCGCGTTAAGAAAAGCATTATTTTGAGTAAAATAGCGCTCAATAGGCAGAACAGCAGCAGCAAGGAGAGCCAGTCACAGTCAAATCTTGGGTGAGATGTTGCAGTGATTGTTTTAGCTGAGGAACTCTGTCAGAGCAAGTGGTTCCCTTTTGGAGATGATAAACGCTGAGAAGTGAAGAACAGCTCAGAACTGAATATTATTAGAGGAAAAATTTTTGTAATTTGGTATTGGCAAAGAAACGACTAAGCAGCCAAAAGGTATTTGTCATATTGCTTTGCGTGTATTTAGAGATTATTGTAGTTTGTTAATTTTCTTTGTTCAGTGATTTGTATTGTTAGGCAAAAGAGACCATTTATCGTTCAATTTCCAAGGTGTCGGCAATTTCCATCCACTTCTGTTAGTTGAAATGACATCTTGATCAATAATTTATAAGTAAAATTCACAGAAAATTTATACTTCAATAATGCTTGATGTCTGTGATACGGTTAAAATGAACGAGTGTTTTTATTAAAATGGAGCTTAAATGCTAGATTTACAATTTTGGAAAACTTAACGAAGTTCTGATTTCATTGTATTTTTGATTTATAATCATTCTCTCCCTTTTCTTAAATGACATACGTTTTGAATGCAGTGAGATCTAATGAATAAAACAATGAGTGGATAGGGTGTTGTCTATCTTGAATAATGGTAGATTATGGCATGCAGTGCAGCACTTCTCTCGGATAACTTACTATGTCGCAACAGCATTTCATTGGCAGCTTCGCCGATACAGAACGGAATCAAGCGTCCTTTTCAGGTACGTGACTGTCAGAGTCAAAGTATAGAACTCATTTGGAAGGAGATTTCCTTGTTATGTGCAGTGAAATCACATAGACTTTAACACATTCTCTATACGTCTCCACGACAATATTAGTTTCATTTGATACTGGCAGTGATCAAGACTGATTTCATTAGATGATTCTAAAATAAATAATTTTTAATTTTATGAGACACTTTCCACAATTTACCATCCTTAAACATCTTCATTACATTCTTTCAAAGTTTTCATTCACGTTTCACGAATGTTCAATGTGCATTCCACGACAAACACGCAGACGATAATCAGACTTGTTCACACTTCTGCGACATTTTCTCGATTTACTGCATTCATTATGGATGCTATGCAGCGTTGCAGTTCACCCTAAGTTGTTGGAAGAGAAGGCACGGAGATTGAGTCCTTCACAAACCCCGACAGTAAACAAAAATATCGTATACTGTGGAATCAGGTGACCTCGGAGGCCAGCGCTGCAATGCGAGATCTATTAAATGTTGGTTTCGACAAAAAGTTTATATTTCATGTATATTTATGCAAACTGAGATAGCATTTGACACTGAAGACATTGGCGCCCGTAACGACACATCTGAAATATCTCGCAAATAGTTCATTAGCGGACCCAAGTTTTCCAGAACGGTTCTGGTTCTGCTGTCTTGAACGTTCATCTATGACAGTTTTTCCTATTAATTATAATACAACCTGTACATGGAAACATCCTGAAACATTATGTCCGTCTCCTCCATGGGTGCCAGCTGATAAATGGTTATGACAGACATGACACCTCAAACGAATTACGGGCCGTCAGCAAAGAGGGCTCAACAGCACGTTCATCTTACATCCCCTTTTCAAGACAGTATCCATTCTGCTCATCACTAAGACCTTTCCTGTCTTTGAAAAAGTACAATATATTCGTTGGGGTAGACTACAACCTTTCTGAACTACAGCTTCCGTTTCTTGTCCTTCGACTCACGTAAATTGCAGTCGAGTTTCCGCACAAGCTGAACAGTGAAGGAAAAAAATTACAACACCAAAAAATGATTAATGTAGAGTGACGCAATTTTGGGGATACGTTTACCTGGGAAATATATTTAAGTGATTAACGTTGCAAAATCACAGATTAATGTAAGTGCGAGGCAAGCCATTGCAAATGTGAAATGTTGATGCATTAATAACTGGTGTAATTGCCCGACTTATGAATGCAAGCACATAAAGGAGCATGCATTGTGTTGTACAGTTGATGGATGTCAGTTTGTGGGATGGAGTTACATACCTGTTGCATTTCATTGGTCAATGCCGGGACAGTTAATGCTGTTTCTGGATGACACTGGAGTTGTCAGACGATGTCCCATATGTGCTCGACTGGAGACAGATCGATCAGGCCACTGTGGAGAACGTTGAGTTACAACAGTGGTATATGTGCGAGCGTTATACTGATGGAAAACACCCCCTGGAATGCTGTTCACGAATGGCAGCATAACAGGTCTAATCACCAGACTGGCGCACAAATTTGCATCTGGCTAGCGTGGGATAGCTGCGACAGTGCTGCTGCTGTCATTCTAAATTGCAGCCCAGATCGTTACTCCAGGTATAGCACCATCGTGTCTAACAGGCACAAAGGTTTCCAGAATGAGATTTTCACTCTGCAGTGGAGTGTGCGCTGATATGAAACTTCCTGCCAGACCGAGACTCGAACTCGGGACCTTTGCCTTTCGCGGGAAAGTGCTCTACTAACTGAACTACCCAAGCACGACTTACGCCCCGTCCTCACAACTTTACTACTGCCAGTACCTCGTCTCCTACCTTCCAAACTTTACAGAAGCTCTCCTGCGAACCTTGCAGAACTATCACTCCTGAAAGAAAGGATATTGCGGAGACGTGGCTTAGCTACAGCCTGGGGAATGTTTACAGAATGAGATTTTCACTCTGCAGCGAAGTGTGCGCTAATATGAAACTTCTAGGTAGGAGACGAGGTACTGGCAGAAGTAAAGCTGCGAGGACGGGGCGTAAGTCGTGTTTGGGTAGCTCAGTCGGTAGAGCACTTTCCCGCGAAAGGCAAAGGTTCCGAGTTCGAGTCTCGGTCCGGCACTCAGTTTTAATCTGCCAGGAAGTTTCAGGCACAAAGGTTGGTTGCAACCAAGATACGCCTATCATTGGCACCGAGGCAGACCCAGCTTTCATCAGAAAACACAGCGGACTTCCATCCTGGACTCCAATGAGCTCTCGCTTGAACGGACGATTATTAACAGCAGAAAACCGCAAAACAGCTTACATGGACGTAAGTGCAAAATTTGTACATCTGAAAATATGGTAACTAACATTGTAGTGGAATAAAACAAAAATATTATATAACTCTCGCAGATGGTCTGAAGACGGCTGTCTAGTCTAAAGAGAGTCGCCAGAATAAAACACTAAACTTCAACAGCAGCAGTTTGGATTTCTTTGCATAATGTCTCTAACATATACACTACTGCCCATTAAAATTGCTACACCAAGAAGAAATGCACATGATAAACGGGTATTCATTGGACAAATATATTATACTAGAACTGACACGTGATTACATTTTCACGCAATTTGGGTGCATAGATCCTGAGAAATCGTTACCCAGAACAACCACTTCAGGTCGTATTAACGGCCTTGATACGTCTGGGCATTGACTCAAACAGAGCTTGGATGGCGTGTACAGGTACAGGTGCCCATGCAGCTTCTACACTATACCACAGTTCATCAAGAGTAATGACTCTCGTATTGTGACAAGCCAGTCAGTTGCTCGGCCACCACTGACCAGACGTTTTCAATTGGTGAGAGATCTGGAGAAGGTGCTGGCCAGGGCAGCAGCCGAATATTTTCTGTATCCAGAAAGACCCGTACAGGACCTGCAACATGCGGTCGTGCATTATCCTGCTGAAATGTAGGGTTTCGCCGGGTGATACGCCAGTATGGCGATGACGAATACACCTTCCAATGTGCGTTCACCGCGATGTCGCCAAACACGGATGCGACCATCATGATGCTGTAAACAGAACCTGGATTTATATAAAAAGAATGACGGTTTGCCATTCGTGCAGCCACGTTCGTCGTTGAGTACACCATTGCAGGCGCTCCTGTCTGTGATGCAGCGTCATGGGTAACCGCAGCCATGGTCTCCGAGGTCATAGTCCATGCTGCTGCAAACGTCGTCGAACTGTTCGTGCAGATGGTTGTTGTCTTGCAAACGTCCCCATTTGTTGACTCAGGGATCGATACGTGGCTGCACGATCCGTTACAGCCATGCGGATAAGATGCCTGTCATCTCGACTGCTAGTGACACGAGGCCGTTGGGATCCAGCACGGCGTTCCGTATAACCCTCCTGAACCCACCGATTCCGTATTCTGCTAACAGTCATTGGATCTCGACCAACGCTAGCAGCAATGTCGCGATACGATAAACCGCAATCCCGATAGGCTACAATCCGATCTTTATCAAAGTCGGAAACGTGATGGTACGCATTCCTCCTCCTTACACGAGGCATCAGCAGAACGTTTCACCAGGCAACGCCGGTCAACTGCTGTTTGTGTATGAGAAATCGGTTGGAATCTTTCCTCATGTCAACACTTGTAGGTATCGCCACCGGCGCCAACCTTGTGTGAATGCTCTGAAAAGCTAATCATTTGCATATGACTGCATCTTTTTCCTGTTGGCTAAATTTCGCGTTTGTAGCACGTCATCTTCGTCGTGTAGCAATTTTAATGGCCAGTAGTGTATCTTCAACAGTGCGGGAACATTGGATCGTAAATTGCCCTCACGTTGTTGCAACGTTAGTGGCCAGCAGGCGTTCTAGCGAGCGACCGACTGCCGATCTTAGGAGAGAAAGGGCGACGGAGAGGGGCGCCCCTTGGCCGGCCTCGTTCCGCAACCCGCAGCACGCCTCTCAGACCGCGCAGCCTCGGCCAGCCAGCTCCGGCAAGGTCACGGCCGCTGAAGCCGGCCTCGCTGCCTCATTACCGAGGGCTCCCATTCCAGGCGGCGCGCCCGTCGGGGCCTAAATATACGACGCCGCGACACGCAGGAACGTACGCAGCACAGCAAGGGAGGACCGCGACCCACAACTGGCGACCTCGAGGAGACGCGAGCGACTATCTGCTCCACGTCCTGAGTGCGCGTCACATACCATCGTGTAAAGGCGTCACCAACCACGTCGCGAGCGGGTCTTCAACCGATTGTGTCGAGTGTCGTCGTCGTTCTTGTTGTTGAGGTCTTCTGTTCAAACACTAGCAGACACGGCTCTTTACGCTAGTCTACTCCATGCAAACTACTACTTCTCTGAATAAATGTTGAACAGCAATAGCAGCAATAATTCCATGTGGGACAATAGCCTGATTCAACTCTTTCAGCTGAACATCACTTCAGCGATCTTCGTCTACCTAACCTAACACATTAATCCTACTGCGAAAAGGCAACATACAGTTGAACGTAGGGAACTTACAGTTCAACATGGAACCCGATCTACGTGTCCCTCCTGGCGAATATTCGCATTATTAAGAGTTAAAGGATCTGCTAAAATCAAATTAAAATACACTGACGGGGTAAAAAATCGCATCGCCAAGTAGTTGTGCGACATAAACGAAAGTTGATTGGCATATTTCTACATCTGGAAGATGACGTCTATTCCAATTTCGCACCAGTCGCGTAAGAGTGGCGCTAAGAGGGCTGCTACACTACTGCACCACGAGGATGACGTGCTGCAGACGCCAAGTTTAACCGACAGGAAGAAGATACTGTGACATGTAAATGATTAGCTTTTCAGAGCATTCACACAAGATTCGTGCCGGTGGCGACACCTACAACGTGCTGACATGAGGAAACTTCCCAACCGATTTCTCATACGCAAACAGCAGTTGACCTGCGTTGCCTGGTGAAACGTTGTTGTGGTGTCTCGTGCAAGGAGGAGAAATGCATACCTTCACGCTTCCGACTTTGATAAAAGTCGAATTGTAGCCTATCGCGATTGCGGTTTATGATATCGTGACATTGCTGCTCGCGTTGGTCGAGATCCAATGACTTTTAGCAGTATATGGAATCGGTGGGTTCAGGAGGGTTATACGGAACGCCGTGCTGGATCCCAACAGCCTCGTATCACTAGCAGGCGAGATGACAAGCATCTTATCTGAATGGCTGTAACGGAACGTGCAGCCACGTAACGATCCCTGAGTCAGCAGTTGGGGACGTTTGCAAGACAACAACCATCTGCACGAACAGTTCGATGACGTTTCAACAGCATGGACTATCAGCTCGGAGACCATGGCTGCTGTTACCCTTGACGCTGCATCACAGACAGGAGCGCCTGCGATGGTGTACCCAACGACGAACCTGGGTGCACAAATGGCAAAACGTCATTTATTCGGATGATTCCAGGTTCCGTTTGCAGCATCTTGATGGTCGCATCTGTGTTTGACATCGCGGTGAACGCACATTGGATGGGTGTATTCGTCATCGCCATACTGGCGAATCACCCGGCGTGATGGTATAGGGTGCTATTGGTTACACATCTCGGTCACCTCTTGTTCGCATTGACGGCACTTTGAACAGTGGATGTTACATTTCAGATGTGTTACGACCCGTGGCTCTACCCTTCATTCTATCCCTGCGAAACCCTACATTTCAGCAGGATAATGCACGACCGCATGTTGCAGGTCCTGTACGGGCCTTTCTGGATACAGAAAATGTTCGACTGCTGCCTCGACCAGCACATTCTCCAGATCTTTCACCAATTGTAAACGCCTGGTCAATGGTGACCGAGCAACTGGCTCGTCACAATACGCCAGTCACTACTCTTGATGAACTGTGGTATCGTGTTGAAGCTGCATGGGCAGCTGTACCTGTACACGCCATCCAAGTTCTGTTTGACTCAATGCCCAGGCGTATCAAGGAGGTTGCTACGGCCAGAGGTGGTTGTTCTGGGTAACGATTTCTCAGGATTTATGCACCCAAATTGTATGAAAATGTAATCACATTTCAGTTATAGTATAATATATTTGTCCAATGAATACCCGTTTATCATCTGCATTTCTTCTTGGTGTAGCAATTTTAATGGTCAGTAGCGTATTAGGACGCAAACTAGGTTTGCTTTAAATACACTCCATAATGGTCGGAACGTTAGTTACCTGTCACATTGGACGTGTTAGTCAAGAAGGCCTTCAGGGCGGCAAAGACGCCATTGTCAGCACCTCATTGAGTTTGACCGAGGTCGTATAATATGGCCACGAGAAGCTGGACGTTCCTTCTGCGATACTGCAGAAAAACTTGTCAGGAATCTAGTCACTGTATATTAATGCTGCCAGGGGTGTTCACGAGAATGTACGGTTGCACGAAGACTGGGTTTCGGACAGCCACGTGGCACTACCGAGGGGGAAGGCCATCATGTTCGGCGTGTGGGTCTGCCGCATCGTACTGCGTCTGCAGTAGTAGTCTGAGCAGCAGTTGGTACCACAGTGGCACAACGAAGTGTTATAAATCGTTTACTTCAAGGACAGTTCCGGACAGACGCCCTGTAGCATGCATTCCACTGACCCCAAACAAACGCCATTTACGATTTATGTGGTGTCAAGCGAGAGCTCATTAGAGGGCAGGGTGGAGTTCTGTTGTGTTTTCTGATGAAAGCTAGTTCTGTCTCGGTACCAGTGATGGCCGTGTGTTGGTTTGGAGAAGGGCAACTGAGGGCTTGTAACCAACCTGTCTGCATGCTAGACACATTGGACCAACACCTGGAGTTATCGTCTGGAGTGTGAATTCGTATGACAGCAGGAGTACTATCTTGGCTATCCCACGCATCCTGACTGCAGATTTTTACGTCAGTCTGGTGATTCGACCTGTTGTGCTGCCATTCACGAACACCATTTCAGGTAGAGTTTTCCAAGAGGATAACGCTCTCCCACGTGCCACTGTTGTAACCCAACACGCTCTACTGAGCGTCGACATGCTGCCTTGGCCTCCTCGATCACCAGACCTGCCTCCAATCTAACATATATGGGACATCACTGGTGGACAATTGTAGCGTCATCCACAACCAGCATTAACCGTCCCTAAATTGACTAACCAAGTGCTATAGGCATGGGACTTGTGAAGAAAACGCTTCCTGTAGATTTACCATGAACGTGAATCTGTAATCAGAAAATTTTTAAAGAAAAACTGCATGAAATAAAGAAATGTTATATAAACCCCAACAACTCATTTTACTCCCGGAAACTTCAAAAGCAAACCTCTATATGAGAAGTTTCCCAGTCCTGTTAAAATTCTGATAATAAAATGCTTTGATAGTGGAAAACAGTAAAACACTCTGAATGTAATTTGATAAATGACACACTGTAAAGTAATTTTGCTTACGAGTAACAGTTAAACTCAGATAAATTTGGATTTAAACATGAATGAATGGAAATATGACGTTAAGTGGCATGTAAACAAAGACTGCGTACTTTGACAGCTGTCAGATTCAAAGTTTCCTCTAATGCGTTAACTTGCACCAATGGCGAATAAGCTATTTCCTTGTAAGTGGCGGTATAAATAACTTCAATGGCGGAAGTCTCAACTTACACGTCTGGCAACATTTCACAGTACAATACATAAATTCTCCTGCCTACAGCGACTGGATATACACGTCGAAGCACAACCCTCCAGAAGACACACACAATGCATGCAACGACTAGTACAAATACACTGAAAAGCAAAAGCAAATAAAATGTTGGCAATAACTACTGTTAGTGGTGCAGTCAGCAATCAGCGAAGATGAACAGTCTTTACAATACACTACCATACTTTTATTTACGGAACGAAACATTAAAAGATAGTCTGTTTAAATTGGAAGTATCTCGAAGACAGGTATAGTTTTTAATCTTATCTGGTCTGTGTTGGCGTGATGTGGCGACAGCGGTAGAATCAGTTTGAAGTTGCTGACATGAATCCTGTAAGTTCATCCAGTCGTGTCCTTGGCATTAATATATCCTCTTTCCTTACATCCTGTTTCGGCTGGCGGTGGTAATAACTTGCGTAGCATCCATTTGTCGTAGACCGGAACAATGTAACTGTTTATGCAGCGCTTGAAGTTCTTATTAGTTCAACTGCAACTTTCACACGCGATAGTCTGGCACAGTCCACACGTCGTGTTTAAATTAACATTCCATTTGCTATAATTTGTCAGTACGAAGTTAGACAGTCCATCTGGTGTTAATATTTATGGTTCACGATAGCAATGTTCCCGCAAAAACAGTCACTTACGTAGCAACACAGTAAACAGTTTTCACATTGGCGGTTAGTGTTTTACCATACGTCATCTTTCGTTGTCAAGAAAAACGACCAATATTAAATTCACAGTTCATGTAACGCAGTTCACTTCTAAACCGACTACAATACTGTCTGTTCACGAGAGTATTGTTACTGCCACAAGACTCATCCTGGAAAAACCAACAGCGTTCTCGTAATACAAGGTCCGCTTATAATGTCCACCATAAAGTTAAATTTCAAACCGTGTCCAATGCACGAAAGTCCGGTATTAATATCGCGTTAAACGTACACCATTACTGCACACAATACTTGCTTCCGTACCGCCACGCTCACGCGCCATACGCGACTGTTTGCCACACTGTTCGACCCGACAACTATCGACACCTCTCTCGCTCCACAGTTCTTACAACACTTCTGCCTATTGCATTCCGTTTCACACAATACATTTAATTTAACTATTTGAAAGATAATCAGAAAAAAATCTAAGTCTTTACATAAAGAACTCGTTCGTAAAACAGCAAAGTAAACATAGTCACACTTCATATTCTACACTATATTACCAAATGAAAAATATTCTGCGTCATCAAAAATATATCTATAAAGTACAATCTAGCGAAAGAAAGGAAAAAAATTATATCTCGTTATTAGTCTTGGCATCACAAACTCCAACACGCAAACTAGCATCCAGTAACTTCACAACATAATGCGTGCACGTCTGCATGCTTGCTTGCAACATTCTAGTGGCAACACCCGTTATTAATGTACGAGCATTTCACATTTGCAATGGCTTATCTCGTGCTCACATTAACCTGTGATCTTGCAAATTTAATCACTTAAGTATATTACCTAGTCAAATGTATTCCCAGAGTTTCATTACTCGACAATAATTATTTTTTGCTGTTGCGATTTTTTTCCCGTCAGCGTATTTAGTGGTCCGATCGGGCTACGAACCCACTGCATTTCGGTTTCTTGGCACGGGATCTACCACTAGAGCACCGGCAGGGTACCAAAACTATCAAATTAACTATCCTTTCATGCCTCAGGATTAGTAAAATCACCGCCACCTTCTTGAACTCAAACTGTACCAGAAATTTCTTTTCTATCCTATTCAATACCTCCTCATTATAACTATTCGATCTACTCATCTAATCTTCAGTATTCTTATGTAGCACCGCATTTCAAAAGCTTCTAGTCTTGTCTTGCCGGGATGTTTTTTCTGAAGGTATGTGGCTGAATTACAGCTTCGAATAGAAGTGAAATGTGGATGAAGAACAGCAGAGACAAGAAGAGAACAGAAACATTTGCTGTATGGTACTACAGAAGAATGCTGAAGATTAAATGAGTAAATCGAATAACTAATAAGGAGTTACTGAATATATTTGGCGAAAATAGAAATTTATGGCACATCTTGACTAAAAGAAGGGAGATGGTTGATAGGAGACACCCTAAGGAGTCAAGGAATCATCAATACGTAAGTGGAGAGAAGCGTTAGATGTAAACAGTGTACAGCAAGCAGGCTGAAATGGGCATAGTTAGGCGTAGTCATTGAGAAGTGAAGAGGCTGTCACAGAAGAGACTAGGATGAAGAGCTGCATCAAAGTAGTCTTAGGACTGATAATCGGAACAACAAAGGTAAACGCCAAGAAAATACTTCCAAATACTTAAATTTCTAATAGATGTTAAAATATTTCTTTTCCAGAAACTCCTGCCAATCTGCAACTTATACCATCTCCATTGCAGCCTACGTGAGCTAAATACCTATATTACTTTTCGTGTTCTACTATCTAATTCCCTCAGCATAGTCCAATCTAATTTCTTTCTATGTAAGGTACCGTACAAAACAGACACATCCGTTACTTAAGAAACTGGCGATAATTTGTAACAGTCCCCTATAACTTAGAACTACTTACACCTAACCAACCTAAGGTCATGACACACATCCATTCCCGAGGCAGGATTCGAACCTGCGACCGTAGCGGTCGCGCGGTTCCAGACTGTAGCGCCTAGAACCGCTCGGCCACCTCGGCCGGTGACATCTTGCTTTCAATATTCAGAAATGCAATAAACTTCACAAAACGTAAAAACGTAGGTTTCTGTGACTATAATATCAGTTATTCACAGCTGGAATTTGTCAACTCAAACGTGAGTGTAACAGTTCGTAGGGGTAACAAATGAAATGGTCGTACGAGTATACGCTCAGTTGTAGGTGCTAGGTGCATAGGTAGGTACGTAGGTAAGTGACAGACTTCGCTTCATTGGTAGGATACTGGAAAAATGATCAGTCTACAAAGTAGACTTCTTACAAAGTACAGGGTGTTTCAAAACAATGACTTGATTTTGGACGGTAATAATTACGAAACATTTGACGTGCCAGCAAGGAAATGTGTGTCGTTTAATGAGTGTGGACTAATTTTTCAAAAAATCGTCGTTATATGTCAGTCAAAGCGTCTTCTTAGTCTGCAGTCAGTCAGAAGTAAGATCGCGTCCGCTTAATGATTTCGATCCAGCGTGCTTTGCTTCGCTGTTTTGGCATTGCTCCTCCCGAACACAAAAATATTCGTCGTTGATATGCCAGTTTGAACGCACAGGACGATTGTGCAATGTTAAGAGTCCTTGTCGGCCTCGCATTTCTAATGACATAGTGGAAAGAACTCAGGAAACGTTTGAGCGGAATCGACGAAAGTCTACTCGCCGCGCAAGTAGAGAACTGTCAATGCCTCATACGACTGTCTGGCGAGTGTTAAGGCGTCGGTTGGTCTATAAATGGGATGGGGCTACACCACATTGGCACAACAACATACGTTAGTTCCTCAATGACTATCTGCCTCAATGCTCGATAGAACGCACGGGAACCCCAAGACATTGCTCTGCATTCATGGTCTCCACCATCGCCAGACATGACCCAATGCGACTTTTTGTTTGGGATATGTAAAGGAAAGTGTGTTCATCTCCCCTGTACCTCGTCACATAGAAGAAATGAAGAACATGCAAACAGTTGCCATAACTTCTGTAATGTTGTTGTTGTGGTCTTCAGTTCTGAGACTGGTTTGATGCAGCTCTACATGCTACTCTATCCTGTGCAAGCTTCATCTCCCAGTACCTACTGCAACCTACATCCTTCTGAATCTACTTAGTGTATTCATCTCTTGGTCTCCCTCTACGACTTTTACCCTCCACGCTGCCCTCCAATACTAAATTGGTGATCCCTTTATGCCTCAGAGCATGTCCTACCAACCGATACCTTCTTCTAGTCAAGTTGTGGAATAAACTTCTCTTCTCCCCAATCCTATTCAATAACTCCTCATTAGTTCTATGATCTACCCATCTAATCTTCAGCATTCTTCTGTAGCACCACATTTCGAAAGGTTCTATTCTCTTCTTGTCTAAACTATTTATCGTCCATGTTTCACTTCCATACATGGCTACACTCCATACAAATACATTCAGAAACGACTTCCTAACACTTAAATCTATACTCGATGTTAACAAATTTCTCTTCTTCAGAAACGCTTTCTTTGCCATTGCCAGTCTACATTTTATATCCTCTCTACTTCGACCATCATCACTTATTTTGCTCCCCAAATAGCAAAACTCCTTTACTACTTTAAGTGTCTCATTTCCTAATCTAATTCCCTCAGCATCACCCGACTTAATTCGACTACATTCCTTTATCCTCGTTTTGCTATTGTTGATGTTCATCTTATATCCTCCTTTCAAGACACTGTCCATTCCGTTCAACTGCTCTTCCAAGTCCTTGGCTGTCTCTGACAGAATTACAATGTCATCGGCAAACCTCAAAGTTTTTATTTCTTCTCCATGTATTTTAATACCAACTCCGAATTTTTCTTTTGTTTCCTTCACTGCTTGCTAAATATACAGATTTAATAACGTCGGGGAGAGGCTACAAACCTGTCTCACTCCCTTCCCAACCACTGCTTCCCTTTCACGTCCCTCGACTCTTATAACTGCCATCTGGTTTCTGTACAAATTGTAAATAGCCATTCGCTCCCTGTATTTTACCCCTGCGACCTTCAGAATTTGAAAGAGAGTATTCCAGTCAACATTGTCAAAAGCTTTATCTAAGTCTACAAATGCTAGAGACGTAGGTTTGCCTTTCCTTAATCTAGCTTCTAAGATAAGTCGTAGGGTCAGTATTACCTCCTGTGTTCCTATATTTCTGCGGAATCCAAACTGATCTTCCCCGAGGTCGGCTTCTACCAGTTTTTTCCATTCGTCTGTAAAGAATTCGCATTAGTATTTTGCATCCGTGAGTTATTAAACTGATTGTTCGGTAATTTTCACATCTGTCAGCACCTGCTTTCTTTGGGATTGGAATTATTATATTCTTCTTGAAGTCTGAGGGTATTTCGCCTGTCTCAACTTCTGTGAAAGCAGATACATTGTTTAAAGTTGATTACAGATGTATCTATCGTCTAGATGTTGTTCGTGCTGTGCTGATAGACACGTAGAACATTTTTAATGTCATTATTCAATTCATCCCATGTTTGTAGTATATTTTTATCAATAAATATGAAGTTTTGAGATCAGGTCATTCTTTTTGAAACGCCCTGTACTTGTGCATTCTGTCTTGAAAATTGATGAAATGTGTTGGACTCATACCAGTCAGGACTGACAGAAGACACTGAACACATACAGAAAAGGGCGGCCACAGGTTTGTCTGACTCAGGAGAGAGCGTCACGGATCTGTTGAAAACCTTAATTGGCAGACTCTTGAAGAGATTATTATTCTGCAAAAGCCTTATTTCAGAATATCAAGAACCAGTATTAAATGAAGAATCCACAGAGTTTCTTCATCTCACCCATATTGATCGTGAGGGCGAAAAATAGGACAGTTCAGTTCGCATAGAAGTATTCCCGTACTAAATATGCGATTGGAACGGGAGAATACAGTAGGATGTGGTACTATTTGTCGTGCACTTGACATTAGTTTGCAGAGTATGTGTGTATACGTAGCTGTATAGAGGAGAGTTCTACAGTACCGACCGTCTTACGGTATTGGCCATCGCTAATTCTCGTTTCTAGTACTGGGTGGCAGCACATACAGGGGGTAAGCTGGAAGACGCCATCATCACACTCATGATACCTCGGACACTTTGCTCAGCGTTCTCTTGTTTGTACGTTGTGAGCGTTTAACGTTCTTTGGGTGAGAGGATAGCGCAAGAAGTAAGTCTGAAGATTGTGGTACGCGTTTATAAGGTGAATAATTGAATTTATTTTTACATTTACTTTAACTGTATTGTTTAAGGATACTTTCAAGGCATCACGTATTAAACAATACTCAATTTATAGTGTTTTTCTGCTCTATCCCAGTACTGACCGGCTACATGTCTCCCAGTACCGACAAGTCAGAACATTAGGGAAAATACAATAATAACTCTTTCTCTTCACTTTGCACAGTGAAACGGCTGAGAATAAGAGCAAAATGAAAGGAAAATGGACTGAAGAGAATATGAGGTAGGCAATAAAAGAAGTAATATCAAGGACAATGACACCAAGCCAGGCAGCTGAGTCTTTTCGTGTACCAAAAAGCAGTTCAGGTGATCGAATAAAAATAATTAGAACAAGTACATCTGTGGATCTAACTCCTCAGACTGGCAGGTTTAAGAAGACATGCAGGGATGATATGGAAACACAGTTAGTTCTGTGCGTAAAAGATTTGGACAAGAAGTTCATACCACTTAGAAGGAAAGAATTCTTGATTTTAACATTTGCGTTGGCTGAACATTTAAAGAGTAATATTAGGAGTGGGCTCATGCTGGGTGTGTAGACCAATAAAATATATTGTATTTTATTTGTGATCGTTGCAATAAGTGAACAATAGTTTTTGAAATGAGTGAATTTTGTTCATCTCATAATGTGTTTCTTGGCTTTCTTTACTTGTGCAGTGTTATTTATCAGTAAAACCTGAAAATCTTCCTATAGAGGCATTGTCCAGTACTGGAAAACATCTTTTGCACTGACTGGAAAACCATCGTTTCTACTTCTAGACGACCTGTCACTTTAGTAAAATTTCAGGAAAATCGTACATGTTCATCCATAAAGCATTAGTTTAAGGACCACATTACTGTATTAAATTCCCAAATTTTTAAATTTTTCATATTTTACAAGAGGAAAGGTTAAGGTGTCCGGTACTGTAGGACTCTCCCATAAATGTGCCACGCTGGCAGCGGCATGTCGGCGTTTCGTTCACCTGAGGCTGCACCATCGTCAGGCTGACGTACCTGAGGCCGGCAGTGGAGGGGGAGCGGGGGAGCGGGGGCGGCAGCAGGAGCCCTCGGCGCTCTCAGTGCCGGCTTAATTAGAGCACGGCCGACATCGAGGGTGGCGGGCGTTAGTTAGCCAGGACCCAGTGCCTCCCTGCCCCACACCGGCCTACAGCGACACCCTACAACATGTGTACCAGGCTCGCTGCCTTCATGCCACCTGCCCCCGATTATCGCACATTCTTCACTTTCCTTCCAGATGCGTAAAAGAGGTGAAAGATATCAGTAACCCAAAGGTTTGATTGGACAACACAGTGCTTTTCTAGGCATGGGTCTACTGGAGGTGGTATGCTGGTGCGTTTCTCCAATCTTTGAACTGACTTAATCAGCCAGTTATTGGGGAACCTTTAGTATTAGCGATGCAGTTCATCGTTTTTGATATTAACAAGCATTGTGAGAAGAGAAACAACTTACAAGGTACAGATAAAAATCCTAGAACTGACCATGGATCGAACCCGAAACCCTTACCTCCGTGGTCTGGCACTTTACCACTTTTTTTTCACGTACCATGAGTCTTTATTGTAATGACAGTGTTTAGCTTTTATATTACACATCATTTTCCACATAAAATTCTACTGCCATTTACAATACGAGAAGAAACCACATACGTTTTGGCCAGATATGATTTTGTATGTACTTGATTCCGTTATAGTTCACAGCATCAGAATTCAGATCTGCTAACGACTTAACGACAAATTAAGGGCCATTCCAAATGAGATACCGAAACTGGTATGAGTATGCTGTGAAAATTTTAATAATGCAACTTCTTCAAAAAACAGAAAAAAAATTCTCAATGGAACACATTAGTAACTGAGATAGTGAGTGTAGGATGACTACTCTGCAAATAACAGTGCTTATCGATTTAATACATTCAGTTGGAATACTTTCAGGAAGGGGAGTCTAAATGTGCACACAAAAGCTTTCTGAATCAACTTTTCTCTCACTTAATTCTCATTATTTACAAAAACATTTCAGTGAATGTCAGAAACTAAATATCCTGTAGCGAAACAGAAAAGGTAGCACCTTATCCACGAACACATAACGTATGTTGGGCGGAAAATACACATTCAACGAAACACCTAGTTTCAGGTCCCTACAGTCAGCAATTAGGAACAAAAAGTGATACTTTCCCAAGTACATTGCACCTATAAAGAATCACGTCTTAGGTATCTGGCAAAAGATTCCTCCTTGTGAAGCTGTAGTAGGAAAAGCTGTGAAGACAGGAAGATGTGAAAAAGGAACGTGATCAATAACTGAGGCCACTACATGACGAACAAGAAAAGTAGGATGGGTGGATGGGCGAGAGGAGGGAAGGAGCAATGAGCCTCCATTTTCTTTATAATCTCCAGATGGGTATCCCCATTCTCAGTTTGCACAAGGTAACCATACCCCTCCATCGTCTCCAATAACTTATTTTTGTTCCGTTATTCACACCATAAAGGATAATCCTTTTATTTCAGCGTTTAGCCAATAACACACTTCTAACCCTGTCCTATCATCGCAGCATACATTGTCAGCTGTAATACTGGAGACAGTTTTCATAATGAAGTCAAAAGAGTTTATCAATAAAGGCTAGAGAAATACTGGAAACAGTTTTCATAATGAAGTCAAAAGAGCTTTTCCATGAAGGCTAGAGAAATAGTATTACTTAAGACTAGAGAGAATTTTGGTTAACTTCAGAAACAGCTATAAACCTATAGTCTATCGTGGACCATATCTCAATTACAATCACTGACCCATCAAGCGACAATGCTGACGACTATGTTTAGATTCTGGTTATTGGATCTTTCTCAGTCCACATCTACATATACACACATGAAAAAAAGTTTCGCGTCACTTCGGTTCCGAGAGTTCCGGAACCTGTACAGGAAATTGGAATAGAGATTAACATAAACATCATTTCCGCCCTTTTTATTGTTCGTGAAAACCACACTTTGCATATTGTACCACAGAGGGACCTTCAGAGGTGGTAGTCCAGATTGCTGTACACACCGGTACCTCTAATACCCAGTAGCACGTCCTCTTGCGTTTATGTATGCCTTTATTCGTTGTGACATACTATCCACAAATTAATCAAGGCACTGTTGGTCCAGATTGTTCCACTCCTCAACGGCGATTCAGCGTAGATCCCTCAGAGTGGTTGGTGGATCACGTCGTCCATAAATAGCCCTTTTCAATCTATTCCAGTGATGTTCTATAGGGTTCACGTCTGGAGAACATGGTGGCCACTCTAGTTAAGCGATGTCGTTATCCTGAGGGAAGTCATTCATAAGATGTGCACGATGGGTGCGCGAATTGTCGCCCATGAAGACGAATGCCTCGCCAATATGCTGCCGATATGGTCGTAGGTTGTGTTGCAAAAATGAACAGCATAGAGACAGAAGTGATGACACTTTACGCAGGACCTGACCATCATTTTGCAGCACAATGCTCAAGCACGTACAGTGCAAGCTGTTACTGATTTGCACTCCCCTGGGTTCAACTCGATTTCTAAACTGAAGGAAACACTTCACGGCATTTCCTTCAGAACTGCTACAAATTCGTCGGGCAATAGACCGCGCCGCTCGAACTGTCAACACAACTGGCACTGCTAAGAGTATCCTACGACTTCCACGTCGCTGGCTACGGGTTATACACAATGCTGGTGTGTGTGTGTGTGTGTGTGTGTGTGTGTGTGTGTGTGTGTGTGTGTGTGTGTGTGAGAGAGAGAGAGAGAGAGAGAGAGAGAGAGAGAGAGAGAGAGAGAGAGAGAGAGAGACTTGTAGGAACGTCAGAAAGTAAGTTACAGGCTCCTCATTTATCTCCTGGAGATAGGAAATCGAGACTAATGTTGGGGGTTGCATACTTTAGAAATAAAGACGTCGCTTTTATCTCAGTGCTGTTCTGGCTTCCTTCCTTTCCACTACATTTCTGTAAATGTGAAGAGTGTGAAAACAGTGGCGTCGTGGTTGCTTTCTACTCGGCGACACTTTCCCTCTCATTGAAGTTGGCCAGAGTGTGATGCTAGTTGTGACTCAGATGGAAGATAAGTGCACATTCTGCGCGTTCGTGCTGTTGTAATGTAGCACTGACAGGGCGAAAATGACATATTCTTGGGATCAGATGGCCTCTAATAAAGCTACAGTTTGTCAGGCTGTTGAGGGTGTAAGACAAAAATTAAGTGATGCAATGTATCCAACTGCAAATTTCCTCGATATGAGGAAGAAGAGTTAGTTATTGTTGTCCGTGCTCCAGACGAAAAAGATACAAAACTCTTCAAACGCATGCAAAATGGCTGTATTCTTGTTTACTCCATTTCACCGTGAGAAAACGTGTGCTCCATCAAACGAAACTAGGGCAGAGTGGTACATCACTGTTACAGTATTATGTCCGTACGGCCATAAACAGCGCTGTCTGTATATTCTTTTGGTCGTGGCAACCTGCGTTTATGGGGTGATACCAAGTTGTGTCGCTTGTCATTCATTTCAGTAACTTTATCGAAGAGTGCTGTTAATTTATTTCAATTGTTAAGCACCGTTTAGAGAACACTCTCTGTCCTGTATTGTTGTCACAGCCCCAGTAACATGTTGAAAGTGTATTGCATATAAGTGCATGCATACACACAGATATATATTTGTGTGTGTGTGTGTGTGTGTGTGTGTGTGTGTGTGTGTGTGTGTGTGTGTGTGTGTGTGTGTGTGCACATAGCTACATATATAAATATGTAAAACATACACTTTCATACAAACGTAATTACATATACATATCTCTAAATGCGTTCATACATGTATAGGGAATTTCAAAAAAACCGGCCCGTGGTGGCCGAGCGGTTCTAGGCTTCACAGTCTGGAACCGCGCGACCGCTATGGTCGCAGGTTCGAATCCTGCATCGGGCATGGATGTGTGTGATGTCCTTAGGTTAGTTAGGTTTAAGTAGTTCTAAGTTCTAGGGGACTGATGACCACAGCAGTTAAGTCCCATAGTGTTCAGAGCCGTTTTATTTAAAAAATTCATCAACAAACTTCGAAAGGCTGTAGGTGTCCTGAGGAACAAATTCAGGATAGGAACCCCTGTCCAGAAACACGTCTATTAACGCTACAGAGCATCGAAGGTATAGGTGCCAGCGAACATGTCGAAAGAGTTTGCAATATATGTCAACATATTTGATAGCATCTTCTCTGAATAGACATTAAATATTGAATCAAACTTATTGCAGTTTTCAAAACACTATTACACATACACACACATGCATAGATAGTATATATGACTATACAAAACATATACAGGGTGTTTCAAAAATGACCGGTATATTTGAAACGACAATAAAAACTAAACGAGCAGCGATAGAAATACACCGTTTGTTGCAATATGCTTGGGACAACAGTACATTTTCAGGCAGACAAACTTTCGAAATTACAGTTGTTACAATTGTCACCAACAGATGGCGCTGCGGTCTGGGAAACTCTATAGTACGATATTTTCCACATATCCAACATGCGTAGCAATAATATGGCGTAGTCTCTGAATGAAATTACCCGAAACCGTTGACAACGTGTCTGGCGGAATGGCTTCACATACAGATGAGATGTACTGCTTCAGCTGTTCTGGATTCTGGCGGTACACCTGGTCTTTCAAGTGTCCCCACAGAAAGAAGTCACAGGGGTTCATGTCTGGCGAATAGGGAGGTCAATCCACGCCGCCTCCTGTATGTTTCGGATAGCCCAAAGCAATCACACGATCATCGAAATATTCATTCAGGAAATTAAAGACGTCGGCCGTGCGATGTGGCCGGGCACCACCTTGCATAAACCACGAGGTGTTCGCAGTGTCGTCTAAGTCAGTTTGTACTGCCACAAATTCACGAAGAATGTCCAGATAGCGTGATGCAGTAATCGTTTCGGATCTGAAAAATGGGCCAATGATTCCTTTGGAAGAAATGGCGGCCCAGACCAGTACTTTTTGAGGATGCAGGGACGATGGGACTGCAACATGGGGCTTTTCGGTTCCCCATATGCGCCAGTTCTGTTTATTGACGGAGCCGTCCAGGTAAAAATAAGCTTCGTCAGTAAACCAAATGCTGCCCACATGCATATCGCCGTCATCAATCATGTGCACTATATCGTTAGCGAATGTCTCTCGTGGAGCAATGGTAGCGGCGCTGAGGGGTTGCCGCGTTTGAATTTTGTATGGATAGAGGTGTAAACTCTGGCGCATGAGACGATACGTGGACGTTGGCGTCATTTGGACCGCAGCTGCAACACGGCGAACGGAAACTCGAGGCCGCTGTTGGATCACCTGCTGCACTAGCTGCGCGTTGCCCTCTGTGGTTGCCGTACGCGGTCGCCCTACCTTTCCAGCACGTTCATCCGTCACGTTCCCAGTCCGTTGAAATTTTTCAAACAGATCCTTTATTGTATCGCTTTTCGGTCCTTTGGTTACATTAAACCTCCGTTGAAAACTTGGTCTTGTTGCAACAACACTGTGTTCTAGGCGGTGGAATTCCAACACCAGAAAAATCCTCTGTTCTAAGGAATAAACCATGTTGTCTACAGCACACTTGCACGTTGTGAACAGCACACGCTTACAGCAGAAAGACAACGTACAGAATGGCGCACCCACAGACTGCGTTGTCTTCTATATCTTTCACATCACTTGCAGCGCCATCTGTTGTTGAAAATTGTAACTACTGTAATTTCGAAAGTTTGTCCGCCTGAAAATGTACTGTTGTCCCAAGCATATTGCTACAAACGGTGTATTTCTATCGCTGCTCGTTTAGTTTTTATTGCCGTTTCAAATATACCGGTCATTTTTGAAACACCCTGTAGATACATACTGAAGCGGCAAAGAAACTGGTATAGGCATGGGTGTTCAAATACAGAGACATGTAAACAGTCAGAACACGGCACTACCGTCAGCAACGCCTAATAAGACAAGTGTCTGGCGCAGTTGTTAAATCGGTTACTGCTGCTACAGTGGCAAGTTATCAAGATTTAAGTGATTTTGAACGTGGTGTTACAGTCGGCGCACAAGCGATGGGACACAGCATCTCCGAGGTAGCGTAGAAGTGGGGATCTTCCCGTATGACCATTTCACGAGTGTACCGTGAATATCAGGAAACCGGTAAAACATCAAATCTCCGACATCTTTGCGGCCAGAAAAAGATCCTGCAAGAACGGGGCCAACGATGACTGAAGACAATCGTTCAACGTGACAAAAATGCAACTCTTCCGCAGATGGCTGCAGATTTCAGTGCTGGACCATCATTCAACGAAACACCATCGATATGGACTTTCGGAGCCGAAGGCCCACTCGTGTACCCTTCCTGACTGCACAGCACAAAGCTTTACGCCTTTGCCTGGGCCCGTATACACCGACATTGGACTGTAGGCGACAGGAAACAAGTTGCCTGGACTGACGAGTCTCGTTTCAAATTGGTTCGACCGGATGGACGTGTAAGAATATTGAGGCAACCTCAGGAATCGATAGACCCCGCATATCGACAAGGAACTATTCAAGCTGGTGGAGACTCTGTAATGGTGCGGGGCGTGTGCGACTAGAGTGATACGGGACCCCTGATACATGTAGATATTACTGCGACAGGTGACACGTGCATAAGCTTCCTATTTGATTACCTGCATCCATTCATGTCCAATATGCATTCCAACGGACTTTGGAAATTCCAGCAGGAAAATGCGAAACAACACCCCACACGTCCAGAATTCCTACCGACTGATTCCACTCTTCTGAGTTTAAACGCTTCCGCCAGCCACCAAACTCCCCAGACATGAACATTATTGAGCATATCTGGGATGCCTTGCAACGTGCTGTTCAGAAGAGATCTCCACCCCCTCGTACTCTTACGGATTTATGGACAGCTCTTCAGGATTCATGGTGTCGATTCGCTCTAGCGCTACTTCAGACATTAGTCGATACTATGTCACGTCGTGTTGTGGCACTTCTGCGTGCTGGCTGGGGCTATACATGATATTAGGCAGGTCTATCAGTTTCTTTGGCTCTCCAGTGTAAATCAATGTATGAAAAGTCAGTAACACTTCTAACTGAGCAGTCACTTTATTGGTATACAAGCTGCGACAGTAACGTAATGAGACTGACGTGAAAAAAATGTTGCTTACCGTTTTAGTCAAGTTTAGTACTGTCTCTTTCAAAGTAGTTCCCTTCTGATTGCACGCACTTTTTCCAGCGCTTCTGCCATTTCTGGAACTCATCTTCTGTAATATCCTCCAAGATCCTCGTCACAGCTTTTTGGACATCTTGTGTTGTTTCAAAATAGTGTCCCTGGACCGCCGTTTTGACTCTTGGAAATAGAAAAAAGTCGCACGGAGCGATATCTGGTGAATAAGGTGGCTGTGGTAGTACTGAAATTTGTTTTGAGGTTAAAAATTGCTGTACTGACAGAGTAGTATGGGATGGCGAATTATCGTGATGCAGAATCCAATTATCAGCAATGTTGGCATGGACACAAAGAACTCTTTTACGAAATCTTTCTAAAATTAATTGGTTAACTGTTTGCCCAGAAGAAACCCACTCTTTATCAACAATTCCCTTGGAATCAAAGAAGTACACAAGCATGCATTTCCCTTTTGACTTTGACATGCGAGCTTCTTTTGGTCTGGGTTCTGCCTTCCCTAAACATTTTATGCCAACGAAAAACTTGAGCTCTTGACATAACCTCCCCTCCAAAAGCCTTCTGAAGCTTACCGTAAGCTGTCGTCGCGATTTCATCCAATTTAACGCAAAAAGAAATGGCATACCGTTGCGCAATATTATGCTGATCCATTTTCGTGATGAGAGACACAAACCCACGTTAACTTATTACAGCACAACTCTAGACTGAGCACTTGCATAGATATGCCGGTTAGACTAGAACCAGCTTATAGACCAAGGTCAAATATATTGTGCCTACGCAAGCCTGCAGCGTTGCCACATCTTGCAAAGGAAATCAGTCTCATTACATTATTGTAGCATCTTGTATAATAATCGTCAAACACAGTGTTTGTGTATGTAGTTGGAATAGTGTGAGTCCTGTTTTATACACAACTGGCCATTAAAATTGGAACATCACGAAGACGATGTGCTACAGACGTGAAATTTAACCGACAGGAAGAAGATGCTGTGATATGCAAATATTAGCTTTTCAGAGGATTCACACAAGGTTGGCGCCGGAGCCGACACCTACAACGTGCTGACATGACGAAAGTTTACAACCGATTTCTCATACACAAACAGCAGTTGACCGGCTTTGCCTGGTGGAACGTTGTTGTGATGCCTCGTGTAAGGAGGAGAAATGCGTACCATCACGTTTCAGACTTTGATAAAGGTCGGATTGTAGCCTATCGTGATTGCGGTTTATCGTATCGCGACATTGCTGCTCGCGTTGGTTGAGATCCAATGACTGTTAGCAGAATGTGGAATCGGTGGGTTCAGGAGGGTAATACGGAACGCCGTGCTGGATCCCAACGGCCTCGTGTCACTAGCAGTCGAGATGACAGGCATCTTATCCGCATGGTTGTAACGGATCGTGCAGCCACGTATCGATCCCTGAATCAACAGATGGGGACGTTCGCAAGACAACATCCATCTGGACGAACAGTTCGACGACGTTTGCTGCAGCATGGACTATCAGCTGGGAGATCTTGGCTGCGGTTACCCTTGGCGCTCCATCACAGACAGGAGCACCTACGATAGTGTACTCAACGACGAACCTGGGTGCACGAATGGCAAAACGTCTTTTTTTCGGATGAATCCAGGTTCTGTTTACAGCATCATGATGGTCGCATCCATGTTTGGCGACATCGCGGTGAACGCACATTGGAAGCGTGTATTCGTCATCGCTACACTGGCGTATCACCCAGCGTGATGGTACGGTTTGCCATTGGTTACACGTCTCGGTCACCTCTTGTTCGCATTGACGGCACATTTCAGATGTGTTAAGATCCGTCGCTCTACCCTTCATTCGATCCCCGCGAAACCCTACATTTCAGCAGGATAATGCACGACCGCATGTTGAAGGTCCTGTGCGGGAGTTTCTGGATACAGAAAATGTTCGACTGCTGCCCTGACCAGCACATTCTCCAGATCTCTCACCAACTGAAAACGTCTAGTCAATGGTGGCCGAACAACTGGCTCATCACAATACGCCAGTCACTACTCTTGATGAACTGTGGTATTGTGTTGAAGCTGCATGGGCAGCTATACCTGTACACGCCATCGAAGCTCTGTTTGACTCAATGCCCAGGCGTATGAAGGCCGTTATTACGCCCAGAGGTGGTTGTTCTGGGTACTGATTTCTCAGGATCTATGCACCCAAATTGCGTGAAAATGTAATCTCACGGTCGCAGGTTCGAATCCTGCCTCGGGCATGGATGTGTCTGATGTCCTTAGGTTAGTTAGGTTTAAGTAGTTCTAAGTTCTAGGGCACTGATGACCTCAGAAGTTGAGTCCCATAGTGCTCAGAGCCATTTGAACCATTTTTTTATAATCACATGTCAGTTCTAGTATAATATATTTGTCCAATGAATACCCGTTTATCATCTGTATTTCTTTTTGGTGGAGCAGTTTTAATGGCCAGTAGTGTACCTGCAGAATCTTGTGCTCATTCTCCTTTCTATGCGGATATATTCCACTTGCACCCGATAACAGACTCAGGTGACGTGTTTTATGTTAAATGGACAGCGACGGAGAATGATGAACTGAGTCTTCGAGAGACCGAAGACGGCGAGGTCGGAGGAATGTCGTAGGACCTGCTGGAGTGTTTAAAGCGAGTTTACAGAGCTGATTCATGATCTCTGATACTCGTATGTACTTTCGTCGGTACTAGTCTTCTGTTAAAGTTTTGCGGACAACCGGAAGTCAAGGAACAGTGGCAAGGGGCAAACAGAAAGCGTCGCGTTCTTGCGGTACTGTGGGCGGAGTACGAGGGCGGAGGTACGAGCGCTGGCTGGCTGGGTGAGACGTGAGCGCCAGGTGTGAGTCGGCGCGGCTCGGCGGGCCGACTGCGCGTGCGCAGACGCCGCCCGGCTGTCGCCGCTGCGGCGGCGGTCGTCAGCCGCCGGATGCGGTGACGGGCGCATTGTGCGCGCCGCGGCCTTCATTTAGATAAAAAGCCTTTCTGTGTCGCATTCGGCATTGATCAGCCGCAGCCGCAGCCGCAGCCGGCGCCTCCTCGCTCTCAATCGCGGCGACACGACAGCCGCTTCTCGCAGCCGCGGGCCGCGCCCGCTGTGGAGGTGTCAGCCGAATGCGCGGCTTGCGGGTGCGGGCCGCACGGCCAAAACATCAACAGCTTTCAGGCCGCGTCGCGGTGGGCCGCGCGCGGGCGTCAACTGTAGCATCGAATGAGACGCTCCGCAGGAACGCTGTCCTTATCCCCGTCTGGCCGTCCAGATTTTCGAGATAAATGTTTCTCAAATTTCTTGCTGTGTCAGACTTGTGTATATGCTGCAGTATTCAGTGATGTCTTCTGCCACAATCGTGAGGAGTTACGTGTCTAAAAAGTTTGTCCTACTTTTGTACAGTGTCTGATCGGAAGCATCCGGACTTCAGTATGTGCTGTGTGGACTCTTCGGCTATATGATGACTTCAACTCTCTTGGTACACTTTCAGTGATGTGACTTGTCACTGGGAGGATAGCAAATGGTTCAAATGGCTCTGAGCACTATGCGACTTAACTTCTAAGGTCATCAGTCGCCTAGAACTTAGAACTAATTAAACCTAACTAACCTAAGGACATGACACACATCCATGCCCGAGGCAGGATTCGAACCTACGACCGTAGCGGTCGCGCGGTTCCAGACTGCAGCGCCTAGAACCGCTCGGCCACTCCGGCCGGCGAAGGATAGCTGACCAGTCTGTTTTACTGCTAGAAAATACACTTGCCAATGCAATGGTGGTTTTTTTTTTACTTTTCTCCAGGAGGAGACCATGTGGATACTATAACACAAAAAATATTAGTTCACGTTATTATAACACACATGAGAAAATTAGTTACTTAACTTTGTACAGTCCATTTCTACGGGAACCTCATTAATATTTACAACTAACTCTCAACATTAACGTATCGCTCGATGTAGACAGAGTACAAGTCTCTCAATCAGATTACATTTAATAATATTTTTCACGTAGAGCTCTGCCTATTGCAGTCAGTTCCACAAGAAAGTGTACGCCATAACGTGAAATGTGATGACCGCAGTGGCATCTCTAGTACTGTATACTTATATGGATATGGTGTCTGTTCTTTCGGACATGTCCGAAAGAACAGACACCGTTGATGACATATAGCCGTCTAGAACGAAATTAGTTATATATTAATACCTTGAGCTGCTGACGGGCATTGATATATATCAACGTGGACAGGCGAAAATGTGTGACCCGACCGGAACTCGAACCTGGGATCTCCTGCTTACATGGTACTCGCTCTATCCATCTGAGACACCAAGGGCACAGAGGATAGTGCGACTGCAGGGGCTGTCTCGCGCACGCCTCCCGCGAGACCCACATTCTCACCTTATATGTCCACACACTACATTCCTAATGTCCCACCACAGCACACTCGCCGGCCGGAGTGGCCGTGCGGTTCTAGTCGCTACAGTCTTGAACCGAGCGACCGCTACGGTCGCAGGTTCGAATCCTGCCTCGGGCATGGATGTGTGTGATGTCCTTATGTTAGTTAGGTTTAATTAGTTCTAAGTTCTAGGCGACTGATGACCTTAGAAGTTAAGTCGCATAGTGCTCAGAGCCATTTGAACAACACATTCATTACACGTTCGAAAGAACATGCACCATATCCATATAAGTATATACTTCTGGCAATACCGGCCATGACCTTCTTCTTCTGTGCGGATGCACACATATTACCCAAACTCTTACGGGACTTGGTAATAATGTCTTCCACTGGTAATGAGTGTGTTGTGTAGGGACACTACGAATTTAGTGTGTGGACGTTAAGTTAGGAATGTTGCTCTCACAGGGAGCGTGGAAGAGATAAATCGCTGCAGTCGCACTATCCTCTGTGCCCTCGGTGTCTCAGATGGATAGAACGTCTGCCATGTAAGCAGGAGATCCCAGGTTCGAGTCCCAGTCGGGGCACACATTTTCACCTGTCCTCGTTGATATACCTCAACACCCGTCAGCAGCTGAAGGTATTAATATACAATTCTAATTTCTCTAGTACTGGTCTGGAATCTGTACTCAATGCTCTTTTGCACAGTGTATAGATCAACAGTGTTCAGAGTTCAATGTTTTGTTTCGTCAGTTGCAGTTTTAGCTCTTTGCACTTACTTACAGCCAATTTAAACGCCCAAAAAATGTGCAGTATTTGTAAAAAATGCCTTCTGAGGACCTTTAGGAAGCTATTTAGTTCGAGCGAGGCAAAGAGGGTGCTTCAAAAGGATATGATGCGAAACATAGCAGCCGTCTCTGTACAGCATGGAAGCATGAGAATAGGGGGTTCATTATGGATTGACCAGCAATGTGTCCGGATGCAAATCCAATAGGAAATGTTTGATCATATATTAAGCTGAAGCTTAAAGGAAAGCCAATATGTACTTCAAAGCAGCTGTCATAGAAAGTCAGGGCGAAATGGAGATCTTTACCGAGACAATATGCAGAAAAATCTCGTGAAAAGCATGCCAAAAAGGTGCGAAGCTATAATCGATAATCACGGCGATTGGATTAACTATTAGGTAACTGTACAATTAGTAATAACATATATTTTCATATAAGCATATATTTATAACAGTGTCTTTTATTTCATACAGATAACGGCGTACACTTCCTTGTGGAACTGACTGTACACTGATCACATAGCTGGCCTACTAAAAGACGATGCTGTCGCCTTACTCGACGATCGGGAATTTGGGGCTGAGCGGTCCTGTGCTCAGCCGTGAGAAGAAGAGCGGTTGGGGTGGGGCAGCGAGACAGTTCTGGGTGTGGCTATCCTGGTGTCACCCATTCGTCGATGTGGCTTGCAGTAACTGTCTTCTCTTGTGGTTACGTTGCGAGGTACCAACCTCGCTTTGGCGCCTCGCTCTTCGGACGTCACTACACAGTCATCCTCAAGTGATAAAACAAACCAAGTTAGTGATGTTGGACGCTGGAACCTGGACCGAACTCGAGATTTAAACTCGTCGCAAAGGTGTTCCACTGGGTTCAGGTCAAGACTCCGTGCAGGCCAGTCCACTTCAGAAATGTTATTGTCGACAAACCATCACCTCACACAGCTGCTGTCGTAACGAGTGCATGGTCGAACCAATCATCGTCTTTGAACTGCTCCTCCATTGTACGAAGTACATAAATGTGTTCATACCCTTCTACATTTAGCGTTTTCTTAAGGGTAAATAAGAGGACCACGCCCTAGCTACGAAAAACCCTAACACCACGTTCTGCGTACTTCACTGATTGCACTGCTCTTGATGGTAGCTAACGTTCTCCGACCGATTCTGCTGTTACCGCCTCTCTAGTCACAACACTCCCCCCCCCCCCCCCCTTGTAATACTGGCGCCACTGCTTTTCGTGAAACTTAGCGGTTAATTCCGCATTAAATAAAGGTGTTTGGATACTTTTTAACAGACAGTGTGTGTGATTATCCGAATTTCGTCGTGGAGACGTCCTGAAATCATGGAATTTCCATATGCTACAAGAAATTATGTCTGTGACGGAGGTACATTAGTAGATGCTGATTCAGCTTATTTCTCTGTCCTCAGAGAATATGCAACAATAAATTTAACCACGACAGCAGCTACGGTCCAGTGGTGTGTCTAAACTGGCGCTAGATGTTGAAAGGCGACACAGAAATAAGCTGACAATGCCTGATCCCAACTGACTGGGCGAATGTGCACCCGTTGTTTATAGTTGCAAGTTCAAACTGGCACTTATACACCAGGAATAAAATCAGTCTCTGCTGGTCGATGTGGCCGAGCGGTTCTAGGCGCATCAGTCCGGAACCACGACGCTGCTTCTACGGTCGCAGGTTCGAATCCTGCCTCGGGCATGCATGTGTGTGTTGTCCTTAGGTTAGTTAGGTTTAAGTAGTTCTAAGTCTAGGGGACTGATGACCTCAGATGTTAAGTCCCATAGTGCTCAGACCCATTTGAACAATTTCTGAAAATCAGTCTCGGAACATTTTCGGCTGACGGTGAATTTCTTGCGATGACATTTATAACACTTGAATGTATACTCGATATTTACAAGACCTCTTTCCAGAATTAATTTTCACTCTGCAACAGAGTGTCCAAGCGCACATTAAAACTGCTAAAATTTTCCTGCACACTTTCCGGAACTTGGAAAGCAGGGCAAGAGGTGTGGGCGGAAGTAATGCAGTAAGGACGGGTGGTGAGTCGTGCTTGGATGAGACAGGCAGTAGAGCAATTGAATAAGAAAAGCGAAGGTCTCAGGTTCGACAATCTGCCAGAAAGTTTCGAATCTCTCTTTTTTTTTTTTTTGTTTTTTGTTTTTTTTTTTTTAAGATACGCTTCTCTTGCTGTTGTTGGTCTGCGTTTTATGTCCTCTCTGCGTCGCCCGTCCCCGCTTAAGGCAGGATGTATGTAAAATCGATCATAAATGTTGAATTTTTTGCTACCAGATAGTTCTGTAGCATCTTAAACATATTTTCTCCAATTTTCAGAGTTTAATTCGTGCTTCAAATGATGCGAAAACTATTTTGCTTTAACAATTGCGCAGTGCCACGCTCCTTTTTCTACACAATTCTGCCTTTGTTTGTGATGTGTTATTACTTACTGCCGTCAAAGAAGACTTCTGCAGAATACGGAAGGCTGTGAGCCCATTAAAGATGTGATTAATTACGATTTATTAAAGAAATACACACATGGTGGAACACACAACCTGAGCGAAAGCTTCCTCGTTTAGTAGAGACCCAAAGACAACAGCCGGCCGCTGTGGCCGAGCGTTTCTAGGCGCTTCCGTCTGGAACCGCACGACCACTGCGGCCGCAGGTTCGAATCCTGCCTCGGGTGTGGATGTGTGTGATGTCCTTAGGTTAGTTAGGTTTAAGTAGTTCTAAGTTCCAGGGAACTGATGACCTCAAGTCTCATAGTGCTCAGAGCCATTTGAACGAAGTACAACATTTTGCTCATCTACTGTCGTTAAAATTTCCTCATATGAAGCTTGTCTGGTGTTTAATGATGGAAACACTGGAAGAACCAGGACCCTTATGGGACTATGATTTGAAGCCAGTTGCTTCACTGAAAACCTGGAAGAAGAATGATGATGTGTGTATTGATAGTTCTGAAATGTCAGTGAAGGACTCTGCAGAAGAATCAGACTAGAGGAAAAGAGCAACACGAAGACCAAAAAGACTAAATATATGGTTATGGCCGACAGTGAGGTACCGGTTTCTGGCATTAATGCTAATAAAATCATTTTTCTGCATTTCTCACAATTTTCATTTTTCAGTGTATAAGAAACATTTTCTGTTCCACCAATACAGATAAAAAGGTGAAATTAGCTACATACTTTGTACATACTATAACACAACTTCCTGGGGTGGAAAATGTTTCAAAGTGCAATCACTGTCAAATTTATTTAAATTTTTGTGAAATAAAATTTCCTGCTTATCGTACATATAAATGTAAACAATTGTTGCCGGAGTTCTATGACTGATATTAAAAACTGGTACACAGATTTGTTTATCTAATCACTTAGAATAAGCCACCACATTTTGAAAGTGGTAAGTAATGAACGCTTTGAGAAAATGTTCCTGAAGTTCTAAAAGTATCCAGCAACGACCTGATTAAATTATTTAACAAAAAATGGAAAAAACTCCATATTATATCCAACAACATAATGACAACGTGTACAAAATTAGGGTCAATTATCTCTGAAATAGTAAAAGTTACATTCGCTTACATGTACACATGGATTTTGTCCTGTCCCCCTTATCGCTTGAATAGTAATGAGTCGCAGTAACGTTTACACTAGGAACAGTGGTTTTCACCATGTTCCGATAAAAGAATTTCCAGCTTACTGGAATGGCCACAGAGACTAGCGGTGGCGCTAGCCAGAATATGGGACAACTGGCTGTCCACAATTTTAGAGAAGGCACCCTCTGCAGCCCTCCCTCGCCTTCCCCCACAACCACCTAGCAATGTCGCTGCCTCGCCGCTAATTTCCCCCAGGATCGCTGGCCAATAGCCGCCCCGGCCAGTATAGCCGCGCATGGAGGCTTTTATTACATACCAGCTGCAAGTGCCGCGGCCGAACCATTATTCCAGAAACAGCAGCCTATTCCTACTGCAGTCAGCAGACGCAATATTTCGTTCCGCTGAGCGAGATTGTATCCCTAAAAGCTTTATTTCTGACCTGTGTCAACTAATAATACTACTTGTCACACCTTTAGGTGTGGCGTTTCACGTATTTAATGTCATTTTAATTGAGTTTAACTGCTAACTTTCCCAACCTCCTCCCCCCCCCCCCTCCCACAATTCTCGAGCGCTTCACAAGTAATATACACTCCTGGAAATGGAAAAAAGAACACATTGACACCGGTGTGTCAGATCCACCATACTTGCTCCGGACACTGCGAGAGGGCTGTACAAGCAATGATCACACGCACGGCACAGCGGACACACCAGGAACCGCGGTGTTGGCCGTCGAATGGCGCTAGCTGCGCAGCATTTGTGCACCGCCGCCGTCAGTGTCAGCCAGTTTGCCGTGGCATACGGAGCTCCATCGCAGTCTTTAACAGTGGTAGCATGCCGCGACAGCGTGGACGTGAACCGTATGAGCAGTTAACGGACTTTGAGCGAGGGCGTATAGTGGGCATGCGGGAGGCCGGGTGGACGTACCGCCGAATTGCTCAACACGTGGGGCGTGAGGTCTCCACAGTACATCGATGTTGTCGCCAGTGGTCGGCGGAAGCTGCACGTGCCCGTCGACCTGGGACCGGACCGCAGCGACGCACGGATGCACGCCAAGACCGCAGGATCCTACGCAGTGCCGTAGGGGACCGCACCGCCACTTCCCAGCAAATTAGGGACACTGTTGCTCCTGGGGTATCGGCGAGGACCATTCGCAACCGTCTCCATGAAGCTGGGCTACGGTCCCACACACCGTTAGGCCGTCCTCCGCTCACGCCCCAACATCGTGCAGCCCGCCTCCAGTGGTGTCGCGACAGGCATGAATGGAGGGACGAATGGAGACGTGTCGTCTTCAGCGATGAGAGTCGCTTCTGCCTTGGTGCCAATGATGGTCGTATGCGTGTTTGGAGCCGTGCAGGTGAGCGCCACAATCAGGACTGCATACGACCGAGGCACACAGGGCCAACACCCGGCATCATGGTGTGGGGAGCGATCTCCTACACTGGCCGTACACCACTGGTGATCGTCGAGGAGACACTGAATAGTGCACGGTACATCCAAACCGTCATCGAACCCATCGTTCTACCATTCCTAGACCGGCAAGGGAACTTGCTGTTCCAACAGGACAATGCACGTCCGCATGTATCCCGTGCCACCCAACGTGCTCTAGAAAGTGTAAGTCAACTACCCTGGCCAGCAAGATCTCCGGATCTGTCCCCCATTGAGCATGTTTGGGACTGGATGAAGCGTCGTCTCACGCGGTCTGCACGTCCAGCACGAACGCTGGTCCAACTGAGGCGCCAGGTGGAAATGGCATGGCAAGCCGTTCCACAGGACTACATCCAGCATCTCTACGATCGTCTCCATGGGAGAATAGCAGCCTGCATTGCTGCGAAAGGTGGATATACACTGTACTAGTGCCGACATTGTGCATGCTCTGTTGCCTGTGTCTATGTGCCTGTGGTTCTGTCGGTGTGATCATGTGATGTATCTGACCCCAGGAATGTGTCAATAAAGTTTCCCCTTCCTGGGACAATGAATTCACGGTGTTCTTATTTCAATTTCCAGGAGTGTAGTTCAGGCTCAGGCCAATGGTTCATCAAAGAGCTGCCCAACACACAAAGTCCTCGATAAAGCATGATGTTTAATTACTTAAAAGTATTTCTGCGGTCCTAAAACAATATCTGATGACTTACATAGATGTAATTACTACTACCTTAAAATAAAACTTCAGTCAGTCACTTTTTGAAAATACTTATTTGTAACATATAAAGAACAGCGTATATGTATATGTCTGGGATCTCATCCCAAACCCCTGGACAGATTTCAACTGAATTTGCCACAGAAACTGGAGACCTCACGATTGCAGCACTGTGGGGTTTATAGCCTCCTAGCTCCAATAGGAGCAACATATGGGGAAAATGGATTTTTCCTATCCATGGTGTATAGACTTTCTGGCATGACAGGCATGTTGTGTGCGAACAGTAGCATCCTGTCAAATGAACCTGCTTTACAGAGAAGCCTACATTTCATGGGCAAAAATGATTTTTAAGCTGCTACATGTAGGCTGCCCTACATGACAGGTATGTAGTGTTGGAGCGGTATTGGCCTACTTTATCGATCTACTTTGCTAGGAGGGCCATATGTCAGGGGCAAACAAATGATTTTCAAGCCCATGATTGGTAGCTTTCCCTGTAAGATAAGTGTGTTGAGGGGGTAGTATTGACCTGCTTCATTGAACTGTATTACTGGGGCTACATGTGCTTATACGTATGGTGGGGAATGAGGCAGATAGAGGAATGGATGGATAGAGTGAAAGGGGAGGAGCAAATGGACAGAGAGAGGGGAGGAGGGGAGATGCGTGAGACAGGTGGAAGTTTCAGAGGGGTAGTGGGCCAGTAGAAAGAAAGAGGTGGAGGCAGAGGTGGAGACAGAGAAGGGTAGGAGGATATGGTCAATGGGAAGGGGAGGAAGATACAAGCAGAGAGAAGGTTTGGAGGAAATGGACAGAGAGAGGGAGAGGAGCAGTGAAGAGACTGAGAAAATACGACAAGATCAGATAGAGCTGGGAGGATGAGGTGGATAGATAGAGTAAAAGGTGGACACAGAAAGGGGACAAGGAGGTGTGTTCAATACGTGTTTCGAAAACAGATATGGGCAAAACCATGGGGAAAATGTTGGTGTATTCAGTAATTGTGATATTGTTCACCGGAAGCCATGGGGAAGATGTTAGTGTATCCAGTAATCTTGATATGATGTCCGCTCCTGGTAGCTGAGTGGTCAGCGCGACAGAATGTCAGTCCTAAGGGACTGGGTTCGATTCCCGGGGATTTTCTCCACTCAGGGACTGGGTTCGATTCCCGGGGATTTTCTCCAGTCAGGGACTGGGTGTTGCGTTGTCCTAATCATTATCATTTCATCCCCAGTGGGGTCAAATCGTAAGACTTGCATCTCGCGAACGGTCTACCCGACGAGAGGCCCTAATCACACGACATTTTATGTTGATATGGTTCTTCCCAAGTTTCATACTGGACCGAGAGAGGGTGTTTCTGTGATCATGTTACAAACTTTCACGATGACCGACGGAAAATGTATCAAGTTGAGGTAAGGGACCCTGGTCCAGAACCGACTGAATCGAAAGTTATAAGCGAAAATCTTTGTAATGCCTCTGACAGTGAAACACATGTTCCGGTACTGTTGCAAAAATTGCGAGGTAGGCACCTGTCACAAGTGGTAGCGTGGATCAAAACAAGGAGAAACGTCTAGTAAACATGGACTCTAAAATGCATACCTTAATACCACTGAACACTTGTTCAGCTTTGATACTGTGAAACACCTCTTCTACTGATAGCTCTTGGTTTCCATATATTTGGAGAAAGCAGTACAGACCAAAACAAAAAACAAAAAAAACGGAGTAAAGACGGCTTTACAATTCATACTGTAAAAGGGATAAGTACTTGTTCAGTAGAAAAGATATGATTCACATTTGCCTAGGTGAATAAGTCCTCATAGCTTTTGCAGTAGGCATTTTAGATCCCATATTTGTTAGACATTTGTTTCTTGTTTTGGTCCATAGTACCTCCTCCAAAAACATGGAGACGAATGAAGTTGAAGAAATGTGTTTCTCAGTGTCGAAGAGTATCACGTGCACATATTAAGAAGTAGTACTGTGCAAAACGGTATTTGGCTTAAAATACAATAAATTTCATGGGATATATTCCAAAGTGGCGTTACATCGAATGAAACGAGTGTAGCAAGACAATCACGTGTGCAAGTGCGAACTGAACTATTGTTAGATTAAATTTGTTGTGTAATAAGCAGTGACGTTAATTGCAAACACTTCTCCTTAATGATAAACTATTAACAAACGCATTATGTTAAGCAATGCAAAGATGTTGAAAATTGTATTAAACATCGAAACAGCGACGCAGGATTCGCAATAGGCAAACGATCACAACTCGTACCATTCCCTTGTTCATCTGCGTGTAACTTCTTCACCCCCAACTAAATTACGTTCCGATGGCGTTGATTAAATTTTCGACCGCTAAACATTCATTTTAATTATAAAGAGACGGGGAGGAGTATTACACTCGGAACTACCGTCGTCAGGTGGAGATACATCTAGAACATCATTTCGTAAATCATTTGCAGATCCGTGTCATACTAATCAAAGTATTTACTCTGGAAAGCGTTTTGTTAAGTGAACAAGTGTTTCTGCAAAAGCGGCAACAGTTCCGCGGCGACTCAGCTTACGTTTCTGCTCCCCTGCACCTCAAACGCCTTTGCTGCTGTTCCTCCTAAGTGGAAGCGGAGCACAACTTATTTAAACTCATTACGTCCCTCTCCGTCTTCAGCCGGAATATATCTTCGCCTCTAAGCATCAGCCCGTATTGTCCCTCTCCCGGGAAATGGTTACTACACCGGCAGTCTCATCAATGACACGAGAGTCCAATTTGAGGAGACGGTTAGCGGAAACAAACTCGCCCGTCTCCCGTGATTACAGAGCACTCTCTTCGCGCGAGCCTGCAGCCTTAGCGCGGCCCCAGGAACGTGCCGTGGGGGACACATTTCCTCAAATTGCCGTCTCAGCCCCGAGGCCGTGTTTCTGCGGGCATTATTCTCGCACGTCCCATTCATTCGCACAGTCTCGTCTTCTCCGCTCTCTCTCCGCAAATAGGATGCCTCAAGTTCCAGCGGCAGTGAGCACATCTGGTAGATGGGGAAACACGGTGATAATGCAAGTGCGATTTCTGTCACTGACTGTATAATTCTGGATCTTCAGATACAGTTTGATGCACAATTTGTCATTTTTTGGTTCATTTTGTTTTCGTTGATACGACTTCTGCCTACGAACAATTATCATGACTACGTGCAGCTCAATATGGAACCCCTTGTGTGATCTATCATCTGTCGAATCATTGCACTCCCTCTGATTTATCTTTAGCTCTAAAATTACTATCTGAGAAACAATGCATAAGTACTTTTTCTCAACGAAAGAAAATTTTCTCTGTACCACTACATAATAGAGCCATCTCCTCAAAAAAATTTTCTATGTCTTGAAATCACTTTTGTAACTTTATTCCCCAAATTATCAGATAAACTGAACTCCTTTCCTAGTTCAGAAAACAGCTAATTCTATGCCTTCTATACTAAACACAGCTTGAAAATTACTGAACCTGTTAATTTTATCGCTGTTATTAATTATTAATGATTTAGAGAAAGCTTTTGACAGTGCTGACTGGGATACTCTCTCTCGAATTCTGAAGATGGCAGAGTTACAATATAGGGAACGAAAGGCTGTATGTAATTTGTACAGAACCCATAAGGCAGTTCTGAGTCGAGGGGCACGAAATGGAAGCAATGGTTGAGAAGGGAGTGAGACGGGGTTGTAGCCTATCCCCGGAGTTATTCAATATGTACATTGAACAAGCAGTAAAGGAAGCAAAAGAAAAATTTGCAGTAGGAATTAAAATCTAAGGAGAAGAAATAAAAGCCTTAAGGTCTGTCGATGGCATCGTAATTCTGTCAGAGACAGCAAAGGACTTGGAAAAACAGTTGAACGGAATGGACGGTGTCTTGAAAGAAGGATATAAGATGAACATCAACAAAAGCAAAACGAGGATAATGGAATGTAGTCGAATTAAATCAGGCGATGCTGTGGAAATTAAATTAAGAAATGAGACACTGAAAGTAGCAGATGAGTTTTGCTATCTGGGAAGCAAAATGACTTATGGTGGTTGAAGTAGAGAGGATATAAAATGTAGACCAGCTATAGCAAGGAAAGCGTTTCTGAAGAATAGAAATTTGTTAACGTCGAGAACAGATTTAATTGTCAGGAAGTCCTTTTTAAAAGTATTTGTGTTGAGTGTAGCTATATATGGAAGTGAATCATATGCTGCGCGGAGTGGCCGTGCGGTTTGAGGCGCCATGTCACTTACTGCGCGGCCCCTCCCGCCGGAGATTCGAGTCCTTCCACGGGCATGGTTGTGTCTTGTTCTTAGCATGAGTTAGTTTAAGTCTAGGGACCGATGACCTCAGCAGTTCGGTCCCTTAGGAATTCACACACATTTGATCAATTGAACAGTGTAACATGGACGATAAATGGTTCAGGCAAGAAGAGAATAGAAGCTTTCGAAACGTGGTGCAACAGAAGAATGCAGAAGATTAGATGGGTACATCACCTAACTAATGAGGAGGTACTGAATAGAAATAGGGAGAAGAGAAATTTTTTGTGTCAGAACTTGACTAGAAGAAGGAATCGGTTGGTAGGACACGTTCTGAGGCATCAGGGGATCACCAATTCAGTATTGGATGGAAGAGTAGAGGGTAAAAATTGTAGCGAAATGCAGGAAGATCTGCAGCGGATAGGCACTTGGTGCAGGGAGTGGCAATTGACCCTTAACATAGACAAATATAATGTATTGCGAATACATAGAAAGAAGGATCCTTTAGTGTATGAGTATATGATAGCGGAACAAACACTGGTAGCAGTAACTTCTGTAAAATATCTGGGAGTATGGGTGCGGAACGATTTGAAGTGGAATGATCATATAAAATTAATTGTTGGTAAGGCGGGTACCAGGTTGAGATTCATTGGGAGAGTTTTTAGAAAATGTAGTCCATCAACAAAGGAGGTGGCTTACAAAACACTCGTTCGACCTATACTTCAGTATTGCTCATCAGTGTGGGATCCGTACCAGATCGGGTTGACGGAGGAGATAGAGAAGATCCAAAGAAGAGCGGCGCGTTTCGTCACAGGGTTATTTGGTAACCGTGATAGCGTTACGGAGATGTTTAACAAACTCAAGTGGCAGACTCTGCAAGAGAGGCGCTCTGCATCGCGGTGTAGCTTGCTCGCCAGGTTTCGAGAGGGTGCGTTTCTGGATGAGTTATCGAATATATTGCTTCCCCCTACTTATACCTCCCGAGGAGTCACGAATGTAAAATTAGAGAGATTAGAGCGCGCACGGAGGCTTTCAGACAGTCGTTCTTCCCGCGAACCATGCGCGACTGGAACAGGAAAGGGAGGTATTGACAGTGGCACGTAAAGTGCCCTCCGCCACACACCGTTGGGTGGCTTGCGGAGAATAAATGTAGATGTAGATGTAAAAATCGTAGAGTTAGGCCAAGAGATGAATACACTAAGCAGATTCAGAAGGATGTAGTTTGCAATAGTTACTCGGAGGTGAAGTGGCTTCCACAGCAGCATGGAGAGCTGCATCAAACCAGCCCTTGGACCGAAGAACGCAACAAAAATGTCTGGCATTACTTATTTATTACACAAGTCTACAACTTCATACTTTTCAGTTTTTCAAAAGTAGCAGTGCGTTGTCATAAAGTTGTTTGATATGCTAAGTTCAGTAATACAAGTGGTTTGCCTATACGAGCATTTGGCTGTTATACCAGGAAATGTGGCTCTTACGAGTCACCTACGGCATGCGGTTTATGCAAGACGAGACTTTCTAATACACTTCATTTTGGTGTACGCCGGTTTATCGGTAGCATCTTCGCGAGATGATGAATCAGGTGTTGAAGTATAGTGCATTGTTCTGTCCGGACTCCTGAACTTAATCTACTGGACACTTTTAAATTTCAGTGTATACTGCAACAATGAATAACGTCAACGACCTGCAGTGTCGTATTGATACTGCCTGCATAGCTGTGGGACAGGAACCAAAACTCATTTAGTGGCATCGTCGGTCCACACATCCTCACGCCGAACGCGAATTATTGCAAATGTACGGGGTGTCCCAAAAAGAATGGTCAAAAGACATTAGAAACCAAAAACGTCTCGTAAACATTGGTTCTAATATGTGTACCTTAAGAGCCATGCACAATTCTCAATCTTAGTGTGAAAAAAATCTCTTGTGCTGCAAGCTCTTCGCTGTCCTTATTTGGAGAGTTGTTTGTATGGACCAAAACAAGAAAAAGTATCTAGTAAACATAGAATCTAAAGTGCATACCTTAAGAGCTATGAGTAATTTATCACCTCTGCTACTGTGAAGCACATCTCTTCCACTGAACAAGTGCTAATATCTCTTAAGTTACACAATTTTGAGCCCATATTAACTAGACTTTATTTTTTCGAATGATCGTTCCTGTCACATGCCTGAATATTGGCCATTCTTCCTTGGGCACTCTGCACAGGACAACTAATTTCAGATGCCACATTACAAAAGCCGTGTGCGTAGCCTTTTACTCAGAAGATCAGAAAGAAAAATTAAGGAAAACATGGGTGAAACGCAGGGTGGATTCGGGGAAAGAAGTGTGACACGAGATGCTGTTGCATGATATAGGATCATAGGATAAAAAATAGTAGTTAACAGGTATAGTATGTCTGTTTTGTAGACTGTAGAAATACACGTAATGTATAATACGTGCAAGAAGAAACAGGGAAAAAATGAGATGAAGAGTGAAGTGTACGCATTAGGAGGGGTATACGACAGGGATGTAGTATTTCGGTTTTGCTGTTCAATCTGTACATCAAAGAGTCAATAACGGAAATAAAAAAAGGTTCAGGGATGGGATTGAAATTCAAGATGAAAGTATAACAATGATAAGATTCGCTGATTACATTACTATCATCAGTGGAAGTCAGTATGAACTGGAGGATCTATGAATTTCGACATGCACCATTTTACATTGTCCAGCGCTTTTTCTAGGTCGACAAGTCCCATAAAGGTGTCTTGAGTTTTCGTAACACTTGCGTCCGTTATCGAGTGCAGTGTCAGGAAGGCGTCTCTGCTACCATTACCTCTCCTAAAGGCAGAATGGTCGTCATCTAACACATCCTCAGTTTTATTCTCCATCATTCAGCAACTTGTATGCACGATACTGTTCGTAATTGGGTAGTTCGCTGCCTTCGTCGAGATAGCTATAAGGAGCACACAAGGCGAAACTGCAGGCTAGGGATGGGAGAAACCGACCGGTTAAAGCCGATACTGGTATTTGAGTTCTAAATAACCAGTACTTTTCGGTATTTGTTTAGTCTCGGTTACAAGAGGCGTGTTTTTATTCTTGATTACTCACCGTCCACCCACGGTAGCTCAGTGGTCAGCGCCACAGAATATCAATCCTAAGGGCCCGACTGCTACGGTCGCAGGTTCGAATCCTGCCTCGGGCATGGATGTGTGTGATGTCCTTAGGTTAGTTAGGTTTAAGTAGTTCTAGGTTCTAGGGGACTGATGACCACAGCTGTTAAGTCCCATAGTGCTCAGAGCCATTTGAACCATTTGAACCTAAGGGCCCGGGTTCGATTAAAGGCTGCGTCGGAGATTTTCTCCGCTCAGGGACTGGGTGTCGTGTTGTCCTAACCATCATTTCATCCCCATCGACGCGCAAGTCGCCGAAGTGACGTTAAATCGAAAGAGTTGCACCCGGCGAACGGTATTCCCGACGGGAGGCCCTAATCACACGACATTTACATTTTTTTACTACTAATCGAGTAAATAAATCAAAATATCAGTTAGCGATAGCAGTAGTGCTAAAATTTTTCGTTTTCCATAAATCTTTTTTTTAAGAAAGGAGTAAATTTTATTCGTGAAATTTGCAGTGGTTTGAAATACTGCGTCATTATAGAGAATGGGAAAAGCGATCAGTGGTACTAATGGCGACAGAAACAAGCAACAAAAACGCGGCATAAGAACTGGTAGAGCACTGATGAGTTGTATTGCCTGTTGGCACCCCAACCCTAGTCTGGAAATATTTTTACAAAGTGACGCAGTAATTAAGTATAACGCTTCATTTGTTTTAATATATTAAAAATCTATCTGCCATTTCTGTGCAATAATAAAAGAGGAAGCAAATTATGATAAAAGTAATAAATTAAAAACTTAATAAGAGTTCATTAATAGTATATAATGAAAACAGAAGGTAGCTGATCTGCCTTTGTCTACAGAATATGCCTTGATCTAATTGTAGCCCTTGAAAATGGACAAATTAAGTCAAAAAGCAAAGTTATTCAACCACATTTTTCACCGTCTAGCACTGACTATTCTTATTGCCCAAATAATGGTATCATCCCCAACTACAAGATGATTTTTTAAATTTTTAACGAATTAGATCAGTAAAAGAACACTAGTGATTTTTTTGTAATATTCAACCACTTATCACTTTTCAAGAAAAGCAGCATATACTCGATCGATTAAGTTCTCTTTTATTTACCTATTTAATTTAATATTTTGCTACTAAGCGTCTTGTAAATGAATCAAAATTTGTCCATCATTGTTCGATTTCTACGTTTATTGAAATAAATAATAAAAAAATGAAAATCGGTTATTTCAGCAAGCGGTTATTTTAAGCGGTTTTACAGTCCGGTTAAACTCCCCTTATAAATGGTACAGGGTGACACACGGGAGATGGACCGTTTTGGACTACGTAGTACTGAGGGCGTGGTGGTGGGAGGTGAGCGTGGTGGGGATAGTTCTGATCCACACAAGACGCCATTTCATTTACTCGGTCACTATGCAGCAGTGGGACTAACAACGTCGAGTGCTTGTCTATGACAGTTTCGTGAAAAGTGGTGAGTCTGTTATTGCTACGTAGCGATTGTTTCGTGCGCGGTTTAATGTCGGTCGACACGGAGCTGTTCCGAGCCGTAACACAATCCTCAGATGGGTGAAAACTTCAGATCAACTGGAAACATACTGGATAAGAAGCATCCTGGCCCGAGACGCAGAGTAACGACACCAGAAAATGTTGAAAGGATAAGGCAAGCGGCAGTCAGAAGCCCAGGACGGTCAGCTAGACGTCATGCTAGTGAGTTACGAATGAATCGTGAACCGATTAGACGAATTTTGCATAAAGAATTAAAATTCCATCCCAACAAAATGGTCATTGTCCAACAACTTAAGGAAACTGATTTTGCTGTACGAGAAGACTTCGCTTACAGAATGCAAGTGATTTTGGGATCGAATGAAAATGAAATTTTATTGATGAGCGATGAGCTCATTTTCATTTAAAGGGGACCGTGAATAAGCAAAACCTACGTTACTGGGCTCCAGAGCATCCACACCTTATCCACCAGCGTCGTCTACAATCAGAAAAAGTAAGTCTGGTGTGCTCTTGGCTCTGTTGGCATTATTGGATCTTATTTTTTTTAAGAGAACGGGGCCACAGTTAGTGTTATCAAGTGTTATTTAGTGTTATTTAGTGTTATTAACAGTTCGCTACATTCGTATGCTTGAAACATTCTTGAAACCAGAACTAAGAAGACGACGAATCCCTTTAAACCGCGAACACTTCAATGAATGTTTTTAGACGCATGTTTCCTGGCCGGATTATCTCACGTTTTGGCAATGTTCCTTGGCCTCCCAGGTCTCCCGACTTGTCAGTATGTGACTTTTTTCTGTGGAGGTACCTTAAGAACTGTGTCTATAACCACAAACCACGAAATTGAGTTGAAGAATGCAATCATTCAAGAAATTGCTGCCATCCCTGCAGAGATTTTAGTCCGTGTGATGGAGAATTTTGAGAAGAGACTTGAGTCCTGCGTTCGAAATGATGGACATCACCTTGACGACATTATTTTTCACAAATAACTTTGTTAACTGAAATGGCAAATAATGAGGTTTGATTTTGTGTAAATAGACATGCATTAATTTTAAAGTTGGCTGAGTATTATTTCATTAAAAGCCATCCGTCTCCCGTGTGTCACCCTGTATAATCGAAAACCGGTTGTCACAGTGATAAACGCCATCCCTCCTGTAGGGAGACTTCCGTACTTCAGGCACGAGTCAGTTGAGGAATACGCACAGCACTCACAGGTCGCCACTCCCACTGCTGAGCCTCAGCCTGCAGTGTGGGAGAGGAGAGGGGAGGGGGGCGGGGGGAGGATGAGGCACCGCCCTTCCCACCCCCGCCGGCCACGCCACACCCGCGCCTGCCCTTTGGACGCGCCCTGCAGCCCTCAGTACGCGCACGAGAATAGCGGCCGCGGCGGCGGGGCGACCTTTCCCCGTGTGCATGGAAAGCTTCTCCGACGCGTTTCCAGCGGAGCCTACATGGCGAATAGGTGCAGGGAGTGCATGCAGCGAATAGCGCGGGCTCTTCACCAGATACGGATCCTCCACAAAACTTTGTTAGCGTCGCGGAATTATTCCACACCCTTGCTTGGTAATCTATATAAATAAAAATGTGTTACCGCATATACGAGGGTCGTTCAATAAGAAAACCCCACATTTTTTTTCTCAGAACATATTTATTGTTAAGAGTCAGAATTTGGTAACAGTGTACACTACTGGCCATTAAAATTGCTACACCATGAAGATGACGTGCTACAGACGCGAAATTTAACCGACAGGAATAAGATGCTGTGATATGCAAATGATAAGTTTTTCAGAGCATTCACACAGGGTTAGCGCCGGTGGCGACGCCTACAACGTGCTGACATGAGGAAACTTTCCAATCGATTTATCATAGACAAACAGCAGTTGACCAGCGTTGCCTGGTGAAACGTTGTTGTGATGCCTCGTGTAAGGAGGAGAAATGCGTACTTTCACACTTCCGACTTTGATAAAGGTCGGATTGTAGCCTATCGCGATTGCGGTTTATCGTATCGCGACATTGCTGCTCGCGTTGGTCGAGATCCAATGACTGTTAGCAGAATATGGAACCGTTGGGTTCAGGAGGGCAATAAGGAACGCCGTGCTGGATCCCAACGGCCTTGTATCACTAGCAGTCAAGATGACAGGCATCTTATCCACATGGGTGTAACAGATCGTGCAGCCACGTCTCGATCCCCGAGTCAACAGATGGGGACACTTGCAAGACAACAACCATCTGCACGAACAGTTCGACGATGTTTGCAGCAGCATGGACTATCAGTTCGGAGACCATGGCTGCGATTACCCTTGACGCAGCATCACAGACAGGAGCGCCTGCGATGGTGTACTCAACGACGAACCTAGGTGCACGAATGCCAAACGTCGTTTTTTCGGATGAATCCAGGTTCTGTTTACATCATGATGGTCGCATCCGTGTTTGGTGACATCACAGTGAATTCACATTGGAAGCGTGTATTAGTCATCGCCATACTGGCGTTATCACCTGGCATGATGGTATGGGGTGCCATTGGTTACACGTCTCGGTCACCTCTTGTTCGCATTGACGGCACTTTGAACAGTGGACGTTACATTTCAGATGTGTTACGACCCATGGCTCTACCCTTCATTCGATCCCTGCGAAACCCCACATTTCAGCAGGATAATGCACGGCCGCATGCTGCAGGTCCTGTACGGGTCTTTCTGGATACAGAAAATGTTCGACTGCTGCCCTGGCCAGCACATTCTCCAGATCTCTCACCAATTGAAAACGTCTGGTCAATGGTGGTCGAGCAACTGGCTCGTCGCAATACGCCAGTCACTACTCTTGATGAACTGTGGTATCGTGTTGAAGCTGCATGGGCAGATGTACCTGTACACGCCATCCAAGTTCTGTTTGACTCAATGTCCAGGCGTATCAAGGCCGTTATTACGGCCAGAAGTGGTTGTTCTGAGTATTGATTTCTCAGGATCTATGCACCCAAACTGCGTGAAAATGTAATCACATGTCAGTTCTAGTATAATATATTTGTCCAATGAATACCCGTTTATCATCTGCATTTCTTCTTGGTGTAGCAATTTTAATGGCCAGTATTGTACATCAACATGTCTTGTGCATGTTACGGCAAGAAAGGAAGAATGAGTTGATTGTTGGTGTTAATAACGATCATCCTCCTTTACCTCCTCTGCATCAATGCAGATGACGTGTCACTGAGCACATTTGTTCTGTGCATGCAGTACACGTGAGGCGCCTTGTTGTTTCCACTGCACTGTGTGGAATACGAAGGTTCTGTTATAGTTCACTAACCTGCTGTCTTCAAGTTGATGTCTCCAGCGCAGAAAACAGCACGGAGGTCGTAGGTTCTGTATCGTGAGGCTGAAACTGACTTTTAGCGAGGTTCTGTTCTGAAATAATGTATCACTTCTTTGGGACGCCACCCACGTATTTTAATATAGGCAAACCAGAAGACTACATGATCTTAATACAACATCTTCTGATACACCAAAGTACATGATCAAACACAATGTTTACGAAAATGTATCTTTACACTATTTGTGGCACGTGTCTGTGCCTCATGACTACTGGAGTGAATTCTTTAATACTGAATACTGGAAAACACATCCTGCCACAGACAACATGTCTGTACATCTCGAATGCCTAATCCAGAGTGACGAACAGGAACTTAAATAAAAATTGGAAACACATCCTACGACAGACAACATGTCTGTTCTTGTCGACTGCCTAATCCAGAGAGACGAACAGCCCGAAACACTTTGCGCGCCATACCAGAAAAGACGTGACCCGAACGCTTCCGAAGGGCATCGTCTGCAATTTCGTCAATCTTTTGTCTTTCATTTAAATTGTTTTTAATACCTCTAAAATGACTGATTGATAGTCAGCTGTTGAGAGATATTTATATTAAAAAGTGAAGTCATTCTAATGAGTAGTTTAACTAATAATAACTATACTTTAACGTTTTGGCGCCCTTGATCCGAACACAGCAGCCAATCACAGAGCAGTAGCATTATGCAGGCGATCTTTCTCACGGGAATGGTACCGAATCTAACGTCTGTCACAGGTACCTCACACCACATTTCGTCATCTATATTCTTCCTGCATCTCGTCTGTTCTGGGAACAGCTTCTTGGAGCCTAATATGATGGCTGACTAAGCCAGAAATATTACAAGGCCCTAATCTTCTACGTCCATCACGTTCTATGGAATATGCCAACGTTGTGGAAGAGCATGTATGCCCTGCTAGTGAAATCTCTTGTCCTGTAGGCGTAGCCAGGTTTTCACTGCAACCGTGACAGAAACGCTTCTCCGTCGGTCTCAAAACGCTCCAACAATTCCGATGAAATGGCCTTTCTTTGAATCTTGTGGTCCGCTGTGAGCATACGTTGAACTCATCGTGAGCACCTCTTTGAATATCCGAGAGTCTCGATCACTGCAGACGCGCTTCCAGTGCTGACCGACATCTGTAGAGCCAATTGTCGAGTTGTGATGCGCCGGTCGGCACGATTCAGCATGCTTGGAGCAGTGTCTGTGACGGGACGTCACGAACGTGTCCGATCACGGAGCTCCGTTCCTGCATTTCCTGAGGCTGTAACTTTCTTTAGCCATGTCCCAGCTGCACACCTATCAACTGCAGCATCGCCATACACTCCACACAAACGTTTATGGATGTTCACCACGGTTTTTTTTCTGCACATGGGAATTCAATAACAGCACGCTATGCGTAACCTGTGTCGCATTTAGACGCCATTTTGACGCTGCACCAAGGCTCTGCCATCTCACAGAACGGTTCGAAACTTTACCAGCACACAGAACAAACATCAAATGTGAAGCACCAACAAGGACGTTTGTCTGTGTACATTAATGGTTATTTTTTTTTAAATGTGGGGCATTACCTATCGAACCACCCTCGTAAGAAAGTTTATCACGTGAGACTGGCTCAAACTATTTAGCAGATTTTTTTCGAATTTTTGGAAAATTCACTGGAAAGGTAGATGATATTTTTATATGAAAATCGCAATGAAAGAAACCTGATGGTCGGTTTGACAGTCCTGCTGCCTCATGTTGCTGTGTGATCAAAAGCGTCCGGACACCCCCAAAAACATACATTTTTCATATTAGCTGCATTGTGCTGCCACATAATATACTCCATATCAGCGACCTCAGTAGTCATCAGTCATCGTGAGAGAGCAGAATCAGGTGCTCCGCGGAACTCACGGACTTCGAACGAGGTCAGGTGATTGGGCGTCACTTGTGTCATACGTCTGTACGCGAGATTTCCACACTCCTAAACATCCCTAGGTCCACTGTTTCCGATGTGATAGTGAAGTGGAAACGTGAAGAGACACGTACAGCACAAAATCGTACAGGACGACCTCGTCTGTTGACTGACAGAGACCGCCGACCATCACATAGGAATTCCAAACTGGATCAGGATCCACTGCAGGTACTATGACAAATAGGCAGGAGGTGATAAAACATGGATTTTATGGTCGAGCGGCTGCTCATAAGCCACACATCACGCCGGTAAATGCCAAACGACGCCTCGCTTGGTGTAAGGAACGTAAACATTGGACGATTGAACAGTGCAAAAACGTTGTGTGGAGTGACGAATCACGGTACACAATGTGGCGATCCGATGGCAGGATGTGGATATGGCGAATGCCCGGTGTGTCATCTGCCAGCGTGTGTAGTGCCAACAGTAAAATTCGGAGACGGTGATGTTATGGTGTGGTCGTGTTTTTCATGGGGGGGGGGGGGGGGCGGCTTGCATACCTTCTTGCTTTGCGTGCCACTATCACAGCACAGGCCTACATAGATGTTTTAAGCACCTTCTTGCTTCCCACTGTTGGAGAACAGTTCTGGGTTGGCGATTGCATCTTTCAACACGATCGAGCACCTGTTCATAATGCGCAGCCTGTGGCCGAGTGGTTCCACGTCAATAACATCTCTGTAAAGTCCTGACCTGAATCCTATAGAACACCTTTGGGATGTTTTGGAAGCCGACTTCGTGCCAGGCCTTACCGATCGACATCGATACCTCTGCTCGGTGTACCACTCCGTGAAGAATGGGCTCCCATACCCCAAGAAAACTTCCAGCACTGGATTGAGAGTATGCCTACGAGAGTGGAAGCTGTCATCAAGGTTAAGGATGGGCCAACACCATACTGAATTCCAGCATTACCAGTGGAGGGCGCCACGAACTTGTAAGTCATTTTCAGCCAGGTGTCCGGATACTTTTGCTCATGTGACGTCCAGTTTTTACAGTTCTGCTGTCGTATATATTCATAACAACAATACCAAATTTCGCGTTGGATACTTATAATTTTCGGAAAAGAATAGAATTGAAAGCAATATATCAGTGTGTTGTCTGACTGCAGAAAGAACGCGCTAAGCTGTGCTGCGAAAATTTACGTTTTTGTTTTCGTTTCTACAGTCATTTTTAATGAAAAACAGGAAACATGTGTTCACGGCTAACTTTATAATACTACCTTTTCGTAGATTAAAACCATGCGAAATACTGGCATCAAAGCTACTATCCCCCCAGATCTAGCAGCTGGAAAGGTTTTCTCATATCCCTTGTACGAGTGATTCCAACCGATTTACACATTCATTTTGAGTTCTATTCGCAATCGAGGCTCCCTTTTTAATAACAGTTAATAAGGTCAGAGAGAGAGAGGAGGAGGTGTTGGACAGAGAAGGAGGGAGAAACTGAATACAGCGACGGGGAAGAAGGAGATGTACAGAGAGATGATAGAAGAGGAAGTGAATAAAGAGATGTACGGGATGCTTGGGAAAGATGATGGACAGAGACGGGGGGGAGGAAGAGGAGATGGATAATATTAAGGGAGAGGAGGAGAGGGATAAAGAGAGACGGAGAAGGATATTAGGGCTTATATCCAGTTCCCACAGGTGTTAAGCAACTGCGAAACATTGCCGCATTCTCCAGTAAATAATAAATAATTGAAATGTGTTCGTTATAAACGGCCAGGCTCCATATATTCTGTTCTCAACTAGCTTCGTATCGCGAGCAATGTTTGTTATTATATCTGTGACGCATATTCACTGCTGATTCGGCTACACGAATGTACGGGGGCTATTCGTTTATTAAGGCCCGACTGGATAGAGGTGGACTGACAATATAAGGAATGTTGAGGTTCTCCGTAGAACCGGAGAAAAAAGGAATATAAGGGAAACACTGACAATAAGAAGGGACAGTATGATAGGACATCTGTTAAGGCATCAGGAAATAATTTTCATTGTACTACAGGGAGCTGTAGAGGGTAAAAACTATTAAGGAAGACAGAGACTGGAATACATCTAACAAACAATGGAGGACGTAAGTTGCAAGTGGCACTATGAGATGAAAATTTGGCACCAGATAGGAATTTGCGGTGGGCCACATCAAACCAATCAGAAGACTGACAACTCAAAAGAAGCTCAGATCGCTCTAGAGATGGAGACCACAGTGAAAATCAAAACTGTTTTATTTCTAACACTTAGCTACACCTTCCAGCTACTTTTCTGCTTAGTCGGTGCTTCTAATTAGATATTTATTGTAGCGTTATACCAACTATTCCAAACCCTCGTCATGGAAGTCATCCACCTGTGCTTCCCGCCGATTCTCTACGATGAACACAAAATGTTGTCTTCATAGCCAGCGGTTCATGTCAGCAGGGTTTATAGTCAGAGCGAGCCAAGCCCAGATCGTATGGTGGGTGATCAAACACGTCCCATCAAAAACGCTGCAGGAGCGTATTCATTGCCCGGTAGTGTGTGTCCAAGAATTGTCACGAAGAAGGGACTGCATGGCAGTAACGTTATGTATGCTACAGGAAGTCAAGCGAAATCTCTACGCAGGCGCTCATATTTGACGGAAGACACCACTTTCTATGCATCTTTACATGCTCACTGTACGCTTAGAACTGAAAAGAGCGACATGGGGCTATCGACGGGCATAGTAGAAACACTGTCCAACACATCTACGAAAAAAGCTTCGTTGGATTTTCCTAGTGGTTTCCATTTTGCAACCGGTCGGACCTTAATAAAGGAATAGCCCTCGTATTTGCCTGAGGTTTGTGAAGCGAGAGTCGCTTCGACCACCGTCCAGTGCGAAACATGGCTTGCCGCTTTGAAAGGAAAACAAAGCATGTTGTTTCGTGTCTACTCTGTGTATGCTGCTCTGTAGTTAAGCTATGTTTTGCTCGTGTGTGATACGGTGTGCTGACGAACGTGGCTGCATTAACATGTACTGAGAGGAAGAATGGAAGCCATGCATGGAAGCTGCAGTGGGCTTGTATTGATCAAGTGATCTTAACAAGCGTTTACGGCTCCTCTCCGGGGGTTTATTCTACAACACAGGGTAATCCGTTTCTTGATTTTACATCCTGACGAGCTATATTGAAAGAGTGTGGTTGCTTTGGCCAGGTTATCGAATGGTAGGGGGGAGGCGGGGGTATGGGGGTTCAAATGGTTTTGAGCACTTAACATCGGGGGTCATCAGTCCCCTATAACAGAAATACTTAAACCTAATCAACCTAAGGACATCGCACACATACATGCCCGAGACAGGATTCGAACCTGCGACCGCAGCAGTCGCGCGATTCCAGACTGAAGCGCCTAGATCCGCTCGGCCACCGCGGCCGGCGGTATGGGGGTGGGAGGGAAGATGTTGTTTTGTTTATGTGCTGTTTTGGATTCGTGATGGGCTTTAGTATGCTGGAATTTCATTGACCAAATGATATTGCATGTTATATGCTTATCATATTTACGTTATGGAGCAGGTCATTGTACGACTGTGCTGAGGGCACTACGTAAATCACGTAACATTAATCTGATAGTTCTGTGTAGAATCATTGTGATTCTGGGATCATATAATGACTCAAAAGTTAAAAGAAAACAGTGTTTTTATTTCTGTTTCATTCCTTTCATCGGTTTAAAAGATGGAAGTACTGAATAACGTTGAGACTTGTACTAATGCTTTGTGCAGACGTAATTACAAAACTGCTCTCATGGTTTGATACCAGAAATTAAGAAGGATATTTATATCTGTTTTGTTGACTTGGAACGGTCGTTAGATAGAGCTGATCAATTCCTTGACAGACGTTGGTGCAGACTGGAAGGACAGAAGACTGGTAAAGCAACAGTATCCACGACAACAAGTGTCAGTAATGAGTGGTACTTACGAAACATGTGTAACTGGTAATGACTTTTTCTCGTCACCAATGCATCTCTATATTTGTGCTGAGAAGTAAATAGACAAAGCATTAGAAAAAGCAAGAGAAATAATACTAGGAGGAGGAACGAAGAGACTGTTAAATGGGTAGCTGAATCACAGAAACAATTAGTGTTTATGATTTGGATGAAATTTAATGTGAGAGAAAGTAATAAAATGGTGATAAATTTAGGTATAACCAAAACGTTGAGCGTAGGAAACCATGAAAATTTGACAAAATACCATAGGAAGGAAAAACCTTGGGACACCAAATCCGTCAGTTACTTAGGAAGTTCGGTGCCAGAAAATGGAAGGTTTGTCGAAACAGTGATAATTAGAATATATAAGCGTAAAAAAGCTTTTGTAACGCTGCCAGCAAAAATAATTCCGATAAGAAGAAGGTGTTTATTTTTGACGGTAGACTCCTCCTGAGAAATCCACACTCAGAGATCCGAATGGGAAATTGTTTTAGGTCTGGAGCATGGTTCCATGAGGATACCACAATCATTAAGCTATGCAACAGAGCTGCATGTCCGTGAGGAATATAAATGCGGTAATTCCCCTCCCCCCCCCCCCTTGCTTTCAGCCGCTTGCAGTACCAGGACAGCAAGATAATGTTGACTGATGTTACAAGTCCAGAAACGTCAATCATCGAGCCTGCTACTCCTGACACTGCTGCTGATCTATAGGAGCCGCTGGTTAGTCCCCGCCTCTCCATAGATACCGCTCCGTTGCCGTTGCACCCACATTATACGGTTTTTCATATCACTGAGGCACGCAAGCCACCCCTTCGTGGTAAAGTCACCAGAGGAGCGCAAAGAAAAAGGAAAAAATGAAAAAAAAACTGACCGTATGACGTTATTGGTGGGAGACCCTGCATGGGGTAGTTCAGCTTGCTAATGCAAGTCTCTTCTGTTTGACGCCACTTCAGCGATTTGCGCTGCGCATCGACGATGACGAGATGAAATGATGAGCAAAACGCAAACCCCAGTCCTTGAGTGGAGAAGATCTCTGACTCAGTGGGGAATCCAACCCGGGATCCCAGGGTTTACAGGTGGCAACGCTAACTAGCAGACCAAGAGATGCCGACTGCAGCGCAAAAAAGCAGTCGTCCAGAGATGGTAAGACTTTCCCAGCATAAACTACCGTGGATGACTGTATCAACACAATTTTCAGAGTGAGGACCAGGCTAAACGATCAGTCCCATGTAACTCGTCATATTGTGAAGTTACAAGCAGCTTTCATCAGCGATGTGATACTACTGAGGCAATGCGTCTTAACTCTCATACCTTTATAATAACGAATCCGTAATGGTTTCACGTGACACACGGAGACAAGAAAGATATGCACGGTCCAGTGACCACCTACATTCGACGTCAACCTGCAGTAAACCCTCGCAGACGTCGGGTGGCACCAAGAGCAGCGGAGGGTATACAAAGCTTATTGGGCGGGATGATGGGGGAGGGGGGTGCGAAAAACAGTGCACTCGTTGTCGTAATGCGCAAAACAGATCGATTTATCTGCGTCCAGTGGGGTATAATCATTGGCTCTAGGGCTAAGAGTAAAAGCATTTCCGAAGCAGCTAAATTGGTAAAACGTTAGTGTGCCCCAGTAGTTTAAGCATAGCGTGCGTGGCAAAATGGCGCTACCTAATACCAGCGCCGAGGAAACTGTGGTGCACTGCTGACCATAAATGACAGGGGCGAACGACGGGCGCTAACAAGGGAACATCCCCATCACACCCCCCTCAGATTTATTTATGAGTTGGCACAGTGGATAGGCCTTGAAAAACTGAACACAGATCAATCGAGAAAACAGGAAGAAGTTGTGTGGAACTATGAAAAAATAAGCAAAATATACAAACTGGGTCGTCCATGCGTAAGATAGGCAATATTAAGGACAATGTGAGGCGAGGAGCGCCGTGGTCCCGTGGTTAGCGTGGACAGCTGCGGAACGAGAGGTCCTTGGTTCAAATCTGCCCTCGACTGAAAATTTTGCTTTCTTTATTTTCGCAAAGTTATGATCTGTCCGTTCGTTCATTGACGTCTCTGTTCACTGTAATAAGTTTAGTGTCTGTGTTTTGCGACCGCACCGCAAAACCGTGTGATTAGTTGACGAAAGGACGTGCCTCTCCAATGGGAACCGAAAACATTTGATCGCAAGGTCATAGGTCAACCGATTCCTCCACAGGAAAACACGTCTGATATTTTGTATACGACACTGGTGACGGAATGTGCGTCACATGACAGGAATATGTTGTCGACCCACCTAACTAGTACACTTGGCGAATGGGTGAAAAGATTCTTCTACCTTGCCCGATTTAGGATTTCTTGTGGATGTAATAATCACTCCAAAAAAAGTGATGAAAACATAAGAGTTTTTCACATAAACTGAAAATAAAAAGTTAAAATTTTCGGTCGAGGGAAGATTTGAACTGAAGACCTCTCGTTCTGCACCTGTTCACACTAACCACGGGACCACGGCGCTCCTAGTCTCTTACTGTCCTTAATAGTGCCTATATTACACATGGACGACCCAGTTTGTATATTTTGCTTATTTTTTCATAGTTCCATACAACTTCTTCCTGTTTTCTCGATTGATCTGTGTTCAGTTTTTCAAGGCCTATCCACTGTGCCAACTTATAACTAAATCTGAGGGGGGTGCGATGGGTATGTTCCCTTGTAAGATGTGTACCTGCGAATGGATGTACAACTGTTGAACAACTGACCGCCCAGATGAACAAAGGGGCTATCAACAGTGTCTCCTCAACGACCGTTGCTGCGTGTAGCCCTCCGCAGCAAGCACCTGACTCGTGCACCCATGCTCACTGCCGTTCATCGGCGACGAAGGAAATTTGGAAATTTGTGATGAGAAGTTATGGGACCAAACTGCTGAGGTCATCGGTCCCTAAGCTTACACACTACTTAATCTAACAAAAGGACAACACACACAACCATGTCCGAGGGAAGACTCGAACCTCCCACGTGGGGGGGGGGGGGGGGGGGGGGTGTTTGCCGCGCGGACCGTGACAAGGCGCCTAGACAGCGGTGCTACCCCGCGCGGATGACGAAGGCCAGAATTTCCAATCCGGTACGCAACTGGACTTCCACTGGGTGGTGACAGGTGGCCTTTTCAGATAAATCACGTTTTTTGCCCCATCGGACAGATGGTAAACGCCCTGCAATAATCGTCGGAAGCGTCCAGGCCGGACAAGGGAGTGCTACAGTCTGAGGAATGTTTTCGTGGAATTGCCTCGTTGATCTCGTCATTTTGGCAGGCACACTGGATCAACACAACTATGCATCCATCCTTGGATACCTCGTCAACCCTACGTTCAGTTTGTTTTTCTCGGCACGATGGCATCCTTCAGCAGGACAATGCAACGTGTCATGCAGCTCGCAGTGGTCGCGCGTGGTTCGAAGAGCACCAGGGTGAGTTTACCGTACTCCCAAGGCCACCAAACTTCCCCGGATTGAAACCCAATCGAGAAATTATGGGACCAACTCGATCGGACTGTTCGCGCCATGGATCCTCAAGCGACAAACATGACGTAGCTCGCCGCGGCACTGGTGTCAGCATGGTTCCACACCCCTGTCGGTAGCTTCCAGAGACGAGTGACTCTCTTCCTGCAAGCCTCGCAGAGGTCCGCGCTGCAAAAGTTATTTATTCAGGCTTTTGGCCCGAAAAAAAAACATGTTCTTTGAGAATTTTTCACTTGGTGTGTGTTATAGATGTCAATGTCAAATTTAGTCAAAATGTGTATTGATATTTCCTCCACAAACTGGTATTTTTTCGACCTGAAATGTCGAAGAGAAAAGGCGGACTTGTAATCGCTATATGTAGATCTAACGAAGAGCTTAAGGAAACGCATCGGGTGTCTGAGGTAGGGAAAGGGAGGCCCCAAATGATCTATCGCTTGTGAGGAAAGTCGCGCGGCTTTAGACGAGCGGTCTTAGGCGCTGCAGTCATGGACTGTGCGGCTGGTCCCGGCGGAGCTTCGGGTCCTCCCTCGGGCATGGGTGTGTGTGTTTGTCCTTGGGATAATTTAGGTTAAGTAGTGTGTAAGCTTAGGGACTGATGACCTTAGCAGTCCCATGAGGTTTCACTCACACAACACACACACACACACACACACATACACACACACACACACACACACACACACACACACACACACACACAAAAAAGTCGGAAGTGCCGTCGGAACGAAACAAAATTTCGATGTAGACCTCCACGCGTGGTATGTCACAGGTCAGCCGGCTAGTCTGAAATCAAAATTGAGTTGACGTTAGCGAAGTATATAAGATTCTTTAGGATTTGTACCTCGCTTAAGTTATTTGGACCATAGGAAACAAAATGGCGGCCATTTGAAAAAAATGGGGTTCTTTTTCATCGATTTTTCGACTTCGTCGACCAATTAAAAATATTTATAGTTGATGGATCGGAAGAAAAGTGGTACAACTCCTAGACAATGTAGTTACCTTTGTCGGAAACGAAGAATCATGCCAATCGGTTCAGTAGATTTGAAGTTACCATACCGCGCATAAAGAAAAGTCATTTCGAGAAATACGCGTTTGAAGTTTTGACTACATATAAGTGTAATATTATGCAACGTACGTTCAATCTACTATTTCGTGTCCATAAACTAGTCCTTCCTCATAGAGGGCGTTCTGCTCGATCTGGGCCATCCTGTGCTGCTCCAGAGCCGCTCGTACGGCCGGTGACAAGCGGTTTTCGGCCGCTTAAATCCGGTGGTCGTCCGAACGCTTGGCTAATTGCGCCGAATAGAGTCCCAGGTGACGTCCATCGTTATCATAGTCTTCAGAATTTCTGAATATCCTTCGTTGAAGCTGTTCACTGCCAGGAAGGTCGCAATCTCCACAGTCTTCGCACCAGAATGCAAATCCTTGGGGGCTAACTTCCAAACACACGCGTTCAAACTTTCATTTGAATTTTGTGTGTTTCCTCCCAAGCACCGGTACAATATCTCGTACTCCGAAAGCAAAAAACTGGTTCGTGAAAAATGCCGATTTCAGGCAGGTGTATTTTTTGTTCAACCGCTCATAACAAACATTTCCGTTCCGTATTCGGAAAAACCGTTTCAGGGGTGGATTCTAAACACTTTTATGGATCCAAAAATGCCATTTTTTTTAAAAAATGCGATTTTTTGAACCAAAATATAGAAAACCTTCCCTTAATGTGACTGGATAATGTATAATTTACACTCCTGGAAATTGAAATAAGAACACCGTGAATTCATTGTCCCAGGAAGGGGAAACTTTATTGACACATTCCTGGGGTCAGATACATCACATGATCACACTGACAGAACCACAGGCACATAGACACAGGCAACAGAGCATGCACAATGTCGGCACTAGTACAGTGTATATCCACCTTTCGCAGCAATGCAGGCTGCTATTCTCCCATGGAGACGATCGTAGAGATGCTGGATGTAGTCCTGTGGAACGGCTTGCCATGCCATTTCCACCTGGCGCCTCAGTTGGACCAGCGTTCGTGCTGGACGTGCAGACCGCGTGAGACGACGCTTCATCCAGTCCCAAACATGCTCAATGGGGGACAGATCCGGAGATCTTGCTGGCCAGGGTAGTTGACGTACACCTTCTAGAGCACGTTGGGTGGCACGGGATACATGCGGACGTGCATTGTCCTGTTGGAACAGCAAGTTCCCTTGCCGGTCTAGGAATGGTAGAACGATGGGTTCGATGACGGTTTGGATGTACCGTGCACTATTCAGTGTCCCCTCGACGATCACCAGTGGTGTACGGCCAGTGTAGGAGATCGCTCCCCACACCATGATGCCGGGTGTTGGCCCTGTGTGCCTCGGTCGTATGCAGTCCTGATTGTGGCGCTCACCTGCACGGCGCCAAACACGCATACGACCATCATTGGCACCAAGGCACGTCTCCATTCGTCCCTCCATTCACGCCTGTCGCGACACCACTGGAGGCGGGCTGCACGATGTTGGGGCGTGAGCGGAAGACGGCCTAACGGTGTGCGGGACCGTAGCCCAGCTTCATGGAGACGGTTGCGAATGGTCCTCACCGATACCCCAGGAGCAACAGTGTCCCTAATTTGCTGGGAAGTGGCGGTGCGGTCCCCTACGGCACTGCGTAGGATCCTACGGTCTTGGCGTGCATCCGTGCGTCGCTGCGGTCCGGTCCCAGGTCGACGGGCACGTGCACCTTCCGCCGACCACTGGCGACAACATCGATGTACTGTGGAGACCTCACGCCCCACGTGTTGAGCAATTCGGCGGTACGTCCACCCGGCCTCCCGCATGCCCACTATACGCCCTCGCTCAAAGTCCGTCAACTGCACATACGGTTCACGTCCACGCTGTCGCGGCATGCTACCAGTGTTAAAGACTGCGATGGAGCTCCGTATGCCACGGCAAACTGGCTGACACTGACGGCGGCGGTGCACAAATGCTGCGCAGCTAGCGCCATTCGACGGCCAACACCGCGGTTCCTGATGTGTCCGCTGTGCCGTGCGTGTGATCATTGCTTGTACAGCCCTCTCGCACTGTCCGGAGCAAGTATGGTGGGTCTGACACACCGGTGTCAATGTGTTCTTTTTTCCATTTCCAGGAGTGTATAAACGCAAGTCCGTAGACTGTCTGCATTTCGGTTTTTAGATTTTTATTGCCGATGTGCGTTTCAGATTGAAGGCTTCCATCATCAGGGTATTCAACACTGACATGAGGCTTTCCATCTCGAACTTGTGCTGCAGTTGCACCTGCATGCTGCCGGAATCTCGTTCAGTGATGACCCACTGCGAAATTCCTCGATATCGTTTGCGTTTTACTGTACACTGATTGATATAAAACTAAGAAAGAAACAATGAAACTTTTCGATACAAGTAAGGCTGCCTCATTAGCTCAAAAGAAAAGCGTCATGTGAATGTTGAAAACCCTCATGTTGGAGGTTTCACTCCGAAAGACATATCAGAAATGAAAATCTAAAAACCCAATTTCAGACTGTCGACAGACGTTTTTGCATTCATAAAATATATTTAACTCACGTATATTGACTTCACTCGCGACGCTGCCGTTTCTTAATAGGAGCGTGTACAAAATTCTTCAGATGATTTATTGTTGCGGGTCGAGAGAAAGGGAGATGATGTTTTTATAGGCGGTAATTTGAGATGGAATTTTATTGGCCCATATTGGCATATCCGGAGGCAGCTGGTTTTTGTGACTTTGGAGCTCCCGCGGTATGCGGTAGCAGTTAGGGCGGGACAATAAACTGTCATTTTAAATTACTACCAATAAAGAACGTGAGTTTTATTCCTCTCGGCTCCCTGCATCCACTCACGGGCGAATTTTATTTACAGCCCTTATAAGGAATTGGCTACTAGATAAAACTGCTTGAAATTACCCGTCTCTTTCGATATCGATCTTATTACTTGCATTTCTTTTATTGGTTTTCTTTGTGTGATTCAATTTTTCGTATTTGATTGCTCTTTCAGTAATTATTCCCAGCATTACCACCATATATAGATGTCAGAATCAACTTTTATTCACAGAAACACATTAGTATATATGGGGTATAGATTGCATGAACTAATGATGATAAACCTGATATGAATGAAATGCTCGACTTAGTTTTTTACTGTCCCTTTTAAAGCATTATCAAGTAATTGAGGTATCTCAGTGACGTATAATGCTGAAACACCATGAAACAGCTAACATATTTCATCCAAACGACAATTTTATAATTAATACTAATTTAAACATTGAAACAAATGTATCGATAACTTACATGATAATTTTCGCCGGCTACATCCAAGTCCAGACTTGTAATCTATGACTAAAATGCAACCATTTGACGTACATGCAAATCATCACATTTTATATGTCTTTGATTGCGACATCGATGTAGCGACTTTCGTTTTTGTATGTTTTAGCCCTTCTATCCCCAATTCAGCAGTGAATCATATGGAAAACTGCACTTCAGCGGCATTGCAAATTTTGAAAATATCCATTTGATTCGTAAGACAGCAATTCTGACGTAGGGTTTGTTTGACGTGATATGGATGATTTCACAAGCCGTCATATAAAAGGTGAAAATGGGCATTTGTGGGCAGTTCTGGAGAGTGTTGAGTTAGACCGATTATTCGCAAAGTGTTTCTGATGATGTCATTCTGTCAATAGCAAGGCAGCAACAATGCCTACACCAGGTGGAAATGGAAGCAAACATTACGGAAAGGCTTTTCCAGCCATTTAAAAACACTTCAGATATTATACGAAGCTATAGATTTGCAGCCTTGAACAAGGCAATCACCACAAAGTAGGATCTGCTGTGGGCTCGACATTTGTACGTCCGCCTCTGTAGCTGCGGGGTCAGCGCGACTGATTGCTGACCGAAGGGGCAAGAGTTTGATTCCCTGCCGGGCCGCTCGGTGATTGGGTGTTGTGTCGTCTTCATCATCACTAATCCGCAAGTCGCCTGAATGGCGTCGCACGAAGAAACTTGCACATGGCAGGAGGGCCACCACACGACAGAGAGAGAGAGAGAGAGAGAGAGAGAGAGAGAGAGAGAGAGAGAGAGTCTGCATACCAGGGGGAGTCATTCCGGGTGTGGAGAGCCTGCTTCCGGATGCAATGAAGAGTACAGGGTGCAGCCAACTGCAGGTGGTGGCTCATGTTTGTCTCTGATTTCGGGCGGCTAGCGGAAATGGTAAAGACTGCCAGTCTTGCTTGCGAGATTAAGACGGAGCTCACCACCTGCAGCATCGTCTATAGAACCGACTATGGTCCTTTGGGGCAGAGCCGAGTGGAGGGTCTGAATCAGAGGCCCAGGCGGTTCTGTGACCGTGTAGGCTGCAGATTCCTTGTCTTGCGCCATCGGGCGGTGAGTTTCCGCGATCCACAACACACAGGAAGCGGCTACACGGGTAGCGGGGACTGTGTGAAAGGGACTGGGTGGTTTTTTAGGTTAGAGAATCTCAGGGAACCACAGAAAGGGCGTCCGTCTAAAAGGGGGCAGGTAAAACACAGTAAGTTAGTTGTAGAAACGATCGATATGGTAGTTGTAAATTGTTGTAGCTGTGTTGGGAATGAACCAGAGCTCCAAGCCCTAATAGAAAGCACTGAAGCTCAAATAGTAATAGGTACAGAAACCTGGCTAAAGCCAGAAATAAGGTCAGCCGAAATTTTTTTCAAACGATCTAACAGTGTTCAGAAAGGATAGGTTAAATACAGTTGGTGGTGGAGTATTTATTGCTGTCAGAAGTAGTTTGAACTGTAGTGAAATTGAAGTAAATAGTTGCTGCGAAATAGTATGGGTAGAAGTTATACTTGACAATCGGACTAAACTACACTCCTGGAAATTGAAATAAGAACACCGTGAATTCATTGTCCCAGGAAGGGGAAACTTTATTGACACATTCCTGGGGTCAGATACATCACTTGATCACACTGACAGAACCACAGGCACATAGACACAGGCAACAGAGCATGCACAATGTCGGCACTAGTACAGTGTATATCCACCTTTCGCAGCAATGCAGGCTGCTATTCTCCCATGGAGACGATCGTAGAGATGCTGGATGTAGTCCTGTGGAACGGCTTGCCATGCCATTTCCACCTGGCGCCTCAGTTGGACCAGCGTTCGTGCTGGACGTGCAGACCGCGTGAGACGACGCTTCATCCAGTCCCAAACATGCTCAATGGGGGACAGATCCGGAGATCTTGCTGGCCAGGGCAGTTGACGTACACCTTCTAGAGCACGTTGGGTGGCACGGGATACATGCGGACGTGCATTGTCCTGTTGGAACAGCAAGTTCCCTTGCCGGTCTAGGAATGGTAGAACGATGGGTTCGATGACGGTTTGGATGTACCGTGCACTATCCAGTGTCCCCTCGACGATCACCAGTGGTGTACGGCCAGTGTAGGAGATCGCTCCCCACACCATGATGCCGGGTGTTGGCCCTGTGTGCCTCGGTCGTATGCAGTCCTGATTGTGGCGCTCACCTGCACGGCGCCAAACACGCATACGACCATCATTGGCACCAAGGCAGAAGCGACTCTCATCGATGAAGACGACACGTCTCCACTCGTCCCTCCATTCACGCCTGTCGCGACACCACTGGAGGCGGGCTGCACGATGTTGGGGCGTGAGCGGAAGACGGCCTAACGGTGTGCGGGACCGTAGCCCAGCTTCATGGAGACGGTTGCGAATGGTCCTCGCCGATACCCCAGGAGCAACAGTGTCCCTAATTTGCTGGGAAGTGGCGGTGCGGTCCCCTACGGCACTGCGTAGGATCCTACGGTCTTGGCGTGCATCCGTGCGTCGCTGCGGTCCGGTCCCAGGTCGACGGGCACGTGCACCTTCCGCCGACCACTGGCGACAACATCGATGTACTGTGGAGACCTCACGCCCCACGTGTTGAGCAGTTCGGCGGTACGTTCACCCGGCCTCCCGCATGCCCACTATACGCCCTCGCTCAAAGTCCGTCAACTGCACATACGGTTCACGTCCACGCTGTCGCGGCATGCTACCAGTGTTAAAGACTGCGATGGAGCTCCGTATGCCACGGCAAACTGGCTGACACTGACGGCGGCGGTGCACAAATGCTGCGCAGCTAGCGCGATTCGACGGCCAACACCGCGGTTCCTGGTGTGTCCGCTGTGCCGTGCGTGTGATCATTGCTTGTACAGCCCTCTCGCAGTGTCCGGAGCAATTATGGTGGGTCTGACACACCGGTGTCAATGTGTTCTTTTTTCCATTTCCAGGAGTGTATTAATTGGATCGCTGTACCGACCCCCGACTCAGAAGATATAGTTGCTGTACATTTCAAAGAAAACTTGAGTCTCATTTCAAATAGGTACCCCACTCACATAATTATAGTCGGTGGTGACTTCAATCTACTCTCGATATGATGGAAAAGCTATACGTTAAAGCCGGTGGCAGGCATAAAACGCCATCCGAAATTGTACTGAATGCATTCTCAGAAAATTATTTTGAACAATTAGTTCATGAGCCCACTCGAAGCGTAAATGGTTGCGAAAGCATACTTGACCTCTTAGCAAACAATCCTGGACAAATTGTGAGAATAGTGACGAATACAGGGATTAGCAACCGCAAGGCAGTTGCTGGTAGGCTGAAACCATCAAAAATAAAAGAAAAGCATATCTATTTAAAACAGCTGATAAAAATGCTCTTAACGCCGTTTTAAGATACAGTCTTCACTCCTATCGTTCTGATCATGTAATCAAAGAAAAGGTGTGGAATGATTTCAAGGAGATAGTATCGACAGCATTTGAGAGATATATAGCACATAAATTAATAAGTGATGGTACTGATCCCCCATGGTACACAAACGGGTCAGATTGCTGTTGCAGAAGCAGCGAAAAAAGCATGTCAAATTTAAAAGAACACAAAATTCCCAAGACTGGCAAAGTTTTGCCGAAGTTCGAAATATAACGCTTACTTCAATGTGAGATGCTTTTAATAATTTCCACAACGAAACTCTGTCTCGAAATATGGCAGAAAACCCAGAGAGATTCCGATCATACATAAAGCACACCAGTGGCAAGACGCAATCAATACCTTCACTGCGCGATAACAACGGTGAAGTCACTGATGACTGCCACTAAAACAGAGTTAACAAACACAGTTTTCCGAAGTTTCTTCACCAAAGCAGACGAAGTAAATATTCATGAATTCCAATCAAGAACAACTGCCAAGATGAGAAACATAGAAGTAGATATCCTCGGTGTCGCAAAGCAGCTTAAATCACTTAATAAGGGCAAGGGTTCCAGTCAAGACTGTACACCAGTCAGGTTCCTCTCTGAGTATGGTGATAGAATACATCCATATTTAGCAATCATATACAACCGCTCGCTCACAGAAAGATCTGTACCTAAAGACTGAAAAATTGCTCCAGTCACACCAATTCGCAAAAACTGAAATAAGAGTAATACATTGAATTACAGGCTCATATCACTAACGTCGATTTGCCGTAGGGTTTTGGAACATACACTGTATTCGAACATTACGAAGTACCTCGAAGAAAACGATATATTGATACATAGTCAGCACGGATTCAGAAAATATTGTACTTGCGAAACACAACTAGCTCTTTATACTCATGAAGTAATGAGTGCTGTCGACTGGGAATGTCAAATTGATTCCATAATTTTAGATTTCCAGAAGGCCTTCGGCACTGTTTCTCAGAAGCGTCTTCTAACCAAACTGCGTGCCTACGGAGTATCGCCTCAGTTGTGCGACTGGATTCGTGATTTCCTGTCAGAAAGGTCACAGTTCGTAGCAACAGACGGGAAGACATCGAGTAAAACAAAAGTAATATCCGGCGTTCTTCTGATCTATATGAACGACGTAGAAGACAATCTGAGTAGCCGTCTTAGATTGTTTGCTGATGATGCTGTCATTTACCATCTTGTAAAGTCATCACTTGACCAAAACGAATTGCAAAATGATTTAGATAAGATATCTGTATGGTGCGAAAAGTGGCAATTGAACCTGAACAGCCGGCCGGAGTGGCCGTGCGGTTCTAGGCGCTACAGTCTGGAGCCGAGAGACCGCTACGGTCGCAGGTTCGAATCCTGCCTTGGGCATGGATGTGTGTGATGTCCTTAGGTTAGTTAGGTTTAATTAGTTCTAAGTTCTAGGTGACTGATGACCTCAGAAGGTAAGTCGCATAGTGCTCAGAGCCATTTGAACCATTTTGACCTTGAACAGACAAAAGTGTGAAGTTATTCACATGAGTACTAAAAGAAATCCGCTAAATTTCGATTACGCCATAAGTCACACAAACCTGAAGGCTGCAAGTTCAACTAAATACTTAGGGATTACAATTTCAAATACCTTAAATTGGAACGATCACATAGATAATTCTGTACGTAGAGCAAACCAAAGACTGCGATTCATTGGCAGAGCATTTAGAAGGTGCAACAGGTCTACTGAAGAGACTGCTTACACCACGCTTGTCTGCCCTATCCTGGAGTATTGCTGTGCGGTGTGGGATCCACGTCAGGTGGGACTGACTGATAATATCTAAAGAGTACAAAGAAGAGCAGCTCGTTTTGTATTATCTCGAAATAGGGCAGATAGTGTCTCAGACATGATACGTGAATTGGAGTGGCAATCATTAAAACAAAGGCGTTTTCCATTGGAACGGGATCTTCTCATGAAATTTCAATCACCAGTTTTCTCCTCCGATTGCGAAAACATTCTGTTGGCACCCACCTGCATAGGGGAAATGATCATCACGCTAAAATATGATAAATCAGGTCTCGGACAGAAAAATTTAAGTGCTCGTTTCCCGCGCGCCGTTCGAGAGTGGAACGGTAGGGAGACAGCTTGAAGGTGGTCTATTGAACCCTCTGCCAGGCACTTTATTTTGAATAGCAGAGTAATCGCGTAGACGTAGATGAAGACATACAGGCAGGCAGACGAAGACAGACAGACAGAGAGAGAGAACGAAAAGGAATAGGTTCATCTCAAGGGACGGGAGTGAAGATTGTATATCAGTTAAGCAGCAGTGCCTCAGTAGAATTACATAACCTTATACTTACAGTAGTGGCCGAATCATTGGTTCACCGTTTCACAAAATTACATGGTCTGCAACCCAGAAGATTTTCGTGGTCTCTGATTCCGGTCGCGGAAGCTGATGAGCATACGTTAAAAAGAGCTCGTCCAATTTGTCTCTTGATCTCGTCCTCAACGGCATCCCACTTCAGCCCATTTTCTCAAATGCTTTGGACAGGTCAGAGACAGTGGAAGGTTGTACCGGCCAGGCTGAATCGCGACCAGCAAGGTGGCGTCAACGCAGTGGTGCGACGCCAGTTGGTCTCGATACCCGAGCCACCGGATCGATGCCCGGCGTCCCGCGGGGGACAAAGTCGCGACGCGCCGAGCCAGGTTCCCCCACTGTGCCACGGTCGGCACCACCACCAATAAAAACAACAGCCAAAATAACAACAGCTCTTCCCTCACCGCCGGAAGTAAGCCCACCCCCCACCCCCACGTCTTCCATTGCTTTCTTCCGCCCCAGGAAAAGTCGGCCTCAACTGGCCGTCCCTAACCTCCATTATAAACACCTGGCATCTGGCAGGCTGAGTACTCCGAAATGGGAAACCTAAGGTCATCCTAAGTTCAGCCCTCCTGTAAACAAACGCATGCAAGGTGGCTGGTCGCCGGTGGAAGTGGGTATCCCCCCACTTTTGTTTATTTGTTTAATCTGACAAGAATTAGGGCCCTCTCTTAACAACTAATCAGGCATTCTAAGTTTTTGCTATTACATTCCTTACGAGAAGTGTATTAAAAGGTACATTTAATACGGATACAACGTTTCAAAATTACTAATGAGGAGAAAATGGCAAGTGACACATCCCGATTTCCCAGAAACTTCGCTCAGTGGAAGAGGAGACAAAATTAGCGAAAATGTGTCTCGGCTTACCCATAAGTATACAACAGTTTCTAAGAAAACGACAATCAAAGTTTTCGGCGGAATTTAGATGCATCTCAGAACGCGAAAAGCACAGCTCGAATGGTGGAATAGTGGCTAGCGTCGTGATCTCTCACTTTTACTTCTCGTGTTCGAAATTCAGTTATTGCTTTTTATTTTATTATTTCTTTTTTCTTTTATCTACCCATGTCCGTACAAGATTACTGCACCAATGTTTCTTATCTACTCAAGGGTTACAAGGGCGTTATACTAATTTTAAAATTTAAATGAGGTTTCACAATAAGGATCTTACATTTATTATATAATATAAGTGTGTGTGTGGAATTTTATTCTTATGTACACTCACCTGGAAGGTTTGATGCATTCCCTTCTATTATACCAGCCAAAGAAACATTCGAAACATAGAAATTGCGAACACCACGAGCATTATCCCGAAGGTATATTTGTCACAGTGACATTTCTTCCTATGAATTTCATACGGCAAACAAACGTTGTCAACATTTCTGAGGATTTTAAAACTGTGCATAACGGATCACTTTCCCGAAAACTGGCGCTTGAAACTGATTATGAATCAAGATACACTACAGGAATTTCACGGAAAACCATTTCAAATCATTTTCTCATTCCGTTTGGTTTTTAAGTCATTCGCCAGATTAACAATTAGTAGGTGAATAAGGACTACGTTCGTTCAGTACACATTGGAAAACATTAGTGTTGTAATCTTCTACGGACATAGGTAGGTGAATGAAAAACAAAAATAAAAATAATGGTCGGGTTTCGAATATGGGTCGCAAAAGGGTGAAGCCACGACGCTTGCCACTGCGCCACCGCTTCGTTTGAGTTATTTACTCACTAAAAAGCACATAAAGTATTTCTCAGGAGCGATCGAATTTCTAAGGATAAACCGAGACACGTGATCACTTACGAGGTGTGATTGGAAAGTTTTAAGAATGGGGTTGTAATTGCACAATGGTGGTACTTACATGCTTCTGTGATGCATCTCCTTCAAAATAGCCCCCTTATGATTAAACATACCGACTCCAACGGTGTTTCCACGTTTGGAAACATTCCTGGAAATTAAGGACGCTCTCCGTATTTGCCTGGATGTCTTCAGTCGAGACAAATCGCTTCCCTTGCAGTGAAAGTTTCAGTTTAGGAAACAGATAGAAGTCCGCAGGGGCCAAATCAGGGGAATATGCCGATTGTGGAAGTACAGCAATTTTGAATTTGTTCAAAAATTCAACGATGGAGAGCGCACGATGAGCCAGAGCATTGCCATGGTGTACTACCCAACTCCTGCCCCTCCACAATGCAGGCCTTCTCTTCTGCACCTTTTCACTCAAACGCTCAAGGACACATTTGTAGTATTCCTAGTTAATTTTCTGTCCTCCAGGGATAAATTCATTATGCACAATACCGGTAAAATCATCAACATTGTCTTCACCTTCGACTGGCCGTGCTTTTTTCGGTCGTGGTGAACTTGGAGTCTTCCACAGCGAAGACTGCACTTTGGTTTCAGGATCATATCCATATACCCACGATTCGTCACCTTAATTACCCTATTTAACAACTCTGGGTCATTTTTAGTCCGACTAATCAGTTCTTGGCACACTTCAAGTCGGTATTGTCTCTGGTCACTTGACAACACTTTTGAAATGAATTTTGCGGACACTCGACACATGTTCAGGTCTTCAGTCAAAACTAACTGAGCTGCATATAAACTTAAATTAAGTTCATCAGCAATCTCCCTAATTGTAAGCCTACGATCAGAGCACACTAAGTCGCGAATTTTCACAACAGTTGCATTAATTTTTGAGGTGGAAGAACGGCCGGACCGTGGTTCATCTTCAAATGATTCGCGGCCATTTTTAAATCTTTTGAACCAGACAAAAAAATTTGACTGGTTGACTGGCTCATGCAATTATCTCCAAAAGCTGTTTTTAATAGTTCGTAAGTCTCAGAAGCTGATTTACCCGGTTTTAAAACAAAATTTTACACAAAATCGCTGCTCCGTTTTTACGTCCATTTTCACTGAGACAGAATCCGGCAACAAGCTCTATATGACCCACACTCAACCGGCTGCCACAATGAACTGAATAAAGGAAACGCAGTTTCCTGTGAGAGGGCGCTGAGGGACAAGTCAATGACTCACTCCCCACCCTCCGCGTACCTGCCGGCCAAACCAGTAAGTAGCGGCGGATTCATTCTTAAAACTTTCCAATTACAACTCATATTTTGGCTCCTCGGCCAAGTTTCTGGGAATTCGGTTTATGGCACTTTCCGGGTTTCCTAGTAAGTAAAGCAGTCATCAGTCAGAAGATGGCTTTAAAAACAACAGTGCTTTACTAGGCATGTGATGTGGTGTGCCATTGTGTTCTCTGACCTTATAAGTGACTTATCCAGCCAGTTATTCGTGAAACTACAGTTTAACGAGAATTTCAAACTACAATGCAAATTGACATTTTTCACGTCAAAAAACGTTGTAGGAGGTGAAAGAAGTGATAAGTGGCAGATAAAAATCCTATGACTGATTGGGCATCGGACCTGAAGCCTTTCGATTTGTAGTCTACCGCTTTGCTGCAGAGACACCGACCCACAATCAGCAAATTATTATACTAAAAAAAGCGAAAGCGAAAGAGAACACGCAGTTTACATTCGTTTATGTAAGAACAACAATGACAAATTATAGGAAGGTATATATAAACTACAATCGATAGAAGCAGTGGAAATGATAGAAGTGGTGGAAGAGCGAGTGAATGACGAACGTGATAAAACACAATCAATGAAGATAGGTGAGATGAAAATTACGTGTCTCATTGAGAAATTAAAAGGGAAAGAAGTGTAACTGGGAAAGGGTATTTACCTTACTGTTCGAGAAATGGAAAATTGGGTGGGTACATTAATTTTAGGGAAGTCTTCTGAGGATTACCAGATGAAATGCTCCAGCTTCAAATGGTTCAAAATGGCTCTGAGCACTGAGGGGCTTAACATCTGAGGTCATCAGTCCCCCAGAACTTAGAACTACTTACACCTAACTACCGTAAGGACATCAAACACATCCATGCCCGAGGCAGGATTCGAACCTGCGACCGTAGCGGTAGCGCGGTTCCAGACTGAACCGCCTAGGACTGCTCGGCCACACCGGCCAGCGCTCCAGCTTCAGCAAAATCAGTATGTACCACAGGCAGACGGCAGCAACATGTACATCTACAGAGGTGTTGGTGCATATTTTTATTTTATGGATGGGCACAGCTAGGAAGTGAGACCTTCTTATGGAGGTATAATAAGGGTAGTCTTACGCTGTACGTTGCTTTGAAGACTGCACCACCTTGTTAGATCCCCCAAAACATTAGCACCGTTTCTGTCGTGTGCACGAAACAGTTGCTTTCAACAGTAAATGTTTCAGTGTTTTCGTGAATAACACACCGGAAGGAGTGTATTTTCAGACGTTTTCACTGATCTTACGTGCATATCTGATTCGATAATACGACGCATTTCACTTCGTTTCTGTTCTACGTTCTGAGTAACCAAGAATAGAAGCATGTGACGCTTCACTGAGCACTTAAGAACGAAATGTGAGTCCTTCACACTTTAGAGAATAATCAGAAAGTGATTCTTCAGTTTCTTCCGACGTATTTCTTGCTCAAACAGTCAAATGGTTCAAATGGCTCTGAGCACTATGCGACGTAACTTCTGAGGTCATCAGTCGCCTAGAACTTAGAACTAATTAAACCTAACTAACTTAAGGACATCACACACATCCATGCCCCAGGCAGGACTCGAACCTGCGACCGTAGCGGTCGCTCGGCTCCAGACTGTGGCGCCTAGAACCTCACGGCCACTCCGGCCGGCGCTCAAACAGTCCACGGGTGTACTGTTCGAGCAATAATCGGGATAATTAATACTCTCGTAAACGACGCAATATGGTACATTTTTGATCAAAACACTTCCACCAGAAGCGAATGTTTAGGGTGTCTAGCGTGGCAAATGTCGGCATCAAGTTTGTGAAGTAAGGACAACTCCTTTTATATTATACTTCCGTGGAAATCGTGATTTTCTTGTTGTATTATTTTGATGAGATGGCAGCTACTTATACTACATCTACTTATACTACATCTACATATATACTCCGCAAGCCACAGTATGGTGCGTGGCAGAGGGTACCCAATACTAGTCGTTTCCCTTCCTTTTCCATTCGCAAATATAGCGAGGGAATAACTACTGTCAATAAGTCTCCATATGAGCCCTGATTTCTCTTATCTTCCTGATCCTTACTCGTAATGTACGTTGACGGCAGTAGAATCGTTCTGCAGTCAGTTTCAAAAACCGGTTCTCTGAAATTACTCAATAGTGTTCCTCGAAAGAGGCATAGCGTTCTCTCAGAACCTTCTTCATAATACTTACATGTTGTTCGAACATATAGGTAACAAATACAGCAGCTCGCCACTGAATTGCTTCAATGTCATACTGTAATACGACTTCGTGCACATCCCAAACACTCGAAGGGTCCACAAGAACAGGCCACGCAGTGATCTTTACAGATGAACCACACTTTCCCAAAATTCTCCCAATGAACCGAAGTCGACCATTCGCTTCCCCATTATAATACTTACATGCTCGTTCCATTTCATATCGCTTTGCTACGTTAACCTGAAATATTTAAACGATATGATTACGTCGAGCAGCACACTGCTAACGCTATATTCGAACGTTAGGGGTCTGTTTCTCCTATTCACCTGCATTAATTTAGATTTTTCTACATTTAGAACCATTCATCATACCAACTAGGAATTCTGTCCAGACAATCTTGTATCCTCCTATAATCACTCAACAAGAACGGCTTCCAGTAAAAAAATCTCTGATGCGACGTACTGGCGTGGATGTTCATTGAAGAAACGACGAACCAGACAGTATCGTATGTTAGTGACGTAAATTGTCTGGCCGCAGACAACCTAACTGGGCGTATGACGCACTGACATAATCAAAAATATGGATGTTGCAGACGTAACGCAAACAGGCACTCATAATTATGTTTATTTTTTAACCTCTGATCGGTCGCGAAATTAAAACCACACTGATAATCCGTCGAAGCTTTGCGCAGACACGTTGCTCAGGGTCCTTAATACACCCGCCGATCGTGTAGTGTTGCGTTTTTCAGTTCAGAGCGAGCAGTGACAACGTGAAACTGCTTAGAGCAAAAGTGTCTCCCGCCAAGTGTGGGGTGCTTGCTGACAAGGGGACCATGCCAACTCCCCCTCGCCGATTTGATTCGTGCTGACAGGGAGTGTAGAGCACGACAGGGACTTCAACACATGTACACAAGAAGAGGCAAACTCTCAGTAGTTTCCGAGAAAATCGAATTTGAAAATTTTAAGCGTGCTTATATATCTGTACTTCGTATCATCGCAAGTGCTCCCATACGCCGCAGCCAAGTGAGTAAACTCTTAGCTTCAAAAGCGTGAGGTTAGTGGGTCGAATCTCGTTTCCGGGTCTTTTTTATTTTTTCATTCCCAAGCAATTCTGACAACAGATATGCATGCTACCCACGAAACTGTGTGATGACCGACAGCCGATTGTGAAACCAAATCAAGTTTGTTTTGCCATAGGCACAGTGAAAATATAATGCACGTGCATAAATGCGGCTTCCATTATAAGTCCTGTATGTCCCAGTAATTATAGTTTTCCATGTTTCTATTATCGGTGTCATCCAGATTCGTGGACTGCTTCGAAGTTACGCATAATACTTGCCACAGATGTAGATGCAATAATATAAATAAAATGACTATAATGATTTGATTGGTTGATTGATTTGGGGAGGGAGCCAAACAGCGAGGTCATCGGTTTCTGGCGGATTAGGGAAGGATGAGGAAGGAAGTCGGCCGTGCCCTTTCAAAGAAACCATCTCGGCGTTTGCCCGAAGCGATTTAGCGAAATCACGGAAAACCTAAATCAGGATGGCCGAACGCGAGTTTGAATCGTCGTTCTCTCGAATGTGAGTCCTCTGTGCAAACAACTGCATCACCTCACTTGGTTAATGATTTGATGGAAAGTTCCTATGTATCCCTTTTTTACTTCCAGTGACCTTAAAGAAGTTTTTTCTCCTTTTTACAGGACAAACACTATCGAAATAACAAATGAATCACTAAATACTGACAGTTTGCACAGCCGCAATAAATTTGTTGTTAGAATTGAAGAAAAGGAAGTATCGGCAGAGAGATTCGATCGAAGGACCTCGCGCTTTGCAAACTGGGAGCTTGCTCGCTTGGCTGCCGATTCATTGAATACGAGCAACAATACAAAATATGTAAGCACAGACAAAATTTTCAAACTCGACTTGTGAGGGCTTCCGCCTGATTTCATACAGCCCACATTACGTTAACTGTCATGCATTTCTGTCTTCTGCCGCACACTGCAGATGCAACAGCAACGCTTCTGCTCCGTTTTTGGTGGAAACTTTTTCATCAGCCGTCATACAGCCCAGACTTGTCTCCCTCTGATCATCTCTTAGCTCACGTGGACCGCTGGCTATGAGGATAGCATTTTGGTATAGTCAACGGGCTGCAGACCAACGTATGGAAGTGACGGCAATCACAGGCGGCTGCCTTCTGTGACGAGGAGTATTGGAAAGTTGGTGTCACGTCACAACAAATGTATAAGCCGGAGTGGCGACTATGCAGAGAAGCAGCTGGAAGGTGTAGTTAAATGTTGCTAATAAAACTTTTTTATTTTCACTGTGGTTTCTGTTTACGTGACTGTGGTTTCCATTTGGCTGAAAAAAATAGGCCTCTTAGATCTAATCACCTAGAGTTCTTCTAGCTACTCGTGCTAAATTGGCTTACGTCGTAATACTTGAGATTCGGTAGAGCGAGAGACTGCACAAGTTAACGTTTGACACGCCGTGGAAGTATGCTCCGAATCCTTTTGAGACGGTAGAGGCAAGCGGGAGTTTTCGTGTATTAGCGATAGTATTTCGTGCCCAGTTGAGGGGCTCATCCAAAGTTACACCCAAATTCTTCGCTGTTCTCTGGTATGATATTGCAATACCACTGGAAACAGGCTCTACTCCTGTGTTAGGGTTGGGTTGCTTGGGGGGGAGGAGACCAGACAGCGAGGTCATCGGTCTCATCGGATTACGGAAGGACGGGGAAGGAAGTCGGCCGTGCCCTTTCAAAGGAACCATCCCGGCATTTGCCTGGAGTGATTTAGGGAAATCACGGAAAACCTAAATCAGGATGGCCGGTCGCGGGATTGAACCGTCGCCCTCCAGAATGCGAGTCCAGTGTGTTATCCATTGCGCCACCTCGCTCGGTGCTCCTGTATTAGGTGATCTGTTGTTATTCCACCACGAGTGTTAAACTGAGGCACGCTGAAGTGTCAGGGTTCATCACCATTTTTGCTAGTCACCGTGCTTAATCTTTGAGTACTTATTTCATATCTTACTGGACAGCCATATTAAAAAGAAGTAAGACGCTGTTGTTGTCGTCTTCATTCTGAAGACTATTTTGATGCAGCTCTCTAAACTTGTTTATCCTGTGGAAGTACTGTATATTCATCTCTGCGTAACTGTTGTATCCTCCTCGTACGTCCACTTGAGCCAGCATACAGTATACATTCCTTGGTTTCCTTCTGCAGTTTTTCTCCCACCACACTTCCCTTCATTACCAAATTTCTGCTTCTTGATGCCTCAGGCCTGTCATATCAAGCGATCTTTTCTTTTACTCTAGTTGTACCTTACATTTTCTTTTTCTCCAATTCGATCCAACGACTCCTCTTTAGTTATATAATGAATGCGTTGTAACAGTCACTTAACAGCGTTCAAAATAATTGTCGGCGCGGAGCTTGTGCTACAAATTATATGAAATTTTAGGCCTCATTCTCCTTCTTACTTAGGCCAGTAATTTGTTTTAGCCATGATGGGATCATCGAAGTTTCGAGATGTTGGATTGTGTCGAAGAAAAACTATGTTCTCAACTATATCATATGAAATAAAGTGTGACTGAAAACTGTTTGTCCCAATGGTTACAAAGCGAAACCACCTCATTAAATAACAGTAATAACACTCAAGGCTCAGTAACCGTTCAAATTATTATAAAATTACAATTAAAAAGTCAAAAATGAAGAGGTGTTTCCAAACGCTCTGGTTTCCCTCCCCAGAAAGTTATTTGTACCTCCTTAAATCAATTGGTAGTTTCCTTTTCGCCAATTTCTGCTTGTGTTCTTCGCTTACTATGATAGCCACTGTTAATTTCTTGAAAAATTTTAACATTGTATTTCAAAGTGAAACCACCTCCTTCAAACAGTTGCCAATATCTTCTTGTATTCGTTGCTTACTATGGTAATGTAGTTTACTTTTGTGAAAAATTTTAAAATATATTTGTTTCAATATGGTTTGCACTCAAAGGATTAAGTACGTCTTACGTTCACAGACAACGGCTTACGACAAATCGCCTCGACGCTTTCGCATTTGCTGGGAGCTGCCAGTATGTTGTCTCGCTCTCCCTGCTCCTCTCTAGTGAGATCACATGCTTATTTACGTAGCAGTTTAAATACGAGATCCGTTTTCAATGAATTTATGGAATCACAAATTATTAGCAACAGCTTCGGCGGCACTATTTTATCTGTCACTGTAAAGGAACTAGAGGAATGAGTTTGTTGATATCGCCAGCCGCATTCCTTTGCCTAACTGTGAGCTAGTCTGTCAGCTTCATTGTGGCTGATTTGTAGCTTTGTTATTGTACGAACTTCCCTGTTGATTTGTGTAAGTCACATTCAAAAGCCATCTGTCCGTTCAGCTTGACTTTCCCGAATAATGCAACAGTAACTCTTTCTACCATTGTAACTTGTTGTTTGTCGTAAATAAGCTTGTGGTAAGGCGTCGGTAGACAGTGGTTAACAGGGTATATTTCGAGTGAGGAGTAGCTTCATGAAGCAAACTTCTATTTTTTTCAACTTCACTTTTCTTTTACTCAGTGTAGAGACATTTTGTCCTATCACAGGCGGACAAATATGCATTACTTGACGTCTTCACTGAAAACTTATTCATACTGATTCATGGCCACAGTTGAGGTGTTTTGAAAAAGAAAGAGAGTTAACGCGCCGTCGACGTCATCGATGTCCTTAGAGGCGGAGCACAAGCTCGGAATTTTTTCAAGGATGGGGAAGGAAATCGGCCGTGCTCTTTGAGTGGAACCATCCCGGCATTTGCCTGGGAAGATTTGGGGAAATCACAGAATAACTAAATCTGGATGGCGGGACGCGGATTTGAAGCGTTGTTCCCTCGAATGTGAGTGTAGTGTACTAACAACTACGCCACCTCACTCATTCGGTATTTTGCAACACAAAAATGTATAAACTATTGATCGAGGAAATTATCTAGTTTGTATAGGAATTTGATTGTCACGTGAATGATAAAAGATCTCTTACTTGATGTTAATTCCGTATTCGTCTTTATCTTCAGGCTTCCGATGCAACACGAGTTATGTGGCTGTACAGCAAAGCCTAGTTCTCCCCATCGTGGTTAGATGGCAAAATCTACGTTCCTTACGATCTCTCTGATAGGTCCATAAACAACATCCGTGCCGTGTATGCCCGCATCTCGTGGTCGTGCGGTAGCGTTCTCGCTTCCCACGCCCGGGTTCGATTCCCGGTGGGGTCAGGGATTTTCTCTGCCTCGTGATGGCTGGGTGTTGTGTGATGTCCTTAGGTTAGTTAGGTTTAAGTAGTTCTAAGTTCTAGGGGACTGATGACCACAGATGTCAAGTCCCATAGTGCTCCGAGCCATTTGAGCCATTTTGTGGTGTATGTACAAAGTTTGCTTGAAATCGCTCCTGGCATTCCATAGTTATGCTTTCATGTCTCCTATCTTCCACCTTCACCTTCACCGCCCATTCCCAGACAGGTGTGCGTGGGATGTCTTAACCTCACAGAAGTTATTTCCTGGTATGAAGTCGTATGTGTGTAAGGTTGGTGAATTTATTCCATACCTTCAGGAATATGACAAAAGCCCCTCTCTCCTCCTCCTTCCCCCCCCCCCCTCCTCCCCGCATCCTCCATCTAGAAACAAACAAATATTTACTGCCCGTCATAAAAATTGTGGCATCGAGATGGAGGCATGCGATAAACGCCAAACTGGCATTAGCGTACTACGAATGGTTATCGTTTCAGCGCACATACACAAAGTCAAAAAAATGGTTCAAATGGCTCTGAGCACTATGGGACTCAACATCTGAGGTCATCAGTCCCCTAGAACTTAGAACTACTTAAACCTAGCTAACCTAAGGACATCACACACATCCATGCCCGAGGCAGGATTCGAACCTGCGACCGTAGCGGTCACGCGGTTCCAAACTGAAGCGCCTAGAACCGCACGGCCACACCGGCCGGCAAAAATTAAGTCATAGTAGCCCCGTCTACATTCTGTATGTAAGGAAAGATCGCGGTAGTATTTTTGGAGCTGGTCCCCCGTCGTTAGGCAAAGGTCTCCGGCCGTGCTCCAGACTGCAGTCGTAAGGTACCTTTCGTTGCTCAAGCGATTTACGATAAATTACTGCTAGAAGCGGAGTAAGTTCTTTCGCATAAGCTTTATAGAATCTCATCTGGTCCTGAAGCCTTTCCACTACTAAGCGATTGTAGCTGCTTTTCAATTCCACGATCGGTTATCTCGATATCTGCCATTTCGAAGTTTGCACGGCGATTGAAAGGAGGGACAGTGTTACGATCTTCCGTGGTGAAACAACTTCGGAAGACCGGGTTCAGTATTTCGGCCTTCTCTTTTCTATCTTTCGTTTCGGTGCCGGTGTGGTCGCTGAGAGAATGAATAGGTGATTTTGACCAACTTACTGATTTTACATACGACAAAAATCTCTTAGCGTTTTTACTCAGGTCGGTTGACAGCGCCTTACTTTCAAAATCATTGAATGCTTCTCTCATTGCTCTCCTCACACTCATTTTCGCTTCGTTCTGCCTTTGTTTGTAAGCTAGGTTTTTACTTCTCTTGAATCTGAGATGATGTGCTCTTTGTTTACGTAGTGCTTTTCTAACACGGCTATTAAACCGTTGTGGATTTCCCATCCATTAAAACCTTACTCGGAACATACTTGTTTAAGGCACGTTGCCGCGCGGGATTAGCCGAGCGGTCTTAGACGCTGCAGTCGTGGACTGTGCGGCTGGTCCCGGCGGAGGTTCGAGTCCTCCTTCGGGCATGGGTGTGTGTGTTTGTCCTCAGGATAATTTAGGTTAAGCAGTGGGTAAGCTTAGGGACTGATGACCTTAGCAATTAAGTCCCATAGTATATCACACACACACACATTTCTTATGGCACCTTGAACGACGCCTTTGAATTTTTCCCATTTGTTCTCCACTTCTTCGTCCCAATCACCGAATATTTGATGCTGACTGCTGAGGTATTCTAAAATCTGTATCCTGTCACTCTTGCTGAGCAAATATATCTTCCTAAATGTGTTAAAAATTCTTTGTAGAATCCGTCGTCATAGATGCTGTCAAGGCCTTATGATCACTGATGCCTTCTTCCACGTTATCTGATCCGATATGTTCAGGTCTCTTTGCTGCCAGGAGGTCTAAGACGCTACCCTCAAGAGTTGATTCCCTCTCTACTCAAGGCAATTTTCGGAGAAGACATTCAGAGCAATGACACACGAATCCCTGTCTCTGGCACCAGTTTTGATGGCATAACACAATTATTGAAATGCCCCTCGTATATCTGCCATCGGAGCACAATTCGACTTGATGCACATCCGGGTTAGAGCTGTTCTTGCCGATAGAGGTGACAGCCCTCTGTACTGAATTTCACGCCTTGTGCCCCCTTCCCCCACCTCCCCCCCCCCCCCCCAAGTGACCTAAATATTAATTCACGTATGCTTCCTATAGTTCAATTCTTTTATCTTGGCTGTTCGCGCATGCCCGCCCAGACGCTGGAGATTGCTGCGTTGCCAGTTGCACGCGCCAGGGAAACTTACGTTTAGGGGGGAGCGCGCAGTTTATGAAGTAAAGCTTCATTAACTCTTTCGTTGCTACAGAGACGTGCTCCCCGCAATCTGCGCTGTGCGCGATTTTGTCATCACTGCACTGCTCGCTTGTGCAGATACATGGTGTTCCGACTGCTTTGACACACTTATCATTCGATTTCACAAAAACTATTTGGTTCAACAATCTGATTTTTACACATCTTCTTGACTGATACCTTCCCCCCCCCCCCCCCCCCCCATAAATGACTTAATTTAGTTTCGATGTTCAACGCAATTATTGCGCAGCATTAAAAGTAGTAAACCATTGCACAAAATTTTGAAGAGTTTGCAGAGGTAAAGTCCATAGCATATACTTTCCGTATGGTCGATTTTAGTTGCCACTAGAAATTTCAAAAAATTATACTGAAACGAATAAAATTCATGAACTAAGACACTTCGATATTGTTTTTCAATAAAGAAAATATTAAGCACCAAACAAGGTTCGAACTCAGAACCTTACGCTCAGCAGTCAAACACTTTAACGCAGCTCATCATCCAATGTCCTTCCTGGAGGATTTTAATGTATGACGCAAAATAACGACAAACATTGTTGGTATGACTATGAATTACTCACGTTTCGTCGAAATACAATAGGAAATAAACAATTACCGCTGTTCTTTATTGCGAAAGATCGGTTAGTGAGAATGATACAAACACCTTTCCTTGCTATCGCCTGAATTAGGAGGCTTATCGCTTGTTTAGTTTAATTAATTAATAGAATATGAAGCAATCGGTATGAAGAATGCTTTTTCAAAACTTTCTATAAAAGAAATTCTGCTATCAAGACATTGCTTTTTTTCAATTACTTTATTTATGACTGAACGTTTTTAAAACTGAAGACATTCGTCTGTGCTCTGCACTGCAGTCGAGCTCTGGCAACGTCGTTCTCTGTTCATTGGCAAACTGTGTTTTGTGACGTCAGATGCGCAGAACGAACCTAAACTCGGCCGCCGTCGTAAATGGCGCGCACTTTAGTATACTAAATGCACACGACACTTGCTATCCTCTCTGGTGTTGCAGTTTTAATGGTCAGCAGTGCGTATACAGGGTGTTACACAAAAGTATGGCCAAACTTTCAGGAAACATTCCTCACATACAAAGAAAGAAAATATGTTATGTGGACATGTGTCCGGAAACGCTTACTTTCCATGTTAGAGCTCATTTTATTACTTCTCTTCAAATCACATTAATCATGGAATGGAAACACACAGCAACAGAACGTACCGGCGTGACTTCAAACACTGTTACAGGAAATGTTCAAAATGTCCTCCGTTAGCGAGGATACATGCATCCACCCTCCGTCGCAAGGAATCCCTGATGCGCTGATGCAGCCCTGGAGCATTGCGTATTGTATCGCAGCCGTCCACAATACGAGCACGAAGAGTCTCTACATTTGGTACCGGGGTTGCGTAGACAAGAGCTTTCAAATGCCCCCATAAATGAAAGTCAAGAGGGTTGAGGTCAGGAGAGCGTGGAGACCATGGAATTGGTCCGCCTCTACCAATCCATCGGTCACCGAATCTGTTGTTGAGAAGAGTACGAACACTTTGACTGAAATGTGCAGGAGCTCCATCGCGCATGAACCACATGTTGTGTCGTACTTGTAAAGGCACATGTTCTAGCAGCACAGGTAGAGTATCCCGTATGAAATCATGATAACATGCTCCATTGGGCGTAGGTGGAAGAACATGGGGCCCAATCAAGACATCACCAACAATGCCTGCCCAAACGTTCACAGAAAATCTGTGTTGATGACGTGATTGCACAATTGCGTGCGGATTCTCGTCAGCCCACACATGTTGATTGTGGAAATTTACAATTTGATCACGTTGGAATGAAGCCTCATCCGTAAAGAGAACATTTGCACTGAAATGAGGATTGACACATTGTTGGATGAACCATTCGCAGAAGTGTACCCCTGGAGGCCAATCAGCCGCTGATAGTGCCTGCACACGCTGTACATGGCACGGAAACAACTGGTTCTCCCGTAGCACTCTCCATACAGTGACGTGGTCAACGTTACCTTGTACAACAGCAACTTCTCTGACGCTGACATTAGGGTTATCGTCAACTGCACGAAGAATTGCCTCGTCCATTGCAGGTGTCCTCGTCGTTCTAGGTCTTCCCCAGTCGCGAGTCATAAGCTGGAATGTTCCGTGCTCCCTAAGACGCCAATCAATTGCTTCGAACGTTTTCCTATCGGGACACCTTCGTTCTGGAAATCTGTCTCGATACAAACGTACCGCGCTACGGCTATTGCCCCGTGCTAATCCATACATCAAATGGGCATCTGACAAATCCGCATTTGTAAACATTGCACTGACTGTAAATCCACGTTCGTGATGAGCACTAACCTGTTGATGCTACGTACTGATGTGCTTGATGCTAGTACTGTAGAGCAATCAGTCGCATGTGAACATAACCACCGAAGTCAACATTACCTTCCTTCAATTGGGCCAACTGGCGGTGAAACGAGGAAGTACAGTACATACTGACGAAACTAAAATGAGCTCTAACATGGAAATTAAGCGCTTCCGGACACATGTCCACATAACATCTTTTCTTCATTTGTGTGTGAGGAGAGTTTCCTGAAAGTTTGGCCGTACCTTTTTGTACACTCTATATAGAGTTGCGCGGTACCGTAATCGAATGCCCGGTGCGATACGCCTACGTTATCAGACAGATGATGCACAGTACCGCCTCTCGCGCCCCCTATATTCTTCCCGACAGCGCCGCCGGTGCCGGGCTGCGCTCCTCGGCTCATTAATACAAATGGCGGCCGTGTCGGGTGGCGGCGGAGGCCCCACGGCTCAGCTAAAGTAGCTCCTCGTCGGAATTACCGCCATCACGGAGCGCAGAGTCGCCAGGTCATTATGCCAGTACCGCGAACCCGGCTATCCCACCGGGCATCGTGCCCGAATACGCGCCGCGAGTAGTTCGCAATATTCCGAGAAAATTTGCGCCGAGTATGTACTGCAGTTTATTAATACCGAAGTAAGAAGCACGCCTATTTAGGTGTCGTACAGTAGTACCGCGATCGAAAGTTCTGGCACGATTACACCACAACGTTTTCGTCAAGTTAGGGCATGGGCACCTGTCATCATGCATAGTTACCACTGACAGAGTGTTTTGTACTAAAATATATTATTTTTACTTAGAACCACCATATTGACGAATGAAATACGCCATATCCTCTGACATTTGATTTTAATATAACGTATACACGTGTGGAGCGCACAGGCCCATACCTCTTGAGTAAGTGAAAGCGGGCTAGTATATATATATAATCAGAAATATTACGAAACTAAATAACAATACGAAACGGTTTGCTTTAATAAAATATCATTAGCAAACTGAAAATAACGGCAAAATTCACTGTTGAATGACCAACTACTATAAGATGGCGTAACCTGTCTATCAATTCGAATACACATATACAAATGTATACAATATACACTATTGGCCATTAAAATTGCTACACGACGAAGATGACGTGCTACGGACGCGAAATTTAACCGACAGGAAGAAGATGCTGTGATATGCAAATGATTAGCTTTTCAGAGGATTCACACAAGGTTGGCGCCGGTGGCGACACCTACAACGTGCTGACATGAGGAAAGTTTCCAATCGATTTCTCATACACAAGCAGCAGTTGACCGGCGTTGTCTGGTGAAACGTTATGGGTGATGCCTCGTGTAAGGAGGAGAAATGCGTACCATCACGTTTCCGACTTTGATAATGATCGGATTGTAGCCTATCGCGATTGCGGTTTATCGTATCGCGACATTGCTGATCGCCTTGGTCGAGATCCAATGACTGGTAGCAGAATATGGAATCGGTGCGTTCAGGAGGGTAATACGGAACGCCGTGCTGCATCCCAACGGCCTCGTATCACTAGCAGTGGAGATGACAGGCATCTTATCCTCATGGCTGTAACGGATCGTGCAGCCACGTCTCGATCCTTGAGTCAACAGATGGGGACGTTTGCAAGACAACAACCACCTGCACGAACAGTTGAACAACGTTTGCAGCAGCATGGACTATCAGCTCGGAGACCATGGCTGCGGTTACCCTTGACGCTGCATCACAGACAGGAGCACCTGCAATGGTGTACTCAACGACGAACCTGAGTGCACGAATGGCAAAACGTCATTTTTTCGGATGAATCCAGGTTCTGTTTACAGCATCATCATGGTCGCATCAGTGTTTGGCGACAACGCGGTGAACACACATTGGAACCGTGTATTCGTGATATCCATAATGGAGTATCACTTGGCGTGATGGTATGGGATGCCATTGGCTACACGTCTCGGTCACCTCTTGTTCTCGTTGACGGCACTTTGAACAGTGGACGTTACAGTTCAGATGTGTTACGACCCTTTGCGGTGGCGTTCTCGCTTCCCACGCCCGGGTTCCCGGATTCGATTGCCGGCGGGGTCAGGGATTTTCTCTGCCTCGTGATGACTGGGTGTTCTGTGATGTCCTTAGGTTAGTTAGGTTTAAGTAGTTCTAAGTTCTAGGGGACTGATGACCATAGATGTTAAGTCCCATAGTGCTCAGAGCCATTTGAACCATTCTTACGACCCGTGGCTCTACCCTTCATTGGATCCCTGCGAAACCCTACATTTCAGCAGGATAATGCACGACCGCATGTTGCAGGTCCTGTACGGGCCTTTCTCGATACAGAAAATGTTCGACTGCTGCCCTGGCCAGCATATTTTCCAGATCTCTCACGAATTGAAAACGTCTGGTCAATGGTGGCCGAGCAACTGGCTAGTCACAATGCGTCAGTCACTACTCTTGACGAACTGTGTTACCGTGTTGAAGCTGGATGGGCAGCTGTACCTCTGCACGCCATCCAAGCTCTGTTTGACTCAATGCCCAGGCGTATCAACGGCGTTATTACGCCCAGAGGTGGTTGTTCTGAGTATTGATTTATCAGGATTTGTGCACCCAAATTGGGTGAAAATGTTATCACATGTCAGTTCTAGTATAATATATTCGTCCAATGAATACACGTTTATCATCTGCGGTGGTGGTGGTGGTGGTGGTGGTGGTGGTGGTGGTTAGTGTTTAGCGTCCCGTCGACAACGTGGTCATTAGAGACGGAGCGGAGCGCATGCTCGGGTTAGGGAAGGATTGGGAAGGAAATCGGCCGTGCCCTTTCAAAGGAACCATCCCAGCATTTGCCTGAAACGATTTAGGGAAATCACGGAAAACCTAAATCAGGATGGCTGGAGACGGGATTGAACCGTCGTCCTCCCGAATGCGAGTCCAGTGAGCTAACGACTGCGCCACCTCGCTCGGTTTATCATCTGCATTTCTTATTGGTGTAGCAGTTTTAATGGCCAGTAGTGTAAAAGATATTTGCAAGGCAACCTACGCCATTAGTCGTATGGTGACTTGCGAATTCTGTTCATAGATGTGGTAAGTTTTAAGAGACTGTGTAATCATGCAACAACAAATGGGATTAAGACTGGGAAGCTCGTACGTAGAAGCTGTTTCTATTTTGAACGACGGGGTTGCTCGAAGTTTTGATGCGGATAGTGGTTGGGTAGTTCAGTTGGTAAGAGAACTGCGGTGAAAGTCAAGACTCCACACTTCAGTCCCGATCTAGCATACAGAAAGTTTCTGGAACCAAATATACGTATGATCTTTGTAGGATTTCAGAACCCCTTCGGGTAATGCTGGTTCACAAACAAAAGACGTGATATTGCTGACATCTACTTGAACAACTGCAGCCTCCACTATGAAACCTGCGTAGTTTTAGATGAGCATGACTACGTGTCATCTGAGATTTTCACGGTGGTGAAACTGGATTATGTTATCTCAGGTTACTACTTACGCGAGTTGAGTCAAAATGATCGAGCTGTCACCACATTTGTCCGCAGGAGTTAAAAAATCTGTCGCCGGGATAAGCAAAGCTTCCGTCTTATACAGGGTGTCCCAGGAGGAATGGTCAATATTCACAGATGTCACAGAAACGATCGTTCGAAGCAAAAAAGTCAGTAAACATGGGCTCTAAAATGCAAACCTTAACAGCTATGACACTTGTGTTTCACAGTGTTCCACTGAACAAGTGCTGATACCTCTTAAGGTATGGAGCTTAGAGCCCACATTAATTGGACATCTTTCTTGTTTTGGTCCATACTATTTCCGTCCAAAATATGAAAACCATAGGGCTTACAGTGGAAGATATTTGTTTCACAGTATCGAAGCTGACTAGGTGCTCATTGCACTTAAGGTATACAATTTAAAGCCCATATTTACTGGACTTCTTTTTTTCGAATGATGGTTGCTGCCATATCTGTGAATACTGGCCATTCCTGCTGCAACACCCTGTGTATGTGCTCCGATGCGATTCTTCAGCGTATAAACCAGTGCACACTCAACTCTGAAAAGTGACACCGTGTTCTCCTTCAACTTTTATGTTTATTCCCGCCTCCAATACATAAACATATGTAATAAACAGGACTATTTTGAAGGTAAATTTCAATCAGCTTATCATTTACGTTTTTTATTCTACGTCTACATCTACATCCATACTCCGCAAGCCACCTGACGGTGTGTGGTGGAGAGTACCTTGAGTACCTCTATTGGTTCTCCCTTCTATTCCAGTCACGTATTGTTCGTGGAAAGAAAGATTGTCGGTCTTCCTCTGTGTGGGCTCTAATCTCTCTGATTTTACCCTCATGGCCTCTTCGCGAGATATATGTAGGAGGGAGCAATATACTGCTTGACTCCTCGGTCAAGATACGTTCTCGGAACTTCAACAAAAGCCCGTACCGAGCTACTGAGCGTTTCTCTTGCAGAGTCTTCCGCTGGAGTTTATCTATCATCTCCGTGTCTCATCACAAATTTTCTTTTTCTTTCCTTTATTGCTACTACTACATAATACATATTATTTTCACTGATAGTCTTATAACGAGACATATTTTGTTGTTGTTGTGGTATGCAATAGGCACCATAAATCATTGCAAACACGATCTGTTAGCGGAGGTACCGATGCCCAAGCTCATACTATGTTTCTTCACCTACGGAAGACGTTCGATACAGTTGTCCACTATCGTCAAATGAGCAAAACGTATCACATCAGACTTGTGGTTGGAGTGGAGAGTTTGTAAGTACCAGAACGTAGCATGTTATAAAGGGTAGAAATTTCAAATGCAAATCTAGTTTCTGGTGTTTCCCAAAGGAATGATACAGGGCCATTACCGTTCACAATATACCTCAAAGACAAAAATAACGACGCACCACGAACGAGTTATGCAAATTGGTCACAAATTGATATTCATACAGGTATCGACGGAAAATGCAAAACGGTAAACTTTGGCGGCTGATAGATGAATGTGTGACGCTGCAGCGCAATTTCACACGTCGATACCAGGACATAAAGCCTTTGCGAATTTCATTCCGCGTACTCAGTTGTGCAGTAACTATGGCCCGCAGCAGGAGCGTGAAGAGTATACGCAGATGTCAGCATTCGGGAGAGGGCGTGTAGTTTGGGCTCAAAGAAACCGGTTGTAGTAATCGGCAAATCGCTCCACATTTGAATAGGAGTGATATTATTCGACGATGTTAGTAGAAATGGGTGAACCACGGCCAAACACTGAGTCAAGAAGGAAGCGGTCGACTTAGAGGAACGCAGCAATCGTCCGAGAGGCACTCAGAGCCCCGGATTCATCACTGTCATCGATCCGACGTGCAACTGGTGCTTCAGTGACCACAAGAACCATCAATAGGCGGCTCACAGAAGGGGTTCTGAGCTCACGGAGCCCCTTTTGCCGACTACCATTGATTATTGTACACCAACAAACTCGTTTGCAATGGTGTCTGCCACATTCGGCATGGGATCTCCTTGACTTGAGTAGAATTGTCTTCAGTGGTGAGTCTCGCTTTGAACTGAGCACCGATGACCCGGGAAGACGTGTGTGGAGACCCCCCGGACAGTGGTGGGACACCGATCTTATTATCGCCAGCCATCCGGTCATACAACCAGGAGTAATGGTCTGTGGAACCATTGCTCTTCATGGCAGGACTTCTTCCGTTGTCATCCGCGGCACCGTTATAGTACAGCGGTACGTCGACGATATTCCATCCCCCGTTTTGTTGCCTTTCACGGCAAGCTATCGAGGGCTTACATATCGGAAAGATAATGGCCATCTGCATACGACGAAAGTTTCTATTGCTTCTCTTCGTGTTTCCAAACCTACCTTGTCCAGCAAGGTCGCTAAATCCCACCCCCAACTGAGAACGTTTGAAGCATCATGGACAGGGTGTGGGGTGGCACGTGGAGAATTTTATATTGTATTGTTACCTTTCTCAAAACAGGCTCTCTAGCCACAATGTTGACAACCAGAATGTGATTAGCAGAAACGTGATGCCTGTCATTAAAGTTCACTGTGCCCACTCTGATGAAGAAATAAAGTTACTGATCATTGAAGTTCATTACGCTGAGGATACAAAAAATGGTTCAAATGGTTCTGAGCACTATGGGACTTAACTTCTGAGGTCATCAGTCCCCTAGAACTTAGAACTACTTAAACCTAACTAACCTAAGGACATCACACACATCCATGCCCGAGGCAGGATTCGAATCTGCGACCGTAGCGGTCGCGCGGTTCCAGACTGTAGCTGAGGATACAGGATGATCTCTCGGATTCATAGACAATGCAGTTTGCTATAACAATTTTCACTATATTCTGAAAACGATAAAGCGTAAAGTTTCATACAAATGTTCACCCAAGCAATGCTACTATCAGCTATTGTACTATAAGAGCTGTTCAGAGTCTATTGCGCGGATCCTATTATCCCTACATAACGAAACTGTTCAATATTCGTTATCGATGTAAATGTTCAAAGTGAATGCTCGCCAAAATTTGATGTTAATACTCATCAAATGGCTCAAATGGCTCTGAGCACTAAGGGGCTTAACATCAGTGGTCCTCAGTCCCCTAGAACTTAGAACTACTTAAACCTAACTAACCTAAGGACATCGCACACATCCATGCCCGAGGCAGGATTCGAACCTGCGACCGTAGCGGTCACGCGGTTCCAGACTGAAGCGCCTAGAACCGCACGGCCACACCGGCCGGCCTCATCAAATGCCACGATAGTAATGGTAGAAGGTCTGTCCTGCGGCGACATGTGAAAACACGACATACGCAAAATGAGAATAAATCACTGAAGTCGTCCCGCAATTGGCCAATGAAGCTCTCAATTTAATTGTGCTATCAGCACACAGTTAAGTATCCGTAATAAAATTCTGATGTGGTTAGGATAAATACTTTTGTGGAGATAATTATTTTGGTTGCACTGCACGCAATAGATGAGCTCTGAACTTGCCCTTTGAAGAGACGCTACAGCTATAGTTTTATAGCTACCTTTTGAAAACTTCTCATATCTTTGTTATTATAGCGTATCTCCATTTTACCTAAATCTAAACATCCTAGCTTTATCTAATCACTTACTTAATCTATCTTGCTTCCGTATTTTTAGGACACCAAAACAGAAAATCATGAATTTCAAACAAAATATTACGTTCTGAGATCCAGCATGGTGTTTCCATTAAATTACAATGAAAAAGGTTTTGAAGTTTCTAGCTCCTTGCTGTTCCACCGATGATTTTTTTTACGTAAAATGTCCAAATTTCAAAAACTGTTAAAGTTACTAAACTGAAACTCAAAACATTACTATTTTAGCATCACTCCTGACGTGCTATTAACTTTTCAGATCATTTACTTTACTTTTAAGGTATTGCACAACATTCGTGTCGTCATAGCTAGTTAGAGTGGACTAGGCTGGCACACAATGGAAAGCATATGAATCCTATATATGGCGTGAGTAGGCTGCTTCCCTACGAGGGCCCTCCAACCCGGTCGAGATTTTGACGATCTAACGTGACACTTCGACGGAATTTGACACAATATCCCTCAGGAGGACATCCAACAGCTCCATCAGTCAACGGTAAGCCGAATAATTGCTTATATAATGGCCAGAGGTGGACCAACGCGATATCGACTTGCTCATTTATGTTCGACTTGCTTATTTGTGAAGCTATTTTTTTAAGTGTGTATATGAATGAGCCAGTGGAGAGAGTCGAAGCTTCATGAGGCTGTATGCTACTGAAGCTATTGAACATACAGAAATCGGAACGCCAGAAGGTTGTTGCGAAATACAAGAAAACCTTAAGAGGATCAACACTTGGTGCAAGGATTACCAGTTCATCCACAATTATTGCAGGTAAACAAAATGGTTCAAATGGCTCTTGAACAGTATTGGACTTAACACAGGAGGTCATGAGTCCCTAGAACTTAGAACTACTTAAACCTAAGGACATCACACACACCCATCCCCGAGGCAGGATTCGAACCTGCAACCGTAGCAGTCGCGCGGTTCCGGACGGAAGCACCTAGAGCCGCTCGGCCACCTCGGCCGCCGCAGGTAAACAGGCGAAAAATCCGTTATTGTTTGATTGCTTGAGTATCACACAATCTGGGAACACAGTCACACTCATTGTGAGTGTGATGCGGAGCTATTTAAAGTGAAACAGGCACGTAAAACTAATCGTAGGAAATCGAACACACCTACAAAGGAGACAGGTTACAAAATCCTCATTCGATCAATATCTGAGTATTGCTTCTCGTACTGGGACCTTAAACAAGTTGGATTTATAGAATCAGTAGATAAGATTCAAAAAAACGGCAGCGCGTGTCCTCACGGGTTCATTTAGTACGCGTGAAAGCGTCGCAGAGGCTTACCGACGATCATTCTTCCCATGCACTATTCATGAGTGGAACAGGATTGGAGGGCTCAGTTAGTTGTACAAAAAGTACCCTCCTCCACACACCATTAGGTGTCTTGCGGGCTATGATGTAGATGTCGATGTAGGCGCTCGTCCTGTGGCAACGTTACGACAGAGGCCTTGTGTTTTACGATGTGACTTACTATTCAAATTCTGCTAGCGTACGTTCCTAGAAGAACCTTGAAACATTTTGCTTCCTCCTACATACATCTCCTGAAAAGGCTCTAAAGTTGAATTGGAGAAATTAGAGTATATACGGAGGCTTACTAACAGTAGTATACAGTGTACCCTCCGACACAGACCTTAAGGTGACTTGGGGAGTACAGAAGTAGATGTAGGTAAACGTAGGCAACATGTCTATAGGTACTAATAATCAAAGCAAAACATAAAATCTCGCAGCTGTCTGTCGTTTTTCAGCGACATTCTGTTTCTCATTGCGAGTAGCAGGAAAATTCCAGAGCATTGCAAGTTGATTTTTACAATAAAAGTGACTTAATTTGAAATATGGGACGCACGCTCGTTTGTTACCACTCATAGCAGATATTTGAATCACTGGCACACTTCCCGTCCATTTTCCGTGATCGTGCGGCAACAACACGCTGCTGAATTAAAGCACCGGCACTTATATCGGACAGTGTTCCTGCTCGTCCCACGTAACACGATCACAAAGGCCACCAGCAGCGCTTTCCGTCCATTCCGCCCGGACACCGCCAATAGGTCCGTTAACAGAGTCCCGTAATGCCATTACATCGTATGGTCACGTGGATGCGAGTGGTCATTAAATCCGGGGTGCGTCATTATCGGTTCATTACTGCGGCGTATCCGGAAATTATGCATGCTGCACCGATTAACAGCGTTTGTCGGAAAATGCGAATAAAGGGTCATGCATTACTTAATGATATGACGTCAGAATGCTGTATACACATTTCATTTAAAGTGGCTGTTCTTACCGTATATTTATTATCCCTCTTATCAAAGTTTATATTTTTTCTCGATGGTGTCTTCCCTTTGAGCAAAATCATCGAAACCCACAAATATAATTTTTTACGGTTAAATAATAACGATGATCTGCATGAAGCGTTTTGATGATGGGAGTTCTTTCATGTTGTATATAAGTGACGACCGTGGGGACTCCTTGTAATTTTACGTACAAGTTTTGGGTAAGAGTGTGGGATTGAAGAGTCTATATGTATTATAGAATGTGACCAGCAATGATTTCCACTGTTTCCACTCTTCATGTCACAGAAGAATCTTCATCGATCGTCCTCAGTTATCTATTGTAACATCCGCAAGCTCTTTTATTTCCGTGCTCCCACGGAAGTTATTTGCCGATATCTTAACACATCTCTTCTCTTTTTGTATTGAATGTTTTCATTGCACTCATATCCTCACAGAAACTACGGAGACATTTTCATTTCATATCTTGTAAGCCCACTGAATTTACGGCGTCCTTCTTTAACAAAATGATCCAAATGGCTCTGAGCACTATGGGACTTAACATCTGAGGTCATCATTCCCCTAGAACTTAGAACTACTTAAACCTAACTAACCTAAGGACATCACACACATCCATGCCCGAGGCAGGATTCGAACCTGCGGCCGCAGCGGTCGCGCGGTTCCAGACTGAAGCGCCTAGAACCGCTCGGCTAATCCTGTGCGACCTCGTTAAAACCATTTTACTGTAAATTTTAATTACACTTCTGAACCCTCTTTCTATCGTTTATTGATGTTTTTGATTTACAGGATGAACAGGAGAAGATATTATAGGACCAATATTGGAAATAATTAATAGGTGGTAGGTAAACGTTGAGTAAAATTGCAGGTAGGCACAGACATATAAGTTGGATTCATCATGTCTGGTGGAAGAAGTTGGCTAAAGGGAAGCTAGATATGACACATACTTTCATCGCTTTGGCAGATAGAAGTGACTAATATTACTTTGGGAAAATGTGGAGAATGTTTCGAAATTGGTGCAACTGGATAGACAATAAATAAATAAAATCCAAGAACAAGGTGACAATTTGAGCACCACGTGGGTGAAAATTTTGTATTGGTTAGCTGGTCGGTGAGTGGCCACACAGAGAACACCAGACGAAGCCTAACCTATCAAAATCTCAGGTTTGTGCCTTCCATCTAAAGAACAAGCAGGCTTAAAGGAAATTGCAAGAAGATTGGGAGGACGTCCATTTAGACCACTGCTCGACACCTACGTGTTTAAGAGTAACAATGGATCTTACCCTCACATAACAAAAAGCAATGCATAAACACCAGTGTCACTAGAAATAACATCCTCAGCAAACTGACTGGAACCAACTGGGCTACACAACCGGAAATGTTGAAACCTACTGCCCTGACTGTGTGATACTCTGCCGCAGAGTATGCTTGCTCTGTTTGGTACAGACAGATGACCTTGCTGTTTGGTTCCCTCCCCCAAACCAACCAACCAACCAACCAACCAACCATGTTTGGTACTGAGCCCATCACAGTACACATGTTAGCAGTTCTCTGCATGTAACACGTCGGGTCATCACTGGTTGCTTAAGACCAACACCGCGTGATTAACTTTACTTTTTCCCAGGAATCGCTCCGCCAGCTAATAAAAGTTGCGTCCTTGAAAGTGAGACCTATAGCACTTGCGTCATACGTCCACTGACTATATGGATATTATCCTCCCTTCCAACGACTGAGGTCTAGGAGAAATTTCTCGTATACAACTGAAAATACGAGACGAACCTCTTCAGACTTCGAGGTTAAGATTATGGAGGACGAGACACACTCGCTTTGCTGGTTTGATACTAACAAACGAACACCTTGCCGCCTGACGAGTAGCACACTGGTGTACCTGGAAATTGTTAAATATGGGATACCTCCTAGTATCGTGTCGGATCTCCTTTTGCCCTGCGTATTGCAGCAACTCGACGTAGCGTGGACTACACAAGTCGTTAGAAGTCTCCTGCAGAAATATTCTGCCATGCTGTCTCTATAGCCGTCCATAATCGCGGAAATATTGCCGGTGCAGGATTTTGTGAAAAAAACAACCTCTAGTCTGCGTCTCTTAAATGTTCCGTGGGATTTATGTCGGGTTATCTGGGTGGCCAGATCATTCACTCGAATTGTCCAGAATGTTCTTCAAACCAGTCGCGAACAATTGTGGCACGGTGACATGACGTCGCTGTTTGGGAACATGAAGTCCATTATGGCTGAAAATGCCTCTAAGCACTATGGGACTAAACATCTGAGGTCATCAGTCCCCTAGACTAATAACTACTTAAACCTAACTAACCTAAGGACATCACACACATCCATGCCCGAGGCAGGATTCGATCCTGCGACCGTAGCGGTCGCGCCGTTCCAGACTGAAGCGCCTAGAACCGCTCAGCCACACGGGCCGGCCTATGTAATGTTCTACCGATGTTACTACAAGATGTTTCACTGCATGACAGAATGGCGATGTACTTCCAACATGATGGATGTCCAGCAGATAGCTCGCGTGCGGTTGAAGTGGTATTGAATAGCATATTTCATGACAGGTGGATTGGTCGTCGAAGCACCATACCATGGCCCGCACGTTCACCGGATCCGACGTCCCCGGATTTCTTTCTGTGGGGAAAGTTGAAGCATATTTGCTATCGTGATCCACCGACAACGCCTGACAACATGGGGCAGCGCGTTGAAATGCATGTGCGAACATAATGGAAGGCGAACTACTCGCTGTTAGGAGGAATGTCGTTACACGTATTGCCAAATGCATTGAGGTTGACGGACATCATTTTGAGCATTTATTGCATTAATGTGGTATTTACAGGTAATAACACTGTAAGAGCATGCGTTCTCAGAAATGATAAGTTTACAATGATACATGTAACACATTGGAACAACCGAAATAAAATGTTCAAACGTACCTCCGTTCTGTATTTTAATTTAAAAAAACTACCTTTTACCAACTGTTCGTCTAAAATTGTGAGCCATATGTTTGTGACTGTTACAGCGCCATCTATCACAAAGCGAAAAAAAGTGGTCCAACTAACACATTCATAATTCTTTACGTACTACACGAATATGCAATAAAAATGGGGGTTCCTATTTTTAAAAAAACGCTGTTGCTATCCGTTTGACCTATGGCAGCGCCATCTAGCGGGCCAACCATAGCGCCATCTGGTTTCCCCCTTCAAGCTAGACGAGTTTCATTCCTTGTAGTTTTGTCGTTTGACGCCTGTTTCGTGAGATATTTGGCCCGGTCACTATCAGCAGACCATCTTATATATCCCATGAGTTTTGTCACCTCAGTGTATTTCGTACTTGTGTTGGCAGAATGAGTATGTTAAAGTGGGGTTCCCTAGACCATGTCGGGTCTGCTAATGTACCTAAATCAACCCACAGCCCACTTCATGAACAGTATTAGATGCGCTGTGAGATGCACGGTGGATGACCTGATTGCAGAAAGGCGTAAAGCGTAAAGGAGAATACTGGAGAGACAGTATTTGATTTGTTTTATATGTTTTGTCAGAGAGTACGACAAAGTGATGAAATTTGTATTTGTATCATTCTTTGTTTCTGATACGAATAAATAAATACAGACCTCGAAGCAGACGTCTAGTCATACAACGACTGTTACGCTACTACTGAACCTCGCAGTGGTGTAACAGCCCAGCTGTCGGTAATTGGCGGTCGGCTATCGGCTATCAGCTGGCAGCTTCCTGTGAGTTGACCGGGATGGGCCCCCACTGGATGGCGCCAAGTCACGCGAACCGTAATGGATGAGCGTGCAGCGCGCTACTGTAGTGTGGATGCCGCCACAGTTGGAAGCTTAGCACCGGCCGAACGTCTATACTAAGATGACAGCAGCGCAAAGAGAGGGCAGCTGACTTGTGGAGCAAGCGAATCGAAGCGTTTCAGACGAGATTTTAGAGAATGGTGGTGATAAGTGGATTTACGAAATAAGGAATTAGTAGCTTCTCCGCGGAATCTACGAGGAAACAGATATGTGGATAACACTAAGGGGAAGAAGAGACAGGTTGATAGAATAAGTGTTCAGATATCAGGGACAACGTCCATGCTACTGGAGGTAATTAATCGTACAGCATTCTGTAGTGAGGCAAATTTTGGAATATATACAACAAATGATTACGGTAGTAATGTGGCATTTGATATTTAAAGAAGAATTTGACAGACCACTGAAAGAAATTAGTCGAAGCAAGGCACGTGGAGTAGAGCGCACTGTGTGGTATACAGGACGCATAACAAATGGGAAATCCCCTCTGACTTAAAGATGAATGTAAATATCCCAATACCTTGATGCTGACACGTACGATTCAAACCAAAGTATCGGTTTAATAACTCTTCGCTATTTTCTGATCGGATGTCAGCGTCATGTACTGCGAAGTTTTTATTAAAGAAATTGGGATGTATTGTAATAGAGAGTAGATGTACATAAGCTTTAAGTAACAACGGTTAAGTAATCATTTTATCCATATGAGTGCGACGGCACTCCCGGCAACATACCCTCTTACAGGTCTGCAAATTAGCGATCGACGTGGAACATCCTACGACTCTTCGCGTCGGCCACGAAACTCCTGCCCCCACCACCTTCCATTGTTTAAGGAACCGAATTTCCATATATAAAACAGCTTCAAACTTGTAATTAGTATACAAATGAATTAATGTGTTAAATATTTAATGATATGCTTGTAAGAGAGAGAAAAACTAGAAAATGTGTGAAATTAGGTTTATAGTTTATTGGAGGTCGCTAAGTGTTCTTGTTATAAAACAGACTGAGTATAGTCTAGGTACTTTGTGTTGCTCTTTTCGTAAGAGCTAGTTTTTCACGCATATCAGTGTATACGGCATCATAGCTTCCGAACTACTGTATGTTTTACTTGGTAAAAAACTTTCAACAGCCAAGACCGAACAAGATCGTCTTTATTTTTGAAAACCTGTTTCGACAGATCTTCCGGTCTTCAAAAAGTGTTTGTTACAAAATGTGTTCGTTGTGAGTTACGTCCTCATGACATCTTGTATTATGGTGGATAAAATATAGCACATTTATTTCTGACAAACCTTTCTATAATTTGCTGTATTTTATTCACCATAATGACAACTTGGCATGAGGACCTCACTCAAAACGAACACGTTTTGTTACAAAATATTTTTGTAGGCCAGAAGACGACATTTATATCTGTCGAAACTGATTGTCAAAAATAAAGACGAATTTATGCGATCTTGGCTATTGGAAGTACTTTACCAAGTAAAACATAGCTCAGTCCTAATTTCTCGCCGGCCGAGCGGTTCTAGGCGCTACAGTCTGAAACCGCGCGACTGCTACGGTCGCAGGTTCGAATCCTGCCTCGGGCATGGATGTGTGTGATGTCCTTAGGTTAGTTAGGTTTAAGTACTTCTAAGTTCTAGGGGACTGATTACCTCAGAAGGTAAGTCCCATAGTGCTCAGAGCCATTTGAATCTAATTTCTCAACACGAGAAAATTCAGTGAACTATGTTTGCTGCAGTAATATCATTTTGCAAGTATATTCGGTGGGGTATGCGGATACTGCCTGCAAAATTTGTTGCGAAAGGAGTTGGTAATAAAGAAGTAATACGTTAAAACGTCCTGCCTAATGCTGCTTGATCTGCTAAAATGCAGTAAAGCATAATACTTTTTCCTTTCATCACTTTGTGGTGGTTGCTAGGAAAAAAACACTTGCGAAAATGTTTGAGATGATACGGAAGGTTTGTTACAAGTCGCTGAGCGTCCCATTCTCAAATACTAGGTACGGTCTGTGTATTTTCGCGCCGTGAATTCTATTGCCTCAAGACATATATACAGTTTCTAACTTCAATACTTCACTTACTGTGTTAGATGGTTCAAATAGCTCTGAGCACTGTGGGACTCAATATCTGAGGTCGTCAGTCCCCTAGACGTACAACTACTTAAACTTAACTAACCTAAGGACATCACACACAATCATGCCCGCGGCAGGATTCGAACCTGCGACCGGAGCAACAGCGCAGTTCCGGACTGAACGCCTAGAACCGCTCGGCCACAGCGGCCGACTACTGTGTTAGTTCTTTAATGTAAGATCATACTTCTTAATGAGTAGATCGTGACAGCGTTTTAAATTTTTAAATTCGGTCAATAATTATATGAAATACTGAGAGTCAGATTTTTGTTGTTCCGGAAGCCAACAAGAGAGGCAACTTACAACGGTGACAATGAACCATAAACTACGAATCATGAACCCAGATAGCCGATTCATAACATGGGTAAATGGTGCTTGGTTCTCAAAAAGCGTGACATCTTTGGTACACAACAAAAGCACACATTACCCGACGTTACGCGTAGCTGGTTGTTGTCAAAGTCGACTCTCAAACGCATGGATTGATACACTCGATTTTACAAATTACGCCGATCCATGTGGAGAGGAGGGTATTTTCTCACGACCAACTGGCAAGGCTGTATACTACAGGCCGCTACGTACTACGTTCGTGCTTATATCACTGGTCTAGAAAACTCAACTTCGTAAAATTTTCGAGCACCAAAATAGCTTATCTTTATGTTCAAATGTGTGTGAATTCCTAAGGGACCAAACTGCTGAGACCATCGGTCCCTACACTTACACACTATTTAAACTAACTTATCCTAAGAACAATACACACACATCCATGCCTGAGAGAGGAGTCGAACCTCCGGCGGGAGGGGCCGCGTAATCCGTGACATAGCGCCCGAGACCACGCGGCCACCCCACGCGGCTAGGTTACCTTTATGTACTTCCTGCTGAACACGAATCTTGTTTTTTTTTTTTTTTTTTTTTTTTTTTTTTTTTTTTTTTTTTACAGCACCCACTGTTTTTGTGTAAATTGTGGTAGTCGCTGTCTAATTGCATTCGGTATTTATGTTGCTTGAACAATGTGATTTTGTGTGTAAATGCTAATTTATCAGCACAAAGAGCACGAAACGCTAATGATATAAGTTTTCGTACATATCTAAATAATTTTCTGGCGTTTCTGCGTCTCTAATGTGCGGCACTGCTACAGTACAGTAGTGTCCAGCAGTAATCAGCCATCATACCTGTAGCACGTTGCCCCTGATAGCGTTGCTGCAACGTAGATATGGTCTAACGATATCTTTTCCCATATTCACCGGAGACTTGTCCAAGAACACCAGCAGGAAAAGAATCTAGATGTGAGTGAAGAACGTGCGGTTTTAACAACATGTTACAACCAAGGCTACGGTAGGGCGGTAGTAGTTTGTTGACTAACACACCACTGTTGCCTTTTCTCTTGTTTCCAAAGAAATCAGGACACAGCTGTTTGAAAGAAAGAAGAACAGTCCAGTTCAGCATGAGCGCCAACAAATACACCTGCTTTCCTTTTGCTTCACACAACGCAGGGAATTTCTGACGTAAGCACGTACAACCTGGTCCACCTTTGTCCATCGCAACAACTAACGCCTTCATAATTCTTCGTTTTATGTCAATTTGTGGTAACAAAATATCAAATTCACCAATGAAATATTTGCTTCGTTCTTCCAACCAGGGTCCATTTGTGATATGTGTAGGGGCAGGCCAAATCCGTCTGTGTTAATGACTCTTCCGATCAAGGCTATCCCATTCGCAAAGAAAACAGCAATGCTTTGTATACTCAGATTGCAATCCTGTAAGTATCGCAGTTACTTTGAATGCAGCACAGATTTGCCAGTTGTGGCTGTTGTACTGAATTTTATTCAACAAAAGTTCCATACTGCTGTATTTTTCTTTCAAAATAGCAGCATTAGCTACGGGAACAGCAGGCTATACATTGCTGTTGTGAAGGGATACCGCTTTGAGGCTGGTTTTGGAGCCATCAACCAATAGTCGCCATTCCACTGATATACCTACTGGGCATTAAAATTGTTACACCAAGAAGAAATTCAGATGATAAACGGGTATTCATTGGACAAATATATTATACTAGAACTGACTTGTAATTACATTTTCACGCAATTTGGGTGCATAGATCCTGAGAAATCAGTACCCAGAACACCCACCTCTGGCCGTAATAACGGCCTTGATACGCCTGGGCATTGAGTCAAACAAAGCTTGGATGGCGTGTACATGTACAGCTGCCCATGCAGCTTCAACACGATACCACAGATCATCAAGAGTAGTGACTGGCGCATTGTGACGAGCCAGTGCTCGGCCACCATTGACCAGACGTTTTCAGTTGATGAGAGATCTCGAGAATGTGCTGGCCAGGGCAGCACTCGAACATTTTCTGTATCCAGAAAGGCCCGTACAGGACCTGCAACATGCGGTCGTGCATTATCCTGCTGAAAGGTAAGGTTTCGCAGGGATCGAATGAAGGGTAGTGCCACGGGTTGTAACACATCTGAAATGTAATTTCCACCGTTCAAAAGTGCCGTCAATGCGAACAAGAGGTGACCGATACGTGTAACCAATGGCACCCCATACCATCACGCCGGGTGATACGCCAGTATGACGATGACGAATACACGCTTCTAATGTGCGTTCACCGCCATGACGCCAAAGACGTATGCGAAAATCATGGTGCTGTAAACAGAACCTGAATTCATCCGAAAAAATGACGTTTTGCCATTCGTGCACCCAGGTTCGTCGTTGAGTACACCATCGCAGGCGCTCCTGTCTGTGATGCTGTGTCAAGGGTAACCGCAGCCACGGTCTCCGAGCTGATAGTCCATGCTGCTGCAAACGTCGTCGAACTGTTCGTGCAGATGGTTGTTGTCCTGCAGACGTCCCCATCTGTTGACTCAGGGATCGAAACGTGGCTGCACGATCCGTTACAGCCATGAGGATAAGATGCCTGTCAACTCGACTGCTAGTGATACGAGGCCGTTGGGATGCAGCACAGCGTTCCGTATTACCCTCCTGAACCAACCGATTCCATATTCTCCTACCAGTCATTGGATCTCGACCAACGCAAGCAGGAATGTCGCGATACGATAAACCGCAATCGCGATGGGCTACAATCCGACCTTTATCAAAGTCGGAAACGTGATGGTACGCATTTCTCCTCCTTACACGAGGCATCACAACGACGTTTCACCAGGCAACGCCGGTCAACTGCTGTTTGTGTATGAAAAATCAGTTGGAAACATTCCTCATGTCAGCACGTTGTAGGTGTCGCCACCGGCGTCAACCTTGTGTGAATGCTCTTAAAAGCTAATAATTTGCATATCACAGCATCGTCTTCTTGTCGGTTAAATTTCGCGTCTGTAGCACTTCATCTTCGTGGTGTAGCAATTTTAATGACCAGTAGTGTATGTTTCATTCCCATAACATTAAACGTACCATTCACGCCGTTTCAGTACAGAGCAAAGAATGGTGCGAAGGCAGCCTGAAAATTTGGAAATTTTTGGTAAGCTCTTATGAGACAAAACTGCGGAGGTCATCTGTCCCTAAGCTTACGCATTATTTAATCTTAAACTAACTTCATCCGCAGACAGCATCATTTACTCAAAGAACTTGTAGAAAACCAGCTAGTTGGCGTCTTCGACATGTTCTCATATCTCGACAGGGTGAACACACCATCATTTACAAGGCGCTAATGCAATAAGCCACCCCGCTCATCTCTCTCCCCCTGACCCCCCCCCCGCCCCCTCCGGCCTACACACACACACACACACACACACACACACACACACACACACACACACGATAAACAACTAGCGCCACCAAGCAAAGAATGATTTCTAATGTTGGAAGTTTCCGATAGTGAATATTAATTACCAACGGGTTGAGCAAGTAGCATTAACTGTGTGACTATGGAGACGGGAGGAAGTAGAATTCCAAGAAGAATATAAGCAGGAACCTCCGTCTCTACTAGCAATATCAAATGGCCCTGAGCACTATGCGACTTAACTACTGAGGTTATCAGTCGCCTAGAACTTAGAACTAATTAAACCTAAGTAACCTAAGGACATCACACACATCCATGCCCGAGGCAGGATACGAACCTGCGACCGTAGCCGTCGCTCGGTTACAGACTGTAGTGCTTAGAACTTCACGGCCACTCCGGCCGGCCACTAGCAATATCACTTGCTAATTTAATCTCAATTGCTTCCTTATTAACTGTACCCCAGAAACTGGAAGTCCACTCCAGAATCTCTGGGCTAGCATATTCCACAGAATGACCAGTACCAAGGGAATGTTCTATTGGGTTGGTGCTTAAGTTCGTAGCGTTTCCCCGTAAGTTTTAATAGACACGACAGATACACGTATTAGAGACTTTAAGTTTTCCTTCACTATCTATAACAGTCTGCCAACGCTGGGTAGCTTTTCGATTACGCGACTGAATAAGTCACGTGGTTTTATCTTTTTCGTTTCCTGTTTTTTTTTTTTTTTGTTTTTTTTTTTTTTTAAAGTGTCTGAGAGAAGGGTCTGCATCTACCTCTACAGCTACATGATTACTCTGCAATTCAAATTTAAGTGCTTGGCAGAGGGTTCATCGAACCACAATCATACTATCTCTCTACCATTCCACTCCCGAACAGCGCGCGGGAAAAACGAACTCCTAAACCTTTCTGTTCGAGCTCTGATTTCTCTTATTTTATTTTGATGATCATTCCTACCTATGTAGGTTGGGCTCAACAAAATATTTTCGCATTCGGAAGAGAAAGTTGGTGACTGAAATTTCGTAAATAGACCTCGCCGCGACGAAAAATGTCTTTGCTTTAATGACTTCCATCCCAACTCGCGTATCATATCTGCCACACTCTCTCCCCTATTACGTGATAATACAAAACGAGCTGCCCTTTTTTGCACCCTTTCGATGTCCTCCGCCAATCTCACCTGGTAAGGATCCCACACCGCGCAGCAATATTCTAACAGAGGACGAACGAGTGTAGTGTAAGCTGTCTCTTTAGTGGACTTGTTGCATCTTCTAAGTGTCCTGCCAATGGAACGCAGCCTTTGGCTCGCCTTCCCCACAATATTATCTCACCCAGGTACTTAGTTGAATTGACAGGCTTGAGAATTGTACTATTTATCGAGTAATCGAGTTCCAACGGATTTCTTTTGGAACTCATGTGGATAACCTCACACTTTTCGTTATTTAGCGTCAGCTGCCACCTGCCACACCATACAGCAATCTTTTCTAAATCGCTTTGCAACTGATACTGGTCTTCGGATGACCTTACTAGACTGTAAATTACAGCATCATCTGCGAACACCTAAGAGAACTGCTCAGATTGTCACCCAGGTCATTTATGTAGATCAGGAACAGCAGAGGTCCGAGGACGCTTCGTCCGCAGCTCGTGGTCGTGCGGTAGCGTTCTCTCTTCCCACGCCCGGGTTCCCGGGTTCGATTCCCGGCGGGGTCAGGGATTTTCTCTGCCTCGTGATGACTGGGTATTGTGTGATGTCCCTAGGTTAGTTAGGTTTAAGTAGTTCTAAGTTCTAGGGGACTGATGACCGTAGATGTTAAGTCCCATAGTGCTCAGAGCCATTTGAACCATTTGAACCCAGGACACTTCCCTGGGGAACACCTGATATCACTTCAGTTTTACTCGACGATTTGCCGTCTATTACTACGAACTGCGACCTTCCTGACAGGAAATCACGAATCCAGTCGCACAACTGAGACGAATACCCCATAGGCCCGCAGCTTGATTAGAAGTCGCTTGCGCGGGTGTCAAAAGCTTTCCGGAATTCTAGAAATACGGAATCAACTTGAGATCCCCTGTCGATAGCGGCCATTACTTCGTGCGAATAAAGAGCTAGCTGCAAAGAGGGCAGAGGTCGTCTTCCGAGGCCTGGCCTCAAGGTTCCGTTTCCGCCCTCCCAGCGCCATGGAAAGGAAAGGGGTTCGATAGGATCTAGAGAACTTTATTGGATCAAATTCACTTATTTGTAAGTATACATCTATATATATTTCCCATGTATTTGTTTAGTTTTATATATAACGGGATCCTACTACCGCCACCAGAAGCTTTCGAGTCGTCTTCGCGTAATGAATGTAAGGGGGACTCCGTCTAAAACGTTTGCTTCTGAGGATCAGTCTTGTGTCGTGAATCATTTTTAAGTGTGCCTTCTCGTACTCGGAACGCCCCAATGGGCAGGAGGACCCTAGAATAATGCTCCTAAATAGTTTGATAGTCGCGTGCGGTACAATGCTTGGTGGCGGAACGCCTCATGAGTCGTTGTCGGGTGGAGCCACAAGTAAAGACCGTTTTCGGTAGCGGCTTGCAAAATGTAATATAGCACCATACCCTTCAACCAGCTGCCGGCGTTCGTTCTTGCAGTGGGAATGTAAGTGGTATCTGGGTGTAGGAGTTCGTCTGTCGTGACAGACTGTGGCTGTCGTCGCAACAGGAGCGCCAGCATCTGCCTGTCACAGCACATGTCAAGCGGTGCGCATCCGAATCGAGGACGGCACAGTGCGGAAACAAGGGGTCGTCGGTGAGATGGATGGAATCGTGGTTTTGAGGCTTTACGCATCAATACTATATTCTCCTTAAAGTCTGCAAACGCTGGGATAACTTTTCGATTCCACTACTGTAGAAATCATGTGGATTCGTGGCGAACAACTCGTCGAGTCACTCTGGAGCGCATTTACGTGCGGGAAGAAAGCTCCTTGAACGTTGTTCGACAGAGAACGGAAAAGGCGAAAATCTGGGCGCACAAGATCAGGTGAATAAAGTGGGTGCAGAACGAGTTTCCACCCCAACTCCTGTATAGCGATTTTTGTCAGTCAAGCACAATGCGCCGGGCGTTATCGTGGAATAGCAGTCTTCCTAGTCGTTGTTCTTGGATTTCGACTGCAAGAAGTCTCAGTTGCTGACAATAAACGTCAGTAGAATGATGGTTAGCTTACAACTCGGGAAAGCAAATTTGTAGCGCACCACAGCGTCACTGTTCCACTAGATGCATTGTGTTGTTGTGGTCTTCAGCCCAGAGACTGCTTTGATGCAGCTCTCCGTGCTACTCTATCCTGTGCAAGCTTCTTCATCTCCCAGTACCTACTGCAACCTACATCCTTCTGAATCTGCTTAGTGTATTCATCTCTTGGTCTCCCTCTACGATTTTTACCCTCCACGCTGCCCTCCAATACTAAATTGGTGATCCCTTGATGCCTCAGAACATGTCCTACCAACCGATCCCTTCTTCTGGTCAAGTTGTGCCACAAACTTCTCTTCTCCCCAGTCCTATTCAATACTTCCTCATTAGTTATGTGATCTACCCATCTAATCTTCAGCATTCTTCTGTAGCACCACATTTCGAAAGCTTCTATTCTCTTCTTGTCCAAACTATTTATCGTCCATGTTTTACTTCCACACATGGCTACACTCCAAACGAATACTTTCAGAAATGACTTCCTGACACTTAAATCAATACTGGATGTTAACAAATTTCTCTTCTTCAGAAACGCTTTCCTTGCCATTGCCAGTCTACATTTTATATCCTCTCTACTTCGACCATCATCAGTTATTTTGCTCCCCAAATAGCAAAACTCCTTTACTACTTTAAGTGCCTCATTTCCTAATCTAATTCCCTCAGCATCACCCGACTTAATTAGACTACATTCCATTATCCTTGTTTTGCTTTTGTTGATGTTCATCTTATATCCTCCTTTCAAGACACTGTCCATTCCATTCAACTGCTCTTGCAAGTCCTTTGCTGTCTCTGACAGAATTACAATGTCATCGGCGAACCTCAAAGTTTTTATTTCTTCTCCATGAATTTTAATACCTACTCCGAATTTTTCTTTTGTTTCCTTTACTGCTTGCTCAATATACAGATTGAACAACATCGGGGAGAGGCTACAACCCTGTCTTACTCCCTTCCCAACCACTGCTTCCCTTTCATGTCCCTCGACTCTTATAACTGCCATCTGGTTTCTGTACAAATTGTAAATAGCCTTTCGCTCCCTGTATTTTACCCCTGCCACCTTTAGAATTTGAAAGAGAGTATTCCAGTCAGCATTGTCAAAAGCTTTCCCTAAGTCTACAAATGCTAGAAACGTAGGATTGCCTTTCCTTAATCTTTCTTCTAAGATAAGTCGTAAGGTCAGTATTGCCTCACGTGTTCCAGTGTTTCTACGGAATCCAAACTGATCTTCCCCGAGGTTGGCTTCTACTAGTTTTTCCATTCGTCTGTAAAGAATTCGTGTTAGTATTTTGCAGCTGTGACTTATTAAGCTGATAGTTCGGTAATTTTCACATCTGTCAACACCTGCTTTCTTTGGGATTGGAATTATTATATTCTTCTTGAAGTCTGAGGGTATTTCGCCTGTTTCATACATCTTGCTCACCAGATGGTAGAGTTTTGTCAGGACTGGCTCTCCCACGGCCGTCAGTAGTTCCAATGGAATATTGTCTACTCCGGGGGCCTTGTTTCGACTCAGGTCTTTCAGTGCTCTGTCAAACTCTTCACGCAGTATCATATCTCCCATTTCATCTTCATCTACATCCTCTTCCATTTCCATAATATTGTCCTCAAGTACATCGCCCTTGTATAGACCCTCTATATACTCCTTCCACCTTTCTGCTTTCCCTTCTTTGCTTAGAACTGGGTTTCCATCTGAGCTCTTGATATTCATACAAGTTGTTCTCTTATCTCCAAAGGTCTCTTTAATTTTCCTGTAGGCGGTATCTATCTTACCCCTAGTGAGATAGGCCTCTACATCCTTACATTTGTCCTCTAGCCATCCCTGCTTAGCCATTTTGCACTTCCTGTCGATCTCATTTTTGAGACGTTTGTATTCCTTTTTGCCTGTTTCACTTACTGCATTTTTATATTTTCTCCTTTCATCAATTAAATTCAATATTTCTTCTGTTACCCAAGGATTTCTACTAGCCCTCGTCTTTTTACCTACTTGATCCTCTGCTGCCTTCACTACTTCATCCCTCAAAGCTACCCATTCTTCTTCTACTGTATTTATTTCCCCCTTTCCTCTCAATTGCTCCCTTATGCTCTCCCTGAGTCTCTGTACAACCTCTGGTTCCTTCAGTTTATCCAGGTCTCATCTCCTCAAATTCCCACCTTTTTGCAGTTTCTTCAGTTTTAATCTACAGGTCATAACCAATAGATTGTGGTCAGAGTCCACATCTGCCCCTGGAAATGTCTTACAATTTAAAACCTGGTTCCTAAATCTCTGTCTTACCATTATATAACCTATCTGAAACCTTTTAGTATCTCCAGGGTTCTTCCATGTATACAACCTTCTTTCATGATTCTTAAACCAAGTGTTAGTTATGATTATGTTGTGCTCTGTGCAAAATTCGACCAGGCGGCTTCCTCTTTCATTTCTGTCCCCCAATCCATATTCACCTACTATGTTTCCTTCTCTCCCTTTTCCTACACTCGAATTCCAGTCACCCATGACTATTAAATTTTCGTCTCCCTTCACAATCTGAATAATTTCTTTTATTTCATCATACATTTCTTCAATTTCTTCGTCATCTGCATAGCTAGTTGGCATATAAACTTGTACTATTGTGGTAGGCATGGGCTTCGTATCTATCTTGGCCACAATAATGCGTTCACTATGCTGTTTGTAGTAGCTTACCCGCATTCCTATTTTCCTATTCATTATTAAACCTACTCCTGCATTACCCCTTTTTGATTTTGTGTTTATAACCCTGTAGTCACCTGACCAGAAGTCTTGTTCCTCCTGCCACCGAACTTCACTAATTCCCACTATATCTAACTTCAACCTATCCATTTCCCTTTTTAAATTTTCTAACCTACCTGCCCGATTAAGGGCTCTGACATTCCACGCTCCGATCCGTAGAACGCCAGTTTTCTTTCTCCTGATAACGACATCCTCTTGAGTAGTCCTTGCCCGGAGATCCGAATGGGGGACTATTTTACCTCTGGAATATTTTACCCAAGAGGACGCCATCATCATGTAATCGTACAGTAAAGCTGCATGCCCTCGGGAAAAATTACGGCTGTAGTTTCCCCTTGCTTTCAGCCGTTCGCAGTACCAGCACAGCAAGGCCGTTTTGGTTATTGTTACAAGGCCAGATCAGTCAATCTTACAGACTGTTGCCCTTGCAACTACTGAAAAGGCTGCTGCCCCTCTTCAGGAACCACAAGTTTATCTGGCCTCTCAACAGATACCCCTCCGTTGTGGTTGCACCTACGGTACGGCTATCTGTATCGCTGAGGCACGCAAGCCTCCCCACCAACGGCAAGGTCCATGGTTCATGTGAGCATAAAGATACCATTTCTCGATACAGAATAGGAGCGGTCAGTGTTGTTCACAACCCAGTTGATGACGACCAAGCAGAGATGCAGATATGACCACCCGCCGATTTTTGTGATTTTGGCTTCGAGCTTGCGGTACCCATACACCCGATTGTTTAACATCCCTATTGTATGCAAACGTCGTACGATTGTGGAAAGACACAGTTCATTACGTTTGCCTCCGCGATCAAATGATCTTCATCAAACTCCGACAGTCTTGCTGAGTCACTAATGTCAAAACGACCCTCTTTAAAACGAAAACACCAATTTCTTTTCGTGCTCTGTCCAACGCCGCAAATGTTTCTGGCTGCCTCCGCCGCTGTCACCGCTTTCTTATGTTCTGATATCTCCACTTCGAACTACATTTTCTAGCGTCCACAGCTCCACTCACTGTCTCCAAATGACAAAAAGACAATGTGGAAGCTCAAATAGCAAGAGTGAACCAGAAATAAAAAACCCATAGCAGCCGGAAGGTCAACGTGCATATTACGTATCAATCTAATACGTGAACAGAATTGCACTCATTTAGCTTTCGATGTTATCCTGTAGGATAGCAGTTCGCAGTTTCCATAAGCGTTCGCCAGTTGGTGCGTTTAATTAGCGCAACTGGAATCGCAGTCAGGACCCTGCAGTGGCTGTGGAGGGTAGAGGTGGCCTCGGCTATGCGCCGGTGGCCGTTTAAAACATGGCCGATCGATGTCTGGGGCACAAATTAAATATTCAGCCGCGATCACAGCGCCCCCGCTAATGTATTGGCCGGACCCACGGCGCAGCGTTCGCGCGTTTGCGCCGGTGACAGCTGATACGGCCCGCTTTGAACTTTCAGAATTACGCGAGTGAAACAAAAAAAAAAGTGGGGGAGCGCAGACACGCAGTAACGCAAAAGGGAAAAACTGCACAACACCGGCGGACCAAACACTGGTATTTCCCTCTGTCGCTGTGTTTCTGCAGCACGCAGTGGTATTAAGCGGGTGTCACTGCTGGAAAAGACAGCTCTCAATGATATTAGTTTAATCTGTCACGTCATTCTCGCCACACCTGATATTTGTGGACCACATGAAACGTAATCGCTGTTTAGCGGGCGAGAACCGACAAGCCACAAGGTTCTGACTGTTAATCAACTGAGGAAATACATTCTTTTCTTTTCAAGTGTATTTGGCCGAGACGCGTTTTCGACATTGGTCACTATTCAGCTGATTTAATGTCATTCATATTTATGGGTGTTTGCATGGCTCATACAGCAATTGCTCAGTGCGAGATAAGGACTCTTTTAATTACCCTGGAATTAAACTCGCGAATTAAAGCCAACAATGCAATTAACTGACACTGACACCTGCCTAATACCGTGTAGGGCCCCCCGAGCACGCGGAAGTGCCGCAATACGACGTGGCATGGACTCGGCTAATGCCTGAAGTAGTGTTGGAGCGTATGGAAGGTATTGTACTATGAACACCTTCACTGAACAGTGTCAGACTAGTAGTTTAATACTCTTGTCACTGGAAGCAGTTACTTCCGTAAAATATTTAGTACTATACGCACGAAGGGATCTGAAGTGGAACCACCACATAAAATTAATCGCGAGTAAGGCAGGTGCCACACTGAAATTCATTGGAAGAATCTTCAGAAAATGTCGTCGATCAACAAAGGAAGTAGCTTACAAAACACTTGTTCCTCTCATACTTGAATACTGCTCGTCAATATCGGATCCGTAACAGGTAGGATTGATATAAGAAATACAGGGTGTTACAAAAAGGACTTCACAACTTTGAAAATTCATTTAAATTAGTTCATAGTACCTACAGAGGTGATTATAGTGTCAGTTTGTAGGGAAATACATCACGTTTTGTCTCGCATAGTTCGCTAGTGCCGAATCGCACCGTAAACTGCGCTAGCGGCAGTAGCGTTAAAGATGGCCGCCTTCACTGGACCCGAGCGTGCTAACTGTGTATTTTGGTTTGAAGAATCGAAGTCGGTGACAACAGTTCAGCGTAACTTCCGTACCAAGTACGCTAATGATCTTCCTAGTAGGCCTACAATTTATGAGTGGCATAAATGTTTTGTGGAAACAGTGTGCTCGGTAAGACGTGGAAAATCATCAGGCCGTCCAAGCACATCTGACGACATCGTTGCGCGAGTCATACAACGTTTTGTCAGCAGCCCTACGAAATCGACCCGGCGTGCATCTCGCGAACTGCAAATAGCACATACGACTGTTTGGCTTGTGTTGAGAAACCGTTTGCATTTCAAACCGTACAGATTGACCGTTTTCCAGTTCAATGGAGTGGCCGTGATGCGCCAATTGCATGGCCCCCAAGTTCCCCAGGCCTGAAACCACTCTATTTTTTTATGCGGATTCATCAAGGACATCGTGTGTGTAGCTCCTGTGCCGGTTTCTCTACCTGAACTTCGAGCAAGAATTTACGCCGTCACTGAGCAAGTTACACCTGCAATGCTACATCGAGTTTTGGAGAGATTGACTTCCAATGGGATGTGCGCAGGGTAACCAACGCAAGCCACATACAACATCTTTAGTTTAAGGTAAAGAAGTTTGATATGTTTCCCTACAAAATTACACTAAACTCAGCTCTATAGCTTCTTTCAATAAATTTATATGAATTTTTAAAGCTATAAAGTCCTTTTTGAAACACCCTGTACAGAATATCCAAAGAGGAGCAGCACATTTCGTTACAGGTTCCTTTGGTAAGCGCGAAAGCGTCACGGAGATAGTCAGCCAATTTCTGTCGCAGCTGTCACAAGGGAGGCGCTCTGCATAACGTTATCGTCTTCTGTTAAAATTCTGAGAGCGTACGTTGCTAACAAAGTCGATAAATATGGTGCTTCCTCCTACGTATGTCTCGCAAAAAGATTATCAACATAAGACTGGAGAAATTCGAGTCCACACGGAGACTTACCAGCAGTCTTCCTTACCACAAACCATAATACGTGTCTGGAACAGGAAAAGGGGGAATTGACAGTGAAACACGAAGTACCTTCTGCCATAAACTGTAAGATGGTTTGGGGAGTATAAGTGTAGATGACATAGGTGTAGATTCCTGTGGGATATGTAGATTAAACTGGCGAGTTATGTAGATGCAATCAGTCACTTTTTGAATCAGATACGATTCACTCTACCACTAATTAGTTTGGAATCACTGCAGGCTCATCAAATGCAGGTGCTATATGAAAATTATTTTCTGGACCATGGCACCATCACGATAGGGTCTTGATGCTCCCTATTTTCCGTTATTTCAACTAAAACATATTGGCGGTTAAAGCCTTTCCGAATTGCTAAAGTCGGCCGCGCGGGGTAGCCGGGTGGTCTAGGGCGCCTTATCATGGTCCGCGCGGCTCCCTCCGTCAGAGGTTCGAGTCCTCCCTCGGGCATGGTTGTGTGTGTTGTCCTTAGCGTAATTTAGTTTAAGTTAGATTAAGTAGTGTGTAAGCTTAGGGGACGATGACCTCAAAAGTTTGGTCGTGTAGGATCTTACCACAAAATTTACCAATTGCTAAGATCAAAGACACGATACCTCTGAACATTTCTTTATTAAAAGTGACGCACCATTTTCGCGCGTCCATTTCCGTAAGTAAATTGCTTAATTCTCACGCCAGATATGACTGACAACCACCGCTGTAAAGCACTGCGGCCGCAAATCACGTTGACGACCACGTTCCGTTTCGTGTTCCAGCTCGTTTCTGAGAGCACACCAAGTACTTTGGAAACCAAATTTGGTGTGCTGCACGCTAGGAAACACATCACATCTACGGGCACACAAAGGCGTCCTCTCGTGGCATTTGAAAGTGTCCGTGGAAGGGAACCTGATCCAATTTCGTGACGTCACAGCGTGGAATCTCGCGTTCCACTTCATTACGAAGCGTGTTAGGGAGAGCCTTCCAAGTCAGATTTATGTCTCGCAGAGAGGAACGTACCAAGTGAGGTGCAACATAGGTTTTACGTCACAAGCTGAACTTAGGAGACACCGTATTGGATCACGTCACATGGTTTGAACTCCATATTTGGTGGTTTTTATATTGTAATATACGTGCTATAAATATAAGCTATTCCGAAGCAGTAGCACAGTGAGCATCTTTCTCAAACATGTCGTTATGTTACGACTAGTTATAATAAATGACGGGAAACTACTCGTATAAGGCAAAGAAGCTGGTACACCTGCCTAATACCGTGTAGGGCTCCCCGAGCACGCAGAAGTGCCGCAATACGACGTGACATGGACTCGACTAATGTCTGAAGTAGTGCTGCAATGAACTGGCACCATGAATCCTGCAGGGCTGTCCATAAACCTGGAAGAGTACGAGACGGTGCAGATCTCTTCCGAACAGCATGTTGCAAGGCATCCCAGATATGCTCAATAATGTTCACGTCTGGGGAGTCTGGTGGTCAGAGGAAGTGTTTAAACTCAGAAGTGTTTTCCAGGAGCCACTCTGTAGCAATCCTGGACGTGTGGGGTGTCCTGCTGGAATTTCCCAAGTCCGTTGAAATGCACAATGTACATGAACGGATGCAGCTGATCAGATAGGATGCTTACATACATGTCATCTTTCAGAGGCGTATCTAGACGTATCAGGGATCCCGTATCACTCCAACTGCACACGCCCCCCACCGTTACAGAGCCTCCACCAGCTTGAGCAGTCACCTGCTGACATGCCAGGTCCATGGATTCATTAGGTTGTCTCCATACCCGTACACGTCCATCGGCTCCATACAATTCGAAACGAGACTCGTCCAACCGGGCAACATGTTTCCTGTCATCAACAGTCCAATGTCGTTGTTGACCGGCCCAGTTCAGGCGTAAAGCTTTGTGTCGTGCAGTCATCAAGGTTACACGAGTTGTCCTTCGGCTCCGGAAGCCCATAAAGATGATGTTAGATTGAATGGTTCACTGACGCTGACACTTGCTGATGGCCCAGCACTGAAACCTGCAGCAGTTTGCGGAAGGGTTGCATTTCTGTCACGTTGAACGATTCTCTTCAGTCGTCGCTGGTCCCGTTCTTGCAGGATCTTTTTTCGGCCGCAGTGATGTCTGAGATTTGATGTTTTATCGGATTCCTGACGTTCACGGTACACTCGCGAATTGGTAGTCCGGGAAAATCCCCACTTTATCGCTACCTCGGAGATGCTGTGTCCCATCGCTCGTTCGCCGATTGTACCACCACGTTCAAACTCACTTAAATCTTGATAAACTGCTATTGTAGCTTATGTAGGCGTTGCCGAAGCAGTACCGTATTCTTACTGTTTACGAATCTCTGTATTTGAATATACGTGCCTATACCAGTTTCTTCGGCGTTTCAGTGTACAAATCAGTAGTCAAATGCGTCTCGTAATTGATGCTTTTCGTATTATAGCTTACCCACTATAAAAGTATGCCGTATCAGTGCTATGAACTATTGGTGATTTATCAAGAGCGCATCGCTTTTGGTACAAATAATGACATGTATGGCGATTGCAGCTTTTAGACATCAGTATAATATATAATTAAGATGCAGCTCTCATATTAGAATTGTAGTGTAGCTGATAGTGTTGTGGACTATAAACGAAAGGATGGAATGTTCGCCTCTGGGTACCGGCTCATATATTTTCACTTTTCGTTTTCTAAAAGATTTTGGGACATCCGTGTTAGTTTGATGGAGGTATGATCCGCAATACTCGACGTTATTTATTATAAAGCAGTTACACCCAGCCACGATTTCCTATGACTCAGTATGATTAAATGGAAAAGAAAGAAAAGAGAAAGCAAACACTTCTAATGTGTGTGGGAACTGGATACACATCCTTAGTCCTTCTCTTCCCTGTCTCTGTCCATCACTTCCTCCTTCTTTCTTTGTCCATCTGCTCCTCCTCCTCTTCTCTCTGTCCGTCACTTTCTTCCCCCCTCTCTTCCTATCTTATCCCCTCCCCCCTCTCTATGTCTCTTTCCACCTCTTCCTTCCACTCTCTCTCACCTTCTCTCCGTCGACCAAAGCCTTCCCCCTCTCTTTGTCCATCTTCTCCTGCCCACCTTTATCTCCATCTCCTCCTTCTCCCACTCTCCTCCTTCCCATTTTCTATCTCACTTTCCTCCAACTCTTCTGTCCATCTCCTCACCCACTCTCTCTGACCTTGAGTCTTGTTTATTGTTATTGCAAATTCAGATTTTATAGTAATAACAAAATCATAAAAATAATAAACCATAAATACAACTTTCCTGTTTGCTAACAACGTTTTACTATTGTACATTGTGCATATACATTTTTATGTTAAAAAGTATATAGTCTATATGTGCCGAAACGCTTATTACTGAACGTGTAAAAAATTGAATGAAAAAGGTGCATTGTGAGATTTTTGGTAACAATATTTTCCTTACATATAGAGAGATAGAAACTCTACATACATTAAAGAAGTATGTGCCTAAAATCACGCCTGTATTAGAATTCAAAGTTGAGAAAAAATTTCAAAGTAATCGGTCAACATCTTTCGTACATCAGAGATCATGAACAAACCAACATTTACATTTTTATAGCGTTTCCCCCTTTGTTACATATATATACTACATGTACACTGGTCGGCCAGAACATTATGACCACCGACCTACTGTCGATATAAGCCCTTCCAGGCGGTAGCAGCATCTCCTGGCGAAGTATGACTTCCAGTCACACACACGCACAATGCATGTAGTACCAGTGAGCGTGCTAACCCTGTGTAGGTTGGGGAAGGCGAGCGATCCGTCTGAATTCGACTAAGGGCAGATTGTGATAGCCCCGAGGCTCGACACGGGGATTTCGGAAACTGCACCACTTGTCACGTGTTCGAGGAGTGGTCTGGTGATTAACTTCATCATGTAGCGAAACTAAGGTGAAACCACGTCCAGACGTCGTGAATTGGGCGATCACCCTTCAGAATACAGGGTGCAAAGTATTTAAACCGACAAACTCTGGGAGGTTGTAGGGGACATCAAAACAAATATTTTTCCCTAGTGACATATTTTCCTATGAGGAGTATTTAAACCGGTACAGAAAAATTTCGCTGGCGACAAATTAATTAAACCAACAAACACTTTTCCATTTTTTATGACCAACAGAGGACACATTAACACAACCCAATTTCAGTTACAATTGATTTTCAAAAATGTCTCCATTGACACGTAAACAAAGGTTACACTGCCGGATCATGTTCTGTCTGACACGGGCAAAAATATCAGGAGTGTCCTGAGTTGTTCCCCACACAAAAAAGTGGGGATCGAGCAGGCCATGGTACAGGACCACCTCTGCCATTCCACGTGTCTGGGAACCGTCGGTCCAGGAATCGACGCACACGACGACTGAAATGAGCCGGCGCCCCGCCATGCTGGAACCACATGCGTTGTCTTGTAGGGAGCGGGACGTTTTCAAGCAATTCTGGCAACGCTCTGGCGAGTAAATTGTAATAGTGCCTGCAATTTAATGGCCTAGGTAGCAGATGCAGCCCAATTAAACAGTCCCCAACAACACCGACCGACACATTAACGAAGAACCGCACTTCATGAGCGCTAGTAACTGTGGCATGCGGGTTATCCTCACTTCAAACATGCGAATTGTGCATGTTGAAGATTCCATCACGCCCGAACGTTGCTTCATTGGTAAACAACACAGAGGATGGAAATGTAGGATGCATTTCACACTGTTCCAGGTAACACTGCGAAAACGGTGCTCTGAATGGATAATCAACTGCTTCCAGGTTGTGGACATGCTGTAAGTGAAATGGACGTAACAATTGCTCTCGAAGGACCGTTCTTACACTCGTCTGATTCGTCCCCATTTTACGTCCAGTTGCACGAGTGCTGATTGAAGGATCCCGCTCCACATGCTGCAAGACAGCTTCCTCAAATTTCAGCGTTCTTACCGCGTGACTGCGTCCCTGTCCACGTAATCTGCTAAATGATCCGGTCTCACGCAGACATTGGTATACAGCAGCAAAGGTCGTATGATGCGGGATACAGGGATTAGGATATTGTTGTTGATAAGCCCGCTGTGCAGCTCCTTTGTTTTGGTGCGCTACGTATTACTCACCAACCATATCAGTGTACTCACTCAAAGTGTATCGCTCTATTAGTAAACAGAGACCATGCACTTCTACACTGGTGGACAGCAGTTTCCTACAACTCAAGAGCGTAATACGCTCTCGAACAGCTGAAGATCGTAATACGGCCTCTAACAACTGAAGAGCGTAATACGGCCTCCACCGGTTTAAATAATCCTCATAGGAAAAAATGACATTAGGGAAAAGTATTTGTTTTGATGTCCCCTACAACCACCCAAAGTTTGTCGGTTTAAATACTTTTCACCCTGTAGATATAGGACGTCGAAGGCTGGGCAGACTGGTAAGCACTTGCTGCAACTGGTTGGTTGTGAAAATTATATAGATTTATTAAAACTTTGTTATAGCTAATACTCAACGAATTTGTCGTGACGGATTACCAGTTCCCTGTGTCGGCAAGGGACGTGTTTTCTGCGGGTTTAATTCTAGCGCGGCCGTAACGGTTAGTTCTGGTACGCGGGGCTGCGGATGACATTTGTTATTTCACGAGCACAGTTCCCGCCTCTACATCTGGCATGTTACATTTTTAATTGTGTACATTCCGGCGCGTTTTGTTTCCGTCGTGTTGCTGCTCGGCACGGGTAGAAACGACCTGCCAGTAAAACAAATGAAGCGCGCTGGCAGGAACACCCACACCAGCGGCAGTCGAAAGATCTCTGTCGGTATGTGTCGGCTGCTGGGTCGAACTACTGTGCGGAAGTGGAATGCGGAATAGACTTAGGAACATCAGTGCACTATACAGGGTGATTCAAAAAGAATACCACAACTTTAGGAATTTAAAACTCTGCAACGACAAAAGGCAGAGCTAAGCACTATCTGTCGGCGAATTAAGGGAGCTATAAAGTTTCATTTAGTTGTACATTTGTTGGCTTGAGGCGCTGTTGACTAGGCTTCAGCGTCAGTTGATGCTAAGATGGCGACCGCTCAACAGAAAGCTTTTTGTGTTATTGAGTACGGCAGAAGTGAATCGACGACAGTTGTTCAGCGTGCATTTCGAACGAAGTACGGTGTTAAACCTCCTGATAGGTGGTGTATTAACCGTTGGTATAAACAGTTTTCTGTGCCACTTCAGCCAATAAAGCTTTTGGTCCCTTTTTCTTCGAAGGTGCTACTGTAACTGGACTACAGTATCTGGAGATGTTAGAGAATTGGCTGTTCCCTCAGCTCGAACAAGAAGCACAACAATTCATATTTCAGCAGGATGGAGCGCCACCACATTGGCACTTATCTGTCCGTAACTACCTGAACGTCAACTACCCAAGGCGATGGATCGGCCGCCAGGCAGCCCGTGACAGAGCACTTCATCACTGGCCTCCAAGAAGGCCTGATCTTACCCCCTGCGATTTTTTCTTATGGGGGTATGTTAAGGATATGGTGTTTCGGCCACCTCTCCCAGCCACCATTGATGATTTGAAACGAGAAATAACAGCAGCTATCCAAACTGTTACGCCTGATATGCTACAGAGAGTGTGGAACGAGTTGGAGTATCGGGTTGATATTGCTCGAGTGTCTGGAGGGGGCCATATTGAAAATCTCTGAACTCGTTTTTGAGTGAAAAAAAACCTTTTTAAATACTCTTTGTAATGATGTATAACAGAAGGTTATATTATGTTTCTTTCATTAAATACACATTTTTAAAGTTGTGGTATTCTTTTTGAATCACCCTGTATATTAACAGCGCTCTAAACCATTTGTACAATAGGTCTTGGGAGACACATAGATAAAAGAAACTCACTGAACTTTAGCACGCATTGCTTACATGGGAAATACGGAGCATTGGAACTGACTTTAACAGGACGGCCACAAGTCTCAATCAGTTTTATTTTTATCAGTTTCGCTCTGTAACTGCGAAATAGGTAAAAAAAAAAAGTCTCTTGCGACTTGTCACTACCTTCATAAACTTAAAACTGATTAACATCCTTCTTTATGTTGCACGGCATTATTACATTAAATATAAATTTTAAAATATAAACTATAAAATGGACGTATGAACGTCTTACAACGGTATTCCTCAGGGAGGGACTGTTTTTACCGGAGCTGCCTGCATTGGGCAGGCACATAGGCCAGTCAGCTCATACGTCGAAGGACACGAACGCTACGTACGATTAGAACAGCAAAACACACTGAAGCGCCAAAGAAACTGGTATAGGCATGCGTATTCAAATACAGAGATACGTAAACAGGCAAAACACGGCGCTGCGGTCGCCCACGCCTAAATAAGACAACAAGTGTCTGTCGCAGTTGTTAGATCGTTTGCTGCTGCTACAGTAGCAGTTTATCAAGATTTAAGTGAGTTTGAACGTGGTGTTATAGTCGGCGCGCGAGCGATGGTACACAGCATCTCCAAGGTAGCGAAGAAGTGGGGGATTTTCCCGTACGACCATTTCAGGAGTGTACCGTGAATATCAAGAATCCGATAAAGCATAAAATCTTGGACATCGCTGCGGTTAGAAAATTTCCTACAAGAACAACGACTACTGAAGAGAATCGTTCAACGTGACAGAAGTGCAACCCTTCCGCAAATTTCTGCAGATTTCAATGCTAGGCCATCAAGTGTCGTGTGAACCATTGAACGAAACATAGACAATATGGGCTTTCGAAGCCGAAAGCCCACTCATGTGCCGTTGATGACTGCACGACACAAAGCTTTACGCCTCTATTGGATCTGTCAACACCGACATTGGACTATCAATGACTGGAAACATCTTGCCTGGTCAGACGAGTTTCGTTTCAAATTGTACGGAGCTGATGGTCGAGTGCGGGTATCGAGACTTACTTATGAGTCCACGGACTCTCCATGTAAGCAGATACTGTTCAAGCTGATGGAGGCTCTGTAATGGTGTGGCGTGTGCGCAGTTGGAGTGATATAGGACCACTGATATGTCTAGGTAGGACTCTGACATGTGACACCAGGTAAACATCCTCTTTGATCACTTGCATCGATTCATGTCCATTGTGCATTCCGACGACTTGGACAATTCCAGCAGGACAATGCGACACCCCACACGTCCAAAACTGCTACAGAGTGGCTCCAGGAACACTCTTCTGAGTTTGAACATTTTCACTGCCGAACTAACTCCCCAACATGAATCCATTGACCCTGCATGTCACAGGTGACTGTTCAAGCTAGTGGAGGCTCTGTAACGGTATGGGGAGTATGCAGTTGCAGCTCTGATACGTATAGATACGACTCTGACAGGTGACACGAACGTAAGCATCCTGTCTGATCACCTGCATTCATTGCACATTCCAACCGACTTTGGCAATTCCAGCAGGACAGTGCGACACCCCAAACGTCCAGAATTGCTACAGAGTGGCTCCAGGAAAACTCTTCTGAGTTCTGATGGCCAACAAAACTCCTCAGACATGAACATTATTGAGCATAACTGGGATGCCTTCCAAAGTACTGTTCAGAACAGATCTCCACCTCCTTGTACTCCTATGGATTTATGGACAGCCCTGCAGGATTCAATGTGTCAGTTCCCTCCAGCAGTACTTCTGGCACTAGACGCGTGCATGGCACATCGTGTTACGGCACTTCTGCGTGCTCACGGGGGCCCTACACGATATCAGGGAGATGTCCGAATTTCTTTGCCTCTTCAGTGTATATCGGGGATAGCGGAACACCACCGTGATTGTGGAAAACCTATCATGTTCCATGAAGGCCATGTACTGACAAAAGAAGGTAGTGAACGCATCAACGCAAAATAGGGAAATGAAATTATCAAGCAGCCTGAGAACATCAATAGATAGCATGGCTACAAATTTCCGCCGTCCTGGCTGCCGAATATCCCAGTCCGACGGGTCGAGAGCGGTCGCAGGACAGAAGCCTCACCGAGCATCGACGCGATACCCTGTACATGCAGCTGCTGGGGGTGGACAAAATACGGAAACATCGATAGAAGCGCATGTTTGAACAGAAATTCAGCTGCTAACCAAGCCTGCAGGTGGCGCTGCTGTATTTAATCATAAACGGCACCTGCGCAGTACCTTCAATACGTTGCAAGTGTCAGCCGTGGTCAGAACAGTGTTCTCTGCAATTGCGAGTGCATTATGTCGGAGCTAAGTGTATTCGAACGCGCGCAAATTACGTTGCTTGTATCGTGAGTGCTTGCGTAACCAAGGGAGCCGAAGTCTATGGTGATTTCAGAAGATTTATACTGCATACTGGGAAACCGGAAAAACATCATTCGTTAACTCACTGCGCTGACAGAAGCGTGCGTTGAATGATCGTGAGGCACTGTTGTTAAAGACGATTTTGGAGAAAGATAAGAGGACGAAGGCTACAAAACAGGTCATCCCCGTTTCCAAGAAGGGACGTCGAACAGATGTGCAGAACTATAGACCTATATCTCTAACGTCGATCAGTTGTAGAATTTTCGAACACGTATTATGTTCGAGTATAATGACTTTTCTGGAGACTACAAATCTACTCTGAAGGAATCAGCATGGGTTTCGAAAAAGACGATCGTGTGAAACCCAGCTCGCGCTATTCGTCCACGAGACTCAGAGGGCCGTAGATATGGGTTCCCAGGCAGCTGCCGTGTTTCTTGACATCCGTAAGGCGTTTGATACAGTTACACACAGTCGTTTAATGAATAAAGTAAGAGCATATGCACTATCAGACCAATTGGGTGATTGGATTGAAGAGTTCCTGGATAGCAGAACGCAGCATGTCATTCTCAATGGAGAGAAGTCTTCCGAAGTAAGTGTGATTTCAGGTGTGCCGCAGGGGAGTGTCGTAGGACCGTTGCTGTTCACAATATAAATAAATGACCTTGTGGGTAACATCGGAAGTTCACTGAGGCTTTTTGCAGATGATGCTGCAGTATATCTAGAGGTTGTAACAATGGAAAATTGTACTGAAATGCAGGAGGATCTGCATCGAATTGACGCATGGTGCAGGGAATGGCAGTTGAATCTCAATGTAGACAAGTGTAATGTGCTGCGAATACATAGAAAGAAAGATCTTTTATCATTTAGCTAAAATATACCAGGTCAGCAACTGGAAGCAGTTAATTCCATAAATAATCTGGTCTAGGCATTAGGAGTGATTTAAAATGGATTGATGATATAAATTTGAATGTCGGTAAAGCAGATGCCAGACTGAGATTCGTTGGAAGAATCCTAAGGAAATGCAATCCGAAAACAAAGGAAGTAGGTTACAGTGCACTTGTTCGCCCACTCCTTGAATATTGGTCACCAGTGCGGGATCCGTACCAGATAGGGTTAATAGAAGAGATAGAGAAGATCCAACGGAGAGCAGCGCGCTTCGTTACGGGATCATTAAGTAATCGCGAAAGCGTCACGGAGATGAGATAAACTCCAGTGGAAGGCTCTGCAGGAGAGACGCTCAGTAGCTCGGTACGGGCTTTTGTTGAAGTTTCGAGAACGTACCTTCACCGAGGAGTCAAGCAGTATATTACTCCCTCCTACGTATATCTCGTGAAGAGACCATGAGAATAAAATCAGAGAGATTAGAGCCCACATAGAGGTATAACGACAATCTTTCTTTCCACGAACGATACGAGACTGGAATAGAAGGGAGAACCGATAGAGGTACTCAAGGTACCCTCCGCCGCACACCGTCAGGTGGCTTGCGGAGTATGGATGTAGATGTAGAAGTCACTGTAGCACTAAACGCCCCGCTGACGAATCCTGTCAGCATCAAAACACGAAAGAAGCTCCAGAAGCAGCGAATTTCGGGGCGAGCTGGAATTCAAAAGCCACTCACAGTGATGCTCATGCCTGTACCAAGAAAACGCCGTGCCGAAGCCATAAAATCTGGACTGTGGAGCAATGGGAGAAATTCATTTGGTCGGACGAGTCTTGTTTCACACTGTTTCCAACTCCTGGCCGAGTTTATGTCCCAAGAGTGAACGTGACAGGATTCCGGTGATGTTTTGGGCAGCCATTTCGTGGGCCTCACGGTATTTCTGCAGGGCCACATTACTGTTGAGGATTATGTCACCACTGTGGCTTATCAGATCCATCATATGGTACAATATTTGTTCCCCAATGGTGACGCTGTGTTCCAAGGTAACAGGGTCCCTGCTCACACAGCTCTATCGTCCTGGAGTGGTTTTGTGAACGCGAGGATAAATTCTCGCATCTCCCGGCCACAACAGTCACTAGATCTCTGTATGTATCCATTCCGAAGCAACTCGAAGCTGTTTTCATGGTAAACAGTTTTTCTACACCGTATTATGCATGGTGTGGTGTTTTCAGTGTTTCAAAAATGGCTCTGAGCACTATGGGACTTAACATCTGAGGGCATCAGTCCCCTAGAACTACTGAAACCTAACTAACCTAAGGACATCACACACATCCATGCCCGAGGCAGGATTCGAACCTGCGATCGTAGTGGTCGCGCGGTTCCAGACTGAAACGCCTAGAACCGCTCAGCCACTCCGGTCGGCTTCAGTGTTTCCATATTTCTGTTCACCCCATATAAAACTGTCAGTGTATTTCGGCGCACAACAGGGAGAAAACATACCCACCAGAAGCCGAGCGCTAACCTGAAATAGGCATCAATCGTAGACAAAGTGGACAGTGCACGAATAGCCTCCTTACTACCCTCTCCCTCTCGTCACGACTACCTTGAGTATATTTTAAATATAAAGTCCCAGAAATATGACATATTGACACCGATAGTTTACATAAATAGAAGTACCTTTCTTCCAGTGAAACCAGTCTTTCCCTATCAAAGGCCATTGTAATACGGCCGAGACGACAGTTTTCTCGTTTACATTTTTCAATATGTTACATAACGACGCAGTTCAACAACCAGACGAATTTTTGTCATTGTGACTCTGACGGCCCTACGTAGTTACGTCATATGTAAAATAACCTTTTTAGAAAAAATAGTTTATATTCACTACTTGACATTAAAATTGCTGCAACACGAAGTTGACGTGCTGCAGATGCGAAATTTAACCGACAGGAAGAAGATGCTGTGATATGCAAATGATTAGCTTTTCAGACCATTCACACAAGGTTGGCGCCGGTGGCGACACCTACAATGTGCTGACATGAGGAAAGTTTCCGACCGATTTCTCATACACAAACAGCAGTTGACCGGCGTTGCCTGGTGAAACGTTGCTATGATGCCTCGTGTAAGGAGGAGAAATGCGCACCATCACGTTTCCGACTTTGATAAAGGTCGGATTGTAGCCTATCACGATTGCGGTTTATCGTATCGCGACATTGCTGATCGCGTTGGTCGAGATCCAATGACTGTTAGCAGAATACGGAATCGGTGGGTTCAGGAGGGTAATACGGAACGCCGTGCTGGATCCCAACGGCCTCGTATCACTAGCAGTCGAGGTGACAGGCATCTTATCCGCATGGCTGTAACGGATCCGGTCGTGCAGCCACGTCTCGATCCCTGAGTCAACAGATGGGGACGTTTGCAAGACGACAACCATCTACACGAACAGTTCGACGACGTTTGCAACAGCATGGACTATCACCTCGGAGACCATGGCTGCGGTTACCCTTGACGCTGCATCACAGACAGGAGCGCCTGCGATGGTGTACTCAACGACGAACCTGGGTACACGAATGTCAAAACGTCATTTTTTCGGATGAATCCAGGTTCTGTTTACAGCATCATGATGGTCGCATCATACTGGCGTACCACATGGCGTGGTGGTATGCGGTGCCATTGGTTAGACGTCTCGGTCACCTCTTGTTCGCGTTGACGGCACTTTGAATAGTGGACGTTACATTTCAGATGTGTTACGGCCCGTGGCTCTACTCTTCATTCGATCCCTGCGAAACCCTACATTTCAGTAGGATAATGCACGACCGCATGTTGCAGGTCCTGTACGGGCCTTTCTGGATACAGAAAATGTTCGACTGCTGCACTGGCCAACACATTCTCCAGATCTCTCACCAACTGAAAACGTCTGATCAATGATGGTCGAGCAACTGGCTCATCACAATACGCCAGTCGTTACTCTTGATGATCTGTGGTATCGTGTTGAAGCTGCATGGGCAGCTGTATCTGTACACACCATCCGAGCTCTGTTTAACTCAATGCCCAGGCGTATAAAGGCCGTTATTACGGCCAGTGGTGGTTGTTCTGGGTCTGATTTCTCAGGATCTATGCACCCAAATTGCGTGAAAATATAATCACATGTCAGTCTAGTATAATATATTTGTCCAATGAATACCCGTTTATCATTTGCATTTCTTCTTGGTGTAGCAATTTTAATGGCCAGTCGTGTAATACCGGTAGGTACAGTATTAAACAAATCGAGTACGTCACCACGTTTATTTTGTCTGTAACACTTGCAGGTATTCAAGCAAACACTAGGCGTTACAACAACGTCTACACGTCGCAGGCCACGCTGTTGTGAGTGGTGCAGTTCGAGCACCACTGACTGGATGAGAATCCGTGACGCTTCCCTCCCTTATTAAATCAACCCGTAACTAAACCCTTGATAGGAGCCTCTCTATTTCCTCTAAAAGGCCTACCCGGTAAGAGTCTCAGAATGAGGACCGGTACTACGGTATCGTTCGACCGAGGGTTTCGTAATGAGTGGACTACACTTCCTGGGGAGTATTCCACTGAATCTGTCTCGAATACGTCTTTCCTGTAATTAGAGTTAAGTGATCGTTCCATTTTATATCGCTTCATACGATTACATATATTTAAAATGCTGGACTGCTATAAATGAACCATTCGTTTTCAAAACTCTACTTCTTTGTTTCTTTCTTTCACGGTCCTTTGTCCCGCTCCAATGCGGGGTCGGCTTTGTTATGACGGGATTGGCAGTGTTAATTGCAGGGCATGGCCGGATGACCTTCCTGCCGCCACGCCGAACCCTCCCGGGACGGAAGTTGTGTACCCCAGCTGTCTGCGTCTAGTGTAAGTCATGAAAGAGTGCGAACGCTTTCAAATGTCTGTGAGTCGTGTAACTGAGTCGGAACTTGGGGACCAGCACGGTATTCACCTAGCGGGATGTGGAAAACCGCCTAAAAACCACATCCGGGCTTGCCGGCATACCGGCCCTCGTCCTTAATCCGCCGGGCGGATTCGATCCAGGGCCAGCGCGCCTACCCGAGTCTAGGAAGCAGCGCATGAGCGCTCTCGGCTACCCTGACGGGTTTTTCAAAGCTCTATATTTTACAAATTGTTACATGTACAAATATGACTGTTGCGCGAATAGAACCACAAGCTCGCCAATTTATGAGTTCGCCTCTAGTCACACGACACACGTCCAAGCCGTAGTCATGTTCCTGTCATGCCGTATGTAGCAACATAATACCAGCGGTCATCGCCGCTGCCTTTATGCGTTCTGTGAGCTGTTACACAGTTCATGGCGGCAGGGGTACTTAAACATGGTCCTTAATGTACGCCCGTAACGAAAAAGTCACAAGGTGGTAGCTGACGTGGGAGGGGGGGGGGGGGCTAAGGGAATAGATCCACATCATCTTCAGCTCTACAACCAGTACGGCGATGCGGAAATTCGTCATTTAGGTAGCGACGAACATCGATGCTCCAATGGATAGTAGTGGCGAATGGGGAGGGGTTAGGGGGTGGGGAGAGTGCGCCATCTTGTTGGGAGATGAAATTCTTGGAATATGCAGTCAGTTACGGAAACGACCACAACTGCAACTGAAACGTCCCCTTTGAACAATTATGCACGGGACTGTGCTTAACCTGACACACAATGTTTTTAGCGCAACGCAATCTGACTTTCAAAATTCCCTACTAAAGAATGGCCCTGACTAACGTTAAACTATACCTTTCGCAAATCACTTACCTCACAAAAATCTCCGCTGCTCAAGCTACTGCAATACAGCGAGCGCCACTACTGCCAGCTAAATAAAAGATTCAAACTACTAAAGGCACTAACTACTGATAGGGATAGTTAGCAAATGAAAGATATTAATAGAGAACAAACAATGTATTTACCTTAATATCATCACAAGTCATAATATATATATCAGTTCATGACAAATTAGAAACCTCAGCCATCTCTCTCCCCACATCCACCACTGCTGGCGGCTCACCTCCAACTGCGCAACGCTACGCGCTGTTCACATCCAGCTGCCGCTGCCCAACACTACAATGGCAGACAACAATGCAAACTAGCCACAGACTGCACACAACACAGCCAGTGATTTTCATACAGAGGTGGCGTTACCAATAAAAAACCTAAACAGCCTACTTACATAGAGAAAACATAAACAGCCTACTTACATAGAGAAAACATAAACAGCCTACTTACATAGAGAAAACATAAACAGCCTACTTACATAGCCCCCATGCTCCCCACAAAAATTTTTACAAATGGTGTTGGGCACTGGCCAATACAGATTTGACAAAAATTTTTCACAATTACAGTAACAAAGATATAAAATGCACACACTTATTAATATTATGTTGGTCAAAAGATCAAAATTTCTCACAGTCCATAAAGACAGTCCACATTGTTCATCACAGTAAAAATGCAGAGTTTTTCTCAAAGTCCAAGCAGTAAAAGAAAATGCACATAGAAGTAGTGGATTTCCATGCAGTCTTGAAGAAGTAGTGTTGACCTTCCAACGGAAAGACAGTGCTGACTCTCGACATGCAGACAGGTAATGGGCCACAACAGAGCAAACCCACAGCAGAGTCATTCGAAGTTTGGAAGAATATTGGTAGGTAGGTCATCACAGAGCAGACCCACTGGAGTCCTGGTAGAGATTGTGGTATTGGTGGGCCACCAGAGGTGCAGACCCACTGCAGTCCTTGTAGAAATAATGGCATGGTGGGTCATCAAAGATGCAGACCCACTGTAGTCCTTGTAGAAATAATGGCATGGTGGGCCACCAGAGGTGCAGACCCACTGTAGTCCTTGTAGAGATGATGGTATTGGTGGGTCATCAAAGATGTAGACCCACTGTAGTCCTTGTAGAGATAATGGCGTTGGTGGGCCACCAGAGGTGCAGACCCACTGTAGTCCTTGTAGAGATGGCGAGCAGCCATCTGTTGCGATTGTGCAGGTGCACATTCACCATCAAAGAGTCTTGCAGAGAATATAGCAAGTCCATAAACCACCACTTGTGCACTCACAACGTTTTTGGAATTGTCCTTAGAACCAGCAATGCTGTTATCCAGTCCCTTGCTGAGTTATTAACACACGTGCAAACACTAACAGTCCCTACTTCTCACATATTGTCCATATACTATGACCAACAGAAACGTGTGCAGTGAAATGTAACTTACAAGTTAATAATAAGATGAACTGGTGACAATTACAATTTTATAAATTTACAACATGAAAATACAATTACAAAGGTACAAAATACATCATTAAAAACATAATAATACAGATAACATTTGTAGTACAGGCTTTACAAATGAATCGAACTAACATATACGTCAGTGTTACAGGAATTATGACATGAGTACATACATAAAAGATCAGAATAACTTTCGAAACATCAACTTCACACATGAGCAACAAAACAGAACAGATAAATAATGTCTAAACATCTTTACAAAGTAAATAACATAGTATTAGAAAAATTGTACAACATAACAACATCAGCTAAACACATAAAGACAGGAAAAACACAAATACACAAGGGTACACAAACAAATAGAGAGATGACACAAAAGGAAAGGACAGGGTTTGTTTTACTGCAGTATTTTGCATGGAGATCTCCCTTTGTTCATCATTATTCCCAAAAGTACTATCTAAGCCTGCTTTCTGTATTCTGTTCACATCGCCTTTCAAAATAGTTTTTCTCCACTGTACTCTACTTTTTTTTTGGCCAAACCATTTTCTTATATCTTCCCAATGCATTTCTTCCAATTCATCATAGTTAGTTTCTTATATAGCCTACCCCCTCTTAAGCTAACTTAAATCTACTGAGCTCAGATGCTAAACTAAGGGACGAGGCAATGCAGCAGCACAAAACAATTAACACAAACAGCAATGATAAAAAATACAAAAGGCAAAGCAAGCAGCATAAATTACAACTAATATAAGGCAATGAGCAGTAAACAAGAAAAATAAATGCGTAGTAAAACTGGCTTAACAGCGTAATACAAAGTGAAATTCAGTAACATTATGCCTGGCAAACAGCAGCAACTTATACCTAAACATGACATAGCGCAAGCAGAAAAAATATTACAGTAAAAACAACAATGTAGATAAGGGAAATGTATAATCACATCTTAATGTCTAAGTAATTAAAGTGGTGCACCACAAGAAGTTATTCTACCGAAAAGTTACCAATTACTTGAAAAGAAAATTATGAATGCAGTTACTAGTTCCTTCTTATTGTTCTTTCCTTTCCAAATGCTCCTTTTTTAAAGAATGTGGATCATAAAATAATTATTTAATAGATCTGTTGACAGAAAGTGTTCACATTAGCAAATGCATTTCATTTTATAAAGCAATGCTGCAACACAGCTGGAAAACAAATGTCAAATGAAATAAGCCATTACGCAAACCAAAACATAAAAACATCATTAATAGCTATGTGGCATTTCGTAAGTTAGTAGAAATTCTTTCAACTCTCATAGAAAGACGCTTGTCATAATCAGGTGTGCAGATGTAAAAATATTTCTTGTCATTTTATTAGGCATTTCAGTAAATATCGTAAATTAAGAGCTCCACATTATACTTTCAACAAGGAAATGTCAATACCGAGGATAATGGCCTTCCCTTTTTTTTTTTTTTTCTACCTGTGCTTCCGGAAAGGCTAATGGCTTTTTTTTCGGGCGGCTGTCGCCCAGGTGGGTGCCCGCGACGCATTATGTGCAGGTGGTCACTTAACTTTCTTACGGAAATATTTACGACACCAGCTTCCGCTACGGTAACAGTCTCACATAATTCACAGGTCAAGAATTAGCGTTGCAAATCTGTAGAAACAAAATCCTATAAATATAAGTGTCCAAAAAAAATATTCGTCAGCATTGTGATACAGTCACACATTTCATAACTCTTAAAGTACGTTTCTTGGTTTCCAACATCCTTTTCATAAATCAGAGTCCCTAAACACTACTCATTATTCCTTACCTCATTATACATATACATATTCGTCGACACTTCTTCAATATTTCATCGTGAGAAATACGTAGCATAATAAACATTCCTCAACAACATAATACACATCGTCATCGTAATAATAACATCATAACACTTCAGTCAAATCTCAAAATCGTCGTAACTTCCTCCAATAATTTCTAAGCCTAAAATAATTCTCTGCTCATGTCAAAAGTGTCAGCTGCCTCAAACGTACTTTAAAAATCATGAATCCATACCAAATACATCATTCAAGTACAGACAAAATACAATTTCATAAGTTTGAAGTTACCCAACTGTGTAATTGCGTAAACATCTGTCACTGATATAGTAAAAATAAATGTTTGTCTCTCTCAGTTAAATGATCGGATAGCTGTGTAATTTGTGTGTTAGAGAAATATGGTACCGATGTGTAAAGTTGTATAAGCAAATACCATATTAGCTAGGGTTCCTTGTGGTTGCCACACACATGGTACATAAAGTAAGTGTGTACCCCCCTGAGGATTTATGTAATTATACCCTCAGGTGTTACAAATTACAGCAATGGAATGAAATGTATCACGGAAAACTTTCTTTGTAATTAAAAAATCTTTGAAAATAAGTGTTTTAAGTATAAGATTAATCACTCAAATGCGAGTCCTGTAGCGCTAAATGCCCGTCTTGCTGTAAGATAATCTCTGTGGAAGTGTCGTAGTTATCGTCCTCCGAAAGCTAAGTTCTGCAGAAGTCAATGTACTTACCTCATGATACACAAAAGTGAAATGCTTTGCGTATAGATGTCGTAGTTATTATGCTTATTGGCGTGATGAAGAAAGTACTGTGCTGTAACGTATTGTTGTGCTATGGAAAAGGCTGTCTCCTTGTAGCTATACCACAAAAGTTACTAATAAAACATGTTTTGATTTCCAGAAGAATTCAGAAAACTGTGCAGATATAAAACAGATACACCGCAAAAGCAACATTGTAAATTGTCACTCATTAGTAGCGTCGTGATAAAAATCGTGTAGCTGTCACATAAACTAACCTCTGTGTCATCTGGTATCTCTCAGAAAGCACTTTAAATTCAGAATGTATTTTCAAATAAACCAAAATGTTGCATTAAAATCTCATTAGCAGTACTGGTAAATGTTCTAAGTATGTGAGCCTTATAGTCGTTACGTAATCGTGCAACAAACAAGCAAGAATGTACACACACAATAACACTGTGACGTCTGTTTACTATAACAATGCATTCGTCATTTCTGTTTAAATAAGTTCTCTTGGTTCTTGATTGGATATTTAACTTCAAACATTGTTGCATGGTAACAGTTTCTAAAGCATACTAGTAACGTGAAGTGAAACGTTTTATGGCAAAGACAAAGTTAAAAGGCAGATTATCTGTCAATAAATGGTTTTACATGAGAAATGTGGTGTAAACCTTTACTCTTCCTAGTACGCAGACTTTCAACTGCAAAGCAATTGTCATGTTTTACACGTCGGTAAGGAATGCTAAATCTTTTCTCAAGGTTCGCGTCTTTGTTATTTTTCTCTGAGCCAGCCGGCGCACGCGGCTGCCTGCGGTGCGAGTCATTGTCTGTCTCTTTGTTGGCGCGCGTCGTTATTGGGATTAGGAGACCTAACTTCTACAAATTCACCGTGACGAGAGGGCCCTGCTCTGTTTGAATCCCGCCAGTTCTGATGCAGTTCAGGTCTATCGTTACGATCATATCGTCTGTCGTCATGTCGGTAGATGCCATAGTTTCTTTCTTGTCGGTCACGTGGTGGAGAATTTCTCCCTGAATCGAAACTGCGCGCTGGACCGTTGCGTCTAAAGTTATTCTGTCTCCCCTGATAATAATTGTTTTGGTTCCCATATTGTCTGTTTCTCTGATTGTCTCTGTGATAGTCATTACCACGGAGAGGTGATCTTTCCCTGTAGTTATTACTACTCTGCCAACGGTTGTCATACGGGTGGTGTCTATTTTGGTCACGATTTGTGTTGTGAGAATAGCCTTGTCGTGTCCAGTTATTACTTCTTTCATCGCGGATTTGCGACGGATGTGACCTGTAATTGTTGTGTTCCTGGTTTCGCGTTCCGCGATTGTCAGTGTCAATTTCTAATTCTTGTAACAGTCCCTGAAAAGCGTCAATGTCGTCTTTGCAACGTCCTGCTAAAATAATATGTCGTAAATGTTCAGGTAATTTGATTAAGCAAATGCGGATGAGTTCTGAGGGGCTGTATGGGTTTGACAGGTACTGATTCTTGTGCAACATGTCTTCAAAATATTTCACAAGACTGGAGAATTCAGATTGTTCGAAATGTTTCATCATTATGATACCATGTTTTACGCGGTCTTGTGTGGCTTGAGACCAATACGCTGAGAGGAAGGCATGGTAAAATTCTCCTTCACTGTGGCAATCGTGAATGACCGATCGCATTCTTACAGCTGGTTCATTCTCTAAGTAGCCACACATAAATTCTAATCTGTGTTCCAACGACCAGTTGGGAGGAAAACAATGAGAGAATTGATGGAGCCATGCTTGTGGATGAATGTCGTTGCCAGAATTCTTAAATGTTTTGAATTTACGTGTAGTAATGAACAGCTTATAGTCAAAATCATCATGTCGGCGAGTCGCATATCGGTCATTGTTAGGTCGTGTCGGCCGTTCCATCTCAAAATTCGGTGCACATTGCCCATTTCTTTCATAACTTCCGAAATGCCCTGTGTTATTATTTTGCGGCTTTTCCGTGTTTCTAAGTCCCTCTTCCCAAGTTGGGGCACGAGTATCCTCTGAAATGCGTAATTCTTGTATTAACTGTGTCAGCTGATCTTGTACTTCCCGGATTTCTCTTTGGTGTTGCGTATTAATCTGATTCTGATTTTGTTTGAATTTCCTAATTTGTTCGCACTCTTCAGTGTCAGTGAAGGCTACAGGTCTTGTGTCATTCAGATCATCATCTACCTTTGTAGATAAGTTAGTGACCTGATCCGAAAGTTCGGCTACTTTCTCCGATAGTGAACACATTTCCTCAGTGTGTTTTTCTGAACCAAGTTTCAGAGTATCTACTGTGTCCTTTAAGTTTTCCTGAGTTTTTGCAAGTTGCGTAACCGAATCGGTAGATGCAACTGAGTCAATTTTAGCCCACAAGGTCTCATGATTTTCATGAACAATGGTTTGCAGTTCTTTTATGGCTGCTTCGTGATTCTGTAATGCATTTTCATGCCGCGAAAAAATAGGTTGAAAATGCTCACAAATTTGTGTTTTTACGTCATTACAGACTTTTTGACATTTCGATTCAATGTTATGTAACTCAGTGGTTAAATCTTCACGTGTTTGTTCAAGTGTAGTGTCTAACTTTTGAAGATTTTGTTCCATTGTGTCTAACTTTTGAAGCTTTTGCTGTGTTTGTCTCTGATTTTGTTCCATTGTGTCTAACTTTTCAAGCTTTTGCTGTGTTTGTCTCTGATTTTGTTCCATTTGTTGCATTAATTGCAATAATAATGTATTAGTGTCTGGAATCTGTTTCTCTACGCTTTTCGGCAGTGCATTTGCACCGACAACATTCACGTTTTGACAAGCAGAAAATGTGTCTTGACTTATTTGAGAAAACGGTGATAACCCAAAACCTGAATCTACAGTATTTGCGAAATTGTGTCCTGTCATTTCGGATTCCTGAGGCGAGCTGTTGCCGACCGATCGATCGATAATGCTTCCCTTTTCACTAATTGTTTCACTGTCCGTGCCATTGTTTGCCGCCTGCTCCATTTCCCTATGAACAGTTACCAAATTACTACTTTGAACATTAGTTAATTCATTACTCTGCGGCGCTAACACACTGCCTTCGTCTTCACTGTCATTTCTCAGTTTACTTTGGAGCCTAGTGTTACGTTTTTCACACGCCATAATTGTCACAATATTTCACACGATAACACAGAAAAACACAATTTGAAGAGCAAAATAAAATAACATAGCAATGGAAATAATGTCTACTTAATTGCCAGCGCAGCTGCGAAATACTTGGTGCAAATCTACATGCATGCCACAACTGTTTTACTGTACAACAATGAAAGGCTAAACTACAAAGGAGATTCTCTCTACAATTACGCGCTAGCAATAAACAAAATCTACACTAATTACACAAACTACAAGAAAAAATCAGAAGATTCCAGTGAGGTATCCTAGGCTAAGGGTCGACATATGAAACGTCCCCTTTGAACAATTATGCACGGGACTGTGCTTAACCTGACACACAATGTTTTTAGCGCAACGCAATCTGACTTTCAAAATTCCCTACTAAAGAATGGCCCTGACTAACGTTAAACTATACCTTTCGCAAATCACTTACCTCACAAAAATCTCCGCTGCTCAAGCTACTGCAATACAGCGAGCGCCACTACTGCCAGCTAAATAAAAGATTCAAACTACTAAAGGCACTAACTACTGATAGGGATAGTTAGCAAATGAAAGATATTAATAGAGAACAAACAATGTATTTACCTTAATATCATCACAAGTCATAATATATATATCAGTTCATGACAAATTAGAAACCTCAGCCATCTCTCTCCCCACATCCACCACTGCTGGCGGCTCACCTCCAACTGCGCAACGCTACGCGCTGTTCACATCCAGCTGCCGCTGCCCAACACTACAATGGCAGACAACAATGCAAACTAGCCACAGACTGCACACAACACAGCCAGTGATTTTCATACAGAGGTGGCGTTACCAATAAAAAACCTAAACAGCCTACTTACATAGAGAAAACATAAACAGCCTACTTACATAGAGAAAACATAAACAGCCTACTTACATAGAGAAAACATAAACAGCCTACTTACACAACATATCAAGGTAAGTTATAGTATGCAAGGAGTTTTGAGTCTCCAGTGTTCTGTTTCATAATGAAAAAGATAATGGACAGAAATGTATGGAAAAGCTTTGTTTATTTGTTTATTTGTTTATTTATTTATTTATTTAGCCACTACAGAAAACCTGATGTTGTTACTTTGTGAATATTGAAGACTGTTACTGTAATATATTTTTTCCCTCTTAAATTTTGAGAATCTGATATACTACTGTCCGATGTAAGGTAGTATGAACTATATAGCTGTTCTCACAACTTTTCCAGGTACTTTTTGATAGAGATAGCGCTAGCCGACAGTAGTAGGGACGATGTTACAAGTAATCAATATTCTAGGACGTACTAACAATCTGTGTACCTATTTAACAGATTACATAGCTGGAGAGATGCTGACTCAGTTTTTCAGGATAGCAAATGGGAAGTTGCGGTACAGAAAATGGTCCAGAGATCACCAGTGTGTGTGTGTGTGTGTGTGTGTGTGTGTGTGTGTGTGTGTAGTGAGTAAAGTGTTATGAAACAATGTGTGTATAGTGTGTGCAGTGACTGACAGTAAGATATGAGTGAAGAATGTGGCATTACAGTCTTTAATAAGTTATCTGTAAAAAAAGAGTATCGTATACCAGGAGTGAGTCTAATGATTGCCTCTAACTAGAAGTCTGTAAATACACTCCTGGAAATTGAAATAAGAACACCGTGAATTCATTGTCCCAGGAAGGGGAAACTTTATTGACACATTCCTGGGGTCAGATACATCACATGATCACACTGACAGAACCACAGGCACATAGACACAGGCAACAGAGCATGCACAATGTCGGCACTAGTACAGTGTATATCCACCTTTCGCAGCAATGCAGGGTGCTATTCTCCCATGGAGACGATCGTAGAGATGCTGGATGTAGTCCTGTGGAACGGCTTGCCATGCCATTTCCACCTGGCGCCTCAGTTGGACCAGCGTTCGTGCTGGACGTGCAGACCGCGTGAGACGACGCTTCATCCAGTCCCAAACATGCTCAATGGGGGACAGATCCGGAGATCTTGCTGGCCAGGGTAGTTGACTTACACCTTCTAGAGCTCGTTGGGTGGCACGGGATACATGCGGGCGTGCATTGTCCTGTTGGAACAGCAAGTTCCCTTGCCGGTCTAGGAATGGTAGAACGATGGGTTCGATGACGGTTTGGATGTACCTTGCACTATTCAATGTCCCCTCGACGATCACCAGTGGTGTACGGCCAGTGTAGGAGATCGCTCCCCACACCATGATGCCGGGTGTTGGCCCTGTGTGCCTCGGTCGTATGCAGTCCTGATTGTGGCGCTCACCTGCACGGCGCCAAACACGCATACGACCATCATTGGCACCAAGGCAGAAGCAGAAGACGACACGTCTCCATTCGTCCCTCCATTCACGCCTGTCGCGACACCACTGGAGGCGGGCTGCACGATGTTGGGGCGTGAGCGGAAGACGGCCTAACGGTGTGCGGGACCGTAGCCCAGCTTCATGGAGACGGTTGCGAATGGTCCTCGCCGATACCCCAGGAGCAACAGTGTCCCTAATTTGCTGGCAAGTGGCGGTGCGGTCCCCTACAGCACTGCGTAGGATCCTACGGTCTTGGCGTGCATCCGTGCGTCGCTGCGGTCCGGTCCCAGGTCGACGGGCACGTGCACCTTCCGCCGACCACTGGCGACAACATAGATGTACTGTGGAGACCTCACGCCCCACGTGTTGAGCAATTCGGCGGTACGTACACCCGGCCTCCCGCATGCCCACTATACGCCCTCGCTCAAAGTCCGTCAACTGCACGTACGGTTCACGTCCACGCTGTCGCGGCATGCTACCAGTGTTAAAGGCTGCGATGGAGCTCCGTATGCCACGGCAAACTGGCTGACACTGACGGCGGCGGTGCACAAATGCTGCGCAGCTAGCGCCATTCGACGGCCAACACCGCGGTTCCTGGTGTGTCCGCTGTGCCGTGTGTGTGATCATTGCTTGTACAGCCCTCTCGCAGTGTCCGGAGCAAGTATGGTGGGTCTGACACACCGGTGTCAATGTGTTCTTTTTTCCATTTCCAGGAGTGTATATGTGTATATGAATTAGCCTATTTTAAATTGATCTAAATTTGTAAATACTTTGACATGTCCTACATCCTTGTAAAAACGGATCGACGGATGAATAAAGCTACTACTACTACTACTACTACTACTACTGTAAATAGTGTAAAAACTCGTATAAAAAGTTACAGGTAAGTCCATTGTGGTTAACAATTTATAGATTTGACCAAACATATAACACGCAAATACTCAAAATAGTGCTCTAGTGCGTTAACACGTTTTCCACCGATCCGTTCAAATATCAGTGATGAACATTTTCAATCAATGTGCAAGCAGATATTCCTGCATTTTTCGTGTTTACAAGGTATACGTCGACATGTGCCTAAAAAAGGGTCTGGACTGGTGGGGAATGTCACAACGCACTGGAATGTGGAATAATGTGATCAAGTTAGTTCCTACTTCTGCCCGGCTGAGAGTCGCGTTCGCGGAACCGTATTTGTAATGCACCTGGTACGCGCACGCGCGGCATTGATTTGAGACGCAGCTGGACACGTTGGGCAGCTGTGATATTTTCGACTATTATTAATATCCGATAATAACTCATGAATGTTTTATTAGCGCGGATTGATATTCATTTAAACCCGTGGGAATACGCGTGTAGTTTGGGCGTGAGGACTTCATGGTGCCGTGCATTGCCTGTAAATGCGTTACGCGAGAGCGGCGCTCGCTTCGGAAACCAAAATTGTTAATACCCGGTCGCCAGCCAGTCCCCAGGGGAAACGGAGAATCTCGGCAAATTTGCGAATCTCATGAATAATATAACGCCTGAGGCTGTATTCAAGAAGAAGGATGACAATGGGTAAATGCCAACCACTTGGACAAAGTCCAACACGGAACGTTCATAGCGCAGCGCTGCTTGCATCGCAAAGAAGCGTGTAGCACATCTTTACAGTAGACTATTTCCTCACCTAGTTGCTGACGAGGCCTTTAGTTACACCCTGTTCTCTGTCATCTCTGGATGACCGTCTGTAATCATTGTGCTGATATGTTGGTGGACTGCCAAGTATAGTTGAAGTACTAAGTTTAACTTAATTTTATCCATTGCTTGTGACGTTTCTTCCGTGACTCTATTACTTTCGAAATAATGAAGAACAACCGCCTTCAGCCACACATCTTGATTTCATTGAAATGCACAATGCATTTCGAGCCCTAGGGGCTCAACGTCAGGTGCTTTGAAAGCCTACATTGTGTTCGAAAATATGCTATGTCAAAATGTTTTGTGAGGACTATACATCTGCTACTAGAAACACCCCAGAATTAAACGAAATGTAAAGTTGACATAGACTGTCAAAGTACCTGAAGGCCAGCCAGCCCCCATGGCTCGAAATGCATCGTGCATTTAATAAAGTCAAGATTTGTGTCTGAAGGCGGTTGTTCTTTATTGTTAAGAATTACTAAGAAACCACTCCGTCTACAGGCCATAAGTGGCCCAACGGGACCATCCGACCGTCGTGTCATCCTCAAGGAGGATGCGGATAGGAGGGGCGTGGGGCAGCACACCGCTCTCCCGGCCGTAATGATGGTATTTTTGACCGAAGCCGCTACTATTCGGTCGAGTAGCTCCTCAATTGGCATCACGAGGCTGAGTGTACCCCGAAAAATGGCAACAGCGCATGGCGGCCCGGATGGTATCCCATCTACGTGCCGACCACGTCCGACAGCGCTTAACTTCTGTGATCTCAGGGGAAAGAATTACTAAGACCTAAGTTAAAATCTTTGGGCAAGTAATTGATCGTTCTAATCGAGGATGGTACCACAGACCAGAGATTAATAAGCATGTGTCATCTTGTGGCGAATGCTGGTGCCCTGTTCACAGCTCAAAATACCGCTAGTATTTCAAGGTCCTCTTTAAACTTTCGATGCAGTTGCCGATTTATCTCCCCGTAAATGGGGAGAAACAACAGTGAATAGTTTTTTACATCGATCACTGCCTGTCATCCCGGAAGAAAATACCAGCATTGAAATCATTCATTGTAAGAAAGAACAGACACCATAAATATAACAGTAATATCTACGCCTTGACGGCATTTCATGACACCTTCAGTGGAGCTGCGCACTAGGTCCGCCCTCTTGCGGGAATCATCGCAGATAGGACAGTAATATGTACGCCTTGACGCATTTCATGATATATTCCGTGTGGATGCACCCTGCGAGCAAGGAGGTGCTAAGGAAGTAGAGTGCGATAGGTTAGGAATTTGGGCTGAACCGAAGGGGCTTACCCGGGTAGTCGAAGCAGTTATAAAGTGACGACTCACATAAAGCAGGAAATCCCGGTGCGAAACCTGGTCGACCACTGATTTTCACTTGTCGCCACTGAATCATTTTAATGCTCTCATACGGCAGTATTTCTCTTTCATCAATTTCATTGTACTGGCATATACTGGGTGAATAATGACCAAGGGCCCATGAAGAAAAGACGTAAGCCTTTTCGAAATTTCATTAATCGCTGAGATACATGACTCACATTTGTTATTCCAAATGAAACTATGGTAATTTCATACGCCAGTGTAGCAGATCTGTAAGAGACAAATTCACTGACAGAACTATTTCGTAGGTCCGACGAGAAATTGTAGAGTAAACATTTGCTATGTAAGGCGGTTTTCGTGCTGTTCTTGCAGTCGTTTGAATCGCGTACCACCTAGAAGTACGATAGTCTGCTTGGTTGGGAGGATGGGAGGGGGCGGGGACGCGGAAAACAGCACAGTCGATGTAATTCGGAAACGGAGCAATCTATCTGACTCCAGAAGGGCATGATCGGGGCTTGGGGGGGAACGCGGAAACCAGCGCAGTCAATGTAATGTAGCTGACCCCAAAATGTGGGCATGATCATTGGGCTTCGAGCCAAGGATGACAACGTTTCTGAAACGGCCAATTTCGTCAACCGTTCGCGAGCCGCCTTGGTTAATGTACACTCCTGGAAATTGAAATACGAACACCGTGAATTCATTGTCCCAGGAAGGGGAAACTTTATTGACACATTCCTGGGGTCAGATACATCACATGATCACACTGACAGAACCACAGGCACATAGACACAGGCAACAGAGCATGCACAATGTCGGCACTAGTACAGTGTATATCCACCTTTCGCAGCAATGCAGGCTGCTATTCTCCCATGGAGACGATCGTAGAGATGCTGGATGTAGTCCTGTGGAACGGCTTGCCATGCCATTTCCACCTGGCGCCTCAGTTGGACCAGCGTTCGTGCTGGACGTGCAGACCGCGTGAGACGACGCTTCATCCAGTCCCAAACATGCTCAATGGGGGACAGATCCGGAGATCTTGCTGGCCAGGGTAGTTGACTTACACCTTCTAGAGCACGTTGGGTGGCACGGGATACATGCGGACGTGCATTGTCCTGTTGGAACAGCAAGTTCCCTTGCCGGTCTAGCAATGGTAGAACGATGGGTTCGATGACGGTTTGGATGTACCGTGCACTATTCAGTGTCCCCTCGACGATCACCAGTGGTGTACGGCCAGTGTAGGAGATCGCTCCCCACACCATGATGCCGGGTGTTGGCTCTGTGTGCCTCGGTCGTATGCAGTCCTGATTGTGGCGCTCACCTGCACGGCACCAAACACGCATACGACCATCATTAGCACCAAGGCAGAAGCGACTCTCATCGCTGAAGACGACACGTCTCCATTCGTCCCTCCATTCACGCCTGTCGCGACACCACTGGAGGCGGGCTGCACGATGTTGGGGCGTGAGCGGAAGACGGCCTAACGGTGTGCGGGACCGTAGCCCAGCTTCATGGAGACGGTTGCGAATGGTCCTCGCCGATACCCCAGGAGCAACAGTGTCCCTAATTTGCTGGGAAGTGGCGGCGCGGTCCCCTACGGCACTGCGTAGGATCCTACGGTCTTGGCGTGCATCCGTGCGTCGCTGCGGTCCAGTCCCAGGTCGACGGGCACGTGCACCTTCCGCCGACCACTGGCGACAACATCGATGTACTGTGGAGACCTCACGCCCCACGTGTTGAGCAATTCGGCGGTACGTACACCCGGCCTCCCGCATGCCCACTATACGCCCTCGCTCAAAGTCCGTCAACTGCACATACGGTTCACGTCCACGCTATCGCGGCATGCTACCAGTGTTAAAGACTGCGATGGAGCTCCGTATGCCACGGCAAACTGGCTGACACTGACGGTGGCGGTGCACAAATGCTGCGCAGCTAGCGCCATCCGACGGCCAACACCGCGGTTCTTGGTGTGTCCGCTGTGCCGTGCGTGTGATCATTGCTTGTACAGCCCTCTCGCAGTGTCCGGAGCAAGTATGGTGGGTCTGACACACCGGTGTCAATGTGTTCTTTTTTCCATTTCCAGGAGTGTATATGCAATGGATGGCAAATTTGCACCACGAGGAATAGAAGACAGGGGTGAACGACGGCCGCAGAGATGTGTACCGGCGAATAGATGAACCCAGGGGCTACCAGCAGTGTCTCCTCTACGACTGTTCAGCGAACGTTCCTACAGCGTGCTTTCGCAGCAGGTGTCTTGTCTCTGTATCCATGCTGACTGCTGTTCATCGGCGATGAAGACTGGAATTTGCAGGCCAGTACTGCAACTGAACGTTTACTGAGTAGCGGCAAGTTGATTTTTCAGATGAATCACGTTTTATGCTTCATCAGTCAGATGACCGTTACCATATAATTTATATATGGCGTGAAACGTATGAAAGCAAACACGCAACAATAATCACCGAAAGTTTGCAAGCCGGAGGGCATTCCCTAAGCGATCTCATCTTTCTGGAAGGCACGATGGGTCAACGCAAGTGTGCTTCCATCACTGGTGACCTTGTGCACACCTGCATACAGTTTGTTTATCCTCAGCACGGTAACATCTACCAGCAGTATAATGCAACGTGCCACACAGCTCGCAGTGTATGTGCGTGGTTCGAAGAGCGCCAGGAATTACGCTCATGCTCATAAATTAAGGATAATTGCAGAATGTGGTGCCACATAACGTGGCATTACACAAAACTGGCGCTAATAGCATAGGCACATAGGGAACACACACGACACAAATCTATAAGTCCACGGCATTGGTAATAAGTTGAGAAACCGTCCCGAAACACATTTGCTACAAAACGCCACTGTTTCCTGCCCATGTACCCCGACATCAGTATGGCATATGAACACCACGAACACGTACACAGGCCGCACAACGGGTTGGCATACTCTGGATCAGGTGGTCGAGCAGCTGCTTGGGTATAGCCTCCCATTCTTGCACCAGTGCCTGTCGGAGCTGCTGAAGTGTCCTAGCGGTTTGAAGTCTTGCAACGATACGTCGACCGAGAGCGTCCCAGACATGCTTGATGGGATTTAGGTCTGGAGAACAGGGAGGCCACTCCATTCGCCTGATATCTGCTGTTTCAAGGTACTCCTACACGATGGCACCTCGGTGGGGCCGTGCGTTATCATCCGTCAGGAGGATGGTGGGACCCACTGCACCCCTGAAAAGGCGGACATACTGGTGCAAAATGACGTCCCGATACACCTGACCTGTTACAGTTACTTTATCAAAGACATGCAGGGGTGTACGTGCACCAATCATAATCCCACCCCACGACATCAAACCACGACCTCCATACAGGTCCCTTTCAAGGACATTAAGCGGTTGGTATCTGGTTCCTGGTTCACGTCAGATGAAAACCCACCGAGAATCACTGTTCAGACTATACCTGGACTCGTCCGTGAACACTGTTCCAGTTACCATATACTGTGTTTTTGACACCAGGCTTTACGGGCTCTCCTGTGACCAGGGGTCAATGGAATGCTCCTTGCAGGTCTCCGGGTGATTAAACCGGGTCTGTTCAGTCGTCTGTAGACACTGTGTCTGGAGACAACTGTTCCAGTGGCTGCGGTAAGGTCCCAAGCAAGGCTACCTGCAGTACCCCGTGGCTGTCTGCGGGCACTGATGGTGAGAATCGGTCTTCTTGTGGTGTTGTACACTGTGGACGTCCCGTACTGTAGCGCCTGGACACGTTTCCTGTCTGCTGGAATCGTTGCCATAATCTTGAGATCACACTTTGTGGCACACGGAGGACCCGTGCTACGACCTGCTGTGTTTGATCAGCCTCCAGAATCGCTAGTATTCTACCCCTCACAACGTCATCAATATGTGATCTTCCAGCCTTTTCAACACACAGTCACCATTAGCACGTCTGAAAACTTCTGCTCGCTTACTCGCCGCACTGTACTGTGACATGCACCAACACACCTCTGCGTATACTGACTGCTGCCAGCGCCACCGTGCGACGATCGCAGGTCAAATGCAACGGTGCAAAATGTGATTTAAACCCGCAAACCGCCCACCAGATCGTTGTTTAACCATGTACCAGCATTATCCTTAATTAATGATCATCAGTATAGTTTAAAGTACTCCCCTGGCCACCAAACTCTCCAGATTTAAACCCAAAACGAGTATCTGTGGGACGACTTCGATCGGGATGTCCGCGCCATGAATTTTTATGGATCGTTAAGCGAGTAACCCAGCGCAGCTCGTCATGTCACCGGAGTCGCCATGGCTCCACATCCCTGTCGATACTTCCAGAATCTCACTTCGTGCTCATGTCGCATCGGTTCGCACCGCAAAAGGTGGTTGTTCAGGCTTTTGACAGGTGATGACATCACTGTCACTGGACAATGTAGTTTCAATGTATACACTGATGAGCCAAAGCACTGAATGTATCTCATCATAAAAGTGTTTGTATCCTTTTTTTTATTAATGTAACTACGTCTGCATGACAGAAAAAAGTAATACTTGCTATATAAGTGGTCTACATGTCAACACTTTTTTTTAACTTCTGTATCTCACGTAATAATAACGTCTGTGTCAGTCGCAAGTGATTTTGTGTATGTTGACGACATTTACTTGTCATCTAAAGATGACCTAAGATGCCGAAAGCAGGTTTCTGACCAAATAAACATAATTCTGCAGAAAATTAAGAAATGTTTCCTACTTGATATTACGAGGGGCGCTCAATAAATATGGCAATGCACTTTTCGGGCCAATTTTTGTTGAAAAAATACAGAATTTGTTGTGGAACATCGTGAAATATTTCCGCTTCAGCCCTTACAAAAATGGTTCAAATGGCTCTGAGCGCTATGGCACTTAACATCTAAGGTCATCAGTCCCCTAGAACCAAGAACTACTTAAACCTAACTAACCTAAGGACATCACACACATCCATGCCCGAGGCAGGATTCGAACCTGCGACCGTAGCGGTCGCGCGGTTCCAGACTGAAGCGCCTGGAACCGCTCGGCCACTACGGCCGGCTGAGCCCTTACAGTTTCACAAAGTTTCGTTACGTGGCGGCGCCGCTATGCATAGCCTTCAAAATGGCGTCTGCAACGAAGGTGCGTTCCAAGCAGAGAGCTGTCATTGAGTTTCTTTTGGAGAAAAGCCAGAGCATCGCAGACATTCATAAGCGCTTGGTTGGTTCGTTGGTCGGTTGATTTGGAGGGAAAGGCGAAACAGCGATGTTATCCTTCCCATCGGATTAGGGAAGAGTGAAGTTGGAAGTCCCTCGTGCCCTATCAAAAACCGCCCCGGCATTAGCCTGAACCTGTTTAGGGAATCACGGAAAACCTAAATCAAGAGGAATGTCCGAAAGAACAGACATCATATCCATATATAACTATTTCGTTCTGGCAATACCGGCCATGACCCCCTCCTCCTGTGGGGATGCACGCACATTCCCCGAACTCTTACGGAACTTGGTAAGAATGTCTTCCACGAGTAATGAGTCTGTTGGGGTCGGACATTACGAATGTAGTGTGTAGACATACAAGGTGTGAATGTGGGTCTCACGGGAGGCGTGCGCGACATAGCCCCTGCAGTCGCACTATCCTCTGTGCCCTCGGTGGCTCAGACGGATAGAGCGTCTGCCATGAAAGCAGGAGATCCCGGGTTCGAGTCCCGGTCGAGGCACATTTTCTCCTGTCCCCGTTGATATATATCAACGCCCGACAGCATCTGAACGTATTAAAACTAATTCTAAGGCAAGAGGGTTGGACGCGGGTTTGAATCGTCGTCGTCCGTAAGGCGAGTCCAATGTGCTCACCACTGAGCCGCCTCGCTCGGTCATAGACGCTTGCAGAATGTTTATGGAGTCCTGGCACTGAAGAAAGGCACCGTGAGTCATTGGAGGAGGCTCAAATGGTTCAAATGGCTCTAAGCACTATGGGACTTAAAATCTGAGGTCATCAGTTCCCTAGACTTAGAACTACCTAACTCTAACTAACCTAAGGACATCACCAAAATCCATGGCCGAGGCAGGCTTCGAACCTGCGACCGTTCCGGACTGGAGCGCCTAGAACCGCTCGGCCACCGCGGCCGGCCTTCTGGGTCTCTGAAGGGGTTATTTACTTTGAGGTCCTCCCACGCGCTGAAACCATCAACTCTAAAGTGTACTGTACTATCTACAGGGAACGGAAGAAACAGCTTTAGCGTGTTCGTCGCCCCAAAAATGCAGTCGAATTTCTCCTTCTTTATGACAACCCCAGGCCTCACACAAGTCTGCGCACTCTAGAGGAGCTCACAAAAATTCATTGAAGTGTTCTTTCTCATTCACTCTACAGTCCGCCCCCGGTAGCTGAGTGGTCAGCGTGACAGACTGTCAACCCTAAGGGCCCGAGTTCGATTCCCGGCTGGGTCGGAGATTTTCTCCGCTCAGGGACTGGGTGTCGTGTCGTCCTAATCATTATCATTTCATCCCTATCGACGCGCAGGTCGCTGAAGTGGCGGCAAATCGAAAGACCTGCACCAGGCGAACGGTCTACCCGACGGGAGGCCCTAGCCACACGACATTTCATTTCATTGACTCTACAGCCCGGATCTTGCACCTTACGACTTCCATCTATTTGCCCCAACGAAGGATGCACTCCGCGAGAAGTAGGATTTGGGTGATGGGGGAGGTTATTGATGCAGCAAGAGGCTGGCTCCGACGTCGGCCGATAGAATGGTACGATGCGGTCTTCCAGTAACGTGGCGTGAGGCCGTCGCATTTGGCGGCGATTATGTTGAAAAACTGGGACTTGTAGCCAAAAGAGTGGGAATAACATACCAACCTGCTTTCAGGCAAAAAGGGTGTTTTATCACCTACTGAACGCCCCTCGTATCCGTAGACCACGGATTGTCAGTCTGGAAGTAAACACCAGTCTTGAAAGCCTTCATTTTGTTAGGACCGTTGAGAATAGTTGCCGGCCGAAGTGGCCGTGCGGTTAAAGGCGCTGCAGTCTGGAACTGCAGGACCGCTACGGTCGCAGGTTCGAATCCTGCCTCGGGCATGGATGTTTGTGATGTCCTTAGGTTAGTTAGGTTTAACTAGTTCTAAGTTCTAGGGGACTAATGACCTCAGCAGTTGAGTCCCATAGTGCTCAGAGCCATTTTTTTTTAGAATAGTTTGGTCGATTTGGAATCTGCTTGCGTCAATCTTACGGTTCTGAAATCCAGATAATGTATTGGAAGTTCTAGCCCTGGCTTATACTGGAATAAGCGTCTAACTTTTTGAACCGATAAAGATACTTATTATCTGTTTGCACCCACACTAATAATGATCAGCTGCTCATGAAATAAAGGCAGTCGCCGTTTCGAAATTTTATTACACATATAGACTGAACATCGTTTCTGTAAAGGAGATTATCGTAGTTTCTTACGCCATTGTAGCAGACCTATAACAAACAAATTCACTGACATAACTCTTGTCTAGATCCGACAAGAAATAATAGAGTACAAGTAAGCTTCGTAAGGGGCTTTTCGTGCTGTTCCTGTGGCCGTTTGAATGGCGTACCTACTGGAAGTACACTACTCCCTCCGTTAAGAAACGCTTTAGCATCACGTACAGCTCGCCTCGGTGGCGCCAGTTTCAATGTATGCGCTGATGTGCGAGAACATTAAGGCCGCTGTCCGACGAGAGACTGAATGCGGCACGGCACGATGCAGCTACGTAACTTCGCAAGGAAGGTATGTGGACACGACTATGTAATGCAAAACTGACCAACAGTAGTCATGAGAAGCGAACCAGCTGGTATACCAGTAAGCTTTTCATCATCTGTTGAATGTATCTCCGCATAAAAAACTTTTTCTTTTTATTAGTTAATTTAACTATTTATGCCTGAGAATAAAATGTTATACTTCCTATGTAAATACTTTATACATCAACATTTTTGTATCGTCTGTGGAAATAATATCTCTGTAAGTTGCACATCATTTTATCTGAGTTTGTGAAATTCAGTTGTTATCTGAAGATAGCCGAAAGCAGAGTCATGGACAAATAAATACAATTTCGCAGAACATCAGGAAATGTTTTCCATTTAGTATTGTTGTCATGATCTGTCAACATCTTCAGAAAATTCAGTTAATGTTAATTTACATACACTACTGGCCATTAAAATTGATACACCACGAAGATGACGCGCTACAGGCGAAAAATTTAACCGACAGGAAGAAGATGCAGTGATACACAAATGATTAGCTTTTCAGAGCATTCACACAAGGTTGGCGCTGGTGGCGACACCTACGACGTGCTGATTTGAGGAAAGTTTCCAACCGATTTCTCACACACAAACAGCAGTTGACCGGCGTTGCCTGGTGAAACGTTCTTGTGTAAGGAGGAGAAATGCGTACCATCACGTTTCCGAATTTGATAAATGTCTGATTGTAGCCTATCGCGATTGCGGTTTATCGTATCGCGACATTGCTGCTCGCGTTGGTCGATATACAATGACTGTTAGCAGAATATGGAATCGGTGGGTTGAGGAGGGTAATACGGAACGCTGTGTTGGATCCCAACGGCTTCGTATCACTAGCAGTCGAGATGACAGGCATCTCATCCGCATGGCTGTAACGGGTCGTGCAGACACGTCTCGATCCCTGAGTCAGCAGATGGGGACGTTTGCAAGACAACAACCATCTGCACAAACAGTTCGACGACGTTTGCAGCAACACGGACTATCAGCTCGGAGACCATGGCTGCAGTTACCCCTGACGCTGCATCACAGACAGGAGCGCCTGCGATGGTGTACTCAACGACGAACCTGGCTGCACGAATGGCAAAACGCCATTTTCTTGGATGAAACCAGGTTCTGTTTACAGCATCATGATGGGCGCATCCGTGTTTGGCGTCATCGCGGTGAACGCACTTTGGTTCTGTTTACAGCATCATGATGGTCGCATCCGTGTTTGGCGACATCGCAGTGAACCCACATTGGAAGCGTGTATTCGTCATCGCCATACTGGCGTATCACCCGACGTGATGGTATAGGGTGCCATTGGTTACACGTCTCGGTCACCTCTTGTTCGCATTGACGGCACTTTGAACAGTGGACGTTACGTTTCAGATGTGTTACGACCCGTGGCTCTACCCCTCATTCGATCCCTGCGAAACCGAAACCCTACATTTCAGCAGGATAATGCACTACCTCCTGTACGGGCCTTTCTCTATAAAGAAAATGTTCGACTGCTGCCCTGGCCAGCACATTCTCCAGATCTCCCACCAATTGAAAACGTCTGGTTAATGGTGGCCGAGAAACTGGCTCGTCACAATACGCTAGTCACTACTCTTGATGAAGTGTGGTATCGTGTTGAAACTGCATGGGCAGTTGTACCTGCACACGCCCTCCAAGCTTTGTTTGACTCAATGCCCAGGGCGTATCAAGGCCGTTATTACGGCAAGAGGTGGTTGTTCTTGGTACTGATTTCTTAGGATCTATGCACCCAAATTGCGTGAAAATGTCAGTTCCAGTATAATATAGTTGTCCAATGAATACCCGTTTATCATCTGCATTTCTTCTTGCTGTAGCAATTTTAATGGCCAATAGTGTATAACCTTCATCCTGTACGCTGTTGAATGATCTGAGTGTCTTTCCGTCAGACCTGTACTACCAGGGGAAAAGACCTTCTACCCCGAATGATCCCGCAGCCGATGCGTCGCTAATTCGCAAAGCCATTCTTGAGCGGAGAGGGGCTCTCAGGCGATTGCGTGGGAGTGTGCGACGGCTTCTGCCGTAGTGACGTCATCGGCCAGCTCGGAGGCTGCTGCGGAGGCCCGCAGCAAGCAGAATTGAGACGCGGCGCGCAGGTCGTGCTTCGGCCATTATTTATCCGCGAGTATTATTCAGCAGCTGCGGACCCCAGACGGCGGCGCTGAATGTTTGATACGGGGCCTCGTGCAGTTATAACTGCTGCCTGCACTCGCGTCGCAGCGACACTCCATTCTTCATGACCTCGGAGCCACATACCCGCATTTCCTGACGCTTTATAGCCCGTTACCCGGCCAGAAGCAGCGGCTGCCCCGCTCGTGCCAGGTCATAAAGTGGTACATGTCTATTTGAACCGGCTGGCTACTAACATGCGCACTCGCAGAAGAGAACGCACCCACGCAATGATGACTACCTTATCCCTACACCAACAAAGGCAAGTGCTGTACATGGTACCGAACAGTCTCTTTAGTAACTGATGGTTGCAAAATTTTAACACGAGTTAGCTACAGAAGTATGGAACGACTAGAAGAACTGACCTGGCGGAAGAACATGTTGAAATCCGGAAAAATGTTGGAACACGTGAGACAGCACTCACTCTGTATTTACGCTTAATTTTTTCCCATCATTCCTGGTGCACCAGTTTATTCACCGTTACAATTGCAGTTGGCCTAACCTTAGGTAGTAGAACGATCAACAGAAGTGTAATCCCTGCACTGTACATCACATTTTCACAATTGCTGTCACGACGTGAGCGGACAATGCGTATGTACAATACGTATGTAGGTACAACACCCTCATTGGCATTGTAGCGAGAAGGAAGTGCTTCTCTGGGCGGTATCACTAACTTGGTGTCTTGCTGCTTCGGTAAGTCCCTCGTAGCACAGTAGTAGCGCTTAGTCGCCAGGTTCGATGTGGGTGGTGATCCTGCTAAAGTGGAAAGTTAAGGGATGCCAGTTTATAATTGTCAACAACGTTTGAACTATACTTGTTTTAGTACAGAAATTGCTTTCTTACACACGTCACAGAATCAGTATTTGCAATATGGCGGTTCTGGACTACGCCGTTATATTCGACCCTTTACACACATAAACACAGTTTTCTGACTTTACATAATGATAGACACTGCCCACGACACGTGGCGTTCTTATAACTAATAACTTCACTTAATATCTTGTTTAACATCTGAAATATGCCCTCACGACAGTTCTTTTACAGCCGCCCCGATTACTCGACCGTGCGTTTTGCGTGGCTCCTCGCGACTAACCCGCCCTGTCTTCCCCAAGGACAAGAGAGACCACCCCACCTTTCTCCCTCAGCCAGTAAGGACACTTCTCTCGTTTCCTACCCACACACACACACACACACACACACACACACACACACACGCTGTTGCTAGGCTGATCTGACGTCACGTTTGCGGACATTGTGACGTAAGTTTGTTCAAATGGTTCAAATGGCTCTGAGCACTATGGGACTCAACTGCTGAGGTCATTAGTCCCCTAGAACTTAGAACTAGTTAAACCTAACTAACCTAAGGACATCACAAACATCCATGCCCGAGGCAGGATTCTAACCTGCGACCGTAGCGGTCTTGCGGTTCCAGACTGCAGCGCCTTTAACCGCACGGCCACTTCGGCCGGCCGTAAGTTTGTCTCGGAACACTGTCTCAGATTGTAAGATCCTACTCCGAGATAGTCGGATCTTGTCCCTACTAAGGTTGCACAACATTGCCTCCTATGATTTCATCACTAATGCTCCTTGCTGACGCTTAATTGTTAAATGTACATGTAGCCTGGCTGCTACTGAGCATTCCCAATCGCATAAATGTGCGTAATACTTGGCTCAAACAGCCCGCATCTCGTGGTCGTGCGGTAGCGTTCTCGCTTCCCACGCCCGGGTTCCCGGGTTCGATTCCCGGCGGGGTCAGGGATTTTCTCTGCCTCGTGATGGCTGGGTGTTGTGTGCTGTCCTTAGGTTAGTTAGGTTTAAGTAGTTCTAAGTTCTAGGGGACTTATGACCGCAGCAGTTGAGTCCCATAGTGCTCAGAGCCATTTGAACCATTTGAACTTGGCTCAAACACGTGAAGGGAAGGCACATATGCATTACATAGTAAACTGGGACATCTGTATGGGGTATGATCATCAAGAACAGCGCTGGAAGACATGGTTTCTGTGGAAGGAGGGTGTAGACGCTGAATTCACAGGTGACTAGTGCCTGTGGGTGGAGCGTCATGAAAACTGCTCTTGCAACACGACCACACTCGTCACCATACTAGTCGGAAAACGACGGCTGCCGTCGCTGAAATAGGAGTTCCAGCTGTGCCAAAGCCGCCTTATGCTCCTGAATCCCTGTACGCCCTGCTCAATCCATCTTTCTAGAGTCTGTCGCAACCATCGCAGGACAGCTGCTCGCATTTCCTGGGAGTTACGAAATGATGTCTGCGCAGAGGTCTCTTCATAGACACGAACAGGTGGTAATCAGAAGGGGCCAAGCCAGGAGAACACGGTAAGTATGGCAGTACATGGATTCCCGCTTCAGCGATCGCAGCCGCGGTTTTCCGAGTCGTATGCGGACGAGCGGTGTCATGTGCGTGACGTATGTAATAAACTGGAACATCTGCAGTCGTCCATCCGTTGCCATTCACTATACAGGGTGGTCCACTGATCGTGACCGGGCCAAATATCTCACGAAATAAGCGTCAAACGAAAAAAGTTCAAAGGACGAAACTCGTCTAGCTTGAAAGAGGAAACCAGATAACGCTATGGTTTGCCCGCTAGATCGCGCTGCCATAGGTCAAACGGATATCAACTGCGTTTTTTTAAAATAGGAACCCCCATTTTTATTATATATTTGTGTAGTACGTAATGAAATATGAATGTTTTGGTTGGACCACTTTTTTCGCTTTGTGATAGATGGCGCTGTAATAATCACAAACATATGGCTCACAATTTTAGGCGAACAGTTGGTAACAGATAGGTTTTTTAAATTAAAATACAGAACGTACGTACGTTTGCACATTTTATTTCGGTTCTTTCAATGTGATACATGTACCTTCGTGAACTTATCATTTTTGAGAACGCATGTTGTTACAGCGTGATTACTTGTAAGTACCACATTAATGCAATAAATGCTCAAAATGATGTCCGTCAACCTCATTTGGCAATAAGTGTAACGACATTCCTCTCAAGAGCGAGTAGTTCGCCTTCCGTAATGTTCGCACATGCATTGACAATGCGCTGACGTATGTTGTCAGGCGTTGTCGGTGGATCAAGATAGCAAATATCCTTCAACTTTCCCCACAGAAAGAAATCCGGGGACGTCAGATCCGGTGAATGTGCGGGCTGCTCCGACGACCACTCCAACTGTCATGAAATATGCTATTCAATACCGCTTCAACCTCACGCGAGCTATGTGCCGGACGTCCATCATGTTGGAAGTACATCGCCGTTCTCTCATGCAGTGAAACATCTTGTAGTAACATCGGTAGAACATCACGTAGGAAATCAGCATACATTGCACCGTTTAGAATGCCATCGATAAAATGAGGGCCAATTATCCTTCCTCTCATAATGCTGCACCATGTATTAACCCGCCAAGGTCGCTGATGTTCCACTTGTCGCAGCCATCGTGGATTTTCCGTTGCCCAATAGTGCATATTATGCCTGTTTACGTTACCGCTGTTGGTAAATGTCGCTTCGTCGCTAAATAGAACGCCTGCAAAAAATCTGTTATCGTCCCGTAATTTCTCTTGTGCCCAGTGGCAGAACTGTGCACGACGTTCAAAGTCGTCGCCATGCAATTCCTGGTGCATAGAAATATGGTACGGGTGCAATCGATGTTGATGTAGCATTCTCAACACCGACGTTTTTGAGATTCCCGATTCTCGCGCAATTTGTCTGTTACCGATATGCGGACTAGCCGCGACAGCAGCTAAAACACCTACTTGGGCATCATCATTTGTTCCAGGTCATGGTTGACTTTTCACATATGGCCGAACAGTTCCTGTGTCCTTAAATAACCTAACTATCCGGCGAAAGGTCCGGACACTTGGATGATGTCGTCCAGGATACCGAGCAGCATACATAGGACACGCCCGTTGCACATTTTGATAACAATAGCCATACATCAACACGATATCGACCTTTTCCGCATTTGGTAAACGGTCTATTTTAACATGGCTCATGTATCACGAAGTAAATACCGTCCGCACTGGCGGAATGTTACGTGATACTACGTACTTATACGTTTGTGACTATTATAGCGCCATCTATCACAGAGCGAAAAAAGTGGTCCCACTAAAACATTTATATTTCTTTTCGTACTACCCGAATATGTAATAAAAAATGGGGGTTCCTATTTTAAGAAACGCAGTTGATATCCGTTTGACCTATGGCAGCGCCATCTAGTGGGCCAACTATAGCGCCGTCTGGTTTCCCCCTTCAAGCTACACGAGTTTCGTTCTTTGTAGATTTTTTCGTTTGATGCTTATTTCCTGAGATATTTGGCCCGGTCACTATCAATTGACCACCTTGTATAGCTTCCAGTTTCGGTGATTCAATACACCGTCCTCAGGCGTTAACTGACACTGAGAGGGTGAACTAGAGTCTTTCACCCCCTCAGCGTTAGCAAAAGGCTAAAGACTGTGTAATGAAACACCGAAACTGGTAGCTACGTAATAAATGACATTTTAAGGACAGCTGCAAGGTTCCACCTTATTACATAAGTGAACGACTGAAGTCCCTCCAACCTTCAATCAGACAGGCGGACACACAAAAACTATTTTCGTGAATGTGCACACTCGCTACTCACTGGCAGCAGTCACTTGTGAACATGTCTATTTTCACAGAAACCATGTCGTCCAGCCCTGTCCTTGATGATCACGTCGCATGTCGTAATGACATCAGTTGCGTAAATGGGCAGTACTGCGCAAAGAGCTACACTTCTACTAGTGATTGTCCTGCCATCTACGATTAGATCGAAGAACGACATCTTGCAGCTTTAGTTATTAACCAGGTGGCGCATCATGAACGATGCTGAAAAAAATATACTGTAGATAAGTACGGATAGCCCGTCATAGATCTATTCTCTGAAAGCCACTGTTAAGTGTATGACTGAGGATACTACCTTTTGCACCACTTTCATTTATTTTATTTATTTTGCATGTGGCTACATCACAAAAAATAATTACAATTGCCTCAAATTGCAATCTAAACATCCAGACCACAAATATAGTCTACTAATCCCTCCATGCCGGCCGTTGTGGCCGAACGGTTCTAGGCGCTTCAGTCTCGAACCGCGCTGCTGCTACGGTCGCAGGTTCGAATCCTGCCTCGGACATGGATGTGTGTGCTCTCCTTAGGTTAGCTAGGCTTAAGTAGTTCTAAGTCTAGGGGGCTGATGGCCTCAGATGTTAAGTCCCATAGTGTTTAGAGCCATTTGAACCATTTGAATCCCTCCTTCAACACTAGGAAGTGGCCTGATCTTCAGGGAAAGCTCTCAGACGACATTCTGGAGCTGCATCGTCAACAGTCCGCTTTTCAGTTCCATAGTCATAACTTAGAGAAGTTATTTTCTTCCACTTGTGTAGAGAATCAGCAGACATTGGAGCGTTGGTTGTTGTACGGTTCATAACCTCCTGGATATCGCCTAGCAATTCAAAGCCAAGTGGCTTGGTCTATATGTACGGCATCTTAAGATCTTCCATGGTAGCATTAATCTCTCACGTTTCTCCCTAACGGCGAGTAGTATCAAAGCCATTGCCAACTAATATCCTTGCGGTTTCCGGTGCTGGTTTACGAGAGCAAAGCCTTCTTTTCCTGTTGGTTGCAGTATCTCCGTGATCAGGAAGGTGAGGATGTGTCTGTACTCTTTTGCGCTCCCGTGCAAGTGCACTTCCCCACCATATGGCTAAGTATGACTAATCAGAAAGTACGTCTACGTCTGATGGTACCAGTTACAAGACGCGTGGTATGGCTTAGTTGTGTGTGAACAAGTGTGAGCACTGTTCATCCAAGCTGGGGAGCAGTATTCCACTACAAGGCAAACCAAGCCGAGAGCTGAAGTGTTGAGTGTCGATGCAAATGATTTCCAAGCTGTGTTACAGAATTTATGGAGAAGGATATTTGGAGTTTTGATTTCGACAGCTGTTCTTAGCATACGTTGTTTGTAAAGTAAGTTCTATCAAGCTTGACCCTTAGATATTCCGCGTCTTAGTTGTACCTCCTTTAAAGTATGCAACGTCCTCTTAGAAAAATTACTGAATTACAGTGCTGATAAACATCTTATGTTATTTGATTTTCAAACAGCTGAGCACAACTGAACGTACTCAGACATTCTCTAAAGTGACATACAATATTTTTAGCGCAACGCAATCTGACTTTCAGTAATCCCTACAAAAGAATGGCCGTGACTAACATTAACCTATACCTGTCACAAATCCCTTAGCTCACAAAAATCTTCGCTACTCGAACTACTGCAATACAGCTAGCGCCACTACTGCCAGCTAAATAAAAGATTCTAACAACGGAAGGCACTAACTACTGATAGGCATAGTCAGCAAATGAAAGATTTTGATAGAGAACAAGCAATGTATTTACTTAATAGTGTTCAAAAGTCATTATATATATATATATATATATATATATATATATATATATATATATATATATATATATATATATATATACACACACACTCCTGGAAATGGAAAAAAGAACACATTGACACGGGTGTGTCAGACCCACCATACTTGCTCCGGACACTGCGAGAGGGCTGTACAAGCAATGATCACACGCACGGCACAGCGGACACACCTGGAACCGCGGTGTTGGCCGTCGAATGGCGCTAGCTGCGCAGCATTTGTGCACCGCCGCCGTCAGTGTCAGCCAGTTTGCCGTGGCATACGGAGCTCCATCGCAGTCTTTAACACTGGTAGCATGCCGCGACAGCGTGGACGTGAACCGTATGTGCAGTTGACGGACTTTGAGCGAGGGCGTATAGTGGGCATGCGGGAGGCCGGGTGGACGTACCGCCGAATTGCTCAACACGTGGGGCGTGAGGTCTCCACAGTACATCGATGTTGTCGCCAGTGGTCGGCGGAAGGTGCACGTGCCCGTCGACCTGGGACCGGACCGCAGCGACGCACGGATGCACGCCAAGACCGTAGGATCCTAGGCAGTGCCGTAGGGGACCGCACCGCCACTTCCCAGCAAATTAGGGACACTGTTGCTCCTGGGGTATCGGCGAGGACCATTCGCAACCGTCTCCATGAAGCTGGGCTACGGTCCCGCACACCGTTAGGCCGTCTTCCGCTCACGCCCCAACATCGTGCAGCCCGCCTCCAGTGGTGTCGCGACAGGCGCGAATGGAGGGACGAATGGAGACGTGTCGTCTTCAGCGATGAGAGTCGCTTCTGCCTTGGTGCCAATGATGGTCGTATGCGTGTTTGGCGCCGTGCAGGTGAGCGCCACAATCAGGACTGCATACGACCGAGGCACACAGGGCCAACACCCGGCATCATGGTGTGGGGAGCGATCTCCTACACTGGCCGTACACCACTTGTGATCGTCGAGGGGACACTGAATAGTGCACGGTACATCCAAACCGTCATCGAACCCATCGTTCTACCATTCCTAGACCGGCAAGGGAACTTGCTGTTCCAACAGGACAATGCACGTCCGCATGTATCCCGTGCCACCCAACGTGCTCTAGAAGGTGTAAGTCAACTACCCTGGCCAGCAAGATCTCCGGATCTGTCCCCCATTGAGCATGTTTGGGACTGGATGAAGCGTCGTCTCACGCGGTCTGCACGTCCAGCACGAACGCTGGTCCAACTGAGGCGCCAGGTGGAAATGGCATGGCAAGCCGTTCCACAGGACTACATCCAGCATCTCTACTATCGTCTCCATGGGAGAATAGCACCCTGCATTGCTGCGAAAGGTGGATATACACTGTACTAGTGCCGACATTGTGCATGGTCTGTTGCCTGTGTCTATGTGCCTGTGGTTCTGTCAGTGTGATCATGTGATGTATCTGACCCCAGGAATGTGTCAATAAAGTTTCCCCTTCCTGGGACAATGAATTCACGGTGTTCTTATTTCAATTTCCAGGAGTGTATAATCAGTTCATGACATAGTCTTACAAATTTACTGTCTCTGTCCAGATCATCCGCTCTCAAAACTCCGCCATTTCTCTCCCCACATCCATCACTGCTGGCAGCTCACCTCCAACTGCGCAACGCTACGCGCTGTTAATATCCAGCTGCCCAACACTACAATAGCAAACAACAATGCAAACCAGCCACATACTGCACATAGCACAGTCAGTGATTTTCATACAGAGCCCTTCGTGGCGTTACCAATATAAAAACCTAAACAGCCTACTTACAAGTAGACCAGCACTTTGTTGGCAAACTTGTTGTTTAGGTTAAATGTTGAGACATCTGTCTCCACGGCAATTGGCTGCAACCCCTATTTCCAGAAATATTTACCAATAGGTGGCGTATTATTGGTCGTTTCGGACTCAGTAGCTTCGAGACTTCTTTGCCTCATTATGAGTGGCCAGCATCATCCAACGTTCTGGATATGGTTGCAGGTATATCAGATACGTACAAGCTGAACAGGGCAGATCCTTGTGGCAGCCCATTGTTTAGTTTTGCCTGTGAACTTGCTATGTTTCATAATGGTTCTTGATAAAATAGGCTACTGAGCACTTTCTTGATGAGACAGACTATTTTTAATATATTTTTAGTAGATCGCTTCCTTGTCTGTCTTTCTGCCTGCCTCTGCAACTGATCTTTCCCAAACTTCTCAATGAGCTAGAGATTTGAAATTTTTAACGTAGCTCAGCATTGGATAATACTGCAATTGTGTGGGGGTAAGAACCACCGAACAACCTATCTGCAACAGTTGACAGGGATTGGGGGGGGGGGGGGGCGGAGGAAGGGGGTGGCAAAGAAGCATAACACAGAGCACCGCCTGTCCGGTTGGAGTTCCTGCACGACTACTGTGTTTAGCAGATTGCATCACAGCCCCTACAAGCGCAATGGGCGTAAATCACCTGTTGCAAAAACAGTCGGCGACAACTCATTCGATTTATAGGTGCACTTTTGTAACGCTTGAAGCGATTTCTACCAGACTGGGCACACGTATCACTCGCAATGTCGAAAGAAATTACTGTAAGTCCCCCCAGCCACACCTAAGACTGAAATGGGAGTGAAAATGGGTGATGTAAAAGCAACTCAGAGAAGCTTAGAGCAATTTCAACCAAATTTAGAACGTTCGTGCCTCATGCTACAACGTTTTTATTAACTCATACTCTTGCCTGTCTGTGTCTCCGATACAAATTTTGCAACCGATTTTCAACTAGCTTCCCGATGAGACAAAGACTTGAAACTTTCAACACCATTCACTACTGGATTACAAAGCAATATTAACTTGGTTTCTTGTCTGGTGTGTACCACTCTCATCTCCCTCCTTTTATTTTTCCGGTAAAAAATGATTTTTAGGAAGAACGGTTGCTGGAAAGCCTCCATGTGAGCTCAAATCTCTTTTTCCACGTTGTACTTGAGATATATTGTATGACCCAGGTGAAGAGGAACTGAAATAAACCTGTAATTTTTTCCATGTCTCTGTTTTAGTATTATCAATATTTATGAAATAATTTGAAAAATTTCATACACAGAAGATTATAAAGCAGAAAATAAAACTTTTTTATACAAAACGTTTTTAAAAAGTGCTTAATAGCATAAAATAATTGCTCCTGGCCTATACAGACCTTTCCAGAAATTTGTGATGGTGAATTTTTAATAGCTTCGAAAATAGTTGTAAGATTTATAGTGAAAATCGTGGGGCGTATGCAATACATAATTGATGTGCGATTAATTCACCCTCGAAGTATTATACATTGCGTGCGCCACACGGTCCTCGTTGTAACTCTTGCAAACATTTTCACAGCTATTCACAACCAAAAATTATCAAAACTATCTGTACAGGGCTAGGAATCTGTATGGGATTTGAAGAGATTATTTTATACATTTTAGTCAGATTGAAAGACTAAAAATTTATTTTCATTTATTATTAGGCTTGGGATGACGCGTAGAAGTTTAAATATGGTACCTTACCCCAGAGAGTATCACGCAGCCGCCAGATTAATGAATATGACTGATGATTTCATATTACAGCTTCTTGCTGTTCCGTTCTCGTATGGAGCACGGGAATAATGGCTCCTTAAATGCCTCTGACCGCTCTCTAATTAATATAATCTTCTCTTCGCGTTCAGCTCAGGGGCGATACGCCAGGGGCTGTAGCATATTCCTAGGAACTTAATTTAATACTAGTTCTTGAAACTTTGTAAGGAGGCTGTCACGGAGCAGGTGGTGTCTACATTCAGGCGTTACACAAGTCAGTTTTCTCAGCATCTCACCGACGCTGTCACACGGGTCATACAAATCTGTATCACACGTGCTGCCCTTATCTGTATAATCTCAATATCGCCAGTTAGTCCTATTGCGTATTGGTCCCACACAGCTGAGCAGTACTATGGGATGGGTCGCACGAGATTCTGTAAGCAATCTTCTTTGGAGACTTATTGCATTTTTACTTAACTCTTTCAAGTAACCCAAGTCTGGAACTCGCTTTACCTATGATTTAGCCAATGTGATCGTCTCACTACATATTCCCATAAATTTTTACACCCCGGTATTTATAGTCTATGAGTTGACTGACTCCAGTTGCGAATTGGCTATTTGTACAGCTTTTCTAGATAGTACATTATTATAGATAATTGCACCAACTGCATAAAGTCTTTTACTATTTATACGGTCTGCCAGATGATTAATGTGAAACATAAACTATTAGGCTCTTAATACACTTCCTTAGAGAGCGCTTCGAAGTTACATCTTCGTCTGTCGATATATGCAAAAGGCAACATACTGCGTCTTCCATACCAAGAATTTTTCAACACAGATGCAAAGTTCGTTTGATATCCTGTATGATCATCCTTTGTCTGTGAGATGGTAAATACACATTTGTACATTTAGATAATTCTTTTGAGAATGTTGACTTGAAAGCGCTCTTTGAAATTCTGAAGGTAGCTGGCATAGAATACAGGGAGCGTAAGGATAACTATAAATTGAACAGAAATCACATTGCTGATATGAAAGTGAAAGGAAGTAAAAGGCAAGCAGAACCTGAGAAGGGACTTAGATATGGTTGTAGTTCAGTCGGTGTATTTAACAAGCAGCCATGGAAACTAAAGAGAAATTTGTAAAAATAGCTGATGTTCAGGAAAAAGAAATAAAAACATTACGATATAACTCTGTCAGGAAAGGGAAAGGACTCGGAAGATCAGTTGAACGAAGTGGATAGTCTCTCGAAATAAGTTTATAGCTTGAAGATATACAGAATTAGAAAAAAATATAATAGAGCGTAACCGAGTTCAGTTAAATTAAGCTGTCAAAATTAGAAAACGAAATGAGTCGCTGAAAGGAGTACACGAATTTTGACGTTTTGGCATCAAAATAACTTACGATGGCTGAGTTAGAGTGAATATAAAGTGTAGACTGGCAGTAACAAGAGCAGATTTTCCAAAAAAGATAAATTCTTAACATCGATAACAAATTTAAGTGTTACGAAGGGTTTCCTGAAAGTATTTATCTGGAATGTAGCGTTATACGGAAGTGAAACGTGAGCTACAAACTTACAACCAAGAAGAGCATAGAAAACTTTTCAAACATGATGCTTCAGAAGAACGCTGAAACTTAGATGAGTAGACTGAATAGTTAACGAATAGTAATTTAACTGAATAGGAGAGTAACTTTACTAAAAGAAGAAATATGCGTGAGAGGTGAAAATTGTAAACTGAGATCAAGGCTTGAATGCAGTAAGCAAATACAGTGGATGTACTGTAGGATGCAGTAGTTAATCAGGAATGACTTACGTTTAGAGGTAGATGAATAACTCTTCTACCAAATTTTCTGATCTCATACGTTATAGTGTAAACGCCTCACAAATAAAGCCAGATGTCACAGCAGGTTCTATGACTCATAAGTAAAGCCCGATGTCACAGCAGATTCTATCATCTGTTACACTAATAATCTTCCATTTCGAAAATTCCAGTTTAAGGAGGGCAATAGAATATCACGTTTACTTCTATTACCAAATAAAGAATTTAACATCATATAAACTTACTTGCAATAGACCAGAATGCAACCATATTTAACTAGAGATCTTTCCTTAATTTGCCTGTCAAAGGATTAGTTCCGCGTCTCTATGACGTTTCATGAAATGTATCTCATAGAACATGTAACTATATTAAATAATAATAAACTAAAGTGGTTGATTGGCTTCCGACAGACCTGTGAATATCAGTGGAACTTTTTCATTTCGTCACGACGAGAAGTTTGACATTATGGGCTGTATCAGGCAAAGCCGTCTAATATGCCTCTCATTCTTTTTTTATTTATGCATTTGTTTATATCTGTCTTTGGAAGGAAGGTATGTAGTGCTGGGATCTGTCACTGCAGTTCTGAAATTGACGTAAAAGCAGGCTTATTCGCGTGATATTTGGTTGGCAGCAACAAGTAATCCCGGAGTTATCGTCCCTGCCAACGGAGTTGCGTGTTGGGTATCTTTATTCGTTGTGGGTCCGCATGTAACATAAGATTCGTGCTCGCGATTCGAACAACTTTGTGGTAACGACATCGTTTAGCATGCACAATCCATCTTGTGGCTTTGAAGCCCTGTGATAGTTCCAGGAATAACTGCCATCGGTACGTTGTCAAGATAACAATTGAAAGGCAACCTGTGGCAAGTCAAGAGCACTTCACTTGGAACTAGATCACCTGCGAGTGAACATGAACATTATTACATTGCCTATGATAGATGAAGGGCACTTGCTGTTACGTTTATCGCAAATCTCTTGTACAGCTTTTGCCGATACATTGAAGTACCTTGCAGTATTTGTGTGTTCCATCAACGATGCAAATTTATATCATTGGATGTGGCTTTAATATCGCTATAGAGAACATCACGTTTGAAAGCAGCATTCGTGCCCAGTGCGGTATTAGAACCTGGGATTGTATCTCGTTTCGAATCAGCAACCCACAGACGAGATAACTAAAGGTAGAGGACACGCTCGGACAGTGTAAGGAAAAGTATGGAAGTAGGCTGTGTTCTTTTCAAAGAAAATCTTTTAAGCAAATGATGTACCTTCGTATTTTTCTGTAGTTGATTTTACTTTGTTTTGATCAAAACAGATACCGTGAAGATATTGCGTTACAGAAACCTCCAGTAATAGAGAAGATTTGATATAGCCCTGTGTCACTCATTTCAAGAAATATGAAAGCTGAGTAAACGGCCAGGAAACATATTGAAGTGGAAGAAGTAATTATGACTCTAATGAAGATGAAAGCGGATGGTCGAATGGATGGCACATGTACCAAGGAACTTCTTTGCTCGATTCTGAGAGATGAAGGAAGACCTAAACGACGAGATAATCGAATGTGGGCATATGACTCTTAGAAACATGCCGGAACGAAATGGGTGCGTGTGACTGAGAACCATGAGGTGTAAAACTCGAATAAACGTCACTGTCAACCGAAACAGCGACAGTAGAGATTTTTTTTAAGAAACATTTTCGTAACGGACCTCATAAAATTCCCCTCCCCCCTCCCCCCCCTCCGCCCCTCCCCCCCCTCCTCCCTCCCCCCCCCAAACCCACTCCGAAGAAAGCAGTTATGTAACTACCCACAGAATGGGAGCCACTGCGGTAGCGGGTATGCGCGTCACATCTGTCCAGGGAAAACTAACATGTAACAGCTGTACCAGAACCGTGTGCGGCGAGGCAACAATCCCCGGGGTTAGATAAGAGGATGAAATATACTAGTTTTTGACTGGCCAAAGGCAAGCGTATATGAATAGGATTGTGTCCTGACGGGCAGCATACATCATTCCAGACAGGTGAAGGCGCCCATTCACAAGCTTATTATACCTGTCGCCAAAGACAAACCCGACGCGGTTGATTTCATAGCAAAAAGCAGAAAACGAGAGCAAGTGGAACAACGGAAGACAGAAAGTACACACATCAAATAAGTTTTGAATCACCGGGATTCGCAGAATTCCTGAAGAGAGACTTTGACTGTGGATATTGTATCACAGACACAGTCCCTTTGACTGTTCAGAGACGTCACTAAACCCGCCCAAAGATGTAAACAACCATGCATGATCAGCGCCTATTAGAAAGTGGGGGTCGGACAGCCGATCAGTTCCAGTCATTCCACCAGGAAGGAGGTACACGGCTCGTGTTGTCTGCAGTTCAACCATGCCTAGACGGTGAGTACCGTGGTCCGATAGCGTCCGTATTGTTACTTTGTGCCAGGAAGGGCTCTCAACAAGGGAAGTGTCCAGGCGTCTCGGAGTGAACCAAAGCGATGTTGTTCGGACATGGAGGAGATACAGAGAGACAGAAACAGTCGATGACATGCCTCGCTCAGGCCCCCCAAGGGCTACGACTACATCGATCGACCGCTATCTACGGGTTATGGCTTGGAGGAACCCTGACAACCCACGAGAAAGACAGGTTGATGCGCGTACGTCACGAAGGTGGGTTCGCTCAAAATGGTTCAAATAGCTCTAAGCACTATGGAGCTTAACATCTAAGGTCATAGGCCCCCTAGACTTAGAAACTACTAAAACCTAACTAACCTAAGGACATCACACACTTCCATGCCCGAGGCAGGTTTCGAACTTGCGACCGTAGCAGCAGTGCGGTTGCGGACTTATGTGCCTAGAACCGCTCGGCCACAACAGCCAGCTAGGCTCGCTCAGCTCGGCAGACAAAATGCGTTTCTAAACCTGTTAACTCGCAGTTAACATACTAACGAGAATGGCATCTTCTACTGTAATCTGCTATTACGAAGTCTTCCTGATTAAAAGCATTACAAGAAAATTCAATTTAAGATCAGTACTCGGTATAAATTGTGTAACGGCTTGTTTATAGCATTTAGTCACTTCTGCTTAACTGTTCTCATTTCATACAAGACGTGGTACCTTATAATCATTTTGATAATCGTTTCGCAACTGATAATCATTTTGGCATGATTTTAATTTTATTGTACCCCAGTACAGCCGTAACAATTTATTAGTAGGACTATGGACTTCCGATCATTGTAAGACTCCACAATAGAGGATTCCATTAGGAGATGCAATTCTGGCTTATACGTACACACTTACTTACGAGTTAAATGGTGTAGCAAGCGAACGAGCAGAGACCTACCTTCGTGACGTACGTAAGCCTCGCTTGAATTCAGAGTGCGACAATTGTTGAGAAAGTCTTCGGACACTGATGGTCCGTGCAAAAGAATCCGAGACTGATTTTATTCCCCACGTATAAGCAACATCAGCGCAGCAGTAACTACAGTGCCAGGTTGAAATAACAAGCGTGCACAACAGGTGTGCATTCGACCATTCAGTTGTAAGCAGACAGTGTTAAGTAGTGGCATTCTCCAGAATGTTTTGAAGAAAAGAAAAGTGTGTGCAAAGTTCGTCCCGCACACCTTGACTTCTGAACCAAAGCAACTCCATGGACGCCATGTAAGAGTACAGATATTGGTCCTCTACCTGACGAATGGAATCTACCCTTACGCTTCTTTGCTATAACGCAGCGGTATCGAAATCGGGTAAGCCTCGTAGAGACCGTTTGGCGCGAAGGAAATGATGATGATTTTTTTGGTTTGTGGAGCGCTCAACAGCGTGGTCATCAGAGCCCGTACGAATTGCCAATAATTTAATTTTCCAGTCTCACCATATTCCTTAATGATGATGAAATGATGACAACACAAACATCCAATCCCTGGGCGGAGAAAATCCCCCACCCGGCCATGAATCGAACCCGGGATCCTGTGACCCAGGGGCAGGGCAGGAACGCTGGCCACTAGGCCACGAGTTGCGAACTGGCGCGAAGAAATTGGTTATCCGCAACGCGAGTAAGACGCCTAGGTGTGTGAGAAAAGCGATCGTGGTTAAATTAATAATTTTGAAGCACAGCATTAATTTCATATCGGGGGAGTTGTTATACAACTAAAAGGCCACTGAACTGTCAGGAATCGGCAATACCAAACTCACATAAGAGTTCACGATAGATGAGTGGCTCTAATTGCAGTATGAATGCGATCAGAACAAGTAGGGGCGTAATATTTGAAATTAAAGTGAAATAATTCACTGTGGCCGGCCGGGGTGGCCGAACGGTTCTAGGCGCTTCAGTCTGGAACCACGCGACCGCTACGGTCGCAGGTTCGAATCCTGCCTCGGGCATGGATGTGTGTGATGTCCTTAGGTTAGTTAGGTTTAAGTAGTTCTAAGTTCTAGGGGACTGATGACCTCAGATGGTAAGTCCCATAGTGCTCAGAGACATTTGAACCATTTAATTCACTTTGTCGTACAAAAGTGTTCATATAGAGCAAGCTCTTCGTTATTATTAGAATATTCTGGAAGGAACTCAGTTATAGGTGAGGGAGAGTAATGGGGCATTCGTCGTAGGGACACGGTCAGAACTTCAGTTACCGGCGCATGTGCCTCGGGAGTAAGTTCACTCTTCAAAGCTGGCTACTTATGAATGTCCGATGGCTAATTTTTCCAGCCAGCCAGACTTTAGAAAGTAATACTCTAGTCTAAATCAACATATGCCTGCAGCGACATCATTGAAATGCAAAACGTGGTAGCCTTTTTCTGAAAAAAAATCACAGGTGACGAGAGTTGGTATTATCAATTCAAATCTACCACAAATCAACAAAGTGCAGAAACTCACAGGAAGGGTCAACGCTTAATTCAAAGCAATGCCACGCACGAGTTGAACAAAATTCCAAAGAAGGACTGTTCTCACAGTTTCACAACGTTGTATCTTCAGTACGTTGTACTCAAATGGGAGGAGAATATGTAGAACACCTTCAACGTTGAAACCATCACCTTAATTTTTCTGCCTTTTTTTGTTGTTAATCCAGTCTCGCAATCTTTTTGGACTGACGGGTTATGTTCCCGGTGTGCACTTGCCAATAGCCGCGCGGGATTAGCCGAGCGGTGTTAGGCGCTGCAGTCATGGACTGTGCGGCTGATCCCCGCGGAGGTTCGAGTCCTCCCTCGGGCACGGGTAAAGAGAGATCGGGCCCCTCCACGCCGGCACCAACGTGGTGACCAAACCAAAAGTTCTACTGTCACCTCCGTAAACATGTTAGTTATCTAGTAAGTGGATCACAGGATGCTGGGCTGTGATGTTGTCCGTGCGTCTGGGTAAGACTACGCATTAACACGGTCCATCAGGTGATAGAAAGTGGACGAAACGCGAGTGAGGGTAGCGATTTGAAGGGCAGAGGGAAAAAAGTGCCATGGCTCGTGCCGTGGGAAAAAAACCTCTGCGACAGTGGGATGGGTAGTAAGAGCAGTAGTGTCTTACTAGCTGCGATAGTTCATGCAAGGTTGGATTTGTTAGTTTAGGTATCATGTATCATTACCGTGACAAGCGATGGCGATGTGTCCCAGTTGCTGCAGCTGCTACATTCCTGGAACAATCAAGATCGTTATACAGTAGTGGGAGATCGGCCATAGATCATCTCACTGTGTGGGGGATGCGTGGAGCTTGTTTGCATGCAGTGTACGGTACGGCTTCCCTGTGTGGTGCCAGTTATTCGGCAGTGTATTTCAGCTGGATATCCAGTAATGGCGTCTGATTAACAGGTGCTCACCTGTGCCGTTATGTTTGCGTATGCTTGGCCGTAGATGTTATATCCTTACAAGTATGTCTTTTGGTTTTTCATGTTTCCATTTATGGTTGTGGTCGTAGTTCCCCCGATTCAGAATAAACGGGTTCTGCGAGTGTCTGGACTTTCTGTATAGTCTTGTGGTGAGTTTGTGGATTACCTCCGTGAGAGTCTCAAGTCGGTATTCCCGGTGAAGGTCCGCGATGCGTGTGTATCGTGGAGCATTGCTTATGATTTTGAGTACTTTGTTTTGTATGAGCTGCAGACGGCGCAGGCGTGTAGGCGCAGCGTATCCCCAGACAGGATCTGCGTACGTCATCAGGGGTCGGATAAGTGTCATGTACATGGACCTCGACACCCTTCTGTTTAGTGTGCTACGCCTGTTGAGCATAGGATAGAGCTGTTTGAGCCTCGCGCTAGCTCGGTTGGTCATGTGTTGTATGTGGTCCCCCCAGAGTAATTTCCGGTCCAGCCAGACACCGAGGTATTTGACTTTCTCGCGGAAACGTATTGGACGTGCATGTAGAGTTACTGGTCTGCAGTAGCGGTGTTTGCGCAGTTGCTTCGGTCTTCTAGTGAACAGAACGGCTTCGCACTTGTCGACGTTTACTCTAACACGCCATTTCTCCAACCAAGGCTCAGCCACTCTGAGTGCAGTCTGTAGGCGTGACGTAATGTTTGATGGTTTCCAGTCTTGCGCAAGGATGGCTGTGTCATCCGCGTAGATTGCCATCGTTGTGTTGTGTGTGGTTGGGAGATCGCTTATGTAGAGGTTAAACAGTAGGGGCCCTAGGATGCTTCCCTGGGGTACTCCCGCGTGTATACCGTGTCGTGTTGATTGTTTTCCCTGCACGTCAGTGTTGAAACTCCTGTCTGTGAGGTATGAGTGTATTAGACGCAGCAGCCCGTCGGGGAATTCCGCGTCGCTGAGCTTGCGGATGAGGCCGTTGTGCCATAGACGGTCGAAAGCCTTTTCGATGTCCAGGAACACCGCCCCTGTAGCTTTGTTTATGTTGAAGCCATATGTTATATGTTCAACGACCCGTAGGAGTTGTTGTGTTGTGGAGTGGTGATTCCTGAAGCCGAATTGCTCCGGTCTCAGGATGTCATTTGTTATGCAGTGCCTAGTGATGCTTTTGAGAATCACCTTCTCAACAATCTTACTGAGCGAGCTCAGAAGGCTGATGGGTCGGTATTTTTGTGGGAGGCTGTGGTCTTTCCCCGGTTTCCTGAACATCAGGACCTTGGCCGTCTTCCAAAAGGCGGGGAAGTGTTGGTGTTTTAGTATGGCATTCGTTATGTGTGTTAGGTACTCAGTTGCTTTATCCGTGAACTCCTGGAGGACACGGTTTTGAATGCCATCATGACCAGGGGCTTTCCTAGCAGCGGAATGCATTATAGCCCAGGAGACTTCGGCTGTGCTAGCATGTCGAATGTCGTCGCGCGATGGTTGGGCTAGAATGCGTGTAACCTCTTGGTCAGTAGCAAGTGTGAACACTGGATCTGATGGTACCAGGTTTGGTGTGAATGACGCTGCCAGTGTGCGGGCCATTAGTTCTGCTTTCTCTTCCGCTGAGTATGCAGGTCCGTCAGGCCTTGAAGCGTTGGGGTGTATATTTTCTCCCTGGTGAAGTGTCGGGCTAGTTGCCACACGCCAGGTCGTGCGGTGTCCAGCCCTTCGAGTTTTTGGTTCCACTGTTGTGTTTTATGTGTTTGTATTTTATCGTGTATGATGCCCTGTAGCCTGTTAATGTGCCGTTTGAAGTACGGACGCCTGGTGCGCTGCCATTGTCTCCTGAGGCGATTCCTCATTGAGATTAGGTCCAGGATTTCCTGGGGCAGGGCAGCACTGCGTTGTTGTGAGGTGCGATCAGGTATGGTGCCTGCCATTGCGTCCCGGACGGCGTTAGTGAGGGTTTCTACTGCCTCGTCAATTTGTGCTGTTTCATTAATTTCGTGTATAGGTGGGATGTGGCTATCGAGCGTTTGTTTGAACAATGTCCAATTCGCCCGCCCGTAGTCCAACATCTTGCGTTGTTCCATGTGCTGCAGTGTTTCCTCAATGTATAGTATTACAGGTTGGTGGTTTGAGGGCAGATCGTTTTCAACGGCAACGTTGAGTGTCGGTGTAATGCCCTTGATGAGGGCCATGTCTATCACGTCTGGCCTGTGTCCCCTCTGATAGGGAATGTGCGTCGGTTCAGTCGACGCTAGTATAATGTGGTTTCTGCCTAGTGAATGTTCGTACAGTTTTTTGCCGTTGGGATTTCGTATGCGTGAATTCCATTCTGGGTGTTTTGCGTTCAGATCTTCAGCGACTATTACTCGCGGTGAAACGTTGAGTAATGTGCTGATATCGCGTGTTGAAATGCCTACAGGGCTGTTGTATATCGATATCAGTGTGGTGTAGGCTCCGTTGAACTTGACTCTGACGGCCGTAGCCTCGATTTTTTCCAGTTGAGGGAGCTCTATGTTTGTGTGCTCAATGTCTTTGTGTATGACGATTGCAGTTCCACCTGCCACGGCGTCGCCCGGTCGGTCGGTACGATAGACACAGTAGCCAGGAAAGTTTAATTGTTTATACGGTTTAAGCTTAGTCTCGCTCAGTAGCGCGACAAGGATTCCCTTGCGCTCCATGAAAGGGGCAAATTCGGCCCTTTTGTTGTGGATCGAGTCTGCATTCCAGAACAGGATCTGTGATAGTGTGTGCGGGTCTGTGTAATGGGCCGGGTGTGGTATATTATTCATGTAAGAGTGTGAAAGAGTGTTGTGATGGCAGTGTGCATGACAGCCCAGTATTGCCCGGATTCGGCGCTCATGAGCTGGGTGATGAGTGTAGTGACGGCCGTCAGCTCCTTGGTAAGGATTTGAACGGTCGTGTGTCGAGGGAATAGTGTTTCCAGTCATATGAGTTGGCAGCACGAGGGCTGTCGGCGTGTGAGGTCGAGGCCTGGGTGTAGACTGCGGTGACGCAGTGGAGGCGCCCCGTTCGGCTGCCGCGCGGCGGCGCCTATGCTATTCCTGGGCCTTAGCACCGCACACCGGGGAGTCCCTCCGCGTTTATGGCGCCTCCAGGCATCGACCCCACTGCGGGCGCTACCCAGGGGCCGAAACAGTGCATACGGTAGCCACAGCATGCTGCTCACTACTGCCGCTGGAAATAGTTCCGCCTATATCTCTCAAATTGCTTTTGCAACCACCTATAGTCTGATTTAAAGTAGTTGGCATTTGAATATAAACAGAGATAATGGTAACCAATTACGTATTGTTTGTTTCCATGAAATGATTTTTGAGTCTTTTCAGGCTTAGGTGCGGCATAAAGAAGTTACCTAGATTATCTGATCGAAAGTGCTCAGACACCCGTCTGTAATGACGCAATGGTCACGAGAGGTGGGCCCGCCAGTATACACTGAAGCACCAAAGAAACTGGCAAAGGCATGCTTATTCAAATACAGAGATATGTAAACAGGTAGAATACGGCGCTGCGGTCAACTACGACTGTATAAAACAAGTCTCTAGCGCAGTTGTTAGATCGGTTACCCCTGCTACAGTGGCAGGCTATCAAGACGTAGTGTTAAAGCCGACGTACGACCGATGGGAAGCAGCATCTCCGAGGTAGCGATGAAGTGAGCATTCTCCAGCCGGACCATTTCACGAATGTACCTTGAATATCAGGTAACCGGTAAAACATCAAATCTCTGACATCGCTGCGGCCGGAAAAAGGTACTGCAAGAACGGGACCAACGACGACTGCAGAGAATTGTCCAACATGGCAGAAGTCCAACCCTTCCGCAAACTGCTGTAGATTTCAATGCTGGACCATCAGCAAGTGTGAGCGTACAAACCATTCAACGAAACATCATCTACATGGGCTTTCAGAGCCGAAGGCCCACTCGTGTACCCTTGATGAATGCACGACACATAGCTGGGCCCGTCGTCACCGACATTGGACTGTTGATGACTGGAAACATGTTGCCTGGTCGGACGAGTCGTGTATCAAATTCTATCGAGCGGGTGGACGTGTACAGGTATGGCTGTAGAGACAACCTCATGAATCCATGGACCCTGCATGTCAGCAGGGGACTGTTCAAGTTGGTGGAGGCTCTTTAATAGTGTTGGGCGTGGGCAATTGGAGTGATACGGGACTCCTGATGCGTCTAGATACGACTGTGAAGGTGACACGCACGTGAGCATCCTGTCTGATCAACTGCATGCATTCATGTCCATTGTGCATTCTGGCGGACTTGGACAAATCCATCAGGACAATGTAAAATCCCACACGTCCAGATCTGCTACAGAGTGTCTGCAGGAACACTCTTCTCAGTTTAAACACTTCCGCTGGTCACCAAACTCCAGAGAAATGAACATTATTGAGCATATCTTGGAGGTCTCGCAACGTGCTGTTCAGAAAAGATCTCCACCCTCTCATACACTACGGATTTATGGACAGCGCTGCAGGATTCGTTCTGTCAATGCCCTCCAGCACTACTTCAGACATTAGTCGATACCATGCCACGTCTTGTCTCGCGGGCGCCATACACGATATTAGGCAGGTGTGTCAGTTTCTTTGGCTCTTCAGTGTAAGAGAAGGCGAGGAGTATTATGTTGTCAGTAGTGAAGCAGATACAGCAGAGTGGATCTCTCAGAAGAATTTAATGACTTAGAAATAGGACTAGTCATTGGAAGTCACCCGAGTAACGGATCCACCAGGGACATTTCAACCCTCCTAAAACAGCCCAGGCTAACTCTTGGTGATTTGGCTGCAAAGTGGAAACGTGAAGGAAAAATCACAGATAAACCAAGACTAAACGGAATCGCATGAAATCAGCAGAAAGAATGAAACCAATCGTCCCAAAGTGCTGCTACCAGCAGTCCAGCTACCCCAATGACTTCGTGTAGGGAGTAGAAAGAACGGGGTAATGTTGTTGAGCAGTTCCATAGCCTACCCGTCTCTAAGCGACACTTGAGGTGGTCTAAAGAGAGACGCCACTAGACAGTGGATTATTGAAAACTAGTGATTTGGAGTAATGCAATCCAGCGGAAGGGTTTGGGTTCGGCGAATGCCTGGAGAACGTTACTTCCCGTCATGTGTAGTGTCAATATTGAAGTACAGAGGAGGTGGTATTACGGTATTGAGGCTGTTTTTCGGGGCTAGGGTGTGGTTCCCCTTATTGCACTTGATAAAACGCTAAATGCGGAAGAATATGAACAAATTTTGCAGAACAACAAGAACAATTTGGAGATGATGCTTATATGTATTAGCATGATAATGCACCCTCTCATAAAATAGCGGTTTGTGGCCAACGACACTCCTGAAATGGAGCGGCCTGCCCAGAGTCCCGATCTGAACTCAATGGAAAACATTTGGAATGAGTTAGAGCGCCGAATTCGCTCCAGACATCGGCGTCCAGAATCACCTTTTCTGGTTTCGGCTCTTGAGGAAGAATGGGCTGTTGTTCCTCTACACACATTCAGACACCTCATTGAAAGCATCCCCAGCAGTGACTAAGCCGACATAAAAGCCTAAGGTGGACCCATCTCGTTTTAACGTCCAGTAATCTTTATCTGGATACTCTTCACTAAATAATGTAAATACAGCTAACTATAACCAGTCACTTGTTGAAATACTAGTTTGTTTCCTTAAACTCGTTTTCGAGCCTTTTCAGTGCTTGGTGGGACATGGAAAAATTACATAAGGCGTGCCGAAAACCGAATTTCTGTACTTACTGCGATAGTAAGAGTGGTTCTTTATCTCATATTGCTCAGTTCATCATCTTCTACCGCGTGTATCATTTTTACCCTCATGGTTTTGGACACACTATATGCACCCCTCTAAGCCCCCTTATCTCTTTTAGCTCACTGTTATTATTCCTGTGCCCAAGGTGCTGTGGAGTCAGCCTCCATGTCTGTGTGGTCATGGCGTCTGACTACCATGCGAAGGACCCGGCTTCATTTTCCGGTGCTGCCAGGGATTTTTCCTTGGTGGAAGTGCTGGAAAGCGATCCACTCAGCCTCGTGATACGAAATGACGAGTTAATCAAAAGACAAGTGACGCCTCCAAGGGGTGGAAAGCTAACAACGATCCGATGAGCGGTGTGTGGACGCCATGCCCCTCCATCCCGCATCCGAATGACGTCATACGACAGACGACGATCGGCATCGTGCGGCATAGTCTACTTTTATACCAGTGAACTCCCACTCTCGATTCTGTAAAGAATCGAGGACCCACGTGTAAAACATCACACGGGCACATCCCGAGCTATGTCTTAGTTCAAAATGGTTCACATGGCTCTGAGCACTATGGGACTTAACATCTATGGTCATCAGTCCCCTAGAACTTAGAACTACTTAAACCTAACTAACCTAAGGACATCACACACATCCATGCTCGAGGCAGGATTCGAACCTGCGACCGTAGCAGTCGCGCGGCTCGGGAGTGAGCGCCTAGAACGCTAGACCACCGCGGCCGGCTATGTCTTAGTACAGTGATATAATTGTGCTGGTAGATTCCGTGGTATATGTGGGTACTATCTGCAAACCGCGTTGCGAATAGAATTAGTAGTAAATAAGTAATAAGTTAAAACCTTGTGCCTAATGCGAAACCGTTCCTCTAGGAAGCGATAAACTGATTTCCTTTCATTATTTTGCTTGGGTTGTCTGCGAGCCAAAGTTTCGTAAATGTTTGAAATTATGTTTAAAGCTGTTGGAAGATACTGAGTACTATCATTCTCAAATACGGGATGAATATAGTGTGAGTAATTTACACGCCGTGAGTTACGTTTGGCAAGGCATATACGCAGTTTAAGGCTGTAATACCTGACTAAATGTGTTTAACTTTGAACATAATACTATAGCTCTGGATGAGTAAATTATAGCAGCATTTTAAAATTTCAATTTCGCTCAATAGCTGTTTGAAATATTGAAAATCAAATTTTTGTTGACATTGGAAGGTGTTAGACAAGCAACCTGCGACTGGACTGTGTTCTGGCTTAGCCGTTTATTGATACGAGGGCTATTTTGTTTTCAGCTTCTGATCACTCGCGAAACGGAAATCAAAGAGCACATAAAAAATGTTTTATTGCAACATTTAGCTACACCATTGGCCTGCTTCTCTTCATAGTCGCCTCTCCAACGTCTGCCGTTCGCTGTACCTAGTTTCCAATACTCTAGTAATAGAAGACAGCCGCTTGTAATTTCCGCCAGTTCCTTACGCCAGTCGGCAGATCGTTGTCGTTCTGTGAACGAAGAGTTGAAATCAGAGGGAGCTAAGTCTGGCCTAAATGGTGGGTGAAATAAGAGGGAGCTAAGTCTGGGCTGCATGGTGGGTGATCAAACACATCCCATCGAAAACTGTGAAAGAGCTTCGTTGTTGCACCTGCAGTATGCGCCCGAGCAGTGTAATGAAGAGGGAAACGCATGACAGTTACGTTATGTGGGCTGCATGAAATATGGCGAAACTCCTCAGCAGGACTACACATCTGACGGAACACACTATTTTCAATGCAGTTTTCCTTGCTCACTGTGGGCTCAGAACTGAAAACTCGACATGACGCGATAGGCGGGCTTACTAGGGACACTACGCAAAGCTTCAACAGATATTCACTGTCGTTTTAATTTCGTGACCGATGGGAGGTTGTGGAACAGACTTCTTCAAACAACAATTGTCTAAATTTTCCCAAAAGCCTTTCACTTACTTCCCCCCCCCCCCCCCCTCTATCTCTCTCTCTCTCTCTCTCTCTCTCTCTCTCTCTCTCTAGGCTATGTCACATACCGATCGCTTCCAGGTTAAGACCTTTGAAGCTACAGAGAGCCCCACTGGCGCAAGGTTCAAAAATGGTTCAAATGGTTCTGAGCACTATGGGACTGAACATCTGAGGTCATCAGTCCCCTAGAACTTAGAACTACTTAAACCTAACTAACCTAAGGACATCACACACATCCATGACCGAGGCAGGATTCGAACCTGCGACCGTAGCGGTCGCGCGATTCCAGACTGGTGTACCTAGAACCGCTCGGCCACCACGGCCGGCCTGGCGCAATGGCCTGGTTTCCCACTTCTGCTGGACGGTCATGCCGATGGGTGATTCACTCTGTTGTTTCTTGGGTATGGTTATATCGTACATCAACGAATCATGGGGCCCTACCCTATAAAGTACTAAGAATTACTCTTTTACTGTTCTATTATTTGTTTATAAATTTGTTCAGTTGTGTGACCTAGCTCCCGATAGACGTGGTGTAAGTGTGTGTGTGTGTGTGTGTGTGTGTGTGCGTATGCGTCTGCATTTGCATATGCGTTTGCGTGAGAGAGAGAGAGAGAGAGAGAGAGAGAGAGAGAGAGAGAGAGAGAGAGAGAATGAGAATATCTATTTACATTATCACACTTGGTTCAAATGTGTGTGAAATCTTATGGGACTTAACTGCTAAGGTCGTAATAGCTATTACGAGTAGTATGTTTTTAGATTGGTTGGTAGCTCGAAGTACCCATAGCGCAAGCAAGCTGTCAATGTTTATTTTCCCCTGGACAGCAGTCAGGTATTGAAGTGCGGACGCGTGAACGAAAAACGGGTAGTCTACAGTGACAGGTGTAGTCCACCTCGTGGCGCATTTACGATTGTGCATAAAACGTCAGTTAGTAAATTATCTGATGAATTTGAGGGAAGACTATTAGATGCAGAGGAAAAACACTAATACACTGTAGTGGATATCTTTGTACCTGTACCCATGACACCCTATATAATGGACTGTATGTCCTTTTTGGGAAGATCATGGTGCACGAGTTTCCTTTTTTCCTAATTCTGATCGACACCTGTCCACGGCTAAGGATTCCGTTAACTCAATTTCTGTGCTATATAATTACTGTTACAATTTTCACTAGCGCCTGTGGAAAGCTTTCTTTCCTTTTATTGTTCATAATGAGACAATTCACGCTTTCTAATCTTTATTGCAGGCATGTGGCACGTGGCTTTCTGATGTATATCCCTGATAATCTGCTTTGTATAATAATAAATAGAGGTAGGGGTGTTAATGTGGAAACCCAGTTTGTTTTTGCTGTATAAAAGAAATGTTTACTTCTCTTTCAGCTTCAAAAATTAGCCAAAGCTAATTCATAATCTTGTAGCAATGAATGTAATATTATGAAATACAAAAACTAAATATCTTAAAAATTAAAAAACATTCTCTGCTCGCACAACTCATTAATTTTTCAAGAAGTGCGGGTAATGTGGAAACGCCTTAAAATTGTGGGAAACTGCTACTTCAAACGAAAACTATCAAAAATGCTAGAAACTATTTTGTATATTAAATTTAAAGTAGACAAAAACATTTTTAAACGCAACTGTAATAGAAAAATGCTTCATAAGCGACGCTCACTTGCAAAAATCGCATGTGTAAATATCTCCTTCAATTCCGGCACACAAAGAATGACTCCACTCCTCACACACTACACACATAATCTACAATTCTCCCTGAACGTCTTTGGAAAATGCGCCTCCACAAAAAATACAAATGGCATCTTCTTCAGTAGGTTTTTCTTCCCCAACTGGGGGATCCAGATGTGACTTGCCTGAAGAGACAACTGGTGCAATGGGCTCTTCATCTGAATCCTCAGATAACTTAAGCTGTTTTTTGCATGGTTTTCTAGGAGGAGCTTCACGTTTTTTCTTGCTTTTGGCAGGTGCCTTAGGAAGCTTCCGTTTACCCTTCAGTAAGGAGTCTTCAAGGCGTGTTTTATAAGACAAAGATGTCAAAACAGCTGGTGAACCTAGCTTAAGACGTCTGTTGGAAACCTTCCTCTTTAGATGAGGGATTGGCATGATACCTTGTGGAGACACACACGTGGTATTCTGCTCTGGACGACAGAGAGCCCAGTCTCGTCCACATTGTGCACATGATCAGCACTATAGGAATGTTCACTCTACTCACCTTCCAAAATGTTAAAAAACTTGTCTACACCTTCTTTGTGGAACTCGTTTGCTCTCGAAAATGAGGTCCCCATAGGTTTGTGGATTGTGAGTTTATTTCTGTGTCGTCTAAGGAAAAGGTCAAACCAAGCTCAACCAGCAGCATTTGAAGTAGAAGGATGATTAATATTATTTCTTTCCGCTAGCTGATATGCCATTCTCTTGACATCTAACCTGGTAAGGCCATAGAAGCGATTATCCATTTCAATGAGATACTGTACCAACTGTTTCTCAGTAGCATCAGGCAGTACAGGCGTAAGTCCAAGTCTCAAGAATGAAACACATTCTTCAGGTGACATAGCACTATGCAGAAACCTTTGAAGTGTCGTCTGAGGTACACTGAAAGCTTTTACTGCTCTTCTTAACCTCATCTGCTTTTCCCTTAACGCTATTATAGCCTTAATCATGCTTTCAGCATCCCACTTCTTCACAATAGCTCTTGGTTTCCGATCAGTTAGCTTTCGTCGCATCTAGAAATAGACGCAAAACGTATTAGAAGTAATGTATTTGATGTTGGTATTGTGGAAACGTTTCCACAATGCCATCGTATGTACGCTTCCACATTAGCTACACAATGGCCATTTTAAATTTCGGTAATTACATTAAGCAACTATCCATTTAAGGTTGACAAAGGACTGCAAAAAACCTTCTATGCACCTCCCTTTATAAGCTATCAGACGTAAAGAAAGTAACTTCAAAGTATGTAGATAAATATAGTACCACAACTTACCTCGAAAAAGGTTTAGAAAATGCGCGAACGTAAATTGCATCACTGTCACGGCGTGTGTTGCTCAACTGACTGCTAACCCTCTACCGTGACAAATAGTAACTATTGCAACAATTTCTGGCTGCCCCGCTAGAGTGCAACAGTCTGCAGGCCAGATACTAGACGTTTCCACATTACCCACAGGCTTCCACATTTACACCCCTACCTCTATGTGTTGCGTGTTCAGCAGCCTCCTTTGCACCCATTACTGCCATCTCAGAGCCTCCTTCTATTCCTAAAATTAGCTCTTCTCTCGGGTTTCAGCCTAATAAGTAATAAAACAGGAGTGTTTCTTCCTCCTTTGTGCATAAATGCAGATCAAAGTATTAGGTTAATAAGCAGTTCAGATAAGTAGAATTAGTACGCATACGTGTTGCATGCTTTTTATCCTTCGCTTATGAAAACACGGACTGTCGATGGTTCGTGCATCTACATCTACATTTACACTCCGCAAGCCACCCAACGGTGTGTGGCGGAGGGCACTTTACGTGCCACTGTCATTACCTCCCTTTCCTGTTCCAGTCGCGTATGGTTCGCGGGAAGAACGACTGTCTGAAAGCCTCCGTGCGCGCTCTAATCTCTCTAATTTTACATTCGTGATCTCCTCGGGCGGTATAAGTAGGGGGAAGCAATATATTCGATACCTCATCCAGAAACGCACCCTCTCGAAACCTGGCGAGCAAGCTACAACGCGATGCAGAGCGCCTCTCTTGCAGAGTCTGCCACTTGAGTTTATTAAACATCTCCGTAACGCTATCACGGTTACCAAACAACCCTGTGACGAAACGCGCCGCTCTTCTTTGGATCTTCTCTATCTCCTCCGTCAAACAGATCTGGTACGGATCCCACACTGATGAGCAATACTCAAGTATAGGTCGAACGAGTGTTTTGTAAGCCACCTCCTTTGTTGATGGACTACATTTTCTAAGCACTCTCCCAATGAATCTCAACCTGGTACCCGCCTTACCAACAATTAATTTTATATGATCATTCGACTTCAAATCGTTCCGCATGCATACTCCCAGATATTTTACAGAAGTAACTGCTACCAGTGTTTGTTCCGCTATCATATAATCATACAATAAAGGATCCTTCTTTTTATGTATTCGCAATACATTACATTTGTGTCTGTTAAGGGACAGTTGCCACTTCCTGCACCAAGTGCCTATCCGCTGCAGATCTTCCTGCATTTCGCTACAATTTTCTAATGCTGCAACTTCTCTGTATACTACAGCATCATCCGCGAAAAGCCGCATGGAACTTCCGACACTATCTACTAGGTCATTTATATATATTGTGAAAAGCATACTTTGTTCTTAGTACATTACCGAACAGGGAAACTGATGATGGGGCAGGCACCAAATGTAATCGTGTGACCAGACTGGTTCCTGCTATGCCTGAAACAGCAACACTGTCTCCTCTGAGTGATACACCCTGAGGGAAATTGCTTTCCGTGTTGTTGGCCCCGCCTGACGCCACATAATACGCTACGTTGACCCGGTATTCCGGAATGTGCAGCAAACCGCGACGCGGGCGATTGATCCCGCAAAGTTGTCGCTCGTCTACCTCGGCGACGCGCCGCTCACACGGTGGTAACGCGACCATCGACGGCGCGTTTGCCGCCCGCGGCGCACTGCCGTAGATTTTTACGGCCGCTATCACACGTCGTCTCTAACACGCAAGCGGGACGATCACACGCCACGCTGCACCGACCGTCTCCTGTGGGCGTTCTGCGACCGTTACTGGCACCATCTGAAGCTTACCGAGGTAGTCAAAACTACCGTAGCTCCGGTGAATTGTTACAGAGACAAAAATGCCATAGAAACAATCACGAGACTTAGCCCCATCTTCAACAACCTCGCTCAGAGTTTGAAGGGAAATTAAGTAACCAGTGGGGAAACGAATGGAAAACTGCTACCGTCTGTAAGGGACGATTCTCCCTCTGAATTTCCTACAGCTTATCCTCTCCCATGGGAGTGTGCTGTTTTCGTAATTCGGCAAAATTATTTTATTGTAACTTTGTGGCCAGATGCCTCTTTGCCGCTCCAGTCGTCAGTTAACATAAGGGATGGAAGTCACTTGTACCATCTGTTTGCGAATTATGTAAACTTTGTTCCATGTGTTACAGTCTATAAAACTCTGTCCCCCCACCTCCAATTCAGAAATTGCGTTATACAATCTCAGCATTTGTCTAAACCAGCGTGAGAAACCAACTGAAAACAACTCTCAGGCTGGTGTGCCAGACCAACAATCGTTATTTCATCATGCAGGTGCGATTCGAGTCCGGCTCACCTCCCCTCACAAGCTAGCATACTGCACCTTACGCTGTATTAGGAACACCTCGACATGGCAATCCTATAGCGAATTACATCCTTGCGTTAGAGCCTAGAGAGTGGTATATGGGTGATACGCGGAGATACTTCCCCATTGTCAGGATGGTGTTGTGGGACCTATAGAGCGTCATTCGGCGCTAATAAATCATGACTAGCAAGCTAACATTTATTCGTTCAGATTTACAGTTCTCTATCTTCTCGTCAGCCTTGATTGACGCATTGTGCCAGCGACATGGTGAAATTCTGCTGACTCCTGGTTTTGGCTGAGCTGGTAGGCTAGGCAACTTCTCCAGCAACTAACTTGGAAGTCTTGCGGAAGTCGTCCAGTCAACTGATCCCGGTCTCACCAGACAGGAAGTCTTTCACACCCAGAATTGCCTGTAGCAGTGATCAGAAACAGAGGCACCACCAGTGACGTCGATGTTAATGCAATAAACCCTGCGAGATGGATGTACTGAAACATATTGATGTCACTAGGCCGTAAAATCACTAAATTGAGTGTTTTGGTTGAAACACCATCGATCCTAATGACCAACTCCATTCAGAGGCAGAGACCTGAGGTATTTATGTAGACAGGTAGAAGGTAATTATGTGCGCTCTGTTCATTATGACCGAATGTGTCCTGCTTCTTTACTAGTGGTCAGTGGTCTTCATACACTGTGTTTGATTAACAATTTCCTACAGGCTCTGAACTGCAATGTCAGATCTCTCAAAGGTGCTGTTGCATCCAAGGTTAAACTCGCTGCTTCGTGTAACGAGAGCTAATGAATGTATTTCCTCGGTGGACACTTTCTTAAATGTGCAACTTGTGCCTGACCGTTGGTGCCAACGTAAAAGGGTGTGCTTGTGTATACTGCTGACTTGTAGTGTTAACTGTTCCTTTCTACTGCATAGCTCTATGGTGTGACAGTGGCATTCAAAACGAAACATCCAATATTACGTATACGTGTCACTTTAATTTAACCGCTGGCACTACAAAAAAAAACAATCTGTTCTGAATAGAGTCCTGTTACTATGAATGTGGAGAGGAAGATACCAGGGTGTCAATGCCAAAAACTCTGCTCTGGCAATTTGGAAGCATGTTACAACATTCACTGTGAAGATGCTCCAGACAATAGCGGATATTACAAAAAAATCTTCACATTGTTCTCTAATTTCCTTGCAATGATGGAAATGTAATTGTATCGGTACCGATTCCTTCTTCCACAACAAGAATTGTTGTTGTGGCCATCAGTCCGAAGACTAGATAGATGCAGTACTCGAAACAATTCTCCCTTGTGCAAGGCTCTTCGTCTCTGCATAACAACTATCAGAACCTACATCCATTTGGAGCTGCTACTGCATTCATTCCTAAGTCCATCCCTAGAATTTTTACCCTCCTAGACTTCCCTCCATTAACAAACTGATTATTCGTTGGTGCCACAGAATGTGTCCTGTCAGGTAGCTTGTGCTATATGTCGTTTTCATTCAGTTCGATTCAGTACCTACTTACTATCTACGCGTCTAATATTCAGCATTCTTCTGTAGCACTGCATTTCAAACATTGCTATTCCCTAATTGTCTGAACTGCTTAATTTCTATGTTTCACTACTGTACAAGGCTTCACTCCACACAAATACCTTCAGAAAAGTTTACTAACACCTTAATTGATATTAAATTTTAACAAATTTCTCTTTTTCCTATTGCCAGTCTGCATTTTTTAGCCTTTTATAGCTTGTGTGTATTTTCATCATTGTAGAAGATACCGTGAACTTAGCCAGCGCTGTGTAAATACGTGATGGCAAACTTGCCATCGAGATTTGTGTATGAAATGCTGCCTGCACCATGTAAAGCTATGACACTCTGTGACTGCGTGTGTGTGTAAAAGTGAGCAGTTTTTCATAGACTGGAAAATTTCCTTTATAAACTTCTACGAGGTTACGGAGGTGCGATTTACAATTTTTACATTTTATTTACGTCATTATGCATCCCACTCACTGAAGCCATTCACGAATTGTTCATGTTAATCACAAAACGGGTACGTAATATGATAATCTTTGTTTTCTCTTCCTTCGCTTGCGAATCTGCAAATCCTTTCAATGCCTCTATCTGGAAAAGAATCACTAAAATTTTCCTCGTGTTTCTTACTATACTAATAAGAACAGCCGTTTCAAAGAAAATTAATTTTTATTTTCTCATTAGACTCACGTAGTCCTGGAGAATAGGCTGTATTCTTAACGACTAAGTAACCTTGAAGGTCAGATCAACTGTTAACAACACGAGAAGCTATATAAATTTGATCAGTAAGTTCATATTTGCTGTCTCTAAAGAGAAACAACGACCAAAAGTTGCCAATGTATGTTGCATGAAGTCACAGTTCCACTTCCCACGTGGATTTACATGGATAGCATGAGACAGTGACTAAAATTTTCGGTCTGAGATGCAACATTAAATTAGAGTCAGTCAAAATTCGGAACTATAACCATCAGAATAATCTAAAAGTCTGTCAGGCGACGCACTCGCGTTATTTCAGAGCCTGAAATTAAGTCCAGCAGAGCGAAAAACTATTTGAAGTTTGAATTCTGCATAGTACATCATCCGCGCCAGACACTCTTCGACACCTCGGTCTTGCTTCACGTTACACTTAACTGCCTTATAGGGACGAGTGGCCCAGCAGTTAAGAAAACCCGCTCTAAACATTATTCTTGATTGACGGAACTGGAGGGTGATTTAGTTCCATTCAGCATATTAACGAGCGATCACTATACCTTTGTCAATCTGATGCTACCTCCTTGTTGCAACAGTGAGCAGAACATATCTATAACTCCTGTAAAATCACTAATAAGTTTCTAAATATGTAACTTCCTGCAGAAAAGCTGTAAAAGGCGTCTGCTCACACTTGGTTTTTGAAGCCCTAAATGTTTTTGAAAACATTTGCCTTCATAAAAACATCAAAAGATCAAACTGGACTCTCGATTTTGAATGCTCTGATGTTGGACACTTTCGTTATACACTGATCAGTCAGAAAATTATGTAAAAAATGCTCAAAAGCGTGTGAAATCTTATGGGACTTAACTGCTAAGGTCATCAGTCCCTAAGCTTACACACTACTTAACCTAAATTATACTAAGGACAAACACACACACCCATGCCCAAGGGAGGACTCGGTGGTGGTGGTGTGTTGGGGCTTATGGGCGCTCAACATCGAGGTCATCAGCGCCCTGACACACATTAAAAGGAACGAATGTGGACAGACCTAAGAAAACTAAAGCACACACTCAAAGAAAGCAGGAAAAGAAGGAAAATGCTACATAAGAAAGTAAAACCTAAGGAAAGAGGAAACATAGCAACAAGAATGTCACAGGAAATTGTTATTGGCTGGCCACTTACATAAAATATGGGCGATCTTGTCATACAGTGAGCAAATTAAAATCCTCTCCCTAAAATCTTTGTAAAAACATTTGACAGGGCACAGAACTTTAAAACTTTAACCACATTCGTCCGAGTGTTGCCTAAAAGAGAGGGCAGGTCCGCTGGCAAGTCAGCCGCGACCCGCTGGTCAAAAAATGAAACGCAATCCAATAAAACGTGGCGCACAGTCACCTGGACGCCGCAAGCACCACACATTGGAGGGTCCTCTCGCCGGAGCAGGAAGCCATGCGTCATAGGGCTGTGGCCTATTCGAAGCCGAGTGAGGAGAACCTCGTCCCGTCGATGAGGCTGAAATGAAGTACACCACACACGCGTTGTGGGCTTGACTATACGGAGATTATTGTCAGTCATTTCCAGCCACTCATCCTCCCACCGACGCATGACCCGTGAGCTCAACAGCGAGGTGAGTGCGTCCAAGGGGATAGCACACTGAGATACTTGTGGGGCGAGACACGCCTCCTTGGCTGCGAGATCTGCCCTTTCATTCCCAGCATTGCCAACATGCCCTGGTTGCTCAGTTGTTTTTCCAGATCGTGTCCTCAAGGTCCGACTGCCTCAGACTTTTACCGTCTTTGATGCAGAATTGTTTGCGATCTTGCGGGCACTGGAGCAGATGAGACATTCTTCCTCTCCTAAATTTCTTGTCTGTTCCTATTCACTCAGTGCCCTTCACTCATTGCAACGTTTGTATCCGGCAGACAAAATTGTCCAGACCATCCAGGATGCCCTCCTCCGACTACAGCGACTGGGAAAGGTTGTAGCTTTCTGCTGGGAGGACTCGAACCTCCGCCGGGACCAGCCGCACAGGCCACGACTGCAGCGCCCAAGACCGCTCGGCTAATCCCGCGCGGCAAAATTATGTCCACCGACCAAATATCGCTATAAACCCGCCCAGGCGGTAGCCATGTCACCTGGCGAGGAATGATTGCTAGTCAGACACATGGACGGAGCATGTAGTATCGTGAGCGTCCTATCCATATGTGGAACGGGGAAGGCACGCGATCTATTTGAGTTTGATGGAGGGCAGATTGTGATGACCAGGAGGCTCGACTCGAGCATTTCGGAAACTGCACGACTTGTCGGGTGTTCGAGGAGTGCTGTGGTGAGTGTCTTCAACACGTAGCACAGCCAAGGTGAAACCACGTGCAGACTTCGTGGGGGTGGGCGGCTGCCCTCGTCACAGACGTCGAATGTCGTAGGCTGGACATACTGGTATAACAGGACTGGCGGCGAACTGTGGCGGAAGCAACACCAGACTTTAACGCTGGTCAGAGTACAGGTCTGTCTGAACACACAGTGCACCGAACACTCAGAACGGTTGGTCTCCGCAGCCAACGACTCATGCATGTGTCAATGTTAACACCACAACATCTGCAACTACGACTTAAAATGGTACGTGACCATTGGCACCGGCTCAGTGGCAGAGTGCTCCATGATCTGATGAATCCCGAGGCCTTCTTCATCATGATGATGGGAGGGCGTGAATCCGCCGTCTTCCAGGGCAACAGCGCCTTGACAACTGTACTGCGGGACGGAGACAAGCTGGCGGCGGCTCCATTATGCTCTGGGAAACATTCACGTGGGCACCCACGGGGTCCAGTGGAGCTCGCGTAAGGAACCATGACGACCGAGGAGTATCGTACTCCAGTTGCAAACCACGCACACCCTTTCATGATGATCATGTTTCCCGACGACAAAGGCATCTTTCAGCAATATTATACGCCATGTCACAATGCCAGGAGGGTGATGGAGAGGTTCGAGAAATACAGTTGCATGTTCTGACCCTCCAACTCGCCAGATCTAAACCCAATCGAACACATCTGGGATGTGACCGAACGTGGCGTCAGAGCTCAGCGGCCCACTCTCCGGAATTTACGAGTATTAGGTGACTTGTGCGCAGATGTGGTGCCAACTCCCTCCAGCGACCTACCAAGGCTTCATTGCTTCCATGCCACCACGTGCCGCCGCTGGTATCCGTGCCAAAGGTTGACAATCGGCTGTTAGGTTGATGGTCATAATGTTGTGGCTGATCAGTGTACGACTGACCTGTAACGCACTACGAAATGAAGTTGTACCATTAATACTGCAGGTATTTAACCCATTAACACATTTTATGAATTAGCGAAAATACAAAACATGAAATATCTTTGCCGCCCGGAGTGGCCGAGCGGTTCTAGGCGCTACAGTCTTGAACCGCGTGACTTCTACGGTCGCAGGTTCGAATCTTGCCTCGGGCATGGATGTGTATGATGTCCTTAGGTTAGTTAGGTTTAAGTAGTTCTAAGTTCTAGGGGACTGATGACCACAGAAGTTAAGTCCCATAGTGCTCAGAGCCATTTGAACCATTTGAAATATCTTCGAAAATTTTAAAGGTAGTCTATAATGGATTTCTCTGTATGATTTTCTTTCAAAATGGCACTTTGGCTTTGTAGGCATTGTCTGCGATACTTTCAAAAACACCTATGAAATGTTATTTGCAGATAAACTAATACAACAAAAGCTACGAAGTATGGATTTTAAAACACTGTTGGTAGCTTGTTACAGAATTAGATTCCTCTTTCTGCAGCAAAATTTTTAACCATGGCTGAATTAAGCAGGAATTAAAGTACAGAACTGCAATAACAATAACAGATTTTTTTTTAAAAAAGATACATTTACTAACATCGAATTAAGTGTTACGAAGTCTCTTCTGGAAGCATCTGCATGGAATGTAGCCACATACGGAACAATATGTAGACGATAAATCGTACATTTCGCGTATTTACTAACAAACTTACACAACTGCGTAACAGAACTCCTCGCCTAAAGATCAGAAAAGTAAGAAGGAAATCTGCATTTTGGCTAATTGAAGAACTAAAACAGCTCATGAGTGTCAGAGACGCTGCACATCGGGAATGCAAACTACGCCCTACGCCTGAAAATCGTATTGCTTACAAGCAGAAGCGGAATAGAGTCAATCAAGATATGAGAAATGCTGAACTCAGTCGTGCTCATACATTAACCGACAACAGAAACAGACCACTACAGAAACAGACCACTGTTTTTTACAGTGAGTGAGCTCAGATCAGTATCCACCAACTTTCCAGAGAGCGTTATACCTCGCAATATCGGCTGAAAAGGCATCTTCCGGAGCTTGTAACAACAACGATGCTGTACTGTTGTACATATAAGTAAATTTTTTTCCACTTGATTTTTCGATAAATTAGTGTAATTGATGTTCTGATTTCATTTCTTTTTTGTTTCATGTCATTGTGTTAAGAAAACTGTAAACAAGTTTCAATGTGAATATTAATGTTTATGTCAAAGGTCAAGCAATATTGTAATAGAATTGAAATGTAACATATGTTGAAACTGATGTAAGATGTTTAAAATTGTAAATGTGCGTCTGGTCCATACGTAGGCAATGTGTTAGGGTATGTAGAATGCAAAACCTCGGGTGAATACCCTGTCTGTAAGGGAGCGGTAAAAGGTGGATGGCAGGCGAGCGCGGGAAAATGCGCACGGGCACTGCACGGCACAACGGGCTCAGCAGTTGTAGTTGGAGTTTGGCATTGGTCTGAGCAACACCTTCTGGAGCGAGGAGGCTCTCCTGGAAGACGTAGTTTCACTGAGCCTCGGGTATGTTGTTCCAACGCCCACACAGCATGGCAATATTCCATAGGCACTAAATGGAGAAGTATTGCGACGCTAAGAAGAATTAAAGTGCCGATACGTCAAGAGCCATAGCTGTGGTTGTATGTGTACTCTGTGCCTCGCCATCTCGCCGCCTGCCAACCGCCGTATCGATACAGGCAGGTTGAAACTTTTAGTACTGTATGCGAACTGTTCAATAATAACCTAAATTTTACCAGAACTTCCCCCTCATTTAATTATCCTCACAACTAACCTAGGCAGGGTCCTTTCCAAATGTTGTGCAATCCGAGTGTCCCGAAATGAAAAATTAAATTTTGTGTTAATAATAATTACTTGCAGACCTAGTTATGTTAGAATGGTGTTTAAAGATCTGTTCTGTTAATGAACCAGTAAATGAATAACGAAGGTCTAACGAAGTTGAAAGATAACTTTAATATCGATATAGTAATGAAGTTTAATTATTTCGAGACAGATATAAAGGTATTTAAATGAGAAGTAAATAAGATAAAAAGAGTAGTAACTCATATACTGGAAATCTTGAACGCATGATAATTTCAATAATCAATTTTTTTAATATAGTAATCATAACAGTTTCAGGGCCCCCCCCCCCCCCATTTTATTCATTTGAATTCTGAAGTGTTCCACATTGGTTTGACCAGCAAAAGTTAAAGTCAATATATAAGTCAAAATTTATCAGTGTTTTATCTTTATCAAAATTGACATTTTGTGTGTGGCTCGAAAGTGCTATTCCTAGGGTAACCTATGCCCGGTTTCAATCAGATCAATAGACAGTACGAAGCTTTGTAGTATATATTATAGTGTAGTGTTATTTATTCATGGTTTCTCCATATCAGTACAGAACGTGAAACTATCAGTTCAATAGATTTTCTGGTTCTAAAATTTTACTATATTATGCAGTGCTACTACGTTTTGTTTTGCATGAATATACATCAACTTGTACAGGGAAGAAACTCAGTTAATACCTAATTAGGCTGTCGACCGTATTATTATCAAATTGGTAGCATCTTCAGTGTTGCTTTTGGAACATACTGACGTGTAATTGCATTTTGAACTTACTTGACGGATCATTGTTATTACAGAGTGGGTGTAAGTCTGATTTGCCACCATTCAGGTACACGCGGTCAATATCTATACGAAAATCCTGTCTTGTAAGGTGAACCCCGCTCACTTACCATAGTACAGGCTTTAAAGAGTATTGTGTGCCCCACGCGCACGTTACAAGCTTATAAGGTAATTTGCAACTATTACTCCGTATATCATCAGAGACAGGTCTTCCCAGACCTCACAGATTTGATTTTACCTACTACTTCTCTGCTGTCCAGCCGGCGGTCTCGCTATAAATACGTTACGGAAGCTTCCGACATCATATCAAACTGAACACGACGGACGACCGCTACGGTCGCAGGTTCGAGTCCTGCCTCGGGCATGGATGTGTGTGATCTCCTTAGGTTAGTTAGGTTTAAGTAGTTCTAAGTTCTAGGGGACTGATGACCTCAGTAGTTAAGTCCCATAGTGCTCAGAGCCATTTGAACACGACGGACAAAAAAATTAGTCATCTCCAGTATATATCAAGCTGGTGCCGTGTTACATTGGCTCTAGCCTCAAGAGTGGCTTAATTCAAGAAGAAAGTGAGCACACAAGTTGTTCTGATATACCATTCTCAGCCGAAACCACACTCCAAATACACTTCCAGATCCAAAAAAGTGAAGCACCCAAAGGGGAAAAGGAAACAAAATGAAACTTGGCGCACTGGACGGTGTCTGGTGTTATTTCATAGAAGTTGCCAGTATGAGCCCATTTATCAGTGTGACGCTGCACACCTTCTGGCCCAGATGCCTGCACTGATCTGGTTGGGAAGTGGTGTTCCATCTCGTGGGGCAATCTGACACCTGTTGTAACTGGTCATTGATATCCCTGACACTGGCACTGGGACAGTGTTGACATCTGAGCAGGTCCGACAGATGTTCTGTCGGGCACAGACCTGGAGATCAAGTTGTCCACTGGAATACCCCAACATCACGTGGACAGTTCATAGGGGTACGTGGCAAGTGCGAACCAGAACGAGGACGCAGGATGTCCGTGGCTTACCGTTGTGCCGTCAGAATCCCCTCACGCACTACCAGCCTTGACTTCCTCACGATGGTCATCCGGGAAAGTGCAGAACCGAACTCATCATCGAGTGCAGTGTGACTCATTCATCAGCAGTCCACGCTTCCTAGTCTCGGCAGCGCTCCAAACACAGCCGTTTGCGTTGTGATGACAAATTCAGCCTACGTAGTACGACTGCTGCTAGTCTCTGCCTAATGGTGGCGGGATGACACAGAATGTTGCGGAATGTCCATTACTTATTCTCGGTTGGCAGGCGCAGATGTGGAGCGATTATACACGCACTTGGCGCACGGTACGGTGATACTCTGCTGTGGCGATGTGGTGGCCAAATGTGGTCGATCGGAACCTTGATGAAGAGTGTGTCAGCCGTCGCGTCCCCATGCAATCCAACATCGGGCCAGTGTCACATCCGAATGTCCTGAAGTCTCTGTAGTACGCGATAATGGTACACTAACGAAAAGGAAGACAGAAATAAAGAAAGTGTGTGCATAAAAGACTCAGACCACTTGGACCCCTGTTCCAACCTGAATGACCTTTCTAGACTCTGAGAAGCTCCATCTGCAGGAACCAGCACGGTTTCAGGAAACAGCGGTCATGCGAGACACAGCTGACCCTCTTTGTGCATGATATACAACAGGCTCTAGATACCGGCTCCCAGGCTGATGTCCTATTCCTCGACTTTCGAAAGGCGTTCGACTCAGTTCCGCACTGTCGCTTGCTCCAAAAAGTGCGCGCTTACGCCCTATCCGATGACATATGCTGTTGGATAGGAAGTTTCCTAACAGACAGAGAGCAGTATGTCGTCCTGAATGGGGAGACTTCAGCAGAAACAAGTGTAACATCAGGTGTGCCTCAGGGCAGCGTAGTAGGTCCGCTGCTTTTCACGATTCACATAAACGATCTAGTTGATGGTATTGACAGCGGTATTAGACTGTTTGCAGATGATGATGTACTTTACAGGAAAGTAGAATCACGTGAAAGTTGTGAACAAAACAATTAGGATTAGCAGAAAATAAATGCTTGGTGTAATGACTGACAATTATCTGTCAGTATTAGTAAGTGTAAACTACTGTGTATAGCAAAGCGAAAATCCCCATTAATATATGAGTATAAAATAAATGCCCATTCTTTGGAAGCGGGAACATCCGTCAAGTATCTGGGTGTGACTATTCGAAATGGTCTCAAATGGAACGATCAGATTACACAAGTAACGGGTAAGTCGAACTCTAGATTGCGGTTTATTAGTGGAATCCTGAAGCGATGCAGCCCTTCAATAAAAGAAAGTGCTTACAGTACGAAAGTTCGTCCAGTATTAAAGAGTACTGTTCGTCTGTATGGGACCCTTACCAGTTGGGTCTGATTCAAGACATTGAGAAGGTCCAAAGAAGAGCGGCAAGATCTGTGACAGGTACATTTAGCCATCGCGAGAGCGTTATTAATCTTATAGAAAGTTGAGGTGGGACACATTCGCAGTCAGACGACGCGCTAAACGAAAAGGGCTGCTCACTAAATTCCAAAAACCAATCTTCGCCTAGGATGTAGAGCATATATTATTACCACGAACTTTCAAATCGCACAACCACCACCATTCAAAGATAAGGGAAATTAGAGCTCGTACTGAGGTGTTCAGACACTCGTTTTTCCCTGGCGTGTTCCAGACAGAGGGGCTGAAATTTGACTTTGGTGCGAATAGTGCCCTCCGCCACACACCGCTTGGTGGCTAGCGGTGTGTATATGTAGATATAGATGTAGATGAATACAAAGGGTGGTTGCTGTTGACGCAGTTACGGTCTCGTTAACAGTTCTCTTTGGACGAAAGTAAATCGAGAGCCGCGCAAACTAGAGCAGTTCCGCAGCCGAGCAATAAAGCGGCCGTCTAAGGAAAGATGTGGCGGTTCGCCAACGACTGTCGTTGGATTTTATGGCGGCCATCGCGTCCGCTGCACGCTATCCTATCCTATCCTATCCTATCCGGTCCGGTCCAGTCCAGTAGATTACAGCCGACGCCGTCACCCTATCTCCAGACGTACCGCATGGATTAGTGCCGTATCCCCCCTCCCCCCTCCCCAATACCTCCTCCTCGCCACCCGCTATCTTCACTCTCTCTCACACTGGCGCTGACGCAGGAACTAGCCCTCTTTCTTTGGTAACTACGTTTCTGTTCACTGCTCTCCTGATCCCAAGGACGTTCACAGATTTACTGTGCTAATTCATTCGCTTCCTCAGAGACAGACATGACCGTAAGACGACCTGCTCAGAAATGTTAATAGACAACTAACACCAAGCTCTATAAGAATGTTGCTTTGCCATCATCATCATCATCATCATTAACAACACAGTTTTCTTCTCATTATCCTTCCTCTTCCTATCATTAATCTTCTCTTTCTTGTTTAACTTCTTCTCCTTATGGTGATTATTATTCTCTGTGCCATGCTTACTCTTGTGCTCCTCCTCCTCTTCCTCATCCTCCTCGTTCAGCTCTGCTAATGCAGTACTGCCAACATATAAGCCCTCAAAAAACTTTAGACATTTTAGAGATGTCTTCGTATATCCATAATTGAAACGGACGACTTGGAATGTCAGCTAGTATAATATATGTCAAAAAATGACGAGATTCCTCCAGCTGTAATTAGGTTGGTTTTATTGGCAACTAGTTGCGATGTTGTTATATCATCATCTTCAGGCCCATACTTCTTGACAGCAACCGTATGTGTCTAACACTAGTAGTCAGTGGTGAGATAGGTGTGTTCCATGCGGAAGGCAGGTAGTAACTCCAGGTGTTACTAGAGACGATACGGTCTTTATCGAAGGCTTCTCGAAGTAAATCTTTCACCCAGTAATTGACATGTGGTGTCGTCACTCTTGTGTAAAAGTAGTGGTGTGGTGTTAGCACAGCTGCGTTCTCACAAAGCTGGAATCACATGCTGCCTAAGGAGATCCTTATAACGTATAAATACCATTTTGAACAAACTGGGCCTCTAGGTGTCATCTCCTCTGTTGTAACTTCTTTTGCACGCTTTGTGGTTTTTTACTGGGTACGGGAGCGAGGAACAGATGCGGTTTATGGATAGAGAATTCTGTTACTATCTGATTCTACATCTAACATCAAATAGCAAAAATCAAACATAAATTTCTTTGCTGAAGTTGCAGCGTCAGAGATACAATGGTTTACAATTCAGTCCCTCTTCAGTACAATGACTATTCCGTGGATGACGAGCCGTGACCGCTATGAAAGTCCGTAAATATTATGAAATGGCAAACAATGGGCTCTGTACATCGGTGTTCGAACGTAAGCAGACCCGCCGCTAGAGCTCCGGACAGGGGATGCTTGCATATCATTGGCAGAGTTCTTGGCAACGCCCTCACGCCGCGGTGGCGGCTGCAGGGAACGCCGCGGCGTGATTGGTGGCGCGCATATTAAAAAGAAAAACGGACCGAGAATGAATAAGCCAGTGAAACCACACTGCAAAGTCACATAAGCTGAGCGCAATGGAAGTTCCAAACTAACGGTCCGTACACTCGCAGTACCGTGCAGAGTAAAATGTGGCTTGTCCATCCGTAGAATACTCCCTGACCACATGTCATCCATTACCATGCGTGACAAAGGGCGAAGGGCTAAGGATAAACTCATAGCATCGAAGTTTGTCTTGGGGCTTCATTTGGTGCAAGCTCTGAATCTTGTAGGGATAGCAGCGTAAAGCGCGCAGCAAAATCTTTTGAACTGTTGACCAGAGGAGCGACAATTCCCGTGACGCAACTCGAGCACTGGCTGGAGAACTTGAGGATGTGCTGCACAGTCAGCTATAGCTACAGCAATTTCATCAGTAACTGCGATGGAAATGGGCTGCCTCCTTCTCCCTGCTGCACGACGTAATTCACCTGTTTCTTCAAATTTCTTCATTATTTAGCCCATTAATTGATACGAAGCCTCTTCACAGCTTTTTCTGTCGGCGATATTCCCGCAATGGAGCGCTGCTGCTGCTGCTGCTGCCATTCTGATAAAACAACCTTACCAGCAGTGCACAGACTTTCTTCCCGATAGCAATTACGTTTCGTACGGAAAACTGAAACGTTCTTAATACTTTACACCAACAGTTAGTTCGCAAAAGAAATCAACACACGTCACCAAGTGACAAACAACATACTGGCGTCAAAACAGTAAATATTTCACATTTTAACTGCTTAAAAAATGGTTCAAATGGCTCTGAGCACTATGGGACTCAACTTCTGAGGTCATTAGTCCCCTAGACTTAGAAACTACTTAAACCTAACTAACCTAAGGACATCACACACATCCATGCCCGAGGCAGGATTCAAACCTGCGACCGTAGCGGTCTCGCGGTTCCACACTGCAGCAAAAACTGCTTACAGCGCCATATTTTCACCCGGTGGCAGAGAATGGAACTATAATTTTTTTCAGTATACTCCGCGAGCACACCGATTAATGGACATACATACGACGTTTCAGCGTTCTGCGGTGTATACGGTCTGCACTACAGCACTCGTATCAATGTCAGTTTAATTATAACCAGTTGGTCTTTGTCGTTTTATGTTCAAGCCCCAATTTGGAGGATTTTGTAATGCAACTTACACCCTATCAACATATATGCCATTTCTAAGCACGAAAACATTGAGCAACTGCCGAGAACGCGCCGTTATTGGTGCGATATTTTGTAATAAAATATCACGAAACGTCATAAGGATGATTAAAGAATTTTTGTATTTAGTTATTTTCGTTTTATAACTCACTTGTTATGAAAGTAGGCCATTTTAAGGCAACGGCACACTGAAGATTTACCAAAAACGCTTCATTATTGGTAGGACTTATTATAATTAAACGCCTGTTTATAACACATTGGTGATTAAAGCCTTCCCAAGATGGTAACATAAAATACAAGGTCGTTTATTGCAGAACTTGGGCGTTGTGTGGCTGGTAGAGGCGTCGACTTACGAAACGATGTGTAGCGGCTTCGCGTCCCGTTGTATGCAGACACTTTTCGCCTTCGCGTTTTGTAAAACGTTGTGGTACTCTCTGATTAAACTAATGGAAATAATTTCTGCACTATCTGATGTTATGTAAATGTAAGTGCGCTGCCTCTCAGGAGGAATTTTGTCCGATTTTGTGAAGTATTATAGCCTTACGTCCTCATCTGACTGGACATGGAACTTTGCTTTTTGTCTTATAACGTGTTCATCCATACTGAAGTTTTTATTTATGTATACTACAAACAGAACAACACGACTATCATATGGACGAAGGAGGAAATATGCGTCTTAATAGAGCTCCGTAGGAATTTAAAGTGCGTCCATTTTCGTAAACTATCTGGAATGTGAACCATATAGAGCCGACAACCGCCACTGGGGAGCGCTAAGACCGCAAATGATGTTAACCAGCTCGCCCCGTGTATCGACGGCGCTCTCCCCCGTGACCCGTGTGAGGGCGACTTCACACTAGTGGGACAACTTCCTTCGGAACCTGGACATAATAGAAAAATGGGTATAAAATCACACCAAACTGCGTCCTTTTTAGATTTTTGGGGTCGCTGATTACGAATCCGATGTATGAATGGCAAAAATCAAAATGGCGGATCCAATCTGGCAGATCAAAGTTTAGAAATTCAGGGGATTCGAGTAAAACTTCGGGTATACAGTACTATGAGGTCTCTGATAACGAATTATAAGTCGAATTTGCCGTTCTGAAATGTTTTATTCGACGTTTTACATTTTTAATCGGAATCGGTCACATTCGTCGATTGCTTCATTGTCGCTGTTAGAAGGGCCACTGTTGTGTTGTCCGCTAGGAGACAGTGCGAAAAGCAGATCTTTTATATCAGGTGGTATCTCATTATCTTCTTCAGTTGTCGTTTTCTGAAATCACAACTGAGTGGATATGAGGATTCTAAAGCCAATGGAGTATATACTTCCTGCACATTTTCAGGTAGCCGGCCGATCGTCAGTGGAGCAGTTTCCATTACGACATATCCGTACATCAGGACTAAGTGGACTGAAATGGTAATTAAATCAAGGCCTTGAGCTGTCGATAGGCATTATATACATCAACGGGGACAGTTGAAAATGTGTGTCCCGACTGGTACTCTAACCCGGGATCTCCTGCTTACATGACATACGCTCTATCCAGCTGAGCCACCGAGGGCATAGAGGATAGTGCGACTGCAGGGATTTATCCGTTGCACGCTCCCCGTGAGACCCACATTCCCAACTTAATGTCCACACACTACATTCGTGGTGCCCCTATCCATTACACTCATTACTAGCGGCAGACAATCTTACCGAGTCCCGTAAGAGTTCGGGCAATGCATGTGCATCCAGCACAGAAGAATAAGGTCAATGGCCGATCAGCCTTAACTATATGAAGATGGTATCTGGTCTTTCGGACATGTACATCTTCATACACGGACTGATGTCGGCATCGGGCATTACTGCAGAATATTGTGCATCTTGCACAATGAGTGTTTACAGTGTGGTACTGCAGCACGGTAGAGAAATGACTGCCCACTAAAAACGCGCAAGTATGCGCACGTTAATACATTTGAACTCGTTAACTATACCATTAAAGTAGTAGTAGTTGTTGTTGTTGTTATTTTGCTCCCCAAATAGCAAAACTCCTTTACTACTTTAAGTGTCTCATTTCCTAATCTTATCCCCTCAGCATCACCCGACTTAATTAATTAATTAATTAAGGTAGTAGGAGTGGCATTTACGAACGTCGAGCCACGCAGAGGATATTTTGTAGCCAAAGTTTTCGGATAAATGGTTCAAATGGCTGTGAGCACTATGGGACTTAACTGCTGTGGTCATCAGTCCCTTAGAACTTAGAACTACTTGAACCTAACTAACGTAAGGACATCACACACATCCATGCCCGAGGCAGGATTCGAACCTGCGACCGCAGCGGTCGCGCGGTTCCAGACTGTAACGCCTAGAACCGCTCGGCCACTGTGGCCGGCTTTTCGGATAAAATGGGTAGTAAATAAAGTGAGCGTATGGCATCGTAGGCCGGGAGGCCCCTATTCGGGGAAGTTCGGCCGCCAAGTGCAAGTCATTTCATTCGACGCCACATTGGGCGGCTTGCGCGTCGATGATGAATATGAAATAACGATGAGGACAACACAACACTCAGTCAACGAGCAGAGAAAATCTCCAACCCGGCCGTGAATCGAACGCGGACGCGCTTGCATGGAAGGCGAACACGTTACTACCCAGATAAGCAGGCGGACAAATATGTAGTAGTTTAGTTTTAAGTCGACATACGTCATTACACCGGCTAAAAATGTCAAAACACACCTTCTGGAGCACTTCCTACCTTAATGTATCCTGACAGTCAGTCAGGATCGCTGTCGTATATTAAATAGGCCACGCAAACAATACATGAGAAACTGTGTCGTCCGATTCACTGTTTAACGACAAACGTCTCGGCACGTATCATCTCGATTTGCCACTGGAATGCTACAGTAGCTTTGGACATGTTCGCACCGGTCCTAGCTACAAAAAATTTGGTGGGCTTACAGTTGGAACGCGTACCTTTTCTTATTTCTACTGTAGCCAGGTTTTGAAGAGAGTTTCCCCAAAGTGCGCTATGAGAAAAACGTCCCCTGTGACAAGGTAGCCACCAGTGAGCGTAACTGAATACGGTGAGCATAAAAAATTCGGCACCGCGATAGAATGTGCGGCTATCTTGCCACCATGCAAATTGCTTCAGCGTAAGCTTAGCCTTGAAACTGATTCTGTAGGACTACTTTTCTAAATCGCGATGGTGACAGACGCTACATTCCCTCTACATTGAGACCATTCTACTTATAAGTTTTTTTTAGTGATGATACGGCTACGCGCTGGTCTCTCTTTGGCAATGGAAGTGCTGTCGGAGAGAAGTTAATGCGAGCTCACCTCCAGCTTGCACAAAGACTCACTTTGTTTGACAAGTCGCCAAAGGCGGCGCGTCTACAGAAATAACTCCACTGGCCCCCTGATGTCCCCCACATTCGCCTCTGTGCCTTTATCTCGCGCCACGCCGCCAGAAACCGGAGCAGTAACGCACCACTCTCAGGGTCCAAAAATCCCGCACCGTGTCGGAAAAAAACTACGTATTTCTGAGTTGGTTGATTCGAAAGATCAACACTTGCAGCGACGATATAATCGCTAAGGGCAACTTTCGGATCAGCTTTTGCGATTCAGCACGAAACTGGATGTAGCACGACTCAATTTTTCGTTGGACGAAGCGAACTACATAAATCACCAATCTGACTGCACTGGTATTCGCAGATGACAAATTAAAAATGCAACAAAATGGCGATGAGTTTCAGTTAGCAGTTCATCGACTGTAGTGTGATCGAAGATAGTAATTAACAACAACTGACGTATTGTAAATATCTGGGCTGTGATAAGTTTTACGATTATGATAATGATGTACATCTTAACCAACTCCAATTTTAAGCAATATCTAGAACAATAAGCAGTACAGTTAATTATAAAACCTGAAAGACACAAAAATTAAATTCTTAAAGCTGTTAGGGTACCATTGCTGCTCCATGGACGTGAGACAGGGACAAATGAAAAATAAATAAATAACAGTAAAATACAAGCAGCAGAGATGAGACTCTTGACTTGAGTGAAGAGATTCACAAATTATTTTTGTCGTGCAAACAGCCCGAACACTGTTTGCATGCACCTCTCCATTTTAGTCTAACCTGTGCAAGCCTCTTCATCTTTGTATAACTACTGTAACCTTCATACATTTAAACCGCAGAATTTCAAAGACTGTATTCCAGTCAACATTGTCAAAACCTTTGTCTAAAGCAACCTGTACCGTAAATTTAGGTTTGACTGTCTTTAGTCTGTTGTCTAAAATGTGTCGTATAGCAGCGCGTATTCCTACATTTCTACCGAATCCAAACTGATCTTCCTCGAGATATGCTTTCTTCGCCTCTTCATTTTTTCTGTAAATACGTACGCAAGTATAGATTTAATTAACAAATAAGACATTCATTGATGAGCTGAGTGAATATGTTACCAATGAAAATAACTGAATATAGAGATACATCAAAAGAACATATGAACGACATTTTAAAATTGAATTAAAAACACTCTTGATCCCAATACGATATTTATTGGCAATGGTGACCGGTTTCGGTCAAATGTGACCATCTTCAGACCACAGACGGCATGATGGTCGGCGGTGGCGGTGAATGGAGCCGGTATCCACGAACATCAACTGTTCCGTTCACCGCCACGCTTGCCATCATGATATTTACGGTCTGAAGATGTTCTCACTTGAGCAGAAACCGGTTACCACTGCCAATAAATATTAAATTGCTGTCGAAACCGTTTTGTAATTCAATTTTAAAACATTTGATCGAAATCAGTGATATTATTCACAATAAATGTTCTCAAAAATTACTAAACGTGTGAACGGATTGAGAGATGAGAGACAAATCAAGCAATTCCTGGACTACAGTCGCAAAGAAGAAAAAGGCGTTGACTGAGTGTTCCATCGTCGTCTTTCAAAAAATGGTTCAAATTGCTCTAAACACTATGGGACTTAAGATCTGAGGTTATCAGTCCCCTAGACTTAGAACTATTTAAACCTAACCTAATCTAAGGACATCACACACATCCATGCCCGAGACAGGATTCGAACCTGCGACCGTAACAGCAGCGCGGTTCCGGACTGAAGCCCTAGAACCGCTCGTCACAGCGTCGTCTTTCGAACAAGGTTCATGTATCTGTCAGTTCCTTCTCCACAGAGTTTATGTCTGTCGATTCTTTGCTCAGTTTCGCCTTCACAAAGACTATGTCTATCGGTTCTTCGGTTGATGTTGTAAATTTTACCAGTTTTAATCCCGTCTAATAAGCAAGAATCCGATCTAGCGTCCCATCGACAGCGAAATCATTAGGAGAGAAGCAGTACCTCCGACTGGTCAAGGAGAGGTAAGGAGGCCATCTGTTTAAAGGCACCCCCATTCGGCTTAAGCCGTGAGAACGTATTCTAAATTTTTGCGAATCGTGTAACAGAAGCGAGGCGTCAGTACCAGCTGACATTCCCCTAGTCGTATGTGGGAAACCGCCTGAAAACCACATGCAGGCTAGCCAGCACACTGCACCTCTTCGTTAATCCACTGGGCGGATGCTATCGAGAACCGGCGCGTCTCCCCGATCCCCGGAAGAGGCGTACTAGCGCGCGTGACTATCTCCGCGGGACGCCATTCAGCTGATGCAATGTTAGGAAATCATCGGCGAATCAATGTGGCTGGACGTTAAATTCCACGCCATTCATTCCTAATAAGAGACTCGTTACGCAGTAAACAGTAGCTAGGTGCAGAAACTGTATTGACAACTGAGAGTTATTTTAATTTTTAATCTGGTAAACGATTTTTAGACAACCGATAAAGAGTTTCGCAACCTCCATATCGAGTCAGTATTTCGGTACTTCGGCCCCGTGTTGTTGCGGCGACTGAAGACCAACAGCGTGCTGCTTTGTGCGTTGAACAATGATGGTTCGATTGGAGAGTCACTTTTCAAAGGAGCGTGCGCACATGCGACGACGGACCCTCCAAGTCTTCGTGATGGGAAATCAATAGTTCTGCGTCAGTACCGCGACAGACTTTTGTCCCGTGGAGTGGCCGCAGTGCAAATCCTCCCAAGTACACTCTTTACTCGTATTGTATCAGGTGACGCGTTGTGGAGGAGCGACGTCACCTTAGGAATTTTTCTGCTGTCTTCGACTAAATTGCGAGAGCCAGGCACGGCAAAGCTATCGACTGTTTCGCAGGTACTGAACTAGTTTAATTCCATTAAAGAGCTGACGGCGATTTAATTTAAGAATTTTCACTTTGCTCGGTTGTTATTTCATTGTATTGTTTCATTATACCTAATAGCTGTTTCACAGTTTCAATATTCGCTCGTTTGATTTTTGTTTCTCCATCAGTATTGTATTATTAGTTCACCATCGCTCTTTTTTTTCACTCCATTCACATCGTTTCATTCATGTTGCACCTAAAAAGTAGCAGGTGCCATCGTCGACATAAGACCACGTCCGTTGTGTGCAGCTGGAGGTCTATTCGGCGGGCACGAGAGCTCAGCGCCGGCCATAGTGGCCGAGCGGTTCTAGGCGCTTCAGACCTGAACCGCGCTGCTGCTACGATCCCAGGTTCGAATCCTGCCTCGGGGATGGATGTGTGTGATGTCCTTAGGCTAGTTAGTTTTAAGCAATTTAAGTTCTAGGGGACTGATGACCTCAGATGTTAAGTCCCATAGTGCTCAGAGCTATTTGAACCGATTTTATATACACTACTTGCCATTCAAATTGTTACACCAAGAATAAATGCAGATGATAAACGGGTATTCATTGGACAAATATATTATACTAGAACTGATATGTGACTACATTTTCACGCAATTTATGTGCATAGATCCTGAGAAATAAGTACCCAGAACAACCACCTCTGGCCGTAACAACGGCCTGATACGCCTGGGCATTGAGTCAAACAGAGCTTCGATGGCGTGTACAGGTACAGTTGCCCATGCAGCTTCAACACGATACCACAGTTCATCAAGAGTAGTGACTGGCGTATTGTGACGAGCCAGTTGCTCGGTCACCACTGACCAGATGTTTTCAATTGGTGAGAGATCTCGAGAATGTGCTGGCCAGGGCAGCAGTCGAACATTTTCTGTATCCAGAAAGGCCAGTACAGCACCTGCAACACGCGGTCGTGCATTATCCTGCTGAAATGTAGGGTTTCGGTTTCGCAGGGATCGAATGAAGGGTAGAGCCACCGGTCGTAATACATCTGAAATGTAACGTCCACTGTTCAAATTGCCGTCAATGCGAACGAGAGTTGACCGAGACTTGTAAGCAATGGCACCCCATAACATCACGCCGGGTGATACGCCAGTATGGCGATGACGAATACACCCTACCAATGTGCGTTCACCGCGATGTCGCCAAACACGGACGCGACCATCATGATGCTGTAAACATAATATGGATTCATACGAAAAAATGACGTTTTGCCATTCGTGCACCCAGGTTCGTCGTTGAGTACACCGTCGCAGGCTCTCTTCTCTGTGATGCAGCGTCAAGGGTAACCGCAGCAATGGTTAAAAAAAAATGGTTCAAATGGCTCTGAGCACTATGGGACTCAACTGCTGTGGTCATAAGTCCCCTAGAACTTAGAACTACTTAAACCTAACTAATCTAAGGACATCACACACATCCATGCCCGAGGCAGGATTCGAACCTGCGCCCGTAGCGGTCGTGCGGTTCCAGACTGTAGCGCCTTTAACCGCTCGGCCACTCTGGCCGGCGCAGCAATGGTCTCCGAGCTGATAGTCCATGCTGCTGCAAACGTCGTGGAACTGTTCGTGAAGATGGTGGTTGTCTTGCAAACGTCCCCATCTGTTGACTCAGGGATCGCGACGTGGCTGCACGATCCGTTACAGTCATGCCGGTAAGATGCCTATCATCTCAACTGCTAGTGATACGCGGCCGTTGGGATCCAGCAGGGCGTTCCGTGTTACCCTTCTGAACCCACTGATTCCATATTCTGCTAACAGTCATTGGATCTCGACCAACGCGAGCAGCAATGTCGCGATAAGATAAACCGCAATCGCGATAGGCTACAATCCGACCTATATCAATGTCGGAACGTGGTGGTACGCATTTCTCCTCCTTACACGAGGCATCACAACAACGTTTCACCAGGCAACGCCGGTCAACTGCTGTTTGTGTATGAGAAATCGGTTGGAAACTTCCCTCGTGTCAGCACGTTGTAGGTGTCGCCACCGGCGCCAACCTTGTGTGAATGCTCTGAAAAGTTAATCATTTGCATATCACAGCATCTTCTTCCTGTCGGTTAAATTTCGCGTCTGTAGCACTTCTTTTTCGTGGTGTAGCAATTTTAATGGCCAGTAGTGTATATATATACAAAATTATCATGCGACATCCGTGGTAAAACGTCCAACAAACAGACACAAAGAAAAGTATAGCTGGCTCCATATCGCAGGGTCCTGGCTCGGTTCCCGCCTGTTCAGAGATTCTCTTCGCCGGGGGACTGAGTGTTAGTGTTGTCCTGATCATCATCTATTCCCAAGTCGCCGAAGTGGAGTCAAACAGAAAGACTTGCACCACGCGACCGAACAATGGGTTGTCACCGCCAATAATGGCGTACTATTCTTGTTGTATCCCAAACAGTTTTAAATTTTCCGCGGTTTTCCTAATTTTATCGAGGCAAATGCCGCGATGGTTCCTTTGAAAATGTAACGGCTGACTTCCTTCCTCACTCTTCCCCAATTCGAGCTTGTGCTCCATCTTTAATGACATTGTTGTCAACGCAAAATTAAACACCTTTCCTTTTGTTCCGTTAATTTTTCTGCTTTCACGTGTCACGTGTCGTATCGGCAGAGTACCAGGTATGGTTAGCAAAAAAAAAATGTTCAAAAGTGTGTGAAATCTTATGGGACCTAACTGCTAAGTCGTCAGTCCCTAAGCCAACACACTACTTAACCTAAATTATCCTAAGGACAAACACACACACCCATGCCCGAGGGAGAACTCGAACCTCCGCCGGGATCAGCCGCACAGTGTATGGGTAGCGGTATGTAGGAGAATTTTAATGCCAGCTGAGTACAAGTTTTGTAGTACAGCTTCGTGGTCAAAAATAAAGTAAGGCCGTCGTCAACCAGAAAATTTGTCTGAACATTACGGTGCACCACTAGGCGTGGTTTACTGGAGATGGTTATACGTTGCCTTACTCCGACCTTTGAACTGACTTCCTAAGCCAGTTATAGGAGAACCTGCAGTGCGACTTGGACTCCGAAGCACGTTGTAGATCGGCATTTTTCGCTTTAACAAACATTGTCAGAAGTGAAAGGAGTTTTAAGTGACAGATGAGGTGCTGGAAAGACTTAACATATAGAATGATAGGGTGTACTCATTGCTTTACAGAGATATACAACCGAGGAAGACATCTCTCCGAATAAGGTTGAACTATTGGGAAAATAAACTGCAGAGCCAAAGAAACTGGTACACCTGCCTAATATTGCGTACGGTCCCTGCGAGCACCCAGTAGTGCCGCAATACGACGTGGCTTGGACTCGACTAATGTCTGAAGTTTTGGTGGAGGGAATTGACACTATAAATTCTGCAGGGCTGTCCATAAATCCACAAGAGTACGAGTGGGTGGTGGTCTCTTCTGAACAACACGTTGCAAGGCGTGCCAGATATGCTCACTAATGTTCATGTCTGGTGAGTTTGGTGACCAGCGGAAGTGTTTAGACTCGGAAGAGTGTTCCTGGAGCCACTCTGTAGCAATTCTGGACGTGTGGAGTATCACATTGTCCTGCTGTAATTGCCCAAGTCCGTCGGAATGCACAATGGACATGGATGGATACAAGGTGATCGGACAGGATGCTTACGTACGTGTCATCTGTCAAAGTCGTATCTAGACGTATCAGGGGTCCCACATCATTCCAACTGCACACGCCCCGCACCATTGCAGAGCCTCCACCAGCTTGAACAATCCCCTGCTGACATGCAGAGTCAATGGATTCATGAAATTGTCTCAGTACCGGTACACGTCCATCCGTTAGATAAAATTTGAAACGAGACTCGTCCGATCAGGCAACATGTTTTCACTCATAAACTGTCCAATATCGAGGTTTACGGGCCCAGACGACGCGTAAAGCTTTGTGTCGTGCAGTCATCAAGGATATATGAGTAGACCGTCGGCTCCGAAAGCCCACATAGATGCTGTTTCGTTGAATGGTCCGCAAGCTGACACTTGTTGATGGCCCAGCACTGAAATCAGCAGCAATTTGCAGATGGGTTACACTCCTATTATGTTGGCAGATGCTCTTCAGTCGTCGTTGCTCCCGTTCTTGCAGGATCTTTTTCCGGCTGCATCTGTGTCTTAAATTTGATGATTTAGCGGGTTCCTGATATTCAGCGTACACTCGTGAGATGGACGTACGGGAAAATCCCCACTTCATCGCTACCTCGGAGGTGCTGCGTCCCATTGCTCGTGCGCCGATTATAACACCACGTTCAAACTCACTTAAATCTTGATAACTTGCCATTGTAGCTGCAGTAACCTATCTAACAACTGCGCTAGACACTTGTCTTATACAGGCGTGCCGACCGCTCTGCCGTATTGTTTACATATCTCTGTGTTTGAATAGCATGCCTGTATCAGTTTCTTCGGCGCTTCAGTGTGTGTGCAGCCGAGCAGTGACATGACGTAGGACAATGCCTGGTGACGAAATTCCTCCCCACTTGTTCCAAATTGCCCTACGTAGACGATTTTCTCGAATCGTCTCATTCACGTGCTGAATAAGATCATTGTTTGACAGTCGCTCTTTCCCCTGTCAGCCTGCACCGTGGAATCTGTTCGTCCTGCTTCTAAGTTCCTATACCACTGCCGCAGATGCGTTATGTGGTCTGCATGGACTCAGGCCGGAACCCTGAGCATGGAGAAATCGAATGAAAGCACGCACTTCACACTTGGCGGGGCTCTATTGATCCAGGTATATTTACGTGTTTGCTTTGCTCCCAGAACTGAAACGTGACGCGATCGACAGCCATACTAGAGACAATGTACAAAACGTCACATTTTCGTTGTGGTTTTAATTTCGCGTCCGATAGGACCTAGAAAAAGAAAGCTATCCTCGGAGTCTAGTAGTAAGGAAATATTTTTGTGATGGCCAGTAACACTAACTATAGTTAATAGCGGAGTGGAATGGAGTGGGGGAAAGACTGTCTCCCACCCCATCCCAGTTCCCTTCCTCCACCCCTCATTTTTCGCACGGCATTCTTCTCCTCTGCTATTGTAGTGTCCGTAATGCTCCGTCTTTAAGAGGAACCCATTTGCAATTTCTCGCTAGGTTTAACAGAGCACGCGTAGAAGTGGATTATTGGCGGCACTTGGAACGGGACAGTTTTCCTAGGAAAAGCCTTTGTTACTCCCACCCCCTCACACTGGGCGGACGCCATCACGCAACACACTTCCGCCGAAGCACAGCGCGGCACGCAAAAGCCCGATTCTCGCAGCGTGTGCCGCCAAAAAAGTTCTCCATTCTGCACGCCTCCGTTATTATCGCCTTTCGCTCTATCTGAAACGGTGTACAATTTATTCGTCCTCCGCCAGCGCCGGAAATTACCGAAACAATGGCTGCCGGACCGCAGCTTTCATTAGCGCGCCTGATTCTAGGGGGTTGGGGGTTGGAGGCACCTCGGCAGTGACCAATAAAGAAGAGGAAAAGAAAATGCTATCACGCACCGCCACGCCAGAGCTCGTTTCTCGTCCGAAATCCTTTGCGAATGTTTTATTCATCCGTCCGCTAATGGCACTTTCATTACGGCCGCTTTGTAGTGGTGGTGCTTGCATATTTACTTCCGTGTTTTACATGCGGTCGTTGGTCTAACGCGGAGACCGCTCATATTTTGCGAGAGAAAGGGCCCGTGTCCGCCGAGATTACATGTATTACGGAAACGCAGGGGGTTGACGGGAGCGTAATGAAAAAGGACGCTAGACCATAACCGGTGCTCGAGCGTGGCTCTGCGTAAACTTCTTCAGTCATCTGGGCGAGTGTTGCGGTTAAGTGGGTGAGCGTGAATTGCGTAGCGAGAAGCCTCACACCTCCCAGTTGTGGATCCATTTGCTAGCTTATGCTGGTGTCCGGTAAAAGTGATGCTGGACAACTCCAGGCGTGTAGAATGTAATTACCTGAATCCGAAAATTAGTTATGAGACAAACACACCTTTAAGACCCAAGCTAAATTACTCTGCGCAAACTGATTAATTACCGCAATGAAATGTTAAGTTCCTAGCTATGGATCCTAAAGGGTAGGGGGGAACAAACACAAACAAGATTCGTATGAGCACACCTTTATTCAAACTAAGCACAAATACAGACATGCATCTACCTGTCTGACAATAAATCAAGTTAAAAATATATACCATGAGCTTCAAATAAGGCGAATCTTCCAGTTGGCATAGCTCCTACGAAAGTTTGAACTGGGCACCTATAACCTCAAGTGACGTTCTGAAGTAATTTTCCTACTGGTAGATTACAGTTACTCCTTGGCTGAATGACAAACTGGAACAAATGCCTGCATCTACAGATGCACTGATGGACTGCAACAGTAAACTGCAATGCTCAGACTGAATTTTGACCAGGGACTGTCCTAATACGCCAGTGCTGCCATTACAGGTCACCGTGAATGATCCAGCGCAATACGAGCAGAGTTTTGCCTCTCTCTCTGTCTCCGTGTAGTATGATGGTAGAGTCGCACTTCTGTTGACATGAATTTACGACTCCCAGTTAGCTGCTCTAGCCTAGGTTGCAGCTTGCCAAGATGTGCTCAACCCCACACCCCAGGTCCAAGTCTCATCTTGTCTCTCTGGATAAAACAGCCTTCTGCTCCCTTCCCAACAAGAAAACATGACCATCAATAGCTCTAAAAGTACTCCTGTCCACCAGTGGCGTACTCCAGGCAAATGCCGGGATGGTTCCTCTGAAAGGGCACGGCCGACTTCCTTCCCAATCCTTCCCTAATCCGATGAGACCGATGACCACGCTGTCTGGTCTCCTTCCCCAAACCAACCAACCAACCACCAGTGGCGTAATTGGTTCTTCAGGAAAATATCCTGCCAAGAAAGTGCATCACATTGAAAAAAGTCCAATGGCATCCCTATTCTCTCTTTAAAAAAAAAAACTTCCCCTTGGGTGATTTAACCTCATGAGCTTACATGAATTTTACCAATCGGCATTTTCGGGTCCGGCAGCAAGTCTCACTACCCAGGTCATGGGCCAGTTAAAGAACTGCGTCTGAGGCTAGCTGCTGCTAATTCTGAGTCATATTCAAATTTTTTGGAAAGGTGGAGATTCTTATCTGCTGAAGGCACTACTGTTAGCAAGGGCATAGCGCTGTCTTCCTTCGGATAAAAGTTTTTTCTCCCATGCCACATCTCTCCGCTCAGGCGGACAGAGTGGCAACATGTAATAGAACCGAACAGTAGCTGCAGTCGAGCAGGGAGCTGCAAAGTGATGCAGTTTTCTTCCTGACAACGCTTCTCTCTCCACCAGCGGAATGGCCCAGCTCTGCTCCTGCGAACACCTGTGTCCCAGCTGCATACCAAGGCCTGTCTTTTTGCTGGAACCTGCGTCACCTGTCCTGAGTCCAACATACGTGCAGTTCTCAAGCTCACGCAGAAAAGCAAACAATATACCTGGCACCAGGTCAGGTATCCAATTAGTGAAGGAATTAGCGTCTTTCGTCAGAATATAAGAGCTCTTAGAGGTAAAGTTAGTGACTGCTTATAGATGTAGTCTCTGACATTATTGATGTATCAGAGCACCACATAAATAATTTGACATTTCAGGGCCTTCCGTAAACAGGAGACAGATTAGCTGACTGTTTTTCAAGGAGTTCATCATGGAGTGGGGGAGTGGACTCGTACGTAAAAAAAACAACATTCCATTTGAGTCCATAAATGTGTCCAAATACTGTACTGAACAGATATGAATTTTGTGCAGGAGCAGTTGAAATTAGTGAAACTTAACTTCAAATTGTTGTTGTTTATTTATAGGTCCCGTAACGCAGACTCCAGAGCATTTCTGCTGAAGCTAGAGAGGGTTCTAGGTGCAATTTATAGGAAGTACCAATAAGTAGCTGTACGTGGCGGCTTCAAGGTTAATTCTGTATGTGACTGTGCAAGATAAAAGATGTTGGAAGATCTCCTAAATTCATACGATCTGTTTCAGACTATGTTTTCCATCCAGGGTGCAGGGGAATAGTAGCACAACCATAGACAATATTTTTATTCATTCTTCATACCAGATGGGCATTCTGTTAGTAAAAGGGAGATGGACCTTTCAGATTGTGATGCACTAATTTTACCACAAAAAGGGTTTTGTGCTTAGACAAATGTTATATATAATTACAAACTATGTAGAAAAGCTAATCCAATGGTAGTAAAGAGTTTATTAAACCTCATTAAGGAACAAGAGTGGTAGGATGTTTATAGTGCTGATAAAATTGACGACAAATGTAATCTTTCCCTTAACACATTTCTATTGCTCTTAGAAAGTTAATTTCCAGTAAAACGTGCAAAACTGGGTACTTGCAGGTTGGCTGACTACTTGGATAAGGATAGCATGTAGAACAAAGTGGGAATTATATCAATATTTTAGAAGTAGTTACAATCATGATACAGTAGCCCATTACAAACAGTATTGTAAGGTGCTTAAAAATGTTATGTATGGTGTGCGATCTGAGCGGGGTACAGTTAAATGGGGGGAGGGTTTCTCCCCGGATCAGTGCAGGAGGCACTCCTATTCCTTATCTGTATAAATGATATGCCTTTTTGTATTTCAGGTGATTCTAAAATATTTCCGTTTGCTGATAACGCTAGACTGGTCGAAAGGATGTTATCTGCAACGTTAGCAGTGTTTCAAATAGTGCGGTTCAGTACGTAATTTCATGGTTTCTAGAAAATAAACTAAAGCTAAATCACAGTGAGACTCAGGTTTTACAATATCTACCACACAATTCAACAAAGCCTGACATTTTAATTGCAGAAAATAGGCATATGATTAGTGAGATTGAACAACTCAGATTTCTAGGTGTTCAGATAGACAGTAAACTGTCGTGCATAGCTAATGTTCAGGATCTTGCTCAAAGAATTTTTACTGTTAGAACAGTATCTGAAGTAAGTAACAGTTTGACACGAAATATAGTCTACTTTGCTTATTTTCATTCGCTTATGACGTATGCCATCAAAAGTTTTTCAAAGGGTAGTTTCGGCCCAGAAACGGACGTGGTGTTAAGTTCGCGAAACTCTTGTTGACCTCTCTTCATTAGTCTGGGTACTCTTACACTGATCTCACTATATATATATTCTTTAATGTCGTTTCTTGATAATAATATCAGCGTGTTCCCAAGAATTAGCAGCTTTTACTCAGTTAATGCTAGGCAGCAGTCCACTCTGAATCTGGATTGCATATCCTTTACTCTTGAGCAGAAAGGCGTGCAGTATTCTGCTGCATCCACTTTCAGCAAGCTACCACAAGAATTCAAAAATATTAGCAGTAATCAACGCGCTTTCAAACCCAAGCTGAAGAGTTTCCTATTGGATCACTCCTATTCTGTCAGGCAGCGTACGTGGTTCATACTATTGGCGTTCTGGTTAGATGATTCCGCCGTAATAAACATACAGCATAACATTTAAGAGCGATGAGCCGGTGGATACGTTCAATACGCTTTTACAATGCCGTTATTTTGTTAGTGTAAAATACACTACCTTTCATTGCAATATAATACGCAGTAACAAGACTGATACACTACTCAGTGACGTAATCGTCATATTTGTCAACGATCACTGTTCATATAGGAGTTCCATACCTCTCCTAATCAGATCTTTTAACCAGTTGCTATGGCAAACTTTATTTTGAAACACTCGTCCCTGAATGATGCTAGAGAGTGACCGAAATAGATGATAACCAAACGGGACAAGTCTGTTGAATCTGGAGGCTGGGGAAGGGGTTCCCAATTGTTTTTAGCAATCGCATCTGTGGTGATTCTACCCACATGCGGTATCGATTTATCGTGAAGTAACAACACAGCTTTACTGAGTGTTTTGTTTTCAATAGCAACAGCGAGTCGTCTTAGTTGGTCAGCATACGCAGCCGCTTTTATCGTCTCATTTCTTGCCAGAAATTCGTGATTAAGAACACTAGTTTCGTTCCCCCGAACGCACATGATTTTTTGATGGTGTTCACTATCCTTTGCACGAAATGTAGCTTTTTTTAACGTGCTAAGCCGTTATTTCCTCTTCTTTGAGTTAACATTCAGCAATGCTTCCAAAAAAAGGCTTGTGCCCATGAAAAACCAGACGGTAATAGGCCAGCAAGGTCGAACGTATGGTTATTAACTGATTTTTGTTAGTGTCGCTTAACGTGTGTGGCACCAATCCATTTTATCCAATGAAAGAACATAAAGCACAGTCTTTGTATGATCACATCCCATAGTTTGTTCCAATTACCGCCTTGTTTTGAGAGAATTATTGTGATCTAACTAATTTCATCCAAAAGAGATGGCCTTCCAGAATGCGGTTCATCACGCATACTCAGAATCGAGAGCACCATTTCCATACCCTCCTCTCAGCAAATCCTTCCCCCTCCCGCGCACACCACAAATTCTTCTGCCGCGCGGGGTAGCCGAGCGGCCTTTGTCGCCTTGCACGGTCCGCGCGGCTCCCCCCGTCGGAGGTTCGAGTCCCCCCTTGGGCATGGCTCTGTGTGTTGTCCTTAATGTAAGCTAGTTTAAGTTAGCTTAAGTAGTGCGTAAGCTTAGGGGCCGATGACCTCAGCAGTTTGGTCCCATGAGACCTTACCTCAACTTTACAAATTTTCCAAATTCTTTTCGTGGCTGCTATGGAACTAGATCATCGATTAAACTGAGTGAGTAAAATGTGTGTTTTCTCTACGTGTTATTCCATACCGATTACCCTTGGAATTATTCGAAACGACTTGTTAATAACACACAATCTCCTGTTCGCAACAAACTCCAAATTGAAGAGTAATTTAATAACGATAAGTGAAGGCTTCACATTGCAGTGGCGGCAACCCAAACAAAAACTGGCCGGATTTATACGCCGACTCAATACAGTAAAATGTGTAATCATGAAATGTACGTAGATTGTCACAGGAAAATATCTTTACTGAGCGGATCGACATTTTGATGGGTGGAGATGTGCAGTATACCAAAGTGGTATCTGACAAGCAGTGCAGAAAATTAATACGTGGCCACTAATAAACCTCTCTGAGCCAATTGACGTTGCGTAATTTGTGTCCCGCACCGCACACAGCTATAGCCGGGGTTTCCTAGGAGCGGGTACTTTGCGCCTCGTAGCGCACAATGCACCCGGTGTAGTGCGTCGTCACCTTGACAGTAACAAAATAGAGCAAGAGTGTGCCAACAAAGAGCAATGCATAGTGGAGACGGCGCTTTACGTCGGGTGCGAGCCCAGCTGGTTCTGGACGAGTCTAATGCACTTTACGCTGCGTTCTAGGCAAACGACTGTTGCAAGTGAGACAAACTTAGTGTGCGAAATGGCTACAAAAGTGCTAAAAAACTGCGAGAGTTGCTCAGAAAGTAATGCATCGAATTTTTGTTCTGCGACAATTCTTTATTGAACATAATGAGAATTACACACATGAAAAAATGGTGTTTTATCTACATACCCTATTTTTTCACGTAATCTCAATCCTGTTCTATAGTCTTCTTCCAGCGTGAAACAGGGGTGTGTATGGCCTGTCGGTACCAATCCTTGTGCTTCACTGTATGAATCACCTTCTCATCGTCCTCAAAATGTCTTCCACGAATGGCATCCTGTAATGGCTGAAACAAGCGGAAGTCCGAGGGGTCTAGGTCAGGGCTGTAGGGTGGATGCGGTAACACTGCCCAACCCTGTTATGGGATGTATTCAGCAGTCCGCATATTTGTGTGGGGCCGAGATTTGTGGTGTTGCAAAAAAACATCTCCTGGATTGCTTTTCTCGGAATCGCGTCTTGAGTTTTGTTAATGTGTTGACATATGCTTGTGAATTAATGGTACCGTCTCTTGGCATCACATCAATGAGAATCACACTTTCACAGTCCCAGAACACGGTGATCATGATCTTACCGGCGGAAGCGGTTGGTTTGAATTTTTTCTTCTGTGTGGGGTGGAAATGGCGCCATTCCATCGACTCTTGTTTTGTTTCGAGCTCAAAACGGTGAACCCAGGTTTCATCACCTGTCTCAGTCCGGGACAAGAACACCTCCCCCTCAGTTTCAAATGTTGCAACAAATCAAGACAAATGTTTTTTCTGTGCGATCTGTGATCCACCGTTAGACTCCGCAGGTCCCATCTTGCACACACTTATGAATATCCAAGAGTGAGGATAATAGCATCCACAGTCTCTTTGCTAATTGAGATGCAGCGCCAAATGCCAAGTCCTCGCGAATGACATCAGCTCGCTGCAACATATGAGATGTGCCAGACATGGATAGTCTCCCCGACCGCTGCAAATCGTGGAGCTCCGCCAAACCGCCTTCTGATGACCTCACCCTCTGTACCCAGCGATTAACTGTACTTCTGTCGGCAACAGATGCTCCATAGACTTCGCACAAGCATTTGTGAATATTCGCCATAGTTTCTTTCTCTGAAGTGAGAAATTCAATGACGGCATGTTGCTTGTAACGTACACCACACACAGGCGCCATTTTGAAACTGTCCTGCAGCTATGCTGTCTGTCGGAAGCGACGGAAACAGGAGACATCAAATAACACATACGTAAGGCTTCCCATTCGTAGCATTGTTTTCGGCTGAGAAAAAAAGAATACGGTGCATTCATTACCGGTACTTTGTGGGCAACCCTGCTGGAAGTGCGTTACAGCGTCGAGGAAGATAAATTGTTGGTTGGCTGATTCGGGGGAGAGGACCAGACAGCAAGGTCATCGGTCCCAAAGGATTAGGGAAGGATGGGGAAGAACGTCAACCGTGCCCATTTACAGGAACCATCCCGGCATTTGCCGGAAGAGATTTAGGGAAATCACGGAGAACCTGAATCAGGGTGGCCGCAGGCCGGTTCGAACCGTCGTCCTCTAGAACGCGAGTCCAGTGTCTAACCACTGGGCCACCTCGCTCGGTAAGATAAACTGTTAACTGACGGAGTGTCTACATCTACATCTACATACATATTCCGCAATCCACCATACGGTGCGTGGCGGAGGGTACCTCGTACCACAACTAGCAACTTTTCTCCCTGTTCCACTCCCAAACAGAACGAGGGAAAAATGACTGCCTGTATGCCTCTGTACGAGCTCTAATCTCTCTTATCTTATTTTCGTGGTCTTTTCGCGAAATGTAAGTTGGCGGCAGTAAAACTGTACTGCAGTCAGCCGCAAATGCTGGATCTCTAAATTTTCTCAGTAGCGATTCACGAAAAGAACGCCTCCTTTCGTATAGAGACTCCCACCCGAGTTCCTGAAGCATTTCCGTAACACTCGCGTGATGATCAAACCTACCAGTAACAAATCTAGCAGCCCGCCTCTGAATTGCTTCTATGTCCTCCCTCAATCCGACTTGATAGGGACCACAAACGCTCGGGCAGTACTTAAGAATAGGTCGTATTAGTGTTTAATAAGCGGTCTCCTTTACAGATGAACCACATCTTCCCAAAATTCTACCAATGAACCGAAGACGACTATCCCCCTTCCCCACAACTGCCATTACATGCTTGTCCTACTTCATATCGCTCTGCTATGTTACGCCCAAGTATTTAATCGACGTGACTGTGTCAAGCGCTACACTACTAATGGAGTATTCAAACATTACATGATTCTTTTTCCTATTCATCTGCATTAATTTACATTTATCTATATTTAGAGCTAGCTGCCATTCTGTACACCAATCACAAATCCTGCCCAAGTCATCTTGTATCCTCCTACAGTCACTCAACGACGACACCTTCCCGTACACCACAGCATCATCAGCAAACAGCCGCACATTGCTATCCACCCTACCCAAAAGATCATGTATGTAGATAGAAAACAACAGCGGACCTATCACACTTCCCTGGGGCACTCCAGTTGATACCCTCACCTCCAATGAACACTCACCATCGAGGACAACGTACTGGGTTCTATTACTTAAGAAGTATTCGAGACACATATTTTGGAACCAATCCCATATGCTCGTACCTTAGTTAGGAGGCTGTAGTGGGGCACCGAGTCAAACGCTTTCCGGATGTCAAGGAATACGGCATCCGTCTGATACCCTTCATCCATGGTTCGCAATATATCATGTGAAAAAAGGGCGAGTTGCGTTTCGCAAGAGCGATGCTTTCTAAAGCCGTGCTGATGCATGGACAGCAACTTCTCTGTCTCAAGGAAATTCATTATATTCGAACTGAGAATATGTTCGAGAATCCTGCAACGAACCGATGTTAAGGATATTGGTCTATAATTTTGAGGATCCGTCCTTCTACCCTTCTTATATACAGGCGTCTAGAACATATTATTGGCTGTTTTTCTGCGCACTTCTTAAATCTGAAGCAAATAACCCTCTTCTTCGTCGTCCATTACACAGGGCTACCGCACAATAACGCTGGCTTCGGTGTGGGGCTGCGATGGGGTGCGTGGACTGTTGTGGCTTGTTGTGGGGTTGTGAACCACTGAGGGCTACGGCGGGACGAAGCCTCTCCGTCGTTTCTGGGTCCTCGGTTTAATACACAAGGCATAGTAAAGTGCTGCATGTTTCGTGTTTCCATATTTTTGTCTAACCCTTGTATGTTTAGTGATCAGCAAACCCAGGAGTTTCCTTTTCTTTTCGACCAAGTGATCTATCAGTACTGTGCTATATATTGGCACTTTGGTTACAGTAACAACACTTCGTCTGAACACTCTTCCTAAATTTCGCGTATGGACTGAATAGTTAATCGCTGCCGGTTTTATTTTGTGGGAAAACACAAATTGACAACATACACTATTGGCCATTAAAATTGCTACACCACGAAGATGACGTGCTGCAAATGCGAAATTTAACCGATAGGAAGAAGATGCTGTGATATGCAAATGATAAGCTTTTCAGATCATTCACACAAAGTTGGCGTCGGTGGCGACACCTACAACGTGCTGACATGAGGAAAGTTTCCAACCGATTTCTCATACACAAGCAGCAGTTGACCGGCGTAGCCTGGTGAAACGTTGTTGTGATGCGTCGTGTAAGGAGGAGAAATGCGTACCATCACGTTCCGGCTTTGATAAAGGTCGGATTGTAGCCTATCGCGATTGCGATTTAACGTATCGCGACACTGCTGCTCGCGTTGGTCGAGATCCAATGACTGTTACCAGAATGTGGAATTGGTGCGCTCAGGAGGGTAATACGGAACGCCGAGCTGGATCCCAACGGCCTCGTATCACTAGCAGTCGAGATGACAGACATTTTATCCGCATGGCTGTAGCGGATCGTGTAGGCAAGTCTCGATCCCTGAGTCAACAGATGGAGACGTTTGCAAGACAACAACTATCTGCACGAACAGTTCCACGACGTTTGCAGCAGCATGGACCATGGCTGCCGTTACCCCTGACGCTGCATCACAGACAGGAGTGCCTGCGATGGTGTACTCAACGACGAACCTGGGTGCACGAATGGCAAAACGTCATTTTTTCGGATGAATCCAGGTTCTGTTTACAGCACCATGATGGTCGTACCCGTGTTTGGCGACATCGCGGTGAACGCACATTGGAAGCATGTATTCGTCATCGCCATACTGTCGTATCTCCCGGCGTGATGGTATAGGGTGCCATTGGTTACATGTCACGGTCACCTCTTGTTCTCATTGACGACACTTTGAACAGTGGACGTTACATTTCAGATGTATTATGACCCGTGGCTCTACCCTTCATTCGACCCCTGCGAAACCATACATTTCAGCACGACCGCATGTTGCAGGTCCAGTACAGGCCTTTCCGTACACAAAATGTTCGGCTGCTGCCCTGGCCAGCACATTCTCGAGATCTCACACCAATTGAAAACGTCTGGACAATGGTGGCCGAGCAACCAGCTCGTCAAAATAAGCCAGTTACCACTCTTGATGAACTATGGTATCGTGTTGAAGCTGCATGGGCAGCTGTACCTGTACACGCCATGCAAGTTCTGTTTGACTCAATGCCCAGGCATATCAAGGTCGTTATTGCGGCCAGAGGTGGTTGTTCCGGGTACTGATTTGTCAGGATCTGTGCACCCAAATTGCGTGGAAATACAATCACTTGTCAATTCTAGTATAATATATTTGTCCAGTGAATACCTGTTTATCACCTGCATTTCTTCTTAGTGTAGCAATTTTAATGGCCAGTAGCGTATTTAAGTTTCGCTCCCTTCCGACGCATGCCGCCTTGGCTCTTTCGCACGGCGCAAGATTTCCGCTCCTAGGAGAACCAGGCAGAAGAGGGAGTGGATTCTGTCCGCGTCAGCCTGTGGAACTCGGCACAGTGCCACGGGAGCTCCGAGGGTGAGATGCGAGGAATGTTTCACGTGACCACTGCACGGTAATTAGTTGAGGCAATAATTGCGCCCTCAGTGCAGTTTGTTGCGAACTCGAGAGCTTCTAAAATGGCTACTAGCACCGCATTCGCACGGGTGTGTAAGACTGCGAGGTGCATCGCGTGGAGTTTTAGTCTCCTGCCCAAGGGCGACGCGGCCCGGTCGCAGTCGCGGCGGCGATAAGGCCCGGCCCGCTATCTGCAGAGGTTCGATCCGCGGGCCGCTATCTCGGCTGTCACACGGCTCCATCTGCCCCGCGGCATTTCCTGTTTGCTGTTGCACGTCGCGCGCCGACTCTGGACGCGCAGACCCGAGCCGTGCTAAAAGCTCACTGCGTGACAGGCCAGCACTGCTGAATGCTGTGCCCACTCAGACGGTGTCTTCCTTTCATTGGCTTCATTTAAATGTCTCATTCGGTACACTGTACATCTGCAGTGGTGAAGATGATAATCTCGAAATCCATTTACCGTTTACGCATCTTGTATTGGATGGCAGTTGTAACACTACGCTCGGGCGCACGATACTCTTTAAAGCCTGTACTATGGTAAGTTGACGGGCTTCACCTTAAGAGAAAGGATTTTTGTATAGATTTTGACCGCGTGTACCTGAATGGAGGCAAATCAGACGTACACCCACTCAGTAATAACAATGATACGTCAAGCAAGTACGAAATGAAACCACACGTCAGGACGGACAAGAAACAACACAGAAGATGCTACCAAATTGTTAATAAAACGGTCGCCAGCCTAATTAGGCATTAACTAAGTTTCTTCCCTGTACAAGTTGATGTACTTTTCTGCCAAACAACACGCAATAATACTGCATAATATGGTAAATGTTAGAATCAGAAAATATACTGAACTGATAATTTCACTTTCAGTACCAACATGGACAAGCCATAAATACACAACAAAACACTATAATGTTTACTACAAACTTCGTACTGTCTACTGATCTGATTAAAATCGGGCATAGGTTACCCTAGAAATAGCACTTTCGAAACACACATACAATGTCAATTTTGAAAAAGGTAAAACACTGATAAATTTTGGTTTTATATTGACTTTAACTTTGCTGGTCAAATCAGTTCAGTACACTTCAGAATTCAAATGAATAGAAAAGAAAAAGGGGGCGGAGGGACCCTGAAACTGTTATGATCACTGTATTGAAAATTTTGATTATTGAAATTATTAAGCACTCAAGATTTCCAATTTATGAGCTACTACTCTTTTTAGCTTATTTCCTGCTCATTTAATTACCATTATATCTGCCTCAAAATAATTAAACTTCATTACTAAACCAATTTCAACATTATCTTCCAACTTTGTCAGACCTATATTATTTACCTATAGAGTCATTAACAACAAAGTTCTTTAAACATCATTGTAACATAACTAGGTCTGCAGGTAATTATTATTAACATAAACTTTAAATCTTCATCTCGGGACACTCGGATTGCACAACATGTGGAAAGGACCCTGGCTAGGTTAGTTGTGAGGATAATTAAATGATAGGACAGTTCTGGTAAAATTTAAGTTGTTATTGAACAGTATGGAACAAAAGTAACACTGGTCCACACGAATACAGTACTAAAAGTTTCAGCCTGTTCGTATCGCTGCGGCGGTTGGCAGGCGGCGAGATGGCGAGGCACAGAGCACACATACAATCACAGCAATGGCTCTTGAAGTATCGGCACTTTACTTCTTCATAGCGTCGCAATACTTTTCCATTTAGTGCCTATGGAATATTGCCATGCTGTATAGGCGTCGGAAACGTCACATCCGAGGCTCAACGAAACCACGTTCTCCAGGAGAGCCTCCTCGATCCAGAACGTGTTTCTCAGACCGATGCCCAACTCCGACTACTACTGCTGAGCCCGTTATGCCATGCCGCGCCCGTGTGCATTTTCCCGCGCTCGCCTGCCATCCACCTTTTACCGCTCCACTACAGACAGGGTATTAACCCGAGGTTTTGCATTCTACATATCCTAATCCATTGCCTACGTATGGACCAGGCGCACAATTACAACTTTAACATCTTACAACAGTTTCAACATTTCTTACATTTCAATTTTGTTATAATATTGCTTGCAATTTGACATAAACATTAATATTCACATCGAAAATTGTTTACAGTTTCTTTAACACAATGACATGAAACAAAAAAGAAAGGAAATCAGAACAATGATTACACTAATTTATCGAAAATCAGAAGAAAAATGTTATATGTACAATAGTACAGCATTGTTGTTATTACACAGTGCACAGCACATACTGAATCGGTGTTTTGGTTGATACTCTATCGACACACAACCATTGTCATAGCTATTAATTCACAAGCACGGTTTTTCAGAGCTACCCGCATATCGTCAGGAATCTACACTGGGCTAGCATAAAATCTTTTATACTTTTTAGCCCCTTTTACAAATGTATTACATTACAAAGTTTTTCATTTAAATAATTATTTACAATTTATTTTTGCGAGTATTTGCGGATATACGGAGATCAACTGCCACTGGTGCTAAACATAGCAATTAATTTTCTATAGCAGAAATTCTCGCCAAAGTTTCGTTCGTAATACTGGTTTAAATTGCTGAGTAAATCGCTCTCGTGTGGTGAGATCGAGTCGAGCGACCAACTGAAGCGATATCGCTTGCGACGTGTCCCTGGCAACCCGTCGCTCGTGTGTGCGCCCTTAAGAAACTCTATCAAGTGTCTGAATTCGATAGCGGGTAGAATTGTGGGCTATCAAGACCGCTGTTTATGGTACTCCGGTATCATTGCTCGCGTCGGTCGCGAGCCTGTGACTGACATGAGAGTATGGAATCGATGGGTTTAGGAGGTCACACTCGAAGCCATGACGGATCTCAGTGACACCACGCAAATAACGCCAGAGAGAACAGATATACACTGCTAAACAAAAGTTTGGAATACTATTGCAAAATATAGTTTACGACACTAGAAGTCTCATTGAGCTAGCCACTTCGTGCATTAGCCAGTTAGAGTCCATATACTGGACGTCCTGGACGGTGTTTACCACTGGCATAGTTCAAAATGGTTCAAATGCACTATGGGTCATCCGTCCCCTAGACTTAGAACTACTTAAACCTAACTTAACACCGGGCGAGGTGGCGCAGTGGTTAGCACACTGGACTCGCATTCGGGAGGACGACGGTTAAATCCCACGTCCGGCCATCCTGATTTAGGTTTCCCGTGATTTCTCTAAATCGCTCCAGGCAAATGCCGGGATGGTTCTTTTGAAAGGGCACAGCAGACTTCCTTCCACGTCCTTCGCTAATCCAATGAGACCTATGACCTAGCTGTTTGGTCTCTTCCCGCAACCAACCCCAACCCTAACTTAACCTAAGGACATCACACACATCCATGCCCGAGGCAGGATTCGAACCTGTGAAAGGAGCAGCAGCGCGATTCCGGACTGATGCGCCTAGAGCCGCTCGGCCACAGCGGCCGGCTACCACTGGCATGCTTTGTGTCGTTTCCCGGTATGTCAACGTACCGCTGTGACAGCGGCACACCGCGAGCAGTCCAGTATCAACAACAGCTTCATTCACCTTTTGTGTTCAGCATTGCAGTAACGTGCCACGTAGAGGCATACAATATTTTGATAGAGTCAGGATAATGACTTTACTTTAAGCGGGCCATACACAACAAGATGTTGTCGATACGTAACATGTCACTCAAAGCTGTGGAGAAAATACAGACAGACGATAAATGTGAACGATAGACCTTGCAGTGGTCGTCCTCGTATGACAACACCAATGCAGGATCGTTTCCTCCAAATGTCAGCTTCCAGACGCCCGAGATCAACTGCGAGAAATTTTGGAAATGACTTCTCCCTGGCAACAGGAATACGTATCTCAGACCAAACAGTGCGTAGAAGATCGCACGAGGGTGGTCTTCATTACAGAAGACCAATGAGAAGCCAACAGAGTCGACGCAGTCGAAGGATCTGGGCTGTTGCACATCAACATTGGACCATTGCAGAATGGAGTTCAAAAATGGTTCAAATGGCTCTGAGCACTATGGAACAGGATTCGAACCTGCGACTGTAGCGGTCGCGCGGTTACAGACTGTAGCGCCTAGCACCGCTCGGCCACTCCAGCCGGCAACAGAATGGAGTAGTATCGTGCTTGCTGACTAGATCAGGACTAGTTTGCGGCCGGACACTAGGTGTGTTAGGATTTGAAGAAGCTCTAAATACCGCAGGACTCCCGATACTTTCAGAAATCCATACTTTTTCAGGTGGAAGTGTAATGTTCTGGACGACAATAAGTATCGGACCCCTCTAATTTCCGTCTATGACAATTCGACTGATCTCCGATACCTCTAAGAGGTCCTACAAACGATTGTGAGGCCCTAAAGACTTGAAGTCGATGACAACTTCATCTCAGTTGACGACAAGGCAAGACCACATCATACTCTAGCAGTGTCTCGGTATCTTCAAAAGATGCAAAATCAGCCGAACGCATTGGCCAGTACATTCCCCAGACATGAGTCAAGATGAGCATGGGACCTGTTGGAGGTGGTCATTGCACAGCGTCCGAACCCACGTGACAATTTTCAGGACCTCACTGAAGGTGCCATTGAGTAGCGAGACATCATATCCGAAGGTGAAGTTGATTGTCTCATACACAGCTTGCATCGCAGAATGGAAGACCTCATACATATGCGGGGAGGACATTCTCACTACTGAAGACTAATAATCACCATCATGAGATAAAGATTTTCACTGTTCTCGTTTCCAATGTGTGGACTTAGGTCAGCCCGAATTTACTTAACTAACAAGATCAATGTTCTCAGTTCACAGTCACGCAATACATTTCATACGCAAAGCAGCCAAAAATGCACTTAAGTGCGAGCCGAATTATTACGCGATCTACAGTCAAATACTCCGCTACTATATATGAGTTTCACATTCGGTCCATTTCAGTGGATTTCTATTGAAGAAACTCCTCGCCAAATATTCCACAAAGTAAATACGAAACATGCCACGCGGTATTTCTACTAGGCTGAAAGTTCACAAGCGGTTCTCTTTCCAACAAAACAATCCAAAAACTTCCAAACTTCCCAAAACTGTCCGTAAATGCAACTGTTATGACGGCCACACAATCTAGACGCAAGAATCTGACTATTTCTTCATTTTAAACATAATAAAGACGGAAGCGTCCAACATGATCTGCACGTCCGATAGCTGACTAGCGATTCCTCTTCACTCTGCCTCTGTCCCAGTATAACTACCTAGCACTGCGAGGGAACGGTTTAACTCTGATTGGCTGATCAAAATGATCAGCCAATCAGAACTATCCTTCGAGATTATTCTTGCGCCAAAACTGTCCTACCCCAATCACTATTCACAAATGCATTTACGTCATTTCAATACGCAAATATTAATATAATGTTTAACAAAATCAAACGAATAGAAAATAACCTTTAAATAAATTTAGAAACTTATTATTTTGCAAACGGCTATTCAGGCCGCCTCCTTACAAAAGCAAGTAAACTTAGACGTACGTCATCAGCAATGTGGGTAAAACACAACTTTCCCACGACAGTTACTTAATGGTGTATAATATAATATTGAAATTTTACGTAGTCCCACAATCACATTCTCGCTCATTCTCATTCATTCCACAACAACAAAACAAATAGTTATTAATTTTTATTGAATTTTTATCTTACAAAAATGAAAAGTAGTTAAACTTTTTAAATGTGAAAATTCTGATTAAATAGTGCCGTCCATTGAGAGTCCTGTAAATGTTTTCTAATGATACCAAAAGATAAACTATTATAGATCCTAACTGAATTTAACCTTATAAGTGTCATTTTTTATTTTTTAAGTAAATTTCTCTGGCTCTGAAACCATGACAGATAGAAAGGTGAATTTTTTATAAAATATTCTCTTGAATAACAAAAGGTAGGGTACCGATTTTTAACTAGATTGAATTATATTTAATATAGTTTATTTAGATTCTTATGGGCTTGAGTATTCTGTCGCTCGAATTGACACAGGTACCGCTTCCCACGGCTAGGCTAGCGACAGATGCGAATGAGTCACGCTAAGATACAAGCGGCTGTTTCTATCACCGCCAACGGCTCCAAAGGGTAGAGCCGTACTGCAAAGTAGTGCAATAAAGGCTATTGCGTACTGACTCGCAACGTTACACACCGCTCCCCTTATTTCCTGATATAACCTACTGGCCAATAAAACTGTTACACCAAGAAGAAATTCAGATAATAAACGGGTATTTATTGGACAAATATATTATACTAGAACTGACATATGATTACATTTTCACGCAATTTGGGTGCATAGATCCTGAGAAATCAGTACCCAGAACAACCACCTCTGGCCGTAATAACGACCTTGATGCGCCTGGGCATTGAGTCAAACAGAGCTTGGATGGCGTGTACAGGTACAGCTGCCCATACAGCTTCAACACGATACCACAGTTCATCAAGAGTAGTGACTGGCGTATTGTGACGAGCCAGTTGCTCGGCCACCATTGACCAGACGCTTTCAATTGGTGAGAGATCTGGAGAATGTGCTGGCCAGGGCAGCAGTCTAACATTTTCTGTATCCCGAAAGGCCCGTACAGGACCTGCAACATCCGGTCGTGCATTATCCTGCTGAAATGTAGGGTTTCGCAGGGATCGAATAACAGGTAGAGCCACCGGTCGTAACACATCTGAAATGTAACGTCCACTGTTCGAAGTGCCACCAATGCGAACAAGAGGTGACCGAGACGTGTAACCAATGGCACCCCATACCATCACGCCGGGTGAGAAGCCAGTATGGCGATGACGAATACACGCTTCCAATGTGCGTTCACCGCGATGTCGCCAAACACGGATGCGACCATCATAATGCTGTAAGCAGAACCTGGATTCATCCGAAAAAATGACGTTTTGCCATTCCTGCACTCAGGTTCGTCGTTTACACCATCGAAGGCGCTCCTGTCTGTGATGCAGCGTCAAGGGTAACCCCAGCCATGGTCTCCGAGCTGATAGTCCATGCTGCTGCAAACGCTGTCGAACTGTTCGTGCAGATGGTTGTTGTATTGCAAACGTCCCCATCAGTTGACTCAGGGGTCGAGACGTGGCTGCACGATCCGTTACAGCCATGCGGATAAGATGCCTGTTATCTTGACAGCTAATAATATGAGGCCGTTGGGATCCAGCACGGCGTTCCGTATTACCGTCCTGAATCCACCGATTCCATATTCTGCTAACAGTCATTGGATCTCGACCAACGCGAGCAGCAATGTCGCGATACGTTAAACCGCAATCGCGATAGGCTACAATCCGACCTTTATCAAAGTCGGAAACGTGATGGTACGCATTTCCCCTCCTGACACGAGGCATCACAACAACGTTTCACCAGGCAACGGTGGTCAACTGCTGTTTGTGTATGAGAAATCGGTTGTAAACTTTCCTCATGTCAGCACGTAGTAGGTGTCGCCGCCGGCGCCAACCTTGTGTGAATGCTAATGAGTCTACAGCAGCAGTAGTAACTGGGCTGTGACCTTACAACGCGTGGCTGCCCTTACGTGCAGCGGTAACGCAGAAAAAGACGACAGACTGACGCAGTCGCCCTAAATAAACAGCCGAGCGCCGACCCATGCAAGGCAGAAGCGCGGAAGGGCCTCCCAGTGCTGTGTGTGTCGCGGCCATCCGTCTGTCCGGAAGTGACGCACGGGGTGGACTGCACGCCGATTGCGCAGAGCAAGTACACCCTGATAAGCAAAAAAAGTTAAACACCCAGATAGCATAGGGGGATTTAAATTGTAACTCCGTACACGTACAAACCATCGGCGGGTGTGTAAATGATTAGAGTTGCAATTTTCTGTGACAGACAACAGTGCCTTAGTCTCGTTTGTGTTTAATGTTGATACCAGGCTTCCCGGCTACATAAGGGTCGTGAGCAGCATCAGATGTTTAGTGATCACTCTGAAACACATGCAGATATCGAGAGCAAATGTGAGCCAGTCTGTAGCGCTTGCTGGCTGCTGTAGACGATCGTCGACTACTAATGATGCTCAATTTGAAGAGAATTGGTAACATAATAACCTGTGCTCATGATTTCACTGTTTCCCTGCTATTGCTGACGTTTGTAATTCACCTATCTGTCGGTTCCTGTTCTCTTCCAGCAGTGGCTCAGTTGGTGGTTAATTAATGTAACACATATCGCAACAGAGGAAACCTATAAAATTTACTGTGTTACCCTTCCAATGATACATAAGGAATCAGCGAAGTAACCTGATACAAAAACGTAAATTTATGAAAGCTAGGTCCTATGGTTTCTTTCTGCAGTACAAGAAAGCAAAATACACTGAGGACCCAAAGAAGCTGGTACACTTGCCTTAATATCGTGTTGTGCCTCAGCGAGCACGCAGAAGTGCAGCAACATGACATGCCATGTACTCGACTAATGTCTGAAGTAGATCTGGAGGGAGTAGACTCAGTAAATTCTACAGGTCTGAGGGACTAGACTCAGTAAATTCTACAGGACTGTCCATAAATCCGTAAGAGTACGAGACGGTGGAGATCTCTTCTGAACACCACGTTGCAAGGCATTCGAGATATGCTCAACAGTGTTCATGTCTGGGGAGTTCGGTGGCCAGCGGAAGTGTTTAAACTCAGAAGAGTGTTCCTGGAGCCGCTCTGCAGCAATTATCGACGTGTGGGGTGTCGCACTGTCCCGCTGTAATTGCCCAAGTCCGTCGGAATGGACAATGGACACGAATGGATGCCGGTGATCTGATACGATGCTTACGTACGTGTCACATGTCAGAGTAGTTTCTAGACGTATCAGGAGTCGCATATCATCCCAACTGCACAAGTCCCGCATCATTACAGAGCCTCCACCAGCTTGAACAGCTCTCTGCTGACATGCAGGGTCCATGGGTTCATGAGGTTCTCTCCATACCTGTACACGTCCATCCGCTCGATGCAATTGAAACGAGACTTATCCGACCAAGCAATATGTTTCCGGTCCTCAGCAGTCCAATGTTGGGGCCCAGGCGAGGGGTAAAGCTTTGTGTCGTGCAGTCATCAAGGGTACACGAGTGGGCCTTCGGGTCGAAAAGCCCATATCGATAACGTTTCGTTGAATGGTTCGCACCCTGACACTGGTTGATGGCCAAGCATTGAAATCTGCAGCACTTTGCAGATGAGTTGTACTTCTGTCACGTTGAACGATTCTTTTCAGTCGTCGTTGGTCCCCTTCTTGCAAGATCTTACTCCGGCCGCAGCGATATCGGAGATTTGATGTTTTATCGGATTGCTGAGATTCACGATACACGGGTGAAATGGTCGTAAGGGAACATCCCCGCTTCATCGCTTCCTCGGAGATGCCGTGTCCCATCGCTCGTGCGCCGACTACAACACCACGTTCAAACTCACTTAAATCTTGATAACCTCCCACTGTAGCAGCAGTAGCCGATGTAACAACTGACACTTGTTGTCTTATATAGGCATTGCCGACCATAGCGCCGTATTCTGCCTGTTTACATATCTCTGTATTTGAATATGCATGCCTACTTTTGCGCTTCAGTGCATAAACCCTTCAATCGCATGAAAGGCACTGAATTAAAACGGTCCATCCCTTGAACTAGGAGTGAGTGCGAGGTCAGAAAACATGGACAACTTAATTCACAAGCTTGAAACGTAACGGAAGCCTAGGCAGGACACTTGAAAAAACTATTCCGGTATCATCTTCAACAGCGCCCAGTCTATCGCGTACTGAACGATTAGCAGCATGATTGTGGATGCCGGTGAACGTGAACGCGGAGATGAATTTAACTATTAGCAACCTCGCAAGCGGAACGGCTCAAGGCGGCAAATGGTGCACGAAGCGACCTAAGATGGCGGCTGGTTCCAAACTCACGACCGTCGTTAACTGCTCGCCTCCGTTCAGTTTGATCGTTTGGACACAACTGGTGCGATCGTGGTGTCTCTCGTCACTCTTGTGGCCGAGGAGCCCTCGACACAGTAAGGTTCCGCCGATAAGAAGCGGGCCGTATAACCAACGTAACCGTTAGCTGCCCTGTGCACCGGTCAGAAGCCACGGCCCAGGACTGGCACTGCTGAAGAGGCGACAACTTCGCGAAACCGGTAGGCGCTCTCGTGCCCTTTCACAGCAAGTAGCCGTAGCGTGTATTTGGAACTAACGGCTAGATAGTCTTTTCCAGTATTTGCCATCTTATGACTTTGTAGAATTAATCAAATTACGACCCGGAAAATTCGTTCGCCCCCACGAGTCCATAGTCTGCTGATTAGACGGGGTAAATTACTCTGGTAGCGAATAATTAAAGGTTAATTATCACGACGTTTCAAATAGCAATGTAATCAATCCCAGATTAATATCAAGCGAAATGCAACCCAAATCTGATGTTCAAAGTATTGATTTAATTTACTTCCTGCGCTCTCCTTTCGTCAGTGATTTTGATTTTGATTTGATTTATTGCTCATTTAGAGACCTGTTGCCTTACATTTTATAACAGGTCGTTCATTTTACAGCTGTTCATGTAAATTACAAAACATATTCTACATTACAAACAGCACTTACCGCTTTCAGCAATAACAATGTAAGTAATAAAAAATTAACAATACATTAGAAAATGAGAGGAAAAAACACAAAAAACATTCACATTTTAAGAAGATATCGTAATAGATGATAGGAAAGACTTGGACAGAGAGAGAGAGAGAGAGAGAGAGAGAGAGAGAGAGAGAAATGTTACCTTACCTGGGCCAGCCTGGTCTGAAAGCCTTGGAATTACTTCGAGCCTTGCAGTCCCTGTTCGCTAGAGTTTAATTTACGGATTAATATTTCTAAACACTATTTACGAAGTCAGTATAACTATTACGTACTTACGTACATTGTGGAAAGCGCAGTGGTGTGTGAGTGTAAAGTATGTTATTTCTTGCAGTTATTAATCGACGAAGTATTCAGTTACAAATGTTACATCCCAAAAGCGGTATAATGACCGCGGGATGGGTATGCCAGCTGTTTATACTTAAGCAAGAACACGTTTACAGGGCTGATTGCATTACATTGTTTATTCTGATACAGTTCAGTTATTTTAGACGTTGTATAAGGTTGTCTGTGGTACGAGGTGGTGAAGTGTTTCAGCATAGTTATTTCAGTTGTGCAAATTACTTTCCGAAGACGTCACAGAGTCATGGAATTTTGTATGCTACCAGAGATTACGTCGACGTCTGTGACCGAAGAAAATTGGTAGCGATGCAGATTTCGTCAGGTGGTGGACGACTCACTCAATTCTCTGTTGCTTTTCGGCATCAAGCGGCGTTTTCTACGCACAACGAAGGGCATAGCCGATGTCCGACTTAAAGCTGTTGTTACACGTTCTGATTTCAACAACTTCAAATGCATGACGTCAACATCACGGCACAGTATTTCGGCTGACAACCACTCAGTCATCTTCAGGTGACTGTAAACTCATTCGTTATGTCACAGGCACTAGTACTTCAGTCCCCTGTTGCGACCGCCTTAGAATGAGCACAAACTTAAGTAAAAGATTAATGTAGCACTTTCTCTGAAATCTATTTCCACATAGTCACATAAACTAAGTCAATGAAAATTAAGTTTTTGTGCTATAACGTACTTTAGTTGTCACCTGTTACAGCAACATTTATTCACCTTTACTAAAAATAAAAGTGTAAAACCAGGGAGTATATCTGAAACATTAAAGTTCCGGTGTTAGCGGAAACTGTGAACCAACAGCCTCCTACTCAAATCAAGAGGCAATGCCATTGCGATATTAACGACAGGTACAGGATGTACGCTAACTCCATAGAATGTTCGTACTCTCAGGTAAAAAGAAAAAAAACCGAAGGAATTATCAGCTGCGCAGAGTGGCCGCGTGGTTTGAGGCGCCATGTCACGGACTGCACGGCCCCTCCCGCCGGAGGTCGAGTCCTTCCGCGGGCATGAGTGTGTGTGTTGCTCTTAGCATAAGTTAGTTTAAGTGGTGTACAAGTCTAGGGACTGATGATCACGGCAGGGTGGTCCCTTAGGAATTCACACACATTTGAACATTTGAAGAAATCACCCAAATGGGATGGGAATCAGTAGATGTGACGTACATGTAAAGAAAATAAAATGAGTACAATTCCAGAAAAATATGGATGATTTATCCAAGGAAAAGAAATAGCTTCACAAATTGTGCAAGTTAATAACACGTTGTTCCAAAAAAATGGCTCAAATGGCTCTGAGCACTACGGGATTCAACTGCTGTGGTCATCAGTCCCCTAGAACTTAGAACTACTTAAACCTAACTAACCTAAGGACATCACACACATCCATGCCCGAGGCAGGATTCGAACCTGCGACCGTAGCAGTCTCACGGTTCCGGACTGCGCGCCTAGAACCGCGAGACCACCGCGGCCGGCGTTGTTCCACCTCTGGCCCTTACACAAACAGTTATTCGGCTTGGCATTGATTGACAGAGTTTTCTGTTGTCTTCCCAAGGGATGTCGTGCCAAATTCAGTTCATTTATCGTCAAAATACCGAACTGGTTGGAGGTCACTGCCCATAATGCTCCAAATATTCTCAATTGAGGAGAGATGCGGCAAACCTTGCTGGCCAGGATAGAGTTTGGCATGCACGAAGATAAGCAGTAGAATCTCTCTCCGTGTGCGGACGGGCGTTATCTTGCTGAAATGCATACCCTGGGTAGCTTGTCATGAAGGGTATCAAAACGGGACGCAGAATACCGTCGACGTACCGCTGTACTGTAAGAGTGCCGCGTATGACAAACAAAGGGATTCTGCTACGAAAAGACATGGCACACCAGATCGTCACTCCGGGCTGTGGGGCCGTATGATGGTTGACACGCGGGTTGGTATCCCACCTGTTCGATGCATCTCCAGATGTGTCTCTTCCGCTGGTCGTCGGAGCTCAGTTCGAAGCGGGACTCACTATTAGAGACAATTCTACTCCAGTCAATGAGATTCCAGGCCGAAGACCTGTCTGGAGACGCCCTGGACAGCGGTTGGATACCGACATAGCTATCGTCCGCCGTATGGCCCAACACCCATTTCTTGTCATAGTAGGATACTTTTCGTTGCCATCCTCGCCACTCTTACAACACAGCGGTAGATCGACGATATTCTACGCCCTGTTTTGTTTCCCTTCATGGCAGCCATCCTGGACTTACATTTCAGCAAGATAATGCCCACCCGCACGCGGCAAGAGTTTCTACTGCTTGTCTTTCTGATCAGCAAACCCTACCTAAGCCACCGAGGTCACCGGATCTCTCGTCAGTTGAAAATGTTTGGGGCGTTATGGGCAGGGCCCTCTACTCAGCTCTACTGATGATCTAAAGCGCCGATAGGACACAATTTGGCACGGTATCTCTCAGGAGGACATCCAACAACTCTGCCAAGTCTAGTTCTTGCTGTTGTGGTCTTCAGTCCATGGACTGGTTTGATGCAGCTCTCCATGCTACTCTATCCTGTGCAAGCTTCTTCATCTCCCAGTACCTACTGCAACCTACATCCTTCTGAATCTGCTTAGTGTATTCATCTCTTGGTCTCCCTCTACGATTTTTACCCTCCACGCCGCCCTCCAATTCTAAATTTGTGATCCCTTGATGCCTCATGACATATCCTACCAACAGATCCCTTCTTCTAGTCAAGTTCTGCCACAAACTCCTCTTCTCCCCAATTCAATTCAATACCTCCTCATTATTTATGTGATCTATCCATCTAATCTTCAGCATTCTTCTGTCCACACTATTTATCGTCCATATTTCACTTTCATACATGGCTACACTCCACACTAATACTTTCAGAAACGACTTCCTCACACTTAAATGTATACTCGATGTTAACAAATTTCTCTTCTTCAGAAACATTTTCCTTTCCATTGCCAGTCTACATTTTATACCCTCTCTACTGCGACCATCATCAGTTATTTTGCTCCCCAAATAGCAAAACTCCTTTACTACTTTAAGTGTCTCATTTCCTAGTCTAATTCCCTCAGCATCAGCCGACTTAATTCGACTACGTTCCATTATCCTCGTTTTGCTTTTGATGATGTTCATCTTATACCCTCGTTTCAAGACACTGTTCATTCCGTTCAACTGCTTTTCCAAGGCCTTTGCTGTCTCTGACAGAATTACAGTGTCAACGGCGAACCTTAAAGTTTTTTATTTCTTCTCCATGGATTTTAATACCTACTCCGAACTTTTCTTTTGTTTCCTTTACTGCTTGGTCAATATACAGATAGAATAACATCGGGGATAGGCTACAATCCTTCTCACTCTCTTCCCAACCACTGCTTCCTTTTCATGCCCCTCGATTCTTACAATTGCCATCTGGTTTCTGTACAAATTGTAAATAGCCTTTCGCTCGCTGTATTTTACCCCTGCCACCTTCAGAATTTGAAAGAGTGTATTCCAGTCAACATTGTCAAAAGCTTTCTCTAAGTCTACAAATGCTAGAAACGTAGGTTTGCCTTTCCTTAATCTTTCTTCTAAGATAAGTCGTAGGGTCAGTATTGCCTCACGTGTTCTAGTATTTCTACGGAATCCAAACTGATCTTCCCCGAGTTCGACTTCTACCAGTTTTTCCATTCGCCTGTAAAGAATTCGCGTTAGTATTTTGCAGCCGTGACTTATTAAACTGATAGTTCGGTAATTTTCACGTCTGTCAACACCTGCTTTCTTTGGGATTGGAGTGCTTGAATAAGGGCCAGAAGTGAACAAACGCGTTATTGACTTGTTCAGTTTGTGAAGCTTTCTCCTTGGAATAAATCAACCAGTTTTTTCGGTATTGTAATTATTTGTTTGTCTGTACATGCACGTTACATCAACCGATTTCCGTCCCATTCGGATAATTCCTAAATGGTGCGTCGTTTTTTGTCTTACAAGGGGAGGCCGCCAATTGTGAAATTCAGACTCGATTCATACTGCGCATAATAAAAGCTGATGACCAGAGGTGTAATGTGGCAAAGCACCAAGATGCACTTCTCTGCCGTTGTCGAGAAAATCGACAGTTAAAAGAAACCGTTGCGGTGAAATACTCTCTACGATTAGTAATTTTCAACAGCGTCGTGGCGCAGCGGTAAGCGCTCGGGTTCGTAATGCAAAGGTCGCCGGATCGAATCTCGCGCCATGCAACTTTTTTTTTTTAGTATTTGTTTTTTGTAATTCAAATCCCGGCAATCAGTTGCAACAGTTACGCATATAATAAGTTGTTGAAAGTCGTTTGTCGTGGAAAAAACTGGCGACTTCGAACATCATTATGTTTTCCGCAAACAAAGTTGTATTTCACAAATGTTATTAATTATCTTCATAATGTTATCCACGTATAGTTAACGGAAGACGTAGAAACGATATTCCGAAACGAATACGTATAGCGTAAGTCAAACGTTCGAATTAGAATAGAGACACCACGAACACCAATTTGCTGTGGCAGGTATGAAATATAAACTCCGTTACTCGCTCGTTACACTTGAAGGACAGATGTTGAATGGGCCGAAACGAGCCGCCGCATAACAGCGTAGTTGCATGCTAACTTCGAAAGAAGGTGGATGCGGTCCCTAGCGCAACTTATAAGATCGTCGAAAATCAGTGCGGACGGGAGAGCTTTGGTACACCCTGTTAAAAAAAAAAGGGAAAAATGGAGGCGGTACAATTGGAGAGCGATCCGCCTTCACCAACATGCATAAGCAATTCATTAATAGTATATATATATATATATATATATATATATATATATATATATATATATTAAAACTAATAATAAAAAAAAGTTGCATGGCGCGAGATTCGATCCGGTGACCTTCGGATCACGAACCCGAGTGCTTACTGCTGCGCCACGACGCTGGAGAACATTTTTCGCAACGGTTTCTTTTAACTGTCGATTTTCTCGACAACGGCTGAGAAGTGCATCTTGGCGCTTTGCCACATTACACCTCTGGCCATGAGCTTTTATTATGCGCAGTATGAATCGAATCTGAATTTCACAATTGGCGGCCTCCCCTTGTTAGAATGTAGATTACTGCTGTAGTAATGAAGAACCAGACGATACGATTTCTGTACGCGCACTGCGCGATTGTCTAGGTGCTCTGGACCGGTGCCAAAGTGCGTCACCCTGCTTAGGGCGGGTAATAGTGAACCGTAGCGACGTTTTATCGCCGCGGATCATTCTGTTCTCGTACGAGCGCAGCCTTTGTGAACGTGGCTGACAGCCGCGAATTAACCGCTTTAGCGCGCTTTTAAATTCGGCTTTGTCCTCGGCCGTAAGCGACCTACTCTCTTCCTCTAAGGTGCACACCTTTCTCCTTCTGCGTCTGGCCCAACCTTCCTTGCAGCACGTCACCAAACCGCACGCAGCCATTCGACCCCTTTGGGCCGCTCGCGGAGGGAGGGGGAACGAAAGAGAGGAAAGGTGAGAGAGGAAGAGAGAGGAGCAAAAAGGCGGCAGTTTCGCAGTGAGCATGAAAAACGCCGGCTGTCTAGCCGCGCCGTTATGTTGCACCGACCAGTCTCTGCTGAAGCTTCTCTTTGTTCACCGTAACGCAGTTATGGGGGCAACACGTCATCTGCTTTTATTGTAGCTCTCTAGATCGTCCCGGTCTGTGCGCTTTTAATCGTGGCTTTTATTTCTGTTAACACCTGGACAGGGAGGATGCGCCCATTACTGGTGGCGCATGAGTATTATTACCTGCTGCTAGCAGCAATTGCCCAGCACGTAGGCATTACCAGACAGCCACCGGCTTCTGACATTGAACGTCTACGCTTTCAAGACGAAAAAAAGGAAATAATATGAGGTTGCGCCGCATTGTATACTGAGCTAAACAGAGTGCAGCGATGCAAGGCACGTCTTGGAGAAGCAGTAAGAAGGTAGTCATTTCTCGACCAGAACGTCTGCATCTACCTCTACATGACTTGTCTGCAATTCACAATTAAGTGCTGCAAGTCGACCACAGTGGTGGGTCTGTAATTTAGCGGATTACTTCGGTAGAACACAGAACACACACAGCGAGTTTATTGGTGACGACTGAAAAAACGTGGTCGTCAACGAGAACCTGTTGCCTCTCGTGTAACACCTCCACTCCGCGAGCCCCTTAGGGTCTACTTCGGTACAATTACCATTTTTACCCCATTCCATTCGCAAACGTTGTGTGTGAAGAACGATTTTTGACAAGCCGCCGTATGAAGGGTGCAGCGAAATGTGCTCCTGGGTTCAGTAGGAGCAGAGAGAACAACTCCTGGGGAGGGGGGGGGGGGCGCTTATAGTGCTAATGGGGGATCTGTCCGCTAGATATCAAAATTAGGGAGCAGGCTGCATGGTATTGGGTGAAGAAGCAGAGGAGGGGAAAAAATAATAGAAATATTGGGGGTTTATGTTGGGGACAAGCTTGGAATAAAAAGGAGAGGGTTAAAACTATGGCAGGATCAATGGAATAATGAGGGAACGGGGAGCAGAACTCATGAGCTGCTGCCAGATACAGAGGAACGTTTAAAGCTCACATACCTCAAACCTACGAGAGGATTGCTGCACTCCCTTACTGGACATGGGCCCTACCCGGCATACCTGTGTCGGTTTGGGAAGCGGGCTGCACCAACTCGTGACTGTGGCGCTGTGCAGGGCACTCCAGAACATGTCGTTTACGAGTGCCCCCTCTTCGATGACGTTGGCAAATGGCTCTGAGCACTATGGGACGCAACTGCTGAGGTCATTAGTCCCCTAGAACTTAGAACTAGTGAAACCTAACTAACCTAAGGACATCACAAACATCCATGCCCGAGGCAGGATTCGAACCTGGGACCGTAGCGGTCTTGCGGTTCCAGACTGCAGCGCCTTTAACCGCACGGCCACTTCGGCCGGCCGATGACGTTGCAAAGCAGCTCAGACAACAACTTCCAAAAACCGACACGCACCATCTGCTTAGGCAAGAGGACACATTGAATGTCCTTAATAAGCTTTCAGATGAGACTTCTAAAGAGGTCCTTAGGGAATTTCTGAGGAACAACCAGTAAATAATCACACCGACTTCGACTCCGTGGACCTTCCCTGCTCAGATAAGGCCTCGACTTGGCCAGCCGCTTCACGGCTGAGATCCGCCTTGCCTTAAAATTAGACGATAGACATAAGAAATAGGTTAGTTGTAGGAAGACAGGATAAAATTTCTTAGCATAGCACTGCAGCGGAACTAAGTCATCGGCCCACTGGGGATAGCTCGGTGGGCAAGGCCAACAATAACCAGGTTTATAGATTACTGGCACACCTGTAACGCTGCAGGTAGTCTAGGTCAGTAGGATAAATTAGATGTACCTTAATAAAAAAGTTCAGAGAAAGATATAAAATAACCAACACTAGACTTAGGTAGAAACTAAACAATAGAGATACCTATAGTGATAGAATAATTAGTAGTGTTTACCTGTACTGTAGAAAAAATAGCTGCAGAAATGTAAAATATGAAATTAGGACCCACTAATGTATTTAGTTAGTGCGTTAACATGTATAATTTCAATAATTTGATTGAAGAATTTAAAAAAAAAAGCCTCCGTATGAGCTGTAATTTACGATGCGCTTGTCGCGCAAGACACCGATTCTCCCTGCCCGTAGTCAGCCGCGGTCGACCTGATCTTGACGACTAAAGCCCGCGTCACCTAGGACGGTTCTTCTGCGCATAGAGGTGGAGCGGAAAGGAAGAATGGGGGGGGGGGGGAGAGAGAGAGAGAGAGAGAGAGAGAGAGAGAGAGAGAGAGAGAGAGAGAGATGAGAACTGCGCATGCGCGGCAGCAGAGAGCGGGCAAACAAAGTCCACGTTGCCGAACTGCTTTGCTGCAGACAATAGTCAGACTCGTTTGCCTACGGTACATTGTACAATACGTTCAAATAGTATTTCATGTCTTGACGACGTTGCGTCCACTGCTCCACAGATTTACTCTGCGTGACATCGGGAGGCGAGAACAGCTGACACAGCTTTGTGAAAACGTGCAGTACTGTTTCTCTCATAATGACGACAAGGTGCTGCATGTCCCTACAAAACACTCGCTTGAGGCGTTCGCAGAAGAACTACCGGATGGCGGCAGGCCGTACCATTCAACTCCCTGAAATGTCAGTCACAAAGCGCCAAAGAAACTGGTACAGGCTTGCTTATTCAAGTACATAGATCTGTAAACAGTTAGAATACGGCCTGCGGTCAGCAACGACTATATAAGACTACAAGCGTCTGGGGCAGTTGTTAGGTTGCTTACTGCCGCTACAGTGGCAGGTTATCGACATTTAATGAGTTTGAACGTGGTGCTATAGTCGGCGCACGAGCGGTGCAACATAACATCTCCGCAGTATAGATGAAGTATGGATTTTCCCGTACGACCATTTCGCCAGTGTCTCGTGAATATCAAAACTCCGGTAAAACATCTAATCTCCGACATCACTGCGGACGGAAAAAGATCCTGCAAGAACGGGAACAACGACGACTTAAGAGAATCGTTAAACTTGACAGAAGTGCAATCCTTCCGAAAATTTCTGCAGATTTCAGTGCTGGACCATCAACAAGTGTCAGAGTGCGAACCATTCAACGAAACGTCATCGACATGGGCATTCGGAGCCGAAGGCCCACTCGTGTACCCTTGATGAATGCACGACACATAGCTTTACTCTTCGCCTGTGCCCGTCATCAAATGGTTCAAATGGCTCTGAGCACTATGGGACTTAACATCGATGGTCATCAGTCCCCTAGAACTTAGAACTAATTAACCTAACTAACCTAAGGACAGCACACAACACCCAGTCATCACGAGGCAGAGAAAATCCCTGACCCCGCCGGGAATCGAACCTGGGAACCCGGGCGTGGGAAGCGAGAACGCTACCGCACGACCACGAGCTGCGGACTGTGCCCGTCATCACCAACATTGGTCTGTTGATGACTGGAAACACGTTGCCTAGTCGGACGAATCTCGTTTCAAATTGCATCGAGCGGATGGACGTGTAGGGTATGGAGACTGCTTCATGAATCCATGGACCCTGCATGTCAGCAGGGGACTGTTCAAGCTAGTGGAGGCCGTGTGATGGTGTGTAGTTGGAGTGATGAGGGACTCCTGATTGATCTAGATACGACTTTGACACGTGACACGTGCCTGATCATCCTGTCTGATCACCTGCATCAACTGATGTCCATTGTGCTTTCCAACAGACTTGTGCCATTCCAGCAGGACAATGGGAAATCCGACACGTCCAGAATTGCTACAGAATGGCTCCAGGAACACTCTTCTGAGTTTAAACACTTCCGCTGGCCACCAAACTCCTGAGACATGAACATTATTGAGTACATCTGGGATGCCTTGCAACTTACTGTACAGAAGAGATATCCACTCTCTCGTACTCTTACGGATTTATAGACAGTCCTGCAGGACTCATGATGTCAGTTCCCTCCAGCACTACTTCAGACATTAGTCGACTCCATGCCACTTCGTGTTGCGGTCCTTATGCCTGCTCGCGGGGGACTTACACGATATTAGGCAGGTGTCCCAGTTTCTTTGGCTCTTCAGCGAATAACGGCCTACCTAAATATCTCCTCACAATGGCAACAGCGGAAATCATCAAAAGCTGGAGACTGACGAATCTGCACAGGAAGAATTCCGTAAAGCATTTACTAAAAACTTCGTTTCGTCTGATTTTCTTGATTTTGTTTCTGTAACTAAAACGTTTATCAGTGTCAACAATTAACAGAAGCAAGAACAAAGAATTGATTTAAATTGTTTCTGTTCTCCTGTTTTAGAACTTCGAACGGTAAGCGTCTCCACTTTGTAATTATGGAATATAAGGCTGCAGAGAAAGGCCTACTTGAAGAGTGCCATGTTGGGTTAGAAGTAAAGATAAAATCTCTGAGTATCGGGTTACAAAACCTAAAGAATATGGTTCAACCGTAGGTCACTCCTAGAATTTTTTCTGTCGCTTATCATGTACTCCATAATGTTTTGTTGGTATGCGAAGTGCCAAGTAGCACAGGTGCTCAGGGGTGGTATACTCGCCCATAACCCGTCAGAAGGTCGGAGGGCGGCCTCCGGTAAGACCATTTGAATTAAATCACCTACATGCTCCAACCAACCTCCTGGTTTAGCACCTTTTCTATGTGCTTCGTTTCTATGCCCATAGTGTCCGTAATTCTTTTACAGTTATTAAAGATATTAAACTTCCGTCTGGTTGCTGCACAGACTGCACTTAAATACCGTTAATAATTAATGCTGCTTTATTTACAGATGCGCCTTCCATCGGTTAAGAACCCAAAATGACCGCTGTCAAAAATGTCTGTCTTTTATTATTGAATAATGTTCGTCTAAAATCAGAACGGAAAGAAGATTTCTGATTTATCGTCAGTAAATATAGCCGAACTACGCCATTCAACTTTTACCGTTCCTCTGAAAACGCCAGTTAAAATGAAACTGCAATGCAACTGGGTTATTTCGATGTAGTGGAGAGATATCGCCTATAAACCTGGATTGAGAGGCTCTGCTTTGCTGGGTGCTTCATAAGATCTTTGAATAATTCACGAGGCCGTGATGTGGACAGCAACCAGTTACACGAAATCATGTATTCATATTTTATGATATTTATTGGATACGAGTGGCGTTCCGATGGAGATATTTTGATAAATGACCGAGGTTGTCAACTAAAAAATTACGTTTCGCCTGTTCGTATGAGCCAACTTTGGTGTGCAATGACAGTTAAAAAGACAGAAGAAAAATTTTTGAGCAAAATATATATTCCTCTACTTGCCAAAGACTGGGAAAGTCACCGCCGTCTTTATCCACATGAAAGTAGAGCCTGCAGCTGATAGAAAGTGATAAAAGCCCAAAACCAGGTGAACTTTAATACCTCCAACGCGAGGTAAGTGCTTTCTGTCTGAAAGGAGAAAAGTAGAATTTGGCTGTCCATCAGGCAGGAAAGTTCTCTGACACGAGTGTCAATACTGACGTCATTAATTGTGCCTACTCGTACCGCAAACATCAGGCGAATTCTGGAAAGGAGTACCTCTTTTTATGGAATCGGAGCCGATATCATTCGCCCGTCGGGTAGAAGTCTGTTTGTGCTCGTTTCGAGTTATGCACAAAAATAAAAAAATTAGGGTGAGCTAATTCAAACAAAGAATTAACAAAAGAACGAAAACTGTCCCAAGCACATGTCGTTCTACAAAGAGCAGAGTACTCGTCTGCCCGAATGCAGGGAAAAGATGTATTTTCCTCAACCAAATCGTTTTCTATGAGGCAGACAGCAATCTGCGAAAGTAATAGCTTTCCTAGCATGATGCACCTTGGGATGACGAACGCCTCTCGTGCTTCTTCGTGTTTCAAGTAAAACAGGGGGAAGCGGTAATTATACCACTTTCCGTTTTACCGCTCAGTTTCTACTCTTTTTTTGTGTAGGTAACATATTTAAGCGACTAACGTTGCGCAAGAGCACAGGTTAATGTATAAACCACTGCCGATGTGAAATTATGGTACATTAAAAGCCGGTGTAATGATCATAATGTTGAATGCAGGCACGCAATCGTGCACTATTATATTGTACAGATGCCGGATGTCAGTTTGCGGAATGGAGTTCCATGCCTGTTGCACTTGGTCGGTCAATATAGGGACGGTTAAAGCAGTTCGTGGATGACACTGTAGTTGACTAGTGATGCCCGATATATGCTCGAATGGATACAGATCTGGTGACTGAGCAGGCCAAGGCAACATGTTGACACTCTGTAGAGCATGCTGGGTTACAACAGCGGTTGCGGGCGAGCGTTATCCTGTTGGAAAACACCACCTGGAATGAAATTTCCTGGCAGATTAAAACTGTGTGCCGGACCGAGACTCGAACTCGGGATCTTTGCCTTTCACGGGCAAGTGCTCTACCGACTGAGCTACCCACACACGATCCACGCCCCGTCCTCACAGCTTTACTTCTGCCAGTACCGCGTCTCCTACCTTCCAAACTTAACAGAAGCTCTCCTGCGAACCTTGCAATGAGACGAGGTACTGGCAGTAATAAAGCTTTGAGGACGGGGTGTGAGTCGCGCTTGGGTAGCTCAGTCGGTAGAGCACTTGCCCGTGAGAGGCAAAGGTCCCGAGTTCGAGTCTCGGTCCGGCACACAGTTTTAATCTGCCAGGAAGTTTCATATTAACGCACACTCCCCTGCAGAGCGAAAAATCTCATTCTGGACCACCTGGAATGTTGTTCATGAATGACAGCACGGCAGGTCGAATCACCAGATCTGAAGTCAGGGTGCGTGGGATAACAGCGAGAGTGCGCCTGCTCTCACACGAAGTCGCGTACCAGACCGTCACTCCAGATGTAGGTCCAGTGTATCTAGCGCGCAGACAGTTTGGTTGCAGATCCTCAGCTTGGTTGCAGATTCCTCAGGAAACACAACAGGTCTCCACCCTGCCCACCAACAAGATCGCGTGTGACACCACTGAAGTCGCAAAACGGCGGTGGTTTGGTGTCAGTGGAATGCATGCCACAGAGCGTCTGGCTCGGAGCTACCCTTGAAGTAATCGATCTGTAATAAATCGCTGTGTCACTGTGATGCCAGCTTCAGCTCAGATTGCTGCTGCAGATGCAATACGATGCTCCAGAGCCATAATCCGAACGCGATGGTCTTCCCTCTCGGTAGTGCCATGTAGCCGTCGCCGGCCGGAGTGGCCGTGCGGTTCTAGGCGCTACAGTCTGGAACCGCGAGACCGCTACGGTCGCAGGTTCGAATCCTGCCTCGGGCATGGATGTGTGTGACGTCCTTAGGTTAGTTAGGTTTAATAGTTCTAAGTTCTAGGGGACTGATGACCTCATAAGTTGAGTCTCATAGTGCTCAGAGCCATTTTCTGTAGCCGTCCGGGCCGGCCGCGGTGGTCTAGCGGTTCTGGCGCTGCAGTCCGGAACCGCGGGACTGCTACGGTCGCAGGTTCGAATCCTGCCTCGGGCATGGATGTGTGTGACGTCCTTAGGTTAGTTAGGTTTAATAGTTCTAAGTTCTAGGGGACTGATGACCTCAGAAGTTGAGTCTCATAGTGCTCAGAGCCATTTTCTGTAGCCGTCCGGGCCGGCCGCGGTGGTCTAGCGGTTCTGGCGCTGCAGTCCGGAACCGCGGGACTGCTACGGTCGCAGGTTCGAATCCTGCCTCGGGCATGGATGTGTGTGACGTCCTTAGGTTAGTTAGGTTTAATAGTTCTAAGTTCTAGGGGACTGATGACCTCAGAAGTTGAGTCTCATAGTGCTCAGAGCCATTTTCTGTAGCCGTCCGGGCCGGCCGCGGTGGTCTAGCGGTTCTGGCGCTGCAGTCCGGAACCGCGGGACTGCTACGGTCGCAGGTTCGAATCCTGCCTCGGGCATGGATGTGTGTGACGTCCTTAGGTTAGTTAGGTTTAATAGTTCTAAGTTCTAGGGGACTGATGACCTCAGAAGTTGAGTCTCATAGTGCTCAGAGCCATTTTCTGTAGCCGTCCGGGCCGGCCGCGGTGGTCTAGCGGTTCTGGCGCTGCAGTCCGGAACCGCGGGACTGCTACGGTCGCAGGTTCGAATCCTGCCTCGGGCATGGATGTGTGTGACGTCCTTAGGTTAGTTAGGTTTAATAGTTCTAAGTTCTAGGGGACTGATGACCTCAGAAGTTGAGTCTCATAGTGCTCAGAGCCATTTTCTGTAGCCGTCCGGGCCGGCCGCGGTGGTCTAGCGGTTCTGGCGCTGCAGTCCGGAACCGCGGGACTGCTACGGTCGCAGGTTCGAATCCTGCCTCGGGCATGGATGTGTGTGACGTCCTTAGGTTAGTTAGGTTTAATAGTTCTAAGTTCTAGGGGACTGATGACCTCAGAAGTTGAGTCTCATAGTGCTCAGAGCCATTTTCTGTAGCCGTCCGGGCCGGCCGCGGTGGTCTAGCGGTTCTGGCGCTGCAGTCCGGAACCGCGGGACTGCTACGGTCGCAGGTTCGAATCCTGCCTCGGGCATGGATGTGTGTGACGTCCTTAGGTTAGTTAGGTTTAATAGTTCTAAGTTCTAGGGGACTGATGACCTCAGAAGTTGAGTCTCATAGTGCTCAGAGCCATTTTCTGTAGCCGTCCGGGCCGGCCGCGGTGGTCTAGCGGTTCTGGCGCTGCAGTCCGGAACCGCGGGACTGCTACGGTCGCAGGTTCGAATCCTGCCTCGGGCATGGATGTGTGTGACGTCCTTAGGTTAGTTAGGTTTAATAGTTCTAAGTTCTAGGGGACTGATGACCTCAGAAGTTGAGTCTCATAGTGCTCAGAGCCATTTTCTGTAGCCGTCCGGGCCGGCCGCGGTGGTCTAGCGGTTCTGGCGCTGCAGTCCGGAACCGCGGGACTGCTACGGTCGCAGGTTCGAATCCTGCCTCGGGCATGGATGTGTGTGACGTCCTTAGGTTAGTTAGGTTTAATAGTTCTAAGTTCTAGGGGACTGATGACCTCAGAAGTTGAGTCTCATAGTGCTCAGAGCCATTTTCTGTAGCCGTCCGGGCCGGCCGCGGTGGTCTAGCGGTTCTGGCGCTGCAGTCCGGAACCGCGGGACTGCTACGGTCGCAGGTTCGAATCCTGCCTCGGGCATGGATGTGTGTGACGTCCTTAGGTTAGTTAGGTTTAATAGTTCTAAGTTCTAGGGGACTGATGACCTCAGAAGTTGAGTCTCATAGTGCTCAGAGCCATTTTCTGTAGCCGTCCGGGCCGGCCGCGGTACTCTAGCGGTTCTGGCGCTGCAGTCCGGAACCGCGGGACTGCTACGGTCGCAGGTTCGAATCCTGCCTCGGGCATGGATGTGTGTGACGTCCTTAGGTTAGTTAGGTTTAATAGTTCTAAGTTCTAGGGGACTGATGACCTCAGAAGTTGAGTCTCATAGTGCTCAGAGCCATTTTCTGTAGCCGTCCGGGCCGGCCGCGGTGGTCTAGCGGTTCTGGCGCTGCAGTCCGGAACCGCGGGACTGCTACGGTCGCAGGTTCGAATCCTGCCTCGGGCATGGATGTGTGTGACGTCCTTAGGTTAGTTAGGTTTAATAGTTCTAAGTTCTAGGGGACTGATGACCTCAGAAGTTGAGTCTCATAGTGCTCAGAGCCATTTTCTGTAGCCGTCCGGGCCGGCCGCGGTGGTCTAGCGGTTCTGGCGCTGCAGTCCGGAACCGCGGGACTGCTACGGTCGCAGGTTCGAATCCTGCCTCGGGCATGGATGTGTGTGACGTCCTTAGGTTAGTTAGGTTTAATAGTTCTAAGTTCTAGGGGACTGATGACCTCAGAAGTTGAGTCTCATAGTGCTCAGAGCCATTTTCTGTAGCCGTCCGGGCCGGCCGCGGTGGTCTAGCGGTTCTGGCGCTGCAGTCCGGAACCGCGGGACTGCTACGGTCGCAGGTTCGAATCCTGCCTCGGGCATGGATGTGTGTGACGTCCTTAGGTTAGTTAGGTTTAATAGTTCTAAGTTCTAGGGGACTGATGACCTCAGAAGTTGAGTCTCATAGTGCTCAGAGCCATTTTCTGTAGCCGTCCGGGCCGGCCGCGGTGGTCTAGCGGTTCTGGCGCTGCAGTCCGGAACCGCGGGACTGCTACGGTCGCAGGTTCGAATCCTGCCTCGGGCATGGATGTGTGTGACGTCCTTAGGTTAGTTAGGTTTAATAGTTCTAAGTTCTAGGGGACTGATGACCTCAGAAGTTGAGTCTCATAGTGCTCAGAGCCATTTTCTGTAGCCGTCCGGGCCGGCCGCGGTGGTCTAGCGGTTCTGGCGCTGCAGTCCGGAACCGCGGGACTGCTACGGTCGCAGGTTCGAATCCTGCCTCGGGCATGGATGTGTGTGACGTCCTTAGGTTAGTTAGGTTTAATAGTTCTAAGTTCTAGGGGACTGATGACCTCAGAAGTTGAGTCTCATAGTGCTCAGAGCCATTTTCTGTAGCCGTCCGGGCCGGCCGCGGTGGTCTAGCGGTTCTGGCGCTGCAGTCCGGAACCGCGGGACTGCTACGGTCGCAGGTTCGAATCCTGCCTCGGGCATGGATGTGTGTGACGTCCTTAGGTTAGTTAGGTTTAATAGTTCTAAGTTCTAGGGGACTGATGACCTCAGAAGTTGAGTCTCATAGTGCTCAGAGCCATTTTCTGTAGCCGTCCGGGCCGGCCGCGGTGGTCTAGCGGTTCTGGCGCTGCAGTCCGGAACCGCGGGACTGCTACGGTCGCAGGTTCGAATCCTGCCTCGGGCATGGATGTGTGTGACGTCCTTAGGTTAGTTAGGTTTAATAGTTCTAAGTTCTAGGGGACTGATGACCTCAGAAGTTGAGTCTCATAGTGCTCAGAGCCATTTTCTGTAGCCGTCCGGGCCGGCCGCGGTGGTCTAGCGGTTCTGGCGCTGCAGTCCGGAACCGCGGGACTGCTACGGTCGCAGGTTCGAATCCTGCCTCGGGCATGGATGTGTGTGACGTCCTTAGGTTAGTTAGGTTTAATAGTTCTAAGTTCTAGGGGACTGATGACCTCAGAAGTTGAGTCTCATAGTGCTCAGAGCCATTTTCTGTAGCCGTCCGGGCCGGCCGCGGTGGTCTAGCGGTTCTGGCGCTGCAGTCCGGAACCGCGGGACTGCTACGGTCGCAGGTTCGAATCCTGCCTCGGGCATGGATGTGTGTGACGTCCTTAGGTTAGTTAGGTTTAATAGTTCTAAGTTCTAGGGGACTGATGACCTCAGAAGTTGAGTCTCATAGTGCTCAGAGCCATTTTCTGTAGCCGTCCGGGCCGGCCGCGGTGGTCTAGCGGTTCTGGCGCTGCAGTCCGGAACCGCGGGACTGCTACGGTCGCAGGTTCGAATCCTGCCTCGGGCATGGATGTGTGTGACGTCCTTAGGTTAGTTAGGTTTAATAGTTCTAAGTTCTAGGGGACTGATGACCTCAGAAGTTGAGTCTCATAGTGCTCAGAGCCATTTTCTGTAGCCGTCCGGGCCGGCCGCGGTGGTCTAGCGGTTCTGGCGCTGCAGTCCGGAACCGCGGGACTGCTACGGTCGCAGGTTCGAATCCTGCCTCGGGCATGGGTGTGTGTGATGTCCTTAGGTTAGTTAGGTTTAAGTAGTTCTAAGTTCTAGGGGACTGATGACCACAGAAGTTGAGTCTCATAGTGCTCAGAGCCATTTTTTGTAGCCGTCCGGGCCGGCCGCGGTGGTCTAGCGGTTCTGGCGCTGCAGTCTGGAACCGCGAGACCGCTACGGTCGCAGGTTCGAATCCTGCCTCGGGCATGGATGTGTGTGACGTCCTTAGGTTAGTTAGGTTTAAGTAGTTCTAAGTTCTAGGGGACTGATGACCACAGAAGTTGAGTCTCATAGTGCTCAGAGCCATTTTTTGTAGCCGTCCGGAGCCCAGTCTTCTTGCGACCGTACATTCTCGTGACCACAGCCACCAGTAATCATGCAAAGTGGCTACATTCCTCCCAAGTCTTTCTGCAGTGTCGCGGAACGAACAACCAGTTTCTAGTAGCCCTATTGTATGACCCCGTCCAAATCCAGTGAGATGTTGATAGTGGCGTCTTTGTCGCCTTGAAGACATTCTTTCTGACATCAGTTCACCACGTCCACTCTGAAAGGTAACTAACGCTCGCGACCCTTACAGCATGTATTTAAAGTAAACCTGATTTCCACCCTCATAGTGGAGCTAGTAGCACCATGCTTAAGTAACAGATGCGGAATTTGACTAGGCATCATCTTTCACAGTGTACATGGCTACAACACAAGGAGAAGGGGTGATCTTCACTACTCTAGGTTAAATCTAACTTTGGCTCAGAAGGGGGTACATTATTCTGCCACAAAAGTCTTTGGTCACTTACCTAACTGCATTAAAAGTCTAACAGATAGCCATATAGCATTTAAAAGGAAATTAAAAGAATTTCTTAATGGCAACTCCTTCTACTCATTAGATGACTTTTTGGATATAGTAAGTGGGTAATTTCCCCAACCCCCCAAAAAAATTTAAAATATTAAGTGTCATGTAATATTTTGTATAATGTAATATCTTGTATAGACACCTTTTATTAACCTGACACGTTCCACATCATTACGAAGTGTCGTATTCATGATCTTCGGAACAAGTGCTAATCTAATCCAATCTAATCTAATCAGGTGCAGAAAGAGGCCTAACATCGTTCGTTTATGTCGCACAACTCCTCCTTTGTGTTGTGATTTTTTCTTGTCAAGGTAGTTAATAGTAGCAACTAGATTATCGCTAACATCTTGAAGTGGCTGAGTCTCATTAGTTCAAGGTCACATGTTTGTCCACATAGTACTAGGAAACAGTTATGGTGAATTTCTTGACAAAAGGAAAGAAGATTAGGGTTTAACGTCCGTCAACAAAGAGGTCTTTAGAGACGGAGCACAAGCACGGTTGTTTTGAGGATGAGAAGCAATATCCGCCGTGCTCTTTCAGGATAACCGTCCCCACATTTGCCGTAAGCGATTTGGGGATGTTATGGAAAACCTAAATATGGATGACCGGACGGGAGTTTGAACCGTCGTCCTCCCGCATGCGAGTCTCCTGACAAGAGACAGGCTGCCATGTAGACGTTTATCATGGTACTATGCTGGTGACCCTCTGCATGCGCCTCCACTTGCTGCTGCGGTGGTCTAGCGTCTGACCTGTTTTTTGTAGCTCTCTTTTGCGCTGATTTTGGCCTATCATGACCCTACAGTGTTCTTAAAGTGAGGTTGACACTGTATATTGTAATAATACACAATAAATCGCTGTAAATACATTCCTTATCTGCGCTGAATACCCTATACAGGGTTCTTCAAAACTTATAGTCAATATTCAGGAATATGGCAGGAATGATCATTCGAAACAAAAATGTCAAGTAAACACGGGCACTAAAACGCATACCGGAGAATATGGCAGCCAATCGATGCTCACGCCGGTGGTCTCTGGGTACCCCAGAGCCAGAATGCAGTCCCAAAAGTGCTCCTCCAGGACATCAAACACTCTCCTGCTTCGATGGGGTCGAGCTCCGTCTTGCATGAACTACATCTTGCCGAAATCAGGGCCACTTGGGATAACTGGGATGAAATCATCTTCCAAAACGTTCACGTAGCGTTCGCAAATTACCGTGCCATCAAGGAATATCGCACAGATTATTCCATGGTTGGACACTGCACACCACACAGTCACCAGTTGAGGGTTAAGAGACTTCTCAATCGTCAAATGTGGATTTCAAAAATAAAAGAAATGGCTCTGAGCACTAAGTGACTTAACATCTGAGTTCATCAGTCCCCTAGAACTTAGAACTACTTAAACCTAAGTAACCTAAGGACATCACACACATCCGTGCCCGAGGCAGGATTCGAAACCGTGACCGTAGTGATCGCGCGGTTCCAGACTGAAGTGCCTAGAATCGCTCGGCACACCGGCCGGCCAATGTGGATTCCCAGTCCCCCAAATACACCAGTTTTGCTTATCGAAGAACCCATCCAAATGAAAATGGGCTTCGTCGCTAAACCAAACCGTACTAATTCTCATCTTGCCCTGCAGTCAACCGTGCAGTTTGAACGTCCTAATGGAAACCGTTCACAAATCATGATGATTTTATTTGATACAGTTCAATAATTGTCACCTTGTATTTTTGAAAAAATCGATATTTTTTTTAATTTTTGACGTCCTATCTCAAACGCTCGAGGGTGAGGGGTGGCTCGCCACTATCAAGTTTCTGACCTGGTTCAGAAACATCGTAGATGCGGGGCTGCGTGAACACACAGCGCAGCCACTGGCGCGACTGCTCCCGCGCAGCTGCGCGTCTCTGAGGAGACTCTGAGGAGGAGGAGGCGTCGCTGAGCAGCGGCGACGGCGGCGGCGCAGCGCGTACACAGCTGGCCACGCAGCGCTGGGGGCGGGGATTGATCTGCTGAGCCGCAGGTGGGCGACGCAGATCGATGTGCCGAGCCGTCAGCTGGCTGCCGGCTGCGTGCTCGCCAGGTTTGTTTCGCCTATCCCGGTCCAGCCTAGCCTAGAGCAGGGTATGGGGGGGGGGGAGGGGGGGTTCCGGAAGTCCTGTGCGATGGCAGCCATTTTGGAGCTTCATAAGCTCACCGGAAAAAAATATTAGTTACCCCTGTCAAAGAGTACACTAGTCACTTGGGACAGTCACGTGACCCTCCACTGCAGACTAAGTCATGAAGCTAAAGTGCACGTAGATCCACACCAGAAGTTATTCCATGTATTGGGACTGTATGCCAAGCTGAATGTAGGAATTGCTAATCAAGTTGACCAAATAGCGTCTAAATAGTATATATAAACCAAATGGCGCTATGGTTGGCCCGCTAGATGGCGCTGCCATAGGTCAAACGGATATCAACTGCGTTTTTTTGTTTTTTTTTTAAGTGGGAACCCCCATTTTGTATGACACATTAGAGTAGTAGGTAAAGAAATATGAATGTTTTAGTTGGACCACTTTTTTCGCTTTGTGATAGATGGCGCTGTAATAGTCACAAACGTATAAGTATGTGGTATCACTTAACATTCCTCCAGTGCGGACGGTATTTGCTTCGTGATAGATTACCCGTGTTAAAATAAACCGTTTACCAATTGCGGAAAAGGACGATCTCTTGTTGATATATGGCTATTGTGATCAAAATGCCCAAGGGGCGTGTGCTGTGTATGCTGCTCGGTACCCTGGAGGACAACATCCAAGTGTCCGGACCGTTCGCCGGATAGTTACGTTATTTAAGGAAACATGAAGTGTTCAGCCACATGTGAAAAGTCAACCACGACCTGCAACAAATGATGATGCCCAAGTAGGTGTTTTAGCTGCTGTCGCGACTAATCCGCACACCAGTAGCACACAAAATACGCGAGAATCGGGAAGTTCTAAAATTTCGGTGTTGAGAACATCGACTGCACCGGTACCATATTTCTATGCACCAGGAATTGCATGGTGACGACTTTGAACGTCGTATACAGTTCTGCCACAGGGCACAAGAGAAATTACGGGACGAGGACAGATATTTTGCACGCGTTCTATTTAGCGACGAAGCGTCATTCACCAACAGCGGTAACGTAAACCGGCATAATATGCACTATTGGGCAACGGAAAATCCACGATGACTGCGACAAGTGGAACATCAGCGACCTTGTCGGGTTAATGTTTGGTGCGGCTTTATGGGAGGAAGCATAACTGGCCTCCATTTTATCGATGGCAATGTAAATGGTGTAATGTATACTGATTTCCAACGTAATGTTCCACAGATGTTACTACAAGATGTTTCACTGCATTACAGAATGGCGATGTACTTCCAACATGATGGATGTCTGGCACATAGCTCGCGTGCGGTTGAAGCGGTATTGAATAGCATATTTCATGACAGGTGGATTGGTCGTCGAAGCACCATACCATGGCCCGCACGTTCACCGGATCTGACGTTCCCGGATTTTTTTCTGTGGGGAAAGTTGAAGGATATTTGCTAAAGTGATCCACCGACAACGCCTGACAACATGCGTCAGCGCATTGTCAATGCATGTGCGAACATTACGGAAGGCGAACTACTCGCTGTTGAGAGGAATGTCGTTACACGTATTGACAAATACATTGCGGTTCACGGACATCTTTTTGAGCACTTATTGCATTAATGTGGTATTTACAGGTATTCACGCTGTCACAGCATGCGGTCTCAGAAATGCTAAGTTCACAAAGGTACATATATCACATTGGAACAACCGAAATAAAATATTCAAACGTACCTACGTTCTGTATTTTAAATTAAAAACCAACCTGTTACCAACTGTTCGTCTAAAACTGTGATCCATATGTTTGTGACTATTACAGTGCCATCTATCACAAAGCGAAGAAAGTGGTCCAACTAAAACATTCACATTTCTTTACGTACTACACGAATATGTAATAAAAATGGGGATTCTTATTATTAAAAAACGCAATTGATATCCGTTTGACCAATGGCAGCGCCATCTAGCGGACCAATCATAGCGCCATCTGGTTTCCCCCTTCAAGTTAGACAAGTTTCGTTCTTTGTAGTTTTTTGTTTGACGCTTATTTCGTGAGATATTATTATATATGTTGGTTTTTTGTTGCTAGGTGAGGTCGCCTCAGAGATATGAAGTAAACTTTTTATTTTTTTGAATGGGACACTATAGTTGGTAATTATTTTCTGATAGCGGCTATCGAGACGAATCCAATGACGTGTAACAGTAAGTCTTTGAAGGTCAACGAAGGTCACAAAGGTGGCATTAACGTCCATTCAGGAAATTTGTGGTAAGGTCTTATGGGACGAAACTGCTGAAGTCATCTGTGCTTAAGCTTACACACTACTTAATCCAACTTAAACTAACTTACACTAAGGACAATAAACACACCCATGCCCGAGAGAGCACTCGAACATCCGACGGGGGGAACCGCGCGAACCGTGACATGGCGCCTGATACCTCGCAGCAAGAATTAGAAGTACATAAACCTAACTAACCTAAGGATATCACGCACATCCATAGCCCAGGCAGGATTCGGACCTGCGACCGTAGCAGGAGCGCGGTTCCAGACTGAAGCGCCTAGAACCGCTCGGTCAAAACGGCCGGCGCGCTTGCAGTCAGCGTGGGCCAGGGGTGTGCTGTCGCTGCTGAAGTACTGGTATCGCTCTGGACTAATTTTGGACCTTTTAATCGAATGAGCACGTAAAATACGGCTTTAAAAATGATTTTCTTTGTAACAGGAAACAAACCCACACTGTCCGTCGACATTTGAGCGTCGCATGAAAGACGTCATGAGCAGTATTTATTTGCTGTACCTGTGGCTTTTCAATGCAAAATGTAAACTGCAAATATCTGTTAAAACACCAGAGTTAATGCGCCTCACAACTCGTAGAAGAAACAGCTAAAACAGGCCACCCAAAAAATATCAAGAACGAATAAATATATTGAGATACGGTTTTCGCCAGGCTCTAGCGCACAATATGACGAATTTCCTGACGTCCACAAGTAATTATTATTGTTTATAGTCACCGAAAAAGTACAAAGACTTCGTTTTGTCCCATTGACACTATATCCTCTTTTCTAAGAGAACATCAACGACGTAATATGTATGTGACTTGATCAAATGGTATTAAGATAACAGCGCCGCAAACCACTGTCCCACCATCAGGAGAACAGGCTCCACAAATTGTTGTACCAAATGTAAAGAAGCACGTAACTCAGGTACGGTTCCTGTGTTTATTAGCATGGCTGTTATACCACGTGCTCGAAATGTTGACGTTGAGCCACCGAATTACTACAACGAGTTCGTTTTTCCCATTGACAATATATCCTTTTTCTGTGACATTTGAGAGAAGCTTCTAGGAGAACATCAACGACGTAACAAGTAGGTGACTTCATCAAATAATATTAAGATAACAGCGCCGCAGACCAGTGTTCCGCCGTCAGAAGAAGAGGTTCCACGAACTGTTGTACCAAATGTAAACAAGCAAAAAAACTCAGGTACGGTTCCTGTGTTTATTAGCATGTCATACCACGTGCTCGAAATGTTGACTTTGAGCAGGTGGTTCGCAGCTGTCAGCGTGTCAACGACTACTACCATGTGTCCCATGGAAACGCAGGAGAATTTTTCACGGAGCATTATACTGCTCCCACCAGTCTGGGTCCGTGACGCGCTGCACGTTTCGAGCCGCCGTCCACTTCGATATTGGCGTTTGTGGAGACGACCATCGACCTAGCGAAGCAAAAATGTATTCACCTTCACATAATGAGAATCGCACTTCGTTCAGTGTTAGTCCATATATTTTGTATGCTTACAAAATGTAAATAGCATTTTATAAGTAATAAAAATTATTTGACCACTAATCTTCTTCTACTGTTTTATGTAACCAGAGCGATTCCTTTTGATACAAGTACAGTTTGCATACACAAATATTTTAAAAATATATGTAACATTGTTGCTAGTTTTCTCTGAATGGAACATTCTTCCAGAATGAGATTTTCAAGCCGGCCGAAGTGGCCGTGCGATTAAGGCGCTGCAGTCTGGAACCGCAAGACCGCTACGGTCGCAGGTTCGAATCCTGCCTCGGGCATGGATGTTTGTGATGTCCTTAGGTTAGTTAGGTTTAATTAGTTCTAAGTTCTAGGGGACTAATGACCTCCGCAGTTGTGTCCCATAGTGCTCAGAGCCATTTGAACCATTTTTTTGAGATTTTCACTCCGCAGCGGAGTGTGCACTGCTATGAAACTTCCTGGCAGATTGAAACTGTGTGCCGGACCGAGACTCGAACTTTGGACCTTTGTCTTTCGCGGACAAATGGTCTATCAACTGAGCTACCTAAGCACGACTCACGCCCCGTCCTCACAGCTTTACTTCTGCCAGTACCTCGTCTCCTACCTTCCAAACTTTGCAGAAGCTCTCCTGCGAACCTTGTCTCCGGAATATCCTTTCTTTCAGGAGTGCTTGTTCTGCAAGGTTTGCAGGAGAGCTTCTGTAAAGTTTGGAAGGTAGGAGACGAGGTACTGGCAGAAATAAAGCTGTGAGGAGGGGGCGTGAGTCGTGCTTGGGTAGCTCAGTTGGTAGAGCACTTGCTCGCGAAAGACGAAGGTCTCGAGTTAGAGTCTTGGTCTGGCACACAGTTTTAATCTGCCAGGAAATTTCACTTTAGAACATTCTTCATCGTGATCAAAGGCAAGAGGTTCCTATTACTTTCGATAAGTGTGAAAGTTCTTTACGAATACAGAGACATGTTTTACATACGCTCGCCGGCCAGGGTGGCCGAGCAGTTCTAGGCGCTACAGTCTGGAACCGCGCGACCGCTACGGTCGCACGTTCGAATTCTGCTTCGGGCATGGACGTGTGTGATGTCCTTAGTTTAGTTAGGTTTAAGTAGTTCTAAGTTCTAGGGGACTGACGACCTTAGAAGTTAAGTCCCATAGTGCTCAGAGCCATTTTTTACATAAGCTCGATGAGTTATTGAAACAATGTTTGATATGTTTTTGTTTTGCGGTTTTTTTTTCAACAGTTTCAGGACACTGCGTTTTGTAGCGCTTTATGATAAATCTATATTAATTTTTATCACAGTGTCTGTTTCACGTTACAAATCAACAATTTTCTAATAAAATTTGAAATAAATATTGGCGGCTTCACTTTTGCTACAAATACTGTTTATTTTTAAATAACAGGTAGGAGGATAACTACGTAGAACAAAAATGTTCCGTAGGTTATCCGATCCTTTATATACCCTCACTCAGTTGCTACTCAATTCACCGCTTCCAGTTTCTACTGGAATAGAGTAAGACACTCATCGCATACACAAGCAAAGTCGTCGAAATGGGGTAACGAGCGATAGGTATGCAACACATTTAACGTAAAAGGTACCGTTTTAACAGACCAGTACTACTAGCAAGACTACCGTAACCTACAGTAGTTTTACGACTCCACTTTGGAAACGTTCCTTCACAGACGTCTTGCCTCCAGCCAGCCAGAGTGCGTCCACCTGAGAGCTGTGGCTGGTGACGGCCTCTGAATGGGGCCACGCGTCTTATCAGGCGCTGAGACGTTACGCTGTTAGGCGAGGCCCCGGTGTGCAAACATACAGCGAGCCCGGCTGCGTCGTGCCGCAGTTCGCGCTCTGCTCGCGACCTCGCAGCATCCTCGCCAGAGTTTTTAACTCGGAAGCCGGCACCGAACAATGTCGCAGGTTGCGCTTCCCTCGGCAGTCTTCCCACGTCTGGCGTTCCGCCGTACCATCGCGCGCCCGCTGGTTGTCAGTTTCGCGTCCAGCGTTCAGCGACGCCTGGACGCGGACCTCGCGCCGTGAGACCATTCGGACACTTCGCGCAGTTCACGTTCCTGCGTGTGGAAGAAAACGCCGAATTAGGGAACGAGATGGCTGGAGAATTATACAGGCTGTAGCTACTACCTGCATGCCAACGAGCACAAGAGGATGTTCCGTTAATATGTAGATTTTCATATACTCATCTTATGAGGTGCCATTCAAGAACTTTGTCTACTGCTGTGGCTACACAGTACACGAAAAAATAAGCACAGTTTCAATGAGGTGACTACAACATTAAGATTTAGATGCTTTCTGCAAAGAAGAGAGAACGTCATTCACAAGCACTCGTTTGTGTCTTGAGGGAAGTGTATTAGCACGTTGCTTCAGGCGTTGTAAACAAATGAAGATAGACGGGCACGGAGGAATTTCGGTTACAAAGAGTTTATAGGAAACAATGAATGTGATGTACGATTTCCCTGGAAACAGACTTCCTGACCATCAGCTATACTGCATTCTGCGCTGGACCATTCACAAATGGCATCCTCCACGAATCACGTGAGTACGCATAGCACCGTCAATTGTGGCTCCCTATTCGACAAGATACAATTTAGATAGTGTCGCCGCTTTGGCTTAAACTGATGTATTAGTCCACGGAGAAAAAGGGAGAAAGGGGGGGGGGAATATTTCGTGTAATTGGACTGGTGGCTTTAATTAACTTTATATATATATATATATATATATATATATATATATATATATATATATAGAGAGAGAGAGAGAGAGAGAGAGAGAGAGAGAGAGAATGAATATGATTATTCACTGATTATGTCACAAACTTCAGTCTGAGGTAAGGGGGCTTGTTTCTGATACCTTGGACTGTGGACATCGTATGCTGCAAGCTCGTTGCTTTCCATTTTTTGCGAAGAGGTAGAATGGACAAAAACACGAAAAAATATCCAGCAATCACGGGCTCTTAAATCGCATTCCTTAAGAGCTATGAGGATTTGTTCAGTACAAGAGATGTGTTTTACAATAGCAGAGATGAACAAGTGCTCATAGCTCAAAAGGTATGACTTTTTGGGGACCATGTTTACTGGACTTATTTCCTTGTTTTGATCAACTCTATCTCCTCTCAAAATACGGAAAGCATAGAGCTTGCAATATAGGAGGTCAACTGTCAGAGGTACAAGAACGATTTTCGCTTAGAACTTTTGGTACGGTCGTTTAAGGAACAGGGTCCCTTACCTCAAATCGAGACATTTTTACTCTTCCATCATCTCCGAAAATTTGTAATATCATCACAGAATCACCCTGTATGTCTTATTGCCCTTATTGCCTATAGACCCCCCCCCCCCCCTCCACCCCCCACCCTCGCCTATTTTCAGATTCATATAGTTCCAGCCATTGTATGCTTTTATATGCATATCCAGCTGTGAATTTTTTAGTGCTAATGTCGTTTGTCGCATTTCAGATCTCTACAGATTGCCGTCTTCTCAATGTCTCTCGTTGAGATCCCTGGAGCCAATAGGTCTCTTGGCATGTCGTCCAGCTTCTAGGCTGCCCATCTCGTTTTCTTTCTCACTCTGGGACCCACCTCTCAATTTCTTTGGCCATTTTTATAAAATACGGAGGAAAGTTTTACAGCAATACCTACACTTCTATCGTAAAATTTAGTTCGATATATACGTATCCTACTGTTCCAAATTCCCTATTGTAGGGGGTTAGAACTTGTAGAGGAAACTTAGTAGATTTAGCTTCAAATAGCAGCAAATATCCGGAACTGTCCTTTCTAACGTTAGAAGGGGAAGAAATGGACTCGTTAGTTTGGTCTCGCTGTGATAGTGATGTTTGTCATGTTTTTAATAACACAAATTACTCGATATGCCGTCAGTTACCTGAAAGCATCCATAAAGAAGCTTGTTCACGAGACAGTTGAAGAATCAAAAGGGGATCTGTTCGCACTAGTCGTTTTTCTAGCCAGTCTCGTATCTGCTTCAGAAAGGCTAATGTGGTCGTTGCTAACATCCTACAAATTAAAAGAGATAATCAAAATAGACACTAAAATTTTTAGGCTTTATTTTCGTTCCAATAATTATTACTTAAAGTATGTTTCTGTTTTACACATGTGAATAAAATTAACCGCTGATGATTTCACAAATATGCTGAAGCTTGTTTGGACAATAAAAGGATTATCATAGTGTGCAGAACTGAATTCCCATAATGTCGTAAACTGTTAGGGATATCGAAACAATTATTTCGCCATGGGATATGAGCCAAAGCGGCTAGTATTTTTTTGTAACGTAGCTGGTCGTAATCTTTTAATGCATCGAGTAATGAATTTTTTCAATGGAAAAATGTACTTGCTAACGGTACTTGGTAGCTTTTCGAAAGACTAGGTACAGTAATGTATCACTTGTTAGGTTGGGGATGTAATTTTTTTGCAGAAATAACAAGGAAATGTGCTAAGCATTGCATCGAAATCCACCCATGCATTAAGCCTACGGAATAGCTACGTATTTAAGCTGCTAGATAGGATTCGAAGAGGAGAAGACGACATCCAAATAATAACAGTGAGTTTCGTTACGGGTTCAACTAGTAAAGGTGAAAGCATGTCGGAGGTGCTCAGCCAATCCCCGTGGCAGACGCTGCAAGATAGGCGTTGTGTATCACGATGGGGTTTACAGTTCAAATTATGAGAGCGCACGTTCCGTGAAGAGTCAACCAATGTATTGCTTCCTCTTACATGCAGAGGGGTCCATAAAGATGTATCCACTGTTTAAAAGTCCATAACTGGCAAACTAATTGACGAAGTTGTCTCATCTTTGGTAGTGTAATAGTTTGCAGTTACGGCAATCGCCACACAAGCGTTGCATTGCGTTGTTTTGTTTTGTCTGATGACATTTGCCAGATAGTCAGTGTTTTGTTCTTAGTTGCATGTAGTCACTCGAGTAAACATGGCTGGCGCAAGGCTTACATTCGATGAAAGGAAGTCACTTTTGAGGTGGTATATGAAGTACGAAAACGTCGCATTCGAGACAAATTTGAAGCCGAAGGCTGTCTTAAAGGTGTACACAAACAACGATCTGGACGACCTGTAACAGTAACAAGTCCAGCTAACTCCCGTCGTGTGTTACAACAATTCACTCGCTCGCCACAGAAGTCTGTAAGACAGTGGGCCCATGAAACTGGAGTGAGTCGCTCAAATGTTCGGCGAATTTTGAAGACAGCAAAGTGGAAGTGCTACATCCCACGATTGCTACACGCAATGAACGAGGACGACCCAGTTCGTAGAATGGAGTACTGCGAGTGGTTTACTAACATGGTGCGCAACGATGAAGAGTTCGCAGAGATGATTCTCTGGTCTGATGAGGCACAGTTCAAACTCAGTGGTACAGTAAATCGCCACAATTGCATCTACTGGGCCGCCGAAAATCCGAACGTCCATCTAGACAAACCCGTGAATTTGCCAGGAGTCAATGTGTGGTGTGGGTTGTCTTACCGGGGCTGGATTGGGCCATTCTTCTTTGACGGCACAGTTACCGGTGATGTGTACCTTCAGAAGCTTCAGACATCAATTTTACCTGCCATCCAAGACTTGTATGGAGACGGGAGAGTTTACTTTCAACAAGATGGTGCCCCAGCCCACTACCAAAATCGTGTTAGGGCGTAACTCGACGAAACTCTACCAGGAAGATGCATAGGCCGTAGAGGACTTTTACCAGTGGGAAACACCAAAATACGTCGTTTATCGAAAAAAGCCACGCACATTGAATGAACTTCGAGAACCCATCGTAAATTCACGTGCAAATATCCAACTGAACACGTTGCAGTCAGTAGTTCGTGCTGCAGTTCGGCGGCATCGTTTGGGTGTGGATGTTAATGGTGACCATTTCGAACACCTACAGTGATACCTTTAAGTTGGTTCCGAACCGCACAATAACCCTGGGTTCGGTGTGGGGCGGCGGAGGGGTGAAGTGGACAGAGGTAGTCGTCGTGGGGTTGTGGACCACTGCGGCTGCGACGGGGACGGAGCCTCTCCGTCGTTTCTAGGTCCCCGGTTAACGTACAGTACAATACAATACAATGGGTAAGATAGATACTGCCTACAGGAAAATTAAAGAGACCTTTGGAGAAACGAGAACCACTTGTATGAATATCAAGAGCTCAGATGGAAACCCAGTTCTAAGCAAAGAAGGGAAAGCAGAAAGGTGGAAGGAGTTTATAGAGGGTCTATACAAGGGCGATGTACTTGAGGACAATATTATGGAAATGGAAGAGGAATGTAGATGAAGATGAAATGGGAGATATGATACTGGGTGAAGAGTTTGACAGAGCACTGAAAGACCTAAGTCGAAACAAGGCCCCGGGAGTAGACAACATTCCACTAGAACTACTGACAGCCTTGGGAGACCAGCCCCTAAAAAACTCTACCATCTGGTGAGCAAGATGTATGAGACAGGCGAAATACCCTCAGACTTCAAGAAGAATATAATAATTCCGATCCCAAAGAAAGCAGGTGTAGATAGATGTGAAAATTACCGAACTATCAGTTTAATAAGTCACGGCTGATAAATACTAGCGCGAATTCTGTACAAACGAATGGATAAACTGGTAGAAGCCGACCTAGATCAGTCTGGATTCCGTAGAAATATTGGAACACGTGAGGTAATTCTGACCCTACGACTTATCTTAGAAAATAGATTTAGGAAAGGCAAACCTCCGTTTCTAGCATTTGTAGACTTAGAGAAAGGTTTTGACAATGTTGACTGAAATACTCTCTTTCAAATTCTAGGGGTGGCAGAGGTGAAATACAGGGAGCGAAAGGCTATTTACAATTTGTACAGAAACCAGATGGCAGTTGTAAGAATCGGGGGACATAAAAGGGAAGCAGTGGTTGGGAAGGGAGTGAGACAGGGTTGTAGCCTCTCCCCGATGTTATTCAATCTGTGTATTGAGCAAGCAGTAAAGGAAACAAAAGAAAAATTCGGAGTAGGTATTAAAACCCATGGAGAAGAAATAAAAACTTTGAGGTTCGCCGATGACATTGTAATTCTGTCAGAGACAGCAAAGGACTTGGAAGAGCAGTTGAACGGAATGGACAGTGTCTTGAAAGGAGGATATAAGATGAACGTCAACAAAAGCGAAACGAGGATAATGGAATGTAGTCGAGTTAACTCGGGTGATGCTGAGGGAATTAGATTAGGAAATGAGGCATTTAAAGTAGTAAAGGAGTTTTGCTATTTGGGGAGCAAAATAACTGATGATGGTCGAAGTAGAGAGGACATAAACTGTAGACTGGAAATGGCAAGGAAATCGTTTCTGAAGAACAGAAATTTGTTAACATCGAGTATAGATTTAAGTGACAGGAAGTCGTTTCTGAAAGTATTTGTATGGAGTGTAGCCATGTATGGAAGTGAAACATGGATGATAAATAGTTTAGACAAGAAGAGAATATAAGCTTTCGAAATGTGGTGCTGCAGAAGAATGCTGAAGATTAGATGGGTAGATCACATAACTAATGAGGAGGTATTGAATAGAATTGGGGAGAAGAGGAGTTTGTGGCACAACTTGACTAGAAGAAGGGATCGGTTGGTAGGAAATGTTCTAAGGGATCCAGGGATCACCAATTTAATATTGGAGGGCAGCGTGGAGGGTAAAAATCGTAGAGGGAGACCAAGAGATGAATACACTAATCAAATTCAGAAGTATGTAGGTTGTCGTAGGCACTGGGAGATGAAGAAGTTTGCACAGGATAGAATGCATGGAGAGCTGCATCAAACCAGTCTCAGGACTTAAGACCACAACAACAACAACAACAACAACAACAACATCTGTACAATTCGAAACAGTCACGCATTGTCATCCACAAAGATTAAGTCAGGGCCAAATGCACCTCTGACAAGAGCCACATGGGGAAGCAACACAGGGTCGCAATTATTTTGACCGGTGAGCGTTCCGTGTTCAAAGTTTAGAAGATCAGTACGCTAATGCAGTATTGTGCCTTTCCACGACATAACGCATGGAGCAGGTGAGGAGCTTGCAGAACGAGAGGATATTCGACAGATGTACTGGCCTGTCCGTTTCCCCGACTTAAATTATATCGAATGCAGCGGGAGACATATCGCAGCGCTTCCACATGGCAGCAACCAACCATCCAATAGGAATGGAACGCCCTGGCACAAGAACTTCTTGCTAACCTTGTGGACAGCAAGGGAGCACGTTGCAGACCATGCATTGCCGTCCGTGATAATGACATACCGTATTAAGAACCATGTCTCGCGTTTGTAGTATACAGTGGACCATCATGAATGGCGGTGACTTCAGTGTAATTATTGTCTTTGAATAAAAGTGTCATTTCTGTTCGTCTCATTGCGTATTTGTTTCAGTTACCTTCTGAATTATACTGTAGCCGTCCTTTCTATGTATCGTCCATGTTTCCTCGAACTATGTTACCTGGCAGTAACACGTCATGCGAAAGCTACTTTCGTCCTCAAGATCTGCGAATACTCCTTCATACAGGCGAATAATCCTTCAAACAAGGCAGCACCGTGGTTTACAACTCGCGAAAGCCTCCTACTTATTGAAAAACAAACTGTCCCTCAAACATGAGATATCGCTGCAACGAAAATGCAGAGAAAAGGAAGAATAGATGAAGCACAAGCTCTGATTGTTGCTAGGGTGGGGAAGATAATCGGCCGCGCCCTTTCAAAACAAAAATCCCCGCATTCGCCTGTAGCGATTTTGGGAAATCACGGAAAACCTAACTCTGCTGTCCAGACGCGGACATGAACCGTCGTCTTCCCGAAGGCGCGTCCAGTGTGCTAACAACTAACGTGTAAAGATGTTGACCACAGTGCTTAAATCGTTTAACTGAAACTGATCACAGCAGACACGCGTAAAGTACTTCAAGAAAAATTTCACGACAGAGTAACAGCAAAATATTATGGGAAGAAATGGAAGAGTCGAAATAACAGGTAACTCTCACGGAGCACGATTACTACACATTTCGCGATGTGTCGTGCTAGACCGCAATAACGTCGTCTTATCTATACCAACTATTGACAAAATCGCTGCTCGGCAGGCAGTGGGACACCCATGTTTTCCTCACCGTACGGTCCCAAGTCTGTTCCTGCTCTTAGCAGCCACCCGCATATTTTGCGCTGCGAGCTAACAGGATCGCTATGTCATTATATAACTTTACTGATAAGCACCACACTGTTGTGAACAACAGAGCAAAAGAGTAACAGGTTATTTTGCATCGCATTTCATATCTCGCCTCCGGGTGACTCTGGCCAATGAAGATTTCCCACACTGTAACGGGGTCTTGTATACTGTTGGTCTCCTTAGACCGCAGTCGCCTTTTATGGAACCCAACCTCATTCACTGACGCGTTGGAGGACGGAAGACACATTTTGCTCGGTGTTTTTTTGAAGAGTCTGCAGTTCTTAAAGGGGACACAGTCACTGAGAGGCAGGAAAACCGCACTAGACGAGCTCTTCGTATCGTTTGGCTGTCCATGATGTTTAATGCGTGCTGGTCGAAATGTATGCCAATCTGCTTCTCAGAGTACCCGTTCTGAACAAGCAGTGGAGACGATTAAGTTGTGCTGACAAGGTCTCGGAATCTAAGTGTATGTAACAAACGGCTGAATTCGCATGGGGGATGACATCTAATAGCTCGTAAAACAGGTCGATGTTTGCTGCTTTACACTATGATCTAAGGAACCACCTCCTTTTCAATGAACTCTGACATCCAGAAAAGGGAGATTTTCACCGTGAAACAAATGGTGGGATGAAAAGAACTTCTATATTCTAAAGTCAAAGAAGCTTCGTAGCCGTACCAGAAAGGTATTGGCTGCATACCTCCCAAAAAATTTGGGCTTCACAATCCAGGACAAAGTACTTCATTCACCGATGCACTTGGTTGCGACTGCCTCAGCATGGTCTTGAAACTTTTCGGTTTAAGTCGACCGGGATATACTGTCGCTCCAAAGATGACTGTAACATTGAAGGCGGCATTGTGATACACAGGCACAGCGTGCACAGATGTACATAACTTCATCTGCAGTGCTAGCACGGGCTATCATGCCCGTAATATAGAATGCCTTACGTGAAACTGTGCCTTTGTTAGTTGACAAAATTTATCTTCGCTTCAGTACAAACACCTAGATACACACAATTCTTTTTATTGAAACGCCATGCACGCTAACAGAGGGGTTCCTGGTTCCAGATGGTCCGCCTTCGTGTCTTTTAGTTTTTATGCTGCCATTTTCAGTTTGTTGCATACACACTACTGCTGCATCTGCACGTATGATCATTCCCTCTCTCCTCCAGCTTCAGTTTTGAGAGGGCAGGCACCACTGTGTGCGTGTCAACAACTTAGGCAACTCTTTCATCCACTGTATGCGTCCCATCAAATAACTGCAAAAGAGGATCTGTCACTAACAAGGGGAGGCCGCCAATTGTGAAATTCAGATTCGATTCATACTGCGCATAATAAAAGCTCATGGCCAGAGGTGTAATGTGCCAAAGCACCAAGATGCACTTCTCAGCCGTTGTCGAGAAAATCGACAGTTAAAAGAAACCGTTGCGGTGAAATACTCTCGACGATTAATAATTCTTTACAGCGTCGTGGCGCAGCGGTAAGCGCTCGGGTTCGTAATCCGAAGGTCGCCGGATCGAACCTCGCGCCATGCAATTTTTTTTTATTATTAGTTTTTTGTAATTCAAATATATATAAAGTATCAATGAATTGCTTATGCATGTTGGTGAAGGCGGATCGCTCTCCAATTGTACCGCCTCCATTTTTCCGTTTTTTTTAAACAGGGTGTACCAAAGCTCTCCCGTCCGCACTGATTTTCGACAATGTTATAAGTTGCGCTAGGGACCGCATCTACCTTCTTTCGAAGTTAGCAGGCAACTACGCTGTTATGCGGCGGCTCGTTTCCGCCCATTCATCTGTCATTCAAGTGTGACGAGCGAGTAACGGAGTTTATATTTCATACCTGCCACAGCAAATTTGTGTTCGTGGGGTCTCTATTCTAATTCGAACGTTTGACTTACGCTATACGCATTCGTTTCGGAATATCATTTCTACTTCTTCCGTTAACTATACGTGGTTAACATTATGAAGACAATTAATAACATTTGTGAAATACAACTTTGTTTGCGGAAAATATAATGATGTCGCCAGTATTTCCACGACAAACGACTTTCAACAACTTATTATATGCATAATTGTTGGAACTGATTGCCGGGAATTATATATATATATATATATATATATATATATATATATATATATATATATATATATAATTTGAATTATAAAAAACAAATACTAAAAAAAAACGTTGCATGGCGCGAGATTCGATCCGGCAACCTTCGGATTACGAACCCGAGCGCTTACCGCTGCGCCACGACACTGTAGAGATTCATTAATCGTAGAGAGTATTTCACCGCAACGGTTTCTTTTAACTGTCTATTTTCTCGACAACGGCTGAGATGTGCATCTTGGTGCTTTGCCACATTACACCTCTGGCCATGAGCTTTTATTATGCGCAGTATGATTCGAATCTGAATTTCACAATTGGCGGCCTCCCCTTGTAAGTCCTTTTTTCATATTCCGTACCATTTGCAGTGAGTGATATGTTTATTGTCGCTGTATGCGATTAGTAACGGTCCTGTCACACTTCCTTGGGGAGCGCTAGACTCTTCTTTTGCTCGCGAGATGTCGCCCCCTAAAGCACGATGCACTGACTTCTGTGTGCTTGAAGTGTTCATTGTAATCGCATACATGTTGTACTGTTAAATAAGCACGTACGTGATTTGCTGCTCGATGGGATCGAACTGTATCGAATACTTTCTGGATGTCGTGAATCACAATATCAATCTTCACCTGCTGGTTTCGTGGGCGAACTACAGGCTTTTCTCTTAAACAAATAATGGTGAAGGTTGCACAGGCCTAGTAAACAACATGAGCTATCGGTATGTTGTTTAACTGCAATGTCGTATCTTTCGTATACGTTGTCTGCGATGTTTCTGTCTGCGTGTTCCAGTTGTAGATGCCATTCATCTGTTTTGGTTACAGTAGGTTGTTTAGTTTTATCTGTGGTAGCTTGGATCGTGTTGTCTACTGCACCTGCGCAGGGTGAAGAATGACAGTCTGGTAATAATGTCAGAGAACGGTAGGTGACGTCGAATCACGGAAATTTTCCCGTTACCATAGACGGGGACTGCAATGTTATGCAGTTAGGAGCATACAACGACAGCCAGTTTTCAAAGAGCGTGAGGAAATTTGTGTTTATCTAGCAGCGTGGTTTTGTCCAGAAATTTTAGAGATGGGGCACCAGCAATTTTTTCGTCAATTTCAAATTTGTAGCGGTGCTGGAGGCATAAATTTCGCGAATTTTCTGTGAAAAATATGATCTGAGGAAAAAGAGTTGTTTAAAAATTAGTTTTTGTTTTCTTTTTCAAGATCCTCATAGTTACACCTACATGTCTTCTTTACTTATTGGAATAAAATCAAAATTAAAAAACGTGGTCTTAAGATTAAGTTATCAATAACAGTGCACCTTAACAGTACCACGAGAACACTACCTTACTGCAGTGCTGTGTTTGAAGTACAGCTTATTATCTCGACAAATTAGTGGCATTACGGCACTTTTAGCGTAATTCATTTAATAGTCAAGTTTTACCCACTGAATACCGCTGAATACTCGCATCCAATATAACCAGCCGTGGGTAGAAATTTAAAGTCTGCTAGCTCTCTCTGTTGAGCTAAAACTATTATCTTCAGCTAAATCAATTAGTAACTGCTCTCTTTGGCAGAACATGCATTAGCTGGCGCAAGTTAGTTCAGAAGCACACACTTCCACCCGCTCGTCGCCGTGGCGGTCTTTTGTGGCCATAGCTCCACAGCTATGCATTACCGAACTGTGGTTGTCTGGAAAGTTTTACTCGATACGACCCCCCCTACCCTGTTCTGATCTTATTATGAGGACATTTTTCTCCGCTTTCTCTGTACCTAGTTCAAACGAAGATCCATTCAGAGAAAGGGAGGGTGGTGAAGGGGGTGATCGGCCTTGATCGTCTATTATGCCAAACGACTATTTGCTTTTCAACATTTCCTATAATTACTAATGAAATTTAAAAATTAAAAAGCTGCCAAAATCTACTCTTTAAGAGGTGTAACCTTACGTTAAAGGTTTAATGCAGTTAGCCACGTATTACAGTCAGGAACTGTGTATATGTCTTAAGGTAGCATAGCTCAAGGCGCGCAAATTACTCACATTATGTTCACCCAGCATTTGAGAATGGAAGCTCATAGCGACTTCCAATCAAATCCAACCATTTCGAAACTTTTTCCTACTGCGCCCCTCCCCCTCCCCCCCCCCCCCTCCCCTTCACAAGCACACACAAAATAATGGAAGGCAGAAAGTTTACCGCTCGTTACTCTTTCACTGATCACACAGCAAAACTCAAGCCTCAGACGTGACGTTTTAATTTATTACTTCTTTACTACTAACTTTATTCGCAACAAATTTTGCAGACAATATATACATATAACATTAAGTGTACCTTCAAAATTGTGTCACTCTACAACGCGTAGTTCTGGATATATAATGTCATAAACATTGACATGCGTGAAAAACTAGATTTGCTTAACAAGGAAAGCACATTCTACCCACCCATTGTTTGATAATTAGAGCTCTCAAAGACTTCCAATGAACTTTAAATATAACTTCAAACCTCTTCCAAACTTCTTCTCGGTTATATGCTTAACGTCAAATATTTAACACATTAAACATTTGTAAAGTAATCAGAAAACTGAAGCCGTTTTACACATTGGAGTTAGATTGTTGCGTGTTTACTGGTATAGGTCTAGCAGATATAGTGAATATATGGAAGTGTTGAAGGTGATAGTTTGCCTCTGTGTTATGGAAGGCAACGAAGTGCCAAAAAAGCTTTGCTTTATACATAAAGGTTGTGGTGGCTGGCCTGTGGTCTACGTCCTCAATTATTTGCTTGACGTATTCCAATCTCTGTCTTCCTCTACAGTTTTTGCCCTCTACAGCTCCCTCTAGTACCATGGAAGTCATTCCCTCATGCCTTAGCAGATGTCCTATCATCCTGTCCCATCTCCTTATCAGTGTTTTCCACATATTCCTTTCCTCTCCGATTCTGCGTAGAACCTCCTCATTCCTTACCTTATCAGTCCACCTAATTTTCAACATTCGTCTATAGCACCGCATCTCAAATGCTTCGATTCTCTTCTGTTCCTCACTACCTTTCATTACTCTTCAGTGAAAACTTTATATGTGCTTGCAGTTCACCTACGAGACATATAAACAACATAAACCATAGAATTCAGTTCACTATAGGAACAGAAGGGGAGGAGACAATACTCTACTTCGATCTCGAAATCACAAAAACGGACACAGCTTCAACATTTTCAGAAAAGGATCAGTTACAGACATGATAATATATAAGAAATCAAATCACCCTCATTCTCAAAAATGACAGCCATCAGGCATATGGTGCGATGACTGTGCAGAACTTCTCTATGCAATGAACAACTATCAAGAAGAGCTAAACTTGAACATCAACATAGTACAAAACAGTGGATACAACAGCAAGACGGTATACAAACTACGTGATACCATTCAAATACAAACAAAAGATAGCAAAATTAAAAGCAATCCAAACAAATTTGAAAGAAATCTGTACTACGTGCATCTAGCACTCACAGAACGACGCATGGATGCATAAAAAGGACGTAAAAGAAATTTAAGTGTAAAAAACCAGAACCGTATTATTGTAAACAGAAATAGTTGTTTGAAATGAGCTGCCAAGAATCACTACAGATCTCCTACTAAAGTATGTATAATTAAATGATTTTCTTTGTATTACAAATAACATGAACAGGTAAAACATGTTTCGTAGACACAAATAAAACATCCAGTTGAGGGAGACGGAATTTTTCTTGTATATATGATAGAATCTAATTTAAAATGTTGTACAAACTAATGTCTTTTTTATTACATTACTAGAGTTAAGGATTTAAAGGAAGTGCTGTTACATAGAGAATTTTCGGTGTTATGTACGTACTGTAGGAAACGCTCTAGATACGCAGGAGGGCATTTTTTAGAATTCAATAAGCAAGTAAGAGTTAGATAATATGGAACGACAAGGCAGTTAAGAGTAGCTGTATAATAGGTGTGCCTTAAATATTTGAATCAAGCCGCCCGGGTGGGCCAGCGGTTCTAGGTGCTACAGTCTGGAACCGCGCAACCGCTACGGTCGTAGGTCCGAATCCTGCCTCGGGCACGGATGTGTGTGATGTCCTTAGGTTAGTTAGGTTTAAGTAGTTCTAAGTACTAGGGGATCGATGTCCTCAGAAGTTAAGTCCCATAGTGCTCAGAGCCATTTGAACCATTTTTTCAACTTAATGTCCCTATATTAACTAACAAGTTTGGAGTGGTAAACTGAATTTATAAAAATGTTGCGCAATAGAATCTGACTACATTTTGACAATGTGGATGACAGTGACATTAGTGAGGAACATACCCAAATCACTTTAAACCCACAGCTTCGAATACAGGTAAAGGAAAATGAAATTTAACGTATTTACTTGACTTACGACCATACTTTGTCGTGCCGCTATATCAGCATAAGTTGCAATTATATGAGGGTTATTCGGAAAGTAAGGAACGATCAGTCGCGAAATGGAAACCACAGTGAAAATCCGATGAAGTTTAGCACCAGTGTGTTGGGCAGTGTCCCTAGTATGCCCGTCTATGGCGTTACGTCGTTCTTTTTAGTTCTGAGCACACAGGGAGCACATAAAGATACCTAGGACAATAGTGTCGCCCGCCAAATACGAGGGCCTGGTGAGAAATTTTGCCTGAAGCTATGCAGCCAACATTACATAACTGTCGTCCGTTTTCTTCTTGCCAGCTGCGGTAGCCGAGCGGTTGTAGGCGCTTCAGTCCGGAACCGAGCGGCTGCTACAGTCGCAGGTTCGAATCCTGCCTGGGGCATGGATGTGTGTGATGTCCTTAGGTTTAAGTAGTTCCAAATCTAGGGGACTGATGACCTCCACTGTTAAGTCCCATGGTGCCTAGAGCCATTTGAACCTTTTTTTTTTCTTCTGCGAGACAGTTCTCTGCCGCATCCTGCAGTGGCAATGAAGATGCTCCTGCATCGTTTTTAATTTCAACTGTTTGATTACCCACAATACAGCCCGTAATTGTCTCCCTCTGAGTTTCATCCCTGCTCACATGAACTGCAGGCTATGAAGACAGCATTTTGGCACAGACAACGAGCTTTAGGCCAGCGTAGAAAATTGGCGGAAGTCACTGGCTACTGTCTTCTATAACGAGTGTGTTGGAAAGTTGGTTCAACGCTACGACAAACGTCAAAGTGGGGTTGGCGACTATGAAGATAAGTAACTGGAAGTTGTAGCTAACTGTTTCAAATAAAACAGTTTTGGTATTCACTGTGGTTTCCATTTCGCGACCTATCGTTCCTTGCTTCCCGAACAGCCCTCGTATATGAGAACGGCTGGTGCAGGCCGTCTGGTTGAGGCCGCACCAATGTCTGCGACTGTTCTCACCAGTGCTGAAACCCTCCTATGCACTTGGACTATAGCCTGTCCGGTAAAACTGCTGACAAGAACTACTCTTGTATCCTTGTATATGCGAGTGATATCTGCTGCTTGCCCATAGGCCAGATAAAGACAATGATTCTCTGGGAGCACTCCAGAGTAGAAGAGTACTTCGAATGCATCAACTGCTCGTGGAGTTTGTTAAATCCGTCAGTCTGCGCACAGGGTGACGAATTTACAGCTCTCTGAGACACGCTGACCCATTCACTAAAATTCAGAGTAAGTTATGCCTCTAATCTGTGCAGCCTGGGACACAGACACAGATTTCCTCCTCACTCGGAAAGGACCCAACCCTGACTGCCCGTCCAGTGACAGCTCTTGTCTCTGAAATCAGAACCACCTTCCTATATCGCACCAGCCAATCGGCGACCACGTTATTTAGCTGTGTCATGGAAACTTTCCACATCAACTGCTAGCTCTGCGATGGGCCAATGGCCGAATGGCAGTTTCATATTCTGGCCAGAGTCACTGCTCCTGTGTTTGTAAATTTGTGGTAAGATCTTATGGGACCAAACTGCTTAGGTCAACGGTCCCTAAGCTTAGACACTACTTAATGTAACTTACGCTGTGGAGAACACACATGCCCGAGGGAGGACTCGAACCTCTGGGGGGGAGGGGGGGGGGGCGGGGAGCCGCGCGGATCGTGACAAGACCCCCCAGACAGCGTGGCTCCTCTGTCTGTATCCTTGTCGTGCAGACACCCTCTCTGTCGCTACCTCCACTACTGCGTCAGCTCCAAAGCGAAGTGGGGCGCTGGACCGCCTCGTAGTGCCTCGGTCCGCCAAAGTGGCCTCTGCTATACCTGCTCGAGCTATGCAGAAAAACTACTCTCTCCTTCTCGCTTCCGTGAGGCTCCTGACCGATTGTGTCACTTCAAAACTTTCAGCTGTATTCTGCGCTGCTTATTACCTTATCATGCACTACTGGAGATCAGTAATACCATCCTCATTCTCAGTATGAAAATAATTCTCTCATTTCGTTCCCGTCATGAAGATATGCAAACTGATTACACTGCTATTACGAGGGTTGGAACTTTAATAGTGGCAACTATTTATGGATCGGACAAAATAGATACGTGTTTCAAAGTTTTCCTGACCTTCAAAGTAGTCACCAGCATTGTGTATAACCCATTGCCAGCGATGTGGAAACCGTAGGATACTCTTAGCAGTGCAAGTTGTGTTGACATTTCGAGCGGCACCGTCTGTTGCCCAATGAATTTGTAGCAGTTCCGAAGCGAATGCCGTGAAGTGTTTCCTTCAGTTTAGAAATCGAGTTGAACTTACGAGGGCTTAAGTCAGGGGAGTGCAGTAGGTGGTATAGCACGTAGCAGCCCCATCAGTCAAACAAATCAGTAACAGCTTGCACTGTACGTGCTTGAGCATTTTCCTGCAAAATGATGGTCAGGTCCTGCAGAAAGTGTCATCACTTCTGTCTCTATGCTGTTAATTTTTGGAACACAACCTACGACCAGCTTAGAGACAGGCGTGATGACATTTTCTGCGGGACCTGACCATCAATAATTTGCAGGACAATGCTCAAGCACGTACAGTGCAAGCTGTTACCGATTTGTTTGAGTGATAGGGCTGCTAAGTGGTATACCACCTACTGCAATCCCCTGACTAACGCCCTCGTGAGTTCAGTTCGATTCCTAAACTGAAGGAAACACTTCACAGCATTCACTTCAGAAGTGCTACAAATTCGTCCGGCAATTGACCGGACCGCTCGGACTGTGAACACAACTGGCACTGCTAAGAGTATCCTACGACTTCCACATCGCTGGCAACGGGTTATACACAATGCTGGTGACTACTTTGAAGGTCAGGAAAACTTTTAAACACGTATCTATTTTGTACGAGCCGTAAATAAATAGTTGCCACTATTAAAGTTCCAACCCTTGTAATTTATGCAAGCGTCCATTAAAAACCGACGTCTTGCCACAGTATATCTCTCACAGTCTTACTTTCGCCGTTTAGGTAATAAAATGCACAACAGACAGCTCTCACAGAGTAAACAATTTTTGCGCTGACGTGTAAACGTAAATAAACACTCCCGACAGGCGAAACATAGTACAGCAACAAAACGCCAGAGGAGTTCCCGTCGACTCACTTGCCACGAGTAATCGAATGAAATAGGAAGTTTCTCGTGTGAAAGCAACATCGACTCAAAGGAAGGCCTCGGCGCTTTTTGGTGACGTCACGTCAGCTAGGCACGGTGAACGCCAGGTCTGTTGCAGGCAGAAATGGATGGGCGTGGTTATCCCTATAAATCTCTTACTTTTGGACAAAATGTTTGGTATTGCTTTGGATTCTGCAGTTTTATTTAGATGAAAGATTTTCGTACTATCGTAAAGCTACTGAATCCTGTCGAAACAAACGTAGATCAATATGAGAAGACGCTTTGCCCCATTGCAAGCTTCGGAATTTTTACATTCAAGTAACTATATTTATTTAATCCATTTTGTTATCAAAACTTAACCCAACCCCCTTACAATTAACTCGTTTCTTTTATTTATTTATTTATTTTCGTTTGACATCGTCACTGGAAATGTGAACTAATTTACATGTGTAAATGTCCAGTTGTTGCCAGTCATTAGATTACAATCGTTTTCAACGAAAGGAATTCTAAACAGGAACCAAAACAGCTTCATACATCGAAAATACTGCTGAGCTTAAACTTTTTTAAACACGCACATTAGGAAAGATAAATATTCCCCTCTTGCAACTGAAAGGAGAAAGTTTATAGCATAAAACAATTTTATTTGATAAAACAAGTATCTCTCTCTTGCCTTTCCTTCTATCCCTCACCCCCTCCATCAACGCGTACAATCGCAAGATATTTCATTAACATTCAGTGCTCTTCACCCCATAGTCAACCAAGATACCTAAAGAAGAGCACCAATATGTTCACAGTTTCTGTAAAAGCAACCCAGTACAAACGTAACTTCCTCAGATTTGCAAATAAGTTAAAGAAGCACGAATTGTGTTGGTGCTGGACCATGAAGTTGTTTTTGTATGTCAATCCTTAAAACAGGTGGAAATTTAAGTTCAGAAGTACATTATTGGCTAGAAGTGTAATGAATTGCACAATTAACTGATTGCAGAAATCTCTCAGAACAATGAGTGTTGGTCAACTACCGCCAATAGTTTCACATTTTCTTGTGTCAGGGAGACACCACCATTATTAGTATAATAAAAATAGTCCCAGGTGCTAACACTCCATATACATTTAAATTTTTGACATACAACTCTTTCACTAATAAGAAAGACTAGCTATGAAACCCGCTATGCATGAAACACATTTTCAGATCCCTCAGTGATAAAAGGACTATAGAATATACACTGACTGTGCAACAAACTAAAAGTTAACTGACATTCAAGTACAGCAGTATATGCTTTGCTAACAAGGGAACCTCCCCATCGCACCCCCCTCAGATTTAGTTGTAAGTTGGCACAGTGGATAGGCCTTTAAAAACTGAACACAGATCAATCGAGAAAACAGGAAGAAGTTGTGTGGAACTATGAAAAAATAAGCAAAATATACAAACTGAGTAGTCCATGCGCAAGATAGGCAACATCAAGGGTAGTGGAAGCTCAGGAGCGCCGTGGTCCCGTGGTTAGCGTGAGCAGCTGCGGAACGAGAGGTCCTTGGTTCAAGTCTGCCCTCGAGTGGCAAGTTTAACTTTTTATTTTCAGACAATTATTATCTGTCCGTCCGTCCGTCCGACGCGAGGTAACTGCGCCGTAGTATGAGGACGCTACACCTAAACAAACATTGAAACACATGACGTCAGTCGACTACAGCGCACGGAAGAGAGAGTATTCCTGCTAACGAGTCTTCCTGGCTTGCAGTTGACTGCCCGCTACTTTGGACGAGAGTGCATTAAATACGTGAGATGTATTCCGTGGGCAATACGAATCCATCAAATATAGGTCGTGACTTCAATGACAAGTTCAATGAATATTTTCCGAACTGTAAGGAATCGGAAAGTTCCTTAAGGGGTCGAACGATTGTCGAACATTTGTATGATTATTTCCTACATTTGTTGATAAACAGTACGTGTGGTGATGACGATACCTTGCACGTCCTTTCTTCTACTAATCGCACGGTTTTGCGGTACGGTCGCAAAACACGGACAATTAACTTATTACAGTGAACAGAGATGTCAATGAACGAACGGACAGATCATAACTTTGCGAAAATAAAGAAAGTAAACTTTTCACTCGAGGGAAGACTTGAACTAAAGACCTCTCGTTCCGAAGCTGCTCACGCTAACCACAGGACCACAGCGCTCCTGAGTTTCCACTAACCTTGATGTTGCCTATCTTGCGCATGGACTACTCAGTTTGTATATTTTGCTTAATTTTTTCATAGTTCCACACAACTTCTTCCTGTTTTCTCGATTGATCTGTGTTCAGTTTTGCAAGACCTATCCACTGTGTCAACTTATAACTAAATCTGAGGGGGGTGCGATGGGGAGGTTCCCTTGTAAGAAGTGTGATGAATTACGGATTTCACTGGTTGCACGAGTCACTCAATACAAATAAAAACTGGAGAACCCAAAACAATACCAAACAGTTTGTCCGAAAATAAGAGATTTATAGTGATAAGCACGCCCAGGCGTTTCTGCCTGCAACAGACCTGGCGTTCGCCGTGCCTAGCTGACGTGACGTCACGAACAAGCGCCGAGACCTTCCTTTGAGTCGGTGTTGGTGAAAGTGGCCTGACAGTGCATGCATTTGGCCGCGGGACTCCACAGATTCGGGCGCTGCTGCTGTCCCTGGCCCTGCGTCAGCTACGCCCGCGTTCTCCTGCGACGGCTGGACTGGCGGCCGCACGCGCTCGGGCAAACACACGCGCTGCCAGGCAGCGGAAACAGCGCGGCTAGTCCGCTAGCCGTTCATAACGCGGCGCGCACAATGCCCTGTTTGCGCGCCCGTGCTTGTCCAGCGCGGCAAAGCTTAGCTAAGCTCCCGGCAATTACACGGCAGCCGCGCCGTGTCCCGCGCCTCGATGGCGCGGCCCGCCCCTATTTACATGCATTTGCGTTTAGTTTTACGTTCCCTGCTAACGTAATTGTTACGTTACAACCTCATCTCAATTTGCTGCTAACTGCATGGCGTCGCTGTAGTTACGCACTGATGTTTGTGAGACGTGTAGAGGGCCTTGGACAGGTAATGGTCGGAACAATAACCTGTGCCGTGAACGCAGCATTTCCGCATTACAGCAACATTTTTAACCGAATTACTCGTAGGTGCCGGACCTGCTGCTGTGGCTCAACGTTCAGTGCTCCAGCATGCGTGGCAGCGAGGTGAGCGACATCCGGATCGAATGTGCGCGGCAGATTTAACGACCTCTGTCTGGCACACTGGCCTGTCTGATCGGGGTTTTAGGCGGTTTTCCACACTCATTTACCTCTTTTTCTTTCCAAATTTGGAATTCTGCAGCAAACGGTCTAAGCCAGCTAAAAGGTAAAAAATTGACATACAGTACACGGGCTTCTCCATTAATTTCCACTTGGGATTTCTATAAAATTTGGACGCCCCTCCTCCCTTGGATAGATTTGGTGAGATGTGTTGGGAACCCCCCTTCTCCACCCATGTGAGGTTTATCCTGTAGTTAGGTAAACTAAAAATGAAATTGTTCGGACTGGATGGTTTGGGGGAAGAGACCAAACAGCGAGGTCATCGGTCTCATCAGATTATGGAAGGACAGGGAAGGAAGTCGGCCGTGCCCTTTCAAAGGAACCATCCCAGCATTTGCTTGGAGCGATTTAGGGAAATCACGGGAAACCTAAATCTGGATGGCCGGACGCGAGATTGAACCGTCGTCCTCTCGAATGCGAGTCCAGTGTGCTAACCACTGCGCCACCTCACTGAGTTGAAATTGTTTTATTTCTTTTAAACATTGATTAAAACCTTTTAATAAAACCATGTTTCATAAAGTGTATTAAACAGGGTTTTTAACAAGTGACTAAAAACACTATTTAAACGTCCCAGTCCTGAACAGTATTCGGTCGGACAGACAGACAGAGACAAACGGACAAAACGGCTCTACGAAAGCACTGTTGACCCTCTTGACTGATCCCTAAAAAACTGACCTTTTACTGGTATATTATACACATTAAATGTCATTGGACCTTTACTTGCTTTGCAGATGAAAGACGACATTGTTTGTACCTTTCTTTGAACCGTTTGATTACGGAGCTTTTCACTCTCTTGATCTATACGCTCACTAAGAGAATTTTTGTGGGTAACTTCAGCTTGGTTTTCTTCCAAAAACGATTAACTTCTTGCAGGCTAGTGTCTTTCGACTTGTCGGGATGTTGCTTCACGTACGCACTGTAGAAGTTTTGATACAAATTCATGTTGTATACAATAATACTGGCCTTTATGCGTCACACAGCGGGCACGCAGTGATTTCTACCGGCGCGGCAGCGAACTCCCGCAGTGAAATCTGACACGTGTGCGGCACTTGTTACAGATCGGGGAATCCCGGACATACACAAATGTAAAGCACTTAAATCAATTCAGACTGGCCATAAAGATTGGTGTGCACTTTAATAGATACATCAAAAAAGTTTTGCATCGCCTAGGTTCCGGGAGTTCCGGAACATGTACAGAAAATTGGAATAGAGATCAACATAAACATCATTTCCATCCTTTTTATTGCTCATGAAAACTATACATTGCATGTCGTACCACCATACAGCGAGACCTTCAGAGGTGGTGGTCCAGACTGCTGTACACACTGGTACCTCTAATACCCAGTAGCACGTCCTCTTGCATTGATGCATGCCTGTATTCGTCGTGGAATACTATCCACAAGCTCATCAAGGCACTGGTGGTCCAGATTGTCCCACTCTTCAATAGCGATGAGCCGTAGATCCCTCAGAGTGGTTGGTGGGTGACATCGCCCATAAACAGCCGTTTACAATTTATCCCAGGCATGTTCGATAGGGTTCATATCTGGAGAATATGCTGGCCACTCCAGTCGAGCGATGTCGCTATCTTGAAGGAAGCCATTCACAAGATGTGCACTATGGGGGCGTGAATTGTCGTCCATGAAGACTAATGCCTCGGCAATATGCTCCCGATATTGTTGCACTATCGGTCTGAGCATAGCATTCACGTATCATTCAGCCGTTACGGCGCCTTCCGTGGCCCCACATAATGCCACCCCAAAACAGTAGGGAACCTCATCCCTGCTGCACTCGCTGGACAGTCTGTCTAAGGCGTTCAGCCTGACCGGGTTGCCTCCGAAAGCGCCTCCGACGACTGTCTGGTTGAAGGCACATGCGACACTCATCGCTGAAGAGAACGTGATGGTGATGCCAATCCTGAGCGGTCCATTCGGCATGTTGATTGGCCGATCTGTACTGCGCTGCATGGTGTCATGGTTGCAAAGGTGGACCTCGCCATGGACGTCGGGAGTGAAGTTGCGCGTCATGCAGCCTATTGCGCACAGTTTGAGTCGTAACACGACGTCCTGTGGCTGCACGAGAAGCATTATTCAGCATGGTGGCGTTGCTGTCAGGGTTCCTCCGAGCCATAATCCATAGGAAGCGGTCATTCATTGCAGTGGTACACTCGGGCGGCCTGAGCGAGGCACGTCATCGACAGTTCCTGTCTCTCTTATCTCCTCCATATCCGAACAACATCGCTTTCGTTCACTCCGAGATGCCTGGACACTTCCCTTGTTGAGAGCCCTTCTTGCCACGAAGTAACAATGCGGACGCGATCGAACCGCGGTATTGGCCGTCTGGGCATGGTTGAACTACAGACAACACGAGCCGCGTACCTTCTTCCTGGTGGAATGACTGGAACTGATCGGCTGTCGGACCCCCTCCGTCTAATAATCGCTGCTCATGCATGGTTGTTTACATCTTTGGGCGGGTTAGTGACATCTCTGAACAGTCAAAGGACTGTGTCTGTGATACAGTATCCACAGCAACTTCTATCTTGAGGAGTTCTGGGAACCGGGGTGATGCAAAACTTTTTTTTTATGTGTATTATTTGTGAAGGGGATTAATTACGTAACACAGAATGTTATAAGTTAAAATATCGTATATTCCTGAATTAAAAAGTAGCCGTAAGACTGTCATTGCCCCACCCCCTTTAATAAACCTTTGGTCAGATTTTGCAGGACTCTTCCCCCTATGCCCTAACTCACATAATTAATGGACGTCTCTACGGATATAAAATGATAACATTATATGAGAGCATAAGGACACAAGTTTAGTTTTATATGGGTGGGGTCTGTTCTTTCGGACAGCTTTGAAAGATCAGATACCACACATTTAATAGTAATATCTTAGTCTTAACAGCATTTCATGATATCTTCAGTGTGGGTGCACCCTACGTCCGACCTCTAGCGGGAATTATGGTGCAAGCAATGAAGAAAATGTACAGGAAGAGCGCTATGGAAGTAGAATGCGTGAAGTTGAGAACTTGGGTTGAAAGGAAGTGTGCTTGGGTAGCCAAATCAGTTCAGGCGACTGCTCGATTAAAGCAGAGAATCCAGATTCAAGTTAGGATCCAGCGTAAATTTTCACTTGTCGGCAATTAATCAATTCAATGCCCAAATTCGGCTACCGTCATGGAAAAACCTTTAAATAGATGCCGTTGATTGATATGCATGTAAGACATTTTGCTATTGGTTTTTGTGACTAAAGGGAAATGATGAACAATATTAACGATTATCAACGATGTTGTGGCACAAATATGAATAAAGATGCAAGTACACGTATAACAAAGGTGTTTGACATGCAATGTAAAAATGTACGAGGTAGTTTAGCAGAGTCAATTGTTCTGGCATTACAAATTTGGGAAATATAACGAAAAGAATGGAAATGGAAATGTTCAGTGAGTATACTGAAATAATGTATTACCATAAAACGACGGTTAACGTAGAGCCCAGTGTTGTTGTATTGGTACAGTGATACTTCGATTGTTCGTAAAAATTTTAAAACTTCTTTCGCTACTTGATAGGGTGCCTGTGAAAAACGAGTGACAATTAAACTTCATGGGAACATTTGTTATGACAAGCGCAAGACAAATAAGGAATAAAGAAACACATTTAAGTTTCCATATCAAAAGAATCAAATCTGTTGGTCTTGTTGGTTACGCAGTTTGGAACGAACGGCCAATGGTTCGGCTTTCTCAGCCGTGTTACGGAATAACCGAATGACGTCACAAGCAATGTGAGGTGAAGCTCCATCGTGCAGCAAAACAGTAGAGACCAAAACACCTCTCTCCCGTAGAGCAGGAATCACATGTTGACGAAGCGGATTACAGTGACGTGTGCCGTTCACGCTGCATATCCTTCGTCCTTGGAGTCAGAATTCCTAAAAGAAAAGCGGACCAATCATGAACTGTGGCGTCAGGCCACACCATACAGTGACGCGTTCACTACGCGCGTTCGTAGGCGGTGTCTATCCCCAAATGAGGCAGTTGTCAGTCTTCAATTCCCTAGTGAGCGTAAAGTGTGCTTTATCACTCTACAAAATATCGCAAGGCGGCAGTCGTCAAATTCATTCCCTGTACGAAACGAAAGAGCAGAGTCTACTCCAGGGCTTCACAACATACGTCCTCGCGGAGCAAGCTGTGAGCAGCAAGGCGCGAGCAAGGAGCAGCGCGAGCACGCTACCCCCACTACCGGACCAGAGTGGAGAGTGGGGAGAGTCACGTGGGGCACACAACAACTGCCGCCAGTCAATGTAAATCCGCGGCCACCTGCAGGGATATCACTCACGAATTATTACTGCGACAAATGAAACAAATAAAGGAGAATGTACACATGCCACATAATTTTATTAGCTTAGTGTATGCCTCTACATTCGCGTTAATTTGTGAACTGTTACACAATAAAAGGTGTCACTGAAGTGTGGGATTCTCGGTTATCTTGTACTTTTTGCCCTTTACAATTGCGTCTATGTTCGGAGTAATTGTTCTTGTGCATTTTAGGCGCAGCGTGCAGTTTAAATTTCGATCAGACAATGCGTTTCTCAGGCGTGTCTTGTTACATTTCATTGCAGAGAACAGTTGTTCACAAACATACGTGGAACCGAACATTGATATTATTGTAGCCGCCAGTTTGTGCAAACGAGGAAATCTATCCTGAGGGAAGTGTCTGTAGAATTCCAAAATGTTTTTCTTGTTCTGAAATTTGTCTCTGTATTCTCTGTCATACTGTAGGTCAATAATTTCTTGCTGCAGCTCAGGACGAATCTCTTAATTATTCGCTGAATATGGAGAGAACAGATCAAAATCACTGTCTAGTGCTGTCAGATCTTGAAAGCGCTGATCAACTAAACTATGTGAATAACGTTCACAGTCTTTGTGAACATCTTGCATGGATGATAATTTAGGAAAATGAGCTAGGTTTCCTGTTTCCAACTGACTCACCCAAAGTGTCAATTTCATTTTAAAATCGCGTATTCCATCTATGAAATGAGTAATTAGCAGATCTTTACCTTGTAGTAAAATGTTCAAAGCATTCAGATGGCTAGTTAAATCTGCTAAGAACGCGAGATCACATTCAAACGTGCGCGCGCATTTCCCCTCCCTCCCCTCCCTCCCTACACCGCGACCTTGCACCTGCTCGCGAGCACGTGCCTGAGCAGACGCGAGTACTCGCGCTCAAAACCGGCCACTTGTTAAGCCCTGGTGTACTCGAATGTCTGCGTCATGTGTCAAACATTGGTGAGAAATGCGAAGTTTGTACGGATACCACTTCACAATTTTTCGCAGCCAGCACTTTTCGAACGGAGGACCCTGGGATGTTCGGCTGTCGTGACGCATCTCTAGCACAGCTTCAAGTTCGCACATTGCGCCCAGCTTTTCAGCCATGGCAACAGTAACTTCTTTCACAATTTGTAGAGCAACTGGCCGTCCGCCTGTCCCAGAAGCAAACCCAATCATTGGCTGATCGTTCCATACTAAAATCCGTCAACGTCACAAGATTTTAACCCTCTCATGTGGAAATTAAAATGTGTTTCTTTCAATGGTTTATTCGTCATTTCTCTTCCGCATTTCCTTACAAATGTTCCCACAAAGTTTCATTGACCTACGATAACTCGTTTTGCATGGGGGCATTTTGAAGCAGCGAAAGTTTAATTGTAGCCACCCTGTATAAGTGGAATTACTCAAAGAAAGTGGAATCGCTGGGCTTATAGGAAACTCTTTCAGACGACGTAACTTTTGCAGAAAGGATTTTTGTGCCTGTCCCATTTTCCATGCGCAGAGAGAATGTTTTTTATGTCATCTTCTGTAGTATCAGGGTAGTCACAGTTTGGAATTGGAGTAATTTCAATCCAGTGGAGGTTTATCGGGAAACTTACGTGGCTCAGTCTTATACGGCAGATAGTGGATATTAGCCATCTGGGTAGGCGAACATCGCGAAACCACGGTCTACGTGGAAGAACAGGCTGAATACACACATTATGCACGACCAAGTCACATTAATGCGCCCACCGCCTACATTGGACGTCTACGTGGAATAACCACTCACAGACGGCAGGTGGCAGCACTAACAGGGGAGGGTATAGAAAGCGTGTGGGAAGGATGCGGAAAACAGTGCAGCCGTTGTCGTAATTCGGCTTACATGACGTCCAAAAGATCATGTTCATTGGCTTTCTGACCAAGGGTGAGAACATTGCCGAAGGTATGAAGACAGTAACTGTTCTCGGAAGAACAGAATACTGTTGGTGACTGTGCAGCTTTTCCCTGGAATAAATGATGACTAACTGAAACCCTCAGCTGACGACAGTTGTTGTTGATATACCTCGATGTGGACAGTTTCAGTTAGTCATCATTTATTCCAGGGAAAAACTGCACGGTCATCAACAGTATTCTGTTCTTTCGAGAACAGTTACTGTCTTCATATATATAGTTAAAGGCTACCCAGCCATTGACCTTCGTCTGTGCGAATGCGCACAGGTTGCCCAAACTCTTACGGGAATCGCCAAAACGTGCGCGAGTAATGAGTGGATGGGCAAATGTCTTACAAGGTACATTACATATGTAGAATTGTGGACAATTGGGAATTTGAGTCTCACGGGAAGCATGCAAGGGTTAAGTCCCTGCAGTCGCGCTATTCATCTATGTCCTCGGTGGCTCAGATGGATAGATCGTCTGCCATGTAAGCAGGAGATCCCGGGTTCGAGTCCCGGTCGGGGCACACATTTTCAGCTGTCCACATCGGGGTATATCAACAACACCTGTCGGCAGCTGAGGGTTTCAGTTAGTCATCATTTATTTCCGAAGGTGCTACTTTTGTAAATTTTTTCCAAGATTCCGTGGCTAAAGTGTACCGCGCATACTCCGCCACACACCGTTGGGTGGCTTGCGGAGTATCAATGTAGATGTAGATGTAGAAAATGGTGCTATCCAGAACCGGCGCCGAGGCACATTTGGTGCACCACGGGCCATGGATGGCTACGGCTGCCGGCGAATAGACGTGCGACTTTTGAGAAACTGACCGCCCAGATGAACCAATAGTGTCTCCTGAACGACCGTTCAGCAACCGCTGCTAAGCATGGACCTTTCCAGCAGGCACCTCGTTCGTGCACCCATGCTGACTGCTGTTCGTGGGCAACAAAGGCCGGCCGGAGTGGCCGTGCGGTTCTAGGCGCTACAGTCTGGAACCGAGCGACCGCTACAGCCGCAGGTTCGAATCCTGCCTCGGGCATGGACGTGTGTGATGTCCTTAGGTTAGTTAGGTTTAATTAGTTCTAAGTTCTAGGCGACTGATGACCTCAGAAGTTAAGTCGCATAGTGCTCAGAACCTTTTGAACCATTTGGCAACAAAGGTTGGACTTTACACGCTGCTACTGGACGTCCACTGACTGGCGATAGGTGGCCTTTTCAGATGAATCACGTTGTACGAGGGTCACTCCAAAAGAAATGCACACTATTTTTGTAAAAATACAGTCTTCATTCTGTATGTGTGAAAGTCTTACAGTGTGTAGATACATCCTTCCCGCTTGTTTTCAAACTTAGTTCAACCTGTTCCCGTGAGTGGCGCCGTGACAGCATGTCTTCAAGACGACTGCTACACTTGACCTTCGTCAGACGCAACGTGCTGTCATAGAATTCCTGTGCTGTGAAAACGAGACAGTGGGAAACATCCACAAGAGGTTGAAAAAGGTGTATGGAGATGCTGCTGTCGATCGCAGTACAGTTAGTCGGTGGGCAAGCAGGTTACGTGATGAAAGCGGGCACGGCAATATTGAGGATTGTCCTCGCAGCGGCAGGCCCCGTACTGCCCACGCTCCAGGCAACGTGCAGAGAGTTAACGAATTGGTGACTGCTGACAGACGCATCACAGTGAACGAACTGTCACGCTATGTTGGGATATGGGTTCAAATGGCTCTGAGCGCTATGGGACTTACCTTCTGAGGCCATCAGTCCCCTAGAACTTAAAACTACTTAAACCTAAGTAACCTAAGGACATCACACACATCCATGCCCGAGGCAGGATTCGAACCTGCGACCGTAGCGGTCGCGCGGTTCCAGTCTGTAGCGCCTAGAACCGCTCGGCCACACCGGCCGGCTTGGGATAGGGGAAGGAAGTGTTTGCAGAATACTGAAAGGGTTGGCGTTAAAAAAGGTTTGTGCCAGGTGGGTTCCCAGGATGTTGACAGTGGCCCACATAGAAAAAAAAAAAAAAAACACTGAAATATCCGCCATATAATCCTGACCTGACTCCATGTGACTATCATCTCTTTGGGAAACTGAAAGACTCTCTTCGTAGAACAAGGTTTGAAGATGATGACTACCTCGTGCACGCTGCCAATCAGTGACTCCAACAGGTTGGTCCAGAATTTTACCGTGCGGGTATATAGGCGCTGGTTCCAAGATGGCGTAAGGCAGTTGAGAGGGATGGACATTATGCGGAGAAATGAAAATGTTGTTCCTAAAGCATGTATCTGCACACTGTAAAACTTTCAGACATGTAGAATAAAAGTGTGCATTTCTTTTCGAGTGACCCTCGTATGCTCCATTAGACAGATAGCCGTTGGCGTGTACTGCGTGAAACGTCTGAAAGCAAACACCTTGCATAATCGTCGGAAGAGTCCAGGCCGGAAGAGGGAGCGTTATGGTCTGAGGAATGTTTTGTTGCCATTCCCTGGGTGACCACCTCATTTTTGTACGCACAATGGATCAATAGGTGTATGAACCTATCATTGGATTGCATGCCCGCCGCTGCATAAAGTTTGTTTATCGTCGGCAGGCGGTATCTACCAGCAGGACAACGTAACTTGTCACACAACCCGCAGTGTACGTCCGAAGGACACCAGGATGAGTTTACACTACTCCTCTGACCACCAAACTCCCCGGATTTAAACCCAGTCGAGAATCTGTGAGATCAACTTGATCGAGCTGTCTGGGCCATGAATCGTCAACCGAAAAATCTTAGCGCATCCAGTGGAGTCGGCATGGGTCCACACCTCTATCGGAACCTTCCACAACTTCATTGATTATCTTCCTGCATGTCTTGCAGCGGTCCGAGCTGCAAAAGATATTTTTCAGGCTATTTTCAGATGGCCACATTAATTTGACTGGGTAGTGTATCTTCCCTTGAAGAACTGAGAAACGTTCCGGTCCTCTTGCAATCGTAGAAAGACATTCTTTGTGGCCATACAATACCGTTCAGGAGACAAAAGTTTTGAGGTCGACTGGAGTTTCGGATTTTGTGGTACCTTTAGCATGAATACTGACTTGCTCTTTTACCTGAGTTGCGAATTCACTTACATTTGATACAGCAGGGCAGACGTCTCAGGTATATCGCTCCAGGAAGGTTGATGAAGTTGCACACACGCTATGTCATTGAAGTCCTCTTCGAAAGACTTGTTCCAATGCTACAGAAAAAACGTTTATACCTAGATTCAACCAAAAAATAAAGACGAAGTAAGTATCGTAATTACTTAGCTATAAATGTTGTAAATTTGTTGCGTACATCAGAAAATCCGCGAGAGTGTGCGGTATAATTTAACAAATAACTACACCTCAATGTATTCACCGCACATCCAAAATATTCCGAGACTGATTTCATTCCTGGCGTATAAGCGACGACAGCGCAGTTGAACTATCATATAGAAACGACAGATGTACATTAGACACTCAGTTGTGAGCAGGCAGTGTTGAGTAGTAGGCTTGAGGCCGCGATGTGTCAAATTGATCGTGTCACAAATCACAATGCGGCAACGAATTTAGCATCTCTAAATCAACTGTTCAAGACGCTCTCCAAAATGCTTTGACGACATGGAAAGTGTGTGTTTGTCCCGCGTACCTTGACTCCCGAACAAAAAAATCAACACGAAGAACGTCTTTGTCTACCGTTATGCATGTTACAGTTGTTTACGTTCTGTATTCTTTACATTGTTTCTACTTTACTAACAACTGCTTATACTGTTTTGTGGCAAATAAACGCAGCCTTGCAAAATTTCCATTTATTGCTTTACTTTTGGACACCAGCGTATTTCCTTTGTTGCGTTTACTAGGAACTCAGCGTCAGCCTGATATTTCGCATCCTCAAACTTTTTTTTACTATCCGCCGAGGAACCTCGCATTGCAGTGAACGCTTCGCCGCCCAGGTGACGGATCGGGGGCAGCGGGTTTTGAGCCGCACCTGGCGGAGCGCCGTGTCCGGCGCCGCCCCATTGTCCGACGCCGCCGCCGCCGCTCTAATGAGGCCCGGCCTCTCGCGCAATTAATTAAGTCGCCGCCATTGTGCCCGCCGCCCTCTGACGTCACACAGCGCCGGGCCCGGCGCGCCGCAGTCGCCGGCGTTTGTTTACGTTGCGTACGGTCCCTCCCCTCTCGCCCCTAGCGCACACCGACGCAGCACCGTAATCGCGCCTGATACGTCACGGAGCCGCACAGGCAGTGACGAGCGTGTGACGTCACCCGCATCAGGCAGTGAAAGCCAGATGCGCTCCAAGGTTCAATCGGTGGCTGCATCAGGGCCGCGCAACATATCTAGGCTGCAGTCTACGGGCGGGCTCCTCAAAATACACGCAGATTGTAAAAACGGATGTATGTACGTGTGTGTGTATGTATGTGTAAACGTGCAGTCCACATCTTCCCCTAAACCACTGGACCAATTTCAACCACACATGGTCCATATATCATTTACTGTCTGGAAAGAATCAATGGGCTTGAGGTGGAGGTGGAAAAGCAGTGTAGACCACGACGCAAAAGTACCCTTATTTTAGCCATCAAGTATTTAAGAATGAGAGCACCTAATGACTTGCAACAAACTTTACACATAATATCAAACCTGCACGATACTTTTTCTCGCTGACAGCCCCCATGAAATGCTGAAAGAAAAAAAGTTTATCGGTCACTATATTTTCGCTGGTCATGCATTAAAACTGCCGCATGAAGCATGACGTATTAATTTATTACTTCTTTACTACTAACAGTAATCGTGCCACATTTTGCAGACAGTATTCACATATGCCACTGCACATATCAAAAAGATTACACCATTCTATGAGACTTAGTTCAAAAGGTGTCATGTCAGAAACACTGAGATGCTTGAGAAACTGCCGCATCATGAATCGCGTTTTAATTTATTACTTCTTTACTACTAACTCCATTCGCAAAACATTCGCAAAACATTCGCAAACCGTGGCCACAAATACCACTGGATGTATCTGCAGAATTACATCACTTTATGGCACATAGTGCAGCAGATAAGACATAATAAACATTAAGATGAGTGAAAATGAAACTGCAGAGCGAAATTCGCTTCACATACATGTGAAATATATGTTATACATGTCTGAAACATATTGAAATGTGTGAAATATGTTTGACACGTACGAATGCGAGCAAATCCACAGGCAGAAAACTCATCCTGAATTCATGGAACGATTTCAGTTAGTAAGACCATTAGTTACAATATCGAACGAAATACTTCATGTCTGGAACCGCGCGGCCGCTACGGTCGCAGGTTCGAATCCTGCCTCAGGCATGGATGTGTGTGATGCCCTTAGGTTAGTTAGGTTTAAGTAGTTCTAAGTTCTAGGGGACTGATGACCTCAGAGGTTAAGTCCCATAGTGCTCAGAGCCATTTTTGAAATGCTTCATGGGTAAGAGCCACCAGATTCCATTGGGATGAGTGCGATACATCTACTACATCTACATCTATACTCCGCGAGCCACCTTACGGTGTGTGGCGGAGGGTACTTATTGTACCACTATCTGATCCCCCCTTCCCTGTTCCATTCACGAATTGTGCGTGGGAAGAACGACTGCTTGTAAGTCTCCGTATTTGCTCTAATTTCTCGGATCTTTTCGTTGTGATCATTACGCGAGATATATGTGGGCGGTAGTAATATGTTGCCCATCTCTTCCCGGAATGTGCTCTCTCGTAATTTCGATAATAAACCTCTCCGTATTGCGTAACGCCTTTCTTGAAGTGTCCGCCACTGGAGCTTGTTCAGCATCTCCGTAACGCTCTCGCGCTGACTAAATGTCCCCATGACGAATCGCGCTGCTTTTCGCTGGATCATGTCTATCTCTTCTATTAATCCAACCTGGTAAGGGTCCCATACTGATGAGCAATACTCAAGAATCGGACGAACAAGCGTTTTGTAAGCTACTTCTTTCGTCGATGAGTCACATTTTCTTAGAATTCTTCCTATGAATCTCAACCTGGCGCCTGCTTTTCCCACTATTTGTTTTATGTGATCATTCCACTTCAGATCGCTCCGGATAGTAACTCCTAAGTATTTTACGGTCGTTACCGCTTCCAATGATTTACCACCTATGGCATAATCGTACTGGAATGGATTTCTGCCCCTATGTATGCGCATTATATTACATTTATCTACGTTTAGGGAAAGCTGCCAGCTGTCGCACCATGCATTAATCCTCTGCAGGTCCTCCTGGAGTACGTACGAGTCTTCTGATGTTGCTACTTTCTTGTAGACAACCGTGTCATCTGCAAATAGCCTCACGGAGCTACCGATGTTGTCAACTAAGTCATTTATGTATATTGTAAACAATAAAGGTCCTATCACGCTTCCCTGCGGTACTCCCGAAGTTACCTCTACATCCGGAGGAAGGACGAGGAGATGGAAAGACAGAGATGGGAAAGGAGGAGATCGGCACGTATAGGAGGAAGAGGAGATGGACAGAAATAGGGGATGGGAAATAGGAGAGAGTGTCGGAGGAGATGGAGGAGGAGGAGGATATTGGTGTTTAACGTCCCGTCGACAACGAGGTCATTAGAGACGGAACACAAGCTCGGATTAGGGAAGGATGGGAAAGGAAGTCGGCCGTGCCCTTTCAAAGGAACCATCCCGGCATTTGCCTGGAGTGATCTAGGGAAATCACGGAAAACCTAAATCAGGATGGCCGGACGCGGGATTGAAGCGTCGTCCTCCCGAATGCGAGTCCAGTGTGATAACCACTGCGCCACCTCGCTCGGTCGGAGGAGATGCTTAGAGACAGAAAAGAGCAGGGTATGGACAGAGACAGGAAGAGAAAGACATACGTAGAGATATAGAGGTGGAGGAGATGAACAGACAGGGTGGAGGAGGAAATTGGTTGGAAAGGCAAGAGATGGAGATGGACAGAGAGAGGGGCAGCAGGAGATGAACAGACAGGGGTGAATGGAGGAGGTTGGTGGAGATGGACAGAGGGAGGGGGAAGGAGGACATAGACTAATAGAAGATTGGAATAACTACGTACCTGGGCAACACTGGGTATAAATTAATACACCAAAACACTATGACCACCTGCTTAATAGCTAGTTTGTCTGAAACCAAATACATCACTGATTCTGCGTATCAAGGATCCAACAGTTTGTTGGTAGGTCTGTGGAGACATATGGCATTAGATGTCTACGAACTGCCCACGTAATTCTCGTAAATAATGGGTCGCTGATTTACGTACACGATGAAGGCGTCCCATAGCTACGCAGATGGGTTCCATAGCATTTTCATCAGGCGAATCTGGTCGCCGAGACATTAACGTGAGTCCACTACAATGCTCCTCTAACCACTGTAGCACGGTTCTGGCTCCGGGACACGGACAGTTATACTGCTGAAGGACGATATCGCTGTCGGGGAAACATCTACATCTACATCCATACTCGGCAAGCCACCTGACGGTGTGTGGCGAAGGGTACCTTGAGTACCTCTACCGGTTCTTCCTTCTATTCCAGTCTCCTATTGCTCGTGGAAAGAAAGATTGTCGGTATGCCTCTGTGTGGGCTCTAATTTCTCTGATTTTACCCTCATGGTAGGAGGGAGCAATATACTGCTTGACTCTTCCGTGAAGGTATGTTATCGAAACTTCAACAAAATCCCGTACCGAGCTACTGAGCGTCTCTCTTGCATAGTCTTCCACTGGAGTTTATCTATCATCTCCGTAACGCTTTCGCGATTACTTAATGATCGTGTAATAAAGCGCGCTGCTCTCTGTTGGATCTTCTCTATCTCTTCTATCAACCCTATTTGGTACGGATCCCACACTGGTGAGCAGTATTCAAGCAGTGGGCAAACAAGTGTACTGTAACCTACTTCCTTGTTTTCGGATTACATTTCCTTAGGATTCTTCCAATGAATCTGTCTGGCATCTACCTTACCGACGATTAATTTTATATGGTCATTCCATTTTAAATCACTCCTAATGCCTACTCCCAGACAATTTATGGTATTAACTGTTTCCAGTTGCTGACCTGCTATATTGTAGCTAAATGATAAAGGATCTTTCTTTCTATGTATTCGCAGCACATTACACTTGTCTACATTGAGATTCAATTGCCATTCCTTGCACCATGCGTCATTTCGTTGCAGATCCTCCTGCATTTCAATACATTTTTTCATTGTTACAACCTCTCGATATACTACAGCATCATCCGCAAATAGCCTCACTGAACTTCCGATGTTGTCCACAAGGTCGTTTACATATATCGTGAATAGCAACGGTCCTACGACACTCCCCTGCGGCACACCTGAAATCACGCTTACTTCGGAAGACTTCTCTCCATTGAGAATGACATGCTACGTTCTGTTATCTAGGAATTCTTCAATCCAATCACACTATTGGTCTGATAGTCCATATGCTCTTACTTTGTTCATTAAACGACTGTGGGGAACTGTATCAAACGCCTTGTGGAAGTCAAGCAACACGGCATCTCCCTGGAAACCCGTGTCTATGACCCTCTGAGTTTCGAGGACGAATAGCGCGAGCTGGGTTTCACACAATCGTCTTTTTCGAAACCCATGCTGATTCCTACAGAGTAGATTTCTAGTCTTCAGAAAAGTCATTATACTCGAACATAATACGTGTTCGAAAATTCTACAACTGATCGACGTTAGAGATATAGGTCTATAGTTCTGCACATCTGTTCGACGTCCCTTCTTGAAAACGGGGATGACCTCTGTCCTTTTCCAATCTTTTGGAGCGCTACGCTCTTCTAGACACCTACGGTACACCGCTGCAAGAAGGGGGGCAAGTTCCTTCGCGTACTCTATGTAAAATCGGACTGGTATCCCATCAGGTCCAGCGGCCTTTCCTCTTTTGAGCGATTTTATTTGTTTTTCTATCCCTCTGTCACCTATTTCGATATCTACCATTCTGTCATCTGTGCGACAATCTAGAGAAGGAACTACAGTGCAGTGCTGTGAAACAGCTTTGGAAAAAGACATTTAGTATTTCGGCCTTTAGTCTGTCGTCCTCTGTTTCAGTACCATTTTGGGCACACAGTGTCTGGACATTTTGTTTTGATCCACCTACCGCTTTGACATAAGACCAAAATTTCTTAGGATTTTCTGCCAAGTCAGTACATAGAACTTTACTTTCGAATTCGTTGAACGCCTCTCACATAGCCCTCCTCACACTACACTTCGCTTCGTGTAATTTTTGTTTGTCTGCAAGGCTTTGGGTATGTTTATGTTTGCTGTCAAGTTCCCTTTGCTTCCGTAACAGTTTTCTAACTCGGTTGTTGTACCACGGTGCCTCTTTTCTATCTCTTACGATCTTCCTTGGCACATACTGATCTAATGCATAGTGTGCACTGATCCACAACACAATCTGTACTTGAGATAAAACTTTTGTGTTGAGCCGTCAAGTACTCTGAAATCTGCTTTTTGTCACTTTTGCTAATCAGAAAAGTCTTCCTACCTTTTTCAATATTTCTATTTACGGCTGAAATCACCGATCCTGTAACCGCTTCATGATCGTTGATTTCCTGTTCTGCGTTAACTGTTTCAAATAGTTCGGGTCTGTTTGTCACCAGAAGATCTAATATGTTATCGCCACGAGTCGGTTCTCTGTTTTCAGATAATGCATTTAAAAAATTGCACTGGATTCTTTGTCCCTGCCACCCGTTATAAACGTTTGAGTCCCCCGGTCTGTATCCGGTAAATTAAAATCTCCACCCGAAACATCAAGCAAGTAGGGATGCAGGTAGTTCGCAGCTGTCAGCTAGTCTTCGTTTACTATCACAGGTCCCATGCAATAGCAGGAGAACGTCTCCCGTAGCATAATACTGCACCCACCAGCCTGCGTCCGTGGCCCGCTGCACTTTTCGAGCAGCCGTTCTTCTCGATGTTGGCGTTTGTTGAGACGACCATCGACCTAGTGTAACAAAAACGCGATTCACCCGAAGAGCCGACACGTTTCCATTAATCGACGGTCGAATCCCTCCCACTGCAATCACAGCTGGCGATGTCGTTTGGTCAACATGTGAACACGTAGGGGGGTCTGCTGCAGAGCTCCATGTTCAACAATCTACTATGAATGGTGTTCTCCGAAACACTTGTGCACGCAGCAGCAATGTGCTCTTTCAACACAGATGCCACAGATCACCATCTATCCTACTTTACAGGCCAGACAAGGCCCAAACCACACGTTTGTGAAGAGTCGTGGACGTCCAACCATTTAGCGCCAGAGATAGTTTCACAGTCCTTCTACCTGTTTCCGTAGATGCTCACATCAGTAGCACGTAAACCGGCTTTGGGTAATAATAATCTGTCCGTTGACAAGGTCGCTTCTCTCGGTGGATTACCCCATTTGTAGCCCATATCTTCTCTAGGGTGATCTCCGTCCGCCTCTGCTGCACTCACATACTTTCCATAGCGCGTCACGTGGCCGCAACTTCGCCATGCGCCATTCAACCTTGCGGTGGGCAATGGCCATGATGTTTAGCTTATCAGTGTACAAGTTAGTTTTAAGTAAAAATATGTCTTTGATTTAATAATGTGGCGCTGGCACCCTTATAATCGTCAAAGTCGTCGACGTAAGTATCTTGTAAGGGATTATTCGGTTCAATTTTTCAATGACTAGCTGATATGAAGTGAAGTGTTTATGTCCCGAACCGCACGTTCTCGCGTCAAATTCCCAGTGGCACCCCGTAAAAAGCGTGGCACTTCTCTTAGCGAAATCGCTAAGACTTTTTAAATAATGCCTCACGGAATTTTTTCAGTCTGAAGTGAGTTAGATTTCCCAGAAAGCGACTGTGTTGCATAACTCAATTCATGCAAACAAGGACCCATAAATATTTTTACCTCTTGCCACCTGAAGCGGATTCTTCACCTTCTGAAACTGCGGAAAACTTTTTTCAGGTACCGTTATCCCGAGAACTAGCTAGAACCGTGCCAGATATCATAAGATCAACAGCCTGACACCTTATATAACCGTGAAGTCATAGCGAGATCAAGCGACCACTGTGTTTTAGTGGGGTATTCCAAAGTCAAACAAATGCGCTTTTTTATACGGGTCTACTTGTATATAAAAATGTTATCATAATTATACTACTACCAACAAGGAACGACTCCAGAAATTTGACAACATCCCTTTTACAAAAATGGTTCAAATGGTTCTGAGCACTATGGCACTTAACATCCGAGGTCATCAGTCCCCTAGACTTAGAATTTCTTAAACCTAACCAACCTAAGGACAGCACACACACCCATGCCCGAGGCAGCATTCGAACCTGCGACCGTAACAGCACCGTTTCCACACTGAAGCGCCTCGAACCGCTCGACCACAACGACCGGTATCCCTTTTACAGCATTAGGTAAATAACAACAACTCAACGGCAAAGTAAAGCTAGCACTTTAATGAGACATATTTTATATTTTTCGTACAATTCAACAATGTGGACTGCCAGAAAATCTTGAAACGTCCCCTTTGAACAATTTATACAAGACTGTGCTTAACCTGACACACAATATTTTGTTAGCGCAACGCAATCTGACTTTCAAAATTCCCTACAAAAGAATGGCCCTGACTAACATTAAACTATACCTTTCACAAATCACTTACCTCACAAAAATCTTCGCTGCTCAAGCTACTGCAATACAGCGAGCGCCACTACTGCCAGCTAAATAAAAGATTCAAACTATGGAAGGCACTAACTACTGATAGGGATAGTTAGCAAATGAAAGATATTAATAGAGAACAAACAATGTATTTACCTTGATATCATTATATATAAATATAGCAGTTCATGACAAATTTCAAAACTCCGCCATCTCTCTCCCCACATCCACCACTGCTGGCGGCTCACCTCCAACTGCGCAACGCTACGCGCTGTTCACAGCCAGCTGCCGCTGCCCAACACTACAATGGCGAGTATTACAACAATGCAAAGCAGCCACAGACTGCACACAGCACAGCCAGTGATTTTCATACAGAGGTGGCGTTACCAATAAAAAAACCTAAACAGCCTACTTACATATATATGAAGTGTTGGGCAGCCCATGCAAGACTGCATGAAAATGCACACAGACGTAGTGGATTTCCATGTAGTCTTGAAGAAGTAGTGTTGTCCTTCCAACGGAAAGACAGTGCTGACTCTTGACATGCATACAGGTAATGGGCCATAACAGAGCAAACCCACAGCAGAGTCAGTCGAAATTTTGAAGAGTATTGGTAGGTAGGTCATCACAGAGTAGACCCACTGTAGTCCTGGTAGAGATTACGGTATTGGTGGGCCACCAGAGGTGCAGACCCACTGCAGTCCTTGTAGAAATAATTGTACTGGTAAGTCAGCAAAGGTGTAGACCCACTGTAGTCCTGGTAGAGATTACGGTATTGGTGGGCCACCAGAGGTGCAGACCCACTGCAGTCCTTGTAGAAATAATGGTACTGGTGAGTCAGCAAAGGTGTAGACCCACTGTAGTCCTCGTAGAGACGGCCAGCAGCCATCTGTTGTAACTGTGCAGGTGCACAATCACCATCGAAGAGTCTTGCGGAGAATATAGCAAATCCATAAACCACCACTTGTGCACTCACAAAGTTTCTGGAATTGTCCTTAGAACCAGCAATGCTGTTATCCAGTCCCTTGCTGAATTATTAACATGCGTGCAAACACTATCAGTCCCTACTTCTCACATATTGTCCATGTACTATGACCAACAGAAACGTGTGCAGTGAAATGTTACTTAATTTGAAGAACTGGTAACAATTACAATTTGGTAACATAAAAATACAATAACAAAGGTACAAAATACATCATTAAAAACATAATAATACAGATAACATTTGTAGTAATATGGGCTTTACAAAAGAATCGAAATAACATATACATCAGTGTTACAGGAATTATGACATAAGTACATACATAAAAGATCAGAGTAACTTTCGAAACATCAACTTCACACATGAGCATTAACACAAAACAGAATAAATGATGTCTAAACATCTTTACAAAGTAAATAACACATTATTAATGCCAATTGTATTTGAGGATAACAGTATTCCTCATCATAGTGAATGTAGCTTAATATTAAAAGAAGAAAAAATTCTATGAAACTACACAGAGACAGGAAGAAAACAAATACACAAGGGTACACAAACATATAGTGGGATAACACAAAAGGGAAAGGACAGGGTTTGTTTTACTGCAGTATTTTGCATGGAGATCTCCCTTTGTTCATCATTATTCCCAAAAAGTCCTATCTAAGCCTGCTTTCTGTATTCTGTTCATATTTCTTTCAAAATAATTATTTCTGTTTGTACAATACTCATTTGGGCCCAAATCCTTTTCATATAACTTCGCAATGCATTCTTTACCTATTCTCCATAGTCAGTTTCGTATATAGTCTACCCCCTCTTAAGCTAACTTAAATCTACTGAGCTCAGATGCTAAACTAAGGGACAAGGCAATGCAGCAGCACATAAAACAATTAATATAAACAGCAATAAAAAAATGGAAAATCGCAAAGCAAGCTACAGTAAATCTAAATTACCAAGCAATTCAACATTACAACTAATATGAGGCAATGCGCAGCAAACAAAAAAATAAATCTGGCTTAGCAGAGTAACACAAATTAAAGTTCAGTAGCACTATGCCTGGCAAACAGCAGCTTATATCTAAACATGACATAGCTCAAGCAGAAAAAATAGTACACTAAAGATAACAATGCAGATAAGGGAAATGTATAATCACATCTTAATGTCTAAGTAATTAAAGTGGTGCACCACAACAACTGATTGTAAAAAGAAATATTACCATGTACTTGAAAAGAAAATTATGTGTTACTGTTACTAGTTCCTTCTTAGTGTTCTTTCCTTTCCAAGTGCTCCTTTTTTAAAGAATGCGGATCATAAAATAATTATTTAATAGATCTGTTGACAGAAAGTGTTCACATTAGCAAATGCATTTAATTTTATTTTATAAAACTAATGCTGTAACACAGCTGGAAAACAGGTATCAAATGAAATAAGCAATTACGCAAACCAAAGCATAAAAATATCATTCAATAGTCATGTGACATTTCATAAGTTAGTAGAAATTCTCTCAACTCTCGTAGAAAGACGCTTGTCGTAATCAGGTGTGCAGATGTAAAAATATTTCTCGTCATTTCATAAGCATTGCAGTAATTAGCACAAAGTACGAGTAATCATATGTTTTCAGGTAATGAGCGTGTAATATTTGCGATGCTTTCTACAAAGGAATGTCAATAGCAAGGTTAATGGAAGTAATGAGGGTGTCGCATTTGCAATATTTTCTCTAAAGGAATGTCAATGGCGAGGATAAAAGGCCTGCCATTTCTCCTTTTTTTTTTTCTACCTGTGCTTCCGGAAAGGCACACCCTAATGGCTTGTTCTCCAGGTGTTTGACACAGCTGCGTGCCCACAACGCATTACGTGCAGGTGGTCACTTAACTTTCTTACGGAAATATTTACGACACCAGTTTCCGCTACAGTGACAGTCTCACATAAAAATATTTCACAGGTCAAGAATTAGCGTTGCAAATCTGTAGAAACAAAATCCTATAAACATAAGTGTCCAAAAAAAAATTTTCGCCGGCATTGTGATACAGTCACGCATTTACGCACATTTCATAACTCTTAAAGTACGATTCTTGGTTTCCAACATCCTGTTTCACAAGTCAGGAGTCCCTACCCACTATTCATTACTCCTTAGCTTATTACACATATACGTATCCATCGACACTCGTCAATATTTCGTCATTATAAATATAAAGCATAATCAAATAACTCATATAGCCTCAGCCTATTAATCATAAACATACCTCAGCAGCATAATACACATCGTCATCGTAAAAATAACATCATAACACCTCAGTCAAATCTCAAAATCGTCGTAGCTTCCTCCAATAATTAAAAAAATTCTCTGCTCATGTCAAAAGTGTCATCTGCCTCAAACGTACTTTAAAAATCATGAATCCATACCAAATACATCATTCAAAGCTCTCATAGTATCACAATGAATCCGAAAAAATGTGAGCATTTCTCAAAGTACAGACAAAATACAATTTCGTAAGTGTGAAGTTACCCAACTGTGAAATTGCGTAAACATGTGTCACTGATGTAGTAAAAAAGTTTATCTCTCAGTTAAATGATCAGATAGCTGTGTAATTTGTGTGTTAGAGAAATATGGTACCGATGTGTAAAGTTGTATAAGCAAAATACCGTATTAGCTAGGGTTCCTTGTGGTTGCCACACACATGGTACACAAAGTAAGCGTGTACCCCCCTGAGGACAATGTAATTATACCCTCAGGTGTTACAGATTATAGCAATGAAATGAAATGTATCACTGAAAACCTTTGTATCATTGTACTTCAAATATCTTTAAAAATAAATGTTTTAAGTACAAAATTAATCACTCAAATACGTGTCCTGTAGCGCTAAATGTGCGTCTTGTTGCAACATAATCTCTGTGGAAGTGTCGTAGTAATCGTCCTCCGAAAGCTAAGTTCTGCATAAGTCAATGTACTTACCTCATAATACACAAAAGTGAAATGCTTTGCGTATAAATGTCTTAGTTATTACGCTTATTGCCGTGATGAGGAAAGTACTGTGCTGTAACGTATTGTTGTGCTACGGAAAAGGCAGTCTCATTGTAGCTATACCACAAAAGTTACTACTAAAACCTGTTTTACTTTCCAGAATAATTCAGAAAAACTGTGCAGATATAAAACAGATATAGCGCAAAAGCAACATTGTAAATTGTCACTCATTAGTAGCGTCGTGATAAAATCGTGTATCTGTCACATAAACTAATCACTCTGTCGTCTGGTATCTCACAGAAAGTACTTTAAACCCAGAATGTATTTTCAAGTAAACCAAAATGTTGCATTAAAATCTCATTAGCAGTACCAGTATGTGTCCTAAGTATGTAAGCCTGATAGTCGTTACGTAATCGTGCAACTAACAAGCAAGAATGTACAAATACAACACTGTGTCGTCTGTTCACTATAACAATGCATTCGTAATTTCTGTTTAAAAATGTTCCCTAGGTTCTAGACTGGATATTTAACTTCAAACATTGTTGCATGTTAACAGTTTCTTACGTCTGACAAAGCATACTAGAAATGTGAAGAGAAAAGTTTTATGGCAAAGACAAAGTTAAAAAGCAGATTATCTTTCAATAAATGGTTTTACATGTGAAATGTGGTGTAAACCTTTACTCTTCCTAGTACGCAGAGTTTCAACTTCAACGCAATTATCATGTGGTATACGTCGGATTCTGTATGGTCCATTGTAAACTAGAAAGAATTTGTAACTCAAGTGTTTCTTCTTATGTGACAATGAATGAGCTTTAATGAGAAGTTTCTGACCAATATACAATTTCTTTGCATTTGCTTTACCGTGTAGTTTTCTCCTTTTGTCTGCTGCAGATTTTATATTTTTAAGAGCCAAATCAATTATGTCTTTGTGTCGAAGTTTACGTGTATTCGGGAAAGATACAAGCTCTCTGATTCTGTTCGGTGGTTCTTCATTCTTCAGTACAAGAGTAGGTGGTAAAGCAGTGGAATCATGAGGCATTTCATTCAGCACATTTTGAAATAAGTGTAAATATCTGTCCCAATGCTGATACTTTCTGTGACAATAAAGCCTGCAGAGCTTATTGATTTCTTTCATAATCCGTTCGGAGGGGTTACAATGTGGTGAGTACAATGAAATAAAAACAGGTTTGATTTTATGGTTGCGAAGCATGCGTGACCAAACAGCAGATCTAAATTGCGGTCCGTTATCTGAAATGACTTTAGCAACGTGGCCAACTTCACGTAAGAAATTTTTAACAAAGGCGTTGGATACAGACCGTCCAGTGGCTTTACGTAACGGTGTGAAAGAAACAAATTTTGAAGTAAGTTCAACAGTGACTAGAACGTACGAAAATCCATTAGATGTTCTGACAAGCGGTCCCAAGAGATCAACAGCAGCAAATTCTTTTAATTTAGAAGGAATGATAGGAAACAACGGAGCACGATGTGAGACAGTAGATGGTTTCGCCTTTTGACAAAGTTTACAAATAGACAAGACTCTTCGAATTCTCTTTTCCATATTGTTAAAATAACAAGTCGTTCGAAGAATATGATAACATTTTCGTGGACCAAAATGTGCGTAGCTGAAATGAATGTACCAAATGAGCTTATTAACAAAATCGTCAGGAATGCAAAGTACCCATAGCTTGTCATCAACAGTGCAGCGTTTGAACAGTATGTTGTTTCTAACCAGATAATAATGCCGAATCTGTGTGTGTGTCTTTTCATGCCATTTGCTCTTGATGTCTTTCCAAATCGGATCTTTATCTTGTTCATGAGCAATGTCCTTTAAAGATGTGGTGATGAAGTTTTCAAAGGCGACTTTCTGAATGTAAAGAATACTGAAATTTTTCTCGAGGTTGCCTTCTGTGGTACTTTTCTCAAGCCCAGCCGGTGCGCGTGACAGTGCGTCCGCAACAATGTTCTCCTTGCCGGGAATGTAGACTATTGTGAAGCGGAATTCTTGCAGAAACAATGCCCAACGTTTTAACCTGTCATGATTTAATTTTGAAGACATAAGAAATTGTAATGCACGATGATCACTGTATACTTTTACGTGCTTACCAGAAAGAAAGAAACGGAATTTGTTAAATGCCAAAACGATAGCTAAAGCTTCTAATTCAGTAACGGAATAATTTTTTTCCGATTTTGTTAGCACACGGCTAGCAAAAGCAATGGTTTTCTGAATGGTAGTGCCATTTTCTATGGCTTCTTGAAATAAATGGGCACCAAGACCGACTTTAGAAGAATCCGTGCTAAGGCAGAAATCTTGTGACAGATCTGGATGAGCTAAGATTGGCGCGTGAAGTAACGCTTCTTTCAAAGAATTGAATTCCAACTGTGCTTGTTCGTCCCAGTTCCAAATAGTATTTTTTCCAGTGAGAGAACAAAGTTTTGGTGTAACAAGAATTTGCATATTCAGAAAACGACGGTAAAAATTTACGAGACCTAGAAAACTGCGGACTTGTCTTTTTGTAGATGGAACTGGAATGGCTCTGATTGCTTCTAACTTTTCAGGATCCGGTTGAATCCCTTCAGAAGAAATAATATGTCCCAAAAACTTCACCTTTGTCCTACCGAATTCAGACTTTTCCAAGTTAACTGTAATTCCAGATTCTGCAAAAATACGTAACAAACTGTTGAGGATGCGATTATGTTGTTCCCATGAAGCTTCTGCTATCAGAATATCGTCCACATATAAGGTGATGTGACGTTTTAAGAACTCAGGTAATATGGAATTTAACCCACGAATGAATGCTGCCGAAGAAATGTTCAAACCAAAAGGAAGTTTCCGAAACTGATAACAAACGCTGAAACAAAGGAAAGCTGTGTATTTTCTACATTCTGGATGAAGTTCGATCTGATAAAAGCTGGATCTGAGATCAATGGAAGACAACACTTTTACACCATTAAAATTTTGAAGAAGTTCTTCTAACGTTTGCGGCCTGTCTGTTTCAGGAATAATGATCGTATTGATTTGTCTCGAATCTAAGACAAGCCTGATCGATCCATTTTTCTTCTTAACAACATGTAATGGATTGTTGTATGAGCTTACTGCAGGCTCAATAATGCCCTCATTAAGCATAGATTGTATTTCTGTTCTAACACGGTCCCTATAATGCGCCGGAATTACGTATGGTCTAACACAAAATTTAGTATGCTCACGAACACGAAATTGGTATTGAAATCCCTTGATTGTTCCTGTTTTGTGAGTAAAAACTGTGGAATGTGCTTGTAAAATCTCAAAAAGGTCCTGCCTATCAGTGTCATTACAATTCTCAATTGTTTGAATTTTATTCTGAATTAACTTATTAGTGTCAAGTGCGCCGTCGATATCATCCCTGTCAGTACTTGCAGAGTGATTGATAGTGTCTAGTTCCGTAGAAAAGTCCGAACTGTTGTCTAACAGAAGGTAAAGCCGATTAATTTCCTCGTCATGGTTTGAGAGCCAATCTTCAAATTTCAAAGCTATTGACTTACCTTCTTTCTCTAAACTTATTTCAGCATCGTGAAAGTTTAAGATTGCTTTGTATTCATTCAAAAAGTCTACTCCCAATATAATTTCCGTCGACAATAATGGAACAATGAGAAAGTTCATAGAGAAGCTGTGGCTTTGACAAAAGCATTCTAAATTGGTTTGTTGGCGTACATCTACACTTTTTCCAAAGATTGCACCTTGTAATTTAATCTTACGTAACGGAAGTGTGGGGCAATCGTTCGATTTGTTGCATTCGCTAAAGGCTGTTTCACTGATTACTGAAATGGGACTGCCAGAGTCAAGTACTGCGTAAATTTTACGTCATTTACTGTAATGTGAATCACAGGATATGCAATGTTGTTATGTTTTACGTCGTGATCTTGGAGTAAGATGTCCCTAATGTCTTCCATTTTTACGTAATTACTAGCTACGACAGCTGCGTCGTTAGTTTCATACGTGCGTTTTGTGGCTGCCTGCGGTATGAGTCATTGCCTATTGTCTCTTTGTTGGCGCGCGTCGTTATTGGGATTTGGAGACCTAACTTCTACAAATTCACCGTGACGAGAGGGCCCTGCCCTGTTTAAATCCCGCCAGTTCTGATGCAATTCAGGTCTGTCGTTACGATCACATAGTCTGTCGTCATGTCGGTAGTTCCTGTAGTTTCTTTCTTGTCGGTTAAGTGGTGGAGAATTTCTCCCTGAATCGTAACTGCGCGCTGAACTGTTGCGTCTGAAGTTATTCTGTCTCCCTTGATAATAATTATTTTGGTTCCCATATTGTCTGTTTCTCTGATTGTCTCTGTGATAGTCACTACCGCGGAGAGGTGATCTTTCCCTGTAATTATTACTACTCTGCCAACGGTTGTCGTACGGGTGGTGTGTATTTTGGTCACGATTTGCGTTGTAAGAATAGACCAGTCGTGTCCGGTTATTGTTTCTGTCGTCACGGAATTGTGACGGATGTGACCTGTAATTGTTGTGTCCTTGTTTTCGCGTTCCGCGATTATCAGTGTCAATTTCTAGTTCTTGTAACAGTCCCTGAAAAGCTTCAATGTCGTCTTTGCAACGTCCTGCTAAAATGATATGCCGTAAATGTTCAGGTAATTTGATTAAGCAAATGCGGATGAGTTCTGAGGGGCTGTATGGGTTTGACAGGTACTGATTCTTGTGCAACATGTCTTCAAAATATTTCACAAGACTGGAGAATTCAGATTGTTCGAAATGTTTCATCATTATGATACCATGTTTTACTCGGTCTTGTGTGGCTTGAGATCAATATGCTGAGAGGAAGGCATGGTAAAATTCTCCTTCACTGTGGCAATCGTGAATGACCGATCGCATTCTTACAGCTGGTTCATTCTCTAAGTAGCCACACATAAATTCTAATCTGTGTTCTAACGACCAGTTGGGAGGAAAACAATGAGATAATTGATGGAGCCATGCTTGTGGATGAATGTCGTTGCCAGAATTCCTAAATGTTTTGAATTTACGTGTAGTAATGAACAGCTTATAGTCAAAATCATCATGTCGGCGAGTCGCATATCGGTCATTGTTAGGTCGTGTCGGCCGTTCCATCTCAAAATTCGGTGCACATTGCCAATTTCTTTCATAACTTCCGAAATGCCCTGTGTTATTATTTTGCGGCTTTTCCGTGTTTCTCAGTCCCTCTTCCCGTGTTGGAGCGCGAGTGTCCTCTGAAATACGTAATTCTTGTATTACCTGTGTCAGCTGATCTTGTACTTCCCGGATTTCTCTTTGGTGTTGTGTATTAATTTGATTCTGATTTTGTTTGAATTTTCTTATTTGTTCATACTCTTCTGTGTCAGTGAAGGCTACGGGTCTTGTGTCATTCAGATCATCATCTACCTTTGTAGATAAGTTAGTGACCTGATCCGAAAGTTCGGCTACTTTCTCCGATAGTGAACACATTTCCTCAGTGTGTTTTTCTGAACCAAGTTTCAGAGTGTCCATTTGTGTTGAAATCGAATCTACTGTGTCCTTTAAGTTTTCCTGAGTTTTTGCAAGTTGCGTAACCGAATCGGTAGATGCAACTGAGTCAATTTTAGCTTGCAAGGTGTTGTGATTTTCATGAACAATAGTTTGCAGTTCTTTTATGGCTGCTTCATGATTCTGTAATGCATTTTCATGACGCGAAAAAATAGGTTGGAAATGCTCACAAATTTGTGTTTTTACGTCATTACAGACTTTTTGACATTTCGATTCGATGTTATGTAACTCAGTAGTTAAATCTTCACGTGTTTGTTCAAGCGTGGTGTGAAGATTTTGTTCCATTGCGTCTAACTGTTTCTGTGTTTGTCTCTGATGTTGTTCCATTGTGTCTTAACTTTTCAAGCTTTTGTCCCATTTGTTGCATTAATTGTAATAACAATGCACTGGTGTCTGAAACATGTTCCTCAGTGCTTTTCGGCAGTGAATTTGCACCGGAAACATTCACATTTTGACAAGCAGAAAATGTGTCTTGACTTATTTGAGAAAACGGTGAGGATCCAAAACCTGAATCTACAGTATTTGCGAGATCGTGTCGTGTCATTTCGGCTTCCTGAGGCGAGCTATTGCCGCCGATCGATCGATAATGCTTCCATCTTCACTAATTGTTTCACTGTCCACGCCATTGTTTGACGCCCGCTCCATTTCCCTGTGCACAGTTACCAAATTACTACTTTGAACATTAGTAAATTCATTACTCGGCGGCGCTGATAAGCTACGCTCGTCGTCACTATTATTTCTCAGCGGGCAGCGGCAGCTGGCTGTGAACAGCGCGCAGCTGGCTGTGAACAGCGCGTAGCGTTGCGCAGTTGGAGGTGAGCCGCCAGCAGTGGTGGATGTGGGGAGAGAGATGGCGGAGTTTTGAAATTTGTCATGAACTGCTATATTTATATATGATGATATCAAGGTAAATACATTGTTTGTTCTCTATTAATATCTTTCATTTGCTAACTATCCCTATCAGTAGTTAGTGCCTTCCATAGTTTGAATCTTTTATTTAGCTGGCAGTAGTGGCGCTCGCTGTATTGCAGTAGCTTGAGCAGCGAAGATTTTTGTGAGGTAAGTGATTTGTGAAAGGTATAGTTTAATGTTAGTCAGGGCCATTCTTTTGTAGGGAATTTTGAAAGTCAGATTGCTTTGCGCTAACAAAATATTGTGTGTCAGGTTAAGCACAGTCTTGTATAAATTGTTCAAAGGGGACGTTTCAATCTCTATTACTAAATGACTAAAACCTTCAACCGGACATATTTGTAGGTTGCCTATCTAAGGGCTTCCAGCGGAACAAAAGTTTCATTTTCTGTATTTCATATAATTATTGACCGAATTTAAAAATTTAAAATGCTGTCATGATCTGCTCATTAAGAGCAATAATTTTATGTTAAAGGTTCAACAGAATAAGGGAAGCGTTATTAAAGATGGAGACTGTGTATTACGTCTTGACCTAGTGTAACTCACGACGCGCATATTACCCAGACAAAATTCATCCAGTATTTGAGAATGAGAACAGTTAGCGACTTCCAACAAACATTACAGATAATTTTAAACATTTAAGGAACTTTTTCTCACTGACATGCAGCGCAAAATAATGAAAATAGAAAAGCTTGTCTCTCTCTACATTTCCGGGGTCCATGCAGTAAAGTTTCAGGATTAGGCAAGACGTTTTAATTTATTTTTTCTTTAGTTATTACTCTGTTCCCTATCCATTTTGCAGGCAAGATCGACACATACCACTGAATATACTAAGTTATATCCTTGTACAGCACAAAGTTTAGGAGAAAAACTAGCTATTCAGAAGAACGTAAATAGTTCTCAATGTAGGATGCATAATTTTTTCTAGAATTTTTAAAGAAATTGTTTTGGAAGTTAGTTCTCATATGACTACCACATATGGCCTACAATTACCTCATTAAAAAACATGAGTGTAATTATGGATGGCGCGGTAATTCGTACAGAAACATGAGAGACTACTGATGCGCGTAGGAAGAGATTATATAACTTAATGCTTGAAGAAATTGTTGTTAGTATTTCTGAATAATTTAGTGTCCACGGTATTTTTAAAGGAGATTTCGTTACAATTTTCGATTACTTCATCTTCCTGAATATCGATAGTGAGTAATCGTAATATCTGCATCTCCAACCATAAAGGTTTTAAATGCTTAACTTTAAACATTTAACACATTGACATATTTGTAAAGTAATGAGAGGTCTGAAGCTGTAGAACATACACCATGTGGCCATCCAATGTGACACGGGGGTTCAATTCCTTAAAGGATAGGCGCGAGAATTACTAGTGCAAACTAATCGCCTTAAAAAGGAAAAGACATTTTAGAATGGAGATTACAAAACAAATTTTACTCATTTTTTTTAATTTTGTGTAATTATTAAAACATAACTTGCATAGTTAAAATGTGTGCAGTTAAATAAAACGTTGATTGATTCATTATAGGGTTTCTCCTGATAGGGTCAAGACCACGATTTCAGCCTAGGTGTCTATGGCTCCTAGATAAGTGCCTGGCCTGCATCGTTATAGTTTGGTTCACATTAGACCATTAATTAGTCAAGTGGCGATCTAGTTATTGCGCCTTCTAAACGAGAGATGGGAGAATAGGTGTTCACACAACGTTTCCGTGATGGTCGAGTGTCGATTGCTGCTGGGTGTGGAGTGTGCAAAATGATTTGAAGAGCGAGGGTGAATACATTCTCCGATAAAACTTACCCTAGAAGAGGTGGGAGGAGAGATTAAAAATATAAGAAATGGAAAACTGGTATGGAAAACGAATGGTTGAAGGGATATGCGTAGAACGTACACCATGTGACCATCCAATGTGACTCTCAGAGGACGTAGATGAAGCTCCGAAAGAACACTCTTACAGACTGACAATGGCGGAAAGTTGTTTCATTTAACAGTAACCACTTCTACGACAGCAAAACTACTGGTAGTGTGACCTTTCAAGGTACTAGGTGCAGTTAAAGGTTCCTGATACACCCTTTCGGGCTACAGAATTCACCTGTTTCTGTATTGCTCTTAACTTTATGTTCAATTTCATACTAACAAAAACCCAGTCTTTTCAAACACCATGATTGAAGCTGACTTAACTGTTTTATTTTTATGCATTGGACCTTTCGTATTTCATAATCACTCGTGTTCTATGTAAGCAGTATTACCACTCGGACGAACTTTATTGCCAATACATTAGGAATGGATGATCGTAAAGAGAGACGGCCTACTAAGACACTCTTGTACGTTCACACCAGCCCAGACAATTGCTTGTAGTGATCAGGGTTGGGAGAAGATACTTGACTTCCAATTATCCAACTTGCTGGATCTGATCCACTAAACTATTTTACGAAAATACCTGAATATAAAATATTTTACTCACATATTTCATTATTTAATCATTCCCCTCTTTACAGAATCAGGAGGGGACTTCAAAAACTAAGTTACAAAGGCCAAATAACTTTTATTGAATGCTGAGCTATACTTTCTAAGCGACGTAGATGAGACACTATTTTACGACAGTCACCAAGTGTCTGTAAGCAATGGTAGGAACGCTCTACCAGTCGTTCAGTTCCTCGACGATAGACCATTCCTTGGTAACGGAGTCATCAGAGAACCGCCGTGTGAACGACTTCATTGTTCGAAAACTCTTTCCCTATATTGCTTTCAGCTTCCAGAAAAGATGGAAACCGCGTGATGCAAGATCTGGACTTAACGACGAGCATCGGCCCCTTCTGTGCGGCTCTGGTGAAAGTGTTAGCACTGCTTCACTCCGACTGGAAGCAACGCTGCATTTCGTCCATATAGCATTTTTATGATGAATCTATCAGTAATTTAGACGCTTTTCCCACAGGAATCCTGCTGTCACGCGGACTTGAGATATGCAGTGTTTACAGTTGCCGCTCCACTAAAGTCCGCAGACTATGGCTCAAACGGCTCTGAGGACTATGGGACTTAACTTCTGAGGTCATCAGTCCCCTAGAACTTAGAACTAATTAAACCTAACTAACCTAAGGACATCACACACATCCATGCCCGAGGCAGGATTCGAACCTGCGACCTTAGCGATCGCTCAGTTCCAGACTGTAGGGCCTGAAACCGCTCGGCCACCCCGGCCGGCTCCGCAGACTATGCTGCACTTCTTACCCACACCGCTGCCGGGTTCCCGGGTTCGATTCCCGGCGGGGTCAGGGATTTTCTCTGCCTCGTGATGGCTGGGTGTTGTGTGCTGTCCTTAGGTTAGTTAGGTTTAAGTAGTTCTAAGTTCTAGGGGACTGATGACCATAGATGTTAAGTCCCATAGTGCTCAGAGCCAGCCACACCGCTGCTGAACTCTCTTCTGACAATGAGCCATTCTTACTGTGGAATGGTCTTAGAGTGTGAAGACATGAGTAACTTGGAGTGAAAGTTTCACTCTGCAGCGGACTGTGCGCTGACATGAAACTTCGTGGCAGATTAAAACTGTGTGGCGGACCGAGACTCGAACTCGGGACCTTTGCCTTTCGCGGGCAAGTGCTCTACCACCTTTCGTGGGAGAACTTCTGTGAAGTTCGGAAGCTAGAAGACGAGATACTGGCGGAAATAAAATTGCGAGGTCCAATCCCGAGTCGTGCTTGGGTAGCTCAGTCGGTAGAGCACTTGCTCGCGAAAGGCAAAGGTCCCGACTTCAAGCCTCGGTCCAGCATGTAGTTTTAATCTGCCAGGATGGTCCATGTGTAAGTTACTTTCCAAAGCCCTTAAAAGCAGCCTAGTTATGGTATCGTTGCTAATCTTGGAGAAGAAGTTGCTGAAGCAATGGATGAATTTTGCTGCCTTGCAAATAATAGACTGGTGAGGCTGATGACCTTAGATGTTTAGTCTCTTCAAACCCTTCGTCAGCAACAGAAGTGGCATTTGTATAGGTGTGCAGCATGCACATGCCCCAGTCGTAAATTTTAATAATAGCAAATGTAAGCGTAATATAGTGTTGATTCAAGGTCACAAACAATAACTCAAACAGTTTTAGATAAGCGCATGCGCGAGTACTGCTTTGTTGTTTTCCCGGTTGCGGCGCCACGTACACGACGTACGCAAAATGGCGACTCCTGTACATAAAGAGTTATGCGTTCTGAAGTTTGCTAAGAGTGAATCTTTAATTTCAGATCAACATGAATTTCGCTCAAAGTTTAAATGTGATCCCAAATGTGGTAAGATCCACCGATAATGCAGTCAATGCGAAACGGCCGGATGGGTGTGTAAAGAGGAAAGCACGGCACGACCAAAAGTGTCTGAAGGGGATGTCGACAGTGTCATAGCGTCATAGTCTTAAGAAGTCTGTACGGAAAGCAAGTTTTGAATTTCAACTGCGTAAGACAACAGTGTGGAAGAATTTAAGGAAACGGTTACAAAGTCTCTCTCAATCAGCAATCAGCTCAGGCATGAGGAAGGCCACTTGCAATAGTGGCCGAGACGTCGGACAGTTTTATGTATTGACGATGCGGTCAACAGCCCAGAAGAATTTCATTGACAGTGACAAAGGCTGTGGAAGCCTACGCTTACATCTACAAAGGTGTGCATACCGATTTCAGTTGGTACCCACTTCAAAGACAGATGAGTGAGGTGTCCATTATAACTTTGCAAGTGAAGTCCTGCAGCAAGAAGCTGATTTCTTGATCGTGTGATCTGCAGTGATAAGGCAACTTTTGACCTAAGTGGAAAGGTAAATACCTATAGTGTTCGTATCTTGGGGTTAGAACACCCTCGTGAACTTGCATAATATCGAAGAAATTACCGAGAACTAAACGTTTTATCCGCTATGTCCCGACGTAAAGTATACAGATCTTTTTTCTCTTTTTTTTCTTTCGCTGAAGCTACCGTATAATGGGTGGCTTATATGGATATGTTTCAATAATTACTCTCTGCCCAATTAGGAGGTGAACCTGAAAACTTTATTTGGCGCATGATGGAGCCTCTGGCGCAAGATGGAACCTCTCCCCATTGGCATCTCTTTGTACAAGAATGGTTCTTTTTTTTCTTTCGCTGAAGCTACCGTATAATGGGTGGCTTATATGGATATGTTTCAATAATTACTCTCTGCCCAATTAGGAGGTGAACCTGAAAACTTTATTTGGCGCATGATGGAGCCTCTGGCGCAAGATGGAACATCTCCCCATTGGCATCTCTTTGTACAAGAGTGGTTCAACGTCGAAGTCCCTGACCGTTGGATTCGTCGTAATGGTCAATACGACAGAGCTGTTTTCCACCGGCTTCCACGTTCACCTGAACTAGCGCCACATGATTTTTTTTTTTTTCCTTTTGGGCTTTATAGCAGATCATCTGTCTGTTCCGGTACTAATTAATGATTATATGAATGTATGGCGCCTGTTAATTCGGACATAGTCCGCGCATTATCGATAAACACTGTCTACGGATGCCGCATTGGTTAACGCTACTGCCTAATAAGGAGGCGCCGGCTGGAGTGGCCAAGTTGTTCTAGGCGCTACAGTCTGAAACCGCACGACCGCTACAGTCGTAGGTTCGAATTCTGCATCAGGCATGGATGTGTGTGATGTCCTTAGGTTAGTTAGGTTTAAGTAGTTCTAAGTTCTAGGGGACTGATGACCACAGCAGTAAGTCCCATGGTGCACAGAGCCATGTTTTAATCAAGAGGCGATCACAAGTTCGAGTCGCAGTGTGGCTCACATTTTCAGTCGTCGCCGCTAATTCCGCATAAAGTCACAATGCAGCTGATTTCATTATTTCCTTCCCTTCCCTTTACTTTCTCTTCCCTTCATCTTCAATTTATATAAAAAACAGTCATTTACCAGAGTTCAGACACAGAACTGAAGAGGCTGTTGCTTCCATTAATCCGGACATGTTAACCAAAGTGTGGCAAGATCTGCATGTTAGGTTGGATGAGTGCCCTGTAACTAAAGGTGCATATACTGAACATTTGTAAGACGAACTACGAGAGTTGCTCAGAAAGTAATGAACCGCATTTTTTTCTCAGCCAAAGACAATGCTACGAATGCGAAACGCTTCGTATGTGTTATTTGAAGTCTCGTGAATGTGCGCGTTAAGTTTCCGTCACTTCCGACAGATAGCGTCGCTGGAGGACAGTTTCCAAATGACATCTGTAGGTGATGTACGTTACAACCAACGTGCCGCCGTTGAATTTCTCACTGCAGAGAAAGAAACCGTGCGTAATATTCACAAACGTTTGTGCAGAGTCTATGGAGGATCCGCTGTCGACAGAAGTACAGTTAGTTGCTGGGCACGGAAGGTGAGGTCGTCAGAGGGCGGTTCGGTGGAGCTCCACGATTTGCAGCGGTCGGGGAGACTATCCACGGCTGTCACACCAGACGTGTTGCAGCGAGCCGATGTCGTCATTCGCGACGACAGACGCCTTACCACTCGTTCTGCATCTGTCAATAAGCAAAGGCAGTGTGGATGCAATTATCCTCACTCTTGGCTATTCAAAAGTGTGTGCAAGACGGGACCCGCGGTGGCTAAAGGTGGATCACAAGTCGCACAGAAAAAAAAAACATTTGTCTCGATTTGATCCAACGTTTTGAAACGCACGGGAAGGCCTTCTGGTCCCAAATTGAGACAAGTAATGAAACCTGGATTCACCATTTTGAGCTCGAAACAAAACGACAGTCGATGGAATGGCGCCATTCCCGCTCCTCACAGAAGGAAAAATTCAAAGCAACTGCTTCCGCCGCTAAGGTCATGATCACCGTGTTCTGGGATTGTGAAGTTGCGATTTTCACTGATGTGATGCCAAGAGATGGTACCATTAATTCAGAAGTATATGTGAACACATGAGCAAAACTCAAGACGCGCTTCCGACGACTTCGGCGCCAAAGCAACCCAAGAGATGTTTTGCTGCAACACGATAATGCTCGGTCCCACACAAGTCTGAGGACTGCTGAACACAACGCAAAACAGGGTTGGGCAGTGTTACCCCATCCACCCTACAGCCTGACCTATACCCCTCGGACTTCCACTTGTTTGTGCCATTAAAGGATGCCATTAGTGGAAGACATTTTGAGGACGATGAGGAGGTGATCCACACAGTGAGGCACTGGCTACGCCACCAGGACAAGGATTAGTACCGACAGGGCGTGCACGCTCTTATTTCACGCTGCACGAAGGCCATAGAGCGGGATGAAAATTATGTGGAAAAATAGGGGGTGTAGATAAAACACCATTTTTTATTTGTGTAATTCTCTTTATCTTAAATAAAGAATTGTTGAAGAAAAGAAATGCGGTGCATTATTTTCTGTGCAACCCTCGTACGGTAGTTTATCTTCAACTTGTTGTTTGATTTGTTGTATATAGTCTAAATTATGTATTATCTATAGTATGAGTCGAAACAAGGCCCCGGGAGTAGACAACTTTCCATTAGAACTACTGACAGCCTTGGGAGAGCCAGTCCCGACAAAACTCTACCATCCGGTGAGCAAAATGTTTGAGACAGGCGAAATACCCTCAGACTTCAAGAAGAATATAGTAACTACAATCTCAAAGAAAGCAGGTGTTGACAGATGCGAAAATTACCGAACTATCAGTTTAATAAGTCACGGCTGCAAAATATTAACGCGAATTATTTACAGACGAATGGAAAAACTGGTAGAAGCCGACCTCCGGAAAGATCGGTTTGAATTGCGTAGAAATATTGGAAAACGTGAGGCAATACTGACTCTACGACTTATCTTAGAAGAAAGATTAAGGATAGGCAAACCTACGATTCTAGCATTTGTAGACTTAGAGAAAGTTTTTTGACAATGTTGATTGGAATACTCCCTTCCAAATTCGGAAGGTGGCAGGGGTAAAATACAGGAAGCGAAAGGCTATTTAGAATTTGTATAGAAACGAAATGGCAGGTATAAGTCTTGAGGGGCATGAAAGGGAAGCAGTGGTTGGGAAGGGAGTGAGACAAGGTTGTAGCCTCTCCCCGATGTTATTCAATCTGTATATTGAGCAAGCAGTAAAGGAAACAAAAGAAAAATTCGGAGTGGGAAGTAAAATCCATGGAGAAGAAATAAAAACTTAGAGGTTCGCCGATGACATTGTAATTCTGTCAGAGACAGCAAAGGACCTGGAAGAGCAGCTGAACGGGATGGACCTTGTCTTGAAACCAGGATATAAGATGAACATCAATAAAAGCAAAACGAGGATAATGGAATGTAGTCGAATTAAATCGGGTGATGCTGCGAGAATTAGATTAGGAAATGAACACTTAAAGTAGTAAAGGAGTTTTGCTATTTGAGGAGCAAAAGAACTGATGATGGTCGAAGTAGAGAGAACATAAACTGTAGACTGGAAATGGCAAGGAAATCGTTTCTGAAGAACAGAAATTTGTTAACATCGAGTACAGATTTAAGTGACAGGAAGTCGTTTCTGAAAGTATTTGTATGGAGTGTAGCCATGTATGGAAGTGAAACATGGATGATAAATAGTTTAGACAAGAAGAGAATAGAAGCTTTCGAAATGTGGTGCTACAGAAGAATGTTGAAGATTAGATGGGTAGATCAAATAACTAATGAGGAGGTATTGAATAGGATTGGGGAGAAGAGGAGTTTGTGGCACAACGTGACTAAAAGAAGGGATCGGTTGGTATGACATGTTGTGAGGCATCAAGGGATCACCAGTTTAGTATTGGAGCACAGCGTGGATGGTAAAAATCGTAGAGGGAGACCAAGAGATGAATACACTAAACAGATTCAGAAGGAGGTAGGTTGCGGTAGGTACTGGGAGATGAAGAAGCTTGCACAAGATAGAGTAGCATGGAGAGCTGCATCAAACCAGTCTCTGGACTTAAGACCACAACAACAACAACAGTCTAAATTAAAACCTTGTAAAACACCGTTGAAATTGGGCCATTCTTATAGGAGCACCCTGCAGAGTCCGTGCTAGGGTGCCATTACGATGCGGCAGAGTGCGCAGGAAACGCAGGTGGCGGCTTTGACCTGCCGGCAGCAATTAGTGTGTTAGCGTGGTGACTGGCCCGTGGCGCGTTGCCCGTGATGATAGCGGGGGCACGGGGAGAGGCGCCGGCGCCGGCGCCGATTAAAGAGGACGGCGCCGTATAAAAGGCCCGCCGCCGCCTGGGAAAGGCCAATTTGGCGCCTTATTGGGAGCCGACGAAGAATGGCGGCCGTTCCCCGCCGCTGTCTGCCGGCCGTCTGGCCCGGCACCGCGAGGGGCGCTTTGCGCAGTGAGGGCGGCGTCGAGGGCCGTGCGCGCGGGGGCGGCCGTTGCAACCGCCCGCTTCCCGCCCGCTCACTTCCGCCCCCGGCGCCCACACAGCTTCCTCGTCGTGCCAGCTGCTCCACCCTGAAGTAAACCGCTCTTTCATACTGAAATAGCTCAATAACGATCCCATAATCTTCTTTTTCCTGGTCTTTACCCCGTATCTTCACGCGGTCAGCGTATTACACTACTGGCCATTAAAATTGCTTCACCAAGAAGAAATGTAGATGATAAACGGGTATTCATTGGATAAATATATTATACTAGAACTGACATGTGATTACATTTTCACGCAGTTTCAATGCATAGATCCTGAGAAATCAGTACACAGAACAACCACCTCTGTCCGTAATAACGGCATTGATACGACTCGGCATTGAGTCAAGCAGAGCTTGGATGGCGTGTACAGGTACAGCTGACCATGCAGCTTCGACATGATATCACAATTCATCAAGAGTAGTGACTGGCGTATTGTGACGAGCCAGTTGCTGGGCCACCATTGACCAGACGTTTTCAATTGGTGAGAGATCTGGAGAATGTGCTGGCCAGGGCAGCAGTCGAAAATTTTCTGTATCCAGAGAGGCCCGTACAGGACCTGCAACATGCGGTCGTGCGTTATCATGCTGAAATGTAGGGTTTCGCAGGGATCGAATGAAGGGTAGGGCCACGTGTCGTGACACATCTGAAATACAACATCCACTGTTCAAAGTGCCGTCAATGCGAACAAGAGGTGACCGAGACGTGTAATCAATGGCACCCCACACCGTCACACCGGGTTATACGCCAGTATGGCGATGACGAATACACGCTTCCAATGTGCGTTCACCGCGATGTCGCCAAAAACGGATGCGGCCATCATGATGCTGTAAACGGAACCTGGATTCATCCGAAAAAATGACGTTTTGTCATTCGTGCACCCAGGACCTTCGTTGAGTACACCACCGCAGGGGCTCCTGTCTGTGAAGCAGCGTCAAGGGTAACCGCAGCCATGGTCTCCGAGCTGATAGTCCATGCTGCTGCAAACGTCGTCGAACTGTTCGTGCAGATGGTTGTTGTCCTGAAAACGTCCCCATGTGTTGACTCAGGGATCGATACGTGGCTGCACGATCCGGTACAGCCATGTGGATAAGATGCCTGTCATCTCAACTGCTACTGATACGAGGCCGTTGGGATCCAGCACGGCGTTCGATATTACCCTCCTGAACCCACCGATTCCATATTCTGCTAACAGTCATTGGATCTCGAGCAATGCGAGCAGCAATGTCGCGATACGATAAACCGCAATCGCAATAGGCTACAATCCGACCTTTATCAAAGTCGGAAACGTGATGTTACGCATTTCGCCTCCTTACAAGACACATCACAACAACGTTTCACCAGGCAACGCCGGTCAACAGCTGTTTGTGTATGAGAAATCGGTTGGAAACTTTCCTCATGTCAGCACGTTGTAGGTGTCGCCACCGGCGCCAACCTTGTGTGAATTCTCTGAAAAGCTAATCATTTGCATATCACAGCATCTTCTTCCTGTCGGTTAAATTTCGCGTCTGTAGCACGTCATCTTTGTGGCGTAGCAATTTTAATGGCCAGTAGTGTAATTATCAGCTGTCACCCGCGGCTGCGCTCGCATATCAGTGAAATGAATGCAATGCGCCTAAGGCGTCTCTTCCTGGGAGAGCACAGTCGGTATGTTCGGACACTTACAAGGGAAACTCCGTGTCGCACCCCTCTCAGATTTAGTGGCAAGGCGACCCAGCAGATAGCCCGTGAAAAACTGAACACAGATCAAGCATCAAAACAGGAAGAGGGTGTACCGAACTGTGAAAAAAAAAGCAAAATAGAAAGAGTGAACGGTCCAAGCTTAACACGCTTGAACGGACATCGACAGACGTGGCGTCGTGGTTAAGTGGTCATGCTGTTAGGCTAGGAAACTGACGAATCGTGTTCAAAGCTCTCTCGTGCCCATTATTTTATTTTATTTTCCCAACATTATGACTGTCCGTCTGGTCACTGGAATTTTCTTCACTTTCAAGAATCTTGGCAGTTGTCATACTATACATTGGCTATACATTGAAGAGCCTAAGAAACTGGACCACTTGCCTCATATCGTATAGGGCCCCTGCGAGCACGCAGAAATACTGCAATACGACGTGGCATGGACTCCACTAATGTCTGAAGTAGTGCTCGAAGGAACTGACACCATGAATCCAGCAGAGCTGTCGGTAAGTCCATAAGAGTACGACGCGGCGGAGATCTCTCCTGAACAGCACGTTGCAAGACATGCCAGACATCCTCAATGATGTTCATTTCTGGCGAGTTTGGTGACTAGCGGAAGTGTTTAGACTCGGAAGAGTATTCCTGGGGCCACTATGCAGCAATTCTGGACCTGTGGGGTGTCGCATTCTTTGCCGGAATTGCCCAAATCCGTCGGAATGCACAATGGACGTGAATGGATGCAGATGATGAGACGTATCAGGGGTCCCATATCACTCCAACTTCACATGTCCCATATCATTACAGAGCCTCCATCAGCTTGAACAGTCCCCTTCTGACATGCAGGTTCCATGGATTCATGAGGTTGTCTTCATACCCGTACACGTCCATCCGCTCGATAAATCTGAAATGAGACTCGTGCGACCAGGCAACTTGTTTCCAGTCATCAACAGTCCAATGTCTGTGTCGACGGGCCGAGGCGAGACGTAAAGCTTTGTGTTGTGCAGTCATCAAGGGTACACGAGTGGGTCTTCGGCTCCGAAAAAATATATCGATAATGTTTCGTTGAATGGTTCGCACGCTGACGCTTGTTGATGTCCCAGCACTAAAATCTGCAGAAGTTTGCAGAAGGGTTGCACACCTGTCACGTTATTTCTTCATTACTATATCTTCGTCGTTTACCAGCCATGGCTGGACAGACTGCGTCACAAATACAATGTTTATCAACTAACATTTATACACCATATACAAAATTTAGATTGCAAATAAAAGAAAATATTTATTCAGTGCACAAAAACACATAGAACATAGAGAAAATAAAATATAACTAAACTGGAAAGTCAAAATTCATAGCAGCAAAAGAATATACCATAAAGTAAAATGTTTACAAAACCATGTAGATCACACACATAAAGTTTCGTTTTGGCAAAATATGCACTTTAAATAAAACACAAAATTAAATGTGCAGTTAACTGAGAACATAAAAAGAAGATTAAATTTAGGCGAAAGTATATATAAAACATAACAATATTTATTATTTTGTCCATTCACTAGAACCACTGTTGACCGATTCTCTTCAGTCGTCGTTGCTCCCGTTCTTGGACGATCTTTGTCTGGCCGCAGCGATGTCGGAGATGTGATGATTTACCGTATTCCTGATATTCACGGTACATTCGTGAAATGGTCGTACGGGAAAAATCCCCACTTCATCTATACCTCGGAGATGCTGTGTCCCTTCACTCGTGCGCCGACTTTAACACCACGTTCAAACACGCTTAAATCTTGATAACCTGTCATTGTGGAAGCAGGAACCGATTTAACATCTGCGCTAGGCACTTGTCTTTCATTGGCGTTGCCGACCGCAGTGCCTTCTTTTTCCTGTTTACATATCTCTGTATTTGAATTCGCATGCCTATAACAGTTTCCTGGGCGCTTCAGCGTAGAATAAGAGTCATGTAGTAAGAATACGTTTACGTCGCAAGTAAACGTGATAGAGCAGGCGAGATGATACACAGACGTCTCATAGAAATGAAAACAACAAATAAACGGCTGTGAACAATGTTACAATAAAGAAATTCAAGAGTCAGAACTTCCAAATCGGAAAGCAGCTTCAAAAATGTTAAAAACGCATGTTTTCACTATGTGATTGTGAAACCGTTGCACTCATTTGTTGCAGCTTGCGTTACAAACTATCATGTTTTCATAATTTTCTTGGGGGTGATCACATTCACATTCATACAAACACCTAAATCGAGCGAGGAGGCATATCTCACTCAAGTGGTTCAAATGGCTCTGGGCACTGTGGGACTTAACATCTGAGGTCATTAGTCCCCTAGAACTTAGAACTACATAAACCTAACTAATCTAAGGACAGCACACAAATCCATGCCCGAGGCAGGATTCGAACCGGCGACCGTAGCGGTCGCGCGGTTCCATACTGAAGCGCCTAGATCCGCTCGGCCACAGTGGCTGGCCATATCTCACTCATTTACCAGGCGTACAAATTAGGTGTATCGGTAAGAGATTCCTCTCCTATGACTCACGTGCTGCGTGCTGTCACTAATGCCGTATATGTCACACCAGACGTGTTTTCCGGTAGAGGATTCGGTTGGCTAGTCGCCTTTTCATCAAACTTCTGCGGTTCTCATTCCAAAGCCACTTCCTTTCGGCTGCTGATAGAGCAGTTGTGCAGAATCAACTGTCATTATACGTCAGTTCCTTACACGTCGCTGTTGCAAACGGACGTTACGCCACGACACAGACACAAACTTGAATACAGCGAAATGCGGAAAAAAAGGGGACGAGGGGGATTTGAACACGGCTCGCCCACTTGGTAGTCCAACACTGTGACCACTTACCCACGACGCCATTTCCCTTTCAGGTTGCTTTATATTGGACTTCTCGTTTTTGGACCATTCACTCTTTCTATTTTGCTTTTTTTCACAGTTCAGTACACTTTCTTCCTGTTTTCATGCCTGATCTGTGTTTAGGTTTTGACGGCCCACTGGGCCCTCTTGCCAAAAAATCTGGGAGGGGGGGGGGGGGGGGGGGAATTCCGATACAGAGTTTCCAAACCATTTTCCATAAAGATGGTAAAGTTCAAAAGTAAAAGAGTAAATAACTTTCCCACACAGTAATCATTGTTTCATATTCCTTGTTACGTTCTTCAAATCAATGAACTTTCTAAAGTAGAGCGTATGTTCTTCCTGAGTGTACATCTCCATACCAAATGTTATCACATTCGTGCCAGCGGTTTAGCCACGAAAGCGTAACGACAGTGTTACTTTCGCTCTTATAATATTAGTATGCATTATTTGATTTGGCAATTTCAGTGGTAATATGCCCTCCCTGTCTTCGCCACCCCATGCCAACCCTAAACACCCCCCCCCCCTCTAGATGGGTACCACAACAGCCTGAGTGTATCGTGATCTCCCGTGGGTACAAGCCCAGTACTCACCTAGTCGAATGTGGAAAACCGCCTAAAAACAACATCCTCCAGCCTGGCCGGCACACCGGCCCTCGTCGTTAATCCGCCCTTTGCATTCGATCCGAGTTCTACACGCCTCCCCGAATTACGTACGCGGTATGGTAATGTGCGTAGCTAACCGCGTGTATAGTAACGGTCCCATACATATATTGGTAAAGCTAATACATCCTTCGCTTCATTCATTATGGTGAGTTAAATGAAGATTAGTTAAAACTTCATGTCGGATTAAAAGAGTGTGTCGTGATGTGACTCGAACTCAGAAACTTTAACTTTCGCGGGAAATACTCTGCCGTTTCGGCACATATTTTTAATCTGCCAGGAAGTTTCAAATCAGTGCACATTCCGTTAGCAGATTCCGAGGATGACAATTGCGATCACAGGTGATTCATCCACACACCTCAGACAGCCAAAGGCTATTTTTCATTGCGCGAGGCCATTAGCGCAGTCAAACTGACGGGCCCAAATTCAGTAATATACGAGGTGTGACCAAAAAATACGACGAATGGTTCAAATGGCTCAGAGCACTACGGGACTTAACTTCTGAGGTCATCAGTCCCCTAGAACTTACAACTACTTAAACCTAACTAACCTAAGGACATCACACACATCCATGCCCGAGGCAGGATTCAAACGTGTGACCGTAGCGGTCACGCGGTTCCAGACTGTAGTGCCTAGAACCGCTCGGCCACTCCGACCGGCAATACGACGAATAATTTTATTAGAAACATAGTAATAAGTTAACATCGAATTTGATTTAATCTCGTTCAAAATACTGTCCTTCGCTAGCATTACACTTATTCCAATTTTGAATCCATGACTGGAAGCATTACTGGAGGGCTTCTTTTGAAAGGGCGTTCAGCTTCTCTGTCGTGGCCCTCTCAAGATCAGGAATGGTGTGGAAACGTTTTCCTTTAAGAATGGTTTCAGTTTTTTGGAAGAGCCATAAGCCGCATGGTGCGAAATCTGGCGCGTAAGGCGGAAGTGGACAGATAGGAACACATTTTGCGGCCAAAAACCCGCTAATCAAAAGCGAGGTGTGATACAGCGCATTGTGATGAAGAAGGAAGTCATTTAGCAAACACTGATGTACGCCTTTGTAAAATTTGGCGTTTACTGTTGTTTCTCTGGAAAGAATTCTGATAGCACTATGCTCTTAATATCTTTGGAAAAAAAAAGAAAAGAAACACAGTGAGCATGAGTTTCATTTTCGATTTGGACTGACGTGAATTTTCAGGGTGAGGATAATGCACTGGTTTCCCATTGGGAGCTCTGAATTTTCATCCCAGGGCCATACCCATACATCCAAGTTTCATCTCCAGTTACAACTTTGCACATGAAGTCAGGATATGAATGGAGACGATCCTTTAACTCCGTGCAAACTGACGAACGATTTTCGTTCCGTTCATCACTCAAAAGGCTGGGAACAAATTTTTCACTCACTCGTCTCCTACACAAATTATCGGTTAAAATGCTTTGCAAGGAGCTGCATACAAGAAGCTAGGTTCTTCAGTAAGCTCTCTAATACGAGGGCCGTTCAGAAAGTAACCTCCGGTTGATTTAAAAAAATACACCAAGTTAAATAAAAATGTTTTAATATATACATCTTACAACTACACCTTTGCACTATTTTTCTACATAGTCTCCATAGCGATTGAGGCACTTATCGTATCTCTTCACAAGCTTTGAAATTCCTTCTGCATAAAAATCACCCGCTTGTGCCTGGAGCCAGCCTGTGACCGCATCTTTGAGCTCTTCGTCGTCATCAAACCGCTGTGACCCGAGCCATTTCTTCAAATGCATGGAGAGGTGATAATCACTTGGCGCCAGGTCTGGGCTGTAAGGTGGATGGTTGATAATGTCCCACTTGAAGGGCTCAAGAAGGGCCGTTGCTCTGCGAGCAGAGTGAGGACGGGCGTTATCGTGCAAAAAAACGATACTGGAAGTCAGCATACCACGGCGTTTGTTCTGTATAGCCCGTCGTAACTTTTTTATTGTTTCACAGTACACGTCTTGATTAATGGTCGTACCACGTTCCATGAATTCAACCAACAACACCCCTTTGGCATCCCTAAACACCGTTGCCATCAGTTTTCTCTCAGAAAAATCTTGCGAGGCTTTTCTTGGTTTGGTAGGCGAATTTGAATGTGCCCACATCTTTGATTGTTCTTTTGTCTCAGGGTTCACGTACTTAATCCAGGTTTCGTCACCGGTCACGATTCTGTTTAACAATGGTTCTCCTTCGTCCTCATAACGTGACAGAATGTCTAATGCAGAGGCCATTCTTTGAGTTTTGTGGTGGTCGGTAAGAATTTTGGGCACCCATCGTGCACAGAACTTACGGTAACCCAATCTTGCTGTCACTATCTCGTACAAGAGAGTCTTAGAAATCTGTGGAAAACCAGTAGACAACTCCGACATTGAGAAACGTCGATTTTCACGAACTTTTGCATCAACTGTCTGAACGAGTTCGTCAGTCACCAATGATGGTCTACCACTCCTCTCTTCATCATGAACGTTTTCTCGTCCACTTTTAAATAAACGTACCCATTCACGGACAACTCCTTCACTCATAACTCTTGGTCCGTACACGGCACAAAGCTCACGATGAATAGCTGCTGCAGAATATCCTTTGGCTGTAAAAAACCTTATGACAGCACGCACTTCACATTTGGCGGGGTTTTCTATTGCAGCATACATTTCAAACTGCCACAAAAACTAAACTAGCGCAGATACGACGTTCACTCGACCACGGCTTGATGCCGACTGACCTGTTCAGTGCGTGAACGCACAGATGGCGTCGCTACTCCCCCCACAACCCGCACTGTGACCAATCGGAGGTTACTTTCTGAATCGCCCTCGTAGTTATTCGCCTGTTTGAACGAACAATTTTTGCCGCTTCTGTTTTTGAGGTTAATGGACGTCCCGAACGTTTCTGGTCTTTACCCATTCATTTCTGCTTGTAAACCGCTCGAATCACTTGTAAACAGTCTTCATAGATACAGCATTATCGCCGTACACCAATATCAAGATTTAGTGAGTTTCTCTGGTACTTTTTTGCAACTCAAAACACAATTTAATGTCAGTGCATTGTTCGAATTCATGATGATTGCGACAGACGTGGTAAACAAAACGTCGTCCTAGCGTCTCTAGACGCTGACTGACGAGACAGAACATGTTCCACTTCGGCGCTGCCTGTCTTAGCGGATCAGGCTACTGGAAAAGTTACACCAAATGGTTGTCGCGACAGTAGCTGCTGCTAAAAAAAAAATTAATTCATTCACTCATATTTTTGATCACACTGGGTATAATACCTGCTGTTGGTCGGACTGCAGTTCAGCATTCTCGCCCCAGGACCCATAGGAGGGAGAGGGTGTGGGAAGGGAGGGTAGAGACACATCGCACTGCCCGCCTTCCCCCCGGGAAGGGTGCGAGGTGCTCATTTGACAACAGGTTGAGTGGGCTTGGGGCCGTCTTGGAGGGACCACAACAAAGAAAAATCCCCGCCCCTATCCTGCATTTGAACCCGGGATCTCCAGGTGCGGCGGCTACTGTTCTCCCCGATAGACCACCACGGCCGCAACGATATTATTTTTGAACGTTTTATTTTACTTTCATGTAACACGTCACAGAAACTAATTTAAGCAATGGCTGATGATATGCCCGTTGAGAGCCAACATCTGACAGCGTAATCAGAGTTGTTTATGACACTACAACCAGCATAATTGACTCGCATTTACTTCCGTAGAAAGGAAATGTCCAAAATTGCTATAAATATTTTGCGCCACACCCTACTTACGAAGTGAGCACGTTGAATCTGACCAATGACCAGGCTGTTATTAAGAGGATACAGTGAGGTAACCATTGTTGCATACTTCTTCGTACATCCACATTTAAAGTAGATGAAGGTGGGACACAGCTGGTATAATTTTTATTAAAAATTAAATTCCTCCAGCTGTACTTAAGATTTTGTATTTACTTCGCTATTAGCTTCGACGTTGCGTCAACGCCATCTTCAGGCCCGTACACTTTGATGAAATCAGTTGTGTGTGGCTCAGTCTAGAAGTCCGCGGTGAGACCAACACGTGCTCCACATGGATCGCGGGCAGTACCTAGTGTGAAGTTTAAACCAGTGAGTCAAAGATCTTTGGTTGCCTTAGGGATTTTGAGTGTCCAGAATCCCTTTAAAACTGCCTGAGAATTTACTGCCACGGGCGACATGCTTCTTTAGCATTCTCAGGAAAGAAAATAACGAAGACAATAACGAAAGACTGTCCGCAGAAATCAATGTGTGGTCCAGTGTTTTAGGATGTAGCACTGTAGTCCATACTACAAAACTACATGACAGCGGTAACATAAGCGAACTGGCAGCATTTCCAGGTGACGTGCTGTTCGTAGTAACTCCAGAAGAATTATGGAAGACCAATGTAATGCGGCGCTCCACGGAACTTGACGGCTGGGACGGCTGGCGTGGAAATGTTAAATTGTCACTAGCACCTCACAAAACAACGTACTTGCTGCTGAAAGGGAATTTAGTAAGAAATTGTAAAATAAAGTTAAATGATGTAACGATCAGGAACGCGCAGCAACGGGATAGCGAGAAGTATTTCTGGACGAACTTCGTGACTTTGCATATCATATAGATGAAGCAGACAGAAAGGTACAAACGTGATGAATAAAGCTATAACCATTGAAAATAGGCAGTTCTGGCTTCCCCTGAAAACAATCAGAGTATACCAAGAATCTATATTCGCATCAGTCGTGGATATGGTGAGAGCGTTTGGGCTCATAGATTCCAGCTAGTGAAGCCAGCCTCATTAGTGAGAAGAGTTCAGCGAGGAGTGCTTCTGCGAATAGCGGGCACCTACTGCACGACCCCGAGCAACCTTTTGTCACTAATTATAGGAATATGCCCACTGGACTTGGAAACTAGGAGAAGAACATTTTACTGGTTAAAAGTAGGCAGTGGAAGTACGAGGGTTGCTTGGAACTGAAGCCAATTTGAAAAAGGTAATAAAAGATAGCATATTACAACTGTGGCAAAATGAATAGGACATTTCAGGTACAGGCAGGAGAACATTTGAGTTTCTCCCTAACATCAGGGATAGATTAAAAATGAGATTTCTTAACCCGCCGAGTTGATTAACACATTACCTGACAGGCTATGGCTCTTATGTTACATGTTTGTTGTTGTGGTCTTCAGTCCAGGGACTGGTTTGATGCAGCTCTCCATGCTACTCTATCCTGTGCGAGGTTCATCATCTCCCAGTACCTACTGCAACCTACATCCTTCTGCATCTGCTTAGTGTATTCTTCTCTCGGTCCCCCTCTACGATTTTTACCCTCCACGCTGCCCTCCAATACTAAATTGGTGATCCCTTGATGTCTCAGAACATGTCCTACCAACCGATCCCTTCTTCTAGTCAAGTTGTACCACAAACTCCTCTTCTCCCCAATTCTATTTAATAAAAAAATGGTTCAAATGGCTCTGAGCACTATGGGACTTAACATCTGTGGTCATCAGTCCCCTAGAACTTAGAACTACTTAAACCGAAGTAACCTAAGGACATCACACACATCCATGCCCGAGGCAGGATTCGAACCTGCGACCGTAGCAGTCGCGCGGCTCCGAACTGAGCGCCTAGAACCGCTAGACCATCGCGGCCGGCTTCTATTTAATACCTCCTCATTAGTTACGTGATCTATCCATCTAATCTTCAGCATTCGTCTGTAACATCACATTTCGAAAGCTTCTATTCTCTTCTTGTCTAAACTATTTATCGTCCACGTTTCACTTCTATACATGGCTTCACTCCGTGCAAATACTTTCAGAAACGACTTCCTGACAGTAAAATCTACACTCGATGTTAACAAGTTTCTCTTCTTCAAAAACGCTTTCCTTGCCATTGCCAGTCTACATTTTATATCCTCTCTACTTCGACCATCATCAGTTATTTTCCTCCTCAAATAGCAAAACTCCTTTACTACTTTAAGTGTCTCATTTCCTAATCTAATTCCCTCAGCATCACCCTACTTAATTCGACTACATTCCATTAACCTCGTTTTGCTTTTATTGATGTTCATCTTATATCCTCCTTTCAACGCACTGTCCTTTCCGTTCAGGTCCTTTGCTGTCTCTGACAGAATTATAAAGTCATCGGCGAACCTCAAAGTTTTTATTTCTTCTCCATGGATTTTAATTCTTACTCCGAATTTTTCTTTTGTTTCCTTTACTGCTTGCTCAATATACAGATTGAATAACATCGGGGAGAGGCTACAACCCTGTCTCACTCCCTTCCCAACCACTGCTTCCCTTTCATGCCCCTCGACTCTTTTAACTGCCACCTGGTTTCTGTACAAATTGTAAATAGCCTTTCGCTTCCTGTATTTTACCACTGCCACCTTCAGAATTTGAAAGAGAGTATTCCAGTCAACTTTTCAGATAATAGGATGTAATTATCAAGGAGAAATTAAAAAAAATTAGTACCTTCTGTGGTTTCGGCTGTTGCTATAATTTTTCCACAATCATTCAGACACCTCTCTGGAAGTGTCCCCAGCAGAGTTCAAGCTGTTATATAGTCGAAGGGCGCCAGAGCCGATATTAATGGCCAGTAATCGGCGTCCAGAGAGTGCTGATCAGGCAGTGCAGCTGCTGCAGATTTTCTACTTTGGTGTCGGGTCGGGACAGTCCTTACGAGCAGCCGGGCAGTTAATTAAGCATCGCCGGCGGCTGCCAGCACCTGCTCGGGAGACGCCGGGCGTCGCCTGTCCGGCCGACGGCGCAGACGCCGCGTCAATATTTACGGCCGCGGCGCGCCGGACACGTCGGCGTGGGCGGCGGGCGACAGTCGTGGAGCGAGAGCGCCGCGCCACGTGTGGGCGTCTGCGCATGCGCGCCACGCTCATTACCGCCTCCTAACGAAGAGCAAATGTTTGTCCCTCAGCGCCCGCCGCCGCCGGCGTTCATCATCTCCGGCGCTGATTCCCACTCCGCCGCGTTAATTCCTCGCTGCGCGCATCTGTTTGCCGACTCCACTGCAGCGCGGATTAACTCGCTGGAAAATGCATCTGCCCTTGTCTCTCACATAGTCAGTTTCCGCCAGGCCGCTACACCGAAATTATTTCGCTTTACATGCTAAGACAGTGGTTCCCAGCTTACATTTCACCCCTCAGGGGGTTATGAGTGTATTTCCTTTTCAGAGGTAAAAAACGTTCAGTTGTGTTTTTGTGACGCAACTAAATTAATTTTAAAATATCATGACAATCATCAATATTTCATAAAAGCGTAACATTGATCATATACACTACTGGCCATTAAAATTGCTACACCAAGAAGAAATGCAGATGCAAGATGGTATTCATTGGACAACTATCTTATACTAGAACTGACATGTGATTACATTTTCACGCAATTTCAATGCATGGATCCTGAGAAATAAGTACCCAGAACAACCACCTCTGGCCGTAATAACGGCGTTGATGCGCCTGGGCATTGAATCAAACAGAGCGTGGATGGCGTGTACAGGTACAGCTGGCCATGCAGCTTCAACACGAAAAAAATGGCTCTGAGCACTATGGGACATAACTTCTGTGGTCATCAGTCGCCTAGAACTTAGAACAACTTAAACCTAACTAACCTAAGGACATCACACACATCCATGCCCGAGGCAGGATTTGAACCTGCGACCGGAGCAGTCGCGCGGTTCCAGACTGAGCGCCTTAACCGCGAGACCACCGCGGCCGGCTTCAACACGATACCACAGTTCATCAAGAGTAGTGACTGGCGTATATTGCGACGAGCCAGTTGCTCGGCCACCATTGACCAGACGTTTTCAATTAGTGAGAGATCTGGAGAATGTGCTGGCCAGGGCAGCAGTCGAACATTTTCTTTATAGAGAAAGGCCCGTACAGGACCTGCAACATGCGATCGTGCATTATCGTGCTGAATTGTAGGGTTTCGCAGGGATCGAATGAAGGGTAGAGCCATGGATCGTAGCCGGCCGAAGTGGCCGTGCGGTTAAAGGCGCTGCAGTCTGGAACCGCAAGACCGCTACGGTCGCAGGTTCGAATCCTGCCTCGGGCATGGATGTTTGTGATGTCGTTAGGTTAGTTAGGTTTAACTAGTTCTAAGTTCTAGGGGACTAATGACCTCAGCAGTTGAGTCCCATAGTGCTCAGAGCCATTTGAACCATGGATCGTAACACACTTGAAATGTAACGTCCACTGTTCAAAGTGCCGTCAATGCGAACAAGAGGTGACCGAGACGAATACACGCTTCCAATGTGCGTTCACCGCGATGTCGCCCAAACACGGATGCGACCATCATGAAGATGTAACCGGAAACCTGGATTCATCCGAAAAAATGACGTTTTGCCATTCGTGCACCCAGCTTCGTCGTTGAGTACACCATCGCAGGCGCTCCTGTCCGTGATGCTGCGTCAAGGGTAACCGCAGCCATGGTCTCCGAGCTCGTAGTCCATGCTGCTGCAAACGTCGTTGACGCAGGGATCGAGACGTGGCTGCACGATCCGTTACAGCCATGCGGATAAGATGCCTGTCATCTCGACTGCTAGTGATACGAGGCCGTTGAGATCCAGCACGGCGTTCCGTATTACCCTCCTGAACCCACCGATTACATATCCTGCTAACAGTCATTAGATCTCGACCAACGCGAGCAGCAATGTTGCGATACGATAAACCGCAATCGCGATAGGCTACAATCCGACCTTTATCAAAGTCGGAAACGTGATGGTACGCATTTCTCCTCCTTACACGAGAGATCACAACAACGTTTCACCAGGCAACGCCGGTCAACTGCTGTTGGTGTATGAGAAGTCGGTTGGAAACTTTCCTCATGTCAGCACGTTGTAGGTGTCGCCACCGCCGCCAATCTTGTGTGAATGCTCTGAAAAGCTAATCATTTGCATATCACGGCTTCCTCTTCCTGTCGGTTAAATTTCGCGTCTGTAGCACGTCATGTTCGTGGTGTAGCAATTTTAATGGCCAGTAGTGTAAGTTCCCAATAAATATTTTTTACGTGTGTTGAATAGAGTAGAGGCAACTCTGTTATAGTTCATACCAGGCTTTTTTGACAGACATTCTCTGTTTTACATGTCCTCAATACTATCGCCCCGCATCTCCATCATCGTCCCCCACACACATGGAAGACGTCGTACATTTATTTATTTATTAGAAATTTGGAAAGCTGCTACCTGACATTTTAAGACAGGTTGTACTCATTACAGTTTCCGTCCGTCATATTTTTTGTTTTTTTGTTTTGTTTTGTTTTTATCTGCAGTATTTGATACGGAGTAAATACTTTCAGAAAGAACCATTTTAGGTTGAAATATAAATAAAATTTTGTTGTTTTAGGAAGACTGTAAAGAAATGATAGGATAGAGGAGAAATTCGTTAGCTGCATCACTGACTGTGACTGGCGGTGAATAACTCGGAATGCTTTATTTGAGCTGCTGACCGCCACTCGTAACAAAATAGTTTATGGTTAATAGCAGGCAAATAGTATTGCTAATCGTATGCATTGGCTTTAGGTTGCCTGCTTTCTGGACTAAATTGGCGACACCTTACACTACACTTAATCTAGAATGCATAATCCTCAACTATTATTTGACCGAAATGTACAGTTTGTCAATGCATTTTGGCATGTTATATCTTATCAAAATTCTAGATGTATTATTCACTGCTACATATCATCTTCCTCCTCCTCCCCATTCTCTTCAGTATGACTGTTGTCGTTCTCACTGTGGGTATCGTTGCCCACCCTCTGTAACTTGTCGTTACGTTGCATATAGACAAGTCTATTATGTCTTGTCAAAAGGTGTTCTTCATGTGCTATTTTGCAAATAATCTCTGTTAATGTATTTAATTGTGCCCATTGTTCTTGGTCTCTTATTGCTATGTATACGTGTCTGTTTGTTTCTGTGTAGTCTCAGTGTAGAGTATGTCTATCGTCCGCGTACTGCCCTCAGAAGAACACAGTGTGTCCTGGGGAACTCTCTTCCCTGCATTTACATGTAGGTGTCTGCCTAAGTGTGTGCCAAAAGGTCCGTATCCAGTTAAGAAATCCACCATACCGCGGCTGGGACCGATTATATAGCATCCTCAACCGCTCAATTATGTCAGGAAGGAAGTCGTACAGTCTACGTCCCTTATCATTTACATCCCACTCAGCCTGCCACGTATCCAAACGTCAGCTTTTAAGGTGACTTTTCGTCTTTATCGGTCCACGAGATACTGAGTGTACCTTATCTAGTCTCCTCATGTCTTCTCTTGCGATGTAGCTCGTGCCACGAACATGTTCCTTCATTTTTGCGAATACGATGAGTGTTGGAGTATTTCTCATCTCCACGTGCGCAGCAGGAACTCTTGTAAGGGTTTCGCCGCGTGCCATCGTGCATTGTCATGAAGGATGATGGGATGTACTGCCAGGAGCAGTCGTCGCTTTCTTCTCAGTGCGGGATGGAGGTGATGTGGCAATAAATTGCAGAAGAGAGCTACGGTGACCGTGTGCCCCTGCGGTATAACGTGTTGCAGGATTAACCAATGGACACGTTCTGCGGGTTTACCACTTTAATCGTGGTACGTTCGACCGTGTCCAGGTTTAGTTTCGTCTTTAGCGACTATCCTTCCAAGGAAATCGTCTCCCTCACTGTAGTAGCTGTTGAGCAATTCCTCTGCAAGTGCGTAACGATGCAAGTATTGCACTTTAGTCACTGCATGCGGTATCCAACGCGCTGCAATTTTCGAAACCAAAAATATCGTGCAACCATCAAGTTTCCTCCTGGGACAGATCAAGGAAGAGAAGGCGCCGCAGATTTACGTTGAAAATGACAGGGTGATCACTTACTGAGACATCGTCGGTTATCGACGACATCAACAGGCTGCATTCCCCTAAGTTAAATGTTCAAATGTGTGTGAAATCTTATGGGACTTAATTGCTAAGGTCATCAGTCAATAAGCTTACACACTACTTAACCTAAAGTATCCTAACGACAAACACACACACACACACCAATGCCCGAGGGAGGACTCGAACCTCCGCCGGGACCAGCCGCACAGTCCATGACTGCAGCGCCTGAGACCGCTCAGCTATTCCCGCGCGGCCCCCTAATTTATTTGAACTCTGAATACTCTGGAGGAAACCCAGATCTCAAAACCAATGATAGTGCAAGAATGGTGAATATTTACACCTGAAGTGCACTTTCTTTGTTTAATGTTTAATTTTGTTGCATACTGACTGGAATGGAATATCACAAGACGCGTACACTACTAGTCAGGGCCGCCCCGTGAGTTCACTATTCAGCCTTAGAGCGGGGATATGAAAGCCTGGAGCCCGAGGAGGAGGTGCTTTGCATTTCAGATGTCCTGCTCCCGCTCTCCGTGGCAGAGCTGTGCAAGAGCGCAGCCGGCAGCCAGCGGCCTCGCCGATGAATTTTTCGCAGAGCTCCGCGGCGTCCGCTCCTCCGGTTCAAACGGAATAGCGGAGCAGCGCCAGCGCTCACAAAGAGCCCGTCCGGCCTGTGTCCCCGGCTGCCATGGCGAAGCAACTGCGCAGCACCGCCTGCTGCTGCCGTAGAGGCAGCGCTGCAGGGATCGGCTTTCGGGTCTCGTGTTTCAGCACGCAACAGTCTGTGGAGGTAAACAGTGACTGACGCTGTTCTTCCACTGCCGCAACGGAACTGCAACGCGACCGCAACGCAACCTAATGGCTGCAGTTTTATGACTGTCGCGTAGCACGCTCTTCATCCACTGACGCACATCTTCTGCGCCTCCACAGTGCTAGTTTTGTCTGCCTGCTCCGCAATGGAAAGTCACACAGTTTGTAATATAAAAACAGTTAAATAAAGTTCCCAAGATGGACCAACGGCGCCCGAGCAACCGCCGTGCGACGCTGTGGAAGTGACGTCATTGTATGTGGTTGTTGCCTCTGAATAACGGGGTCCCGGCTCCGATTCCCGGCCGGGTTGGGGATTTTCTCGACCCTGGGACTAGGTGTTAGTGTTGTCCTCATCATTTCATCATCAACATCATCCGTCACAGTGGATAGATTGGGTTGAGTAAAAATTGGACTCTGTAAAAATTAGGACTTTGTGCGGGCGCTGATGACCGCGCCGTTGAGGGCCCCACAAACCAACCATCATCATCATCAACATTGAATGCGGTATGGAGAGACATGTGGTCAGCATACCACTCGTGGTGGGGTTTCTCGACCCTGAAACCGCTACTATTGGTTCGAGTAGCTCCTCAGTTGTCCTCACGAGTGTGAGTGCACCCAGTCCAATCATCCCACAAAGGAAAAATCCCTGACAGTACTCAGAATCGAACCCGGACCCCCACATGGTAGCCAGCCGCAATGACCACTCAGTTACAGAGGTGTACAGTTTGTAATGTTCTCGTTCTAGCTGTGTATTCGTGCTTGACGAAACTTGCCTTTTTGAAAACATCGGTTCTCGTTAGATCAAGCATCGTCGGGCTTGACCAGTACTTCGATGAGTACCCGCCTGGATATGTCATGTGCTGTCAATAGCTTTCCTTTTGCACTTACGGCAAAGGAGAGGAAAAGTTTTGGCGCAAAGTTCCTAGTCACCATATCGAGTGAGATGGCGCAGTGGTTAACACACTGGACTCGCATTCTGGTTCAAACTCGCCTTCAGCCATCTTAATTAGGTTTTCAGTGATTTCCATAAATCGCTTCAGGCAAACGTCGGGATGTTTCCGATGAATGTGCAAGTCCGATTTCCTTCCCCATCCTTCCCAAATCCAATGGGACCGATGACCTCATTGTTTGGACCCTCCTCCAAACCAACCAATCCTAGTCATTAGACTTTGCGCCAATATCCTGGGTAAAATTCCAAACATCTCCCCAGTGTCTCATGAAATGACTGCATGTGACACTTGGCACGCTGATCTGTCCGGGACTCTAAAGTCGGCAACCACCTGGGTGTCATTCGGGGACCGGCACCAGATTCCACGCTCTCCGTTACCTTCATCCATAAACAACAAACACTCAACACTGAACTGTACAAGTACTCAACGCAGTCATCCACAAGACACAGATAAACATCTGACGCTTCGTAACAGGTCGGAGGAAGGCAATGTCAAACCTCCTTTACTGAGACCTTACCTAGATCGGTGATGCATCACTGCATCTGCTCACCTAAGCTCATTCCCTGAGCATGGGGCCACTCTCACTTGACTCATAATCCTTTACAGCGTACAGACGGCCGCAAAATGTGTCGTTTTTGCAATCCTATGAGGGCACCTACAACGTTTCCTGTCAGTACAGGAAGCAGGCACTGTTAGCTGATAAGTCTGCCAGCTACCACGGCATTAACCGGTCTGCAGTTACAAGCGTCGGGGTTTCACCCACGCCTTTCTCTCATCATTGCCCAACGCAAACACGACACCGCACCACACCACACCATATACACCCAATACAGTCACGTACAGTTGTCAGATACACGTAAACATACAACTCTCATACTTCGCGAAGGAAAGGTACCAGTGTGCCCAATGGACAAAAAAACCTTTCCAATTAGGTGGCTGAACCTACCATTCAGGATCTGCCACCCATTAATGTCACAGAACTCTACTTTTTTACTAAGCTTGAAAGAAAGCGTAAATTTTGAATTAACTGTTTCATTCGCGATACTTAGAAATGTTTGGATTTCCTTTTAACACGAGAACTTGAAAAAAGGGAAGTTCAAACGAATTTATAAGATGCTGAAGAAACTGTTCGAGGAGTTGGCTCAAAATTTGCCTGCAATCGTTACGAGAAAAGGACATAAACTGGAGGGAAAGTATCTCTGTTCGAGAAATAATACAGCTTACTTCGAGGTAAGCTGTCCTTCATTAATCATTATATTGCTTAAAAGAATTGGGAAAGGAAAATGAAGCGTGCAATTTATCATGAAACAAATATACAGTATACATTTATAAATTTAAACCCATTACATATGACTCAATGCTACCGTATCTCAACGATATTTTTAATATAAAGAAATGAAAAGTGTAGATGTGACTTTTCGGAAGTAAACATTTGGAGTGCCTGTAACACATTTCTACTAACTAACAGATCGTTGTTGGTAATCCCGGGAGCCAGATAGGTGATGGGATGTGGCAGCCGTAACTGAGACTACACGTACATCCTTACTATACTGGTGCGTAGAAAGTCATTTGAGGGCATAGTGATGATGACTGTAATGCGTTTGAGAAGTATAAAATACCATCATTCACACCTGTCAGCGGACATAATAAAAAAAAATTTCCCAGACTGTCTTTTACGCCAATACTCTGCTGACTATAAAAGTCGATAAAAAACTTTGTTGGTTGCAGATATCTGCAACTGGCCTTTTAGCTTCATCACGATATGCTTAGTCTTCAGGTTAGAAAGTACTGAAAGCTGGGACTTTTTGTTGGGTTGCAATGGGTGGTGTGGAGACGTATTATCTGGGAAACATGTTCGTTTGGTAACTTCCCATCAGCTTTTTCATCTGCGAGGAGGCTCGAAGCAGAGTAATGACGTAATTGCCAAAGCAGTTCCATCGTAAATTGTTGCCTGGGAGTAACATGCAATTTGCATTTCAGTTGCGCCCATGGACGAAAAGCCTGAGACAAAACCGCCACCTTCCAGGTACCCGACGCCTTCCCGCCGTACAGCCATGTCTGCCGGGTTGCCTACCGGCCAGGGACGCACTTACAATGACGCTCTGTCTCCTTACGCCAGTGACTCGAACGAAACCAGAGGGGTACATGTTTCTTTCCTCTCAGCTAGTATTTATTTATAAGGCCGCCTGGCTCCACAGCGCTCAGTTCCCGTTCCAGCGCCCCTGTTACGTGAAGCTACTGACAGTGCCCCGTGCCCTTCGTGCAGTTATTAGCGAGTTACCAGCTAGTGATCATCCAGTATCCTCCGAGCGATTTTCAACTTACCTATTGTGGTCTATGAGCGTTTACGGACTGGCCGATGCCCAGCAACCTGGAGCTCCTGAATTATACCGTTGAATATGGAATTGTATAAACTGCTATGTTTGGACGTTGCGTGTAAGTGGTCACTTTGTGGAGTTGAGCATTTACATTGATACTCCTCATACGAGCTGAACTGTATGTAACGTGCTTTCAGTAAATGCGGTAACTTTTATTATTTCTGTCACTAGTAGCTGAGTCGTGTAGCCACTCTGATAAACTAACATTTAATTTGCGTGCAATACTGCACCTGTGACGACAGCCACAACCGAAAGTGCGATTTATGCTATCTAGAAGTCGCAAAAGATTTTTCACTTAGGTGACATCTCATACGTAGTCCACATACGAAGCCACTGAGCTCTGCAGACCGATCTTTTCTACTGTTGCTGATTCTCTGCTGACAACACAATACTCCTGCCTCCTCTTATACTTGCGAGTACAGTTCTCGTGACATCTAGTGGTCAATTCCGCATTATGTAGGGAGTCCCCACTTTTGATCATGTAGTGTATATTATGAATAGTAGGGGTTCTATTGCGTTTCCGTGGGGCACATACGACGTTACATGCATTATCATTGTAGAATCACGGTTCAGTGTAATTTTATGGCTTCTATTAACCAAAAAAAAATGATTGAACCCATCCTATTTCTATGAAGATACTGCGTCTGATAACACCTTGTGAGTTGATAGTGCAGTACAGTATCTAATGTCTTTCCGATGTCTCGGAACACAGAGTCTTCAAATTCACCTGCAGCCAATGTTTGCAACATGTTGTATGTGAATGAAGCAAACTTCGTTTCAAACGAGTGGCATTTCCTGAACAAGTGCTGATTTGTTAAATAATCTTGTTGTTCACTAGGTACATGACAATACTTAAACGTACGTTATGTTGTAGGATACTGCAATAGATATACATTAGCGAAACTGACCTGTAATCCCGTGCTATATCTACAATATTAACACGCAAGCCAGCTTAGGGTGTATGGGGGAGGGTACTTTTAGAACTACCAATGTCTCCCACTTCTCTCTTCCCCCCTCCCCGCCACTCAAACTTCTTTTTACGCTATTTCTAACAGAATTGATGGAACTCTTTTCCAGTCTTGCGAGAGTATTTCACTGCGCAGGAGAACCCGAGCAAGCATGAGGTACAAACAGAGCTAACAGTGCAGCACATAAAATCTAGAAGGTATTCCGACAGGTATCGAAGGGTGCTTTAATTCATGTAAAGAAATTACAATAAAGCACACCCTACGGCAGCAAGCGTTGATCTCTACCGTGTTACCCATTAGACACTATTTGGCTACCTATGATACAATTCCGTACTTCCCTCAGTATTTAATGTTGATTTTTTTTTTAGAGTGAGTACCAAAAGTATCTGAGGTGTAATATGGAGAAATCTGACGCTCGTAATGTTATTATGTTCCTGCATTTGATGGGTAACAGTACCTGAGAAATCCATGATAAGACATCGGCTGCTTATAGAAATGATTGTCTTTCTTATGACTATTGTGAGATGGAAGAGGAATTTGTAAACTGGCCAAATGTTCCTGATGGATGAGTCAAGTGCAAAACTGAGCTGAGTATGTCAGGCTTTGAGTTTTTTTGGGACTGTCGTGGAGACATCCACACAGATTACGTTGTCAAGGGTTAGACTATCAATGAATGATAGCACAGAAATCTTCTGGACAAATTACGAGAAGCTCTGGTTATGAAACGCGCTTTATGCTCTCCAGAAGCATTCGACTTCCGGATGACAATGCACCGACTCATTCATCTTAACTGGCCGTTGAGAAAACAGGGGCATATGGCTTCGAGATCTTGCAGCATCCGACTTATTCTTCCAATCTCGAAACAAGTGACTTTTCTTGCTCCCAGAAATGATGATACTGTTGCGTGGTCTACGATTTGACAACACAGATGACGTCACTAATTAAATGAATGAGTTGTTGAAAGCAAAATCCGCAGAATTCTACAATCAAGGCGTTTGTAAGATCAAGAAACGCTAGTAAAAATATATAAATTTGGATGATGACTACATAGAGAGTAATTAACAACATATCAACGCAAACACCCTACCACATTTTTAAGGGTGATAATTTGAACTTTACGACATCCCCTCGTACGAGCGTACGTAATATAATACCAAATTTGTGATTGTTTTGAATAATTTGTAGAAAATAGAACTCATCGTGAGGTTCTTCACGGAAAGAAGTCCTCAGACATGAAAGTAGCTCGTGCGTACCCAAAGGCAGTGTTACAGCACTACTACTGTGTTTACGTTTTGTTTGTAGACTTTCAACCATCCCCCATGGACAAAAGGGTAAAAGGTATGATTAGGAGACATTGGTGACCAAGAAACATTACCAATTTTTGGCGATCCATCTTAGGTTCAGATTCTGTGTCACTGACGACTACAATGCGCAGGGGCCCCTTCATGCTGGAAGAACAAACCCATCTCTTGTATGCAGCACTGTCGTTTTCAAGAAAATCTAGATAACGGGGTCATTTAAGTAATACAACAGGTCCAATCAGTCGATTTTTTTTTTTTTTTTTTTTTTTTTTGCAGTACCAAACCACGCAGTTAAAGAGAAACGTACTTGAAAATGTCTCTCCACAAAAGGCACTAGGGTTTGCGTCGGTCCACTGCTTTGAGTAACGAGTGTTCCTGATACTGTCACAAGAAAAGTTGGGTTCATCAGTAAGCAGTATCAATGGTATTACTCGGTGATGTGCGATTAGTCAAAGACAAAATTCGGATCGTCTACCTTTGCCCCCTATTCGTTGATGCTGGGAGCCATAGTCGTCCACAGTTGCGTCAACTCTGAGACATTACCATGGGAACGTAAACCAAATAGCTGTAGTGAGGGTTACAAACGAATGTCATCATTAAGCATGACATTTTATGTGCGACTAACCCGTTTCCATCTCAGGACGTGTTCACTTCTCGGCCGGTATTGCTGATCCCACACGCTCCACTCTTGCAGCAGATCGAAAATCACTGTGCCATTTCGTGCATTCCTTTCGTCAAAGGGGTTGTTCACAAATTTCGTTCCGTTGCAATAGTACGTTAAATCAGGCAGTTTATACTGTGAAATATTTACAAAACACTACTCCACCTACACCTTTAGGAAACCTCTCAGGCAGGTGGAGTAGTTGTCATAGGCTGTATAATACCCCTTTCAATTAGTGTGTTACCATGTATTAGCTGACGCTCGAGCCAGCTCCGCACCCGGATGGCGCAGCTAAAAAAGTTAATGCCTTCTATGATAATCTAACGCACGAACCTTGGTTTGCACTACCACTGAGCTAAGAAGGCAGCACATTTCTGTGTGTGGGATATCCTAGAACTGTCACGTGACGATGCTGAATCTTACAGCCTGCGACCATATATCGAATTAAGCACACATCTGGTACTGGAGGTGTCTACATTATCATTTTCCTCCTCCCTTAATCGTATCATCGTCAGGATCCACGCCAAATGTTAAGTCACCTAAAATTTTCTGACTACGCAATCCTGACCCAGTACACAGTTACAACGAATAGGTAGGCGTACTGTGAATCGCACATTTAATGACCTAGCTTTTCTGTGTGGCAGCAGGGCGACTGCATGTCGCTCGGACAAGAGCAGCGTTCTGCAGACAGACACCAAGTACACACCGACAACGAGGACGCGCTCTGTCATACAGCATTTGCGGTGTTTACACTGAAATTAAATGTAAATAATAAAGTTTCTTTTGTGCGTGCTTCGCTTAGTTGCAGTATCAAAGTCAAAGCAAATACGCATACACAGAAAATTAGCCGAACGTCCACGCATAGCAATTTTTCTATCCACGCTGTCATTTGGAGAGTATTGACTATTTTTGTACTGTCATTGGGAGGACCCAGTATCAACACAAAAAGAAAGTGTGTAAGGCACTCTGGCATCATTTAAACAGGGCCAAATGGTCACAGAAGCTGTGACTCTCCAGTAAAGACGACGTTTGTTGTTGCATTTGTTGACCGTAGTTGAAGGTGGCAATGAAAACGAATTCGCCCCCAGGTGGGCTCGAACCACCAACCTTTTCCTTCACAGCTCAACGCGGTAGCCCAATGCGCCAAGTAAACAGTATTAATCGCATTGCTTGGTAATTTGCAGTTAACCAACGATGAAACACCAATCGTCTACCTTCATCTCCTCCTCGATGGTGCTGGAAGCCATAGCCGCCTACAGCTGCGACAGCACGGAGATATTACCATGGAAACTAACCCAATTCGCGTTATTTGATTCGTAACTGTAGGTGCGCGTAGCAGCCGTGCTAAGGTCACATTAACTTTAAGGGACAGTCTCTCGCCATACGAGCTACGGACGCGAATCCTAACTTTGAGGAGAATGAGGCGAGGCACCGCTATAACAGTGTCAAGTCTCCAGCGCCTCGCTTCATCCCGGCTGTGCGTGCCTCCGTAGGGAACAGGTGAGCATCGGCGGTGACCCGGGACCCTGCCGCAGCCGAGTGGGGCTGTCGACCCGCTATCGATTGCGCTCGCGTACGAGACCGCGGCGAGCTCTCGATCCCACAGCCGGAAGCTGGCCCTCCCAGGCAGAGCACAGAGCAGCACGGCACATCTGGTACACACCTAGACGTCTGGAGGGGGGGGGATTGCCGCTGACCTCGCCGCAGTAACGCAAACAGCAAAGCCGTGCATAGCAACTGTGCAAAAACTCATTTGGGCTGAAAGAGGAAAGATAACTCATCCGGTGTTACATAAAAAACCAACCCAAGTATGGGATTAATAGTTGCAGTAACAGTTTATTTTCATCCATGGATCACTTGTTCAATGATATCGTACGAGATGTGTTATTACTTGTTCATCTCTGCTGCTGTGAAACACTTCTCTACTACTGCAACCTGTGTACTGTACTAAAGGAAAAATATCGCTAGGCCAAGAAGCATCTGAAACATGATTTCTATTCAAATTTCGCGCTTGACGCGTCAGATTAGTGCCGGCCGCGGTGGCCGAGGGGTTCTAGGCACTTCTGTCCGGAACCGCGCGACTGTCACGGTCGCAGGTTCGAATCCTGCCTCGGGCATGGATGTGTGTGATGTCCTTAGGTTGGTTAGGTTTAAGTAGTTCTAAGTTCTAGGGGACTGATGACCTCAGAAGTTAAGTCCCATAGTGCTCAGAGCCATATGAACCATTTTTTTATATTTTTTGCTGCTTAGAAGAGCGCCAGTTGGGGATCTGCACCCAACCTGCCAGTGTGCTAGATCGACTGGTCCTACACCTGGGGTTATGGTCCGGGATGCGATTTCGTATACCGCAGGAGCACTCATGTCGTTATCCCACGTAACTTGAATACAAAATTGTACATCAATCTGGTGATTCGGCCTGTTGTGCGCCATTCTTGATATCATTCCATGGGGTTTCTTCCAACAGGATAACGCTCGCCCACATACCGCTGTTGCAACCCAACATGGTCTACAGAGTGTTGACGTATTGCCTTGACCCGTAACATCACCAGATCTGCCTCCAGTGGAGCACATATGGGGCACATTCGGGCGGCCACACTAGCATTATCCGCAAACGGCATTAACTGTCCCTGTATTGACCGTCCAAGTGCAAGAGGTATGCAGCTCCATCCCATTAACCGACATGCGGCACGTGTACAGCACAATGCATGCATGTCTGCATGCTTGCATCCAACATTCTGGGGGTACACTGGTTATTACCGCACCAGCATTTCAGATCTGCAATGGCTTACCTCGCACGTACATTAACCTATCATCTTGTAATGTTAATCATTTAAATATGTTACCTAGACAAAAGTACTCCCAAAACTTCGTTACTGTACTTTAACTATTTTTTGGTGTTGCGATTTGGTTTTCATCAGTGTTTTACTTCCGACCTACACATTGCAATAATCACATTATTACACTTTTCTCTGTTATTGTCCATGGATACAGAATGCAGTAAACAACTGTTAGTGTTGTCACTGTCACCAGTATTCACTGTTGTGGTCAAGTGCAGCACGTACATTAGTTCTAATGAAGTCAGGCCGTATTATGATAAATTTGCTAAATGCTTTCAATTGTGGTTTTATCTTTGTACTTACTAGCACAATGCAATCCTAATATTGCATACGGGAAATGGCACACAGTATCTTCTTTAATGATCTGGCAAATGGAAGCAACTGTCGAACCAGTGCCATATATCTTTCTTTTCTTTTTCTTGTCTCTTTGTCCCGCAGCGGCGCAGGGTCGATATGGTTATCAATGTTTGGGCGTACGTGTTTTAAGGAATGGCTGGATGTCTTTCCTGTTCCCACCCCGTTACCTCACCCCCCAGGACGGAATACGTACCCCATACTGTCTGCATATAGTGTTATTCATATGAAAGTGAGCGAAACTTTTCTGAATACTTGCAAATCGTATAGGTGAGGTGGAACTTAGGCTCCAGCCTGGTATTCACTCAGCGTAATTGGGAAACTGCCTAAAAACCACATCCTGGTTGGCTGAAACACCGACTCTCGACGTTAATTTTAATGTGATTTGTAGCAGCAGAGGTTACTTATGTTTCTTCTGCCCTTCTGTTGACTGCCCTCCTGTGCCGTGGTCACACAGGAGGGCAACCTTAACATGTGGGTGAATAGAACGGCAAAGATTCCCTCTAAAAGTTCTCCCCCCCCCCCCCTTCGACAACACCCCCGATGCCACCCACTCACTTCTGTTGAGCACGCTACAGATTCGACACCAGGTCAGCGTAACGGCAGTTCTAGCGCCTGAGAGTTAGGCTACCTCTTCGACACACTTCGGGGGCGCTGCCTACCTTCAGGCACCAGAGCATCCGCCAGACTCCTTAGAGAATAATTGCAACAGTATCAACAGTGTCAGAGGTTGTCAAGAATTTCTTCCTTTTGCTCATCGCACAATGAAATGCTACCGACCGCCAAATGTATGAGAATAAACGCCATGGTTTCATTGACGTCATTTATGCAACCTCCTGAGGACCTTTAGTGTCGATTATGAACCGGCGGTGTGTCTGAATATTTGAGCGGCAATCCGTAAGAAAGTCGCGTGATTTAAACACTAGGTGTTGAAGTTCTGATCTCCATCGCAGAGGCATCGAAAGAAGGGATGAAATGTGCGTAAGGGGGCTCTGACGACCTTCCCATCGTGTGACACGTTCACGGTCGTGACGGGAAAAATTGTGGTGAAATTTGGTGCTAATGTAACATTATTAATCCATCCCACAGCTAACATGAATTCCTGAGCTGTGCCCTTTTTTTTCTCATTTGCTGATACCTTGCCGTTCGGAGCATCGCAGAACCCTAGCGTAACGTCGCAGCTCGCCATGCGTTTGCAACAACACACATTTCAAGTTTAGGCGTCGCAACTGGAGGTAATTAAGGGCTTTCGAAAAAGGTATCCTTTAATGCTGTTGCGGAGTGTAGAAACTCATAGCCAGCTGCCTCCCGTGCGAGCGCCACGGCAGTAGCGCCTTTGGCGGCGTGAGCAGTGGACCCTCGGCTGAGACGCGAGTGAGTCGTGTGGTGTCGCGTGGCGGGCGCGCCGCCGCCGGCTCCGCCGTACATTAGGCGCGCTGCGGGGGCGGACACTCGGCCCGCCCGCCCCCGCCACCGCCCCCAGGCTTGTTTATTGATTTAGCGCTTCCGCTGCCCCAGGCCGTGACGCCCGACTCGGCTCCCCACCGCCGGGACCCGCGCCCTAACACACGTCCCCGCACGCCGTCTTTTCTCTGCCGGTGGTGGCTGCTGCCAGCCGTTTACGTTATTACGATTCCTTTCCTTGGCCTGTCGCTGCCTTCTCGCACCAAAGGGAAACATTTATTCTACTTTGTGACCGTATCTCGAGAAAGTCGAAATAGAAAGAACGGGGAGGAATGTAGAGTGTATACTATTACGTCTATAAGGCGTAGTGAAATGAAAACGAATGTGATAGCAAAAAAAAAGTGACATTCTCTAAAGCGATTCTGATTTCGACAAGATGTGGTTGGTGCAAGACGGGTCTCGACCAAATCGAAGCAGGTGAGTGTTTTATGTCCTGGAGGAGTACTTTGGGGACCGCATTCAGACTCTGGGGTAGTCAGAGGCCTCTAGCATGGGCCTCGATTGGCCGCCATATTCTCCGGATCTGAACACATGCGACTACTTTTTGTGGGGCTACATTAAATCCAAGGTATACAACAATACCCCAAAACCATTACTGAGCTGAAAACAGCCATTCAGGAGGCCATCGATAGCATCGATATTCCTACACTTCAGCGTGTCATGCAGAATTTTGTTATTCGTCTGCGCCACATCATCGCCAATGATGGAAGGCATATCGAACACGTCATAACCGAAACCTGAATATCTGTAGTGACGTTTACATTCTGAATAAAGTGTGTGCCCGCCTTAGTTTGTAACTAATTTGCATTTTTACTTCATTTAGTTCAATAACTGTCATCCAGTACCTAGGTGTTCACTTCTTCATCCGAAGCAAATCGACGGCACTTTCTTTCTTCAGAGCTCCAAAAATATGGGAGTGATAGGGATTGTATGCAGCATGTTTACGGGCTTCCCAGCGAAACTTCGGTAACTTAGTCCAGCCCACATGTTGCCAAGTTTTCTCGAGACGACCTTAACACATGTCGGCGGCACTACGCTGCAGAAGTTTGACTGAGAAGCCCGTACACATCCTCCGTACAAACGCGATCTCTCTCCCTGCGATTTCCTTGTCTTCGGAGCACTGCGGAAGACATTCGTGGCCGTCGACTTGCTTCGGTCGAAGAAGTGCACACCTGGGTATAATTATCTCTCCGCAGGCAACTCCAGACACCTTTCCACGAAGGCATTGGTGGGATAACTGTATTTCCTAGGAACGGAAAACCTCCTATCCAGAAATCAGCACTACTTTAGAAAGCATCACACGTGCGAAACTCAGCTTGCCCTCTTTTCACATCATATAGTGCGAACCATGGATGAAGGGCAACACGAAGAATCCATATTCCTAGATTTCCGAAAGGCACTGACGCGGGTTTCCCACTGCACACTGTTAAAGAAGGTACGACAATATGAAATAGGTTCCCAGACACGCGAGTGGCTCGAAGACTTCTTAAGTGGTACGGCCCTGTACGCTTTCCTCGACGGTGAGATTTCATCAGAGACAAGGGTATTGTCAGGAGTACCGCAGGGAAGTGTGAAAAGACCGCTCTTATTCGCCATACACACAAATGATCCGACGAACGCTGCTAACAGCAATCTGCGACTGTTTTCTGGTGATGCTGTTGTGTCGGTGTTAGTACCTGTAGGAGAAAACAAGATGTGAGGGACAAAATTTGTAGTTGGTGTAATGAGTGGCAGCTAGCTCTGAACGTGGAAAAATATAACTCAATGTATACGAAAAATAATCCCGTATTGTTCGAATACATTATTAATAGCCTGCTGCTTGACACAATCACATCGATTGAATATCTATGTCTAACGTTACAAAGGTATATGAAATTGAACGAGCGTGAAAGAATTGTAGTAGGGACGGGGAATGGTCGACGTGGTTTATTGGGAGAATTTTAGAAAAGTGTGCTTCATTTGTAAAGGAGATCGTGTACAGAATACTAGTGCATCCCACTCTTGAGAATGCTCGAGGGTTTGGGTCCCTGGCCAGGGCAGCGGTCGAACATTTTCTGTATCCGTAAAGGCTCTTACGGGACCTGCAACATGCGGTCGTGCATTATCCTGCTGAAATGTAGGGTTCCTTAGGGATCGAATGAAGGGTAGAGCTACGGGACGTAACACATCTGAAATGTAACGTCCACTGTGCAAAGTGCCGTCAGTGCGAACAAGAGGTGACCGAGAAGTGGAACCAATGGCACCCCATACCATCACGCCGGGTGATACGCCAGTATGGCGATGACGAATACACGCTTCCAATGTGCGTTCACCAGATTGTCGCCAAACACGGATGCGACCATCATGAGGCTGTAAACGGAACCTGGATTCATCCGAAAAAAATGAGGTTTTGCCATTCGTGCACCCAGGTTTGTCGTTGAGTACACCATCGCAGGCGCTTCTGTCTGTGATGCAGCGTCAAGGGTAACCGCAGCCATAGTCTCCGAGCTGATAGTCCATGCTGCTGCAAACGTCGTCGAAGTGTTCGTGCAGATGGTTCTTGTGTTGCAAACATCACCATCTCTTGGCTCAGGGATCGAGACGTGGCTGCACGATCCGTTACAGCCATGCGGATAAGATGACTGTCATCTCGACTGCTAGTGATACAAGGCCGTTGGGATACGATAAACCGCCATCGCGACAGGCTACAATCCGACCTCTATCAAAGTCGGAAACGTGATGGTACGCATTTCTCCTCCTTACACGAGACATCACAACAACGTTTCACCAGGCAACGCCGGTCAACTGCTGTCTGTGTATGAGCAATCGGTTGGAAACCTTCCTCATGTCAGCACGTTGTGGGTGTCGCCACCGGCGCCAACCTTGTGTGATTGCTCTGAAAAGCTAATCATTTGCATATCACAACATCTTCTTCCTGTCGGTTAAATTTCGCGTTTGTAGCACGTCATCTTCGTGATGTAGCAATTTTAATGGCCAGTAGTGTATTATTGCACTGATTATGTTTACTATTGGATCTTTGTTGTACATTAAGTACAAACATTAAAGTAGCAGAATTCTGAATAACTTAACTTCAAATTCCGCGCCAGCCATGGAACATTGTTTTCTTTATATCGAATATTATAATGAACAATTATGTCAATGAAGCAGCTACGAGGGCTGTTCGGAAAGTAAGGTCGTGAAATAGAAACCACAGTGAAAAGGAAATGTTTTATTCGTAACCGTTAACCACACCTTCCAGCTACCCCTGTAAATAGTCGTCGCTCTGACTTAGACATTTGTCATGGCGTTGTACAAAGTATTCAGTACCCTCGTCACGGAAAACAGCCGGCTGTGATTTCCGCCGTTGCTCTGCGCTGGTGTGCCTTTCGTTGTTTGTGCCATAATGTTGCCTTCATAGCCAGCGATTCATATGAGCAGAGATGAACAACGGAGGGAACCAATTAAGGAGTCTATCGTTGGTGGTCCAACACTTCCCACGGAAAACGCTGCAGGGGCGTCTTCATTGCCCCATGCATAAGGCGGCCGAAAATTGTCTTGAAGAAAGAAACGCATGGCATCTGTGTTATGTGAGCTGCATAGCTTCAGGAGAACTCTCTCACCAGATCCACATACTTGGCGGGAGATACTGTTGCTTTAGGCATTTCTATGTAATCATTTTGCGCTCTGAACTGAAAAGAGCAATGTGAAGCCATCGACAGGCACACTAGAGACACTGCCCCACACATCTGTGCAAAGTTCCATCGGATTTTCACTGTGGTTTCCATTTCGCGCCTAATCGGACCTTACTTTCCGAGTATGCCTCGTATTTAGCCAGCTGTATGGCTCACTCAGACTTCACATGGCCCTTTCATAACGAGCCTAGCTTGATTTATTAGCGACCTTGCATGAAATCATTAACGACGATTGCAGTTAAATCCATAAAATTAGCCCGCAGCTCGTGGTCGTGCGGTAGCGTTCTCGCTTCCCGCGCCCGGGTTCCCGGGTTCGATTCCCGGCGGGGTCAGGGATTTTCTCTGCCTCGTGATGGCTGGGTGTTGTGTGATGTCCTTAGGTTAGTTAGGTTTAAGTAGTTCTAAGTTCTAGGGGACTGATGACCATAGATGTTAAGTCCAATAGTGCTCAGAGCCATTTGAGCCATTTTGCTACAAGTCCCTGGGACACCTGATCTAAGACTTACACGTCAGTGATTGTGTGTCCTTTTCCAGTTCGTTCCTCAGTGACTCTATCAGAAGCTTCGCCTGACATTTCCACGACAACAATGAGCTGAACGTTATCCATCAACTTGCTCATTTCTCTTTCATACTTACCTTCTCTTCGAAAACTAATAGCTACCCACTTGCGCATGCGCTCGCTTCTTTTCCAATTTGCGCCTCCATTCACAAAATTCATTAAAAACTCGTAATAAGCGCATAGTGTTCTCGTAACATCGCTCTCTGTTCTAACTTCCTCTCGCAGGCTGTCAGCGCGTTGAGCCTTTATCTCGAGACTAATGAATCCTTTGTGTGTTAAATTAACCACGAAATCGAATCTTTTACGACCCACATACGTCGAATGATGGCTTTCCTCTTTTTTAGTCCCCTGAAGATTGAACAGGGTACGCTAATTTCCTCTTTAAAGCCTTAAGTACAATGTTCGCCTAAAATGATATAAACACCTCATTTCAGCAGCATGGTTTTTTTCTGACTTGTACAAGTTATTCAGGAAAAAAGTGTCCTCTGTTCTTACAAGGTGTAGTATTTTCGGTGACAACAGTGAGTGACGCAACTAATAAGTTTCCCAGGCAGTACTAATAAATGACACATCATTACAACAACAAAAAAACACAGAAAATGAAGCCATCTATAAAGAGTGTCCTTGTGGATGCATTTACATAAAGAAATTTTTTATAGACAAGATTGCGTTAAAAACTACAGTTTCGACAGGTAAGAGTCATCTTCAGATATTCAAAAACTTCTTTGGCTGCACGTAATGTTCCATTTACGTTCATTATTCATGCCATGTTAACATGTTAGTATAGAGTATATTGCACATTCCACACAAGTTTGTCAATGAAAGTTACAAACAGGTCTGTCACAAGTAAAAATATGCACTGCTAAAATGCACATTGTGGAACTCTGCTTGTCTACATACCCCTTTGATGCTAGTCAGTTGAAATCTAAAGTTCACATCTATGCCAATGTTTACATTTACATGATGAGTGAAGCACGTCTTGGATCCTTCGCACTTGAAATACATAGTGGAGCTGGCTATTAAAAAATTTCTTTAAAGTACGTACATATCGCTTCTTCTCATTTCTTATTATGAGAAACTTCAATCAAATTCCATAAAGTCTGAACCCAAAAACATTGTAAACTTCCCGCTTTTTGGTTTACAAGAGAAATTGTAAGTCTCTGAGGTTAGTACGAAGTGTGTGAGAAAAGTAATTAGACCGATTTTTTTATCTATCATAGATTTCTTTTCTTCTTTTTTTTCAAACAACAAAATTGTTCCCTTCAAAGTAGTGCCCTTCAGCAGCTATATCGGCGGAGTCGTTGTTCCCAGTCTTGAGAGCATTTCTGAAATGCTTCAACTGGTGAGAAGGCGACGTCCTTTTCGAGGAACGCTATTGAGAAGATTTGGAAAACCAGCATTTGAAGTTGTCTGTCGAACGATTCTTCTGCCGCCAACATGCATTGAGCCTAAGGACCACGAAGATAAAACATGAGAGATTAGGGCTCATACGGAGGCATACAGACAGTCGTTTTTCCCTTGCTCTATTTTCGAGTGGAACAGGAAAGGAAATGACAGGAAGTGGTACAGAATACGTACAGTCCGTCACACACCGTATGGCGGCCCGCAAAGTACCTGTAGATGTAGACCTCTAACACGTCGGTCACATGCTTTCGAATTTTCTCCAGAGCCCGAAAATGACATCCTTTTAAGACAGTTTTCAATTTCGGGTAAAAAGTTACAAGGACTCAGATCAGGTGAACAGGGGAGCTGTGGACCATCAGGTATGCCTGATTAAATCGTTATTTTTATTCTGTTTTATAGTTTTATAGACGAGATTAGCATATATTCTTGGTATTCAAATGATGTATTGAAATGACCACTGGAACTGAACTCGCCTTTTATGTGTGTATTGTCGTGCGGCAATATGTTGGTAAAGAGCTGTAGCAAATTTCTTGTTGCGTGCTCTGGAGTCCATTGCAAATCACCGTGTTTGTTTGCAGTTTGATTTGGCAATCCCCCCAGCGTCTCTCCAAATCCATGTCGACGTAATGTTGCTGAAACGTTCTGTCGTAATTAGAATGACTAGAAAGAGTAATATTTACGTTCGAGTCTCGCCTAATTATTTATTAAAAATGAGCACTCGTTTATTTCTTCCTTGAATACAACTTTTACTCTTACTGTCGAGTTGCAATATGTACGTAAGTTCACACTTGTAAGTTCCCTTCGTCTTTATTAGAGGAATATCAAAATCGGATTCATTAACATTACATTCAACAACAGGGATAACAAAAATCAGAGATAATACACTGATAATGTTGGCTTTTCTTATACAAGGAGTAACGTCTTTGGTTCCTGCAAACAGAGAAGTATCTGAAAGGTTATTTCCGTAAAAAAATGTGATATTACACCACGAAGTCAAAATTTCTGTGGTGTTAGTGACTGTGTGACATGCGGCGTTGTCATGATGCGGCATCCACTTATCTACAATGTTTGGTCTTACTCGATTCACCCTTTTCCTGAACCTTTCAAGGACATATTTTTACAATACTTGGCTGACAGTTTGCCTTGTAAGGAATAACTTTTTTATGCATGACACCACTACTGTTAAGATAGCAAATCAGTTTTGTTTTGGTCTTTTATTTGCTTCTTTTTTCGGTCGAGAAGATGCCTCAGTGTGCCACGACTCACTTTGCCGCTTTCTCTCAGGATCGTACTAAAAAAAAAGAGGATTCATCACCCGTGATGACATCACTGAACCATTCGTGGTCATTCGCAGTCCACTCAGTAAGATCAACTCACATGTTTCTTCGATTGTTCTGCTCAGTTGTGATGTTTTTGGGCATCATTTTGGCAAAAACCTCACACATGTGCGAAATTTCGGCCAAAATTTGATGTACAGTGAAAGTATTTAAGTTTACAAGTCATCCATCAACCTTATTGTTAAACGACGGTCTGATCTAACAAGAGCACGCACACGTTCGAAATTATCGTCGGTTTTTGAAGTTGAAGGTCTCCTTGAGCAGGGCACATCTTCAACATGTTCTCAGCCATCCAAAAATGGTTTGTGCCAGCGAAAAAGTTGTGCTGTTAATAAGGAATGTTCCCGATAGCCCTTTTCCAAAGTTACAAAACTTGATGGCGTAACGTTGCTCTAAATTCCGCTGTTCTATGTTCATAACACAAAACAAAAACACGACTTCACCGATGGCCCTCTCAAAATTCACGCGAGGACTGCACGGAGCTGAAACTCGGACTGAGCATCTGAAAGAGCTGCACACACCGGTCTTCAGACGTAGAACAACGCAGCGTTCCAATATCGCTTGCAGTGTTATCATTCTCGTTACTGTTCTCACACACCTCGTCGTTCACTGATGGTAACTGACAACACTGAAATTATTGTAAGATCAAGCGTACATTTATTACTGATGTCAGTTATTTGGAAATACCACAAAATCAATGTTCCACCTGCGTGTAACCTACCAGGATCACAGTGACCGATTGATGTCGAGGTGGGTGGAAGAAAAATTCTGGGTGTGACTGCTGGCTGCCGACTTAGTGACTGCTGCAGTTCGAACTACGTTGATTGGAGCTGTGACTGGAACTGTCTTGCTTGCGGCTGAGCAGTGTCCTACGTACATGATCAGCGGACGGATACCTATTCTGCACTCACGTGACTGGCAAATGCAAAGTGGTAGTTGCGAATACAACTGCCGATGGTGATACGCACACTATGGGTGGCGAGGCTCGCGTCACATGTTTCTCTTGGTGGCCGATGGACACCACCTCCTAAACAGATCAGCGTGTTTTCGTGAGATAATGTACTGACATGCAATTCTGCACGTCCTGTGGTTGATACGTTGCGTCTGCCTGCCCACACTGTTTACCCTGTGGTTCTGTAGCGCGGCAACTGGCCAGTCTCAGCTGCTTGGTTGCAGGCGATCGCCTAGGGTACAGTAGTATTGGACAAAACAAGAAACGAAGAACTGTGAATACGTGAGGAGCAGCCCAACGAAAACTGAGCACCTGCCACAATTGGACCATGGAATGATTCCATTCAAAATTAGTCACCACGGACTTTCCGGTATTTATCCCATTCTGAGATGACACGATCAAGCCGGCCGAAGTGGCCGAGCGGTTCTAGGCGCTACAGTCTGGAACCACGCGACCGCTGCGGTCGCAGGTTCGAAGGTTTCAAGAAGGACGTCGAACTATAGACCAATATCTCTAACGACGATCAGTTGTAGAATTTTGGAACACGTATTATGTTCGAGTATAATGACTTTTCTCGAGACTAGAAATCTACGCTGTAGAAATCAGCATGGGTTTCGAAAAAGACGATCGTGTGAAACCCAGCTCGCTCTATTCGTCCACGAGACTCAGAGGGCCATGGACACGGGTTCCCAGGTAGATGCTGTGTTTCTTGACTTCAGCGAGGCGTTTGATACAGTTCCCCACAGTCGTTTATGAACAAAGTAAGAGCATATGGACTATCAGACCAATTGTGTGATTGGATTGACGAGTTCCTAGATAACAGAACGCAGCATGTCATTCTCAATGGAGACAAGTCTTCCGAAGTAACAGTGATTTCAGGTGTGCCGCAGGGGAGTGTCGTAGGACCCTTGCTATTCATATTATACATAAATGACTATGTGGATAACATCGGAAGTTCAATGAGGCTTTTTGCGGATGATAGTGTAGTATATCGAGAGGTTGTAACAATGGAAAATTGTACTGAAATGCAGGGGGATCTGCAATGAATTGATGCATGGTGCAGGGAATGGCAATTTAATCTCAATGTAGACAAGTGTAATGTGCTGCGAGTTCATACAAAGAAAAATCCTTTATCATTTAGCTGCAATATAGCAGGCCAGCAACTGGAAGCTGTTAATTCCATAAATTATCTTGGAGAACGCATTAGGAGTGATTTAAAATGCAATGACCATATAAAATTAATCGTCGGTATAGCAGATGCCAGACTGAGATTCATTTTAAGAATCCTAAGGAAATACAGTCCGAAAACAAAGGAAGTAGGTTACAATACACTTGTTCGCCCACTGCTTGAATACTGCTCAGCAGTGTGGGTTCCGTGCCAGATAGGGTTGATAGAAGAGATAGAGAAGATCCAACGGAGAGCAGCGCGCTTCGTTACAGGATCATTAAGTAATCGCGAAAGCGTTACGGAGATTATAGATAAACTCCAGTGGAAGAGTTTGCAAAAGAGACGCTCAGTAGCTCGGTACGGGCTTTTGTTGAAGTTTCGAGAACATACCTTCACCGAGGAGTCAAGCAATATGTTGCTCCCTCCTACGTATATCTCGCGAAGAGACCATGAGGATAAAATCAGACAGATTAGAGCCCACACAGAGGCATACCGACAATCTTTCTTACCACGAACAATATGAGACTGGAATAGAAGGGAGAACCGATAGAGGTACTCAAAGTACCCTCCGCCACACACCGTCGGGTGGCTTGCGGAGTATGGATGTAGATGTAGATGTAGAAACTGAGCGTTAGCGCTCCTTTGGGATAGCTAGAAAAGCTGACAGAGGTAGCTCCTCAGAGTGGCTCACGAACAAGGTACACACTTGCAAGAAACGTGTTCGTGAGATGCTCTACTTGTAAGTGAATGCGCACCTTTAAGAAAGGGCGGTCGGACTAACTGCGGAATGGAAAAACAAAATGAATTTTTTGGTGTGATTTGTATGTTTGTAATTTGTCGGTGTGTGTGTATTTGTGTGTGTGTGTGTGTGAGAGAGAGAGAGAGAGAGAGAGAGAGAGAGAGAGAGAGAGAGAGAGAAAGAGAGAGAGAGATGAGAGTTGAGAGAAAGAGAGAGATTGATTGGTTGATTGATTTGGCGGAGGGGACCAAACTGGGAGGTCATCGGTCACATCAGGTTAGAAAAGGTTGGAAAAGGAAGTCGGTCGTGCCCGTTCAAAGGAACCATTCTAGCATTTGCCTGAAGCGATTTAGGGAAATCAGGGAAAACCTAAATCAGGATCGCGGGTTTGAAGTCGCTCGACGTAGGGAGAGAGAGAGAGAGAGAGAGAGAGAGAGAGAGAGAGAGAGAGGGAGGGAGAGGGGGGAGGGCGGATGAAGAGACAACCAGTGTTTCATCCAATACCTGTAATGAAATACCATAGGGAAGATTAATTTCACACACGGGAAGAGTGGAATGCATTACAAAAATTAATCAAGTGCTTCTACTGCAACAAAACTTGGTGGAACATATATTGCATTGCGGTGGAAGTTGCGAAAAGCGGAGTTATTTTTGTATATGATACCCTTTCATAAATTTCAGATGATGTGAAAATATATTGCAGCTGGAAACCAAGATGACACTCTGGGAAGCTCTCGAGGTGACACAAAGTTTTCTAGAGAATTATACGCAGCACAGTAGGTGGGACTCGTTTCTGTTACTTAGGCATAGAAAGTAGGGTGGCTTCCTATGGTAGCAGACGGTTACAAGTGCAGTGTTTAACAATAGTATTGCTGACACAGTTATAAGTACAGAGACAAACTTAACCAATAAGAAATGAGTACTGAACGCCAACAGGATACAGCATACAGCACACAATAGTGACATACTCGAAATGAGTACAAAATGGAACATATTTCGATAAGTAGTTACTTCCCGAAATATAAGGGACTGTGAAATGAAAACGGAACATCCACCATAACACAGTCTGCGCGACAGGTGGCCCCACTGCCATTGTTGTTGTACGGGAAGGGCATAGTGCCACAACAGAGGTGTCCGCAGTTGTTGGCTTGTGACCTTGGTTGTTGGTCCAATTGTTGATATGGAGGCAAGCAAAGAAGAGCAGAGAGGTATGCCGGTCTGCTGTCGAGGTTGCTGGAGTACGTGAAATTCACTGTCGCATGTCCATTGTGTGCAGTGAACACTGCATGTCACTGACATGTGTGCATAAGTGGCAGAAGAGATTCTGGAAAGGATGGAAGACGATCCCGCCCAAGACTAGTCAACCGAGTCTTCATCCGTGATGTGATGGAGCAGCTTGAAGGCCCTATCTGGGGAGGCCTACGATTCATGGAGGATGAAATTCATGATCAAGTCGGTATTAGCCATGTCACTGTGCATACTATCATCAAAGCCCACTTGTAGTATTCTAAAATTTGTGCGCAGCGACTCGCCGCTGTCGCCGAGCTGTTCTAGGCGCTTCAGTCTGGAACTGCGCGACCGCTATGGTCGCAGGTTCGAATCCTGCCTCGGGCATGGAGGTGTCCTTAGGTTAGTTAGGCGTTAAGTAGTTCTAAGTTCTAGGGGAATGATGACCTCAGATGTTAAGTCCCATAGTGCTCAGAGCCATTTGAACCATTTTTGACACGATCTATTCCTATTTCATAGAACATGGTCGGCCACTGAACGATCCACAACCACACCCACTCATGCACTTCCTCGTCAAACTGAAACCGGCATCTACGCGTATCTTTCTTCAGGTCACCAAAGATGTGAAAATCACATGGCCAAAGACCTGGGCTGTACAGAGCATGTTTCAGTGTTTCCCAACTACATTGCAGAAGCGTAGCCTTCGTCCGATTGGAAGTGCGAGGGCGAGCGTTATGATGCAAATGGATGATTCCATTCGACAGCATTCCTGGGCGTTTTGAATTTATGGTGCGTTGCAGTTCCTGAGAAGTGCATTCAAAGTGCTGCGCATTGATTGCAGTTCCACGATCGAGGGCTCAACTAGCAGAGGGCGGCTTTAGTCGAAGAAGAAGGTGATTATGACCTTACCGGAACTTGCGTGGACAAAAAGTGGTTCAAATAGCTCTCAGCACTATGGGACTTAAAATCTGAGGTCATCACTCCCCTAGAACTTAGAACTACTTAAACCTAACCAAGCTAAGGACACCACACACATCCATGCCCAAGCCAGGATTCGAACCTGGGACCGTAGTGGTCGCGCGGTTCCAGACTGTAGCGCCCAGGACCACTCGACCACAGCGGCCGGCTTGTGTGGACAACTTTGGATTCATTTGGTGGAGGTGATGTGGGATGTTTCCATTGCTGGCTTTGTTATTTCCCCTCGTGCTCTAAATGGGGGCACCACGTTTCATTCCATATGACAAAACGGGACAAATACACACGCCCTTCTTCGTGGCACTGCAGCAGATGACTCAAGCTTGACGCCATTCAGACCATTCCTTGCCCCTACCTCAGGTGATGCAGTAGAGATGGGCAAACTCCTTCATCCTTGGGAACTAGTTCACTGCTGATCGTTCTTTTTTGGGAACCGTTCATTTTTACTCGTTCACCCGTCATTTGTGCTTGGTATATGGTTCTTATGTAAAACTGAAAACTAGTAGTGTAGGTGACTAAAGGATGGAGGGCACCAAGAGGGAGCACTTGCCTCCCCCCTGGATTATAGAGTTTTTGTTCATTACAGAATACTTACACACTTTTAGAAGTAATTTCTGTGATTCTGCAGAACCTCTCGTTTAGCCAACTGTAGCCTTGTGTGGCTGATCGCACGGAAATAATATAGAGTGGCGCATGCAAAACCGGCCCCGAGTACAGATTGCTCGCCAATTACGGGCGATGTGTTGCCCTTTACGAGCAGATACAACAAACAGACAAACATGTAATAATTAGGCAGTAAAGAAATAAGAGGCTAATGCAAGCAACAATTGCGAAACAATCGATAACGATGTGTAGAGAGCTGGAGAAGTGAACATGAAAATCTCACGCGACGCGCATGTGCTATAGCTCACGTAGTTTTGTAAACCTGTTGGTGGCTGTTTCCAACTTAATAGACCACAAGTGTCTTGTATAAAATTCCTCGTTTCGACTTCCACTACATAGCTATGCTATGTTGTAAACAATAATCGTTTACGCCCTATATATACTTCACGTTGTCTCTGAGTTCGTAGGCAAAGTAGAGACCTTATGGAAGCATAAAATAAAATGTGGTTTTCTCATACTTGCGTCACACGCTTAGTAAAAAGTAGGTTTTTATGTTGTATTATTAAAGTTAATGCAGCAATAATAATAAAGTCCGCAGTAGTAAAGTTTTTGGTTTGAAAGCTCCTTCTGAACAAATGTTTTTGAGATAAGTAAATACGATTTTATGGCAATCTATGTCTTTTCAAATGGAGAGGCACCGATTTTCCTACTGAGCCAAAATGATCCACAACCCACTTTTTTTCCAAAGAAACCAAACTAGCAGGTAATGCAAATTGGAAACAACCAAACTTAAAAATAATTAGAGCCTTCCTAAATGTAATGTTTTGTATATGAGAGATACACGAAAATCGTTTTATACGAGTTTTCTTACACTAAAAATTAAGCAAGTTATTGAAAGTTAGCTGCTAAATCAAGTCGACGAAACCAAAAAATATATGAATAACAAAAGAACTTGCCTTGTTATAAGTATGTCTTCTGCTGTTCATCGATATAATGAAGTGAGCTGATATGCCCTTTTGTTACCTGAAAAGACGTACCTATTATATACAACGTAATTTTTATGTAATTTACATAACTATAAAATACTTTTTGATTACCGGTCGTGGACGCTGAATAGCCAGAACCAAGTGCAAGAACAGTTTGGAACACATGTAAAATAGACGATCGCAGTGAACGAAACGAGCAACTGGATACTGAACTAACTAGGAGCAGTCCGCAATGGAACTGAGACAGGTGGTCATGCGAAGAACGACGAGTGCGGCCGAGGGAGACCGAGACTGAGACGAGCACGCGACCGAGGCTGCAACGAGAACTGCCGAAGTGACCGCCGCGACCGAAGTGAACTAGTGAATTATGAACCGATTGTTCCTCGTTCCCGGGAACTATAAGTAGACCGCCGCGACCGAAGTGAACTATGAACCGATCGTTCCTCGTTCCCGGGAACTATAAGTAGACCGCCGCGACCGAAGTGAACTATGAACCGATCGTTCCTCGTTCCCGGGAACTATAAGTAGACCGCCGCGACCGAGGTGAACTATGAACCGATAGTTCCTTGGAATTCGTTCCTCGGTCCTTTCGTTCATCTTGGTGAACCGTTCCTTTGTCCCCGTTCGTTCGCGAACTACCCATGTCTATGATGCAGCGCCCGCTGCGCACAAATGAACCTGTGCCCTTTTCCAACCCTTTGGAACGCTACGCTCTTCTAGAGACCTACGATACACCGCTGGGAGACGGGGGAAGTTCCTTCGCGTACTCTGTAAAAAATCGGACTGGTATGCATGGCAGTGTTACGTGCCCATATGTGCCAACGCGACCACGGGCAGTGTGGCTCACAGAACGCTCAGGTGAGGCTAAGCTGCATTCGAAGTTTGTCACGTACCAGACAACTCGTTAATCGTATGCTCGCTGAAATCCCTTTTGCATCGACTCCACCCTGTACAGTGCTTAGAAAACAGCTAGCTACAAAGACTGCCTCTTCTACGGATACACTGTGTCGCACAGGACGTGGATGTGCCCGCATAGTATTCCGAACACGTCCGCGCCGTGCCGGAACACAATGGCGCGTCTGTGGCCAGCGAAGAGAAGTTGGTCGCGAGGAGGCCGCGTGGGCGTGTGCGGGGGTGGGGGAGGGGAGTGGCATTGTCACCGGCGACGCCGGCGGCGCTGTCCCAATTAGCCGTGCACAAGTCTGCGAGCGCCGCGCTGCGTCTCACAGGCTGTCCCTAAAGTCCGGGGACGGTCTAAGTGGATTACAGTGCGAGAAACGCGTAGCACGTACTGAGGCAAACAATGTGCCACTGCGGTGTAAGGTGTCAGGCAAATCCAACACCTGCCATGAAAACCCTGACATGATAAGCAAATCCAGTAGTATGGCACGTAGCTCCGAATAAATCGTGACATTAAATTAACCAAAGTAATACCAGTAACGAGTGAGCAAATGGAATACCACAGACTAACACAAGAATGCCTCAATGAATGTCATACCGTCCCACCGTGAGACAGACGCAGTTCCGAGGGGAGAAATGAGAACAGAAGCCGAGAGCAGAACCGTGTTAAGCTAGAAGACCCTACGATAAGGGACGGACACCCACATCGCCAGCTAACTGACAGGACCACGCCCCAGCCCATGTTAAAAGCTAGAGCCCTCCAGAAGAACAGTATAGGTCTTACGATAACACTAAAAGGGCCACACCAGCCGCAAGTTTTAGCGTGAGACTTTTTCGCGTCTCTGTTACGTTGCAAACGTTAAAAACATTGCCGCACCACGAAAAGTATAACGTTTCTCATTTGATAGACAGAATTTTTGTAGGCGGAGCTTAAGGTTAACATTGAGACCCTGAGTGGTCAGATGAAAACACAGCCAGATAGTTTTTTTTAACCAACTTCGATAAATTGTAGTAAGGAGAAGTTAGGAGAGAGTTGCTTCCGAGACGGCGAGGTGAGCGGAGCTGCGCTGCCCGCTGCCCCCTGACGAACACCGACAAGGTAATGAACGCACGCGATGCCGCATAACAGCGCATAAAGCTTCACTCAGAACTGCAGAAGTCTCATCTGTTACACCCCCTTTTTGTGTAATACTAGTGTCGATCGTCAATAGAAGCTCATGGTATTCACATTTGCTACGTAAGTTAAAATCTGAAACGCGATGACTTTTCTGTTATATAATTATTGAGAAGCCACATCAGCCACTGTAATTTACGACAAGTTAGATAAGTAATTAAAGATAATTGAGGGTCACTGTAGACCATTTTGATAGTTTTCTCTTTTGTGAAACTTAATTTAAACCTAGATTATAGATGTGATATGGCATAGGTCATCCTTCGATCCATTGTAGAACTTGGAAACCCATCCAGGGAATATTCGTTCACATTTTTGTTGAACGCAGTTGGTTTTTATCATTCTGTATTAAAACATTTCCTTTTATCAATAGTGCAATTTATAAACAATGTTTTGTGAGTAGAATAAAATTTCCAATGGTAAACTTAACTGCTTTTTCGACGTTATTTTACCAGCTAACTAAAAATAGAAAAGCCTTGATCCCCTTCCACTAAATTTAGTTGGTATTAAGATTCTTTTTCAGGAAGTGCAGTGGAGCTGACGCTGAAATCATTAAGTATTTGGTTATATCATCGCTAGTCTCTCTGAACTCTACATGTCATGTGTGGTCTGGCGTCTCCTTACCAGCAACAGGTCCCAGGTTCAAACTAGTCAATTCCCGAAAAAACACGCTCAGAGCGTCGTTGCGCGAAAGTGGTAGGGAGACACGACATAGAACAACAGACACCACGCAGAATGTTAGAACGGTAGGACTCCAGTTTGCATCATTACGCAGGTCAGCAACCCTACTGAATCTGGTATGTGATACTCCAGTTCTTAGCTATATTTGATCGAAGACACTCCTAAATATAATGAAGGAATTTAAAATACCATCAAAATTAATCAGATTAGTTAAAATGTGTATAGATGAAATTCTATGTAGCATAAAGACACCGGTAGGAGAAACTAAAGATTTTAAGGTGTACACTGGACTGTGACAAGGGGATGCCATTTCACCTATTTAGTTAACCTTGTCCTAGAGGAGATCGATAGAGAATTTTCTAAAACCAGTCCACAAGGGATCCAGATACTGGATGTGAACATTATGTAGGTTTCGAGAGGGTGCGGTTCTGGATGAGGTATCGAATATACAAGGTGTTACAAAAAGGTACGGCAAAGCTTTCAGGAAACATTCCTCACACACAAATAAAGAAAAGATGTTATGTGGACATGTGTCCGGAAACGCTTAATTTCCATGTTAGAGCTCATTTTAGTTTCGTCAGTATGTACTGTACTTCCCAGATTCACCGCCAGTTGGCCCAATTGAAGGAAGGTAATGTTGACTTCGGTGCTTGTGTTGACATGCGACTCATTGCTCTACAGTACTAGCATGAAGCACATCAGTACGTAGCATCAACAGGTTTGTGTCGCATCACGAACGTGGTTTTGCAGTCAGTGCAATGATTACAAATGCGGAGTTGGCAGATGCCCATTTGATGTATGGTTTAGCACGGGGCAATAGCCGTGACGCGGTACTTTTGTATCGAGACAGATTTCCAGAACGAAGGTGTCCCGACAGGAAGACGTTCAAAGCAATTGATCGGCGTCTTAGGGAGCACGGAACATTCCAGCCTCTGAACCGCGACTGGGGAAGACGTAGAACGACGAGGACACCTGCAATGGACGAGGCAATTCTTCGTGCGGTTGACGATAACCCTAATGTCAGCGTCAGAGAAGTTGCTGCTGTACAGGGTAACGTTGACCACGTCACTGTATGGAGAGTGCTACGAGAGAACCAGTTGTTTCCATACCATGAACATCGTGTGCAGGCACTATCATCAGCTGATTGGTCTCCACGGGTACACTTCTGCGAATGGTTCATCCAACAATGTGTCAATCCCCATTTCAGTGCAAATGTTCTCTTTACGGATGAGGCTTCATTCCAACGTGATAAAATTGTAAATTCTCACAATCAACATGTGTGGGCTGACGAGAATCCCCACGCAATTGTACAATCACGTCATCAACACAGATTTTCTGTGAACGTTTGGGCAGGCATTGTTGGCGATGTTTTGATTGGACCCCATGTTCTTCCACCTACGCTCAATGGAGCACATTATCATGATTTCACACGGGATACTCTATCTGTGCTGCTAGAACATGTGCCTTTACAAGTACGACACAACATGTGGTTCGTGCACGATGGAGCTCCTGCACATTTCAGTCGAAGTGTTCGTACGCTTCTCAACAACAGATTCGGTGACCGATGTATTGGTAGATGCAGACCAATTCCATGGCCTCCACGCTCTCCTGACCTCAACCCTCTTGACTTTCATTTATGGGGGCATTTGAAAGCTCTTGTCTACGCAACCCCGGTACCAAATGTAGAGACTCTTCGTGCTCGTATTGTGGACGGGTGTGATACAATACGCCATTCTCCAGGGCTGCATCAGCGCATCAGGGATTCCATGCGACGGAGAGTGGATGCATGTATCCTCGCTAACGGAGGATATTTTGAACATTTCCTGTAACAAAGTGTTTGAAGTCAAGCTGGTACGTTCTGTTGCTGTGTGTTTTCATTCCATGATTAATGTGATTTGAAGAGAAGTAATAAAATGAGCTCTAACATGGAAAGTAAGCGTTTCCGGACACATGTCCACATTACATATTTTCTTTCTTTGTGTGTGAGGAATGTTTCCTGAAAGTTTGGCCGTACCTTTTTGTAACACCCTGTATTGCTTCCCCCTACTTACACCTCCCGAGGAAATCACGAATGTAAAACGAGAGAGATTCGAGCGTGCATGGAGGCTTTCCGGGAGTCGTTCTGCCCGCGAAGCATACGCGACTGGAACAGTAAAGGGAGGTAATGACAGTAGCACGTAAAGTGCCCTCCACCACACACCATTGGGTGGCTTGCGGAGTATAAATGTAGATGTATATGTAGATGATGTAGCACTAATAAGTAGTTCCAAAAGAGAATTATTCAGAATGATGCAAAATTACTACAAATTGCTGAGAAAACAGAATGACATGTTAATGAAGAAAAGACAGAAGACCAGCCCATAAGTAATAAAACTAGAAAAGATGCACCTCTGACTGTAGATGGATTCAATTTCAAGACTGTTGACCACTTCAAGTACCTAGGAAGTCTTTTTAGTAATAACAACAGAACAGATATAGAAATAGATGCCCGTTTATCAGCAGCAAACAGGATACTTTTTAGTTTCATCAAAATTCTAAGAAAAATATCACTTAGCAGTAACTTCAAAATCCGCTTATATCAACCGACCATTATACCTGTGAAGTTATATGGATGTGACACATTAATATTTAGAAAGAGAGATGAAGAAAAACTGTTAATATTCAAAAGAAAAGTACTAAGGAAAATTTTTGGACCTGTATACGACGAAAAGACATGGAATGTAGAATAAGAAGAAATGAAGAATTAAGAGCGTTGTATAAACACCGTAACATCGTCGAAGTGCTCAAGAAGAGAAGGTTGAATTGAGCAGGCCATATAGCAAGAATGACAGAGAATAGACTACCTAGAATGGCATTCAGCAGAACAATAGATGGAACAAGAGGAAGAGGGAGACCCAGAATCAGATGGAGGGATAACATTCGGGAGGACACAACCAGGATGAACAGAAATAGCAACTGGTGCAACTGAACAAACAGCTCATTTGACAGGCAGAAGTGGAAGAGGCTCATAGAGCAGGCGTATGGTCGATAAAGCCCTTGCCACATGTAAAGTAAAAAAACGTAAAGAAATGTTTAATCACGTAAGGTTTTCAAGATGTTTAAAATTATATATATTTTTATTTTCATGTTTGCTTGTACACTTTCACTCAGAAATTTAAGATAAGGTATTTTTTCTCTGTAACTTAAAAAATAATAAGGACATTTATACAGATACGTAAACGTAATAATCGTTACCATTTCTGCGGAGGTATGAAAAATGGTGCAAATGGCTCTGAGCACTATGGGACTTAACATCTGAGGTCATCAGTCCCGTTGAACGTAGAACTACTTAAACCTAACTAACCTAAGGACATCACACACATGCATGCCCGAGGCAGGATTCGAACCTGCGACCGTAGCAGTCGCGTGGTTCCAGACTGAAGCGCCTAGAAGCGCTCGGCCACATCGGCCGGCGCGGAGATATGAAGTTTATTTAATTATTTTCCAGAGATTTACAGCAACAAGCTATATTTTATTAAAGAGAACACAATTTTTTCTATCATGTTGCTTATTTATTTAAACCAGCCTTGGCAAAATCAGTTTAAATCGAATTTCCATCAACTTTAGTTAGGACTCTAGAAACGTTCAAAGTTTCCAAGTGTTCATTGTCACGTAGACAACAATCCAAGTTGATTAATTTCCTCTTCACGGGGACGTGCAATAAGGAGAGGTAGTAGCGGAAAAATCTATGCCAGGTGAATCATTTAAATTGCTCCCATAATCCTCCGTAGCAACATCCGTCGCCGGAGTAACTAGTAACACAATCTTTTTGTAATGCCCCTGGTAAGCGGCAGACACGCGCTACACAACACGGTACATCACATTTGCTGCTAATGCATAGGGCAGCTGAAGAACCAAATGTCCGACGTTTGTGCTATTCTTTGACATTATGGATAATTTTCAAACAGTTAATGAATATAGCTGTTCCACCTCTCCAGTATCATGATCATTATCATCGTCACCACAATCTGATTTATACCTCCGAATAAAGGCCTCCTTAAATTTTTCTATACATCAGATTTCAGCTACACTCATCGATGCATTTTTCTTATAATTTTATCTATCCCACTTCTACTAGAGTGTCGTCTCAGTCCTTTCTTATATAATGGAAAGCAAAACGAGATTACTGTCGGATGCTAGAGCTAGGTAACGCTGAATTTGAAGTTTATCATATGACATAGTTCCAGTTGTAATGAAACCAGATCTCTCTGTTTCTATCTCTGTCTTTCTCTTCTGGGTCCTAAACACTACTCCTACTCTACATTACTTCTTCCTGAAGCTCAAAAAATTACCCTGATTGTAACATTAGAAAGGCTCCATTTTATAAGGAAGCTTAGCTAATTCAGTTTATTCACAACTGCCTGCCTTGACCGCACGCTACTGTATAATTACCAATATCGTGGACTCATTTATAGAGCTTACGTCTTCATAATTTTTTATTTAATTCTCTTGATTGCAAAGATTTTCAACAAAATTACTAGTTTCGACTATACAATAGCCTTCTTCGGACTCTATAGTAGAAGTAAAAGAAAAAACATTAGTATCTACTGCAATAAATGAAAAAAACAAATGACGGAAAATAAAATATAACACGATACACGTCTCGTTCTGCTGCGCAGCAGGAAGTCATAACCATCTAAAAATAATAATAATCTACACTGCGATACATCTATTTTTCTATTTTTACATGGTTACGAGTTGTTCAGCTAGCCGCGGTGGCCGAGCGGTTGTAGGCGCTTCAGACGGGAACCTCGCTGCTGCTACGGTCGCAGGTTCGAATCCTGCCTCGGGCATGGATGTGTGTGATGTCCTTAGGTTAGTTAGGTTTAAGCAGTTCTAAGTTCTAGGGGACTGATGACTTCAGATGTTAAGTCCCATAGTGCTCAGTGTCATTTGAACCGACTTGTTCCTATGCAGCAGAAAGAGAGGTACATCGTGTTACGTTATAAACAGTTATTTCACATTAATGTGACCACCGCCTAAGTTCGGCGTCAACGTGCAATAACCACTCACGTACGCAGATACCAGCACTAGCAGTGGAAGGTGTATAAACCGTGTCGGGGGGCCCAGAAAACAGTGCGGGTGCTGTCCTAATGTGGGATCGGAGCAATTTATCTGACGTCCAAAAGAGCACGATCATTGGCTTTCAGGCGAATAGTGGAAACACTTCCGAGACGGCTAAGTTTGTGTGCTGCTGGGGTGCCGCCGTCGTTATAGAATGCCGTGGATGGCAATATGGAGCTATCCGAAATTGGCGCCGAGGCAACTTTAGTACACCAGGGGCCATAGATGACAGGGATAGTCGACGGCTGCTGAGATGTGCATGGGCGATTAGACGTCCAACTGTTCAGCATTGGACCGCCCAGATGAACCAACAGTGTCTTCTCGACGACCGTTCAGAGAATGTTGCTGCATATGGGCAACCGCAGCAGGTGCCTGGTCCATGCGCTATGCTGACTGTTGTTTATCGGCGACGATAGCTGGAATTTGTACTCCAATACCGAAACAGGACGTCCACTGAGTGGCGACAGGTGGCTTCTTCAGATGAATCACGTTTTATTCTTCGTCACACAAAAGGCCGTTGGGGTGTACGACGTGAAACATCTGAAAGAAAACACACTGCAACAATCGACGGAAGGATCCAGGCTGGAGGGGATTCCCTGGGTGATCTCGTCTTTCTGGAAGGCTTAGTGGATCAACACATGTATGCATCCAGCCTTGGTGACCATGTCCACCCCCACTTGCAGTTTGTTTTTCCTCGACGCGATGGCACCTACCAGCAGGACAATGTAACGTGTCACACAACTCGCAGTATACGATGAGTTTACTGCACTCCCCTAACAACCTAATTCCTCCGATTTCATCCCAATCTAGAATATATGGATCACCTTGATCTTGCTTTTTGTGCCCTGGATCATCAACACAGGAACCTAGCACAGCTCGCTATTGTACTGGAGTCCGCAGGCTCCACATTCCTGTCGATATTTCTCAGAATCTCGTTGACTCTGCAAGTCTCTCAGCGATCCCCGCTGCAAGAGGCGGTTATTAGGCTTTTAACAGTTATTCGTATTAATGTGACTGGACAATATATTCTCTATTCTTTGTTTTTAATGCCTTAGTGTTGCACACGGTATTATTTTTTATCTTTTACTGCCAGTCTCTTGCCACGCCTTGGTAGACGCGACGCCACCAGCAGCCGACCTGTGGTATGTTCGTCCTGAAGATGGTCCTGCGATGGGCTGAAACCGGTCGGCACTAAATAAATAAAAAACGCGATTAAGACTGTTTTCTTAAAACTAAGTTAAAATTTATCGTATCTGTTAGTGGAACGCTAAAGGTAATAAAGGTTATACACTCCTGGAAATGGAAAAAAGAACACATTGACACCGGTGTGTCAGACCCACCATACTTGCTCCGGACACTGCGAGAGGGCTGTACAAGCAATGATCACACGCACGGCAGAGCGGACACACCAGGAACCTCGGTGTTGGCCGTCGAATGGCGCTAGCTGCGCAGCATTTGTGCACCGCCGCCGTCAGTGTCAGCCAGTTTGCCGTGGCATACGGAGCTCCATCGCAGTCTTTAACACTGGTAGCATGCTGCGACAGCGTGGACGTGAACCGTATGTGCAGTTGACGGACTTTGAGCGAGGGCGTATAGTGGGCATGCGGGAGGCCGGGTGGACGTACCGCCGAATTGCTCAACACGTGGGGCGTGAGGTCTCCACAGTACATCGATGTTGTCGCCAGTGGTCGGCGGAAGGTGCACGTGCCCGTCGACCTGGGACCGGACCGCAGCGACGCACGGATGCACGCCAAGACCGTAGGATCCTACGCAGTGCCGTAGGGGACCGCACCGCCACTTCCCAGCAAATTAGGGACACTGTTGCTCCTGGGGTATCGGCGAGGACCATTCGCAACCGTCTCCATGAAGCTGGGCTACGGTCCCGCACACCGTTAGGCCGTCTTCCGCTCACGCCCCAACATCGTGCAGCCCGCTCCAGTGGTGTCGCGACAGGCGTGAATGGAGGGACGAATGGAGACGTGTCGTCTTCAGCGATGAGAGTCGCTTCTGCCTTGGTGCCAATGATGGTCGTATGCGTGTTTGGCGCCGTGCAGGTGAGCGCCACAATCAGGACTGCATACGACCGAGGCACAGAGGGCCAACACCCGGCATCATGGTGTGGGGAGCGATCTCCTACACTGGCCGTACACCACTGGTGATCGTCGAGGGGACACTGAATAGTGCACGGTACATCCAAACCGTCATCGAACCCATCGTTCTACCATTCCTAGACCGACAAGGGAACTTGCTGTTCCAACAGGACAATGCACGTCCGCATGTATCCCGTGCCACCCAACGTGCTCTAGAAGGTGTAAGTCAACTACCCCGGCCAGCAAGATCACCGGATCTGTCCCCCATTGAGCATGTTTGGGACTGGATGAAGCGTCGTCTCACGCGGTCTGCACGTCCAGCACGAACGCTGGTCCACCTGAGGCGCCAGGTGGAAATGGCATGGCAAGCCGTTCCACAGGACTACATCCAGCATCTCTACGATCGTCTCCAAGGGAGAATAGCAGCCTGCATTGCTGCGAAAGGTGGATATACACTGTACTAGTGCCGACATTGTGCATGCTCTGTTGCCTGTGTCTATGTGCCTGTGGTTCTGTCAGTGTGATCATGTGATGTATTTGACCCCAGGAATGTGTCAATAAAGTTTCCCCTTCCTGGGACAATGAATTCACGATGTTCTTATTTCAATTTCCAGGAGTGTATATGAACGTTGTCCACTGTCATAATCATTAAAACTATCTGTCCCATCTGCTAACCCAAGTTCGATGAAGATCACCGGCAGGAATTGCTGCTGTCAGTGAATGCATATCTCTCTCAACCAGGTTCTGAGCGATCTTTGTTCAGGGAAGTGCTATGAAGTGTTATGAATCCCATATGTCGCAAAAGACCCTTGCCCACAAACCACATAAAACTACAAATTTTCATTGGTCCAGACAGCTTAGAAGTGGGACAGTGGAGCGCAGTGAGGTCGCACAAGTCGCCATTTGCCTCGTTTCAAGTCGTGCGAGGCGTCGAATACAACGGTGACCTAATGAAACGTTTAACCCTTAGTGTTCGGAGGGTGTAGTTCGTATCGAAAATGATTCCGTGATGTTTTGTGGATGTTTTTCGTCCATAACTTTAGCCCTCTCATTCTGATTACCGTGAACATAATACAGGATGTTTGTTTCAACACTCTCGATGGCCAACCGTTGTTCTTTATGTATTTTCATGATGACTTTGCTGTGATGTGGACCCTTCCGTCTTCCAAGATGACGTCACCCATGTTCATAAGGCTCTACGCATACGTTCCTGCTTTTACGAACACTCATCCACCACGACGCATCTCAGTTGATTTTCTAAAGATCTACATCTTAATCCAATACAAAATTAATGAGACTATTTGCGACAGCGGATGAAACTTGCCAACTGACATCGCAGCAGTTTGTTGGGTGTACGCAGTCTAGTCACCAATGAGTGACCTTAGTTGGATATGTCCTACCTGAAAAAACTTGTGGACTCCCTTGCTCTTCAAATTGAGACGATTAGCAAGTCTATAGGCCGTGTTATACTGTATTAGCTTGATGCCTCCTGAACGTGGTAATCTATTGTCTGGTGCGCTTAGCACTTGGCATCCCAGCCACGACTCAGTTCTGTAGAGCATTCGCATGGAGTAATCGATTTTAGGAGATGAAATTCGTCGGAAAAACCAATATTTTCAGTCTCCATACTGAAGCATCAGCATGACCAAATGTAGGCATTCTGTGTAAATCGTACTGGGAAGGCCACGTAATGTTAAGAATCGGAACGACCAAACGGCAATTACTACCTACGTGGCTAGCTGACATATCTATCAGTGCGGAATTACCTACCGAACTTCTTTTCCACCAATCGGTATCTGAACTCTACGCTGTCCCAGACACAATATTACACCCAGGCTGTATCAGTACACGAGAAAAATTAAATGTACGTATTGTATCAGTATACGAGAAAAATTAAATATACGTATGGCATTTGCGGCAGGGAGGTGTTTTATTTGAAGCCACTTTGATGGATTTCGAGTCGACGATGATAAAATGATGATGAGGACAAGAACACATCCAGTCCCGAGCGGAGAAAATCCCCAGCCCGGCCAGGAATCGAACATGGGGCCTCTTATAGACAGTCAGTACTGCTAAGCAAAAGACCACGAACTGCTGCCTCACTATATTTAATCTGCTTACATACCAAATCATTTAGACATGTGAACAGTGGACCATGTTACAACATGAACGCCTTTAGCAAATGCCGCTCATCTGATACTGTAATATTTCGAGGGCTATGGGCTATGATGATTAAAATTATATAGTTACTGGATTTTATTCTCAGAATAGTCAAAAGCCATACCTACGGATGAAAAATGGTGTAAATTCGTGATGGATGTCTAAGAATACTGGAATTTGCAAATGGAGATGGCAATACATGATGCCCATGGAATATACTTGGGCAATTTCTCAGTATCTTTCGATATTTGAGAAAGGTGGAATCATTGGTAAGAGGGATATGGGAGCATCATACCGTTAAGTTGCACAGTCATTTGATTGTAGTGCAGTGACTGCGTAATGCATGGTGACGACATGGACTCAGCACAGTCTGGCGAGAGTAATAGGCACGGCAGAAGAACTACATCACCAGACGACAGGTTATGACTTATAGACGGGTGCCAAAAGCTGAAATCCTGGCAGAGGTTACAGGCAGTGCGTCACCACAAACCATCGAGAACAGATTACTGGAAGATGGGTTGAGATCTCGAGTTGCGACGCGTCGTTTACCACTAACGCCATTCCACAAACAAAAGAAGACTTGCAGCCCAAAGCAACTGGGACCAATTCCGACACAAAGGAAGCCCTCGGCGGTTGTTCGTGACGTCACGTCAGCTAGGCACGGCGAACGCCAGGTCTGTTGCAGGCCTACTCATAATGTTGGTGTCTCCTCTGACACAGGAAAATGTGAAACTATTGGCGGTAGTTGACCAACACACATTGTTCTGAGAGATTTCTGCAATCAATTAATTGTGCAATCCATTACACTTATTAACAAATAGTGTACTCCTGAACCTAAATTTCCACCTGTTTTAAGGACTGACATACAAAAACAACTTCAGATTTCGTGCTTCTTTACCTTATTTGTAAATCTGAGAAAGTTACGTTTGTACTGGGTCGCTTTTACAAGAAACTTTGAACATATTGGTGCTCTTCTTTAGGTATCTTGGTTGACTATGGGGTGAGGAGCACTGAATGTTAATGAAATATCTTGCGATTGTACACGTTGAGGGAGGGGGTGGGGGACAGAAGAAGAGGCAAAAGAGAGATACTTGTTTTATAAAATAATTTTTTTTTATCTTATAAAGTTTCTCCTTTCACTTGCAAGAGGGGAATATTTATCTTTTCTAATGTGCATGTTTAAAAAAGTTTAAGCTCAGCAGTATTTTCGATGTATTAAGCTATTTTGGTTCCTGTTTAGAATTCCTTTCGTTGAAAACGAATGTAATCTAATGACTGGCAGCAGTTGGACATTTACACATGTAAATTAGTTCACATTTCCAGTGACGATGTCAAACGAAAATAAATAAATAAATAAAAGAAACTAGTTCATTGTAAGGGGGTTGGGGTAAGTTTCGATAACAAAATGGATCAAGTAAATATAATTGGCTCTGAGCACTATGGGACTTAACTGCTGAGGTCATCAGTCCCCTAGAACTTAGAACTACTTAAACCTAACTAACCTAAGGACATCACACACATCCATGTCCGAGGCAGGATTCGAACCTGCGGCCGTAGCGGTCTCGCGGTTCCAAACTGTAGCGCCTAGAACCGCTCGGCCACTACGGCCGGCGTAAATATAGTTACTTGAATGTAAAATTTCTGAAGCTTGCAATGGGGCAAAGCATCTTCTCATATTGATCTACGTTTGTTTCGACAGGATTCAGTAATAGAGAACTAAGATCTTCATTTGTAGCTTTACGATAGTAAGAAAATCTTTCATCTAAATAAAACTGCAGAATCCAAAACAATACCAAACATTTTGTCCAAAAATAAGAGATTTATAGTGATAAGCACGCCCAGGCGTTTCTCCCTGCAACAGACCTGGCGTTCGCCGTGCCTAGCTGACGTAACGTCACGAACAAGCGCCGAGGCTTTCGTTTGAGTCGGTGTTGCTGGGACACTGAGCCGCATTCTGTGGCATTCAGCGATGAGTTTCTCTTGCGTGATGGTCAGATCAGTGCCAACGTGTCAGTTCACAATCTTCTGAAAGGTCACAGGAAGCAAGAATTTCGTAGCCCATACTTGTCCTAGTTCGCAGTCATACTGTGACGAACTACTGCGTATGACAACAGGATTGATTTGGTATCTTGATGGGAGGCTGAATGCTTTGCAGTGTATGGGAAGAACTGTAAAATCTGTTATCATGCCATTCACGATAACGGTACCAAATGGAATATTTCAGCAGGATAAGGGAATATCTCATACTGAAGTTCAAGTTACGAACTGACCTCGGCTTATCTTTTCGGTCCCCTGATTCATCACACATAGAGCACATCAGGGACGCACTGGGGAGACGCATATTTTCATACTAATCTCCAGCTAGCAGTCTTCATGAGAAGACCCAACATATGTTTCAGGTATGGCGAACAATTCCTCAAGATGAGATTCGGGGGCAGCTTGCTTCCCTGCCACAATGAATACAAGATTGTATTCGAGTGCGTGTGAATCACTTCGTATAGTGAGCGCCACTATGGCTAGTAAAAGCCTAGACGGCAGGGCATGCGTGGGGAAAGCGGTAGTGGCGGGGGCTGCGGGCTGCGGGCAGGCGCTGTAAAGGAAATGCCCTGCGCTGCAGGGAAATGCCATTGTAAAGTGAGCCCTACACTCACATTTTTTGTAAATATTAAGAGGAGACCCCTCACGCCCATACGTCCATGGTACCCATTCAGAAAGTCTGTAACCTCTGCTTTGGTTAGTATCTAATACGAATTCCGCCGAAAATGCAGTGATTTATTTTCGCCTCGCTTGTTAACCATTTGTAACTTCCACGGAAGTGTCAGGAGTAGCGAATTTTGAGCAAAACCTATACATTTCTCTTGTTGAAACGTTAAAATCTCTTTTTCCAAAACTCAGCGGAGTTTACAGAGTCTCACTTCACTAACGTGTTTTGCAGAAGCAATTGCGAGAGAATTGTGAAACAGTGGTTTATTAAGTTTATTACATGAGGAACTGAGAAGAAGTAAGGTTAGCATCTTATGAAAAAGCACATCCTCGGTAAAAAATGGCTGAGCACTATAGGACTTAATATCTGAGGTCATCAGTCCCCTAGCCTTAGAACTACTTAAACCTAACTAACCTAAGGACATCACACACATCCATACCCGAGGCAGGATTCGAACGTGCGACCGTAGCAGCAGCGTGGTTCCGGACTGAAGCGCCTAGAACCGCTCGGCCACTACGGCCAGCTACTTCACTTATGTTGTTCCGAAACCCATAGCATTTCTCATTTAACTAGCCATCGATGGCCCTTAAAAATTATGTACGTTCATCGAAAACCGCTGTAGTTAGTGGGATAACACTATAGATAATGAAGTTTTGTGTTATAACCATATGGCAAAATACTCTCCTCTCTGTGTGCTATCACATACCAAAATTTCAGTTGATATCCCAAACCGTTTATGAAATATAACAAATGTTGTGGACATTTCACTTTGGCTTTATCACTGGGACGGTGTGATCGCAAATGAGTGCGTGCGCTACGTCAGATCAGTTCTCTAGCGTTTGGTGGCAGATAGATTCCTTCACCAAAATCTAAAGAAAAATTCAGTTTGTTAGCTAAATTTCGTAGGCAGTAACGTATTATGTAAAATGCACCAAACATAAAATTATAGTGACCTCTCTTTTTCATTCCAAACTTTTTCGAATTTCACGCAGTGTCTTGCTTCCACGTAAACATCACAATAAGTGTGACCATTAACGAACGTGACATATAAAGCTACAAGTAAAGCAAAACTGAATTGTTTTACCTAATAGTTTCTGTAAAATCTTTTGAGAAAGATTTCAGGGCGTACGCTTCGATTCTGTCATCGCCGATCGGCCAAACGGTGGCAGACGCTCATCGGCCTCCCCTTCAGAACAAACGAATGAAGTCGCCAAGCGCTCTGGACGAAAACTAGTCACTGCACATCGCCAGCTGTACCCTTCTGGACTCTATCGATGTATATAACAGACATCGAATGAAAGTTTAATAACATAATGCGCGTTACGTGATGAATATCTCGACAAACATTGACAGATTTGATAAATACCGGGCTGCTGCTTCATGGTGACACGCTGTCCAATTCCTTGAGAGTATTTTGCCGGCTCTCCCCCTCCCACATGTAGCGGCGTGTGCAGTGGCGCAGCGCGTGTCATCGCGGTATCTGGCTGGCTTCGCGCCGCGGAGCGCCCCTGATAGCGATGCAACCCGCAGGCCTCATCCTTCCACGGTGCACTAGCCGGCGACTGCCCCAGCTCCAGCTGTTATTGCCGCCGCCGCTGAGTGTGTCCCTGCCGGCTGAAATATTCAGTAATGGCGGCAGCCGTCAGCCGGGCATGCATCATGCACGAGCTGCGCCGCCTGCCCATGTTTCACGTTGTCGACGTGTGCGTCTGACTACACCTCGAGAAAGAACGACTCTTTGCGCGTCGTCTCTACATGGCAGCACCATTTTCCTTGGCACATTTCCGAGTGGCAAAGTGACTGAGTTCCAATGGCAACAGAAGAAACAGAGTCTTGAAGGCACATCACTTGCCGTCAGAGATCCGTCCGGCAGCCGCGATAGGATTTTCTGAGAATCATCGGGTGAGTATAACGCTTCAGAAGGTGGAAACAGAATTTTAGTACGAAAATGGTTCAAAAATTACGTTCTTTTTCCTTTCTAGAAATTAAAAGCATTTACCTTCTATAATAATATCATGTGTGTGTTGCTAGACTGGCCAAAAAAGACAATTGTAGGAGCATTATAAAGATTTAAAATTACTAAGATTTCCGAAATTTTATGTACTCTGCATTTCTGAAAAAGAGAAATCTTACAACATCGAATATACGCTTAAGTGTTAGGAATTCTTTTCTGAAGATGTATGAAATAAATTCGCTGAACGCGAATAACTTGGCTCCAGTTGGGTTAGGTATTATACTACCTATGGTGACACTTGAAAATTTGAGCCGGACCGTGTAACCTCCCCCCTCACTTATCGACCTTAATGACAGTGAAATATGAAACCGCGTGTACCTAATGGGAGTTTTGGAAAAGCAATCGTCACCGAAGTTAACCTGTCGGTAAAGAGGGAGGAAAGGGTTACATCTAAATAAAAGGAAATGTGCTAATGAAACTGGTGGAAATTAATTTTGAAAAGGGGTAAAGTTAATAAAGAAAGTAAATGTGCAGCCGTTACATTAACAATTAACTAGCGGTAATTAGGTATTTGAGATTTGGGGAAATCACGGTCGCCAGTCCTAAGGACAATTACTATAGTAACTGAAAAAGAAAGATTATTACACATATAATTAGCACTAGAAGCGTGGCAACTGAAGGTTGACACGTGTAGTGTGAAAACTGAAAGTTTGTCAGAAGTAATAAATTTCGCTACACCCTGACTTAATTTAGCAAAAGAATTAATAAAACCGGAAAATCGAAAGTTAATTTAGTGACTGAAGTTAATAGTGAGCTTTCTTTCTGAAGCACATCGAAATTCAGTAAAATACAGTTAGTCTTGGACTACCTCAACAATCGTTTCAAAAGCTACTTGAATCTACGCAATTTAGAAATAAGAGATTTAACTTTGATCTTGAATTAAATGATTCTGAACAATTATCAATAGTAAAATGTAGTACGTACCAAGCTGAGCTGCAGTCACAGGTAAGCTAAAATACGGTAACAAAGCTCGCACTCTTAATTCGTGCTTGTGTAATCTGAATATTGTAGCCAGCTCTGAGACTTTAACTGAACTTTGAAATTAAAGCAGTGAAATCTAATTATATTATTTTAATGCTGGCGTTTGAATTTCAACGACACTCGGGTTCATTTCGGAAAAGGAAGGGACCCTGCTTGGCAATGCAATTGGGACAATGAGCAACAAAGGTTCGTGCTAAGTTGCTGTAATTTTGCGAGGCAAATGGAACAATTTGAAAAGCTGAGGTCTGCCACACAGTTCTGAAACTTTACGTGCTTTTAGTCTTCCTTGTTGGTTGATTGAAGGTTTGAAGCCGTCGATCGAGGAGGTGGCGACAGTCACTCATTGTCGGCCGTCGCTGTTGCAGAAGCTGGATGTTGGCGCGCCTTCTTCTGGACACGGTCACCAGGCGAAATGGGCTCTTGATGTGCGTCAGCTAATGCTTCCCGTCCGCGACACCATGTCAGAAACTATCATCGCGAGTCGAGCGCAATTACATGCTGCCAAACCCCGAAAGCGCGGCAACTCGCGGGAGCGTCACACAACACACCTGCTCCACTCGCTACTCCCGCCACACTCTCACTCTGCTCCGCCCGCGCTCCACGCGGCAGAGTTCACACTACCAAAGATCCTACACACTTTGATTCTTCACACGACCCATCGATGTAATCGTTCGATAGCAGTTTTCCCTAGGCAAGACCCAGCGTAAAAATACAAATAATATTTACGAAACAAACCAATTATACATCGACATGAATGCATAAATATATATATACAAACAGTAAAACAATTACAATATATAAAGAGACAGAAATGTCATATCTTGAGGTAACAAAACAAGGAAAAAAATAATAGTACAATAGATGGAAATAGGAGGATATGCATTTCCGGCGTTACAACCGGGACGCGAACATGGATTTCCCGCTTACCGTGAGCGCTCGCCGTAACCATTAGGCTATCCGTGTACGCCTCGCGGACTGACCCAAACTTTCATATGTCACGCTGTCGACATCCCTACACCACATTTTCCTACATTCATCACTAACGCTCGCAGCTATACTCTGTATTCCAGCACCAGTGAGAATGAGACTATGAGAAATCGACAGCGATGGTGTAATCGTCTTTCGCCCGCCTCCGCATATAACATTTATTTGCTTGTCTGATGAAGAGATATTGTGGACAACAAAGAGGTAATTTTCGTGTGTCACGAACAGGCAGTACATCTACACCTAACACAGTTGAAGCCAAGTTATTCGCATTCAACGAATTTATTTCCAAGTCATTTCAATCGGCTGTTTATCATAAACAATGTCTGTTCATCCACACATGCAAGTAAAAATTTGTCTTGCGTCTACCTCTGAACGAAAGAAAAATGTGAACGGTAGATAGTTCAGAATGGAAGAGAAGAGAAACTTCTGAAAAGTACTGCTTCAGAAAAATGCTGTGTATTAGAAGGGGAGATCGAATAACTAATGAAAAATATTGAATCGAATAGTATACAAAAGAAATTTCTTGCGTAAGTCTATTAAAGAAAGGATTATTGACAGGACTTATCGGGAAGCATCAAAGAATCGTCAGTTTGGTGCTAGAGGAAAGATTGTGCGAAGTGGGCTTCAACTAAGAGGGTTAGAAACGGATGTATGTTTCAGTAGTTATGCAGAGGTGAACAGAGTTGCACGGGATGCAGTAATGTGGAAAGGTGCATACATACTGAGCGTCCAAGGTGTATGATAATACATTTGAATCTGGGTAAGCGAAAGTTCAATTGACTACGATTTTTTCCCGCTGTCCAGGTTTCGTAATTATCCGGTTTCTCAGTGTTGAGAACCATCTTCTCATATATAGACAGATTTTCTTCATTCACTTCTAGAAAATACACTCATGTTCAGAAACCACAGAACACCTTGAACGACTAGAGATAGGACGTTCATATTCGCAGAACATGTGCATTAGTATGTTCTGCAGAAATGATTAGCATTTGCACCATGTCGGCCCGTGGATTCGAAGTCAACATCGATATTGCGGCGTAACACCAACTACCGGTAAAATGTGCCTGAGACTCTCGTTGTCGCTATATCAGCTTGTCTCGAGCAAACGTGCAGTACGCCTCGTAGACGTGCCGAATAGTTCACGGAAGGAAGTAGAACACGACGAGATGCCGGCCGCGGTGGTCTCGCGGATCTAGGCGCTCAGTACGGAACCGCGCGACTGCTACGGTGGCAGGTTCGAATCCTGCCTCGGGCATGGATGTGTGTGATTTCCTTAGGTTAGTTATGTTTAAGTAGTTCTAAGTTCTATGGGACTGTTGACCACAGATGTTCAGTCCCATAGTGCTCAGAGCCATTTTGAACCACGACGAGATGGGTCCGGTCGCACCACCCAACCCCCCCCCCCCAAAAAAAAAAGGTCGACACTTCATCCGCATGGCATTTCAGGGCAGTTCTACATACCCCTGTTTCTGGTGCAACAGTGGAACAGTGTAACTCGTAACTCACGTACAATATTAGGGGTGACAGTGCGTCGCCGTTTATTACTACGACATGGGTTACGTACGCGTCATCCACTTCTCCCCCTATCTTTGATGAATATTAAGAGACATGCTAGATGGCAATGGTGTATGAAACAACACCGCTGGGGACAGGAATGGGATCAGATGGCATTTTCGGACGAATCTAGGTTCTGTTTGTTTGAAAATGATGACTGCATTTTGGTTCGCCTCAGACATGGAGAGCAGCATCACAGGGACTGCATTCGCTTAAGACATACAACGCCAACTCAAGGCCTTATGGCATGGAGTGCTATTGGATACAACCACAGATCACAGTTGGTGTGTGTCCAGGACACTGTGACCAGCGTGACCCACATGAATGACCTCCTACGACCTGTGGCCATACCCACTCTGCTCAACACCCCAGGTGCCATTTTTCAGCAAGACAATGCTCGACTACATGTTGCTCCACGACTACGTGCCTTCCTGGTGTCACAGGATGTCAGCATTTTGCCCTGGCCTGTCAGATCACCAGACTTGTCGCCAATCGAAAATGTGTGGGATATACTCATTGTTTACTAGTGTTGCGTAAAGGTTCAAATGGCTCTGAGCACTATGGGACTTAACTTCTGAGGTCATCAGTCCCCTAGAACTTAGAACTACTTAAACCTAACTAACCTAAGACATCACACACATCCATGCCCCAGGCAGGATTCGAACCTGCGATCGTAGCGGTCGCGCGGTTCCAGACTGTAGCGCCTAGAACAGCTCGGCCACCCCGGTCGGCGTTGCGTAAAGGTCTGTTTAGAATGGATGTCAACGGAATATCGCGGAACAGAATAGAATGTCACCGTGAAATGGACGTGCGTTCAAACTACTCGTGTCGTTCAGATAATATGTTGTCGCTCACCCCAGAATCGAATGGTTAAAATGAAGCTGTCATGGACTGTTCGTCTTTACAAAAAGTGAGAATATAGTATGAGCATCAAGGAAATAGCAGTCTTAGTAGAGTTTATTTATGTCCAAAGCAACATTCATAAAGGGTGTCTTGGCAAGGGTGGTATGGTAAGAAAGAGGGAGAGATGTCGCGTCCACACTAGTTGCTGACAGGACTAGACCGACAGTTACTTGGGGGGTTGACTCCTTTGTAACGTCGTAGCAAGTGAGAGGGAGTAAAACCGTTTCCTAGTATTCGAGCTCCTTTCTAGCGTCATAGCATGTGAGAAGGAGTAAAACTCTTCCCTGGTTACTTATGGAAGGTGAGGGCAACGGAGGGGGTTGTTGTTAGACTAGGAAGTATTATGAATTTCAAACAGGTAATACTTAAATAATTCAAGAGTATTTCATATATTTACCTTACTGGGGGAAGTGTCTTACAGTGGCTTTGCCGTTAAAGCTAGTTGGCCTAAATTCTTCAACGTACAGTTGCTTTATAGCATACTTTAACAGTATTGGTTCCTTGTTACCAGGGACGAAAGCTGTTCCACGAATCGTCCTTCTTACTTATAAAGAATACATAGTTGTACAGCCTTGTCAGAAACAAGTACTACGACTGATTCTAATTCCCTGCAGAACCAGCTGTATTAGTTGACTGATAAGGCGAGACCAGACTGTTCTTGTTCTTCCATTACCTGGCACACAAAGACAACCAACATTTCTCTTACTTTATACTTACCTAACCCAGTTAATCTCCTAAATGGAATACAGTATTTTTAGTAGATTGTTTACTGCTATATGTTACTTTCCCCAGGGAAGACGAAGCTAAGCTGGTGCTCTCCAGGCGCCTTGGTATGCTTCCCATCCCCGACTGCCAAAGCTACATACTGGCAGCTATTAACCCACTGAGCGAGGTGGCGCATTGGTTAGCACCCTGGACTCGCATTCTGGAGGACGACGGTTCAAACCCATGTCCGGCCATCCTGATTTAGGTTCTCCGTGATTTCCCTAAATCGCTTCAGGTAAATTCCGGGATGGTGCCTGTGAGAGGGCATGGCTGAATTCCTTCCCCACCCTTCCCTAACCCGATGGGTCCGATGACCTCGCTGTTTGGTCCCCTTCCCCATATCAACCAGTCAACTAATTCCCAACTCACTACGGCCGCTCATTCTCTGCACCTTATTTATACTACGCCATCGTGTTCGCAGATCGCCTTGTCATTTACATTCTACTTAGAATGAGATTTTCACTCTGCAGCGGAGTGTGCGCTGATATGAAACTTCCTGGCAGATTAAAACTGTGTGCCCGACCGAGACTCGAACTCGGGACCTTTGCCTTTCGCGGGCAAGTGCTCTACCAACTGAGCTACCGAAGCACGACTCACGCCCGGTACTCACAGCTTTACTTCTGCCAATACCTCGTCTCCTACCTTCCAAACTTTACAGAAGCTCTCCTGCTAGTTCTGCAAGGTTCGCAGGGGAGCTTCTGTAAAGTTTGGAAGGTAGGAGACGAGGTACTGGCAGAAGTAAAGCTGTGAGTACCGGGCGTGAGTCGTGCTTCGGTAGCTCAGTTGGTAGAGCACTTGCCCGCGAAAGGCAAAGGTCCCGAGTTCGAGTCTCGGTCGGGCACACAGTTTTAATCTGCCAGGAAGTTACATTCTACTTGCCATCTCTGCCCTCTGAAAACGTCCAACCTCGGCTGGAGTTGTCGCAAACACGGATGGCCTTGCAAACATTTCCGTGTTCCCTCGGCTGCCTCACCAGTGCTACGTACAAGTTACAGCACTGCAGGAACCCCGGCTCCAATGAAACCCTGTCCCCTCTGTGAGTTGACACGTTTTGTTGCTCGTCTACTTTCTGCCAGTCCTGCACCGTCGCGTGATGTTTCTCACGAGCGTTCGCTACTTACATTATTAAGATTTTACAGGTCTGAAAGAACGGCGCGCAAGGGTGAGGGGCGGGTAGAGAACAAGTTGTGGTTTATTGAACTTGCAATTCTAAATTATTTGTTATAGTGCCCAAGTATTGTGTCACCTTTTTGCCACTGACTAATCATAGCCTAAGACTGTCTACTGTTCCCACAAAAGTAAAACACCATGAGATCTACGTGTAATGTAAGTACTTAATAAATGGTACTCTTTAACTAAAGATTAGTTCCTTTATTGGTCTTCAGAACAACAATATAATCAACATACGAGAATGGTTTGGTAAGTCTGGTAAATTTCCATGAATGCGTGGAACATTTTTGCTGTGCCTTCGTGGTTGGTAAGCTTGATTATTCCAAGGATCGTATAAATAATTTCAACACTGTACAGCGTACAGTCCATTGTTGGCAGCCGTCTGAATAGGTCAGTGCGTCGACTGCGATTAAAGAGGGAGAAAACCGAGTTTCGTGCTGTTATTAAACATTTTCACTTAAAGGGTTAAACCGCACCATGAATCAAAATGGAACTGAATAATGTTCACTCGGGCTCAGCACCATCATTGAAGACCGTTCACTTTTGGATTAATGAATTTAAGATTCGTCGGAAAACTAGCTAAGACGAAGGGCATTTCGGCCGTCCAGTTCTACATGTACATACACATCTATGTACACACTCCGCAAGCCATAGTACGTTGCGTGGCGGAGGGTACAGTATACCCTGTACCACTACTAGCCATTTAATTTCCTATTCCACTCGCAAACAGAGCGAGGGGAAAACGACTATCTATACGCCTCCGTATGAGACCTAATTTCTCGTATCTTACCTTCGAGGTCCTTATGTGCAGTGAATGTTGGCTGCAGTAGAATCGTTCGGCAATCAGCTTCAAATGCCGTTCCCAAAATTTTCTCAATAGTGTTTCTCGAAACGAACGTCGCCTTCCCTCCAGGGATTCCCATTTTAATTCCCGAACCATCTCCGTAACACGTACGAGTTGTTCAAACCTATTGGTGACAAATCTAGCACTTAACCTCTGAATTGTTTCGATGTCTTCCTTCAATCTGACCTGGTGTATCAAGAGAGAAAAGGGCAAGCTGAGTTTCGCACGAGCGATGTTTTCTAAAACGAAGCCTATTTGTGGATATAAGCTGCTCAGTCTCAAGAAAGTCTTATATATTCAAACTGAGAATGTGTTTAAGGATTCTGCAGAAAACCGAAGTTAGGGATATTGGTCTGAAACTTTGCGAGTACCCACAAATGAAACCACTGATAAAATCCGTGATATGGTAATGCAAGGCGACCGAATAAATTCGTAAGATTTATGAGACTGTAGACACCTCAACTGAGCGAGTACATAATATCTTGCAAGAATAATTGGCTATGAAGAAGCTGTGTGCAAGGTGGATGCCGCGATTGCTCACGGTCGACTAAAAGCGCATCTGGCACATATCAGCACAGTGTCTGGCAATGTTTAATCGCAGCCCGCAAGACCTTTTGCGCCATTTTGTGATTGTTGATGAGATCTGGAGCAACCATTACACATCAGAGTCAAAACGGGAGTCAAGACAATGGACAAAGGCTGGTGAAAGTGCACCGAAGAAGGCAAAGACCATTTTGTCAACTGGTAAGATGACGGCCAATTTTTTGGGGTTCCCAAGGAATAATCCTCAGATTACTAGGAGAAAGGCAAAATCATGATTGCACCCCATTACATTTCTTTGTTGGCTCGTCTGAAGCTTGCGTTGGTTGAATAAAGATCAAGGTCGGCACACAAAAAAGTGCTCTTTCACCAGGGTAATGCACCATCCCATACATCAGCTATAACGATGACAAAAGTGGATGAATTGGGCTTTGAATTGGTTTCTTATCGATCCTATTCACCAAACGTAACCCGCAAGTGACTTCTTTCTTTCCCTAACTTGTAACTTTGGCTTGCTGGGAAGAAATTTTCACCAAATGAGGAAGTGATAGTTGCAGTCAACGAGTATTTTACAGACTTTGACAGCACCTATTTTTTCGAAGTGATGAAAAAGCTGAAGGATCGCTGGACCAAGTGTGTATCCCTCAAAGGAGACTATGTCGAGAAGTAAAATGAGTTGCCTGCGAAACAAACATTTTTTCTTGCTATTTTACCAGACTTATCAAACGACCCACGTACGCTATTACCGCCCCGCTGGTTATCCTCAAATAACGCGTGTGCGACAACCGCTCTCATTCCGATCCTCCTGCTGCGGCAGGTAGCGAACCATTAGCTGCAAGGGAGCACGGTCTTTCCAGCGTTGGCTGTTCGCAGCGTTGTCAACTTATAGGTGTAGAGTGAGTCACTTGTGAGCTGAGGCCTCTACAGTACCATACCACTGTACGATCTTAAATAGTTACTGTTCTAGATACCAGCTTCGATCCACCTCGCTCATGCTTTCGAATTGCTGTAGTTTTAGACAAAATTTGTCGTCCTTCTCTAAGGCTTGGTAAGCATTTAGAGTGTCACTTGGGCAGTCATCAATGAAGACTTGAGGCGGAGCGGTTTATTGTCCAGCCTACAGAGAATGTCCACCCTTCCTGCGGTGATCTTCCCCTCTGCAGTCACGCCTGCCCTGCTAGAAAACGAGTAAAGTTTCTCGACTAAGGTGCACTAAATTGTTTCGGGACTTTTTTAACTGGCTACCGTATGAAACGAGAGAAAAGCTTTGAATGAACTTCACGATATATTGCCACTTCTTTGTTGCAAAATAACTGCCAGTTCCGTGCTAGCCCGAAGTTACAATTCCGACACGCTTACACAGTCACAGCTGTTCTTATTAGCCAGCTGATGATATTCATCTTAACCTTTTACCAGAAATATTACAAACTCTTGTCTATGAAATATTATGCGCGCTCTGTATTAAACAAATTGGTCACTTTGAGCGACCAGTTCTTGGTCATAACTTCTACATATAACACGCCCCGAGGATTTTTATTATTGAGAAAGTCACAGTTCACACAAAAAATCCGGCATTCTGACATTCGTCTGTATAATTCGCCCTCGATTGCTTTGTGCCACTCCACGGTCACGTTTAACTCACAATTCTACAAAATTATGCCACTTTTCAGAACTTCTAGTACGCTCTTCGAACCGTTATGATGACAGAGGTCTGAATTCATCTCTCGGCTCCACAAAGCAGTTCTCTAGCCCACAAAATACGTACTAACAAAATATCTTGCGACTGACCGAAAAACTGCATAGCTAGCCCACTTGCAGTATTAAACCGCGGTATCTCGTGTCTTCTAAGATGGACCACTACCAACATAATAACTTTTCAGAACAATTTATTAAATGACCCGCAAATAGCAAAGTAGTCCCTTCCTTACCTGACTGAATTATTCGAGTATGTTTCCTGCTTCCCAGCAGCTTCCTAGCTAAGCTAAGACACCATTTCAGAGCCGCCATAAATGTTGCATTTCATTCTAAAATTCTTTCGAAAGCCTGAGGCTTCCCAAAAGACTCACCAGGCTGAGTGAAAGATACCATTCGACAGCTCCCTCAATAGCATCCAGTCCACGGTGAACATCAAACATGGCGTCCGCCTGCTTAGCTAGGTGGTAACGTGCTCGCCTGCCACGCAAGCGGGCCCGGGTTCGATTCCCGGCTGGGTTGGAGATTTTCTCGTGAACTGGGTGTTGTCTTCATCATCATTTCATCCTCATCACCGGTGTGCAAGTAGCCCAATGTGGCGTCGAATGAAGTAAGACTTGCACTTGGCGGCCGAACTTCCCCGGATAGGGGCCTCCCGGCCGACGACGCCGTCACCTCATTTCCATTTATCAAACACGGCAATTTTTATGGCTGCCATCCCTGTTCGTAAAGGTCATTTACGACAATGTCGAAACACCTTGCCCAAGTGATCTAAAATTCGCTTGCATCCCTGCCCCTGCTGTCCCTAGAGGCGCCTAACAGGTAGATCAAGGTAGGCAGTTTTTTCGTCTCTTCAGGAGATAGCATTGTCTGCACACTGGTGCGCGAAGTTCTTAGGACCAACATCCTGTCCCCGATAACTGCTTCGGGATGTTCCTTTACCTAATAGCTGCACATGGCTTACAAGCCCCAAACGTCCACTGGAAGATTTACTGTTCAATGATCAAGCTGCCTACTTGTTCTCAACACCAGAAAATACTATTCGAGGGAGAGCGACCATAGGGATCTCTCATGTACACTACTGGCCATTAAAATTGCTACACCACGAAGATGACGTGCTACGGACGCGAAATTTAACCGACAGGAAGAAGATGCTGTCATATGCAAATGATTAGCTTTTCAGAGCATTCACACAAGGGTGGCGCCGGTGGCGACACCTACAACGTGCTGACATGAGGAAAGTTTCCAACCGATTTCTCATACACAAACAGCAGTTGACCGGCGTTGCCTGGTGAAGCGTTGTTGTGATGCCTCGCGTAAGGAGGAGAAATGCGTACCACCACGTTTCCGACTTTGATAAAGGTCGGATTGTAGCCTATCGGGATTGCGATTTATCGTATCGCGACATTGCTGCTCGTGCTGGTCGAGATCCAATGACTGTTGGCAAAATATGGAATCGGTGGGTTCACGGGGGTAATACGGAACGCCGTCCTCGATTCCAACGGACTCGTATCACTAGCAGTCGAGATGACAGGCATCTTATCCGCATGGCTGTAACGGATCGTGCAGCCACGTCTCGATCCCTAAGTCGACAGATGGGGACGTTTGAAAGACAACAACCATCTGACGAACAGTTCGACGACGTTTGCAGCAGCATGGACTATCGGCTCGGAGACCATGGCTGCGGTTACCCTTGACGCTGCATCACAGACAGGAGCACCCGCAATGGTGTACTCAACGACGAATCTGGATGCACGAATGACAAAACGTCATTTTTTCGGATGAATCCAGGTTCTATTTACAGCATCATGATGGTCGCATCATTGGCGACATCGCGGTTAACGCACATTGGAAGCGCGTATTCGTTATTGACATACTGGCGTATCACCCGGCGCGAAGGTATGGGGTGCCATTGGTTACACTTCTCGGCCACCTCTTGTTCGCATTGACGGCAGTTTGAACAGTGGACGTTACATTTCAGATGTGTTACGACCCGTGGCTCTACCCTTCATTCGATCCCTGCGAAACCCTACATTTCAGCAGGATAATGCACGACCGCATGTTGCAGGTCCTGTACGGGCCTTTCTGGATACAGATAATGTTCGGCTGCTGCCCTGACAGCATATTCTCCAGATCTCTCACTAATAGAAAACGTCTGGTCAATGTTGGCTGAGCAACTGGCTGGTCACAATACGCCAGTCACTACTCTTGATGAACTGTGGTATCGTGTTGAAGCTGCGTGGGGAGCTGTACCTGTACACGCCATCCAAGCTCTGTTTGACTCAATGACCAGGCGTATGAAGGCCGTTATTACGGTCAGAGGTGGTTGTTCTGGGTACTGATTTCTCAGGATCTATGCACCCAAATTGCGTGAAAATGTAATCACATATCAGTTCTAGTATAATATATTTGTCCAATGAATACCCGTTTATCATCCGCATTTCTTCTTGGTGTAGCAATTTTAATGGCCAGTAGTGTATTAACAACATACAGTGCCTGCTCATGTTGATAATTTCCTGTCGCCTCAGATTGATGATGTCTTGTACGTACAATCAACATTCAAGAGTAGGCTTGAATAAGAAAAATAGTGTGTGACTCGTCCTCTCTGGACTCTGTCGCCCCATTAGAGCCACCGTCGCATTTGACCCAGTCTCCCCCCTACCACCGCCCCCTCCAGCGCCCCCCTTCCCCGTCACAGCTTAGGGCACGGCGGTGCGGCGAGATGGCTGCACAGCAAAGCGGCTTTGCTGCTGGCAGGCTTTTCTGTGACGCTGCCACGGCCGTTAGCCGGCAACATTTTCGGGCCGTTCCTACCGGAGACCGCTGCCGCCCCCTGTTCTGCGCTGCACTTGATTTATGGACCTTCGTATGATCTCTACCCGCCTCCGCAGCCTATGCCGCTCGCGCGCGCCTGAGCGGTGACGTGCGACTCGGACGTATGTCAGTTCGAACCCTGGCGGCGGAAAATTTTCGTTACCAATATTTTGCCGGTGACGGGAGGAGAGGTGGTGGCTTAAAATTCTTGTTGATCACGAGTCTTAACGGGCCCTCATACGCTCTATATTTACTGCGCAGTAATATTGTGTCAATAAATAGCTCGAAAGGGAGAGGCCAAGAGCGAGACAATTATTTTGCGCAATGTTTTTGCCCGAGACGAGTCAGTTACTACTCTACGGTCGTAGCGAACATCTCGGCGCTCGATGTTGTAGAACTTGCTTGTATTGCAGTCGTTACCTGAGTCTTGCGCAAAGAAAAGTAAGAGTAACTGTCGATGGGCGGAAGGTGACTTGGAAGGCGTTCCACATACGGCCATACTAACGAGCGAAGAGAACTCGTACTAGACCCATATGGCTATCGGAGTGTTTTAATTATGAACGGGGAATCTCTCAACTAACTGATGAATCTCGTTACGCCTTATGTACACAGAAAAGGTACGGCTCATTGAGTTTCCCAGATGGCTGGAAGCGATCTGCAAACTTTAAAAAGTCAGATACGTTAATTTAGAGGATCGGTAGGTAGTGCTGTTTTGTATTTCTGCAAATAAATGATTTAAACTTATAAAATGAGCAAGTAGGCAGCTTCACTGTTATTTCTCTGCACTTCAACAATTTTGTCAAGCTTTTTTACAGCTAATTACTCAGTAAACTATCATACTACTCCCATGAAAGCTCTTCAACAGGTGTATCTTTTTCGCCGTTATTTCTTGATGTAGCGTCAATATTGAAAGGTCCGCAGTACTCGTCAATATATTGCGCAAACGATCAATATTTCTCCCTGACGATCAATACTATTGCCCAGCACTGAGTATTCGTTGGATAGGGACGATAAGTTCGGTTGCCTCCTAGGTTATGTTGAGGAAATTAGGCTCTCCTTTGCCTTCGTCCATAGCAACGCAAACCCAGCGCTACACTGCACAAGCAGCCGTCATAGTCATCCACACGACAGAGGTACACGCTTCACGCTTCAGAACAGATCAGAGGAAAGCAATGGCAAACCACCTCCACTTAATCATTTCCTAGAACGGCGGTGCAGGCTTTCTGCATCTGATTTCCTACGCTCATTCCCTAAGTATGGGACTGCTTATACTTGACACACGATCTCTGCTAGCGTACAGCATGCCGAAAAACGCGTCGTCTGTGCCACCCTACTAGGGTTAACATCGAGTGTAGATTTAAGTGTCAGGAAGTCGTTTCTGAAAGTATTTGTATGGAGTGTAGCCATGTATGGAAGTGAAACATGGACGATAAATAGTTTGGACAAGAAGAGAATAGAAGCTTTCGAAATGTGGTGCTACAGAAGAATGTTGAAGATTAAATGGGTAGATCACATAACTAATGAGGAGGTATTGAATAGAATTGGGGAGAAGAGGGGTTTGTGGCACAACTTGACTAGATGAAGGGACCGGTTGGTAGGACATGTTCTGAGGCATAAAGGGATCACAAATTTAGCATTGGATGGCAGCATGGAAGGTAAAAGTTGTAGAGGGAGACCAAGAGATGAATACACTAAGCAGATTCAGAAGGATGTAGATTGCAGTAAGTACTGGGAGATGAAGAAGCTTGCACAGGATAGAGTAGCATGGAGAGCTGCATCAAACCAGTCTCAGGACTGAAGACCACAACAACAACAACATCGGTAAATTAACCATTCTGCAATTAGAGATGTCGAAAGACATGAAGGGTGATCAGTAATTGACAACAGAGGCAGATCGACATGTAGCCTATACCCCATGTTATTCAATATGTACAGGGTGTCCATAATTAAAGTTCCAGTCTCAAAATGCTGTAGAACGAGAGCCACTGTTCAGAATGATGCTAGATTTGAACAGTATATTATTGACGCGTCAAAACAAAACAAAAATTAACGAAAATCTTACTAACAGATTGCGCTGCAAGAATCTTAACATAAACGGGGTCTCCTACAAGTGACACGTGAATCGCAGTGTGACTTCTAACGTCCATGGTTGGTTTGCACATTACACCATCGGTACTTTTCAATGTGCATGACTGCGCTAGTTCGGCAGTCAACAGTTGTGGCACTGTTAATTAGGTAAGCCCATCCGCCACAGCGAGGCCGTACCACATCCGATTGGAAAAATAGGTTTTTAATTTTCCTGTGGCCAAAAATGGCACAAAAAGCAAAATTACATCCATTAGGAAAGTTGGTCCACTCAGCGACTGTGATATTATTTATAAATTATAGAGCGCAGCAGTCAGGTTTTATTTGGCAAATCAAGATTTCGTCTAGTGCCTAGCCATTACCAATGCACTATTTTTAGTAGTAGTCAAAGAACTGTGAGCGACGCCCGAGCAACAGGGAACTGAAATGTAGCGAGACTAGAAAATAGTGCATTGATAATGGCTAGGCACTAGCCGAAATCTGGATTTACCAAATAAAGGACGACTGATTGCTGCGCTCTATAATTTATAGAGAATTACATCGGTTTCTAAGTGTCGTGAGACTGGCGCAATACGTGTTCAGTATGCTGTCCACCGTTTTCTGAAACAAGTTGCAATCGAGAAACATGACGTACCACAGCAGATCGGAGTGTCTCGAGTGTCATGTTCAGAATGCGTTGTACAATGGATGCCTTCAATTCAGCTGCGTTCCTAATTGGAGCACTGAACACAACACCTTTCAAATGAGCTCACAGCCAAAAGTCACACAGATTCAGATCAGGTGATCTGGGCGTCCAGACTGTAGGGGAATGACGGCTGATAATTCTGGTATTTCTGAAACGCCACTGCAGCAGCCGCTTCAATGGCTGTGCAATCTTCAGAGGAGCGCCATCTTCTATAAAAATGATTCTATTCACACATCTACGCTCTCGAAGGGCTAGAATGACGTTGGTGCGCTAAAGGCTATCATAGCGTTTACCAGTGACGGTACAGATAACAGAACCCGCAGAACTCGATCTCCTCGTAAAGATGTGTCCCTACGATAAACGATGCCATCAAACCGCACCATACACTCACCTTTGCGGAATGAAGGGGTACCGGTAGATGAGCGTGCGGATTTTCCGTTGCCCATATTCTGCAGTTTTGCGTTTTGACATGTCCTCGGAGATGGAAATGGGCTTCGTCTGCACGGAGAATGTTCCATGGCCATTCATTGCCCACTTCCATGCGAGCAAGCCGGCCGGAGTGGCCGAGCGGTTCTAGGCGCTTGCCTTGGGCATGGATGTGTGTGATGTCCTTAGGTTAATTAGGTTTAGGTAGTTCTAAGTTCTAGAGGACTGATGACCTCAGCTGTTAAGTCCCATAGTCCTCAGAACCATTTGAACCAACCATGCGAGCAAGAAATTCCAAAGCGAACGTTTGTCTCGCTGACAGGTCGGCAGTAAGCAACTCATGAAAACGGGTGATTTTGTGTGGATGGCAATGCAGGGTGTTTCGTTGGATTTTATGCATCGTGATCGCAGGCATGTCCAAGTTCGGGAGCTGCGTGTTCGCACACCACACCACACCACAGCACTGCACTGCTCTGGCCACATCTTCGACAGACGTCGCATCAACTTCTTTCCTCCCTCTGCCACATTGCAATTCAAAAGAACCTGTCTTTCCGTATTCTGTAATCATTTTCTCCAGACCCTTAGCCTTTTTTCTTACCCTAGGGTGTTCGGAACTTCTGCAACCTCACTGGGGCACAGTCGCCATTCTGTGCATGTGCCTTAATGGAGACAGTTACGCTGAGCGTCTCGGACGCATACTAAGGAACAGCCGTGGGCAGCGCGTCTGTTATTGAGCATATTCTGACGCTTACAGCGCTAACTATTGATCAAAAAAAAATGGTTCAAATGGCTCTGAGCACTATGGGACTGAACCGCTGAGGTCATCAGTCCCCTAGAACTTAGAACTACTTAAACCTAACTAACCTAAGGACATCACACACATCCATGCCCGAGGCAGGATTCTAACATGCGACCGTAGCGGTCGCTCGGTTCCAGACTGTAGCGCCTAGCACCGCTCGGCCAACCCGGCCGGCTATTGATCAACATTTCGTTTTTTCTTTTTTCCGTGACGTTTCGCCTGCGTTAATAGTACTCTGTCCACATATGATGTTATTCTGGGTAGTGATTCTCTCTCCACAGTGTTTTGAAACTAGTACTTTAATTATGGACACCATGTACATATTTACGTGTATCTATAAATAGTTATTTACGTATAAATAGAACGATATTCACTACATACAGATCTGTAAATATTTTGGTAAATAATAATCGTCATGCCTAGCAGTTGCGTATGTAGTAGCAATGCTGCGAGTTCTCGGTCGTACTTACGAACTTGCGTACTCACTCACCTTTCTACGCTGCTTTAGTCCACTTGTACCCAACAACAGGCTCAAGCGAGGAGTCTCCATTTAAATGGACAGCTGCGGAGACTGGGGAGCCGAGTCCCTGAGCGTAAGGACACGGCGAATTCCGAGATGCCGTCATAGGATCTGTTGCAGAGTTCAGAGCGGGTGTTCAGACCCCGTTTCTCAACTGTACTGCGCAGGAGAGAACGGAATCACGCATGCGCACATGTTTACAGAGGCGTGTGCCTATGTCTCTTCTTGCGTGCAACGCAAAAAGAGGCGCACGTCATCTGTACTTCGTTCATCATAACAATAAACCTGATGTAAACAAACACAAACGCAGTGATTGACCAGCAGCTGTAGCTCACGACATTGGTGTTGTTGCGCTCTTTGAAGTATTTGCAACTTATACATTGAAGCGTAAAAGAAACTGTTATACACGCGTATTCAAATACAGCGATACGTTAACAGGCAGAATATGACGCTGCGTCGGCAACGCCTTTATAAGACAACAAGTGTCTGGCGCAGTTGTTAGGTCGGTTACTGCTACTACAATCGCGAGTTATTAAGATTTAAGTCAGTTTGAACGTGGTGCTATAGTCGGCGCACGAGCGATGGGACACAGCATCTCTGATGTTGCGATGAAGTGAGGATCTTCCCGTACGACCATTTCACGAGTGTACTATGAATATCAGGAATCCGGTAAAACATCAAACCTCTGACATCGCTGTGGCCAGAAAAATATCCTGCAAGAACTGGACCAACGACGACTGAAGAGAATTGTTCAACGTGACATATGTGCAACCCTTCAGCAAACTACTGCAGATTTCAATGCTGGGCCATCAACAAATGTCAGCGTGCGAACCATTCAATGAAACGTCATCGATATGGGCTTTCAAAGCCGAAGGCCCACTCTTGTACCCTTGATCACTGCACGACGCAAAGCTTTACCCCTCGCCTGGGCCTATCAACACCGATACTGGACTTTTGATGGCTCGAAATATGCTGCCTGGTCGGACGAATCTCGTTTGCAACTGTATGGACAGGATGGATCTGTATGGGTATGGAGACAACCTCATTAATCCATGGACCCTGCATGTCAGCAGGGGACTGTTCAAGCTGGTGGAGGCTCCGTAATGGTGTGGGGCGTGTGCAGTTGGAGTGATGTGGAATCCATGATACGTCTAGATACCACATTGATAGTTGACACGTACGTAAGTATCCCCTCTGATCACCTGCATCCATTCTTATCCATTGTGCATTCCGACGGACTTGGGCAATTCCAGAAGGACAACGAGACATCCCACACGTTCAGAATTGCTACAGAGTGGCTCCAGGAGCACTCTTCTGAGTTTAAACACTTTTACTGGCCACCAAAATCCCCAAATATGAAGATTATTAAGCAGATCTGAGATGTCTTGCAACGTGTTTTTCAGAAGAGATCTCCACCCACTCTTACTCTTACGGATTTATGGACAGCCCTGCAGGATTCATGGTGTCAATTCCCTCCAGCGCTACTCCAGACATTGGTCAAGTCCATCCCACGTCGTGTTGCGGCACTTCTGCGTGCTCCCGGGGGCCCTACACGATATTAGGCAGGTGTACCAGTTTCTTTGGCTCTTCGGTGTATATTAGAGATCTTATTACACCGTAAAACAACCTTTAAGGCATTCTGATGTTTTAACATCCATAAACGTTTTTCGTAATCATACTTAAGCTACGTAATTTTTATTTCAAAAATCGCCTACAGTCAGAGTCTCTGTAAACGCTTCGCAGTGAAACACGCACTCGGAACACCGTGAACTAGAGAAACAAGTTTTTTTAATGTTTTCACAATATTACAGAGAAAAATCAGCTCTGACGTTTTTTGAGAAACAGAATGTTATCTGGGGTAAGCGATAGCTTGTAGAACGGTAATGCTGCTCGCTGGTGGGCGGCGGTTCGAAAGCGTTGTGAACTACAACTTTTATTGTTCAGTTTGAATTCCTAAATCACTTAAATATGAAATTCATCAAAGATATGTTAATTAACTCATACTTAACCATCATTTTTTCAAGAAAAGTGCACGTGCTCCACTTTCTAATTACGCATCGCACGCAAAATTCTGGTTTCCATTGCCAATATACATTCTTAATTATCTACATTTTATAAAATATTGTTAAAGATTGTTGAAGTTAAGAAAACATTACACAATTAAATTTTTTGGACAAAAACGAAAAATCAGTTATCCTTTATCTCAACATTACCGTTATTTTGTAGGACATGTGGTCTTACACAAGCCAGATTGATGAGCGTCATAGAAACATGGAAAACAATATTCGCGGCGTCGAGTACTCTGTACAAATGCTGCATTTTCGCAGTTGTCTCCGTAACTCTGCTATCTGAACCCAATATAATTGATCTGGAGCCAAGTTAAGGGATTTGCCGCGTGAAATAGCAAGACATTTAAGTTGCCAAAAGCTTTGTGACAGGCCAATGCCGAACAATGGCGACATGCAGAACAGCACGTCATAAAAGAGGAGGAGGATATGTGGGTTTTTTGGTGGCTTGCGATTCTGTTGCTGATTGCCTCGTTATCAACGTAGCAGTACTGAAATGTACCGCATTTCTCGGAGCCCGATATGGAATGAGTTCAGAGAATATCAGACGACTCACTGTAGTACCTTGAGTGGCTTCAATTTTTAATTAACTACGTTAGAAACCAGCAGTGCGCCTTTACACCACACATATCTCTTGCAGAGAAATTACCCTTGTTAAAGTCAGGAGGTTTCATCACTTTTCTTTTTAATTACAATAATACACTGAAGAGCCAAAGAAACTAATACACTCGCCTAATATCGTGCAGGGCCCCCGTGAGTTCGCAGAAGTGCAGCAACATGACGTGACATGGACTCGTCTGATATCTGAAGTAGTGCTGGACGTGTTGACACTATGAATCCTGCAAGGCTATCCATAAATCCGTTAGAGTACGAGGGGGTGGAGATCTCTTCTAAACAGCACGTTGCAAGGCATCCCAATAATTTTCGTGTCTGGGGAGTTTGATGTCCAGCGGAAGTGCTTAAACTCAGAACAGTATTCGGGGAGCCATTCTGTAGCAATTCTGGACGTGTGTGGTGTCGGATTCCCCTGCTGGAATTGCCCAAGTCCGTCAGAACGCACAGTGGACATGAATGGATATAGATGATCAATTTGCGGAAGGATTGCACATCTGTCACGGTGAACGATTCTCTTCGGTCGTCGTTGGTCCCGTTCTTGCAGGATCTTTTTCCGTCCGCAGTGATGTCAGAGATTCGATGTTTTACCGGGTTCCTGATATTCACGGGATATTCGTGAAATGGTCGTACTGGAAAATCCCCACTTCATCGCTACCTCGCAGATGCTGTGTCCAGTCGTTCGTACGTCGACTATAACACCACGTTCAAACTCACTTAAATCTAGATAACCTGCCATTTCCGCAGGCTGCAACCGATCTAAGAACTGCGCCAGACACTTTTTGTCTTATATAGGCGTTGCCGACGGCAGCACTATATTTTGCCTGTTTACGTATATCTGTCCTTGAATACGCTTGTCTATGCCAGTTTGCCGGCCGCGGTGGCCGTGCGGTTCTAGGCGATCCAGTCCGGAGCCGCGCTGCTGCTACGGTCGCAGGTGCGAATCCTGCCTCGGGGATGGATGTGTGTGATGTCCTTAGGTTAGTTGGGTTTAAGTAGTTCTAAGTCTAGGGGATTGATGACCTTAGATGTTAAGTCCCATAGTGCTCAGAGCCATTTTTGTCTATGCCAGTTTCTTTGGCATGTTGTTTTCCGTCCGATCACCTAAGAAGCGTATCGCCTGGGTTTTGCCACATATTATTTTCTTCCATTTAAATAATGAATTATATTCAAGGCTGTTTTGTTTCTCTATCCGTCTCTTCTTACGTCTTTACCGCAACTATTCACATCACTGCAGGTTAGTTGGATCACTTTCCCGGCCAGTACTGCCAACGTTAAATGCATCGGTGAAGCTGTTGCCCCACATCATCGCTGAATCGATGTACGCGTAACGCACAGCATAAAACGTATGCTCGTTATCGTATTTGATTGTACTCGAGACAGCTTGCCTTCCGCTCTACATCTACATCTACATACATACTCCGAAATTCACTATACGGTGCGTGGTGGAGGGTACCTCGTACCACAACTAGCATCTTCCCTCCCCGTTCCACTCCCAAACAGAACAAGGGAAAAATTACTGCCTGTATGCCTCTGTACGAGCACTAATCTCTCTTATCTTATCTTTGTGGTCATTCCGCGAAATGTAAGTTGGCGGCAGTAAAATTTTACTGCAGTCAGCCTCAAATTCTGGTTCTCTAAATTTTCTCAGTAGCGATTCACGAAAAGAACGCCTCCTATCGTCTAGAGACTCCCAACCGAGTTCCTGAAGCATTTCCGTAACACTCGCGTGATGATCAAACCTACCAGTAACAAATCTAGCAGCCCGCCTCTGAATTGTTTCTACGTCCTCGCTCAAACCGACCTGATAGGGATCACAAACGCTCGAGCAGTACTCAAGAATAGGTCGCATCAGCGTTCTATAAGCGGTCTCCTTTACAGATGAACCACATCTTCCCAAAATTCTACCAATGAACCGAAGACAACCATCCGCCTTCCCCACAACTGCCATTACATGCTTGCCCCACTTCATATCGCTCTGCAATGTTACGCCCAAGTATTTAATCGACGTGACTGTGTCAAGTGCTACACAACTAATGGAGTATTCAAACATTACGGGATTCTTTTTCCTATTCATCTGCATTAATTTACATTTATCTAAATTTAGAGTTAGCTGCCATTCTTTACACCAATCACAAATCCTGTCCAAGTCATCTTGTATCCCCCTACAGTCACTCAACAATGACACATTCCCGTACACCACAGCATCATCAGCAAACAGCCGCACATTGCTATCTACCCTATCCAAACGATCATTTATGTAGATAGAAAACGACAGCGGACCTAGCACACTTCCCTGGGGCACTCCAGATGATATCATCACCTCCGATGAACACTCACCATCGAGGACAACGTACTAGGTTCTATTACTTAAGAAGTCTTCGAGCCACTCACATACTTGGGAACCAATCCCATATGCTCGTACCTTAGTTAGGAGTTTGCAGTGGGGCACCGAGTCAAACGCTTTCCGGAAGTCAAGGAATATGGCATCCGTCTGATACCCTTCATCCGTGGTTAGCAAGATATCATGTGAAAAAAGAGCGAGTTGCATTTCGCAGGAGCGATACTTTCTATTATATTCGAATTGAGAATATGTTCGAGAATCCTGCAACAAACCGACGTTAAGGATATTGGTCTGTAATTTTGAGTATCCGTCCTTCTACCTTTCTTATATACAGGCGTCACCCGCACTTTTTTCCAGTCGCTCGGGACTTTAATTTGGGCAAGAGATTCGCGATGCATGCAAGCTAAGTAAGGAGCCAATGCAGTAGATTACTCTCTGTAAAACCGAATTGTAATCCCATCAAGACCTTGCGATTTATTTATTTTCAACCCATTCAGCTGCATCACAACCCCAGGGATGTCTATCACTATGTCCTCCATACGGAAATCTGTAAGAGACTCAAACGGCGCTCCACGTGAAACGAAATCCAATGAGATTCCAGCAAACGCTGAAGAATACATCGCGTAATGTTTACACGAGGTTTATTCTTATGGTGAACGGAGTATAAGCGAAAGGCGCTCGGGTCTAAACGGCATGGCTGTGCGTTAGGTTAATGGTCCCGTTCAGGGGTGCGGACAGCGTCCAGCAAGCTGGTAGTTCGGGCGGGCTCGGGGAGTCCCTTGGGCAGGCCGGATCGGCCCGGCTGGACCAGTGTCGGCGGCTCCATTCATCACCGACCGCCAGCGCCGCGACCAGATTGGCCACCGTGATTAAATTGGGCTCGCGGCGGCCGCCCAGACAGCCCTGAATAAAGCGGGGGCTAATTGGATAAGCACCCCTCCACAGCCACAGCGCTGCCCCCCCCCTTCCCCTCCACAGTCTGACCCACCCCGCGGCTGACTCTGATGGATGGCCGCGCAGCGTCGCTGAAGCGCACGCACCTGCGGTCGCTCGCTGGCCGCTGGAAGCTGGCAGGTGGCCTGCAATCACACACACACACACACACACACACACACACACACACAAACTGCGTGCTCGCATTTACGACGTAATGGCCTCTGTCAACTATACTTTGTTTATACTAAGTACACTCTGACGATTTATTACTCTTGATCTACAACGCCGAGGACGCTGCGATTTTGTGTGCACTGCACCAGGTGAAGCTGTATTAGAAATTACATTTATTTACCTATGATAAGTTTAACGACCTGCACATGCGGCGTGCTAGCTTGTGAGAGGAATAAATGTGCCAGACCAGGATCGAAGCCGCGCGGCGGGTCAGAAGGGATGGCGGTTGTCGCTGAAATAACAGGCTGTCGGTTATATCGGTTTTTTAGCGCCATTTTAACTTCGGTGTTAAAACAGCTCAAAATAACCCGTTTCTGAAATAACCGATTCTCTGTTTTTTATTCCATTTATTTCCTGCAGTGAACACAGTAATTGAACAAAGATTGGAAATTTTTTACTCCTTCTGTTTCAAGGCACGTGGACTCGAAATATTAAATTAAATAGTCAAACGAAAGAAAGCTTAGAACATCCATCGCTCGTTGCTTTTCTCGAAAAGTGATAAGTAGCTGAATACTTCAGAAGAACACCAGTATCTCTTACTGATTCCAATTCTTCGAAACTCTGCTCAAAAATCATGTCGTAATCGAGGGGCTTACCAGTATTTGGGCATTGGCAGTGCTAAAGGATGAAAAAACTAAGTTTGAAGGATATTTTTCGTCTTAATTTGACCGTTTTCAAGTGTTACCCACAGGTAAAGGCATATTATATAGACACTGGCAGCAAATCAGCTAGTTTTATTCTTTTATTTTTATCGCATCCTATGAATGAAGAGCTAAGTTCTAAGTTTCCTTCTGATATGATGTCGCATATTTGTTTTGGCTCCAGTTTTTAACCTTTTAAGGCAAATGGAGCATTGAACTTCATTCGTAACATTACGATACTGGGTTGTCTCATAAGTTCTTTCGTTTTCGTTACAGTGCAGTCTCAAAGAACGCCTGAGAGCACACCTCACCGCAACACAGCCGGTTGTCTACCTGTCTGCTTACACACTTCACACACAAGGTCGTGCACAATATAACTAAGGCGGATCGGTTCTGTAAACAAGCTACTTATTTACTGCAGTATACACTACTATTCAAAAATCAAATGGCTCTGAGCACTACGGGACTTAACTTCTGAGGTCGTCATCCCCTAGAACTTAGAACTACTTAAACCTAACTAACCTATGGACATCACACACATCCATGCCCGAGGCAGGATTTGAACCTGCGACCGTAGCAGTCGCGCGATTCCGGACTGAAGATCCTAGAACCACTCGGTCACCGCGGCCGGCATACTCTAGTATTGTGGACAATATATTGCCATTTCTCTGGAAGCTTGTTAATGCCATTCTTTCAATTGTGGAGGTTTTCAAGCTGATGAACTCTCCGAGATTCAGTTTGAATTACACCAAGGAGGTGAGGCGTTTGTCATTCAGGAAAGTCTGCAGGGAACAGAATAGACGAAAATCGGAAGAGACAGTTGTTGGTGAATACGACGGTTGCAGTACCATATCCCACTCAAAAGAACGCAGCTTTTGAAGGGTCATCATAGAGGTATGTGGTCTGGCGTTGTCGTGAAACACGACAACGCGTCCCAAATTCGGTCGTTTTTCTTCGGTAGCTGCCTTGAGACGATCAAAGAGCAAACTTTATTTCTCGGAAGTGATAGTCTCATTCGGAAGAACTTCGTAATACAGGACGCCTTTGCAATCCTACCAGATACCTAGCAGAATATTTCTCGAACGCAGCCCTGGCCTAGTAACCGATTGTGGTGGCTCTCCTGCCATGCAACACGATTTACTCTTCCTGGTGTTGTTGTACACGATCCACTTCTCATCTCCAGTTACCAGCCGTTCCAGAAAATGTGCAGTCTGATTGCGTCTCAGTAACGAGCCACAGGAGGACATGCGCTGAATAAAATTCGCTTCACTCACTTCTTGAGGAACCCATAAATCGCGAATATATACGTAAACCAGCTTCTTCAAGTTCGTGGCTACAGCAACAGAAGCGATATTGAGTTCCAATGACAGCATTCGCGTTGTCATTCGTGGATTGTTGACTATCATGTCATTATCCGGGCGGGAAGGAGCGCCGGTCCCCGGCACGAATCCGCCCGGTGTCGAGGTCCGGTGAACCGGCTAGTCTGTGAATGGTTTTTAGGCGGTTTTCCATCTGCCTTGGCGAATGCGGGCTGGTTCCCCTTATTCCGCCTCAGTTACACTATGTCGGCGATTGCTGCGCAAACAAGTTCTCCAGGTACGCGTACACCACCATTACTCTACGACGCAAACATAGGGGTTACACTCGTCTGGTGTGAGAAGTTCCTTGGGGGATCCACCGGGGGCCAAACCGCACAATAACCCTGGGTTCGGTGTGGGGCGGCGGAGGGGTGAAGTGGACTGCGGTAGTCGTCGTGGGGTTGTGGACCACTGCGGCTGCGGCGGGGACGGAGCCTCTCCGTCGTTTCTATGTCCCCGGCTAACACACAATACAATATAATGGAATCATGTCATTAACCCGTTCCACATCCGTAACCGTTGGTCGTTCAGATCGTATTTTTTCTGTTAGGGCGAAATTTCCAGCTCGAAATCCGGGGAGTTTGATGCCCAGGGTACTACGGTGAACTCATCTTGAAGGCTCTTCAAACCTCGCACGTACACTGTGAGCTGCGTGAGACGTCGCATTGTCCTACTGATAAATCGTGCCGTGGAAAACAAACTGCATGTAGGAGTGGATATGTTCGCCAAGGATAGATGCATACCTGTACTTGTCCATTGTGCCTTGTGCTTTCCAGAATAACTAGATCACTCAGGGAATACCACGAAAACATTTCCTGACTATAACACTCTCTCCTCCGACATGGACCCTTCTGACAGTTGCTACAGGGTGTCTGCTTCTAGACGCTTCACGCCCATATTCCAACAGCCATCTGTCCGATGGAGCATAAAACGTGATTCATCTGAAATGGTCACTTGTCACCATCCAGTCGACGACCAGTTTCTGTATTGGCACGCAAACCCGTGAACAGCGGACGCCTTCTGCGGAGGCTCATAAGTACACTACTGGCCATTAAAATTGCTACATCATCAAGATGACGTGCTACAGACGCGAAATTCAATAGACAGGAAGAAGATGCTGTGATATGCAAATGATTAGCTTTTCAGAGCATTCACACAAGGGTGGCGCCGGTGGCGACACCTACAACGTGCTGACATGAGGAAAGTTTCCAACTGATTTCTCATACACAAACAGTAGTTCACCGGCGTTGCCTGGTGAAACGTTGTTGTGATGCCTCGTGTAAGGGGGAGACATGCGTACCAACACGTTTCCGACTTTGCTAAAGGACGGATTGTAGCCTATCGGGATTGCGGTTTATCGTATCGCGACATTGCTGCTCTCGTTGGTCGAGATCCAATGACTGTTAGCAGAATATGGAATCGGTGGGTTCAGGACGGTAATACGGAACGCCGTGGTGGATCCCAACGGCCTCGTATCACTAGCAGTCGAGATGACAGGCATCTTATCTGCATGACTGTAACGGATCGTGCAGCCACGTCTCGATTCCTGAGTCAACAGATGGGGACGTTTGCAAGACAACAACCATCTGCACCAACAGTTCGACGACGTTTGCAGCAGCATGGACTATCAGCTGGGAGACCGTGGCTGCGGTTACCTTGACGCTGCATCACAGACAGGGGCGCCTGCGATTTTGTACTCAACGACGAACCTGGGTGCACAAATGGCAAAACGTCATTGTTTCGGATGAATCCAGGATCTGTTTACAGCATCATGATGGTCGCACCCGTGTTTGGCGACATCGCGTTGAACGCACATTGGAAGCGTGTATTCATCATCGTCATACTGGCATATCACCCGGCGTAATGGTATGGGGTGCCATTGTTTACACGTCTCGGTCACCTCTTGTCCGCATTGGCGGCACTTTGAACAGTGGACGTTACATTTCAGATGTGTTACCTCCCATGCCTCTACCCTTCATTCGATCCCTGCGAAACCCTACATTTCAGCAGGATAATGCACGACCGCGTGTTGCAGGTCCTGTGTGGGCCTTTCTGGATAGAGAAAATTTTCGACTGCTGCCCTGGCCAGCCCATTCTCCAGATCTCTCACCAATTGAAAACGTCTGGTCACTGGGTGCCAAGCAGTTGGCTCGTCACAATACGCCACTGACTACTCTTGATGAACTGTGGTATCGTGTTGAAGCTGCGTGGGCAGCTGTACTTGTACACGCTATCCAAGCTCTGTTTGACTCAATGCCCAGGCGTATCAAGGCCGTTATTATAGCCAGAGGTGGTTGTTCTGGGTACTGATTTCTCATTATCTATGCACCCAAATTGCGTGAAAATGTAATCACATGTCAGTTCTAGTATAATATATTTGTCCAATGAATACCCGTTTATCATCTGCATTTCTTCTTGGTGTAGCAATTTTAATGGCCACTAGTGTATCATCATTCGCTGAACGTTCAATAAAAAAACGTTGTTGGTGGCCCCTTAGTTCATTTGGGCCGTCAGTTGCTGAACAGTTGGCCCGCACACATGTCCGCAGCCGTCGTTCAGCCCTGTCATCTATGGCCCGTGGTGCGCCACAGTTGACTCGGCATCAGTTTTGGGTGGACCCATTTTGCCGTGCACGATATACTTACGTTTCCACATTTGGACAAAGACTGCACTGTTTTCCACAACTCCCCGCCACCTCCCCTAAGACCTTTTATACCCTCCACTGTTAATGCTGCCATTTGCCGTCCTTTAGTGTTTATTGCACGTCGAACGTAGGAGGTGGCGACATTAATGTGATTGGACCTTGTACGCTGACTTATAAAAAGGCTATATGGAAAAACAGTTTCAGTTCTGGATTGACATCCGTATTGGTGAATTTCCGCCTTACTTTCGTAGTTACGGTCTGGAACGGGTGGACTTAGGCCGGTAACCAGATGCTCGTGAGGATCGCCGCGTCGCCGATGCGTTCCCCGCTTGCGAGAAGCTGCGGCAACCTCTTCTGCAAGTCCGTAAAGGCCGCTCACGAGATTTGGCCTCGGCCCCCAATCCCCGCTGCACGCCTCTCCCGCATCCCCCAATAATATTCCTGGGCGCATCTCACGACGCCTCCGGCTCAAATCCCCGCCTTCCAGCGCTCGAGGGCCCCTCCGCTCCCAGTCCTCATAAAAGGATGAAAGCGGGCCGGCGCGGGCGTATTCCTTATCCATCACTGCCAGTCAGCTACATTCACAGCCGAGGGAGCTCTTCCGGAGCAGGGGTTTCCACGTGCCGTGGAAAAATGAGTGGGTGCAATGCTGGCGAGCTAGAAATTGTCCGTGGAGGATGGCAACGAGTTAGCGAAGGCCAGTAACGAAAACGACAATATCTCATACCTCGATTTTGTTACCGTATGTCGTCACTATAGCGACATACAACGATGTTGTTCCTTTTTGTTGTTGTAGTTGTTGTAGTCTTCAGTCTGATGACTCGTTTCATGGAGTTCTTGATGCCACAAAAAAAAAAAAACAAAATGGTTCAAATGGCTCTGAGCACTATGGAACTTAACTGCTAAGGTTGAAAGTGTTGTTAATAAAACTTCTCTATTTTAAACTAGACTGAACTGCATGTGACTGCTTTAGTCTTTAATAAAACTTGCAACTGACTGCGTATTTAACTGAACTGAACTTTATCTGACTTCATGAAAATATTGTTGGAAAATTAATACTCAAAATACACATCTGACTGCATGAAAGTTTAGTGGTAAAAATAAATGAAAGTCACCAACCTGCATCTGACTGCGTCTGTGGACTCCTTCCCGTTTAGCCGATAATAAAACATATATTCAACTCAGCTGTAGTGCAATGGCATAAAATTGTCATTCTAGATAACTTAACTCATTTTGGTCCTGTTTGTTACTTAATAAAAATTCTGTCCTGGTCTGAATAGTTTGCCAACTGTGCAATGGCATATAGATTATTTTACTCTGAAAAATGAAATTATTAGCTTTACTCATGGGAACTTTACTTTAATGTACACAGGATGCGGAGAACGACATAAGGTGTGAGATGAAACTCTAATTTTATCTAAAAAATATTTATTGTTCAAGCGTTTAAGGCACATGTGAAAAACTAAAAAAAAAAACTTCTATAGCATGGATTTACGAGAAAGTTTCACAAAACGCTTATTGCATCAACAATGGGATTTCTGTCTAGCTTTTAGACATTCTTTAACCGAAGAAAACCTATTTTATTAATTATTCTTTCTAGTTTCCCCAGGTATGTGCCGACTTTCGCTCAATATATAGCTTATTATGTGCGTAGCGCCAATTCTTACTTTGATGCTGTCACGACTCGGCTGCCTCCTGCAGGCATCTAGCTCCGACTCGAAACACGTCTGCTGTCTCTGCGCATCTCCTCACCACTACCCAAACTTTTACCGCGTGCACCTAGCTCTGTTAGCTGTCAAAGATCTTACTACTCGAAGATGTACTACTCGTCCAAACTTGTGGTTGGGAACTATCGACACTTCACTGGCTCTATCCTGATCGAATCTCAGCACATACCTTTCAAGGTCATCAGTCCCCTAGAACTCAGAACTACTTAAACCTAACCAACCTAAGGACACCACACACATCCATGCCCAAGGCAGATTCGAACCTGCGACCGTAGCGGTCGCGCGGTTCCAGACTGTACCGCCTAGAACCGCTCCGCCACTCCGGCCGACCTTGATGCCACATCCCGATTAAAATTACTTCACGTTTGACATTTCACGCATTGGGGCTGCTCTCCTCCAATCAGAGCGGTCAACGTTATGCTTGAACCAATCGCCGTTCCCAAACAAGTACAACTACTGCTCAGTTCATTTGCAAGTCATAGATTGGCTTTCTTCCTTTATGTGTTTGGATCCCGACTCATGGGTGTGGCCCTTTTATTTCGTATTTCATCACACATGATAACTGTGGTCAGACACCACACTTGCTAGGTGGTAGCTTTAAATCGGCCGCGGTCCAGTAGTACATGTCGGACCCGCGTGTCGCCACTGTCGGGGATCGCAGACCGAGCGCCACCACAAGGCAGGTCTCGAGATACGGACTAGCACTCGCCCCAGTTGTACGGACGACGTAGCTAGCGATTACACTGACGAAGCCTCCCTCCTTTGCCGAGCCAATATTTAGAATAGCCTTCAGCTAAGTCAATGGCTACGACCTAGCAAGAAGCCATTAGTAACATTGCATGTATCTAAAGAGTCTCACTTGTATCGCCACCATCTCCAGATGTACCAAAAGGATGGATTAAAGTTAAGTATTCCAGAAGCTACGTACTTTTCTTTATAGCATTCATTACTTCTCCTGTTTCAGACCTCATGCATCCAGCTTTAGCTTAGCGCGTGCCTTTCGGCTTCCTCTCATTGTGTCTAGGCTGTATTGTCTAGACACAACAATAACCACATCAAAAACAACACACACACACACACACACACACACACACACACACACACACACACGATCCTAACGAAATATACACGTTTCATACACAGCGCTAACCAAACACTACTGGATTCTTCTGCACAAATCGCGATTCAGTGTCACGTATACACTTATTATAATGAACTTTGCACAGCATTGCATGAAGCAGAATTATTGAAGGCGACTGGAGTACGACAGTCAGAAATGTAACAACCTGACGCAGGCAAGTAACGTAGCACAGTGATTAGCGTACAGGTCTGACATGTAAACGGTCATAGGTTCAAAACTCGTCAAACACATTTGACTTTCTTTGTAAATCTAATCAAAAACCTTCGATTATTTGTAGTCACTTAATTTGTGTGAATGTAATTTTTAAAAACTTCTAGCACTTTGCCGCACCATTTTCATTGTCATGCTGCCGTTTTTATCTGCTCGTATTTCTCTTCGTATCATTTTTATGTCAGTGGAAATCTGCCCGCATCGCCTATACTCTACAAGCAAGTGCCAACCAGGACTTCTCACTGGTTGGTAATGTCGCAGCTCATATAGCGCCAGTGGAGGACAGTTTCAGGTAACCAACGATAGCGAGAAATTTAATTCGCGTTTAGCGCTGGGGTTGAAATTTTTCTGTCTTTAGTTTGCTCGTAAAGGTCAGCTGCAGTCGCCGTGGACAAAGCCGTTGTGATTTCAGCTCTGTTGCAGGTCCTTGACCGCCGTTTTCTCAGATATATTGTACATCACAAAGCTTTGGTTAGGTTATGACGTGATTTTAAATTCGGGGCTACAAAACGTGTCATCTACTGCACTTCAAACATTTATCACTTAAGATCAGCTGTGGACAGATCACCTCGCTTTTCTGTCATACCCAGTGGCGGTCGCTACCAACATTGCTCCATGCTACACATTAACAGCATTTGTGAAATGTCCCGCCGTATTTGTGAGTCGCCTCTAACCGAACAGTAGCTGGAGTCAAGGTGGCACTCCACCCCACCCCAATTTTATGATACTAATTGAGACACCCAGCCTAACCCGTAGGACAGCAGAGGTAGATTAAATTATGGAAAGTGGCCAAAATAAGGGGCTGTCAGTTACACTCGAACATACAACTTTGTTATTTGATCAAACATTACAAGAGCCCAAATAAATCATTTTTTAAACACACAGCTTTAATTTTTGGAACTTAATTACGGCTGAAAGGCACTGTAAGTTAAAAACGGCTGAAGGCCAATAACTTAAAACGCAAGCATAATCAGAAATTTAAAAGGCAAGCCTCATGTTACAACAGTTCTTTATATAGGCTGAAGGCCCAAGGAATCTGAGATTTTCAGGGCAAACAGATTGAATTCAAAATCGGTTGAAAACCCAACACTTAAGGCTAAACAATATTAAATTTAAAAAATGGTCTTACGTAACAATTCTTAATTAGGCAAAGCTCAACCAAAGCAGAATTTTAAAAGGCAAAGCCTTATCTTAGAACAGTTCTTTAGTTGGGCTGAAGGCCCAAAGAATCAGACACTTCAAGAGCAATAAGTTAAATTCAAATCGGCTGAAGGTCTAACACTTAAAACTGCATTACATTATTTTTTTAAATACCTCGAGGAAGATCAGTTTGGATTCCGTAGAAATACTGGAACACGTGAGGCAATACTGACCTTACGATTTATCTTAGAAGAAAGATTAAGGAAAGGCAAACCTACGTTTGTAGCATTTGTAGACTTAGAGAAAGCTTCTGACAATGTTGACTGGAATACTCTCTTTCACATTCTAAAGGTGGCAGGGGTAAAATACAGGGAGCGAAAGGCTATTTATAATTTGTACAGAAACCAGATGGCAGTTATAAGAGTCGAGGGGCATGAAAAGGAAGCAGTGGTTGGGAAGGGAGTGAGACAGGGTTGTAGCCTGTCCCCGATGTTATTCAATTTGAATATTGAGCAAGCAGTAAAGGAAACAAAAGAAAAATTCGGAGTAGGTATTAAAATCCATGGAGAAGAAATAAAAAACTTTGAGGTTCGCCGATGACATTGTAATTCTGTCAGAGACAGCAAAGGACTTGGAAGAGCAGCTGAATGGAATGGATAGCGTCTTGAAAGGAGGATATAAGATGAACATCAACAAAAGCAAAACGAGGATAATGGAATGTAGTCGAATTAAGTCGAGTGATGCTGAGGCAATTAGATTAGGAAATGAGACACTTAAAGTAGTAAAGGAGTTTTGCTATTTGGGGAGCAAAATAACTGATGATGGTCGAAGTAGAGAGGATGTAAAATGCATACTGGCAATGGCAAGGAAAGCGTTTCTAAAGAAGAGAAATTTGTTAACACCGAGTATAGATTTAAGTGTCAGGAAGTCATTTCTGAAAGTATTTGTATGGAGTGTAGCCATGTATGGAAGTGAAACATGGACAACAAATAGCTTGGACAAGAAGAGAATAGAAGCTTTCGAAATGTGGTGCTACAGAAGACTGCTGAAGATTAGATAGGTAGATCACATAGCTAATGAGGAAGTATTGAATAGGATTGACCAGAAGAAGGGATCGGTTGGTAGGACATGTTCTGAGGCGTCAAGGGATCACCAATTTAGTGTTGGAGGGCAGCGTGGAGGGTAAAAATCGTAGAGGGAGACCAAGAGATGAATACACTAAGCAGATTCAGAAGGATGTAGGTTGCAGTAGGTACTGGGAGATGAAGAAGCTTGCACAGGATAGAGTAGCATGGAGAGCTGCATCAAACCAGTCTCAGGACTGAAGACCACAACAACAACAACAACAACAACAACAACAACCAAAGGCGTTACGTGAAACAGTTCTTTAATGAAGGCCTTAAGAGCAGAACAACTCAGACTCAAAATCGGCTGAAGGCCCAACACTTAAAATTGGGATTTTAAAGGTTTTATTGTTGTTCTAAGGTCTTACGTGGAACAGTTCTTTAAATTAGGCTGAAGGCCTAAAAATCTTACGCATTAAAGGCAAAACTACCTTAATGTTTAAAAAAAATCGGCTAGAAGCCATACAAGTACAAACAACAAGAACAAATAAAAAGAGGCAGTACACCCAAGGGCGCTCAGATGTTCGAGGGTCGGCTCGGAATTCAAACACTAACGCTCGCTTAGGTGAGACAGGCAGTCGGGCCAACCATTCACGATCCGAAGACAACCCAGCCGACCGACAGTCAGCGGACCCACCGACAGGATAACTACCACCTCACCCGACCAGGGCACAACAGGGCGTTCAACGGAATAACGTAGAAGAATTTAGCGCCCACAACCAATCATACATGGAGCTGTCAAACTACACACCGTGCTGGACAGCAACAACACGATGAGGAAACTACACTGCCTGAAATTTACGTCAACGACCAGGGCAGGTAACCGGAACGGCAGAAGATTCCCCTGGTGCACATCTATTCAGATAACCAAATACAGTGAAACTCCACCGGAGGATGGCTAGAATTTTCCAACTTGAAAACCACGTTGTTGCTCGCGGAAATAACCCAACAGCCGACAAGAACTCCAAACGACACAATGTGAACAGTCTTGACTTGCTGGTAGATTAAATCAAAACTCAACTTTCGTGTCCAGTGTCGGTGAGCCACGGATCTCTTAGCAATGGGAACAGCCCCACACACTCCGACACCGCGTAGAGACCGCCAGCGGCCCCGGCCAAACTACGTCCTGAAGAGAATGTCTCTCTGCTCCGCGCCAACCGACCGACTGTCCAGGCCCGGCAACGATGAAAGGACCAAGTATACGTCGGCCGATGAGACGACCAACCGAACGACCACCCAGCGGTCGTCCCGCTCCAATCTGCCTCCGTCGGACGGTTCATGTGCGTCGCCAGCGGTCGGCGAGCACTGGCTGTCGGCGCCCCGCCGGTGCTCCGTCCTCGACTTCACTGCTGCTGCGTCCCGACTGCACTGCTGGTCCGTCTTCAACTGACTGGCAGACACACGACGACCCGGAAATACTAGCGGTCGTTCCAGAACTGGTACGACAGTGCACTTATCGATACGCGCTGCTGCTGCCGCTCACGGGCAAGTAAGGCAGGAAGTTAGTGACGCCAGCAAATGGTATAAGAAAAAGGAGGCCGCAGTACCGTAATGGAAGATGACAAACAATAAATGGGATGAACGCGAGCCGTGCACGGCTCACTAATTTTATCTCAGATTTACAGCGACTGGACGAGTGAAAATGGTTTATTATACCAAAATACCCGTGCACGGCTCACTAATTTTATCTCAGATTTACAGCGACTGGACGAGTGAAAATGGTTTATTATACCAAAATACCTGGTACCTGTGGTTGCGCTCACAAATTAGTAATTTTCTTATGATGAGTGGTAGCTGTCTGTGCAATAACGCCAGCTGCCCTCACACGTCTGCTTGTTTGGGTAGACATAGCTCGTGAAGTGGTCTGAAGCCATCCCTTCCTCTCTACCCCCCTGTGCCACACTAGTATGCGGCAGCAAGTGTAGCGCTGCTGCCCTGCAGTACTTGCAGAGGGGCATTCGCAGGAACGTGCTTTTCTGCACTGTGCTATTGAAGTAGCTATACATTACACAATGTGTACGTTATCCAGCAAATTTAATAATTTTTTAACTTAGCTTATGTTCACCGACCCAAAAATAAGACGTTTCATTCCCTGCTTCACCCTATAAGCGGTAAATATTTTTGTTTTGACTTTCTAAAGTAGCCTGTGCTCTTAGTCTGGGTGCAAGCTATCTCTACCTAATGTCATCGAAATCAGTTCAGCGGTTTAGTCACGAAAACGCAGCAGAGAGAGTTAATTTCCCATTTATAATATTAGTATAGATACATACGTGGCTACTGAATTGAACTGTGTCCCTAATCCAACCTGTGCACTGCATTCTATATGTGGTGTCACCGCCAGACACCACACTTGCTAGGTGGTAGCCTTTAAATCGGCCGCGGTCCATTAGTATACGCCGGACCCGCGTGTCGCCACTGTCAGTAATTGCAGACCGAGCGCCACCACACGGCAGGTCTAGAGAGACGTACTGGCACTCGCCCCAGTTGTACAGCCGACTTTGCAAGGAACGGTTCACTGACAAATACGCTCTCATTTGCCGAGACGATAGTTAGCATAGCCTTCAGCTACATCTGCTACGACCTAGCAAGGCGCCGCATTCAATTGATATTGAGATTCTATTAATGTATCATCAAGAGCGATGTTCTACAAATGTGGATTAAAGTTAAGTATTCCAGAAGCTACGTACTTTTCTTTATAGCATTCATTACGTATCCTGTTTCAGACCTCACGCCAGCCTGCGTGAGTTTAAGCGCGTGCCTTTCGGCTTCCTCTCATTGTGTCTAGGCTGTCTTGTCTAGACACAACACTATACTTAAAGGGAACCATACTTCACGATCGTTCTGTAATGAGAAGTAACGTAGGTCAAACATTGTTTTGTTTCGCATGATGCAAGTTTACAGACCCTGATCAATCTCTCTGACCCACATCATTCATCCCACTTAGACATATTACTCAGTTTCTTTCATCTAGTTTTCAGGGGACCTACTCGTGTAAAGTAACCAAATATTTGAAAAAATATTTCTGCTCTATAGAGAAGAGCATTTCCTACAGATTACAAAAATGTAGACCCTGATAAATCTCTCTCACCCACATCATTCATACCAGTTAGAGACATCACTCACTTTCTTTCATCTAGTTTTCAGAACGCCTATTCGTGAAAAGAGCAGTTCCTGCAAAATCCAAAAATGTATAGTTCGTGAACATTTTCGTTGTCCCGTTTGTTTGTAAATTTAGTTTGAACGTAATGTTTCCCAGATACCACGCTGCTGCATCGTAATATGTGATGTATTCATGCTTGTCTTCCTTTTTTCAGCTCTTAGATATCAATCTAGAAGGCTCTAACACAGAACCTAAGTATAGGTGTATAGAGAGGGCTGTGGCTTAGCTGAAACCAGAGATCTTATGATATATTTCTTTACGTCTTGCTTTCGAAATTTGAAAAACATGCGCTTCTCAGTCATTGTTCTACTGTTCTACTTCAATGTGTGTGTTTTCTGTGTTAGAAATGCCAAGAATAAAGAAATTTAGCACCAAACGGAGGTTTCGAGGCAATCAGTTCAAAGCAACATCGAATAATACTCGTCATTTGGTTAAATAGTCACCTACAGAAATTGGGTGTACAGGCATTTATTACACTTACAACCATCCCTTGCCGTTATGAGGGCAAATAAGCGTAAATAAAGAGATCTGGCAAATACAAATCTTCTTAGGAGGTATCTCCATTCTCTCACAGAGTCAGAACAGCAGCTTCAACAGCTGCATAAGGGATCGAATCCCGAAAACTGTATTTGCCAGGCTAAAAATGTTCAAAGTTGGTGTAATGCAGGGCCGGCCGTGGCGTGCCAAACTTAACGCGTGCTGCGTATGCTGGTCGTGACCGGGCCAAGGGCAGCTTCTCGGAAGTACTAGGGACAGCGCCACATCTCATTTAAATTAGCAGTGCGGCGTGTTTCGGTCGGCAAAACTCTATGACCTCGGCAGAACCGTCGTGTCATCACTGTTGACCCTTCGCTGTTTGTACGTGGTATGAAGGATGTTCACATGTTCAGTGGCTGTTTGAACAAAAAGGGGCAGTCTAGTGACCTATGTCACAATCATTTAAAATGAATGGGAATGAGAGAAGAGAGGGATGACATTTGTCAATTTGTATAAGGGACAGGCACTGTTTATTTGGTACTAAACGACATCACAGTATCATGCAGAAAGAATTTAAGATTTATTTGACAATGAGAGAGCAAAAAATTACAACGATCGACAGACAGGATTCATTGTTCTGCACATCATGAAGTACTTTCCTCTAAATTTTCACGCACAGAGCACGTGAAGAAACTGATGATAAGAATAGCAGAAGTTCTGAAGTCGCACGCATTGTTCCATTGTCATCTGCAACAGTTTTCAAAGGAACTGAACAAAGAATATGGAGACTTAATACTGCAAAGGACGTTGATTAAGTCAATGGGCATACGTGGAACGATTTTTCGGTTTAAAACTCGCTATTGTTGAATTTATGAAGGAAAAAGGAGTGCAGGAACATTCAGAATGGCTTGCAGACTTCGCATTTTATGTGGACTCGATTGCACATTGCCCACAGTAAGACACTGCAAGGTAACTTCTTTCTGATTTGATGCGGATGCATTTATAAAGAAAAGCACGTTGTACAAGTGACACATTCTGACAAAGGAAGTCCAGTTTGTAACCTCCCCCTCACTTATCGACCTTAATGACAGTGAAAAATTAAACCGCGTGTACCTAATGGAAATTTGGGAAAAGCAATCGTCACCGAAGTTAATCTGTCGGTAAAGAGGGAGGAAAGAGTTACATCTAAATGAAAGGAAAAATGCAAATGAAACTGGTGGAAATTAATTTTGAAAAGGGGTAAAGTTAATAAAGAAAGTAAATGTGCGGCCGTTACGTTAACAATTAACTAGCAGTAATTAGATATTTGAGATTTGGGGGAAATTACGGTCGCCAGTCTTATGGACAATTACTATAGTAACTGAAAAAGAAAGGTTATTACACATATAATTAGCACTAGAAGCGTGGCAACTGAAGGTTGACACATGTAGTGTGAAAACTGAAAGTTTGTCAGAAGTAATAAATTTCGCTACACTCTGACTTAATTTAGCAAAAGAATTAATAAAACCGGAAAATCGAAAGTTAATTTAGTGACTGAAGTTAATAGTGAGCTTTATTTCTGAAGCACATCGAAATTCAGTAAAATACGGTTAGTCTTGGACTACCTCAACAATCATTTCAAAAGCTACTTGAATCTACGCAATTTAGAAATAAGAGATTTAACTTTGAACTTGAATTAAATGATTCTCAACAATTAACAATAGTAAAATTTAGTACGTACCAAGCTGAGCTGGAGTCACAGGTAAGCTAAAATATGCAAACAAAACTCGCACTCTTAATTTGTGCTTGTGTAATTTAAATATTGTAGCCAGCTATGAATACCTTAACTGAACTTTGAAATTAAAGCAGTGAAATCGAATGCTTTTACTTTAATGCTGGCGTTTGAATTTCAACGACACTCGAGTTCATTCCGGAAAAGGAAGGGACCCAGCTTGGTAATGCAATTGGGACAATGAGCAACAAATGTTTATGCTAAGTTGCTGTAATTATAGTTGCGAAAATGGAACAGTTTGAAAAGCTGAGGTCTGCCATACAGTTCTAAAACTTTACGTGCTTCCAGTCTTCCTTGTTGGTTGAATGAAGGTTTGAAGCCGTCGATCGGCCGTCGCTGTTGCAGAAGCTGGATGTTGGCGCGCCTTCTTCTCGACACGGTCACCAGGCGAAACGGGCTCTTGATGTGCGCCAGCTAATGCTTCCCGCCCGTGACACCGTGTCAGAAACTATCATAGCAAGTCGAGCGCAATTACATGCTGCCCAACCCCGAAAGCACGGCAACTCGCGGGAGCGTCACACAACACACCTGCTCCACTGCACCACCCCAGCCAGACTCCCCCCTGCCCGCGCTCCACACGACATAGTTAACACTACCAAAGATCCTAAACACTTGGGTTCTCCACACGACCTATCGATATATTCGTTCGATAGCACAGTTTTCCCTAGGCCAGGCCCAGCGTATAAATACAAATAATATTCACAAAACAAACCAATTATAAATCGACATAAATGCATAAATATATACAAATAGTAAAACAATTACAATATACAAAGACACAGAAATGTTATATCTTCAGGTAACAAAATAAGGAAAAAAATTTGCAGTGCAATAGATGGAAATAGGAGGATATGCATTTCCGGCGTTACAAGTTAAAGAAAACGCGACGTTTGAAGAATGCGTTGTGGCCTTGAAAGAATTACAATGATAGTTTTATAAAGGTTTTGAGGACAATCTCAGTCTTGCAACTGTTTCCAAGTTGTTTTCGGAACCGTTTGCCTTTTCCGTTGAAAGCGACCCTGTTCCAGTGCAAATGTAACTGACTGACCTGCACTGTAATGTCACTTTTAATGACAACTCTTTTTGCGTTAAAAGTGTCCAGGACGTCTACACTGCTTTCCTCAGGTAGCGTCTCCGTAAGTGCAAAAGCGCTGCAATATTTTGATCGAAATATAAGTGTGAAAGACCTTTCTTCGATTATGAAACTAAATAAGTTACGATCATGTGGCAACTGCGGAACTCTGTCAAATATTAAACTTCCTGGCAGATTAAAACTGCGTGCCGGACCGAGACTCGAACTTGGGACCTTTGCCTTTCGCGGTCTGTCCGTGTACCGACAGTTTGTACTAAATAAAATTTATATTGTGTCTTCAGCAGGCCATAAATAATTAAATAATACAGAAAATGTGTTTTGCTTGTGATCTGTGTTGTAGAAAAATGTTAAACGGAAAACAAAGTCGTGTGCTGCGCTTCTGCACTGCCATTTACATGCGGTGCGTCCACAGATTTCCCCCCTTCTCCCTCCTCGCGCTCAGACAGCGTGGCATGGCGAGGTTGTGGCGCAGACTTGCCAGCCAGCCTGGGCGCTTTGGCACTCTAGCCTGGCCACGACCCTCGACCCGAAATCTTGGCCGCCCCTGGTGTAATGGATGCACTAATAACTTTCAATGGTAGTGCAGTTTCTAGGATTAATGTTCTGAAAAAATTAGATTTTCAGAGTAGGAGCAATTCGGTTTCAGCTCTAAATGTTAGTAATCGGCTGTGGTTAAGTGGAGCGGAGAGAGCTACAGAATCAGTAACAAAGAAGGTTACGATAAATCACTGAATGAAGTGAAAGAATATGGAGGATAAGGACACATGTGACTGAAGGAAATATGAAACTTGAATGTTCTAAGATTACATAGTTAAAAGGTAATAAATTCGTAAATCTTGTTTTGTGATTTACCAGAAGTCTGAATTTTTATGATTCAAGAACACTTTGCAACCAACATGACTGAAGTGCCAAAGTTGGCACATACAGGGTGTTACAAAAAGTTACGGCCAAACTTTCAGGAAACATTCCTCACACACAAAGAAAGAAAATATGTTATGTGGACATGTGTCCGGAAACGCTTACTTTCCATGTTAGAGCTTATTTTATTACTTCTCTTCAAATCACATTAATCATGGAATGGAAACACACAGCAACAGAACGTGCCAGCGTGACTTCAAACACTTTGTTACAGGAAATGTTCAAAATGTCCTCCTTTAGCGAGGATACATGCATCCACCCTCCGTCGCATGGAATCCCGGATGCGCTGATGCAGCCCTGGAGAATGGCGTATTCTATTACAGCCGTCCACAATACGAGCACGAAGAGTCTCTACGTTTGGTACCGGGGTTGCGTAGACAAGAGCTTTCAAATGCTCCCATAAACGAAAGTCAAGAGGGTTGAGGTCAGGAGAGCGTGGAGGCCATGGAATTGGTCCGCCTCTACCAATCCATCGGTCACCGAATCTGTTGTTGAGAAGCGTACGAACACTTCGACTGAAATGTGCAGGAGCTCCATCGTGCATGAACCACATGTTGTGTCGCACTTGTAAAGGCACATGTTATAGCAGCACAGATAGAGTATCCCGTATGAAATCATGATAACATGCTTCATTGAGCGTAGGTGGAAGAACATGGGGCCCAATCAAGACATCACCAACAATCCCTGCCCAAACGTTCACAGAAAATCTGTGTTGATGACGTGATTGCACAATCGCGTGCGGATTCTCGTCAGCCCACACATGTTGATTGTGAAAATCCGTAAAGAGAACATTTGCACTGAAATGAGGACTGACACATTGTCGGATGAACCACTCGCAGAAGTGTACCCGTGGAGGCCAATCAGCTACTGATAGTGCCTGCACACGCTGTACATGGTACAGAAACAACTGGTTCCCCCGTAGCACTCTCCATACAGTGACGTGGTCAACGTTACCTTGTACAGCAGCAACTTCTCTGACGCTGACATTAGGGTTATCGTCAGCTGCACGAAGAATTGCCTCGTCCATTGCAGGTGTCCTCCTCGTTCTAGGTCTTCCCCAGTCGCGAGTCATAGGCTGGAATGTTCCGTGCTCCCTAAGACGCCGATCAATTGCTTCGAACGTCTTCCTGTCGGGACACCTTCGTTCTGGAAATCTGTCTAGATTCAAACGTACCGCGCCACGGCTATTGCCCCGTGCTAATCCATACATCAAATGGGCATCTGCCAACTCCACATTTGTAAACATTGCACTGACTGCAAAACCACGTTCGTGATAAACACTGACTTGTTGATGCTACGTACTGATCTACTTGATGCTAGTACTATAGAGCAATGGGATGCATGATAAGACAAACACCGAAGTCAACATTACCTTCCTTCAATTGGGCCAACTGGCGGTGAATCTGGGAAGTACAGTACATACTGACGAAACTAAAATGAGCTCTAACGTGGAAATTAAGCGTTACCGGGCACATGTCCACATAACATCTTTTCTTTATTTGTGTGTGAGGAATGTTTCCTGAAAGTTTGGCCTACCTTTTTGTAACACCCTGTATAATTAGAATGAACTTCTCTACATCTCTTGCCTACTGTTTCCAGAGAATTCTAAAATGTGATGACAGTGTGTCTGATTATTGATCTAGACTTCTAAATATATTTCTCACAGTAAAATAAATGTTGTATATTTTTCATGGACTAGCAGCAGAAGAGGAAATTGGAGACATAACGTACTTTTCAGAATGATTTCTGTAGCCAGACTGTTTTTCTAAGCTGTGAAGCCCGTGGTACCAATGAAAATGGTACCTTGCGTTGGTGTATCGTCGTCTGAAACTGTCGCAGGCAGTCAGTCGTCTCTGTCGCTCACGTAGGACGCGGCCTAACAGAACATCACCTGCAGCTACTCCCCTGAGCTCGTGACCATGTGGGTAGGACTATAGAAGACTGGAAAACAGTGGCTTGGTCACAGGAGTCCCGATTTCAGTTGCTGAGAGCTGATGATTGGGTTCGAGTGTGACGCAGACATTACAAAGCCATGGACCCAGCTTAGCAACAAGGCACTGTGCAAGCTGGTGTTGCTTCCATAATTTTGTGGGCTGTGTTGACACGAAATGCAGTGAGTCCTCGTTTATGTTCGGCTGCTTGGAGACCGTTTGCAGGCATTCAGTGGAAACAAAAGCAAAACGAGGATAATGAAATGTAGTCGGATTAAGTCGGGTGATGCTGAGGGAATTAGATTAGAAAATGAGACACTTAAAGTAATAAAGGAGTTTTGCTATTTGGGGAGCAAAATGACTGATGATGGTCGAAGTAGAGAGGATATAAAATGTATACTGGTAATGGCAAGGAAAGCGTTTGTGAAGAAGAGGAATTTGTTAACATCAAATATAGATTTAAGTGTCAAGAAGTAGTTTCTGAAAGTATTTGTATGGAGTGTAGACATGTATGGAAGTGAAACGTGGACGATAAATAGTTTGGACAAGAAGAGAATAGATGCTTTCGAAATGTGGTGCTACAGAAGAATGCTGAGGCTTAGTTGGGTAGATCACATAAAAAATGTGGAGGTATTGAATAGGATTGGGGAGAAGAGGAATTTGTGGCACAACTTGACTAGAAGAAGGGATCGGTTGGTAGGACATGTTCTGAGGCATCAAGGGATCACCAATTTAGTATTGGAGGGCAGCGTGGAGGGTAAAAATCGTAGAGGGAGACCAAGAGATGAATACACTAAGCAGATTCAGAAGGATGTAGGTTGCAGTAGGTACTGGGAGATGAAGAAGCTTGCACAAGGTAGAGTAGCACGGAGAGCTGCATCAAACCAATCTCAGGATGAAGACCACAACAACAACAACAGTGGAATGTAGATGAATGACAATGCACCGTGTCACCGGACCACAACTGCTCGCGAATGGTTCGAAGAACATTCTGGACAGTTCTAGAGAATGATTTGGCCACCCAGATTGGCCAACGTGAATGCCATCGAACTACTAGGGATGTCATCGAGTGGTCAGTTTTTGCACTAATTCCTGCACCGGCAACACTTTGTTCAACCACTATGGCGTCCAGTCTGCTGGCTGTCACAGGTCAGATCTTCGCGAGCGACCAAGAGAAGCTACGCGGTGATGTGGATAGACACACCTCGCTGGCAGACGAATTCGCTGTCGGCCGAGATTCTCTGAGGAAACAAGCGATTCACTTTTGGCGAGCGGGAGAGCGTAATACGAAACAGTGCCGTGCAGGAAGCAGTCGTATTTCAAGTACCGCACTGTAGATAGAGGCATCGTCTGAAAAAAATCTGACATAACGATTTAATATTGTCTGCCAGGTCATTAGTATACGTTATGAACAGCGAAGGTTCCAACATTGGAGGTGTACCTGATGTTACTTCTCCATCCAAAATTGCGTGCTGCGTCTTCCCTACCAATAACCGCCTAATCCAGTAACACATTTTGTTAGACACGCCATACGATTGTGCTTTCCTGCCGCCTACAGAGGAGTGTTGCTAGGAAGCTTCCAGTTGTAGCAACGTTCGTATCCACTTTGTTCTGTTAATATTAACAATGCCGGACGCCGGGATGAAATTGCAGCACTAGCTCCGTCTGACGGCGCGTCACGCAAACGGAGCGACACGCGAGCCACTAAAAACAGGGCGGAGGGACAAGACGCACGCCAGCGGCCGCCGCTGACATTTAGCGTCGCGGTAGCACACGTCGAGGGGCTCTGCGAGAATACGCAATTAGTGGTCGATAGCGAACTGATTTCAAAGCGGAGCGTCGCTTTTGTTGCGACCGTAAAGGCGATGCTATCTTGGCCGACTAAACAGTTCCACTCTGGGAATAGGCGAGGTAAGCCGCTCACGTGAATGTACATAGCACCATGAAAGTGGCACGCAGACACTTCGAATTGGCATAAAGCATATACACTACTGGCCATTAAAAATGCTACACCACGAGGATGACGTGCTACAGACGTGAAATTTAACCGACAGGGAGAAGTTGCTGTGATATGCAAATGATTAGCTTGTCAGAGCATTCACACATGGTTGGCGCCGGTGGCGACACCTACAACGTGCTGGCATGACAAAAGTTTCCAACCGATTTCTCATATACAAACCGCAGTTGACCGGCGTTGACTAGTGTAACATTGTTGTGATGCATCGTGTAGGGAGGAGAAATGCGTACCATCTCGTTTCCGAATTTGATGAAGGTCAGATTGTAGCCTATCGCGATTATGGTTTATCGTATTGCGACTTTGCTGCTCGCGTTAGTCGAGATCCAATGACTGTTAGCAGAACATGGAATCTGTGGGTTCAGGAGGATAATACGGAACGCCGTGCAGCATCCAAAGGGCCTCGTATCACTAGCAGTCGAGATGACAGGCATCTTATCCTCATGGCTGTAACGGATCGTGCAGCCATGTCTCGATCTCTGAGCCAACAGATGGGAACGTTTGCAAGACAGCAACCATCTGTACGAACAGTTCGACGACGTCTGCAGCAGCGTGGACTATCAGCTCGGAGGCCATGGCTGCGATGGTGTACTCAACGACAAACCTGGGTGCACGAATGGCAAAACGTCATTTTTTTCGGATGAATTCAGGTTCTGTTTACAGCATCATGATGGTTGCATCCGTGTTTGGCGACATCGCGGGGAACGCACATTGGAAGCGTGTATTCGTCATTTCCATACTGGCGTATCACCCGGTGTGATGGTATGGGGTGCCATTGGTTACACGTCTCGGTCACCTCTTGTTCGTATTGACGGCACTTTCAACATTGGACGTTACATTTCAGATATGTTACGACCCGTGGCTCTACCCTTCATTCGATCCCTGCGAAACCCTACATTTCAGCAGGATAATGCACGACCCCATGTTGCAAGTCCTGTACGGGCCTTTCGGGATACAGTTAATGTTCGACTGCTGCCCTGGCCAACACATTCTCCAGATCTCTCACCAATTGAAAGCGTCTGGTCAATGGTGGCCGAGCAACAGGCTCGTCACAATACGCCAGTCACTATTCTTGATGAACTGTGGTATCGTGTTGAAGCTGCATGGGCAACTCTACATGTACACGCCATGCAAGTTCTGTTTGACTCAAGGCCCAGGCGTATCAAGGCCGTTATTACGGCCATAGGTGGTTGTTCTGGGTACTATTTCTCAGGATTTATGCACCCACATTGCGTGAAAATGTAATCACATGTCAGTTCTAGTATAATATATTTATCCAATGAATACCCGTTTATCATCTGCATTTCTTCTTGGTGAAACAATTTTAATGGCCAGCAGTGTAACTTTTTTGGATATGCAAATGATTAGCATTTCAGCGGAAACGTACTCTGTAGATGGGAGTAACTCAATGTGCACTGCCTCAGCACTGGCGGCTCCTGAGTATACATTCTGGGTGTTCACAAATTTTGAGATTTATATAAATATGAGAGTGTGAAATTAATAGCATTTTCTGTATAAGAGTTATGCTTATCAACATATTTATGGAAATACAGCCACTTACAATAATAATAAAAGTAATAATACAAATAACAATTGTAATAGTATGCATAACTTCTCTGAAAAAAGAAAGGATTGTTTCTCGGGAATTTTTTGTTTTTTACATTTTTAAATACAGTTCAGGGCTAGAAAGAAATAACGTTTAAGCTCTCGTTTCTCTCTGTTCCGCATTTTTGTGTAAGTGGGAGTTTTCGTGCTTTTTTTATTTTTTCAGACAAGTGTACAAGATCCTAACACATGTACTAGTTAACTAGGCTGAAAATCACACAATCTCACGTTGTACCCACACAATAACTTACGCTAATAATACACTGCTTTGTTCGCTTGTGGCAACGGCCTTGCCGTGTGGATACACCGATTCCCGTGAGATCACCGAAGTCAAGCGCTGTCGGGCGTGGCCGGCACTTGGATGGGTGACTATCTGGGCTGCCATGCGCTGTTGCCATTTTTCGGGGTGCACTCAGCCTCGTGATGCCAATTGCGGAGCTACTCGACCGAACAGTAACGGCTCCGGTCACAGAAAACCATCATAACGACCGGGAGAGCGGTGAGCTGACCACACGCCCCTCCTATCCGCATCCTCAGCTGAGGATGACACGGCGGTCGGATGGTCCCAATGGGCCACTTGTGTCCTGAAGACGGAGTGCTTTTTGTTCGCTTGTAGTCGCGCATATTTGATTTCGTCACTTTCTCAGTCAACAGATCTGGTCGTGGGGGCCGTAGTTCCTTTGTAGCTAACTTTTCCTGGTAATTTTCTGTTAGTACTTAAAACAGATTCAACAGAGTTTATGTTGACACAGCACACGAAAACAGGTTCCTGCACAGTAAACAATCAACTCTAAACACAAACTTCCGTTTGTGGGAATGATTAAGTAGTACTGTCTACCAGCACGGTCACTTCAGTAGAGTAGAAAGCAGACGGTGAGAACCGTAAGGGCAAAAAGCACACCGAAGTCGATCCCACATCTAAGTGAATATCAAAGAAACCAGTGAGCTAGCTTTTCGCGAATCTTCATATACACAATGTGGGCCTACTGCACAGATAAATCTGATGCACCATAAGATTAAAAGATAGCAGCATGAATAAATGCTACAGTCTCACAATCGACAACGATGAACTTCATGGTTCTCAGTGCCTCAAATAGATTACTGTATGATAAAATCCAAAACTTAATGTATTATTTCTCATTCAGAATCCCATACAATAGGTTTTTCTATGAGTGTAACTATAGCATATACTGATGTCCGACATAATTTTACTATATAGTGAGTGAATTGGCATATCTGAGGTGTGTGCTACCGTCTTACCGGATTTATGCGAAGCGAACGGGGATAAAAGTCTGCTGCACTGTGCCAACTGGTGGCACTGACGTAAACTTGTAGTTGAGTGATAAGGGCTAGCTGTCCACTCCGTGAACCGTGCACATTGTTTACCAAATCAGTACGTATTTGGCCCTTAAGGCAACTACGTCACGCCAGTTAAGCATGCGCAAAAGCTCCTTAGAACGTGCACAACTGAAGGTGTGCTCGCGACCCTGCTGCCAAGTTTCGTGGAGTGTAGAGGAGTAGCAATGTAGCATAGCGCGGTAGATTTAGTGCCGTGTATTTCAGATTATCGCATCTACATTGCGTTTAGCGGCATTCAAAGAAAAATAACCAATAAAGCCGAAAGTTCACGTGCTCTTGTGCGCTTATACAACAGCCGCCACTGTGTCTGAGAAAAAAGGTGAAGCGCCTATAATAGGACATCTGCAATTCACACTTAAGTGCCTGGCAGAGGGTTCATCGAACCATTTTCATACTACTTATCTACCACTCCACTCTCGAATGGCAAGTAGGTTTTATTTCTCTTATTTTATTATGATGATCATTTCTCCCTACGTTGGTGGGTATCAACAAAATATGTACGCATTCGGAAGAGATAGTTGGTGATTGGAATTTCGTGAATAGATCTCGCCGCAAAGAAAACCGCCTTTGTTTCAGTGACTGCCACCGCAAATCGCGTATCGTATCAGTGACACTCTCACTCCTATTGAGCGATAATACAAAACGAGCTGCCCTTCTTTGCACTTTTTCGATGTCCTCCGTCAATCCTACCTGGTAAGGATCCCATGCTGCGCAGCAATATTCCAGCAGAGGACGGACAAGTGTAATATAGGCTATGTGTAATGTCTCTTTAGTGGGTTTGTCGCATCTTCTAAGTGTTCTGCCAACAAAGCGCAGTCTTTGTTTCGCCTTCCCCACAATATAATCTATGTGGTCTTTCCAATTTAAGTTGCTCGTAATTGTAATTCTTAGGTATTTAGTTGAATTGACAGCCCTTAGACTTGTGCGATTTATCGTATACCCTAAATTTATCGGACTTCTTTTAGTACCCATGTGGATGACCTCGCACTTTTCTTTGTTTAGTGCTAATTGCCACTTTTCGCACCATGCAGAAATTCTCTCTAGATCATTTTGTAACTGGAATTGATCGTCTGATGATTTTACTAGATGGTAAATTACAGCGTCATCTGCAAACAATCTAAGGGGGCTGCTCAGATTATCACCTAGATCATTTATATAAATCAGGAACAGCAGAGGGTCTACGACACTACCTTACGGAACGCCAGATATCACTTCTGTTCTACTCGAATATTTACCTTCCATCACTACGAACTGTGACCTCTCTGAGGGGAAATGACGAATCCAGTCACACAACTGAGGTGATACTCCATATGCACGCAATTTGATTAATAGTCGCTTGTGAGGAATGAAAATCTAGGAATATGGAATCGATCTGAGATCCCTTATCGACAGCATGGGAATAAAGCGGTAGTTGTATTGGACAAGAACGATATTTTCTGAATCCGTGTTGGTTTTGTATCAATAAGTGATTTTCTTCAAAGGTGATTCATAATGTTAGAGTACAGCATATGATCCAAAATCATACTGCAAATTGAGGTCAGTGATATGAGTCTGTAATTCAATGGGTTACTCCTATTTCCTTTCTTGAATATTGGTGTGACCTGTACTAGTTTCCAGTCTTTAGGAACAGACCTTTCGTGAAGTGAGCAGTTGTATATGATTGCTGATAAAGGCGCTATTGTGTCTGCATAATCTGAGAGGAACCTGACTGGTATACCATCTGGACAGGAAGACTAGCCTTTTTCAAGTGATCTCAGTTGTTTCGCAACACCTGAGATATCTACTTTTGTGTCAATCATGCTAACAGCTGTTCTGGTTTCGAATTCTGGAATATTTACTGCTTCTGCTTTCGTGAAGGAATAAGGAGGAGGAAAGAAAAGAAACGTCATGGATTGAGAGGGTATGTGACATTATTTCAGTGATTACAAAATCGGTTAAATTTAAAGAGAACTTGGCAGTATGAACCGAGACAGTATGACGTTTTACTTCCGGTCTCTTGGATTGATGCATTGACTCGTTTAGGAATGCTGTTATAAAGCCGTTGTGACCCCCTCTGAGGCAAGCCGGCCCACAGCAGTTTAACTGTTCACTGACATCGTGGCTACTGGCAGTGAGACAGAGTTGGTGTTCGAGCTGTTTCCACCCATCTTCTACTGGAGACAGACAGGGGGTGTTCCTTGGCCACGGCAGTACCTGAAGATCACCCCAACAGTAGTTTATAGAGACACGTGCTATCTGTGCTCGAACAGTCCACCCCATTAGCTGAATGGTCAGCGCGTTGGAGTGCCACGCACGGGCGCCCGGGTTCGATTCCAGGCTGGGGAGGGAGATTTTCTCCCCTCAGGGACTGGGTGTTGTGCTGTCCTCATCATCATTTCATCGCCATTGTCGACGCGCAGGTCGCCCAATGTGGCGTCGTACTCAATAAGACTTGCACTTGGTAGCCGAACTTCCCGTCTGGGGACTCCCGGCCTCTGACGCCATACGATCATTTCCATTTTGTGGTCGAACATTGTCCTGTTGAAAAATGTCACACGACACTGTTGAGTGAGAGACAACACATGAGTAGCAGGGATTTCGTGACTTACCACTGTGCCGTTACAGTTCCCCAGTCACTACCAGGCGTGACCTGAAGTCGTGCCCGATAGCTCCTCACACAGTGACGCCAGCAATGAAACCGCTGCGCCTCTCCGAAAACACTGGGAGAATAGGACCCCTCCCCAAGTCGCCACCATACTCCCGGACAATGGTCATCCGGGGTAGCCCAGATCCGCGATTCGTGCCTGAAAAAAAAATGTGACGTCATTCATCTGCACTCCACGCTTCCCGGTCGTGGCACAACTCCAAAATCAGCCATTTGTACTGTGGTTTTAACGCGATACTACGCATGGGACGGTAGTTCCCTAGAACGACTGCTGCTAGTCTCCAGCCAATGCTGCGGGATGAAACAGAATGTTGCAGGGAGTGCATTCTTCGTTCTCGATTGGCAGTCGCAGATGTGAAGTGGTTACAATTTGCACGTTGCACAGTACGGGGACCCTCCTTTGCAGTGGTCAGACGTGGTCGCCCACAACGTTGTCGACGAGTACGCACGCTAGCATGGGGTCCCATGTTCGATTCCTGGCGGGGTCAGGGATTTTCACCTGCCTCGAGATGACTGGGGGTTGTTGTGTCGTCTTCATCATCATCATTCATCCCCATTACGGTCGGAGGAAGGCAATGGCAAGCCACCTCCACTAGGACCTTGCCTAGTACGGCGGTGCGGGTCTCCCGCATCGTTCCCCTCCGCTCTGTGAAGGGGTATAGGACTTCATCATCACATTCGAGTGCTCCACAAATCTGGATATTGCACGATCCTACCAACCGGAGGACAAGCAGAGATCCAGAATGTGGCCCCATTGAAACACTTTCAGGTGCTGATAACGCTGTCTCAAACGAGTACACGGCACCTCCGCGAGCTTCACAGTGAACACTCAATATCTGATGCTGTTCAAGCCCCTTACATACGCCACCAGGCCTGGTAATGACACCAAACAAGAATAACACCAACACACTGTGGTGCCTGTTCTACCTCACACAGAGAATCGCAACTCTAGTCATTTACGTTCTCAAATGGTTCAATTGGCTCTGAGCACTATGGGACTTAACTTCTAAGGTTATCAGTCCCCTAGAACTTAGAGCTACTTAAACCTAACTAACCTAAGGACATCACACACATCCATTCCTGAGGCAGGATTCGAACCTGCGAAAGTAGCGGTCGCGTGGTTCCAGACTGGAGCGCCTAGAACCGCTCGGCCACCCCGGCCGGCTTTACATTCTCGTCGATGCAACGTATATGTACGACGCTACATTGACATCCGACCGTATCTTCTCGGTGCTACACTTGATTATGTGATAAGGTTTCTCATTCATAAATCACATATGAATGTTAATTGTTTCTGAGAATATAAAAGGACAAACGCTTTCATATGTGTTTTATCGTTCCACTTGATGCAAGGAATTGCAGTTGTATTTTTATGTGGATACATGTAAGATAATGTTTATAACACAGTGAGGTGATAAGAGTCATATGATAGCTTCTAATATCGTATCAGACCTCCTTTTGCCCTCAGAAGTAAAGTCCAATAATGCTCAGAGCCATTTTTTTTTTTTTTTTTTTTTTTTTTTTTTTTTTTTTTTTTTTTTTTTTTTGCTCGGCGTAGTGCAGCAACTCGACGCTGCATGGACTCAACATGTCGCTGGAAGTCCTGCAGAATTATTGAGCTATGGTGCCTCTATAGCCATCCATAATTCATAATTGTGAAAGAGTTGTCAGTGCAAGATTTTGTGCACGAACTGACCTCTCGATTATGTCCCTTAACTGTTCGATGGGATTCATATCGGGCGATGTGGGTGACCGGATCATTCGCCCTAATTGTCCAGAATGTTCTTCAAAACTATCACGAACAATTGTGGTCGATGACAACTACATCGTAGTATGGGAACATGAAGTCCATGAATGGCTGCAAATAGTCTCCAAGTAGCCGACCCTATTGAATTCCAGTCAATATACGGTCAGCTGAACCAGAGGACCCAATCCATTCGATGTAAACACAGCCCACACCATCATGGAGTCACCACCGGCTTCCACAGTGCCTTGTTGAGAACTTGGAGCCGTGGCTTCGTGGGATATGCACCACACTCGAACCCTACCATCACCTCTTACCAACTGAAATCGGGACTCATCTGATTTTTAAGTAGTCTATGGTTCATCCGACATGCTCACGAACCCAGGAGAGGCACTGCAGACGATATCGTGCTGTTAGCAAAGGCAGTCGCATCGGTCGTCTGCTGCCATAGTCCATTACCGCTATATGTCGCCTCACTACCCTAACAGATACGGTCGTCGTGCGTCCCACATTGACTTCTGCTGTTATTTCACGTGGTGTTGCTTGTCTGTTAGCACTGATAACTATGCGATAATATCGCTGACCTCGGTCGTTAAGTGAAGGCCTTCGGCCGCTGCCTTGTCTCTGGTGAGAGTTATGTCTGACATTAAATTTAGTATGCTCGGCAAGCCCTGACACTGTGGATCTCGGAATATTGCATTCCCTAACGATTTCCGAAATGTAATGTCCCATGCGTCTAGCTCCAACTACAATTCATCGTTCATAGTCTGTTAAATTCCTACGCGCGCCCATAATGACGCCAGAAGCCTTGTAAATAGGCTGTTTCGGTTATTATGTTGGTAACGCCACGTAGCGCTCTGTATGAAAATCACTGACTGTGCTGTGTGCAGTCTGTGGCTGGTTTGCGTTGTTGGAATATTTGCTATTGTAGTGTTGGGCAGTTGGATGTGAATAGCGCGTAGCGTTGCTCAGTCGGAAGTGAGCCGCCAGCAGTGGTGGATTTGGGGAGAGAGGTGGCAGAATTTTGAGATCTGGACGTTTGTCCATCAGAAAGAGTAAATTTGTAATACTGGATATCATGAACTTATATATATGATGACTTTTGAATATTATTAAGGTAAATACATTGTTTGTTCTCTATCAAAATCTTTCATTTTCTAACTATGCCTATCAGTAGTTAGTGCCTTCAGTAGTTACAATCTTTTATTTAGCTGGCAGTATTGGCACTCGCTGTATTGCAGTAGTTCGAGTAACGAAGATTTTTGTGAGGTAAGTGATTCATGAAAGGTACAGGTTATTGTTAGTCAGGGCCATTCTTTTGTAGGGATTATTGAAAGTCAGATTGCGTTGCGCTAAAAATATTGTGTGAATCTAGTGTTGATCAGAATAATTAAAGAGAGAAATGTCTGAGTACGTTCATTTCTGCTCAGCTGTTTGAAAATCAAATAACGTAGAGGTTTTCCAGAACTGTCATTTCTAAAATTTTTCTAAGGGTATGTTTCAACCTTTTGATGTGAGTCACGTGAATACAAATGACAACTCCGCCAGTGCATTGTCCTTATGTACATTGTGTACGCGATACTATCACATGCACATGTGAAGATCACTATCCCATAACTTTTGCCCCTTCAGTGCAAAAACAAATACCCTGACAGTTTCAGACTGCAATATTAATGCTTAACATCTTGAGCGCGTATGATGTAAGCATTTTGGGTTAATGCTAAGAAGCTACATGAAATGGGAACGTCATGTAAATTCTGCATTAGGAGAGGCGAACGGAAGACTTAAACTTGTTGGAAAGCTTCTAGAAAAGTGCGGTGCTGTAAAGTGTTCTAAAGGAAATCTCAAACAAGATAATAGCGCGAGACGTTGTTCTAGTAGACTTAACAACAAACACTGAAGAATTCAGAAACGCGCTCCGAAGACAGTAACCTGTCGGTACTCAGTCCACTTACATGGGAGGGCTCGGAAAGAAGACAACATAGTTCTCGCGTAAACCTGTTAGATAAATTTCGAGAACTCAATCCCACAGCTATGTTGCTACTGTCGTATATCTAACGTAGCGATCATGAGCAATCGATAACAAAAATTTGGGCGTATGGACGTCATTTTTCATATGAGCAATATGCGAGTTCATCTACATCTACATGCATACTCTGCAAATCACATTTAAGTCCCTTGCAGAGGGTTCATCGAACCACCTTCACAATTCTCTATTATTCCAATCTCGTATAGCGCGCGGAAAGAATGAACACCTATATCTTTCCATACGAGCTCTGATTTCCCTTATTTTATGGTGGTGATCGTTCCTCCCTATGTAGGTCGGTGTCAACAAAATATTTTCGCATTCGGAGGAGAAAGTTGGTGAATGGAATTTCGCGACATGATTCCGTCGTAACGAAAAACGCCTTTCTTTTAATGATTTCCAGTCCAAATCCGGTATCATTTCTGTGACACTCTCTCCCATATTTCGCAATAATACAAAACGCGCTGCCTTTCTTTGAACTTTTTCAATGCACTCCGTCAGTCCTACCTGGTAGGGATCCCACACCGCGCAACAGTATTCTAAAAGAGGACGGACAAGCGTAGTGTAGGCAGTCTCCATAAAACGCAGCCTTTGGTTAGCCTTCCCCAACAACATTTTCTGTGTGTTCCTTCCAGTTTAACTTGTTCGTAATTGTAATACCGAGGTATTTTGTTGAATTTACGGCTTTTAGATTAGACTTCTTTATCGTGTAACCGAAGTTTAACGAGTTCCTTTTAGTACTCATGTGGATGACCTCACACTTTTCGTTATTGAGGATCAACTGCCACTCTTCGCACCATTCAGATATTTTTTCTAAATCGTTTTGCAGTTTATTTTGATCTTATGATGACTTTATTAGTCGATAAACGACAGCGTCATCTGAAAACAACCGAAGACTGCCGCTCAGGTTGTCTCCCGAATCGTTTATATAGATAAGGAACAGCAAAGGGCCTATAACACTACCTTGGGAAACGCCTGAAATCACTTCTGTTTTACTCGATGACTTTCCGTCAGTTACTACGAACTGTGACCGCTCTGACAGGAAATAGCAAATCCAGTCACATAACTGAGACGATATTCCATAAGCACACAATTCTACTACGAACGGTTTGTGTGGTGCAGTGTCAAAAGCCTTTCGGAAATCCAGGAATATGGAATCGATCTGCAGTAATCTACTGCATTGGCTCCTTACTTAGCTTGCATTTATCACGAATCTCTTGCCCAACGGAAAGTCCCGAGCGACTGGAAAAAAGCGCAGGTGACGCCTGTATATAAGAAGGGTAGAAGGACGGATCCTCAAAATTACAGACCAATATCCTTAACATCGGTTTGTTGCAGGATTCTCGAACATATTCTCAGATCGAATATAATGAATTTCCTTGAGACAGAGAAGTTGCTGTCCATGCATCAGCACGGCTTTAGAACGCGTCGCTCCTGCGAAACGCAACTCGCTCTTTTTTCACATGATATCTTGCGAACCATGGATGAAGGGTATCAGACGGATGCCATATTCCTTGACTTCCGGAAAGCGTTTGACTATGCCCCACTGCAGACTCCTAAATGAGGTACGAGCATATGGGATTGGTTCCCAAGTATGTGAGTGGCTCGAAGACTTCTTAAGTAATAGAACCCAGTACGTTGTCCTCGATGGTGAGTGTTCATCGGAGATGAGGGTATCATCTGGACTGCCCCAGGGAAGTGTGATAGGTCCGCTGTTGTTTTCTATCTACATAAATGATCTTTCGGATAGGGTTGATAGCAATGTGCGGCTGTTTGCTGATGATGCTGTGGTGTACGGGAATGTGTCGTTGTTGAGTAGGGGGATACAAGATGACTTGGACAGGATTTGTGATTGGTGTAAAGAATGGCAGCTAACTCTAAATATAGATAATTGTAAATTAATCCAGATGAATAGGAAAAAGAATCATGTAATGTTTGAATACTCCATTAGTAGTGTAGCACGTGACACAGTCACGTCGATTCAATATTTGGGCGTAACAGTGCAGAGCGATATGAAGTTGGACAAGAATATAATGGCAGTTGTGGGGAAGGCGGATAGTCGTCTTCGGTTCATTGGTAGAATTTTGGGAAGATGTGGTTCATCTGTAAAGGAGACCGCCTATAGAATGCTGATGCGACCTATTCTTGAGTACTGCTCGAGCGTTTGTGATCCCTATCAGGTCGGATTGAGGGAGGACATAGAAGCAATTCAGAGGCGGGCTGCTAGATTTGTTACTGGTAGGTTTGATCATCACGCGAGTGTTACGGAAATGCTTCAGGAACTCGGGTGGGAGTCTCTAGAGGAAAGGAGGCGTTCTTTTCGTGAATCGCTACTGAGGAAATTTAGAGAACCATCATTTGAGGCTGATTGCAGTACTATTTTACTGCCGCCAACTTACATTTCGCGGAAAGACCACAAAGATAAGATAAGAGAGATTAGGGCTCGTACAGAGGCATATAGGCAGTAATTTTTCCCTCCTTCTGTTTGGGAGTGGAACGGGGAGAGAAGATGCTAGTTATGGTACGAGGTACCCTTCGCCACGCACCGTATGTTGAATTGCGGAGTATGTAGTTAGATGTAGATGTTGATAAAATCCCTTGTCAATAGCACTCAGCACTTCATGTGAAAAAAGAGCTAGTTGTGTTTAACAGGAAGAAAATTAATAGTACTCGGACGTTGTACCCTCCGGTATGCATTGTACCCCGGCTTGCGAGGAATTGTCTGCGAATGCTCGTTCGCTTACGTTCGCTCCAGTGCGAACGAGAACCGAGCCGCATCGACCGCAAGTGCACACGCACCTTAAGAGGAGCACTGGAAAAGCGGGCCCGGCGACGGGAAATTCTCCACGACAGCTGTCTGCTCGGCGGAGCGCTCGGCCCCAGGGAGAAGCGGCAGCAGTAATTCCACGTACTGGACCATCGGCCTCTGGAGGGGCCGGGGGTGGGGGAAGCCGGCGGCCTGCCACTCAGAACACCACCGCGGGCCCGCAAGGCTGCACACAAATTTTACAGACGCGGGTAACCCTCTTGACCAGCCTATGGTGCGTTCGACCATCTCTCAGGTCTGCGTGATGACACATGGTGAGACTGCCGAGGACAAGTTTGGAACCATTTTAACTGCCAGAATGATACATGTGACTCCATACAGACAGCACAGATAAAAGGCGAAAAGCAAATACACTGTTAGTGATTACGGGAGTATTACTTACTCTGCATATACACTGAAGAGCCAAAGAAACTGGTACACCTTCCTAATATCGTGCAGGGCTCCCGCGAGCACGCAGAAGTGCCACAAGACGACGTGGAGTGGACTCGACTAATGTCTGAAGTAGTGCTGAGTCCATAAATCCCTAAGAGTACGAGGGGGTGGAGATCCCTTCTGAACAGCACGTTGCAAGATATCCCAGATATGCTGAATAATGTTCATGTCTGGGCAATTTGGAGGCCAGCGGAAGTGCTGAAATTCAGAAGAGTCTTCCTGGAGCCACTCTGTACCAATTCTGGACGTGTGGGGTGTCGCATTGTGCTGCTGAAATTGCCCAAGTCCGTCGGAATGCACAATGGACACGAATGGATGCAGGTGATCAGACGGATGCTTATGTACGTGTTACCTGTCAGAGTCGTATCTAGGCGTATCAGGGGGTCCATATCACTCGAACTGCACACGTCCCACACCATTACAGATCCTCCACCAGCTTGAATAGTCCCCTGCTGAGATGCAGGGTCCGTGGATTCTTGAGGCTGTCTCCATAGCACTACACGTCCGTCCGTTCGATACAATTTGAATCGAGACTTGTGCGACCAGGCAATGTGTTTCCAGTCACCAACAGTCCAATGTCGGTGTTGACGGGCCCAGGCGAGGCGTAAAGCTTTGTGTCGTGCAGTCATCAAGGGTACACGAGTGGGCCTTTGGCTCTGAAAGCCCATATCGATGATGTTTCGTAGAATGATTCGCTCGCTGATAGTTGTTGATGGTCAAGCATTGAAATCTGCAGCAGTTTGCGGAATTGTTGCACTTCTGTCACGTTGAACGATTCCATTCAGTCATCGTTGGGCCTGTTCTTACAGGATCTTTTTCTAGTCGCAGCGATGTCGGAGATTTGATGTTTTACCGGATTCTTGTTATTCTTTTTTCTCTGCCTCGTGATGACTGGGTGTTGTGTGACGTCCTTAGGTTAGCTAGGTTTAAGTAGGTCTAAGTTCTAGGGCACTGATGTCCATAGATGTTAAGTCCCATAGTGCTCAGAGCCATTTGAACCATTTCTTGTTATTCTTGGTACACTCGTGAAATAGTCGCACGGAAAAATCCCAACTTCATCGCTTCTCGGAGATGCCGTGTCCCATAGCTCGTGCGCCTACTATAACATAACGTTCAGACTCACTTAAATCTTGATAACCTGCCATTTTAGCAGCAGTAACCTATGTAACAACTGCGCCAGATACGTGTTGTGTTATATAGACGTAGCAGACCGCTGCGCCGTATTCTGACTGTTTACGTATCTCTGTATTTCAATACTCATGCGTGTATCATTTTCTTTGGCGCTTCAGTGTATATACAGGGTGCGAGATTCAGAAGAGCTTCCAGTCCTGAGAGTATCAATGGTTCCAGCCCAGCAGGCCGTCTACTCGATCAGAGCCTTGACCAGACAGACGGGTACCGTAAGTCATTGCGTGCTGCGTCAACTCTATGCCAGACTCTTTAGCTCACACAACAGGCATCGAGTTCGAAGAATGAACTTTAAGCGAAAGAATGCCAGTGATATTATCATTGATCGTTATCGAACAATCAAGTATACTGAACAACAACGATCGGAAACGAGCTTTGTATTCAGATTAGTTAATTTAGTGTAGTTAGACAAACTTTTAATTGATTACATCACTGAGATTGACTGAGATATTAATTATTGAATGATAATATACAGTCGCAGGCTCATGTTTCAGGAAAAGTTATGAGCTGGTATCTGTCCGGTTGAAAATATTACGCAAGAGTTACTGACTTGTTCTTGGGTGGCAATGTAAACGCGTACGCGGAAGTTCAAATAAAATTTCACGTTAATGATAAGACTAGAAGTTAATTATTACTGTATTAAACACTTAAAAATGAGTGAAAATAATTACTGACTAGCCAGTAGCAACATGTAACGTGCTATGCACTAAGTAACGCCACTCACAATAACATTGACTTTCGTTAGGCTTTGTGAAGCAATACCCGTGATCAGTTAATATTTCATACCAACTTTTATGGGAGTTATTGTCAAAATAATTTTATAATTACCAGCACTCACTACAGACAATGCTGAAATTAAAAGAGCCAAGTTGCATAATGGATTTGCAGAACACAGACAATGTGATCACTTTTGTTGAAGTACTACACTTTACCAGTATTTGGCAGTTATTCTTAATATGCACTAAGTTCTTTTCTCAAATAATTATATAATGCACTTAGAGTACTACAATGATACACAGGGTGACAAGTATTGAAATATATGAAATAAAATCGTCGCAACTTTCTAACGGTTTGCGTTAGGACGTTCATATTGCACGGTTGGCCGCGGGGCATGACGGGAATTAGTATGCGCATGCGCACACGCACTCACCATGTTGTCAGCCGCTTTCAGTTGGATTGGTTCGTCAATAAGCAAAATTGGCGCATTTGGGGGACTGAGAATCCACATTTCGCAATCGAGAAGTCACTTCACCCTCAACGGATGACCGGGAGGTGTGCAATTTCCTGTCACGGAATAATCAGTGCTGTATTCCGTGATGGCACGGTGACTACCGAAAGGTACGTGAAGGTTTTGGAAGATGATTTCATCCCCATTATCTAAAGCCACACTGCTTTCGAAAATTGGAAATAGGTGGTAAGGACTTATGGGACCCAACTGCTGAGGCCATCGGTCCCTAAGCCTACACACTACTTAATCTAACTTTAACTCACGCTATAAGTGTCCAAGGAATAGAAAAGCAACTGAAATCACTCAACAGAGGAAAGTCCACTGGACCTGACGGGATACCAATTCGATTCTACACAGAGTACGCGAAAGAACTTGCCCCCCTTCTAACAGCCGTGTACCGCAAGTCTCTAGAGGAACGGAAGGTTCCAAATGAGTGGAAAAGAGCACAGGTAGTCGCAGTCTTCAAGAAGGGTCGTCGAGATGATGCGCAAAACTATAGACCTATATCTCTGACGTCGATCTGTTGTAGAATTTTAGAACATGTTTTTTGCTCGAGTATCATGTCGTTTTTGGAAACCCAGAATCTACTATGTAGGAATCAACATGGATTCCGGAAACAGCGATCGTGTGAGACCCAACTCGCTTTATTTGTTCATGAGACCCAGAAAATATTAGATACAGGCTCCCAGGTAGATGCTATTTTTCTTGACTTCCGGAAGGCGTTCGATACAGTTCCGCACTGTCGCCTGATAAACAAAGTAAGAGCCTGCGGAATATCAGACCAGCTGTGTGGCTGGATTGAAGAGTTTTTAGCAAACAGAACACAGCATGTTGTTATCAATGGAGAGACGTCTACAGACGTTAAAGTAACCTCTGGCGTGCCACAGGGGAGTGTTATGGGACCATTGCTTTTCACAATGTATATAAATGACCTAGTAGATAGTGTCGGAAGTCTCATGCGGCTTTTCGCGGATGATGCTGTAGTATACAGAGAAGTTGCAGCATTAGAAAATTGTAGCGAAATGCAGGAAGATCTGCAGCGGATAGGCACTTGGTGCAGGGAATGGCAACTGACCCTTAACATAGACAAATGTAATGTATTGCGAATACATAGAAAGAAGGATCCTTTATTGTATGATTATATGATAGCGGAACAAACACTGGTAGTAGTTACTTCTGTAAAATATCTGGGAGTATGCGTGCGGAACGATTTGAAATGGAATGATCATATAAAATTAATTGTTGGTAAGGCGGGTACCAGGTTGAGATTCATTGGGAGAGTCCTTAGAAAATGTAGTCCATCAACAAAGGAGGTGGCTTACAAAACACTCGTTCGACCTATACTTGAGTATTGCTCATCAGTGTGGGATCCGTACCAGATCGGGTTGACGGAGGAGATAGAGAAGATCCAAAGAAGAGCGGCGCGTTTCGTCACAGGGTTATTTGGTAACCGTGATAGCGTTACGGAGATGTTAAACAAACTCAAGTGGCAGACTCTGCAAGAGAGGCGCTCTGCATCGCGGTGTAGCTTGCTCGCCAGGTTTCGAGAGGGTGCGTTTCTGGATGAGGTATCGAATATATTGCTTCCCCCTACTTATACCTCCGGAGGAGATCACGAATGTAAAATTAGAGAGATTAGAGCGCGCACGGAGGCTTTCAGACAGTCGTTCTTCCCGCGAACCATACGCGACTGGAACAGGAAATGGAGGTAATGACAGTGGCACGTAAAGTGCTCTCCGCCACACACCGTTGGGTGGCTTGCGGAGTATAAATGTAGATGTAGAGGTAGATAGACAACACACACACCCATGCCCGAGGGAGGACTCGAACCTCCGACGGGGGTGGAGCAGCACGGACCGTGACAAGGCGCCTCAGACCTGCTTTCGACAAGTGCGGTTCATGCAAGACGGAGCTCGACCACATCGAAGCAGGAGAGTGTCTGATGTCGCGAACGAGCACTTTGGGAAGCACAGTCTGGCTCTAGGGTGCCCAGAGGCTGCGGGATGGGCATAGATTGGCCGCCGTTTTCTCCGGATGAACACATGTGACTCAGTTTTGTGAGGCTATGTTAAAGACAAAGTGTACAGCAATAACCCCAAAACCATTGCTGAGCTGAAAACAGCCATCCAGGAGGTCATCGACAGCATATAGGTTCCGACACTCCAGCGGCTCATGCAGAATTTCGCTATTTGACTGCGATACATCATCGCCAATTATGGCAGGCATATCGAACGTGTCATAATCTAAATTCGAATATCTGTAGTGACGTTTACATGGTGAATAAAGTGTGTGCACGACGTAGTTTGTAACTATTTCACGTTTTTTTCATATAGTTCAATAACTGTAACCCGGTATGAACTTCAGTCAACTATCACTGCTTCTAGTTTCACGAAGTATCCAAATTAAACCATTAATGTCAAGTGCATTAACGTTCTTTCAAGTCAGATAATGTGCCTCTTAATAATGTTTTATTCTGTAATAAAGATGACAGGAAACGATCGTTCTGATGTCTCGCACTTAGGTAAATCATTAACACATTTACAAAAAAAAGGTGTGTAATGTTCGCAAATACTCGAGCTGCGACACTGACAATTCATTTACGATAATACACTGCTAAATGGCACAGTCTTTCTTTGTGACGAGTTGCATGTGATGCAGCGTACTGCTTTCCGTGACAGCAATAGTTACCAACAGGCTCCCCCTTCAGTAACGAGCAGTTTGTATTCACTTTGGCTACACAGTACTCTTCTTACGATAATTTATTCTCCCAGGTCTTCTTGACTGAAATTCGTACTGTGACCCAGATACATGGCCCCTCGTTGAACATTTGCAATGCCTTGTCGCACAGGGATAGCGCACTTAGTTACCTACTCTAGCACAGTCGCTTTGCGTCTGTTCTTGACCACTGTTACCTGTAGCTCTTGAAACATCCCCTTGGAAATATTTTATAAATGACAGTGCTGGAAAACCTCTACGTTATTTTATTTTCAAACAGCTGAGCAAAACTGAACATACTCAGACATTTCTCTCTTTACTTATTCTGATCAACACTAAACTGACACACAATATTTTTAGCGCAACGCAAACTGACTTTCAATAATCCCTATAAAAGAATGGCCCTGACTAACAACAACCTATACCTTTCATGAATCACTTCCTCACAAAAATCTTCGTTACTCAATCTACTGCAATACAGCAGCAATTGAAGGCACTAACTACTGATAGGCATAGTTCGCAAATGAAAGATTTTAATAGAGAAAAAGCAATGTATTTACCTTAATAATGTTCAAAAGTCATCATATATATATATATATATATATATATATATATATATATATATATATATATATATATATATAAAATCAGTTCATGATATCCAATATTACAAATTTACTCTTTCTGATGGACACACGTCCAGATCGTCCGCTCTCAAAATTCTGCCATCTCTCTCCCCACATCCACCACTGCTGGCAGCTCACCTCCAACTGCGCAACGCTACGCGCTGTTCACATCCAAGTGCCCAACACTACAATAGCAAATATTCCAACAGTGCAAACCAGCCACAGACTGCACACAGCACAGTCAGTGATTTTCATACAGAGCGCAACGTGGCGTTACCAACACAAAAACCTAAACAGCCTATTTACATAGCCCCCATGCTCCCCACAAAAAAGTTTACAAATTTTTTTGGGCATTGGCCAATACATATTTGTTAAAAATTTATTATATTGACGCTAACAAATATATCAAATGCACACACTTATCGGTACAATGTTGGTCAAAAGCAAAATTTTCTCACAGTCCATAAAGACAGTCCTGATCATTCATCACAGTAGTAATTGCAGGTTTTTTTCTCAAAGTTTGAGCAGTAAAAGAAAATGCACACGGAAGTAGTTGATTTCCATGCAGTCTTGAAGAAGTAGTGTTGACCTTCCAACGGAAAGACAGTGCTAACTCTTGACCTGCAGACAGGTAATGGGCCACAACAGAGCAAACACACAACGGTGTCAGTGATTTTCATACAGAGTGTTAAGTGTCGTTACGAACATAAAAACCCAAACAGCCTACTTACTCTCTGTGTCCCCACGTCACGCGCCTCTACGATGCTAGTGCCTTACTCCGAACAATGTTTTTCCATTCCTCGTAATGCAAGCCCTCTGACTTTTAAAGCGTTTCTAGTACTGTATTTTATAATATTTGTTTTGAGTGATTGGTCATAAATACACCGTTCTTTAATTAATCATCACCATCAAGAAGATAATAAAATATCTGCTTGACAGCTGCTAAAGGACAGATACATTGTTGGACAGGAGTAATCTCAGGAGATGATGTATGATATGAAACACTGTACATATGTAACAGAGATGGAGCGGTGTTTTTATAACGAAAAATAGTACACATTTCGCCATATGGGAAAGCAGAATAACAGACATAAATAATGTTCATGCATGGCACAAGTCAGACTCCCAACATAAAGGTCGCTATTGGGCTCTCCTTAAGGAATATGCCCTCCTTCGGCACTGATGCACATTTTGCCCCTGTTATTCACGGTAGCCATCGAACTGTTGCGGAGTCCTTTGGGGGATGTTTCCCACTCGTCTCTCAAAGCGATTTTCAGTTCTTGCACTGTTCAGAGAGAGGGTGTTCCTTGGGAAACATGTCTTCCAAGAGCATCCCAGGCAGGATCTATAGGATTTAGATCCGGAGAGTACGTAGACATTTCCATATGTTCGATATATTCACTTTCTAGTGTGTCCGACTCCTCAGCAGTCCTGTTTGGGTTGGCATTGTCGCCCATAAACAGAAATTCGGGAGCTATGGTACCCCTAAATAGACAGACATGATCCAGAATAATCTTTCTGCAACACCGCTTCGCTGCAGCGGTACCTGACGGAGAGGTAGCAGCGGTGTTCGACCATTGTGCATGATACCTGCCCACATCATACCGGCTAGGCCATATCCATGATGTTCATGAAGATTCTGTGGCTAGTAACGATTTCCTCTCTTTCCACATTAACTGGTGGCCACAACCACTTGCCACAGTGAAGCGAGATTCATCGGAGAACGTCACTCAGGACCACGGTGGCCACCCCAACCAACATGCTCCCTGTACTAACGAACTTGCACTTTGTCGAAATTGCTACCTGCGAATGTCCACGTAATTTGCCCTGTTTAAGACACTTAGGCACAACTTCGTCCCATCACAAGAGAAAGTCGAGAGAAAAATTAAATAAAAAAATAAAAATCTTATGCTGTTAAATACTAGTGTAGAAACGCAACAGTGACGTATCTAATTTATCAGAAGTACACGGGCTGGATAAATACTGAATACGTGATAGAGATGTTATCTCAAATGGCAATTATCCCTTTCAGCACTTCTGCAGACCTCCGGATTAAATCGATAACCACTCTTTCATAATTAACTTTCTCTTAAACGTGAACGTGAAGTATTAGAAGTACCAAGAGGTCATTGCTATGGAGAAAACTTAGTAAACGTAGCATTCGATAATCGTATCTCAAAATACTTCCAAACACTTTTACGATGTATTTACCGTACTACTAGAAATAAAAGCCTACTAATGTGAATTATCTTGAGTCGAGGACCTCCCTTTCTCCTTCCAGTATTAATTATCAAAAATAATTATCGTACACGATACGTAATTCAGCCAGTTAAGCTAACGTCCAATACGCTCACAACAGCGTCCCTAGCCACTGTCTGTACTTCAGAATATTTTTGCCGTCGAAATAAATGATTCTCACACACCGTAGGTTACTTCCAACTCCAAAATTATCATGAAATTGTTAAAAAAAAAACAGATCTTGACGTTTAATGCAGAGACTAATATGTTGTTAAGATGATGATAACCTTGGGTAAACATAACGTCTAATACTCAGTTATCTTCTCATTCCGTACATAGTATTATGTTTAGACAGAAAATTATGTTCAGTTCTTTTGAAAATTGTTTTAAACGTTCTCAAATAATATCCACCTTTTAATTCAGTGCCTCATTTTATTCTCTTTTTACTGGTTGAATGACTTATAGGGTATTAAGCCATTCTTTGCACATTAATCTCTGTATATCAACAACTGCCAGTTCGCAGCTAGTTCGCAGTCTGTATCTCACCTCTGACTTTAGCGAGTTTCGGGAACTTGTAAAACTGAATTTCGTTAAATTCGCTCTCTTTCGAATTGGCTGTAAAATGATTCATATCTTTGAATAAAAATGAAAACCATTACTACTTTCGATAAGATTTTACGTACTACAGTTTATTTTCTCTCTTTCTCCTTGCGGTTTTTCACAGTAAGCAGACGTCGTAATGTGAACGAGAGACAACATAACTCTATCACCAGCCTAAGAGGGATGAACAAACAAAAATAAACACACACCACCACCACCACCTTAGTTCTCAACTTACAAGCAGATGTTCAAAAATTTAGCCTCGTCAGGTGTTGGCTTTTCCCGTTCCCATTACGAAATCCTAATTCAGTGTCACTCGACAAGCTAAACTGCTAAAATAATAGCAGCATGTTGGATTTCCGTTTTAGAACGGTTCAGCTAGGGTATTACTATTTCACTCGTCACCTCACTGTTATTTGTCACGGGCTAGGTACGCTGACTATAAGCGTGAATTCCGATCCGTGTGTTTCCGTGATTGACCCACTGATCCATGTTATCGGCCACTTTCAGTTGGATGGGTTTCTCAACAAGCAAAATTCTTGAAAGAAAGGATATCGCGGAGAAATGGGTTAGTCACGGCTTAGGGCGTTGTTTTCAGAATATATCTACCGGTGTGCGCTGTTTTGAAACTTCCTGATAGTTTAAAATCGTATGCCGGATAGGAACACGAACTTGATCTTGCCTTCCACAGGCAACGCTCTTACCAATTGAACCAGCCTCCTCGCAGCTCCATTTCCGCCAGTATCTCTCTCATACATTGCTAAAGTCACAGAACTCCCGCATACCTTGAAGAACTAGCGCTCCTAGAAGAAAGAAAATACGACTGTGGGCAAGCCATTTCTCAGCGATATCCTATCTTCCTAGAGTGCTAGTCACGCAAGGTACACTGGATAACTTCTTTGAATTTAGGAGCGGGGACTGACATCCGCACATGGCGAAGGTCCTCATCTCATTTCCCTTTCATATCAACTCCAGAAAATCGTTGAACAGTTAGGCCATTCTGCGCCACACAGGTTGGCTTTAGTAACGGGTCTTCATATAAATCCTGCCGGCCCCCACCGCCTGTTATACTAATTACACATCCATGGCCGGTGGTGCCTCCCGGCGGTAATTCACATGCTGCGTTTTATCCACGTTACGTTAATCATAATTTCCCTGGCATCATGGGAGAATCTCTGACCGTTTAGACAGACCCAGAAAGCTCTCAAACCAGTGCTGTGTGAACACGGAAAAGCTCCCAAAGAGCACTATTCTCTGATTAGCGAAAGAGTACCTCTTTGCTGATGCTAGCACGCAAAAGGGCATAGAATTCCGCGTGTGCTGCGAAACACCCGCAGGAAGATATCTACCTCGACTCACGATCCAGCTGCGCCTAACGTACCTGAAACCGCTCCCCGGATGCTAAATGCGTTCTGCTAGTTTCCTGCTAAGAATTACCGTCTCTAAAGGTACACATTAACAGACCCATGTTACGCGAATCTGTACCGAGGATAGTTAAGTTGGAGTCAGCTCTTTTGAAACTGAAAGAAAAACGCGAAGTTCCTTGCTACGACGTCCCTGTCGCGGCATATTTCTAACCCAGTTGCTCCTACAATGATGATAATCATCAGTAGCTTGAGTCATTACTTTCAATTTGATCGAGAACGTATTATGAATAACCGATATACGTCTGGTGAAACTCCGTGAGCCCAAAATTTATTATGAAGGAAAGTAAATCTAACAGACCATTTGCAGCATGCGTTTTTTATTCACATATGCTTCCTCAAGAGGGGCATCATCCTTAACAGTAGTTGCAGGGGCAACAATCTGGGTGAATGGCTGATTTGGCCTTGTATTGCCAAACAAAGTGGTCTTGTTATTTTGATTCTGAGAGCTGCTGAAAGCGAGGGGAAACTACAGTCGTTATATTTTCTTGTAGGTAAAATATTCCAGAGGTAAAATAGTCCCCCATTCGTGTAATGAGGAAGTTGTCATCAAGAGAAACAAAATCTTGTACGTAAATTAGACTACAGTTATAAGAATCGAAAGGCATGAAAGAGAAGAATTGCTTGGGAAAGGATTGAGACAGGGTTGTAGTCTATCCCTAAAGTCTCTTCATGGAGCAATCAGTAAAATAAACCAAAGAAACATTTGGGAAGGGAATTAAATATCAGGGACATAAACTGTGATGTATGCGGATGAGGCTGTAATTCTGTCACAGTGCAAAAGACTTGGGGCAGCAGTGGAACTGAATGGATAGTGTCTTGAAAATAGAAGATCAACATTCACAAAGTAAAACAAGGGCAATGGAATGTAGTCTGGTTAAATCAGGCGATGCTGGAGGAATTAGATTACGAAATGAGACACTAAAAATAGTAGATTAGTTCTGCCATTTGTGCAACAAAATAGTTTACGTTCATCGACGTAGGAAGGACCTAAACAGACGACTGGTGATTGCAAGAAAAACATTTCTGAAGAAGACAATTTCAGTGTAAGTTATTAGTCTCGAAAGTAGCCTTGTACGGGATTGAAACGTGGGCGGTAAACAGTTTCGAGAAGAAAGAACAGAAATGTAGTTCTACAGGAGAATGCTCAAAATTAGACGGGTAGATGGGCAACTAATAAAGCTGTACTACAGCTCTACAACTGAATGGGGGAGAAAAGAAATGTATAGTACAACTTGGCCGAAAGAAAGGATCGGTTAGTTAATGGTAGGAAGTGTGTGTGTGTATGTGTGTGTGTGTGTGTGTGTGTGTGTGTGTGTGTGTGTGTGTGTGTCTGTGTAGTTGACGGGGAGAAATTTAAAGGGAGACCGAGGTTGCACTGATGAAGAGGCTTCCACAGGATACATTAATCTTTGGACTGAAGACCACAAGAATAACTAACATAAAACCTAGGTGTCAGACTGCTTCTGGTCAAACACAAGTACTGTTGCTTCATGACTCTTATTAACTTTTACAAATAGAAGTACCTGATTCATCTGACCCTGAAATCTTTTTGTTGTAGACCAATATGCATTTACAAATTAATTTGAAACATTACAAATTGACTAAATTTTGATCTCTCTGCAGCTCACACCTACCAAATGGCGGCATGTTTGAGTATCTATACCACCCCTCCTTACTGGGAGGAAGAGTTCAAGACATGCTGCATTCCGCATTTGACTCTGCTTGGCTAGTACATATACTTTGTGCTAAGGGCATCGCATTCCAATTTTTTTTCATTTATCTGTAGAAACTGAGTTCCATTTGACTTCGTTTGTAATGCATATAAACACACACATATATATATATATATATATATATATATATATATATATATATATATATATATATTATTGCGGTAAGTCATCATAAGAAACGTTACACTGTCTGCAGAGCTCTGAACAAACATTGTTTATTGTGTTATTATCCGAAGAGTTACAGAAAAGAGATGCAATTTTCTAAATGAACAATAGTTGTTTCTATCATGCACTGGAATCGGTAACACCATCTGTGTATACATCAAATTAAATTACATTCCTATCACTTTTAGTTTGGGAGTTACAACCCTTCAAAGTTTCAGGGGCAGATACCACACGCTGTACATAATGCATGGCTGTGTGGTGGGTGATGGATGTTCTGGCGGTGGGAAGTTGATTTAAATGAGATATTCAAATGTGTGTCCATGTTCCTGAATGCACAATGCAATGCACCTTCTAAAGGATCTGCGGACCAGGTGTAACATCGCCAGTGTCACGGAGCAACATGCGTCCTTGATGCGCCGTTTTAGACCATCTGGAGATGTAGGCTCAGTGCCAAACACGATTCTTTAGATATCCCCACAAAAAGAAATCTAATGGTGTTAAATCGGGCGACCTTGCGGGACATGAATAAGAACCATGGCGCCCCAAATTCCTTCCTGCAAACCTGTTCTTTAGTTCTTGCACAACAGCACCCGCAGAATGGGCTGGGCGACCATCGTGCTGCATCCACATATGGACTCTCGTGTGTAGACACACATGTTCAAGAAGACCACACAAACTGTCGACTATAATCGCGTGATATAATTCACTTGTCAGTGCACCCGGGAAGTAGTGTGGACCGATGATTTCCTCCCCAAGGATTCCACACCATAAATCAACAGACCACCTACGTTGACGGTCGACAGGTCATACCCACCGAGGATTGTCTGCGGCCCATTAGTGGACGTTATGGCAATTCACTGCACCCTAATTTGTAAACGTGGACTCATCAGAGAACATTACACCTTGTAAAGACTCCAGCGTGAAATTTCGCATGGCCCATTCACAGAGTGTAACTCTCGCAAGGATATCGTTCTCATGCAGCTCCTGGATAAGTGACAGGCGGTACGGCTGAATCCTGTGGCCATGTACTATACGCCACACAGGTGTGAGACTGACACCAGCGACTGCAGCAACGGCTCGTAATCTGACATGAGGATCGTGGTGTACTGCTGTTAAAACAAACACCTCCGTCTCCTCACTTCTTGCGGTTCTTCGTCTGTTCCTGCGGCGCATTACCAAGCTGCCTGTTTCCTGAAGTCTTTGTTCGGCACGTAAGAACGTAATGGCTGCCGGAGCTCTTGGCCTAGGATATCTCGCGGCGTACGCCATGGCTGCTTCAGTGGCATCGTGTCGGACTCGCCGAGCATCAGCAACATGTCAACGTACTCGTAGTTCGTGTATGTCATCTTCAACCGATGTCAGTAACTGTGGTATATTGAGCCCCGTTTGTTTGTGTGGCTCGAACTGTCGGGTGGGGATGTTACAACTCGGCCGCATTGCGTTATGCGCATTGCGTTATGCGCAGCGCGTGTGGTATCTGCCCCTGAGAGTTTGAAGGGCTGTAGCTCCCAAACTAAAAGTGATAGGAATGTAATTTAAATTGATGTATACACAGCTGGTGTTACTGATTCCAGTGCATGATAGAAACGACTATTGTTCCATTTAAAAAATCGCATATTTTTGCTGTAACTCTTTGGATAATAACACAATAAACTATGTTCATAACTCCGCAGATAGTGTAACGTTTCTTATGGTGACCTACCGCAATAAATATTTCCGTCGCCTATTACTTCGTAACTTACAGAGGCAAACACATTTAGTGAAACATACACATCTCCCCTACAACACTTGACCGATGTCAATCAAACATGGTACACACATCCCTTACTGTCAGGTAACAATCGCTGTGGACGTAAGAACCAGCTACCTATCACTGTTCCGAGGATATGACGTCATAAAATCTGAGTTGCGTGAAAAACTGCCCCATTGTACATGAGGTTTACATTCATTGCTTATTTTTTACTAACACTATTCGCAACATATTTTGCAGACAGTATATACTTATACCGCTGAATGTACTTACGAAATTTTATCGTTGTATGACATATAGATCAGGAGATATTGCGTCATAAACACTGAGATGCGCAAAAAACTGCCTCAGCAGGAATGAGTCTTAATTTATTACTTCTTTGCTACTAGTTCTATTCACAACATATTTCGTTAACAGTATCGACATATGCTGCTGAATTTACCTACAAAGTTCAAGAGACATGACGTCACAAACACTGCAACATGAGCAAAATGCCGCATCATGCATGAACTTTTAGTAAATTTATTCTTTACTACCAAGACACTCCTATGGTCGAGTCAACTAACGGAAATCCCTGACCTCTGGCAGCGCTTTTGACGGTTTTCAACTATTAAGTGCAAACGGCTGTAGGCGAAAGCGATAGCTGTCTATAGGCTACAGCTGTGAAGAGGCATTGCCATAGAATCGTTCACAAACTCGCGTTGTATACACGCGAAGGAGCTGCGACCAGCGCGTAATGTCTGATACCATGTTTCTTAAGTTCGATATTGTTCTTGTAGACACGTGGTGTTCAAAAAGTCTCTCCGCAGTGCCGTATAGTTGTTAGCCGCGCGTGCCGTATGCCGCAGTGGATATACCGAAATGAAACTCAGTGAAATACAAGTTATTGATTTATTAACTATTTATTTTTACTTACAAATTTTCACATTAAATGTGGAAAGTGTCCCCCATGTTGTTGAATACACAATTCAATTCGTCTAATCATGTTTCCAAACACAAGCTGAATCATTTCTTCTGTAACAGAAGCAGTGAAAGTGGATATTGCAGTTTTCAGTTCATCGACGGATTTTGGACGGTTCTTATAGACAGTTGCTTTCGCTGCACCCCAGAAGAAAAAGTCAGGTGGTGTTAGGTCAGGCGATTGTGGAGGCCAAAGTCCCTGTGAAATTATGCTATCACCAAAAACATCAGCAAGCAGTGACATTGAAACGCGAGCTGTATGCGCGGTTGCACCATCTTGTTGAAAATAACCGTTCAGTATTTCACTTAACACAAGTTTTCCTATGAATGGGTACAGAATATCACTGCAGTATCATTGTGCGTTTATTGTTTCGTTGAAAAATATAGGACCCACAATCCGACGTCTAGAAATCGCAAACCAAACACCTGGTTTCACAGAATGAAGTGGTTCCTCATGAATACACAATGGATTTGCAGTATTCCACATACGAGAAGTTTGCGAGTTCATGTACCCGGATAAATGAAACCATACCTTTAGAGTGAAAAACGTTTCATTAAGAATACCCCTTCCATTTTGTCGAACGAAATTTTTGAAGCATTGACAATAATGCAGTCTTTGCCATGATCAGTATCTTCTAGTTGTTGCACGACCGTCACTTTGTATGGGAAAAGTCCTATTTTTTTCCTTACAGTTGGTTCAAATGGCTCTGAGCACTATGGGACTCAACTGCTGAGGTCATTAGTCCCCTAGAACTTAGAACTAGTTAAACCTAACTAACCTAAGGACATCACAAACATCCATGCCCGAGGCAGGATTCGAACCTGCGACCGTAGCGGTCTTGCGGTTCCAGACTGCAGCGCCTTTAACCGCACGGCCACTTCGGCCGGCCCTTACAGTTGTGTGAGCCGTTCCGACACTAACATCGATTTCCTGGGCGAGTTTTCTTACTGACTTGTTCGGACTTATGGACATTTTATCGGAAAAATCGAGTAGTTTATCCTCAGACAAACCGCTGGACGACCACTTCTCGGTGCATATGTCACCGAACCCGCACTTCGAAATTTGTTAATCAAATCTCGCACAGTATCACGATGTGGGAGTGTTGTGTCCGTGAAAACTGAATTAAATGTATATTTATCGCCAGCTTGGAACACTCGTTTGACTAAAAACACACGTTCTTCAATGGTTAGCATTTTAACAGTGACAAAAACGAAACAAACGAACAAAGGAATTAAACGTTCACGTCAACACGTGACGAAACACACCAACGATACTACTGACGCTGGCTGAGATAAACGAAACAGTGGAATGTTGGGAGAGTCCAATTGAAGGGAAGTATCCCAGGCAGGCGAACAATCATACGGCACGCGCGGCTAACAATCGTACGGCACTTCGGAGAGACTTTTTGAACACCCCGTATATAGATTACGCATATTTGTTTGTACGACAGTTTCATAGTTTCAAAGGTGTTTTCACGAATACACGGAAATGAAACTTTTTCATACGTCACTACAAACAGTTTTGATTTCTTTTCGTATATAAAATTGTCGGCAATGCCGGGTACATCACGTAGCCGTCTACAAATTCAAGCGGGCTGTCTTCAGAAACAAAAGGCATCATTCCACATAAATCGCCTGAGAGCATAATGAGAACAGACTACTCAACGAAAAAGACAGCGTACCAGCTCCTTGTCGTCTGCTAAGCAACGCAAGATTTTTCAACCAAACCTGGTAAGCCATGCGCTATCACACATGCTCTATGTTTCGAAGAAATTGCGCGTGCGCAAGTACGCAAGCGTCCTTTCGTTATTGAAAACGTGGAACGCATGTGTAAAGTCGAACAGAAGAAAGGCACTGTGTGGAGACATCTTAACAGCATTGCATCAAAAGTTACGTTACTACTTTCCGCAGAGTAGTGGGTCGGGGTGTTGGGATGACGTCATCTGGAGGAGGCTGCGCTGTGGCGGCGCCTGGCAGTGGAAGCCTGCTTCCCTGGCCTCTCTGGCTGATTGCTCGTCGCACCTCCCTCCCCCCCTCCCCCCACCCGCCACTCACTCCTCCACTGCCCCCTCCGCCCCCGCAAAGCCCACACCTTGCGCCGGCTGCCTCCCACGCCGCCTTCTTTTGTCGCCAGTAACCGCGTTCGCGGGCGTGGCGTGTGTGCCCGCCGCGTAATAAAGTGCCAAAGGCACTTGGGCCCAAGTGCTGGCCTTTTTAACGGAGCACCGCCGGCCTCCTGTGAAGGGGAGTGTCTTTGCCGTGTCCACGCCGACTGACACCGCGCCCTGGCGCCACAACGGCACAGGCTTCTTTCAACGTCCTTACCAGACCAGCGAGTCTCCGTTTCGATATAAGGCGGTTCCCTGCACAAAATGGAGCAGTGAAATACTACCGGAAGCAGTTTAGGCAATGTGAAACGAAGGATAAGTAAATATCCACATCTTCTTGATTGCTATGCAACTCACACTTAACTAGCATCATACAATTTAAGCTTTGTTCTGGTGTTTGCTACAAATAATGAACAATAAAGTGTTGTGTTGGCTGAAGAGCCAACACCGTTTTACGAGGGGAGGCCGAAATGCACGCGTTTTAGCTCACGCAGGCTGGCGTGAGGAGGGAAGGACTATACTGACGTGAGGTCTGGAACATGACAAGGAATTAGAATTCAGAAAGCGGACGTAATTAGTTTGATACTTAACTTTAATCCATTAATGATGAACGTCGCTCTTGACGGTACATGATTCATAATATTATCTGTTCAGAATACATTCTTAGAAACTGAATATGGCGCCTTGCTAGGTCGTAGCAAATGACGTAGCTGAAGGCTATGCTAAACTGTAGTCTCTGCAAATGAGAGCGTATGTAGACAGTGAACCATCGCTAGCAAAGTCGGCTGTACAACTGGGGCAGGTGCTACGGAGTCTCTCTATACTAGACCTGCCGTATGGCCGCGCTCGGTCTGCAATCACTGATAGTGGCGACACGCGGGTCCGACGCATACTAACGGACCGCGGCCGATTTAAAGGCTACCACCTAGCAAGTGTGGTGTCTGGCGGTGACACCACATAAACATCCGTAAACAAAAACTTGAACCAAATGACTGCCAGTGTCGCATCTGAACGTATATGTGCAGTGGAATAACAACCATAATTCGCCAACAAGTAAGAGAAAACGTTAACCAAACTCTGTTACAAATCCACAACACACTCTATAAGTAACATATCATACCACATTCTTCACCAAAATAAAAGTACGAATTTTTAATGACGCCCTTATGTCGCTGTAAAAATAAATGAAACGGCAACAACTCATTTAGTAGCCAAGCACTAATCGAGTACAGCCCAGAACAGATATGTAGCACTGGTAAGCATGAAATGGGACATACACCAGCTTTTTTACCTAAATACATGCTACTGAGGATATATTATAGGCCTTAACAACTCTGTGTATGTAGAGGACATGCTGTATTATTACACTCCTGGAAATGGAAAAAAGAACACATTGACACCGGTGTGTCAGACCCACCATACTTGCTCCGGACACTGCGAGAGGCCTGTACAAGCAATGATCACACGCACGGCACAGCGGACACACCAGGAACCGCGGTGTTGGCCGTCGAATGGCGCTAGCTGCGCAGCATTTGTGCACCGCCGCCGTCAGTGTCAGCCAGTTTGCCGTGGCATACGGAGCTCCATCGCAGTCTTTAACACTGGTAGCATGCCGCGACAGCGTGGACGTGAACCGTATGTGCAGTTGACGGACTTTGAGCGAGGGCGTATAGTGGGCATGCGGGAGGCCGGGTAGACCTACCGCCGAATTGCTCAACACGTGGGGCGTGAGGTCTCCACAGTACATCGATGTTGTCGCCAGTGGTCGGCGGAAGGTGCACGTGCCCGTCGACCTGGGACCGGACCGCAGCGACGCACGGATGCACGCCAAGACCGTAGGATCCTACGCAGTGCCGTAGGGGACCGCACCGCCACTTCCCAGCAAATTAGGGACACTGTTGCTCCTGGGGTATCGGCGAGGACCATTCGCAACCGTCTCCATGAAGCTGGGCTACGGTCCCGCACACCGTTAGGCCGTCTTCCGCTCACGCCCCAACATCGTGCAGCCCGCCTCCAGTGGTGTCGCGACAGGCGTGAATGGAGGGACGAATGGAGACGTGTCGTCTTCAGCGATGAGAGTCGCTTCTGCCTTGGTGCCAATGATGGTCGTATGCGTGTTTGGCGCCGTGCAGGTGAGCGCCACAATCAGGACTGCATACGACCGAGGCACACAGGGCCAACACCCAGCATCATGGTGTGGGGAGCGATCTCGTACACTGGCCGTACACCACTGGTGATCGTCGAGGGGACACTGAATAGTGCACGGTACATCCAAACCGTCATCGAACCCATCGTTCTACCATTCCTAGACCGGCAAGGGAACTTGCTGTTCCAACAGGACAATGCACGTCCGCATGTATCCCGTGCCACCCAACGTGCTCTAGAAGGTGTAAGTCAACTACCCTGGCCAGCAAGATCTCCGGATCTGTCCCCCATTGAGCATGTTTGGGACTGGATGAAGCGTCGTCTCACGCGGTCTGCACGTCCAGCACGAACGCTGGTCCAACTGAGGCGCCAGGTGGAAATGGCATGGCAAGCCGTTCCACAGGACTACATCCAGCATCTCTACGATCGTCTCCATGGGAGAATAGCAGCCTGCATTGCTGCGAAAGGTGGATATACACTGTACTAGTGCCGACATTGTGCATGCTCTGTTGCCTGTGTCTATGTGCCTGTGGTTCTGTCAGTGTGATCATGTGATGTATCTGACCCCAGGAATGTGTCAATAAAGTTTCCCCTTCCTGGGACAATGAATTCACGGTGTTCTTAGTTCAGTTTCCAGGAGTGTATATAGACCTGTGGCCGAGTACGTTTACCAGCCGCAGAGCGCACATAACTCAATAAAAGATAAAAAGCAACCTCAGATGCATAACGTAAACAATAGCAAAATTCTGATCTGATTATATTCATATTCCTAATCCAAATAAAAATTTGTTTATATAATGCAACAACTGAGGTTAAACGTCTTTGGAGGATAAAACAAATTTGCGTTCTTGCAAGAAGCCAAACCCTTTAGTTATTTTATCACACTGAAGTGCTTTAAAATGCGATACTTGTTCAATTATTTTGTTTTTAATTGCTATCTTCGATCGCAATGGAGCCGATTTACTACTAACTGCAGCTATTCGCCAGTTTGTTGTATTTTTAATTTCACGTCTGCGAAAACAACGTATTTAGACTGTTACGGTTACTAGTGCACTTAAATTTGTGTACTTATCTAGTTTCCTCCGTGAACATTTAGCGTCTATTTGATTTGTCCCCAATTCATAGGGTAGAGCCACTTAAGACTATTTCTCTACCGTTCCACTTTCGAATAGCACGTTCGTAAAATGAACACATACACCTCTCCGTGCGGTCTCTGACGTCTCCTATTTTATCACGATGATCATCTCTCCCAAGTCGCATGGGAACTAGCAAAATATTTTGGCATTTCAAAGAGAAATCTGGTGACTGAAATTCCTTGAAAAGATCTCGCTGCAACGTAAAATGCCATTGCTTCAATGACTGCCACCCCAACTCCCTTATCATGTCCGCGACACACTGTCCCCTGTTTCGCGACAATACGAAACGGGCTGCCATGTTTTGAACTTTGTTGCTCCTTCAAACTGTTGTGCCTAGAAAACGCGGTATTTGGTTTTCCTTCCCTACAACATATTCAGTGTAATGGTTACAGTTCACGATGATCGTAATTGTTATCCCTCGGCGTTAATTTGAATCTATTACCTTTAGAATTTAACTGAAATGTTATAGTATTTTCAGTACTCATGTGGCGGACTAAACCCTTTTCATTGTTGTCCGCAGCTCGTGGTCGTGCGGTAGCGTTCTCGCTTCCCACGCCCGGATTCCCGGGTTCGATTCCCGGCAGGATCGGGGATTTTCTCTACCTCGTGATGACTGGGTGTTGTGTAATGTCCTTAGGTTAGTTAGGTTTAAGTAGTTCGAAATTCTAGGGGACTGATGACCATAGCTGTTAAGTCCCATAGTGCTCAGAGCCATTTGAACTATTTTCTGCCGATCGCTGTTGGCAAGCGGGGTGCACTCAGCCCCTGTGAGGCAAACTGAGGAGCTACTTGATTGAGAAGTAGGGGCTCCGGTCTCGTAAACTGACATACGGCCGTAAGAGCAGTATGCTGACCACATGACCCTCCATATCCGAATCCAGTGACGCCTGTGGGCTGAGGATGACACGGTGGCCGGTCGGTACCGTTGGGCCTTCCAAGGCCTCTTCGAACTGAGTTTAGTTTAGTTAGTTTAGAGGGCCTATAATGCTTCATTGAGAAACCTCTATATATAAGTTCTCTTTCAATAGATGACTTCAGTTAGCGCGAACTGTTGCCTTTCTGACGGGAAGTCACGAATCCGATGGCATAGCTGAGGCGATATTGCGTAGGCACATAATTTTATTAAAAGCACTTGGAATGAAGGATGTCAAAAAAACCTGCTGGAAATCTAAAAATATGGAATCATATTGAGATACCCAGTCGATAATATTGATTACTTCGCGTGAATAAGGAGCCAGCTGTATTTCAAATGAACAATATTTACTGATTCCGCGCTGATAATGAGTCAAAAGATTCGTGGGTCAGTCTAATGACGGACACGACCGGCTCGTTTAGCTTAACACGTAACCCAGCTGTCAGTGAGACAGGAAAGAGAGCCACACCGAATCGGATTCGCGTCGGAAAAACGGCCTTTGGTCTGGTACACCGACCAGATGAAGACTGTTCCGACGGAAATAGCCTCCGGTCACAAAGTTGAAATGAAATTTGGAATCATTAAAGATGGATTGAATCGAGTATTTAAAGGAATCGACAACGCTGTTCTCGAAAACGAAACGGAATGGAATAGGCACGAGAGAACACAAAATTTTTATGCGAGCTGCTAAGGGCGCCGTACAATTGACCTACTTAGCCAATCGTAGTAAAGATTTGGTTTCTCGTATGTGTATCCAGAGGACGTTATCCACAAATGAGATTTCATGTCAGCTGCTGCATCTGCAAGGAAAATATTTTTATGTAAACGAAGTGACGGTATCTCATACACGAGATGAGTTTATCTAATAATATTGTACTTTCCGCATAATAAGAAAAAAAGAAAACACTATCTTGGGTGCGTGACTTTAAGCGAACTATTAGGCGCAAAATAATTCCTTCGCTTATTGTTGTCTCACCTCGCCGCTTGACAATGAAAAAAAAAATGGTTCAAATGGCTCTGAGCACTATGGGACTTAACTTCTGAGGTCATCAGTCCCTTAGAACTTAGAACTACTTAAACCTAACTAACATAAGGACATCACACACATCCATGCCCGTGGCAGGATTCAAACCTGTGACCGTAGCGGTCGCGCGGTTCCAGACTGTAGCGCCTAGAATCACTCGGCCACCTCGGCCGGCTTGACAATGAACTTTTTATCTTTCGTTATTGGTAGTAGTTATTAAGAAGCTCCGAAAACAAGCAGATTCAAAATTTGCAAGGAAACATATAATCGCTTGCGTTTGGTTCACTTTAGGTCATACGTTTTATTTTCAAAATCATAATTCTACACTTTGTGTAATTATTCTACAAAATTTTTGAGTAGTGGTCTTTCTTGAATTACAAAATTCTTTTAAAAAATGCAAGATGTTCTTTATATAGAAGAGAATTGAGATATGGCAATTCTACAACGTTTTCTTGCTGGCTGTATCGGATTTTCAAGTGCAAAATATTTTTTACAGATCTTAAGTTTGGAATATTTCCTTAAATATAATAACTCTATAAATTACAAATAGCTTATTTCTTTATCATCACCCAACTCTTAGTTACATCCTGAATAACACAGATTATGATACTGAAGTTTATAACGGAATTTGTTTCTATCACTTACTTCGCTGTACCTATCTTACGTAAGGAATCTTTGCTTCTTTCAGTACTAATACGACACAATGACTGTCACGAAAAATTAATTATATGATAGGTCCTATAAAATTCATAGAGATTTACACAGGTTGAGGAAAAACAAATTTATGGCAGGGTCATTCAGAGTCTTTGCGACAAACGTCTAGATGGAATAGGCCAAGTCATGGAGAGAAATTTTCGTCATGGAGAGAAATTTTCGTCATGTTCGTTTACCCTTCCCGGCGACGCAAGGCGATGCTTAAGACTGTTTATATCCTGAGAAGTAGGGCGAAGTAGGGCATAAGCATTCTGCAGCGCTCGTATGCAGTGCATGTTGCCCTTAATCCCGCTATCTGCTCTGCGCGAAAGGCTGTAGGTAAAGTAAAACTGAATTCCGGTTCCCTTCCAAAATCCCTTTCTCCGCTTAGAGAGACTCGTTCTTAAGGTTTCTTACTGAAAATCACGCATTAAATTCGCTAGGGTAGGTAGTATGCCGCACTCCTTGTTAATAGACCCCGCTAGTCGTAAAATCTCGTCGTCCCAGGGACGGGGAATACTACAGGTCGTCTAGCGTCCTTGGGAAGCGTCCGCGAACGTTTTGTCTGTAAGAAACGTGATGTCGCAAGACTTTGGAACACCTCGAAATATGGTCAGAGCATTCTAAAGGATTTAAAATCAAGCAAAATTTTCCAAACTAATGAAGGTCTAAGGAGCTATAGCTATAGCTATAGCTATAGAACGACAGCCAATTAGCGATTAGTTTCCCCGTTAAGTGAACATGTTTGAACATATCTATCATCTACTGTACTTGTTAAAAGTTGATTCATAATTTCTGTGCACTAGATATAAAAAATACACATGTGGGCTTTAGATTTCAGTATCAATGGTATTTCACCGTAAAGTACCGCATGTCTACTACTTTACTGTAGTGCTGTTTCTGCGCCGACCGCGGTGGCCGTATGGTTCTGGGCGCTTCAGTTCGGAACCGGGTGACCGCTACGGTCGCTGGTTCGAATCCTGCCTCGGGCATGGATGTGTGTGATGTCCTTAGGTTAGTTAGGTTTAATTAGTTCTAAGTTCTAGGGGACTGACGACCTCAGAAGTTAAGTCGCATAGTGGTCAGAACCATTTGAACCATTTGCTGTTTCTGCAGTATAACTTTTTATTCAACAGATTAATGACATTACAGCACTTTTAGGGTACTTGATTTGATAGTCAAGATCTACTCGGTAAACACCACAGAAAATTCTAGTTAAGCAGTCATGGGTAGGAATGTTCAGTTTGTGTAGCTTTAACTGTTCACCTGAAACCATTAGTTTTAGCTCATTTAATTAACTGAGCTCATTAGCTTAACAGGGGCAAGTTAGTTTAAATGCACACACTTCCGCACGCTAGTCGCTGCTTCGCTGTTGTTTCGTGACAGTATCTCCACAATGGTGCGTTTTCGACCCATGGTTATGTGAAAAATATTGCTCTATTCGTGGTGCCCTCTCCTGCTCGTATCTTACTGTTAGGTAGTTTTCCTCTGTCCTGTGTATTACTATTGGCGATGATGATTGTATGCTCTACCTTAGGCACACTTTTCGTAGCTGCTTGTTATGCATATACACTCCTGGAAATTGAAATAAGAACACCGTGAATTCATTGTCCCAGGAAGGGGAAACTTTATTGACACATTCCTGGGGTCAGATACATCACATGATCACACTGACAGAACCACAGGCACATAGACACAGGCAACAGAGCATGCACAATGTCGGCATTAGTACAGTGTATATCCACCTTTCGCAGCAATGCAGGCTACTATTCTCCCATGGAGACGATCGTAGAGATGCTGGATGTAGTCCTGTGGAACGGCTTGCCATGCCATTTCCACCTGGCGCCTCAGTTGGACCAGCGTTCGTGCTGGACGTGCAGACCGCGTGAGACGACGTTTCATCCAGTCCCAAACATGCACAATGGGGGACAGATCCGGAGATCTTGCTGGCCAGGGTAGTTGACTTACACCTTCTAGAGCACGTTGGGTGGCACGGGATACATGCGGACGTGCATTGTCCTGTTGGAACAGCAAGTTCCCTTGCCGGTCTAGGAATGGTAGAACGATGGGTTCGATGACGGTTTGGATGTACCGTGCACTATTCAGTGTCCCCTCGACGATCACCAGTGGTGTACGGCCAATGTAGGAGATCGCTCCCCACACCATGATGCCGGGTGTTGGCCCTGTGTGCCTCGGTCGTATGCAGTCCTGATTGTGGCGCTCACCTGCACGGCGCCAAACACGCATACGACCATCATTGGCACCAAGGCAGAAGCGACTCTCATCGCTGAAGACGACACGTCTCCATTCGTCCCTCCATTCACGCCTGTCGCGACACCACTGGAGGCGGGCTGCACGATGTTGGGGCGTGAGCGGAAGACGGCCTAACGGTGTGCGGGACCGTAGCCCAGCTTCATGGAGACGGTTGCGAATGGTCCTCGCCGATACCCCAGGAGCAACAGTGTCCCTAATTTGCTGGGAAGTGGCGGTGCGGTCCCCTACGGCGCTGCGTAGGATCCTACGGTCTTGGCGTGCATCCGTGCGTCGCTGCGGTCCGGTCCCAGGTCGACGGGCACGTGCACCTTCCGCCGACCACTGGCGACAACATCGATGTACTGTGGAGACCTCACGCCCCACGTGTTGAGCAATTCGGCGGTACGTCCACCCGGCCGCCCGCATGCCCACTATACGCCCTCGCTCAAAGTCCGTCAACTGCACATACGGTTCACGACCACGCTGTCGCGGCATGCTACCAGTGTTAAAGACTGCGATGGAGCTCCGTATGCCACGGCAAACTGGCTGACACTGACGGCGGCGGTGCACAAATGCTGCGCAGCTAGCGCCATTCGACGGCCAACACCGCGGTTCCTGGTGTGTCCGCTGTGCCGTGCGTGTGATCATTGCTTGTACAGCCCTCTCGCAGTGTCCGGAGCAAGTATGGTGGGTCTGACACACCGGTGTCAATGTGTTCTTTTTTCCATTTCCAGGAGTGTATCTTGATGTCAGTTAGCTGGATTCTTCTTCTTATTCTCCTCATCCTCTTCCGAGGCATCACTAGTTCTAACACACTGATGAACCTAAACATTATGGCCACCCCATTCGTTACGCTGGATTCCGCCTGGTGGCGTTACGGGAAAGTGACCCTGTAGCAAAAGTATGTAAGCGGAGCAGACTCGGACGGGGGATACCCTGGCGAAGGTATGGGATGCAAATGGGAAAATTTAGTGAGATAAGCGACTTTGACAAACGGCAGCTTATTATTACGCAGAGCCTGTGAACTAGTATGTCGAAAATGGATAAGGTGTTCGAATGTTACTGTCGTGAGCATGCACGGAAAGAGGTACAAGGACGGCATCGACAGTGAAACTACCATTAGGCACTAAATGGTTGGACGTCATGAATTTTCACAGAATGTGAGGTTCGGAGGCTTCTCTGTTCTGTAAAGTAAGACAGATGGTAATCTATGGCTTCTCTGTCGAAAGAGCACAGTGGTGGTGCACGCACAAGTGTTTCGGAGCAGACAGTTGAGCGTGGAGTTCCGCAACTGACCACTCCTGCGTGTTCACATGTTGACCCAACGACATCATCATTACGGTTGCAGTCGGCACGAGACAATCGGGATCCGTCCGTCGATCAATGAAAACGCGTCGGCTCTTCTGCTGAATCATATTTTTGCTTCACTATGTCGCTGGTCGTCTCCACGAACGCTGCCATCGAGATGAAGGGCGGCTCGAAACGTGTAGCACGCCACGGACCCAGGCTAGTAAGAGCAGCATTATGCTGTGGGAGGCATTCTCCTGCGCTAGTATGGGACCTGTGGTAATAACTGAAGACACGCTGACAACTGAGAACCACCTGCATCCCCTCATCCTGACATCTTCCAGCAGTATAACCGACCATGTCTGGGAGCCAGAACCGTGCTACAGTGATTTGAAGAGGATTATAATGAACTCACGCTGATGTCTCTGCGGTCAAACTCGCCTGACGTAAATCCTGTGGAACCCGACTGGGTTGTTATCGGGCGCCATCGCCTCGTACGCATATCAGCGGCCCGTTATTTACGCGAATTACATGACCTGTGCCTAGGCATCTATCTGATGCCACCCACATACCTCCACAAACATACCAAGAAATTGTCGAATCCCTGAAACGCAGCCGGCCGGAGTGGCCGAGCGGTTCTAGGCGCTTCAGTCTGGAACCACGTGATCGCTACGGTCGCAGGTTCGAATCCTGCCTCGGGCATGGATGTGTGTGATGTCTTTAGGTTAGTTAGGTTTAAGTAGTTCTAAGTTCTAGGGGACTGACGACCTCAGATGTTAAGTCCCATAGTGCTCAGAGCCATTTTGAACCTGAAACGCAGTATCTGTGATATACTTCGTTCCAAAGACGGACAAGCACGCTATAAGGCAAGTGGTCATACTGTTTGGGTCATCAGTGTATATACGTTTTTATATTGTATCTATCTTCCTATCTAGTGCCCTAGCCAATCAGTTTTCCTCCAATTAATTTTTTTTTTTTCAATCTTTCTCTTTTCTCATTCAACCTGAGTGATATAACCTCATTCGTTATTTAATCTCTCCATTTTACTGTTTCTATTCTTCTCCAGCTCCACATCTCAAAATTCTCTAAGCATTTTTGCTCACTCCGCCACAGTCTCTATGTTTCTGCACCGTATAGAGCAACACTCGACACCGAACACTTCAGATAAATTTTTTCTTAATTGCTTATTTTGTGGGGCAAAGAAAATACTCCTCCATCTGTAAAGCATTTCTTTTGTAAATGATACCCCAGTTCTTATTTCTTGGTTACGTGTTATGTCACTGGTTATTTTGCAACGAAGGTGCCTGAAGTTATCAAAAAAATGTTCAAATGTGTCTGAAATATTATGGGACTTAACTGCTAAGGTCATCAGTCCCTAAGCTTACACACTACTTAACCTAAATTATCCTAAGAACAAACACACACTCCCATGCCCAAGGGAGGACTCGAACCTCCGCCGGGACCAGCCGCACAATCCATGACTGCAGCGCCTAACACCGCTCGGCTAATACCGCGCGCCCTGAAGTTATCAACTTCTTCCTCTACCTCATCACAAATTTCCACTTTCATCTTCCTTGTTTTTCGTGTAGAAACAAATAGCTTTGTCGTCTTCACATTTATGTTCAGTTCTTCTAACCTATTGTTAATTGCTCTTACATTTTCGCTGTTTATAAAGGTTTCTCTAGTGTTGTCAGAACAACTACACTTTATAGTAATCAGTTCTATGTAAGTGATCACGTTACGTCACAAGCTGAGGCGGCAGGTAACGGAAAAACTGTGCGTTTTTGACGGGTGCTGCGGTGATTGTGATGAAGGTGAAGAATTTGACCAAAGGGAAGCTTTTGACGTGAACTCTGTACGCTGATGGCGCTCGGCGCTGTACGGAACAGTTCGTCTCCCGAGAGGAAAAGAATGTCGCACAACTCTGACGCTCCGCCGCGCTCCTGCAACAAGTGTTGAGTGAGAGGCTACGCTGCGCTGTGCGGCGCTCCATACCTCTTCCTCTCGCACGGCTGGCTGCCTCTCGCGTCCCTGAGCACCAGACACAGCGCTGCAGTCACGTGACCATCCGCGCGGTGATCGCTCGGCCGCGAGGGAGACGGTGAATTTCAATACACTGAAGCACCAAACAAACTGGTACAGTCACGCGTATTCAAATGCAGATATGCAAACAGGCAGAATACGGCGCTGTGGTCGGCAACTCCTACATAAGACAACAAGTGTCTGGCGCAGTTGTTGCATCGTTTACTATTGCTACAATGGCATATTATCAAAATTTAAGCAAATTTGAACGAGGTGCTATAGTCGACGCACGCGCGATGGGACATAGCATCTCCGAGGTAGCGATGAAGTGAGGATTTTCCCCTACGACGATTTCACGAATATACCGTGAATATCAGGAATATGGTAAAACATCAAATCTCTGACATCGCTGCTCTGTGCACTATGGGACTCAACAGCTGAGGTCATAAATCCCCTAAACTTAGAACTACTTAAACCTAACTAACCTAAGGACACCACACACATCCATGCCCGAGGCAGGATTCGAACCTGCGACCGTAGCAGTCGCGCGGTTCCGTACTGAGCACCTAGAACCGCTCGGCCACCGCGGCCGGCACCTAAGGACATCACAAACATCCATGCACGAGGCAGGATTCGAACCTGCGACCGTAGCAGCCACGTGTTTCTAGACTGAAGTGCCTAGAACCGCTCCACCAACCGAGGCCGGCGACATCGCTGCGGCCGGAAAAAGATGCTGCAAGAACGAGAGCAACGACGACTGAACAGACTCGTTCAACGTGACAGAAGTGCAACTCTTCCGCAAATTGCTGCAGATTTCAATGCTGGGCCATTAACAAGTGTCAGCGTCCGAACCGTTCAACGAAATATTATCGATATGGACTTCGGAGCCGATGGCCCTCTCGTGTACCCTTGATGACTGTACGACACAAAGTTTTACGCCACACCTCGGCTTGTCAACACCGGCACTGGACTGTCGATGAGTGGAAACACGTTGTCTGGTGGGACGAATATCGTCTGAAATTGTATTGACTGGATGGACGTATACGGGTATGGAGACAACCTCATGAATCCATGGACGCTGCGTGACAGAAGGGGACTGTTCATGCTGGTGGAGGCTCTGTAATGTTGTTGGGCATGTGCAGTTGGAGTGATAGTGGACCCCTGATACGTCTAGATACCACTGTAACAGGTGATACGTACGTAAGCATCCTATCTGATCATCTGCGTCCATTCACATATGAAGATGGTATCTGTTCTTTCGGACATGTCCCATTGACCTTCTTCTTCTGTGCTGGATGCACACGCATTGCCCGAACTCTTACGGGACTCGATAACATTGTCTGCCGCGAGTAATGAGTGTAATGCGCAGGGACACTACGAATTTAGTGTATGGACGTTAAGTTAGGAATGTTGGTCTCTCAGGGAGCGTGCAAGAGATATATCGCTGCAGTCGCACTATCCTCTGTGCCCTCGGTGGCTCAGACGGCTAGAGCGTCTGCCATGTAAGCAGGAGATCCTGGGTCCGAGTCCCGGTCGGGTCACACATTTTCAACTGTCCTCGTTGATGTATATCAACGCCTGTCGACAGCTTAATTATCATTGCATCCATTCATGCCCATTGTGAATTCCGACGGACTTGGGCAATTCCAACAGGACAATGCGACACCCCACACGACCAGAATTGCTACAGAGTGGCTCCATGAACACTCATCTGAGATTAAATACTTTCGCTTGAGCATATCTGTGACCCCTTGCAACGTGAGGCATGGTGTCAGTTCCCTCCAGCACTACTTCAAATGTCAGTGGAGTCCATGCGACGTCGTGTTGCGGCACTTCTGCGTGCTCGCGGGGCCCTTACCATAATATGGTGATGTGCGACTAGAGTTAAGCGGAAGTTTCTCTATTTAGTGACGTTGTTTTACCTCATATTTTCTCTTCTTTCCCCATGCATTTGTAACAGTGGTCCTACGTAAATAAAACTCTAGCTTCTGCACGCTGAATTTACGTACAGTATTACTCTGTCAGAAAACGTGCTAGAGATTTTATACGTAATGTATACCGGTAAATTTATTGAGCTATTAATAGCCTTCTAGAGGAGATTTTCATTCTCACTTTAACGTAAAATGCTGTTGCTTAACGCAAGCAAAGTGTATTCTTACGTACATATATTTAGCGCCCACTACAGCCCAATTTTATTGTACTGCTTGAGCCTGTACCTTTGAACACTTGGCCTTTGTCTCTGGCATGGTGAACACTTAGGTTATGCAAATATTTTTATCCTCTGGAGTCCCGATATAATTTTATGTTAACAAGAGCTTTTGTGCATTTATTCTGGCGCACACTGAGTGTAATCTGGCTGCTGTCTTAAGCCATGGCATGCGATATTTCTGGTTTTTATATCATTTTTATGTATGACAAGAGCTGTTTGGCTACGGCTAATGTAATTTGCCACCATGTGATGTAATAAGAGAGTACGCTTACCTCTCGAATATTTTTCTATTAGTAATATTTTGTTATGTATCTAAAAACAGCGCACAGTGAGCTCATAAAGATGCTCAGAACAACAGTGTCTCCCGTCAAGTACGAGGGCCTGGTGGAGATTTCGCCTGATGTTATGCAGTTCACATAACATAACTGTCATACGTTTCCTTCTGCATGACCATTCTCGACCGCACTCTGAAGAGGCAAAGAAGATGCTCCTGTAGCGTTGTCGATGGGAAGTGGTTGACCACCCACAATAGATTCCGTAATTGACTCTCCCTGAGTTTCATCTCTGCTTACATGAACCGTTAGTTATAAAGACAACGTTCAGACGCAGAGAACGAGCTGTAAGCCAGCGTAGAGAATTGACAGGAAGCACAGACGGTTTCCTTTTATGACGAGAGTATTGAAAAGTTGATACAACGCTACGGCAAATGTCTAAATCGGAGCGGCGACTATGTAGAGAAGTACAGGGTTATTACAAATGATTGAAGTGATTTCACAGCTCTACAATAACTTTATTATTTGAGATATTTTCACAATGCTTTGCACACATACAAAAACTCAAAAAGTTTTTTTAGGCATTCACAAATGTTCGATATGTGCCCCTTTAGTGATTCGGCAGGCATCAAGCCGATAATCAAGTTCCTCCCACACTCGGCGCAGCATGTTCCCATCAATGAGTTCGAGCTCGCAGTTCTGGCACGGTTCTTGGTAGAGGAGGTTTAAACACTGAATCTTTCACATAACCGCACAGAAAGAAATCGCATGGGGTTAAGTCGGGAGAGCGTGGAGGCCATGACATGAATTGTTGATCATGATCTCCACCACGACCGATCCATCGGTTTTCCAATCTCCTGTTTAAGAAATGCTTCTGCTTTAGCCTTTTCCGTAAGATCTTCCAAACCGTCGGCTGTGGTACGTTTAGCTCCCTGCTTGCTTTATTCGTCGACTTCCGCGGCTACGCGTGAAACTTGCCCGCACGCGTTCAACCGTTTCTTCGCTCACTGCAGGCCGACCCGTTGATTTCCCCTTACAGAGGCATCCAGAAGCTTTAAACCGCGCATGCCATCGCCGAATGGAGTTAGCAGTTGGTGGATCTTTGTTGAACTTCGTCCTGAAGTGTCGTTGCACTGTTATGACTGACTGATGTGAGTGCATTTCAAGCACGACATACGCTTTCTCGGCGCCTGTCGCCATTTTGTCTCACTGCGCTCTCGAGCGCTCTGGCGGCAGAAACCTGAAGTGCGGCTTCAGCCGAACAAAACTTTATGAGTTTTTCTACGTATCTGTAGTGTGTCGTGACCATATGTCAATGAATGGAGCTACAGTGAATTTATGAAATCGCTTCAATCATTTGTAATAGCCCTGTAGCTGGAAAGTGTAGCTAGCTGCTAAAAAAAAAAAAAAAAAAAAAAAAAAAAAAAAAAAAAAAATTATTTTTACAGTGGTTTCGATTTTTGACCGATCGGACCTTACTTTCCGAATGGGCTTCGTATTTTTAGAAACATCGAAACCTAGTTCAAGGGCTAAACCAGTTGGCAGATTTTTTTCAACCTCTTCTAATATGAGACTTGAGCTCTCCAACGTCGAAGTCAACAGCGCTAGACTGAAGCAGTGAAATGCACCGACGTCGGGGAAGTCCCTAGCAAGGTGACTGCTGAGAGATTGCGCATGCGCGTGCTGGCGCCGGCCGTGTTGCTGCTGTTTGTGGCTGCCGCGGGCACGGCATCCCGTATTCATAGGCTGCTGCAGCCTGCGCTTGCACAACTTTATGGCCAGCGTCGCGGAAACGGGGAAGAGTTTCGCGGGGACAAAGGGATGTGAATCCATGAAAAGGCAGCCGCCTCCCAGACGTGCCTGGCTGTTAAAACTTATTCTATGGATTTCAGTGCAAAGGCAGAATCGATTGTTACGTCGTTGTCCAGAACAGGAGAAAGGAGGTCTGCACTTCGTCAGCTGCAATTGTGTCCGCGAGTCAGCTGATAGCTTTCGACTCACTAACAACTTTTTGTATGTTCTGCTCAGATGTGTCTGATGGATTAAAGCATCTGCAATTCAATAGCCTTTAATTAAAATTTTCCTCAGATTAGTTCATTTCGAATTCAAGTTCAAAATAAACCTGTTTTCATTTCAAGATAATGCTTATAGTCTTTTTTAACTCTACTGAAGCCGTATGATCGTCAATCTGAGTATATCTCTTTTTCACAAATATTTGATTAACCACTAAATCACGAACAATGGGAATTAGCGTTGCTGCACGTAGTGACTGGGGACCCAGATTCGATTCCCAGATGGGTCGGAGATTTTTTACCACTAGGGGACTGGGTGTTGCAATGTCCTCATCATGATTTCATCGTCATCATCGAGCCGCAAATCGCTCAAGCGGCGTCGAATAGAAAGACTTGCGCTAGGCGGACAGATTACCCGAGGTGAGGTCATCTGGCTAATAACGCCATACTATCACTATATTTCATATGTGATTGCATAGTTAATGCTTTGAGTCCCAACAATGTGAAACATATATAATTTTAAAGTTTTTCGCAATGTTAACCTTTTTTATCGTAGTAAGCAACGAATACAAGAGGAAATCGGGAGAAAGTAAACAATTCGTTGTTTTAAGGAGGTGGTTTCACTTTGGAGACACTAGGACATACACTGTTCAGTTACCCACCATTTCATGTGTTATATTGGAAAGCCAATTCGGTTTTTTTTTCCTTCCTTAGACGCTAACGCACATTTTGAAACTTCCATCAAACCATAATGCTTAAAACAAATTATAGCTTTAATAAACAACCAAATATGGTCCTAAAATTTAATAAATTTTCCTTCGAAACTACATACTGCCCACTGCTGAAGCCACACATAAAATCAGGAGTACAGAATCAAAATTACGTTATAGTAACATTAGACATACTTACTTTCACTATCACTGATCTCCCCTACATGGATACTATAAAAAAAAAAAAAACGGCACGTCACAACCACCTACAATCACGTAGCACAATCTCAATGCCGACTGCAGCTTTGATTGCTATAGGTGACTGCTACAACGTAATGGATTCATAGAAGAGGCACAGTCTACCACTAGATGTCTCCGTCTTGCAACGGCATTGTTGGTCTCATGCTACAGGTACAGATACTCCAAAAAAAATTAATGAAATGGTGATTTCAGGTAGAAATCACTGGTACTCGAAGGCTTAACCACTCTGTCTTCCTCACTCTGTTGATAAAAGCTTTCATTTTATATACCTTTGCTATATTTTTTTCCTTCTTGCAGTGTATATTAAGTTCCGCTCATAATATTTTTGTATGTTTGACCAATGTCGCTACATCTTTTTCTTTCCTTAAAAATTTTATTTCATATCACTACAATCTTCTTCTCTTGAGTATTAGTCATTGACCAGGACTCACTTCTCCATGTTATACTCAGGGTAACAATTCCTTTATGAAATTTTAGTATTGTGTCGTTTCTTGTATTGCCACCACGCGTTGTGTGTATTGTGTCATATATAACTCGATAATTATTAGTGGCTATGAAAGTAATACAACGTCTACTATTGCAGTTAAAAGTAGCTTGCTGATTACAGTTTCAGCTAATTTAGGTATCTCCTGTAGTATTATTATAGCTTGGTGGGCCGTAATGCCTTAAGTTATGTACCTATCATGTGGACGAGCTGCGAATTTTTATGAGGTTTAAATATGTCAGTAGTCTGATACTGGAGAAGCACATGGAGTGGTTTCAAACCAGACAAGGAAATACTGTAGAAATGCGCTTATTGTGTGCATTCTAAACATGAGACCTCTGTGATCACAAAAAGTTATGAAAGTACATCTAGAACAGATTTTCAAAGAAGTGTTGGAAATGCACCTTTACTGTAGCAATTATAAATTTTTCCACAATATCTACTGCTCTAAGCTCGCCCAAAAACCCAGAATCTAGGCCACGAGATCCTTCGACCAGGAGGATTAAGTACCAACAAATAAAAAATAACTTTACACAACTGGCCCGAAGCACCTATATTACTTAAACATGAATCAAGCCACCTCAAATGCGGGAGTCTTTAAACGCTGGAGGCATCAATGCACGTGGGTTTCTCCCTATACTGAACTGCGTGTCCCTGATCGATCCCAAGTCAATTTATAATTAATGTTTGGTTGCTCGATTTAACAAAAATCTCAGAAAATTGCATTGAAAAACGTGAACATAAACGCCACCCTTGGATTAGGTATTAAGCCTGTTCTCACTGGACCACTACGGCCTGCAAGCCAGTGCAAGGAGCGATCTACGATCGTGGGACATGTCGTCATTCTCTCCAGCCTTTATTGCTGGTAGAAGAATCCTTGTGACGCCGCTGTTTTTTTATTCGATCAGCTCCTCACTTCGTGTCACGTGGCTCGCTGGGCCCCGTCCCAGGCACCCTTACCTCAAAATACTTACAAGAAGTACCGGGAATCGAACCGCGTCTTTCCACACCGCAGGCACCGACGCTAACCATTTGGCTACAGAGACGGTCGAATGCCATTGTATAACATTTGTATTCAAGGACAAAGGGCGTTCAAAAAGTTTTGCACAGTCGTCTCTATTTTTTTTATTTTTTGCAGGAGGAGAATGAAATTTTTTGTGAATGTACTTGGAACATTTAGCTATACATTGAGCCTACTCAGTGTAGCTTCCATCAGCTGTGACGCATCTGGCCCAACGTTCTTTCCATGATGCAAATGCACTTTGGTAAAATTCTGGGGATTGACTTTTACACCATCGCTTGACACACGAAATAAGGTCTTGCTCACTATCAAATGTTTTACCGCGCAGGTGGGCCTTCAGACGACCAAAGAGGGAAAAATCAGACGGACTGTAGGGAGGATGAGGAACAATTTTCCAGCCCATTTTCCTGATTTTCTCCTGCGTCATAATTGCTGTATGTGGTTTGCCATTGTCAAGGTGTAGTCTTATGAGCTGACCCTGAAGCTGTGGTCTGTGGGTCTTGGTGGCACGTCGCGGCTTGTCCAGTGACAAGCAGGGACGGTCCAGGTTAATTGTGGAGCCAGCTACCAAAAAGTCAATGAAAATGACACCACACTGATAGCAGAAGAAGGAGGTCATCACTTTTCGGCCTCCTGTTCGTAAAAGTCTTGGTTTCTTCTTCCGAGGGGAACCCGGGTGACGCCACTCCATGGATTGGGTTTTGCTCTCAGGTTTCGGACAAAAACAACCATGTTTCATCCTAGGTAATGAAACCGTCAAAACACTGTTTCCACTCTGCACCAAAGGTCTTCATGAGACCCTCGCACACATTCTTCTTCATTGTTTTCATTTCTCTTGCCAATAATCTAGGCGCCCAACGTGCACAGAATTTTCTGTACCATGGTGACTGTACCAGTGATACCACACTACCCAATGACAAACGAGTCATTTCAGCAAGCTGTCGTGTCGCCACACGTGTCATTTTGGATGATTTGATCAATGGTCTCCTTATTCACATCGCTCACTGCCGTCGATGGGCTACCGCATCGTGAATTGTCCACTGCTGCGATTCACTGTGTCTTCCCCATAAACAGGAAGCAACTTCCTGTGAATCAAAGTGGCAGAGTTATCGCCGATGTTGAAGAGGAACTCCATCACCGACCGTCGTCGCAACCTCACATATACTTTACGGTCCATTATGGCTCACCTGTAAATAAAAGAAAATACTTTTATATGCCAACTTATAGTTAAATGCTCCAAGTACGTTCACAAAAAATTTCATTCTCCTGCAAAAAATAAAAAAATCTGAGACGACTGAGCAAAACTTTTTTAACTCCGTTTGTATAATGAATTCAAAATGAAAGAAGTGCACACTTTGCATCAGCCTTCTGCGCCATACTTGAGAATCCACAGCATCCTGCAGCTCAGCATATCGGGCAATGCGGGCCCAACCAGTCCCAGAAGACGAGTGTCAGAGCGCAGCGCTTTACGTTTAGAGATTACGACAGAAGCAACTGCCAGAAATAACTTAATCGCCGTGTGACACTCGTACGTCAGCGCACCAACGATCAAGTTATAGAGACGTTTGTGCATAATGTCAGGATGAGAGCAATGAACTCTTTCATGAAATTTATTTTGCGTATATTTTAAAAATAAAAGGTCAAAACTGTCTTCCTTTGTGATACTACACTATCACTATCCAAAAAATGTTAGGCTGACGGATTGTGAAAACTGGTGAAGCGGGACGTGTGTCTCACGAATCTAGCCAGGTCCATGATTTTATGTGAACCTTGGATTTTCAGAGTTAAATTTTTAATTTTAGGATGATTTTATCAGGGCGGCAAATATGGAAGAAAGTATAACAAATCACCAAAATACATCTATTCACATATCAATGAAAAATATGAAATATCGCACGCAAGCATTCAACATAACATTTGAAGATGGCTTCGACATGTCACACGTCAATGCTTTCTACAGTCTGTGAAGTTTTCAGTGGCATATACATCCCACTAAATACAAATTCTGTACAAACCAACAGAATCTCCTAGGTGTGTAGAAAATAACGTCTATGATGTATAAAAAATACAGTTAGTAACTTCAGACATTCTTGCAAAGGAGAAATTGCGATTTGATCTGATTTTCGTGAAACAGGCGTATTGTTCCACCTGTACACACACGCCGGCCTATTTGATCCCTCACAGCCTTCTGCTTATCCATCCCGAGATCCGTACTATTCCCCTCCAAGTTCCGAAACATCTCACTGCATACTAGAAGTAGACAGATATGAGATATAGACGTTCAATCGCTCAAACCTAACCGTTGCTATAGTGGGGTATATGTGTCCCATCAACGACGAAATGGTTAAAGAGGGAAATACGAGTGCTGGAACTTAAATAGTGGCAACTATTTATTCACGACCGATACAAAAGAGTTACATGTTTGCACCTGTTACTGTTCTTCAAAGTAGTCACCAGCGTTGTGTAGAACCAGTTGCCAGCGATGTGGAAGGCGTAGTACCGTTAGCAGAGCATGTTCTGTTGACGGTGCGAATGGAGCGGTCTAAATTTGTGATGATTCTCGTGTACGACTGTGATGGTGTTATCCTAACGCATTACGTTCCTCCACGGCAGACCGTCAATGCACAGTATTACTGTTCGGTTTTGGAGCATCTCCTGCGACCAGCTTTGTGAAAGAAGCGGCTACACTTTCTACGCAACCCACCCATCATTTTGCACCTCAATGGGCGGGCGCATAGAGGGCAAGCTGTGGCTGCTCTGTTCGCTCGATTGGACTGGGAAGTACTGTACCACCCACCATACTCCCCGAACTCAAGTTCTAGTGACTTTGATTTGATTCCGAAGATGCAGGAACCACTTCGTGGCATTCGCTTCAGAACTGTTGCAGAGATTCGACAGGCAGTAGACCGCTCCATTCGCACCATCAACAGAACAGGTTCTGCTAACGGTATACGATGCCTCCCATATCGCTAGCAACGGATTCTACACAACGCTGGTGACTACTTTGAAGGACGTTACGAGGTGCAAACATGTAACTCTTTTGTATCGGTTGTGAATAAATAGTTGCAACTGTTTAAGGTATAATCCTCGTATATAACAGATTCCACCAAGTAAAATTACTTATTCATATTCGTATGTTTGAATCAGCTCCATGGTGTCGTTTCTGTAGTTGACGTAAGAAATTAATATTTTGACACTGTATGTGCTAAGAAGGGGACAGCTGTTACGAACTCAAAGGTTGGTTTGAACACCACAGTGCTACTAGGAATTGTATGCTGTAGTCTTTTCAACTGACTTACCTAGCGACACAAAGTGTGATCTACAGTTTAATGTGCACCCTGAAACACAGTGCAACTTGGCACAAATCACTGCCAGCAGCAAACCGAGAAATGCCAGGAAAAACTTCCTAGACACGATTGAGGGCTGAACCCCACAACTATGGATTGATAGTCAGGCAATTCCTACTGATCCGCTAAGCCTTTTCTCGTAATTTTAAAACTGGGCGAATATGAAAATACTGTGAATAAACTCCAAAGCATAAGGTTGAAAAGTACAGCTATTTAAAGGCTTTGGAACGCTATCAAACTTCAATGAGAACAGCATTTTGCTAATCCTCTATTTAGCTAAACCGTCAGTATGTCTCGACCGACATACGGTTCCTAGCTAAACATGTTTTCCGTTCTGTTTTTATCGGAGGGGTTGGTAGAGAATGAGTCATTCTGAGAAGTGAAGCTAGTTGAATAAACGAAGCTCTGTTAATGAGATGTTCCCGAAATAATAGGTCTCGGAATGGCAACTGCCCAGTGTATATTTATTTAACATGTATTTTTAAATAAATAACAAGTATTGTTTAAATGAGTAAATACATACAGAGTACACGAATAATTAGCTATGTTTGAATGTAGACCGTTTTTGTATCAATGCAGTGCTGCTACGTGTGCAAAAAGAAGAATCATATCATTGCGGTTTGTAGAAAATATTATGCATTGCTGGCTGTCTTCCTTAAAAGACAATACTGAATCCTCCAGAATGAAATTTTCACTCTGCAGCGGAGTGTGCGCTGTTATGAAACTTTCCTGGCAGGTTAAAACCGTGTGCCGGCCCGAGACTCGAAGTCAGGACCTTTGCCTTTCACGGGCAAGTGCTCTACCAACTGAGCTACCCAAGCACGACTCACGCCCCGTCCTCACAGCTTTGGTAGAGTACTTGCCCGCGTAAGGCAAAGGTCTCGAGTTCGAGTCTCGGTCCAGCAAACAGTTTTAGTCCGCCAGGAAAGTTTAATACTGAATCCTGCTTATAACTATGCGGCTAAGTAACTTGCAAATTGCATGCCGTTACAGTTGACCCACTGACTCAGTAATAACAATTTACAAAACTTCATTTAAGAGTGTGATATGTATCAGTTTCCCTGATTAAATCAACTGCTGACACTGAATGATAAAAGGGGAAAATTCCGAAAGGCTTAATACGAATATTCCAAACATTGTGACTTACAAAACTGGGTTACCTGAAATGTGCGAACGGCATGCACGAACTTAGACCACGGTGACGTTTGTTGTATTTATTCACACATTACTTGAGCGACACAAAACATCCGAAAAAACACGTGCAACTTAACGACCGCAATGAGTATGGATGTTGTTAGGCAGATTTACCACTCCGAAATATCGCTGTTTTGTATCTTTTGAATTGCAACGTAAATAAAACGCTAATTACGACCGAAATACATATTAACAAGGTAGTACCTCAGGCTGTAGCAACACGAACGTTGAACGTACCCTGCGGTGACAAAAGTCGAGTGATACTGCAACCTCCCTCCTACGAATCGGCCTATCCTGCTTGCGACATAAAATATGACCGTGGATCGCGTGTATGCCTAATGGATTTTTCTAATTGGATAAGGCTATCTTTCCCGAAGAAGTGATACCGATAAGGAGGAGGAAAGTGGACATCCGACCATTCTGATGGAAACTCTACTAAAAATAAAAAGTAATTAAACCGAACAGGGCTATAATTTGGAAACTGCAAGTTATTTTGTGCATTCACTCAAAGGAGTACCACTGGTAATGAATCCAAAAGTTACACTAATGAACGAAAGGGAAATAATTAACGGTCGCCTGCCCACTAGGGCAATTTACACCCAAAATCCTGTACAAGATGATGGGAAAGAAAAACATGCATTATTAAACACTGACGTGGCAACTGAAGGTTGTCACTTTTTTTTACACTAATTTAAAGTGAGTATGTAATGATAAAGAAAACTGAGAAGTCACTCTTACGTTATGTTTGGCATTAAATTTCGAAAAAAGGCAATCGAGTAATGATTTGAAAATTGCAATTAAACTATATGTCATATGTTAGTAGTGAACTTCGTTACGTGAACAATGACTTTCAGTGACCTCAACGTAACGTCATCAAAGAAATTTAGAAAAAATCAAGCACTTTTTACTTTGCCATACTTATTTTGAAAATTCGATTTCAAATTATTGTCTGAACAACTGAGCCTTTTTTACTGACTTGAACAGAATTAAATACTGTAATAAGTACCAAACCTAAGGGCCAGGTGCTCCAGGCTATATGTAAAATAAATAAAACTTCTGCACTCTTAATTTGTGCATTTTTTAGATTTGCATTTTTTCCATTGATTGATTCTCAAACCTGAAAAATAAAATTGCTTTACTTTATTCATATACTGAAGCCTCTGTTGTACAACAGTTAATTGAAAGTAGACTGAGGCTAAAATTCTTAAAAGAGAATTTATTCATTAATAAACTGGCTGTAACTATTCAATTTGTTTCTTATGACACTCAGCATATTAGGGAAAAAAGGAAAAAGGATCCTGCTTGGTAACAATGCCTGGGAGCGATGAGGACACAATCGCCCTGAGTTTAACTGATTTTTCTTTAAATAAATCTTATCAATCAAATCACATTCAGTTGTGCTGCTGGGTTAGCCGTCAATATTTTCTACCAATGAACGGTCTTACTTCAGTGCTGTGAATACGACGAAACTCGGAGCCGACAAAGAATCTGTGTCGCTGGAACTGCTGCTGTTGTTGAAGACGGTATCATATTGTGGAGCCACGGCTAATTATAGGAACGGGCAATCGTAATTAATACAGCCTCTTCCGCCCGTCCACTGTCCGTACTCCTGCTCTAGACATCTGACCGGCGCGCGTACATGATGCCGCCGAAAATGGTACTCTCTACTGCAAGAGCGTTAACACCACACTTCCGCACACTACAAGCTCTGGAACCCATCTCTCGCTCTCTCCGTGCGCTCTGCGCAACAATTCCCTACCCAAAGATTTTACAACGCACAAGCACTGCTATTACCGTTGCTAGTCGATACAAATAACAATTGCTTTGGCTTTTTCCCAGAGCTTATAAGTTTCACAGTAAAACTCAGATAAATACAATGAAACGTCAACAGACTTCAGCCTAAATGTACACATACAGTGAAGCAATGTCCTTACTTATTAAAAGAAAGCATTTAAATTACAAATATGTACATACAATTCAAAAATGTTATATATCGGTAGCAGGTGCCATGCATCCTACAGTTTCGGTGTTACAATACCTCCTAATATCGTGCCGGACCTCCGTTTGCCCCACATGCGCAACAACTCGACGTGGCATGGACTCAACAAGTCGTTGGAATTTCTCTGCATAAATATTGAGCCGAGCTGCCTCTGTAGCCGTCCATAATAGCGAAAGTGTTGCTGGGCCAAGATTTTGTGCACGAACTGACCTCTCGATTATGGCCCATAAATGTTCGACAGGATTCATGTCGGGCGATCACGGTGACTAAATCACTCACTCGAATTCTTCATAACGTTCTTGAAACCAGTCGCGAACAATTCTGCCCCAGTGACATGGCGGATTGTCATCCACAAAAATTCCATCGTTGTTTGGGAACGTGAAGTCCATGAATGGGTGCAAAAGGTCTCCAAGTAGCCGAACATAACCATTTCCGTTCAATGATCAGTTCAGTTGGTTCCAGGGACCAAATCCAGTCCATGTAAACACAGCCCGCACTATTGTGTAGGCACCATAAGCTTGCACAATGCCTTGTTGACACCTTGGGTCTATGGCTTCTTGGGGTCTGCGTTACATTCGAACCCTACCATCAGCTCTTACCAACTGAAATCGGGGCTCACCTGACCAGGCCATGGTTTTCCAGTCTTCTAGTGTCCAACCGACATAATCACGAATCCAGGAGGGGCGCTGAAGGTGATATCATGCTGTTAGCAAAGGCACTCGCGTCGGTTGTTTGTTGCCAAAGCCAATTAACGCCAAAATCCACCGAACTATCCTGACAGATACGTCCGTCGTAAGGCCCATATTGATTTCTGCTGTTATGTTGCTTCTCTGTTAGCACTGACGACTGAACATAATCGCCGCTGCACGCGGTCATTAAGTGAAGGCCGTCGACCACTGCGTTGTCCATGTTGAGAGGTAATGCCTGAAATCTGATATTCTCGACGCACTCTCTGGCTTTAAAAGGTTTTTTGCTTTTCGTATTTAACCAAATATAACATTGATGATGATGATGATGATGATGATGATAATTTATGGCAATGTTTGCCGACAAGATAAAGAATGCAACCTTTTAACACTAGTTTGCGTACTCACGGCAGTTCTCCTTGGCCGTTTTTTTTTTTTTGGTACGACTTGGAAAGAGAGAAAAATTAATGAATGATCGACGATGCGTCGGTTCTCGATTGTGTTGAGGAGACGTACAGATTGATTGCATGAAAATAGTTTCTCAAATGACCTCTTAACCCGGATTGCTTTCACGCAATCAGACTCTTCAATGAAATTACCTAAGGGGCCTATTTGAATAATAAAAAAAAATGCAAAACAGTGAAATTTTGTAAAAAAAGTTGTCAGATCGGAAACTGAACACATTAATGGTCTCCCAAATACAATCGAGACACCGCGATAAAGAGCGAACCTGTAACAAAGTTCATTTTAACATAAACATTATTTGTGGTTAATTTAAAGAAAAGAATAAGCATAGATTTTCTGTACAGCGAAGCATCAATCTATTCTCAAAGAACAAAGGCGTTAAACTATAAACATTAACAAATTTACAATGAATACAGAACTTACTTTTTTATGTTTTTCTCATACATGGAGCAGTCCAACAATCGCTGCTTTTGTATGTGTGATATTTTGTAAAAATTAAATGTCCTGGCGTGCGCGTAAGTATTTCTTTATCGTCACAAGATTTACAAAAGCGTTTTTTTTTTCTTGGTTATAACGTGGTTTTTCACACTAAATGAAATATAACTTGTAGCGGTGCTACACAACACGTCTTAACAAGTCGGCGACCAAACATCAAAGGTAATGAAGTACATGTTAACATATCGGCGACCAGAAGTACAACTAACTATACATACTCTAGAATTTTCCTAACAGAAGATAAATTGTTCTTTCTTCTGTTTCGGAGCTTCTTGCTATCAAGCGCTGCGGCAATGATTTTAAATATCTGCGCCCAGCGAGTCATAGTGTCTAAAAGTACCTTTTAAACGCTGGCCGCGCGTCTTGGTATAGGCGCACGTTATAAACAGATTTCGTTTCTTTACTCTCGCATTGTCATGCTTAGTATCATTACAAACTAGAGCTCGATGGCTGTCCTTTTCTCATATGCAAAATGTCTGAAATCCAATAATATCACAACTCTTGATACTGTGAATCTCGGAATAATGAATTTTCTAACGGTGCCCGAAATGGAATGTCCCAAACGTCTAGCTCTAACTACCATTCCTCGATCAAAATCTGTTGATTCCTTTCCTGCGGCCATATATCGGAAATATTTTCATCCGAATCATCTGAGTACAAAGGACAGCCATGCCAATGCTCTACTGTATTATACCATATGTAAGCTTTACGACCGCCACCGGTATATGTGCACATCGTTATCCCATGACTTCTGTCACTACACTATATTGTATTACTCCACATAGGGCGAGGTGGTCATTGTGTTTCAAAGAATGTCTGGTATGTCTTGTACCGTTTTATAATACGAACGCATTGTTTAGTGATGCTTTCGCTGACGGTTTCCAGGTCTCTATCAAATGAATCTACACCGATCTCTCTAGTCAGTCCATTGTGTCACTCTTTTGCTGCTGCATGTGTAGGCCTTGTTTGATTGCAAGGAGTGGTACAGTACATTATGCAGTGTCATAATAGAGTTCTTTCTACGTTCGGGAGAAATGACTTAATTTTGGTGTTGTCATTTCCTCGTCTTGGCTCCCAGATATCTTCGATGTAAGCAACAACAATAAAGCATTTCGGACAACCCCAGCTATTACTCCTGCTTGTAAAAGAATGTGGAATTGCAGTTTTCATTGTTCCTTGCGCAGTGTCATCAGGCTATGCTGTCTCTCAAGAGAGACCAGCGCTACTTATTCACGTTTGGCCCAACCAAACGATTTCGTGAGGTTTGCACTTAGATACTTCCCTTTAAAAACGGCATCTCATGCAACGATATCATCTAGCAGAGCTCTCCTTCCAGAAAGCGTTTTCCAATGAAATCCTACCATCTTTAGTACCACTTTTCCTCCGAAAAAAGAAAAAAACTCACTATCTCGCATTGAGAGAAGCGGTTTCTTCCATGGAGGAAATTATTTCCACGCGTTATATAAAACCTGGCAGTGCTTCGCAATTGCTAAATGTGTATGAGAACTGGATATATATCCCGATCTCCTCTGTCTCTGTCCATCACCTCTCTCTGCCAATCTCCTCCTCCCCCAATCTATCCCCACCTCTTCCACCACCATCACTCTATCCACATCCTCCTTCCCCCTCTATATGTCCTCTTCCTCTCCCCCTCCCCACCCACTGTCCATCTTCTCTTCCCCTGTCTCACTATTCTTGAGCCTTGTTTACTGTTGTTACCAACGAAACGTTGACTGGGAATTGAAGTCGCTTAAAGTAAATGTGTAAATCAGTTGAATCATTGGCACACGGCTTACGAGAGACCTTTTCTGCTGCTAAATGCGTGAGGATAATAACTTCAATGACACTATTTCGTATAGTTTTAATCCGCAAACGGGTAGGATTACAAAGTTTCGGACCATTCAGATCCCGTAGCAGTTGTATGATCAAACGCTGATAACTTATGAAGTCAAATTTCCTGTTTTCCGTTAACACCTAGTGCGAGAAAGAAGACAAAACCACATATTTTCACAGCATTGTATTTTCTTTCTTTTAACAGCAAACTTGTATATTGTTGTTTTAAATGCTGTTGTAGCCTTGTCCATCTGAAAGTTTATTAGAGTATCGTGTAAAATTGGAAGTACATAGGTCAAGAAATTTTCGAAATTTTTGCTAGCAACGTTTCCTCTTATATAGTATACGACTATCTGTATACTACATACATTTCAAAAATATGTAGCCTGTGTCCGTCCGAACGTTTATTAGAATATCGCGTAAACATCTGAAGTAAATCGAGCAAGAACTTTTCGAGTTTATGGATAACATAGTTAAAGAACGACTTGTCTTTGTATAGAAGGATGTATATGACCAAATTGCGTCCTCTTGGAAAATGTCGACTTTAGCAACAACGTGTACTCTGGTTTTCCAAGAGTCGAGAGAGGATTTCAGCGTCAGGTAGGGCGCGCGTTATCTCTAGCACACTTCCCTCTCATTATTTTCTTCAAGAGGTCGTTCCAGTTTTCAGAGCTGTAGCTGCTTGTTTGAACGACTTTCGAGAAAGGTATAAGACGCCCACCGTTATTCGTTTCTTCCTCAGAATAGCATCTTATATTTTATACGGGCCCACGATATTGGCTCTGTAAGCAAGCACGCCTGCCTAATTTACTGTAGCATAAGCAAGAGGTTACACTTCCATATATCTTTGACATTAACAACACCACACTTTATATCGCACCGTTAACACGAATTGAAACAGATACTCACGATCTGCGACAAAAGATAAATACCCAACAGACACTTTGCATTTGCTTTACGCTATGAGACTTAGATATATCGAAAAATCTGTATATCAGAGTTACGTGATATCTTTAATCGATATTCGTCTGGCTGGTATATCGGCAACATTTATACTCCATGGCGAATTAACAGTATCCATTTTATTATCTTCATCATTTGATTCATTATACATAAAATTCTCCTTTGTTTTTAATAATGAAACATTTTCAACAAAAGAGCGTTACGCGGACTTTGAAGTGTTTCAATAAATTTTGACTGTTGTTATGTGTATTTTCATAACCACGTTGAAACGTCCCCTTTGATCAATTATACATGACTGTCCTTAAACTGACACACAATATTTTTAGCGCAACGCAATCTGACTTTCCATAATCTGTACAAAAGAATGGCCCTGACTAACATTAACCTATACCTTTCACAAACCACTTACCTCACCAAAAATCTTCGTTACTCGCACTACTGCAATACAGCGAGCGCCATTACTGCCAGCTAAATAAAAGATTCAAACTACTGAAGGCACAAACTACTGATAGGCATAGTTAGCAAATGAAAGATTGTGATAGAGAACAAATGATGTATTTACCTTAATAGTCATAATATATATAGCAGCTCATGACATCCAGTCTTATAAATTTCAAAACTCCGCCATCTCTCTCCCCACATCCACCACTGCTGGCGGCTCACCTCCAACTGCGCAACGCTACGCGCTGTTAACATCCAGCTGCCCAACACTACAATGGCAGACAACAATGCAAACTAGCCACAGACTGCACACAGCACAGCCAGTGATTTTCATACAGAGCGCTACGTGACGTTACCAATATAAGAACCTAAACAGCCTACTTACAACGTCTGACTCCAAAGTTAGGTTGGTAGTAATCTTTGAAATATAATTCTCAAAAACCTCTTCTGTTTCTGTTGCTCGTCGATCATTGTGTTTTTATCAGTGATTTTGCAGTGTAAAGACAAAAAATAAATATAAAAAATGCCTCGCGAAGCGATTTATGAAGTATTTTAAATCAAACAACAGTAAAAGTGCAAAGTGTAATTACTGTGGGGAGCCAGGAATTTACATTCATAACTTGCTGTATTTATATATAAAATAATACATAATTAAATTTGGTAATTAAATTTGGATTCCCCCATTCTTTTATTAATTCATAAAACGTATCCCCACAGTTTTATTTAAAACACTGAATCGTAAGTTATTATCTGAATTTTAAAACTGAATTTTTTATATCGATGTATGGAAATACTGGAATTTTTCATTCGAATAATCGTCGACATCGATTTTTGGTATGGCGGCACTGTAGAGTAACATTAACTCACCACGTTCAATTTCAAAGATAACCAATGCTCACGACCCTTACAGCGTGTATTTAAAGCAAACCTGTACGCCAGAATGCATCTACATCTACATCCATACTCCGCAAGCCACCTGACGATGTGTGGCGGAGGGTACTTTGAGTACCTCTATCTGTTCTCCCTTCTATTGCAGTCTCGTATTGTTCGTGGAAAGAAAGATTGTCGGTATGCCTCTGTGTGGGCTCTAATCTCTCTGATTTTATCCTCATGGTCTCTTCGCGAGATATACGTAGGAGGGAGCAATATACCGCTTGACTCTTCGGTGAAGGTATGTTCTCGAAACTTCAACAGAAGCCCGTACCGAGTACTGAGGGTCTCTCTTGCAGAGCCTTTCACTGGAGTCTACCTATCATCTCTGTAACGCTTTCTCGATTGCTAAATGATACTGTAACGAAGCGCGCCGCTCTCCGCTGGATCTTCTCTATCTCTTCTATCAACCATATCTGGTACGGATCCCACACTGGTGAGCAATATTCAAGCATTGGGCGAACAAGTGTACTGTAACCTACTTCCTTTGTTTCCGGATTGGATTTCCTTAGGATTCTTCCAATGAATCTCAGTGTGTCATGTGCTTTACCGACGATCAACTTAATATGATCACTTCATTTTAAATCACTCCAGTCACGACTGGTAGGATTAAACGTGCCATGCTCCACAAGGCGACAATCAGTTGCTTCAAACCTCTTCCTGCTGTTACCATCTGCTGCTCCGAACAGCAAATAGGCATCTGCCAACTCCACATTTGAGTACACTTCCACGTCACTGTACTGGAAACCAAGTCCGTGATGAACATTAAACAGTTGATGCTGCGTGCTTGATCCTACTAGAGCAATGAAGTTAGTCGCATGTCCGAGAAGTTTACGGACGCTCAGAGCCGATGTTATCAGCGTACTCGCACGCCAACACAAACAGTGACATGATTCACATGTCAACATTACCTTCGTTTAATTGTAGCAACAAACACTGGCGGTGAAAATCAGAGTTACGAGGGGCGTTCAGTAAGTAAAGCAACGCTTTTTTTCTGAGTCAATTGAGGTTAAAAAAAAAATGTGGAATTTGTTGTGGGACATTGCGGAACATTTCCGCTTTAGCTTCTATAGTATACAGAGAAGTTGCAGCATTAAAAAATTGTAGCGAAATGCAGGAAGATCTGCAGCGGATAGGCACTTGGTGCAGGGAGTGGCAACTGACCCTTAACATAGACAAATGTAATGTATTGCGAATACATAGAAAGAAGGATCCTTTATTGTATGATTATATGATAGCGGAACAAACACTGGTAGCAGTTACTTCTGTAAAATATCTGCGAGTATGCGTGCGGAACGATTTGAAGTGGAATGATCATATAAAATTAATTGTTGGTAAGGCGGGTACCAGGTTGAGATTCATTGGGAAAGTCCTTAGAAAATGTAGTCCATCAACAAAGGAGGTGACTAACAAAACACTCGCTCGATCTATACTTGAGTATTGCTCATCAGTGTGGGATCCGTACCAGATCGGGTTGACGGAGGAGATAGAGAAGATCCAAAGAAGAGCGGCGCGTTTCGTCACAGTGTCATTTGGTAACCGTGATAGCTTTACAGAGATGCTTAACAAACTCAAGTGGCAGACTCTGCAAGAGAGGCGCTCTGCATCGCGGTGTAGCTTGCTCGCCAGGTTTCGAGAGGGTGCGTTTCTGAATGAGGTATCGAATATATTGCTTCCCCCTACTTATACCTCCCGAGGAGATCACGAATGTAAAATTAGAGAGATTAGAGTGCGCACGGAGGCTTTCAGACAGTCGTTCTTCCCGCGAACCATACGCGACTGGAACAGGAAAGGGAGGTAATGCAGTGGAAGGTAAAGTGCCCTCCGCCACACACCGTTGGGTGGCTTGCGGAGATTAAATGTAGATGTAGATGTAGATGGTAGAAAATGTTCCGAAGGTGGCGGCCCTATGTAGCCTTCCAAACGCCCTCTGTAACGGAGGCGCTTTTCAAACAGAGAGCTGTCACTGAGTTTCTTTTGGCGGAAAACCAGAGAATTGCAGATATTCATAGGCGCCTGGAGAATGTCTACGGAGACCTGTGAGTGAACAAGAGCACGGCGAGTCGTTGGGCAAGGCGCAAAACCTGTCTGATCTCCCGCGTACAGACCGGCCGCACGCAGCTGTGACTCCTGCAATGTTGGAACGTGCGGACACTCGCTTTCGAGGTGATCGACGGATCACAATGAAACACCTAGCTCGACAACAGGACGTCTCTGTTGGTAGCGCTGACAAACTCGTCCACCAGTTGGGGTACTCAAAATTGTGCGCGCGCTGGGTTCCGCGCCGAGTAATAGAAAGCCATAAAGAGGAATGAGTTTGGCTGAATGACGGATGAACTTCGTGGGAAGCAGTAAGTGGATGATGGGGAAGTTTTTGACGCAGCAAGATGTCGACTCCGACGTTGACCAGTAGAGTGGTGCCATGCAAGCATACAGGTCCTCCCGGTAAGGTGACGTGAGGTCGTCGCTTTGAATGAAGATTATGTTGAAAAACAGGGTTTTGTAGCCAAAAGAGTGGGGGATAATACAGTGTTTGGAATCCTGAATAAAAACCAACGTGCTTACTTGAACGAGATTTTCACTCTGCAGCGGAGTGTGCGCTGATATGAAACTTCCTGGCACATTAAAACTGTGTGCAACACCGAGACTCGAACTCGGGACCTTTGCCATTCGTGGGCAAGTGCTCTACTAACTGAGCTACCCAAGCACGACCCACGACCCCTCCTAAGAGCTTAATTTCCGCCAGTACCTTTTTTAACGTGTTTACTTATTTAACGCCTCTCGTACAACTTGCTGTGTATTAAGAGGGTATTTTGAGCACTTCGTGTGAGAAAATGTTTCATGTAATGCTGATACGTTCTGTTTCTGTGTGTTTTCCGTGATTAATGTGATTACATCAGAAGCAGAAAATACCACTGTCATGGTAATGCAGCGTTTCTAGACCCGTGCTCATATAATACAATTCATTACTCTATGTGAGAGGAAGGTTGCTGAAAGTTTTCCATGCCGTTTTGTTACACCTTTATACGAGGGTTGTCCAGAAAGTAAGTTCCGATCGGTCGCTAAATGGAAACCACGGTGAAAATCAGAAACATTTTATTTGCAAGTGTTAGCTACACTTTCTAGATACTTCTCTACATAGTCGCCGCTCCGACTTAGATATTTGTCGGAGTGTTACACCAAATTCCCAACACCATCGTCATAGAAGGCAGGCGCGTGTGCTTTCCGATAATTCTCTATGCTGTTCTATAGCTCGTAGCCTGCGCCCAAGTGTTGTCTTCGTATCCAGCGTTTCATGTGAACAGAGATGGTACTCAGGACGAGCCAATTAGGGCTGTGTTGTGGGTGATCGAACACTTCCCATCAGAAAGGCTGCAGGAGCGTCTTCACTGCCCCTACAGAGTGCGGCTGCGAACTGCCACGAAGAAGGATGTGCGTGGCAGTTGTGTCAGGCGGGTTGCATTCATTAAGGCGAAGCCTCTCAGCAGGCCCTCCTACTTGGCGCGAGACTTCGTTGTTCTAGGCACCTTTACTCGCTCACAGTGCGCTCACAACTGAAAAGAGCGACTTGATGCGATCGACGGTCATACTAGAGACACTACCCAACACATTTGTGGAAAGCTTTGTCAGGGTTTCACTGTGGTGTCCATTTCGCGATCGATCGGAACTTATTTTCTGGTTAACGCTCGTAGATTAAGGACAGCAGAGACACGTGACGCTTCCTTGGGATACCACAATTAGAACCTTGGTTTGACTAGATGTCTTTCGGTCAATTGGTATTAAGTTGGTGCACACGTTCGTGGCGTTTTTGCTTTGCATGTTCGTATTCCTGTTGCCATGGATTTATTTATCGATCGCCATTTTTCTAAAAATGGTTCAAATGGCTCTGAGCACTATGGGACTTAACAGCTGTGGTCATTAGTCCCGTAGAACTTAGAACTATTTAAACCTAACTAACCTAAGGACATCACACAACACCCAGTCATCACGAGGCAGAGAAAATCCCAGACCCCGCTGGGAATCGAACCTGGGAACCCGGGCGCGGGAAGCGAGAACGCTACCGCACGACCACGAGCTGCGGACGCCATTTTTCATTTGTCGTTCACTGTTGCCGTGTGAAGTACATGTTGCCATTTTGCCGTTTGGTGATACCTGTGGACGCTGGAAAATCGAATCCCATTTGGAGAAATCGGAACAGTTCCGACGTATTCTTCTGTCTTAGTTCAGTAGAAGAGTGACAGAAGTAGCCATAAATATTTGCGCCGTATGTGGGAATAACGCCACTGGACAGAGCGCGGCAAGAAAATTCTTTTTTTCGTTTTAAGGAGGATGTTATTGACATTAGTAACTCTCCACATACTAGAAGACCTTCGGGGTTTGATGAAGATCGTTTAAACGAATTAATGCACAATGATCCACGTCAGTGTACTGGAGAACTGGCAAATGTCATGAACTGTGATCATTCTACCATAGTGCGACGTTTGCAAGCGGTGGTGAAGATTCAAAAATAAGGTGTGTGGCTACCAAATTGACAGAAATCAGCGGGTAGCCATATGTGCATCTCTGCTTGTTCGTCATGATTTGGCTCGTGAACAACACCGACCATTCCTATCCAGTATCGTTACCGGTGACGAGAAATGGTTTCTTTACGCTAACACAAGGAAAAGAAAGGAATAGTTTAGCCCAAACAAAGAAGCAGCTACACGTACAAAGAAATGCACACGTCCGCAGAAGAGAATGTTATGCATCTGTTGTAACAGCGACCGTATGATGTGATACGAAGTGCTTCCCCGAGGTGTAACTATCACTGGTGACATTTATCGTCAACAACTGAAACGTCTTGCAGACACAATCGAAGAAGAACGCCTGGGAAGACTGCGTGAAATGATGCTACTCCACGGTATGCCCACGAGCATTCAGCTAGACTGACAAAAAACACTGTACAGGAGTTTGGTTGGGAAGTCATTGCGGAGCCACCTTATTCACCCGCCCCTATCCTGCGTCCGGCCATCCTGATTTAGGTTTTCCGTGATTCCCCTAAATCGCTCCAGGCAAATGGCGGGATGGTTCCTTTGAAAGGGCACGGCCAACTTCCTTCCCTAATCCGATGAGATCGATGACCTCGCTGTTTGGTCTCTTGCCTCAAACAATCCAATCCATTCCAATCCATCACCCACCCCTGCGTCCTCAGACTTTCACCTTCTCCTCTCTCTATCGAACAAACTTCGAGGAATTTCTTTCCCGGATTAAAATGTGCTCCGAACATGGCTCGAAAAGTTCTTCGCCACAAAACCACGTGTTTTCTGCAGTCGGGGAACCGAAAAGACGCCCCAGCGTTGGCAGACTGATGTAAACAGTGAAGGACAGTAAATCATTGATGACTAAGATGTTGCTGTTGTATTTATTAAACTTCTGGACAAACGCTACGAACTTAAGCACCAATGCAATACGAACTGTGGCATCTATGACAGGAAATCACGAATCCTGTCACACTACTGACACAATTCGGGTCCATAAGTCGGGCCCGCGGCTTGTCCGCCGCGGCGTTCCTCCGGGGGGATCGAAAGCGGCAGCGAGCGTCGGCCATCTACTGGCTGCGGCGACGCCGATCGCCCGCCTGTGTGGCGCAATCAGCTAATGGAGCGCAGGAGAGACGGCCGACCGTGCCGGCGCATACCTGGCGGCTCTGCCCCGGAGGAACGCCGAAACGCTGCCACGCGTGGCGCCGGCCCGAACGCAGCGTCGGTGGCGCGTCGCGACGCTCTCCTGATTCAGCGTCAAATAGGGCGCAGCGTCAAATAGGGCGCGCGTGACTTGGCGACGCAGCTTGCACGCAGACGCCGGACCCTACGAGAAGCTGCTCCAGCTAGTCAGGTCGCCGAAGGACCAGCAATGACACTACTCGCACGTGGAGTGCATTGTGCGGAGAGGACATTCTAGCGCCGGTCCAGGCTCTCGAATCTGTAAGCTTTGATATGATTATGGCACCAGTTTGTCACTCTTACACCTTTAGATCAAGCATGGAGCTAAGCTTTCTCAGTGGCTGCAAAGGGAAGTGTGATAGGACCACTATTATGACCTTTTGGATAACATCGGAAGTTCACTGAGGCTTTTTGCGGATGATGCTGCGGTATATAGAGAGGTTGTAACAATGGAAAATTGTACTGAAATGCAGGAGGATATGCAACGAATTGACGCATGCTGCAGGGAATGGCAACTGAATCTCAATGTAGACAAGTGTAATGTGCTACGAATACATATAAAGAAATATCCTTTATCATTTAGCTACAATATAGCAGGTCAGCAACTGGAAGCAGTTAATTCCATAAGTTATCTAGGAGTAGGCATTAGGAGTGATTTGAAATGGAATGATCATGTAAAGTTCGTCGACGGTAAAGCAGGTGCCAGACTGAGTTCATTGGAAGAATCCTAAGGAAATGCAGTCCGTAAACAAAGGAAGTAGGTCACAGTACACTTGTTCGCCCACTGCTTGAATTCTGCTCACAGGTGTGGGATCAGTACCAGATACGGTTGATAGAAGAGATAGAGAAGATCCAACGGAGAGCAGCGCGCTTCGTTACAGGATCATTTAGTAATCGCGAAAGCGTTACGGAGATAATAGACAAACTCCGGGAATCGAACCCGGGAACTCGGGCGTGGGAAGCGAGAACGCTACCGCACGACCACGAGCTGCGGACAGTTAGCTATTGCACATAACATTGACCATATAACTGTCTGGAGCATGCTAGATGCGAACCCGCTGTATCCGTATCATGTGGAGAAACTGAGTCCCATGGACAAGATGTCTGTATGATGCGAAAAGTAGCAATGGCCCATAAACAATGAAAAATGCGAGATTATCTACGTAAAAACTATAAAAGTCCATTAAATTTTAGTTCATCGTCTTAAGTAAATATCTAGGCATTTCAGTTACGACCATGTTAAATTAGAATTTGCTGTCGACAGCGCTTTAGAACAACGCTCTGTGCGAATTTTCTGATCTCAGACGGAATCATTTGCAGCGATTTCTTTACAGATGTTTCCATTCCGCTTATTTAATGCAAAATGTAATATACATTATACAGCGCACGTGAACAACAGATGCGGTGTAGACAGTTAGTAATGTCTGCGAAAGAATATATGGTTTCCACGCTCTCCCATCCTCCACATCTCGCACAGCTTGTTCCAGCAATTCCTGCCGGTGACCATAATTCAGGCCGACGATACAGCCCGAGATTAGTCAGGTGTGACAGGACTGAGTTCTCCTCAGTGAACACTTCCTAAACGTGAAAATGTCTCCAACAGATTTCAAACTTTCCGATACACACGACGTTAATGTCCATTAATAAGTGTCGGATACTTTTGATCAGATAGTGTCTCTCAAAAACTGTTGAGCTCACCGAAATACGCTTTTCTCGTAGATTACCAAAATACTGTGCTCTGCGACGGTTCTTCCTAAAGTTTCGTATTGCATTTCATTTGTAACGTAATAGCTTTGAAAAATGACCTTTTTGTGAACTTTTTTCAATATTTAATTCGTATCAAGTATGACATGGAACCTGTACAAAAACTAGACAGCAGTTATCCGTGGAAAGATACGGAAACGTGTCCTACAAGGTTGCGTACTTGCCCCTTTTATCTTTAACCTTTACATTGAAGAGGCGCTGAAAAAAGTAAAAATTTACAGACAGGTGTAGTAATTCATGGTCAACGAATAGATATCATAAGATAAGCCGATGATATAGCTGTCCTAGCTGAAAGTGAAGAAGATCTTGTAGTCCTACTGAATAGAATGGATAAAGTTATGGGGGAAGAATATAATATGAGAATTAATAAAGCAAAAACAAAAGAAGATCAAGTGAAAGTCAAAGTCCGTGTAGGCAGTGAACTGCTTGAACAAGTTGATAAATTTACTTATCTGGGCAGTAATATTACCAGGGATGGAAGGAGCAAGACAGAAGTGAGAAGTAGAATTGCCAAGCAAAGGCTGCTTTTAACAAGAAGAAAAACATCTTAACATCTAAGAGCATCAGCCTTGAAATCAGAAAAAGATTTTTGAAATCTATGTGTGGAGTGTGGCATGCTATGGCTGTGAAACATGGACTCTCGGGACAGAGGAAGACCAGAAGCTAAATTCTTTTGAAATGTGGTGCTATAGACGCATGATCAAAATAAAATGTATCGGCAAGGTCACAAATGAAGTGGTTCTGGAAAGAGCAGGTGAGAAGAAAAGCTTCTGGAGTTTCATTGTTAAAAGAAGAGTGCAAATTACGGGCCATCTATTAAGACACAAAGGACTCCTGAACACAATCATAGAGGGATATGTCGAGGGAAAAAGACCAAGAGGAAGACCACGAATGAGGTACATGGATCAAATAGTGAAAGATGTGGGATGTAACACTTATAAAGAAATTAAGAGAAAAGCTGAAAGACGCACAGAATGGAGACAAGCTGCCATTGTAGCTGCTGCAAACCAATCCTCGGATTGACCACTACAGAAGAAGAGGAACATCAAGTAGGAACTTTAAAGTCTGTGTCTCCTACAAAAATTCACATAAAAACTTCCTGAATTCATTTACGGGATAAATGTCTATTATGTCTCTAAATACGCATACAAACTGTTCTTAATTGAAATATGGCCTGAATTATCGTTATCTTAACTAGGCGAAATTTTCGCATCTGCAGAAACTTCTTTCTCGATTGCTCGCAGACACGAGAGAGGTGGTCAACACCCACACAGCGCTGCAGGTGTGTGACTTCCGATAGTGCGTGCTCGCTATAGCTGACGCTTCTACGTAAGTGCGTGCGTACAGTGTCGACACGCAGTGACCGCAAAGCAGATAACCGCACACGGCCCAATTGTGCGCAAATTAAGCCACCGCTTTGTTGCGGTCGCGCGCGGATAGCAATTTTCCATCTCGTCACAAGTGGCGTTAAATTCATTGTACAAGTTTCTTATCAGGAATCAGTGTACGCCGTTGCTGCGTTATACAGTTTGATAGAAAAACTGAATTTTTTATATATATATATTTTTTTTTTATTTCACTGTATTCGTCGATAAGTACTCCGAAGTCATGGCAACAAGTAAAGGCATTTTGTCTGCGCCATATGTTGACAGGACTGACTCAAGAGTGGTATGCCTTAATCTCACTTTTGTTCCTGTGCGTTAACTGAGTTGGCTCAGTGAGTAGATATATTCATAGTGATTTAGAGCATTTTATCACGAGTGTCCCGTTGTACGAAAGCACCAATGAGGAAATGAGATGGGTGATTCGTGTTCTGCAGTCTGAAAGGACTAAAGCTGTGGAGATTATTCGCCGAGTGCAGCTGCAGTGTTACGATTCACGAGTGCATAAACTGCTTTAAAGTGGACGTGTATCGGTCTGCGATGAAGAGCGATCGGGTAGGCCATCCATTTCGAAAATGGACAGAAACGTCGAGACAGTTGGCGAATGACTTGTGATGATAGTCGTTCCAGAATTAATGACGCTGCCCATGAGTGGAACACTAGCCACAGTTTGTCATTCGCAAATCGTCCTAAATTATCGGTAAGTTCGTATTCGTTGAATACCACTTCAGCTGACAGATAAACACAAATAGAAACGTTTGGAAACGGAATCACATTTTTTTTTAAGAGGAAGGAGAGCACTTCTACAGCTTGGTTCAAATGGCTCTGAGCACTATGGGACTTAACTGCTGAGGTCATCAGTCCCTTCCCGGCGGGGTCAGGGATTTTCTCTGCCTTGTGATGAATGGGTGTTGTGTGATGTCCTTAGGTTAGTTAGGTTTAAGTAGTTCTAAGTTCTAGGGGACTGATGACCATAGATGTTAAGTCCCATAGTGCTCAGAGCCATTTGAACCATTCATCGGTCCCCTAGAAATTAGAACTACTTAAACCTAACTAACCTAAGGACACCACACACATCCATGCCCGAGGCAGGATTCGAACCTGCGACCGTAGCGGCCGCGCGGTTCCAGCCTGTAGCGCCTAGAACCGCTCGGCCACACCGGCCGGCTAAAGTAGCATGGCATCTATTGATAAGACGTGAGTCCATCACTACGAACCACATAGTAAGTGGCAGAGGATGGTGTGTAAACATCCGTCTTACAACACGCAAATCACGTGGAAGGTGTTGCGTGTGGCAAAGTCTGTTAAGTGCTATACATTTAGCATGATTAGAAACGTAACCTATGTTTCCCAAAGCAATCTGTGTGCTAGGATTAAACAAAAGGATACTGATCACTCTACTCGACATCCACAATGGTGCAAACTATTTTGTGTGTACCATTTGTTGAAGAGTCACTACACAATTCTAAACCGGCCATGGTATAACAAAAAAAATTGAACTCTCAAAAAAACGTGATGGTTGCAGCTATTTCTGAAAATCTTCATTCATCGTACTCGCAGTGTTTCACATCCATGATGTACAAAAGTTTTACATCCACCTTCGCCTACAGCTGAAATTTTCTGAAACTAGGCTTCTGCAGGATAGTTAATGATAACAGTATTTTGGAATATGGTAGGTCCACTGCTGATTCATTACGTTCCCAAAGACCAAACAGTGCACAGTGAAAGCTGCTACGAGCTGCTTGGAAAAAACGAAGAAGAAAGGGGAACTTTCAAAAGGTGTGAGTTTGCTTCAGAATAGTGCCGTCTTCATCAGTCCAGTACACTCAAAATCATTATTTTAACCTGCTTCAGCACCCACCATACAGTTCAGTTTTAGCTCCAAGTGGTTTTCCATATTTTTGGTCGGATGTAGGAGAACCTGCGTGAATCTAAATTTTCGTGGATGACGAGACGGTTAAGACTTTGCAAGATGGATCTGTATGATGCTATACAAGTAGCTTCTTCCACGATAGATATAGGAATCTTGTCTAGAGATGGACCAAGTGCATTGATGGTTCAAATGGCTCTGAGCACTGTGGGACTGAGGTCATCAGTCCCCTAGAACTTAAAACTTCTTAAACTTAACTAACCTAAGGGCATTACACACATCCATGCCCAAGGCATTAGGGTCGCGCGGTTCCAGACTGAAGCGCCTAGAACCGCTCGGCCACACCTGCCGGCGAAGTGCATTGATGTTGAACGGTATTACGTAGAGAAATGATGTTACTTAAAAGGTTGTATTCCCAATAAAAAGTTTCTTTTTTTAATTTCTTTTATTGTTTTACTTGTCCTCGTACATGCATAGTCCCGGAATCAAAAATTGTCGAGATGTGAGCCATTCTGTCCCATGACAGTCATCCATCTGTTGGTACTACAGAAGACATTCACGTGGTTACTGCACATTCTTACACGCTCTTCAGTCCTCAAAGAATCTCAAACTCTTGTTGACAGACCTGGCCGTCCTCTGACTTGGTCGTAAGCATAGGATACACGCTAATCAAAAGCGTGCACGTAGTCGATGGATGTGACTGACACCAATGCTCTTAACGTCACCTTAGCAATATACACAAAGGACAGAGGTCAGGTGAGCTTGATAGTCCAAGTCAATGAACCTCGCGACCACTGCATCGCTCATTAAACGTTTGAGTTACGCACTTTCATACGAGACGTCGGAAATTAGATGCTTCCCAGCCGTGCATGAACTGCATCCGTTGTCTTCCTGTAAAAGCAACGTTGTCAAGTAGTAGAAATTTATCACTCCGAAAAGTGATAAACATGACCTGACAATGTATCCCCGGTAAAGTGTACAGCCGCACAAGTGTGTTGTCACCAACAACTCACTCGCACACACAGAAAATAGAGCGAACCTGATAACTTGCTTCAGTGACCACTTGAGTATTACCATCGAAAGGCAAATTTCCCGAGTTCGAGTCTCGGTCCGATCTACAGTTTTAATCTGCCAGGAAGTTTCGTATCAGCGCACACTCCGTTGCAGAGTGAAAATCTCATTATGGAAGATTTTACCTTCTTGTGATTTCCAATAACCCTAAGATTTAAGTCTATAGATTCCGAATTATATCCTGATAACAATATTTCCATCCTCAGGATACCACAAACTCCCTTTTTCTAGGAATAAAATTATCAGTGTCTCAAACTCCATATTTCCTGTGTGAGAACGTCGGTCTATTTGAAAGAAGAAAATAAACTGATCTGAATTTCTTCGATTATCCCTCGACGTCTGTTCGTTTGGGCGATGGGATAGGCTACAATGTAACTGCGCACGTAATAACGTACTGATTTGAAAAGATCGGATGTGTCCGGCCGACGTCGGTCGTCCGTGGAATCCACTGGTATCGATACCACCATGACCGCAGCCTTAGGTGTTGGCAGATAACACGTTTGGAGACGTCGTGATACAGGGTTGCGTCTCGAACGCAGTCACACCAGTCTCCCTCTACCCGCGTTCCCTGTCCATTGCCCTAATCACTATTACCCTTTTTGTCTCAGCAGCGAATCCACCGGCCAGTGTTTTAGGTTGATGCACGTGGTAATTCTGACAAAATGTCTAGGTCGTTCCCATTAAACTGAATATACGACCGAAACGGCGCGACGCTTCTCTCAATGTGCTAATATGATCGCGGCTGTTCCTCCATTCCCACCGTCCCACTGCACTGCCTGAACACTTAATTAGAACAAAGCCACCAGAGCTCTGTCCGAGATAAATGGGCTATCGGGTTAATTAAATTTATGTGCCACGTTGTGGCATCAGCGGGTGGAATTCTGCAGCCATCTGCGTCTGTCATTTTGACGTTGCCCTTGCTGATTGATTATTGCCTAGCTCTCTCTCTCTCTCTCTCTCTCTCTCTGCCACACACACACACACACACACACACACACACACACACGGGCGGGGGGGGGGGGGGGAGGAATGGCATAGCTGCGTTTAGACGTAGCAGGATGTGACCCTACGGCCTCCAAACGCAAAATTACACTTGTCCCACTTCTGGAGCGTTCTCTCTTACGACAGTTCTCGACGCAAAGGGACAAAATTGAAACCTATTGCCGAAAAACTATCTCCGAAACTGTACTACCATATTCCCGTCAACAACTCTGAATACTATAGGCTTCTGCAAGAGCGTCTGTCTTGTAGCGCCATAGATCAAAACATGATTACCTCCGGAAATTTCTGCTCTCTTCATTGAGTTAATTCAGTGCGAATTAGTACAGTTGCACTTATTCAGCGCTCTTATAAATACATAACCATTTCAGTGCTCAACAAGTTGGCAGGGTAGACAGAAGCACATCTTTTAAACATTCCTTTCGAGCATGGAATAAGAACTTAGCAACACTTTGAAGTGGGTTTTCATGTACAACAACGGTGTTACTCGATTCTTCTCATAAACTCACTTGGCTCAAATTTTCCAGAGGTTCCGAACAACTCCCGCACTTATGTTTCAACCTCTTTATTAGCGTTACGCTAATTGAACGAACAACTACACTAAATCCAAAGAGTACTGTTCACATCAGCTTCCAGTAAGGGGAACAGTTCCTGTGCTTTGCAGAACTTGAGAACCCTTTAACAGTATTATCTCCTCCTTCGCAACCAGTATGGATTCCGATAAATCGTCGTTATGCGAAACATGCGCGTTTCATATGTGATGTCCCGATATCCGAGCATCGAGACCAACAGGTGACGTCTGAAATGCTTTTGACTCAACAACATGTCCATACTTATTAGCGAATGTGCACTCATTTGAGTTATCAAACGAGGACTTGTGAGGGGAGAGGATGCAAACTTCACTCAACATTTATCACGCACAAAATTCTAACACTATGGATTCATGAGGATAAACTGATTCTCATTATATTTATCATGATTATTCAGCGACGATTAGCTTGACCAAGGAACGCAACATGGACACTCACGCGCTCGCATGCATGAGATTTGTTGAAAGTGGCCATTGTACAGCTCCCGAATGCACCTGACAATCTTCAGGAACTCGCTGAAACTGCCATTGAGGAGCGGGACCTCATACCCCAAGATAAACCTGATGGTATCATCCAGAGCATCCTTAGCAGAATGGAAGAATTCATCTGTGTTGTGGGAGGACATTCTCCCCACTATAGACTGATGATCTTCATCATGAGAAAAAGATTTTTACGGTTTTTGTTTTCAATATGTATAATTAGGAGTGACCCTGCTTTGTTTTGTAACGATTTTTTGTAGCTAACTAAAACCGTTGTTGTTTTCAGAAGGAATTATGTTCATTTCGTTAAGAAGGAATTGTAAAAACCTCAGTGGGTGTACTATAAGAAGTCATTGTAGTAACCCCTACGATATTCCAAACTTTGAGGTGTGTATAAATCGGACAATGGTTGATTTCAGGACCTTAGTGTTGTCCGACTTGTCACCGTTGTGCCTTTTTAGGACAGTAGAAGGTGTCGATTGCATCGAAAGCCAGTTGATTAAAATTATCCTGCAGATTATGGAAGATGTAGTTCGGACCAGAGATTGTTTTGCGTTGTTTTGGGTTTGTTTTCCAGTTTCGATTTGGGCCCATTTATTCAAGTTACCGTGAACATGGACTGGAGTATTTATTTCAACATTCTCGGTTACGAAATGTTATCATTACTCCCGCATATACAAGAAGAGTACTCTAAGGACATTCCTGTTTTCCAAGGTTACAACACTTGTATTCACAGAATGCGCACATACGTTGTTGGGTTGATGAAAATTTAGGCACCCTGACGCACCTAAACTAAATCAACTCGATCTTTATCGCACAGCAGATGTTGGGATTATATACAGGGTGTTTCAAAAATGACCAGTATATTTGAAACGGCAATAAAAACTAAACGAGCAGCGATAGAAATACACCGTTTGTTGCAATATGCTTGGGACAACAGTACATTTTCAGGCAGACAAACTTTCGAAATTACAGTAGTTGCAATTTTCAACAACAGATGGCGCTGCGGTCTGGGAAACTCTATAGTACGATATTTTCCACATATCCACCATGCGTAGCAATAATATGGCGTAGTCTCTGAATGAAATTACCCGAAACCTTTGACAACGTGTCTGGCGGAATGGCTTCACATGCAGATGAGATGTACTGCTTCAGCTGTTCAATTGTTTCTGGATTCTGGCGGTACACCTGGTCTTTCAAGTGTCCCCACAGAAAGAAGTCACAGGGGTTCATGTCTGGCGAATAGGGAGGCCAATCCACGCCGCCTCCTGTATGTTTCGGATAGCCCAAAGCAATCACACGATCATCGAAATATTCATTCAGGAAATTAAAGACGTCGGCCCTACGATGTGGCCGGGCACCATCTTGCATAAACCACGAGGTGTTCGCAGTGTCGTCTAAGGCAGTTTGTACCGCCACAAATTCACGAAGAATGTCCAGATAGCGTGATGCAGTAATCGTTTCGGATCTGAAAAATGGGCCAATGATTCCTTTGGAAGAAATGGCGGCCCAGACCAGTACTTTTTGAGGATGCAGGGACGATGGGACTGCAACATGGGGCTTTTCGGTTCCCCATATGCGCCAGTTCTGCTTATTGACGAAGCCGTCCAGGTAAAAATAAGCTTCGTCAGTAAACCAAATGCTGCCCACATGCATATCGCCGTCATCAATCCTGTGCACTATATCGTTAGCGAATGTCTCTCGTGCAGCAATGGTAGCGGCGCTGAGGGGTTGCCGCGTTTGAATTTTGTATGGATAGAGGTGTAAACTCTGGCGCATGAGACGATACGTGGACGTTGGCGTCATTTGGACCGCAGCTGCAACATGGCGAACGGAAACCCGAGGCCGCTGTTGGATCACCTGCTGCACTAGCTGCGCGTTGCCCTCTGTGGTTGCCGTACGCGGTCGCCCTACCTTTCCAGCACGTTCATCCGTCACGTTCCCAGTCCGTTGAAATTTTTCAAACAGATCCTTTATTGTATCGCTTTTCGGTCCTTTGGTTACATTAAACCTCCGTTGAAAACTTCGTCTTGTTGCAACAACACTGTGTTCTAGGCGCTGGAATTCCAACACCAGAAAAATCCTCTGTTCTAAGGAATAAACCATGTTGTCCACAGCACACGTGCACGTTGTGAACAGCACACGCTTACAGCAGAAAGACGACGTACAGAATGGCGCACCCACAGACTGCGTTGTCTTCTATATCTTTCACATCACTTGCAGCGCCAACTGTTGTTGAAAATTGTAACTACTGTAATTTCGAAAGTTTATCCGCCTGAAAATGTACTGTTGTCCCAAGCATATTGCAACAAACGGTGTATTTCTATCGCTGCTCGTTTAGTTTTTATTGCCGTTTCAAATATACCGGTCATTTTTGAAACACCCTGTAGAACGGCGCGTGAACCGTAGCATTCAACATCGCCGCAATCTGGTATCTCTGCGGGATCTAATCATCAATAAAGATTTGTCCTAGCGTTATCATTTTGGCGTCATTTTCGGATGAATTATAATTCCAAAATACTGCATTAGTTAAGCTCTCTGACGCTTATGCCATCACGTGCATGCTTTTAATACTGCAAAGTAAATCACGTCACAGATAGCATCTCGTTGCTTTCCCTTAACCACAAATTTTTCTGCCTTTATTGCCATACTTCCTTTTGTTTGGGGTTACAAAACAGTATCAGAGCTGGGAGATTTACGTACACTGAACGCAGCTGTTCATAATTGGTTCCATTATGTCCGCAAAATTGATGTAATTAGCTTCATCGACCGAAATGTCAATATTTAATTCGTGGCCTATTGTTAGTGCATCATTTTTCCTCCAGTTTGGTTTTCACACGCCCTGGCCAGACGTAAAAAGCAATTTATTTGACCGGTGCGTGTCGTAATTGGTCTCATTGTTACCGACGATGTTTTTGTATTCAGCAGCGGGCCAGTTAGATTCAAACGACCGCTGCCGACTGCAGATGGCTGTAGTCTCAGTTACGTGTCTGAACCCGTTTCCGTAACCAGAGCTGACCAGCGCTCGCTATTGCGATGCCGTTCGCCGCCGGGGATAACCAGTTCAAAGTGAGCTGAGTGGGGTAATGGTTAGGTAAGTGGACTGGGATTCAGGAGGAGCCCGTTCAGATCCCTGTCTGGGCACCGAAATTCAGTTTCCTATGGTTTCGTTACGCTGAGGTGACAGGAGTCATGGGTTAGCGATGTACACACGCACAGATGGTGGAGTATCGCGTACACAAGGCGTAAAAGGGCAGTCATTGGCGGAGCTGTAATTTGTGCTCAAGAGGCTCTTGTGCGACGGTTTGCAACGTTCGATGGGAATTAACAGAGTTCGAATGCGAAATGGTAGTTGGAGGTAGACGCATGGGACATTAAATTTCGGAAATCTTTAGGGAATTCAGTATCCATAGTGTCAAGAGTGTGCCGAGAATAACGAAGTTTAGGCACTACGACTGACAATGCAATGGCCGACGGCCTTCGCTTAACAACCGAGAGCAGCGGCGTTGACGTAGAGTTGTCAGTGCTGACAGACAACCACCACTGCCTGAAATAACCGTAGAAGTCAATGTGGGACGTACGACGAACGTATCCTTAGGACAGTACGGAGAAATCTAACTTTAATGGTCTATGGCAACAGACGCCTGACGCAAGTGCTTTTCCTTACAGCACGACATCGCCAGCAACGACTGTCTTGGCCTAGTGACCATATCGACTGGCGTCTCTGACCGTCAGATAAGTCCCGATTTCAGTTGGTAAGAGCTGATGGTAGGGTTCGAGTGCGGCGCGGTAACCGCGAAGCCATAGACCCAAGTTGTTAACAAGGCACTGTGCGAGCTGATGGTGGCTCCATAATGGTGTGGGTCCTCCGGTCCAACTGAACCGATCGTTGACGGGAAACGATTATGTTCGCTTACTTGGAGTCAACTTGCAGGTCCCTAACAACCATGTCATGTCATCATCGACAGGTCAGTTCCTGCACACCATCCTGCACCAGTAACTCTTTCACAATTAGAGGCGGCCAAAAAGGCAGCTTGGCACAGTATTTCTGCAGTGGACTTTCTACGACTTGTTGGATCCATGCCACGTCAAAATGCTGCGCTACACTGGGAAAAAGGAGTTCCGACACGATATGAGGAAGTATCCTATGACTTTTGTTGCCTCAGTGTATGTCGCTTATCTGGAAGGCCAAAAAGGTTGCTTTGAGAAGAGGGCCTCGATTTCTTTCTCTGCACTTGTCCTACCACTTTTGAACTATGACTGATGGCTTTCTGGTGAAAGAAACTTAGGTCGGTGAGGGCTAATGACTCCTACCCTTTACCGACAACTCATCCCAGTCGATGGTCAGATTGAAAGCGAGCCTACTGCTAGTTTATGAGGGGAAAGGCTCAATCAATTAAATTTTTGGGTTGATGAATGGTTAAACCAGTTACGATTAAAATGAACCATTGTACGTTTATCTCCCTGATTAGCATTTCATTAAATTGAGATTAAAACTGTCGTTCTAACACCGAATAAAATATTAATAAATTAAATCGTCAGTTCATATGACTCTGAAGACTCCAGAGTAAAAAGCTGGCTGGGTTGCACAAGTAATGTTAGGAACAAAATTTAGATACCATTGATCGTTTATTCACGAATAAAGTCACACAATAACATCGAATACGAACAATAATGATCACTAAAGTAATGCTTGGTATTCTTTGTATAACACGGCATCTATTTCAAACAGCCTCGGTTTGGAAAAAGGTGGGATTCGTCTCATCTACACGCACGCGCACATTCATCCCATCAGTACACACAGGGAAAGAAAGGAACACAAAGGTAAATTTAGGCAGCAGATTAAAAACGATGGGCCAGAGAAACGTTAGCTTTACAGATCAGCCGCGTCGTCGGTAAGTCACGTAGAACTTTTCCATCTTGGAGGTACGAAATGGCTCTGAGCACTATGGGACTTAACATCTGAGGTCATCAGTCCCCTAGAACTTAGAACTACTTAAACCTAACTAGCCTAAGGACATCACACACATCCATGCCCGAGGCAGGATTCGAACCTGCGACCGTAGCGGTGGCGCGGTTCCAGACTGAAGCGCCGAGAACCGCTCGGCCACTCGGGGAGGTACGAAGAAGACTGAAATACACTACCGGAAAAAATTAGAATACCCTTTTAGAGATTTCCGATTCGCTGAAGATTTAGTGTTGCAACAATGCATATGGAGTACATGAAATGATTACATTTACAGATCAACAGCAAAAGCGGTTCTGAGGTACCCGGTACCCACCCACGCTGAATCAGTCATGCAATGCATGCGCTGATTCTGGCATCGAATCGATCGCACTGCTGGCGAATACTGTCCTGGGTTACGTAATGCCACGCTGCTCGACCTGTTCACGTAGTTGTTGGCTGACGAGTCGCACGAATCACTTGTCGTCCCAGCACATCCCACACGTGCTCGATTGGAGACATATCCGGAGATCCTGCTGGCCGGGGAAGCTGCTGCACGTCTCGCAGAGCGCCTTGAGTTCCACCCGTAGTGAGTAGGCGAGCGTTATCCTGTTGGAACAAAACATCACCTTCCTGTTGCAAGAACGGCACGCGCCCAACAACCATCTGCGAGTACTGGCTAGCGTCCCCTCCAGAAACACCAAAGGCGAACAAGAGTTGTAGCTTATCGCACGCCAGATCATGAGGCGTGTGGTAGGGCCCGTGTGTCTTCGACGAATGCGCTCTACGAGAAAGCGCTCACCAGGTCTACATCGTAGGCGCAAACTACCGTCTCTTTACTGCAATTAGAATCCGCTTTCATCGCAGATGACCACGGCGCGCCATTCCATCTACCAAGTGATCCTCTGACGGCACCAGTCGAGCCATGCACGTCGATACTGTGGCGTGAGTGGAACACGGGCTGGATATGTGCATGCCCACAGTCCGCAGCAGTACGTGTTGACATCTATGGGCTCACAAGCCCTCTCATTTGTGCTGTGGTAGCTGTACGATCTCCCACTGCTGCCCTTAAAATACGACGACGCCGCCGGACGCCTGTGCTGCGCGGACGTCCAAAATCTCGACTACTGTGTGAGAATGTTCGCGTGACCATTGATACCAGCATCGTTGCACAGCTGAAATAGCACGTCCAACTAATGTGGCAGTTGGCCGAAAGGAACATCCCGCCACGCGTAAGGCTTCAATTTGACTCCTTTCAAGCTCGTTCAGTTGGCTGAAGGAAGCACGAGTGCGTCTCCGTGTCTACATCTACATATATATCTACATTTATACTCCGCAAGCCACCCAACGGTGTGTGGCGGAGGGCACTTTACGTGCTACTGTCGTTACCTCTTTTTTCTGTTCCAGTCGCGTATGGTTCGCGGGAAGAACGACTTCCGGAAAGCCTCCGTGCGCCCTCGAATCTCTCTAATTTGACATTCGTGATCTCCTCGGGAGGTATAAGTAGGGGGAAGCAATATATTCGATACCTCATCCAGAAACGCACCCTCTCGAAACCTGGACAGCAAGCTACACCGTGATGCAGAGCGCCTCTCTTGCAAAGTCTGCCACTTGAGTTTGCTAAACATCTCCGTAACGCTATCACGCTTACCAAATTACCCTGTGACGAAACGCGCCGCTCTTCTTTGGATTTTCTCTATCTCCTCCGTCAACCCGATCTGGTACGGATCCCACACTGATGAGCAAAACTCAAGTACAGGTCGAACGAGTGTTTTGTAAGCCACCTCCTTTGTTGATGGACTAAATTTTCTAAGGACTCTCCCAATGAATCTCAACCTGGTACCCACCTTACCAACAATTAATTTTATATGATCATTCCACTTCAAATCGTTCCGCACGCATACTCCCAGATATTTTACAGAAGTAACTGCTACCAGTGTTTGTTCTGCTATCATATAATCATACAATAAAGGATCCTTCTTTCTACGTATTCGCAATACATTACATTTGTCTATGTTAAGGGTCAGTTGCCACTCCCTGCACCAAGTGCCTATCCGCTGCAGATCTTCCTGCATTTCGCTACAATTTTCTAATGCTGCAACTTCTCTGTATACTACAGCATCATCCGCGAAAAGCCGCATGGAACTTCCGACACTATCTACTAGGTCATTTATACATATTGTGAAAAGCAATGGTCCCATAACACTCCCCTGTGGCACGCCAGAGGTTACTGTAACGTCTGTAGACGTCTCTCCATTGAGAACAACATGCTGTGTTCTGTTTGTTAAAAACTCTTCAATCCAGCCACACAGCTGGTCTGATATTCCGTATGCTCTTACTTTGTTTATCAAGCGACAGTGCGGAACTGTATCATGTCATGGTTGCCTTTTTGCTTTACACGTTTGCGCCACATTGAGCCTCTGGCTGAGAGCATTCCCTATCAAAGGTTACGCACAGATGGCGCTCTGGCAGCTATGACACTATGCTGTCTGTTATCGGACGTTGATGAAATCAGAATCAGTGCATGTACTATTCCCCAGGTGGCACATGTCGTCATCGGATCAAAATCGGCGTCGTCTTTCCAGGTGTACTAATTTTTTTTCCGGAAGTTTATTTACAATGAAAGCAGATTTCCTTACGACTCGAAATTTAAGTTCAACAACAAGCTTGAATGAATAACAACGTTGAGCTGAAGGCTCTCCACGTGCCGTAAAGGCTCGTGGTCTAATTTGGACAACCAATACAATATAATACCGAAGTTATTCGAACAAAGTAAAATCATACACACAGGTTTGCAGGAAGAGCTGGCGCAAATTTCTCGTATTTCTGATTGGGGGTAGTTTTGCTACATCCGTCCTGACACACTGGCGAATAGGGACCGTCGAGCATAGCCGAGGGTTGTTTAAAAATTCGCATGCAATCAGCGGAAGGAATCACTCGTGAGTTCCAAAGTGGTGCCACAAGCCCAGCCAGAGCAATGACTTAGCGTAGTTTGATTTATTGTGGCTTTTCCTGTATGAATTGAGAATATCAAGGAACAAACAAATAATAATAGGTAATGATAATAGTTATGTGATCAGTATATACAAACTTTGCGCGTTTGACAATGGCTTTTTGCGTAAGGTCCGTTCATTGTAAGTTTGACCGTGAGTAATTTTCCTGAAATTATTTCTTTATCGGTGTTCGTAGTTTGAATAATTCCAAAGCTTTTGTGGTTTTTTTCCTGTTGTAAGTTCAATTCAGAAAATTTTGAGTCAAGTTCGGACACTTGGCCGCTCAGTCTCGTGTTAATCTCGTCTACTCTTTCACACAAAGTATCGTTACAAGTTTTTAGTGCTCTTAATTCAGCATTTATCTCGTCATCTCGCGTTTTTAAAACTTTCATGTGTTCGTCAATGTCTTTTTTGTTTTCGGTTATCAGATTTTTGTTTTCAGTCATCTTATTATGTATTGATAACATATGTGCGTCGGTGTCTTCCTTGTTTTTAGTGATCTGATTTTGTATTGATGCCATGTGATTTTTGTTTTCGGTCATGTGCTTGATAATAGCGTCAAACATACTGGCAATATTTATCAACTGAAACTCCTCTGCCCCCGCCACGTCGTTTGACATTACGTCACGGACAAGACTGGGCTCTGAGCTGGATTTAGCTATTTGACTAGTAGTCGGCCTATTTATGAAATTTCCGTCACTAGGCATGTTACCTGCTGATTGATCGTTACTATTGTAGTCATTGTCACTGTTTTGTTCAGTGTCCAAGTTGGATTCGGTTTGTGTCTGTTGTCTGTCGTGTTCCATTTTTGCCAATTGTTTACGTGTTACCACCATGCTACACGTAATGTATATTGCAACAAAAATTATTGCAAGAGAATGAATCCATGAAATTAATTCCGTATGGCAACAATGCTGACTTAACAAGAATTGTAATTAATGGTGAAAAATTGACATTCATGGCTGTTCGCCATTTTACGTTGCACATGACACAATTCGGCCATTTTGTGGAATGGTATGACTGTATTGTTGTAAGAAACTGTATGATAAAAATAATTCGGAATACGCGATCTTGCACAAAAATGACTGCTATGGTTACGGAAAATTTTGACAAAGCCAGAAAGCAAGATACAGTTACTGAAAGAGCTTGGACTAGCATGCTAATGTAAAAATGCGATGTCTTACCTTGGATGCAAGTATGCAATGTAGATTCCAGGTTTCATGAACAATTTCAGTAGTTCTTCCTTTTGTTTGGTCTTTACAAATATTCAATGGAAATGGCTCGTCAGATACCATTCCATTATCCATGCAACAAAGAAAAACCATGTAGAAAATACAGTAAAAGGTCCAGACACGAAGTCGCCAGTTTGGTTTATCGTGGCATTTCCTGTCTGGTTTGAGAATATCGAAGAACAAACAAATAACAACAAGGGATGATAATAGTATGTGATCAGTTTATACAAACTGCGCGCTTGACAATGGCTTTTTGCGTAAGGTCCGTTCATGGTAAGTTTGACCGTGAGAGAGTTTTCTGAAAATATTTCTTTATCAGACTTTGTACATTGAATAATTCCAAAGCTTTGATTCTTACGGAACCTTTGATATAATATGTAAGACGGAACCTTTAGACTTGCCAGGACGCTGTTTAATTGGAACAATAGCTTGCCACATAAATGAAACATAAGATTAAATAATATCACTGTATTCACAAAATATTATACTAAATTAAATTATATAGACACATAAATTCTGCTGCTGTGTACATCTATGACTATGCCTAGTGAGACTGCGTTTCATAGAATAATGGCGGGGTGTCAAATAATTATCTGCCGCGATGGCAGATATGCGTCCGTTCAGGACGGCTTCCGGAACATAAAAAGTGCCGTCTACTCGTCAAGACAACTGAACTGCGTAATTATTCTAATGTTTCAGCGGCTGCACGGAACAATCGATACAACAGCTTATACTAATTAACATCTTAAATAATTCTTTATTTATATTCTGAACGTACATCTACGTTTTTGCTGTATATCCACGCCCATCCTGCAAATGTGCCTTTAAAGTAGGGAGTTAAAAAGTAATGGTTGTAGTGGTCGCGCAGTTCCTCATAATCCGTACTTTTGTGAATGAAATGCTAAGAGACGCTCGAGCTGGTGTAAAAAGCGATGCCCCTGGACAGTGTATGACGCGAAAAGAGTGATCTGGAGTGATGAATCGCGCTGTGCCCTGTGGTAATCCGATGGAAGGGTCTGTGTTTGGTGAATGCCTGAAGAACGTAACTTGCCATCTTAGTGTAGTGCCAACAGTGAAGTAGGGCGGAGGTGGCGTTGCGGCCTGTGGGATGCTTTTCATGGTTAGAGTGTGGTCCTCTTATTGTGCAGAAGAAAACACTAATTGCGGAAGAATATGAACATATTTTAGAACCTTTGTTTATGGCGTACAGTAGAAGAACTGTTCGGAGACTACGACTGTTTGCATCAGCATGGCAATGCTGATATAACAGCATCAGTGAGGCAATTGTTTGTGGTCAACAACTTCCCTGAAAGGAAATGGAGTGACCAGAGTTCCGACTTGAATCCAGTGTAACACTTTTAGGACGAGGTAGATCGTCGACTTTGCCCCGGACCTCAGCGTCCAACATAACTTCCTCCTGTGCTTTGCGCTCTTGAGGAAGACTGGGCTGGCGTTACTTGACATTCAGACACCTCACTGTAAGTGTCCCCAGCATAGTTCAAGCTGTCATAAAGGCGAGGGGTGAACTCACCCCGTAATAATGTCCACTAATAGGTGTGCGCACACTTTTGATCAGATAGTATAGGTGTAGAGTGTGCTGAAACGTCTTTGCGTGAAAACTTATTCAGCGTTAATATCCTATGGATTGTATGCATTATACTGACTATACGTGAGACAGTTGCTTCATGGTGGTCAGTTTCCCTTTTCGGCTCGCGTGCTCTTCCGCAGCAAGTGCCTCGCCGCCGGTGCGTCAGCGGACTGCGCCGCATTTCTCTCTCCAGTGCGCCTTATGAAGCCCGCCATCCAAGACTTCCCCCGCTCTCGTCTCGCAGCGCTGGGGGGGGGGGGGGGGGCCTTAATGAAAAAAGCGTCACGTGACGTGGGCCGCTTACCTCCAGCCGCATCACTTCGCTCGCTTAGCGACACGTGCGCCCTTTCTCGTTAGCTGAGACGCACGGGGGAAATAAAAGAAAGGAAGGAAAGAAGAAAGCGGGAAAGGGAGAAGGAGCCGACAGGCGCGTGGGAGTGGAGTGAGACGCCGGCCGGGGGCCACTTCAACAGGTAGTCGTCCGGGCGACGCTTTAGCGTTGAACGATACGGCCGCCCGCTACGGGCTCTTTCTGCAGCCTCCAACCGCAGATACACGGCAGTCTCCGCTGTCAAACCACATGCGAGTCACATGAAGAGTGTAATGAGACCTAGAGCCTGTGATTATGCCTTATGCAGAGTGAAGATGGCTGTCGCCGTTACTCTCATTTGCAGCTGAAACAAATTGTTAATAACTGCACGATTTACTGGTTAAAAGCTGTTCAAAAGCCAAGATCGCACAACATTTTTTTTTTTTTTTTTTTCAGGACAACCTGTTTAAACAGTCTTAGCAGTCATCTTCAGGTCTCGAACATTTTTTTTTTTCTTTTTGTAGTAAAACATGTCCATTTTACGCTGAATCCCATGCACAAGATGTTAAGTGGATAAAACTCGGCGTATTATAAACGGCTGTCACCGATAAAGTACTTAAAAGCACACAGCAGCTTGTCCAAAAGGCCATGTCCATATACATAGTGCTCACAGATGGCTGTTACATGATACAAATACGCCGGCCGCAGTGGCCGAGTGGTTCTAGGGGCTTCAGTATGAAACCACGTGGCTGCTGCGGTCGCAGGTTCGAATCCTTCCTCGGGCATGGATGTGTGTGATGTCCTTAGGTTCGTTAGATTTAAGTAGTTCTAATTTAAAATAAACTTTTTATTTATCTTCTTTTCTCTTAGTTAGCTACAGGTCTTCATGTCTAGGAGTCTGCCAGCCGCGGTGGTCTAGCGGTTCTTGGCGCGCAGTCCGGAACCGCGCGGCTGCTACGGTCGCAGGTTCGAATCCTGCCTCGGGCATGGATGTGTGTGATGTCCTTAGGTTAGTTAGGTTTAAGTAGTTCTAAGTTCTAGGGGACTGATGACCACAGATGTTAAGTCCCATAGTGCTCAGAGCCATTTGAACCATTTGTCTAGGTGTCTGACTCTTGAAGCTGCAATTTTCACATTTTAGGTTCTCATGTTCCAGTTGACGTAAATAAATTTGATGACTGCCTGTACAGATATTTTGTTTTTTATGTTTATTTGCTTCATATTTGACTATATCAGACTATCTTTTGAATTTTCACATTAACAAAGCTGAAATTACATGGGTCTTCCAAAATACAAAAACACATCGAATCGCATCAGAGGCATGCCCATTACTACTTTTTCACTCTGCCCTAATAACAACATCTCAAAGGGTTTATAAATTTTCTTGGCAAATGAATTTCAATTAGTTTATAAATGAATGCAGAAATAAACATAATGAACAGTACTACATTGCGTAGTTAATAATAGAAATTTTAAGAGTGCCAAAAATTTCGTAATTTCAAATGTTTCTAAGAAAATAATTTTAACTGTACACACAGAGCTAGTACGTATCGATTGTAACAACGAAAATAAAGTAATTCAATTTCATAGTTTTTAGCTTGAAATATAACATATTCTGAAACTTCCTGGCAGATTAAATTATATGAAATTTTTCAGACAAACAGTTGAGATAATATTGGCCTGTCCAGAAGTCGTAAATTAGTTCTGTTATCAACTATTTCTGTTGAGGAAAAGTAATTCTAGAGGAGGGTGTCCCTTTACAATATGCTGGACAGAACATATGTGAATAGATGTGCTATTGTGTACCGTATTTGTATCATGTAATATGTTTGAGACCTGGAGATGACAGCTAAAACTATTGAAACAGGTTGGTTCAAATGGCTTTGAGCATTATGGGACTTAACTGCTGTGGTCATCAGTCCCCTAGAACTTAGAACTACTTAAACCTAACTAACCTAAGGACATCACACACATCCATGCCAGAGGCAGGATTCGAACCTGCGACCGTAGCGGCCGCGCGGTTCCAGACTGTAGCGCCTAGAACCGCTCGGCCACTCCAGCCGGCATGAAACAGGTTGTCTTGAATAAAAATATTTTGTGCGATCTTAGCTCTTGAATCATTTTTATCAATTGAAACAGACCGCCCTTCAATACTGACATTATGAGAAAACTCAGTGAATTATTTAAACATGCCGGCCGACGTGGCCGAGCGGTTCTAGGCGCTTCAGTCCAGAACCGCGCTGCTCCTACGGTCGTAGATTCGAATCCTGCCTCGGGCATGGATGTGTGTGATGTCCTTAAGTTAGGTTTAAGTAGTTCTAAGTCTAGGGGACTGATGACTTCAGATGTTAAGTGCCATAGTGCTTAGAGCCATTTCAACCGTTTGATTTGCGCACACTGGACAAAACATTACTCACCAACAGGAGACATCACGACAGTCTGGTATAACACCGCAGCTGCCCTATACACTGTCTGATCAAAATTCTCCGGATACTTATCACTGGACTTTAATATGGGGTGCGTCCACTCTTCGCCTTTATGACGTCTTGAACTGTGACGGGGACACTTGAATATCTGTGGAGGAATGGCAGCCCATTCTTACCTAAGATACGAAACCAGAGAAAGTACTCGTGTTGGCCGCTGGTGCTTGGAGCGAAGTCCTCCGCACTTCACTGTTAGCACCACACAAGATAGCCGACAACGTTCTCCAGGCAGTCGCCAAACCCAAACACTTCTACTGGACTGCCACAGGGCACGGACTGACTTTTTGCTCCTAACTACTCGCTTCCAGTCATGCACTGTCCAGTGGCATCGTTCTTTACGCCACCTCCAGCGTCAGCATAGACAACAGAAATGTGTGACTTACGAGGAGCCGTTCGAACATTGTACCCCAGTCATTGTAACTCACAACGCACAGTCACTGTGATAGTTCGACTACTGATAGCACTTTGGACCTAACGAACGATTCTTTCTGCTGATTTCAGGCAATTTTTTACAACCATCGTCCGTAGTGCTCGACAGTGCTTGTCCGTCACTACATGAAGTCAACCTGATCTTGTTTTAACTGCGGTTGTCCTTCGCATTTCAACTTCACAGTTACATCACCAACAGTCGACTTGGGCAGCTTTAGAAGGTTAAATAGAAGAAAAAGTTCCCTGATGGATTTGTTACTCATGTGACATCCGATGACGAGTCCACATTCGAAGTCGCTGAGTCTCCCTGACCGGCCCATTTTACTGTTATTGCTTCTCCACCGACAACACAGTACTCCCCGCCTCCTTTCATAATAGCAAGTCCGACACTAGTGACGTCTAGTGGTCAGTTCCGTACTATGTAGTGTGTCCGGACACTTTTGGTCAAGTAGTGCATAATGGCCTCCATTCGGCGAGAAGGAGAGTCCACAACTTCCTTCACGAATGCCATATCCAGCTGTAGCCACTCATTGATGATTAGATCTCGTACAGATACCAAATTGTTGGCATGTTGGTGCTGTAGTATTAAGATCGGGTGATTTAGCAGGCCGCTCAACGAGACTGTTGGAGTAAAATGGAAATGAGCGTTTGGCGTCATTGACCGGGAGGCCCCTGACGGGGCAGGTCCGGCCGCCTTGGAGCAGGTCTTATTACATTCGACGCCGCACTGGGCGATCTGCGCGCCGCATGGGGATGAAATGATGATGAAGACAACACAACAATGAGTTCCTGAGCGTAGAAAATACTCGACCCGGACGGGAATCGAACCCTGCCCCCTTAGGACGGCAGTCCATAAGGCTGACTTTTTTTTTAAATCTCAGTTTGTTCGTAATTGGTCATTGTGTATGTTCGGGGCGGACGTCCCATGACACATGTTAAAGTTCATCGTTGATTCGTTCACTCAGTTTTTTTTTGTTTGTTTGTTTATTACAGAGGGCAACTAACCCTCTGACCGAATACGCTGAGCTACCGTGCCGGCGACCATTCAGATATCGGGGTGGACACTGTTAGAGTGTTCGTGAAACAAGTAACGTATGCGTGCAGTCTATTTACGGGGTTTTTGTCATCTCATCGTGAAGTTGTAGAGGAAAGGGCAACCAATCGGTCAACGAGAAACTTGAAACAAACATCCTCTTTCATGTTCACGGTAGCCTGAAGGAGTGGGCCCAAGTCATGCTACGCCCACAAAATGTCACAGGACCTGACACGTCTGCTCACGCAATATTACTAAAATAAATGATAATTTGGCTTTAAATAGAAATTGAAATTAATCACCGGAAAGAAAACTGTTAAACTTAACTGGGGCAGACGGTCACTGTTGATGGTGGATCTTTTTAGTGGCCAAATTGACTTCTAAAAAAATGCAATAAAAGTTAGAAAAGATTACACCTTTCAATACCACCGTCAGTTTTGCGTGGCCTGTATCTGTCATTTATGGCCGAAACTCGATCATAGCTTGGAGACTGTGGCCAGATCATTTAAGGTTCCGAGCTTGCATTCAAGTTTGCAAAACGCTTCATGATGACGGGCAATTAGTCTCAGGAACGCTGTAGCAAGTTGCAAATGAGTAAATGGCAGAATACTAATTGCGTCCGGCTACTGCGTCTCCACGCCACGATCCGCTAAGCTCATATTGGTTGTTGGCTGTAACAATAAAGCATTAAAACATTTCATGTAGCATATATCTATTAGGAGAATTGTTAGAGCAAAAACTCATGAGACTTAACTAATTTACATTAATTTAATTTCAAATCGTTCTCAAGCTGATACATGACACTTATGCCACAGTTTGGAAATTTGTTGTAAGGACTCTTTTTTCGCTATGACCCACCGTCTAATTTCGTATGGTGGGCCCTATGTTGCCACTTAGCCGCTGTGACTGGGTCCGGGATCCGGAGTGACTGAAAGTAACACCACCCCGGCTCCCGTCCCCACTCACATCGTTGCCCGTGTCCCGCCACGTGGAGGAGGGCTCTATTTGTTTAGATCCATTTGATACCTTTTTTTGTGCAGCATTAGAAAAACTTATAACTAATACAAAATCAAGTGAGATATTAATAAACAAAACGAAACTAAATATTTAGAAAGAAGGAAGGAAGAGAATTGAATAGAGAAGGGATAGGTATAATATTGCCCGTCACCTGGTCGTGGGCGGCGGCCCGGGTCTTGGAATGACTCTCAAGACGCTAGCCGTCGCTTACCATGCCTTTAACATCTACCATCCTAAAAACTAACTTAAGTAGAAGAGATTAGGGTACGTTAAAGCTAGAAACTAAGACTAAGACCTCCATGTCCAGCCTGATAAACTATTTACGATATACAATACAGAGGTAACTGATTTTGTGCTTGGCTCAAAGTTGCTAATGAAAGGGTACTTGTGGTAAAAGTAATAAGGTAATGACGCTAACGGTTTGTCTTGAGCCTACAAGGCTCCGAGTGGAGTACATCAGGCGCAAGCACCTCCCGGCCCCGCCGACAACACGACCTGAACGGTGGTTTTCCCCGATCTACCATAGGTATCAGTCGGGTTGGGCTCAAAAGAGAGGAACCACAATTAAGATCCTTCCATCCAGGCCGTGTGCCGCCTCTTACCAGGGGGCGTAGGTCCCTTGAAGAGGTGCCTAACTTTAAGCTTCAGATCAGAAGTTATTAGTGTAGTGGAGGTTGAGGTATAGGCTGTGTAGGTTGGTTGCACAAACAATTCACGCTGAGCCAATGACACTTACAATGATACGTGGTGTGGCAGTTAGCACCTTCCGGCCCCGCCAGCAACACAGCCTGAACGGTGGTTTTCCCCGATCTACCGTAGGTATCCGTCGGGTTGGGCTCAAAAGAGAAGACCACAATTAAGATCCTTCCATCCAGACTGTGCGCTGCCTCTTAACGGAAGGCGTAGGTCCCTTGAAGAGGTACCTAGCTTTAAGCTCTTATTAGACATGGAGTTGCTGTTAACTATTTACATATAATGTGCAATCTGTTTTTAGGATTGTGTGTGACGTGTGCACCTCTTGTCGGTTGTTCCAGACAGTTCTTTGAAGTTGACTTGGCTGACACTATGGATCAACCGCGCTGGACGCTTTAATATCTGTGTTGGTGCCCTGGTCTGTATCTGTTTCTTCTTCATCACTCGTGGTGCTAATCATATATGTGTCCCCCTGGGCATCGTGATGTCTGTTTGGACCGACTTGGCTTCGGTAGGGTCTGTTGCGCAAGTATTCTTTTTGTTGGATCTTCGAGATTTCGTCAGTTAATTTGTTGAGTTCAGTCCACCTTTCCGGGTCGCGTATTATGCCATGTAGTTAGTTCTGTGTGTTCAGGCGATTTATGTGTACTGTGTGTCTTGTGTTCGTGCGTTGTCCGCAGAAGAAGACAGTATGTTCAGGGGAACCTTCTTCCCCGCATGTGCATCTATTAGTCTGCTGCAGACTCACGCGGTACAGGTGCGTGGGATAAGGGCCATGTCCTGTGATGAAATGCACCATATCGCGGCTGGGATCGATATGTTTTAGTTTTAGTCTTTCCCGGATGTCAGGGAAGAACTTGTATACACGGCGGCCCTTATCGCTGTTGGCCCACTCGCTCTGCCAGGTATCCACTCGCCATGCTCTGAGTTGGCGTGTTGTCTAAATCGGTACACCAGTGATCTGCCGAACCTGGTCTGATCCCCCCATCCTAAGCCAGTGAGGGCTAAGGGACCAAACTGCTGAGGTCATCGGTCGCTAGGCTTACGCACTACTTACCCTAACTTAAACTAAGTTACGCACGCACCCATGCCCGAGGGAGGACGCGAACCTCCGACGGGGGCAGTCGCACGAACCGTGACAAGACGCTTAATACCGCACGGCTACCCCACGCGGCTACGCAAAAGAAAGGTTAATTAATGACATGCAAGGAAGCTAATGTGTGGCCTATCAGCATAAAGGCTAACAGACAAGAGAGAGGCATCCGAACATGAATGCTCTCTCTTGACGTACTTTCTAAAACAAAACAAAAAAGCCTACTACAATCGATCGCAGTCAGGCTGTGGCTGACTGCCCCAGTACCTCTGTAATATTATTTATGAATTAATAATTACATTTCACAAAATTGACTTACATAAGTTATTTAGAAGTGGAGTTATTTACAGCAAATAATTAGATACGTGCACTTTTTTATTCTTTACGTCGTTTTTGCAACGTTAAATTTACATGAAATTATTAAATTGCGTGCGTCTGTCCATGTAATGCTTCAGACCGCCTCTAGCCTCGAATACACCGTCCGCATACTGTGGGTTATGTGCCTCTTTGTCCCATCACAGCACCCGAGGTCTTGCATCATTTGAAAAGCTCGCGCAGAAACAGAGCGTGATGGATGGACAATCACTAACAGGAGAAATATCTGTAGGATATGTTATAAAAACAACTACCAACCTACCACTAATACCTGTTTTTATTACATGCTTTGTAATACAACCACGGTACCCTCACAGTGTCAGTTACTGACAAAACAGCTTAATTTCTGTAGGGTTTGACACTAAGATTGATTGACAAAGCGTGACTTTCGTCTCGCATCCCTGTTTGGTAAGGACTGCAAATGAAATGTGTTGGGCTTACGTTCTTGTTCAGTAGCATATGATGCCCAAGTCTCGCCACAATAGAGTGGGTGCTCACCACACATTCTTGATAGACGAATATTTTTGTGGCCACCGCAAGGTATTTCTGGTCCTATACTCCTGTGCGGAGTTTCTCGAATGGGAAGATTATTACCGTCAAGTCCTGTAGTTATGTTTACAACTCGCGTCTCCCGCAACCGACGGCAGTGCTTATTTGTCGCGGAGTTTCAGCACGTTAATTGTAAAAGTACGTGTCAATACACTTGTGATATAATATAAATCAAGTTTTGTCCCGTGGTGGTACGACGGATGGCACTACCGCGAATTTCATTCCGTTCAAAACCAAGAAGGATAATGTATCGTCTGGAGCCGCGCGACCACTACGGTAGCAGGTTCGAATCCTGCCTCGTGCATGGATGTGTGTGATGTCCTTAGGTTGGTTAGGTTTAAGTAGTTCTAAGTTCTAGGGGACTGATGACCTCAGATGTTAAGTCCCATAGTGCTCAGAGCCATTTGAACCATTTTGATAATGTATCATTGCGAAATCAACCGGATAAAGGAAATTGTGATCCAGACTAAACGAATTAACAGAAATGCAAAAATGGTCGCTGCCTTCTTGTCTCCCACGGAGGAACATTTCATTTTCAGATGTTCCATCAATATAGTTTATCAAAAATGATTTATGTTGTTATCATAAAGTACATGCACTTTTATTCATCTTTCTTGTTTTTGCAGTAAATTCTCGTTTACGTTTTGTAACTGTTACTAATTCGCGCACAAATACTCAAAGTACACGAATATAACAAAACACTCTTATTAAAAAAAATTTGAAAAATGATTTACTGAATCATGAATAGTAGCATTGTCGCTACAATATCTTCGTCATACAAGGAGTTTGGCACCTGAGGACCAATAATAAGCCCAGCTTTCTGCACATACTCTCAACACTAGTTTTAAAGCAGACTGTTGTTACTAAACTTTGCAAGCACATGCGTCATATTACGCTACTGAAGATCTCCAGACCGTTGCACTCGCGAATACCACGTGAGAAAAATGAACACCTAAATCTTTCCGTGCTAGGTCTGATTTCTCTAAATTTTATCACGACGATCATTGCTTCCTCTGTAGGTAGGAGTCAACAAAATATTTAGGTATTTGTAGGAGAAAGCTAGCGATTGAAACTTTTCTGTAAAAACCTCGCCGTGGAAAAAATCTCGCCGCAACGAAAAACTCCACTGATACGATAATACGACGCTGTACTATGCTCTGGCAGACATTCTCCTGCGCATGCGTGCGACCTCTGGTAGTAATTGAAGACACGCTGACAGCTACGAAGCACCTGCATCCCTTCATGCTTGATGTCTTCCCCGATTACGGTGTCATCTTTCAGTAGTATAAATGTCCGTGTCTCGGAGCGAGAACCATGCTACACTGGTTTGAGGAGCATTATAGTGAACTCACGTTGATGTCTCAACGACCAAATTCGGCTGATGTAAATCCCGTGGAACCTATCTGGGTCGCTATCGGGTGACATAACCGCGTACGCATGTCAGCGGCCCGTTATTTACGCGAATTACGTGACCTGTCCGTAGACCTCTAATACCATGTACCTCCACAAACCTGCCAAAAAACTGTCCGGTCCTGATACGTAGAATCAGTAATGTATTTCGTTCAAAAGGGACAAGCAAGCTATTAAGCAGGTGGTCGTAATGTTTTAGCTTATCAATTTGTCTTACGTGGGGCAGACGTTTAGTACAATCGAGGACAGATGCTAAGAACATCAGCGACAAACCCGACTAAAACAACCAAGCAAGTCAGCTACCGTCAAAGACAGACTGGAATACATTGAGGTGAGGGATAGCGATATGCGCATATACACTACTGGCCGTTAAAATTGCTACACCAAGAAAAAATGCAGATGATAAACTGGTATTCATTGGACAAATACACTCCTGGAAATGGAAAAAAGAACACATTGACACCGGTGTGTCAGACCCACCATACTTGCTCCGGACACTGCGAGAGGGCTGTACAAGCAATGATCACACGCACGGCACAGCGGACACACCAGGAACCGCGGTGTTGGCCGTCGAATGGCGCTAGCTGCGCAGCATTTGTTCACCGCCGCCGTCAGTGTCAGCCAGTTTGCCGTGGCATACGGAGCTCCATCGCAGTCTTTAACACTGGTAGCATGCCGCGACAGCGTTGACGTGAACCGTATGTGCAGTTGACGGACTTTGAGCGAGGGCGTATAGTGGGCATGCGGGAGGCCGGCTGGACGTACCGCCGAATTGCTCAACACGGGGGGCGTGAGGTCTCCACAGTACATCGATGTTGTCGCCAGTGGTCGGCGGAAGGTGCACGTGCCCGTCGACCTGGGACCGGACCGCAGCGACGCACGGATGCACGCCAAGACCGTAGGATCCTACGCAGTACCTTAGGGGACCGCACCGCCACTTCCCAGCAAATTAGGGACACTGTTGCTCCTGGGGTATCGGCGAGGACCATTCGCAACCGTCTCCATGAAGCTGGGCTACGGTCCCGCACACCGTTAGGCCGTCTTCCGCTCACGCCCCAACATCGTGCAGCCCGCCTCCAGTGGTGTCGCGACAGGCGTGAATGGAGGGACGAATGGAGACGTGTCGTCTTCAGCGATGAGAGTCGCTTCTGCCTTGGTGCCAATGATGGTCGTATGCGTGTTTGGCGCCGTGCAGGTGAGCGCCACAATCAGGACTGCATACGACCGAGGCACACAGGGCCAACACCCGGCATCATGGTGTGGGGAGCGATCTCCTACACTGGCCGTACACCACTGGTGATCGTCGAGGGGACACTGAATAGTGCAGAGGTACATCCAAACCGTCATCGAACCCATCGTTCTACCATTCCTAGACCGGCAAGGGAACTTGCTGTTCCAACAGGACAATGCACGTCCGCATGTATCCCGTGCCACCCAACGTGCTCTAGAAGGTGTAAGTCAACTACCCTGGCCAGCAAGATCTCCGGATCTGTCCCCCATTGAGCATGTTTGGGACTGGATGAAGCGTCGTCTCACGCGGTCTGCACGTCCAGCACGAACGTTGGTCCAACTGAGGCGCCAGGTGGTAATGGCATGGCAAGCCGTTCCACAGGACTACATCCAGCATCTCTACGATCGTCTCCATGGGAGAATAGCAGCCTGCATTGCTGCGAAAGGTGGATATACACTGTACTAGTGCCGACATTGTGCATGCTCTGTTGCCTGTGTCTATGTGCCTGTGGTTCTGTCAGTGTGATCATGTGATGTATCTGACCCCAGGAATGTGTCAATAAAGTTTCCCCTTCCTGGGACAATGAATTCACGGTGTTCTTATTTCAATTTCCAGGAGTGTATATTATACTAGAACTGACTGGTATTCATTGCACAAATATATTATACTAGAGCTGACATGTGATCACATTTTCACGCAATTTGGGTGCATAGATCCTGAGAAATCAGTACCCAGAACAACTACCTCTGGCCGTAATAACGGCCTTGATACTCCAGGGCATTGAGTCAAACAGAGCTTGGATGGCGTGTACAGGTACAGCTGCCCATGCAGCATGGGTAGAGCCACGGGTCGTAACACATCTGAAACGTAACATCCACTGTTCAAAGTGTTGTCAATGCGAACAAGAGGTGACCGAGACGTGTAACCAATGGCACCCCATACCATCACGCCGGGTGATACGCCAATATGGCGATGACGAATACACGCTTCCAATGTGCGTTCACCGCGATGTCGCCATACACGGATGCGCCAATCCTGCTGCTGTAAACAGAACCTGGATTCATCGGAAAAAAATGACGTTTTGCCACTCGTGCACTCAGGTTCGTCGTTGAGTACACCATCGCAGGCGCTCCTGTCTGTGATGCAGCGTCAAGGGTAACCGCAGCCATGGTCTTCGAGCTGATAGTCCATGCTGCCGCAAACGTCGTCGAACTGTTCGTGCATATGGTTGTTGTCTTGCAAACGTCCCCATCTGTTGGCTCAGTGATCGAGACGTGGCTGCACGATCCGTTACAGCCATGCGGATAAGATGCCTGTCATCTCGACTGCTAGTGATACGAGGCCGTTGGGGTCCAGCACGGCATTCCGTATTACCCTCGTGAACCCACCGATTCCATATTCTGCTAACAGTCATTGGATCTCGACCCACGCGAGAAGCAATGTCGCGGTACTATAAACCGCAATCGCGATAGGCTACAATCCGACCTTTATCAAAGTCGGAAACGTGATGGTACGCATTTCTCCTCCTTACACGAGGCATCACAACAAAGTTTCACCAGGCAACGCCCGGCCAAAGTGGCCGTGCGGTTCAAGGCGCTGCAGTCTGGAACCGCAAGACCGCTACGGTCGCAGGTTCGAATCCTGCCTCGGGCATGGATGTTTGTGATGTCCTTAGGTTAGTTAGGTTTAACTAGTTCTAAGTTCTAGAGGACTAATGACCTCAGCAGTTGAGTCCCATAGTGCTCAGAGCCATTTTTGAACCAGGCAACGCCGGTCAACCGCTGTTTGTGTATGAGAAATCGGTTGGAAACTTCCCTCATGTCAGCACGTTGTAGGTGTCGCTCTGAAAAGCTAATCATTTGCATATCACAGCATCTTCTTCTTGTCGGTTAAATTTCGTGTCTGTAGCACGTCATCTTCGTGGTGAAGCAATTTTAATGGCCAGTAGTGTACATCTGGCGGTAGTACTGCGTGCACAAAGTATAAAAGGGCAGTGCATTGACGGAACTGTCATTTGTACTCAGGTGATCATGTGAATGACCGCACGACGAGAATTAACAGACGATGAAAGCAGAATGGTAGTTGGAGCTGGACATACGGGACATTCAGTTTCGGAAATTGTTAGGAAATTCAGTATTCCGACATCCACAGTGTCAGGAGTATGCCGAGAATACCACGTTTCAGGCATTCTCACCATCAACAACGCATGGCGGTCCCTGTTAGTAGATAAGCAACACTGCATGAAATAACCGCACAAATTAATGTGCGACCTACGACGACGACGATGCGGTGAAATTTGGCGTTAATGGGCTATGGCAGCAGACGACCGATGGGAGTGCCTTTGCTCACAGTACGACATCGCCTGCAGCGCCTCTCCTGGGTTCGTAACGATGTAGGTTGGACTCTAGACTAGTGAAGAACCGCGGCCTGGTCAGAAGAGTCCCGATTTCAGTTGGTAATACTCAATTCGAGTGTGGTGGAGACCCAAGAAAGCCATGGACTCAAGTTGTTAAGAAGGCACTGTGTAAGCTGATGGCCGCTTCATAATAGTGTGGAATAACTGAACCGTTCATTGACTGTATATGGCTATGTTCGGCTACTTGGAGACTATTTGGTGCCATTCATGGACTTCATATTCCCAAATAACGACGGAATTTTTATGGATGATAATGCGTCGTGTCACCGGGCACAATGGTTCGCGATTGGTTTGCAGAGCATTCTGAACAATTTGAGTGAATGGTTTGGCCACCAACATCACCCGACATGGTCCCCATCTAGGGAATATAGTCGAGAGGTCAGTTCATGCTCTGAATCTTGCACCGGCAACTCTTTCGTATTTATAGACGACTATTGAGGCAGCGTGGCTCAATATCTGTGCAGGGGACTTCCAACGATATGTTGAGTCCATGCCACGTCGAGTTTCTGTCCTATGCCGGACAAAATGAGACCCGACATGATATTAGGAGGTGTCCCATGACTTTTGTCACCTGGTTGTATAAGCACGAAATGAATGACAATGAGATCAGTATCCAATTGCCAAAGGCAAGTATTAACGACAGCGTAATAAAGGTATCTATAGAAATAAATATGTCAGAAAATCTAGTAATCGGGGATTGATATGTCCATTTAAACAAGTCATGGAGTCAGGTAAAATTTAGTCAGCCTTCGCATCCACAAGAGCTGGGGAACTCGGAGAGAATGACCATTTCGCGGAGTATCAGTGCATGGTCTGAAAAACAAACGAGGATCAAAGGCCGTAGTAGGCGTCTGGAGTTGAACTCTGATATAAATAACTGCGCGAGATCAACAATTGTTTTCAGTCTGGAACCGCGCGACCGCTACGGTCGCAGGTTCGAATCCTGCCTCGGGCATGGATGTGTTTGATGCCCTTAGGTTAGTTAGGTTTAAGTAGTTCTAAGTTCTAGCGGACTGATGACCTCAGATGTTAAGTCCCATACTGCTCAGAGCCAGCCATCAACGATAGTTCACAATATAGCAGCGCGTGCACATAACAGCAAAACTCACAGCACCTGAAGAAGGTGGTTGCTTCGATCGTGGAGATAATGTGCATAAAATGGAAACGACTCGGTGGAATATCCGGAAGCACACTATTAACAACTCAGATCGTGCGTTCGTATCTATGTTTCTTTTTTGTGAAAAGGCATAAATTCCTTCGCTATTTTTTTAATCATTCACGGGCAGTAAGTATCGGCATTTGAAAGGCAAAACATGGAGATATTACATTCAGGCACGCACAGTAACAATTTCCTCTCTTCTGTGTCGCCCCGCTATCGTGAAATAAAGTACACTTCGATAATATCCGTGGCGCAACAGGAAACGCAGACAAATTTACAGATGCGATAAAAGGCGAAAAAGACAGGTAATGTTTCATACGGAAAATATTCTCAGAAGTATTTCTCATTTCGTTCCTGATCCTCAGGCAGCGAGTTCTTCCCAGGCATTTGGGGGAACAAAAGACGGCGTCCCTTTGTTTCGAGATATGAAAGCGCTCGGAAAGAGGCGTTCATCCATCAGGGCGTGCGACGAGCGTGCTCCGCCAGGGCGAGGTACTGACGGGCCTGTTGTGATTCCAGGCAGTTCCGTGTTTGCCCCAACTCTCCCCCGTGCTCGTTATCTACAGGCATTTGTTTGCGGGAGTCGGTGTGACAAGAGCGGTACGTCAAACTCCCGCGGTGTGTAATATCTGCTTCGTTCGTCTCGCCGCTCGAGCGCTCTGGAGCGTGGGGTCTCATTCCAACTTTCTCCGAAATGTTTAATGGCCCCGCGACATAAACATACGCCGTATCTCCCCGCTCCATCGCGACACGCAACGCTCTGCCCCCCACGTGCCGCTAAGTTATCTGGCAGACACTTTACCGACACTACGACACCGATCCGTTAGCCAAATCCGCCGCCTCCGCTCGACGATAACAATGCAGTTCATGATGGCTGCTACTGCTCGAACCTGCTGCACGAACGTGCGGCTCGCAGAGACATTGACAGGCGTATTTCTTCCCAGGAACAGCGTAAAACAGCGACTTCTGCTGTGACGTAGAGACCGCTGCTTCGTGACGCTGGGCACTCTCAGCAAGTCCGCTCTGTTGAGAAGAGCCGAAGTCTGACGTCGCGTCATAAACGGCTGCTTTCCTGTCGTATCAGTCTTCTGACTCGTTTGGTGCTGTCAGCCACAACCCGCTCTTCATATTAGCAATTGCACTCAACGTCCACAATTATTTGTTAGATATATTCCAATCTCTGTCGTCGCCTAAGGTTTTGCGCCCTGTGAATTCCTCCAGTACCATGGAAGTTGCTGCATGATGTCGTAATACTTGCTCTATCATCCAGTCTCTCATTCCGGTCAATCCTTTCCACACAGAGCACCTCAACAACGCGTTGGTCGACCTGTGGCCACTATACAAGCAGTTATTCGGCTTAGTAGTGATTGGCAGAGTTTTTTCTACATCTACATCCATACTCCGCAAGCCACCTGACGGTGTGTGGCGGAGGGTACCTTGAGTACCTCTAGCGATGCTCCCTTCTACTCCGGTCTCGTATTCTTCGTGGAAAGAAAGATTGACAGTATGCCTCTATGTCGGCTCTAATTTCTCTGATTTTATCCTCATCAACTCTTCGCGAGATATACGTCGGAGAGAGCAACATACTGCTTGACTCCTCGGTGAAGGTATGTTCTCGAAACTTCAACAAAAGCCCGGACCGAGCTACTGAGCGTCTCTCTTGCAGAGTCTTCCACTGGAGTCTATCTATCATCTCCGTAACGCTTTCTCGATTACTAAATGATCCTGTAACGAAGCGCGCTGCTCTCCGTTGGATCTTCTCTATCTCTTCTATCAACCCTATCTGGTACCGATCCCACACCGCTGAGCAGTATTCAAGCAGTGAGCGAACAAGTGTACTGTAACCTACTTCCTTTGTTTTCGGACTGCATTTCCTTAGGATTCTTCCAATGAATCTCAGCCTGGCACCTGCTTTACCGACGATTAATTTTATATGGCCATTTCATTTTAAATCACTCCTAATGCCTACTCCCAGATAATTTATGGAATTAACTGCTTCCAGTTGTTGACCTGCTACATTGTAGATAAATGATAAAGGATCTTTCTTTCTATGTATTCGTATCACATTACACATGTCTACATTGAGATTCAGTTGCCATTCCCTGCACCATGCGTCAATTCGTTGCAGATCCTCCTGCATTTCACTACAATTTTCCATTGTTACAACCTCTCGATATACTACAGGATCATCCGCAAAAAGAATCAGTGAACTTCCGATCATTTATATATATTGTGAATAGCAACGGTCCTACGACACTCCTCTGCGGCACACCTGAAATCACTCTTACTTCGGAAGACTTCTCTCCATTGAGAATGACATGCTGCGTTCCGTTATCTAGGAACTCTTCAATCACACAATTGGTCTGATAGTCCATATGCTCTTACTTTTTTCATTAAACGACTGTGGGGAACTGTATCAAACGCCTGGCGGTAGTCAAGGGACACGGCATCTACCTGGGAACCCGTGTCTAGGGTCCTCTGAGTCTCGTGGACGAATAACGCGAGCCTTTTGATGTCTTCCTGGTGGATATCGTGCCAAATTCTGTCCAACGGGCGCGTTACATCGTTGAATTCACCAGCTGGTTGGAGGGTCCTGTCCGTAATGCTCCAAACGTTCTCAGCTGTCGAGAGATCCGGCGACCTTGCAGTCCAAGGTAAGGTTTTGCAAGCACGAAGTCAAGCAGTAGGAACTCTAGCCGTGTGCGAGCGGGCATTATCTTGCTCAGATGTAAGCCCTGGTTGGCATGCCATAAAGGGCAACAAATCAGAGCGTAGAATATCGTCGACATACTACTGTGTTGTAAGAATTTCGCGGATGACAACCAAAAGGGTCCTGCTACGAAAAGAAGTAACGCCCCACACCACGACTCGTTGCTGTTGGACCGTATGGCGGACGACACTGAGGTTGGTATCCCACCGCTATCTGGGGCAAGACGGCACTTCTACTTTATTCAATGTGCTTCCAGGCCGAAGACCAGAAATACTATTTTTGCTGTTACATATCTGCGTTTTACATCTTCTCTACTTCGGCCATCATCAGTTGTTACACTGTCTAGACAGCAAAACGCTTTTATTACTTTTAGTGTCTCATTTCCTTACCTGTCTTGCTCAGTATTGCCTGATTTAAACCGACTATTATTCATTAACCTTATTTTACTTTTGTTGATGTTGATTTTATAACTTATTGTCGTCATTCCGTTCAACTGCTCTTTGAAGTGTGTTGCTGTCACTGGCAGAATTACAGTGTCACCAGCAAACGTCAAAATTTTTAATTCTTCTGCCTGAACTTTAATTCCTTCTTCAAATATTTCTGTGGTTGTCCTTACTGGTTGCTCAGTGTACAAATTGAATAACACTGGGGGAAGGCTACAGCCCTGTCTGACTCCCCCGTCAGCCTCTGGTTCCTTTTCATGTCCTTCGACTCCTTCACATGCCCCCTGGTTTCTGCACAAGTTGTTGTAAAGTATGTATGTGGAACTGTAAACGGATCCTAGCCAAGGCTTGACATGCGTTATGTACCAAGAATAATGGAGATGTAACCCTTGTGCGCAATTTCTGGTTGTCCAACGTCAAGACTAATCTGGCTAAAGGGTGGTGACCTCACCCGTCTCTGCGATCTTCAAATACGAATGTTTTCCCACAGAATGCTTGGCGTGTGTTAGTACCCTCTCGGAAACAAACTTCTGAAAGTGTTGGCAGGCAGCAGCATTTTACTGACGTACTCTGATCGTTAGCAGGAAATGGACATTGGCAGTGGCCGGCCGAAGTGGCCGTGCGGCTAACGGCGCTACAGTCTGGAACCGCAAGACCGCTACGGTCGCAGGTTCGAATCCTGCCTCGGGCATGGAAGTTTTTTGATGTCCTTAGGTTAGTTAGGTTTAAGTAGTTCTAAGTTCTAGGGGACTAATGACCTCAGCAGTTGAGTCCCATAGTGCTCAGAGCCATTTATTTGACATTGGCAGTGAGTACTTTCTGCTCTGGAGGCCGATTGACAGAAACTCCGGCAAGTAACAATAATGTTGTAGCTGGCGAAATCGAGGAGTCAGTCGGTGGCGGCCGCAGGATGCAGGAGGTGAATTGAGCCCTCTGGAGCGGACGTTAAGCGGAGGCTTATTTCGAAAATTAGTAGTCAGGGAGCAGCAAGATTGTCCTCTAGTAGTGGAAAGCTCAGAAGTGTTCGGAAGTGCGTTCCCATTCGGTCGCGTGGGAAGCGTCTTAACGTAATACTGTTTTTCAAGGTGATGTTGGTGTTAGCGAGCTTACACGGACTGCTAAGTAAGAGGCCGTCTAACACAGTGTTGAGCAGTTGGCTAGCTGGCGGAGTTGTGTAACGAACGAAGCGGACTTGGCGAGGTCTATTAAAAGAGGAATAAATTGATTTTTGGTACAATAAAAATTTGTGGTGCGGAGTACTTTACAGTGTTCCAGTGTTGTTTACAGATGAGACAGCAGAGCTCGATCGGTGACAGCGCAGTGACTGGTGGCGATGTTTATTACCCAGTCCAATGGGAGCGAGATGGCGCAGTTCTGAGCACACTATACCGCATTCGGGAGGACGACGGTTCAAACCCGCTTCCGGCCATCCTGATTTAGGTTTTCCGTGATTGCTCTAAATCACTTCGGGCAAATGCCGGGACGGTACCTATGGCACTGCCAACTTCCACATCCTCCCCTAATTCGATGGGACCTATGGCCTCACTGTCTGGTCCCTTCCCCCAAATCAACCAACCAAACAATACAGTGGTAGGAATAGGGAGCTTTTCAAGGTAGTCAAATGTCTTCAGGACACTGAGTAGTGACACAGTGGAAGTGACTATTTTAACCCTCCTTCGCGGCTCTAAGCGAGCCTCCTGACCCTTATTTGGCACTGTAGCGTAGGCGTAGCAGGGTCCAACTACACTACTGGCCATTAAAATTGCTACATCACGAAGATGACGTGCTACAGACGCGAAATTTAACCGACAGGAAGAAGATGTTGTCATATGCAAATGATTACCTTTTCAGAGCATTCACACAAGGTTAGCGCCGGTGGCGACACCTACAACGTGCTGACATGAGGAAAGTTTCCAACCGATTTCTAATACACAAACAGCAGTTGACCGGCGTTGCCTGGTAAAACGTTGCTGTGATGCGTCGTGTAAGGAGGAGAAATGCGTACCATCACGTTTCCGACTTTGGTAAAGGTCGGATTGTAGCCTATCGCGATTGCAGTTTTTCGTATCGTTTGCAGCAGCGTGGACTATCAGCTCGGACACCATGGCTGCAGTTAACCTTGACGCTGCATCACAGACAGGAATGCCTGCGATGGTGTACTCAACGACGAACCTGGGTACACGAATGGCAAACCGTCATTTTTTCGGACGAATCCAAGTTCTGTTTACAGCATCATGATGGTCGCATCCGTGTTTGGCGACATCGCTGTGAACGCACATTGGTACCGTGTATTCGTCATCGCCATGATGGCTATCACCCAGCGTGATGGTATGGGGTGACATTGGTTACACCTCTCGGTCACCTCTTGTTCCCATTGACGGCACTTTGAACAGTGGACGTTACATTTCAGATGTGTTACGACCCGTGGCTCTACCCTTCATTTGATCCCGGCGAAACGCTACATTTTAGCACGATAATATACGACCGCAAGTTGCAGGACCTGTACGGGCCTTTCTGGATACAGAAAATGTTCGACGGCTGCCCTGGCGGGCACATTCTCCAGATCTCTCACCAATTGAAAACGTCTGGTCAGTGGTGGCCGAGCAACTGGCTCATCACAATACGCCAGTTACTACTCTTGATGAACTGTGGTATCGTGTTGAAGCTGTATGGGCAGCTGTACCTGTACACGCCATCCAAGCTCTGTTTGACTCAATGCCCAGGCGTATCAAGGCCGATATTACGGCCAGAGGTGGTTGTTATGGGTACTGATTTCTCAGGATCTATGCACTCAAATTGCGTGAAAATGTAATCACATGTCAGTTCTAGTATAATATATTTGTCCAATGAATACCCGTTTATCATCTGCATTTCTTCTTGGAGTAGCAATTTTAATGGCCAGTAGTGTATTATCCAGGTGCGTCAACAATCTTGGAAGGGAATCTACGGAGCAACACGTCACCTGGTTTGTCTCGCGCATCGCACGGTGCTAAGAGTTCGTCGCCTCAGGCCCCAGCAGCGACAGGATTTCACTAAACGCTGCAGAAGCTCCGATACCACGGACGAGGAGGGAAGTTTCAAAGGGAGGGTAGCCGTGCGCGGCCCCTGTCTGTGACCCGAGTAAACTTTGTTCTATGGGTGTATCATCGTATTTTAACTCTTTGCGTACCGTGTTCTCTGAGGCTTAATGTGGGGGTCAGCCCAGAATTAGTCTTAATAAGAGAGGGAAACCGCCTAAAAGCCACATCCTGCTGACCGGTGCACCAGCGACGACCGTCAATCCACCGCACGGATTCGATCCGGATCTGGCTCACCTTCCTGTCTCGCAAGCTAGCACGTTTCGCGTTAAGCGGTCCCCTCATTGGACGAGATGGCTAACGTTGACGTAGAGCTGTACGAGTTTTATGGAGTCGCTTCCTGTTATTTCGCTTCGACGAGCCACTGCCTTGTGAGAGAGACAAAATAAGTTTTGCAATATTTCGGCAACGTGCTACGATAGGTTGACTCAAAAACAGACAGGAACATTGTCTAGGTCACAAGCGGGACTTGAGAATACATCTGCAGATAAAATATCGATATATCGATATTTTTTGCAAAAAATATCGGTGTATACTGGCGATATTTCTTATCCCGATATATCGATATCGAGATGGCAAATCAAGTACTCAAATTTTAATTTATATTATATTTTTTCGCAATTTTAGGTACATGTTTGAAGTTGTTCTTTTGGATTGGATTGGATTGTTTGAGGGAAGAGACCAAACAGCGAGGTCATCGGTCTCATCGGATTAGGGAAGGAAGTAGACCGTGCCCTTTCAAAGGAACCATCCCGGCATTTGCCTGGAGAGATTTAGGAAAATCACGGAAAACCTAATTCAGGATGGCCGGACGCGGGATTGAACCGTCGTCCTCCCGAATGCGAGTCCAGTGTGCTAACCACTGCGCCACATCGCTCGGTAGTTGTTCTTTTGAAATTGTCTTAATAAGAGAGCGAAACCGCCTAAAAGCCACATTCTGGCTGACCACTGTGTGAAGAAGTCTTACATACTTCTTGAGCTTTCAACCACGTCCAATCTTTCTCTTCAACTATTTAAAGCAAGTATATGTGGCACGAAAGAAGAATGATTGCACTAGGGCGTGGTGGTGTGAATGAAATAACAAGATTTCCGATGCGAGGAAATAGCACACCAGCTGCGTTAAAAAACAATTTTTAATGCAACTAGTGTGCTATTTCATCACATCCGCATTCTTCAAAAACAGTTGGTGGAAATCGTGAACAAAAATCTAAATGACAAGATTGGCCTTTGTGGTGGACGGGAACGTGTGAGGGCAAACGCTGACGTATTCGGCCCTTGGCGCTATCAACAGGAAATGCGACGTTTAGCTTCACCACGAAATTTTGACACTGCAATTGCTAGGTCTCTGGCGTGGGTAGATTGGAAAAACAGGGAAGTCGACATGAAGAGCACCGGACAAATCCGATATGTGACGAAACCGAATAACAGACCCATCGGACTCCTTTTATTGTGCCACTCACGTGCAGTCACAATTGTTAGCAAAGCGATGATCGCCAGCGTGAACGTGCATCATTTTCCTTTCTTATTGCTGTAAGGAGGATAGACAGGCTGCTAGTTTGTTGATGTACAGAATATCTAATAATAAATCAATACTTACATATACAGCTCTAAAACAGGCAGTATATTTACAATCTGAATTTTTGGGGGCCAGTACTGCGATACATTTCCCGCCGTTCTACTGATACATTTATCGATATATCGAGAGTCGATTGTGATACCTTTTGAAAAATCGATATCTCAGATCCACAATGTTTTTTAAAAAATATCAATGCCCTGCTTGAGAGAGGCCTCGATCTACTTATAGTTTTCAGTTGAAGTCCATATTTGGCGGGTTTTCTACTGTAACTTATACCCTTAGAAAATAAATGCTTTTTCTAAGCACCAGCACATTGAGGATCTCTCGAGAACGCGTTGATATTGGAATTTGTAATAAAATGACGGAAAGGTCATATTGGAAGTTAAGGAATTTTCGTATTCAGTTTTTTTCGTGTTATAGTGTGGATGTTATGAAAGTGCGCCACTTTAAGACCACGGTGCGTTGAAGATTTATTAAAAACGTGTCGTTCTTGGTAATATTTGTTTTATTTAAATGTCAATAACACTTTGGAGCGGCCGGCCGCAGTGGTCGAGCCACTCTAGGCGTTTCTGTCTGCAACCGCGCGATCGATACGGTCGCAGGTTCGAATCCTGCCTCGGACGTGGATGTATGTGATGTCGTTAGGTTAGTTAGGTTCAAGTATTTCTAAGTCTAGGGGACTGATGACCTCAGATGTTAAGTCCCATAGTGCTCAGAGCAATTTGAACCACATTGGTGCTTAAAGTCTGCAGAAGATCGTAACATAAAATACAAGACGGTTTACTGCACAAATTCAGCGGGGCGTAGTTGATAGAGGCGCCGGCTTATGGATCAATTTGCACAAAATTATGACCAGATTTGGTGGCTTAAGTATAGTCTTCAGATCACATGTAGTATTATAAATGCAACTAGCAGTGTACAACAGAGTGCATCCCCCATAAGATTCTTATTTTAATTCTTCAGGAAAATTTTTTTTTATATTCGGCCACGCTATGTGTGATAGTAATTGAAACACAGAGCTTGTACAGCGTTGTAATTCTTTTCTTTTTTTACACTGAAACGTGTACGTAATTATTTTCGGTATTGTGAGGAACTGCAAACAGAGATTTGACTTGCAAGCTCTATTTGAAGTCAAAAGTAAAACATAAAAAATATATACAACAGCGTCACACTGGGTAAGTTGTACAAACAGTAAAGATGTATGTACACTGAGTGACACATGACATCCACGTACTCATACTTACAGTAATGTCGCTGAATTTCCTAAAAGACGGTGGGACTTTCTTTTTAAATTAATGGAAATAATTTCTTTAATATTCAGTGTTCTGTAAATGTAAGTGCTCTCAATTTCAGAAGGGAGTATGTCAGATTTCGTAAAGTTTTATAAGCTGTGACCGAGCGGTTCTAGGCGCTTCAGTCCGGAACCGCGCTGCTGCTACGGTCGCAGGTTCGAATCCTACCTCGGGTATGGATGTGTCTGATGTCCTTAGGTTAGTTAGGTTTTAGTAGTTCTAAGTCTAGGGGACTGATGACCTCAGATGTTAAGTCCCATAGTGCTTAGAGCCATTTGAAACCTACTGACTGCACATGGAATTTTCCTTTTTGTCTTACAAAATGTCCGTGGATATTGAAGTTTTTATTTATGTGTTCAAAAATGGCTAGGAGCACTATGGGACTTAACATCTGAGGTCATCAGTCCCCTAGACTTAGAAGTACTCAAACCTGACTAACCTAAGGACATCACACACATCCATGCCCGAGGCAGGATTCGAACCTGCGACCGTAGCGGTCGCGCGGTTCTAGACTGTAGCGCCTAGAAGCGCACGGCGGGCGTTTATGTGTGCCACAGAAAGAACAACACGACCAGCATATGGGCAAGGCAAGAAATGTCTGTTGTTACGGAGCCATCGCAGAAATTTCATGCGTGCCCATTTTCGTTAGCAAATTGTGTGGTTTGCGAGCCGGATAACAGCCGACAGCTGCCACAGGAGAGCGATGCAGCCGTAAATCGTGTTAAGCAGAATGTCCCGTGTGACGCGGGCGTTGTCCCTCGTGATGTCGAATTGCGCCCCCTTGTCCACATCAGATTTAGTCGCACCTTCCAGTGTGGAGCTACGTTTACACCTTGCGAGCAGGTCGTTACCTTTCGTCAGTGAACGTGGGTAATCGTACTGCCTGTGTGTTGGGATCCCGGCTCGGACTGGCAGCTGGTCCGATGTAGGCTGGACAGATGAGGGACTATAGGGAGCGCCGCCCCCGGCTGACCCGGGCCTTCGATCCCGGCGTGGCGAGGCGAGGCCCGCAGCCGCCAGGGTCACGGCCGCAGAGCCGCGGGGGCGAACCCACTCGCCTGCCTCCCCCGCACCGACACACGCAACACGCGTGCTGCCGCCCCCTCCCGGCCACCACTCGGCGCTCACGCGGTTCCCGTTCCACTTCTTGTGTTCGCCATTTGTCTGCAATTTATCATCCGTACAACTGCGACACGTGTTAGTTACGTTTACACTAGCTGTTACCCGTATCTCCTCTCGCATATCAGTAGTTTTGTTATGACGGCTAATGATGAGAAAGAATCTACCAATATATAAATATCTGGGTGTATTTGTGTTTGTGTGTGTGTGTGTGTGTGTGTGTGTGTGTGCGTGTGTGTGTGTGTAGGCTCTTCCAGGTAAACTTATGCCTCTATAACTCACAAAATACACTACTGGCCATTAAAATTGCTACACCAAGAAGAAATGCAGATGATAAACGGGTATTCTTTGGACATATGTATTATACTAGAACTGACATGTGAATACATTTTCACGCAGTTTGGGTGCATAGATCCTGAGAAATCAGTACCCAGAACAACCACCTCTGGCCGTAATAACGGCCTTGATACGCCTGGACATTGAGTCAAACTGAGCTTGGATGGAGTGTACAGGTACAGCTGCCCATGCAGCTTCAACACGATACCACAGTTCATAAAGAGTAGTGACTGGCGTATTGTGACGAGCCAGTTGCTCGGCCACCATTGACCAGACGTTTTCAGTTGGTGAGAGCTCTGGAGAATGTGCTGGCCAGGAAGCAATCGAACATTTTCTGTATCCAGGAAGGCCCGTACAGGACCTGCAACTTGCGGTCGTGCATCATCGTGCTGAAATGTAGGGTTTCGCAGGGATCGAATGAAGGGTAGAGCCAAGGGTCGTAACACATCTGAAATGTAACGTCCATTGTTCAAAGTGCCGTCAATGCGAACAAGAGTGACAGAAACGTGTAACCAATGGCACCCCATACCATCTCGCCGGGTGATACGCCAGTATGGTGATGACGAGTACACGCTTCCAATGTGCGTTCACCGCGATGTCGCCAAACACGGATGCGACCATCATGATGTTGTAAACAGAACCTGGATACATCCGAAAAAATGACGTTTTGCCATTTGTGCACTCAGGTTCGTCGTTGAGCACACCATCGCAGGCACTCCTGTCTGTGATGCAGCTTCAAGGGTAATCGCAGCTATGGTCTCCGTGCTGATAGTCCATGCTGCTGCAAACGTCGTCGAACTGTTCGTGCAGGTGGTTGTTCTCTTACAAACGTCCCTATCTGTTGACTCAGGGATGGACACGTGGCTTCACGATCCGCTAAAGCCATGTGGATGAGATGCCTGTCATCTCGACTGCTAGTGATACAAGGTCGTTGGGATCCACCACGGCGTTCCCTTTTACCCTCTTGAACCCACTGATTCCATATTCTGTTAACAGACATTGGATCTCGACCAACGCGAGCAGCAATGTCGCGATACGATAAACCGCAATCGCGATAGGCTATAATCCGACCGTTACCAATGTCGGAAACGTGATGGTACGCATTTCTCCTCCTTACACGAGGCATCACAACAACGTTTCACCAGGCAACGCCGGTCAACTGCTGTTCGTGTATGAGAAATTGGTTGGAAACTTTCCTCATGTCAGCACGTTGTTGGTGTCGCCACCGGTGCCAACCTTGTGTGAATGCTCTGAGAAGCTAATCATTTGCTTATCACACCATCTTCTTCCTGTCGGTTAAATTTCTGGTCTGTAGCACGTCATCTTCGTGGTGTAGCAATTTTAACGGCCAGTAGGAATATTTACTGAGATATAGCCTAAAGACTTTCTCACGAGATGTAACTCGCCAGTGCCACAGAGTGACAAGCTTGCTCTATGGATCGTTTGGGGTCATGTGGGGTTGTGGGTTCAGTGACATAACACGATTCTTTACATACATCGACGAAAAGATATCTACTGGTGTTAAATCATGTGGCTGGGCGGGCCATTCCGAAGTACTAAGGCGCCCCAACTATCTTCTAGGTTATCAGTTGTTCAGTTCTTCAAATGGTTCAAATGGGTCTGAGCACTATGGGACTTAACATCTGTGGTCATCAGTCCCCCAGAACTTAGAACTACTTAAACCTAACTGACCTAAGGACATCACACACATCCATACCCGAGGCAGGATTCGAACCTGCGACCGTAGCAGTCGCGCGGTACCGGACTGAGCGCCTAGAGCCGCTAGACCACCGCGGCCGGCTGTTCAGTTCTTGCACAACATCATGTGAATAATCAACTGGGCGACCATCGTACTGCATCCACACATGGTCTCTAATGTCTAGACGGACGTTTGCAAGGAGAGCGTCCTTAAGTCAACGATAAAACCACAATACATCTCAGGTGTTATTGAATCTGTGAAGTTGTGTGGATCGATGATTTCATCCCCAGGGATTCCACACCACAAGCTATTTGACCATCTCCCTTGACGTTCAACGAGACGTACCAGCATAGAATTTTGTGTGATCCAGTAATGCACATTATGACACTTCACCGCAGCATACTTTGTGAACGGGAATTCATCGAAAAACATAATGCTTTGTAAGGCATCAACACAGCCCATTCGCCGACAGTAACCCTCCCATTGAAACCGTTCCCTTGCAGTTCCTGTGTCAGCAACAGGTGGCGCGGATGAGACCTGCGATGCCGTACTATGTACCACACAGATGTAAGGTTGATACCAGTGCCTGCAGCAACGTCTCGTAAGCTGACATGAGGATCGTGGTGTATCGCAGTTAAAACAAACACCTCCATTTCCTCACTTCGTCTGTTACTACCGCGCCGTCTCAACCTACCTGTTTCTCAAAGCCTTTGCTCAGCACGTAAGAACGTGATGGCTGCTGGAGCTCTTCGACCAGGACAGCTTATGGTATACACCATAGTTGCTTCATTTGCATCGTGTCGGCATTCGCCGAGCATCGACAACATGTCAACGTACTAGTTGGCTGTGTGTAAGCCATGTTTTTTCAACTTCTGTATCCACAGCAGAACGCCATTCGTCTGTGTGGTCCGACCTGCCATTTACACGACGGTGTAAGGCGACGGATGGCAGTCTAAACGTACACGACATCTCACAGCGCATGGAGGAAGCTTCTCGTTCCATGGCGCCGGTGACGTTACATCTCACCCCTAGGTCGTTTAGGAGATGCATTCCGTTTTGCACTCATGAACATGGGCACACATTTGAACACCTCAATTAAATCAATTAATCAATTAAATCGACATTCCTCCACCAGAACATCCATCTACACTCTGCCACCAGAACATCCATCTGCACATAGCCAAGCATTAAGTATAGTATGTTAAGTATAGTATGTTGCATCCACTCCTAAAACTTCGAAGGTTTCTAACTTCCCAGAAAAAACGTGATAGAAATATGATTTAAACTGATGTGTACACAGCTGGTTTAAGCACATCAGCTACACTTTGTAAAAAACAAATGTTATGTTCAGAAAATTGTTTCTCGTTGCTGTAACTTTCTGAAAAGTAACTCAAAAAACTATGTTCATAACCCCACGAAAAGTGTAACGTTTCTTATAGGGACGTATCTCAATAAACATTCCTGCCAGCTATTATTTTGAGAGTTACAGAGGCTTACACTTTATGTGAAACAATGTATGTAAATGTATCTGGGAGTATAGAGGGAGATTCCGTGGTGACGTTACAAACTTTCTGGGGTCATAGAGAAGGGTAAAAGAGTCAGTTTCAAGTAAGGACTCCTAGTCCTGAAATGACGCAGTCGAAAGTTATAAGCGAAAATCGTTCTGATACCTCTGACAGTGGAATACCGTTGTTGCTAAGATTTTACGGTAGGAAACTTTCAGAGGTGGTAGCATGGGCCTAAACAAGAAAAAAATGTCGAGTAAATGAGGGCTCTAAAACGCTTACCTGAAGGGCTATGAAATTTTACGAACTCCCAGCATGCTGGAATAATTGTAGGTCGGCTACTTCTGTTAATCAGTGCAATGAAAAACCATCCAAAGTTGCAAATTTCACTTTCTTATGACTAGTTTTGGGACGATACCCATTTTTAAATCATCGTAACAGGTAGTCAAGTTAGTATTCCCTAAAATGCAAAAACCCAATCAAAAATATGCAAACTAACAGTATGCGCTGCAGCCTCGTGTGGACATATTTGACATGTTTTTTTTTTGTTTGTTTTTGCATTTTAGGAAATACCAATTTGACTACCCGTTACGATGATTTAAAAATGGGCCCCGGCCCAATAATAGTCATCGAGTGAATAAGAAAGTGAAATTTGCAACTCTGGCTGGTTTTCATTGTGCTCTGGCCACTTGTTCAGCAGAAGAGATGTGTTGCAGAATAGCGAATGTGAAAAAGTGATCATACCTCGTAAGGTATTCACTTTGGAGCACAGGTTTATGGGATATTTTTTTCTTGTTTTTATCCGTACCACCTCCTCCAAAAATATGGAAAGTACAGAGCTTGTAGTAGATGTGTGTTTCATAGTATAGACGACGAACAAGTGTTCATAGCTCGTAAGGTATGCATTTTAGAGTCCATATTTTTCTTGTTTTGGTCCCTACTACTACTTCTGAAAGTTTCTATCCTACAGTCTCAGGGACAACACTACCGGTACGTGTATTCCTCTGTCAGAGATATCAGAACGAATTTCGCTTATAACTTTCCCCTTGGTCTTTCCCGGATCAGGGTCGCTTACCGCAACTCGATACATTTACCTTTCTCCACCATCCGTGAAAGTTTGTATGTCGAATCTAGATAAAAATTATTAAAAACTTCAGACACGTTTCTTTCTTATCGTCTATTTATTGCACGATCTTAACTCAGCACAGTTCTATAAACAACGTTTTTAGACTTCGCTTCTTTTGCAAGAACGTATAGAAGAACACTGTTCCCGAAATACACACGGGCATCCTCAGAGTTTGCCCTTGGACTTTATTTACGGTCATAATCAAAACCGTCTTGCTCTACACCTTGGATATTTCAGCACCTACCGTCTGCTTCATTGGGTTCATCATCATTAAGTAAATGATGTTGATGACTATCTGGTGGAAGCAACAAGCCAATTCTATAGTAAATATGACCTTGAATCGTAAAAGTAGGTGAAAAACCGGTCATTTTGACTTTCGAATCCGCACCGAATGAAGCCATCTAAAAGCATGCATTATATTTTCTAGTTATATTTTAAAAAAGGTCCTCTGTTAATTACACTCCTACAAAAGTAGTACTTTTAGGCGTTTCTGTGGTCACCACAGCAACATATAGCAATCTCCCTTTCATTTCAACATCTTAAATGTCTGCATTTTTGATACATTCCCCCTAACATGTCTAATCGCTGATCAACATGGTTTAACCGATCATAATCAAATGTACCATCACTCAAAGCTTCCTACGGTCTACATGTAAAGGCACAACGTCCCTGTTTGTCGTACAACGTTTAAATGACGCCGTCTTTGTGGGCTTTCTAGCGTCTCAGAAACTATAAGTGGCGCGTGACGCTATGTGTCTTATGAGTGAATGCGACGGGTTTGTGACCACCACTTAAGGCAGCATCTAAGTTCCAGTTGCTCCGAGGATACGAGTAACTTTCCCACCTCAAGCTCTCTTAGAACTATGCATTAAAGAGGTTTACGTTTGCGAAACACAGTAAAATAAATAATGATGATAATATGTTTCTTAAGCTCTGCGTTTGTAATGGTTTTAAATTACGATTCTCGAGGTTGTCGTCGGATTTTATTATTGTATATCTACAATATTTCGCCGCAGGAACGGTCCAGCTTACCCAGGTACTGTAGCAATTCAGTTTTAAAATTTCAGAAATCGCGCGTACGAGTGAACATTGCATTCGTACTTTCACGCAATGATCTGCGAACACTCCGATTCGCCGCCCTCCGAGCAAGCGTCGGCTGCGACCCTAATTCATCCTCGTAGGGATCGATCTTCATTTGTTACTTTCTAAAGCAGCCTTTGTGTTTCCTCAAGGTTCAAGCAATCTCCATACCAAATTTTATCGAATTCGGGTCAGTGGTTCGGTAGCGAAAACGAAGCCGACAGAGTTGCTTTCGCATTTACAATATTAGTATGGATTTCAATTCAGTTTGATTCACTGTAATAATGGATCGATGGGCATTATATCAGTGAAAGATTTATTTTACATGTTTTCTCTTGTGTTTGAGGTGTACGTGACGCGGCCGTTGGTATTTACTATTTAATTATCCTGCTTAATCAAATGTTGAGACTGTGAGCGTATAGGATACCTAACGCCGTGTCACAACGAAAATGTTTCAAGAAAGAGGAACAATTGATACTTGTTGACATCATAAGTGGAAGGTTAATGGTGTATTTCCTTACCACAGATCGTAACTACATGGCAAAATATAACCACATGGGAAATGATAATGATAATAAAAACAATAGTAATACATTCAGACAGTATTACACACGAGGCATAGACAACACTGCTACCATAGTAAATAGGCATTGTGTGGCATAAAAGGCATAATGGAGTCCATCATATTACTGCGATTTTCATGAAGCAACTTCAAATGGTTCAAATGGCTCTGAGCACTATGGGACTCAACTGCTGAGGTCATAAGTCCCCTAGAACTTAGAACTACTTAAACCTAACTAACCTAAGGACATCACACACATCCATGCCCGAGGCAGGATTCGAACCTGCGACCGTAGCGGTCTTGCGGTTCCAGACTGTAGCGCCTAGAACCGCTCGGCCACTCTGGCCGGCCGGCCGAAGTGGCCGTGCGGTTAAAGGCGCTGCAGTCTGGAACCGCAAGACCGCTACGGTCGCAGGTTCGAATCCTGCCTCGGGCATGGATGTTTGTGATGTCCTTAGGTTAGTTAGGTTTAACTAGTTCTAAGTTCTAGGGGACTAATGACCTCAGCAGTTGAGTCCCATAGTGCTCAGAGCCATTTGAACCAACCACTCTGGCCGGCCCATGAAGCGACTTCGCACGACTTTCAGTGCACTACTACTTTATGCAGATAGGTTGGAGCATACAACGAAGGAAATTTACTGCGCTGTCTTTTAATGAATATCTGTCGAAATAGTCTCCTTAAACAAAAATGCAGCAGCTTTTGAATAATACTTTTTTGGTACAAAGTTTCGCAACATAAAGGTGGATCATCAGATACATCTGACCATAAAAAACGGATATTGGGGGACCTTTTTATTATTATTTTTTAAGAGGTTCAGTGAAATCAGTATGTAGCTTCAGCGATCTTTAGATACTAAATATACGAAATCGATAATAATCCTCAAGAGTATCGAATACAAAATAACCGCAAAACCCACATGTAAATCATTTACAGCGAAACGTAGAGACTGTTGGACGCCCCCATCACTTTCAGTCAAGTAATATTAAAACGACCCAGAAAGGAACGGCAGTCAACATACGACTGGCCCAATGAAGGAGACAGCCATGGTAAACGCCTCAATTTCTAGAAAGAAACATGGACGATAATACAATAAAAGTATATGAACCAGACCAGGGAATGGATAAAACTCGTAAAAGTCTGTTGTATCATGCTCATCCGGAAGAAACTAACCGTATTATCATGTAGGAGCACGAAATGTACGTTACTAAGACCGTATGAACTGTCGTGAAAAACATTATGGGTTCATGTATTGCTTTAAAATGCTTATATGTTCGCTTTAGTTTCTTCTGTTTGTTTGCTGCTGGCGATGCGAAGCTACTTTGCTTGCTGTATAATCATACTTCGTCAGGCGCTTCCCAGAGTCTAAACCTATCTTTTTATTTATATTTAGCATACACAGAAATATGGAGTCTGATGAAACTACAGTTAGGTAATTAACTTATTAATGAGGGCCCTAAGACGGACGTGGCGAAACTAAATACTGTATATCTGACTCACTTTTCGTAAAGAAAAAACGAAGGTCTCCTCTTTCGGTAACATTCGGTTGGTCTCTTTCTTTGGCCAAAATATGTTTAACGGCATTAAAGCCTGATTCCACAATATATGAGATAGGGAAAGGTATCAATAGACTGAACATTATTTTCCACATATTGGAACATAAGACAGGCTTTTTCTAAAAAAATTTTGTCATGGATTTTCGTATTCACTACTATCGAATTTATGTCTACTTTCTTCATCATACCTAGTATCTAAAAGTACTTCTTGGCAAGTTGTACGATTTTCTTCAGTATTTGCTGTAAAAGGATTTTTCATCCTGTCATACACCTTCATCTTAGAATCGGTTTTCCGCGTCCAACTGAAATTCGCTGAGGTGGCTACTGACTCTGTCAGTAGCCTCTGGAGTTAATCGTCTTTTACAGAAAATAATTCAGGAAAGTAATAAAATTCTCTCCTCAGTAAATTATAACGAATTAGCTCAAACTTGTCAGTAAATAGCGACACAGTATTTTGACTGCCTACAAGACTTTTATTAGTTCCTTGACGCTGCAGCCTCAAATCAGTAAATCACTTGAAAATATGTTCTAAATAAAAGGCATGATTCCTTACTGGTTTTAACTGCTGACGCAAATTGGTATCATTATTACTTTAAAAAATCTGAATGTCAAGTCAAACACCTTTCAGCCATCTAAATTTCCAAATTATTATTTTATTGGGCTACCAGTTTCGGCGGTATATTACGCCATCTTCAGGTCCCCTGTCCGATGTGTAGGAAGATTCCAACCTCGTTTCCGGTCAAAATATGGGCCAGCATTCAAAGACTAATATCAGCAGATGTGTAAGACAGCGATCACTTCAAACGTCACCTGCCAACTCAAGGTTGGCATGTCAAATAAAAATTTGGAAATTTAGACGGCTGAGTGGTGTTTGATTTGACATTCCGTACAGAACAGCCGAAGTCTCGAACCATCTCTGAAAAGATGGACACACAGAGAGAATAATTTTGTGTGACGCTATCGTATAATGCTTCAAAATGAGCCAAAGATGTACCGTTCAACAGTCACCGAACTACTGCCTGAAAAAGCAACCTAATGAAACCTTCATTACTGTCCTGGCAATTCTGTCGAAACATTCTATCATTTTTTGATCTGTTGATATAAATGTTTTGTCAGTATGGTACCGCGTCATAATGCCAAAAACTACACCGGAGAAACCAACGTTTCGGCCACCGATTTAATGGTCGTCTTCTGGGTATGCTGACGTGCTTTAGCTGTCAGGAATCACTTATTATTATTATTATTATTATTATTATTATTATTATTATTAGAACAACTGTTCCCCTTTAGGAGAGCGATTGAACTTAATTCATAATTTCATCTCCGGACGTTTTTCTTTTTTTTTATTTATATTTTGTCACTTATATTTCCTCTTGCGTCCAGCAGGAGGAAAACAAGAGCACACGTCCCATTCGCCGATGACCCACCATTCGTAGCAAACAATGCAAGAAGCAATAGACAACAGCTGATCCACACTCCCTCCACCGTAGCAACCTATTATAATAAAATTCCTGCTCCTTCCTCTTCAAACGACCAATTGTAACCACAACATTTTAAAATTATGACGTATCGTCACGGTCAGTGAGTGGCAATGACAAAATATAAGTGACACCTCACAGCTAAAGCACATCAGTAGACCCAGAAGAATGTCGCTGGAGCCGTGGCCGAAACGTTGGTTTCCCCAGTGTAGGTTTTTACGTCGTGACGTGGTATGATACTTAGAAAGCTTTTATGTAAACTGACTCTGGCCACGGAGGCCTACGTAACTGGATTTGATCTTCTTTGACCTCTAATTATTATAATTAGTGATAAATGAAGACTTCGGCTTACATGTTTTCCTACACCATGTTTCCTGTGCAACACACAACGAATGCTTACAGCATTTGGCTCATAAATGACAAATCCGCGACAGCGACTTACCGTTGATGATTCTCCATCAGCAGCACATACAACAATATTATTCAGAGGAATATTATTATTTTTGTAAAATATGATTTCGCAGTATTAAATGTAGACAATCTTGTTGCATCTGTAAAAGAATTTATTGTGAATAGGGTTTCTTTTCATTATGCGTACTTTTCATGAAAATGGCGTACGTATGACACCAATGAAGTATTTTTATGTGCAATGTTAGACTCCTCCAGCTGCATGGCAAATGAAGAGTTCTGAAGAATGTTTACAAGTTTTTTTAACATTACTTGCCATTTCTTCAGTTCGTCGCTTTTCTCTGATATCGCTTAGCGGCAAGTTTTTAACATTTCAGCTATATACTGATGCGTTACTGTTGAGTTTTTTAAAAGAGTAATTATTATAGTTTCTGTAATATTATAGGTTTTACCAATGTTTGCAATTAATTGTGAAATGCGATCAGTGAAAATCCATCATCGTATGCTGCATCTTCCTTCTTGATGATACAACGATTGTTGAACGATATTGAAATTTTTTACATATTTCCTGAAAATGTTCAATGACATTGTTCTCATCACTTGGACGGTTTGTGGAAAGACATCCTAGCAGTTGACTTGGCTTCATTGCCTCACTGGGTAGCCTTTTACGACACAATAATCAAATTGGATGTTGCTTCTTTACAACATATTCTATATTTCAGATACTCTGGCCAAAAGGCACGAACAGATTTCTTTTTCCGAGACCTGGGCTCACTGCATTTCACAATATTTTGTTTCAAAGTGTAAGCGCGTGTTCACTTCCGTGAACCCAAATGTGTACTGACCAGAAGACCACAAACGAAAGAGCGTGTGCCTTGCGTCGTCATCTGCGCACGCCTCTCGCTCATCTTACACTGGGTCTGAGGTGGTAACAGCAAACGTAAATTTTTATAATACATATAGGTATTAGGAACTGCTGGGGCTAAGTTAGCCACAAGACATTGTATCGCTTAGCTTATAAGCAGTGTTCAGCAAAAAGGAAGACTTCCAGTAGATGGCGCCCCACATGTCGTAATTATTTGAAGAACGTCATGATTTACCGCCAAGAGTTGCTGATAAAATTTCATTATTGAACAACCGGTTTCGGTCCACAGACCATCATCAGCTTCATTATAACATTTACGAACTCAAACCAGGCGATATAAAATCAGTAACGCCAGATAGTAATCATCTATGAATTCGACACTGTTGCCACATAGTTATATTGAAATAGTATGGAGCTAGCAGTGAAGTGATAAGGCGCTAGCCTTCAATGAAAAACACAAAACTTTAAACAATTTATTTAAAATAGTTACAAACCTACAGTGTGGTGACACATTTGACATCTTCTTTTAAAATAAAAACCGTCCATTATGGACAAAAGGAAATAAAAATCTTGATCAGAATGAATTCGATTAAAAACTCCAACCAAAAGCAGTTGTTAAACTCACTATTAAAAACTTTAAGCTTTTTAAATAAATTCTATAGCGGATGATAGTGCATGAACTTTAAAAGACAAAACGTTCAAAGTTTAAAGGAAGTTCTTCAAAAAAACATAAGTTTGCAATAGTAATTTCCAAAACTCGCGGCCATGTAGGCTCTCGTGTACAAAGTGAAGACCCGGTGACCATGTGGTGACAAAATATCAACTTTGTTAACTATAGAGTACTCCATGGCCTCTACGTAACCACTAATATTTCCAATGCCTATATAACACATTAAACAGCTTCCTGTAACACAGCAAATATAACAAAAAGAGTTAATGCATACACCCACTCACACAATAGAATAACCCTTCCTAACTTTAACAGCCGAAAGTATTTCAAACCTGAGGCCAATATTTAAATTATTATACAACGACGACAGGTAAACGAATCACCAACTTTAAAACACTTCGCTTGACATAATTTTCCAGCGTCTGAGGAAATTTACGGGGCAGAAACAAAAATAACTGATTAATCGTTACTATAAGTGAATTGCAGCACCACTCGCCCGTCTCTCGGGTCAGAACAACAATTTTTATAAATGACAACGCTTTCTTAGGTATACTGTAGCGAAACACATATTACGTGATATTAAACTTTATTCTAAATACGACTTATATTGTGCTACTCTCTCGGTGAGCTCTTAGTAAACCATAATACAATAGATTGGAAACAACGATAACACAGCGTGGTAGGCTCCCTATAACAGCCCGGATAACTTGTTGAAAGGACATAGTAAGGCAGATGCTCTCCATTCTAACATAGACGCAATCCAATGTAAGTAAGCTGGTCAAATAACACAGAAGGTACTACAGCGACATCGAGTGCAACTTTCAATATACGGCACATCTGCTTATCGTAAGCGGCCGCTTTACCATTTGGCTATTCAAGCATGATTCACGGCCAGACTCAAACTTGCATGTGTCGCCAACCATGCGTCTACATCCTGAACTTGTACATCCATTATGTCCAGTCCCGACCAGGGGAGACATTTTACATGAAAGTCGCTTGCGCGGTGTCGTCAGATAAATTCGATATTGTGGTGCCTGTGTTATTCAAAAATACGATGCAGAATTCCTTCGGATATGCATACATGTCCGAATGAACGGCCACTAAGGCGACTACAGACGTTATGAAATACATTAAATGTATTCGCATATGGTTGACGACATATGGAAGTGTCGCTGTAGCCTTGAGTCCTGCTCGGATAATCAAATGGTAAGGCGGCCGCTCGCGATAAGTGGGAAATCAGGTTCGATCACGATTCGGCACAAATTTTCATTGCCGTCACTCCATTATACAGCTGATGGTTGTGCATATTCGCAATTTGGAAAACATTTAATTTACGCACAGAAGTAGCTGGAAGGTGCAGCAAACTGTTGCAAATAAAACATCTTTTTGTTTTTACTTTGTTTCCATTTCGCGATCGATGGTACCTTAACTTTCCGAATAGCCCTCGTACTTACCTGTCTTCGTTAGAGTCCCTGTTTATAGGCTACCTGCAGTACGGTGCTGCGTAGCGTGTTGTATAATCTTATTTCTTCAGGCGCGTCTATAGTCTCTTCTGGACTTGAATGTCGATTCCTGCTGTGGGAGTAGGTGGTTGTTACCACCACATTGTTTCTTTACAGATAGTAATTGATATGTGTACCGAATTTGGTTGAATTATATGCAGTGGCTTACAAGGCGATTTGGAGCAGACATTCATGCATGCGTACATACATGTTTATAATACATAATATGAATGTTTAGGGGAGTTGGCACTGATTCGACAACAAATAGACTTGCGCTATACCAAAACTACGGTTCGGTAGTTCGGTGCGCTACTTAACTTAACTAGTAAATGGTAGGACTACGGGAGTACAGGGAAAGAAACGTAAATGAACGTGTAACAGAGAAAATGAGAACCGACGATTTTTTTTTCGTTTTTTCTTTTTTTTTTTTTGTTTTTTTTTGTTTTGCACAAATTAGAACCGCATATCATTCAGTGTTAGTCCATCCTGCATTTTATATCTTTACAAAACATAAATTGCATTTTATAGGTAATATAAGTTACCTTCGCTTAACCTCTACGCTTTTATGTTACCTAAGCAATTACTTTTGATGTAAGTACTGTTAACACGCACGAAGATAAAAAATTCTTATAGATCTTATAATTAAATGTTTTCCTGAGACATTTAAGTGTCTTCGTTATCTACGATAATGATCGATGCAGAAGAAATGAGTTAAAATTTGTGCTGCGGCCCGGACTCGAACCCTATAAGATCACCTATGCTACAGGACTTTCCCATTACTTCCAACATTGGGGTGCTGTTTCAATGCCGGAGAGCCCTGGCAGTAGTGACAGTGTAAGGGAAAATAAGCTGAAGATATGAATTGAAGTTTGTGTTGGGGAGGGCACTGAACTTGGGTAGTTTGTGCAGCAACGTTGACCATTGTGTTGTGGTGGTATAATGGATAGCATTTCTGCCTAGCAAACAAAGACCCGGGTTCGAGTCCAAGCCGCAACACAAATATTAATTCATTTCTTCTGCTTCGATCATAAAAAGATCTGTTTAATTATTGTTGTTATTTTGTACTGAATAGAAGGTTCATAGCGATCAAAGGCAAGAGTTTCCTGTTATTACTAATAAATGCCAAAGTTATGTATGAATAACTCAAACATGTTCTGAACAATCTCGACGAATTATTGAAATGATGTTTGATATACGAGGGTGTTGGAAAAGTTCTCGGAATCACCACGAGACGGCAGCGCTAGCGCAACGAGTTGTTCACGTGATATTCATTGGACTGTTGGGTGTAAACACGAGCCACGTGAGTGGAAGAGAGCTGTGGCGGTGACGTGGCTCTGTTGTTCCCGCGAAGATGGAAAAAATTGAGATTCGAGCAGTGATTAAATACTTCGTAAAGAAAGGTATGAAAGCAAAGGACATTCACGCCGATTTCCAGAATACACTGGGGGACTCTGCTCGTTCATATTAAACTGTTGCCAAGTGGATAAATGAATTTAAATGTGGTCGGAAGATCGTAGATTATGACCCGCGCAGTGGTCGGCCAACAAGTGTTGCTACTCCAGAAATCATTGCAAAAGTGCGCAAAATGGTCATGGAGGATCGCCGATTGGAAGTGCGTGAATTTGCTCACGCTTGCCAGATGTCATCTGACAGGGTATATCACACTTTCAGCTGAAGAATTAGAAATGAAAAAATTATCTGCAAGATGGGTGCCGCGGTCTTGACGATGGATCAAAAACGCATGAGAATGGACATATCGGAACAATGTTTGGCCCATTTAAGGAGAAACGAACAAGATTTTTCGCGCTGGTTTGTGGCCAAAGATTTAACTTGGGTGCACTACTATACCCCAGAGCCAAAACAACAGTCAAAACAGTGGAAACATGTTGATTCTCCGCGACCACAGAAAGCAAACACAATTCCTTCGGCGGGAAAGATCGTGGCATCAGTGTTCTGGGATGCGAAGAGGATTTTGCTTGTAGATTACCTCCACACCGGACAATCAATTACTGGAGAATACTATGCTAACCTCCTGGACAAACTGCAACAAAAAATTCGCGAGAAAAGGCCAGCTTTAGCAAGGAAGAAAATCATCTTCCATCAAGACAATGCGGGCCCACACACATGTGCCGTCGTCATTGCAATATTAGACGAAGTAAAGTATGAATTGTTGCCACAACCACCTTATTCACCTGATATGGCTCCGTCAGACTTCCATCTCTCCCCAAAACTGAAAATTTTTGTTGGTGGACGAAGATTCACTTCAAACGGAGAATTGATAGCCGGAGTTGACAACTATTTTGCAGGCCTGGAGGAAAGTCATTTTCGAGATGGGATCAGGCCACTGGAACATCGTTGGACCAGGTGCAGTAATCTACAAGCAGACTTCATAGAAAAATAAAAGACGTTTCAGTGATGTACGTACTTTTTTTCTATTCCGTTCTGAGAACTTTTCAATTTTTGTTTTGCACTTTTTTTATTTTACCTTTCTGTTGAGGAAATTGAGTTTTCTGGGGCTATATGACAAATCTGTGTCGTTTTCTTTACTTTTACTACAACAGCCCTCTATTTCACATTACGAATAAACAATTTTCGAATAAAACTAGAAGTTTCATTGACAGAGTAAATTCAGCTATAAATACCATTTACTTCAAAGTGTCAGATAGGAAGATAACTATGTAAACCAAAAATGTTCCGTAGGTTATCCGGCTCTTTACATATCCACACTCAGTTTCTAGACGGTTCACCACATCTTGTTTTTAGGGAAATCAAGTAAGACACTGATCCTAAAGGTGAAGCAAGTGATCATTGTGAGGTAACGCCGGACAGGTATGCAACACATCAGACATGCAAGTAACGCGGGTATGACCTTAACTGACCAAAACTACTGTAGATTACGCTTACTTATGGTAGTCTACGGTAGCCTACGGTAGTTGTACGACTCTAGCCGCAAGACAGTGTCCATTGCTTCATTTGGAAGTAGCCGACAGTAAACTGGGAAATTAAACACGGTCGGCGGGTATGACCTTAACTGACCAAAACTACTGGAGACGATGCTTACTCGTGGTGCCTACGGTAGCCTACGGTAGTTTTACGACTCTAGCCGCAAGACATTGTCCATTGCTTCATTTGGATGTAGTCGACAGTAAAAAAGGGGAAATTAAGCACGGTCGAATGAAAGCGTGGCATAGACGGAGCCACTTCCTTATGAGCACGTATAGAGAAACGGGATTTGGCAGTCGGGTGCCGGTACGAGACAGACGGTGGGGCGCGGCGGGGCCGGCGGGCCAAGTGCGGTGCGAGTGAGGCGTGCGGTTGTGCAGCGTGCGCGGCCTGGCTTGGATGAGCGCGGCGGCGGCGGCGGCGGCGCGGGGGGCCGCATCCGCATGCAGCGCCTGCGCACCACGTTCAAGCGGTCGCGCACGCCCACGGGCGCCGACATGAAGACGCAAAGCAGCCTCGAGGTGCCGAAGCAGGTGCGCTCCGCCTCCTTCGACGAGATCCAGTTGGAGGCGCAGCGATGCGGGCCGGCGGCGGGCGGCGGCGGCGGCGGCTTCCTGGCCGTGCCCTCGCTGGTGGGCCAGCGCTCCAAGAGCTTCGACTCCGGCGGCGCGCAGCCCGACGCCGACGCGCCCGTCGCGCACCTCGAGGTCCCGGCGGCCAGGCGCTTCGTGCGGCGCCGCTCCTCGGGCGACCGCGCGCCGCCCGCCTGCGTGCACTGCGTCTACGCCGAGGAGTGGGCGCGCCGCGCGCGCACCGCGCACCGCCTCTCCGCCGGCGGCAGCGGGGGCGGCGGGGGCGGCAGCCGCTCGCTCAGCCTCAGCTCCTCCTCCAGCGGCGCCGAAGACGCCGACGCCGAGGACGGCCCCGAAGACGACGACGACGACGGCGACGCCGACGAGCCGGCGTCGCCGCTGCCGCCGCCCAGCCCGACGCCGTGCAGCATCACCGTGACGCTGTCGCCCACCGCCGCCCCCGACGACGGAGAGTGCCCCCCGTCCCCGTTCGGAGACCCCGACGCGCCCCCCTGCTACTCCAGGCGGCGCTCCGTCGCGTCGCCCAAGCTCTCGCGCCAGGAGGCGTTCGTGGTCGTGGAGCCGGGCAGCAACTCGCTAGAGAACGTGTCGGACGTGACGTCGGAGGGCAGCGACGCGCCGCCCGCGCTGGTGGTGAGCGACATCTACCTGACGGTGCCCGAGCTGAAGCGCGACCGCGCCGCGTCTGTGGACTCGTGCTTCTCCAAGGTGCCGTCGGCGGGCAAGGCGGAGGAGATCCCGCCCGACTGCCTGCTGCTGCTCGAGCCGCCCGCCGTGGCGCTGCGGTCGCGCTCGGTCGACATCGTGCTGCCCACGGACGCGCAGGCTCACTACAAGGCGCTCGCCATGTCCACCGGCGCGCCGCCGCCCCCGCCTCCCGCTCCCGCGCTCACCGTCATCGCCGGCAGGGGGTGAGCCTACTCCCCACTTCACCATCTTTTTCTTCTTTTCACACTTTGCATGCTTCCATTGGGATAGCCCTTTCTGGTACCTTCCCAACATACGCTATCAGATCGAGCGTACTGTCAATATGAAGCGTGACAGCTCAACTCTGCCGTGGACGCGTCCAATGAACTGTCTGAATATCTCTGGAAGAGTGGCAGCCCATTTTTCCTCAGTAATCGAAGCCAGAGAATGCCGTCATGCTGCACGCTGGGATCTGGAGTGAAGTCAACATTTAAACTTATCCCAAATGTGTTCCATTGGGCTCAGGTTGGAACTTTGGGCGGGCCAGTCCATTTCAGAAATGTAATTGTCCACAATCCATAGTCTCACAGACTCTGCTTCATGACAGACAGCGTTGTAATTCCAAGAACGTGTTCATACACTTCGGCATTTAGCGTGCTTTTAACCGCAATGAGCGACAACGCCTTAACAACTAAAATCGCCCCTACACTGTAATACTTCACTTCTGAAGCTACACGTCATGACAAGTAACGTTCTCAGACATTCGCCCAGCCCAGACCGTTCCATCTGATTGCCATAGGACATTACACGGTTAATCTCCCCTAATCACTCGTTGCTACTCACCTCAAGCATCGCCTAGTTAGCAGTGACTACAGAAACGTGTGGCTTATGAGGAGCTGCTCTACCATGGTAACCTATTCCTTTCAGCCCCTTCTCCATCTACATCTACATTTATACTCCGCAAGCCACCCAGCGGTGTGTGGCGGAGGGCACTCTACGTACCACTGTCGTTCCTTCCCTTTCCTGTTCCAGTCGCGTATGGTTCGCGGAAAGAACGACTGCCGGAAAGCCTCCGTGCGCGCTCTAATCTCTCTAATTTTACATTCGTGATCTCCTCGGGCGGTATAAGTAGGGGGAAGCAATATATTCGATACCTCATCCAGAAACGCACCCTCTCGAAACCTGGACAGCAAGCTACACCGCGATGCACAGCGCCTCTCTTGCAGAGTCTGCACTTGAGTTTGCTAAACATCTCCGTAACGCTATCACGGTTACCAAATAACCCTGTGACGAAACGCGCCGCTCTTCTTTGGATCTTCTCTATCCCCTCCGTCAACCCGACCTGGTACGGATCCCACACTGATGAGCAATACTCAAGTATAGGTCGAACGAGTGTTTTGTAAGCCACCTCCTTTGTTGATGGACTTCATTCCCTAAGGACTTGGTTCAAATGGCTCTGAGCACTATGCGACTTAACTTCTGAGGTCATCAGTCGCCTAGAACTTAGAACTAATTAAACCTACCTAACCTAAGGACATCACACACATCCATGCCCGAGGCAGGATTCGAACCTGCGACCGTAGCGGTCCCTCGGTTCCAGACTGTAGCGCCTAGAACCGCGCGGCCACTCCGGCCGGCTTCTAAGGACTCTCCCAATGAATCTCAACCTGGTACCCGCTTTATCAACAATTAATTTTATATGATCATTCCACTTCAAATCGTTCCGCACGCATACTCCCAGATATTTTACAGAAGTAACTGTTACCAGTGTTTGTTCCGCTATCATGTAATCATACGATAAAGGATCCTTCTTTCTATGTATTCGCAATACATTACATTCTTCTACGTTAAGGGTCAATTGCCACTCCCTGCACCAAGTGCCTATCCGCTGCAGATCTTCCTGCATTTCGCTGCAGTTTTCTAATGTTGCAACTTCTCTGTATACTATAGCATCATCCTCGAAAAGCCGCATGGAACTTTCGACACTATCTACTAGGACATTACATGATGCATCTCTCCAAATCACTCGTTTCCACTCATCCCGCTCTTTACATCACCTTGGCCCTATTAGAATTTGCTGTTGGTATTACTGTTTACCCTAACGCGCAGTTATAGACCATGGACCTCACTAGTGATTCCTTCTGCTGATATCATGCAAGATTTCACTACTACCCTTCTGCGTTTTTTTGCGACTACACCGCGCACTGCTCGATGGTCCCCGTTCGTCAGTTCTTGAGGCCTGGCTGGTCTTGGTTTAGCCATGGTTCTACCTTCGCCTTTCCTCATCACAATCACATCAACATCAATTGACTTTGGCAGCTTTAGAAAGATCGAACTGTCGCTAACAAGTTGTTACGCAGGTGACATCGAATGCCTAGTCGACGTTCGAAGTCGCTTATCCCTTCTGAGCGACTTAATCTGCTGTTGCTGCTTCTCTACTGACAACACAATACTCCCCGCCTCCCTTTATACAGGGTGAAATGTATTTAAACCGACAAACCCTGGAAGGTTGTAGGTGTCATCAAAACAAATATTTTTCCCTAATGTCATTTTTCCCTACGAGGATTATTTCAACCGGTGGAGGCCATATTACGCTCTTCACTTGTTAGAGGCCGTATTGCGATCTTCAGTTGTTAGAGGGCGTATTACGCTCTTCAGTTGTGGGCAACTGCTGTCCACCAGTGTAGTAGTGAATTGTCTGTGTTTAGTAATGGAGCGATATACGTGGAGTGAGTACAGTGACATGATTGGTGCATACTACGTAGCGCACCATAACGGACGAGCTGCACAGCGGGTTTATCAAAAACAATAACCTAATCGCCGTGTCCCGCATCATACGACCTTTGCTGCTGTGTACCAACGTCTGCGTGAGACCGCGTCATTTAGCAGATTATCTGGACAGGGACGCCGTCGCACGGTAAGAACGCTGCAATTTGAGGAAGCTGTCTTGCAGCATGTGGTGCGAGATCCTTCAATCAGCACTCGTGTAATTGCACGTAACATGGGGACGAATCCGACGAATGTAAGAACAGTTCTTCGAGAGCAATTTTTACGTCCATCTCACGTACAGCGTGTCCACAACCTGGAACCAGTTGATTATCCACCCAGAGCACAGTTTTCGCGGTGGTACCTGGAACAGTGTGAAATGTATCCTACATTTCCGTCCTCTGTGTTATTTACCGATGAAGCAACGTTCGGGCGTGAAGGAGTCTTCAACATGCACAATTCGGATGTTTGGAGTGAGGATAACCCACAAGCAACAGTTACTAGCGCTCATCAAGTGCGGCTCTTCGTTAATGTGTGGGTCGGTGTTGTTGGGGACTGTTTAATTGGGCCGTATCCACTACGTAGGCCATTAAATGGCAGGCACTATTACAATTTTCTCGCCAGAGCATTGCCAGAATTGCTGGAAGACGTCCCGCTCCCTACAAGACAACGCATGTGGTTCCAACATGACGGGGCGCCGGCACATTTCAGTCGTCGTGTGCGTCGATTCGTGGACCGACGGTTCAAAGAAAAAGTGGATTGGCAGCGGTGGTCCTGTACCATGGCCTGCTCGATCCCTAGATATTTCCCCCTCTGAACTCTTTTGTGTGGGGAGAGATGCACAACCTTATTTATGCAACTCCTGTCGCATCAGAAGAGGATCTGGTTGCCCGGATAGTAGCAGCAGCAGGAACAATTCAGGATACTCCTGGGGTTTTTGCCCGTGTCAGACAGAACATGATCCGACGGTTTAACCTTTGTTTACGTGTCAATGGAGGCATTTTTGAAAATCTACTGTAATTGAAATTGGGTTGTGTTAATGTGTTGCCTCTTGGTCATAAAAAAATGGAAAAGTGTTTGTTGGTTTAGTTAATTTGCCAACAGAGAAATCTTCCTCTACCGGTTTAAATATTCCTCGTAGGAAAAAATGACATTAGGGAAAAATATTTGTTTTGATGTCCTCTACAACTTCTCAGAGTTTGTCGGTTTAAATACTTTTCACCATGTACTGGCAGGCCAGACTCGTGACGTCACTTCCGCAGTGGATAGGAGAGTCCAGATCCTTTCGATCAGGTAGTGTGTGCTGTTCATCAAAAGGCATCAGGTTACGTTCTGAGTGGTGGTGTTGAAAAACTACGGCGATCGACGAGTGCATCTTCTTCTGGTGAAGTGTTGGGGGTGTTGTGAATGTCACCATGTAATGTGAACGGCTCCTAGAGGTCCTCTCCTATCGTGCTAATACATTCTGCAGAACTGACATACATCTTGGGATTAGTCCAGCTGTTGAATACGACCTACAATGACATATCTTTGAAATCAAATGCCGAATCAGTTCATAGGGCATCGCCCACCTGATCACAATCCGAACCCAGTCTACACTGACACAGTCGATCAACGCTGAATGGCAAGGAAGCCATTCCTCACAACACGGTTATACAAGATAACTATGCATGTAGCAGCTGCACAATGAAAAATATGCACTTATACACGGAGTGTTGAAGTGTTGGTACAATTCTTCATGTGACAGTATTAATTTTTCCTCGTGTTTTGATCTAATAATGGAGTTTCCCGAATGTGAATAAATGAAGTGTGACCTAAACAGTTAAATGGTGTGTAAGTGCTTCATCATGATCGCCGAACTCTATAACGACGTTCTTTCTTCCATTATGAAGACAAAGCTCTCATAACAATAATTGGACATAGTGACTGTTTTTAATATGATTAGGTGTCAAATAATAACATAAGAACGTAATAGGATTTGGCCCTATCAGAATTTGCGTTGGTATTACTGGTTACCCTGTCAAACACTGTCGGGCAACAGCAGTCTCCAGCCCATGCTTTCGAGCATGTCCTCGCTCATTCCAGCCAATCGTGTCTGCTGCGCCTCCCCCCCCCCCCCCCCCCACTCACCCACCTTTCTTCTTCTTATGTCTTATGTCTTCGACCATCAGGTTGGTTAGCAGCAGCTTGCCACTCTGTTCTGTCTTCGAACTTTGTCCTGATGATAACAGCTGCTAGCATCCGTGAATTGGTTGATGTATTTCGGTCTCGGTCTACCTTTTGTGTTTGAACCCTCTACTCTCCCTTGCGTCATACCTTTAATCAAATGTCTCAGCAGATGGCCGACACATGTGTCCCTTCTATGTTGGATAAGTTTCTACAGACACACCTTCTCTTCTTCCACTCGGTGGAGCACCCCTTCATTTGATACATGGTAAGCCCAGCCAATCCTTAGAATTCTGCGTTACCACCACATCGGGAAGGCAAATATTTTGTGTTTTTTTTACCTTTCCGAGTGTCCTTGTTTCATTTCCGTACACCAGCATACTACAAATCAACGTCTTTGTGAGCTCTTTCTGATATGTTTGTCTTTGCACCTGGATTTGAAAAGATTTCTTCTGTTATTAAAAGCAGCCTTTGCCTGGCAGATTCAACTTGCAGAATTCTTCTTTGATCTTCCACCTAATGTAATTTTACTCCCTAGATAGAAAACGCTTCCAAATTTCTCGTACGTAAGATTAATACCCTCCTGTGAAGCGGTATTACCAAATGCAGTAGTCCAATGTTCACCTACAGTAATCCACGTCGATTTATTTTAGTTGACAGCTGAAAATATTAACTTCTTTTTTCCAAACAGTGGAAATTCCAGGCAGGAATATAAACATTGTCGGAAAAGACGGATTGCTACTTACCGTAAAGAAAAGAGTCAGTAAAAGAGAGATACAGTCAGTAAAAGAGAGACACACATACCACTCACATACACCTCACGCACTCACCACTGCCGACTCCAACATCTCAGGGGGGAATGCAGCATCACGTGGGATGCAAGAAGCTATCTAGAGGGGGCGAAGAAGGGGGAGGGATACTAGTGCATGGATGGGGAGAGAGATGAAAGCCGTCTGGTGGAGTGTGCAGGGACTATACTTCCAACAGGGGCAGCTTCAAGATGTTGTGGAGAGGGAGATGGGGAAAAAAGGAGCTTAAAAGAGAAGAGCGGGGAAAGACGGGCGGATGCATTGGCAGAGGGTTGCAGTTTAAACAGGGTGGGAGATGAGGACAGGGAGAGGCGGAACTGTTGGGTGGAGGATGTGGGGACAGTATGGTACTGTAGGTTGAGGTCAGCATAATCACAAGAGCGGAGAGTATATTGTAAGGATAACTCCCATCTGCGCAGTTCAGAAAAGCTGTGGTGGAGGGAAGAATCCAGATGGCTCTGGTAGTGAAGCAGCCATTGAAATCAAGTGTGTTATGTTCAGCTGCGTGTTGTTCCACAGGGTGGTCTACTTTGCTCTTGGCTACAGTTTGGCGGTGGTCGTTCATCCTGGTGGATATATGTTTGGTAATCATACCAATGTAAAAGTCTGTGCAGTGATTGCAACAGAGCTGGTAAATTGGCCGCTTTCACAGGTGGCCAAGCCCCAATATTACAAAATATTAGTTTTTAAGAAGAGAAAAAAAAGAGATGGAAAAGATTAATGTTGGAGATAGTTGTTCCTTCACCGACACTCCTCACGGAGGTGGCTCGGAATGTGTCGTCGAGCCCTAAGTCCCTCGGTAGCGCGTCTCATTGTTACTTTATTACACGAGATAATTCACGACTCGGATGTCAGGAGTCGATTCATACCTCGCATAACTGTTCTAATATTTACCTCTTGTTAGTGTTTTTATACTGTATCTGTCTTGATTAGCTAGATTACTGGTTGATTGGCGACTCCATGGCGTGTTGTGTGCACCACGACCAAATAGTGGATAGAATTGGAAGGAAAATCAGCATTGGCCGTATTTTGTTGTTTTATTTTCAGCAAAATCGATTTTCGGTCACTTAGTGACCATCTTCAGTGCTGTAATATACAATTAAAATTGGTAGGCACTGAGGATGGTCACTAAGTGACCGGAAATAGATATTGCTGACAATAAAACAACAAAATACGGCCAAAGCTGATTTTCCTTCCAATTCTAGATTACAGGTGTTACAGTTTTTCTATGGTAATGTAGTGCGGTGACAGGTTTAACGGGGAACCTGGTCCATTAACTGACCACCATCTATCTTACTTCATTTATTGACAAGTTTCCGTTCAACAAATTCTGTGTGTTACTATTTCTACTTTTAATGTCGTTTAACGTATGTGTTGAATGTTATTCTTGTATCGTCATTATATGTGTGTTAATTAGCTCGATTACTTGTGTTATAGTTTTTCTATGCTAATGTAGTCATTTATATGTTTTTCGTGGTGCACGGTACAATAACAAGTCACGAACTATCCTTCTTGATAGAGTAACATGTTTCTGTTCCAACTTCTTTGTGTATTACTATTGCATCATTTTGTGTCGTGTATGTGTCATGTACACATTACTGTTAATTTGTCTCCTCGTTGGTGTTAATGTCTCCGTTGTGCTGGAGTCTTTATCTCAGATAACCCATTCGCCCCTCTGTCGTCTAACTCGATGTCGATATGGTCTCATTTCTTTATTGATAGTGGGTTCAGTTTTAGAGATCTCATCTGTATGTGCACTTTTTTTAGTAGTTATGATTTGTCTGAGTCCCTGTGTGTTTCTTGTAGTTCCTCTGTGGTAATTCCTGGTATGTTTCTATACAAGTGGCTGTACAGCTCACAGTACAGAGCTAAATGTTCCAGAGATCCACATTCCCCATACAGCCGGGCGCCTCTGTCAGCACGCGAAACGCGCACCAAATGCACTGGATAAGGGTCGTGGCCGGTTAGGAATTGAATCATGCCATGGCTCTTAACAGCTCCCTGATGAGAAAACTACAATGTAGACATAATGCGCCTAAATTCATCTGCTCCCAGTCCTGATTCGTAGTACACAACTTCCACATTATCGCTTTCTTCGTGTCCACTAGTCGTCTAGCCTTAGATCGTCAAGATGGCGCCGACCTATGTTCATCGCATTTATGCAAAGCAAAAAAAGGAATGATCTGTCTTGAAATGTTTGGACAACACATACTGTTGAAAACGAATGTATAGCTCTTCAAAACATCGACACAAATTATAAGTTTGCACTGTGGTTCGCGTGCATATTCAATCTCACAAAATTAAAAATGATCAACAACAAAACGTGGCGTAGAATATCATCGACATACCACCGTGCTGTAAGGATACCGCGGATAACGACCAAAGGGGTCCTACTATGAAACGGAATGGCACCACAGAGCATACCTCAAGGTGGTCGGGCCATATGGCGGGCGACAGTCAGGCTGGTATCCCACCACTGTCTGGGGCGTTTACAGACATTCTTCGCTGATCATCGGGGCTCAGATCGAAGTGGGGCTGATCACTGAAGACAATGCCGCTCCGATCAGTCAGATTCCAGACCGACTGAACCGTTGTACTACACAGTTCTTTAGAAAATCAAAATTACTATCTCACCACAGTTATTTAAAGGAAATAGGAAGCCCGGGATCACTGGTGATGGACAAGCTTGTGATTGTTTTATAATTTTAATTTCACTCAAAACAGACTTTATAATAAACTTCAATTCGGACATTTGCCCTCTTACTGATGCAATATACAGGTATTCACTTTAACTGAATTACATGAACACGAATAAGAATCGTATTTTACGTCCGCAACCAAAATCATAGATAGTAGGCAGGGTGAATAATCTTAAACAATCGTTCTTGTTTAACCACATCTCAAAAGACTAGTAACACTATACGCCTCCAACACAAAGTTACACAACCACATAACACCACAACTTAATTTTTATTTTTTTAAAAAACAAAGGCTTTATAGTGTAATAAACCTGAACTGCCCACATGAAGGTCCACAGTGAAACATGCTTATACTAAAAATGCACAGTGGGCCAACAAAGGTCGCAAAACTGGCACACAGGAAAAACAACAAGTTGCACATTCATTAAAGATACACAAATGATTAACATAAGTGTTACATAAGAATGGCTAGTAATAACTCAACCAGTTAAATGACTTACAGAAACGCTAATATTAAGAAAGTGGCCTCACTTAACTAACGGACATAATGACACGCTTAACTTTAGAGAACAGCGTTAAGTCCCGAGTTCGATTCCCGGCGGGGTCAGGGATTTTCTCTGCCTCGTGATGACTGGGTGTTTTGTGTTGTCCTTAGTTTAGTTAGGTTTACGTAGTTCTAAGTTCTAGGGGACTGATGACCATAGCTGTTGAGTCCCATAGTGCTCAGAGCCATTTGAACCATTTTGAACAGCGTTAAGGCCCAAAGCAGTATTTGGAAGCAATTGCCGGCAGGCAATACGGGCGTTCACTCCTCACGGCTTGTGCACACGCTCACTAGCAGGCGGTATATTTTTTATATAGTCCGACCGTCCCCACAATGAGCGGTCCTGACAAGAATCCATAATCGCACCGACGCCAGGAAACGAGCAGACTTAACAAATGGCCTGCAGCACAAATAGATTGCAATGAAAGCAACGTCAAATCACAGCCACACTGGAATATACGTATAATAAGCATGCCCCGAAATTCTTATGGAGCAATACTCTAACATTACCCGTCTTCCAGTAAATTAGCAGGAAACTTAGAGATCACTTCCAGTTGCCATAAGGCACTTTCAGCATTAAATAAACATACCAAATCCTGCCGTGACAAATGATTAAACTATTAACTCTACGGCTGCCGGACTCATACACAACCGCAACCAGTCACAAAGCGGTCAATATGTCCTAAAACAAGTTAAAATTTGCATGAAAACCACTTAAAACTCACACTCCACAGATGATGAGAAACGAAATGAGGAACATCAGCCTCCTTAAAATAGCCACTGTGGAAGCGAGCTCAGAACCATTTCCAGTAGCTACCCGTGCCCCAATAACTTTCTTAATTAAACACAGAATAAAAGTCGTACGTAACTTGTAGCCTGCAAATTCCGAGCTGGGAAGCTGTTCAGCATTCGACGACGAACCCACCACAATTTTGCACGTCAAGGCTCCCAATGATCGTCGCCGTACATCCGGCGCGACAAAAGACAAGGGCGGCCGGCGAGCACGGCGAGGCCCATGCACCACGGTTAGGGACTCAGGCTTGTTTCCATACAAGTTGGCTCGTTGAACGCCGACCGGAGACTCTCGCGTCACACGTTCACCCGGAAAACCGCCGGGGGAAGCAGTCAAAGATAGCGAGACAGCCGAATATCGACCTCAACGATGCAAGTAGCACACCCTAGCGCCAGCCGCCACGGCACACCGACACTACTACAGACTGGCATGTTGGTATAGAGAGGTCAGTGACAGTCGGCACAAGGGACGCAGTGAGTTCCCTTTTTGCGACGCGCCTTTTAGTGATCCTTGTGGTCACTGAAGCACCAGTTGCACTGCGAGGTGCCGGGGCTAGCAGTGTATTTAACACTAAATTCTTCTAGAATCTACATATGTAAATGATGCTCTAAGCCCCCCCTATTCTAACTCCGACTTTTGCTGTTGCACAAGGATTAAAAAAATACGCGAACTGACTCTAATCAACCCTGCCAGTGGAGTAGAAGAGAGTTTGGCACATGCAATAATTTAATTTGATAAATAAGTTAAATAAACGAAGGTTTCATTAACATAGTGAGGAATGATAGGGTTGCTCTACCAATTAACAGAATGAAAGTTCTGTCCAAAATAACAATATGATTTATTAAGACTAAACACAAAATAATAAACAAAAACACATGAAACATTTACAATACATCAAATTGGCTCAAATTGGATACTCAAACAAACGCTGTGAATGTGAAGTTGTCCCTAAACTAGATTGTGAGGATTATGACGAAGTGGTACGTGGAGCCAATTCCTTGCAACTCAAATCTTAAGAGAAAAACACACAGCCAACCCAACATTAATTGCTGCTACCCAAGGCAGAACAAAGTTAGAAAAAGACGAACAGGCGCGCTCTGCTGAGCTCTGATTATCACCTAGGAAAATCCCTGTCTGCCGGTGCTGCAGACATACCTCACCAATCTGTCTTCTTAACTGCAAGAACACGATTTTGGCGTACCGGAGGCGATGACTGGTTGCTTCGACGTCCTTGACCGAAAGGCGAGAGCCGACTACCTAGAGCACCCGTACAGGCCGAACACACAACATTCCCGCCCCCACGACAGTGGCCGTGGTTAAACGTGCCAATCAGCAACTCGAAAACCGGCGGAAAACTCCACTCTATTGCCGAAGCACTACCATTCCACCAATGGAGATTCTTGGCGCCAATTTCTGCGCTGATTTTGCTACGTCACGGAGTTATGCCCTGAGCAAGCCAATAACAGTTACTATTTTTCAGAAAGCGCGGGAATTTTCCCGCCACAACTGCCTGGGTACACAAGTCATTCCCACGCCTCTCTGGTAGCCCGCCAGAAAGTGTTTTCGCTAAGTTTCTGAGAGGGAGTAACGGAACCTCTAGCCCAGCCGCTACTTCAGACCCCTCCAGGCGTGTCTTTTGACAATGTCGGCGTCTGCAAAGCATTCACTCGACTTCCTCACACCTGGCGGCTTAACCCTTTCCAGATCAGAAGTGCCCGCCTGTCACCAGACCACCCGGCTGACGAGAGACGCTGCGTGGGAAGTCCGCGTGTGAAGGAATAGCGACTTTTCACTGCATGCAATTAGAGAGGAAAATCGTAAGATAGAAATATGAGAGGGGGCTCATGCCACCTCTCAGCACGTCAGATCGATAATAATGATGAATCCGGGGCTCTGAGTGCCTCTCTGACGATTGCTTGTTCTTCACGTTCTGTCGTCTCCCTAAGTCGACCACTTCCTTCTTGACGCTGTGTTCAGCCATGGTTCTTACATTCCTGCAAACAACGTCGAATAGTGGAATAGCTGCTGTTCAAATATAGAACGATTCGCCGATTGATCCAACCGGCCTCTTTGACCCCAGCTACACGCCCTCTTTCACATGCTGAATATGACTATATTGTTCACGCGCCTGTCTGCGAGGCACGGATACTGTCCAAGTGACTACATGGAATTACACTACTGGCCATTCAAATTGCCGTACCAAGAAGAAATTCAGATGATAAACGGGTATTCATTGGACAAATATATTACACTAGAACTTACATGTGATTACATTTTCACGCAATTTGGGTGCATAGATCCTGAGAAATCAGTACCCAGAACAACCACCTCTCGCCGTAATAACGGCCTTGATACGCCTGGGCATTGAGTCAAACAGAGCTTGGATGGCGTGTACAGGTACAGCTGCCCATGCAGCTTCAACACAATACCACAGTTCATCAAGAGTAGTGACTGGCGCATTGTGATGAGCCAGTTGCTCGGCCACCACTGACCAGACGTTTTCAATTGGTGAGAGATCTGGAGAATGTGCTGGCCAGGGCAGCAGTCGAACATTTTCTGTATCCAGAAAGGCCCGTACAGTACCTGCAACATGCGGTCGTGCATTATCCTGCTGAAATGTAGAGTTTCGCAGGGGTCGAATGAAGGGTAGAAGCACGGGTCGTAACACATCTGAAATGTAACGCCCACTGTTCAAAGTGCCGTCAATGCGAACAACAGGAGACCGAGACGTGTAACCAATGGCAACCCATACCATCACGCCAGGTGATACGCCAATATGGCGATGACGAATACACGCTTCCAATGTGCGTTCACCGCGATGTCGAAAAACACGGATGCGACCATCATGATGCTGTAAACAGAACCTGGATTCATCCGAAAAAAAGACGTTTTGCCATTCTTGCACCCAGGTTCGTCGTTGGGTACACCATCGCAGGCGATCCTGTCTGTGATGCAGCGTCAATGGTAACCGCAGCCATGGTCTCCGAGTTGATAGTCCATGCTGCTGCAAACGTCGTCGAACTGTTCGTGCAGATGGTTGTTGTCTTGCAAACGTCCCCATCTGTTGACTCAGGGATCGAGACGTGGTTGCACGATTCGTTACAGCCATGCGGATAAGATGCCTGTCATCTAGGCTGCTAGTGATACGAGGCCGTTGGGATCCAGCACGGCGTTCCGTATTACCCTCATGAACCCACCGATTCCATATTCTGCTAACAGTCATTGGATCTCGACCAACGCGAGCAGCAATGTCGCGATACGATAAACCGCAATCGCGATAGGCTACAATCCGACCTTTATCAAATTCGGGTACGTGATGGTACGTATTTCTCCTCCTTACACGAGGCATCACAACAACCTTTCACGAGGCAACGCCAGTCAACTGCTGTTTGCGTATGAGAAATCGGTTGGAAACTATACTCATGTCAGCACGTTGTAGGTGTCGCCATCGGAGCCAACCTTGTGTGAATGCACTGGAAAGATAATCATTTGCATATCACAACATCTTCTTCCTATCGGTTAAATTTCGCGTTTGTAGCACGTCATCCTCGTGGTGTAGCAATTTTAATGGCCAGTAGTGTAAATTCGCAGAGACTTTATGGCATTGTATCAAAAAAAAGAAAATGGTTCTGTGGTGTCACCGCCAGACACCACACTTGCTAGGTGGTAGCCTTTAAATCGCCCGCGGTCCGTTAGTATACGTCGGACCAGCGTGTCGCCACTATCAGTGATTGCAGACCGAGCGCCGTCACACGGCAGGTCTAGAGAGACTTCCTAGCACTAACCCAGGTGTACAACCGACTTTGATAGCGATGGTTCATTGACAAAATACGCTCTCATTTGCCGAGACGATAGTTTAGCATAGCCTTCAGCTACATCATTTGCTACGACCTAGCAAGGCGTCATTATCAGTTACTATCGATATTGATTCATGTACCGTCAAGACCGACGTTCTTCATTAACGGATTAAAGTTAATTATTCCACCAGCTACGTCCGTTTTTCTAGATTCTAATTTCCTTGTCCTGTTCCAGACCTCACGCGAGCCTGCGTGAGCTAAAGCGCGTGCCTTCACGGTGTTGGCTCTCCTGCCAACCAAACCAGATTCAAATGGCTCTGAGCACTATGCGACTTAACTTCTGAGGTTATCGGTCGCCTAGAACTCAGAACTACTTAAACCTAACTAACCTAAGGACAACACGCTCATCAATGCCCGAGGCAGGATTCGAACCTGCGACCGTAGCGGTCGCTCGGTTCGAGAGTGAAGCGCCTAGTACCGCTCGGCCACCCCGGCTGGCTGGCATTGTATCGTCACGTCTCCTCTTTACTATCCTTAGCAGGTGCGGGGTGAAATAGCTCTGCAGCGTCGCACATTCATCCATCGGTCGCCAAAGTTTAGTGCGCCACTCGTGGTCTCGCGGTCGCGTTTTCGCTTCCCGTGCACGGGGTGCCGGGTTCGATTCCCGGCAGGGTCAGGGATTTTCACTTGCTTCGTGATGGCTGGGTATTTGTGTTGTCCTCATCATTTCATCATCATTCATGAAAGTGGCGAGATTGGACTGAGCAAACGTTGGGAATTTGATAACCACGCAGTTGAGCGCCCCACAAACCAATCATCATCATCATCATCATCATCGCCAAAGTTTATAATTTTGCATTTTCCCTCGATACCTTTATCAGTACTGATTTGTGACCAATTTGCATAACTCCTTCGTGGTTCGTCGTTTTGTGTGTGTGTGTGTGTGTGTGTGTGTGTGTGTGTGTATGTGTATGTTATACCGTACTGTCGCTCTGAGTGCGTCTCTGACGACGCTTGTTCTTCGCGTTCTGTCGTCTCCCTAGGTCGACCACTTCCTTCCTTCCTTCCTGTAGTATACAGTGAAGCTGCAGCATTAGAAAATTGCAGCGAAATGCAGGAAGATCTGCATCGGATAGGCACTTGCTGCAGGGAGTGGCAACTGACCCTTTACATAGACAAATGTGTTGTGTTGCGAATACAACATAGAAAGAAGGATCCTTTATTGTATGATTATATGGTAGCGGAACAAACGCTGGTAGCAGTTACTTCTGTAAAATTCCTGGGAGCATGCGTGTGGAACGATTTGAAGTGGAATGATCATATTAAATTCTTGGTAAGGCGGGTGCCAGGTTGAGATTCATTGGGAGAGCCCTTAGAAAATGTAATCCATTAACAAAGGAGGTGGATTACAAAACACTCGTTTGACCTATACTTGACTATTGCTCATCAGTGTGGGATCCGTGCCACGTCGGGTTGACAGAGGAGACTGAGAAGATCCAAAGAAGAGCGGCGCGTTTCGTCACAGGGTTATTTGGTAACCGTGATAGCGCTACGGAGATGTTAAACAAACTCAAGTGACAGACTCTGCAAGAGAGGCGCTCTGCATCGCGGTGTAGCTTGCTGTCCAGGTTTCGAGAGGGTGCGTTTCTGGATGAGGTATCGAATATATTGCTTCCCCCTACTTATACCTCCAGAGGAGATCACGAATGTAAAATCAGAGATTCGAGCGCGCACGGAGGCTTTCCGGCAGTCGTTCTTCCCGCGAACCATACGCGACTGGAACAGGAAAGGTAGGTATAATGACAGTGGCACGTAAAGTGCCCTCCGCCACACACCGTTGGGCGGCTTTCGGAGTATAAATGTAGATGTAGAACACATTCCTTGGGGGTGCTGAATTCTTTTCCGGCAGGGTATTAATTGTGTGAGTCTCGTTACGTGTAACATCGCTTGTTGTTTACGGCTGTAGATCGAGTGATCGCACGCGGAGGAACGAAGAAATCCGAACCGGATGTTGCCTCTACCATACGCGGCTCGGGATGAGGCTGCGTTCCGTCCCATTACTGCCGCGCAGTCGCGTTTAATCTGGCGCGGACGCCTCAGCTGCGTGCGGGGGAGGGCCGCCATTTTTCATCAACCCTGCCTTCCCGCCACCGGAGCCCTTCAGCAGGTGCGGCCCGCGCGGCTGTCGATATTCGCGGGCTTTAGGGCCCCATAAACCCGCGCGGCCGTCACAATGGCGACCGGCACGCCACAGCGCGGCTCGCCCGCCCGGATGAATGGCTCCCGCGTTTTGTTCCGAGGGCGCCAACTGTTTCTCTCCCCGGCCTAAACAACAGGTGGCCTTTGTCTCCGAGCTGCAGCCGAGTTTTCCGACTTCTGCTACCACTGCTGGTCCCGGAGACCGTAGCGAAACGCGAGGGCCTGCAGAGCATCCACAGCAGGTGCTGAACTCCCACTTGACCCTCGTCGAGAATAAATGTAACTTATTTCGGATAAATAGGCGGAGAGATCCGTCACTCACTGTTCCACTACGCTATTGGCGGCGAATCGTAGCGAACAACTGAGATCACATAAGCTTCACCAGATAAGCCAACGATTCCTTATGAATATATCCGGTTAGTGAACAAGTTTGTAGTGTTTGTTTTGCATGTTGGTATCCCGGTTGCTATGGCTTCATTTATTCGCTTTTTTACTTCTACCTCACTATTGCTATTTGACTGTCAATAAAATTCTTATGGGCTGCTGACCGCAATGTCAATATACGGGGTGGTCCATTGATTGTGACCGGGCCAAATATCTCACGAAATTAGCGTCAAACGAAATAACTACAAAGAACGAAACTTGTCTAGCTTGAAGGGGGAAACCAGATGGCGCTATTCTTGGCCAGCTAGATCGCGCTGCCATATGTCAAACGGATATCAATTCCGCTTTTTTTTTTTAATAGGAACCCCCATTTTTATTACATATTTGTGTAGTACGTAAAGAAATATGAATGTTTTAGTTGGACCACTTTTTTCGCTTTGTGACAGATGGCGCTGTAATAGTCACAAACGTATAAGTACGTGGTATCACGTAACATTCTGCCAGTGCGGACGGTATTTGCTTCGGGATACATTACCCGTGTTAAAATGGACCGTTTACCAATTGCGGAAAAGGTCGATATCGTGTTGATGTATGGTTATTGTGATCAAAATGCCCAATGGGCGTGTGCTATGTATGGTGCTCGGTATCCTGGACGACATCATCCAAGTGTCCGGACCGTTCGCCGGATCGTTACGTTATTTAAGGAAACAGAAAGTGTTCAGCCACATGTGAAACGTCAACCACGACCTGCAACAAATGATGATGCCCAAGTAGGTGTTTTAGCTGCTGTCGCGGCTAATCCGCACATCAGTAGCAGACAAACTGCGCGAGAATCGGGCATCTCAAAAACGTCGGTGTTGAGAATGCTACTTCAACAATGATTGCACCCGTACCGTATTTCTGTGTACCAGGAATTGCATGGCGACGACTTTGAACATCGTTTACAGTTCTGCCACTAAGCACAAGAGAAATTACGGGACGATGACAGATTTTTCGCACGCGTTCTACATAGCGACGAAGCGTCATTCACCAACAGCGGTAACGTAAACCGGCATAATATGCACTATTGGGCAACGGAAAATTCACGATGGCTGCGACAAGTGGAACATCAGCGACCTTGGCGGGTTAATATATGGTGCGGCATTATGGGAGGAAGGATAATTGGCCCCCATTTTATCGATGGCGATCTAAATGGTGCAGTGTATGCTGATTTCCTACGTAATGTTCTACCGATGTTACTACAAGGTGTTTCACTGCATGACAGAATGGCGATGTACTTCCAACATGATGGACGTCCGGCACATAGCTCGCGTGCAGTTGAAGCGGTATTGAATAGCATATTTCAAGACAGGTGGATTGGTCGTCGAAGCACCATACCGTGGCCCGCACGTTCACCGGAACTGACATCCCCGGATTTCTTTCTGTGGGGAAAGTTGAAGGATATTTGCTATCGTGATCCACCGACAACGCCTGACAGCATGCGTTAGCGCATTGTCAACGCATGTGCGAACATTACGGAAGGCGAACTACTCGCTGTTGAGAGGAATGTCGTTACACGTACTGCCAAATGCATTGTGCTTGACGGACATCATTTGTGCATTTATTGCATTAATGTGGTATTTACAGGTAATCACGCTGTACAAAGGTACATGTATCACATTGGAACAACAGAAATAAAATGTTCAAATTTACCGACATTCTGTATTTTAATTTAAAAAACCTACCTGTTACCAACTGTTCGTCTAAAATTATGAGCCATATATTTGTGACTATTACAGTGCCATCTGTCACAAAGCGAAAAATTTGGTCCAACTAAAACATTCATATTTCTTTACGTACTACACGAATATGTAATAAAAAATGGGAGTTCCTATTTAAAAAAACGCATTTGATATCCGTTTGACTAATCTAGCGGGTCGACCATAGCGCCATCTGGTTTTCCCCTTCAAGATACACAAGTTTCGTTCTTTGTAGGTTTTTCGTTTGACGCTTATTTCGTGAGATATTTGGGCCGGTCACGATCAATGGACCACCCTGTATAAAATTGTCTGACGTTTCGGCCGCTGTAGCTAATAGCCTTCCTCAGGGCCTTGTACTGAGCTCAGCAACATTGGCAGAAATGTCGGGCAATTTTATATGTTGACAATGCGGTCAACAGCCCAGAACAATTTTATTGACAGTGACAACAGCCACGGAAGCCAACGTTTACACGTTGCCGTTTGAGTTTACGTATTGTTACTTCGTCACTTATGGATAGTGAGCCGAGCTGTGGACGCCAGAAAATGGAGTGCAAAGTGGAGAAATCGGAAGATTTCCGACATATTCTTCTGCTTGAGATGGTGAAACGTCCCCTTTGAACAATTATACATGACTGTCCTTAAACTGACGCACAATATTTTTAGCGCAACGCAATCTGACTTTCAATAATCCCTACAAAAGAATTGCCTTGACTAACATTAACCTATACCTTTCACAGACCACTTACCTCACCAAAAATCTTCGTTACTCGCGCTACTGCAATACAGCGAGCGCCACTACTGCTAGCTAAATAAAAGATTCAAACTACTGAAGGCACTAACTACTAATAGGCATAGTTAGCAAATGAAAGATTTTGATAGAGAACAAACAATGTATTTACCTCAATAGTGTTCAAAAGCCTTAATGTATATAGCAGTTCATGACATCCAGTCTTACAAATTTCAAAACTCCGCCATCTCTCTCCCCACATCCACCACTGCTGGCGGCTCACCTCCAACTGCGCAATGCTACGCGCTGTTAACATCCAGCTGCCCAACACTACAATGGCAGACAACAATGCAAACTAGCCACAGACTGCACACAGCACAGCCAGTGATTTTCATACAAAGCGCTATGTGGCGTTACCAATAAGAAAACCTAAATAGTCTACTTACATAGCCCCCATGCTCCCCACAAAAAGTTTACAAATTGTTTTGGGCAGTGGCCAATAATGATTTGATAAAATTTTTCATAATTACAATAACAAAGAAATCAAATGCACACACTTATTGATACAATGTTGGTCAAAAGCTAAAATTTTCTCACAGTCCATAAAGACAGTCCTGATCATTCATCACAGTAAAATTGCAGTGTTTTTCTCAAAGTCTGAGCAGTAAAAGAAAATGCACACGGAAGTAGTGGATTTCCACGCAGTCTTGAAGAAGTAGTGTTGTCCTTCCAACGGAAAGACAATGCTGACTTTCGACATGCAGACAGGTAATGGGCCACAACAGAGCAAACCCACAGCGGAGTCAGTCGAAGTTTTGACGAATATTGGTAGGTAGGTCATCACAGCGCAGACCCACTGTAGTCCTGGTATAGATTATGGTATTGGTGGGCCACCAGAGGTGCAGACCCACTGCAGTCCTTGTAGAAATAATGGTACTGGTGAGTCAGCAAAGGTGTAGACCCACTGTAGTCCTTGTAGAAATAATGGTATTGGTGGGTCATCAAAGATGCAGACCCACTGTAGTCCTTGTAGAGATGGCCAGCAGCCATCTGTTGTGACTGTGCAGGTGCACAATCACCATTGAAGAGTCTTGCGGATAATATAGCAAGTCCATAACCACCACTTGTGCACTCACAAAGTTTTTGAATTGTCCTTAGAACCAGCAATGCTATTATCCAGTCCCTTGCTGAATTATTAACACACGTGCAAACACTAACAGCCCATACTTCTCATATTGTCCATATACTATGACCAACAGAAACGTGTGCAGTGACATGTAACTTACAAGTTACTTAATTTGATGAACTGGTGTCAATTACAATTTTATAACATAAAAATACAATTACAAAGTTAGAAAATACATCATTAAGGAACATAACAGTGCAGATAACATTTGTAGTAACACAGGCTTTCCAAAGAATAGATATAAACGTATACATCAGTGTTACATGAATTATGATATAAGTACATACATAAAAAATCAGAATAACTTTTGAAACATCAGCTTCACACATGAGCAACAAAACAGAATAAATAATGTCTAAACATCTTTACAAAGTAAATAACATATTATTAGAAAAATTCTACAATGTAACTCTCATCAGATAAACACATAAAGACAGGAAGAACACAAATATACAAGAGTACACAAACACATAGTGGAATAACAGAAAGGGAAAGGACATGGTTTGTTTTACTGCAGTATCTTGCAAACAAAACTTTCTTTCCTTCTTGGAGATCTCCCTTTGTTCTTCATTATTTCCAAAAAGTCCTATCTACACCTGCTTTCTGTACATTTTTTGTAAAACTTCTCAATGCATTTCTTCCAATTCATCGCAATTTGTTCTCTTATATAGTCTACCCCTCTTAAGCTAACTTAAATCTACTGAGCTCAGATGCTAAACTAAGGAATGAGGCAATGCAGCAGCACAAAACAATTAACACAAACAGCAGTGACCAAAAAAATGGAAAATTGCAAAGCAAGCTACAGTAAATCTAAATTACCAAGCAACGCAACAGTACAACTAATATGAGCCAATGTGCAGCAACAAGAAAAATAAATCAGTAGTAAAACTAGCTTAACAGAGTAATACAAAGTGAAATTTAGTAGCACTAAGCCCGGCAAACAGCAGCAGCAAATGCAATAACTTATATCTAAACATGACAAAGCTCAAGCAGAAAAAATGTTACACTAAAAATGGCCATGTTTAATACCTATGTCACATCTTACCACTAGAGTGATGGATCACTGTAACTTGCTCTAGCAGACAAGTTACCAAGTCACTGACAAAAATTATGTATGCAGTACCTGTGAAGTGGAAATGTCTTTTTGTGCTCCCTCATTTTTTTGGAGTACATCCATCATAAAGTTATTTTTTACTGGATTTGTAGGCATAAAATATTTATATTAGTACATCTATGAAATTTTATTTTAACCAATGCTGCAGTGCAGCTAGGAACTAGATATTAAACAAAATAGGTAAAGCAAGGCATGAAACGTCATTCACTAGCCATATGGCATTTCATAATGCAGTAAACAATCTTTCAACTAGCAAGACAATAGACATGAAATGTTTCTCATCATTTCATTTCAGTAAATATCATAAATTAAGAACTCTACAGTGTAATCATGTTTTCAAGTTTGAAGGTGTCATATTTACGATGCTTTCTACAAAGTAATGTCAATAGCGAGGATAATGGCCCCCTCTTTTTTTTTTACCTGTGCCTCTGAAAAGGCACACACTAATGGCTTTTTCTCCAGGCATCTGACACAGCTGGCCGCTCAAGACGCATTACATCAAGGTCACTTGGCTTTCTTACCGAAATATTTACGACACCAGTTTGCACTACTGTGACAGTCTCATATAAAAATTTCACGGTTTGAGAATTTGCGTTGCAAATCTGTAGAAACTAAATCCTATAAATATAACAGTGTCCATAAAATATTCGTCGGTATTGTGATACATTCATGCATTTAGACACATTTCATAACTCTTAAAGTATGAATCGTGGTTTCCAACATACTTTTTCACAAGTCAGAGTCCCTAACCACTACTCATTATTCCTTACCTTATTACACATAGACATATTTGTCGACACTTCTTCAATATTTCATCATAATAAATACATAGCATAATAAAATTCCTCATATAGCATCAGCTTATTGATCATAAAGATACCGCAACAGCGTAATACACATCGTCATCATAACATCATCAAACCTCAGCCAAATCTCAAAATCGTCGTAGCTTCCTTCAATAATTTCAAAACCTAAAAAAAAATTCTCTGCTCATGTCAAAAGTGTCATCTACCTCAAATGTACTTTAAAAATCATGATCCCCTACCAAATACATCATTCAAAGCTCTCATGGTATCACAATGGTTCCAAAAAAATATGAACAGTTCACAAAATACAGACAAAATACAATTTCATAAGTGTGAGGTTATCCAACTGTGTAATTGCTAAACATCTGTCACTGACGTAGTAAAAATTGTTTGTTTCTCTGTTTAAATAATCAGATAGCTGTGTAATTTGTGTGTTAGAGAAATGTGGTACCGATGTGTAAAGTTGTATAAGCAAATACCATATTAGCTAGGGCTCCTTGTGCTTGCCAAACACATGGTACACAAAGTAGGCGTGTACCCCCTGAGGATTAATGTAATTATACCCTCAGGTGTTACAGATTACAGCAATGGAATGAAATGTATCACGGAAAACTTTCTTTGTAATTCAAAAATCTTGAAAAATAAGTGGTTTAAGTACAAAATTAATCACTCAAATGTGTGTCCTGTAGCGCTAAATGTGCGTCTTGCTGTAAGATAATTCTGTGGAACTGTCGTAGTTATCGTCCTCTGTAAGCAAAGTTCTGCTGAAGTCAATGTACTTACCTCATCATAAACGAAAGTGAAATGCTTTGCGTATAGATATCGTAGTTATTACGTACCTTACTGTGATCAAGAAAGTACTATATAGTAACGTATTGTTGTGCTACGAAAAAGGCTGTCTCATTGTAGCTATACCACAAAAGTTACTACTAAAACATGTTTTACTTTCCAGAATAATACGGAAAAACTGTGCAGATATAAAACAGATACACCACAAAAGCAACATTGTAAATTGTCACTCATTAGTAGCGTCGTGATAAAATCTTGTAGCTGTCACATCAACTAACCACTGTGTCATGTGGTATCTCACAGAAAGTACTTTAAATCCAGAATACATTTTCAAGTAAACCAAAATGTTGCATTAAAATCTCATTAGCAGTACTGGTAAATGTTCTAAGTATGTGAGCCTTATAGTCGTTACGTAATTGTGCAACTAACAAGCAAGAATGTACACACACAATAACACTGTGTCGTCTGTTCACAATAACAATGCATTCGTATTTTCTGTTTAAATAAGTTCTCTTGGTTCTTGACTGGATATTTAACTTCAAACATTGTTGCATCTTAACAGATTCTAAGTCTGACAAAGCATACTAGTAATGTAAAGTGAAAAGTTATATGGCAAAGGCAAAGTTAAAAAGCAGATTATCTTTCAATAAACGGTTTTACATGTGAAATGTGGTGTAAACCTTTACTCTTCCTAGTACGCAGAGTTTCAACTTCAATGCAATTATCATGTGGTATACGTCGGATAAGGAATACTAAAATTTTTCTCAAGGTTAGCGTCTATGTTATTTTTCACCAAGCCAGCCGGCGCACGTGGCTGCTTGCGGTGCGGGTCATTGTCTGTCTCTTTGTTGGCGCGCATCGTTAGGATTAGGAGACCTAACTTTTACAAATTCACCTTGTCGAGAGTGCCCTGCTCTGTTTGAATCCCGCCAGTTCTGATGCAATTCAGGTCGGTCGTTACGGTTATATCGTCTGTCGGCATGTAGGTAGATACCATAATTTCTTTCTTGTCGGTCACGTGGTGGAGAATTTTTCCCTGAATCGTAACTGCGCGATGAACTGTTGCATCTGAAGTTATTCTGTCTCCCTTGATAATAATTGTTTTGGTTCCCATATTGTCTGTTTCTATGTTTATCTCTGTCATACTCGTTACTATGGAAATGCGATCTTTCTCTTTAACTACTATTCTGCCAACGGTTGACATACGGGTGGTGTCTGTTTTGGTCACGATTTACGTTGTAAGAATAGCCTTGTCGTGTCCAGTTATTATTTCTTTCATCGCGGAATTGTGACGGATGTGACCTGTAATTGTTGTGTTCCTGTTTTCGCGTTCCGCGATTGTCAGTGTCAATTTCTAATTCTTGTAAAAGTCCCTGAAAAGCTTCAATGTCGTCTTTCCAACGTCCTGCCAAAATAATATGTCGTAAATGTTCAGGTAATTTGATTAAGCAAATGCGGATGAGTTCTGAGGGGCTGTATGGGTTTGACAGATACTGATTCTTGTGCAACATGTCTTCAAAATATTTCACAAGACTGGAAAATTCAGAATGTTCGAAATGTTTCATCATTATGATGCTATGTTTTACTCGGTCTTGTGTAGCTTGGGACCAATATGCTGAGAGGAAGGCATAATAAAATTCTCCTTCACTGTGACAATCGTGAATGACTGATCGCATTCGTACAGCTGGTTCATTCTCTAAGTAGCCACACATAAATTCTAATCTGTGTTCTAACGACCAGTTGGGAGGAAAACAATGAGAGAATTGATGGAGCCACGCTTGTGGATGAATGTCGTTGCCAGAATTCTTAAATGTTTTAAATTTACGTGTAGTAATGAACAGCTCATAGTCCAAATCATCATGTCGGCGAGTCGCATATTGGTCATTGTTACGTCGTTTCGGCGGTTCCATTTCAAAATTCGGTGCACCTTGCCAATTTCTTTCATAATTTCCGAAGTGTCCTGTGTTATTATTTTGTGGTTGTTCCATATTTCTCAGTCCCTCTTCCCGTGTTGGAGTGCGAGTGTCCTCTGAAATATGTAATTTTTGTATTACTTGTGCCAACTGATCTTGTACCTCCTCGATTTCCCTTTTGTGTTGCGTATTAATTTGATTCTGATTTTGTTTGAATTTCTTAATTTGTTCGCGCTCTTCTATGTCATTAAAGACTACCGGTTTTGTGTCATTCAGATTATCATCTACCTTCATAGATAAATTATTTAGCTGATCCGAAAGTTCAACTACTTTCTCTGATAGTGAACTAATTTCCTCCATGAGTCTTTCTGCTGTGTCGTTTAAGTTTTCCTGAGTTTTTGCAAGTTGCATAACCGAATCGGTAGATGCAACTGAGTCAATTTTAGCTTGCAAGGTCTCATGATTTTCATGAACAATAGTTTGCAGTTCTTTTATGGCTGCTTCGTGATTCTGTAATGCATTTTCATGCCGCAAAAAAATAGGCTGAAAATGCTCACAAATTTGTGTTTTTACTTCATTACAGACTTTTTGATATTTCGATTCAATGTTATGCAACTCAGTAGTTAAATCTTCACGTGTTTGTTCAAGTGTGGTGTCTAACTTTTGAAGCTTTTGCTGTGTTTGTCTCTGATTTTGTTCCATTGTGTCTAACTGTTGCTGTGCTTGTCTCTGGTGTTGTTCCATTGTGTCTAACTTTTGAAGATTTTGTTCCATTGCGTCTAACTGTTAGTGTGTTTGTCTCTGGTGTTGTTCCATTGTGTCTAACTTTTGAAGCTTTTGCTGTGTTTGTCTCTGATTTTGTTCCATTTGTTGCATTAGCTGTAATAACAATGCATTAGTGTCTGGAATCTGTTCCTCTACGCTTTTCGGCAGTGCATTTGCACCGGCAACATTCACATTTTGACAAGCAGAAAATGTGTCTTGACTTATTTGAGAAAACGGTGAGGACGCAAAACCTGAATTTACAGTATTTGCAAAATTGTGTCCTGTTATTTCGGATTCCTGAGGCGAGCTGTTGCCGAGCGATCGATCGATAATGCTTCCCTGTTCACTAATTGTTTCACTGCCTATGCCATTGTTTGCCGCCCACTCCATTTCCCTATGCACATTATTATGTTGAACATTAGTTAATTCAGTACACGGTGGCGCTAACACACTGCTTTCGTCTTCACTGTCATTTCTCAGTTTACTTTGGAGCCTAGTATTACGTTTTTCACACGCCATAATTGTCACAATATTTCACACGATAACACAGAAAAGCACAATTTGAAGAGCAAAATAAGATAACACAGCAATGGAAATAATGTCTACTTAATTGCAAGCGCAGCTGCGAAATACTTGGTGCAAATCTACATGCATGTCACAACTGTCTTACTGTACAACAATGAAAAACTACAATTACAAAGGAAATTCTCTCAATGATTACGCACTAGCAATAAACAAAGGCTACACTAATTACACAAACTACAAGAAAAAATCTGAAGATTCCAGTGAGGTATCCTGGCAGGGTCGCCATATGGAATGTCCTCTTTGAACAATTATACATGACTGTGCTTCAACTGACACACAATATTTTCAGCCCAACGCAATCTGACTTTCAAAAATCCCTACAAAAGAATGGCCCTGACTAACATTAACCTATACCTTTCACAAATCACTTACTTCACCAAAAATCTTCGTTATTCGAACTACTGCAATACAGCGAGCGCCACTACTGCCAGCTACATAAAAGATTCAAACTATGAAGGCACTAACTACTAATAGGCATAGTTAGCAAATGAAAGATTTTGATAGAGAACAAACAATGTATTTACCTCAATAGTGTTCAAAAGTCATAATGTATATAGCAGTTCATGACATCCAGTCTTACAAACTTCAAAACTCCGCCATCTCTCTCCCCACATCCACCACTGCTGGCGGCTCACCTCCAACTGCGCAACGCTACGCGCTGCCCAACACTACAATGGCAGACAACAATGCAAACTAGCCACAGACTGCACACAGCACAGCCAGTGATTTTCATACAGAGCGCTATGTGGCGTTACCAATAAGAAAACCTAAATAGTCTACTTACAATGGATAGAGCTATGACAGCAGCAGAGGCAGCCAGAAACGTTTGCGCCGTGTATGGCGATAATATCAGTGGACAGAGCACGGCAAAAAATGGTGTTCTCGTTTAAGGAGGATCGTTTTGACATTAGCGACTAACCACGTTCAGGACCTTTTGGGTTTAATGAAGATCTATTAAACGCGTTAATTCTCAATGATCCATGTCAGTGTACTCGAGAACTGACAAATGTGATGAGCTGTTATCATTCCAGTATCATGCGACATTTGCATGGAATGGGAAAGGTTAAAAATCGGGCGTATGGGTACCGCATTCTCTAAGCCAAAATCACAAAAATTAGCGGGAGGCCAGATATGCATCTGTGTTTGCTTGTCACTGATTCGCTCTTGCACAACACTGACCATACCTGTCGTCTATCGTTACTGGTGACGAGAAATGGTCCCTTTGTGCCAACACAGGGAAAGAAAAGGAATGGTTGAGCCGAAACAAAGCAGCAACTCCCCGCACAAAGACCTGCGTTCGTCCATAAAAGAGAATGTTACGCATCCGGTGGAACAGCAACGGTGTGGTGTACTGCGAATTACTTCCCCGAAGTGTAACCACCAGTGCCCACATTTACTGTCAGCACCTGAGACGTCTTGCAGACGCAGTCCAAGAACGACGATCAGGAAGACTGCATGACCGATGCTACTCCAAGATAACGCCCCTCCGCATTCTGATAGACTGACAAAAAATGCTGTACAGGTGCTGCGTTGAGAAGTCATTCCGAAAGCACCGTATTCACTTCATCTTGTGCTCTCAGATTTTCACCTTTCCGCTCTCTGTAGAACAACCTTCAAGGAACTTCCTTGCCGGATGAAAATGTGTCACGAGCATAGCTCGACGAGTTCTTCGTCTCAAAACCACGTGATTTCTACAATCTCGCAATCGAAATGTTACTCCATCGTTGGCAGAGTGCTATAAACAGTGAGGGTTGGTTCAAATGGCTCTGAGCACTATGGGACTTAACATCTGTGGTCATCAGTCCCCTAGAACTTAGAACTACTTAAACCTAACTAACATAAGGACATCACACACATCCATGCCCGAGGCAGGATTCGAACCTGCGACCGTAGCAGTCGCGCAGTTCCGGACTGAAGCGCCTAGAACCGCTAGACCACCGCGGCCGGCATCAGTGAGGGAGAATATAATATTGATGACCAGAGTCCGTTTTGTGTGTGTTTGTTAAACGGATGAAAAAAACTCTATGAACCTATGCACCAACCCAACACATTTGTAGATTGCCATATTCACAACTTAGATGGAAATGTCTAGGATTTTAATGTCGTTGCTTTCAGCAGAGGTGCAGGTCCACATTTTACTTAATACCTGAGATTATTTTAAATTTGAGTCACCTATAAATAACGAAAGAATATTTGCGTGATCTTCCTTTATTTTACACTTGCAGCTAAAAGTAGAACTGATACACACAGTGGTTAAAATTTCCGTGAGGGTTGACATCAATGCTGCCACCATAATATTATTTCAAAGGAAAATGCTGATCCAGTTGCAGTAATACATAGCTTGCGCCAACCTGCCTTTGACGCTGTCAGTGAGACTCTGTCCGCCTGTAGCAGCAGCAAATTCTTTTGGGTGACATTACTGTTACGGCATCAAGCGAGACATATGTCGTAATGACAATACGTCTCTTAGTTCGATTTATAGTTTATGTAATGTTAAATTAAAGTCCACGTCAACTGTCTGAAAAATACGGAGCACCACCATAGGCGTCCCCAGAAAAATGCCAGCGAGTGAGAGAGGTCAGGGGGGACGGAGCATACTCTAAATTTGGAATTTTTCATACGGGATGTTCTGAAATTCCCGTTACAGACATGTAGGACCTGTAGACGGGATTGAGTACATAGTATTTTGAACAGGAAGCCATGTCCGGAGACATGCGATTTCCGTGCTACATGTTTGAAAATATGTTTGCTAAGTAGGTATGCAACAGGATAGCCATAGTGGTGCGGGGGCAGGAGGGGGGGGGGGGGCGAAGGCGAAGTGTTACGTCGGATCGGCTGGTGGGATTTTACTTCTGTCCTACCTCTCTGACCCGGTTCGAGCTTCACTCACGTGCCTGTGAGTGTTAGAGCAACATGGCTGAATAAACTTTTTGCAGAATACACGGGCATGGTCCTTCTGAATGTAGAAGTTCGCCACAATCCTCTATTTCAGTAAGGTGTTTGACACCGTCCTGCATTGCCGTTTAACGAAAAAAATACGAGCTTACGGAGTATCGGAGCAGACTTGCAATTGGATTCAGGACTTTCTTGCAGACAGAACTCAACACCTCGCTCTTAACAGAACAAAATCGACAGATGTAAAGGTAATATCCGGAGTACCACAGGGAAGTATCACAAGACCATTGCTGTTTACAATATATATGAATGATCTAGTAGAAAGCGTCGGATGCTCATTAAGGCTATTCGCAGATGATGTAACGTCGAAAGATAGTAAGAATTTTCAGAGCGACCTGCTGAGAATGATCTAGTAGAAAGCGTCGGATGCTCATTAAGGCTATTCGCAGATGATTTAATGTCAAAGGATAGCAAGAATTTGCAGAGCGACCTGCTGAGAATTGATGATTGGTGCAGGCTCTGGCAGTTGACCTTGAAAGTAGATACTGTAGCGAATTTGCGCATACATAGGATAAGAAGTCCTCTACTGTACAGTTACACTATTTATGACAAGCAGCTGGAGACAGCGTCTGCCGTAAAACATCCAGAGCGACCCTAAGTAGAATGCCCATATAAAACAGACTGTGAGAAAAGCATACACCAGACTCAGATTCATCAGAAGAATCTTAAGGAAATGTAACTTATCCACGAAAGAAGTGGCTTATACGGTGCTTGTTCGCCCAATGCTTGAGTATTGTTCATCTATCCGGGATCCCTGTCAGGTAGAACTGATAGAAGAGATAGTAAAGATCCAACGAAGAGCGGCGCGTTTAGTCGCGGGATCGTTTAGCTGGCGAGAGAGCGTTGCGGAGGTGCTAAACAAAATCCACAGGTAGACGTCACAAGAAACGGAGAGAGTTACTGTTGAAATTCGGGACAGCACTTTTCAGGAGGACTCGGACAACATATTACTTCCCCCCCACATACATCTCGTGTATTGACCAGGAGGAGAAAATTCGAGAGATCAGAGCCAATACAGAGGCTTACTGACAATTGTTCTACCCACGCACTGTTCGTGAGTGGAACAGGGGTGGAGGGATCAGATAGTGGTACCGAAAGTGCCGTCCGCTACATACCATTAGGTGGCTTGCGGAGTATGACGTAGATGTAGTTGTACATGAAATAGCTGTTCGTCGCCTTTATCAAGATCGTTCCATAGTATACCTTCACCGTCGGCAGGCGTGGCCGTAGTGCTCCAAGGAGATGCCGCACAACCGAAATGGAAGAAGGCGTACTGCCTCACTTTGAAAAGAACCCATCAACGAGTACACGAGCAATTTCTTTGGCTACCAATGAGTGGAATTGTAGAACAAGGTAAGTACTGCGTCACGCCTAATCAATTACTTGTAAAAATGGTCGCGTTACCAACATGTTTTCAAAAGGTTGTAGCACGGGAGCGGCACGTTTCCGGACATGAGTTCCAGTTCAAAATATTACGTACTCAGTACCATCTACGAGTCCTACAAGTTTGTAACGGGTATTACCGAACACCCCGTGTAAATGAGTTTGTCAGGTTCCAGATGTTTCACGCCACAACTACACTCATGCTCAAGTTAAGGATAATGCTGATACATGGTGAAACAACGCTCTGGTGGGCGGTTTGCGGGTTTAAACTACCTCGGGGTATGACCATGCAGTGCATTTGACCTGCGGTTGTCGCACGGTGGCGCTGGCAGCAGTCCACATACGCAGAGGTGTGTTGGTGCATGTAAGAGTACGGTGCAACGAGTAAGTGTGCAGACGTTTTCAGACGCGCTAATGGTGACTGTGTGTTGAAAATGGCTCAAAGAACACATATTGATGACGTTATGAGGGGTAGCATACTAGGGCGACTGGAGGCTGGTCAAACAAAGCAGGTCGTAGCACGGTCCCTCCGTGTGCCACGAAGTGTGATCTCAAGATTATGGCAACGATTCCAGCAGACAGAAAACGTGTCCAGGCGCTACAGTATAGGATGTTCACAGTGTACAACACCACAAGAAGACCGATATCTCACCACCAATGCCCGCAGACGGCCACGGAGTACTGCAGGTAGCCTTGCTCGGGACCTTACCGCAGCCACTGGAAGAGTTGTTTCCAGACACACAGTCTACAGACGACTGAATAGACACGGTTTATTCGCCCGGAGACCTGCAAGGTGCATTCCATTGACACCTGGTCACAGGAGAGCCCGAAAAAGCCTGGTGTCAAGAACGCAGTTCATGGTGCTCCCAGGATATGTTCACGGACGAGTCCATGTATAGTCGAACAGTGTTTCTCGGCGGGGTTTCATCTGGCGTGAACCACGAACCAGATACCAACCCCTTAATGTCCTTGAAAGAGACCTGTATGGAGGTCGTGGTTTGGTGGTGTGGGGTGGGGTTATGATTAGTGCTCCTACACCCCTGCATGCCATTGGCAGAGGAACTGTAACAGGTCAGGTGTATCGGGACGTCATTTTGCACCAGCGTGTCCCCCTTTTCAGGGATGCAAAGGGTCCCACCTTCCTCCTGATGGTTGATAATGCACGGCCCCACCGTGCTGCCATCGTGGAGGAGTATCGTGAAACAGAAGATATCAGGCGAATGGAGTGGCCTGCCCGTTCTCCAAACCTAAACCCCATCGTGCTCGTCTGGGATGCTCTCGGTCGACGTATCGCTGCACATCTTCAGACCCCTACGACACTTCAGGAGCTCCGCAGGCACTGGTGCAAGAATGGGAGGCTATATCCCAGCAGCTGCTCGATCACCTGATCCAGAGTATGCCAACTCGATGTGCGGCATGTGTACGTGTGCATGGTGACATTTCCCATATTGATGTCGGGGTACATGTGCAGGAAACAGTGGCGTTTTGTAGCACATGTGCTTCGGGACGGTTTTCTCAACTTATCACCAGTACCGTGGACTTACAAATTCTGCAATTATCCTTAATTTATGAGCGTAGGTGTACAATACGTGTATGCTTTTATTTCGTTTAGATGGCTCACCAGAAACTACAGGGTGACAATTATTGAACTACATGAAAAAACGTAAATGAGTTACAAACGACGGCGTGCACACACTTCATTCAACATGTAAACGTCACTACAGATATTCGGATCTACGTTATGACGTGTTCGATGTGCCTGCCATCATTGGTGATGATGTGACGCAGGTGAATAGTGAAATTTTGTGTGATCCGCTGAAGTGTCGAATCGTCAATGCTGTCGATGACCTGCGCAATGGCTGTTTTCAGCTCAGAAATTGTTTTGGGGTTATTGTTGTGCACCTTGTTTGTAACATAGCCCCAAAAAGGAGTCGCATGTCTTCAGATCCGGAGAATGTGGCGGCCAATTGAGGTCAATGCCAGTGGCTTCTGGGTACCCCACAGACAGAATGCGGTCCCCGAAGTGCTCCTCCAGGACATCAAAAACTCTCCTGGTTTGATGGGGTCGAGATCCGTCTTGCACGAACCACATCTTGTTGAAATCAGGGTCACTTTGGATAATGGGGATGAAATCATCTGCCAAAATCACGTATCGTTCGATAGTCACCGTGCCATCAAGGAATATCGCACCGATTATTCCGTGACACCACACAATCACCCGTTGAGGGTGAAAAGACTTCTCGATCGCGAAATGCGGATTCTCAGTCCCCCACATGCGCCAATTTCGCTTACTGACAAACCCATCTAAATGAAAGTAGGTTTCGTCCGTCGGCGTGTACATTTATTTTCCCATCACGGCCTTCGGCCAACCATGCAGTTCTAATGTCCTAATGCAAACAGTTCAGAAGTTATGATGATTTTGTTTTACATAGTTCAATAATTGTCACCCTCTATATGAATTGTAAAAGTAGATTTGTACTGGTCTGCTTGTTTGAATGCCTTCTTATCGTTTGACATCATGTTATGTGCAAAGTATTCTGATGATCTTGCTGAAAGAGTTATTAATTATGAAATACTTTTTCGAGAGCAGTAGTTGTGTAAGTCCCGTATGTACCTTTTTCTTCCTGTTGTGCAAGTTCGGTGTGTTATCTTTAACTTTTGTAGTTACTTACGCTGTTTTCCACACCTCTGTTGTACTTCACTGATACCTGCCTTTGCACGGTTCTTACACAGAAGCGAGATTTGAGAGAAGTTATGTTATTTTCGCCACTCATTTGTTCATCGTTTTGCTTCTCTTCCATGTGGCGCTAATTTTGAATCATGTTGTCTGTTTGTGTCGACTTACTTTATGTGTGTGTGTGTGTGTGTGTGTGTGTGTGTGTGTGTGTGTGTGAGAGAGAGAGAGAGAGAGAGAGAGAGAGAGAGAGAACGAGAGCGAGAGATAGAGATAGCGGTGGGAGGGGGGGGGGGCAGTCTTGGCCAAATGCGGCGCTGGAGACAAAATACGCAACGTATCGCTCCGCAAATTCATTCGGAAACGTTTATTGCTGGACTCGTAGTAATTCTCTACACTGTTACAGTATTAAACCAATCCAAACAAGGCCGACAGCCACGATCTAATCCGCGAGATAGGGTAAAAACTGTAACTACTACTGTGCCACTAACAAGTTCTTTGTAGCATTATAGCTACTTTGAGAAAAATGCCAAGTTCCGAATACTGCACTGGCAAATTCAGACCGCTGACACTTCATACACAGGTGACTGACTGACGAGTTGAGAAATGCGCTTCGAAATGTCACTCCTCCCCCAGAGCGTGTAAGCATTGTCGCTTGCTTCTGCGAGAGCCGTCAGCCGACTCTTCGATTTCGTGAGCTGCAAGCAGCTCCACGAAGATGAATCAGCCTCTAGGGCATGTAACACCCCCCCCCCCTCCCATATGCATTCTTATATTTATTTCATTAAAAACACTTCACATAGTTTCTTAGTGGCAATCTGAAGAGTAAAAGGGGTGGTGTTTGCATCAGATACGTACGCCGCTCTTTAATTGTACCTTGTGCCTAAACCGACCTAAGCACTGCTTCCTATGTGTTAAAGTATACGAAAAAAACATGGTACTTTCCTTTTAATTACACTCTTGCCATCATAGTGAAGTGTATTCATATTCTGTCAACTATGTAAAGACAAAGGTGATTTGGATTATTACACAATTTTCTTTTGATAACTGTATCGAATCTAGAGAGAAGCAACCATAAGTTGGTAAATAAATGAGAAGAGAGATAGCTTACGATAGAAGCTCCCTCCCGTTTAACTTGGTTTCATTCCTTCTGATGAGACGGATGGTGGTGTGTGTACCAATCTTGTAATCTGATTTATTCTGAATAATAACTAATTACGAGTGAAAAATGTCTGCGTTCAATGTAGTCTCCTATACACTTCTCACGTATGTTTTTAAGTTGTATATATTCTGTTCTAGTTACATTTATACAAACAGTATAGATCAATGAAAAATAAAAGCCCTCTGAAGATGCTGCAACTGCAGTGAAACATGTTTGGGTTGAAAAACAAAATTGTGTTTTGCTGAAGGTGGACCCTATCCAATAACCTACATATTAGTACATCATGCCAGTGCTTTTGTGATGTGTCCTTTAGAAAGCAAACCATTACTTATGCACTGCATACTCTGAGCAGATTGGATTATCTTAATCGTTTTCATTTCCTCTTTATTGCTACACAAAGGATATTTTACAGTACATAGGGATCTATGCTTAATGATAGTACAGGAATGATAAGAGTCATTCAATTTTAACATAGCTTATTTATCCTTGAAACAAGTATACGGCTCCTAGTCCATTTCACACAGTCTCACGTCGCTCTTCCTCTAGGAACAACGAAAAGATTCACCAGGTAATTTACATACAGGAAGATTGAACTCTCTCTCTAGCTTCCTCGATAAGTTAATCACTTCTTCCGATATCCAATGATGTCGACGGTCATCTTTACTGTATTCAGACTGCCATACGCCATCAATGGCTGCCACTCACGTGTTACTTCACGATCTTTTAGTACTTACAACTTTTCTATGCTTCACTTATATATTCATAAAACTTCTTCCACGCATACACAAACACAGCCAGTATTAGCGATACCTCTCATAATTTCAAAATGGCTCTGAGGACCATGGGACTTAACATCTGAGGTCGTCTGTCCCCTAGACTTAGAACTACTTAAACCTAACTAACCTAAAGACATCATACACATCCATGCCCGAGGCAGGATTCGAACCAGCGACCGTAGCAGCAGCGCGGTTCCGGACTGAAGCGCCTAGAAGCGCTCGCCCACAACGACCGGCTCTCATAATTTCAATCGAGCTAATATTTCCTCAGCGATATTAACTTTTTCCACCTCTGGGCCACACTTCTACCCTCACTTTCGGTCACTCATAACTCACTGATAGAAGTGCCTGTCCAGCGCGTCGCACGAGCGCGCGTTCTGTGAGGCGTCGTCCTGCGTGAGCGATCTGTCTTGAACACAGGCGGTGCGGCGACCGCACGGAAATATCAAACAGTGGCTGAATTGTCCTGCGTGGGCGTATGTGCGCTGGGCATCGAGCGACGCGGCGAAGCGGTCGGGATCAGTAGGTTTGAAATTTCCGTGCAAGGTGAACACCATTTGCTGTTTGTGTTTCAAGTTACAACGTCTCAAATTGCAATCAGTGCTGTTCACGAACATTGTGCACATCTGCATTACACACAGGATGACAATTATTGAGCTACATTAAAAAGAACGTAAATTAGACACTACTGCGTGTACACCCTTTATTCAAAATGTAAACGTGACTGCTGATATTCGTATTTAGGTCGTGACATGTTCGATATGCCTGCCGTCCTTAGCGATGATGTGGCGCAGACGAATAGCGAAATTCTGCATGATCCGCTAAAGTGTCTGAACATCGATGCTGTCGATGACCTCCTGAACGACTGTTTTCAGCTCAGTAATGATTTTAAGTTATTTCCGTATACCGTGTATTTAATATAGCCTTAAAAAGGAGTCGCAAGTATCCAGATCCGAAGAACATGACGGCCAATCGAGGACCATTCCAGCGGCCTCTGGGTACAACAGAGCCAGAATGCGGTCCCGAAATTGCTCCTCTAGGACATCAAAGACTCTTCTGCTTCGATGGGGTCGAGCTCCGTCTTGCAAGGACCACCTATTGTCAAAATCAGGGTCACTTTGGATAATGGGGGTTAAGTCATCTTCCAAAACCTTCACGTACCAGTCGGTAGTCACCGTGCCATCAAGAAATATCGCACCGATTATTCCGTGACTGGACATCGCACACCACACAGTGGCCCATTGGGGGTGAATATTCTCGATCACGAAATGCGGATTCTCAGTCCCCCAAAATGCGTCAATTTTGCTTATTGACGAACCCATCCTTGTATATACCCTCCAAACCACTTTCAAGTGCATATCAAAGGGTATGTCCCATTGTACTAGTTATTACCGATTTTCCCCGTCCCACTCACGTATTTTGTGCAGGAGATGTTTTTCTGATGACTCCAAATATGATTCCAACACACGCAGGCCCATCAACGGTTTCATACGAAACTATTTTCAATTGTAATCTGTCTTCTGCATGCAGGTTAATAAAAAACACGTTCGATATTTTGGGAATCAAGTGGACATGAAAGGCAAGCAGTGGATGGGAAGGGAGTGAGACAGGGTTGCAGCCTCTCCCCGAGGTCATTCAATCTGTATATTGAGCAAGCAGTAAAAGAAACAAAAGAAAAATTCGGATTAGGTATTAAAATCCATGGAGAAGAAATAAAAACTTTGAGGTTCGCCGATGACACTGCAATTCTGTCAGAGACAGCAAAGGACTTGGAAGAGATGTTGAACGGAATGAACAGAGTCTTGAAAGGAGGATATAAGATGAACATCAACAAAAGCGAAACGAGGATAATGGAATGTAGTCGAATTAAGTCGGGTGATGCTGAGGGAATTAGATTAGGAAATGAGGCACTTAAAGTAGTAAAGGAGTTTTGCTATTTGGGGAGCAAAATAACTGATGATGGTCGAAGTAGAGAGGATATAAAATGTAGACTGGCAATGGCAAGGAAAGCGTTTCTGAAGAAGAGAAATTTGTTAACATCGAGTATATTCTTAAGTGTCAGGAAGTCTTTTCTGAAAGTATTTGTATGGAGTGTAGCCATGTATGGAAGTGAAACATGGACGATAAATAAATTGGAAAAGGAGAGAATAGAAGCTTTCGAAATGTGGTGCTACAGAAGAATGCTGAAGATTAGATGGGTAGATCACTTAACTAATAAGGAAGTATTGAATAGAATTGGTGAGAAGAGAAATTTGTGGCACAACTTGACTAGAAGAAGGGATTGGTTGGTAGGCATATTCTGAGGGATCAAGGGATCACCAGTTTAGTATTGGAGGGCAGTGTGGAGGGTAAAAATCGTAGAGGGAGACCAAGAGATCAATACACTAAGCAGATTCAGAAGGATGTAGGTTGCAGTAGGTACTAGGAGATGAAGAAGCTTGCACAGGATAGAGTAGCATGGAGAGCTGCATCAAACTAGTCTCAGGACTGAAGACCACAACAACAACATAATTACAGCTGAAGTGGACACGTTGAAGCTAATTATGGCACTACATAACTACCACTCAGTCTTTGGCTAGAGGAAACTCTCATATAGTATGCTGTATTCTTTTGCAAGACAATTCTGAAGATGATGACAGGTACTTGGCATCGCGGGGTAAAAGAAAGTAAAGCAGAGTACCACGTGCCTCCGTATGGAGATACTTTCAGTAGCGTTACTGGAAAGACTAGTTGACAAACTGATATCATTTAATGTAGCTATAAAGCATTCTAAATCCTGCAAAAAAGAAATGGTTCAAATGGCTCTAAGTACTATGGGATTTAACATCTGAGGTCATCAGTCCCCTATACTTAGAACGCCTTAAACCTAACTAACCTAAGGACATCACACATCCATGTCCGAGACAGGATTCGACCCTGCGACCGTAGCGGTCGCGCGATTCCAGACTGTAGTGAATAGAACCACTCGACCACAACGGCCGGCTAATCTTGCAAATAAACAAAAAGTCTTCATGCAAACTGAAATAATTAAAACATGTAGTTAGTTTGAGATTACATTTTGTGACGCAGAAACAAACAGGTTTCAAGTATTTACGTGCACAGTACCATAATATACTTCTTTGACGATATGTCAGATGCTGTTAAAAGAAAAAAAAGTTGTTTCATCGAAAAGAACTGCAGTGACATCCTTACCTCGATAGATGAAAAGGTTTCAAGTATTATCCCTAATTATGGAGTAAAATACATACCTTTTTGTGTGCTATCATTTGAAAACAAACTTCGTTTCGATATCTCGAACCGTTTATGGAATGAGACGTCTGCTACGACCACACTTCATGCTGCGCATGGGCAGAACTGCGCGCACTGTGCACGGCCCTCTACATACGAACCGATACGTCGAGACTGGAGATGAATATCGTTCTGCTCAACTTAAAACACCATTCCGATATGTTAGCTGTCTTTCACATGCAGAAATGTATGACCTAAAATAAACCATACACAAAGTCGACACAATGCACTTTTACCTCTACAGAGTCTTAAAATTTTCCTTGCTACGATTTTCAAATTTGATGTATGACGAATAACGAAAAGAAATTCAATCCCTTATCCAATGAAGGTATCAGGTGTAAAATGTGAAGGAATCAATTTTTTTCACCTAATAGTTTTCTTAGAACCGGATGGTAAGAATTTCTTGGCACTTCGGCCATCGCTTCGCTGATAGTCCGTGTAACGTGGCTGTGCTTCCCACGCATGACAGGCTAATTACATCGCTTAGAGTTGGATCGCTTGGATATTCGCACGTTCCCTCATCACGCCGCGTTCGCATGAGATAGGTGAAGTAGGACGAGGTATAAGAGGAAAATTCCCAACTGTTCGCACGAAACTGGCCCATCAGGAACCTTCTAGAAAGCTGAAGTACAATAGTCGCTAGGTGATTGCTATCGATTATTAGTGGGGGTATCGATAATGGTACCCCCACAGGAAATACGCATCTCTTTCACTGGTCAATTCCTACTGCCGCCAACAGAATTCACCTACTACTGAGTATCCGTTTGCACGCAGTATACCAAATGCATACATTCGTCCGCACTGTACGAACTGAAAACTCTATCGAACATGACCATTGCGAAAAGGGATGTCACAAAGGCATAAGGAACTTAATCTGGCCAGGTCAACGAAAAGAAAAAAATAGGTAAATACACAACGGTCTGTAACAAGTGAAGCACTTAAAAGGAGTGGTCTGCAAGATGTCACGATAAGAAGACGTGTAGAACAGCGGAACCGTGACAAATGGCCGGCCGGAGTGGCCGTGCGGTTCTAGGCGCTACAGTCTGGAACCGAGCGACCGCTACGGTCGCAGGTTCGAATCCTGCCTCGGGAATGGATGTGCGTGACGTCCTTAGGTTAGTTATGTTTAATTAGTTCTAAGTTCTAGGCGACTAATGACCTCAGAAGTTAAGTCGCATAGTGCTCAGAACCATTTGAACCGTGACAAATAATGTAAACAGGAGAGAGGTGACACCCTCTTTTGTGTGACCGGACAGGTCAGTGTTAGGCAATGCTCAGTCGGTGCGAAGCCTTCGTACTAAATGCCACTATGCCTTGCCTACATCACAGGGCATGTATGTGCGTTCGAACAGGAGCAGAACGATTGGTCTCCGGGAGGTAGGTCTGTCGTTCCGTGATATAGCGGCTCGTACGAGGGCAGTTCAATAAGTAATGCAACACATTTTTTTTCTCGGCCAATTTTGGTTGAAAAAACCGGAAATTTCTTGTGGAATATTTTCAAACATTCCCGCTTCGTCTCGTATAGTTTCATTGACTTCCGACAGGTGGCAGCGCTGTACGGAGCTGTTAAAATGGCGTCTGTAATGGATGTGCGTTGCAAACAACGGGCAGTGATCGAGTTTCTTTTGGCGGAAAACCAGGGCATCTCAGATATTCATAGCCGCTTGCAGAATGTCTACGGTGATCTGGCAGTGGACAAAAGCACGGTGAGTCGTTGGGCAAAGCGTGTGTCATTATCGCCGCAAGGTCAAGCAAGACTGTCTGATCTCCCGCGTGCGGGCCGGCCGTGCACAGCTGTGACTCCTGCAATGGCGGAGCGTGCGAACACAATCGTTCGAGATGATCGACGGATCACCATCAAACAACTCAGTGTTGAACTTGACATCTGTGTTGGTAGTGCTGTCACAATTGTTCACCAGTTGGGATATTCGAAGGTTTGTTCCCGCTGGGTCCCTCGTTGTCTAACCGAACACCATAAAGAGCAAAGGAGAACCATCTGTGCGGAATTGCTTGCTCGTCATGTGGCTGAGGGTGACAATTTCTTGTCAAAGATTGTTACAGGCGATGTAACATGGGTTCATCACTTCGAACCTGAAACAAAACGGCAATCAATGGAGTGGCGCCACACCCACTCCCCTACCAAGAAAAAGTTTAAAGCCATACCCTCAGCCGGTAAAGTCATGGTTACAGTCTTCTGGGACGCTGAAGGGGTTATTCTGTTCGATGTCCTTCCCCATGGTCAAACGATCAACTCTGAAGTGTATTGTGCTACTCTTCAGAAATTGAAGAAACGACTTCAGCGTGTTAGTAGGGACAAAAATCTGAACGAACTTCTCCTTCTTCATGAAAACGCAAAACCTCACACAAGTCTTCGCACCCGAGAGGAGCTCACAAAACTTCAGTGGACTGTTCTTCCTCATGCACCCTACAGCCCCGATCTCGCACCGTCGGATTTCCATATGTTTGGCCCAATGAAGGACGCAATCCGTGGGAGGCACTACGCGGATGATGAAGAAGTTATTGATGCAGTACGACGTTGGCTCCGACATCGACCAGTGGAATGGTACCGTGCAGACATACAGGCAATCATTTCAAGGTGGCGTAAGGCCGTAGCATTGAATGGAGATTACGTTGAAAAATAGTGTTGTGTAGCTAAAAGATTTGGGAATAACCTGGTGTATTTCAATGCTGAATAAAACAACCCCTGTTTCACAAAAAAAATGTGTTGCATTACTTATTGAACTGCCCTCGTACAATGCACATTCTTCATCTGTGAGGCGCGTGTGGAACCAGTGCAGAGAAGAGGACCGTAATCAGCCCCGACAGGGTACTGGCCGACACAAGTTGACCATAGCGAGAAATGACCGCCATCTCATCCGCTTGGCCGTCCACAGTGCTGGCGCGACGCTGAAGCAGTGCAACGGCTGTGGACAAGTCTGCGTCGACGTTTCGACGCTGTCTTCCGTGGGCTGGACTGGCCATTGCGTCGCCTTCCAGTGGCCAGAACCCACCAACCACGCAGACTGCACTGGGCGCATGATGGCTGACACTGGCGTGCTGAGTGGCAAAATGTAGGTTTTAGGACTAGTCCAGCTGCAACTTTCCAACAGTGATGGCCGCATACGTCTTCGGTGCCGGCGGGGTGAACGCAGTCGGGCAGACTGTATTGTTGAGCGGCATAGCGGACAAACGCCAAGTGTTACTGTTTGGGGTGCCAATACTTGTAACAAGCGATCTCGCCTCCTAAGTTTTCATGGCAATCTAAACAGCTACCGCTACATTAGGGAGATTTCACAGCCCGAGGCACTGCACCTCCTACAGGCCGTTCCACGTGCCATACTTCAGCAGGACAAAGCCCGAACGCATTCATCTACACCTACATCTGCATCCATACTCCACAAGCCACTTGACGGTGTGTGGCGGAGGGTACTTTGAGTACCTCTATCGGCTCTTCCTTCTATTCCACTCTCGTATTGTTCGTGGAAAGAAAGATTGTCGGTATGCCTGGGCTCTCATCTCTCACATTTTATCCTCATGATCTGTTCGCGAAATATATGTAGGAGGGAACAATATACTGCTTGACTCCTCGGTGAAGATATGTTCTCGAAACTCTCAACAAAAGCCCGTGCCGAGCTACTGAGCGTCTCTCCTGCAGACTCTTCCACTGGAGTTTATCTATCATCTCCGTAACGCTTTCGCGATTACTAAATAATCCTGTAACGAAGCGCGCTGCTCTCCGTTGGATCTTCTCTATCTCTTCTATCAACCCTATCTGGAATGTATCCCATACAGGTGAGCAGTATTCAAGCAGTGGTCGAACAAGTGAACTGTAACCTACTTCCTTTGTTTTCGGATTGCATTTCCTTAGGATTCTTCCAATGAATCTCAGTCTGGCATCTGCTTTACCGACGATCAACTTTATATGATTATTCCATTTTAAATCACTCCTAATGCCTACTCCCAGATAATTTATGGAATTAACTGCTTCCAGTTGCTGACCTGCTGTATTGTAGCTAAATCATAAGGGATCTTTTTTTCTATGAATTCGCAGCACACATTACACTTGTCTATATTGAGATTCAATTTCCATTCCCTGCACCATGCGTCAAAGCGTTGCAGATCCGCCTGCATTTCAGTACAATTTTCCATTGTTACAACCTCTCGATATATTACAGCATCATCCGCAAAAAGCCTCAGTGTACTTCCGATGTTATCCACAAGGTCATTTATGTATATTGTGAATAGCAACGGTCCTACGACACTCCCCTGTGGCACAACTGAAATCACTCTTACTTCGGAAGACTTCTCTCCATTGAGAATGACATGCTGCGTTCTGTTATCTAGGAACTCTTCAATGCAATCTCACAATTGGACAGATACGCTCTTACCGTGTTCATTAAACGACTGTGGGAACTTTATCGAACGCCTTGCGGAAGTCAAGAAACACGGCATCTACCTGTGAACCCGTGTCTATGGCCCTCTGAGTCTCGTGGACGAATAGGGCGAGCTGAGTTTCATAGGATCGTCTTTTTCGAAACCCATGATGTAGTAAGCAATGGGCAAGCCTTTTGAGAAGAACGCCGGGTACCGCTGCTTCCCTCGTCTGCCCGTTCGAAAAAAATGGCTCTGAGCACTATGGGACATAACTTCTGAGGTCATCAGTCCCCTAGAACTTAGAACTAATTGAACGTAACTAACCTAAGGACATCACACACATCCACGCCCGAGGCAGGATTCGAACCTGCGACCGTAGCGGCCGCGCGGTTCCAGACTGTAGCGCCTAGAACCGCTCGGCCACCCCGGCTGGCGTCTGCCCGTTCGCCTGACGTGTCACCCATCGAACATGTCACTAATATGGTAGGTCGGCAATTTGTTCGTTCAATTCCTCCTGCAGCCACATTTGAAGTTTTGTGGACCCGCCTACAAACTGCTGGTTAGTTGGTTGATAAGGGGGAGAGGACCAAACAGTGAGATCATCGGTCCCATCAGATTACGGAAGGATGGGGAAGGAAGCCGGTCGTACCTTTCAATTTGCCAGAAGCGATTTAGGGAATTCACAGAAAACCTAAATCAGGATGGCCGGACGGTAGTTTGAACCGTCGTCGTCCCGAATGCACCTACAAACTGCGTGGCAGAATGTTCCCTGGCAGTGTATTCAGGCGCCACATCTACGTCTACATCTACATCTACATCTACATTTATACTCTGCAAGCCACCCAACGGTGTGTGGCGGAGGGCAGTTTACGTGTCACTGTCGTTACCTCCCTTTTCTGTTCCAGTCGCGTATGGTTCGCGGGAAGAACGACTGCCGGAAAGCCTCCGTGCACGCTCGAATCTCTCTAATTTTACATTCGTGATCTCCTCGGGAGGTATAAGTAGGGGGAAGCAATATATTCGATACCTCATCTAGAAACGCACGCTTTCGAAACGTGGACAGCAAGCTACACCGCGGCTATCACGCTTACCAAATAAGCCTGTGACGAAACGCGCCGCTCTTCTTTGGATCTTCCCTATCTCCTCCGTCAACCCGACCTGGTACGGATCTCACAATGGTGAGCAATACTCAAGTATAGAGTGTTTTGTAAGCCACCTCCTTTGATGGACTACATTTTCTAAGGACTCTCCCAATGAATCTCAACCTGGCACCCGCCTTACCAACAATTAATTTTATGTGATCATTCCACTTCGAATCGTTCCATACGCATACTCTCAGATATTTTACAGAAGTAACTGCTACCAGCGTTTGTTCCGCTATCATATAATCATACAATAAAGGATCTTTCTTTCTATGTATTCGCAATACATTACATTTGTCTTAGATTCCATGCCACGACTTGTAGCGGCTTTGGTTGTAGACTGCTACGGTCGCAGGTTCGAATCCTGCCTCGGGCATGGATGTGTGTGATGTCCTTTGGTTAGTTATGTTTAATTAGTTCTAAGTTCTAGGGGACTGATGACCAACGCTGTTAAGTCCCATAGTGCTCAGAGCCATTTGAACCATTTTGCTTGTAGCACAAGGTGGCGCTACTCCGTACTAAATTTCCACAGTCATAGTGCTCGTACAGGTCTGTAATGCTAATCATTTGTTTAGTGTCACGTCCTTAGTCGGTGGAATAAATTTCGTTGTGATCGGCCTCGGCGTTTCACTTTTTCCAAACAGCACTCCAAATAAAACATTGTATTCCAATAGTGTCGCAGGCAAATATATAGCATGTCTAAAAGGAAAGTCGACGCCTGCCGGACAGGTACGGCTAAGGAGCTTAACCTTGGGATGGTCCCGCGAGGGACGAGGGCAGCAGCATGCTCGATTGCCCCGGCGGCTAGGCGAGTAGATCAAAGGGCATACCGCCGCTGCGCTGGGGGCAGGCGGAGCTCTAATTGAAGTTTATGCCTCCTCCCTCCCCCTGCCAGTGCTTTGTGATTCCCTCTACAACTTTTTTAATTTCCCCCCATTGTGTCTGGACGCTGAAGAATTAGATTATTCTTCTAAAGAAAAGCAAGACGATCTTTTTGCATCTGTTTTCCCCTTTTGTAGATTACTTTCCCGTCCAGTAATAAATACAACTCCTAATTATTTCTACAAATTTCTGTTTCAACAACGTCACTGGTACAGCGAGTAGAAATAGAAAAAGTGAGTGGACCTTTCCAAAGACATCGCAGCAGGTAAGACAAAATCTACATCCCCTGCGAATCACTAGGCGCATTTAGTTTGGTGTTTCGGCAGACATCAACAATTTCTTTTTCGCAACACGCAGATGGTATAATCCTAAACAAATACAAATACTGTTCATTATGCGTTTCATACAACGCTCGGAACTTCACAAACATGTTAGTACCAGCAAGGACCAAGCAATGAACAGGAAGACATACATCGAATTTTATGAAGACGGACATTTCGGCTTTTGAATGTGGTTCATTAGCATGTACAGTTTTTCGATATGTATTTCTGTAATAGATGAACACGCAGATGAAAACAGATGCAACGAAAATATCTGTGGCAAACTATGTAATAATGTAAAGGTAGCTCTCCAGAGCCTAATGTTCTAGGGAATAAAACCTGAATAAAACATGTCTCACTGGTTATGACGCAAATGTGCCGAAACATGCTTGGACTGTAAAAAAAAAACAATATTTGTTTGCGTAAGACACTGAAGAGCCAAAGAAACTGGTACACCTATCTAATATCGTGTGGGCCCCCCTCGAGCAAGCAGAAGTTCGGCAACACGATGTGGCATGGACTCGACTAATGTCTGAAGTAGTGCTGGAGGGAACTGACACCATGAATTCTGCAGGGCTGTCCATAAATCCGTAAGAGTACGAGGGGGTGGAGATCTCTTCTGAACAGCACGTTGCAAGGCATTCCAGATATGCTCAATAATTTTCATGTCAGGGGAGTTTGGTGGCCAGCGGAACTGTTTAAACTCAGAAAAGGCACTCTGTAGCAATTCTGGACGTTTGTCCTGCTGAAATTGCCCAAGTCCGTCGGAATGCACAATGGACATGCATTGATGCAGGTGATCAGAGAGAATGCTTACGCACGTGTCACCGGTCAAGAGTCGTATCTAGCCGTATCAGGGGTCCAATATATCTCCAACTGCACACGTCCCACAGCATTAGAGAGCCTCCACCTGACATGCAGGTACCACGGATTCGTGTGGTTGTCTCCATACCCGAACATGTCCATCCACTCGATAGAATTTGAAACGAGACTCGTCTGACCAGGCAGCATGTTTCCAGTCATCAACAGTCCAATGTCGGTTTGACGGACCCAGGTGAGGCATAAGGCTTCGTGTCGTGCAGTCATCAAGGGTACACGAGTGGGCCTTCGGCTCTGAAAGCCCATATCGATGAAGTTTCGTTGAATATTTCACACGCTGACACTTGTTGATGGCCCAGCACTGAAATCTGCAGCAATTTGCGGACTGGTTGTACTTCTGTCGCATTGAACGATCCTCTTCAGTCGTCATTGGTTTCGTTCTTGCAGAATCTTTTTTTCCGCCACAGTGATGTCGGAGATTCGACGTTTTACCTGATTCCTGATATTTACGGTACACTCTTGAAATGGTCGTACGGGAAAATCCCCACTTCACCGCTACCTGGACGATTGTGTGTCCCACCGCTCGTGCGCCAACTATAACATCACCTTCAAACTCACTGAAATCTTGATAACCTGCCATTGTAGCAGCAGTAACCGATCTACCAACTGTGCCAGACACTTGTCTTATATAGACGTTGCCGACCATAGCTCCGTATTCTGCCTGTTTACGTATCTCTGTATTTGAATACGCATGCCTATACCTGTTTCTTTGGCGCTTCGATGTAGGTGAATGTGAATTCCCGTAACTGAGAGAATATAATTTGTATGAGGTTTGCACTGCTACTCAATGAGTCATCTTTATGAGAGCAGCAATTTGTCCTTTACACAGCATTTTTCTGTCAGCTAAGTAACTTTCAAATACACAAGTTTTAATAGTTTTTGACATTGACTGGTAACACGAGAAGCTTATAGAACTCTGAGTCATCTGTTGTTATCAGTTGCAAGGATTACAATAATGAACGCGAAATAGGTTTGATATTTCACGAAAAATGGCTTGATATAATTAATGACAGCTTATTTTAAAAGTGTATAATTTCGAAACAATGTTTATAATTTAGAAAGATCCGTATAGTATCCGGTTACAGAATTAGTGCCGAACATCTTCAGCACGTCTCGGCATACAGGTATTTAGGGGTAATCCTCAGTTGAAATGAGACGGGGACATAAAATGAGTTCTAGGTAAGGTGTATGGAAGACATAGTTTCATGTTGTCTTGTTTATTTTTAGGCCTCCTTTTCCCGCAGTGGCAGTTATACAAGTAATACGGATTGTATACCATTTTATTTAGGCCATAAGCATTTTTGTTGTTTCCGAGCCCCTTCAGTGGTCAAATTTTTGCTTCCTACTACTTCATTTTTAGATGGTCTTCCACACGCAGGTCCCTGATTTTTAGAACACTGCACTTCACCGACGCTGGATATATTCCTTTTGCGTATTGTGTGGACGCACTTACATCTCGTGTATTTTGTCGTTCAATAAAGTACACTGGGCGTAAGCCTACACAGCATGGGGATAAATATATATGTAGTGTCAGTAAAGTGCAATGTTCTACAAGTCGACGACCTATTTGTGCACGAACATTGAGAATGAAGTAGGAAGCAAAAATCTGATCACTGAAGATGCTCCGGAACAAAAGCGAAAAGCTTGTGGTGTAAATAAGACTTGGATTTGTTGAAAGTGTTCTGGGGAAGTGCAGTGCATATATAAATGAAATTGCATCAAAGATGCTAGTGCGACGAATCGTAGAACGTTTGGAGTCTCCATCAAGTAAGCATGAAAGTAGCCATCGAACAGATTCAGTGGCGAGCTGCTGGAGCCGTATCAGAAGGCATAACCCTTATGAAAGCGTAAAACAAATTTTTAGAGAACGTAAATGGAAGTCGTTGCAAGAAAGAGCACGTAATTCTCTCGAAGACTTACTACGCTCTCGTCGTCATTTATCTCCAATGGGGGTAATTAGGATAATTTAAGCGAGATTAGCACGCGTAAAGAGTCATATGGACAGTTATTTTTTTCTGTTTCAGTACGCTAATGCTTTAGTACAACGGATAGCTAATATTTGTACAAGGTGTTAAATTCCGCTATGGACTAGTACCTGTGGGCTGAATGATATGCGAGTTTGGTTTGTAAAGACCATTTTTTTTTCTAAGGCATGGGAAAGGAACGGAGCAGCTGCCGTCCCCTGCTCCTCTTTGTTTACACCATTGGTGAACCGTTAATTAGACTCGACTTAATATGCATAAGAATAATTTGTTTAATTAATCATCTGTTAGACCACGAGGTTGTCTGGCCATAGTGTTTCACGACCTGATTTCCATCCCCGTATAATCTAAACAAGTGTTTTTTAAGCACTCTCTGTTGAAGATACTCTGCATGTTCACTCTATTCTGACAAAGAATTCTTACGGCCAGGTATTCGATTTTATATGACTGCAGTATATATGTACTCGTATGTGCACTGTGAAGGATGTTCCATGGGCCACAGGCAGCTTCACCGTATAATCATGTAACGAGCAACTACATGTTTTTGTTGTAAAACAAAATTACATAAGGGATGATATTCCCGAAACTGCACAGAGGTAGTATTCACCTTTTCTTATAGTTGTGACATCATTGTCAAGTCGGTTGAAACTTGCAGTAAAACGTGCGTTACAAATTGTTGAACTTCTGGATCGTTTCAGAAAAAGGAACTTCTAGGAGAACAAGAAGATCGCGTGTATAGGTGGTGGTGTGATTTGCAGTCCGAAGACTAATTTAATCCAGCTTTCCGCGCTAGTCCCTGCATTAACTGCAGCAAGCTGCATCTCTCTGAACCTGTGTACTGTACTCAAGCCCTAGCCTCACTTCTAAAGTCGTCCACCCCTTTATTGCCGAATTAACTTATCCTTGATCTCTCAGAAAGTACCCTGTCAAATAATCTCTTCTTTCATTCAAGTTGTGCCCGGAACTTCTTTTCTGCCCCAGTTAGACACAATACATCTTGATTAGTTATCTAATCAATCCATCTAATCTTTAGCATTATTCTGTAGCGTCACGTTACAAAAGCTCGTATTTTTTTCTACTACTACTTTGCTCCACCAACGGCCTTGCCGCAGTGATAACACCGGTTCCAGTCAGATCACCGAAGTTAAGCGCTGTCGGGCTGGGCTAGTACTTGTATGTATTATCCGGTCTGCCAACGCTGTTGGCAAGCGGTATGCACTCAGCCCTTGTGAAGCAAACTGAGGAGCTGCTTGATTGAAAAGTAGCGACTCGGATCTCGTAAACTGACATACCGCCGGGAGAGCGGTGTGCTGACCACATGCTCCTCCATACCCGCATCCAGTGACGTCTGTTGTCTGAGGATGACACGGCGGCCGGTTGGTACCATTGGGCCTTCATGGCCTGTTCGGACTGAGTTTAGTGTACTACTTTTATTCGTCTACCACTTTTAGTGTCTCATTTCCTAATCGAATTGCCTCAGCACGGCCAGATTTCATTCGACTACACTCAATTACCCCCGTAACACCTCTTTTCAAGGCATTCATTCCGTCCAACTGATTCTCCGAGTCATTTGCCGTCCCTGAAAAAATTGCAGTGCAATAGGCAAACATCAGTGTTTTTGTTTCTTGTCCATGAGGAGGTGCTCGGCTGAAAGCTACAGAGCTCAATGTCTTCGGAGCAAGCAGACGCTGTTAGCTTTGCCCCGAGTGAGTTTTCACCGAATACTATACTTTGTCACGTGGTTTCATCCGAACAAGACGCATATTGCGTAAGAGCTACAGGAGAGCTTTCCCAGTTTCGATTAGCATTCCCCCAGTAAATAAAGAGGAACATAGAAGAATCCATTTGCAAGCTCGTTGTTGCTGTCGAAAGAAACACATGTTCACCATACACGTTACGTCAGCAAGCGGAACTGCCGTAACCTGGGCAGACAACCACCTTAATGCCCCTTATTTAGGCCATTGAAACAGCTGCAATTTGTCGATATAATGTGCCGTTTCGCCACTTGGGGCCACTATATTTTGTTTCGAATACTAAACAAGGTAAAAAACCAATTCCCTACTCCTATCACCACAATCTTCGCATCAGAAAATAAAACCTCATTTAGAACCATCATAGACCTTTTAAGGTGTGGTAACCTTCACATTTAATCGAGTTTATGCCCAAGCTTTTGTACCGTCATATGGACTGGTTAACGATAGTTTTGTACTCGTGTCTACACATTGCTCAATGGTATGAACATAAAATTATGGAGCCATATGGCTTCAGAACTAATTAATGTACTTACACTATTACTCTTATCTTTTTTCCCTCAATACGTTTACATTGACATGTGATATATGAGAATCAATAAATGAGAAATTAGGATCGTTGGGAATATATTGTGACTTGGCTAAGGCTTTTGATTGTATAAACAGTGCAAACATGCAATAGTTAAAATTATATGGAACAGCATACAGCAGGTTTAACGTTTTATCCCATCTGAATTATAAAATGCAAAGTAAACCAGTTTCATAGTAGTCACGTAACAATAGAGACTCAGAAATTGTAGCAACCAGACACGATGCACCACAAGTTTCTATTTTCAGTCCTCTGACGTTTCTTTTATGCGTAAAGAAGCTTGTAGTTTCAGAAGATGCAAATTTGGTCCTATTTCCAGATGATACAAGTATAGGAATAAAAAGTAGGCTCAGTACCATTACTGAAAAAGCAATGTACGAAATGTTCCAAAGCATCAACAGATGGCTTAAGGTAAAGGGATAATCATTTCATTTTGATGAGACTCAGGAGATACAGTTCAGTACTTATCATAAAACTTGACAAGGTAAAAAAGTAGGTTTCTGAAATAACGACATACAGTAAGTATAATGTGTTACGTTTTTAGGACTACAGATAGATCACAAAGTTTAATTGGAAGACCCACTGACTAAAATTAATGAAGTGTAGTTCAGTTATGTTTGCAGTGCGTACGATTACTGCTGTATAACTGCACCGTCCAAGCAGGCCTTGAAGTTCCAACAACAACGACCGGTCGCCGGTCTTCCTCAGCCATAGAGTAAATATCTCTGGAGTGAGCATTGCGTTCTGCGCATGTTGTCAACATTAAACCAGGATTGTCACGTGTTTTCGGGACTTCGCTGTGCGTGTGTGCTTTCTGCAGCATTTGAAGTTTATAATATCAAGAGCTTTTGTTGTGTTTCACCGTTTGTTGATAGTGTAATAGCGAGGGTGAATTACTGTTGTTGCTACGGATGCAAAGAAAAATGTGTGAAAGGAGGGATAGTAACTTTTCATGGCTACATACCATGTGCCTCTAATTATAGCTTTCATATTAGTAAGAGACACTGTATACGTTTAAAAATTTCGAGACGCCTTATAATTAAGGCTTGATTCTGCAGACCTTTTTTTCTACGATTTTATGACTATGTAACAGATATTACGGCTCGTACAAAAGCTTACAAACAAAAAAATGGCTCTGAGCACTATGGGACTTAACATCTATGGTCATCAGTCCCCTAGAACTTAGAACTACTTAAACCTAACTAACCTAAGGACGTCACACAACACCCAGCCATCATGAGGCAGAGAAAATCCCTGGCCCCGCCGGGAATCGAACCCGGGAACCCGGGCGCGGGAAGCGAGAACGCTACCGCACGACCACGAGCTGCGGGCAGCTTACAAACAATCGCTTCCTCCCGTAAATTTGCTAGTGGAACAGGAAAGGGAATGGTTAGTTGTTTCAGTAAATACTATCCTCGATTATGTATATAGATTACTCAGTCTACTATTTATTTAATAAACTGGGAGCAAGTACTTAAAATGCGTTAAATAAATACCTCAAAGTACCACCAGTAAGAAAAATTGTGCTTTAGGTCGCAAAAACGAGAAAATAAATACGCAGAAATACAAGAAAAAAGGGCGAATTAGCAGGGATATAATCGCTAACGTGTGGCAAATTCGGTGTTTTTCGGACACTTGCAAAAGTACTAGCGTACTGTCAAGTCGTTTTGCAAGACTATCACTGCAAAAATGTACGTCAGGCTCTGTAATACTATAAAGTGCCGTATCATACCGAAAACTACCAAAAATCGAGTGCATCTGAACTGTGACACCTATCGCTAAGAAGCAGAATGTAATATCACTTGCCCTTGAAAGTTACGTAGCTGGTTTATTCCCTGTATCATATGGATACTGTTAAAATGTCTGCGCAACATATATAAATAATTCACTACACGTACGAAAAGAATCCGTCTGCAGTAGGGATGTAGTGACATTTTAAATATACAAGGTGCTATACGGACAAACACACGACGTCCCGAGATCACGTGACCAGGCCGGCAATGTATGCTGACAACACAAAATCTGTTCTGCGCATGTGAATGCTTACTCCAGAGATATTTACTCTATGTCCTCAGCCCTTTGGCGTCACCGGAAGCGGATACAGTGGGGCGTGTGGTCAGCAACCGCTCAACCGGCCGTTGTCAATTCTCGTGGCCGGTGCCGCTGCTCTCAATCCAGTAACTCCTCAGTTGGCCTGAGAAGGGGCTGACTGCACCCCGCTTGCCAACAGCGATCGGCAGACTGGGACGGTGATCATCCAAGACCGACATCGCTTGACTTCGGTGGTCTACCACTGCGGCCAGGCCGTTGGCTCCATTACTGCTACAGATGATTCAAAAATGAATGAAATAGGTTCTGCCTCTTTGCATTTACTGATGAGGTATGGAATAAGATTTCGGGGAACTCCACTTTCAAGAACCGTATTTTCATAACACAGAAGCGTGTTGTAATAATTATACCCAGGCGCTAATTCTAGGGCGGCTTACAAACGCCTCTTGAAAAAAACTTGGTATAATGTCTGAGCTGGTGCGGATTACTATTGTGATTTTGGTGTGTCACTACCGTTACACATTTCAATGGTAGCGGAACAATCTGTTTTAGTTGCTACATATTTTATTACAATGAAAAGCATTATAAAATCACCATCATAATAATACAGGAGACTGCCTTACAAGGCCAGATGACTTGGACAAATAACAAATACATTTCTTTAAACGGAACAAGACCCATAAAACTTGAAATTTGACTATGACTGTGTAAACATACTGAAGTAAAGCCTTACTTAAATAGTACAAATGTCCATACAATTCCCATTAGAACTCATTCTACTTCTTATCAGCTGAGGAACAGAGTAAGGGTAAGAACACAGATCCTTTAAGGTTTGGCTAGCCAACTTTCCTAAACAAAACTATATACAAATGACTAAAACAATTAAGCAGGTGTCTTAATTTTGACCAAACCAATCTTAAAATTTACTTACTCAGTTGATTAATCAACAATATTCTTAGAATTATTACAACTAGAACATGACCATGTGACAATACCCCTAAAGTGAGGTTGTTTCAATATTGCGTGTGAATTAGCGATAGACGTTAGCAGACCAAGTGTTCAATCAATACGAGAGATTCACGAGACAGGAAATGACATAGAAATGTACTCAACTTTGCACTGCAATTGAGCTTCAGATGCTATAATTCTCCACCGGAAAGATGGAATCACGCAACAGTGACAACATAACCCAAGATGTAAAGGAGAGGACAGGGCCTTAAAAATCTCTCTGCCCTCGTGGTGCTCTGTTCCCAGTATGCTCGCGTCGACTGATGCCAATTATCTGTAACACAACACACGTCAACGGCAGATAATATTCTGAGACATAAAGTACACCACCTTATCTAGAGAACAGGTGATCAATACAACTGAATAGAAACAAATTAGCCTCCGTGAGTTACTTGGCCAGTGCCAGCCCTCAATCTTCGATTAATAAGTTCGCTAAAAATCATGCCCTAAAGTTAAGATGACAAGAATTATCTCGGCGCACATTTACACGCCAAACTACCAAATGAACTACAAGGTAGAATAGAGGACGTATCTCGGAGTGTCTTGAAATGCCAGAGCCGGACTTATCACTACTCGTTGCACTTCTAGCTACGTCCTTAACCACGCTTCATGTCGGTTGGTTGGGCGTAGCCACACTTCCTCGACTACCGTCAAGATAGTTAGTTACGACACCGAGGTAAGTGATAAACAACTAAAACAATTCCAAAGGATTTTTAGTACACTGGCATATTCAATCAAGCCGCACGCAACCCACCGAAGCAACTCGGCGACTCCAATTCAATCGGCCGGCGTAGCTTATAACAGACTCGAAGGAGCTTGTCCTTCCGACCTCTAGGAAAACCAAATCACCATGGACGTTGGATCTGCCCTCACGACTCAACACGCTGTAGCCTCTGGCCCCGCTCCTTCGTTGTCCGACTCTTGCCGTCCTGCCTACGTACACTGTCCCACGTGACTCTCGCTCACCGCAGATCCCGACACACCTCCCGAGCAGAGCGCACGCGCTGCCGTTAAATCCGCGCCGCCAGAGATGAGCAGAAGACAAATAAGCATCGAAGTCGACTCAGAGATCAAAATGACGATCGATGGAAACTGGAGCCAGAAAACACACCAGCTCAATGTCCTTTGCCGTTCCCAATAATACTATTATTCAACAACCTACCAGAACATAATAAAAGAACTGTACTTATCAGCTATCGTGATACGACGTAGTTTGTGTTCCGTATATTCCTATAGAGTTCATAATCATCATATGTACCACTCATATAATAATATGACGTCTCCATAGAATATAAACTAAAGACCAATTTTTTTAAGTGTTCGTGGCAAATGATTAGCAGATCACAGAGAGTGTTGCGGTGGATCTGTCTCAGGGAGAGCGTACGCCGCTTAAACACTTGTTTATGGTTTCATTACCTATTGTGGCATTGAATGTTTTGATGAACGCGCCTCTACGCCCCTGAAAGATTCCCTTGGATATGTGCCAGAACAAGGTGGATTTGATACGAACTGGATACATACAGTGCGTCTGCGTGAATGTAGACTTTCCCGACGTGAAACGTTCCCTGGTTTCCGTCGAGGTTGCAAAGTGACAAGTCACGACGTTTCGACGGGTGCTATACTCATCATCTTCTGGCTCTTACTCAACATCTTCTTACTGAACTCTACGATACTCGTTAGTTGAGACCAGATGTGTGCTTTGTCGCAGAATAATTGTGCTTGTTTGGTGTTTCGGTGTGGATTCAATTGGTCTCGGAACAATAATCAAATACACAATACTAAGATATAAGCATTTATTTCGTAACGTACCTCAAAATTATTAACTAAGTGCGCTGTTCGAGAAATGAAATTTCAGAGCTACACACCTTGGAGACCCATTTTTCAGCAACATTAGGATAAAACATATCGTATCTAGCTTCACGACATTCTAACGTATTCGTAACACTTCTTTTCTTTAAGCGTTTCAAGCACTTTTAGATGGAAATTTTTATGAATGAAACAAATTTCGAAAATCCTTCAGCGAAGCCGCTTTAGTATAGATGTTCAATTTCTACAAACGTAAAATAATTCGATAGAATCTTGTTCGATAAGTGTTTACATGGTTTTCTAGTTAATGTGAGACATCAAACTATCTCAAGAAATAAGTATTATAGAAAATACTTGTCAGTAAGCCGAGTAATTCGTATGAAATTGAGACATAAGATGTGGCTATTAGTGGCGTCCTAGATGCAGGTATTGTTCCTGAAATCAAGAAAATCTTCACTTCTGTCCGTGGGAGCTCCCTTTTGCTTGTGAATATTTGAATTCGTCGTGATCAAATAGGTACATTTTATTCGAATCATTTGTTTCAGAGGAGCTGTAATTGAATAGTTATGACCCTTTGTCATGAGTAGCGATCAGAAATGTTTGCAGAGATTCTCCTGCTGGCATACCGACATGATGGCAGGATCATTTATACGTCAGACTATGAAGTGTGTCGAAATCGTTGTCCAACCTTTTGGCTGAACAGTGAGATGGAGAGAGATGGGAGACTGTCTGCTAAAGAGAGTGGGAAATATTTAATACAAATTATTCTTCTAGGGTTAAACCCAAAATAGCTGAGTTATCTACATTTTGGGTATTAAAAAATGAAGAAATATATGTATCGATCTCGAGAGAAACTTTTACGACCTGATGTGATATTTTATTTACTGCAGAAATTATTCTAAAATGAAACTTGGCGATTACCAATATTGAAGAAACTTAAATGAACCTAATATTCACCGCCAGCAGCAATATTCCTGACAAGTATGAAAAATTTCATTACGTATGGCGGGTATTTAAACCGAATACGCAATAAATTCGCTAAAATCCCTGGAATATAAGATAAATGCCAGTTGAAGTTCTAACAATACCACCACTTGCAAAGTAGGTTAGAAATCAGATTAATAATGTTGCTCACACAGCATATGTTCGCTTAATCGGGCAATAACAAAGTTATTGACTGTGGATGGTATCGTCAGAATGGAAATAGTGAAGTCACTGTAAAAAAGTTATTAATTTTGGCACTTACCTTGAATGGATTCCCACGTATATTTCGTCGAAGTTGTTATGGCTCATCTTGTTGATTCTAGGGTGATTCCACTTTGACTGCTAGAAGGTCCAGATCTGTATTTTAGCAATATTTGAAGACCTAACAAACACGTTTTTCAGGAAATTCTTAATGATCAAACAATCCCAGATTAGAACAATGATATGGTAGAAATAATTTTTGACTTGGTGTTTACGATCCACATTTTTATTAAACTTCTTGTAAATTCACATATACTACTTCTTAATTGTCACATCATCAAGAAAACAGTTTTGTATCAATCTTCATATATTTTATTTCCACTTTAACCAAACACAAGACTTGACTGTTCTTTTACAAAGCGAAATAACAACAAAGACTGCTCTGTGCGCATTCGCGCCAAAACGGTGGTAAGTCAAAGATTATGACAGTCTCACAGAAATGAATACACACAAGAACCATATCACTGTAATATATCGATACATGGGAGTACCTGTACATTAATAAAACCAAATGTGAATATTGTCACAGAAATATGTCTGTTACTTCGCAGAAAAGTAGTACGATATTACTGGTATCGAGAACTGGGGTTGGAGTGCCTTGATGGTCACGTAAATAAAGAACCATTACAAAATCTAGTAAGAAATAGCCTTTTAGCTTCACTTCGTCAGGTCCGGTTTTGCTGTCAACATTAACGCATACGCTAGCACGGCTAAATTCACGAACTATGAAATGCTTGTAAAAAGTACAAAGCGATGTTTTTAAAGTATTCAGTTACGTTTGCGTCTCGATAAATAAAGACAATTCGAGTGTTAAGCTTGCAGCAAAACAGTTCGCCTCTTGCGCGATATCATTTAGCGTAAAGTCCATTTCAGTGTCATCAAAGTTTGCGGAAAATGTAGTGCGTCCACATTTGGTGCACCATCCCGCATTAAGTAAACAACGTGTTTAATTTTTGGACAAAGCTGTATTCGTCTGCGCCCAGGGTGTTCATTTTTCTTTTACGTTCGCCAGCTGCTGCCTACTTGTTTTCGTCCATCCAGTAGCTGCGGCGTGTTTGTCCCAGGCGAACCTCAGATGACGCACAGCGTCTGGGCGTTCGATGAAGCAGCCAGCAGCCCTTGCTGCAAAACGAGGGCCTTCGCCAGTAAGTACAGCTGCCCGAAAATCCCCATTCTGACGGACAAATAAAGATAATTCACTGTATAACCTTGCGGCCTACCTTTTAATTTAAAATACCATTCCAGCCTTACGTCTTTCTTAACGTGCGTGTAGGGACTACTCGTTTGCTTCAAAACGGCATATTTAGTGGGCTTCGCAGGATCTCATAGGAAGGCTGTTTGCTGCAGAATTCTTGAACATATTCTCAGTTCGAATATAATAAACTTTCTTGAGACTGAGAAGATTATATGCATGATTCTGCATGGCTTTAGAAAGCATCGCTAGTGTGAAACTCAGTTTGCCCTTTTCTCACATGATGCACTGCGGACTGGGGATGAAGGGCAACAAGCAGATTCCATATTTCTAGATTTCCAGAAAGAATTTGACACGGTACCTCACTGCACGCTGTTAACGAAGATGAAGCATTCCATATGGAATAAGTTCGCAGATATGTGAGTGGCTCGAAGACTTCTTAAATACGAGGGGCGTTTGAAAAGTCCGTACAAAAATAAAAACTACTTACGTGTTTTATTTTTCGACATAGTCTCCTTTTAGACTTATACACTTTGTCCAACGTTGTTCTAATTTGTTGTTCCCTTCCGAATAATATGAATTGTCCAAGTCTGCAAAATAGTTATTAGATGCTGCAATCACCTCGTTTGAATAAAATCTTTGTCCCGCCAGCCATTTCTTCAAATTGGGGAACAAAGAGTAGTCCGAGGGAGCCGAGTCTGGAGAATAGGATGGGATGTAAAACAAGTTGGAATCCTATTTCCATTAATTTTGCGACCACAACTCCTGAGGTGTGTGTTGGTGCATTGTCGTGATGAAAGGACGACTTTTTTGTGGTCCAATCGCCGGCGTTTTTCTTGCAGCTTGGTTTTCAGACGGTCCAATAACGATGAATAACATGCACCTGTAATAGTTTTAGCCTTTTCCAGATAGTCGACGAGGATTATCCCTTTGCGAATACCAAAAGACAGTCGCCATAACCTTTCCAGCCGAAGGAATGGTCTTCGCCTTTTTTTGTGCAGTCTCTCGCTTGGTAACCCATTGTTTAGATTGTTGTTTGCTCTCAGGAGTATAGTAATGTATCCATGTTCCATCCACAGTGACGAAACGACGCTTAAAGTCCTGTGGATTTTTCTTGAACAGCTGCAAACCATCCTTGCAGCACTTCACACGATTCCGTTTTTGGTCAAGTGTGAGCACATAGCTTTCTCATGTCCAAATGTTTATGTAAAATATTATGTACTCGTTCATTCGAGATGCCCACAGCACTAGCAATGTCACGCACCTTAACTCTTTTGTCATCCATCACCATATCATGGTCCACGGCACGTGGTCTTGCGGTAGCGTTCTCGCTGCCCGTGCACGGGGTCCCGGGTTACATTCCCGGCGGGGCCAGGGATTTTCTCTGCCTCGAGATGACTGGGTGTTGTGTGTCTTTCATCATCATTTCATCCTCATTCACTCGCAAGTCGCCGTAGCGGCGTTAATGAACTTGTGGAGCGGCAGCCGAACCGCCCCGCGAGGGGTCTCCCGGCCACCAATGCCATCCGCTCATTATTCATTATTACCATATCATGGATTTTATCAATAATTTCTGGAGTCGTAACCTCAACAGCGCGTCCAGAACATTCAGCATCACTTGTGCCCATATGACCACTCCGAAAATTTTGAAACCACTTATAAACTGTTCTAATCGAAGGTTCAGAGTCACCGTAATGTTTACCAAGGTTCTCTTTAGTCTCCTGATGCGTTCTGCCTCTAATAAAGTAATGTTTAATCACCACACGAAATTCTTTTTCGTCCATTTTTTTACAATCACTCGACGTTCTTGATTCACACGAATGCCAAACACAAATAAATAGCCCAGTATGGCTGAAACTTCTGTGCGTTCTTTCCAAAGACGCTACTAACTAAATATGGCCTCGATAAGCGCCAGTGGTGCCATCTCTCGGACTTTGCACGGACTTTTCAAACGCCCCTCGTAATAAAGCACAGTATGTTGTCACGACAGCGAGTGTTCATCAGAGACAACGACATCGTCAGGAGTTCCCCAGGGAAATGTGTTGGGACCGCTGTTGTTCTTTGTATACATAAATGATTTGGCGGAGGATGGGCAGCAATCTGCAGTTGTTTGCCGATGATGCCTTGATGTGCGGTAAAGTGTCGAAGTTAAGCGACTATAGGAAGGCACGAGACGACTTGGAATTTCCAGTTGGTGTGATGAAAGGCAGTTAGCCCTAAATGGAAAAAAGTACGAGGGTTGCCCAGAAAGTAATGCACCACATGTTTTTCTTCAACAACCCTTTGTTGAACAGAATGAGAATTACACACACGAGAGAATGGTGTTTTATCTACACACCCTAATTTTCATGTAGTCTCCATCCTGTTCCATGGCCTTCCTCCAGCGCGAAACAAGGGTGTGTATGCCCTGTCGGTACCCGTCCTTGCCCAGATGGCGCAGCCAGTGCTTCACTGTGGGAATCACCTCCTCATCGTCCTCAAAATGTCTTCCACGAATGGCATCCTTTAACGGCCCAAACAAGTGGAAGTCCGAGGGGGCTAGGTCAGGGCTGCATGGTGCGACAGCCGTGGATGGTCTCCCCGACCGCTGTAAACCGTGGGGCTCCACCGAGCCACCTTCTGATGACCTCACCCTCTGTGCCCAGTGACGAACTGTACTTCTGTGGGGAACAGATGCTCCATGGAATTTGCACAAGCGTTTGTGAATATTCCACACAATTTATCTCTCCACAGTGAGAAACTCAATGACGGCAAGTTGCTTGTCACGTACATCACCTACAGACGCCATTTTGAAACTGTCCTGCAGTTACGCTACCTGTCGAGAGTGACAGAAACCTTGGAACTCTCACTCAGGAGACTTCAAATGATACATATGTAACGTTTCTCTTTCGTAGCATTGTTTTCGGCTGTAATGTTCGGATATACGAAGTGCGGCTAGAAAAAAATCGGACTGATGCTGGAAAAAACATTTATTTACAATTATTTACAATTTCATGTTATCTCCTTCAATGTACTCTCCTCCTCGGTCTCTACACCGCTCCATACGAATTTTCCACTGTTCATAGCAATGCTGCAGATCATTTTCGGTAAGTCCATAAATTACTTCCGTCGCTTTTCTTTTACTGCTTCAACAGTCTCAAATCTAGTTCCTTTCGAAGCTGACTTGACTTTAGGGAAAAGAAAAAAGTCACAGGGGGCCAAATCAGGTGAGTAGGGTGGATGATCTAAGATGGGAATGTTGTGTTTTGCCAAAAACGTCTTCACTGACAACGCACTGTGAGCTGGGGCATTGTCTTGGTGAAGGATCCATGACTTTTTTCTCCACAAATTGTTCCGTTTTCTCCGTACTCGCTCACGTAGGGTAGCCAGGACGCTAATGTAGTAATGCTGATTCACTGTTTGTCCCTCTGGTACCCAATCAATGTGCACAATCCCTTTGATGTCAAAAAAAAAAACAATCATCATTGCCTTGAATTTCGATTTTGACATTCGTGCTTTTTTTTGTCGTGGAGAACCAGGAGTTTTCCAATGCATCGATTGGCGTTTAGTTTCGGGATCGTAAGTAAAAAACCACGATTCATCGCAAGTAATAATATTTTGTAAGAAGGTGGGATCACTTTCAATGTTTTCCAGGATGTCAGAACAAATCATTCTTCGGCGTTCTTTCTGTTCAATTGTGAGACACTTTGGAACCATTTTTGAACACACTTTACGCCGGCCGAAGTGGCCGTGCGGTTAACGGCGCTGCAGTCTGGAACCGCAAGACCGCTACGGTCGCAGGTTCGAATCCTGCCTCGGGCATGGATGTTTGTGGTGTCCTTAGGTTAGTTAGGTTTAACTAGTTCTAAGTTCTAGGGGACTAATGACCTCAGCAGTTGAGTCCCATAGTGCTCAGAGCCATTTTTTTGAACACACTTTGTTCATGTTGAAACTTTCATGAAGAATCTGCCTAACACTTTCCTTGTCAACTCCTGTTAACTCAGACACTGCTCTGATTGTTAAACGGCGATCTTGTCGAACAAGTTTACCGATTTTTTCAATGTTTGCATCAGTTTTTGCTGACAATGGTCTGCCAGTGCGAGTGTCATCACTGGTGTCTTCACGGCCATCTTTAAATCGTTTAAACCACTCAAACACTTGTGTTCGCGATAAACAATCATCGCCGTACACTTGTTGTAACATTACAAACGTTTCACTTGCAGATTTTCCTAGTTTGAAACAAAATTTGATGTCAACACGCTGTTCTTTCTGTGCACTCAACATTTTCCGACGCACAGACAAAACGTCAACTACTTAAAACAGACGCCACGGGCAGACTGAGTGCAGGAGGCAGATGAAACTCGAGCAGTAGGCGGAGCGAGAGTCACGTGACAGGCCACGCGACTTTCAGCCTTATTGCATTCGTTTTGTTGTTTCACCAGTACTACACCGGTTTTTTTCTAGCCACACCTCGTAGTATTACTAGTGTCCTGCTTGACACAGTCGTGCCGTTCAAATGTCTGGACATAACGTTGCAAAGCGGTATGAGATGGGACGAGCATGTGAGAACCGTGGTAGGGAAGGCGAATGGTCGACCTCGGTTTATTGGGAGAATCTTAGGAGAGAGTGGTACACCTCTAAAGGAGACTGCATTTAAGACTCACACCAGATCGGATTGAAGGAAGACATCCAAGAAGTTCAGAGGCAGGCTGCTAGATTTGTTACTAGTAGGTTCTAACAACATGTAAGTGTTATTGAGATGCTTCGGGAACTCGAATGAGATTCTCTGGACGGAAGGCGACGTTCTTTTCGAGAAACAGTACTGCGGAAATTCAGAGGACTGGCATTTGAGGCCACCTGCCGAACGATTCTACTGCCACCAACATACACATACAGGACCACAAAGATACAATACAAAGAATTAGGGCTCTTACGGAGGCATACGGGCAGTCGTTTCTCCCTCACAGTATTTGCAAGTTGTGACCTCCCCACACGAAAAACGTTAAATTATAAAAATGGAAATGGGAGTCAAATGTAACCTCCCAACAAAAATAATGTTTAGTAAAAATGCAAAATGGAGTCAAGCTTAAACTCCCCACAAAATTAAAGAATAATAATTGATCATAAACCCACAATAATACTAATTAAATAATGAACCATGTACGAAATGTAACCTCCTAACAGAAATAATGTTTAATATCTGGTAAATTCTATAGGGTCAGCAGCGCTGACCTTCGTCCCTGTGAAATAATTAAACCTGATAAACTTTATAAGGACAGCAGCGCTGACCTTCGGCCCTGTATTCTGAATAAAAAAAAGCAAAAATTCTTACCTCAATAAAAAACTGCATTTATATCTGCTCTTATTTATCGACACAGCTTCGTGCAATGCTGGCGTATATTTAATTTTGATTCTTGGAGGAAATGCATAGGAAATATTCTTTAAATCGAAATGAATGTTTTTCTTTAAAAGAGTTACTTTATAAAAAAATTATTATTGGGGCATTTTTTTAACAAATTAATTACAATTAACATACATTACTAGAAGTGCGCAATGCTGCTTCATTACCTTCTACAACAATACATATCGTCCCAAATCGTGACCACAGTCGCGAGAAGAGCACGCCGCCGATGCATGCCGACTTCTGCTCGGTACAACTGTCCACTCGCTACTACTACTGGCGGCTGACTACTCCCTCTACCGACTCGCTACATACTAGCACTGTTCCTGCCAACTTGCTACACACAACTGAACTCTCGCGCGGTCAAGCGCGGACTAGCAACGATAAATAACTCTCTGGTCAGAGATTCTGTCATGCCTTGCCATCGCTGGTAATGAATACATACGTGTTTCAAAGTGTAACAGGAAAGGAAATGACAAATAGTAGTACAGGGTACCCTCCGCCACGCACCGTACAGCAGCTTGCGGAGTGTCTATGTAGGTGTAGATGCTGTGTGACTGTTCTTTCACCTCCTGTGTGCGACTCACGTGTCGCTGTTGAGAATAAAATACACCTGCAGTTACACTCCGCAAGCAGCCTAATGAGTGTGGCGGATGGTTGCCTGTGAAACCTATCCTGTTCCCAGTTGTGAATTGTGAGTGGTAATGACAACTCTTGGAAAGGTTCTGTGTGGACCTGAGTCTCTCTAATTTTACCTTCATGGCCATTTTGCAACATCTATATGGGAGAAATTAATGTAATGATTGACATTACAACCAGTAGGGGACAGAGTATGTTCTGTCCCATTTTGTTAGTGCAGGTTGCCTACATCAGGGGCAGGTATGTACTCAGAGACAAATCTGTTGTTCTCCTTGGCATGTCAGGCCTTAACCTCTTGTACTGCTAAAAGGAAGGATCCTTTTAGCAGAGCAATAGGTTAATGGCCTGTCAGTCAAAGGAAAACAATAGTTAAGTGCCTGTCAGTCAAAGGAGAACAATAGGTTTGCCTCTGAGTGCATACCTGCCCTTGATGTAGGCAACCTGCACTAACAAAATGGGCCAGAACATACTCTGTCCGCCTACTAACGCCTCTGATAGTGTGTCTCATTGTAATTGGATGGGCATCGCTGTGTTGCTGTCGCAGTTTCTGAACGAACCTGTGACGAAATATAGTGCTCTTCCTTGTTTCTCCTTCAGTCTATCAGCTCTGTGTGGTAAGGGTCGGAGAATGATGAACAATACTCATGCAGTTGCCGAACGAGCGTTTTGTAGACTACCTCCTCCCTGGGTGGACTGCATTTCCTGAAGATTCTTCAACTGAATCAGTCTGGCATCTTTCTTCCCTATGAATCGTTTAACATAGTCGTTCTACTTTAAATTGCTCCATACGTTTACTGTCAGATTCTTAATGGATGTGACTGCTCCCAGATATTATTTGGCAAATGTGTAATCATACGCCGGCCGAAGTGGCCGTGCGGTTAAAGGCGCTGCAGTCTGGAACCGCAGGACCGCAGGTTCGAATCCTGCCTCGGGCATGGATGTTTGTGATGTCCTTAGGTTAGTTAGGTTTAACTGGTTCTAAGTTTTAGGGGACTAATGACCTCAGCAGTTGAGTCCCATAGTGCTCAGAGCCATTTGAACCATTTTGTAATCATATGATAACAGGGCTTTCCGTATATTAACGCGCAATAGGTTAAGTTTCTTTATGTTTAGGGTCAGCTGCCAATCCCTGCACCAAGAGTCCAACCTCAGACGTCTTTCTACATTTTCCTATAATTTTCTGGCGTTGTGACTTCTCTACATACATCATTATCCGCAAAATCCGTGAACAGTTTCGTGGAGCTTCCAAGGTTACGCATTAGGTCACTTATATACAGGTTGTTAGGTGCATATGTGCAGATATTGTAATCTTTGTTACATTAATATGTGCCCAAGTCAGTGTGTTTGTTGTTCTTTCTCTGCAACAGTCTTCCCACAAACATGTCATATAGTTTACTACCTAATGTTTTCTCCACATTCCTAACCGCACTATGCCTGACAGCACAGACCACCAATTTTGCATCCATGCGTCCATATTTCAACAACTAAACTCTGCCCAGGGAAAAATAAGCATTAGTGGCTTGCTCTTGCCACATGTACTTTGGGATACATGCACTAACCAAACTAAAAGCGTATTACTCCTAAGAGAGATAGTTATTAGTCTGCAAATGTAGTAAATACCGGTGTAATTGTTGATCAGTACACTGTCCTCAGTAACCAATAAAAATATCTGCATTTATACCCACCCATCGCACCCTGTATATTGTGAAAAGTAGTGCTACCTTAACAGTCCTTTGAGGTACGCCTCAAGTTACTTTTACTTTTCAAGATTTCTCTTCGTGAAGAGTGACGTGTTGTCACTAGGAACTCATCGGTCGAATCACAAAACTGGACTGATATTCCGTACGCCCATATTTTGTTCGTTATGAGTACATGTGGATCTGTATTGGTCTGAAATAAGATAGGTCAGGCCGCCTATAGAGGCACATAAAGAGTCATTCTTCCCTCTCTCAATGGAATGGGACGTAGGAGGCAGAGCTATCGCCGTGTTCATTGAGTACCGGTCCTCAAAATCAGCCATCAGTGTTTCCCAAGAACAACGACGCTCTTCTTCCAAAATTTCCCGCTTAAGTTCCCTAAGTATCTCTGTTACACTTTGGTACTGTCTATACTGAGTCTAGCAGTGCGTCTCTACATTAATTCGGGATTTCCTGGGATGTGCAGTTGATAAGAACTCCAAACGTTCGAACAACACTCCGTAACTTGTTGCACTAGCGCCTTAAGCGCGTATTCGTATACGTCATAACTCTCCTAGAACCCTTCCAACAGATCTAAGTCTTTTGCTCCCGTTTCTTGTTATTGATTTTTACGTGATCTGAGAAACGATCTTGCTCCTACTAAACGGTCTCGTAACGATATGCCACGCCCTTTGTTGGATCTCCTCTGCCATCTCTTAATCTAACCTCTTAAGCGCCCCATACTGATGAGCAATATGCTAGAATGCGTCGAACAAGTGTTTTGTAAGCCACTTCTTTCATGGCTGAATTACACTTCTTTAGGATTCTTCCAATGAATCGCTGCCTGGCATCTGCTTTTCATACAGTATGTTTCATGTGTTTATTCCACTTTGGATCGCTCCAGACGGTTACCCTGAGCATTTTACTGTATTTAATCTATCCAGTGACTCGTCGCCAATAGTGTTAATAGAACAACAGTGAATTTCTTCAACTGTTTAAGCGCAGAACGTTAGATTTATTTACTTTCACGGTTAACTGCCAGTCCTGAGGCAGTTATCGATCTTTCGCATGTCCTCGTGCATTTCATTACAATTTTTCTGCGTTAGTACCTTCTTATTGACAACTGGATCGTCTGCAAGCAGCCATTAGTAGCATATGACATTTTCCAATAAATCGCTTATATAGTAAGCAGTAGCCGTTGTGACGTTACTCTTGTTTTGGACGACATTTTAACTTCTAAATTTTACATTTTCTTGGATTCTGCAGTTGGTAAAAGTAATTCGCTACCTTAAGCAGCGCTGCAGCGTTTGGTGGTATCGACGGAGAAGCTACGGCAGTTGTTACATAGCACATAGGCAGTGGCGACGAATGGAGTGGTCCGAGGTACGCAAGCCGTGAGAAAAGATCTTGTTTGACGACAGATATCTAGGGGAACCACAGGAACTCCGGCGCGAAACTCAGAATTTTTTTCATTAAATATTAGTTGCATAAGCCCATTTTTGGCGTAGCAAATATCAGGAGGAGCCCACATATCACCAGAGCTTTGATGCGACAGTACCACTGCGCAATACATCAATTAAGTCAGTAGACAGATGAATATTGTTACGACTAGCTACGAAGTTTTACGAAATATCCAAGGGATTTCGGTGGCGCGCCACACTCTCCAGTAGGGTGTGCTTGTGTCATAGTCGGTTTCACCATGCTATCGAATTTCATTAACTTTCTGAGATGAATCACTTTAGACTATGAACTGTAACTACTGTTGGGAATACGGGAGAACAGCGTAGGTTATCTTAAATCACAAAGATTCCCAACAGTTAGTAATAAAACGATATTTATGAAATATAAAGAAATAGTTAAGTATTGCTTCTTGTTGTAATGGGTCGATCACTAATATTACAAGTACTCTAAAATATTAATGCCCTGTGACTGTGCCTCTGACACGAGTGATGCCTACGTAGAGTCCAGAGCTAGCCTGTGATGCCTACGGAGCCCACGTCTCGGAGACGACGGACGACCTCTGCAGCTTGTAGCCTCAGCAGTAGCGGTACACGACTCGGCGCGATGAGGAGAACTATCCGAAGTAGCCCAGTGCTCCGTTATTTAACAAGTCATCGACCAGTCGCTATCCACACACGTGATGCCCAAGGCTTGGCAGCTGCGGCCCCTGGCGGGCCTCGGTATTGTTCATACTGTCGACACCTACAGCTGCTGCGCTACTAACCAGGAAAGTACTTGGACTCGAACAAACAGATCTGTATGAACGTTTGGTTACAGGACCATTATGCACCTCTGAATGTGCTGGTGGGTGTCGTTTTTCTGCAAAACTGTGCAGTCATGCTCTAGATATCACTGTAGATGTAATTGTAGACGCCATACGCAATGCAGCAATACTAACTATAAATGTAAATGCGGAATGTCAATAAAATGCTCCGAGCAATACGAATGACTGCAAAACGCACAGTGAAGAAATGCAAGTTGATCGCATGGCGTATTTGCACATTCTATAATATCAGTGTTGAACGCCACGTCAATGACACTTTTGAAGTTGTTCAATGGTTCACCAATTTCGTAGCCAGCGTTCTGCCACGCGTAACGGAGCATTGGTCTGTATACTCCCGCAGATAACTGATTGTAAATGACAGAATGCATATTCATGATAAAGAATCTGTCGTGCAGTTTCGGCTGCATATTACAGGAGCGTATTTTAATGAAGTCTGTTATTCTCTTGGCATATATTTTATATTGCCTGAAGAAATACACATCCAGTGGTTGTGCATATTTTGTAGTTTGAAACGTCCCCTTTGAACAATTATACAAGATTGTGCTTAACCTGACACACCATATTTTTAGCGCAACGCAATCTGACTTTCAAAATTCCCTACAAAAGAATGGCCCTCACTAACATTAAACTATACCTTTCACAAATCACTTACCTCACAAAAATCTTCGCTGCTCAAGCTACTGCAATACAGCGAGCGCCACTACTGCCAGCTAAATAGAGGATTCAAACTATGGAAGGCACTAACTACTGATAGGGATAGTTAGCAAATGAAAGATATTAATAGAGAACAAACAATGTATTTACCTTGATATCATCATATATAAATATAGCAGTTCATGACAAATTACAAAACTCCGCCATCTCTCTCCCCACATCCACCACTGCTGGCGGCTCACCTCCAACTGCCCAACGCTACGCGCTGTTCACAGCCAGCTGCCTAACACTACAATGGCGAGTATTACAACAATGCAAAGCAGCCACAGACTGCACACAGCACAGCCAGTGATTTTCATATTGAGCGCTACGTAACGTTGCCAATAAGAAAACATAAACAGCCTACTTACAAGTTTTAGGCGGAATGATTTAAAAATCTACATGTTTTCCGCCAGATGCTTCCAGTAGTACTCGTTCATCCTTATGTTCAGACCAGGAGTCACAAAGTACTAATGATTTTCTCGACAAATGGTGATTCAAAACTGACAGAAAAAACGTGTTCAGATGTTGTTTCGTCATCTTCCCACTCACACTTGAACCGATGACTACATTTGGAGGGCACCGCGTTTCTATTTCCCTTTACACGCGGGGTCCAAACTTTCCACTGGATTCTTGGAAGCAAATATAGAGTTTGTCTGCCAATCGTCCGTCCATTGATATAGCAACATCGATCGTGTAACTATGTGTTGCACAGTTAAATGACTGCAACATCGCGACAGTGTTTCTCTACCCTTTCATGGATAGTGTTCTGTCACAAGAAAGTTCGTAGTTGAACTGACTCTGATCACAGTTCCATACAGAACTAATATCGATGTTTTCTCTCGTGATATGCTCATTGACGTCAGCAACAAACGTTTGAGCTCTTTCAATCAGCTCTTCTTCGTCATCCTTATCTTTTCGTGCTTGGAGCATAGTGATACGGCGTGATGTTATCCTAAACTCCTTTTTCAAATTAGTAATAAATCCTAGTGAAGCTGTAAAGTTTGTACAACCGAGATTTCTGGCTACGTCCAATGCCCAATGTTGTAAATGCCAATAATGAACGGCGGAACCGCATTCTCGCGCTTCATTGAATTTCGCCATTACACGCTCATTGATGGTCTTGAACAGCAGTGTACGATTTCCTTCGAAAACTGTATTTCCTTCTCTTTTCTTTGCCACGTAATCCAGTATGTTTTTAATATTGCTTTCAGACTTCAGTTTAGGGTATCTTTTCAGAAGCTTGTCGTATGTGTCGAAACCTCTTACGTAACAATCATCGTAGATGTTCTCCAGTGTGCCGGCCGCTGGTGGCCGAACGGTTCCGGCGCTACAGTCTGGAACCGCGCGACCGCTACGGTCGCAGGCTCGAATCCTGCCTCGGGCATGGATGTGTGTGTTGTCCTTAGGTTAGTTAGGTTTAAGTAGTTCTAAGTTCTAGGGGACTTATGACCTCAGCAGTTGAGTCCCATAGTGCTCAGAGCCATTTTGTTATCCAGTGTGTTGTCATCAAACGCCGTGATGACACTTGCAACTTTAACCTTCTTCTTGGGAGACGGTTGGTATTCACTGTCACTCCTTCCATCGCCTCTTCCCGCACTTGCCGTAGCACTACCGTTTGCAATGAGTTGTTCGTCATTATGATCCCTATCATCTTCATTATGTGTTAGTGTTACAACAGTATCTGTTTCTAACTTATGCTCATATTTCTGCACTATAATAGATACCAGAAAACATGCGAATGATTCGTCTTCTACACCAATACCATCTTCACGAAGAAGGGTTCTTCGTAACTTCATCTCAACCAATCGCAATACATTAGCAGGATTGATTACCAATCGCCGAGCCATCTGATGCTTCAATACACAAATAATGTCACAAAACGCAACTTCAGAGGCACACTGCACCGTCCCTGCTGGGCCCGACTGGCATACCGGCAGGTCAGTTTGCAATGCGGCATACGCAGAGGCCTCTAACGGACGACTGCAGAGTGTTGCAGATGCGGGAGTATCACTAGTGCAATAAGAGACCTTCACATTATTTCTCACACGATTTTGGTGTATTTGTGATTGTTCGAGCCCAAGTAGTTTCTTGGTAAGTGTTTCGAGCGCGACTTATCGATTGCGGTGTGCCTGTCTTTGGAGTAGTGAATACCGACTATTTTACAGCATTTGCTGATTACTGCAACGTCATGGCACCCGGGATTGATTGCAAGTAAATTAGCTACCCGCACGTTCACCTGTAAGCACAGAATCTAATGTGCTGCAACAAGCGCTTCGAGAGACAACACCTGCGACAAATCCACAGAAAACAGTTACGAGGAAATCCTACGGTCGCAGGTTCGAATCCTGCCTCGGGCATGGATGCGTGTGATGTCCAGTTAGGTTTAAGTAGTTCTAAGTTCTAGGGGACTGATGACCACAGTAGTTAAGTCCCATAGTGCTCAGAGCCATTTTTGAGAAAGTCCTACATGCTGATTCCAGAATGAGATTTTTCACTCTGCAGCGGAGTGAGCGCTGATATGAAACTCTCTGGCAGATTAAAACTGTGTGCCGGACCGAGACTCGAACTTGGGAACTTTTGCGGGCGAGTGCTCTACCATCTGAGCTACCCAAGCACTGCTCAGAGAACCGTCCTCACAGCCTTACTTCTGCCAGTACCTCGTCTCCTACCTTCCAAACTTCACAGCAGCTCTCCTGCGAGAGCTGCTGTGAGGACGTGAGTCGTGCTTGGGTAGCTCAGATGGTAGAGCACTTGCCCGCAAAAGGCAAAGGTCCCGAGTTCGAGTCTCGATCCGGCACACAGTTTTAATCTGCCAGGGAGTTTCATATCCGCAGACACTGTGCTGCGGAGTGAAAATCTCATTCTGGAAACATCCCCCAGGCTGTGGCTAAGCCACTCCTCCGCAATATCCTTTCTTCGAGGAGTGCTAATTCTACAAGGTTCGCAGAACTTCTGTTAAGTTTGGAAGGTAGGAGACGAGGTACTGGCAGAAGTAAAGCTGTAGGTACCGGGCGTGAGTCGTGCTTCGGTAGCTCAGAGCTTGCAAGGGTGGCCGAGCGGTTCTAGGCGCTCAGTCCGGAACCGCGCGACCGCTACGGTCGCAGGTTCGAATCCTGCCTCGGGCATGGATGTGTGTAATGTCCTTAGGTTAGTTAGGTTTAAGTAGTTCTAAGTTGTAGGGGACTGATGACCTCAGCTGTTAAGTCCCATAGTCCTCTGAGCCATTTGAACCTTTTTTTGGTAGCTCAGATGGTACAGCACTTTCCCGCAAAAAGCAAAGGTCCCGAGTTTGAGTCTCGGTCCGACACACAGTTTTAATTTGCCAGGAAGTTTCCTACACGCTGTTTCATTAATGTAATCCAGGAAAGGGTTAACTTAAATAGAGAAGTCTCGGGTGGGGACGCACGACCAGTTATACGAGTACTGTATGTCACCTACACCACTTTCTACGGACTCGTGGCTAAACTGAGAAACTTCAGGTACTCCCGAAATTGCCTTTCCCTTTGACAATATTGTCCCGTTAAGAACATTTTGTTGAGCTCTGTCTGACTGAAAGTCCTGAACCCACTCACATATCTGTTCCGATACTCGGCATGCTCGTATACTATTTCTTAAATGGCAGTGCGAAATGGCATCGAATGTCTTTCTGAAGAGAAGGAGCACGTATCAACGTGGCGTCATTGTCTACTGCGCTCTGAATTTCATGGACAAACAGTGGGAGTTGAACTTTTCAAGGTTCTGTTTACAGAATGCTTGTTGATTTTTATATAGCAAATTATCATAGTCCAAAAACATCATTATTCATACGCATGAAACTTATTTCGTAGCTCTACAACAGGTCGACGCCAACGATACAGGCGTATAATTGTGTGCATCTGGACGATGATCTTTCTGAACACAGCAATGACTTCCTTTTCTTTAGCCACTAGATTCCCTTAGATACTTCAGCGAACTGCAACAAACTTTCCAGAAGAGAAGCTACGTCTTTGGCATAATCTACGTAGAATCACACGAGTATCTTATCGTATCCAGTCACCTTTCCTAGGCGCTGCAGTCTGGAACCGCAAGACCGCTACGGTCGCAGGTTCGAATCCTGCCTCGGGCATGGATGTTTGTGATGTCCTTAGGTTAGTTAGGTTTAACTAGTTCTAAGTTCTAGGGGACTAATGACCTCAGCAGTTGAGTCCCATAGTGCTCAGAGCCATTTGAACCATTTCACCTTTCCACTACTGTGGGATATTAGTTGTTTTTGTGTGCTGCTATTATTTATTTTGCTATCAGGTCAATAAAGACGCCCAAAAAAATTAGATGAAACATTTTTTGTTCCAGAATCCGAGAAATAGTTGTTCTTATCTGCAAGATAAGCAGCGCAGGAAACGTATGCCTCTTATAATAAACACACATCACCTTGTTTCGGCCGCGTCACCAGACCCGACGCCGCTGTGAGGCAGTCCTTGGAGGAACAGTGGCAGCTGCCGCCGCATATCCCATTTGCGTCTCCCGCTGCGCTGAGCAGGTAGCAGACACACTCCATTACGGATCCATCAGCAACCTCTGGGTGTGGTGTGTCTGTCCGTATACGGTACTCTGGCTCGGCGAATGTGCGTGTCCCACTGTCACGCCCCTACCTGTGAGCGTACAGAACACACAGCAAATTTTCGAAGACAGTTATGTAATACTTACTGGTCAAAACTAGATCTACACGTGGGGTGGAGGGGAGGGGGGGAGGGAAGGGGTCAATTAATTACGTGAGATTATTTTGGCGTTATTTCGACCCCGCTTCCCACCTTGGTGAGATGTCGTGAGATTTCGCTCGACCCCTCTCTCCCCCGTAGTCTCACGTGAGTTTTCGAAATAACTATGTTTAGCGTATATACGTTAATCAATGCCTAACTCAGATGGATTTATTTAAAAAATATAATTTGCTTAATTATTTTTATTTAAGACTGGTAAAGACTAATACTTAACGCAGAACGTAGTCGAGAATGACAGTGAGAAAATCAAACGATAAAATACAGGGTGCTTATAAATGAATATCGGGATTTTAACGCTTTATAATATTTATTACATTAAACTTAGTTATAAATGATATAAATGAAAGAGCAACTCAAACAGTTTTACCAAGAACCTTATAAATGTTCAATGTGAGCACCATTTGTCACAGGCACACATCAAGGGGCCCAATGACAGGGCTTGCTTTGCATGGCCTCCACGTGCACCCGACCTAACGCCATGCGATTTTTTTTTCCTTTGGGGCTTCAGCATGGCTCGTGTGTACGTGCCTCCGCTACCAGCACACCTCCCTGAATTGAGAAACCGGATTGAAGCAGCTGTTGTACAATCACTGAAGACACACTTATGAACGCTTGGGAAGAACTTGGCTATAGACTTGATGTGTGCCGTGTGACAAATGGTGCTCACATTGAACATTTATAAGGTTCTTGGTTTGAGTTGCTCTTTCATTTGACATATCATTTATTACTGTAAGTTTAATGTAATAAATATTCCAAAGCGTTAAAACCCCAATATTCATTTATAAACACCCTGTACTTAAATAAAAGGAGCAACTAATATTCGTGAAAGAATACTCATTCTAATTCAGTCCAGGGGGAGTGACTACAGAAACTAACATATCTATGTGATTTTCAGTAAAATCATCTGCTCCTTCAGCCTCGTTCTGGTTTAGCCGCTCTAAACTGTCGTCGCTTGCACACGGAAACTCTGTACCCAGACTTGTGACAATCCGTGAGGGTCGCACTTCGTACGGTGGTGCAGCTGGTGTACTGTGAACCATACGCCGGTGCTCTGTAGCTCTTGTAATGGCGGAAAAGTGGAATACTGTATGTACTGTAGCATCTGTTTTCTAGATAACCACCTGCACTTGGGCATAAGGCACACTGCAGAGTTTGAAACGGTAGGAAGTGGTGAATCGAGAAGTGAGCAAATGACTTTTTGTCTTGCTCTTCAGAATCCAGGACCGTCGCATGCCCATTAACCTGAATGATAGAGTATGAAAATGGCAGAAAATAATCGTGAAGAATCGTATGCAGAGCATTCCGGCATGGGCTGCAGCAGTCCCAGCCGTCGCATTTCACAACCTAAAGCAACGTAAACGCAGCAGCTCGGGGACCTTTCCGCACGCCGCTACCACCCGGCTCGTACGCCGCATCGTTCAGCGATTAGCGCGTTTGGCTGGCCGGTGGCAGCTAAGAAACCGAAGCGTTACTGGGCTATGTGCGTTCGCATAAACGCGATAAGTACAGAGCTATCACAAATGATTGAAGCGATTTCATAAATTCACTGTAGCTCCATTCATTGACATATGGTCACGACACACTACAGATACGTAGAAAAATTCATAAAGTTTTGTTCGGCTGAAGCCGCACTTCAGGTTTCTGCCGCCAGAGCGCTCGAGAGCGCAGTGAGACAAAATGGCGACAGGAGCCGAGAAAGTGTGCGTCGTGCTTGAAATGCACTCACATCAGTCAGTCATACCAGTGCAACGACACTTCAGGACGAAGTTCAACAAAGATCCACCAACTGCTAACTCCACTCTGCGATTGTATGCGCAGTTTAAAGCTTCTGGATGCCTCTGTAAGGGGAAATCAACGGGTCGCCCTGCAGTGAGCGAAGAAACGGTTGAACGCGTGCGGGCAAGTTTCACGCGTAGCCCGCGGAAGTCGACGAATAAAGCAAGCAGGGAGCTAAGCGTACCACAGCCGACGGTTTGGAAAATCTTACGGAAAAGGCTAAAGCATAAGTCTTACCGTTTACAATTGCTACAAACCCTGACACCCGATGAAAAAGTCAAACGCTTTGAATTTTCGGCGCGGTTGCAAGAGCTCATGGAAGAGGATACGTTCAGTGCGAAACTCATTTTCAGTGATGAAGCAACATTTTTTCTGAATGGTGAAGCGAACAGACACAATGTGCGAATCTTAGAGAATCCTCACGCATTCGTGCAGCAAATTCGCAATTCACCAAAAGTTAACGTGTTTTGTGCAATCTCACGGTTTAAAGTTTACGGCCCCTTTTTCTTCTGCGAAAAAAACCTTACAGGACACGTGTATCTGCACATGCTGGAAAATTGGCTCACGCCACACCTGGAGACCGACAGCGCCGACTTCATCTTTCAACAGGATGGTGCTCCACCGCACTTCCATCATGATGTTCGGCATTTCTTAAACAGGAGATTGGAAAACCGATGGATCGGTCGTGGTGGAGATCATGATCAGCAATTTATGTCATGGCCTCCACGCTCTCCCGACTTAACCCCATGCGTTTTCTTTCTGTGGGGTTATGTGAAAGATTCAGTGTTTAAACCTCCTATACCAAGAAACGTGCCAGAACTGCGAGCTCGCATCAACGATGCTTTCGAACTCATTGATGGGGACATGCTGCGTCGAGTGTGGGAGAAACTTGATTATCGGCTTGATGTCTGCCGAATCACTAAAGGGGCACATATCGAACATTTGTGAATGCCTAAAAAAACTTTTTGAGTTTTTGTATGTGTGTGCAAAGTATTGTGAAAATATCTCAAATAATAAAGTTATTGTAGAGCTGTGAAATCGCTTCAATCATTTGTAATAACCCTGTATATTGCGTACGATGTACCCATATTTTAGTGGGGAAACATGTTTTATTTAATGTAACCCAGTTTTTTCGCAATTTTATGCTATTTCTTGCGGGGAAAAAAAATTACATGACGTTTGGTGAGACCTCCCCCAGGTGGATTTGGGTGAAATTCGGCTCGACCCCCCCCCCCCCCCCTCCAGCCCTCGAAGCACCTCACGTAATTAATGGAAGTCCCCTAGCCCTAGGCCTAAAAGGGGTAGAGCTAGGCACAGAGCACCTAGAGGAAAGCAGTTGTTTGTTGAGTGTCCTCGACACACACACACACACACACACACAATAAAATCCATGTAAATTGAAAACATGGGAGACAAACAAGTAACCCGGAGCGCTGTCGACAGCGTAGTGAGCAAGCTAGGTGGCGCAGAGGTTAGCACACTGGACTCGCATTCGGGAGGACGAAATTTCAAACCCACGTCCGGTTATCCTGATTTAGGTTTACCGTGATTTCCCTAAATTGCTTCAAGCAAATGACGGGATGGTTCCTTGAAGGGCACGGCGTCTTCCTTCCCTAGTCCGATGGGACCGATGACTCCGCTGTTCGGTCCCCTCCCCCTAATCGGCCGGCCGATGTGGCCGTGCGGTTCTAGGCGCTTCAGTCTGGAACCTCGTGACCACTACGGTCGCAGGTTCGAATCCTGCCTGGGGCATGGATGTGTGTGATGTCCTTAGGTTAGTTAGGTTTAAGTAGTTCTAAGTTATAGGGGACTGATGACCTCAGATGTTAAGTCCCATAGTGCTCAGAGCCATTTGAACCCCCTAATAAACCAACCAGCTAGCGTAGCGATTGGTGAATTGTTGAGTTCAGTTACAAGGTGACAGAAAGCAAACATAATGGCAGCTTTTCTATGGTCGCATCAATTCGTGTGCATGTTCGCACTGCTTTGGTTGCCAGTTGTCATTATTCTGCGTGTTAACTATTACTAGCAAACTCCCCAACCCTTATTCTTTAAAGACTCAAACTCCCATGAATAAAACAGCTTCAAACGTTTGATTACATTACAACTGAGTTAGTGTGTTAAATATTTCGGACTCAGCCTGTACCGAGCGAGGTGGCGCAGTGGTTAGACACCGGACTAGCATTCGGGAGGACGACGGTTCAATCCCGCGTCCGGCCATCCTGATTTAGGTTTTCCGTGATTTCCCTAAATCGCTCCAGGCAAATGCCGGGATGGTTCCTTTGAAAGGGCACGGCCGACATCCTTCCCTTTCCTTCCCTAATCCGATGAGACCGATGACCTCGCTGTCTGGTCTCCTTCCCCATACAACCCCCCCAACCTGGGCAGTGCAACTCAGCCTGTAAGCGAGAAAAAGTTTAGAAAAGTTTAGAAATTTAATTTTTGTTGGAAATCGTTTTGTGCTCTCATTACCAAAGGCAAGATGAGTGTGGTCTGGGTATTTTGCGCTTCGTCTCCATGAAAAGCTAGTTTCTCACGCACCTCAGTGTTTATGGCTTCGTATCTCCTGAACTATCCATCATACAGTGACATATTTTTGCAGATATAATGGATGGGTCACCGTCTGGGTCTGCCGAGTGCTGTTAGCAAGTGGAGTGCACTTAGGCCTTGTAAGACCAGTTGAGGAGCTACTTGACTGCGAACTAAGGGCACCGGTTACGAAAACTGGCAATGGCCAGGAGAGTGGTATGCTGACAACATACCACATGCCCCTCCGTATCCGAAACCGGTAACGCCCAAGGGCTGAGGATGACATGGCGGCCTGTCGGTACCATTGGGTGTTCAAGGCCAATTCGGAGGGTGTTTGTTTATTCAGTGATATACGTGGATACCGTCCGCATAATATGGTGCGAGTAAAGGTAGTAGCACATAAACTGTAAATTAAAACGTCATAACGATGCTCAAGTTTTACTGCGTGAACGGTGAAAAATGTAATAAACGCTAAACTTTTTTCACATCCATCATATTGTGTGTGCGGAAGGGACAGTTTGAATCTGTTTCGTAAAGGTCTGAAATTATGTGTAAAATTTGCTGTAAATCGCTAAGTTCTACATCTACATCTACTTGATTACTCTGCTATTCACAATAAAGTGCCTGGCAGGGGGTTAAATGAAACACCTTCAAGCTGTCTCTCTACCGTTCCACTCTCTAATGGCACGAGGAAAAAACGAGCACTTAAATTTTTCCGTGAGAGCCCTGATTTCTCTTATTTTATCGTGATAATCATTTCTCCCTATGTAGTTGGGTGCCAACAGAATGTTTTCACAATCGGAGGAGAAAACTGGTGATTGAAATTTCATGAGAGGATCCCGTCGCAACGAAAAACGCCTTTGTTTTAATGATTGCCACTCCAATTGACGTATCATGTCTGTGACACTATCTCCCCTATTTCGCGATAATACAAAACGAACTGCCCTTCTTTGTACTTTTTTGATGTTATTCGTCAGTCCCACCTGATGCGGATCCCACACCGCACAGCAATACTCCAGAATAGGGCGGACAAGCGTGGTGTAAGTAGCCTCTTTAGCAGACCTCACCTTCTAAGTGTTCTGCCAATGAATCGCAGTCTTTGGTTTGCTCTACCCACAATATTATCTATGTGGTCGTTCCAATTTACGTTATTTGTAATTGTAATCCCTAAGTATTTTGTTGAATTTACAGTCTTCAGATTTGTGTGACATAGCGTAATCGAAATTTAGCTGATTTCTTTTAGTACTCATGTGAATAACTTGACACTTTTCTTTATTCAGGGTCAATTGCCACTTTCTGCACCAAAAAAATATCTTATCTAAATCATTTTGCAAGTCGTTTTGATCATCTGATGACTTTACAAGACGGTAAATGACAGCATCATGAGCAAACAATCTGAGTAGCCGTCAGCAATCAATCTAAGACGGCTACTCAGATTGTCTCCTATGTCGTTAATATGGATCAGGAACAATAGAGGGCCTATAACACTTCATTGGGGAACGCCGTATATTACTTCTGTTTTACTCTCATTCCCAGATACTGGATGAATATAGTCTGTGTACTTTACCCATCGTGAGTTGCGTTCCCTCAAGGTCTCTACACGGTTTGTAAATTTAATGCTTTCCTTGCTCTGTTAAAACGTTAACATACGATTCTACCTCTTAGTAGATTACGACAGCATTTTAAATTTTTAAATTCGGTCGATATTTATGTGAAATATTGAAAATCGAATTTTTGTTGCCCAGGCAAGCCGGTAGGTAAACAACCTGTAACTGATATTGTGCACCGTGCACCGGGTTAGCCGTTTACGAATATAGAGCATTTTCCTTTTATTTAAGTTGTTTGTCCAGCACGTTGAGCGGGGCGAAGAAACTAAGTTGCGCACAAATTAGGAAACAAGCTTTTGAACCAGAAAAAGAAGATCCTGTTCAACCAAAAACATATTTCTAAGTGCAACAATACAAATTTGAACCGCCCCGTCAGCGTCGGTAACATTAACAGCCAAGCTGGCTCTTTTTACACATTTAATGGAAGCGTTGATGGCGATGAAATGTGCCACGATCTATCATTCTGCGTGGTGTCTGTTTGTTCTAAGTCGTGTCTCCCTAGCACTTTCGCGCAACGACGCTCTGAGTGTGTTTTTTAGGGAGTTGACTAGTTTGAACCTGGGACCTGTTGCTGGTAAGGATACGCCAGTCCACACATGACATGTAGAGTTCAGAAGAGTTCAGTGAGACTAGCGATGATATAATCAAATACTTAATGATTTCAGAGTCAGCTCCACTGCACTTCCTGTAAAAGAATCTTAATACTAACTAAATTTAGCGGAAGGGGTTCAAGGCTTTTCTATTTTTAGTTAGCTGGTAAAATAGCGTCGAAAAAGCAGTTAAGTTTACCATTGGAAATTTTATTCTACTCACAAAACATTGTTTATAAATTGCACTATTGATAAAAGGAAATATTTTAATACAGGATGATAAAAAACAACTGCGTTCAACAAAAATGTGAACGAATATTCCCTGAATGGGTTTCCATGTTCTACAATGGATCGAAGGATGACCTACGCCATATCACATCTATAATCTAGGTTTAAGATAAGTTTCATAAAAGAGAAAATTATCAAAATGGTCTACAGTGACCCTCAATTATCTTTAATTACGTATCTAACTTGTCGTAAATTACAGTGGCTGATGTGGCTTCTCAATAATTATATAACAGAAAAATCATGGCGTTTCAGATTTTTACTTCAAGTCGCAAATGTGAACACCATGAGATTTAATTGACGATCGACACTAGTTTTACGTAAAAAAGGGATGTAACAGATGAGACTTCTGCAGTTCTGAGTGAAGCCTTATGCGCTCAAAAATGCGGCATCACGTGCGTTCATTACCTTGTTGGTGTTTAGGCAGCGTCAGGGGGCGGCGGGGGGCTCAGCTCCACGCACCTCGCCGTCTCGAAAGCAACTCTCTCCTCGCTTCTCCTTACTACAATTTACCGAAGTTGGTTTAAGAAAAGCTATCTGGCTGTTTTTTCAACTGACCAATCAGGGTCTCAATGTTAACCTTAAGCTCCGCCTACAAAAATTCTGTCTATCCAGTGAGAAACGTTATGTTTTCGTGGTGGGGCAATGTTTTTAATGTTTGCTACGTAACAGAGACGCGAAAACGTCTCACGCGAAACCTTGCAGCTGATGTGGCCCTTTTAGTGTTATCGTAAGATCTATACTGTTCTTCTGGAGGGCTCTATCTTTTAACATGGACTGGGGGGCTCTATCTTTTAACATGGGCTGGGGGTGATCTTGGCGGGAAGCTGGCGACGTGGGTGTCCGTTCCTTATCGGAGGGCCTTCTCGCTTACACGACTCTCCTCTCGGCTTCTGTTCTCGTTTCTCCCCTCGGAACTGCGTCTGTTTCACGGTGAGAAGGTATGACATGCATTTAGGCGTTCTTGTGTTAGTCTGTGGAATTCCATTTGCTCACTCGTTCATGGTATTACTTTGGTTAATTTAATGTCAGGATTTATTCGGAGCTATGTGACATACTGCCGGATTTGCTATCATGTCACGGTTTACATGGAAGGTGTTGGATTTGTCTGACACCTTACAAAGACAGTGGAGGCAGACTCAGGTGTGGAAGCGACGTTGTTGTTGCTGTTCATGCTGAAGAGGCAGTAAAAGGTGGTGTAGCGGTAGGGTGGTGTCTCCAACAGTATTACGTACAACTGAACACTACGGTAGCACTCAGAATGCGCATGTGAAGAGCGGTGTCTAAATGTCTTGCAGGAACATGGTTTTCAGTTTTAAAAATCTACATCTACATCTACGTGGATACTCGGCAAATCACATTAAAGTGCGTGGCAGTGGGTTCATCGAACCACCTTCACAATTCTCTATTGTTCCAATCTCGTACAGCGCGCAGAAAAGACGAACACCTATATCTTTTATTACGAGCCCTGATTTCCCTTATTCTATTATTATAATCGTTTTCCATATCTCGGTCGATTTCAACAAAATATTTTCGCATTCGGAGGAGAAAACTGGTGATTAACTTTGTGAAAAGATTCCGTCACAACGAAAAACGCCTTTGTTTTAATAATTTCCCCAAATCCGATATCATTTCGTGATAATACAAAACGTACTGCCCTTCTTTGAACTTTCTCGATGTACTCCGTCAATCCTATCTGGTAAGGATCGCGCACTGCGCAGCATTATTCTGAGAGAGGACGGACAAGAGTAGACACATTTTCTAAGTGTCTTGCCAATAAAACGCAGTCTTTGGTTAGCATACCCCACAACATTCTCTGTGTGTTCCTTCCAATTTAAGTTGTTCTTAATTGTAATTCCTTGGTAATTAAATGAACTCACGACCTTTACATTTGACTGATTTATCGTGTTACCGAAGTTTAATGGATTCCTTTTAGCACTCATGTGGATGACATCACACTTTTCGTTATTTAGGGTCAATTGCCAATTTTCGCACCATACAGATATCTTTTATAAATTGTTTTACGATTTGTTTTGACCTTCTGATGACTTAACTAGTCGATAAACGACGGCGTCATCTGCAAACAACCGAAGACAGCTGCTCAAGTTGTCTCCCAAATCGTTTTTATAGATAAGGAACAGCAAAGGGCCTATATCACTACCTTGGGGAACGCCAGAAGTCACTTCTGTTTTCCTCAATGACTTTCCGTCAGTTACTACGAACTGTGACCTCTCTGACAAGAAATCACGAATCCAGTCACATAACTAAGACGATATACCATAAGTACACAATTTCACTACAAGCTGCGTGTGTGGTACAGTGTCAAAAGCCTTCTGGTAATGTAGAAATACGGAATCAGGCATCTACGTTTGCTTGAACTGAATAGCCTTGGACAAATCTACAGGCATCTTTGTCACTGCTTAAATCCTGTTAACACACACTTCAAAGACACTGAAGAGCCAGCAGATCTGATTTACTTGCATGGTACAACATATAATGATATCTTTCGAATGGTGCAGTTAACCTCAGCAGCGAAATACAGCTTTCCTCTTCCTCAGCTAAACTGTACTACAACCGGTGGGGGGAGGAATATGTGTGACAGATATGCAGATTTCGTTGGAAGGCTAAGGTCAGAAAGTGAAGCCATTTGGTGTTACGAAACTCTTGACAATACACTGCGTTGTTCACCAGCAAGAAATTTGTGCGAAGTCACTGGATATGTTCTTTGTGATAAAGTCTGCAAATTTTGTTGACACTTCCATTCGATGTCATGGACTCAAACACTGTCAGTTCAAGTCTCCACTAGGAGAGGTAGGATCTTTGTCACGTAATCTCCCATACCACACGCCAGTGAACCTTTTATGAAGCTTCTTTTATTTGAGAACAGGAATTAAAATATTTCTGGCTGAGAAGAACAATCCTTTGGAAGTCCTATAGGACAGGGAATGAATGTGGAAACTGGCTTTCTTGGGTAATGCTGCTCTCCATATTAATGAAGTGAATAAAAAAACATCAAGAGAGAAAAAATTATTTGCGACCTTCATACGCTTGTTAAAGCTTTCGGACATACTCTTCTACTTTTTGCACTGAATGTCAAACAGGAAAGTTTCTCACATTTCGCCAATTTCCATGCGTTGAAGTGTGAATATGGTTCAAGTTTTGCACTCTTGTTTGCCATGGAAATCCTTGGTGATGTGGAGAAAGATTTTTCTTCCACGCTTTCGGATTTAGATTCCAAGGAGATCCTAATTTTGCAGAACCCTTTTTCTTGTGAAATAAAAAATGTAAAGGCAGAATTGCAGATGTGAATCACAGATTTGCAGGCTGATGACACCGTGAAGGATATGTTTCAGTTTTCCAAGATTCTTCCAGCAGAAAATTCTCAAATATCAAAGACTTTGCACAAGGTTTATCATCTGAATTTGGCACTACATACAGGTGTGAACGAATATTTTCTTTGAAACGGATTCATATATTGTGAAAACATATTAGAGTGAGCTGCTCGTGGCGAGCGGTCTCCTTACCATTAGGCTATCCGAGCACACTCCACGGACAGACCCAATCTTCCACATGTTGCCAACCATGTGTGTGAAACGCACATTCATACATGTATTATGTATATTCCCTCACAGGGGAGACATTTTAATTGAAAGTCGCTTGCCCAATATCGGCGAACAAATACGATAGTGCAGTGCCTGTGTCGCACAGAATTACGATGGAATGTTCCTTCGGGCATTGCACAGTCCCGGTCCGACACAAATTTTCATTGTTATCATTCCATTACACAGCTGATGTTTGTCCATATTCGCAAATGCGAATACATTTCATGTGTGCATATATTCAGTTTTTGAACTTTTGATCTAGTTACCGATGTTTTCTCTTCGCTTTGAGGCCGCGCGGGGTAGTCGAGCGGTCTAGGGCGCCTTGTCACGGTCCGCGCGGATCCCTCCGTCGGAGGTTCGAGTCCTCCCTCGGGCATGGGTGTGTGTGTTGTTGTTAGCGTCAGTTAGTCTAAGTTAGATTAAATAGTGGTAAGCTTAGGGACCGATGACCTCAGCAGGTTGGTCCCATAAGACCTTACCACAAATTTCCAAATTTTCTTCGCTTTGAATGTGACAGTTCTGTGTTTGTTTGCGGTTATCAAGTTGCGTTTTCCTAACTGTGAGAATAACAACCATTTAATTCAACTTCTGTTGAATCATTGTATTTTTAGCGTGTGAATTAAGGAGAAATCCTGTAATGTCAAAGACATCGGTTCGTGTGTATTGTTTTATGTGGTCTAAGATATGTGGGGAAAGCACTACGCTCGTTTCGTTTATTGATACCGTTCGAAACATACACTGACGAAAGAAATGGCAAAATCAAGAAGGAACTGTCCAACATAATAGACAGCTGGTAGCCGTGTTTCTACATCTGAATGATGATGTGTGTCCAAATTTCGCGCCAGCCGAATAAGAGTAGCGCTGTTGGCGCCTCCATGAGGATGTACGAGAGTCACTCCAAAAGGAATGCACACTACTTTTGTAAAAATACAGTTTTCATTCTGCATGTGTGAAAGTTTTACAGTGTGTAGATATATCTTCCCGCTTGTTTTCGAACTTACTTCAACCTGTTCCCGTGAGTGGCGCCGTCACAGCGTGTCTTCAAGATGGCTACTACACGTTCGTCAGAAGTAACGTGCTGTCATACAATTCCTGTGCTGTGAAAACGAGACAGTGGGAAACATCCACAAGAGGTTGCAAAATGTGTATGGAGACGCTGCTGTCGATCGCAGTACAGTTAGTCGGTGGGCAAGCAGGTTACGTGATGAAAGCGAGCACGGCAATATTGAGGATTGTCCTCGCAGCGGCAGGCCTCGTACTGCACACACTCCAGACAATGTGAAGAGTTAACGAATTGGTGACTGCTAACAGACTCATCACAGTGAATGAATTGACACGCTGCGTTGGGATAGCGGAAGGAAGTGTTTGCAGAATACTGAAAGTGTTGGCGTTAAAAAAGGTTTGTGCCAGGTGGGTTCCCAGGATGTTGACAGTGGCTCACAAAGCAACAAGAAAAACGGTATGCAGCGAACTTTTGGAACAGTACGAGAATGATGGAGATGAATTTCTTGGATGAATTGTGACAGGTGATGAAACATGTCTCCATCATTTTTCACCAGATACGAAGAGCCAATCAATGGAGTGGCATCATGCAAATTCACCCACGAAAAAAAAATTCAAAACCACACCTTCTGCTGGAAAGGTTATGGCTATGGTCTTTTTCGATTCCGAAGAACTCTTGCTTGTAGACATCATGCCATATGGAACCACCATAAATTCTGATGCATATGTGACCACACTGAAGAAACTTCAAGCTCGACTGAGTCGTGTTCGACCACATCGGCAAAAGCAGGATGTTTTGCTGTTGCACGACAATGCACGGCCACATGTCAGTCAAAAAACCATGAAAGCGATCACAAAACTCGGATGGACAACACTGAAACACCCGCCTTACAGTCCTGACCTGGCTCCATGTGACTGTTATCTCTTAAGAAAACTGGAGGACTCTCTTCGTGGAACAAGATTTGAAGATGATGACTCCCTTGTGCAGGCTGCCAAACAGTGGCTCCAACAGGTTGGACCAGAATTTTACCGTGCGGGTATACAGGCGCTTCTTCCAAGATGGCGTAAGGCAGTTGAGGGGGATGGAAATTATGTGAAGAGATGAAAATATTGTTCCTAAAGGATGTATCTACACACTGTAAAACTTTCAAACATGTAGAATAAAAGATGGATTTAAAAAAAATAGTGTGCATTTCTTTTGGAATGACCCTCGTAAATGAGGTTTGCTTTAAATACGCTGTTTAATGGTCCTGATCATTAGTTACCTTCCGGACTCGATGTGATGAGTTGATGTTAATCAAGAATGCCTTTAAGGCGATAAAGACACCATTATCAACACCTCACTGAGTTTCACCGAGGTCTTGTAATAGGGCCACGAGAACATGGGAGTTTCTTCTACGATACTGCACAAAGACTTAGCAGGAATGTGATTGCTAGCAGCAGTGGTCACGAAAATGTATCATCGGAAGAAGAGAGGGCTCTGGACGGCCACGTGCCACTACCGAGAGGGGAGACCGTCGTGTACAGCGTATGGCTCTGGCGCATCTCCAGCAGCAATCTGAGCAGCAGTTGGCACCTTAGTGACACAACGAACTTTTAAAGTACAGGTCCGACCTACACGCCACGTGGCGTACATTCCACTGACTCCAAACTACCCATCTGCGATTTCATTGGAGTCAAGCGAGAGCAGAGTGGAGAGCAGGGTGAAGGTCTGTTATGTTTTCTGATGAAACCTGTTTCTGCCTTGTTGTCAGTGAAGGCAGTGTAGCGGTTAGGAGATGTCCAGTTGAGGGCCTGCAACCAACCTGTCTGCGTGCTGGACACACTGGATCTACACCTGGAGTTGTGGTCTGGACTACAATTTCGAATGACAGCTGGAGCACTCTCGTGGTTATCTTAGCACCCTTACTACAAATTCGTACGTCAGTCTTGTGATTCGCCGGTCGGAGTAGCCGAGTGGCTCTAGGCGCTACAGTCTGGAACCGCGTGACCCCTACGGTCGCAGGTTCGAATCCTGCCTCGGGCATGGATGTGTGTGATGTCCTTAGGTTAGTTAGGTTTAAGTAGTTCTAAGTTCTAGGGGACTGATGACCTTAGAAGTTAAGTCTCATAGTGCTCAGAGCCATTTGAACCATTTTTTCTTGTGATTCGGCCTATCATGCTGTTATTCATGAACAGTATTCCAACAGGATAACGCTCTCCTACATACCGTTGTTCTAAACCAACGTGCCTTGCTGAGTGTCGACACGTCGCCTTGGCCTGCTCAAAAATGGTTCAAATGGCTCTGAGCACTATGGGACTTAACATCTGAGGTCATCAGTCCCCTAGAACTTAGAACTACTTAAACCTAACTAACCTAATGACATCACACACATCCATGCCCGAGGCAAGATTCGAACGCGCGACCGTAGCGCCTAGAACCGCTCGGCCACCACGGCCGGCTTGGCCTCCTCGCTCCCCAGATCTGTCTCCAATAACGTATGGGACATCATGGGACGGCAACTCCGCTGCCATCCATTGTTGTTGTTGTTGTTGTTGTGGTCTTCAGTCCTGAGACTGGTTTGATGCAGCTCTCCATGCTACTCTATCCTGTGCAAGCTTTTTCATCTCCCAGTACCTACTGCAACCTACATCCTTCTGAATCTGCTTAGTGTATTCATCTCTTGGTCTCCCTCTACGATTTTTACCCTCCACGCTGCACTCCAATACTAAATTGGTGATCCCTTGATGCCTCAGAACATGTCCTACCAACCGATCCCTTCTTCTGGTCAAATTGTGCCACAAACTTCTCTTCTCCCCAATCCTATTCAATACTTCCTCATTAGTTATGTGATCTACCCATCTAATCTTCAGCATTCTTCTGTAGCAACACATTTCGAAAGCTTCTATTCTCTTCTTGTCCAAACTATTTATGGTCCATGTTTCACTTCCATACATGGCTACACTCCATACAAATACTTTCAGAAATGACTTCCTGACACTTAAATCTATACTCGATGTTAAATAATTTCTCTTCTTCAGAAACGCTTTCCTTGCCATTGCCAGTCTACATTTTATATCCTCTCTACTTCGACCATCATCAGTTATTTTGCTCCCCAAATAGCAAAACTCCTTTACTACTTTAAGTGCCTCATTTCCTAATCTAATTCCCTCAGCATCACCCGACTTAATTAGACTACATTCCATTATCCTTGTTTTGCTTTTGTTGATGTTCATCTTATATCCTCCTTTCAAGACACTGTCCATTCCATTCAACTGCTCTTCCAAGTCCTTTGCTGTCTCTGACAGAATTACAATGTCATCGGCGAACCTCAAAGTTTTTATTTCTTCTCCATGAATTTTAATACCTACTCCGAATTTTTCTTTTGTTTCCTTTACTGCTTGCTCAATATACAGATTGAACAACATCGGGGAGAGGCTACAACCCTGTCTTACTCCCTTCCCAACCACTGCTTCCCTTTCATGTCCCTCGACTCTTATAACTGCCATCTGGTTTCTGTACAAATTGTAAATAGCCTTTCGCTCCCTGTGTTTTACCCCTGCCACCTTTAGAATTTGAAAGAGAGTATTCCAGTCAACATTGTCAAAAGCTTTCTCTAAGTCTACAAATGCTAGAAACGTAGGTTTGCCTTTCCTTAATCTTTCTTCTAAGATAAGTCGTAAGGTCAGTATTGCCTCACGTGTTCCAGTGTTTCTACGGAATCCAAACTGATCTTCCCCGAGGTTGGCTTCTACTAGTTTTTCCATTCGTCTGTAAAGAATTCGTGTTAGTATTTTGCAGCTGTGACTTATTAAACTGATAGTTCGGTAATTTTCACATCTGTCAACACCTGCTTTCTTTGGGATTGGAATTATTATATTCTTCTTGAAGTCTGAGGGTATTTCACCTGTCTCATACATCTTGCTCACCAGATGGTAGAGTTTTGTCAGGACTGGCTCTCCCACGGCCGTCAGTAGTTCCAATGGAACATTGTCTACTCCGGGGGCCTTGTTTCGACTCAGGTCTTTCAGTGCTCTGTCAAACTCTTCACGCAGTATCATATCTCCCATTTCATCTTCATCTACATCCTCTTCCATTTCCATAATATTGTCCTCAAGTACATCGCCCTTGTATAGACCCTCTATATACTCCTTCCACCTTTCTGCTTTCCCTTCTTTGCTTAGAACTGGGTTTCCATCTGAGCTCTTGATATTCATACAAGTCGTTCTCTTATCTCCAAAGGTCTCTTTAATTTTCCTGTAGGCGGTATCTATCTTACCTCTAGTGAGATAGGCCTCTACATCCTTACATTTGTCCTCTAGCCATCCCTGCTTAGCCATTTTGCACTTCCTGTCGATCTCATTTTTGAGACGTTTGTATTCCTTTTTGCCTGTTTCACTTACTGCATTTTTATATTTTCTCCTTTCATCAATTAAATTCAATATTCTTCTGTTACCCAAGGATTTCTACTAGCCCTCGTCTTTTTACCTACTTGGTCCTCTGCTGCCTTCACTACTTCATCCCTCAAAGCTACCCATTCTTCTTCTACTGTATTTATTTCCCCCATTCCTGTCAATTGCTCCCTTATGCTCTCCCTGAATCTCTGTACAACCTCTGGTTCTTTTAGTTTATCCAGGTCCCAACTCCTTAAATTCCTACCTTTTTGCAGTTTCTTCAGTTTTAATCTACAGGTCATAACCAATAGATTGTGGTCAGAGTCCACATCTGCCCCTGGAAATGTCTTACAATTTAAAACCTGGTTCCTAAATCTCTGTCTTACCATTATATAATCTATCTGATACCTTTTAGTATCTCCAGGGTTCTTCCATGTATACAACCTTCTTTCATGATTCTTAAACCAAGTGTTAGTTATGATTATGTTGTGCTCTGTGCAAAATTCTACCAGGCGGCTTCCTCTTTCATTTCTGTCCCCCAATCCGTATTCACCTACTATGTTTCCTTCTCTCCCTTTTCCTACACTCGAATTCCAGTCACCCACGACTATTAAATTTTCGTCTCCCTTCACAATCTGAATAATTTCTTTTATTTCATCATACATTTTTTCAATTTCTTCGTCATCTGCAGAGCTAGTTGGCATATAAACTTGTACTACTGTAGTAGGTGTGGGCTTCGTATCTATCTTGGCCACAATAATGCGTTCACTATGCTGTTTGTAGTAGCTTACTCGCATTCCTATTTTCCTATTCATTATTAAAACTACTCCTGCATTACCTCTATTTGATTTTGTGTTTATAACCCTGTAGTCACCTGACCAGAAGTCTTGTTCCTCCTGCCACCGAACTTCACTAATTCCCACTATATCTAACTTCAGCCTATCCATTTCCCTTTTTAAATTTTCTAACCTACCTGCCCGATTAAGGGATCTGACATTCCACGCTCCGATCCGTAGAACGCCAGTTTTCTTTCTCCTGATAACGACATCCTCTTGAGTAGTCCCCGCCCGGAGATCCGAATGGGGGACTATTTTACCTCCGGAATATTTTACCCAAGAGGACGCCATCATCATGTAATCATACAGTAAAGCTGCATCCCCTCGGGAAAAATTACGGCTGTAGTTTCCCCTTGCTTTCAGCCGTTCGCAGTACCAGCACAGCAAGGCCGTTTTGGTTATTGTTACAAGGCCAGATCAGTCAATCATCCAGACTGTTGCCCTTGCAACTACTGAAAAGGCTGCTGCCCCTCTTCAGGAACCACACGTTTGTCTGGCCTCTCAACAGATACCCCTCCGTTGTGGTTGCACCTACGGTACGGCTATCTGTATCGCTGAGGCACGCAAGCCTCCCCACCAACGGCAAGGTCCATGGTTCATGGTTCATGGTTCATGGTTCATGGTTCATGGTTCATGGGTCCCAAACACTGAGTTCTGGCACCTGTCACAACACTACGCACTTACGTTTGCATGCGTGCATTCAACATTCTGGCAGTTACACCAGTTATTAATGCACAAGCATTTCATATTTGCAATGTCTTATCTGTCATCTAAATGTATTCTCCAAATTTCATTACTCTACATTACCTTTTTGGGTTGTGATTTTTTCCCATCAGAGTAGCTAATATAAAAGTAACACTTATAAAATATAATTACCACACACGGTCGCTGCAGGATACCGAAAAATAAAACATTTTTAATTGCAGGAACAGACTTTCGCAGTGAAAATACCGGGTGATCAGAAAGTCAGTATAAATTTGAAAACTTAATAAACCACGGAATAATGTAGATAGAGAGGTAAAAATTGACACACGTGTTTGGAATGATATGGGGTTTTATTAGAACCAAACAAAACAAAGTTCACAAAATGTCCGACAGATGGCGCTGGACAACAAAACGTCAGTGACTGCGCATGACAATCGTGTATAAAAGGAGCTGTTATGAGAGAGAGAATGAGATGCGCCAGTAGTCGCAGCATGTTGATGTTACCTGAAAAGGCGCTTTTAGTGAAGCTGTATTATCAGAATGGGGAATTTGCTAATTCAGCGTTACGATCCTATCGCCATAGGAAGGGGATTCGAACGGGTAAAGATCCGTTGACAAATGCAGCTGTGGCGAGAACGATTTCGAAGTTCGAAGCCATGGGTTGTTTAGACCCCGTAGTGGCCGACCGAGCACAATACATAAGGCTGCTAAGACAGTTCAGGAAGAAATGGAGACTGTAGCGAGTTCGTCTATGCACGGGGAAGTCAGCGCTCGTGCAGTCGCACGTCGCACCGGCATTCCATGCACTACTGTTTTGTTGGCACTTAGGTGTACCCTCCGATGCTATCCGTACAAAATCCATCGGCATCATGAAATGTTACCTGGCGATCTAGTGAAGCGGAGGGCATTTGCGGTGTGGGCGTTTCAAAAGATGGCGGAAGATGACGGTTGGTTGAGTAACGTGTTGTGGACCGACGAAGCTCATTTCACGCTCCGAGGGTCTGTCAACGCCCACAACTGCAGAATTTGGGCTACCGAAAATCCTAGAACTGTCGTGGAAACTCCACTGCACGACGAGAAAGTCACGGTATGGGTTGGATTTAGCACATCTACCGTTATCGGGCCTTTTTTCTTCGAGGAAATGCGTGATTCTGGTTTTGTAACTGCTACCGTAACGGGTGAGAGGTACGCCGATATGTTACAGAATCTCATCATCCCCAGCCTGGCTGATAAACACCTACAGGAACGTACGACGTTTATGCAGGATGGCGCTCCACCCCATATTGCTAGACGCGTGAAAGATCTCTTGCGCGCGTCGTTTGGTGATGATCGTGTGCTCAACCGCTACTTTCGTCATGCTTGGCCTCCCAGGTCCCCAGACCTCAGTCCGTGCGATAATTGGCTTTGGGGTTACCTGAATAGTGTATCGTGATCGACCGACATCTCTAGGGATGCTGAAAGACAACATCCGACGCCAATGCCTCCCCATAACTCCGAACATTCTTTACAGTGCTGTTCACAACATTATTCCTCGACTACAGCTATTGCTGAGGAATGATGGTGGACATATTGAGCATTTTCTGTAAATAACATCATCTTTGCTTTGTCTTACTTTGTTATGCTAATTATTGCTATTCTGATTAGATGAAGAGCCATTTGTCGGACATTTTTTTTACTTTTGTATTTTTTGGTTCTAAAAAAACTCCATGTCATTCGAAGCATGTGTGTCAATTTGTACCACTCTATCTACATTATTCCGTGATTTATTCAGTTTTAAAATTTATACTGACTTTTTGATCACCCGGTATATGTCCTTCAGCCTTCAATCCTGAAGGTTCCGTGTAGATAAAATTAGGCTAATAAAAGCCCAGGTAAAGGTGTGCAAGCAATTGTTCCTGCCACGCACCCTCCGGCGATAAATTAGCGCAGAAACGTAGAATCCACTCAGTCGACTTTTCCGTAACAGAAACCGAGAATCGCTTTCACGCTTTCGTTAACGAGCTGGTGCGGGACACACAAAATCAGCGTGGCCGTAATTCCGTTACGGCATTAAGCGCTAACACCCCATCGGCTAATCCTCACAAGCCGGACACCCAAATTATTTGCTCGTCCGTCCTTGTAAGCTCGCATTATTAGCACAAGAAAATCTCTGCGCTGCCTCGTTTCACAGACTGCTATCGTTACGTGTTTACGGGACTTTCAGATGTTTTCCTACTGAAATTTAATCAGTTACGTGCTTACGGGACTTTCAGATATTTTTTTTCCTACTGAAATTTAATCAGTACCTTCGTGTTCTGTAAATTTTACAGCTTCTCCTTTCTGCGTCGTAATTAAATTTTTGGGCTGAGGCTTGTGCATAATTGGCGCGATGCAGACCCCAGTTGACGCTCGAAATTGATTACAAGCGGAGCAGTATTCAATTAATGAAGCTGTAAACGGCTTTGCAGCTAACCAGAACGAGTACGTGTGTGTGTGTGTGTGTGTGTGTGTGTGTGTGTGTGTGTGTGTGTACGTATGAATGTCACGGCTACCTGCAACCGCTCTCGCGTTTGCTGTGGTCCAATTCAACCACAAAACAAATTGCCAGACATTTGATTACATGTCACTAGTAATCATTACGTATTATTAATATTATTATTTCGATGGAGTGTGCACTGCACTGCTTACCGTTAAGTAATATTGAGTGGATAGCAGTGGTGCAGTGCGATAAGTATCTTCAGACTTCTAATCTTAAGAGGGAAAGCAAGCTGCTTAACAAGTTGAAGGCGTAATACTAAAATTTCCATATAAAGACTGAAGTTGCGTAGCGCTGCCGGTACTATTGTGTCGCTATTGGATATTATACTGAGATGAAAACAATCATGGGACAGCGATGTGCATGCATACAGCTGACGGTAATATCGCGTACACATGGTACGAGGCCCGTTTTTTAAGTAAGGTCCGTTTGAACATAAGTAAACAACGAAAGGTTATTTCAAAAAAGTAAATTTATTTTCAGAAAGTACATACTTTATTTTTCGACATAGTTGCCATGTTTATTCAACCACGTATCATACCTCTCAACCAATTTTAAAATACCCTCTTCATAAAAACGTGCCGCCTGCTCCGATAACCAAGAGTTCACTGCCGTTTTCAAAATGGTTCAAATGGCTCTGAGCACTATGGGACTTAAAATCTGAGGTCATCAGTCCCCTAGAACTTAGAACTACTTAAACCTAACTAACCTAAGGACATCACACACATCCATGCCCGAGGCAGGATTCGAACCTGCGACCGTAGCGGTCACGCGGTTCCAGACTGAAGCGCCTAGAACCGCACGGCCACACCGGCCGGCACTGCCGTTTTCACGTCGTCGTAAGCATTGTAACGGTTGCCAGTGAGGTGTTGTTTGAGGTGGAGGAACAGATAGTATTCGCTCGGCGCAAGGTCAGGACTGTAGGATGGGTGGTTTAAAACTTCCCAGCCAAAACTGACCAATAAATCGCCGGTCTGACCTGCAGTGTGAGGACCTGCTTAGTCACGGAGAAGGACAATTCCCTTTGTCAGCATGCCAACTCATTTGTTTTGAATCGCTCTGCGTAGCTTTCTCAGAGTTTGCCAGTATGCTTCTGCATTGATAGTGGTTCCTCGTTGCATGAACTCGACCAACAAAATACCATGCCTATCCCAAAATACCAACGCCATGATTTTGCGCTGGGACATGTAACCTCCCTCTCACTTATCGACCTTAATGACAGTGAAAAATTAAGCCGCGTGTACCTAATGGAAATTTGGGAAAAAGCAATCGTCACCGAAGTTAATCTGTCGGTAAAGAGGGATGAAGGGTTACATCTAAATGAAAGGAAAAATGCAAATGAAATTGGTGAAATTAATTTTGAAAAAGGGGACAGTTAATAAAGAAAGTAAATGTGCGGTCGTTACGTTAACAATTAACTGGCGTTAATTAGATATTTGAGATTTGGGGAAAATTACGGTCGCCAATCCTATGGACAACTACTATAATAACTGAAAAAGAAAGGTTAATGCACATATAATTAGCACTAAACGCGTGGCAACTGAAGGTTGACGCGTGTTGTGTGAAAACTGAATGTTTGTCAGAAGTAATAAATTTCGCTACACTCTGACTTCATTCAGCAAAGGAATTAATAAAACCGGAAAATTGAAAGTTAATTTAGTGACTGAAATTAATAGTGAACTTTGTTTCTGAAGCACTTCGAAATTAAATTAAATAAAGTTAGTCTTGGGCTACCTCAACAATCATCACAAAAGCTACTTGAATCTACGCGATTTAGAAATAAGAGATTTAACTTTGAACTTGAATTAAATGATATTGAACAATTAACAATAGTAAAATTTAGTACTTACCAAGCTGAGCTGCAGTCACAGGTAAGCTAAAATATGGTAACAAAACTCGCACTCTTAATTTGTGCTTGTGTAATCTATATATAGTTCTGTTTGGTTATTGTAGCCAGCTTTGAATACTTGGCTGGTTCAAATGGCTCTGAGCACTATGGGACTTAACTACTGTGGTCATCAGTCCCCTAGAACTTAGAACTACTTAAACCTACTAACCTAAGGACATCACACACATCCATGCCCGAGGCAGGATTCGAACCTGCGACCGTTGCAGTCGCGCGGTTCCGGACTGCGCGCCTAGAACCGCTAGACCACCACGGCCAGCTTGAATACTTTAACTGAACTTTGAAATTAAAGCAGTGAAATGGAATGATATTACTTTAATGCTGGCGTTTGAATGTCAACGACACGCGGGTTCATTTCGGAAAAGGAAGGGACCCTGCTTGGTAATGCAATTGGGACAATGAGCAACAAAGGTTCATGCTAATTCGGTGTATTTTAGTGATGCAAATGGAACAGTTTGAAAAGCTGAGGTCTGCTATACTGTTCTAAAACTGCGTGCTTTCAGTCTTCCTTCTTGGTTGATTGAAGATTTGAAGTCGTCGATCGAGGAGGTGGCGACAATCACTTATTGTCGGCCGTCGCTGTTGCAGAAGCTGGATGTTGGCGCGCCTTCTTCTCGACAGGGTCACCAGGCGAAACGCGCTCTTCATGTGTGCCAGCTGATGTTTCCCGTCCGCGACACCGTGCCAGAAACTATCATAGCTAGTCGAGCGCAATTACATGCTGCCAAACCCTGAAAGCGCGGCAACGCGCGGGAGCGTCACACAACACACCCTACTGCAGCCAGACTCTGCTCTGCCCGCGCTCCACGCGGCAGAGTTAACACTACCCAAGATCCTAAACACTTTGGTTCTCCACACGACCTATCGATGTAATCGTTCGATAGCATAGTTTTCCCTAGGCAAGACCCAGTGTAAAAATACAAATAATATTTACAAAACAAACCAATTATACATCGACATAAATGCATATATATATATATATATATATATATATATATATATATATATATATATATACAAATTGTAAAACAATTACACTATATAAAGACGCAGAAATGTCATATCTTCAGGTAACAAAATAAGGAAAAAATTTATAGTACAATAGATGAAAATAGGAAGATATGCATTTACGGCGTTACAGTCTGTTTGGCCTTCACCTATACAGGCGAGTGTGTGTGTCTCCATTACATGCTCTGTTGCTTCGATTCGGGCGTGATATGCGAAACCCATGTTTAGTTCAAAAATGTTCAAATGTGTGTTAAATCTTATGGGACTTAACTGCTAAGGTCATCAGTCCCTAAGCTTACACACTACTTTAACCTAAATTATCCTAAAGACAAACAGTCACAACCATGCCCGAGGGAGGACTCGAAACTCCGCTGGGACCAGCCGCACAGTCCATGACTGCAGCGCCTTAGACGCTCGGCTAACCCCGCGCTGCCCATGTTTAGTCTCCAGTTATGATCTGACTCAAGAATCCGTCACCTTCTTCATGATAACGAGTCAAGAACTTCATCGCACACTCAATTCTTTGGTTTTTGTGCTCCTCTGTTAGGAGTTCAGGGATCCAACCGGAGCACAGTTTCCTAAACTTTAGGTGTTCAGAAACAATGTTGTAAAGCACTGATATCAACACGTCAGGAAATTCGTTTGAGGGGCCTGTTATTGTGAAGCGCCTGTTCTCACGAATCCTCGCTTCAACTGAAGCCACCAAACCGTCTGTAATCAAAGAAGGGCGCCCGGAGCGGTCCTCATCACGGACGTTGTCAGGCCATCTATGAATTCTCGTACCAACTTACGCACTTTACTTTCACTCAGAACAGTGTCACTGCACACTTCGCAAATCTGCCGATGAATTTCTGCAGCAGACAGGTTCCTTGCCGACAAAAACCGTATCACTGAGCGAACCTCACACGCGGCGGGCGAGTTGATAGTCTTAAACATTTTTAAAGCACAGAACAGAACCGTACAGGTTAGCTACAGAGATGAAACTGAGCACAGTTGTTCCCGAGGCATGCCGGTACACGACGCACGCGCTCGTTGCGGTACGCGCGCGAACTACTAGTGTCTACAACAAAACGGACCTTACTTAAAAAAACACGCCTCGTATAAAGGTGCAGTACGCTGGCGGAGATGTCATTTGTATTCAGGTGGTTCATCTGAAAAAGTTTCCGATGTTGTTATGGCCGCACACGGGGAATTAGCCGGCCGGAGTGGCCGAGCGGTTCTAGGCGCGTTCGAATCCTGCCTCGGACATGGGTGTGTGTGATGTCCTTAGGTTAGTTATGTGTAAGTAGTTCTAACAAGGGAACCTCCCCATCGCACCCCCCTCAGATTTAGTTATAAATTGACACAGTGGATAGGCCTTGAAAAACTGAACACAGATCAATCGAGAAAACAGGAAGAAGTTGTGTGGAACTATGAAAAAATAAGCAAAATATACAAACTGAGTAGTCCATGTGCAAGATATGCAACATCAAGGACAGTGTTAGCATACGAGCGCAGTGGTCCCGTGGTTAGAGTGAGCAACTGCGGAAGTTGAGGTCCTTGGTTCGAGTCCTCCCTCAAGTGAAAATTTTACTTTCTTTGTTTTCGCAAAGTTCCGATCTGTCCGTTCATTCATTGACGTCTCTGTTCACTGTAATAAGTTTAGTGTCTGTGTTTTGCGACCGCGGAGCAAAACCGTGCGATTAGTAGACGAAAGGACGTGCCTCTCCAATAGGAACCGAAAACATTTGATCGCAAGGTCATAGGTCAACCGATTCCTCCACAGGAAAACACGTCTCATATATTCTTTACGACACTGGTCACGGCATGTGCGTCACGTAACTTGCACACTTGGCGAATGGGTAAAAAGGTTCTTCTACCTTGCCCGATTTAGGTTTTCTTGTGGATGTGATAATCACTCCCAAAAAAGTGATAAAAACATAAGAGTTTGTCACATAAACTGCAACAAATGAATGCAAAAGTTTCACAATCGCACAGTTTTCCCTGTGCTCTGTCAAAACATATGTTTTTTACGTTTTCAAATGTTTTCATGCGTAGACCGTCAAATCCTGTATATGTCCAAGCAAATCTGAACATGTCCTGGAATTTTGGAGAGCGAAGTTGATTATGTGTGAGTGCCTGAACTTTGATAATTATCTGAAAATAAAAAATTAAACTTTTCACTCGAGAGAAGATTTGAACCAAGGACCTCTCGTTCCGCAGCTGCTCACGCTAACCACGGGACCACGGCGCTCATAAGCTGACACTCTCCTTGATGTTGCCTACCTTGCCCATGGACTACTCAGTTTGTATATTTTGCTTATTTTTTTCATAGTTCCACACAACTTCTTCCTGTTTTCTCGATTGATCTTGGTTTAGTTTTTCAAGGCCTATCCCTGTGCCAACTTATAACTAAATCTGAGGGGGGTGCGATGGGGAGGTTCCCTTGTAAGTTCTAGGGGACTGATGACCTCAGAAGTTAAGTCCCATAGTCCCCAGAGCTATTTGAACCATTTGAACGGGAATTAACAATCTTTGAACGCGGAATAGTTGTTCGAGCTACACGTATATGACGTTCCATTTCGGAAATCGTTGGGGAATTCAATATTCTGAGATGTACAGTGTCATGAGTGTGCCAAGAATACAAAATTTCAGGCATTACCTCTGGCGACGGACAAGGCAGTGTCCGACAGCCTTCACTTAACGACCGAGAGCAGCGTCGTTTGTTGTAGGGTTATCCGTGCCAACAGACAAACAACACGGCGTGAAATAACCGCAGAAATCAATGTGCGACGTACGACGAACGTATCCGTTACGACAGTGCGGTGAAATGTGGCGCTAATGGGTCATGGCAGCAGACGGTCGACGCGAGTGCCTTTCCCAATACCACGACATCGCCTGCAGCGCCTCTCCTGGGCCCTTGACCGTATCGGTTGGACCCTCGACGACTATAAAATCGTAGCCCAGTCAGTGAATTGTAATGGACTAGATTGAACCGATCATTTACCGGAAACAGTTGGAGACCATCCGCAGCCGTTCATGGACTTCCTGTTCCCAAACAACTATGGAATTTTGGTGGATAACAATGCGCCATATCACCGTGCCACAAATGTTCACGATTGGTTTGAAGAACATTATGGACAATCCAAGCCCCCGACATGAATCCCATCGAACAGTTAAGGGATGTAATCGAGAGCTCAGTTCGTGCTCGAAATCCTGTACAGGCAGCACTTTCTCAATTATGGACGGCTAGAGGGAACATGACTCAGTATTTCTGCAAGGGACTTCCAGCACCTTGTTGATCCCATGCCGCAGCGTGGGGTTAGCCGAGCGGTCTAGGGCGTTGCAGTCATGGACTGTGCGGCTGGTCCCGGCGGAGGTTCGAGTCCTCCCTCGGGCATAGGTGTGTGTGTTTGTCCTTAGGATAATTTAGGTCAAGTAGTGTGTAAGCTTAGAGACTGATGACCTTAGCAGTTAAGTCCCATAAGATTTCTCACACATTTGAACATTTTTGATCCCATGCCACGTCGAGTAGCTGCACTACACCAAGCACAAAGAGGTCCCACACCATATTAGGAGGTATCCCATTACTTTTGTCACCTCAGTATACATCTAAAGTTCCTAATACCTAACATATTGTTTCTATCATTCCGTATTACACTCTTCATCGATGACGCTGAATCACTTATTCTTCGCCGACCGATGTCTGGAACAACAGGAAAATCTTAATTATTCTACTTTCTTGTCGAAAGTTAACCATTGAAAATACAACGTTGCACTTTCTCTTGTTACCTACCGTATGACCTCCATCTCGTGGTTCCGTGACCCGTTACGACGTCTAAAGTACGTACGAGTGTAGCTCTGGCTGGAAAAGCGGGTATCACACTTTTATTCAGCCTTCCGTCTACTGCTGAAGATAATTCAGTATTGACGACCGCCGGCTGTTGTGGCCGAGCGGTTCTAGGCGCTTCAGTCCGGAACCGCGCGACCGCTATGTCGCAGGTTCGAATCCCGCCTCGGGCATGGATGTATGCGATGTCCTTAGGTTAGTTAGGTTTAAGTAGTTCTAAGTCTAGGGGACTGATGACCTCAGATGTTAAGTCCCATAGTGCTTAGAGCCATTTGAACCATATTGAACACCGATCAGATGACACGTGGTATTGACACCTCAATATCACCAAAATTGGCACAAAGTACCCTACACCTGGCCTTAGTTGCTCACAAGAGCGGATCTAGAAGAAGGACAAAAAAAGGGAACCGCCCCTCCCTCAGTTCACGACCGAAGTACGCTGTTTTCATTAGTTCCAATATTATAAAAAAAGTCGCAGAAACATCTCTCTAACTGTTTACAGAAATCGTTATTCAGTCATCCCTATGTAATTAGATAAACTGCATCGACTAAGTGTGTTTCACTTGAAGTTACTTATATAAATAATGTCAAGCAGTTTAATGGAAAGATTTAAATGTAAGTCCTTTGACTGCTTGCCCTTAGGGTAACAAACGAACGACTAAAAAAAGTACATGTGGTGTCACCGCCAGACACCACACTTGCTAGGTGGTAGCTTAAATCGGCCGCGGTCCATTTAGTACATGTCGGACCCGCATGTCGCCACTGTGTGATCGCAGACCGAGCGCCACCACAAGGCAGGTCTCGAGATACGGACTAGCACTCGCCCCAGTTGTACGACGACTTTGCTAGCGACTACACTGACGAAGCCTTTCTCTCATTTGCCGAGAGACAGTTAGAATAGCCTTCAGCTAAGTCAATGGCTACGACCTAGCAAGGCGCCATTAGCCTTACATAGTTTGATAGTTATCGTATGAAATGTCTCATCAAGAACGATGTATACAACAAGGATTAAAAGTTAAGTATTCCCAAAGCAACGTACTTTTCTTTATAGCAATTCATTGAGCGTCCTGTTTCAGACTTCAAGATATTCTGCGTGAGCTTATAGCGTGCCTATCGGCCCCCTCAAAATAACACTGTGTCGGCACTTCTGTCGACACATCAGTACACTTGCCAAGAAAAGTGTACTAGCTACTCCGCCACGGGCGTTTGAAGTTATTCTTCATTGTCTCAGTCAATATTAACAATTTTATGACCGCCTCTCCACAAGTAGCAGCAGATTTGTGACGTTTTTTGGTCACTCACTGGAACACATCAGGGCACATTGTACGAGTGCAGCGAAATTTACAAAATCTAAATTACTATTTGTAATTCCCTAACAGACAGAAGGCTGAAGAAAGACGTCCTTCACACAAGGGAAGTATGTAACATTGCGCCTCAGTTGCAGGTACTCTTCTTCAGAAGATAACGTTTATGATGTCATTAAAAAGACTTATGTCTCTTGAATAAATCAACCTGAAATTGTAATCATTTGTTTTTCTGTACTTATACAACAGGTCTACTGATTTCCGTCCCATTCTCATGATTCCTACGTGGTGTGGTTATTTTTACTGTGCAAGGTGAGAAAAATGCATTTTTCTCATAGATATAATTTTATGAGGCGGTCACTGACCTTTTGCGTAGCCAGTTCCATGGTAGCCACTTGCTGGGGGGGGGGGGGGGGGGGGGAGCGGAGAGAGGGATGGGGGGGAGCGGGGGTTCGGAGAACTTTTCGTAAACTTCCGAAAATAAATCTGGCACTGAGTTAAAAAATACTAACAACGCCATCTATTGATTCTTTGGTGTACTACGCTATAATGAAGAAACATCCTAACTACTAAGCTGGACTGTAAATTACGCTATCTTTTTTTCGTGTTCATGTTTTGATGAACTAAAGCCTACACGTTGCTCCAAACGAAGCTCAAGTTACCTGTGAAAACCCCATAATGATTCGTCTAGTAGTGTCGGAGATTAGCATGTTCAAACAGACAGACAGACAGACACGAGAGTTATACGGTTTTCTTATTAGTATAGAAGATACAGCGCTTGTTACTTGCTATCGTTACGTAATTGTGTCAAATTGTGATAACTTGTTAAATAATAATTTGTAAAAAAAGAATTTAGAAGAGACTACAAGACCAGGTCGGTCCAAGAATTTTTCTTCTGTCGCTAATCGCTTTGTTTCACCTCTGCCAATGGTTTGCTAATGTACAAATAAAAAGCTGCATCGTAGTTCGGAGACCACGTTAAACCGTAGGTGGCTGGATAAGCCAGTTCGAAGGTAGAAGGAATGTAAGGGCATAGAACATCCAATACGACCACGGCCAGTAAAGCTAACCAACTATCAGGTTGATGACAGCTTTAGTTCCACCTTGAAGCGTTTTCCTTTGCAGTTCTCTGTCATTCTCTCGGTCAAAGCTCTATTTGTTTCTTGTAGTAGCTGCTAAGCGGTGTTTGGACTGTCATGATCAGCAGAACTCGGACAGTAAGAGGAAGCAAGATTAAAGCACAAATATTAAGAGAAATAACTAATGACGACCATCAAAACGTAAATTCATTTGAAAATAAAAAAAGACGCGTAGTTATTATAGTGTGGAGAAACCAAACTAACAACCATGTTGTGATGTTTCTTTGTGAAATTAGTGCTCTACTTGCCTGTGCAGAAACCGCGATTATCCGTGAGCGAAGGTGGTCGTAATAACACACACATACAGCTGTGCGCCACGATTTTCTTTGAACGTCTCTATGAAGTCCTTGGCTTGTGGTTAGAAGAAGGATGTCAACTACTTTTCGAGCCTGGAGTTCTTTGCTGCAGAAAACGGCCCACACAGCTGGGCCGACCGTAAGACTCTCAATCCCTGTAACGGCCCACAAGCCGGAAGATCCCACGAGAAATGGGAGCTGCGGAAAACAAGAAAATAGTGAGGAGGGGGAGGAAGTTCTCAGAAAGAGGAAATAATAGCGTGGCTCACGGAAGAGTGAGTGCGGCTTTTCTCAAAGATTATTAGAGGTAAACCCAGAGGTGGCCGTTAACGATGCGGCCGGGCACGCGTTGCAAGGGCTGTCTTTTAAGATTCTACAGAAACAATAAACGAAAAGCATTTCTTTCGTTTCTGTAAATATTCGACTTTAAAATCTATACAATTTCTCATTCGTCCGAACCAATTACGGAAACATTTTTTCCACTCTAATTCTGGTACCTCAAAAACCTGGTTCTGAGAGCATTTAACATCTTGAGATTATAAAATCCGATGTCATTCATTTTTTCTGTTTGACAAAGGGAACAAAACGAAGTCGTTAGAAAACAAGTCAGGTAAACGGGGACAAAGAGATATTACTCCGATATTTTTTGCCTTCAGATAATCGAGTGTTTGGCGAACTGTGTCACGGATGGCACTGTCGTGATGAAACATGACGCGACATTTTCGGATGTTTTTTCTGATATCGGTGACATGCGGCAGAAAAAATTGTTATACAGGGGGTTATACTGATCAACCCAAATAACTTTTTGATCAGAAGAAAACAAAACCCGAAGTGTACCAAGCAAATGTTGTTTACCTACCAGGGGGATATTAACCAACATCATTGCCTTTCTTCTACCTTTATTCGTTGTGAAGATACGAACAGCATTAGGACTTAATTTTTAATTCGGTAATTGGCTCTGAGCACTATGGGACTTAACATCTATGGTCATCAGTCCCCTAGAACTCAGAACTACTTAAACCTAACTAACCTAAGGACATCACACAACACCCAGTCATCACGAGGCAGAGAAAATCCCTGACCCCGCCGGGAATCGAACCCGGGAACCCGGGCGTGGGAAGCGAGTACGCTACCGCACGACCACGAGCTGCGGACAATTCGGTAATTCGCTCCCTCTCAAGACCTGTTCAGAAAATGACGTAAACGTAACATTCAACTTAATAAGAAATAGAAAGCGTATTCTTTTACACAATTTTGTAGTTCTGTTATCTGTTATGAGCCCAAAAGGGGTGGAACATTCTAAGGTGCTCCAAGTGGTGACCATGGACAGTGACAGGCCGGTCCAAACGTTTGGTGAAAGAATTCATCGCTGCTTCCATTTTTGCCTGCTGAAGTGAATTACTAGCAAGTATCATGCTTTCCCGCATGTCTCTGGAGTTGCTGGAATACCACGTTAGACAACGTCTTTTATGCATCCTCAAAACCAAAATTCCTTAGGACTTAACTCGGAAGAGGGAGCAAGCCAATCCACTGTTCCTCCACGACCAATCCATCTGCCAGGATACCATCGGCTCAGAACAAGACATGCAAGGGATTACGTGCGGAACATATACCGTGTCGGTATCGTATGAGAATTTTGGTTCTTAACGCCACTTCATCCAGTAGACGAGGAAGAATTCGTGTGAGAAAGCTGGCTTATGCTCTGCCGTTTACGTTAGCATTGATGACGTAAGGGGCAAATAGTAGTACCAAGTGTAATGGTGTCGTGTTTGTGTTGACCGTTACACCGACGCCTGTTTTATGCCCACAGAATAATAAGTGTGGGAGGCTGTGGAGATGGGATCTTTGCATACCGCAGCGACAGATATTTTAAGAATATTGACTCAATAAGACATGAGAAGTAGTAGAAATGAGAACAGCGAGAAACTTAACATCAAGATTGATGGTCACGAAGTCAATGAAGTTAAGGAATTCTGCTACCTAGGCAGTAAAATAACCTTCAGGCGCTCAGTCCGGAACCGCGCAACTGCTACGGTCGCAGGTTCGAATCCTGCCTCGGGCATGGATGTGTGTGACGTCCTTAGGTTAGTTAGGTTTAAGTAGATCTAAGTTCTAGGGGACTGATGACCACAGATGTTAAGTCCCATAGTGCTCAGAGCCATTTGAACCAGTAAAATAACCAATGACGGACGGAGCAAGGAGGACATCAAAAGCAGACTCGCTATGGCAAAAAAGGCATTTCTGGCCAAGAGAAGTCTACTAATATCAAATACCGGCCTTAATTTGAGGAAGAAATTTCTGAGGATGTACGTCTGGAGTACAGCATTGTATGGTAGTGAAACATGGACTGTGGGAAAACCGGAACAGAAGAGAATCGAAGCATTTGAGATGTGGTGCTATAGACGAATGTTGAAAATTAGGTGGACTGATAAGGTAAGGAATGAGGAGGTTCTACGCAGAATCGAAGAGGAAAGGAATATGTGGAAAACACTGATAAGGAGAAGGGACAGGATGGTAGGACATCTGCTAAGACATGAGGGAATGACTTCCATGGTACTAGAGGGAGCTGTAGAGGGCAAAAACTGTAGAGGAAGACAGAGATTGGAATACATCAAGCAAATAATTGAGGACATAGGTTGCAAGTGCAACTCTGCGATGAAGAGGTTAGCACAGGAAAGGAATTCGTGGCGCGCCGCATCAAACCAGTCAGTAGACTGATGACCAAAAAAAAAAGACATTCTTTATTATTTGACGGTTCTCGTACAGTAGGCTGATGGCTGCGGACTAGGTGCTGACCGCATCTAGCAGCAGCGAGTGAATCCATTGAGGCAACTAAATTCAGCGACAGCATATCAACAGTTGGCGGCTACTGTTGTCTTCCTGACGCAGGAATGGCGTCCACTCCTAAGCGTAGTGTGCTTATTACTGTACTGGTGTACTCTTCCCAAGGTCCAAGGCGGCTGGCAGGGACGCACAGGCGCCGCAAGTCGGGCTTGCTGAATTGTAAGGCCATGGCATACAATACGATTTCTCGACTGGGAAGAATCAGTTCGAAGCCTGTAACCATCAGACCTAGCGCTTTTGCCAAGTGGGGTGCACTTAGCACTTGTGAGGCCAAGTGAGGAGCTACTTGATGGAGAAGTAGCGGCTCCGATCACGGAAGGTGACAACGGCCGGCAGAGCGGTGTGCTGACCCTATGTCCCTCCATATCCGCATCCAGTGACATCTGTCGGCTGACGATGACACGGCGGTCGGTCGGTATCGTATCTTCAGAGGCCCGTTCAGGAGGAGATTTTCCGGATGCATTGGGACAGGAGCTCGGCTCCCTCATGCAGCCTGCTGTGAAAAGTTGGTTTATCCAGTCGATATATACGATAGCTCGTTACTTCGCAGAGCCTGACAATAGCACCGCTGCAGCACCTAACTGCAATATTACGCAGGTAGCTGGCCTTCATACCTCTTGTCTGTCTTCTGTGGTCTATCTGAGACCGATGCCGCAAAACGAGCATCCAATATCAGGCATTATCTCTCCACTGACGCAGATCTTCGACCTGGATTTTGTTTGGAGAAACAAAGTATGTTCTTTGTTTTTACCTGTTCTTTGTTTGAGAAGGAATTTCATCAGTAAAAAGAACATTGGACAAGATGGTCTGGCTGGCGAGGATTTGCTGCTGCTGTGCCCGTTGACAGTTGCACACGACTCTAGAATACATTCCCATGGAAATGTTGGTGTAAGTATACATGATAACAACGCAACTGGTAACGTTTTAGAATGCGGTGTACACATGTTTCAGGAATGTCATTCCCCTGTTCAAGCTGTCGTCTGTCCAGTTGTGGATTCATTGCAAAAGAAGCAAAAAGAGTAATTTTGGCTGCTTTGTCTTTACGACTTCTACGGCGATTGAATAGCCTTGGGTTGAAACTTACCGTTGCCTGAAGCGTCACAAAACTAGATAACATCCGTCGGGAAGGTGGGTTCCTATCAGAATATCGCTCACTGTAGAGTTCCTTTACCTGAATAGTTCTACGCCCACCATCAATAATAATAAAAGAAAAGTAATGGCGATGTTTTCAATCAAGAGCCGGCCGGAGTGGCCGAGCGGTTCTAGGCGCTACAGTCTGGAACCGTGCGACCGCTACGGTCGCAAGTTCGAATCCTGCCTCGGGCATGGATGTGTGTGATGTCCTTAGGTTAGGTAGGTTTCAGTAGTTCTAAGTTCTAGGGGACTGACGACCTCGGAAGTTAAGTCCCATAGTTCTCAGAGCAATTTGAACCATTTTCAATCAAGAAAAGCTTTTATTGTGACCATCACAGTACTGTGCTACGTATACTCATACCGTTAATAAGATACATGATTGCAGTTATTCTTCTGCTAATTTATATTCTTGAAAGATGGGCTGCATTCCTACCTGACCTTCGCTGGTGTGCATTGTACTGACACAAACCTTCTACTGAATATAGCTGGCCAGTGCCCGGTATCCATTTTGCTTATGTTTCCATTTGTTTACTGTCAGCTTCAGTATATGGACAAGTTGCATTATTCCGGACACGTGCGATGTATGCTAGTAAAAACGAGTCTAAGTCAGCTCTGTATTACCTTTTCAATAACGTCGTGTTTCCGTGAATAGTACACAGTGATACAATTTTGAACAGATATTGAGGAGAGGAAATATACAACTGGAGAAAAATTATTTAAATGAAAATCGGACTAAAATGTGTAAACTAATTTTTACTAGCTCCACACAGACTCATAAACCCCATACAGATAGTTGTGAAAATTTGTGATTGTGAATTTTTAACAGCTATGAAAACACGTGTAAGATTTAAAAAGGAAAACCGTCGGAAGCATGCAGTACGTAACAGTAAGGATGTGAACTATTCATGCATCCGTTATGTACTGCATGCGTCCCACGTTTTTCGTTTTAAATTTTACAACGTTACGAGAAAGAAATCGTGCTGCTTAATGTCCTCCCCCCTCCTCCCTCCTCCCACTTCCCCCCCTCCCACTCCCCTGTTAGTTTTTCTTGATATATTTTTTTTATTTTGCTTCTGAACAGAAAGATGTTTGGGGAAGACCAAAATAAATAAGAGATCCTGCGTACCATTCAGCATTAACTGGCCTTCCATCCTCTGCAGTATATATATATATATATATATATATATATATATATATATGTGTGTGTGTGTGTGTGTGTGTGTGTGTGTGTGTGTGTGTGTGTCGTGGAGCACAGTACTTTTTCAACAATACCCCTTTAGGTATTCGAGAGAGAGAGAGCGCGTAGTGACTTGCAACGAACTTTACACATTATGTCAGACCCTTACGCGACTTTTTCTCACAGATAATCTTCACACAGTGTGATGCAAGGCAAAAAGTTTATCGCTTCTACATTTCCGTTGTTCATCCGGTAAAACTGCGGAATGAAGTATTACGTATTACACTACTGGCCCTTAAAATTGCTACACCAAGAAGAAATGCAGATGATAAACGGGTATTCATTGAGTCAAACAGAGCTTGGATGGCGTGTACAGGTACAGCTGCCCATGCAGCTTCAACACGATACCACAGTTCATGAAGAGTAGTGACTGGCGTATTGTGACGAGCCAGTTGCTCGGCCACCATTGACCAGACGTTTTCAGTTGGTGAGAGAATGTGGTGGCCAGGGCAGCAGTCGAACATTTACTGTATCCAGAAAGGCCCGTACAGGACCTGCAACATGTGATCGTGCATTATCCTGCTGAAATGTAGGGTTTCGCAGGGATCGAATGAAGGGTAGAGCCACGGGTCGTAACACATCTGAAATGTAACGCCCACTGTTCAAAGTGCCGTCAGTGAGAACAAGAGGTGACCGAGACGTTTAACCAATGGCACACCATACCATCACGCCGGGTGATACGCCAGTATGGTGATGACGAATACACGCTTTCAATGTGCGTTCACCGCGATGTCGCCAAACACATACGCGACCATCATGATGCTGTGAACAGAACCTGGATTCATCCGAAAAAATGACGTTTTGCCATTCGTGCACTCAGGTTTGCCGTTGAGTACACCATCGCAGGCACTCCTGTATGTGATGCAGCGTCAATGGTAACCGCAGCCATGGTATCCGAGCTGATAGTCAGTGCTGCTGCAAACGTCGTCGAACTGTTCGTGCAGATGGTTGTTGTCTTGCAAAGGTCCCCATCTGTTGACTCAGGGATCAAGACGTGGCTGCACGATCCGTTACGGCCATGCGGATAATATGCCTGTCATCTCGACTGCTAGTGATACGTGGCCGTTGGGATCCAGCACGGTGTACCGTATTACCCTCCTGAACCCACCGATTCCATATTCTGCTAACAGTCATTGTATCTCGACCAACGCGAGCAGCAATGTCGCGATACGATAAACCGCAATCGCGATAGGCTACAATCCGACCTTTATCAAAGTCGGATACGTGATGGTAGGCATTTCTCCTCCTTATACGAGGCATCACAACAACGTTTCACCAGGCAACGCCCGTCAACTGCTGTTTGTGTATGAGAAATCGGTTGGAAACTTTCCTCATGTCAGCACGTTGTAGGTGTCGGCACCGGCGCCAACCTTGTGTGAATGCTCTGAAAAGCTAATCATTCGCATATCACAGCATCTTCTTCCTGTCGGTTAAATTTCGCGTCTGTAGCACGTCATCTTCGTGGTGTAGCAATTTTAATAGCCAGTAGTGTAATTTATTACTTCTTTACTACTGACTGTATTCGCGACACAGTTTGCACAGAGCGTCCACTTATACTGCTCAACGTACCTGAAAAATTAATGCAACGTACGGCACCTAGTTCAGGAGATCTGCCGTCATAAACAGTGGGATGCGTGAAAAAATGCCACTAGTGCCGAAACGCTGGCTACGCACGTGGCACTAATCGATCGCACAGGAGCGGAGTGAGACAATGCAGAGGCATAAGTTGAGACCGCGGGCAGAGCCCTCGGGGGCGCCTCGCGGCCCTTCATTAGCATCACAATGGCGCCCTCTCCGCCCACGCACTGCTTATGCGTACCCAGCTCTCGCTTCGCCCCTTCGCCACTCGTGTGGGCTCTTCCGTGGAGCTAAGATACGCCTCTATACATCTCTTGCGCAGTTCTCTGCAGCCGGCAGAAATCTCATTTGGTGAGCCACATTTTACCCTCAGTGGTCTCTGCGCGGTCGTTTACCAATGCTTACTAAAGAAAATATGTGAGTGCAGGCGGGACATTCTGTAACGAAAAAGCTACTTCTCCAAAGTTACTTCTACGAGAAGTGGCAGCGTTCTCGTAGAAGTTCAATAATGAAAGAAACCGCTGTTCGAAGCGCAGCAGAATTTGACAGATAATGTTAAAAGTGAGAGAAAACCCGACGAATTCCTTCTATATGAGTATTAAATCTCTTGTACGTACGTAATCATCGTACAATAAGAATACAAAATGTTCACTGTCCTCAGAATTCACTTGAAAATATTCCCACTTGAATTGGTTCTTGGAAAAGCAACAAAATTCCCTCAGTCACTGTGGATTACTGTAGTGTCACGAATTTTGGGATGCGAACTTAAAAACATCCACCTGTCTGATTTAAAGTTTTCACACAGTCTAATTGCTTCACCAATGAAAATTCACCAACTCGTTCCTGGTTAAGACAGTCAAATTGACTTAATGGCATATTCTTTACGACACGTATATTTTACCACCATATTGTATAATATATCACATTAAATCTGTATAAACAACGCAAATAAAGGAGTAATGGTAAAAGAACTGAATGTACACCTTCATGATTATGCAATAAAAAAATTCTATCACTGCAAAAGAATCTGCAACGAATGTTATTGCTACAAAGATGACAAGAAGAAAGTGTTCACGCTTACATATTACACAGAAGCGCTAAAGAAACTGTATAGGCATGCGTATTCAAACACAGAGATATATAAATGGGCAGAATACAACGCTGCGGTCGGCATCCTCTATATAAGACAACAAGTGCCCGGCGAAGTTGTTACATCGGTTACTGCTGCTGCAATGGCAGGTTATCAAGGTTTATGTGAATTTGCACGTAGTGTTGTAGTCGGCGCATGAGCGATGGGACACAGCATCTCCGAGGTAGCGACGAGTGGGAATTTCCCGTGCGTCCATATCACGAATGTACCGTGAATATCAGGAATCTGGTAACTTCACTCTCCGACATCCCTGCGGTCACAAATAGATCCTGCACGAATGGGACCAACGAGGACTGAAGAGAATCGTTCAACTTGGCAGAAGTGCAACCCTTACGCAAATTGCTGCAGATTTCAATGCTGGCCCATCAAGTGTCATTCAACGAAACATTATCGATACGGGTTTTCGGAGCCGAAGGCCCACTCGTGTACTTCTGATGACTGCATAACACAAAGCTTTTACGCCTCGCCTAGGCCCGTCAACACCAACATTCGACCCGGCCGCGGTGGCCGAGCGGTTCTAGGCGCTTCAGTCTGGAACCGCGCGACTGCTACGGTCGCCGGTTCGAATCCTGCCTCGGGCATGGATGTGTGTGACGTCCTTAGGTTAGTTAGGTTTAAGTAGTTCTAATTTGTAGGGGACTGATGACCTCAGATGTTAAGTTCCATAGTGCTCAGGACCACCAACATTCGACTGTTGATGACTAGAAACATGTTGCCTGGTCGGACGAGTCTCATTTCAAATTGTATCGAGCGGATGGACGTGTACGGGTACGGAACAGGCTCATGAAGCCATGGACCCTGCATGTCAGCAGGGAACTGTTCAAGCTGTTGGAGGCTCTGTAATGGTGTGGGGCGTCTGCAGTTGGAGTGATATGGGATCCCTAATACGTCTAGATACGATTCTGACAAGCGAAACGTACGTAAGCATCCTGTCTGATCGCGTGCATCCATTCATGTCCATTGTGCATTCCGACGGACGTGTGCAATCGCAGCAGAACAATGGACACCCCACAGGTCCAGAATTGCTAGAGGGACTCCAGGAACACTCTTCTAAGTTTAAACACTTCCACTGGCCATCAAACTCCCCAGAAATGAACATTATCGTGCGTATCTGGGATGCCTTGTAACGTGCCGTTCAGAAGAGATCTTCACCCGCTCGTACTCTTACACGTTTATGACCATCCTCTGGAGGATTCGTGACGTCAGTTCCCTACAGCACTACTTCAGACATTAGTCGAGACCATGCCACGTCGTGTTGTGGAACTTAGGTGTGCTCGCAGAGGCCCTACACGATATTAGGCTGGTGTACCAATTTCTTTGGCTCTTTAGTGTATATTACTGTGAAAAATCGTTTAACAGCAAAATTAGTTCAAGTTCAACCCTTTGACTACCATCAGTACTGATGTGCCCCACGATAGGTTATCACAGAACCAGCGGGTATCTACTACCTCTTATAGCTACGTATCACTGTCTCAGTGGCGAAGGATTTTTATAATTGCATATTGCACCCATGAATTGTGTTGTCCTTAAGTTTCATCGATAATCCTCGTCTACGTACTGCCGCATTGAATTAGTTCGCACTTGCCTATACGGAACCGAATTATCAGATGGGCAAAGCGGACTGCCTCCTCACCTTATCGGATGTTTCGTGACAACAAATTGCACGCATGTATTGACGGATGCTGCATCATGAACGAAGCTCATACTGAGCAGTAATATGAGTTGCAAGCTTGGAGACGTATGTATGTATGTATGTATATATGAATGAATGTATGTTTCCTGTATGTCTTATCCCCTGCAGCCACTTACGAATAATCCTGTATGCCTAGGGTGAACAGATGCGATTGTTTAAAAAGGAGGACAAACAGCTTCAAAAAGGAGGACAAAGGAAGAAAAAAGAGGACACATCAAACAAGTCAACTGTAGATGAGGATACCACCCGTCAGCTTTGGACAAGTCACGTGACTACCAGGAATTACCGGTAAAACCAGTAGTTAACTGTTACTGATGATCAGGTGTTGGTTAACTGAGCAATATAAAAAAATTAAAAACATTGATTGTGGTGACAGTGTGGCGTCAATTGTTTTGTTATGTCAACAACACGGAATTGTTTACAAAGCGAAAAACGTACGACCATTCACCTCCCTTCATTTGACGCACCGCTGCCAACATCTACAATTCAAGCAGCAGCTGACGAGATGTAAACTGCGCTACAACCTTCCGAGTGCAAATAAATTGAATGACTATGAAACAATGAAATAAAACTATGACAGTTAATCTGTCGAGTTATTTATTACCTTTATTGGCTACTGAGACGTACGTTCCAGCTCCACATATCTTACATTTCGCATCAAATTCGTTTCTCCCTTTCTTAAAGCTGGATATTTGCAGGAAAGGACATCAGAAAATGTACACTTTCGTTTAGGCATAGCCAAATATTTTACATAATTCACTCGGTAAAAATTACACTCACAAATCACACGTGCACTACAGGAAGCCAAGCCAATACAAAGGGAAGATACAAAACGAAAATTTTAAATACTCGATATTTGCATTCGCTTATAGGTAGATCAACGATAACATCGACGATCCTGGTGCCACCTACTAACACCGCCTTCGTGCATCACGAAGGCTGTGCCAATAGTTAAAGTATTTAAGAAAAGAACAGTAGAACGGAACGAATTGTAAATTTAACTGTATTACGCGAAACCTTGCGAAAAAGTCGGATACTGTAAAAATCCGCCCTGACCCCGGACAAAGAGCTAAAAAGGAGGACATGTCCTGATTAATCCGGACGTCTGATCACCCTATGTATGTCCTATCCCAGCATGTGTTGGAAAAGTGAAACTGCGGGAAATATTCTTTTCATATTGTTACTTCTGACTTCGACATTAATTAACAGTACCATACATTAATTTTTTGAAAAATATTGATAGTCAAAGCATTAATCGTTTGAAATTACTAAAAAGTATGTAACAGGTATGGGAACTACGTTACATGAGATATGTAGCAACAAGTAGACATCGTATGTGTAAATTCAGTAAAATTATTTTATGTTTTATTCCAATTTTTTCACACAGATATATTGAGGAGAACTTCCTAACCATCAGAATGTTCGATGGAATACCCTTGGATGCTGGGAACTGTGTTGTGTTATCCAACGTTGGCAGACCGCAAACCACACTCCAGTAGTGTAATGCGAATTAGGACCTGCAACCGTAATTGTCCACTTAAACTGGTTTATTTTACGATGCCGTATTAATATGCGTTGTTTACAGTGTCCTTTCTGACTGAAGTAATCCTCTATTCGATGTTGCAGAAAGAACTCCGTCCGCACAGAAAGCGTTCCGTCTACCAACTTCGCAGCATTTAACATTTCTCTCCACTGCTGGAATGGTGTCGTTTTTATATCTATCATGAGAAGCACTTAAATAAATTCATATTTATATTTCGCAGCGCGAGCTCGGTGTCGAAAATAGTCTACATAATAAATCCTTCGGCAGACTGTCTGAATGTCGTAGTTCTCAAATTCCCTTGGGGGATATCAGTCCACGTCAAGAGGCACTTCAGCACATTTAAACTTCAACTTCAGAGTCCATGCTACGAATCGAAAGCATTTCGCTTAACAAAACTATCTCTCGACTATTTCAGCGTCGTAGACTTCATATTATTTTGTGAAATGAGAAACACTTTGATACATACATATACGAAGTCCACAGTTCACGCTATACATCGAAAATAGCCTATATAGCTGCCGTTACACACACCATTCCCTCACTTGCGCGCCGACAACAACGTCTTACTACTACCGTGATCACATTGTTATCGATTGACAATTCTACCTATCGATACAATACTAAGTTGCCCCCCCCTCTCTCTCTCTCTCTCTCTCTCTCTCTCTCTCTCTCTCTCTCTCTCTCTCTCCCTCCCGCAGAATATTAATATTGTACAACTTTAACAAACTGTCTGCAGTTTGGTCATAAATAAATATTATATCATAAAGAATAAAATCATACTGGGAACAAATACAAGTCCAGAACTGCAAAAACATATTTATGGGTTTATAGTGTATCTTCATAATATGACCAGCGCTATGGTTGGAGTGATAATTTCGTAACGGATCCAACCGCAAAACATTATCCAGCACGGAGAGATATGTACTGTCACTGAAGTACGTCTACGTGTACGTTCCGAAAGCCACTTTAGAGTGTACGCGTAGGGTAATCCGTGTATCACTGTGTATCAATTGCTCCTGTTTCATGTTAATGTTATGTATTTAAGAGGAATATATGCAGGTATGTACGCTTTCGGAAATTTTACAGTAATACACATCACGGTGCAGAACGCGTCTCTTGTTCCGCCTTCATCTATATCTACATCATACTCCGCAATCCACCTAATAGTGTGTGGAGGAGGATACTTTCGGTACCACTATTTGATCCCTCCAGCCCTGTTCCAGTCGCGAATAGTGCGTGGGAAGAATGATTGTCCGTAAGCCTCTGTAGTGGCGCTAATTTCTCGAATTTTCTCCTCGTGGTCAATAAGCGAGATGTATGTGGGGGGAAGTAATACGTTGTCTGACTCCTCCTGAAAAGTGCTGTCCAGAAATTTCAGTAGTAAATCTCTCCGTGGTGCGCAACGTCTCTCTTGTAACGTCTGCCAGTGAAGGGAAATGAGTTTCCACTTCAGTGACACTTTAACGCTTGCTATACGAACCTGTGAGGAGACGATCTGCTCTTCCTTGGACTACATTTTCCGTTCATCAAATACCGGTCACACGAAATTAATCTACCTTCTTCATGGGAGGTCTACGCATCGTGAAGCTCTTTCCTATGATGCCAGTCTGCTACAAATCTTTAATGCAATTAGATTTATGTGTTCGTTCCATTTCAGTTGCTCCTTACCCATACTTGCAGATATTTAACGGATGTACTTGTTTCCAGTGATTATTGAATAATCACGTAATCAAAAAATGACCGGTCTTGCTTCCTATTCATGCGCAAAACCACACATTTGTTTATGTTGAGTGTTAATTCCTGTAAGACACGTCGATTCCCAGTAGGTCTTCCTGAATTTACGTCTAATTTTCAAGCGTTTAATGCAATTAGATTTATGTGTTCGCCCCATTTCAGTTACTTCTTACGCATACTTCCAGATATTTAACGGATGTACTTGTTTCCAGTGATTATTGAATAATCACGTAATCAAAAAATGACCGGTCTTGCTTCCTATTCATGCGCAAAACCACACATTTGTTTATGTTGAGTGTTAATTCCTGTAAGACACGTCGATTCCCAGTAGGTCTTCCTGAATTTACGTCTAATTTTCAAGCGTTTAATGCAATTAGATTTATGTGTTCGCCCCATTTCAGTTACTTCTTACGCATACTTCCAGATATTTACCGAGCGAGGTGGCGCAGTGGTTAGCACACTGGACTCGCATTCGGGAGGACGACGGTTCAATCCCGTCTCCGGCCATCCTGATTTAGGTTTTCCGTGATTTCCCTAAATCGTTTAAGGCAAATGCCGGGATGGTTCCTTTGAAAGGGCACGGCCGATTTCCTTCCCAATCCTTCCCTAACCCGAGCTTGCGCTCCGTCTCTAATGACCTCGTTGTCGACGGGACGTTAAACACTAACCACCACCAGATATTTAACGGATGTGCTTGTTTCCAGTGATTATTGAATAATCACGAAATCAAAAAATGACCGGTCTTGCTTCCTATTCATGCGCAAAACCATACATTTGTTTATGTTAAGTGTTAATTCCTGTACGACACGTCGATTCCCAGTAGGTCTTCCTGGATTCACGTCTAATTTTCAAGCGTTTCGACTATCTAAACACAACAAGAACGTCCACGAACAGCCTTATTGAGCTTCTGAAGTTATCTGCTAAATCACGAATTCTTCATTCCAACTACAAAGTTGGTCTGATATTACGTACGCTGGAATTCTGTTCATCAGATGACAGTGTCGAAATGTATCGAACGCCTTCCGGAAGTCAGGAACACGGGATCAATCTGGGCGTCGGTATCTTGTGCTTACCGGAACACGTTGACCCCCGGAGCGAGTTGGGTTTCACAAGATCATTGTTCGCGGAGCGCATATTGATTCGATAGTGATAGAAGCTGAAAAAATGAATTAAAATTTGTGCCAACTCCGTAACTTTAACTCGGGTCTCTTGCTTACTAGATTGATGTGCTAACAATTACACCGTTGTAGCAAAATGGTTCAAATGGCTCTGAGCACTATGGGACTTAACATCTGTGGTCATCAGTTCCCTAGAACTTAGAACTACTTAAACCTAACTAACCTAAGGACATCACACACATCCATGCCCGAGACAGGATTCGAACCTGCGACCGTAGCAGTCGCGCGGTTGCGGACTGAGCGCCTAGAACTGCTAGACCACCGCGGCCGGCCGTTGTAGCAGAATGGCTAACACAGCTGCATGAACTACACCAGTCCACTGCTCTCCCTAACACTAATTTAAATTTGTTTTCGCTGCTCGGGGACTGGGTGTTTGTGTTGTCTCTATCATTTCATCATCATTTGTGACAGTGGCTAGATTGGACTGTGTAAAAAAACTGGACTGTGTAAAAATTGGGACTTTGTACAGGCGCTCATGACCGCGCAGTTGAGCCCCCTCATAAACCAATCATCATCATCATCATAAAAGCCGCGCCGGGTACCCGCGCGGTCTTGGGTGCCTTGCCACGGTTCGCGCGACCTCCCCCGTCGGAGGTTCGAGTCCTCCCTGGGGTATGTGTGTGTGTGTGTGTGTGTGTGTGTGTTGTCCTTAGCGTAAGTCAGTTTAAGTTAGTGTGTGAGCCTTGGGACCTATGACCTGAGCAGTTTGGTCCTATAGGAATTTACCACCACCACAACATAGGTTTATTAAATTAGACGTTTGAAATAGCCAGCACGCTAGTTCAGTGTGTTCGGTTGTTGCCCTCTGTTCACTCACAAAAAGTGAGTGAACGGATCAACGATGAACTTGAACGATGTCACCGCTGTCCGCCCCGAACAAATTGAGATCAGCAAAAGAAAGTAAAAAAAGAAAAAGGAAGCAGGAGAGCAGGGCTGAAGTCCTGGCTGTGGCACGCATTTTAACTCATTTGCGACTCATAAGTCTCGCGGAAAATATAATAGCATATGATTCATACAGATGAGCTTTTCCGTCTACAAATCATGTCTCAAATTACTAGATTATGCAACAGATCTGTGTCAGCAATACAGGTCCGTCGTTATGTTCGACAACCCATCTTGAAAATAGGAATGAGTTGTCTATTTCTGCAATCACTTTCTTCTTTGTTTATATTTGGTACAGCAGGACATATATTTGAAACTTCCTGGCAGATTAAAACTGTGTGCCGGACCGAGACCCGAACTTGGGACCGTTGCCTTTCACGGGCAAGAGCACTACCAACTGAGCTACCCAAGCACGACTCACGCCCCGTGCTCACAGCTTCACTTCTGCCAGTACCTCGTCTCCTACCTTCCAAACTTGGGTAGCTCGGTTGGTAGAGCACATTGCGCGTGAGAGGCAAAGGTCCCAAGTTCGAGTCTGGGTCCGGCACACAGTTTTAATCTGCCAGGAAGTTTCATATCAGCACACACTCCGCTGCAGAGTGAAATTCTCATTCAGGACATATATTTGTTGCACCTCTCATCCTGCCGGCGGGTTACTACGCAGTTATCTCGTTACAATATAGTTTGATCTATTTTCACACATGCCGTTGAAGTATAATATGAAGTCTCCTTCAAATGCCATATAAATAAGTATGCATCAACAATTTTAGCATTAACCCTTCACTTCGAAATTCATGACACTGAAAACAAAAAATCGCTCTGAGACATGCGTATACATTCGTTTAAAATGTGCCCAGATCGCGAAAAAAAGTGTACCGCCAGAATCATGAGTTTACCATGGGATACAGAAAATGTTCGACTACTGCCCTGGTCAGCACATTCTCCAGATCTTTCGCCAATTGAAAACGTCTGGTCAATGGTGGCCGAGCTACTGGCTCGTCACAATACGCCAGTCAGTACTCTTGATAAACTGTGGTATCGTGTTGAAGCTGCATGGACAGCTGTACCTGCATATACCATCCAAGCTCTGCTTGACTCAATGCCCAGGCGTATCAAGGCCGTTATTACGGCCAGAGGCGGTTGTTCTGGGTACTGCTTTCTCCGGATCTATGCACCCAAACTGCGTGAAAATAGCCGGCCGGAGTGGCCGTGCGGTTCTAGGCGCTACAGTCTGGAACCGAGCGACCGCTACGGTCGCAGATTCGAATCCTGCCTCGGGCATGGATGTGTGTGATGTCCTTAGGTTAAGTAGGTTTAATTAGTTCTAAGTTCTAGGCGACTGATGACCTTAGAAGTTAAGTCGCATAGTGCTCAGAGCCATTTTGCGCGAAAATATAATCACATGTCAGTTCTAGTATAATATATTTGTCCAATGAATACCCGTTTATCATCTGCATTTCTTCTTGGTGTAGCAATTTTAATAGCCAGTAGTGTAGTTGGAGGGCCGCATAAGGCTGCACGCGGCCGACTGTCCCCAAGGGATACGGCGACATTGGTATGCGTCTACTGCGTACCAGGTATGTTAAGAACATTCCGGAACTCTGTTCACAAAATACTTACTGTGTATGGTCTCCTTCGAAATACCCTCCTCCAGAACTGATACGCCGCTCCCAACGCCGTTTCCAGTTACGAGAGCAGTCTTGGTACACTCTTGCTGCATCGCTCGAAGCGCCGTGTGCGAATTTTCTTTTATCTCGTCCATCGTTGCAAATCGTCGTCCTCCCTACGGGGTTTTCAACTTTGAAAATAAGAAAAAGTCCGCAGGGGCCAGGCCTGAAGAGTAAGAACCCTGACACAGCACAGTGATTTCGCTTTTTTTGCAATAGATGAGCAACAACATAGATGAATGTGCGTGTGCTTCATCGTTATCCAACAGCCATGAACTGTCTCGCCACATTTCAGGCCGTTTCCTTCTGTATTTTCTCGCAGATGTCGCAACACTTCCCGATAGTACCATCGATTAATAGTTTGTCGCCGAGCGGTTCTAAGGCGCTTCAGTCCGGAACCGCGCTGCTGCTACTGTCGCAGGTTCGAATCTTCCCTCGGGCTCGGATGTGTGTGATGTCCTTAGGTTTGTTAGCTTTAAGTAGTTCCAAGTCTAGGGCACTGATGACGTCAGATGTGCTTAGAGCCGTTTGAATACAGCTATAAAATTTCATATTGTATGTGAAACAACCATTCGCGAAATAGACCTCAGCCAATGGGAGGCACCCTATAGTTTCTGATTTGTCAGTTTGTTATCATCAAAATATGTGACGTAAATAGCCGTATCTTTTGGTTGCATCGACTCAGAAGCTTACAGTTATTTCACCGCCAAGGGCCAATAGATCTTAGTATGTGACATACATTTCAAATGGTTCAAATGGCTCTAAGCACTATGGGACTTAACATCTGAGGTCATCAGTCCCCTAGACTTGGAACTACTTAAACCTAACTAATCTAAGGACAGCACACACATCCATGCCCGAGGCAGGATTCGAACCTGCGACCGTGGCAGCAGCGCGGTTCCAAACTGAAGCGCCTAGAACCGGTCAGCCACAGTGGCCGGCGACATACATTTCAACCTGATAACATCTACCAGTTCCTGAGAAAAAGGGCTTTTAACAGACGGGCGAACAATCACATAAAAAATGACAAATGTTTTCTTGTAGTATAGTTATAGCTTTACAGTTTTCGGATTTTTTTTTCCTTTGGCTGTGCTGTGAAACGTTCCTTGTTGCCAAGATTCCTTATTCTGTGCCAACAGGAAGTACGGTATATGTTTTGATGAGTAAGTTTGCGAGTATCAAATATCTGACTAAGAGGTCTTATCTTTTGATTTCAATGACTTAGAAACTTCAAGTTTTTACACCGTCAAGGGACCATGGACCTTAGTATGGGACATACATTTAAATGGGATACGTCTTCCCGTTCCTAAGAAAAATCGGTCTCAACAAACGGGCAGACTGTCAGTCAGTTCACAAATGACAAAAAAAAATTGTCGAGTGATATAATTACATACTTACAGTTTCCAGATCTTTTCCTTTGGCTGTACTGTGACACGCTGCTTGTTGCCAAATTTCATTATTCTAGTCCAACGCATAGTTTCCAATAGGCTTTGATGAGTGAGTTAGCGAGTGTCAAAATGTTACATGAATGGTCGTAGCTTTTGACTTTATTGACGTAAAAACTTCATTTTTTACACCGCCAATGGATCATGGATCTAAGTATCTGACACAAATTTGAATGTGATACGTCTACTCGTTCCTTAAAAAGGGGGGGGGGGGTGGTCTTAAAAGACTGACGGACAGACAGTCAGGTAACAAATGACAAACAAAAGTTTCGTGTGATATAATTACTTTCAGCAGATCGTACACAGCAAACTTGAAGTTTCCGGATTTTTTTCCTTTGGTTGTATTGTGAAATCCTCCGTTTTGCCAAATTTCGTGATTCTAGACCAGCAGGAAGTACCTTATAGGTTTTGATGAGTGGCCTTGTGAGTGTTAAAATATGTGACGTAAATGGTTATCTTTTGATTGCATTGACTAACCCAATGTCTTACACCGCCAAGGGACCATGGGCCACAGTATGTGACATAAATTTCAATTCAATACATCTACACGTCCCTGAGAAAAACAGTTGTCAACAGTCGAACAGACTGATAGGGAGACGAACAGCAAACTGGTCCTATAAGAGTTCCGTTTTTACACATTGAGGTACGGAACTGTAAAAACTAAGTTGCTGTCATAATTCAGCAGCTATAAAAATTAAAAATTACTTTCGTACCTTAGAAATGCAAGACATCATTCACTATAACTCAATAAAAACACACCTTAGTATACTTTCTCATTGTGGATGTATCTGGAGTGAGCTGCCCGGTGTGACCGAGCGATTCTAGGGGCTACAGTCTGGAACCGCGAGACCGCTACGGTCGCAGGTTCGAATCCTGCCTCGGGCATGGATGTGTGTGATGTCCTTAGGTTAGTTAGGTTTAAGTAGTTCTAAGTTCTAGGGGACTGGTGACATCAGATGTTAAGTCCCATAGTGCTCAGAGCCAGTATGGGTAAAATAAAACCACAGGTTGTCGTTCACGGAGCGGGGCGCTTTTGTCTTGGACACACTGCGCGTGTAAGATTAACAGCATAGATAGGATACGGAATGCAGTGAAGTTGGGCGTAAATCACTGGACTGCCACAGGCTCACTGATTATAGGGATAATGTATTGCGTATACAAAGGCGACGGGGCCTTATCCAAACAGTGCATCACTACATACTTGCGAGCATTTCTTTTTTGCTGCAGTACACTGTGGCCATAACTCGTGACGTGACAACCGGCTAGCAGGGAAACACACACACACACACACACACACACACACACACAATGGATAGAGCGATCAGCGCGACCGCACTGGCTAATAACGCCTTGAATATTCACCGTCCGCTCTGCGCAGCGTACGGACGCATTAAACTTTGTTCCAACTTTGCGGCCTTTACTCACTCACCTGGCTAACAGCTACGCCGTGATGGAGAATTTTTGATGAGCCGCTCTTTGAGTTTTACAGTGTGCCCGCAGGGGCAGCGATAGTGAGCCAGTAGCCTTCTCACGAGCGCAGCCACTTTACGAGTGTCGAAATAATTTCCTTCGTCGGGCTGATAAAGGAAGCCGCTACGAAGGAGTTTTCTTTCAAGCCGTTGCAGTCGGAGCTTCCAACTTCCTCCAGGCAGCAAGAGAACTTCCGATATATTTGTGTACACGTATTTAGACATCTTCGAGATCCAAAACAGAATCTTCCGTCATGCCAACATGCGGCCTGCTAACCGGAGATGGGAAAAGACAGAACCATTTGCTGCACGTGGCACGCCTGTAAGCCATACAGTGTGTCCAAAAAGTATTCGTCTAGTTGTATTTAAAAAAAAAAAACTATGTATATGTCACGTGAAAGAAAGGGAACACAAAATGGGAACACCCAGTTATATGCAACGAACCTTGGTAAGTCATTTTTATTTGTGGGGAAGGAAATAAATAAATGGCTCTGAGCACTATGGGACTTAATATCTGAGGTCATCAGTCCCCTAGAACTTAGAACTGCTTGAACCTAACTAACCTAAGGACATCACACACATCCATGGCCGAGGCAGGATTCAAACCTGCGACCGCAGCAGCAGCGCGGTTTCAGACTAAAGTGCCTAGAACCGCTCGGCCACACCGGCCGGCAAGGAAATAAATACATCCATAGCGATAACAAATTTGGCAAAATTAAGAATTTATTCAAGGGCTACTTCAAAAAGTATTCGTCCACTCATTTTTTTTTAATTTACAGTCTGAAAATGTGATTTCAATTACAAAAATTAATTTTTAGTGGGGTTTCCCTTTGGAGCTATTACTGCTTGTAGTCGCCTGGGCATCGAATTAACCTATTGTGCCGTCAGAAAGACTGGAATTTTGTCAAATTCGTCTTGAAGTGCTTCTTTTAGGTCTCTCTTGTTAGAAATGTGTCTTCTCCTGAGACTCTCTTCCAGTACTTTCCAAAGGTGTTCAATAGGCTTAGTGTCAGGTCTGTGAGGAGGGGTGTTAAGTTGTTTTGGGGTTTTGTACAGGAGCCACAGCCTTGTATTTAGAGCCGTATGCTTTGGGTCGTTATCTTGTTCAAAAATGTAATTTCCTTGCAGATCTAATTTTTCGGCGCTGGGATTCAGATTGTCCTTTAAAATGTTGATATACATATGGTGATCCACTGTACCTTCTATGAAACGTAATTTTCCAACACCTGCAGCACTCATACAGCCGCACACCATCAGGGAGACACCACTGTGTTTAACCGTTGGCACAAGATTATGTGGCAACATCTCCGCATTCTTCTTACGCCACACCATTCGCCTACCAAACGACCCGAATACGTTACATTTATTCTCATCAGAAAATATTACTCTATTTCAGAAGTCTTCCTTTTTGAATCTATATTCCATCGCAGAATGAAGACGTTTCTTTCGATTCTGTTCACTGACCCAAAATTTCTTTCGCGCGGTCCAGGTCGTGATACCTATACGTTTTGAAGATATTTCTGATTGTGTTGGCACATACCTTTTTTTCCCCTAGTCTCAAACTCCCCAGCCAACTTAGGAGAGCTGATCTTAGGTTTCTTCTTCATTTCCCTCAACATAAATCTCACGTCTGCATCAGTCGAACTGTCAGGGCGTCCTGTACGTGGTTGGTTTCTTAATGATTTTGTTGCGCAAAAGCAATCTATTATCGACTGAACCGTCGATCTAAGTCTACCGACTACTTTAGCAATCTCGTAGGAAGATTTGCACTCATTATGTAAGCGCAGAATGAGTTTCCTTTCGATCAGCGTCGCCTCACTACCCTTACGGCCCATGGCGCTAACTGCACTGTATCGGCGCCGTTCAGAACGACAACAGACGATAGAGTGGGGCCGCGCACGGTTGACTCTAGTGTGTGCCGTGGGTCAGCGTTACAGTTTAATCACTGCGCGCAGAACTTCGGCATGTTCAGATGGTGGACGAATACTTTATGAACTAGCTCTTGTATTAAATTTTCTATTTTGTTAACCTTGCTGTCCATTTGGCTGTATTTCTTTCCTTACTTTTCAACAAAAATGACTTACCGATGTACTTCTTACATGACTGGCTCTTTAGATTTTGTATACATTTCTTTTCATGTTACACTGGTTTTCTAAAAGATATGAAGCTGGACGAATATTTTTTGGACTCAATGTAGGTTAACCCGTCCTCCTACAGGACGTGAAAACGTTCGTGGACGAAGAGATGGTGACGTCAGAGCGTGCAATTACACTTTCCACTACATTGCGAAGCGTGAAATAAAGAATCTGGCATGTCAGATTTTTGCCTCCGGCAGAGCAACGTGACCAATGACGAGCGCCATGGGTTTTACGTCACAAACAGAAATCAGGAGACGACATATTGTATTTGGTGTTTCTTTTATTATAGAGTTCGTGGTATGAATACAAGCTGTTTTAAAGCGTCAGCACACTGACGAACTCCAGAAAACACGTCGTTTTAGGAACAGTTTGTTATAATAAAAAGACAGGAAACTGCATATCCGTAGTTAGAAGCTTCCCATATTTCATGCTGTTAACGTCATTACTTGTCCGTTTCAGTACTATGGCACAGTAATGATGCATCAAAACCGCGTCATTTTTGGTACAGTTTGTCATAGTTAAACATCAAATAATGAGATTTGTAGATACAGTCTTTGCACAATGTATACCATATACACTCCTGGAAATTGAAATAAGAACACCATGAATTCATTGTCCCAGGAAGGGGAAACTTTATTGACACATTCCTGGGGCCAGATACATCACATGATCACACTGACAGAACCACAAGCACATAGACACAGGCAACAGAGCATGCACAATGTCGGCACTAGTACAGTGTATATCCAGCTTTCGCAGCAATGCAGGCTGCTATTCTCCCATGGAGACGATCGTAGAGATGCTGGATGTAGTCCTGTGGAAAGGCTTGCCATGCCATTTCCACCTGGCGCCTCAGTTGGACCAGCGTTCGTGCTGGACGTGCAGACCGCGTGAGACGACGCTTCATCCAGTCCCAAACATGCTCAATGGGGGACAGATCCGGAGATCTTGCTGGCCAGGGTAGTTGACTTACACCTTCTAGAGCACGTTGGGTGGCACGGGATACATGCGGACGTGCATTGTCCTGTTGGAACAGCAAGTTCCCTTGCCGGTCTAGGAATGGTAGAACGATGGGTTCGATGACGGTTTGGATGTACCGTGCACTATTCAGTGTCCCCTCGACGATCACCAGTGGTGTACGGCCAGTGTAGGAGATCGCTCCCCACACCATGATGCTGGGTGTTGGCCCTGTGTGCCTCGGTCGTATGCAGTCCTGATTGTGGTGCTCGCCTGCACGGCGCCAAACACGCATACGACCATCATTGGCACCAAGGCAGAAGCGACTCTCATCGCTGAAGACGACACGTCTCCATTCGTCCCTCCATTCACGCCTGTCACGACACCACTGGAGGCGGGCTGCACGATGTTGGGGCGTGAGCGGAAGACGGCCTAACGGTGTGCGGGACCGTAGCCCAGCTTCATGGAGACGGTTGCGAATGGTCCTCGCCGATACCCCAGGACAACAGGGTCCCTAATTTGCTGGGAAGTGGCGGTGCGGTCCCCTACGGCACTGCGTAGGATCCTACGGTCTTGGCGTGCATCCGTGCGTCGCTGCGGTCCGGTCCCAGGTCGACGGGCACGTGCACCTTCCGCCGACCACTGGCGACAACATCGATGTACTGTGGAGACCTCACGCCCCACGTGTTGAGCAATTCGGCGGTACGTCCACCCGGCCTCCCGCATGCCCACTATACGCCCTCGCTCAAAGTCCGTCAACTGCACATACGGTTCACGTCCACGCTGTCGCGGCATACTACCAGTGTTAAAGACTGCGATGGAGCTCCGTATGCCACGGCAAACTGGCTGACACTGACGGCGGCGGTGCACAAATGCTGCACAGCTGGTGCCATTCGACGGCCAACACCGCGGTTCCTGGTGTGTCCGTTGTACCGTGCGTGTGATCATTGCTTGTACAGCCCTCTCGCAGTGTCCGGAGCAAGTATGGTGGGTCTGACACACCGGTGTCAATGTGTTCTTTTTTCCATTTCCAGGAGTGTATCTGAGACGCAACTGCAATTTCGAAGCCTCAGTGTGGTTGGTAGCGTTGTAAGCTGTGGTGAGAAAGATAGCATCTAACTACAGTACTTACAATTTTTTCACCATTCGTTTTCTAAAAGGTTTTGGGTCTTTCTTATTAACTTAATAGAAATATTATCCTGAATATTCGATGTTATTTATTACAAATAATGCATTCGCTGCAATTCTTGTTGCATAGTGCACCGACTGGAATGTTCCCTCAGTGGCCAGAAATTTTAACGTGACACGAACATCACACACTGAAAGTTTTTGCAATTTTTTATATATATATATATATATATTCACGCAATTTGGGTGCATAGATCCTGAGAAATCAGTACCCAGAACAACCACCTCTGGCCGTAATAACGGCCTTGATACGCTTGGCCATTGAGTCAAACAGAGCTTAGACGGCATGTACAGGTACAGCTGCCCATGCAGCTTCAACACGATACCACAGTTCGTCAAGAATAGTGACTGGCGTATTGTGACCAGCCAGTTGCTCGGCCACCATTGACCAGACGTTTTCAATTGATGAGAGATCTGGAGAATGTGCTGGGCAGGGCAGCAGTCGCACATTTTCTGTATCCAGAAAGGCCCGTACAGGACCTGCAACATGCGGTCGTGCATTATCGTGCTGAAATGTAGGGTTTCGCAGGGATCGAATGAAATGGCACCCCATACCATCACGCCGGGTGATACGCCAGTATGGCGATGACGAATACACGCTTCCAAAGTGCGTTCACCGCGATATCGCCACACACGGATGCGACCATCATGATGCTGTGAACAGAACCTGGATTCATCCGAAAAAATGACGTTTTGCCATTCGTGCACCCAGGTTCGTCGTTGAGTACACCATCGCAGGCGCTCCTGTCTTTGATGCAGCGTCAAGGGTAACCGCAGCCATGGTATCCGAGTTGATAGTCCATGCTGCTGCAAACGTCGTCGAACTGTTCGTGCAGATGATTATTGTCTTGCAAACGTCCCCATCTGTTGATTCAGGGATAGAGACGTGGCTGCACGGTCCGTTACAGCCATGCGGATAAGATGCCTTTCATCTCGACTGCTAGTGATACGAGGCCGTTGGGATCCAGCACGGCGTTTCGTATTACCCTCTTGAACCCACCGATTCCATATCCTGCTAACAGTCATTGGATCTCGACCAACCCCAGCAGCAATGTCGCGATACGACAAACCGCAATCATGATACGCTACAATCCGACCTTTATCAAAGTCGGAAACGTGATGGTACGCATTTCTCCTCCCTACACGAGGCATCAGAACAACGTTTCACCAGGCAACGCCGGTCAACTGCTGTTTGTGTATGAGAAATCGGTTGGAAACTTTCCTCATGTCAGCACGTTGTAGGTGTCGCCACCGGCGCCAGCCTTGTGTGAACGCTCTGAAAAGCTAATCATTTGCATATCACAGCATCTTTTTCCTGTCGGTAAAATTTCGCGCCTGTAGCACGTCATCTTCGTGGTCTAGCAATTTTAATGGCCAGTACACCTGCCTCTTGGTTTTATGGACTGCATCTTGCTTATATCTTGCCAGCAAATATCTTTTTCAACGATGGTGAGAATCTTCGAAAAAGTATCCTTTTCAGTTCAAGTGTAGTTACGAAACGAGTCCCTATAATGAAACATCAAGTGTGCTACTTTAGAGTAATGGTGGCCAATGTAACACCGGGAATATGGACATTATCACCGCTTCAGTAGGGGCCGGCATGCACCGCTACTTCGTACTCGTATAAAACGATTTTTCTCTTTTCGTTCCGGGAGTAACATGTGATCCGGTTAGAATTGCGTTCTACTGAAGCCACAATTCGGTAGGTCTAGTACACAACAAAAATGACGTAGTACATGGCAGGATTGTCAGTAGTATTCGTAGCATTGGTAGGGAAAGAAACGTAAATGAATGTGTGAGAGAGACACTCGGAGCCGACGACTTCTCTGTATTTTTTATTTGTATTGCACAAGTTATAACCGCACATCATTCAGTGCTAATCCATTGTGCACCTTATACACTTACATAATATAAATTGCGTTTTATAAGTAATAGGAACTGTTTGATCTCTAAACTTCTGCGTCTTTTTGTAACCAAAGCAGTTGCAGTTTACATGCACAAACATAAAAATGTGGAAGTTCGTACTTCGTAGTATTGTGAATCCGTTTATAGCTGCCTGGATAGCAGTTAGAAATGGTGTGTAATGTTTGTAGAGCAACATCAAAGTTATAAATGTTGAAGTGGTTGATAAGTACATCGAAACGATTAACCGAGGATTTCAGTGCCTCTAGTGGAGGTAAGAGAATGAGTTGAGTGTGTTTAGATACAAGCTGTACTGGTAACACCGGAGTTACTGCTGAGACTCGCGTGACCAGTGAAGCTGTACCTTTGTTACCGGCATGCTGGACCTCAGAACAGTACAATTATTTTACTAAAGTAAATTCATGGCTACAGGCAAAAGATCCGGTACATCTCAGTGATGGTCTGGTGAAGCGAAGACATTCTGACACTGTTCTCTAGCACAGTGGTTTGCAGCCTGGGAGTAATTAAAGGCTGAGGAGTAAAATGAAATTTTCTGATGGGTAAAAACTAAACGATTCAATTGTGTTTCAGTCACGAAACTAAATTATTTTCAAAAGATCATTACTATTATCACAATTTTGTAAGACTGTAACATTGATTATATAAGTTATGAATAACTACTTTTTCTCAGTTAGTAGCATTAATGCGGTGGAGGTTACAGATTCCTCACATAGTCCACCCACTACACAAATTTTTTGTGCTTTGTTCCGTACATTGCTGATGATGAAAATAAGACAGATACGCAACAAGCGCTAAATATCTCAACAAAATATCTTCTCCAAACTGTAGGTGATACCTGCAGTAGTGCAGAAATTGCTTCATTGCTCGCTTCGAGACAGATAAATGAATTAGTAGACAGCACGACACGGCAATAACTACGCAAGGTCAAATATAGTGCTGTACACAGTTTTATTATTATTATTGTTGTTTTTATTAGAGTGGCTGGACACAAAGTATTAACAGCCTGAAGTCGATCAATTTCTGCTAGTTCAGAAGTAAGAAGGAAGAAGGGCAGCAATGAAGTGATGTACGAACAGTGAGTATAGCGCACACATCTGAAATCATTTTATTTTAAATGGGGTTACAGTGTGAAGGTCAAGCGAGTGCCACAATGGAGAGGAGTAATGCAGGGGAAGTACGTTTTGTAACAAATGTCTACCCCTCACTGTGGGTAGTTAGCTTTCTTTTTTGAGGAGGAGTTATGGGTAGCACTTGCGATGAATCACGAATTCCTTCTTCATTCTAATACACACACACACACACACACACACACACACACACACATACACACACACAAACCAAATATCACTCATCTTTCATCATTTTAAAAATAATAGTATTCCAAGTATCTACAGTTAATTTAGGTGCTTAAGTTGGTGGTAGTTTGGGCGTTGATTGGGGGGGGGGGGGGCGGGTGTACCAAATAATATCTGATTGCACTCAGGGGCAAAGTCTAAGAAAGGTTGGCTCTAGCACGGCTGCCTTACGTCTCCTAGCAGAGCCACTCCAGTATGTGCGTGTGTGTTCCGCATCTTAAACATGCGTGCAAAATTCCATTTCGATACAGGGATTGCGCCTGCATCCTGTGTTGGATTTAGCATACAGCATGTGAATCCTGTGTGGATCGGTGAACCGGTTCATGTCACCCACATGTCCGTCATGCAGTTCGCTAGGCAGTATAGTACGCAAACTGACAAATCGCAAAACACCGATGGTATGGAAATGAACGGAAAACAAATGGCTGCCCCAAGCAGTGCGCAGTCTCACACAATAACTGCAGGAGGTATACCGTTTCTATACCTGAAGAAAAGGGGGGGGGGGGGGAGAGGGGGGGGATAAACTTAAACCTAAACCATTTCTGACTTGACAGTAGAACGTGTGAGCTCAAGCTGCCTGTACTGCAGCCAGTGAAACAACAATGTCCCCTTGTCTGATATAGCCACTGTTCGGAAAAGACAACACTGACACACCAAAGCACAACTTGATAGTGTACCAGGTTATCTTTGTACTGCCTCCATCTGATATTTTACTACCAACTAGCAGCACGCACGTTCTACTTTTAATTTCTCATTTTCTAATGTAACTCCTTCTACATCACCTGATTTAATGCGAGTCTGTTCTGTTGCCCTTGTTTTACTTTTGTTGACGTTCATCTTAAGAGCTCTTCTGAAGACACCAACACCAAGCCTTCTGTTCAACAGTTCTCTAAAATTCTTTGCTGTCTCTGATAGAATTACAGTGTCATCGGCAAACTTCGAGGCTTTTATTTCCTTTCCCTAAGCTTTAATTCTCCTTCCAAATATTTCCTTGGTTTCCTTTACTGCTTGCTCCATGTTCAGATTTAATAACGCCGGGGAGAAGCTACAACCCTGTCTCAATCCCTTCTCAACCATTGCTTCCCTTTCATGTTCTTCGACTCTTATAACTGCAGTCTAGTTTCCGTACACGTTGTAAACAGCCTTTCGCTCCCTGTACTTCATCCTTGCTACCTTTAAGAATTTGAAAGAGTGTATTCAAGTCAACATTGTCAAAAGCTGTTGATGACGGTATGGACGTAGGTTTGCCTTTCTTTAACACATCTAAGATAATTCGTGCGGCCACTGTTGCCTCACGTGTTTCTACATTTCTCCCGAACCCCAAGATCGGCTCCCCACAATTTTTCCATTTTCCGTAAATAATTCGTGCCAGTATATTGCAACCATGATCTATTAAACTGATAGTTCGGTAATATTCACACCTGCCACCATCTGTTTCTTTGCAATTGGAATTAATATATATTTTTCTTAAAGTATGTCTCAAATACCTTCCATATCAGGTGCCGTAGTTTCGTTTTTGTCATAGTTCGATCTCCCAAGGATCACAATAATTCAGAAGGTATGTCTACTCCAGAGACATTGTTATGACTTACGTCTTTCTGTGCTCTCTCAAAATTTTTCTCATAGTATCATAACTCCCAACTCATCTTCATCTAACTTCTGTTTCTTTCTGTAATACTGTCTTCAAGTTCATTTCCCTTAGATACCTGTTCTGTATATTCTCTCCACCTTTCAGCTTTCCTAATTTTGCTTAGTAACGGCTTGACATCTGAGCTCTTGACACTGTTTTCATACAGCTGCTTCTCTGTTTTCCAGAAGTCTCTGTAATTTGCCTGGTTTCCTGCAGGCTGCGTCTATTTTTCCTCTAGTTATGCATGCTTCTACGCCCTTTCATTTCTCGTCCAGCCATTCCTACTTTGCTATTTTGCATTTCCTGTTCATCTCTTTTTTTTGGATGTCTATACTCACTTTTGCTTGCTCTATTTGCTGTATTTTTAAAAATAATATTACTAATTTTAATGTGTCCCTTAACATTTCTGTTCAGTAGTAGCACAAAAAATCAGAATGAAGATAGACTTGCATTTCAATAAATCTTAAAAGTTCGTAACCATGAAATTCGATGTTATTGACGCGTTCAACTTAGCAGAAAATCGAGGTCATAACAGACAGAGTCAACACTTATACGGCTCATTCAGAGCCTTGGCGTTCCGTATCGCGTAACTCTGACGACGGAAAACAGCGAAAAGTGGGGGGACGCTGTTTCACAGCTATTTATGCTCCGAGAATTTTACGCTCGAGAAGTTGTTGGTGCACTCGAGACACATAGCAAGTCGACATATCCATTCTTTGGCGCATTCACTGACGTCTGACACTCTGCCACATGACCGTCTTCTCCTTTTCCTTCGGTCGTCTTCCAATTTGCTCATTGCCTCCTGCGATAGTACCAGAAATAACCACAAGGTGCGCTCGAGTCTGATAGGGCGAGTCACCTCGCCAGTTGACCGTGTGAGCTGACGAGCTCTATACCTGTGTTGTGCGAACTGGTCTTCTAGCAGACGTGGCGAGTAAACGGCCAAGATGGCGCATTTTTCCGGTTTGTTCATGTACTACTACAGTGGTCTGGATATGGAATACGACGTAGGGACGTTGTTTCGTGCCAGTCCCAAAGGGTAACACACACATTTATATTAGCCCTATATACCTGTAAGAGCCCGAAAACTGCGGTCAGTTTTGCATCAGTACCACAAAATATATGGTAGTGGAAGACAGTACATTATTGACACTTCGTCGTTCAGCTTAAGTCGCAATATTTTATTTTCCTAGTTTAACTCCAAAACGTTTTGTAATTAAAACTGTTTTCAGGGGACTACTGAGGTGTTTTTAAAGATTTTCATGTGTTCAGCTTTCCAGACAGTACTTGTACAAAACTGTCTTTATCGCGCTATATTTATCCACATAGATTATTGACTGACTGCCATTATCGGATCAAAACACAAGGGTAAAATCAATACAGTACGTTTCAGCAGATAGAACTAGTTGTATAAGTGCATCTATGTTGATAGTTAAAGTGCGATCCAGACAGTTAATTTTGTATAAAACGACTTTGCTTTCCGTTCCGAGACACTGGAAAAGATCCATCGTAGCTAACTAGAATAGTTTCTTGAATAGAGTTTGAAGTGCGAATATTGAAGTTACAGTGACTATCGGTCACAGAATATTTATCGTACCCGTCGAATGAATACTTCCCAGATTCGCACATCCACTCGACCACATTAAAGCACTACATGGCACAAACAGGTGCTAACAACTTATCCCATACGTTTAACAATGTTATGTTCAGTTTCTTAGTTGCAGTTCATGCAAATAACGTGAAGTGACCTGGTTTGTGGTGACAACTAGCCTTTAGTGGAATTCGTAGTCTAGTTTAGGTCCGAAGGTGACACTGGTTGTGAGTTGTCGAAACCAACGATGGCAAATGTGGGATTAAGGTTCTGGTAAATGATCTGTAGCGTTGCTAGAGTTCTACGTTCGTAGTTTTCAGCATTTTCCCCTTGTTTAATGTGCGTCATAGATATGTTAACCCTGCTTTTTTACTGCCTCAGTTGTAACTAACATCGTTATAAATGAGTCAACATTTACTCTACATTTAACGCATTTTCCTTTAGTCATCTATAAAAAGTTTTCGTCGTCCTTATTTTCCGTGCTTGCGAGTAAATAGTGGAGGGGGTTTCCACCTCATACAAAACATAGTTTATGATTTATGAAAAATATATTTTGGTATATTCTGCGTGATCTTGCAGTGTTTTTTGCTTTGTTTATTATTGTATGTGAAAATTATGACATAACATCTTGTGAAGGCTGTGAGAATTTCGGCTTAAGCCTGTTTCTGCATACAAAGAACAGATAATCAGGCGTTAGATTTTTACGCTTTTATGTCAAAAAGAGCGTAGAAAATATATTTACATTATTACACCAATGTCAAAATTAACGCTTAGTTGCCATTTGTTTGCTAATAGAAACAGCTTTCAGCCGAAATTCACATAACCACTACAAGAGAGACAGAGAATATTGTTACACAGTTGAGCCTTTGGAAACTAAAATAGTTGCTGTTGTTCACACACATCACATATTGCTTTAACTTATTTTATGCCGGTAGTTCTGTGTGTGTCGTACGTTATACAGCTTTTCAGCACACCACAAAATTTGCTGGTTTTTCTTCATTTCAGACTGGAAACCTGCTGTATCATAAAAAACTAAACCTGAAATGGAAGCTTAAACGCTGTGTCATGTAAGACACAAATCTCTGACAATATTTTCGTGAATTAACTATGAAAAATTCAAAGGGGAGAGAGCTGTTGTAACTACTGCCGTGAAATACTGTACTGGTTGTAGACGGGGTGTGGTAGGATGGGAAAGGGAAAGAGGAGAGGGGAGGTAATGGACCAGTGGCGATAGAGGGGGAGGTTTTGCTGGTGAGACGGAGATAGGACCGAATCAATGCCGGATAGTTGTTTGTACCGCAGCTGTTGCCTGGAAGTTGGCATGTATTATTTCTTTAATGATACATGAAAAATTTAGGCAGATATCCTCTCGCAAAAGTCATTGTGGCCTTTGAAAATAAGAGTTGTAGCGTGGATATGCCCTGAGTCACGTATTAGTAATAAATAAAAATAATACCCACGTTGAAATCGTATTTCAGCAGAAATGTGCAATTTCTTTTCTGGAGTGTACAGCAGGAGTCGTCCCAAGCAACTACAGCTCATTATGTCTTCCATACGACGGCGGGAGTCAATGGAAAGCGTCGATTCGTTCTCGTTAAAAACAAAATGATTTTTAAACTGGAATTTTACGTACCCTTTCGACAGACCAAACCTAAATTAGCCTAGAGCAATATTCGATTTAACGCTATGTACTAACAGGAAAATTAACCAGTATTTCAGCAGCGACTGAAGAGCTGTTAATAAATCAAACTCCAGACTAATTTAAGTCTGCCCTGTCTACTGGGTAAAATTCTGCTTTAAAAACAATTTTTTTAGTAACGGGACACAGAGATTTTCCGTTAACACTGGGCGTCGCGTAAGACATGTATGTTTCGGTCGACTCCATCTACACATTGCAAAAACGAAATTGCAGATATCTCCCGTAACACCAGAGAAAATGCCCTGAAGACTCTTAGGAGGGACATATGTACACATTAGTATCTCTAAGTCATGTAGCCAAATCTCATCCGACGTGAGATGTCTACATACCGTGATTCAAAATACTTTTTACGCAAACTCAATGCATAGTTAACTGTGGTACCTTGAAGCAACTACATCAAACACATTAACGGGAAAAATAGTTTCCGGTGAATGTTTGGCGGTATTTTGTAACGAACTGTGGTGAGTCAGGCGTTAGTATATCAGTAACAATCTCTTTCCGAAGCAATCTAACTATAACGATGTAATGAAGGGTCAGAATAGCTTACCAAATTGCCTATAGAGCGCTGATATCAGTACAACAAATGGACTATACCTACGTGATTACTCTGCTATTCACAATAAAGTGCCTGGTAGAGGGTTCAATGAACCACCTTCAAGCTGTCTCTCTACCGTTCCACTCTCGAACGGCACGCAGGAAAAGCGAGCACTTAAATTTTTCTGTGCGAGCCCTGATTTCTCTTATTTTATCGTGATCATTTCTCCCTTTGTAGGTGGGTGCCAACAGAATGTTTTCGCAATCGGAGGAGAAAACTGGTGACTGAAACTTCATAAGAAGATCCCGTCGCAACGAAAAACGCTTTTGTTTTAATGATTGCCACTCCAATTCACGTCTGTGACACTATCTCCCCTAATTCGCGATAATACAAAACGAGCTGCCATTCTTTGTACCTTTTCGATGTCATCAGTCAGTCCCACCTGATGCGGATCCCACACCGCACAGCAATACTCCAGAATAGGTCGGACAAACGTGGTGTAAGCTGGCTCTGTAGTAGACCTGTTGCACCTTCTTAGTGTTCTGCCAATGAATCGCAGTCTTTTGTTTGGTCTACCCACAATATTATCTATGTGATCGTTCCAATTTAGGTTATTTGTAGTTCCTAAGTATTTAGTTGAATTTACAGCCTTCAGATCTGTGTGACTTATCGCGTAATCGAAATTTAGCTGATTTCTTTTAGTACTCATGTGAATAACTTCACACTTTTCTTTATTCAGGGTCAAGAGCCACTTTTCGCACCAAACAAATATCTTATCTAAATCATTTTGCAAGTCGTTTTGATCATCTGATGACTTTACAAGACGGTAAATGACAGCATCATCTGCAAACAATCTAATACGGCTACTCAGATTCTCTCCTATGTCGTTAACACACATCAGGAACAATAGAAGGCCTATAACACTTCCTTGGGGAACGCCGGATATTACTTCTGTTTTAATCTATGTCTGCCCGTCTATTACTACGAACTGTGACCTTTCTGACGGGAAATCACGAATCCAGTCGCATAGCTGAGGGGATACTCCGTAGGCACGCAGTTTGGTTAGAAGACGCTTGTGAGGAACGGCGTCGAAAGCCTTCTGGAAATCTAAAAATATGGAATCAATTTGACATCCCCTGTCGATAGCACTTATTACTTCATAACTATAAAGAGCTAGTTGTATCACAAGAACGATATTTTCTGAAACCGTACTAGGTGTCAATAAATCGTTTTCTTCGAGGTACTTCATAATGTTCGAATACAGTATATGTTCCAAAACCCTACTGCAGATCGACGTTAGTGATATAGGCCTGTAATTCAGCGGATTACTCCTACTTCCCTTTTTGGGTATTGGTGTGACCTGAGCAATTTTCCAGTCTTTAGGTACGGATCTTTCTGTGAGCGAGTGGTTATATATAATTGCTAAATATGGAGCTATTTTATCAGCATACTCTGAAAGGAACCTGACTGGTATACAGTCTGGACCGAAGGCCTTGCCTTTATTAAGTGATTTAAACTGCTTCGTTACTCCGAGGATATCTACTTCTAAGTTTCTCATCTTGGAGCCGGCCGCGGTGGTCTCGCGGTTAAGGCGCTCAGTCCGAAACCGCGCGACTGCTACGGTCGCAGGTTCGAATCCTGCCTCGGGCATGGATGTGTGTGATGTCCTTAGGTTAGTTAGGTTTAAGTAGTTCTAAGTTCTAGGGGACTGATGACCACAGAAGTTAAGTCCCATAGTGCTCAGAGCCTCATCTTGGCAGTTGTTCTTGATTGGAATTCAGGAATATTTACTTCGTCGTCTTTGTAACAGGGTAAGGTAAGATTGCGCTAACTCTGTGTATAAAAATAAACTGGTCTGCAGCTGATTCAACCGTAAGTACTACGGGTCCCAGATGCTAAGTTTTCCGCGGGGAGTTAGAGTAGCATGGACACTTAGTCTGTTTGTGGCGGCTTTTGATATGTCTATTAAGAGTGCGTTGGCATTTTCGAATGTGGACCCATCACAAATTTGCAGTGTGGAGAATATCTGCTGGTAAGAGTGTCCGGTACTTTATTAATTAGGTTTTGTCTTCTTCTGGCTTCGTTCGGGACATATCTAATGAGCCAATTCGCACTCTTCAGACAGTGCATCGTGGTAGTCATCGATAAACAATTGGATTCAGTCATTCTACATTCAGAAAAAAATTTGAATTCAGTCCCACCTACATCTGCTGAAGAAGATGCGGTCGTAAGGAATATTCTTGAATATTACGAACTATACTTATGAGTTCTCTTTTATAGACATAATACAGAAAAGTAATAACGTCATTTTTGGCCTATAACACTATCAACACGGCAATTATTCGCAGTACATCACAACCAATATAGCGACCACGGCTACGATGCAGCAATCATGTGTACAAGCATTTCAGTTTGTAGGGAATTTCTTCCCCTATCCCGAAGAATATGGGGTCATCGTACGGGAACGTTATTGTTAACTAGAAAATGTGGAACTGGAACCGGAAGAAAGTGGTTTTCAGCGGGTACGTAAATGTAACTTCGATAATCATATTTTGTACCATGCACAAAAAAAAGACCGATATCACGTATTGTTTGGTAACGCCATTTCAGAAACGAACTATAGCCTCCCGTCCTGACGTAGATATCGGACTACGCTACGGCTCAATCTTTCACGAGTGCCTTCACTCCAAATTAGTAATGTCGATGGTCAAGACAAACACTTTAAGATCGCGGAGTTCACTACTCCCGTACACAGTACTTTATCCTACATCTACGTCTACATCCATACTCCGCAAGCCACCTGACGGTGTGTGGCGGAGGGTACCCTGAGTACCTCTATCGGTTCTCCCTTCTGTTCCAGTCTCGTATTGTTGTTGGAAAGAAGGATTGTCGGTATGCTTCTGTGTGGGCTCTTTTCTCTCTGATTTTATCCTCATGGTCTCTTCGCGATGTATACGTAGGGGGGAGCAATATACTGCTTGACTCTTCGGTGAAGGTATGTTCTCGAAACTTTAACAAAAGCCCGTACCGAGCTACTGAGTGTCTCTTCTGCAGAGTCTTCCACTGGAGTTTATCATCTCCGTAACGCTTTCGCGATTACTGAATGATCCTGTAACGAAGCGCGCTGCTCTCAGTTGGATCTTCTCTCTCTCTTCAATCAACCCTATCTGGTACGGATCCCACACTGCTGAGCAGTATTCAAGCAGTGGGCGAACAAGCGTACTGTAACCTACTTCCTTTGTTTTCGGATTGCATTTCCTTAGGATTCTTCCAATGAATCTCAGTCTGGCATCTGCTTTACCGACGATCAACATTATATGATTATCTTCTTGATGGAGAGTCAGTCTGATACAGGCATAATTTCGGAGTGACTTAGGGAAGTACCATACAACCACTACAGTCTTGCCACATTTTAACAGTGTAATGTTAGTACCAGTCTCAGACTTTCAAAAGATGACTTGGCTCCCTATGAATGTTATTCGTTAAAAAGTGTGATAATATCTACCCATGCCTTTACGAAATATATTTATGGAAATAGCGTGTTTTACGTTTTCATGCGGAGATATATGAAGTTGTGTGCTTCAAGCAAGGAAAAATATTGTACTACTTGGCTATACGACTAACAAATTAGTTATATCTGCATTTTTGCTAATAGTACAATAGCCATGTCTCTTTGTTTGAAGACGCTCAACTCTAAAACCCTAAACGAATTTCACGAAGTTTTCGCAGGTAACTTGAGGGTAGCTTGGGGCAGCTTATAAGCTTTATTTAAACAAAATCGGATCACGGAAAAAAGGATACCTTAATATGAGGCGTCATAGTGAAACGTATTTACTGTTTCTAAAAGCTGATTACACTCTGACGTATGAATCGTATCATATTCGGGAAAATGCTTGTATTGATTCATGTGTCTTACGTTATAGGATTCAACGTAATGAAAACAATGCTTACATAAGCCTCAACGAGTTTAGTCCATACTAATATTATTAAATGCGAAAGTAAGACTGAGCAATAAGTCTTCACGACTAAACTGTTGAATTGATTTCGATGAAATACGGTGTGGAGATATCTTGAATCCTGAGGAAGAACATAGGCTACTTTTGAGAGAGAGAGAGAGAGAGAGAGAGAGAGAGAGAGAGAGAGAGAGAGAGAGAGAGAGAGAGTATAAACTACTTTAAAAAGTTATTCAGTTCATTGCATAATGCAGGCCGGGGTGGCCGAGCGGTTCTAGGCGCTACAGTCTGGAACCACGCGACCGCTACGGTCGCAGGATCGAATCCTGCCTCGGGCATGGATGTGTGTGATGTCCTTAGGTTAGTTAGGTTTAAGTAGTTCTACGTTCAAGGGGACTGATGACCTCAGATGTTAAGTCCCATAGTGCTCATAGCCATTTGCCATCTTTCCATAATGTCCATGTTGTATGATGTACAGTTACTTCAGTAGCACTCATGCATTGAAGCAATGGAGTTTTAGTATGTCAAACACAGCAATCAATAAAAGAATTTTCACAAATATGACACAGTTCAAACGTCAGAGTGTAAATAGCTTCATCAAAAAGTAAATATGTTTACCCATATCGCGTTGTATTACGATATCTTTTTCCTCCGTAATCCAGTTTTGATTAAATAAAGTCTATATGTTGCCCCAAACTACGCTCAAGTTAACTGTGAAAACCCCACGAAATTAGTCTAGTTTTGGAGTTTAGAGTGTTCAGACAGCTTATCAGAACAGGACGGCACGTGAGAGCAGCTGGCGTTGTTGCACTTAACAACAGCTTACTTAGTTGCCATCACTCATCATAATAAAACCACTGATTTGCGAGTGCAGCCGCGGGTAACATTTAGTATCTCATAAATGTTTAGAAATAATAACGCACGGATGTTGAAAGGGAACAACCACCTACGCTCAGTCTTAGATAAAGCCGATTGCAAGCTTAGACTCATTGACAGTATATTGGCCAAATTGAACGGTACGTTCTTCACTACTGAGTAAGTATCTCGGATCCATAACAGAATATACCAAATCCATACCAGGACTTACCAAATCCATACCAGAACATACCAACATACGTAACCTGCGTGGGCAGAGGAGAACAGAGAAAATGGTCACAGCATTGTTTCGCTGGCAGGACAGTGCAACTGAAATGCTGAAATATCCCAGCACTAGAAATAAAGAGACCGTAAGACCCAGAAAACCCCAAAAATAAATATATAGTCGTTGCACTAGAATAATTTCAGATCCATCTGGGATTATAATTTTTGTAGAATAATAAGAATGAGATCTTGCTACTATCTTCCGCGTGCGCTGCGGTTCCTTTCTCCCTTCCGGAATGATGCAGTTGTTTCCAGTTGTACGATCGGCAGCAGCTGTAGCGGAGGGATGTATTTCGGCAGCGATACAAACAGCGGGGACCCAGAAAATTCCTTTGACTGTCAGAAACGACAAACTTCAATTTCCCCTCTGTATTACCCTCATCCGGAAGGCATCCCTCAATATCGGTCTTTTGATGTTACCTCCCGCAGTGGAATAGCTTTTTGTCCGAGACAGTAGCGCAACGATATGAATTACGAGGAAAAACAATAGCAAAGAAGCCATGCTTTTTAATAGCGATGTCGGCAGTGTGGATTTTATGATGAGAAAGCGACTGCAAAAAAATTAACACAAGAGAACGAGCAAGCACATTACCGGAGGAATGCATTTCCAAAATAAATTAACTACGAAAGGAATGTAAATACTGGGTAGCTTATTAATTTCCTTACCTTTTATAGCCTTTACTTTTGCACAGCGGAGTAGGGTGGAGTGTTTGAGAGCTTCTTCATTCTCTTTTGTGCAGTGACATTTTTCTGATCCATTGCGGTTTTAATACAGTAGTATCTATTACAGAATATTGAATGTCATATGCCGTCCTTATTTTATTACGAAATTATAGCTTGATTTTGTCTGTTGCACAATGGTTGTGTGAAAGTTTGTGACTGCAAGAGTACCAGGTTAATTCTCGTAAATAAAAATAATTTTTGCTATGAGTAAGTTTTTGAACGTTGTGTTATTTTGGTGACGAGAACGCGCTTCGACACTTTCTCTTTCACAGGTTTTTAGTCTCTCACATTTTTATACGAGACGAGGGCAAGTCAAAAACTAAAAACAATGTTTCTTTAAAGGAAACTTCGTTAGGAAAACGACATTGCAAATATTACCATTTCTCCCTCTATACACTTGCTCCGTCTCTTCAAACGCCGCCTAATTTCGTCCTGGAAGAAGTTAAACAGTATCGTGCACACCTACTCTTCCACTGTGTTGACAACACCATCACACCATGCTTTGCCGCTTACTTTTTGCTTTGTAGCAGCGGACCTATGTCTCAACAATGGCTACGATGCTAATGAGGAAGTCATCTCCCATCTCTTCAAACGCTAATGACCTGCATTTTTTTCCAATCAATAAGATCACTGTGGTCCTCCAGCAACCTACGGTATACTGCTAGAAGGAAACGTCCTTCCGCATATTCAATGCAGAGTCGCACGGGTATCCCGTCAGGTCCCGTGGCCTTTTCCCTGTTGAGCGATTTCAGCTGCTCTTCTATCCCGTGGTCACTTATTTCACTATTTGCCATTTTGATGATCGTGTGACGATTTAGAGGAAAAACAGTAATACAGTCTTCCTCAATAACAGCCATTTCTGCCGTCTTCCGTTCCGATACCGTTATGGTCACAGGTAGTCTGGACAGATGTGTTCGATCCGTTTACTGATTTAACATCAGACCAAAATTTCTTTGGATTTTCTGTCACATCGGTAGGCAGAATTTTATTTGCGAATTCGTTACACCCGTCGTGCATGGCTCTTCTCGTGCAAATTTTGGTTTCGTTTAGTTTTTTGTTTCTTTTGAGGATATGGCTATGTTTCAATCTGCGGTGAAGCTCTCTTTACTTTCACAGCATCTTTCTAATATGGCTGTCGAGCCACTGCGCGACTTTTCCATCCCTCACAATTACGCTCGGCGCACAACTTTATAAGGCGTTTGGGACAATTATTCTTAACAGTTCCTGCCGTTGAGATGAATTTTTATGTTGATCGCTGAGGTAATTTGAACTGTTTCTTGTCGCTCTTGCTGAACAGGAGTGCCTTCCCACCTTTCCTTATATTTCTATTTACAACCGCAGTCAGTGATGATGTAACGGCCTTATGATCACCGATTCCTTGTTCTACACTAAATGAAGCGAAAAGTTCGTGTTGTTTGTCACCAGTAGATCTGAGATGTTATCTTCACATGTCGGTTATCTGACTAACCGCTCAAGATAGTTTTCGGATACGACATTTAGAACATCATCACAAGACCCCTGTCCGTACTACCCCTCCCTCCCACCCCCCCATAGTCACATGAGTCCCCGAGTCTCTAGCTTGTAAATTGACATCTGCGCCTGGTACTATAACATGAGCAGGAAATTTACGCGAAATGTTATCCAAGGTTCGCCTCAAGTGTTCCGTCACTATTGCTTCTGAGGCAGCGGATCCATAAAAGCATCAGATGGCCGTGTTTAATCCGCCTCAAGTCTCCATCCAAATTAAAAATAGTTCAAATGGCCCTAAGCACTATGGGACTTAACATCTGAGGTCATCAGTCCCGTATACTTAGAACTACTAAAACCTAAACTAACCTAAGGACATCACACACATCCATGCCCGAGGCAGGATTCGAACCTGAGACAGTAGCAGCAGCAGCGCGGTTCCGGACTGAAGCGCCTAGAACCACTCGTCCACAGCGGCCGGCCATCCAAATTATTCCGCATTCGGAATCCGTACTAAACTCGTTAGATATTATCGAATTTTTTACGGCTATAAACACGCCTGGACCACTGATGTTCAACCTATCTTTTCAATATGCGTTCCAATCGAAATTAAGAATTTCACTAATATTAAAATTTTATTTTAGCCAGCTTTCTGTCCGTGTACTATGTAAGCATTGTTACCGTTTATAAGTGAGACGAACATTGGGCTCCTGCAGCTAACTAATGTTACACTTCTCTGACCTGCCATGATGAGATCTCTGTAATTAATGGGCGAGCATTCTTCCCTGTCTGAAATCGGAATGTATCTTATCGGGTGTGTGGCAGGATTTCTCTATGGTTAAAGATCCACTTGAGCACGCCACATGTACTTCCTGCTCGTAGTGCACGCTTGACCTGTAAGAGGGGGTCCCTGCGACAGCAGAGGTCGAGAAATCCGCATCCAAAGCCGTCACAGAATCGTCTGAGCCTTCGGTGTAAGCATTCTACTCGGCTCCAAACCAGAGGACTGCAGTCTGTTTTGGGAACGATGCTTCAAAACGCAAGCTCTTTTTCCAACCAGCGCGTGAGGTCAGCTGTCTTCACCGATGCAGCCAGTCATCTGTAAGAACCTAGGATGGCCGCTGAACCCGAGCGGAAGGCGTCATTCCTGGCGCTATAAGAAACCACGATTTGCAGCCAGGTGTAACCAGTACTCTTAATCACTGCCCGCAGAGCCTCATCCACATCTCGGACGAGCCCCCCTTAAGTAGACACTGGCCTTCTTTCCCGACCTGCCCGCTACTTCCCTAAAGGGCTCCATCACCAGCCTAACGTTGGCGCTCCCAATGACAAGCAGTCCCACCCTCTGCGCTTACCCGGACCTTTTAGCAAGACCGGCCCCGCTTAGAACGGTAGCGCTAAACATATACGTTTAAGTGTGCTGTTGTGTTACTGACAGACTTATTACAAAGTCTAAAATCCAAAAAATGTATAAAAATACATGCCAAATAATTAAAAAAATAAACCTACAGTATTGCAGTACAGTATTTCGTCGAGAGAGTCATAAATGTTTTAAACTACTGGCCATCAAAATTGCTACAAAACGAAGATGACGTGCTACAAACGCGAAATTTAACCGACAGGAAGAAAACGCTGTGATATGCAAGTGATTAGCTTTTCAGAGCAGTCACACAAGGTTGGCGCCGGAGGCGACACCTACAACGTGCTGACACGAGGAAAGTTTCTAACCGATTTCTCGTACACAAACAGCAGTTGATCGGCGTTGCCTGGTGAATCGTTGCTGTGATGCCTCGTGTAAGGAAGAGACGTTTCCGACTTTGATAAAGGTCGGATTGTAGCCTATCGCGATTGCGGTTTATCGTACCGCGACATCACTGCTGGCGTTGGTCGAGCTCCAATGACTGTTAGCCGAATATGGAATCGGTGGGTTCAGGAGGGTAATACGGAACGCCATGCTGGATCCCAACGGTCTCGTATTGCTAGCAGTCGAGATGAAGGGCATCTTATCCGCATGGCTGTAACGAATCGTGCAGCCACGTCTCGATCCCTGAGTCTACAGATGGGGACGTTTGCAAGACGACAACCATCTGCACGAACAGTTCGACGACGTTTGCAGCAGCAAGGATTATCAGCTCGGAGACCATGGCTGCGGTTACCCTTGACGCTGCAACACAGACAGGAGTGCCAGCGATGGTGTACTCAACGACGAACGTGAGTGCACGAAGGGCAAAACATCATTTTTTCGGATGAATCCAGGTCCTGTTTACAGCATCATGATGGTCGCATCAGTGTTTGGCGACATCGCGGTGAACGCACATTTGAAGCGTGAATTCGTCATCGCCATACTGGCGTATCACCCGGCGTGATGGTATGGGGTGCCATCGGTTACACGTCTCGGTCACCTCTTGTTCGCATTGACGGCACTTTGAACTGTGGACATTACATTTCAGATGTGTTACGACCCGTGGCCCTACCCTTCATTCGATTCCAGCGAAACCCTAAATTTCAGCAGGATAAAGCACGACCGCATGTTGCAGGTCCTGTACGGGCCTTTCTGGATACAGAAAATGTTCGACTGCTGCCCTGGCCAGCACATTCTCCACATTTCTCACCAATTGAAAACGTCTGGTCAATGGTGGCCGAGCAACTGGCTCGTCACAATACGCCAGTCACTATTCTTGATGAACTGTGGTATCGTGTTGAAGCTGCATGGGCGGCTGTACCTGTACACGCCATCCAAGCTCTGTTTGACTCAATACCCAGGCGTATCAAGGCCATTTTACGGCCAGAGATGGTTGTTCTGGGTACTGATTTGTCAGGATCTATGCACCCAAACTGCGTGAAAATGTAATCACATGTCAGTTCTAGTATAATATATTTGTCCAATGAATACCCGTTTATCATCTGCATATCTTCTTGGTGTAGCAATTTTAATCATCAGTAGTGTATTAGAATGGGGTGAGGGGGGGGGGGTGTTTCTATAAGTAATACAACCATTTTTTTCTGAAATAAGGTTGCTTTTATTCAGGATTCTAGTACACAACACTATACCCTACTGTTTAGGCTGCAAAACCCTGTTTTGCAATATACACTGCGTTCAATGCGACAGGATTACACCATTTACTGGGAGGGCCTACATGCCCGCGTGATATCATTCCACTGGTCGACGTCTGAGCCAACGTTTTGCTTCATCAGTAACCTTCCCATTATTCACGTGCTGCTTCCCGTGGAGAGCATCCTTCATTGGGCCAAACGGACGGGAGATCCGGGCTGTAGGGTGGGTGAGGAACAGCAGTCCAATGAAGCTTTGTGAGCTCCTCTAGGACGGAGACTTGTGTCATGGTGAAGGAGTAGTTCGTTTGAATTTTTGTAGCAATCTCTAATGAGAGTGTTCGCACATTCCGACATCGCAGGAGTCCAGCTGAGTGCGACCGGTCGGCACGCGGGAGATTGGACAGGTTTGCGTGACCTTGTTGCGATAATGACATATCTCGCCCAAAGACTCACCGTGCTTTTGTTCACAGACACGTCTCCGTAGACATTCTGCAAGTGCGTATGAATGTCTACGATGCTTTAGTTTTCCGTTAGAATAAACTGAGTGACAGCTCTCTTCTGTAGAACGCATCTCCCTTACAGATGTCAGTTTGAAGGCTACGTGCAGTACCGCCACCTGTCGGAAGACCATGACACTATAGAGACTGAAGCAGGAATATTCCACATTGCACCATAATAAATTCTGAATTTTTCAATTGAAATTAGCCGAGCAAAAAATACGTTACGTTACTTATTTAACCCCTCCCCTCCCCTATTTCAACCTTTGTAATTAACTGTACCAGTAGCATACAGAATACGTCAAAAGGTACATGATTTAGTGCTACCTTTCTATTGTTATAGAAACTTCAAGTCTCTGATACGCCACATACAATCGCGGAACTTTTAATATTTTTATTGCAAAGTTGTAACCTGATGCCAGTGCTACCAGCAGTCCTGTATTTTACGTAACCTGATACTTTTACTTATCTCTCTCTCTTTCATGTTTTATTAACAGCTAAGATTATAAGGAATAACAGTATTTGTTCTCTTTGTTCTACTTTTAATTTTGCAAATTGCTTAACTCAGCCGAAATCTATCATAATAGTTTTCTGAAAACAAGATCTAGACTGTTTTGTTCATAAAAATACCTGGTTTGTTTCCGATTGGCGAATTACTCGATAGATCGTCTACATAGAATCTAATGACATTCAAGTTGAAAATAAAAAATCTGGCCTTAGAATTAAGATATAGCCGAATAAGCGGATCCTCGAATGGTAACGGGAACGGAGCAGTGTTGTTAACAGAGACTGAAAGAGGAATGTCAGTTCGAAATCCGCGACGCGGGTACTGTCTCCGCCATAGCTGCGTCGGTGAGAGTTTAGATAGATTGTTCACGGGACTGTAGCTGTTACCCAGCAATAACGTTAAACACGGGGAAAATTCGACCCGTATACCGCACGAGCACTGTGGCAGACGACGAAACGGCAGAGCCGAAATAGCGACGTGTGTAACTCTAGTGCGCGGGAGCCGTGTTATCGTTATTGTCCCGGGACGACCGTGTTTCCGCCTGCCTCTAAATACTAACGGCTCTGCGAAAAACACGTGGCCCGCCCGCCCAGTGACCTTTGCGCGTGGCCCTAGCGGAACCGTAACCATTAATTAGCTGCAACAATACGCGCCGTCCCACAATGGACTACCGGGCCATTGTAGCGCTTTTTCGTTTCTGCTGCTTTGTGCGTCGTGACAGCGCCAGGCTCTATAGGTGATTCCTCAGGCAGTTGTGCCGGGCGGGCAGTCGCAGCGCCAGGCGAACACAGCCTTCACTTTGACGCGCGCTGCTACAAATGATTCTCACGTGCATTCTCTGAGAATGGGGTCGAACGCGCTGGGGCGGAGTACGGCGGCGGAACACCTTTGACCTGTTGTGCTCCTTGGCAATGAGGCGATACGACGCGTCTGAAGTATTTCAAACAGCTAGATATGGGTAACAACAGTCGAGCAATTAATAGAGAAATATTCCGCGCAGAAAGCTGCAATTCCTAGAATTTTGTAACACACAGGCACACAAAAAGAAGGCAAGAGTTTCACACGAATTCCTCGCTAGTTTTCTTTTACACGCCAGGTTTCATATACTTCGTGAGGCATCTAGCACAAAACACATCAAATACTCTGGGAAAAAAACCTCAACAACCAGAAAACATTGTGGGATTCCAATGTAACTTTGTACACGTACACACCATATTCGGGCATTTAAATGATCAGAGTTGCAGTTCTCTATTATAGGTAGAACGGCCAGCAGAGTGGTTCTACGTGGTTATTGTTACCAGGCCTGGTAGGGTATATAATGTGGCGTGAACACCGTTGACTGATGACTCTGAAGCACATGCAGCAGCCGCATACTCGTATGAGAGAGAGTCATCAGCAATATCCAGACTTCTATTCGGATATGACAGTGGCCCGATTTTGGACTACATGGGAATGTGAGGTTAGGAATACTAGTCTTCAAGGTTCAGGTCGACGGCGTGTAACCACCACAATGGAGCACAATTATTAAGGCAGTTTTACAAATGTGCGTTGATATGTAATACGGGACCGCCTATAAAAATTTCCTTGATAGTGATCGTAAGGAATACGTCGGGTAATTTGAGTCACGCGCCGCACACCACTGTAGCTCTTTTCATGTGGGACGTGAAAGAACACTTGAACGTACAGTTGGACTGATTTTGTGACGTCACAATTTGGGATTTCACGTTGTGTAACATTTCCGAACGTGAAAGACAGAACCAGACAACTTAGATTTTTTACAGCTTAGAAAGGAGTGAGGCCAGTGAGGTGCAAGATCGGTTTTAGGTCACAAGCGGAACTTCGGAGACGCCATAAGGGACTACGTCGTTTGCAATTGCAGCGTGTATTTGGTGGTTTTTATATTACGACTTAAGCGCTGTTAATATATACTGTTTTAGAGCAATGATATATTAAATGTGTCTCGAAAACACATCGCTTTTGGTAAGCTTTGTTAAAATAAAGTGACGGAAAGCGATGTTTTGGTGGTTAAGGGCTTGTCTTGTTACAACCTGCGTGCCATGAAAGTGTGTCGTTTTAAGGCACCGGCGCGTACGAGTTTTATCAGAAATTTGTTGCTTTTGGTACGATGAGGAAGCCCATCGTTGGTTAAAGCTTTGAGGATATTGTAATACCAGAGACGTAGACATAAATTACACCTGTCAGTAACAGGTAAGTAGCTATACGCGTGATTTATGAACTGAAAATTGACAGTTCGAATGGTGCTTCATGCAAATGTTCTTTCTAATTCACTTTAATTTTTGTTAAAATGTTCTGTCTTATCAGTTTAATAGAAGCATGTTGAGCGATATTCGACGACATGTATAAAAAAAGAGCGTTCTCCTGCAAGGAGTGAGTCGGATCGATTTTCTGAATGCGCCATGAAACATGGACCATTGAATTGCAATAGCGCTGCGTATGTCACTGACTGATTTTGTCGCAGTTTGGTACATCTATTGGGGGCGGAACACTTTCCGAAGAAGTGGAAGCATGAGACATTCCAAAAGATTACAGGCGGGATAACATGGCTAGCGCGTAGACGCAATGAGAGAGAATAATGTTAACATCAACAATGGCACCACTATAAACATTGTTTTCCTTTCGTATTTTAAAAGGCAAAATGCGTTAGTCCGGATTTAATGGTTTCAAAGGAATCACAAAGCAGACTAACGTGTTTAACGTTGAAAAACATGGCCGACAAGAAGCGCTGCAAATCGCTGCGGTCGTAAATCACGTTAAAGACCACGTTCGGTGTGATGTACCAGGTCGTTTCTGAGCGTACACCAACCGCATTGAAAACCTCGTTTGGCGTGCTTCACGGCCCTCTGAGTACGGCGTAAGAGCTTGAGGATTCCGGCCGTTTTATGCGCGTGAAGGGCTTGGGACATACGACCACCCCAAGGTCGAGGCAAAGGACAGTTTGAGTGCACTCTTACGAGAGGAATTAAACTCCGGATGTTTTGTGGGCAGGAATGCTTTCCCCTGGTTAATAAATCGTATATCGACTGCAAGTAACGGCTCCCGCAGCCTCCCAGTAAGGCCAGATGTCCCCTCTGGTAAGAGTATGGCGTGTCGCCCACCGGGCGCAAGCTGCGTTTATTACGGACTCGCGTGCGTTGCGCCCGTGCAGTGGCCTCCCGTTTTATCTGGCCGCATTAGGCAGATTGTGTTCCTGGATTTCGGCTCGCGTGACTCCGGCCCGAAAACTCGAAACCGAAACTTGCGACGAGCCTCGCGTGCCCACGCGCCTAGAGGATCGACCAGAAACGCACAGTCGTTAGCGGGTATTGCGTATCCGTCGTTATCGCAGTGCTATCGGACCGGCGTCGTTTATGACTCACCAAGCGAGGAGGCGCACGGTAAGGCAGTGGACTCCCATTCGTGAGAACGGCGGTTCAAATCCCGGTCCGGCTATTCAGATTTACGTTTCCCGTGATCCTCCTTGAAAGTAATATGTATCAGTAACGGTTTGAGCTCCTAAATAAAAACCTACAAGCGCTACCCACTCGTCACCATAATAATCAGCTTTGCATGTTATGCAAGATTAATAATTTGGCCACTGCTAGCAACAGAAGTACCATCGCATTGAAACGCCACCTTAGAGTATTACTGATTGTATCTGTGAAATAAGGATTGCCTAATCATGGGAAAATTAAACGTAACTGCTTTGTAATGCACTACGATCTGAATTACTTCTTGTTATATGTACAGACAAAACGGCTCTGAGCATTATGGGACTTAACATCTGAGGTCATCAGTCCCCTAGAACTTAGAACTACTTAAACCTAACTAACCTAAGGACATCACAAACATCCATGCCCGAGGCAGGATTCGAACCTGCGACGGTAGCGGTCTCGCGGTTCCAGACTGTAGCGCCTAGAACCGCTCGGCCACTCTGGCCGGCACACCGTTAGGAAGACTGAAAGAAGAACAATATCAGAGTTCCTCATCTGCACAACTCGCATTTTCATATTAACAACTGAAATTAGCCAATGAATTTTGCATCCAAGATGCACAAACAACCAGATTAATACGAGCTGCTCAGAGTACGGACACAGACACACGAAACGTAATACCTCATGCTACTAGCAAAGGCGAAACATGTACATCCAGACTGCACAGTCGGCACGGGGCGATAGCCAGGAAGTGAATGATAAGAATTCAAAGTTCTCTGTTCTCAGCCCAAACTCTGTCCGAGGGGCGACAGCACGCTTGTAGCCAATGTGAAGAATGAAGAAATACCCCCAAGCTTGAAAATAGATGGGAACGCTGCAAAGGTTTCCCGGATATGGTGTACAAATAAACTAATATAATTTACCAGGTTGGTATCGAGTTTGGACGGTCTTATGCTACTGGCTGGCATAGCACACACAGTGACTGGTAGGGGAGGCAATACACAAGACAGGACGAACTAAAGTATCCTTCGGATAATACTGAGTTTATCTCGTCTCACGGGGACATACCTGTGGGATTATTATTGACATCCATACAGGCTGAGTATCGAGCGGGCACTTGCGGGTTATACCCGTTTTACACGAGCGACATTCTGGTCAAAATCGAACCATAGTGCGAGTGTGTCTGTGACGTCAATGATCTACAGGTTGTGCCGAGCGCGGAGTTCTAAATTTGAGCCGGCCGCTGGTGGCCGAGCGGTTCTGGCGCTACAGTCTGGAACCGCGCGACCGCTACGGTCGCAGGTTCGAAACCTGCCTCTGGCATGGATGTGTGTGATGTCCTTAGGTTAGTTAGGTTTAAGTAGTTCTAAGTTCTAGGGGACTTATAACTTCAGCAGTTGAGTCCCATAGTGCTCAGAGCCATTTTTTTTCTAAATTTGAGAGCATGCTGCACGCTGCGCATGCGCAGAGAGCAGGCACGATGGCTGCGTCTGCTAGCACTGGCAGTTATGACCTATTCTGGCCGAGTTCACTCCTGTTATAGAAAAGGATTTTGTGGTTTCATGTCTTTTTAATCTTTATTGTGTCGTTTGCTATGTTTTCATTGCAAACTGAAAAGTTACACAACATCCCGGTATTTTTTCCTACTAGTGCTCTCCTATAAGAGAGACGAAATATCTGAAAGCAAAAAGTATTTACGTTTTACGTTGGAAGAACCTACACTGTATATAAATAATGACGTAAACAGATGAACGTGTTTTAATGAAAATAACTTCAACAGTGAAAAAGAATTACTGAACGAGACAAATGATTTTCGTTGTTATTTCGCACCTATCAAGACAATAAGATACAAAGGATAGAGCAAAAAGGCGCTGTTTACCACATTATGCACACCGTCTGATGATTCTGCAAGCATGTATTTCCTACAGCAAACAAATGTGTGTGTCCTTAACTGTTTGGAAGACACTTTTCCTACTCCTTTGGTTCTCAGGAGAGTAAACAGTTTACCACACACTCATTCACACACTAAACACTGATACACTGAATACATTTCCACCACATTCTTTTCGTTGCACACGTAAATTTCTATCACTGAGCTCAGGGATACAAATTTACGTGTGCAACGATAAGAATGTGGTGGAAATGTATTCAGTGACAAATGTAGGTGCTCAATTACACAAATTTATGTGTGCAACGATGAGAATGAGGCGAAAACTACGAACATCATCTGTTGGACGAAAACTATGAAAACAAATACTCCAAACCGACATTTCACGTAAGTCACATCCAAACGCAAATCTGTAACGTAACCATCTGTTTGGCGTGCTTATAATTATGTATTATGTATATTTTAGGACAACTAATCAATAAAAAACGCACCACATGTTCTAATGAAAGCACGAAATCCGTCTGACGATGAATAGTAATGATTCGAAACCGGTAACGGTACCTTTTGAATAAAGGAAAATAAATTTGTGGCTGGTTGCTGTCTCAATACCATCAATATTTGTCTCGAACCATGTCATCATATGACAAAATTGCAATAGTAATAGTAACTGCAGAAATAGAATATTACGTTTATAAAGTTACCGTCGTTACTTGTTGCAAGGAAGAACAATCTAGAACGACTGTTCTGTGTTGGGTCTTTGGGATATTGGTGGGGTAAACGACGCGTTCAGAATCACGAGGAATCCTTGCCATTTTAGAAGGAAGATCACTGTCTTCTTAAGCTGACATATGAATCACTTCTAAGATATTGTGATATATTTATACAATCCAGTTCCTAATCAAAGAATTTAGAAATGAAGGTTCTTTGATGGAGTGGGACAAAAAGAATTTTGGTCTAATGAAAAGGAGAGTTTTTGCTGTCGCTTTCAGATAAGTATATTAAGGTCGAGGAGAAGATCGAGGGACTGTATAAGTTTTACAGGTGGTACCTCAGACGGTGTATGGAAACGTCTGCATTTGTCTCCACTTAACCATGATAGCCGTGCGTAAAATGGCGAAATGCGATGAACATTACAAATAAACATGTTTCATGTAAGTTTGCTTTTAAACTTCAGCATGGATACTGAATCCGCATGAATTCTTGGTACCACTGAACGTCAAATGCATTAGCATCAAATGTAGAAGTAGTGTTCCAGATATCTAAAGGATGTAACTAAGCCGGCAGGGGTGGCCGAGCGGTTCTAGGCGCTACAGTCTGGAACCGCGCGACCGCTACGGTCGCAGGTTCGAATCCTGCCTCGGGCATGGATGTGTGTGATCTCCTTAGGTTAGTTAGGTTTAAGTAGTTCTAAGTTCTAGGGGACTGATGACCTCATAAGTTAAGTCCCATAGTGCTCAGAGCCATTTGAACCATTTGATGTAACTAAGCTGTAATTGTAACTGACTTCTCAATTTTCTTTTGTTACAGGTAAGTTGGACTGAATGATGGCGGTCTTTCCTGTGCTGATATCTGTGAGTAAACATAGAATGTACTTGGAGACAAGTGTGTGTGTCAGAAATATACAAATGAATCAAATTTAAGTGTCTGCAACGCGTTTTGGGGTACCATCAGCTCGACTGCTGACGTCTATTGTGAACTAAAACGCTATGTTCCTCTGAGCTTAAACCACTTTCTACTCTGGCATAAACTCGTTCATTAATTTCCTCTATTCTGATGAATTCAATTAATCTATTTCACCTTGTCTTACTATTGTCTTCGAACTTTATGAGAAACAGCATTGTCCGTCTGAAACTACATGTACTGTTGCTGAGTTCTAGGTATAAAGTCTGCAAAATGTTACACCATCTGTATGTACCGTTCACAGTTCACTGTGCCATGAAAAAAAAATGTGATAATGATTCGCCTACGTGACATTGCAAACCAAACAACCACTTTTTTGCAAACAAAGGGCTTCATGCACCCATGGTGACTCCCAGAGCCAAAACGCGTGAATTCTGTGCATTTACGCAGATTTAACCATGCCTTTTCAAAACAGACCAAATCATCAAGCTCTTCCAAATCTGGCGTTAGAGATGTTCCAGAGCGTAGACAGAAAGTTGCACGCTTTCTATTATTTTCACGTACGAACTCATGAACAGCAAGATTTCTGTTCGAATGCATTGTAAAGACTTGTTCAGCGCCGTGTGGACACCTCCAACGGAGACGGGGCTGGCTACATAGGCGTCGCAGAGACTGTGAGACTCAAATAACATGTGGCTTGCGCTTCCATGAACTTTCACCTACATCTACATCATACTCGCAAGCCACCCAACGGTGTGCGGCGGAGGGTACTTCTGGCACCACTTACTGAACCCCCCCTGTCATGTTCCACTCGCGAACGCCGCATGGGAAAAATTATTGTCGGCAAGGCTCTGTAATGCCTCTAACTTCTCTAAGTTCCTCTTCGTAATCATTTCGCGAGATGTATGCTGGAGGAAGTAATTTACTGTCCTACAATTGCCGGAAAATGTTGTCTCGAAATGTCAGTAGTAAACCTCTCCGCGATGCGCAACGCCTCTCTTGTAACGTCTGTCCGTGCTTGCTGAGCATCTCTGTAATGCTCTCGCGCCCTTTAACCGATAACGTGACGAAACGCGCTGCTCTTACTTGGATCTTCCCTTTCTATTCTGCCAGTCATATCTGGTAAAGATCGCGTATTGACGAACAACAATCAAGAAATGATCGAACAAGTGGCTTACTAACCACTTCCTTCATGGATGAGTTACGTTCACATAAGATTCTTCCTTTGATTCTGTCTGGTTTCTGCTTTTCCTACTATTTGTTTTTGTGGCTATTCCAGTAAAGGTTGCTCTGTATAGCTACTCTTAGATGTTTTACGGTAGATACTGTTTTCAGCAGAATCCCATCAATAGCGTGATAGAACAGTAGTGGCTTTCTTTTCCTATGTATGCACAGTATGTTACACATATTTACATTCAGGGTCAACTGCCAGGTCCTGCACCATTCATCAGTCCTCCACAGGTCATTCTACAAATCGATAGCAGAAGGGCAAAATGCGCGTCACCCCATTCTCCATTGTTGCCAAATGTATTCAAGACGGCGGATCCTAGATAGCGGCGATAGATATGGTAACGTCGCAATGACGTCATGGCGGGAAGTTCAAATTTTTGTGGTAAGACAGGCCACTTGGGCTATGTTCACTAGAATGACCCCCCTCCCAAATTCCCCCAGAAAATGGCGGAAAGTTGAAATTCCAGCAGGACAATGCAACACACCACAGCTACCTTTACTAACCTAAGAAAATGGCAGGAAAATAGGTCACTTGGGCTACCTCCACTAACCTAAGTCATCCAACCGCCACCTCTTCCTAGGAATTGGTGGGAAAACGACTCAGCCTTTGCTGGGCTGCTGGATAGGATGGACATGTCTTTATTTTGCATGCAGTGTTTACTTAAACAATTTGAGGCAGTAGCTCCATCCAGTGTGTTCATGATGAGGTTTGGAATCCAACTGACCTAGTACATAATACCGCCACGAGAGGGCACTATCGTCCATTCCGTGACGTAATCCAAGGTGGCTCTCTGGGGGGAAAGATGGCGGGAAAAGTAATCAGCCTGTGCTAGGCTGCTGGAGAGAGAAAGGAGTGTACTTTATTTAATTTGGAACAATTTATTTAGGGATGGATTTAAAGTAGTTCATTTATTAGACTGATACAAAAAAAACTCGCCCTGACGTGCTGGGGGTCACGCTACATAGCCTACGAATCTGCAAACTACTCGTAAATTACCAACATAATGCAGTACACGGCAGACAGACGTGCAAACTACTCGTAAATCACCGAAACAATGCATATATAATGGTTGGCCAACACGCTCACAACGCTTAAACAGCCGAAAATAATGTAGTGAATAAACACTCAGTGCACGTAAAAATGCTTTTGAACTATCGAACTCTCATCAACCACAATGTATCAGAGGCTCCAATGCGCACACATGTCGACACCCCCACAAGCCTCCGCTGAAGAGGCGAGTGGAGGGGCGCGAGCCACTGCTCTCAGGTGAAAGTCGCATCTATTTTCGGGTATACAGTTAGAGTTCTTCGAGTGCTATACTGATGTCACATTTCTATGTAAATAAGAGCCAAGTCATCCTCTGGGTCGAGCGCGCGTGTTTGCCATTGCTGGCACAACACCTCTCTACCTGCAGTCCAGCAAAAACCCAATTACCGAGCATCTCACCCTGGCAGACGCAGCTGAAATGTTCTCAATGCTGTACTGACGTCACAGGTTGCGCTGTAGAAATACATTCCAAGGCTTCCCAGACTAGCACAGGGTGCATTGTTCCTAGTGATCCAAATGAGACATGTGCAACACCTCCAGCCGCGCACGTGTTTACTGTGACATGTCTACCTGCAAGTCCAGCATCAAGCGAGAGATGTCTGCACAGTGGCTCACCCGCACAGACGCATCTAATAGGTTCTCAATGTTATATTGATGTCACATGGCTATGTAAATAAGAGCCATGTCTCAACTTGTCTGTATGGAAACTCTTGTCCTAACAGAACCTGCTAAAAAAAAAAAATAATAATAATTTCGAATGCATTCTTCCTGTTGGTACTAACGTGGCATCCCGTCCATCACGTATTACCCTTCCTGGAAATCGTTAGGTCCTGCTTTCAATATATGTCTCAGAAACGGTAAACATTCTCGCCGCTACGTAGAGGCTCCTACAACCTAGCACAAGGGATGTCTTGTGAATGAAAGGAGCATTATGATTGGCTCTTACTGAATTTACCAATCAAATTACTGAAGCTGCCACTGGTAGCACAGTCTGCCTTTTTCTTTCTTTCTGCAGGCGAGAGTTTCAGCAGCAAAACTATTTTGAACAGATCGCCATATTGCACCGAAAGTTAAACCCTGCAAAAGTGCCATTCAGGTCGTCAAATACTGAACGACTCTTACTCAATTACACTGCTTTGCCACTGAGGATGGAAGCTTGAATATTAGAGTGATCTACAACACAACAATATATCACCGCATACCATATTGATGTAGTAAACATAAAATTCGTATCCTGTGCCATACAAAATCACGCCTTTTGCATCATTCATATAGCTATCTACTGCTATCTACTGTACATATACCACAAAGACACATATCACCATGTATACTCCTCGCAGCACTAGATATTTTCTCACAGCCGATGGTCACGAGTCATCTGCTTCCGACGCATGACCAGAGTTCCCTCGGCAGACCAAAGTCACTGTCCAAAGTGTTGTACAATGACAGGCTTGTTTCCCCTCGGTACAAAGGCGTTACTGTTTCTGGCCCCACCTGCATGCTTGCTTGCTTTCCACACCATCTCCAGACTCTGGCATTACAAGAACACACCTAATGTCACATGGTTTGCCAGAATATTAAACTATTTACACGATACTTCTCGATATGCAGCACGTAGCAATATCGCCTGCATAGCAGCATCACTCGTGCACCCGCCAGGATAGCCAAGAGTGCTAAGGCACTGTTTCCTGGACTTGGGCCGGTGTGCCGGTGTGCCGGCCACCCTGGATGTGGTTTTTAGGTGGTTTTCCACATCATCCATGATCCTAGGTGAATACCGGGCTGCTCCCCACGTCCCGCCTCAGTTACACGACTCGCAGACATTTGACACACATTCACACTATTTCGCGATTTACACTCGATGCAGACAGCTGGGGTACACTAATTTCGTCCTAGGGGGTATGGGGTGGCGGAAGGAACGGCATCCGGCCACCCCTTAAAAATTAACCATGCCAAATCCGTCCTTACCCCTGCCGACCCTGCGCACAATGCGGGATAAAGGCAGTAGCAGAAGAAAGAAAGAAAGCAGTATCACTCGTGCAACATAATTCCAAAGATATAAACTGGAAATTATTTCCCTAGAAATCCGAAACTTTAGCTAGGTGTAGCATGTTGTAAACTACTGAGTACTTAGGAACTTATCCCGTCTGCAAAGACCTTTATGTGAAAACTCGAAAAAAATAGATGAAACTGATATTTCATTGCAAACCCGTCTTCCACCTGCTAGATGCACACACCGCAATCGATATTTTCTCAACTAAATAAAGGCATGAAATGTGCAGAAGCAGTCCATCGGACAATTTACATGGGAGGGAATAATGGTCCAATGCAAACACACGTCCATATTGAATCTTCTCAAATTTCCACATGATCACAAAAGCTGTCCAACTCATACTAAGTGTTAGTTCGCTATTCGGTCGTCTAGAGGACAACACGGTTAAATCAGCTACATTCCTGCACCCCAACAGAGCTCTACATTCGGGCAGCTCCTACCATTAGCAAGAAACGTAAATTATTCCCACCACAGGTCACCAGCGCTGCACACCAAGCAAGCATAGGCAGGAATCATCCTAGGAAACTGGCCACATATATATTTTATCACAGTACTTACAATTAAATATTCCAGTTCATGTCTCAATTGGACAACATTCAACAGTGAGCGAAGTATCGGCAATGACTTGAAATACTCTTCCCTTTGCTGTCACAGTATTCCACTTCAAATCCATACCTTCCTTACAACAGGACATAGTCATTTCCTTTGCACATGTCGGAACACACAAGCCTGATGCTCAAGACAAACCTATCACGCATCCCCTGCTACTAAGTATAATACTTGGCCATTAACTGATTGCTGGCGATACGAAATAATACTGACCGAAAATCAGTGATGGGTGGACATGTCTCATAAGTTTTCCTTGCGAGTGGTACTACTGTGTCTTGGAAAGAGAGACGTAATCATCTTACAAAGCGCCAGACGTTAAATTCACGACCATATTACTATCACAAACGGTCTTCGTTCTACAGGTGCATACAAGTGTCCATGTTAAACGCTATACCAGCTTCATAAATCGAGATATGACATTACCCCCAAATGAAGTGATTTTTTCAGGCAAATGCCGCAGCGTTGAATTTAGATGGGGATCACTGGAGTGTATATTATCAGACCAACAGTGCGGTTACACACAGCTGACGGTGCAACCTCATAACAAAATTACGGAATTTAGAGAGTGATTCGGCTAAGGACCGTGGTATCAAACCGGTATTTGCAACTCCCTCATGCTGCCGACAGATATTTTTCTAGTATTTGTGGCACAATCTGTCTCGATGCCACGTCAAAGGTTCTGTGATTTATCCACTGGGTTATAGGAGAAGGTTAATAGAGAAGGATCAAAAACAGTAGATGTTGTGCTGATTGAGGTGTTAAGAAATGTACACAAGCTTTTCAGATCTACTGCTCCCTGATGGAAATGCTGTCTGTGATTTGGAATAAAGTCTTTCCATTCTACCACATAACTGTGTTGGATCCTATGGAGAAGTCCTTTAATGATTACAGCCACTAGTTAATCATATTTGTGGCACTCTCATATTCTGAAACGAGTCACCTTTCTCGAACCTATTTGCTACAGTAAAATTTTAGATAGTCCGTATGCCTCCTGCAACTGCTGCCATTTCTGTAGCTTTGCGCATGTGATCGTTCCACTTTAAGTCGGAATTGGGCAGAAGTCAGAGCGAGCTATATCCACCACCTTCTGCAACACATGTGGAAACAGAGTGACCCAAGTTAGTGCAACAGGGCCGTGTTTTGACCATTCGGAGGGAATGGGAACATGTCGCTTCTGCCAACAGTGTATGACGTGTAAGGTCACCACTAAACGAAGCCTTCTCCTGCAACATAAGGTAGTACAAAAGACAGTATGGGAACTGGGGGAAGGAGGAGGATTTTGTTACTACATTGTGTGCGTCCCCAAACTACATACGAGTACTGGTGTCCAAAGCAGATCCACATCCCTCAGCGCCCATTCACTTCTATCAGCCCAACATGCTATCTCCGCTATTCTGTACCATCCAACAGAGAAAAATTACGAACTATAAAAGCTCCCTTCATCCAATACAGAACTCGTTAAGATTTTTATCATATCTCTCTTCTCCCACATATAGAAAACATATACTGTCTGCATGCCAGCCTTGAGCACATGTGACAATCTTTTCAAATATACAGCTATTGATCCATTGCATGGACCAGTCTAAACTTGCATCGCCTGTACTGTAGGAGGACGACCGTATCCCACAAATTATGCTATAGGTCGAAGATACCCACCCTGTGACCCTGTATCGTTGGTTGAAACATTGTTTTTTTCCCGCTGTAACACGTTTTGTACACTGCCATACATTTTGTTTTTTCTGCCATGACTTCAAGGTCTGTGTCAGGTTCTAAGCTGACATTAACACATTCCAATCCATTGCTTCTCACAGAAACCTAGATGTTGCACGGTATAAGTCATGTTGTTATAGCTTCTACCATAACACACCACACACACTGAATGATTTGAAATAAAAGACAACTACAACATACGGAAACTGCAAGAGTTTGGTGGCATTGTGGAGAGTTCCCAATCTGCAGTCCGAAGGTGATTGACGACCTCTGTATTGAAACTCATCTGTCACAGTGACGGAATAGATGATGGCTCTGCGTTCTGTTTCAACTGATACCTCATATTTCAGTCATGTACGTGATCACTGTTTTGGTGCTAGCTGTTTTGGTGCTAGCCATCCCCAGAAGGTGTTGCTCCTCCACCAAAACTCTTTCTCCATCTGAAAGAAGCGATGTCAGTCAATCATTATGTGGTAACCAACAGTATTAAAGTGGATGGATGAGATGGAAAAGACATCGATGTACTGTGGTATAAGCATCACAGTTGATGGTACAAACAATTTTAGCAATTTTATAGCACTTCCAACACTGACGAATGATGCGACAGTATGTTTCTCAGTTTCAGTATCATAGCTAAACTACCCCTTCTCTACTTCGCGAGTATCATTGTGAATGTAGATAGACGACTGTGCAGTACGTCCATTCATTGCTAATTCTCGAACATATACATCATCAAAGTATACGAGACACTGCTCTACATATTTCTAGCACCTCTAGCATAGTGCTTAATTGATGATCTCTCTCTATGCAGATGGATGTCACAGAGAATTCTCGCAGTCTTAGGATAAAATTGGAGACTGAAAGACCACTTCGCACTGTCTTTGACCAACCAACCTTGCGGCACCATTAACAGTTTAATCTGCAGTCGATCAGAAGTAGACAACTAGATACCACATGTCGTGAGTGAATAGAGTTTGCCGAGTCCTTGCCCATCCAAGTGCACAAGATTTCTCCAGGTGTGCCCTTGTTGAGGAGGTTAGCACTCCTTATCGATGTATAGTAACAGATTTCAAAGTGTTGTGATGTAATAGGGGATGGCTAATAAGAACAAGAAACAGGTGATTTTTATGCTTGATGGAACTCCAGACAGATGGAGTTCGAAGCATTTTACGTAAATAAACTATGCTCTAAATTTTAAAGTATTGTTCTAGTGTCTGGGATCAGTATCAGGAGGGTATTGTTAAGAGAGAACATAAACACACGCACTCCTAAGGCTACACAGTCCTGCACTTAAAACGGACTATAATGTTAGATTGCTTGAGTTTCTGACCTATCAGTCGTGTGGAATGCAGCCTGTTAATATTCCAATGTAAGAAATATATTTACAGTGCATGACCTACATCCTTCTTGCAGGTTTCTCTATGGTAAACTATGGTAACAAACTGTAAAAAGAAAAAACTACATCCTTAAAACAGTGGCTCTGTGTGATACATGCGCAATATAGCTTTCCAGAGACATGTAGCATCCACCGTTCACATCCGATCATGGTTCAGAAATCATACTATGCCCACATCAGTTGTATATAAAATGATCTTAGTAATGGAGAATACCTCTTACAAGGAAACAGATAAACGTATAGCAGAACCATCCAACATGTGAAATTTCAAATCGTGCCGCCACTAACTGTGTAAAGAGCACATCTTTCAAACACATGTATACACAGGGATTGCATGTCTCACAAACATTCGATACTTAGTTATGAAACTGAAGTATCGAATTTACACCTAAGACGTGACAGGACAATGGAGTACATCACATAAATCTTCGTTCATTTAGAGGAATGTGCCACGTTTCATCACACATCAAAAGGAAGTCCTCTGATGACCAACAGATTTATCATGAACGATCGCAAGTAGACAGTGCTTTAAATCACATACAGAACATATGGCTGTATACGAGCTGAACGCAGGCTTTGTCATGTGACTGATGCATCCTAACAGAACGGTGGAAAAATTGACCAGCAGCAACTTCCCCCTCTCTAGAATGCATCATCAGTTTACCATTAAATAGTACCTCATTACAACTCCATCTCAACCAAACACTCCATCCACTCTCTGTCATCCTTTAACACAGATACTAGAAAGTTTAGAAGCAGATGGATCTCTGTCTTCCTTAAAAGCGTCAAATACAGTAGTTAACTGGCGTGTATCATTGTTACTTCAATAGACATACAGTAGAATGCTGCATTGATGGGGAAAAAGTGACTGTTTCCCGGGTTCCATTCGCTTCCACGTCGACATTTTCTGGGGTTCCTCTTGCTGTCGCATACTTGTTCTCAAGTGCAAATCTTTCTGCACCAACCAGAAGACGTGCAAGTACTTCCTCAATATCCCCCAAATTTCGATGTATATTCCCTCAATTTATACATATCATTCGCAATTCTATCGACTTTTTTATGTCACTTCTTCCCATACGGTCACGAAATAACCTCTTGTTCCATGTTCCAATATTGCTTGTAAATGTAGTACAGCTGTCAACACATAGCGCAAGTGCGCTATTTTTCTGATCAGGCGGCATGCTATACTGGCAAACCATGTGAAATTTCGTATTTTCTTGTAATCCCAGGGTCTGGAGATGGTGTGGAAAGCAAGCAAGCATGCAGGTTGGGGCCAGAAATAGTAACGTCTTTGTGCCAAGGGAAAAAGAGCCTGTCTTTGAACAACAGTTCAGAGTGTCTTTGGTCTGCCAGAGGCACTCTGGTCATGCGTGAGAAGCGGATGACTTGTGACCATTGGCTGCGGGAAAATATCTAGAGCTGCGAGGAGTATATACAATGTTGTCTGTCTTCATGGTATATGTACGAGTGTTGGTTCAAATGGCTCTGAGCACTATGGGACTTAACATCTGTGGTCATCAGTCCCCTAGAACTTAGAACTACTTAAACCTAACTAACCTATGGACATCACACACATCCATGCCCGAGGCAGGATTCGAACCTGCGACCGTAGCGGTCACGCGGTTCCAGACTGAAGCGCCTAGAACCGCACGGCAACACCGGCCGGCCTATGTACGACTGTCTTGCAGTCGATAGCTATATGAATGATGCAAGCAAAACGGGTGATTTTGTATGGGGCAGGATACGAATTGTATGTTTACTACATCGACACGGTATGCGGGGATATATTTTCGTGTTGGGGATCGGTTTCACGCTCTAATATTCAAGCTTCCATCCTCAGTATCAGAGAAGTGTAATTGAGTAAGAGTCGTTCAGTATTTGACGATCTGAATGGCTCTTTTGCAGGGTTTAAATGTCAGTGCAATACGGCGATCTGTTCAAAAAAGTTCTGCTGCTGAAACTCTCGCCTGCAGAAAGAAAGAAAAAGGCAGACTGTGCTACCACAGTGGCAGCTCCAGTAATTTGATTGGTAAATTCTGTAAGAGCTGATCATAATGCTCCATTCATTGCGTAGCTCGTATCCCTGCGTTCGTCTGTCCGGTGGACGATCGTATAGGCGTCGGCATGTGCGCACATCAGTGTACTGCATTATTTAGATGCTTTACGAGTAGTTTGTGTCTCTCTTTGCTGTGTACTGCAGTATTTCGGCAATTTACAAGTAGCTTGCAGGTCTGTAGGCTATGTAGCATGACCCCAAGCACATCATGGCGAGTGTTTTGTATCAGTGTAATTAATGAACTACTTGAAATCCATCCCTAAATATATTGTTCCAAAATAAATGAAGTACACACCCTTCTCTCCAGCAGCCCAGCACAGGCTGAGTCCTTTTCCCGCCAATTCCTAGGAAGAGGTGGCGGTCGGATGACTTAGGCTAGTGGTGGTAGCCCAAGTGACCTATTTACTCACCATTTTCTTAAGTTAGTGGAGGTAGCTGTGGTGTGTTGCATTGTCCTGATGGAATTTGAACTTCCCGCCATTTTCTGGGGGAGTGGAGGGGGAGGGGGGAGGAGAGGGCATTATGTTAGTGGACGTAGCCCAATTGACCTATCTTCTCGCCAAAATTTGAACTTCCCACCATGACGTCATTGCGACATTGCCGTATCTATCGCCGCTATCTAGAATCCGCCGTCTTGAATAAATTTGGCAACAATGGAGAGTGGGGTGACACGCAGTTTGCCCTACTACTATCGATACTGTCTTCTAGATTTGATACTTTGTTATAGGCAACTGCATAATCTGTAAACAGCCTTAAAGAGCATCTGACACTTTCTATTAGATTATTTACATACATTGCAAACAGTAACAGTCATATCACATTTCGTTGGGGTACTTTGGAAATTACCTTAACTTCTGTCGATTTTGTTCCCTTACGAGCGACGTGTTGACTTCTGTGTGCAAGGGAGTCTTGAATCCATTCGCAAATCTGGTCCGATACTTTCATGGTGTTAACATTTTCGGTCAACTTTTTTGCCTCCATATACCAATTTATTCTGTTCTAAATTTGATTCTGGAAATGTGAAAGCATTCGAGTCTCGTCATAATTGGCCCATCTAATGTTGTGAGTGACAATGAATGCTCTCTGCTGTGGAGTGTAAGACACTTCTTTAATTAAACGAAGGTCGTACCTGTTACAAAAAAGAGACTATAGAGTGTAGAAAAATTTCCGCTACCAGTCACAATAAAAGATTATTTATTCGTCACACGACCGGTTTCAGGCTTGTGCCCATCATCAGGTGCTTATACATTCATGTACATGTTTGTATTGACAGAGATCACTATTTGGATTCAAAGAGTTTTCATATATACGAGTTCACACACGACACAGTAAATTTTAAAAAACTGAAACATGGACATGAAAATGGTAACAAATGTGCAACTGAGTGTAGAAACTGTCATCACAGCATAATCATAATAAGAATACTTCATCTTTATGTAAGTACAGATATATTTTCGGCAAATGCTGCTTTGCCACTTACAGTTGTTCCACTTGTAACTGTTTACTCACCAGCAAATAATTTTCTTTGTATTCAAACAGTGATCTCCAGCAATATAAACATTTACATGAACGTATAAACAACTGCGGATGGGTGCAAGCCCGAAAACGGTTGTGTGACGAATAATTAATCTTTTATTGTACCTGGTAGTGGAAATTTTTATACACTCTATAGAGCAGGGGCTCCCAACAAAATTTTCTCGGGGACCCCCTCATCAGCATGATTGGTACCTTGTTATATTACAGTATCAAGTACCTAAAAAAGCCAAATTAAGAGTCTTTTTATGCGTTTTCTATTTTTGGTACTAAGAAAAAAACATTGACATTCGTTATTGAAAAAATATTGAGCTTCAAACTTTTTCAATTTAGCCATCATTGCTATTGTTAAATTTTTGATTATTGCTAAAAATCTTTGTCTTCAAAGCTGTGTGTTTAGTATAACAAACTCCTCAAAAAATAGAAATTGAGTATGAACTGAAAATGACAGGAAAAAATTAAAACTGAGTGTATTGGTCTTTCAGGTGTACTAACTACACTTGAGATTGCATCAATGCATGTAGACATGTGTGAAAAATAAGAAACTACTGTTTTCATGCAAGGTATTATTTATTTGAATAAACAGTGTTACAACAGAGTACTCCATCAGTATACAGTTTTAATTTTCAGTTCTTAGTTGTCAGCTACAAAGAGGCAGCGCGCGCATTCTAACGGCACACAGTAGAACTTTTTGCCTCTCTCTAATTCTAGTTTCGCGTTAGTGTTTCTAGTGTTAGTTGGCTCTAGGAAGTCGCTAGACGCAGAGGCTAGCGTTCTCTAAAGCTCTGCTCATGCAGGAAGCGGCCACAACAAAAAATCTGTTACCATACGAAATATATTTAATATATTTTTTATTCTAATAGCATCTTGCGGACCCCTCTGGCATAGCTCGCGGACCCCTGGGGGTCCGCGGACCACCTGTTGGGAACCACTGCTATAGAGTAACAGTCACGGAGTTCAACAGCATCCATTATGTGTAAAATTTACAAGAGAAACACTTTTACGTAAGATTTGCGTCACTTTTTAACAACCTCGTATGTTACCAAGCGAAGACGCTGCACACCATTTTTTTCTGGCAATGACCTTCTGAGTGAATCCGATGTTCAGCAGACGAGACCTTCTCGCAAGAAATACAACAGCAGACTCCCGAAGGCTTTGGTGGAGTGCCCGCGCCCCTGAGGCGGACGTCCCGGAGTCCGGGTAAACACAGAGCAGCAGGTGTTGGCTTTCACAGCCGCTCCCCGGCCAGACGGAGGCCCCACACAATTCCCGTTCTCGTCAGCCGCGTTCAGCAGTGCGGTAACGATCCACGGAGCCGAGCTCACTCGAGCGAAAACTCGGAAGGATCGCTCCACTGGAACACTGGAGCTCCGTCCGCTCTGTCTCGACTCAGCTGCGGCCTTTAATAGAGCGCGCTTCAGCTGCGCTCGGAAAGGCGAACGGGACCGAAACTTCGAGAAAGCGCTCGCTACAGCTCCGCACTGTCACCTAATCAACAAGAGAAACAGAACCACTAATTTCAGCTAGTCATATCGAATACTCCGTTCAAGAATCGCAATAGGAGGAGGTAAAGTTGGAAAAGGCAGGATTCAGTTAGATTACATCATGGTCAGACAGAGATTCCGAAATCAGACACTGGACTGCAAGGCGCACCCAAGAGCAGATAATACACTCAGATCACAACGTAGTTGGAATGGAGAGTAGACTGAAGTATAAGAGATTATCACGAAGAATCAATACACAAAGAAGCGGGATACGGAGGTATTAAGAAATGACGAGATACCCTTGAAGTTCTCTAAAGCTATCGATACAGCAATAGGGGAATAGCTCAGTAGGCATACGGCAAGAAAGGAAGAATGTATTAATTGTTGGTGTCAATAACGATCATCCCCCTTTACCTTATCTGCATTACTGCAGATGCCGTGTCACTGAGCTCACTTGTTCTGTGCATGCAGTACACGTGTGGCGCCTAGTTGTTTCCACTGCACTGTGTGAAATACGAAGGTTCTCTTATAGTTCACTAACCTGCTGTCTTCAAGTTGATGTCCCCAGTGCAGAAAACGGCACGCAGGTCGTAGGCTCTGTATCTTGAGGCTGAAACTGACTTTTAGCGAGGTTCTGTTCTGAAATAATGTATCACTCCTTTGGGGTGCCACTCGCGTGTTTTAATATATCCACACAAGAAGACTACATGATCTTAATACAACACCTTCTGTTTACGAAAATGTATCTTCATACTATTTGTGGCACGTGTCTGTGCTTCATGACTACCGGAGTGAATCTTTTAATACTGAATACCGGCAAACACATCCTGCCACAGACAACATGACTGTACATCTCGAATGCCTAATCCAGAGTGACGAACAGGAACTTAAATAAAAATTGGAAACACATCCTACGTCAGACAACATGTCTGTTCTTGTCGACTGCCTAATCCAGAGTGACGAACAGCCCGAAACACTTCACGCGCCGTACCAAAAAAGGCGTGACCCGAACGCTTCCGAAGTGCTTCGTCTGCAATTTCGACACTCTTTTGTTTGTGACTTAAATTGTTTTTAATAATTCTAAAATGATTGATTGATAGTCAGCTGTTGAGAGATATTTATATTAAAAAGTGAAGTCATTCCAATGAGTAGTTTAACTAATAATAGTAACTAAACTTTAACGTTTTGGCGCCCTTGCTCCGAACACAGCAGCCAATCACAGAGCTATAGCATTATGCAGGCAGTCTTTCTCACTGGAATGGCACCGAATCCAACATCTGTCACAGGTACCTCACACCACGTTTCGTCATCTATATACTTCTTGCATCTCCACTGTTCTGGGCACAGCTTCTTGGAGCCTAATACACTCCTGGAAATTGAAATAAGAACACCGTGAATTCATTGTCCCAGGAAGGGGAAACTTTATTGACACATTCCTGGGGTCAGATACATCACATGATCACACTGACAGAACCACAGGCACATAGACACAGGCAACAGAGCATGCACAATGTCGGCACTAGTACAGTGTATATCCACCTTTCGCAGCAATGCAGGCTGCTATTCTCCCATGGAGACGATCGTAGAGATGCTGGATGTAGTCCTGTGGAACGGCTTGCCATGCCATTTCCACCTGGCGCCTCAGTTGGACCAGCGTTCGTGCTGGACGTGCAGACCGCGTGAGACGACGTTTCATCCAGTCCCAAACATGCTCAATGGGGGACAGATCCGGAGATCTTGCTGGCCAGGGTAGTTGACTTACACCTTCTAGAGCACGTTGGGTGGCACGGGATACATGCGGACGTGCATTGTCCTGTTGGAACAGCAAGTTCCCTTGCCGGTCTAGGAATGGTAGAACGATGGGTTCGATGACGGTTTGGATGTACCGTGCACTATTCAGTGTCCCCTCGACGATCACCAGTGGTGTACGGCCAGTGTAGGAGATCGCTCCCCACACCATGATGCCGGGTGTTGGCCCTGTGTGCCTCGGTCGTATGCAGTCTTGATTGTGGCGCTCACCTGCACGGCGCCAAACACGCATACGACCATCATTGGCACCAAGGCAGAAGCGACTCTCATCGCTGAAGACGACACGTCTCCATTCGTCCCTCCATTCACGCCTGTCGCGACACCACTGGAGGCGGGCTGCACGATGTTGGGGCGTGAGCGGAAGACGGCCTAACGGTGTGCGGGACCGTAGCCCAGCTTCATGGAGACGGTTGCAAATGGTCCTCGCCGATACCCCAGGAGCAACAGTGTCCCTAATTTGCTGGGAAGTGGCGGTGCGGTCCCCTACGGCACTGCGTAGGATCCTACGGTCTTGGCGTGCATCCGTGCGTCGCTGCGGTCCGGTCCCAGGTCGACGGGCACGTGCACCTTCCGCCGACCACTGGCGACAACATCGATATACTGTGGAGACCTCACGCCCCACGTGTTGAGCAATTCGGCGGTACGTCCACCCGGCCTCCCGCATGCCCACTATACGCCCTCGCTCAAAGTCCGTCAACTGCACATACGGTTCACGTCCACGCTGTCGCGGCATGCTACCAGTGTTAAAGACTGCGATGGAGCTCCGTATGCCACGGCAAACTGGCTGACACTGACGGCGGCGGTGCACAAATGCTGCGCAGCTAGCGCCATTCGACGGCCAACACCGCGGTTCCTGGTGTGTCCGCTGTGCCGTGCGTGTGATCATTGCTTGTACAGCCCTCTCGCAGTGTCCGGAGCAAGTATGGTGGGTCTGTCACACCGGTGTCAATGTGTTCTTTTTTCCATTTCCAGGAGTGTATAATGGCTGACTAAGCCAGAAATATTACAGGCAGTACAGTGGAAGAGGAATAGACACCTCTAAAGAGGGCAGTCACAGAAGATGGAAAGGAAAAGAACACAGGTACAAAGAAAGTAATTGCGAACAAATCATCGGTAACAGAAGAAATACTTCAGTTGATCGATGAAAGTAGGAAGTACAAAAACGTTCAGAGAAATTCAGGAATGTGGAAAGACATGTCGCTCAGGAATGAAATAAACAGGAAGTGCAGAGAAGCAAAGATGAAATGGCTACATGAAAAGTGTGAAAAAATCGAATAAGAAATGATTTTCTGAAGGACTGGCTCAACATATAGGAAAGTCAAAACAATCTTCAGTGAAATTAAAAGAAACGGTGGTGACATTATAGTGCAATAGGAATTCCACTGTTAAATGCAGAGAAGAGAGCGGATAGGTGGAAAGAGTACACTGAAGGCCTGTGCGAGAGGGAAGAGTTATATGATGCGATAGAAGAAGAAACAGTAGTCGATTTAGAAGAGGTATGGGATCCAGCATTGGAATCACAATTTAAGAGAGCTTTGGAGGACTTAAGATCGAATAAGGCAGAAGGAATAGATAACATTCCATCAGAATTTCTAAAATCAATGGGAGAGCTGGCAACGAAACGACTGTTCGTGTTGGTGTGTAGCATGTAGGAGACTGGCGACATGCCATCTGACTTTAGGAAGAATATCATCCACACAATTCCGAAGACCGCAAGAGCTGACAAGTGCTAGAATTATCGAAAAATCAGCTTAACAGCTCACGCATAGAAGTTTCTGACAATGATAATGAAGAATGCAAAAGAAAATTGAGGATGTGTTAGATGATCAGTTGGCTTTAGGAAAGGTAAAGATACCGGAGAGTCAATTCTGACGTTGCGGTTGATAATGGACGCAAGGAAAGTCGAGACACGTTCATAGGATTTGTCGACCTGTAAAAAGCGTTCCACAATGCAAAATGGTCCGAAATATTCGGAATTTTCCCCAAGAGGGAATAATTAGAGGGGACGACCAAGAACGAAGTGCTCGGATAAAAAAGGCTGTAAGACAGGTATGCAGTCTTTCGTTCTACTGTTCAATTTATACATCGAAGAAACAATTATGGAAATAAAAGAAAGGTTCAGGAGTGGAATTAAAATTCGAAGTAAAAGGATATCATTGGTACGATTCGCTGATGACATTGCTGTCCTAAGTAAAAGTGAAGAAGAATTACATGATCTGCTGAATGGAATAAACAGTATAATGAGTACAGAATACGGATTAAGAGTAAATCGAAGAAAGACTAAGGTAATGAGAAGTATCAGAAATGAGAACAATGAGACTCTTGGTATCAGGATTGATGGTCATGAAGTAGATGAAGTTAAGAAATTCTGCTACCTAGGCAGCAAAATAACCCATGACGGACGGAGCAAGGACGACATCGAAAGCAGACTATCAATGGCAAAAAGGGCATTCCTGGCCAGGAGAAGTCTGCTAGTATCAAACATCGGCCATAGTTTGAGGAAAACATTTCTGAGTATGTACGTTTGGAGCGCAACATCGCATCGTAGTGAAACATAGACTGTGGGAAACCGGAACAGAAGAGAATCGAAGCATTTGAGATGTGGTGCTACAGACGAATGTTGAAAATTAAGTGGACTGAAAACGTAAGGAATGAGGACGTTCTTCGCAGAATTGGGGAGGGAAGGAATATGTAGGAAAACGCTGACAAGGAGAAGGGACAGAATGATAGGACGTTAGTTAAAACATCAGGGCGTGACTTCCATGGTACTCGAGGGAGCTGTAAGGGCAAAAACTGTAGAGGCAGAGAGAGATTGGAATGCATGTAGCAAATAAATGAGGACGTAGTCTGCAAGTGATTCTCTGAGATGAAGAGGTAGACACAGGAGAGGAATTCGTGGAGGGCCTCATCAAAAGAGCCAGAAGAACGATGACTCAAAAAAGAGTGTGAACGGAATTTAGAACCAGCATTGTAATCGCAATGAAGAGTTTCTAGCAAATCGAGTACAGCAGAGTCTATCTTAACGCAGAGAGGATTTCAGAGGGAAAAGAAGCTTCTGGCTTAATTCAGAGGAGTGGTTCAAATGGCTCTAAGCACTATGGGATTTAACTTCTAAGGTCATCAGTCCCCTAGACTTAGAACTACGTAAACCTAACTAACCTAAGGACATCACACACATCCATGCCCGAGGCGGGATTTGAACCTACGACCGTTACAGCAGCGTGGTTCCGGACTGAAGCGCCTAGAACCGCTCGGCCACAGCGGCCGGCCAGAGGAGTGGTATATGACCATTACTGAACGCATTATTTGTAAATGATAAGGTCGGAAGCTCGGTGAGGCTGTTCGCATATGATACTGCTGTGTATTGAGGAGTAGCAACGACAGGAAACTGTAGCAGGCTGCATGAAGACCTGCAGAGAATCGATCCTTAGTGCAGGGATTGACAGCAGACTCTCAACATACATATATCTAACGTTTTGCTAGTAAATGGTCCGAAAGAATTATTGGCAGATTTGTTGGCGCGGACATTATCCACAGCAAATGTATGCATTCTAAGACAAAAAAGGTTTTTTCTGTAAAGATATATTTGCAAAATTATCAACAAATGTGGGCGGTTGCCACCAAGCGTTTTAAGGAACTGGGGGGTTCTAGACGGACCCTTTGCCGTTTTATTTACGTATGTGTCAATGTCGCGTGCCGCTGTGATCACACCTCAGGACACAGGAACACTGAAAAAGTATAAGTACCCTTTGGTGCTTCGGATAACGTTCAAATTTCGTCGGACTGTTTTGAACGGCCCCGAGTGATTCCTTTCTTTAAATCGGAGCAAAAACTGCGTTCGCGCTGCGCTCCTAAGGAGTGAGATCGCGTTGAGTCGGATTGCAGCCGCGTGATATTCGTAGAGAGGGGATGGATCGCTCAGGAAGCGTCACCAGTGCCAAAGACTCGCAAGATCGTCATAAGCTAATCGCACTGCGAAATGTCGTTTCTGAGCACGAAATGTGTGGGAACCAACGTCCCAAGGAAAGGAGTGGTTTCATGGACAGCCGTTATGCCACCTCCGGAGGCATTTTCCTTTCGATTCTGAACGGCGACGTGCCTGAAAGCGCGTGGTTTCAACTCCCGGCGTGGCGGTTCTTACGTCCATCGCAAAGGCGTCAAAAGAAGGGGTGAGCTGTGGGTAAGAGGCACTAAGGCGTCGGGCACGCTTTTGCACTGTTACAGAAGCTCGTAGTCACCGCTGAACCAAATATCAAACATGTGTCGGTCTTGGAGACAATTACGGCATTTCGAAAATGTGATCCTTTAATTCTGTTCCGCTGTGTATATATATGTTCCAGGCGCGCTTTGCATTTTACATTAAGGCATCTTCGGTGAATTTAATCTTTTGTCTGACATGCTCACTAACTTTGGCAGGTTGTCCACTTCCCACTGTTACACAATCCAGTTCCTCTGTTACGCGTGCAAGGCCTGCTTCCACGGTGCCCAAGAGTTCTCCCAGCTGCTTCTGAAACGGACTGGAAGATTAGGTTTTCACTCGCACTTCACTACAACCAATTTGATGCCTGCAAAGAGTCGTTATTTCTAAATAAAGCAAGGTGCTCCCATCATTACGCTTTCCAAATCATTAGACGAAATCTAATCTTGCTCGTTTACTTTCAGACCGATATTCTTCCGTTCCCGGAACAATGCGTTGAATATGAACACTGCGTTTTGAAGGCGTTGACTAGACTACCAACACACACACAAAAACATTCTGGGTAATATCGAAGACATTTGCCGCTTTTCTCAGTTACTGTGTTCATAGAAACGTTGGAAATACTTGAATCCACTTCTGTTTACTTTCCTGCAACTGCCGCAAAAGATGATCGTTAAGCATAGTATTTCGTCATTTTTTCCTATGTCCTCATCGCAAATTAGAACCGAGCGAGGTGACGCAGTGGTTACTGAGATGGTTTCTTTGTAAGGGCACGACCAATTTCCTTCGCCATTGACACAATCCGAGCTTGTGCTCCGTCTCTATGACCTCGATGTCAACGGGACGTTGAACCCAGTCTTCCTCCCTTCCTTTCCTTCCGATGTTAGACAGAATATATCGAATGCTCATGGAGTAACTGACAAAGAACTGAAAACAATAATACAAATCCACATATACAACAACTAAATTGCACAGTATCAGTCTGACAAATTCTGTTACTCAAAAAGCCTCTTTGAATTTTATGGAACGGATTAGCTAATGTTGTACAGCAGAAGCAATGTTCAACAGAGAGCATCTAAATCTATCTCCAGATGCGTGCGTATTAATGGTCAAGCTTAACCAGATGTACGCAAATATCGCACGACCCACATGCTGCGAGACCTCACTTTAGTGAAAACTAACCCTTATACAGAGATGGCAGTAGACCTCTTGTGTTAGCCAACATGCCAGTATTGGCGTGGATGGGTTCTCCCTCCCTCCCTCCTTCCCTCCCCTCCCTCTGTCTCCCTCCCCTCCCTCTGTCTCCCTCCCCTCCCTCTGTCTCCCTCCCCTCCCTCTGTCTCCCTCCCCTCACTCTGTCCCCCTCCCCTCACTCTGTCCCCCTCCCCTCACTCTGTCCCCCTCCCCTCACTCTGTCCCCCTCCCTCTCTGTCTCCCTCCTTCCCCCTCTTAGGGTACCGCATCATTTGCTCTAGTTGTCTTTTTCTCACAAACTGAATTATTAGTTAAGTTTTCATTGCTGTACCGAAAATTCCTATTGTATAAAGCCGAAAGAAACACATGCCTGCGAAACAATTTCTTTCTAAAAGCATTCACTCATAAGTAAAGCGTAGTTTAGCCATACCTGCGAACTCTGTATCCTGCTGAGTTGACAATATTGCCAAGTCCCCTGTCTCATCGATTGTGCGATTGTCTTCGTGACCTTCAGACAAAACGAGTGCCGAGTACCCGTCCAGTATCTACGGCCACTGCCATAGCGTCAGTGTTGTCTGTAGTATAATCGTTTGGGGAAACTCTCTTACTCACCGTTTCCAGGCCGGACTTTGCGAGTCCTTCAGTCAGACGTATCAAAAACTTTATTTTAAGATGATCTGATTTTACTCATTTACTGAATACTTAAATCAGTAAAAGGAGCTGTTAAAGGCAGAAACAAACATGTTGTCGGCGCGACCTAACGTTGTAACGTATAATATTAGAGGCCATGATCTCTGGCTATGAAACAGTTTATTCCATGACCAATTTCGACAGTAACTAGCTGTCATCCTCAGATTCTCGGATCTCCCAGGTAAGTACACATCAGTCTCCTCAACGTACTGAGAACATCCTCCAATTATAATACTATAGCTACACACTGGTTTGTCAAACATATAAAACATGCAACATAAAACATCCATATCCCCAATAAGCAATAGGAGTATAGTAACGAAAGCGGGTGCGTCAGTAAAGACGAGTCGTCGATAACTCTGTTTCCCTTAAATAAACTATTTCACAGCAATCGATCTTGGCTTCTAATATTAGATGCAGAAATAAATACACTCAAAAGGCCATAATTGAAAACTGTTCTACAATTCCAGAACTTTCAATCGAATTTCGTGATTAGTATGCAAAACCATACTTTGCGGCATCGTATTATAAGTGTTCGTTCCGCTTGATGATTGGCTGATTTGAAATTGCTGTTCTTTCCTTAATGTTGTGGGCGCGCCTTTGAAATGGCTTGTGTAGTGTAGTGTTGTGATTTTTGTTGTGGATGACAGCATAAATAAAAGAAAGGGACACAGAGAGGTGAAACACAAAACCCGCACATAAACGGCAAGTAGGCGTCCGCCAGTAGTAACATTTCCATCTATTTCTTCACCGTGGTCTCTTTCTCCTTTTGCGTGGATGTTTTAAGTTTTTTTTTTCTTCGGAGTGTTTTGCCTTAGATATGTTCTTTACAAATTTTTGCTAATTTATATATCCGATTAATTTACTTTCACAGCTGCTCTGTAGCTTTAAATTTCCTCTTTCCGTTAATTACTTTCAGGAAGTATCCATTATATTTTCTCTTCGTAATGGTGTGTTTGAGCTATTCTCGATATCTACATTTTTAGTAATTCTGCATCTTTCCTGTTTACTTAGACCCCGCTATTGTGTACCATGTCTCAAAGCACTTCAAATAAATATTACATGAAAAATCAATATTTACTGCATACTTAGACTGGCATGGAAGTAAGTTGGAACGTTGTTACCTTTCATGCTAAAATTTGAGATAATCTGTGTGGCTGACTGCAGCAATGTTCGTAACAAACACGAGTGGCACCTCAGGTCGATGCAGAGTAAAGCCAACAGAGCCATTGCCGATTTAACGAGATACGATGTGTGGTGCAGTCTTTATGTTCGATCTGATATTGTAAGGAACAGGTCGTTACCTTTAGCTGCGGATGTAATCAGGCTATAAACTGTGGAGCCTTACGTTTGTTTCTGTTAACTGTCGCATGCAAATCTGGTGCTGAAGTGAGCACGCGAGAGGATAATTTCAAGTCGGGCCGATAGACTTAAGGACGAGAGATAAATCACTCGCGTCTAGTGAGGGGTATTGTTTCAGCTAGTCCATGTGGAAATTCCGCTGCATCTCTGCTCTGCAAGACCCTGCGTATATAATGTTTTGAAGCGATAATAGTTTCTAAGATCTGTTTATTTTATTTCGAGACAAGCGCTGTCCAGAGTTTCACAAGAGCTACGTCTAAAACGATATATATTATGTTTCAGCTGTTGTACTATATCTGAAAGAATGTTGTTGTACTATCTATCGTGTTCTGAAATTTGTTTGGGACGTTGCAGTGAACATGCCGCCCCCTCCCCTATGAAAAAAAAAAAATAATCCTCGCCAACGAACTCCCACCCTGCCCCACCAGACAGGCAGACGTGTTCCTTCATAATTAGTTAGAAGAAAGTCAGAACGCGTTGAGTAATGACTAATAGCAAGGGTATTCAATCATTTGTCGTGAAATTTCAAAACCGTTTCGTCTTTCACCAAGACACTGACATGACCCCCCACCCCCGTCAGTTCAGACCCAGGGTATGGTCTCGAATAAATAAATCAATTGCATTTGCCTTGTCGCTTAAATAACTATAGCTTCAGTTAACGTAAAAAAAAAACATGGATACCACTAACTCGCCTGTAAAACTGCATTTTAGGACGAAGTGATAAGCTATATAAGAGGATGACAATGTCTTTAAATATAATTATGTTTGTGATGTAGGACGTGTTGGGCAGGATACATAGACACTGTCAACGCGCTACACAGAAAAATCAAACATAGAAACTAAACACATTGGGAAATATAAAAACTTAAGGACGCTTTAAGAGTACGCAGTACATATGTGTGACATTTAAGAAGTTTCACAATACAATAGACGCACTCATTCCGCAGATACGGTAGAGATATTGTAAGGAATATGCATTACGCTAAAGCCTAACCATATGTGTGCAGTACAGAGTGATAGGGAATTGTCAGCAGTGACATCACTGAACAATGCTCATTAAGTAGCACCATGTAGGTAATATGTTCTGTGTTGTAGTGTACCAGGTGGTTATAATTAAAGTTGAGCTACTCACAGAGGTCCAGTATGGGGTGTGATTATCGTATGGAAGCGAAACTTTGTAGATATCACAAAGCGTTAATGCGTGATCGATTTAAGCTGGAGAAAAATTAGTTCCAATTTTGGCCACCGGGATCAAATCTGGCGCTGTGTATGCAAGAAAGACGTATAAAAATGTTTCCATACGTAACGGATTACGAAGGGGAAGTCGACAGAAAAAAATCAAAGTGAGAAAGGAATAATGTTGATTTTATTATTAACCACCGCTTACACAGTTCAATATGGACACCGCAAACATCAACAAGATGATGTACAGCGCCAGATGAGCACCTGGTGGCCAAAATTGGAACCAATTTTCGATTCCACATTAACGTATTAGACTATGTACCAAGTTCCTCTGCCATACAATAATTTCAGCCCACACTGGATCTCAGTGAGAAGCTGAACTTCAAAATTATAACTACCCAGTACAATTTAAACTAACTTTCTTAAAGCAGATGGAGTTTTACTTTACAAAGCTTATCCTAACTTCGATTTTTTCGAAATTACTGTATACTACAAAATTTGAACAGAAACAGCTGTTTCTGACAGACAACGCGACCTTTGGATTTTAATGAAAGTTATTTATGATAATCAAATAATTATTCTGATATCACTATCTGATATTACTATCTTTCCACAACACACTGGAAGTTTCAGAATTTCGTGCGTAAGTAATTTACTGCGACAGATTTCTATATGAAATTGATGTACTTGTTTAATGTACATGTAATCAAGCCGTGATAGCAGCCGTGTGATTCGTACCTTCATTATCTGGTAGGATCTGTGATGGGAATTTAATTGTATAATTTATAACAAGTCCTTGCCTTGTATAGGCTGGATGTAATGGTTAGCCGGCCGCGGTGGTCTCGCGGTTAAGGCGCTCAGTCCGGAACCGGGCGACTGCTACGGTCGCAAAAAAATGGTTCAAATGGCTCTGAGCACTATGGGACTTAACTGCTGAGGTCATTAGTCCCCTAGAACTTAGAACTAGTTAAACCTAACTAACCTAAGCACTTCACACACATCCATGCCCGAGGCAGGATTCGAACCTGCGACCGTAGCGGTCTCGCGGTTCCAGACTGCAGCGCCAGAACCGCGCGGCCACTTCGGCCGGCGCTACGGTCGCAGGTTCGAATCCTGCCTCGGGCATGGATGTGTGTGATGTCCTTAGGTTAGTTAGGTTTAAGTACTTCTAAGTTCTAGGGGACTGATGACCATAGAAGTTAAGTCCCGTAGTGCTCAGAGCCATTTGAACCATTTTTTTGTAATGGTTAACTTGGTCTCACCAACGTGAGCATCAATCGCTGTCGAAAAGTCTACCATCTACAATTTGTTGTAGGTAAAGATCGGATTCAAGCAAAAAACTTAATCTGCCCAGATTACTAAACAGTAAAGATACACATTCTGCCAGAAATTATGGTTGACTTAATCCGTATAGAAGATAAGGACCTGGTCAGAAACAATGTGGGTACATAATTTTCGAAGTGTGGTTCTGCCCTTGAGCAATCACGAATTACTCTTGTTCCTCCATAGTCAGTGGGCTCATTTATTCTCTTCGTATTACCTACTGATGTTTGTGGGGCTGTGTGATATATGCAGTACGGCCGTTTTTTTTTTTTTTACTGCTCTGTTTTATGCCGCTACAAGGTTTGTAAACTGTCCATCCTAAAATATATTGGGTCACTGTTTATGAGATGTGCAATTGTTCCATAATGTGCTTCATCCACAAGATGAATGGGGGTGCAATAGGTGGTGGTGGTGGTGGTGGTTGTTGTTGTTGTTGTTTCATGGCGCTCGGCAGTGTGGCTACCAGCGCCCGTGCAGAACGTGGATCTTTACGTATATAAGGGCATCGCAACAACCGCTCGAAAGGAACGTGCTCCTAAAATAGCGAAAAACTCTCTGATTTATTTTAGGAGCGTTATATGCAGTCGTAGGAGCAAGAACGTACATGGCATAATATACTAGTAAAGAATCATTTATAAAGTAAGTTATAATGTGCCTACAGATACGACTTGTTCCTATGTTAAAATCACAAGTGTCACTAACGTATTTAATATACACTGAAGAGCCAAATTACTTGTACTCCTGCCTAATATCGTGTACGGCCCCCGCGATCATGCAGAAGTGCCGCAACACGACGTGGCATGGATTCGACTAATGCCAGAATTAGTGCTGGAGGGAACTGACAACATGAATCCTGCAGGGCTGTCATAAATTCGTAAGAGTAGAAGAGAGTGGAGATCTCTTCTGGACAGCACGTTCCAAGACATCACAGATATGCTGAATAATGTTCATGTTCGGGGAATTTGGTGGCCAGCGGAAGTGTCTAAACTCAGAAGAGCCACACTGTTGCACTGTCGCGTTGTCGTGCTGGAATTGTCCAAGTCAGACATGATGCTTATGTACGCGTCCCCTGTCAGAGTCGAATCTAGACGCATCAGGGGTCCCATATCACTCCAGCTGCACACGTCCCACACCATTACAGATCCTCCACCAGCTTGAACAGTCCCTACCTGACGTACAGGGTCCATGGATTCATGAGGCTGTCTCCATACCCGTGCACGTCCATCTACTCGATACAATTTGAAACGAGACTCGTCCGACCAGTCAACATGTTTCCAGTCATCAACAGTCCAGTGTCGCTGTTGACGGGCCCATTCGAGGCGTGAAACTTTGTGTCGTGCAGCCATCAAGGGTACACGAGTGGGCCTTCGGCTCCGAAAGTCCATATCGATTATATTTCGTTGAATGGTTCGGATGCTGACACTTGTTGATGGCCCAGCATTGAAATCTGCAGCAATTTGCTGAAGGGTTGCACATCTGTCACGTTGAACGATTCTCTTCACTCGCCGTGGATCCCGTTATTGCATGATCTTTTTGCGGCCGCAGCGATGTCGGAGATTTGATATTTTACCGGATTCCTGATATTCACGGAACACTCGTGAAGTGGTCGTACGGAAAAATCCCCACTTCATCGCTACCTCGGAGATGCTGTGACCCATCGCTAGGGCTCCGTCTATAAAACCAGGTTCAAACTCACTTAAATCTTGACAACATGCCATTGTGGCAGTAACCGATCTGACAACTGCATCAGACACTTGTGTTACATAGCCGTTGCCGATGGCAGCGCCGTATTCTGCCTGTTTACATATCTCTGTATTTGAACACACACGCATATACCAGTTTCTTCGGCGCATCAGTGTATAATGCATGCTTCTGTTTTAGATACTTGAAAATAACCTAAGGGCGAAATTGTACAATCGTACATGAAGTAAAGGGAACGGCAGCTGAAGGCATCACGAAATTATTCAAAAAAGAATCTGTGTTATTTTATGACTAAAACGGTCACCCAATCATCCAGACCAGGTTGGAGATTAATTAAATCTGACAGCTTCCAGGGGAAACAATCATTTCATTTCCAGTGTTTCATGAAAATGGTTGAGTGAATTTAAAAATTTAAAACGCCGTCATACTCTGCTCATTAACAGGTTTACTCTTATGTTAAAAGTTTAACAAAAGAGACACGTATTAGAGTCAGAAACAGTATGTCATGAGGCAGCGTAACTGATGGTATGCAAATACCCGCACTATATTTTTCCAGTATTTGAGGGTGAGAGCACTTACCAACTTCCAACAAATTCTACTCATAACTTCAAACAAACGTTTACGTAACTTCTTCTCGATGACACACCCCGCCCCCATCCCCGAGCCTACAAAATGATTAAAGGAAGAAAGTTTATCGTTTACTACACTTCCACTGTTAATGCAGTCACACTTCAGACCCAGTGCGGCGGCGCGGTTCTTTCAGTCCCTTTACGACGGACCTGCACCAACCTGTGAACATTGTCTCAGCTGATCATCAGTAGGAAAGCCGAGTGGAACCTACTGTACTTTGACGTGAACCAGGCTGCAATTAAAGTCACTAATCTACATTTCGGGAGAAACACGAAATGAAAGGTTGGAAATTTTGTCCTCAATTAATATATTCTGAAACTTAGGTGAACAAGTATCGCTGCCAAGCCCGTGCTAGTCTTAACATAGTCACTCACAATCTCTTTCAAGTTTATGGTGTTGCATTTCCCGAAAACGTAATAGCTACAAAAATACTGATTGTTTTTGATCCAGAATGCTCGCCAAATATTAAGTCTATCGGTACCAAATGCAGTCACAGTTTTTAGGCCGGTATTACATTATCAAATTTCTTTGTCGAAGATTTGATCAAAGATGTGATCCAATATTCCGTCCAATATATTTGACAAAGATCTTTGACGTAGCGCTAGAAGGGGTATTACACTGTCATCAAATTTTTCGTCAAAGTTCAAGATGGCTGACAACAACTTGTTATTAACCGCAGTAGTTCTACGTACTCCAATTGCATTGTGTGCACATGCGGAAAAGAAGTGGGGGAAAAAATGGAACCATACATACGAGGTTGACAGTCTTAAAAGTCCTGGGATTACAACTTGATAATAAATTCAGTTGAGAGGAGCACACCACAGAACTGCAGAAAGGCCTTAACAAATCTGTATTTGCAATTCGAGTGTTAGCAGACATAGGCAACATAAAAATGAAAAAGCTTGCATACTTTCATTCCATAATGTCATATGGGATAATATTTTGGGGTAAATCTTGAAGTCAAACAAAAGTTTTCAAGGTCCAAAAGCGTGTAATACGTATTATTTGTGGAGTAAATTCACGGACCTCCCGCAGAAACCTCTTCAAAGAACTGGGAATACAAACTACTGCCTCTCAGTATATTTACTTCTTAATGAAATTTGCCGTAAATAATATATCTCTTTTTCCAACAAACAACTTAGTTCATACATACAATACCAGGAACAAAAATGATCTGCACAAGGACTTAAAATCACTTACTTTAGTTCAAAAAGGGGTCCACTACTCAGGAACACTCATCTTCAATAATTTGCCAGGAAACATAAAAAATTTAGTTAGAAATAAAGATCAGTTTAAAAGGAGCCTGAAAGACTTACTACTGGCCAACTCCTTCTACTCTATTGGCGAAATTTTTAGTAGAAACAGATGATGTATTGTATTTATTCATACTATTAGTATTGTTATTTCAGCTTAAAAAAATCGACATGTTCCACATCCACGAGGATCTCCTCAGCACGGATCTATGGAACGAAAAACTAATCTAATCTGGGTGAAGCCGTGGGTTTTACGACGACACGATAAAAGCATTCAACAAAACTTGTTACGTGAGCTTACAGTGGAAGACGTCAAGTCGTACATCAATTACTTAAGAATGGATGAGCATACATTTCTGTATGTGCTCAATGAAGTGTATCCTCATCACAAAGCACAATATTCACTTAAGAACTGCTACATCTTCAGAAGACAGACTCACTATAACACTCAGATTCCTTGCTACAGGAGAGGGTTATGTTAGGTTAGGTTAGATTAGGTCAGGTTAGGTCTCCAATCTTCTTAATCTATTTTTGTATTCAGGGTGCCTCACGTTGTAAAGCGCCTCATCAGCTTCATACCTCTCTATTAATTTTTGTAGTTGTCGGCACACACCAATTTTATTTACCGGCAATGATTATAAAAACACTACAGACGACAGAACGCTGCAGCGATGCTAGCGCTCCATTTGGTAACATGTCACATTGCAGTGAACAGAAGACAAGCGGTTTCTTTGATCAAATATACAGCGAGGCCCTAGCTTTGATCAAATATTGGACGACATTTGACAAAGTCCCTATTACACTATCAAATATCTTTGACAAAGATATTGGACAAAGAAATTTGATAGTGTAATACCGGCCTTTAGCCACCGACCTGCTCAATACGCCACGCAGAATATATGTCTTATCTCGTCACAAAATTCACTTAAAAATTCCGAAATTTCTACACACACATCGGAATAATTATGCCCTCACTTTCCAACACTTTTGCTGTATGAAACACTGCTAGATCCGGCATCTTATCATTTCCATCGGAACTACTACTACACACGTCCGAACTGTTCATGGCTAGGCTTCGACTCCTCTCTAGAACACTCTAAGTCTTCTCTACCAGCCGCGAAAAGCGCGCGAAGAATAATGCTTTACCATTGGTCAGTTTACTCAACAGCCAATAGCAAAACAACATTCTCCCGCGTCAGACCGCGCTTTTCATCAATAACCAATGGCAAAATCGTAAACCTAACGTCTGCACCTTTTACCGACGTAATTATAGAATATGCTGAAGTTTTGTTTATGCATAAAGTTATTTACTATTGTTATTTATACCTGAATTAACTTTCCCTTTACCATAAACTTACTTTACAAATCTATTCTACAAAAATCCCCTTTGTCCATATCCATACTTCTTCGAAAATTTCCCACACTAAATCCCACTACATAACTCGTTAAACAATTAACTTCATATTAACCTTAAACCACACTCACGCATGATTCATACTGCTAAAACACATTTATAACATTTTACATACACAGAGACATAATAGCACTTTATGAAAATACTAAAAAAGTTTATGAAAAACATTTTATTGCTTTTGTGCACTCTAGTGGGCACAATCGAAACTATATCACAGTCCCCTCTCCAGTACTGTCCTCTATCGGCTGATACATAAACTACGTGCGCGTCCAGTCTCGCGTCACCATCTGTCACTATCCAGCTCTGAGAAACATCTCCCACTTAATTTTTAACCGTCTCACCAGGCACGGCGTTTTACTTTGTTACTCCTTTAGTAGTACCGACTCGGTTCGCAACACAGATTGCAGAGAGGCCGCATATAACATTGGATGTCCCTGTCAAACTGTATCGTTGTAAGACACGTATTTCTGGAGGTATGACGTCAGAGACATTGAGATGCGTGAGAAACTAGCTTTTGACCGAAGTTCGATTCTTCAAAGAATCGGGGTTGCAGGATGACTAGTGTGAACTAAATGAATGTCTCGTTCGGTAACGGATCTTTCCAAAGTTTCGTACGGCACCTTATTTGCTACTTATAAACATCGGAAAAGTTTTCTCGTCAACATATAACCTTTTAACAAGTATAAAGTGTAAACACTCTATTTCCTATAAAAACCACGCAAAAATTTCGAAATTTATACATGCTATAAATCTCTGTAATGTCTCTTAAGCATGTCAGAAATTTTTTCTTAGTTTTAGCTGGTGCCAGAGTAAAGTTTTTCTTGAAGTGGAAGTCCGTACTAGAGAATTGGCTGGCAGAGTGTTTTGTGCAGCGGAAGCGACTACACGGTGGGAGTCAACAATGCCAATACATCTACGATTCGTATACTATTGGTGAGAGTAGGCCAACCTGCTGTCAAATCAGAACTACTTTGGATCGGATTATAGAGAGAGGATGTCTGCTTGGGACAATGGTCCATGGGCGCACACACACACACAGACTGAAGACTGTCTGGCAATGCAACACTGACAGCAGTTGCTTATCAATATACTCATATGGATAACAAAAATGGAAATGTCGTGTGACGAGGGCCTCCCGACGGGTAGACCGTACGCCTGGTGCAAGTATCTCGATTTGACGCCACTTCGGCGACTTGCGTGTCGATGGGGATGAAATGATGATGATTGGGACAACACAACACCCAGTCCCCGAGCGGAGAAAATCTCCGACCCAGCCGGGAATCGAACCCGGGCCCTTTGGATTAGCATTCCGTCACGCTGACCACTCAGCTACCGGGGGCGGACCTGGATAACAAAAATCAAGCGTCGAATTGCAGTTGTCTACCTGCAAGTTCATTTCCTTTCGTCAGGCTTTAACAAAACTATGATAATGTGATGAAAAGACAAAACGAAATAAAAAGAAAATTTGCCGAAAAAACTGCTAAAGTCTATACTCTGGTATAAGCAACTGAATGAACACCAATAAAAAGACGATAAAAGCCGGTCACTGTGGAAACAAGTGAAAGTTCGTTAACAGTTGTATAAGTGGATCTTACAACATCGTAAATAAAAACGTGATAGTTCAAAAATGTATATTAAAAGAGAAATGAAAACTCAGACATCTAAATCTGATAGAGATAATAGTGCCTGACCTGATGAATGAATAATAAATAGATTAATCAGCCGCGCTGAGGTCCACGTGATAGAAAGTTCCAATACTCGGAAGTACTAGCACCGACTTGTGGCTAACCGGCCTTGCTCCATATTCCCTAACGACTACTGGCCCTTGCGACAGCGAACCAGTGTGCCGAGCCGACGAGGTGTGGAGCTGGGCGGGCGCCTTATTCCGAGGCCGTATTCTCCGAGTCGCCTAAAATGTTTTCATCGCACAGGTAGGCGTATGATATTTGCTTAAGCTTACCGTGCATTGCAACTGGACGTGATTTATTTCTTGGCGTTAGTGCGTAAGCACATCTCTCTTGTTATATCTACACAGTATTATTGTTAACACACATTCTGCTAAATGCTTTACTCTCAAAAGTAACTCAGACTAATGGCAGTAAGCCACAAACACCTGTTCCTTAAAGAATAGAATCCCTTTGGAGAAAACATCGTATCTCCCGAACTCTGTGTGATACAGTGACATACAGGGTGTACCAAAAAGAATCATCCGATTTGGCACGTCTTTATTTTTGAAACTAATAAACATATACAACGAATTTTGTTTTTTTGACAAACAGGAAACTCAAAAAGCTTTTTTTTTCATATCCTTTCATGGGTGTTCAATAACCACCTTGAGAGCCACGGCATATGTCAACATGATATTCAAATTGTTCCCACACTGCAGCAAGCGTGTCTTGACTTACAGCTTCCACAGCTGCTGTTATGCGACGTTTCAATTCATTCATTGTTGTTAGTAACGGAGGCACATAAACAGTCTTCTATAAACCCCCACAAGAAATAATCACATACAGTCACAGGTCCGGAGACCTTGGAGGCCAGTAATGTAAGGCTGCATCATTTGGTCCAGTGCGACGGATCCATCGTTCAGTAATCCTTGGATTTAAAAATTCCCACACTTCCAGGTGCCAGTGTGGCAGTACCACATCCTGTCGGTAAATGAAATCGTTCGAATCAGTCTCCAACTGTGGGGAAAGAAAGTTCTCAAACATATCGATATATGTGGTTCCTGTATTAGTGTTCCCGTGAAGAAAGATGGACCGTACATCTTTTCCCGCGAAACTGCAAAAAAGACATTAAATTTTCAAGAGCCTCATGTTGTACAACTTCATGTGGATGTTCCGTACCCCATATTCTCACATTACGACGGTTCACCTTTCCATTTAAATAGAATGTTGTCTCGTCACTAAACACTAAGCATGGAAAAATACTGTCATCCTCCATCTTGCCAAGAACGAAATTACAGAACTCCACACGTTGTTGTTTGTCACCTTCACGAAGAGTTTGCAGTAACTGAATTTTGTACGGTTTCACGTGTTATCGTCGACGCAACACACGCCACATGGACATCTTGGGGGGCATGTTGAGCTGTCGAGCTGCAGCATCACGGTGTAGGAAGCGCTTGGGTGTGCGCGTGGAACATTGCATGGGGGCTTAATTAAATATATATGATTGAAAATGATTTTTTTTGTGTTTAGCATGTCCGATTACGTAAGTCTCGTAATCGGTTGGCCCTGACTAGAATTATTACGCTATCTGACTGCAACAAACAATGTAAGAAAATTTTCGTAAACACAGTTAATTAATTAAGTCCCCAGCAACTATAAAACCTACAAAACCAATAAGCACAAGAGTAACTGTTCTGTATGTGGGAGTGTGACTCAACGTCCACATCTGGCACGGTTCTTCTCCAACAAGACAAGAATTTTTAAATACCAACTATACTGACGTGACAAAAGAAATTTAGAAAAACTGTAATTGCACAAGAAAACCAGAATTCACTCTAATACAAGAACACAAGCCAGATGCTTTGTTGACTGAACCTGTAGTGACGCATTATTTCAGACACACAATTAATAAAAGAACATTGTAGATTTTACCTTCATATATTGGCGAAATGCACTCATTACAATAACATCTGCTAAACACAGTTAATTAATTAAGTCCCCAGCAACTATAAAACCTACAAAACCAATAAGCACAAGAGTAACTGTTCTGTATGTGGGAGTGTGACTCAACGTCCACATCTGGCACGGTTCTTCTCCAACAAGACAAGAATTTTTAAATACCAACTATACTGACGTGACAAAAGAAATTTAGAAAAACTGTAATTGCACAAGAAAACCAGAATTCACTCTAATACAAGAACACAAGCCAGATGCTTTGTTGACTGAACCTGTAGTGACGCATTATTTCAGACACACAATTAATAAAAGAACATTGTAGATTTTACCTTCATATATTGGCGAAATGCACTCATTACAATAACATCTGCTATCTCTCCCATCAAATAACTGCATAAAACATGGAACAACACTCTTTACTACCACATCTCACTCCGACTTCACGACAAGCAGTGCCCACTAGCACATCTCGGTACGAACTCTTAACACACACTGTCCTCTCCGATCTCCTAACAAGCACTGACTGCTACGATCACATAACTAGCACTGACTGCTACGAACTCTTAACACACACTGTCCTCTCCGATATCCTAACAAGCACTGACTGCTACGATCACATAACTAGCACTGACTGCTACGAACTCTTAACACACACTGTCCTCTCCGATCTCCTAACAAGCACTGACTGCTACGAACTCTTAACACACACTGTGGAGGCGGCTTAATAGTACTCGTTGGCGCAATCTCTGGCGCAGTGGCACAGTGTAGCCACCTTTCACCACACTACTACTTTCTGACTGTGAAGTGGCCTTCCATAAAGCATTTCAAGATTTTTACTTGTGCACTATCTAAAGTGCTGCTCGTTGAAAAGCCTGACTCATAAAGATTAACCTCATGGCTCAAGATCAGGTTGCCGCACAGCCGTGGGTTGTTCGTGAGTCCCAACAGTTTCCCGCAAAAGCCTCTTTGGGAAGTCAACCGCATTCAGTTTTTGCACTACATGAATTTTATGTACGTGGTGTTGTAGTTCCTTGTGCAACATTCGCTGTACACTGCGATCCCATATGTCAAGTTGCAGCACGTACTTGCGAATAGCACACCAGGGACTTAGGTTGAAGGTATCTTTCACTGCTGCGACATTGGCGTGTAGAAGCGTTTGCACTTGCACCCCTCTCCCACACCGTATTACCCGTTTCTTCAAAGTTCTGTACTCACACTTTTACAACATGTGCCTACAGTACTGGGACATGACTTGCGAGATTGTAATGAGCACGAAATACACGGTTGTCGTTTCTGTAAAACGCCTTCACGACAGCATCGCGTTGTTCACATGTCCCCGACGCCATCTCGACTGAACGTCGACATCAGGGTCAATGGCAAAGGTTTGTTGTCCAAATGGTACCATTCTCGTTCTCTGATTTACAGGGTTGCCAAATCGCCCATTTCACTGCCGCACCTGCTTTTATCATTGCGAGTTTGTTAATTATGCTGATATATTTCCAGTCTCTTTTTTTAAGGAGGATGGTCCCTCATAGCCTCAGTTTCACCGTTGAGGAGCCAAACTACAAAGCCGAGACATCTCGCAACACAAGCAGTTTCGGTGCCGATGTGTAAATACGGCGCAGCAGCAGACTCACTTGCCAAGAGTAGCCGATTGAGACAAGAAAGCTGGTTGGGTAGAAGGGGCTAAAGCCGTCTGCATACGGACCGTGCTTCCGAATGTCAACATTATGTCGTTTCTGACGCTACAGCGCGGAAAAAGCACGTTGGGATGTCTTTGCGAAAGTGCAGAACAAAACCTAGCAAGTCAGATATTCTGAACGTGCTTTTGAACGTAGATGAATGAGATGGAAGAACGCCACGTCCGTCACATTACGCCATCTCTCTTCAATATAGAGTCGCTAGACGTAATATTCTCTTTCATTTGATGCGCGTACGTATATATGCCGTTTGTAAGCTCTAGCAAATTGAGAATCTATCGAAGATCCACTGTTTGTTGAACGGTTTGTTGTAATAAAATGATGCGAACGTCGTATTGGTGGTTAAAGAATTATTGTAACTTGCATCTTATGAAGGCAAGCCGCTTCAAGGCAACGGGACATAAGGACCCATAAGAAAACCAATGTTCTATGTACAATTTGTTATAATTAAATGCCAGTTAACGACATCTCTACGATTAGAAATTTCTGGAGACGGTAAGACGCTAAGTATGGTCATGTAACACTTAAGGTCGGTATAGCGCAATGCCGGCGTGGAAGCTCAGCGTGTTTGGTCAGAGGGTTAGCTACCCTCCATAATACAAAACTGAGTGAACAGATCAACATCATCGAACGTCCGCCCCGAACAATTTCAACGAACAATATAGAACAAAATGAGATCGACAAAAAAAAGCGTGTTCGGTCAGAGGGTTGCCTGCCCTCTGTAATAAAAAACTGAGTGGACGGATTAATGTTGAACTTGAACGGATATCACGGGATGCCAGCCACGAACAAATTGAACGAACAAAATGTGATAAAAAAATTAGAGACGCAGAATTGTAAATTAAGTTGTGATGTGATGCTGGTTCGCGTTTCACTGGACCCAAATACTTTTTAACTAACCCTTGCGTTTTCTAATAGGTTCTGATATATTTTTTTATTTTACAAGAAGTGTATTCTGTAACGTTCGATGTTACGTAAGTATAAGTGCACACTTTCTGAGGAGAAAGTCTGGTCGATTGACTTTACTACAAGACACCTTGCAGTACGTGCAGTAACATATTTCGCATTTTCTTGTTTCAAGTTTTCTATTTAACACGTAAAGATTCTGCTACTAAATAGGAACAGTGATGAAATAAGAATGACCTTAGGGTTTTACTAAAAAATGAAAATGATGAAATAATTTTTATCTTGTGTGGAGAACTATTGTAAATTTGAGTTTTATTATTTGTAATGTAACTTTTATAGGCAGAGGCCCTTACTGATTGGACACGATAATTTCCGTTTTGTCCTGTTACATGTTCATGGATATTGAAGGTTTTATTAATACAGGGTGGCGCACGAAATGTGCTACCAATTGTTTCTTTCACAGTTTTCGACGCACATTAGATATCCCGCTGGGATCTCTACAGCAGTACCAGCAGAGCTTGGAAAAACAAATGAGTTACGAAATTACGTGTAATTCACGATACTGCCGCTAGGAGACTAGTAAACAGCAATGGCTGACAATGGAAGACACGACACAGGAACAATCGGCAATTGTGTTAGTTTTTCATGAAGCGAAAAGCCTTGTTGTGACTCAGAGGCGTTTTCGACAACAGTTTAACACACGATGGGTCCCTTGCTAGAAGACCATCCACAGGTTGTACGATAAATTTGTACAGGAAGGAACAGCGAAGCGGAACAGCGAAGCGACCTCGGCCTGTTTGTTCGCCGGAGAATATTGAAGCGGTACGAGTTGCTGTAGAGGGAAGTCCCGGGAAATCTTGTAGAAAGGCAGCAGTGCAACTGGGAATATCCAGACGCTCTGTTCAACGCATTCTTAAAAGTGACCTCCATATGTTCCCACACAAGATGAGCTGTGCACAGAAGCTCACTGAAGAACACAAGCAGCAGAGCCTACTGTTTACTCAGTGAGCGGAGGATAGGGAAGAAACTCTCAACAACGTTTGGCTTTCAGACGAGGCGCATTTTATTTAGACGGTGTGGTTAACAAATAAAATGTACGCTTTTGGGCCACTGAAAACCCACAAGTGCTTCATGAACGACAACATTATGCTCCGAGGATTACAGCGTGGGCAGCAATTTCCAGTCACGGACTTACTGGACCCTTTTTCTTTGAAGAAACTGCGAACAGTGAGCGTTATTTGAGCATGCTTCGCAGTAGCTTCATTCCCCAGCTTCTTGCTGCTGCCTTGCTCTTCAACACGCAGTGGTTCATGCAAGATGGAGCAAGGCCACATACTGCAAAGACTGTGTTGGAGTTTTTACATGAGCATTTTGACATGCGGATCATTTCACTCAGGTTTCCAGGTCGCTTCAATGGCGGACAAAATTGGCCCCCCAATAGTCCAGACCTCAATCCATGTGACTTTTTTCTTTGGGGGTGCCTAAAGGAAAAAATTTTTCCGAAACGTCCACGTGATTTAATGGAGCTCAGAAGACTTATTCTTCAAGCTTGCAGTGAAATTACGAAAGACATGTGCCGTCGCTGACTTCAGTGTTCGTTTGAAGAAAGTTAGGAAACGAAATGGTGGACACATTGAGCATGTGCTGAGTTAGAGCAAACCTCCATGGACGGCTCTTCATTGTAGTATATGTTCCTTTCAGATTGTATTGACAATAAAGTTTATATTCAAAAATAAAATGGTAACACATTTCGTGCGCCACCCTGTATGTACTACAGACAGAACAACATGGCTAGCACGTGGACAAAGGAGGAAATGGATGTTTTAATAGAGCTAAGGTAGGAATTTTACCCCCGTCCATTTCGTAAACAGTGTGACTTGCGAGACACTTAAGGCCCACAACTGCCGCTGGAGCGCGGTGCGATCGCGTATACCACGTTGGGGCCCACGTATCGTATGCACAAGTCGCATCGCTTCCGAACGTTCAGCAGCAAGTTGAACTCGGCACGCTCAACGTTGACTTTCGAAAGGACTGTCCACGAGCCGACGGCCTTAGGGCAACCACGGCTGCTGCTTCGGAACGATAAGCTATTCTTCCCCGTACACTCTACATGCGTGACTGCCCACCAGTCTGCGCGTTCAGAGAGCTTGCAGCAGAAGAAAGGGTGGCACTGCATGAAGGTCTTCTTACTGTAGTCGTGTCACACTTTTCCGAGATGAACGATACAAGGGGGAACATCGTCACCGTGGCAATAGCTGCGGTCTAACATCATACTGTATCACAGCTGTCATCAACAAACTAACAAAAAGCATACAAACTTCATCTCTTACTTCCACATCTCCCCCCCCCCTCTCTCTCTCTCTCTCCCTCTCTCTCCTTCCCTCTCCCCCCTCCTCCCCCCTTTCTTTCAAAACCAAGCACTGAACGTCTCTAGAGCTGTAGGCCCAACCACACCCCCTCAGATTTAGTGATAAGTTCGACCACTGGATATCCCGTCGAAAACTGAACACAGATCAAGCGCGAAAACAGGAAGGAGGTGTACTAAACAGTGGAAACAAGAAGAAAAAAGAAACAGTGAACGATCCAAACTTAATATGTGCAATATTGAGCGCTGTTAACCGTCATCGTGTCGTGGTTCAAATAGCTCTGAGCACTATGGGACTTAACATCTGTGGTCATCAGTCCCCTAGAACTTAGAACTACTTAAACCTAACTAAGGACATCACACACATCCATGCCCGAGGCAGGATTCGAACCTGAGACCGTAGCGGTCACGCGGTTCCAGACTGAAGCGCCTAGAACCGCACGGCCACAGCGGTGTCGTGGTTGTGTGGTCGTGATGTTAGACTACGACGGGGCAGATCCGGGTTCATATCTCACACGGTCCCATTTTCTTTTTTCCCCACAAAATTACGAGCTTTCCGTCCGGTCATTGACGTGTGCATAGATCTCTCACAGAAATGAAAACAACAAATAAACGGGTGTGAACAAGGTTACAGCGGTGGAATTTAAAAGTCGAAACTTCTTAAACGGAACGCAAGAGGTATAACACGTGGCACCTGTGTAGAAGAATTAGGAGGGTCCAGGAAAACTGTCACTTGCTCACTCTTGATGGAGACACAGTGATGTTTATGCCGGTCGGTCTAACCAGAAAATGAGGCGGCTGACGCTGCTGCCAAGGCTGTGGTCCTCGTGCCTCAGCCCCTATATTCCCTCCGATTATCTCTCTGTTGCCGTCTGTCAGGAGGTGGCGTCACTTTGGCATCGCCACTGGTCCTTCCTTCATGGGAATAAACTCTAGATTATCAAGTTCTCGCAGCGGCTTGGAGAACCTCCTCTAATTTTAACCAGGTTGCGTATAGGCCACTGCGTTTTTAGCCATCGCCCATTTGTTAAGAGGCGCTGCCCCACCACTTTGTGCACATTGCGCCCGAGTTTTAACTGTCCGTCTTTTTCTGACGGAATGACCATTTTTTAACCGTTTACGTTCCCGCTCGCTTTTGACGAGTTATAGGCCGTTTTAGCGAACGAAGCGCGGACTGTCGACCGCGTTTTACTTTTTTCCGTCATAATATTATGGCAAAGGCCATTCGATTTTTAGTTCTGAACCTCCGTTTCTCTATGGTGTAATTTATAGCCCTTTCACCACGTCCCTGTTTTTAGTTGTCTTCTCTTCCATCTATTGGGACTGACGCGTAGTCGTTTCTTAACTCCTCTCTGTCTTCGTGTTCTTTGGGTGCGTATTATCTCAGTTGTTTTTGCGCCCTAAAACAAAACAAAAAATAATCAGCGTTGATCATAATAATATAAATGTATTCACTAATCATGACTGCATATTACTTCACCTTATCAGTGTAATTATGGAGAACGGTCTGATTCGACACCCTCAGGCACATAAACTTAATACGCGGGAGAATCGGTAAGTGTCGCACAATACTCTTTTTCTCTCCTGGTATTGCAGCAGAAATTACGACATTTCACGACTATATAATTTGAAGTTCGCGCTGCACAGGGTATTTTGATTTCATATGCAGCTCTAGCGAGCGATGTTTGAACTACGAAACTTAAAAAAGGCGCGCATGTTACTCTCATCAGCTTGTGAAGAGCAGCGAAGTGTAGCTCTATATTTGTGGGCCAAAGGGCGTAACCCGTGTGAAATTGACAAGAACATGTGTGGTGTGTATGGAGACGACTGTATGGACCGTAGCAAGTGGTGTGCATTCTTCCAAGATGGCCGCGTGAACATTAGTCATTAACCACGCTCCGGGAGGCCGGTAACAGCTGCAACCCCACAGAATGTCGGAGCCATTGAGGCAACAGTTGTGAACGATCGGGGTATGCAAATGCGAACTTTATTGTACCAGTTCAACGTTTCCTATGGTGTGGTGTGTGATATTGTTTATGACACGTTCAAATTTCGTAAGGTTAGTGCTCGCTGTGTGCCTAACATAACAGACAACCACAACACCAGAAAATCGGCAAATTTGGGTGGGAGGTGTTCCGGCATCCACCATAACAGTCCGGAGCTTGGCCATCGCTTTACGGCAGATGCGGGAGTGAAATCATCAGTCCGCAAGTGGCTGTACTCCAAGCCAACGGGCTTCTATGAACAGGGCGTACTGAAATTGGTACCACTGTGGGAGAAATGAGTTGAGAACGTTATTGACTATGTAGAAAAGTATGTAAAAGATGTAAGTTCAATTGTGATTTTTTTGTTTTGTTACCTATTGGACATTTTGATACTAAAATTATTGTGCATTATTTTCCGATCTTCCCTCGTGGTACAGAATATTTAACAACAATGTAATATTCCTTGTTCATAGCGATGATGGATACTGTGCAATGTCATTACCGGACATATGGTTTCTTGAGAATCATAAACTTGTTTATCACTAGTACATGTAAACATTTGTGGTGGAACGATTGATTTTATTGTAAATATCTTTATGATTACAGTTGGCGATATTCATGCGATGTACTGCACTCTGCTGAGTGACTCGATTCTATTGCATTTACTGCATTAGTCCTCCAAGCCTCGTTTCACTTTATTAAAGTGTGTACCATATCTGCCGTTAGCTAGCCGTATACGTTAGCGTCCAACTACCTGGGATTCATCGTGGCTGTCCTGCGGCCACCTTTAATGGCCCTGCCGGTAAAACCCAGTAGCTCATTCGCGCTAATCTTGTCAGTGTACGTAAGCCCACTCCTCACCTGCCTAGCGGAAACCATTTCCAAGCTTCTAGTTTTCTGTTCATATTGACTCAGACTCAAAACCCACTTAATTCTCTGTTGCGTTTCACTGTAGTCTCTGGATTCTCCCAAGACTCGTTAAGTTACAGTCTTCTATAGCAAGCTCGTATCCGACCAATCAACAAACATTAACCATTTGTTATGTTCAGTTCCAGCAAGGCCTTCTCCCTATACTCGTTAAGTTAGAATATTCATCTTACCTCTTTCAAAGACAATATCCTTTCCGTTCATCTAGCCTTCCAGATCCTTTGCCAACTGCAATAGAATTACAGCGTCATCGGTGAAACGCCCGCTAAAGCTGCTGGGCAGAACAGGTGATTAGGATTGTGGAAAGGGCCAAATAAGGTGGCGGTCAGTAACACTTCAAAAATGTAATTTATTTTAATTTAATAACACATTTAAACCAAAACGGCGCATAGCCGAACCTTTACAACTACGAGTTTTAAAATCCAATTCTTTCACGGCTGAAAGCCTCCAAACAAGAAATCTTAAAAATCAACAGACTAAATTTCAAGTGACTGAAGACAAACAGTTAAAATTTCAAATAAAATTAATATATATCATAGCTAGGCTGAAAGCTCAAGTCAAAAGTGGATCGAACACACACATACACGGTGCAATACAAACGGCTGAATGCCACAATTAAATTTCAAAATTTTAAAATATATTACCATAATCTTTCAAGGCAGAAGGCCGCAATGTTTTCGCTTAAGGGGAAATTTTGAGAACAAGGCTTTAAGCGACTGAAGGCCCACAGTTGATTTTCGAAAACTTCAAAAAAAAAAAATACCTTAACCTTTAAGTTTTAAGTGTCTGACAGCGCACTAAATGAAAAGATAGCACAACAGTAACTTTCAGCAAAATATCGACTTGCCAGACTTCAAATTTACTTTTACGGGCTGAAGGCCCTTGATTTACATAAAACACAATAAAAATTTTTTTGATAAAGCATTGGCTATAATAGATTACCAACAGACCATTAAACACCCATAAAAAGGACAACGGCACTCAGACGCCTCCAGGGAGGGGTGGGCCTGTCCTCCAAACATTAACGTTCACTTAGGTGAGACAGGTGGTGGGCGCAACTACACTTGATCCGTCGGTAACCCAACCAAGAGACAGTGACAGACCGACCGACCAAACAACTTGCTAGCCACCAACAGGTACATGAAGACTCAAAGACCAAACTGTTACGGACGTGATTATCCACAATGAAATATGTATTAAGCTGTCAAATCTGCACACCGTGTTGGACAGCGACAACAGGTGAGAAAAGGACACTACCTGAAATTACGTTAGTGGCCAGGGCAGGTAACCGGAACACTAACGGCCACAAGGCAGAAAATTCCGCTGGTGCACTTGAATTGTAGTGAACCAATGCAGGGTGTTACGAAAAGGTATGGCCAAACTTTCAGGAAACATTCTTCACACACAAAGAAAGAAAATATGTTATGTGGACATGTGTCCGGAAACGCTTACTTTCCATGTTAGAGCTCATTTTATTACTTCTCTTCAAATCACATTAATAATGGAATGGAAACCCACAGCAACAGGACGTACCAGCGTGACTTCAAACACTTTGTTACAGGAAATGTTCAAAATGTCCTCCGTTAGCGAGGATACATGCATCCACCCTCCGTCGCATGGAATCCCTGATGCGCTGATGCAGCCCTGGAGAATGGCGTATTGTATCACAGCCGTCCACAATACGAGCACAAAGAGTCTCTACATTAGGTACTGGGGTTGCGTAGACAGGAGCTTTCAAATCCCCCCATAAATGAAAGTCAAGAGGGTTGAGGTCAGGAGAGCGTGGAGGCCATGGAATTGGTCCGCCTCTACCAATCCATCAGTCACCGAATCTGTTGTTGAGAAGCGTACGAAAACTTCGACTGAAATATGCAGGAACTCCATCGTGCATGAACCACATGTTGTGTCGTGCTTGTAAAGGCACATGTTCTAGCAGCACAGGTAGAGTATCCCGTATGAAATCATGATAACGTGCTCCATTGAGCGTAGGTGGAAGAACAAGGGGCCCAATCAAGACATCACCAACAATGCCTGCCCAAACGTTCACAGAAAGTCTGTATTGATGACGTGATTGCACAATTGCGTGCGGATTCTCGTCAGCCCACACATGTTGATTGTGAAAATTTACAATTTGATCACGTTGGAATGAAGCCTCATTCGTAAAGAGAACATTTGCACTGAAATGAGGATTGACACATTGTTGGATGAACCATTCGCAGAAGTGTACCCGTGGAGGCCAATCAGCTGTCGATAGTACCTGCACACGCTGTACATTGTACGGAAACAACTGGTTCTCCCGTAGCAGTCTCCATACAGTGACGTGGTCAACGCTACCTTGTACAGCAGCAACTTCTCTGACGCAGACGTTACGGTTATCGTCAACTGCACGAAGAATTGCCTCGTCCATTGCAGCCAAAAGTCACTAAGAGCCAGGTCAGGTTAGTAGGGAGCATGAGGAATCACTTCAAAGTTGTTATCACGAAGAAACTGTTGCATAACGTTAGCTCGATGTGCGGGTGCGTTGTCTTGGTGAAACAGCACTCGCGCAGCCCTTCCCGGACGTTTTTGTTGCAGTGCAGGAAGGAATTTGTTCTTCAAAACATTTTCGTAGGATGCACCTGTCACCATAGTGCCCTTTGGAACGCAATGGGTAAGGATTACGCCCTCGCTGTCCCAGAACATGGACACCATCATTTTTTCAGCACTGGCGCTTACACGAAATTTTTTTGGTGGCGGTGAATCTGTGTGCTTCCATTGAGCTGACTGGCGCTATGTTTCTGGATTGAAAAATGGCATCCACGTTTCATCCATTGTCACAACCGACGAAAAGAAAGTCCCATTCATGCTGTCATTGTGCGTCAACATTGCTTGGCAACATGCCACACGGGCAGCCGTCTGGTCGTCTGTCAGCATTCGTGGGACCCACCTGGATGACACTTTTCGCATTTTCAGGTCGTCATGCAGGATTGTGTGCACAGAACCCACAGAAATGCCAACTCTGGAGGCGATCTGTTCAACAGTCATTCGGCGGTCCCCCAAAACAATTCTCTCCACTTTCTCGATCATGTCGTCAGACTGGCTTGTGCGAGCCCGAGGTTGTTTCGGTTTGTTTGTCACATGATGTTCTGCCTTCATTAAACTGTCTCACCCACGAACGCACTTTCAACACATCCATAACTCCATCACCACATGTCTCCTTCAACTGTCGATGAATTTCAATTGGTTTCACACCACGCAAATTCCGAAAACGAATGATTGCACGCTCTTCAAGTAAGGGAAACGTCGCCATTTTAAGTATTTAAAACAGTTCTCATTCTCGCCGCTGGCGGTAAAATTCCATCTGCCGTACGGTGCTGCCATCTCTGGGACGTATTGACAATGAACACGGCCTCATTTTAGAACAATGCGCATGTTTCTATCTCTTTCCAGTCTGGATAAAAAAGTCGGAGGCCTTAGAACTTGAATGCACCTCGTACATGCACAAGACCAAAGATGGTACACGGTGCAAATATCGATACACATCGCTGCTGCCCCACGTAGGAGGAGGAAGAACCACGGCATAACCGCAACAATGGCGGGAACCAAATGCCGACAGCCAAGTTCAAGGAAACGCCTAATTCGGAGTGAGCACAGCTGAATCTGAAAACCTTAAAGTTTTTATTTATTCTCCATGAACTGGACTCGTTTGCTGAACGAACTTTATTCCACTGCTCGCTGGCTAACATAAGTTTGGTATAATTTCCGTCGATCAATTAATGCAGGTATTGGAATGATCCTTTGTGGACTCTGCTGTGCGTATCGAAGGTAGTTCGTAAAAATGTTACCCACTCCCTCTCTGAGGAACGAGAGGGAAAACATTGTCTGTAGGCTTCAGTACGCCCACTACTTTCACATCCCACTATCACGGTCCATATGTGGTTTGATATGTACTTGCAGTCTGCCTCGAATACCGATCGTCAGATTTTAACAACCTGTTTAGCGAGAACACGACCGTATCTATTCTCTTCCATTTCCTAGCCTTCCGAAGTTTTGCCCCGATGCTAGCGACAGGTATACAGACTTAAACTTCAACCCTTCTTTCTTGCCTTACAGGCTTTCTTGTTTTTCTTCAGTTTACCGTTCTAATGGCTGAATAACAAAAATACAGTACTGGTCCGTAATTCGTGTAAATCTGTGCGTTTTCTGTCCACATTTGCGACTTATTTCTGGATGGCCTGTGGTCATTTATAACGTCTCGTGGGCGTTCAGAAATTCCAGTACATACTCAGCACTACGTAAGCATGTTTCCTTAGCTGCAAACTGATCCACAGATTACGTGAAGACTTGGAGAGAAGCTTCACGTGGCAAAATTCGGACGACGAACAAATCCTGGGCTTTGGCCCATACTTAGAGGTGAAAGTCTGCAAACAGTTCACTGGCTCTCTCACATTCGAACTGTCCCATAAAATAAGTTACTGGTTTATGAGAATTAGCGCCGATAAATCCAGCTAAATTTAAGTCTTACTGAGTCACTGAATGAGGTAATGTAGCTGCTGATATTTCTTGCGGTGCAGTGCAGTACGCCACACTTCTAGTAAGGCAAGGATGGGTGTCAATTCCCGCTGCGCACATGTGGTTGTAATTTACTAGGAAACTTCGTAAACTGGGCATGTCCGAGATGGTCACGGTGACAGGCATAGCCGAGAAACATTGAAAAACAGTTCTCTTAAATGACTGATTATTTTTAAAGGAAAACAAATTATCCGCAAAATAGTTTATATAAAGGTGGCCAACTCACCTACCGAATGAGCCCCAGCACCAGTTCTCCGCTATCTGTCGACCTTCGACAATGTAGGGATGACAGTACGTTATATAAGTACAGTGTATTTCATTAGTTGAAGAAATACAGCAACTATATACTTTTTACATAATGTTATTTTATGCCAAGACGCGTTTCGAACTTTCGCCCCCCTTCAACTGGTATCAAACATTTACATCTACATCGATACAGTGGTGTTACTACGTTATGAATGCTGGAGCTGTTCTGTGTAAAATAACGATTCGTTTAGCTACAATGTTTCTCGAGTTGTCTGTGTACGTTTAATTAAAAGACTCTCTTATTTTTCTCCTGTAATTTGTTGTTCATTTTCTGCCTTTACATATATGGCACAGATACTTCTAGATTCACTGATACTGATGCAGCATTTCGCCTCGTGGTCGACTAACGTGTCTGCTTACATCCGCAGGTACAACTACGACTAAAATCAAGTTACGGTTTTCGTATACGTTCCAAAACTACGAGGGGCGTCAATAAGTAACGCAACCCATTTTTTTCTCAGCCAAAACATGTTCTCATGCAAAAAAATGAATTTTTTTGTGGGACATTGTGGAATATTCCTGCTTCCCCTATAGTTTCATGAAGTTCAGACAGGTTGCGGCGCTGTACGTAGCCTTCAAAATGGCGTCCGTAACTGATTTGCATTCAAAGCAGAGAGCACTGAGTTTCTTTTGACGGAAAATCAGAGCATCGCAGATATTCATAGGCGCTTGTAGAATGTCTACGGATATCTGACAGTGGACAAAAGCACGGAGAGTCGTTGAGTGGGGCGTCTGTCATCATGGCAACAATATTGCGCAAACCTCTCCGACCTCCTGCGTATCAGCCTCAGGAAACTGAACAAACGACTTCATCGTGTTCGTCGCCACAAAGGAACTTTCCCTTCTCCATGACAAAGCAAGGCCTCACACAAGTCTGCGCACCCCAGAGGAGCTCGTAAAACTTCATTGGACCGTTCTCCCTCATTCACCCTACAGCACGGATCTCGCACCTTCCACTTCCATCCGTTTGGCCCAATGAAGAATGCACTCTGTGGGGAACAGAACGTGAGTGGTGGAGAGGTTACTGATGTGGCAACACGTTGGCTCCGACGTCGATCAGTAGAGTGGTACCATTTTGATGTTCAGATGGTTCAAATGGCTCTGAGCACTATGGGACTTAACATCTGAGGTCACCAGTCCGCTAGACTTGGAACTACTTAATCCTAACTAAGGACATCACACACATCCATGCCCGAGGCAGGATTCGAACCTGCGACCGTAGCAGCAGCGCGGTTCCGGACTGAAGCGCCTAGAACCGCTCGGCAACTGCGTCCGGCCATTCGGATGTACAGGCCCTCGCAGTAAGATGGCGAATGACCGTCGCATTCAGCGGAGATACACTCCTGGAAATGGAAAAAAGAACACATTGACACCGGTGTGTCAGACCCACCATACTTGCTCCTGACACTGCGAGAGGGCTGTACAAGCAATGATCACACGCACGGCACAGCGGACACACCAGGAACCGCGGTGTTGGCCGTCGAATCGCGCTAGCTGCGCAGCATTTGTGCACCGCCGCCGTCACTGTCAGCCAGTTTGCCGTGGCATACGGAGCTCCATCGCAGTCTTTAACACTGGTAGCATGCCGCGACAGCGTGGACGTGAACCATATGTGCCGTTGACGGACTTTGAGCGAGGGCGTATAGTGGGCATGCGGGAGGCCGGGTGGACGTACCGCCGAATTGCTCAACACGTGGGGCGTGAGGTCTCCACAGTACATCGATGTTGTCGCCAGTGGTCGGCGGAAGGTGCACGTGCCCGTCGACCTAGGACCGGACCGCAGCGACGCACGGGTGCACGCCAAGACCGTAGGATCCTATGCAGTGCCGTAGGGGACCGCACCGCCACTTCCCAGCAAATTAGGGACACTGTTGCTCCTGGGGTATCGGCCAGGACCATTCGCAACCGTCTCCATGAAGCTGGGCTACGGTCCCGCACAACGTTAGGCCGTCTTCCGCTCACGCCCCAACATCGTGCAGCCCGCCTCCAGTGGTGTCGCGACAGGCGTGAATGGAGGGACGAATGGAGACGTGTCGTCTTCAGCGATGACAGTCGCTTCTGCCTTGGTGCCAATGATGGTCGTATGCGTGTTTGGCGCCGTGCAGGTGAGCGCCACAATCAGGACTGCATACGACCGAGGCACACAGGGCCAACACCCGGCATCATGGTGTGAGGAGCGATCTCCTACACTGGCCGTACACCACTGGTGATCGTCGAGGGGACACTGAATAGTGCACGGTACATCCAAACCGTCATCGAACCCATCGTTCTACCATTCCTAGACCGGCAAAGGAACTTGCTGTTCCAACAGGACAATGCACGTCCGCATGTATCCCGTGCCACCCAACGTGCTCTAGAAGGTGTAAGTCAACTACCCTGGCCAGCAAGATCTCCGGATCTGTCCCCCATTGAGCATGTTTGGGAGTGGATGAAGCGTCGTCTCACGCGGTCTGCACGTCCAGCACGAACGCTGGTCCAACTGAGGCGCCAGGTGGAAATGGCATGGCACGCCGTTCCACAGGACTACATCCAGCATCTCTACGATCGTCTCCATGGGAGAATAGCAGCCTGCATTGCTGCGAAAGGTGGATATACACTGTACTAGTGCCGACATTGTGCATGCTCTGTTGCCTGTGTCTATGTGCCTGTGGTTCTGTCAGTGTGATCATGTGATGTATCTGACCCCAGGAATGTGTCAATAAAGTTTCCCCTTCCTGGGACAATGAATTCACGGTGTTCTTATTTCAATTTCCAGGAGTGTATGTTGAAAAGTAGGATTTTGTAGCCAACAGAGTGGGGAATAATATGATGTATGGGAATCCCGAGTAAAAACCCAACCGGCTTTCTGAACAAAAATATGTTGCATTATTTACTGAATGACACTCGTACTTTCGAAGTCATCAACGCTTATAAAATATAATTGCTGCCCCTAATGCGAGATACACGGTGTTGTACAATTAAAAGAAGAATTAAGTTTTTTTTTTTGCTGTAAATGGTGATATCACGTATTTTACGTATAGTTAGTAGTCTGACACACCGAAGTAATATTGTAGAATAAATAACGCAATAAGTATAGAAAAGTAATTAAAATGGCTCATTTGGAGGGAAGAAAAAATTGTCATGTTTTTCCAGATGAGAACTAAACTAAACTAAACTAAAAATATTGTATCTAAAGAATTTCCATAAATTACTAATAAAACCTGCACACCAAGTACAGTTCTGGCGCAAATATAATACCAATGATATATAAAAACCAATAATTTTTGTTTTCCTTTCCACTGTGACAACTCCACCTTACCTCCAGTCACAAAGAACACGGAGAGGCTGTTGCACAAAGATACTATAATGCGCTTCGGCTGCTCGCAAAATGCACAGATGGACATACTTCTGGAAAATAGTTTCTTTTTAAGTGCATTAGCTGCGTGCGACGAATATTGTATTGCTGACTATTTTTGAATAGTAACATTATAGAGTAAACTACTCTGGAATAGGAACGGAACTCAAGACAGAAATTAAAAACGGATGTGTGTGTCTACAACAGATATACAATGCAATGATTATCTGTCTAAATGCAGGTTTATTCTCAGCATACTCCTAGACAGAGAGATTGGATGGGGATTCCAATCTGGTATACCTTCTGTATTCGAAGACATTCAAGTGCCTGTATTATGCAGGCAAATTGGTCTTGTAATCACCGCGATACGATATTTTTCTTTTTTATTTTAACGACATGTGTTCAGAAGCGAGAATTTTCATAACATTTCTGACCTCCTTTCTCTTATAACTTGAAAATTAGTACATTGATTTCGGTAAGAGTACAACCACTGGATGAGTAACACACGAAATATAGCTTCAGTGTCAGTGGTCGCTCTTGCCAACTTTTTCTAAAAGTAACGTCTGTCCACTCAAGCTACGTCGCTAAAAAAATAAAAAATGTTAGCCCCTCTTAATTTTCTCCCTTGAATCATTCGCCTTGTGCAAAATATTTCTATCCTGAGAAATGAATCTCTTTTTTTTTCAATTTTTTTTTACGTCAGGCAATAGTTCGTAGTGTGTGCACTATTCCTTGGTTGGTATAGACGTACTTCATCGTTTGGCTATTGACGAGTTTGTCAAAAGTCTAGAGCGGATTGCTTCAAAAACTGTTTTCGTTCTCCCTCACCTATTCGAATAGACCACGAGGTTTTTCTGCTGACATATTGTCGCAAAGCTGACTTTTGCATTGATTGCAGCCGCTTGCTTTGAGCCTCCTTGCCGTTACCCATTTTATTCAAAGCTTCTATGCCGCCCTTTTCACAAGCACAAACCATGTTTGAAATGACTGAAAGTTTTTTACTACGCCAATACCTCGAGTTACGATTGTATTTTCTTTGCCGTCTAGAACTGCTATCCATAGCCCCGCTGGGGTATAAAAGCTAACCACCAAATACACTAACTAAACGACTGACTAAGTGAATAAAGAAAACTGAAACTGGCGCGGGCAAATAAACTGACACCCACACGGAAATATCTACGTGTATCGCCGGATGTCTTACTGCAGTGCTGGACGGGCAATACGTTCTGACACTGAGGTGACAAAAGTCATGTGATACCTCCTAATATCGTGTCGCGCCTCCTTTTACCCGACGCAGTCGACCATGTCGACGTGACGTGGACTCAACAAGTCATTGGAAATCCCCTGTAGAGGTACTGAGCCATGCTGCCTCTGTACTGTCCATAATTGCGAAAGTGTTGCAGGTGCAGGAACTGACCTCTCGATTATGTCCCATAATAGTTTGATGGGACTCATGTCGGGCGATCTGGGTGGCCAAATCATTCTCTCAAACTGTCCAGAAGGTTCTTCAAACCAATCGCGGACAAATGTACCCCTGTGACAGGGCGCACTGTCAGCCACAAAAATTCCATCGTTGTTTGGAAACATGAAGTCCGTGAATGGCTGCAAATGGTCGCCAAAAAGCCGAACAAAGCCACGATCGGTTCAGCTGGACCAAAGAACGCAGCCCATTACATGTAAACACAGCCCACACCATTATGGAACCACCACCAGCTTGCACAATGCGTTGTTCGCAGCTTGGGTCCATGGGTTCGCGAGGTCTGCACCACATTCGAACCCTACCGTCATCTCTTACCAATTGAAGTTGGGACTCATGTGACCAGGTCATGGTTTTCCTGTCACGTAGGGTCCAACCGATATAGTCACGAGCCCAGTAGAGACGCTACAGGCAATGTCGTGCTGTTAGAAAGGCACTCGCATCGGTCGTCTGCTGCCAAAGCCCATTAACGCCAAATTTCGTTGCACTATCCTAAAGGATACGTTCGTCATACTGTAAGGTTCGTGTCTGATCAACAACTACTGTGTAAGCTGTAAATAACTTTGGTTTAATGCTGCAAACTTATCACAGAAATACACGCATTTACGCAGTTTACAATACGAGAATGTTACGACAGTTGTCAAACGAACGCATCTCGTACACAGGAAGTGAAATAATCCTAAACACAACAACGGTAAGTTTTAACTAGAAGTTTCTTTACAAAATTATTCTTACGATTACGTCATGATGTTGGCCAGTACTACTATAAATCATCCGATTTCGGTTCAGAGTTCGGTACTATTGAGGATGACAATCAAGTCTATGGAGGATGGTTAGTTTTGTGACAAGCTGAGCAAAAGATTACCCAGGGAACCTCGAGTTTACAGTGGACGCAGGCTGGTGAACCAACAAAGTTTACGCCTCTGCTCGCGGTATTTACCTTAGCTGCGATGAGCTGTCGTCTGCATGGCTGCTCTTGCCCACTGAAATTCCAATAAAATTTAATTAAACCTTTGCTGACTTTTTTCGGCAGAAATTCTCCCTATGTTTCTTGTGTTGTGAGAAAACATGCACTCATCCCTAGTCTTGGAATGTGGCGATATGCACGAACATGGCCGGAGTAACTTGCATATTAAAATGCCCCCTCACTCCTCGCAAGGACAATTAACTAACTGGCTGGTTCGTTTCTCCACAGTGGGAGCTCAACTATGCTACAGCTAATATCTAGCTGAATGTCAGCCGCAGTGAATGCAGTGTTCACTCAAATTTCTCCTCTGTGTCGTACAGAGCGTTATGCGCTCTGTTCTGCGCTTGGCTCCAAAGTTTAGAGAAGAGTCAACGAAAATTTTGCTCTCGTCTTTCTCGTAGCCGAACTCTCTCCCCACATGGGTTCTTTCATTCTCCACGTCACGGCTTTTTTTCGACCACTAGGAGCATTCCTCTTATTTTGTGGAAACTCTCTCTACCAATTGCAAGAGCCCTACCATTGAACTGCGTCGAAATCTCGGCACTTTACTCGTTCCTAGTTCGTTTCCGTCAATCGGACGTTTCGTGCCCACTCACATGTGTACCATTCGCTGTTTACGTGATCAACTGCGTCAGGAAATCCGAAATGCAGTTTTCTAAAGCTTCGTTCTGTCCTATTTCTGGTGGCCCGTTACTCGCTCTGCAGGTGTCACTTGTCCAGTTGCTGACTCCCGCTACGGGTCGCCCCCCCCCCCCCCCCCCTTTCTGAGCTTTCCGTAGTGCCTCCCGGGGTGCGGCCTCTGTGTCTGCCCACGCTGGCTTCCACACAAAACGTTTCCTCTTGCTGCTTGTTTCACTTTCTGCTCATTGACATGCATTATATAGTAATGGTGTGTTAATACTGTCGATTGAGTGTCGTCTCTTTTGCATTACATACTTATAGGCAAATTGAAAGGTGGCTACACTGAGTCACAGCGCCAGACACTGCGCCAAAGATTATTATTCCGCCGCCTCCACTGGTGCAGTAGTAGTTAAGAGGATGTCGAGGGCAGTTGTTCTGTTGGGCGACAGAGTAGATGCTGTTCGGTTGGTGTAATGTATAGATGGAAGATGTTGCAATTGTCACAGTGTATTTAAGAAAGGAGATGGGCTTTTGATTTATGATGCTGGTGTAAAGGAAAATTTTCGTCAATATGTAATGAGGTAAAAAGATATTACAGTTTTCTTTAATGACAATGTCTCTTGCTCACAGGTACAGTCAACAAAGCATCTGGCTCGTGTTCATTTATTAGACTTGTAATTCTGGTTTCTATGTGCAATTATAGTATTTATGTTTTTTTCAATTAGTTCATTGTAAATGGTGTTAAAAATATTTTGTCGTATTGAGAAAGAACCGAGCCAGATACATGTACGTTGAGTCACACTACCACACACAGAACAGTTACACTTGTGTTTTGTTGTTTCGTAGCTTTTATAGTTGCAGGGGACTTAATTAATCAATTGTGTTAATGGAAATTCCTTGTCATTCTTTATTTTTATTTTATGCAGTCAGATTGCGTCCTAATACTAGTCCGGGCCAACCGGTTACGAGACTTCGTAACCGGTCACACAGCTACTAAAATTATTGCATTTATTCATTAATAGCTTTTCTTTTTAATTAAGCCCCTATGCAAAATTGCTCATTACCACCGTAGTAAGTTAGGTGTCATATTCACCTTCCCGTTACAATGTATAAAACTCTTATGTAAGGTGCGAAATTGACCTTCATTTATTCTGCCACCTTACAATATGCCCCACAATGATACCTGCAGTTATTTCACGCAGTGGTGCTTGTCTGTCAGCACTGACTGTTCTACACAACCGCGGCTGCTCTCTGTCAGTAAGTGAAGGCCATTGATCACTGTCTTGTCCGTGGTGAGAGGTAATGCCTGAAACCTGATATTCTCGGCACACCCTTGACACTGTGGATCTCGGAATTTTGAATTCCCTAACGATTTCCGAAATGGAATGTCCCGTGCGTCTAACTCCAATCACCATTTATTCACATCGTGCGGCCATGATCTCGTCGGAAAACTTTTCATAAGAATCGCCTGAGCAGAAATGACAGCTGCGCCATTGCGTTCCTCTTTGATACCTTTTCTCTGCGACACTACCGCGATCTGTGTTTGTGCATACCGCTATCCCATGACTTTTATCACCTCAGTTTATATTGCCTGTTCGGCGACTCCGGTTTAGAACACTTGTGCGGAGATGCTGGTATCCCAGATAACATACAGGCACCCTAAGAGTTTGTTTCCTGTCTAGCAGTGTAGCACACCGTGATGTAATCTGCGACACATGCTACAAAGAATTAGTTTTAATATATGTGGAAAGAATGAAAAAACAACCACCATTTACTGTTTTTTTAATTTATTTTGTCATTGCCAGTTTCAGGCTCGCTTTCCGATCTTCGGACGAGGTGTAGGTCTGACTGGAAAGCAAATGCTTGATTATGAGTTGGCGAAGCCAACGAAGGCAAAAGCAAAAAAGCGTCTGAAGAGTCTTGGGCTACTCAGAATTGTCAACACATTCCATCTCCGCACAAGTGGCACTAAGCACAACCGTCACGAAATCCGGCAGTTAGAGAGGGCAGCCACGAACTCTGCAACTGAGAAAACGTCGAGGAAGGGTCGACTGGTCCTACTATACAAATTTTTCAAGTTACCCTTCAGGTAGAAGGATGTGTTTTCGGACAACTAAGATCGACAGCAATGTTGCTTTACAGCCAGGTAGCTTCTAACTGGCAGCAGAGACGAGAACATAGAAGTGCTGAATCCACTGCCGTGAAAACAAGTTACTGGAAAACGCTGTTAGGCATCACTTTGAGAACAGTAAAAGTAATGTACAGTGAAACGGACCGAACACTCTTACGTCATAAAAGCGTTACATTCAGTCATACTAGGAAAGAGACACCTCCTGGTCGACAGAGTTGGAGAAGCTTGAACAAGAATTACTGTAATGTCAAAATATTGACACTGGGAAGTGATCCGTCTTCATTAAAAATATAGGCAGGAAATTGGTAACAAATGAAATGAATAAAAGGGGAGCCAAATGTGGTAAGGGAAGTGGCTCTTCAACGTACTTGAAAAACAAAGAAGTAGAATTGATGGTGTGAATCATAAAATTCTTCTAGGTAAGCTTAAGTATTGTGGTATGAGTGGGACAGTGCACAAATGGTTTAATTCATACTTAACTGGAAGAATGCAGAAGGTTGAAATTAACAGTACAGATAGTCTCCAAAAATCAGCAGTGCCCTTCAATTGGGGAGGTATCAAGAATGGTGTCCTACAGGGTTCAGTCTTGGTTCCCTTATTGTTCTTAATATGTATTAACTACTTGCAACTCTGCACTCATGAAGATCCACAGCTAGTTCTTTTTGCTGATGATACAAATATAGTGATCACACCCAAGAAGTAAGAATCAGCTGAGGAAATCGCAAATAATGTCTTTCAGAAAACTATTAAGTGGTTCTTAGCAAATGGACTCTCACTAAATTTTGAGAAAACGTAGTTTATGCAATTCTGTACAGTAAATGGCACAAAACCATTGATAAATAGCCTATGAACGGAAGTATGTTGCTAAGGCAGAATACTCAAAATTTCTGGGTGTGTGCATTGATGATAAATTGAATTGGAAGAAACACATTGATGATGTGCAAAAACTGTTAGGTTCAGCTACTTATGCTATTAGGGTTATTGAAAATTTTGATGATAAACATTTCAGTAAATTAGCCTACTATGTCTATTTTCATTCACTGCTTTGATATGGCGTCATATTTTGGGGCAGGTCGTCATTAAGAGAGAAAGTATTCATTGCACAAAAGCGTGTAGTCAGAATAGCAGCTGGAGCCCACCCAAGATCACCTTTCATTTATTTAAGGAACTCGGGATATTCACAGTACCTTCGCAATACATATACTCACTAATGAAATTTGTCATTAATAACCCATCCCAATTCAAAAATGGCAGCGAAGTGCATAGCTACAACACTAGAAGAAAGGATGATATTCACTATTCTGGATTAAATCTCGCTATGGCACAGAAAGGGATAAATTATGCTGCAACAAAAATCTTTGGTCATTTGCTAAATAGTATTAAAACTCTGACAAATAGCCAACCAACATTTAAAAGCAAATTAAAAGAATTTCTGAATGACAACTCCTTCTACTCAATAGATGAATTCTTAGATATGAAGTAGTAACTGTAAAAAAAGTGATTAATTATTTTGTGTAAAGAAAATTTTTGTTTAGGTGACACGTTCCACATCATTACGAAATGTCGTATTCATGATGTATGGAACAAGGATTAATGTATGTATGCAGTTTTTTTTAACTAATAAGCATAATGCCAGAGAATCCATTACTAGCATAGTCCTTGCCCACCCCGTAGAAAATTATGTTGGTGGGTAAAATACGTGTCTCTGACTTTGCAATTGGGCAGACGAGTCCTCTGCGCTTTGGAGAGCAGAGCGTGATACAGTTTTCATTCTCGTTTTATCTCATTGTTTTAATACGCTCACCCTGACGTACGCCGTTCTCTGAGTAAATTAAGAGTACAGACTCTCTTAAATTCTATTAAATAGTGTCGGCTTTGCTTCGGTATCAAAAGGTGACAACAGAACCAATTGTGCTCCGGGAAAACGGTGAAATGTACAGAAAGCTCTTTTTCGTGTCTGTTTCGTACAAATTTTAATATGTTATCATAACCATAAAATATTTTCTGAATAAAAGTACTAGCAACAGAAACTCGTCATTATGAGTTTCCTTTTCTTCAAACATTTTTTCGTCACACTTTAGTCGGTTGCAGTATTCACGAAAATAATACACCTTTTGCTTAAAAGTTTATAATAAAAATGCAGTCGTACTCGTAATACTTATTCGCACACTCCTGCAACATGAAGTACTGATATGTCGTGGAGAGTGGGAAAGATAAAATCACAGGCTCTCTGCTACTTGCGGTGTCTGAATGTTGTCGATAAGAGCAGTTACAAGGTAGTTGAGAAGTTCGGATGAGCCCTGAGCTGGTAGAAGGATCCTCTCGGGAAAAAAAATGATAGGAGGGGAGGGAGAATCCTTCCCCAACCGTAAATGGTTTTCGCCCTTACCAACTAATCTGTATAAGGGGCAACAAATAAAAACAAGACAGACTGGAAAAGAAAGTAAGTAAACTATTTAGTATTTCTAAAGTAATCACCATAACTACACTCCTGGAAATTGAAATAAGAACACCGTGAATTCATTGTCCCAGGAAGGGGAAACTTTATTGACACATTCCTGGGGTCAGATACATCACATGATCACACTGACAGAACCACAGGCACATAGACACAGGCAACAGAGCATGCACAATGTCGGCACTAGTACAGTGTATATCCACCTTCCGCAGCAATGCAGGCTGCTATTCTCCCATGGAGACGATTGTAGAGATGCTGGATGTAGTCCTGTGGAACGGCTTGCCATGCCATTTCCACCTGGCGCCTCAGTTGGACCAGCGTTCGTGCTGGACGTGCAGACCGCGTGAGACGACGCTTCATCCAGTCCCAAACATGCTCAATGGGGGACAGATCCGGAGATCTTCCTGGCCAGGGTAGTTGACTTACACCTTCTAGAGCACGTTGGGTGGCACGGGATACATGCGGACGTGCATTGTCCTGTTGGAACAGCAAGTTCCCTTGCCGGTCTAGGAATGGTAGAACGATGGGTTCGATGACGGTTTGGATGTACCGTGCACTATTCAGTGTCCCCTCGACGATCACCAGTGGTGTACGGCCAGTGTAGGAGATCGCTCCCCACACCATGATGCCGGGTGTTGGCCCTGTGTGCCTCGGTCGTATGCAGTCCTGATTGTGGCGCTCACCTGCACGGCGCCAAACACGCATACGACCATCATTGGCACCAAGGCAGAAGCGACTCTCATCGCTGAAGACGACACGTCTCCATTCGTCCCTCCATTCACGCCTGTCGCGACACCACTGGAGGCGGGCTGCACGATGTTGGGGCGTGAGCGGAAGACGGCCTAACGGTGTGCGGGACCGTAGCCCAGCTTCATGGAGACAGTTGCGAATGGTCCTCGCCGATACCCCAGGAGCAACAGTGTCCCTAATTTGCTGGCAAGTGGCGGTGCGGTCCCCTACGGCACTGCGTAGGATCCTACGGTCTTGGCGTGCATCCGTGCGTCGCTGCGGTCCGGTCCCAGGTCGACGGGCACGTGCACCTTCCGCCGACCACTGGCGACAACATAGATGTACTGTGGAGACCTCACGCCCCACGTGTTGAGCAATTCGGCGGTACGTCCACCCGGCCTCCCGCATGCCCACTATACGCCCTCGCTCAAAGTCCGTCAACTGCACATACGGTTCACGTCCACGCTGTCGCGGCATGCTACCAGTGTTAAAGACTGCGATGGAGCTCCGTATGCCACGGCAAACTGGCTGACAGTGACGGCGGCGGTGCACAAATGCTGCGCAGCTAGCGCGATTCGACGGCCAACACCGCGGTTCCTGGTGTGTCCGCTGTGCCGTGCGTGTGATCATTGCTTGTACAGCCCTCTCGCAGTGTCCAGAGCAAGTATGGTGGGTCTGACACACCGGTGTCAATGTGTTCTTTTTCCATTTCCAGGAGTGTGTATCGCACTGTGAGACTAGGCGGTCAATGCCTTCATGGAATGCCTATGGAACCACGATTCTACCCAGGCGCGCACCTCTGCGTCCAAAGCAAATAGACGGCCACGAATTTCTTCCTTCAGGGATCCAAAATATGGATATGGAAATCGTAGGGGAAAGATTGGGGCTGTGTGGGGCATGTGTAATGGCTTCTTAGAGAAATATCCGCAGTACAGTAGGAACAACATTGGCAGCGCGCGCGCGCGCGCGCGCGCGCGCGTTTGTGTGTGTGTGTGTGTGTGTGTGTGTGTGTGTGTGTGTGTGTGTGTGTGTGTGTGTGTGCGCGCGCGCGCGCGCCGGGGGGGGGGGGGGGGCAATGGCAGAAATAGTTGACTACCATGAACAGTTTATGGTTATTCCGTCTCTCTCTCTTCATTCGACTGCCTCCATAGGCTAGAGTGGAGTTACGTCTCACAGCACGAGAGGAATACAGGATGTCCAAATCCATTATGGTAAAAATTACACAGACAGAGGATTCTGAACTTAGTGTTTTCAGACAAGAAAGCGATGGCCGGGAAATAAATATTTCAGATGGCAGGAGGCCTTGAACGAGCAATGCGTGTGAAGTACCTGTTTTTAAATTGTTTACGTCTAACAGCAATACAATTGCCTGCCGTATCGACTTCGGTGGCGCAGCCTTAAAATGCAGTACACGGTCGCCTGTGGAGTTTACGCTGTTTACACCCAGTGACATGTTGGAGCATTTCTCGTTACAGTAGCTTGATGGCACACTTTTAATGTATGATGCAAGAAGATGTAACACTCGGAAGCCTGAATGAATGTACACCGATGTACATATATAATGCGCACGCCACTGTATGGTGCAAGGCGGAAGGTACCTTGTATCAAAACTAGCCATTTCCTTTCGTGTTCCACACGAAACAGAACGAGGGAGAGACGACTGTATGTATGCCTCCGCATGATTCCTGATTTTTCTTGTCTTTGTTATTTTTGCGACTCTTATGCAAAAAGCACATTAATGGCAGCAGAATCGTCCTGTAGTCAGATTCTGAACTACTTCTGTTATGCGGCCATTTTTACCAAACTGTCCTGTAACTTATGTAAAACCCATACGAGAGATTTAAATTAAATTGGGACCAATAATGCGTCACCAGATAATGTGAATTAGTACCTGTGGTTGCCAACACATCACTACTTAGCTTTCGGTTTCCCATGTTAAATTGTATGCATAGCTAAACAGGAAGCCACAGTGAAAGCAGGCTGGACTCCGCTGAGGATGGGAGGCGTGCTAAGACCACAGGGAGTCACTCCCCAGCGCTAACCGCAGAATCTTTTGCTCCCCGTGCGACGTGAAATGCGAGGCAGATATGACGACAGGCCTAGGTGTGTGATGTGGACGAGACTAAAAAAGCCGCTCTGACGTCATATATTGCAGGTTGCATCTGCAGGATGAACAGGTCAATAGGGTGTGTTTCTCATGAACTGTGTCCACGGGACGTGTGCGGCTTAATGACAAGAGTTCCGGAAGAACTGCTATTGTAGAGGGAAACAGCGGGCAGTCAAACTTTACCAAAAAAACACGATAACGTCATAGAAAGTGGAACGGCAACAGAAAGTTTGGGACCCGTTGTAGATCACGTGGCGCCAACTGCCACCCAGGCGTTGGTACGCTGAATGTTTAAAGAGAAGTAAAGACAGCTACTATTGTTTCATGTGAATAATTTTTGAAGTTGGACTATTGAGTGCGACAGTGCAGAGAAAGTAGGCAGAGGCTGTGTAAGTCAGATCTATTTCGGAACACCAAGACTAACAAATATTTTAAGTAGTCAACCATCTGAAATATCAGTAACAGAGGGAGACCAGTGTCATGTAAGACAACACTCACTGGTCAGCGCTCACAAGAATTAGTGTTTACTTAAAAAGTAATAAAAACAGTCTAGATCACATATGTTGTGTAGATTGTTTTTATTATATTTCTAATAGTATATTACAACCTCTGACATTTCAAAAAACTACACTCCAAAAAATTTTTAAATCAGTACGCATCCAATCAAAATTGCGCGATACTGAAAAAACAGAGCTCCAAATTTTCCTTGTCGGAAGCGCTCTGTAGATAGTCACTATACTGCTAGATGAGTTCTCGAGCAGATTTTCACCACATCCAGGTTCCTTTCGAGCTTGTGTTCGTCTGGGACGAGAGGCTCTCATCCGACTGAGTAAGACGCAGACAGACGAGAGCTGTGTTGGTACAGAGCCAATGACTGATTTTGCAGCCACTAAGCCACCACGTGTAGATTATTCAGTTGTGAAGTGAAGTGTATGGAAAGGTGAACTTTTGGTAAGTATGTCCAATCATTCCGATCTTTATTTCGAAGATTTATTTGCTGTTAGAAGTTAAACATCCTTTCAATTCTGGCAATAAATGCACGCTCATATCCTTCTATAGTATTTTATATCTCCATGCACTAAAGTCTAAACTATGGCAATGACAGCACAACTCCTGCAAATGTAAATATTTTATCCAGATATGCGTTCACAAGAATCACATTCCAGACCCCTTGCCCATATTCGCGAAGGCATTGGTTTATTGATTTCAGTGGTTGTTAAACCCACTTCTTGTGAATTTGATTGCATACCTCTAATAAACTGAGTTCACTGACAGCATTGTTTGATTTCATCATCAGATGTTTTCCTTTATCATTGATTTGATGGGCGATGATTTACATATCAGGTATATAGGACCACATTAATCTGTTTAATTAAACAATCCAGTTAGAGAACGCCAACTACTCGATGGCCAAGAGCTACAAGAACACCATATCATTACACTCCGAAATCTTCCATCAATCTGACGTGGCGGGAATCCCAGACAGAGCAGTACTCAAGAGTGGATCGCTAAAGGTATCGTGCTAACTGGAAGAAATTTGCCGCCACAGACAGAAACTTAGGAGAAGCTGGGTCGCCCGCAGAATAGTTCACACAGTCGAATATTGGGAGATCGTGATGGATCATTTACGAAAAGGTTCATACGTCGAAGAAACTCCGCTGTGAAGAGAGATGATAAAGCAGATGTAATGCAGTCAATGAGGGAAAAACTAATTTTGAAAGCGGATTACACTACTGTTAGTAGGCTATCCAGAGTGCAATTGTTGTGCGGAGCTTCCTACAGTCGGTCCTGCAGTTGTTGGTGGACGGGATTGCTTTCAACCGTGAATGGTGTTTCCAACTGCCACAATAAGTGCCAATCTTAATATCATCATCTTCATCAGCGATTCTTGTAGCATTCTTTTTCCTACCCAGACATATTACTGTATCTAAGTATACTAGCTTCGTAAGCTGTTCCTTCGAAAAGTTGTATATGGCGGGATATGTCGGATAAAGTGCAAAGTTGATCCCGACAGTCGACACTCGTTCGTTGAGCAGTGGTTTGCTTACGTCAGATTCTCTAAAGCTGTCATTTGGTCCCATTAGATTTCCTCTCAGTAGGTAGCAGCTGCTAGTCTTTAAAAACTGAGTACTGACAATGAGTGCGGCGACTTACTCGTAGATTGCTATTATTGTCACGAAATGAATTGTCATGCACACTTTTTAATTATTAATTGGTTACCTTATTTTGTTTTATTCGTTCTTCACGGTTAAATAAGTAAATTAAACTTTTAACTGAAGCTGTAGTAACGTTAATACAGCACGAAAGCCAGTAACTTCCACAAGTTAACATTTATTCTTAGTTTGCGATATCGAATCAGACTTCCGTGCACCGTTCCTACCACTGCTAATACTGCCGTCTTTCAGCAGCGAAAGTCTCTTTATATAACATAAATAGTTATCCGTACTGCTTTTGTCACATTTTTATTGACTCCAACATAGTGACATTTTTACGCTACTATTGTTCACATGCGTGCTTTACGGAACACCGATCTATACTGCATAACGAATAATCCCTAAGTTCCTTAGGTGCCCGCGCAAAGTGCAGTTCGTTGATGACTGAAAATCTCTGCCGACTTTCGTAATGTTGTCTTTCTGTTGGTGAAGGATCAAATACGAACTTCAGTTTGAACAAAGGTTCCAGTATGGTTGACATAGCTTTCTACTGATTTATTTTATTAATAATTGATATTTAAAGTTATCCAAAAGTGTACGTTGGTGCTATCCAAAACGCTAAATACTTGTACGGGACGACGGTTCAATCCCGTCTCCGGCCATCCTGATTTAGGTTTTCCGTTATTTTCCTAAATCGTTTCAGGCAAATGCCGGGATGGTTCCTTTGAAAGGGCACGGCCGATTTCCTTCCCAATCCTTCCCTAACCCGAGCTTGCGCTCCGTCTCTAATGACCTCGTTGTCGACGGGACGTTAAACACTAACAACCACCACCACCACCACCATTTGTACGGGAGTCTCCGACGTCTGTGCTAACACCTGGACATCTTCTCTCACCAACTCCAACTTCCCCACACTCCGATCACAACTATATCGACCATCAGTCATTGCGGGATGGGTAACACTGATTATTGCAGCTGGCTATGTATATTGCTCAGAAATTGCCGTTACAAATTTCCAGGACCGGCAGAGAGGGGTGAGTACATAACGTTTTGTATAGGAACCTATATCCGGGAACGTCCTTCAACGACTCTACAGAGCGTCAAAGCTATAATCGCCTGCGCCTCCAGGGTGTTTCCGTGATGATGACAAAAGCTTTCAAGGATTATGGAAACAGATATATGTATGAATCTAAGGTAAGGGTCCCTGATTCGGAAACGAACGGAGCGAAAGTTAAAAGCGAAAATCATTGTGATACCACTGACAGTGGAATACGTTACCGGTACTGTATTTGCTAAGACTGTAGGGTATGGAACTTTCAGAAGTGATAGTATGGCCCAAGGCAAAAAAATGTCTAGTAAACGTGGGCTCTAAAATGCATATCTGAGGAGTTATGACGATTTGTTCATGTTTGTTCATGTGACACACATCTCCACTATTGAACAAGTGCTCCTGGCTCTTAAGGCATGCATTTTAGAGCCCATATTTACTAGACATTTTTCTTGTCTTGGTCCATATTAGCACCTCTGAAAGTTGCATACCATACAATCTTACCAACAACATTACCGGTACATGTATTACACGGTCAGAGGTATCAAAACGGTTTTTGCTTATAACTTTAGACTAGTGCGTTTCCGGTGCATGTACCCTTACCTCAGGTTCCATAAATTTATCCTTCTCCTTCATCCTTGAAAGTCTGTAACATCAGACTGTATATAAATGCATTTACAGGCACCAGCGCCTGTAACTTTGTCGCTCTGCAGCGTGGTTGGATGACGTTTCCGAACATGGGTTTCTATTCAAAATATTATGTATTGACTCCCCGCTACATGCCCTAGAAGTTTGTAACGGGAATTTCCGAACACCCTATGTCTAGCACCGCTTGCAGCAGTGAACAAAAATCTACATTAAATAAAATGATGGCCTGCAACACTGCATAAACGCCAAATCCTCTATCACCGAGGGAGAAGCAATTTTACAAGATCAGCTGATGGGCCCTTATTTCCCGCTCCCGTGTTTGACTGCTGCATTTTACCTGGTATTCATTCGAGGTGCGCTGCCACATTTGCCGGAAACTGTACCTATTGTCCGAGGAAGGGTGCGGTTTCATCACGATGGTGTATCGTCCCACTTCGAAATGAATGTCCGTGAGCACTTCTAGAACAGGTAACCTCATCGTTGGAATGGAGGGGACAGTCCTGTCCAGCGGCTAGCATGATAACCGGATCTTACTCGAAGGGCTTTCTTCCCCTTTGTGTGCTTTCAGTGGGTCGTTAGTACATGAAATGGCAATACGAGCTGAAGAGGAACTGGTTCTTAGAACCCCAGCCACATGTCCCTTTATACAAGAGCCAAAACTGCGGCAAAAAATTATACGCCGTTGTAATTCCTGCATTGCACATTGGTAGTTGTTAATTTGAAGAGTTGCTACAAGTCTGTGTTGTTTATATCAATACAAAACTTAATATTTATTTCCGAACGACGTTTCTACTACTGTAATTGTAAAGATTGAACCTCACTGGACGTCCACAGAAGGCAACGCATCAGACATAACCTGGAAACATTCCACAATCCATTTGAAATGGCGGCCTCAGCACACAGACCGCCAGCGCAACGAGACGGAACAGAAAAACAACGACAACGTCGACGTCAAGGATTACCAGGAAGAAAGTTTTGATGTTGTTGCTGCGACGTCTGCAAACATCGCAAGTTCGCCTTTTCTTGCCGCACTAATTCATGCTGTACCAGCGAATTCTGTGCTCATATGTCTTCTTAATCATTATTTTAGTGGCTGCTTTGTATTCGTTGCACAGTGCGAATGCCGCGTGACGACTTCGATATTTTACCTATGAGTGTTCTTTCACCAAAAGGTCAAACATTTACAACTGAAAAATCATTCAAGTTTCATAATACCTGTAAAAAGAAATAACACGCATAAATAAGAACATAAATGATAAATATTTTTCATTAAAAATACTATATAAAGTGAAAAAGACAGGACAAGAAGATACAGTGAATAAAGTAAAACGGTTCTGTTTACTGTCCTGTAAATATTGTTCAATGTGTGAGAATATGTGCGTGTACTACCCGACGACTTACAACAGTTGGGTGTTAAGGTATAATAAAAGTGAAGCGGTCGGTGGAAGAAAGCGCCAACCCTCAATTTTGCAAGAATTAGAGTGATCAGTTCATCTCACGTGTTTTCGAATTTACAGCATTCTGATAAGAAGTAGTGCCTTATGAAATGCTAGAATGCATTGACTACTACATTTATTTTCTCTTCATTCTATTTATTTTCTTATGTTTGAATTTAATCAGAAGTATAACATGCAGTGTCTCAAAATACGCTCTTGTGGGTTAGCACTTTCTTCTGCCGACCCCTTCAATTCATCTTTGAAGAGAAATGGCGAAGCTGCAGGTTCGCAAATAGACAAAAAGGAATGAGCATTCAACATCTCGATTTGCTGTAGCGTCATAACACAAATATCATACATTACAAGAATACTCCCACTTCCAAACCATGAAGTCAAAAATATGAGTATTATAATTCAAATAAGTAGAAAAGAGATGCTATTCAGTTTTTGGAAAAAAAACATCATTTTGTCTATGGAGTGCGTGATTGATTCTTTTGTAAAAATTTTTTGTTTACTAGAGACACAATCACATGTTTATGACACGGTCATAACCGGTTTCGGCCATACATGATCATCTTCAGATGATGAAACAATACAAAAGAAAACTTAAATTAAAACCTAAAAATAAGTGCACTATTTAACCACGTTTATTAGTATTCTAACTGAATTTATGCGAAATACATATAGTTCACACCTAAAGGAGGCATACACTGAACACAGGTTCATGCGTTGTCAAACTAGCTATAAAATGTATAACACCGGTCTTATATAGACATAAAAATTTTGTTAGATTTTGTTCACCCTCTTTGCGCTAGGTGCTCGCGTATGTGTAAGGTAGTCTTAATTTTTCAAAAGCCTAAAACTTACCAATTTACTATTAATATTTAGGTCAAATGTACATCAAATTTAAGATTAAAGACAGATCATTAAATCAGTAAAATAACGTTTCAGAACAAGGAGAAAACATTGCTATAGATGAAAATAGAAGTAGCACTGGTAGAGTGTATTTCTGACTCGCGATGGCGCTGTATTCCGGCTATTGCCTGTTTATGCCGTTGTCCATTGGTACGACAGGGATAAAAAAGTTTTCTCCTTGTTCTGAAACGTTATTTTACTGATTTAACGATCTGTCTGTAGTCTTAAATTTTATGTACATTTGATCTAAATATTAATAGTAAATTTGTATATTTTAGACTTTTGAAAAACTAAGAATATCTTAATAGAGTACGGGCGCATCTAGCGCAAAGAGGGTGAACAAAATCTAACAAAATATTTATATCTATATAAGACCGGTGTTTCAGATGTTATAACTAGTTTCACAACGCATGAACCTGTGTTCAGTGTATGCCGCCCTTAGGTATGAACTATATGTATTTAGCATATATTTAGTTAGATTACTAATAAGCGTGGTTAAATAATGCACTTATTTTTAGGTTTTAATATAAATTTTCTTTTGCATTGTTTTAGCATCTGAAGATGGTCATTGTATGGCCGAAACCAGTTATGACTGTCATAAACATGTGATCGTGTCTATAAATAAAGAAAAAAAAATTATTCAATTTTTAACCAGCTCATCAACAAAGCTTGGTATTTCATGATCAAAATTAATTACAATATGGCGTACATACTGAGGTGACAATCATGGGATAGCGACATGCACACCTACGGATGGAGATAGTATGACGTAGAAAAGATATAAAAGGGCAGTGCATTGACGGAGCTGTCATTTGTACTAAGGTGATTGATACGAAAAGGTTTCGGCGTGATTATGGCCGTACGACAGGACTTAACAAACTTGGAACGCAGAATGGTAGCTGGAGTTAGAGGCATAGGGCATGCCATTTCGGAAATCGTTTGGAAATTCTATATCCAGAAACCCGTAGTGTCAAAGTGTATCGAGAATACCGGATTTCAGAATTTGCGTCTCACCACGGACAGCGTAGTGGCCGGCAATCTTCACTTAAGGACTGAGAGTCGCGGCATTTGCTTAGTAGAGATGTCGGTGCTACCAGACAAGCATCTCTGCGTGAAATGACCGCAGTAATCAATGCGGGACGTGCGGCGAACTTGTCCGTTAGGACAGTGCAGCGAAATTTTGAGTTAATGGGTTATGACAGCAGACTACCGACAAGAGTACCTTTGCTCACCGCGCGACATCGCCTCTCCTGGACTCGTGACCATATCGGTTAGACCCTAGACGACTGGAAAACCGTGACCTGCTGAGATGATTCACGATTTCAGTTGGTAAAAGTTGACGGCAGGGTTAGAGTGTGGCGCAGACCCTAGGAAGCCATGGACCCGAGTTGTCAACAAGGCACTGTGCAAACTGACGGTGGCTCCATAGTGGTGTGGGCTACCTTTACATGGAAAGGACTCAGTCCTGGTTATATTCGGCTACTTTGAGACCATTTGTTGTCGTTCATGGATTTCATGTTACAGAACAATGGAAGTTTTATGGATAACAATGAGCCATGTCACCGGGCCACAGTTTTTCGCGACTGGTTTGAAGAACATTCTGAGCAATTCGAGCGGATAATTTGGCCATCCAGATCATGAATTCCATCGAATGGTTACGGGACATAATCGACAGGTCAGTTCGTGGACAAAGTCCTGCACAGACAACGCTTTCGCAATTATGGACGGCTGTACATCTAAATCTACATCTACATTTACATTTATACTCCGTAAGCCACCCAACGGTGTGTGGCGGAGGGCACTTTACGTGCCACTGTCATTACCTCCATTTCCTGTTCCAGTCGCGTATGGTTCGCGGGAAGAACGACTGTCTGAAAGCCTCCGTGCGCGCTCTAATCTCTCTGATTTTACATTCGTGATCTCCTCGGGAGGTATAAGTAGGGGGAAGCAATATATTCGATACCTCATCCAGAAACGCACCCTCTCGAAACCTGCCGAGCAATCTACACCGCGATGCAGAGCGCCTCTCTTGCAGAGTCTGCCACTTGAGTTTATTAAACATCTCCATAACGCTATCACGGTTACCAAATAACCCTGTGACGAAACGCGCCGCTCTTCTTTGGATCTTCTCTATCTCCTCCGTCAAACCGATCTGGTACGGATCCCACACTGATGAGTAATACTCAAGTATAGGTCGAACGAGAGTTTTGTAAGCCACCTCCTTTGTTGATGGACTAAATTTTCTACGTGCTCTCCCAATGAATCTCAACCTGGTACCCGCCTTACCAACAATTAATTTTATATGATCATTCCACTTCAAATCGTTCCGCACGCATACTCCCAGATATTTTACAGAAGTAACTGCTACCAGTGTTTGTTCCGCTATCATATAATCATACAATAAAGGATCCTCCTTTCTATGTATTCGCAATACATTACATTTGTCTATGTTAAGGGACAGTTGCCACTCCCTGCACCAAGTGCCTAACCGCTGCAGATCTTCCTGCATTTCGCTACAATTTTCTAATGCTGCAACTTCTCTGTATACTACAGCATCATCCGCGAAAAGCCGCATGGCTCACTGTTTCTGTGGGGGACTTGCAACGACTTGTTGAGTTCATGCCACGTCGAGCTGCGCTGCACTAACCCGCGCAAAATGAGGTCCGACACGATATTAGGACGTATTCGACGACTTTTCTCACCTCTGTGTGCAGGCGCCAAGTGAGAGTACTAATACGTCTCACCTTCCTAACTCCTCATCTACATCTATACTCCGCAAGCCACCTGACGGTGTGTGGCGGAGGGTACCTTGAGTACCTCTATCGGTTCTCCCTTCTATTCCAGTCTCGTATTGTTCCTGGAAAGAAAGATTGTCGGCATGCCTCTGTGTGGGCTCTAACCTCTCTGATTTTATCCTCATGGTCTCTTCGCGAGATATACGTAGGAGGGAGCAATATACTGCTGGACTCCTCGGTGAAGGTATGTTCTCGAAACTTCAAGACAAAATAGGATTCCTAGAAGGACATACAATTTTATAATTCTTGCTATTGCAGCGAGAAAAAAAGTGACAGATTGAAAGCTCGCGCGCAGTGCTTGTATGGATCTTTGCGATAGCTGGAGGAGGCATTAATGCTATCGCTATTACGAGATTCTACTCACTTCACATTACAGTTGCCGCCAAAATTGCGGATGGTGTGAGAGCTGTCTACTGTCCACTTCGACATCCTAACGGTGTACGCGAGGGTATGAGGGACAATCGTACACAATTCACTTACAGGCATCTCGTCCTGCATTGCTGTGTTTAAGTTTTGAGCGAATAATGCGACATTACTCAGTGCCTCCTCTTTGTTTCCATTCCACCGTGACCGCGCGGTATTAGCCGAGCGGTCTTTGGCGCTGCAGTCACGGACTGTGCGGCTGGTCCCGGCGGAGGTTCGAGTCCTCCCTCGGGCATGGGTGGGTGTGTGTGTGTTTGTCCTTAGGATAATTTAGGTTAAGCAGTGTGTAAGCTTAGGGACTGATGACCTTAGCGGTTAAGTCCCATAAGATTTCACACACATTTGAACATTTTTTAACATTCCACCATGATTAGGCGGAAAACAATTGGTTGTATAAAAGCACTTTATTCGCCAATACTTTACAAAATGTGAAGGTGCCCGCAATCTACGGCCTTTGGGTGGCCGTCGAGACGCACGTCTGCTCGCTGCCTTGCGCTTCGCTCACAGGGATGCTTGCCTGGTTGAGACGCACCTGATCGCTGCAGATTCTCCCAGGTAACTGCCGCGCGGTTCACTGCGGACCCTCAGCAATACCTGCGTGGCTTGAACAAAGGGACCGGCAGACGCTCGCAAGTGCAGCTGCAAAGTTCCCGACAAGGAGCAGCTTATACTGGACGAGCTGACCTGTCCGCCTTGCTACATGGCACTGGGAATGACTTAGTGAGTTACAGGAACTCAATAATCATTTTTATGAAAAAAATCAAAATACAGTAACGCAATTGAGGAACCAGAATTTCCTAATAAGCAAAGGAAAATTTATAGAGGATGATCTCGATAAAGCTTGTGAGGAAAAATCCTCCACACTGTTGAGAACTAAAAGAATACGAAATTTCGTCCACATATTTGCTCTAGAACATCTACATGATTACTCAGCAATTCACAATTAAGTGCCTGGCAGAGGGTTCATTGAGCCACCCCTCCGGAACTTCTCTACCGTTCCACTCTCGAATAGAGTGGGGGAGAAACGAACACTTAAAACTTCCCGTGCAAGCTCAGATCTCTCTTTTTTTATCACGGTCATTTCTTCCTATGTAGGTGGGCGCCAACAAAATATTTTCACTTTCTGAGGAGAAAGTTGATGATCAAAATTTCATGAGAAGGTCCTGCAGCAGCGAGAAACGCATTGATTTTAATGATTGGTACTCCAACTCGTGTCTCATATCCGTGGAACTCTATCCTTTATTTCGCAATAATAAAAAACGAGCTGCCCTTCTTTGAACTTTTTCGATGTCCTCCGTCAGTCCTATGTCATGCGAATCCCACACGGGTAAAGGGCAGATCTAATCATTTCATTAAAAAGGATTCTGATGAAAATTATTCGTCTGTTTGTTATTTTGTAAGGTGGCTATAATTTCGCACCTTACAAGCACTCATCTTCATATTTTGCTGTGATTTACAACTGCAATTAGGTATCATTTGATAGGTTATATGTCACATATGTGAATATTTAAAGAAGACTGACATTGTCACGTACACCTTGTAAATAGTTGTTAACTCTTATTGCATCAAAGGTAACGGAGTGTGTTTATTATCAAAATGGCGTAATGAATGATTGGCTATACTAGTAGAGGTTGGAACACCAGTGGAAATGAAAAGGCAGGCGTAACTCAAGCCCTGGGTGGAAAAGCCTGCACAGGTATGTTGGTCCTGCTTCACACAGGAAGTTCCAAGACGGACGGTCTGGGCACCTGAGCGTGGAAGCACAATACAGCGGCTGCCGGCCGGCATTTTAGTGGGGCCGGAAGGATAACCGGATAATCCTTCGGAAACTCTGAAAATCTTGGACGCAGTGGAGAGGAATGAGGAAGCGTTACCTCGGAAATCGCAGGCTGGGTTATTTCAGAGGATTTTTACTCTGAGACCGTACCATTGTGTGAGTATAGGTATTTCCTCGCAAAATTTCCTTAATGGACGATAAAAGATTGAAATATGGTTTGTTGGCGTTCGGGAGAATCTGTAGAGAGGGAGAATATTCCGTGGTTTCAAGAATATGATTCGCCTTCTGAGTTACGAAGGAGGGGAGCCGAGCTTTGCTAAGAAGAGGTCTTCCGTTTTAGCGCCCATGTTGGACGGTCGCTCAGTATGAGCTTTGTTGGTACAGATGGACTTACTGTCTTTGCTCTCAGAAGATTTTATAGTTAGAATGGTTAGGCACTGTACTGTTGCGAACTTACACGATTCTGGACTTCGCCTCCGGGTTGGGAGTCGTCGTTGAGTATGCAGCGTTCAGTGATTGAGGGCACTTCTGCCCATACTCACGTTGAGACGTTATCTGAACTCCGTCCTTGTGGCTGGGAGTTTGCGTTTCTCGTGTCTACAACACAGAGAGGAGAAGACAGTATTAGACGTACCAGTCAGAGGACCATCTTGTGCTGTCCTAGTGTTTGAATGAGTGAATCATCACTCCGATGCACCGGACGCCGTACATACGGTGGTATTGCTAATTGCTTCGGCTTATTAGGGCTATGAAGTTAAACAGTTGTGATCACATAAATTTTATTTCCACTGAGGTTGCACACCACTGTAGATCATCTTTGAAAGTAGTGTCTTCTAGTGTTTGGTACGTAGATGATGTCAGTCGTCTCGCGTTATTTATATTAGACCACGTAGCCATAACGGGGGGCAGATTTGGGCAATTGATCAATAATATTAGGTAGGAAATTAGTTTATATCTCTCCATAGGACATTGATATATAAACAGCTGTAATATAAAGGGGTTTTAATCTACAGTTAATGTATAAGCAGAAACAGCATTTATCATTTTATAGTTACTAGTTCCCTTAATCATCCACTTATGTTTATGTTGCAATTTATATGTTAAACAGCAAGGAGGAGGAGATATCATTAAGAGATCCTAAGATCTGCTTCATGGAGTAGTCAGACAGGGTCAAATCTTCATTTTAGCGTTCATTATTTTCCGTTGCGCACATTGTTTTTACACCCGCCTCGAGTAGTATCTTGGAATTTATGCACAATGTAGGCTTTTTCTTTGTCTTGGTACTGTGAAGCCTAAATACCTGTTTGCTGTCAGGCATTTGGTCTTTCTCAGGGAGAATACCAGTAGGAAAAATAGCACCACACTTTCTCTGAAATGTCGCTAAAACAAAGCAAGCAATAAAATTAATAATCGCGTACACACTAGCTCAGCGAAGGCAAACGAACGACAGCCAGTGGTTTCGGGAGAACGTTTGTCGCCAACGCATTGGCGTTCGGTCTGTCATACTCGCCAAACCAAAGGGTTATGACCAAGGCATTCGACCATGTGGAATCGCAGTTGACTCTGATAATTATTCGAGATTGCTCTCATTTTGTTATTGTTATAAAGTAACGTTTTAATAACAATTTCACCGGCCTTTATTATCGGGGGAAAAAGGACTTGGTAGTCGTCGCACGTGCAGCATTTATTTTTACTGCAGGAAGCTGATGATCGGGAAAAAAGGAAGCGAGACTGGTGGACAACCTCTCTTTTAAAAAGTAGGGTGCAGTGTGATGGGACAAAATTAACGTCTGACCTTAAATCTGGATTGGAATATGGGCTATTCCATAATTTTGTACGATTTCTGATAGCTGTTGAATTACGCAAGCCCAAAAATTTCGAAAGATGACATCTCTCTTACGAGAGCGTACCTGCAGTAAAACGATATCCATAGAGATACCATTTTGTTTTTCACGCGTATTTCCCTCCAATATCATTTTCAATTTCTTTTTACCATCGCAGTTCAGGATAAAACTATCAGCTTTAGTCCTGTCTCCGCATTCCACTCAATATTCCGATATTTTAAGACAAAATAAATACATACCAGTTTTAACAGACACCGCAAACCGATAAAGAAGCAACGAACATTCGACCCGACGTCCACATTAGTAGGTGGGCCCCAGCCAAAGCACACCGCCAGCGCTTTGATGTTACCGCCGACAGTGCTAAGCGCTTCGTTGACTCCGCTTTGCTGCCCGTCGACAGTTACGCAAATTCGACCAACGAAGCGGTTGGTTGTCGTTCGTTAGTCTAATTTGTGCCCGCCTTAACAATGAATGAGTACGGCCAGATATCGGAATGCATGGGTGACGTCACGGGGAGAACTGCTGCGGTGCTGAGCAGAAAACATCGACTGTGAGTACTCGCCGTCATTGACCATCAGGCATCTCGGTTCCCCCTACCACATCTCCATCTCCAGAGTGTGAATCACTGTAATTACTTTCGCTATCACTGCTACGCCACCTAAACTTACTGTTATTTTATCCATTTAATGAGTAAGCCTCCGTAGCGTAGCGGTAGCATTACCGCCTACCACGCAGGGGGCCCGGGTTTGATACCCTGCATGGGAGTGGATGTTATGTGTCCGTCGTCATCATTTTCATCATCATTGACTCGCAAGTCGCCGATGTGGCGTCAACTAAAGAGGACTTGCAATAAGGCGGCCGAACTCCCGGTCAACAATGCCATACGATGGCCGACTGGTGCGGTCGAGAGGTTCTAGGCTCTACATTCTGGAACCACGCGACCGCTACGGTCGCAGTTTCGAATCCTGCCTCGGGCATGGATGTGTGTGATGTCCTTAGGTTAGTTAGGTTTAAGTAGTTCTAAGTTCTAGGGGACTGATGACCTCAGAAGTCAAGTCCATCTACTTAGTCGTCGAAATAGATTTCCTACTCCATGTATTCTAGCTCATTTTTTTTAACGTGTTCGCACAACGGAATCCAATCTTCTATAGTCATCGAATTAAATTTCTCCTTGCATAAATGCTTCACAGATGTTACGTTGCAGAGAACGTTGCTAGAAGCTACCCAACCTTTCGGAATAGGCCAAATATTCTCTATTGGATTTACGAGAAATTCCGGGTGACAAGGAAGACGTAAATCAACGTGACTAGCAATTTGTAGAATGTTATGACAGATTGACAGATTACTTAATGGTCCTTGGCTCGGTTCTTCGAACAAACTCATACAGAAGAGATTTCAGCATGTCAACCGAGAATGAGATATGTTAGCCACTTTCTGTTTACGTCTTTATTAGAATTAGACGTTAGAGCTTTGTTTATGCCAAGGTCTTGATATGGAGCATTGTCGACAATTAGTACAGAGTTAGATTTTAAATTGGGAATGACCTTTCCTGTCAATCACTTAATGTAATTTTGTTGGTTCATGTGGTTGTGGTAATCCCTGTTGCTTGATTTGACTTCCACACGAGAAACGCATTAGGAATAAAGCCATTTTCACCGCCTGCATGGTTTATTATCAAGCGTTGTCCCTTTGATACCGGTTTGAGGAGACCGTAATTCGTATCATCACTCCACGATTTCTCACCTACGTGTGATGATAAATTGAAAGTTTCATCAAGGTAAACAATGTTTCTGTTTTCCTCACTAAATCTTTTTAATCGCTTGATAAACGCAATTCTTTTTTCTCAGATGTCTCCTCTTTTTCTGTCTCGAGCAGAAAGCTAATTTCTTCAGTAACTGCTTATGGCTTCTTCCAAATTCTCTTCCACTGTAGGCACTTGTTTTTCAGTTGGATAAAAGGTGTAAACGATTCTCCTAATACCGGCCTTATCAAAACTATCAATGTCTGTAATTGTTTAGCGATTATAGTTATTTAGCTGGAGTTGTAAATTTCCATCCACTTACACATTTTAATTTTCTGGATAGTGCTACGTGAAACGTCCGTAGCCACTTGGGCTCTCAGCAGAACTTGCCGCACCGGATTGTTCGTTCTCTGAATGGACTCATCTTCCATAACATTAAAACGCTATGTACGCTCTCCAGGGCCGGCTATTCAGTTTTCTGCCTTTCAGTTTTGAAGTACTAATAGGCATTACAATTTCAGTCTGAGCTTACCACGCACTAGTAATACAAACGCGGAAAAACACACAACGGACGCACATGGCAAACTGCAGACAGCCAAATGTACTGGCGCTGAACAGTACCTCTTTGCGCATGCGCAGTGGCCACCCCGTCAGTTAACATTGTAAAGGTCGCGAAGCTTTCTGATACCTGGCGCGGATTTGTAACTTCCATTGACACCAGATGACGCTAGTCCCCCGTTTCTACGCATGCGCAGTCTGCAGCATATTCAGGACTCCCATAGAACTGTGAGGTCCGCAGTCAGTTGTTTATTGACGTCACTGACCCACTCGCGGCTGGCGGCCGATTTTCTCGCAGGCAGGTGACGCGCGCGCAGTCACGAGGGGTCGCTTTTGAGCAGAAAATCAGGCGTGTAAGGAGGGCGTAAGTTGGCCACGACGTGTGGAGACAGCCAGCAGTCTAGCGCTGACTTGTGGGGCGCAGCTGGCGCGCCGCTGCTCGCGTCCGGCTCGCTTTAATCCCCCGACCGTGGGCTGCCAGCTGGCGTCTCTGGTTCTTCTGGCTCGGAGTGGGGGGGAGAGGGGGCGCCAGCCTGGCTGTGGTCTGTGCCGTGCTGACGTAGCGGAACTCGGCTTCAGTTGGCGTGCCGTGGTCGCCGCGTGTGCAGGTTTGCCGTGTACCGTGCCGCCTAGCCGATTCTGGGAGACTACGCGACGTCTCGCCACACTGGCAGCGAAGCGGTCATCGCGTTTGTGTGAACCTTCTCGGATCCGCGTGTTCCGTCGGAGAGAGAATTGCTAGTGTTCTTCCGTATCTGGCTTCTAAGTGCCAACTTCGTGTGTAGTGTACCAGTGTTGGAAGAATAGTGGACCAACAGTGATCATTCATCGACTACTTGTATGATACTTCACATCAAAGGAAGTGGAGACGCGTGCTACGCCCATGGGCACTCGTAGACGCGGAGGAGCCGATGAACTTGGCAACTGCCGCCAAGTCTCGAAATAAGTGCAGCGTAGTGCAAGCGCCGCCGCTAGTGTTTGTGCTGTTGACGTAACTACAGTATCTCTCTTCCTCTCGCTGTGCTTCCTGCGATACCGGCGCTGGTCTTTCCGCTCTGCTTCCCTTGCAAATGCTGTGTCTTTTTTCTCCTCGGTGGTAAAAGTGTGATGCTTTGTAGCAACTGACAAGAGCAGTGCCGTGTGGTGTGATGCCTGTGGAGGGCGAGGCGCGACACATTGGACAGTCCGCAATCGGCACGTGTGAGGCCACCATTGCCAAGCGCGCACTCTGAGCCAGCGTTGCGCTGCACCTGCGGCAGGTTCGGGATCTCGTCCGTAGGATGACGCCTGCGTCAGGCGCTGACGCGGGCCCCCAGACTGAGAAATAAGTCCTGCAGAAGCGGGCGCGCCGCTCCGAGGCAGGTGGGATGCGGCGCTGCGGCCGGTGGAACGCCGGCCCACCAGCTGGCGTGTCGGCCAAGGTCACCGTAACCACAACCACAACCACAGCCAGCAGCGGCCGCTCGGGCCGGCGGGGTCCCTGGTTCCTGCCTCGGCAGCAGTAGCGACCGCGGCAGTCACCGGCGACATGCGGCTTCGCCCAGACAAGCTGTGCTGTCGCTACAGCGTCACCAGCGCGCTCCGGGGAGCAGTCTCCTGCTGCCGCCGGTCCAGCCTCACCTCCTCCACGCGACGAAGGTAAAGAAAGAAGGAAAAAAACCAACTGTCTCCACCGTCGACGTTTTTGTGTAAGCTACGACCCAGACTCTTACCAACATAGGGTGAAGTAAAACAAGTTGAGCCGGTCGATGTGGACGAGCGGTTCTAGGCGCTTCAGTCTGGAACCGCGCGACCGCTACGGTCGCAGATTCGAATCCTGCCTCGGGCATGGATGTGTGTGATGTCTTAGGTTAGTTAGGTTTACGTAGTTCTAAGTTCTAGGGGACTGATGACCTCAGATCTTAAGTCCCACAGTGCTTAGAGCCAAAACAAGTTCATAATAAAGTCAGAGCATCGTAGCAAATGTCGAATTCCCAAAAATTTTGCAGTTAACCCTTGTGGTGATGCGGCCATGAAACTACAGCCAACTAGCGAAGAGCGCGTGGTAGTTCGTCTAGTAAGCGAACAATGTTGAGGACGCGCCAGTCATTCGCAACGCGCCAGAAATTTTCGAGACGAAGTACGAATCATTTCTTCGTTTCTGTCAATTCTGCAGCGATGTTGCAAACAGCAGTTTCGAAAATTTGCCGTTAACGTCAAGGGTAATAGCTTATTCGTGCTCTCTGTACGTTTGAAAACAATAAAACGTATGGCCTTTAAATATTATTAAATACATTCTATCTTACAGTACTATATATTAGATGGTACGTAATAATGTCCCCCACCTCCGACGCCCCATTCCTGAAATCTTGCTTATTCTGACACTGTCACTTAGCGCCGTCGGAGGGCTAGGTTATGTAGAAAGGTGTTGATTTAGTTGCAAAATAAAAGCTGTGGCAACAGGTTGATGTGTTGTATTGCCTATTATCTATAATCTACCCATGTTTAACGGACCATCTTTTGTGAATAAAACCGTCTAGGTCTCTTAGTAGCTAATTTCGTAAATTACGATGTTTCGTCTACTGTCAACATCAGGTCTATGCCTAATATAAAAGGAACATGCGAACGAGTGGCGTTTATTATACCATATCAGGCTACAAAACATGAAAAATTTAAAAAAAGTTTCAAAAGTTGATTCACCAAAACTTAACACTTGTATAACAACATTCAGTGTCACTATAAATTAAATCCTGAGCCTAAGTAGGCTGTCAACTGGCAACTCGGCTCGAAAAATTTCGGGGACTTGCTAGCTGGTTATATTTATAAAATGACACGACTTTAAATACAAACATTCAAAATCAAATTACAAAACACGATTTAAATGAGTATGGTGGATTCATAACAATAGCTTTTCAACAGAAGTCGAAACGTAATAAATAAATACATTTATTAACAATTTAGACGATTTTATTCACAGTGGAGCCGAACTAATGAAGAAAATTTATTGTCTTTATTGATATTTGACAAATTTTTCATTATGGAAACGAAATCTGTAACGTAAAATCAAGTAAACTATTTTAGATAATAGACAAGTCTCTGTCAAGTATTTCGATGCTTATTATATTCCATACACAGTAGGCGTTGATAAACTACAAAAAATCCACTGCGTAACTTTCGCTGTCCCTTCCACATTCCGACGCTTATAGGGTGAAGAAAAATGTGTGATAATAAGATAGGGGGTGTCGAATCGAGCTGCATATTCCAAATAATAGTAATGCACCACCATGGAGCTATGGCAATTATACGGAAGCTAGTCAGCGTCAGGCCCACCGAGCAATGTTTTTAAACTAGCTTGGCCCCAGCTAATAACTGTTGTACTAATGACAGCAGTTAGTAATTAAATTAGATTGTGATGGGTTCACTGAATAGTCAAAGCTAGACAAACATTAAATTCCTATCCAAGGTTCGTTACACTAACCCGAATTGTTTGTGATGACTACTGGATAAAGCTCCACAATAAAATCAACTATGTTGAAAGCACGTTTGCGCTGTTGTCTTCAGCCGAAGATTGGTTTGATGCCCCCTTTCAACGTTTGTTTTACCTGTTGCAACCTATTCACCTCTGCATAACTAGTGCAGCCCACATCCGTTTGAAATCATCTTACTGTGCTCAACCCTTCGGCCCGCTCTACAATTTTTTTCCTGTACGCTTCCTTCCATTACCAAACTTGATATCTCAAGATGTGTCCTACCAACCGACACCTTCTGTTAGTTAAGTTATGCCATAAATTTCTTTTCTTGTCAGCTCAGTTCACTACCACCTCATCAGTTACCGATCTACCAACCTAATCTTCAGCATTCCTCTGCACACCAGATTTCAAAAGCGTTTATTCTCTATGATGAACTGTGTCTCGTCCACGTTTCGCTTCTGTTCAAGTCTGCACACCAGACAAATACCGTAAAAAAATACTTCCCAACACCTCAATTTCTTTGTCATTTACAGATTTTCCTGCTTCCGAAACGCTTTTCTTGCTACTACAAGTCTGCATTTTATATCCTTCATACTCCGACTGTGGTTTTTTTTTTTTTTTTTTTTTTTTTTTTTCCTGCCCAAGTAGTTAAAAAAATAAACCATACAGCAGAAACAGCACTGCAGTACGGTAGTTTATAAGTAAGACATTATTAATTTAAAAGACCTAAAACCACATGTTTAAACACTTCTGTTTTGTTATGTCCTTGTATTTCAACGTATTGATTAAACCAGTAAGAGTGAACTACCACAGCCGTGAAAAAGAAAACGCGCACTGAATTTTAAACAGTTTTTTCCCTAAATAACATTTTTTACAGCAAGTGTTTGAAATTCCTGACCCTACATCGCTACAGAGTTGACAATGTGGGAAATATCTTTGGTGCTCCCTCTCGAAAAGTATAGTCGTGTTATGAATGAGTGTCGCGTGCAAAATCACACTGATACACACATCCAAACAAGTTCGCTTACCGGACAAACTTCCGTGCACTCATAGTTGACGGCCGTTTTATGGCCGAAGGTCAACATCAGCGTGAAAAGGTCAGTATTATTAATTCTTCCTCAGACTGCGCGCCCATTGGTTAGACTGAATTATGGCCTCGCACGACATTCTTATTCACTTACCAACCGCACCACAGTCACTGATGATGTATTTATCTCCAAATTCGCATACAAAGTGGGATTTCTTTTGCTCTGGGTAGAGCTCTACTAACGCATCATTGAAGTTCAGGACGTATTTATGTTCCGAATGTCATCACTGGATAGTACTCGACACTTGTCATCGACGGTAAATTCTATGAGCAACTATTTTTCTCATTTGTAAGGTCGATAGTTGAGTGACTCAGCTCTACTTTGTCAGAACATATGAAACATTTTCAGATAGTGAAATTCGACCCAAACTAGAATCGTTACGGATTTTGCGAGCACAGCATTTGGAAAATACGTTTTAATAAAACGTAACTTGCGCCACTGTGTCAGATACTGGTGGTGGGCGGCCATTGCTATCCTGAAAAGCCTAAGAAATAGTATCCATTACAACTTAACGGTGTGGAAAAATTAACATTTATATGTTATGAAGACCCAATACTTACTCTTACATTGACTCATTATTCCTTCGTTTATTAAAACAATTACGACACTGCACTTCTGTTTATTTGAACATAAACTGCAATTTATTTTAATGATTTTTAACCTTTATAAATCCAGCAGCTTAGGTGCTTTGTTAGGGCTATTGACCGGTGTCTCATTCCGTTCAGGAGTCTCAGAAAGGCTGAAAACCACAGGCTTACAAGAAAGTAGCATGATCAGATTACGTATTCCTTCGAAAGGGCTAATCGCTATGGCGCCACAACCGCCAGAGTCCATACAGTCCTTTGTTTTCTTTTTGGCAGGCAGGTTTCGTATCTCGAAACCTACCCGAGAATCTGGATTGAAAAAGCAGAATCAGGCATAAAGGATTCACCAGCTGTGTACATCACTCGTGCCGTTCCGTCAGTGGCGTTAGGAACGAACATACGCTACTGCCAAAAACGGACTGAATTACAGCTACTATTTATTCTCATTTTTATGTACTAAATACGGTTTAAAGGTTCATTTTTACATCGTACAAAGAAATACGGTTTGTAATTAGTAAGAATATACGATGACAATTATGTATAATGTTTCCCTTTAATAACCATTTACGTGGTTTTGAATAAATTTAACGAAAATTATATCCGTTATTTGCTTAAATATTTTAAAGCGACAATAATAGCTTTGTTTCCACTAGTGCTTAGGATAGTCCATCAGCGCCTTAACATTGCTTCCAAGATATTGCAATTCCTAGAAAGATCATTTTTGAAATTCATCCGTCCAAAAATTTTAGAAATATATAGCAGGCTGTTGATTTAAGAACCAGAGTAGCAACAAACACTCAACTTTGACAGTGTCACAGTTTACACTTCATTAAATTGAAACGTGCACTCAGGATATCAGTATTTCATGCAGCACTACGATTGTGAATACTGGGCCGCAAACTATACGGCTAAAACTACCTACTGAAAAAGCTAGCTTCGTAATAATTCAGTGGTCTAATACTATAAATAGTTGTTGTTGTTGTTGTGGTGGTGGTCTTCAGTCCTGAGACTGGTTTCATGCAGCTCTCCATGCTACTCTATCCTGTGCAAGCTTCATCATCTCCCAGTACCTACTGCAACCTACATCCTTCTGAATTTGCTTAGTGTATTCATCTCTTTGTCTCCCTCTACGACTTTTTACCCTCCACACTGCCCTCCAATACTAAATTGGTGATACCTTGATGCCTCAGAACATGTCCTACCAACCGATCCCTTCTTCTAGTCAGGTATACATCATGTTTTCGAAAGAAACGAACATTGGTTGAGAAGCGAGTGTGTGAAATTTCAGAAGTATGCTTAAATAGAAAATATAGCTATGCTGTATTCTTATCGTGTTCGAGATGCTTGTATTCAAACTTCACGGCCTGGAGGCTCAGAAACCCGCACATCGCTTACGCAAATTTACAGAATGTTGGATCTTATCGTCCTCGCCTGTGAAAGTCACATAAGTTGGAGCAGTTCAGCAGCGTAATTCGCTTTCAGTGATGCAATGCCGTGACCACTGACTATGTATGCTGACATGACGTGCATCTATCGTCATTGCAGTGGAAACAGAAGGGCTGCGGTTGCTGAATTCTAACGGCGTTTTCGTGGACGAGGAATAGCCCGCGCAGTAACGGTTGCGTTGGATCTCGACACAGTGCGTGAAAGTGGTTCTTGTCCCGTGTACGTCATGGATCGTTGCGACGGTGCCAGGGAGATCGAAATAAGGTAGAAAACATTAATCAGACATACAAGAGACACTCTGTTATTTGTTGTAAAAGGATTACTGCGTCAAACACATACCACATCTCTATCCCTCTCTCACCAAAACAACTCATTACTTACGTCTAATTCTAGCGAAGGCGGTGTGGTTCAAACACTGCACTTCGGTGTTACGGATGACCGGAATTCATCTTTTCGTTTGCCAGCCCGATTTAGGTTATCCGTGGTTTTTCTTAAACCACTTAGCAAGTGCACGGATGGATCCTTTGGAAAGAACCCGGCCGATTTCCTTTCCCAATTTGCGTTTTGTGGTTCGTGAATAACGATATTGCCGTCCGTGGGATGCTAAACACTAAATCTTCCTTCCTTTTTTCTGAACGTGGTATTGAAACTTTGATGTATATACCGGCTTCACTCCCATAGTTTCCACATCGTACACGCCAGCGCGACGTTCCTTTGGGAATCCGAACACTTCAGCAACATTAAATAATATATGTATCATATTTTTCCGGTTCCGATGAAGTTCCATAAGGATGTCGCTAGGTAGAACGGTTGGAACACCATCCTGCCACGCTCCTCACCATTGCTGTTGTGCTTCGTCTTTCATCTGGGCCACGCCGTGTTGTCGAGATTGAAACGATAGACCTGTTGACGAAGCGTAAAAATCGCTGTATTACATGTATTTTGCAGTCTCTCTTTCTGGGTCTTAATAGTTATCTCACTCGTACTTTCGTTTTTTCCCTCATATTAGTCGCAATACATAACTCTGGCGGTAAATGGAAATAAACAGAGCACCGAAAACCGTTCGTTTTATTCGCCTCAATTTTTTTCCACGCTCTCCATATCAACGGACTGGAAAGGAGCTCCCAAATCCGACCAGCATTTCCCAGTTGCCTGTAGAGTTCACTTACACGCTGTAATAGAACTTTGTCAGTCGCGTTTCATAAAACCTTCTGTAGAATCTTTGACAGTGAACTGAGTCCTTTTATTATAAATTTTATATAAGAGCGCGGTTCTAGCTTTTATAAAGGATTTATTTAAGATCTTTGAGAGTGTCATACGGGTCATAGAACATTGCTTTGAAGGATCATCTGTGGAGGAACCTCCAGCTGCGTGTTTCAATGAAGAGCACATGTGAGATGCTGTGTTTGTCCTGAACAACGAACTGAAAATTATGACTATAATGCGTTTTAGACAGGTACGTGCCGAGTAAAACTGTGAGGGACGGGAAAAACCCACCGTGGTACAACAACAAAGTTAGGAAACTACTGCGAAAGCAAAGAGAGCTTCACTCCAAGTTTAAACGCAGCCAAAACCTCTCAGGCAAACAGAAGCTAAACGATGTCAAAGTTAGCGTAAGGAGGGCTATGCGTGAAGCGTTCAGTGAATTCGAAAGTAAAACTCTATGTACCGACTTGACAGAAAATCCTCGGAAGTTCTGGTCTTACGTTAAATCAGTAAGTGGCTCGAAGCAGCATATCCACACTCTCCGGGATGATGATGGCATTGAAACAGAGGATGACACGCGTAAAGCTGAAATACTAAACACCTTTTTCCAAAGCTGTTTCACAGAGGAAGACCGCACTGCAGTTCCTTCTCTAAATCGTCGCACATCGAAATAAGTGTCCAAGGAATAGAAAAGCAACTGGAATCACTCAACAGAGGAAAGTCCACTGGACCTGACGGGATACCAATTCGATTCTACACAGAGTACGCGAAAGAACTTGCCCCCTTTCTAACAGCCGTGTACCGCAAGTCTCTAGAGGAACGGAGGGTTCCAAATGATTGGAAAAGAGCACAGGTAGTCCCAGTCTTCAAGAAGGGTCGTCGAGCAGATGCGCAAAACTATAGACCTATATCTGTGACGTCGATCTGATGTAGAATTTTAGAACATGTTTTTTGCTCGAGTATCATGTCGTTTTTGGAAACCCAGAATTTACTATGTAGGAATCAACATGGATTCCGGAAACAGCGATCGTGTGAGACCCAACTCGCTTTATTTGTTCATGAGACCCAGAAAATATTAGATACAGGCTCCCAGGTAGATGCTATTTTTCTTGACTTCCGGAAGGCGTTCGATACAGTTCCGCACTGTCGCCTGATAAACAAAGTAACAGCCTATGGAATATCAGACCAGCTGTGTGGCTGGATTGAAGAGTTTTTAGCAAACAGAACACAGCATGTTGTTATCAATGGAGAGACGTCTACAGACGTTAAAGTAACCTCTGGCGTGCCACAGGGAAGTGTTATGGGACCACTGATTTTCACAATATATATAAATGACCTAGTAGATAGTGTCGGAAGTTCCATGCGGCTTTTCGCGGATGATGCTGTAGTATACAGAGAAGTTGCAGCATTAGAAAATTGTAGCGAAATGCAGGAAGATCTGCAGCGGATAGGCACTTGGTGCAGGGAGTGGCAACTGACCCTTAACATAGACAAATGTAATGTATTGCGAATACATAGAAAGAAGGATCCTTTATTGTATGATTATATGATAGCGGAACAAACACTGGTAGCAGTTACTTCTGTAAAATATCTGGGAGTATGCGTGCGGAACGATTTGAAGTGGAATGATCATATAAAATTAATTGTTGGTAAGGCGGGTACCAGGTTGAGATTCATTGGGAGAGTCCATAGAAAATGTAGTCCATCAACAAAGGAGGTGGCTTACAAAACACTCGTTCGACCTATACTTGAGTATTGCTCATCGGTGTGGGATCCGTACCAGATCGGTTTGACGGAGGAGATAGAGAAGATCCAAAGAAGAGCGGCGCGTTTCGTCACAGGGTTATTTGGTAAGCGTGATAGCGTTACGGAGATGTTTAACAAACTCAAGTGGCAGACTCTGCAAGAGAGGCGCTCCGCATCGCGGTGTAGCTTGCTCGCCAGGTTTCGAGAGGGTGCGTTTCTGGATGAGGTATCGAATATATTGCTTCCCCCTACTTATACCTCCCGAGGAGATCACGAATGTAAAATTAGAGAGATTAGAGCGCGCACGGAGGCTTTCAGACAGTCGTTCTTCCCGCGAACCATACGCGACTGGAACAGGAAATGGAGGTAATGACAGTGGCACGTAAAGTGCCCTCCGCCACACACCGTTGGGTGGCTTGCGGAGTATAAATGTAGATGTAGATGTAAATTTACAATGGAAAGAAACCACGTGTAATCGAAATAGTGCGCAATTCGGATTCGAACCGTGACTATTGGCTTTCGCGAGAGTTGATATTCCATTTGAGGTTCCTTCCTATACCTGTCGTGTGTAGACGCAACACTTCAGTCAGCAACCTCCTCTCTTGCTGTGAGAGTTTCGAAATAATAGCAGCTAAGTGCATCTTTAAACTAGTAATCGGTACAAATGCTTCTTTAACTCGGTTAGTAACGAAACGATGATGAAAGTCTTAGATATCACTTCGACTTTGTAAGTATTGGTTGTAAGCGTTTTAAATTCTGCTTGTTATTGTCACAGAAACTGGAAAATTTTGCGCAGTTTGTTGGAATTACGGAAGTCTCAGCAGTTAATTGGTTTAAATAAATTATTAGTTCAACCACACGGAGTTAGCGGTAAAAGGGCTGCGATACACGTGAGTTTTTTCGCTCTCATAAAGCTTCGTAATCTCCGATAATACTCGGAGAATTGTTTATACTAGGGTCGAATTTTCGCTGATAATTACTTTCAGGTAGTTCCTTGCGAGTACTTTCTGTAAGTGTCTGGGAGTCTAGCGAGAGAAAATATCGGTAGCGTTTGTACACAGTAGCGTGAGAATGCGTGCGAGAGCTGCGAGATAACTCACAGCGAGATTTTCCTGTCGCAATACCGTGAATGTAGGAAGAGCGTCGGGCTGCAGCTGCACTTTTGATACTGTTAGTGGCGAATGAAAAACTTACTAAACAACTGCGTTTTTGTTGGATAAGATTGTGGATTTGGGGGCGAATTCATTTTGGAGCATACAAGATTCACACGGAGCATATAAGATTCTCACTTAGATCTTGTGAAGAAAAATGCCGGCCGGTGTGGCCAAGCGGCTCTAGGCGCTTCAGTTTGGAACCGCGCGGCCGCTACGGTCGCAGGTTCGAATCCTGCCTCGGGCATGGATGTTTGTGATGTCCTTAGGTTAGTTAGGTTTGAGTGGTTCTAAGTTCTAGGGGACTGATGACCTTAGCTGTTACGTCCCATAGTGCTCAGAGCCATTTGAACCATTTGAAGAAAAATCCACAACAACAACGAAATTTTTTGACAATAACAGCGATGGAGATGGAAGAAATATATTTTATAATTGGACCCAAAATTGCCAATCTAGATACTGTTATGCGTAAATCCATCAAGACGACTGCTTGCGCTACAAATATTTCTAGCATCAGCAAATATTACTAGCATCAGCTACGTTTATTCTCTTTAATTTTTGGTCTAGTAAGAAATACGATGAAATAACGGTACACTAATTTCAGCTCGATACCGATGGACATTCAAAAGCCAAAAAGGGCGGATATCTGATAAATGAACCATTTCTGTGCACATATGAATTTACAAGCTTTTACTTGTATTGACTTAAGGAACCACTCGTAAAATCCTGGGGATTTGTTCTTCACCATCCAGTGTAATAATATAATCAATAAATACCACGTCGTATAAAATTATAGATACATCTGTATTATTTGAAATAAATGACGATTTTCCGATTTCCAAAACAATCACTTTCAAAAACAACTTCAATTGTTTCTCTCTATTAATTTGTGTTGAACTACATTGCTGATTCCTTGAATTGTAGAGGTTCTGGTAATTTTCTTCTGTGGAGATGATGTAAACTTTTGGGTTCTTACCGTACTTCCTATCGTCCAGTAACTGTAGCTTCCAAAGCCGGCCGCGGTGGCTGTGCGGTTCTAGGCGCTTCAGTCTGGAACCGAGCGACTGCTACGGTCGCAGGTTCGAATCCTGCCTCGGGTATGGATGTGTGAGATGTCCTTAGGTTAGTTAGGTTTAAGTAGTTCTAAGTTCTAGGGAACTGATGACCTGAGATGTTAAGTCCCATAGTGCTCAGAGCCTTTTTTTTATGTCCAAAATACTGGCCTGTCCTCGTACAAACGAAGTAAATGCCCAAATTCGTCCTGAGGTCACTTCCTGCCAGCTTTCTTCATTACTCTTTTTGCCATCACACTGCTGACATTAACTCATAGTGCGAATCCGTCACGACTGTAGTCTCAGCTGGCCCTACGTACGAGTATATGGAGGAGTCGCTTGCAGTGCTGATGTGGCGCAATGGTTAGTACGCTAGTCTGTCATTCACATGTTCATTGTAAAGGTGGGATCAAGTCTCTTCAGAGATATTTTTTATTTAAGTTTGTTAATTCTACGCGATATATGTATGACGTTTTTATGCATATGCTATTTGCTGCCTAGCACTGTTTAAGTCCAGAATTTACGAATTAGGGAATTAGGCTAACCGCTCGTACTGTTAGTTTAGGAGGTAAAACGGGCGATTACTTTGCTCAGAAACATGCCACGGCTACATGTTAGGGCTCAATAACGAGTTTCGTCGGTACTTCTGTTTAAAGAATGCTCGAGCACCACAAAATATGTTATCAAGATGTTGTGATGTACAAACTGTGAAATACGCTACAAACCTGGGAAGCAATACGGCTGCTCAGCATTCTCTTGAGTACTGTGGCGTGTGAGTGTCGTGATTTGATTGTGTGTTGTACAATTTTAGCAAGATTACAAAACAACTAGTTACTTATTATCAATGTAACATGAGGTTTTATTTACACACTGCTTTTCCCTGGCTAATGATCGTTATTTTGTAAAAGAAATTCCCCTGGGAACGTGTAGCAATGTTGTCTTTAAAGCAGTGTAAATAGCGCTAAGTTCCGGATCGGTTATCGAATATAACGCTACTGCTTTTCGAGGTGGCAGCACTTTTCTTTAAGCAAAATGAACAGTTTTGTCGCACAATACCGCACGCACACAACACTAATGTATTTTTCCTGTCAAAATATTTCATAGAAGTTGGTACGAAATAACCAGGCTTCATACATCAGCAGATAAGAATTTATATCACGTACGATGCTATTTGCATTGTATTTAAAGATTATTCACAATCTAAGTCGAATTTACTTCCTCAAAGTGGGTTCTGGGCCACCAATACACAATTATTATTGCGATTATGACCAACGGCATTCATGTCCGTACAGAAAATCAATTTTAAACTGCCGCTGCAAATTTCACTAAGATGGCGGCTAACATAAGACAGTCACTTAACGAATCTAGTTCAGGCGTTGTTTTACTCTCAACAAGTAATATATATTAAATCTTTTCTGTATCTTAACTATATGCATTAACATTTAAAAGTATTTCTCCATGTTAATCACTCATTATTCAGCATTTTACCAATAATCTGCGCTGTAGATCAATGACGCTAATGGCTGCACCCCATTTTAGCTGAACAGGAAACTTAGCATTTATATGTAAGGACGAGAATCATATTAAAATAAAAATTCAAACACACGTATTGATTTCAGTAACACAGAAACTCTAATTTTCAAGTATTACTTAACAGCATAATACAGTTTTTTACCGACCTCAGTGCTACGAGACGTCATTTGCGTCCGATCATTACAAGGGTTCGATCGAGGAGGAGGATTATTGTTGAAGAATCACAGATAACGAAAGATGAAGATTTCCATTATCTTTTTCCATGAGTATTGTCTGAGTCATGATTTTCACAAAAAATTAAATGTTCTAACTGACAATAATTATTTATTATTATTATTTTAGTATTGATGAAGTCCTTTTTTTGTTACACTCTGCCGTCCGGCGACACCACAGCGGTGTCGTGTGCATAGTATCGCGCAGTGGTCGGTGACAGCACTTTAGCATCTTTTGCATTCTGTGGTGTTTTGTTTAGGTAACAATAAGGTACACAAGTCAACAATTTTTTTTGTTTTTATAAGTACTTTGCCCTTTCATGGTGGCAAACGAAAGAGACGATACGATTATTTACGATGAATCAGCGGAACGTAACTTGGAAGTTGCCACTACATCGCATACGTCTCATCATGATCCGGTTGATACTCTTTGCGGTGACATAAAGCAATACCAGCTAGTAGGCCTATGTAGTTCCGAAACGATAAACGAAAACGAGGAAACTGCCATACATGTTCCAAAAACAAAAAAACAACAAACTTAATGTGCAAGTCTTGTGGAGTTGCGTTACATGTTGGAGACTGTTTTGCTGCATATCACGTTGTTGTTGTTGCTGCTGCTGTGGTCTTCAGTCCTGAGACTGGTTCGATACAGCTCTCCATGCTACTCTATCTCGTGCATGCTTCTTCATCTCCCAGTACTTACTGCAACCTACATCCTTCTGAATCTGCTTCTATTCATCTCTTGGTCTCCCTCTACGATTTTTACCCTCCACGCTGCCCTCCAGTGCTAAAGTGCTAAATTTGTGATTCCTTGATACCTCAGAACATGTCCTACCAACCGATCCCTTCTTCTAGTCAAGTTGTGCCACACACTTCTCTTCTCCCCAATCCTATTCAACACCTCATTAGTTATATGATCTACCCATCTAATCTTCAGTATTCTTCTGCAGCACCACATTTCGAAAGCTTGTATTCTCTTCTTGTCCAAACTATTTATCGTCCATGTTTTACTTCCATACATGGCTACACTCCATACAAATACATACATTCAGAAACGACTTCCTGACACTTAAATCTATACTCGATGTTAACAAATTTCCCTTCTTCAGAAACGCTTTCCTTGCCATTGCCAGTCTATTGGCATATCATATGTTAGATAAATACTAAGTACCAAAGACAATGCAAATAAACAAATATATGAAACAAATTGTGTACTTATTTACGTATCTATATCTTAGAAATTTCATGAACTTAGGGAAACAGGGAGGCAGGGTTGAGAACTAACGATGAGATTAGTAAAACCTAACAATTTATAAACTCACGATAATCTCAAGAGCGGCAGGCGACAAGACAAGTAATCCGAATTACGAGACGCGCGCGGACAGCAAAGTGTTAATATCACGAGAATGTGCGCTGAAATTCCACACACAGTGCTATCGTGTATATTGTTCTGAATAAAATATAGTTGTTGGTATTAAAGTACGCTCAGCTCTCGCGACAGTACCGGTATATAGTTTTCCTTGTCTGGGAGCCAGGGCGAGCAGTTATCGAGAGATTGAACTTCCTGTCTACACGAGAGATCTAAACTTGCAGAGCGCGACTTCCGAGGGCTTGCCCTACACTCGGTCACTGCTGCCGAGCTGGCTCGCGGAGCATTTCGCATGACACGCAAACGCTCTCTGAGCGTGAAAAACTCACAGGTATACGATATTTTCGATATTGCAGCGCCCGTATTATTCTGAATTACGGCGCAAAATTCCTTCGAAAGGACTTCACATTGTAATTCAGAACAACATAGCCATTTCAATATCGTATTTATCCGCCAACACCGGGTGAGGGACTTTCGTGTACAATATCTCCCTTCTAAGCGAATATTATATATTGGCTGTGGACACATGGTTGCCGACGTATCTAAGATTGGGTTTGGCCGTGAGTCGTGCTCGGGTAGCAAATGGTAAGGCGGCCACTCGCGATAAGCGGGAAATTCGGGTTCGAGTCCCGGTCCGGCATAAATTTTTGTTGTCATTCCACTATGCAGCTGATAGTAATCCATATTCGCAACTGCGAATATATTTCATGCTTCTCACATGTGTAGCAATCTTAAGGAAGTTAATTACTGTCTGTAACATAATTTTTTTATGTATATATAATATAGCGGCACGTGAAAATTTGTTCTAATGCCGGGAATCGAACGCGGTTCTCCTGGTTACTAGCCAGGTGCGTTGGCCACTAAGCTAGATTGGCGCAGCGGTACACACAACTGCACGCCTCCTTCCTCGATCCAAAATTTTCGCTACCGCCCCAATCTGCTTTACATTCCCGCTTACATACGAACTGAATTGCTGAGGCCTTCCATGCTTCGGAATAGCACGTCAGCATCGAACGAAAATTGAGGATCCAGCCTGAAACCCATATACAGGTACTTATATTCGTACAGATTAAATGACACAGTTTCAGAGACTTTACTGATCTCACCCAGGCAGCGAGAATTTTGATTGAGGAGGAAAGCGTGCCAGGATAATCAGTGCAGTTGTGTGAACCGCTGTGCTAAGCCGACTTAGTAGCTAAGGCATCTGTCTAGTAAGCAGGAGACTGGGTTCTATCCCGGCCTTAGTACAAATTTTCACTCTCTGCTTCAAGTCACGCCTTTGAGACCGGTATAGGCTCTAAATTGTATTATTTCATTCAACCTGACAAGTATACATACGATTCTTGCAATGGGACACTAAAGCATATAACAGGGTGTCCCACTCAAACCTCCCTGATATCAAAGACTCAGGAAAAAAAACAGTAGATACGACAGTGAAAAAATGCACCACATTGCAGAGCATCTCAAAGAATGTATTTATCATCAATACATCTCTACATATGAACCATTTGTAGCACAACAAATATCGAGTCTATATTCAATTTCTTGCCAAGTGTTCTGTAACATTTCCTATGTTATTGTTGCAATTGCATGTAAGTGATACGATATCGCAACATGGGAATGTCGTCCACTTTGTATTGGATGGAACTGGGGTCCTAGAAACGACGGAGAGTCTTCGTCCCCACCGTAGTCCGCACTGGTAGACAACTCCACAACAGACTCCAGCAGTCCACTCACTCCACCGCCGCCCCACGCCGAAATCTGGTTTATCTGTGGGGTTCGGCCCAACATTCATGGTAGCGAAATGCAGGAAGAGCTGCAAAGTATCGGCGCTTGGTGCGGGAAATGGTAACTGACCCTCAGTCAAAACCAATGTAACGCATTTTGTATACATAGACAGAAAGACTGTTTATTGTATGATTACAAAAGTGCAGAACAATCACTGGAAGCAGGTACTTCGGAGAAATATCTGGGAGTATGCGTAACGGAGCGATTTGAAGTGGAACGATCACATAAAGTTAATTGCGAGTAAGGCAGATAGCTGATTGAGATTCCATGGAAGAATTCTCAGAAAATGTATTCCATCAACAAAGGAAGTAACTGACAAAACACTCGTTCGAATAATACTTACATATTGCTCGGCAGTATGGGATCCGTACCAGACAGGACTGACAGAAGATCCAAAGAAGAGCAGCACGTTTCGCTAGATGTTCATTCATTAAGCGCGAAAATGTTTCGGAGATGCTCAACAACTGCAATGACAAAAGTTGCAAGAGGGGCGTTCTGCATCACTCTATGGTTTACTGTTAAAAGGCCCAAGTGCGTATGTTCCTTAAGGATCATCCAATATACTCGTATTGCTTCCGCCTACATATATCTCGCGAAAAGATCATCAAGACAAAATTAGAGAGAATCGAGCACCACGGAGGCTTACTAGCAATCGTTCTTCACGCAAACCGTACACGACTGGAACAGAAGAATGGGAAAGTGATACTGGTGCACAGAAAGATAGGCCACACACGATATAGTGGCTGCATAGATGAAGTTGTAGAAATTGTGACTAATTTACTTAACTGCCTGATTTAAGCTACCAAAATTTGGCAGATAAGTGTTACTTAGAACTAATATTAAACAATTTAGAGAAGGGTTAATGGTATTGGGGAACACATGCTACGAGTTTCTGTGGATGAAATTGCGCTCTTGTTCATTTGATTGAATGTTATTAATCAAAGTCGTCATTACTCCAGTATCATTCGAATTTGAGATAAACAAAGTTGTTATATGTTTACTGTAGACATAAGCTTCAGTTTAATATGTCGATGAGAAGTGTAGCTGCATTGGTTTACCAGTAGTTTAATTTTAAATGCTTGTTAAATCATAATTTATAAAAGGCTGTGTCATTCGTGAACTAGCGATCATACAACGAAAAGCAGTGTTGATATGAACTCGTGATATTTGCACGCTCAGTTTGATATCCTCTTATTCTCTGAGCTTCCACAAGATTCACTTTCAGCGTTTTTCGTGTATTTCCAAGTTATATTCAGTAGCTGGAAGCGTCACTTGTGGTGCCACAGGCGTGCCCATTTCCCCTAGCTCTGGGTTTTTACCCACCGCTTCCTGTCGCCTAATCCCTTTGTGCGGAGCGCTAAGTTTGTCTTGCTGCTGCGTGGCTTGCCGGTATTCCAGCTGAGACTCTCATACGGCACCGCTTTCTCGGAGTAGTTTGCCTTCAACAGTCTCCTAGTTCAGTTCATCCAGTATCTCTGTGACACTATTCCACGGATTAAACAAACCTGTGACCATTCGTACTGCCCTTCCCAGTAAACGTTCAGTATCTCCTGTTAGTCCTATCTGATACGTGTCCCACACACCTGAGCAATATTCTAGAACCGGTGGCATGTGTGATTTGTGAGCAATCTCGTTTGTAGACTGATTTCACTTCTCCAGTATTCTACCAATAAACCGAAGTCTACCACCTGGTTTACCCACGAATGAACCTATGCGATCATTCCATTTCATATCCCTGCAAGGTGTTACACCCAGGTATTTGTATGAGTTGACCGATTCCAACAGTGACTCATTAATATTATAGTCATTGGATACTACGTTTTTTCGTTTTGTGAAGTGCAAAATTTTACATTTCTGAACATTTAGAGCAAGTTGCCAATCTCTGCGCCACGTTGAAATCTTACTGGGATCTGACTGAATATTTATGCAGCTTCTCTCGGATAGAACTTCATTATAGATAACTGTATCATCTGTAAAATGCCTCATTTTACTGTTAATGTTGTCTGCAAGGTCATGAGTACAATATAAACAGCAAGGGTCCCAGCACTCTTGCCTGGGGCACACCCGTAGTTTTTCTGCATCTGACTAGGACTCTCCATCCAAGATAACACGCTGTGTCTCCATACCAAAAAGTCCTCAGTAACAAATTTCACTTGATACCCATACGATCGTACTTTTGACAATACGCGTAGTGCGGTGAGTCAAATGCTTTTCGGAAATCAAGAAACACTTGATCCAAAGCTTCCAGTACGTCATCTGAGAAAGGTTCGAGTTGCATTTCACATGATCGATGTTTTCGAAACCCACTCTGGCTGCTATCTGCTTGGAAGTTCTGAATCCGGTCACAAATTCACTAAACCTCAACACATAACTCTCAAGTGTCTACCGGATGTCAACGACTGAGGCATCAATTTGGCATACGTTGTCTACGATGCTATGGATTTCATGGACGAACAGAGCCAGATGAGTTTCGCAACATCTCTGGCTCCAGAACCCATGTTGATTTATCTACATGAGATTCGTGTTCTCAAAAAGAACTAATAATAGTTGAGAATAAAACATGTGCCACAGTTCTAAAACAGATTGATTTAAGTCATTGTTGTGCGGATTGCTATGCGAAGTACGGTATTGTGAATGCTCGCCTCATTGCCAACGTTTCGTATCTGTACACCCACTCTAGGAAGACTTAGCAAGATCGTGTCTTCGGTAGACATTTCGTGAGAAGTGTTTTTAGATTTTATTTATGGTTTTGGATTCATTAAGATCTTGAAAAACCTACGTATTTTTACGCACAATAAGAAATGTATGTCGAAGAAACAAAGAAATCTGCACAGCTAGTGAGAGATGCTTGACACTGTGTGCTGACGACATCCAGTTATTGGGGTTAAAAGTCAAGCAAGCTCAATTCCTAGCAACAGGTCGCAGCGCCTCGACCCTAATACAATTGACCGTTAGCCGATACCGCCCAGTTTGCGATTAAAACTGACAGAAGCGAAAATAAACGCAGCCCCTCTAATATGTGAAGCAATGTCTCCCGTTATCCCATATATTCCATATATTTTGCGTCGTTTCTTAGGTGCTTAAAAATTTGTGGTGGTATAATACGTCTTTGCCAAAACATGAAAGTCTGTTTTCTGCCGTACGCGTTTTGTTTCTTTTGTGTGTGAAGCATCTTTGTATATAATAGTTGCGATTTATAGCAATTACAAATTTGTTACTACATTACGGTTTTTCCGGTTATTCTCTTGTGTTATATATCAGAAAAATCTTTTGCACCACAAGTTTTGCTAGGTTAAATTACCATTCGGTGTTACTTACGATTTCTGATGTTAATCTGTGTTTGTTGTCCTGAAGCTGTATTTAGCTGGTCTGCATATTCCAGATGGCCGATTATCGATGCTTTTTCGAACACATTTCTCTGAACACTTTACTTCCACTTTTCACTGTGTGTGTGTGTGTGTGTGTGTGTGTGTGTGTGTGTGTGTGTGTGTAGTGTTGCCAACTGTCGCTGTGTGTTAATCATTCGTCTTTTGTTTGTGTTGTGGTGTGTATACTGCATGTAGTTTGTTGCACACAGCGGTAGTTGTCAATACTGCAAATGCTAACACACAATAAGACAGTGAAAAGTGGAAGTGAAGTGCTCAAATAAATGTGTTCGAAAAACGCCGAAAATTGCCCATGTGGAGTATGCAGACAAATTAAGAAACAACGCTAGATCGACACACATGGATTAACAAAATTAGAAATCGTAAATAACATCAAATGGTAATTTAACCTCTCGAAGCTAGTTGAGCAAAAGTTTTCACCTAGTTAAAAAAAGTAACAGGATAAAAGGAATGTAGCAATTATGTACATCAATCAGTTATGTATTACAGGCCACTGAGGATGCTTCACAAATAAAAGAAGCGAAACGCTTGTGGCACAAAACAAACTGCCTTCTTGCAAAGAAGGAATACATCTCCATGAATTACTCCTGTGTACAACAGAAGTACATTTCTATTTAAATTGTTTCAGCATTGTATTTGAGTCACCGGCCCTCCACACTCTGCCCTCCCCCCCCCCCCCCTCCCCCGCCCCACCATCACCAACTTTCTTTAGAAAAACTGCAACACATTCCCTGTTGACAAGACTGTGCTTGAGTAATATTTGTCACATATTTCAGAATTCTGTCGGTATCAGAAATAGTTCATACAGAGAAACCAGGTTGAAGTGGTAAGAGATGGACAGGAAAAAGAGGAAATCAAGCAGGGAGTAAGGGAGGGTTGAAGTTACCCACGCCTCCCGCCGGAGGTTCGAGTCCTCCTTCGGGCATGAGTGTGGTGGTGTTCTTGGCGTAAGTTCAAGTAGTGTGTAAGTCTAGGGACCGATGACCTCAATTGTTTGGTCCCTTAGGAATTCACACACATTTGAACACTACCCACACTGTTATTTAGTTTGTACGCCAAGCGATCAATAAAGGAAACTAAAGAGAAACATGGAAGTGAAATTAAGGTTCATACGGATGAAGTAAAAATTTTAAGATTTACCGACGTCACACTAATTCTGTCGGCCTTTGTTTGAACTTAAATTGCATGTAGGAATGTAAAAAAAATTGACTTAAAAAGACGAGGAACACACACCATGCACACGTTGCCTTTTATCAAGATGAGGAAACTACGATTTACAAAAGAAAGCCAACGACTTAGTGGCTTGGCGTACTGTAGAAGTTACGATTTTGCGGGTCATATACCAAAGTATTCAGGACGTAAATACGGATCCAGAAAAGATAAACACGGTCTGTAAGACCGCTACAAAGAAAACAATTGTTTTCTACTGTGTTATTCAAAATAATATATATTGCCTTTGTACATGATTATGATTCCTGTCAGTTACCGACGGTATTGTTGTATCGGCTGTATTTCCAAGAAAATACACGTAAATATTGTGATCGATGCAAATCAAATGCAGAACTCTTACCATAAACAGAAGTTAAAAATTATAATACCCATTCTAAGAATAAGTCACTTTGATAGAACAGATACAATGAAAAAATTGTACATGTAAAACACGTTTTATAGCAGAGGTATATCGACCACGATAGAACTCTTTGTCTATCGCTCTTGCACCGCATTTTTGTGTTTTTTTTCCAAGACTGCAGTGTTCACAGAACAGTCGCTACTTCAGAATACACCTTCCCACATGAGATGTGATTACATACAAGGCTACAGCAGAGGACAGTAGTTATTAGAAAACCTTGTACACCCACTAATTTTCGTCGTCTTCAATTTCCAGAATATTCTAAGTATTTACGCCAAATCCAACCCCTTATTTTGTCTTAGCCAAGAATTTAAATCTCTATTTTCCCTTGTTTTTGGGTATCTTGAAAGTTAGACATTTTGCAATCGCGTACTTTAAGGGGTAGAATAAGTTTTCTTTGTTGTGCAAGTAATATTGTTGAAATTCATGTAAAAGAAAGTATGTGTAGTAATCTACTGCAAGAAACATACCCCGTCATCCAAAAAATTTCGAGACTGGATTTATGAAAAATAGAGGAAAGCTATGATGATGGTTTTAAAGCTTCAGGTGCTGTATACAGTTCCCCACCCCATCGCCCAACCCAACATGAAACCAACGCACAGAACATCTATATTGTCAGATAAGTGTTTCTTTGGTCTGTGGCGCGTCACATTGGCTTGAATGCCGATTATGTCATCAGTGCGGTGACCTTCATGTGAATTCCTGCACTTTGTTGTTTTGTAGTATGTTCGTTTTAAGAACACCAAGTCTCGTAACACGTGATGATTTTTTCCAGAGAAGAATTAATTCTCCGCGGTTCGCATTTCAATCCAGCTGCGGCAGGCGTCTATGCGTCGTTGTTTTTGCAAGTGGGTCAGGTTGTGTGGGACAAACGTTGCATACCGTTTTCTCTTCTTCAAAATAGTGTGGAGACTGTCTTGAACATGTGATTTAGAGATGTTGCTGCATTGTGATTTGTGGTACAACAACGCGCACAGGCCAGGAACAAAATCAGTCCCGAAATTTTTTGAGTGGATGGTGTATTTAATAGTTTTAAAGTATAATTTTATTTGAGAGGAAAAGACACGACCATGACGCTTTACTGACGGTTTGTGAATCGTCTCTGGATACTTCATTCGGTAAAGTACCACGTAGACGTTCAATAATATTGCACAATTTTTCATGAAGCGCAGAAATAATCGTACGTCTAGAGGTGAGACTTAGCGGCTGCGCAGTAATATTGAGAACATCAGAAACTCCCGAAATATATGCGCTGCCCGGAAATATTGTGCATCTGTGGGCAGTATTGACAATATCCGTGACAGTGTCTCCCGTGCTACAGGCCCTGAGGACATCTATATTCGCAGCTTGATGTTTTGATCGTCACCGAACGTGGGAAATTTAAAATGACGGCAAAACAAGGGAAGATAGCTATGTTATTACAGTCCATAGATCTTTACAAATCTTTGGCTGGACCGACACAATAATATTGTACATTATTATTATTGCGCAATTTTCTTGCTCGGGGAAAAACTTCAGTAATATTGCACAATATTCAGAATTACTGCCCATCTAGGGATCGCTTAACAGCATCGCTCTTGAAGGGGAAGGTTCAGAGTTTGAACTACGGATGGCGTGCAGTTTCAATGTGCCAGGCAGTTTCATACGGGGGCGTGCCGAAAAGTAATGTCTCCGAGTTTTTTAGGTGAAAACACTGGAAGCTTTTTGAATAAAATGAGTTATTTTCTGCGTCTTTATTCTTCATGTCTACATATTTGCATCCATCTGCAGCTAGAGGGCTCCGAACTGTAGTAACATGGCGTTGTGCAAAGTAACTGTGCCGCTGCGTGGGAAACAGCACTACTTTAACTGCGTCTCGAATTCAAAGACTTCCTCAGCACATGGAGCACTCTCTCCTTTAACAAGACGGTGCCAGACTACACACGAGAGCTGCGACATCTGCAACAATCCGACGCCTTGGCTTCACTGTCAGCGATTATCCTCCATGCAGTTCCGACTCGGTCCCATCCGATTTTCATCTGTATCCAAAACTTAAAAAACAGGACATCACATTGGTAGCTGAGAAAGCGGTGCAAGTAGAGGTGAGGCTGTGACTCTGTCACCAAATTGGAACGATGTACTGTGACTCTGTCACCAAATTGGAACCATGTACTGTGACTCTGTCACCAAATTGGAACCATGTACTGTGACTCTGTCACCAAATTGGAACCATGTACTGTGACTCTGTCACCAAATTGGAACCATGTACTGTGACTCTGTCACCAAATTGGAACCATGTACTGTGACTCTGTCACCAAATTGGAACCATGTACTGTGACTCTGTCACCAAATTGGAACCATGTACTGTGACTCTGTCACCAAATTGGAACCATGTACTGTGACTCTGTCACCAAATTGGAACCATGTACTGTGACTCTGTCACCAAATTGGAACCATGTACTGTGACTCTGTCACCAAATTGGAACCATGTACTGTAACTCTGTCACCAAATTGGAACCATGTACTGTGACTCTGTCACCAAATTGGAACCATGTACTGTGACTCTGTCACCAAATTGGAACCATGTACTGTGACTCTGTCACCAAATTGGAACCATGTACTGTGACTCTGTCACCAAATTGGAACCATGTACTGTGACTCTGTCACCAAATTGGAACCATGTACTGTGACTGTATGAACGAACTGGTCTGTCGTTGGGAGAAATGCATTCGTCGCCAGTACGACTATTTTAAATATTTAGACATGAAATATAAAGACGTAGAATGTTAAAAAATTCAGAGGCATTGCTTTCCAACACGCCCTCGTGTGATTTTACAGCTATGCAGAAGATATATTTACAAGTCAGTGCTAATTAGGGAAAGTAAGGAACGCAACTTAAGCGTTTGGAGAAAGAGTTTGATAATATTTTACAGCGATCGCGTAGATCTGAAAATACAGTATTATTCCGCTGTGGTACTGGCCCCCCTTAGTGTGATACGATTTCTTCCCTCTGCTGACGATGTGTGGCAAGAATGATTATCAGTAACCCACTGTACAGGCCAAAGTTGGCTGGGCGTACCCTGCGAGCATTACACGAGAAATATTCTTGACGTTGAAGTATGTTTCCTGTCTCAAACTGGGACGCGGGCTTTTGGAATTTGCAAAACGATCTCTCCCATACGAGTGTATGGCAGTCACTATTCCTGGTGTTGCTTGGGCATTTCTTTAACGCTTTCACGTTGACGAAACCACTCCTGTAACGAATCGCGCATCTCTCCTTCGAATGTTCCATGCACCAGATACACAAATGTTACTATTTCGCAGATTGGACGAAGACCACGGTAGACAAGGATTTCTTTTCCGCCACACGGCTGAGACGAAACAAATTAAATACAATATGCCTCTCATTTGTTTTGTATACAATGCTACAATCAAACGATGACCGAAGGGAAATGGAAAGAAGGGCACTCCACTTTAAATCGTAGTTAAGTAGCTCCAATAGTTTTGTATGTAAAAGTCGTCAGTGAAGCGTGCAACAATTTTTAATGATTCTGTTATTGTGACTCTAAAAAGCTGATAAACTGAAAAAAATAGTCACTAGATTCCTTTATTTTCATAACGCGATTCATCAGATCACCTGCTGAATTAACAACACATTTTATATTGCAAATGTGAATGCATACAGAAAAGCTTTAAAACAGGAACCATTACGTTTTAACAAAATTTGTTTTACAATAAGAACAGAGTCTACATTTCATGCCAGTCAGGTAGGTTTAATCTATTTATTTTATTTTTTATTGTTCGCCACTTGTCTTAAATATGGATTATTTTGCCTGTATGTTGGTGTGAAGTATGATCTGAAATTTGTATAAAACTTTGTCCTTATTGTAAAACAAATTTTGTTAAAGTAATGGTTTACTATCTTATACAGGCGGGCTGTAGCGGCACAACTTCCTCGGCATCTAGTCTACCATTTAGCGCAAGCGATGTTACCTTTGCTGTGTTGAGGGCCACTATGATTATTAGTCTGCCAGCTGCCTATATGTCGTATCAGTATTTCTGCATTTACATAAAAATTGTAACTTCATGGCCTTACAGGTCGAAAGACATCATCGTAACAGTATCGTAATTATAGTGTATTGCGGTTCGTATTTCTGTAAATTAAAAAAAAAGTTTTCAGACGTTTGTGCGTTGTATATAATCACGTTTGTAATACAAAGATATTAATCGAGCAGGTTATTTGACGATGGGCCACACCCGAAACGCATTAGGAAAATAAAGGAATTCCATTAACATCCAGTGACAACATTTTGCTTTGTAGGACTCTTAATAAAGAAATCATTAGTAGGTCCACGGGAGACGGTATAGCATTCAATTTGTTGGATCCTCTTTCGAGAACAGCTGTGTGCAAACCCCCGTCCATCCTTCTAGATATAGTCTATCCATGGTTTGGATAAAACCTATTAAAGGAAATATCAGGGTGGTTTCTTTGAAAAGAAACCGAGCGGTTCTAGGCGCTCCAGTCCGCAACCGCACGACAGCTATGGTCGCAGGTTCGAATCCTGCCTCGGGCGTGGATGTATGTGATTGCCTTAGGTTGGTTATGTTTAAGTAGTTCTAAGTTCTAGGGGACTGATGATGACCTCAGATGTTAAGTCTCCAATCTGAGTTTCTGCTCATCAATTTACCGTTAAACCCTAAATTTCACTCATTAGTACATCCTCTTCATTACTTCCAATCTGCTGATCTTCCTCTTCTTCTTTCAAGGAGTAGACAGTTCACCTCATCTTGCCAGAGTGCAAATTGTTGCCAGTGACTTACTTGGTCGTCCAGAGTCGTCTTACCGTTCTGTCAAAACGATAGTCAGTCTTCCATCTTACTTCTGTTCAGGTGACAAGACCATTTTGTTTTTCTTTGATCGTATTTTCAATTGTATATATGTATTCTGTTCTCTCTGCACAACGTCATCTGTAAATCTATCCAACCTCGTGGGGCCTTTTGCAAATCTGAGAACTCGTCAACCAAGTCTCTGAACAGCCATCACCGTATAAAATTTCTTTATTTTTTGTTTTTTCGTTTTCGTGACCGATGCTCTTGGGATTGTTACTTAGTGAGTTTGCGTTTAATATCATCATTAGTTTCGTACGTTATGTCACAACCGAGGTACTGGAAGTGACAATTCTTCGCCAGGTCTACAAGTAGTAGTCATAAAGTTTTAATCACCTCTAAAACATAAAGTTCGGTTAATAATGTTTCGTTTATCAGGTACGTGTCTTTAGACATGATGCGCACAGAAACCCTCGCTGCACTTAATCAGAGGTGTGCGCCATTTTATTTTGGCTCCTGTAGAAGAACGCCACTATGGTGTCGGAAATTCATTATGCACCAGGAATGTAGATATGTACTTACAAACAAACAAAAGGTTGATTATCTGATTTCTTTTTTTTTTTTTTTTTTTTTTTTTTTTTTTTTTCCTCGAGGTGGTGATTAGAATTTTGACTTTTGACTACCGTCTTAACTAGAGTTACTCCTGTTCAGACTGGATTGTTATTAAGTAGCATTATGTAGTATTTTGCCTAGAGGCAGTTCCGTGTCGTCGTACGGAAAATGTCTGGCGCAAATGTTCCCTGTCTTTAGCTACCTCCTTCAGTTTGCTGTATCCTCTTCCATATTTCATGTCGTCCATATTCTTCTTCGTCTTGTAGTGCCTTTGATCTTCCCTCGGATGACATCGTGCGTGAGCCCCTCGTGTCTTAAGTGTATGTCCGATCCAGTTGGCCTTCATCTGAAAAACTGTATTCAGAATAGTTTTCTTCTCTCCTACTCTTCTCAGTACCTCGTCGTTTGTTATTCAACCTGCCCACGTGATCTTCTCTAATCTTTTACACATTTCCAAATTTTGTAGGTATTTTTTCTCCATTTTTGCCACTGTCCACTTCTCTGTTCCGTGCAGTGCTCAAAATGTAGCACTTCACCAGTTTCTTCCTTAATTCCAAGCTCAGTTTGCTGGTCGGCGGAGACACCCTCTTGTTGAATGCGGTTTAGGCTGTAGCGATTCTTGTTCGAATTACGTTTTTCCGGTGACCATCCTTTGTGAGCGAGCTTCTCAGTTCTTGACCTGCATCACATTCTCCAGTTCTCATATTGGATATTTGCAGCAAGCCGTAGTCTTGTCTGCAGAGATATTTATTTTACACCTCTAGCAGATCTGTTGAAGATAATACACAGATCTCTGAATGTCATCCTCAGTTTGTTTAGTAACAACTTGATCATCAGCAAAGAGCATTGTATTTAAAATCAGCGTATTATTTAATTCCAAGGTTGCACTGAGCTTCCATTGTCAAATTACATCATCCGTGTAATATCAGAAAGTGTAAAGGATAAATTACTGCCGTGACGTACTTGTTAGTTGACGTAAATTTCTTCAGAAAGTATGTTTTCTGTTTGCAGTATTGCTTGTGAGTCATTGTATAAATTTTTTGTAACGTCCATAATATACTCGTTCAATCATAATGTCCCTTGGAGAGCATCTTTTGAGTCTATCTAAGGTCTTGTTTATAATGTTTCGATTTGCAATGATCGCGCTGTGGGAAAGACGGTAAACTCAATATTCTTCATATGTTCCTCTTTTAACAGTTTTACAGTATTGCACATATCATGTGGTCATCCATTCTACTTGTCCAGTCTGCATTCCCACTGATTTAGTTTGTAATATTATTTCTCTAAATACAAAGATTACACACAAAGATTGCAAACCTTGTCTAGACTTCATTCGACGTTGCTCCTGCTACGATCTATATTTTTTATTCTCCCCTGAATATTTTAGATTTGAGAACGTAGCTCTACTTGCGTCTCTTTCAAGATGTTCGGGCTCACATATACGTCTGCTGGACGCCATACCTCTATTTCTGACTGTCGCTCTGATTAGAGGCCTGATGCCAATATCTGTCGGTGTGCGGTTGTACTGCTGTAAACTAGCTCTCTGACCAGGACTTCAAAGAAGGCAAATTGATTGTCTGCTCCATCAGCGATTGTGAATTGAGTGCTTAGGTGGACACCGTTGCGGTGACCAAGAAAGTCATTTCGCTGTCCCGCGTGGCGCCACGTAATATAAGGATAGTCAACACACCTGTGTCACATTTGTGACTCACAGAACCTTACTGCAGTGCCTTACGTGGAAGCACTTGCAGCAAACGACGCAATAACTGCTTGGTCATAAAACTGCCGTGAACTGATGCGGATCTTGTTCTTCGATATATTTTCGCAACCGATAGCCTGGGATTCGTGACATGACTTTCTGTTAACGTATCGTTTCTGGAAACGACACGCTGTGAGGGGAATCTCAGGAGGGACTGCACATTTAGTTGCCACCGTTCGTACTTCAGTGAAAATATTTATGTGATCTCAATGTTGTTACGTAAGAGTCTTCGAACTCGTGAACTGGTACATCTGCATGGATACTCTGCAAATCACATTTAAGTGCCTGGCAGAGGGTTCATCGAACCACCTTCACAATTCTGTTATTCCAATCTAGTATAGCGCGCGGAAAGAATGAACACTTATATCTTCCCGTACGAGCTCTTATTTCCTCTATTTTATCGTCGTGATCGTTCCTCCCTATGTAGGTCGGTGTCAACAAAATATTTTCGCATTCGGAGGAGAAAGTTGGTGATTGGAATTTCGTGAGAAGATTCCGTCGTAACGAAAAACGCCTTTCTTTTAACGATTCCCAGCCTAATTCCTGTATCATTTCTGTGACATTCTCTTCCATATTTCGTGATAATACAAAACATGCTGCCTTTCTTTGAACTTTTTCGATACACTAAGTCAGTCCTATCTGGTAAGGATCCCACACCGCGCAGCAGTATTCTAAGAGGACGGACAAGCGTAGTGTAGGCCGTCTCCTTAGTAGATCTGTTACATTTTCTAAGTGTCCTGCCAATGAAACGCAGTCTTTGGTTAGCCTTCCCCACAATATTTTCTGTGTGTGCCTTCCAATTCAAGTTTTTCGTTATTGTAATACCTAGGTATTTAGTTGAATTTACGGCTTTTAGATTAGACTAATTTATCGTGTGACCGAAGTTTGAGTTCCTTTTAGCACTCATGAGGATGACCTCACACTTTTCGTTGTTTAGGGTCAAACTGCCACTTTTCGCACCATTCAGATTCTTTTCTAAATCGTTTTGCAGTTTGTTTTGTCTGATGACTTCATTAGTCGATAAACGACAGCGTCGTCTGCAAACAACCGATGGCGGCTGCTCAGATCGTTTATAAAGATTAGGAGCAGCAAAGGGCCTATAACACTACCTTGGGGAATGCCAGAAATCACTTCTGCTTTACACGATGACTTTCCGTCAATTACTACGAACTGTGACCTCTCTGACAGGAAATCACAAATCCAATCACATAACTGAGACGATATTCCATAAGCACGCAATTTCAATACGAGCCGCTTGTGTGGTACAGTGTCAAAAGCCTTCCGGAAATCCAGAAATACGAAATCGATCTGAAATCCCTTGTCAGTGTCACTCAACACTTCATGTGAATAAAGAGCTAGTTGTGTTTCACAGGAAGTCGTTGTCGTAATTCTTCTGTTGTGAAATGCACGTCTTGTCAAATCACAGTACGGTTTACTGTTGTGCACAAGTTGACTAAAATACCAGTTTTACTTTAAGCTGCCTATCATAGTCACCAAATTCTATCAGTAAATTCACTGGCTACAGTAATAACCAGAAAAGAGATTCCTTGTAACTTGGAAAAAAATTTAAAAAAGGCGATGTCGACCATGCAACATTACTACTTATCTAGGTTGAAGTAATTTAGAATAATTTCACAATGTAGGCTTAATGAATACGTTGTGACAATTGGAAATTAGTGGTAGATCACAGACAGTGAAATTTTAAGTTAGGCGTGATGGCGTGATGAGGCAGCCGAATGGTTAAGGCGTGTACACTTGAAAAGCAGTACTAGTTTAAACATATTTGTGACACTGCAGATGCAACATGTCTGTGGACGGTTTGTATTGGTTATTATTTCGTGTCCTCGCATCTCCACTGATTTCATCCCCATTTTATGATTTATTCCTTTTCAGTGTATTTAACGGGTTTCATTTCATTGTATTAGTGCGTCCTTAATTATTTTGCTGCTAAATTTGTGATGGCACTCCCATGTTTCATACTGTCATTTTGTTATTAACTTTGTCGTAATTTTTTCTCTTGTTTAATACTCCTATTACTTTACATTTTTCTAAATACCGTTTTTCCGTCAAATATGTTAACTCGTAATTAAACCACAGCACACTAACTACTTGCATTCAGACACGATACTGGCCACGCTTTGAAACACCCACTTTAACGAGCTCTTATGTTCATCCAGTTCGCCTCTTGTTATTCGCAAACGTATTATCACCTTCGTTTTAAAAAGGCGCGATCCCCGTATCGTTGTTGGATTAAATGAAATCGATGCTGCTTCTTTCTAAGTTTGCAGCGTTGTCACCGGCTTATTTCTTTTGTGTAATCTTTCTTTCTATTCGGAGATGCTATTGCTTTCTCCTTTGCTGTAATTCTAATTGGTCTCTTTATTGTGACCGCGTATGTCCACATAAATACTTGTCATATACTACTGAAACAGTCTGATCGGTTTTTTAGACAACGCTACACCAAAATGTCACAAATCTGTTCATGCATTCTCTTGCTTTGACTTATTATTTGTTCCTGTAGCATTATCTACAAATAAAGTTCAAGCCGTTCATAATAATAACAATAATAAAATGTTTCGAGGTACTAGACTATCAGGCTGCTGTGTGTAAAACGCCTCAGTAAAATTTGAGGCAGTAAAAAAGTGTAGTAGAGTGTCGGCGTTAGTTGGGAAGGGTTGTTCAGCATCTTAATTGGAAAACTTTTTATTGCCTACCCACAATAGCATTTTTTCTTTGAGAAATGCGAAAGTTGTGTCTTACATAAATGTGCCTGTCCAGCCATACTTGTTATCACGGTTTCCACCATTAGCAAATTAAATATTATTAAGGTACATCATGACTTGTCGTATCAGTTTACCTCTTCTAGCCAAGTTAAACAATAAAACTCTCGTCGACTCAGTATCTTTGCGTTAGATAATGATTTAACCGCGTATTACCTTCAGCATTCTTTTGTAGTAACACACTGAAAATACTCCGTTGCATTCTTGGCTGTGCTGTTTATTGTATACGTTTTAATTCCGTACGAGTAGTGATATGGGCCCGGCAAAATGTGGGCATTTATAAAAAAAAGTGCTTTTTACAGTTTTACTTCTAGAATGTATAATTTACCATTTAAAATGAGTGGGACGATACTCTCGGTATTAGAAGTTGGTAAATGTTTTCGTTTAAACACACGTATGTTATTCATTGCCATTATTACTAAGACGGAAAGGAAAGAAGAGAGAAGTACTCTTTTTTTGCTGGCATTCCAACTTGCTGTACCAACGAAGGGCGCGTGTTATTGACAGCTGCTTGTCATTTATACCAGTTCTACTCCTCTCTCTCTGCGTTGAATAGCTGTGTAGTTATAAGCCGGTAAAAACAAAACGGAATAAACGTTGTCCTTAGGACACCTCCTTGTAAATGTGTCAAATCCCTGAAGATTACTGAAGAATGATTATTGATAACAAAACTATTACTGAATGTGTTAAGCAGTTGACATGTGTTTCTTGATAATAAATGCAACCTTAAATGTAAACTAATTTCAGTGGGGGAAAAACTGCTTTATTATCAGACGTAGTGACATTTGAGACAGGCTGTAGTTTTCTGTTCTGCTCCTTTCTTTGTCTACTTTCGTATAACTTCACTGCTGTGAAGATAAAATGAGAACACTAGCAAAAAACAATGATTTAATAACAAAGAATCGAGGGCGAAGACGCTAGAATCTTTAGATTCCGATACTAGTCAATTCCTAGAGAATCGGCGATTCCTGGACTCGTGGAGTCGGAATCGGTACATGACTCATCCCTAAGTAAAAACCTTTTTTTTTTTTTTTTTTACTCTGATATTTTGCAGTAGTATATTTAAGTAAAAATACTACCTACAGGCTAACTACTTAATATAAACTATACTGTAGACTTACTTTTAAACTTGAGTTTTGTTCTCTTTTTTATTATGTACTACCCTAAGAACTGACCTCATTAAAATGTATAGTTATGTTTATTTCCCATAATAATTCTTCCCTAACTTTCAAGCAGCTTTTTCAACTTGGTTATCCAACCATTACAGAAGCGGTGTTGCAAAATACTTTTTACAAAACAAAATGTCAGTTAAAAAAAAAAAAAATGGTTCAAATTGCTCTGAGCACTATGGGACTTAACATCTGAGGTCATCAGTCCCCTAGAACTTAGAACTACTTACACCTAACTAACCTGAGGACATCACACTCATCTATGCCCGAGGCAGGATTCGAACCTCCGACCGTAGCGGTGGCGCGGTTCAGGACTGTAGCACATAGAACCGCTCGGCCACACGGGCCAGCTTCAGTATAAATTTTTTTATAAATGGTCCTTATTAGTTAATCTTTAAAATGAAAAAATACCCGTGCCTTTATGAATTTTGGTCATTTGCCCAGGCATTTATCCTAGTCATTTGCCCCAAATTATAAGTGCCCAAGCATTTTACACGGCTACGCAGGAGGCTAGAATCCAGAAAAATACCTTGAGAAAAGACTTCACATCACTTATTTTAGTACTCGATGTTAAACACAACTCTGTTTTTCAAGGAAGCTTACGTTCCTATTGCAAGCCCACGTTGTATATGCTTTTTACTTCTGCGAACGTCCTTATTTAGCCATTTCACGCTGGGCTGATTTTGGAATTAAAATCCGTACGTAGCGAACATGTGCCAGTGGAGTGCGCTGCAGTCGCAGGCGACGGAACGTGTGGTGTGTTCTGAGCGCTCACCAACCACACTGAAAACGCTGTCCAGTGCCGTGTTCGCGTTCACTCGCCGTGTGAGGGCGGCTACCACTGTTCTCGCGTCTCAGCGCGATATTCGCCGCCGGGACGCCACGCTCCACGCTCCCGTTTCGGCTGGCGGGCGCCGGGAACACGCCTGCCATAGTTGCGCTGTACGCAGCTGGCCGCGTTGCGTGTCGCCGTTCGGGGCTACGGCACCGTTGCGAGCGCATAGCTGCGGCATGACGGCCTCTGACGTCACAGGAGACGGCGCGGCGCTTCGTTTCCTGGCGGAACTGCCGGCAGGAGACACAGACGCGCTCCACAACTCAGACCCCTGCAGCCGCCGCTACTGCCGTATGATTTAAATCAGTCTGCCTCTGGTGTTAAACGTGCGAAGCAGCGGCGTTCTAGCGACAAGCGCCGTTCGCGGACAGACGCCACAACGCAACGCTCTCCAAAGCAATAGAAAACCGCTTGAAGATTTTACGCACGACAAAAATCACGTGAAAAACAAACTCTCGTATATATTGACCTCTGTAGTGGACTTCGTCGTTGTCGTCGTCGTCGTCGTCGTCGTCGTCGTCGTCGTCTTCAGTCCTGAGACTGGTTTGATGGAGCTCTCCATGCTATCCTGTACACATCATCCTGTGCAAGCTTCTTCATCTCCAGTACGTACTGCACCCTACATCCTTCTGAATCTGCTTAGCATATTCATCTCTTGCTCTCCCTCAACGATTTTTACTCTCCACGCTGCCCGCCAATACTAAGTTGGTGATCCCTTGATGCCTCAGAACATGTCCTACAAACCGATTCTTCTAATCAAGTTGTGCCACAAACTCCCCTTCTCCCCATTTCTATTCAACACCTCCTCATTAGTTATGTGATCTACCCATCAAATCTTCAGCATTCTTCTGTAGCACCACATTTCGAAAGTATCTATTCTCTTCTTGTCCAAACTATTTATCGTCCATGTTTCACTTCCATACAATGCTACACTCCATACAAATACTTGCAGAAACGACTTCCTGACACTTGAATGTTAACAAATTTCTCTTCTTCAGAAACGCTTTCCTTGCCATTGCCAGTCTACATTTTATATCCTCTCTACTTCGACCATCATCAGTTATTTTGCTCCCCAAATAGCAAAACTCCTTTACTACTTTAAGTGTCTCATTTCCTAATCTAATTCCCTCAGCATCACCCGATTTAATTCGACTACATTCCATTATCCTCGTATTGATTTTGTTGATGTTCATCTTATACCCTCCTTTCAAGACACCGTCCATTCCGTTCAACTGCTCTTCCAAGTCCGTTGCTGTCTGACAGAATTACAACGTCATCGGCGAACCTCAAAGTTTTTATTTCTTCTCCATGGATTTTAATACCTACTCCAATTTTTTGTTTTGTTTCCTTTACTGCTTGCTCAATATACAGATTGAATAACATCGGGGAGAGGCTACAACCCTGTCTCACTCCCTTCCCAACCACTGCTTCCCTTTCATGCCCCTCGACTCTTATAACTGCCATCTGGTTTCTGTACAATTTGTACATAGCTCTTCGCTCCCTGTATTTTACCCCTGCCAGCTTCAGAAATTGAAAGAGAGTATTCCAGACAACATTGTCAAAAGCTTTCTCTAAGTCCATTTCTACGGAATCCAAACTCATCTTCCCCGACGTCGGCTTCTATCAGTTTCTGCATTCGTCTGTAAAGAATTCGCGTTAGTATTTTGTAACCGTGACTTATTAAATTGATAGTTCGGTAATTTTCACGCCTGTCAACACCTGCTTCCTTTGGGATTGCAATTATTATATTCTTCTTGAAGTCTGAGGGAATTCCGCCAGTCTCATACATCTTGCTCACCAGATGGTAGAGTTTTGTCAGGACTTGCTCTCCCAAGGCTGTCAGTATTTCTAATGGAATGTTGTCTACTCCCGGGGCCTTGTTTCGATTAAAGTCTTTCAGTGCTCTATCATATCTCCCATTTCATCTTCATGTACATCCTCTTCCATTTCCATAATATTGTCCTCAAGTACATCGCCCTTGTATAGACCCTCTATATACTCCTTCCACCTTTCTGCTTTCCCCTCTTTGCTTAGAACTGGGTTTCCATCTGAGCTCTTGATATTCATACAAGTGATTCTCTTTCCTCCAAAGGTCTCTTTAAATTTCCTGTAGGCAATATCTATCTTGCCCCTAGTGAGATAAGCCTCTACATCCTTACATTTGTAACTATAAAAACCTTTGTCGTTATTTTAATTATGGCCAGAGTATGTAATTATTATTACTATTATTATTTTTATTGTTCTCTTCTTTTTCCACAGGTAGTCGAATATCCTTTTGGTTACTCCAATTTTGTCCATTCTGTACAGGTTTCATACAAAAGTTAGCCTCCTCTTTTTCATGGTCTCAGATTTTCTCCATCTCTTTGTAGATATCATTGTTGCTCCGAAGTTTCCAGCCAGTTTCGATCTGGGTTGGACCCATGATTTTCCGTAATGTGCTGCTTTCTAAAATCTCCACCTTTTCCAACTTGTAATTCGTTTAGAGGCATTCATTGGCATACAGGCACTCTGTTTTTACCACAGAACTGTAGTGCTTTATTTTGGCATTCCAAGAGATGCCTTTTTGTTGTAAATATTGTTAGTTAACCCGTAAGCGCTCTCCATTTTTGAGATCCGGTCCGCCGCAGCAGATTTCTCCAGTCCGTTCTCTTGTATGGCTATTCAGAGGTATTTGAATTTTTTTTACCCTCTCAATCCGTCCAATCTCTGTTTCAAGGAATTATGGTCCATGTTTGTCTCTTGTCATGAATTTGCTCTTCTCTTTCGTGATCCTAAGTCCTGTCTTGCCATCGATCCTTTCTAGTCCATTGATCTGTATGGCCGCTTCTTCTAAGTTCTCTGAAAGTATTGCAAAATCAGCAGCTAAAGCCGAGCAGTTGACTTTGATTCCTCCCGATTTGCCTCATAGATTTGGCTAATCCTTTGATTTTCATGTTTGGTATTCCAAATTCTCACATTCTTCTCCAGGACACAGTTAAATAGTGTTGGGGATAATCCATCGCCCTGACGCACAATTTCAAATGGTTGGGACTATTATTATTATTATTTCTTTTCTTTCTCAGACATTATTATTATTATTTGTTTTTATTATTATTACTGCGAATAGGCCACCTGAGGACCTCATTCCAATTTAAATTCTTCGTTGTTTTCTTTTCTTCCAGTATGCTTTCATGTGCCCACTATGTTTCTTCTTTCTGCCTTCAGACCAGTCTTTCTAGCTACCCTACCTTGGAAACCTTTCATTCTCAATACTTTTTCCCGAAAGGCTTCTCTGTTGTTTATACCTTTTCCGTTGGTTGTGTCTAAATCTATTTGCGCTTCGTTGACCCAGCTTCTTGTGAACTATTTATGTCACAAATATTTGAAAATCTTATTAGATAACCTACTGTCTTACATTCGAAATAAATGGTCAATAAATGTCTTCTTTTTCTCATTACGTTTGAAATATCTGCTATATTTTGGTATATTTCGTCATTACTTCGTAATTTCCAACCTTCTGCTTTGTTTCGTGGTCCTCATATTTTCCTTATAATTCGCGTTTCTAGTACTTCTAATTTACTTGCATATAGGCATTCTGGCTTCACTACTGTGTTATAATACCTTATTTTTGCACTTTTGGATAGGCACTTTTTATTGTAGAGGTATGTGGTGATACCATATGCTCTCCCCATTTCATGCAATCTTTCCTCTATTGCAGTTTTTTTGTAAAGCATGTTCTTGGAATGTCTCCCCTAGATATTTGAATTTTTTTACGTTTTCTGTTTGGCCAAATCTGTTTCCAGGAATTTAGGAGCATCCTTAACGTTTGTTACAAAATTTGTTTTTTCTGCAGAAATTCTTAAGCCAGTACTGCTGGCTATTTCTTCAGGAGATATTATTATTATTATTATTATTATTTTAAATTGGTGAAATTTCCCCTTGTAGAAAGATTTTGTATTTCCTCTAAAACTATTAATTTAGTGAAAAACTCTTTACTTTGTTGATCGCCGAACTACCTCACTCGACAGTTGTTCTCGCCAAAGATGCTTATCGCATATCATGTGATATATATACTCGCTCTCTCCCCTAAGAGCCTTGAGGCGCATTTCATCTAATGTTTAGATAGATATTTGCAATTTTCTATTTGCTGTGTGTAGCTGGAGGAATCAATCGTAACAAATAGGCAACTGATCATTACGTCTCATGAGCCAATGTTGACGGAAATCGTCGGTTTGTCTCCTTTACGAACAGAATTATTTTTAAAGCGGAATTTTACGTGCTCGTTAGGTGGAGCGGTCCTACATTAACCCAGTGCGATATTTGTATTAGCGATATGCATTAACAGCGAAAGTAAACCACAAAGAATAACAGCGACTGTGCAGAGATGCTGCATAGGTAGCAGTCACATAAGCATCGAAAGACTGTCTTTCTGCAAATTTTTCGTCACAAGTATCAAGATTGAGGACGCCATCTTTCGTAAAAGTCACGTAAAAATTCAGATATTCACTTACGGTATAGTGCCTCCCCTGTTGTCCTACTTAAGAATAATTTAACCGCAAATCACAAGGCACGCGAAACTAACGTTACAGGAACCACTTGGTGGAACAACTCACTAGTAAGTGGCTGTAGGAGTGGTCGAGAACTAACGGAAGTGTTACAAATAAGTTATTGAGACGTCACATTTCTCGTAATAACAAGGTTATTAATATATGATTGTGATTCCAGTCATAAGTCATAACTTGAGGTGCGCCATCTCTTTTACGGTATTCATACTACCATGGAAGTCACTTATTACTTCGGCGACTATGTTATTTTTACAGTTCTCAAGAACAGTGTAAGTCACTAGTAACAACTAAGATAGCATCGTAACATTCAACGGTGTGTGCCATTGTTCGTACTTCGTTCTAAGAAATTTCCCTCTCACGCTATCGACGCGTGACGGCTGAGAATCTCAGCAAACGAATGGTGGTTATTATGCGGTGTTACGACATCGAATTTCTACGAAGCCATGTATTACGAGGACACATTTGGACCATCTACGACTCCGCTTCAACCACGTCTCTCTTCCTCTCCATCTACATCGAAACAACATTCACAGTTCCCTTGCATATGAGTGTGGTTCTGAATCGGAAGCTGATGCAAACATCATCTCGTTTTCGCGCCCCAAATTTGACTGTGATAGCTTGCATTATACGAGAACATTGTTGAGTGTGGGGTATCCTTCAATCAGCCTCTTCCCTTTTGTTAACCAAACACATTTGCTTTTATAAGGTGATTGTTAATTTCCTTAAGAGTATTAGGAAAAATCTGTAGATTTTTTATGGTATTCATATTTCATTTTTAAGTCTTGCTTGTGATGCAATTTCAGAAACTTAAAAATCTAATTTACTTCTAACACTAGTTGTTAATAATTTATGGTGCACAAAACTATGACAGCTTGGGCCTTTATATCCTTAAATATATATTTTCTTCTTACATGTCAGATCCATTGTAACCATGTGTTTCAGATAGATAAATAAAATACCCAGTCTGGAGGCTAAAGAAATAAAAAAGAAGGCTGACACTAAAGTGAAAAGGGTAGGAGGTACAGATCTTGCAATTAAAAGTTGGCGTCCTGAATAGTTTAATAAAACAAATAAGAGTCTTTATCAGTAACTGCATGGCAGAAAATTTTGGCGTATGAGAAGTCTTCAGCAAGGAGACATTGGCAATTTCATTATTTAATCTCAATATATATCATATTTATTTATCGTTTTCAAATCGCCTAGTGACTCCGACACACCATTCAGATACTCAGTTTTGCACACTTACGTGCAGAACCTATCAGTTACGGCTGTTTTAAGTTGCAGCTTCTTTGTCACATCCTAGACGTAGGCGGGAAAAAGTGGGATAGCTGGTAATCGGAGTGGGAACTGCGTCTGGGAAATCACGAGGAATATAAAACTTTTCTATTATTACTAGCAGTGGTATTCGCAGTGTACAACTGCTACTATTTCCGTTAATGAAAGTAGTTGTGTGGGATCGGGGATCTTCACACTAATAACAAACCACCTCACTTTGCCCATTCACAGACTTGGAAACAAACCTTTCTTCAGGCGAACACACTCTGAAGGAGCAATAGCAACATCTCCGTTCTCCTGTCAATGATATTTTTGAATTATCTGTGCATCGAGTGACTGAAAAATGTAGTGTAGACACTTGTGGACGTAACCAATCAGCTAGAATTCGTATTCTAAAAACCAAACTCGTTCTGTACTGTGTGTTAGCTTATGACTGTCAGCATCGCACTATTAATATTTTAACAAATGGAAACCATTCTACAGACTGTTTCGTTAGGATGAAACGTTCTCTTTGCATAAGCCAGACCATTTCTCACGACCGGTATTTGAGACCGAGCGGTTCTAGGCGCTTGAGTTTGGAACCGTGCTGCTGCTACGGTCGCAGGTTCGAATCCTACCTCGGGCATCGATGTGTGTACTGTCCTTAGGTTAGTTAGGTTTAAGTAGTTCTAAGTCTAGGGGGCTGATGACCTCAGATGTTAAGTCCCACAGTGCTTAGAGCCATTTGAACCATTTCTCATGAAAATTTTGTTTATCATGTAACAACTGAGGAAGAAATATTGCATAGATTAACAATATTATCTCAGTACCGTAAATTTTTTCAGGCGGCTTACTGAAAACGCTAACCATAGGTCTAGACAAGTAAATGACTTTACAAGCGAGGACATATCACTTCTTTCGTGGTGATACCGTTCACCTAGTCAGATACACAAGTTCGCACATGTACTTGGTAGTGCCTGTTCGTTGTTACTAATACACTGTAACAGCTACGACGATAAGACAGAGAGCATTTTAAAGTGGGTGCATAGCAGTGGGCTACAAGTTTTGAGTGCATAGTATTGTGCAGAATCTACATTGCTATTAATTTCTCTAAGCCTCTGGAATGTGTCGAAGTTGTCCTGAAAGTGGTTGGTAAGATTATGTGGCAGAAAATCAAAGAAAATGGGAAACGTTCGTGTCTATACTCCTCCGTACGAGCCCTAATTTATCTTTTCTTGGCTTGCCGGTCCTTACTAGAAATGTACTTTGGCAGCAGTAGAATCATCTTGCAGTCAGCTTCAAATTCCGATTCTCTAAATTTTGTTAGTAGACTTTCACGAAAATAACGTCATTTTCCCTCCAGGGATTCCCATTTCAGTTCACAAAGCATCTCCGTAATACTCGCCAACTAATATAGCAGCACGTCTTCCTGAATTGTTTCGATGTCTTCCTTTAGTAGGGCCTGGTGGGAACCCCGAACACTCAAGCAGTACTCAAGAATGATGTCGCACTAGTATTCTAGATGCGGTCTCCTATAGACGAGTTACATTTTACTAAAACTGTGCCAAGCAACAGAAGTCGACCATTTCGCCTTCCCTACTACCAACCTTAGGTGGTCCTTCCATTCCATATCGCTTTCCAATGTTACGCCCAGATATTTAATCGACGTGTATGTGTCACGCAGCACACCACCAATCATTTGATTTGATCCATTATAAATGGTTTTTGAAAGCCTGCGACTGTGGAAACAATAGGTTTGTTTATAAATAAATAAATCTATCTTTTACTACCAGTCACGATTTTTCTTTATATTACTTTTCGCACGACGCGTTTCGAGAAATAATTCCCATTTTCAAGTGCGTTTTTTGTGTGTATTAAGCCATTGCTTTTGATGTTGTCAGTGCGTGTGAGTCTGCTTCATTTCGTTGGCTTTTACTGTAATACATAAGAAACACGTGATTTTTAATTGGGTATCAATTCTTTTTGTGAAATTAGTGGCGAAATTTAGAAGAATTTGTACTTAGTTTTCTAATGGTCCATTTGTGCAGAGTCTCGCAAACACTAAACATCACACACAACTTGTTGTATACTTCACACGTCGAAAATATCTTGTATAAACAAAACAGTTACAAAGATCTTCTTACAGGTATTCCACAGAGATAACATTATAGGTCTTCCACAGATTATGATATGCTTGTGTGCAGAGGTTATTTATCTTAACAATTTGGCTCATATTGATTTTACAGTTGTGCTTATTTTATGTTTTACTATTTTTATTTAAGTATATTATCAAAACATCTGAAGAAATTCACTGATTCGCTTTCAACTTTTTCATTTAATATTTTATCTTCATATTTTCTGTTATGTGAATATATCTGCAGTTCTTCAATCAAATCCATTTTATGTCCTTTATTTAGTCGGTGGAGCACTTTATTTTGCTCTATTTTTCCAAATGGGTGTCCTGTATTATGTATGTGTGTTGCTGTTGCTGATGTGTGTTTGTTGTGTGTGTATGCTCTAATGTGTTCTGTGTACCTTTCTTATCTATTGCAGTAAAAGTCAACGAAATGAAGCAGACTCACACACACTGACAACATCAAAAGAAATGGCTTAATACACACAAAAAACGCGCTTGAAAATGGGAATAATTTCTCGAAACGCGTCGTGCAAAAAGGAAAATAAATAAAAATCGTGACTGGTAGCAGAAGGTTTATTTATTTGTAAACACACCATCAATACGTAGGATAAGAGAGGAAAGGCAAGTAATATAATCTTGTTACTTCCATTATCTTCCTTTGGGGTCTATAGCTTGCTTGCCTTTTAATTTTTTGTATACATATGACTCATTGTCAGAGACGACAGGAGGGATAAGTGTCAGAAAATTATCCCAGGACCTAGAACTGAACCCCAGACTTTTGGATTTGTAGTCACTGTGCCACTAGACAGAATTATGAACGAATTCAAAATCCGTGAATTATTCTATAGATGAACCCCTCAGGCTTTCTGGGAGTCGCCCACAACTGGCAGTTATAAACAAATTCAGTGCAGGAGTGCTTTTTCCGATCGATAAAAAATAAAAAATGTTGTGCTTTTTGTGTTAATGGGAGAGACAATATTTAAGTCTAAAGAAAGCGATATATCGAAAACTCCCTGCAAACATGTCAGTTTTGTTGTTTGTTAATGTACTAAACAGGAGTGAATCTGACTAAATAGCCAGGCAACTAGTTGCAGTGCCAAATAATAATAGTAATAATAATAATAAAAGGCCTCCGGTATGTTCTGCCAGTCGTAAAAGGCGACGAAAAGAACAAACCACTAATAGGGCTAACCCCCCTTTTAGTGTGATTACTTGGTTCAGGACAGAACTAAAGAAGCCTCGGACAAGCGCCGTCATGGTCGGGGACGACGCTTGAACCCTATGCCCGCCCACAATGGTAACGACACTGCTAGCCAACTGGAAAATGATTTAAATCCAAATAGAGGTGTTTTGCAGGATATGCTTCCTGCAACCACCCTAGAAGGAAAACAAAGACAGAGGATGAGATGGTCAGATGAAGTTAATCGACACCTCATGTTCTGTTATTACCAAGCAACAAACCTAGGAACCAACACAACTGGATACAGATCACAAGTATACACAACATTTATTACCAGATACCCAGAATTAAAATTTTTAACAGAACAACGACTAGCTGATCAGATCCGTGTAATAATAAAAAATAACAGGATACCCCAGTCAGAATTAGAAAACATCAAACAACAAGTACAACAAATACTGGAACAAAATAATGTGCAATCAGAAGAAGAAGAAAATACAGTAATGGACTCAAACATCCCAGAGCAAACAAACAAAGAACAACATGCACCAATTAAACAATCAGAGGAAAACGAAATCTTAAGACAGCCACCAGAACAAGCACAAATAGAACACGAAGTGACACAGATGTTAGATATACAAGAAAAATTTCAGCTAACATATATAGAATACAAAGACACAAATACAGACACTAGACCATTCTTGCGTAGACCACCAAATAACCCACAAGTCGAAACAACAATAAAAACTATCAACACAATCATACACAACAAAATAAATGAAAACACAACTATGGAAGAGTTACAACTACTGGTTTATATAGGAGCACTCACTACACTAAATATACACACTAGGCAGAGATCAGAACCAACCAACACACAGAAGAAACCCACAAAACCAGCATGGCAACACAGGCTACAGATCAAAATAGAAAAACTGAGAAAAGACATCGGACAGCTAACACAATTTATAAGAAATGAAATCTCGGAAAAAAAACGAAAAAAGTTTGGTAAAATCTCACAACAAGAAGCGACAGAGCAATTAGACGAAAAGAAGCAGAAATTACAAGCATTAGCCAAACGACTCAGAAGATACAAAAAAAGTGAAAATAGAAGGAAACAAAACCAAACATTCAACACAAACCAAAAGAAATTTTACCAGACAATAGATAACACACACATTAAAATAAACAATCCACCAAACATAACAGACATGGAACACTTCTGGAGCAACATATGGTCAAACCCGGTACAACATAACAGGCATGCACGATGGATACAAGCAGAAACAGACACATACAAGATGATACCACAAATGCCTGAAGTGATAATTTTGCAACATGAAGTCACCCAAGCAATTAATTCTACTCACAATTGGAAAGCCCCTGGTAATGATAAAATAGCAAATTTCTGGTTAAAGAAGTTCACCTCAACACATTCACATCTAACTAAATTATTTAACAGTTACATTGCAGACCCATACACATTCCCTGATACACTTACACACGGAATAACATATCTGAAACCTAAAGATCAAGCAGACACAGCGAACCCAGCTAAATATCGCCCCATAACATGCCTACCAACAATATACAAAATATTAACTTCAGTCATTAAACAGAAATTAATGACACATACAACACAGAACAAAATTATAAATGAAGAACAAAAATACTATAGAACAAGAATACTATACAACCGCTGTAAAGATCAATTAGAACTGGAACTGGGAGAATATCAAGGAGGATTTAGATCCTGGAGAAGCTGCCCAGAACAGATAATCACCTTGAAGTTAGTTATGGATGTCTACAAAAGAAGGCAAAAACAACTAGTCATAACCTTTGTAGATTTCAAAAAGGCGTATGATTGCATCCATAGATCTTCAATGATGAAAATATTAAGGAATTTTGGACTTCAGCCTAAATTAATAAAAATGATACAGTTAACCTTAACAAACACCAAATCCAAAGTAAAATTTAGAGGAGAAATATCTGAACCATTTACGATTAAAACAGGGTTGAGACAGGGAGATTGTTTATCACCATTGCTATTCAATTGTGCTCTTGAATATGTAATGAGAGAATGGTACAAGGAAAATCCTATGAATATTAAAATTGGAACTAAGAAAGATAAAATAAACCTAAATTGCTTGGGATTTGCTGATGACCTAGCATTACTAGCTAATAATATTCAGGAAGCCACGAAACAAATAACAAGCTTACAAAATATAGCACAAAAATTAGGACTCCAGATATCATTTGAAAAGACTGAAATAATGGTAACGGATCCACTTGTAATAGATCACATCACAGTGAACAATAGGGAAATTAAAATAGTGAAACAATTTAAATACCTGGGTGAAATTATAACACACAAATTGGACGAGAAACCTGCATGGCGAGCAAGAACTAATAAAATAATAAAAGCTCAAAAACTAACATGGTCTACATACAATAAAAAATGTCTATCCATTAAAACAAAATTAAAACATTACAAGACGGTGGTTCAACCAGAGGTTACATACGGAAGTGAAACTCTTTTTAAAGTCAACCAGAAAAACAGAATTGACAAAATTTTAAAAGTAGAGAGAAGAATTGCTAGAACATGCATAAATAAGAAATATCAAAAAGCTGGGCAATGGCGGATAGTTCCAAATGAAGTGGTATACAGAGAACTGGAGCCCATCACTGATACTATACGAAAGAAAAGGACCTCTTTTTGTGGTCACATTCTGAGGACACCAGAAACCAGATTATCAAGGAAAATTATTGAGAAACTCTGGAATTTGAAACAACAAGGAGGATGGCTTAAGGAAATAAGAGAGGATATGGAAGAACTGGAAATAACTCTGGATGATTTGCAGAACAAAACGCCAAATTTAAAGAAGTTGAGGGACACAGAAATAAGATTTAAACCAAAAATTGACAAACGACATACAATGAAAAGGGTATTTACAGATAAGGAACGACGAAAAGCATCGGAACGAATGAAGAGATACTGGGCCACTCGGAAGGGGAAAATACCAAAGAAGAGGCCCAGAAATGATTGACTGAAGTGGTCCAATGAGGCCGTAAAAGCAGAAGAAGAAGAAGAACAAAAAGGCTGTTGCAAAGGAGCACGAGGATGTAAAGAGCAACTGATAATAGATGCAGAGGTGACATATCAAGCTAAAACTAAACAAAGGTCGCTACACTACGCATACATTGATTACCAAATAGCTTTTGATAGTGTACCCCACTCTTGGTTACTACAAATATTAGAAATATACAAAGTAGATCGTAAATTGATACAGTTCCTAAACATAGTAATGAAAAACTGGAAAACCACACTTAATATCCAAACAAATTCAAATAATATCACATCACAGCCAATACAGATTAAGCGTGGAATATACCAAGGAGACTCATCAAGTCCTTTCTGGTTCTGCCTTGCTCTGAACCCACTATCCAACATGCTAAATAATACAAATTATGGATACAATATTACTGGACCATACCCGCACAAAATGACACATTTGCTATACATGGATGATCTAAAACTACTGGCAGCAACAAATCAACAACTCAACCAATTACTAAAGATAACAGAAGGATTCAGCAATGATATAAATATGGCTTTTGTAACAGACAAATGTAAGAAAAATAGCATAGTCAAGGGAAAACACACTAAACAAGAAGATTACATATTGGACAACCACAGCGACTGCATAGAAGCGATGCAAAAAACGGATGCCTATAAATATCTAGGATACAAACAAAAAATAGGAATAGATAATACAAATATTAAAGAAGAACTAAAAGAAAAATATAGACAAAGACTAACAAAAATACTGAAAACAGAATTGACAGCAAGAAACAAGACAAAAGCTATAAATACTTATGCCATACCAATATTGACCTACTCATTTGGAGTAGTGAAATGGAGTAGCACAGACCTAGAAGCACTCAATACACTTACACGATCACAATGCCACAAATATAGAATACATCACATACATTCAGCAACTGAAAGATTCACATTAAGCAGAAAGGAAGGAGGAAGGGGATTTATCGACATAAAAAAACCTACATTATGGACCGGTAGACAATTTAAGAAAATTCTTTCTAGAACGAGCAGAAACTAGCAAAATACACAAGGCAATCACTCATATAAATACATCGGCTACACCACTGCAATTTCATAACCACTTCTACAACCCTTTAGATCACATAACATCAACAGACATGAAGAAAGTAAATTGGAAAAAGAAAACACTACATGGCAAGCACCCGTATCATCTAACACAGCCACACATCGATCAAGACGCATCCAACACATGGCTAAGAAAAGGCAATATATACAGTGAGATGGAAGGATTCATGATTGCAATACAGGATCAAACAATAAACACCAGGTATTACAGCAAGCATATTATTAAAGATCCCAATACCACAACGGATAAATGCAGACTTTGTAAACAACAAATAGAAACAGTAGATCACATCACAAGCGGATGTACAATACTAGCAAATACAGAATACCCCAGAAGACATGACAATGTCGCAAAAATAATACATCAACAGCTTGCCCTACAACATAAACTTTTAAAACAACACGTTCCTACATACAAGTATACACCACGAAATGTACTGGAGAATGATGAATACAAATTATACTGGAACAGAACCATTATAACAGATAAAACAACGCCACATAACAAACCTGACATCATACTCACCAATAAAAAGAAGAAATTAACACAACTAATCGAAATATCCATACCCAATACAACAAATATACAAAAGAAAACAGGAGGAAAAATTGAAAAATACATCCAACTGGCTGAGGAAGTCAAAGACATGTGGCATCAGGATAAAGTTGACATCATACCAATTATACTATCAACTACAGGAGTCATACCACACAATATCCACCAGTACATCAATGCAATACAGCTACATCCAAACATATATATACAACTACAGAAATCCGTAATTATTGATACATGTTCAATTACTCGAAAGTTCCTAAATGCAATATAACACATACCGTACAGTTAAAAGGAAGTGACGCTTGATCAAGGTCCGTGTCACTCCAGTTTTAACTGGACTTAACGTCTGAGAAAGTGAAGGAAATAATAATAATCAGGATCAGTTTTGTACTGTTAGCAGGCTCTTTGAGTCTTCTTTCCTGGCGATCCGCAGCACATTGTCCAGGATCTGGAATCTATTTCTCCCGCACCTTATCCTCTTTTCCAAATATCCTTCTTTTTGTAAGACCATCTTTCTTGGTATATGTTACGTCTAAATCCTTTTCTTTTTTTTATTACACCTGGTAATTGCCTAGCCTCCGCTTTCTCATTCTTCTCAGTACGTCGTCATTTTTCACCCCACCCATCAACTTTGTCATCCATGTTGAGGCAATAATTCAGGCACTAAACATTCAGCTCACTTGTGAATATGAAAGTCAGAAATCAGTAAACTTTTTGGACTTCACCATCACTCGAAAAACAATGAACACGTCCTTAGTCCTCATATTTACAGAAAACCCACAACTACTAATGTGAATATCTGTGCTGCTTCATGCCCCCCCCCCCCCCCCCACACACACACACACAAATTAGCAGCCCTTAGACCCATGTTGTACAGAGAACACACAATGCGATTAAGTAAGGAAACGGTCCAAAATATAATAGATGTCCTCAAACAGATAGCAGCCGCAAATGGTTTTCAACCTACACTCACAGAGAAAATAGCTAAGAAAGTTAAGAAAGAAATAGAAACATAAATAAGAACACATACACCAAGACAGTATATCTTCCCTACTATGGTACCGTTTGACCAAAAATTGCTAATGTACTGATGCCACACATTGTAAGAGTGTTTTCTCCACAAACAATAAATTAGGTAAGAGACTGCCACACAATACAAAATCCAATAAAGATAAATTCGCCATCTACGGTGTATACAAGATAAAATGCAAACAATTGTCTTTCTAATATGTAGGTCAGACCGGACGAAGTTTTCGAACTAGATTCAAAGAACATCTTAATGCATTTAGATACAACTCACCCAATAAACCTGCCACAGCTACACACATTCAGGACACAGTACATTCCTTTGATAACATAGAAGACAATTTAATAATACTTCACACAGAATGAACAAATATCACAAACTGAACTTTTATGAAGGAACTTTTCGTTCACAAGAGAAATAAACGGCAGAACACATTAAATACTTTTTGCGTTTTCTTGTGTAATATAACCGTTAAGCCTCGTCTCTCGCCAAATATTACGGTCCTAGGTCAATTGCAAGGCGTCTACAGTGGTCGATAAGTGAGTTTCCCTTTATCGAAATACGTGCCATAAATGTCCGAACTTGTTAACTGCATTGACTTAGGAGCTTATATTTTGTACAGAGCAAAGAGACCGGGTACGTTAGTACGTGACGTAAATTTCCACTCTATACCAGTACCGAATCATGAGGGAAAGGCGTGCTATGTGATGGTCGCACATTACTATAGTACGAAAACAAATGAGACAGTGACAACGAGCTTCTTTAAGAGCTTTGCAGGTATTCTAGATGATGCATTATCTCTCTTCCTACCTTCTACTTCCTGAGCCAATTATAAATAAATGAAAAAAATATTAGTGGTTCGTGTTTCTGTGGGAAAAAATCAAGTCAAAAATGTTCATTTATGACGAACTCCAGGGTTCTGCACACTGGAACAGATTGTAACTAACTCTGTCGCCATTTCAAATGTATAATCTTAGTACCATAAGGCGGTAACAAGTGCCTGTTATGCTTTTAGTAGGAAAATGGAACTAAAAGAAAAAGCTACCTGCCTTCAGCTGGTATACACGTAACAAGATATCTCTGCTTCCCACCCGATGACGAGAGTATAAACTCTCGAAACGCGTCGTGGGAGGAAAAAAGTGACTTACCGGATAAATTATTTTATTCGAACTTTTATCACCCCATAAAACTTTTTTTATTCTATTCTTCGCCATTTCCACAATTTCAAAAGCCTCCAGTTCATCTTTCTCATTCATTCAGCACGACCGCTACGGTCGCAGGTTCGAATCCTGCCTCGGGCATGGATGTGTGTGATGTCCTTCTGTTAGTTAGGTTTAAGTAGTTCTAAGTTCTAGGGGACTGATGACATCAGGTGTTGAGTCCCATAGGGCTCAGAGCCATTTGAACCATTTTCTTACTCATTATCCACGTATCTGCATCATACAGGAGAACTCTTCGCAAGATACTTCATTAGTCTCATCATCAAATCTTTGTCCTCTATGCATCTTTCGACACTGCTATCCTGAAAATAGAAGTAAAAAACATCAAAGAACCAAGATTGCTATTTTATGACATTTATTTAGATTATCAGTTTCAGTACACTATGCTGCCATCCTCGGATACGTAAAGAGTAGACCGAAATTATCATCACAAAAGATCCATACATTATAATAGGATGTGATATATTTTTACATAACAAGGATATACACAGAATCCCTTATGCAATACATTTCAATGCACCTCTTCCATGCGCACATTAAACCGTGCCAAATCATAAAAAGATATTTCAAGAACATGAAAACCATGTATATCGGCATGTCAGGTATAAAAGGAACATTTCACAAAATGCCATGCATATTGCACCGAATATACTTGCTCATGTTCGTACAGTAGCTGAATGGAGACCGAGATTCTAAAGTAAACAGCACAGATGGGTCTCTAATAATAACGGATAGAATGCACCGTACCATATAATGCGTAAGGGTAAAATAACATCCAAGAATTCTACAATGCAGGTACACTATTTGTCTGTCATATAACAAGAAGTAATTCAGATCGGAGTGCATTACAAAGCAGTTACGTTTAATTTTTTTATAAAACCTTATAATAGTTACGTTGAATATTTTTGTATAACTTTATATAATCTTAACAATGTGTGGTATTGGTATGCTCACTATATCACTTTATATAGCCAGTTAATAGCTAATCTGATTTAAATAAACGCTATGAAATGGTGATCATGGCTCTTTGAAGTTGTTTACATTTATTTTCACTAATCTAGTTTGTCCCACAAATTGAAGAATGTCAAGCATATACTGTTGATATCCTGTTTTTAATTTCTGCCCTACAGCTACAGCCGCTTGCTTCTCTGCTTCACAGATATTTAACACTCTGCACCTGTTCTAGTATGTCTCTATTCAGCACTATCTTCACCTTGTTATTTTCTCCTTGTGCCATTACTTTGGGTTTCTTTATATACTGATTTTCATACCTCCGCTATTTCCTGCAACTTCTAACAACCCTACCACAACAAAGGTCAGAAATTAATTATGAGTTGTAGTGTTGCTCACGCTGCTAAATATTGCATTTTCGGGCAACAACAAAGTTATATTATGTGGCAGGTGTCATTACAGCACAGTTAATAAAGCCATTTCTTGAAATAATGGATGAACTAGGCACTCATCTTTTCGTGTTTCCCACGCTGGTCTCGTTGTGAACTCATGGCTCAATCGTCGAAAATATAGGTACTGATGATTCCAAGCTCGGATGCAAAGAGGCCTAGGTGTTATTCTGCGATATTCAAAAGTTTTATAGATGCATTTCATAAACCATTCTTGAAGATTAAACTTTTGCAAGTTAGGACAATGGTGATGTAAAAAAGTAATCAGCACTCCGAATTTAAGTTACACTTCTTTTTTATTACTTTTGTTGCAATATCGCGTAACTCGTTCCAAAACATCACTTAACAATATAAAACATAGTTGAAACTATCTTCCGCACTGTTAAAGTTCACATTTCATAAACTGACTACAATCTGCGTCTTTTTAACATGACGACCAAAGCTTGACTCTCTAATAACCGCTTACGCGCCCAAAAATCAGAGTTACAACTACGTCAATGATCGTAGTGACAAAAGAAAGAATACACTCAAGAATAATATCATTGCAATATATACATATCGATGTATCGAAGTACCTGTACATTAATGAAATCAAATCTGAATGTTGTCACAGAAATATGTTAACTATTTTACAGAAACACAGTAGAATATTGCTGGTATCGAGAGGTTGAGGTGAGGTGCCGTAATGTTTACGTAAGTCAAGTACCATTACAAACACTTTTTCTTTCCATGTGTTGGTACAAGGACAAAACCGCAAACACCATGTTCTTCTCTTTCGCATTTTTATCCCATGTCACCTAGTGGTCCATGTAAAAAAAATTAAAGGGAAATAATAATAATGTAAATTAGTAAATGAAATCGAAGAAGAAGGAACAAAATATAGTAGGGACTTTAACAGTATGATTAAACTAAAGTTGGCTTATGAACTTTTTTGATTTTAAAACATTGGAATAAGAAGGCAAGGAAGAAAATGGAAAAGTTGGAATTGCAGCAAGCAGACGCGTAATGCTTGACGTGTAGAAGAAGAAGAAGAAGAAGAAGAAGAAGAAGTCGTCAATGTCCTAATGCCCTCTGGGTTGCTTGAAATGCCTGATGACTGCTCTATCTCATAATCCAGAATGTCGTTCGTCCTAGACCGAACACCGTGCCCCGTAGCGCTGCGACAGGACAGAATGGTACGGAAGTGCGGGGAACAGCTGTGAGATATTTGAGCTTGAGTGGGAAGCCCTGAGGACGGGCCGTTCTAAGTTTAGCTGCCCGCGTACCGCTGTAGTAAGTCCCTCGAGCCTGTATAAACGCTCACTTGCGCCCCTCTTGTTATAAATAACCACAGCCGTTAGCGTCCCCCCCCCCCCCCTCCGTCACCCCTCCCACGGTCGCCTGTCACCGTAGCCTATACCGCATCTTCTCACTGGGTTAGGGCCAACTGCATAAAGCATCTCATAACTGCTGAACCAAAGCAAGCACCATCTGCCTACGCGACCTAAGGTTCTATGGTGTTTGCTTCCCATGTGGACATCCTAGGTTCGATCCCTGGTTACTCCCTAGGATCTATGAGATGTAACGGTAACCCATCAGCGTCATCAGTATAAATGAGAATATGCTTTCGAAATATACCTGCAGACATCCGAAACGTGTTGGAGCTGAAAAGATTCTGGCGTTTCCTCGAGAAAACATGTAACTCACAAAAATTATAAGATTTGTTTATTACTGCTGTAGTATAACATGGTGTGAGTTTGTGACGCAACTATAATTAAAAGAAATTATTTATGGTTCACACATAAAAATCCGAGGTGAACGACCTTTTCGTTTGTTTAACGGACTTTATCAAATATCAATTATACTTGACATTGTGTAATTAGGGACTAGATCAATGCAGAAGCAGAAATACAGCTTCAAACAGCCAAGATTGCTATTGTACAGCATTTATTGTGATGATCTTCTGCGGTGCATCTCACTGAATCTTGACCAAATGCATCTTGAATCGTATCATATCGTAGAACGATATTTCATGAACACGAGAACAACAGTATATCACCAAATCAAGCATAAGATAACTGTTACATAAAACAACGTACATACTGCACTGATTATACATCAATGTTTCATGGACATGAGAACAACAGTGTATGAGCAAGTCAAGCATAACATAACTTTTATATAAAACAATGTAAATATTGCACTGATTACACAAACTCATGTTAACAGTATGTCAACAAGCGACTTGCTGATACACTGTTAACATGAGCTTCTATAATCACTGCAATATGTACGTTGCTTTATGTAATAGTATAGTTATTTTATGCTTGACTTGCTGATATACTGTTGTTCTCATGTTTATGAAATATCGTTCTACGATATGATAAAATATAACATGCATTTTTCAAGATTTAGTGAAATGTATTGCAGAAGATGTGGTGGTCGTGATGGTGGTGGTGGTGGTGGTGGTGGTGGTGGTGGTGGTGATGATGATGATGGAAACGTAGTCCGCTGAAATCAGTCATCACAATATATGCTGTACAACAGAGATCTTGGCTGTTAGAAGTTGCAGTTCTGTTTCTGCACTTTCTCAAATGTATCGCGAAAAGTGAGCGGGTGCGCGCTAGTTATTCCGTAATTGTTGCGATTGACCTTGGAGGACAAAACTTGTAGCCGGCCGGATTGGCCGTGCGGTTCTAGGCGCTACAGTCTGGAGACGAGCGACCGCTACGGTCGCAGGTTCGAATCCTGCCTCGGGCATGGATGTGTGTGATGTCCTTAGGTTAGTCAGGTTTAACTAGTTCTAAGTCCTACGAGACTGATGATATCAGATGTTAAGTCCCATAGTGCTCAGAGCCATTTGAACCAACAAAAATTGTAATGAACGTATAACGATTGTGACTTTACTTTGGTTCGGAGACTTTACGAATGCGGACGTGTACATTGATTAGCAGTAATTTGTGATGTTGTTGTCCCCCATTACAACCAGTATTTATTCCGAGTCACAAATGGTGTCTTATTGATGTTACCTCGACTTAATATGATATTTTCAAGAAAATCAACAGCAAAAGTTTAAGGTACATAACATTTTTATTTATCCAAAAGTGATTGGTCTGAGTGTGCACATTGAATGTTGTCATAGGATTTTCGGACACTGTTTACCGGATGTTTCCTGGCGAGTTTGCAAAGCACGGTCATTGCATCGGGAGAATTAATAAACCATTGTTATTTTGTGGAAATCTACGTATTCGGCTAGGACATCGAAGTCAGTTGAGTACCGTAATTCCACTGCTATAGCTCCGAAGATTCTGTGTGTGATTAAATACTATATCCAGTTTCAGACGATCGCATATTATACAGCAGTGTTGCAGCTAACCGGCGAGATCTTTTCAGACCAGCGTAGTGACTTGTGGAAATTCTTCGAAATTTTGTTAGCTGTTCAGAACCCAATGAACTCATGGCATGACCAATAAAATAAATGAACAGCAGCTAAATAACAGAAGTAAATAAACTAGTAGTTGCACGAATCTAACACTAACGGCTAACTGTGAAGGCCTTCCATGGAAGGACAAGACTCTGGCTGGAAGTAAACTACATATTTTTCATGGTTTTCACACTCTCAACAGCATGTTTTTATCTTGTCGATATGATTTAGCCGTCTGATAGAGTAGGAAGCGGTGCAATATCTGTCAAACAAGTAAGCATACACATTTTTTGACACGTTACGATTTCTCTGTCACTCGGTTCCTAAAGTAAGATTTTTTTTTGTCACATCGAAGTGTTGCTATAATTGTCTACACACAGAATAGCGTGAAGGATGTAAACTGTATAGAAAGTTTTGGAGAAAGTCGTCGGGAAAGGCAGCTAAAATCGCTTAGTTAGATTATGCGAAAGATCTTGCTCCCCTTCTAGCAGTAATTTATCGTAGATCGCTTGAGCAGTGAAAGGCACCTAATGATTGGTAAAGAGGGCAGGTCATTCCCGTTTTTAGGAAAGGCCGTAAGACACACCCACTCAATTACAGACCTACATCGTTGACTTCAATCTGTTGTAGAATTATGGAACATGTTTTATGCTCAAGAATTACGGCGTTCCTGGAAAATGGACAGCTCCTCCATAAAAATCAATATGGATTGTGCAGACAGAGATCCTGTGAAACTCAGCTCGCTCTGTTCCTCCATGAGATCCACAGCGCAGTGGACAACGGCGCTCAGGATGCCGTGTGTGTTCCTTAATTTCAGTAAAGCATTTGACACCGTCCCGAATCTCCGTTTAATGAAAAACCATACGAGCTTACGGAATATCGGAGCAGACCTGCATTTGGATTCAAGACTTTCTTGCAGATAGAACTGAACACGTCGCTCTTCACGGAACTAAATCGACAGATGTAAAGGTAATATCCGGAGTCAATTGTAATTGGACCGTTGCTGTTCACAAATTAAACTGATCTAGAAAGCGTCGGATGCTCTTTAAGGCTATTCGCAGATGATTCAGTTGTTTATACCAAAGTAGCAACGCCAGAAAATATTAAGAATTTGCAGAACGAACTGCGGAGAATTGATGAATGGTGCAGACTTTGGCAGTTGACCCTGAACGTAAATAAATGTAACATATTGCGCATGCATAGGAAAAGAAATATACTACTGTACAGCTACACTATTGATGACAAACAGCTGGATACAGTGTCTGCCGTAAAATATCGAGGCTTAACTATCCAGCGCGACCTTAAGTGGAATGACCATATAAAACAGATAGTGGAAAAAGCAGACACAATCAGACTCATCGGAAGAATCTTAAGGAAATGTAACTCACCCACGAAGGAAGTGGCTTATAAGGCACCTGTTCGCCCGAGTCTTCAGTATTGTTCATCTAACTGGGATCTGTTATCAGGTAGAGAAGCTCCAACGAAGAGCGGCGCGTTTCGTCAAGGGATCGTTAGCTGGCGAGAGAGCGTAACGGAGATGTTAAACAAAGTCCACTAGCAGACGGCACAAGAGAGACGATGTGGCTGGCCGCCGTGGCCGAGCGCTTCTAGGCGCTTCAGTCCGGAACCGCGCGATTGCTACGGTCGCAGGTTTGAATCCTGCCTCGGGCATGGATGTGTGTGATGTCCTTAGGTTAGTTAGGTTTCAGAGCCATTTGAACCAGAGACGTTGTGCATCACGGAGAGATTTACTACTGAAATTTCGGGACAGCACTTTTCAGGAGGAGTCAGACAACATATTACTTTTCCCCACGTACATCTCGCGTATTGACCACGAGAAGAAAATTCGAGAAATTAGAGCCATTACAGAGGCTTACCGGCAACCATCCTTCCCACGCACTATTCGCGAGTGGAACAGTGTTGGAGGGATCAGATAGTGGTACCGAAAGTACCCTACGTCACACACACCATTAGGCGGGTTGCGGAGTATGATGTAGACTTCTTCTTTTTGCAGTAAAACTACTTATGCCAGTAAAAGCGAGACATCCGTGTAGTGACAATTCTGAATTCCAGCTTTCTGGAAGATAGATATCAGCCAATTATACTTAATTGCACTTCATCACGGAGAAGTATGCGTTGGCTCGTTAAAAAAAAAAAAAAGAAAATTGGCACTCACTGGCAATTGTCTTAACGACATTACTCACGACTTAGGCCAGCTACTCTATTCTTAAATGCAGATTTAAACGATTATAGGAGATGGTGTACATTTCACATGCCTCGTTCATAACGAGCACCTAGGAACTTTTCATTTCCGAACTTACAGCATGGTGTAGTAGTCCGGTCATCGCTCCCGTTCGAATACTTGCGTGAGTTGAGACTTAACGTCAACGAAGGAAAAATTGTCTGACCAGAGAACATGGTACGTGCAAGAAAAACATAAATTACGAAAAGCAGAGAGATTCGCGAAAATCCTTGAAAATGACAAATCTCGAATGTCTTCAGCTACAATCAGAATACCTAAATCAATAAATAGTACGGACGTGAAGCGAGTGATATTCACGCCAACGTCGACACGTGGTAATGAACTGAAGTGCCAAAGAAACTGGTATAGACATGCGTATTCAAATACAGAAATAAGAAAACAGGCAGAATACGGCACTGCGGTCGGCAACGCTAATATAAGACAACAAGTGTCTGACGCAGTCGTTAGATCGATTACTGCTGCTACAATAACAGGTAATCAACATGTGAATGAGTTTGAATGTTGTGTTATAGTTAGCGCCCGAGCGATTGGACACAGTATCCCCGAGTTAACGATGAATGGGGATTTTCCTGTACAACCAAATCACGAGTCTATCGTGAGTATGATGTGATTATCAAATCTCCGACATCGCTGCGGCCGGAAAAAGATCTTGCAAGAATGGGACCAGTGACGACTGAAGAGAATCGTTCAGCGTGACAGAAGTGCATCCCTTCCGCAAATTGCTGCAGATATCAGTGCAGAGCCATCAACAAGTGTCAGCGTGCGAACCATTCAACGAAACATCATTGATATGGGCTTTCGGAGCCGAATGCCCACTCTTGTACCCTTGATTACTGCACGACACACAGCTTTAAGCGTCGCGTAGGTCCGTCAACACCGACATTGGACTGTTGATGACTGGAAACAAGTTTCCTGGTCGGACGAGTCTCGTTTCAAATTGTATCGAGCGAATGGGCGTGTACGGGTATGGAGACAACCTCATGAATCCATGGATCCTGCATGCCAGCAGGGGACTGTTCAAGCTGGTGGAAGCTCTGTAATGGTGTGGGGCGTGTGCAGTCGGAGTGATGTGGGACCCCTGATATGTCTAGATACTACTCAGACAGGTGACACGTACTTGAGGATCCTGTGTGATCACCTGCATCGATTCATGTCAATTATGCATTCCGACAGCCTCCGGCAATTCCAGCAGGACAATGTGATACCCCACACGTCCAGAATTGCTACAGAGTGGCTCCAGGAACACACTTCTGGGTTTAAACACTTCCGCAGGCCACCAAACTCACCAGACGTGACCATTATTGAGCATATCTGCGATGCCTTGCAATGTGCTGTTCAGAAGAGATCTCCACCCCCTTGTACTCTCACAGATTTACGGACAGTCCTGCAGGATTCATGGCGTCAGCTCCCTCCAGCGCTACTTCAGACATTAGTCGAGTCCATGTCACGTCGTGTTGCGGCATTTGTGCATGCTCGCGGGGGCCTACACGATATTAGGCAGATGTACCAGTTTCTTTGGCTCTTCAGTGTATGTTGACAGTTGTACGACTGTGGTTTGCGCCTGCATGTTGATAATCGTACTCTCGCATTTTGCAATGATCACTCTGCCATTTAAGCTCCTACATATTTGAGTATAAATAGAGCACAATGAAGAATAGAGTAGGTATTGGCATTGCTCGTGTAACTGCGCACTCTTACACGACACTCCCTTATGTACAGGGAACTCAGTCGGGCCCTTCCCTTCCCTTCCCGCGCTGTGGCCCGGTAGAGTATCTGACCTTGGGAGCGAGCAAACACGTGGCTTCCGAATTTCTGTGTGAGCGGCTACAGCCTTGAGTCGCGCCTAGCTGCAGGGACGCAGGCAAGGTCTTCCTCGGCGCCGACCGTTCCACACGATCACTCAAGAACACGCCGGAAGCACCTGATTCGTTACTTCCGGCGCCGGCAACAAAACCATAAACCCGTCGAATAAATGGAATCTTATATAACTGCAGAGTTACCATCATTGATAGATGTGGTCTAGTGGTCCGACCATCCAGACCATCCAGACTTTGGATTTCCGTGATATCCCTACCCCGCTTAAAATAAATGGTTCAAATGGCTCTGAGCACTATTGGACTTAACTTCTGAGGTCATCAGTCCCCTAGAACTTAGAATTACTTAAACCTAACCAACCTAAGGACATCACACACATCCATGCCCGAGGCAGGATTCGAACCTGCGACCGTAGCGGTAGCGCGGTTCCAGACTGTAGCGCCTAGAACCGCTCGGCCACTTCGGCCGGCCTACCCCGCTTAACATGAATTTTGAGTAGACTACTGTCGCAGAGTGCATTACATTTCCTTCTCCAGGCTGAACCTACATTCTGTCCATAGTACCTTCGTTCTTTGGGGAATGTTAAACCTCAGTCTTCCTTCAGCCTTCTTTCACCGTTGCGTTTGAGTACGCCTCGTTTTCTCACTACCTGAGAAGTCTCATATGATCATGGAGAGAGGAAGCTGCGGCATCAACGGCTAACAGTCACCGATTCTGCCAATTTACAGATATATAATATCTGATGAAAAGCATGTGGGTACCTGTTAGCGGAAATTAACGTATGGTGTGGCCATCAGTTGCCTTTTCGACGGTTTGAACGCTGCTGCACACACACACTCTCAGTGAGGCGTCTGAATGTTTGTGGAGGATTGGTAGCCCATTATTGGCTCTGAGCACTATGAGACGTAACATCTGAGGTCATCAGTCCCCTAGAACTTAGAACTACTTTAAACCTAACTAACCTAAGGACATCCACACATCCATGCCCGAGGCAGGATTCCAACCTGCGACCGTAGCGGTAGCGCGGTTCCAGACTGAAGCGCCTAGAACCTCTCGACCACACTCGCCGGCTAGCCCATTATTCCTCGAGGGCATAAACCAGAGAAGGTAATGATATTGGGAGCTGGAGCCTGGAGCGAAGACGACAATCTAAAACTCATCCCGAAGGTGTTCTATTGGATTCAGGTAGGGGCTTAGAGTAGGCCAGTCCATTTCAGGAATGCTAGAGTCCTCAAACAGTTGCCCCACAGATTTCACTTTATGACAGGGTGCACTGTTATGCTGATACAGTCAGTCATAGTCTCCGAATTGTTCCTCTACTGTACGCGCCACACAGTGCTTAAAACCGTGAGCATATCACTCTGCATTTGCCTTTTATTAGGCGCGATAGCAGGATCACACATTAACCACTACAAACAACCCCATACCGTAACACCATCTCCTCTGCACGTCGCTGTTGGCACTACACATGATGGCTGGTGACGTTCTCTAGGCATTCGCCAAACCCAGATCCTTTCATCGAATTGCCTGAAAGTATACCGTGATTCATCATTCTAAATCTTTGGTTTCCAATCATTCACTGTCCAGTGGCACCGCTCTTTGCACCGACTTAGGCGTCGCTTTGCATTGACTTCAGAAATGTGTGGTTTACGAAGAGCAACTTCTCCATTGTAACCCAGTGTTTTTAATTCCTTACGTGTAGTCATTTTGCGAGCTGGAATGTGTAACGGACCACGCATATTTCACTACCTTGTGATAATCCAATTAATAAATAATGTTCTGTGTCAATATAGCTAATGTTAATATGTAAAGAGAATATTCTGCACCGAAGTGCAGGTGTGGTTTTACAAAAGAGACTAACAGTTAAGTTATTCTGAAAGTTAATCTCACTAGAGAGCATGGAATGCATAGCACATTATAAAATCTATCAAGCTTCTCAACCACATTTCTTCTGCCATGAACCAAGACGTAAGTATTTTGTGCAATTATGTATGCGGACAACAAGAATTACTTTTGTTCTGTTAGTTATTAGAAAGAACATCTTTCACAATACTTGACTTTAAAATATGTTAGTAGCTATTACTAATGGTAAGTAGCTCTAATTACCAAGAAGGTAGGTGCTGACACGTGTGAATATTACCGAACTATCAGTTTAATAAGTCATGGTTGCAAAATAACTATAATCCTTTACGGAAGTCTAGAAAAACTGGTAGAAACTGACCTTCAGGAAGAACAGTTTGGATTCCGGAGAAATGTTGGGACACGCGAGCCAATACTGAACCTACAACTTATCGTAGAAGATATGTTAAGGAAAGACAAACCTATATTTATAGTATTTGTAGTCTTATAGAAAGCTTTGACAATGATGACTGGAACACAGTCGTTGAAATACTGAAGGTAAGAGGGGTAAAGTAAAGGGAGCGAAAGGTTGTTAACAACTTGTACAGAAGCCAGATGACAGTTAATAACAGTCGAGGGGCTTCAATCTGTACATTGAGCAAGCAGTAAAGAAACCCAAAGAAAGTTTTGGAGTAGAAATTAAAGTTCAGCGAGAAGAAATAAAGACTTCGAGGTTTCCCGATGACATTGTAATTCAGTAAGGGATGGCAATGGACTTGGAAGAGCAGTTGAACGGAATGTACAGTGTCTTGAAAGGAGGATATAAGATGAACATGAACAAAAGCAAAGCGAGGGTAATGGTATGTAGTCGAATTAAGTCGGGTGATGCTGAGGGAATTAGATTAGGAAATGAGACACTTAAAGTAGGAAAGGAGTTTTGTTATTTGGGGAGCAAAATAACTGATGATGGTCGAAGTAGAGAGGATATAAAATGTAGACTGGCAATGGCAAGGAAAGCGTTTCTGAAGAAGAGGAATTTATTAATATCGAATACAGGCTTAAGTGTTAGGAAGTCTATTGTGAAGGTATTTGTCTGGAGTGTAGCCATGTATGAAAATGAAACATAAAATTAGATGGGTAGATCACATAACTAATGAGAAGGTACAGAATAGAACTGAGGAGACAAAAAAATTTGTGGCACTATTTTACTAAAAGAAGGGATCGGTTGATAGGACACATCCGAAACTCAAGGGATCACCAATTTGGTATTGAAGGGAAGTGTAGGTGGTGAAAATTGTAGAGGGCCACCAAGAGATGAGTACAGTAAGCAGACTGAGAAGAATGTGGTTTGCATGGTTACTCGGAGATCAAGAGGCTTGCACGGGATAGAGTAGCGTGGAAAACTATATCAACTAGTCTTCGGACTGAACACAAAAAACAACAGCATATGTTCGTAAGCGAGATTTGTGTGCAGTACAGCAGAGCAAAGTACCTTTTTTCAATCCTTTTCTCGTACCAAAGTTCCTTTAAAGAAGTAAGCTAGTTAGCAAGGAATACTGCACGGAACTCTAAATTACTGCACATACTTATTATCTATAGCTAGCAGTTTACTGACGTGCAGATGCAAAATTTACAATACTAAGGCTTCTAAAGTGAAACTCTAAAACTGCTAGTACCATCTTGGAACCATAGAGCGATCCCTTCGGCTGATTCCGTGCGATGGTTTTCAGCCACCCTTCGCAATGCTCGAAGGTCGCTCTCTTGTCAGCACATGAGGTATGACTGGCTTTTGTTTAACTGTGGTTGTTTCTTCGGGTTACTACTTAACAATCACATCACCAACAATCGACTAGGGCAGCTTTAGAAAGGTTGAAATACCCCTGGCGGGTCTGTTACTCACCAGGGAACCTCCCCATCGCACCCCCCTCAGATTTAGTTTTAAGTTGGCACAGTGGATAGGCCTTGAAAAACTGAACACAGATCAATCGAGAAAACAGGAAGACTTTGTGTGGAAGTATGAAAAAAATAAGCTCTCTGTGGGCTCTAATCTCTCTGATCTTATCCTCATGGTCTCTTCGCGAGATATACGTAGGAGGGATCCATAACTGCTTGACTCCTCGGCGAAGGTACGTTCTCGAAACTTCAACAAAAGCCCGTACCGAGATACTGAGCGTCTCTCTTGCAAAGTCTTCCACTGGAGTTTATATGTCATCTCCGTAACGCTTTCGCGATTACTAAATGATCCTGTAACGAAGCGCGCTGCTCCCCGTTGGATTTTCTCTCTCTCTTCTATCAACCCTATATGGTACGGATCCCACACCGGTGAGCAGAAATGGCTCTGAGCACTATGGGACTTAACAGTCTGAGGTCATCAGTCCCCTAGAACTTAGAACTACTTAAACCTAACTAACGTAAGGACCTCACACACATCCATGCCCGAGGGAGGATTCGAACTGGCGACCGTTGCAGTCGTGCGTTCCGGGCTGAAGCGCCTAGAACCGTTCGGCCACCGCGACCGGCTACCGGTGAGCAGTATTCAAGCAATGGGCGAACAGGTGTACTGTAACATACTTCCTTTGTTTTCGGATTGCATTTCCTTAGGATTCTTCCAATGAATCTCAGTCTGGCATCTGCTTTACCGACGATTAATATGGTCATTCCATTTTAAATCACTCCTAATGCCTACGCCCAGGTAATTATAATTTTCATAGCATGTAAGCTTTCACGGCCGGCCTCTTCAGTAATTAAAACTTCCGGACTGAATTGCCGTGGTCCATATATAAAACTACTACTCCTTCCTGACGTTTCGTTGCCGCCTGCGGGCAACATCATCTGACAAGGGAACCTCCCCATCGCACCCCCCTCAGATTTAGTTACAAGTTGGCACAGTGGATTGGCCTTGAAAAACTGAACACAGATCAATCGAGAAAACAGGAAGAAGTTGTGTCGAACTATAAAAAAAATAAGCAAAATATACAAACTGAGGAGCCCATGCGCAACATAGGCAACATCAAGGATACGATGAGCCCAGGAGCGCCGTGGTCCCGTGGTTAGCGTGAGCAGCTGGGGAATGAGAGGTCCTTGGTTCAAGTCTTCCCTCGTGTGAAAGGTTTACCTTTTTTTTATTTTCGCAAAGTTATGATCTGTCCGTTCGTTCATTGACGTCTCTGTTCACTGTAATAAGTTTAGTGTGTGTTTTGCGACCGCACCGCAAAACCGTGCGATTAGTAGACGAAAGGACGTGCCTCTCCAATGGGAACCGAAAACATTTGATCGCAAGGTCATAGGTCAACCGATTCCTCAACAGGAAAACACGTCTGATATATTCTATACGACACTGGTGACGGCATGTGCGTCACATGACAGGAACATGTTGTCGACCCACCTAACTTGTACACTTCGCGAATGGGTAAAAAGATACTTCTACTTTGCCCGATTTAGGTTTTCTTGTGGATGTGATAATCACTCCCAAAAAATTGATGAAAACATAAGAGTTTGTCACACAAACTGCAACAAATGAATGCAACAGTTTCCCTGTGCTCTGCCGCTGTAGTCGACTGACGTGTGTTTCGATGTTTGTTGAGATGTAGCGTCCCCATATTACGGCGCAGTTACCTCGCATCGGGCGGACGGACAGATAATAATTGTCTGAAAATAAAAAATTAAACTTCTCACTCGAGGGAAGACTTGAAACAAGGACCTCTCGTTCCGCAGCCGCTCACGCTAACCACAGGACCACGGCGCTCCTGAGCTTATGTTATCGTTGATGTTGCCTATCTTGCACATGAGCTACTCAGTTTGTATATTTTGCTTATTTTTTTCATAGTTCCATACGACTTCTTCCTGTTTCCTCGACTGATCTGTGTTCAGTTTTTCAAGGCCTATCCACTGTGCCAACTTATAACTAAATCTGAGGGGGGTGCGATGGGGAAGTTCTCTTATGAGGTGAGTCGGCGACTGGCTGCTAGGCGCTGGTGGTCCCAGTTATATAGAGCGCTTAGATGGCGCCACCACTCGTCACGTGCTTTCGACTTTAAAACTATCTCTGGTTAGTGCCATCTCTCTCGATTAGATTGGGACAGATTGAGAAATCAGCTGTAGCGGAACACGTTTTCAAAGACGGTGATCACGAAATAAAATTTAGTGAGACAAACGTGATAACTAGGACCTCACATTATTATACTCGCATGTATAGAGAAGCTATAGAGATCTAAAAGCACGGAAATAATTTTAATAGAAAAGAAGAAGGATTAAAACTAGACAAGATATGGCGTTCGACTTTGTACCAACGAAGTGACAGTCGATTACCTGTTATCGAGAGAGATGGCACTAGCCAGAGATAGTTTTAAAGCCGAAAGCACGTGACGAGTGGTGGCGCCATCTAAGCGCTCTATATAAGCGGGACCTCCAGCGCCTAGCAGCCAGCCGCCTATTCACCTCAGATGTTGCCCACAGCCGGCAACGAAACGTCAGGAAGGAGAAGTAGTTTTATATATGGACCACGGCAATTCAGCCCGGAAGTTTTAATTAATAATTATAATTTTGTTGAGGGAATCGATCGGTCGATAACTGATACGAATAATAAGAATTCCATTACAACACGTTGCCCTAACTTTGACAACAGGCGGCATTTTATGTGCAAAGGCGTGAAGCAATTTGGGCCACGGTTCACGCCTAGGGCCTTTCCGTTAAAACGGAAGATCAAACCGTCGCGCGACGTATTTCTCCATTCGGCCCTTTTCTTCCTCCCCAGTCGCGCTAAAGCAACAGAGTGAAAGGTTAATGGTCCGCGGGTACACAGCGGCAGAAAAGCGACAATAGCGGAAAGCGCCGGCTGCGTGTCAAAAGCGGAGGAAAAGCCGGGGAAACTGCGCGGAATCGGCCGCGCTTTGAGGAGAAGAGGGCGCTGCAGGGTGTGGGTTAACATCAGAGGGCAGCGGCCGCCCTTAAGGGCTCGAGAGGCGCCGGGCAGGCGAGGGCCCGAGGGACGGCCGCGCGCAACCAATCACGAGACGCCGGAGTGCCGAGGAGCTCGCGGTGCGTGGGCGGCAGGAGGCAGGCGTGAGGCGTGGCAGCTGCTGGCGGAGGCGGCGATCAGGGCCGGCCCAGAAACGCTCACCACTCTCTTCTCTGCCCCCGGTATACATTGCCACAACGTGAACTTTTGACGTCTCAGATCAATAACAGTAACAATAACATGTATACAGACAAAAATTTTGTGTAACAGTTTTGTCTTCCGAATTTGGCCACCTCTGGGCGGCTTAGGAGATAAGACTTTTTGACCTTTGCCGGCCGGAGTGGCCGAGCGGTTCTAGGCGCTATAGTCCGGAACCGCGCGACAGCTACGGTCGCAGGTTCGAATCCTGCTTCGGGCATGGATGTGTGTGACGTCCTTAGGCTAGTTAGGTTTAAGTAGTTCTAAGTTCTAGTGGAGTGATGACCTCAGAAGTTCCATAGTGCTCAGAGCCATTCGAACCATATATATATTTTAACTTCTTGACCTTTCTTTTAGACTCTCCCCAGATCACCGTCACTACGGCAATACACTGCCCAGTCATATTAATTTGAGCACTCGTCAGGAACCACCTTTTGCAGCACTTCCCGTTGCGAGTCACGCAGGAAGTGTATCAGTAGGTTATGGAAGGTACCGACAAGGATGTACAATCATGCCGACTACAGTGTCGTGGGACGAAGAGCCCGATCGAAGTGGTCCCACAGATTCTTGATTACGTTTAAATCCGGGGATTTGGTGACTACGGAGTAAGGTATACTGATCCAGGTGCTCTCCGCACCACGCACGTACACTGCGGGTTGAGCGACGTGTTCCATTGTCCTGCTCGTAGATGTCACCGTGCCGAGGAAAACAAACTGCTTGTACAGGTGAACACGGTTCCCAAGGATAGATGCATCCTTGTGTTGATCCATTGTGTCTTCCAGAATGACCAGACGACCCTGGTAATGCCACGAAAACATTCCCCATACCGTAACTGTTGTAGGGTCATTGCTTTCAGACGTTTCGCGCTGTACACGTCAAGTGCCATCTGTCGTATGGAGCGTAAATCGTGATTCATCTGAATAGGCCACCTGTCACCACTCAGTACACTTCCAGTTGCGATGTTGGCGTGCAAATTCCAGCCTTCGCCGCCAATGAGCGGCAGTCAGCATAGAAACAGGCACCAGGCGCGTCTTGCAGAGGCCCTTACGCAGCAGCTTTCGCTGGACGATCGTTGAGTAGACACTATTGATAGCTCCTTGGTTCATCTGGGTGGCCAGTTACTCAACAGTTGCACATCTCCGCAGCTGTTACCATGGCCCGTGGTGCACCACAGCTCCAGCGGCGCAGGCTTTGGAAATCGCCATTTTGCCATGGCATCCCAGATGTGCTCAATAATGTTCATGTCTGGGGAGTCTGGTGGCAAGCGGAAGTGTTTAAACTCAGAAGAGTGTTCCTGGAGCCACTCTGTAGCAGTTCTGGACGCGTGGGGTCGTGCTGAAATTGCCCAAGTCCGTCGGAACGCACAATGGACATGAATGGATGCAGTTTATCTGACAAAATGCTTAAGTGCATGTCACCCGTCAGTGTCGTATCTAGACGTATCAGGGGTCCCATACCACTCCAACTGCACACCCTCCACACCGTTACAGAGCCTCCACCAGCTTGAATAGTCCCTTGCTGACATGCAGGGTCCATGGATTCTTGAAGTTGTCTCCATTCCCGTACACGTCCATCCACTCGATACGATTTGAAACGATACTCGTCCGACCAGGCTACACGTTTTCATTCATCAACAGTGCAATGTCGTTGTTGACGGACCCAGGCGAGGCGTAAAGCTTTGTATCATGCAACCATCAAGGGTACACGAGTGGGCCTTAGACTCCGAAAGCTCATATCGATGATGTTTCATTGAACGTTGATGGCCCAGCATTGAAATCTGCAGCAATCTGCGGAAGGATTGCAGTTCTGTCATGTTGAATGACTCTTTTTCCGTCGTCGTTGGTCCCGATCTTGAAGGACCTTTTTCCGGCCGCAGCGATGTCGGAGAGTTGATGTTTTACCGGATATTCACGGTACATTCGTGAACTGGTCATACGAGAAAATCCCCACTTCAGCGCTACCCAGGAGATGATGTGTTCCATCGCTCGTGCCCCGACTGTAACACCACGTTCAAACTCACTTAAATCTTGAAAACGTGCCATTGTAGCAGCAGTATCCGATCTAATAACTGCACCACACACTTTGTCTTACATAGGCGTTGCCGATCGCAGGGCCATATTTTGCATGTTTAGATACCTCTGCATTTGAATACGCATGCCTATACTAGTTTCTGTGGAAGACACTCCGAAGCATAAAGTCCTTCCAGTTTTATAAAGGAACTAGTCAACTTGGCAGTGGTTCTAAGTTGTTAAATACATATTGGAATTGGATGTATATCGTTTTCTGCTCCTCCCCCCATCTTCTGTCTTCCTCCTCCACTACGATTGTGAATACAGATCTGCAGGGTACCTAAGAACGTAACTGAGGGCACTGCTGTTTGCTTCAATCGTTTCCGACTAAGATGGGAAGTTGGTCTTTCTAAAAATTATTTGTGAGTCGTCCAAAAGCAGAGGGTCTGTACCCTTCTAGCCTGCCTTACTCAACGTCCTGCGTTGTGTATTCGTTACCAGTGCCTGATTTGTCTTTGACAGCAGGCGCGACCAAGCTGTGTTGTGCGACTGGAATGTTCTCTGCAGATGGTTGGGCCGCAACGCGCGGCCACGCCTTACACAAGCAACTCAGAAATATCCTGTATCAAAGATAGAATTACTTGCCATTTTTGAGATTCTTAGTTTTTATGTTATTTTGTTCTCCAAAAGTTATCAGAAAAATTAGAAAAATTGTAAAGTAAAAGTACAAACGCTTTTTCTAAAATGATTCGGTGGATGATGATGATGATGATGATGATGATGATGATGATGATGATGATGATGATGATGATGATGATGATGATGATGATGATGATGATGATGATGATGAGGAGGAGGAGGAGGAGGAGGAGGCAGCAGCGACCGTTACGGACCTCCCACCTTTGTCCCCGCGCCTGTAATCACAGTTAAGTCGTTATTGTAGTCTTCAGTCAGAAGACTGGTATGATGCAATCTTCTACACTAATCTGCATTATGCAAACCTCTTCAGAATTATGGGAAGCAGAAGAAACAGGTCGCAGAACATTTGAACTTCTTCCTAACGTCAGGGAACGACTGGGCATGAAATATTTTGAACCTACCTGAGGACTGATTAGTTTTCTCACTGGTCATGGGCCATACCCGACATATTTATGTCGGTTCGGGAAAAGGGCCACACCCGCGTGTGAATGTGGTGTATCGGAGGGTACTCCCGATCATGTGGTCTACGAGTGCCCCCATTTCAATGATGTAGCATCCGCATTACGTGACCAATTACCTGACCATGACACATACTACTTACTAAGACAAGAAGACACTTTTCAAACTCTTAACCAATTGGCGGATGAGGTATCACGAAAAGTGTTAAAAGAATATCTGAGGGACATAAATTAACAATTTGAAACACACCAAACACTAGCTGAATCTAGCGCCCTATTCCCATACCGCCTGTGCGTGGACAGGCCGACTTTCCTCATAGTCTGGAATCCGCCGCATACAGGTCTAGCGGGAGTGGCGTACGACACCACCGATACAGGACAAAGCACCGGACTTGACTTGGATTAGGACTAGATAGTAGGACTTGGATTAGGACTAGATAGTAGGACTTGGATTAGGACTAGATAGTAGGACTTGGATTAGGACTAGATAGTAGGACTTGGATTAGGACTAGATAGTAGGACTTGGGTTAGGAAATTAGTTATTTAGGAACCTGCAGCGAATAACATCCTTGGTCTGCCCAGTGTCGGGGGCACGCTCATCGGGGTTAGCTCGATGAGCAAGGCTCTAAAAAGCAGGTTTATGAACTACTGACACAACTATGACGCTGCGGGCAGTGAGTTTAGTCAAGCGTAGGTCATATAAAGTTAACATTAATAATAATAAATAAATTACTTGCCCATTGTTATCTAGTTCTAGTTGTAGCTCACTAATTAAATTTGTGTCTAGCTGTAATTAATGTTGATTAAAATTAGGACTCACTAATCATTTAAGGAAGTGTGTTAAGATTGTATAATTATTATAAATTTGTAATAAAGATTTAAAAAAAAACCTCTTCAGATCCGCGTAACTAGCGACCTTAACGCTCTCCAAACGGTATATACTATATATTGAACCTTAGAGTGTATAGATAGCCTTCTGCCTCCGATATGCAGTTGTTACGCTGGCTTCCAAAGTAAGTGTGTTAAAAACTACAAATATTTAATATAAAGTTCTCGGATTTTTATACGCTTGGCTTCAAAATGTTTCGAGTCTCTTAAAAAAAAGTTCGAATGGCTCTGAGCACTATGGGACTTAACTTATGAGGTCATCAGTCGCCTAGAACAGAACTACTTAAACCTAACTAACCTAAGGACATCACACACATCCATGCCCCAGGCAGGATTCGAACCTGCGGCCGCAGCGGTCGCGCGGTTCCAGACTGCAGCGCCTAGAACCGCTCGGCCACCCCGGCCGGCAGTCTCTTATCGATGAGACGCTTCTTACTTCGGTGTTCCAGCAGGCAATAACAACTGAGTCCTCTTCAAACACGCCATAAGGGCTGTTACGTATGTAACCCGATCGATCTGTAAATGTAAGAACATGATAAGGATATTGATGTAAAACCAACTTCTATTAGAAGTTTTTTTAATTGCGATTCCCAAAATTTGTCGGTTGCTGAAAAAACAGTAAAGCTGATAAAAAGATACTTCTGTACTAGCCACAATTTTTGAGTTATTGAAGGGAGATAAGTTTAACGTCCCATCGGTGATGAGATCATTAGGGTTAGTGAAGAATGGAGAAGGAAACCAGCTGTGCTCTTTCAAGGGACGCATAGCTGCATTCGCGATATGCGATTTTAGGAAATCACGGAAAACCCAAGTCGGGATGGCCGGACGGGTATTTGATACGCTGTCCTCCAGAATAAGTCATGTGTCTTACTATTGCGTTAGCTCGCTCAGTTTTTGCACTACGCTGAACGCCAGTAAATGTAGCCATATAAGATTAATTTTTCAGTGGTGTAATGAGTTGCAGCCACTTCCTTTTTGCGTCATTGTATTTCTTTATTAGGTGTTTCATGTAAAATATTGGAGGGGATACCGATTGTTCTTGATTTAAAAATGAATCTTTGTAATAATTCTCTATTTCATTTTTCATTAAGAGCTATGATACTGATTTCGTCTCAGGCAGGAGAAACGATATCGAAGCTTCTCATTACTTTTGCAATAGGCTCCCAATTATACTAGAATCTTTCCTGGCCAAACATACTTCTGGTTTCGTGTCAGCAAGTCTACTTCTTACAAAAGGAGAGTGTGTTAAGTGTCAGCTTTTAGCAGCAGCAGCAGCAGCAGCTGACAGTATAGTATCAACACTATGAAATACTTTCAGTTAATTTATTTGTGGAAGATATAACAACTTTCGGTTTTGGTTCTAATCCTTCGATCACTATCCGCGAAATAAGGGGGGAGAGAGAGAGAGAGAGAGAGAGAGAGAGAGAGAGAGAGAGAGAGATGGCTTACTTTCATTCACACGTCACGTTACGCAAATGTGCCACATTGTGCACGTCTGCAAAAAGTTGTACGGCCATTCCCATTTTTGGCTCCAAGCTGTTGGGATTAACATTACTTCTAAGGACACATTTCTTTAGATGCTGTCGGCCGCCTTCTGTACCTTGTTTGCCTTGAATAAACCGCAGTAGGTTCTGAGTCACTATTCCAAGCTGTCCTTGGTCTGGAAACACAGAAAACAATTTCTCTTGATTTGTTACAAAACAGCTCGTTTACTGAATTGAACTTAATACCGAAATTTACCCCAGCAGACACAGGCTATTAAGTCAACCATAACAATAACAATGCTTATGTTACAACTAGAAGTACACTTTTTCGGTGCGTTGTTAGAATTACAGCCTTCTGCATTACTATCCTACCGGCTGTAAAGCATTGAGGCATTGTAACATAATTGCGTTTAATTAGAGACATTAATTTTTAAATTTGTTTTCAACAAATAATATACAGTGTAACATCTTTATGTTACGAACATTTAGCGATGGCGGCAGTAAGAACTAACAAGTTGCAACCATGTGCCTAGAATGACAGGTGCAGTCCGAATTTACAGCAGCGAACGATATGGCACACCATTGTTTCGGTTTAATAAAGGATTGCTGTTTTACTAAGACTGTATATTCATGCAGATAATTATTAGTCAGTGTGCTGCATGTTATTTTTGTATATAAGCTTATTTCGACTTTGTTGCCTTCATCAATACATATGCAATCAATCGTATTTATTATGTTTTACGTACTATATAATTTATACATTAAAATTAAAGAGACCTTTGGAGAAAAGAGAACCACTTGTATTAATATCAAGACCTCAGATGGAAACCCAGTTCTAAGCAAAGAAGGGAAAGCAGAAAGGTGGAAGGATTATATAGAGGGTATATACAAGGGCGACGTACTTGAGGACAATATTCTGGAAATGGAACAGAATATAGATGAAGACGAAATGGGAGGTTCAATACTGCGTGAAGAGTTTGACAGAGCACTGAAAGACCTGAGTCGAAACAAGGCCCCGGGAGTAGACAACATTCCATTAGAAGTACTGACAGCCTTGGGAGAGCCAGTCCTGACAAAACTCTACCATCTGGTGAGCAAGATGTATGAGACAGGCGAAATACCCTCAGACTTCAAGAAGAATATAATAATTCCAATCCCAAAGAAAGCAGGTGTTGACAGATGTGAAAATTACCGAACAGTCAGTTTAATAAATCACGGATGCGAAATACTAACGCAAATTCTTTACAGACGAATGGAAAAACTAGTAGAAGCCGACCTTGGGGAAGATCAGTTTGGATTCCGTAGAAATATTGGAACACGAGAGGCAATACTGACCTTACGACTTACCTTAGAAGAAAGATTAAGGAAAGGCAAACCTACGTTTTTAGCATTTGTAGACTTGGAGAAAGCTTTTGACAATGTTGACTGGAATACTCTCTTTCAAATCCTAAAGGCGGCAGGGGTAAAATACAGGGAGCGAAAGGCTATTTACAATTTGTACAGAAACCAGATGGCAGTTATGAGAGTAGAGGGACATGATAGGGAAGCAGTGGTGGGGAAGGGAGTGAGACAGGGCTGTAGCCTCTCCCCGACGTTATTCAATCTGTATATTGAGCAAGCAGTAAAGGAAACAAAAGAAAAATTCGGAGTAGGTATTAAAATCCATGGAGAAGAAATAAAAACTTTGAGTTTCGCCGATGACATTGTAATTCTGTCAGAGACAGCAAAGGACTTGGAAGAGCAGTTGAACGGAATGGACTGTGTCTTGAAAGGAGGATATAAGATGAACATCAACAAAAGCAAAACGAGGATAACGGAATGTAGTCGAATTAAATCGGGTGATGCTGAGGGAATTAGATTAGGAAATGAGACACTTAAAGTAGTAAAGGAGTTTTGCTATTTGGGGAGCAAAATAACTGATAACGGTCGAAGTAGAGAGGATATAAAATGTAGACTGGCAGTGGCAAGGAAATCGTTTCTGAAGAAGAGAAATTTGTTAACATCGAGTATAGTTTTAAGTGTTAGGAAGTCGTTTCTGAAAGTATTTGTATGGAGTGTAGCCATGTATGGAAGTGAAACATGGACGATAACCAGTTTGGACAAGAAGAGAATAGAAGCTTTCGAAATGTGGTGCTACAGAAGAATGCTGAAGATTAGATGGGTAGATCACATAACTAATGAGGAGGTATTGAATAGAATTGGGGAGAAGAGGAGTTTGTGGCACAACTTGCCATTAAGAAGGGACCGGTTGGTAGGACATGTTCTGAGGCATCAAGGGCTCACAAATTTAGCATTGGAGGGCAGCGTGGAGGGTAAAAATCGTAGAGGGAGACCAAGAGATGAAAAAACTAAGCAGATTCAGAAGGATGTAGGTTGTAGTAAGTACTGGGGAGATGAAGAAGCTTGCACAGGATAGAGTAGCATGGAGAGCTGCATCAAACCAGTCTCAGGACTGAAGACTACAACAACAACATAATTTATATATAAAGTTTTTTTCATTGGCTGTTGTACTCACGGCCTGACGTTTTAAACTTTGAGTAAACTATTGCTTCTGTCCATAGTTGTTTTATGCAGTATTTTTTCAGTGTCGTTATAAAGGTGTTAGATGAATTGATGTAGCACGTACATTATGTTTATTATTTTTTTTTTTTTGTGACAGTTGTAGAAGTTAAACTTTGGCAGCTAGTTGTTTACTCGAAGATATTTATGTTCTCGTGGGTCATATATCTGTGGAAGTGTTATTGATGTATTTGTGATCTCTGGTTTTTTGGTTATGCGGTATCCCAATAAAAAATATATTTTTTTGAAAATGTGTGTGCTTGATATCGGTTTGTTATTACATCGTGAAGATAATACTTAGTCTGTATGTAGTGCGTTTTCAATGTTGTCAACTTTGTTTTTCTCGTTTTTTAGGTGTATTAAGAAGGTGGATTGGTTGTCATTTGTTTCTCTTTTGTGTTCTCCGAATACGACGACGGAATTTCTTCCCGTCTGTCCTGTATAAAATTATTTTGTTATTGCAGTTAATTTTGTGAATTCCAGGGTTTAAGTGTTTCGGGAGTGTGGCGTTTCCTGAACGTAGTTCTGTGCTAATACTATTTGTTGTTATGAAGGCTGATTTCACGGTTGTATTTTAATAAGGCGTTTATTTTATCGGATAGTTTTCTCATATGGATTATTGGTATGTAGTTTTCTTTTTTGATGTATTTTCTGTCGTTATTGTTATTTCATGGTTTATGGGGACCTTTTCAGGGTGCGTGTTTTTGTTATATAGCTGTAGAAGAATATTCTTCGTGTATGGCCTCCTGTTGTAGTGGGAATATTTAGGACTCTGTTATTAATTGACTGAATGAATGCATATTTGTGAAATTTTGGACGTGAAGATGTATGGTTAATTATTCCACTTTTAGTGGTTGGTTTCCTGTAAATTTCAAAAGTGTGATATAACTCGGTAAATAATTTATTAAGAATGTTCCAGGTGCGATACGAGGGAACTGACTGGTTCTAAATCCTAGCAAGAAAGTTTTTGTGTGAAGTGCCGTTATTACTGGGATACTGAGTTTTATTTCTGGTAATACAAATATAGAAATACGGCAGTAAAGTAGAACTGTAGTCGACAAAAAAAAAAAAATTCTCACATCTTTTAAATTTTTACAAGAGGGTAACAAAATTAAATTCAGGAACAATATCTCACATTACTGAGTTCTGTTTCTAACACAATTCCGTTCTTGGGATGAGATGTTGCAAAGTTTACTTTAGATATCCCAGTGCTGTTGAGGAAAAAACGGCAACATCGTCAACAGGTCTTTCTACTTTGCAGGTGATAAACATGGTTGGTCTTACTGATGAATTAGAGCATGGCATACGTCGTCAGTCATGGTCTGTTCTCTTTTGAATACATTGACTTTTTTCCAATCTTCTGCTTCAGAGTAAGAATTACCAATAGTGATTTGAGATGTTAAATATGAGACACTTTGATCATACTGCATTTGGAGAAGTTACACGCCAGCATTGACAACAGTGTTTCAACAGCATCTTTAAAATCAAAGTAGTCAGTTATGTGCATTGGAATTACATGGAATAGGGCCGTAGCTTTAGCTGACTGTACAATCTTGTGTAACTCTTGCGGAGAAAAGGCTTTATATACCTTTCTGTATTTACGTATTATTGCAAAACCTCTTGTCACAGCTCCAAAAGCTGTATCCACTCAGTAAAAACATGTGTGTTATCTCTTCAAACCATCCCCATGGCATGTGGAACTGCAGGGGAGAAGTACTGCTTGGCACGAAGACCATGCGCCATTCAGTATTGAATTTTTGAAGCATTTTTGACGCTTGGAACGAGTCTAGGGACAGAGAACCGAGAATACAACAGCGCCGAAAATGCGTTTTTTTTAAAATAATGGCACTTCAGAAGTTTTACATTCCACTCCCTAAATACATTCCGCAAGCTACTATGCACTGCATGGCGAAGGGTAATTCGTACTGCCGATTGTTGTCATGTCGCACTTGCCTATTGAGTAGTGGAAAAATGCGTCTGTATGGTTACGCAGGAGCACTAATTTCCCTTACGTTATCCCTACGCGAAGTGTACGATGTTGACAGCATAGCAGCCACACAGTCTTCTTCGAACATAGGTTTGTAAATCTACCCAACTGGGTTCCCCGAGAAGTGTTTCTCTCTTCTAAGGATCCAATTTAAGTTACCAGAGCATTTCTGTCGCCTAAGTCTTTAGCGTAAGCCTGTGCGATGGCGCTAGACTCGGGGTAAGCCGGTTCGAATCCTGGTGGCCGGAGAAAGTTTCACCACCAGTATTTGCACAGCAAGGGTAGGATAGGTGGTGACGTGAAGCTGATGACGCTCTGATGTTGAGCCAGTCTTCTGGATTACCACCAACAGCTTGACATGCCCACACTCCATGAGACACTTCGGAGAGGTGTGCGCAAATTCAAAGCTTATCCGCAATGTCTCAAGGAGTGAAGGCATGGGAAGCTCCTGATAATGTGTCCACCTGAGGTCGGCTTGGTGCTAATGGAGAGGAGCAGGCTATATGCCAGTACCTGATTTCATCTTCTTCCTTCTCTCCTCATCACTGAAAACAAACATGACAACACTTTACACACAACAAATACGTATACATGACGTTCGGAAATTCCCGTTCCTAACTTTTAGGACTTGCAGAGGAGAGTGAGTATATAATATTTTGAATAGGTACCCATGTCCGGTAGTTTCACCTCAGATGTGTAACGCGTCCACGTCTACTGTGGGAAAGAGAAAAGTCTCAGAGCTGCTTGTCCAGGTACGCAGTAGGGTAGACGGGATGGCGTACACTACGTCAGACGTTCACCTAACGACACTTGACATCTGTCTTGCTGCGAAACCTATTCAGTGCTGTGCGTCTCCGACAGAGGAAACATGGTTCGGTGCACGGTTTCGGAATACACAGACGTGCTGCTTGTGTATGGTGAAGCTCGAGGTAACGGGAGAGCTGCTAGTCGGTTGTATCACGAACGTTTTCCGCAACGTGGCACGCCAACGCACAAACCTTTTGCCCAAGTTACGCAGCAGCTCCGAGAAACGGGTATCTCACCGTGAGAAGGCAGCAGTGTAGGACTCCACGACAACGCCGCTCGGCCGAATTTGAAGATGATGTACTGCCTCGCGTTGAAGAGAACCCGTTAACGAGTAGGTACTCGAACAGTTGCGCGTGCAATGGGTGTTAGTCACAGTATCGTCTGGGACATCCTGCGTGAGCAACAATTACATCCGTACCACGTTGCGGGTGCAGCAGATTTTCCACAACACGTTGCCTATTGCAGGTGGTTCCTACACCGCAGCATCGACACACACCTCCCGTTTCCCCGTCGAGTTCTGTTCACACATGACTGTGAGTTCAGTAGGAACTGTGTTCTGGACTCGCGAAACAGTCATATCTGGGCACATGAAAACCCTCGTGCCATGCATGTTCAGGGATTTCAGCAATGGTTTAGTAGTGAAGTGTGGTCAGGCATTCTGGACAGTCATGTGATTGGGCCGTACCTTCTTCCATTCCAGCTAACTGGTCTTGCTTACCTGATCTCCCTACACAACATATTGGACCTGTTCTTGGAAGCTGTGCCACTGAAAGTCCGTCAGAGAATGTGGTTACGGCATGATGGTGTACTTGTCACGTGCGTTTCGGAGACATCTGAGCAGACTATATTGTGAAACGAGGATAGGCCAGGGTGGTCCAACCGCGTGGCCGCCGCGACTCGATTTAATTCCTATGGACAGTTGTGGGGCTCTATGCAAAGCTTAATTTACGAGGCTGCTGTAGAGACAGAGGAAGGTCTGCTGGCACAGATTCTGGGCGCTAAACTAGAAACTGAAGACACACAAGGTGGGATGGAGAATGTATACCAGAACATGTTTCGTGGGCACAATGTCTGTAACAACGTTGGTGGTCGCCACATCGAGCCGCTCTTGTAATGCTTCAGTACTGTTCTTTATTGTTTTGGAATACTGTAAACACATTACATTTAAGTGTTAATACAAACAAATGTGCTTAGGTGATAAATGGATGTTTCGTTTTGTTTCTTTTCGAATTGTTACCTAATAATTGTACTGCGTCACTTCTAATTCAAACAGAAGTAGATGAGTTTAACGTCTGAATTGAAACCGCCGTAGAACGGAAACAGTACGTTTGCAGACATGGGTTCCTTTACACAATATTGTTTCCTCACAATTTCTAGAACTTTGCAGCGGGAATACCCGAACACACTGGGCTCGGAGGAAGAAAACCCTTTAGGACTTGACGGCTGAACATACTCGTTCGGCTTCGAAATATTCTGACCGAACGGTGTGTTGCAGTGGTTAGGAGACTGCACCCGCACTCGGGAAGACGATGGTTCAGATCCGTATGCGGCCGTCCAGATTCAGGTTTTCCGTTATTTCCCTAAATCGCTCCAAGCAAGCGCCGGGACAGTTCCTTTGAACGGGCACGGCCGATTTTCTTTCCCATCCTTGAAACAATCCAACTTTGTACTCCGTCTCCAATGACCTCGGTGTCGACGCGATGTTAAGTCCCGATCATCCCAACTTCCTTCCAAGCGTGCTACAATAGTTTACTTTCACTTACGTCTGTTACACTACACTTGGGCTGAACAGTCTTATTCGATCGTGGCAGCGCATCCGAAAATAGCTCGATGCTGTGCCTACTTAATCATGACTCCAAACTCAAGAACATTACTGTAGAATCGGTCGCGCTACACACTAGCGTCTCGTATGGTATTTCCTGTAGAAATCCGCTGTATATTCACAGAATCTTACCACAGATAATCGCCCGACAAATAATACAATAATTTCAGCGACTTCCTAGCTTACAAGTAGGTATGTTGATAATGCGCCGAGTGCCCACAATGTTCTGGTGCGGAGTGTAGCTACAGTCTCCCACAAACAGCGATGCGCTGTTCCATTTTACGGTAAACACAGGACGCAACCGATTACGTCGCTGTTACGGAAATCAGCGGCTGCGTGGCTCTGGCACCCGCTAGACCTGTCCACAGCCGTGTTTGGTGGCGTCAAGGGCAGCCAACAGGAGCTGAGCTGATCTGTCGTGTCCTCGAAAAGTAGCGCAGCAAGACTGCTACAGCGAATGTCGTTTGTCGTGTCGTATTCTCAGGATGCCCTTACGTCAGTTCACATGCTACTCTACGATTGGTCTGCTCAAATGCCGCGGAAAACTCACCTCTCGGCTGTTTTCCTTTTTATCTGCCCACACATTTTCTGGGTTGTACCGCGTGATCAAAAAGTCAGTATAAATTTGAAAACTTAATAAACCACGGAATAATGTAGACAGAGAGGTAAAAATTGACAGACATGCTTGGAATGACGTGGGGTTTTATTAGAACCAAAAAAAGTTCACAAAATGTCCGACAGATGGCGCTGGACAGCAAAACGTCAGTGACTGCTACCGTGACGGGTGAGAGGTACGCCGATACGTTATAGAATCGCATCATCCCCAACCTGGCTGATAAACACCTGCTGGAACGTACGAAGTTCATGCAGGATGGCGCTCCACCCCATATTGCTAGACGAGTGAAAGATCTCTTGCGCGCGTCGTTTGGTGGTGATCGTGTGCTCAGCCGCCACTTTCGTCATGCTTGGCCTCCCAGTTCTCCAGACCTCAGTCCGTGCGATTATTGGCTTTGGGGTTACCTGAAGTCGCAAGTGTATCGTGATCGACCGACATCTCTAGGGATGCTGAAAAACAGCATCCGACGCCAATACCTCACCATAACGCCGGACATTCCTCGACTACAGCTATTGTTGAGGAATGATGGTGGATATTTTGAGCATTTCCTGTAAAGAACATCATCTTTGCTTTGTCTTACTTTGTTACGCTAATTATTGCAAATCTGATCAGATAAAGCGCCATCTGTCGGACATTTTTTGAACTTTTGTATTTTTTTGGTTCTAATAAAACCCCATGTCATTCCAAGCATGTGCGTCAATTTGTACCTCTTTATCTACATTATTCCGTGATTTATTCAGTTTTCAAATTTATACTGACTTTTTGATCACCCGGTATTTACAATGAAGCTCTCGCTTTGAGCGCTGGTCATTAACACACTTCCAATGCCTTAGCGAAAGACCGAACCAGCGGTTTGAGAATGGAGGGGGAGTTTGTCTACTAACTGTGGCAACTGGATCAGAACAAGTAACAGCTAATACTGTGGTAAAATATCGGCCCCCACACTGCACTGTACAAGCGTAGTTGCTTCAGTTGCGAAATCAAGGCCCGGTTCTGAAGGGGTACAAAGTTTGTGTGTCTCTGTCTCCCCTCCAACACAGCAAATATTATTGCTGTGACACGCTTTTATAACATGCCACTGATTTTAATAATGAAATATGTGTTCTTTTGGTCTTTAGTCCAGAGACTGGTTTGATGCAGTTCTCCATGCTACTCTATCCCTTGCGAGCTTCATCATCTCCCAGTACCTACTGCAACCTACATCCTTCTGAGTCTGTTTAGTGTATTCATCTCTTGGTCTCCCTCTACGATTTTTACCCTCCACACTGCCCTCCAATGCTAAATTGGTGATCCCTTGATGCCTCAAAACATGTCCTACCAACCGATCCCTTCTTCTGGACAACTTGTGCCACAAATTTCTCTTCTCTTCAATTCTATTCAATACCTCATTAGTTATGTGATCTACCCATCTAATCTTCAGCATTCTTCTGTAGCACCACATTTCGAAAGCTTCTATTCTCTTCTTGTCTAAACTGTTTATCGTCCACGTTTCACTTCCATACATGGTTACACTCCATACAAATACTTTCAGAAACGACTTCCTGACACTTAAATCTATACTCGATGTTAACAAATTTCTCTTCTTCAGAAACGCTTTCCTTGCCATTGCCAGTCTACATTTTATATCGTCTCTACTTCGACCATCAACAATTATTTTGCTCCCCAAAGAGCAAAACTCATTTACTACTTTAAGCGTCTCATTTTCAAATTAATTCCCGCAGCATCACCCGACTTATTCGACTACATTCCATTATCCTACTTTTGCTTTTGTTGATGTTCATCTTATATCCTCCTTTCAAGACACTGTCCATTCCGTTCAGCCGCTCTCCAGGTCCTTTGCTGTCTCTGACGGAATTACAATGTCATCGGCGAACCTCAAAGTTTTAATTTCTTCTCCATGGATTTTAATTCCTACTCCAATTTTTTCTTTTGTTTCATTTACTGCTTGCTCAATATACAGATTGAATAACATCGTGGATATGCTACAACCCTGTCTCACTCCCTTCCCAACCACTGCTTCCATTTCATGTCCCTCGACTCTTATAACTGCCATCTGATTTCTGTACAAATTGTAAATAGCCTGTATTTTACCCCTGCCACCTTTATTTATATATATATATATATATATATATATATATATATATATATATATAATATGGGTTAATATTATAATACTAATTTAGTTACATCATTACTTAGCTCATCGTTTTAGGATAACAGCCAATACGTTGCATCTCAGAGACACCATTTGAAAAGCATTCGCCCGATAGCTTAAGAACGGTATGTGTTGTGAAACTAATTCAGCTACTATAATAGCAATAAGCTGTGGCAACTTTGACGTAATTTACCCAATTTAAAAACAAGTTGTCCTATAATCGTTATCAGTATTTCACTAAGCAAAACGGCTGTGAACAAAGGTCTGAAGTATATGGCTGTGGATGATGGTTATTCTGTTAATTTAAGTCGTTTCCGCCTACGCTCAGGAAGGCAGCTTTTTTATGGTCTTTCCATTCCTATCTTGTTACACAACTTCCTGTGGTTTGTCGATTCTACCTGTGAACCTATGTACCGCTTTGTTGATAGCTGGTATGTTTGGGCTGGGAATTTACGCGTTCATTAATCACAGAGATACAGGCATCGACATTGTTGTCTTGAGTGGAACTCCAATAAATTTTTGTTCCGAAATAGATCAAGGTGAGACAAATACAGTGGTGCACCTGTTTCGTTACTCTTCTAGCTTGCTCGTTCTTGGCTTCATAGGGATTTGAATGACAGAAATAAATTAGTTCTGCTAGTACCCGTATTTCCTACTATCACATTAGAAGGACCTCACCTATTGGTCTGCTGCTCTGTGGACCACAACGGCCTCAGGTTGTTCTTCTGTAGAGCATTAGACTGCTGATTGAGATTAATTGATTAGTGAAGAGAATAGGGGGAGACTATACACCAATATCAAAAAGTTATAGGGAAAACAGATATATTGTACCTAAATACATGGCAATGAGAGACGGTCTCTATACAAATAGGTGGTAACTAGCCAGTTTACAATTTCGTACTATCGAGGCTATCCACAGGCTTACTGTGGGCCAAGCCATAAGTTCATGGAAAGACAGAAAATGCGAGCAAAGAAACGATAACTGCTCCAGTCGTTGGACAGAGTTTTGATGCAGCTTAACAAAAATGAACTCCAGGATTCGAATCACAAGTTACGACACAGAGGTATGAGTGGAAAAAACGTTGAGAGCACACAGACAGGGGAGGTACGACAAACACTACCAAAGTTACATTGATAAAACCATTAGGCTGATCTCTCGCGTCGCAAACCGAATATTCGCATCCTAAATACGATCGGCTTTTCTATGAGCGTTCCGTCACGTATGACTTGATATACACCGAGAGTAACTGTGCATAGTTGCTTCCAAGGCGGTGGAAACGAACACATGAACCGCAAAATAGCGGTTACTGCCGCGCGACTGCTAGTCACTAAGTAAAAGCTACCAAGTATTGCTACGGTATGAGGCCGAGGGGGTGTGTCTCAGTAGTTGGGTAACATCGGATCTGCGCACACTGTATCCTTCCTTCCGAGAGCAAAAGCTACCTGCTGCCAACATGAGCAGGACCGGGAATACCAACGGTCGCTTAGGCTTTCAGCCGAGGTTGTCGCTCGGCCCGCCCGCGCGCATGTTGGCACTACTGATGTTTGGCCGCTGGGAGGCCGATATCCCTTCGTGCAGTCATCGCCCGCGCGTGGTTTTTTTACCAGCGAGCAGTTGATCTTCTGCAGTCATACGCCATCTTGAGGAATTTTTGAATTAAAATGGTCGATACCAGTAGTTTGCTCGTCCTACCATTTGATAGTCCTCTGCCCAGGCAAGCAGTCTCTGGTTACGAATGGCTTGAGAAAATTACTTTGAATGCATAAGGAAGCGCATTAAATTCGTGTTGTGACTGGAACAACAGTTTTAATTTTGTGATATATCAACTAAGGTTGCCGTCAGAATTGCAGACAATATTTTTATTAGTGGCTAGTTTCGAGCACATTCGTTAATTCGCAAACCATTACATACCTTAGAAGGTACAGTGTTACTATCAAAACATGAAATATAACATTTTCAAACATTTTGTTTGCACAGATTACAGCAGTGCAATAAATATTTTACGACAAATCTGCGTTTGTAATGCTTCACTGTTCATAATACATTTTTTTACTTCAGGTCAGTATAAAAAATGTTACTTGACTGTATTACGGTTGTCTTGATTCATTTAAATTTCGATAGGTGTCTTTAGTTGTTTACCCATAAAAATTCGACAGGCACCTGCAGTTGTTCATTATATGTCCAACGCTCTATGTCTCAGGGAACATAATGTTACAACTAAATACATAGTTTCTGCGTTGATAAAGGTCTCTGACATAATCTTCAAACGTCCCCCTTTGAAAAATTATACAAGACTCTGCTTATCCTGACACACAATATTTTTTTTAGTGCAACGCAATCTGACTTTCAAAAATCCCTACAAAAGAATGGCCCTGCATAACATTAACCTATACGTTTCACAAATCACTTACCTCACAAAAATCTTCGTTACTCGAACTACTGCAATACAGCGAGCGCCACTACTGCCAGCTAAATAAAAGATTCAAACTACTGAAGGCACTAACTACTGATAGGCATAGTTAGCAAATGAAAGATTTTAATAGAGAACAAACAATGTATTTACCTTAATAGTGTTGAAAAGTCATAATATACATAGCAGTTCATGACATCCAGTCTTACAAATTTCCAAACTCCGCTATTTCTCTCCCCACATCCACCACTGCTGGCGGCTCACCTCCAACTGCGCAACGCTACGCGCTGTTCGCATCCAGCTGCCCAACACTACAATGGCAGACAACAATGCAAACTAGCCCCAGACTGCACACAGCACAGCCAGTGATTTTCATACAGAGCGCTACGTAACGTTGCCAATAAGAAAACATAAACAGCCTACTTACAATCTTACTATTTTATATATTACTAATATTTCATAAGGATACTGTTTTACTGAATTAATAATCAGTTTTTAAAAATGCAGATAATCATTGTATTTGAACTGAACGGCTCGATCGATAATTTTTCAGGCTCCATTATCTTCCGTTTATACATTTACCATTCTTCAAATATGTCTAACTTCATTCCTTTAGGTGGTACGTGTGTAATTTTCATAATGCTCTCAATACCACCCACTGTAGCCACGCTGGATTAGCCGAGCGGTCTAGGGCTCTGCAGTCTTGGACTGTGCGGCTGGTCCCGGCGGAGGTTGGAGTCCTCCCTCGGGCATGGGTGTGTGTGTGTGTGTTTGTCCTTAGGATAATTGGGTTAAGTAGTGTGTAAGCTTAAGGACTGATGACCTTAGCAGTTAGGTCCCATAAAATTTCACACACATTGGAACACTTTTTTTGAACCACCCACTGTATCTTTTGTGCTTCGCAAATGATGGCCAAAAGCAGTATTGATGTTTGGGCTGATACGTTCCTTGTGTCTAGGTAAAAAATTCAGACCAGTTTGGTCTATATAAGAAGATCACATGTTCCACAATGTAACCTGTATACTCCAGATGCATAACACCTTTTTTCGTTTTTTACAGTTAGGTCTTAGTTGAAACCTTAATTGACCTTGTGTTCGAAATGGTATTTTGTGCTGTTTAGGGAAAGCGCGCACTAACTTTTTCATAACATGGCCATAATATTTCAGTATAACAATTTTTTTCTTTTTTACCTGCGTTTTATTCACTGTTGCATTTTTGAGAATCTGTGTAACTAAGCTGCCATAAAAACCATTGGCTACTGCTGCTTGTTTAAGGACGTATAGCTCTCGTTGCATTTCCATCTGCTCTAATGGAAGCTTACATAGACGAGCTGCCATAGCAAAGAACTACGTTCTGCGTAGAATCGGCGAGGAATGGACTATATGGAAAACACTGACAAGAAGAAGGGACAGGATGGTAGGACATTTGTCAAGACGTCAGGGAATTACCGCCATGGTACTAGAGGGAGGTGTAGAGGGTAAAAACTGTAGACGAACACAGAAATTGGAATATATCCAGCAAATAATTGAAGATGTAGGGTGCAAGTGCTGCTCTGAGATGAAGAGGTAGGCGCAGGAGAGGAATTCGTGGCGGTCCGCAATAAACCAGCCAGAAGACTGACGACAGTGTGTGTCGTATTTTAAAAGAAGGTTTACTTCAGAACCAAACATTTTAGCACTGCTGCTATAGCTAATTGATATTTCGGTTTTTTACCAGGTTATTAGTAAAAAATAAATAAAGAGCTGTTATAAGCGAGATCCAACAAATGCCGAAGATTTAATATTTATCTGTCCTCAGCAACTGTACTTGTATGTATAGAAATAATCAGCGATCGGTTGCATAAAAGAAATTTAATTTCTTAACTGATTTCGGGCACATAGTGCCCTTTATCAGAAGGTTATACCTATCGCGTTATCTGCGAGTGTCATCTTACCCTTGACACTCGCAAATAATGCGAGAGGTACAACGTTTTGGAAGGGCACCGTCAAGAAATTAAATTTCTTTATGCAACTGGCTGCTACTTATTTCGATGTATGGGGTGCTAGGAAATTCCCGTTACTTAATTTTAGAAGTTATAGAGGGGAGGGAGTATATAATATTTTGACTAGGAACCCATGTGCGGCTATGTACAGTTTCCTTTCTATGCCGGTTTCCATTCAGATGTTCAACTCATCCACTTCCGCTTGGGGAACCGAATTAAGCGTGACGCAGTACAGTTATTTGGTTACAATTCGAAAGGAAACTGAAGGAAACATCCATTTATCACTTACGCACTTTTGTTTGTCATTATCGTCAGTTATCTGCTATATTAGCAGGTACTTTGCCTCTCCATTTTCTGCCATCCTTTGCTTACTTCTTAAGGCTGCTGTATGTTGTACCGTCCATCATGTCATCCAGTATCTGGAATCTCTTCCTTCCTCGCTTCCTTTTCCCTTCTACATAACCTTCTAAAACTGTTTTTATCAGTCCGTCATTCTTTCTTAATATATGCCCAATCCAATTTCTTTTTCTTCTCTTTATTACATCTAGTAACTGTCTCCTCTCTCACACTCTTCTCAGTACCTCTTCATTTTTTACTCTGTCCATCCAACTTATTCTTTCCATCCTCCGCCATGTCCAGATCTGAGAAGTATCCAGCCTTTCTCTGTCTTCTTCCTCATAGTCCATGTTTCAGCGCCATGTAGAACAACACTCCATACAATACATTTTATGAGTCTCTTCCTGAGTTCTCTGTCCAGACCGCTGCAGAAAGTTCTCCTTTTCCTATAAAACGCCTCTTTTGCCTTTGCTATCCTTGTTTTAATTTCTGTGGTGCACTTCCAGTCGGTGTGTATCCTGATTCCAAGATACTTAAAATTTTGCACCTGTTCTAGTATTTCTCAATTCAGCATAATTTTTATTTTCTTGTTTCCTCCTAGTGCCATACTTTTATTTGTGTTAATTTTCGTTGCATATTTTTTTCCGTTAGTTTCAATGATGTCCACCAAATCCTGTAATTTTTTTTCCCCTGTGGCTAGAAGGACCATGTCATCAGCAAACCTAAAACACCCTACTCTTCTTCCTCCAATTCCTACTCCTTTGACATTTAATGAACATTGGTCCAAGTAGAGGTTGAAGAGAGTAGGTGATAGACAGCATCCTTATCTTACTCCTTTTCCTAGTCCGATCTAGTTTGTACTTTCTCCTCTCACTTTAACTGAGGCTTTTTGATTAAGATTTAATGAGTTTACAAGTCTTCTGGTTTTCCAGTCAACTCTTTTCCCTCATTATAGTCGCCAGCTTGTCCCAAACCACATTGTCCCTTTTCTAGAGCGATGAAGCACATATATAGGTCTCTTCCTTCTTCAATAAACCTTTCTCCCAGCCCTATTTGCATCTCTGGTGCCCGTATTCCGTCTAAAGCCAAACTGCTCCTCGCCAAGATTCTCCTCCATTACTTTTTCAAGTCTTTTATTAATTATTCTTAACATCACTTTGGCTGCATGTGAAATGAGGCTGACTGTCCTGTGGTCACTGCATTTCTTGATTCCTTGTTTTTTTCGGTAATGGAATCATTACTGTTGTCAAAGTCCTCAGGCCATTCACCACTGTCATATTGAGAGGCACCCACGTGCCTTGCTCATACTGTGGCATCAAGCAGTCAGGCCTGCAAGATGAGTGGTCTGCCAAGTAAGTGGATTCATTCTTATAACGAGTAACATGAACTCTCGTACTCACAATTAAGTCACTAATCAACTTCCTGTATGAATATTACGCAACGGAAACACGCTTCTGACTATCAGTAATTTACAGAACTCTGACTGTTCACTACGCACTGGCAATACCACATTTTCTTTCCTTTTTATTTAACGGCTTTTATCGACACGTGGCCATCGCACTGAATATGAGTGGCGCACACATTATAAATTCTGGATATCATGACAACATACAATTCGAAGGAAAAGGCCACCAATCTTTTTCTTTTCGCTATCTTATTTATTCCGATAAATTCTATAACCTAAACACACAAATTCTATAACCTACAACAACAACACATGATAAATTCCGCCCAGTGGGCATGGCTTAACATTGGTGATTCTCTACCTTATGGTCTCGTAATTATTTAACGCTACAGTGCACTTTCTGGATAGAATGGTGGATCTTTTATTATACATCACACTTCGACTCTCACAATTATCATCACGAAACTTTCCTTCAGACAGAGCGGTACAGAAGGAACATGCATAACCCACTAATCTTTTGAAACTACCTCGCTACTCTCCCATGCAAACCACACATACCCAAATTACATGACATACACCACACTACAATATGAAATACTACACAGGGAATAGTCACAACATTATCACTTTCAGCTTTCCCACTTCAATTAATATTTATCCCAGTTTCACACGACACTGCCCCACTTCGTAATTCTACTTTCCTACTATGAACTCTGAGGATATATGCACGTCTTCCTGTGCAATGCAAGCCAAGTGGCGTTGCTGGATAGACGGCCGACTCACCTTGTTTCTCTCTCAGAGTTTGAATCTAGCGTCACGCGGAATCATATCACGCAAAGTAATATTAAGAACGTATTCATCACACCCGCGAGTCCTCAACTGATACCATGGACGAGTACTTCTCTTTATCTTTTGTCTCATACACAGTTTGAGACTCACACAGTACTCACCACGTGGAAGTACTCGTCTCTAATTTTAAGTCCTGCACACGCCATTTCTTAAATATTTCCACTTATGGTACACACGCTATTTCTTAAATATTTCAACTTATTGTACACACGCTAGTAATTCAGCTTAACTTAAGCACACGGAAGTATTTCAACTTATTGCTACACGTGGTTTCATTGTGACTCTTGGTCACTTCCGAAGATTACTACGATCCCATTAATATTACCAGCCTGACATTTAATTCTCCCCACAAAAGTTCCTGAAATAGAGAAATTATTATTTCAAACTACTCTTAAATATTCCACATGCATACCATGTCTCCACTCTTTTGTCTTTATGGAGCACAACTAAGACAGGTCTTAACAGCACAAGATCCAGCGGCAGAGTGCTGAAACATGGCCGTTCTTCAGGTCATCTCGCACCTCTGTCGAGGTGGGGGAAGACCATGCTACCGTATTGGTCAGCCACATTTCAGGCGCTCAAAGCTCAGGTAAATTTCATCTCTTTGGTCCCACCAAAGGTGGCCAAAGGATCGTCTCGAAGATGATCACATATTCACATTCACTATCTGCGGTTAACAGACGACCATACATTCATTCATTTCACAGATCTCACCAAACTGGATGTAGGGATTTATTTTGTGGGAGTGCACATGTGATCAATTAAATAAATAAATTGTCATTCTTTCCCACACTGGTATCCGGCTTCGCTGTATTAATTGAAATTGAGTTATTTTACAAAAAAATGTGTTGTTCTGACAAAAATAATGAAGTATGTTGTATCTATTTTCAATGTCGGGCGGTACTGTACCCTTTCAATATATTTTATTATATAACCTCAATATTTCTCTTATTCCATCTTGGTTCAAGCATTTTAATATATCTCCCGGTATCGTATCTGTACCTACCGCATGGCATTTTGTTTGTATTAATAGTTAAACATTACGTTCTGTGCGTACGGTATGCTGGGTTCCTTTTATGTTTTGGTGTAATGTAGACACGTAATGTTTAACTGTTAATACAAAGAAATGTGCTTACGTGATAAATGGATGTTTCGTTATGTTTCCTTCCGAATTGTTCCACAAGAATTATAATCAGTCACGCCAAATTCAATTCCGCAAGCAGAAGTGGATGAGTTAAAACATCTGAATTAGAACGGTCGTAGAAGGGAACTGGTACTTTTACGGTCACGGGTTCCTATTCGAAATACTGTGCACTCGCTCCCGTCTGGAAGTCCTAGAAGTTTGTAACGTAAATTCCCGAACATTCTGAATAAAAAACCGAAAAATATCGGTATCGCTTTTAACCCGCTGGATTTTTCCGGTCCCTATTCCGCCCTCGACTGAAGTTCCCGAGCGCTCAGCGCCGCTCGGTTCAGGAAGTCACTATGCATTCCACGGGCGCAGTGGAGTGCCCTTCCGTCAGCGAATCTTGACCTTAGGGCTCTGGGCCCGGTCCCTGGCAGCCCGCGCTGCGCTGCTGAATAATGCAGCCTCGAGTCGCCAGCACCGCACAGCACAGCACAGCCGCTGGGTGGCTGCCAGTCGCCGCCGCCGCCGCCTCACCTGCGTGACCTTGAGCCGCTGGCGGCCGCAGGCCGGCTCGTTACCGACTCCCCACCACACACACGTGTCACAAACTTCACTCTTCAGACCACACACAGTAGCAGCGTGCCTCAAAAGTGTGCGTTGATTTTTTCGAAAACTAAAAAAATGGTTCAAATGGCTCTGAGCACTATGGGACTTAACATCTATGGTCATCAGTCCCCTAGAACTTAGAACTACTTAAACCTAACTAACCTAAGGACATCACACAACACCCAGTCATCACGAGGCAGAGAAAATCCCTGACCCCGCCGGGAATCGAACACGGGAACCCGGGCGCGTGATTCGAAAACTACACAAGTGAAAATCAATTGCCGACTGTATGAAAGATCATTACCTGCAAATGGCTTGGCCGATCCGGTTGACTTTTTGTTGTGTTCGTTACTGTCAGGACAAGGTTTGTATGAAAGAACATTTTTGGAAAATCCGACGGAAAAGTCACAAGTTGAAATCAGTTGCCACTTGTATGAAATATCTCCAATTACGAACGGCTTGACTGATTTGCTTTTTGTGTTCGTAAATATGGATGTTAACGGAATTTTTTGTGTGAAAAAGAAAATTAAAAAAAAATTGCGTTCAGTTGTGCTGCTACACGTTTTCGTAACAAAAAGTTAGTTACCGTGAAAGTTCTCTTTAAGTAATAAAAATGTGACTGGCGTACTCTGTTTTGAGTAATAGGAGCTGTGGAGAGGTAATAATGAATCGTAATAGAAACTTGTTTATGGATGTGTTTAATTAAGATGGTTATTGTAATGGGAACTGATATGAGAAGCAGGAAGTGTAATGGAATCTGTTTTTTACTGGTTAAAGTTGTCATGAGCTACAGTTAGTTCGCTTAAACGAGATGTGACATTGGTAACATCGGTTGAAACATTGTTTATACGGTCTGTTAAAGTTTTGTGGCCGTCTTTTTAATTCGTCAGAGAATGCTTTCTGATTGTCACGGAGCGCATCTAAAGATTTTTTATGCTGTTCGAATTTGTGATTAAGCTCTGCATCATACTGTGCATCAAAACTTTCTTTAAGAGATTGATCATTTTTTGAACATTTAACACTAAGTTTTTGAAATTGCTTTGTAATGGACTCGTTACTGTTCGTCAAAACGAGTGGTTTATTCATCAAAACGTTTCGAAAGTGTCTTGTTTTCTTCAAGTTCCTCAGCAAAGCGAATGGACTATTCCTCAAAACGTTTATTATTTTCGTCAAACAATGTCTTAATAGCTTGCAATAGGCGGTCAAAATCTGAGGAAAAAAATGTGAATTGTTGGTTGCGTAATAGAATTATCGGAAAAGTTTTGTCGAGGCTGGGTGTCGGATTCTGTCAAAGGGAGTGAATCTTCAATATTTATCTATACTCAGAAAATAAATTATCAGTATTACCACAAACATTATTATCAGAATGCGGAGTCATGTCAGGATCGAGAGTGATGTTCGTGCATTGACTATCTGGGTGCAAAGACACAACGTCTTGCATTATTACGTTAGAAATATGGTTAGTATCGGTAGCAGCAGAATGATCAGCAAAGGTATTGTTGCTGTCGGTTGCATTTTGGAAATCAGATTTTTGCGAATCCTTAGTGGTGCATGCTTTACTGACAAACTTACTACGAGGCATATTAATACAAAAAATATAAAGACAAATCACAAATGTAAAAGACAATGTCGAGAACAATGTCAAATCTGAAAAGAGATGTACAATGTTAGTAGACAAATTCGCGTTGCGCCAGAATTATAATAATAAGTAGGAAGGAGCAGTACACAATTCTTGACCGTTTCTCAGAATATTCCTACGTCGTCTGTACTGTACAAAGATATCGACAAGTGAAATTTGTCTTTAAATAATAAAAATCTGACTGACTTACTCTGTTTTGAATAATAGGAACTGTGCAGAAGTAATAAAGAATAGTAATAGAAAATCTGAACTGTCGCTATGAGAAGGCAAGCCTTTAATACTGGTAAAGTGAGTAATCTGACTGCAAAAATTTTGAATAGTACAAATTGCCTGAATAATGAACTTTGACATAAAACCTACGATAATTAGTTTTGCAAAACTGATCCCTGAACTAAAAGTGATACCCAACACTGAAAAATGTAACTGTCTCTGAATGACATAAGTTAGCCCTAATTAAAGAAAATACACATCAAAATATTTAGTCCTTACCTCTGTTGTGTGCAGATCTGGATAACGCGTTGCAGTACTGCTCTGTCTTGCGCGCCGCTATGCTACAGCTGCAAATTACTATATCTACGCGGAGGCACTCGTGGGGTGCAGTAAGTTCTCTGTTAGTTGCTCAAATGGTTCGGAGCACTATGGGACTTATCATCTGAGGTCATCAGTCCCGTAGCATTAGAACTACTTAAACCTAGCTAAGGACATCACACACATCCATGCCCGAGGCAAGATTCGAACCTGCGACCGTAGCAGCAGCGCGGTTTGGGACTGAAGCGCCTAGAACCGCTCGGTCACAGCGGCCGGCTCTGTTAGTTGGAAATCGAAGTATTTTCGGAACACACTTCGTTCCTTTTCTACTTCTGAAAAAAAAAAAAACCATGATCAGTTAAAAATCGTAAGACGCCTACGCGCAATCCAAAGATGATAACCTAGCCCTGCGATACAGTTTATAATATCGCCGCTCGCTCACATGTAAGAGCTCGAGATCAGAGATATGACATTATTCTACAATCGATTAAATACTCAAATGACACCTATCAATATATAAGGGAAACGTTGTTACCGCAAATTTCGAAAAAGTTCTTGACCGACTTACTACAAATTTTTACGCGATACTCTAACGAACGCTCGGAGGGACATACGCTATATATTCTAGTAATATATTGTAACCTCCCAACAGAAAAAATTTCGTGACCTACCAATAATACAATGTGACTAATCTCTCAATAAAATTGTGGCTTACTTATAACCTTTCAATAATTAATTGAGTGTGAATCTAAACTGGTAAATTTTGGACGACAGCAGTGCTGTGTCATGACCCTGAAAATTCATTCTGAATAAATTGAAAATTCTTACCTCAATAAGGTCGCCGGATAACGCGTATATATCTGCTCCTATAAGAAATTTTTCTGGCACATCCCAGTGCAATGCTGGCCGATAGATTTGTCATGTATAAAAGAAACAACTGATTTTTCTTTACAATAATCGGGATGACCATGGATTGGAGAAATTAGTAAATTCTTTAAATTGAGATGAATGATTGTCAAAAGTTATTTTTTTATAAGAAAGATTATTATTAAGAGATTTTTAAAATATTTACTTGGGATTTGATATAACAATAATACATATGCGCGAGGCTGCTTTTAACTTATACTACATCGCTCAGGCACTGCCATCGCTCCCCACGACCGGCCCAGCCATCTCGATACACCAGACCGCTAGCAACTACTTACTCCTACCGCTTCACAGTTCCTACTTGTCAACTCTGCTCTCTGGTCTGAGATTCTCTTATAGCTTACATATCGCAGGCTGCTCGAGTGCGCTAGCAATAAAACCCTTAGTCATGGACCTCTTACAATATATATTAAATACATGTGTATGTAATATGTAAAGGGGAACGTAGTTACCACAAATTTCGAAAAGTTCTTATCCAATTGGCTTCAGATTTTGACAGATACTCTAATGAACATTCGGACGGACATACGTAATATAGATATGGGAAACGTTGTTTCTACAAATCTCAAAAAGATCTTGGCGGATTTCTGAACATACAGACTGAAATAGACATATAGAGGGGGGAGGAAATGAATATAAAAAAGGGGAAGAAGGATATGGACTGAGAGATGAGAGAGGATGAGATGGATAGAGAGCGTGTAGGGTAAGAGATGCACAAGGAACAGGGTGAAGATGATGGATGAAGGAAGGGAGGGGGGAAGAGGAGGAGGAGAGAGGGATGGATATTAGGACATGTATCCAATTACCACGCATGTTTAGCAATTGCGAAGCAATAACAGGTTTTTTAGTAAATAATAATTATTATTTGGTGAAGCTCAATGGTCGCCAAACTTAAGAAGGTTCTGAGCTACTGTACCGTTTGTAAGTCCTACTGTGAGCTACCAGAAGAAATCGGGACAGAAATACGAACTTAAAAAGCCAAGATCGCATAAATTCATTTAAAACAGCCAGTTTGGCGGACTTTCGCGTCATCTTAGTTCTTCAAACATCATTGTTGTAAAATGGGGTCGTTTTGAGTTTTATATCAAATAATTTTATACGTTTTCAAGATGACAGCAAAGGGCGTCGAAACTGGAGTTGTAAATAAAGAAATATGTACGCGATCTTAGCTTTAAAAAGTTTTTATCAAGTTAACAATTCCATCCTTCTGGTTTTTCAACACGAGGAAATTAAATGAAATTGGTGTGTTGAGCATTTAAGAATTTGATTCAAGTGGTGTTCCATCGTGGACATAAACGCCGAAGAATCTTAGTAAGTTTACTACGTATTGTAAGCCTCCATCGTCTACAGAATTTGGTAAAGTTACAGATTGGGCTAACCTGCTGACTTTTTGTGTTTTTCAACAAATAAACCGATGTGGTAATCCACAGGAAAAAAATACCTACAAAGCGTTCGGACAGCGCTGTGACTGGATTGGTGTTGCAAATTTGGCTGTGCGTTGTTTCAGCCCGTGTTTGTACACGACACTTCAATTAAGACAGCCAGTTACGTACAGTATTACAGTATGTCGCATCCACAGCTGAAACTTTAAACGTTCTTAGTTTCTAACTAAAATCAGTAGAAATCTAATTTAAAATGTTTTCTAGACAGTCGGCTTAAAATAAACAGCTACATGACAAAATAATAAATACGTTCTCCCTGAAAAAAATACAACCAAGTTCTATGTCTCTTTGGAAACTAACTTATTTTGCAAGTTAAAGAGAAAAAAACTTGGGTGAAAAACCATATATATTGTGAACAGTAATGGTATAACAACACTGCCCTGGGATACGCTCGTTGTCTGAAGATTTCTCGCCGTTTACGACTGAGATGCTGTGTCGCATTTTCCAGAAACACTTCCAGTTCATCCAAATAGTTTTTCTTATGTTCCAGATGTTCGTTTTTTCTTCATTAGGCGACGGTGCGGAACTATATCGAATGCCTCCCGGAAATGAAGAAACACAGCATCAACCTGTGAAGTGTGGCCTCTGGCTGTGTTATATCCCTCCCCCTTTCCCCCCCCTCCCCCCCCCCCCCCGCTCCACCCATCCCTTCCATCAGTGATAGTAATATTCCTGTTTAGTTCGGCGGGGGACATTATGTTGTTTCATGACGATATTTTTCGTAGTAGACTGCGGTCTTAGACCAGTTTGTATCACTGCTGCCGTCCTCTTGTCTGACGGAGACGAGATGGTCGTTTTTCGAGGTGTTGCTACGCCATATTCTGAACTGAAATTTTACCTACACCTACATCTACATCGAAGCTCACTGATTTTATGTGGGTTGACTTCTTACATACAAGATAACAGCAACCAACCACTTTTTACAGTGCTGTTTATTTATTTAAATAGCGCCGTTACCGATTTAGAACCTACAGGTTCATCGTCAGAAGACTAGTTTACGTTTTACATTAGCTTCCGCCTTTTGTTTACCCAATTGACGAAATTCCCTTTAGGTGGTGGTGCCCTACAACCAAAATAAGATGTGAGACAAATCTGTGTAACTATAATTGTGCCTCAAAACGATTTTATGTGATGTAAACAAATTATTAATGGGAAGATGTTTCGGTTACCCACAATGAAAAATCCGCGCCATTATGTCCAGTGTAGGCTGCTTATTATCTTGCAACAACGATGCACTTTATGTGTATGTATGCGCATAATGTCCGAAGATGTACCTGTCGGTTCTGCACCGGTAACGGTGCTATTTAAATAAATAAATAAATAGCATTGTAAAAAGTGGCTGGTTGCTGTTATCTTCTATGTAGGAGTCAGCCTATATTTTGTACACAGCCACGGGCTCAAAATGTCAGTTTTTGACAAAACAGCACCTCTAATTTTAACTTCATCGTCTTTCCGCGAACTATAAGGAGGAGGAAACGGTATATTGATACGCAGTTCTATGGTAGTACTTTCTCGACATTTTAACAGTAACCGCACCGTGGTGCAGAATGCCTCTCTTGCCGCGTCCGCCACTGCAGTTGGCTAAACATCACCGCGACGCTTTCGCTCTTGAACCTGTAACGGGAAACGCTTCTCATCTCTGCATATTTTATTTCCTCTATTAATCTTACCTGGTAAGGATCCAAGACTGACGAGCTACATGTATGTTCAGTGAGTGGTCCCTTACAATTTGTTCTATGGATTTATCTTGTTAAAAAAGATGGCGTCTTCGAGTTAACGAGAAAAGTGAACATAACCAATCAAAGAGAAAATAGTTGTATACAGGGTGTTACAAAAAGGTACGGCCAAACTTTCAGGAACCATTCCTCACACACAAAGAAAGAAAATATGTTATGTGGACATGTGTCCGGAAACGCTTACTTTCCATGTTAGAGCTCATTTTATTACTTCTCTTCAAATCACATTAATCATGGAATGGAAACACACAACAACAGAACGTACCATTGTGACTTCAAACACTTTGTTACAGGAAATGTTCAAAATGTCCTCCGTTAGCGAGGATACATGCATCCACCCTCCGTCCCATGGAATCCCTGATGCGCTGATGCAGCCCTGGAGAATGGCGTATTCTATCAGAGCCGTCCACAATACGAGCACGAAGAGTCTCTACATTTGGTACTGGGGTTGCGTAGACAAGAGCTTTCAAATGCCCCCATAAATGAGAGTCAAGAGGGTTGAGGTCAGGAGAGCGTGGAGGCCATGGAATTGGTCTGCCTCTACCAATCCATCGGTCACCGAATCTGTTGTTGAGAAGCGTACGAATACTTCGACTGAAATGTGCAGGAGCTCCATCGTGCATGAACCACATGTTGTGTCGTACTTGTAAAGGCACATGTTCTAGCAGCACAGGTTGAGTATCCCGTATGAAATCATGATAACGTGCTCCATTGAGCATAGGTGGAAGAACTTGGGGCCCAATCAAGACATCACCAACAATGCCTGCCCAAACGTTCACAGGAAAACTGTATTCATGACGTGATTGCACAATTGCGTGCGGATTCTCGTCAGCCCACACATGTTGATTGTGAAAATTTACAATTTGATCACGTTGGAATGAAGCCTCATCCGTAAAGAGAACATTTGCACTGAAATGAGGATTGACACATTGTTTGATGAACCATTCGTAGAAGTGTACCCGTGGAGGCCAATCAGCTGCTGATAGTGCCTGCACACGCTGTTCATGGTACGGAAACAACTGGTTCTCCCGTAGCACTCTCCATACAGTGACGTGGTCAACGTTACCTTGTACAGCAGCAACTTCTCTGACGCTGACATTAGGGTTATCGTCAACTGCACGAAGAATTGCCTCGTCCATTGCAGGTGTCCTCGTCGTTCTAGGTCTTCCCCAGTCGCGAGTCATAGGCTGGAATGTTCCGTGCTCCCTAAGACGCCGATCAATTGCTTTGAACGTCTTCCTGTCGGGACACCTTCGTTCTTGAAATCTGTCTCGATACAAACGTACCGCGCCACGGCTATTGCCCCGTACTAATCCATACATCAAATGGGCATCTGCCAACTTCGCATTTGTACAACATTGCACTGACTGCAAAACCACGTTCGTGATGAACACTAACCTGTTGATGCTACGTACTGATGTGCTTGATGCTAGTACTGTAGAGCAATGAGTCGCATGTCAACAAAAACACCGAAGTCAACATTACCTTCCTTCAATTGGGCCAACTGGCGGTGAATCGAGGAAGTACAGTACATACTGACGAAACTAAAATGAGCTCTAACATGGAAATTAAGCGTTTCCGGACACATGTCCACATAACTTCTTTTCTTTATTTGTGTGTGAGGAATGTTTCCTGAAAGTTTGGCCGTACCTTTTTGTAACATCCTGTATATATTCCGACACTGAGCCGTTGTTTAAAACTGTAGCAGTAGGTGGAAGAAATTAATCGCATGGGCAACCCTAGATGTCCGAATGTAGATTAAAGCCGAACTTCACCTACAAAACCTCGGAGGCTGCGCAGGGACACCCGGTATAAGCGACCGATCGTCCACAATGCCTCATTACAGAGTAATTGCTTGATTTTGACCCCTCATTTAATATTTCATCTGCATCTTGTCTATACCGGGTGATCTAAAAGTCAGTATAAATTTGAAAACTTAATAAACCACGTAATAATGTAGATAGAGAGGTAACAATCGACACACATGCTTGGAATAACATGAAGTTTTATTGGATCAAAAAAAAAAGTATTGCTAGTCGCGTGAAAGATCACTTGCGCGCGTCGTTTGGTGGTGATCGTGTGCTCAGCCGCCACTTTCGTCATGCTTGGTCTCCCTGGTCCCCAGACCTCAGTCTGTGGGGTTATTGGCTTTGGGGTTACCTGAAGTCGCAAGTGTATCGTGATCGACCGACATCTCTAGGGATGCTGAAAGACAGCATCCGACGCCAATGCCTCACCATAACTCCGGACATGCTTTACAGTGCTGTTCACAATATTATTCCTCGACTACAGCTATTGCTGAGGAATGATGGTGGACATATTGAGCATTTCCTGTAAAGAATATCATCTTTGCTTTGTCTTACTTTGTTATGCTAATTATTGCTATTCTGATCAGATGAAGCGCCATCTGTCGGACATTTTTTGAACTTTTGTATTTTTTTGGTTCTAATAAACCCCATGTCATTCCAAGCATGTGGGTCAATTTGTACCTCTATCTACATTATTCCGTGATTTATTCAGTTTTCAAATTTATACTGACTTTTTGATCACCTGGTATAATATTGGTGGTGGTGGCTATATTTAGGTTCATCTTGAAAGTAACATGCCATATCTAGATACCACGCTTTATATATTCGCACCATGGCTTTAGACCTGTGACGTTGTTAGCCACAAATACTTAACCCCTAGTGATACTCATTAACATTTGAACTTGTGCCATCGGTCTATTGCTGACATTCCACGTTACTCGATTCTCTGACCGTTCCGTTTTGATAAACGGCTAGAACTGGAATGCTGTCTTGTGTAACAATTTCTGAGCTTGAATTAATTATCTGTGGCTCTATTTGCAAGTGCGCTATGATGAACGTCACGTGCTTTGTTTCTCATACGTTGTTTATCTGGTTGCAGAATTACGTTAAACACAGCTGCCGCAAGGCTTCTGTGTGACAGAGATCAACCTCAAATATTAGCGCAACCACGCGCACACTCATTTGCAGAGACACACAGTGTTGGGTCCCACCTCTTGAATTAGGAAGACTACGGCACTTACAGTATTACTAAGCAATAAACTTGTTTTTTGGGAATTCTTCTCTTGTAAAATAAAGGTGAGAATAAATATTAAGATGCTGCCGTAGCCGTGTGTGTGGGTATACATTCATTATTCGTGATCTACTCAAAATATCAACATACTTACGCGGCAACAATTCTGAAAAACTTCATGTACACATCCACGTTATTTAATTCAGATCCCTTTCAAACCACACTGTTGTTGTTGTTGTTGTCTTCAGTCCTGAGACTGGTTTGATGCAGCTCTCCATATTACTCTATCCTGTGCAAGCTTCTTCATCTCCCAGTACCTACTGCAACCTACATCCTTCTGAATCTGCTTAGTGTATTGATCTCTTGGTCTCCCTCTACGATTTTTACCCTCCACGCTGCCCTCCAATGCTAAATTTGTGATCCCTTGATGCCTCAAAGCATGTCCTACCAACCGATCCCTTCTTCTAGTCAAGTTGTGCCACAAACTTCTCTTCTCCCCAATCCTATTCAATACCTCCTCATTAGTTACGTGATCTACCCACCTTATCTTCAGCATTCTTCTGTAGCACCACATTTCGAAAGCTTCTATTCTCTTCTTGTCCAAACTGGTTATCGTCCATGTTTCACTTCCATACGTGGCTACACTCCATACAAATACTTTCAGAAACGACTTCCTGACACTTAAATCTATACTCGATGTTAACAAATTTCTCTTCTTCAGAAACGATTTCCTTGCCATTGCCAGTCTACGTTTTATATCCTCTCTACTTCGACCATCATCAGTTATTTTACTCCCTAAATAGCAAAACTCCTTTACTACCTTAAGTGTCTCATTTCGCCGGCCGGAGTGGCCGAGCGGTTAAAGGCGCTACAGTCTGGAACCGCACGACCGCTACGGTCGCAGGTTCGAATCCTGCCTCGGGCATGGATGTGTGTGATGTCCTTAGGTTAGTTAGGTTTAAGTCCGCCCCGGTAGCTGAGTGGTCAGCGTGACAGACTGTCAATCCAAAGGGCCCGGGTTCGATTCCCGGCTGGGTCGGAGATTTTCTCCGCTCAGGGACTGGGTGTTGTGTTGTCCTAATCATCATCATCTCATCCCCATCGACGCGCAGGTCGCCGAAGTGGCGTAAAATCGAAAGACCTGCACCAGGCGAACGGTCTACCCGACGGGAGGCCCTAGCCACACGACATTTCATTTTTTCAGTTAGGTTTAAGTAGTTGTAAGTTCTAGGGGACTGATGACCACAGCAGTTGAGTTCCATAGTGCTCAGAGCCATTTGAACCATTTTTTTTTTTTGTCTCATTTCCTAATCTAATCCCCTCAGCATCACCCGATTTAATTTGACTACATTCCATTATCCTACTTTTGCTTTTGTTGATGTTCATCTTATATCCTCCTTTCAAGACACTGTCCATTCCGTTCAACTGCTCTTCGAAGCCCTTTGCCGTCTTTGACAGAATTACGATGTCATCGGCAAACCTCAAAGTTTTTACTTCTTCTCCATGAATTTTAATACCTACTCCGAATTTTTCTTTTGTTTCCTTTACTGCTTGCTCAATATACGGATACAAACCACACTGACGGATACAAAATATGAAAGTCCGATCTAATTGTGGATGAAATTCGTAAAGAAGCGTTCATCGCATTATCTGATGTAAAGTCCACCATAAATGTTCGATATTTCTGATGACGGAAGATATGTCGTGCAAGAAGTGACTTCACATATTCGTCAGTCCACAGACAAACGAAGCTAGTAGCACAGACTGGACATACCGGCCAGGGGGAAGGCAGTGCCTTGTCTTGTCAACTAAATTATTTTATTGCTCGGCTCCAGACTCGGGCCACGCAAATGATTCCATTACCGCTGTCGTTTTCTTAGAAAGTCACCGTCAGATCATTTGAATTCGTTCTGTGAAAGCTACGTTGCTACTTCACGAGCCAATGTGTAACGTATTCAAATCATCTCATGAAAGCCGATATTGTTGGTCTGGACACTGCCATATAGGAAAACTGACTCAACAGCATTCTTTTTCAGAAACAGCAGAACAGAAGCTATCGGCTCACGTAATCACAGAACGTTGTTGCTTTCTCCGTTTGTAAATAGCATCACGAGTTGGCAAATTGTTTCAGGAGCCGGACTCGGGAAGAGCGCGTCCTCAAATCGTTGTCCAGCCATACTGTTTTTGGTATTCTATGTTTTCCGTAGATCAGTTGGAGTACACCAGAATTGTATGTTGGATTCTTGGCCTGCTCTCCGTCGTCCATATTATCCAGCTGTAGTATTGCTCAATCTTCAAAGATCTCTATGGCCCGTCAGGGTCATCCCTTTCTACCAAAGATTAAGACACTGGATGGTAAAAGTGCAGTGTATTTCGTATTTACATTTCCATTCCCTATCCTATTCAATTTTTGCACAGAGCGACTGCTTCCATTAGTACAAACCCTAGTGTGTCATTTGCATACTCGGACGAGATTTACTGTGGAGACAGTAGAATCGTTGCGCCGTCCACCACTAATATAAGTACTGCTGGGAAGATTCTCCAACAAGTTTTCGCGGGAAAAGCGATGGCTTCCTTCGAGATACTCCCAGCTGATTTCCCTAAGCAACTCTGTTACAGTACAGCCAAACGGAGGTAACCACAGTTATGTGTGAAGTAATTTTCTCTTTACCCTTTTCAGTACATTTTTGTTCGGAGTTAAAGACATCCTACGAAGAAGTAACGTGAAAAACATTTTCCGACGTTTCATTTCCCAACAAGGTGTTACTCAAAACTACCTCCGGTGGTTTAGGAGGCAGAAAGCGCGCGCGCATACGCGCACACACACACGCGGTCAGCGCATCGGATACCTAAGCGACTGGGCCCGGGTTCGATTCCCGGCCGGTATGGAGATTTTTCTACGCTCGGGAACTGAGTGCTAAATTCTCCTTACGCTCGTATCGTCATAATTGACATTTCGGCTGAATGGGCACGGCCCGAAAGCCAATTAAAATAAATAAAAAGGTCGGGGAGAAGAAATAAAAAAAAACTTTGCGGTTTGTCTAAGAAATTGTAATTTTGTCTGAGACAGCAAAGGACTTAGAGGAGCAGTTGAACGGAATGGAGTGTCTTGAGAGGAGGATATAAGATGAACGTCAATAAAAACAAAACAAGGGTAATGCAACAAAGTCGAATTAAATGAGGTGATTCTGAGGTAATTGGATTACGAAACAAGAAACTTTAAAGTAGTAGATGCGTTCTGTTATTTGGACAGCAAAATAACTGATGATGGTTGAAGTAGAGAGGATATAAAATGTAGACCGGCAATGGCAAGGAAAGCGTTTCTGAAGAAGACAAGTTTATTAACATCGAATATAGATTTAAGTGGGAAGACTTTTCTGGAAGTATTCGTATAGAGCGTAGCCATGTCTGAAAGTGAAACATGGGCAATAAATAGGTTAGGCAAGAAGAAAAATGTTGTATACATGGAAGAACCCTGGAGATACTAAAAGGTATCAGATAGATTATATAATGGTAAGACAGCGATTCAGGAACCAGGTTTTAAATTGTAAGACATTTCCAGGGGCAGATGTGGACTCTGACCACAATCTATTGGTTATGAACTGTAGATTAAAACTGAAGAATTTGCAAAAAGGTGGGAACTTAAGGCGATGGGATCTGGATAAACTGAAAGAACTAGAGGTTGTACAGAGTTCAGGGAGAGCATAAGGGAACAATTGACAGGAATGGGGGAAAGAAATACAGTAGGAGAAGAATGGGTAGCTTTGAGGGATGGAGTAATGAAGGCAGCAGAGGATCAAGTAGGTAAAAAGACGAGGGCTAGTAGAAATCCTTGGGTAACAGAAGAGATATTGAATTTAATTGATGAAAGGAGAAAATATAAAAATGCAGTAAATGAAGCAGGCAAAAAGGAATACAAAAGTCTCAAAAATGAGATCGACAAGAAGTGCAAAATGGCTAAGCAGGGATGGCTAGAGGACAAATGTAAGGATGTAGAGGCTTATCTCACTAGGGGTAAGATAGATACTGCCTACAGGAAAATTAGAGAGACCTTTGGAGAAAGGAGAACCACTTGCATGAATATCAAGAGCTCAGATGGAAACCCAGTTCTAAGCAAAGAAGGGAAAGCAGAAAGGTGAAAGGAGTATATAGAGGGTCTATACAAGGGCGATGCACTTGAGGACAATATTATGGAAATGGAAGAGGATGTAGATGAAGATGAAATGGGAGATACGATACTGCGTGAAGAGTTTGACAGAGCACTGAAAGACCTGAGTCGAAACAAGGCCCCCGTTGTAGACAACATTCCATTGGAACTACTGACGGCCTTGGGAGAACCAGTCCTGACAAAACTCTACCATCTGGTGAGCAAGATGTATGAAACAGGCGAAATACCCTCAGACTTCAAGAAGAATATAATATTTGCAATCTCAAAGAAAGCAGGTGTTGACAGATGTGAAAATTACCGAACAATCAGTTTAATAAGCCACAGCTGCAAAATACTAACACGAATTCTTTACAGACGAATGGAAAAACTGGTAGAAACCGACCTCGGGGAAGATCAGTTTGGATTCCGTAGAAATGTTGGAACACGTGAGGCAATACTAACCTTAAGACTTATCTTAGAAGAAAGTTTAAGGAAAGGCAAACCTATGTTTCTAGCATTTGTAGACTTAGAGAAAGCTTTTGACAATGTTGACTGGAATACTCTCTTTCAAATTCTAAAGGTGGCAAGGGTAAAATACAGTTAGTGAAAGGCTATTTACAATTTGCATAGAAACCAGATGGCAGTTATAAGAGCCGATGGACATGAAAGGGAAGCAGTGGTTGGGAAGGGAGTGAGACAGGGTTGTAGCCTCTCCCCGATGTTGTTCAATCTGTATATTGAGCAAGCAATAATGGAAACAAAAGAAAAATTCGGAGTAGGTATTAAAATCCATGGAGAAGAAATAAAAACTTTGAGGTTCGCCGATGACATTGTAATTCTGTCAGAGACAGCAAAGGACTTGGAAGAGCAGCTGAATGGGATGGACAGTGTCTTGAAAGGAGGATATAAGATGAACATCAACTAAAGCAAAGCGAGGAGAATGGAATGTAGTCGAATAAGTCGGGTGATGCTGAGGGAATTAGATTAGGAAATGAGACACTTAAAGTAGTAAAGGAGTTTTGCTATTTGGGGAGCAAAATAACTGATGATGGTCGAAGTAGAGAGGATATAAAATGTAGACTGGCAATGGCAAGGAAAGCGTTTCTGAAGAAGAGAAATTTGTTAACATTGAGTATAAATTTAAGTGTCAGGAAGTCGTTTCTGAAAGTATTTGTATCGAGTGTAGCCATGTATGGAAGTGAAACATGGACGATTAACAGTTTGGACAAGAAGAGAATAGAAGCTTTCGAAATGTGGTGCTACAGAAGAATGCTGAAGATAAGGTGGGTAGATCACGTAACTAATGAGGAGGTATTGAATAGGATTGGGGAGAAGAGAAGTTTGTGGCACAACTTGACTAGAAGAAGGGATCTGTTGGTAGGACATGTTTTGAGGCATCAAGGGATCACCAATTTAGTATTGGAGGGCAGCGTGGAGGGTAAAAATCGTAGAGGGAGACCAAGAGATGAATACACTAAGCAGATTCAGAAGGATGTAGGTTGCAGTAGGTACTGGGAGATGAAGAAGCTTGCACAGGATAGAGTAGCATGGAGAGCTGCATCAAACCAGTCTCAGGACTGAAGACCACAACAACAACAAGAAGAAAATAGAAGCTTTTGAAATTCAATGTTACGGAAGAATGCTGAAGATCAGATTGGCAGATCTCGTACTAATGACGAGGTACTGAAAAGAATTGGAGAGAGAAGAAATTCGTGGCACAAACTGACGAGAAGAAAGGATCGGTTGGTAGGACACATTCTGAGACATCACGGTATCACCAATTTGTAATTGGAGGGAAGTTGAATGGCTATAAGTCATAGAGGGAATCCAATAGGTTGAGAATACTTTAGGTTGGAGTAATTATTCGGAGATAAAGGAGGTTGCACAGGATAGTGTAGCATAGGGAGCTGAGCCAAACCAGTCTTCAGACTGGAGACCACGACAACAAGAACAACAACAACAACAACAACAACAACAACAACAACGACGACGACGACCATTTGCTTATTAGAAAATGATCTGAAGGTGATCTAACGCCCATAACCGCGAATGGAGACGTAGTTCGGAAATGCGTTCAACGTAAACAAAAAATTTAATAGTACTGCTGAATATGGCGTATAACCAGTAGATTTTGTGTCCCTAAGCTAGAAGGTAGGACCACGGACAGCCATGACGCAATTGTTATTTAGGTATTCAGATTGTGCTGACAAGGGAACCTCCCCATCGCACCCCCCTCAGATTGTTATAAGTTGGCACAGTGGATAGGCCATGAAAAACTTAACACAGGTCCTTGGTTCAAGTCTTCCCTCGAGTGAAAAGTTTTCTTTTTTTATTTACGCAAAGGTATGATCTGTCCGTTCGTTCATTGACGTCTCTGTTCACTGTAATAAGTTTAGTGTTTGTGTTTTGCGACCACACCGCAAAACCGTGCGATTAGTAGACGAAAGGACGTGCCTCTCCAGTGGGAACCGTAAACATTTGATCGCAAGGTCATAGGTCAACCGATTCCTTCACAGGAAAACACATCTGATATATTCTATGCGACACTGGTGACGGCATGTGCGTCACATGACAGGAATATGTTGTCGACCCACCTAACTTGTACACTTGGCGAATGGGTAAAAAGATACTTCTACTTTGCCCGATTTAGGTTTTCTTGTGGATGTGATAATCACTCCCAAAAAATTGATGAAAACACAAGAGGTTGTCAGATAATAATTGTCTGAAAATAAAAAATTAAACTTTTTACTCGAGGGAAGACTTGAACCAAGGTCCTCTCGTTCCGCAGCTACTCTCTCTAACCACGGGATCACGGCGCTCCTGGGCTCAGACTCTCCTTGATGTTGCCTATCTCGCCATGGACTACTCAGTTTGTGTATTTTGCTTATTTTTTTTCATAGTTCCACACAACTTCTTCCTGTTTTCTCGATTGATCTGTGTTCAGTTTTTCAAGGCTTATCCACTCTGCCAACTTACAACTAAATCTGAGGGGGGTGCGATGGGGAGGTTCCCTTGTGAGTGTCGCGTCAGTGTTGCGTACTTCAGTAATGTGTAGCATACTGCCATTCTCACGTAACAAGTAATTCTCTGTGCCTTCTGCAGAGGTCTATCGCTTGTTGTTTTTATGTAGAGGTGCAGCCAGTCTACAGGGAGGCGAGCAGGTGGCTTGTTCGCTCATTCGGCTCCCTGGTGAGCTTCTAGTGGCGCCGGGTTGGCTGACTTGTCGCATGCGGATCACGTTCTGCCGTAACAGCCTACAAGGCACCCCGATGTTGGCCTTCGGTCAGCATCTCTCTAAGTCACTCAGCCGCCTTTCTCCCAGGCGTTAGCCATCCGAGCATCACTCTTTCGTCGTTACGAGCTTTTGAAGTATTCGGCGATTAGTTACATTGTATTGTAAACTATAGAGTACTTGAGACATCAGGTATTGTTTTTTGTTTTTGACACCATCATATTTTTCACATACAATCGTAACCGGTTTCATCCTATACGTTGACAATGCATGAAAACTTGTTTACCAAGTACCGCCCATAATATCTGAAGATAGCCATTGTAGACCGAAACGCGTTACGGTATCATAAAAGAAGTGATTGTGTCGGAAATAAGAAAATAATACGTTATAAGAAGTCAATCACCGTCTCCGCAAACGTGATGTAGTTTATTTTCCCAGTACTTGAGATAATAGTGAACGTTGCGGCAACTGCATTAAGAGGCAGGCAGATTAAAACAATATAGATGAAAATAGTGAAGGTCAATGCATTTATGGGAAAATGTTTATGGTTGGCTACGGAACCACGATTGTACCCAGGCATACATGTCTTTGTTCAAAGTAAATTGACGACGACGAACTTATTTCTTCAGGGCCCCAAAAATACGGAAATCGTATGGGGAGAGTTCGCGACTGTATGGATGATGGGTAAGGGCTACCCAGCGAAACTTCTGCAACGTAGTCGAAACTAATTTGGCAACATATGCGCGGTTTCGAGGCAGCCGCGAATTTTTTTACCTGAAGGAACTGTCCATCCTGTCTCACAGTGGGATAAATGTATTAAGTTATGGCGATTACTTTTTAAATAATAGACAACCTACGTACTTTTTTCCATCTGTCTCTCTTTGATTTTACTGCCCCTTATACTTGGGAAGTTCCGCGCCGGATCGATATATCTTGCCAGAAAGCACTTTAGGTGGGGTGTAAAAGATCCAGAATTCGTGTACAATCGAGACTGGAATTACGTACATAGGGAAGTATGGTAAGGGCTTTAGCGGCCGTTTCGAAACCGAAGTTGTTAGAGATGTCGGACTATTGCCGTTCACACACTCAAAAGTCTCTTTCCACACGTTTGGCTGTGATAGTAGCGAGTGAAACTAAACAGAATAGGGAAGCCAGTTAATTAACTACAGCACAATGTGCCTTCCCCCCCCCCCCCAATTGGGGGTACGGAATACAACCAGATGATAGTAAAATTCGTCGCATACTGTCGCGAGTATGTCTGGAGTTAATGGCTTGACTGCTGTTACTACACGGTGTCGTAGTTATTGCGAAAGACGTACATAGACGGAGTCTTCCACAAAATGAAGAAAAAAAAAGTATAGTAGAATAGGAAATGTCGGAGACCAGTGGGGCAGTAAGAGATCCGTACATCTCTTACAGATGATGCATCGTCGGGGCAGCTAAATCTTTAAAAAGTCACGCCGCACAGAGGGGAGAGGACAAAGCACCCTGTGTTGCTCTGTTTTCGCCATTTCGCCTAGACGCACATTGAGTAATGAAGGATCGGGCGAACTATGTCTGGGAGACCCGTATGGCAACACCAGGAACTGGCGTCTTTGAGCTGGCGCCGACGTAAACTTTCAGTTTTGATGCTCAAGTTAAAATTTATCTCGCGTCATTTTTCTCATTCATGTAGAAGAGTACAGTCCCGGGTAAATCTTTCTGAGCCGGCCGCGGTGGCCGAGCGGTTCTAGGCGCTTCAGTCCGGAACCACGCGACGGCTACGGTCGCAGGTTCGAATCCTGCCTCGGGCATGGATGTGTGTGATGTCCTTAGGTTTAAGTAGTTCTAAGTTTTAGGTGACTGATGACCTCAGACGTTAAGTCCCATAGTGCTCAGAGCCATTTTTTGAAATCTTCCTGAAGCACTCCGTATGTACGTCGAATGACATGGAAATCCCCGTTTAATGCAGGCGTAATGATAACAGGATATGCCTAATGCTGCGGTACGAAGTCACAGAACATAATATGCATTTTCGTGCCCGTATACTATTATTTCTGTATAGCTGTTGGCGCTATGCGGGTCCCTCACAGTTATGGAAAGCGGGTCGTGTGCGGCGCTGTTCCGAAGTCGTTCATCAGGTCACGCAGTCCGTGTCGGAAAGCGCCACTGTTGTTCCCGTTTCGTGACGTAAGCGCGCGGTCCCAGAACCACGTGAGAGACTGGGAGAGAATACCAGAGAGTGGGCTGAGCTGTAGTTAGTTGGTCCTCTGCGAAGGCCGCAGCGTAGCGCCACAACCGACGGCAGGGGAAGCTGCACCTGCGTCCCAGCGTTACGTCAGCGCAGCCTGACATTCCGTGGCAGAAGGAAGAGGGGTCATTGTCTACTGGGAACTTTTCTCACGAAGCTCTCCACCTGACAGTAAGACCGACTTCAGCACTGGTTACATCACACACACACACACACACACACACACACACACACACACACACACACACCTCTGTGTAACTGGTACAAAAACTACTGGCACCTGTAAACGAGGAAGCAATTTGTCAAACTTCACAAGTTTTGTTAATTATTTGGCAGTGTGCAGTTTTGTTAAGCGTGTTTGTAAACATACATTGTGTCTGGCGTGTTTCAAAGAAATTTTGATTGTCGGCCGATTTGACAAAATGGACGGTTGTTGTTTGTGTTGCTTCGTTCGTCGCCCCTGTTTAGCTACAACGAGAGTTTATTACAATTTATATCACTGTGCCGTGAGTTTCCACATTTGCGGAAACTACGACCAAGGGTAGAAAACAAAAGAACACTGGCAGTTACCAGAGTGGTAGAGGTGTTGCGCGTTTCCCACTCATTTATTACGCAGACAGTAGTTAAGAAGAAAATGAATATTCTACGCACAACACACGAGCCGGAGTGCAATAAAAAAAGAAAGAAAATTGCTCTTCGGTTCTTCCATGTACGACACATACGTTCCCACTCCGTGGTAGTTTCATGATTTTTCGTTAGATTTTCATGGGTATATTTGTCTCTTTAATTTCAACTACTCCCTGGACCAGCGTCTTGTTTCCTTTTTGTTTTTTATACACAGTGCTAAAGTTCATGAAAGAATTGGTTTGTCGGCATTGGTAATCATTTCCAGTAGTATCAAAATACTTTGCGATAGACTGAGGGTTTGTTGGTACGTCTGTGCGTTTGTTTGTCAATTTTGTCGACAGGAAACAGTGAATTTGACAAACAAGTTTGACCGTTATCAGGGGCCTTAAAGTGTGTTTAATATGAAGTCGTGGTGTACAACATTAGACACTGTGTGTAAACTTAATCCTGATGTCGTATATCGGAAGAACGAAGTGCAATCAATGGCAGCGCACAATTTCGGCAGATACTTGGCGCTTCCATCGTAGCTTGGACTTCCTTTAGGGCCGTATTCACCTGACAACAGGCTGTCCGTGTAGGTTCGTACAGCTACCGCCGACTGCTGAAGCTCTTCCACTGGCAACGGAACTGCTTGATTGTGCAAGGGACAGTGATATGTATTTCCTAGAAAATCCATGCCTCATGAGCCCAGGAACCAAAATCAAGGGAAAGGAGATCTAGGTCGGTCCTGTACTTAGCAAAGTAGGACAATTTCACACTTCGATGAAGAATTGAAGAGAGAGTGACGAGAAACTTTTTCAGCTACTGCAGGATTAATATCCAAACGTTTCTGAATATTCTTAGGGGACGGTCATTAATCAAGTGAGCGGGTTTCTTTAAAATTTGAACCCCTCCCTCCCCCTTTGGTGACATTTGGTAAGATTGGTAGGGGCCTCCCCCCCCCACCCCGCCCGCCTACTCCACACGTGAGGTTTACCTCGTAGATGGGTAAAAACACGTAAAAATGATTTTTAAAATTTGTTTCAAACATTCATAAAACCATGTTTTATTTATAAAGTATATTGAACAACTTGCCAACGCTGGGTAGTATTAGGACAGAAAGACAGACAGAAAGGCTCCACGAAAATAGTATTCATAGTTCAACGAAAGGATAACGTTCTACGAGTGGGGGCGTGGAATGTCAGAAACTTGAACGTGGTAGGGAAACTAGAAAATCTGAAAAGGGAAATGCAAAGGCTCAATCTAGATATACTGGGGGTCAGTGAAGTGGAAGGAAGACAAGAATTTCTGGTCAGATGAGTATCGGGTAATATCAACAGCAGCAGAAAATGGTATGACAGGTGTAGAATTCGTTATGAATAGGAAGGTAGGGCAGAGGGTGTGTTACTGTGAACAGTTCAGTGACCGGGTTGTTCTAATCAGAATCGACAGCAGACCAACACCGACAACGATAGTTCAGGTATACATGCCGACGTCGCAAGCTGAAGATGAACAGATAGAGAAAGTGTATGAGGATATTGAAAGGGTAAAGCAGTATGTAAAGGGGGACGAAAATCTAATAGTCATGGGCGACTGGAATGCAGTTGTAGGGGAAGGAGTAGAAGAAAAGGTTACAGGAGAATGTGGGCTTGGGACAAGGAATGAAAGAGGAGAAAGACTAATTGAGTTCTGTAACAAGTTTCAGCTAGTAATAGCGAATACCCTGTTCAAGAATCACAAGAGGAGGAGGTATACTTGGAAAAGGCCGGGAGATACGGGAAGATTTCAATTAGATTACATCATTGACAGACAGAGATTCCGAAATCAGATACTGGATTGTAAGGCGTACCCAGGAGCAGATACAGACTCAGATCACAATATAGTAGTGATGAAGAGTAGGCTGAAGTTCAAGACATTAGTCAGGAAGAATCAATACGCAAAGAAGTGGGATACGGAAGTACTAAGGAATGACGAGATACGTTTGAAGTTCTCTAACGCTATTGATACAGCAATAAGGAATAGCGCAGTAGACAATACAGTTGAAGAGGAATGGACATCTCTAAAAAGGGCCATCACAGAAGTTGGGAAGGAAAACATAGGTACAAAGAAGGTAGCTGCGAAGAAACCATGGGTAACAGAAGAAATACTTCAGTTGATTGATGAAAGGAGGAAGTACAAACATGTTCCGGGAAAATCAGGAATACAGAAATGCAAGTCGCTGAGGAATGAAATAAATAGGAAGTGCAGGGAAGCTAAGACGAAATGGCTGCAGGAAAAATGTGAAGACATCGAAAAAGATATGATTGTCGGAAGGACAGACTCAGCATACAGGAAAGTCAAAACAATAGCAATGGTGGTAACATTACGAGTGCAACGGGAATTCCACTGTTAAATGCAGAGGAGAGAGCAGATAGGTGGAAAGAATACATTGAAAGCCTCTATGAGGGTGAAGATTTGTCTGATGTTATAGAAGAAGAAACAGGAGTCGATTTAGAAGAGATAGGGGATCCAGTATTAGAATCGGAATTTAAAAGAGCTTTGGATTACTTACGGTCAAATAAGGCAGAAGGTATAGATAGCATTCCACCAGAATTTCTGAAATCATTGGGGGAAGTGGCAACAAAACGACTATTCACGTTGGTGTGTAGAATATATGAGTCTGGCGATATACCATCTGACTTTCGGAAAAGCATCATCCACACAATTCCGAAGACGGCAAGAGCTGACAAGTGCGAGAATTATCGCACAATCAGCTTAACAGCTCATGCATCGAAGCTGCTTACAAGAATAATATACAGAAGAATGGAAAAGAAAATTGAGAACGCGCTAGGTGACGATCAGTTTGGCTTTAGGAAAAGTAAAGGGACGAGAGAGGCAATTCTGATGTTACGGCAAATAATGGAAGCAAGGCTAAAGAAAAATCAAGACACTTTCATAGGATTTGTCGACCTGGAAAAAGCGTTCGACAATATAAAATGGTGCAAGCTGTTCGAGATTCTAAAAAAAGTAGGGGTAAGCTATAGGGAGAGACGGGCCATATACAATATGTACAACAACCAAGAGGGAATAATAAGAGTGGACGATCAAGAACGCAGTGCTCGTATTAAGAAGGGTGTAAGACAAGGCTGTAGACTTTCGCCCCTACTCTTCAATCTGTACATCGAGGATGCAATGATGGAAATGAAAGAAAGGTTCAGGAGTGGAATTAAAATACAAGGTGAAAGGGTATCAATGATATGATTCGCTGATGACATTGCTATCCTGAGTGAAAGTGAAGAAGAATTAAATGATCTGCTGAACGGAATGAACAGTCTAATGAGTACACAGTATGGTTTGAGAGTAAATCGGAGAAAGACGAAGGTAACGAGAAGTAGTAGAAATGAGAACAGCGAGAAACTTAACATCAGGATTGATGGTCACGAAGTCAATGAAGATAAGGAATTCTGCTACCTAGGCAGTAAAATAATCAATGACGGACGGAGCAAGGAGGACATCAAAAGCAGACTCGCTATGTCAAAAAAGGCATTTCTGGCCAAGAGAAGTCTACTAATATCAAATACCGTCCTTAATTTGAGGAAGAAATTTCTTAGGATGTACGTCTGGAGTACAGCATTGCATGGTAGTGAAACAGGGACTGTGGGAAAATCGGAACAGAAGAGAATCGAAGCATTTGAGAATGTTGAAAATTAGGTGGACTGATATGATAAGGAATGAGGAGATTCTACGCAGAATCAGAGAGGAAAGGAATATGTGGAAAACACTGGTAAGGAGAAGGAACAGGATGATGGGACATCTGCTAAGACATGAGGGAATGACTTCCATGGTACTAGAGGGAGCTGTAGAGGGCAAAAACTGTAGAGGAAGACAGAGATTGGAATACGTCGAGCAAATAATTGAGGATGTAGGTTGCAAGTGCTACTCTGAGATGAAGAGGTTAGCACAGGAAAGGAATGCGTGGCGGGCCGCATCAAACCAGTCAGTAGACTGATGACCAAAAAAAAAAAAGTTTTGACGGATCTCTAAGAAACTGACCTCTTATTGGTACATTATACACCTTAAATGTCAATCTTCATTTATTTTGCCGATAAAAGACAAAATCGTTTGTACCTTCCTCTGAAACATATGATTACGTAGGTTTTCAATCTCTTGATTTAAATGATAACTAAGAATTCTTGTCGCTGAACATCAGCGCAGCTTCCATCCATAAAGGATTAACTTCTTGCTCATACTTGTGTTTCAAATTGTCGGCATGACGCTCAACATACGCAGTGTAAAAGTTTTTATGCAAACGCATGTTGAACTCAGTAACATCGGCTTCTGTATGTATTGCACAGTATCACGACTGGCTCATTGACAGACACGCAGTGATTTCGACCGGCTCGGAAATGAAGTTGCTGAATGTAATCTAACACAGATCGGGAAATCCCGGGCTTGTAAAGCAATCCGTTCAGTTCAGAGGAACTAGGAATATTGGTGGGCACTTTAATATTGTCTATGCTCGGGATTAATTGTGTGAAACAAAATTTTAATCGTTTAATAACGTATATTCTCTGAATTGATAAATTGTCGCGAGATTTTCATTGCCCCACTCCCTCCTTTAAATGGTCATTAAGAGAATTCTTGTCGCTGAACATCAGCGTAGTTCCCGTCCAGAAACGATTAAGTTCTTGCTCACACGTGTGTTTCAACTTGTCGGCATGACATTTGGTGAGATTGGTGAGATATTTGGTGAGATTTTGCCGACCTCTTCCACCCAAACCCCCTTTCTGAGCTCATGTAATTGATGGATGTCCCCTTACAGCTATTCAGCACCCAATTAGGAAATGGTTGAATTTGAGGGAAAATATACAACGTTGAGGAACATTTTGGCCTTAATATTCAGGCTAAGTTGCACATTTAATGATCTAAAAAGAAAAACAAACTGTAGAGTGTTATGATAATATTCATCGAGTGTAGTTGAAAATAGTTTACGAAAATGTGTAACAATGGAGAATTTGTTGCAGTATTTACATACATTTTACACAGAGCAGGGAAACATTTCGTTTATGAATCTGTACTGTTGTTTTCTGAGAAATTTTACAGATAGATAGCCGGAGTCGCCTTGGGGGACAGTGTCATTTGCATCAATGTAGCGGACTGTTCTGATTCACAATACTTACAAGCTTCTCTGCGTCCGTAGTTGGCAATTACATGGTGGCGCAAAATACGTGTTACGAAGTGTTTGTGAACTCTGATTTAATCGTACAGCGTAAATGATTCTCCTTGTAGTATTGTATTGTAGCTCAAAGATTCTATAGTTCCCTCACTGATGTGTCAATTCACGTTTCAGAATGGAAGCACTAGTACTGGAACAGCGTAAAAAACCTGTCCACAACGCATTATTGGGCCCATTTCTATTGAGGAACATCTCACATCTACATCCATACTCCGCAAGCCACCTGACGGAGGGTACTTTAAGTACCTCTATCGGTTGTCCTTTCTATTCCAGTCTCGTATTGTTCGTGGAAAGAAAGATTGTCGGTATGCCTCTGTGTGGGCTCTAATCTCTCTGATTTTATCCTCGTGGTCTCTTCGCGAGATATACTTAGGAGGGAGCAATATACTAGTTGACTCCTCGGTGAAGGTATGTTCTCGAAACTTCAACAAAAGCCCGTACCGAGCTACTGAGCGTCTCTCCTGCAGAGTCATCCACTGGAGTTTATCTATCATCTCCGTAACGCTTTCGTGATTACTAAATGATCCTGTAACGAAGCGCGCTGCTCTTCGTTGGATCTTCCCTATCTCTTATATCAACCCCCATCTGGTACGGATCACACACCGGTGAGCAGTATTCAAGCAGTGGGCGAACAAGTGTACTGTAACCTACTTCCTTTGTTTTCGGACTGCATTTCCTTAGGATTCTTCCAATGAATCTGTCTGGCATCTGCTTTACCGACGATTAATTTTATATGGTCATTCCATTTTAAATCACTCATAATGCCTACTCCCAGATAACTTATGGAATTAACTGCTTCCAGTTGCTACCCTGCTATATTGTAGCTAAATGATAAATCGTCGTCACAGAAGACGAATACGGATCAATCCTGGAAATCGAATTTCTGCCGGCTGCACGGCGCCGCCGAATGCTCCGAAACTACTGATTCATGCAGTATGGAGCGCGTCCGCACCTTACTCAAGACGTCTTCCGGTTTCTTCAGCCGACATTCAGACATCGGATCGTCGCCCTGGATACCTTAGCATTCATTGGACATGGTCTGAAAGTGCACCCTTACAGTCACGGTGTCAACCCATGTGATCGTTTCTTACGGCGTTTTCTGAAGGACAGAGTCTTCAAAGATCTTCCTGCAACGCTCCAAGATGTTCGGACTGCAAGTTTCCAGAGAGATCCGTGCAGCCAAAGATAATGTTCCTCAGGAAGTCATAATGGAATTCAATTCAATGCTATGTACATACATTTCTGTAGAAGGAAACCACTTTGAAATCCTTCTGTGGTAAATTTCAGGTTTTCTGGTACAGAATTTATAACTCGGAAGTATCGCTTCTTATTAGTCTTAGCAAACAAAAACTTTGTAAGACTTATTTTGCGCCACCCTGTAAGCACAAAACACGCCCAGACACAAACAGCAACAAGTGCTTCTTTGCGCTGTCTACCTCTGACCAATCCCATTTCAATGGGAACTGTCCGTACGTCGGCCGTGCACGGCCATATGCTGCAGACTTGGACGTACGAAGTCTGTTCAAAAAATTCCGGAATATCCGTAATTTCGCGCCAATGGTGTGTTGGAGCGAAATGTGGTTGGCATCCCTGTACACGCCTGTGTTTAATATGTAACTGTCGGAAGTTTCACTTTTGTATGTCTGTTAGTTATTGTTCAGTACTGTTCTGAGTGAAACGTTGTGTCGCACAGGTTGCGAATTTCGAGATGGCGGAGTTAGAGGAGCAACGCGTCTGTATTAAATTTTGCGTTCAACTCAAGAAACCCTTTACAGTGACCAACCATACGATGCAGGAAGCCTACGGTGATGAGCTGTTAAGCCGTACTTTTGGAGTTACGAATGGTTCACATGGTTCGAAAATGGCCGGACGGAGCCAGCTGGTGTGGCCAAGCGGTTCTAGGCGCTACAGTCTGGAACCGCGCGACCGTTACGGTCGAAGGTTCGAATCCTGCCTTGGCATTGATGTCTGTGATGTCCTTAGGTTAGTTAGGTTTCAGTAGTTCTAAGTTCTCGGGGACTGATGACCTCAGAAGTCAAGTCCCGTAGTGCTCAGAGCTATTTGAAGCATCTGGCCGGACGGAAGTTAAAGGTGACCCTGGTTCAGGACGCCTCCCGTCGTCTACCGACGATTCTCATGTCAGGAACGTCAACGAAATTTTCTGTGCCAATCGAAGACTCTGCCCGAGAGATTGCAGAACAATGTGCATTTCAGTTGGATCATGTCACGAAATCCTGACACAGCGTCTTGGAATGTATCGTGTTGCCGCTAAGTTCGTGCCGCAGCTCATGAGTCAAGACCAGAAGGGCCTTCGCCTAGCAAATCCGTGAAGAGCTCCTACACCGCGCAAATGATAACGAGATGTTCGTTAAGAGAATCATAACTGGTGATGAGACGTGGGTCTACGGTTATAATGTTGAGACCAAGATTCAGTCTTCACAGTGTATTTGGAAAGGTTATCAGAGACCAATAAACGCTCGTCAGGTCAGGTCAAATGTCAAAGCCATTCTGATAGTTTTCTTTCACTTTGAAGGATCAGTTCATCATGAATTAGTGCCACAGGGACAAATCGATGGTACAATCGGGAAAATTTTGCGACGCCTGCGAGAAAATGTAAGAAGGAAAGGGCCTGAAATGTGGCGAGACAGTGCATGGCTGTTGGATAACGATGAAGCACACGCACATTCATCCCTATTGTTGCATGTCTATTGCAAAAAAAGCGAAATCACTGTGCTATGTCAGGCTTCTTACTCTTCAGATCTGGCCCCTGCGGACTTTTTCTTATTTTCAAAGTTGAAAACCCCGTAGGAAGGACGAAGATTTCCAACGATAGACGAGATAAAAGAAAATTCGCAGACGGCGCTTCGAGCGACACAGCAAGAGTGTACCAAGACTGCTTTCGTAAGTGGAAAAGGCGTTGGCAGCGGCGTATCAGTTCTGGAGGAGAGTATTTCGAAGGAGACCATGCGCAATAAGTATTTTGTGAACAGAGATCCGAGATGTTCTTAACACAACTGGTACGCAGTATACGCATACCAATCCCGCTATGAATAGACGGCCGCCTGCAGCCATATACGGCCGTCCAACTACACTACTGGCCATTAAAATTGCTACACCAAGAAGAAATGCAGATGATAAACGGGCATTCATTGGACAAATATATTATACTAGAACTGACATGTGATTACCTTTTTACGCAGTTTGTGTACACATATCCTGAAAAATCAGAACCCAGAACAACCACCTCTGGCCGTAATAACTGCCTCTGGCCGTAATAACTGCCTTGATACGCCTGGGCATTGAGTCAAACAGAGCTCGGATGGCGTGTGCAGCTACAGCTGCCCATGCAGCTTCAACACGATACCACAGTTCATCATGAGTACAGACTGGCGTATTGTGACGAGCCAGGTGCTCGGCCACCATTGACCAGACGTTTTCAATTCGTAAGAGATCTGGAGAATATGCTGGCCAGGCCAGCAGTCGAACATTTTCCGTGTCCAGAAAGGCCCGTACAGGACCTGCGACATGAGGTCGTGCATTATCCTGCTGAAATGTAGGATTTCGCAGGGATCGAATGAAGGGTAGATCCACGGCTCGTAACATATCTGAAATGTAACGTACACAGTTCAAAGTACCGTCAATGCGAACAAGAGGTTACCTAGACGTGTAATCAATGGCTACCCATACCATCACGCCGGGTGATACGCCAGTACGGCGACGACGAATACACGCTTCCAATGTGCGTTCACCGCGATGTCGCCAAACACGGATGCAACGATCATGATGCTGTAAACAGAACCTGGATTCACCCGAAAAAATGACGCTTTGCCATTCGTGCACCCAGGTTCGTCGTTGAGTACACCATTTCAGGCGCTCCAGTCTGTGATGCAGCGTCAAGGGTAACCGCAGCCATCGTCTCAGAGCTGATAGTCCATACTGCTGCAAGCGTCGTCTAACTATTCCTGCAGCTGGTTGTTGTCTTGCAAACGTCCCCATCTGTAGACTCCGGGATCGAGACGTGGCTGCACGATCCGTTACCTCCATGCGGATAAGATACCTGTCAGCTCGACTGCTAGTGATACGAGGCCGTTGGTGTCCAGCACGGCGATCCGTATTACCCTCCTGAACCCACCCATTCGATATTCTGCTAACAGTCATTGGATATTGCAGCAATGTCGCGATACGATAAACCGCAATCGCGACAGGCTACAATCCGACCTTTATCAAAGTCGGAAACGTGATGGTACGCATTTCTCCTCCTTACACGAGCTATCACAACAACGTTTCACCAGGCAACGCCGGTCAACTGCTGTTTGTGTATGAGATATCGGTTGGAAACTTTCCTCGTGTCAGCGGGTTGTAGGTGTCGCCTCCGGCCCCAACCTTGTGTGTATACTCTGAGAAGCTAATCATTTGCATTTCTCAGCATCTTCTTCCTGTCGGTTAAATTTCGCGTCTGTAGCGTGTCATCTTTGTGGTGTAGCAATTTTAATGGCCACTAGTGTGGTAGTCGGACGGGTGCGGTTCCAGTGGACGCTCAGCCGCACGCCTCCCGGACGCAGACTGGCAGTTCCTGGAAAGAGTCGGATAGCACAAAGGCGGCGGGGTGGCCGTGCTTATACCTGTCTGGCCGCTGGCTCCCACGGGAACCTGGAGGCGCGCCAGTAGCCGCTCTGCGAGGCCTTGTCGTGGCGGGCGCCTCCCGAAGGAGGCCAGAACGTTGCGTCTGCGCTGCAGTCTCGTCGCTCGTATATAGTCTACGATGACGGAACTGACGCACACATAAGGTCCCGCACAAGAGCGACAGATCGCAGCGATAACGCCTGCAATCGGTCGCTCACCTCGACACCCCACACACGAGCTATTTGCCAAGCAATTGCAATCAGTATTGCGAACGTCACCTGCTGTGGTAAAATGCTGCTTTGCTTAACAGCAGTTGTGTTGATTTCCGAATCTCCTAGAATTCCTGCAAAACACTTAGGAGAGACAGTACTTATAAGTTGTGAAACTTATTCTGCAGCGCTTTTATCAGGACTTGTAGATTACAGAATATACACGCATATGAGGGTCGTTCAATAAGTAATGCCCCTTTTTTTTTCTCAGAACATATTTATTGCTAAGAGTCAGAATTTGGTGACGATACAGGGTGGTCCATTGATAGTAATCAGGCCAAATATCTCACGAAATAAGCATGAAACGAAAAAACTACAAAGAACGAAACTCGTCTAGCTTGAAGGGGGACACCAGATGGGGCTATGGTTGGCCTGCTAGATGACGACGCCATAGATCAAACGGATATCAACTGCGCTTTTTTAAATAGGAATCCCCATTTTTATTACGTATTCGTGTAGTACGTAAAGAAATATGAATGTTTTAGTTGGACCACTTTTTTCGCTTTGTGACAGATGGCGTTGTAATAGTCACAAACGTATAAGTACGTGGTATCACGTAACATTCCGCCAATGCGGACGGTATTTGCATCGTGATACATTACCCGTGTTAAAATGGACCGTTTACCAATTGCGGAAAAGGTCGATATAGTGTTGATGTATGGCTGTTGTGATCAAAATGCCCAACGGGCGTGTGCTATGTATGCTGCTCGGTATCCTGGACGACGTCATCCAAGTGTCCGGACCGTTCGCCGGATAGTTAGGTTATTTAAAGAAACAGGAACTGCTCAGCGACATGTGAAATGTCAACCACGACCTGCAACAAATGATGCCCAAGTAGGTGTTTCAGCTACTGTTGCGGCTAATCCGCACATCAGTAGAAAACAAATTGCGCGGGAATCGGGAATCTCAAAAACGTCGGTGTTGAGAATGTTACATCAACATCGATTGCACTCTTACCACATTTCCACGCACCAGGAATTGCATGGCGACGACTCTGAACGTCGTGTACAGTTCTGCCACTGGGCACAAGAGAAATTAAGGGACGGCGACTTATTTTTTGCACGCGTTCTATTTAGCGACGAAGCGTCACTCACCAACAGCGGTAACGTAAGCCGACATAATATGCACTACTGGGCAACGGAAAATCCGCGATGGCTGCGACAAGCGGAACATCAACGATCTTGACGGGTTAATGTATGGTGCGGCATTATGGGAGGAAGGATAATTGGTCCCCATTTTATCGATGGCAATCTAAATGGTGCAATGTATGCTGATTTCTTACGTAACGTTCTACCGATGTTACTACAAGATGTTTCACTGCACGACAGAATGGCGACGTACTTCCAACATGATGGATGTCCGGCACATATCTCGCGTGTGGTTGAAGCGGTATTGAATAGCGTATTTCATGACAGGTGGATTGGTCGTCGAAGCACCATACCATGGCCCACACGTTCACCAGATTGACGTCCCTGGATTTCTTTCTGTGGGGAAAGTTGAAGGATATTTGGTATCGTGATCCACCGACAGCGCCTGACAACATGCGGTAGCGCATTGTCAGTGCATGTGAGAACATTACGGAAGGCGAACTACTCGCTGTTGAGAGGAATGTCGTTACACGTATTGCAAATGCACTGAGGTTGACGGACATCATTTTGAGCATTTAGTGCATTAATGGGGTATTTGCAGGTAATCACGCTGTAACAGCATGTGATCTCAGAAATGATAAGTTTACAAAGGTACATGTATCACATTGGAACAACAGAAATAAAATGTTCAAACTTATCTACGTTCTGTAATTTAATTTAAAGAACCTGTTACCAACTGTTCGTCTAAAATTGTGAGCCATCTGTTTGTGACTATTACAGTGCCATCAGTCACAAAGCGAAAAAAGTGGTCCAACTAAAACATTCATATTTCTTTACGTACTACACGAATATGTAATAAAAAATGGGGGTTCCTATATTTAAAAAAACGCAGTTGATATCCGTTTGACCTACGGCAGCCATCTAGCGGGCCAACCATGGCGCCATCTGGTTCCCCCCTTGAAGGTAGACAAGTTTTCTTCTTTGTAGTTTTTTCGTTTGACGCTAATTTCGTGAGACATTTGTCCCGGTCACGATCAATGGACCACCCTGTATACATCAACATGTCTTGTCCGTGTCCTATTTTTCTACCTACTCTCCGTCAAGTTCTATAGCCGTACGCCAATGTTGCGGAAGACCATGTATTCTCTGCTGATAAAAGCTCTTATCCTGTAGTCGTAGCCATGTTTTCACTGCATGACTGAAACTCTCGTCATCTTCAGTGTGTGTTCCCCGTTGAGAATCTTTGAGCTCCAACAATTTAGATGAAATGATCTTTCTTTGAATCTCGTGGTCCGCTGTGTGCATTCATGGAACCCATCGTGAGCACCTCTTTGAATATCCGAGAGTCTCGATCATTCCAGATGCACTTCCAATGCTTAACGACAACTGGTGAGCTAATTGTCGAGTTGTGATGTGCCGGTCGGCACGAATAAGCATGCTCACGATTCAGCACGTTTGGAGCAGTGGCTGTGACAGGACGTCCCGAGCGTGGCTCACCATGGAGCTCTGTTTCTGCATTTCCTAAGGCCATAGCTTTCTTCACCTCCAGCATCGCCATACACTGCACACAAACGTTTAAGGATGTTCACCACGGTTTCTTTTTCTGCAAACAAGAATTCAATAACAGCACACTGCTTGTAACGTGAGTCGAAAGGAGATGCCATTTTGACACTGTACTACGGCTCAGCCGTCTACCAAAACGGTTCGAAACTTCACCGGCGCACAATACGATATTATCAAATAACTTAAGAGAAATGTACGAAACTGGTGGCTTTGTAATGTTGTGGGGCGTGTGCAGTTAGTGAGATGTGGGACCCCCTGGATACAGCTCTGACAGGTGACACGTCCGTAAGCATTCTGTCTGATCACCTGCATCCATCCATGTCCATTGTGCATTTCAGCGGACTCCGGCAGTTACAGCTGAACGATACGACACCCCACACGCCCAGAATTTCTACAGAGTGGCTCCAGGAAAACTCTTCTGAGTTTAAACACTTCCTCTTGAACATATCTGTGATGCCTTGCAATGCACTGTTCAGAAGAGATCTCCACCCCTTCCTACCCTTATGGATTTATGGACAGCCGTGCAGGATTCATGGTGTCAGTTCCTTTCAGCACTACTTCTGACGTTAGTCGAGTCCATGCCACGTCGTGTTGGGATACATCTGCGTGCTCGCGGGGCCCTACACGATGTTAAGCAGGTGTACCAGTTTCTTTGGCTCTTCACTGTATTATTAACTAGTTAAAATAAATTTGTGTTCCCTAAAAGAAACAAAAGCCATTCCTTCGCCCTGCAGCCATTCTGAGTGACGGGTTTTTCTGCTTAAATCACACAAAATGAAGTCAAGGAGAGACGTACATTTTTCGTGAATCATTTGATAATACCATACTGAATTAAAAAAAAAAAAATCGTCTTTCATCAAATACGAAGATAAAGTATGAAACCATCCACGACCATATCTTTTGCTCTATAAGTTATGAACGCATAAAATTTTACATCGTTTTTCTTCTTCTCCTTCTTCTTCTCCTCCACCTTCTTGTCCACCTCTTTACCGAGCAACGATAAAATCAATACTGTCACTCGTTTCTCACTGCCTCTCAGTGCTTCAGCAACAGATGGACCGCCATGTTCAGTTTCACACTCTACATAGAGATAAAATTCACTGTCACTTCCTTGCTGAGCTCTTTACACTGTCCAGCTAAAGCGATCATGATGGTCTTGCTGTGCGTGTGCTGCACGCCAGAGAACACATTTAATCCAACATGATCGAAATCCCAAACGTTTGAGCAACAGTCAAGAATGGGTTGCTCAAGTGTTCTGTACCCTGACCACTTTACAGATGAGCTGCAGTTTACTAGAATTCTCTCAATAAACCGAAGTCACTTTTGCATTCCCTGCAACTTACTTAATGTGTTCCTTCCACTTCACTCCCCTTTGCAACGTCACACCTAGAAATTAAATCGAAATGACTATGTCAAGCAGTTCACCACTAATGCTGTATTCAAATGTTACAGCATTGTTTTCATTACTCATTTGCAATAACTTAACATTTTTCGACGTTTACAGCAAGCTACCATTCACAACACCAAATACAAATTCTGTCTACCTCATCCTGTATCCCCGAATAGTCACAACAGCGTCATCAACAAACAGTCGCAGATTGCTGCTCATCCTATCCGTCGAATCATTTATGTACTGTATATAGGGAACAAGATCGGGCCTATCACACTTCCACGGGGCACTCCTGATGATATCCTAGTCTGTGATGAACATTTGCCGCCGAGAGTAATGTACTGGGTTCTATTACATCAGAAGTCTTCGAACCACACACTTATTTGGGAACCTGTTCAGTATGCTCGAAGTTCTGTTAAGTCTGCAGTGTTTTACTGTATGAAGCAGGTAGAAGTCTGCGTGTTTACGCTTGCAGGATGACACTTTGCCCTGCAGTTTGCTTCACTGTGTCAGTAAGATTAATGTATCACCTTGCATGGAGTTAATATTCAGTTGGCGGGATTCATTATATTGGTCAGTGCGCCTGGTCTTCCCAATTTCCTGAGGATATCTCGGCGAATTTCAGCGTCTCCCTTTAATTCTTCTTCTTCCTCCTCCCCCTCCCCCTTCTCCTCCTCCCCCCTGCTATTCTTCGCCTTCCACTTTGCCCTCCCATTTCCTCTCCCTTAACATTACTCAGATTACCCTCCTTTCTTTTCGATTCCTCTCTTCGTCTTTCTTTCGGCATGTGACTTCCTGTTTCTTTCGCCTTTCTTTCGGTCTGTGACTTCCTCTTTCTTTCGCTTTTCAAATTCCCTCTTCATTTATACCATTATAATCCCCCTCCTTCCTATCGTCTTCCCAAAACATCCTTATTCGCTATCGTTCTCCCCCTCCACCATTTCGCCTTCCTTTCTCTCTTCTTTTCACTCTCCCAGTCTTGCTCTTTAACTTCATCCTTCTGCCCTTACTGTTATTATTCTTTCCTGCGTTCTCCCCCCGTTCCGCCTCTCCCTCTCCCTCTCCCTCTCCCTCTCCCTCTCCCTCTCCCTCTCCCTCTCCCTCTCCCTCTCCCTCTCCCTCTCCCTCTCCCTCTCCCTAGCACTAAGACCAGCGTTCGCTATACCATTCATTTATCAGTGCAGTGCGCCTGTGAGAGACGTCTGCTCAAGCATCGCAGCAAAAGCAGCAGCAGCAGCAGCAGCACAGGGCTGTGTTTGTAACTCGCTAATGAGCCGGTCTTGTGGACGCGCTACCACAGAGCTTCACGGGAGTATTAACAGCCGCCTAGGTTCTGTTCTCCGCCAACACGGAACAGGGCGGCGGGCTCTTGTGTACTGGCAACAGCGCTTCCAGCAAAAACGCACTGCGCCCCTGTTTCTGTCGGTCAGCGTATTTATGCTGCGGTTTCCCCACAACTTCCTAGCCCCCCCAAAAAGTTTGTAGGAGGGAACTCTGCGCGTTCTTGCAGACGGGCGTGTAATTAGTGCTTGTGATAGTGCTCTAGACTGTTTCAGTTGGCGTAACTTCAGACAGTATGCACACGTTGAATCACGGAGTGTATGTAGTGAAATGTGCATGCAAGTGTCGAGAACAGAACATCCTGGATTGCACGTGCTGGATAAATACAGTTCATCCGCGCCACAACTGTTAAGAAAAAAACCACACACAATCCTGCTGAGAAAGCTTCACAAGTAAATCAGTCAAAGGAACGTACTTTCGTCTTTTAGCAGAGGTGTGCCTTGCGTTCTGAAAATATAGTACTGTATATTTAAAGTTTATGCCCATGTTTTTAATCTGAGTCGTAAAGTGCACTTAAAAATGAATCATATTTTTGCATTCTCTCTGCACGATGGTTCATCTGCGATCATCTGCATTCTCATTATAGTGTCATACTGTGCACCAATTATCTAGTGTTACATCTACATCTGTATTCCAGAAGCCATCTTAAAATGTTTGTCAAGATTACTTTACGTTTCACACTTCCCACACTGATGGTCCAGACGCGAATGGTGTTAAAAAGCACGATGTTGGGACGCCTCCGATCATGCTCGAATCATCTGTTCGCAAGATCTACATAGAAGAAAGCAATGTATTGGTTGACTCTCCTAGGTAAGAATGCTCTCGTGACTAACAGTAAAGCACGCCCTGATGCAGAACTATTCTCTTCCGGCGTCTGCCACTAAAGTCGGATGAGCATTACTAACCAACGACGAAGCACACTTATTTGGACCTTCTTTGTTTCCTCTATTAGGCCTACCTGACAGCTGTCCCAGACTGAGAAACAGTGCTCTAGCTTTGCTAGAACGAATATTTTGTGAGCAACCTACTTCATGAACGGACTACAATGAAGATTTTTGCGATGAATCTGTCTTGCATCTGCCTTTCCTACGTGTCGTAACTTGTGCGTACAACACCACCATCTGTGAATTGCCTCATGAAGGTGCTGATGATCTCCATTAGTCACTTCGACAGTGTGTTAGGGGTATGCACACCAACTTAAGCGTGTTAGCTGTTTCTTCTCTGCATGTGAGAGTCTTTCGGCAAACACATCACATAATTTACTACCACATTTTTCCTGCACGGTCGTGGACTATGCTTGTCAGTATAGAGTATTCGTTTTGCGTGGACGCGTCTACATCTCAATACCTGACCTGCTCTTCAGGGGTAGATAAACATTAGTTGGTGCTAGTGGAATGCATATTCGGAGATACTAACCAGGAAAAATACGCTACTCGCAAATGAAGTAAATACTGATGCAATGTTGTTGAGCACACTGTCCTCAGATACCAACAGAAATACCTTCACCCACACCACTAACGACCTGTATATATTTTGAACAGGAATGGTCCTGGAACACTCCCGTGGTGTACGCGCGTAGTTAGTTTCACGTTGGAAGATTTCTCACCGTTAAGAAGGACATAATGTTTCGTATTCCCACGAGCTCGTCTGATAAAGAGTTCAGTGAACTGTTAAGTACTGAAGAAAGTAACGCTCTCAGTGATGATGATTTTGCCGCAGTATCAGCAGATGAAGACGAAATGATGGGTCAGAGAAAATTTTTTTATGAAAAATTGGGCATAAGTGGTAAACTAAACCGTTCCACTCAAAGAACATTGGCTGGGAACATGTCTGGACTGTAAAGGAGACGCAGTGTAAATTTATGCAGAAGCGCGAGTCGAAAGACATAAAATATTAATAATTATTAGATCTTAAAACAATATTTTTTGCAGCAGTAGTTGGTAAAGTTCTTTTTTCGAAGTGTTAAGCTAAGTAAACCCTGATCTTTTTGGTGCTTTATTTTGACTACAGTAAAGACTTTAATTTCTCCTTTACATTAATAATACCGTTTTAACTTTGAAATAAAATGATAAATTAGCGTCCTTGCTATAGAGTTCAAATGGTTCAAATGGCTCTGAGCACTATGGGACTCAACTGCTGAGTTCATTAGTCCCCTAGAACTTAGAACTAGTTAAACATAACTAACCTAAGGACATCACAAACATCCATGCCCGAGGCAGGATTCGAACCTGCGACTGTAGCGGTCTTGCGGTTCCAGACTGCAGCGCCTTTAACCGCACGGCCACTTCGGCCGGCTGCTATAGAGTTGTACGGACTATATCCACTCATTACGGTCGTAGCAGTTCATCTCTGAAATCATTCAACGGATGCTGTGAGATTTAATTAATAACGACTCAAAATATTGGAGCCGCAGAATGGGTTGCTTTAGCGTCACGTAAGCAGTTTCCACTGCATTTCCCATAGACTTCACCGAACAAATGTAAGCCTATCATTCGCATTTTCTTCTACTGATGTGACCTGTCCTTTCCATCTCATATACACTCGTAATATAACGTCAAGGTATGTAAAAAGTGACAGGTTCCATTAGTACACCATTTGAGCTTGTGACTGAACAATGGACAGGTTCTTTGTCTTGTTTACGAAGCATTAATTGGCGAATATCAGAGTGAAAGAACAAGGAGGGAGGTATTAGTTGTAGCTATAAGTTAGCAGTTCATAAATTTTGAAATGGAAATGAGCGTACGGCATCTTGGGCCGAGAGTTCCCCATTCGGGGAAGTTCGGCCGCCGAGGGCAAGTACTTATTGCATTCGACGCCACACTGGGCGACTTGCACGTCGGAGATGGGGATGAAATGATGATAACACAACACGCAGTCCTTGAGAAGAGAAAATCTCCTGCCTCAGTCGGGAATCGAACCCGAGCCCTTTGGCGTGGCATTCCGCCACGCTGACCACTTAGCTAAATGGAGCGGACATAAATTTTGACATTACGCACTTGGAAAGAGTGCTTTCTTCATGCTGTTGGGTACGTACGATTTTATGTATTTATTTTTTCTAGTTATGGTACACAGACTATGAGACGATAGAGCGGTCGAATGTCACAATGAGACTTCTGTGCCGCGCGGAGCGGCCGGCCGCGCGGTTAGAGGCGCCATGTCACGGATTGCGTGACCCTCCCGCCGGAGGTTCGAGTCCTCCCTCTGGCATAGGTGTGTTTGTTGTTCTTAGCAGAAGTTACTTTAAGTACTGTGGAAGTCGAGGGACCGATGACCTCAGCCCTCAGCAGTTTGGTCCCTTAAGAATACCCTGGAATTTTAACATTTTTTAGACTTTTTTTAGGTGAATGCAATTCTGTCATATGATGACATGATGGAGACCGTGGCTGTTGAAGACAAATGTTGATGGTGTTAGGACAGCAACCAGCCACAAATTTACTTTCAGTTGCTTTGTTCAAAGGGTACCGTTACCGGTTTCGAATCGTTGTGATTCATCCTCAGACGGGTTACACGCTTTCTTTGACATGTTGTGTGGTTTTTTTTATAGATTAATTGTCCTAAATTTAATAATATCAACTCAAAAATTCAATGTCTCTGTACTAGTGTACAGTTGCGTAAATGAATATATGATCCTTTCCAAACATAGGACATCATCGTCAAATGTTACGATAGATCATAGCATCTTTGATACACATATGTTTGTGAGCTCTTCGTATGTATCAAAACATGTGGTGCGTGGTAGAAATCTTCTCAGTGACAAATGTAAAGTGTTCAGTGAGAACGATTTACGTGTGCAACAATAAGAATGCAGTGGGAATGTATTAACGTCTGTTGGACGAATGTTACGAAAACAAACACTCCAAACCGACGTTTCACATAAGTCACATGCAACGAAAATCTGTAACGCAACCATCTGTGTGTGGCGTGTTTATAATTATGTATTATTTATATTTTAGGACAATTAATCTGTAAAAAAAACACACCACATGTCATAAAGAAAGCGTGTAAACCGTCTGAGGATGAATCACAACGATTCGAAACCGGTAACGGTACCCTTTGAATAAAGGAACTGAAAGTAAATTTGGAGCTGGTTGCTGTCCTAACACCAACAACATTTTTTAGGTGATATAATCGCATTCTCGACTTCCTGATATTTCCATTCGGACGAATGTTTAGCCTTGAAGGCTACGCAGCTGAGCGCGACAGCGCTTTCGTTGCCAGTTCTCTGCATCGTAGGTAAACGAAAATAGTTCACGCTACAGTGTACCTTCGTAAACGAGAGTTTGAAACGACAGTACTCTAGAATGTGCCGGGCGTTAACATAAGGCGTTGTGGCAATTTGCGTTTCAATAGGCCGCTAATGGAAGCAAGAACTAGCCGCCAGCCAGACTTGCGAGACAATATGTAACTCGCGCGACAAAGGAGGACTTGGCTAAGGCCGCGCCTAACGACCGGTTAGCAGTCGGGATGGCTGAAGTTGGGTGCCGGGGCGCCTTAGCTCTGGGAACAAAGACTACCGCCGCTGATAGCTGGGGAGGGCGCGATGCACCGAACTGCGCGAAGCCAAGACAAGTGGGACAGTAAATCCAGCTCAACAGGAGGTGAGGCGAAGATAGAAACGAGGAAATACCGAGACCGCTACTAACTTCGAAAATTAAACGTATGGTTCAGATATGCCTGTCGGACAAACATGGGGCGTCAAGAGTAAAATGACATGTGAAACATTAGAAAGAAATAGCTTGCTTCCACGTGGAGCACCTTGGGTAGTCCTAAATGAACTATCACACTGTCTTATGATAAGTTTCCAGACACCTCCATTGAGAAAATTTAGAGAACCGGAATTTGAGCCTGACTGCAAAACGATTCTAAGGCCACCAACGTACGTTTCGCTTAAGGACCTCGAAGAAAAGATTAAAGACATTAGAACTTGTACCGAGGCATACACGAGGGTGAGTCAAATGAAAACCTTAAATTTGTAATAACAAATCGAAATTTCGCGCCGTTATCCTGTAAGTTGGTAAACGTGCCACAAACAGCGTACAGAATGGCCTGTAAGTGGCAGCATAGCGCAGATGCACACATACCGTCGCAGTATCAGTATACAGATGGTCGCCCCACTTGCGACTTGCACCAGGGAAGAACAGCGTTCTGTTATTCGGTTTTTGCGTAGTGAAGGTGTGAAACCTATTGAAATTCATAGACGAATGAGGGTTCAGTACGGTGATCCGTGTTTCTCACAGCAGCAAGTCTACGAATGGAGTACGAAGTTCGGAAATGGTGTGACTTTAGTGGAAGATGCTCCTCGTCCAGGTCAGGCACAACGAGTTGTGACTCCACAGAACATTGCAGCAGTTGAAGCCATAGTGAAGGAAAACCGCCGAGTGACACCGAATGACACTGCAGCATGTTTACAAATTAGTCATGGGTCAGAACACCACATTCTCTAAGATGGGTGCCACGGCAGCTGACTCTTGAAATGAGAGAACGACGTGTTGATGCTTGTGAAGAACTTCTTCGGCGTTTTGAACGAGAAGCTGATGGCTTCCTTGCAAAAATCGTTACTGGAGACGAAACCTGGGTTCACTTCCACCAATCGGAAACGAAGAGAGCGACGAACAAATGGCGCCATTCCTCATCACCAAAACCAAAGAAGTTTCGAACAGAACCATCAGCAGGGAAGGTTACGCTGAGTCTCTTTTGGGACGAAAAAGGCGTCATTTTGGAACATTACATGCCTAGGGGGACCACTGTCACCAGTGCATCATACACAGATCTCCTAAAAAATCATCTGCAGCCTGCAGATCAAAGCGACGTGGATTGCTGTCAGCAGGTGTCCTTTTGCAACATGACAATGCAAGGCCCCACACTGCCCATACAACAGTTGGAACAATCACAGACCTGCATTTTGAGCGTCTTCCTCATCCACCATGCTCACCAGACCTTGCCCCCAGTGATTTCCGTATGTTTGGACCACTCAAAGTCGCAATGGGAGGAAAGAAGTTCCGTTCTGATGGAAGAGGTATGCCACACGGTGCATGAGTGGTTGCGCGGACTACCAAAAGAATTTTTTGCTGAAGGAATTTATGCACTTTGGAAGCGCGGGAGGACTTGCATTGGTCGTGGGAGAGATTATATTGAAAAGTGATAGTTTTGTACCGCTTTTTCCATCGCTGGCGACTACTTTATCCCATCTTTCTGGCAGTGTACGAACCCCGCGTCCAAAAAATGGTTCATCTTTAGAAGCGATCCTTAAATCGATCCAATTTGTGACTTCATGAGATCGGAAGTGTTGGTCTGCCAGGCCATGCGCCATCGATGTAAACAGGTGATGGTCAGAGGGAGCAATGGAGAATACGGCGGGTGGGGTAGGACCTCCCATTTTAACGTTTCCAAGTGCGTTTTGACCTCTGTAGCAACTTAGCGTCGACCGTTGTCGTGCTGCAAAATCACTGTATCGTGCCTCTCGCTGTATTGCGGCCGTTTGTCTTTTAATGCTCTGCTCAAACGCATTAATAGCGTTCGATAACGAGCACCTGTGACTGTTTCACTTCGTTTTAACACCTCGTAGTACACGACGCCGAGCTGGTCCACCAAATGCAGAGCATGATCTTGGAGCCGTGAATGTTCGGTTTGGCCGTCGACGTGGAAGCATGGCCGGGATATACCCAGGTTTTTTGCGTTTAGGGTTATCACAATGAACCCACTTTTCGTACCTGTTCTCAATGTGATGCAGAAATCCCTCCGTTTTTGCCTCTGAAGCAACTGTTCAGAAACACGCAAACGCCGTTCAACGTCTCTTGGTTTCAGCTCACACGGGACCCAAGTTCCTTCTTTCTGTATCATCCCCATAGCCCTGAGACGTTTTGAAATGGCTTGCTCTGTCACTCCCACTAATCGTGCCAATTCTTCTTTAGTTTGACGCGAGTCTTCACTCAGCAATGTCTCCAATTCTGCATCTTCGAAACCATTCCTCTTCCACCACTACGCCGGTCTACGACTTTAAAATCACCATTCTTGAAGCGCTTAAACCACTCATGACACATTCTTTCACTAATAGCGTCCTTACCGTACGTACATGAGAGCATACGATGAGGCTCAGCCGCTGTTTTCTTCATATTGAAACAAAACAGTAACACCTACCGCAAATAACGAGAATTAGGCTCGTAAATTGACATTTTCAATCAAGAACAACTTTATGATACAGACACAAATCTACTAATGTTGAATGCGGTTATGTTGACCGAGGTCCAAGCTAACTACCTGACGTCTGCAATCTGTTTCTTTCGACCGCTACTTACTGTCGTCGCCACCTATCGGCAAACGGCGGAAGCAAAGTTGTACACCTTGTATTTAGTTGAATTAACGGTCTTTAGATTAGAATGATTTATCGTGTAACCGAAGTTTAACGGATTCCTTTTAGAATGTGGATGACCTCACACTTTTAGTTATTTAGGGTCAACTGCCAATTTTCGCGCACACAGATGTCTTTCCTAAATCGTTTTGCAAGGGCCTACAACACTACTTCTGTTTTCAAATGGCTCTGAGCACTATGGGAGTTAATATGAGACCATCAGTGCCGTAGAACTTAGACCTACTTAAACCTAACTAACCTAAGGACATCACACACATCCATGCCCGAGGCAGGATTCGAACCTGCGACCGTAGCAGCCGCGAGGTTCCGGGCTGAAGCGCCTAAAACCGCTAGGCCACAGCGGCAGGCACTTCTGTTTTACTCGATGACGTTTCGTCAGTTACTACGTACTGTGACAGGAAACACGAATCCAGTCGCATAGCTGAGACGATATTCCAGACGTCCGCAATTTGATTACAAGCCGATTGTGAGTACGGTAGCAGAAAGCAGGTAGCATGTCTTACGGCGACGCCGAGCAGCAGTTGGGAATGCCCAAGGTTCAGCGGAAAAATGCCGTTGTGGGTGTGCCAGCAGAGTGGCACGCCCGTGAATCCGCGACTGCGCTGTTGCCGACTCGTAGCGCGCTTACCTCACAAGGGGCGACTCGGAACGGAACCTTCACCAACCGGTGGTTTGTTTACAAAACGCGGCTAGTCGTCTGAACTTCCGTGATCGTAGCGCCGTACGTTGCTGGAGACTAAAACAAGTTTACCAACACGTATTCCACGATCAGTAGCTTAATTATAACGGGATGTGCATAAAGTCCGGGAACACTTTCAATTATTTATTGCACAAGAGCTAAACATTGTATAGATGTCATAAATATTGCATTTGGAAGAGAAACTCTGAAAGTTTTTTACAAACATTCGATATGCGAACCATGAGTGAGTGACCCGGCAGACGTCAATGTTGTTGTTTTGGTCTTCGGTCCAGAGAGTGGTTTGATAGAGCTCTCCATGCTACTCTACCCTGTGCAAGCTTCATCATCTCCCTCTACGATTTTTACCAGCCACGCTGCCCTCCAATAACAAATTGGTGATCCTTTGATGCGTCAGAACATGTCCTACCAACCGATCCCTTCTTCTGGTCAAGGTGTGCCACAAATTTCTGTTCTCCCTAATTCTATTCAATACCTCCTCATTAGTTATGTGATCTACCCATCTAATCTTCAATATGGTAATCGAATTATTGCCATAACCGTCTTTCGTGCGCGCTCCACATTCACTTCACTCACACTGGGACGTCCGCTTCTCTTTGCCGGGCACAAGCAACCCGTCGTGACGGATTTGTTGTGCCAGTGGGTAAATGACCTTCCTTGTTGGTGGCTTCTTACCGTGTTTGGTTCTAAACATCAGTTGAACAACTGTAGCACACTTGTTTTAGTCTAACTCCAGCACAAAGAAAGCTCACTCCGCACCTGAACTCGCAATGTTTGCGGCTAGCTCTGACTATCGGCAAATTTACTACTCTGTGGCGGTATACACGAAAAGAAACTTTGAGGGTTTCTCTTCCAAATTACCTTTGTATGATATCTGTACAGTGTTTGGTTCTTGGGCAATAAATAATTGAAAGTGTTCCCGGACTTTACGTACAGCCCGCAGCTCGTGGTCGTGCGGTAGCGTTCTCGCTTCCCACGCCCGGCTTCCTGGGTTCGATTCCCGGCGGGGTCAGGGATTTTCTCTGCCTCGTGATGGCTGGATGTTGTGTGATGTCGTTAGGTTAGTTAGGTTTCAGTAGTTCTAAGTTCTAGGGGACTGATGACCTCAGAAGTTAATTCCCATACTGCTCAGAGCCATTTGAACCATTTGAACTTTACGTACAACATATCAATTAAGTTGCGTGTTTCGCCACTGGGCTTGTAGCCGTCGTTAACATAGCTCAAGCCTTTGAGGGGACCAGTGTACTCTGCTCACATTTATTACTTTTCTTTTTCTAACAAGCTGCGCCCCCCCCCCCCTCCTCCCTTTGTCCTATAAGAATGGGTTTGATATGTATTCTCCTGCTTCTTCCATGAACAACTCTACATGGTTCGCGCCAGCCAAACAAAACGATGAGACATATTCTGATGGCGCTTTGTGGGAAATGTCTGTAGTTTCGAAGGGAGTGTTGGAGGACGGAATGCAGTTGTTGGCCGACATATGGCAGCTTACGATCTGTAATTTAAATCAGCAGAACAAATAGTACGATTACTTAAACAGAATTAACCGCCAAAGAGTAGTGCTTTTTGTGGATCATAAATCTGTGAAAACTGAGAGACAGATTTGTAATATACGTATGTATAGGTTCTTCGCTGTTTCTAAATGCAGGAGGAACGAGACAGTCTTCAATGAGAAACGTTTGGGTATGTCTCAGTCTCCCTTGTGTAAAGTTGTGAAAGGCAATGTGATTATATTGTGTTTTCAGAGACAAAAGTAAAAGATATATTTGAACAGCATTGTTTTCTTTAAACCAAACATAATTGAGCTTTTCATGATTGTTATACTATTGGAGTGGACAGTGTAGTAAGCTGGGTGAAATCGGCATTTGGAATATATTTTCTAAATGCACGTGTAGGCAATGGTCATAAAGATAAAATCAAATAAAATAACCGTAAAAACTGCATCGTGGCTGTATTGTTTTTTTTTTTTATGCCGTAGAAGTAGCATTCATCGACTTCAGGTTACCTTCCATTCGGAAAGTGGGTGCACTCGGCGACTGTTATGTGGCTTATAAATTATAGAGTGCAGCAATCAGTCGTCCTCTTTTATATTTTATTACGCAAATCGAGATTTCGGCTAGTGGCTAGCCATTCTCAATGCATTATTTTCTATTCTTGATGCATCTCTGGTGTTCGGGCGTCAGTCACACTGATTCAAAGAAATGTGACTGACGCCCAAACGACAGGGACTTAAATGCGTCGAGAATAGAAAATAGTGCATTGAGAATGCGTAATAAAATCTAATAAAGGACGACTGATTGCTACACTCTACAGTTTATAATTCATGGGCTTTATTCCGCCCCCGGTAGCTGAGTGGTGCCGTCACGGTAGCTCAGCGTGTTCGGTCAGAGGGTAACGTGCCCTCTGTAATAAAAAAACTGAGTTAACAGATCAACAACGAACTTAAATGGGTGTCTTACGACGTCCGCCCCGAGCAGATGCAACGAACAAAAAAAGAAAAAAAGTTGTCAGCGCGACAGAATGTCAATCCTAAGGGCCCGGGTTTGATTCCCGGCTGGGTTGGAGATTTTCTCCGCTCAGGGACTGGGTGTTTTTTTTTTTTGTCCTAATAATAATAATAATCATCATCATCTCATCCCAATCGACGCGCAAGTCGCCGAAGTGGCATTAAATCGAAAAACTTGCACCCGGCGAACGGTCAACCCGACGGGAGGCGCTAGTCACAAGACATTCATTTATCGACTTTATTAACAAACAGATAAAGGAATTAAACCGTTTCCCACACTGCTGACGGGCACTAAAAGGAATATTTAACTGCACTGGCAACGCTTTTTCGTGTAGCTAGCTAAACCAAGCACAAAAAAAGTACTGAAGCAGAGATCCACGCTGTTAGTGGTATGACACTCTGGCCTGGACGCGAGCAACAAATTTGAAAATGCTGAATGTGGTCTCGCCGTATTATTAAATTGTTTTCATCCAGTGAAAGACAAGAGATGGCATGTCTTAGGTCACTAAATCGGCAGTGCGGTATGCTTCGAGCAGGTCAGCTTAACAAGCACAATGTAGAAGGTATAAAACAATCTGTTTCTCTTCATCGGTCGAAATCATTCCGTCCATCGTGTCTTTAAGACGCATCGCAATCTGTGTTTCACCCTGCCCCACTCAAGGTGAGCAGTAAACTCTCGGCGCTAAATGTAAGTAACAATTTAAATTCGTGCTCCATTCTTCGGAGAAATGACATTCGAGAATGCATTTCTTCGTGCTTACTTGTAGCTGCCAGTGAAGCGAACTGAAGGAACGTCTTACACGCAGACCCTTCTGTGCCAGCAAGGCGAAGCACGAGACAGCGTCACGGTTCCCCCTCACATAATACGCCTACGACGGCTGTTGATAAAATATAGATGTATCGATATTTCCTACAGAAAATATCGAGATTGGCGACTCTTACCCGATGTATCGATATCAAAATCGAGTGCCGATATTTTTATTTTATGTTTTTTTCACAATTTTCGGTAAATATGTAAAATTGTTATTTTGAAATTGTTGTAGAGAATAACTTTTACTGTATGAAGGAGTCTTACTACTTCTTGAGCTTTCATTACGTCCAGTCTTTCTCTTTGACAGTGAAGCAAGTAAAGGTGGCACAAAGTAGCAGTAAGATTGCACGGGGGGCGGAGTACATTAAATACAAATTTCCGTTGTGAACAAAACAGCAGACCAGTCGCGTTAAAAACAGTGAACAAAATTCTAAATGATAAGATTGATCTTTAGAGCGAGTGGAGACATTTGAGCGGAAATGCTGACGCAATCGGCGCTTGGCGCTACCAACAGAAACTGCAAAATGGCTCTGAGCACTATGGGACTTAACTGCGGAGGTCCTCAATCCCCTAGAACTTAGAACTACTTAAACCTAACTAACCGAAGGACATCACACACATCCATGCCCGAAGCAGGATTCGAACCTGCGACGTTGCGGTCGCGCGGTTCCAGACTGTAGCGCCTAGAACCGCTCGGCCATTCCGGCCGGCACAGAAACTGCAACGTGTAGCTATACCGAGCAGTTTTCCTAAATCAGCGTGAAAAAAGGTTTATTCTACTTGTAGCCAATAACAAATTAAGAAAATAAGGCATGAGAGGTTAACCGGAATGAATTACTGCATGAAAATACACCATGCACTTAGTTTGTTAATTAACGACGTAAGTTGACAAAAGAAGTATTGTAATAAAAGATTTTCATCTGCACAAAGTCCCATTATTAACTTACAAAATATCAAATTAAGTGTTTTTCTTTCGATTCTTGTTCTAAGGGGAATAGGCGGCTGCTAGCTTATTGGTGTACAGAATATCTAATAATAAATCAATACGTAAATACACAACACTAAAACCAGCCGTATATGGACAATGTGAAGCCGATATTTTTATAAGCATGTATATGTCGATATTTTCTTCATCGATATATCGGATTCACGATAGTTTTAAAAATATCAACAGCCCCTACGGACTGTAGCAGCACCACGCCTTGTTGATGCTCTAACGTGGTGACTCAGTTTACAAGATGCGTCTGAAAAATTCGTCGAATGGTCTCAGAAAATTAAGGGAACAAGGGTTACGAACGAAACAGCTTTACTGGCCTTCAAAGAAGCACCGTTGTCACGTTTTGTTGAATATCCGCAACCTATGCGATTGTTCGTGATCAATAGTGTTTACATTGCCTTTGCTTATCTTCAACTCTTCTGCACCTCTCAACGACAACCGCTTAACATCCGCAAGCACGTACCGACCTCGCCTCGTTACAAAACAGAGCGCAAAAATGAGCAACGCGTTGGACGTAAAGTTTTGCTTCAGATTAACTCTAGATTACTAAATCCTCGTTAAATTTATTGTTGCAGCTGGTTATAAAACAGAACATTTTGTAGTTACTTTGGTATGTAACATCCCATTGGAGATCTAACAATTGTAATTAATTAGTGCATAACCTATAAATGATGATTTCTTTTGAATAAAATGTGAAGTAGTACACGTTGGAATGGTTTAGTAGCTTTATAACATTTTCCGCCCTTTATTGTTCTAGGATTAAGAAAAACGGCGACGTTGAAACAATGAGCAAAAATGTTGTGTCTGTGCGGTTTAAACGCTTTAGACACAGAAAGTGCGATGTCGAGGTTGAGCCACTTTCGGGTCAAGACGCACTATTCGTGTGCGAAAAGTGGCAGTTGACCCTGAATAAAGAAGTGTGCAATTATTCACAAGAGTGCTAAAAGAAATCCGCTAAATTTCGATTACGCGATAAGTCACACAAATCTGAAGGCTGTAAAATCAACTAAATACTTGGGGATTACAATTACAAATACCCTAAATTGGAACGATCACATAGATAATCTTGTGGGTAGAGCAAACCAAAGACTGCGATTCATTGGCAGAACACTTAGAAGGTGCGACAGGTCTACTAAAGAGACTGGTTACATCACACTTGTCCGCCCTATTCTGGAGTATTGCTGTGCGGTGTGGGATCCGCATCAGGTGGGACTGACGGATGACATCGAAAAAGTACAAAGAAGGGCAGCTCGTTTTCTATTATCGCGAAGATAGTACCACAAACATGATACGTGAATTGGAGTGGCAATCATTAAAACAAAGACATTTTTCGTTGCGGCGGGATATTCACATGAAATTTCAATCACCAGTTTTCTCCTCCGATTGCGAAAATATTCTGTTGCGACCAACATACATAGGGAGAAATGATCATCACTGTAAAATAAATCAGTTCTCGCAAAGAAAAATTAAGTGCTCGTTTTTCCCACACGCCGTTCGAGAGTGGAACGGTAGAGAGACAGCTTGAAGGTGGTTCATTGAATCCTCTGCCAGGCACGTAGATGTAGATGGAGATTCCGAGCAAGCAACATCGAACGAGTGCGACGGGTCTTTGAGGATGATATGCGGCTGTCTTTGAGAATGAGAGCAGAAGAACAAAGAATAGGCAGTAGAAGCACTGTTGTTCGCGAACATTCGCAGACGTTGCGGATATGCAACATAAAGTGACCACTGTGCTTCGAGCGATTCCAAAAGAAGCGTTTACTGACGCTTTCCATCAGTTATCACAAGTGTATTGTAGCAAAAGGTGATTACGTTGAAGGCTAGTGAAGGTATTTTGTTTGTAATTCTTGTTTCCTTTATTTTCTGAGACCATTCACCGAACTTTATGTACGCACCTTATCTTTAATAATTGCGTCCTTCCCCTCCATGTATTCCAATCTGAGTTTAGGAAGCATCTCCGTAACACTCGCGTTCTGACCGAATCTACCAGTAAGAAATCTAGCAGGACGCCTCTGAATTGCTTCTGTGTCTTCCTCTAATCCGATCCGAGAGGTGGCTCCCAAACGCTTGAGCTGTACACAAGAAAAGATGGAACTAGTGTTACATACAAGATCTCCTTTATAGATGAGCTACATTTTTCTAAAATTCTCTCACTAATCTGAAGTTCGCCTTCCAAGCTCGTTCCATTTCATATCGCTTTGCGACGATAGGCCTAGATATTTTATTGACATGACTGTGCCAAGCAGCGCACTATTATTGCTGTATTCGAACATAACGGGATTGTTTTTCCTTCTCATCTGCATTAACTTAAGTTTTTCTACCTTTAGAGCAAGCTTCCATTAATCACACCAACTAGAAATCTGGACCAAGTCATCTTGTAGGCTCCTACGGTTACTCAGTGATGACACATTACCGTACACCACAGCTTCATCAGCAAACAGCAGCAGATTGCAGCTCACCCGGTCCGACAGATCATTTACTTATATTGAGAATAAGATTGGTCCTATCTCACTTCCCAGGGCACTCCTGACGGTACCTTTGTCTCTGATGAGCTCTCGCCATCGAGGATGACGTACTGGATTCTATTCGTTTACAAGTCTTGGAGCCACCCACATATCTTGGCCGGCAAGTGTGGCCGAGCGGTTCTAGGCGCTTCAGTCTGGAAACGCGAGACCTCTACGGTCGCACGTTCGAATCCTGCCTCGGGCATGGATGTGTTTGATGTCCTTATGTTAGTTAGGTTTGAGTAGTTCTAAGTTCTAGGGGACTGATGACCTCAGCAGTTACGTTCCATAGTGCTCAGAGCCATTTGTACCACATATCTTGGAAACTAATCGGAATGCTGTGCAATAAGGCACAGTGCCACACGCTTTCCGGAAATATAGGAATATGGAATCTGCGTGTTGCCTTTCATCCATGGTTCGCAGGATATCATGTAAGAAAAGGACGAGCTGAGATTCGCACTAGTGATGCTTTCTAAGTCCGTGCTGATTTGTGGATAGTGGCTCTCCCCTCTCAAGGAAATTTATTATATAGTATTCTAACTCAGAATACGTTCAAGAATTCTGCAGCAAACAGATGTTGAGGATACTGGTCTGTAATTTTGCGGTCCATTCTTTTACCGTTCATATGTTGTTGTTGTTGTCTTCAGTCCTGAGACTGTGCAAGCTTCTTAATCTCCCAGTACCTACTGCAACCTACATCCTTCTGAATCTGTTTAGTGTATTCATCTCTTGGTCTCCCTCCACGATTTTTACCCTCCACGCTGCCCTCCAGTGCTAAAGTGCTAAATTTGTGATCCCTTGATGCCTCAGAACATGTCCTACCAACCGATCCCTTCTTCTAGTCAAGTTGTGCCACAAACTCCTCTTCTCCCCAATTTTATTCAATACCTCCTCATTAGTTATGTGATCTATCCATCTAATCTTCAGCATTTTTCTGTAGTACGACATTTCGAAAGCTTCTATTCTCTTCTTGTCTAAACTATTTATCGTCCATGTTTCACATCTACACATGGCTACACTCCACACAAATACTTTCAGAAACGACTTCCTGACACTTAAATCTATACTCGATGTTAACAAATTTCTCTTCTTCAGAAACGCTTTCCTTGCCATTGCCAGTCTACATTTTATATTCTCTCTACTTCGACCATCATCAGTTATTTTGCTCCCCAAATAGCAAAACTCCTTTACTACTTTAAGTGTCTCATTTCCTAATCCAATTCCCTCAGCATCACCCGACTTAATTCGACTACATTCCATTATCCTCGTTTTGCTTTTGTTGATGTTTATCTTATACCCTCCTTTCAAGACACTGTCCATTCCGTTCAACTGCTCTTCCAAGTCCTTTGCTGTCTCTGACAGAATTACAATGTCATCGGCGAACCTGAAAGTTTTTATTTCTTCTCCATGGATTTTAATACCTACTCCGAATTTTTCTTTTGTTTCCTTTATTGCTTGCTCAATATACAGATTGAATAACATCGGGGAGCGGCTACAACCCTGTCTCACTCCCTTCCCAACCACTGCTTCCCTTTCATGTCCCTCGACTCTTATAACTGCCATCTGGTTTCTGTACAAATCGTAAATAGCCTTCCGCTCCCTGTATTTTACCCCTGCCACCTTTAGAATTTGAAAGAGAGTATTCCAGTCAATATTGTCAAAAGCTTTCTCGAAGTCTACAAATGCTAGAAACTTAGGTTTGCCTTTCCTTAATCTTTCTTCTAAGATAAGTCGTAAGGTCAGCATTGCCTCACGTGTTCCAACATTTCTATGGAATCCAATCTGATCTTCCCCGAGGTCGGCTTCTACCAGTTTTTCCAATCGTCTGTAAAGAATTCGCGTTAGTATTTTGCAGCTGTGACTTATTAAACTGATAGTTCAGTAATTTTCACATCTGTCAACACCTGCTTTCTTTGGGATTGGGATTATTATATTCTTCTTGAAGTCTGAGGGTATTTCGCCTGTCGCATCCATCTTGCTCACCAGATGGTAGAGTTTGTCAGGACTGGCTCTCCCAAGGCCGTCAGTAGTTCTAATGGAATGTTGTCTACTCCCGGGGCCTTGTTTTGATTCAAGTCTTTCAGTGCTCTATCAAACTCTTCACGCAGTATCGTATCTCCCATTTCATCTTCATCTACATCTTCTGCCATTTCCATAATATTGTCCTCAAGTACAGCGCCCTTGTATAGACCCTCTATATACTCCTTCCACCTTTCTGCTTTCCCTTCTATGCTTAGAACTGGGTTTCCATCTGAGCTCTTGATATTCATACAAGTGGTTCTCTTTTCACCAAAGGTCTCTTTAATTTTCCTGTAGGCAGTATCTATCTTACCCCTAGTGAGATAAGTCTCTATATCCTTACATTTGTCCTCTAGCCATCCCTGCTTAGCCATTTTGCACTTCCTGTCGATCGCATTTTTGAGACGTTTGTATTCCTTTTTGCCTGCTTCATTTACTGCATTTTTGTATTTTCTCCTTTCATCAATTAAATTCAATATTTCTTCTGTTACCCAAGGATTTCTACTAGCCCTCGTCTTTTTACCTACTTGATCCTCTGCTGCCTTCACTACTCCATCCCTCAAAGCTACCCATTCTTCTTCTACTGTATTTCTTTCCCCCATTCCTGTCAATTGTTCCCTTATGCTCTCCCTGAAACTCTGTATAACCTCTGGTTCTTTCAGTTTATCCAGGTCCCATCTCCTTAAATTCCCACCTTTTTGCAGTTTCCTCAGTTTTAATCTACAGTTCATAACCAATAGATTGTGGTATGAGTCCACATCTGCCCCTGGAAATGTCTTACAATTTAAAACCTGGTTCCTAAATCAATTTTAAAGTTCTCTGGCACCGTAGACTGCAATGAAGCATCACAGACTAGACAGTGTTCTGGGTTTCTAATGGTCAGGCGGAAGGGACAACAGTGTTACCGTAGCAAGCTTATGAATTCCAGCAACTCTTGTTCGTCGCACCGGTGCACTGCTGCTGCCAGTTGACTCCAGTGTTGCCAGATAAAGATCGAATATAGTCATTTTTAGACTGTCGCTAATTTAAAATCAAACACTGGACATTTTCACATTAATTTCGAGTATAAGATGCACCTGAATTTTTTAGGCAATTTTTCGAAGGAAAAAGTTCGTCTGATAGTCCGAAAATATGGTAGTTGCTGTAGTAGTGTTGCCATCATCACTGCCGCAGTATCGCTGCAATAACCAGAAATATTGACGACATGTATACGAATGGGTAGGCCACGTTCCCCAGAGAGCAGGTTGTTGTTCATGGGCAGCCAAAATTATCCACGATGGGTGAAAATGTGTGATCGAGCAATACTTGCCTATGTATGTTAAGCCTCCCCTCGACGATACTTCGCAGCCACATTCAACACCACTTCCAGTCAGCTCTGTTGACGGCTAGCTGGGCGATGGAAATACCGATTAGCTTTGTTAGTAACTGCGTTCAGAAGTTTCACCCGTAGGATCTACGAAGATGACAGGTTGTAGGTACTCTTTTGGTAAGCAATATAATAATTAATAATGTGTATTGTTTCAAAGACAGATCGACGAGTGGGCGAATGAGGAAATAAAGGCCGGCCAGGGTGGCCGAGCGGTTCTAGGCGCTACAGTCTGGAACCGCGCGACCGCTACGGTCGTAGGTTCGATTCCTGCCTAGGGCATGGATGTGTGTGATGTCCTTAGATTAGTTGGGTTTAAGCAGTTCTAAGTTCTAGGGGACTGATGACCTCAGAAGTTATGTCCCATAGTGCTCAGAGCCATTTGAACGATTTGAGGAAGGGGCGCATCTTTCTGAACAATCCAGTGCAAAGGAGGTGAAGGAGTTTCAATCGTGACGACTGTCTAATAGTTTTTAGGGTCAACACGCAAGTGTGATGGACATGCTTCGGGAACTGAAATGTGAATCCGTGGAAGGAAGCCGACGTTCTTTTAGAGGAACACTACTGAGAAAAGTTAGAGAACCGGCATTTGACGCTGACTGCAGAACGATTCTACTGCCACCAACGTACATTTCGCGTAAGGACCACGAAGATAGAAATTAGGATTCATACGGAGGCATATAGATAGTCGTTTTTCTCTCATTCTGTTTACGAATGGAACAGGAAAGGAAGTGACTTGTAATTGTACAGGGTACCTTCCACTACGCACCGAACGGTAGATTGCGGAGTATGGATGTATATTTAGTTGTAGACTGCCATAAACCAACTTTCGTCACCGGTAACAACCCTTTACAGAACGTTTAGATCGTCTTGAAGCAATCGTTTAATTCTGTGGAGACTTCCACGCCATGTTGGTTATGAACGTCTTTAAGCAGTCGTGCCAAAAGCTTCATCGCCAGCTTTCTCACTTTCAATTCTTCGGGCAGAAAACGTTCATATGTATGATAACTTATTTTCAATGTGTTGCGGAGGTCGTGGATGTCTTCGTGTGCGGTCTTGCATAATCAGATCGCTTACATTCTGAACGTTCTCTCGTGTGACGCCAGCCGACCTGAACTCTCGTCGTAATCTGTCGACATTCCCCGGTTATGAAACACTGACACCACTCGTAATTCTGTGTCCGGCCTAAAGCACTGTCCCGAAACACTTGCTTCAACATTTGGTGTGTTTGTGAAGTGGGTTTCCCTCTTCATTCACGCACTAAGCTCTTTCGATTCAGCCATCGCAAAACCGCAAACTAACGGAGACGCTGTGGAAATGCGCGCACGTACAACTAAGCAAGCCACTCAACTCACAGCCAGTTGCCTCGCCGATTTAAGGAGTACGTATGGGGAGACAACTAGCGTTATTTCAGAGTACACATTATGTGCGGTTTCGGACTCGTAGCAGGGAGTGTGGTTAACTCGCTAGCGGATCCAGTTTGCTTAGTTTGTATAGGAACCGACTCAGAGAAGAAACGCCAGTGAAATGTTGGTTGTGGTGCACATGTTCGCCGTAACAGTTCCCATTCGGCGGAAAGCGGGGCGCTTTTCGCAGTAGTTGCAGCTCCAGGGAAAGCTTTGTTCTCGGAGGCTGCTTCGCATGGTCGACCGACCGTATAAGGCTAGGCACTCGATTCGAGACCACAGACGTACTGCGTGTCTACCCGCGACCGTATCTGACAGCAAACTAAAATAATGCGGATACTTCGTCCCAACCGCGTCTTGTTTCCCTACAAGAGCATATGGGGGCGGCGGGTAATATAAATAATACCGTCTTACTCACGCGAGCCTGGCAACTAATTTTGTGGTCAGCCAGAAAGCGAAGGGAAACATACTGACCTTAGTTTCGAGTCTGCACGGCCACATTCTGGTCCAGCCTACTGAAAGAAAATTTTCTATTTTCCTCTTTCTTTGCGGGATCAGGACTATGATTTTAAATAAAAGTATGAAGTTCCAGTCACAAATTTTATTACGTAAAGTTTCTCACATACAACACTTGCTAATTCACTATTGTCAATTGAAAGCAAGTCTTTCTATTCTAACAGCACATTTACCAGTTCAGAGGCGACCTCAACCGTACGTTCCTGCCAGATTGTATTTCGTCATGACTAAAATTACTCAAATGAAAGTTTGCAATAAATGCTCGCCATAAAAGTGTAAATAAAGTCACCACTTTCCACGCGGAGTTGTAATCACACGGACGGCACAACAACAGTTACTCTGGCGAATTCTAAGCGATCCAGAACGGTGTACAGTCCCCGCGAGTTCACTATCCGTTTTTACCGCGAAATACGCGCCTTGTCACAGTCCGTCTCTGACGTCATCCGAGGCAGAGCGCGATCCGACGTTTGACAGACGTGGATCTTACAGTGGCTGAGTGCAAAGTGAACCTTCTTACTGCCTCTCGGGCTATATTTATATAGGTCCTGGAGCGGACGGCCTAGGTAGGTAACATCTGTTGTCTATGGCTATCTACACTCCTGGAAATTGAAATAAGAACACCGTGAATTCATTGTCCCAGGAAGGGGAAACTTTATTGACACATTCCTGGGGTCAGATACATCACATGACCACACTGACAGAACCACAGGCACATAGACACAGGCAACAGAGCATGCACAATGTCGGCACTAGTACAGTGTATATCCACCTTTCGCAGCAATGCAGGCTGCTATTCTCCCATGGAGACGATCGTAGAGATGCTGGATGTAGTCCTGTGGAACGGCTTGCCATGCCATTTCCACCTGGCGCCTCAGTTGGACCAGCGTTCGTGCTGGACGTGCAGACCGCGTGAGACGACGCTTCATCCAGTCCCAAACATGCGCAATGGGGGACAGATCCGGAGATCTTGCTGGCCAGGGTAGTTGACTTACACCTTCTAGAGCACGCTGGGTGGCACGGGATACATGCGGACGTGCATTGTCCTGTTGGAACAGCAAGTTCCCTTGACGGTCTAGGAATGGTAGAACGATGGGTTCGATGACGGTTTGGATGTACCGTGCACTATTCAGTGTCCCCTCGACGATCACCAGTGGTGTACGGCCAGTGTAGGAGATCGCTCCCCACACCATGATGCCGGGTGTTGGCCCTGTGTGCCTCGGTCGTATGCAGTCCTGATTGTGGCGCTCACCTGCACGGCGCCAAACACGCATACGACCATCATTGGCACCAAGGCAGAAGCGACTCTCATCGCTGAAGACGACACGTCTCCATTCGTCCCTCCATTCACGCCTGTCGCGACACCACTGGAGGCGGGCTGCACGATGTTGGGGCGTGAGCGGAAGACGGCCTAACGGTGTGCGGGACCGTAGCCCAGCTTCATGGAGACGGTTGCGAATGGTCCTCGCCGATACCCCAGGAGCAACAGTGTCCCTAATTTGCTGGGAAGTGGCGGTGCGGTCCCCTACGGCACTGCGTAGGATCCTACGGTCTTGGCGTGCATCCGTGCGTCGCTGCGGTCCGGTCCCAGGTCGACGGGCACGTGCACCTTCCGCCGACCACTGGCGACAACATCGATGTACTGTGGAGACCTCACGCCCCACGTGTTGAGCAATTCGGCGGTACGTCCACCCGGCCTCCCGCATGCCCACTATACGCCCTCGCTCAAAGTCCGTCAACTGCACATACGGTTCACGTCCACGCTGTCGCGGCATGCTACCAGTGTTAAAGACTGCGATGGAGCTCCGTATGCCACGGCAAACTGGCTGACACTGACGGCGGCGGTGCACAAATGCTGCGCAGCTAGCGCCATTCGACGGCCAACACCGCGGTTCCTGGTGTGTCCGCTGTGCCGTGCGTGTGATCATTGCTTGTACAGCCCTCTCGCAGTGTCCGGAGCAAGTATGGTGGGTCTGACACACCGGTGTCAATGTGTTCTTTTTTCCATTTCCAGGAGTGTACATACTGCAGCAGCCTCCGAACGACCGCTTTTGCGGTGACCTAATCTTTAATAATATAGTTACAAATTACTTCAGAAACCTGTTACTTTTTTTTGTATTCCGTTAAGTTGTTTGAAAGCATAGAAAACGTTTCAGCTCGATAGAGTGACAACTTCGCCTTCTAGAATTTTTATAGTGGAACTAACAGTAGATCGTTACCTCTGAACCATATCTTTACTAGAACTTGTGTCAGCAGTTATTAATACTACAACTCTCAAATTTGGTATAGCTCCATCACTTGGTATGTTTTATGATCCACATTAACCAAAATTCTCTATCATTAAAATTATAGGTACTTAATCTACAACAATTGGGTACATTTTAGTTTCAAAATTGGTTGTTACTTAATTACTCAAAAATTATAAGAGGTAGCTTAACGTGGGCTTTCAGTTATTATTGTTGGGATGAACTGAAGCATACAAATTTTCACGTTTCTAAGTCCCATATTTAGCGCCTCTGATTTTTGCTAAAAACGCGGATTCCGTTGTTACTTTTGTTATGTTTTTGGAAACCTGCACCACTTATTTATGAGTTCTAAAGACACAATCTGACCAAATTCTGGCTTTCTAAAAAAAAAAAAAAAAAAAAAGTGGGCTCTGAGCACTATGGGACTTAACTGCTGTGGTCATCAGTCCTCTAGAACTTAGAACTACTTAAACCTAACTAACCTAAGGACATCACACACATCCATGCCCGAGGCAGGATTCGAACCTGCGACCGTAGCGGTCACGCGGTTCCAGACTGTAGCGCCTAGAACCGCACGGCCACTACGGCCGGCTCTGGCTTTCTAGCTTTATTATTTAGCGTCACAAATTTTTCTCTTAAAACAGCATTTTTACGTATACACTATCAAGTCTAGAACATAAAGACTTGGTATTTGGAATATTATAACACTAAACTATACTTTAACATAGTTTTAAACATAAATTTTGATTTTTAATTTCATACTTAATTGTAGTGCAATAATTACACGCTACGCACAGATGCGTTAAGGTGACGTGGCGCTACTAGCACTGAACTGCGGTGAGTCCCGCCACACGACACAGCACTTGCTTTGCTTTAAGCAGCATCTCAACTATACTACAGAATCGTAGACGATAGAAGGGGTAAAATAGTGTCGGTGATATGATGACTTACGTTTAGCTATTTAACAATTGCCACTTTGTGAAAAGGAGCAGTTTGTGGATTTCCGTGGATGTTAATGTAACAGTGCAGAAGGGCCATTTTGTCCACTGTATGTAACGTAACTCTCGCTGGCACGTGGCTTTTCTCGTCAACGTTTTCTCTTAATCGTCTTTCTTGACAGCATCGACACATTCAACTACACTGCCCGAAAAAAAAAGAAAAGTGAAACATCCTGAAGTGGAGGAGCAAACGAAATGAAACTTCACGGGCTGAGAGTCTGTTTGAACGATTAAGAAATCGAGTCAAATTTAAAAAGAAATTAGCAGTGTGAGCGGCTTAACATCATCACGTTCCACCCCCTCTGCCTGAATGGGTGCACTGATTCGATTGTGAAGGGTGCCATAAAGCTGTTGTATCATATCCTGAGTCAAGCTGGCCCACAACCTGTTGCAAGTGGTCCTTGATATCCTGAATCCTGACAGTGGCAGTGGCAGCTTGTCCTGCACGTATTATATCGGAAACAGATTAGGAGATCCTACTGGATACAGGAGAACCTCTACAGCACGCAGGCAGTTGACAGGCACGTGCCATCGGAGAACGAGAATTGTCCTGTTGAAAATGGCACCACGGTACTGTCACATGAGCAATAACACACACTATCGGAAAAAAATGAAACACCAAAAAATGATTGTGTTGTTGTTGTTGTTGTTGTTGTTGTTGTTGTGGTCTTCAGTCCTGAGACTGGTTTGATGCAGCTCTCCATGCTACTCTATCCTGTGCAAGCTTCTTCGTCTCCCAGTACCTACTGCAACCTACATCCTTCTGAATTTGCTTAGTGTATTGATCTCTTGGTCTCCCTCTACGATTTTTACCCTCCACGCTGCCCTCCAATGCTAAATTTGTGATCCCTTGATGCCTCAAAACATGTCCTACCAACCGATCCCTTCTTCTAGTCAATTTGTGCCACAAACTTCTCTTCTCCCCAATCCTATTCAATACCTCCTCATTAGTTACGTGATCTACCCACCTTATCTTCAGCATTCTTCTGTAGCACCACATTTCGAAAGCTTCTATTCTCTTCTTGTCCAAACTGTTTATCGTCCATGTTTCACTTCCATACATGGCTACACTCCATACAAATACTTTCAGAAACGACTTCCTGACACTTAAATCTATACTCGATGTTAACAAATTTCTCTTCTTCAGAAACGATTTCCTTGCCATTGCCAGTCTACATTTTATATCCTCTCTACTTCGACCATCATCAGTTATTTTGCTCCCCAAATAGAAAAACTCATTTACTACTTTAAGTGTCTCATTTCCTAATCCAATTCCCTCAGCATCACCCGACTTAATTCGACTACATTCCATTATCCTCGTTTTGCTTTTGTTGATGTTCATCTTATACCCTCCTTTCAAGACACTGTCCATTCCGTTCAACTGCTCTTCCCAGTCCTTTGCTGTCTCTGACAGAATTACAATGTCATTGGCGAACCTCAAAGTTTTTACTTCTTCTCCATGAATTTTAATACCTACTCCGAATTTTTCTTTTGTTTCCTTTACTGCTTGCTCAATACACAGATTGAATAACATCGGGGATAGGCTACAGCTCTGTCTCACTCCTTTCCCAACCACTGCTTCCCTTTCATGCCCCTCGACTCTTATAACTGCCATCTGGTTCCTGTACAAATTGTAAATAGCCTTTCGCTCCCTGTATTTTACCCCTGCCACCTTCAGAATTTGAAAGAGAGTATTCCAGTTAACGTTGTCAAAAGCTTTCTCAAAGTCTACAAATGCTAGAAACGTAGGTTTGCCTTTTCTTAATCTTTCTTCTAAGATAAGTCGTAGGGTCAGTATTGCCTCACGTGTTCCAACATTTCTACGGAATGATTAATGTAGAGTAACGAAATTTGGGAAATACATTTGTCTAGGTAACAATTTAAGTGATTGACATTGCAATATCACAAGATAAGCGCGAGATAAGTCATTGTAAATGTAGAATTCTGGTATATTAATAAGCGGTGTAATCTCCAGAATGTTGAATGCCAGCATGCAGAAGCGCATCCGTTGTGTTGAACAGGTGGCGGATGTCAGTTCGTGGGATGGAGTTCTATGCCTGTTGCACTTGGTCGGTCTATACAGGCACAGTTCATGCTGTTTGTGGATGACGCTGGATCTGCCGTCCGATGTCCCATATGTGCTTGTATAGGAGACAGATCTGGTGGTCGAGTAGGCCAAGGCAACATGACGACACTCTGTGGAGCATGTTGGGTTACAACAGTGGTAGTGGGCGAGCGTAGCCCCGCCTCCCAGCAAAACAGGTAGAATCATCAGACTGACGTGCAAATTTGCAGTTAAGGTGCGTGGAATAGCCATGAGAGATCTTCTGCTGTCATATGAAATGGCAACCTAGACCGTAACTCAAGATGTAGATCCAGTGTGCCTAGCACGTAATCGAGTTGGTTGCAGGTCCTCAACTGGCCTCCTAACCAATACTCGGCCATCTAAGGCTGCGTTTCCACTCACTTACGTGCCCATCAATGTTGTCCAGTTGAGGTAGTGCTCGGTCTCTAATGTCCTGCACATTGGCAAGAGTGTAATCTCCAACACTCCCAGTTTTCAGTTAAGTCTGCCGCCTCTCCCTTGTTGCTTATTAATTCTTTATGCAACTATTTTATTAGCATGTAATCTTGAAAAATAAGGCTTATGATTTAATGGTTTAAGCTAAAAGATCTTGCGTTTTAATGCTTTTAAAAAGCTGACGACGTATATATTTAGGCAGACAGTGCAAAACTATCCTGTCAGTTTTAGAGACAATGTAGTAATATTTTGAAGAATCAGCCTCAGTTGCGCAAATTTTCTGGCCTTTACTAGATTTCGGCTGAATTAATCTAGCCTTCTTCAGAAATTAATGTTGACTTTGCCTTACTCTGACATGTTACAGTGGTTTTATGCTTCTGAAGAAGGCTTAATGTAGCCGAAACCTGGTAAAGATCAGAAAATTTGCGCAACTGAGGCTGATTCTTCAAAATATTAGTCTTTCACAGTTGCTGATGGGGCTGTAATATGCTAAAAATTCTTACAATGTAGTAAGTTCATCACGTGAATTGGTGTCCGCTAAATTTAATACTCATATATTACATGGTAATAGCTGCGATGATCAAGAATCTGTTTCCCTTAACGCAATAATTGACCATAAATGTTAACAGTGTTTTAGTCAAATGTTTTTGCTCTCACAGTGGTTATATCTTTAAGCGGAGATCTTTGTACTGTACTGAGTTGTGAAGCTCATGCTGGCCGGTTTCTGACGTAGAGTGTTTACAAAATAACGCACAGCGACATCTAGTGATAGTGAATAATGTCTCAGACTGACATGCAATGGGAATCGAACGCGCAAGTGGAATTTTGACACCTGTAGCGCCCGTACTACAGCAGGAAATAAATAAATTCGTCTTTCGATGCAACTTGTCAAATAAATACCACACAAGCTGATACAGGTGTTTCTTGTCACAGCGAGGCGTTTTCCATTGCGCAGAAAAATGCTCAAAGTATGAACAATAGCCCCGGAAATGGCGCGAAAACTAGTTAATGAAAATAAGGTACCCTACTATTTCGTAAGTGACCGTTTGTTCTTGCAGTTCATGTAAAATTCTGCTGCGCTGTTACGTAGTATCTGTAATAACTTTCAGTACACCTAAACTCCCTTTCTTCTGGCTTAATCTAACGAACGACGTGGTGCTGGGTTCGCATTCGGGAGATTGGACATAAAAGTTCTCCATGGTTTCCCTAAACCATGTAACACAAATGCCGGTATTTTGTTTTTTCCAATCACATGGCAAATTTGCTTCCACAAACATTTCCAATCCGAACTAGAACTCCGTTTGTAATGATCTCGTCGTCGACGGCTAGCTTAATTTGAGTTCATGCTCGCCTGTGCAACTGACACTGTTTTAAACAATGCGCTGAGACTTAAGGGTATGGTCCGTCTCTGTGTGTCGAAATCTCACGCGCGTCAAGTCGCCTTTTTCGCCGTGGGTTATTTGGAGCCCGTTTGACCACATCCCGTGTTGGCCGGCCTTCACGGAAACCACTCCTGACCTCCACGATTCCAGTCGCTAATAATGTGGGTCGCTGTCAGGCTGTGTGTTTGTATTGGTATGAGCACGATTCAGGGCCCACGTATTTCGTCATCCGTCCTTGTAGCATGGAACAACGGAAATATATACAGGGTTATTACAAATGATTGAAGCGATTTCATAAATTCACCGTAGCTCCATTCATTGACATATGGTCACGACACACTACAGATATGTAGAAAAACTCATAAAGTTTTGTTCGGCTGAAGCCGCACTTCAGGTTTCTGCCGCCAGAGCGCTCGAGAGGGCAGTGAGACAAAATGGCGACAGGAGCCGAGAAAGCGTATGTCGTGCTTGAAATGCACTCACATCAGTCAGTCACAACAATGCAACGACACTTCAGGACGAAGTTCAACAAAGATCCACCAACTGCTAACTCCATTCGGCGATGGTATGCGCAGTTTAAAGCTTCCGGATGCCTCTGTAAGGGGAAATCAACGGTCGGCCTGCAGTGAGCGAAGAAACGGTTGAACGCGCGCGGGCAAGTTTCACGCGTAGCCCGCGGAAGTCGACGAATAAAGCAAGCAGGGAGCTAAACGTACCACAGCCGACAGTTTGGAAAATCTTACGGAAAAGGCTAAAGCAAAAGCCTTACCGTTTACAATTGCTACAAGCCCTGACACCCGATGACAAAAGTCAAACGCTTTGAATTTTCGGCGCGGTTGCAACAGCTCATGGAAGAGGATGCGTTCAGTGCGAAACTTGTTTTCAGTGATGAAGCAACATTTTTTCTTAATGGTGAAGTGAACAGACACAATGTGCGAATCTGGGCGGTAGAGAATCCTCACACATTCGTGCAGCAAATTCGCAATTCATCAAAAGTTAACGTGTTTTGAGCAATCTCACGGTTTAAAGTTTACGGCCCCTTTTTCTTCTGCGAAAAAAAACGTTACAGGACACGTGTATCTGGACGTGCTGGAAAATTGGCTCATGCCACAACTGGAGACCGACAGCGCCGACTTCATCTTTCAACAGGATGGTGCTCCACCGCACTTCCATCATGATGTTCGGCATTTCTTAAACAGGAGATTGGAAAACCGATGGATCGGTCGTGGTGGAGATCATGATCAGCAATTCATGTCATGGCCTCCACGCTCTCCCGACTTAACCCCATGCGATTTCTTTCTGTGGGGTTATGTGCCCGACTTAACCCCATGCGATTTCTTTCTGTGGGGTTATGTGAAAGATTGAGTGTTTAAACCACCTCTACCAAGAAACGTGCCAGAACTGCGAGCTCGCATCAACGATGCTTTCGAACTCATTGATGGGGACATGCTGCGCCGAGTGTGGGAGGAACTTGATTATCGGCTTGATGTCTACCGAATCACTAAAGGGGCACATATCGAATATTTGTGAATGCCTAAAAAAACATTTTGAGTTTTTGTATGTGTGTGCAAAGCATTGTGAAAATATCTCAAATAATAAAGTTATTGTAGAGCTGTGAAATCGATTCAATCACTTGTAATAACCCTGTACTTACGTCCGGGCTAAAGGAGGAAGGACGCTGTTTCAAATGAATAAATACAGCCAGTGGCCATTTTATTGTACGTCATTTTGCCGACATACGCCTGGCGCTTGCTACAAATAACATGTTCGTGCACGAGAAGGAGAATATGGGAAAGTTCCATAACCTGATTTCCCAGAAGCTTCGCACAGTGGAAGAGGAAAAATAAGCGAAGAAGTGTATCGGTTTACCCGTAGATCTCACCGTTTCTAAGATAACGAAGCTTAAAGTTTTCGACGTAATTTAGAAGCATTTTAGCGCGCGGTATTCCCGGCCGAAACGGTGTTACAGTGGCTTACATCGCGACCTCTTACTTTCGTTCCCCGTTTTCGAAACACACGACTATTGTTTTTATTTATCTGATTTAATTTTTTCATTTACCTACCCATGACCGTAGAAGGTTACTACAAAATGTTTCTCATCAAGTTAGGCGGTACAAGGGCGTTATATTAATTGCAAAATTGCAACTGTGTTTCATAATAAGCGTCACCTCTATGTATTATACAGTGTATTCGGAAATTATTGTTGCAAAGTTCTGGGACTTTTAGAGGGAAGTGAGTGCATAATATTCTGAATAGGAACCCATGTCCGGAAATGTCAGCCAACGACACTACAGAGCGTCAGAGTTATTGGCCCCGGCAACTGTGTATGTTTACATACAGGGTGATTCCCTGACGATGTTACACACTTTCAGGAGAGATGGAGAAGGATAAATGTATCAATTTGAGGTGAGGGTCACTGTACCGGATACGAACAAGGCGAAAGTTAAAAGCAAAAACCGTTGTGCTACCTCTGACAGTGGAATAGATGTGCTGGTACTGTTGTTGCTAAGATTGTAGGGAAGGCAACTTTCAGAGGTTGTAGTGTGGACCAAAATAAGGAAAAAAGTCTAGTAAACATGAGCTGTAAAGCGCATATTTTAAGAATTATGAGCAATGAAGGAGATAAACAAGTGCTCATAGATCATCAGAGTCCGTGTTTAGTTGGCATTTTTCCTTGTTTTTGCCCATGCTGTACCGGTACATGTATTCTACTGTCACAGGAATCGGAACAGTTTTCGCTTATAACTTTCGATTAGTTCTTTTCTGGTACAGGGTCCCTACCTCAAAGTGATACATTTGTCCATCTCCATCATTTTAGAAAGTCTGTAACCTCACCGTGACATCACTCTGCATACAATGCGTGTTATTGGTGTTTTGCCCTTAAAGAGCGCAATTGGACTAAACTACGTGGCCAATTACTTTTGCTGCCTTCCTTGCTGCCCAAACTTCCCTCATTCGCTCGCTGTGTTTCTGTTTCCGGTCCTCTATCCATGCTTCTTGTCGGCTTCGTGTCTTCTGCTTCATCTTGATTGCTATTTTGGTTGCCCATATTTCTTTCATCTTCCGGCTGTGAGATGGCTTGCGTTCTTCGGTCCATTTTACCCCTGTTCGTTTGTCACAGTGTGTCTCATGTATTTTACGTTTCTTAATGATGATTCTGAATTTTATTCTGTCGTTTATTGTGTCTGCTGTTATGATGAGTTTGTTCAGGTTTTTCTTTTTTTTACCTCCTCTGCCACCCATTTGTTGTTTCTAGTGGTTACCCAGTCAAAGATCTGTTTGGTCAGTCTGTGTGATGGCATTCTGTATACGTGTCCATAGAATGGTAGTCTGCGTTTTCTAATCTTTTCTGTGATTGTCTCCGCATGTTTTTATAGTTCCTCTGTAGGTTTCTTGATCCATATTCCATTGTTGTTAGTTGCGCCAAATATTTTCCTAAGTATTTTCCGTTCTACTTTTTCTAGTTGTCTGATACGTGTACGCCCTAGGATTAGTGTGGTCTCTGCTCCATATAGTGCCTCGGGGATCACCACAGTGTCGTAGTGGCGTAATTTGGCTTTTTGTGACATAGACTTCTTATTGTAATGATTCCACACTACTTTGTATGCCTTATCCAGTTTAGTTTTTCTTTCTTCGTTTGTGTCTCTTATGTCCGCTCATTTGTAGAGTTTCACCGAGGTATCTGAAGTTTGCCGTTTTGTAAATCGTGCCGTACTTTGTGTTTATAGGAGTCGGCGCCTATAACTTTTAACTTTGACGCTTGTAGCTTCGCTGGATGGGTTCCTCATATAAATCTTCTGCACTCCCCTCGACAAGAACGAGAATTTCCGAAAACGCCATATGTGTGTGTATGGCATTGTCAGGAGTTACATTTTTTTAAAATCCTCATACACATCCTTTGAATTCTTATAGCAATTCTTATATTAATTCTTATAGTTTGGTCTCAAATTTACTCTCCTGGAAGATTCGATGACACCGACCGTAGAAACATTAGAAGCCACAGAAATTCGAAACACCAAGAGTACTGCGCGCAGGCAGGTTCGTCACAGCGAGATTTCTTCATATGAAACTTTCTCTGGAAAGAAACGTCGTTAACATTGCTAAAGATTTCACGCGTTGGCGATAATTTCGCGACAAACCACGCATAGCGGATCATTTTACCGAACACTGCCGCTTGGAATTGATGATGAATCAAGATACACTACAGGAATTTTGCGAAAACTATTTTAAATAATTTTTCAATCATTTTTTAATTCTTTCACCAGATAAACAATTAGTAGACGAATAAGAATAACGTTAGGTCTGTACACATTGGACAAAAAGCGTGTAGTAACGTTTTGCGGACGTGGCTAAATAAACTAAAAACAAAAATAAAGATGAATGCAAAAGTGTAAAGGCACGACGGTATTCACTGCGCCACTGCTTCGACTGAACTACTTACTCGCTAAAAGGCACACAAAAAACTGCCTCTGAACAGATCTCGGAAGGCCCTGCGGTATCGACCGACGGTCGTGTCATCGTCAGCCGACAGCCGTCACCGGATGCGGATACGGAGGGGCGTGTGGTCAGCACACCGCTCTCCCGGTCGTTGTCAGATTTTGTGACTGGAGCTGCCACTTCATCTACATCTACATCTGCATCTGCATGATTACTTTGCGGTTTATAAGTGCCTGACAGACGTCATCGAACCACCTTCGAGGAACTTCTTCACTGTTCCCTTCTCCAACAGCGCACAGGAAAAACGAAAACTTGAATGTTTTCGTGCGACCTCTTATTTCTCTTATTTTATTATGACGATCATCCCTACCTATGCAGTTAGGCGCCAACGAAATTTCACACTCCGAGCAGAAAGTTCGTGATTGGAATTTCATGAGAAGGTCCTGCTGCAGCGAAAAAGCCCTTTGTTTTAATGATTGCCACCCCAATTCGTGTATCCTGCCCTGTTCTTGTTGTTGTTGTTGTTGTTGTTATGGTCTTCAGTCCTGAGACTGGTTTGATGCAGCTCTCCATGCTACTCTATCCTGTGCAAGCTGCTTCATCTCCCAGTACCTACTGCAACCTACATCCTTCTGAATCTGCTTAGTGTATTCATCTCTTGGTCTCCCTCTACGATTTTTACCCTCCACGCTGCTCTCCAATGCTAAATTTGTGATCCCTTGATGCCTCAGAATATGATCTACCAACCGGTCCCTTCTCCTTGTCAAGTTGTGCCACAAACTCCTCTTCTCCCCAATTCTATTCAACACCTCCTCATTAGTTATGTGATCTACCCATCTAATCTTCAGCATCCTTCTGTAGCACCACATTTCGAAAGCTTCTATTCTTGTCAAAACTATTTATCGTCCACGTTTCACTTCCATACATGGCTACACTTCATACAAATACTTTCGGAATCGACTTCCTGACACTTAAATCTATACTCGATGTTAACAAATTTCTCTTCTTCAGAAACGCTTTCCTTGCCAGTCTACATTTTATATCCTCTCTACTTCGACCATCATCGGTTATTTTGCTCCCCAAATAGCAATACTCTCATTTCCTAATCTAATTCCCTCAGCATCACCCGACTTAATTCGCCTACATTCCATTATCCTCGTTTTGCTTTTGTTGATATTCTTCTTATATCCTCCTTTCAAGACACTGTCCATTCCGTTCAACTGCTCTTCCAAGTCCTTTGCTGCCTCTGACAGAATTGCAATGTCATCGGCGAACCTCAAAGTTTTTATTTCTTCTCCATGGATTTTAATACCTACTCCGAATTTTTCTTTTGTTTCCTTTACTGGTTACTCAATACACAGATTGAATAACATCGGGGAGAGGCTACAACCCTGTCTCACTCCCTTCCCAACCACTGATTCCCTTTCATGCCTCTCGATTCTTATAACTGCCATCTGGTTTCTGTACAAATTTTAAATAGCCTTTCGCTCCCTGTATTTTACCTCTGCCACCTTTAGAATTTGAAACAGAGTATTCCAGTCAGCATTGTCAAAAGCTTTCGCTAAGTCTACAAATGCTAGGTTTTTTTCTATGCCTTCCGTCAGTCCTATCTGATGTGAATCCAATACCGCACAGCAGTACCCCAAAAGGGGTCGGACAAACATAGTGTAAGCAGTGTCTTTAGTAAACCTGTTACACTTTCTGAGTGTTCTGCCAATAGATCTCAGTGTTCCAATTTTAAGTTTTTCGTATTAGCAATCACTAAGCATTTAGCTAACTTTACAGACTTTTTAGTGAAGTAGCTCGTCAGTTGGTCTCACAAGCACTGAGTGCACCCCGCTTGCCAACAGCGCTTAGCAGACAAGGACGGTCACCCATCCAAATGCAAGCAAAGACCGCTGGCTCTTAACTTCTGATGGGAATCGGTGTTACCACTGCGGCCAGGCCGTTGGCAAAAGGCGCATAAAGTACGAGTATTTCAAAAACTTTGACCGTCATTTTCTCAGAAACGGTCGAGCATCTAAGGTTAAGCCGAGATACGTGTTCATTTATTCTGGCCCATCTTCCACTTAGCGAAGTTTCTGGTAAATCGGGTTGTGCTACTTACCGTGTTGCTGCTGTTAGTACATTTTACCACTGCCAATAAGTGTTGCACTCGCTATTAAAACCGTGCTCTGTTGTATTTCGCACTGCCCAGTTGCATTGTACAAACCTGCATTGAAATGACGATGAATGTGTAATGGCGTTGAGACGACAGAAAATAGATGGAAGGCGGGAACTCGTTTCGATTACGTCCGACGTTTCTGTGAGGAATTGCAGCTATATTACATGCGAATGAAAGGTAATGTTGTTAACAAAGGCATCCAACCCTCGCAGTATCACTAGCAAATGTCAATATTTTCATTCACATAACCAAATTAAATAAAATTATTCACAGGAATAGACCTTAAACGTCGTTCTACGTCCTTCACATGTTGGAAAGAAATGAAACTTTTGGAGCAGTAACAGATAATGCACATGTCACTAAGAGAGATCTCTGAAATAAGAGAGGGATCAAGCAAACGAGTGTTCTGCGAACACTACATTCCGACGCATTTCATCGCCTTCACATTTCGCTGCATCCACACCTTCACGGCAGTGGCTTCCAAAATTGATTACAGTTTCCCAAATGTCGACTACGAAAAGTGCAAAGCGATTTGGCGTATCTATGCAAATTTTTGTTTAAGGAAAAAGCTTCGTTTACATACAATGGCCAAGTTTTTGCGATACGCGATAATATCAGTTAAAATGCCACGCCAACTAGAAGTAGCTGATAAAAACAAAGCTCTTCGTCTGTCAACTTTTGGTGAGCGCATTTCCAAGATCCGCGTCATTGTTCCCTTTTTTATTGATGGGAATCTAAAGACACTGAAATATCTCGAGTTCCTAAGATACGCTGTTGTCACAGTTATTGGATGATATCCCACTGGATATACGGCATTCATTGTTGTATCGACATGACTAATGCCACTCCATTCCATACATGTAATGACAGACTGTCGTAAGACAACAGTAGGAGAGTATTGGAAAAGTCGTTCAGGAAATGGTCAGCATACTCACCAAACTTAACAGTTCTATACCTTCATCTGTGCGAAAATTAAAACAAGTCTATTAGGAAACATCGACGACTCCTGAAGCCATGACATGCCTTATAACACGGGCCTGAGCTGGCGTTAACTCCAGATCAAGTTCAACGTGGAGTATTGTTTTTCCAGAATCACTTCATAGCATGCAGCAATGCTTAACTTCAATATTTTGAGCACTTGGTATGACAGCCATAATAATAAACATACGAAGTGTACCTAATTTTCGGGCTTGTTTACATTCGTTATCGTAAGCTAGGCGTTTGAGGTACCCCTTTTCCTGCGACGCTGTTATCTTGATACTATTTGATCAAGTCCCTTACATGTTACGCCGCTGAAGTTTTTCAAATGCCACAGAAAAAGTATATAGTTCAACTAGAAGAAAAAACAAAGGCGACGTCGACTATAAACGATAAAAATAACTTGCGATCGCCAGAAAATTCGCTATATTGTCCGCTATAACATGGTGAAAAAGCTTCTATTCTCTTATTATGTGCACTGTTTGTCTTAGATGTTTCACTTCTGTACAAAGCTACGCTTCAAGCAAAATTTTTCAGAGAAGACTTCGTAACACTTAAATTTACATTAGAGCGTAACATGTTTCTTTTTTTCAGAAAATATTTCGTTGCTATTAGCAGTATGCATTTTATGGCTCGACTTCGCCCAACGTCAGTTACCCTGCTGCCCTAATAGCAAAATCCATCTAGTACGTTTAGTGTCTTATTTCCTGATTACCCAGCGTTATTGGACTTGACTACATTCCATTACTTTTGTTGATATTCATCGTATAATCACAAGGTATTATCCATTCTTATCTTCGCAAGTCCTTGCTGTTTGTGACCGAATTGCAAAGTCGTCGCTGAACCACAAAGTTTTTATTTTTTCTTCCTGCACTTTAGCTCTCAGATTTCTCTGCGGTTTCATTTAAAGTTTGCTGACTGTACGGATTGAGTAACATCGGGTATAGGATTCAATGCGAAGACGGGTTTGATGCAGCTCTCCATGCACTCTATTCTGAGCAGACCTCTTCATCTCCAAATAATTACTGCAACTTGCATCCTTCTGAATCTGCTTGCTGTATTCATCCCTTGGTATCCCTGTACGATTCTTACCCGCACACTTCCCTCTAATACCAAGATCGTGATCGCTTGATGTCTAAGAATGTGTCCTATCAACCGATCCCTTCTTCTAGTCAGTCAAGTTATGCCATGAAAATCTTTTCTCAACAATTCTCTTCAGCAACTCCTCATTAGTTACGTCATCTACCCATCTAATCTTCAGCATTCTTCTATGGCACACCACATTTCAAAAGCTTCTATTATCTCTTTGTCTACAATGGTTAATTCCACATTTCCCTTCCATAGTCCAGACAAATCCTTTCAGAAAATACTTCCTAACACTTAAATTTATATTCGATGTTACGATAACAAATCTCTCTTCTTCAGAGACGCTTTTCATGCCATTGCCAGTCTACATTTTATATCCTCTCGACTTCGGAGATCACCATTTATTTTGCTGCCCAAACGGCAAAACTCGCCCACTACTTTAAATGCATCATTTCCTAATCTAATTCCCTCAGCATCACCTATTTAATTCGACTACATTACATTATCCATGTTTTGCTTTTGTTGATGTACAATTTACATCCTCCTCTCAAGACACTGCCCATTCCGTTCAACTGCTCTTACAAGTTCTTTTCGGTCTCTGATAGAAATAAAATGTCGTCGGCAAACATCAAGATTTTTATTTCTTTTCCGTGAACTTTAATTCCTACTCCAAATTTTTCTTTCGCTTCCGCAACTGCTTGCTCAGTGTGTAGGTTGAATAACATTGGGGATATGCTACAACTCTGTCTCACTCTCTTCTCAGACACTGCTTCCCTTTCATGCCCCTTGACTCATAACTGCCGTCTGGCTTCTGTACAAATTGTAAACAGCCTTTCGCTCCTTGTGTTTTACTCCAGCTACCTTCAGAATTTCAAAGAGAATATCCAGTCAGTATTGTCAAAAGCTTTCTCTAAGTCTACAAGTGCTATAAACGTAGGTTTGCCTTTGTTTAACCTGTCCTCTAAAGTAAGTCGTTGGGTTAATAAAGCTCCGCGTCTTCCTGTATTTCTCCGAAATCCAAACTGATATTGTGCGAGGTCAACTTCTATCAGTTTTACCATACTTCTGTAAATAATTCGTATTAGTATTTTGCAACCATGACTTATTAAACTGATAGTTTGGTAATTTTCACACCTGTCAGCAACTGCTTCGTTTGGAATAGAAAATATAACATTCTTCTTGAAGTCTGAGGCTGTTTCGCGTGTGTCATACATCTTGCACACCAGATGGAATAATTTTGTCATTGCCGGCTCTCCCAAGGCTATCAGTCGTTCTGACAAAAGGTAGTCTAGTCCGGCGACCTCGTTTCGAATTAGGGTTTCAATACTCTGAGTGCTCGGCAAATTATTCTCGCCGTATCATATGCCCCGTCTCATCCTCATCTATGTCCTGTTCCATTCCTCCCTTGCATAGACCTGCCTCCACTTTTCAGCTTTCCACTCTTTGCTGAGGTTTTCCACTTGAGCTCTTGATATTCACACAGCTGCTTTTCTTTTCTCCAAAGGCCCCTTTAATTTTGCTGTAGGCGGTATCTACCTTTCCCCTCGTGGTATGTGCTTCTGACTCCTCATTTTTTACACCTTTGTATTTGTTTCACCTGCTTCATTCGCTGCATTTCTAAATTTCCTTCTTTCATCAATTAAATTCAATAACTCTTGTGCTATTAAAGATTTTCTACTAGGCCTGATCTTGTTACCTATTAGATCGTCTGCTACCTTCACTATTACATCCCCTAAAGCTATATATTGTTCTTCTGATGTGTTTACTTCCCTTGTTCTAGTCATCTGTTGCCTAAAGGTCCCTCTGAAACTCTGTATAACCTTTGGTTCTTCTAAGTTCTCCAGGTCCCATCTCCTTAATTTCCTACCTTTCTGCAATTTGTTCAGCTTTAATCCACAGTTCATAACGAATACACTGTGATCGGAGTCCACATCTGTCCTTGGAAACGCCGGCCGGTGTGGCCGTGCGGTTCTAGGCGCTTCAGTCTGGAACCGCGTGACCGCTACGGTCGCAGGTTCGAATCCTGCCTCGGGCATGGATGTTTGTGATGTCCTTAGTTAGGTCAAAGCAGTTCTAAGTTCTAGGGGACTGATGACCTCAGAAGTTAAGTCCCATAGTGCTCAGAGCCATTTGAACCATTTTGTGTCCCTGGAAATGACTTACAATTTAAACTCTGGTTTCTAAATCTGTCTTACCACTATATAATCAATTTGAAAACTTTCGGTGTTCCTGATCTATTCCACATATACAACCTTCTTTGATGATTCTTAAACTAAGCTTTTTCGATGGTTAAATTACGCTCTGTGCAAAATTTTACTAGGCGTTTTCCTCTTTCATTCCTGTCTCCCAGTCGATATTCACTTACCTACTATCGAATTCCAGTCCATCATCACAATTAAATTTTCATCACCCTTAATTATCTAAATAATTTGTTTTGCTTCCTCATATATTTCTTCAATCTTCTTCTTCATCTGCGTCATGAATGTTGGCTTCGTGTCTATCTTGGCTACAATAATGCGTTCACTGAGCTGTTCATAGTAGTTTACCTGCGTTCCTATTTTGTTACTCATTATTAAACCTACTCCTGCATTACCCCTATATGATTGTGTATTTCTAACCTTGCATTCACCTGACGGAAAGTTCTGTTCCTCCTGCCACCGAACTTCACTAATTCGCACTATATCTAACTTTAACCTACCAGTTTCCTTTTTTAAATTTTCTAACCTACTTTCACGATTAAGGGATCTAACATTCCACGCACCGATCCGTAGACCGCCAGTTTTCTTTCCTGATGATGGCGTCCTCCCGAGTAGTCGCCACCCGGGGGTCCGAATGTAGGACCGCCTTACCTCCGTAATATTTTACGCGAGAGGATGGCGTCATGATATACCCATACAGTAGAGCTGCGTGCCCTCGGAAAAAAATTACGACTGTAGTTTCACCCTTCTTGCAGCTGTCCGCAGTACTGTCTGTTGCGATGGCCCAGTCGCGTTCATCTCGCGCATGGGCCGCAGCCAACGCACGCAACCCAAGTGCCGGAGACACGGCCTGTAGGCGTCACGTCACGGCGTGAGCAGCGGGTCCGCCCACCGAGGCTGCGGCAGCGCAGCGGCTCGGCTCTCACGTTGCCAAACCTCGGCGCTGCACGCTCACTCACCGTCACCGTATGTACGACAACTGACCGAAGCCTGTTCCGCGCACTGACCTCCCCATACGTCCAGGTCACTGGCCGACAGCCCACTTACGGCGCAATACCGAGATTACTTTTCTTCTTCACCGACTATTCATTACTGTAAGCGAACAAGGGATATATATACGGGGTGGTCCATCGATCGTGACCGGGCCAAATATCACACGAAATAAGCGTCAAACGAAAAAACTACGAACGACGAAACTTGTCTAGCTTGTAGGGGGAAACCAGATGGCGCTATAGTTGGCCCGCTAGATGCCGCTGCCATAGGTCAAACGGAATCAACTGCGTTCTTTTTTTAAATAGGAACCCACATTTTTATTACATATTCGTGTAGTACGTAAAGAAATATGAATGTTTTAGTTGGATCACTTTTTTCGCTTTGTGATAGATGACGCTGTAATAGTCACACACATATGGCTCAGAATTTAAGGCGATCAGTTAGTAACAGGTAGGTTTTTAAATTAAAATACAGAACGTAGGTACGTTTGAACACTTTATTTTTGTTCCAATGTATACATGTACCTTTGTGAACTTACCATTTCTGAGAACGCATGCTGTTACAGCGTGATTACCTGTAAACATCACTTCAATACAATAAATGCTCAAATAGATGTCCGTCAACCTCAATGCATTTGGCAGTACGTATGACGGCATTCCTCTCAACAGCGAGTAGTTCACCTTCCGTAATGTTCGCACATGCATTGACAATGCACTAACGCGTTGTCAGTAGATCACGATACCAAATATCCCTCACCTTTCCCCAAAGAAAGACATCCGGGGACGTCAGATCCGGTGAACGTGCGAGCCATAGTATGGTGCTTCGACGACCAATCCACCTGTCACGAAATATGCTATTCATTACCGCTTCAACTGCACGCGAGCTATGTGCCGGACATCCATCATGTTGGAAGTACATCGCCATTCTGTCATGCAGTGAAACATCTTGTAGTAACATCGGTAGAACATTACGTAGGAAATCAGCATACATTGCACCATTTAGATTGCCATCGATAAAATGGGGGCCAGTGATCCTTCCTCCCATAGTGCCGCACCGTACATTAACCCGCCAAGGTCTCTGATGTTCCACTTGTTGTAGCCATCGTGGATTTTCCGTTGCCCAATAGTGCATATTATGCCGGTTTACGTTACCGCTGTTGGTGAATGACGCTTCGTCGCTGAATAGAACACGTGCAAAAAATGCCGTCATCGTCCCGTAATTTCTCTTGTGCCCAGTGGCAGAACTGTACACGACGTTCAAAGTCGTCGCCATGCAATTCCTGGTGCATAGAAATATCGTGCGAGTGCAATCGATGTTAATGTAGCATTCTCAACACCGACGTTTTGAGATTCCCGATTCTCGCGCAATTTGTCAGCTACTGATGTGCGGATTAGCCGCGACAGCAGCTAAAACACCTACTTGGGTATCATCATTTGTTGCAGGTCGTGGTTGACGTTTCACATGTGGCTAAACACCTCCTGTTTCCTTAAATAACGTAACTATCCGGCGAACGGTCCGGACACTTGGATGATGTCGTCCAGGATACCGATCAGCATACATAGCACACTCCCGTTGGGCATTTTGATCACAGTAGCCATACATCAACACGATATCGATCTTTTCCGCAATTGGTAAACGATCCATTTTAACACGGGTAATGTATCACGAAGCAAATACCGTCCGCACTGGCGGAATGTTACGTGATACCATGCACTTATACGTTTGTGACTGTTACAGCGTCAGTTATCACAAAGCGAAATAAGTGGTCCAACTAAAACATTCATATTTCTTTACGTACTACACGAATACGTAATAAAAATGGGGTTCCTATTTAAAAAAGCGCAGTTGATATCCGTTTGACCTGTGGCAGCGTCATCTAGCGGGCCAACCATAGCGCCATCTGGTTTCCCACTTCAAGCTAGACGAGTTTCGTTCTTTGTAGTTTTTTCGTTTGGTGCTTATTTCGTGAGATATTTGGCCCTGTCACTATCAATGGACCACCCTGTATATATATATATCCCCTGAACTAGGAGTCGCACAACGGCAAGTGAAAGAGAGAGATAGTGAGAGTGTCCGCAGCTCGTGGTCGTGCGGTAGCGTTCTCGCTTCCCACGCCCGGGTTCCCGGGTTCGATTCCCGGCGGGGTCAGGGATTTTCTCTGCCTCGTGATGACTGGGTGTTGTGTGATGCCCTTAGGTTAGTTAGGTTTTAGTAGTTCTAAGTTCTAGGGGACTAATGACCATAGATGTTAAGTCCCATAGTGCTCAGAGTCATTTGAACAATTTGATAGTGAGAGCGGTTTTGTGTAAGATAAATCCCCTCCCTCGAAAATTTTCTTCTTTGATAACTCACTGATACGATTTGCACTAAGACTGCAGTACACGCGAGGTACGTAGTTACTTCTACCGCCCTGAGTCGATTCCGTAAGTTCTGTATAATGTTCACCAACTGCACTCTTTTATGGTTGTTGTCCAACGCGCAGAAAGCAGCACGTAGGTCGGTGAATCCGTTATCTTGAGGCTGTAATAAACGGTTAGCGAGGAACTGGTATTGTATGAATAATTATATTTTGAATTGGTTTATTTAAACAGGATCCCAGGTGCTTTTCATTAGCAGAATATAAGAAGCTGCGCAGTTATAATCCACATTATGAATCACAAATAATTTCCATTCTTCACACTTTCACAGAGGATAAACAAAATAATGAACTACGTTTCGCGTAATTACTTTCAAACTAGATTTTAATTACTTGTTCAAAAACCAGAGATTGCTATTTAAGCCCTTAACCAATACTGTCCGCGGCAGACATGTCTGCCCCCCTCAAGTGCTCTCGTATTTACAAAACCAGAGGACATCGACCGAGCTCCTACCTTACAGCCGAACCACTTCGGCCGCCATTCAAGTTAGGAGCGACACGAAGGTCTCTGAGGTGCTTCATGTACCTTTTTGTTTGGGAGCTGTTCATTATTCTACTGGTAATTAACACATTTGAAATGATGGAATGATAGCGTGCTATTGAGAGATGCTTTTATGTGAAATGCAAGTACATTCATTGTTTAGTTTTTGTAATATTAATAACAGAAATTTATCATTTTGGCGCGCTACTTTCGAACACGGAGAAGGATCATAATTTGGGCGGTCTTCCTCAAGATACACTTAGTAAATAAACAAAGTGTCACTGGTACTTCACACTACATTACGTAATCCCCCACTGTTACCTTCTCAACTGCTCTAAGAAGAGCATCTTATAGCTGAAAATGATGGCTGTAAGGCCAGAAATATTACAGTACAACGAAATTGCTTTGCAGTAACATCTTGTGATTTACAGACGAAAATCTAACTGCCGGCCGCTGTGGCCGAGCCGTTCTAGGCGATTCAGTCCGGAACCGCGCTGCTGCTACAGTCGCAGGTTCGAATCCTGCCTCGGGCATGGATGTGTGTGATGTGCTGAAATTAGGTTTAAGTAGGTCTTAGTCTAGGGGGACTGATGACGTCAAATGATAAGTCCCATAGTGCTTAGAACCATTTGAAAATCTGATACCTCTGACAGTTGACCTCTTACCCAGCAAGCTCTTTGCTTTTCATATTTTGAGAGGCTGTAGTTCGGATCAAAACGAGAAAACAGTATCTGGTAAACATGGGTTGTATAGCGCGTACCTTAAGAACTATCAGCTGTTGTTCAGTAGAAGAGTTGTGGTTACAGAAACAAAGATGAACAACTGCTCATCGCTCCTCAGAAATGCAGTTAAGAGCGCGTGTTTACTGGATATTTTTTCTTGTTTTTGCCCATACTATCTTCTCACAAAATACGGAAAGCAAAGACCGTACAGTAGAAGAGGTCCACTAGAAGAGGTATCGGAACGATTTTACCTTACAACATTCGACTCAATCAGTTCTGGACCAGGGTCTCGTTTTTCAAACTGTGAACCTTCTCTATAATCCCTGTACAACATAATCATGGATACACGCTGTATCTGGATGCTGTCTGAAAAAACTATGTTGCGTAGAGAGTTACTAATAAAAAAAAAAGTGCCTGGTGCTGAAGCTCTTCTCCGTGATCTTCGAAAATTTAGTAAGCCATAAACTTCTTTCCTTTAGTTATCTACCGGGGGTGGGAGTCACGGCGATGCCAGCTGCAAGAACTATCGAAAACTTTTGAAATTATGTGCAAAACTGATTGTAAGTCGCCAAGTGGTCCTATTCTCAAAATTTGAATGAACAGAGTTTCCGCGCCACGAGTGATGCTGCCTCAAGAGATATGTACAGTTTGTAACTTTAATACTTAGGATTATACCTGTTACTGAATAGATTATGAAAGCATTTCAAATTTTGTAATTCGCTCCATATAATTAATACTGAAAATCAAACTTTCGTTGCCCCTCGAAGCCGTTACGTAGCCAGTCTGGAACTGAGACTGTGCGCCAACAACCAGGTTACTCATTTACACTACTGGCCATTAAAATTGCTACACCAAGAAGAAATGCAGATGATAAACGGTTATTCATTGGACAAATATATTATACTAGAACAGACATGCGATTACATTTTCACAAAATTTGGGTACATAGATCCTGAGAAATCAGTACCCAGAACAACCACCTCTGGCCGTAATAACGGCCCTGATACGCCTGGGCATTGAGTCAAACAGAGCTTGGATGGCGTGTACAGGTACAGCTGCCCATGCAGCTTCAACGCGATACCACATTTCATCAAGAAGAGTGACTGGCGTATTGTGACGAGCCAGTTGCTCGGCCACCATTGACCAGACGTTTCCAATTGCGTCGTCGAACTGTTCGTGCAGGTGGTTGTTGTCTTGAAAATGTCCCCATCTGTTGACTCAGGGATTAAGACGTGGCTGCACGATCCGTTACAGCCATGCGGATAAGATGCCGGTCATCTCGACTGCTAGTGATACGAGGCCGTTGGGATCCAGCACGGCGTTCCGTATTACCCTCCTGAACCCACCGATTCCATATTCTGCTAACAGTCATTGGATCTCGACCAACGCGAGCAGCAATGTCGCGATACGATGAACCGCAATCGCGATAGGCTACAATCCGACCTTTATAAAAGCGATCGATATTCATCGTGAGATCTGTGCAGTTTACGGAGAAAACATTATGAGTGGTGGAATGGTAAGAAAGTGGGTGAGAGCATTTAAAGATGGCCGCACAGATGTGCATGATGAACAACGGAGTGGGCGTCCTTCGGTCGTTAATGAAAGTTTGGTGCAGGAAGTGGACAATAAGTGAGAGAAAACAGACGCTTTACGATTTCCTCCTTGCAGGATGACTTTCCTAATGTTTCTCGTAGTGTTTTGTATGGCATTGTGACCAAGCACTTGAATTACCGAAAATTGTGCGCACGTTGGTTACCGAAAATGTTGACGGATGTGCACAAAACCAAGCCTTTGGACAGTGCATTGACTTTTCTTGAGCGGTACCACAACGACGGTGATGATTTCTTAAACCAAATTGTTACGGGCGATGAAACATGGGTGGCCTACTCCACACCAGAATCAAAGCAACAGTCCATGGAAGTTGAGCAAGGGCATCGTTTTGCTGCAAGACAATGCCCGTCCGCATGTAGCGAATCAGACCAAAGATCTCATCATATTTTCGATGGGAATCTCTAGATCATCCTCCGTACAGCCCCGATCTTGCGCCCAGTGACTACCATCTGTTCCTGCACTTGAAGAAACACCTGGGCGGTCAGCGTCTTCAAGACGATGACGAAGATAAAACAGTGGTGATGCAGTGGTTAACAAGTCAGGCGGCAGACTTCTATGAGGAGGGTATTGAAAAACTGATACAACGTTATGACAAATGCGTCAATATTGACGGAAATTATGTAGAAAAGTAGATTAAGGTAGAGGCTTTCATGTAAAAATAAAATTATTGTGTTATCTTAGCAGGTCTTATTTTAATTTCAAAACGGCCCTCAGATTCAGCTTCTTAGATTTCTCCGGTCTGAATGAGCACTGCCGACAGACATTTGGATATGGCATATCTGCTAGACAGTAAACTTTCTGAAGTGAAGTGGTGTAGATCTCAAACAACCTGCAATGAGTCTGCAGGTCTCATTTATGGCGACATCTTCTTGATTGCCGTGACTAGATCTGCACCGGACTGGACATTTGTATTATGCAGCTGATTAACAGAGCTATAGCTGAAGTTCTTAAGATACGTCGTAACGTTCAGACGTGCTTGTTGACTCGCTATACTGTCACGGGCGTTATACGCAATGGCAGTACGAAACACGTGACTTTGTGGCAGGTGAATGGTAAAAATCTAAACAAAAGAGATACTAAATCGTTTACATTTCATTGTGTTTAGTTTCCGTAGCTATCCGATTTGTTGTGTGAGCAGCGAGTTGACGAGTGTGCGTTCGGTGTTCGCAGGAAAGCGGTTGGCAGCGACGGTTCGGAGAGGGTTCTGCGTTCGACGCCCGACTGGGGCGAGGGCGCGCTCAACGGGGACCACCTATGGGTTCCCACGTCTGCCTCTGGGGACTTCTGCTACGTGGGCGACGCCGACTGCTCGGTAAGTAACTGCGTGCACGCATTACACTCGCCATAGTCTGATTGAAATTACTTGATAGTCGACACTTCACGGGCTGAAGATGGTTTCATCCAGTCAGAGTGCTCAGTGTCACGCACGAACCGTTCGCCGGTGCCAAAGTGCCACAACAGTTGGTCAGTTCACATTGTCCGTCATCGTTTCTTGTTGTTTGGATCCTGGATCTGGTCTTTTAATCTCGTTATTCATCACACACGGTAACCATGAAGGAAAACACACACACACACACACACACACACACACACACGATGCCAACGATATACACGGGTTTCATACACAGCACTAACTAAACGTTACTAGATCCTTCCGCACAAGACGCGATTTAGCATCACATCTACAGTTGTTACGTTCACAGAGATCGGCTTATATTAGAAAAGTTTCGCATGACATAAAGTGAAACCAAATTTTTGAAGGCTGCAATTCATCGTTGCTAGTGCGATATGAGCTACAAATGCAACAATTTCAAGCATGGTAGTGTCGTCGCGTAGCTGGTAGCATAGTAACTTTTCGTGTAGGAGGTCGTAGGTTCAAAACTCCTGAAGGACAGCTAAGTTTTTTTTATTTCTATATCTAGTTATTAGTTTTATTCAGTTACTTGATTTTAAATTATTTTTAAAATTTTCAATGCTTTGCCGCGTCTTTTTCAGTATCGTATTCACTTTTTTATTTTCCGTTATTTTCTTCCTATTATTTTTTATCGATTGGAATCTGCCAGTATCGTCTGTAATCTACAACCAGGAACCAAGCAGGACTGATCACCGATCGATGAAGCGGTAGTTCGTGTATCCAGTGCAAGGATAGCTTTAGATAATTAATGAATGATAGCGACAAACTGCAGTTAGTTTTTCAGCGCCGAAATTTGAGTTCGCTCGTAGAGATTAGCTTTAATCGCCAAGAACAAAGCGATCGTGATTTCAGTCCTGTCGCAGATTGCTTCCTGCAGTTTCCTCGGATACATTGCACATAACGAGGTAGTGTTTAGGTTAGGACATGGGTTTAAATTCATAGCTACTGGACAGTTCCGTCATTGGACACTGAAAGCCAGCTGACGATGAAGCATCTCGCATTTCCGTCACACCTCGCGGCGGCCGCTTGCAGCATGTTCAGCGTTAAACATTGAAAAGCCTGTGTGAAGTGACCAGCCGTGTTCTGTGTCACCTATAACCGAGCAGTAGCCGGCAGCCGATGTGGCAACACTGTGGCGGCAAGTGACAGACGTTAACCATCAAGTAATTTTAATCAGAATGCTCAATTGGTGCTGCAACTTTTGAGTAATGGCTCATTTCTCATCGAGGAATAGTCAGTTGAGAGAATAACAACTTGTGAAGAACTTTTTCTCCTAGACCTTCTGATGTACAAGAAAATTTGAAAATCTGTTACTTGGATGACTTCGAGGTTTATATTATACATTTTTCGGCAATATAGTGCTGATGAAAGTAAAATTTTCAGCTATCTTCAAATGTCAAAATCATCATTTACAATTTGCTTGGCTACGTGTATACGGGTGATTTTCAATTACCTTTTATTAATTAAACGGTTTGAAAATAATGGAAAAGCAAGTACAGCACTTCTTGGTGAGGGGTGGAACTTTGTTACAAAGGCTGATGGTAAAATTTATAGAGAATTCAGAGGTGGCGAAGGAGTAGCGGGTTAAAAGTGAGAGAATTGTTCCTACACAGTAGATACTGGAGCGTGTTGTCTAAAGTTTTTTTGCGTTTTATCTTGAAAGATGGTAATTCTGTAGACTCGTATCCATCATGGTATTCGAAGTATTTTGATATTAACTTCAAATTTCTCGTCTTCTGTCAGGAGTTTTAATGTAGGAATTAAAGAGAGAAAGAGCAAAGTTCTTATCCTTGTTCCTCTGTTCTTTTAGTCATAAGGCCTACAGCAAATATTCCTGGGAGTGTATTATCCCCATCCGCACACCCTTCCCTTTCCTCTCTGCTATCGTCTCCTCACGATCGCTTGCAGATATGTTACTTTCACTGATCCGCTGGACTTAAAAAATAGCCACTTGTCGAACTCTATGTACTTTCGACGTTTATCTGTGGCATGTCGAAATTTAGTTTACATATACCATGCTATAACGGTACGATTTGAAGGACGGGAAAGAGAAGAGACAGCAGTTGTGAAGGGAGTCAGACAGGGCTGTAGCCTATTGCGATATTATTCAGTCTGTACATTGAGCAAGCAGTAAAAGAAACCAAGGAAAAGTTTGGAAAGGTAACTTAAGTTCAGGGACAAGAAATAACTTGGTGGTTTGCGATGTTCCTGTAGTACATCCAGAGACGGAAAGGGACGCTGAAGATCAATCAAATGGAATAGATCGTGCCTTGGAAAGAGGCTGCAAGATGAACACCAACAAAGGTAGTGGAATGTATTCTAATTAAACCACACGATAGTGAAAGAATTAGATTAGTAAGTGATACTGCAAAAGTAGAATTTTGCTGTATGTGTAGGAAATAAAGTAACAACAGCAAAGAGGATTTAAAATACTGACTGGCAACAGCAAGAAAAGTATTTTTCAAATAGATAGATTTGTTATATTGGAATTTAAATTGAAATAATTATGTAATAAAATGCAGATTTCTGCTATGGTACTGACGTATTAATTTTTATTGATCCATTTCGGTTAGTTTGCTCCTTCAGACCATGTGCTTATATCATCCGTGGTTAGTCTATCAAATCAGACAGTAAAAGTCAAATTATAAAAGTTGTAAGAAAGGACAATTAAGAACAACAGCACCAGCAGCAAATCACAAACAGTTCATACAGTACGAGTCCTAAATCTACACCACAGTGTAATACAGTAAAGAATGACAGCGACCACGAATGATAGACAGAGTGGTCCAGTGATCGTGAGCGGGCCAAATATCTCACGAAACAAGCGTCAAACGAAAAAACTACAAAGAACTAAACTTGTCTACCTTGAAGGGGGAAACCAGATGGCGCTATCGTTGGCCCGCTAGATGACGCTGCCATAGGTCAAACGGATATCAACTGCGTTTTTTAAATAGGAACCTCCATTTTTTATTACATATTCTTGTAGTCCGTAAAGAAATATGAATGTTTTAGTTGGACCACTTTTTTCGCTTTGTGACTGATGGCACTGTAATAGTCACAAACATATTGCTCATAATTTTAGGCGAACAGTTGGTAACAGATAGGTTTTGTAAATTAAAACACAGGACGTAGGTACATTTGAACATTTTATTTCGGTTGTTCCAATGTGATACAGGTACCTTCGTGAACTTATCATTTCTGAGAACGCATGCTGTTACAGCGTGATTACCTATAAATACCACATAAATGCAATAAATGCTCAAAATGATGTCGGTCAACCTCAATGCATTTGGCAATACGTGTAACGACATTCCTCTTAACAGCGAGTAGTTAGCCTTCCGTAACGTTCGCACATGCATTGACAATGCGCTGACGCATGTTGTCAGGCGTTGTCGGTGGATTACGATACCAAATATCCTTCAACTTTCCCCACAGAAAGAAATCCGGGGACGTCAGATCCGGTGAACGTGCGGGCCATGGTATGGTGCTTCGACGACCAATCCACCTGTCATGAAATATGCTATTCAATACCGCTTCAACCGCACGCGAGCTATGTGCCGGACATCCATCATGTTGGAAGTACATCGCCATTCTGTCAAGCAGTGAAACATCTTGTAGTAACATTGGTAGAACATTACGTAGGAAATCAGCATACATTGCACCATTTAGATTGCCATCGATAAAATGGGGGCCAGTGATCCTTCCTCCCATAATGCCGCACCATACATTAACCCGCCAAGATCGCTGATGTTCCACTTGTCGCAGGCACCGTGGATTTTCCGTTGCCCAATAGTGCATATCATGCCGGTTTACGTTACCGCTGTTGGTGAATGACGCTTCGTCGCTAAATACACTCCTGGAAATTGAAATAAGAACACCGTGAATTCATTGTCCCAGGAAGGGGAAACTTTATTGACACATTCCTGGGGTCAGATACATCACATGATCACACTGACAGAACCACAGGCACATAGACACAGGCAACAGAGCATGCACAATGTCGGCACTAGTACAGTGTATATCCACCTTTCGCAGAAATGCAGGCTGCTATTCTCCCATGGAGACGATCGTAGAGATGCTGGATGTAGTCCTCTGGAACGACTTGCCATGCCATTTCCACCTGGCGCCTCAGTTGGACCAGCGTTCGTGCTGGACGTGCAGACCGCGTGAGACGACGCTTCATCCAGTCCCAAACATGCTCAATGGGGGACAGATCCGGAGATCTTGCTGGCCAGGGTAGTTGACTTACACCTTCTAGAGCACGTTGGGTGGCACGGGATACATGCGGACGTGCGTTGTCCTGTTGGAACAGCAAGTTCCCTTGCCGGTCTAGGAATGGTAGAACGATGGGTTCGATGACGGTTTGGATGTACCGTGCACTATTCAGTGTCCCTTCGACGATCACCAGTGGTGTACGGCCAGTGTAGGAGATCGCTCCCCACACCATAATGCCAGGTGTTGGCCCTGAGTGCCTCGGTCGTATGCAGTCCTGATTGTGGCGCTCACCTGCACGGCGCCAAACACGCATACGACCATCATTGGCACCAAGGCAGAAGCGACTCTCATCGCTGAAGACGACACGTCTCCATTCGTCCCTCCATTCACGCCTGTCGCGACACCACTGGAGGCGGGCTGCACGATGTTGGGGCGTAAGCGGAAGACGGCCTAACGGTGTGCGGGACCGTAGCCCAGCTTCATGGAGACGGTTGCGAATGGTCCTCGCCGATACCCCAGGAGCAACAGTGTCCCTAATTTGCTGGGAAGTGGCGGTGCGGTCCCCTACGGCACTGCGTAGGATCCTACGGTCTTGGCGTGCATCCGTGCGTCGCTGCGGTCCGGTCCCAGGTCGACGGGCACGTGCACCTTCCACCGACCACTGGCGACAACATCGATGTACTGTGGAGACCTCACGCCCCACGTGTTGAGCAATTCGGCCGTACGTCCACCCGGCCTCCCGCATGCCCACTATACGCCCTCGCTAAAAGTCCGTCAACTGCACATACGGTTCACGTCCACGCTGTCGCGGCATGCTACCAGTGTTAAAGACTGCGATGGAGCTCCGTATGCCACGGCAAACTGGCTGACACTGACGGCGGCGGTGCACAAATGCTGCGCAGCTAGCGCCATTCGACGGCCAACACCGCGGTTCCTGGTGTGTCCGCTGTGCCGTGCGTGTGATCATTGCTTGTACAGCCCTCTCGCAGTGTCCGGAGCAAGTATGGTGGGTCTGACACACCGGTGTCAATGTGTTCTTTTTTCCATTTCCAGGAGTGTAGAACGCGTGCAAAAAATAAGTCGCCGTCCCGTAATTTCTCTTGTGCCCAGTGGCAGAACTGTACACGACGTTCAAACTCGTCGCCATGCAATTCCTGGTGCATAAAAATACGGTAAGTTTTTGAGATTCCCGATTCTCGCGCAATTTGTCTGCTACTGATGTGCGGATTAGCCGCGACAGCAGCTAAAACACCTACTTGGGCATCATCATTTGTTGCAGGTCGTGGTTGAAATTTCACATGTGGCTAAACACCTCCTGTTTCCTTAAATAACGTAACTATCCGGCGAACGATCCTGACACTTGGATGATGTCGTCCAGGATACCGAGCAGCATACATAGCACACGCCCGTTGGGCATTTTGATCACAATAGCCATACATCTACACGATATCGGCTTTTTCCGCAATTGGTAAACGGTCCATTTTAACACGGGTTATGTACCACGAAGCAAATACCGTCCGCACTGGCGGGATGTTACGTGATAAAACGTACTTATACGTTTGTGACCATTACACCGCCGTCTATCGCAAAGCGAAAAAAGTGGTCCAGCTAAAACATTCATATTTGTTTACGTACTACACAAATATGTAATAAAAATGGGGGTTCCTATTAAAAAAAGCGGAGTTGATATCCGTTTGACATATGGCAGCGCGATCTAGCAGGCCAAGAATAGCGCCATCTGGTTTCCCCCTTCAAGGTAGACGAGTTTCGTTCTTTGTATTTTTTTCGTTTGATTCTTATTTCGTGAGATATTTGGCCCTGTCACTATCAAACGACCACCCTGTATAGGCATCGTCTGAAGATCCGGAACAATAAATACATTATAAACTACTGTAGCGCCGGCCGCGGTGGCCGTGCGGTTCTAGGCGCTCCAGTCCGGAGCCGCGCTGCTGCTACGGTCGCAGGTTGGAATCCTGCCTCGGGCATGGGTGTGTGTGATGTCCTTAGGTTAGTTAGGTTAGAGTAGTTCTAAGTTCTAGGGGACTGATGACCACAGCAGTCCCATAGTGCTCAGAGCCATTTGAACCATTTTTGAAACTACTGTAGCAGCAATCTCCATTTGATTACATCATGTCTCTTAAGAGAGATTTTGAACACTGCCCGCCCATTGGATCGTAAATAAATTCAAGTGTACCAACTCTTTACCGAAATTATTTGTCTGTAGTGTAGCTAATGCATGAGTAAGACATGGAGGATTAACAGCGCAGACCAGAAGAGAATAGAGGCTTGTCAGATATTATGCTGCAGTAGAATGCTGAAGATAACATGAGGATAAACAAACAAGAACACCGTCCGAACAGGCCTCGGAAGGCGTAACAGTACCGACCGACGCCATGTCATCCTCACCCCTAGGCGTCACCGGATGCGTATACGGAGGGGCATGTGGTCAGCACACCGCTCTGCTGGCCGTTGTCAGTTTTCGTCACCGATGATGCCACCAGTCAACGAAGTAGCTCCTCAATTGGCCTCACAAGGGGTGACTGCACTCCGCTTGCCAACAGCACTCGGCAGACCCAGACGGTGACCCCACCAAGTGCTAGCCAAGCCCGGTAGCGCTTAACTATAGTGAACTGACGGGAACCGGTGTTCCCACTGCAGCAAGGTCGTTGGCATCATGACCAGATAGGAGAACTAAGAAGGAGGTAATGAATACCGGTAAGGGAGAAAACCTATCTGTAGTGTTGGCAGAGGAGCCAACACTGTGTTTCTAGAGGAGGCCGAAATGCACGCGTTTAATTACACGCTGACTGGCGTGAGGTCTGGAACAGGAGAATATCTTGAGAATTGCGAATAAAGTACGTAGTTGACATAATACTCAACTTTAATCCACAATTGTAGAACATTTCTCGTTACGGTACATGCTTCATAATATTATCAATTGAATACGGCGCCTTGCTAGGTCGTAGCAAATGTAGCTGAAGGCTATGCTAAGTATCGTCTCGGCAAAAGAGAGCGTATTTGTCAGTGAACCATTGCTATGAACGTCGGCTGTACAACTGGGGCGAGTGCCAGGACGTCTCTCTAGACCTGCCGTGTGGTGGCGCTCGGTCTGCTATCACTGACAGTGGCGACACGCGGGTCCGGCATATACTAATGGACCGCGGCCGATTTAAAGGCTACCACCTAGCACGTGTGGTGTCTGGCGGTGACACCACACTATCTATGCCGCAACTTGGAGGAGAGAAGGGGTCAGTTGAAAGATCACATCATGAAGCATGAAGAATGGGTCATAGAGGAAGTGTTAGACATTGAATTTCTAGAGGGAAACCATGGGTTGACTGCAGTAAGCATGTTCAAATGGATGTAGGTTACTGCAGTAGCTATGAAGAGGCTTGCACAGGATAGCCTAGCCTGAGAGCTGCATCGAACCAATCTTTGAACTGAAGACCGCAACGAAAACACGACCCCGATGCAGTACAGCTCTGTTCTGATGTAAGATAATCTCCTTTGATACGATGTGTGATAAATATGTTCTAACAGACCGAGAAATTTTCGCCTTGCCGTCATAAATACCAGTGCGGTAAATCCTCGGCAAGGTGGAGGTAGCCACGCCTGAGAGTCTTGTTAGAGCCGCGGATTAGCTGCACGAGGCGTGAGGCAAGAGCCGGCTGTTATGCACCTTGGAAAGGTGTCTGCAGACACGCATGACCTGCTTTTACCGCATACTCGAAGCTTACGTGTCGGAGAAAGGGCGGGTGTATCGTGTTATCTAGACGCCAATCTCTAGGGGAACAGTCTGAGCTGTGACGCATTAGCCGTCTGTTACCAGATACTATTCGCCAGCGCTAGTACAAGTACTATGTCCGTTCAAAAAATTCCGGATCTTCGTAATTTCGCGCAAATGGTGCGTGGGAGCGAAACGCCGTTGGCATCCCTGCACGTGCCTACGTTTAATGTGTAACTGACGGATGTTTCATTGTTGTTTGTCTGTTAGTTATTGTTCAGTGCTGTATTGAGTAGAACGTTGTGACGCAGAGTTTGCGAATTTCGAGATGGCAGAGTTAGAGGAGCAGCACATCTGCGTTAAATTTTGCGTAAAACTCAGGAAAACCTTCACAGAGACAGAGCAAATGATGCAGGAACACTACGGTGATGAGCGCTTAAGCCGCACTAGATGTTACGAATGGTTTAAAAATGGCCGGACGTAAGCTAAAGCCGTCAGCACACGGACCGTGCTGTCAACGTTAAAGTCGAGCGTGTCAAGTTCAACGTGCTGCTGAGCGCTCAGGAACGATGCGACTTGTGCATACGGTTCGTGGGCCCCCAACGTGGTATACGCGATCGCAACGCACTCCAGCGGCAGCTTGAGGGATGTTTCTAGTTCGTAAATCACACTGTTTACTCAACGGGCGTAAAATTTCCATCTTAGCTCTATTAAAGCACACATTTCCTCCATCAATAAGGACACAGGCTTATAAAAGTTCCATTACAAACAGTGCGGTACAAATTTGGAACACTTCTCCGCATAAGATAAACATTATTTCATCATTCCCACATTTTAGTAAAACCCCAAGGTCAGTCTTACTTGATCACTGTTGCTACCCAGTAGCAGAATCTTTGCAACATGTGAATTACGAAGCGTAAAAGAAAAAGCAGCAAAATATCTTTATACAAGTAGCGCAAGCTGTCCTGCAGATTAAGCCAATCGAACAAAGTCACCCCTCAAAACAAGGTGAACTTATATTTACATAACATCAAATATTATAGCATATACTTATATTAAACTAATAATAAAGTATCAGAACCTAATAAAAACGTGAATGTTAGGAAAAAAAATTGGAAGTGTTGACACGCGAACCACTGCCTCAACAAAAACTCATTACCGCAGAAAGACGCTACTCATTACGCTAAACCAACAACTCGGTCCTTGTATTTAATCATATTATGTTAGCGCTTACCGAAAACGTTAATCGTAGATAATTATGTTACTAATTGAAATTTAATTATAACGAACTGTACCAAGAACAATGCGTTTTGGCTGGATCTTCAGTGTGTCGCTGCCTTCAAATAGCCTCCTCTCATAATACGCAAGTTATAGTAATTCTTTTGCCACGAATATGATGTTTCTCATTATGTTATTGGAACGAATCACAAATAACAACGCGTTTTCCAGTGATTCTCAATTTGCTGGTGCTCAGAAACGGCATATATATACATATAAGCTTGAAATGAATGCCAATATGGCGCCTCTCAAATCTGTACTGAAGGGAGACGGCGTGCGTGTGACGTAGGCGGCGTTGTGCCATCTCATTGGTCAACGTTCAGACGCACGCTCAGGATATCTGACATGCCAGATATTGCTCTGCACGTTCGGAAAGACTCCCGAGCGTGCTATTGTACGCTATGACGTCAGAAACTCGGCACGCTCAACGTTCGGATGCACGTCCGTGTGCCGACGGCTTAAGGATGTCCCTCGTTCAGGACACCCTTCGGCACCTACCGACGACGCTAGTGTCAGGAACGTCAACGGAATTGTGCGTCCCAGTCGAAGACTGACTGTCCGAGAGATAGCAGAAGGATGTAACGAAATCCTGAAACGCATCGTGTTGCCGCCAAGTTCGTACCACGGCTCATGAGTCAAGACCAGATACACCTTCCCCTCGCACTCTATGAAGAGCTTTTGGATCGCGCAAATGAGAACGAGGTGTTTCTTAAGAGAGTCGTAACTGGTGAAGAGACGTGGGTCGCGAAATGTTATCCAAGCCGAAAAAAATCTCGTCAGGTCAAATGTCAAACACATGCTTATACACTACCGGCCATTAAAATTGCTACACCACGAAGATAACGTGCTACAGACTCGAAATTTAACCGACAGGAAGAAGATGCTACGATATGCAAATGATTAGCTTTTCAGAGCATTAACACAACGTTGGCGGCCGGAGTAGCCGTGCCGTTCTAGGCGCTACAGTCTGGAGCTGAGTGACCGCTCCGGTCGCAGGTTCGAATCCTGCCTCGGGCATGGATGTGTGTGATGTCCTTAGGTTAGTTAGATTTAATTAGTTCTAAGTTCGTGGGGACTGATGACCTCAGAAGTTAAGTCGCATAGTGCTCACAGCCATTTGAAGCCACAAGGTTGGCCCGGTGGCGACACCTACAACGTGCTGACATGAGGAAAGTTTCCAACCGATTTCTCATATACAAACAGCAGGTGACCGGCGTTGCCTGGTGAAACGTTGTTGTGATGCCTCTTGTAAGGAGGAGAAATGCGTACCATCACGTTTCCGACTTCGATAAATGTCGGATTGTAGCCTACCGCGATTGCGGTTTATCGTATCGCGGCATTGCTGCTCGCGTTGGTCGAGATCCAATAGCTGTTAGCAGAATATGGAATCGGTGGGATCAGGAGGGTAATACGGAACGCCGTGCTGGATCCCAACGGCCTCGTATCACTACCAGCCGAGATGACAGGTATCTTATCCGCATGGCTGTAACGGATCGTGCAGCCACGTCTCGATCCCTGAGTCAACATATGGGGACGTTTGCAAGACAACAACCATCTGCACGAACTGTTCGCCGACGTTTGCACCAGCATGGACTATCAGCTCGGAAACCGTGGTTGCGGTTACCCTTGACGCTGCATCACAGACAGGGGCGCCTGCGATGGTGTACTCAACGACGAACCTGGGTGCACGAATGGCAAAACGTCATTTTTTCGGATGAATCCAGGTTCTGTTTACAGCATCATGATGGTCGCATCCGTGTTTGGCGACATCGCGGTGAACGCACATTGGAAGCGTGTATTCGTCGTCGCCGTACTGGCGTATCACCCGGCGTGATGGTATGGGTAGCCATTGATTACACGTCTAGGTAACCTCTTGTTCGCATTGACGGCACTTTGAACTGTGTACGTTACATTTCAGATGTGTTACGACCCGTGGCTCTACCCTGGCCAGCATATTCTCCAGATCTCTTACGAATTGAAAACGTCTGGTCAATGGTGGCCGAGCACCTGGCTCGTTACAATAAGCCAGTCTGTACTCATGATGAACTGTGGTATCGTGTTGAAACTGCATGGGCAGCTGTACCTGTACACGCCATCCAAGCTCTGTTTGACTCAATGCCCAGGCGTATGAAGGCCGTTATTACGGCCAGAGGTGGTTGTTCTGGGTACTGATTTCTCAGGATCTATGCACCAAAATTGCGTTAAAATGTAATCACATGTCAGTTCTAGTATAATGTATTTGTCCAATGAAATTATCTGCATTTCTTCTTGGTGTAGCAATTTTAGTGGCCAGTAGTGTACTTTTCTTTGACTTTGAAGGATTAGTTCATCATGAATTCTTGCCACAGGGACAAACTGTTAATAGATGGTACTTTTGGGACGTGCCGTGGGAAAATGTGAGAAGGAAACGGCCGGAAATGCTGCGAGACAATTCATGGCTCTTCCATCACGATAACGCACCCGCACAGTCATACCTGTTGATGCATGACTATTGCGCAAAAAACGAAATCACTATTCCGCCTCAACCTCCGTACTCCCTAGACCTGGCACCTACGGACGTATTTGTATTTCCAAAATTGAAAACCATGTTGAAGGGACGATGATTTTCAACGATACTCGAGATAAAAGAAAATTGGCAGAAGGCGATTCTCGCGATCCAACAAGAGTTGTCCCAAGACTGTTTCCGGAAGTGGAAACGGCGTTGGGAGCGGTGTACCAGTTGTGGAGGGGAGTGCTTCGAAGGAGACCATGCACAATAAGTAAAAGATAAGCGCAGAAAAAAAATTGTAGACAAAATTTCGGAATTTTTTGATCAGATCTTATATTGTTGGCGTTGTGCAGCATAAAACTTGATTTTTCGGCTACTACACATTCGAATACATAACAGTCTAACTTTTCGACGATCGTTGCGTACAATTTGATTAGACGTTCTAGTAGCTAGCAAGTGGAGACTTCAGTTGATAAACAGCCTTCCCCGCCGCGAAATCAGCTGAACCTACTGAGGTAGGCAAGAAGAGCACTGGTGGACAGAATCGATAACTCAAAGGAATCGACAGCTCTGTTGTTAAAACCCAAAGGAATCTGATACATATGAGAACTGAAAACTTGAACAATGTGGAAAAATGGCTCTAGCACTATGGGACTTCAGGTCATCAGTCCCCTAGACTTAGAACTACTTAAACCTAATTAACCTACGGACATCACACACGTCCATGCCCGAGGTAGGCTTCCAACCTGCGACCGTAGCGGACGCGCGGTTCCAGACTGAAGCGCCTAGAATCGCTCGGCCATATCGGCCGGACAACAAGGTGATTGTGGGGTGGAAATGTACAGTATCCTTAGAATCCAGTTGGCTGCAGGTGAAACTTCCCATAAAGGCCCTGGCCTGTAGTTGATGAGGCATTGTACCTGGAAAAATTGGGAAATTGTTTCAACTCTTCTGTCAGCGATGAGTTCAAAGGAGGTAACAAACGTTCACTGCTTACTAGCCACTGGAGTCTTAGGAATAGAGATAGAATCCCACTGGTTTAGTGACACACGTGTTCGGAAGTTTCTGAGAAGCAACGGATGAAAAATTTAGACCGAAATCATTACTTTTTTCCTGTGCTAAATTTAATGCAATTACTATCGATCTTATTTGTGTTTACCATTAAGTTGTACATCGGCAAAATAAATAATAAATATTATCGATAGCTGATCTGCGATAGTTCATTGGTGAAAAAAAACTCAGTTATTGAGATTGTAGATTCAATATTCTGTGATCGACCACGGTGACAAGTCCCAGGTAGAGACCTTACAAGAATGAGCTCTTGAGAATGGACATCAGACCGCGAAGTACTCCCAAAGTACGAAATATAAGGGGCAGTCAAATCAAAACGAGACAGATGGAAAAAAATAAGTAAACTGTATATCATTTCAAAAGTATCGCCATCACTGCGAAACTGTTAATACAGTTATCTGTCTGTGAGATAAGACGGTCAATGCCTTCAAGGAGAAATGTTTGCCTTCGGAGCCATGTCTGTCCCAAACGTACACCTCTTCGTCCGAGGCAAATCGACAGTCACGAATTTCTTTCTTCAGGGCACCAAAAATGTGGAAATCGCATGGGGAGAAATTAGGACTGTGTGGAAGATTTGTAAGCTCTCCCCAGTGAAACTTCTGCCGCATAATCGAAATATCCGTGGCACAAGTGGGTGGGCGTTATACTGCAGTAGAATGATGCCGTCCGTCAACGTTCCTCGGCGTTTGGATTTAAATGCCGCGCTTCAGTTTATCAGAGTGCCATTGTGGCGCCTTGTTACGGAAAGTTAATGAGCAGCGGGCCATTATATTCAAATAAATACCTCATCGTGTCTTGAGTTGTTGTGCGTGTCCTTTCGACTATGCTGCAGATGTTTCACTACGAAGCCTTTACACATCCTGCATACCAGTTCCGATCTCTCCCAAAGCGATTTCCATATTTCAGGACCCCTCAAGGAGGACATCTGTGGCCGTCGATTTGCTTCTGAAGAAGAGGTGCGCGCCTGGAAACAATCATGGGTCCGAAGGCAACGCCAGACATTTTCCTGTGAAGGCACTGAGTGTCTTGTCTCACAGTGGGATAAATGTATTACACAGCTCTACAAAATAAAAATTTTTTTTTCGTTGCCAGGGAAGTTTGAACGAAAATGGGATATTGTTATGATACTCATTCCGAGTATATTTGTACTTTTTCCAAATTGGCTCTGGTTTTTGAGATATAGGTTATTTGTGGAAATGAGAGTTTCATGTGGATAATATCGACTGCAGGGTCCATATATGGTGTGATGTATTTGCTACCTGTTTTTTAATTAGTGATATTGTACTATCTTTATTAAACAATTGTGCTCAGGGAGTGCATCTGTGTGGTTGAGGATTACATCATGCAAACATCACACTGTCAGCATGTGTTCAGTCCTGTTGTGCGGTGCGTGTGTTGAAGATATTGAGGGTTGTGCAGATTTGAATTCGGCGGTACTCGACATTCATTTGTTGGCCGAGGTAATCCCCGCAACAGCCGATAGGTAGCGTTCAGTGTAAACAAGAAAAATGGCGATAGTCGAAAGTCACACACATGTGCAGTGCAGCTTCAAGGAGATAGAACCTTTTCATCGTGACGTAGCAAATAAGAGGTGAGTATTCATTTCACACAAAACAATTAATGATGTTTGTTGGATGTGATTGACATGCAAATACAAGAAAGTTCTGCATAATATGTAGTATTTGTGCAATTTTGTTTTAGGAAAACATGAGTTCTTCACGCCGTCTTTGCGTGAACCATCCAGATGAGTTCTGCTACATTTGTGGTGAATACGTTCTTCAAAAGAACAGGAAGAATATCACTCCTTTTGTGAAGGAAGCGTATCTGGCATATTTCGGAATTAAACTTGGAGATAAAGACAAGGCGTGGGCACCCCATAAAGTTTGTAAATGCTGTGTGGAGTGCTTACGGCAGTGGACAAAACGAAAAAGGAAAAGCTTAAACTTCGGAGTGCCTATGGTATGGCGAGAGCAGAAGAACCATACAGATGATTGCTATTTTTGCATTGTTAATGTGAAAGGTTTTAATAGGTTCAAAAAACGAAAGTGGGAATATCCCGATTTGGAGTCAGCAAGAAGACCGGTGGTGCACAGCAACGATGTTCCTGTACCAACCTTCACAACATTACCCACGCTAACATCATCAGATGACGATGTGCACGGCGAGGAATGTACAAGTAGTGGTTCGGAATACGAAGGACGTGAGACACAACCTCAGCAGTTCGACCAGAAGGAGCTCAGTGACTTGATACGAGAACTCAATCTTTCAAAGCAAGCATCAGAACTCTTAGCATCCAGGCTTAAGGAAAAGAACTGTCTTCATCCAAGTGTTAAAATAACAGCTTACCGGACGAGAGAAGAAAACCTTCTTCCATACTTCAACCAAGAAGAGGTTATAGTGTATTGCACCAATATACCTGGACTTTTACTTGAATTGGGGCTGCCGGAATATAGACCAGAGGACTGGCGTCTCTTCATAGACAGTTCCACTAGAAGTTTAAAATGTGTTCTCCTACACAATGGCAATCGTTACGCATCTATTCCAATTGCCTACTCAACAAAACTTTGTGAAGCATATGCTAACATCAAGATGGTTCTGCAGAAAATTCAGTATATGCAGCACCAGTGGTTGATTTGTGTTGATTTGAAAATGGTGAACTTCTTGCTTGGACAACGAAGTGGATGCACAAAGCACCCATGTTTTATCTGCATGTGGAATAGTAGGGCAAAGCACGAACATTGGAAGCAGAAAACATGGCCTCCAAGGGAACATATGGCTGTTGGTGAAGCAAACATCATTAATGAACCTCTGGTTAGTAGGGACAAGATTGTTCTTCCACCATTACATATTAAGTTAGGACTAATGAAGCAATTCACCAAAGCTTTAGACAGAAATGGTAATTGCTTCACATACATCTGCAATACGTTCCCTGGACTCAGTAGTGAAAAACTTAAGGCAGGAATATTTGATGGTCCTCAAATTCGCAGGCTCATCAACGATACCAATTTTACAAGTGTCATGACTGTCACTGAAGCATCGGCCTGGAACAGTTTTGTCGCTGTTGTAAAATGTTTTTTGGGCAATCATAAAGCTCCCAATTACGAGGAACTGGTCGAAACATGCTCACTAACTTTCAAAACTTAGGAGCTAACATGAGCATAAAATTGCACTTCCTTCACAGCCACTTGGATCGATTTCCTCGTAATCTAGGTGATTTCAGTGAGGAACAAGGAGAGCGGTTCCATCAAGATATGAAAGGAATAGAGGAAAGATATAAAGGAAGATGGGACAGGCATATGATGGCAGATTATTGCTGGAATCTGCAACGTGAATGTTCTGAAGAGACCTATAAAAGGAAAGCGTGCAGGAAGCGGTTCGTCATGGACGGAAAATGATATACTTATAGAGAAACTTTTCAATTATGTTTTATACGTGGACAAATGCCTATCAGGTTTTCATAGAAGCTATTTATAAAGATTATTTTCTTTTTTCATTGTAGTTTGTAGCGCTCGAGTTCAATATTAGCAATTTTTTCTAATTTTTTGAATAAATCATGCATTATCTCAAAAACTAGAGCCAAACTGCATAAATGGTTGCTATATTCGTCCTCAGCACCACTAACCCATCCTAAAGCCGCTCAAATATCCTTGGCAAGAAAATGAGTGTTGACCAGTGTTATCAGTTACGCCGATTAGTTTTGAAATAATAAACCGCTTACTTACTTTTTTCCATTTGTATCGTGTTCATTTGACTACCCATCATATAAATAAACAAAGCAAATACAGTGAAGTGTAGCTGTGGAAATGTTGTTTCGGGAAATACTGTATGTCAGCTGTGGACCTGAAATAAAACAGAATTCTCCTTCTAAAGTAATGGAGAAGGTTGTGAGAAAAAAGTGTGCTACAAGACACTTGCAAGAGCGATTCTGAAATATTACCAAGTAGCCTGTGAGCTTTAACGTGTAGGATTAATAGGGGAGAGAGAGAGAGAGAGAGAGAGAGAGAGAGAGAGAGAGAGATATCAAACGAAGAGCGGCGCATTTCGTCGCGGGACGGTTTTCGCCCGCGCGATATAGTTACAGAGATGCTCACCAAACTCCATTGGCAGACACTGCAAAAGAGGCATTGTTGTGAATCGCGGATAGGTTTACTGCTGATATCCCGAGAGCGCACTTTCCAAGAAGAGTCAGACTACGTATTACTTCGTCCTACATATGCCTCGCGAAATGACGACGAAAGAAAAGTGAAATTAGAACATAGCGAAGATCACCGACAATTCATCACACCGTTCCATTCACGAATGACACAGAGAAAATGTGGCGGGGAGATGGGGCGGGGGGGATGGTGGAGCCAGATGTACCCTGTTTCTTTTTAAAATACTTTATTTTCCGCCATGACCCCACACAATTTCAATAACTGACGCTGTAGTCTTCTTTGTGTTTGAGGTGAGCTACTGCATTCGTCTTACTATCTGAAGATGGTCGATGACAGTCAGATCGATAATTTCATGTGTAATTATGTCGGAAAATATACTGTTCTCAAACTAAGCACTTTAGTAACCACCCCAGTATGGCCAAAATGTCGTTGCCGCAATTATGTATCCTTCGACATACGCCGTAAAGTGGGTTGCAAGTTATAGTAGAGGTAGATGGTAACGTTTATTTTTCACTTAAGTCTGGAAAGGGCCACAGTGAGGACCTTTTCGGTTTCTCTACCTCCCCCCCCCCCCCCCCTCCTCTGCTCTTTTCCTCCTGACCAGGTGCGCTTGAGCACACACACCATCGCAGACTGAGTAGAATCCTGTTACGTCCCTTGACCTATGGAGAGGGAGAAAAAAAAAGAAAAGAAATGGAAGGGAAACAGGAGTGCAGAGGTGCGAGGCGAGCGGCGTAAGTGGAAGGCGGCGTGGGACGTACCGACACGGTAGGTGTGATATGATGTGATATGCGGCCGTGTGTCTGTGTGTATGTTTGCACAGAGTTTGTCGCGCGGCTCCTAACCAGGTTATGGCGCCTCACCTGGGCCACCGGGCGAATACAGGCGGTGGCGCAGCTACGCGAAGGCACGTACGTGCCGAAGCGGCGCGTCGTGTGGCAGCGTTTGTGGTGCCAGCGCGTGTTTGCACAAGCTGCTCCTTGTATTACTGCTTGTCCCGTCAGTGCAGTAAAGGCCAAGTGTTGCCTGCAAGCTGCAAAACCAGAGGGAGCAACAAGAGTCGGTATGTATGTTAATTCTTACAAGAGAGTAAAAACAGCAGCCAACCGCTATTAATAACGCTGTTTATGAGGGATAAACTGAGCCGTTATTGGTTTCGAATATGAACAGCCGTCTGAGACTGAACTTTATCCGTTCGAAACCAGTAACGGTGCTGTTTATCCCTAATAAAGAGAATCATCAACAGTGGCTGTTGCTGTCTTAAGTTTATTGCAAGAATTAACCTGTATTTTCACTTTGTCGAAAAGTGACATCTACATCTACATACGTACTCCGCAATCCACCATACGGTGCGTGGCGGAGGGTACCTCTTACTACAATTAGCATCTTCACTCCCTGTTCCACTCCCAAACAGAACGAGGGAAATATGACTGCCTATATGCCTCTGTACGAGCCCTAATCTCTCTTATCTTTGTGGTCTTTCCGCGAAATGTAAGTTGGCGGCAGTAAAATTGTACTGCAATCAGCCTCAAATCCTGGTTCTCTAAATTTCCTCAGTAGCGATTCACGAAAAGAACGCCTCCTTTCCTATAGAGACTCCCACCCGAGTTCCTGAAGCATTTCCGTAACACTCGCGTGATGATCAAACCTACCAGTAACAAATCTAGCAGCCCGCCTCTGAATTGCTTCTATGTCCTCCCTCAATCCAACCTGATACTGATCCCAAAGGCTCGAGCAGTACTCAAGAATAGGTCGTATTAGTGTTTTATAAGCGGTCTCCTTTACAGATGAACCACATCTTCCCAAAATTCTACCAATGAACCGAAGACGACTATCCGCCTTCCCCACAACTGCCATTACATGCTTGTCCCACTTCATTCCGCTCTGCAATGTTACGCCCAAATATTTAATCGATGTGACTGTGTCAAGCGCGACACTACTAATGGAGTATTCAAACATTAAAGGATTCTTTTTCCTATTCATCTGGATTAATTTACATTTATCTATATTTAGAGTTAGCTGCCATTCTTTACACCAATCACAAATCCTGTCCAAGTCATCTTGTATCCCCCTACAGTCACTCAACGACGACACCTTCCCGTACAACACAGCATCATCAGCAAACAGCCGCACATTGCTATCCACCCTATCCAAAAAGATCATTTATGTACATAGAAAACAACAGCGGACCTACCACACTTCCCTCACCTCCGATGAACACTCACCATCGAGGACAAAGTGAGAATGTGGCAAACTAGCCGTACACCTCAGTTGTTCACGTTAACTTACGTTAATTTCTGCTGTGCAGGCGATCAACTTTGATTTCTGTTCCTAGTAGTAAACTAGATAATGTAATGTTTTCCACTTCTCCAGCACCTGTGATGCAATGTGTCTTCACTTGCTTTTCTTTATTTTCCTCCGTCACTCTCCAGCTCTTAAAGACAATTCTTCAAAAAAAATGGTTCAAATGGCTCTGAGCACTATGGGACTTAACTTCCAAGGTCATCAGTCCCCTAGAACTTAGAACTACTTAAACCTAACTAACTTAAGGGCATCACACACATCCATGCCCGGCCATAGCGGTCGCGCGGTTCCAGACTGTAGCGCCCAGAACCGCTTGACCACCCCGACCGGCAGACAGCACACATATCTGCCACATCATAACACCATAAAGGATCTCATGAGATGTTTAAATTCGAGAAAACATCGTCGCGAAATACTGTAAAGGCACCTATGTTTCTCGCACGATTAAATGACTGTTAAATGCATTTTCTTTCTATGCCTCTCGCAGGATGATTTTATTTATTTACTTTGACAAAATTAGGACCATTAGAATGTCTCTTAAACGTATAACCAGGTAAGCTTTTAATTCACATTATTTTAATGACGACACAAGTTATAACAGGTCTTACATGTAGCCCGCCGGTGTGGCCGAGCGGTTCTAGGCGCTTCAATCTGGAACCGCGCGACCGCTACGGTCGCAGGTTCGAATCCTGTGTCGGGCATGGATGTGTGTGATGTCCTTAGGTTAGTTAGGTTTAAGTAGTTCTAAGTTCTAGGGGACTGATGACCTCAGATGTTCCATAGTGCTCAGAGCCATTTGAACCATCTTAGATGTAAATAGAATCCAGCAGTTGGAAGCAGTTATGACATAAGTAATGTATACTGCGAAAGCTATAGCCGAAATAAACACCTTTCAGATTTGGTTGTGAAAACCCCTGCCGGATAGCCGAGCGTGTTAAAGTTCCACTTCCGGGATTCGGGGACTCGACCCGGCCCAGATCGGATTCGCTGATTAACTACGATGGCTGGTTAACCGATAGGCCTGAATGTGGTCTTTAGATGGTTTTCCACATCCAACTATGTAAATTGCGAGTAAACACATTTCGCATCAGATAGACGATACGCAAACAGTTAGAAAAACATCCTCAAATTGAAAGTGAGATCCACTCCAGATACAGGCAGATGGACGATCGGAGATTCGTGCCAGGGGTGGGTATTCAGCCATCACCTGTCACTGACATCGTCAAAACCCGTATGGCAATACCAGCCCAGTAGAGAATTCGGAAAAGGCGAAGAAAAAGAATTAGCTGATATTCGTTTGTGAAAAGTACACTACTGGACATTAAAATTGCTACACCACGAAGATGACGTGCTACAGACGCGAAATTTAACCGACAGGAACAAGATGCTGTGATATGCAAATGATTAGCTTTTCAGAGCATTCACACAAGGGTGGCGCCGGTGGCGACACCTACAACGTGCTGACGTGAGGAAAGGTTCCAACTGATTTCTCATACACAAACAGTAGTTCACCGGCGTTGCCTGGTGAAACGTTGTTGTGATGCCTCGTGTACGGAAGAGACGTTTCCGACTTTGATAAAGGTCGGATTGTAGCCTATCGCGATTGCCGTTTATCGTATCGCGATATTGCTGCTCGCGTTGGTCGCGATCCAATGATTGTTAGCAGGATATGGAATCGGTGGGTTCAGGAGGGTAATACGGAACGCCGTGCTGGATCCCAACGGCCTCGTATCACTAGCAGTCGAGATGACAGGTATCTTATCCGCATGGCTGTAACGTATCGTGCAGCCACATCTCGATCCCTGAGTCAACAGATAGGGACGTTTGCAAGACAACAACCATCTGCACGAACTGTTCGGCGACGTTTGCAGCAGCATGGGCTATTAGCTCGGAGACCATGGCTGCGCTTACCCTTGGCGCTGCATCGCAGACAGGAGCGCCTGCGTTGGTGTACTCAACGACGAACCTGGATGCACGAACGGCAAAACGTCAATTTTTCGGATGAATCCACTTTCTGTTTACAGCATCATGATGGTTGCATCCGTGTTTGGCGACATCGCGGTGAACGCACATTGGAAGCGTGTATTCGTCATCGCCGTACTGGCGTATCACCCGGCGTGACGGTATGGGTAGCCATTGGTTACACATCTAGGTAACCTCTTGTTCGCATTGACGGCACTTTGAACTGTGTACGTTACATTTCAGATGTGTTACGAGCCGTGGCTCTACCCTTCATTCGATCCCTGCGAAATCCTAAATTTCAGCAGGATAATGCACGACCGTGTTGCAGGTCCTGTACGGGCCTTTCTGGATACAGAAAATGTTCAACTGCTGGCCTGGCCAGCAGATTCTCCAGATCTCACCAATTGAAAACGTCTGGTCAATGGTGGCCGAGCAATTAGTTCGTCACAATACGCCAGGCACTACTCTTGATGAACTGTGGTATCGTGTTGAAGCTGCCTGGGCAGCTGTACCTGTACACGCCATCCTAGCTCTGTTTGACTCAGTGCCCAGGCGTATCATGGCCGTTATTACGGCCGGAGGTGGTTGTTCTGGGTACTGATTTCTCAGGATCTGTATACCCAAATTGCGTGAAAATGTAATCACATGTTAGTTCTAGTATAATATATTTGTCTAATGAATACCCGTTTATCATCTGCATTTCTTCTTGGTGTAGGAATTTTAATGGGCAGTAGTGTAGATCCAACAGAGAGAAATTACTTGCAGATACAGTGCATTTAGACCATGGACCCTGGCGGCAATGGGCGTGCTAGCACAGATGGAAGAGGGAGCGTAAGAGGAACGTGAAAGAACACAATTGTTGCTGAGAGTGTAAAAAAGGGGCGCGTGACTGAGATGCGTTACCTAATAGATGGAGCCGGTGCCGGTGACGGTATTCATAACAGCTTCGGGCATCCTGCGGCATGGCTGCCCGTCCATACCCAAGCACTTTTTTCCACATCGCTTTCCAGCCACTGGAGCTTGTTACAACGATCCCTTTGCTGACGTCCTATAATTTATTCATCAAAAACTCGTTAGCCGCAGTAATTGCGACACGAAATTTTTCATGCGGCTCGTTTCAAATCCGCCCACTTGTTCCGCCCTCGTGGCTCACGTCCTCCACAAAGTTGTGCACCACGGACTTCCGTTCACGCAGTTCGCCGCTTCGTAGCCTCTGGGCCCACTGGGGAAAGGACCGACGTCATGTGACGTACGGTAATTTATTATTGCTGTGCTCAGTCGCGGAACTGATGGTCCATGGTGCACGGAACAGGTGAGAACACTGTTGCAGAAGCTACGAAAAAAGTCAGATTTGAAAGAACGCAAAATTTCCAAGAAATTTTACAGAAGCTCGAAATTAAGCACGGATTTCAATGCGAGATACTTTCAATAGCTTCCGTTTATAAATCTGGTAGAAAATCCAGACTGATTCTGATCGAATGTAAAGCACAGCAGTGGCAAGGCACAATCAGTTCCCTCAGTTCACGATAGCCACACTAATGTTATGTTACCGTTGACAGTTCCACTAAAACGGAATTGCTAAATGTGGTTTACCGAAATTTCTTCGCCGAAGAAGTTGTAGTAAGTATTCCAGAATTCGAATCAAGAACTGCTGCCAACATGTGTAAACTTAGAAGTAGATGTACACGGTGTAACGAATCAAAATCACTTAATAAAGGCAAGACTTCTGCTCCAAATTGTATACCAGTTAGATTCCTTTCAGAGTAGGCTGATAGAATAGCCCCATACTTAGTATCTTACACAACTGGTAGCTTGACGAAAGATTCGCACTTTTAAAGACCGGAAAGTTGCACAGATCACACCAATATTGAAGAAAGAAATTAGGAGTAATCTTCTCAATAATAGACCCATGTCACTAACGTCGATTTGCACTAATTTTAAATCGCATACTGTGCTCGTATGTTATGAAGTATTTTGACGAAAACTATTTTTTTCACAAATACTCAGCACTGATTCAGAAGACATCGTTCTTGTGAAAAACGAGTAGCCCGTAATTCACTCGAAGTAATGACTGTTATCGGTAGGGGATCTCAGATTGATTCCATATTTCTAGATTTCCAGAAACCTTTTGACTGCATTCCTCGAAAGCGATTTATAATACAACTGCTTGTCTATGGAGTATCGGCTTAATATTGCGAGTGGGTTCGCGACTTCCCTTTCAGAAAGGTCACAGTTCGTTGTAACAGATGTTAACTCATCTAGTAAATCAAAAGCGATACCTGCCGTTCCCCATGGAAGTGTTACAGGCCTTCTGCTGTTTGTAATCAGTTAAAGATTTAAGACACAGCCTGAGTAGCCATCTTAGATTGTACCCAGATGATGCTGTCGTATTTGCTGTCTAGTACAGCCAAAGATCAGTACCAATTTCAAAGTGATTTAGTCAAGACGACTGTATTGTGCGACAAGTGGCAATTAACTCTAAAACAATTAAAAATGTGTGGTCCGTTAAATTTCGGTTACACGATAAATCACACAAATCTAGACACTGTTAATTCATTAAATACCAAGCAGTAAAGTTACAAACAACTTAAACTTGAACGATCGCATAGATAATGTGGGGAAGGCAAACCAAAGACTGCGTTTTACTGCCGGAACACTTGGAAGATGCAACAGGCCTAGTAAAGAGACTGCCTAAACTACGCTTGTCCGTCCTCTGCTAGAGTACTGTTGCGCGCTGTGCGATACTTGGCAGATGGGATCGATGGAAGAAATCAGAGTGTGTTCAAAGAAGAGCAGCTCGGTTATTACAATTGCGAAATGTGTGTCTTTGTGTCTGAAATGTTTTGTTGACGCCCACCTACACGGGGAGAAATGATCACCGGAATAAAATAAATCAGAGCTCTCACAGAAAGATTTAAATTTCCGTTTGTACCGCGCGCTGGTAGAAGGTGGAATGGTAGAGAAAGAACTTGAAGGTGTTTCGATGATCTCTCTGTCACTCGCTTAAGTGTGAGTTGCGCAGTAGTCGATGTAGATGCAAAGTACTGGAACATGTGGTCTACGGACGTGTCGGAGCTGGCTTTATTGTAACCGAAGTTGGATTCGGACATACGACACTTGGGGAAGGTGGCTGAAAATATGCATTTTATTTCACAAGAGTATATCTTCTACAAGCCATAAACATGGATTAAAATTTAACTTACGCCTTCGCAGAAGAGGCATCTGATTTTACAAGTGTTCGTGTAGTTCTTGTAGAAGTACGTGTACACAAGCTTGGGGTATTTTTTTGTAGGTTCAGAGTTAACATTTACCTTTCGCAGTGTTCTATGTATCTTTATCTGTCCTGCTCTTGAGTAGGCATAACATAATTTATGGTCAGTTGCACAGATGCAAAGACCTATGGAACAAACAAGCGATTCCTGAGTCTATGAAGACAAAGTTCACGTAGCTAATGGGTAACCAAAAAACGTGCAGAGTGTAGCAAAGTCGTCTTCAGCGTATCCAACAGTCCAGGGAGCTATCCAAATCACGAACGTAGTAAAGCAAGGTCAAGATTCTAGTGTTCAATGGCGCGTAACTGAAGGTTTCAGTGGCCTGCGAGAGACTAGCTAAGAGCCGGGACGCGGTATTAACCGGCATACTCCGTGAGCGCTGGACTCTGTTAGATGCTGGCAGTAGCGGCAGCGCCTCGCAAGAAAGCAAGCTGCGGCCGGAATACGACCCACCTTTGTATGCGATGGGCGTTCAATAAATAATGCAACACTTTTTTCTGAAAGCAGGTTAGTTTTTTTCAGTACTCCAATATACCATATTATTACCTTTTTTGTACTGCAAAACCTTATTTTTCCTCAGAATCTCCGTTCGATACGACGGCCATACGCCACCTGACAGGGAGGACCTGAATCCCGAATGGTAGCATTCTGCTGGTCGACGTTCGAGCCAACGTTTTGCTGCATGAATAACCTCCTTACCTCCCAATCATCCACGTGCTGCTTCGCGCGGACTGCATCCTCCATTGGACCAAATAGATGGAAGCCGAAAGCTGCGATATTTGGGATGTAGGGTGGATGAGGAAGAGCAGTCTAATGAAGTTTTGAGTCAACCTCTCGGATGCGTAGCCTTATTTGAGACCTTTCATTGTCATTGAGAAGTTCGTTTACACTTCTGTGGCGACGAAAACGCTGAAGTCGTTTCTTCAGTTTCCTGAGGGTAGCACAATACTCATCAGAGTTGATCGTTGCACAATGAGGGAGGACATTAAACTGAATAACCCCTTCAGACTCTCGTCATACAGGCTGAGGGTATGGAGAGGTGGTGTGGCGCCGCTCCACGGATTGCCATTTTGTTTCCGACTCGAAGTGATGAACTCATATTTCATCGTCTGTGACGATGTTCGATAAAAAAAACTACCACTATCAGCATCGTAACGCTTAAGCACAGATGATCCTTCGTTGCTCTTTATGGTCTTCTGTTAGGCAATAGGAATCCAGCGGCACGCACCTTTGAGTACTCAAAACTGGTGGACGAGTGTGTCAGCACTACCAACAGAGACATCCATTTGAGCAGTGAGGTGTTTGGTTGTCATCTGTCGATCACCTCGAATGAGTGTGTCCGCACGTGCGGGCCGGCACGCGGGAGATAGGAGAGGTTTGTGGGACCTTGTTGCAGTGATGACAGACACCTCGTCCAACGACTCACCGTGCTTTTGTTCTCTGATATGTCTCCGTAGACATTCTGCGAGCGCGTGAATATCTGCGATGCTCTGATTTTCAGTCCAAAGCAGCTCAGTGACACCGCTCTGCTTGGAGCACGCCTCCCGGTACAGACGCCATTATGAAGGCTACGCCACCTATCGATACTACATGAAACTAAAGAGGCTGAAGCTGGAATATTCCACGATGTCGCACAAGAAATTCTACATTGTTCGACCCGAAATTGGCCGAGAAAAAATGTGTTGCATTACTTACATACATTGTTACATAGTTTAATTCTTAATTTCTTTGCGTGTTTTTGGTACTTGCATTGTGTAATTCATAAATTTCGGGCGTATTATAGTATTTGAGAGTTGTAGCATCGCGTTTTAGTACCTGAATAGTGTAAATTCGCGTAGTCGTTTGTCTACTGTTTTGTTTTGAACGGCCAGTGTCGGTTGGTCGCAGTTAGTGTGCTCCCTGCCGCCGTTGGATAAGCAGCTGCAGCAGCAAGTCGTATACTCCTAGCTCACTCATTTGTTACATAGTTTAATTCTGAATTTCTTTGCGTGTTTTTGGTACTTGCATTGTTTAATTCATAAATTTCGAGCGTCTTATAGTATTTGAGAGTTGTAGCATCGCGTTTTAGTACCTGAATAGTGTAAATTCGCGTAGTCGTTTGTCTACTGTTTTGTTTTGAACGGCCAGTGTCGGTTGGTCGCAGTCAGTGTGCTCCCTGCCGCCGTTGGATAAGCAGCTGAGCAGCAAGTCGTATACTCCTAGCTCACTCATTTGTTACATAGTTTAATTCTTAATTTCTTTGCGTGTTTTTGGTTCTTGCATTGTTTAATTCATAAATTTCGGGCGTATTATAGTATTTGAGAGTGTAGCATCGTGTTTTAGTACCTGAATAGTGTAATTTCGCTTAGTCTCCTTCCGCCGCCGAGCAGTGTCAGCAGTGCGCAAGTAGCAGCATTACTGCATTTACTAGGCAATCTTGTATTTTAATAACCGTTTACATTTTGTCGATTTGTTTGCGCTCTCTGTAGATTAGTTCAGACGTTCTTAGCAAAACAGTTTTTAGCATGGATAGGGACTGCAACTGCTGTGTTCGGATGCAGGCTGAGTTGGCATCTCTTCGCTCCCAGCTTCAGGCAGTGTTGGCTTCGGTCACACAGCTTGAGGCTGTTGCCAATGGGCATCACTGTGGGGGTCGGGATGGGGGTTTGTCGGGGACGGCCAGCTCGTCCCACGCATCCCCTGATCGGACTACGACTGTGGTTGCCCGGGATACTGCCCGCATTGAGGCTGATCCCTCACCTGTGGTAGAGTGGGAGGTCGTTTCAAGGTGTGGCAGGGGGCGAAAGACATTCCGGAGGGCTGAACGGAAAGCCTCTCCAGTTTGTCTGACGAACCGGTTTCAGGCTCTGTCTCAGGCTGATACTGATCTTCGGCCTGACATGGCTGCTTGTCCTGTTCCAGAGGTTGCCCCTCAGTCTGCAAGATCCGGGCAGTCGGAGAGGGTGGGCTTACTGGTAGTTGGGAGCTCCAACGTCAGGCGCGTAATGGGGCCCCTTAGGGAAATGGCAGCAAGAGAGGGGAAGAAAACCAATGTGCACTCCGTGTGCATACCGGGGGGAGTCATTCCAGATGTGGAAAGGGTCCTTCCGGATGCCATGAAGGGTACAGGGTGCACCCATCTGCAGGTGGTCGCTCATGTCGGCACCAATGATGTGTGTCGCTATGGATCGGAGGAAATCCTCTCTGGCTTCCGGCGGCTATCTGATTTGGTGAAGACTGCCAGTCTCGCTAGCGGGATGAAAGCAGAGCTCACCATCTGCAGCATCGTCGACAGGACTGACTGCGGACCTTTGGTACAGAGCCGAGTGGAGGGTCTGAATCAGAGGCTGAGAAGGTTCTGCGACCGTGTGGGCTGCAGATTCCTCGACTTGCGCCATAGGGTGGTGGGGTTTCGGGTTCCGCTGGATAGGTCAGGAGTCCACTACACGCAACAAGCGGCTACACGGGTAGCAGGGGTTGTGTGGCGTGGGCTGGGCGGTTTTTTAGGTTAGATGGCCTTGGGCAAGTACAGAAAGGGCAACAGCCTCAACGGGTGCGGGGCAAAGTCAGGACATGCGGGGACCAAGCAGCAATCGGTATTGTAATTGTCAACTGTCGAAGCTGCGTTGGTAAAGTACCGGAACTTCAAGCGCTGATAGAAAGCACCGAAGCTGAAATCGTTATAGGTACAGAAAACTGGCTTAAGCCAGAGATAAATTCTGCCGAAATTTTTACAAAGGTACAGACGGTGTTTAGAAAGGATAGATTGCAACCGGTGGTGGAGTGTTCATCGCTGTTAGTAGTAGTTTATCCTGTAGTGAAGTAGAATTGGATAGTTCCTGTGAATTATTATGGGTGGAGGTTACACTAAACAACCGAACTAGGTTAATAATTGGCTCCTTTTACCGACCTCCCGACTCAGCAGCATTAGTGGCAGAACAACTGAGAGAAAATTTGGAATACATTTCACATAAATTTTCTCAGCATGTTATAGTCTTAGGTGGAGATTTCAATTTACCAGATATAGACTGGGACACTCAGATGTTTAGGACGGGTGGTAGGGACAGAGCATCGAGTGACATTATACTGAGTGCACTATCCGAAAATTACCTCGAGCAATTAAACAGAGAACCGACTCGTGGAGATAACATATTGGACCTACTGATAACAAACAGACCCGAACTTTTCGAATCTGTATGTACAGAACAGGGAATCAGTGATCATAAGGCCGTTGCAGCATCCCTGAATATGGAAGTTAATAGGAATATAAAAAAAGGGAGGAAGGTTTATCTGTTTAGCAAGAGTAATAGAAGGCAGATTTCAGACTACCTAACAGATCAAAACGAAAATTTCTGTTCCGACACTGACAATGTTGAGTGTTTATGGAAAAAGTTCAAGGCAATCGTAAAATGCGTTTTAGACAGGTACGTGCCGAGTAAAACTGTGAGGGACGGGAAAAACCCACCGTGGTACAACAACAAAGTTAGGAAACTACTGCGAAAGCAAAGAGAGCTCCACTCCAAGTTTAAACGCAGCCAAAACCTCTCAGACAAACAGAAGCTAAACGATGTCAAAGTTAGCGTAAGGAGGGCTATGCGTGAAGCGTTCATTGAATTCGAAAGTAAAATTCTATGTACCGACTTGACAGAAAATCCTAGGAAGTTCTGGTCTTACGTTAAATCAGTAAGTGGCTCGAAACAGCATATCCAGACACTACGGGATGATGATGGCATTGAAACAGAGGATGACACGCGTAAAGCTGAAATACTAAACACCTTTTTCCAAAGCTGTTTCACAGAGGAAGACCGCACTGCAGTTCCTTCTCTAAATCCTCGCATAAACGAAAAAATGGCTGACATCGAAATAAGTGTCCAAGGAATAGAAAAGCAACTGGAATCACTCAATAGAGGAAAGTCCACTGGACCTGACGGGATACCAATTCGATTCTACACAGAGTACGCGAAAGAACTTGCCCCCCTTCTAACAGCCGTGTACCGCAAGTCTCTAGAGGAACGGAGGGTTCCAAATGATTGGAAAAGAGCACAGATAGTCCCAGTCTTCAAGAAGGGTCGTCGAGCAGATGCGCAAAACTATAGACCTATATCTCTTAGGTCGATCTCTTGTAGAATTTTAGAACATGTTTTTTGCTCGCGTATCATGTCATTTCTGGAAACCCAGAATCTACTATGTAGGAATCAACATGGATTCCGGAAACAGCGATCGTGTGAGACCCAACTCGCCTTATTTGTTCATGAGACCCAGAAAATATTAGATACAGGCTCCCAGGTAGATGCTATTTTTCTTGACTTCCGGAAGGCGTTCGATACAGTTCCGGACTGTCGCCTGATAAACAAAGTAAGAGCCTACGGAATATCAGACCAGCTGTGTGGCTGGATTGAAGAGTTTTTAGCAAACAGAACACAGCATGTTGTTATCAATGGAGAGACGTCTACAGACGTTAAAGTAACCTCTGGCGTGCCACAGGGGAGTGTTATGGGACCATTGCTTTTCACAATATATATAAATGACTTAGTAGATAGTGTCGGAAGTTCCATGCGGCTTTTCGCGGATGATGCTGTAGTATACAGAGAAGTTGCTGCATTAGAAAATTGTAGCGAAATACAGGAAGATCTGCAGCGGATAGGCACTTGGTGCAGGGAGTGGCAACTGACCCTTAACATAGACAAATGTAATGTATTGCGAATACATAGAAAGAAGGATCCTTTATTGTATGATTATATGATAGCGGAACAAACACTGGTAGCAGTTACTTCTGTAAAATATCTGGGAGTATGCGTACGGAACGATTTGAAGTGGAATGATCATATAAAACTAATTGTTGGTAAGGCGGGTACCAGGTTGAGATTCATTGAGAGAGTGCTTAGAATATGTAGTCCATCAACAAAGGAGGTGGCTTACAAAACACTCGTTCGACCTATACTTGAGTATTGCTCATCAGTGTGGGATCCGTACCAGGTCGGGTTGACGGAGGAGATAGAGAAGATCCAAAGAAGAGCGGCGCGTTTCGTCACAGGGTTATTTGGTAACCGTGATAGCGTTACGGAGATGTTTAATAAACTCAAGTGGCAGACTCTGCAAGAGAGGCGCTCTGCATCGCGGTGTAGCTTGCTCGCCAGGTTTCGAGAGGGTGCGTTTCTGGATGAGGTATCGAATATATTGCTTTCCCCTACTTATACTTCCCGAGGAGATCACGAATGTAAAATTAGAGAGATTAGAGCGCGCACGGAGGCTTTCAGACAGTCGTTCTTCCCGCGAACCATACGCGACTGGAACAGGAAAGGGAAGTAATGACAGTGGCACGTAAAGTGCCCTCCGCCACACACCGTTGGGTGGCTTGCGGAGTATCAATGTAGATGTAGATGTATATGTTACGAGAGGTACTTTGTCGGCGGTCGTTTCAAAGATATCCTTTGCCTTTCACGAAGGCACCGAGAAATGTCCGTGTCGACAGTCAAGGTATCGTCGTGGCTTTAGCAGATAAATTCAAGCAGCAGCTCATTATACAAAGGGCGTTCAAAAAGTTTTGCACAGTCGTCTCTACTTTTTTGTTTTTTGCGGGAGGAGAATGAAATTTTTTGTGAACATACTTGGAACGCTTAGATATGCATTGAGCCTACTCAATGTAGCCTCCATGAGCTGTGACGCATCTGGCCCAACTTCCTTTCCATGATGTAAATGCACTTTGGTAAAATTCTGAGGACTGACTTTTACACCATTGCTTGGCACAGGAAATAAGGTCTTTCTCACTATCAAATGTTTTACCGCGCACGTGGGCCTTCAGACGACCAAAGAGGTAAAAATCAGACGGAGCCAAGTCTGGACTGTAGGTGGATGAGGAACAATTTTCCAACCCATTTTCCTGATTTTCTTCTGCGTCATGAGGGCTGTATGGGGGTTTGGCATTGTCATGGTATAGTCTGATGAGGTGACCCTGAAACTATGGTCTGTGGTCTGTGGGTCTTGATGGCACGTCGCAGCTTGTGCAATGACAAACAGTAACGGTCCCGGTTAATTGTGGAGCCATGAAGTCAATGAAAATGACACCACACTGATCCCAGAAGGAGGAGGCCATCACCTTTGGGCCTGCTGATTGTGAAAGTCTTGGTTCCTTCCTCCGAGGGGAACCCGGATGACGCCACTCCATGGATTGGGTTTTTCTCTCAGGTTCGGACAAAAACAACCATGTCTCATCCTGGGTAATGACGCCGTCAAAAACTCTGTTTCCACTCTTCAGTAAATGTCTTCATGAGACCCTCGCACACATTCTTCCTCATCGTTTCCATTTCTCTTGTCAATAATCTAGGCACTCAACGTGCACAGACTTTTCTGTACCCTAGTGACTGTACCAGTGATACCACACTACCCAATGACAAACGAGTCATTTCAGCAAGCTGTCATGTCGTCATACATCTGTTATTTTGATGATTTGATCAACGGTCTCCTTATTCACATCACTCACTGCCGTCGATGGTCTACTGCATCGTGCATTGTCTAGTAGAGAGAAATCACTTTGTTTAAACTTCTGAAACCACTGCTGGATACTGCTGCGATCCACTGGGTCCTCTCGCCGATCTCGAAGAGGAACTCCATCACTGACCGTTGCTGCAACCTGACACCTACTACACAGTCCATTATGGCTCACCTGTAAATAAAGGAAAATACGTTTATATACCAACTTACAGCTAAATGTCACAGAAAATTTCATTCTCCTCTTGCAGGAAATAAAAAAAATATAGACGGCTGTGCAAAACTTTTTGAGCGCTCTTTTGTACCTTCATCCGGTGCATTCGTTGCAATTTTGAAAACTATTGGTGCCTCTTCTTTCTTTGAAAATGAGAACATGCCAACTTCATATAGGTATTTTCGTACCGGTATGTATTACGAAAAGTACTTAAGATGAAGCTGGCTGTGTGAGGTATGTGCTAATTTGTACGAAAAATTACAATTTTCTGCCAGAAAGGGAAACTTCTTCCTGTGCACTTGAAAGTAACTGAAACGTCGAGAAAAATCACGAGCGGGAACATTACCGTACCAGCTCCAGAATATATTGGGTCAGCATATGTACACTCTAAGACAAAAAAAGCGACGCACCACGGTGGAATCATCCGAATGTGATTGGAATCGGTAAATGTAACGTACACATACAAACAAATCACGACAATTTCAGAAAAATTGGATGATTTGTTTAAGAGAAACTAGTTCACAAATTGAGATAGTGAATAGAGCGTTGGTCCACCTCTGACCGTTATGCTAGCAGTTATTCGGTTTGGTATTGATTGACGGTGGGATGTAGTGCCAAATACTGTCCAACTGGCGCGTTGGATCGTCAGAATCCCTATCTGGTCGGAGGGCCCTTCCCACAATGGTCCAAACTTTAGTAACTGGCGACAGATCCGGCGACCTTATTGGGAACGCAGGATTTGGCAAGCGCGAAGACAAGCACTAAAAACTCCCGCCGTGTGAAATGTAAGCCCGTGATGGTTTGCCATGAAGGGCAGCAAAACGGGGCGTAGAATATCGTCGATGTACTGCTGTGCTGTAAGGCAGCCGCGGATGACAACCAAAGGTGTCCTGCTATGAAATGGGATGGCACCCCAGATCGGCACTGCTGATTGTCGGGGGCAGTCAGGTTGGTATCCCACACGTCTTCGGCCTGGAATCTCATTGGCTGGAGTATAATTGCCTTCGGTGACGAGTTCCTCTTCGAGCTGAGTCCTGATTGCCAGAGAACATGTGTCTTTCCTAAATAACGAACATAAGTGCACCTGGAATTTAATAAATTTATATCAGAAGTAGATACTGTTCCAATGGTTTCGTTTCGAAACAGCTCATAGAAACGGCAGTACAAACTCACATTTACACTACAATACTTTTAGGTATACTTACTTTCACTGTCAATGATCTTTCCTATATGATCATTATAAAAAAAAAGGCCCAATCGTGTAGCACAATCTCCGCGTCGAATGTTTCTTTCAACGCCGTAACTGACTGCTAAAAAGCATTACATTCGTAGGAGTACATCATTGTACCACTACTTGCCTCTGGCTTGCGGTAGCATCGATGGTTTTACGTGAAAGACACCGGTATTTCAAGAGCAGCTGCTAAATTGGCGGTGTGAGGCAGAAATCACTGGTACCCAGAGTGTTAAGAGATGCTGTTATATACAGTTGCCACCCGGGTGGTACTCCGTCCTGTTGACAAATGAATTTTTCGACATGCTGTCGGAGCTCAAATCTGCAAACTATCTGGACTGTATGGAGCAAAACACATGTAGCTCTGGCGAGTCTGTCTCGTGCTCGGCTATGGTATGTGGCTACAGTGTGCTCCATGCTCTTACGATGTCGTTGTTCACTTTTCCACTTAAATGGAACGAAGCCTCATTACTGAACACGAAACACGGGAAGAAGTTGTCTTGCATCTACCTACCCAGAATTCACAAAACTGGACATTGATCTTTATCATTGTGAAAGGTTTGTAGCAGACGAATAATGTGTGTTTTGAAACACTGAAGTCGCTGCAAAATACGCACAGTCACACATGAGGAATGGCTTACCCTCGCCTGCCGCGACGGGTAGACTTCTGCGGAGTACATGTCGAACTCTGCAGAATGCGCTCTGCGGCGTGAAGCAGCACGTGATGGCGGTCTGTTGATTTCCCCTCACACACACTAAGACGACAAAAGTCATCCTAATATCGTGTCGGACCTCATTTCGCCGAGTGTAGTGCAGCAACTCGACTTGGAGTCAACAAGTCGTTGGAGGCGTTGCATGGGGGCTTAATTAAATAAAATGCAAATATTTTTAGTAGCTGTATGTCCGATTACGTAGTCTCGTAAACGGTTGGCCCTGACTAGTTTTTGTCCGCAATCTGACTGCATAGAACAACAACAAAGAATGAAATGAAAATTTCCTGTTAACAGAATTAATTAATTAAGTCCCCAGCAACTATAAAACCTACGAAACCAAAGCACAAGTGTAATTGTTCTGTGTGTGGGAGTGTGACTCAACGTACACATCTGGCACGGTTCTTCTTCAATAAGACAAGAAATTTTAAATATCATTTATACTGAAGTAATTAAAAAAATAGAAATACTGTAATTGCGTAAGGAAACCAGAATTACACTCTAATACAAGAACACAAGCCAGATGCTTTGTTGACTGAACCTGTAATGACACATTATTTAAGACATTGAGATAATAAAAAGAAAAGGAAATTTTTTTTTACCTTCATATATTGACGAAAAGCACTCTAATCATCACAATATATCTCCACACCGACTCGCTAGTACCACATCTCAACAAGAACTGACTACTGCCACATCTCGACAAGCAGTCTTCACTACGACGTCTCAGCAAGCACTTTTCACTAGCACATCTCAACCAGCACTCACTACTACGAGTTCTCCCCAAGCACTGCCTGTGGAGGCGGCTGAGTAATACTCTTTGGCGCAATCTCTGGCGCGCGCAGTGGCTTAGTGTAGCCACCTTTCAGCCTCTGCAGAAATATTGAGCCATGCTCACTCTATAGCCGTCCATAATTGCAAAAGTAATGCCGCTGCAGCATGTTGTGCCTGACGTCTCGATTATGTCCCATAAATGTTCGATAGGATTCATGTCGGGCGATTTGTGTGACCAAATCATACTATCAAATTGTGCTTAATGTTCCTCAAACCAATCCCAAATAATTATGGCCCGGTGATTTGTCGCACTGTCATCCATAAAAATTCCATTGCCATTTTGGAACAAGAAGTCCGTGAAGGCCTGCAGGTGGTTTCCAAATAGCCGAACATAACGATTTCCAGTAAATGATCAGTTCATTTGGACCAGAGGATCCAGCCCATTGCATGTAAACATAGTACACACTATTAAGGAGGCACTACCAGCTTGCACAGTGCCTCGTTGGCATATTGTGTCCATGGTTTCGTGGGGTCAGTGCCACTCTCGAACCCTACCATCAGCTTTTACCACCTGAAATCGGGACTCATCTGACCAAATCGTGGTTTTCGAGTCGTCTGGAGTCGTTCGTGCTCAGGCGAGATGCTTCGAGCAATATCGTGTTGTTAGCAAAGGCTGTCGCATCGGTCTTCTGCTGCCATAGACCAACGCAAAATTTCGCCACACTGTCGTAACGGATACATCCCTCGTACGTCTCATATGGAATTCTGTGCTTATGTGCAAACGCCGCTGCTCTCGGTCGTTAAGTCAAGTCCGTCGGCCACTGCGTTGTACATGATGAAAGTTAATGCCTGAAATTTGGTATTCTCAACACACTCTTGACGCTGTGGGTCTCGGAATATTGGATTACCTAACGATTGCCTAAATGGAATGTCCCATGCGTGCAGCTCCAACTGCCACTCCGTGTACAAAGTCTGTAATTGCCGTCGTGTGGCCATAATCCCGTCGGACACCTTTTCACATGAATCACCTGAAAACAAATGACAGCTCCACCAATGCACTGCCCTTTTATACTTTGTATATGCGACACTACTGCCATATGTATATGCGCATGTTGTATCCCATGACTTCTGTCATCTCAGTGTAATTCCCCTCACAGAAAAAAAAAATGGTTCAAATGGCTCTGAGCACTATGGGACTTAACATCTGTGGTCATCAGTCCGCTAGAACGCAGAACTACTTAAACCTAACTAACCTAAGGACATCACACATATCCATGCCCGAGGCAGGATTCGAACCTGCGACCGTAGCGGTCACGCGGTTCCAGACTGAAGCGCCTAGAACCGCACGGCCACACCGGCCGGCCCCTCACAGAAACGACAAGCGTCTTGAAGCTGTTAGTACCATCGCCGAATGCTTTGAACTGCAGGAGATGCGGTGCAGCACTCTCGACAAATCGAGGGCGCACAGGTGTAACTGAATAGCACCTGTTGAAATGGAGAACGGAAAATGCCCTTTCTTGCTGTGTTATTGCCGTCTTGGCGCGTTGCACATTGAATAATGAACGAGATGGTGACCTAGTTGCACCAAACGGACCACTGCCGCAAACCACACGTACAGGCAACTTACAGCTGGCTCCAACGTAAACTTTTAATTTCAATGTGTAAGTTAAGATTAACGCCAAGCTTCTACCTTTACTGACGTAGAAGATGCTGTCTTGTCAAATCGAATCAAGCTTTCTGAAACACCTTGTGTCTGAGTCAAAGGTGGTATTCACCTAATTAACATTTCTGAACAACGCAGCACCAAGTAAAGCTCTATTTTTGTTTTTAAAACAAAATTTCTTTTATCTTTAATTGCTTGGTAATTAACGATTATAAGATGTAATCATCTTTCAACGTAATTTCAAACCTTAGTCAAACTTTTTCTCTCTAACATGCTTAATTCCGAATATTTGACTCATTTCAAGGTAATCAGACTTTTGAAGCAGTTTTATACATGTGTGTTTGATTGTTTAAACAGTCGGGACCTTAATGGTAATTTCTAATCTACAACGAAATACGACGAAAGCAGGAGATTATCCGACTTGTAAACATACCCAGGCCACTCACAAATTGATGGTAGGCAATGAAAACCTCGTAACACCATCTGTCTGTGAGTTTATTCCAGTAACCAGCAAATGCACTATGAAAGAGAGGTTTGAAAAGTGCATGGATTTTTCTGATCTGTAAATAATTAGGCTTCTACTGTATGGTTACACATGTGGCAACATCAGCATAAAATTTAAGAGGTTTTCATCTACCATCGAAAGGTAGAACGCCCCCACCTCCACCACACACACACACACACACACACACACACACACACACACACACACACACACACCACAGTGACACTTGAATATCAATAGTTTCAAACAGTTCTTGGCTGTGTGCAATTGGTTTACAATACCGAATACATAAAAAAAAGATTGAGCATGTAGTATAAATGCGAACTGCTCTTGATTACTGCCATTCGCCTCTTTGTTATACTAAAACTTCGTGAGCAGCGCCGCACTGGAGATAGTCGCACCATAATTGCTTTCATGTTTGTATCCTGGTAGACTAGAAGCAATTCGGGCGGACATAAAAGCATTATTTTCGCTGGTTAAACACGTGGCTGTTGGTATTCAATTCACATTCCCGTTCCCATCGCCCTTTGCTCACTGGCAGTTACACGCCTGCAGTCTGTTTTTTCAACTGTAATGATTCTCGATGCTTACCGAATTTACTGCACCTATTTATTTGCGTGCATTACGTTTTAAGCTCAAATTAAAGGAAACAAAGACCACAGATGCATCACTGGCCATGTGAATGTAGAGCCACTCACGAAACACAGTAAGAGTTGCGATAACAGGACATCTAAAGCTGTCAGTAGGCATGAACGATTTGTCGGATAGTATCAGCGCCGCTATAGGAGTGTTTAAGGACGGCACTGCAGTCACGTCCTGCCGGTCAGCGATCGCAACGAATTGCAGAAAGACTTGGACAGAATTTCCACTTGGCGTAATTAATGGCAGTCTAAATACCGATAAATTCAAGAGAACGGTTATACCAAACAGAGACAACCCACTAGTCTCCGAATACAGGGCTGGTGCTAAACATATTGAGCACGTCACAATGTACACTACTGGCCATTAAAATTGCTACACCACGAAGATGACGTGCTACAGACGAGAAATTTAACCGACAGGAAGAAGATACTGTGATACGCAGATGATTAGGTTTCAGAGCATTCACGTAAGGTTGGCGCTGGTGGGGGACACCTACAACGTGCTGACGTGAGGAAAGTTTCCAACCGATTTCTCATACACAAACAGCAGTTGACCGACGTTGCCTGGTGAAACGTTGTCGTGATGCCTCGTGTAAGGAGGAGAAATGCGTACCATCACGTTTCCGACTTTGATAAAGGTCGAATTGTAGCCTATCGCTATTGCGGTTTATCGTGTAGCGACATTGCTGCTCGCGTTGATCGAGATCCAATGACTGTTGGCAAAATATGGAATCGGTGGGTTCAGGAGGGTAATACGGAACGCCGTGCTGGATCCCAACGGTCTCGTATCACTGGCAGTCGAGATGACAGGCACCTTATCCGCGTGGCTGTAACGGATCATGCAGCCACGTCTCGATCCCTGAGTCAACAGATGGGGACGTTTGCAAGACAACAACCATGTGCACGAACAGTTCGACGACGTTTGCACCAGCATGGACTATCAGCTCGGAGACCATGGCTGCGGTTACCCTTGACGCTGCATCACAGACAGGAGTGCCTGCGATGGTGTACTCAACGACGAACCTGGGTGCACGAATGCCAAAACGTAATTTTTTCGAATGAATCCAGGTTCTATTTACAGCATCATGATGGTCGCATCCGTGGTTGGCAACATCGAGGTGAACGCACATTGGAAGCGTGTATTCGTCATCGCCATACTGGCGTATCATCCGGCGTGATGGTATCGGGTGCCATTGGTTACACGTCTCCGTAACCTCTTGTTCGTATTGACGGCACTTTGAACAGTGGACGTTACATTTCAGATTTGTTACGACCCGTTGCTCTACCCTTCATTCGATCCCTGCGAAACCCTACATTTCAGCAGGATGACGCACGACCGCATGTTGCAGGTCCTGTACGGGCCTTTCTGAATAGAGAAAACGTTCGACTGCTGCCATGGCCAGCACAGTCTCCAGATCTGTCAGCAATTGAAAACGTCTGTTCAATGGTGGCCGAGCAACTGGCTCGTCACAACACGCCAGTCACTACTATTGATTAACTGTGGTGTCGTGTTGAAGCTGCATGGGCAGCTGTACCTGTAAACGCCATCCGAGCTGTGTTTAACTCAATGCCCAGGCGTACATGCCATCCAAGCTCTGTTGGCTCAAAGTCCAGGCGTATCAAGGCCGTCATTATGGCCAGAGATGTTTGTTCTGGGTACTGAGTTCTCAGGATATATGCACCCAAATTGCGTGAAAATGAAATCACATGTCAGTTCTAGTATTGTGTATTTGGCCAATGAATACCCGTTTATCATCTGCATTTCTTCTTGGTGTAGCAATTTTAATGGCCAGTAGTGTATAAGTGTGGGGGTACGATCACGTAAAACCAGCGTCAGGGAAGGCTATTGGAAAACTCAGATTTATTGGAAGGTTTCTGAGAAAGTGTGGTGCATATTTAACGGAAATTTCGTGCAAGATGCTACTACGACCAGTTACGGAGTACCAGTACATTCTTTAAAGAACAACACCCATGTATAAAGCTGTTGTGTCTAGGAATCCTGCATACTCGTTCGCTAGACAATCAATCAACCGTCTCGTATTTATGAGCTTTATTACAAAAGACAATTGCAATTATTTAACTTTGATATGTGTCGCAAGGAATGGGCGACATACAAACTGAACAGTCTTCTTCAGAATAGACAACACAAGTCTGTGCTACATACAGAGTGCTAACGAAATGGCTAACGTTGAAGCTGCCATCGAAGTGGGCTGCCGCCAGTCGGGCGCAGCGCTATGTCCTCTTCACCTAGTGGCCGCTGCTGTCGCGTTGTCGTCTTGGAAAGAGATCGGTCAGCCTGCGATTGGCTAACCTCTTCTCACAGCCGTCGCTGACTTTCCGCCGTAACAAAAACAACTTCACATATTTGACGTTAAGTGTGCAAACGAGATGTAGTTTAGAAAATGTTTGAAATTATGCTTAATAGTTGTTGGAAGTCACGAAGTGCTCTTAGTAGGAAATATTGGATGAATACGTTGTTGTTGTAGTTGTTGTAGTTGTTGTAGTCTTCAGTCCAGAGACTGGTTTGATGCAGCTGTCCATGCTACAGTAAAGCTGCATGCCCTCAGAAAAAATTACGGCTATAGTTTCCCCTTGCTTTCAGCCGTTCGCAGTACCAGAACAGCAAGGCTGTTTTGGTTAGTGTTGCAAGGCCAGATCAGTCAATCATCCAGACTGTTGCCCCTGCAACTACTGAAAAGGCTGCTGCCCCTCTTCAGGAACCATACGTTTGTCTGGCCTCTCAACAGATACCCTTCCGTTGTGGTTGCACCTACGGCACGAACATAGTCTGGCTAATAAGTTTGTTTATGTGGCCATCCTCCGCAGCAAGCATGTAAATACTTGTTTTGTAAAGAAAACTGCCTTTTCCTGCTGCTAGTTACTTTATTTATCCCACACGCGTTTCGCCTTCTCCTGTTCCAAGGCATCAACAGTGGGATCTATAACTATACAGCTTTGTTAATTTTAGATTATTAAACTGTTCACTTCGCGATTTTTTGTAAAAAAAAAAAAAAAAAAAAAGTAATTACTTACGATTTGTTGATCTGCGTTTCGTCACATCTGGTCTGGAGGTCGCACTACCACTTTTATCACTGCCATATAATCACATCTTTGTGTTTTCGCCTTCCACACGCTGTTCATCATGTTTCTCACTTTTTTTGTGGTGGACTATTGTTCTTTTGTCACTTGATACAACTATTTCGTAGTACACTGTTTTTCACAGCGTAAATATTCCGACTCCATTAAGTGTTTCATCTTCTTTGGTATGTTACCTATTTGTTGCCAACCTAACGAAGTATATGTTCGACACTAACTTCTATTTATGATGTTTATACCGTGTGTGTGTATGAGTCGGCTCTCTCCCTCCCCCCCCCCCCCTCTCTCTCTCTCTCTTATTCATACACACACGGTATAAACATCATAAATAGAAGTTAGTGTCGAACATATACTTCGTTAGGTTGGCAACAAATAGGTAACATACCAAAGAAGATGAAACACGTAATGGAGTCGGAATATTTACGCTGTGAAAAACAGTGTACTACGAAATAGTTGTGTCAAGTGACAAAAGAACAATAGTCCACCACAAAAAAAGTGAGAAACATGATGAACAGTGTGTGGAAGGCGAAAACACAAATATGTGATTATATGGCAGTGATAAAAGTGGTAGTGCAACCTCAAGACCAGATGTGAGGAAACGCAGATCAACAAATCGTAAGTAATTACTTTTTTTTTACAAAAAATCGCGAAGTGAACAGGTTAATAATCTAAAAATAACAAAGCTGTATAGTTACAGATCCCACTGTTGATGCCTTGGAACAGGAGAAGGCGAAACGCGTATGGGATAAATAAAGTAACTAGCAGCAAGAAAAGGCAGTTTTATTTACAAAACACGTATAGACTGGGTAATTTGCACTCTATTTTAAGCGAAAAGAAGTTTTTCGGCGAGTGCCTATATTTGTGACGCCGTATCTCAAGAACTATGTGTTGCACAATGCTACAATTTACCAGGTGTGTTCAGTAATATATCTAAATACTGTTTGCAAGGTGTGTTGCGAACAGAGTCGGTAGTATAGAAGTTCTAAATTGAAACATAATGATTCATGCTGAAGTTTTTACGGCTTGAACAGCAAACATGTGGTGAGCATGAACTTCTTTCCTTTCATCATTCTTTGGGGTAGTCAGGAGGAAAAAGTTTCATAAAGATACAAAATTATATGTTTAATTTGTTGAAAGTCGCTAAGTGCTCTTTCTCAGATACTGGACGAAAATAGTCCGGGTACTTGAGAGCAGTCAGTTATGCTATGTCAAGACAACCACGCAGCTTCTAATTATAGTACGTGCCTTATTTTGTTAAACTTTTAACAAGGTTATACCTCTCAAAGAGTAAATTATGACACCTTTCTAAATTCGGCCAATAATTACGTAGAATATTACAGATCTAATTTTTGTTGCCCCTGTAAGTAGTTAGGTAGGCAGCCTTCAACTAATAGCAGATACCGCAAAAGTCACTTAAGAGACGTCTCTCGGCTCCAAACAACAGATTTCATTCACACTTTTGTGTACAGACCCATCTGGCATTCCTAACCACGCCTGCGACAGCGTGTGGTTGTTTTGCTCTTAGTTTGTACGCAATAACGCCTCAGTCTTGGTGTTGAGGGTTGGGGAAGGTTAACGCATCAGCCTTCTAGAGGGCTGAAAGGTGCTTGACATTCTGAAACCATTAATGTTTGGAAAGTTTTAAGCATTGTCAAGTTAAGGCGGTGTCCAACGGAAGACGGTGTAGGACAGGATGGTGACACTTTCGCAATGTTTTTGGTGGATCTGATTATACAGAACCACGAACATTCATTTGATTGCTCCGCTGAAGTTACATAGGATAGTGGATGATGAAAACGACTTTATAGACGATAAGCAGCTATTGATAGTGTTCAAGAATTTAGTGCTAGTGGCAGTGGCGGAAACAGTACTACTCAACCATAAACTAACAGTTCTGGTGACTGTGAACCTTCACCAGGAAAGAAATCCAGTACTGTTAGTATATTAACAATATTTTCGGAAGAATGTCTTGATTGTATTTATGATCATTATCATACATCTCCGTGTAAAGTTGCGACCTACAGTTCGTTGTTGAACAGACAGCCATGTATAAAAAGCGCATCGAACGTCAATGTAATATTTCGTTATGTGGAGAAAAAATATGTCGTGAACATCCATTTCGAGGCCACAAGGAGAATTGGAGATCAAAGAACACATTCTATCCCAATTTGACATAGCAAGGAATGAAAGACAGTGTGTCCATTACTCAACCTGAAACTTTGGGCAGTGCAAAAAGCAAGAGAAATTGGCACAGAGAGCTTAAACGATCGGCGACTTTCATAGCACGTCTCATCAAACAATACAGAATGTGCCGTAGACACATCACTGCTTTCATTACAACCATAGATGTACAGGAAGACAAAGATATTCGCAGGACAGGGGTCCGTTCTGTCGAAGAAATAAACCAGAAAACTGCAGGTTTTGGAACACTGACTTAAAGTGAATTTAATTGTTAACTAACTTTTTATACTACACTGTCGAAAAAATGGACACAAATCAAGAGTTGCCTTGATCCAGTCTGCACACAATATAACTCACAGTTATGCAATAGACGTCGGATTTCCATTGTGTGGGCACCTAACAAAACAATTGTATATTTGTCTTCAGGAAATAATTTTGAGCCCGAAAGTTAAAAAGGCTATTGAAGACAGTTTTTCACCAGACATACATTTCGAGGCTAGCCCAAGTGTGAAGCTTTCAAAAGACCATTTAAAATCCTTTTTTTGTGAATGTTGTTAATAACAATGTCACAAATGGCCAGAAGTGCAAACTACTTCGGCTCGTCCCGGCGGAGGTGCGAGTTGTGTGGTTGTCCTTATGATAATTCAGGTTAAGTAGCGTGTCAGCTTAGGGACTGATGACCTTAGCAGTTACGTTCCATAAGATTTCAAACACATTTGAACATTTTGCAAACTACTTTGTGATCGTTGGAGTGGTCAAAAGGACAGAACAAAAGTAAATGATTCAGTTGCGGATAAAGATAAGGAAAGCATGATCATTCGATCTAAAACAACAGAACACATACAGACTGTGGACGTATATTTCTTTCAGCAATATTAAATACATGCAAGAAGATTAACAGACTTCATAAGGATCCTCTTGCAGTGATTTCGACGCTAAGTTAGGAAACAGAATTTTCATAATGAAAATGCATTCTGTTATTCATAACCAGCTGCCTGCTCCAGTGTATTATCCTGTGCCTCAATATTCTTTTCAAGCAGCAGGGTACATACTCCCGCATATTTTGAAGAATTCGAGAATTTGGTTCACTAAAGTCCGATAGTGTTCAAACTGAGAGTAACACGATCGAATGCTTTCACCATCACAGTGGTGTCTAAAGGTTCTAAAACCAATTGGAACACGCAATCCTTGTTCGAGCCGACAGACTTCCCTTTTTAGTAATGTACAAGTAGTTTGTTTCAGAGTGTGGAATCATGATCAAGTATGCATCAGAACAGACATGAAAAAATTCAGAAATGCCCTGCTAGGGTTGTAACAGGTGGATATAGTGCATGCGGAAGTGCAACAGAACATATGCTCTGGAAACTTAAATGGGAATTCTTGGAAGAAAAACCACGCAATTTCCGTCCAAACCCGTTAGTATGAATAGAAAACTAAAGCAGGAATAGAAAAATACAGAAAATAGAAACATTAGTACGAGGTCTCCAACTCTGAGCACAGTACAATGCGTTGCGGAGAACACAGGGTCGAGTAGAGCTCCACCGACACTGTCAGAGGTTGTTCAACTATTCTGCTGCCGCCGCCAGCCTGCACTTCACGTGAAGACAGCGAATATAAGATTAGAGAGGTTAGGTCTCGTACGGTGTCATATAGACTGTCGTTTTTCCCTCGCTCTGTTGGCGAGTGGAACAAAAAAGAAAATGACTGGTAGTGGTACAGGGTACCCACCACCTTGCACCATACGGTCCCTTGCGGAATATATATGTACATGGAGGTACAGAAACCTTTTGAGTAGTCTGGTATAAAGGACCCACGGCCTCCGACACGTCGTTGCAGAGTTACTGGTTTCTTTTCCCAATTAGCTTTGCTCTGAAAATAGTGCACAACATTGCAAATGTCGACGGTACATTCTGGATGTTCCACTCTCGGAACTTGGTGTTGACAGCAATAATGCTCAATTTTATATTTACGTCTACATCTGCACTCTGCAAACCACTGTGAAGTACATGGCAGAGGGTACGTCCCATTCTACCAGTTATTAGGGTTCTCTCCCGTTCCACTCACATACGGAGCGCGGAAAGAATGATTGTTTAAATGCCTCCGTTATTGCTGTAATTAATTTAATGTTCTCCTTAAGATCCCTATGTGAGCCGCGTGTAGGGGGTTGTAGTATATTCCTACAGGCATTATTTAAAGCCGAGTTTTGAAACTTTGTAAACAGGTTTTCTCGTGATAGCTTACGTCTATTTTCAAAAGTCTGCCAGTTCAGGTTCTTCAGCGTCTGCGTCACACACTCCAACGGGTCAAACAAACCCGCTGCCCTGCTCTGTATGCGTTCAGTTCCCCCTGTTAGTCCTATCTGCTATGGGGTCCACACAAATGAGCAGCATTCTAGAATGGGTCGCACGAGTGATAGTAAATCTCTATAGTAGACCGATTGCATTTCCGCAGTGTTCTATCAGTAAACCGAAGCCGAACATCTGCTTTACCCAAGACTGAGGCAATGTGATCATTCCATTTCTTACACTTACAAAGTGTTACACCCAGGTATCTGTATGATTTGGTTGGTCTCAGCTGCGCCTCATTGATATTATAATCATAGGATACTAACTTTTTCTTCATTTTGTGAAGTGCACAATTTTACACCCCTGAACATTTAAAGCAAGTTGCCAATCTTTGCACCACTGTGAAAGATTTGACTGAATATTTATGCAGCTTCTTTCAGACAGTACTTCATTATAGATAACTGCGTCACCTGCGAAAAAATCTGAGGTTACTGTTGCTTCTGTCTGCACAGTCATTAATATACGCCATAAACAGTAAGGATCCCAACACACTCCCCTCGGCCACACCTGAAGTTACTTCTGCATCTGACGATAACTCTCCATCCAAAGTAACATGCTTAGCACACACTACCTAAAAATCATCAATCCAGGCACAAATTTTGCTTGATTCCGCCATATGATCGTACTTTTGACAATAACTTAGATGTGATACTGAGTCAAATGGTTTTCGTAAATCAAGAAATACTGCATCTACGTGACTGGCCTGATCTAAAGCTTTCAGTATGTCATTTGAAAAAGGTGAATTGGGTTTCGCATGACCGATGTTTCCAGTATCCATGTTCGTTGACATGGAGGATATCATCCTGTTTGAGATACCTTATTATTCCTGAGCTCAGAAAATTTTTGTATATTCTACAAAAAATCGACGGTAAGGATATTAGGCGATAATTTCCTGATAATACGAATGTCGTGGCATATTCTGAAGGATGCGTAGAATGCTGGGAGAATTTCATGGTAGGTTAATGTGTTGCAGTAATTTTTGTATGGTATGTACACTGTACGACGTGTCTTGTGCGTGGGAAAATCATCACACTAATAGATTTAATAGCGTAGTGTAAGTAATAACTTCGATAGCCAGTCACTTTTGAGATAAGCTAATGCTTCACTTCAAATGACTTTGGTTTCTACGGATTGTTAAACACTGCTACTTTACTCATCTTCAGTTCGTATTTTGTTCGCTTATATAAATCCAATGGAAATGGTATTGAATTCCTCATAGCACTGCGGGGAAAGAAAGATAGGGAGGAAGGAAGCTGTTATCATCTTTCTGAAAACAATGTGGTAGGAAATGTAGATGGCCGCTTACACGGTTTCTCCAGCTGTGAGAAACAAATCAGATTATTATTACTGGGAGGAAGTTTTTGGTGGCTGTTGGGGCTCGTTTGAAGTCGTGCCTTCTGATCAATGCGCGACTAACACCGCTTCGTTTCTTGCGGTTATATCGGATTACAGTCCCTCGAACTCATTCCTTATGCATTCTGCAAATATCGTTATGCTAATTCTCTTTGTGTTAAGTTTAGCCAGGTCCGCTGAGAGGTTCTACTGTGTTTTTAACTCGGAAATTTTAAAGCTTCTGCTAATCCCGTAATCCTTCTCTCTCCTCGCGTTCTGTCCCCCATCTGCAAGACCTTAGCTAAAGTATTTACATTTCCCAACACTTAAGGAATTTCACAATTTTCCCGTTAGTGACTGTCTTAGACCACGCGCTGTTCTCCTGCATTATAAAATTTGCCCAGTAAGCTGTCATAATTTTGGTTTTTCAGCCTTTCAGCTTGACACTTACCCTCTAAGGCATTAGTACTTATAACTCGAAAGGTCCAGGGTTCAATCCTTGGTAGGGCAAGGGGTTGTTCTGTCACTTGACGATTCTGTTGCCTCTGGCAGTAATCTGATAATGTGAAACTTGGCAAGTTATACTGCCTTTTGGAGCGTACGATAAACTGTAGTTCGTTCTATCAGTGACTAGATAAGTCAGTTCGAAGGGAGACAAGAGAATAGCGCTTCCGAATAGGACTGTGCTTTGAAAAATACTGTGGTACCGGAACCAAACTCTTGTTTGACAACCATTTCTTTAGGGAACCACTAGCGTCAGTAACATTTTTTAATGTTTTTGTGTACATAGGCGTTAGAGAAATAAAAAGATCACAGTCATTAGCAGCTGTGCTTCACACACGGAGTTGTTACGTTATAAATTTCGAAGTATTTTTCCTACATTTCTGGAATGTGCATCTCTACTACGAGCTAGACTGATTTAAGATCAAAGGAAGCGATGTAAGTGAACGAATGACACATTCAAGATGGGTCTGAATGAAACACACATATTTTTGAGTGAATTTATGATTGGTTGGCTACCAGAGAGAAATAGATAGCCGAGAAGTCACACTTGAACGGGACACATCGTTAAAAACATGGAGGTATTCAGACAGTTGGTATATTCGCAGCATAACGAACAAAATCGCAGCGTGAAAGAGTGATTTCACATGAACTCGGGTAGACCATAGGCCAGTGTGTAAAGTCACGGTAGCGGGGTGATCAGTCAGTGCAAGAAGCAATCTGTGATTTTGTGTTGTAGTCTTCTTTTTAGAACCAACTTATTTGCAAAGATCGCGATGTAAACACATCTACTGGGTTGGCAATATGTATTGCCATCCTCAGATCCATAAAACCGGGCAATGGTAGCTACATCATGCAGTGCTTAAACCGCAGTCTCCTGAGGACCATACAATATGCATAAAGCAGTCGAGGCATTACAGTGACATGCCGGCGTTCTATCATAAAGTATGTACAACTTTGCCAGGCGTATTCATAGTTGCCGGTTTTCTGTAATGTAGTATGTACAACTTTGCCAAGCGTGTTGAAAGTTGTACGTATTTTATGATACATCGCCAGCATATCATTGTAATGGCTGGCCTTTTTTATGTATATTGTCTAGTCCTCATGAGACAGTGGTTTAAGCCCTGTATTATGTAACTATCACTGCCCGGTTTTATGGATCTGAGGATGACAAAAAAAAAACATTGCCGAAACTAGTAATCCCGTAATTGCGCTTACTTAGAGATCTTAGCGAATAAACTGATTTTCAAAAGAAGACAATAATACAGTATATAAAATGTCGTGTTTCGTAGTTGCCATTCAGTCAGAATATGCAGGAAAGGGCATTGCATAATGCATACTTATTGGAATGAATGCTTTATTCACAGTAATAGCTGTCTATAGAGCAAATGAAATGCGTTTGTCGCCGAACATGCGGCATTTTATTCACTTAAAACATGTCAGCTGAGGCCTTCTATTTTCTGTTTGTCGCTAACGAAGGGATTTGTTGCCTGCTTGCACATTTCACACGAATTTTACCCTTGACACTGATTTTTTTTTTATTTACTGCCTCAGTGCCATTCGAGAAAAATGTTCGAAATGTGAATGCAGACATCGAACTCCTACTGTAAGCAATAAACAGATAAGAAACCTTCCCCCTTGTCATGACGTCAGTAAATAAGAGGAACTACGTGGTCTGACGGAAGAGGACGAAAAAATACAGGATAAGCCAAAACATTATGACTACTCCCCACCGCGACGTTGTCCGCAGCTCGTGGTCCAGTGGCTAGCTTTGCTGCCTCTGGATCACGGGGGCCCGGGTTCGATGCCCGGCCGGGTTGGGGATTTTCCCTGCCCGGGGACTGGGTGTTTGTGTTGTCCTCGTCCTTTCATCATCATCATCATTCGTGATTGTGGCTAGTTTGGACTCCATAAAACATTGGAGTGTGAAAAAATTGGGCTTTGTATGGGCGCTGATGACCGCGCAGCTGAGCGCTCCACAAACCAATCATCATCATCATCATCATCATCATCACCATCACCACCACCACCGCGACGTTGGATGCCCCTGGTGGCGTTGCCGGCACGTGACACAGTTGGAGAAATATGTATGCGGAGCATACACGGACGGGGGATCGCCCTATCGAAGATCTGGGCTGCAAGTGGGGAGATCGTCCGAGATAAACGACTTTGTCAAAGAACAGATTATTATTACATAAAGGCTGTGAATGAGTATCTCGAAAATGTCGAAGCTGGTTGAATATTCACGTGCTACTGTCGTGAGCATCTACGGAAAGTGGAAGAAGAATAGTGAAACTATCACATCTACATCTACATTTATACTACGCAAGCCACCCAACGGTGTGTGGAGGAGGGCACTTTACGTGCCACTATCATTACCTCCCTTTCCTGTTCCAGTCGCGTATGGTTCGCGGGAAGAACGACTGTCTGAAAGCCTCCGTGCGCGCTCGAATCTCTCTAATTTTACATTCGTGATCTCCTCGGGAGGTATAAGTAGGGGGAAGCGATATATATATACTTCATCCAGAAACGCGCCCTCTCGAAACCTGGCGAGCAAGCTACACCGCGATGCAGAGCGCCTCTCTTGCAGAGTCTGCCACTTGAGTTTGTTAAACATCTCCGTAACGCTATCACGGTTACCAAATAACCCTGTGACGAAACGCGCCGCTCTTCTTTGGATCTTCTCTATCTCCTCCTTCAACCCGATCTGGTACGGATCCCACACTGATGAGCAATACTCAAGTATAGGTCGAACGAGTGTTTTGTAAGCCACCTCCTTTGTTGATGGACTAAATTTTCTAAGCACTATCCCAATGAATCTCAACCTGGTACCCGCCTTACCAACAATTAATTTTATATGATTATTCCACTTCAAATCGTTCCGCACGCATACTCCCAGATATTTTACAGAAGTAACTGCTACCAGTGTTTGTTCCGCTATCATATAATCATACAATAAAGGATCCTTCTTTCTATGTATTCGCAATACATTACATTTGTCTATGTTAAGGGTCAGTTGCCACTGCCTGCACTAAGTGCCTATCCGCTGCAGATCTTCCTGCATTTCGCTACAATTTTCTAATGCTGCAACTTCTCTGTATACTACAGCATCATCCGCGAAAAGCCGCATGGGACTTCCGACACTATCTACTAAGTCATTTATATATATTGTGAAAAGCAATGGTCCCATAACACTCCCCTGTGGCACGCCAGAGGTTACTTTGTCTGTAGACGTCTCTCCATTGATAACAACCTGACGCTAAATGGTTGTACGTCCACGACTCTTCACAGAACGTGGGGTTCGGAGGCTTGTCTGCTCTGTAAAGTAGAATAGATGGTGATCTGTGGCAACTCTGCCGAAAGAGCACAATGCTGGTGCACAGGCATGTGTTTCGGAGCACACCGTTCATCGCATGTTGTTGAACGTTGAGCTCCGCAGCTGTCCGCCCTTACGTGTTCACATGCTAACCCAACGACATCGTCATTGCTATTGCAGTGGGCACGGGACCGTCGAGATTCGACCGTCGATCAATGGAAAGGTGTCGGCTCGTCGGGTGAATCACATTTTTGCTACACTATCTCGCTGGCCGTCTTCACAAATGCCGTCATCGAGGTTAACGCCGGGTCGAAACGTGCAGCGCGCCACGGACCCATGCTGGCGAGAGCAGTATTATGCTATGGGAGACAGTCTCCTGCGCTGGCATGAAACCTGTGGCGGTAACTGACGACAGCTGCATCTCTTCATGCTTGACGGTTTCCATGATAGCGATGCGGCAGCATAATTGTCCGTGTATCGAAGACAGAATCGTGCTGCAGAGGTTCGAGGAACATGATAGTGAAATTACGCTGACGTTTTGGCCACCAAATTTGCCTGACGTGAATCCGATGGTTCCCGTCAGGGTCGCTATCGAACAGCATCAGCGCGTGCAAGAGTCAGTGGCCAGTTATTTACGGAAGTTACATGACTTGGGTGTAGACACCCGGTGCCACATGGCTCCACGAATCTACCAACGAACAGTGTAATGGATGGTACGTAGAAGCGGCGATATGTTGTGTCACAAAGATGGCCCAACAAGCTATTAAGCAGGTGGTCATAATGTTGTGGCTGGTCAGTGTATTTCAGCAGTTGCACGCACAGCGATGTTTGTCCAGCACCTACTGATCCCGTTACCATACAAATAATTTGACTGTTACTGCATCGGAAGTACTGGTGGTAGCATTCCTGCACTTAACTTAGGATCCACTTAACAACTAATGAATACACGAAACCCTTCGTTGCCAAATTTACCTTTATTGTAAAATTAACGTGGAAGCCATAAAAACACCAAACATGGAGGCAAAATGTACGCATTTAAAGGCTACTAAAAAAAAAAAAAAAAAAAAAAAGGAATAAAATCACTTAAATTTGTTTCCACAAGAGGAGATTACAACGTCCCAATTCGGACCTCGCTAACACATTTTACTGACATTTAGTGTAACAAGATAAATAATTATACATATAACGAGAACAAATGAATAACACTATCAATCTTTACAGATGAGAATACGACTATATCCTTGAAGGTTCGCGCCCTGGCAAAGGGAGATACAGAACTTCAACATATAAGGTGATTACAGTAAACGCTAATTCCACTCGAAAAACGTAGTAACGATATAAGCGAGACAACTGTACTGAAGGTGGGTAGCCGAATGTGCCGTAATAAAAAGGGCCACTATCAACCCCGTCAGGACGCGAGACCCCCCCCTCCCCCCCGGCGAACACTGAGAGTTTCAGCTACCAGCAACATACAGTCATTTGTAGCTTCTTAAGAAAACAATTAACATGAAAAGGCACAACGCGTAACACACTAAAAAAATATAAACTACTACTTCACAGAACTAGCTCCTCTTTAGACAAAGCAAACAGCAGAATATTAATAACACGTAGCCGGCCGGAGTGGCCGTGCGGTTCTAGGCGCTACAGTCTGGAACCGAGCGACCGCTACGGTCGCAGGTTCGAATCCTGCCTCGGGTATGCATGTGTGTGATGTCCTTAGGTTAGTTAGGTTTAATTAGTTCTAGGCGACTGATGACCTCAGAAGTTAAGTCGCATAGTGCTCAGAGCCATTTGAACCATTTGAATAACACGTAAAATACTTGTAACCTATAACAAACTAAGGTACCACGTAATAGAATATCGTCTTGAGCTCATAGAATACTCAGTTTGACTTTCCTGTTTGTAGGTCTTACAACTCAACTGTGTAAACTTACGCAAACCCGCGAATACAAAACTCGAAATATGACAGGAATAATGATTGAAGCCACTGACAATGCTAGGCTGTCACACAGAGGAGACTATAGTAATTTACAGCGGCACACAACCGGCCTTACATCTCCAATTTAGTATAATCAGAATAAACAATTTTGTGTGTAATAATTACTTACAGTTTCATGACAACCTCCGAATAACACTTATTACCCAAGGTAGGTGCTGGTAGCGAAAGGCACCTGTAGTAATACAGAGTTCGAGTGTATTCACTTATTGGAAGGGTTTCAACTTTACATCTCTTTCCACATAGCTCTCTGTTTACACACTTCTATAAATTCTGGAACTAAAGAAGGGCATATAAATGCACATATAACTGACACAGATTTAAGCAGAATAAAACAGTACCTTAGTATGGCGCAAATGGTTTCATTTGCTTTACACGTGGAATATCTTCGCCATTTAGTAATTCCGAAATATATCCAACAACGCATGAGAGCAAGACGTCGCCGTGGTATCAGCTATTTACTTCACATAATTTCCTGCACAGACACAAGGCAGACGAAGCGTTTTCAAATGCAACAGCGGCGAGGATCACACATTTCCTCCGTCACGCCATACACACATCTCAATTTCAGTGGCCAGTAACAAGAACCTATGCATGCCCTCGCAGCAGAAAAACGCGATACATAGCGTACAGGCGTTGTACCACAGGCCTCACGGTAAACGTCAACAAGCCACCTCCGACCTTCTCCACCCCGCTATCTCTGTTCTCTCCCCGTTAACCACCCGACCACCTGCCTGAATCGCGGAAGGCAAAGATGGTGATCCTATAGTCGATGGCAGCGATGCCATTCTAAATGCAAGAACACTGGCGCCAGACGCGGCACGGCTCAACCGGTACGCCAGAAAGATCGCTTGCTTGTAAATAAGTCAGTGACACATTATTAGCGCAGTTGATCTCGCTCTGTTTTTAGAATGGCGCGTAATCGACCGCTCTAGACTCCGTCACAGTGCACAAGTGAGTGGCAGCCGCGATCCTGTCGTGAGCTTTCTTCTCAGCAGCGGGCGTACAGAGTACAAGCGATAGTAGTAAAGTTGTCATGCTGCTACTATGAGCCTTGGTGAGGAGTCAGTCCTTCTCTATGAAATTCACCGTTAATTGCAACAAATTTTTCGTAACGATGGATGACTTGGCGAAATCAACTATTAGTCCGTCTGGAATTGCATCCCACGCAACGGATTCTTCATCTGAGGACGGAGGGAGAAGTCACTGGATGCCATGTTCGGAAAATACCAAGGGTATGGTTCAAAATTTGATAGCCAAAAGAAGCAGCCTGTGTGACCGCGTTTTGTGCAGCACGAGCAGGGTCGTTGTCGTGGAGCAGAAACAGCCCCTTGGTTAGACTCCCGCAGTGCTCTGTTGACAGCTTGTCGAAAGCTTCGTAAGGTTTTCCCTTTACGAGCATGATTTCTTAGCACCACACCACGGCAAGCCCATAAAACAGCAGCATCACACTGCTCGACGATGGCTGGGTCGTGGCCGTATCCGGTTGTGGTGAATGCACACGTGGCCTCTGATCGCCTTACTTCCTTGTTTCGGGGCCTTTGTGACTCATTCAACACTCGTCCGTGATGATTAGGCGGCTAAATAATCAGCATGTTGTCCTCGATGGCGAGTGTTCATAGGAGACAAGGGTATCGTCAGGAGTGCCCCAAGGAAGTGTCATAACACGGCTGTTGTTCTTTGTATACATAAATGATTTGGCGGAGAGGGTGGGCAGCAATCTGCGGTTGTTTGCTGATGGTACTGTCGTGTACGGTAAGGTGTCAAAGTTGAGTGACTATAGGAAGATACAAGACGACTTAGACAAAATTTCCAGTGGTGTGATGAATGGCAGCTAGCTCTAGTGGAAAAATGTAAGTTGATGCGGATGAGTAGGAAGATCAAACCTGTAATGTTCGGATACAGTACTACTAGTGTCCTGCTTGACACAGTGAAGTCGTTTCATTATCTGGGCGTAACGATGCAAAGCGGTATGAGGTGGAACGAGCTTTTAGAAGACTGATAGCCAGAAGAAGCAGCCTTTGTAACTGCGTGTTGTGCAGCACGAGCAGGGTCGTCGTGGAGCAGACTATGGTAGGGACGACGAATGGTCGACTTAGGTTTATTGGGAGAATCCTAGGAAAGAATGGTTCACCGGTAAAGGAGACTGCATATAGCATGTTGGTGCGACCTATTCTTGAATGCTGCTCGAGCGTTTGGGATCCGTACCAGGTGGGATTGGAGGGAGACCACGAAGCAATTCAGAGACGGGGGTACTAGATTTGTTACCGCTTGATTCGAACAACACGTAAGGGTTACGGAGATGCTTCGGGAACTCAAATGGGAATCCCTGGAGGGAAGGCGACGTTCTCTTCGATAACCACTATGGAGAAAATTTAGAGAACCGGCATTTGAAGCTGATTACTGAACGATTCTACTGCCGCCAGCATACATTGCGCGTAGGGACTATGAAGATAAGATATGATGAATTAGGGCTGATATGGAGGCGTATATACAGTCGTTTTTCCCTCGCTCTGTTTGCGAGTGGAACGGGAAATGACTTGTAGTGGTACAGGGTACCCTCCGCCACACATCGAACTGTGGCTTGCGGAGTATCTATGTAGATGCAGTGTAGCTGTGACTCGGCTGCCACATTTCCGTCGCTTCTTTTTGGGGGTTGTGACCTCCCTTGGAACGCTGCGGGAAGGGAACCTCGTCACATTGAAAATCAACACGGTGAAAACTAATCCATGACTAATTTTCATTTTTTCCGGTGACCTCTCGATTGCGATTCCCCGGACATCGCGTACACACACAAAAAAGTAATTAACTTTATTTTGTCGCGCTGGTAACTGGAACTTGGTGAGTACCAGTGACGCATGCGGCCGCGGGTCGCAGCGGAGGTCAGGGTCGGGGTGGCTGCCTCCCTTGCTGGTGACCCTGGCGTGGCGAGGCTACCCGCGCCTCCATTGGTATTCCGGCCTGCGGTGCGGCCCTTCAGAAGGCCCGGCGGCGCTGCCGAGGCGCGAAACTGCCACCCCCGCCCCAGCCTTGGACGTGTTCCGTAAACAAATGTCCGCACCGCCACCGGAGAGCTGCACGCCCCGTCAAAGGGGCTGAAGGCGCATTAAGAGCACTTTGGCTGGATACGCGGAAGCTGACACTTCAGCCAGACTTACAGGCAGGGCCGTAGGTCTAGCGCAAGAGTCTTCAGACATGCTGCTTCTGGGCTCAACCACTTTTATCCGATGTCGACACACACCTCTACAGCGCGAGGTAGCAAACGCTGGCACTCCAGATACGCCGACTGTCTAAAACTGGAGCTCCAAGGTGGGAAGAAGAAACGAAGCCGGCCGCTGTGACCGAGCGGTTCTTGGCGCTTCAGTCCGAAACCGCGCTGCTGCTACGGTCACAGGTTCGAATCCTGCCTCGGGTATGGATGTGTGTGATGTCCTTAGGTTAGTTATGTTTAATTAATTCTAAGTCTATGGGACTGATGTCCTCAGATGTTAAGTCACATAGTGCTTAGTCATTTGAACCATTTGAGGAAACGAAACTACAAGGCTTAGATGGTACGTGACGAATACTGAGATTTCAGTGACTATAATATCGATGCAAACTTACAATTAGCTTTGTAGTATGACCCGACTGATGAAAAATGGTTCAAATGGCTCTGAGCAGTATGGGACTTAAAATCTGAGGTCATCAGTCCCCTAGAACTTAGAACTACTTAAACCTAACTAACCTAAGGACATCACACACATCGATGCCCGAGTCAGGATTCGAACCTGCGACCGTAGCAGTCGCGTCGTTCCGGACTGAAGTGCCTAGAACCGCTCGGCTACCGCGGCCGGCCCCCGACTTATGAGTACGACGTAGTGTTCCCTCTGGGCGGGATACATGCACTGATTCGTTTGGTTAGGGTGCTTTAAAGCAGTCGCATCCTCTACTGAGGCAAACTGGTCAACAACAATTGTAATTGCTTCTTTACCTCGCGCATCCAGGCACTGGCACATAGTTGACATCTGAACTGTTCCGACACATGTTCTGTTGGCGACAGATTTGGGGATCTTGCTGGCCACCGGAGTACATCAACATCATGTAGGTATTTCATAGACACACGTGCCACTTGTGGGGTAGCATTGTTCTGTTGATAATGTCACCACGATCCTGTAGCACGAGAGGTGACACACGTGGACGCACGGTGTCCCTGACGTACTGTTGTGCCGCCCGAGTTCCCTCAATCACCAACAGCTGTGAACTGCAGTCATACCTGATGGCTCTCAACACCATGCCGCCGGGAATAATATTTGAAGAACGGGATCTCTTCCCCAGACCACAGCCTTACTCGCCAGCAATGGTCACCTGACGTACTGCAGAAGCACGATTCATTGCTCAACACAATACGACACCATACGTCAGTAGTCCGTGCTTCCTGCTCACGACATTACTCCAAAGGTAGCCGTTCGTGTTGTGGTGTCAGCCATAGACTAAGCATATGACTGTAAGTCCGTAGACCGACTGATGCTAGTCTCCAACCAGTGAAACCGGGCGAGGTAGCGCAGTGGTTAGTACACTGGACCCGCAATTGGGATGACGACGGTTCAAACCCGCGTCCGGCCATCCTGATTTAGGTTTCCTGTGATTTCCCTAAATTGCTTCAGGCAAATTCCGGGATGGTTCCTTCGAAAGGGCACGGCCGAGTTCCTTCTCCATCCTTCCGAAATTCGATGGGACCGATGACCTCGCTGTCTGGTCCCCTCCCCCAAACCACCAACCAGCCGACCAGTGATGCGGGATGACACGTTGTTGCAGAGGGAACATCACTTGCTCACGGATGGCAGGCACAGATGTGAAGCGGCTACTGTGTGCTTGGTGCACAATAAGGCGATCGCCTCTGCTGGTGGTCGACCAGAACCTTCACAAGTATACGTGCCATCACATTCCCATCCAATGTAACATAGGGCCACTGTCACATCTGAATGTCCCAGAAATCTGGATACCGCATGATTCCACCAGCCGGCCAAATGGAAGGCCACAATCAGACTACTTCCAAACTCTTCGAGGTGCTGATAGTGCATTGTCACACGAGTTGGGTATGTGGTATCTCCTTCAAGTTCATCACTCAACGTATGACGCTGTTCGCGCACCTTGTAGACCGTACCAGGCCTGGTAACAACGTCGCACACGAACAACGGTAATGCCCTCTGGTGCCGTTCTGTCACACATAATTACAACTCTAATCATTTACTTTTCCGTCGATAGTGTGTGTGTGTGTGTGTGTGTGTGTGTGTGTGTGTGTGTGTGTACAGTCACAGTGACATCCGACCATGTCTTCTAGGTACTGCACTTTTTGTGTCAGGCAGTGTATATCAACGAGTAGATACATGGAGGTGGCGTTTTCGTTAAGCTGTAGTGGACTATATGGTGAATTTTGAGACGTAAAACAGTAATTTTTAAAGCTTACATTTGCCGAGTTATATAAACGTTGTTTTTAATGAAACTACTCTCTGTGACGCTGGAGAGAGTTATCCGAGAGGACTTCGACATAACATACGGAGAACTTTATCAAAGAGTAACAAGATAACAGTGCAGCAGACAACTGTCCCATCTCATGAAGAGGTCCTGCAGATATCCTCACTACTATACTAAATGTAAGGAGTGGTCCTTGTGTTGACCTGTGTGGTTAAAGCCCTTCAGTCTGTGCTCTGCTGTGGTAGCTCGTGAAGGTATTTGCACTTTCACAAGGTATATGACAGTCGGAAAAGTGGTTATCGGTATCGTTTATGGCGAATGTGGACAAATTATTATGGCTGCGGCGTGGTTATATGATGAATGGTACGTTTGAAAACATAATTTTAAAAAATCCCGGCACTGAAATAAATGCAAGTAATACTCCATCAGCGGCAGCAAACAATCCCCATGACACTAGGGGGCAGCTTGATTGTGCAAGTGCGACCAACCAAAGAAGTTTGTGCGAATACCAACACATTGAAGACTGACGTTGACTGAGACAACTGGAAAAACAACGGATTAGGGCTGGACATCATTAAAAGAAAGGCGGTTTTCATTGCGACGGAATCTTCTCACGAAATTCCGAACACCAACTTTCTCCTCCGAATGCGAAGATATTTTGTTGACACCGACCTACATAGGGAGGAACGATCACCACGATAAAATATGGGAAATCAGAGCTCTACATCTACATTTATACTCCGCAAACCACCCAACGGTGTGTGGCGGAGGGCACTTTACGTGCCACTGTCATTACCTCCCTTTCCTGTTCCAGTCGCGTACGGTTCGCGGGAAGAACGACTGCTGGAAAGCCTCCGTGCGCGCTCGAATCTCTCTAATTTTACATTCGTGATCTCCTCTGGAGGTATAAGTAGGGGGAAGTAATATATTCGATACCTCATCCAGAAACGCACCCTCTCGAAACCTGGACAGCAAGCTACACCGCGATGCAGAGCGCCTCTCTTGTAAAGTCTGCCACTTGAGTTTACCAAACATCTCCGTAACCCTATCACGCTTACCAAATAACCCTGTTACATAACGCGCCGCACTTATTTCGATCTTCTCGTACGGAAAGATATAGGTGTTCATTCTTTCCGCGCGCTATACGAGATTGGAATAATAGAGTATTGCGACGGTGGTTCGATGAACCCTCTGCCAGGCACTTAAATGTGATTTGCAGAGTATAGATGTAGATCTGCCTGGTCTGTCAAGCTTGGCATGGGCTTTTCGAGAGTTCCACCATTGGTCGCTATTTTATTGATGGGAAACAGCCAAAAATAATAGACGCACAAACAAAGTTGGCACTCGGCGCGGTGGCTGACGGGAGCTACTGTAAATGGGAAATGCCTTTACTGTCGCTCCCATCAGCCATCGCGCCGAGTGTCAACTTCGTTAGCGCGTGTAATATCTGCAGCTCCTAAGTAAATAGGCTGCCGCATTTGTTGAAAAAAATCCCAGTGGATGTAAGTTAATCGGCGTAGTGCCAACATGACGGATGGTCGACGTATTTCACGTACTAAATTATCATTTGAAGATTGTTGGATCTGTCGTTCGGGGAACAAACAATGGCCTGTTCACACACCAGTGTTAACACCTCCGGATTTTTTTCATAAAGTTGTAGGCTGCTTCTCCTGTGTTTACTTACTGAGAGACATTATATTTTTTATATTAATATGGCAGAAGACCTTTTAGCTTTCTTATAGTTCCCGCTAAATCAAACCTATACGTGGCGTTCAGGTCGTCGAATTTCAAATTTTTGTTCAGATAACCTTTGGAAGCGGATTTCCACATGACTTCTCTTTGTCTGTAATCTTCTGTATATTTGAGTTCGCTATCTTCACAGTCAAAAGGCATCACTACACATAACATAGCCCGAAAGCATCAGCACTCAACTAAACACACACACACACACACACACACACACACACACACACACACACACACACACACACACACAGGTATCAGCTGCCTATCTCCCGCAGATGTGCAAGCGTGCTTGTTGGAAATATGGAGCGTATGGGTAGAGTTGAACAGAAAAAAGAAGACATCGTGTGGCTGGGAAGTCATGAATGAATGGTATCTGAATGGGAATCGTGTAAACGTATTTTTTGTGTATTATCACAGCCTGACTGTATCGTATTTTCTGGGGCGGAGATTGGGGGCCGAAGTGGTATTTTCCTAAAAGAATGTGGCAAAAAACCATTCCCAGGCCCATCGGTGTAGCAAACCAACGGCCTTTAAGGGGGTTGACTAGGGTAAAAAAAAGGCGTAATTTTTGTTGACTTAAAATGTTCCTTAGAGTGTCTTGTTTTTAGGATCCATTCACATTAAGTGTGCTATAAATGTTAAAATATGTTAATACGGCAATTTACTGCAACCGATGTCGTGTGGCAGTTACCGGCTGAATAGGGGTCCTTTTACTTTCGGATAGTATCACTGAGGGCATTAGAATCAACTAAAATATTGTACTTGACAAGAGAGTGTTTTAAAATGACAAACAGACGTATTTATACGGATAAAGAAGGTTCGAAAAGTAATACCAAACGCGCAAAAACCGCTTAGTTTGGTAAGCGGAAGCCAATTAATCGATATAATTTCGTCAAAATGAATGTGTTTCGACGCCGGCATACAAAAGGCCAATTTTGCGGTACTGGCATTGACGATTTAAAAGTTCGTTCAATTTCAGTGTTAAGAAACAAGTTCACACTTGTAATGCTTCTTTTTTTTTTAAGTTGATGGGAGCTATAACTCACGAAATACACCATTTTGTGATGTTTGTCTACTGCAGGACGTAGAATTTTTGCGATAAATTTTTATTTCGATTTTTCGCGTACGTTTTATAACGACGTTTTTGTTGAAAAAATTGACATTTATATCAGAATGCCACCATTTTGTTGAAAACCATTTATTTTAAATGGCCGTACGTACTAATCTAGACAATATCATATTTCAAATCTGTTTTTGAAATTTTTTTCTAGGTTTAAGATTGCGGCGTTCAGAACTTCTATCAACCGCACTTGCACTTCGCGAAGGTCTTCCGTCGATGTCGTGAAGTGTCCTCTCGGAGCAAGTTTTTTTACTTAAAAAAAAGTAATAAAGTCTTAAGGGCGTACAATAGAAGTGTACAATCAGTTTTGTAATTATATATATGTGGTGTCTGTTCTCTCGGATATGTCCGAAAGAATAGACGCCACGTATATATGTGGTGTACATCTGCACACCATGCTGTAGCTCTTACGGGACCACTTGTGTCCACAGAATCTGCCCAGTAAGCAGGAGAACCGAGTTCGAATCCCGGTCCGGCACAAATTTTCGATTCGAAAATAATAGATTTCAGCTATCAGTCGTCCTTTGGAATTTTTATTGGCAGATCTAGATTTCAGCTAGAAACTAGCCATCCTCAATGCACTATCCTTTTTTGGTCAATACATATAATGCCTGTTGGTCTGGCTTTGTACACAGTTCATTGAATTGTATTGAGTATTGAATTGAGTGTTCAATAAACAGTGTACAAAGCCAGATCAACAGGCTCTGAATGGAGTTTCCCCCTTGATTTAAATCAATGCCCACTCACAGCCAATGTCTGTAATTCCTGTGTGTCTTAGTTCTGTAATTTTTTGTCATTTTATAGGAAAAAAGATCACGAATATCGGTTCCAAAATTGAACGTCAGGCTGGTCTGCCCCCTTCATCCGTCACAGGGATTCGATCCGAATGTGGCTCACCTCCCTCTCTCGAACCGCCCCTCCCCCCCTCCCCTGCACATTAAGCAATACGAACAGGTCAAGTTGTGGAACTGGAAGTGGCACGGGCGACTAACATACAATTATGCAAACTGGCTGCTGCGGCTGCGACCGCGGACAGTTCGCACCGAGTTAGAGCTGTCAACCGTGTCGGTCACGCAGTGCGAGTGTGATTATCGCCCTGGGCTGGCTACGCAGCAGCCGGGGGCGCACCGCTGGCGCATACTCCCGCAGTGAGCTGACCCAGTAACGCTGACCTTCCGCCGTCGCTTTGAGTGGCCGCCGCATGGAAATAACGCGGCTCCGACTGCGACTGCCCACCGACGTCCGTAACTCCGGTAATGCGTGTGGCCGCGCCGGTTTCCGCTGATCAGGTCTGCGCTCTCTGGCAGCCCGGCAGAGTGGAGAACTTCACGGTCTGGTCAGAGATGTAGCTGACACCAGTGAAATACTGTCTTCGTTGTGCTACGAGGGTCACTCCAAAAGAAATGCACACTATTATTTTTAACTCCATCTTTTATCCTACATGTTTGAAAGTTTTATAGTGTGTAGATACATCCTTTAGGAACAATATTTTCATTTCTCCACGTAAATTCCATCCCTCACAACTGCCTTACGCCATCTTGGAACCAGCGCCTGTATACCCGCACGGTAAAATTCTGGGCCAACCTGTTGGAGCCACTGTTTGGCAGCGTGCACAAGGGAGTCATAATCTTCAAACCTTGTTCCACTCTTCAGTTTCCCAAGGAGATGATAGTCATATGGAGCCAGGTCAGGACTGTAAGGCGGGTGTTTCAGTGTTGTCCGACCGAGTTTTGTGGTCGCTTCCACGGTTTTATGACTGACATGTGATCGTGCATTGTCGTACGACAGAAAAACATCCTGATTTTGCCGATGTGGTCGAACACGACTCAGTCGAGCATGACGTTTCTTCAGTGTGGTTACATATGCATCAGAATTTATGGTGGTTCCACTTGGCATGATGTCCACAAGCAAGAGTCCTTCGGAATCGAAAAACACCGTAGCCATAACTTTTCCAGCAGAAGGTGTGGTTTTGAATTTTTTTTTCTTGGGTGAATTTGCATGATGCCACTCCATTGATTGCCTCTTCGTCACTGGTGAAAAATGGTGGAGCTCATCACCTGTCACAATTCTTCCAAGAAATTCATCTCCACCATTCTCGTACTGTTCCAAAAGTTCACCGATTCTTAACGTCGGAACAGAAGTGTCATATTTGCGAAGTGCCAATAAAAGTGTGACGTGGGGACGAAAAATCACTGGTTGTGGAAAACTGACAAGAACTGCGCTACTCCCAACTTAACTTCTGGCACGCTTGAATTCTATAGCGGCGCACCTTAAAAATGATACGTGGCTGTCTGTATCGAAGCGAGGCCTTACTTTACCATCTAAAATATACTTACTGAATACATGCATCTGACCTGGCTCATTTCTGTACTAATGTTAAACTCTTAATGTCACTGAAGACATTAGATTTAATCCTTGTATTAATATAATGCATCGTACTTTCCCTTCTAAAAAGAGAAGTATGTGTAACTTCTAATGACATTGAGTGTATCTATAGTGAAAGTCATCAAATGCCAAGTCTCCGATGCAGATCACACTCAACTAACAACAAATATAATTCTTGTATCTCATTTCTGACACGGTGAATTGTTCTCCAAGTAGAATTTTCCAAAACAAACTTTTCCGCAACTTGTTACTTAAGGGACGATTTTCGTCTTATTATGCCATCATCAGATAACATGTACGTCCGCAGTCCACAAACCACTCTGAAGTGGACAAAGGAGGGAACATCAGATAATACAATTGTATAACTCATTAGTTAATGGAAATATGTAGCACAAATGTCATTTTTTCTTCTTCGATTCAGTGTTTTTGTATACACCGTAAAAGTAACGCAGCAAACGTACTACTTTAAGTCTAGGGCTTGCGTTATCCCTTTCATGTTGCGATCCATTGTATTATTTGTATGAATAGATTGATTATAAGTTAGGCCGATAAAAATTTATAGACAAAAATCTTCCGTTGGCGCCAGTTTTCGAAAAACGCCTTTTTTCTTATTTATTCTCTTATCTTGTATGTCGCGTCCTCAGGATGAGTATCAAACTTTACCTGGTCTCTTATGTATTATTTCGTTGTTTCGATCAATTTAAGCACGTGTTAGCCACACTGTAGTAGGAGCTATAATTTGTGTGGTGTCACCGCCAGACACCACACTTGCTAGGTGGTAGCCTTTAAATCGGCCGCGGTCCATTAGTATACGTCGGACCCGCGTGTCGCCACTGTCAGTGATTGCAGACCGAGCGCCGCCACACGGCAGGTCTAGAGAGACGTCCTAGCACTCGCTCCAGTTGTACAGCCGACTTTGCTAGGAAAGGTTCACTGACAAATACGCTCTCATTTGCCGAGACGATAGTTAGCATAGCCTTCAGCTACGTCATTTGCTACGACCTAGCAAGGCGCCATTATCAGTAGATATTTAACTTGAACTTGTGATGCCTGTACCGTCAGACCGATGTACACCACTTATGGATTAAAGTTAAGTATTACATCAACTACGTACTTTATTTGCTACTGTTAATTCCCTTAACTGTTCCAGACCTCGCGCCAGCCTGCGTGAGCTTAAGCGCGTGCCTTTCGGCTTCACCTCATAGTGACTTGGCTGTCTTGCCAAGTCACAACAATTTGCCCTTCAATTTGATGCAAATGCAAGTTGGGTGTTAATTCCGGTCTGGACATTAACACATGCATGGGTGGCCTCACCCCATTCTGCACAGAACTTCTCAACGTGTTTGTTGAAATCTTTAACAAAGTGGTCGTTTTAGTAGGATAGTTCTCAACGCTCGTGCAAATCGCTTTGTGCTTTCGTGATGTTCCGTAATGCATGGACACTATTTGTTGTTTGGCGAGGTATCCAGTCTTGCTGTAAAGGTGCTTATGTGTTAGCTGACCACTGTTTTGACTGAGTTGTGGATGCACTGGACGTGCATCACAACACACAACTGCGAATCGCGGCTGCAGGAGGAAGTGGAAGAGCTTTGATGTGATGGAAGTCAGGGAGGGCGATGCATTTCAGATGGCGGCCGATGTGGCTGCAGGGAAGCGAAGCCTCGAGTATGGAGCAGTTCGTAACTCGGCGTCAGATTATGCAGGCAGGAACTTCTCCGCGCAGGACGCGGAGAGTAGAGGGATTACGAGTTACTCACTCACACACACACACACACTCACACACACACACACACACACACACACACACACACACACACACACACACACACACACACACACAGAGAGAGAGAGAGAGAGAGAGAGAGAGAGAGAGAGAGAGAGACCGCTGGCACAAAACTAGTCACTGGACTGGATAAAATATCTTCAGAATGCAAATTACGTAGATCTCGCTATCCTTCTGCAACAATGGCTGTAGGGCTGTGGACCAACGAAGAATAAGAATACCAACTGTTACCTTAAAAAAACTTTGTTCATTCGCGTTTTGGAGCAGGATCGACGGGACAGATGCACGTAATTATAGGGTTATATCGATAACGTCAATATTGTTGTAGAATGATTTAACATGTATAATGTCACGCATTATGACCTGTTTGGGGAACAAATATGTCCCCTTTAAAATCAATATGGACTCTGCGAACACAGATTTTGCGAAATTCGGCTCGTTCTGTTCCTCCACGAGACCCATAGCGCTCTACGCAAGGGCGCTCAGGTTGACGCCGTGTTCCTTGACTTTGGGAAGACATTTGACGCCGTCCTGCGGAGCCGTCCAGTGGAAGAAAAAAAAAGCTTACCGATAATCCAGCCAGATTTCCGACTGGTCTGAAGACTTCTTTGCAGTTAAAACTCAACATTTCGCCCGGACAAAATCAACAGATGTAAAGGTAATTTCCAGAGTACCCCAGTGAAGTGTGACAGCACCGCCCTGTTTACAATGTCACTCTATTGCCACCAAGAGTAACTCCGAAAGTATGATACGAGCTGAAAAGTTTGTGTGACAAAAGTTGCATGAGACAACAGGGGCCATAATATAACGTTGATTTTTTAAGGTGGGATCGAGAGATATAAAGGTCAACTTTGTTTTTTTAAATGGGATACTATAGTATGGTACTTATTGTATCTGTTGGTTCATTTTGGGAAGGGGGCCAAACAGAGAGGCCATCGGACCCATCGGACAAGGGAAGGATGGGAAAGGAAATCGGTCATGCCCTTGCCTGATGCGATTTAGGAAAATCACGGAAAACGTAAATCAGGATGGCCGGACGCGGGTTTGAACCGTCGTACACCCGAATGTGAGGCCAGTGTGTTAACCAATGCGCTCCCTCTCGACCCCGCCCCCATTCGGTCATAGGTCTGTGACATTCCGTTCGTAGGCGTTAGGTGTGCCCTCCGAACATTCATTATCGAAACGGAGAGCGAGTGTGTCAGCAATTTATTCCAATGTCATAGCACCCCATAACTCACAACTTAGTAACAGACTTGTTACGGTGCTGCAGTTCTGCAATGCATTCTGTAGGTGTTGAGTGCACGATTCTGTGCCAGCAACAAGGCTGGCCGCGAATCTGCCAGAATAATAACTCTTTCATAAGCCTTAAGCATATTTAGTTCCTCTAACATTACAGCGAGATTCACTGTAAGTACAACGGCTTCCGTAAATTATAATTGGTCACTGCGGTGCGTCTTTTCTTCCTAATATACACTGTCCTCAGCTACTTAAAAAGTCCTTCAACAGTTTCATACTCATATTACGTGCAGTGCATAAAGCATCCGTGTTAGTGTCTAAACCTATAGTTGTTAGTAGCTAGTCGCTGAAACCTGTCCAAGGTGACATTTTCCGTTCTCTACTCGTCCGGCGAGACTAGGTTCTCTGCTTTCAGCTATAAAGAGACTGCGGTACTTTCCTTGATCGAGTTCGTTGTTGTCGTGGGGTCTTTAGTCCGAAGACTGGTTTGATGCCGCTCTCACACTAGTCTATCTTGTGCAAGCCTACATCCGTTTGAACCTGCTTACTGCCTTCATCTCATGGTCTCCTTCTACAATTTTTACCATCATCTTCCACCAAATTTCCATCTGATACCAAATTAACAATCAGTTGAAGTCTCAGAACGTGTCCTCTCAACCGATCCGTTCTCTTAGTCAACTTGCGCCACAGAATTCTCTACTCCCCTGTTCTATTCAGCAGATGTTCAATTGTTACTCCATCTCCCCACCAAATCTTCTGCATTCTTCTATGTTGTTGTTGTTGTTGTTGTTGTTGTTGTTGTTGTTGTTGTCTTCAGTCCTGAGACTGGTTTGATGCAGCTCTCCATGCTAATCTATCCTGTGCAAGCCTCATCTCCCAGTACCTACTGCAGCCTACATCCTTCTGAATCTGCTTAGTGTATTCATGTCTTGGTCTCCCTCTACAACTTTTACCCTCCACGCTGCCCTCCACAACTAAATTGGTGTTGCCTTGATGCCTCAGAACATGTCCTACCAACCGATCCCTTCTTCTAGTCAAGTTGTGCCACAAACTCCTCTTCTCCCCAATTTTATTCAATACCTCCTCATTAGTTATGTGATCTATCCATCTAATCTTCAGCATTTTTCTGTAGCACCACATTTCGAAAGCTTCTATTCTCTTCTTGTGTAAACTATTTATCGTCCATGTTTCACTTCCATACATGGCTACACTCCATACAAATACGTTCAGAAACAACTTCCTGACATTTAAATCTATACTCGATGTTAACAAATTTCTCTTCTTCAGAAACACTTTCCTTGCCATTGCCAGTCTAGATTTTATATTCTCTCTACTTCGACCATCATCAGTTATTTTGCTCCCCAAATAGCAAAACTCCTTTACTACTTTAAGTGTCTCATTTCCTAATCTAATTCCCTCAGCATCACCCGACTTAATTCGACTACATTCCATTATCCTCGTTTTGCTTTTGTTGATGTTTATCTTATACCCTCCTTTCAAGACACTGTCCATTCCGTTCAACTGCTCTTCCAAGTCCTTTGCTGTCTCTGACAGAATTACAATGTCATCGGCGAACCTCAAAGTTTTTATTTCTTCTCCATGGATTTTAATACCTACTCCGAACTTTTATTTTGTTTCCTTTACTACTTGCTCAATATGCAGATTGAATAGCATCGGGGAGAGGCTACAACCCTGTCTCACTCCCTTCCCAACCACTGCTTCCCTTTCATGTCCCTCGACTCTTATTACTGCCATCTGGTTTTTGTACAAATTGCAAATAGCCTTTCGCTCCCTGTGTTTTCCCCTGCCACCTTCAGAATTTGAAAGAGATTATTCCAGTCAACATTGTCAAAAGCTTTCTCCAAGTCTACAAATGCTAGAAACGTAGGTTTGCCTTTTCTTAATCTAGCTTCTAAGATAAGTCGTAGGGTCAGTATTGCCTCACGTGTTCCCATATATCGACGGAATCCAAACTGATCTTCCCCGAGGTCGGCTTCTACCAGTTTTTCCATTCTTCTGTACAGAATTCGCGTTAGTATTTTGCAGCCGTGACTTATTAAACTGATAGTTCGGTAATTTTCACATTTGTCAACGCCTGCTTTCTTTGGGATTGGAATTATTATATTCTTCTTGAAGTCTGAGGGTATTTCGCCTGTCTCATTTATTTTGCTCACCAGATGGTAGAGTTTTGTCAGGACTGGCTCTCCCAAGGCTGTCCGTAGTTCTAATGGAATGTTGTCTACTCCCGGGGCCTTGTTTCGGCTTAGGTCTTTCAGTGCTCTATCAAATTCTTCACACAGTATCATATCTCCCATTTCATCTTCATCTACATCCTCTTCCATAATATTGACCTGAAGAACATCGCTCTTGTATAGTCCCTCTATATACTCTTTCCACCTTTCTGCTTTCCCTTCTTTGCGTAGAACTGGGTTTCCATCTGAGCTCTTAATGTTCATACGAGTGGTTCTCTTTTCTCCAAAGGCCCCTTTAATTTTCCTGTAGGCAGTATCTATCTTACCCTCGTGAGATAAGGCTCTACATCCTTGCATTTGTCCTCTAGCCATGGCTGCTTAGCCATTTTGCACTTCCTGTCGATCTCATTTTTGGGACGTTTGTATTCCTTTTTGCCTGCTTCATTTACTGCATTTTTATATTTTCTCCTTTCATCAATTAAATTCAGCATTTCTTCTGTCACCCACGGATTTCTACTAGCCCTCGTCTTTTTACCTAATTGATCCTCTGCTGCCTTCACCACTTCATCCGTCAAAGCTATCCATTCTTCTTCTATTTTATTTCTTTCCCCCATTCTTATCAATTGTTCCTTTATGCTCTTCCTGAAATTCTCTACAACCTCTGGTTCTTTCAGTTTATCCAGGTCCCATCTCCTGAAATTCCCACCTTTTTGCAGTTTCTTCAGTTTTAATCTACAGTTCATAATCAATAGATTGTGGTCAGAGTCCACATCTGCCCCTGGAAATGTCTTACAATTAAAACCTGGTTCCTAAATCTCTGTCTTACCATTATATAATCTGTCTGAAACCTGTCAGTATCTCCAGGCTTCTTCCATGTATACAACCTTCTTTTATGATTCTTGAACCAAGTGTTAGCTATGATTAAGTTGTGCTCTGTGCAAAATTCTACCAGGCGGCTTCCTCTTTCATTTCTTAGCCCCAATCCATATTCACCTACTACTTTTCCTTCTCTTCCTTTTCCTACTGTCGAATTCCAGTCACTCATGAGTATTAAATTTTCGTCTCACTTCACTATCTGAATAATTTCTTTTATCTGGTCATACATTTCTTCAATTTCTTCGTCATCTGCAGAGCTAGTTGGCATATAGACTTGTACTACTGTTGTAAGCGTGAAAGGAAGCTACCCTTCAGATAGAGGGATCTTTACTTGTACTTGGCAGAACTAATTACATACTGACATAATCGTCGGTATTGCTTTCGTTTCCGAAAAGTTGTCAATATTTCTATTTTGGAAAAGAAGCTCTGTATTTGGCCAAGATGTCGAAGAAGAAGGTCCTTTACGTACAGGTTGTATCGAGTAAGATGTGAAGACGGCGGTTTGAAAGAGGACACAAGTACGAGGAAGGGCGTCCCTTACCTGAGGGATCGCTACTCAAGCTGCCTGGCGAAGGGCCAAGTGTGGCAAATGTCCGGCATTGGTGGGCAGCAGGTTGTTTTTGCTGCCACTACACTGCGTTTCGGGGCGCCTCTTCTGTGTGGGTGGGTTGGCGGGCCGATGACAGCTACACGACAGCAGAGCAGAACACGCGTGGCGTGTTGGCTGCCACGCCCACCTCGCGTTGCATTGTCTATAGCCACGTGTCCATCACGCAGAAATAAAGTCCGCTGCGCCGACAAAAACACACACACACACACACACACACACACACACACACACACACACACACACACACACACTTCTGATGAAATTTCCTGGCATCCTGTATACACGAAGGGTGGAAATGACAAACAATCTAAGTGCCATTTTTTTCACAAACACGCTTTTTCTGTGCTGTTGTATTCTCGGCACTTTGTTGCACGTCCCTAGACTTGTTCCAAGTGCCAAATTACGGAGAAAATCTTTCAGACATTCATTACTAGATGGCGCATGGTCTTTTGAGTCAAGCAGTGGTTTCTTCTACGCGTCGAGGTTTCTTCCATTTAGCTGACGCGCAGTTTCTGTGGTAAGCAGTGTGTGTGCAAGCTTTTGTTCGTATCCATAAAAACATCTTTGTGATGGAAGCAGATAACGGGTTGCAAAAGTGCTAAAAAAAGTAAAAGGCCTTACGATCGAAGTGTCTCATACTCACCCATCCTAAATAGCTATTAAAAAACTCTTACTGTGAAATAAGAAGATTAAAAAGGTGTCAGTGTATTCGAAAAAGAAAAGACCGTGGCTGGTGTGTGCCGTTTCATATCTCATCCGAAAGATTGTCAGGTTTATCACTGCCGACGATGTTGCAGTTTCTTTCTCAACAGCGCAGGGAGATCTACAGTAAACTTTGCAACATCTCATCCCAAACACAAAGTTGTATAGGGAACAGAAGTCAACATGGAAATTAAAAAAAAAAATATTGCCATCTTGTAAAAATTAAAAAGGTATGACATTTTTGTTGATTACAGTCCCACTAATTAAAATATTACTGCTATATTTCTATATTTATATTCTCACAAGTAAATGTAGTGTCTCGGTATTAACAGATCTTGAAACAGAAACTTCCTTCCAGAATGAGCGGAGTGTGCGCTGATATGAAACTTCCTGGCAGATTAAAACTGTGTGCCGGACCGAGACTCGAACTCGGGACCTTTGCCTTTCGCGGGCAAGTACTCTGCCGCAGGAGAGCTTCTGTAAAGTTTGGAAGGCAGGAGACGAGGTGCTGGCAGAAGTAAAGCTGTGAGGACGGGCCGTGAGTCGTGCTTGGGTAGCTCAGTTGGCAGAGCACTTGGCCGCGAAAGGCAAAGGTGCCGAGTTCGAGTCTCGGTCCGGCACACTGTTTTAATCTGTCAGGAAGGTTCAGAAACTTCCTTATTTGCGTTTAGAAACAGTCATTTCTCTAGTATGGCATTTGAAACACTGATAATACATTACAAATTTTCCTCTTTATTTATTTATTTATTTATTCAGCGATGAGGTGATCAGCATAATTCTATGGTATCAGAATAACTTCTTTTTTTTTTTTTTTGGATAGAAATAAGTTACGTACAAAGACAGATACAGTTTCAGTTCTTGAAGGAAGAAGGTCCTATCAGCATTAAGGAAGGTTGCAGACAGATTACAAACTTTGTTAAACGAGAATGAAGGACTCAGTCGTTCAAATGTGTGTGAATTTCTAAGGGACCAAACTTACACACTACTTAAACTAACTTACGCTACGAACACACACACACACACACACACACACACACACACACACACACACACACGTCCGAGGGAGGACTCGAACTTCCGGCGGGAGGGGCGCACAGTCCGTGACATGGCGCCTCAAACCGCGCGGCCACTCCGCGCGGCGAATCGGTCGTGACTTTATCAAGGGAGACAACTACACACTCGTTTGAAATGATTTAGGGGGATTACAAGAGCTGTAGAGTCGAAGAAGGTGATGGTGGTGGTGGTGGTGGTGGTGGTGGTGAGGAGGAGGGTGTGTTGATGTGGTGATGGTCATATGGTGATATTGTGGTGCTGATGTGACGCTCTGATGATCATGTGGTATTATCATAATGACATCACTGTGATATGATGACGACGAGAAGAATTGAAAATTTGGTAGTGATGAAAGTTGTAACATTTACGAACATTTTATTTATAACGAGTAGAGTACAGAATATTCCCCAATTCCTGTTACACACTTTTGAAGATAGTATAGCGGAATAAGTAAATAATCTTTGCTGTATGAATGTATGCGCGAAACCCGCTTCAACAGCTGAGCACACAAACTCACCTTTGCGCCTTGCTGCTTTGCTTGACTCTGAGGGAGACGGTTTGAATATTGACGTAGATGAAATTTTCATCTCCCGTATGAGACCAGAAAGGGGAAGTGATGGTGTGCAGTTCCTGATGACCAGATTTTACGTCCCGTGTTAAATTCCCAGGCTATTCGCATTGTCTCAGGGAACGAGAACCGCCATTGTTCCGCGTAACTCTGCCCGTCGAATGGGGTCGTTAAGCTCGACTGCCCCTTTGTTGCTGTTCAAGAGCTCAGCAGCTTATGTGCCGGCACTGGGCGTCACCCTCTTGTTTCTCACTTTATTATACAAAACGAACACGGCACTGCACGTTCGACACAGTCCCGTTGAGGTCACCACACTCACCAGACATATATGGCATTGTCTTAACACTTCATAATGGAAAGATGACGTTCTGGTTGGAGAAATAAAACATTTCCAGTTATGCTGCAGAATCTAACCATTAGAAGCCGTGAACCAATACTGCTATAAGACTTTATATGTCCGAAATGGTTAATTTATCTATTGCTATAAAAATCTACTTGTTAATGTTTCTTACGTGTAAAACCATATTTGGTATGAAGAACACTTTCATTACTGCGGTTTCAGCTTATCTGCGGCAACAATGTATAGGCCGTGCGGGATTAGCCGTGCGGTCTCAGGCGCTGCAGTCATGGACTGTGCGGCTGGTCCCGGCGGAGGTTCGAGTCCTCCCTCGGGCATGTGTGTGTGTGTGTGTGTGTGTGTGTGTGTGTGTGTGTGTGTGTGTGTGTGTGTGTCCTCAAGATAATTTAGGTTAAGTAGTGTGTAAGCTTAAGGACTGATAACCTTAGCAGTTAAGTCCTATAAGACTTCACACACATTTGAACAATGTAAAGGTAGGAATCACCGACAGCAGTTTGATTACGACACTGCTCCTTCCCCTCCAACATCAACGATTCAAATTTTTCATCGAGGACCGTTGGTCTTCATGGAAAATGGACATGGGCGAAAAGACTCCCTTTCAGTATGGTAGTGCACCAACAAAAGGCCATTTCACACCATTGTTAACAAGTTTCCCACGAGTTAGTCGAAATAGTGTCATTTGTACTGGAGTGCGCGTATTCTCAGAGCAATATAGTTACAGAGGGACGTCAGGGTAACAAACTGAGCGAGTTAGTCCGTCACAGGTCATTGGAAACTCAAGATTTCTTATATCTGAGCGCGCAGTCTATCCCGAGCAACGTCTGGACACTTGCCACCAGAGTTCGAATACACTACATACGTGTTGGGTATCATCCACACACTGTTAGAAAATACTGGGTAGTCCACGAGAAATAGTGCATTTTAAAGTGGCCACCCTGCCAACATTTGTATGCGCTCGCGCCATCTACCGCATCTAATCGGACCCACAAAGCACAATTCAGTTCAGCGTAGAACGTTGGCCAGTGCTGGTGCGTATTGAGACACTGGAAGAGTTCTGTCGCGTGCAGAGCATTCCAGCTGTCCATCGCACAAAGTGCTTTGGCAGAGACCGCCATGTCAGTGTTCGAGACAGGAGGACAGTATCCAGGTGAATAAAACAATGGCGTGAGATTGGTTGTGCTAACAGTGTGAACGATAAGGGCCAGTTCGAACACAGGAAAATACCCGACGAGTTCGTGCAGCTCTGCAACGAAGCCCATCGCGACCTGTCAGTCACCATTCCAGCACATTACAAATCCATCGGTGATCTTCGTCGTCATGACGACATGATCCGGCTGCAAACCCGTGAAGAATATCAAATCTTGTGATATCTGAAGAGGCAAACCTTCATCTGAATGTTTTTTTTTTTTTTTTTTTTTTTTTTTTTTTTTTTTTTTTTTTTTTTTTTTTTGCTGTGCCTCACAATACTGATTAACCAAAAGTCGCAATCCAAGAAGAGACAGAGGCTAGTTCTCAAGGGCCGATTGAGAACATAATCATGAACTTACGCTAACATTTTCAGCAACACATCGCCAATGATGAAAGTCACTTCAGAAAATAAACTTGTGTTTGGCTTCTCAGTAATGGAAATACATGTAGAACAGTTACCTGTAAGTTAAGAGGGGTAGTCGAATGAAAACGAGACAGGTGGAAAAAACAAGTAAACAGTTGGTTTCAAAAATAATCGCCGTAAATGTTAATACATTTATCCTACTATGAGATAAGACGGTCAATGCTTTCGTGGAAAAGTGTTTTCGGTCGCGTACGGAACCATGATGATACCCAGCTGTGCGCCTTTTCGTCCGAAGCATACCAGTGAATTTTTCCATCTGTCTCGTTTTCATCTGACAGCCCCTTCATAAACTGATGCAAATATACGCTAAACCCCGTAACAACGAAATAAAAATGTACTACTTCTCGTCGGCCACCCTGTATTTTCTTCCTCTTTTGGTAATAAGCCTCATTATTTTCAAGCGTTCCCGTTTTTTGAGATGGAAGTGTCATCACTTCTGCCTCTATACTGTTCATTTTTGGAACACAACCTATGACCAGCTTAGAGACAGAAGTGATGACACTTTCTGCACGACCTGACCATCATTTTGCAGGACCATGCTCAAGCACGTACAGAGCAAGTTGTTGCTGATTTGTTTGACTGATGGTGATGCTAAGTGTTATACTACCTTCTGCACTCCCCTGACTTAAGCCCTCGTAAGTTCGACTCGATTTCTAAACTGAAGGAAACACTTCACGGCATTCGCTTCAGAACTGCTAAAAGTTTGTCGGGCAATAGACCGCGCAACTCGAACTGTCAACACAACTGGCAGTGCTAAGAGTATCCTACGACTTCCACATCTTTGGCAACAGGTTATACACAATGTTGGTGACTACTTTGAAGGTCAGTAAAACTTTTAAACACGTATCTATTTTTTCCAAGCTGCAAATAAATAGTTGCCACTGTTACAGCTCCAACTGTCGTATATTTTCCCCAGAAGTTCTTTCAGCTTCCCGAAAAGACGCAAATCGCTTGGTGCAAGACGTCGACTTCCAACTCATCGTGACCCACGGCTGTGCGGCCTTGGTAAAATTGTTGGCACCATTTTACTACGGATGGACGCCACATTACATTTGGTCCAGATATTCCACTCTGAATCTGTCTGCAATTTACACGTTTTGTCCGTAAGAATCGTGCTGTAGAGTGTTTCCAGTGGTCGCGCCACGTCGCTGCCATGCTGTGACGCACTTGTTGTTCGCATCGCAGCAGAAACGTGACGGCAGGAAATCCGCACATGGACTATTTCTGACACTGAACCACTCTTAAAAGGCGAGGGTCTGAATGTGGCTCACAAAGTTTGATCACGGTTTGCAAGGACGTTCTACACTGTGTGATCAAAAGTATCCCGACACCTGGCTGAAAATCACTTAAAAGTTCGTGGCGCCCTCCTTTGAGAATGATGGAATTCAGTATGATGTTGGCCAACCCTTAGCCTTGATGACAGCTTCCACTCTCCCTGGCATATGTTCAGTTAGGTGCTGGAAGGTGTCTTGGGGAATGGCAGCCCATTCTTCACGGAGTTCTGCACTGAGGGGAGGTATCGATGTCAGACGGTGAGGCGTGGCACGAAGTCACCGTTCCAAAACATCCCAAAGGTGTTCTGCAGGATTCAGGTCAGGACTCTGTGCAGGCCACTCCATTACAGGGATGTTATCGTCGTGTAACCACTTTGCCACAGGCCGTGCATTATGAGCAAGTGTTCGATCGTGTTGAAAGACGCAACCGCCATCCCCGAATTGCTCTTCAACAGTGGGAAGCAAGAAGGTGCTTAAGACAACAATGTAGGCCTGTGCTGTGATAGTGTCACGCAAAACAACAAGGGGTGCAAGCCCCCTCCATTAAAAACACGACCACACCACACCATAACAACACCGTCTCCGAATTTTACTGTTGGCACTACACAAGCTGGCCAGATGACGTTCACCGGGCATTCGCCACACCTACACCGTGCCATCGGATCGCCACATTGTGTACCGCCATTCGTCACTCCACAACACAACGTTTTTCCACTGTTCAATCGTCCAAAGTGTACGTTCCTTACACCAAGCGGGGTGTCGTTTGGCATTTACTGGCGTGATGTGTGACTTATGAGCAGCCGCTCGACCATGAAATCCAAGTATTCTCACCTTCCACCTAACCGTCATAGTACTTGCAATGGATCCTGATGCAGTTTGGCATTCCCGTGTGATGGTCTGGATGGATGTCTGCCTGTTACACATTACGACTCTTTTCAACTGTCGGCGGTCTCTGTCAGTCAACAGATGAGGCGCCCTGTACGCTTTTGTGCTGTACGTGTCCTTTCAGGTTTCCACTTCACTATCACATCGGAAACAGTGGACCTAGAAATGTTTAGGAGCGTGGAAATCTCGCGTACACCCAATCACCTGACCACATTCGAAGTCCGTGAGTTCCGAGGAGCGCTCCTTTCTGCTCTCTTTGTCTAATGAATACTGGGGTCGCTGATACGGAGCACCTAGCAGTAGGTGGCAGCACAATGCACGTGAAATGGAAAAAAGTATTTCTTGAGGATGTCCGGATAATTTTGATCACGTAGTGTATATTTAAAATAAAGAGATACGTGTTTCAGCATTTTGCTACACACTTGATAGTTTTTGAAAAAATCGAGGTCAGAGTTGATGACGGATAATGATGTATTTTCAGTGATGCAGATCGAAAGATTGTCTAAAAAAACTTTTATTAATGCAATGTGGGGACCAAAGTTAATAATATTCGAGTTATTAACGATTTTGTATTTCCATGCTGTAGCTTGTGTGCCGTCATTCAGTGTTTGGCATAGAGCAAGGTCGGTGGACGAGCTGTCAGGGCACTGATGCGTGTTCGATTTTGGCCTTGGTTTTATTTTTTTCTTTCAATATTTTTTCGTTGTATCTGATAATATTCCGATAATGGGAACTCCCTTATTACCATTTTTAGGTAAAACATCGGGAGACGTGATTAATTTTCGAATAAATATGTATAATATATTGACAGGTATTTTCTTCGTGATACATGAGGCGGAAGATAGGACTTTCGGAGAAGATGGTGTTCAACAGACCTACTGTGTGAAAGTGATACCATTATACAGAACATACTTTTGTACGCACGCAAATTGATATCCGATAGACCTGATTTTAGTAATACGAATCAGGTGTGTTTTCCACGAACAGTGTGCTGGAAAACCTGTCAATGTGAAGAGATTTTGTTCATGTGTTGCGCTTGGTGCGACAAATATTTTTGTTTTGCTTTTTCTGTGATAACCAGTTCCTGTCAGACCACCGAAATTAAGCGCTGTCGGGCTGGGCTAGCACTTGAATGGGTGACCATCTGGTCTGCCGAGCGCTGTTGGCAAGCGGGGTGCGCTCAGCCCCTGTGAGGCAAACTGAGGAGCTACTTGATTGAGATGTAGCGGCTCCGGTCTCGTAAACTGACATACGGCCGGGAGAGTGGTGTGCTGACCACATGCCCCTCCATATCCGCATCCAGTCATGGCTGTGGGGTGAGAATGACACGGCGACCAGTCGGTACCGTTGGGTATTCTTGGCCTTTTTAGTCTTTCTGTGGTAAGTTTCACTCCACTAATTGCGAGAACGCTCAAACTAGACGACCAGTTCCAACTTTTAAGTGTACTTTTGTGCTGTGTATCACGATGAAAATATCTGTCAATTCATTATACATAACACACTTATTTGATTATTAATAATTAATAACACCGACCGATGTTTTACTTTAAAAAAGGCGTAGAGAAGTATTCCGATTATCAGAATATTATCAGATGTACCAAAAAAAATTCCGAATGGAAAAATCTTGACGCCGACCTCGCTCTGTTAACAAGTAACCACACTGAGTGACTCGCAGCCAAGCTAGCCTACAGCGTGAAAATAAAAAATTGTCAATAACTCGAACATCATTAGCTTTCGTCCCTGTCTTATATTAGTAAAAATATGTTTTTAGACGATCTTTCGATGTGTTGTATCGAAAATACAATTTTCCGTTACCAACTTTCACCGTTCTGATGCGACAACCAACTATCCTACAGTAGATACAGAGCAAAAGAATACAACGGGTGGGCCATGTAGCCCGTATGTCAGATGGAAGACAGGCGAAGATGGCACTAGCGGGGAAACCAAACACCAAACGCCCCATTAGACGACCAAAGCAGCGCTGGATGGACGACCTGGCGAAGGACCTAGCAGCCCTGGGAATTGAAGACACCTGGTGGAACCGAGCATAAAACGGGAAGGAATGGAGGCAGCTCGTGGAAGCAGGGCCTGTGATCCCTGAATATTTATCTAACTTTCACCCTGATCTTTTCAAAAACTAGGCAATGTCTAGCAAAAAGTCGAAACATATGTCTCTTTCTTTTCAGTACAGAAAGTCTTTGTAAAACGTGACCAAACTCGATGACCCACATGTCAGACCCTCTCATGTTGGCATGGGACGACACGTCTAACTTACTTTCCAAAGTCGCTCTGTACCAATGTCCATGGTAATGAAGTTTCTCTGTTACTCTTAGATCATGGATACCGTACTTTCTTTTGGCCTTGCCTCATAATTTTAACAGTTCCTAGCTGACGTCCTTGTGGTGTTCTCCTCCGACGGCTACATGTCCCTGACATCTTACTGATAGGCAATAGAGATGGGCAAACTGGTTCATCCTTGGGAACTAGTTCACTGCTGATCGTTCTTTTTTGGGAACCGTTCATTTTTACTCGTTCACCGTTCATTTGTGCTTGGTATATGGTTCTTATGTAAAACTGAAAATCAGTAGTGTAGGTGACTGAAGGATGGAGGGCACCAAGACGGGGCACTTGCCTCCCCTCTGGAGTCTACAGTTTTGATTCATTACGGAATTCTTACACAGTTTTAGAAGAAATTTCTGTGATTCTGCAGAACCTCTCGTTTAGCCAATTGTAGCCTTGTGTGGCTGATCGCAGGAAAATAATATAGGGTGGCGCACGGAAAACCGGCCCAGAGTACAGACTGCTCGCCAATTACCGACGATGTGTTGCCCGTTACGAGCAGATACAACAAACAGACAAACACGTAATAATTAGTCAGTGAAGAAATAACAAGCTAATGCAAGCAAAAATTGCGAAACAATCGTTGACGATGAGTAGAGAGCTGGAGAAGAGAACATGAAAATCTCACGCGACGCGCATGTAGTCTTGTAAACCTGTTGGTGGCTGTTTCCCAACTTAATAGACCACAAGTGTCTTGTATAAAATTATTCGTTTCGACTTCCAGCCGGCCGGTGTGGCCGAGAGGTTCTAGGCGCTACAGTCTGGAGCCGCGCGACCGCTACGATCGCAGGTTCGAATCCTATCTCGGGCATGGATGTGTGTGATGTCCTTAGTTAGGTTTAAGTAGTTCTAAGTTCTAGGGGACTCATGACCGCAGCAGTTATGTCCCATAGTGCTCAGAGCCATTTGACTTCCACTACATAGCTATATTACGTTGTAAACAATAATCGTTTACACCCTATATAAACTTCACGTTGTCTCTGAGTTGGTAGGTGAAGTAGAGACTTTATGGAAGCATAAAATAAAATGTGGTTTTCTCGTACTTGCGTCACACGCTTAGTAAAAATTAGGTTTTTATGTTGCATTATTAAAGTTAATGCAGCAATAATAATAATAATTAAGTTCGCAGTAATAGTTTTTGGTTTGAAAGCTCCTGAACAAATGTTTTTGAGATAAAAAGTAAATACGATTTTATGACAATCTTTGTCTTTCCGAATGGAGAGGCACCGCTTTTCCTAATGAGCCAAAATGACCCACAACTCACCTTTTTTTCTCCAAAGAAACCAAACTAGCAGGTAATGCAAATTGGAAACAACCAAACTTAAAAATAATTAGAGCGTTCCTAAATGTAATGTTTTGTATATGAAAGATACACGAAAATCGTTTTATATTAATTTTCTTACACTAAAAATTAGCAAATTATTGAAAGTTAGCTGCTAAATCAAGTCGATGAAACCAAAAAATATATGAATAACAAAAAAACTTGCCTTGTTATAAGTGTGTCTTAGCCCTTTTGTTACCTGAAAGGACGTACCAATTACATACAACGTAGTTTTTATGTTATTTACGGAACTATAAAATAATTTTTGATTACCGGTCAGCCGGCCGGTGTGGCCGTGCGGTTCTAGGCGCTTCAGTCTGGAACCGCGTGACCGCTACGGTCGCAGGTTCGAATCCTGCCTCGGGCATGGATGTGTGTGATGTCCCTAGGTTAGTTAGGTTTAAGTAGTTCTAAGTTCTAGGTGACTGATGACCACAGGTGTTAAGTCCCATAGTTTAAATGGTTCAAACGGCTCTGAGCACTATGGGACTTAGCTGCTGAGGTCATTAGTCCCCTAAAACTTAGAACTACTTAAACCTAAGGACATCACAAACATCCATGCCCGAGGCGGGATTCAAACCTGCGACCGTAGCAGTCCCGCGGTTCCGGACTGCAGCGCCTAGAACCGCACGACCACCGCGGCCGGCTAAGTCCCATAGTGCTCAGAGCCATTTGAACCATTTGATTACCGGTCGTGGACGCTGAATAGCCAGAATCAAGTGCAAGAACAGTTTGGAACACACGTAAAATAGGCGAGCGCAGTCAACGAAACGAACAACTGGATACTGAACTAATTAGGAGCAGTCGGCAGTGGAACTGAGACAGGTGGTCATGCGAAGAACGAGTGCGGCCGAGGGAGACCGAGTCTGAGACGAGCACGCGACCGAGGCTGGAACGAGAACTGCCGAAGTGACCACCGCGACCGGAGTGGACTATGAACCGATCGTTCCTCGTTCCTGGGAAATATAAGTAGACCGCCGCGACCGAAGTGAACTATGAGCCGATCGTTCCTTGGAATTCGTTCCTCGGTCCTCTCGTTCATCTTGGTGAACCGTTCCTTTGCACCCGTTCGTTCGCGAACTAACCAATAGGCAAGTACGTGACCGGCGTGCTTGCTAATATACACTGCTGGCCACCGTAAATGCAACACCAAGACAGACAAGAGGTAGCACAACGAAATTTATTTTGTAGATAACATGTTGACCAAGTATCAAATGATTACGTTTACAGACGTCTGTGACATGTGGTTCCTGCCAGAATCAGTAGCCAGAGTAGCCGCCATTGTTGGAGATCACCGCTGCCACACGTCTCGGCATTGAGTCAAAGAGACGTTGGATGTGTTCCTGGGGTACAGCAGCCCAAGCAGCTTCCACACGTTGCCAAAGATCATCTGGTGTGGCAGCTGGGGATGTAATCTGGGTCACTCGTTGAGCAACCATGGACCACATGTTTTCTATCGGGTATTTAAAGTACCGGCAATGCGTACTAGAGGCGTGCGAGAGTAATATCCAATACCGCCCCATACCATAATACCCGGTGCAAGACCAGTGTGGCGGTGCATAATGCAGCTGTCCAGCATCCTCTCTCCACGGTGTCTCCACACTCGAATCCGACCATCGTGGTGCTGCAGACAGATGCGTGCCTCGTCAGTAAAAACAACGTCATTCCATTCTGCCGTCCACATCCGTCTGTCATCACACCATTGGCGACGGAGACGTCTTTGGTTCTGCGTCAATGGTAGACGAAGCAATGGACGTCTTGCGGACAGACCACTCTGCTGTAATCGGCGTCGAATGGTACGCGCAGACAATGGATGATGCGTTACAGACGCAATGTGCTGTGCTATGGTTCGGGATGTCACTGAGCGATCCGTCACTGCCATGCGCACAATTTGCCTATCAGCACGTGCAGTGGTGCACCGAGGTGAATGCGATCGACCACGTCGGTCCGTCGTACCCTCCTGCATCCAACGGTCACATATCAGCATTACAGTTGTTTGGTTTCGTCCAACACGACTAGCGATTTCTATGTGTGATAATCCACAATCTCGGTAAGCCACTATCCTTCCTCTGTCGAACTCGGATACTTGATCAAAAGATGTTCGCTGTTGTCTACGAGGTATAACTGATCGTCTTGTGAAACAACCACACGTGCCGAACGTACACTCGTCGAAATCGCCAAGCGTTAAATGGCGCTATGAGGTGGCGCCACAGGCGCGCGTGATGTGCGTCTGCGCTGAAATTCTAATCAGTTGCATATCTCATCGCTGCAAACCCATGGTGTAAATTTCACTTGATTCGGATGCGTCCTTCAGGGTGTTGCATTTACGGTGGCCAGCAGTGTATGACGGGAAATGTAACGTTTGCCCAGGTGAGGGTAGCCGGTGCGCGAGTGTGCCTGCACGTAGCTTTCCCTACAAATATACGGGTGATGCTGTACTGGCGTCCTTGGCTCCCCACGGAGAGAAAGGCGGAGAGCGTGACGTAAGCGGTGTAGGCGGCCTGGCCTGAGCTTTCCGGCAGTGTCAGGAGAAGCGAGACGGTTTCCCGGGAAACGTTGCCGTGTGAGACGTGCTGACGTCGCGTGCCGTGTGACTCACTCTGTTGAGTCGAAAACACACAGGCTTGCAAAAGGTAGTGGCCCATCCTTTCACCCGTCCGACAGCTGCAGTGATACGCTACATAAGGCGAGGTGGCTGAGGTACGCCACCACAAAAATATACCCGAAACAAGGTCGAGGGTGTAACCACAGAGTTTTAATTTGCACGTCGAATAAACCAAGCTGTGACATAGAAACTTGCTAACGGTGTCAGTTCTCCTCTACGCATTCATCCGTCTGCGCAACCCTTTTTTCCCAGCGATTGATGGTGAAGACGGTTCTAGAAGTCCGCATTTTGTGTGTTCGGGAAACGTTTCACGGCTGTTTACTGCGCAGAAGGTGCTGGGGCGTTCTAAGGGAGCGAGAACTCCACCTAGGACAGCTTCCCGCGACACGTCGTCTTGACAGACCCCAAATACACTGAATCGCCCAAGACACTGGTGTAAGTATGTGTATTCAAAGCCAGGAGATATCTACATCTACATACATACTCCGCAATCCACCATACGGTGAGTGGCGGAGGGTACCTCGTACCACAACTAGCATCTTCACTCCCTGTTCCAATCCCAAACAGAAAGAGGGAAAAATGACTGCCTATATGCCTCTGTACGAGCCCTAATCTCTCTTATCTTTGTGGTCTTCCCGCGAAATATAAGTTGGCGGCAGTAAAATTGTACTGCAGTCAGCCTCAAATGTTGGTTCTCTAAATTTCCTCAGTAGCGATTCACGAAAAGAACGCCTCCTTTCCTCTAGAGACTCCCACCCGAGTTCCTGAAGCATTTCCGTAACACTCGCGTGGTGATCAAACCTACCAGTGACAAATCTAGCAGCTTCGGGCATGGATGTGTGTGATGTCCTTAGGTTAGTTAGGTTTAAGTAGTTCTAAGTTCTAGGGAACTTATGACCTCAGCAGTTGAGTCCCATAGTGCTCAGAGCCATTTGAACCATTTGAACAAATCTAGCAGCCCGCCTCTGAATTGCTTCTATGTCCTCCGTCAATCCGACCTGATAGGGATCCCAAACACTCGAGCAGTACTCAAGAATAGATCGTATTAGTGTTTTATAAGCGGTCTCCTTTACAGATGAACCACATCTTCCCAAAATTCTACAAATGAACCGAAGACGACTATCCGCCTTCCCCACAGATATGTAAACAGGCAGAATACGGCGCTGTGGTCGAGCGCCTAATGTAAGACAAAAAGTGTCTGGCCGTGTTGTTAGATCAGTTACTGCTGCTAAAATGCCAGGTTATCAAGATTTAAGTGAGTTTGAACGTTGTGTTATAGTCGGCGCACGAGCAATGGGACACAGCATCTCCGAGGTAACGGTGAAGTGGGGATTTTGCCGTACGACCGTTTCAAGAGGGTACCGCGAATATAAGGAAGAATCCGTTAAAAGATCAAATCTGCGACATCGCGGCGGCCGGAAAAAGATTCTGAGGGAATGGGACCAACGACGACTGAAGGGAATCGTTCAACGTGACAGAAGTGCAACCCTTCCGAAGATTGTTGCAGATTTCAGTGCTGGCCAATCAACAAGTGTCAGCGTCAAATCATTCACCAAAACATTATCGATGTGGTCTTCGGAGCCGGAGGCCCACTCATGTACCCTTGACGACTGCACGACACAAAGCTTTACCCTCGCCTGGGTCCATCAACACCGACATTGGACTGTTGATGACAGGAAACACGTTGCCTGGCCGGACGAATCTCGTTTCAAATTGTAACGAGCGGATGGACGTGTACGGGTAGGGAGACAACTTCATGAAATCGATGGACCCTGCATGTCAGCAGGGGACTGTTCAAGCTGGTGGAGGCTGTCTAATGGTGCGGGCCGTCTGCACTTGGAGTGATATGGGACCTCTGATACGTCTAGATGCGACTCGGACAGGTGACACGTACGTAAGCATCCTGTCTGACTACCTGCATCCATTCATGTCCATTGTGCATTCTGACGGACGTGCGAAATACCAGGAGGACATTGCGAACACACACGTCCAGAATCGCTACAGAGTGGCTGCAGGAACACTCTTCTTATGGCCACCAAACTACTGAGATGTGAACATTATTGAGCATAACTGGGAAGCCTTGAAACGTGCTGTACCCCCTTGTACTTTTACGGATTTATTGACAGTCCTGCAAGATTCACGGTGTCAGTTCTCTCGAGCACTACTTCAGACAGCCGAGTTCGTGCCACGGCGTGTTTCGGCACTTCTACGTGCTCTTGGGGACCTTACAAGATATTAGGCAGGTGTACCAGTTTATTAGGCTTTCAGTGTATGTCAGTAATATGCCTCTGTAGTGGTTTACCATTTACAAACATATCTTGTTACTAACCCACGAAAGCACTCAACGTCACCTTGGTTGATTTTCCGATCTTGATCTTATTCGAAAGTGGTGAAACCATATGCTTACACTGGTTACGTTGCTCCTTTGCCTCGGTGCCATATTCCTTGTGTGTACAGGTTTCACTTCGGGCGTTCTGATTTGACATTTAATGTTATCTAAAGAATTTTGCACATTTTCTGGACGATATACGAATTATAAGTACAAAAGGGGCAAAAGTTGCAGTGTTGCATTTCCTTCCTGCAAAAAACACCAAAAAGGAAACAGTTTAATCGCTGCATCCAAGGCATCGGTCGAAAAAGTAAGGGGTTCAGAAAGACCACAATTAATTTTCGTTAGTTCATGTTTAACCCAACGAGAACACTACACGCAACGCGAACAGACGTGATACAGCTTTGATCGAAATGTGATGTGCATTGCAAGAGACAAACAACAGTGGAGGAAATCAAAGATCAAGCAAAAATTCTACGTTCACAGTACTGCCAAGAGTGACCTGCCATTGTGATCCCGAAGAGAAGTGGTGTTGGCAGTGAGGATTTTTACTTACCAACAGTATTGTTTCTTGACTGACTTCGATTCACCACTGCCATGAAACATTAGAGTAGCCGAGAACTTCTCGGAAGAAGTAATAGTTTTTCTCATCACTGTGTCCGGGTTTCGTTTGTTTTTTTGCGCAAGGTACAGTGTGAATCAACAATTGTACTAGTTCATAATCAATCTCGAAGTTATCATTTGTCCTATAAAATCTGTAATATTCGGAGAAATTGCTGTCACACTCTTCTGCTCATACATTTTTTCACACTTAATGACCATTTCTGCTTTTCGTACTATTCAATGCCATGGCGTTGAATCAGCGTTAGCAGGGAAAGTAAGAACTACTGAATTTCTTCAAGAACTTGATACCGTAATAGCTTGCTCTTTGTGCGTGCAGCACTATAGTGTGGTTGACTTTTTCCCTACCGAGCGTGGTAGCGCACTGGTTGGCACACTGGACTCGCATTCGGGATGTCGACGCTGCAAACCCGCGTCCGCCCATCCTGGTTTTCCCGAAATCGTCTGAGGAAAATGATGGGATTGTTCCTTCAAAATGGCTCGGTCGCTTTCCTTATCCATCCTTCACACAATCCGAGCTTGTGCTCCGTCTGTAATGACCTCGTTGTCGACGGGACGTTGAACACTAAACTCATCCTCATCCTCCTCCTCCTTCCTCCTGCTTTTCCCCATTACTTTAGCGTACGCTTTGTTGCACGCGTTGCGGCACGAATAAATGATCACTTACGTACTGAATTATTACCATTTGTGTTTCGACTAGCCCCAAAGTGTCCTCCATTTTTCCGAAACTTTCGCTTGACCTTAGGTATGTTAATTAACCTAGTTGCAATCGACTGCTGCTATCGACTAGACGCGCAGTCTGGGCCCACTGGCTGCAGTACGTAGTGACGTGACGTCAGAGGGGGCTCGCTCTGATAACGGCTGCGACACGCCTCTTGGTGGGCTGCAGCCGCGAATCGCGAGCCGATGACGTCATACAGCGGCGGCGCGGAGCAGTTGCATCGGTAACCAGACACCGCACACACATGTCTACAAAACAGTTTGAAACTGAAACACATCATAGTGGTTTGTGTGATTTGGGGAAGCATACATAACAATACCGCCTTAATTTTTGCTTGCAAAACTGCGACAGCCAATTGCAACTAACACCTTACCGGCTAAGGATTAGCTGTCATCCTCAGATATTCCCAAGCTACTGTCACATCGTGGCCCATTTTTTAACCCTGCTGATTCGTAAGAAAATCGCCAATAGCAATCTTACGGCCTTTCTTAAAACAATATTAATTACAGATCCATCAGAACCAATTAGATCTTACCAAATATAGTTATTTCTGCTGCCAGTGTATAGATCCCAAAGACACGAATTCAGACGTGCTTCACTGCCAGGAATTTGGTAAGTAGCTTCGGAGAAATTACGGAACTTGGGACTTCCCTCTTCCTGACATCAAACCACTAGGGGTGTTCAGTAAGTAATAACACACCTTTTTTATGACAGCATGTTGGTTGTATTCAGGATTCCAGTACACCATTTTGACTTCTTCCTTTGCTTGTGCCTTTGTCTCGCATGTCCACAGGGTCGGTATGGCTACCATTGGATTTGGCAAGGTTAATTTAACGGGTGGCCAGAAGCTCTTCTCGTCGCCAACCCGTACCCCCTGGGACAGAAGTAGTGTACCCCAGCTGTCTGTGTCTAGGGTAAGCCATGAAATAGTGCGAACGTTTTTCAAGTGTCTGAAAGTCGTGTAATTGAGGCTGGACATGGGGCCAGCCCAGTATTCACCTAGCGGGATGTGGAAAACCGCCTAAAAACCACATCCCGGCTGGCCGGCACACCGGCGTCGTTAATTCGCCGGGCGGATTCGATCTGGGGCCGGCGCGCCTACCCGAGTTCAGGATTAGCGCTCTCGGCTAACCTGTGGATACACCACTTTGACTATAAAACCCTATTTTTCATCACGTTCAGTGCGATGGCCATCTTAGTGGGAGGGGCTGTAGGGCTGCATGGTACCGCTCTACTGGTTGGCGTCGGAGCCAACGTCTTGCTGCATCACTAACCTCTCCATCATCCATGTACTGCCTCCTGCGGAGTGCATCCTCCATTGGGCCGAATAGATGGAAGTCGGAAGGTGAGAGAACTGCCCTGTTGAGTGGATGAGGAAGAACAGTCCAATGAAGCTGTGTGAGCTCCTCTCGGGTGCACAGACACTTGTTAAGCCTTGCGTTGTCATGGAGAAGGAAATGTTCGTTTGCATTTTTGTGGCGACGAACACGCTGAAGTTTCCTGGGGGTAGCACAATACACTTCAGCGTTGATCCTTGCACTGTGAGGGAGCACATCAAACAGAATAAGCCATTCAGAATCACAAAAGACCGTCACCATGACTTTACTCGCTTTTTCTTCGAAGGAGAGGTTGTGTGGCGCACAAACATGGATTGGTGTTTCGGTTCCGGTTCGAAGAGATGAATCCACGTTTCGTCACCTGTGTCGAGTTTCGATAAAAAAAAATTGCCACCACCAGCCTCATAACGCGCAAGCAGTTCAGCACAGTTGCTATTTATGGTCTTGTCTTAGACGGCGAGAAACCCACCTTCGAGTACCCCAACTGCTGGACGAGTGTGTCAGCACTGCCAACAGACGCGTCAGTTGAACAGCGAGGCGTTTGATTGTGATCCGTCGTTCACATCGATTTACAGTTTCACACACGTTTTGACACTACAGGTGTCATAGCTGTGTGCGTCCAGGCGGCATCCGGGAGATCGGACAGGTATGCGCGACGTTGTTGCGGTGACAGAAACCTGGCCAACGACTCGCCGCGCTTTTGGTTACTGCCAGGCCTCCGTCGACATTATGCAAGCGCCTGTGAATGTCTGCGATGCTCTGGGTTTCCGCAAAAAGGAAGCCAATGTTAGCTCTCTGATTGAAAAGCACCTCCGAAGACACGCCATCTTGAAGGCTACGTTTATCGCTGCCATCTATCGGGACTTCATGAAACTATGGGGGCTGAAGCGGGAATATTCCACGATGTCTCACAGCAAATTACGTATTGTTTCAACTGAAATTAGCCGAGAAAAAAATGTGTTGCGCTACTTGTTGAACATCCCTCATAATTACTGTCTTAATGCGGAAGTAAGAGATTCCATAACGGAACGTGGGACAAACTAGAAACGGAATGTTCTAGTGCTGCGACTTTTCTTCGAATATGGCTACAGAGCAAATGCAGATTTGTACTCTGTCCGCTTCAAGTGAACAGCGGTGAGTTTAGTGCCAAGGGAAGAAGCGCGAAGAGAAAAGATGAGTTTCACGCAAAAATTTACCTTAACGTTGCAGTAGGTACTGGGAGATGAAAAGTCTTGCACAGGATAGAGTAGCATGGAGAGCTGCATCAAACCAGTCTCAGGACTGAAGACCACAACAACAACAACAGGCGATTTCCAAGATTCAGGGCAGTTTTAAAATGTTCCAAAATATTTGTTGTGTGTGCACTAGAATGTTACGCACGCGACACTTAGGGGTGCAACGAGCGAATCGATGTTCAAAATCCCTATACTAACTCAGCTTTCTACCGGTATCAGCACCATGGAACATTTAGTTAACGACAGTAGGAAAGTGTCTGTGTTTCACAGCATGTGTATAATTCGATACAATGTTCCTTCGGTCGTGAATGCATGTGTGTTGGGGTTACAATCTCCGTCCAGCACAAATTTTAATATTTATTGGTAAATCGTACAGCAGGTGGACAGCCGTATTGGCATTTCGCGAACACATTTCATATTTTATTTAATTTTTTTCCTGCGCAATGCACTTGATTTTTTACGAAATCTCGAAGTTCCGTATATTTTCAAGCCGCCTTTGCCCATTGCTAGGCGTCTCACACACCTTAGTATTGGGAGCAGAGCAAAATAAAATTGCGACGGTTAGGTGTTAGAGGCAGGAAGGGGACTATTACTCGTTGCCTTGTAAGCTGCCAATGAAGGTAGCCAACATATCAAAAAATATTGGGTATCACCAGCACCACCCTCCCCAACTGCTATTACTACAGGGTGTTCCAAAAATATTCAGCCGATTTCACAATACAACACAATACAATATCTTCTACATGAACGAAGATAGAAACTTGGGACAGGTAATAAGTTAGCTACAGAAACTAAAAGTTCAGATTGGCGTCGGTTCTATGTCGCCAGTTCATAAATCGGAGTAGGTGTGGCGTGATGGAGATCTCAAGGCGCAGCAAGCATCAAGTGTGAAACAGCGGAGGGTTAGTCGTGACAGAGGTGCCGCATAACAGCAGCAATGGCGAGTTGGCACCGTGTAACACCGACAATATCTTCGCATTTCAGTCCGCCGCGGGAGGACTCGTACCTTTTACAGTCAGTTCTACAAGAAAGTGTACGCAGTTACCTTTATGAATCAAAAAACACTATATGTTTACATGAAAATACATGTTATTACTAATTGCACAATTATCTAATATTTAATAAAATCTCCGCCATTATCGATTATAGCTTGGCTCCTTAGCCCTCTCTCCGGTAAATCATCCACGTTTACAACCTCTAAATATCGTTTCGCAACGAATGTCTTTGACTTTCCAAGAATTTTAGCAGCAGCTCCGTGTGAAAGCTTTGGTCCTGTTGGAGGATTTACAAGGAACACTGCCTCGTGCCGCTTCAGATATTTTGCGCTCATTTTAAACTGCAACCGATAAAAATGAAACATTCAACTTGCACACTGTTCATCTATACACTGTCCAAAAGCTCATCGATTACAGATTCGAGAGCAGTACCAGAGAAGTTGCTGCGGACGTTACATTTAAAATTATGGCTTGTGGAACTGACTAGTGTATAAAGATGGTTCCCTAAATGTTTAGTGTGTCGTAAGACACTGAATATTTTCAGGAAGTTCTACTAGAAAGTCACTGCACTCCCACACAGGTTATGGCAGACAGTGGTCAGAGTCAGCTTGCAAAATCTTTGTAAAGTGTTTGTTGCCTTCTCTGTAGCTCTCTATGAAAGCATAGATACCACAGGCACACAGATGGGTGTGGCATTCGTAGCAGCGTTGAGGAAAATTTAGAAAATGTTGTTTTGTCATGGAATTTATTAGTTTATGTGGGTACAGACGAAGTTCCCGTCATGTTGAGAGAAAAATTCAGGATTTATTGCGCAACAGAATGGTTGATCATTTTCCTCGGGATCGATTTCCTCGTTTACACAAATCTCCACATGGTTCCCCACCACATCCCTTTGACAATGGAGGGTTACAGTACTCGTTGCCCGCAGGCCTGCGCCCACCGTCTGTTCGCGGAGCAAGTTTGGTGTGAAGCCCTGCCCTGGAGTAACGAATTCGCTCGGGCGTTATCCACTGCGGGTAGAGTCGGAATGGCGATAAAGCAGCAGCAAAATTCGTTGTGAGTTCCTCTTATATTCAGCTGCAGTTCAGTTACAACTGCGTGGCGTGTTTTCTTCTTTTTTCCGAGAGTACGACACTGCTCCTTTTACTAAGCAAGGGCCGTACAGTAATGATGGCGGTTATCGCTAAACAACCAGTTTTCGGTTACATCGGTTTTTCTCTACACCAGTTTAAGGTGATTTTTAAAACAGCTCAAAATAACCGGTTTCTATTTACCGATTTTCTGGTTCTTGTTCCTGTTACAATTCCAGTAACAAACGTGAAAATCGAAAAAAGATTGAAAAATTTTCACTCTCTGTTTCAACATACATTGAATCAGAGTATTTAATTAAATAGGCAGATAAAAGAAAACTTCTTACATCTTGAGTTCCCTGCTGTTCTCGAGATGTGGTGACTGAATATTAGGAAGAATTACCAGTGATTTTATCTTGGAACTCTTCCATTTGGTCCGTGTTTGCAGAGAATAACAGTAATATCGGAAACTGAGACCGCCTTGATGCAAAACATCTTGTTGTTCGTTTATTTATTATCCCAAACTAGTTTAGGCGACAAATATCACCATCATCAGTGGGGCTTTTTAATCTAAAACATGCAGAAAATAGCATGGTTATACAAACACACTAAAACATTATTACATTTTTACTATTAGTCTTTGTATAAAAGCAGCCACATACCATCCAGAGAACGTGAATACACGAATAGCTAAGTAACAGCTCAGTACACACCAAATAACTGGTTTCCACAACACTACCTCAACTCCAAGTATATACTGCTGACATACGAAGTTCACCTTTTAGTATTTCTTTACTAACAGCCGCTCACATGGTTGCAGATGACATGATGTTCGCGAAGTAAAAAAACGGCAACAGAAAAAAAAGCACAGAAAATATGTCGCAAACAACGCCAATAATAGCTTAAAACATGCTGTAACATACAATAAATAAGGTAGAATGAAAGTATCAAAAGTCGAATAGTAAAAATGTAATAATGTTTTACTGTGTTTGTATAACCATGCTATTTTCTGCATGTTTTAGGTTATAAAGCCCCACTAATGATGGTGATATTTGTCGCCGAAACTAGTTTGGGATAATAAAGAAATAAACGAATAACAAGGTGTTATCCATCAAGGCGGACCCAATTTCTGATATTACAATAATTACCAGTATTCTCGTATTGCTTCTAATTTTTTGCAACTGCTCAAAAAACACGTTATAATCAGGAATCATATCAGTATTTGAGCGTTACGAATACTAAGTGCTACATGGTGAAAACTGAGGTGGAAGAAGTATGTTTTTCACTTTAATTTGTCCATTTTCAAGGGCTACAAGAAGATAAAAGCATATTATGTAGACACCGCCACCAGATATTTCTGTTTTTATTGTGCTTTATGAAAGGATAGTTTTTTACTTTATTACTGTTCCTATAATCTCCTTTCTCTTTTTTTACTTCATAGAGATGGCAGACAAAGCTTCAATCTTTTGAAGTAAATGAAGCATTGCGATTCATCCCGAAAGAACAGACACGATGCATTCAAACAATTGGTCCAGCTTCATGAGCACTGAACCCACCGCTTTCAGTGCGGATGTACGAGTACGTTCGACCACCTGTGGGAATCTCAAAGTAGCGAGCGTGGAGGACAGGGACGGGGGACTACGGATAGGTGGCGCTTGGCGGGAATGTGAATCGGCAGGGAAGCGTGCCGAGATATCCCCGCAATTGCGATAAACACTGTGTCCGGATGGCGCAGCGGTTAACACAACTGCCCAGTAAGCAGGAGATCACAGGTTCAAATCCCGGCTCGGGACATTTTCACTCGTCGCCGCTGATTCCACAAATAGTCACGATGCAGCTGTCACCAACAGTTCCTTCCTTTCCCTTTACTTTCGTTCCTCTCCCCTCCCCCTTCAATTTACATATTAGTATCTCAGCTGCGGGTTCCGTGTGGTGTCTGTTCTTTTCGAACACGTCCAAAAGAAAAGCATTCATATTGTGTTATGCCATTTGTTTGTCGCCCGCTACTGTCGTCATTGTCATTAAAATAGCACTGATCGCGTTTCTCATTTTCTGTAATGACACAATATTTGGGGAATAACGCAAATTTTACGTATAGAAATTACTTCTTTTTTTGAGAAAGGTTTGTTCAAATGTGAGTGAAATCTTATGGGACTGAACTGCTAAGGTCATCACTCCCTAAGCTTACACACTACTTAACCTAAATTATCATAAGGACAAACACAGACACGCCCATGCCCGAGGGAGGACTCGAACCTCCGCCGGGACCAGCCGCACAGACTATGACTGCAGCGCCCTAGACCGCTCGGCTAATCCTGCGCGGCTGAGAAAGGTTTATTTTAAAAACGAAACATTTTAGCACTGTTGCTATGGCTAATTGTATTTCGTTCTTTTTACTCGGTTGTTAGAAAAAAAACGCCTGATGTAGGAGAGAACAAAGAACACTATTTATTCGGAATGAAATACCGGTATCGGTTTTAATCGGTCGGTTTTTCCCATCCCTGCCGTACGGTTCTCGCATGACACTAGTGGGCTCCCAAAGCAGCGTGATCTCACGTTATGTGATTTTAGTACTGGTACGAGTCGACCTCGCGGAAGATCAGTTTGGATTCCGTAGAAATGTTGCAACACGTGAGGCAATACTGACCTTATGCCTTATCTTAGAAGAAAGATTAAGGAAAGCAAACCTACGTTTCTAGCATTTGTAGACTTAGAGAAAGCTTTTGATAATCTTGATTGGAATACTCTCTTTCAAATTCTAAATTTGGCAGGGATAAAATACAGGGAGCGAAAGGCTATTTACAATATGTACAGAAACCAGATAGCAGTTATAAGAGTCGAGGGGCATGATAGGGAAGCAGTGGTGGGGAAGGGAGTGAGACAGGGCTGTAGCCTCTCCCCGATGTTATTCAATCTGTATATTGAACAAGCAGTAAAGCTCTGAGAAGTATCAGTGATCAGTGAATGCAGCATCTACGCACTGCTCGCAAAAGTATGGGACGAGAGAGAATAGGGTCTTGGGACAAGAGAGAATATCGTCTAGATGTACAGGTGTTTCAGTAAGAACGTGCGAGAATGTAACAGGACATAGAGAATGCTCCCCTGAACAATTTGAGGTAGGGGAGCTGAGGTTGGAGAAGCCATCTTAAGGAGATACTGAAATAAACTTGTACCGCTTTGTCTAGCATTGCTGTTTTCCAGCTTATTTACAACTAACATGGGTACATGTTTAGGCGTACTGTGCTGTTTATTTACTTGTACATTCTTTATTTCCTGCAAGGAGACAAGGAGGACGAGCCAGAGTATTAGGAAGTCGCGATGCAGGTTTTGTTTACTTTACTTGCCCATAAGTTGGCTCTGTTGTATCGTATTTACATTGACCCGTGACAGAGCGTGCTATGAATCAACGACAGACACTTTCATTACTCAGAGCTATTCAGGACGTGCAGTACAACAGCGTGGAGCAGTTCCGGTACAGTTTCACAGAACTCACCGACATGCACCTTGTGTGTGGGGAAGTACGTTGCAATGCTTTCGCTACTGAAAGGCTGTAAAGGGAACACTTTCCTAATCCATCACGACGAGTGTTTATTTCTCTCGATCGACGAATGCGGGAGACTGCTTCATTGGAAAGAAAAAACGAGGGACCTGGCAACATGAGGACCACTCGGACCGCCGATTTTGAAGAGGAGGTGCTGAAACGTGTTGCAGTGGACTCCACTAGAATTTGTCGTCGTATTGCACGTGAAACGGGCTCTGCACATAATAGCGCATGGAGAGTACTCTACGAACAACAATTACACCCATATAACCGAGGAGTCCATGCAATGCTTGTGACTCACTTTGAACCAAGGGTCGCATTGTATTATTGGCTGCTCCAACAGTGGGTGGATCGATCAGATTTCCTCCAAATCGAGCTGTATACTGACGAGGTCTTAATTGATCGTGATGGCATTTCGAGCAGCAGGAATAGCCACATGTAGAACGAGAAAACCGTTACGCTATAGTAGAGTCACACCATCGAGAACGTTTTGCTGTCAATATCTGGGCCGGCATTGTAGGCGGCAATCTCATTGGGCCGTATGTTCCACCTGGACGTCTGAATGGTAACTTGTTCTTGAGGTTCGTGCAAAGAGTTCTACCTGTGTTGTTTGAAATCGTACCCTTGGCTGTTCGTGAGAGGATGTGGACACAACATGACGATGCACCGCCTCACTTCGGTGTCGATGTCCGCAACCATCTCAGTACTGTATTTCCTGGTCGCTGGATCGTAAGAGGAGGTCGTATTTCATCACCTGCAAGGTCACCAAACGTGAATACCATTGGGTATTTCGTATGGGGATATCTAAAGTCACTAGTGTATGAGGACTCAGTGGATACGGAGATGCCGGCCGCGGTGGCCGTGCGGTTCTAGGCGCTGCAGCCCGGAACCGCGGGACTGCTACGGTCGCAGGTTCGAATCCTGCCTCGGGCATGGATGTGTGTTGATGTCCTTAGGTTAGTTAGGTTTACGTAGTTCTAAGTTCTAGGGGACTGATGACCTAAGATGTTAAGTCCCATAGTGCTCAGAGCCATTTTTGATACGGAGATGGAATTAACTGCCAGAATTGTGGCTGTCTATGATGTGGTTCGAAAAATACCGGGAATATTTGTGAGGGTGCGTCGGAATCTTTGTTCGCCGGTGTCATGGTTTCATTGAGGTCGATGACCATCAATTGCAGCACATTTTGTAAGATACAGTGCAAATGGAATGTTCATTGTGTCAATGCTGGTATCTGTAGTTAAGTGTAACTAACGGTAAACAATAAAATGCACAGTAATGTGACTTCAGTCCGGAACCGCGCAGGTTCGAATCCCGCCTCGGGCATGGATGTGTGTGTTGTCCTTAGGTTAGTTAGGTTTAAGTAGTTCTAAGTTCTAGGGGACTGATGACCACAGAAGTGAAGTCCCATAGTGCTCAGAGCCATTTGAACCATTTGAACATCGAAGATGACGTGCTAGAGACGCGAAATTTAACCTACAGGCAGAAGACGCTGTGATATGCAAATAATTAGGTTTTCAGAGCATTCACACAAGGTTGGCGCAGGTGGCGACACCTACAACGTGCTGACATGAGGAAAGTTTCGAACCGATTTCTCATACACAAACAGCAGTTGACCGGCGTTGCCTGGTGAAACGTTGTTGTGATGCCTCGTGTAAGGAGGAGAAATGCGTACCATCACGTTCCCGACTGTCGGACTGTAACCTATCGCGATTGCGGTTTATCGTATCGCGACATTGCTGCTCGCGTTGATCGAGATTCAATAACTGTTAGCAGAATATGGAATCGGTGGGTTCAGGAGGGTAATACGGAATGCCGTGCTGGATCCCAACGGCCTCGTATCACTAGCAGTCGAGATGACAGGCATCTTATCCGCATGGCTGTAACGGATCGTGCAGCCACGTCTCGATCCCTGAGCCAAAAGGTGGGGACGTTTGCAAGACAACCATCTCCACGAACAGTTCGACGACGTTTGCAGCAGCATGGAGTAACAGCTCGGAGACCATGGCTGCGGTTACCGTTGACGCTGCATCACGGACAGGAGCGCGTGCGATGATGTACTCAACAACGAACCTGGGTGCACAAATGGCAAAACGTCTCTTTTGAATCCAGTTTCTGTTTACAGCATCATGATGGTCGCATCCGTGTTTGGCGACATCGCGGTGAACGCTCATTAGAAGCGTGTATTCGTAATCGCCATACTGGCGTATCACTCGGCGTGGTGGTATTGGGTGCCATTGGTTGCACGTCACGGTCACCTCTTGTTCGCATTGACGGCACTTTGAACAGTGGACGTTGCATTTCAGATGTGTTACGACCCGTGCTTCTACCCTTCATTCGATCCCTGCGAAACCCTGCATTTCACCAGGATAATGCACGACCGCATGTTGCAGGTCCTGTACGGGCCTTTCGGGATACAGAAAATGTTCGACTGCTGCCCTGCCCAGCACATTCTCCAGATCTCTCACCAATTGAAAACGTCTGGTCAGTGGTGGCCGAGCAATTGGCTCGTCACAATACGCCAGTCACTATTCTTGATGAACTGGGGTATCGTGTTGAAGCTGCATGGGCAGCTGTACCTGTACACGCCATCCAAGCTCTGTTTGACTCAATGCCCAGGCGTATCAAGGCCGTTATTACGGCCAGAGGTGGTTGTTCTGGGTACTGATTTCTCAGGATCTATGCACCGAAATTGAGTGAAAATGTAATCACATGTAAGTTCTGGTATAATACAGGGTGATTCAAAAAGAATACCACAACTTTAGGAATTTAAAACTCTGCAACGACAAAAGGCAGAGCTAAGCACTATCTGTCGGCGAATTAAGGGAGCTATAAAGTTTCATTTAGTTGTACATTTGTTCGCTTGAGGCGCTGTTGACTAGGCGTCAGCGTCAGTTGATGCTAAGATGGCGACCGCTCAACAGAAAGCTTTTTGTGTTATTGAGTACGGCAGAAGTGAATCGACGACAGTTGTTCAGCGTGCATTTCGAACGAAGTATGGTGTTAAACCTCCTGATAGGTGGTGTATTAAACGTTGGTATAAACAGTTTGCAGAGAACGGGTGTTTGTGCAAAGGGAAAAGTTCTGGACGGCCGAGAACGAGTGATGAAAATGTAGCACGCATCCAGCAAGCATTTGTTCGCAGCCCAGGAAAATCGACTCGCAGAGCTAGCAGAGAGCTGCAAATTCCACAATCAACTGTATGGAGAGAAACGAGAAATAACAGCAGCTATCCAAACTGTTACGCCTGATATGCTACAGAGAGTGTGGAACGAGTTGGAGTATCGGGTTGATATTGCTCGAGTGTCTGGAGGGGGGCCATATTGAACATCTCTGTACTTATTTTTGAGTGAAAAAAAAACCTTTTTAAATACTCTTTGTAATGATGTATAACAGAAGGTTACATTATGTTTCTTTCATTAAATACACATTTTTAAAGTTGTGGTATTCTTTTTGAATCACCCTGTATATTTGTCCAATGAATACCCGTTTATCATCTTGCATTTGTTTCTTGGTGTAGCGATTTTGATGGCCAGTAGTGTGTGTGTGTGTGTGTGTGTGTGTGTGTGTGTGTGTGTGTGTGTGTGTTTTGAGGCAGGTAGTAGGCAGGGTCAGCGGTTCGTTGTTTGTAGGCAGCCGCTGTGGGTTATCAACGCGTCCGGTCGCCAGCAGTGCCGCTGTGTGGAACTCGGCGGTCCTGCGTCATGCGGGAGGCGGCTTCCTGACCCAGATAAGCCGGCTGGCTTCCTGGCCGACGGGAACGTAGCCTGCGGCCACCTGCACAGCATTCTGCTCCTCTACCGCCCCTGTTAGCTGCTTTCGTCCAGAGATACACTGAAGCCCCAAAGAAACTGGTATAGGCATGCGTCTGTACAAGTTGTTAGATCGGTCCCTGCTGCTACGATGGCAGGTTATCAAGATGTAAGTGAGTCTGAACGTGGTGTTACAGTCGGCTGACGAGCGATTGGACCCAGTATCTTCGAGGTAGTGACGAAGTGGGGATTTTCCGGTACGACCATTTCACGAACTCACCGTGAATATCAGGGATCCGGTAAACCATCAAATTTGCGACATCGCTGAGCCCGGAGAAAGATGCTCCAACAACGGGATCTACGACGACTGAACAGAATCGTTCAACATGACAGAAGTGCTGCAAATTTCGATGCTGGACCATCAACAAGTGTCAGCGTGCGAACCACACAACGAAACATCTTCGATATGGGCTTTCCCAGCCGAAAGTCCACTCGCGTACCCTTCGTGACTGCATGACCACAGAGTTTTAAGCCTCTCATGGGCCTGTCAAACTGACATTGGAGTGTTGATGACTGGAATAATACTGCCAGGTTGAACGAGTCTCGTTTCAAACTGTATCAAGCAGCTGGAAGTGTACGGGTATGTGCTGTACGTGTCCCTTCAGGTTTCCATTTCACTATCACAACGGAAAGAGTGGACCTAGGATGTTTAGGAGCGTGGAGATCTCGGGTACAGATGTATGACACAAGTGACACCCGATCACCTGACCACGTTCGAAGTCCGTGAGTTCCGCGGAGCGCCCCATTCTGCTCTCTCATGATGTCTAATGACTACTGATGTCGTTGATATGGAGTACGCATGTTTTTGGGTGTGTCAGTATACTTTTGATCACATAGTGTATTTGTCTCGTACATTTGATTCGTCTCCTGAGACGTCTTTTGAGATTTCGATAAGTTTCAACCAGCAAGGACGAAAGGAGCTAATGAACGTTGGTCCGTATGGCATATAAGAAAATTTCTAAAGCAGAATCTTACTGTCAGTAGTGAGATGGATGCCAAGAAACGGGTATGAGTTAACCAGACATATTTCCATCTGTTTTCAGAGGCAATATGTCTGCTCCATTTATTCACAAGCGTACGATAGGAAATAGAAAAAGAACCTGCAACAGTCAGAAAATCTGTTGTTACATTCTGCAACGTTTCGAGGCAAGGATAACCGCGTCGGCGTGGTGAGCAGCAAACGCATCCCACGAAACACGAGTGTTACATGTCTGCCTTTCATGTTATTTTGAATAACACTGCTTCCCGATGTAAAAGTGCCTGTAGCCATTTCACCGGAATAGAGGATGGGGAAGCCAGGGTGGACATTCTCGTAAGGGGGAGGTTGCTTAGGTCAACATCTACTCCAGATGCAGGCTGCGGGGAGTCTCCACCAAAAAAAGCACGGTAAGAAGGAGCAGAGCACTGACCGCTGGTGACCCCCCCCCCCCCCCCCCCCCCCCCACACACACACACACAGGCTGCGGGGAGTCTCCACTAAAAAAACACGGTAAGAAGGAGCAGAGCACTGACCGCTGGTGACCAACACACACACACACCAACACACACACACACACACACACACACACACACAGAGTGGGGAGGGCGCTTTTCGTGTGCTCTACCGTCAATACCTTACTTCATAACGCTGCAAGACAAGGCATTATGGCAAGTTCGTATAAATAAAACTTTCATTGCGCATCATGCCTCTCTCGGAAGAATTCCGAACGTATTAAGCCGGAAAAAGTTTTGCTTTTACAAATTAAGTTAATGAGTAACATGAATTGAAAATTCAAAGTTTTCACAGCAATTTTTCAGATTCCTTTTTTTTTTCTGTGGCTAAAATGTAACAGTTAATGTGACTACACACGCTACACAAATCACGTGTGAGCTTCACAAGACTACGAAACGGGGTTTCACTTCAAGTACAGTAACAACAACAACATCTTAAAGCAGAAAAGGGTGTGATAAATTGTCTCGCAACCATCCCTCAGTGCGATCAGGTATTAGCTGGCATGCGCCCCTCCATCATTATCAACATTAACTCCTTATTAAACTTGAAAAGGGAAAAAAATTTAATGCTTTTATTCTTTAAATGGCCCGAGATGAATGTTATTTAATTGTATGTATTGGCATAAAGCACGAACTAATGAATTAATAAGCAGTTGGTACTGATCCATTCTAACAAGCTTTATTTATGGAATGATAAAGCTATCGTTAGTGCTCGTTTTTCCCGCGTGCCGTTCGAGACTGGAACAGTAGAGAGACAGCATTGAACCCTCTGCCAGGCACCTTATTGTGAATAGCGCGGTAATCACTTAGATGTAGTTCTACCTAAAACCCTTTCGTACAGCGTGATCAATCTTTAACGCAACCGCTTCCGCAGCTTGCGCCCGTGCGCTGAGGTCGGCTGACGTGCCCGTGGCGCGGCCGACACGAGGTTCGCAGCAAGTACAGTATCGTTTGTCGCGTCCTTTACTTCTAACGTGCGTAATATAAACACTTAAAAAGAAAAGTAAATTACTCACGTATGTTAAGTAAGAAGATGCAGGAATTGCCTCCCTTCGTTGTTCAAGCATTTCTGACACCTGTTTAGGAAATTGCTCAATACACTCTGCAGTTCCCTCAGAGAAATGACAGAAATTTCTTGACGAATGTTAGTTTTAAGTTCAGATAAAGTGTGTGGATTTTTTTTTATACACTTTATCTTTGAATGCCCCTCATAGATAAAAGTCGCAAGAGGTTAAATCGGTGGAACGAGGAGGCCATATGTTGTTAGTGATAATCCTATCTTGAAACACGTAATTAATTTCCTGTGCTGTGAACTTGGGTGTCTGTGCTGCCGCAGAGTCCTGCGGAAAGGTCGCGAAAGCACGTTCACTCTCAGTTAACTGGCTGAAAAAAGGCTGCAAAATGTTTTCCACGTATCTCTCACTATTAATTGTTTCCGTTCCTGGAAAAAATAGGGCCTTTTATTCTCTCGCCGCTAATAGCGTACCACACTCCGATTTTTTTTATCGTGCGGGTGTCGCTCATGTATTACGTTAGACTTTTCAGAACACCGATAACAGTTATTTCGTTGATTAACGGATCCACTTTGGTAGAGCCATGATTCGTTCTTCATATAAACCGCTCAAAATCCATTTACAAACCCACAATCTTTTTACAGGTTCACTCATTTTAAGTTCATGCAGTGCTATTATTTTATAGGGCTAACTTCGTATCCGTTTAATAGAGCTATAGGAAATTGCAATTTACTGAGAAAGACGGCGAACTGATTTTGTAGGAGACCTTTCCAGAGCATGTCCAATGTTATCTAGAGGTTTTTCTGTGAATATTACGCGTGACTGCCCAGGTTTCCTGCCGAGAACACTTCCCATTTCGCGAAATTTATTCATCAGCCGATCAACCGTAATCTCATTAGGAACAGAAACATGAGTAAATTCCTCTTCAAATAATCTCCTTACTGCACGCGCTGATTCTATACGCACGTATGACTCGCGTATTAATACCATTTGATGAATAGAATAATTGTATTTTCCCAATTTCAGTTGAAACACTTTCACTTAACACACTGTATTGTGTTGCCTAATAACGTTTGCTACCTCCGCAAACAAAAGGCCTCACACCGGTGGGGAAACAGACTCCCTGCTAACGCCAGCACCACCTACCTGCCGACCGGGAAACAAAATCCCTTTAGGCCGTTGCGTTAAGGATTGATCGCCCTGTATAACAAAAAGCTTCCTATCCACATTGCGAGTACACACTTGTTACAATGTTACAAAACATGCTTCATCTGCAGCACTCCTCTTTCTAGGGACACCTACTTCATCCACAACCTCCACACCCCGCATTTAAAATGAACCATGTTAAAATCTGTACAGTGTACTTAGGACTACTGGCTGTAAATCGCTTAATTGCTGGACTCTTTACTTCTGAAATGGCTGAAGTCGGAAGACTTGAGGCTGTCAATCCTTAGTGTCCGACCACTGATGATGATACGACATGGAACACTTCTGGAGCAACATATGGTCACACCCGGTACAACATAACAGGCTTGCACTGTGGATACAAGTAGAAACAGACACATGCAAGATGATACCACAAATGCTTGAAGTGATAATTTTGCAACATGAAATCACCCAAGCAATTGATTCTACTCAAAATTGCAAAGCCCCTGGAAAAGATAAAATAGCAAATTTATGGCTAAAGATGTTCACCTCAACACATTCACATGTAACTAAATTATTTAACAGTTACATTGCAGACCCATACACATTCCCTGATACACTTACACATGGAATAACTTATCTGAAACCTAAAGATCAAGCAGACACAGCAAACCCAGCTAAATGTCGCCCCATAACATGCCTACCAACAATATACAAAATATTAACTTCAGTAATTACACAGAAATTAATGACACATACAACACAGAACAAAATTATAAATGAAGAACAAAAAGGCTATTGAGCACGAGGATGTAAAGAGCAGCTGATAATAGATGCAGAGGTGACATATCAAGCTAAAACTAAACAAAGGTCGCTACACTACGCATACATTGATTACCAAATGGCTTTTGATAGTGTACCCCACTCATGGTTACTACAAATATTAGAAATATACAAAGTAGATCGTAAATTGATACAGTTCCTAAACATAGTAATGAAAAACTGGAAAACCACACTTAATATCCAAACAAATTCAAATAATATATCACAGCCAATACAGATTAAGCGTGGAATATACCAAGGAGACTCATCAAGTCCTTTCTGGTTCTGCCTTGCTCTGAACCCACTATCCAACACGCTAAATAATTCAAATTATGGATATAATATTACTGGAACATACCAACACAAAATCACACATTTGTTATACATGGATGATCTAAAACTACTGGCAGCAACAAAGCAACAACTCAACCAATTACTGAAGATAACAGAAGTATTCAGCAATGATATAAATATGGCTTTTGGAACAGACAAATGTAGGAAAAAAAGCATAGTCAAGGGCAAACACACTAAACAAGAAGATTACATATGGATAACCACAGCGACTGCATAGAAGCGATGGAAAAAACAGATGCCTATAAATATCTAGGATACAAAAAATAGGAATAGATAATACAAATATTAAAGAAGAACTAAAAGAAAAATATAGACAAAGACTAACAAAAATACTGAAAACAGAATTGACAGCAAGAAACAAGACAAAAGCTATAAATACTTATGCCATACCAATATTGACCTACTCATTTGGAGTAGTGAAATGGAGTAACACAGACCTAGAAGCACTCAATACACTTACACGATCACAATGCCGCAAATGTAGAATACATCACATACATTCAGCAACAGAAAGATTCACATTAAGCGGAAAGGAAGGAGGAAGGGGATTTATCGACATAAAAAACCTACGTTGTGGACAGGTAGACAATTTAAGAAAATTCTTTATAGAACGAGCAGAAACTAGCAAAATACACAAAGCAATCACTCATATAAATACATCGGCTACACCACTGCAATTTCATAACCACTTCTACAACCCTTTAGATCACATAATATCAACAGATACAAAGAAAGTAAATTGGAAAAAGAAAACACTACATGGCAAACACCCGTATCATCTAACACAGCCACACATCGATCAAGACGCATTCAACACATGGCTAAGAAATGCAATATATACAGTGAGACGGAAGGATTCATGATTGCAATACAGGATCAAACAATAAACACCAGATACTACAGCAAGCATATTATTAAAGATCCCAATACCACAACAGATAAATGCAGACTTTGCAAACAACAAATAGAAACAGTAGATCACATCACAAGCGGATGTACAATACTAGCAAATACAGAATACCCCATAAGACATGACAATGTAGCAAAAATAATACATCAACAACTTGCCATACAACATAAACTAATAAAACAACACGTTCCCACATACAAGTATGCACCACAAAATGTACTGGAGAACGATGAATACAAATTACACTGGAACAGAGCCATTATAGCAGATAAAGCACCACCACATAACAAACCTGACATCATACTCACCAATAAAAAGAAGAAATTAACACAACTAATCGAAATATTCATACCCAATACAACAAATATACAGAAGAAAACAGGAGAAAAAAATGGAAAAATACATCCAACTGGCTGAGGAAGTCAAGGACATGTGGCATCAGGATAAAGTTGACATTATACCAATTATACTATCAACTACAGGAGTCATACCACACAATATCCACCAGTACATCAACGCAATACAGCCACATCCAAACGTATATATACAACTACAGAAATCTGTAATTATTGATACATGTTCAATTACCCGAAAGTTCCTAAATACAATGTAACATACACCGTACTGTTAAAAGGAAGTCACGCTTGATCAAGGTCCGCGTCACATTCCATTTTTAACCAGACATAACGTCTGAGAAAGGAAAGAAATAACAACAATAATAATGCGTAGGTCCTGCAGCCCGTGAGTAACCGTGACATATTTACTGTTGTATTGTGCTGTAAATTTGTCCGTTTATTGCTTCCAACTGAATAATGAAGCAATTTCTGATCTATTGTGGGAACTACCCACAACTCTGACAAGGCATTTTCATGAGATATTTAAACATATGTGACAAGCATGTCTCAATTTTACTGTCATACATGCATGGTACAAAGTAAAACACGCGTGTAAGTAGGTGGACAGTGTGAGGAAGGTGTTCATACATTCGTTTCATAAGCTGTAACGTCCACGACATTATGTCACGCATTATAGCTAGGATTTGCAAGAAATGTAATTATTGGCAACTTCTGTAATCAGTATTAAGTTCTTACGTAATAATGAGAACAGTAATGATCTTTTAAACATAATATAGTTTCGTGACAGACTCAACTGAACCCCCGTTTTTACGCCTCTGAAAATTATCTTTTACTCTCTGAGGTAATTACACCCAGGGTGGGAACCACTTGTGTAATATATACGTCCAAGTTAACTGTGACCCTTTTTTTCCTTGTCACACATATTGAAACATGTGCAAGCAAACCAATGTAATACGCAAAAACCATGTCGTGCAATGTAAATTATCGGTTGCCCAAGTTTGTGATACAGATAGAACCATTAGTTAATATTCTGATTCATGTACGTGTCGCTGGACCAGTAGATGGTACCATGAGTTAACGATGACGAGATGGTGGTGATGAGCATCTGCCGAGGAGCCTGTGGAGCTCAGTCCATGGTGCACTGTAATAAAAACTATGGTTTGTGACTGACGGCCGATGTTTCGCTTTCATATACACTGCTGGAAATGGAAAAAAGAACACATTGACACCGGTGTGTCAGACCCACCATACTTGCTCCGGACACTGCGAGAGGGCTGTACAAGCAATGATCACACGCACGGCACAGCGGACACACCAGGAACCGCGGTGTTGGCCGTCGAATGGCGCTAGCTGCGCAGCATTTGTGCACCGCCGCCGTCAGTGTCAGCCAGTTTGCCTTGGCATACGGAGCTCCATCGCAGTCTTTAACACTGGTAGCATGCCGCGACAGCGTGGACGTGAACCGTATGTGCAGTTGACGGACTTTGAGCGAGGGCGTATAGTGGGCATGCGGGAGGCTGGGTGGACGAACCGCCGAATTGCTCAACACGTGGGGCGTGAGGTCTCCACAGTACATCGATGTTGTCGCCAGTGGTCGGCGGAAGGTGCACGTGCCCGTCGACCTGGGACCGGACCGCAGCGACGCACGGATGCACGCCAAGACCGTAGGATCCTACGCAGTGCCGTAGGGGACCGCACCGCCACTTCCCAGCAAATTAGGGACACTGTTGCTCCTGGGGTATCGGCGAGGACCATTCGCAACCGTCTCCATGAAGCTGGGCTACGGTCCCGCACACCGTTAGGCCGTCTTCCGCTCACGTCCCAACATCGTGCAGCCCGCCTCCAGTGGTGTCGCGACAGGCGTGAATGGAGGGACGAATGGAGACGTGTCGTCTTCAGCGATGAGAGTCGCTTCTGCCTTGGTGCCAATGATGGTCGTATGCGTGTTTGGCGCCGTGCAGGTGAGCGCCACAATCAGGACTGCATACGACCGAGGCACACAGGGCCAACACCCCGCATCATGGTGTGGGGAGCGGTCTTCTACACTGGCCGTACACCACTGGTGATCGTCGAGGGGACACTGAATAGTGCACGGTACATCCAAACCGTCATCGAACCCATCGTTCTACCATTCCTAGACCGGCATGGGAACTTGCTGTTCCAACAGGACAATGCACGTCCGCATGTATCCCGTGCCACCCAACGTGCTCTAGAAGGTGTAAGTCAACTACCCTGGCCAGCAAGATCTCCGGATCTGTCCCCCATTGAGCATGTTTGGGACTGGATGAAGCGTCGTCTCACGCGGTCTGCACGTCCAGCACGAACGCTGGTCCAACTGAGGCGCCAGGTGGAAATGGCATGGCAAGCCGTTCCACAGGACTACATCCAGCATCTCTACGATCGTCTCCATGGGAGAATAGCAGCCTGCATTGCTGCGAAAGGTGGATATACACTGTACTAGTGCCGACATTGTGCATGCTCTGTTGCCTGTGTCTATGTGCCTGTGGTTCTGTCAGTGTGATCATGTGATGTATCTGACCCCAGGAATGTGTCAATAAAGTTTCCCCTTCCTGGGACAATGAATTCACGGTGTTCTTATTTCAATTTCCAGGAGTGTATTTACGAATGTAACTTGCAGTCGTGGCTTCAGCACGAACCGCTATGTATATACCATTAAGAAAGAGGAGGAGCCGTCGTCGACCTGAGGTTTGTTTTGACGCCGTACTTAATAAGGCATAGCTTTATTGCTAGTGGTAGTATACCCTTTACTTCCTCTTTCAACTGAACTGACTTACCCAGCCATTTATAGGTGGACTTAAACTTTAACGTGGGCTAAGAACCACAACGCATCTCGGGATTCTTCACATTAACAGACATTACCATAGGTGACTGAAGCGATAAGTGGAAAAAAGATGAGGGCCGACTGAAGGTTGACTCCAACATCATACATACATATAGTTAAGAATTACTAGAATGTGTGAAAGTAATTATAGGGGAAGGTTCCAATAATTGTATACGAGACAATACAAAACATTAACAAAAGATAGCCGGCCGCGGTGGCCGAGCGGTTCTAGGCGCTTCAGTCCGGAACCGCGCGACAGCTACGGTCGCAGGTTCGAATCCTGCCTTGGTCATGGATGTGTGTAATGCCCTTAGTTCAGTTAGGTTTAAGTAGTTCTTAGTTCTGACGACCTCAGATGTTAAGTCCCATAGTGCTCATAGCCATCTGAACCATTTGAACAAAAGATAGGAAGACAGAGAAAAACATCAAACCACTGGAAATATAATTAGTTAACGTAAAAGTAGAAAACTCTTGAGTACATTCAGAATGCATCAACGAATGCTAATGGTACAATTTCAGATATCCGGGTATGATTATACGTCGGTCCTACGACATGTTATGAGACTAAATGGAACTCCACTTCTAATGATGTCGGTGAAAAATAAAGTAAAATTGTCACGTGGGTCGGATGGTACGCTGAGACTAGCTGACTAGATCCGCGTTAGTTGGACAAGCACAGGTTAGAGGGAAAAAATTTTAATGGACTTACATATATTCAAAGATTTTTGAGCATGTAATAGCTTCCTTCTCCCAGATATATCGTGAGAATTTGTGTGTGTGTGTGTGTGTGTGTGTGTGTGTGTGTGTGTGAGAGAGAGAGAGAGAGAGAGAGAGAGACGTACGTAATTGAGGACCCAAGCCCGAAATACTCTAAACGAATGTCATTGCCACCAGACATTCTAAATGGCGATTAGGTACTGTCACGCTTATCCGCTAATTGTTAAACGGCATACATGCGATAGCTACCCTTTGGTAAGGATGGTGGCGTGCCTGTGTAATGCAGCGCAGCATTTTTTTTGCTGCCTGGGAGTGGAACAGTAAATCGTGTGCTGCTTTAATCAGGCAATTTACGAGCGTTAGCGGGGTCCATCATGACGGAGGAAATTCGTTGTCTCGCCGTCCATGTTTCGCCCGAGCAATTCTAACAAGCAGTGTCGCTTCTCGCAGACTTTCCGCCCTTTCCCCCTCCACTCGACCCACACCCGTCCACGGCTTCTCTCCCCCCCCCCCCCCTCCCTCCCCGCCCCATCCAACAGCCGTGACCTAGCAGACAACGCCGTATTTCATTGTGAAGGGCAATAACGGTCTGCCGCAGTGGCTGTGCACGTGGCACAGTGTAACCGCAGTCTCACCTGTCAAATGATGGACATAAATGCCCTTACTGTGCCACAACGTGTACAAGCAGGAATGGGAAGTCCCTCCCGACTCTCAGACTGGATCTCTTAAGCTGACTGTATGACACGCCTTTCAACAGTGTAACGTACGTACAAACACTTGCCAGGGAACGACACGTAACTGGCACTGATATTTCGAAATCCAGTCTCCATAGTATGCATTGTTTTCTTCCGGTCAAACGTTGTTGGAATTCTCGTTCTTTTTTCCCACTAACTTCACCTTTTAAATGAACTGAAAACAAATTAACGTATCAATGGGGTCAAAATGAATGAACATGCAAAGACATTAAATAATAGGTGCACATCGATTGGATGCACAGAAGAACATGTAATGAATAGCCCACTGACAATGTAACGTTTTTAGCATCTCGGGGTGGAAACATCAGTGACAATCAGTGTTTAAGTTAGGCCTGGAGTGAGACCTCAGTCTATCGGATAAGGCTGTTGTGCGCGGAAAGCGTGATTTTGAAAGTGTCTAAAGCAAAGAAACAACAAGATTATGATTCGCACAGTTGTTTCAATTGTTGCCGTGTCTCCCTGGGTGTATTTTTTTTCTTTTTCCAACGCGAGCAAACTTGCGTTTGGAATTTATAAGCCGATGTAGAGTACTTGGTATCTTACAGCTAGCGTGCTAGACTTCTCTCACCGTCAACATACCAATGGGGTTCTAGCTCTGTCCAGCACCACTGTAGAATATGTACAGTATATCTGTGGTGCGTGCATTCTGATGCGCAGAACAAGAATTCTGTCCGCACCATCTCTGCAGCTCAAATCACGTGATTTTGGGACGGTTCATTTTAGCCCGTTTAGTGCTTAGCTTTGAGTGTTAATGCTTCGCTGCTACATATAAATTACCTTCAGAAGAATCTTGAAACTTCATATATGCGATCTAGAAACGTATTAAGTTTGATAGCAGAAACTAAGTTGGCTTAAAGATATTAGAAGCATTCGTATTGTGCTTTTTCGTCACTATATCATAGCTCAGATTCCATTCTATTTACGATTTTTCCGTAACGGGATAATAAGTGACAGCCAACAATATTCGTTTACGTTTACTATTCTACTAATTCATATGGTCGAATTTGCGTTGTAATTAATTACTTTACAGTGACACATTAGACATCGCCGAAGTGTCACGAAAAGAAAACTTTGAAATTCTTGCCGTGCTCGAATTTTGAAGTAATAGAAGAGGTGACAACCTACAATTTTTTTTTACGTCATAGTCGAATCTGTTCTAATTAAATGCGTTACAATGACGCTGTATAGAAAAATGTCTCACGCAGAAATACACACAAGGGTTCGTGAACCTGTATAAATTGGAGGAAAGTATTCTCACTGCCATGTATAAATTTTATCTGCATATTACCACAGCGCCAGTACGTATACACGGATTGGCAGTTTACTCACACATTTAGAAATTTTTCTAGCATTTGTCTCGTTATGCCCATAAAATCGCAGAAATTATCTCTACAGTACAAGACTTTATAATATCCTACCTCGATATTTTTCAACATAGGAAGTGCCTCACATCAATATGACATTTACAGTTACACATTTGTTGTATACAGCTATGAAAAGTAACTGGTTCCCGTTTTATATACTTTTCTTTACATCCATTGCAACGACAATACTGCATCACAGCCGTTACTAAAACTCAAACGCGCATAAACGAACATCAGACAAGGCGAACAGTGTGATCTTAAAATTTTGCTATTACCGCAAATTGTAGACAAGCACCGTCGTCCCAGTGTCACGTGACTAGCGCTGTGATGTTGAGATCATGCGCAGTTAGCTATGCTCAACCCCCCCCCCCCCCCCCCCACACACACACACACTGAAGCGCCGAAGAAACTGGCATAGGCATGCATATTCAAATACAGATCTATGTAAACAGGCAGAACACGGCGCCGCGGTCGGTAAACTCCTATATAAGGCAACAAGTGTCTGGCGCATTTGTTAGATCCGTTACTGCTGCTAGAATGACAGGTTATCAAGATTTAAGTGAGGCGGACCGAGACTCGAAGTCGGGACCTTTGCGGGCAAGTGCTCTACCAACTGAGCTGCCCAAGCACGACACACGCCCCGTCGCCACAGTTTTACTTCTGCCAGTACCTCGTCTCCTACCTTCCAGACTTTACAGAAGCTTTCCTGCGAACCATCCCCCAGGCTGTGGCTAAGCCATGTCTCCGCAATATCCTTTCTTCCAGGAGTGCTAGTTCTGCAAGGTTCGCAGGAGACCTGTGAAGTATGGAAGGTAGGAGACGAGGTACTGGCAGAAGTAAAACTGTGACGACGGGGCGAGAGTCGTGCTTGGGTAGCTCAGGTGGTAGAGCACTTGCCCGCGAAAGGCAAAGGTCCTGAGTTCGAGTCTCGGTCCGGCACACAGTTTTAATCTGCCAGGGAGTTTATTATCAGCCCACTCGTGTACCCTTAATGACTGCACGACACAAAGCTTTCGCCTCGCCTAGACCCGTCAAGATCGCCAATGGACTGGAAGTATGTTGCCTGGTCAGACGAGTCTCGCTTCAAATTGTATCGAGCGTATGGCCGCGTACGGGTATGGAGACAACCTCATGAATCCATGGACCCTGCATATCAGCAAGAGACTATTTAAGCTGGTGGAGACTCTGTAATGAAGTGGGGCGTTTGCATTTGGAGTGACATGGGATCCCGAGATACGTCTAGATACAACTCTGACAGGCAATACGTACGTAAGCATCCTGTCTGACCACCTGCATCCATTCATGTCCATCGTGCATTCCAGCAAGACAGTGCGATACCCCACACGTCCGGAATTGCTAGAGTGGCTCCAGGAACACTTAGCTGGCCACCAAACTACTGAGACATGAACATTATTGAGCATATCAGAGATGCCTTGCAACGTGCTGTTCAGAAGAGATCTCCACCCCGTCGTACTCCCATGGATTCATGGACGGCCCTACAGGATTCATGCTGTCAATTACCTCCAGCACTACTTTAGACATTAGTCGATTCCACGCCAGGTCGTGTTGCGGCACTTGTCCGCGCTCGCGGGGGCCGTTACAAGATGTTAGGCAGGTGTACCAATTTCTTTGGCTCTTCCGTGTATAATGACAATACAATGAAAAGGAAAGATCGCTACTTACCATATAGCGGAGATGTTGTGTCGGAGACAGGCACAACAAAAAGGCTACACACACACACACACACACACACACACACACACACACACACACATTATATATATTAAGGCAAACGCAGCTCTCACACACATGAGCACTATTTATGGCTGCCGGGGTATAGGGCTGGCCCCAGAAGCCAGAAACAGTAGTCGTGCGTGTGCGTGAGCGTGTGCGTGTGGGTGGGTGGGCGTGGGTGTGTTGTTTATTTCGGAAGTAGGCTTTCTGGCCGAAAGCTTACGTGTTTAGTAGCCTTTTTGTTGTGCCTGTTGCGACTCAACATCTCCGCTATATGGTGAGTAGCAATTTTTCCTTTCCATAATGTTATCATTATTCCACTGTTCTATACGCGGCCACCATTGTGCCTGCCATTGTTTTTCAAGTTCTGGACACAAAAATTACACCCTTAAAAAAAGGAAAACAAAAGAAAAAAGTCCCACCATTTAAAGATTTTTTGACACGCCTAACGAACCTATAGAGAGATATATATTATAAATTAATATAACAGTTCTTACTATATTTGTCTTGTAAAAGGAAATTTAAAAGCGATTTTCTTTCGCCCCAGAGAGCAGATCTATACGGTGACACCTGCATATAGTACTTGTTACGTCAGTGTCACGCCTTAAGACCTTAAAAGTCAGAATACACCTAATTCAAATCGGGCTGTAGCGCTCGTGTGGGTTCCACCACAGCGGTGTCCTCGCTAACGTGTGGCGCGGCAGAGGGGAACAGCAGAGCAGGTGACCCGATCCAATCAGCAGGGCGGAGCAGAGCTGCGGTCTCCGGATCTGGTGACCGCACTCCTCGACAAAAGTGCTGAGTGCTCCGACCAGGAGAGGCAATCCGCCGGGATGTGATCGGCTGGGGCCGTAACACGATTCTCCCCGAGAGAGATAGAAACGCAGCAATTCGCCACCTCGTCTGGCAGGCGGCCACGGAATCCAGCCTAGGGACTCCCTGTCGCCCGTGGCAATCAGAGTATCACGGGCTGCTGAAAATGGGTCTCCTTCAGCACTGAAGGTCACAGATCAATATACGCGTACCTCAACATTGGACTATGACGTCAAGACTGTTCTGAACTTTCTGGCAGATTAAAACTGTGTGGCGGTGATGGATTCGAACTTGGAATATTACCTTCCGCGCCGGCCGGGGTGGTCGCGCGGTTCTAGGCGCTACAGTCTGGAACCGCAGGACCATTACGGACGCAGGTTCGAATCCTGCCTCGGGCATGGATGTGTGTGATGTCCTTAGGTTAGTTAGGTTTAAGTAGTTGTAAGTTCTAAGCGACTGATGACCTCAGAAGTTAAGTCCCATAGTGCTCAGGGCCATTTGAGCCATTACCTTCCGCAGGCAACGCCCTTATCGTCTGAGCTATGCAGGCACGACTCGCACCTCTCCGTAGAGCTTTACTTTCGCCCTTACCACTTACCTATCTTCCAAACGTCATAGCAGGTCTCCTGCACACCTTTTAGGACTAGCTCTAGTGGGAAACGGCTTGTTCTGAGCTTACTGGATTGTTTCCAGAGTGATTCTTCAATGAACAATGGAGTGTGCGTTCTTCTGAAAATTCCTGGCATAGTAAAACGGTCTGGCTGGAACCTGGAACTTACCTTTCTGTCATCAGTGCTAGTCCCTCAAGGTAAACTGGATGCCCTAGCAGGAATGGGCATTATTCACGGGTATGACAGGAACTCTCATCTGAAGCAAGGACTGACATAAGGTCATGTGCCGTATTCGAGTAGTTACCGAGATAGATCACATTTAATGCATATTTTCAGGTTTACATATGTCCATATATTTTTAAAGATTACATCACCCGTTTCACTGAGTATCAGTTGAAAAATATATATATATTTTTAACACATTCACCTGTAAGCATTATCGTACACGTTACATTACAGTTGCTGTCCAATTCACAATAAATGTTCAGTTATCGTACTGTCAAGTTACGCGCGTTTGTATAATCTTGGTAAAGTACGAGGGTCACTCCAAAAGAAATGCACACTATTTTTGTAAAAATACTGTTTTCATTCTGCATCTGTGAAAGTTTTACAGTGTGTAGATACATCCTTCCCGCGTGTTTTCAAACTTAGTTCAACCTGTTCACGTGAGTGGCGCCTTCACAGCATGTCTTCAAGATGGATGCTACACTTGACGTTCGTCAGAAGCAACGTGCTGTCATAGGATTCCTATGCTGTGTGGTGAAAAGGTGTATGGAGATGCTCCTGTCGATCGCAGTACAGTTAGTCGGTGGGCAAGCAGGTTACGTGATGAAAGCGGGCACGGCAATATTGAGGATTGTCCTCGTAGCGGCAGGCCTCGTACTGCACACACTGCAGACAATTTGGAGAGAGTTAACGAATTGGTGACTGCTGACAGACGCATCACAGTTAACGAATTGTCGCACTACGTTGGAATTGGGGAAGGAAGTGTTTGCAGAATACTGAAAGTGTCGGCGTTAAAAAAGGTTTGTGCCAGGTGGGGTCCCAGGATGTTGAAAGTGGCTCACAAACAAACAAGAAAAACGGTATGCAGCGAACTTTCGGAACAGTACGAGAAAGGTGGAGATGAATTTCATGGAAGAATTGTGACAGGTGATGCCATCATTTTTCACCAGAGACGAAGAGGCAATCAATGGAGTGGCCTCATGCAAATTCACCCAAGAAAAAAAATTCAAAACCACACCTTCTGCTGGAAAAGTTATGGCTACGGTGTTTTTCGATTCCGAAGGACCCTTGCTTGTGGACATCATGCTAAGTGGAACCACCATAAATTCTGATGCATATGTGACGACACTGAAGAAACTTAAGGCTCGACTGAGTCGTGTTCGACCACATCGGCAAAAGCAGGATGTTTTGCTGTTGCACGACAATGCACGGCCACATGTCAGTCAAAGAACCATGGAAGCGATCACAAAACTCGGATGGACAGTCCTGACCTGGCTCCATGTGACTATCATCTCTTTGGGAAACTGAAAGACTCTCTTCGTGGAACAAGGTTTGAAGATGACGACGCTGCCAAACAGTGGCTACAACAGGTTGGTCAAAATTTTACCGTGAGGGTATACAGGCGCTGGTTCCAAGATGGCATAAGGCAGTTGAGAGGGATGGAAATTATGTGGAGAAATGAAAATATTGTTCCTAAAGAATGTATCTACTCACTGTAAAACTTTCAAACATGTAGAATAAAAGATGAATTTAAAAAAAATTGTGTGCATTTCTTTTGGAGTGACCCTCGTATGTTGTTTTGCTTGTCTGAATGCCTCTGTATGTTCCCTAATACGGGCAGCAGCGTCCGTGATACGACCGGACAGTGCACTCCGCCCATTCAACTTCCTGTGATAATGAATACACGCCGAATCAATGAATTAAAATTTGTACCAAGGCCGGGATTCGAACATAGGTCTCTTGCTAACGAGGCAGATGCGCTGACCACTGCGCCATCCTGGCACTGCGGCTGACACCACTACCATCGCCGGAGCCGAAAACATATGCCATATCTGAATATTCCTAGTTAGTGGAGACGTGCGACATTTTAACCAGCGAGTATACAAAGTTCATCGATGCTTCTTTCTGATATACTCTGCCTCATGTACCCTTTCACTCACCGCACATCATGAAAAACTGCTCATTCGACGGAGTAGCTTGATGGCAGAAAGACATCCCGAGCAAAGAGGTACGAGGGTCACTCCAAAAGAAATGCACACTATTTTTTTAAATCCAACTTTTATTCTACTTGTTTGAAAGTTTTACAGTGTGTAGATACATCCTTTAGGAACAATATTTTCATTTCTGCACAAAATTTTGATCCCTCTCAACTGCCTTAAGCCATCTTGGAACCAGCGTCTGTATACCCTCACGGTAAAATTCTGGACCAACCTGTTGGAGCCACTATTTTGCAGCGTGCACAAGACAGTCATCATCTTCAAACCTTGTCCCACGAAGTGTGTCTTTCAGTTTTTCAAAGAGACGATAGTCACATGGAGCCAGGTCAGGACTGTAAGGCGAGTGTTTCAGTGTTGTCCATCCGAGTTTTGTGATTGCTTCCATGGTTGTTTGACTGACATGTGGCCGTGCATTGTCGTGCAACAGCAAATCATCCTGCTCTTGCCGATATGGGCGAACACGACTCAGTCGAGCTTGAAGTTTCTTCAGTGTCGTCACATATTCATCAGAATTTATGGTGATTCCACTTGGCATGTCGTCCACAAGAGAGTCCTTCGGAATCGAAAAACACCGTAGCCGCAACTTTTCCAGCAAAGGAGTGGTTTTGAATTTTTTTTTTTTTTTTTTTTTTGGGTGAATTTGCATGGTGCCACTCCATTGATTGCCTCTTCGTCTCTGGCGAAAAATGGTGGAGCCATGTTTCATCACCTGTCACAATTCTTCCAAGAAATTCATCTCCACCATTCCCGTACTGTTCCAGAAGTTCGCTACATACCGTTTTTCTTGTTTCTTTGTGAGCCAGTGTCAACATCCTGGGAACCCATCTTGCACAAACCTTTTTTAACGCCAACACTTTCAGTATTCTGCGAACACTTCCTTCCCCTATCCCAACGCAGCGTGTCAATTCGTTCACTGTGATGCGTCTGTTAGCAGTCACCAATTCGTTAACTCTCTGCACATTATCTGGAGTGTGTGCAGTACGAGGCCTGCCGCTGCGAGGACAATCCTCAATATTGCCGTGCCCGTTTTCATCACGTAACCTGCTTGCCCACCGACTAACTGTACTGCGATCGACAGCAGCATCTCCAGACACCTTTCTCAACCTCTTGTGGATGTTTCCCAGTGTCTCGTGTTCACAGCACAGGAATTCTAAGTCAGCACGTTGCTTCTGACGAACATCAAGTGTAGCAGCCATCTTGAAGACATGCTGTGACGGCGCCACTCATGGGAACAGGTTGAACTAAGTTTGAAAACAAGCGGGAAGGATGTGTCTACACACTGTAAAACTTTCACACATGCAGAATGAAAACTGTATGTTTAAAAAAATAGTGTATATTTCTTTTGGAGTGACCCTTGTAGTTTGGGCTAGAATAAGATGTAGAGTGTTTAGGTGCATAAGACACATACTTGCACGGAGTTAGCTCAAAACTAAATTTACTTTAAATGCGCATTTCGGAAAGCGTTCAGAACAGTGCATATGTCCGTATAAAGCGTTTTGCTTAAAATGAGCTTTGCTATTATATCCCTGAGTACTCATCATTCCTCCTGGGAGAACGTCTGTAAGTTCCGACAGAGCACACGGTTTTAATCTGCTTCCTCCTCCCTTATCTCCGCCACCTTCGCTATAACATTGGCAGATGGTATTGGTGGGAGCGAAACGTTCTGTAAATGTACCGCTGTGGTCATTATACAAAATACGTGAGGCAAGATGTAGTATATCTGTTGAATCGTCTTGAAGCGAGCGCTTTCGATATTTGAAGATGGGTCTCTGTATGATGCAAAACGTCGACATAAAAGTTTTCTGGGCGTGGTACCGCGTCATAATGTATAAAACTACTGCTGCTGGAGAAAAACAGTAGCAGTAGTCGTTTTATACATTATGACGCGGTACCATACCCAGACAACTTTTATGTCGACTGATTCTGGGGCCACGGAAGCGTACGCAATTATAAGATGCAAAACGTATTTCCTCTCTCTCTCTCTCTCTCTCTCTCTCTCTCTCTCTCTCTCTCTCTCTCTGACATACGAGTGTACTGCGCATTTTGGAGACGACGCGCGTTGACAGGACATTGTCCACAATTCGCTCAGTTCGTCTAGCTTCATCCACAGCAGTTGAATGACAGTGTCGTAATCATGGTGCTGTGGTCTTTACACAGGACGACTTTTCCATTTGTGCAGATATCGAAAAGTTTACGTACAATTTTTCGTGCAAATCAGTGTAGTGGATGATTTTGTGATGGTGATAGAAACTATCAGGTATGATGGAGAAGGGTAAACGTATCGGTTTGAAGTAGTGGACCCTGTATGCATGTACCTGGACTGTTGTTGCCGAGATCGGCAACTTAGAGAACTGGAAAAACAAGAATAAAAGTCCAGTAAACATGGGCTCCAAACCGCATGCCTTAAAGACCTATGGGGACGTGCTCAGTAGAAGAGATGTTTCACAGTAGCCAAGTTTTCACAGCTCGTAAGATACGCATTTCAGAGCGCATGTTTATTAGCCATTTTTTTTTCTTGTTCTGGTCCGTGCTACCTCCTCTGAAAGCAGCCTACCTTAGTTTCTTAGCATCAAAAGTACTTGTACAAGAATTCGACTGTCAGAGGCACCAGAACGATTTCCCATTGTAACTTTCCACTAGGCTGTTCCCCGACGAACGTCCCTTATCTCAAATTGATCCGTTTACCCTTCTACGTGTTCCCTGAACGTTCTTAACGCCATCACAGAATAGCCTTGTTTACAGAGTCTGTAGCTGAGTGGTAAGTGTGTGGCGAAACAAACGCTGTATCATTTGAGAAAATACAGGCGAGCGAGTGTGCCGGGGCTTCACCCACTTCATTGCTACTAGCGCCACCTCATCATAACGCGGCTGTGCGTAGCATACAAGTATTGCGCCATAATCTGAGGACGAAATTAAAAATTAAAGTTGCTTTTCCAAACTTTGTCAACATATGCTTCAAATATTAAATTGCCAGATCTGAGTGATCAGACGAATATCTTTCCCTAAGTACATCGTTTTAAGAAAAAAAATGGGGCGCTAAATAATAAAGCTATAAAGCCAAAAATCGGTCATAATGCGCAAATGTATATCAAAATTAACTTTTACAAGTTTCAACTTGATCGGAACAAAATCTTGGTCAAAATCGGCGTTGTTACTAAAAAAATGGAAGGCGTTAAAAAAATAGATTTAGAAAGATGAAAACTGGGAAGGAAGCCTCAATTTGATGAAAACCTTAACTATAGGAGCCTATTGAGCACCTCTGTTAGTTCTCAGTTTACTGGAAACTATATTCGGAACAAAAACGTCCTTATCTGTAATAGATTATGGTTCAAATGGCTCTGAGCACTATGGGACTTACCATCTGTGGTCATCAGTCCCCTAGAACTTAGAACTACTTAAACCTAACTAACCTAAGGGCATCAAACACATCCATGCCCGAGGCAGGATTCGAACCTGCGACCGTAGTGGTCCTTCGGTTCCAGACTGTAGCGCCTAGAACCGCTCGGCCACACTGGCCGGGAATAATTATTTATCATTTATATTAATAACAGAAAGTTTTTATTACAGCACCTAATGAAACACATAAAATAATAGAGCTATAACAAGTTTCAAGACCTTGATGCAAATACCAAAAAATAGGTGTCTTAAAAGATGTAGTCCAGAGGTCATGTTCAACTGTCAGTTTCGTTCTAAAAATTTTACACGGCAAAGTTTAAATGCAGGCGAGATAAAACTTTTTCTGTATTTAAAGCTAACTTAACGCCATTCATACAAAAATTACGAAGATTCTAAATTAATACACAACAGTGTTATAAAATATTGTGTGTCCGAGAAAGCGACCATTTAGAGGCGACTACCGGTCCGCAGACCATATGACGGCAGATGTTCCCTTCGACCGTTCGCTGCCCATATATAAATACAGACTTTACTTCGCAGCCAGTTATCAATCGGTCCGCGTCTGACAAACACAGGCTTACGCGCTGCCTCGGATGACGTCACTGTCCGGCTGCAACTAAACGCATTTTTTTGGGACGAATAGGAAGTAAACTCGCGAGGACTGTACATCGTCCTGGACTGCTTAGATTTCGTGGAAGTAACTGTTGGTGTGCCGCCCGTAATGTTAACAAATCCGCGTGGCAAGTGGTGCGATGATTTTCCACTTTTGTGGCGAGCAGTTAATTTAAATATTGGAAGTCAGGGCGAGAGACCGTTTATTGGGAACTTACCGAAGAGGGCGCCTCTGAACTGCTCATAGTGCTGTTTATGATAGAGACGTTGTTATTATTAGTGGTTGGGAAGGGAGTGAGACAGGGTTGTAGCCTATCCCCCATGTTATTCAGTCTGTATATTGATCAAGCAGTAAAGGAAACAAAAGAAAAATTCGGAGTAGGTGTTAAAATCCATGGAGAAGAGATTAAAACTTTCAGGTTCGCCGATGACATTGTAATTCTATCAGAGATAGCAAAGGACTTGGAAGAACAGTTTAACGGAATGGACAGTGTCTTGATAGGAGGATATAAGATGAACATCAACAAAAGCAAAACGATGATAATGGAATGTAGCCGAATTAAGTCGGGGATGCTGAGGGAATTAGATTAGGAAATGACACTTAAAGTAGTAAAGGAGTTTTGCTATTTGGGGAGCAAAATAACTGATGATGGTCGAAGTATATGAAACATCCCCTTTGAAGAATTATACATGACTGTCCTTAAACTGACACACAATATTCTTTAGCGCAACGCAATCTGACTTTCAATAATCCCTACAAAAGAATGGCCCTGACTAACATTAACGTATACCTTTCACAAATCACTTACCTCACAAAAATCTTCGTTACTTGAACTACTGCAATACAGCGAGCGCTACTACTGCCAGCTAAATAAAAGATTCAAACTGCGGAAGGCACTAACTACTGATAGGCATAGATAGCAAATGAAAGATTTTAATAGAGAACAAACAATGTATTTACCTTAATAGTCTTCAAATGTCATAATGTATATAGCAGTTCATGATATCCATTGTTACAAATTTCAAAACTCCGCCATCTTTCTCCCCACATCCACCAGTGCTGGCGGCTCACCTCCAACTGCGCAACGCTATACGCTGTTAACATCCAGCGGCCCAACACTACAATGGCAGACCACAATGCAAACTAGCCATAGACTGCACACAGCACAGCCAGTGATTTTCATACAGAGCGCTGCGTGGTGTTACCTATATAAAAACCTGAACAACCTACTTAAAAGTAGAGAGGATATAAAATGTAGACTGGCAATGGCAAGGAAAGCGTTTCTGACGAAGAGAAATTTGTTAACATTCAAGTGTCAGGAAGTCGTTTCTGAAAGTATTTGTATGGAGTGTAGCCATGTATGGAAATGAAACATGGACGATAAATAGTTTTTACAAGAAGAGAATAGAAGCTTTCGAAATGTGGTGCTACAGAAGAATGCTGAAGATTAGATGGGTAGATCACATAATTAATGAGGTGTTGAATAGAAGAAGGGATGGTTGGTAGGACTTGTTCTGAGGCATCAAGGAATCACCAATTTAGTTTTGGAGGGCAGCAGCGTGGAGGGTAAAAATCGTAGAGGGAGACCAAGAGATGAATACACTAAACAGATTCAGAAGGATGTAGGCTGCAGATGAAGCAGCTTGCACAGGATAGAGTAGCACGGAGAGCTGCATCAAACCAGTCTCAGGGCTGAAGACCACAACAGCAATAACATTATTATTATCAGGAATATTACTGAGTTGTGCTTGTGAGATATTCTTACATATCATTGAATCAGTTAGAACTCAAAGCTTTTAATTTATAGTTAGAGTTTATGATGGCGCTGAGTAAACAAAGTAGAAAAATTTCTTTCAGTGAACAAAAGAAAACCGTGGAGTTGCACACTGGAAACTGTGGTCAGTATTTTCTCCATCGCTTTCTGGCTGAGCGCAAAAATAGTTTTGAGGAGCTCGTAAACACACCGCACCGCCGCCCTACAAATGTACATGGCTGCGATGTGGGCGAGCGGGTTCGATTCCCAGCGCTGCCAAGAATGTTTCCTTGGTTGGACGACTGCCAAGAGTTGGGAGAGCTGTGTGGTGGCCACACAGCCGTAACGCACCTGGATGACGCCGCACGGCAGTTAATCGACGACACCTGGGCCTTCAGGGCCTGAACGAAAAGCCATATTGCTGTAGCTCGGCAACGAGTGTGAACAACACAAACCTAACAGTGTCAAACTATAACGAACTATTTCGTAGTAACGAAGCATGTTTGTTACAAAATTCGTGGATAGTTTCCGTAGTGAACCAGTAGAAAGAGGGTCGTAACACTGGGAAACACCGTAGCGTGTTGGTCGGCAAAGCTACTTTCTTGAATGTTGCCTGTTGCTGTCGGCTCGATTAATAGCAAGCGGCCGACAGTGCGTAAGAGGCCCGAGTAACAAACACAAGCAGGGCCAGAAGGCTGCGGTCCGCCTAGTGCGGTGTGGGACCGAGAGGGACGCCCCGCCGCTCTGGCCCGATGGCCGGCCATTAGCAGGGCGCGCCGTGCAGCGATTGATCGGCTAATAGCGGCCGCTCGCACCTGCGCGACGAGACGGGAAGAGCCGAGACCTCTCCTACCCCTCCCCCCTACTCAATCACTCCCCCCCCCCTCCCCCCACCTTCTGCCGAGTCTGGCCCCTACAGCGCGCCATTCCTTGTCCCGGGTGCAGAGTGCAGTCATTCCCGCAGGCGGTGTGGGCCGGTCAGATACAGGGCACGCCGCGTTCCGGCTGTTAGCAGGTTAAGCGGAAGGCTCCACCTAACGTGACGCACCGTGTTACGTCTTTCGGATGGCAGCTTTCACGAGGAGCAGCGAGTGAAATGTAGTCAGCCTGGCCATGCAGTGTTGTGTTTTCTGTAACCATAATGTGGTTAATCATGCTCTAGCAGAAGTAATGTTTGCATCCTACATTTCGGCAATTCGGTTCTGCCTATAAAGATGCGTTTACAACAGCGATATTTTACAATATTTCGCCTCAATAGCGTTGCAGTCAACATTGCTGCAATGTTTGTTGGAGTTACGTTTTCCCGAGGGGTTGCCGGTTGTTGTCCACCAAGGATGGAGAACATTTCGTATTGTAGGGCAATATCTGTCTCCGTACTTGTTCGTAAAATGCTTCCCTCTGCTTCTCCACTGTTTTCTACTTCTCTCCACTGTTTTCTACTTCTCTCCACTGTTTTCTACTTCTCTCCACTGTTTTCTACTTCTCTCCACTGTTTTCTACTTCTCTCCACTGTTTTCTACTCCTCTCCACTGTTTTCTACTCCTCTCCACTGTTTTCTACTCCTCTCCACTGTTTTCTACTCCTCTCCACTGTTTTCTACTCCTCTCCACTGTTTTCTACTTCTCTCCACTGTTTTCTACTTCTACTCCTCTCCACTGTTTTCTACTTCTACTCCTCTCCACTGTTTTCTACTCCTCTCCACTGTTTTCTACTTCTACTCCTCTCCACTGTTTTCTACTTCTACTCCTCTCCACTGTTTCCTACTTCTCTCACCGACAGCGCTGCAGTCACGTGTCTGAGCGTAAACAATATGGGCCCTCGCACGAACACTCCTAACCCCGCGATTTAAGGCGAGCCACGCAGATTCACAGTCCCCATGTGAACGCGGTCTCTCTAAAAGCAAGCAGGAGTGCAGTTAAGTCACTGGTCAGATACGCCCCGCATGTAGGCGCACACGCCAGGCGTGTGGTGTTGTCACACAAACTGTTTTACGCGACAGGATAGTTGGGAATTCTTTCGCAAATTCTTATCAGCAACCTACAGCATGCGACACAAACATGGCATATTCTCGTTGCTGGACTAAGGAGTTTTTGACGAAATTTATGAAATGTACAAAGAACAACAGTGCTTATGAGAAGTGAAATCCAAAAACTATATAAATTAGAATTTAAAGACGCAGCTTATGGGAAACTGTTTGCAATTTGAAAACCAGTTTTCCTCGAAGCGAACTGTGATTTTGTTGGAGGAAAAAAAGGCTTACAAGGCTCATTTAAAATGGAACTCAGTAAATTTTGTGACAGTAGTGGCAGGTCTCTCGATTACATTTATGTACCAAGCTTGCTTCTATTTACTGTGCATCAAAAGCTGCAAAGGGCTGCTGAAAGTTGGACTCCACAGACTGATTTGTCTGATGATAATGTGTGTTCAGTCAGGCTGCTTTGCGCGAAATCTCTGTTTACCGAGTAAGTGCATCCTTACTGAACCGGAACACACATAGAGAAAACAGCACACTGCCTAAGCAGAATTCGACGCCGCTCATGGGAACGCGCTGTCGAATGCTTTGTTTGCTTTCCGTACTGTCGTGTTCTAACAAAGAATACAGGGGGTTACAGGTCAATCTACAATTCCCGAACGGTGAGCAGCAACTGCAGAAAGACAAACTTCCAGTGATGGCAGGTGGACTGCTTACATCTGCGCCAAACACTGTCGCAAGGCATCTAAGAGAGGCGTGGATTTTGAGACACTCTACGGTTCTCGTAGCAGGAGACTCGAGCAACTCTGGCCCTTCATTAATGCTATTCAATTGCAGTCGGACTAACTAATATACAGAATGCCAATTCTAAACATTACAAAAAGCAAATGATGCAGCGGGCTGCACAACAGAAGGCAATGTTCGAGTGCGTGGGGTGGGAGCTAACACAAGCAGCAAACGCTAGCAGCGTTACCTGTACCAAGTTCGAGAGTAGCACTCCAAGTAAGAAAACATGTTTGCCGGTGTTACCCGAGGCTGGCGAAGAGCGGCACTGAGTTGGCATCCCAACGATCTGACTGAGAGTTCTGTCTGAATAGAAGGAAACATGGGTTTTTAAAGGATCGTGGCGGCGCGATATTCCTCCCTCTCTGTAGTCGGCCCGACAATACACCGGCACTTGACAAGCATCCGCCTGTCAGACGTGGGGCTCTGCACCTCCATAATGCCTCCGGTCAATCACGTTTAGATCATTTCCTTCCTCCAACTCCGCAGGTGGCGATGTTTCTGATCTTCACATTAACAAATTCCAAATCTGGTAGCAACAGCGTTCAGCTGACAGCTACACACCACTGCCCTTCCTATTATGGCTAGCAACTACTGATTTACATCACTTAGCCTTGTCTTGAAGCCTGTCGTGAGGAGAGACCGCTGTTGGAGTCGCTTTTCCACACTCTGGCTTGTGTAAACCCACTGACGTTGCGGTTCTCAGTGGCAAATATCAAGCTTGCTGCCCCGCTAAGATGTGCCTGTTTGTGACCGTCTTCTACTGCGACGCATCAAAACAGCGTCTCTGCGGTGGATGGAGTTACCAGTGAATTCTCTGAAGTGAAGCTTCTGCCGTTGGGACAGATGCCTGCAGTTCGCAGGGCTCTAGAGTTACTGTTTACCTCCGATAACCTAAACGCTAACACTTTGCCTGCTCTCTGCATTATATCTCTGATTTCCTATCTTGACGTCAGTACATCGTCAATATAAGACAGCACCACAAAGTGACTCCATTCATCACAAAAAAAAATCACTCACTTCAGACTTCGGAAATATTGAACACTAACCACTCAAGACGGTCCACGATTTGCACACCTACCCACCCACGTGGGTTGCCTGCCAACTCTCGGATTTTACAATGCCCAACTGCTCCACGAAATTGTTTAACACGTAGGCCTATCAGCCAATCAGAATCAGGAGCAGAATATAGGAATTCTCATTGACTACTCCCATGCTCTTGCGTACAGCGCTTCTCTCAGGACATTAACTCTTTCTGCAACGGCCGTCATGGGGAAATTTCTTGCCCTTGAAATCCGCCTTGTGAACTCCACTCACAACTGATTCAAGACAGTGAGTCGACAACCCGGCAAAGGAGCTCAGGACGAACGATCTTCCATTCCCAGAAAGACGACCCTCTCGCAGACAAGAGCATCCCTCGCACATGCAAGCGTCTGCCCGTAAAATGGTGAAACCAGCGCTCAGATACACGCGAAAGGGTGGTGTGTCGAGTTTCATCAGTTTTAAAATGTTGTGGATGTGTGCGCGGCAGTGCGTTGCTTGCAACCATATTCCTAGCGAAAGTGGATCGAACGTGTACAGTTTTCGCAATAGGCTGGTGCTATGAATATAAACAAAAGAAAACGTGGTACTTGGGTTAAGGGCTACAGTTATCGTCATATTCCGCATCTCGTGGTCTACTGGTTAGTGTTGACACCTCTGGATCACGGGGCCCTGGGTCCGATTCCCGACCGGGTTGAGGACTGTGCATTTGTGTTGTCCTCATCATTTCATCATCATAGTTCGTAACAGTGGCTAGATTGGATTGTGTAAAAATTGAGACTTTGTTCGGCCGCTGATGACCGCGCAGTTGGCGTCCCATAAACCAAACATCATCATCTTCATTATCGTCGTAGTCATACATCTTTCATTAAAGAGCTGCGAGACAGTCCCCCCGATGACTGTAGAAACGATTTAAGAATGGACAGTGAAACATTTGATAAAATCAGCCGGAGCGACACAGTGATTAGGAAGATCATTTCCGCAGAGGAACGTCTTACAGCTAACCTCAGATTTTTAGCAACAGGCTGCTCCGTCGAAGATACAAAATTTGCCACAGCAGTTTACGTGTCATCGCTGCCTTATATAATTCCAGAGATATGCAAAGCACTTTGATACACGGCGTACAGAGGTCATGAATGTAAGCAAGTAAAAGTGTTACTTATTTTATTAATTACTATTATTTAAGAAATTGCTGGTAATTATATGTAAGACAGCTCACAAAGATATCCAGTTTTCTAGCGATGTTACTGCTTAAAAACTAGAAAAAAAGACTCGCCATTGTTACCACTCCGTGGTCCTGTAATTACCATATTACATGTATTAATGTAAATGGTACCTTGATGTGCAACAGAAGCGTGAGACACCACAGATGTAGGAGAAACCGACAGAGGAAAGGTGTTGAAGCGTAGGATCGTGCTGATAAAACTCCGACAACATTCTCACTCAGATCAGTCTGTGCTCTCCAAGTTTTCAGCAGACGTTGGCAGCTCTTAATCCACAGCAATGTAAAAGCAAGTCGTAGTACCGCAAAGGTAGTACTAAAATGTCAGTGCCCTTAATGTTTAGATCAGGCTTTGCACAGCGCTGTTGCTGTTTGTACACGGCTAGGAAATGAGCTGCTGCAGTATCTTCTTTGTCAAAGTAGGTAGTAACATGGGGTTGGGTTTAACTTACGCATAGTATTACATAGTTTTATTTTTAAAAGAACCGGACGATTCTCATATCTGTTACATAGATGCACATACGTCCTTACAGTGATTTTTACAGCTAAGTTTAGGATTTTTCATTTACCTTTCACAGATATTCGATATGTTCTCCGCCGAGCCCACAACCGACATCAAAAAGGTAGTCAAACTCGCCCCATAGTTCTGCGAGGATGTATTTATTTCTTGCATTCATTGATGAGCGGCGTGGCAGTTCACCCAAAGTTGTTGGAAGGGGAGGCAAATAGAGCTGCCACAAAAACCACCGCGGAATCGGGCGACCTTGGAGGCCAGTAGTGCAATGCGAGACTTGTACGCTAACACTATACGACGTGCAGTCGCGTACTCTGGTCGAAAATCACGACGCACAGTTCCAACTGAGATATTTCAACTGTTTATACGGAGAACGTAAGAAGTCATGTCGACCCAACGCACATTGAGCAATAAACGTGCGAGCTAATTGCACCACGGAGACATGCAGCTCGTAACTGGCGCCAAGGCAAAGTTTTATTTTCAATGCTTTCTGTCTTCACTCTTGTAAAATATACAGTCTTAAGAATTAAAATTTAACTTCAACACCTCGTATTTTGGTATGGAGAGATCAGATTCCTAGACGGGTGGTTTTATTTGTACGTGGCACACATAATGTTGCGTATAAAACCTGACTATGCTCCAAAGAGTCGTTATACGAGAGCATGATTAGGAAATCGCCTGATTTTTCTAGTCACTGTCTGTTGGCAAGTAAAGCCACTACATGGCCTAATACAGCGGTCACGCAACAACTGAAAGAGAAGGACTACCGCCAGAGTCTGCTAATTCTGCTGATTCTCTAATAGCTACAGCTCGCATATTCTTCCAGAGGCTAGGAGCACACTACATGCATATTTAGAATACTGTGCTTGTTGTTTTCCTAATTTAAAGGCATGTTGCGTACCGATGAACACCCATTAAGTTAAATTACTGCGTTGTTATTAAAAATTAATACCCATTACTTACTACAGCGTCTTGCAGAGGATTACAATACGATTCGTCTGTAAACAAGAGTTGCAGCATGAAATATGCCAGCTTGGATGCTGTGTTCTAGCTGCAGCTGCTTCCAGAGAGAGGTACGACGCTAGAGCGCACATTTTTCGTCTGGAATGAAGGTGGCCCTTATTTACGGGTCAGACGAAATGAGCCACGGGTGAGCTTTGCGTTAATAATCTTCTCGCCTCCTCCAGAAGCAATTACTTTTCCCGGCTTCGTCGCAAATTTCTGGTACTTCTCACGAACTCCGCGAGGCGAATCATCTACTTTGATATGTGTAGTGTCAAGTGTCTGAACCACCAGATCTTAGCTGAGTGGCGGGATTATTCGCTGAAGCCAGTGTTTGTCAGACTGAGTAAGTGGCTGGACTTCAGCCTCTGCCCACAGTTCTTACCATCATCATCATCATCATATTATTATTATAACAATAAATAGAGCAAATGAGATCTGTGTGCTGCATTTCGTATTTTATGTATTTTGTCACTAGTCGGACACTTCCAAAGCATATAGGTCTGCGTTGTAAGTGGGCTGCTTCTGTGTTAGCAGCGCTGTGTAGCGCTTTGCATTGGGTCTCTGACTGCGCTTTCTTTGTAAGAGACTCTGTGGCTTGCTGGACTCGTTGCTGGAAGTTAATCAAATGGTTCTGAGCACTATGGGACTTAACTACTGAGGTCATCAGTCCCCTAGAACTTAGAACTACTTAAACCTAACTAACCTAAGGACATCACACACATCCATGCCCGAGGCAGGATTCGAACCTGCGACCGTAGCGGTCGCGCGGTTCCAGACTGTAGTGCCTAGAACCGCTCGGCCACCCTGGCCGGCGGTTCCACAAGTTCCTTACCATCGGCAGACGGCAATTTTGAAACACGTTTCGGTGGACCATTCGTGTCACATAATTGTACCTCTGCTTGTAATATCTGAGCGATCTTTTTGCAACAGCTCGAGGTACGGTCAATTATTTCGTCGGCTTCTTTGCGGTCTGCAGTCTGCGATTAGGGTCTTTTGCTGATTCTTCGATTCTGGCGTTGACGGCGTTAGTTCTGATGGCTTGCTCCTGTGCAGCTAACATCAGTCCTTCAGTTTCTTTCTTTCTTTCTTTCTTTATAGTTCCATTGGTGAGTCAACAACAGACCTTCTATTTTGCCTTCAATCTCCTCCCAAAAACTCTAAATACAATGCTTCATTGCGCAGGCTGACAGTCCGGCGTTGGTGTACAGCTTTCCGGTATAGAATCTTGGTTTGCTGTACCTTTAGAAGCTTTCTGCAGTTGACTTCGACCAGAGCTGGTCCTTTCCTGTCTTTCACACAGTCTGCCAGTGCGTGTGCGGCGGCGCGGTGCGTTGCGAAGTTCCACTCACCTCGTGGTGAATATATTCTCAGATGCACGCCTCCTTGAAGTTACAGAAATGCAATACTAAGCTGAAAAAAGGTATAGAAAAGAAACGGCTGTACACCTCGTAACTACAAGTCACACTAAAAATTGTTTTGTCGATGGAAGCAGCAGTTAAATGAAAGTATTTATGTGCGTAAAATTTCACTCTATTACCTGCATACACCGGTTACCACGAAGCCTTACTCTAGGCTGTACAAAGGGTCTGAAAAGTCCACATGCACACACCATTCATGACCGTAGCCAGTTTATGGAAATTATGAATTATCCTTCACAGAAATTTTACAAACGGATTGCTTCTTTTAGAATGCGTGCTGAAATGTTGCTGTAATCAGTCTCACGTAACAAAATTTTCACTTTCGCGAGTAAGCAGCACGCCTCACAGAATTTAGTTGTGTCACTAGAAGTTCCCCGAGCGGTCTAAGGCGCTGCAGTGATGGACTGTGCGGCTGGTCCTGGCGGAGGTTCGAGTCCTCCCTCGGGCATGGGTGTGTGTGTGTGTGTGTGTGTGTGTGTGTGTGTGTGTGTGTGTGTGTGTGTGTGTGTGTGTGTGTTTTTGTCCTTCGGTTCAAAATGGCTCTGGACACTATGGGACTTAACATCTGAGGTCATCAGTCCCCTAGAACTTAGAACTACTTAAACCTAACTAACCTAAGGACATCACACGCATCCATGCCCGAGGCAGGATTCGAACCTGCGACGGTAGCAGTCGCGCGGTTCCGGACTAGCGCCTAGAACCGCTAGACCACCGCGGTCGGCTGATCACTATGAGTTCCAAGCCCCGACTCTACTCATCTCTCTAAACAAAAGAAGTTTCTCGTTCCCTAAAAAACGAGCGAACGTTCTAATTTGTGATTGGCAGAGAAACATCACAGCGAAACGGAAAGCAGCATCAAACCTGCTCAGTCCCGCGCATGTGTGGAGAACCAGTCAAAATTTGTCACTGAATCAGAACAATAAATTAACATAAATAAAATATGAAAACCCACAAATATAAAATTAACTGTCTCGTAACAAAACTGCTGTACCGAAATCATAATCTCATTTCCCCTGCACCATAAACTGACGAAATAGTTTATGACAAATTCCTCGGTACGAATGACTAACATACACGTCGTTCTCGAACATCCTCACTGGACCAGTTACTTAAATGCAGTGGTTCCCAACAGGTGGTCCGCGGACCCCCAGGGGTCCGCGAGCTATGCCAGAGGGGTCCGCAAGATGCTATTAGAATAAAAAATATATTAAATATGTTTCGTATGGTGACAGATTTTTTTTGTTTTGACCCCTTCCTGCATGAGCAGAGCTTTAGCGAACGCTAACTTCTGCTTCTAGCGTCTTCCTAGAGCCAACTGAAACATAGAAAACACACAAAAGACTCTTAATTTGGCTTTTTTAGGTACTTGATACTGTGATATGACGAGATACCAATAATGCTCGATGAGGGGGGGCGTCCTAAAAAAAATTTTGTTGGGAACCCGTGCTTTAACGTATAATAAAAAACGTTACATAAAACATTATTTCAACATTCACATCTTAATTCACTCTCGTAACTAAGCGCAGTTGTAGTAGTAATTAATAAATTAAACTGTAAATAAATGTGACAGCATTTTGACTGCAGGTCATTTTCCGTCAGCTAGTGACCTCTGCCAGGTTGCGTAGAAATTATATATACGCCTGCATCTGACTCCAGCTCTCGTGCGCTTGACTCATACTGCACTTCTGTTCACTGCTGTAATATCCCGTCTAAATAGGCGCGACGTAAGGCGCTAAGCCTCAATTGCTTCTTTCCTTCTGCAGTCTGGCTTACTTGCAAAGAGTCCTATACCGCTTGCTTCCTTCGAGCAAGAACAGTTTGTCGACGTCACTCTGACGGTGGGGTACACGCTGAATTTCTGATTTTGCAGCTTACCTGTCCACATTATTCAACTCAGCTTGTATCAATTTCACGACGCCTGCTATGGTCCAGATATTGAATGCATAGATGGTAATTCCGCCATTCAGTTTGCCATTTGCTAACCACATTTTTTACACGCCCATGCTTGATGTTATCCAACTTAGGTTTGCGTAGGCTTCTGCCTTTTGGCACTTGATTGCTTCTCCATTCGGCGTCCCGATGCCTTCACTTTCTGACGTTTTGCCCTGGGCCAGTGCGGCGCACTTGTCTAAGCCGAATTGCATGCTGATGTTGTTGCTTATGTTTGGAACTGGATTTATCAGAGACTGGATTTCAGTTACAGATTTTTCCAGATCTTCAAATGGTTCAAATGGCTCTGAGCACTATGGGACTTAACTGCGGAGGTCATCAGTCCCCTAGAACTTAGACCTACTTAAACCTAACTAACCCAAGGACATCACACATATCCATGCCCGAGGCAGGATTCGAACCTGCAACCGTAGCGGTAGCGCGGTTCCAGACTGAAGCGCCTAGAACCGCTCGGCCACACCATGCCTTGGGCATGGATGTGTGTGCTGTCCTTAGGTTAGTTAGGTTTAAGTAGTTCTAAGTTCTAGGGGACTGATGACCACAGACGTTAAGTCCCATAGTGCTCAGAGCCATTTGAACCTTTTTTTGAATACGTGGATGTGGTTGTTAATGTCCTTGAGGTGGTTGTCATCGTTGTGGGGGTTGTCGTCGTAGTTGTGGTGGTTGCCTTTGTCGTCTACGTCGTCATCATGGTTGTTGCCACTGTGCTGGTTGTTGCTGCTCATACAGCTGCCGTAGTTAATGTCATTATAGTTGTTACCGTTGTTAGAGTGAAGTTTTCACTCTACAGTGGAGTGTGCGCTGATATGAAACTTCCTGGCAGATTAAAACTGTGTGCCGGACCGAGACTCGTACTCGGGACCTTTGCCTTTCGCGGGCAAGGTTCATAGGAGAGCTTCTGTGAAGTTTGGAAGGTAGGAGACGAGGTACTGGCGGAATTAAAGCTGTGAGAACGGGGCGTGAGTCGTGCTTTGGTAGGTCAGTTGGTAGAGCACTTGACCACGAAAGGTAAAGGTCTCGAGTTCGAGTCTCGGTCCGACACACAGTTTTAATCTGCCGGGAAGTTTCGGTACTGTTGTTGATAACTGTGACTTCAGTAAGCCACACGCTGTCTCTTTATTTATCTAGGGACACTAGCAATGACAGTTCCCTGATAACGTACAATCTGTTATTTTTCGATCCCAGTGCACCAGCAAATGCTCATTTCTAGAACATGTTGAGTCATAATATTGTTGTTTATAGCCAGAAATCAGCGATAACTGATCCTGGTGTAATTTTTCCGCGACTGTGTCCTACATGATCTCGTATTATGTCTTTCCGCACTTCGGCAGCTGTCGTTTACAACAGAAGAAAATTTTAGGACGTCCTTCAGGAAGTTACTTGAAGCAGTTCACATGGTCGTCTACAACCTGCATAAAAACGTCTGTTTCTGCCAGTGATTTCCCGGAGGTGAGCCAGTATTAAGATCATTTTGTCTGGCCATTTCCTTGACCAGGACAGTCAACAGGGTTTAGTGGAATAGTAGGTACGTCGCCCATGCGACAGCGTTGCCGTCCACATATTAATTCCTCGGCTATCAGTACAGACACCGCGGGTTTGTTCCTGGCTGGGACTGAGACCTTCGAATTTCTGCCTTACATATTGCGTGGTACAACGGTGAAGCATTTGATTCCGAAAACTAAAGTTCTGGCTGATTGTTATTTGGCTTCTGTGTCAGTTATTGACATTCACAAGACGTTGGTGACCCACACATCTTGGACGTGTGGTCCGTTCTATTGACAACGTTGGATACTACTTACGTGGTTTCGTCGTTAGAACTCGACATTTTAACTGTGATTACTTAAAAATGAAATTCTCTAAACGTCCGTGAAATTAAGATTTTATTTTATTTTCGCTATCAATTTCGGCTATTCACTACGCTGTCTTCGGGCCCCAGATGCACCTCTCAAAAATAATCGATGTTAGCTTACTGGTGCCATATGTTTCTGGATGTCGTGAATTCGTAGCTCAAGTGCTTACTTCGAAGACTTGAGTCTAACTCCAACAGCAAGATGGCGTAATGAACTGCCGAAACTGGTAGAAAAAAAAAATACCATCCCAATTGCACGGCTATTTGGCGAATTTCATTGGTAAATATTTGACAAGCCTCTGTCCCATGTATACAATGGATCAACAGAGGCTTTTAATTGTGATTCTTAGCATCGGTACTGCACCCTTCGACTGCATCAAATCTACATCTACGTATATACTCCGCTAGCCACTAAGCGGTGTGTGGCGGAGGGCACTATTGGCGCCGAAGTCATATCCCCCCCCCCCTCCCCCCCCCCCCCCCTCCACCGCGGATCGCGCGAGGGTAAAACGACTGTCTGAACGCCTCAGTACGAGCTCTAATTTCCCTTATCTTTGAATGGTGACCATTGCGCGATATGAAAGTTGCTGGTAATAGTATGTGCTCTACATCCTCGGCGAAGATCGGAATTTAGTGAGCAGCCCCTTCCGTTTCGCGCGTCGTCTACCTGCAAGTGTGTCCCGCTTCAGATGACCTAATAGCGGGGCGTGATTCGGTCGTTAAGAGCAGGACAACAAAGGCGTTCGGTACGATTTACGGCCCTTATCCCTTCTTTTAGCTCTGGCGATGATGGTTAGTGTAAACAATATTGAGTTGTACAGAAATTTGCAGTCTACGATAAACTGCGTGTTCCCCTGAAAGTGCGTTGGTGTTTGTTTTAACACTAGGGTAAATTAGTGTATATGACTTTGGCCACATATATGCCGTTTATGCTAATCTTAATCATCTTTCAACACAGCGTGTAACTTTCACGCGAATCTCCTGCAGTATGTGCTTAAGAAATGGTATTTGCAAGCTAAGGCTCAAGCTAAGAACCGAGGTAATTTCTTACTCGAAGCATCTGCTATTGTTGGCTAGAGGAGGAAAAATAGAAAATAAGCCACGTCTTAGGTAGCGTCATTCCGACTCTATTGTGTCTGGCCGTAAGGTCTCCATGAAGGTGAACAGACCGAGTGAAGAGTGATTTTGTAACCTTCTGAGGCCATGCTTCGCAACAGCCGAGTCGCCTTCTGGTTACTTGCAGCGTTTCCGCCTGGATATAAACATCCAGTTACGCAGCACCGAGGAGCGCTAACTGACGAGTAGTTAAAAAGTACTGCGCGATCGCATATAAGGCTCACGAGTACACTACAATCATTTTGCTCTCCATACACGACTGCACAGTGTGTCGTAAAGGGTACATTCTACCGCTGCTAGCTATTGTTGTATTCCCTTCACGTATTGAGTGAGGGTTTAGAAAAGACACTGTATGTGCCTCTGTGCGGGACCCATTCTCTCTTATCTTATTCTCATGATCACCACGCGAGATACGCTTTGGTGGTAGTATTGGATTGATTTGGGGAAGCGCCCAAACAGAGGTCATCGGTCTCATAGGATTAGGGAATATTGGGAACGGAATTCGGCCGTGCCCTCTTAAGGCAACCATCCCGGCATTTGCCTGAAGCGATTTAGGGAAATCACGGAAAACCTAAGTCAGGATGACCGGACGCGTAAATAATGATGACCGGACGCGGGGTTGAACCGTTGTCCTCCCGAATGCGAGTCCAGTGTGCTAACCACTGCGACACCTCGCTCGGTGGATGGTAACAAGATGGTCGTACAGTCATTTTTTCACTAAATTTATTCCGCGAGAAGTACTCCACGGGATTCACCCCTTACCTAGCCTGGATTTATCGTAAATCTGACGCCCAGCACAAAGTCCCTAGCGACTGGAAAAAGGCGCAGGTGACTCCAGTATACAGGGTGAGTAACTAACTATTGCCACCAAGCATAAATCCGAGAGTATGATAGTAGCTGAGAAGTTTGTGGGGCAAATGCTGTTTGGGACAACGGTGGCCATAATATGACGTTGGTGTTTTGTTGCTAGGTGGGGTCGCGTCAGATATATGATCAACTTTGTTTTTTTAAATGGGATGCTATAGTTTGATTCTTGTTTTCCGATAGCGGCTATCGAGATGAATCCAACGATGTGCAACAGTAATTTCTTTGACGGTCAACGAAGGTCAAAAAGGTGGCTTGAACGTCCATTTACAGAAAGTGTTCGAAGTGATGACCATTGGTATCAGTGCAGTGCTGCAATCTTCTTATCAAGAATTGAATGGTATTCCTTATCACATCGGGACTTATCGAAGCACACCCTCTGACAATGCTCTCTCGTATATCGTGCAAACATTAAATATTCGCCGAATACGACGTATGCACCTACCGTGCCATTGACATTTAAACACTATTCGACGGTTTCGCAATACAACACTAATAGGAGTGGCAAGACTAGTATCGTCGAATCAAGCGAATGTGAGTGATGTATTCCTTCGAAGAACAAGTCGATATGCTTCTCATTTACAGAGAATGCTAACGAAACTGACTTATACACTGAAAGACATTCTCAACGTATTCAAACTACACATTGTACTTTTAAATATGTGGATAATAAATTGAGAACAACTGGATCTTTAACGCATCGGTGACATATCCGGCAAAGGAAAGTTACTAACGAGGAAACCGAAATTGGTACTCTTGCCACTGTGGTTCGAGATCATTGTGTTGGTTCGCGTCAAATCGCTAGGGAATCTGGTATGACCCAGAGTAGTAGTGTTCGCCTTCTGCATCGCCATAAATATCATCCTTAGCATATCAGTCTCCACCAAGAATTAACTGATACGGATTGTATGCGTCGCATTGAATTCTGCCGATGGGCTCAACTTCAGATTCAGAGGGATGACGAGGCTACGTTCACGAACCATGGAAATGTTAATTTGCATAATATGCATTATTAGGCAACTGAAAATCCATGTTGGCTGCGGCAAGTTGCACACCAAAAACCGTGCTCTGTGAATGTATGGTGTGGCATTCTGGAGGACAGAATTATAGGTCCCTACTCCATCGACGAAAATCTTAATGGTAAGACGTACCTACATTCCTGCAAAAAACATTAGGTCTGTTATTCGAAGAAATACCTTTAGGAACAAGTAACAGAATGTGGTATCAACACGATGGGTGCCCGGCACATTTTTCGCCGATGGCTAGAATTGAGTTGCAGAGACTACTACTAAATTGTTGTTTTGACGCGGAGGAGATGTGTCGTGCCTGGCTCGTTCGCCAGACTTGATGCCTCTGGATTTTTTCTTGTGGGCATTTGTAAAACACATTGTTCATAAAGACGTTCGAACTTCACTTGAAATATGCGAGAGAAAATTGTCAGAGTATGTGCTTCGATAAATGCCGATGTGATACGGAATACCACTCAATCTATGACAAGAAGATTGCATCACTGCATTGATACCAATGGTCATCACTTCGAACACTTTCTGTAAGCCGGCCGGTGTGACCGAGCTGTTCTAGGCGCTTCAGTCTGGAACCACGAGACCGCTACTGTCGCAGGTTCGAATCCTGCCTCGGGCATGGATGTGTGTGATGTCCTTAGGTTAGTTAGGTTTAATTAGTTCTAAGTTCTAGCCGACTGATGACCTCAGATGTTAAGTCGCATAGTGTTCAGAGCCATTTGAACCATTTGTAAATGGACGTTCATGCCACATTTGTCACATTCAAAGACCTTAATGGACATCATTGGATTCGTCTCGATAGCCGCTGTCAGAAAATAAGTACCAAACTACAGCATCCCATTTAAAAAAAAAAAAAAAAAAAAAAGAAGCTGATCTTCATATTTCTAACGCGACCTCACCTAGCAACAAAAAAAAGTCATATTATGGCCCTTGTTGTCCCATGCAACATTTGTCCCACGAACTTTCCAACTACTATCATACTTTCGGAGTTATTCTTGGTGGCAACAGTTAGTGACTGATCCTGTATAACGAAGGTAGAGGAGCGGATCTGTAAAATTACAGACTAATATCCCTTTCTTCGGTTTGCTGCAGAATCCTTGAACATATATCCTCAGTTCGAATATAATAAACTTTCTTGAGACTGAGAAGCTTACGTCCACGATTCTGCATGGCTTTAGAAAGCATCGCTACTGTGAAACTCAGCTTGCCCTTTTCTCACATGATATACTGTGAACTGCGGATGAAGGGCAGCAGGCAGATTCCATATATCTAGGATTTCGGAAAGCATTTGACACGGTGACCCACTGCAGCTTGTTAACTAAGGAAAGAGCATATGGATTAAATTCACAGATATAAGAGTGTGTGGCTCGAAGACTTCTTAAATAATAGAACACAGTATGTTGTCTTCGACGACGAGTGTTCATCAGAGACATGGCTATCGTCAGGAGTGCCTAGGGAAGTGTGATGGGAACGCTTTTGTTCTCTGCATACATGTATGATTTGGCGGACGGAGTGGGCAGCGGTTGTTTGGTGATCATGCTGTGGTATACGGTAAGGTGTCGAAATTAAGTGACAGCAGGAAGATAGAAGGCGACTTAGACGAAATTTCTAGTTGGTGTGATGAACGGCAGCTAGATCTAAATGTAGAAAAATGTAAGTTAATGCGGCTGAGTAGGAAGAACAAACGTGTTACGTTCGGATACAGTATTACTAGTCTCCTGCTTGACACAGTCAAGTCGTTTAAATATCGGAGCGTAACGATGCAACACGTGGAACACGTGAGGCAATACTGACCCTACGGCTTATCTTAGAAAATAGATTAAGGAAAGGCAAACCTACGTTTCTAGCATTTGTAGACTTAGAGAGAGCTTTTGACAATGTTGACTGGAATACTCTCTTTCAAATTCTAAAAGTGGCAGGGGTAAAATACAGGGATCGAAAGGCTATTTACAATTTGTACATAAACCAGATGGCAGTTATAAGAGTCGAGGGGCATCAAAGGGAAGCAGCGGTTGGGAAGGGAGTGAGACAGGGTTGTAGCCTCTCCCCGATGTTATTCAATCTGTATATTGAGCAAGCAGTAAAGGAAACAAAAGAAAAATTCGAAGTAGATATTAAAATCCATGGAGAAGAAATAAAAACTTTGAGGTTCGCCGATGACATTGTAATTCTGTCAGAGACAGCAAAGGACTTGGAAGAGCAGTTGAACGGAATGGACAGTGTCTTGAAAGGAGGATATAAGATGAACATCAACAAAAGCAAAACGAGGATAATGGAATGTGGTCGAATTAAGTCGGGTGATGCTGAGGGTATTAGATTAGGAAATGAGACACTTAAAGTAGTAAAGGAGTTTTGCTATTTGGGGAGCAAAATAACTGATGATGGTCGAAGTAGAGAGGATATAAAATGTAGACTGGCTCTTTGCAAGGAAAGCGTTTCTGAAGACGAGAAATTTGTTAACATCGAGTATAGATTTAAGTGTCAGGAAGCCGTTTCTGAAAGTATTTGTATGGAGTGTAGCCATGTATGGAAGTGAAACGTGGACGATAAATAGTTTGGACAAGAAGAGAATAGAAGCTTTCGAAATGTGGTGCTACAGAAGAATGCTGAAGATTATGGTTCAAATGGCTCTGAGCACTATGGGACTTAACATCTGAGGTCATCAGTCCCCTAGAACTTAGAACTACTTAAACCTAACTAACCTAAGGACATCACACACATCCATGCCCGAGGCAGGATTCGAACCTGCGACCGTAGCGGTCTCGCGGTTCCAGACTGTAGCGCCCAGAACCGCTCGGCCACTCCGGCCGGCTGCTGAAGATTAGATGGGTAGATCACATAACTAATGAGGAGGTATTGAATAGAATTGGGGAAAAGAGGAGTTTGTGGCACAACTTGACAAGAAGAAGGGACCAGTTGGTAGAACATGTTCTGAGGCATCAAGGGATCACAAATTTAGCATTGGAGGGCAGCGTGGAGGGTAAAAATTGTAGAGGGCGACCAAGAGATGAATACACTAAACAGATTCAGAAGGATGTAGGTTGCAGTAGGTACTGGGAGATGAAGAAGCTTGCACAGGATAGCGTAGCATGGAGAGCTGCATCAAACCAGTCTCAGGACTGAAGACCAACAACAACAACAACAACAACGATGCAGAGTCATAGGGAATGGAACGAGCACGTGAGAAATGTGCTAGGGAAGGCGAATGGTCTACTTCGGTTTATTGGGAGAATTTGTGGAAAGAGTGGTTCACCTGAAAAGGAGACCGCATATAGGACGCTGGTGCGACCTGTTCTTGAGTACTGCTCGAGTGTTTGGGATCCATACCAGGTCGGATTGTAGCAAGACCTCGAAGCAATTCAGAGGCGGGCTACTAGATTTGTTGCAGTTAGGTTCTAACAACACGTGACTGTTGCGGAGATGTTTGGGGAACCCAAATGGGAATCCCTAGAGGGAAGGCGACGTTCTTTTCGAGAAACACTATTGAGTAAATTTATAGAACCGGAATTTGAAACTGACTCCCAAACAATTCTACTGCCACCAACATACATTGCGCGTAAGGACCACGAAGATAAGATACGAGACATTATGGCTCATACGGAGGCGTATAGACAGTCGTCTATCCCACGCTCTGTTTGCGAGTGGAACAGGTAGGGAATTACTAATAGTGGTACAGGGTACCCTCCGTCACGCACCGTACAGTGACTTACGCAGTGGCGCACGGAGTTTCTATGTAGATGTAGAAGAAAGCAGACTTTCTTCCAAGGATTCTAATCTCCAAGATCTTCTCTGTTCTGTATGAGCCAGATGCTGCTCGTAGTTAAAGGCTCTCAAGCAGAGCCACTCCAAAATATATGTTAAAACATATTTCTCAGTAATAGAATACAGAATTTAAATTGTCAGGACGCATTTCGAACATGCCCGACACGAGTTTACGTAATGACAGTCAAATTTTTTGGAACTGTTGTCAAACGATGCTTTTCGAACAGGTAATAACTAGTATTTAGACTGCGCCGTGAAATTGCACTTAGCTGTATGTAGCACAGGTTTGGGGGGCGTGCCTTCTGCATGCAGCTCTAACAGGCCTCCTGAAGGCTTAATCCCTTCGGGCTAGATGTTCTACGTCAGGCCTACGTGACAAACCAGAGCTTGGGAGAAGACATATTGGATACCGTCTAATTATTTAAGGCCTATATTTGGTGGGTTTCTTCTTATAATTTATCTCCTAGGAATATAAGCTACTTCAAAGCCTAGAGGATCCCTCGAGGACGCGTTATTATTGATGGGATTTGTTCTAAGAAAATGACCGGAAACGTCATATCGGTGATTAAAGAATTTTCGTATCTCGTTGCTTTCGAATTACAGCTTCCTTGTTATGAAAGAATGCTGTTACTAGGCATAGACGCATTGAAAACGTACAACAATGCGTAATTATTGGTACGATTTGTTATGATTAAATATCAGGTTTGGAGTATTGACGATTAATGCCTTTAAGGAAAACAGGACAATTACGGAAATGTAAGATAGTCTAATGGATGAAAACGCATACTGATGATGTGGAGAAGAGAGGGTTCATGTCCTACTTCCTCCAATTTTTTTATTCATCTTTGCGTTTTCGCAAATATGCTAGAACTTTCTTATTAATTTAATTAAAGTGTGTTCTCTAATATTAGATGTTCCGCACACATAAGAGCGCTCTCTCGCTCTCTCGCTCTCTCGCTCTCTCGCTCTCTCTCTCTCTCTCTCTCTCTCTCTCTCTCTCTCTCTCTCTCTCTCTCTCTCTCTCTCTCTCCCCCTCCCCCTCCCCCTCCCCCTCCCCCTCCCACCCCCATCTCTCTATCAGGAGTGCTTTTGCCCCATTGCCATTCTGTAAACGTGCCAGGGAATGTAGACGAACTATTTGCAAGATTGCTTTTTACGGCACTGCTATATTCGATTGCAATTCACTATTTCTTTATTCGCCGAAAAATCACAATCACAGTATAAGGACCATGACGTCCGGAAGCGTCACTGTCATTTTGCGTGAGCTAATTGGCGCTGTGTATTGTACACACACACAAAAATACATTAATCTTCTCAAGTTTGGAGTGGAAAATATGAAAATCATTAATCATGCAGCGAAGGTAACGTACATACCATTAAAGATCTCTCAAGAACGCGTGTTTTAGTACGAATTGTTGTGGTAACACATCAGGAAATGAGACGTCGGCGGATAAGTATGCTAAATATGGAGTTAGCTTTTGGAATCAGTAGTAATCGATTATGAAACGGAGAGACGATACAGTATGTAATCTCTTGGGTTGAGAGTGAGTTTGTCTCCTCCCTCTCCCCCAGATTTTGGCTGTCGTTACGGACTGATGTGTAGCGTAACATGAGGTCTAGGATAGTTCCGATCGATAAATGTCGCAGCCTGGTCTGGACTATACCGGTACCGATCTGTGATGCTCCAAGCAGAGCGTCTCAGAATTCGTTTCGTGTCTGTTGCCAGGACTCAGAACGCTGTTACGATACTCTCGAATTTGTAGCACTGACGTCTAGTATTCGATTTCGTTTGCAGACGTACTGCACTTGTCCAAAATCTTTCCAACACTGTGTCTCATTTCGCTTTCCCTAATGAATTCTTATTTTTACTGTTTTTGCGAAATAAATTTGGTTTTTGAAACGCACTAGAATTTGTGTGCAGGATATACGTTGGAACAAAACGTAGTTCATGTGCCTCAATTTTTATGTTGCCAAAGCATCGTAATGGACAGGGGTATTATTCCTGAAGCCCTTGTGTTTCGCTCTTGTCCTTCTAACAAAGTTGTTTGGGCGAAGAACGACGCCCCATAACAACAGCAGTGAGTACAATAACTCGAGACACACTAGCAAAAGTATGGGAAGAGTGTGACCATTGTCTAGACGTTTGCCGTGCGTCCGGTGGAGCGCACATTGAACATTTGTGGAAGGTAAAAAAAAACTTTGATCCAAAACGTAATTGTAAAAAGTACTCCAAAATTGTACGTGCATGCATGTAAAAAGGCATGGATCTCTTGAAAATAGAAACACCGTAGTCCTATGGGCAACTTAAAATTCATCCTATGTTATATCTTAATTCATGTACAAGATACAGTCTTGTGAAATCAGATAAAAACTTCTCAAACTGCCTATACTTCGAATGATTTTCAGAATGCCCATTTTTGGTCATCTCTTCTGTAATTTTCAATGCATTTAATACACCCGGACATGTTTAAGTTACGATACGAATCACAGTGCCTGTGTTGTTTACAAGTACGAGGCAAAGTTCCGGTGGACACGCATGAATGTCCGAAGGAACAGTACATCGTACTTCTCAGCAACACAGGCATTGCAATATGGTACAAAACCGCCGACATTGGGTTGGGGATGTTTGGGGAAGGGGACCAGACAGCCAGGTCATCGGTCTCGTCGGATTAGGGAAGGATGGGGAAGGAATCGGCCGTGCCCTTTCAAAGGAACCATACCGGCATTTGCCTGGAGCGATTTAGGGAAACCACGGAAAACCTAAATCAGGATGGCTGGACGCGGGATTGAACCGTCGCCGACATCGGCCAAGCGAATTTCGATTACAATGTCTCCCCTACACGGGAATAAACATAGTGAATGAACGAGTGTAAGGTGTAGTCATACGGTTGGCGACATAGGGAAACTTGGATATGGCAGTGAGTCTTGCTCGGGTAGCCTAACGGTAACTGGGAAATCCGGGTTTTAATCCCGGTCCGGAACAAGTTTCCATTGTAGTCATTCAATTACACAGCTGACGGCTGTCCTGTTCGCAATTGCGAATACATTTGATGTGTTTAAGTTGCCGATATATGTATTCAATATTATATTCTGACACGTATTTTTGCAAAAGTGTTGAAAACAAAAGAAATGTACTTGTACAGATACAGAAATATAAACATGAGATAATTTTCTGTTGATGATAAAGCGTCCAAAACAGTAAATATGATGGCAACAGGGTTTCACATAGTATTTATTTAATTAAAAGACACAACACGAGCGTCTCAAAAAAGCTGTTCAAATTTAAGTGTTCCGAGCACCAAGCTGACATTTGATTTCGATTATTTTACATCATTTTCCAGCACGACAAAAATCAGAAATTCGTTGATAGCATCGCCATGTCTCGCTTAGGCTGAGAAAATTATTCCTCGCCTCAGTATTTAATCATTTATCAACGAGGGATGGTAGCAAGGAACTGGCTATAAACTGCTAGTTCAAAATGGTTCAAATGGCTCTGAGCACTATGGGACTTAACATCTGAGGTCATCAGTCCCCTAGAACTTAGAACTAGTTAAACCTAACTAACCTAAGGACATCACACAACACCCAGTCATCACGAGGCAGAGAAAATCCCTGACCCCGCCGGGAATCGAACCCGGGAACCCGGGCGCGGGAAGCGAGAACGCTACCGCACGACTACGAGCTGCGGACAAACTGCTAGTTATCGTTTGTATATTGTCATTGACCTGTGTTTTATCTGTACAGCATTGGAAAAGCCGACAATGTTCCGCCCGTAGCTGTCCAGCGGTAACGAAGTACGCATCGGGGCATGTCAGATTGTTCCGCAGGATTCGGATGTGACGTAATGTCGCCACCTGGCCGTAGGTAATCCCCCTGCGCCATATTTCGCTTGTTTGCCGCTAGCGCGGAATGGAGTCCTTTAGCGAGTCTGCCGATGATGAGAGTTTTCAGTGACCTCTCTCCTCCTCCCCCCCCCCCCCCCCCGTTCCCCCCGCCCCAACGCCCTTTCCGCCAGCACGGCAATTTTTTTTATTGTTCCGTCTACTTTTTTTTTCGCTCATCCGGCACGTCTGTTAATTAATGACCGCTCATCTGGGGATCGCCAGACCCCCGGAATTAGCGCTCTTCCCACCCGGCACCATAAAAAACTTTTAATTGAAAATGTGCCCGGACGGTGACGGCGCGATTTCATTTCGTTTCGTCGCTGACTGACTGAACCCGAGTGCAGCCATCACTTGTTATCACGGCCTTTGCGAGAATCGCTCAAGTGTTCGTCTCACGTTTCTGACACACATCAGCGTCCAAACTGGAACATATACTGATCGGCCAGAACATTATGATCACCGAACTACTACAGAAATAAACCTGTCCAGGCGCTAGCAGCGTCTCATGGCGAGGAAGGACTGCTAGATACACACGTGCACGGTGCATTTAGTATCATGAACGTGCCGTCCATGTTTAGAATGAGGAAGGCGTGCGATCATCTGAGTTTGACCGAGAGCAGTTATGATGGTCCGGAGGCTTGGCAGGAGCTTTTCGAATGCTGCTCGGCTTGTTAAGTGTTCGAGAAGTGGCGTGGTGAGAGTCTTCAACACGTGGCGAAACCAAGGTGAAACCACGTCCAGACGTCATGGGGTTGGGTGGCCACACCTCATCACAGATGTCGGATGTCGTATGCTGGGCAGACTGGTTAAATGGGACAGGCGGTGACCTGGCCGGAATTAACATCAGACTTTAATGCTGGGCAGGGTACAAGTGTGTCTGAACACACAGCGCACCGAACACTCCTAACGGTGGACCACCGCAGCCGACGGCCCATGCATTTGCCAATGTTAACACGACGACATCGGCAACTACAACCGAAATGGGCAAGTGACCATCGGCACTGGACGTTTGCTCAGAGCGTTGCACGGTCTGATGAATCCGGATACCTTCTCCATCATGCCGATGGAAGGGCGCGAATCTATCGTCTTCCAGGGGAACAGCTCCATGACACCTGTACTGTGGGACGGAGACCGACTGGCGGCGGCTTTGTGGAACATTCACGTGGGAATCCTCGAGTCCAGTGGAGCTCATGGAAAGGACTGTGGCGGCCAAGGAGTGTAGTACAATGGTTGGAAACCACATACACCCCTTCATGATCATGTTTCCCGACGGCAGTGGCATCTTTCAACAAGATAATGCGCCATGTCACGAGGCCAGAAGTGTGATGGAGTGGTTTGAGGCGCACGTCGCGAGTTCCAATTGATGTGCTGCCTCCTACCCCCCACCATCCACCCCCCACACCCCCACCCCACTCACCAGATCTGAACACGAGCGAGCACATCTGGGATGTGATGGAACGTGGCGTCACTGCTCATAGTCCTCCTCCCCAGACTTTAAGGAAATTAGGCGACTAGTGAGGGCAGATGTGGAGCCAACCTTTTTGCCTCAATGCTTCCATGCCACGACGCGTCACTTCTGTTATCCGTGCCAGTGGTGGACATAGCGGCTGCTACGTAGATAGTCATAATGTCCTAGTTGGTCAGTGTGTACGCTTTCACACGCAGCCGTCGCATCAGTATCACGGAATGCTTGCTATCCATCCCTCCCAACTATCTATCTCCTTTTGGTGTTAACACGCAGTTCCTGTCTCAATGTGTTGAACAGTTTCGGTGCCATTCATTTCAAGAGGGCAAATGGTCTGGTATTTTGGACAATAGTGATTTTTATTTCAAAGCTAATTTTATTATATTTATTATTTTTCTACATCTCGAGAAAAAGAAATGATTACAATACGAGTACAGCATTAATAACACAAACAGAGAGCTTAATTAAGAATCTATTGCAGAGAACATTCAACGAAATATAAATAGTAAGTAGTAACAATAAGCATACTGGGACTAAGATTTACAAGAAAAAAAGCACTCCGTCTTCAGGCCACGAGTGGCCTACCGGGACCATCCGACCGCCGTGTCATCCTCAGAGGAGGATGCGGATAGGAGGGGCATGGGGTCGTCACTGCTCTCCCGGTCGTTGTGATGGTTTTCTTTGACCGGAGCAGCTACTATTCGGTCGAGTAGCTACTCAATTGGCATCATGAGGCTGAGTGCACCCCGAAAAACGGCAACAGCGCATGGCGGCTGGATGGTCACCCATCCAAGTGCCGGCCACGCCCAACAGCGCTTAACTGCGGTGATCTCACGGGAACCGGTGTATCCACAGCGGCAATGCTGTTGCCCCAAGATGTACAAGAAGAGTTTGTAAAATAGAGACAGGAAAGTAAAAAACAAACAGCAAGATAATTCTGTTTATGTCCTTCGGAGAGCCCAGTATTCGATATTGCAGTATCTATATTGTTCAGAATTATGATGCAATGTTCCTTCGGTTACGCGTGCACGTCCGAAGGAACAGGCAGTGCGAGGACTACAGCCGTTCTGAAATAATTTCGCAGTTGAGAATACGGACAACCATCAGTTGTCTAATGGAATGGCAACAATGAAAATTTGTGCCGGCCCGGGATTCGAGCCCAGATTTCTCTCTTATCGCGAGCGGTCCCCTTACCTCTACGCTATCCGATCGCGCTCTACGGCCAGACCCACACACAGTTGTTGGCATATGGAAGTTTGGCTATGGCGCGTGCTCACGTAGCCTAATGGTAAGGCGACCGCTCGCGATGAGCGGAAAATTCGCATTCGAGTCCCGGTCCAACAACTACTTTCTTTGTCACCATTCCATTATGCAGCTGATGGTTGTCCATATTCGCAACTGTGAATAAATTTCATTTATAGCCCAGTTTTCCGTGGTTTTGACTACCGTTTTGATAGCTGCAGCAAGATCACTAGTCTACTAACACATGTATCCGTTAGGTTATTATGGACTAGCAGATATTTGTGCCGCACGCCACCACGCTCGCAGATTTCATCATCGCTGCTGAATCACAATTTCATAAGGTTGACTATGCATCGTGACACCCCAGTCCTTTAGCGTCTTCCATGTCACTAAAGCAAATGCGCCTGGTTCCTCATTAACTATTGTTGGTGTGCTTCTGTCAAATTTCCACTCCGTAAGTTTTGAAGGAAGCAGCAGTTGCTTCAGTTGCCTGCGTGAAGGTCTTTCTTGATCTGAGTCTTGGTCGCTGAGGCTTGTTCGTATGTCTTGAATAACTACAAGGATGTAATGTAACCAATGAAAATGGGCTGAACAAAGACAGCACTTTTAACCAAAAAGAACAGCTTATCTCTGTCGAGCGAGTACTTTCGCCTTTTCCTCGTGTCAGCTACAAGAAATACAACTCTAGCAATATCTGCTGCGGTTGAAAGGAAGTCGTTAATGTAAACCGGAAGAAAAGAAGCGGCCCTAGGACGGAACCCCGAGGAACGCTCTTCGCTGGAGGCGGGAACTAAGTTGGACAGCGGTTGGCCACAGCCGGACTGGCCATTACGTGGTTGTGCCTTCGCAGCCGTAGCAGCTGCCCTCGCCCTGGGCGAAAAAGTTTTAATACGCTGCGGAAAGTAATGCGGCGGGGCGCTAGGTCGGAACTGGCTGACCGCCGTAGCCGCCGGCTGCAGCATCCGTCTGCTCCGCCGCCCAGAGTCCACAGCGGCAGCCCACACTCTCACCACTAAACGATCGCAAACTTCAGTTTGCCTCCGTTCGAGTCGCCCGCTGTGTCCCAACCTTCTCAGCAGCGTTGACGACAAATAATATTATGCTTCCGTCGTAATCACAATGGTATCACATTTATTTTTTCCACCTGTAAAATTGTACGTTAATACTGAAATATTAAAATGGAACTGTTAGATGAAAGGATATCCACTGAGGTGACAAGTCTTGGGATACATCTAAATTTATACTCCGCAAGCCACGCAACGGTGTGTGGCGGAGGGCACTTTACGTACCACTGTCATTACCTCCCTTTCCTGTTCCAGTCGCGTATGGTTCGGGGGAAGGACTGCCGGAAAGTCTCCGCGCGCGCTCGAATCTCTCTGATTTTACATTCGTGATCTCCTCGGGAGGTATAAGTAGGGGGAAGCAATATATTCGATACCTCATCCAGAAACGCACCCTCTCGAAACCTGGACAGCAAGCTACACCGCGATGCAGAGCCCTCTCTTGCCGAGTCTGCCGCTTGAGTTTGCTAAACATCTCCGTAACGCTATCACGCTTACCAAATAATCCTGTGAAGAAACGCGCCGCTCTTCTTTGGATCTTCTCTATCTCCTCTGTCATCCCCACCTGGTACGGAGCCCACACTGATGAGCAATACTCTAGTATAGGTTGAACGAGTGTTTTGTAAGCCACATCCTTTGTTGATGGACTAAATTTTCTTAGGACTCTCCCAATGAATCTCAATCTGGCACCTGCCTTACCAACAATTAATTTTATATGATCATTCCACTTCAAATCGTTCCGTGCGCATACTCCCAGGTATTTTACAGAAGTATCTGCTACCAGTGTTTGTTCCGCTATCATATATAATCATACAATAAAGGATCCTTCTTTCTATGTATTCGCAATACATTACATTTGTCTATGTTAAGGGTGAGTTGACACTCCCTGCACCAAGTGCCTATCCGCTGCAGATCTTCCTGCATTTCGCTGCAATTTTCTAATGCTGCAACTTCTCTGTATACTACAGCATCATCCGCGAAAAGCCGCATGGAACTTCCGACACTATCTACTAGGTCATTTATCTATATTGTGAAAAGCAGTGGTCCCATAACACTCCCCTGTGGCACGCCAGAGGTTACTTTAACGTCTGTAGACGTCTCTCCATTGAGAACAACATGCTGTGTTCTGTTTGCTAAAAACTCTTGAATCCAGCCACACAGCTGGTCTGATATTCCGTAGGCTCTTACTTTATCAGGCGACAGTGCAGAACCGTATTGAACGCCTTCCGGAAGTCAAGGAAAATGGCATCTACGTGGGAGCCTGTATCTAATATTTTCTGGATCTCATGAACAAATAAAGCGAGTTGGGTCTCACACGATCGCTGTTTCCGGAATCCATGTTGATTCCTACAGAGTAGATTCTGAGTTTCCAGAAATGACATGATACGCGAGCAAAAAACATGTTCTAAAATTCTACAACAGATCGATGTCAGAGATATAGGCCTATAGTTTTCGCATCTGCTCGACGACCCTTCTTGAAAACTGGAACTACCTGGGCTCTTTTCTTCTTCTGTTCCTCTAGAGACTTGCGGTACACGGCTGTTAGAAGGGGGGGGGGGGGGGCGCAAGTTCTTTCGCGTACTCTGTGTAGAATCGAATTGGTATCCCGTCAGGTCCAGTTGACTTTTTCTGTTGAGCGATTTCAGTTGCTTTTCTATTCCTTGGACACTTATTTCGAGGAATAGAAAAGCAATTGAAATCACTCAACACAGGAAAGTCGTGCCGGACGTTCTTAACGCAGGACTCAACAAGTCATTGGAAGCTCCGTGTCGAAAAATTGAGCCACGCTGCCTCTATAGCCGTCCATAATTATTAAGTGTTGCCGCTGCAGGATTTCGTGCATGAACTGACCTCCAGATTACGTCTCACAAATGATCGATGGGATTATGTCGGGCGATCTGGAAAGCCAGATCATTCGCTACAATTATCCAGGATGTTCTTCAAACCAATCGCGTACAATTGTGGCGCGGTGACGTGAAGCATTGTCATCCATAAAAATTCCATCTTTGTTCGGGAACATTACGTCCGTGAATGGATGCAAATGGTCTCCAAGTAGCCGAAAATAACAATTTCCAGTCAGTGATAGTTTCAGTTGGATCGGAGGACCCAGTCCATTCCATGTAAAGACAATCTACACCATTATGGAGTCACTTCCAGCTTGCACAGTGCCTTGTTGACAACTTGGGTCGATGGCTTCGTGGGGTCTGCGACACACTCGAACCCCACCATCTGTTCTTGTAAACTGAAAGCGAGACTCATCTGAGCAGGCTACGGTTTTCCAGTCGTCTAGAGCCCAGTCAATATGGTCACGAGCATAGGAGAGAGGCTGCAGGCGATGACGTTCTGTTAGCAAAGTCAGTCGTGTCGGTCGTCTGCTGCCATAGTCCATTAGCGCCAAACTTCGTCGCATTTTCCTAACTGATTCGTTCGCCGTACGTCCGACATCGATTTCTGCGGTTGTTTTACCCAGTGTTGCTTGCCTTTTGGCACTGATTACTCTATGCAAACGCCGCTGGTGTGGGTCGTTAAGTGGTGAGAGGTATTTTCGGCACACTGTTGAACACTATGTATCTAGTAATTTTGAATTTCCTAACGATTTACGAAATGGAATGTTCCGTATGTCTAGCTCCAATTCGTTCGACGTCTGTTAATTGCCGTCGTGCGGTCGCAATCACGTCTTAAACCTTTACACATGAATCACCTGAGTGCAAGCGGCAGCTCGAACAAGGCACTGACCTTGTATACTTTCTGTACGCGATACTACCGCCTTCTGTAAGTGTGAGTATCGCTATCCCATGACTTGGTCATCTCGACGTATAACAACGACTGGAATAATTACCCAGCAGAAAGTTAAGTAGCACCAGGATAGTCATTCCGACAAATTCACATTAGAAGACAGACTGAAAGGTGGCTACACTGAGTCACAGCGCCAGAGATCGCGCCAAAGAGTTTTATTTCGCTGCCTCCACTGGCAGTGCTTGTTCAGAAGTTGTGGTGGTTAGTGCTTTGCTGAGAGGATGTTGACAGCTGTATTATTTGAGGCCATGTCGTGTGCAGTTGTTTTGATGGGCTAGACAGCAAATGTTGTTCGAATGGAGATGTTGTAATGATCAGAGTGTATTTTTAGTCAATATATATGAAGGTAAAAAACATTTTTTTATTTTTTTTAAATTTCCTAACTAACAATGCCTCTTGGTCACAGGTTCAGTCAACAAAACATCTGGCTTTCATGTATTAGACTGTAATTCGGGTTTCTATGTGCAAGTATAGTATTTCAGTTTTATTTAATTAATTCAGTGTAAATGGTATTTAAAATATCTTGTCTTATTGAGGAAGAACCGTGCCAGATGTGTACGTTGAATCACACTTCCACACACAGAACAGTTACACTTGTGCTTTTTTGTTTCGTAGCTTTTATAGTTGCTGGGGACTTAATTAATTAATTGTGGTAACGGAAATTTACTTTCATTCTTTGTTGTTATTCTATGCAGTCAGATTGCGTACCAATACTAGTCAGGGCCAACCGGTTACGAGACAGCGTAACCGAACAGACAGCTACTAAATCAAGAAATTAAAATTATTTGCATTATATTTAATTAAGCCCCCATGCAAGACATGTGGAAAAACGGCCAATTACATTGTTCAACAATGATGCAAATTACAAAGAAAGTAAATCACTGACAAATAGCAACAGTGTTCATTGCACACAACAGGTAGTGTCTTATAGCGGCGCTTGAGAATCGTTAATATAAAATTTTAATAAACAATTTAGAATAGTGTTTCTCCCTCTCGCAAGTAAGGTATAGTGAGCACATAGTGCTCCCGTCATTATGAAGTACCACGAAGAAAACGATTTATTGACACATAGCACGGATTCAGAAAATATCGTTCTTGTGAAACACAACTAGCTCTTTACACTCATGAAGTAATGAGTACTATCGACAGGGGATGTCAAATTGATTCCATATTTTTAGATTTTCAGAAGGCTTTCGACACCGTTCCTCGCAAGCATCTTGAAACCAAACTGCGTTCCTATGGAATATCGCCTCAGTTGTGTGACTGGATTCGTGATTTCCTGTCAGAAAGATCACAGTTCGTAGTAATAGACGAAAAGACATCGATTAAAACAGAAGTAATATCCGACGTTCCCCAAGGGAGGGTTATAGGCCCTCTATTGTTCCTGATCTATATTAACGACATAGGAGACAATCTGAGTAGTTCTCTGATTTTGTTTGCAGATGATGCTGTCATTTACCGTCTTTTAAAGTCATCAGATCAAAACTACTTGCAGAATGATTTAGATAAGATATCTGTATGGTGCGAAAAGTGGCAATTGACCCTGAATAAGGAAAAGTGTGAGGTTATTCAAATGAGTACTAAAAGAAATCAGCTAAATTTCGATTACGCGATAAGTCACACAATTCAACTAAATACTCAGGGATTACAATTACAAATAACCTAAATTGGAACGATCACATAGGTAATATTGTGGGTAGAGCAAACCAAAGACTGCGATTCATTGGCAGAACACTTAGAAGATGCAACAGGTCTACCAAAGAGAATGCTTACACTACGCTTGTCCGCCCTATTCTGGAGTACTGCTGTGCGGCGTGGGATCCGCATCAGGTGGGACTGACGGATGACATCGAAAAAGTACAAAGAAGGGCAGCTCGTTTTGTATTATCGCGAAATAGGGGAGATAGTGTCAACAGACATGATACGTGAGTTGGAGTGGCAATCATTAAAACAAAGGCGTTTTTCGTTGCGACGGGATCTTCTCATGAAATTTCATCACCAGTTTTCTCCTCCGATTGTGAAAACATTCTGTTGGCACCCACCTACATAGGGAGAAATGATCATCACGATAAAATAAGAGAAATCAGGGCTCGCACAGAAAAATTTGAGTGCTCGTTTTTCCCGCGCGCCGTTCAAGAGTGAAACGGTAGAGAGACAGCTTGAAGGTGGTTCATTGAACCCTCTGCCAGGCACTTTATTGTGAGTAGCAGAGTAATCACGTAGATGCAGATGTCTCTAGCCAGCTACTCACTTGAAACCATACGTTAACACACTGTAAGAGTAACACTCAAGGCCGAAGTGTAAATAAAATGGTGAAAAGAACAAGAAAGTGTCGCAAGAATAACTGCTGTGGAGAACTGAACTCCCATTTTCTGGCTTGGCTCCGAGGAAACGATGACGGCGGTCAGTTACAAATAACATCAGGACGCGGTTGATGATATTACTATTCTGTCAAACGTGGTTTAGTGGGCAGAGGAATGCTACACTTCCTCAGCTCGACAAACACTTATCAACTATATCTGTTTAAAACAGACAAAGATGGAGACCATGTGATAACGATTGTCGGTCTAACGCTTCATCTGCTTTGGCCTGTACTGGCCGACTAATATTCACCACGATCTGATCTGGACGAAGCGTAGTCATCGAGGGGGAATGAGACGAGTTGTGCTCGAAGTTTTACCTCAGTGTTAGGGGGGGGGGGGGGGGGAGAGAGAGACACACGACACAGCCCTAGTCTGCATGTTACCAACGTTCTAGCGGCGGCGGCGCCTGCGTCTGTATGTACCTGTACCCACGAGGCATTGTTGTAAGGGAATTCAGTTGGCACCCACTGTGCGTGACGGAGGAGAGCTTTTAACGAAGTAGCCTCGTTTAAACTGGACAATAGTGCTTCTCGTTAGCCTCGAAGTTGTGGGTATCAATTAAATAATTAACGCTATCAGGATGAAACTTTGGCCACAATCTTCACGTACCTGTGGGGAAGTTACAGATAGCTCTTTGTGCTCGATCCATCCTAATAAATATATGAAATTTGACTAATTAGTTTTAATAAATCTATACGAATTATTATACAAAACTAAATTACGTGACTACTTCCTTTTAATTACACTGGTTGACAATGAAATTTTTTGGTAAAGGTGTAGGGTTTTACTAGTGTATTTGAGAGTACTGATTTCAAGTAAAGTACGTAGTGCTCGATCACATTCAAATCTGACTCAAATTTAGAAATTGTGTGAGGTATGCAAAATGTAGCTATTTGATTGTTATAACAACGCCACAAGCATTATTTTGTGAAATTCTCCAATGTAACTTGCTACAAAAAGATGTTTAATATTATTGTCTATAATACAGTCACCTTTATATATTTCGGTGGTATTGTTATGTTGAGGCCTATATGTTTGTTTCACATATCGTTTTTCATGCAGACTTTAGCAACGGATGATAACTCTGCTGGTGCCTCCATTCGCCAATTTTTGGCATGAAGAGATTATATTAATTCTCTTGACCACTGGTGGTATATCTGTGACAAACTTGCAATGATAAAGCAGCAGCGGACAGTCTCAGACTTTGTCAAAGACGTGCACGGTATTTTGCGTGCGTTGGCGCAAAGGACAAGCCATGGGCTCCACATCCAGTGTGTTCAAGTAATGGGGAAGGGCCGATGCTTCCTTTGCAAATAGGACGGTAGTGCAAAAGACAAACACTGTTCTCAAAAAATCTGGCCAATTATAATGCCAAAAGGTGGAGGGAAAAAACGTACTATTCGATTCAAAAGTGGTTCCAAGAAATAAAAACTTCGCATAAAACTTGACATTACGAAACAATTTATTAAAGCACTTCCAGAAGACACTTTCAAGTACGTGACACATAACTTACCGCCGTTATCAGAAGCTGAGACGAAAGAAGGGGATTTCCGTCAGCCATAACGTTCGGAAATTAACGAAAGAGGAAACATTCGAAGATAGAATGAATGAAATCTGAAGGTCATCTTGGAATTTTTTGAACTCACCAAGTTTCTTAGCAACTGCAAAGATCTTGATTATGAGAATTAGTTAGAGACAGAGTGAATTTCAGACTATTGGCTGCCTCAATGAGCTCGAATCTGCACTTTCTGACTCCTGTGTGAGCTGCTTAATAGAAAATCTAGGTGCTGTGAGTGACGAACAAGGAGAAAGTTTCCATCAGGACATGACACAAAAGGAATTTAAGTTACCGGACCGATGGAGTGTCAGCATGATAGCTGGCTGCTGCTGAATACTCCACAGGGAGTGTCCTCAGTCAGTGTTTCGAAGGAAAGGCAATGAAGATTTGAGGGGGAAAAAGAAGAGACGTTGAGATTTATGCTTTTGTATTACCCTGAAGAAAATTATACTTCGTTCTAATGTTAGGAGTGTCCTATCATTTTCTTAAATAAAATGTTTTTGGACATATTTGCCGGCCGCAGTAGCAGAGCGGTTCTAGGCCCTTCAGTCTGGAACCGCGAGACCGCTACGGTCGCAGGTTCGAATCCTGCCTCGGGCATGGATGTGTATGATGTCTTTAGATTAGTTAGGTTTAAGTAGTTCTAAGTTCTAGGGGACTGATGACCTCAGATGTTACGTCCCACAGTGCTCGGAGTCATTTGAACCATTTGAGACATATGTGTTTCGCATGAATTTTATGGATCGTCATTATTACTTTGTGACAGAAACCTTATTTGATACAGAGAAATCCATAAAATTTCTGAAGTTAGCGTATCAAAAAACATTAGAATCAACTGAAAGGATTAAGAAAAAGTTGCAAAGTATAAATAGGTAGATCTGTATTATTAGTGATTAACTAACATTATTGTGTTTTTGCGTAAGTTCGTAGCGTTTTTCCATTAAGTTTAATAAACACAACATAGCCATAACAGAGAATTTACTGATCAATAATATACTCTCCTTCACTGTTTACAACAGTCTGCCAACGCTGGGGTAGTTTTCAATTCTGCGGCTGCAGAAATCACTTGGTTTGAGTTGAAGAACTCGTCGAGGTCTCTCCGGAGCGCATTTTCATCCGAAAAGCAAGTTCCTTGAAGGTTATTCGATAGATAGTGGAAAAGATGAAAATCTGAGGGCGCAGGATAAGATGAATAAGGTGGGTGCGAATGACTTCCAACCCCTCTAGAGCGTCATCGTGGAGTAGCATCGCTTCACGCAGTCTTCCTGGTCGTTGTTCTTCCATTGCGTCTTCAAATATCAGCTGTGATAATTACATCTCGGAGAAACAGTTAGTAGTACATCACACCGTCGCTCTCCCACCAGATGCATATTATTATTTTCTAAGGATGAGCGCAGGTTTTTCTACGGGGAGTTTCTGTTTAGTCCGAGCTCAACCATTCGTTTCTTTTCCTTGTGTTAGCATAAAGACATCATTTCTCGTCACCAGTGCCGATACAGCATATGAGCGGTCGGTATTGATGAAGAGCAAGCGCCGGCCGCGGTGGTCTAGCGTTTCTAGGCGCTGAGTCCGGAACCACGCGACTGCTACGGTCGCAGGTTCGAATCCTGCCTCGGGCATGGATATGTGTGATGTCCTTAGGTTAGTTAGGTTTAAGTAGTTCTAAGTTCTAGGGAACTTATGACCTAAGATGTTGAGTCCCATAGTGCTCAGAGCCATTTGAGCCATTTGAAGAGCAAGCAGAGATGCACATACGGCCACACGCTCATTTTTATGATTTTCAACTAATAGCATGCGGTACCCGTACCCGCGATTTTTGGACCTTTCTCATTGCATTAAAATGTGCCACGATGATGAATCATCACATTACCCAGTTCTCGAGTACACTGCCGTACGGATCATTGTGGATTAATGCATTTAAACAATCTTTATCAAACCCTGAAGGCCTTCCTGAAAGTTGAGAGCAACTAATGTCAAAACGATCCTCCTCAAAACGAGAAAACCATTTTCTTGCCGTGCTTCTGTCCAAGGGCATTGTGCGCAGACACGGAGCAAATGTTTCTTTCTGCGTCTGCTGCTGTCACCCCTCTATTGAAGCCAAACAGAAAACTATGTCGGAAATCTTCCGACTACTTCACTTCGCACTTCATTTTCTAGCGTCCTCAGCTATCTCCAAACTACAAAATGACAACAGATGGACTCAAAAAGCAGCAGTGACATACAAACAAGAAATGAAAATCTATAAATAAACCCATAGCAACTCGAATACCAACTCGCAGAACTAATACGCTACGATTTTATAGACCAGCGTAATAGTATTTAAGGGAAGCTCTCAATATTTTTGACTCTGCACTGTGCAGGAGGTGTCTGGGCGGGAGAAAGTGAAATGGGAGTGATTATGACAGTATAAAGCGGCAGAATTGCCGTGAAAAACTGAACGACGCCTGCTTTGTTTTGGGATATGAGGTCGCTCCGTTGGGTGGATATACACTGAAGAGCCAAAGAAACTGGTACACCTGCCTAATTTGGTGTAGAGCCCCCGCAAGCACGCAGAAGTGCCACAACACGACGTGGGATGGACTCGACTAATGTCTGAAGTAGTGCTGGAGGGAACTGACACCATGAAACATGCAGGGCTGTCCATAAATACGTTATAGTACGAGGCGGTGGAGATCTCTTCAGAATAGCACGTCACAAAGGATGCCAGATATGCTCAATAATGTCCATGTCTGGGGGGTTTGGTGGGCAGCGGAAGTGTTTAAACTCAGAAGAGTATTCCTGGAACCACTCTGCAGCAATTCGGGACGTGTGAGGTGCCGCATTGTACTACTAGAATTGCCCAAGTGCGTCGGAATACACAATGGACATGAATGGACGCAGGTTATCAGACACAATACTTACGTACGTGCCACCTATCAGAGTCGTATCTAGACGTATCAGGAACCCCATATCACTCCAACTGCACACGCTCTACACCATTACAGATTTCCAATGCTTGAACAGTCCCCTGCTGACATATAGGGATAATGGATTCATGAGGCTGTCTGCATTCCCGTACACGTCCATTCGCTCGATACAATTTGGTACGAGACTCGTCCGACCAGGCGACATGTTTCCAGTGTCACTGTTGACGGGCCCAGGCGAGGCGTAGGGCTTTGTGTCGTGTGATCATCAAGGGTACATTGAAACATCCCCTTGAAAAATTATGGATGACTGTGCTGGTAAACCTATACGTTATTTGATTTTCAAACAGCTGAGGAATACTCAACGTACTGAAACAGTTTTCTCTTTACTTATTATGATCATCACTAAACTGACACACAATATTTTTAGCTCAACGCAATCTGACTTTCAATAGTCCCTACAAAAGAATGGCCCTGACTAACAGTAACCTATACCTTTCATGACTCACAAAGATCTTCCTTACTCGAACTACTGCGATACAGCGAGCGCCAGTACTGCAAGCTAAATAAAGGATTCTAACTACTGAAGGCACAAACTACTGATAGGCATAGTTAGCAAATGAAAGATTTTGATAGAGAACAAACAATGTATTTACCTTAATAATGTTCAAAAGTCATCATATATATCTATCAGTTCATGACAACCTTCTTTACAAATTTCCTTTTTCTGGCGGACACACGACCAGATCGTCCGCTTATAGTAACCTCTCAAAACTCTCTCTCTCTCTCTCTCTCTCTCTCTCTCTCTCTCTCTCTCTCTCTCTCCACATCCACCACTGCTGGCGGCTCACCTCCAACTGCGCAACGGTGTGCTCTGTTCACATCCAACTGCCCAACACTACACTACCGAATATTCCAACAATGAGTCCAACCAGCCACAGACTGCACACAGCGCAGTCAGTGATTTTCATACAGAGCGCTACGTGATGTTACCAACATAAAAACCTAACAGCCTACCTTCAACATGAGTGGGCCTTCGGGTCCAAAAGCCCATATCGATGATGTTCCGTTGAATTTTTCTCACGGTGACACTTGTTGATGGGCGAGCATTGAAATGTGCAGCAATTTGCGGAAGCGTTGCACTTCTGTCACGTTCAACGATTCTCTTCAGTCGTCGTTGGTCCCGTTCTCCGGCCGCAGCGATGTCGCAGGTATGATGTTTTACCTGATCCCTGATATTCACGGTACACTCGTGAAGTGGTCGTAGGGGAAAAGCACCACTTCATCGCTACCTCGGAGATACTGTGTCCCATCGCTCGTGCGCCGACTATAACACCTCGTTCAAACTCACAGAAATCTTGATATCCTGCCACTGTACCAGCAGTAACCGATCTAACAACTGCGCCACACACTTGTTGTCTTATGTAGGCGTTGCCGACCACAGCGCCGTATTCTGCCTGTTTAAATATCTCTGTTTTTGAATCCGCATGCCTATACCAGTTTCTTTGGTGCTTCAGCGTAGTAGCAGCACAATGATACCCGCTCTGTGCGTACGAAAAGACCATACAGCATGAAATGGTAAGTTCCGGACGCTGTCTTTGTTCTCAAATATGTGGCGTGTATAAGTGCTCTATTTAGCCCTCTAATTAATAATAAACACTTGGGGAGCCCTGGCAGCTCTGACACCTGCATAATGTGGTCGCGACCTTGCTCTGCGGCGGCCCGTTGGCTCTGGGGGTGTTCTCAGCCCTCGAAATATTTAATACGGGCTGGGCCCCGGATTAGCGCGACAAATTGGCGCTCGCAGAGTTCCGGCGCGACCGCAGCTAATCCACCCAGCCACGACCGGCTCTGCCTCTCTGAGGGCCGCCTCAGCGAGCGGCCCCGGAACCAACTTCACAGTGTAGACTGAGACCGAAAGCAGGCGGGGAGAGTTCTCAATAAAAGAGGTGAGGTCTGCCTATTAAACAGAGGGCTGCTCCCGTCCGTATGGGGTGGCGATTCACTGAACTGCGCGCGCACGCGCACACACCACACCATCCCCAGCTTCTTGTGGGCGAAAGCAAAGTTTGAAGAAGAGCATGCAGCACCAACTGTAGATACCCCCCCCCTTCCCCTCCCCCAAGTCCCTTCGTTTTTGACGCCGGCGGCAAATTGCAATCGTACTACACCTACATGGATATTCTGCAAATCACACTTAAGTGCCTGGCAGTGGGGTCATGGAGCCACATTCACAATAATTCTCTATTATTCCACTCTCGAACAATGCGCGGAAAAAACGAACTTAAAACTACTTAAACCTAACTAACCTAAGGACATCACACACACCCATGCCCGAGGCAGGATTCGAACCTGCGACCGTAGCGGTCGCGCGGTTCCAGATTGTAGCGCCTAGAACCGCTCGGCCACCCCGGCCGGCGACACTGTAGGTCCTACGAGTGCGAGCAGCCCTCTAAGGTGGGAGCGAGTACTGTTTTAGGTGAGTTCAACACTTCTTGACTGCGTATTTAAATACATTCAAGTTGTCGATATCACACGACAAAACTAAGACGTTTAGTGGGCAGCTCTTCAATTAAATATTGGTTTGTCGTGGGCCCTGCACGTGCCGAGTGTTCGCTAAGTGTGACCGACAAACCAAGGATGACGTCACAAGCTCGTCGAAGGGCCCGTAATCTCGTTGGCCACATGCTACAATCCTCGCAGCACCACGTCAGTAGAGGGAAGAATGGAAAAATAAGGTCTAGCAATATCCGCCCCACGCCGTCTGAACTCTAACCATGCGACCAATGAAAAGTCAGAAGTGGAAGTCCAGTCGAAAAGGGCTGTTTCCCCGCGCACAGGTTTATTTTACTGATGTTGCTTTGGGGGAATTGAAGATTTATCTCACACACGTCACCCTTGGTACGATTTCTTGTAATTAATGATCCAAAGCCTTCAGGAAATCCTAACACAAATAATGATATTGTTAAATATTAGGCGTGTTCGGCGTGACCGTGTGTTTAGCGACATGGAGTGAAGAAAGTAAGGTTGCATCCTGTTGTAAGCTAACATTTGTTTTCTTCTTCTTTGCGTTTGTAACAGGTTCTGGAATCCAGAATGAGATTTTCACTCTGCAGCGGAGTGTGCGCTGATATGAAACTTCCTGACAGATTAGAACTGTCGGAACCTGTGCCTTTCGCGGGCAAGTGCTCTACGAACTGAGCTACCCAAGTACGACTCACGCCCCGTCCTCACAGGAAATGAGGTACTGGCAGAAGTAAAGCTGTGAGGACGTGTCGTGACTCGTGCTTGGGTAGCTCAGTTGGTAGAGCACTTGCCCGCGAAAGGCAAAGGTCCAGAGTTCGAGTCTCGGTCCGGCACACAATTTTAATCTGCCAGGAAGTTTCAGATTCTGGAATCAGCAATGACATTTGTATTATTTATTGTGACGAATGTTTGGCCGTTTTATACAAACTTCTGAGAGTTCCGAGGGCGTGGGTAGGCAGAACAACTGAGAACAATATGAAAACGAACGTCGAGGGTTTCATCTCCGTTACAAATTCTGCACCAAAAAGCAGCAACTTACGGACTTCATGTTTCGTCACTGGGCGAGTACTACTTCTTAATATATTTCTTGTTGCTTTGCTTTTTTATTTTTTTTAGCACACTGGTGAAATTTTGCAAGAGCCATCACTACTGGACACTAACTTTGGTGCCACTTTTAGCTTCACATGTAACCAGAATTTCTTTGGGATTTGCAAGAAATATTTCACTAACCTTTTCCAACTGTAATCACTGGAGGCTGCGCAGTATGGGATGCTTACCAGGTAGGATTGACGGAGGACATCGAAAAAGTGCAAAGAAGGGCAGCTCGTTTCGTGTTATCTGGCAATAGGGGCGAGAGTGTCACTGATATGATATGCGAGTTGGGGTGGCAGTCACTGAAACAAAGGCGGTTTTCTTTGCGGCGAGATCTATTTACGAAATTTCAATCACCAACTTTCTCTTCCGAGTGCGTAAATATTTTGTTGAGACCTACCTACGTAGGGAGAAATGATCATCATAATAAAATAAATCAGAGCTCGAACGGAAAGATGTAGGTGTTCCTTTTTCCCCCGCGCCATTCTAGAGTGGAATGGTAGAGAAGTAGTACGAAAATGGTCCGATGAACCTTCTGCCAGACACATAAGTGTGAATTGCAGAGTAACCATGTAGATGTATTGCCCTCTTGACATTAAAACACATTTCATTCAGGATCTCTGTGTTAACAGCCGTATATGCTTCGTTTTGCATCTACTGCGCGCAAGTCATAAGTTTCCTTACAATATACGCCGCGGAAGTGGCTTTAGTTCGTCGTGTCTGCCTTTGTATTCGGCACAGGCGTGCTGGCCACACAACGAGCGGCCCGTAATAAGCCGTGACAGTAAATTAATTTGGCGATGAGCGTTAGCTCCGACCGCCGTGTGGCTCGTCCAACTCTCGCCTATCAGTTCACCCGCACCTGCGCCACCAGTGGCAGTAACAATGGTCTGATTTATCGGGAGATTTCAGCTCGCCTCGCTAAAACCTCTGTTCTGGCTGCCGTTGGCGGTAGACCGTTCTGCCTGCAATTCTCGGCCATCACTCGTGATTAGCGCTGCCCATTGATTTCCTAATCAACGTCCGCAAATGAAGGGCGCGATGTGCAGTACCAGTCCCATGCGTGCCGCCAATCCGTTTGTTCCCAAAATAGTCCGCTACGTGCGGTGTGCGAACACACGAGGACTCACTGAGTAGTAACGCCTCCGATTTTATTTTATTTTTTATTTATGAATTTGGCCAGCTATGGACCGCATATAACTTAAGACTTATGGTGTTTCTTTTTCTTCCGTTCTTCCCAGTACTTCTTCATTTTCTCGCCAACTGCTCATCTGTCTCCACACTCTCTTGGGTAGAGGTTTTGGCTCATCTTCTTCATAGTTTGCGTTTTCTATAAGTAGCCTAAAGTGATTCCTGTCACGTATTATTTCTTCTGTAACACCTATTTTGTTGGCGTCTTTCTTTACTGCTTCTATCCATCCTACAGTTTTTTTCAGCTTACTAACGTAATTAAAAATTTTCTTTGTAATCCGTGTTTCTTCCATTCTTTTTAAATGTCCATAAAATTTTAGCCGTCCGTTCCTCATTGTATCTGTGATCTTTTCTGTATTTTTGTATAGTTCTTCATTTCTCCTTTTAATCCACCTATTTTCCTTGTTTTTCTCAGGACCTAGAATTTTTCTTAGTATTTTTCTCTCTCTTATTTCTGGTTCTCTTAATTTACCTTTCTTATTCAATGTTAGGCACTCTGATCCATACGTTGCTTGTGTCCTAATAACTGAATTATGTTTAATCTTCGCTTGTATGGATATTGATTTCTTATTGTAGTGGTTTTGTGTTAATTTACATGCAAATTCTAACTTTTTTATTCTTTCTTTATTTGTTGTGTTATCCAGTCCATTAGCTTGGATCCACTCCCCCAGGATTTGAATCTATCAACTCTTTTAATTTTTCCGTACTTTGTTTTCATAAACTTTTCTGTATTATGTTTGTGTTCTATACACTCGGATTTTTCATAGGATATTTTTAGCCCAGTCTTTTCAGCAATCTCGTGTAACAGATCAAGCATAACTGTTGGGTCTGTTCGGTTTTCATATCCCAATGCCATATCATCCGCAAAGGCTAAACATTTCACTTCAAATTTGTTCTTTACTTGGCCCATGCTTATACCATTTGTGCCTCTGTTTTTTAATGTGCTTTCCCATGTTTTTTACTATTTTATCTAAAACAAAGTTAAAGAGAATTGGGGACAGTCCGTCTCTTTGTCGAACTCCTGTTTTGATTTGAACGGTTCAGAAATTTCGCCTTGAAACTTAATCCTTGATGTTGTATCTGTGAGCGTTTGTTCAAGTCTTCTGGTGTTTTCATCTTTTTTATATGAAAACGCTTAAATCTTTTTTAACAAAACAAACGTTATTAACGTTCTAAATCTTTATTCTCCATCTCTGCATATTTGCAGTCCTCTGCCGCTGGAGGGTTTCGAATTGTAGCATGTTAGCATGGCAGTGCGTACAGCAACCATGTCGGTGCTTGAGGAACAGCGTCCTGTATTCGAGTTTCGAATTCGAAGAGTGCGTACACACGTGGAGCACATTCTACTTCAGCATGAATACTCTAGATCTCACACGATCGTTGCGACATCTTCAACAGTCCGACATCTAGGATGCACAATCATCGATCATCCTCCATATAGTCCAAACTGGACCTCATCTGGTTTTCATAGACACTGTCTCTTAAATACAAACGCAGTCTACATCTATTAAATGGTAGAATTGAACAACATACTACCATGAAAAGTTTACATTTTGATAAAAGTGACATATTACTAACACTTCCCGTATAGGCAGAAATTTTCCTTTCAAGTTCTTTTATTTGTGGACTAATTCAAGAAGAATTCGTTTAATACTCCAGCCATTGCCTGTTATACGAGGGTGAGTCAAATAAAAACCTTAAATATTTTTTAAATATTATTTATTGTACAGAAGTGGTACAAAGCTGTATCACTTTTCAAATTAATCTCTCCCACACTCAATGCAAGTCCTCCAGCGCTTACAATGTACATACATTCCTTCAGAAAAAAATTCTTTTGGTAGTCGGCGCAACCACTCATGCACCTGTTCAACAGAACGGAACTTCTTTCCTCCCATTGCGTCTTTGAGTGGTCTAAACATATGGAAATCACTTAGGGCAAGGTCTGGTGAGTATGGTGGATGAGGAAGACACTCAAAATGCAGGCCTGTGATTGTTGCAACTGTTGTACGGGCAGTGTGGGGCTTTGCATTGTCATGTTGCAAAAGGACACCTGCTGACAGCAATCCACGTCGCTTTGATTTGATTGCAGGCCGCAAATGATTTTTTAGGTGGTCTGTGTATGGTGCACTGGTAACAGTGGTCCCTCTAGGCATGTAATGCTCCAAAATGATGCCTTTTTCGTCCCAAAAGAGAGTCAGCATAACCTTTCCTGCTGATGGTTCCGTTCGAAACTTCTTTGCTTTTGGTGATGAGGAATGGCGCCATTCCTTGCTCGCTCTCTTCGTTTCCAGTTGGTGGAAGTGAACCCAGGTTTCGTCCCTAGTAACGATTCTTACAAGGAAGCCATCACCTTCTCGTTCAAAGCACTGAAGAAGTTCTTCACAAGCATCAACACATCGTTCTCTCATTTCAGGAGTCAGCTGCCGTGGCACCCATCTTGTAGACACTTTGAAACACTGGAGCACATCGTGCACAATGTGGTGTGCTGACTATTGACTAATCTGTAAACATGCTGCAATGTCATTCAGTCACTCGGCGGTTTTCCTTCACTATGGCTTCAACTGCTGCAATGTTCTGTGGAGTCACAAATCGCTGTGCCTGACCTGGACTAGGAGCATCTTCCACTAAAGTCATACCATTTGCGAACTTCCTTCTCCATTCGTAGACTTGCTGCTGTAACAAACGTGCATCACCGTACTGAACCTTCATTCGTCGATGAATTTCAATAGGTTTCACACCTTCACTACGCAAAAACCGAATAACAGAACACTGTTCTTCCCTGGTGCAAATCGCAAGTGGGGCGACCATCTTTATGCTGATACGGCGACGGTGTGTGTGTATCTGCACTATGCTGCCAGCTACAGGCCATTCTGCACGCTGATTGTAGCACGCGTATCAACGTCCGGGATAATGGCGCGAAAGTTCGATTTGTTATTACAAATTTAAGGTTTTCATTTGACTCACCCTCGTATGTTTGTCCCTGATAGCGCTCTTCCGTAGTCTTCAGGTGCCGACCGAACCGTTCGCCTCGCTGATCATTGACGCTTCCTAAGTTGTCAGGGAATTTATCAAGATGTCTGTACATCTCCTGAATGCTAACAACACATGATCTAGAAGACTTTCGTAGTGATCTGCTTTTATTATTACTAAGGAAGTTTTCCATTAACGCCACGAATGACACCCATGCTGCTCTTCCCTTGATGTTCATCTTTGCGATAAATTATGGATATTAGGATATGATATTTTATGTCTGTTTTTCGTACCAGTTCCCTTTGTTTTAACGATAAAAAAACAGTGGTCATTTGTGTAATGTACTGGTTCTCGCCAGGACACGGGAATTTCGAAAAGTAAACCCTTACCTTTCTTTTAGTCCAGTCATGCAGCATTTCCTCGCAGTTGTGATATACGGTATATGGACTCCATGCTTTGTTGAGGTAGCCAAGAGTAAGTCCAAGGTATGCACTATAAAGCTGCCCATAAACGATGTTATATTGCATCTTTGACGAATAAGAGTGTAGTATCCGCAACTGTAACAAACTGTCCAGATTATTATTACACTATGAAATGACGTCAGTTCTGAAAGAAAAAAGATAAAATATCATTACCCTGTCGATAACATGAACACGTAACTAATTAATCTAACCCAAAACCGCTAGAATGGAAAAGTTCTAATTGCATGAAAAGCAGAGCGTAATGATTCGAGAATGAGATTTTCACTCTGCAGCGGAGCGTGCGCTGATATGAAACTTCCTGGCAGATTGAAACTGCGTGCCGGACCGAGACTCGAACTCGGGACCTTTGCCTTTCGCGGGCAAGTGCTCTACCATCTGAGCTACCCAAGCACGACTCACATCCCGTCCTCACAGCTTTACTTCTACCAGTATCTCAGCTCCTACCTTCCAAACTTTACAGAAGCTCTCCTGCGAAGCTTGCAGAACTGGCCCTCCGGAAAGAAAGGATATTGTGGAGACATGGCTTAGCCACAGCATGGGGGATGTTTCCAGAATGAGATTTTCACTCTGCAGTGGAGTGTGCGCTGATATGAAACTTCCTGGCAGATTAAAACTGTGTGCCGGACCGAGACTCGAACTCGGGACCTTTGCCTTTCGGTCCCGAGTTCGAGTCTCGGTCCGGCACACATTTTTAATCTGCCAGGAAGTTTCAGAGCATGATGAGCAAAACCGATTTCAGATTTGAAATCGTCAGATCAAAAACTTTAATAATCAGTAAAAGAATCTCACGAAATTTTAGAGTCAGAAAAAAATTGGTTGACCATTGTTACCCTCGTTGACGATACAGCAACTAGTGAATCTCACGTTGTGGAGATGATCAGTACTATCTCCCTGGCACTGTCCTGTAACTCCGGACCATAAATAGAGCCCTGTGGGCAGCCTTTGGCGGCGCTTTTCCTCGGACGTGTCGGCACTTTGAGGAGGTGGGAGGCCACGCGCGACATGGGGACTGGATTGAGGCGAGAGGCTGGTGGGCGGTCAGCTGGTTCCACGCCCCCGATGTTTTGCTGGTGATCGGCGACAGGCCGCAGATGGGTTGTAATTGGCGGGCAGCGGCCCACGCAATCCCCGGGCGGTCGATAGGCGCTCAGGTACCGCCTCTGCTCCGTCTGCACCACCGCTGGAGTCCCAGCACACCGCCCTGCAACTACTGTGCTTGATGAAGCAGACATGTGGAATACGGTATTGCCTGCCCACATGTTTTCTCAAAAGCTGTGAAATCGAAGACACACCTGGAAGGTTCGTCTGAGGAAAATGCCACGTACTTTCCATGATATAGGAACATTTAATAGATCAGTTTGACCTGTATTATAGAAGAATCTGAGAGAAAGATATTGTCTGCCACTTACATCGCGAAGAAATTTTATATGTAAAAACACTTTGTCTACTGTATTTGTAAATGCACCGACTTACTAGGACATAATTTTCCATAGCAAGACTTCATCACTCATACACTATATGATCAAAAGTATCCGGACACCCCCCAAAAATATACGTTTTCGTATTAGGTGTATTGTGCTGTCACCTACTGCCATGTACTCCAAATCAGGGACCTCAGCAGTTTTTAGACATCGTGAGAGAGCAGAATAGGGAGCTCCGCAGAACTCACGGACTTCCAATGTGGTCAGTTGACTGGGTGTCACTTGTGTCGTACGTCTGTAGACGACATTTCCACACTCCTAAACATCCGATGTGATAGTGAAGTGGAAACGTGAAGAGACACGTACAGTACGAAAGCTTGCAGACCGCCCTCGTCTGTTGATTGACAGAGACCGCCGACAGTTGAAGGAGGTCATAATGTGTAATAGGAAGATATCTATCCAGACCATCACACAGGAATTACAGACTGCATCAGGATCCATTGCAAGTACTATGACAGTTAGGCGGTTTGGATTTCATGGTCGAGCGGCTGCTCGTAAGCCACACATCACGCCGTTAAATGCCAAACGACACCTCGCTTGGTGTAAGGAGCATAAATATTGGACGATTGAAGACTGGAAAAACGTTGTGTGGAGTGACGAATCACGGTACACAATGTGGCGATCCGATGGCAGGGCGTGGGTGTGGCGGATGCTCGGTGAACGTCATCTGCCAGCGTGTATAGTGCCAACAGTAAAATTCGGAGGCGGTGGTGTTATGGTGTGGTCGTGTTTTTTATTGAAGGGTCTTGCATCCCTTGTTGTTTTGCGTGGCACTATCACAACACATGCCTGCATTGATGTTTTAAGCATTTTCTTGCTTCCCACTGTTGAAGAGCATTTCGGGGATGGCGACTGCATCTTTCATCACGCTCGAGCACCTGTTCATAATACACGATCTGTAGTGGAGTGGATACACGACGATAACATCCCTGTAACGGGGTGGCCTGCACAGTGTCCTGACCTGAATCCTATAGAACACCTTTGGGATGTTTTGAAACGCCGACTTCGTGCCAGGCTTCACCGATCGACATCGATACCTCTCCTCAGTGCAGCACTCCGTGAAGAATTGGCTGCCATTCCCCAAGAAACCTTCCAGCACCTGATTGAACGTATGCGTGCGAAAGTGGAAGCTGTCATCAAGGTTAAGAGTAGGCTAACACCGTATTGAATTCCAGCATTACCGATGGAGGCCGCTACGAACTTGTAAATCATTTTCAGCCATGTGTCGGAATATTTTTGACCGAATAGTGTGTGTAGCAGATCGATTGCAAAGCCTTTTACATACATTCGTAAAGCTTGGACACGGGGAAGGTTACATTCCATTTGTGTATAAAGAAAAGCATTGTTGAGCAAAATAGCATGCGGTCGGCAGCCAAGCAGTAGTGGGGAGAGCCAGTCCTAGAATCTTGGGCGAGATCTGACGGTGATCGGTCGGTCTATCTGAGGAGCTGTGGGTCAGAGCGAGTGGTTCTCTTATGAAGTGGAGAATAGCTAAGAATTGAATATTATTGGAGAAAAGATTTTTGGGATTTGGTTTTGATGGAGAAACGACTCACAGCCAAACGATATTTGTCACATTGCATTGGGTGCGTTGAGCGATTGTTGTAGCTTTTTTTAATTTTCAGTATTCACTGATTTCAAGTGTTAGGTATAGGAGCCGATTTATCAGTGATGTACCCTAGGTGTTAACAAGTTTTGATTTAAAAATCTGGAAGAAAAAGTGATAGCAGTTTTGTACATCAGTAACGTTGTGATAGGGTTAAAAAGTATGAATTATTTTATCAAAAGGAGTTTAGATGTTAGTTTGCAAAACCCTCGCAAAGTTTTAAACACAGTCGAAGCCATGGGGCTCTCTTATTAATCTTATTATGGTACTCCTTACGTGATGTGTCCCGTATTTCAGGTTCTCTCTTCACCTTTTCGATGAAGAAATTCACATCCAAACTGGCTGCATCCGTAGCAGAATGACGGCAGCTGTTGCTAATGATGCGATCGTATGTGCACTGTCCAATTCGTACACAATGGGTGCAGCTTCAAGGCGAAGTAGTGGCTGACGAACACAATTGTCTCGCCGCGTACTGATGGCGAATTCGCAGCTTCACTGCCGTAGTGTCGTTGGCTCCATTGCTTAATAGGTGCTGCTAAAGTGCGGGAGGAAAGGATGTTGCGACAACAAATCGCTCTTTTGCATCGAGCCTAAGGTAAAGCTGTGCGGACAGAAGTCTGCTAGAATCGTAGTTGGCGACTGACAGTTGGCGACTGATGGTTTGAAACCGGTCTCCTGAGTATGGCGTGAAGCAACTAAGACAGGTAACCCAAATGTATGCAAGCAAGCCAAGCTCGACGTTCTGACCCAGATGGGCTAATCGGGACCGACCGACCGTCGTGTCATCCTCTGCCAGTGGCGTAACGCGTAAGCGGTATGGAGAGGGTCTTTCCTGTCTTGGAGCCGCTGCGTCACATTCAAGCAGCTCCGCAGTTAGCACCTGAGGCGTAGAGCTGATCCTTCCAGTCCTCCCACCAAGGAAAAGTCCGTGGCAGTACCGGGTATCAATCCGGGGCCCTCCGCTCTGAAGCCAGGCACGCTGACACTGGTTTCGTGGGACGCCAGATATATGCGGAACAAGTAAATTCAGGGTGTCTGGGTTAGAGGTACACACAAACAAATCCTTATAATGAGAGAACTCGACATTTTCTGTTGTTGGGTAGAAACGCTGTAGATAGAGACTTCCTCCAAGACGTGATCCTCGCCATTTCACCGACTAACATGTGTCACATGGTGCACGCGCGTCCCTGGCAGGGCACATCTATCTCGACCTGTTGGCGAACTATGCAGTTTCACAAATGACTGCTGGCCGTATGGCCGAGCGGTTCTAGGCGCTTCAGTCTGGAACCGCGCGACCGCTACGGTCGCAGGTTCGAATCCTTCCTCGGGCATGGGTGTGTGTGATGTCCTTAGTTAGGTTTAAGTAGTTCTAAGTTCTAGGGGACTGATGACGTCAGATGTTAAGTCCCATAGTGCTCAGAGCCATTTGAACCACAGATGCCTCCTGACGTCATTTTCCAGCAGGATGATGGCCCACCCCACTGTCATGGGTATGTTACCACATTTCCGTATGAGGTGTACCCTGAGCGTTGGATAGGAAGGAGGGTCCCCATCGCCTGACCCCTGGGCCTCCCGATCCGACCCCGCTAGATTTCAGTGCTTGAGGGCTTATCACGGACATTGCTTACGCAAGGAGGGTTGGAGGTCTGGTACGTCTGAACGATCTTTGTCGCAGTGGAGGCCATAACAGGTGTCATGCTTATGAACATGTCGTGAGAAGTAGAGTACTGTTCCGAAATCTGTCGAGCTACAAACCTCCATAAAAACATTTGATCTCCTGTGTACAATGATGGACAAATAAAGGTATAAACCTTAATAGATACTGAAATATAAACAAGTGTTTTGGTTTACCTACAGCCCTGAGACCCTACATATCGAGGTTGATAGGACACATCAGGAGACATCAATGATTTGGTAATAAAGGAAGCGTACATGGTGAGAATTTTAGAGGGAGACCAAGATTTGGGTAAAGTAAGCAGGATCAGATGGATGTGGGGTGCAATATTTATGCAAAGATGAAGAGTTTTGCACAGAATAGACTAGAGTGCAGAGATGAATCAAACCATCAAATCAGTCTCAGTATTTGAGACAACTACAGGAGAACAACAAAAGTCAGTTTGAAGGTCGGACGAAGGAAAGACCGTACCCGAGGCAACAGGGCCATTTTTTAAATTTTATTTTAATACGAAGTTCAGATGTGAAGAAACAGTTACCAAAAAACAGATCAAATAGTTTTGTTTCTTTCTTGGAATGACAATTACTTATGAGTAATTGCAAGCTAAAACTAACAATATTCCAACTCACTTCCAGCATGGTGGATGGCATTAGACAGCAATTTACTATGATTCAATAAAATTGCAAAACCGTCAAAGTTGAACTGTTGTTTTTATTTAAATGGCGACCAGTTTCGGACCTTAGTCAGTTATCAAGACATTCACCTAAGTCCTATCATAACACCACAATGTGTTACATTCGTCACATTCTTCTACGAGTTGCGAAGTGCAAGATACTATTTGCGTACGGCAGACCAGTGCTTGATAAAGGACTAAGATCAGAAAAAATACTTCTGTGGAACTTTGACGGTTTTGTAATTTCATTGAACAATATTCCTGTTACTTTTAATTCTGATACTATTATTAAACCTTTCTATTCCTCCTAACAGTTTCATCCTCTTGCAGACCAAAATCTGCATACATTCTCCAGAGCGCAATGATAGTTTTATCCATGATTCTCTGTTACCAGTTTTGGCGTTTTAGTTCCATGCTTTCAAATGACAGTACAAGATGTAAAAAAGTCTTCTCTGCGTTTTAATACGTCTGAAGCACACATTAATACGATAATTTCTGATTATTTTTGTATACAGATGAACCAAAGATATCTGACGAAAACAGAAGACAGTCGGCCCGATTCACCTGTTTGAACTTCCCGTGCTCCGTGTTCAATCGCAGGAAGCAGCAGTCTGGACATGAAACGGTGCGAAAGCTCCACCTTTGGAAAACACGCTCCTTTCTTCCAGTGTGCATCACAAGGAGAAAACTTTGCTCACTGGTGTGCGTCGTAACTTAAGTGGAAATTGGTTGATAATCGTGCCACAGCATTTAAAGTGCTTCTGTAGCCATTAGAATAAATGATTCAAATGGCTCTGAGCACTATGGGACTCCACTTCTGAGGTCGTTAGTCCCCTAGAACTTAGAACTAGTTAAACCTAACTAACCTAAGGACATCACACACATCCATGCCCGAGGGAGGGTTCGAACCTGCGACCGTAGCGGTCTCGCGGTACCAGACTGCAGCGCCTAGAACCGCACGGCCACTTCGGCCGGCTGCCATTAGAATAAGCAATATTTTGTATTCGCATGTCAGGCTAACAAGGGGCTGCGACGGCAGAAACTGAGCCTGTTTCCACAGCTGGTATAGCGCCTGTTTTTTTTTTTTTTTTTTACGCTACAACTCACCTTCACGAACTAAAGAACCAACGTTTACGTACGACAGTGTGGCACGAATGAAGAATAAATTAAGAGTAAGAATTCATTATAATTACCTACTCGTAAGCGTTGAGCGTGCCGAGTTTCTGACGTCATAGCGTCTTTCCGACCGTGCAGAGCAATATCTAGTATATTCCGAACGTGCGTTTGAACGTTGACAAATGAGATGGCAGAGAGCCAGTTACGTCACATGCACGCCATTTCCCTTCAGTACAGAGTCGCGAGGCGCCATATTAGCTTTCAGTTGAAGCCCCTTCGTTTCTGAGTACCAGAAAATTGAGGTTCTCTCGAAAACTCGTCGTTAATTGTATGATTCGTTGTATTAAATTACGAGAAACGTCGTGTTCGTGGCTAAAGAATTGTTGCAGCTTGCATAATTAAAAGACTATGCCGTTTGAAGGGAACGACACCTTAAGGATCCATGAAAACCGCACTGTTCTCAGGACAATTTTTTATAATTAAATTTCAGTTAGAAACATAGGTTTCATTTACACCTTTAAGGAGATATAACATACTAGGCACAGGTGTCTCCTCTGTGTGGTTGGTTTAGTGCAGTGAGTAGCGTCCCAGACTCACGATGAAAAATGGTACGTGCTGGTGGTTCACAGCCCACTTCTTCAAATTTTTTTTTTTACTAACTTTCGCGTTTTTAATATGTTCTGACACTTTCAAATTAGTTTTATCTAAGTATATACTATAGTATTCGATGTTATGTAAATGTAAGTCCGCGCTTTTTGAGGAATGCGTGAGTTTGTTCGAGTGGCTTAATCCACAGGACAGCTTGCACTAGTTGCAGTAAGACACGGTGGGCCAGACCCGGCCGGATAGAATCCGCGCGGCGGGTTAACTATCGTGTGTTGGTATACCCGAGTGTGGTTTTTAGGCGGTTTCCCACGCTCGTTTAGGCAAATGATGGGCTGGTTCCCAACTTCCGCTTCAGAGAATACGATATGCAAACAGTTTAAACACGATAACACACAGAACAATTCACGGACAGATGGGGCACACGACTCCCTCCCTTCACTTGATGACTATGGCGTCAGGACGGGCAGAAAGTTAAATATACTCTAAGGAAAGGAAAAAAAGACGCACCACGAAGGAACGGGACGTAAATCGGTAGATGTGATTTACATACACAGACAAACAAATGATTACAAATGTTTTTTATTCCAGTCTTTAATCACAATATCAATTCTTTAGATGATAACCGGTTTCAGTCCGTAATGACCATCCTCGGATCTATTTTTACATCATGTCATTACGGACTGAAACCGGTCACCGCCTAAAGAATTGATATTGTGATCAAAGACTGGAATAAAAAAAATATTTCACAGTATTGGATCACTGTTTGTATACGCGACCATGTCGCAGTTGATGACAAATGATTACAATTTTAGAAAAAAATCGATGATTTATTCAAGAGGAAGGGCTTAAGAAATTGAACAATTCACTAACGACTTGGTCCACGTCTGGCCTCATGAAAGCAGTCATTCGTCTTGGCAGTGATTGATACAGTTATTGGATGTCCTCCTGTCGGATATCGTGGCAGCTTCTGTCCAATTGGGGTTATAGATGGTCAAAATCCCAGGTTGCTTGCAGGCCCCTGCTCGTAATTCTCCGAACACTCTCTAAGGCGACACATCGGGCGACCTCTGGACAAGGCAGGGTTTGTCAAGCGCGGGTACAAGCAGCCGAAACTCTCCCCGTGTGTAGGCGCGCATTGTCTTGCTGAAATTAAGCCTAGGACGACTTCCCATGAAGGACAACACAGTGGCCCACAGAATTTAGTGATTTGTGAAGCTCTTTCTCTTGAATAAATGATGTAGTTTTTTCTAAAATTGTAATAGTTTGTTTGTCTGTACACGTACATTAACTCTACCGATTTCCGCCTCATTCGGATAATTCCTTTCTGGTGCGTCGCTTTTTGTCTGAGAGTGTCATAAAATTCAAGTTTCCAAATCCTGAGAAAGTAGCCCCTATACTACAGGGGATAAACGCTGTGAAAAAAAGGAAGAATGTACGAGAATAGTACAAGTCGTAGATGGACAGTAAATATCAGTGCAAATATGGCAAGGGCTGGGGCATACATTAGAGCCAATGTGATGTTTGTAATTAACGTTTATTATAAAAGTAAACAAAAATAGCTGCATAAAAGTTTGTATATATGTCAGGTTCCTGAAGATGCTTCGTTGAATTTGGAAACAAAATTGATTTGGTAATAAATAAGTTGGTTGTAGTGGGTTGCACATAGCGTTAAAGTCATCAGCACAGTTATTACGACGTTTCAAGAGGACCTGAAACTCCACTGACTGGAAATCCCAGAAAGTTCGGAGAACATTCGGAGCTAATACTTTAAAATTCTATCACGTCATGACCTCAACCAGCAAAGCTACAACCCACGCAGAATACGCTCAGGTTTCTACTATGCTAAAGTTTCCATTACGGGAAACAATGAAGATCGCAGTTTCCTGTTCTGATATCCAGTGTTGCGAGGTTGTAGCAACTCTATGACATCTGCGGCGTATGCAAACAGCACAGAGAACAGAAAAAACCGCGTAAACAAACAAACATTGGTTTGAAAGGGAAGCAGCTGTGACCAGATTAAAATTAAATCATCTTTGCCCCCCCCCCCCCCCTCTCTCCGCAATTCCTTCGCTTCACAGTGGAGGGCGCGTCTAGTAGAATAGGCTCTACGACCAACATTTAGGCGAACTACCATCTCACACAGAATGCAAGTCAGTGTTTAATATGCACTGCCTACATCCTCTGAATAACCCCAAGATGGGATGCTGCTTTTTGGTCAGATTTGTCAGAGGTAAAAAAAAAAAAAAAAAAAAACGAGAGTAATACACTATACCTGTAGAAACGAAGCTGCGACTAATAATAGCGGAAGACTGAAAAGAAAAATATTGTGTTGACATAGTGCAACGTATTGGAGCTCTTTTCAACTTGATGTCAGCTAAGCAATGAGAAGAAGAAGAAGAAGAAGAAGAAGAAGAAGAAGAAGAAGAAGAAGGAGGAGGAGGAGGAGGAGGAGGAGGAGGAGGAGGAGAGAAGAAATAAAAGTACAGGAAGGACGGACACTTCTTAGATAGAATGGTCAACATACTTAGAGCAGAATGAATTTTAAGCACCAATGAAGCTGAGACTAAGGCCGGTATTACGCTATCATACTTCTTTGTCAAAGTTAATACGTCGAATATTTATGTCAAAGAAATATGATGGTTTAATACGGAACTTTGTCAAATCTCGCCTGTCCTCAAATAAATGTCATCAAATCTAGGGCCTCGCCGTACATTCGATCATAAAAGTTATTTTGACTTCTGTTCACTGCAATGTGAAATATAACCTCTTGGAGGTCTGGCGCCGCTACAGTTATCTGACGTCTCTGTAATGTGTTCGTATTTTTATTACCTGGAAACATCCAGCAACTTTTCAGCAAGCCAGAATAGAGGATGTGGACACACTGTAAAATAAAAAAATTCTCTCTTAGCTTTCCATTCTACTTCGTCTATTTTTGAACTGTGGATGCCACAAGTTGAACCGCGCTTCATCTGTTCCGTACTTTTTATTACTTTTGTAGTTGTTGGAACACTAATTCCATTAATTAAATTATTCAGAAATAAAATAGTTTTTGTTGGCCATATACTGTACGAAACATTTTTTTACCTTCAATTCTTCCCTCTTCCGTGCTTTATAAATCGCTTCACACGTCTCTGGAATTATTTTGATTATCGTGGAATGTGATACTAGAGTGCTGTTTTGTAAACTCCTGCATCAAGAAGTCGCAATGTCACAGTTTGCCTGCCTTCTGCACATATAGCATTTCTCAAGAGAGTATTCTGTTTTGTGATATGAGAAGGCACGCTACTGAGCAAATACTGAAATAAACACTCACCCATTCATAAGTAATTTATATATATGACTTGACGTCCTCCACTTGCAGCTCTCGTAACAAATTTTGCTGAATGCTTTTACGTTCTCGACGGAATACCTATGGCTTCATACAAGTACGTTTAATTTTTCCCGCCGCTTTTCTTTCAAATACGCACACAATGTGTCCGCCATCTTGAAACTTGACGAACGACAGTGTAATACCCCTTTTAAGCGCCACGTCGAAGATATTTGTCAAAGAAATTTGACGAATTTTGATCATATTTTTTTGTCAAAGAAATACGAGAGTGTAATATCGACATAAGGGTGTTAGGACAATAGCGACTTAGTTAACGTTAAAAATATCTGTCAGTAAATTTGTACGTAATACCCTAATCTTCTTCAACATAAACTACAATTCACGTTCAACATTAATAAACACACTGGAGCGTCCTTCAGATCGTCCAAGGTTTCTCCTCCATAGGCCTCTTTCCTTACCTCTCTGGATATCTCTTCTTTTTCGACTACTCCACTTGACTGCTTCCTCTTCACCCATTTCTCCCCCTCCCTCCCATCAAACTATACTCCTCTCCCTAACCCCCCCCCCCCCCAAAAAATCTCTCTCTCTCTCTCTCTCTCTCTCTCTCTCTCTCTCCCTCCCTCCCTTCCTTCCCCTCTCCCCCTTCCCCACTCCCCCTTCCCCTCCCCCTCTCCCCTACAAACTGTCCTCATCTCCCCTACCATCATCGTCTTATTTGTTTTTATCATGCTATCTTGGAACTGCAATCGCTAGTGATTCTCAGTTCCGAAGTCTAGTGGGTACCCTAATCTCAGCAGTGGTGCAACATTATCACTACACGTTTTATTGATTCTAAATAAGTGTGTGTGTGTGTGTGTGTGTGTGTGTGTGTGTGTGTGTGTGTGTGTGTGTGTGTTCCTTAGGGAGCGCGGAGGGAGATACGGTTCAAATGGCTCTGAGCAGTATGGGAATTAACTTCTGAGGTCATCAGTCCCCTAGAACTTAGAACTACGTAAACCTAATTAACCTAAGGACATCACACACATCCATGCCCGTGGCAAGATTCGAATCTGCGACCGTAACGGTCACGCGATTCCAAACTGAAGCACCTAGAAGCGCTCGGTCACATGGGCCGGCGAGGGAGATATATTTGGCTGGTAACGTACTCCTCAGATATGAGGAAATCATAAAAGTTTTGAGCTATTCATCTGGCATAACCCCTCACGCCTCGTTAGATAGACGATGCTTACAACAATAAAGCTCGGAGGTGGCTCAGTACAAAATAAGGAAGCTGAAGGGCCAGAAAATTAGCTACAGTGCTTTTCCTCCCGGAATATAAATGACAATGGAAGCAATTTCTCTTGCCGGAAATTGGCAACGTCTTAAACCTCTTATACAGTTCCCAAGCTTAACTCTCAAACGGAGAGGCAATTTAATTTTAAAGTTTCTGTTTACAGCTTCCACGTTATTAATGAGCACAGCCTTACGACAGACGTCCGCACGATTTAACGTTCCGGATCTCTAATTGTGTATGAAGTCTGACAGAAGTGCTAAGGATTCCAGAGCGAGTGCGGGCTAGTCAGTATTAATTCCCTATACGACGCGCAATTTTGGAAAATTGGGAAAAAATGATCATGAATCACGAAACTTACATTATATCCTACACAACAGTTTAGATGCAGAACTGTGGATTAGGTTTGACATTTAGTTGATCGATTTAGTGGGGATCCTTGTTACGAGATACGTCTAGAAAATGCCCCACTAATCTTGCTGTCACTAAAATAAACAAAAATTTGGAAAAAGAGACACAAACCAACAAAGGTTCTAAGACAAGTGAGTATTCCTTCACTGAACAACGAGGATCCACAAAATATCATTACAGCCGAAAGAGGAATCGCCTCTTATGACTTTTTGTTACTGTTTCAGATTCCATAACGTCCCTTATATGGTCTTTCCGTACGATGTCTGTCCAAAGAGGAGGTGCTTATGAGGTATCTGTCGTATTTGCCGAGACAACCCTCAGGATTTACAGCAGGGCGGATATAGCTTACATTTGCGCTCTTTGTCACGATGCAGTCTCTGTTTTAGTGTAGGCGGCGGAAGTGCTCCCAGAAGGGAAGTACAACAACTCGAACGGCTAAAACCAAATAAAAATGGTTTTAGAATTACATGGAAACGTCTATCAGCCACCAGAGTAGTTTATGCGTAAAAATATTTGTATGCAATCGATGTTTGAATTTCAACGAATCGAAAGATTGCAGGAGCTGTGCAAATGAAGGTAGAGTTTTACAGAAAAATGATCTCGATCGATTTTGGGTCCGACACATCTCAGTATTTTAGAATCCTTTTTATTCGGTTTTAGTGGTTAGAGCTTCGAAACTTCCCTTATCAGAAATGCTTTAATTGGCGTTTTTGTACCGATAAGAAGAAATATCTTAAGCAAACGATCCGATACTACATAGATTTCGTGTTCTAGTATTAAAGATGTGATTTAATTTTCCAATTACTTTAAAATATTTTATGCACCGCAGTTTAATTTGACTGTGGATTCGAATTTATTTAAAAAAAAAAAAAAGAACGAAAGCATGGCCCAAGCAAGCTGTAATCTATTTATTGTCCGCGCTCCTAGCTGATTTCGACTATCTGTTATTTTCAAGCACTTATCACATGCCTCAAGTTTCAGATGTGCCTAAGTAGCCAGTACGGCACACACAATTTACATATCTGTGTGTAGCACCAATATAATCCAAAAGTGCACTAGACCACGTTCAGTAGTAATTAAATCTGTCAGACTGTACTTGTGCTACACACGCACATGAAAACGATGTATGCCGTCACAAATTTACTTGCTATTTAGTCAAATATGATGAGAAGATTGAGGCTTGTGATGAGAAGATTGAGGTTTGTGGTAAGTACTTTAAAATGACCTATCTCGAAATTAACCAACAGCACAGACAATAAATAGATCACAGCCAGCTTGGACAATGCTTTTGTCCTTAAACCGTATTGAGGTCTGGATCCCCACAAGAACAAAATTCTAAGAAGTGTATTTTTTACTGAATTATTTGCCTACATGATTGTACTTGATTATAATACATTTTGGATCGGTAGGAAGAACCGATTTCGTAATTGCCTGGTATGAAATTTGAGATCTGAGATTTTTACGGCGTGATTGAGAGTATTTTCTCAGGTTTTCAGTCGAGTTGATGATTGTTATTTGCCTGCTTATGGAAACGCAAACTGCTTATGGAAACTCAAATCTATTACATAAACTATTGTTACTTTATTACCGATTTATCACTTCGCGTTGTGTTCCGTGGATACACCTGCCATTTATGAGAAAGTTCCCCTGTATTTACGGGGCTGATGAGTTACGGTACAAGGTAATTTTTCTGTACCGCATTTGATTTATAGTGTCTTTAGCCAAAGAAGTATGTTTCCTCTCCAGTGAACAAGTAATTTCCATTGTGTACAGATTTGTGCACAATGGTAAGGACAGGTGAGGTACAGAGTGCTGCCGTCATAGGGGAGCGGGACAGGAACAGGAGCAGTAAACAGAAGTTTTACTTAACCGGAATTTAGCTGTAGGCGGTGCTAGCCGTCAGTGTAGGGCCCATGCGACTGCGTCTGCAGCGCAATGTGCTGCAGAATCGCGTCCAACGCTTGTCGAAGCTGTCGGCGAACATGCTCTTGGGAAAACAGTGTTCCGAGTGGTTCAAAAAATTCACAAGTGTTGATTTTGAAGTGAGAAAGGACGAGCGCGGGAAGCTACCGAAAAAGATCGAAGACAACGAATTGCAGGCCTTATTGGATGAAGATGATACTCAAACTCGACAGGAACTCGCGGAACAATCGAAAGTGGCGCAGTGGGCCGTGTCTCTTCGTTGAAAGCTATGGGAAAGATGCAGACACTGGGAAAATGGTTTCCAGTTGAACTGAATGAAAGACAACAAGCAAATCGAAAGACCACTTGCGAAATGCTGCTCGCCAGATACAAAAGAAAGTCGTTTCTCCCTGGAGTGGTGGCAGGTGATGAAAAATGGATATATTTTGTGTTGTGGGTTGGCAGGAGAGCCAACACCGTATTATTAGAGGAAGCCGAAAGGCACGCGTTTTAGCTCACGGAGGCTGGCGTGAGGTCTGGAACAGGACAAGGAAATTAGACTTTAGAAAAACGGACGTAGCTGGTGGAATACTTAACTTTAATCCATTAATGATGAGCGTCGCTCTTGACTGTACATCTACATCTATACTCCGCGAGCCACCTTACGGTGTGTGGCGGAGGGTACTTATTGTACCACTATCTGATCCCCCCTTCCCTGTTCCATTCACGAATTGTGCGTGGGAAGAACGACTGCTTGTAAGTCTCCGTATTTGCTCTAATTTCTCGGATCTATTCGTTGTGATCATTACGCGAGATATATGTGGGCGGTAGTAATATGTTGCCAATCTCTTCCCGGAATGTGCTCTCTCGTAATTTCGATAATAAACCTCTCCGTATTGCGTAACGCCTTTCTTGAAGTGTCCGCCACTGGAGCTTGTTCAGCATCTCCGTAACGCTCTCGCGCTGACTAAATGTCCCCATGACGAATCGCGCTGCTTTTCGCTGGATCATGTCTATCTCTTCTATTAATCCAACCTGGTAAGGGTCCCATACTGATGAGCAATACTCAAGAATCGGACGAACAAGCGTTTTGTAAGCTACTTCTTTCGTCGATGAGTCACATTTTCTTAGAATTCTTCCTATGAATCTCAACCTGGCGCCTGCTTTTCCCACTATTTGTTTTATGTGATCATTCCACTTCAGATCGCTCCGGATAGTAACTCCTAAGTATTTTACGGTCGTTACCGCTTCCAATGATTTACCACCTATGGCATAATCGTACTGGAATGGATTTCTGCCCCTATGTATGCGCATTATATTACATTTATCTACGTTTAGGGAAAGCTGCCAGCTGTCGCACCATGCATTAATCCTCTGCAGGTCCTCCTGGAGTACGTACGAGTCTTCTGATGTTGCTACTTTCTTGTAGACAACCGTGTCATCTGCAAATAGCCTCACGGAGCTACCGATGTTGTCAACTAAGTCATTTATGTATATTGTAAACAATAAAGGTCCTATCACGCTTCCCTGCGGTACTCCCGAAATTACCTCTACATCTGCAGATTTTGAACCGTTAAGAATGACATGTTGTGTTCTTTCTTCTAGGAAATCCTGAATCCAATCACAAACCTGGTCCGATATTCCGTAAGCTCGTATTTTTTTCACTAAACGTAAGTGCGGAACCGTATCAAATGCCTTCCTGAAGTCCAGGAATACGGCATCAATCTGCTCGCCAGTGTCTACGGCACTGTGAATTTCTTGGGCAAATAGGGCGAGCTGAGTTTCACATGATCTCTGTTTGCGGAATCCATGTTGGTTATGATGAAGGAGATTTGTATTATCTAAGAACGTCATAATACGAGAACACAAAACATGTTCCATTATTCTACAACAGATTGACGTAAGCGAAATAGGCCTATAATTATTCACATCTGATTTATGACCCTTCTTGAAAATGGGAACGACCTGCGCTTTCTTCCAGTCGCTAGGTACTTTACGTTCTTCCAGCGATCTACGATAAATTGCTGATAGAAAGGGGGCAAGTTCTTTAGCATAATCACTGTAGAATCTTAAGGGTATCTCGTCTGGTCTGGATGCTTTTCCGCTACTAAGTGATAGCAGTTGTTTTTCAATTCCGATATCGTTTATTTCAATATTTTCCATTTTGGCGTCCGTGCGACGGCTGAAGTCAGGGACCGTGTTACGATTTTCCGCAGTGAAACAGTTTCGGAACACTGAATTCAGTATTTCTGCCTTTCTTCGGTCGTCCTCTGTTTCGGTGCCATCGTGGTCAACGAGTGACTGAATAGGGGATTTAGATCCGCTTACCGATTTTACGTATGACCAAATCTTTTTAGGGTTCTTGTTTAGATTGTTTGCCAATGTTTTATGTTCGAATTCGTTGAATGCTTCTCTCATTGCTCTCTTTACGCTCTTTTTCGCTTCGTTCAGCTTTTCCTTATCAGCTATGATTCGACTACTCTTAAACCTATGATGAAGCTTTCTTTGTTTCCGTAGTACCTTTCGTACATGATTGTTATACCACGGTGGATCTTTCCCCTCGCTTTGGACCTTAGTCGGTACGAACTTATCTAAGGCGTACTGGACGATGTTTCTGAATTTTTTCCATTTTTGTTCCACATCCTCTTCCTCAGAAATGAACGTTTGATGGTGGTCACTCAGATATTCTGCGATTTGTGCCCTATCACTCTTGTTAAGCAAATATATTTTCCTTCCTTTCTTGGCATTTCTTATTACACTTGTAGTCATTGATGCAACCACTGACTTATGATCACTGATACCCTCTTCTACATTCACGGAGTCGAAAAGTTCCGGTCTATTTGTTGCTATGAGGTCTAAAACGTTAGCTTCACGAGTTGGTTCTCTAACTATCTGCTCGAAGTAATTCTCGGACAAGGCAGTCAGGATAATGTCACAAGAGTCTCTGTCCCTGGCTCCAGTTCTGATTGTGTGACTATCCCATTCTATACCTGGTAGATTGAAGTCTCCCCCTATTACAATAGTATGATCACGAAACTTCTTCACGACGTTCTGCAGGTTCTCTCTGAGGCGCTCAACTACTACGGTTGCTGATGCAGGTGGTCTATAGAAGCATCCGACTATCATATCTGACCCACCTTTGATACTTAACTTAACCCAGATTATTTCACATTCGCATTCGCTAATAACTTCACTGGATATTATTGAATTCTTTACTTCTATAAATACTCCTCCACCATTGGCGTTTATCCTATCCTTGCGGTATATATTCCATTCTGTGTCTAGGATTTCGTTACTGTTCACTTCCGGTTTTAACCAACTTTCCGTTCCTAATACAATATGCGCACTATTTCCTTCAATAAGAGATACTAATTCAGGAACCTTGCCCTGGATACTCCTGCAGTTTACCAATATTACGTTAACTTTTCCTGTTTTTGGTCTCTGAGGACGGACGTTCTTTATCAACGATGATAATGTCCTCTCTGGTAAGCCGTCAGGTATTTCATCGTTTCGCCCAAGGGGGGGGTCCCTCTAACCTAAAAAACCCCCGTGTGCACGCCACACGTACTCTGCTACCCTAGTAGCTGCTTCCGGTGTGTAGTGCACGCCTGACCTGTCTAGGGGGGCCCTACAGTTCTCCACCCAATAACGGAGGTCGATGAATTTGCAACCATTATAGTCGCAGAGTCGTCTGAGCCTCTGGTTTAGACCCTCCACACGGCTCCAAACCAGAGGACCGCGATCGACTCTGGGCACTATGCTGCAGATATTAAGCTCAGCTTGCACTCCGCGTGCGATGCTGGTTGTCTTCACCAAATCAGCCAGCCGCCGGAAGGAACCAAGGATGGCCTCAGAACCCAAGCGGCAGGCGTCATTCGTTCCGACATGTGCTACTATCTGCAGCCGGTCACACCCAGTGCGTTCAATAGCTGCCGGAAAGGCCTCCTCCACATTACGGACGAGACCCCCCGGCAAGCACACCGAGTGCACACTGGCATTCTTCCCCGACCTACCCGCTATTTTCCTGAGGGGCTCCATAACCCGCCTAACTCAGTATCAGTAGTAAGTAGTAATGGCGCCTTGCTAGGTCGTAGCAAATGACGTAGCTGAAGGCTATGTTAACTATCGTCTCGGCAAATGAGAGCGTATTTTGTCAGTGAACCATCGCTAGCAAAGTCGGTAGTACAACTGGGGCGAGTGCTAGGAAGTCTCTCTAGACCTGCCGTGTGGCGGCGCTCGGTCTGCAATCACTGATAGTGGCGACACGCGGGTCCGACGTATACTAACGGACCGCGGCCGGTTTAAAGGCTACCACCTAGCAAGTGTGGTGTCTGGCGGTGACACCACATTTTGAGAATCCTAAGAGTCGTAAATCATGGGTGAATCCACGCAAAACATCGACATCCACTGCACGATCAAATCGCTTTGGAAAGAGGACAATGCTCTGTGTTTGGTGGGATCAGAAGGGTGTCATCTATTATGAGCTGCTAAAACCTGGTGAAACCGTTAACACTGATCGCTGCCAACAGCAAATAATCGATTTAAATTGAGCATTGCGAGAAAAACGACCGGAGTGTGGAAAAACGCTACACAGTCATATTGCTCCATGATAAGGCCCCATCACACACAGCAAAACGGGTCGGGGAAACAATCGATGCGTTCAGTTGGGAAATACTGGAGCCTGCGGCTTATTCTGCAGACTTGGCTCCATACAATTATCGTTTATTTGCATCGCTGGGACACACTATCGCTGAACAACGCTTCAATTTGCACGAAAATGGGTCGCTGACTGGTTCGCTTCAAAAGAAGAGCTTTTTTCTTCTACCGTGGCATTCTTAGCCTGCAGAAGAGGTGGGAGAAATGTACACTACTGGCCATTAAAATTGTTACACCAAGAAGAAATACAGATTATAAACGGGTATTCATTGGACAAATATATTATACTTGAACTGACATGTGGTTACATTTTCACGCAATTTGGGTCCATAGATCCTGAGAAATCAGTACCCAGAACAACCACCTCTGGCCGTAATAACGGCCCTGACACGCCTGGGCATTCAGTCAAACAGAGCTTGGATGGCGTGTACAGGTACAGCTGCCCATGCAGCTTCAACACGATACCACAGTTAATCAAGAGTAGTGACTGGCGTATTGTGACGAGCCAGTTGCTCGGCCACCATTGACCAGACGTTTTCAGTTGGTGAGAGATCTTGAGAATGTGCTGGCCAGGGCAGCAGTCGAACATTTTCTGTATCCAGAAAGGCCCTTACAGGACCTACAACATGCGGTCGTGCATTATCTTCCTGAAATGTAGAGTTTCGTAGGGATCGAATGAAGGGTAGAGCCACGGGTTGTAACACATCTGAAATGTAACGTCCACTGTTCAAAGTGCCGTCAATGCGAACAAGAGGTGACCGAGACGTGTAACCGATGGCACCCCATACCATTACGCCGGGTGATTCGTCAGTATAGCGATGACGAATACGCGCTTCCAATGTGCGTTCACCGCGATGTCGCCAAACACGGATGCGACCATCGCGATGCTGTAAACAGAACCTGGATTCATCCGAAAAAATAACGTTTTCCCATTCGTGCACCCAGGTTCGTCGTTGCGTACACCGTCGCAGGCGCTCCTGTCTGTGATGCAGCGTCAAGGGTAACAGCAGCCACGGTCTCCGAGCTGATAGTCCATGCTGCTGCAAACATCGTCGAATTGTTCGTGCAGATGGTTGTTGTCTTGCAAACGTCCCCATCTGTTGACTCAGGGATCGAGACGTGGCTGCACGATCCGTTACAGCCATGCGGATAAGATGCCTGTCATCTCGACTGCTAGTGATACGAGGCCGTTGAGATCCAGCAGGGCGTTCCGTATTACCCTCCTGAACCCAGCGATTCCATATTCTGCTAACACTCAATGGATATCGACCAGCGCGAGCAGCAGTGTCGCGATACGATAAACCGCAATCGCGATAGGCTACAATCCGACCTTTATCAGAGTCGGGAACGTGATGGTACGCATTTCTCCTCCTTACACGAGGCATCACAACAACGTTTCACCAGGTAACTGCTGTTTGTGTATGAGAAATCGGTTGGAAACTTTCCTCATGTCAGCACGTTGTAGGTGTCGCCACCGGCGCTAACCGTGTGTGAAGGCTCTGAAAAGTTAATCATTTGCATATCACAGCATCTTCTTCCTGTCGGTTAAATTTCACGTCTGTAACACGTCATCTTCGTGGTGTAGCAATTTTAATGGCCTTAGTGTGTCTATAGCAGTGGAGATTATTTTGAATAAAATATATTTTATCAGTTTCAAACAACAGACGTGTAATTATTGCAAACAAATTCCGGTTTCATACTTCTACACCTGGTGTATCGCTGCAGTAGAGGGCGCTTGTAGTCGGAGCTGCTGAAGGCGTGGGCAGCGAGCGCGCGTCATTGGATCCTTTGGGCCCCCGCGAAACCGCTATCTGCGTTTATGGGAAACGTGCGTTCCCCTTGCCAACTGTGAGACGCCGATGGGTTGGTGTCGATCTATGATACCCCAATTTCCACTGAGTTCTGTGAAGTATAGGAGTAGGAGGGGATTAGTGTTCAATGTCCTGTCGACAACAAGGGCGACGGAGCACAAGCTCGGATTAGGGAAGTATGGGGAAGGAAATTGGCCGTGCCCCTTCAGAGGAAGCGTCCCAGCATTTTCCTGAAGTGATTTAGAGATATCACGGCAAACTTACACCAGGATGGCTGGATGTGCGTTTGAACAGTTCTCCTCCCGAATGCGAGTCGAGTGTACCAACCACTGCGCCATCTCGCTTGGTGTGTCAAGTACACACTGTCAGTAGACAGTGAAGGGTTATTGACTGCCACCTGTGGAGTTCCAGAAGGCGAATATAACCGTGCGAGGTGGCCCACTGGTTGACACACTGGACTAGCATTCAGGACGACGGTTCAAACCCGCGTCCGCGATTTCCCTAAATCGCTTCAGGCAAATGACAGGATGCTTGCTTTGAAAGGGCACGGCTGACTTCGTTCCCTATCCTTCTCGAATCCTATGGAACCAATGACCGTTCGGTCCCCTCCCCCAAATCAACCAACCAAGACGACTGCATGAAAGCAACAAGACTTGGAGGAAAATGACATGTGTGTGCGTAAAGCTCTCTCAAGTATCGATACAGAATACCTACAGCGGCGTACTTGTATGCGGGCGCAGGTGTGTCAGAACATGTAGACAAATCATCCGCTCTGTACTGTCACATCAAATTAGTTCGCACCTGCAGATAGGCAACCCAATAAACAGATTTCCAAAGTGGACTGCCGTCGCGCCCTCCCAGGCAATTGATGTCAGCGACTTCAATGAATTGCACACTCGTTTGTAGCCGCTTCAGAAAATGGTGCCCATTTTGAGCACCTGTAATGTGAGTCAAAAACTTGGAGAGCTGCCCCAACCACTGTCTGTATATGTTGTAGTTTTCAACAGTAGTTTTACTTACGAGTAACTCTGTGCTAGCAGTTCGACTTATCTATTTTCGTATACACCCTTTTCGTATACACCCTTTTCGTATACACCCTTTTCGTATACACCCTTTTCGTATACACCCTTTTCGTATACACCCTTTTCGTATACACCCTTTTCGTATACACCCTTTTCGTATACACCCTTTTCGTATACACCCTTTTCGTATACACTCTTTTCGTATACACCCTTTGGGATGCAAAGTGAGTGCCTTCTTCGAATTTTTATTGTGTATTTCATTCTAAGGCCACTCAAATGATGTCACTACTGATTTCTACTCATTACGAGCTCAGTCGTTAGATGATCTGAATGGATTTCATAGTAACTCTTCAACTGGACAGTTCGCGATCTGCCTTCGATTGTTGCACTGACGATTCTATGTAACGTATTCAAATAATGTGATGCCGACTTGGTAATGCGTAGAAATTGGTAGTGATACCAGCTTAGTGACTCGAGACTGAAAAATATAATTAATTGTTATTCAGCCACTGAACAAGACTGCGCTAAGAGTTATATTGGAGAGGACGGAGGTTCGAATCCCCATTCGGCCATCCAGATTTAAGTTTCCCATGATTTCGCTAAACCGCCTGCAGCAACTGCGAAGATCATTCCTTTGGAATGGACTCTACTTCCGTCCCTTGCTTTCTCCAATTCTGCAGCCTCGTACATGTCCTCCGGCAGAGAGTATGAAGCAAGAATTAGACCACTTGCAATGTTCGTAGTGACATTTAAGCAGACATTCTTCTCACATTTCAGACATGAATGATGCGTCAAGAGACTACTATCTGCTACAAAGGAAGTATTCTACGCCATGAACTTCAAAGTGTTTTACTGACTATACGTGCAGATGTTGATGAATCAGATTTGTGCTCTCTTTCTAGTAGCCTCATCAACAAGACGTTAAAAGTTTATTTGCTTTCGTTATTTTTTTTTATTTAAGTGATGAGAAAATTCAGGCAGCGTAGCAGGATCTGTAAAGTGGAAAAATGTTGCATACACTGTTGGCGAAACACGTAGAAAGCTATAGTATCAGCCATACAATTGTCATTGCAGATTGTAGGACTACGCTATACGTGGATAATTATAAGAAAAACTTTCACTCTGCAGTAGGGTGCGCACGTTTTCGAAACCTCATTACACATCCAGCGTGCCGGACCGGAAATGTGTCTCAGATCCTTGCCTATTATGGGCAGCGCTCTCAGTCGGTGGAGTTCAAGTTTGTAACGTTGGAGAAACATATTGGCAAAACAAAAGCTGTGAGGGCGGATCTTGAGTCGTGCTCGGTTAGCTCAGATGGTTAGAACACTGCCCGTAAAGAAAAAATTCTGGGTTCGAGTCCCTCTCCGACAAACAGTTTTACTAATATCGTAGGAAATGACGTTTCGAATTCTCCGTCCAGATGGTACAAGACCGTAGAACATCCTATCAGTTTCACGCATTGTAGCTACAAATTCTGCAAAATGTGCGACTAGCACATGTCGAAAAGCGCCGTGGATTTCTTAAACAGCGGCAGTAGGGACTGATGACGCAGTAGCTTGGTCCCTTTATACCACAAGGCAACCAGCCAACGGGGGCAATTGTACTTCCATTAGCAGAAGCTGTGTAGTTTCTCCAGTACGAAAAATTGTGGTGTAATAGATTCCGATATTTGCTGCCTTCATCTGCGTGGAGATGACGGCGGCACACCAGCCGTGTGTACGTGTAAGGTGAACGCTGTGAAGACATGTTGTGGCAGTGGCGTACAGGTGACTACGTCATTGCCTGCCGGGGTCCGGGAAGGCCTATCCATTTCTAGGAGCCCCGCGGAAAAGACACAGGGTTACGAGAACTGGAAACAGCACTGAACAAAGCCAACAAACTCGCTCGGCCATGTCACTGGCAAGCCGCCCAGACACTGCGCCACTGTTTCTGCTCGCACTGCCGATGTTATCCTTTCCGCTAGTAACGAGATTGCTGTGTTTACCCATTACCAGCAGCAGACAGTATCGCACAATATAAATAAATCTCTACCCGTGTGTGTGTGTGTGTGTGTGTGTGTGTGTGTGTGTGTGTGTGTGTGTGTGTGTGTGAGAGAGAGAGAGAGAGAGAGAGAGAGAGAGAGAGAGAGAGAGAGAGAAACAAACATTGCTCCCTTGTTCACTATGTTGAACAGCATCCAAGTCAGAACTTGAAGATGGCCCGGACAGACAGAGTAATTTAGTGACTGAGACACCATCCAACGGGAGAAGGATAGATATATATAAACCATTCAGCCAACAACTTGTTATAAATATAAAACTACATTCACTAAGAAATCAAAACATGAATAGTATGAACAATGATGTTGTTGTAAGATTATTTTAGCGTGTCCACATGTAAGGTCATATTCACCTTCATTCAGGTCCTCTGTTGCTTCATTTACAAAAGAGCTTTGCTGCTTAGCTAGAAAATAGTGGAGTATCAATGCGGTTAATTAATTTACAGGTAAGTCACATGTAATTACGCTTAAATCTACAAAATTTTACAAAAATGTCATTTTTACGAAATATGTATAGTTGAAGTTTTATAAACGCATGAACCCATGGCAGTCCCACTTTCACAGTGAGGGAATTAGTTAAGAATAATGTGAAGTGTTGCATACTATTCCTTGAATTATGTTGGTGATGCACTTTTTGACAAACTAAAAATTTAAATTTTCAATTAAATTTGAAACATAATTTTCATCTCGCACATAAATCGTGTTGCATATAGTAGGAAAGCTTATGAGAAATGGTGCAGAATGACACCTCTCTCGTCATTTTAGCTCAATTAGGAGAGTTCGTACAGCAATTTGAAATGATGCCAATGGGGCATTTTCTAAAAGATTTTTGACAATTTCGCATCGCCGTTTTTAAAATGGGTCGATGTATTTAATAACATTGGATATTTTGCTAAATGTAGGCTACGTCTATGCCAAGTTTCATTAAAATCTGATATGATGAGTAGAAAATTCATTTTAAGATTGTGTTGATTCAACATTAAACGCCCTTGATGACAAAAAAAAAATTGCGGTCACAGCAATTATTGATACTCATGGGAAACTGATTTGATTCATCCTACATTGCAGCATGTGCCTTTCCCGTACGACTAGACTGTGCTGGTGAAGCATCATGGCATGTCGTCCTGAAGACTATAAAAGCTGTGGACAGCCGTCATGATCCGTGACGGCTTAATTGCCGCCCGCAGCAGCACGGGAGATGCAGAGCTGATTCGTGAACTCCACATGTTCTCAGTGCGAACGCATTGATGTGCGATGACATAGGGCGGGTTGGGGCGGGCGGGGAGCGGGGGGGATGTTTGATACCCAACCACCTTGATGTCAGTAGTATGTCCTTAAAGGTACTCTGTCACAATTCTACACTGGCATCAATATTGTGTCGGACCTCCTTCATTCCGACGTAGTGCAGCAACTGGACGTGACATGGACTCAACTCGTTGGAAGTCCCTTGCAGAAATATTGAGCCATGCTGCCTCTATAGCCGTCCATAATTGCGAAAGTGTTGCCAGTGCAGGTTTTGTGCACGAACTGGCATCTCGATTATGTCCCATAAATGTTCGAGGCGATTCACGTCGGGCGAGCTTGGTGGCCGATCGTTCGCTCGAATTGTCCAGAATGTTCTTCAAAACAATCGCGAACAATTGTGGACTGGTGACATGGTGCATTGTCGTCCATAAAAATTCTATAGTTGTTTGGAAACATGAAGTCATTGATGCATATGGTCTCCAAGTAGCCGAACATTACCATTACCAGTCAATGATCCAAGTAAACACAGCCCACACGATTACGGAGCCATCACCAGCTTGCATAGCGCCTCGTTGACGAATTTAGTCCACGGCTTCGTGGGGTCTGCGCCACACTCGAACCCAACCATCAGCTCTCACCGACTGAAATCGGGACTCATCTGACCAGGCTATGGTTTTCCACTCGTCTAGGGTCCAACCGATATGGCCACGAGCCTAGGAGAGGCTCGACAGGCGATGTGCCGTTAGCAAAGGCACTCGCGTCGGTTGTCTGCTACCATATAGTATTAACGCCAAACTTTGCCGCACTGTGATATCGGATACGATCGTCGTATGTCCCCCATTGAATCCTGCAGTTATTTCACGCAGTGTTGCTTGTCTGTTAGCACTGACTACGCAGATGCTGCTATTGTCGGTCGCTATGAGAAGGCCGTCGACCACTGCATTGTCCGTGCGAGAGGCAATGCTTGAAATTTGGTGTGGTCGGCACACTCTTGACGTTGTTGTTGTTGTTGTTGTTGTTGCTGTGGTCTTCAGTCCAGATCTCGAAATACTGAATTCCCTAACGATTTCTGAAATGGAATTTCCCGTGCTTCTAGCTCCAACTACCATTCCGTGTTCAAAGTCTGTTAAGTCCTGTCGTACGGCCATAATCACGTCGGACACCTTCACACGTGAATCATCTGAGTATAGATGACAGCTCTGCCATTGCACTGCCCTCTAATACCTTGCGTACGCGATACAACCGTCATCTGTACATGTGCATATTGCTATCCCGTGACTCTTTTCATCTCAGTGTATAGCGATGGGCTGCTGCATTGCCCTGCTGAAGGTACGTTGCAGCTGCAGGTGTACACGCGCATTCGTGTTAAGGAAGGGAGATGACTTACGTACAGTAGATTATTTGTGCAATAAATCCGGAGTTTACTCTCGTATTGGACAAGAATAGGGAAGCAAATCGGCTGTTCCTGTTTAGAACTTATCCTGTCCTGTGCCGTTAGAGATTAAACCAACTACAGAAAACATGAACTGAACGTCTGGATGGGGATTTGAACTCTCCTTTCTCCGGAAGTATTAGTAAACCTAAACACCACGCCGGGATTACGCCTTAGACTTGTTGCGACTGGCAGACAGTTGCCTCTAAAGCCGTCGGCACACGGACCTTGCATCCGAGCATTGAGTGTGCCGAGTTTCTGACGCCTTAAGCCGTCGGCACACCGACCGTGCCGTCGAACGTGAACGTTGAGCGTGCCAAGTTCAACGTGCTGCTGAACGCACAGGAACGATGCGACTTGTGCATACGGTACGTGGGGTCCAACGTGGTGCACACGATCGCAACGCACTTCAGCGGCAGTTGAGGGATGTTTCTAGTTCGTAAATCACACTGTTTACTCAACGGGAGCGCGTAAAATTCCCACATTAGCGCTGTTAAAACGCACATTTCCTCCATCGTCCACGAAAAGGAAAGTACTATGTCCAATCAATAAGGACACAGGTTTATAAAAGTTCCATTACAAACAGTGCGGTACAAATTTGGAATACTTCTGCGTATAACAAACATTATTTCATCATTCTTACATTTTAGTAAAACCGCAAGGTCAGTCTTACTTGATCAGTGTTCCTAATCAGTAGCAGAATCTTTGCAACACGTGAATTACGAAGCGAAAAAGAAAAAGGAGCAAAATATCTTTATACAAGTAGCGCAAGCTGTCCTGTAGATTAAGCCAATCGAACAAAGTCACCCATCAAAAAAAGGTGAACTTATATTTACATAACATCAAATATTATAATATATACTTATATTAAACTAATAATAAAGTATCAGAATCGAATAAAAACGCGAATCTTAGGAAAAAAATTTGGAAGACGAACCACCGCCCCATCAAAATAATTTTCGAGACAGTGACGCTAGGCACTACGCTACAGCAACATCATACTGTTGATGTCTTATCATAGTATCTTAGCTCTTGCAGGAAACCTTAATCGTGGATATCTTACTAATTGAAGTTTAATTATAACAAATTGTACCAACAACAATGCCTTTTGGGTAGATCTTCAGTGTGTCGCTAGCTTCAAATAGCCTACTCTCATAATACGCAAGTTACAATAATTCTTTTGCCACGAATATGATGTTTCTCATTATTTTATTGGAACGAATCACACAGTTAACAACGGTTTTTTTAATCATTCTCAATTTGCTGTTGCTCAGAAACAGCATATATACATGTTGTTGTTGTTGTGGTCTTCAGTCCTGAGACTGGTTTGATGCAGCTCTCCATGCTACTCTATCCTGTGCAAGCTTTTTCATCTCCCAGTACCTACTGCAACCTACATCCTTCTGAATCTGCTTAGTGTATTCATCTCTTGGTCTCCCTCTACGATTTTTACCCTCCACGCTGCCCTCCAATACTAAATTGGTGATCCCTTGATGCCTCAGAACATGTCCTACCAACCGATCCCTTCTTCTGGTCAAGTTGTGCCACAAACTTCTCTTCTCCCCAATCCTATTCAATACTTCCTCATTAGTTATGTGATCTACCCATCTAATCTTCAGCATTCTTCTGTAGCACCACATTTCGAAAGCTTCTATTCTCTTCTTGTCCAAACTATTTATCGTCCATGTTTCACTTCCATACATGGCTACACTCCATACAAATACTTTCAGGAATGACTTCCTGAGACTTAAATCAATACTGGATGTTAACAAATTTCTCTTCTTCAGAAACGCTTTCCTTGCCATTGCCAGCCTACATTTTATATCCTCTCTACTTCGACCATCATCAGTTATTTTGCTCCCCAAATAGCAAAACTCCTTTACTACTTTAACTGCCTCATTTCCTAATCTAATTCCCTCAGCATCACCCGACTTAATTAGACTACATTCCATTATCCTTGTTTTGCTTTTGTTGATGTTCATCTTATATCCTCCTTTCAAGACACTGTCCATTCCATTCAACTGCTCTTCCAAGTCCTTTGCTGTCTCTGACAGAATTACAATGTCATCGGCGAACCTCAAAGTTTTTATTTCTTCTCCATGAATTTTAATACCTACTCCGAATTTTTCTTTTGTTTCCTTTACTGCTTGCTCAATATACAGATTGAACAACATCGGGGAGAGGCTACAACCCTGTCTTACTCCCTTCCCAACCACTGCTTCCCTTTCATGTCCCTCGACTCTTATAACTGCCATCTGGTTTCTGTACAAATTTTAAATAGCCTTTCGCTCCCTGTATTTTACCCCTGCCACCTTTAGAATTTGAAAGAGAGTATTCCAGTCAACATTGTCAAAAGCTTTCTCTAAGTCTACAAATGCTAGAAACGTAGGTTTGCCTTTCCTTAATCTTTCTTCTAAGATAAGTCGTAAGGTCAGTATTGCCTCACGTGTTCCAGTGTTTCTACGGAATCCAAACTGATCTTCAAACATACAGGCTTGAAATGAATGCCAATATGGCGCCTCACAACTCTGTACTGAAGGGAGACGGCGTATATGTGACGTAGGTGGCGTTGTGCTATCTCATTGGTCAACGCTCAGACGCACGCTCAGAATATCTGACATGCCAGATATTGCCCTGCACGTTCGGAAAGACTCCCGAACGTGCTATTCCACGCTATGACGTCAGAAACTCGGCACGCTCAACGTTCAGATGCACGGTCCGTGTGCCGACGGCTTTAGCGTGGAATAGCACGTTCGGGAATCTTAACGAACGTGCAGAGCAATATCTGGCATGTCAGATACTCCGAGCGTGCGTCTGAGCGTTGACCAATGAGGTGGCACAACGCCACCTACGTCACACGCACGCCGTCTCCCTTCAGTACATTGTGAGGCGCCATATTGGCATTCATTTCAGGCCTATATGTATAGATGTTAGACGGCACGGTAGCTCAGCGTGTTCGGTCAGAGGGTTAGCAGCCCTCTGTGATAAAAAAAACTGAGTTAATCGATCTACAACGAACTACATCGGGTGTCCTTCGACGTCTGCCCAGAGCAGATACAACGAACGAAAACGAACAAAATGAGATTAAAAAAAAATAAAGAACCGTAATGAGTAGCGTCACGTTCTGTAATAAGTTGTTTGTTGGGGTGGTGGTTCGCGTCTTGACCCTTTCAAATTTTTTTTCCTAACATTCGCCTTTTTTTTAGGTTCTGATACTTTATTATTAGTTTAATATAAGTATATACTATAATATTTGATGTTATGTAAATATAAGTTCACCTTTTTTTTAGGGGTGACTTTGTTCGACTGGCTTAATCTACAGGACAGCTTGCGCTACTTGTACAAAGATATTTTGCTCCTTTTTCTGTTACGCTTCGTAATTCACATGTTGCAAAGATTCTGCTACTGGGTAGGAACAGTGATCAAGTAAGACTGACGTTGGTGTTTTACTAAAATGTGGGAATGTTGAAATAAATCTTATGCAGAGAAGTATTCCAAATTTGTACCGCATTGTTTGTAATGGAACTTTTATAAGCCTGTGTCCTTATTGATTGGACGTGATACTTTCCTTTCGTGGACGATGGAGGAAATGTGCGTTTTAATAGAGCTAACGCCGGCCGCGGTGGCCGTGCGGTTCTGGCGCTGCAGTCCGGAACCGCGGGACTGCTACGGTCGCAGGTTCGAATCCTGCCTCGGGCATGGATGTGTGTGATGTCCTTAGGTTAGTTAGGTTTAAGTAGTTGTAAGTTCTAGGGGACTGATGACTACAGATGTTAGGTCCCATAGTGCTCAGAGCCATTTAAACCAATAGAGCTAACGTGGGAATTTTACGCGCGCTCATTGAGTAAATAGTGTGATTTACGAACTAGAAACATGCGTCAACTGCCGCTGGAGTGCGTTGCGATCGCGTATACCACGTTGGGGCCCACGTACCGTATGCACAAGTCGCATCGTTCCTGAGCGTTCAGCAGCACGTTGAACTTGACACGCTCGACTTTAACGTTCGACAGCACGGTCCGTGTGCCGACAGCTTTAAGCCGTCGGCACACGGACCGTGCTGTCGAACGTTAACGTTGAGCGTGCCAAGTTCCACGTGCTGCTGAACGCTCCGGAACGATGCGACTTGTGCATACGGTACGTGGGCCCCAACGTGGTATACGCGATCGCAACGCACTCCAGCGGCAGTTGACGCATGTTTCTAGTTCGTAAATCACACTATTTACTCAATGAGCGCGCGTAAAATTCCCACGTTACCTCTATTAAAACGCACATTTCCTCCATCGTTCAGGAAAAGGAATGTACCATGTCCAATCAATAAGGACACAGACTTACAAAAGTTCCATTACAAACAGTGCGGTACAAATTTGGAATACTTCTCCGCATATGATAAACATTATTTCATCATTCCCACATTTTAGTAAAACCCCCAAGGTCACTTACTTAATCACTGTTCCTAACCAGTAGCAGAATTTTTGCAACATGTGAATTATGAAGCGTAAAAGAAAAAGGAGCAAAAGATAGATCCCTTATCATTTAGCTACAAAATAGGTCAGCAACTGGAAGCCGTTAATTCCATAAATTATCTGGGAGTACGCATAAGGAGTGATTTAAAATGGAATGATCATATAAAGTTGACCGTTGGTAAATCACATGCCAGACTGAGATTCATTGGAAGAATCCTAAGGAAATGCAATCCGAAAACAAAGGAAGTAGGTTACAGTACGCTTGTTCGCCCACTGCTTGAATACTGCTCACCGGTGTGGGATCCGTACCAGATAGGGTTGATAGAAGAGAGAGAGAAGATCCAACGGAGAGCAGCGCGCTTCGTTACAGGATCATTTAGTAATCGCGAAAGCGTTACGGAGATGATAGATAAACTCCAGTGGAAGACTCTGCAGGAGAGACGCTCAGAAGCTCGGTACGGGCTTTTGTTGAAGTTTCGCGAACATACCTTCACCGAGGAGTCAAGCAGTATATTGCTCCCTCCTACGTATATCTCGCGAAGAGACCATGAGATAAAATCAGAGAGATTAGAGCACACACAGAGGCATACCGACAATCCTTCTTTCCACGAACAATACGAGACTGGAATAGAAGGGAGAACCGATAGAGGTATTCAAGGTACCCTCCGCCACACACCGTCATGTGGTTTGCGGAGTATGAATGTAGATGTAGATGTAGATCTTTATACAAGCAGCGCAAGCTGTCCTGTAGACTAAGCCAATCGAACAAAGTCATCTCTCAAAAAAAGGTGAACTTATATTTACATAACGTCAGCTATCATAGTATATACTTAATACTAATACTAATAATAAAGTACCAGAACCTAATAAAAACGCGACTGTTAGGAAAAAAATTGGGAGTATCAAGAAGCGAACCACCACCCTAATAAACAATTTTATAGAAGACAGAGATGCTACTTTCTAAAAAATTTTTTATCTAATTTTGTTCGCTTTTGTTCGTTGTATCTGCTCGGGGCGGACGTCGTAAGACATCCATTTATGTTCGTTGTTGATCGATTAACTCAGTTTTTCTATTGGAGAGGACAGCTAACCCTCTGACCAAACACGCTGAGCTACCGTGCCGGCTGCTACTCATTAAGCTAAAGTAACACCACATTCCTTGCACCTAATCATAGCTTGTTAGGCCTTTCTGAAAGCCTTATTCGTAGATATGTTACGAATTGAAATTTAATTACAACAAATTGTACCAAGAACAATGCGTTTTGGGTGGATCTTCAGTGTGTCGCTGACTCAAATAGCCTACTCTCATAATACACAAGTTACAATAATTCTTTTGCCACGAATATGTTTCTCAATATTTTATTGGAACAAATCACACAGTTAACAACGGGTTTTCCTGTGATTCTCAATTTTTTGGTGCTCAGAAACGCCATATATACATATAGACTTGAAATGAATGCCAATATGGCGCCTCACAACTCTGTTCTGAAGGGAGACGGCGTGCGTGTGACGTAGGTGGCGTTGTGCTACCTCATTGGTCAACGCTCAGACTCACGTTCAGAACATCTGACACGCCAGATATTGCTCTGCACGTTCGGAAAGACTCCCGAACGTGCTGTTCCACGCTATGACGTCAGAAACTCGGCACGGTCAACGCTCAGCGTTCGGATGCACGGTCCGTGTGCCGACGGCTTAAGGGTGTACGAGGAGCGATGTATGGTCATAAGACATCTGATCGCCGAGATCCTTCCACTATGTTTTCGGCGTCCATCCGACATTGGGGCACGGAGGCGGTCCAATAAATATTAGTTCAGGGGAAAACTGCCAAAAGCCAGATATCAACGAGGAAGTTTCAGTGCGTTACGACCAGTTAAAGAGAATGCATTAGTAATGTACGGCAGTGAAGCTGCTTGACTACTCTGTCCAGACACATCAATGTTAACACCTGTCAAAGGCATGAAAAACAATCTATTGCAGCGCAAACCTCTGCGAGGCATCCACGAAGAGTGTAGGTGAGGTTCCGGACGGTACCAACGGGGACGTTTCTCGGTTGAGGAACCATGGCGTCCACAGCCTGATCGTGGTGGTCCCACATACTCTCCAATCGGATTGAATCCGGAGAGTTTGGTGGCCAAAGGAGTACGGTGTAACCTCCCCCTCACTTATCGACCTTAATGACAGTGAAAAATTAAACCGCGTGTACCTAATGGAAATTTGGGGAAAGCAATCGTCACCGAAGTCAATTAGTCGGTAAAGAGGGAGGAAAGGGTTGCATCTTGATGAAAGGAAAAATGCAAATGAAACTGGTGAAAATTAATTTTGAAAAGGGGTGAAGTTAACAAAGAAAGTAAATGTGCGGCCGTTGCGTTAACAATTAACTAGCGGTAATTAGATATTTGAGATTTGGGGGAAATTACGGTCGCCAGTCCTAAGGACAATTACTATAGTAACTGAAAAAGAAAGGTTATTACACGTATAATTAGCACTAGAAGCGTGGCAACTGAAGGTTGACACGTGTAGTGTGAAAACTGAAAGTTTGTCAGAAGTAATAAATTTCGCTACGCTCTGACTTAATTTAGCAAAAGAATTAATAAAACCGGAAAATCGAAAGTTAATTTAGTGACTGATGTTAATAGTGTGCTTTCTTTCTGAAGCACATCGAAATTCAGTAATATACGGTTAGTCTTGAACTACCTCAACAATCATTTCAAAAGCTACTTGAATCTACGCAATTTAGAAATAAGAGATTTAGCTTTGAACTTGAATTAAATGTTTCTGAACAATTAAAAATAGTAAAATTTAGTACGTACCAAGCTGAGCTGTAGTCACAGGTAAGCTAAAATATGGTAACAAAATTCGCACTCATAATTCGTGCTTGTGTAATCTAAATATTGTAGCCAGCTATGAATACTTTAACTGAACTTTGAAATTAAAGCAGTGAAATAGAATAATATTGCTTTAATGCTGGCGTTTGAATTTCAACGACACTCGGGTTCATTCCGGAAAAGGAAGGGACCCTGCTTGGTAATGCAATTGGGACAATGAGCAACAAAGGTTCATGCTAAGTTGGTGTATTTTAGTGATGCAAATGGAACAGTTTGAAAAGCTGAGGTCTGCCATACAGTTCTAAAACTTTACGTGCTTCCTGTCTTCCTTGTTGGTTGATTGAAGGTTTGAAGCCGTCGATCGAGGAGGTGGCGACAGTCACTCATTGTCGGCCGTCGCTGTTGCAGAAGCTGGATGTTGGCGCGCCTCCTTCTCGACATGGTCACCAGACGAAACGGGCTCTTGATGTGCGCCAGCTAATGCTTCCCGTCCGCGACACCGTGTCAGAAACTATCATAGCAAGTCGGGCGCAATTACATGCTGTCAAACCCCGAAAGCGCGGCAACTCGCGGGAGCGTCACACAACACACCTGCTCCACTCGCTCCTCCAGCCAGACTCCGCTCTGCTCGCGCTCCACGCGACAGAGTTAACACTCCCAAGATCCTACACACTTTGGTTCTCCACACGACCTATCGATGTAATCGTTCGATAGCATAGTTTTCCCTAGGCCAGACCCAGCGTAAAAATATAAATAATATTTACAAAACAAACCAATTATACATCGACATAAATGCATAAATAAAAATGTACAAATAGTAAAACAATTACAATATATAAAGACAGAAATGTCATATCTTCGGGTAACAAAATAAGGAAAAATCTATAGTACAATAGATGGAAATAGAAGGATATGCATTTCCGGCGTTACAACGGTGAACTCATCCTGGTGTTACTCGAACCACGCACGTGCACGGCGAGCTGTGTGACCCATTGCATTGTCCTGTTGATAGATGCCATATGCCGAGGGAAAACAAATGGCGTTTAAGGGTGGACATGGTCCCCATGGATAGATACATACTTTTATTGATCCATTGTGACTTCTAGAATGACGAGATCGCTCAGGGAATGCCACGAAAGTATTTCCCAGACTATAACCCTCCTCCACCGGCCTGGACCCTTCCGACGATTGTTGCAGGGTGTTTGCGTGTGACGTAAACGACTATCTGCCCTTTGGAGCGTAAAAAGGGTTTACTGCAAACTTCGTACAATCGTAGAACTCCTTGAGGACAACAAAATGTGTAAGCAGTAGCGCGTACTTCTCAAGCGTTATTGAGAAAATCTCAGGATAATTTCGGTCGTCGAATATGTATCTGTGCGTGGCCATTTTAACCATGAAGTGGCTGCAGCCTAGTGGTACCGGCGCGGTAGCTCAGCGTGTTCAAAAAAAAAAAAAATGGCTCTGAGCACAGTGGGACTTAACATCTATGGTCATCAGTCCCCTATAACTTAGAACTACTTAAACCTAAATAACCTAAGGACATCACACAACACCCAGTCATCACGAGGCAGAGAAAATCCCTGACCCCGCCGGGAATCGAACCCGGGCGCGGGAAGCGAGAACGCTACCGCACGACCACGAGCTGCGGACACTCAGTGTGTTCGGTCACAACATTAGCTACCCTTTATAAATAAAAAAACTGAGCGAACGGATCACCAGACTAACTGAATGGGTGTCATCGGACGTCCCCCTGAACAAATTCAACGAACAATATACACTTTTTTTTTTTTTTTTTTGTTCGGCGTTCAAGCCGCTGGATGGAGTTCCGTTCGTCAGTTTTTTTTTATTTTGATTTTCAACACAGTCATTTTCTTTATTATTTATATTAAAATTGATATAATGGGGAAAATACGTGTAATCGGATGAACTTTTATTAAATTTACAATGTTATTTGCCAGTCTACTAATTTTTATTATCACAAGTAATTTAAAATTCATAACTCTCGATTAGTAAACGGCCAAACGCATAGTGATACTGAAAATGTATGCTTGTCCGTGATTTGAGAAATCCCTTATACCTGGAAGGAGCCCGAAACGACTTGGAGGTAACAAGTTTTGGCCGGCACAGACGGCTTTCGAAACATGTACAATTAATCGTCGCTTTAGACATTACAAGTTGCAGGATGGTATTTTTCGTAAAAACATGGAAAACATAAAGTTAAACGGCACAAGCTACATTGAATAAATGTTTCCGCATACGCAAGGTCTTTCGACGTTTTCTGGGGAAAAAACAAACCTTGTTAACATTTTCAAAAACCTCTCTTTCAGACGATAGTTTGGAAGCAAACCATGCATAACGCAGTATTTCCTTAAAAATCGGCGCTGATAATTGGTTATGCAGTATCGAGTGTATTTTAATAGCGTCTTCCGAGAAAAAATTTCTCGTTCTCTTTCGATTAAATACGAACAGTTTTGAAGACACGGACAAGCATACATTTTCGGTATCACTTTATGCGTTTGGTCGTTTACTAGTCGATAGTTATGAATATTATATTATTTGTGATAATAAAAATTAGTAGAGTGCCAAATAACATTGTAAATTTAATAAAAGTTCATCCGATTGCACGTATTTTTCCCATTATATCAACTGGAATATAAATAGTAAAGGAAATGACAGTGTTAAAAAAAAAAAAAAACTGACGAACGGAACTCGATCCAGCGATCCAGCGGCTTGAAAGCCAAACACTTCAAAAATATATATATTGTTGACTGAATTTGTTCAGGGCAGACGTCCGATGACACCCGTTCAGTTTGTTCGCTCATCCGTTCGCTCAGTTTTTTATTAGAAAGGGAAGCTAACGCTCTAAACGAAGACGCTGAGCTACCGTGCCGTCACCAATCGGCTGCAGTCGCTTCATGGTTAAAATGGCCACGCACAGGTATATATTCGACGACCGAAATTATCTTGCGATTTTCTCAGTAACGCTTGAGAAGTACGCGCTACTGCTTACACATTTTGTTGTCCTCATGGAGTACTAAGAGTGTACGAAGTTTACAGTTAAGTCCGTTTTCCAAACGTTGTCGCCTCCCCTTGTCAGTGAAGGTATAGGCGTGCAAATTCCAGCCTTCGTCGCCGCAGCTTTAAGCATGTGGAGGCCCATACGCGGCAACATTCGCTGAACTGTCGTTGAGGAGAGACTGTGTGTAGAACCTTGATCCATCTGGGCGCTCAGTTGGTCAACAGTTGCACGTCTATGCGCCCGTACCCATCCCCGCAGCAGCCGTCCACCTCCATTGTCTATGGCCCGTGGTGCACCACAGTTCCCGTAACGCTGATTTTGGACAGCGGCATTTTACCGTGGACGGTATACTTTAACCACGGCTGCACCCTAACAACTCACGAATTTTGCCGTTTCGAAAATTCTTCCACCGTTGGCCCGAGAGCCAATAATCATGCTCTTTTGGACGTCAGATACATCGATCCGTTAGCACGTTACGACAACGAATGCATTGTTAAGGGTTGAATAACACTAGGCGATTTTTTGTTCTACTGATTTTTATTCGTATGAACTAGTTTTATTGCTACATAGCCGACCCCCCCGGTAGCTGAGTGGTCAACGCGACAGAATGTCAATCCTAAGGGCCCGGGTTCGATTCCCGGATGGGTCGGAGATTTTCTCCGCTCAGGGACTGGGTGGTGTGTTGTCCTAATCATCATCATTTCATCCCCATCGATGCGCAAGTCGCCGAAGTGGTGTAAAATCGAAAGACTTGCACCCGGCGTACAGTCTACCCGACGTGAGGCCCTAGTCACACATTTCATTGCTACATATAGCCAACAAAGGCAGAAAACTCAGCCTACTAGAATCACTTGAAATTAACAAACACTTAGCCCAAATCCCCAGCTGGCTCTAAATAACCAATTGCAACTGAGCACATCACCGCTCTTAAACTTTACACAATAAAGTAAACCTGCTACTAACCACAAAGTGTCCCCATAGTAAACAAATTCACACCCCACTATAATGTAATATACCTTATGTGTTTACATTCCTTACTGTAATTCAACTGTAACAATGTAATATTTGGTATATATTAATGCACAATTTTCTAATAACAAAATATAACCCCCAAAGAAAATATCGCTCTTGTACAACCAACAATTAATGTCCAGTACAACTGTTCACAACAAATACCAAAAAATTGTAATTTTGTAATAATGTGTATTGAAAATAATTCAAATTGTTGTCATAAATGTTTCTGACAAACCATAAAATGTGATTTATTATGTTAAAGAACAGTTTTACAGAACAAAAACTCAAAAGACCCGTTCGACAATTCCAAAGACAATACCACAACTAAAGATCGTATGTAAGTGCGTTGTTCTTAGTCCAGAATGTTTGGCTCGAAAAAAAAACAAGCTCCTTGTAAACAATAGCCAGTATTTCTCTAAAGATGGTCTAATAAGCCGAAAACTAGTTCATACAAATAAAAATCAGTAGAACAAAAAACCGCCTAAGTGTTATTCAACCCTCAATATGGAGTTGTTGTATCAAGAAGCGACGGAAGAATCTGTAAACAAGAATGCTTTGTTCTTCGCGTCCCCCCGACACGCTTTATATGCCCTTCACAGCTAGTGCTTCCACCTACCGTCTGTGGGAGGTTATTGCACGTTGGCGTCGAACGCAGACGGTCACATTAATGTTACTGGATCGTGTATTTTAAACGTACCGTCTAATCACTCCAGCAATCGAACATACCGAAGCAGCCACAAATTGTCACTCACTTACACACATGTGCAATTGCTGCTTTGTATGTGTACGGATTTACTGTGTCAATGGGTGCTGAACAATACACAGAAGTCATTCGTTCCAGAGACAAACAGAAAAAACGTTAAGAATCCAAAATGTAAAATGAGATTCGATGAAAAGCTCCCGCGTGTCTGTAACTGATTGGGTGTCATTTTGGAACCAGCGTCGAAGTTCATCAAGTTTAACACATGTTGTAGCACTCGGAACGTGCATTTCTATAACAAATTAAAGCTGTACCTTCTGTGTTTCAAATTTATGAACTGGACACACAAAAAAAATGTTGCCAAACAATCCAATGTCCGTTCTCCCTTTAATAAAGGGAAAAGAAATCTTTATGAAAAAATAGTCGTAAATAACTTTTCAGCAGACAGAAGCGTTTTCCTCTTTTCATTTCCTCTGTCACGACAGGAAGCTGGTTTTTTAGACCCGTCAGACGTTTTGTTCAATTTGTGCGATTTCCTGGCATTTGGGATTAGCTACAGTCCCCCACCCCCGGACTCCGTGATCCCAACGAGCTGTCGATCATAGCGCTAATCCGCGTGCGCATCAGTCGACTGCGAGATAAATCGACCAGCGCGCTCAGATCGCGATTATTAACTGCACCGAACACAAAGTGGCACATTGAAATGAACTCTGTACCCAGTTGCCACAGCCATTCCCTGCTAGTTAACGATCTTCATATTTCGCAATAAAACAGTGCCTCTCCATTTACAACCAGAGTGAAAAGGGGGGGAGGGGGAGTAAGCGGCGAATATAAAGAGCAGGTTTTTTTTCGTGCATGTTAAAAACGAGACGGCTACCGAAGCAGGTTTGTGGAACATCACTTTCACTGCAAAGCTAGGCACGAACTTAAGATTCCAGACGATGTAGGAAAATTCCTTTTCTGTCCATCTTTTTCAGGTTTACGCGGGAAAACGTTGTACTATTACATACTATTACATAGCTGTGTTTATGGTGTAGGTTATTGAAACCGCCGTTTCCCACAGCTGTCTTCTCTTCAGAAACATCCGTAACACTTGGCTGCTTCGTTATCGTGGGATATGAAGCTTATTGAGCACAACATTGGAAGTGTTGCTTATTGTTATATATTTGAGAGTGAAACTTTAGCTTGTGAAGTGTCACATTAAAGTTTGATCTTAAATTTAAAGCTATGCAGGTACGTTTGGTCACTACGCATATGAAGACCTACTTAAAAGTTATCGTCTTGTGGCTTCTTATGGCGACTACTTACAGTACTCGCTGAAAGAGAATAGATTCATGTACTTTGTGGAGTGTACGATCAGTGAGCACGTGTTACAGAGGTACAGTCTACACGAAATTATACATTAACCATGACGACAAAATCGGAGACAAAACGTACGTATGTGACTGAAAGCTTGACAATGCTGTTCGTTTCCAGTTGCAGGTTGCCTATCTAGTGGCTGCCAAGGGCAGTTATCAGTTACTTACTTTCATGTTCCAGGGATCATTTGCACGACAAATAGTAATTATGAGGAGCGAGTCATTTTATGCTCACGTCACCGATAATTTTGTAAATATGCCTACATGCTGACCATTGACAAGTGGGTTTATATAGAAAATAAAAACACATGCAGATTTGGGTTAATATTACTACCCATCACCTTTTACACATTATAACGATAGATTTCTTGTACAGAAGAGGAGGAATTCTCAAGGTGAAGCTTTTCCAGTTTATTTTCACATTTTACTTTGCTGTCTGTCAAACATTTTATATCATTGGGTAAGTGATCAAAAATTTTGTTGCAGCATTGTGTTCTTCTGTTTGTGCTGAAAACAACCTTATTGTGGCACAATGTTTAACAGCAATGGATACACCGTAAAGTAGTAAACATGCCCAACTTCTTAAACAGGTATCTACAAGATGATTGTGGGTGATCAACACATAGAATTACGGAACGTTTTGAAGAAGTGAAGACTCTTTCTTAAAGACGATTTGCCTATTCCATATGATATTATTGAATCGAAATATGCAAAATATGTCAACTTACTGATTCGTATCTCTACAAGATTTGCAATGATTTTAAGTGCAGATTTGGCTGCACTAAGATCTTTTAGGCGTTACAGTATGTGCTTTTTCCAGTTGAAATTGTCATAAAGACGGCCACACAAGAATTTTGAAGTATCCACCCTATTTATTATTTCCTCACCATGTGTTACACTTGCCCTTGCTGTAGTACCTTTAGATGTGCAGAATTGAGTATGTTGTGTCGTTTTAAAACTGCGAGTGAGAGAATTCGCAGAAAACCGGTCAATGACGCTTTTAAGAATATTGTTTACCATTTATTCTGTTAGTGTATGTTGCTCGAATGAACTACAATATTACTGTCATTCGCAAAATAACTAATTCTACTTGTTGTACAAGGGTATTAGGCGGAAGATCGTTTCAGTGTGTGAGGAACAATAGACGACCTAAGACTAATGCTCAGGAAGTAGCATACTTGATTTCTACCCTGTCAGAGTAATGTCCCCGTACTACATTGGTTGAATTACTAACTACAACCTTCTGCATTCTTTTGGGTAGATACGACATCCATTGGTTGCACTTCCATTATCATAAAACATCTTTATCAAGGAGAATGTTATGACACACACAGTCAGATTCCTTAGACGGGTCGCAGAAAATACCAGCCGGTGCTTTTTTGTGTTTAATGCTTGTAAATTTTGTTTAGTGAGCATAAAATGGCATCCTCAGCAGAGCAACTCTCCTGGAATCCAAACTGTGATTTACTGTGGATATTACTGTAGCTCAGGTTTCATTTTTAGTATTTCTTATAGTTATTGGCCAAACTTGAAAATCTGAAATACTGCCAAAATCCACTGATCAAGATGTATAGTTTGGAGTTAACGAGGTATCACAGTAGTTAAAGTATTGAAGTTCGAAACTGTATGTATGTGTTGAGGCAACGTAACTCGTGGCATGCAAATTACCTAGACTGTATTAATCCAGTATTTGAGGGTGAATGCACTTAGCTACTTACAACAACAAGCTTCACACACAGTTTCAGACTTTTTCGAAACGTTTTTTTCTCTAATACCCCCCCTCCCCCCACAAAATAATGAAAGTAAAAAATCTATTTACATTTTCGCTGTGCGGACAGTAAAACTTCAGCATCAGATATGACGTTATAATTTATTACTTATTTACTACAGATTATTGCAAAACGTGCTTTGGACAGTATGTGCATGTATCACTGAGTGTACCACCACAATTACGTCATTGCGTGAGTTATAGGTTAGTAGATACGTCGTAAACATTAGGACATGTGAAAAACTAGCATTCCTTAAAGCAGAGGGCAAATTACCCATATTATACCCATCCAGTCTTGGATAACAGTTTTTGGAGAGAAAATGAGAGAGGTAGGTACTTCAAGCCAGTCAGAAGACTTAAGAAGAAGAAGAAGAAGAAGAAGAAGAAGAAGAAGAAGAATAGCAAGGCCTCTACAATCAATACGTTTTCTTCGGTCAAAGCTAGGCTCACAACAGAAGTTTGAGAAACCTCCGATGTGCTGTAGTGTGTGTGTGTGTGTGTGTGTGTGTGTGTGTGTGTGTGTGTGTGTGTGTGTGTGTGTACGCCACACCTGCACTGATCAATATATACAAATAAACGTGGCAGTTAACCTAGGCCCTCTAACGTTGTACCAGGTGGTTATAAGTGAAGTGCGATTATTCACATTTGAAATATAGTACTACAGGCGAATGTTGAAAATTAGGTGGACTGATAAGGTAAGGAATGAGGAGGTTCTGCGCAGAATTGCAGAGGAAAGCAATATGTGGAAAACACTGACAAGGGAAAGGGACAGGATGATAGGACATCTGTTGAGACATTAGGGAATGACTTCTGGGCTGTTAGAGGGAGCTGTAGAGGGCAAAAACTGTAGAGGAAGACAGAGATTGGAATACATCCAGCATATTGAGGACGTAGGTTGCAAGTGCTACTCTGGGATGAAGAGGTTGGCACAGGGGAGGGATTCGTGGCGGGCCACATCAAACCAATCAGAAGCTGATGACACCTCCCCCTAAAAAAGAACTGTTCAGAGAGGTCCAGTGCACGCTGTAATTATCATAGGGCAGCGAAATGTAATAGATATTCTAAAGAGTTAATGCGGAACCGATTTATGCTGAAAAAAAAAGTTCCAATTTTGGCCACCTGGTTCAAATCTGGCTCTGTACAGAATCTCGTCTACGTCTCCTCATATTGAAAGAAGTGTGTAAGTGGTGGTTAATAACAACATAAACATTTTGCGTTTCTCACTTGTTTGATCTTTTCCGACACAACCTGTACCTAGTCCATTGCACACGGGAATATTTCTATACGTCTTTCTTGCATTCATCAGATATGTACCTGGTGTCCAAAATTGGAACTAATTTTTCTCCAGCATCAATCGGTTCCGCATTAACACATTATAATAAATTGGCCACGGAGTGCAAAACTTGACGCGTGCGGGTTGAGGCCCGGCCTGTCACCCGGCTTTGTTCGGCCCTTCTCTTAAGTAACCGGAACAGCGCCACATTTCATTTAGCTTTGCAGTGCGGTATTCGGCTGGCGCAATTCTCGAGTTGGGCAGAGTTGTGGTGTTCGTGGTATGAAGAACGTTCGCAGGTTCAGCGGCTGTTGGCATAAATAGAGGCAGTCTAACGATCTATCGTCACAAACCTTTAAAACGAATGTGAATGGCAGAAGAGAGGGTTGAGAATTGTCACTTAGCATAAGCGACGGGTACTGTTTATTTACTAGAAAGTGACATTATAGTACCATGCATAAAGAATGTAAAATTTTAGACGATAATGAAAGTTACAACGATTAACAAACAGGATTCATTGTTTTGTACGTCAAGAAGCACTTTTGTGTTTTATTTGCAGACACGTAGCACCTGAAGAAATGGGTGGTAAGAATGGTAAAATATCTGAAGTCGCACCCATTATTCCATTTTCAGTTGCAACAGTTTTCAACGGAAATGATATAAGAGAATAGAGATTTCATCTACTACTACAGAATGAGTTGGTTAAGTCAAGGGGCATTCCTGGGGCGATTTTTCGGTTTAAAACTCGCTATTGTTGAATTTGTGAAGGAAAACGGAGTGCAGGAACGAAGATTGGAACATTCGAAATGGATTTCAGACTTTGCGTATTATGTGGACTTGACAGCACACTACCCACAGTAAGATACTGCGCAAGGTAACTTTTTTCTGATTTGATTTGGAACCATTTAAAAAAATAAAAAATAAACGCGTTTTATAAGGGACACATTCCGACAGTTCAGCTCCCTAAGCTTACTGGCGTTAAAGAAAAGACGAGGTTTGAAGAACTCATTTTAACATTGAAGGAATTACAAATATAGTTTTATAAAGGTTTTGACGACACAGTCAATCTTGTATCTGTTTTCAAGCTTTTTTCGAGACCGTTTGCTGTTTCAGTTGAAAGGGCGCCCTGTGCACGTGCGAATGTGATTGACTGACCTGTAAGGTTTGCGTTAAAACTTCCCAGGACATCTACATTGCTTTCCTCAGGTAGAGTCTCCATAATGAGGTTGCCAAAGTGATGCAATATTTCGATCGACATATATGTGTGAAAGGCCATTTTTCGATTATGAAACTAAATAATTAACGATTACGTGGCAACTTGAGTGCGAAACACTGTGACATTTTCTGCTTCTGTCTGTATGCCGACTGTATGTACCAAATAAAAATTATGCTATGTCTTCAAGGCATCAGATAATTAAATAATACTGAAAATTTGTTTTGTTTGTGATTTATGTTGTTGAGAGCCCGCCCATTTGTCCGTGCGGTCTAACGCACTGCTTTCCGGGCGGCGGCTAGTCTGTGGATGGTTTTTAGGCGGTTTTCCATCTGTCTCGGCGAATGCGGGCTGATTCCTCTTATTCCGCCTCAGCTACACTATGTCGGCGAATGCTGCGCAAACAAGTTCTCCAGGTACGCGTACACCACCATTACATAGGGGTTACATTTGTCTGGAGTGAGACGTTCCCGAGGGCGGGGCGCAACCGCACAATAACCAGGGGTTCGGTGTGGGGCGGCGGAGGGGTGAAGTGGACTGCGGTAGTCGTCGTGGGGTTGCGGACCACTGCGGCTGCGGAGGGGACGGAGCCTCTCCGTCGTTTCTAGGTCCCCGGTTAACATAATATAACATATGTTGTTGTGAAATATAAAACCAAGTCGGGTGCAGTGTGACTGCACTGCCATTTAAATTAGACACATTCGCAGATTTTCGCTCTTCCCCCTCAGACAGCGTGGTGTGGCGATGGGAGAAACGTGTCAGCCGGGCTAAGTGTTCTAGCACTAGGGCTCCCTTACGGCCCGCGAGCCGAAATCTTGGCCGCCCCTGCATTAGAATATCTATCATGTTTCGCTGTCGTACGATAAACACAGCCGTCGCCGGATCTCTGTGCGTAGCTGCACTTTAATTATAGCACCCGGTACCAAGGGGGCGAGGCTGTTCCCACCAGGGGACAGCGCCCCCCCCCGCCCGCCGTCGCAGCTCGGCTCGGTGTGGAAATGAGCGCCCCCTTCCGCTTCTCCCCCCCCCCCCCCCCCCTCATTAGCGCCGACACAGATTTACACCCTGCCGCCCTACCTCTCACTTAACCCCCCCCCCCCCCCCTGATTACGGAAGCGCCGCACGTCACCGGCGTTCGATTGCCAGCCTACTTACCTCTTCCCCTACCTTCCCACACCTTCCCTTTACAAGCTGCGCTCACGGCTCCAGCCAGCACGGCTGCCATTGTTTCCGACTTCATTAGTTGCTCAGCAGCTGCTGCAGCTGCATGAATTCGGAAATACAGAAGTGTCTGCTACAGAAACACCGACCTGAAACTAAAGACAATGCAAAATTTATTTGGCCGACGCATTGTTTCACTGCTATTGCCATTCATGAACACACCTTCACTGCAAAAAATGGTTCAAATGGCTCTAAGCACTATGGGACTCAACATCTGAGGTCGTCAGCCCCCTAAACACGACTTAAACCTAACTAACCAAAGGACATCACACACATCCATGTCCGAGGCAGGGATTCGAACCTGCGACCGTAGCAGCACCGCGGTTCTGGACTGAAGCGCCTAGAACCGCTCGGCCACAACGGCTGGCCCTTCACTGCAGAGGGCGCAAATAAGGTTATGGCAAAATTAACAGAAATATCTATACATCAACTTTTCGGTAAATCGAATTAGTGATATCAACTACGATATACCGGATGTAAGATATTAATGTTTTCAGGATATCGTACCTTGTCAATATCGAAGAAAAGTCGCCGCCGCCAGTCCGAAAACTGGTGTGATGCACTCTCCACGCTGGTCTGTCCTTTAGTAACGACACACCGTGTCAAGATTCATCGAGGTCTGGACACCCACGTATGAGCAACAAATATGAGGTTTCTAAAAATCGGTACATATCGTTGCAGACACTGGACCCGTTTTAAGGAGTTGAATGGTGAAGCTATCACGTTACCAGTTTCAGTTCGAAGTTCTCTAAGCATTAAATGTAAATTACGCCCTGATTAAAAATTCAATCTAAGGAGAGACCACGAAAGATAGATCCTGCCATATTGAGAAACAGTATGTCGGTATCTAAATTCGGATGCGATCGTTTTGAGAGGATTTGATTATTTGCTCAAGATAGTGGCGACTGTTAAGTTCCGGCAAAAATTCAGACGGCTCTTCTTCTTCCTTTCTTCTTCTTCTTCTTCTTCTTCTTCTTCTTCTTAGTAGAGACCCTGTGCTAGAAAACTGAAGTGTTTTGACGGTTGGAGTGAAGGCAGAAGGGGAAATCTCTGTGGACATAAGACAGTGTCTGTTCGTTGTACATGAAATAAGGAATGGGAGTGACAGGGAAAAGGTGGGTGGGAGACGAGTGACTTCCAGCCGCACTGGGCATTGTGGAAATGCAATGGCGAAAGATGAGAATTTGTGACCGATCCTCGTCCATTAACCCCTACTCGCAGTTTATTGATTCCCGTAGCAGTGCCGGCCGCGGTGGTCTAGCGGTTCTAGGCGCTCAGTCCGGAACCGCGTGACTGCTATGGCAGCAGGTTCGAATCCTGCCTCGGGCATGGATGTGTGTGATGTCCTTAGGTTAGTTAGGTTTAATTAGTTCTAAGTTCTAGGGGACTGATGACCACAGATGTTAAGTCCCATAGTGCTCAGAGCCATTTGAACCATTTGAACCCGTAGCAGTTTTGACGATATTAGTGTACCCGGTCTAAAGCGGACAGACATTACTCGTATATATATTGATAGCGTGAAAGTAACACAGACAATTTTGAATAAACATATTGCGCGAGAACTGCTTTATTGTTTTTCCTTTGCAGCCACACGCAAAACGACAACTCCTGAGCGTAAACCATTTTGTGTTCTGCGACTTGCTAGGAGTAATTTCAGTCCACCCTACATTTCGTTTAAAATGTATCTGTAATCCTCTATGTGGCAAATCATACAACAATTGTATACTTAATTCGATACGACCGGACGTGTGTATGAAGAGAAAAGCATGGGACAACCAAACGTGTTTGAAGAGAATGCTGACCTTGTCAGAGCATCTTACTTTCCTAGTCCTAAGAAGTCTGTTCGAAAAGCAAGTTCAAATGGCTCTGAGCACTATGGGACTTAACATCTGAGATCATCAGTCCCCTAGACTTATAACTACTTAAACCTAACTAACCTAAGGACATTACACACATCCATGCCCGAGGCAGAATTCGAACCTGCGACCGTAGCGGTCGCGCGGTTCCAGACTGTAGCGCCTAGAAGCGCTCGGTCACATCGGCCGGCTAAAAAGCAAGTCTCGAGCTTCAGTTGGCAAAGACGTCAGTGTAAACGTTTAAGAATACGTTCATGCCGGTTACAGCTGGTACGTGCTCTAAAGCCAGATGACTATGGTTTACGTTATAACAAAGCAAGTGAAGTGTTGCAGCGGGAAGACGACTTGCTTCATGGTGTGGCCCTCACTGAGTTGGGTTGGGGGTGGAGACCAAACAGCGAGGTCATCGGTCTCATCGGGTTAGGGAAGGGCGGGGAAGGAAGTCGGCCGTGCCCTTTCAAAGGAACCATCCCGTCATTTACCTGGAGCGATTTACGGAAATTACGGAAAACCTAAATCAGGATGGTTGGACGTGGGATTGAACCGTCATCCTCCCGAATGCGAGTCCAGTGTGGTCCTCACTGGTGAGACAACTTTTCATCTATGTGGGGAGGTATGTATCCATAATGTTCGTATCAGAGAGTCAGTACAACCTCTTGAACCTGTACAATATGAAAGAGACGTCCCAGAATAAAACATTTTCTTCGCTGTGTCCCTAATGAGAAGCGGTAAATCCTGTTTAGAGGCCCGGTCTGGCACGTATTTTCAGCTTTCGCCATTGCATTTCGATAATCCCCTACTCCATTCCTTCCCGTTCCTCTATTTCACATGCAATATATGCATCAGCCACGTCATCCCGAGCGGTGTCTGACACTATTCGTATATACAGTGCAGCGCCAAAGAAGTTGGTAAAGGCATATGTATTCAAATGCGGAGATATGTAAACAGGTAGAATACGGCGCTACGGTCGGTAACGCCTGTGTAAGACAGAAAGTGTCTGGCGCAGTTGTTAGATCGCTTACTGCTGTTACAATGGCAGGTTATCGAGATTTAAGTGAGTCTGAACTTGGTGCTACAATCGGCGAACGAGCGATGGGACACATCATCTCCGAGGCGATGAAGTGGGGATTATCCCGTACGCCCAATTCACGAGTGTGTCGTGAATTTCAGGAATCTGGAAAACCATCAAATCGCTACGGTCGGAAAAAGATCCTGCAAGAAACGGGACCAGCGACGACTGAAGAGAATAGTTCAATGTGACAGAAGTGCAACCCTTCCGAGAATTGCTGCAGATTTCATTGCTGGGCCGTCAGCAAGTGTCAGCACACGAACCATTCAGTGAAACATTTATATGGACTTTCGGAGCCGAAGGCCTGCTCGTGTATCCTTGACGACTGCACGACACAAAGCTTTACGTCGCGCCTGGGCCCGTCAACACCTACATTGGATTGTTGATGCCTGGAAACATGTTGCCTGGTCGGACGAGTCTCGTTTCAAATTGTATCAAGCGGAGGGACGTGTACGAGTGTGGGGAGAACCTCTTAATCCATGGACCGTGCATGTGTCAGCAGGGACTGTTCAAGCTGGTGAAGGCTCTGTAATGGTGTGGGGCGTGTGCAGGTAAAAGTGATATGGGACCCCTGATAAGTCTATATACGACTCTGACAGGTGACACGTACGTAAGCATCCTTTCTGATCACCTGCTTCCATTCATGTCCATTGTGCGTTCCGACAGACTTGGGCATTCCAGCAGGAGAATGCGACTCCCCACACGACCTGAACTGCTACAGAGTGGCTCCATCCTCCGCTGACCAAACTCCCAGACATGAACATTACTGAGCATATCTAGGATGCCTTGCGACATGCTGTTCAGAGGAGATCTCCATCCCTTCGTACTCTTACGAATTTATGGACAGCCCTGCGGGATTCGTAGTGTCAATTCCCTCCGGCACTACTTCAGACATAAATCGAGTCCATGCCACGTCGTGCTGCAGCACTTGTGCGAGCTCGCATGGGCGTTACGCATATTAGGCATGTGTACCAGTTTCTTTGGCTCTTCAATGTATGAGGGGTATTCGAAAAGTAAGGAACGATCGGTCGCGAAATGGAAACCTCAGTAAAAATTAGGTGAAGTTTTTCACCGGTGTATGGGGCAGTGTTTCTAGTATGCCCGTCGATCGCGTTACGTTGTTCTTTTTAGTTCTGAACACAGGGAGCAAAGGTACCAAGAACAATAGTGTCTCCCACCAAGTACGAGGGCCTGGTGAGAGATTTCGCCTGAAGCTGTGCAGCAAAGATTACATAACTTTCGTGCATTTTCTTCTTCAAGACAATTCTCAGTCGCATTCTGCAGGGGCAATGAAGATGTTCCTGCATGGTTTTCAATTGGAAATGTTTGACTACCCACAATACAGCCCGTAGTTGTCTCCCTCTTAGTTTCATGAACCGCTGGCTATGAAGACAACATTTTGGCACAGACAACGAGCTGTAGGCCAGCATAGAGAATTGGCGAAAAGCAGTGGCGGCTACCTTCTATAACGAGGGTATTGGAAAGTTGGTGCAAAGCTACGACAAACGTCTAGGTCGGATCGGCGACTATGGAGATAAGTAGCTGGAAGTTGTAGCTAATTGTTGCAAATAAAACAGCTTTGATTTTCACTATCGTTCCTTACTTACCGAAAAGCCCTCGTATAAACGTTTACTGTGTGTTCCGCTAAGTTCCGGTGGGGCAGTGTTTCACGACTCTCCGCAGTTGGTACTGGCCCTGTTTTTTGAGGTCAGAATCCATAAAACCTCAGAGCGCAGCGGGCCCAGTCTGTGTACAGCTTCTCTCGGAACTTATGCGATGTGAGTGCGATATGCTCTCGCAACTGGCCGCCTTGAGTCAGAGTAATGCTTCTCTGCTAATTATTTTGAACATAAGTTAAGAATGTTGATCGCGTACAAGCGTTACCATTTACAACCGACGAGTGTGGCTGTTTCGCGCGCTTGCAGAGATCACACTATCACAACTATCACCTTTTCGTCAATACGATCGCTAACTCGTGGGTTCCACTCTCTCTGTAGTTTGTTAGGACTCTTACATGATTTCACTTACACCTTCAGGGGCTGTTACAATTCTATTTGTGGTGCCGTTTAAGTAATTTTGATAATTATGTACTTATATGTCGGTTCGTTCTGTGGATGCCAGGGCATTTAATTTGTAAGAGCCCACCCGATGCAGCCTCCTACGTGAGTGCAGCGTAGACGAGCGGAAGAGTGGCGGTGGTGTCTTGCGGAACGCCAGGGCGCGCTGTTGCGACGTCATTTGAATAACACTCATTTAGTAGCGAGACTTTTACATTTCTTTCCGGAGCTGTGTAGCAGCGGTTGTGCCGAGTCCGCGTTGCACGGAGGCGCAGAGCAGCACGTCAACGCCCGGCTAGGAATTTGCAGGCCCGGTTCTGGAGTTGTCCTAGGTCAGTGCTGCGGCCCCAGTGCTGGAGGCCCGGCGGCCGGCGTGTCGGTACAGGGCGGCGTGTCCGTGCTTAAGCCGTCTGCACACGGACCGTGCATCCGAGCGTTGAGCGTGCAGAGTTTATGACGTCATGGCGTGGAATAGCACGTTCGGGAGTCTTTCCGAACGTGCAGAGCAATATCTAGCACGTCGGATATTCTGAGCGTGCGTCTGAGCGTTGACCAATGCGATGGCACAACGCCACATACGTCCTATGCAAGCCATCTCCTTTCAGCACAGTGCTGTGAGGCGCCATATTGGCATTCAGTTCAAGCCTATACATATATATGCCGTTTCTCAGCACCAGCAAATTGAGAATCACTGGAAAACCCGTTGTTAACTGTGTGATTCGTTGCAATAAAATAGTGAGAAACATCATATTCGTTGGAAGATAATTATTGTAACTTGCGTATTATGAGAGCATGCCATTTGAAGACAGCCACTCGCTGAGGATGCACCAAAAACACGTTGTTTTTGGTACAATTTGTTATAATTAAATTTCAGTTAGTAACATAGCTACGGGTAAAGCTTTTAGCATGTGGCAACATGTTCAAATTGGCTTTAAACTATGGGTTGTCTGTTTAGCGTTCCCACGATTTTTATGTGCCATTAGCCGTCACGGTAGCTCAGCGTGTTCGGTCAGAGGGTCAGCTGCCCTGTGTAATAAAAAAACAACGAACTTAAAAGGGTGTCCTACGACGTCCGCCCCGATCAGATGCAACGAACGAAAACGAATAAAATGAAATTTAAAAAAAAAGCGTGAGTACCGTTGCTATTTATCAACAAGATATGCGATATAGTGGTGGTTCGCGTCTTACCGTCTCTGAATATTTTTTTACCTTTTAAATAGGTTCAGATGCCTTATTAGTTTACTGTAAGTATATACTACAATATTTGATGTTATGTAAGTAGAAGTTCGCCTTTTTTTGGAGGAGTGAGATGATTCGATTGGTGCAATCTGCAGGAGACAGGTTGCGCTGCTTGGTTAAAAATATTTTGTTCAATTTTAAGTTTCCTAATTCACGTGTTATAAAGATTCTGCTACTGGGTAGGAACAGTGATCAAGTAAGACTGTCGGAATGATAAAATAATGTTTATCTTATGTGGAGAACTATTGCATATTTGTATCGCACTGTTTGTAATGTAACTTTTATAAGCCTGTGTCCTTATTGATTGGACATGGTACTTTCCTTCTTGTCTTCAAACGTGTACGTGGAAATTAAAGTTCTTATTTGTGAATATTACGTATAAAACAAAGTGGATAGGATATGGGCAGTGGAGGAAATGTGTGTTTTAATAGAGCTAATGTGGGAAGTTTACGCACGCGCCGTTGAGTAAACAGTGCACTTTACGAACTAGAAACATCCCACAACTTCCGCTGGAGCGCGTTGCGATCGCGTATACCACGTTGGGGCCCACGTACCGTATGCTGAGCGTTCAGCAGCACGTTGTTCGACTACAGTGTCCGTGTGCCGACGGCTTTAGGCTCGACCCCGACATCTGCATGCCCCTGTTGTCGGTTGTCGAGATGTCTTTTAGGCGGAATATCCAACAGTGCGAGAGACGGTTCCAGCGAACAGCCAGTAAGGGAGGTACTTGTGTTGCCCACCAGTGGCTGCCCACAGACGGGCAGAGCCGTTCTTCATTGACGGAAGATCGGCCCGGGCCTGATTTTCAGTCAGTCACCGTTGTGACCGGCAGGACTGCAGTTCGCAGAGTTCGTCCACAGCCACACGGCTGCAGACTCGTAGCAAAGGACTCCAAGGCGGTGGCGACTGTAAACAGCGTTGTATTCACCAGGGCACCGTGCAATTAGTAGAGCTTGACCTTCTATTGGTATCCGTGGCATTGACAGAATGACGTAACTCTGAAAGTGAGTGGAAGGAATGCGCGAGGGTTTATAGCAGTCGATGAAGTGATTTGCGTCACATAGGTGACCGAATGTGGTCCCGTTTTTGAGCCTCCCAGAACTCTTCGCTGGTCTAATTTTTAGCTTCAAAGCGGTCCTCTGTGCAAAGTTTGCAACCTGAAAGGCGTTCTTGTGTCGTCCCTGGATGGAGTTCCCAAATGCACCCTTTTTGCAGAAGAGCGGTGTGTCTCCTCTTCACTGTCTAAGTGCTTAATCAGCGCTTTGTGGCGTCCTCTCTCGCATACCGTGGGGCAAAAAGCTCCCTATCCGTTTGCGCTTCCGTTCTTCCGAGTGTTGACATTGGTTACACCGCTGCTCCGTTCCAGGCGGTGGTGCACTTTGCATTGTCCAAGCGGTTGTAGCAAAAATTTATTTCTACACTGAATTACTATTCTGCGCGCAACACTTGATGGGAGTGCAATAAAAATTACGGTAATTGCTGGTAATGCTGTTCAGATGGTTTCAATTAAATGTCCATGTAGTATGTTTCGGTTTGTATAGGCAATAAATAGTAGTAGTTCTTGACTACTATCTCTCTATGTAAGTAGTTTGGCTGCTCATTGTTGCCTGCTCATGCCCATACTTGGTGAATTTTAGAATAATATTTACCACTACTTAGAGTTCATCCGTTTTAATTGATGATGTATTCCCTGTCCACTTTCTTTGGTCACCAAATTAACTGAAAGCTCTGTCCGACCGACCGCCGAGTCATCCTCAGCCGATAGGTATCGTCATATGCGGATATGGAGGGTCATGTGTTCAGCACACTGCTCTGCCGGCCTTGTCAGTTTCCGTGGCCAGAGCCGCTTCTTCTCCATCAAGTAGCTCCTCAATTGCTCTCACAAGAGCTGAATTCACCTCTCTTGCGAACAGCACTCGACAGACCATCCGAGTGTTAGCCAAAAGCGACGACAGCCCTTATCTACGGTGATCTGACGGGATCAGGAGTTACCATTGCGGCGAGGCCCTTGGCAAATTGAGATCTCCAGCAAGTAGCAACGATGTCGATTGCTTTCCACGGCCGGGAGTGAGTTACATCTCCAGTAAAATTCTTGGAAGTCTGCAAGTGTCTGCCCAAGAGGCAGAGCCAGTTGCCACCGCCTAAGAATTTTGGCGAACCGTTCACACCCGGCGCGTAAGGAAGCAACAGGGGTGGTTCACTGTCAATCCTCTTCATCTCCGAATAGTTACTGCAACCTACATCCATTTGAACCTTCTTACTGTATTCACATTTAAGTCTCTGCAATTTCCCCCACCCCCCTCTCCCCCTCATTCCCCGCCACACATTCTTCTGTTACCAAATTCACGATTCCTTAGAGTTCGATATGTATCCTATCAACCAAACCCTTTTAGTTAGGTTGGTTGGTTGGTTTTGGGGAGGGGGCCAAACAGCGAGGTCATCGGTCCCATCGGATTAAGGAAGGATCGCGAAGAAAATCGACCGTGCCCTTTCAAAGGAACCATCCAGACACTTGCCTGGAGTGATTTAGGGAAATCAGGGAAAACCTAAATCAGATGGCCGGACACGGTTTTGAACCGTCGTCCTCCCGAATGCGAGTCCAGTGTGCTAACCACTGCTTTTAGTCAGACTGTGCCACAAACTTTTCTTCTCCCCAGTTCAGGTCAGTACTTCATTACTTACCCCATTAATCAAGTTTCCATTCTTCTGTTTCACAATACATCAAAAGCCTCTATTCTTCTTGTCTGAACTGTTAATCGTCCATGTTTCACTTTTCTTGCAACTGCCAGTCTCTATTTTACACCCGCTCTAATTCAGCCATCATCTGTTATTTTGCTCTCTAAATAGCAAAACATATCCAGTAACTTTATCATTTTATTTACGAAAATAAAATGAGGTGACAAAAGTGATGGGGTACCTCCTAATATCGTGTCAGACTTCAATCCTGCCCAGCGTATTGGAGCAACACGACTTGGCAAGGACTCAAAAAGGCCGCGCGGGATTAGCTGAGCGGTCTCAGGCGCTGCAGTCATGGACTGTGCGGCTGCTCCCGGCGGAGGTTCGAGCCCTCCCTCGGGCAAGGGTGTGTGTGTGTGTGTGTGTGTGTGTGTGTGTGTGTGTGTGTGTGTGTGTGTGTGTGTGTGTGTGTGTGTGTGGGTGTGTGTGGGTGTGTGTGGGTGTGTGTGGGTGTGTGTGGGTGTGTGTGGGTGTGTGTGGGTGTGTGTGGGTGTGTGTGGGTGTGTGTGGGTGTGTGGGTGTGTGGGTGTGTGGGTGTGTGGGTGTGTGGGTGTGTGTGGGGGTGTGGGGGTGTGGGTGTGTGGGGGTGTGGGGGTGTGGGTGTGTGGGGGTGTGGGTGTGTCCTTAGGATAATTTAGGTTAAGTAGTGTGTAAGCTTAGGGACTGATGACCTTAGCAGTTGAGTCCCATAGGATTTCACACACTTTTTTTGACTCAAAAAGTCGTTGGAAGTGCTCTGAAGAAATATTGGGCCATGCTGCCTCAATATACGTTCATAATTGCAAAAGCTTGCCTGTGCAGCATTTTGTGCACAAACGGACCCCACAATTATGTCCCATAAGTGTCCGATGGGATTCGAGTCGAGTGATCTGGGTGCCCAAATCATTCGCTCTAAGTGTCCAGAATGTTCTCGAAACCAGTCGTGAGCAACTGTGGCCCGGTGACATGGCGCTGTGTCATCCGTAGAAATTCTGTCGTTTTTCGGGAACATGAAGTCTATGGATTGCTGCAAATAGCCTCAGTTGGTTCATCTGGGTCAGACGACCCAATCCATTCCACGCAAAAACAGCCCACCACCAACCACCACGAGCATGCACAGTGCTTTGGGTGAACATGGATCCATGACTTCTAGGGGCCTGCGACACACTCGAATCCTATCATCTACTCTGACCCACTGAAATAAGGACTCATCTGACGAGGCTATGTTTTTCTCATTGTCTAGGGTCCAACCGATGCGGTCACGAGGCCAGGAGAGGCACTGTAGGTGATGTCGTGCCGTTACAAAGCCACCCGCGTCGGTCGTCTGCTGTCATAGCCCGTTAACACCAGATTTCGGTGCACTGTCCTAACGGATACATTCGACGGACGCCCCACGTTGATTTCTGCGGTAATTTCACGCAGTTTTGCTTGAGTGTTAGCACTGACAGCGGTACACAAACGCCACCGCTCTGGGTTCGGTCACTGCGTTGCCCGTGGTGAGAGGTAGTGCCCGAAATTTGGTATTCGCGGCACGCTATTCACGAGATAAGAGAACCACTTGTATGAACATCAAGAGCTCAGATGGAAACCCAGTTCTAAGCAAAGAAGGGAAAGCAGAAAGGTGGAAGGAGTATATAGAGGGTCTATACAAGGGCGATGCGCTTGAGGACAATATTATGGAAATGGAAAAGGATGTAGATGAAGATGAAATGGGAGATACGATACTGCGTGAAGAGTTTGACAGAGCACTGAAAGACCTGAGTCGAAACAAGGCCCCCGGAGTAGACAACATTCCATTGGAACTACTGACGGCCTTGGGAGAGCCAGTCCTGACAAAACTCTACCATCTGGTGAGCAAGATGTATGAAACAGGCGAAATACCCTCAGACTTCAAGAAGAATATAATAATTCCAGTCCCAAAGAAAGCAGGTGTTGACAGATGTGAAAATTACCGAACAATCGGTTTAATAAGTCACAGCTGCAAAATACTAACTCGAATTCTTTACAGACGAATGGAAAAACTAGTAGAAGCCGACCTTGGGGAAGATCAGTTTGGATTCCGTAGAAATACTGGAACACGTGAGGCAATACTGACCTTACGACTTATCTTAGAAGAAAGATTAAGGAAAGGCAAACCTACGTTTCTAGCATTTGTAGACTTAGAGAAAGCTTTTGACAATGTTGACTGGAATACTCTCTTTCAAATTCTAAAGGTGGCAGGGGTAAAATACAGGGAGCGAAAGGCTATTTACAATTTGTACAGAAACCACATGGCAGTTATAAGAGTCGAGGGACATGAAAGAGAAGCAGTGGTTGGGAAGGGAGTGAGACAGGGTTGTGGCCTCTCCCCGATGTTGTTCAGTCTGTATATTGAGCAAGCAGTAAAGGAAACAAAAGAAAGATTCGGAGTAGGTATTGAAATCCATGGAGAAGAAATAAAAATGTTGAGGTTCGCCGATGACATTGTGATTCTGTCAGAGACGGCAAAGGACTTGGAAGAGCAGTTGAACGGAATGGATGGTGTCTTGAAGGGAGGATATAAGATGAACATCAACAAAAGCAAAACGAGGATAATGGAATGTAGTCGAATTAAGTCGGGTGATGTTGAGGGTATTAGATTAGGAAATGAGACACTTAAAGTAGTAAAGGAGTTTTGCTATTTGGGGAGCAAAATAACTGATGATGGTCGAAGTAGAGAGGATATCAAATGTAGACTGGCAATGGCAAGGAAAGCGTTTCTGAAGAAGAGAAATTTGTTAACATCGAGTATAGATTTAAGTGTCAGGAAGTCATTTCTGAAAGTATTTGTATGGAGTGTAGCCATGTATGGAAGTGAAACATGGACGGTAAATAGTTTGGACAAGAAGAGAATAGAAGCTTTCGAAATGTGGTGCTACAGAAGAATGCTGAAGATTAGATGGGTAGATCACATAACTAATGAGGAAGTATTGAATAGGATTGGGGAGAAGAGGAGTTTGTGGCACAACTTGACCAGAAGAAGGGATCGGTTGGTAGGACATGTTCTGAGACATCAAGGGATCACCAATTTAGTATTGGAGGGCAGCGTGGAGGGTAAAAATCGTAGGGGGAGACCAAGAGATGAATACACTAAGCAGATTCAGAAGGATGTAGGTTGCAGTAGGTACTGGGAGATGAAGAAGCTTGCACAGGATGGAGTAGCATGGAGAGCTGCATCAAACCAGTCTCAGGACTGAAGACAACAACAACAACAACAACAACAACAACATATTCACGCTCTTTATCTCGGCCTATTGAATTCCCTAACGACTTCCGAAATGGAATGTCCCATGCGTCTAGCTCCAACTACCATTCCGCGTTCAACGTCTGACGTTATATAGATAAAAATACTATATTGAAATGTGGGCTGTAGGAATTGTCGGTCACAGGACATGTTTCCCCATTTGTAAACAGATAAATCTCTGTGGCCTGCAGACATACGCAACAGTCAGTCAACAAGCCGCTTATGTACGTTATTTATCTTTTGGTGTGTAAAGTCTTGAAAATCAATGTCAAGTGTGGACTAGTAATGTCTCCAAAACGACAGTCGCTTTTTTATTTTATTTTTTAAAAGTTTCTTCAAGTAAGGGAGCGTGAGCTTTCCTCCGTGCTAAATAGAGCAGTGGTTTTCGACTTAACGGATCCATAAAGGGATCATATAGTACAGAGCAATAATTCATTCAGAGTTAAACGAGTCTTTTGAAGAATGGTGTATGTGCTCCAACTCGTCTGTTTTGTACACTCGTGTTCAGAAAAAACAACACCTTGAACGACTAGAGATAGAACGTTCGTATTCACAAGGCGTACACGTTAGTATGTTCCGCAGAAATGATTAGCATTTGGACCATGTCGACCGGCCGATTCAAGGTCAGCATCGATATCGCGGCACACCACCGCCTGTCGGTAAAATGCTCCTGCGGCGCTCGTTGTCGCCATAAGCCGAAGGCAATGCATCAGTGTGACTCAAGAGCAGACGTGCAGGATTCCTCGCAGACGTATGCGCGAACCGTACCGTAAAATGAATGACGTTGCATTATTGGTGTGAGAGGATATGATATATCCCTCCGCGAAATTGCTGCTCGTGTGGGACGGAGTATTTTGACAGTGCAACGGGTTTGTGCCGAATAGTTCACGGAAGGCCGTAGAACACGAGACGAGATCGCACCACTCCCCCCCTCCCCCCCCACCACCACTCCCCCCTCCCCCCCACCACCACTCCCCCCTCCCCCCCACCACTCCCCCCTCCCCCCCACCACCACTCCCCCCTCCCCCTCACCACCAACACCACTCCCCCCCCCCCCACCACCACCACCACCACCACCACCGAGATGATGGCCACACTTTCGTTCGTCTCAGCAGGGGGAGCAGCATCACAGTGCCTGCATTCGCGCAAGACATACAGCGCCAACTTAATGCCTTGTGGTGTCGGGCGCCATCGGGTACAACAACAAATCAGAGCTGGTACGTGTCCAGGGCACTGTAACCAGTGTGACGTACGTGAATGACATCTTGCGACCCGCTCCATACCCTTTCTGCACAACGCCTCAGATGCCATTTTTCAGCAAGACAATACACGATCACATGTTGCTGCACGAACACAGGCCAGTGAATGCAGCATGGATAGCTACACCACAGGACGCCATTCGTGCCTTATATACGTCAGTGGCATCACGCATGGAACAAATTATCGGGGCCCATGGTGGACCTTGTGCCTGACAGGCACATGCTGAACCGAAGTGACTGAAAAGATTATCATTTCTGCAGAGCATACTAATGCATATGTCCTGTGAATACGAAAGCCCTCTCTTTAGCCGCTCAAGGTATTCTGTTTTTTTCTGAACGTAAGTGTACTTTCGTTAACTCCGTTCCAAATGAATTAGTTTTAATATGTAACTTTGTGTTTTAGGCATATGTATCACCATTTCATGTAAGAACGCTGAAGGACATAACCTACAGGCTTCTAATTAGACTGCATATCTACGAGGATAATCTAAAAAGTAAGGTCCCCTATTTTTTTTGTAAGTACATAGTTTATTTCTACAGTGGTTTCCATCAGTTTACAGCTTGAACATTTAACTATTTTTCGACATAATCACCATTTATGTCGACGCATTTTTTTAGACGCTGTGGCAGTTTTTGTATGCCCATGTCATACCAGCTCGTGTACACGCTGTTCAGAAACTTATGAACCTCTTCTTTCACCTCGTCGTCGCAGCTGAATCGCTTTAATGCCAAATGTTCTTTTAACCTAGGGAACAGGTGATAATCACTGGGCGCCAAGTTAGGACTATAGGGTGAGTGGGTGATTTTGTTCCACTGAAACTGTTGCAGGAGAGCAACGATTTGCCGAGCGATGTGTGGGCGAGCGTTGTCATGGAGAATGTGTACGCCCTTGCTCAACATTCCTCTTCTCCGGTTCTGAATTGCCAGTTTGAGTTTTTTCAGAATCTCACATTACCTGTCAGCGTTAATTGTGGTCCCAGCGATTCAGCTCCAACGACGAGGTGAAAGAAGAGGTTCATAACTTTCTGAACAGCATGGCGACGAGCTGGTATGACATGGGCATACAAAAACTGCCACAGCGTCTACGAAAATGCATCGACAGAAATGGTAATTATGTCGAAAAATAGCTCAATGTTCAAGCTGCAAACTGATGTAAACCATTATAGAAATAAACAGGTCTATGTACTTCTAAAAAAAATTCGAGCCCTTACTTTTGGGATTACCCTCCTATGAAGTATAGTCTTTGTGGGACTGGATTCGTCATTTCCTGTCAGAAAGGTCACAGTTCTTAGTAGTTTCCGGAAAGTCACCGAGTAAAATAGAAATGATATCAAGCGTCCCTCCCCCCACCACCCCCCAAGAAAGAGTTACGGGCTCTCCTGTTCTTAAACTATATAAACGATTGGGAGGCAATCCGAGCAACACTCTTAGATTGTCTGCAGATGAAGCTGTCCTTTGCGGTCTAGTAAAGTCATCAGGAGATCAGAACCAATTGGAAAATAATGGAGGCAAGACCTCAATTGTGCGAAACGTTGCAACTGACGCTAAATAATGACAAGTATGTGGTCATCCACATGAGTATTAATAGAGGAGTCGGTTAAATTTAAGTTACACGAAATCTAAAGGCTGTCGGTTGTACGAAATGCCTAGGAATTACAATGACGAACAACATAAATTGGAAGATTCGCGCCAGCCGCGGTGGCCGTGCGGTTCTAGGCGCTTCAGTCCGGAACCGCGCGACTGCTACGGTCGCAGGTTCGAATCCTGCCTCCGGCATGGATGTGTGTGATGTCCTTAGGTTAGTTAGGTTTAAGTAGTTCTAAGTTCTAGGGGACTGATGACCTCAGATGTTAAGTCCCATAGTGCTCAGAGCCATTTGAACCATTTTTGAAGATTCGCATATAAAATGTTGGGAAGGTGAACCAAAGGGTACATGTCATTGGCAGAACACTTAGAAGATAAAGCAGGCCTATTACAGAGATTGCCTACACTAGGATTGTTCGTCCTCTTCTGGAATGTTACTAAGGAGTATTGGACCTTCACCAGATAGAATTGATGCAAGACCTCGAAAAAATTCAAAAAAGGTCAGAGGTGTCCATTTTAAAAAAAAGGCGCCACACACAGCGGCGAGATGTTTTCAGGAAGTTTCCTTCTCCAACTTTCTCCTCCAAATGCGAAAATGTTTTGTTGACGCCCACCTACATGGGGAGAAATGATCGTCCTAATAAAATAAGAGCAATCAGAGTTTGCACGGAAAGATTTAAGTGTATGTTTTTCCGTCGCACTGCTCTGGAGAAGAACGGTGAAAAAATAGTCTGAATGAAGTTCGATGAACCGTTCGATAGGCACTTACGAACGAATTGCGTAATAGTCACGTAGATGTGCGGAAAGCATCGTCCCAGTTCGGATCTACATCTATGTGATTACTCTGCTATTCACAATAAAGTGCCTGGCAGAGGGTTCAATGAACACCTTCATGCTGTCTCTCTACCGTTCCACTCTCGAAAAACGCGGGAAAAAAGAGCACTTAAATTTTTCCGTGCGAGTCCTGATTTCTCTTATTTTATCGTGATGATCATTTCTCCCTATGTAGGTGGGTGCCAACAGAATGTTTTCGCAGTCGCTTCACATTTATCTTAGACATCTCGCTTCCAGCTGGTTCGTCAGATGACCTCCCCTCGAACTAACAGTGTAGCCTTTAGGCCTACCGCTTTCTGTAATAGTCCATTAAGGCTGAGGACAACTGGAGACCGTGTCCTTAAACCATCAAGAAGGAATGAAGGGTGTTGAGCGGGGGAGTCTGTGTGTCACGTGGAGTATGATAAGTGGCGCCCCCCTAGTCCTGACGGGAAAAGCATTCGCCGGCAGAGGAGGCGCTATTGAGCGAATCGGACTATCAGCGGCGCCGTGGCCGCCCGACGGCAATTATGCAAATCAGCGCCGGATGCGGGCTGATCGATGGCGGCCGGCCGTGTCCGCGTCACCGGCGCAGCTGCCGCTACAGCTACACGAGAGCCGCGGGGGTGTTGGCCGACGCCGCTAAAACACGCAGTCAGCCACGCCTACTCTGGCAAAGTCCGCACGTACGACTGATATTTACCTTGGCACTTCACAGTTGGAGTCCAGTGGATCAAATGATCAGGATTGCGTGTTCCGCAGGTAATTTACTTAATCAGTCACTCTCCGCTCACACTTGCTGGAAGGTGGGAAACGGCGCAACTTCTGCATAGCTTATCAGAAAAACATGTAGAAATACACTGAAGCGCCAAAGAAACAGTTTTAGGCATGCGTCTTCCAATGACTTGGTTCAAATGGCTCTAAGCACTGTGGGACTTAACTTCTGAGATCATCAGTCGCCTAGAACTTAGAACTAATTAAACCTAACTAACATAAGGACATCACACACATCCATGCCCGAGGCAGGATTCGAACCTGCGACCGTAGCGCTCGCTCGGTTCCAGACTGTAGCACCCAGCACCGCACGGCCACACCGGCCGGCTTGCAAGAACGGGACCACCGACGACTGAAGAGAACAGTTCAGCGTCACAGAAGTGCAAATTGCTGCACATTTCAATGCTGGGCCATCAAGAAATGTCAGCGTGTGAACCACTCAACGAAACATCATCGGCGTGGGCTTTCGAAGCCGAAGGCCCACTCGTGTACCCTTGATGACTGCACGACACAAAGCTTCACGCCTCGCCTGGGCCTGTCGACATCTACACTGGACTGTTGATGACTAGGCACATGTTGCCTGGTCAGACTTGTCTCGTTTCAAATTGTATCGAGCGGATGGACGTGTAGGGGTATGGGGACACTCATGAATGTATGGACCCTGCATGTCAGCAGGGGACTGTTCAAGCTGGTGGAGGCTCTGTAATGGTGTGGGGCGTGTGCAGTTGAAGTGATATGAGGCCCCTGATACGTGCAGATACGACTCTGACAGATAACACGTATGTAAGCTTCCTGTCTGATCACCTACATCCGTTCATGTCCAGTGTGCATTCCGACGGACTTGGAAAATTTTAGCAGGACAATGCGACACCCCAAATGTCCAGAAATACTTCACAGTGGCTGGAGAAACACACTTCTGAGTTTAAACACTTCCGCTGGCCACCAAATTCCCTCGACATGAACATTGTTGAGCATATCTCGGATCCCTTGCAACGTGCTGTTCAGAAGAGATCTCCACCCCCTCGTACTCTTATGGATTTATGGACAGCCGTGCAGGATTCATGGTGTCATTTCCCTTTAGCACTAAGACAGACATCAGTCGAGTCCATGACACGTCGTGTTGCGGCACTTCTGCCTACTCGCGGGGACCCTACATGATATTAGGCCAGTGTACGAGTAATAATTTATTTGGATCTTCAGTGTATTTTGGGCAGCAGAAGTAGACTTTTATGTACTGTGGTGAAGACTATCCTGAACTGAACATACTAATTGTACTAGCAGTAGTAGTAGTTTTTGTTGTTATCAGTTCGGGGATTGGTTCCATGCAACTTATCGATGAAGTCCCAAGAACAACAAGAAATATAAAATTTTAAAATTGTTCACGTACTTGGTCTTCATTGTCGTGGTAAGCAACGAATACAAGAAGTAATTGTCAAAACGTAAACAATCAATCGACGCGTTGAGAACGATAAGTGCCTAAAGCTCATCATCGGCGAATATAGCGCCTATGCACGGTTCTGACATCTGTTGATCTTACGGTGAGTCAGGTTTGTCTGAGCTGTAGACCCACATTGTTGTATTTGTGAACATTCATAAAAAACTGTCTCGCTGATTGCTGTGATATTCACTTAAATGTGGGCTCGACGAAGGTATGCTGTACGCCTTTATGGTTCTCAGCGCCTCATTTGTTTTAAGGATGTGGTTGCACTTTGGGATATAAAAGTAGAATTTTTCACAAAATTGATGTTTATCATCGTAGTAAGCAACGAATATAAGATGAAATTGGCAAAAGGTAAACAATGAGTTGTTACAAGGAGGTTGGGAAGTTGTTTCACTAACTTCCATGACTTCACAACGCCTAAAACTAATTACAGTCCTAAGTAAGAAGTAAAAATGGGCCTAAAATTTAATAAATTTTGTATCATAACGACGTACCGTCTCAGTGGTTTCATTTCGATAACACTCATAAAATTAGTAGTAAAAACTCAAATTTATGTTACAGTAATTTAATTATACTTACTCTCACTGTGAATTATCTCCTCAATATGGTCACTATAAAAAAAAAGGCATGCCGGAGTCTCCTACATTCAAGTAACACAATCTCCGCGCCGACTGTTGATTTGAACGTCACAACTGACTGCTGAAATGCACTGCATTCGTAGTAGTACTTCAGTTATCGCTAGAAGTCTCTGTTTTACAATAGCATCGATGGTTACATGCGAAAAGCACTGTTACTTCAGAAAAAAAGTTAGTAAAATGGTGATTTCTTGAAGAAACGACTGGGAAGCTGTTGAACCTGCCACTTGGTGTATTCTGACCCACCGCGCAATTACAACGTTAGCGCCCAATTACACGTTCCGTTTAGGGCGCTGAAACGAACGGGAGAAGTCCCTTGTGTTTAAACGCATCACAAAATACTCACCAGTATCGCACGAACAGAGATAAAGCACTCATGACGGCGACTACTACAGGGAAATCAGCAATTCGTGCTTTCTATACAGCCGATGCAATGTAGGCAGTGGCAGTGAACAACTCTAAAAGAAAAAGATGACGAGAGGAAACAGGAAACATGAGGTCTCTTGGAACAGAAATTATTTTACAGAATATGTCATGCGGTTGTCGTAATAAAAACACAAAATTTAGTTAAATGTAATAGATATTTTCTACTGTATATAGTAGATAGTGTTTATCCATAAATTGAATGTTACGCTTACGTTGGAGAAGCTGCTCCTATCGATCAAATACGTGTCCAGAAAATTACTAGTCAGCATATCAGAAACCATACTTTTGGTACATTAACAGGCTCACTGCCGCACAAATTCTCTTCTGAAGCCTCAGTGGCATCTCTTTTTCCTGCAATGCTGTGAACGCAGAATTTTTATTTTCTTTTCATTTTCTTCCGCTGTTCTTTGAACACGGGTATATTTCTGTCGCTCCTGTTACGATTATCTTTAATTTTCGTGTCAAGAAGACAGGACTGCAGTTCTTTTTACCAAGTTGTCATATTCTGTCTTCTGTCTCCTCGAAATTCCTTGCCACAGCGAGTATGTCGCGAAGTGCACAGGTGCCAGATGTCTTCGTCACGTGGCAGTGCTTCTGCGAGGTAACACTTTGGCTTCTATCGGCAACATTCTTTAACAGTTTTCACGCACCGATATATAGGTTACTTGCCTTCGGTTTCGTGCGGAAGCTAGCAGCTGCGTGGGGGGTGGCGAGTTCAGACAGTTTTCACAACTCCGCTGGATTCTTCTGCGCAAAAAGAAACGTGTATGTTGGTACTTTGGTATTCTTTACATACCAGAGGAAGTAAAATCTGAGAGTCCAAATGTCCTGCTACCGCGCGACCGCTACGGTCGCAGGTTCGAATCCTGCCTCTGGAATGGATATGTGTGATGTCCTTAGGTTAGTTAGGTTTAAGTAGTTCTAAGTTGTAGGGGACTGATGACCTTAGAAGTTAAGTCCCATAGTGCTCAGAGCCATTTAAACCCTTTTTTTTTTGTCCTGGTACCACTTCATTTAAAAACCACAAGCAAATGAGATCACGTGGCATTTGGCTTTTTTCAAAGTGTGTTTATTTGGCCTTCAGCTGCCCAGCTATTTAACCAAGTACATTGTTATTTAGTATGTTTATAATTACATATTCATTTGTTACGTCAACACTTAATTTTTGACTGCGTAGTGTCACTGCATGTAAACCAACCATTATAAAGTTCCTTATTCTTTTGCTGAGGACATTAATAACTGGCAATCATATGTGATTTGGAAAAGTTTTGTGGGATTCTTCATTGGCAATAAATAACTAATGGGGCAAGCGACTGACACTGTATACAAATAACCAGTTACAAAATGACTGTCGACAGTTTCTTCTTCTAGTATCAGTTGCTGGTCCGTATTTGTAGAATCAGTCAATTATTGCGGTAGCTATGGCTCAATCTTAGAATGGATGCCCAAGTCTTGCAAGTGGTCGGCGATGTTGACGTACATCTTTAGCTACTGGACAACATTCGTGACTCTTGTGTGCAGGGGAATTCCCAGTTTGACGGCGTCCATGTGAATTTGCCGAGCTAACTGCCGCCGCGGGAACATCCGAGCAGTTCTTGAGAGGTGTCTTCGCAATATGGAGAGGTTAAGACTTCTGTTCTGTATAGAAGAACTGAATTACAATGGCGTCTGGGTTAGTTTTAAAGCTTTAGCTCATGAACAACACACCGAGCGAGGTGGCGCAGTGGTTAGACACTGGACTCGCATTCGGAAGGACGACGGTTCAATCCCGGGTCCGGCCATCCTGATTTAGGTTTTCCGTGATTTCCCTAAATCACTCCAGGCAAATGCCGGGATGGTTCCTCTGAAAGGGCACGGCCGACTTCCTTCCCCATCCTTCCCTCATCCGATGAGACCGATGACCACGCTGTCTGGTCTCCTTCCCCAAACCAACCAACCAACCATGAACAACAGAAAATTTGTTAGGATAAATATACAGGTCCTTTTTGAAAATGTTCTCAGTACACAATCTTTCAGAGCTAATTTGGTTTTGGCGATCCTATAGGTGTCTAATTTTTTCCAAGATGTCAACTTGGTCAACAAGTTTTCGTCGTTATTTATTTTCTCGAGTCGTGGGCACAGAAGTAGGATTCTGCAAATATACAATTTCAAGTAAGGAAACATCTATATCTACATCTACATGGTTACTCTGCAATTCACACTTAAGTGCCTGGCAGAGGGCAGAAGCAATGTATACATTTATAAACACACAAAATTGAAATCAGACGGTCTTTGCCCAGAAACGAGCAAAACCACATTCTCTTGTGTCTTCGTTGTAACAATGTGGGCAACATAAACACCCACGCAGATGTTTCGTTGTCTGTAGTTCTCGAGTTTCGTTGTCTGTAATTCTCGAAACTTCCTGGCAAATTAAAACTTTGTGTCGGACCGAGACTCGAACTTGGGACCTTTGCCTTTTGCGAGCAAGGGCTCCCGCCGACTGGGATACCCAAGCACGACTCATGATCCGTCCTCACAGCTTTACTTTCGCCAGCACTTCGTCTCCTACCTTCCAAACTTCACAGAAGCTCTCCTGCGAACCGTTATAAACTTCCTTATTCTTATGCAGAAGATATTCATTCTGGAAACATCCCCCAGGCTGTGGCTAAGCCCTGTCTTCGCAATATCCTTTCTTAATGGAGAACTAATCTTGCAAGGTTCGCAGGAGAGCTTTTGTGTTTGGAAGGTAGGAGACGAGGTACTGGCGGAAGTAAAACTGTGAGGACGGGTCGTGAGTCGTGTTTTGAGTAGCTTCGTCGGTAGAACACTTCATCGCGAAATGCAAAGGTCCCGAGTTCGAGTGACGGTCCGGCACACAGTTTTAATCTGCCAGGACGTTTCATATGAGTGCCCACTCCGCTGTAGAGAAAAAAATTCAGTCTTTACCTCTCGACATTAGAAAGTTTTGGCCCTTGTAACTATCCCCATTTCGTTATGTTGTCCTTCGATTTACCAACGCCCGTTCGTAACCTGTTCAGTGACCTCCATGAAGTTCATTCCAAGTTCTGTTCTACTGGTAAGCATTCTGCTGGTCTAAGCCCTGCTTGAACATGACTAATTTTGGCTGCCCTCGATTTTTTCTTTTTTTTTTCTGGCGTTCATGGCTGATGTATTTAGTGCAAGATATTCTTTGTCGTGAAATGAAGTTATTGGTAACCGGCTGCCGGCCAATACAGTGACACTGTGTGTTGTTTACAGAAACACGGCCCGCGGATGAAGTGCGCGGCGTGCAAGATCATCGCGCACACGAGCTGCATCGCGACGCTGATGGACCGCGTGCGCTTCACGTGCAAGCCGACGTTCCGCGACGTGGGCGTGCGCCAGTACCGCGAGCACACCTCCATCCACCACCACTGGGTCCACCGGCGCTCCCAGAAGGGCAAGTGCAAGCAGTGCGGCAAGGTGAGTACACTCACTGCGATACGATTCACATCATATGAATAGGAAAAAGAATCCCGTAAAGTTTGAATATTCCATTAGTAGTGTAGCGCTTGACACAGTCACGTCGGTTAAATATTTGGGCGTAACATTGCAGAGCGATATGAAGTGGGACAAGCATGTAATGGCAGTTGTGGGGAAGGCGGATGGTCGTCTTCGGTTCATTGGTAGAATTTTGGGAAGATGTGGTTCATATGTAAAGGAGACCGCTTATAAAACACTAATACGACCTATTCTTGAGTACTGCTCGAGCGTTTGGGATCCCTATCAGATCGGATTGAGGGAGGACGTAGAAGCAATTCAGAGGCGGGCTGTTAGATTTGTTACTGGTAGGTTTGATCATCACGCGAGTGTTACGGAAATGCTTCAGGAACTCGGGTGGGAGTGAATCGCTACTGAGGAAATTTAGAGAACCAGCATTTGAGGCTGACTGCAGTTCAGTTTTACTGCCGCCAACTTATATTTCGCGGAAAGACCACAAAGAAAAGAGAGATTATGGCTCGTACAGAGGCATATAGGCAGTCATTTTTCCCTCTTTCTGTTTGGGAGTGGAACAGGGAGAGAAGATGCTAGTTGTGGTACGAGGTACCCTCCACCACGCACCGTATGGTGGATTGCGGAGTATACATGTAGGTGTAGATATCACCGATAAAATCAAATTTCGCACCAATCACACGACCACGGAAAATATAGACAAGGTATCGTCTTTCGACAATTTACACAAACGTCTCGTACGAACACACACAGGATTATCAATATATAAATTTGCAGAAGCGCCGCTTCTGGTTGCAGCTATTGACTGACTGATCATACACTGAAGCCCCAAAGAAACTGGTACAGGCGTGCATATTCAAATACAGAGATATGTAAACAGGCAGAATACGGCGCTGCGTAAGACGACAAGTGTCTGGCGCAGTTCTTAGATAGGTTACTTCTGCTACAACGGCAGATTATCAAGATTTAAGTGAGTTTGAATGTGGTGGTATAGACGTCGAATGAGCGATGGGACACATCTCCGAGGTATCGGTGAAGTGGGGATTTTCCCCTACGCCCATTTCACAAGTGTACTGTGAATATCAGGAATCTGGTAAAACATCAAATCTCCGACATCGCTGCGGCCGCAAAAAAGATCCTACAAGAACGGGATCAACGTCGACTGAAGATAATCGTTCAACGTGACAGAAATGCAACACTCCCGCAAATTGCTACATATTTCAATGCTGGGCCATCAACATGTGTCAGCGTGCGAACCATTCCACGAATCATCATCGATATGCGCTTTCGGAGCCGAAGACAAACTCGTGTACTCTTGATGACTGCACGACAAAAAGCCTTACGGTCGCTTGGGCCTGTCGACATTGGACTGTTGATGACTGGACGCATGTTTCCTGGTCGGAATAGTCTCGTTTCAAATTTTATCCAGCGGATGGACGCGTACGGGTACAGAGACGCCCTTATGAATTCGTGGACCCTGCATGTCAGCAGGGGACTGTTTAAGCTGGTGGAGACTCTGTAATGGTGTGGGGCGTGTGCAGTTGGAGTGATATGGGACCCCTGATACGTCTAGATACGACTATGACAGTTTACACGTACGTAAGCATTCTGTCTGATCACTAGCATCCATTCATGTCCATTGTGCATTCCGCCGGACTTTGGCAATTCCAGCGGTACAGTGCGACACCTCGCACGTCCAGAACGCTACAGAGTGTCTCCAGGAACACTTTTCTGAGTTCATACACATCGGCAGGTCACCAAAGTCCCCAGACATAAACATAATTGATCATATCTGGGATGACTTGCAACGTGCTGTTCAGAAGAGATCTCCACCCCCTCATACTCTTATGCCCAGCCCTGCAATATTGACGGTGTCAGTTCCCTTCATGACTAGTTCGGACATCTGTCGAGTCCATGTCACGTTGTGTTGCGGCACTCCCGTGTACTCGCTGGAGCCCTACACGGTATTAGGCAGGTGTATCAATTTCTTTGGCTCTTCAGTGTAAATGACTTGAAGGCAATAACGACACGGGTTGGAAAGTTCTCCAAACTCGCCGTCAATGAACGTAGAGGAGAATCTATGTGAACAGTAGCTACAGTAAGCCATGCTTGCCACAGTACGATTGAAACGATTGATGCAAAAAATCGAAAATTTTTCGTTGAAAATTGTTCTGATTGTCTGCTATTGTTGCTTTAGCGCTGATAGATTGTATTTTACCATCCACCGAGGTGGGAACACATTTGGTCTATGTGTTGGGTTGTGGCCACACCCGAACGACGGGAACTGCTACGGGCTAGCCGTGTGACATTTGGCAGGGCAGTTTAGACACATGGTACAAATTGCTGCCGTCACTATATTCCTCCTGTAAATTGGAGAGTGAGCACACGAGTTTGCGCGCGCGCGCACACACACACACACACACACACACACACACACACACACACACACACACACACACACACATATATATATATATATATATATATATATATATATATACAGGGTGTTTCAAAAATGACCGGTATATTTGAAACGGCAATAAAAACTAAACGAGCAGCGATAGAAATACACCGTTTGTTGCAATATGCTTGGGACAACAGTACATTTTCAGGCAGACAAACTTTCGAAATTACAGTAGTTACAATTTTCAACAACAGATGGTGCTGCGGTCTGGGAAACTCTATAGTACGATATTTTCCACATATCCACCATGCGTAGTAATAATACGGCGTAGTCTCTGAATGAAATTACCCGAAACCTTTGACAACGTGTCTGGCGGAATGGCTTCACATGCAGATGAGATGTACTGCTTCAGCTGTTCAATTGTTTCTGGATTCTGGCGGTACACCTGGTCTTTCAAGTGTCCCCAAAGAAAGAAGTCACAGGGGTTCATGTCTGGCGAATAGGGAGGCCAATCCACGCCGCCTCCTGTATGTTTCGGATAGCCCAAAGCAATCACACGATCATCGAAATATTCATTCAGGAAATTAAAGACGTCGGCCGTGCGATGTGGCCGGGCACCATCTTGCATAAACCACGAGGTGTTCGCAGTGTCGTCTAAGGCAGTTTGTACCGCCACAAATTCACGAAGAATGTCCAGATAGCGTGATGCAGTAATCGTTTCGGATCTGAAAAATGGGCCAATGATTTCTTTGGAAGAAATGGCGGCCCAGATCAGTACTTTTTGAGGATGCAGGGACGATGGGACTGCAACATGGGGCTCTTCGGTTCCCCATATGCGCCAGTTCTGTTTATTGACGAAGCCGTCCAAGTAAAAATAAGCTTCGTCAGTAAACCAAATGCTGCCAACATGCATATCGCCGTCATCAATCCTGTGCACTATATCGTTAGCGAATGTCTCTCGTGCAGCAATGGTAGCGGCGCTGAGGGGTTGCCGCGTTTGAATTTTGTATGGACAGAGGTGTAAACTCTGGCGCATGAGACGATTCGTGGACATTGGCGTCATTTGGACCACAGCTGCAACACGGCGAACGGAAACCTGAGGCTGCTGTTGGATCACCTGCTGCACTAGCTGCGCGTTGCCCTCTGTGGTTGCCGTACGCGGTCGCCCTACCTTTCCAGCACGTTCATCCGTCACATTCCCAGTCCGTTGAAATTTTTCAAACAGATCCTTTATTGTATCGCTTTTCGGTCCTTTGGTTACATTAAACCTCCGTTGAAAACTTCGTCTTGTTGCAACAACACTGTGTTCTAGGCGGTGGAATTCCAACACCAGAAAAATCCTCTGTTCTAAGGAATAAACCATGTTGTCTACAGCACACTTGCACGTTGTGAACAGCACACGCTTACAGCAGAAAGACGACGTTCAGAATGGCGCACCCACAGACTGCGTTGTCTTCTATATCTTTCACATCACTTGCAGCGCCATCTATATATATATATGATGGGAACACAGGCATCTGATGATTTGCACTTATAAACAAATTAGCCTCTGGCTGCAAGGATTATTTTTAATTTCTTTATTTGTAGTATTCACCATTGAATAATCTTAGACCACATTATTTTAGACTGGATTCTGAAACTTGTTCAGTAAGCCGTTATAGTTTCAGGTTTTTAGTCTTGTAACGATTGGTCCCCTAGTATCCGCGAATGTTAAGCTACGAACACAAAGGCTCGGGATTCAATGCGGGGGCCGATCTGTGATTCTGCGATTCTTTCGCCTCTGACAGTCGTTTCTTAATGTGAAAATCAGTGAGTTGCAAGCTGGTGCGAAGCCTTACGACTTGACTAAAATAAGAAACGCACACAACGCTTTTGTGTAAAAATTCGTCACGAGTGACGAAAGTTGGTATTATCAATACGGGCCTACCACGAAACAGTAAAGTGCAGATTAGGTGTCTGATGGTTCGCCAAGAGCGAAGGCGGTCCGAATGTGCCACAGGAATTTAACTACATCCCAAAAAAGCACTTGTCTGCAGTTCAAAATGGTTGTATGAACATTCCACGTGTTGTTGTACTATGTAGAACCTAAAGCAGTGAAACTATCATAACTTTTCCCTTTTTTTATTTTGTTAATCCCATCTCGAAGGTTAAGAAGTGACTGGGGAGGGGGAGGGGGCGCAATGCGTATTAGAGTTTTTGAATCGCATTCTAGAAATTCACGAATGCTATGTCGTGTTCATGCCAGAAAAGTACTAATATTTCCGACCGTTAGTTCTTTCTGGAAACATCCCCCGGCTGTGGCTAAGCCATGTCTCCGCAATATCCCTTCTTCCAGGAGTGCTTGTTCTGCAATGTTCTCAGAAGAGCTTCTGTGAAGTTTGGAAGGTAGGAGACGAGATACTGGCAGAACTGAAGCTGAGGACGGATCGTTAGTCGCGCTTGGGTAGCTCAGATGGTAGAGCACTTGCCCGCGGAAGGCAAAAGTCCCGAGTACAGTTTTAATCGGGCAGGAAGTTTCGTTAGTTCTTTCCCTCAGAGTAGTCAGCTTATAATCCGCTACTGCCTGTATTAATTCTGACGCTACACGTTTGTCACATCCACAATGCACGGGCACAGGGTGAGATTACAAAGTAGCGCCGGTAGCGGGCAGGGACCGCTTGTAGTCTGCAGGCGGTTTTTCCTCTGTGGCGGCTGCAGGGACCGGGGACTCGCCGCCCACGCAGAACTCTGAGGAGACGATATGAGATGCGCAGACCGGTCCTCCGGATTAGCCACACACATTGGCGTTGTCGGCGACGGCGCAGGCTCCGTTTGGAAAACCTGCGCCGTGGGACAGGGAGACGATATTAGCCGCGCAAACAGCGCCAGCCTTCAGGAGCGCCTTATTTCCTGTGCAGATTTCCCTGCTGGCTCCTAACGCACGTGAAAAGCACCTGTGTTGGTGAGCAAGGAAGGAGGCAGCAGCGAGGAGAAGGCCGGAGAGTACTTTATGTCGCCAGTGGCAGTCCCACGACACATGGTCCAGTCGTTGCCTGCCCTGGTAGCACTACGTTGCGGTAAGCGTCACGTTTTGGTCAAATGTTTGAGCGGATTACACAGTGGTTTTCTATCCGAAATTTCATAGTCAAACAAAGAGTGCAAAATGGGCAAATGGAATAACAAATTCACCAGTGTGAGGTGTAATTAAAAAAAAGATATTTTAATTCCTAGAAGCTAATCAGGTTAATTAAGAAAATCGTAATTAGTGATTTGAGGGAAAACATCTGTATATATTTGCATGGCCAAACGGACAAATATAATATCTAATTGACAGTGGTGAGGTGTGGTTTATAAAAAAAAGTGTATTTGCTTGAAAGTAATCAGTGTAATTAAGAGAACTTAAATTGCTGATTCGAGGGAAAATTGAAATATTTCACAAACAGCTGCTGATAGCTACACAAACGGAATGTTAAAAAGTTTCTCTCTTCAGTCCTTAGCTACTTTGCGCGTAGAGAGATTTTTTTGGTGTCATATTTTATTGTGAAAATGGCTTCCTTCGAATAAATCCCAAAATTAATGAAATTTAGAGAACACACGACGCTAGGAAAGCAAATGAGGTGCCAAACAGTTCATCTCTTCAAAGACATAGTTATTTTGTGTACAAGAATTGCGTTGGCACATAATTTGCTTTTTAAAATGGAGGTCGAATAAAATACTAAACATTGAATATTACGAAAACATTCATTCTTTTCTTTCTCAACAAATCTGGAAAATAAAAAAATTACAAAAGCTGGTGAAATGTTTTATAAAATCATTTTTCTCAAAGTAAGAAATAAAATAGATTGAATGAACGTTTGATGTGCTGTTAAATGATGTTCGAAATTATGTAATAGCAAATGAGTTGGCTATTCAGAATTTAAAGTTAATGTTGAAGAGTACTAGAGGATATTTGCCTGGTGAATGAATTTACATTTTCGGAAAAGTATTTCTGTTGTTTCTTAACGTAACATTTCTCGTGTTTGCTTTATGCCACGCATAACGAACAGACAGTGGATAAGTGCTTTCGCCATATCTAAACCCCCATGAAAATCAGCCCTAAATGTTACACATGCTCCCTGATGCTTGCGCTACACAGAGAAATGGCAGAATGGGGCTATTCGCTGAAGCGACGTGTAATACACGGTCCTTTGCGACAGCACATCAGCCGGCCGCTGTGGCCGATCGGTTCTAGGCGCTTCAGTCTGGAACCGCGCGACCGCTACGTCGCAGGTTCGAATCCTGCCTCGGGCATGGATTAGTTAGGTTTAAGTAGTTAGGTTTAAGTAGTTCTAAGTTCTAGGGGACTGATGACCTCAGATGTTAAGTCCCATAGTGCTCAGAGCCATTTGAACCACTGCACATCACATCACCTCACAACACGCCTTCTTACATCAAGTATACTCCGCAAGCCAACTGAAAGTGAACAGCGGGAGCATGCATTGTGTGCAGTCACTGCGCCTCCGCCCCCTCCACACACACACACACACACACACACACACACACACACACACACACACACACATAATAGACAAGCCTCGGTGTGAGTTCTAATGCTTTTAATTCTACAGTCATGGTCTTTTCGTGGAGCGGAGTACGTGCTGATATGAAACATCCTGACGTATTAAAACTGTGTACCTTGCCGAGACTTGAACACAGGTTCTTTCCCTTCCGGGGGAAAGCGCTCTACCGTTGACGTACCCAAGCACGATTCAAAACCCATCCTCGCAGCTTTACTTCCGTCAGTACCTCATCCCCTACATTTTCAGTATATTTGTTAATTGTTCAAGGAAGTACGCTCCCGGAATTTTAACAGATCACACAGTGATGGCAATGCCTCTCTTGTAGCAAGCGCCACACGAAGGCTGAGCTGGTTCTTGACGCTTCCACGCTTTCTGATTGAACTTTTAGGGAAATGCGCTACTATTCTTTAGGTTTTTCTCTCTTTCCTCCCGCAGTCTTTGATCCCAGACTAACTAGCAGTTTTCACGATTTGGTGGAACAAGCGTCTTTTAAGGTGCCCCATTTATGGGTGGTTTACACTTACTGAGGATTCTTCCAAAAAATCTCCGTGTGGAATCTGCATTATCTGCGATTGGTTTTACGTGATCGATCCGCTTTAAATTGCTTCGTATGCAACCTCCCAGGTATTTAATGGATGTGACTGCTTCCAGATATTGTTATACAGTCGTGTAATCATACAGTAATAGGTCTCCTCTGCCAATATGTGACCAATACGTTACATCAGTTTATGTTTAGGGTCAACTGCCAGTCCTTGCACCAAGCTTTGATTTTCTGCAGGTCTTCCTGAATTTCGCTTAACATTTTATAGCATTGCGACTTCTCGATATACATCATTAATCACAGTAAGCCTCATGGAACTACTGACATATCTACTTTGTAAGGTGGCAGAATAAATGGTCAGATTCGCACCTTACATGAGACGTTTACAAATCGCAATGAGAAGGTGAAAATGATACCTAACGTAATTCGACAGTTATGAGAACATTTGGCTATCAATATGTAATGCAAAAAGGGATGACAGTCAATCGACAGTAATTAACACACCATTCCTATACAATGCATGTCTTTGAGCGGAAGGTAGAACAGGGAACGCGAGTTGAGTCGCTTTTAGTATTGAAAAGCCAGCTCCACAACGGCGTAGCAAAACCGCACTGTGGGAGTTACACCGGCAACCACTTACAGGGGTAGCAGGAAAGAGGACAGCGACCCCGGATCAGGTGATTCAAGTTGGAGGGCCGCCTGTAGTGAGGGCAACAGTACAAGAGCAGAGAAGAAGCTTTAGAAAACTTCGTTTCGAAATTCCAACGGGATATGAACAAAAGCAAGTGACGCATTTTCGTCCAATGAATGCGACACATGGAACGGTCAATGTACTTTAGGCATCTAAAACGGGCACAAAACATCCGATTGGCGGAAACTCACTAGGAAAGAGAAAACCACTGAAGTTTCGATGCAGTTTGATAGAAAGGACGTTGCGATTGGAAGAGGGTGTTCCTACAAAATGAGAGGAACGTTCCTATTGGTCGAAAACAGCAGTGACGTGAAAAAGGAACCCAAGTGGAGGGAGGCAGTTCTGCCACGAGTAGGACAAGACAGAAATTTTGGTGGACTCTTCTCTGAACTGGCGTCAAGTGCAGGACTGAGCGCTCAACGCTTCGTATGAGGCAGAGAAGAAACTGGTGTGGACATTGTGTTCACAGCGGCTGCACTCCAGCTAAAATTAGGTATAGCAACGTTTAGCTCTGTGGAGAAACGAACCAGCCAAATTAGTTAACTGTTCTTGCGAGAACTGAGAGGGCACTATAACATGCATGCTGCTCCAACCATGCGCGTGTATATCGCCACATGATAAGATTAGGGCTGAGTACATGTTTTCTTGCATAACAAGAAACATAGGGAAAGTTTGTGCTGGAAAGTTCAGCAGAGGCCAGATTAGTTTTGTAGGAATTTCAGAGGGAGAGAGCGGCCTTGCAGACAACAGCATGTCGCAGCTTAAGGTAAATACCACGTGCAGAGGCGTTAACTTTGTTGATTCACCAGCTTGCGTCCACTGTAAACTCGAGCGGCCTTGGGTAATCTTGCTCTCAAATTTGTCACTTGACTAACCACCCACCGTAGACTTGACCGTCATCCTAAATGGTACCGAACTTTGAACCGGAATCGGACGATTTTCGTAGTACTGACCAACATCATAACATATGTGTAAGACCAATTTTGTAAAGAAACGTCCAATAATATAGCGCTTAAGATTAATGTTCTTTCAGAGAGTTAATATTTAACATTGTTGTGTATAAACTTATTTCAATTTTTGATGTTGGCAAGATGCGTTATCCATTGCGCTGTTTTTATGTTGACGAGTTGAAAACTGTGTGAAAAGCCGTAATTTGGTGAGAAATATTACGACATTAAACTTGTCATTTCGCCTCACACAGTTGTTCTCAATTCAAGAATAAGCAAGCGTAAAAAAACCGCAACCATACAACTTGGTCATGTATTTAATATTTCTCTCCTTTAAGAATGACATACCGTGTTCTGTCAGCTGTTCAGTACAGTCACACAGCTGGGCAGATGTTCCGTACGCTGTTATTACGAGGGCAGTTCAATAAGTAATGCAACACATTTTTTTTCTCGGCCAATTTTGGTTGAAAAAACCGGAAATTTCTTGTGGAATATTTTCAAACATTCCCGCTTCGTCTCGTATAGTTTCATTGACTTCCGACAGGTGGCAGCGCTGTACGGAGCTGTTAAAATGGCGTCTGTAACGGATGTGCGTTGCAAACAACGGGCAGTGATCGAGTTTCTTTTGGCGGAAAACCAGGGCATCTCAGATATTCATAGGCGCTTGCAGAATGTCTACGGTGATCTGGCAGTTGACAAAAGCACGGTGAGTCGTTGGGCAAAGCGTGTGTCTTCATCGCCGCAAGGTCAAGCAAGACTGTCTGATCTCCCGCGTGCGGGCCGGCCGTGCACAGCTGTGACTCCTGCAATGGCGGAGCGTGCGAACACACTCGTTCGAGATGATCGACGGATCACCATCAAACAACTCAGTGCTCAACTTGACATCTCTGTTGGTAGTGCTGTCACAATTGTTCACCAGTTGGGATATTCAAAGGTTTGTTCCCGCTGGGTCTCTCGTTGTCTAACAGAACACCATAAAGAGCAAAGGAGAACCATCTGTGCGGAATTGCTTGCTCATGATGTGGCTGAGGGTGACAATTTCTTGTCAAAGATTGTTACAGGCGATGAAACATGGGTTCATCACTTCGAACCTGAAACAAAACGGCAATCAATGGAGTGGCGCCACACCCACTCCCCTGCCAAGAAAAAGTTTAAAGCCATACCCTCAGCCAGTAAAGTCATGGTTACAGTCTTCTGGGACGCTGAAGGGGTTATTCTGTTCGATGTCCTTCCCCATGGTCAAACGATCAACTCTGAAGTGTATCGTGCTACTCTTCAGAAATTGAAGAAACGACTTCAGCGTGTTCGTAGGCACAAAAATCTGAACGAACTTCTCCTTCTTCATGACAACGCAAGACCTCACACAAGTCTTCGCACCCGAGAGGAGCTCACAAAACTTCAGTGGACTGTTCTTTCTCATGCACCCTACAGCCCCGATCTCGCACCGTCGGATTTCCATATGTTTGGCCCAATGAAGGACGCAATCCGTGGGAGGCACTACGCGGATGATGATGAAGTTATTGATGCAGTACGACGTTGGCTCCGACATCGACCAGTGGAATGGTACCGTGCAGGCATACAGGCCCTCATTTCAAGGTGGCGTAAGGCCGTAGCATTGAATGGAGATTACGTTGAAAAATAGTGTTGTGTAGCTAAAAGATTGGGGAATAACCTGGTGTACTTCAATGCTGAATAAAACAACCCCTGTTTCAGAAAAAAATGTGTTGCATTACTTATTGAACTGCCCTCGTATATTACCTAGGCGACCGTGCGACACTGCATCGAACGCATTCCGGAAGTCAAGCAACACAGGAGCAACCTGTGCACTGATATCTGCTGCTTTCTGCGCCTCGTGGACGAACAGGGCAAGCTGGGTTTCACACGATCGTTGTATTCGGCACACATGTTGGTACCTACGCAGGAGATTTTAGGTCTCCAGAAGTGTCATAATACGCGAGCACAAAACACGTTTCAAAATCGTACGTGCACAGCACTGCGCACGCATTGCACTGGACACACCAAGGCCAAAATTGAAAGAAACATTGGACGAGAAGGCAATAAAAGATTTTGAAATACCGTACTACAGGAGGAAGTTGAAGATTAGAAGAGGAGCTTAGGAGTCTAATGCAGACGTACTGAAATTTGAGGGAAAAGAAATTAGTGCAGAGCCTCATTAAATGACGGATTAGTGTGCTAGAATGTGTTCTGAGACACCAAAGGATAGTTAATTTGTTAATGGAGAGAAGTGTGGTGTTAGAAATTGTACAGGGAAACCAACATTCGATGTAAATAAAACGATTGTAGATTGCAGAAGTTATCCGAAGATTAAGCAGCTTCCACAGGATAGACTAGCGTGGGAAGCTAGTTTGAACTAGTCTTTGGACTACAGCAACAACAACACAACAACAGATTCATTGCTTTAATACTCAGTATGTCGTACGTAATGGAATGTTGGTGGTTGACAGTGGAAAACGTGCAGTAAAACATCGGGTGCTTGGAGGTGAATATCGTAAGGCGTGGATAAGTCTGGAGCAGACGGTTATCCAGTAGTGGATGTCTAATGGTTTTTGTTGTTTTGTTGTTGTTTTTGTTGTTGTTGTTCTGCTGGTGGTGGTGGTGGTGGTGGTGGTGGTGGTGGTTATGATTATGATTCTACTACAGCATGACGCATTGAATCATTGCCTCTAATGCTCGCTCTGCGCCCAAATAACATATAGTGTTCATGTGTAAACCCTCTAACCGTTTTGCAGAAACTTAAAGGATTGCAGTGAGATATAGCTCTCGAAGATGCCAGTAATTCTGCGGGCAAATCGGCCACCATTTTCAAGACATGAAGTGAAAGCATGTTGTAGGAGGTGCCGGATTTAAATTCACTGTGACTGGAGCATTGCCGTCGTAGAGCCTAGAAAAGACCCCACTAAAGAAAGAAGGAAAAAAAACACGCACCTACCAAACATTGTCCTGACAAGCAAAATCAAAAATGACTACAGTCAAACGTTTCCTTTTAATGTGTAGAATTTTCAGTTAAGGAATGGGTACTTGCTCGATTCGAACGCAACCTTCCGCATCTCTTTGACGCTTTGCGCTTATTCAGTGCCATCGATTCGCACAGAACACGGTCAAAATCATTTGAAACGAGGGCCCAGAATTCCGTATAGCAGTGTATAAATTAAAAAATTCAAATGTTAAAAAATGTAAAAATTTCATTTATTTTGGGACGCCCTGTACTGTAGCTCGGAGATCGTTACATATCCCAGGACTGCAGACATGCATCGGCAGCCAAAAAATTAATTAAGTAATTTTATTTCTTCGAGGTGACAAAACTAAAGCAAGTGTACGATATTTTCAACATTTGTGATATATTGTAAGATGATAACTCTGTAAAATAATCGTACAAGTGTAACTTAAAATGGTGTTCAGCCGAGTGGTATAGACTTGTTTTGTCTGAGTGTGTCGGATCCGAATAGAAGTTTGTAATATTTGTTGTTACACCGTTTATGTGTCAAACTGCACTTTCATAGAATACAATAAATTCCAGCTTTTCACTTTCCCATCTAGTGCTTAATGGAAACTGCGAGGGTACTGATCTTCGACGGCATCGAGGTTCATTCGTTCATTCCTTAATTCATTGGATTTCACATCCTTCAACGGTCTCCTTGAAGAAATCTGTGGAACGAGTGACGGTACTCATTAACATATGACAAAATAACTTTAGGAACTTAACTTGTATTAATAAGAAACATTGCTGTGCCGTGATTCTTGAATTTTCCCGGCGTAAAGAGTGTTCTATGAGGTTTCGAGACTGCAGCCAGATGACCGGATGGCAACCATTCAGCCATCTTCAAGTTCGTTTTCTTTCGCTAAATACCGCAAGTTCACATAGATAACTTTATACCAAATACTAGCGCAGAGAGGCACGAGTAAATACAGCACTACATGAACGCACTGTCACAGAACACGCCCAGTACGCGAAAGGTACGTTAAACATGATCGCACACAAGCCTTTCGCAGACCAGTAAATCAGCCATTGCCGAGCAGTCCACAGGACGTTCATTGGATTATTTTGTCACTGGAATCTCGACCTCGACGAGATCGTTCAGGGACTCAGTTATTAAAGGCGAAAAGGCATTTGGCGGATCTTGTTAATCGTGATGGTGGCTTTCAACTGCAGAAGGCATGGTGATTTCTTTAGTATCTTCACTGAATTTTAACTACGGAACCCGCATTCCGACAGACAGCGTGTACGTAATACCACCATCACGCATGCGCCTGCGCGCCCATAGATGGAGCAGTATTCGAGCCATATTCAAAGGCAGTGCTCAACTCCAAATTGGGCGCTCATGTAGCGGCCTCCTTTGCGCATGCCATTCCGCGCCAAGTTTTGGTATAAGGTTAGAGATGTGAACCGGCAGTGTCCAGAGTACCATTCCCGGATATCTATGCTAAGATCCCGGATATTTATATTAAGATCGTGGATGATTTCCTCCGCGACAGGACCTTCCTGTTTACTCAGCAAGGAAAACCATACGTCGCAACTCAGTGGGCATCCCTGAAGGCTATGTGTTGTCTCCCATCCTCTTAAATGTTTATGTTAAAGACATGCCAGTCATCCCACACTGCCACCTGGCGCAATACGCCGACGATACGGAGATCTATACGATCGGCCGCAACACAGACCAGCTCACTCTTCGTCTGCAGAGGGAGGTGGACGCGGCAGTGACCTGCTGTTTACCAACATTATCGTCAAAGCTGTCAAAACTACGGCGGTCTACTTCACCAAACGGCGCCCTATCCTCCACGACAACGTCACTATTGGACGCGTCCGGGTCCCATAGTCCCCGGATACATCTAGGAATCTGGATGGATAACAAACTGCTCTTCCACCGGCAGGGGAAGTACGTCATTCAGAAGGGATAGAACTTAATAAAAGCATTGTATCCGCTTTTCAACAGCAGGGAACTGAACTTCGACACCGAGCGTAAGCCTGTACCGTACGATTGTCCACTCTCGCCTCTGGTTCCACGGCGTGAGCCGCGATTTGTGCCTCCAGAATGCAGACCCTGCAGCACCTGCAAAATACGGTGCCTCTCCAGCGGCGAGGATTGTTACTCTGCACGAGGAGACAAACATGGTCCCTCTAAAGCCGACCATTCGAGAGAAGGCTAGGCGCTGATGCGACAAAGTGGACGCCATTGGGACACGGCCATGGCTTGCAACACGTTGGTGCTATAGTATACAGAGAAGTTGCAGCATTAGAAAATAGTAGCGAAATGCAGGAAGATCTGCAGCGGATTAGCACTTGGTGCAGGGAGTGGCAACTGACCCTTAACATAGACAAATCTAATGTATTGCGAACACATAGAAAGAAGGATCCTTTATTGTATGGTTATATGACAGCGGAACAAACACTGGTAGCAGTTACTTCTGTAAAATATCTGGGAGTATGCGTGCGGAACGATTTGAAGTGGAATGATGATATAAGATTAATTGTTGGTAAGGCGGGTACCAGGTTGAGATTCATTGGGAGAGTCCTTAGAAAATGTAGCCCATCAACAAAGGAGGTGGCTTACAAAACACTCGTTCGACCTATACTTGAGTATTGCTCATCAGTGTGGGATCCGTATCAGATCGGGTTGACGGAGGAGATAGAGGAGATCCAAAGAAGAGCGGCGCGTTTCGTCACAGGGTTATTTGGTAACCGTGATAGCGTTACGGAGATGTTTAGCAAACTCAAGTGGCAGACTCTGCAAGAGAGGCGCTCTGCATCGCGGTGTAGATTGCTCGCCAGGTTTAGAGAGGGTGCGTTTCTGGATGAGGTATCGAATATATTGCTTCCCCCTACTTATACCTCCCGAGGAGATCACGAATGTAAAATTAGAGATTCGAGCGCACACGGAGGCTTTCAGACAGTCGTTCTTCCCGCGAACCATACGCGACTGGAACAGAAAAGGGAGGTAATAACAGTGGCACGTAAAGTGCCCTCCGCCACACACCGTTGGGTGGCTTGCGGAGTAAAAATGTAGATGTAGATGTAGATGTAGACTTTGACACTGCCACCGCCACCCAGTTCCTCTTACCATCCTCGAGGACTCGTATTCGCACTTCGGATAACAACAACCTTGGTACGTCGACTCATAATGTGACAGTATTTGATACGGCCATTCTTTATGTACAATCCTTGGTACGTCAATGTAACTACCAATGTAGTCGAGTCACTTCTTATCGACAACATTTGACCTCCCGCCGTCGGAGCGCGGTGTTGCACTTCGAGTCCCCCGTTACACCTTCAACGTGCTGTGCAATGATGGTCATTGCAATTGTGTAATTGTAAGATAGGAAGATTTTACTTCCGCACCAGGACAGTTAGACCTCTCTAAACCGATGGCGCTGTATCGCAACTCCCACCAAAAGACAGCAATCTCGAATGCAAAAGACTCATCTGAAGATCGCTGAATGGTTGTCATCCGAAATGTCGCGGCAATCAATCGACGTCACGGAATATCATCATATTGCCTGACACTTTTGGAGCCATCTTAACGTGATCTAGTAAATTATTAAGGAATCTGCTGCCTCCTCAGTTTTACCATATAGCTGCTTTGATCTGAAATTTGAAATTTATAGCTTTTTTTTTTTTTTTTTTTTTTTTTTTTTTTTTTTTTTTTTTTTTTTGCAAAAGTATTTTTCAGAGGAAATATTTTTTACATACATAAATGCTGAGTCCCATTTATAGTAGATTTTTACGTTTCATTCAAACAGCTTTATATAAAAGTACTGAAGCTAACTGAGCCTTTAAGTCCCTGAACCTACACATACAGATAATTTGTATTAATGAACTGTTGTTGTTGTGGTCTTCAGTCCTGAGACTGGTTTGATGCAGCTCTCCATGCTACTCTATCCTGTGCAAGCTTCATCATCTCCCAGTACCTACTGCAACCTACATCCTTCTGAATCTGCTTAGTGTATTCATCTCTTGGTCTCCCTCTACGATTTTTACCCTCCACGTTGCCCTCCAATACTAAATTGGTGATCCCTTGATGCCTCAGAACATGTCCTACCAACCGATCCCTTCTTCTGGTCAACTTGTGCCACAAACTCCTCTTCTCCCCAATTCTATTCAATACCTCCTCATTAGTTATGTGATCTACCCATCTAATCTTCAGCATTCTTCTGTAGCAGCACATTTCGAAAGCTTCTATTCTCTTCTTGTCTAAACTATTTATCGTCTATGTTTCACTTCCATACATGGCTACACTCCATACAAATACTTTCAGAAACGACTTCCTAACACTTAAATCAATACTCGATGTTAACAAATTTCTCTTCTTCAGAAACGCTTTCCTTGCCATTGCCAGTCTACATTTTATATCCTCTCTACTTCGACCGTCATCAGTTATTTTGCTCCCCAAATAGCAAAACTCCTTTACTACTTTAAATGCCTCATTTCCTAATCTAATACCCTCAGCATCAAACGATTTAATTCGACTACATTCCATTATCCTCGTTCTGCTTTTGTTGACGTCCATCTTATACCATTCTTTCAAGACACTGTCCATTCCGTTCAACTGCTCTTCCGAGTCCTTTGCTGTCTCTGACAGAATTACAATGTCATCGGAAAACCTCAAAGTTTTTATTTCTTCTCCATGGATTTTAATACCTGCTCCGAATTTTTCTTTTGTTTCCTTTACTGCTTGCTCAATATACAGATTGAACATGTAGCGATTCTTAATTTCTTGCTTTACGTTAGACAGGAATTTATTGAATATCTTGCCACCAGAGAACGTAACTCCATTCCGAGCCTTGGAAGTAGGCAAAGTGTTGTGACTATTTGTATCTCAGCCCAGCTGAAAATGGTTTTTATTATCAAGAAAAACCATTACGAGAGTTGAAACACGTATGTAACATAGCAGCGATGGCGAGGCATTGTAGCATCTGTGACCAGAGAGTATGCGCTTGACCGCGCGAGTGTTGCGAGCGGTTCTCACTCTGTCTGTAGTCGTTGCGAGTCTGTCAGTCAGTCGTTGCGAGTCTGTCAGTTAGTCGTTGCGAGTCTGTAGCTCTGTCTAGTTGAGAGCAGTACTCTGTCAGTAGTCGTCGCGTGCTGTACGCTAATAGTCGTCATGCAGAGCGGTCGGTCAGTAGTAGCAGCCCAGTGCGGTTTGTGTGATGTAGGCGGTCGGCAACACTGGTCAAGATGGTGAATAAGGTATACCATTAATTAATATAATCATTAGATAATGTAAAAATTTATTTATTGTAATTATTCTCCAACAAGTCCCCCAATAATAATTTTTATTTCAAAAGCATTTTTTCAAAAATTTAATTTTTTATTGAAGTAAAGATTTCGTTGCACTTCCCATTTCATTCCACTTCTTTTGAAGAAAAATTTCACTAAAATCACAAAAAAAGAGAATATTATTATTTGCAATGCAGTCCCTCCAAGCGGTGCGCAACAACAAGAGCAGAAATGTGACATCCATTTATTCTGAGGTAAGACTTTAATTCTGATTGTTTTACACAGGGCCAAATACCGATATTTCGGTTTAATTAAATTTTCTTATCACTGAATGGACTTTAATTTTTCATGAGGAATTTATATTTGAGTCAGATTGCGAATTTCACATTTTTTGTTGCCATTGTCAGTACATTTCATTGTGGGCAGGTTACGCTTAGCGCAATGTCCATTAGTATTCTTAAATAATATTGTCATCATTTAAATTTTTGTAGGGAGGTTACACTCGGCTCCCATTTCTATTAAGTATTGTCTTTTTTCCTTTTAAAAATTACTGTAGGGAGGTTACACTTGGCGACACCCAGTCCAGGATCGAATTTCGTTGAGAGTCTTTTGAGCAACAGTCAGATATCTGCTCTTATTTGCTTAGATATAATTAGGATTTGGCGCTACGCTTTTAATAATATTGTGACTTTCTCTCTACAGGTCAACGACAATTTGTTGCTTTGTTGTATTTGTGTGTTGTTTTTGCATTTGTGCTTATTTGTTTTTGAATAATTGTGACTACTGTAAAAATGCCGCGAAAGACTGTGAATAGTGTATCGCGAGGTATTACGAACGAAACTACCGATTTAAACATCTTTACCGATAGGACATGTGACACGCAGTGTAATGATGACAATCCTGCGTTCACTAACAATCAGTGCATTACAACCACTAATGATGACTTTTACCTTGATAATGAACAAACGAACTCAATTGTCTCGTCTGTTAATTTGACGACAATTGGTGACGCAGAACGCTCTATAGTAATGAGCGCTGCCGAACTTAACACACCCGATTTAGAAAATCCAAGTAATGTACAGACAAATTTTTCCAATGAAAATGGTCAGTGTAGTGAAAGTACGACGGATTTATTTAATTCCGAAATAATGTCTGACAGTGTATGTCTAACTGGCAAACCTTTTTCTAAAATACAGAATAACCAAATGGTTACAGTAAGCGAGAGAGTTCCAGATCCACCACTAAACAGCACAGAGAGTATAAACGCTAACTTTGGCTTTGAACAAATTATGGCAAGATTGCTCAAACAACAATTTTGTGAACAGGATAAAAAATTTAATAAAATTAATGAAAAACTTGACAATAATGATGAAAATTTTAGACAACTTAGGGAAGATAACAAACAACAGAATGAAAACCTCAAGCAACTTAGTGAACAGGTCAGACAACAAAATGAAAAATTTGACGACAATTCGAGACAGCTTAGTGAACAAATTAGAGCCGTTGCCGCGCAGTGTCATGACACTAAGGAACAGTTGCGCACGGAAATTGAGGCGTGTTCACAAAAAAATAGCGTAGAAATTAAATCTGTTGCGCAAGAATTAAGAGAAATGCAAACAGTCGCAACAGAAACACTCAGAGACGAAATTAGCGGAGTCGCTAAACAATGCTCTGAAAAAGCTGCACAATTACGGGACGAGTTTAGAGCAATGACGGTAGAACTTTCGCGCACTATGGACGCAAAGATAGACACGAAATTCGAACAGCAGAACACTCAGATTAACGAGCGCTTTAATCAGCACATACAGAACAGTGATACGCGTTTCCGCAGATTTATTCAGGATCAAAACAAAGTAAAACGACAAGTCATGGAAACAATCACTGCACAAAGACAAGAGGACAAACGTAAAATATTCGCGAAAGCGAAGACGTATGTAGACAATAATATTACTACAGTGTCCGACAAAATTAACACCATAGAACAGTTGAACGCGGAATTACGGGATGAAATTTCTGATCTTAAATTAAAAACAGATACACACACAGTAAATATTCAAACAGTGACAGACAGATTCGAACAATTAGATCTAACACAGGATTGCGATGTCATCAAAGCTGATGTTAAAAAACTGAGCGAAACTACGCGTAAGTTGCAAAAACAGATTAATGCGTCCGATTCTAAAACCGATGATCAGGCAAAAATACTGACTGAAAAATATGATGAATTGGCCAGTCGTATTGATGTTATCGAAAATACTAATGACAATAAATCAGACGATACTGCACCGGTTTCATTTATCCAAACACCTGAATTTCAAAATTTACGGCAGACAATTAATGAGATCGATTCATCTAACAACACGTTACGTAGGAAGTTATCAAATTTACAACAAGAAGTAACAGAGATGAAAAGCATCTCAGTTAATAACATGCCACAACAGACGCCACTTAGCGAACATTTGTCAGACTTACGCAGCGCGTATAATGTGAGCAATTTACAGAGACTACGAGACGTAAAATCCGAAAAAGCCACGCGACTTAAAATATGAAAAGCTACGCAACTTGAAGTACGAAACGACACAGACGAACAGATTCACACACAAACCTGAACGTGTTCTCAAATTCAGTGACGAGAACGTTGATAATAAGCAGTTTGCATATGTAAGAAAATGTAAAGAATTTAATAATGACAGAACACAGATACACGATTTGCACTGTATACGACAATTTATCTTTGTACATTCACCGCTATTATCTGTAATGGAGAAACTAGCTTTGAACCTGAGGCGACAATTTGCTATTGTATTTTCATCAGCATTATCTATTATGCAGAAATTGGAATTAATATGGTTACAACAATTTGGTTTTGGAATTTTACCGCTATTGCCTGCAACGCAAAAGCTAAAATTGATTTGCAGTGCGTAATAGACCTCAGGGGATTCATTACGCTTTAATGAATATGTGCCGTAGCGAGCATAGGGCCCCGAGCTGTAGTAGTGCTGTTTCATCTTTAGTTTTCTGCACTGCTGCCTTCTCTTCTACTATCCTTTATATCTATCAAAACTGCTCTTTAACTATTGCTCTATCTAGAATTAAGAAACATGTAATGAATACCCGATAAGACAACTTTTACCGACTGTGACAATTTTCTTTAGGCACTCCAAAACCAGCGTAATTTTAATTACAGATAAAATCGTAATCATCAGTATGTGTAAAATTAACAGCAAACGCATTTTTTTGGTAACAATAGACCTTTTCACCACAATAGCATGAAAGTGAGCCGCTTAGCATACGTAACCAACAATGCAGTCTACAAGGTCAACCAAACTTTAATGTTTCGCCGCGTGCACGTATAGTCCCAGCCCCAACAAATAGTAACGCATGGCAGCAAAGAAATAACTACGTACAGACAACACACTATTTCAACTCGCATCGCAATGCGCCGTATAGAAATTACTATCATGACAGACGTAAAAATGAGGAGCACAATTTTCAGCGTACATTTAATAACAGTCGGTCTTACCAGCAACAAAGTAATCAACAAGAACATATTCTCATGAATGAACCAGGTAATAGGTGTCATCTATAGCGTAACACGTCAGTAAGAAATAACAGAACAGTTCATATAGTGGATATGCCACAACATTCTCCCGTAAATAATAACACGTACGATAAATTTTAACCAGATAGAGCACAGATTGCATATTACAGTAACGCAAACATTAATTTTGACACGCAGAATCTTCTTCACGAAAATGTTATTAATTTTGACGACATCCGACACACGTTTGCATTAAGGACAGAATTACGACGTATGTAGACGATATTCTTATTGCAGAAGCCAACTGGTCTGAACACAATCTGATTCTTGAACAACTGTTACAAACTTTCCATGCACAAGGACTTACAGTTAATCTTAGTAAATCGCACTTTGGCAAAACTTCCATAAAATTTCTTGGACACGTAATTTCAGCAGAAGGCATTGCACCTGATCCGGAAAAACTTCAAGCTCTATGTGACATTACTGTTCCTACGACGAAGAAGCAATTACGCAGTTTTTTGGGCTTAATTAACTTTTTTCGTAAATTTATTCATCACTCTGCTTTAGACACACCCAGATTATGCCAATTAACAGGTAAAAAACAGTATTTGGTCTTGGGATAAGCAAGCACATTTTGAATTCATGAACCTGAAACATGCTCTGTTGAATGCACCACTATTATCGCACCCAGATCTCACCAGAAATTTTTCCATTGCCACCGACAGTTCTAACACCGCTTTAGGCGTACACATTTTCCAGGAAATTGAAGAAGATGGTTCTACAGTAATTAAAAACATCGCATTTGCAAGTCGCATTTTGTCACCTGCTGAACGAAATTATTCCGTTACAGAATTGGAAACATTATGTGTTGTATGGGCTTTCACGAGATTTAGGCACTTTCTTTATGGCAGACATACCACTGTTTACACTGACCACAGAGCGATACAATTTTTACTTTCGGCCAAATTCACTCACGATAGATTAAGTAGATGGAAACTGTATTTACAGGAATTTAATTTTACAATTGTTCACATTCCCGGCACACAAAATGTTATAGCAGACGCACTATCGCGTTCTCTCGGCAACAATCAGCAAGACGTAGCAACCAACTTCTGCAAAGCAAATTTCAGTGTCATGTACATTCAACAAGTAGCATTTGAAAATTTTATTTCGTCGTCATTACAGGACATAGCAAAGGAGCAAAATAAAGACAATGTGTGGAAAGAAATTAAACACCTTTGGCAAGATAGAAATAATGTTACGATTAGGAACCACTACACAGTACGCAATGACATTCTGTTTCGCCGCTCTCATCCTGACAGCAACAATTGGTTATTATGCATTCCTGACGAACTGGTCAACAGATTAATTTGGTACACTCATTTAAGCTACGCACATTACGGAGCACGAAAATGTTTTCTTATACTGAGACAGAACTGTTATTTTACCAACATGGAAAAACGTATACGACGAGTTTTAGCGTCTTGTAAAATTTGCCAGAAAGCTAAATCAGACACCACTTCACATATTCCTCCATTATATCCCATTATACCTGTTAAATTAAGACATATGGCCGCTGTAGATATTTTTGGTCCGATTCCCAGAACTAACAGAGGTTTTTGCTACATATTTGTCGCTGTTGAGCTTACTTCAAAATTTGTTACTTTCACTCCATTACGCAAAGCTACTGCTAAAACTGTTTCGAAAGCATTTGTAAAACATTTTCTATCTCATGTAGGGCATGTAATGAAAGTAATTTCTGACAATGGATCTCAATTTCGCAGTAGCGTATGGACACGCATGTTACGAGCCAGAAACATTTCTCCGATCTATATATCCAAGTACCACGCTTCTTCGAACCCTTGTGAAAGATTAATGAAAGAAATTGGTAAACTGTGCCGAATATACTGCCACAAAAGACATATTGATTGGGACACACACATATTCTCATTCCAAGATGTAATTAATTCCATACCAAATGAATGCACTATGCTATCTCCGTCTGTTATACTGAAAAATGCTGAACCACCTAACAAAATTAAAGAATCAATAACATTTCCTACATCTCGCCGATTACGACACCACGAAATAATTGACATTGCGCTGAACAACATCAAACGTGCCGCAGAGCGCCGGAGAAGACAGCAAAAACAGGTTTGTACACGCCGCGACTTTCACGTTGGACAGAAGATATTAGTACGTACACACTATTTATCCAGCAAATTAAAAGGTAAGTGCAGTAAATTTGAACTTCTATACGCAGGTCCATATCGGATTCGCAGCATCCCTCACCCCAATGTTGTACACGTCGAAACTTTGAGAACCAGAAAATCGAAAGGCAATCACCATATCTCAAACATTAAACCGTTTATTGAGTGAAACCACTGTATGATTCAACACACTATGATGCCATTTACTAATGCAATTATTTCACGTGACTAATTACTGATGATTATCGTATTTTTTCTTGGCAAGTGCCCGGCAAGGTAAGGTTAGCAGGTCGCTTTTCTTTTCGTTACACATCAGACCGTGCACATTTTCCACTTTTTTTGTGTGTATGATTGTACTCCAGTTTTGTTTGTATGCACTATGAAATAGTTAAGATATAACACACACCAGTCGACTTTGACATTTTTTTTTTGCCTTATGACATCTCAACATCGTGACTGTTTCACATTTTTTTTTTGCTACTGCATTGTATTATTCTGTGTACATTTTTGCATCTGAACACTGTCAACGTCTTTAACATATTACGTTTTCTGTCATGTTATGCTGTATGCTTAAGTATGTTACCATAAACCAGTCATTATTTAGTGGGTACATGATTTAAATGCAGGACATTAATCTCTGTCATCAATTTCAGAAAGAAATGATGCATGTAAGAAATAAATTCAACAGAAATGGGAATTTCACCTACGGGATAAACGAAAGGAGATGCAATAACTTTATGAGGAAGAGTAAATGGATCAGGATTAACAAACATCAACAAGAATATACTATACTCATCGTAGAATAGCAGTCTTAACTAATTTTTTCTTTCAGAATACAAGGTGATTGATGCAGGCTGTCAGACTGAACTACACATCTTAGTTTTAGTGATGAAATATGCTAGAGATAAGGAATAGTTATGTAATGAGTAATGAAGTAATTTTTTGCAGATGATAATGAATACTGAGGAATAATGATGAAGGATATGATGTTATGAATAATGAAGTTTTTCTTTACAGATGATGATAATAGTGAAGTTATGATGATATGGATAATGAAGTTTTCTTTACAGATGAGGATAATGTTGAAGTTATGTATTTATGTTATGTAGTTATTTAAGTATTTGTTGCAGTTTGCTTTGACAGCAGGTGTAATATTGCATAGTAGGATGACGGAAAGTTTTGGAAAGGACAGCTATGAAACACATTTTTATACACATTTCGCTACCTGTTAATTCGAAGTTCACTACTTTTCAGCATAGTGTGCGTTTCTTCTTTCAGGTCAATAATCCATTTTGTAATTTTTCCAGGAGAAGTTTTTCATGATACTTACTAAACCTGTTACTTATTATACCTGTTCTAGTACTTGCATTTTTATATTTTTACCCATTTGTGTCTATCGTTTATAAATGTGATCACATGTACTGCCTTGTTACATAATCTTGCTACAGCTGACTCATGACGAATGACGTTACGTATCCTCATTTGCTGCAATAGGTCAAAAGCAAATAGTGTTATGTTTCAGCAATTAATTATCGATCCCAACGCAATGCATTGCTACCAAAAAAAAAAAAAAAAAAATGTATTACCAGTCCCACATAAGGTCACTAGTTTATGATAATTCTGAATAATACTGATCAACTCTGAATAGCATGTCACTTGAGTAATGACCTCTTAATGAGACTATATTCAAAATAATGCTTTGTCACTAGCTAATAACTGCCACTGTTTATTGTAATGATACTACTTATAATGCCTGTGATTACTAATGATTTGACTGTAATTAACTGATTTTAATAATGACTTTGTAATGATCTGAATACTACTGAAGGAGGAACACTGTTTATTGTAATGATACTACTTATAATGCCTGTGATTATTAATGATTTGACTGTAATTAACTGATTTTAATAATGACTTTGTAATGATCTGAATACTACTGAAGGAGGAACACTGTTTATTGTAATGATACTACTTATAATGCCTGTGATTATTAATGATTTGACTGTAATTAACTGATTTTTAATAATGACTTCGTAATAATCTGAATAATACTGAATGATGATTCTATTCAATACTTGCTGGCCACTGAGTGCCAATAATTAATGTCACTTGAAGAATTGTTATTAATTATGCCATTAATTAGCCCTTTTTTTCCCATGTTGAGTTTTCATGTTTTGGTTAATGGCCAATGAGTGCCAATAATTTGTATCACTCAATGTATTATGTTAATGCTAGGCCAATAATTGACTCTCCTTTTCAATTAAGGCTTCTGATGAACATTATTCTGTCTTACTAAATATACTTTGTAACTGGCCAAGGACCGCCACTGTTTATTGTAATACGATTACCCATGATGCCAGCTAGTGATTCTTAATAGATTGGAATGACACATAATTAATTAACTATGGTACTGTTTAATAATGCTTTGTAATTAATTAAGGCTAATAATTCTTACTATATTGAAATGACAAATGATTAATTAATTAACTGTAATTAGACAAATGATTAATTAACGACAAATGATTAATTAAGTGTAATTAGACAAATGATTAATTAACGACAAATGATTAATTAACTGTAATTAGACAAATGATTAATTAATTAACTGTAATTAGACAAATGATTAATTAACGACAAATGATTAATTAACTGTAATTAGGAAAAGGCTAATGATTATTGGAATGACAAATGATTAATTAACTGTAATTAGGAGAAGGTTAATGATTCTTAATTATACTCTGTAACTGAAAAGAATGCGATTATTTCATAATGCTTTGTAACCAGGAAAAGAAGGCTACTGATTCTATGTACAACAATTAATGAACATTTTTCTGTAATACTACATACTTGGTACAGAAATGTTCAATAACTGGGCTATGAATGCCACAAACTACTAATTAAGTCTGTAATTGTCAATATTATGTGACTTGATGTCCTTCACCTCATAAGCTGACTACCCTGAATTACTGCAATGTCCATTTGTCCTGTTTATCCCAGTGATCATGGAGCACTATATTTGGTTTTGCACTAATTCTACGTTGGTGTGCCTTGTAAGAGTGTGGTGTTGACACGACATGCTGTCCACCACCATGAGCGATGAAGACATTATTATGGTCCCACTGTTTGGTGTACCTAATGTACTGCCAAAATGAAAACATGGAACATTACTACGACAGTTCAGTGTCTTGGCTACACTGATAAATTCTGATGGGAAAAGAACTTCAAGTTGTGTCACTTGGTGTTGTACTTCTGTGGAAAGATATGGACGTTCAGAGCAGCTGTGTGCAATCTAAAGTGCTACAACCATGATGCAATCCTTCCCTTTCCTATCCTGATTCTTGTCACATAAAGAAAAAAATTTTTTGGTAACATCATTTATGTTCATAGGTTATACATTTTTCGATTCACTGAACTCCAATGCGAGTACACTTATGTCACTTGTCATCATGATATTTTTTCTTACCAGTCTGTTTATTTGTTCTGAATATGCTAATGAATTTTTCCAGTGCCTGTGCACTTTGTTATCTGTCAAAAAATTTGTATATACATTTTTCTGATTTGCTACTATGTTTTGTATTCACATTTTGTCTTTGTCTGATATATTTTGTACTTAGTGCGTGTGCACAACATTTAAATATTCTGTAAGTTGTAGAATTTTGTTAATTAAAGAAAAATTTTGCCGCGCTTGGCAAGTCCAAATGACTCACCATCGCTGCCAAATTTTTGCCCCCCCCAGTGGAGGGTTATGAAACACGTATGTAACATAGCAGCGATGGCGAGGCATTGTAGCATCTGTGACCAGAGAGTATGCGCTTGACCGCGCGAGTGTTGCGAGCGGTTCTCACTCTGTCTGTAGTCGTTGCGAGTCTCTCAGTCAGTCGTTGCGAGTCTGTCAGTTAGTCGTTGCGAGTCTGTAGCTCTGTCTAGTTGAGAGCAGTACTCTGTCAGTAGTCGTCGCGTGCTGTACGCTAATAGTCGTCATGCAGAGCGGTCGGTCAGTAGTAGCAGCCCAGTGCGGTTGTGTGATGTAGGCGGTCGGCAACACTGGTCAAGATGGTGAATAAGGTATACCATTAATTAATATAATCATTAGATAATGTAAAAATTTATTTATTGTAATTATTCTCCAACAAGTCCCCCAATAATAATTTTTATTTCAAAAGCATTTTTTCAAAAATTTAATTTTTTATTGAAGTAAAGATTTCGTTGCACTTCCCATTTCATTCCACTTCTTTTGAAGAAAAATTTCACTAAAATCACAAAAAAAGAGAATATTATTATTTGCAATGCAGTCCCTCCAAGCGGTGCGCAACAACAAGAGCAGAAATGTGACATCCATTTATTCTGAGGTAAGACTTTAATTCTGATTGTTTTACACAGGGCCAAATACCGATATTTCGGTTTAATTAAATTTTCTTATCACTGAATGGACTTTAATTTTTCATGAGGAATTTATATTTGAGTCAGATTGCGAATTTCACATTTTTTGTTGCCATTGTCAGTACATTTCATTGTGGGCAGGTTACGCTTAGCGCAATGTCCATTAGTATTCTTAAATAATATTGTCATCATTTAAATTTTTGTAGGGAGGTTACACTCGGCTCCCATTTCTATTAAGTATTGTCTTTTTTCCTTTTAAAAATTACTGTAGGGAGGTTACAGAGTCAGAATTTCAAGATCCTTGAAAAGAGCTTCCGCAAGACGTACACTTACCTACGTAACACAATATTATTAATGCTTGTTTCTGCTGCATAAACACTTTATTTAATGTGGCTGCACTAGTTCAGCTGGTAATTCCATAAGACATCAGGGATTCAAAATACGTAAAATAAGCCAATATTCTTGTCTTTAGGTCAGCACAATGAGATATGTTTCCAAGGGCATAACACGCTGAACTATGTTCAGTCATCTCTGCACTGCTATGTCCACTCAGCTGAGATCACAGACCTCAACCACGTGATACTGGGGTGTTCGCGTAATGATAGTCAATGCCGCAAGTTTCTCAGAGCCTTGATCAGAGCGGGGATTTCCCGCCCCCCCCCCCCCCCTCTATCTCTGACAGGCCTATTTCGGCAGCTGCCCACAACGAAGTGCGAGAGGCTTTCAATAAGTAAGGCAACAATTTCTTTTTCTAAAAGCAGGTTGGTTTTATTCCGGATTCCAACACACCATGTTATTCCCTTTTGCTACAAAAACTTATTTTTTTAACGTAATCTTCATTCAATGCGACGGCCTTAACGCCACATTACTGGCAGGGCCTGTATGCCCGTATGGTATCACTGTCAACGACGGAGCCAAGGTCTCGCTGCATCAGTAACCTCTCCAGCATACGCGTATTGCGTACTGTGGAAGTCTGAAGGTGTGAGATCCGGGCTGTAGGGTGTATGAGGAAGAACATTCCAATGAAGTGCACACAGTTGTGTGAAGCCTTGCGTTGTCATGGAAAAGGAGAAGACCGTTTGCATCTTTCTGATGACATACATGCAGAAATCATTCCTCGAATTTCCTGAGGGCAGCAAAATACGCTACAGAGTTGACATCAAATAGAATAATTCATTCAGAGTCCTAGAAGACTGTCGCCATGACTTTCCCGACTGAGGGTGCGATTTTGAACTTTTTCTTACGGTTTTTCTTCTTTTTTTGTTGCGTAAGGTTGGAAGTGATAAACCAGTGTTTCGTCGCCTGTGACTATATCCGACAGCAAATTTTCACGATTAGCCTCGTAACGTTCAAGCTGTTCTGCACTTATCGTCGTTCGTTGCTCTTTATGTTCTTATTTCAGGCGGCCAGGAAACCAGCGGGCACAGGCATTGGAGTACCTCAGCTGGTGGACGAGTGTGTCAGCCGTACCAACAGAGACATCCAGTTATGCAGCGAGATTTTTAATTGTGATTCGTTGACCACGTCGAATAAAAACGTCCGTAAGTTCCAACACTGAAGGAGTCGAAACTGTGTACGGCCGACAGGTACGCGGGAGATCCGACACGTTTGCGTGACCTTTTTGCGATGATGACAGACGCCTCCCCCGACGACTCACTGTGCTTTCGTTCACTGCCAGGTCTCGTAGACATTCTGCAAGCGTCTGCGAATATCTGCGAGGCTCTGGTTTTCCGCCAAAAGAAATTCAATGACAGCCCTTTGCTTGAAACGTGCCTCCGTCACAGACGCTATTTTGAAGGCTACGTGTAGCGAGACCATACATCGTAACTTCCCGAATCTATAGGGACTGAAGCGGGAATATTCCACGTTGTCCCACAACAAATTCCGCACTTTCTTCAACCTATACTGGCCGAGAAAAGAATGTGTTGCAGTGCTTATCCAAGGCCTCTCGTACGTGAGTGTTGTCCTATTTCTGCAAGAAGCTTATACCCAATGAAACTTCCTGGCAGACTAAAACTGTGTGCCGGACCGAGACTCGAACTCAGGACCTTTGCCTTTCTCGGGCAAGTGCTCTACCAACTGAGCTACCCAAGCACGACTCACGCCCCGTCCTCACAGCTTTAATTCCGCCAGTACCTCGTCTCCTACTTTCCAAACTTCACAGAAGCTCTCCTTGCAGAACTAGCACTCCTGGAAGAAAGGATATTGAGGAGACTTGGCTTAGCTACAGCCTGGGGGTTGTTACTAGAATGAAATATGTGGCTAAGCCCTGTCTCCGCAATATCCTTTCTTCCAGGAGTGCTAGTTCTGCAAGGTTCGCAGGAGAGCTTCTGTGAAGTTTGGAAGGTAGGAGACGAGGTACTGGCGGAATTAAAGCTGTGAGGACGGGTCATGAGTCGTGCTTGGGTAGCTCAGTTGGTAGAGCACTTGAGCACAAAAGGCAAAGGTCCCGAGTTCGAGTCTCGATCCGGCACACAGTTTTAATCTGCCAGGAAATTTCGTATCAGCGCACACTCCGCTGTAGAGTGAAAATTTCATTCTAGCTTATACCTATTTTTATGTGAGACACAAAGGATCCAGCGTGAGAAAGCTTACAGTGAAGTTTACTGGTATTTATGGAAGTTTAAGTGCCTATGCTGTTTATATGATACTGTATGCCGAATCTCTAAGTACTCACTTCTGTGGCTAAATGGTTAACAAAAAGAAAGCGAAAAAAACACGCAGAGCTGAATTATTTGATCGATTCATCAACATGTATTGACCGTGTTAAGTTCTTACCCAGCTGGACCGGAAGGAATTGTCCCATTGTGTTTCATTCTGTGTATGACCATTAATGTCTACTGAAACGTCCCCTTAGAAAAATTATGAAGGACTGTGCTATTAAAACCTCTTACGTTATTTGATACAGAAACAGCTGAGTAAAAGTCAACGTACTCAAACAGTTTTCTCTTTACTTATTCTGATCATCACTAAACTGACACAATATTTTAGCGCAACGCAATCTGACTTTCAATAATCCCTACAAAAGAATGGCCCTGACTGACAATAGCCTATACCTTTCATGAATCACTTACCTCACAAAAATCTTCGTTACTCGAACTACTGCAATACAGCGAGCGCTAATACTGCCAGCTAAATAAAAGACTACTGAGGGCACTAACTACTGATAGACCTAGTAAGCAAATGAAAGATTTTGATAGAGAACGAACAATGATGTATTTACCTTAATAGTGTTCAAAAGTTATATATACACTCCTGGAAATTGAAATAAGAACACCGTGAATTCATTGTCCCAGGAAGGGGAAACTTTATTGACACATTCCTGGGGTCAGATACATCACATGATCAACTGACAGAACCACAGGCACATAGACACAGGTAACAGAGCATGCACAATGTCGGCACTAGTACAGTGTACATCCACCTTTCGCAGCAATGCAGGCTGCTATTCTCTCATGGAGACGATCGTAGAGATGCTGGATGTAGTCCTGTGGAACGGCTTGCCATGCCATTTCCACCTGGCGCCTCAGTTGGACCAGCGTTCGTGCTGGACGTGCAGACCGCGTGAGACGACGCTTCATCCAGTCCCAAACATGCTCAATGGGGGACAGATCCGGAGATCTTGCTGGCCAGGGTAGTTGACTTACACCTTCTAGAGCACGTTGGGTGGCACGGGATACATGCGGACGTGCATTGTCCTGTTGGAACAGCAAGTTCCCTTGCCGGTCTAGGAATGGTAGAACGATGGGTTCGATGACGGTTTGGATGTACCGTGCACTATTCAGTGTCCCCTCGACGATCACCAGTGGTGTACGGCCAGTGTAGAAAATCGCTCCCCACACCATGATGCCGGGTGTTGGCCCTGTGTGCCTCGGTCGTATGCAGTCCTGATTGTGGCGCTCACCTGCACGGCGCCAAACACGCATACGATCATCATTGGCACCAAGGCAGAAGCGACTCTCATCGCTGAAGACGACACGTCTCCATTCGTCCCTCCATTCACGCCTGTCGCGACACCACTGGAGGCGGGCTGCACGATGTTGGGGCGTGAGCGGAAGACGGCCTAACGGTGTGCGGGACCGTAGCCCAGCTTCATGGAGACGGTTGCGAATGGTCCTCGCCGATACCCCAGGAGCAACAGTGTCCCTAATTTGCTGGGAAGTGGCGGTGCGGTCCCCTACGGCACTGCGTAGGATCCTACGGTCTTGGCGTGCATCCGTGCGTCGCTGCGATCCGGTCGCAGGTCGACGGGCACGTGCACCTTCCGCCGACCACTGGCGACAACATCGATGTACTGTGGAGACCTCACGCCCCACGTGTTGAGCAATTCGGGGGTACGTCCACCCGGCCTCCCGCATGCCCACTATACGCCCTCGCTCAAAGTCCGTCAACTGCACATACGGTTCACGTCCACGCTGTCGCGGCATGCTACCAGTGTTAAAGACTGCGATGGAGCTCCGTATGCCACGGCAAACTGGCTGACACTGACGGCGGCGGTGCACAAATGCTGCGCAGCTAGCGCCATTCGACGGCCAACACCGCGGTTCCTGGTGTGTCCGCTGTGCCGTGCGTGTGATCATTGCTTGTACAGCCCTCTCGCAGTGTCTGGAGGAAGTATGGTGGGTCTGACACACCGGTGTCAATGTGTTCTTTTTTCCATTTCCAGGAGTGTATATATATCAATTCATGACATCCATCTTAAGAAATTTCATTTTTCTGGCGGACGCACGACCAGAGCGTCCACTTATAGCAACCTCTCGAAACTCTGGCATCACACTCTTTATATCCACTACTGCTAGCGGCTCACCTCCAACTGCCCAACGCTACGCGCTGTTCACATCCAACTGCCCAACACTACACAAGCGAATATTCCAACAATGCCAACCAGCCACAGATGCACACAGCACAGTCAGTGATTTTCATACAGGGCGCTACGTGGCATTACCAACATAAAAACCTAAACAGCCTACTTACACTACTTCTGGTACTAAAAAAGTCATTATTGCTTGTTTGAAACTTGTTGTGACCGTAGAAAATTTTAATTTTTATTCTTGCTTTTGTGGCCAAAACAAGAGTCCAGGCTCCATAGGCAAACAGCCAGCCGACATTAAGAAATAGTCCACCAGGACGTAGGGACAAGATAAGCGGCGGAGGCTGCCAAGTATGGCTTGTTGATCAGATTAGTGTTTGACTTCCTGCCAGAGGAAGCATGAATCAGACTTGCACAATGGAAGACGCAAACACCAGGACGATAATACAGCAAGAGAGAGTGTCACTCACATGCGGAAAAGACTTGTGTGGAACCAAATGAAGTTGTGTGCAGCTAGAAACGAAAAGTGTCGTGTGGAACCATAGGCATTCTTGTGCAATCCGATCACTTAGAAATGAAAGGGTCGTGTGAAACAAATTAACTCGTGTGCACTCAAGTACATGAGAAACGAAATAAAAGGCCAGGCAGCGGAATAGCTAGAAGCAGAGATTGAGATGCAGATTCAGAGCCAGTGCCGGCCGGCAGTTTGGAGATTCCGCAGCGAGGCGCCAGCGGGGCCGAGTAGGCCCGTAGCAGCCGATACAGCTGATAAAGACTTCAACTACGAGAAGACGGTGATAGACTCTGGTGGACACTCAGGAACTGCAGGTCAAGTAGGATTTTTAGAGTTTCATTGGAATAGTGTTGAACAGAGGCTGTCAGTCTTTGTCTCAATTACTTAGAGAGATCTCAGTGCTAACCAAGAACAAGTGATTGCTTTGTACTTGTTTCTTATATATACCGGCAATTGCTTTGAAGTAGCAAGTCCGAATAAATAGACTAAATCTTACTAAGGGGTTTATGGTCCAACACCTCACATAAGTATATGTGAGAATAAACTAACCAATCTTTTCTGCCTATTGCAATTCGGTAACCTATTTTCAGGAAACTTATTTGCTTCATACCAAGGAGATTCTCTCCCTCTCATCTCCGATATGAAGGTTGACAGCAATTTATAACTAACCTGTTGGCGTTAACGTCCCGATTGCGCTACGCAGTTCGCACTTGCTTCATTCTGGCATAGTGAGGCTGTGCCGGTATGCGACAAACTGCATGAGAAACGCACCTTACACCATTTTTCGCAAATAATCGTCCTATTTTACTCAAAATGCTTCCGCGGGGAGAAGCATGAATTTCAGATTTTGGAGACTGCTTTCTGAACGCCTGTTTTGTCCGGCGCCACGTGCTCCTGCCCTGTGCCGGCTGCCTCTGCTTCTGCCTCGGTGACGCACTGCCGCCGGGTCGCGCCGACGCTACGCATTGTGTCTGGCGCCCCTTTTGTTCTCCGGCGCAAATTAAACATTTACACAGCCGCTCGATGGCAGTGGCGCAGCCCCGCCGAGTAGCAAATCCCCACCGTTCTCCACTCGGGGAAAGGCTCGCCTCGAAACGTCTCAGAGGCCCTCCGAACACCGGCAGCTGTGCCCGCATGAAGAGCTGTAGGGAGGTGCTGCAAAAAGGCCGACGGATATACGTGGCTCAAGGGAGCTCTCACCGGACTGCACACACCAGATAATGAGAAGAAAACAAAAATGGCTCTGAGCACTATGCGATTTAACTTCTGAGGTCATCAATCGCCTAGAACTTTGAACTAATTAAACCTAACTAACCTAAGGACATCACACACATCCATGCCCGAGGCAGGATTCGCACCTTCGACCGTAGCGGTCGCTCGGTTCCCGACTGCAGCGCCTAGAACCGCACGGCCACTCCGGCCGGCTGAGAAGGAAACGTGTTTGATTTCAACTAAGTTGTGGGATACGAAATGAATGGAACTACGAGGTGCATTCAAGTACTAAGGCCTCCGATTTTTTTTTCTCCGGACTGGAAGGAGATAGAAACATGCGCATTGTTTTAAAATGAGGCCGCGTTCATTGTCAATACATCCCAGAGATGGCAGCACCGTACGGCAGATGGTATTTTACCGCCAGCGGCGAGAATGAGAACTCTTTTAAATATTTAAAAGGGCGACGTTTTCCTTACTTTAACAGCGTGCAATCATTCGTTTTCTGAATTTGCGTGGTGTGAAACCAATTGAAATTCATCGACAGTTGAAGGAGACGTGTGGTGATGGAGTTATGGATGTGTCGAAAGTGCGTTCGTGGGTACGACAGTTTAATGAAGGCAGAACATCGTGTGACAACAAACCGAAACAACCTCGGGCTCGCACAAGCCGCCCTGACGACATGATCGAGAAAGTGGAGAGAATTGTTTTGGGGGATCGCCGAATGACTGTTGAGTAGATCGCCTCCAGAGTTGGCATTTCTGTGGGTTCTGTGCACACAATCCTGCATGACGACCTGAAAATGCGAAAAGTGTCATCCAGGTGGGTGCCACGAATGCTGACGGACGACCACATGGCTGCCCCTGTGGCATGTTGCCGAGCAATGTTGATGCGCAACGACAGCATGAATGGGACTTTCTTTTCGTCGGTTGTCACAATGGATGAGACGTGGATGCCATTTTTCAATCCAGAAACAAAGCGCCAGTCAGCTCAATGGAAGCACACAAATTCACCGCCACCAAAAAAATTTCGGGTAACCGCCAGTGCTGAAAAAATGATGGTGTCCATGATCTGGGACAGCGAGGGCATAATCCTTACCCATTGTGTTCCAAAGGGCACTACGGTAACAGGTGCATCCTACGAAAATGTTTTGAAGAACAAATTCCTTCCTGCACTGCAACAAAAACGTCCGGGAAGGGCTGCGCGTGTGCTGTTTCACCAAGACAACGCACCCGCACATCGAGCTAACGTTACGCAACAGTTTCTTCGTGATAACAACTTTGAAGTGATTCCTCATGCTCCCTACTCACCTGACCTGGCTCCTAGTGACTTTTGGCTTTTTCCAACAATGAAAGACATTCTCCGTGGCCGCACGTTCACCAGCCGTGCTGCTATTGCCTCAGCGATTTTCCAGTGGTCAAAACAGACTCCTAAAGAAGCCTTCGCCGCTGTCATGGAATCATGGTGTCAGCGTTGTGAAAAATGTGTACGTCTGCAGGGCGATTACGTCGAGAAGTAACGCCAGTTTCATCGATTTCGGGTGAATAGTTAATTAGAAAAAAAATCGGAGGCCTTAGAACTTGAATGCACCTCGTAAGTAGTGGGATAAGAAATGAATCTCAGACACTCAACAGGGGTACAACCACTGAGTACCACCATATCTTCGTCATTAGAGAATAGTGCAGTCAATTGTTAATATTCACATCATCATCATCATCATTATCTATTCATTGCTGTCCTCAGCTATACGCATCCACGTCGCTCCTGCAAGTTTTCCAATCTCAGCAACAGACCCTTTCCTCAGGATTCCATCCCTTTCAGTGCAACAGACAACTTCCCTAGCTAGCTAGTTAGTTACAAGTTCCGTAGGTCATCTGGACGATATTTTTCTTACCGAAGTGTTATGGAAAGGGTCAGTTTACAGGATATTTGCGTAAATGATTACTTTTAACAGTAATGAGTTCGTAAAATAATTAATTACTTAATTTGAAGAGGGATGGCAACAGACTTGGACTTTTGGTAGACGGTCTGCGGGGATATCCATGAGGGAAAGTGTCAGAAAGGATGTAATCAGGAAGGCAATGGATGTCACATGCAGGACCGATTTAAGGTCCAAGCGGCACAAGCCGCGGCTTGGGGCGTCAAGCAGAGAGGAGCACCAGAAGCGCCAAGACTATGACACTTCTGTACAGGACAGGTCGCAGTTACTAGCGGCCGCTTGCATCACCAAACTGAGGTGGGTGCCAGGGACGTCCAGGATTATACAGTGTGTACCACAAATACTAGCGAAAAATCGAAATAGGGAAAGTGTACGTGGGAAGCAGGGGACGACAGATGTAAAGTCGGTTGTGTGGAGAAATGTTCTCGAACCCGCCCTGGGTGCCTGGACCGGCCACCTGCTGCGGCGCGCTGTACACGACAGCGTCCACTGAACGGTCGTTGAGGAGCCTGTTTGTAGCACCTAGGTTTCTACGGGAGGTCGGTTGCTCAGTATTTGTACGTATATTGGCCGCTACACATCTCGGCAGTCGTCTTTGTAGCCCGTGTTGGACCACAGTTGCCTCTGCGCCGGTTTGGGATGGCGCCATTTTGCCATGCACGGTATACTTTAACCACAGCAGCAAGCGAATAGCTTTCGGATTTAGCCGTTTCGGAAATGCCCGGAAGCCAGTGATCATGCTGCGTTTCTACATGGCAACGACTGCACTGTTTTCCGCATCTTCCCGACACGCTTTATATACCTTCCACAGCTAGTGCTACCAATAGCCGTCCGTGAGTGGTGACTGCACGTTGATGGCCGCGCGGAGTGGCCGTGCGGTTTGAGGTGCCTTGTCACGGACTGCGCGGCCTCTACCGCCGGTGGTTCGAGTCCTCCCTCGGGCATGTGTGTGTGTTTTGTTCTTATTATTAGTTTAAGTAGTGTATAAGTCTAGGGACCGATGACCTAAGCAGTTTGGTCCTAGCAATTCACACTCATTTGAACATTTTGCACGTTGATGTCGGCGGTGACATTCATGTGACTGGACCGTGTACGACATGTACATTATACAAAAAATTTAATAATTTTTAACGTGGTTTACGTTCACTAATGTGAAAAAAGATACCCATTCCCTACTTTGTCCTCTTAGGAGACGATATTTATTTTTTATTTTATTTACTTTTTTTACTTTCTAAAGTAGCGTGTGTTCTTCCTCAGTATTCCAGCGGTTTAGTCGTGAAAAAGTAACAGTCAGTTACTCTCGCATTTAAAAGTATGGATTGTGTAGCAGCAGTTGAAATGCCTAACTCCCTGAACAGGTAGCTGCAAGACAGTTGTGGTTCAACACAACATTTTTTTATTTTTATTTCTCGCTTTTGTACAATAAATACTTTCTTTCAAGGTGATGAGTTAACCCAGAAAATTGTTTCATAAGACATTAGTGAGTGGTCCATCTACAATTATCCCAACAGCTACTGCAGCAGGACAGCGAGTGACCAAGAAATTCTAGCCGCGCGGAGTGGCCGCGCGGTTAGAGGCGCCATGTCACGGATTGCGGGGCCCCTCCCCCCCGGAGGTTCGAGTTGTTCCTCGGGCACGGGTGTGTTTTTCTTAGCATAAGTTGGTTTAAGTAGTGTGTAAGTCTAGGCACCGAAGACCTCAGCAGTTTGGTCTCTAGGAATTCACACACATATTTGAACAAAAAGTTCTAGGCTAACTTAAACTAAGACATTTTATCTTTAATTAACATCAGTATGCGTAAATGTCCGATGAGAAAAATACGATTGAAGCGGGTTGCGATGTGTTGAATATAAAATAAATAAATGTGACTGGTAGCAGACAAATGAAGGGCTTATTTCAATAGTGGTGCAAGTCCATTTTTGTTCATCTTGAGATACAGAGTCCTAAAGTTAAATGAGCGCTGAAAAATCTGCAGTTGAGATACCAGAAATATTCAAGCATATGGCTTCTTGCTAGAGATGAACCTTTCTTTCTGTTTGTTTGGATCATTAATTTCAGAAGCATTATAAACAGAAAAGTGGAGGTAATGGACTTGTACCACTATTGAAATAAGCCCTTCAAATATAAATAATTATTCTACACAGTGACCGCTCCTAAACGTAGCCAGACAGGCTACAGTTACTTCGTCTGTTCCCGCCTCAATTTCATTTCCACTATAGTCTCTACGTTACTACAGTCAGTGTATGCGTTTTCTCTGTCAAATATGAGTACATCCTTTGTCGTAACGGATGGTAATCGTGGAGGTGATATTTTTTCATTATGCCCTCTACACACAGCAATAATGTTTGTACAGGAATGAGAGAGATGTTCTTCGATCCGCAGCAGTTCTCTTGACAAACGACTCCTACTAATGAAGGAGCTCATACGCACCCTACATTTCACATATCAATTCCAGAACCAATCAACCGAACATGCTGTGAATTTCCCGCGTAAAGTTCAAAACCTTGTAACGTCGAATGGGCATGTAGCAGAGTCATATTGTACAGTAAAATAACTGTCGACATGACGGCCACGGTTGCAGTGGCTTTTTTCGCCTGTCGACCAATAGACGAACTGGTGTATTGTGTTGGCGAGGGCCCACAGCTTCTCTACTGGGCATGGCATCACGTGACAATTGTAATAATTGTTTAAATGACTGATATTTTGTACTGAGTGGGAAACTTTGTTAGATTTCCACCCCCTCGTACTCTAACAGATTTATTGACGGCCCTGCAGGGTTCATGGTGTTAGTTCCGTCCAGCACTACTTCAGACATTAGTCTAGTCCATGCCACGCCGTAATGCGGCACTTCTGGGTGCTGGTGGGACCCTACACGATATTAGGTAGGTGTACCAGGTTCTTTGGCTCTTCAGTGTACAATAAAGTGCAATGAGTAGAAGAAAAAGTCATTCTAAACATTTATTAAACATGTGTGATCGTGTGTCATATTACATAATGCTTTGAAATGTACACTCAGTTACTGCTATTAATCAGTTAATCTTTTGCTTATACATAGAATACAAAAATACCTCGGCAGGCAGTTAAAGTGTCACAACTTTGGGGCCACTGACTGTGGCAGCAATGTGGAATGGAGAACAATCGACACGAAGGATTCTGAATGGTGACTGCTTTTAATGGTGACCCGGTGGCCAACTTATTGGACCCTTACTATGGCTAGTCTGTTGGGTACTCAGAACATTTAATTTATATGAGTTAGAAATCATTTATAAAATCTGTACCTATGTGGAGCCCCCAGCATGCAACGTCCCTGTCTTCTCTGGGGCGCTGAAGACTTTGCTGTCGTGCGCCCACAAACCCCTCTACTACTGTCTTCTCTGGTTTCCACTTTTGTGGAAGAATGGGTTGCCATTCGTCTATAAAAGTTCAGACACCTCATTGAAAATGTACCCAGTAGAGTTCCCGACGTCATGAAGATGAAGAGTGGACACACCCCATATTAATTTCCACCAATAGGTGCCCATATACTTTTGATGAAAGAGTTTATATTGGGAGGGTAGGCACTGCAACAGTAGCCGAAACGTAGCTCTTGTCCATTTAGTGACAGTTGCCTTATTTTACTAAAAGGTGCAGGTCTACGCCCAGGAATCTTTTCTGTTAAATGACTTCAGCTGCAGAAGATTGGGCAGTTGTAAAAAAACTTTGGTGGAAATAGAAAACAAGAGAATTAGTGAAGAGTAATACGCAGGCTAACATTACGAGAGCCGTTTCGTGGTAAGTGAAGGGTACTGTTGGGTCTCGGCTACGAGCCCCAGGAAGGGGTTGAATTGCAGAGATTATTAAAGGCGAAGCAGGCGTGGACTGGGATGCAGTGGTAAGGCCCGTTGGTACAGCGGGGAACGCAGCTAACTAAACCGCGTGCCTGAGGGGAATTGTGGGGCAATCTTCCTGCCGACAGCCGTAATTTACAAGTCTCAGGGGGAAACGATTGTAAATTCACTTAGTCGCTGCGAAACTGGATGCCGCAAGGCCCCTTCTCAGAAGTTATGGACGGCCACGGCAGTTCTGCCCGGCGCCCAAGCGGCTGACCGCGGACTAAGATTACTTGATACACTCAACATCAAGTCCGAACCTTTTACTGTTGCCACACTGCCGCGGTAATTGGTAGACCACTTCCAATTCCTTGTCAAGCATTCTGTCTGGACGTGTTTGGTTCCCGAGTCATAGGTCTGGAACTTTTATTTCGTGTTTCGTCACACGTGATAACCACACCAAAAACAACACAACCGCACAACGATGCTGATGAAATACACACGTTTCATATAAGAGCCAAACACTACTGGATACTTCTGCACAAGACGTGATTCAGCATTCCAGAGAGTTACCATAATCAGAGAGATCAGCTTACTTTAGATTGTTCACACGACATTGCGTGAAGCCGAATTTTTGAAGGCAGCAGTTCGTCATTGCGACTGGGTCACCACAGTCGTAAATATTACTATTTAACCCATATTATAGCGTAGTGTAATGGTTAATGTAATAACCTGATGTGTAGTCCAAACTCGTCAAACGTAGAGGAAAATTTATTTCTAAATCTAATCAAAAGAGATTGATTAGTTCAACTAACTGGTTTTAAATTTAATTTTCTATATCTAATTCCTTGCCACGTCTTTCTCGTCATCCTATTAACTTTATTTGCTCCTACTTTTTCTTGCTATCGTTATTTTTTCATTTGGAATCCCTGCGTCGCCTATAATCTGCAACCAAATACCAACGAGAACTGCTGAAAGGCTGAAACTGAATTCTTTCTCTCTGGAGTTTGCTCGTAGAGGTTATCTTTAATCACTGTGAACACAGTGATCGTGGTTTTAGTTGTGCCGCAGATTGTTAACCACCGTTTTCTCGGATACATTGCATATCAAGAGGTTCTGGTTAGCTTAGGACATTAGTTTAAATTCAGCGCTGCAAAACACCTCGCCTGGCGCAGTTTAGTCATTAAATCAGCTGTCGACAGAGCATCTCGCTTTTCCGAAATACCTTGCGACGGCCAATTCCAATAACGTTCTGCATTACACGTTAACTGCCTTTGTTAAGTAATTCGCCATTTTTGTCTGTCAACTATAACGCAGCAGTAACCAGCGGATGATGTGGCAACAGTGTAGCGGCAAGTCACACACGTCAGCTGCCAAGTAATTTTAATCGTACTATAGGTACGCCCTTGCTGCGATCTGTCTTTCTGACGCAGGTAATTTATCGAGTGTTACTCAAAGCGAGCGTGTTTGCCTGAACTAAACACTGTCTCGAAATTAGGCTTGTACTGTTGAAATGAATTTACCGAATTCCGAGACACCCGCAAACACAGTCTACAAATCAGTGAGGAGTGCAGGGCGTGGTACTGAACACTATACGACTTGTCAGCTTGTCTGCAAGGTTCGCAGGAGAGCTTCTGTGAAGTTTGGAAAGTAGGAGACGAGGTACTAGCGGAATTAAAGCTGTGAGGACGGGTCGTGAGTCGTGCTTCGATAGCTCAGTTGGTAGAGCACTTCCCAGCGAAAGGCAAAGGTCCTGAGTCGGAGCATCGGTCGGGCACACAGTTTTAATCGTGCGCGCGCACGTGTTTCCAGAAATCACGTTTCCGTATTGTGTGGAGGTACACCACCTAGTCAGGTTTGGTGTGATGCGAGCTGATCGTTGTTTGTTTTATTGCCTGTGATCGTGGCATGTTGTATTGTTTGTCTCCCAGTATTGCCCAGTTCCGGGCTTTCGCGCCTTGTACCTATCAGCTGCTACTGCACGAAAGTAAAATGGATTCGTGAAGGCGCGTTAGAGAGGTACTCACTTGTAGCAAGGAACATGAAATTAAATTAAGGGTGTTGTAATATAATGCAATGAGCAGAACAAAAATGGCATTCAAAAATGGCTCTGAGCACTATGGGACTTAACTACTGAGGTCATCAGTCCCCTAGAACTTAGAACTACTTAAACCTAACTAATCTAAGGACATCACACACATCCATGTCCGAGGCAGGATTCGAACCTGCGACCGTAGCGGTCACGCGGTTCCAAACTGAAGCGCTTAGAACCACACGGCCACACCGGCCGGCGGCATTCAAAAAATTAGTAAAAATTTCTGATTGTGCATCATTCGCTCACGCAGACAGCACAACAACACGTCTACAGGCAGTTTACGGTGTCGCAACCTTGTTGTTTCGGAGGGTTGTAACCATCTGAGGCAGAGAACATACCACACCAAGTGTTTAGAATGGTTCCGACTTTTGACTAGTGCTTGGGGCCCAGAGGCCAACATATCGCGCTCTCACTATACCTAGTCTGTCGAAGGCATGTAATACACGAACTTAAGTAGGTTACCAATCAACAGTAATATCGTAAATATTTGGTGCTGCCCCAAAACGTCAGTGTTGGCCCTTGAGCAAAAGAGTTTCATGATCACTGATCTAACGGCAGTTTTAACCGGCTATCTTTTCTCAATCCCATTTTTCCTTTTTAGCGAAGGTGAACCAAGCGCCATCTGCTTTGCAATAGTGATCCAAGTCATTCAAGTTACGACGCTGATAGTAACAAAACACTGTTTTGTTGTTTCTACCAGGTCTGTTCTAAAAATTCCGAGACTTTTCTCACAAATTTTTTCTACGTATACCTTTTACTTATTGTGCACGGTCTCCTTCGAAATACTGTTGATACACCGCTCCCACGCTGCTTCTATTCCCGGAAGCAGGCTTGGTATGCCTCTTGCTGGATCGCGCGAAGCACCGTCTGCGAATTTTCTGTTATCTCGTTTGTTATTGCAAATCTTCGTCCTTTCAACGGGGTTTTCAGCTTTGGAAAGAAAAAGTCGGCAGGGGCTACTACTGGAGAGTGTGGAGGACGAGGTAACACAGTGATTTCGTTTTTTGTTCTATAGTCACGCACCAAAAGGAATGAACGTGCAGGTGCGTTATCATGATACAAGACCCGCGAATTGTCTCGCCACACTTCAGGCCGGTTCCTTCTCATACACTACTGTCCATTAAAATTGCTACACCACCAAGAAATGCAGATTATAAACGGGTATTCATTGGACAAATATATTGTACTAGAACTGACATGTGGTTACATTTTCACGCAATTTGGGTGCATAGATCCCGAGAAATCAGTACCCAGAACAACCACCTCTGGCCGTAATAATGGCTTTGATACGCTTGGGCATTGAGTCAAACAGAGCTTGGATGGCGTGTACAGGTACAGCTGCCCATGCAGCTTCAACACGATACCACAGTTCATCAAGAGTAGTGACTGGCGTATTGTGATGAGCCAGTTGCTCGGCCACCATTGACCGAACGTTTTCAGTTGGTGAGAGATGTGGAGAATGTGCTGGCCAGGGCAGCAGTCGAACATTTTCTGTATCCAGAAAGGCTCGTACAGGACCTGCAACATGCGGTCGTGCATCATCCTGCTGAAATGTAGGGTTTCACAGGGATCGAATGAAGGGCAGAGCCACGGGTCGTAACACATCTGAAATGTAACGTTCACTATTCAAAGTGCCGTCAATGCGAACAAGAGGTGACCGAGACGTGTAACCAATGTCACCCCATACCATCACGCCGGGTGATACGCCAGTATGGCGATGACGAATACACGCTTCCAATGTGCGTTCACCGCGATGTCGCCAAACACGGATGCAACGATCGTGATGCTGTAAACAGAACCTGGATTCATCCGAAAAAATGACGCTTTGCCATTCGTGCACCCAGGTTCGTCGTTGAGTACACCATCGCAGGCGCTCCTGTCTGTGATACAGCGTCAATGGTAACCGCAGCCACGGTCTCCGAGCTGATAGTCCATGCTGCTGCAAACGTCGTCGAACTGTTCGTGCAGATGGTTGTTGTCTTGCAAACGTCCCCATCTGTTTGCTCAGGGATCGAGACATGGCTGCACGATCCGTTACAGCCATGCGGATAAGATGCCTGTCATCTCGACTGCTAGTGATACGAGGCCGTTGGGATCCAGCACGGCGTTCCGTATTACCCTCCTGAACCCACCGATTCCATATTCTGCTAACAGTCATTGGCTCTCGACCAACGCGAGCAGCAATATCGCGATACGATGAACCGCAATCGCGATAGGCTACAAACCGACCTTTATCCAAGTCGGAAACGTGATGGTACGCATTTCTCCGCCTTACACGAGGCATCACAACAACGTTTCACCAGGCAACGCCCGTCAACTGCTGTTTGTGTATGAGAAATCGTTTGGAAACATTCCTCGTGTCAGCACGTTGTAGGTGTCGCCACCGGCGCCAACCATGTGTGAATGGTCTGAAAAGCTAATCATTTGCGTATCACAGCATCTTCTTCCTGTCGGTTAAATTTCGCGTCTGTAGGACGTCGTCTTCGTGGTGTAGCAATTTTAATGGCCAGTAATGTATTTTCTCGGCAGGCGTCGCAACATGTACCGATAGTATCATAAATTAACATTTTGTCCCTGTGACACGAATTCATGATGAACTAATCCTTGAAAGTCAAAGAAAACTTTCATTTATGACTTTGACATTTGACCTGACCTGACCAGCTTTTTTTGGTCTTGGAGTACCTTTCGCGACCCATTGTGAAGACTGAAGTTCGGTCTCAACATCATAACCGTAGACATGTGTCTCATCTTCTGTTACGATTCTCTTAAGGAACATCTCGTTCTCATTTGCGGGATCCAAAAGCTCTACACAGATTGCGAGGTCTTTCTGGTCTTGACTCTTGAGCTGAGGGATGAACCTGACGGCCACACGATGCATTCCATCAGGATTTCATGACATGATCCAACTGAAATGTTTGTTTTCTTCTGCAATCTCTCGGACAGTCAATCTTCGATTGGCAAGCTCAATTTCGTTGACGTTCCCGATATGACCTTCGTCGGTAGACGTCGAAGGGCGTCCTGAACTTCCGTCCGGGTATTTTTAAACGGTGTGAACCATTCGTTAACACCGAGTACCCCTTCAGCACTTATCACTGTAGGATTCCTACGTCATTTTGTGTGTCTCTGTAAAGGTTTTCTTCAGTTTCACGCAAACTTTAATGCAGACACGTTGCTCCTGTAACTCTGCCCTCTCGTAATTCACAAACTGTGAAACACGACATTCTACTCAATGCAGCACTGAACAATAACTAAGAGACATAGAGACACATAACAATGAAACTTCCGGCAGTTATATATTAAACACAGGCAGGTGCAGGGATGCCAACCCCATTCCTCTCCAACACACTATTGGCGTGAAATTACGAATGTTGCGGAATTTTTTGAACAGACCTCGTAGTGTTATACGCTGGAGATATCAACATAACTTTTCTACACGACATTCCTTCTGTTTCAAAATTCAAGCACATGATTTCCTGCTCAAATCGTGCACTGATTCCACTTGAGCCTACTCATCATTCAGCAGACACTCGTACAGTTTTTGATATATTCGCAACCAAATTTCCTGAAAGAGGTAGTCGCACAGATCAGATTTCAGCACCCTGTTTGTCTGCTCTTGATGGTTCAAATGGCTCTGAGCACTATGGGACTTAACTTCTGAGGTCATCAGTCCCCTAGAACTTAGAACTACTTAAACCTAACTAACCTAAGAACATCACACACATCCATGCCCCAGGCAGGATTCGAACCTGCAACCGTAGCGGTCGCGCGGTTCCAGATTGCAGCGGCTAGAACCGCTCGGCCACCTCGGCCGGCTGCTCTTGATGTAATATTCATGACTTACTCGTTGCAGTGCCTAAAGAATACACCGCAAGTGGCGACTTAAAGAGCTTCTGATTGTGTCTTAAGCTTACAGCTGACGCCCCTGATATATCTTGGCAGTTAGCGGCAGGAAATAACTTCGACATAAATAATGGCGTACAGCCTTGACGCATCAGCTGACTAGCCGGTAGTAGCTTCAGCACGGAGGTAGCTGTTGGAATGTTATTGAGGTGTTCCAAGAACTTACAGTCTGACGAGTTTTGTTACCTGGGTACTAAACAACTGAGTATTACAATTTAATCAGATTGGCAGTTCAAAATGTTATTGCTTAAAATTATCCGACTCGCGCAGTTGTCAGAGCACTCCATTATTAACTTTAATTTTTAATTTGATTGTTCCATTTTATCTGCGGTTGCTCGTTTTGTTTTGTTAAGGAAATAAATTTTTTCCGGCATTGGGTTGCAATTTAATTTCCGTGATTTTAACATGAACTGCGTGGAATTATTCAGTGGCGGTCAAGTGCTGCCGTTTATAATTTGCTAAACGAAGTGTTGACTTTGCGTGACGAAAATAAGCGAAAAGGCGTAGGGCGTTCTGTGAAACAGTTGGAGAACCAATACACTCCCAAAGTCTACGTTTCCTCCAGTTGTTATAATCTTTACTTCTGATCTCATAAAGACAGAGTTTCAGTTCATATTATCAATTAAAACCACGTGTTATTTGCATCGAGTTGTCATATTCTACCTTCTTTGTTCTGGAAATCTCTTCGTCAACTCTCAGTAGGCCCTGTGAAGTGCACGGTTACAGGCGTCTTCGCCGCTCGAAGGCACACGTGACAGTAATGGCTTCGGCTTCCATCTGCAGCGTTCGCACAGCACCGTATACGCTTTCACGCATGGACACAGACTTGCCGTCGGTGCAGCTTGCGGCAGCAGAGTAGGGAGTTTGGTGTGGCGGAACCGGTTTACAGTATTTCGTGACTTTAATTACTTATAAATGATATTTCAGGTAGATCAAAAAAAAAATATAAAACCAGTTACCTATTGTCAGCGTATCAATTCGTTTGATCTCAAAAATGATTGTCCCGGCTAATATTTGTCACTCTGCTAAAGAAATCTCCACTTGACGTTGGGTGGAAATGTTGTCTGTAAAGTCGTGTGAGTAGCATTAAATTGCATATCATTTATCAGATTTTACAAAAAAAAAAAAATGGTTCAAATGGCTCTGAGCACTATGCGACTTAACTTCTGAGGTCATCAGTCGCCTAGAACTTAGAACTAATTAAACCTAAGTAACCTAAGGACATCACACACATCCATGCCAGAGGCAGGATTCGAACCTGCGACCGTAGCGGTCGCTCGGTTCCAGACTGTAGCGCCTAGAACCGCACGGCCACTCCGGCCGGCTCAGATTTTACACAACTGTTACTTAAGATGGAAGCACTTTTCTCTAGCAAAGGTAGCATTTAGTCACAAAATACTACTCGTCCACAACACTGACGTATGTCTCCTTTAAAATATTTCATGTAAATCGTCCGAAATAATTAGGCTTCATACATCAGCAAATAAGAAATTGATATTACGTAACGTGCTGTGAGCACTATTTTTAAAGATTCAATCTTAGTTGAATTCTGTCTTTAAAAGTAGATTCGGGACCACCGGTGCACATTTATTTCCATTCATTTATCTCTAACAACATTTATGTTTGTTAAAATTCTCGATTCAAAACAGCCGCGGAGATATTTTTGCTAATATGGCGGCGGGCAGACGATAGTCAATTTGTCCATTGTTATGCTCGATTCCTTTTATATAAAGTTAATGTATTCAGATAAAAGTCTTTAAGCCTTTTGTTCTCTATTCATTAGCATTTAAAATTATTCTCAATTAAAAATGTTTCATATTTTTTATACCAGCTACTAGTAAACTCCGCTGTAAGTTACTAGCGCTAATCCCGGCGGGGTCAGGGATTTTATCTGCCTCGTGATGACTGGGTGTTGTGTGATGTTCTTAGGTTAGTTAGGTTCAAGTAGTTCTAAGTTCTAGGGGACTGATGACCATAGATGTTAAGTCCCATAGAGCTCAGAGCCATTTGAACCATTTTTTTTACTAGCGCTAATGGCTGCGCTCCTAATTGCGGAGCTGAAAATTAACATTTAAAAACATTAATTGGATTGGATTACAATTTAAATAAATACAAATCCACGTCCAGACAGTAGCGACTCTATTTTTCGAATAATAATTAAAAATATAGTTACAGGTTTTCTCTTTACAGGCCTCACACGTCTCACGTCCGAACAGTTCATGGGTTAGCACAGGGAGAACAACTGAACCACAATTGTCACATAACAAAAAAATAATTGTCGTTGTCTATGAATGTAGTTTTCTGATAATAGTTTTAATTCACACAGAAATTAAATTATTAGAGAAATAATGAGATAATTATCGTCATTTTTACACGATACAGTCATTTTTTATAAGTAGTATCTATAATATTTGTTGAAGTCTGTACTCTTAGTTCATTTTAACATCTTGGGGCTAGAACATGGTGTCGTGGATATTACATTGGGTAGCGAGTTTTGGCAGGCAGCGCAGCTAAGCGGACGCTTTTGTGCGCTAAAAGGAATGTGTAACTTGTCGGCGTGTGTAAGTTACGGACTGAACAACATGGTCAGCAGACACTGGACACGTAGGCGCGCTGCACACCATCAGGCTAAGCGCAAATTGAGACGCGTATAGCGCGACGCAGCGCAGCGCGCGTTTTTGTAACGTCACAGGTTCAAATGGGGCCGCGCAAACTGCGACGCGACGCGACTGGGACGCGACACGCGCCTGCGCCAGGTCGCGCGGCGTTGTGGTTGAGGCACAGTTTCTCACGCCGCGCGTCGCGCGTGCCTCGCTAGCACCGTGGGAAATTTGAGGCGGGGAGCGGAAAAGTATCCCGGCCATATGCTCACATCGGAACGGCGCATATCAGCAGTGGTAGTATTGCCAATACGATAAATTTTGCCTTACTGTGTACTGAATTTTATTGCGTTTGGGTAGTGTTTCGTTTTTCGCCATTTAAACGCTCCAGCTTTCTTCGTTAGCACGTTATACTTTTCTGTTATTTAAATCTGCATAGTTTTGTTTTTCTTTTGTCAAGAAAAGTGTATACTTCAGTAACTGATGAGCCATTGGCCGCTGGAATTGCACCATATGCCTCCACGATGTTTTCAGATCGCAAGAAGGGACAGAGGGTAGTGAATAAGGAAGCAAGGAATATTATAAAATCATGTGATTAAGAATCAAGGCAGGAAAGTAAAGCAAGGCTATATTCTCGCTGCCTAGTACGTTAGCGTATCTGTACGATCTGTTACAAAAATTTAGAAAGGGATAATCTCCACAGGTGTGATCCCTTTGTTCTTGTGGTAAAAAGCGTCCAAGATCTGAAGTATAGAAGTTTCACTGTGATTACTCTGATATGGATGTAATAATGTAATACGACACACTGTACTACATGCATGTGAACAACATATTTCCACTGCAAGCTAGAAACAGTCGAAAAGCGGTCACAAATAACAATGTTTTAATTGGTTCGCTGTGATGAGAAAAAGCATTTCAATTGTAGCATGGACATTATCAGCATTAATAAACTAATTATACAACAACAGGCTACACAAATGAAGAAAATGGTCGGTATTATTACGAAAGTAGGAATATCCTAAAACAGTGTTATGATTAGATATATTTAATTTGTTGAAATGTGCTGCTGACAAAGGCAGACCTACTTTCATGACAATGTTTTTAGAACTCCATCTCACAAGGCACACATGTCTAGCTTGTGCATTCCTGTCGCGCGCATTATCCTTCGCTGCTGACAATACACTGACCATTGTGTTGTGCGACAGATCAATTTATTTTTCTAAATAACAACTATTTTATTCGCGATCACGCATTGTCAATTTGGCAAACCCTAGGTGAGTAAACAGTATCTGGCATGTGCCGATCACTCCGCCTGAAGAAACGCTCGTCATTATTTTAATACTGCTCAGATCAAGGGAAGGAATAAAATCCTGTGGTAAGTTTCCATTCCCGTCGCTCAGTCTTAAAAATACGATGGGTTACGGGGATTCCGCCAAAATTCCAACAGAATTGCCAATCTCTTTTTGTGTGAGTTGTTAACCTTTTCTCAGTCGAAGAAGCATCACCATTTATGAGTAAAGGCCACATTTCTCTTGGTGACTGGCTTAATTGTACTTCCTTTGTCACAATGTAATTTGCCGAAGTCATCTCACAGCAGCTATTGAGACAGGGTTCCGGTAACGGAGTGCCTCATTAAACAAGTAATTGGCAATCACAGAGCTCCAAAGCTTACGAAAAACCTCATAGTGTCGGTTTGCAGTAACATAAAATAAGAAATTTCGTATTTATTTTCATACTAGGAAGCTCTTGTTTCGCTAACTGTCGAAAACTCTTAAAAAATTACAGTCATGGAGTGAAATAAATAAAAAGGGAAGTATAAGTACTGATATATAGATAGGAAAGTTCCGTGTGTTTAAGGATTGGCAAAACACTCTCCTCCTTGTGTGCTATCATACGCCAAACTTTCGTTTCGATGTCTCGAGCTGTTTAGGAGATATGAGAAATGTTGCGAGTATTTCATTCTCGCGAGCGTGAGATCGGAAGTGAGCGCGCTACATGGGATCCATTTTCTCGAGATCGGAGGCAGATATAGACCTCCTCCCAAGTCCAAACAAAAATTCAACATGTTAGCTAAATTTCATACGCAGCAACATATGGTGTAATACGCACCAAACGCAATATCACAGCGACCCCTAATTTTCTTTGCAAACTTTTTGAGTTTGCGTAATGTCTTACTAAAATGTGTACATCACAATAATAATGGTCATTAGCGAGGTGATGGGCATTTCGCCACGAAGCTGACATATAACGCTACAAGTAAGGCAAAAATCAAATATTTTCAGTGAATAGTTTCTGTAAAATCGTTTGAGGAAGATAACAGGTTGGGCGCGCTTCGTTTGTCAGCCCAGAGCGCCGCCGGTCGACGCGTGCGAAGTATGGTGTACGCGTCGCAATATGCGCTGCACCCGCGCGACCCGTGCGGCACGTGCGTGTCTCGCTGTAGTGTCGTGTCACGTCACACGTGCTATACGCGTCTCAGTTTTCGCCTAGCCTTAGAATCTCAACGTCTTGCATTAGCCAGCGACTGAGCGAAATTAAAGAAAAGTATGGGAAAAAGTGTTAATTCACTGTCGTTTATGCACAGGGTGGGGAAAATAAAAGTGATCCAGAGAACAGAGTTCCAGTGTACAAAGAAATGCAGAAGAGGAAAGGAAATGCAGTTCTAACCTGACTACAGGACCATCCTTTCAAGCGTTCTCCAAAGATGTTAAACTGGACTAGGGTTTGCATTCTGTGCTGGAAACATGAGTACATGACGAGACTGCTACAACCGCCACAGGCGAACAATTTCCGCTGTACGCTTAGAGTCATTGTATTGTGGAAAATATAGTTATCTGCGCCTAAACCCGAGCTATCAGCAGTTTTTATTCAGATTCTCCTTTAGGTTATTTAAATACTGAAATCTGTCCACGTTATCTTCAACAAAAACAAGTTGTCCAATACCATATGTAGCCACACATCCCCATTCAATAATTCTTCCGCCACCGCACTTTACTGTGGTTGGAATGTGTTTGTGATCCAGCTCACTAATATGGTTGTCCCCACAGCAACATACTGCCACCATTCACAGATATGTTAAATTTACTTCCATCTGCGAACAGTTTCTTGTCCCAGAAACTTGTGTCCTTGCATACATTCTCTCGATCAAATTCAAGTCTCAGTTTCTGTTCCTTCTTGCTTGCGTATGGTGTTCTCTTAGGTACCCTATCTCCATGACCTGATCTACTTAAAATATAGCGAACAGCCCTTGGTGCGATTTGCTTCCCGAACTATTCGTTAACACGGGCAGAGAATGCAGAAGCTGTCATTTTACGATATAATTCTACCATCCTTATTAATATATTTCGTTCTCATTGCGTTAGCTTCTGTGGTCGTCCTCTTCTTTCGCTATTAATCGCGATATTACGAACTGCGCAGTTACCCGGCTTCTTGCAATAATATCTGAAAATGATTTTATCTTTCAATATTGGGAGATAACTATTTGACTTTTTTTCTGTCTCCTTCCCTTTGCGGCCTATTTAGCTGTTGCAAGACATTCACTGCGTATCAGAACCAACAACACGAGGCGCAGCTTGCCACTGAAGACGTTCCTTGCTACAAGCGATTCGTTAGTCGTTTCTGTGTTTACATTTCTAGTAGTGTATGAATATTTTTTTTTCGCACTCTGTGAAGCCAGCTGGTAAAGAACTTTAATTCACTTTTTGTAGAAGGCTAATTTAGTTATTCTTTCATATGCACAGATTAGAAAGGGATCCCCATACTGTTAGTGTATCAAATGCCATCTCTAATTGTGATCTTTTGTTCTAGTACATAAAGTTATTCTATATGATCAGAGGTTATGAAAACTTTTTTCCATGACTTACGAGGTGCATTCAAGTTCTAAGGCCTCCGATTTTTTTCTAATTAACTACTCACCCGAAATCGATGAAACTGGCGTTACTTTTCGACGTAATCGCCCTGCAGACGTACACATTTTTCACAAAGCTGACGCCATGATTCCATGGCAGCGGCGAAGGCTTCTTTAGGAGTATGTTTTGACCACTGGAAAATCGCTGAGGCAATACCAGCACGGCTGATGAATGTGCGGCCACGGAGAGTGTCTTTCATTGATGGAAAAAGCCAAAAGTCACTAGGAGCCAGGTCAGGTGAGTAGGGAGCATGAGGAATCACTTCAAAGTCGTTATCACGAAGAAACTGTTGCGTAACGTTAGCTCGATGTGCGGGTGCGTTGTCTTGGTGAAACAGCACACGCGCAGCCCTTCCCGGACGTTTTTGTTGCAGTGCAGGAAGGAATTTGTTCTTCAAAACATTTTCGTAGGATGCACCTGTTACCGTAGTGCACTTTGGAACGCAATGGGTAAGGATTACGCCCTCGCTGTCCCAGAACATGAACACCATCATTTTTTCAGCACTGGCGGTTACCCGAAATTTTTTTGGTGGCGGTGAATCTGTGTGCTTCCATTGAGCTGACTGGCGCTTTGTTTCTGGATTGAAAAATGGCATCCACGTCTCATCCATTGTCACAACCGACGAAAAGAAAGTCCCATTCATGTTGTCGTTGCGCGTCAACATTGCTCGGCAACATGCCACACGGGCAGCCATGTGGTCGTCTGTCAGCATTCGTGGCACCCACCTGGATGACACTTTTCGCATTTTCAGGTCGTCACGCAGGACTGTGTGCACAGAACCCACAGAAATGCCAACTCTGGAGGCGATCTGTTCAACAGTCATTCAGCGATCCCCCAAAACAATTCTCTCCACTTTCTCGATCATTTCGTCAGACCGGCTTGTGCGAGCCCGAGGTTGTTTTGGTTTGTTGTCACACGATGTTCTGCCTTCATTAAACTGTCGCACCCACGAACGCACTTCCGACACATCCATAACTCCATCACCACATGTCTCCTTCAACTGTCGATGAATTTCAATTGGTTTCACACCACGCAAATTCAGAAAACGAATGATTGCACGCTGTTCAAGTAAGGAAAACGTTGCCATTTTAAGTATTTAAAAGAGTTCTCATTCTCGCCGTTGGCGGTAAAATTCCATCTGCCGTACGGTGCTGCCATCTCTGGGATGTATTGACAATGAATGCGGCCTCATTTTAAAACAATCTGCATGTTTCTATGGACTGGAGAAAAAAATTGGAGGTCTTGGAACTTGAATGCACCTCGTATATATGGTTTATGAAGCCGACAGGGGTATGAAGAAATGGAAGGTGCCAGGAGATAGCGTCACAGTAAAAACAATTAAAGCTCAAGGAAGACGGAACGTGAAAATTGTTACGGCGTAAAGTCGAGCGCTGGCATGCCAGTCAGGAAGGGGAGAGAGAGCAGAGAGGGCTGTGACGAAGACGACAGCCAATGGCACGCTGACCGACTCCTCTCCAGGACGACAACGCGACAGCAGCGGCCTCTATGCGAAGAGGACATAAGTTCTACAGCAGCTTGTAGACTAGTGACTAGTACAGCAGCCACTTACAAATTGTTATACTGAAGAGATCTCTTACATCTACATCCATGCTCCGCAGGCCTGATGGTGTGTGGCGGAGGGTACCTTGAGTACCTCTATCGGTTCTCCCTTCTATTCCAGTCTCGTGTTGTTCGTGGAAAGGAGGATTGTCGTTATGTCTCTGTGTGGGCTCTAATTTCTCTGATTTTTATCCTCATGGTCTCTTCGCGAGATATACGTAGGAGGGAGCAATATACTGCTTGACTCCTTGGTGAGGGTATGTTCTCGAAACTTCAACAAAAGCCCGTACCGAGCTGCTAAGCGTCTCTCTTGCAGAGTCTTTCACTGGAGTTTATCTTTGATCTCCGTAACGCATTCGCGATTACTAAATGATCCTGTAACGAAGCACACTGCTCTCCATTGGATCTTCTCTATCTCTTCTATCAACCCTATCTGGCATGGATCCCACACCGGTGAGCAGTATTCAAGCAGTGGGCGAACAAGTGTACTGTAACCTAGTTCGCCGGCCGCGGTAGCCGAGCGGTTCTAGGCGCATCAGTCCGGAACCGCACTGCTGCTACGGTCGCAGGTTGGAATCCTGCCTCGGGCATGGTTGTGTGTGATGTCCTTAGGATAGTTAGGTTTAAGTAGTTCTAAGTCTAGGGGATCGATGACCTTAGATGTTAAGTCCCATAGTACTCAGAGCCATTTGAACCATTTTTTGTAACCTAGTTCCTTTGTTTTCGGACTGCATTTCCTTAGGATTCTTCCAATGTATCCCAGTCTGGCATCTGCTTTACCGACGATTAATTTTATATGGTCATTCCATTTTAAATCACTCCTAATGCCTGCTCCCAGATAATTTATGCAATTAACTTCTTCCAGTTGCTGACCTGCTATATTGTAGCTAAGTGATCAAGCATCTTTCTTTCTATGTATTCGCAGCACATTACACTTGCCTACATTGAGATTCAATCCCCATTCTCTTCACCATGCGTCAATTCGTTGCAGAGCCTCCTGCATTTCAGTACAATTTTCCATTGCTACAACCTGTATGCTATACTACAGCATCATCCGCAGAAAGCCTCAGTGAACTTCCGATGTTATCCACAAGATTATTTATATAAATTGTGAATAGCAACGGTCCTACGACACACCCCTGTGGCACACCTGAATCACTCTTACTTCGGAAGACTTCCCTCCATTGAGAATGACATTCTGCGTTCTTATTTGTCTGTCGCCCTTTGCTTGCGACACATCTATGTAATTCTAAACGTAAAGTATTGTCAGTTACTTTCCGTAATAAAACTCATTAATACGATTTGCTTGAATCGTCTAGCGACCCGAGAAAGCAGGTTTCCTAGACACCCCATATTCGACGACTAGGCAGGATTAAGAAAAAAAAAATTGCAAAATTCTCTGAAATGGGAATAATGCTGTCACTGTTCAGCTGCACTAGAGATAAAACAGGCAAGCCTCAAAAGGAAAAAGTTGTTAGCGTCTTCACGTAAAGAACAAAATAGCCTTTAAAATTATCAACAAGAGCGTAGAAAGATTTCGGATTTAGTAGAACAATGGAAAATATTCAAGCCGTGTATAGTATTACAGGATGATGCAGTGGGTATGAGTTACTACTTTATATGGTATTGATAGATTTTTGGCCGAGCGGCTCTAGGCGCTTCAGTCTGGAACCGCGCGACCGTTACGGTCGCAGGTTCGAATCCTGCCTCGGGCATGGAATTGTGTGATGTTCTTAGGTTAGTTAGGTTTAAGTAGTTCTAAGTTCTAGGGGACTGATGAAACTGCGACGAAACACGCTACTCTTCTTTGGATCTTCCCCATTTCTCCCTTCTGGTACGGGTCCCAATCGGATGATGAGTAATTCAAGTATCGGTCTAAAGAGGGTTTTGTAAGCTAGCATCACTTAGCGATGGTCGTAGCACTAGAAATCGCTCCGGACGCATACTCTTAGATATATGATGACTGTGACTATTTCCAGTGCCTCCATAGTGAAATTTTCACTCTGCAGCGGAGTGTGCGCTGATATGAAACTTCCTGGCAGATTAAATCTGTGTGCCGGACCGAGACATGAACTCTGGACCTTTGCCTGTCGCAGGCAATTATGCTACCGTCTGAGCTACCCAAGCACGATTCACGACTCGCCCTCACAGCTTCACTTCCGCCAGTACCTCGTCTTCTATCTTCCAAACTTCCCAGAACCTCTCTTGCAGACCTTGGTCCAGCACACAGTTTTAATCTACCAGGAAGTTTCCTTCCAGTGCCTGTTCGGCGATCCTATAATCATTTAGTAACGCGTTTTCCTGCTTGTTTGTACGCGGTACTTTCCATTTGTTTATGAAGAGGGTCATCTGCCAATACCTGAAGCAGGTGTCGATCCCTGCAGTTCTTCCTACATACACAGGCGTTGCGATTAACAATAGCATCATTCGCGAGCAGCCTCATGGAGCTTGCTTGCTACACCTGAGGATTCCCTCCGTTAAGGGATTGTAGTTGAAAGAAAGAATTTCGTTGTTGTATTCCGAGAGGTAAGAAACGATTGACGCAGCGACCTGATATGAAGAGGGTGGATTAGCTGGAAGATCCGCATGTGCGCTGGTGAACTGTTGTTGCTGCAAGTTTGGCGCTAAGCCGGTTCACGGAACAAACCTGAGGCTTGTGTGTTTCTCGCGGAGCCCGGCAGGCGGCAGCACCGCGCCTCTCGACTGTGCCAGCGTATTCCACCATTAAGCAACACAAAGTCCTCTCCAGGCTGTGGGCGGGCTGCGCGGCTCAGTTATTAATGGCTGTGCAGACTTTATGCAGCCCTCTTAAGGGGAAGTCGGCCGTACACAGCGCCGAGTAGCTCTCGGCAGCTCGACTCTTCTCGCTGAGGAGGCTTAATTTTAAATCTGCATATGCGTTAATACCCTGGAACTCTTATGACAAAAGTGCGTGCTTTTGCTTAGGAGGAACAGTTTCATTTATCCCCTTCTCTTTCCTACATTGTCCGCAGCCCGTGGTCTTGCGGTAGCCTTCTCGCTTCCCGCGCACGAGGTCCCGGGTTCGATTCCTGGCGGGGCCAGGGATTTTTTATGCCTCGTGATGACTGGGTGTTGTGTGTCTTTCATCACCATTTCATCCCCATCGACACGCAAGTCGCCGAAGTGGCGTCAGCTCGAAAGACTTGCACCAGGCGAACGGTCTACCCGACGGCAGGCCCTAGCCACACGGCATTTCCATTTCCTACGTTATTATAAGGGAAGATAAAAACTGGGGTAATTTGAATTCAAAACGGTTTGCCACCTTGTAATAGAGCCAGAGAAGTGACAAACACTATGCTGCGTTACTTATTCTCTTCATTCAATTCCCTGTTCCTATCATTTGTCCTCTATCATCAACTGGTTCAAATCCAAGTCCTGTCATACACATGTACATTTTCTGTTTCTTCCCCGATCTTCTATGCTACGAAGGGGTTCAACAACTAATGCACCTATTTTTTTCTCGGTCAATTTCGGTTGAAAAGACGCAAAATTTGTTGTGCGAAATTGCTGAATATTCCCGCATCAGCATCTGTAGATTCCGATATGTGGTGACACTATACGTAGCCTTCAAAATGAGATCTATAATGGAGGTCCGTTCCAAGCAAAGAGCTGTCATTGAGTTTATTTTGGCGGAAAACCAGAACATCGCAGATACTCATAGACGCTTGCAGAATGTCTACGAAGACCTGGCAATGACTAAAAGCACGGCGATCGTTGGGTGAGGCGTCTGTCATCATCGCAGGAAGGTTGCGTAGAACCTGTCCGATCTCCCGCGTGCTGGCTGGCCGCACACAGCTGTAATGTTGGAACGTGTGGACCCTCTCATTCGACATGATCGACGGATCACAATCAAACGCGTCGCTGCAGAACTGGACGTCTGTTGGCAGTGCTGACACACTCGTCCACCAGTTGAGGTACTCCGAGGTGTGTGCCCGCTGAGTTCTTCGCCCCCTAACATAAAACCATAAAGAGAAACGAATAACCATTTGTGCGGAATTGCTTGCGCGCTACAAGACTGCTCGCGACAACTCTTGTATCGAACATTGTCAAAGGGGGTGAAATACGGGGTCATCACTTCGAACCGGAAACAAAACGGCTAACCATTGGATGCCGTCACACCACATTTCCTCCAAAGAAAAATTTCAAGGCCGAACTATCATACGGTAAAGTCATGGCGACGGACTTTTAGGGCTCAGAAGGCATTAATATACTCCCTCAACGTGCAACAATCAACTCTGAAATGTACTGTGCCACCCTCATGAAACTGAAGAAACTATTTTAGCCCGTTTGTTGCCACAAAAATGCAAAAGAACTTTTCTTTCTGCTTGCCAACGCAAGGGCTCACATAAGTCTGCCCACCAACGCCAAATGTGTAATAAGGAAAGCACATCAAGAACAATGGGATAGGTTTATTTCTAATATTGAGCATAATATCCACGGAAGACAACAAATGGCATATAAGGTTTTAAAAACCTTAAGCACAACAGAAAGAAGAAGATACAGATAAATAGTATTGAAGAACAGTGGATAAATCATTACAGCGAATTGTGGTATGATCATACAGCACAAGAAACTGAAATTGAACAACTAGACGGGAAAGGATTAGATGAAATACAGCCTGACGAATTAACATCTGCACTAACATCACTTAAAGAACAGAAAAGCAACAGGAAAAACGGCATTAATGCTGATTATTAAAATATGGAGGAATGATGTTACACCAACGATTGCTACATCTTGTAACCTCCCCCTCACTTATCGACCTTAATGACAGTGAAAAATTAATGGAAATTTGGGAAAAGCAATCGTCACCGAAGTTAATCCGTCGGTAAAGAGGGAGGAAGGGTTACATCTAAATGAAAGGAAAAATGCAAATGAAATTGGTGGAAATTAATTTTGAAAAAGGATAAAGTTAATAAAGAAAGTAAATGTACGGTCGTTACGTTAACAATTAACTGGCGTTAACAAGATATTTGAGATTTGGGGAAAATTACGGTGGCCAGTCGTATGGACAACTACTATAATAACTGAAAAAGAAAGGTTAATGCACATATAATTAGCACTGAAAGCGTGGCGACTGAAGGTTGACACGTGTTGTGTGAAAACTGAATGTTTGTCGCTACACTCAGACTTAATTTAGCAAAAGAATTAATAAAACCGGAAAATTGAAAGTTAATTTAGTGACTGCAATTAAGAGTGAACTTTGTTTCTGAAGCACTACCAAATTAAATAAAACAAGGTTAGTCTTGGGCTACCTCAACAATCATCTCAAAACAACTTGAATCTACGCAATTTAGAAATAAGAGATTTAACTTTGAACTTGAATTAAATGATTTTTAACAATTAACAATAGTAAAATTTAGTACTTACCAAGCTGAGCTGCAGTCACAGGTAAAATATGGTAACAAAACTCGCACTCTTAATTTGTGGTTGTGTAATTTAAATATAGTTCTGTTTGTTTATTGTAGCCAGCTATGAATACTTTAACTGAACTTTGAAATTAAAGCAGTGAAATGGAATGATATTACTTTAATGCTGGCGTTTGAGTTTCAACGACACTCGGGTTCATTTCGGAAAAGGAAGAGACCCTGCCTGGTAATGCAATTGGGACATTGAGCAACAAAGGTTCATGCTAACTTGGTGTATTTTAGTGATGCAAATGGAACAGTTTGAAAAGCTGAGGTCTGCCATACAGTTCTAAAAGTTTACGCGTTTTCAGTCTTCCTTGTTGGTTGACTGAAGGTTTGAAGTCGTCGATCGAGGAGGTGACGACATTCATTTATTGTCGGCCGTCGCTGTTGCAGAAACTGGATGTTGGCGCGCCTTCTTGTCTACAGGATCACCAGGCGAAACGGGCTCTTGATGTGTGCCAACTAATGTTTCCCGTCCGCGACACCGTGTCAGAAACTATCATAGCAAGTCGAGCGCAATTACATGCTGCCCAACCCCGAAAGCGCGGCAACTCGCGGAGCGTCACTCAACATAACATGCTCCACCGCCCTACTGCAGCCAGACTCTGCTCTGCCCGCGCTCCACGCGGCAGAGTGAACACTACCCAAGATGCTAAACGCTTTGGTTCTCCACACGACCTATCGATGTAATCGTTCGACAGCTTAGTTTTCCCTAGGCAAGACCCAGCGTAAAAATACAAATAATATTTACAAAACAAACCAATTATACATCGACATAAATATATACAAATTGTAAAACAATTACAATAGATAAAGACACAGAAATGTCATATCTTCAGGTAAGAAAATAAGGAAACAATTTATAGTACAATAGATGGAAATAGGAGGATATGTATTTCCGGCGTTACAATCTCTTCAACGAATGCTGGAAGAAGAGTATTCCCAAAGACTGGAAAACAGCTAGAGTGATATCAATTTTTAAAAAAAGGAGTTAAAAGCCTATACAGTAATTACAGAGGAATGAGTTTACTGGACTCAGCTTACAAGGTGTATGCTAAGATTTTAAATACTAAACTTAAAAACATAGCAGAAGCAGTATTGCATGGGGAACAAATGGGTTTTAGGAAAGGACGTCCCACAATAGATGCAGTTTTTATCCTACAGCAAGTAATAGAAAAACGGAGAGAGTATAATAAAGAAACACACATTACATTTATTGACTTTTAAAAAGCTTTTGACAGTGTCAATAAAAAGAAACTTTGGGACATAATGACGAATCGCGGATATCCAAAGCATCTACTAAATGCGATAAAAAGTTTATATCAAGACACAAATATCACTCTAGATCTCAATGGTAGAACAACTAATGAGGTACCAACTAACAAATGGGTACGACAAGGCTGCTGCATCTCTTCAACTTTGTTCGACATCTACATTAATGAAATAATACATATATGTGAATCAGAATTTTAGAAATGCATGTACCTAGACAGGAAAGTTCTTTTAAATAATTTACTACATGCTGCTGATGCAGTGATCTCAGAAGATAAGGAAGATGACCTTAAGAAAGGAATCTACGTGCTAAAACAAATAAGTGCAAAATTTAACATGGAATTTTCAAAAGAAAAAACTAAGACAATGGTCTCCATGGGGAAAGAATCAATCAGAACCAAACCAGTGATAGATCAGAAGATTTTTGAGCAAGTAAACCATTTCAGTGACCTCGTATGTGAAATGACATATAGCTACAGCAGAGATATTGAAATTAAGCTCAGTAAATTCAGTCGGGTATGTGGAACAATCAACAGGAACCTAAAAAACAAAACCAGGAAAGACACTCAAATTAAATTTTACAAAACTGTTGCAGTTTCCACACTGCTCTATGGAAGTGAGACTGCGTGATTACCAAGAAGCAAGAACGCCGGATTCAGGCACAAGAAATGAAAATTCCTTAGAGGTGTTAAAGGTTGCACAAGAGAAGAGAGGATAAGAAATCAAGATACTAGAGAAGAACTGCAAATCTTTAGCCTCAATGATAAAATTCGAGTTTACAAGAGAAAATGGAATGATCATCTACAAAGAATGTCGAGCGAGAGACTTCCCTTAAAGGCAAGAAATTATAAGTTCCATAGGCGAAGAGACAGAGGAAGACCACGACAGAGATGGGTACCGTAACAGGCAATTCATGCCTAATACCTGAGGAGAAGATGGTGATGGTGATGGTGATGGTGATGGTGATGGTGAGTAATTTACTGAGAATCAGAGCAGACCTACAGCTGGGATGAGTTACAGCAGTCGTGGGGACCCTGGTCTGTCATTCGCGGCATACGTCAATGCGCGTCCCTATGGAGACAGATTCTCGTGTCACGGTCAGTAAAATACATGGACAATTTTGTTTTCTGCAGTTAGAATGAGCAAGGAAACAGTAATCGGACACGGATATGTTTCGGTGTTACGAAAGGGGCGTTTCATCACCAGGGCCTTCTCGCTAGCGACCAGGATTAGCGAGCTTCCAACTTGTGCTACAATTACATTTGCATCTGTAACTCGGATTAGGTCCTCGTGCGCAGTAACTTTTGAATTGGCGGAATGCTAGTTTTAACTGAGTTGCGAGAAGATACCGCGATTCTTCCCGGGCCTGGCGCTGGAGTTCTGCGAATTAGTGTGGTAACGATACCTAGAGACGGACGTCTTCGCCGACTACAACTTCCGCGAACAAAAGAACGACTGCATTATTCCTCCTCAAGCTATCTGCATGTAATCTCTCGATTTGCGTTTAGCTGGGCACATGGAAGTGTTCTTTTTTTCTTTTTAATTTAGGTCGTCTTTCATTCTTGTTGTCTCCCTTAATTTTTCAAAAATTTGCTATTAGTTTGAAGCTGTGGCGTGATAATTATAGTAGATTTCCATGAAAGAATATAACATTTTTGTTGCGACATCGTGGTTGATAAACTTGGTTGTTGAAGGATCGTATGACGCGCTCCGGCCGTCCAGTTCAAGTCACCACAAAAGAAAACCATTGACAAAATTCATGATATGGTAATGCAAGACCGCCAAATAAAAATTCATGAGATCACTGAATTTTAGGTATATCAGCTGAGCAAGTTCTTCATGTCCTGCACGTAGAATAGGTTATGAACAAGCTGTGTGCGAGGTGGGTGCCTAGATAAAATTGCTCACGGTCAACCAAAAGCACATGCGACACAACATTTCGACATAAAATTTTTTTTTTGTTTATTCATAGACACAATCACATGTTTATGACACAGTCATAACCGGTTTCGGCCATACACTGACCATCTTCAGATGCTAAACGTGGCATACACTGAACACAGGTTCATGCGTTTGACATTTGATTGTGTCTATGAATAAACAAAAAAAAATGTTCAAATGTGTGTGAAATCTTATGGGACTTAACTGCTAAGGTCATCAGTCCCTAAGCTTACACACTACTTAACCTAAATTATCCTAAGGACAAACACACACACACACACACACCCATGCCCGAGGGAGGACTCGAACCTCCGCCGGGACCAGCCGCACAGTCCATGACTGCAGCGCCTCAGACCGCTCGGCTAATCCCGCGCGGCATGAATAAACAAACAAACAAAAACAAAAAAAAATTACAGAAGTATCAATCACGCACTCCACAGACAAAATGTCGTTTTTTCCAATTTCGACAAAATGTGTGTCGATGTTTCATCGAAATCCGCAACACTTCTTGCGCCGATTTGTGGCTGTCGATGATGCTCGGATCTCACATTACACACCAGAGTCAAAACGACGGTCAAAACAATGGAAAAAGGCTGGTGAAAGTGCACCGAAGAAGACAAAGACCATTTCGTCAGCTGGTAAGGTGACGGGCCAAGAATAATCTTCATAGATTACTGCGAGCAAGGCAGAACCGTAAGTGGATGGTATTATGCTTCATTGGTGGACCGTTTCCAACTTGGGTTGGCTCGCAAAGAAGTGCTCTTTCTCCAGGGTAATGCACCATCTCACACATCAGCGAAGACAGTGGTGAATGTGCATGAAATGAGCTTTAAACCGGTTCCTCAACCACCCTGTTCATCAGACTTAGCCTCAAGTGGCTTCTTCCTGTTCCCTAACTTGTAACTTTGGCTTGCTGGGGAAAAAAATTTCATCAAATGAGGAAGTGGTGGTTGCAGTCAACGAATATTTTGCAGAGTTTGACAGAACCTATTTTCCCGATGGGATGGAAAAGCTGGAGGATCTCTTGATCAAGCGTATCCCTCCAGGGGGACTACGTCGAGAAGTAAGGCGACTTATTTGCGAAACAAACATCATAAAATGTAACCTTTCACTGCTGGAAATTTCACAGTGGGTTTCACAATTAAACCCAACGTTCCATCTTCATTTTCAGGGGGACTAACAGCTTCTTTCAGTGTCCGAACCGGGGTGTGAATCGCACACTCGAAATAGCCATGATCCCCTCTGAAAATGCCTTCCGTATCTGGGGATGAAAAGTTGGGTACAAATGTGAAATCCATTCGATCACGGTATAACAGCGCGGAACATTTTATTAATGGAAACAAACATTTTTTCTTGCTTCTTTACCAGGCTTATCAATCCACCATCATAGGCTTTGGCTTGGCGGCTCTTAGGAAATCGTCCGTATGAAACAACTGCGAAAAAAGGTCGCGTTTGTGGGGCTCAACTCGTGAAAGGTCTTCTGGTCTGACTGCAAGCAGAGGGCACTGGGAGGCTGGTGGAGCGCCCATCGACGTGGCCGCCTTTTCCCGACGAGGAAGATCCACGGTACTCAATTTGACAGCAGGCCGAGGAGACCTGGGGGCCTCGTGAGTGACTTGAACGTGGGAAAATATCCGCTCCTACCCGGGACCTCCAGGGCCAGAAATTAACTTACGAAGAGGCCGTAAGAACTTCCTCTCACCGATTTGATTCATTTTGACAGGGTGTGTAAGGTACGAAGAGAGCTTCAACATGAAGAAGCAACTCTCAACCGTTTTTCGAGAAAATAGAGTTTGCAATTTTTAGGTGTGCTGATATACTTCTTATGGTCGGTTGTATTCAAGGAATACGCAGCCTAGAAAGTAAACGGTTAGCTTCATAAGCGGGAGGTTTGTGAATCGAATCTCGCTGCTGATACTATTTTTCATTTCGACGTAATTCTAGCAGCAGATTTGTTATAACTTTGCAAATTATCGATGTCTAATGAATCATTTATTATTTTAATAATGTTTACCCTGAAAAATTTCTCTACAATTTTGGAAGTAGATCCCCATTATAACCGTATTCCGTGTTCATCACACGTGCCGTACGTCTCATTAAATTTTGTTTTCTGTGTTTATACGATCAGTATCAATCTGATTCGTGCAGTCCTCCATCGGTTACACACTATACTTTTCATAAGCGTAGACACAATAATATAAATAAAATGACGGTACTGATCTGATTGCAGGTTCGCGTGTATTTTTTTATTGGCCGCCTCCTTATGAAAATGTTTCCTGCTTTTATAAGAATAAAAATTATGAAAATAATTAACGAATCACTAAATATTGATAATTTGCACAGTCATAATAAATCTGTTGTTAGATTTAAGTGCGAATTTAAAAAAGCACCAGTGGGGAGATTCGATCCCGAGACCTCGAGTTTATGAAACCAAGTGTTTACTCACTTGGCTACGAACTCCTTGAATACTAGCGACCATGCAATGTATATAAGCAAGCCCAATGTTTTCAAACATGATTTTCTCGCAAACGGCCGAGAGTCCCGTTCTCCTTCACATATGTTGAAGTCCTACTCGTGCCCTACACGCTGTGTCAATGTGAGCTAAATAGGCGAGGGGAAGTTGGTAGGATGTCCTCGTTAGGTACAGGATGGGGGGAAAGAATTTGACCAAAAGTGTAGGGCAGAGAGACAGCATCAAAGAAATAAATTTGAGTATACGAACTACGGGTGGCAGTTGCCTATTTTCGGCGCTTCGGGAGCGTAGCTGAAATCGGACACATGATCGTCTTTACTAAAAATGAAATGTTATTCACTGAAAATGTATACGTAAACAAAATACTTGGGCTAATCAATCGTCGCGATGAGAACAAGAAAAACTTAAAGCGTCAGATACACGTGTATCGCACTTAGCTGATGTCCCATGCTGCACTTCTTTAGAAATGAAAATAATCAGATGTCCATGTTTCATTGCGTCCTAAAAGGGTCAAAGTAAATGGAAAAATGAGTATGCTTTTGTACATTAACTTCTTTCGACTTAACTAACTTAAGTATGTCGTAGTAAATGTTCAAACTGACCACCGTTTTCATGCTGGCATAGCGCCGTAAATATTTAACTGCGACCGCTGGTTTCTACACTCAAATTCCGCCGTTTGATGCTGTCTTTCTGTCTTACAGTTCGTTCAGATTGTTTTTTCGCACCGTGTATAAACACCGTTTAGCGCCGCCATGCGTCAGTTATAGATATTGTATGACATACAGGGAAGATTCCGACATACACGATGAATGTGTGGTGACAGCACGGCGCAATTCCAGTGCCACAACCGAGACGACAGCAGCCGCGCGATTCCGGAGGTACGATCGTAGCCGCTCGTTCTGAGTCGCCTTGTCAGCTTCCAACGTGAACGTCATGGCGACGTGTTACCTCAAAAATATCCAAGGGGCCACGGATCAGCAGCCTTTGAAACATGTGCAAGCCAATATTATTGTATTGTATTGTATGGTAACCGGGGACCTAGAAACGACGGAGAGGCTCCGTCCCTGCCGCAGCCGCAGTGGTCCACAACCCCAAGACGACTAGCGTAGTCCATTTCACCCCTCCGCCGCCCCACACCGAACCCAGGGTTATTGTGCGGTTCGGCCCCCGGTGGACCCCCCCCCCCCTCCCCCCAGGGAACGTCTCCCACCAGACGAGTGTAACCCCTATGTTTGTGTGTTAGAGTAATGCTGGTGTACGCGAACGTGGAGAACTTGTTTGCGCAGCAATCGCCGACATAGTGTAACTGAGGCGAAATAAGGGGAACCAGCCCGAATTCGCCGAGGCAGATGGAAAACCGCCTAAAAACCATCCACAGACTGGCCGATTCAGTGGACCTCGACAAAAATCCGCCGGGCGGATTTTGCCGGGGACCAGGCGCTCCTTCCCAATCCAGAAAGCCGTGCGTCATACCGCACGGCCAACCAGGCGGGCAAGCTAGTATTAAGTGACTTGATACTTCATAGCGTAGGACAGTAATAGACAGTGACTTCTCGTTTGCAGACAAGTACGCCGCGGTTGCAGTTATCAGTTTTATGAAGGATGTGAACTGTTGATACTGCTGCGTGTTTCTTTTAATGACATCCTAGCATCGTGGAAGACTTCAGTTACCATGAGGATGTCACTGACATTTCCACAATTTTGAAATTTTCCTCCTGTATCAATTGGGAGGGACTTACCACTGACGAAAACGTACCGTAAAATGGAAACGGCGTGGAAGCTAATGTTGCCTTTATGATCAGCGTTTTTGCTTGAGCTCCCATCTGTGGCAAGGTATGTATCTAAATTAAGGGTTCCGTCATGATATGCAGATAATGATCGATAGATAGTAATACCATTTCGGTCAGTCCAGTTAAATAAAAACGCCCATTGTTCCTTTTATACGTTTTCCATCATGATGTTTTAACAAAGACCTTGCAAAAATAACTTGACTCCCCGAGGGCGATGCAAATGGTTCAAATGGCTCGGAGCACTATGGGACTTAACATCTGAGGTCATCAGTCCCCTAGAACTTAGAACTACTTAAACCTAACTAACCTAAGGACATCACACAAATCCATGCGCGAGGCAGGATTCGAACCTGCGACCGTAGCAGTCGCGCGGTTCCGCACTGAAGCTCCTAGAACCGCTTGGACACCGCTGCCGGCAAAGGAAACAAAAGAAAAATTTGAAGTAGAAATTAAAATCCGTGGAGAAGAAATAAAAACTTTGAGGTTTGCTGACGACATTGTAACTCTGTCAGAGACAGCAAAGGACCGGGAAGAGCAGTTCAACGGAACGCACAGTGTCTTGAAAGGAGGATATAAGATGAACATCAACAAAAGCAAAACGAAGGATAACGGAATGTAGTCGAATTGAATCAGGTGATGCTGAGGGAATTAGATTAGGAAATGAGACACTTAAAGTAGTAGATGAGCTGGCAATGGCAGTTAAAGCGTTTCCGAAGAAGAGAAATTTGTTAACATCGAGTATAGATTTAAGTATCAGGAAGTCTTTTCTGAAAGTATTTGTACGGAGTGTAGCCATGTATGGAAGTGAAACATGGACCATAACTAGTTTAGACAAGAAGCGAACAGAAGCTTTCGAAATGTGGTGCTTCAGAATAATGCTGAAGATTAGATGGGTAGATCATGTAACTAATGAGGGGTTACTGAATAGAATTGTGGAGATGAGGAATTTGTGGCACAACTTGACCAGAAGAAGGGATCGGTTGGTAGGGCACGTTTTGAGCCACCAAGGGATCACCAATTTAGTATTAGAGGGCAGTATGGAGGGTAAAAATCGTAGAGGCAGACCAAGAGATGAATACACTAAGCAGATTCAAAGGCACGTAGGTTACAGTAATTATTCGGAGATGGAGAGGCTTCCACAGGATAGAGTAGCGTGGAGAGCTGCAGCAAAGTAGTCTCTGGACTGAAGAGTACAACAACAACAACAACAACAAGTGCGTTGATAATCTCACCCATAAGAACCAAAAACGCACACACAAATCCCTCACCCTGTGTAGTGCTTGCACTAGGATTGTGTACACTGTACAGAATTCGGTAGTGCGATTGTCTGGCGCACCCGAGCGAACGCGAACCTGTGTTTGCAGCGGCAATCCCTTGCACTGCTGCAAGCGGCGAAGGAGGCGCCATCGTCGGAGCAGACTCTCGATGTGGTAGCTGTGTAATCCAGGGTGCGCGCAACTGCCGTTGATATGAACAGGATGGCTAGACGAGGTCAGCCAGGGGCGTGCAACCCTACTCTCCGACCTTAATGGCGTCCGTCTCCTGTATGGCGCGCATTAGCCAGCGCGCACCTAAGCCCGGATAACGCGCCACTGCTCTCCCACTAAGTCCGCTGACGTGTGATTTAACGCGGCGCGGCAGCGCCTTGTTTATCGAGCGCGCCAATAAATGCTGCATTGGAATGGACGGCGCCGGACTAACCGCAGCTCCGAGTAAATAAATTAGGAGCGGACTCGCCGGCTAATATTCCACACGTCACCAAAGACAGCTCGCGGCTGCGTCGGCGGAGCGAGAGATGGTCATATTATTGCGCGTCCTGCCTGTATTACTGCTACCGACAACTCAGTCGTATTCGTACCCGGATTAAAACACGGAAATAAGTGAGCGGGACACGGTTAGTTGATTGATTCAGGGGAGGGAACCAAAGAGCAAGGTCATCGGTGCCATCGGATTAGTGAAGGATGGGGAAGGTAGTCGGCCGTGCCCTTTCACAGGAACCATCCCGGTATTTATCTGAAGCGATTTAGGAAAATTTCTGAAAATCTAAATTAGGATGGTCGGACGGAAGTTTGAACCGTCGTCTTCGCGCATGCGAGTCCAGTGTGCTAACCTCTACCCACTTCGCTCCGTAGCGGGACATGTCTTATCATTATTTTCGCATAGGGTATAGTAATCCCGTGACTTTTTTTACTCGTTCATTTTATCACTGAAGAGTCCGAGGAGTGGTATACGAGGGTCACTCCAAAAGAAATGCACACTATTTTTTTTAATCCATATTTTATTCTACATGTTTGAAAGTTTTAGAGTGTGTAGATACATCCTTTAGGAACAATATTTTCATTTCTCCACATAATTTCCATCCCACTCAACTGCCTTACGCCATCTTGGAACGAGCGCCTGTATACCCGCACGGTAAAATTCTGAACCAACCTGTTGGAGCCACTGTTGTTCCACGTAGAGTGTCCTTCAGTTTCCCAAAGAGATGATAGTCACATGGAGCCAGGTCAGGACTGTAAGGCGGGTGTCTCAGTGTTGTCCATCCGAGTTTTGTGATCGCTTCCACGGTCTTTTTGACTGACATGTGGCCGTGGATTGTCGTGCAACAGAAAAACATCCTGCTTTTGCCGATGTGGTCGAACGCGACTCAGTCCAGCTTGACGTTTTTTCGGTGTGGTCACATATGCATCAGAATTTATGGTGGTTCCACATGGCATGATGTCCACAAGCAAGAGTCCTTCGGAATCGAAAAACACCGTAGCCATAACTTGTCCAGCAGAAGGTGTGGTTTTGAATTTTTTTCTGGGGTGAATGCTCATGATGCCACTCCATTGATTGCCTCTTCATCTATGGTGAAAAATGATGGAGACATGTTTCATCACCTGTCACATTTCTTCCAAGAAATTCATCTCCATCATTCTCGTACTGTTCCAAAAGTTCGCTGCATACAATTTTTCGTGTTTCTTTGTGAGCCACTGTCAACATTCTGGGAACCCACCTGGCATAAACCTTTTTTAACGCCAACACTTTCAGTATTCTGCAAACACTTCCTTCCCTATCCCAACGCAGCGTGTCAATTCGTTCACTGTGATGCGTCTGTTAGCAGTCACCAATTCGTTAACACTCTGCACATTGTCTGGAGTGTGTGCAGTACGAGGCCTGCCGCTGCGAGGAAAGTCCGGAATATTGCCGTGCCCGCTTTCATCACGTAACCTGCTTGCCCACCGACTAACTGTACAGCGATCGACTGCAGCATCTCCATACACCCTTTTCAACCTCTTGTGGATGTTTCCCACTGTCTCGTTTTCACAACACAGAAATTCTATGACAGCACGTTGCTTCTGACGAACGTCAAGTGTAGCAGCCATCTTGAAGACATGCTGTGACGGCGCCACTCACGGGAACAGGTTGGTTGGTTGGTTTGGGGAAGGAGACCAGACAGCGAGGTCATCGGTCTCATCGGATTAGGGAAAGACGGGGAAGGAAGTCGGCCGTGCCCTTTGAAAGGAACCATCCCGGCATTTACCTGGAGCGATTTAGGGAAATCACGGAAAATCTAAATCAGGATGGCCGGACGCGGGACTGAACCGTCGTCCTCCCGAATGCGAGTCCAGTGTCGAACCACTGCACCACCTCGCTCGGTCCAAGGAACAGATTGAACTGAGTTTGAAAACACGCGGGAAGGATGTACCTACACACTGTAAAACTTTCACACGTGCAGAATGAAAACTGTATTTTTACAAAAATAGTGTGCATATGTTTTGGAGTGACCCACACAGATTGTTGTAACTTGCTACCACCACCCTGCTGCTGAATGTTGCCCGGAACCGAAGGTATGTCTACATCCGTGCGTGACAGCGCATATGATGATACAAGAATGCTGCCTATAGAAGATGAAGCTTTCACTCACACAAGACGCCTACAAGTGTGCCCATCAGAGCTCCCGCGGCTCGCTGACAAAGTGGTTTCTATAAGAATGAAGTAGAATATGGAAATTTCGTGCGAATAACACGTATGAGTTTTGACCTACGGTATAAGATGAGGCCTTGTTTCTTCGACATCAGAAGTAAAATTTTCTACGACAGGAACCAAACGTGATACAGAAGAACTCCGTCCTGAGAGGCCTCGGGAGGCCCAGCGGTACCGACCGACCGCCGTGTCATCCTCTGCCGATAGGCGTCACTGGATGCGGATATGAAGGGGTGTGTGGTCAGTATACAGTTCCCACCACCGTTATCAGTTTTCGTGACCACAATCGCTGCTTCTCAATCAAAAAGTTCCTCAGTTGGCCTCGCAAGGGCTGAATCCATTCCGCCAGCCAGACCCGGACGGTCACCCATCCAAGTACTAGCCGAGCACAACAGCATTTAACTTCGGTGATCTGACGGGATCCAGTGTTACCATTGCGGCAATCCCGTAGGCAAACGCGACACAGCTTTAAACGAAATATGCTGTGCGCAAATCAGTGTAGGCCGCAGACAACAGTGGAGAGAATTTAGAACTCTGCGTACATAGTACTACCGAGAAAGACCTGTCACTGATACCTCGAACAGCAGTCAGTGGAAGAATACAGCACTCAGTGAAACATGTCGCGTGCCTGTTTCGGTTCAGCACGTTTTGGCTACGATTTACGGACATTATGGCAAACCTCAGTTTGGTTGGAGATGTGCCCTCCGCTCCCCCGGCCAACACAGACACCAATGTAGTTTCGCGAAGTGTCGGGCGTCATCCGTAAAGTGATGGAGAGTGGACGCCTACATGATCTTGAGTGAACAGCTTCCCAGGCGGTTTGGTACTTGTATTAATCAATTTTCAGTGTCATACTTTAGTGTGTCATGACAGCGGTTTTTCTTAATTGATAGGTGCTCTTTCATACATTATAAGCAAGTCCACCTGTGGAGGCAGCTTCCCCCCACTCCACTCGCCATCCCGCTCCCCCACCCCCAGGCGAATGGCGATCTGATACTGTACTTCGTAGTAAGGATGCTGAAGACCATGTTATTGAGCAACGCACATCAGTCGTCGTCGTCGAAAAGAAGTGGTGTGTGCAGTAAGGATGTTCACGCATCAAAAGTATAATTTTTTTGACAGACTTGGATTTACGAATGACGTCGAATCTTAGAGTAGTCGCTGATTTCTTGCAAAAAGTAATTGCTTTTTCCCTCAGTGCCCTGCTTCGTTAACTTCTGAATAAAAACTCTGTTTGCAAGCCACCCATTTCGATAAAATTCTCGAGATTTCGACAACTATCTCCGCCATTGTCGTCAGCAGTGAAAGCCCCTGGCTGCCGGAGCTGGAAGTTTTCCGTTTATGTAGGAAGGCATTTGATACGGTTCCGCACTTACGTTTAGTGAAAAAAATACGAGCTTACGGAATATCGGACCAGGTTTGTGATTGGATTCAGGATTTCCTAGAAGAAAGAACACAACATGTCATTCTTAACGGTTCAAAATCTGCAGATGTAGAGGTAATTTCGGGAGTACCGCAGGGAAGCGTGATAGGACCTTTATTGTTTACAATATACATAAATGACTTAGTTGACAACATCGGTAGCTCCGTGAGGCTATTTGCAGATGACACGGTTGTCTACAAGAAAGTAGCAACATCAGAAGACTCGTACGTACTCCAGGAGGACCTGCAGAGGATTAATGCATGGTGCGACAGCTGGCAGCTTTCCCTAAACGTAGATAAATGTAATATAATGCGCATACATAGGGGCAGAAATCCATTCCAGTACGATTATGCCATAGGTGGTAAATCATTGGAAGCGGTAACGACCGTAAAATACTTAGGAGTTACTATCCGGAGCGATCTGAAGTGGAATGATCACATAAAACAAATAGTGGGAAAAGCAGGCGCCAGGTTGAGATTCATAGGAAGAATTCTAAGAAAATGTGACTCATCGACGAAAGAAGTAGCTTACAAAACGCTTGTTCGTCCGATTCTTGAGCATTGCTCATCAGTATGGGACCCTTACCAGGTTGGATTAATAGAAGAGATAGACATGATCCAGCGAAAAGCAGCGCGATTCGTCATGGGGACATTTAGTCAGCGCGAGAGCGTTACGGAGATGCTGAACAAGCTCCAGTGGCGGACACTTCAAGAAAGGCGTTACGCAATACGGAGAGGTTTATTATCGAAATTACGAGAGAGCACATTCCGGGAAGAGATGGGCAACATATTACTACCGCCCACATATATCTCGCGTAATGATCACAACGAAAAGATCCGAGAAATTAGAGCAAATACGGAGACTTACAAGCAGTCGTTCTTCCCACGCACAATTCGTGAATGGAACAGGGAAGGGGGGATCAGATAGTGGTACAATAAGTACCCTCCGCCACACACCGTAAGGTGGCTCGCGGAGTATAGATGTAGATGTAGATGTAGATGTAGATGTAGATGTAGAAAGATTCCAGCCTGTGGCACCAATCAGAGAGGCTCTAAACGACGCGTCCGCGGAAGGCAAAGCCGATAGCAGCTGCGACCCGCCACAGGACCGAGTGACAAGTCAGGACAGGCACCGGTGCCATGTTAGCAACTGCCGCGCCCGGCTGCCTAGAAGCGTCACGTATCCTTCTTTGCTTCCTTTCGATATCCAGACTCCGCCCCACACCCTACTAAGTGTGTAATCCTTGTCTCTGTCAAAGCTGTTGCTATTCATTCTACTCTCAGCCGTCTCCTTATAATGGAATCCTAATATGTGGACTCTCGTGTTTTCAAACAATATTTTGTGTCTTTTTGTCAGGCAACGCAGAGCTATGGTCAATTTGTCAAGCTCCCTTTGTTTAATATGTCGCTTGTACTCGGTTCGACGCTCTCCAACTGTGCAAATTGTCTGAACTACACATACTGAAGAGCCAAAGAAACTGGTACACTTGGCTAACATCGTGTAGGGCCCCCGCGAGCACGCAGATGTGTCCGAAGAGGCCGTGACGTGGACTCGACTAATGTCTGCAGTAGTGCTGGAGCGAATTGACACCATGAATCCTGCAGGGCTGTCCATAAATCCGTAAGATACGTGGGGGTGGAGATCTCTTCTGAACAGCACGTTGCAAGGCATCCAAGATATTCTCGATAATGTTCATGTCTGGTGAGTTTGGTGGCCAGCGGCAGTGTTTAAATTCAGAAGAGTGTTCTTGGATCCACTCTGTAGCATTTCTGGACGTGTGGGGTGTCGCATTGTCCCGCTGAAATTGTCTGTCGGAATGCACAATTGACACGAACGGATGTAGGCACTCAGAGAGGAAGCTTACATACATGTCATCTGTCAGAGTCGTATCTAGACGTATCACGGGTCCCGTATCACTCCAACTGCACACGCCCCACACCATTACAGAGCCTTTTTCTTGTTTGTGGTTGAAAAGAAGCATTTATTTTAGCAACTGACCGGTTTGTTGCTTTAGTATTAAATATGTAACGGTATAGGCAACCAAAATTCTCCTAAATTCTCAACATTAATGCGATGCATTTTTGCATTCGGCCAAACGAAAGGGTACCAAACAATTCGAAAGTTTGTATTGACATTTGCTACTTTTTACAAACGACAGAATTACAGTTTTCCAGTGAATTCTTCTTTTTGTTGCATTACGTGTCATTTAGTTCGGTACTTCCACACGAGTGGAAGACGAAATATTAGTTTGGCAGGAAGCATTAAGTTTTCTGACGATTTCTCAACAATCTGTGTGAAAGGTTTAATTTGGTTTTATAAGCAATGATATCCATTTCTACCCATAATGTCCCATTGTTAAACAAAATAAGCGTTTATGTTTTATGGGTTTCGCTTGCCCCAAAGCAGATACCGAAACAATCAATATAAGAAGCATTATAAATAAGAAACCATAAAAAAATTCTTGTAGTGCATAAGAAATCAACGTTCTACTGTTTCAGAATCTTCCTCATCCATTGAATTTTAGATTGGTAGGACGAACATAAACCCGAACTTTCAAAAAATTATGTTCGCAAATTTTTTTGTATTAATGTGGAACGAAATATTATGACCTTTCACGTGTCTTTCGGCGCGACCAAATGCTGTACAAGATTTGATAATTGCAATAATGAAATTTTTGATGAAAATATTACAATTGAGATAAAGTGAACAGTATTCCAAAACTCGTCTGCTAGTAGATGTCGCAATCGGTCAGGTGATCGAGATGTTGGTTTCAGTTCAAAGACGTTAATGCACGATCTATATCATTTATGGTCTGAAGCTGTAAGGTGTACCTAGTCAGATGTGTATTAACAAAAGTACAAAAGTAAACGAATACTTTAGAACGGGTAGATGGCTCGACAGTACCGCACGCACACTGTTCAGGTTTCGCTCAGTTGGGGAGTGGTGGTGGTTCCGAGGAACGCCCACTGCTGAGTACGGATCGGCGGCGGTCGCGAGGCTCGCTGGCAGATAGCCAGGCGGCGCCCTGCGGCTGCGGCCGCGCAGGTGTGCCTGAATGGCGCCTCCTGATGAATGGGGCGTCGGCGTCGGCGTCGGCGTCGGCGTCGGCGTCGGCGCCGCTAACGATGACGGATGTCCTGTGGGGGGCGCGCGGCTATTCTCGGTCCTCCCCCGGCTCCCTCTGCTTTATGCGGCCAATATTCAGCTGCGGCCAAGTCGCTTCACTTGAAACGAGGCCACCAGCCTCACTGAGCACCAACTTTGATCCATCAAACTGACGACTCTGACACGAATCAAATTGATAAATGTACTGTGATATTTCCTTCTCGACCTCAAAATCTCAAATGGTAAATGCCTGTAGTGCCAAGATGGTCACAGACGATTTCCTCCCCATCCTTGTCCAACAGAACTAGTTCCCCTAGTACAAGAACCTCAGTGTATACGAGACACTAAACTCTCATCTTTCGCCCTCCTTCCTCCTCCCCCGCATCCTCCTTCCTCCTCCCCCGCATCCTCCTTCCTCCTCCCCCGCGTCCTCCTTCCTCCTCCCCCGCGTCCTCCTTCCTCCTCCCCCGCGTCCTCCTTCCTCCTCCCCCGCGTCCTCCTTCTTCCTCCCCCGCGTCCTCCTTCCTCCTCCCCCGCGTCCTCCTTCCTCCTCCCCCGCGTCCTCCTTCCTCCTCCCCCGCGCGTCCTCCTTCCTCCTCCCCCGCGCGTCCTCCTTCCTCCTCCCCCGCGTCCTCCTTCCTCCTCCCCCACACGCCCTCCTTCCTCCTCCCCCGCGCGCCCTCCTTCCTCCTCCCCCGCGCGCCCTCCTTCCTCCTCCCCCGCGCGCCCTCGTTCCCCCTCCCCCGCGCGCCCTCGTTCCCCCTCCCCCGCGCGCCCTCGTTCCCCCTCCCCCGCGCGCCCTCGTTCCCCCTCCCCCGCGCGCCCTGCTTCATCCTCCCCCCACGCGCGCGCCCCCCCCCTTCGTCCTCCCCCCACGCGCGCGCCCCCCCCTTCGTCCTCCCCCCACGCGCGCGCCCCCCCCTTTTTCCTCCCCCCACGCGCGCGCCCCCCCCCTTCCTCCTCCCCCCACGCGCGCGCCCCCCCCTTCCTCCTCCCCCCCCACGCGCGCGCCCCACTCCCTCCTTCCCCGCGCGCCCCACTCCCTCCTCCCCCGCGCGCCCTCCGCCCTCCTCCCCCGCGCGCCCTCCGCCGTCCTCCCCCGCGCGCCCTCCGCCCACCTCCCCCCGCGCCCATCCTCTCCCTGCCCCCGTGCCCTTCTCCTCCTCCCCATCGCGCCCTCCTTCGTCCTTCCTAATCCCCGGCATCTCCTTATCCCTCCATCCTTCTTCCTCCTTCACCATTGTTCTTTCCTTCCTCCCTGCATCCTCCTCCTCCTCCTCCTCCTCCTCCTCCTCCTCCTCCACTACCTCCTTCCTCCTTCCCCACTACCTCCCTCCTAATCCCCAGTGTCTCCTTCTCCCTCCATCGTCCTTCCTACTTCCTTCAGCCTTCCGCCTCCTCCTCCACCATTGTCCTTTTCTTCCTCCCTACATCCTCATTCTCCTCTCGCACTCCTTCCTCTCCCCCACCCCCCCCCCTCCGTCTCCTCCTCCTCCTCCACTAGCTGCCTTCCTTCTTTCCACTTCCTTTGTCTTTCTTTTTCAGTTTTTGCTGTCTTATTTTTCTCTCTTTCATTTTAACATTTTTTTTGCTCTTTCATTTGTTTCTTCTGTCTTATTTCCTCTTTCATTTCTTCTCTCTACATCAACAATAAATGAAACTCTAATATTTATTCTCTTCTTTCCTGTACCTTCCATCATTTCTTCTTTCTTCCTTCGTCTTCATAAACTACATATTTGTCTTACTTTAAGGACTGGGCATTTGACATTGTAGAAAGTGTGCCCATGAATCTCTTGGTCGTTTCATGTTTCGTATATAATACATAATGCAATTTCACTGACATTCACTATTAACCACTGGTAGCTGGTAATTTTGAAATTGAGGGCAGAAATGCAGAATTTCTTAAATAAACAGTGGTTAATGTTGTTTCGTTACAGAACGTAAAGAAATTTATTTTACTTACACAAGTTACCAATACAGCAGTGAGGCATATTTCAACTTCACAATTTGAAGTGAGTTTGACGAACAACTACCCAAAAAGTGTACTTCACTCAAATGCCTTTTACGCTGCCAGCAGCATATTCACATCTTACCTCTCTACATAGCTATTTCTTCTTTCGCCCTGTAAAGAACACTGCTTGTTGCTTCATGATTATCTGCATGGAACGATAATGGCAGCTGTTGCTAAGGTCACATACGATATGATCCAGGGAAAGTACATGCAAACAGAATAACGTCTGTGTTTTTAACGCTACAATTGGTATGCCTATCAAAACGTTATATACATTCTTGCCATTAAAGATTGCTCAAAGAATCCCAAACTATCCCAAAAATTATGTACAAGTAGTTTTCGTTTTTCCTTCTTCGCTATCTAAAGAAAAAGGAGGATAGGGTTTAATATTCCGTCAGCGACAAAGTCATCTAACTGAATAACAAGCCATATTGAACAAGAATGGGTAATGAAATCAGCTAAGTTCACTTTTTCGAGGGAATCACCCGAGTCTTCGTCTTACTCGATTTTGGGGACCAGCGAAAAGTGTAAATCTTGGTGATCAGTGAGCATGTGAACTACGTTCGTCGTCCTGGAGGCGAGAACTGCGTCATAACTATTCGTTCCCGTGAGCTCTTCACAAAGCAGATATTTGCAGCCATCAAAAACAACAGTTACACACCTGAATAAACAGACTCAAAGACGTCAGACCGCCACTCGAAGTTACTCCTATCTGAAGTGTCAAATGCGGCGATGTTCTTTGGTACGTTTCACCCACTTTCCAAATAGTCTGGTACATTTTCTGTGGGGCTAAACAGGACGAGGTAGCGGACCAGTCAAGATCTGACACAACCAGCTTCGTTCTATGATGATGGGTCCCATGTATATTTCTTTTAACCACCAAATTCGTATATTTCTGGTAACACTAGAGATGTATAATACGTGTGACATGAACCAAATCTATGACGTAAAAGAAAAAAAAACACGAAAAAAATATAAACGTTGGCGGTAGAAAACCTCAAATTTTAAACTGTTTTCATTGCTGTGTAGATATAAATTAAAGTATCTCGTTCTAAAAGAACACATGCTTGAACGGTGTTGGATACGTATAAGAGTAGTTTATAGTTTTAATGTGATAAGTCTGTTCTTTATACAGCTAGAAATGAACGCTGATGGTTGTTGTTTTTGTTTCTTTCAGTCGTTCCAGTCGAAGCTGTCCTTCAGCTCTAAAGAGATTGTGGCGATCAGCTGTTCGTGGTGCAAGACGGCCTACCACAACAAGGAGTCCTGCTTCAATCTTCAGAAGATTGGAGAGGAGTGTAATCTTGGTATGTCTCCTCTTACCACAATACTTCTGACTAATTATTGTTATTCTGCATGTTTCACGTAACATATACAGCGTGTTACAGACATTTGTCACACCATAATAAGAAAATCCATTTAAGCAATCTTTTTAGCTGTTAATGAAAGGACTTATATAATGTTCTGATGTAAGAAACACATAAAAATGTCTTAAACACCCTCACACAAGCATGCATTCATCGGGACCTGATTAGGTCAGATGTACTTTTTCGTTCCAGTGGATCCATAGTGACGAGATCTTCCGGGCTCTAGAATATGTACAGAGCGAGGTGGCACACTGGACTTGCATTCGGGAGGACGACAGTTCAAGCCCGCGTCCAACCATCCTGATTTAGGTGTTCCGTGATTTCCCTAAATCGCTTTAGGCAAATACCGGGATGGTTCCTTTGAAAGGACGCAACCGATTTCCTTCCCCATCCTTCCATAATCCAAGCTTGTGCTCCGTCTCTAAATGACCTCCTCCTTCTCTAGAATATATCAAGAATACACAATAAATATTTAAAAAGAAAAACAAATATACTAATGTACTTTTTACAGATCTCAAGTGTAATGGCTCTCATGGATGTGAAATAAGTAAAAAAAAGCATATTTTTATTTAAAGGGTAGTAAATAACCTGGCAGAAAACATGTAACCGTTCAATACACGGCGCCGCATATGATAATACTTAGGCTATATGTAGCCATGCATCATCAAACAAGAATATCATTTTACAACATTTATTTACAATGATCATTACTGCAGTGAATTTTTACAGAAGTCAGATCGTGCTACTGCTTTATTTGATGTGATTTGTAACATACACATCAGCCGGTTACGCTAAGAAATTCATCAGTGAAGTGGAAGGAGTGACTACCATTAAATCTCTTGGGCTTCTCTTAAACTGAACTTTATTAGTAGCTAATTTTCTATACCGGCTGGTAAGTTTTTTAAAATTTTTGTTTCTGAGTAGAAGAAGCCGTTCGGTTAAAACGTAAGAGACCTTAAATCTTTGTGAGATTTACTCCTAGTTCTGGTACTGATTCCATGAATTGAAAATAAAAATTATCACTCTAAGACAAAAAAGAACGATGCAACACGAAGGAAATTTCCGAAAAAGGCGGAAATCGGTAGATGTGATGTAGATGTAGAGACAAACTAGTGATCACCATTTGAGAAAAATTGAATGATTTATTCAAGAGAAAGACCTTCAGAAATTGAGCAGGTCAGAAATATGTTGGTCCACTTCTGGGCCTTATGCAAGCAGTTATTTGGCTTGTCACTAGGAAATGCCATGTGGCTAGGGCCTCCCGTCGGGTAGACCGTTCGCCTGGTGCAAGTCTTTCGAGTTGACGCCACTTCGGCGACTTGCGTGTCGAAGGGGATGAAATGATGAAGATAGGGACAACACAACACCCAGTCCCTGAGCGGAGAAAATCTCCGACCCAGCCAGGAATCGAACCCGGGCCGTTACGTATGACATTCCGTCGCGCTGACCTCTCAGCTACCAGGGGCGGACGGCTTGTCACTGACTGACAGACTCGTTGGATGTCCTCCTGAGGGATATCGTGCCAAATTCTAATTGTCGGGTTAGATCGTCAGAATCCTGAGCTGGTTGGAGGACCTTGCCCGTAATGCTCCAAACGTTCTCTATTGGGGAGGCACCAGGCGACTTTGCTGGCCAAAGTATGGTTTGGCAAGCACGAAGACTAGTAATGGAAACTCTCGCCTTGTGCGACCGGCCTTTATCTTGCTGAAATTTAAGCTCACTGCAAGATCCCCTCGCTTCTAAACTGATACTGTTATTACTCAGCTTAGGCGCGTGTCCGTAGAAGGTACAGTGTGACTGGTTAGCATTTCCACCTGGAATTTGCGAGTGTAAGTCGGACCTTCCTTGATCCGCCTTGGTGGGTTGTGTCGTCGGATTTCCTTCTACCTGTGCGCGGTGCACTCTAGTAAATGTCGCCCCGTGCAGATTCTTCATTGGCGCATTGGATGTCTCTGTCGGTGGAAGCTAATTATCTTAAATTGCTGTCGATCAACTTTGGGGTATCTATTTACTCGAAATTAACATTCAGAGTGCCGTAATATCACTTTTATTCCTATTAGATCAATAATGAAACACTCATGTCACAAACTACTCATAACCGAGAGCATGGCTACCATCGAACAAGACAGGAAGAGCTCTTAATGCCGACTGCCGACTTTGGCGCGCAGTCCGTATCTCTTACCAGTTTCGTCACAGTTCGTGGATTTTCGATCGAGTTCGTAGTTACTAAGATATATGCATTCGTTAATCAACGGGTGTGAATGTTAACGAGGCAAAATTATGATGAATACTAGAAGGAGCCTCTGGATGTTTAAAACTAATAAATGACTTTAATTATTAAATATAATTAAACAAAGTCGGTGACTTGGCGCCAAGATGGTGGTACTTCCAGTAATGTATATTTCCCAGGCTGACGCTTGTTGCTACGGTCCAGCGCCGAGCCCCACCCCACTACGCTCAACATATGGTCGCTTCGTCACCTAACCAGCAGCGTGCGAAATGCTCTCTGATTCATGGTCGGCTACGGACTACAGCACTTCCTAACTATCGTGAATACATCAATAAGAGACAATAATTTATTAAAACTGGTAAAAACGTCTTCCTCACGTAAGAGGCACCTTACACCACGATGGCTGCCATGAAGAGCAACAAACGTGCCGCTGTGTTTGTAGGGGTTTCGCGCCCACTCGTTGTCGGGCCTCGTGGCTGGCGACACTCGGGCTGGTAACCCACCGCTTTCTGAGGCTTCTCCAGGCACGTCTTCGCTGATCATTGGGGGTTCATTTCGAAGCGGAAATCATAGTTTTTTGTCTTAGTGTATTTTTAATTACAAATTTCATTAAGGAATAAATACATTGGGAAGCAGTGAATGGTATCGCTAGTTCCGTAAATAGCCGTTTGCACGATGTTCTTGAGTTCACACTGCAAATAATTCTTATTATACGATTTTTTTAACCCGGAAAAGTAACTCGGCTTGATGAACTACCCCAAAAAATAATTTCGTATGATACCGTGGAAGAAAGTTACCATAGTATGCCAGCTTTTTTTGTGGCCTACGTCTGACAACATTCGCCTTGCATTATTGTGGCACTTCAGCAGTTCTGTAGTATACTCCTCTCACAGTTGAATTTATTATCAAGAATTTAACACTTCAAGTTTCTCTATCTGCTTGTCGTCGTATTCTAGGTATATACTTTTGGTATTCCACTTAAAATTTCTTATCTGCATGTAGTACGTTTTTTTTAAAGAATTGGCTGGGAACCATTTATTAATGTCCATGAAAATTTCGTTACCCGATCTCTTTAAAACTGTACTTGATTTGCAATTTATTGCGTAATTTGTATTATCTACAAACAAAAGAAACTTGGTATCTTGTCACCATTGTTGTTCAATATAGCACTGGACGAAGTGATTAGGCAGTGGATAGCAATAAACGAGGAAATGGGAATACCAAAGACCCATGTGGGGGTTAAAAAGGACAACAGGGCTCAAGTGGACTGCCTAGCCTTTGCAGACGACATAGGAATAGTGAGACGGAAGAAGACGCAAAGACACAACTCGACAACTTAAGTAAGGCAGCCAGAAAGGTGGGACTGAGGATCGCCTATAACAAGGCAAAGACATTAAATACCACTGCAGACTGGGAAACACCGGAAGGCGCTGTGCAAATGGTGGACAAATGCCTGTGAGAATTTATAACAAGAAGGAACGGGAGCAACGAGGGAATATCAGAGAGGATAAAGATGATGTCAGCCTTCTGCATGACGAGAGAGATATACAATAAAAAGAATATATCCACAGAGGCAAAGATAAGCCACTACAACGGTAAGGAATGCAGTATTACATGCTGCTGAGACGATGACACTAGGAAGAAATGGGGCAGAACAACTAGATAAAAAAGAGAGAAAAATACTGAGAAAAATACAAGGTCTCAAAAGAGGTGGAGAGAGGTGGATGCGAAGACCTGGGGAAGAATTTTACCAGAACATGAGAACAATATTCGGGGAAATCAGACTCAAAAGGGCAGGGTTTGCTGGACATGTAGTTAGGATGAGTATGGACAGAATGACGAAGAGAGTGTGGGAAACAACAGGGAGGACAAGAGGAAAAACAGGAACCAAGTGGCTTGTTGAACTTCGGAAGGACTGGTTGGAATTGGGGATCAAGGTCGAAGGAAAGGAAAATTGGAGGAACAAATACACACCGACCAATATGCCGGATACCAATGACAGAGAAGAATACAGGAAAAAGATTAAGAGTGCCACCAGTGGAGCCGACAGGAGAAACGGACACTGAAGATCACGGAAGAAGAGCGGGAGAGAAGAACAGAAAGAATGAAGAGGTTCTGGGAGAAGAAGAGGAAAATGCAGTCCACGAAGGAGCTACCCGTGGTCCTACAGAGACCGTAACGCAAGAAAAAGAAAGAGGTTACGGATGAAAGGTCATTAATGTACACAAGAGAAATGAAGGGCTCTAAGATGGAACCATGTGGGCTACTATGTGTAATTATTTCCCTCGTTGGTGTTGAGTAGTTTCGCAGTCTTTCGTAACACGTTGATGAAGGCTCTCTGCACTAAGAATATCTGCTTCGTAAACAAATTTTTTTAGATGGCTACACAGATAATTATCCAAAGGTTTGAGTTCGTAGGAAAGTACAGGACATGCAGAAAGTTTTCCACCACGTAACCACACATCAAGGTTGATATCATCCAGTGAATGTCGTATAAAATGTGATAAAACTGTACTGCAGCCGTATCATGCATAAACCAGATGATTCGTCGTATTCGCAGGCAGCACATCCTTTTACAAATCTGGAATAGTGATTTGATTAAATTTCTGGTAGATTGCCACACTGTCACCTTCAGTTCTACCCGAAATTTGAACTGCTGATGATGTCTAGCCTGAATTGTGCAACGAAGACTTCAATCTGCCCACAAATGTTGCTTTCGAAAGGTTTAAAATTCCTGCTCTTGCGAAGTTTGCCTCATCTGCCACAGTGGATTGGCATTTTCAAAAGAAAACCATCTGCAGGAGCTTACCCACGGCAGGTGACCAACAACTACATCACTGCTCTGCAGTCCACAATTACGTGTTTGGCAGAGAGTTCTTAGAAACACTTTTAGATTATTTCTCGACCGTCCCTTCTCGAATAGCACCTGGCGAAAAATGAACACCTAAATCTTTCCATGCGAGCTCCGAGTTCTCTTACTTCATTTCGATAGCCATTTCTCTGTATAGGTAGATGACAGTAAATTTTTTTCGCATTCAGAGGGGAAAGTTGGTGTTTGAAATTTAGTGACAAGGAAAAACTTTTTTAAATCCACCTCACGTATCACATCCGTGACACATTCTACCATATTTCGCGATAATACAAAACGAACTGCCGTTCTTTGCACTTTCTCGATGTCTTCTGTCAATCACATCTGCTAAAGACTCCATACCGCACAGCAATACTGAAAAAGATGATACGGGTAATGTAGGCAGTCTCTTTAGCACATTTATTGTTCTGCCAATAAAAAGCAATCACTGTTTCGCCTTTTCCACATCATTTTCTATGTGAACTTTAAGTAGTTTGTAATTGTAATCCCTAGGTATTTAGCTTCATTGACAATCTTTAAGTTTGTGTGATTTATTGTATAGCCGAACTTCAAGGAATTTTTTTTTTAGTACTTACGTAGAGACTCTCATACGCTTTAATGTTCAGGGTCAACTGCCACTTTCTAAATCATTGTGCAATTTGTCTACACTGAAAAGTCAAAGAAACTGGTACGCCTGCCTAATATCGTACAGGGGCCCCGCGAACATGCAGAAATGCCGCAACACGACGTGGCATGGACTCGACTAATGCCTGAAGCAGTGCTGGAGGTAACTGACACCATGAATCCTGCAGGCTGGCCATAAATCCGTAAGACTACGAGGGGGTTGAGATCTCTTCTGAACAGCACGTTGCAAGGCGTCCCAAATATGCTCAATTATGTTCACGTGTGGGGAGCCTGGTGGCCAGCGGAAGTGTTTAAACTCAGACGAGTGTCCCTGGAACCACACTGTAGCAATTCTGGACTTGTCGGGTGTCGCATTGTCATGCTGGAATTGCCCAAGTTCCTCGGGATGCACAAAGGACATGACTGGATGCAGATGATCAGACAGGATACTTACGTACGTGTCGCCTGTCAGAGTCGTATCTATACGTATCAGGGGTCCCACGTCACTCCAACTGCACACGCCGCACACCATTACAGAGCCTCCACCTGCTGATATGCAGGGTCCAAGGATGCATGAGATTATTCCCTTACCCATACATGTTCATCCGCTCGATACAACTTTAGCATTGTGTCGTGCAGCCATCAAGGGTACACGAGTGGGCCTTCGGCACCGAAAGCCCATATCGATGATGTTTCGTTGAATGGTTCGCACGCTGACGCTTGTTGATGGCCCAGCAATGAAATCTGCAGCAATTTGCTGAAGGGTTGCACTTCTGTCACATGGAACGATTCTCTTCAGTCGTCGTTGGTTCCGTTCTTGCAGGATCGTTTTCGCAGCAGCGATGTCGGAGATTCGATGTTTTACCGGATTCCTGATATTCACGGGGCACTCGTGAAATGGTCGTACGGGAAAATCCCCGCTTCATCGCTTCCTCGGAGATGCTGTGTCCCATCGCTCGTGCGCCGACTATTACACCACTTTCAAACTTACTTAAATCTTGATAACCTGCCGTAGTAGCGGCAGTAGCCGATCCAACAACTGCGCCAAACCCTTATCTTTTATAGGCGTTGCCGACCGCAGCGCCGTACAACATTAGTAGTACAGAAGATATTTCATTTATCTGTATATAATCACTTTCCACATGTTTTATGGTTGTATTAAAGAAATGCATAACATTGTGGACAAAATAAATGTAAATCTCTGGGAGTGTTATTTCATTGTCCACTTCACTGTCTTTTGCATAGGCTGCGAATATCCAGATAAGTTCGGCAATATTGCCTTCACTCTGGCTTAGAAGATAGGACTGCATCAATGGCTAGTTCTGAAGCAATCTTTCTACAGCTAAAAAAAGATTAAAAAAGCATGTAGGAACATGCTGGAATAGTGCGGAGTAATCTGACTGCAAGTACTCACAAAAGTTCATCTCACTCATCTTCTTCGCACTCGAAGAAGACTCATTAAATACCTTAACCGCTAACGATTTAACATCGTATGACAGTAGTTCTAGTCCACATTTCGCAGTATTGTGCAGTATATTCATGTGACAATGTCCTGTAATAAGATGTGGTGCTTCAAACACTGTTTCCAGTTCAATGTAAACAGATTGGTTCTTCCCGTAATTGACGGAACAGTTGTCCGCACGGTAAGCAACTAACTGCGATCCTGAAAGACCAGTCTTAATGACGCTACTTTAAGCCTCTTGACTATAGAAGTTGTGTATTCGTAAAAAATCAATAACAGCTGTAGTCGTTCCCATTTCTTGACCGAAGTATCGCATAGCAACTGGAAATAATTTCATATTTCGTTTATTTGAAGCATCACATGCGATCAAAAATGTAATTGTACCAACTTTTTCAGAATTGGTTGCAGAGAATGTGGAGCCAATACATTCTCTACTATAACGTCAGTTTTAGTCTGTCTACAGTGAATTTTGAATGATAGTTTCGAATCTTTGACAAAAAGTCAGATAGAAAAGCATTTACACAGTCTTGTGAAAGGTAACTGTGATGATGTTTCGCTCCATGATATGTTAATATTAGTTCCTTTGCTGACACTTACTCTTTCTTACTAGTTCCCGCTGACACGAAATACATTTGAACATTGGAGTTTCGTAACACATACAGCGCCTTATCAATATGAGTCTTAGTACTGGCATGCTTTACCGCTTTCATTGAGTCGTATTTCACTGTAAAACTTACACGGCATGTTTTACAATATCCGGCATATTCATCTTGTATTTAAAGCCACCCCAAAAAGCCTGTTTATTATAGCCATTTGTCATTGATATGACGCTGAGGGCTCTCTTGTTTAGCTTGCTGCAGTTGAGAAGCTCACTATAATACGATGCTATGTACGTACGCGTATCACTCCGTCACTACAATGCCTTTCTTAAACACTTCAATTTTAAACTAGAAGCATGCCGTGTGCGATTCAACTAATACAGCCACAAGAAAATAATTCACTGCATCAGTAAGCCGCGCGCAACAATGGGTATGCGTGGTGCGTTCATTTCTTCGACAGCGGTATTCCTTTTAAAATTAGGGTTGGAAGAGGGCACAGGTCATCCCCGTTTTCAAGAAGGGACGTCGATCAGATGTGCAGAACTATAGACCTATATCTCTAACGTTGATCAGTTGTAGAATTTTGGAACACGTATTATGTTCGAGTATAATGACTTTTCTGGAGACTAGAAATCTACTCTGTAGGAATCAGCATGGGTTTCGAAAAAGATGATCGTGTGAAGCCCAGCTCGCGCTATTCGTCCACGAGACTCAGAGGGCCATAGATATGAGTTCCCAGATAGATGCCGTGTTTCTTGACTTCCGCAAGGCGTTTGATACAGTTCCCCACAGTCGTTTAATGAACAAAGTAAGAACATATGGACTATCAGACCAATTGGGTGATTGGATTGAAGAGTTCCTGGATAACAGAACGCAGGATGTCATTCTCAATGGAGAGAAGTCGTTCGAAGTAAGTGTGATTTCAGGTGTGCTGCAGGGGAGTGTTGTAGGACCGTTGCTATTCACGATATACATAAATGACCTTGTGGATGACATCGGAAGTTCACTGAGGCTTTTTGCGGATGATGCTGTGGTATATCGAGAGGTTGTAACAATGGAAAATTGTACTGAAATGCAGGATGATCTGCAGCGAATTGACGCATGGTGCGGGGAATGGCAATTGAATCTCAATGTAGACAAGTGTAATGTGCTGCGAATACATAGAAAGATAGATCCCTTATCATTTAGCTACAAAATAGCAGGTCAGCAACTGGAAGCAGTTAATTCCATAAATTATCTGGGAGTACGCATTAGGAGTGATTTAAAATGGAATGATCATATAAAGTTGATCGTTGGTAAAGCAGATGCCAGACTGAGATTCATTGGAAGAATCCTAAAAGGAAATGTAATCCGAAAACAAAGGAAGTAGGTTACAGTACGCTTGTTCGCCCACTGCTTGAATACTGCTCAGCAGTGTGGGATCCGTATCAGATAGGGTTGATAGAAGAGATAAAGAAGATCCAACGGAGAGCAGCGCGCTTCGTTACAGGATCATTTAGTAATCGCGAAAACGTTACGGAGATGATAGATAAACTCCAGTGGAAGACTCTGCAGGAGAGACGCTCAGTAGCTCGGTACGGGCTTTTGTTGAAGTTTCGAGAACATACCTTCACAGAAAAGTCAAGCAGTATATTGCTCCCTCCTACGTACATCTCGCGAAGAGACCATGAGGATAAAATCAGAGAGATTAGAGCCCACACAGAGGCATACCGACAATCCTCCTTTCCACGAACAATACGATACTGGAATAGAAGGGAGAACCGATAGAGATACTCAAGGTACCCTCCGCCACACACGGTCAGGTGGCTTGCGGACTATGGATGTAGATGTAGTAGGTCCTTAATGCACGCACTGATAATAAAATGAAAATTCGACATTGTCACGGTTTGTTTTGTCTTTTTGCTTTTTGCCGTAATGCAATATAACTGTGCAGAAGAACAAATAGACATAAACTGATATTGCAACTCTGCTTTAGTGTCCATGTGGAAGGCCATGTAGCTGTCATAAGAATTTACAAGCTATTATTGATCTTTCTTTCGTAGTTCGTTCATATCGGAGCGGTTTTCAAATGACTTGACAATGGACACCGCGGTTTAACAAAAATACAAAGTCTCTGTGACACGACTTGTCGAACAAATGCACGCTCCAATTTGTATTAAAATATATTGGAATTCGTTGCGACCTCTTACCATTGCTCCCAACTTGTGACGCAATCTGACACAAAATACTAGATTAGATTAGATTAGTTTTTCGCTCCATAGATCCGTGTTGAGGAGATTCTCGTGGATGTGGAACATGTCACTTTTTATTTTTTTATTTATTTTTTATTTTTTAAAGCTGAAATAACAATACTAATAGTATGAATATATACAATACATCATTTGTTTCTATTAAAAAATTCGTCAGTGGAGTAGAAGGAGTTGGCCGCTAGTAAGTCTTTCAGGCTCCTTTCAAATTGATCTTCATTTGTAACTAAATTTTTTATGTTTGTTGGCAAATTATTGAAGATGAGTGTTCCTGAGTAGTGGACCCCTTTTTGAACTAAAGTAAGTGCTTTTAAGTCCTTGAAGCCAAAGAATAATGAAATTGAGAAGTTTAACTGTATTTTCATTATTCGGTTTCTGGGTGTTGTAGTGTCTTCATCATCATCATCATCATCATCATCATCATCATCCCCATTACGGTCGGAGGAAAGCAACGGCAAAGCACCTCCATGAGGACCTTGCCTAATAAGGCGGTGCGGGTCCCCCGCATCGTTCTCCTACGCTCTGTCAAGAAGCATGGGGCTTTGTTTCCATTCTGTAAAAAATTAAAAAAAAAATTAAATTAGTAAATACGAATTTAGCCCAAGGGGGACCAAAAACTAGACTTTTCACTCCATGTCGGGACGTTCGACCGGACATCAGTTTTCATTTAAAAATTTGACTGTCCGGTCCAAAACCATACGGTTGGCAACCCTGAAGCCACAACAGGAGATGGCTCGAACATGAAGCAGTCACCTAAACCACAGTGGCTCCGCTTTTCCGCTACGTCGACAATATCAGAACTCTGTCCCCTCTGCTGTGTCGGGCTTTGTGGTATTAGGTCGGCGTCTTGGAGACAGTATTTGCGATATCAGCAGGTAGCCCAGGATGTAACTTTGACCTGCCGAACTGGCAGCTTCTGCTGCCTCTTGTATCAGCCGCGGCAGATGTCTCCGTTGTACTCAGTCATACCCAGTAAATGATTTTTGGTGCAACAATATGATAAAAATTTATGTTGTGGAAGATTATGGTAAATGATTTAGACTGGGGTATTGTATGTGGTGTAATTCTCGTAATACATATAAAAAACCAATATATCACCAACAAATGTTAAAAAATATCAAGTAAGTAAAAAGATGAGGGCTAATAGAAATCCTTGGCTAACAGAAGAGATATTGAATTTAATTGATGAAAGGAGAAAATACAAAAATGCAGTAAATGAAGCAGGCAAAAAGGGATACAAAAGTCTCAAAAATGAGATCGACAGGAAGTGCAAAATGGCTAGGCAGGGATGGCTAGAGGACAAATGTAAGGATGTAGAGGCACATATCACTAAGTGTAAGATAGATACTGACTACAGGAAAATTAAAGAGACCTTTGTAGAAAAGAGGACGACTTGCATGAATATCAAGAGCACAGATGGAAACCCAGTACTAAGCAAAGAAGGGAAAGCAGAAAGGTGGAAGGAGTATATAGAGGGTCTATACAAGGGCGATGTTCTTGAGGACAAATCATAGAAATGGAAGAGAATATAGATGAAGATGAAATGAGAGATATGATACTGCGTGAAATGTTTGACAGAGCACTGAAAGACCTAAGTCGAAACAAGGATCCGGGAGTAGACAACATTCCATTAGAACTACCGACAGCCTTGGGAGAGCCAGTCCTGACAAAACTCGACCATCTGGTGAGCAAGATGTATGAGACAGGCGAAATACCCTCAGACTTCAAGAAGAATATAATAATTCTAACCCCAAAGAAAGCAGGTGTTTACAGATGTGAAAATTACCGAACTATCAGTTTAATAACCCACGGCTGCAAAATACTAACGCGAATTCTTTACAGACGAATGGAAAAACTGGTAGAAGCCGACCTCGTGGAAGATCAGTTTGGATTCCGCAGAAATGTTGGAACACGTGAGGCAATACTGACCCTACGACTTATCTTAGAAGATAGATTAAGGAAAGGCAAACCTACGTTTCTAGCATTTGTAGACTTAGAGAAAGCTTTTGACAATGTTGACTGGAATACTCTCTTTCAAATTCTGAAAGTGACAAGGGTAAAATACAGGGAGCAAAAGGCTATTTTACAATTTGTACAGAAACCAGATGGCAGTTATAAGAGTCGAGGGACATGAAAATGAAGCAGTCGTTGGGAAGGGTTGTAGCATATCCCCAATGTTATTCAATCTGTATATTGAGCAAGCAGTAAAGGAAACAAAAGAAAAATACGGAGTAGGTATTAAAATCCACGGAGAAGAAATAAAAACTTCGAGGTTCGCGGATGACATTGTAATTCTGTCAGAGACAGCAAAGGACCTGGAAGAGCAGTTGAACGGAATAGACAGTGTCTTGAAAGGAGGACATAAGATGAACATCAACAAAAGCAAAAGAGGATAATGGAATGTAGTCGAATTAAATCAGGTGATGCTGCTGGAATTAGATTAGGAAATCGGACAGTTTTGCTATTTGGGGAGCAAAATAACTGATGATGGTCGAAGTATAGAGGATATAAAATGTAGACTAGCAATGGCAAGGAAAGCGTTTCTGAAGAAGAGAAATTTGTTAACATCGAGTTTAGATTTAAGTGCCAGGAAGCCGTTTCTGAAAGTATTAGTATGAAGTGTAGCCATGTATGGAAGTGAAACATGGACGATAAATAGTTTAGACAAGAAGAGAATAGAAGCTTTCAAAATGTGGTGCTACAGAAGAATGCTGAAGATTAGATGGGTAGATCACATAACTAATGAGGAGGTATTGAATAGAATTGGAGAGAAGAGAAATTTGTGGCACAACTTGACTAGAAGAAGGGACCGGTTGGTAGGGCATATTCTGAGGCATCAAGGGATCACCAATTTAGTATTGGAGGGCAGCGTGGAGGGTAAAAAATCGTAGAGGGAGTACACTAAACAGATTCAGAAGGATGTAGGTTGCAGTAGGTGCTGGGAGATGAAGCAGCTTGCACAGGAAAGAGTATCATGGAGAGCTGTATCAAACCAGTCTCTGGATTGAAGACCACAACAACAACAGCGCAGGGACATTATATGCAGCCCACTTTATAGCATAAAACATAGATATGTTTTGTGCTGCAAACGTCATTTAACAATAGAGTTATATTTCGTGCTAATGAGTGCCATTATAATAATTTAAATTTTAAAAAAGAAAAATTTCGCTAAATAAGTGTTACTTTCCACAGAAATCACCTCTTGACTAAGAATTGTTGAAACCATAAAAATGATATATTTGCTGCGTCAGTGGCACGAAAACCCGTAAAAGCTCACGACGTCATAAAGAGCGATGAAAATTTATTCGTGGATAAGGGGTAATGTCCGCATTTCACTGGGCGCAGTAGACAAGCGCCAGAAATGGCTCTAACAGTCAAATCTGTGGCAGCTGCATTATAGTGCGACAGATACTTTTTGATTCGCGTCTCAGTTTTCTCTCTCTCTCTCTCTCTCTCTGCAGGCAGATTGTTGAAGACCTGCCGCCAGAATATAACAAATCTCCTTGCAGTCAAAATGATTAAACAGTCTACATTTCTTAATTAGAAGATTAAAATGAATGCAAAAAGATGCATACAAGCTACAGTCGAGGCCGGATTTGCACACACTGAGGCTGTAAACAAGAGGCTTTTCGGCCTTTCTCTCCCATATTTCTCGTGTGTTGCCGACCTTCGAAGTTCCAATGTTCCATTCATTTTTTCTTGGGCTACAAAATCAAGATACCACTTCAAAAAAGTACATAAATAAATTGCAATCAGTAATTGTCTTGAAACAAACATCATGGGATGTAAACGTACATGCGAAATGTCTTTTAGCTATACTCTGTTCATCATAAGAATGAACCTGACGTAAACAAACACAAACACGATGATTGGTCAGAAGCCGTAGCACACGTACAGTGGTGTTGTTGCGCTCTTGGAAGTAGGTCCTACTTACGTATTACATATATTGTTACAACAATGTTATGAAAAGGAAAGTTGGTATTCACCATATAGCGGAGATGCTGAGTCGCAGATAGGCACAACAAAGCTTTCGGCCATTAAGGCCTTCGTCACACACACACACACACACACACACACACACACACACACACACACACGCACTTACATTCCACCCTGGATTTCCCATTGTTAGATATATTATTACTGAGTTACGTTAAATGAAACTTTAAGATATTCAAATGTATTAGCAGCCATCAACGTTTTTCTTAATCACGCTGTGTAGTTATGTAGTTTTTGCCTTAAAAATCGAGTATAGTCACAGGCAGTCGATCCACACTTACTGCTCAGCTACAGGTACCTCAACAACCATGCCACAGCTTCCATTCTTGTTGTGACACACATTTTTATATGTGAAGAGGGTTCACAGTATTTATACTTACGCGGGCGCGTTGTCACGGCTCGCGCGGCTTCCTCCGCCGGAGGTTCGAGTCCTCCTTAGCGTTAAGTTCGTTTACGTCAGATTAAGTAGTGTGTAAGCTTAGGGACCGATGACCTCAATATTTTGTTCTGACAGAACTTACGGTACCACAAGTTTCCGAATTTCACTCTGTAAACACATATTCTCTTACATTGACTTATCTGTGCTACAGATTTCTTGGATGAAGTATCTGTGTTGAAAGATTCTGACTTTGATGGCAAGTAACGATTTGAACAATGTTTAAAAGCGTACTCTTGAATTGATTACCTTCTCATACAACATGCCTACCTAACAAGTGTACTGGTAACTGACAGACAGGGTGACAGGTTAAAGAGTGGAAAAGTGTGTGTGTGTGTGTGTGTGTGTGTGTGTGTGTGTGTGTGTGTCCGCAGACTCAAAATCGGTTATGCAACAAAGAAATTAAAAATAATGCTTGCAGCCAGAGGCTAATAAATAATTAACGATTTGAAGTAAGATAAATTTGATTATCAGGAAACTTAAGAAGCACCAACATAAGATTGTCTGTTTCTTTTATTGTTATACATGTTACATATCCTTATTTCTGCGCTTTGTTATTGTCACAACCCGATAAGTGGCTGTCTGTGGTTTCAGGAATTCATGCGGAGATTGTAGTGCCTCCTTCGTGGATTGTTAAACTGCCTCGAAGAGGAAGTTTTAAATCCAGTTTACGAAAATCTCCAAAGAAAAAGACTGCAAGCAAGAAAAAAAGCAAGGAGAAGGTATGTAATCAGAGATGACTTCTTGATGACGTGAAAAAGGACCAATGCATTTTTACTGTAAATGACTTTCCATCAATGCTGTAAAAGCACATATGTCCCACAATTTTTACCTGAGTGCAGTTTTTATCCACTATTCATCATTCTGCTCTGGAAACATTATTACTTGCAATAATAAAAGTATGCGTTCTCATTCTGTGATGTGTAATGTTCAGATACGCTTTCTAGATAATATAGTTGCACTTTATAAGTGGGTTTTGACTCAGCAGAGCCGCTTAAGATAAGAATATTCATATATAGTAGTTCTTAGTACAGTTAATTGAGCCGGCCTGAGTAGCCGAGCTGTTCTAGGGGCTACAGTCTGGAACCGCGCGACCGCTACGGTCGCAGGTTCTAATCCTGCCTCAGGCATGGATGTGTGTGATGTCCTTAGGTTAGTTAGGTTTAAGTAGTTCTGAGTTCTAAGGGACTGCTGACCTCAGAAGTTAAGTCCTTTAGTTCCATGCTAATGTTTCATCCATTGACTGTTGGCATGTGGAGTGACATAAATAGATAACAACCAGTTGTTGATAATATGTTATTTTTGTCCTTATGTCTGCAAGTAATTAGTTTCCGTTTGCATTTACAGAGTGACAAGGACCAAAAGACATTTGTGATAAAGCCAATTCCTACAACATCTGTGAAACCTGTGATTGTGTTTATTAACCCAAAGTCTGGTGGAAATCAAGGGGCAAAACTGCTTCAGAAGTTCCAGTGGCTGTTAAATCCCCGGCAGGTTTTTGACCTCACTCAGGGTGGACCCAAGATGGGGTAAGAAGGCTGGCTTGTCAAATTTCACATAAATGTAAAAAGTTTAACCATGTGCCTGTTTCTGTATAATTACTAGATTACAGCTGATCAACGACTGCATTTCATTATTATGCTGCTCCTCCTTGTTTTAGCCACATACACAAAACACAAGGTAACTTCTTGTAGTCATTTGTAAGAAATTTTCTGAGGAACCTCCCACTGCTATCAACATCATCATATTGGTATGTCCAGTTTTGTGTATTGTGTATAGTTATCTGAATTTGTCCACCCAAAATATTCAGTTCATAAGTTGTTAGTTTATATCAAATATGTTGGCAATATATGAACAGTAGATTCCATAGAAGTGTTGGAACACGTGAGGCAATAGTGACCTTACGACTTATCTTAGAAAATAGATTAAGGGAAGGCAAACCTTTGTTTCTTTTGTAGACTTGGACAAAGCTTTTGACAATGTTGACTGGAATACTCTCATTCAAGTTCTGAAGGTGGCAGGGGTCAAATACAGGGAGCAAAAGGCCATTTATAGTTTGTACAGAAACCAGATGGCAGTTACAAGAATAGAGGGGCATGAAAGGGAAGTAGTGGTTGGGAAGGGAGTGAGACAAGGCTGTAGCCTATCTCCGATGTTATTGAATCAGTATATTGAGGAAGCAGTAAAGGAAGGAAAAGAAAAATCTGGAGTAGGAATTAAATGCCTGGAGAATAAATAAAAACTTTGTAGTTTGCTAATGAGATTATAATTCTGTCAGAGACAGTTAAGGACCTGGAAGAGTAGTTGAATATAGTGGACAGTATCTTGAAAGGAGGATATAAGATGAACATCAACAAAAGCAAAACGAGGATAATGGAATGTAGTCGAATTAAGTCGGGTGATGCTGAGAGAATTAGATTAGGAAATGAGAGACTTAAAGTAGTAAATGAGTTTTGCTATTTGGAGAGCAAAATAACTGGTGATGCTCAAAGTAGATAGGATATAAAATGTAGACTGGCAATGGAAATTAAAGCATTTCTGAAGAAGAGAAATTGGTTAACATTGAGTATAGATTTAAGTGTCAGGAAGTCTTTTCTGAAAGTATTTGTATGGAGTGTAAGTAAGTGAAACATGGATGATAACTAGTTTAGACAAGAAGAGAACAGAAGCTATCAAAATGTGTTGCTGCAGAAAAGTGCTGAAAATTAGATGGGTAGATCACGTAACTAATGAGGGGGTACTGAATAGAATTGGGGAGAAGAGGTGTTTGTGGCACAGCTTGACTATAAGAAGGGATTGGTTGGTAGGACATGTTCTGAGGCATCAAGGGATCACCAATTTAGTATTGGTGGGCAGCGTGGAGGGTAAAAATAATAGAGGGAGATGAAGAGATGAATGCATTATGCAGATTGAGAAGGATATAGGTTTCAGTAGGTACTTGGAGATGAAGAAGCAGCTTGCACAGGACAGAGTAGCATGGAGAGCTGGACTGAAGACAACAACAACATATGAACAGTATATTTAGTATGTGTATTCAGCAAAGTGTGCTGCACAGACTCTAATAGACCCCTCTAACAGTGTTTTGTATAGTCTGTGGTGTTGCTTTGACAACATACTGTGAATATGCTAATTCCATATGTAATCATGAATGTTAAAATATAGCAGGCCTTATTCCTGCAGTTTGGCATTCAGAATTATTTATTTGGTATTCAGAATTATTTATTTCACTGCACTAGTTCTAACAAGTTACAGGTCCAGAGAACAGTGAATTCGTTCAGAATAAGTGTTCTGATATATAGAAGAAAAGAAGTCATTGGAATAATCCTGAATGAGAAAGCGTGTTGTGAAAGTTATTGAGATAAGCCGGTGTGCCAGAGATTGCATAATTTAATACTTTCCTTGTTACCAATAAAGGCAAATGTGAAAAATGAGTGCAGCACAATCAAAACAAATAGAGTGACTTGTAGGTCATGAGAACTATGCTGCATGGAAATTTGCTGTGGAAGTGTACTTACATTTGGACGATTTATGGGATATAGTGAATGGTACAGCACAGGTAAGGACTAGAATGCAAGATCATAGCTGATTGACCCAGTGAACTATGTAGACATAGAGAAAACTGTGACGAAAAAAGAAGTTTGGGACAAGTTACAGAGTATTTTTGAAGATGGAGGTGTCACAAGAAAGCCAGATTAGTGCAAGAACATGGACAAATTCATCAATCAGATCATATGTACATAAAATTTACTGATGAACATTGTGTTCAGTTTTTCCGTTGACTGTGTAGGCACAATATCACTAGTAGGAATGTCTGATGAATGTGCACCAATAATTAAGGGGTTAAAAAGCTCAGGCATAATGGTTATAGGGATAGCATGAAAGTGAAGATTCTGCAGGACATGAAAATTACATCAGAGTGGCCCTACGGTGGAGAAGGAAACTGCTCCAGCATTCTATTCTTAGAAGAAAAAGAAGGAACCAGTCAGGTGCTATAACACTCAGAAGATGTGCCACGTTGTATCCCAATGTCACGAAGGGTTAAATACAAAGTAACCGAGAGGTATGAATCCAATAGCCCAGAGAGAAAAACTATTAATAAAAGTAAGGCACTTTCCATTTATTGCTCTTGTGGAAAAATGGGTAATAGAGAACCAGAAAGGGTATTACATTCTGGAGCATCAGTGCATGTTAATAAGAGATAAAACAGCTCTTAATGAAGTTACTGATAAAATACATACACCACAGAAAAAAGGTATCGCTTTTCAAAATCCCATAATTGTCTCCTGTGGTAATGCACAAATTTGAAATTTGACTCAAAGGTGCCCACAACCTTCCTCTGTACTGGCACAAAAGCTTAGAACCATACATCACTCTCCAGCACAGTGACACTTCGAATAGCAAGGTGTCGACACATGGAGGGGGAAAAAAAAAAAAAAAACACTTTCTGGGGAGGGCAATCACAGCTTAGATACATTGTGAGTAAGATCAACGTCATTTGACACTCAATATTTTCAAATTATCATAAAAGTTACAACAGTTGAAGTCTAGAATGAGAGTTGTTTCCAAAAGGTGCATAGCTGTATGGAGGTGCTTCATTTGCAGCTACCAGATTCATATCAGTGTAGAAGCATCTTCTGGTTCATAATGGTTATATTTCCATAATGTAGGTGGACAGTTATGGAGTCCCATCTTTTGGGAAGTTATCCTCTTTGGCACGGTTGCCTTCTGCCTTCCAGTGTATTGCTAACCGCCACAGGCTGCTTACACCATATAGGCCTGTTAGCAATGTGGGGAAGTACGCACATCGCACAAGGTTTTAAATTTTACTTACATTGATTTTATACAACCGGTGTCTACTGGATTATGTAATATATTCTTAGGGTTGTTATCCAGCCTCGCTAATTCAGCAGTCATGCTTTGTACATTTTGTCAAGCATCTTTTGGGTGTCATCATCATCATCATCATCATCATCATCATCAGCCAATTCAATCATTAGATGATGTGGCCTCTTCGAGTCGTGGATTCAGGTAGGCTTTCAGAAGTCTTCTCCAAGTGGGACGGTCTTGGGCAGTTCTCTGCCAGGTGTTACCAGCGATCTTCTTGATGTCTTTGTCCCATCTGTCTGGTGGTCTTCCTCTAGGCCTTTGGTGCTCTCTTGGACTCCACTCCAGTACTAGCTTCGTCCATCTGTTGTCTTTTCTTCTTGCAACGTGGCCAGCCCACTGCCATTTCAAGGAACCTACTCTCTCTAAGATGTCATTAACCTTCGTCACAGACAGGATGTCATCTGCCCTTTTCCTGTCCTTTCTTGTATAGCCCAGCATTGATCTCTCCATGGCTCTCTGTGCTGTCCTAAGTTTCCCTTTTGTGAATGAGTTCAGTGTCCATGTCTCGCAGCCATACGTCATCACAGGAAGAATGCATTGATCAAATAATGCTTTCTTCAGATTTACTGGCATTTTTGATCTGAATACTTTTGAATTCTTCCCAAATGCTTGCCAGCCAAGCTTGATGCGTTGATAGATTTCTGGTCTTATGTCTCCCTTCATATTTATAATCTGGCCAAGGTAGACATATTCACTGACCTCTTCTAGTAGACAGTCCTTGACTTTCACATCTCCAGCTGGGACCCATTTGTTGGATATTACTTTTGTTTTGGAAAGGTTCATGTTCAAGCCAACCAGCTGACATTCCGATGCAAGATCTGTAACTAAGTTTGGGAGCTCTGCGAAGTCTTTGGCCAGTAAGGCAATATCATCAGCAAATCACAAGTTGGTAAGCCTTCTTCCATTAATTCTAATTCCCTTACCTTCCCAGCTCAGCTTTGACATAGCCATTTCCAATACAGCAGAGAACAGTTTTGGGGAGATGGGATCGCCTTGCTTGACACCCCTCATGATGCGGAATTCTTGAGTCGATTCGCCGATGTTAACATAAGCTGAAGAATTCTCGTAGATTTTCCTGAGCACTTCAATGTATGCTGCTCCCACTCCTTGCTCACTCAAAGCTTGGAGGTCAGCTACATGGCTAACTGAGTCAAATGCCTTTTCAAAGTCAACAAAGGCAATGCAGAGAGGCAGTTGGTTGGGCTGAGTCTAGGGTGGAACTAATTCGGTTTAACAAGATCTTTGTGAAAATTTTGTACAAAATTGAGAGCAAGCTGATAGGACGGTAGTTTTTAATATTGTGAATACTTCCTTTCTTGTGTATCAAAATAATCTTAGCCTTGTTCCACGATAGTGGGATTGAAGCATAGTGCAGGCAGGAAGTAAATACTTTTGCCAAGTGATTTATTGTTACCTCTCCTGCCAGTTTGAGGATGTCAACGCTGAGCTCATCATCACCCGGCACTGTTCCCTTTGTCATGCTATCTAGAGCACACTTGACTTCCGATGGGAGTATATCTGGAACACTAGGTATGTCATTTAAATTAGATACACTCAAATTTTCCCCTGGACTGCTATACAAATTGCTATAAAAGTCTCTGATGAACTTCAAAACCACCTCCTTTTCATTGATTCGACTGTCATTTCCATCGAGTGCGATAATCTGCTTTTTACCGATTGTGAGTTTGCGTTTGGCTTACTTTAAACTTGTCTTGTTCTCCAAGCTTGCTCGTAAGGTGTCTTCAGTGAATTTTGGGTGTACTCAATTTTATTATGACTGCCCTACAATGTAGTTTGATTCCTAATGGGAATAAATTCCCAAAACCAAGGCTTCATAATTGTCTATCTACATTATGGAAATATAACCATTATAAACCTGAAGGTGCATCTATATTGTATATTGACATGAAACTGGTAGTTGTGAATACAACACCATCTTATGAGGGATGCTCAAAAACTAAGGTGACTTTTCAAATTGCATGGGCAACATACATTCGATTATTGATTTTTTGTTTATTTATTTTTTCTTTTTCCATGGTTTGGCTTTTGCATCATGACAATGCACCTGCTCATTCATCGTTACTTGTGAGAGATTTTTTGGCCAAAAACAACATGGCAATCATTCTTCAGCCAACACATTTACCGGATTTGGCCCCCAACGACTTTTTTGTGTTCCCAAAGCTGAAGAGACCTATGAAAGGATGAAGATTTTCAACGATTGAGGAAATAGAAACTGTATCACTTGAAGTACTCAATGCTTTAACAAAATGTGCTTATGAGAGTGCTTCGAGGATTGGAAGAAGCAATGACACCAGTTTACTGCATCTGAGGGGGATTACTGTGAAGGGGACAACATGAAAATTGATGAATAAATAAAGATTTTTTCGTAAAAATAGATATTCACCTTACGTTTTGAACACACCTTGTACAGCTTGCGCCTTTTGGGAATGCCTCATCTCTCTTGACTTAAATTGTTATAATATTTATAATTACTTGAATGCTTGTTGAGTGTTGGATGTTGTTATTGTTATTCATGTAAAAAGAAGGCCACAGCTCAGAAGTTCATGTGAGGTATAAAGTGGGTTCATGATGTCACATTGGCACCAAATTCCACCACAATTCTGCCTAATGCCATCGTGACCATGTCACACAATTGGAAGGTTGTCACAAAGCTACTTACTCACATTTCATCCCTTCTTTTGACACCCCTGTGATGGATGTCAGAACCATGACACCCAGCCCAGAAATCTTGTGGTTTTCTAATGAGTGGTTGAGGAAAATGTTTCAGACACACTACCACTCAGAATCGACATGAAAAACCTAGGGAGATGACATGAAGGGTGTGAATGAAACCACCTACACTCATGGGGTGTTGATTCCCACAAATTTCACAGTCAAAAATGACAGTTTTCAGTGTGATGAGCAACAGGATGATGTTCTTGACAACGTTGAATGCTGCTGACACCCTCTGGATGATTCAGACCTACTCTTAAGGACATTGTGGGGCTGTAACCTCATTGTACATGATCTGACAACTTTGGACAGTAGTATGACTGCAATTTTTGTTCTGGAATATGCTGTGGAACCATTAGGCAAAGTTCAAAACCCTTTCAATGAAATTTGAATGTGATCCAAAACAGCGAAAGGTGTTTCCTCTTTTTCAGCACTCCCGTTTCGCACCCTCCTATGGCGTGATGATCGATGGGTGCGACAATGACGTGTGTGTATAAAAGGCTCTCTCTAAGACCCTCCCCACACCCCACACCCCTAATTTCGCGTCATCTTTGGTGCCACCCACACCCCTGAAAGAAAGAAAGAGTGAGTAAGTAGTGCAGTAGCCCACTCTGTGTTATGGCAAAGTTGAACAGCCTTCAAAATGTGATACCATCATTTGACCATATCATTGCTGGCTGGTTGGTATATGGTGGTGATGAGTGCACAGAGTTGGGCAAGCTGTAGTCCAGTTTGCCTTCTACAATCCGTGGAGATGTGGAGTGGAGACCAAAATGAACTATCCACATACTGATGACAGCTCATGCCATTCTTTCAGCTTATATGTCAGGAATTGATGTCACCTCTGGCCAGAGTGTGAAACTATTGATGATAGTTAAAAGGTACCACAGGCTGTCAGAGATGGGTAGGGGACTGACAATAGCAATATGGACTTGGGTAAACATCCCTGTAGCCTCAGTGAAATCACTAACAGTAGGATGGACATGCTGGCCAACCTCACTATGCTGACAGGAAGCATCGCAGCAGCGGACCTAATTGTGGCAGTCTGAGCAGATGCCAGACCATGCATAGTGATGGGTGAGGAGCCTGGTAATAGCCTTAACATCAGGGTGACACATGTTGTAAATTTTGTCAAAGACCTGCCAGCAGAAAGGAGCTGGTAGGAAAGGACATGGCTTGACAGTGGAGGTGTTACAGAAATGTTGTGTCTTTGCCAGGGATAGACACTCACTCCAGTCTGAGGTCAGTGTTTGGGATGACGATAAGAGTCCAGCTCAATAACGACCTCTTGTGCTGTAGTCAGGACAGCAAAATCGATGCAACCAGCAATCCCAGCGGCTTGTGACAGTCAGCAACAATATTGTCCTTTCCCTAGATATGCCAAATGTCTGTGCTGAGCTGCCAGATATATTTACGTTAGTGGAACTGGCGTGGTGGGAACTGATCACTGGTCTGTTGGAAGTTGTACATGATGAGTTTGTGGTTGGTAAATATCATACAGTTCCTAGCCTCCAGTGATGGGCAAAAGTAGCAGATTGCCTCATAAATAAAAAGCAGCTTCCTGTCTTAGTTGCTCCACTGTGAGCTTCTTGAAAAGAAGGCCAACGGTTGCAAGGAACATTGAAGGGTTACTACAAGACTGCACCAAGGTATGCTGCTGCCTGTCGTTGACCACCAGTGCATGTTGGGCATCATGTGCTGGGTGAAACAGAAGTGCAGCATCGCAAGACTGTTCTTAGCAGCAGTTACGGTAGTGTCATATGGTCTGTCCAAGGAACATGTTTGTTGCTATTAGTGTTAGAACTAGCAAGAGCATTCATGAGTGGCTTTTGAATGAAGGCTGTGCTAAGGAGATGATGGTGGTAGAAGTTCAGCATCCCAAGGAGCTAACAGAATTCTCTGAAAGTTTGTGGATGCTGAATTTCCTGAGTAGTCTCAACTATTTTGGGGAGGAGCTGACACTGTCTATACAACTCTGGTGGCCAAGGAATATCTCCTGGGTGACTCCAACTCTGACCCAAAAGTCGTTCAGTCAGTGAAACACTGGTGACAGATGTTCAGTGTTGGTGTTGTGAAGAAGAAAACACCAGTACGTCATCTAGGTAGACGAAACAAAAAGGTACATCATACAGTGCACTCTCGTTGAATCACTGCCATGTCTGTGCAGTATTTCGGAGACCAAATGTCGCTTAAAGTGATTCAAATAGGCTGAAGGATGTGGTGATGGCTGTCTTCAAGATGCCTTCTATGGTGACTTATCTGTGTTAGTGCCTTCGTGAAATCGAGGCTGTCGAACACTAAAGCACCACTGGGGGTTTGGTTGAGTTCGTGAAGTCTTGGGGCCCGATATTTGTTGGGGTAGTGCATGCATTAAAAGCACAGTCATCATTGCAGGGTTGCCAGGATTCGTTCTTCCTCTGTACCAGGTGTGGAGGAGAGGACCGAGGGCTGCCTGAGTGGCGAATGATGCCATCCTGAAGCATAATCTTGATTTTGACTTTAGCAGCAGCAAATCGTTCCAGTGGGATGTGTTGTGGTTTGCTGAAAAATGGAGGATCAGGCGTGGTGTGGATATGATGGACCGTGCTGTGCCGTACCTCTTGTGGTGCTACAGGTGGACATGTGATCGCTGGGAAACAGTCAAGAAGGTCCTCGTACTGCCCTGCATCAAACAGCACAGACAAGCTTCAGCACAAAATTTTGTGCAATGTGGCAGAACCTGCCGATTGATCGATCAGAGTCCATGTTGATAAGATGACAGCCGACAATGTCAGGAAAAAGACGAAAATGTGCTAAGAAATCGGCATCATCTCTGCGATGGTGACTTGCCAGCTGAAGGTGTTGTGCAAGCCTAGATCCAGTTGCCAAGTGCATCGAGCAGACACCCATTGGCAACGATGCATGTGTTGTTGGCATTTGACAGTCGAAGTGGTGGTGTTGGTTGATGCTCAGGGAGGAGTTTTCATGGATACACACACAAATTGGGAACCAGTGTCTATAATTTAACACTGGCCAGACTTTTTGTCATGGACAAACTTTCAATTTGAGGCAGTGTACTATAAGTGTGTGCTCAATCACAGATGCTGCTGATGTCTGGATGCTGCTGATGTCTGGATGCTGCTGATGTCTGGATGGTTGCATGGTGGACAGCAGTGGGGAGCTTGTTTTTCAAATGTGCAGTGGTCCAACTTATAGTAGGTTGGTCTTCGGTACATCCTTGGTCCCATATGTGCTGGCAAAGGTGTGGTGGTGTGGGAACAGCAGGCGGCTGTGCACAAAGTGCAGATATTTGCACTGCGAGAGCTTTGATCTAGGCCGAAAGTAACAGGACTCTCTGGCTAACCATGATGGGTGCCGAGGCATTGCTGTCCACTGTGCTGGCCAGCAGCGTAGTTGTCGTGTTGAGGGAGGCACTGGTAGTGGCAGCATGAGCTGGCCAAGAGCATGGGGCTGCAGTGAGGTCTTCAACCACAGTGTTGGTGAGCATTGTTAGTCATTGTTGGGGAAGTGAGTGCTGAGTTGTGAAGATGGCACCTGCCTGGCTAGACAACTGGTTCAGCCAAAGCACGTGGAACAACTTGTCTGAAACTGTGCTGATGCCAACCGTGCTGCAGAGTTGGAGCAGTAGCACCAGTAATTTTAGCTGCGTACACTCACAGCTGGAGATCTGGAGAGGTGGCATATGAGCTTCCTCTTGAGATGCTGGTATGGCAGAGCTGATATCGTAACCAAGTCATCAGCCTTGGTGGTGTAGCACTTGTTGAACAGGCTAACAATATAAGTGTGCATTGTATGTTGTGACGTGCCACTGCAATGGGAGCTGGCCTCAACCTGCTTTAACCAGAGGGCCAGGTGGGTAAGCCAGAAAGGTGGTATCTGGCTGGCGACATGGGAAATGACTAAGAGGCAGCTCGCCAGGCGATTAAGTGGCATCAGTGTCAGTGGAAACGACCTTGTCGGAGTGAACCGTGATGTATCACACATGCAAAGCAATTGGTCTACATCAGCCATGTGTCACCACTTTGGAATAATTTACATAGAAGGTAGAACAGGCATGTTCTGGCAAATGAAACACACAAATATTCACTGAGTTAACATTCATTGATAGTGTTGTTGGTACAAGAACCTAGTCACTGAAGTGATCACAATGTCAAGTAACATTACCTGTCATGTGGGGATCACATAGTCGCTAAACATTATCTGTTGCACTAGCAACCGTTGAAAACTATGCACAATCCATTGCTCAGGTGGGCACCTCAATCACTGACACAGAATATCACACAAGTGACCACTGAAGATGCTAAACATTTTGTCTCTGGGATGGGTATTTAACATAATAAATTCTGAGAGTGAAGAGCCAAAATACAAAACACAACTTGTAATTAAGAGATATTAACAAAAAAGGCAAAACAAGGCAAAGTGGTAAAACATGAATCACTTAGGTACCTTTTAGCCATAGCAGTAAGAGATGATTTCCTAATTCACCAAATGGATGTGAAGACAGCTTACTTAAATAAGAAATTACGTGAAGAACTATTCCACTAGAAGCTCGAAAATCTTGTCTAGAAATAAGGAAGATTTTGTGACTGAAGAAAAGTTTTACAGATTGAAACAGAACGGACATTGCTGAAACAGATGTCTACACAAAACCTTGATGAAAACTGGTGTGAAACAATCAAGGCAGATCCAGATATGTTAAATAATTGAAGTAAAGATGATGTCACAACAATGGGTATTGTGGTTGGGTGATTTCTTTATTCTGACTAAAGATGAAAATGGATGAACAATTTTAAGAGACAACTAGAAATGATGATTAACATGCATGATTTGCTGAAGATAAAGCAGTACTTGACAATGCATATTGTTAAAAATAAGAAAGCAGAAGAGTTATGCAAAGACCAATCATAACACATAGAGAAAATTTTGAAAATGTTTGGTATGAGTGACTGAAAACCCATTTACACACCATTGGAGCCAGAAGCCAAATTAATAACCAATGAAGATGATGTAGAGTGCAATGAAAGTGTACTATAGTTGGGGCAATAGCAAGCCTGTTATATTCGTCACAAACTTTGAGGCCTGATATTGCTTTCACCCATATTGCAAGCAGATTCTACAAAAGACCAATAGAGAAACATTGGACCACCATTAAAAAGATATTTAGATATGTAAAGGTAACCAAAAACTATGAATTAAGATGTTGTTCAAAGTGAAATACAGAACTCAAGGGCTATAGCGATGCAGACTGGAGAAGTGAGCTAGAGTACAGACATTCTGTTACTGAATGTTGTTTTAGATTAATGAGGGGACTTAAATCCTGATCCTAATAAACACAGAAAACAATAGCCTTGGTCAGTGAAGAAGCTGGGTACATAGCTTTATGAAACACAATTCAAGAAGCATTGTGGATCACGACTCTAATATGTGAGAGAGATCCTATTGCCAGTATGGAATCCTCCAAGATTTTCTGTGAGAACAAGGGAGCTATAAACTTAATCAGAAATGATGTCACTAGTGTCAGAACTAAACACAGTGATATAAAGCTCTATTTTATAAGGCAATGTTAAAGTATAACTTCTTGTTGTATTCCTACAATTTAGTGTTCAGAATTACTTATTTCGATGCGCTACTTCTAACAAGATAAATGCAGTTGAATGTTTCTGTTTCTTGCTTCCTGTAAGCAATAAGGCATGTTTGTAGAGCTCTCAGCCTAGCATGGAGATGACACAAATCATCTGTAGACAGTACTACGCTGTATGAGATGGGGTGTAAAATTTCAGAGCTGTACATTTTGTTGATTCTTCATAGTGATTGTGTAAACAATCCAGTGTTAAGATTTTTATGTAAAATGGAGTACAATTGAAGTGTGTATGTGGTAAAGTACTTTCTTTTAAGACTGTTAATTCAAATAAAGATAAGCATTATTAGGTTAACATTGAGATAAAAGCAGAGATAGAGGAAGCTTTAAGTCTGTTAAAAGGGAAAGATAGGATCCTTAATGAATTACTGAAGTACGGAGGATATCCACTAACTGAACAGTTGATATTAAAGTTGGTAACAATATTATAACTGGTAATAATATTCCAAATGAATGGCGAACTAGTATTATAATTCTCATATACAAAAAGGGAGATAAGAAAGACCCATCCAATGACAGAGGGATAAATCTACTGAGTTCAGTTCTTAAACTTATAAAAAAATAATAAGAAAGAAAATAAAAAGCATTACAGTTTGCAATTTTACCCTCCCACACATCACCATTAAATTCCTCTTAAAAATAATAGGAAATAAAATAAAAAGCATTAGTTTGCAATTTTACACTCCCACACATCACCATTAAATTCCTCTTATTCTGTTCATTATTTTCAAAAGCTTCGGTAGGCATAAGATATACAAACTAAAAACTTTTTACTTAACTCCATTTTCTCTTATTGTTGTTGGCTCCACTTTTTGTTGTGTCTAGGGTTACATTCTTGCGGCTGAAATTTTGATTTAACGGGTTCTTGATAACTGAATAACTGATGAAGATTTGTTTGGGCTATGAATATCTTTTTATTTTATCCCATTATTCTAAATCACACCAATGAAAGACTTACAATCTCCATTTTGATAAAAACCATCAATTACATTGTCGTTGACAAAATAAGAAATTCGTCTACTTCCTTCAAAGGCATGTCCAATACTACCTACATTCTGCTGTGCAATTAATAATATGAATTTTAAGTATGCCAGAAATTTTGTAATTTCAATTATTTCTGAAATAAACTTAACAGATGTGCTAAACCTGTTCTAAAAATGGGGTCCTTCTAACTTAATAAAAAGAATTGTAGACATTTATTCCAAAAACTACACCCAGGCAAAAAATGGTTCCAGGTTAAGTAGCTGCATAGCAGTTAATAATGGCATTAGAGCCTGCTGCTTTTTAATTTAGTCATGGACAAGGTGGTAAAGAAGGTATTGGCGGATAGCAATTATAGAATGGGTGACAAAGAAATAAAAATCATTTGTTATGCTGATGATGCAATTCTGCTGGCAAACAGTGAAGATAACCTGGAGAAACTTTTACTTATATTTAATGTGGCACCCAAAAATCTAAATGTGGCCGTATCTACTAAAAAAAATAAAACACTGTATTATCACATCTGTGGAACCAGTTACATGCATGCTGGAAGTGGGTGGGAAAATTATTCAACAGGGAATCGCGTTGCCTTCACTTCACTAATTCCCACTATATCTAACTTTAACCTATCCATTTCCCTTTTTAAATTTTCTAATCTACCTGCCCGATTAAGGGATCTGACATTTCACGCTCCGATCCGTAGAACGCCAGTTTTCTTTCTCCTGATAACGACATCCTCTTGAGTAGTCCCTGCCCGGTATTGGGAATAATATACAAAACAATAGTTAGACCAGTTATGCAAGACTGGAAACCTCAAAAACAGAAAGACTTTCTTAAACCACAGAAATGAAAATTGTGTATTATGGGGAAGACACTGCAAGATAGAGGGAGAAGTGAAAATATTAGAAAAGAATGTAAAATGGACTCCATTAATGGTGGGTACACAAGAGAAAGCATGAATGGAACAAACACACAGACAGACTGAATGAATAGTAGATTGTGAAAATCATAAGAAATAAATTACCAGCTGGTAGAAGAAATATTGGCTATCCAAGGAAAAGATGGATGGACGACCTCAGAGTAGACTGTGGGATACTGAAGGAAACAGGCTTTAGTCTAGGAAGAAAGGAAGAAGAAGAAGAAGAAGAAGAAAGAAGATTAAAAGAAACTCCGCTTTTATTGTTGTTGGTTAAAAAGTCATTCAGCATGAGAGTAACCCAAGTCATAACACCCGTAATATATCATCAATTTGAGGTACTGGAATGAAGTTCTCAGCAAATTGTAATAAGCAAAATAGCTAGTACTTTTCTATATCATCAGTATTCTTTGTCTTTTGAGATATAGAAGAAACTGCAGGGTTAATTTCTAATTTTTTAAATGGAGCGATGTACATTTTTTAAAAGCATTCAACATTTTGCAAAAGGAGGAGTACTGTGATATAGCAGGCAACAAAATTTCAAGTAGAACTTTTGGCAAGTGGTTGACTAATTCTTCTCCATGCAGTAATGTCAGTGGGATTCATGGAAAATAGTTTGTTATTGTTTAAACCGAAGAAACTGGCTATCATGAAGCAATAAATGGGAACACATTGAAGCATTTGTTTGAGGACGCCCTCTTCTAAAGCTTGAGTATGCCTTCTGTTAATCATTTATGGTCATTGCAGTCTAATTTTTCTTCTTTTTCCTTCCACAATTACAATGGTTAGTGCCATATAGCATTCAGTATCTTATGCTGGTGCACTCATACTTGGCTCCAGAAAACTGGGTATTACCAGCCGAGTTGGGTGGGGAGGGGGATGTACCGCAGGACCGTGGAAAATATAAATTATTGCATTTGTGCACAAAGTAAACCATTGTTGCCTGTGTATTTGTACATGAGCTGTTTGAAAGTCTGTCTGATACTGAGATTTCATCACTACAGTTATAATTGGCATCTTGGATGGGCCTAGATTAGGGATTGTATGGCAAAGAATAATAGAACTGTGCAGTTGATAAGTAGAAAGATTGACTAAAGATAGTTCAACACCAGATAAAATGAAGTACAGTGTTTGGGCTCTTGTAGCATGCATATTGAAGTATTCTGTTTAGGTTGGGCATCCCTATCTTGCAAGGAAAATAATTGTCTTTGTGTCCTCTAACACATCTGGGATTGTTGCTGCAAAACTTAATGATATTCACTGGCTGCTATTTGCACACTGCTGCCGAAACTAGGCATCCACTGAGTGTCAACAGGTGGCCTTTTCAGATGAATCATGTTTTTTATGCATTGATGTGAAATGTCTGAAAGGAAACACCCTGCTGTACTAGTCAGCAGGGCCCAGGCCAGAGGAGGGAGCATTATCGTCTGGTGAATGTTTTAATGACATTCTCTGGGTGATCTCATCATGCTGGAAGGCACAATGGAGCAACATAAGTATGCATCTATCCTTGGGGACAATGTCCGTCCCTACATGCTCTTAATTTTTCCTCAGCACAGTGACCTTCACCAGCAGGACAATGCAATGTGTCGTGCATCTCACAGAGTATGTGTGTGGTTCATAGAGCACCAGGATGAGTTTACTGTACTCCCATAGCCACCAAACTCGACAGATTTAAAGACAATCAAGAATCTGTGGGACCGCCTTGCACAAGTTGTTTGTGCCATGGATCCTCATCCAAGATTCTATTGCAGCTGGCTACAGGAGTGAAGTAATCAATGGCTTCACATCTCCTTTGGTACCTTCCAGAACCTGATTGACTCTCTTCGTGCTTGTCTTGCAGTGGTCCACTCTGGAAAAGGTGGTTATTTGGGCTTTTGACAGTTGGCCACATTGATGTGGCTGGACAGCATAGGTCCCCAACTAGAAGAAGCGGCTGGCCGCCCACATTAAGATCCTCAGGAGAAGTTGAAGTTTAAGCTTATTTTACTTTTTGTACACATCCCATAGTAATTGGATTGAAAATAGTAATGGCACTGAAAACTGTGAAAATTGTTAGACTAAGTGAATTCATGTAGGTCACTATATTCAAAGAAAAAAAAAAACCTTGGAAAAACATCTTGTTCCTTGTGTTTATTATATGTTTGGTTATCCTGAGAAAACTAATGAACCAGCCATCGTATATTGAAGTGTGAACTATCTCACTGATTATAATAAATGAAAGTCTTCCAATTTCTCAGTTCATGTATTTATTTTGAATGCAAAGATGACTTTAAGATAAAAATAAATACAAACTGAAGATAAACTTCAGTAATGGATGACACTATGCTCCTGAATAATGTTATCTGTATAATATTACTCAAGATATGGTATGCTCATGTAAACATACAAAAAGCTAAGTTGTTCATGATTTTCATCTTCCTAGAGCAACCTAGGGACTGTTGTTCGAAGTACTTGGAAGAAATCAGGAATGAGTGTTTATTTCGAGCTTAATACAGAAACAGTTGATAAAATCAATGTTGTTTGCATTTTGATTCTAAAACAGAAGTTCATCACATAACCTGTCAGAACCAAATTTATTAATGATGTTACAATTCTGTTTGATAGGCTGGAGATGTTTCGTAAAGTTCCTAACCTGCGTGTACTGGCATGCGGAGGTGATGGGACCGTAGGATGGGTTCTATCAATACTCGACCAGATAGCGATATCTCCAGCCCCTGCCGTTGGAGTGCTGCCACTTGGTACTGGTAATGATCTTGCCAGGGCTCTGGGATGGGGAGGGGTAAGTTATGGTATTATTTTGATACTGATGTGTCAAAGGTCTTCATTCAAATTTTGTTGATGGGAAATTGCTATTTTTAAAAATTGTTTTGCATCTTTACTTGTAAACTACTTTTATAATTGTGACTTTTCTGGAGGTCTTTTTTTTCCTCCATAGAGATTTGTTGTTTGATGATAATGATAAATGTTTGTCCTGAATGGGTACACTACCATGTTGCTATAAGATGTAAAGTTTGTTGGATGATAGCAGAGTGATACAAATTTACTGCCCTCTACCACTGAAACTCAACTGTTACTTCTTACTTCAATATTTTCACTAGAAAAATAGTGTCCATCCTCTTTTAGAATACTGCTGCGTGGTGTGGGGTCCTTAAAAGATACGGTTGATGGAGTACATCGAAAAAGTTCGAAGAAGGGCAGCACGTTTTGTATTATCATGAAATATGGGAGAGAGTGTCACTGAAATGATACAGGATTAGGGCTGGACATCATTAAAACAAAGGCATTTTTCGTTGCAACTGACTCTTCTCACGAAATTCCAGTCACCAACTTTCTCCTCTGAATGCGAAAATATTTTGTTGACACTGGCCTACATAGGGAGAAATAATCACCATGATAAAATAAGGGAAATCAGAGCTCATATGGAAAGATATAGGTGTTTGTTCTTTCTGCGTGCTATACGAGATTGGAATAATAGGGAATTGTGAAAGTGGTTTGATGAAACCTCTGCCAGGCACTTAAATGTGATTTGCAGAGTATCCATGTAGATGTAGGGGAGAATAGTAATATGCTGAACATGTGATTAGAAAGAATCCTCTGGAAATCTCAGATAAATTGTATAAAACAAAAAAAGACAAAAGCAGGCAGTTCCACAAACTAGATTGTATCTGTTATTTCCCTTATCTTACTGAACACCAGATGTGATATAGTTTTAAATTCTTATGGCAGCATTGTTGATAACTGTTAAAGGTTAACAAAACACCTCTGTAACAACCAACGAAGTAATCTGCGTGATGCATCAGTTTTTAACTTGTCTGCTAGGTTTGCTTTCTGTGAAATATTACCACCATCTTCACCACCACTTACAAATATGTTATGCCCATTTGCTGTTGTTTCATTGCAAAAAAGTCTCTCAGCAGTTCTTATAACATAATAGATAAACTGGACAAACAATTTGTATTATCAGTGAAATCACAAAGAAACTCATTCGATAATGTAGTGACCATCAGTTTGAGATACATGGTTCATAATGTTGGGCAGTGAGAGATGACCTTCATAAGTTTGTCGTCCATAAGTGAAATGTTTGTATGTGCAGCTCACATAATTGATAATGTGTACATAATATACGGCTAGAGGTCTGATCTGAGATCCCACGTTTTCTGCATTGCCTACCTGAGTAAGCAGTTGTGCAGCAGCTGTTATCAACTACTTTGTGTAGTTTGCTTTGCTGTGGGTTGTGCATTGTTCATTATTTTCTTTTCTTATTTTTAAATGAGTGAAGAGACTGTTTGTGATACATAAGAAGTTCTGAGTATCACTCTCACAATACCTGAAGAGATTCATGATGCGTTTGAAAGTTAATCAGTTATGCTTTTGCAGATGCTCAATACATTTGCAGCATACCACATGATAGTGCCTGTGTTGTACCACGACAGCTGGTGTCATTTATGTGAGTACCAATCTCCGTGGCACAGAACTTGGTTCAGACAGTAGTGCATTTCACCCCAGATGTACCACAACATATCTGTAGTCATCTCTCCATTCCACATCATGAAATATGTAGTTCTCTGCATCATCCTAGTATTGTTGTCATAAGGAAAAACCTTTGACTAATCCCTGACATATATCACAAAAAGATATCATTGCATGTTAAATCAAGTGATCTTCGGGAGCAGAGCAGAATTGATGTATCACCATTCCCAGTGTGGCTCACAGAGGCTTTTGGCAAAGTGACATTCAGCACATTGTAAACTTTCTCCTGAAAATAAAGATTAATGCTATCCAGTGGAAAGGTAGTTATGTAGATCTTCTGTTAATTGAGTCTTTAGCTATTCTGTTAACTTGTCCAGGTACCTGAGCCAAGTGACAGTAGACTCCGTAAAAAAAAGAAGAAGAAGAAGAAGAAGAAGAGGAAAGGACCCATATTATTTGCATGTGCTCATCACACAAGATACATTTACTTCGCTAAGTCTGTCTCATGTTTCACAATGACTTACAGGTTTTATGCGATGCAGTTTGTAACATTAAGGTGATAGGCGCCTATGGGCATGTGGAATGGTGCCATGCTACAAAACGCTAACCTTTCAGCCAATTCATCCTCTTTTAACAGGATCTTCACTTCAGTGCAGAAGGTTTTAATATTGTTCCTGTTCTCAACTTCTGTATAAGATGCAGTTTGTATGACTTGTAGGGCAGATGCTTTCATAGAACACATCATTCAGCAGGTTGTGACACATTTAATTAGTGACTAACGTATGTTGTTTATTTATTCAGAACTTTACATACACAGTTAAGGTCTTCTGTGATTTTTATAGGTGTCAAAGACTTCCTGTGTGATGCAGACAGATTATGGACTGGACAAGTTGCTTGCTAATAATATATAATTCCATTGTGTTAAGACTGATGACCACAGCAGTTGAGTCCCATAGTGCTCAGAGCCATTTGAATCATTGTGTTAAGTTCTGTTCGACAGAGTGTTGGCACTTCACAAGAATCCCTGTTTATTCAAATTTCATTGCACAAAGTACTTTTTATTGCTATAGAGTCACAATTTTGTAAACAACCATTGCACAACAACAGCAACACAGTGTCTGGTGGTGAGAATGTGAACTACTCAGGCTGACATGGAAACGTGTGGACAAGTAACTTGGGAAAATCATCTGTCAGTGTATATTATTGTGAAGAATGCTTGTAACGTCAAAACAGAATAAATTTTCTTTACTTTCACATGAGTTCTTTTGGAACAGTAATCTATTGGAAAATCAAGTCATTCAATGTAGAACATTTCCACTGAGTCTGATACAGGTATAATGAAACGAGTTTTGAGATATAACGAAAAGAACAATGTTTTCTGAAGTACAGAACCACCAGGGAATTTTTAAACCTTGATTAGCACCTGTTAATGATAAAATTGATGTTAAAATCATTGCAAATGATTTCTGCTTCAAATGGTTGTGGAATCCTTGATGCTGAATGTAAGAACTGTTATATGGTTATCTTGTAAGATATCAAAATTAATAAATTTATGTATGAGTACCTGATTTGTTGCACACAAAGTAGTATTGGTGATAAAGTTGGCTGTAATGCAGCCAAAGAATAAGTAATTTTGCTGTGAAATGCTAATGTTGACATCATCAGTATGCTTTTTACAGGGCTACACAGATGAACCAATTTCTAAAATACTGGCAAATATTGCTGATGGAGATGTGGTTCAGTTGGACAGGTGGGAACTTAAAGTTGAAAAGAATCCAGAAGCAGACGCTAATGAAGAAGGAAAGGACAATTTGCCTTTAAACGTTGTAAATAACTATTTCTCCCTTGGTGTTGATGCTCATATAGCACTGGAATTTCACGAGGCAAGAGGTAATTTTCACTCTGAATTTATAATCCTGTCTTTAACCACTAGGAAATAACTGGTGTCAAAAGCTTCAAGTATACAGTGATGTGTATTTGAAACCCTATTTGACTGTATTTATGTTAATTCATAGATGTGAAAGTGTGTCAAATATTTTTTAAGAGGTTTCAGTAGTTTACAGTTGTCACCAATGCATGAAATGGAATCCTATCTTATCCTTTTGGAACCAATATAGAACTCTCACACACTATAGTATTTCTATCATCTCCTCCTCATTTGATTGAGGTTTATGAAGGAAAAAACAAAATCGAATATAGAATTTTAGATCAGATATTGTTGTTGAGGGAGTCCAACAAAGTATTAGGATTGTTAAAATTGGAGAAACAAATGAAGTACTTTTAATACAATTTTAATGTTCTAAGATTGACTGTTGTTAATGTTTGTAGTCTGAATGTTTTAAGGAGAGACTGCACCCACTTTTAAAATAAGATTCAATAAATTAATGACATGCAATAATCTTTTGAGATGTAGTTTAAAAATGAATGTAAATTTGATGCTCACATGGGAACAACAATGTAACTAATGGAAGATAACAAACACTTTTTTTTTAAACTGTCACTCTTGATAATGCATTCAATCAGACTAGAGTTCTTGTTTAGATGTATGATAGTGTAACTTTTACTCGAGGACCTATCACAAATAGTTGTAAGAAATTGTAGACTTATACTTTTATGTGCAGAACTGATCATCAGTGTTACTGTTTTGAGCAAAAGTGATTACTAACATCTTGTAATATTTCCTTATCTGTATTCTGATTGTCATTTTTCCCTCATTAGTTTTCTCTTTAATAGGGTTGGGATGTTTTTATGCTCACTGCACTTGTTACTCTTAACTAAGGATGGCTAATGTTGGCAAATCATCAGCAAGGTCTGAACATCAGTAACTGATATTTGACCTCAAACTATCAGTACTTTAACTTCAAGGTTAAATGATAGATTTATAGAATGGCGTGAACACCACCACACAAATACATTTGGCATCATATTTGAAAAGCACAGGAAAAGAACGTGCTTCGTCCGCATTATCAAATTGTTTAGGAGAGCAGTTTTAAAGTTTGAAACTGAATTTCATGGATACTAATGGAGAAAATTAATGAATACAAAAATCATTTGGAAGCAAATGCCATATACACTAAATTTAATATTCACCGATTCCTTAAATTTGTAAATTGATGATTTATTGACATAATATTTAAAGTAACATCATGCATTACAAGGAAAAAACATGCTATTTTTTTACTGCAGAATAGAAGATACTGCAAGTAAAACTGCATTTTTTGTTAAATGTTAAGGCCAAATTATTTTGTAATGAAAAGCAATGTTTTAAACAGTGAAGATACTTCTTGATAAGTAGATTCTCTTTGCTATTTCAACTCAATATGCTAGAATCCTAAAAGAATAAAGTATAATGGCACTTTGTCCAAACATGCAGTTATCACCCCAATGTAAAAGGTTTGTGTGAAACAATCTAGCTTCTTGCCTGCAGTACTCTTTCTTTTTTTTAAGTTGGTGATTGATATTATCCAAACTACTGCTCTTGAAATCATTGTGAAACTCTCACCACTGATAAAATCCAAGCTCCATTATAAGGTTTTCAATATTGAATAAGGTGGGGATGTTTTTTGTGATGACTACCTATCTGATGGGCCTTGTTAAGAAAGGACATTTCCTCAAATATTTCTGCTTCAGAAATGTCCCCCAATTTTGTGTCAGTTTACATAGAGCTTCAACCATGATTTACACCCAATCCATTGGAACTTCTACTCCTGCTTAGGAGTGTCCTCTGCTAGGTGCCATCAGTGGTTTAAGATCACTCACGAGGTAATTAAGATAAACCGGTACAGTATAATTCTTGTTCTGTCCTGAAAACAAATCACAAAAAATTTCTTAGACGTTTCACTTTCTTGTGCAGTAATTCTATCACAATGCAATTTAAAAAGGAAAAAACTTTTTTGGCCCCTTGTGTTCCAGTATTTTCATTGTAAGTGTAGGATACTGCAGTTGCATTTGAAAGTTGGTGAATATTGAAAGAATATACAGACAAATACCTTTCATAATAGACATCATTAATACTTACGTTTGGTAAGCATACATTTTTTTGCTAGTCAATGTAGATTGCTTCACTTTTTAGGCTTTTGTCTTCTTAAATGAGCGTTCCTCTTTGTGGTATGAAATGTTTCAGCTTTCGCTATGTATGCTCTCTGGTCATGGTGATCTTAAGACGTGTTTCTTCTTGTCATTGTCTAAATTTGCAGATAATATTGCATTCAGCACTTTCATCTCAGCAGTGTACTTATCTCATGTTGAGTGACTATCATTTCTTGGATACCCCAAAGCCATATTTGATTTGGTGTTGAATACTGTTCTATGCATTTCATATGAAATGTCAAAGTTCAGGTATTTTTCCGGGAACATTTCATGCAATTTTTTTCATCAAAAGTTCTTCTGCAAAATAAAACTTCTTGGCCTTGTCATTGCTGTAATGACTTGATCTACCCTTAAAGGAATGAGTATGATCATAAACTTCAATTCCTACTGCTTGCTTAATTTTCCATGACCTAATTCCATGCTTACCCCTTCCAGCACAAAGAGACTTGTGCAGCTTCAAAAATTTCTGGGCTGTCATTAATCATAGCCTTGTTATTCTGTGTACTGCCATAAAGGCTTCTGTTCGTATAGGGATTTCGTGTATGATTCTGTCGCCTTTTACTCTTACTCAGTAGCTGAAGTTAACTCTCGAAGTTGTGCTTCATCTTTATTATTCGTTGATCACCTTCTGTGAAGTGAAGTGAAGGTATTGTAATGAGGCCAGTCAGATACAGTGATTGTTCATTCCAGCCTACCACATCACAAAATTTTCATATAATATTTAATCTTTCTTCAGCACTTGCTACTTCAAAACACTTTAACTTTCAGTTGCAGTCCTCTACTCATTTGTTTGACTGAACCCTTCATTTCTTCATAACTGTGCTCATTCACTCTCATACTTGCCTTTTCCTGACACTGTTAGAATCTGAAGGTCTCCGTCTTTCAACCTCAGATGAGGTGCTCATCATTTAATGTAAATAATAAACTACTAAAGCTGAAAAGAATCACTTGCAACACCTGCGTTACTAAACACAATGTCTCAAACTAAAGTAATAGTTCTCACTTGTACCAACAATGAACAATAAAGAAAAATTCTCTCTTTCTTGCTTCAACATTGTTTTCCAATCCACAAGGAATCTAAAACTTAATATACGACTTGGACAAAGCACATTTATTCCCTGTAGCAAGAGATGTTAGCATATTCTTTTGCTGCATGCCTAATCTAAAATGGGTTAGGGAATTTGGGCTATTCATATTATTAGACTGGCCGATTAACAGTATTGAACAACGCACATCCTACATCTCACGGCATACATAACTCATTTTTGAAAAAAGTAGACAAAGCACATTCCTTCCCTGTAGTCTTAATTTATTAATCAATAGATACACAAATAATTAACATTATATATCCCACAACGTATTGTCTGCAGACTGTAAAAATAACATTTTTGAGAGAAGTTTCCTCTCCGGTCTGTTACATTGTTAACAGAGAGCATATCTTGCTTTTGAGAACAGACCTTCAAAAGCTGATGATGTGGCTATGCAGTTCAAATACTTGAGTGCAAATTTTTGTAGTGATGGATGGATAGAACTGTCGATGTGATTCCATGCTTTTAATGGATCTTGTAAGTTCTACACTGGAGAGTCAAAGAAACTGGTACACCTGCCTAATGTCGTGTAGGGCCCCTGTGAGCATGCACAAGTGCCACAACATGACATGGTATGGACTTGACTAGTGTCTGAAGTAGTGCTGGAGGGAATTGGCACCATGGATCCTAAAGGGCTGTCCATAAATCCGTTAGTGTACGAGAGGGCAGAGATCTCTTCTGAACAGCACATTGCAAGGCATCCCAAAGCTGCTCAATAATGTTCATGTCTGGGGAGTTTGGTGGCCATTGGAAGTTTGGTGGCCATTGGGAGTTTGGTGGCCAGCGGAAGTGTTTAAACTCAGAAGAGTGTTTCTGGAGCCACTCTGTAGCAATTGCGGATGTGTGGGGTATTGCAATGTCCTGCTGGAACTGCCTAAGTCCATCGGAATGCAAAATGCACATGAATGGGTGCAGGTGATCAGACAGGATGCTTTTGTACGTGTCACCTGTCAGAGTCGTATCTAGAAGTATCAGGGGCCCGGTATCACTCCCAACTGCACACAACCCACACTATTACAGAGCCTCCACCAGCTTGAACAGTTCCCTGCTGACATGCAGGGTCCATGGATTCATGAGGTTGACTTCATACCTGTACACGTCCATCTGCTTGATACAATTTGAAATGAGACTCATCTGATCAGGCAACATGTTTCCAGTCATCAACAGTCCAATGTCAATGTTAACGAGTCCAGGCAAGGTGTAAAGTTTTTTTTTCGTGCAGTCATCAACGGTACATGAGTGGGCCTTTGGGTCCAAAAGACCATATCAATGATGTTTCGTTGAATAGTTTGCACACTGAGGCTTGTAATGGGCCAGCATTGAAACCTGCAGCAGTTTGTGGAAGGGTTGCAGTTCTGTTGCATTGAACGATTCTCTGCAGTTGTCATTTGTCCCGTTCATGCAGGACCTCTTTTCAGCCGCAGCGATATTGGAGATTTGGTATTTTTCGTGATTCCTGATATTCACCGTAAATTTGTGAATTGGTCTTAAGGGTAAATCCCCATTTCATCGCTACCTCAGAGATGCTGTGTCCCATCACTCGTGCGCCGACTGTAACACCACATTCAAACTCACTTAAATCTTAATAATCTGCCATTGTAGCTGCAGTAACTGATCTAACAACTGCACCAGACACTTGTTGTCTTATGTATGCGTTGCCAACCACTGTGCCATATACTGCCTGTTTACTTATCTCTGTATTTGAATACGTAAGCATATACCAGTTTCTTTGGTGCTTCAGTGTGGAAGGCCAACTTTCAGATAATAACTGCACTGTGATGATAGGTCCATTCTTGTTCCAGTTCACAAATTACTCTTTACTTGTGCTATTTTATAACGTTCACTTCATAAATCAAATATTGTTTCTGTCTTTTTCTGTGATGTGTCAGTGTGTTATTCTTTCTCACTGTCGGTCATTTCAGCAGCTGTAAACAAATCCTTGATGATTTTGATTGTCTTCAGACACACTAAAGCATCTTGAAAATGCATGCTCTTGAATCTGGGCCCAAGAAATGGCTAATATGTCAATGCATTTAGTTGGTAGCAATTTATTTTTTATTTCTGTTGTAATGTTGCTCTTAAGATTGTCTGGTGTAGCCAGCATTGGTTGCAAGCCAGATATTTTCATATTCAACATACTGCTATTGGGATTACTTTACTGCTTACAATGTACATTTACCGTATTTACTTGAATCTAAGCCGCACTTTTTTTCCGGTTTTTGTAATCCAAAAAACCGCCTGCGGCTTAGAATCGAGTGCAAAGCAAGCGGAAGTTCTGAAAAATGTTGGTAGGTGCCGCCACAACTAACTTCTCCCGTCGAATATATGTAGCGCTACACAGGCATGCTTTGTACGCACAAAGATAAATACTGGTGCCAAAACCTCTGCGTCAGTTAATAAATTTTTAAAAATAAGATGGAAGATGAGCTTTTTTTTCTCCGCCCCGAGTTTCGACCACTGCATTTTCATACATTATCCAACGAAGTAAATACAAATTCCGTATTGTTCATCTTAGAATGTAGTAGAATTTCAATGTACTACGAAAATCCGACTGGCAAGACTGTTTGGGATGTTTTTCAATATGGCCAACTCTACGTTCTGAATTTTTTCCTACCTGTGAGAAGAGATGGTTGCTAATAGTAACCTGATGAAATGTGAATCACAAGCAGTATTCTCTTCACCATTCACCATTCACCATAAGAATAATACGAATATAAACATTTTGCCATGTATTCTTCCGTGTTTGTTGCTATCTCATTTAAATCCTGTCTGCCTAATAAACTACGAAACCTGAGTGAGACAACAGCAAACGCGGAAGAATATACTTATCGTGTCATGTTTATATTCGTATTATTCTTATGCCTAATAGTGATACAGTCAGAAATGAAGCATGGCAACTGACTAGATTTTTAAATCTATGATGACTCTAATTTCTGTGCAGAATTTGATGTACTAAAGAAGCAGCCGCAAAGATTTTCAAACGGAGAAAAAGTTTCGCCTAACTCTCGTTCAGAACATGTTCTATCATACACAGCCTATTATTTGGTTCTTGTTGATCATTCTCGAAGAAAGCAGCAGTGTAAGTAACAGCAAATAGCAGTCTCTTGACATTGCTTCGCTAATGAGACGATTCGCCTCTTTTTAGTTGTAAGCGGCGGTAGCACGCACAAAAGCAAGCCATGCCGCGAGCGGCGACAGGCCGTAAATACGCACTATCAGAATGCGACAAACAATGCATGACACAGTACAGTGATGCATTTTCAGCTTAGAGTGACGTAAACACCTATAACAGAGAAAACGGCACTTATCAGATCAAAGCAAAATAAGCAATCGATTCAAACCAGACGAAGCACGTGAAAAAGGAAGGGTACCCGTATAAATACGGACGGAGCGCCTGACGCATAGCAATGGCTACCTGGTAAAGCTTAACTGCTAAGCTTACGACTCGAACCAAACTACTGTAGCTGTATCGTCATTCATTTGACCTAAATTGTGTCTCATATTACAATGGACCAACTTTGTTTCAATTTGGAGGTGCGGCCTAAAACTTCTCTCCCCCCTTGAATTTAGAGTCTCAAATTTCAGGTGCGGCTTAGAGTCGGGAAATCTTTTTTTCCTTTATTTCGAGTCTCATTTTTCAGGTGCGGCTTAGATTCGAGTAAATACGGTATGTGCAAAGCTTCATTAGCAGACACTCCTGTAGGCTCCAGAATGTCACAAACATCTACCAGATCTACAGTGTCTGCTACTGCCAACATGGGTGGTGCACTAACGGGGTACTTAATGATAAATAATATCATTGAATGCAGCTAAAAAAATGTTTCAATCTGCAGCATGTTAATTCCATGTAGTTCATACTTCCTGAATTAGTTTTGAAATCTGATTCTTTTCTTTGATCATCACTTGTTCCTACACCTTGCTTGCACTACATTACAAACTTTTTCACATCAATAATCAACTCGGACAGTTTGTCAGTATTTTCAGCAGAATATTTTACCACCAGACTGATCATGTAAGCAAAACACAATATATGACCTGTTTTCTTTCAAAGACATTTGTACTCCTTTATACACTGCACTGATGTCATTATGAGATACATTCAGAAAAATACTCGTTTAAATGACGAAAAAATTACTGGCAGTGGGAACAAGGGCCCTGGTGGTGGTGGTGGCATTTTTGCAAAATCCTACCCTTAACCTATCAAATAAGTTTCATGGTTTGTCAATGAAATTTTGTTTTAGAGAAACGTTTCCCAGCCTTTAGGTGTTCGTATCTTGTTGTTACTACCCAATTTCTTTGGTATCAAGACTAGCATCCTAAATGTAAGGTTTCATCATTACTATCAATCCTAATTCATTTTTCATTGTTCTGCTGTTTTTATAACTTAATTCATTTGACTCTTATTTTGTTGCCATTTCACTGTCTCATTCCAGCAGATTACTCCATCCTCTGTGCCATGCCTTCAGCAGTTACATAAGAAACTTGTGTGGATATGTTCTGTTTAAACTCTTTTTTTGAATGCTTATATATGGTAGATGTTATCTTTCTTTGATAGCACTTATTCTGATTTGTGCTTAATAATAATTTCACAATAATTTTCTTTGTGTAATAAAAGTAAAAATAAACTATTGAGAAATGTTCAGAATGTGACCATATCTACAAATTAATTTGCAACATGAATCCAAAATGCCTCATTCTACATCATTACGATCTATTGTGCAAAATGATCCTTGGAACGTGTAACTAACTAACTAAAAATTTTAGGGATAAATTTCAGTCATGAGATGCAAATAAATTATTATCTTTACCATTTTTGCCAAGTTAATTTTTCATCTCCCCGAAGCCTACAAAATTAAGGATGATATAAATCTTTAGACCTTGGCTGTACATTTATGTAAAGTATAAAAGGTATACAAGGTGTGATTCAGAAGTTTCAAGACTGATTCGTTTCGGGGATTCGGGTAGTGCACGCGGACCGTTTTTGCCGGGTGTGGGAAGTAGTGGGGGGGGGGAAGTAGTGGGGGGGGGGGTCTCAGGGAACGACCTCGGTCGAAACTTGGGAGCAGCGTTATGTGATTAAGATTTGCATGCGACTGAACAAAACCGCCACGGAGACTCTCGGTATGATTCAAGAGGCCTTTAAGGAAGGAGCCATGGCCCATGCAATGGTTTTCATGTGGCACAAACGTTTCAAAGATGGCTGCGGGAATGTTGAAGACGACGACCACTCTCGGAGGCCATCATCAAGCCGAACAGATCAGAATGTGGAGAGAGTGCGGGAACTTATAAACATTGTCTGTCATCTTAGTACTAGATTAATTGCTGATGAACTGGGACTCAGTCAGAGTACAGTGTGGAGGATTGTGACGGAGAATTTGATGATGTGAAAAGTGTGTACCAAACTGGTGCCAAAAATTTTGTCAGTGGATCAGAAGAAATGGCGCATGACTGTTTGCCAGGAAATGCTCCAATGGTTGAATGTTGATCTGAACCTTCTGGAGAAAGTGGTGACTGGTGAAGAGACCTGGGTCTACAAGTACGATCCTGAGTCGAAGCGTCAAAGCTCAGAATGGCTGCTTCCTCACCGAAGCCCAAGAAAGCTCACTTGAGCAAGTCGTGTGTGAAGTGTATGCTGTTTTTTTTTTTTTTTTTTTACGGTAAAGGAGTGATTCACAAGGAGTTTGTTGCTTGTGGACAGACTGTCACAGGTGACTTTTACGCTGGAGTGCTCCACCGCTTGAGGGATCGAGTTCGCCGCATCTGCCCAGCGATCAAGGTTGATTGTATTCTCCACCATGACAATGTGCCCACCCACACATTGTGCACCGCCTCCGAAGTTTTGGTCAAGTTCAACGTGACAACACTGCCGCAGCCAGCCTACAGCCCCGACTTGGCTCCAAGTGACTTTTTCCTCTTCCCCCGAATCAAGACGGGCCTAAAAGGGAAGCAATTTGACTCCACCGACGCCATCCAGCAGACTTCGACTAGAGCCCTTGACAGCGTGACGCCCGAGGCATTCCAGAAGGGCTACGAACAGTGGAAGATGCACTGGCAGCGCTGTGTTGGTGCTGAAGGATCATATTTTGAAGAATTTTAGTCCACTGTACTTAAATGTTCAATAAATATCCACTTCTGAGTTAAGTCGTGAAACTTTTGAATCACACCCTGTATGCCTTGCTTATATTTTTTATACATGCTTTTATGTATATATTCCTTGCTGCTAGCATAACAGATACATAAATGTGACCTAGTTATAGTAAATTGTAAAACAGTGTTCAAAATAATCACATACAATATGTAAATTTGTGACTGTTCCATGGCATTATCCTTCTGTAAATAAGATATTGACTGTCTGCTAAACTAAGTAAGTTTTTGTGATACACTTTTTATACTTCACATAAATGTATAGCCAAGATCTAAAGATTTATAATATTCCTAATTTTTTAGGCTTCTGAAGATGACAAATTAATTTGTCGAAACCAGTAAAGATAATAAAATTTATTTGCAACTGATGACTGAAATTTATCCTGAAAAATAGTACTAAGGTTGTTGAAAGTTACAGCCATGACTAAAATAAATTTTTTTTTTATCTTGGTATAATCTGATGTTAGATCAGTGTCCATTAAGTATAACTGAAGTATGTTCAACGAATTGACTAACTTATTTCTCGTCTATTCTAGTGGTGTTTGTCTACTAAAACTTTCTATCCTAGTGAAAATAAGACACGTGGAATCCAAGTTTTTATCAAAATTGCATTTTCACTCATGTCTTTTTATTTACCTTAGAATTTTAGTTCTTAGATTTTCACTCTGTGTTTATAGAAGCACATCCTGAGCGTTTCAACTCTCGCCTTCGGAATAAGATGTTCTATGGACAAGCTGGTGGGAAAGATCTTTTGAGGCGGAAATGGAAAGGACTTGCAGAATTAGTCACATTAGAATGTGATGGTAAAGACATAACTCCTAAGTTGAGGGATCATAAGGTCCATGCAATTGTGTTTCTCAACATTCCAAGGTAATTTCAGATGTGAAATAATTCTGCTAATTTTAAATTATGACCACATGGTTCATGCAGAATTTTTCTGTTACTGCTAAAATAAATTTATTTATTTATTTATTTATTTATTTATTCATTAATCCATAGACAATCTCCATTATATGAATTTAGTCAACACATACACATCTTCAGTTTTGTTTATGTGTATGGCATACAAAAACATCTTAGCACAGATAACATTTTATTAAGTCACCCTTATGTGTGTATATAACAGCAATCCAAAATTTCGCTAATGTATCTTACGCAAGTTAAAAACATGATTAAATTATACTTGAATGCTCACATCAGTTCACTCACTTATCTTCATAATTTTACACTTCAACAGCTTCAGTTCTGCAAAATATACCAATGCACTCACTGTTGGTGTTGGTGTTGGTGTTGGTGTTGGTGTTGGTGTTGGTGTTGGTGTTGGTGTTGGTGTTGGTGTTGTTGTTGTTGTTGTGGTCTTCAGTCCTGAGACTGGTTTGATGCAGCTCTCCATGCTACTCTATCCTGTGCAAGCTTCTTCATCTCCCAGTACCTACTGCAGCCTACATCCTTCTGAATCTGCTTAGTGTTTTTATCTCTTGGTCTCCCTCTATGATTTTTACCCTCCACGCTGCCCTCCAATACTAAATTGGTGATCCCTCGATGTCTAAGAACATGTCCTACCAACCGATCCCTTCTTCTAGTCAAGTTGTGCCACAAGCTCCTCTTCTCCCCAATTCTATTCAATACCTCCTCATTAGTTATGTGATCTACCCATCTAATCTTCAGCATTCTTCTGCAGCACCACATTTCGAAAGCTTCTATTCTCTTCTTGTCTAAACTATTTATCGTCCACGTTTCACTTCCATACATGGCTACACTCCATACAAATACTTCCAGAAACGACTTCCTGACATTTAAATCTATACACGATGTTAACAAATTTTTCTTCTTCAAAAACGCTTTCCTTGCCATTGCCAGTCTACATTTTATATCCTCCCTACTTTGACCATCATCAGTTATTTTGCTCCCCAAATAGCAAAACTCATTTACTACTTTAAGTGTCGCATTTCCTAATCTAATTCCCTCAGCATCACCCGACTTAATTCGACTACATTCCGTTATCCTCGTTTTGCTTTTCAACTGCTCTTCCAAGTCCTTTGCTGTCTCTGACAGAATTACAATGTCATCGGTGAACCTCAAAGTTTTTATTTCTTTTCCATGGATTTTAATACCTACTCCACACTTTTCTTTTGTTTTCTTTATTGCTTGCCCAATATACAGATTGAATAACATTGGGGATAGGCTACAACCCTGTCCCACTCCCTTCCCAACCACTGCTTCCCTTTCATGCACCTCGACTCTTGTAACTGCCATCTGCTTTCTGTACAAAATGTAAATAGCCTTTCGATCCCTGTATTTTACCCCTGCCAGCTTCAGAATTTGAAAGAGAGTATTCCAATCAGCATTGTCAAAAGCTTTCTCTAAGTCTACAAATGCTAGAAACGTAGGTTTGCCTTTCCTTAATCTATCTTCTAAGATAAGTTGTAGGGCCAGTATTGCCTCACGTGTTCCAACATTTCTACGGAATCCAAACTGATCTTCCCCGAGGTCGGCTTCTACCAGTTTTTCCATTCGTCTGTAAAGAATTCGCATTAGTATTTTGCAGCTGTGACTTATTAAACTGATAGTTCAGTAATTTTCACATCTGTCATCACCTGCTTTCTTTGGGATTGGAATTATTATATTCTTCTTGAAGTCTGAGGGTATTTCGCCTGTCTCATACATCTAGCTCACCAGATGGTAGAGTTTTGTCAGGACTGGCTCTCCCAAGGCTGTCAGTAGTTCTAATGGAATGTTGTCTACTCCGGGGGCCTTGTTTTGACTCAGGTCTTTCAGTGCTCTGTCAAACTCTTTACGCAGTATCATATCCCCCATTTCATCTTCATCTACATCCTCTTCCATTTCCATAATATTGTCCTCAAGTACATCGCCCTTGTATAGACCCTCTATATACTCCTTCCACCTTTCTGCTTTCCCTTCTTTGCTTAGAACTGGGTTTCCATGTGAGCTCTTGATATTCATACAAGTGGTTCTCTTATCTCCAAAGGTCTCTTTAATTTTCCTGTAGGCAGTATCTATCTTACCCCTAGTGAGATAAGCCTCTACATCCTTACATTTGTCCTCTAGCCATGCCTGCTTAGCCATTTTGCACTTCCTGTCGATCTCATTTTTGAGACGTTTGTATTCCTTTTTGCCTGCTTCATTTACTGCATTTTTATATTTTCTCCTTTCATCAATTAAATTCAATATTTCTTCTGTTACCCAAGGGTTCCTACTAGCCCTCATCTTTTTACCTGTTTAATCCTCTGCTGCCTTCACTCACTAATTTTCACAATTCTAATCTTTGACAGCTCCTCTTCTGTGATGTTGTGTGTCCACAGTACTTTGAACATACAATAAAAGAGCGAGCAATAACATGACAGATTTTATATAAAGAATAGGTACGTGCATTTTATGAAGAGTGAAAGTGGAAAAGTTCTGAAGAATCGAAAAACATATTGTAACTAGTAGGACTGCAATTAACAAAAACCATTTCTAATTTATTTTACATGTTTTACACGTGAATAACTAAATATAAATTCAAGAAAAATCGTTGCAAAATTGACATCTATTCCTTACACAACTCTATCTTGGGATCTGACGCTGTAAAACTCCCTGTACATTGTCATCAGGCCTTTCTGTTTTGCAGAGATAAATATCATAGATATTTTAGATACAGTACAGTGTGGGGAGGCTTGCGTGCCTCAGCGATACATATAGCCGTACCGTAGGTACAACCACAACGGAGGGATATCTGTTGGGAGGCCAGACAAACGTGTGGTTCCTGAAGAGGATCAGCAGCCTTTTCAGTAGTTGCAGGGCAACAGTCTGGATGATTGACTGATCTGGCCTTGTAACACTAACCAAAATGGCCTTGCTGTGCTGGTACTGGGAACGGCTGGAAGCAAAGGGAAACTACGGCTGTAATTTTTCCCGAGGGCATGCAGCTTTACTGGCATGGAGAGCTGCATCAAACCAGTCTCTGGACTGAAGACCACAACAACAACAACAACAACAACAACATGGCATACACCAGCCATGATCTTTCCTCTTTTGAATACATTGAGTTTTTTCCAGTCTTCTGTTTAATATAAGAATTTTTGATAGCTTTTTGAGATGAATAAGTATGAAATACTTTCACCATACTGCATATGGAGATCCTGCATGCCTGCATTAACATCAGTGTTTCAGAAGCATCTCTCAAACTGGAGAAGTCAGTTGTATCAATCTTCCAGAATTACAGCCTTGCTTATCTTTCTTTATTTTTATCTAAGTGCAAGATCTCTGTCGCAGCTCAAAACACTGTGCCCACTTGCCAAAAACGTGTGTGTTGTCTCTTCGAACTATCTCAGGCCAATTGAAGAAGACCTGACACATGGCACTCAGAGCTGTGGAGGGAAGCACTGCTTGGCGCAAATACCGTGCACCATCTACTAATGAATGTTTGAAGCATTTTCTCAGTGATTTGATGCTTTAAACATTTTCTCAATGATTATATGGTAGGAACAAGTCGAGGGAAATACAACAGAGTACTGAGAACTCCCACCTGTCCCACAGTGGTATTCCACTGCCCACCGAATGTACACAATATCCTCGTCCATACCTACACAGCTCCTGCTCCCATCCCCTTGCCTAATCACTCTTATCGCTGTTATAGACCTAAATGCAAGACCTGTCCCGTACATTCTCCCATCACCACCTACTCCAGTCCAAGCACAAGCATCACCTACCCCATCAAAGGCAGGGCTACCTGTGAAACCAGTCCTGTGATCTAAAAGCTAAGCTGTAGCTACTGTCCTGCATTCTTTGTGAGCATGACAGCTGAGAAGCTGTCTGTCTGCTTGAATTACAACCAACAAACTGCGGCCAAGAAACAGCTGGACCACCAAGTTTCTGAGCATGCTGCCAAACACGACATTCTTCATTTCAATGGCAGCTTCACAGCCTGTGACATCTGGATTCTTCTCACCAACACCAGCTTCCCTGAGTTACACAGATGGGAACTCTTCCAACAATATACCCTACATCCTGTAACCCTCCTGGCCTCAACCTTTGCCAGTATTTGTCCTTACCCCCTAGCCCCTTCCCTGTTCCCATTCCAACACTACACTGTTGTGTATTTCGTCAATATACCCAAAGTCTTCTTACCTCTCTGCTTTTCCACTATGCCCCCACCCTCTGTTTAACATCCCGACTGCACTTAGCTGCCCTTCCCTCTCTCCATCTCGTCCCTGTATGCTCCTACAAGTAGCACTTTACTGTAACCCACCCCTATCCTGATATCCACCCCCCTCCCTATCCCAGCCACCTGTTACCCCCATCACCTGGCTGCATCTCCGATCATGCTCAGCTGATCGCAGTGTGGCCTCAGCAGCCAGAGACTCGGCCGTGTGTGTGTGTGTGTGTGTGTGTGTGTGTGTGTCATTTGCTTGAGAGAGAGAGAGAGAGAGAGAGAGAGAGAGAGAGAGAGAGAGAGAGACTGAGTGTTCTAACTCCGATGAAGGCCTTGTTGGTCGAAACCTGATTTTCAGACAATATTTTTGGTGTGCCTATCTGTGACTTGGCATCTCCACTGTATGGTGAGTATCAACTGCCATTTTGATAATATTATTACATTCCATCCTGGATTTTCCATTGTTAAATGTATGACAGACAATCATTTTCTTGTGATTCATTTGTTTTGCAAAGTACTTAATTTCATATGAATATATTGTACCAAAAAGAAATGACTGTCAGTTTGTATACCTAACATTTAAAAAGAAAAGTACACAGTTGGGATTATTCTGAATAACAGAATATTATTTGATTGTAGTTATGGTGGTGGCACTCATCCCTGGAATCGAGCAGGAGGTAATGTGGAACCAGCAACTGATGATGGCCTTATAGAAGTTGTTGGACTCACAACATATCAGTTGGTGAGTTTTAAAAAGGAGAGAAAAGTGGTATTTTTATGATAAAATTGTTCCATGTGATTGCTTTCTATTTGTTCATTTTATATTGCTTCTTACTTCATACACATATGATGATTCTTGTTAATAATATATAAAAAAATGTAAATTTATTGTTCCACTCTGCCAGATATCATAGATGCACAAGCACCTGCAGTTCAGGAAAGTATGTTGTGAATTTCTTTATTCTGGGTAAAACAAACAATAATTACCAAAGAAGCAGAATATTTCTGAAAGTGTCAGTAAGTGCGGTAGTTCATTGAATGACTGATGTGGGCCCTTCCAGGTTTGATTTAAGTAATGGTTTAATTTCTTAGCTAAGTTTAGCTGCTAGTTTCTGCACCTTAACTAGAGGGGTCATATATGCAAGTCAAGGGAGTAATAAGGGGATGAAATTTCTCACACCCGAGTAGCAGCTGTGTAGCACATTGTAGGCATATTAGACCCCAATCAGTAAACTTCGAGTACTAATAAGGGGGAATGTGCAGAGAGTAGAGGAAGAAAGCTCCACCTAGCAAGAAGACTACACCAGGTTGCACTCCAGTTTATGTAGCTGAACCTTATTTTGTCCATGTTGGACTGCCATTTGGAAACTTGTGACCATTTATGAAACAAAAGACAAGTCCATTTCAATCACTTTTCAATTTTTATTTTATGCAACCATACATTTTAAGAGGTTAAACCATCATTCATGGGTGGCCACATGTGTACTTAAGGTATATGACTCTGGATGCATCCAGGAGAAGAAATTGTATTTACTCAAGGATGAAGGTTTAAACCATTGAAATAGGCAGTGGAAGAAAATAAAAAGTGGCTGACACAAAGCACACACTTTGAAATTAATTTTTCATCAAAGCTGTAGTGCACAGGTATGATTTCAAGTTCATTTTAATTATGTTGTGCTCATTTTGTATCTCCACCAGAGGGAAAGATAATAATCTCTTGAATAATGGACAAGGATGAAACTTCAGAGGTGGACTTTCCAAATAAAATTCAAAGTTCAGATAAAAAAAAAAGGTTCTCTTTTATTTATTCTTCACAATTTATTAAATGTTTTCTTTAGTTAACTATGTTGCTTTGTCTAAAACAAATAACTTCTATTCTGACAGATCAATACATGAGCTCAGTTGTGACTGATCAGTATGAATTACAAAGTAGACAAATGCAGTGCAGTAATTACACAAATAGCCATCAATGAAAAAAACTGACTGCCAGATGTGCTCATGTTGAGACAAAATTAGATAATGCAGAGTGGTGCAGTATCAAGATTTTCACAGAGGTGATTTAAAAGAGAGAGACATGTGACAGTGGAGAGTTCACTATATTCACAAGTATACATAAATAGTGTCCAGTTGTAAAGGATTAACCACCTGTTTTGTTTGTTTTCAGTACTAAATCTAACTTAAGAGTGAGTTAAATTTTATTCCTGGCCGAGAATCACTCATGCCCACAATGACCCAGAAACTGTTTCACAACTCATTTTACCAAAATAAAACTGAAATGAAATGCATTATTGAACAGTGGTTAATACAGGTTGACAGTGGCCAGCCTGAAGTCTATAAATGTATACTAATTGAACATTAGAGAATAGAGTGCTCCTGAAAATATTTGTAGATTGTAATCGTACAGTACCAGTCAACTTGCTACACATTTTAATCATTTTTTGCCTGAGAGACATTTTCGCAGCTGAGTGCAGTTTTTCCATAAAGGCCAGATATTGCGTGTTCAAAAAAGTTTTCTTATATGTAGTAGGAACACATTTGCAATGGCAGTGAAAATTTTTTAAACGATGATGATTGCTCTGTTCGAGAAAAAAATTGGTTTTGACCTGGAAATACAGCTACAGTGCTTTCTTACTTAACCTATAACTACTGCTAGTAATATATTGCAGAATGAATGTTTTAGGGACCTTTTACTGCTGGTTGTATTTGAAGTACTTCATTTGGTTATTCCAAATACAATTTACAACAAAATGAAAATACACTTAAGAGTCTACCATTACATGCAAGCAATTGACACTGGCTATTGTTTTTCAGCCTTTGCTGCAAGCTGGTGGACATGGAACCTGTATCACACAGTGCAAGTCTGCTCGAATTGTTACTACCAAGACAATACCCATGCAGGTAGATGGTGAAGCCTGCAAGCTCAACCCTTCAATAATCACCATGACATTATTAAATAAAGCCCCAATGCTTGCCAAAAGAAGAGGTGGTAAAGCAAATGTTCAGTAAGTATTTAAATTGATTGCTCAGTCCTTTGTTTCCATTCTGGCACATCTGTATGATAGTTGATATTGCAGGGAGATAGGCAAAATTCTCATGAATCAGTGTGAGGTAAATTTATAGTAGTAGTGTTGAAGATAGATGTAAGGACCATAAAAGTAAGTTGTTAGCATGGTATGTTCTCTCTGTACCATTACAGAGAAATCCTCTGATGCTTCAGGAAATATCTGTATTTAAATTGTTCAGCAAAATATAATCTACAATTGCATTGTTTTTATGGCTCACTTTCAAGCTTGTTAATATATCTCTGAAATTGTGAGATTTGTCATGTTGATACTGTGTTTTTTCCAGTGTTAGCCAACTTTGCGAAACTACCATTTGCAGAATTTTGGCTGCCAGCATGAACTAGACGTTGTATGAATATATGTGTGTGTGTGTGTGTGTGTGTGTGTGTGTGTGTGTGTGTGTGTATGTATGTATGTACTGAACTGGGGACCTAGAAACGACGGAGAGGCTTTGTCCCCGCCGTAACCCTCAGTGGTACAAAACCCCACAACAGGCTACAGCAGTCCACTCATCCCACTGCCGCCCCACACCGAACCCAGGGTTATTGTGTGGTTTGGCCTCCAGTGGACCCCCAGGGAATGTCTCATCCCAGACGAGTGTAACCCCAATGTTTACATGGTAGAGTAATTATAGTGCACACATACGTGGAGACAGTGCTTGCGCAGCAATCGCCATCATAGTGTAACGGAGGTGGATTAAGGGGAACCAGCCCGCATTCGCTGAGGCATATGGAAAACCACCTTAAAAACTATCCACAGGCTGGCTGGCACACTGGACCTTGACACTTACCCACCGGGCAGATTCGTGCAGGGACTGGCACTCCTTCCCGCTCAGGAAGCAGTGCATTAGACCACACGGCTAGCCAAGCAGGCAACTGGAAGTTACTCAAAAATAATTACGAAGAGTGAAATTTTTGGCATGGTTTCTGTATTTGCAGAAGTCGGGGGGAAAAGTTTCGGTTTCTGTCCTGAATTCTCATGGTGACTGAAACAGTGATACACTGTTCGAAACATATATTGTTTGTTCACCATGAACCTGCATTAAGGATGAGATTTTACAGCCATGTGAATCACAGACTGGCTGCCACACTTCTACACAAAATTTGATTGGAGTCGGGAAGGAGCCTGCCCTACTTTGAGGAATGACATGCATATTTAAACAGGTCTAGAAAGCTGAGGAGAGGGAGAACTCTGTGTCTGCCTTTTGTTTCACAGTGGCTTTCAAATGTCTTTCAGCTTTCTCGTCTGGAGCTTGGGAGTGCACTCACATGTCGTGAGATTTGCACAGCAAACTCTACTGCTGCAAGGACACCTGAATGGTTCAAAATAAACTATTGTACTTACCTTTCACTGCATTAGTCTCCTCCAAGGTGAAAATGCGTTTTATGTTTCCCAGGTACTTTGAATTGTTGTGTAGGATGTATTTAAAATCCTCATTTGCCTCTCAAATAGAAACACTGGCTGTAAAATTTGTTGTATTTTTCCATTTATTTCCCCCACAATAATGCCCTGAAAAGAAGTCCATTCTGTGTGACAGTTTGACTACCACATGTAGAACAGCTTTTGCCCCCTCCCCTCCTCATGTCCCCCACCCCATCTCCACAATATCATGGTCAGACCCTATGCTCCTTCTGCACCTGTTTCTTAACCCTGTGGCTCGTACCCCTGTGGCCATCCCCAATGTAAGACTCACCGTATGAACCCTCCTGCTACCACCTACACCAGTCCTGTAACTGGCAAAACATAGACTGTCAAAAGAAGAGCCACATGTGAAGTGACACACGTCATGCAGCAGCTGTTATATAAACACTTTTCGGCCTTTTACATTGGTATGATAACCAACAGGTTATCAGTCAGTAGGAACATACATAGACAGAGGGTGTACCCTGCCAACACAAAATACCCTGTTGCAGAGCATGCTGTACAATATGACAGTTCTGACCTAAGTGCCTGTTTTGTGACACATGCCATCTGCTTTCTTCTCCCAGGCACTAGCTTCTCAGAACTCTGCGGATGGGAACTGGCATTACAACATGTCCTTGGTTCTCACCGCCAACATGTCCGTAATTTATGTTAATTTCTTTGATCTCAGCATTTCTTCTCTGTAACTACTCTGTCTTCACTCCTTTTTAGTTATATATATCTTTTATTTTCTGACCTGTGGGTCAGTCCACACCAAGTGGTCAGTCCACACCAAGTGGTCCAGCGTTGGTTGCTTGACCATCTCAGAAAATAATTGATATTCACTGGGTAAATTCCCCATATTTCGTGGACTCAAAAATACTTGTTTGAAAAACAGTATTGGTTACCGTTTTAAAAAAAGTGACCATTTTTGTTTCAGAAAAGTGACCATTTTTGTTTCAAGCTGCAAGCATTCTTTTGCATGTACAAGCGTCCGCAGCTCATGGTCTAGTGGCTAACGTTGCTGCCTCTGGATCATGGGTCCTGGGTTCAATTCCTGGCCAGGGGACTGGGTGTTTGTGTTGTCCTTATCATATCATCATCATCATCATCATCATCATCATCATCATCCGTGACAGTGGCTAAATTGGACTGTGTAAAAAATTGGACTGTGTAAAAAATTGGACTGTGTAAAAAATTGGACTGTGTAAAAAATTGGACTGTGTAAAAAATTGGACTGTGTAAAAAATTGGACTGTGTAAAAAATTGGACTGTGTAAAAAATTGGACTGTGTAAAAAATTGGACTGTGTAAAAAATTGGACTGTGTAAAAAATTGGACTGTGTAAAAAATTGGACTGTGTAAAAAATTGGACTGTGTAAAAAATTGGACTGTGAAAAAAACTTGGTATGGGCGCTGATGACTGCGCAGTTGAGCACCCCACGAATCAGTCATCATCATGTATAAGCACTTGCGGATTTTAAAGTATTCAGTAATCGGTTGCCCCAGACCTTTAAAAAAATAAACATTTAGTTGAGCACACACTATACCATAAATTAAAACCATGATCACTTAGCTGAATGTATTCCGTAATATATTTTTAATGGCTCAAAGTTATTGGTACCAAATTAAGAGAAAAAGAAAAATGCAGTTTCTGAACAGTATTTTTCCAAAGAAGGGGTAATTTCTCAGCCTTAATATTTTTGTGCTATTACACTATACAGTGTAGTTACTTATCATAGAGTATCACTGGTCAGAAGATTACATTTAAAAAAATACACTATTTAAAAAAAATGGATTTTTTGAATTTTTTTGTTCTTTGGCTTGCAATGTCTTTTCAGGGGACTAGATAAAAATCTGAAAATCGTCTGCTTAATAGATCTTTATGATATAAAACTTCAGTATAAATTTCAACTTGAAAATAAAGATATATTTCTTAATACCTGCAGTATGTAGACTAATGGATGAAGTCCATCAGTTACATAATTTAAATGTATCTGAATCACTTTTTTGTAAATATATCTAAAGAAAAATGAACCAACTATTTACATTACCTTGTTCTCAACTTATTTGTTTTCTCAACTTATTTGTTTTCTCAACTTATTTGTTTTCTCAACTTATTTGTGTTTCCAGTTTGGCTTGGGCTGTGTGGCGGTTTGTTATATTTCACCTCTTGAACCAAACACCTAAATAAGTTGCCACCTGAACTCTCATTTTATATGCAATGAATGTTATTTACCGAATATTCAGTCGCCCTCAAGTATTATTCATCAGGGTCTTATTAGTCTGTGCCCTGTATCTGGGTGCCTTCTTCCTCCAGCTTGGCTCACACTTCACATCCTTACAGGCTACAGATAAAGGTGCTGAAAACTAACTTCTCATTCTCATTCACTCCACCACGTAATTAAGAAATGAGATTTAAATCACCTTCTATATTATCTTCAAAATTAGAACTCGATACATGATAAACGAGGACAGCTACCAACATGTATACTCTCTCTCTGAACTACGTGCATAACAAATCTGATATTCAATGTTACAATTAACAATTACATACATTTGTTGTCTTTAATATTTTGCATACTTAGATTTCATGGAGCTCTTTCTTCTGCACCGGCCGCTCCATGGCACTCCTATCTCCACCTCAGCAGTTAGTATCGTCTGACTGCTACCCACTTCGTACAGTCACTGGATCATTAGCTCTGATACCAGCACCTATGATTTAAAACACCTCCCAACATTGGGGTGCTCACAACTTATTGACTACTCTCTGTCACAAACATCTTTTTTCGGACATATGTATTTAAGGATGCGATACTTCTCATTCAAGGAATGGGATGTATCACTACAATTGTTCATTGAACAAGAGGGAAATTTCTTCTCTCAGTTTTTGGGAGTTAGGTTAAAAGTTTGTTCAGTCACAGTTTTTAATTCCAGGGGAGACAGCTTCTTCAGTACATTTTCAACTGGCATCCAGATTTCATTGTTTTCAGCTTTTTTTAAATGAGGTCCATCGTCTTTTGGGTGGTAAAATGTAACATCTACACCTGGGTGTGACAGCAATGTTATCAATTTCGGCAATTCACCATTGTTCGCCACAAACACAAGTCACAATGTCCTTATTTTGAATTTTCAGTGGTACAAGTTTTCCATGTTGTTGATGTTCACTATCAAGGGAATTTACTCTTGAGCAATTTGTGTGACTGAGTTATAAAACACTGAAAATATTGAGTGTCTTTAATCTTCTGACAAGTGCTGAATCTTTCCTCCAAGACATTGGCGTAGAGTTCTTGTATTTCCTCACATTTTATAAAAACATAGGTAATCCCTTTTACCTGTTCTGTACAGAACTTAAACATTTCATGAGATGTCAAGAGCTGGTCCTCTTAGGTCTGCTACAGACGAACTTTTGTGACGGCTCATTTTCTTGTACCGTTGACACCATGACACTCTTCTTCCCATGGCATGGTATGCAAAAAAGTTCCATTCTGCATCAAGTCCACAGTCGTCTTTGTGGGAGGTGATGTTAATAAAAAAAATTTTAATTGGCTTGCAGCACTGTCAGAGAAGTAGATCAGTTTGTTTATGGAAGAGTTGTGCTCTTTTATGTAGTTTGTTAATTGCAGTTGAAAAGTGTGCACTGATGTAGCATTATGTTCAAGGTAGCCACTTATGACACAAAACAGTGGTACCCTTGTACTTCGTTCTAAACAACCAAGGAATAGTTTTCAGAAAAGTAGGCAAGAGCCAAGCGTTCATCAACTGCCAATGTTTGCTTTTTGTCTTTCGGAAATTTACCCTGAGCTTTGTCAACTAAGTGATGCATTTTCAGGTTTACAGAAGGTATCAACACTTCAAAAAACACTTCTCATGTTTTTGTAGTTGTCACCATTTCAATTCTGTCTAGTGTCACCCATTGTTTGTATTCTGTATTGTCAGTCATCAAACTGCCTGCCTCTCATTCCTGAAACATGTCAAGTAAAGCTTGTTTGCCTGGATAGTTTTGAAGTTTTTGCATAACCATACGATTGTAACTGTCAGTACTGCAAACCAGAATGTCCAAAAGGTCTTTATAGTCAGTTGTAAGATGGGCCTCGTCTGTCATTAACTTAACATTCTTGTGATACAAACAAACGCAAACATAAGGGGTGCCAGATGCCCCTGCAACAATACACAATTTTATTCTCAACTTGCAAAATTCCTCCTTCCAATTTTACTGTCAGAATTTTCTTTTTTGACTTCACTGAATAGTTCATATAAATTACACAATATTAATCTTTTTTGTCTCTGAACCTTAGTAGCATTTTCTTTCAAAGAAACACAATCTTTTTTGCAAGGCATCAAATGGCTGCAATTGTCATCTTTGTAAAACATTATAAACTTCTCAATTGTGCTTTCATTTATGAAATTAGATACTATTTTTTTGTAATGCAGCTAAAATTCCCTGTTGCTCTTTTACTAACTGCCTTGTTAATATAATGAAACATTCTGACAGATTAAATTCATCACTAACTTTTGCTCAACTTAATTGGTAGGAAACTGATAATGTTAACTCTTTGTTTGAGGTACGATATTTAGTTTTTAGCTTTTCTATCATGTCATCATATTCAGTTGGAGAATTTTTGGGACTTTCATCCGGTTTCATTTAATTTGAAATGAAACTTCCAAATTCTTTTTGACAGTAATTGCCAATTTCTTAACTTTTCATTCAATGCAAAAGGCCTTTTAATTTCACTTAGTTTTCTAATTTTACTAGCAGGCAATACACCTAGGTTTTCTCGAGCTAAAACCACTTTTTTTATAGTGCCTTATGAGTCATAAAACTCCTTATCTGAACCAGCAATATTCCTTTCTCAACTATCAATAACCCTTTCTTTGTCAACGACAAATATCTTGGAATAACATGTTGGACACAATGAGTTTCCTGGTACTATATTGATAAAATGTTTTTTATTTTTAGAATAACAATCAAACTTTGTTACTCTCAGACCTTTCGTTATATTCTGCTTATGTTCCTTAAAAAGGGTCCAAGCAAGACTGCCCAACAAGGTGATGAAATTTCTTAAAGTATTTAATTTCATGATACTTGCAAGTTGAGTTAATCTCTGGGCCAAGTCGTGAGTAAAACAACACTTTTTCTTCTTCACTGTAATCTTCAATTAAAGTAATGTATTTAGGAAACCCTCCATACACACTTTTATGGAAAACTTCATTAATAAGAAGACCAATAGAACAGTGAGACTCCATTGTTAAACTGCACATTTCAAGAGCCAATTGGTAACTGAGTGTGAGTGAACAGATGTGTGTGGAAGTGGGAAGACAACACACAGACTTATCTGTGAACCTGTACAGACATGCAGGTGCTGTCTGCTAGCCTGCTGAAACTTTCTGCAATGCATTATTTCAACTAATAATCATTTGTTACTTAACTTTCACATGTTTTTTTAATTATGTGGTTGATATACTTTATTCCGCAGTGCATGACGGGAGAGGCAACTGGATGGGGGTAAGGAGGAGGCTGGGAGGTAAAACGACTTGGTGTGTATGTGGAATAGAGGACTGTGTAGTGCTGGAATGGGAAGTGGGAAGGGGCTGGCGGGTTAGGACAATGACTCCAAGGTTGAGGCCAGGCGGGTTAAAGGAGTGTTCCCACCTGTGCAATTCAGTAAAGCTTGTATTGGTGGGAAGTATCCTTATAACACAGGCTGTGAAGCTGTCATCGAAATGAAGGATGTTGTGTTTGGCGGAATATTCAGCAACAGGGTGGTCCAATTGTTTCTTGGCCACAACTTGTTGGTTGTCATGTCCACATAGAATGCAGCACAGTGATTGCAGCTTAGCTTGTAGATCACATGACTGGTTTCACTGGTAGCCTTGCCTTTGATGGGATAGGTGATGTTTGTGACCGGGCTGGCCAGAAACATCACCTATCCCATCCAAGGCAGGGCTATCTGTGAAACCAGTCATGTGATCTACAAGCTAAGCTACAACCACTGTGCTGCATTCTGTGTGGGGATGACACCCAACAAGCTGTCTGTCCACTTGAATGGCCACTGACAACCTGTGGCCAGGAAACAACTGGACCACACTGTTGCTGAACACGCCGCATGTGAATGTGTGTGTGCGTGTGTGTCTTCTATTTCAGAAGAAGGCTCTTTGGCCAAAAGCTAAAATGTGTAGCAGTTTTTTTTTTTTTTTGCCTGTCTATGATTCAGTGTATACTCTACATGGTGAGAAGCAAGCTAGCCGTTTAATAATATTGTTTTATTTATTAGTTTTGCTTTATTGTGTATTTTCAAACATGGTAGTAGTTTTGGCTTGTAAACAAAAATTACTAATTAGAAGAAAATAAGTTGGCTATGGTGCTGGTAAGTACATATCATTATATAGAGAAGGTTCATATCCCAACTACACATGTTATTCTGTAAACTAGACCCTAAAATTGTCAACCAAAATTATCAGTTCCTGACGAACTATGTTTTGATGATTTACAACAGATATGGTTACAAAGTGAATTGATCAATACCAGGTTTAAAGTACTGGTATTCTATTGTCAATGGGTTGTAGATAGGAGTAATAATAATAATTTGTAATGTTTATAATATTGATGATGTGGTCAAGCATCTTGAAGGAGAAGGGAATTGTTTGTGGACTTTGATGACTCCACAACAAGCTTTTCTGTGTAAAACATTGATCTCTCACATGTGGTCCAAAGTTTTGGTTGTTTCACACATCTGACAAGAAAGCATGCAGTTTGATCACCAGTACTATTTTGTATAAATTTGTAAGTACAGTTGTTAAGTGTGCACTTGCCTTTGTACTTTTTCTCTGTGACTGGAAGCATCCATTTAGTGCACATTCTTTTTCAAAGTTAGACTAATCTCCATTGCCCTTCCAGGATTCAATAAAACTATCAAATGCGGGGATTTCGATTTGTTAGTTGCAAGTGACAATCGAGTAAATAGGTGCTTTCATGATCTTTATTTATGTATTTATTTATTTTAAAGGTAACTTTCATTGTGTATTGGCAGCTGAAAATTGGCAAGTAGGTCTTTAAGTGATGTTAACTACAACTGGCATACAAAAATAATGGCAGGTTTCGATGTGAAAGCCTGACCATTTCCTTGTTAGTTGGATCTGGATGGCCAGTGGACATTACTATTAATGTGGTGTGCTGAAAGTGGCAGAAACTGTGACTTTCAATGAAAGTTCATTCTCCATATGTTTGTAATACTATTTAGAAAATGGCATTCTTTTTTCTTTTAATGTTGACAAAAAAAGTTGCAGATGCTTATGTTGTTTACATTTCTGTTTTTACAGACAGGCTGCCTTGGAACAGCTCAAGATTAGTGTGTACCGAATTAGTATGTCAGATTATGAACAACACCATTATGACAAGGAACTATTGAAACAAACAGGTATGGTCATTGTATCGCAGTATTCTAATAAAACAAAGATTTTTCAACTTCATTTTCAAAGTTTGGTACAGTAACCATTTGTGGGAGGCAAACAGGGGCAAGTGGATACTAAAGGACAAATATTGTATTTTCAGTCATCAATAAAGGAAATTTGCAGAAAAAAGAATGAAGAGTATGAAGGAATAACTGAAGTAGCTTTCAGATTTGCTTACTTTTCCTTAGTAGTCTTGGAAATAATGAAATTTACACATTTGTTTATGTTACTGTTACAAGGCAGACAGTTATATTAATTGAACTATAAAGCTATGTGAAACCTGGGTAATGTAAGAAGTGCATGTCAAGTAATGTTTGCTTGTAAAAACATAGTTGAAAACAACTGGTTGTGAATAGTGGCCATGCTTTAATGTGAGGGAATGTAAGCTGGATTTTTGAAAGGAAATCGTATAGAGAGTGTGAAATTTAAGATTAAATCACCCAAAACATGAATGTATATGTATGGTATCTCTGCCATTAGAGATGAATGGGAAGAAATGTGTACCTCCAGAGAAGCAGCAGCTGTCAGAATCATGTTGCCTGCGCAGGCTACTCAGTCTCAGAAGTAAGATTTTGCACCCTGGAATATATTCCAGTGATTGCTTAAACTTCTGCTTTCAACAGCAGATACTTTTTTTTTTGCAGATGATACCAACCTCTTTATGAAAAGATAGAATGATTATGAGGTGCAGCATAAAACTGACAAAACAATAGATGTAGCAGAAAAGTGGTTTAAAGATGGCTTTCTATTGCTAAAGAAAGTGTGTGGGTGGATTTCAACTATAAAATAACTAAAACCAGAATCTTCGCAAAGGGTACATTAGGGAATAGCCAAATTCAGGAAAAGGATTGTAAAATTTTAAATATTATGGGTAGGTGAACACTTAGGTGGGACAAACGTGTAGAAAAGTTAAACAAGTTCTGTTACATATTAAGAATGCTCACAGATTGTTGCCATGCTGAAACAGTATGAATTGCTAGTGTACAGTATATCATTCTTGAGAAACACTTTTGCAAAACCATTATTTAAACTCCAGAAAAAGTTATAAGATTTTGTTTATTACAGAGAAACATGTAGATGTATTTTTAAAGAATTAAAAACTGTTATCCTACCAGCTATATTTGTATATGACAGTATCTGTGTCATTAAGACTCATTGAGAGTTTTCAACTTTGTTCAAAGAAACAGTATGAAACATAAAACAGGAACAACTTTCCGAAAATCAATACTGGGTGTTTCAAAAAGGAATATCGGGGTTCTAAGGCTTTTTAGCATGTATTACATTTAACTTACAATTGTAAATAAGAAGAGCAACTCAAATAGTTTTTCTTACAAGTGTACAATGTGGAACACACAGAATCAATAGGCGAATTCTTTCCATACCCTGTCCTGATTCTTAAGTCGGATTGATCAGCTAGTAGTGGAAGCATGTAAACATGATCCTTTATGAAGCCCTAAAGGTAAAAATTGCATGATGTCAGATCGGGTGAATGTAGAGGCTATACAAAACAAGTTCTGTCACCTGGCACCTTGCAGCCAACCTGACGGTCAGGTACAGCATTGTTTAACCAGTTGTGAACCGAGATATGGCAGTGAGGCGGTGCACCGTCTTGCTGCCAATAGAGTCTGTGGTTCAGCTTCTTTCAGTTGAGGAAAAAGTCATAATTTGAGTTTACTGAGATAAAAGGCCTATAAACTTTCTGCCAGGATATGGCTCAAAAAACGTTCAGTTCAGGGGAGTTTCATTGCAACTGTACCATCTCAAGGGATTTGCTGAATCCCCTCCACTTCCCCAAATGCACGCATTGCATGTGTTCACATTTCCCAAAGTTGGCACATAAACCTTAGTCTGTAAGCTCTAGAACTTGTAACAACTGCAAACGATAAGGGTGTAGTTATAAGTGTCTTCTTTAAAGGTCTCCGCATGGACATCAGTGGAATTGCTAATTCACAACTGGCCTTCCAAAGTGATTTCTGGGGTCAACACATGACACTCTCTCTCTCTCTTTCAACGCCTTCTTTGTAATGGAAGACACAGGAAACAGAGCATGCACCTATGTGCAGCTATACAAACAAAATTGTTTGAATTGCTCTTTCATTTGATGTACATATAATTGTATTTTGAATGTAATAAATGTTACAAAGCCTTAAAAACTTCGATATTTATTTTGAAAAACCCGGTGTATCAGAACAGTGTCTTCAATAAGTAAAAAATTTCTTCAATGCATTGGCAGGTAAGATCAGTAAGAATACAAAATTTAATACATTTAAAAGAGAACCTAAACATCGAATACTCCACAGCTTCTACAGCATTAATGAATATTAGGAGTGTTGTGAAAATTGGTAGCTTCTGCCTCATAATCTCTACAGGGCAATTTATAGTTATCAGAATATTTGTAGATAAAACTAAAGACCTTTTACTAATGTACTCATGTTAATTAATGTGTGTAATAATGTGTCTTTTGTGGCATTATATGTGGACATTAAATTCTGTTTTCTTTTACATGCTTAATTAGAGTATTGCATTCATTAGCACTCTCAGTCAAGATATGTCAATAATTTTTCAGCAATGTATATTTTGTGTCTGTATGAGCATACATAAAATTCTATTTTCTTACATGTAGTTAAGTACAATATTGCATGAAATAAAGGAAAGGCAATCATTCGGATGTAGCTGACTCATGTAGAATATTGTTTATTTTATTACAATAATAAAGATGTTTTTATATGAAAGCTACCAGTCAGATGTAATATTACAACTTGTATGTGCCTGTATTTTGTACATACGGTGAGCTTAAAATTGTGCTTTGGACAGTTCTGTACCAGTTGTAGCTGTTAGTAAGAAGACATTCATCTCGTGTATCACAAATACTTTAGAATTCAGATTTGATGTTCACTGCATATCACAAAAGCCATTTATCTATTTATTTATTTTTTTACCCAGTTTCTTGACTTCTCCCTCCCTCCATACTTGCTTTTCTGCTCCTGATATCAGCAGGATTTTTGATTTAAATTAGTAGTAACACTTCCCACCATTTTTTTCTCCGCTCATCACTTGGCAACTCTAGATTCCAAAGTATTATACTCTTATTTCTTTTATCAGAACTGCTCAAGTAGTTTAAATTTCAGTGACTACAAACTAGATTGTTTTCTGCACTCTTATTAGATGTTTAATGTAAATTTTTGCCTCTTACTGTCTGTATAAACATTAATTTTGAATTTCATTAAAATATGTGATATTGATTTGCAGCAATCTCCTTGGGAGTGATAGAGGTGAATCCAGTCTCGGACTTGGAACAAGTCAGAAAAATGATTAACAGGCTGCAGGAAGATGCAACTAGCACCACTGAAAACAACAACCAGTTTGCGAACAAACTGTCACCAGACTGGTGCTTTGTTGATTGTAAGTATACACCTGCCTGTCTGCATTAAAAGTTTGTTTTCATTTTATTGTTTTGACTAGCTTTTAGAAGCTTGGTAAGGAAGTAAGGAAGGCATGAAAAAAGAAAAAGAAAGAGAGAAAGATTGCTTTCATCTTATACAGATTGTGCTTAATGTTTGGAGGAGATTACTGGATTGTATGGAGTATGCAGTTTATTTGCTTACTTAATGTGTCACTTATTTATTGTTTGAACACAGACATTTACCTGCAAGAAGGAAGTGTGATGACTACTTTCGAACTTGAATTGGCTGTGTATTTTGAAACTTACCTAATAATAGTATAAAATATTGGTTACTGATTTTTGTGTTTACTTTGCCATTTGTTTCAATTATTGATACCTAAGAATATGACAGTTATACCTCTGCAATGCAGGAAAGGCTAGATTGCTCTTACTGTAAAGATGACACGACAGGTTGCAGACAGGCACAATTAAAAGACACTCGCATACAGCTTTTGGTCACAGCCTTCATCAGTAAAATACAAATGTACAAAATACAAATTGGTCAATGAATCAATAGTTAAGCTCAGTAATTCTAGAGCAGAGGATTACTATGGTCTCTCAAATTATGTTATTAAATATATTAGAAATCAAATTGTAATGCCACTGACTAAAATAATCAACAAAATTTTAAATGAAGCTAATTATGCAGAATGTTTAAAAATATCTATGGTTAAACCAGTACACAAGAAAGGAGATCTCCAGATAACTATCAACCAATATCAAATATAATGATATACTTATCTCCTCACAGTATGGTTTTGAAAATAAAGATATTATCTGTGCAACACTGTTGGACCTCAGGAAAGCTTTTGATATGGACTCCCACAATATTTTCTTAAAAAAGCACTACCACTATGGAGTGACAGAAAATGCTCTATACCTAACGCAGTCTTACTTGGACAATAGAAAACAGTTAGTTCAGGTAAACAATCAAATGTCGGAATGTCTGCCAGTTGTAAAGGTTGTACCTTAAGGATCTATTCTTGGACCTTTCCTTTTCATTATTTATATGAAGGGTTTACCTGCAGTTGCACCATGTGATGCAGTACTATATGCTGATGACACAACATTCATCACGTGATACCAACCTTCAAAATGTCCAACACAGCATGGCAGTGGCAATGGAGAGATGTACTACTTGGTTTGAGTCAAATGTACTGCAGAAGAATGGTAGTAAAACTGAAGCTGTTGTATTCAGTCTGAATGCTGACAGTCATGATAACAAAACAGTAGAATTATTAGGATTTCCTATAGATCAAAAGCTTAGCTGGGATACCCACACAGGGAAGTTATGTGGCAAATTGGCACGGGTCATCTATCTACTGTACAAGCTGAGGAGAAGTGTCATTAAAGAACTTCTGTTATGTGCATATTTTTCATTCTTCCATTCCCAACTTAGTTATGGTATGCTATTATGGGGCAATTCTGTGGACTCAAAATTAGTGTTCAATTGGCAAAAGAAAGGCATAAGGTGTGTAGCAGGACTTGGCCCACATGAATCATGTCAAGATTATTTTAAGAAACTGAATATAATGACAGTGCCTGGCCTGTATATTTACAACTGCCTTGTCTTTGTTAAAGAGAATCTGAGTAAATTTGACTTAAGAAGGATGGTTATGACCATAAAATAAGAAGTGGACATACAATTAATATACCATATGCTAGGCTTGCAAAGACACATAACAGATACAAATAGCTTGGTCCTATCTACTTCAAAAAATTACCTGAAAATGCCTGCACAGTGCCAGTAAATAAATTTGAAACTAATCTTTCAAGGCGGGTAAAAAGTAAAGTAATTTACTCTGCTCAGGAGTTTCTGGAGTGTGTCAAATGACCAACTTTCCATTGGAGAATGAACAATAAATTAACTGCTAACTATATATATATATATATATATGCCACACTGTGCAACTATTTTATTACTGTTGCATGTAACTATTGTTAATTATCTGTTTCATTATTTACTTGTCATTCAGTGAACTGTATAGGTCATTTATCTTGTAACTGATCTATTAGGAAACTTTACGTTGTTACTGGCATTTGCTTAAATATGTATTGTATCATTCTTGGGTTATTCTATTGTAGTTAATGAAATTTGTCCAAGTTTATATTATTATTATTATACTTATTATTGTGTTAACACTGGCTTGCATGTAAATATGTTCAGAGGTGGAATAAAACATTTGTATTTGCGTCAGTAAACACCTCCCCCCCCCCCCCCCCCCCCCACACACACACACACACCACCACCACCACCACCAACAACAACAAAAAGCACACTTCACCCACACACGACCACCAGCTCCATCACTCGGGCTGGACGGTAAGTAGCAGTCTTTCTTTTCCTACATTGTTGATATTCCTACCTGGAGTTACCATTGTTTGACAGTTCTACTTCTGGCTTTGTATATTTTACAGTTACTACTACCAATCAAAATTTGTTGACATCTAGCTCCAGTTTTATTGTTCCAACATGTTTTGTGGTGTAAACATCATCATCAGCCAATTATCACAATTCAGAAACATTTAAGTTTAACAAACAAAGATTTTTTTTCGCAGTACTGGTGTCTAGGCATGTGCTGTATGATGCTGCTTTTATTAACCTTATGTCTCCTTTTGTGGTGTGCTGTTCTTCTTACATCAAGAGAGTGGATTGATTTTGGCACCAGTGATGATGATACTGATGAATCTCAAAATATTTCCGTTGTGTCACTGAGTTTAGTTGCTTCTGATATCTACTGCTTTCTTTACATCTTTGTGTAGCCCAACAGTGATCTGTCCACTCCTCTTTGAGCTACTCTGAGTTTTCCAACAATGGACTCATTTAATGTCCATGCCTCATAGCAATAAGTTATTACATCTAATATACATAGGTAAAAAAATGTTTTCTTCTGCCTGGCCAACATCTTAGACTTGAAATCTAAAGAATATCTTCCGTATACTTGCATCCCAATTTGACATGCTGAATAATTCGGTTTAAAGTCTCCTTTCAAGTTCATCCAGATATATTCTGTGACCCTTTGCAGGTGTGTGCTTCCAACACATAAAACACTGCTGCGAAAAGATACTGCAACACCGTAAAATAATTAATGTAGAGTAATGAAATTTTGGGAATATATTTGTGTAGGTAAAATATTTGAAGTGATTAACATTGCTAGATAACAGGTTAATGCAAGCAAGGTAAACCATTGCAAGCATGAAATGCTGATACATTAATAAGTGGTGTAACCATCAGAATGTTGAATGCAAGCATTCAAACATTGTGTTGTACAGGTGCTTGATGTCAGTTTGTGGGATAGAGTTCCATGCCTGCTGCACTTGGTCAGTTGGTACAGGAATGTTTAATGATGGTTGTTGACGACACTAGAGTTGTCCGACAATGTGCGATATGTGCTCGACTGGATACAGATCTGGTAATGAAGCAGGCCAATGCAACTTGTTGACACTCTGTAGGGCATGTTGGATTACAACAGTGGTATGTGAGCAAATGTTGAAATGCACGCTACAGTGTGTCTGAAGTAACCAATTTATGAGAGTTCTTTGTTTCACTGTGGTGCCAACTGCTGCTCAAATTGCTGCTGCAGGTGCAGTATGAAGTGCCAGAGCCACACACTTAACGCAGTGGTATTCCCTCTAGGTAGTCATGCAGCATGGCCATCTGGAGATCGGTCTTCTTGCGACCATACATTCTTGTGACCACCGTTGCCAGCAATCGTGTACAGTGGCTATATTCCTGCCAAGTCTTTCTGCAGTACCACAGCAGGAACATCCAGCTTATCTAGCTCTAATACGTGACGTTTTCGAAACTCGGTGAGACATTGATAATGATGTCTTTGTTGCCTTAAAGGTATTCTTGACTAACATCAACCCACCATGTTCAGTCTCAAAGGTAGAGTGTTACAGTGTGTATTTAAAGTAAACCTAATTTGCACCCTCATAGTGGTGCTACTTGTGCAATTCTTATGTGACTGGCATGAAATTTGAATAGACACATCTTTCAAATGTAGAAACACACCTATCAACTTTTATGTTACACAACTTGTTCTCGGTGTTGCAGCTTTTTTCTCATGAGTGTATATTTCCCTCCAGTGGTCATTCATGCATTATGATCTTGGTTTTGTCTAGATCATTTTTAGTCCAACTTCAGAGCAGACTAACACCAGTTTTTTAACTAATATTTGAAGCTCTTGTATGCTATTTGCAAATAGAACAATATCATGAGCTAATCTCAAGTTATTTATTCCGTTTCCCAGAAAAATGGATTCCCTTTGTTTTCCAATTCAATTAGACACTGCTTTTTTTTTAGGACTGCTGAAAACAGTTTTGCAGGTGAGAGTCACCTTGTTTTACTTCTTTTTCAGTGGGAATTGATTGGTTTCTTCAACAGAACTGACAGATGCTGTGGAGGTTGTGTATATGTTGTATAAGATTTTAATATAGCTGTAGCATTCCTTGTCCTGTTAGAGCCTCAGTTTATGATATGATACATATTTTGCATAACTTATAGCTCTCAAAATTAATATAAATTATAAAAAGTGTGGTATACGAGGAATTGTTTCAAGTTCCATTTTGAATATATGATAGTTTTTCAATGTCTTATTTTTTGTATTGTGGTAGCTTATTGCGAACTCTTATTTCTAACTGGATAACTCCTTTTTAGGGTTTCATGCCTCAGTTTGTAAAAACAGAACCCTTATGGGATCACTTTGTTGTCCGTCTGTGTGTTCGACTGATATGAACCTCTTTTCCTCAGGACTGGGTAGGTGTATCAAGTTGAAATTTATGTCACATATTAAGGTCTATGGTTCCTAGGCAATCTAAAATTGTTATGCTTCCAAGTAACTTCAATCAAAAGATAAGGCCATTTATGTCGCATATTTTGATACACGAAACCTCTCTCGTCAAAACCTCTAGGGTGCTTCCCACAGACATAGAGAAATGAAATTTGGCAAGAACCTAAGTTTCGTTGATTGTATCGCATAAAAATTATCTTTTGCCATTAGAACATATACATTGCATTAAACATTCACCAAAGAGTAATAGATGAACATTACTTAATGCAAACATAAAATGTAAGTTTTACTCATGCTGTAATAAGTAAATAAAAAAGGTCTTATTAAATCTTCTCCCTCAATGTATATGAACTGAAGTTCCTTGCTTGCTTCTTCTTGTATGTCTGGGCTAGACTGAGGAACTACTGTAGAAATTTTGGTACAGTCTTGGAATTAGTGGAACAAATATCTTGCTATTATCGACACCGGTAATAACCAAAAATCATTGAGATTCCCAATTTCCAGGATGGATGAACAATATATATACATAATTAAGTTACTATGGAATCCTCAGTGCGTAAGTCCTACTCACACTTGGCCAATTTGTCCATCTTTAACACCCTTTTTCTCTAGAACATTTTAGCACACCAATTCAAATTTATGTTATTTATTTATTTATTTATTTATTCATCCGTAGACAACTTGTGTTGTATGGATGTCGTCAACTGTATACATGGAATGAGTATATACATAATAGTACTTCTGGTAGCACATATTTCTATGGTGCAACTTAATCGTTTGTACACAAAACAAATACAGACCAATCTTAGTTACAAATAAATATAAATTTACAAATGTATTCCTGCAGATTACACAAAACAAATACATACCAATCTTAATTAAAGATAAATATAAAGTTACAAAGGTACTCTTGCATGAATTGAGGTGAACACATGTCATTTACAGTATTCTTTGACAGTATAGTAACATTTATCTGCTAAATAATTTTTTACAGCTTTCCTAAAGGCATGTATTCCAGTTTCAGCTTTGATTTCCTCTGGAAGTCTATTATACATTTTTAATCCATTAAATAATAAACTATTTTGGGTTTTTGTTTTGTTTTTTCGTATGAGATGCAAATGGTGGCAGGATCTAGTCCAGTGTTGGTGTATAGATCTGTTTTGTGTGTACTGGTCAAAGTGTTTCTTTATATATATCACAGTCTGAAAGATGTATTCACATGGTACTGTCAAGATTCCCATGGTTTTGAATAAATCAGTACAGTGAGCTCTCTTGCTGCTTTTTGTTATTATTCGTACTGCCCTCTTTTGGAGCTTGAAAATTGCTTGTATGTTCTGCACATTTGTACCCCAGAAGGTTATGCCATAACTAATTATTGAATGCACATATGCAAAGTATGTCGTCTTAGCACATGAACTATTACATACTGACATAATTATCCGGAGTGCATAGCAAGCAGTAGCAATTTTCTTTTCTAGTGCTGCAATATGGTCAGTCCAGTTAAGCTGTGAGTCAACATGCATTCCTAGGAATTTTGTGTTTGTGACACAATCTATAAGTTCATCTTTAACTCTTAGGCCTATGTTATTATGTTTTTTATTTATGTGGAAATTAATACTGTTTGTTTTTTTAATATTGAGGGTTAATTTGTTGCTTACTACCCACTTGCATACATGATCAAGAGTTTCTTCAGCTTTGTCTCTCAATTTGTCTGGTGACTTGTCACTGATAAGGATACTGCTATCATCTGCAAATAGTATTGCTTCCCCGTATTTGACACTCTGGGGAAAATCATTGATATATATTAGGAAGAGTATTGGCCCTAACACACTTCCCTGACGGACTCCTATGTTAATATGTTCTGGTTTGGAAATGTGTTTTGTCAATCTGCTGAACTTCGTTTGTGAGATCTCTACACACTGTACCCTATTTTCCAAGTATGATTGAAACCAATTATCTACTGTTCCCCTTATTCCTAGTGCCTCCATTTTGTTTAGTAGTATTTTGTGGTCTACCGTGTCAAATGCTTTGCTAAGGTCAAGGAATATGCCTGTTACATGTTCACCTTCGTCAAGTGCTTCTAAGACAAAATTTGTGAAGTGAGCTACTGCTGTACCTGTGCTTCTTCCTGGCCTGAAACCAAACTGTTCTTTACACAGTAGGTTGTACTTGTTTAGGAAATCCATTAGTCTCTTTTTCATTATATTTTCTATTACCTTGGAAAAGGATGAGAGTAATGAGATGGGCCTATAGTTTTCTATATTTTCTGGATCGCCTTTCTTAAATAGAGGCAGGACTTTCGCACATTTTAAGTATTCTGGGAAGCAGCCTGCAGTGAAAGATTCATTTATGATGTGTGCCAAAGGATGTTGTATGCTGTCAATGCAGTCCTTCAGTAAGCACACTGGCACTTCATCTAAACCTGCTGATGTTTTATTCTTTAGATTCTTCACAACCATCCTTACTTCTTCTGTAGAAGTCGGTAACAGTAACATTGAGTTATCCATATAGTTCAATTTTTGTTCAGGCTGTTTTTTGCCAAACTTTTGCTGTAGCTTGGTAGCAACACTGCTGAAGTACTCATTTACAGTATTTACTAGTGTATTCGGGTTATGTATAATAGCACCATTATGTTTAATTTGAATGTTTACTGTTTTTAATTTATTACTGTTTGTTTCCTGTTTGGTAACAGTCCAGGCTGCTTTAATTTTATTTTCTGCCTTTTCTATAATACTGTCATTGTGGGCTTTTTTTGCATCTCGTAATACTCTTCTGTATATTCTTTTGTATGTGTGGTAGTAGTTTAGGAAACCAGGATCACTATGGTAGTTTTTTAACCTGTTCAGTTGTTTGAGTGTTGCAGAGGATTTCCTTATTCCTTTGGTCACCCAGGTATTTCTTTTGTGTGAGTGTACTGCAGTTTGCACCTTTGGGAATGCTTCATCAAATCTGAGTTTAAATAGTGACATGAATTTAGAAAATTTCTTATTTACACTAGTTTCAGCATACACTTCTTCCCAAGTTATACTGTTTATTTGCTTGGCAAATTCTGATCTGTTTGGTTTAGAGAAAACCCTTCTGTATGTGTATGTTTTAGTTGTATTGTCTATATTTATGTTTAATTTTAGGATTTGACAGGATTGATCAGAAAGGCCAAGGTTATCTACAATAATTTCACAACTTTCTTTATCTATGTCTGTGATGATGTGATCAATTGTTGATGATGAGTTTTTGGCTATCCTCGTGGCTCTGTTAACTAATGGTGATAGCTTATAACAGCGCAATATATTCAAGAATGAGTTACAGAATCTATCTGGGTTTTGTGTGTTTATATTTAAGTCTCCACAAATGAGAACCTTCCCTTTAGGATTCGAAGCCATGTCTAGAATCTGGATTAGTTTTGCAGTGGAAGTATCTATATCACCACTGGGTGAACGGTAAATACATATTATAGTTAACCTTTGTGCCTCATCTGTCTTGCTTATCTCTATGGCTGATATTTCTATGTGTTTTTCCTCACTTACAGAATTAATATCATTTCTAATTTTATAGGCAATTCCTTGCTTAACATATATACATGATCCACCACCTCTAATGGTGGTTCTACTATAATGACATGCTAGTATATATGAGTTTAAATTTATTAATGTTATTTCAGTTCCTCTACACCAATGTTCAGTAATGCAAGTGACTGAACTGTTTAAAGTTTGTAATTCCACTTCTAATTGTTGCACTTTGTTTCTGATAGATTGTATATTTTGATGAAAGACTGAGAAACGAGCACAGCTTACCTTGCCTGTATCTTTTGTTTGCATTTTGTTGACAGTGACTGATGCTTTGCGCCAGTTTGTCCCAGTTTTTTTCTCCTCTTGGTGCTGAACCATAAAAAATTCTCCTTTGGAGTGATGTACTTTCTTGTCCTCTGGCTCCTTCTGATGGGGTGTGGTTTAGCTGGTGGCTTCTCCATTGGTACTGTCGTTTCTGGTGCTACTGCTGTTGTTGGCTTTGCTGTTGTTTGTCCCACTGTTGCTGTGTCTCCTGTTCTTATTGTTGGTGGTGGTGGTGAAGGTTCTGCTGATGTCAGTTCTGCTGCTGACGAGACGACTGCCTTTGTTGATTTTTCTTGTACTGTGGAATGTTCTATTACTGATAGTGGTATAACAGTTGTTTTTGTGTTGAAGGTGTTTTGAAGTAGTTTTAATTCCTTCATTATCATGTTCGCCAGATATTCTTTCCCAATACTGTTTAAGTGTAGTCCATGTTGTGTATGGAATCTACGACCTATATTATTTATATTAACACATTTAACATTTTTAAAACGTCTACAGATTTTGGCAAACTGATAGTTGGCCTTTTGTATTTCTGTGTTTACACATGATTGGTTATCCAGATCGTGCCGATGTGGTGTATTCACGATTATCACATTTGTATGCGTGAGGTTCGTCAGACACTGTTTAAGATAACGTGTAGCATTTGCAGTTTCATTTTTATATATATCGTTTGAACCTCCGATGAGTATTACACAGTCTTTATCGTGTAGATTTTTAACCTCTCTAGATTCAGTCGTTTTTATTATTTCCGCTAGTGGGGCTCCAGGTTTTACTATGCTACACAAACTTTTATTAGTTTTCTCTTTAATTTTCTTTGCGAGTCCACGGCCATGACTATCTGAAAGCATGAGTATTTTATTGTGCGAGTTATCTGTTACAATGTTTTTCGTTTGAGTGTCTGTTTGTATCGGTATTTTGTGACGTACTTCAAGGTCATTTTGTACCAGTATTGTCTCATGAAGTTCATACGACACTTTATCGCTGTTTCGAGATTTTTTGATGTGTTTAGACTGTTCACTAGTGGTTTTAGGCCTACTGTCTTGAATGCTTTTCTTCCCAAGCGACTCGTAACGGCTCGTTTTACCCTCGCTGTCTACAATTGCGAGTACTTCAAACGAGTTTTCATGCACGAAATTAACGTTGCGGTCATTGTTCACATGATTTAACACTTCTTGTTTGTTGTTTTTAAACGTAGCTTGGTTGTTTTTAAACGTAGCTTTGTTCCAGTTTTTGGAAGCAGGCGAAATGTTTTGCACCGAGTCCCGCGTGTAGCACGTACCTTGTTTTGATCGGAGATCATAATTTTCTTTCTTGAGCCATGAAATTTCTTTACGAAGCACTTCGACAATTTTCTGTAGGCTGATAATACGTTCATTTAATTTTGTTGTAACACCATTATCATTCACATAATGACTGTTTTTCACTACGGAGCTGTAATTTTCGCGCCCAGGAATATTACGAACACTTGAATCTGTCGCCATGTCTTAGGAGGCACATACTAAGGTCGATGGTCTCTTGGTGGTATAAAAATTTAAGCTTCTAAACAGTGCAAGCAGAAGATAGAGCCATTTAGCTCACATATTTTGATAGTTGAAAAGTCACTCATCATAACATATAAGGTACTTCCCGTTGACCTAGAATCATGAAATTTGGCAAGAAGCAAGGTTTCATTGTAAAAGTAAGGGGGAAGAGCCAAAATTGCTAATTTTTTATTACATCACACAAAAAATACTTCTTTTGTAATTTGTTATCTGACTTCAACTCAAAATTAAAACATTCTCAAAATTCATGAAATCAGTGGAACCTATATCTTGCCAGCGTCAATGTTGATAACAGGCAAAAATTGTTGCTATCTTTGATTTCCATAATTCATTTGAATAGAACTCTCAGTGTGTGTGTCGTACTCATATCTGGCCAATTGCATTATATTGTGAGTTATTGAGTCCTTGTGAAGGCTTTGCTTCTGTCTTCTGTCATGACTGTGACTTTCCGAGTTAGGAAATGTTTTTTGTTGGTGATTACAGATATAATCAGTGGGTGGATGTTCCAACTTTTGAGTGTCAATGTCCCAAAGGTCATAAATAAGTTCGTACAGGATGTTCAGTTTTGTAACTCCACAGATCAACCACACTTCTTGTTTTTGTAGTCTTAAAACTTCTTCCACGTTTGCAGTATTTCCCCAGAATATTGTACCATAAGAGGCCAGAGAATGGAAGTATGTGAAATATGACGACAACATTGTGTCTCAGTCAAGGTAGGCTGAAATAGCTCATAGTGCAATGCTTGCTGCACTTAGTTTCTTGAGCAGGTGAGCAGTATGTTCATTCCATCTTAATTTATTTTTCATTCACACACCAACAAATCTTACATGTGAAGTGTCATTAATTTTCTGCACATTGATTTCTATTTCAAGAGCTTGTAGCTTGTTATTTACTGCATTAGATTTGTTGTAAAAGGTTTAGTGGTAGACTATTTTCTGTGAACCATTTGTATACTTGGTGTGTTGTTGTATTACAATAAGGGAAATACCTGGATGAAAACATATGTAAAATAAGGGAAAGGCAACCACTTACCTAAGGGAACTGGTGTGTGGCATACAGAAACACGTAATAGAAAACAGTTAACACTAGCTTTCAAGCTCTTGCTCTTTTTGTGATAGGAGTACACACAAACACGATTGTGGTAATTACGAGACACACTGCCATGAGCATGTATGTCTAGGTGGTTGCATGTATGAATTCGTGTACTCTTACCAGCAAAAGAGGAAGATCTCAAAAGTTAGCGTTAACGGTTTGTTAGCTGTTTCCTGTTGCCTGTTTCTGTGTGCCACATGTCAGTCCTCTATAGGTAAGTGGTGTGTTACAGTTTCAGTTGCACTGAGGATTCCAGGCCCTTGATTAAGATACTTGTATTATCAGCAAGCATTACTATATTTGCCATGTTATTTACTGATGCCGGTAGCTCATTAATGTATAACAATAATGAAAATTCCTGGGTGGAGTAACATGTAATTAAATTTTTTATCCATTGTCTTCATGGCAGACTTCTTTCGAAAGTTCTTGTTGGTACTACTTTTAAACATATTGGCGGATTCAGTGTTTATTATTGCAGCAAGCCTAACTTGAGAGTGTTCATGAAGTGTTTTTCTGTTGGTGAGTTTTATGATTGATGTTTGGCAGTTATGATCTGGTACAGCCTGTATTTTCCCATCATTATAATATATGGGATACAGAATATCATTGTCAATAGCAGTCTTGCTGCAGCCATCTACCTTTGTTTGGAATAAGATAGTGGAGTGTAAGTGAAATCAAGACATTGATGTTTTTATTTGTCTACAATTGCTATTGTTTGATACAAAGTCAATATTAAAAACTCCACTTACAGTCATCTTACTGTTACTCTAGTTTTATAAGTACTGTTACTAGCCGAGCATGTCACAGAAAAACCTAACCTAAAATGTTCGCATGTAAAGTTAATCTGCCCAGTCAGGCAACCAAGGCTATTTTCAAGTACAAAAACACCTTAGAAAAGTTGCAATGAGAAAAACAGCACATTCACTTCAATAGAAATTGTCTAAAAAATGTCATTCCAAATTATTTCAAGATTGACTCAAAACAAACGCAAGAACCACAAAAAAAACCCTTGGAAAGCATGCAAAAGCTATGGGTGAAAAATGATTGGAAAGAACTTAATAGTATAAAACAGATCTTCAATATACAACTTTATAGTGCAGAATTACAGTTGAGAAAGATGCTTAGTAGACTAGAATAAGATTCCATTACTGAATTCATTAAATAAGACTGCTATCAGGTAGCAGCGAATTGTAGGAATAGACCAACATTCAAACTTGACAAAAAGCTCCTCAGAATTCTCTAAGAAACATAAACATTCAACTGTATTAGAACACTTCAAAAAACAGCAGAATTTATGCAACATGTCAAAAACATAAAAGTTTCTGAAGGAGTCATACTTACGTCGTATGACGTATGAAACCTTATTCCTTTGTACCAATAGATCCCACACTACATATAATTAATGTCACCCTACAAAAGCACAAAAAATCCCTTCCACAAATGCTTCTGAAATAATGGGCCTGTCAGAATTCATACTGTGGTGCAACTATTTCAAATTCAACAATGGTCTCCACAAACAAACAGATGGCCTTGCAGTGAGCTCAGACCTTTCCGGATTGTTAGCTAGAATGCTTATAAGTGACTTAGAAGAAAAAGTTTTGAATGCCAATCACCACACTCTTAAAAACATCATTCACTGCTACAGATAGGTAGATGATACTGTCATTTTGATAAATGGCATAATGAACCAGCTATTCAACAACTCCCATAAAAATAAAATACTCACAGCCAAACACCAAGCAGGTGACAATATAAATTTTTTAGATCTTACGATTAGAATAAAGAATAATAGACACCAACATGAAATTTATGTGAAGCCTACCACAACACATACTACCATGCACAGCTCCAAAGCCCACAAGATGGGAGTATTATGGTATATGATCAACCGAGCAATCCAGCTACCACCCTCTGAAGTTAAATGTGAACGAGAAATTGGAATAATAAAACAAACAACTATTGCAAATACCTATAACAGCTCCACTGTAGACACCTGAAAACACCCAATAGTGGCAAAGCAGTCACATCACAAAAAAAAAAACAAAAAGAAGATAGCGTCTTCCATACAATCCCATTTCTGGGTAGTATATCATATCAGATTGCCCATGTCTTCAAATGAAAAGGCATAAACATATCCTTTACCACCCACATCATGGTTGCGAAGAAGTTATCTCACAACAGCAACCCACAGAGTCCACTTACCCATGCAGGTGTGTACAAAATTGAATGTTCGGGCTGTAACTTTCTAGATAGGCAAGACAAGCAGATCATCTGAGATTAGATTCAAAGAACACAAGGCACCTCTAAAAAATAAAAAATACCATACATCAACAAAAGTCACCCACCTGCATGAAACAAAACACCATGTCAACAACACAAGTATCCTTCATATCCAACATAAAGGTAAAAAACTAGATATCCTTGAAACACTCCAGATGTACAAACACCAAAGAAAACATCCTGAATCCGTATTAAATGACAAAAATGACAACAATTACGATAGAGCCATCTCTGTTTTCACAATAACCTACTTACTAAATTTGAATTTGCAGTGTGTGTGCTCGCGCGCGCGGCCGCAAAATAGTTAGTTATGTTACCGTGACATTCCCCAGGTCAACAAGGGAATGGCTCATATACAAATATACCATCACACCAACAGCTTGTACATCTGTCAGCTTTTGACTCTTTGTATATCACCTAACCGTGGAAATTTAATATATATTTGGATATTTTTAAAGCATAACCAGTGTATTACTTCAACCTTCACTTAGTTATAACGTGTCACAAATATTGTCTTAAGAAGCCCCTGCTCTGAAAAATTTCCTCTCCTCCAGTTAGCAGTTACTCACCTCACCCATTATTTCTGAGTCTGTCTCTCTCTCTCTCTCTCTCTCTCTCTCTCTCTGTTTCCTGCCCCCTCCCCTCCTCTCCCCTCTGCCTCCCCCCCCCCCCCCCCCCCCCCCCCTCTGTCTCTGCTCCATCCTCATATTTTCCATGAATTAATTTTGTTATTTACTCTCTGCCTCCATCCTCCATTCCTATTTGTTGTGAGTTAATTTAGTTATTTTCATCTTTCCTTTGATATTTTGCAACTGAACAATAAATTATGTAATTAACAAAACTCAGTAGATCCACCAAAACTAAACCAACAATTTGTTCCCCATGTCAGCCTGGTATCACAAGTATTTGTTTCTATTATTAAGAGTATATATATCTACATATCTTTAACTTAGTATGACTGTGTTACTTCATCATTTACTTAGCTATAACACGTAACAGATGTGAGTTTAATGACCCCACATCTATAGCATATCCTAAACTTAGCTCTTTCTCACAATCCTTCCATCTTCTATCCCTGAATTCCAGACAGAATTTTTATTTATGTGTAATTTTACCACTGTTGGCAACATAATTATTCTACTGAAGGGCTCCAACATATCACCTTATTGTGTAAATGAGCATGTAATTTAAGCTACATAAACTTGACAAAAAAGGATTTATATACCACACATATACAGACACAAGCAGACATATGTCTGCTTGTGTCGGTATATGTGTGGATGGATATGTGTGTGTGTGCGCGAGTGTATACCCGTCCTTTTTTCCCCCTAAGGTAAGTCTTTCCGCTCCCGGGATTGGAATGACTCCTTACCCTCTCCCTTAAAACCCACATCCTTTCGTCCTTCCCTCTCCTTCCATCTTTCCTGATGAGGCAACAGTTTGTTGCGAAAGCTTGAATTTTGTGTGTATGTTTGTGTTTGTTTGTGTGTCTATTGACGTGCCAGCGCTTTCGTTTGGTAAGTCACATCATCTTTGTTTTTAGATATATTTTTCACACTTTATGTTTAGTCCAACACATGCATTCATCAACTCAAACAAAGATCTCCACAATCCTTTAAAACTTATTCTGAAATCGTAGTGTTATTTTTCTATATATTCTTTTTACTTTGAGATAATGCTTCTGTTTGCTACCTGTTTCGTTGCTCCTAATAGTTTCCAGACACCATCATTGTTTACAAAGCATGACAGTTCACATGTTATGTATTACAACAGAGAAAGGAGCTTGTGACCACTGGAGATATTCTATTTTAGTTGTTTTATTTTCACATTTGGATATATGTGTAGTCAAAAACCTCCCCAAAACCACATTCCGAAGTAGTGTGTTTGTTTTTCCACTAGACAGTGTCACAGGTTACCCCAGAGTCATAACACATCACGCTGACACATGTAACTCCACCTGATGATGGAGGTTTAAACCTTAAAGAAGCGTTGTAGATATAAATAAACAATGACTGGTAACAGGAAATTTGTTGTTTCATTCAATGTCAATAACATTCATGGTAGGGCCTAACCTAAAATGTTCACATATGAAAATAAACATTGCAATATGTCCTTTTTTAAAGTTGGTGCTACAATAGTTATATATATAATTTTGTAAAAAGATATTTCTTAGCTGCAGCAAACAAGTCTTAGTGATCTTGTAGGATTCATATTGAGTCATTGATTTTCCTTTTTATTAGACTGTTCAGCATCTTAAACTTCTGATGTTGACTGTTCCAGCCTGCACTGCAGAGAGGTTTTTCCGTGTGGACCGGGCACAGGAACATCTCCATTATGTTGTTGACATAGCAACAGAAAATCTTTATGTTCTTGATACTGAAAATGCAACAGTGCCTCCAACTCCAGAAGATGAAACAGTATTATCTTCACCCAATGCAAATGAACACAAACCAATAGCAAACAATGTCCTTAGAATAGAAGGGGCAGGAGGAGAAACCACACCAGAGTTGAGGTAAGTATATATCTTTGGGCTAGCAGATTAAAAGGAGGAAATGCACTGTTCTTAATATTTGCAAGTTGCATCATTTTAGAGAGATTGTTTAGAAATAAAATGATGAAGTAGAAATCACATTACTTAAATTTTACTTCTACTTTGGTAACCAATACAGATTAAAATATACTACTATACTCTTACTTGAATACTTTCACTAGTAGATGCTTGCAAATCTATTCTGTCTGGTCATGAAAGCCAATATGAATTCTTATGTCTTACTCACTCTGTAGATTTTGAAACTAATAAATCTTTAATTTAAACTCATTTCAGACCTAAACTAGTTTACATTAAAATAAATTTAAGAAGAAATCCAAACGTTTACCACATTATACTTGAGCGGGAACTTATGTGACAAATGAATTTGCTTTCCAAATTTTGTAAGTGAAGGTTTAATTCTAAATACTACTAGTGTTTTGCTTAATATTTCTATGTGAATATTACCAATGTGTGGCAAATATTTGGATTCTGTCCAGTACGTATTTTGACACAACTCTATACTGACAAATTCTTTCACTATTCTCTTTCAATGAAAATGTAGTACTCTCTGTTATTCACTATATATCACAATATAAGATAGCAAAGAAAACATTGCACCAACCTATATTATAGTTACAATAAAAGTTCTACAGAAATAGAACAGCACTTTATAGATAACTTTAAGACTTACTATTGAGATGCACTTTGCCCTTCTCTTCTCTGCTTTCTTGTTTTTCTTGATGTAGTCCCCTTCCTATATTTACAATCAACAGTGATGGATCTCGGGAAGATGATGGAAAGTTCGAACGTTCATATGGAACTGGGGGCTCGCGTGATGATGATGAGTCGCCCAGTTGGAGAGGGCCTAGTGAAGAAATGCTTAATGAAGAGCTAGCAGGTGGAAGAGTACCTCGTTCACATTCAGATGACATCATTAGTAAGCAGAAAAAGACGAGCCCAGAAGAGAAATATAATATGAGTCTTTCGTCACCAGGGGGGAATGTTAATTATCTTAGGTACAGTATGTGCCACCCAACTTAATGGAACATGATAAGGGGGCACAGATATTTATGTGTGTACGTTCTTAGTTGATGGAAGAGCAGGCTGCAAGTTGTTGTTTTGCTGCTGCTGGTGGTGATGGCTTCTTTCTTGTTTTGTGTTATGGAGTATGCCACTGATTTTTTTGCTCATTAAATTCCAACATTTCTGAATGTGTAAGTAGGCTCAGAAACGTGTATACATAATTTATGCTCCTCATAGAAGTACTATTTGGTGCAGTACAAGATAAATATATTTCCAAATTTGGAAAAAGTTTGTGTGTTGGGCAGCTTCTTTAATTATAGTACTCCACTAATGTTGGAATTTGTGTATCAAATATGCTGCTTTGTATAAGCTTTTTGTAGCTTTTCTTATAGCTTACTAGTTACTGGTGTTATTTATGTGTAAATGTTGAAAATTTTGTTGAGACTTGTAGTTATTTCACAGTTCATCTGCCAAGAATTACTGTGTGGAATCAATAGCAGATGGTCTTATTCTTGCTGAGAGAAATAAAATTTTAAGTGTATAGTTGTTTTTAATAAGCTCATTGTTGCTTCAGGATCATTGTATTTAAATATGCTGAGAAGAGACCATTGTAAAAATCTTTGTAACGAAAGTTATTGTCTAATAATATGGACGAATTGAAGCTGATCTTGACTGTGTGTAAACTACAGTTGTTGTTGATAAGTTAATGACGAAGGTAGACAAGGAATCTGTAGGATAACACTTTGCAGCTGTGATATGTATGTAATATTTGCCAAGGACGATATGTTGTGAGTATAAATCAGCTTCTGTACTTCTTTTATGCTGGTATGAAGTTCAAAAATTGTGTGGCATTCAAATGGTCCACATAGAGAGTAATTGCAAACTATTTTACACCTTTTTTGATGGAAATGCTAGTGAAATTTGATATGGGGAAGAAATAGTTTGATTACAGTTACAGTTACATTTCTGAGGAATTGATAGAATCTAAACTAAAAAATCATTCAAACCAGTAAGGACCACACTGTTGATGCTGGAAATAAATATTACAGCCATCATGTTGTATATCTTTAGATTTATTAATGTATTATCAGTATTAGTATGGCATTCAAACAATGATCCTGAAGTGGGTATGTAAATTATGTATGTTGTGCTTGCCAGCTTGTGTAAAATGTCTTGTTTTCTGAGAACCAGACCCATTACTGACAGTAGGGCACATTATCTTGTCTTCTGGCAGTAATTAGGTGTGTGTGCCAGCCTGAAGCTGTCAATATTATTGTTATTTATTTACTTTTAATAAAAATATGCAAATTACTTAATTTTTTAATTGATATGTAACCAATGCATGTAATTATATTTTTAAATCAATTGAAGTGTAACTATTACAGAATGAAAATGATCTCCCATTATCTGTAAATACACTGATGATTGCGATATATGCATATGGTGTCATTTAAGCAGATAATATCATTGAAATAGACATATCTTAGTAAAGGTTTTTCACCATTCTGAATAAGGATAAAAATAGACTCTTATGAATTATATGGGAAAATTAATAGCCTGCCATAAACAATACTTTATAGAAATATTAACATTGCTAGGAATCCATGGGCCACCCATCTGTTTATTTTATTTTCTTTCTGATAAGCTGTTTATTTATTTTTGAACTGCACAGTTTGGCTAACTATATGTAATATAAAAACAGCAAGTATATTTGTTGTTGCTGGATATGTTATGTTGATGTGGACGACGTAAATAATGCTTATTATTCTGATTAAATAACTTCTTGGATTTTCCATAGTAATTCACTTTTATTTATGCCAGTTACTAACTTTTCATGTTTGTTTTAATCACATTAGCAGGACTAGGCCACAGTAAGTAAACAAATTGTGATGTATGTTATCTTCTGAAAAAATAATGAAGATAACATAGATCATAGTGAATGGAAACCCTGATTACAAACTTTTGAATTAAGTCTCAATCCAAAATTTGGTATTTAAATGTTAATGTTCAGTTAACTTACAGCCATAATCTCAGTACATCCTCTGTGCATACTTGCAGGTGATATCACAGCAATGATAAGTGAATGTTAGATGATATTCATAGATAAGACATTCAAAGTTTCTACCCACGATTCACTAACACATTGTACGCAGATGATTCTTATCAATTTATGGGCAATAATGTACCAGTAGTGGAACTGACTGATAAAGAGATTCAAAAGGGATATTAGAAAGTTTTGTGGTTCTTCAAAGTATCACCTCTTTTAACTCAGGACTTTTTAATTTTTCACTCAAACTGGTTAAGCAAGAAAGTCTTTTGTAATTTTTGCAATATTGATGTAAGAGTTCTGAAATAAATTGCTCATTTTACATTACCATAAATTTCTTTCTCTGAAAGCTTAATATTTCCTCAAGTTTTCGAATAAAATGCAAACATATTTTGCAAAATGCAGCTTGTATGTACAAATTAAAAAATGAACCCCAACTTCAGATCTTTTAACCATTACATCGATAGGTAATAGATTGAATGAGGCAAAGTAGCTTGACATTGACAATGACAAACATGATGACAACAGTGATGAAATGTAGTTACTGCATTACTCAAAGTTTCTGTCATTTATCTGATGCCCCTACAAATAAAAGATGTTGCGATAATAGGTATTTAACAATAATTGAGCACACATACAAAAATCTTCTGGGAGGAGTATTTCTCTCTCTAAGCACTGTGATAACTTCACGTTCAGCATTATCTTCTATACATTATCCACTAGTTACATAGGAATCGTAAACTAAGTGTTGGGATCAGTTTCAGTATTACTGCCACAATAATTTATTCCTTTCCAATCAGCACTTGATATTCATGTCTTAAGACACCAGCAATTACCTGAGATACAGTAGTAAAGTTCTTCCTGTTGTACCACTTGACATTCTATGAATCACTGTGTATATCCTGTATTTTAGTCCAACATCTCTCACACCTTATTCCAGCCAAGTGTCTCATTTTTATTGTTTTCTTGATGTCAAAAAACATACTTCATTGTCTTTCAATTTACTGCCCAATGACAGTTGTTTCTCCAAGAAAAGGCTTTTTTTATAGTAGTGCACAAAGTATAAAACAGCGACAGTGGTAGTGTATTTTATTCTATCCTTTTTATAACTGAAAGGAGAAAGTTTTCTTTTCACCAAAAATGTAACATATCTTACGTAGTTCAGCCTTGCTAACTTTTGCATGTTTTTGGTTCACAGTATATATATAATTCCTCAGAATGCTCAGCACTTCATCTTATTCATTTTGTGTGGTATACTTTGCCAAAAATCCACTTTTGTTAAAGTTGAACTTCATTACTTTAATTCAGTTTTAGGTGAACTGTATATCGTATTGACTAACTGTTACCATTAGTGGGTTGTTTGGCTGAAGGTTATTGGGGTTGCTGCTTTTTTTCCTAGAGTTACTACATATATTTTGAATTTAATTATTTTTTCCTGAGAAGCTTCATTGTTCAGCATCATAGGAGGAAGATGGGGGGGGGGGGGGGGGGTACATAAGTTTTTACACATACTGTGGATATTCAGAAATGGGTATGAAAAAAATGTATGACGGAATACTCTGTGAAGTAACTAAATCATGTAATATAGTGCGGGTGGTTCTGTACAATTTCATATAGTTTTGATATGACATGGCAGTGTATTAAGATCTGGGATGACCAACCACACTGTGTGCAATTTCATTGTCTATGTCAGTGTGGAGGAATGAAACTGTGATTCCATGAACAGAGATGAGGTCTTATTAGTCTGGGAACCAGCAAAGACAGTGAAGAACTACACTTTCTTGTATTGATTATTCCTACCTTACAATGTGTATGGTGTTTTGCTCAGTTGTCTTGAAAGATGGTGATGGGGCTTGGGAGGAAATTATATGTACGTGCTCAGCTCAACATTTGTTCCTCTATGAATATGCATGTGAAACATTCATGTAAATGTGTTGCTTCCATTGACACACACCAATGTGATTACTGTATTTGTCTCTTGTCTGTATCTACCACTCTTTTGAAAAACTGTGCTGACGGCTCATTATTTCTCTACAGTGACACCAGTCGTGATACACCTTAACTAGCGAACTTTCAGAAAATCATACAAGTATCTCCATTTTCCAGCTGGAGGCTCCAGACCTCTGAATCCTTACCTTGTAGCTGATTTGCCATTTATCAAATGTGAACAAATTGCTTAAGTTATTTCATAGTTCCTTCATTCTCAAACATTCAGCATGGACAAAATTTTTTTACTGAGTTGCAAAACCATTTATTGTGTATGTATTATGGTTATTAGAGGAATGTACCAGTTAGTAAGGTGGTCAGAATTGTGTGATTCCTTTGTATATAGGAATGGTGCAAGAAATAAGTGCTGTGTCAATAATACCAGATATGTTTATTTTGTAAATAAAAACCACCTTTTCTTGCTGTAGTGTGTTTTATTTCTACCAGATGCATTTTGCCTTTTACTTTAAGGCATTATCAGTGGGGTGGTTTTTGATGTGTTTGGTTGGCATCTGTTTTTCCTCTCATCTGGTCACATGGAAGTCACACAGTAACTTAACTTATGAAACATAAGAATGTTTTTCATGTTTTCAACTTTTTCTTCAAAATTTTCATATTGTTTTGGAGCACTATTAGTCTTTTGTCACTAGTTGTATGTATTTGATTGAAAACTGTGATTTAAAGATGTAACTACTGTGAGTTCATGGACACAAACAAACCAAACAAGATGAGACATTTATGCAAACAATATGAAAATTTTGAAGAAAAAGTTGGAAACTTGAAAAACGTGCTTATGTTTCGTTAGTGAAGTTACAGTGTGACTTCCATGTGAACAGATGAGAGAAAATGCAGATGCCAACCTAAAATGTGAGTAACTATCCCACTGAAGGTACCTTAAAGTGGAAGGCAAAATTGTCTGGGAGAAGCAAAATACATTGCAGCAAGAAAGGGCAGTTTTTAATTACAAAACAAATATTTCTGTGCTTGCTGCACATGATGGTCACGCAAACAAACTTGTTAACACCAGATATTTTCTAATGAATGTTTAAGACTATGGAGCTGGAACTATGACTGTTAAGTAATTTCTGCCAGTGCTATCACCATTCCCCTCTCAAATAGCACATGGGAAAAATGTACACCTAAGTCTATCTGTGCAAGCTCAGATTTCTGTTGTTCTGTTTCAATGCTCATTTGTCCTTGTGTATGTGGGAGTGGTCATGATACTTTGGCATTCGGAGGAGAAAGCTGATGATTGATATTAACCCTGCAGTAGTTGTGCCATGTTTAGTACCGTTAATAGTTGCTGCGGAATGTCAATCCGCATGGCGATAAATACAGATATATAAGTAAAAATCAACAAAGTAATTGAGAATTTGCAGTTTACTGCATTTGATTTTAGTGTGCTAAGTACATACCTTTTATAATGCTATAATTTCTGTCCAGTTCCACTGAAATGATAAGTTTCCCTGTTCCACTGAAATTCTGTTTCCAAATGTGTTACATTATTTATTTGTGCATATGAAAAAGATGTATAATAATATTGTAAACAGGATGAAAGGCACACATTGGTTACAACAATTTTTCAGTTTACTCATTTCAGTCAAAGTTTTCGGTTTTTAAACATTCTGAACAAATAACACTTACATGTTCCAAACACAGATATTTACTACATTTGCAGCAGCTCAACCCGGTAGGTCCGTTCTTTCCGCTGTCACAGTATGCACAATGCCCTCACTGTTTGTTAGGATGGTGCTGACAGGCCTTGCTTTCACTTCAATTTGGAAAATTTCACAAATCCATATAGGAATATTAGACAATATGTTACTCAAGGCAGCCGGGACTTGCATGTGTTCTGTAACAAGCTCATGAGACAAATGGTGCAGAAAATTCCTTTGTGGAGTCCAGCTGGCTTGGTTGTTAGCAGCATGAATCACTAAAGGATTGATGCCGCCAACATTGAGTAACGAATAAAATATGACCATAGGTCATTGGCATCTGTGTCTTGTGCAGTTGTACACACCACACAACTTGTTGCATGTGTTTGTGCCGTCTCTCATCTTATTATACGTGACTATCATTTCTGCTTTGCCTGTCTCTTTGTCAATACTGTCATCATGGTGAAGACTGGATACCAGTACAACGTTTTTGCCTTTCTTAGGAATATATGATACAGGAGTGCAAGATTTTTCTGAAGGAAAATGTATTTGAACCCACTTCATGCTTACTGGGCTTCATGAATTTCAGTGGCAATTCCTTTTTGTTTTTTTGTATGGTTCGTAATAAAGTTAGCCAAAAATCGTTTTTCAGTGTTTCAGCGAACTGATGACAGGTAAACCAGTTATTCACTGTGATATTCCTGCCAGTTCCTCTGATGGAGGTACACAGTTTTTGAACTACAGCTGCTAGAGTATTACTTACATAGTATAGCCCTTCTGGTTGTGTTCCAACATGCACTTCCATATCAATAATATAATACACACAGTGTATATACCCCGGGACAACTGGAAAAAACATGGGAATTTTTTCATCCAGGGGAAAACTGGGAAAAAGCTTGGAATTTTTTAGAATTCTGGGAAGAACTGATACTCTAACGTTTGTCAACAGCAAAATGTGTCAAAGGCTTTAGGATGAAGACTGTGCAATGTTTCATAACAACAAACTGCTTACGATGAGTGTGATGTCACAATTGTTTGCATTAGGTTCGTTTGAACATTTTCCAGTGGGCTCATGCGCATGCGTAGTTGAGTCATGTATGAGCAGTACCTTCTCCTGCTTCTGGCTACTTGAAGTATGGCTGTTAGTGATTTTCCTGTTTCCTCATCGTTTCAAGCTCTCACGTCAAATGAAAACAAAACTAATTTCTGTGGCTGTGGGATATCAAGTAAATTAAAATACATTCACATAATTGTGGAAGGTAAAATTCTTATTAGTTTGTTTTCTGATTTTATTTTATTTCCTTGTTTTTGGCTGTGAAGCATTAAGTGCCTTGCAGAACAATGAAGTCATTTTTTTTTTTTTTGGTTTGCTAAAGACATTTGGCTTTTATTAATCTTTTCTGCAGAGGCGGTCAGTTTATTTGAAATGAAGTGTTTCAGTCTAATGTTAACTAGTTTCAGCTGTTCGCTGAATTTCACATCCATGTTTTCATCTTCTGGCACATGTGGCATTATTTTGTAATAAAGAACATAACATGAGATAATACAATAGTGGTACTCCAAGAAAATTTACATCCAAAAAACCACACTGAGAAGCTTAATATCAGGTTGGGGCCTACTTCATTGTGAATCTGGACATAAGAATGTTCACCTTAAGCCGAATTATGCATTTTAGTATCAATTAAAAGAAAACAGCCCTCGGGCACTGATTAGTGACTGAGGGCTGTTTTCTTTTAATTGTAAATATTCACGGTCTCTGAACGTGCAGCCATGTACAAAATTTTGCATTTTAGTATGTTTTACCAAATTCTGATGCTCTTGGAGTAGGCTCTGGTGTCCTGTTTCTTTTATGATGTAATGTAAGTTCGTACAAACATACCAGCTTCCTAGGTCATTGTAGCTGTGCCCACGTAGTAACACTTGTTTTCTGATGTTTGATGGCAGCTACTGAAACGAGTGTGTTTCTAACAGGTCGCAGTAAAGTATTACGAATGATGGTTTGAGAAGCATTAGTTTCAAAGTAAATTTCCTTTTATGCAAGATGAATTATTGTTATAACTTCAAGTTGAACAAATATATTTCAAGGAAGACGCAATACATGAAAGTCACAGGTCAAGTAAACAGAGTAAGACGTGTGTACACTTTAACAGTCAAACCATAACTGAGTCCGAGTCTAGCGGCCGCTGGCTGGCTGGCCGCTTAGGTGGTGCTGCTGCTGCATGGCTGGCAGACAGCGCCGCATGTAGAGGACTCGTGTAACTGCGTGGCGGCACTTTGAAAGATCAGCAAGTCGCAACACTTTTCCTCCCTTTGAAGTTTTTGCACAGGTCTTGATGGAGGTGGCCTGTAGATTGCTAACATCCGTATTTGACTGGCCGTAAAGTCTCGAAGAGGAGGCTTCTCGTATGGACGGAAGTGTCCCCAATGATAACAGATCGAGATGACAGGAGACGTGGGGGTCGTATCTGCTGGGGCCCCGTGCACCATTCTGCCCGTTGCGGCAAGTCCGGTTCTTATAACAGGAGACATGGGCGATGTGTCCGCATCTGTAGGAGAAGGAGGCGAGTAGAGTTGCTCCGACAGCTGATGGTCATCTGGTTCCTGCATGGGCACGTCTCCTGGTGGCGTCAGTTCTTGTGCTGGCGCTGATATGATGGTGAGAGGACTGCATTTTGAGTAATGAGAGATTCCAGTATCCCGAGCGTCAGGTAGAGCCGAAGGTGGTGTAGTGGCATCTGGAACAGGTGTTGCTAGCACACGAGGCCGAAGCTGGTCTGAATGACGCACTGCAACACCCGTGTCCACCTGGATTTCATACAGGTGTTGGCCACGGTGTCGTAAGATGTGGCCAGGACTCCATTTGGCCGCCTGCCATATCCCCGTACCCATACAAGGTTGTCGACGGTGAATTGGCCGAGCGAAGGCACCCGCGGCCGTGAGGTGGAAGGCCGCAGAAGATGAAGTAGCGTGCGGGGCTGTTGGCCATGAAGAGCTCAGCTGGACTGTGGTCGCCCATGGGGGTGAAACAGTAAGAAGCCAGAAATTGGAGAAGCGTATCATCAGCAGCAGAAGAAGCCAGGAGTTTCCTCATCTGAGCCTTAAATGTGCAGGCGAGTCGTTCAGCCTCACCGTTTGACTGTGGATGGAACAGAGAGGCCGTGACATGCATGACACCGTGATGGGCACAGAAATCCACAAAATCGGAAGAGGCAAATTGCGGACCATTATCAGTAACAAGAGTAGAGAGAAGGCCTTCCAGAGAGAGAATGCAAGCTAGAGCATTGGTGGTTGCCGCGGTGATAGGCAACGTGCAACGGACAATGAAAGGAAAGTTAGAGTAGGCGTCAATACGAGAAGCCAATAAGTACCTAAAAAAAGGTCACACGAAGTCAGCATGAATACGCTCCCAGGGCTTCTCAGGCAAAGGCCACGGTGACAAAGATGACTTCGGGGTGGCGGCCTGTGACGCACAAGGGCCGCAGGCCGCGACCATGTGTGCGATTTCAGAGTCGATGCTGGGCTAGTAACCCTGACGGCATGCCAGAGATTTTGTGCGAGAGAGACCCCAGTGCCCTCGGTGAAGGAGGCGCAAGACCGAAGCACGCAAAGACCCAGGTACCACAACACGCGGCGAAGCATATTTGGTGGAAAGGAGGATAACACCATCCCTAGCCGTGAGGCGGTAATGCAAAGCATAGTAATTCCGCAACGGATCAGAAGTCTTAGTGGATGGATGATCTGGCCAACACTTCAGAATACAGTGTAAAACCCGGGAGAGGGTAGGGTCAGAACCCGTAGCAGCCGCCAGCTGGTCCCTGGTGATGGGGAACCTGTCCACAACCCGCTGCTCGGCAACATCTAGGTGGAAGCACAAAAGTTCGTCCCTATCGAATGCCAGATCAGGACCCATGGGAAGGTGAGACAGTGCATCAGCATTCGCATGTTGAGCCATCGGCCGGAAATGAATCTCATAATTGAAACGAGTCAAGTAAAGAGCCCAACGCTGGAGGCGGTGTGCAGCCTTGTCGGGAAGGGACGGTGATGGATGAAAGAAGGAAACAAGTGGTTTGTGATCCGTAACAAGATGAAATTTGGATCTGTAGAGAAAAGCACCAAGCTTATGAAGAGCATAAATAATGGCCAAAGCTTCTTTTTGAATTTGAGAATACTTTTGCTGGGCATTCGTGAACATTTTGGAGGCATAAGCAATGGGTTGGTTCAGAACTGTCAGAAAAACGGTGCGCAAGGACTGCACCGACCCCATATTGAGAGGCGTCCATGGCAAGAACAAGATGTTGGCTAGGCCGATAAGTAGCCAGGCACGGGGCCTGTTTCAGCATAGTCTTCAATTTCTGGAAAGCCGCATCTCATGACGCGGACCAGTGAAAAGGCACATTTTTATGCAACAGTCGATGCAACGTCTGAGCCACCAAAGCAGCAGACTGTAAAAACTTGTGATAGTATTTTCCCCAAGAAGGCCTGCAGTTCCTTAACAGATATAGGGTGAGGAAGGGCATCGATCGTAGCGACAGTTTGCTGAAGCGGACGAATACCATCCCGAGAGAGTTGAAACCCAAAGTACGTGATAGATGCCTGAAAAAATTTTGATTTCTGAAGATTACACTTAAGACCGGCAGTCTGTAAGACATGAAAAAGTGTGTGGAGATTTTGAAGATGTTCGTCAGTGGTGGAGCCAGTGACAACAATGTCGTCCTGGTAATTTATACACCCAGGGACAGTGAGCAATAATTGTTCTAAGAATCGCTGAAAGAGAGCAGGGGTGCTGGCAACACTGAATGGCAATCGTTGGTATTGATAGAGGCCAAAATGCGTGTTAAGGACCAGAAACTGCCGGGAAGCAGCATCGAGAGGAAGTTGATGATAAGCTTCTGACAGGTCAAGTTTAGAAAAATACTGGCTTCCAGCAAGTTAAGTGAACAATTCTTCAGGTCGAGGCATAGAGTAAGTGTCGATAAGGCATTGAGCATTTACAGTGGCTTTGAAATCGCCACAGAGACGAATATCACCATTTGGCTTAGCTACGACAACGACAGGAGAGAACCACTCACTGGAAGTGACAGGAAGCAAGGTCCCTGAAGCAGTGAGACGATCCAGCTTCCATTTGACCTGATCACGAAGGACCACAGGATTGGGCAGAGCCTGAAAAAACTAAGGCCGAGCAGTGGGTTTGAGTGTGATATGAGCTTCAAAGTCATTTGCACGGCCTAACCCAGGAGAAAAAAGGCATCAAATTGTCCCAAGAGAGAAATCTTCTGTTTATTGTAAGTCCGTAATTGCTGAGTGACAGTTGACAGGATTGCAGAACCCAACTGAAGATATGTCTGAGAATTGATGATAGTGGCAGCAGAACCAGTATCCACCTGCATGCGAACATCTTGACCAAGTATTTGGACAGTGAGGAATAACTTCCCTGAAAGGGAAGAAGTACAATTGACAGACAACACAGAATCAGAATCTGCGTCATGTTCATGAACATCATGTATGCGGTCGGATTTGCAAACGGATGACACATGACCCTTTTTTTTGCATTTGTGACACACGGCCCAACGTTGTGGATGATCTTCTCGTGAATGTTTCGTAAAACACCGCAGACATGAAGGAAGTTGCCGTGGGTTTTGCTGCAGTTTCTTAGAGGTTTGTTTACGGTTAGGCCTTGGCTGCGCTTGGGAGCGTACTGCAGCCACGTCGGCCGGCGGGGACACGCCACACGCTTCGTCAACATCGCACAGAGTTTGTATTTCCCCGACGTCGCCACATGCCTCTATTTGCGCTCCAGCGGCGCGAGAAATTTCAAAAGACTGAGCGATGGATAGGAATTCATCTAGAATCGGATTTGCCAACTGAAGGGCATGTTGCCTAACTTCTTTGTTGGGCACCGATCGGGTAATTGCATCCCGTACCATGGAATCAGCATAGGATTCTTTGTGAACTTCGGTAACAAATTGACACTTTCTACTGAGACTGTGAAGTTCAGCAGCCCAAGTGCGATAGGATTGATTCGGTTGTTTTTGACAATGATAAAAGGCAACACGAGAGGCTACCACATGCGATTGCTTTTGAAAATAGACAGACAGAAGTGAGCACATTTCAGCAAAGGACAAAGACGCAGGATCTTTCAAAGGAGCCAATTGTGACAACACCCGATACATTTGAAGTGAAATCCATGAAAGGAACAGAGACTTACATGTTTGTTCGTCCGCGGCATGAAATGCCAAGAAGTGCTGTTGAAGACGTTTTTCGTAATCAGACCAGTCTTCCGCCGTCACGTCGTAAGGAGGTAGAGACAACAATGAGAGACGCCCCGCATTTGATGCCACGACGAAATCACAAATTGCATTTGTGAGAAGCGTTTACTGTTCTATGAGACCTTGCAATAGTTGCTCTAAAGTAGCCATGGAAACATGTGGGCCAACAATGGAAAAGAAAAATCCCATCCTCGTCGCCAATTGTTATAACTTCAAGTTGAACAAATATATTTCAAGGAAGATACTATACATGAAAGTCACAGATCAAGTAAACAGAGTAAGACGTGTGTACACTTTAACAGTCAAACCATAACTGAGTCCGAGTCTAGCGGCTGCTGGCTGGCTGGCCGCTTAGGTGGCGCTGCTGCTGCATGGCTGGCAGACAGCGCCGCATGTAGAGGATGCGCGTAACTGTGCGGCGACACTTTAAAAGATCGGCGAGTCACAACAGTTATGTTACCTGCGAGAATGTTGGATGAATTTCTTAAGTCACAGAGCATTTGACTCTCATTCAAAACTTAACACTTTGAGAACCAGCTGCTTAGAAGAATTTCGAGCCCAGAAGACCAGACATTTATTCATTTTTTCAAATTTTCCTGGCACATTTGTGTGATATGTATCTTAAAGTGTAACACACACAGAAAATGACCAATATTATATGTGAACTACATGTGCACTATTTATAGTAATTTAAAGTGTAAACTTTTCCTATTTGTGTTCGCACTACTTGCCAGTGGTGTTGCTGTTGACTGACTACATCACGTGGTCTAAGCTCTGAATAACTGCTGTCATCGGCTCGCCTAACATGAGCTATGATTGGCCTACAATGGCACATCGCAATCTTGGTTTCTATGCTTCAGAAACTAATGTGCTGTGTTTGGTGGAATTTGAATTTATACTTTGCAGTGTTTCCTCCCTCCCCCCTTAAAGTGCCAGAAAGTTCTAGTGTATAAAACCTTAACCATTCATAGGATTAATAAATTTTACAGTCCTGAGGGAAAATATACTTTTTAACTGGGAAATCCTGGTAAAGCCCAGGATTTTTACTCCTTGTCCTAGTATACACCCTGAGTACATCATGGCATCATAAAGAGCAAATATTTTTATTCTTTATTTGTTCAGCTTTCTCTGTATGTACTGTCTAATCTGACAGCTGCCTCAAAATACCTCTAATTTCTTGTTGATTGTGAGGTATTCGAAAGGAGTGTACACTGGTTTGCAGTTCTGGGCAAAAATGTCAAAAATATTTATTTGAGGTTACTTATCATATTTCAGTCTCTCTTCTCTTGTCAACTTTTTGTCAAATCGCAGATATCTGAGGAGGATGCAAAATCTAGGCAGTGACATGGTGAGCCCGAAAATTTCTACCCCTGTACCATCAGTCTTCCATAGGTCATCAGCACTTAGATGGTTAGCCTTTATCATTCCAGCCAAATACAGTAAAAGTATTAGAGCTTGAATTTCACTTGCACTCATAACATTGCAGTCCATGTCTGTGGAAAATTGACATCTCTGGGACTCGATAAACAGGTTCGTGTTTTCTGCTATTGTGCTGACAATACCATCAGTAAAAAAGTGCTTCCAAATTTCATTTGACCTTTTCAGATGTTGTAGAGTGGGCTTTATGCCATGAAGATGGGTTATTATATTTTCAGACCTGGTTCTGACAGTTTTTGGAGGTACCTGTTTATTACATTTCATAACCTGATATTGGCCCGTTTGTGATATTGTCTACAGCATCTTCACAATCAGACACCTCTTGTTCTGTATCAGAATTTTCAGGTTACTCTCCTACCTCATCTACACTTTCTTCACATTCGTCATCAAAGTCACCTTCATGATCACTCCCTGCCAAAGCCTCAGCAAGTAACTTTCTGATTCTTTCAGACTCCCTTTCATATGCATCCATTCTGCAAAGAAAAAATATAAATAAAATAACTAACTAACCTGAACCTAACTAAACAGCATAACTAATAGAAGATAACACTGCAATAATAAGAAATTCCTGAGAATTGATAATAATATGGAAATAATGGGTTACCTTTTACTGTTACTCCTGAAACCAACACCACAAATTACACAGAACACCATTGTTCACATGGGACCGTGAGTTTGCAATTGTTGACCATTCTACCACCACTGTTCCGGTCCAAATAAAACGGAGTAACGTAGGACTGCTGATTGTAGGAAGATACACAAGTCATGTGATTCGTACGTCCAATGGAATTAAAAGGAAAGAAAAAAATTCATCTGTATAGAATGTCGGTCCGCACACAACTACTGCATGCTTAAGTGAATATACCTCACTGCAACAAAATATGTCTTTCGTTGTAATGTTTGCCACTGCAACATGCTTATCATGCCTATGACATATTGTCCCCACAAGCTGCCTTTCTTTGAATATTTTCAAGGTCTTCTGTCAGTCCTGTCTGATAAAGATCCCATACCATGCAGCAGTACTCCAGAAGACAGACAAGTGTAGTATAGACAGTCTATTTGCTAGACGTGTTGCTACATCGCCTAAGTAATTTGCAAATAAAATGCAATCATTGATTTGCCTTCCCCCAACATTTTCTGTGTGATGGTTCCAATTAAGTGTATCATGATTGTAAGCCCTAGGTATTCAGTTGAATAAACAGCCTTAAAATTTTTGTGATTTACCATGTAACTGAAATTTAACTTTTTTTGAGGGGTTCATACTTGTTATAGGTTATGGTCAATTGCCACTTTTTGAATAGTGCAAGTAACTTGCCCAAATTATTGTGCAACTCATTTTGATCTTCTGATGACTTACTAGATGGTAAATAAGAGCATCATCTGCTATCAAGCTAAGAGAGTTGTTCAGATTGTCTCCTAAATTGTTATTGTAGATTAAGAACAGCAGAGGACTTGTGAAATTTCCTCGTGGAACATCAGAACCGCTGACAGGAAATTGCAAATTGTCAAATAACTGATTTGGTACTCTGTTGCTAGACAATTTGATTAGAAGCTGCTTATGAGGAATAGTGCCAAAAGATTTCTGGAACTATAGATGTTTACACCAAACTTGAGACTGCCCATTGATAGCATGATTGCCTCATGTAAATTTAGATTAAGTTGAAACTTCCTGGCAGATTGAAACTGTGTGCCAGACCGAGACTCGAACTTCGGACCTTTGCCTTTCACGGGCAAGTGCTGTACTGAGTTTGAGTCTCAGTCCAGCACACAGTTTTAATCTACCAGGAAGTTTCATATTAGTGCACACTCCGCTACAGAGTGAAAATGTCATTCTGGAAACATCCCCCAGGCTGTGGCTAAGTCTTGTCTCCACAGTATCCTTTCTTCCAGGAGTGCTAGTTCTGCAACATATGCGCGAGAGCTTCTGTGAAGTTAGGAGATGAGGTACTGGCGGAATTAAAGCTGTGAGGACAGGTTGTGAGTTGTGCTGGGGTAGCTCAGTTGGTGGAGCCCTTGCCTGCGAAAGGCAAAGGCCCAGAGCTCGAGTCTTAGGTCTGGCACGCAGTTTTAATCTACCAGGAAGTTTCATATCAGCGCACACTCCACTGCAGAGTGAAAATGTCATTCTGGAAAGAGCAAGTTGTTTGACAAGAACTATGTTTTCTGATTCTCTGATGGTTATGTGGGTAGATAATTTTCTATAGTACATGTTCCAAATTTCTGCTACAAATCGGTGAGAGTGATATGGGTTTACAGTTTAATGGATTACTTCTATCTCCTATGACTGCAAAGCTGAAACTAATGGAAGATGATTTTTTTCCACAGTCTGAATAATAATGGTCTGAATTCTTTTTGCAATAAATTCTTTCCAGAGTCATATTGATTGTTTTGTGGGGAGACATGATGTTGAGATGAGCTTTTTATTTTGGAAGTAAAATTAGAATTAAAATTAAAATCAGAATCATTCTAGTTTGGATAGAAGCTCAGAAAAGAGTAGTATGGTGGATGGGAAAAATAGATCAACTGTGACATTTTCTAGAGAACCATCTTCTGCCTTGGAGCTCTAATGTAATATACATTAAAAAGTTTTATAGGAACATATAATGCCACATTTGTAACTGTAACATACATATCTGTGAAAACAACAATATGGTGTTATGTATTGTGTGTGTTATTCGTCACTCACTTGCATGACATTTATTCACTCTTTTCATTTTTGTATATTTTAAAAATGCTTTCTATGATATTGTAACTTGCATGCTAACTTTCTGACAATTTTGATAATTAATTATTGAAGATTTTCAGTGCATGCCATTTTAATCTGATAATACTATTATAATTTGCATGCCAGCATTCATGATAGACTTTTTGGATTAAATTTTGCTTCCTTCGGGTAAGTGTTTTGTAAGAAATTAGAAGCTGATTTTCTGAGTTAACATTATCCACTTAAAATTGCTCATTACAGTGTAGTCAGAATTGTAGGTATTTCTTTTATTGCCTTGTTATAAAATCACAAATAAAATTATTAGAAAGTGATAAAAATATGTGACAAACTTTGTTGTATTTAATTAGAAGTAATATTTTTGCTTCCAAATATACTTGACATGTCAGCACTCCAAAAAGTAACTCCTTGGTTCCTGAAGTGTTTACTGTTTCAAGTGGAAATTATTTTTTAAGTAGTTGTAGTTATTCATTCTTCTGAAACCCCATTCAGTAACGCATGCTTGGAGGTCCCAGGATTGTGGTTTGTCATCTTCTTTGTAGCAGCTCAGCATCCTTTTGCTCTCATTCACATTGCTGTCAAAATTTCACTAGTGTATGTCTGCAATAGGACAGAGCTGTGACAAAGTTAGAAGTTTCAACTAATAGTTTAAGGACAGACTACAGCTCACTTTGTGTTGACTGGTGGACAACTACTTAAAAAGCAGTGATGACTGTTTCACAGCTTTTGAATTTTCACTCTTTGTTGTTGTGTGGATGTATGCATTACACACATTGTAGTCTGTATTTGATCAAACACATGGCATTAATGTTAATTTTCTGGCCTTGTTTCTCTTATTCTTTCATTTCCTTATTCCTTTCCTTTCATTTTCATTTCATTTATTTGTTTTCTTACATATTTTTCATACTTCTTTCCTATTTTTCCTGCACATAATTTCATCTCCTTATTGGCTCAGTTATGACATCTCCCTGCTAATCTTTGACTTGGTTACTACAATTTCTAAGTTACCATGTTTAAAATCCCATCTGGTATTAACAATCCATTTTTCTCTTTTGACTGTAGAAGGGGCCCCTGATTCCAACTAAATTAATTTAATGTTGTTCTCCATGGTTTTTCTCTGATCCCTCTTGGCAAAAAGATTTTCTCTGTCTACATATTAATATTTAGAATCTGAATTGTGATGTATGAAAACAATGGAAGTTCAGTGGGAACCCGAGGGCAAAGAATAGCTGAGATAGACGTAATCCAGATAGATTTACATAACTGAATGAAATAATTGTCTGTGGCTACTGATTGATACGACAGGTATTTTTGATGTGTGTAGGTACAGCCTTGCAGTGTTGCCACCTCACTGCAGTGACACAGGTGGAACATGCTACATACGATGGCTACAGAAGACTCAGTTACCTATTTCCATCTTGATACTTTTAGGGTGGGCATGGTAGAGTCATCGGCATGTTTCCACTGCTAAAAGTGAAGGGTTCGCTCACCAGTCAATAACGTTTAAATTCAGATTCAAATAATCTGACTAATGTTTCAGCAATGAAAACAATTTATAAATTTGTACTAAGGTTAAGTACAACAATAAATTCAACTTTAGAATATGAAATGTAGTGATTTTGTTTAACATCTTTCTCTGTAATATTACTAAAAATATATTTTTAAATATTACTGCTGAAATTCAACAAGTCATTGTTGCAAAATACTTAAACAAATTATTTACAGAAGAATGCCATGAGTTTCAGAGAAATGTAGGAATTCATGAGGCTGATCCTATGACTTACTTTAGAGTATAGGCTGAAGAGAGGCAAACCTACATTTATAGCATTTTTGGATTTCGAGAATGGTTTTGACTGTGTTGACTAGAATACACACTTTGAAATTATGAAGTTAGCAAGGGTAAAACACAGAGTGTGAAAATTTATCTAAGATTTGTGCAGAAACCATGCTGCAATTGTAAGAGTTGAAGGTTGTGAAATTGAGGCAATTGCTGAGAAATGAGTGTGACAAAGTTGTAACCGTTCTCCGGTGTCAGTCAATATGTACTTAGAGCAAGCAGTAAAGGAAACCAAGGAGAAATTTGGGGAGGCAATTAAACCTCAGGGAGAAGTAATAAAAAGTAGAAGTTTGCCAGTGACACTGTAATTCAATAGCAATGATAAAGGACTTGGAAGAACAGTTGAGCAGAATAGATAGTGTTGTGAAAAGAGTTTGAGGTGAATGTCAATGAAAGTAAAACAAGATTATTGGAATGTAGTTGAATTAAATCAGGTGATGCTGAGTATATTAAATGAAGAAATGAGATGCTAAAAGTAGTAAATGAGCTTCCAATCTTAAATAACAAAATCTCCAGACTAGTTAGTTAGGTTTCAAAATGTTATCAAATAGTACTTCAGTTATTAAGTTATGAAAGAATGAGGCAAGGAAAGACAGTCCTTTCTTGTAAAGTGGTGTGAATCCAGTTACTATCAATAGCCATACAAAAAATAAGTGATGACAGCACTGTTAACTTTTATAACCCCAAGTCCACTTGTCAATAAGAATGCTGGGTAAGAGAACTTACAGTGTCTGAGAAGGAAGGCATGGAACAAAAGGTTCTGGAAACAGACAGCACTTTCATTATTTGTTTAGTATATGCAGGAGGAATGAAAATGCTGCTGCTTAACACTGTCAGTGCAAGTACTTATTGGGTCGACAGTGGCTTGGTAACAGGGGAATAGAACCTGCTGTGTAAATTGATCTGTGAGATGCAGAGCTTCCGAACTTGCCTAAAAACGTGTACAGAAATCTGCTCAGCAGGCAGCTGGTATGGATGGCTGACTGTACATGACAACACTTGACACAAAGTATAAGGTGAGGTCTGCAGCATGTTAACTCCGCATGAGCACTGGCTTGCTCTGTTTACTGCTACTTGGAGGTAAACACTTCCATCAGCAGGTCTGCCCATATGACATGACACATGTGCCTTCCATTGCAGGTTTTAGAACTACTCCGCTGTTCATCTACCTCCACCGTGATGTCCACTGGTGGGGACGCTAAATCCCTCCCCCCTGAGAAAACTGCGTAGAGCCACAAATGACCAGGCTCAGGCTGTGACCTCCAGCATGGAACCTTAGAGGGCACTGGAGAACTCAGAAGTGGATTGAACACTGAATTAGGCAACATTAGTGCTGCTGGTTTGGAAGAGCAATTGTACAGAATACAGAGAGTTTTGAAAGAGTTTGTTAGGTCAATGTCAACAAAAGTGAAACAAGAGTATTGATACGTAGTGAAATTACATCAGGTGATGCTGGGTGAATTAAATAAAGAAATGAGATGCTAAAAGCAGTAAATGAGCTTACAATCTTAAAGAACATAATCTTCACACCATTTATTTAGGTGGAAGGACACAGTGGCTGCAACAATGGTTGGTCCGCCAGTGGCAGTGGGGATGAGGTCAGCTACATTGACAAAGGGGATGAGGACTAGAAGGGGAGCAGGTTGGGGTCCACTTTGCCAGGTGGGAGAGCGAGCCTCACTGGGGCCCAAGGTAGCTGGCAACAGAAGGATTGCGGAGGATGCGGAGTAGATGGCAATGGTGGGGCATGCTATTGCAAGTGGGACCCCACACTTGGAACGACGTCACGATAAACCCTGTAACTTAGCTGACTGGAAGGCCACAGCAGCATCACTCTAACAGGCATGTACACAACTGATTTGCGTGATGGGTCAGCTGCTCCCACTGACATTCACAACAAATAACTGCCGACCTTTATGGCTGACCACAATACCTGGCAGTCACCCCAGTTGGCAGCCAAAGGACTGGGGCCTAACAACAGCTCTGGAAGGAAATGTGGTAAGCTACAGTGATCCATGGCATGCAACTCAGGGTGCAACAAACCCAGGAGACACGTGCCTGGTGACCATGCAAATGTTCTGTTGTCTGGTAGGTAGTCAGAAAACTTGACAACACAGTGTTGTGGGAACAGGCAGACTTGGACTTCTTCATTAGGGATCCTAAATGGAAGCGTGAAACACTCCACCTCTGAGTTAGAAGCCAGTTGAAATGGGGTGGTAGTCAGATGCTGGATACCATCTTCAGGCTCCCACAACAAAAATTCCCTACCATTATTGGACACGAGGGAAGGATCTCTCAATGGCAAAAGTAACTGACTTTGAGCAAAAAATGGTAGTCGATGACTTGAGGGACTGCTTGGCGATGTGCAGGAAATTCAGCAGCATATTGGCCACCAACAACCACGTGTTGCCCAAAAATGGACTTGCGAAGTTGCCCTGTATCTTCTCCCCTTTTCCTTTTGGGAAAGGCCAAGGTGAGATCTGGCATGGTGGTGCAACCTGGTTCCATGCATAGACACCAAAAGCCTATACCTGATATTCATTGTCACAATCAATCATCAGCCAGTAAATGTGATGTCGCACCAGTGACTTCATCTGAGTCGTACCCCAGTGTGACACAAGTGAGGATGCATCACAGAGGAGAAAAAATGTACACCACACTTGATCCACACCTAAAGAAGCATGTTCTGACCGATCCATCTGGACTGCTGAAATGCTTCTCTGAAATGGTGGGTCAGCAAGTGTTATGGTTGAAACCTTCTGTGCTGACAATGGAAAATCCAACAGGATTTACTGAAAGGCAGTATCCAATGTAAACATGAGTGCCTCATGCTGATCAAACTGTGGATCAGACCCCACCACTAGCCACAATAGTGCATCAGTATTGGCACTCTGGGCAGTGGAGCAGTAACAAATGTCATAACCGTAGTTACTGAGAAAGAGGGACTCGCCACCATAACTGGTGGGCTGTCATGTCCTGGAAATCAATAGTTTGTGATCAGCGATGAGGAGGAACATCGGTCCATACAGGAAGACATGAAGCTTTTTAACCCCGAAAGTAATAGCTAACAGTTCCTTTTCCCTATGTGGATAATTATGTTGCCCAGAGGAAAGCGTCTTCCAGGACCGTCCAGGTTCCAGTGGGATAGGACAGCACCAATGTCATGCTGGGATGCAGCACAGACCAGGGTTAAAGGTTTATATGGCATGAAGGACACCAGATAGGGAGCAGAGCATGAACATTGTTTGAGAGACTGAAAAGCCCCTTGGCACTTCGCAGACTAGACAGACTTAACGCCATTCCAGTGAAGCTGGTTAAGAGGCTGGCAGATGTGTATGTCTTGGAGAATGAATTGAGCATAATAAGCAATCTTTCGAAAAAAAGACTGGTGCTCCTTCAGGTTCTGGGTGCTGATAGGTGGACAGTGGCCTTGATGTGCTCATCATTGGGGACAATAGCATCTTTACTAAGCACATGACCCAAAAAATGTATCTTCTGGGAGCTAACAGCAGTTCTCCAGCCTGCAACAAATACTATTCTCCAGGAGGCACTTGAAAAGAGATTGAGGGTTTAGTAAATTCTCCTTCCTAGTAGGGCACAAGACACAGATGTCATCAGGGTAATTGACACTGATCCAGACACTGTTGGTAAATTCCAGGTGCAGATGAGATTCCAAAAGGTAAGCAGTTAAACTGGTTTAGCCCAAAGGGGGTGTCAAGGACCAGGAAAGTCCAAGAAATGGCATCCAGTAAGCATTGTGCAAGTCAGCGCTGGAAAAATACTGGCCACCATGACAACTTTGCCAATGACTCCACCCGCCACAGAATGGAATACGAATCCACTACACATTGCACATTGACAGTCTGTTTAAACTTGTTGCAAAGGAGCATGGCACCATCGGGTTCCTGAATCGCACTCAAAGGGGTGACTTAGCAAATTAGAAGAAATGATATCCTGATCCTGCCAACTTTGCAACTCAGACTTTATGTTGTTGTGTGTGGTAAAGGGAATGGGGCAGGGGCGACAAAGAGTATGTATCACTGATGGCTAGACAAACATGTGCTTCAAAATTTTCTGTCCATCCGAGGTATTCTCAAACAGTGTGCTGTTTGACTCCAGTAAGGAGTCCAAACTTGAAAAGGAATTAATTGAGACACTAAATGCAAAACTTGAAAAAGTACCAAGCCCAAAGATATTCTGCACCAATGGTGAATTGACCACTAACAGCGTAAATTGCCATTCCACGTTCTTGTAACTCTTGGAGATGGAGAGTTGCCATCACAAGGACATTCATTGTTTTACTTTCAGACACAACATGATGGAGTGGCCATTGCACCTCTGGGCACCCCAAGAAGTCATACATATTCACATTAATGAGGCTGACTGACACTCCATGTGTACTTCGAATTTGACCATCTGCCCTTCCACTATCAGTGTCAGAAAAATACACTGGGGCTACTGTGCGGGGTGGCTGAGACAGCCCCAGAGTCCAGGGAAAACACCGGGATGTCCCACGACTGAAATGTGGCCCGCCCACAGTCACAAACAGGTGCCAAAGCCCTAACTTACAGCAAACTGTATGTATGGCCTCCATGTGCAGGCGTCTCGGTGTACATGCAAAAAATGACAATCAGGGGTGGGAACAGGTATCATACAGGCAGATGCTTCGACTTTGTGAAGGGCTGTCACTCTGCGGCCACAGCTGGGTACTGGCGTTATCTTCTTGGCCAACATCAGCATACCTGTAACAGTTGAGTTCATTATTGGTTAGTGTCCGATAGGTCACATAGTGGATGCAAAGTGCTGGGTAGTGTAGGCTGTTTGTTTGTGCCTTAATGTGCAAGTTTATTCCTTGCTGTTGCCTGTTGGTCGCCTGTGATAGCAGCCCTCATATCCAGTGAGTAGTGCTGACGTGCATAGGCTCGCCAGTGTTGTCACTTGTGAGTGTGCTTTAGCTTGCTGTAGGTGGTTAGGCCCTAGCTAGCAGTGTCTTTGATCACTTATGCTTCCACCTAAACTTGTGATCAATGTTTCCCAGAGTAAAGATGAAAGGATTGTTCGAGAGTCCCAAGTTCCTGTATAGTCATGTGCTGAGTTTTTTTTAATACTCCCTTGAGGGTTTCAAGGCAGTATTCATCGTTAAGGTCAGCAGTGCGAGTGTAGTGTGGAGAATTGCTGATGATACATATCACTTTGTTATGTATGAACTGCAGATGACCCAGGCATGTGGGAACTGTATATCCCTAGATGGGAGCTGCATACATCATCAGAGGTCTGATCATCGTCATGTATATACCTTCCTATGTAATGTACTTTCCCTGTTTGAGCTTTATGTGCACTCTGTTGGCAACATATTCTGTGAGCCTCCCCCCCTCCCTGCTGCCATGTAAATTTCTGGTCCAGCCAGACACTGAGGTATCTAACTTTCTTGCAGAAATGATTGGCATGCATGTAGCGTTATGTCTCTACAGTGTTGATGTTTACTGCACAGTAATTTTGGTCTCTGTGTGAACAGAACCACTTTTCACTTGTCAATGCTTATTTAATATGCCACCATTTGAACCAGATCTTGACAGGTCTGAGTGTTGTCTGTAATCGTGAATTTATGTTTGATGGTTTCCAGTCTTACTCAAGGAGGGCTGTGTCTTCCATTTAGGTGGCTAATGTCGTGTTTTGTGTTTCTGGGAGACCATTAATGTAGTATTTGAACATCATGGCCCCCAGCATGAATCTCTGGGGTACTCCAGCTTGAAAACCATTTCGTGTCAACTGTTTGGCCTGCATGTCAGTGTTAAAACATCTGTTGGTGAGATATTAGTGTATGAGACTTACGAGCCTGTCAGGGAACCTAGCATTGCTTAGTTTGCATACAGGGCAGTTGTGCCAAAGATGGTCAAAAGCTTTTTCAATGTCCAGGAACATAGGCCCTGTGGCTTTGTTCATATTGTAGCCATGTGTTATATGTTTAACTGCATGGAGGGTTTGTTGTGTTGAGTGGGGATTCCTAAAGGTGAATTACTCCAGCCTTAGGGTGTCGTTAGGTGATGCTGCTAACTTACCTAACCCTTGCACGATCTGTCGCAGATAACAAGCAACCTGCTACTGTTCTTACTACCCGACATGAGTATCGCAAGAGTTTTTTTTGTCTTGGCTCTTGCCTTGGTACTTTTTTTTCCTGTACCCTTCAAACTGCTACTCTTCATCCAATTTTTGACTCAGTCTATCTCCAAATGAGCACATACTAATGGTTAATCTACATCTACATCTACATTTATACTCCACAAGCCACCCAACGGTGTGTGGCAGAGGGCACTTTACGTGCCACTGTCATTACCTCCCTTTCCTGTTCCAGTCGCATATGGTTCGCGGGAAAAACGACTGTCTGAAAGCCTCCATGCGCGCTCTAATCTCTCTAATTTTACATTTGTGATCTCCTCGGGAGGTATAAGTAGGGGGAAGCAATATATTCGATACCTCATCCAGAAACGCACCCTCTCGAAACCTGGCGAGCAAGCTACACCGCGATGCAGAGCGCCTCTCTTGCAGAGTCTGCCACTTGAGTTTATTAAACATCTCCGTAACGCTATCACGGTTACCAAATAACCCTGTGACGAAACGCGCCGCTCTTCTTTGGATCTTCTCTATCTCCTCCGTCAAACCGATCTGGCACGGATCCCACACTGACAAGCAATACTCAAGTATAGGTCGAACGAGTTTTTTGTAAGCCACCTCCTTTGTTGATGGACTACATTTTCTAAGGACTCTCCCAATGAATCTCAACCTGGTACCCGCCTTACCAACAATTAATTTTATATGATCATTCCACTTCAAATCGTTCCGCATGCATACTCCCAGATATTTTACAGAAGTAACTGCTACCAGTGTTTGTTCCACTATCATATAATCATACAATAAAGGATCCTTCTCTCTATGTATTCGCAATACATTACATTTGTCTGTGTTAAGGGTCAGTTGCCACTCCCTGCACAAACTGCCTATCCGCTGCAGATCTTCCTGCATTTCGCTACAATTTTCTAATGCTGCAACTTCTCTGTTTACTACAGCATCATCCGCGAAAAGCCGCATGGAACTTCCGACACTATCTACTAGGTCATTTATATATATCGTGAAAAGCAATGGTCCCATAACACTCCCCTGTGGCACGCCAGAGGTTACTTTAACATCTGTAGGCGTCTCTCCATTGATAACAACATGCTGTGTTCTGTTTGCTAAAAACTCTTCAATCCAGCCACACAGCTGGTCTGATATTCCATAGGCTCTTACTTTGTTTATCAGGCGACAGTGCGGAACTGTATCGAACGCCTTCCGGAAGTCAAGAAAAATAGCATCTACCTGGGAGCCTGTATCTAATATTTTCTGAGTCTCATGAACAAATAAAGCAAGTTGGGTCTCACACAATCGCTGTTTCCGGAATCCATGTTGATTCCTACATAGTAGATTCCGGGTTTCCAAAAACGACATGATACTCGTGCAAAAAACATGTTCTAAAATTCTACAACAGATCAGCGTCAGAGATATAGGTCTATAGTTTTGCGCATCTGCTCGACGACCGTTCTTGAAGACTGGGACTACCTGTGCTCTTTTCCAATCATTTGGAACCTTCCGTTCCTCTAGAGACTTGCGGTACACGGCTGTTAGAAGGGGGGCAAGTTCTTTCGCGTATTCTGTGTAGAATCAAATTGGTATCCCGTCAGGTCCAGTGGACTTTCCTCTGTTGAGTGATTCCAGTTGCTTTTCTATTCCTTGGACACTTATTTCGATGTCAGCCATTTTTTCGTTTGTGCGAGGATTTAGAGAAGGAACTGCAGTGCGGTCTTCCTCTGTGAAACAGCTTTGGAAAAAGGTGTTTAGTATTTCAGCTTTACGCATGTCATCCTCTGCTTCAATGCCATCATCATCCCGGAGTGTCTGGATATGCTGTTTCGAGCCACTTACTGATTTAACATAACAGGATGTACGCAAACGCTACAGTACCCACATCCTGCAAAGACCTCGCTTAGTGAACACTTACCCCTATGCAGAGATGGTAGTAGACCTTTGGTGTTGGCCATGGTGTGGGTGTGGAGGGCTTCACCCTATATATAGGGCCACTTGGTCATCCAACTAGCAGAAGGAGAATGACGCTGAGGACCCAAAAATTACCGTGGACGTTACTTAAAACACTACGAGTGATGTGAACCCACAGAGATCAGTGCAGGCAAGACAGACAGCACTGCAACACTGTTACACCAGAATCATCAACATGTGTGACTCGGCGGGAGGCGAGCCAACCTACATCTACATCTGCATCTACATCTACATCCATACTCCACTATCCACCATACGGTGCATGACGGAGGGTACCTCATACCACAACTAGCATCTTCTCTCCCTGTTCCACTCCCAAACAGAACGAGGGAAAAATGACTGCCTATATGCCTCTGTACGAGCCCTAATCTCTCTTATCTTATCTTTGTGGTCTTTCCGCGAAATGTAAGTTGGCGGCAGTAAAATTGTACTGCAGTCAGCCTCAAATGCTGGTTCTCTAAATTTCCTCAGTAGCGATTAACGAAAAGAACGCCTCCTTTCCTCTAGAGACTCCCACCCGAGTTCCTGAAGCATTTCCGTAACACTCGCGTGATGATCGAACCTACCAGTAACAAATCTAGCAGCGCGCCTCTGAATTGCTTCTATGTTCTCCCTCAATCCGACCTGGTAGGGATCCAAAACGCTCGAGCAGTACTCAAGAATAGGTCGTATTAGTGTTTTATAAGCGGTCTGCTTTACAGATGAACCACATCTTCCCAAAATTCTACCAATGAACCGGAGACGACTATCCGCCTTCCCCACAACTGCCATTACATGCTTGTCCCACTTCATATCGCTCTGCAGTGTTACGCTCAAATATTTAATCGATGTGACTGTGTCAAGCGCGACACTACTAATGGAGTATTCAAACATTACGGTATTCTTTTTCCCATTCATCTGCATTAGTTTACACCTGCACCTGCAGTATACCACAGGACACTGGGGGCTGTTGACCATGCACACCTAATTGAGCCACATGCCAATCATTAGAAAGGAAGTCTCTAGCCGCCGCCATAAGTTAATACGATTCCACGATTTAGGCTATGTGAGCTAAAAAAGGGTCAAACAAGGTCAATCTCTAGTCTGAACCTTTGGATCAGGAGCTAACCAGAGAATCACATTTCCTGAATTAGCGAGTCTGTGTAAGAAGTAGCATATTTGGGACACTCGAAATGACACCTACACCAGAGGCCTTGCAAATCGGTGATTCAGGCTGCGTGCAGCTGCCCAGGAAACTTGTGATGTTGGTTAAACTGCAACCATGCAACCACCACATGGGTTTGATGGCTGAAATACTGTGAAAGCTACATCAAAGAGAAGCTTCTTGGGCTCAGTGAAAGGCTTCAAATATTGGACAACTTCATATAAACCCATGCTGCTGGACAACAACAAGCCAAAATAATCAGCCTGATTGACACTGCAGCAGCAGCTGGCGCTGGTAATTCTCCCACCTTTCTGTAGAATCATCAGAACTGGCAGATGATGGTGGGGCAGCGAAGAAAACTGCCCAGTGATAATGTGACCCCCAACCAGCGAGGGCATGGTGCAAAGAAAGTCCACTTTTTGGGTTATCAGTTATGTGCTCCTGTTGCTACTTCTGCTGCTGCTCCTTCTGTAGGCACAACTGTTCCTGCCTCTGCTAGCATTGCAGAGAGGCTAGTTCCATGGTAGGCCAAAGTGAGCACTATAAAAATAGGGAAAGAGTAAAAAAGAGGGAAGTCACGTGTAAGAACGTCGTTTGTTGCCACTTTAGTATTTGCAGAAGACACAACAACGTTAGTACTAAGTACAGGCCAACAGTGGTTCAATAGCATTCTCAGAACAGAACCCCATGAGAGGAGTGAACTTACCATGTGAACTGATCTGTGGGAAGCAGAGCATCTGAACCCACATAAATGCGTGTACGGCAGTATAGTCATCTTACAGCTGGACCCGTGCCAGCTCATCTGCCTATATAGTGATGTCTGCTGGTGGGGATACTAAAATTTGCTTTTGTATATATGCCAGCAGTATTCTCTGGGAACAAGATTATATAGGTAATGCTTTGTTGGATACCAAGAAACTGTCTGTTCCATGAGAAAATTAACTTGTGTTAAAAGGTGCTGTGAACAGTTCTGAAGTGAAAACATTGAAGAAGCATATGCTCATTTATCAGCTGTTCTAAGGTAAAGTTTTTGGAAACTGTCAGCAATAGGAACAATGCAGTTCATAGGTTAGTATATATAAATCTGCTTACACAATCCTCTCTCTGTCCCCTCCACCATCCCCTCTATGCAAATCACCAACAGTGCTGTGGATGCATTGTTTCTGTAGGTAGTAAGTTGTATGGGTACTAAGCTGAAATTTATTCCATTGTACCAGAGGTATGTTTTACATGTCACTTCATACTGCCATCCTCACTTCTGGGGTTAAATGATATCAGGATTGTCACCAGTCAGCCTAGTGGCATTTCTCATTGTTCACAATTTCAAATACCTTTAGCTCACAAACCACTGAGAGCAGGCCTTGTAATTTTTTGAAGTATTTCCTTGTTCATTTGGTGGATTATATGATGTAAGTTGTTTTATGTTTTGTATTTTTTAACTACATTACACCAAATATTGATGGTAGGCAATGAAAAGCTCGTAACTCTATCTGAGTGTGGAAAACTCGTTATTTCATTAACCAGTAACTTTATTACCAAAAAGAGGTTTGAAAATGCACAGAATTTGCTAATGTGTCAGTAACTACACTTCTACCACACAGTTACATGTGCAGCAACGTTATCTGTATCACATCATATATTTTTTAGAAACTGTTTTTGCTTCTCCTGTAAAATTTAACAAAACGGAGTTACGAGGTTTTCATTGCCTACCATCGATATGTATTTCAGTCAGTCACTTGGTAATGACTACACAGCCAAAAGTGCGCAGTAGTGAATATAAAATAAATTGATACGTCAATCCAACGATTGATAAGATAACGTTCTTCAGAAAATATTTTCTTTTTATTACCCTTCAATGAATGTCTGTTTCCTCTTGAGAAAGCCTGTATAGCACAGATTCTTCATGCCACAAGACTTGCTCAGTGATATGCGGCAACTGACAGGTAGATACAGGGATATTGCAGTGGAAACATTATGGAAAGAGGGTAGTACAAGGTGAGAGAGGGTGGGGGGAAGTGGGGGGGGGGGGAAGGGGGGGGGAGAGAGAGAGAGAGAGAGAGAGAGAGAGAGAGAGAGAGAGAGAGAGAGAGAGCAGTCTGTGTCTCCTAAAGATATGTGTAGTTGGATTGAAATTTGGCTGCACTTCTCTTGAAGGTGATCCATATTAAGGACATCTCATAGCTGCAATCACAGAAGAAAACATTGAGAAAGTGCAAGAGGAAATTAATGATTGAAGTTGTATGAACTACATGGTGCCATAGGAATTTTAAAATAAAAGAGAACCATACGTCTTGTATGAAGAATTGCCTGTAAGGTAGCTTTGTGCAAGATGGATACCACATTTGATGAAAGACAACCAGTAGCAAGTTCTAAAATCAGTTTCTCAGCCAACTGTGAATCATTTTTAAAGTAATTCAGTTTGTTGTGTGGACTGCTTTGGTACCGTGGATAAGAAATCAAACAGCAACTGAAGCAGTATGTAGAAGCTGTTGGCACTGTACAAAATAAAAGTGAAATACATTTCATCTGCTGGAAAGGTTATAACCAGTGGTTTCTCAAACACAAAAGGGGTTTTCCTCTTGATTGCCTTTAAGAATGTAGAATATCCCTTGTAAACATGATGCAAGTTATTTTGGTCGAGATAAATATGTAAATGTTAGAAGGATGCATCTGCCCACATTAGAGCTTTGGCAGTGAAAAATTGAGGGACTTCAAACATGGACTGGTGCATTTATTCTGTTCACCATATCTGGCACCATTTGACTTCCACCTATTCCCATATATAAATAAATTTGTTATTTGAGAAGTATTTTAAATACACTGTACATGTCATAGCAGTTATGAATGAGTACTTCGCAGAACTTCCTGAATCACATTTAGATTATGCAATTTATTCATTGGGATAACACTGCACCAACTGCAGTGACCTAGAAACCTGTCTTTCGCTGCCAGGTAGAGGAAACAAACTAATATCTCAGGGAGCTTACTGGAATGGAAGAGATAGTTATGACAGTAGTAAAAGTAAAATGGAGATGGCTGGAACATGTAGCCAGACAAATGGATGGTGTATGAGCCAAGGCTGTTCTTTGCACTAAGTCCAATGGATAAGTAAAGGTTGAGATGACCACCTAAAGAAAAGTGGGTAGATGACATCAGAAAACTTGTATATGGCTGAAAATCATAATATGTGGAAAGTCTGGAAGAGGCATTTATGGTGCTGTGGATGTCAAATGGTTGATGGAGATAAAACCTATACATGGTGAAAAATGTAAATATATGAAAACAAAGGTAAGTATAACAGATTGTATCATTATGTTGAAGGATTTACATGTATTCAAGATGTCTTGCTTTCCCACTGGATTTCCAACAAATGACTACGGTAATCTCAGTTCCTTCATGATAAATTGTGAGTAGTTAATGCTAGTAGAAAGTATTAGCATCTGAGGAATCTGAATCCTGTCTGTTGAAGTGCCCTACTGAATTTACAAGTAGATTCCCACCACCACGTTACAGTTTGTCTTTCTTCTGATTTGAAAATATAGCATTTTCTCCTATCTCTGTGTTCTCTTTCGATAGCTCTTGAAAAATTTTTTCCTATTTTTTTGTGGATGACAAATACCATATCTGGAAACCAGAAAATATCTAAATTATTTTCTTCCCTGTGCCAACATGGCATGCCCTTTTTGTAAACTGTGTTGTTCCACCTTTGTTGTACAAAGACTGATCTTCCACTAAAGAGTAAGTGATAAAAAATAGTATTCATTCATCTAATTGCCATGATGATTGACAAATTGCCACTTAAATTAAGGGATAAATAGAGCCACTGTTGTGAAATATACAACAGTGTCATGAAGAGTGTATTGAAATAGTTGATGAAGGTGTGTACTGAACACTATCTCCACACCTTGACACAAAAACACTATGTATGGCACAGACTCATTACATTGAGCACTTGTGAACTGATGTAATGCAGTTAAATCCAGTAACATAATTTCTTTGTTTAAGATCAAGACAGCTGTGAATGGAACAGACAAGCAAAAAAGAAATATGGAAAATTGCAATTATTGAATAGGAAATGTTCAGCTGTTGAGATTAGAGGAAGCCTTAACAGATGGGAGAATTTTTGGGTATCTTATTTTCTTCCCTCCTTATGATACTGTCTCTTGTCATCTGCATTACTGCCATTCAGCTTTTTATGTCTCACCCTGTATTCTCTCATTTTTTTGTTTTTCATGATATTTCTTCTTCTGATTTTTTGTTCTCATTCCATTTTCTTTTTTTATTGCAGAATCAATTTTACCAATGAAAATAATCAGTTTTTGAAAACATAATGTAACTGGATAGATTGGATTGGTCTATCATAGTGGTAGATCCCTTCTACTATTGTACTACGGTGTCACTGTGGTATTTGACTGACAAGAGTATGTAAATGAAGGTCTGTCTGACACCTCTGCATACATCATCTGCCATCAAGATCCCATCCCTGTGATTGAAACTGACCTACAGTCCATTCTTAAAACCTCAGGCCACTTGGAAGGACCAACAACTCAATCCATACAATTTCTTACCTCACCCAAATGACACCCCCCCCCCCCCCCCCCCCCCCACCTTTTACCTTCTTTATAAGATCCTCAAACCCGGTCATCCTGGCCATCCCATAGTTGGTGCCTTAGTTGGTCAACACGTGCAGCTCTCTTCCCTCCTATATTAAAGATACCAATTATTTTCCAGATCGTCTGAAATCCTTGCCTGCTCCACTCCTACCACCAAAACTGCTTGTCACCATTGATGCCAACTCCCTCTGTACCAACTTTCCCAATATATACATGGTCTGTCTGCTTCTGAACATTTCCTCAGTCAGCACACACCTGATTCCAAACCTATGATATCCTTCGTGCTCACACAATCAACTGTTACTTACCAATGACTACTTCACCTTTGAGGGGCAGACGTACAAACAGATCAGGGGTACAGCCATGGGAACCAGGATGACTTCTTGATGTGCCAACCTTTTCATTGGTCGCTTGGAGGGGGGCTTTTCTGGGATCCATAAGCCTTCAGCCGACAGTTTGCCTTAGATACATTGATGACATCTTTACCATATGGACTCATGGTGAGGCTAACCTGTTACAGTTCCTGGAATCTCTAAATGCATTATCCCAATTAAATTTCACATAGTCCTGTTCTGAATCCCAAGCCACTTTTGTGGATGTTGATATCATCCTCACCGAAGGCCAGCTAAGCACTTCCATCCCCATTAAATCTACTGGCAAACAATACTACTTACATTTTGACAGTTGCCATCCTGGCCATGTTAAACTTCCCTCCCTTACAACCTTGGCATTTGAGGCAAACATATTTGTTGAGATGCAGACTCTTACAGCAATACACGATCATTATCACCTCAGCCTTCAGGGTACATAATTATCCCACCAGCCTATATCAAAAGCAGATTTCCTGGGCCATCACAGCCAATCCTGGTACTGGTGATACCTCCAGAAAACAACTTAAGAGCACACCACTTGTCACCCAGTATTATACTGGTCTTGACAGTATTAATCTAGCTACTTCAACAAGGCCATGGCTTCCTAAAAATCAAGCCTTGAAATGAGGTCCATTCTGTCTGAGATTTTACCCACCACACCTAGAATAGCTTTTTGCTGCCCTCACAATCTCTGCAATATTCGTGTCAAATCCTATGCTCTCTACCCTATGGCGTCCTTGCTGAAAGACGTGCCCTATACACATTCCTGCCACCACCTATACCGGTCCTGTAACTGGCACAACATACACTATCAAAAGGAGAGCCACCTGTGAAACGGCATGTCATATACCAGCTGTTATGTTCAGCCTTTTACATCGGCATGATTACCACCAAGTTATCAGTTAGGATTGAATGGTCATAGGCATAGGGTATATACTGGCAACACACACTGCACAACATGACAGTCATGACCTTGGTGCCTGTTTCATCACATGTGCAATCTGGATTCTTCCCTCCACACATCAGTTTCTCAGAACTCTGCAGGTGGGAACTGGTGCTACAACATTTTCAAGGTTCTTTCCACCCATCTGACCTTAATTTACATTAATTTCTTTGGTTTCAGCATTTATTCTCAGTAATTATTCCTGTCTGCATGCTGTTTTAGTTTTCTGCATCTTTCATCTTCTGATCTGTCTATATTTTGCTGTCCTCCTCCCACCTCTATCTCAGACAATGAAATTAGCTTTTCGCTCTTATTAACATGTGCATGATGTTTTAGTAGTAATGTCTGTCCTGCGTATCACCCATTCTTCCACCTTAAAGCTCTCAGGTCTTCAAATCTCGCCTGGTGCAGTCCCCAAAATCAGTCTTTCCTTCTCATCCTGTGCGGTAAATCTCCCCTGACCTCATGTTCTAGGTGACTTTTCCAAATTCTGCCCCTTTTTCTAAACCTCATCAGTTCTTTTCCTTCATCCCTCTTCCTTCCCCCTCAACCCTTCTGCCAGGAGGAGGAGCCACTGGCTCTGGAAGCTTGCATATGTAATACCTTTTATATGTAGGTTTACCTGTCGCCGCTTGGCGAGTAGATTTTTTATCCATTGAATTACATTATGTTTTCAGAATAAATTGCACAGTATTTTTATCCACCAAGAGTCCTGTACAGAATTTCTATATTTCACTTTGCTAATAGTTGTAACTATCAGTCACATGTTAGATGGTGCTTGCATTAAAATGAGACCACGATCATCAGAGTGGTACAGTTATTATGTAAAATTTCAACAATACTATGATCAGAAGATCACATAAAATGGCTTCAAATAAAAATATGTTGAGGAAAGTTCTGGTGGAACAAAAGTACTTCAGGAGTAAAGAAGACTACCTACTGAATAACAGGAACATTGGGAATTATTCTAACTTTCAGAAGAAATCTTTTAAAAAGGTAGAGGATAAATACATTGTGCTGGCTGGAAACACTATGTTGGAAGTGCAGTTTGGCAGGTGGAGGAGTTGGGGATGTGTAATAAGGGGCTCAGAGGGAGGCATCAGGTGTGCAGGATAGGAACACGGGAGGGAGGGGGTGGCAGGTGCACTGGCTGGATATGCGACACACAGGCCCTGGAGACATTGAGTTACGTGGTGCGCTTTATGAAGATGACATGGAGGTGTGGATTGGGAAGGGATGACAGGACAGATGAAGGGGAAACTGTTTGGTTGAGGGCATGAGTGCATTGGGTTAGCAGGGATTGAGGCCATGATGATTATGGGAGAGAAGAGTGTGTTACAAGTTACATCTTTGTAGTTAAGAAAAGCTGATGCTAAATGGAAGAACTTGGATGCACGGATTGTGATGCAGCTATTGAATTTTAGCATACTGTTCTCAACAGTGTGCCACTGAGTGGTCAGCTCTTTTCTTCCCAACACTTTGGTGTGGCCATTTATTTTGGTGCAGAGCTGGTTGGTGGTCATGCTCACATAAAAAAACACTGTGGAGAAATTGCAGCAGAGCTGGTATATGATGTGGCTGCATTCATAGATGGTCCTGCCTCTGACGGAATAGGATAAGCCTATGGAAGGACTGGAGTAGGATGTGTTGGATAGGTGGATCAAACAGGTCTCGCATCAGGATCCTCCTCTCATCTATGATTCTTGTGGCAAGGGTGGTATTGGGAGTGGCATAGGGCTCATATCCCTCACAGTGTGGTTTGTACAGTGTGTGTGTGTGTGTGTGGGGGGGGGGGGGGGGTGATCACAAGCATGCACATAACTATTAATACTCTAGCTCATTAAAGTATTTCTTCTCAAAGTTAGCATAATTTTAATTCTTTTCAGTGTGCCTGTTGATGACTCAAAAAGTTTGTGTTGGTCCGTGAATAGTCTACTTTACTCCAAAAGTATTCATAAGTTGTTACAAATATATACCATCATAGTACAAGGAAGGTATGTCACCAGACGTGTGTCATCTATTGTGATAAAGATTGCTCATTAAAGATGTACATGAAATTATAAGTTGTGGCAAAATGGGGAAAAAATACAAAAGAGTAAGTGTGGCGGACAAAAAAAAAAAAAAATTGTCTTTCATATGACGTATAACAGCTGTGGAGAACATTGTTATTGTGACTGCATTGTTCTGTTCAGAACTCATTGTTCACTTAGCTGAATGTGGCTCTGATTTTGACCTTCATTGTTGCCCTTTGCTCAAACAGTATGTTTTCTATGTTTGAATGTTATGTGCTGCTTCTCAGTCCCTCTAGATCTGTTTTCTACTGTGTTTCTGCTTAAAGTGATTTTTCTTTAGTTAGTCTCCATCATTTTTCCCAGTCTTTCGCATCTTCCTTCTTGTGTTTTAATCCCTCAAGGAAGACTCTTCAGTTCTGTAGTTATGTAGTTTGATTTATGTTATTTCAGTAATTCATTAGTTGCTAACTATCAAAGTGAATGCCATTTTTTGGTCAGTATTGATTATTGCAATACTGACTCATGTTTTGTGTTTGAAAATTTCAGGAAGCTATTACCTTCATTGAAAGCAGTGTGCTTAAATTTAAAATACTTTTTAGGCATTTGTGTGAAAACAGTTGATGAGAAGAGACTAGATGCGAGTTGTACATAAAATAAGGGAAAGGCAACCAATCATCTATAGCAGATTGAAGCATGGAGACAGAAAACGTAACATAAAACAGCATTCGCACACTAGCTTTCGAGCACTAGCCCTTTTTCTGGGTAAAGTACACACATTCACATTGATACCCAAATACACCCTACCATGGCCAGGGCAAAACTAATTATTGATACTTGAGTATTGAAAGCAGTTACCTGAGTTGATGGAGATGGAGAGAGTTTAGGGAAGGTTGCAAGAAGGTGCTAGGTGGAAAGAGGCAGATCTTGGGACCAGTGACTCCATAGCTGCACAACAATAAGAAGAGAGTACAGAGAGTAGGGTTAAAAGAGCTGTAGGAACAGGGAGAGGTTTAGGGCAGGGTGATTGTGAGAGTGCAGGATATCTCAGAATATCCGGCATTTTTGCAATCCCCCTGGCCTAACCCCCCACTAGCATATTCCCACTGTCTCACTTTACCTTTCCCTTCTGTCTTTACCACTCCATCTCCATCCAGGTCGTGCTCTGCCTCCTCCCACCAATCTTCCGCCCCCTACCATGTGGACATTGCCCCCCCCCCCCCCCCCCCCCCCGTCCCTCTCTCCTTCTCCTCTTTTAAACTCCTCTCCTTTCTCTCTCACCTCCCTCTTCCTTGTCATCTTCACCTTACTCTTTTTCCCCTCCTTAGCCCCCCCACCTCCTTCTTCCTACCTGTTGTTTTGCTCTGCCTCCTGTACTCTTCTCATCTTGATGTGTCCCTGCAGTCATCTGTCCAAAGACTTGCCTTTACCCTGCTACCTCCTCCATGCATCCATCACTATCCCCACCCCATTTCCATCAGTGCAGGCAATTACTTTCAATAATCAGTACTGCTGTGGCCGCCGAAGTGTGCTTTTTGGGTGTCTGTGCAGTTGTGTGTGGGTGAATATATTTACTTTTGCTAAAAACAGGGATAGTTCTTGAAAGCTACTGGGAATGCTGTTTTCTGTTACATGATTCTGTGCTCCATGCAGAGATCCACTGTAGACGAATGGTTGCCTTTCCTTATTTTACGTATTACTCCATCCAGGAATTTCCATTATGGTTATAATCGTGAATTGACTATTCACATCATTTTTCTGTGGAACAAAAATAAGGAAGATTTGAAACTTTAATGAAATTTAGAACCTTTCTTTTCAAACAGTGGAAACACCAGGTTGGAATATCAACAATACAAGGGAAAGGTAGATTGCAATTTACCATAAAGATGACCCTTTAAGTTGGAGACAGTCACAATTAAAAGACATTACACATTAGCTTTCAGTCGCAGCTGTGTGTGTGTGAAGTGTGCTTGTTTGTGAGGATCTATGTGTGCATGTGCTCCTTTTTGTTTTTCTGATGAAGGCTGTGGCCAAAAGCTAATGTGTAAGTGTCTTGTAATATGTTATCTTTACAGGATGTAGCAATCAATCTTTTCCTTACATTGTTGAAATTTTCTTTTTGTCGCTTTAGAAAAAGTAAATAATTGGATGCAGCTGAGCATTACATTCAGCATCCTCAAAATTTGGTGTATAATGGAAAACTATTATAAAATTATTTTCTTTTCTTTTCTTTTTGTCATTTAAATAAAGTATCTTAATAAAATAGTGAGTAAATTGACACTCGTCATGTTTATGGTATCTCAGGAAAGAAGCTTGCTTCTTGACAGTGGAAAGTTCCAAAGCAATCAAATAAATTTGAACAGTTTTTAAAAGTTACTCTCAGTAATAAAATTTTAATGTGCTGTACTTTCATGTCTATTACAATATTTACTATTTAGGGAATTTACAAGGCCATTCTCAGATTTTGAGTATTCATTAAAAGTATGGTTGATTAAGAATCTTTTGCAAGTAAATATAGATTTTTTTTGCTTTGGTTTAAGTGTTTGTTTCATGTTTCAGCAATCTGCTGGAGAAAACAACAGAGGGGATCCTAAAGGCAGCTAAATTGGGTGATATAAAACTGGTAAGTAGTATTATGATTAAATAAATGAAAGTGTTTTGAAGGAATATATTGTGACATGAAAAACAGGTATTTAGTGTTATCTTTTTATGAAGGACTAGTTATCAGCTCTTAAGATGATGATTGTAATTCATAAAAAATCTTTTATCATCTGAAGGAGATGAGGAAAAGAGGTACATTCATGTAAACTTATGAAAGTTCAGATGAGAATGACTTTATTGTACAAAATAAATTGTGTCCCATGTTTTTGAAAGCAGTTAAGAGGAAAAAAGGAGGATACAGAATTAAAATTGTAATAAAGGATGGTAAGGGAAGTGAAAGTACTCAGAATCTAGGAACCGAATAGCAGGCAACAAATGAAACAAATGAGAGGAAAGACGGTGCTCAAGTGTTTCCGAGTGTGGTGATTGTCATTGTAGGGAAGTTTAAATTCAGACTATAAATTTGGTTCTGAAACTAATTGCCTTATTTTTTTTTTATGGAACAAAACTTACTAATAACTTTACAAATTGTTTTACATTACAACAAAAAATTAACGTTTTGGATTATAATACAAATATTGCCTTGTTTTATACTTGAGTTACCTTCTATGATTTGAATGATGCCTTGAAATTTTGGAGTCTTAACTCACTATTGTTGTGGCTTCCTTTTTTATTGGAAAGCAACCCATGTCTGTACACTTATAACAAGCCACATGATAAATACAATGTGATGCATAAGATGATTATCTCACATTATTAATAATGGGCAAAGACTGGCGAACATGGCTTCACTGGACCCTTTTTTTTTTTTTTTTTTTTGGTCCCTCTAATTATGATGGTGTGATATGCTGCCAAATAAGTGTGCATATTGTTAAGGAATCTTGTTGTTTGATGTTTTGACTATATGTGTGAGTAATAAAATGTACATGAATACTCTGCAATTCACATTTAAAGGCATGGCAGAGATTTCGTAGAAACACTTTCAGACTACTTCTGGACCATTCCACTCTCAAATAGCGTGTAGAAAAAATGAGCAAGTAAACATTTCTGTGCAAGTTCTGATTTCTGTTATTTTATCGTGATGGTCATTTCTCCCTATATAAAAGAGAATCAACAAAATATTTTGACATTCAGAGGAGAAAGTTGATGATTGAAATTTTGTGTAAAGTTCTTAGTGTAACAAAAAACACCTTCATTTTGTGACGTTCACCTGCTTTATTATCTCATTAATGGTCCTCGGTGTCAATGTACTGCATTGTTATACCGGCTGAAAAATAAGGGGTGGAAGTTCAACATGGTCTACTGTAAATGATGTAGGCGACAGTTGCACAGTTGCATTTCATAGTTCTTTACTTTCACTGTTCACAACCCCCCACCTCCCACCCCCCTCCCCTTAATAATACACAGTTATATGGCCAGTTCACTATTGGTTAACTTTTGATAAGCCTCATTAATAGTTTGCAGGCATAAATTACTATACTGCTACAATAGTTTGCTGTTGAATGTCTATGAGCAGTAAAATGCTAACCACACAGTTCTTGCAGAATAATACAGTATGTATTGAACAGACACCGTCATTGATTGAACACACAGCCTATTTGTGTTACACTTATTTCATGGTTAAGGTGCTGCACTGTTGTTGTTCTAACCAGCACAGGTTCCTCATCTCAAAACTGGCCGTGGACTGACTGTCTCGGGACCAAAAATCAGGACCAAAAATCATCACAATAATAAGCATGGAAATTATACATTGCTAGATGTTTAAGTTACAGAAATTACAATTAAAACATTACTCCTTTAATTTAATGAATATATAGAAAAATTCCGTCTTTTTAACAGTTTCTTGTACTACAAGTGTTAAGCCGTATTATTTATTTAAATGATGAAATTAACAGATGTAGTTATACAAACAATCTTTTGACAAAACTGGTAATTACTTTGGAATTAATTACGGGTTAGCTTCGCTAATATGTTTTTGAATAGAGCCAAATAAATACTTAAAGAATGTCAGTGTTTTGCCCTCCAAATGTTTGTAATTAGTACAGAATTTATATTTATTTATAAGTCAACAATAGAATCTAAGTCACAAAACAATTACTAATTTCACCCTATAACAAAAGATATTAACTAACAATAGTCAAAATAAGTTAGAAAATCAATTACATACATAAAACTAAGCACAACATTAGATCTGGTGCTATATTCTTTAAAACTGAGGGGCAACCTCTCTCTTTTATGAAAATGCAGATTATACTCACTTATGTTAATGGTAATTAGTCAAAAATGAAAAAAAAAAAAAAAAAAAAAAAAAAAAAAAGAATTTAAGGAGACAGATGGCAAAACAAGAGAGGAAGATCCCAGCTTGCTTTCACTATTTTGCGATAATACTTAATGAGCTGTCCCTTTTTGAATGTTTTCAATGTTCTCCATCAATCCTATCTTGGTAAGGATCTTATATCCCACAACAGTACACCAGAAGGGGACAGACAAGCACAGTGTAGGCAGTCTCTTTAGCAGATTTGTTGTGTATTCTAAGTGTTGTGCTAGTAAAATGTAGTCTTTGGTTCGCCTTCCCCACAACATTTTCTGTGCGATGGTTCCAATTTAAGTAGTTCATGCTTGTAATCCCTAGGTATTTAGTTGAATCGAAAACATGTGAAGTTGTATGATTTATCATGTAACAGAAATGTAATGGAATTTTTTCAGTATTCATGTGGAAGACTTCTCACTTTTTGCATCATGCAGAAATCTTGCTTAAATCATTTTGTAATTTGCGTTGCTCTTGTGACAAGTTAATCTTGTGACTTGCATCATCTGCAAGTAGGCTAAGATTGTCTCCCAAATTGGCACTAGACCATTTTCTCTGAGGTGGTTTACAATGTTTGAATCCAGTGTATGTTCCAAAATTATACTGCTGATTGATGTTAATGATATGGTCTATAATTCAGTGAATTACTTTGGTTCCCTTTTTTGTTTATTGATGTAGCCTGTGCAGCTTTCTAGTCTTTAGGTATGGATTTCTTGCTAAGTGAGTGGTTCTACATGATTGCTAAAAATATAGCTATTTTATGAGCATACTCTGAAAGAAATCTAAGTGGTACACACTCTGAACCACAAGACTTGTCTTTCTGAGTGACATTAGTTGCCTCTCCATACCTTTGCGACATCATTGAGAGTTAACAGTGAAGATGCAAGAATTAATTTTCTTTGTCAATTTGTGGTATATGTTGCTAATAGCATCTGGATTTGTGCTGGTTCAAGGTTTCACACTAATGTGGAATCCACTTGATGTTTTGAACCTCCTAAAGATAAAATATGAAGAAAGTGGTATGCAATCGAAATCGTACACTTCTCCTGCAGACCTACATGTGTGTTATTTGTTAGTTAATTTCTTGGGCATTCATTACCGTCTTGTTGATGTTTTCTTAAAAATTGTGGAAACATCAGAAGAAACAGGAAATAATTGGATGATTCTGTGAATTGGGGTTTGAACAATGATTGTTATGCTAATTAAAGTCCAGAACAAAAACAGAGTAATTGTATATAAAATGGTTGGAGATAAAACAGCAATATATTGCAAATTATCACTTAATGAAACAATCAAGATTGCAAATAATCATTTATTTAAAAATAATGACCAGTTTCGGCTATGCTGATCATCTTCAGGACTATGGTACCATAGGGCTAAAGTGAGCAGCGCGCAGAACAGGTGTGTTATGCCACAGTCATTTACTGCAGCTTCTGCGATATATCTCTGCCTTCAGGAACATCAAGGCAAATGAGGACAAAAATTTTACAAAAAGACTGTTTACTTGCAAAAGTCTTGTACTTGATGTAACAAAATCTGGAAAAATGAGAGAAAATAATGTTCAGTGTTACATTTGAAATGTCTTCTTAGCATTTGCAGAAAATAATGCACTGCTTTTGTTGGACTTTTGGCCAGGACATGACACCTCTGTCATTAGGAGAATGACAAATAGATATAATTCTGACTCCACATGGAATTAATGGTGTGATTCACCCTCTTGATAAAAAAGGTTTTCAGCAGTGTGAATGCATTTTCAGAAAATTCTCAGACTGTATAATTTCCAGCAGCTCCTTGTTGTTCCAGGTTTATCTGTGGAATGTCATTATTAAACTTCAGTCATTTCTGCATTGTCTGTTTGTAGCACTGCATTTTACAAATTTGGCCAAGTATGTCTGGTATGCCACACAGTATGCAGAACAACTGTGATGACCACTTCTTACTCCATTCCAGTTCCGTCTAAATAAAACTAGTAATTACTGTGAAGTACCTGAAGCTTTAATTTTTCTTTTAGCAGGTGTGTGTGTGTGTGTGGTGTAAGGAAAATGTTTTGTTTTTGTCATCCAGTTGGCACTTAGTATGTTTGTGATGAATACTGGGAATAATTTATTTATTTATTTTATTTATTGTTTATTTATTTTGATCCAACATCAACTGATTAAAAAAAAAGGTTTTTTTGTTCCAGTCTTCTGGAAAAGCCAGAGCCTTACTTACTAGGGTTAGATATTATTATCTGGCACTTTTATCTACACAACGTTTTCTAAATTTAGTTGAGAGAACAGAGTTACATATATGAGCTATACATAAAAAAATTTGTTATTCCCGTACTCAGATTAAGGAATCTATAGTTTGTGACACAGTATTCATATCTGACATTCAAATATTTACAGTTTATGACACAGTCTAAGGTCTGAGGTTACATATGTTTTTAGATAGATGGTCTCCAACATACGAATGTACTAAATCTAGAAACTTATCTATTGAATATACAAGATTGTTTAAGAGCCATAATTTTAATTTAGTTTTTAGTGTTATAATGGGCAATTTGGAGATATTAGGATGGAAGCAATTCAGTAGATTTATGCTTGCATAGTGAGGGCTTTTCTCATAAAGTGTTGTTCTATGATATATGATGTGGGGTCTCTCTCTACCTCTAGTGTTGTGACCGTGTATTTCTTTATTAAGTGTTTTGTTACTGTTTACTGCCATAATGATTATCTTCAGCACATACAGTTTCTGAACAGTTAGTATTTTAAATTCTTTAAACAAATTTCTGCAGGACACACTGGCACATTTCTTTCCCATAATTCTAAGTGCCTTCTTTTGTAAGATAAGTACACTTTTCATATTACCTTTACTGCTGGATCCCCATACCTCTATCCCATAGCTTAGATGGGATTCAAATAGTGCAAAATATATTTGCCTCAGAGTGGTGATGTTACAGAAAGGTGTCAGTTTTCTTAGGACATATATGGTAGTACATAGCTTTTTGCACATATCATTCACATGATCAGACCAGTTTAACTCTCCATCATGTGTCAGGCCAAGAAATTTGGTCAAGTATTGTTTTTTAATGTATTCGTCACCCATTAAGATTTGGTTTTCATGAGTTTTTTGCCTCCCAAGATCAAATTCAATATAGACAGATTTATTTGTGGTTAAGTTTAGTTTGTTTTCATTAAAATACTGCAGAATTAAGCCTGCTGCAGTATTGGATTCCACTTCGAGCTGAGAATAGCTTGGATTGCAGCATATTAACGTGGTATCATCTGCATGTAAGATAGCTGTTGCATGGTTTGTTATGGACTGAATATCATTAACATAAATAATAAAAAGAAGTGGTCCTAATATTGACCCCTGTGAAATACCAAAATTTATGTCAGTGGGGTTTGATTTGTATGCTCCCTCGGTAGTGCTAATAGACACAGACTGCTTCCCATTTGTCAAGTAGGACCTCATCAGATTATGAACTATGCCTCGACTGCCATAGTTCCACAGTTTGTCCAGCAATATGATCGTATCAACACAGTCAAATGCTTTTTGTAAGTCCAGAAAGATGCCACATACATGTTTTTTATTATCTATTGCTTGAGTGACACCTTCGATTGAGTTGGATGCTGCTGTAATGGTAGACGACCCCTTGACAAACCCATACTGCCCCTTAGAAATCCTTTTTTGCATACCAGGAAGTTCCAGATTCTTATGTATATTACTTTCTCAAAGATTTTGTATATTATTGGAAGAACAGAAATGGGTCGAAAATTTTCCACTGGACTCCTGTTTCCTTTTTTAAAAATAGGCACAACTTGAGCAATTTTCAACTCATCTGGGAATAGACCATCTTCCATATGAGAGTTTAATAACTGTTGATAAAGGTGATGCAATTTTATGTATACATTTCTTAAGTGTCCAGACTAAGACCATCATATCCTGCTGCATGGGAATTCCTTAAGCTACTCACTATTTTAATTGTTTCTTCTTTACTTGTTGGCATCAAAAATATACTTTCTGACACTGGTGTTCCTCTGTATTTGTATTTATGATTTTTAAGCTGATTGTTTATGCTGGAGCTAACAGAAGCAAAGTCACACGAAAATACATTATTGCGATTTACTTTCGCGAAGCAGCTTGAGTGATACCATATATGTTTTACTGGACATGTTCTAACACCGGTTTTCACTTTTTCACCACACGAGCGACACTTCACTAATGATAAAAACTCGTAGTTTACGGAGCAGTTTTCTACAACATGTATATATGCCACCATCTTTCCTATTACGTACTGTTTCATTGTTTGCAAAATATACATTATTCAAAAATTATCATAAGAACTGTGCTACAGGAATTGTAAAGTATTTAATGTCAACAAATTAAAGTCCCAACTGATGGAAGTCACCTGTAATGTAACATCACATACTGCCTTGATTTTATTTCTTCTGCAAGTCATTTGTGTAACAACCACATTTCTGCAACAGTTTAGCTGTCAATATGAACTGCAAGTCATTCAAAAAAAATTATGATTTGTCATTTTTGGTATGATTTAATGTGTGTGCACTTTGGACTCTTCTCACGGCTGTGTCTGCTTACTTGTCGAGCCATGTGCTGGCAGGAAGGGTTGTACAAACTGATGTGCAAGTAGTTCTTCATGCAGAAGAAATGAGTAACTATAACTTTTTTTTAATACTTGCAGTTCGTCTTAGTAACTAAAATTTTGACATGTCATTTCTTTCAGTGTATTCTTCCTGCATGAAAAATTTCAGGGTAAGTTTTGACATGTCAGATTGGACCACTGCCTTGTTAGTGGTTGATTCCTTTCTGCAATGGCTATGATCAAGGTGTTAGATACTCTGCCTATTCATTAAATAAATAATAAGATGCTGCAGGATTGTGTACTTTATTCAAAACACATTTACTAATCTCTCAGCATTTTAACACAGTCCTTCCAACTCTCTACTACAACTGATGACTTACGACCTGCAAGAGCAACTCTGGTACAACTAACTTACTGCACCAAAAACTTACATGCACGCCTTGTTGACGAGAACAGAGATAACACTTTCACTGCAAAGAAATGTGTATACTGTTGATATAATGAGTATAACCAAGGCTTAATTTTTGTTAATATTTCATGAAGAAAAATATGCTGCTATTAATTTACCTTCCATTAATTATGGAAACCATAATCAAAATATAATTTAAATAATTCAAACTGCAAATACACTCCTGGAAATGGAAAAAAGAACACATTGACACCGGTGTGTCAGACTCACCATACTTGCTCCGGACACTGCGAGAGGGCTGTACAAGCAATGATCACACGCACGGCACAGCGGACACACCAGGAACCGCGGTGTTGGCCGTCGAATGGCGCTAGCTGCGCAGCATTTGTGCACCGCCGCCGTCAGTGTCAGCCAGTTTGCCGTGGCATACGGAGCTCCATCGCAGTCTTTAACACTGGTAGCATGCCGCGACAGCGTGGACGTGAACCGTATGTGCAGTTGACGGACTTTGAGCGAGGGCGTATAGTGGGCATGCGGGAGGCCGGGTGGACGTACCGCCGAATTGCTCAACACATGGGGCGTGAGGTCTCCACAGTACATCGATGTTGTCGCCAGTGGTCGGCGGAAGGTGCACATGCCCGTCGACCTGGGACCGGACCGCAGCGACGCACGGATGCACGCCAAGACCGTAGGATCCTACGCAGTGCCGTAGGGGACCGCACCGCCACTTCCCAGCAAATTAGGGACACTGTTGCTCCTGGGGTATCGGCGAGGACCATTCGCAACCGTCTCCATGAAGCTGGGCTACGGTCCCGCACACCGTTAGGCCGTCTTCCGCTCACGCCCCAACATCGTGCAGCCCGCCTCCAGTGGTGTCGCGACAGGCGTGAATGGAGGGACGAATGGAGACGTGTTGTCTTCAGCGATGAGAGTCGCTTCTGCCTTGGTGCCAATGATGGTCGTATGCGTGTTTGGCGCCGTGCAGGTGAGCGCCACAATCAGGACTGCATACGACCAAGGCACACAGGACCAACACTCGGCATCATGGTGTGGGGAGCGATCTCCTACACTGGCCGTACACCACTGGTGATCGTCGAGGGGACATTGAATAGTGCACGGTACATCCAAACCGTCATCGAACCCATCGTTCTACCATTCCTAGACCGGCAAGGGAACTTGCTGTTCCAACAGGACAATGCACGTCCGCATGTATCCCGTGCCACCCAACGTGCTCTAGAAGGTGTAAGTCAACTACCGTGGCCAGCAAGATCTCCAGATCTGTCCCCCATTGAGCATGTTTGGGACTGGATGAAGCGTCGTCTCACGCGGTCTGCACGTCCAGCACGAACGCTGGTCCAACTGAGGCACCAGGTGGAAATGGCATGGCAAGCCGTTCCACAGGACTACATCCAGCATCTCTACGATCGTCTCCATGGGAGAATAGCAGCCTGCATTGCTGCGAAAGGTGGATATACACTGTACTAGTGCCGACATTGTGCATGCTCTGTTGCCTGTGTCTATGTGCCTGTGGTTCTGTCAGTGTGATCATGTGATGTATCTGACCCCAGGAATGTGTCAATAAAGTTTCTCCTTCCTGGGACAATGAATTCACGGTGTTCTTATTTCAATTTCCAGGAGTGTATTTATAAATTTAAATATGAAAACGACTAAAATGTATCAAAAATCATTGTGTGTCACATAAAGTAATTAATCTTATGTCAACTCTGTGTTTTATTTCTGTATATAAAATGTATTATTATCTTGGTTATAACAGTAAAATTATAATAAATGCGGAATTCCAATTTTGATCTCTTCGGATCGTGTTGTGAAATATTTTGTTTCAGATTCTCAAATACTTGCCGACAAAAAGAGGTGCATTGAGCTGTTCTGTTACACCTTATGTCCTATCTTCCAAAGTAATGAATTGTTCTTCGATCATGGGTTTTGCAGCCTTACCAGTTCTTTTATGTCAGTGCAATTTGGGGTTGTACGATTTATGTTCACAAGTCACCTTGAGATCTAGGATGCTGCTCCACAGATTAACCTGTGAATTAGTGCTTTAATGAGACTACATCTACATCTAAATCTGCATATGAAAGTTGTGCTGACGTGGATGTTGTATAATTTTTTGTTTGTTGCTGTTTTTTCATTGATGATCATGTATCACATGGCTTTAACATGAGATTATAGAACAGCGTTGTGTAGATTCCTTCAGACAATAATCTAGTTTATTGGAGGGTAGGTTTCCTCTATACTATGTTTTTCTGTTCCTCATTAAAAAGTCATCTGTTTGTTTGTTAAAATATCCTTGCAGCTGTAGTACATGCACATTCCCGAGTTCAAAATCTCATATGTCTTATCGAAAAGGGGTCAAAGAGAAAAAATACTAACTTATTTTCAAATGTTTATTTTATGTGTGATTGGTACGTAAGAATTGTCAAAGAGTAAATGTTAAATGTCATTCTGAACAACTCTTTAGTTGTAGTTGTGATTTCTGCCTTTCTTAACAGATTCACCACGATTGTTATATTTATAGTAATTATAGTCATATTACAAATAACCATGTAATCAGTAATCCCAACAACCATCCAGTTCTTTAGTGAGTTACAAGGAGAGGTAACACTTGGCAAGTAACTTTGCTGAAATCCGCAAATCCTGGGTGGTGTTTGGTTCGACATGGATGGACTAACTGAGGAAGCTCAGAGTGTGCTCTGCAGGATGAGCTGCTTAGTGCAGCCTGCATATAGCCCAAAGTGTAAGAAGGACTGACTGCTAGTCTTAAGCTGTGTTAAATAGGCAGGCGGATGAATATCAGCATGTCGCATGTGACTTGCTTGCAGCACCATGGTCATTGAGGTGCGCACTGCTGCAGTGAGGATGCAGCAGATACCATGGACAGCAAGCCAGCGTGTTTTGATCGTGGTCTTGAAAGTTTAAAAATGTGTGTTCATGTACCTGCCAGTACTGGCTGGCAGTTGTGTAGATTGGTTCTGGCGGACAACTGGAGCCTGGTGACTCACTGGCTGTGGGTATATGTCTGGTTGCAGAAGTAGTTGGCAAATGGCCAAAGACATGGCACCCATTCCTCCTTGGGAACAGGATAGTGGAGCCATCTTGATAATAACTGAAGATCCTACAAAATTTATGTTTTCTTATTTGAAAGAATCAATGTGCGATGCTTGATTTATTATAGTTGTTTATCTAATCGTGGAGGCACAGATTTTTCTGTATCATTGCTTTTGATACCTGAAATTTTTATTACTTATGCATTAATGCTAATATTGCTAATGTCTTGGTTGTTACCACTAATCCTCATAGAAATATGACAGATCTGTATCATTCATAGTTTTAGGATAAGTATAGTAGTAGCCATTAACTATACTCTATTCAGAGTTAAAGCAATGGTAAGTCAGCCGGAAAGCCACTACTGTTCCTTTTTAGTTGTCTTGTTTGCTTGTTTCTCTACCTCTGCATAACTAACTTTTGTAAATGGCTAAAAAAACGTTTTGCACCGCAATCATATTTGCAAATACCTGTGAGCTTAGAGTCAAGGGCGGCAAGAAATAAGACTAAGCCTTTGGGAATAAAGAGGGGAAAAATTATTGTCAAACAAAACCAAAATAATAACAATAATTAAAGGCAGTCTCTTCGAAGTTGCACATCTTTCCACATCAGTGAAATTTAAATCTAATGCCGCTTAACATTCAGTACTATGTTTATTAACTTCATGCATTGCAACAGTCTTGAATTGTTCTTGACATGCTGTGCAGTGACTGATAAAGTCATTACCACTCAACTGTGTCCCACTGTTTAACAAGTGAGTTCATTTGGGTTCATCTCTGTAGACATAACAGATCATTTCATTTGGTTAATTCCTTCATTGTGGCAGAGGGTGTTCTTGAGATGGGCATGGTATGCTTGTGCATTATCATCTGAAAAGACTAACCCATCGCCGAACTGTTGACTTTAGGGTGGGAAATTTAATTGGAGGATCTTGTCCCAATACTGCTCAGCCTTAAATTACTCTGGAGAGTGATGAGAGATGACTGCCATCTGTATATGATAACAGCCCAAAACATGACAGATTGCACACCCAGCTCCCTGCTGAACCTGTTGGACTGCACAGTTGAGACATGCATTAGTACATGGCCATCTTGATACTCATCAACAGCGATTACCAGGTGTTAAGACAAAAGGTGCACCCACTAGTTAATGGAGAATAATGCCATTGATCCAGGTTCCAGCCTCATTGTTTCCTGACCTAGCTTCTTCACACACCACAATGCTGCAGGGTATGCTCTGTTGTTCGTAATGGATGCCTAGATGTGAGACTGATCCTGTGGGGACGATTGCGTATTTTCTGTGATAGCAAAACCCTCTCAGTTGCCTTCAGAAAGGCAACTCACGGTTTGTATGTAATAGTTATGAGCTGGTGTTGTTGAGTGTAGGTGACCACTGTAATGCAGATCTTAAATATTTTCAATCTAATGACAGCAGTTGAATGTTCAAATGACATCAAGCGGAAGACATGCTTTGTTATTCTCCACGATTTGCGATATTTTCTGTGGGACAAATCGATGCTACAGTCTTCATCTTTGCCATGCTAGTGTAGAAGTTGTCAGTAAATTGGCTAATTACAAAAAATGTGAAATTCACGCATTTGTTTACATGTTAAAGCCAGCTTCTTGTTTTCCTTTGTGTATGAGTGGGACAATATGTGACAATATTTATCATTTGTTTCTCCGTTGGGTGTGTATGACAATAAATTGCTTATTTTCAAATGCTTATGAGTTTTCCTCTTCCTCGTCATCATCACATCACATCAAATCATCATCATCATCATCATCATCATCATCATCATCGTTGTTGCCTTATCCGATTCAACTAAGGGATGGACATTGTAATTGTGACTGAAGCAATGTTACTGACTGTGAGTGGCTGGATGCTCTTCCTGATGCCACCTCATCTTCCTGGGATAGAATTCCTGGATCCTATCTGTCTGTGTCTAGAATAAAGCACATCTTCAAGTTCAAGAAAGTTTTCGAAATGTTTGTGCATCAAATATCTGATGTGTGATGTGTGAACTGGACCAGTAATTTACCTAGTTGGATGTGAGAAACTGCCTAAATACCACATTCAGGCTGGCTGGCACACCAACCCATGTTGTTAATCCACTGGGCAGATTTAACCTGGAGCTGCCATGTCGTCTCAAATTGTGGAAGTGACACATTAATGCACTGGGTTATCTGTGAGTGGGTCTTCAAAGCTTTTGAGTACCATGAAATATTCATACAACATTATTATAGTTAAGAGTCCTGAACAATGACAGTAGAGTTTAGGCTCATTCTGCTCACCTGACGTCTTGCATTCTCTGAAAGCCAGTGCGCAGTTGGCAGTGTTCCGAGTGCTATGCTGTGAACACTTAGCTAGTGCAAGCATTAAATGTGATCATAGTTGGTTATTTAGTGAATTTTTATCCCATTTGTTGCAAGTTGTCATGGATGATGATGGTGGCAAGTGACAAATTCTGTACAAGCAAGCAAGTGAGGTAATTTGCAGGGTACTTGCTTTCTTCAAGCACAAAGTCCCTCCATGCATGTACTGCAACTGTGGCTTGGAACCAGCAACAGTAAAATCCCTGTTCATACCTCAACCTGCATGGACTGCCATCATGTATGAATCGGGCTATAGTTGCAAACTACATTATTATGCTATCTTAAAATTTTTCTAGTAGTATCGACATTCAGGTAATTAGCCCTGTGGTGTTTATTTTATTTATTAAAAGTAAATTTTTGGGAAGTTGTAATCCTTGTAGTGGAACAGATCCTGAATATGAAGAGAATTAGTGAGGTTAATTTCATGTTTGGCTGTAGTTATTTAGTTTTCAAAAATACAGTCAGAATGCAGACCCAATTATGGCAAACGTAACTCTAGTGCTGTGCCCTCCTTTGGATACAACTCCTTCCTAGGAAATACAGGACCTGTCACTACTTGACAACTAGACTGCAAGTGATGAGTGAGTGGTACGTCTTGGGATCTTGTGCAGGGAAGCAGGGATAAGGGAGAAATCAAAGAACTATGTTGTTCTTCTTACCAAGAAGTATGTGGTTCTGTCTCACACTGAAATTTAAACTAAGCCAGTGGGATGTACTCCACCTGTACAGAAGGTTGCTGTGTCACATGTCACATGTCAGAGGGAAGCAGGTGCCAAAGTATAGGCATCTGTTAATCACTGGCAGTTTAAATGCGTGGTGAATAATGGTATCCCGTAGGGGAAATGAAACAAGGGAAAACACAGTCACCTTTTAGTGTGTATGCTTAGGATGTTGTTCAACTTGTTCAAGGGGCTGTTCCAGCAAACACTGAGGGAACAAGGTATAACCAGCTGCAAGTTGTGGTGTACGTTGAAATGAATAAAGCTTGTTGTCTGCATTCTGAAGTTGTAGTTAGATCATTCCAGTAACTGGCAGAGAAGTTTGAGAAGGCCAGCCTTCCCCATGGAGCTTTAACAAAGTTCACTACCTGCAGCACTGTGCCAGAACTTATTGTGCCCACTGGTTCCGAGTCAAGCGGAAGTCTTCAACCAGAGACTTTGAAGGTTCTTCAACAAGCAAGGCTGTGACTTCATTGAACTGGATCATAGGGCTGAGGCCTTTAGGGTCCCCCTAAATGGGTTGGACATGCATTGTGCATCAGAATCTGTTAATCAGTTATGTATCTATCTGTGGGGCATGTACAGTTTGTTGTTGTTGTTGGTTTCTTTTTTCCTTCCTTTTTTTTTAAGAAAAAAGGATTAGTCAACTCTCAATCTAGTCCAGATTATTATAAGACTCTGGAACAATTGTGTAAGACCCACAGAAGTCCTGCTCGCAGAATGTATTGTTGAAAACCTAATGATGAACTGCCAAAGCATATGTAACAACATCCCAGAGTTTGAAACGATCCTAAAAGGCAATGGATGCCACATAATACTAGGTACAGAAAGCTGGCTAAAATCTGAATTTGATAGCAGTGAGACTTCAGAAATAAATCTAAATGTGCACTGAAAGGAAAGGTTAATAAGGAAATGAAGGTGGCATATTTGTCACAATAGACAAGAAGCTCAAATTCAGTGATTGAAATTGAAACTGCATACAGGATTGTTCAGCCAAGACTCAGTATAAAGGGTTGGTGCAAACTTATAATGGTGTCCTTCTGTCTACCACCACTCACCCAAGACGTAAAGAAAAAGTCTGTAGAAAACCTGAGGTTGCTAGTGTGTATATTCCCCACTCATGCAGTCATGTTTAGAGCAGACTTTAATTATCCATAGTTCTCAATGCATTCACTACCTTTTGACATTGTTGATCAAGTAAACAGATAAGAAGTTTAAAAACTTTGTTCTTTAATCTTCTAAAAGGTTGATGCATTCAAACAAATTTCTCTTGTGGTGATGGTGTCAGTGCCACATGATACAAGAAATGAAATGGAGGCAAGCAAAGAAAAAGGACAAATTCTGAATTTAATTTTCAAATTTTCCTTTATTTAGGATGATTCATGAGTACTGCCACAGTTTAATTCTTGCACTACTCCAAATATGAATGAAATGGATATTAATGTCAGTTGTGTTGAGAAGTAACTAAAATCGCTGAAGTTGAACTGTGCCCCATGGTTGATGGAATCCATATCACTTTATATACAGAATCTGTGACTGAGTTAGCCCCTCTTTTAAACCTAAAGTGCTATAGATTCAGTGCAACAAAAAAAAAAAAAAAAAAAAGTCTATGCCTAGTGGTGGGTCACACGTATCAAGAAGAAGGGTTGCAGAAGTAATCCACAAAACTGTCAGCCTATATCATTGATATCCATATGTTGTAGAATCGTAGAACACATCCTGAGCTCAGACATAAAGAAGTATTTTGAACAGAATGACTTTCTTGATTCCAAAAACTTCAAACATACAAAATCCAATTTATACTTTTCTCGTATAATGTGCTGAAAGCCATAGAGCAAGGGAATCAGGTGGATGCAGTACCTCTGGGCTTGGATGCAGTACTTCTGGACTTTTGAAAAGTATGTTACTGAGTATCTCACTGTTGATTATTAATAAAAGAATGGGCATATGATATATCAATGTAAATTTGTGACTGAATTGAGAATTTTTGATTGAGAGGACACGGCATGCCATCTTGGATGGAGAGTCATTAGCTGACATAGAAAGTAACGTCAGGCATATCCCAGGGAAGTGTGTTGGGACTCTTGTTGTATATTAATGACATAGCACACAATATGAATAGCAAGCCTTAACTTTCCCCAGTAGTTGTAGTTATCTGGTTAAAAAAAAAAATCCAGTCAGATCTAGGCAAGATTTTTTAGTGGTACAAAGACTGAAAACTGGCTTTAAATGTTAGGAAATGTATGAACATCACTTGTGTATTTTACAAAATACAAAAACATAGTACTCCATGGCTTCAATATCTATGTGTCAAAATTGCAATTGGTCAGCTCATACAAATACCTGAGTGTAACTGTTGATAGGGATATGAAATGGAGTGGTAACAGGGGCTTAATCCTAGGTGAAGCATTTGGTAGATTCCAGTTCATTGGTAGGATGCAGAAACAATGCTGTTGGTCTATAGAGGACTCTCGTATGACTTACCAAAAAACACTTACCCTATACCGGATAGCTTTAACAGTGATATTGAGTGTATGCAAAGAAGAACAGTGTAAATGATGACAGGATTTTTGACCTGCAGTAGGATGTCACAGAAATGTCGAAAAATTTGAACTAGCAGATGCTTGTAGATAAGACACCAACTGCTCTGTGAAAATCTGTTTAGCATTTACAACAATGCTATAGCCTCCTAAGTATCACTCCTGAAGAGGGTGTGAAGACAAGATGAGACTAATTAATGTGCACGCAAGAGACATTAAATTAGTCATTCCCATGGTTGTAGACGACACAGCTAGAAAGTCGAGAATATTTTATTCAGTAATCCTTCCTGTTCTCCATATGTGAATGGAACAGGAAAAAATCCTAATACATGATATAATGGGAAGTACCCATGGCTATGAACTTTCATAATCTGCACAGTATATATTTAAGTATAGGTGAAGATGTTGTCTCCGGCAGTCTGCATCAATTTGGTGGGGAACTTTCTGTATTGGCATTCCTTCTTCCCAAAGAGTGACAGTGTGCAGTCAGTCTAAGTTTGAAATAACCATTTGAGCCAATCCTCATTGTCCCTTTAAGGACTGGAGAGAGTGTGCTGTACTGGACAGCACTGAGAATGTAGATTTTTTTACCTCCATTATGTAGTTGGCTGTACATAGCAAATTTTGTGGTCAAAAGAGCATTGAAAATGAGATTTCTTATCAAAAAACTAACTAAACAAATTATGAAAGATAATATGGAGGAAAGCATTATTTAAGCAGTTGAAGGGCCACTGTGAAAGCGTTCCGCTTGTTAGAAGGGCACACCGTTAAAACATTCAGTTCAATCTGTTGCTGCTAGTTTCAGTAATATACAGTCATTAGATGTTGTGGAAGTATCTTCCTTGTGTGGTTCCATATGATATTCAATCACTCGCAGTCTTGGAGTTATAAAGGAATCTATACAATGCCAGCTTAAATTTCACAAATGATTTTTGTATGGATCAGAGTGCTGAATGAGATTGTTTATGGTATATTTAGGCATTCTCCATCCGTCATGACTATGGGTTTTAGTTGGGTTCATGGATATAAACATGGGATAAGTCCTCCTGAGAATAAAAGTTTGTCTTTGTGCTCAGCAACAGTGGCTGAAAAAATTGTTTTATGTTTGGAGGATGTCTGAAAGGGATACCCAATGCTCCCACCAACGCTCCATTATACTCTTGGTACTGGAGTGGCAGTCATTGCTAAGATTATCCATGAGCACCTTAAATTCATGAAGATTTGTGGTCTGGATACAATATTATTTGACTGAGGAACACAAGGCATATTGTTTTGAGATGTGTCAGCCTGTGGATAAGAATGGATGGGGTTTGTACTGAGGGTTAAAAGATGTAAGATCATACTGATCAGATGTGACCTTTTTGGCCGAGTTGTTAGTTTCATTTACAAATGTAGTTTGTAGTCATAATAATAATGGGTATGTAAAATTGGGAACCATTTAATTCCCACAACTATAACTGTAACATATATGCACCAACTTGAGCTAGAAACAAAGATGTATTCATGTATCTGAAACTTCCCTAGTTATACTCATCAAAAAAAAACATTCAAAGAACAAGGAATATGTCCAAAAACAAAAATAAAAAAAAGAGAAACACCAATTTAAAGTTCTTATGAAATTGTATAAAATATTACAATGATTATTCAAGGTTTCATACTAACCACAAATTCATATGCTTCAATATGGCTACTTCAGACTACCATACAGACATAAGTTGGCCTGTTTGCAAACTTGTTCCTCTATGGAAGAACCTCTGCTGGCATTTTAGCCAAAATGCTACAATTTCTGGAGTATTTCCTAATTCAGATACTCATTCATTCACCTAATCTCCAATTCTGAAGGACAGCAATTCAAACCCCCCAACTGGCCATCTAGACAAAAGTCTGCTATGGTTTCCGTAAATCATTTTAGATGAACCTGAGAAGGTTTTTTCCAAACGACATGACAGATTTACTTTGTTAACGTGAGTTTCTGCTCATATGTAAGACTTCCTTGTTGATGGGGTTTTAAACTCTGATATTCATACCTTCCTTCAGTAATTGAAAAGAAACCACCTGAGTATTGTTTTAAGTTATCAGAATTGACTCAGTCTATGAAGTGTCTGAATACTCTCTCAATGAGGAATTCTGCAGTGCCTGTGCAAAGTCAGTTGAAAAGATTCAACTGTACATAAAACTTGAAGAATACACTGATAAGCCAAAACATTATCATCACTGTCCATGATGAGATTGAATGGCATTTGGTGCCGTTGTGAAGTGATGTGGTAAGCAATTTGTGTAAGCAGAGCAGGGATGAATCATTCTGGTGCCGAGACCAGCCACAAATGGGGAAATCCACTGTCATAGACAACATGGACATAGGCGACATGGACATAGGCGACATGGACATAGGCGACATGGACATAGGCGACATGGACATAGGCGACATGGACATAGGCGACATGGACATAGGCGACATGGACATAGGCGACATGGACATAGGCGACATGGACATAGGCGACATGGACATAGGCGACATGGACATAGGCGACATGGACATAGGCGACATGGACATAGGCGACATGGACATAGGCGACATGGACATAGGCGACATGGACATAGGCGACATGGACATAGGCGACATGGACATAGGCGACATGGACATAGGCGACATGGACATAGGCGACATGGACATAGGCGACATGGACATAGGCGACATGGACATAGGCGACATGGACATAGGCGACATGGACATAGGCGACATGGACATAGGCGACATGGACATAGGCGACATGGACATAGGCGACATGGACATAGCACTCCATCTTCAGGCCGCAAGCGGCCTGTCGGGACCATCCGACCACCGTATCATCCTCGGGTGAGGATGCGGATAGGAGGGGCGTGTGGTCAGCACACTGCTCTCCCGGTCGTTATGATGGTTTTATTTGACCGGAGCCGCTACTATTCGGTCGAGTAGCTCCTCAATTGGAATCACGAGGCTGAGTGCACCCCGAAAAATGGCAACAGCGCATGGCGGCTGGATGGTCACCCATCCAAGTGCCGGCCACGCCCGACAGCGCTTAACTTCGGTGATCTCACGGGAACCGGTGTATCCACGGACATGGACATAGGCAACATTGATAAAGGACAGATTATTATGGCCCAGTTTCCAGGAATGAGCATTTCTGAAACAGTGAAGCTGCTTCCCTGAAAACTGGTTGAAGGATAAGTAAGTAACGAGGTGTCTGACATCCACATGTCATCACAGAATGGGGAGGTTGGAGGCTTGCCCACTTTGCAAAGGAGGATAGGTGGTGATCTGTGACAGACCTGTTGACAGAGTACAATGCTGGTTCTGGCTGTAATTTTTCAGAGAATACAGTTCAGCGCACATTGTTGAACATGGGGTTCCATGGCAAATGACTCCTGTATGTTCTCTTGCTGACCTGTCAGCAAAATCAATAATGATTGTTGTGGACATAGGGTCATCAAGATTGAGCATTGGATTAATGGTAACATTTTTCCTGGTCGGATTCTTGTTGCAGCAGGGTGATCATCGTTTGTGGATACGCCATCATCCAAGTGAATGGCTGCTCAAAACGTACAACATGCCATGGATGCAGGCAGATGTGGGCAGTATTTAGCTATGGAGAACATTCAGTTGGGCTGACATGGGACTTGTGGTAATGATTAAAGGCACCATGACAGCTATGGACTACATGAACATTTTTGTATACCATCTCATCTCTTCATACCCAATGTCTCCCCATTACTGATGGCATCTTCCAGCAGGATAATTGACTGCATCACAAAGCCAGAATCATGCTGCAATGGTTCGAGGAGTATTGTAGTGATCTCATGTTGATGGCTTGGCCACCACATTCACCTGATCTGAACTCAATGGAAAACATCTGGGACACTATTGGGCACAAGTTCTGCACCTACAAACCACTGCCACAAAATCTATGGAAGTTTCTTGAACTCTGGTGCAATATACCTCTGGAAACCACTAAGGATTCGTAAAATCGCAGAATCGAATCATTGCTACATTGTTTCAAAAGGGACTGAGACATTATTAAGCAGGCGGTCATGTTTAGCTCACCATTGTATGTTATGAAGGTACTAAGGGAAATTTTCTGAATAGAATTACTTTTTCAAACGTTTGAGTGGACCTTCAGCTGGTGGAAAACACATATCCACGTTCTGAGAGTGATACTGTCTAAACATTCCTTTAGAGTACTGACTTACTCTCTACATGCCTGAATGTGTGATAGGCATCTCTGTAGCTCTTGAGTGAGACTGAGGATGGCATTTTTGCATAGAGGGAAGTCATAATACTGGTTTTATTTATTTATTTATTTTTGCCCCCGTCGAGAGCTGTAAATGCTCAATGTGCAGTGCAAAAGTAGCTTATCTTCACCATAGACAAAAGTGATTTCATTCGCCTCTGGAAGCCTACCAAGGTCTTGTAAAATCCATGCATTGCAGCATCGCTGCTATATTGTGTTTCAAAAGGGCCTGACATGCTATTAAGCAAGTGATTACAATGTTTTGTCTTGGAACTGTATGTTGTGAAGATATGGAGAGAAATTTTCTGAGCAGGATTACTATTTCGAACCTTGCTGGTTGCTGCTGAAAAAAGTTGTATGTTCACATTTCTTTTCAATTACACCTTCATTAAGAAATCACTCAATCAACCACTGTCCACTATTTGGGTGTACTTGGTGAGTGATTTAAGTTGGAATCGTCTCATAAATCTGGTGAGGGCAAAGGCAGTTGCCAAACAGACCAGTTGTAAGAATACAAAAGTGGGTATTTAGTGAAATATTCATCTCACAACACTAGTGGTGTTCGTCAGTTATTTCCTTAAAAATTGGGTTAAAGAGAGATACAGCTCTTCCATGAATCTTCCTAGTCAGTATCGGTCTGCCACAAAAATGCTCAAAACTTTCTGTGGGGAGAGTGTAGAGGAGAAGAGTCTGTCATGGAAAGGCCCACTGTTGAAATTACAAAAGTACATATTCCAACGAGAATCAAGAAACATATTACTTTTTTCCCCCAATACATTTTGTTTAATGGCACTATGATAAACATTTGAGAAAGATGTACTGACAGCCATGCTCCCCATGCTCTGTTTGTGAATGGGATAGGAGGAAAGAGGTGCGCTATATATCCTTTGCTACAAGTGTTATTGGGGTCCAGTGGAGTATTGTTGTAGATGTAAATCCAGATTTTTAATGCAATGTACACTGAATATTATAGCTAATTACTAGTAGTTTTCTTATATGAAATAGAAGAGTCCAGAAACACAGATTTACATGCTTTTCGTTCTTTCATTATCACCATCATCATATTGAAGAAACTGTATTGTAAAACACAATGGAATAGATCAGTACAGCATAAAGTCACTGACTATACATATTCTCTTGCATTTCCTCAGACTTAACAAAGTAATCTTTTGATTCATTTACAGCTCAAAAATCTGCACTCCCAGGGATATTCTTTGCTGTCCATTGATTCTAATGGACAGACGGCATTACATTATGGTTCTAGATATGGTCACAAGGATATTGTGAAGTACCTGATTGCATGTGCTCCAGCATCAATACTCAACATGGCAGACAATGACAAGTGAGTAATTTCCATATGTCTGTATGTGTGGATGGATATGTGCGTGTGTGCGAGTGTATACCTGTCCTTTTTTCCCCCTAAGGTAAGTCTTTCCGCTCCCGGGATTGGAATGACTACTTACCCTCTCCCTTAAAACCCACTTCCTTTCGTCTTCCCCTCTCCTTCCCTCTTTCCTGATGAGGCAACAGTTTGTTGCGAAAGCTTGAATTTTGTGTGTATGTTTGTGTGTCTATCGACCTGCCAGCGCTTTCATTCGGTGAGTCACCTCATCTTTGTTTTTTTTATATATATATATATATATATATATATATATATATATATATATATATATATATATATATATATATATATATATATATATGACAAATAAACTGTTGTAAAATCATTGATAAATTCACTTACAGGTGCTATGAAAAAAATTCTGCAAGAAAAGAAATACAACAATAATAATAATAATAATAATTCCTACTGCATTTAGTACTTAACTTAACGCCATTGAGAGCTCAAGCAGTTTGTACCTTTTAATTTGATTATAACATTTTAGTTACAAAGCACAAAATTGAAATTTTTTTTTTTTTTTTTTTTTTATTCATCAGTTTACTGGCTGGTTTGATGCGGCCCGCCACGAATTCCTTTCCTGTGCTAACCTCTTCATCTCAGAGTAGCACTTGCAACCTACGTCCTCAATTATTTGCTTGACGTATTCCAATCTCTGTCTTCCTCTACAGTTTTTGCCCTCTACAGCTCCCTCTAATACCATGGAAGTCATTCCCTCATGTCTTAGCAGATGTCCTATCATCCTGTCCCTTCTCCTTACCAGTGTTTTCCACATATTCCTTTCCTCTCCGATTCTGCGTAGAACCTCCTCATTCCTTACCTTATCAGTCCACCTAATTTTCAACATTCGTCTATAGCACCACATCTCAAATGCTTCGATTCTCTTCTGTTCCGGTTTTCCCAAAGTCCATGTTTCACTACCATACAATGCTGTACTCCAGACGTACATCCTCAGAAGTTTCTTCCTCAAATTATGGCCGGTATTTGATATTAGTAGACTTCTCTTGGCCAGAAATGCCTTTTTTGCTATAGCGAGTCTGCTTTTGATGTCCTCCTTGCTCCATCCGTCATTGGTTATTTTACTGCCTAGGTAGCAGAATTCGTTAACTTCATTGTCTTCGTGACCATCAATCCTGATGTTAAGTTTCTCGCTGTTCTCATTTCTACTACTTCTAATTACCTTCGTCTTTCTCCGATTTACTCTCAAACCATACTGTGTACTCATTAGACTGTTCATTCCGTTCAGCAGATCATTTAATTCTTCTTCACTTTCACTCTGGATAGCAATGTCATCAGCAAATCATATCATTGATACCCTTTCACCTTGTATTTTAATTCCACTCCTGAACCTTTCTTTCATTTCCATCATTGCTTCCTCGACGTACAGATTGAAGAGTAGGGGCAAAAGGCTACAGCCTTGTCTTACACCCTTCTTAATACGAGCACTTCGTTCTTGATTGTCCACTCTTATTATTCCCTCTTGGTTGTTGTACATATTGTATATGACCCGTCTCTCCCTATAGCTTACCCCTACTTTTTTCAGAATCTCGAACAGCTTGCACCATTTTATATTGTCGAACGCTTTTTCCAGGTCGACAAATCCTATGAAAGTGTCTTGATTTTTCTTTAGCCTTGCTTCCATTATTAGCCGTAATGTCAGAATTGCCTCTCTCATCCCTTTACTTTTCCTAAAGCCAAACTGATCGTAGCGCATTCTCAATTTTCTTTTCCATTCTTCTGTATATTATTCTTGTAAGCAGCTTCGATGCATGAGCTGTTAAGCTGATTGTGCGATAATTCTCGCACTTGTCAGCTCTTACCGTCTTCGGAATTGTGTGGATGATGCTTTTCCGGAAGTCAGATGGTATATCGCCAGACTCATATATTCTACACACCAACGTGAATAGTCGTTTTGTTGCCACTTCCCCCAATGATTTTAGAAATTCTGATGGAATGTTATCTATCCCTTCTGCCTTATTTGACTGTAAGTCCTCCAAAGCTCTTTTAAATTTCGATTCTAATACTGGATCCCCTATCTCTTCTAAATCGACTCCTGTTTCTTCTTCTATCACATCAGACAAATCTTCACCCTCATAGAGGCTTTCAATGTATTCTTTCCACCTATCTGCTCTCTCCTCTGCATTTAACAGTGGAATTCCCGTTGCACTCTTAATGTTACCACCGTTGCTTTTAATGTCACGAAAGGTTGTTTTGACTTTCCTGTATGCTGAGTCTGTCCTTCCGACAATCATATCTTTTTCGATGTCTTCACATTTTTCCTTCAGCCATTTCGTCTTAGCTTCCCTGCACTTCTTATTTATTTCATTCCTCAGCGACTTGTATTCCTGTATTCCTGATTTTCCCGGAACATGTTTGTACTTCCTTCTTTCATCAATCAACTGAAGTATTTCTTCTATTACCCATGGTTTCTTCGCAGCTACCTTCTTTGTACCTATGTTTTCCTTCCCAACTTCTGTGATGGCCCTTTTTAGAGATGTCCATTCCTCTTCAACTGTATTGCCTACTGCGCTATTCCTTATTGCTGTATCTATAGCGTTAGAGAACTTCAAACGTATCTCGTCATTCCTTAGTACTTCCGTATCCCACTTCTTTGCGTATTGATTCTTCCTGACTAATGTCTTGAACTTCAGCCTATTCTTCATCACTACTTTATTGTGATCTGAGTCTGTATCTGCTCCTGGGTACTCCTTACAATCCAGTATCTGATTTCGGAATCTCTGTCTGACCATGATGTAATCTAATTGAATTCTTCCCGTATCTCCCGGCCTTTTCCAAGTATACCTCCTCCTCTTGTGATTCTTGAACAGGGTATTCGCTATTACTAGCTGAAACTTGTTACAGAACTCAATTAGTCTTTCTCCTCTTTCATTCCTCGTCCCAAGCCCATATTCTCCTGTAACCTTTTCTTCTACTCCTTCCCCTACAACTGCATTCCAGTCGCCCATGACTGTTAGATTTTCGTCCCCCTTTACATACTGCATTACCCTTTCAATATCCTCATACACTTTCTCTATCCGTTCATCTTCAGCTTGCGACGTCGGCATGTATACCTGAACTATCGTTGGCGGTGTTGGTCTGCTGTCGATTCTGATTAGAACAACCCGGTCACTGAACTGTTCACAGTAACACACCCTCTGCCCTACCTTCCTATTCATAATGAATCCTACACCTGTTATACCATTTTCTGCTGCTGTTGATATTACCCGATACTCATCTGACCAGAAATCCTTGTCTTCTTTCCACTTCACTTCACCGACCCCTACTATATCTAGATTGAGCCTTTGCATTTCCCTTTTCAGGTTTTCTAGTTTCCCTACCACGTTCAAGCTTCTGACATTCCACGCCCCGACTCGTAGAACGTTATCCTTTCGTTGATTATTCAATCTTTTTCTCATGGTAACCTCCCCCTTGGCAGTCCCCTCCCGGAGATCCGAATGGGGGACTATTCCGGAATCTTTTGCCAATGGAGAGATCATCATGACACTTCTTCAATTACAGGCCACATGTCCTGTGGATACACATTACGTGTCTTTAATGCAGTGGTTTCCAATGCCTTCTGCATCCTCATGTCGTTGATCATTGCTGATTCTTCCGCCTTTAGGGGCAATTTCCCACCCCTTGGACAGGAGTGTGCCCTGAACCTCTATCCGCTCCTCCGCACTCTTTGACAAGGCCGTTGGCAGAATGAGGCTGACTTCTTATGCCGGAAGTCTTCGGCTGCCAATGCTGATTATTTATCAAAATTTAGGCAGTGGCAGGGATCGAACCCGGGACCGAAGACGTTTTTGATTATGAATCAAAGACGCTACCCCTAGACCATGGGCATATAAAGTGGCAACTGTGACTTCATCTGTTTGATGAGTGATAACACAAAGTCTGTTCAAAAAATTCTGGAACATTCGTAATTTCGTGACAATGGTTTGGAGCAAATTCAGTTTTGTGTTGTGTAGAGTGTTGTGTCACACAGTTTGCAAATTTCTAGATGACAGAGCTAGAGAAGAAATGTGTCTGCATTATATTTTGTGTGAAACTCAAGAAAGCTTTTAGAGAGAGACACCAAGTGATGTAGGAAGCCTACGGTGATAAGTGCTTAAGCCGTTCTTGGTGTTTCAAACGGTTCATATGGTTTAAAAATGGCTGGATGGAAACGAAAGAGGATCCTCATTCAGGAAGCCCTTTGACGTCTAACGATGATGCTCATGTTAGGAACGGCAACGAAATTGTGCATGCCAATCAAGACTGACTGACTGAGAGATTGCAGAGGAATGTAATATTTCAGTAGGATTATGCCATGAAATCCTGACACAGTATTTTGGAGTGCATCGTGTTGCCACCAAGTTCATTCCATGGCGCACGAGTCAAGACCAGAAAGACCTTCGCCTCGCAGTCATTGTAGAGGTTTTGGACCCTGCAAATTGGAATGAGATGTTGCTTAGGAGAATCATAACTGGTGATGAGATATAGGTCTGTGGTTATGATGTTGAGACCTAGGTTTATCCTTCACAATGGGTCGAGCCAGGTTCTCCAAGACCAATAAAAGCTCGCCAGATCAGGTCAAATGTCAAAGCTATGCTGATGGTTTTCGTTGACTTTGAAGGATTAGGTCATCATGAAGTAATGCCTCGGGGGAAAAACTGTTAATTGATGGCACTATTGGGATGTGTTGCGATGCCTGCGAGAATGTGAGAACAAAACGGCCTGAAATGTGGCGAGACAATTCGTGGCTCTTGCATAATGATAATCCACCCGCACATTCATCCCTGTGCATGACTATTGCACAAAAAATGAAATGGCTGAGGTGCCTCATCCTCTGTATTCTCCAGACCTGGCCCCTGTAGGCCTTTTTTTATTTCCAAAATAGAAAACTTTCCAAGTAGAAAACCCCATTTAGGTTTCATTTTATTTTATCTTTCACATAAAGCACTACAATTACTTATCTTTTCCAAAAAAAAAAAGGAAAGAAAAAAAAGAATGTGTTAAGAGTTATGTTATATAAAAAAAAAGTTACATGGCAAAGATAGGATGGATGGTTGAAAAGCGCTAGACTATAAAACCAGCTGTGATGTGTTTCACTTTATAATTAACCAATCTGCATAAGCTTTTGAAAATTGTTGAAAAAATTGTCAATAGGCTAGAAATATTATACACCATTACTTTGGACATAAAGTTTTTCATTGTTTAGTTCAGTAACAGACCTTGTCACTAAATCCATTTTATTATACTTCATATGACATGTTTTGCCTTACACATCATCAGATCTGTGGAACAAAGAGCTAAGACTAGAACGGATGGAACAGACTATTATAAAATAACAATATTTAGAGTGATTGTAGTGACATGAAAAATAAAATGGGTCCTAGGCAATGGTTACATTACAACATTTTAAGAAGGTTGATTATTAAGAAACGTCTTGTGGTTGCTGTTGTTGAAAAATGCATACCGCTTGCCTTGTAACTGCCATATGGATGACCATGAATAGGATCTTCAGGGTTCAGACTCCATCCTCGAAGCAAGCTCTGCTTGTACCAGCTGAAAAGTTGTCTAAGAATTCCAACTAGTGCATAATGAATTCAAAGCTCCTTCTTCTTCTTCTGCTGTAACATCAGCAGGATCGTGATGGATTGAAGGCTCCAGAGTCCACTGTGAATCTCTTGGATGGAATTCCGGCAGCGCAGAATAGTTGCCTAAACAGCAAGTGTAAGAAGGAGAAGTCAGCTGCCTGTCCATTGTCCTGTCTTGCAGATGTGCTGTATTCAGCCCTGCTCATGCAACAGAAAATTTCCTGCCAGTATGTGGCTTAGTACCAGCCACTTAACTGCTAATGAAAACACTTACTAGAAGTAGCAACCATCCTTTGTCAGTTGGAAAGACAGAAAAAGTAGCATATCACTTTCTCCAAAATGATCTGTTACATTTCATATCCCCCAATTAGACACAGGATGTTGTGACAGTTTAATAAGTAAATAATTAAAATATAGTTATATAAGTATGGCGTCTGTTCTTTTGGACACACATGTCTGAAAGAACAGATACCATAGCTATATAATATGTGCACCTGATGGCATATTGATCTTACAGTGCAGCTGCACAATAATGTCCAATCACTCATGGGAATACAGTAGGGCTGCAAGTGAAGAGGAGTAAGGGACAAAGGACATTATTCCCTAGTATGTGGCATATGGAGATTTGGGTCGGACAGAGGAGATACTCGGTTAGCTGAAGTGGTTGAGGTGGCTGCTTGAAGAAAGCAGGAAATCCAGGTTCACGTCCAGATTCGGCACAAATTTTAGTTTGTTGCCACTGATTTATCTCAGTGGCCCACTGCAGCAAAAGTTGGAAATCCTTTCATCAAGTATAAAATAGTCTTACTTCTTTTCCATATGACTTTGTAGATAACCTAACAAACAAAGGTAATAATTCTTTGATTTACAAGACTTACTTACTAAAATAAGACTGCAACATATCTCTTCATAAATATATTTTGGATAAATGGCAGCATTGGTAATGAAAATTGAAATCATTTATTTTACAGATCAGTTTCCATCACTGTGTGGTCATCATCAGTGCTAAAAATACAGATCAACCATCTGGCATGAGAATCTTGACACAAATTTGACCTTATTTATAACAGTCATAAAAAAATACAGAAGCAGAAAAATATATACAAATTTACAGATTCTCATACATACCACATTATTCAAATCTTGTAGGCACGTATCATAATAGCACAAAATTTTCTGTGAGGTGCAACATGTACTGTGATGATTACTTCTGACAGGTATCTTCATTTTTACTACATACAATAATTTTTAAATTTACAGAAGAGCCTATGTTGTAACCTTAGCAGTTAACTTTAGCAGTTGTCAATTCAATGTACAGTGGGTTTGTAGCTTACACAGCCAACTAGCTCAGTATTGCAAAAACAAGAATTGCAGTGCCCTCTACATTCTAAAGCATACAATACCCAGACATCAGATACAACAAATACCATCAGAAGCTTACATACAAAATACCTTTAAAATCACATGTCAATTTTTTACTGTCTTAAGTCATATCAGAACTTTAAAAATGTAGTAGAGACATAATAAAAACAATAAAGTTATACCCTCTGATGTAAAATACAAGATAAAATTTTATAGGAATATAACATAAAAGAAAATAGTAATTTCTTAAAAACAAATACAGAAAAGTTAACATCAGAAACACCCTTTTTACATTTCCACAAACATTAAGTGTAAAAACATTAATCCTTTACAATGGGACATTACACTCTCTCTCATCATACTCAAAGACTTGATCAACCTAATGACTGACATTTTCATTGTAAATTCTTAACAGGCATTTACAAAAATGCAATAATCTCCTGTGTGATGTACCAGACCTGTAATACTGCCATTTTCCATGTGAGCAGCTGATGTTAAATTTCAATAACAACAAAGTTGCCAACTCTGGTAACTTCAATGAATAAACAGGCAAATTGGACATGAAAATAAAACTAATATCCACCGTTTGGTGTTAGGAAACCTGTGAAATACCTCATAACAAAAAAATGCTGAAAAAGGAGGCTTGCCTAAATACGCACCAAATTTATGCTCATATCATGAATCAGCGTATTGCACTGTATAAGAGCACCGTACTGACAAATCTTCCATCTCATTGCTGGCCTTGTGGACAAATTTTTTCTGTCCATTACTATTCGTAATGGCACACATTCCTTCTCATTAGCCACAAATATTTCTCACATAATCATCGGGGTAGAAATTCACTTTAGCTACATAAAATATAGTTTGAAATTCAGTTTTGAAATTGTCTTCTCATAATGGTAATCTAAGCATTGTGTTGACAGCAAAATTAGAAAATGGCTTTTATGCTGATCATGTGAAAAATATTTGTAACTAAAAGATAAAGATTAGTGAACAGTAATGTGTGCCAGTTACGAATAGTAAAGGGGGGGGGAGTTACTTTACCTTACTATGGGATTTTTAATACTAGGAGTGTTATGATTTTTAAAAGAAATTGGGCATGTGTATCTCATTTTCAAGTGAAGATAGGCTCCGTAAATTGTTAATTAATAATATATATATAAATTTAATTTTTTGCAAGAGTCAAGGGGTTTACAAATTACTTTTTTCTGATTTTAATGCTATTTATGTGGGGGCAGACAAGGAGAAAACACAAAGTAAGATGTAGTGAGCATGTTGCACTGGGTAGGAGAGATATAGCTGATAGATCTGGCTTTGCAGCACAATTGATTGATATGGGCCCTGCTCCTCCAGACTTGACATCACAGTTTAAATTACTACATATGGGAGAAAAAGACAGATATTTCGATCTCCTTGAGGGGATGAAGATTTTCTGCAATTTGAAATCTTGTTATTGCACGATGCTTAATGAGCTGACAGTTATGAAAAGTGCCCATTTTCGGGAGCACTCTGAAAGCTGCTTAGTGCATGGTAAGAAAGCCATCCACAAGGTCAGCCGAGAGATGTAGGATTTTAAAAAGTGCAACTCGCTGATTCACAATACGAGCGTAAATTTGGTGCGCATTTAGGCAAGCCTTTTCGTCAGCATTTTTTTAATTTTATTTTATTTGTGTTATTAAACAGGTTTCCTAACAGTGAATGGTGGATATTAGTTTTATTTTTGAGCCCTATTTGCAATGTATATTTGACATATGCCTGTTTATTCATTGAGTTACCACAATCACCCCTTTTGTCAGTATTAAAATTTAATGTCAGTTGCTCACAAAGAAAATGGCAGTAATACAGGTCTGGTACATCATGTGGGAGATTATTGTATTTTTGTTAATGTCTTTTTATTAACTTTTGTTGATGCCTGTTAAGAATTTATGCTGATAATGTCAATCATTAGGTTGATCAACGCTTGGAGTATGATAAGAGAGGGTGTAATGTCCCCTTGTAAAGGGGTAATGTTTTTACATTTAATCAATGTTTTTGGAAATGTAAAAAGGCTGTTACATATGTTAACTTTCCTGTATTTGTTTTTAAGAAATTATTATGTGCTTTTACGTTAGGTATATTTGTATAAAATTTTATCTTGTATTTTACATAAGCAGGCATAACTTCAATGTTTTTATTATGTCTGTACTGTGCTTTTAAAGTTTTTCTATCACTTAAGATGATAAAAAATAATCATGTGATTTTTAAGGTATTTTGTCTGTAAAACTGCATTTTTAAAGATTTGCCATCACTTAAGATGATAAAAAATCATTACGTAATTTTAAAGGTATTTTGTCTGTAGGCTTTGGTTTTTCTATTGATAGTATTTGTTGTCCCCCCCATGAACCATGGACCTTGCCGTTGGTGGGGAGGCTTGCGTGCCTCAGCGATACAGATGGCCGTACCGTAGGTGCAACCACAACGGAGGGGTATCTGTTGAGAGGCCAGACAAACATGTGGTTCCTGAAGAGGGGCAGCAGCCTTTTCAGTAGTTGCAGGGGCAACAGCCTGGATGATTGAATGATCTGGCCTTGTAGCATTAACAAAAACAGCCTTGCTGTGCTGGTACTGCGAACGGCTGAAAGCAAGGGGAAACTACAGCCGTATTTTTTCCCGAGGACATGCAGCTTTACTGTATGATTAAATGATGATGGCGTCCTCTTGGGTAAAATATTCCGGAGGTAAAATAGTCCCCCATTCGGATATCCGGGCGGGGACTACTCAGGAGGACGTCGTTATCAGGAGAAAGAAAACTGGCGTTCTACGGATCGGAGCGTGGAATGTCAGATCCCTTAATCGGGCAGGTAGGTTAGAAAATTTAAAAAGGGAAATGGATAGGTTAAAGTTAGATATAGTGGGAATTAGTTAAGTTCAGTGGCAGGAGGAACAAGACTTTTGGTCTGGTGATTACAGGGTTATAAATTCAAAATCAAATAGGGGTAATGCAGGAGTAGGTTTAATAATGAATAAAAAAATAGGAGTCCGGGTTAGCTACTACAAACAGCATAGAGAACGCATTATTGTGGCCAAGATAGACAGGAAGCCCACGCCCACTACAGTAGTACAAGTTTATATGCCAACTAGCTCTGCAGATGATGACGAAATAGATGAAATGTATGACGAGATAAAAGAAATTATTCAGGTAGTGAAGGGAGACGAAAATTTAATAGTCATGGGTGACTGGAATTCGTCAGTAGGAAAAGGGAGAGAAGGTGAATATGGATTGGGGGAAGAAATGAAAGAGGAAGCCGCCTTGTAGAATTTTGCACAGAGCATAACTTAATTATAACTAACACTTGGTTCAAGAATCATAAAAGAAGGTTGTATACCTGGAAGAATCCTGGAGATACTAAAAGATATCAGATAGATTATATAATGATAAGACAGAGATTTAGGAACCAGGTTTTAAATTGTAAGGCATTTCCAGGGGCAGATGTGGATTCTGACCACAATCTATTGGTTATGAACTGCAGATTGAAACTGAAGAAACTGCAAAAAGGTGGGAATTTAAGGAGATGGAACCTGGATAAACTGAAAGAACCAGAGGTTGTAGACAGTTTCAGGGAGAGCATAAGGGAACAATTGACAGGAATGGGGGAAAGAAATACAGTAGAAGAAGAATGGGTAGCTTTGAGGGATGAAGTAGTGAAGGCAGCAGACGATCAAGTAGGTAAAAAGACGAGGGCTAATAGAAATCCTTGGGTAACAGAAGAAATATTGAATTTAATTGATGAAAGGAGAAAATATAAAAATGCAGTAAATGAAGCAGGCAAAAAGGAATACAAACGTCTCAAAATGAGATCGACAGGAAGTGCAAAATGGCTAAGCAGGGATGGCTAGAGGACAAATGTAAGGATGTAGAGGCTTGTCTCACTAGGGGTAAGATAGATACTGCCTACAGGAAAATTAAAGAGACCTTTGGAGAGAAGAGAACGACTTGTATGAATATCAAAAGCTCAGATGGAAACCCAGTTCTAAGCAAAGAAGGGAAAGCAGAAAGGTGGAAGGAGTATATAGAGGGTCTATACAAGGGTGATGTACTTGAGGACAGTATTATGGAAATGGAAGAGGATGTAGATGAAGATGAAATGGGAGATATGATACTGCGTGAAGAGTTTGACAGAGCACTGAAAGACCTAAGTCGAAACAAGGCCCCGGGAGTAGACAACATTCCATTAGAACTACTGATGGCCTTGGGAGAGCCAGTCATGACAAAACTCTACCATCTGGTGAGCTAGATGTATGAGACAGGCGAAATACCCTCAGACTTCAAGAAGAATATAATAATTCCAAACCCAAAGAAAGCAGGTGTTGACAGATGTGAAAATTACCGAACTATCAGTTTAATAAGTCACAGCTGCAAAATACTAACGCGAATTCTTTACAGACGAATGGAAAAACTGGTAGAAGCGGACCTCGGGGAAGATCAGTTTGGATTCCGTAGAAATGTTGGAACACGTGAGGCAATACTAACCTTACGACTTATCTTAGAAGAAAGATTAAGAAAAGGCAAACCTACATTTCTAGCATTTGTAGACTTAGAGAAAGCTTTTGACAACGTTAACTGGAATACTCTCTTTCAAATTCTGAAGGTGGCAGGGGTAAAATACAGGGAGCGAAAGGCTATTTACAATTTGTACAGGAACCAGATGGCAGTTATAAGAGTCGAGGAGCATGAAAGGGAAGCAGTGGTTGGGAAAGGAGTGAGACAGGGTTGTAGCCTCTCCCCGATGTTGTTCAATCTGTATATTGAGCAAGCAGTAAAGGAAATAAAAGAAAAATTCTGAGTAGGTATTAAAATTCATGGAGAAGAAGTAAAAACTTTGAGGTTCGCCAATGACATTGTAATTCTGTCAGAGACAGCAAAGGACTTGGAAGAGCTGTTGAACGGAATGGACAGTGTCTTGAAAGGAGGATATAAGATGAACATCAACAAAAGCAAAACAAGGATAATGGAATGTAGTCAAATTAAATCGGGTGATGCTGAGGGAATTAGATTAGGAAATGAGACACTTAAAGTAGTAAAGGAGTTTTGCTATTTAGGGAGTAAAATAACTGACGATGGTCGAAGTAGAGAGGATATAAAATGTAGACTGGCAATGGCAAGGAAATCGTTTCTGAAGAAGAAAAATCTGTTAACATCGAGTATAGATTTGAGTGTCAGGAAGTCGTTTCTTAAAGTATTTGTATGGAGTGTAGCCATGTATGGAAGTGAAACATGGACGATAACTAGTTTGGACAAGAAGAGAATAGAAGCTTTCGAAATGTGGTGCTACAGAAGAATGCTGAAGATTAGATGGGTAGATCACATAACTAATGAGGAGGTATTGAATAGAATTGGGGAGAAGAGGAGTTTGTGGCACAACTTGACGAGAAGAAGGGACCGGTTGGTAGGACATGTTCTGAGGCATCAAGGGATCACAAATTTAGCATTGGAGGGCAGTGTGGAGGGTAAAAATCGTAGAGGGAGACCAAGAGATGAATACACTAAGCAGATTCAGAAGGATGTAGGTTGCAGTAGGTACTGGGAGATGAAGCAGCTTGCACAGGATAGAGTAGCATGGAGAGCTGCATCAAACCAGTCTCAGGACTGAAGACTACAACAACAACAACAACAACAGTATTTGTTGTATTTGATGTCTGCATGTTGTATGCTTTAGAATATAAGGGCACTCCCAATGCTTGTTTTTGCAATACTGAACTTAGCTAGTTGGCTGTGTAAGCTACAAATTCACTGTACATTGAATTGTCAACTGCTAAATTTAACTGCTAAGTTTACAAGATAGCTTCTTCTGTAGATTTAGAAATTATTGTGTGCAATAAAAGTGAAGATATCTGTTCGAATTAATCATCGCACAACATTTTCCACTCATAGGAAATGTTGTGCCATTATGATATGCGCCTACAAGGATTGAATAATTTGTTATGTATGAGAATCTGTATATTTGTATATATTTTTCTGCTTCTGTATTTTTTGATGGTGGGTTACATTTGTGATTAACTAGAGTGTTAGGGATACAAGTTGCAGGCACCTAACAGCATGTCACTCCTCCGACATGATGACAGAAGCATTACGAAAGAAAGTAATGATAGGGTCTCAGTAGTGTAAGGTAAGTAGATAGGGCTACATTTGTGTTAAGAGCCTCATGTTGGATGGTTTTTCTGTATTTTTAGTGCTGATGGTGATCACACAGTGACTGAAATTGATCTTAAAATAAAGGATTTAAATTTTCATGACTGATGCTACCATTCATCCAAACTATATTTGCAATAATACGGTCATGGTGCACACAGTTCCCAATGGAATTAAACATCAAGGATCTCTCTTCATAGCATGGTCATAATCATTTAAAAAATGAAAACATGGCTAGGTTTTAGAATGTCATATGCTTTTCTTTTTGTTTCAGTCTTTACAAATTTCAAGTGGATTTCCCACACTCTCTTAACCTTCACCAATAGTTGTCTTGCTTTGAGTATCCTTTTCACAAGTGTAGTTCATTCAGCTTACTTGTCCTCCTCGGTAAAACCTTTCGCCACAACAACTATTTTTATAACCTAACCTAACCTAACCATCCTATCTTTACACCTTACTTATTCTGATACATGTGGTGGAGCCACTAGAAGAGTATCTCATTCTCAGTTTTTTGGTTCTTGTTCTACTAGTCCTTTAAGTTAATTTACTCAATAATTTGGTAAGTACTGGACTTTGTTACCAATGTGTCCTCTGTATCCTTTCCTTCCAGAGTTACTTTTATATATATGACATATCTTTGAAAAGCCCTAAAAAAATGCCCCTGGAACAAGCAGTTGAGATTTACATCACTGTTCCATACTATGGTAGAGTGTGTGTGAAAATGTATACTTCTTTTTTTATATTTCTGCACTACATTTAAAATTGTATTGTAACTCTTTATTGTTAAACAGGGTGATCACCAAACTATTGTTGGGATATACCCCAGAATATACCTAGGCATTTTATACTTTCTTTTGTAATGCCCCTGTCATCATGTCGGAGGAGTGACATGCTGTTAGGTGCCTGCAGCTTGTATTCCTAACACACTAGTTAATCAAAAAACTCTGAAACTGGCGTCCTGGGTCATGCACACATTTAAGCTTGTACTTCCAGTAGCCTGCACAAATCCAAAAAGTTGCTTTACATTACTAGATTGGAGGATGCCTTAAAAATTTACAGTTACCTTATTCCTGTAAGAACTGTCCCAACACCTTTTTCTGCAGAAAGATACTTCCTATTCAGTTGTAAATCAGTGTGGTGATGGTGCCGCTCCCGTATTTTCTTTTAATGTTATATAGGTCATACTTTTATTGGGTCCACCAAATCCTTTTCTCACAAACTTAAATCAATGACAGGTACAATAAACAATCCAAAATAAAGTATCTTCCTACTTTTTATTCATTTTCTTGAGGTAATTTTTCCTTTAGGTAGAATCTACCCAGGATTGTTGAGCCTACCCACTAGCAGCAGCTAAGCTAGAAATCTTAAACTGATGCCTTACTCTGAAGTGCTTGAGTGTTGGTCAGTGAACCTTCTCTTTCGCTCATTAAGTGTGATAGTGCTAACCTATGGCACATACATCCATCTCCTATAATTCACTCTCAGATGTTGTTGTTGTGGTCTTCAGTCCTGAGACTGGTTTGATGCAGCTCTCCATGCTACTCTATCCTGTGCAAGCTTCTTCATCTCCCAGTACCTACTGCAACCTACATCCTTCTGAATCTGCTTAGTGTATTCATCTCTTGGTCTCCCTCTACGATTTTTACCCTCCACGCTGCCCTCCAATACTAAATTGGTGATCCCTTGATGCCTCAAAACATGTCCTACCAACAGATCCCTTCTTCTAGTCAAGTTGTGCCACAAACTTCTCTTCTCCCCAATCCTATTCAATACCTCCTCATTAGTTACGTGATCTACCCACCTTATCTTCAGCATTCTTCTGTAGCACCACATTTCGAAAGCTTCTATTCTCTTCTTGTCCAAACTGGTTATCGTCCATGTTTCACTTCCATACATGGCTACACTACATACAAATACTTTCAGAAACGACTTCCTGACACTTAAATCTATGCAGATATCTCAGATATCTATCTCAGATATGCAGTATAATTTTTGTCTTGTATTTGTCTATTGTTTATTTATAACATATCATGTGTCAGTGACTCGTACTTCAAGATGAAGAAATGCTAATTTGCAGTTGACCCATTGTCCCAAGACTCTTACATATTATCTGAAGAAATGCTGGGCTCTCTCCTTATTTTATATGTACTGCCCTTATTAAACCACGTGTGAGAGAGAACAAGATATTTGCCATTGGTGCTGTAGTGGTGTGATTTCGTCTCTCTCACTTACATTTAAAGGGCTAAATGTAATTAAACTATTAGTCTGTGTATAATTAATAATTTTAACCCTTCATTATTTAAAAGTAGTAATAAGGTAATGAGTATGACTTTTACATTCTACATATCTTTAGTATTTCCATATTATATGAGCCATTCTCTTGGCCAGGCAACAGAAGTAAGAGACACACGGTTTTTTGTTTTAAAAATCTACCCACTGTTTATGTAATGATCTAGAAAATACTCTGACAAAATGTGTCAGATGTAGCTTTCCATCTGGTTTAAATTTTGCAACACGCTGATTTCAATTTGTCTCAGTTCCTCATTGTAGGTCCTCGATTAACCTCTCTTGACAGTCTAGTGCTTTTCCTTAATTGCTTTCTTTAAACTCTCCTTTCATTTTTGAACGTTCTTCCCATAGTCTTTGAAATTCCCCTTCATTTTTAACTAAATCAATTGCAGAATTAGGTGTCCTTACAGATGAGTCAATTCTCTCTTGAACCTTCTGCTCAATGATGTCATTTATTTGTTCCTCCAAGCTAGTAAGAGTAGGATGGGGACTAACCATTACATTCAAATCCTTAGTCTGCTCTAATACGTGCAACTTTACCTTTGTGCCTGAGATTAGCTAATGTACATTGTTAAACTCCTGTTCTGTAAATTCTTTCATTTGCTTCAAGTCGTTACTTAATTCACGAAAATGCTCATTGTCTCCATTTCATAATAAACCACATTGCTTGTTCAGCTCCGCATGCAATCTGCAGTTAGTGTGCTTATAGCTGTTTGAAATTCTGAAATCTTAGCTCATCAAATTGGGCTTTCACACTAGAAGTTAACTCTTTTCAGTTACTACTAGCACTCAACAACAAAAGTCGATAACTATTGAAAAGTCTCAGTTAAGTGCTTACCCACAACATGCCGAAAACCAGTATAGACCCACACAAGGTAAAACTCTGGTCAGTAAAATTGCTTTTGCCTTGTCTGTACTACAGATCATTGTGACCAACAAAGTGAAAAACCCACAAAAATGTTAACTTGAGTTTTACACAGGTCACCGTACTTCACTCTCAGCTTGTAATGCCATGCTGCCCATGGTCTCATCTGGACTGATTGGTGGAGTGCACTGTGTTGCATGCTCACGTGCTTGGCCATTGCAGCTGCTGCTAATGTTAGAGGCAGTGCTGTCGTAACTGCAGTCAGCTGCTTAGCGTTGATTCATCATGATTAAAGCAGTTATTATATTATGAAAAGGAAAGTTGCTACTCACCATGTAGCAGAGATGCTGAGGTACAGATAGGCACAACAAATAGACTCTCACAATTAAAACTGACCGTAATTATCCTCCCAATCTTGTACAAAAACGAATCTGCCGCCGTGCCTTCTCTCTCCAGTCTCCCACCACCTCCCAAGTCCCACCGTCTGGCCACAGAGGAGCATTCCCCTCATAACTCAATACCACCCAGGACTAGAGCAACTGAATTACATTCTCTGCCAGGGTTTCAATTACCGCTTGTCGTGCCCTGAAATAAGAAATGTCCTGCCCACTGTCTTTCCCACCCCTCCCACAGTGGTAGTCTGCCGTCCACCAAACCTACACAAAATACTCGTCCATCCTTACGCAACCCCTGTTCCCAATCCCTTACCCCATGACTCGTGTCCCTGTAACAGACCCAGATGCAATACCTGTCCCCTACATGCTACCACCACCACTCAAAGGCAGGGCTACCTGTGAAACCAGTCATGTGGTCTACAAGCTAAGCTGCAATCATTGTGCTGCATTCTCTGTAGGCACGACAGCCAACAAGCTGTCTGTCCGCATGAATGGCCACCGACAAACTGTGGCGTAGAAACAAGTGGACCGTCTGCAGCTCATGGTCGTGCGGTAGTGTTCTCGCTTCCCACGCCCGGGTTCCCGGGTTCGATTCCCGGCGGGTTCAGAGGTTTTCTCTGCCTTGTGATGACTGGGTGTTGTGTGATGTCCTTAGGTTAGTTAGGTTTAAGTAGTTCTAAGTTCTAGGGGACTGATGGCCATAGCTGTTAAGTCCCATAGTGCTCAGAGCCATTTGAACAAGTGGACCATCCTGTTGCTGAACGTGCTGCCAAACATGATATCCCTCATTTCAATGACTGCTTCATAGCCTGTGCCATATGAATCCTTTCTCGCCAACACTAGCTTTCCTGAACTGTGCAGGTGGGAACTTTCCACTAAATCACATGTTCCTGTAACCCTCCTGGCGTCAACCTTTGTTTGTCACTTCCTCACCCATCCAGCCCCTTACCTATTCCCATTCCAGCGCTATGCAGCCATCATTCCACCACCACACCCAGTCTTTTTATTTCTCTCCTTTTCCGGTACTTCTCCCCTCCTCCCCCCACCCCCCACCCCACCCCCCGCCATCCGTCTAATGTGCAGCACTTCACTGTCTGCAATCCCCACCATACTATCCCTCCTACTCCCCCTCCCCTCCCCTCCCCAGCCCAGCCTCCTCCTTATCCCCACCCAGTTGTCACTCCCATCATGCTCTGGTGCTATTGCTCACAGTGTGGTTTCAGTCACCTGAGACTTGTGTGTGTGTGTGTGTGTGTGTGTGTGTGTGTGTGAAAGCTTTAACTGTGAAAGTCATTTTGTTATGCCTCTCTGTGACTCAGCATCTCTGCTGTATGGTGAGTAGTAACTTTCCTTCTCATAATATTGTAGAAGAAGAATGGGTAGCTCTGAGGGATGAAGTAGTGAAGGCAGCAGAGGATCAAGTAGGTAAAAATATGAGGGCTAATAGAAATCCTTGGGTAACAGAAGAAATATTGAATTTAATTGATGAAAGGAGAAAATATAAAAATGCAGTAAATGAAGCAGGCAAAAAGGAATACAAACGTCTCAAAATGAGATCGACAGGAAGTGCAAAATGGCTAAGCAGGGATGGCTAGAGGACAAATGTAAGGATGTAGAGGCTTATCTCACTAGGGGTAAGATAGATACTGCCTACAAGAAAATTAAAGAGACCTTTGGAGAAAAGAGAACCACTTGTATGAATATCAAGAGCTCAGATGGTAACCCAGTTCTAAGCAAAGAAGGGAAGGCAGAAAGGTGGAAGGAGTATATAGAGGGTTTATACAAGGGCGATGTACTTGAGGACAATATTATGGAAATGGAAGAGGATGTAGATGAAGATGAAATGGGAGATAAGTAACTGCGTGAAGAGTTTGACAGAGCACTGAAAGACCTGAGTCGAAACAAGGCCCCGGGAGTAGACAACATTCCATTAGAACTACTGATGGCCTTGGGAGAGCCAGTCATGACAAAACTCTACCATCTGGTGAGCAAGATGTATGAGACAGGCGAAATACCCACAGACTTCAAGAAGAATATAATAATTCCAATCCCAAAGAAAGCAGATGTTGACAAATGTGAAAATTACCGAACTATCAGTTTAATAAGTCATGGCTGCAAAATACTAACACGAATTCTTCACAGACGAATGGAAAAACTGGTAGAAGCCGAACTCGGGGAAGATCAGTTTGGATTCCGTAGAAATGTTGGAACACGTGAGGCAATACTAACCTTACGACTTATCTTAGAAGAAAGATTAAGAAAAGGCAAACCTACATTTCTAGCATTTGTAGACTTAGAGAAAGCTTTTGACAACGTTAACTGGAATACTCTCTTTCAAATTCTGAAGGTGGCAGGGGTAAAATACAAGGAGCGAAAGGCTATTTACAATTTGTACAGGAACCAGACGGCAGTTATAAGAGTCGAGGGGCATGAAAGGGAAGCAGTGGTTGGGAAAGGAGTGAGACAGGGTTGTAGCCTCTCCCCGATGTTATTCAATCTGTATATTGAGCAAGCAGTTAAATTCATGGAGAAGAAGTAAAAACTTTGAGGTTCGCCAATGACATTGTAATTCTGTCAGAGACAGCAAAGGACTTGGAAGAGCAGTTGAACGGAATGGACAGTGTCTTGAAAGGAGGATATAAGATGAACATCAACAAAAGCAAAACAAGGATAATGGAATGTAGTCGAATGAATCCGGGTGATGCTGAGGGAATTAGATTAGGAATGAGACGCTTAAAGTAGTAAATGAATTTTGGTACTTGGGGAGCATAATAACTGATGATGGTTGAAGTAGAGAGGATACAAAATGTAGACTGGCAATGGCAAGGAAAGCGTTTGTGAAGAAGAGAAATCTGTTAACATCGAGTATAGATTTAAGTGTCAGGAAGTCGTTTCTGAAAGTATTTGTATGGAGTGTAGCCATGTATGGAAGTGAAACATGGACGATAACTAGTTTGGACAAGAAGAGAATAGAAGCTTTCGAAATGTGGTGCTACAGAAGAATGCTGTAGATAAGGTGGGTAGATCCTGTAACTAATGAGGAGGTATTGAATAGGATTGGGGAGAAGAGAAGTTTGTGGCACAACTTGACTAGAAGAAGGGATCTGTTGGTAGGACATGTTTTGAGGCGTCAAGGGATCACAAATTTAGCATTGGAGGGCAGCGTGGAGGGTAAAAATCGTAGAGGGAGACCAAGAGATGAATACACTAAGCAGATTCAGAAGGATGTAGGTTGCAGTAGGTACTGGGAGATGAAGAAGCTTGCACAGGATAGAGTAGCATGGAGAGCTGCATCAAACCAGTCTCAGGACTGAAGACCACAACAACAACAATATTGTTACATTCTGTCCTGGATTTTCCATTGTTTAAAGCAGTGATTGCTTGTTGTGGCCATGTACGTCAATCTTTTGTGTTGTAGATTTAATATCATCTTGAATGTAATTTAGGTCAATGGCTTTATGAAGTACTCCTCAATGATTTATTACCTCGTAGACTTTTTAACAGCGGTGTGATTTATAGCAGTTGCACAGCTGCAAAGGTGGCTGTTGATCCATTGCAATGGATGACTGTATCATATCGTGATGGAAAATTTTATTTCTCCAATCTGTTATTTCTTCCTAATTTGCTATTAGTTTCTGCCCCTCTGTGCAATATCCTTGTTGAGCTGGTGCAAATACGTTCAGCTCTCCTAGTCAAAGGCTGCAGAATGGAACGTAACATTTCATAGGAGACGGTGTAATGAGGTTGGCTGTTAAGAAATGTCTGGTGGTCGACATTGTTGTAAAATGTATAGTGCTTGCTTTGTAACTACCACTCATGTGACTTCAGGCTTCACACTTCGTCCACAAAGCTGCTCTGCTTGTATCAGTTGAAAAGTAAACTAAGAATTCAATGTATCTTCTTAAACATGCATGTATTGTTCCTCCATTAAAATTGTTCATTCCTTATTACATTCAGCTCAGAATCAGACATTACCATCATTCCCTATACAGTTTTGACTACCTCATCAGCTAGCTGTCTTTTAAGCAAATTGATCTTTTTTTTCCCGTGACATCAGCAGGATGTCATGAGCTGCAAGGTGTGAGATCCACAGCGGATGTCCTAGTCATAACCTCAAACGTATATCTGCCTTATTTGATCAGCACCTGCAACCCGTAGTACAAAGACTTCCTCCTTATGTCAAAGATACCAACCATTTCCTAGATCACCTGAAATTCGCGCACGTTTCACTCCCATCATATACCTTGCTTGTCACCATTGATGCCACCTCGCTCTATACTAACTTCCCCCATATGCATAGTCTGTCTGCTGCTGAACATTTCCTCAGTCAGTGCCCACCTGATTCCAAACCTTTGACATCCTTCCTATTCACATTAATCAGCTTTATACTTATCAACAGCTTCATCACCTTTGAGAGGCAGACATACAAACAGATCAGGGGTACGGCTATGGAAACTACAATGGCTCCTTTCAGTGCCAACCTTTCATGAGTAGCTTGGAGGGGTTTCCAGGGATCCATAAGTCTTCAGCTCCTCGTTTGGTTTAGATACATCGATGACATCTTTACCATGTAAACTCATGATGAGACTGACCTGTTATAATTCCTGCAATCTCTGAATACATGCTTGCAATTAAATTTCACATTGTCCTATTCCAAATCCCGTGCCACTTTCCTTGACATTGATCTCACCCTCACTGAAGGCCAGCTACACAATTCTGTCCACATTAAACCTTCTAACAAACAACAGTACTTAAACTTTGACAGTTGCCATCCTTTCTGTGTCAGATGTTCCCTCTCATACAGCCTTGGCATTCGAGACAAACATATTTCTTTGTATGCAGGCTCTTTACAGCAGTGCATCTTTACAGCAATGCACCACTATTCTCATCTCAGCCTTCATTGGATGTAATTATCCTGCCAGCCTAGTTCAAAAGCAGATTTCTGAGGCTGTTACATCCAATCCTGGTACTGCTGATTGCTCCAAAAAACAACTTCAGAGCACACCACTGGTCACTCAGTATTATCCTGGTCTGGAATGTATTAATCAGCTACTTCAACAAGGCCATGGCTTCCTAAAATCATGCCCTAAAATGAGATCCAATCTGTCTGAGATTTTACCCACCACACCTAGAACAGCTTTTCGTTGCCCACCCAATCTCTCCAGTATTCTTGTCAGACCCTATGCTCCTTCTGAACCCATTTCCATACCCTATGGCTCCTATGCCTGTGACTGTCCCTGTTGCAAGACTTGCCCTATGCACCCTCCTACCACCACCTATACCAGCCCTGCAACTGGCAAAACACATTTTATCAAAGGGAGAGCCACCTGCAAAACGAAGGTCATATACCATGTGTTATGTAAACACTTTTACATTGGCACAACTACCATCAAATTATCAGTTATGACTGAATTGGCATAGGCAGAGATTGGATACTGGCAACATGCTATATCCTGTTGCAGAGCATGCTCTACAACATTACAATCATGATCTCCATGCCTGTTTCACCACATGTGCCATCCAATTTCTTCCCTGCAGGTGGGAACCAGCACTACAACATGTCCTTGTCTTGCACCACCCACCTGGCCTTAATTTATAGTAATTTCTTCCGTCTGAGCATTTCTTCACAGTAACTACTTTTTCTTCACTACGTTTTAGTTTTCTACATCTTTCTTTGTCTTAACCATCTATTTTTTTCAACACCCCTCTCCTACCTCTTTCACTTTTCACTCTTTTTAACTCATGAAAGATGTTTAAGCAGTAATCTCTGTCTTGCATATTACCGTGTCTTCCAACTTTAAGCTCTCAGGTTTCAAATCTCATCCAGTGCAGTCCCCAACAATCAGTCTTTCTTTCTCATCCCATCCGGTAAGTCTCCCCTGACCTGTGGTTCTGGGTGACTTTCCCCGAAATCTACCCCTTTTTCCAGATGTCTAGTCCTTTTCCTTCATCTCTCTTCCTTCCCCTTCAACCCTCCTGCTAGGAGGAGGAGCCACATGCTCTGAAAGCTTGCCTAGTTATAACTTCCTTTTATGTATGTGTTCTGCTGGTGCTTGGTGAATAGATTTTTTATCTGTTCAATTAAATTATCCTAAATAGAGGGCCATATACACACATCTAAAAAGTTTTGCACCACCTCAGTTCCAAGAGTTCTGGAACCTGTACAGAAAATTGGAATAGAGATCAACATAAACATCATTTCTGCCCTTTTTATTGCTCATGAAAACCACACATTGCATGTTGTGCTACCATACAGTGAGACCTTCAGAGGTGGTGGTCCAGATTGCTGTACACAACGGTACCTCTAATTCCCTTAGCATGTCTTCTTGCATTGATAAATGCCTGTATTCATCATGGCATACTACCCACAACTTCATCAAGGCACTGTTGGTCCAGATTGTCCCACTCCTCATGTTGATTCGGTGTAGATCCCCCACAGTGGTTGGTGGGTCACGTCGTCCATAAATAGCCCTTTTCCATCAATCCCAGGCAACTTCAATGGGTTCATGTCTGGAGAACATGCTAGCCACTCTAGTCAAGCGATGTCATTATCGTGAAGGAAGTCATTCACAAGATGTGAACAATGGGGGTGCGAATTGTCGTCCATGAAGATGAATGCCTCACCAATATGCTACCAATATGGTTGCATTGTCGGTCAGAGGATGGCATTCACATATCGTACAGCTGTTATGGTGCCTTCCATGACCACCAGTGGCATATGTTGGCACCACATAATGCCACCCCAAAATTGCAGGGAACCTCTTCCTTGCTGCATTCGCTGGACTTTTTGTCTAAGGTGTTCAGCCTGACCGGGTTGCCTCCAAACACATCTCTGACAATTGTCTGGTTGAAGGCTTATGCGACACTCATCGGTGAAGGGAACGTGATGCCTACCCTGAGCGGTCCATTCGGCATGTTGTTGAACCCATCTGTACCACGCTGCATGGTGTCGTGGTTGTAAAGATGGACCTCGCCAAGGACGTCGGGAGTGAAGTTGCGCATCATGCAGCCTACTGCGCACGGTTTGAGTCATAACACGACATCCTGTGGCTGCACGTAAAGCATCATTCAACGTGGTGGTGCTGCTGTCCGGGTTCCTCCGAGGCATAATACGTAGGTAGCAGCCTGAGCGAGCCATGTCATTGGCAGCTTCTGTCTCTCTGTATGTCCACCATGTCTGAACAACATCGCTTTGGTTTTCTCTGAGGCTGCCTGGACACTTCCCTTGTTGAGAGCTCTTTCTGACACAAAGTAACAATGTGGACGCGATCGAACCATGGTATTGACCATCCAGGCATGGTTGAACTACAGACAACATGAGCCATGTACCTCCTTCCTGGTGGAATGACTGGAAATGATCAGCTGTCGGACGCCATCCGTGTAATAGGTGCTGCTCATGCTTGGTCATTTACATCTTTGGGCGGATTTAGTGACATCTCTGAACAGTCAAAGGGACTGTGTCTGTGATACAATATCCATAGTCAACTTCCATCTTCAGGAGTTCTAGGAACCGGGGTGATGAAAAACTTTTTTGATGTGTGTATAAAAAACAGTAATGACAATGGTAACAGCAAGCAACATTGACAGTGATAATACACAATGTGACACGGCTGTAGGTCTTGTTCAAAGCCTACCATTTTTGTATGAAATTTATATATGTTAAACATAATATTCTTATGTGACAGACATCTCCCCATACATTTGCCAAAGTAATGATGAAAACATAGACTGTTATGTGCAATGCTGAGTTGAAATATGTAATTACAAAAATGACAGTCCACAACAAATATTGTGTGGGCTACACATCCATCATTGCATTTAGATGGAAATAAAATAATTCCTGAAGAAAGCACTGCTGAATAAGAAAATAATGGCTACAAAATCATCAAAAGCCGAGTCGGTAGTCACATTAAGGGTAGCTAAGTATTGGAATTACACAATATCGAAAACCCAATAAAAAAGGAAACAGTTACAGTGTTCTTAAAAGCACACTTGAAATATCAGGATGATGTAATGACCAAAACAGCTGAAAATCGCTGTTCAGATTGTAAATTAGTATAACACATGTGCTAAAAAAATATAGCGAGGTGGCCGATAGAACTATATTAGTTACATTGTGTATCTAAGAATGAAATACATTTATCATGAAATATGCACTAAGTCAGTACATAACGTTGCAGAATGCCAAGAGCATTGTAGTGCACTGCAGTTCTATACTAGATGGTCATCGAACTTTGAAAAGAGCCAGTTTTGCTAAAGTCATTCTTATCACCAGTCTCTTTTTTTGGGTTCTCTCTTGAGCTGTGCATAAATTTTTAGCACCAGTACATCGTATACAGTTTACAACCTGAACAGTGATTTACAAGTATTTTGGACTTTTTTATAAGCTGGGTGCACTGCAATATGAAGGTGAATATGTCACATGTATAAACAGTGTAAAACTTGTCAATATTCAAATTGTCATCATAGCCATTAATGTTCTTAAATGTAGACACACATTAGTTAATTATTGCCAGTACACTGAGCAAAATATATCTCCGTATACTGTGAGCACTTTCTACTAATCTGATGAAGTCAGTCTGAGAGAGTAAATAGCATTTGCAACAATAGCTGTTTTAGCAATAATTATATAAAATTTAATTTTTATTAAGTAAGATTTTTGCCAAATTATTATTTATTAAAAAGACCTAGTATCATCAATAAATACAATTTTTTTAATATCTTTTGATTTGTACCAATTTCGAGGACTGGGTTTGTTAAAATGATTGATATTGTGTTAACAATAAGGACATCACCTTTAATTCTTTGAATGATATAGAAATATTTTGAGATAAATGACAGAATTGGTAGATATGTCATTTTGTATCAAACAACTCAAGTTGGATTCACTTAGTGCATCGATACCCCATTCCACCACCAGGAGTGCGAGTGTAGTGCACAGTTAAAATGGCTACTGTCACTAATGCGGAGTGAGCTTACTGTCTGTTTTGGTTTCATGAAATGAATTCTGCAACAACTGTTCAGCTTAAATTTCACACCGAACACTGTAAAGGACATCCAAGCAGACCTGCAATTTACTCTAGGCACAAGTTCAAGGTTTCCTCGATAATTGCTTGCCGAGTCGGTAGGTTGTCTGTGAAGGGCCAGTTGCATGGCCACCTCACTCCCCAGGCTAGATACCACTGGATTTCTTTCTCTGCAGTCTCATTGAAGATGGTGTGTATGTTCCTCCCCTACTAAACAGTTTAGCCGACCTGAAAAATCAAATGTACTATGCCGTTGTGCAGTTACACCCAATTTGCTGCAACGAGTGTGGGAAGAAACTGACTACCATTGGGACATTCACTGCATCACAGATAGCAGTTTCATCAAATCAAAATTATACTTGACACTTTTGTGTGAAACTTGAGGTTGTTTGCTACAAAATGATATAGCTAGTGATTCTGTAAGTTATCTCTGTAAATTTCTGTACCATTCCAAAATTATGAAGTACTTTTTGACTCGCACTGTTCTTAAAGCCACTACTCTGTGTCGTCATTCTTGATGTGTTTTCATTATATGTGATTTTGAATGTTTCATACGGAAGATGTATTGGGCTGTCAATTTAATGGCGCAGCAGGTGTCATTTTTTTTTATTGTTTGACAACAGTCGTGGCATTTTATACAGTTTTAAGTATGTTTCTATTTACAGTACAAATCATTTTTCTTGAAGTGCAGGTGTGGATGTTTTGTTTTCGAATGATTTTTTGGGTGACTGATTAAATGGAGTTTCCAGAACTTTGGCATAGACAACTGTATTTCAAGTGTGCCTTTTAGTGCTTTAGAACTGCTTCCTCTTATGTAATTTCAATATTTAGCCACACTTAATGTGACAACCAATGAAGCTTTTGGTTATCTCGCTGTAATTATTTTTTTATTCAGCAGTGCTTTCTTCAGGAATTATTTTATTTGCATAAAAACAATATGACTGATGTGCGTGCGACACAGTACTTTTTGTGGATTGCCATTCCTGTAATTATGCACCTCACATAGGCATCGCACACTACAGTCTATGTTTTTGTCTTTGCCTTGGCAAATGTATGGGCATATGTCTGTCAGAGAATAATGTCACATTTGCTACAAATAAATTTCATACAAATATGGTAGGCTTTGGATAATATCTACAGCTGTGTCACATTGTGTGTTTTCATTGTCAATATTGTTTGCTGTCATCACTGTCATTACTGTATTTTATATATGGCCCTCTATCTAGGATATTGTATAAAGGGTTTCATCCTCTCTGAGCCTCAAAATAAAGTTCTATTCTTCCTTATATATGTAGCACCATTAGCTTTGGTTTATTCTATCATTAAACAACATGTTAATAATCCAGTCATATGTTTTTTTCTGCATATGTATCAATTGCAGGTTTTGGTATTTTTAAAATATATTGCAAATGTAGTGTCACGATTCATGCTACACGAGTTTGGATGAACAACAACGTACACTGTAAATAATAATGTTTATTTTCATGTAATATGTTTAGGCTGCAATTAAAATATTTATGGAGGAGAATAATAGTTGCATATTAAACAATGGAAAATTGAGGGTAGAGTGTTACCGTATTGTGAAAAGGATAGTTGCTACTTATAATATAGTGGAGATGCTGAGTTGCAGATAGGCACAACAAAAAGACTGTCAGAAAGTGATCTTTCAGTCAACAAGGCCTTTGTCAACACAGGAAAGAAAAGAAATAAGGGTGGACACTGAGTATTGTACTGGATTAGAAAAATACCTTGTTGGCCAAAAGCTCACTTTCTGACAGTCTTTTTATTGTGCCTGTCTGTGACTCAGCATCTCCACTATATTATAAGTAGCAACTATCCTTTTCACAGTGTAGTTCCACATTAAAATGATAGGAGAGATCATACTCTTTGAGGTTCGCCAATGACATTGTAATTCTGTCAGAGACAGCAAAGGACTTGGAAGAGCAGCTGAATGGAATGGACAATGTCTTGAAAGGAGGATATAAGATGAAAATCAACAAAAGCAAAATGAGGATAATGGAATGTAGTCGAATGAATCCGGGTGATGCTGAGGGAATTAGATTAGGAATGAGACGCTTAAAGTAGTAAATGAATTTTGGTACTTGGGGAGCATAATAACTGATGATGGTTGAAGTAGAGAGGATACAAAATGTAGACTGGCAATGGCAAGGAAAGCGTTTGTGAAGAAGAGAAATATGTTAACATCGAGTATAGATTTAAGTGTCAGGAAGTTGTTTCTGAAAGTATTTGTATGGAGTGTAGCCATGTATGGAAGTGAAACATGGACGGTAAATAGTATGGACAAGAAGAGAATAGAAGCTTTCGAAATGTGGTGCTACAGAAGAATGCTGAAGATTAGATGGGTAGATCACTTAACTAATGAGGAAGTATTGAATAGAACTGGTGAGAAGAGAAATTTGTGGCACAACTTGACTATAAGAAGGGATCAGTTGGTAGGCATATTCTGAGGCATCAAGGGATCACCAATTTAGTATTGGAGGGCAGGGTGGAGGGTAAAAATCGTAGAGGGAGACCAAGAGATTAATACACTAAACAGATGCAGAAGGATGTAGGTTGCAGTAGGGACTGGGAGATGAAGCAGCTTGCACAGGACAGAGTAGCATGGAGAGCTGCATCAAACCAGTCTCTGAACTGAAGACCACTACGATAACTCTATATACTCTGTCCACTTCAGCCAACTGGTGGCCAAACGTGTTTGCTTTGTAATGTAATGTATCACAAGAGTCAGTTGGCCTCTTAAGTTGAATAAGATGTTTAACTTTCATCAGATACTACTTATCCATAAGGTGTGCATTGTTTATAAATCTGAAATTATGTAGTGTGACCACAGAATTCACTATCTTTGCTTCTGAGATACTAATGTAGAAATTAATAGTTGTATTGTAATAAGTCACCAATATTGGCAATTCAGTTGGACAGAATTTTTCACTTTATTCAGGTAGCAATTACTTTAGATTTTCTTATACACAAACATGTTAGCAATTTATGTCCTATCATCAGTGTTGTTTTTTTTTTTTAACCTTAAAAGTTTTTGAGGCACGATGACATTTTGTGGCGTATACACGAATTCAACTGGACGCTGTTATTATATAGACAGGAGTGATAAATTGATGCTATAGCATTTTAATATAGGGCATACATATGTAAGTAAACAGTATCAATATAATGGAAGGAAACATTCCACGTGGGAAAAATTATATATAAAAACAAAGATGAGGTGACTTACCGAACAAAAGCGCTGGCAGGTCGATAGACACACAAAGAAACACAAACATACACACAAAATTCAAGCTTTCGCAACAAACTGTTGCCTCATCAGGAAAGAGGGAAGGAGAGGGGAAGACGAAAGGAAGTGGGTTTTAAGGGAGAGGGTAAGGAGTCATTCCAATCCCGGGAGCGGAAAGACTTACCTTAGGGGGAAAAAAGGACAGGTATACACTCGCACACACGCACATATCCATCCACACATACAGACACAAGACATATATGTCTGCTTGTGTCTGTATGTGTGGATGGATATGTGCGTGTGTGCGAGTGTATACCTGTCCTTTTTTTCCCCCTAAGGTAAGTCTTTCCGCTCCCGGGATTGGTATGACTCCTTACCCTCTCCCTTAAAACCCACTTCCTTTCGTCTTCCCCTCTCCTTCCCTCTTTCCTGATGAGGCAACAGTTTGTTGCGAAAGCTTGAATTTTGTGTGTATGTTTGTGTTTGTTTGTGTGTCTATCGACCTGCCAGCGCTTTTGTTCGGTAAGTCACCTCATCTTTGTTTTTATATATAAGTAAACAGTATGCTGCATATGACATAAATTTATTATTTATGCTACAAGGCAATTTTAGAATTCAAAATAATTATACAATTATATTCACCTTACATAAAACTAGCCTTCTTTTGTGCTGGTAATGTCAAAGCAGATGACATTTCTTCAGCTCTGTTGAGAACCTTGAGAGAGTTAACGATAAGAAACCTCATCCACCTTCTGTGCAAGATACAAAAGATGGACAGAGTATCTTCAGACTTCAAGAAGAATGTAATAATTCCACTTCCAGAGTGACAAGTTCTAACAGATGTGAATATTAGCGAACCATCAGTGTAATAAGTCATTGTTGCCAATACTGATGCATATTATTTGCAGAATAATGGAAAAACTGGTAGAAGTGGACTTCAGGGAAGATGAGTTTGGGTGCTGGAGGAATGTAGGAAGATGAGGTGATACTGGCTCTGTGACTTAAGTTAGGAGGTAGGTCAAAGAAAGGCAAACCTATGTTTACAGCATTTGTATATTTAAAGAGAGTTTTTGGCAAATGTTGATAGGAATACACTCTCCAAAATGTTGAAGATGACAGGAAGTGAACGCCCATGCACATCTTGTACAGAAACCAGAGTGCAGTTATGTGAGTCAAATAACATGAAAAGGAGGTAGTGGTTGATATGGAAGTGAGACAAGGTTGTAGCCTATGTGTGATGTTATTCAACCTATACATTGAGCAAGCAGTGAAGGAATCCAAGGAAAAATCTGAGAAGGGAATTAAACCTCGGGGAGAAGAATAAAAACTTTGAGGTTTGACAGTGTCATTATAATTCCATCGAGAGAGTAAAGGACTTGGAAGAGTAGCTGAACAGAATGCATAGTGTGTTGAGTGGAGTTTTTAGATGTACATAAAAAAGTGGAACAAGGCTAAAGGGATGTAGTCAAATTAAATCGGGCAATGCTGATGGAATTAAAGTAGGAAATGAGGCACTAACAGTAATAGATGAGTTCAGCTATTCTTACAGCAAAGGATTTTGCTATTCTTACAGCAAAGTACGAGGCAATAACAGGAAAAAGATTTCTGAAAAATAGATGTTGGTAACTTTGAATATAATTTCATGTATTAGAAAAGCTTTCTGAAGGTATTTGTTTGGAATGTAACTGTGTTTGTTGTATAGCGTTCCGAGAACGCTGCATCCTGTAGGCACCCTATAAGTGACGATTGGACAAGACCCCACAACTGGCGACGAGAATGGGCTCCCCCAGTTGTGGGGTCTCGCCCACTCATCACTAATAGGGTTCTTATGGGATGCAGCATTCTTGGAATGCTATACAATAATTTCCAACAAATAACATTAGAAGTTTTATTTCCAGAAAAGTAAATTAACAATACTTAACTTTACTACGGCAAGTGTCACTAGCAAGAGTCAATGTGAAAACAGAACAGTTCTTCATTAATTAAAACTTCCGGGCTGAATTGCTGTGGTCCATATATAAAACTTCTTCTCCTTCCTGACATTTCGTTGCCTACTACGGGCAACATCTTCTGAGGTGAGTGGGCGACTGGCTGCTAGGCGCTGGTGGTCCCGCTTATATAGAGCGCTTAGATGGCACCACCACTCGTCACGTGCTTTCGACTTTAAAACTCTCTCTGGATAGTGCCATCTCTCTCTGGATGGTCCCATCTCTCTCGATTACAGATAATCGATTGTCACTTTGTTGGTACAAAGTTGACCGCCATATCTTGTCTAGTTTTAATCCCTTAATCAAAACTAGACAAGATAAGGCGGTCGACTTTGTACCAACGAAGTGACAATCGATTACCTGTAATCGAGAGAGATGGCACTAGCCAGAGCTAGTTTTAAAGTCAAAAGCACATGACGAGTGGTAGCACCATCTAAGCGCTCTATACAAGCACGATCACCAGCGCCTAGCAGCCAGTCGCCGACTCACCTCAGACATTGTTGCCCGCAGTAGGCAACAAAACATCAGGCGGGAGAAGAAGTTTTATATATGGACCACGGCAATTCAGCCTGGAAGTTTTAATTAATGAAGACGCCGGCTGTGAAAGCTTACATGTTATGAGGACAGTTCTTGCTATACACAGAGTCCAAGGAAACACTTGATCTGACAGCGTAGCACTAATCACGTTGCAGATTCGGGCCGATCATGTGCGGCTGAGGCTAGTAGGAGCTGTATTTATATGCTGTGGGGGCGCGCATGGCGTGGCACAGTGTGGTTCGATTCTGTGCACCATTGGCCACCGATTCTTCACAGCCTGGTCTGGTCTTTCGTTTCACATCTCCTTTCTGACATTTGTGGTTACACCAGAATAGTGTACAGAAGCACAATGTGAATGATAAACAGTTCAAAAAGAAGAGAGTTGAAGCTTTTTAAATGAATTGCTACAGAACAATGCTGAAGGTTAGATCAAGTAACTAATGAAGACGACACGCAGAATCAATTTGGGAAAAAGATATTTATGGCACATCCTGACTAAAAGAAGATACCGGCTGATAGGACATGTCCTGAGCTGTGAAGAAATCAACAGTTTGGTTATGGAGGGAAATGTAGGGGTAAATAAGTAGATGAAGGCTGGAATACTTACGCAAGTTTTAACGGATGTAGGTTGCAGTAGTTCTGCAGAGATGGAAACACTGGATGAACCAGTCTTCAGACTGAAGACTACATCGACAATGTCAAATGAAATATACTTTACTCAGCTTGTCATCTGCACATGACAAAATGATTTTTCTTTTCTTTTTTTTTTTTTTTTTTTTTTTTTTTTTTTTAAGTGCGTTACTTACAGTTTCTGGTGCTAAGTATGATTTCTGCTGAACATGGCTTATTTTATTGCAGGGGACAAACAGCATTGCACAAAGCAGCTGCCCACAAACGCCGCAGCATATGCTGCATGCTGGTAGCTGGGGGGGCCTCCCTCACCATCCAGGATCGCCACGGCAACACACCGAAGATGCTAGCACAGCAGGCTGAGGACCACGAGCTGGCTGCCTATCTGGAGAGTGGGTACCATTCCTCCAATTGCATGTTTTCGTATAAAAACAGTGGCTGTAACCATAAGGTGCAAATGCGGGGTAATGCACTACTACTTTCCTAGAGAAATTGGAGTTTATTCTTCGATAAACTTATATTCTATTTCTGCTGAAAACCATTATGATGGTGGTGTGGATAAAAGTAGCCCATGTAAGTATAAAGGAAATGCAGTGACATTACAGAAATGAAGAGCTGAAATGGACTTAAAGTGAAAAATATCTTTACAGAAGATGTTAAAAGTGCCCACCTGCAACATCGATACACAGCTGTGTCGTCCAAGCATATTCAGATCCATCCAGCATAAAGTTTGGATATTGATATTGGAAACTTCATGGCTGATGTCTTTTGGTTCCTGTGTTGTGTGTGAAGTTATTTCATAGATCTTGCCTTTCGAGTGTCACTGCAGAAAAAAATCACTTGTTGTTAGATTCGGTAAATGTGGTGGCCATAAATGTTTGCAGACAGTTCATTCCTTGGTGAAGACATTGTGGACTTATCCCAGGTATACCTTAGACTTGTGACATGTTCCACTTTCTTGCTGGAAGAAGCAGTATTGTGTTTCATATTCAGCGAGTTGAGCACAAAATGTGTCAGAAATTTCCTTATATGCGACTATATTGAGGCAACTGTCAAAAAATATCGGTCCAGTGACGCACATTTTTGTTGCACTGCAGCAAAATGCCAATTTTTTTCATCATGTTGTGCTTTCTGAAACACAGTGTTGGCTTCTCTGTGCCCACTACTTCATTTTCTGTGAATTAACGGTAACTGAAAAATATGAAACCATGCTTCATCACTCATGGTGTAATGGAAAGTGTCTAACAAAAGCCACATGCAGTAATCTGCATGTTGCTGACTGTCATCCTCCTGTAATTGCTGCACAACTGTCACATGACATGGTTTCAAATCAAGACTTTTCAATATCCGCTGACAACTACTCCTACTTACATGCGCCTGTTGGGGCCAACATGTATGTGTAGACTTCTCTGCACTCTGAATAATTCTCTGGCGAATGTCTGCAATAACTTCTGGTGTGCAAACTGAAGGAATTCCTTGTCATTTTACATTTTACGCAGATCCATAGGTGCACCGGTTTTTATACAGACTCTGTATTACTCTCTTTGCTGGATACTTGAACCTGAAAATTTCAAGAGTTTCCTTAATCGAACCTTTTTTCATGTATGCTTCCACAGTTTCAATTCTTTGGTCTATCAATAAATTAATTTTGCAGACTACAAAGAGAACAAATCATGCCTGTTGTCTGGGCTCCGAGGTCATTCTGGGCAGAGAGGTTGAGACATCCAGCCTTGTGTGTGGAGTTTCGACGAAGATCACAATTTGTAGCATTGTCCCCAGAACTGATTGTGGGCATTTGGTTCTCGGTCAGGTGGAAGGACTGAACCAGAGACAGTGAAGGTTCGATGACGAGCTAGGCTGCGACTTCCTGCACTTGCGCCACAGGGTTGACAACTGAAGGGTTCCCCTAAATAGGTCAGGTGTGCACTACACATCAGAGTCTGTTACTCAGGTAGCTGACTGTGTGTGGCGTGCACACAAGGTGTTTTTAGATTAGGCAACTCTCCATTCAATCCAGATAATGATAGGAAAACCAGAAGTATCAGTGTAAGATCAAAAGATGTCTCTTCCACAGCCGGCCGCTGTGGCCGAGCGGCTCTAGGCGCTTCAGGTTGGAACCGCTGCTGCTGCTACAGTCACAGGTTCGAATCGTGCCTCAGACATGGATGTGTGAGATGTCCTTAGGTTAGTTAGGTGTAAGTAGTTCTAAGTCTAGGGGACTGATGACCTCAGATGTTCAGTCCCATAGTGCTTAGAGTCATTTGAACCATGTTTTGTCTCCCACAGGTGAGAGTATTAAAATCCTAATGGTAAACTGCCGAAGCATTCGCAACAAAGTACCAGAGTTTGAAGTGCTCACAACAAGCAGAGCAGCTCACATAGTACTAGGTACAGAAAGATGGTTGAAAACTGAAATTGATAGCAGTGAAATTTTTGGGGATAATTTAAGTGTATAATGAAAGAATAGGCAAGAGGAAAATGGGGCTGGTGTATTTGTCGCAGTAGACAAATAACTCGAATGCACCGAGATAGAAACTGAAGCTGCATTGACATTGTTTGGGCAAGACTCAGTATCAGTGGTGGGCATAAAATGAGAATTGGATCCTTCTATGTCCACAAGACTCATCTCCTGATGTAACCAAAAACTTTAAAGAAAACCTGAGTTCACTTGTATGCAAATTCCCCAATTGTATTGTAATCATTGGTGGACACTTTAATCATCCAACAATTAAATGGGAAAATTACAGTTTTTCTAGTAGTGAGCATGGTAAGACATCCTGTGAAACTTTACTAAATGCCTTCTCAGAAAACTACCTAGAATAGATAGTTAGGAAACCCACTCATGATGGAAATATATTGGGGCTAATGGCAACAAATAGACCTGACCTCTTTGGGGTTCGAAATTGAAAGTTGTGTCAGTGACCATGACACAGTTGTGGCAACAATGATTGCCAAAGTACAAAGGACAACTAAAACAAGTAGAAATTACCAGATCTCCAGTTGCTTTCTAGTTCACCTTTACCTCTCCCCATATATTTTTATTTTCATTTGAGCCTCATGTTACACTTTCCACATTCTAATACCATGTCACCCTCACAACATCCCCACGACGACCCCATTAAGTTTTATTTACATTCCCTCCGCAAACATGCCTTCGCCCTAGCCAGATTACGCTCCCATATTTTATTTACTCAGGCTTGTCTGACATTTGGCATTACCCCCAAAGGCCTCACACTTAAAGTTCCCATCTCTGGCTGTAACCCGTCTTTCCATCAGTCCCTATACCAGTTCAAAACTGAACAATCCATAGCCCTCACCCGCCTAATCCTTCACCTACACATCAACTCAGCCAATGAACACACCCGTCAACTCCTATCCTTAACAAAAGTCCTCAATCTTTCCTCTCCCACATCCACACCGACTGTTCAGAGCATCCTCCTACAGGCCAACCGCAAATTAGAACAGCATGCCACCCTCCACCTCAAAAGACTATCCAATCTCCTGGTTTCCCAACTCTGGAAAGGCAATTCACTCACCCTCCACAACCTTTCCAGCAAACCTCAACCTCCTCTCATTGCAAACAGACCCAGTCTCTCCCACCTACTCAATCTCCCACTTCCAGCTCCACTTCCCCCAAAAACCTCAAAATTCTAATCAACACAATCTGGAACCACAACACCCCAATTCAGTAGTTAACCTTTCCTCCAAACCTCTCTCCCAATCCGAAACCTATCCAAAGGCCTCACCTTCAGCTCTACTTCCAGATTCAACCAAACAGCCCTCATCAAAGATTTACTGTCCTACACTCGTACTCTCTGCTGGAAATATCACTTTGCCAGGAAGAAAAAGAACCCTGATCCTACTCCTAATGATCCAACTTCCCAAGATACTATCCAAATTGAACCCCGCCTGGAACAGTTCCGTCCTCCGTCACAGTGGGACCCACCTCCTCTTCCTCAAAATTACCCTCTCCAAACCTTCCAGGAATTTCTTGACTTCCAGCCTTGCCTCTCAATCCTTCTTAAAAAACCGTAATCCTACTCCCAGCATCACCACTGCTGAAGCCCAGGGTATCCGTGATCTGAAGGCTGACCGATCCATCGTCATTCCTCCAGTGGACAAGGGTTACACTACCGTGGTACTTGATCGTCGGGAGTATGTGGCTAAGGGACTGTGTCAGGTTTCAGACAACACCACATACAAAGGTTGCCAAGGTAATCCCATTCCTGATGTCCAGGCGGAGCTTCAGGGAATCCTCAGAACCTTAGGCCCCCTACAAAACCTTTCACCTGACTCCATCAACCTCCTGACATCACCGACACCCCGCACCCCTACCTTCTACCTTCTTCCTAAAATTCACAAACCCAATCATCCCGGCCGCCCCATTGTAGCTGGTTATCAAGCCCCCACAGAACGTATCTCTGCCTACGTAGATCAACACCTTCAACCCATTACATGCAGTCTCCCATCCTTCATCAAAGACACCAACCACTTTCTCAAACGCCTGGAATCCTTACTTAATCTGTTACCCCCAGAAACCATCCTTGTAACCATTGATGCCACTTCCTTATACACAAATATTCCGCACGTCCAGGGCCTCGCTGCGATGGAGCACTTCCTGTCACGCCGATCACCTGCCACCCTACCTAAAACCTCTTTCCTCATTACCTTAGCCAGCTTCATCGTGACCCCACAACTTCTTCACTTTTGAAGGCCAGACATACCAACAATTAAAGGGAACAGCCATGGGTACCAGGATGGCTCCCTCGTACGCCAACCTATTCATGGGTCGCTTTGAGGAAGCCTTGTTGGTTACCCAGGCCTGCCAACCCAAAGTTTGGTACAGATTTATTGATGACATCTTCATGATCTGGACTCACAGTGAAGAAGAACTCCAGAATTTCCTCTCCAACCTCAACTCCTTTGGTTCCATCAGATTCACCTGGTCCTACTGCAAATCCCATGCCACTTTCCTTGACGTTGACCTCCACCTGTCCAATGGCCAGCTTCACACGTCCGTCCACATCAAACCCACCAACAAGCAACAGTACCTCCCTTATGACAGCTGCCACCCATTTCATATCAAACGGTCCTTTCCCTACAGCCTAGGTCTTCGTGGCAAACGCATCTGCTCCAGTCCGGAATCCCTGAACCATTACACCAACAACCTGATAACAGCTTTTGCATCGCGCAACTACCCTCCCGACCTGGTACAGAAGCAAATAACCAGAGCCACTTCCTCATCCCCTCAAACCCAGAACCTCCCACAGAAGAACCACAAAAGTGCCCCACTTGTGACAGGACACTTTCCGGGACTGGATCAGACTCTGAATGTGGCTCTCCAGCAGGGATATGACTTCCTCAAATCCTGCCCTGAAATGAGATCCATCCTTCATGAAATCCTCCCCACTCCACCAAGAGTGTCTTTCCGCCGTCCACCTAACCTTTGTAACCTCTTGGTTCATCCCTATGAAATCTCCAAACCATCTTCCCTACCCTCTGGTTCCTACCTTTGTAACCGCCCCCGGTGTAAAACCTGTCCCATGCACCCTCCCACCACCACCTACTCCAGTCCTGTAACCCGGAAGGTGTACACGATCAAAGGCAGAACCACGTGTGAAAGCACCCACGTGATTTACCAACTGACCTGCCTACACTGTGACGCATTCTATGTGTGAATGACCAGCAACAAACTGTCCATTCGCATGAATGGACACAGGCAGACAGTGTTTGTTGGTAATGAGGATCACCCTGTGGCTAAACATGCCTTGGTGCACGGCCAGCACATCTTGGCACAGTGTTACACCGTCCGGGTTATCTGGATACTTCCCACTAACACCAACCTATCCGAACTCCGGAGATGGGAACTTGCCCTTCAATATATCCTCTCTTCCCGTTATCCACCAGGCCTCAATATCCGCTAATTTCAAGTTGCCGCCACTCATACCTCACCTGTCATTCAACAACATCTTTGCCTCTGCACTTCCGCCTTGACTGACATCTCTGCCCAAACTCTTTGTCTTTAAATATGTCTGTATATGTGTGGATGGATATGTGTGTGTGTGGGGGGGGGGGGGGGGGGCGAGTGTATACCCGTCGTTTTTTCCCCCTAAGGTGACTCCTTATCCTCTCCCGGGATTGGAATGACTCCTTACCCTCTCCCTTAAAACCCACATCCTTTCGTCTTTCCCCCTCCTTCCCTCTTTCCTGACAAAGCAACCGTTGGTTGCGAAAGCTTGAATTTTGTGTGTATGTTTGTGTTTGTTTGTGTGTCTATCGACCTGCCAGCGCTTTCTTTTGGTAAGTCACATCATCTTTGTTTTTAGATATATTTTTCCCACATGGAATGTTTCCCTCTATATATATTAGAGGGAAACATTCCACTTGGGAAAAATATATCAAAAAACAAAGATGATTTAACTTACCAAACGAAAGTGTTGGTATGTGATAGGCACACAAAATTCAAGCTTTCTCAACCCATGGTTGCTTCATCAGGAAAGGGGGAAGGAGAGGGAAAGACAAAAGGATGTGGGTTTTAAGCGAGAGGGTGAGGAGTCATTCCAATCCCAGGAGCGGAAAGACTTACCTTAGGGAGAAAAAAGGACAGGTATACACTCACACACACGCTTGTGTCTGTATATGTGCGGATGGAGGTGTGTGTGTGTGTGTGTGTGTGTGTGTGTGTGTGTGTGTGTGTGTGTGTGTGTGTGGGCGCGCGCGCGCGTGTATACCTGTCCTTTTTTCCCCCTAAGGTAAGTCTTTCCGCTCCCAGGATTGGAATGACTCATTACCCTCTCCCTTAAAACCCACATCCTTTCGTCTTTCCCTCTCCTTCCCTCTTTCCTGATGAAGCAACCTTGGGTTGTGAAAGCTTGAAATTTGTGTGTTTTTTATTGTGTCTATCTACCAGCACTTTCTCATTTGGTAAGTCACAGCATCTTTGTTTTTTATATATATATTTTCAGTAAAGTATATAAAAGATCTGTAGTGTCGTGTCTCAGTGAGGAACTTGAAACTTTTAGCACAGGGCAGGAGCATGTATTGGAACTCAAGTTTATGTGAATAGTTGGCCATGCAATGGACAGATATGTACCCAGTAGAACAGTTCATAATGGGAGGGAACCTCCATGATATACAGTCACTGTAAAGAAACTTCTAAAGAAACCGATATTACTGCATAATAGGTGTGAAACAAAGCATAGGGCTATAAATAGAGAGATGCTGAATGAAACGTGTTTAGCTGTCAAGAGAGCAGTATGTGATGTCTTCAGTGACTGCTGTAGCAGAATATTGTCAAGCGATCTTTCACGGAACCCAAAGAAATCCTGTTCATGTGTGAAGGCTGTTAGTGGCACCAAATGTAGTGTCTAGTCCCTAGCAAATGAGGCAGGAACTGAAATTGAGGGTAGTAAATCAAAAGCTGTGAAGTTTAACTTAATTTTGAAATGTTCCTTTACAAAGGAAAACCCAGGAGAATTGCCCCAATTTAATCCTTCTACCACTGAAAAGATGAATGAAAAAAAAAATTAATGGCAGTGGTGTTTAGAAATAGCTGAAATCATTAAAATTGAACAATGGTCCAGGCCCTGATGGAATCCCTGTCAGTGTCTGTACTGAATTTTTGGCTGAGTTAGCCCCTCTTATAACTATAATCTATTGGAGATCTCTCAAACAAAAAATCGTGCCTAGTTCTTGTTTAAAGGCGCAGGTCACAAGTGTCTACAAGCGGGGTAGTAGAAGTGATCCGCAAAACTACCATCCAATATCCTTGACATTGATTTGTTGTAGAATCTTGGAACATATTCTGAGCTCAAACATGATGAGGGATCTTGAACGGAATGACTACCTCTGTGCCAACCAGCATGGATTTCGAAAACATCGATCAGGTGAAATCCAACTCGCACTTTTATCACATGACATACGGAAAGCTTTGGATCAAGGCAACCAGGTAGACGCAGTACATCTTAATTTCCAGAAAGCATTTGACTCAGTACCACAACTACGCTTATTGTCAAAAGTATGATCATATGGGGGTATCAAGTGAAATTTGTGACTGGATTGAGGCCTCTTTGGTAGGGAGGACATAGCATGTTAGCTTGGATGGAGAATCATCATTAGAAAGTAACTTTGGGTGTTCTCCAGGGAAGTGTGTTGGGAGCATTTCTGTTCATGTTGTATATTAATGATCTTACAGGCAATAGAAACAATAAAATTAGGGCTTTTCCAGATGATCTAGTCATTTATAGTGAAGTGATAACTGCAATAAGCTGCATAAATATTCAGTCAGATCTTGATAATGTTTCAAAGTGGTGCACAGATTGACAACTTGCTTTAAATGTTCGGAAATGTAAAATTGTACACCTCACAAAATAAAGAAGAAAAAAAAACAAACTATAGTGTCCTATGACTATAATATCAATGAGTCACTGTTGGAATCGGCCAACTCATATACTTTGTAGGGATATGAAATGGAACAACAACATAGGTTCAAAGTTCTGCAAGTTTCGCAGGAGAGCTTCTGTAAAGTCTGGAAGGTAGGAGGGGAGGTACTGGCGGAAGTGAAGCTGTGAGGACAGGGCATGAGTTGTGCTTGGGTAGCTCAGTTGGTAGAGCACCTGCCCGCGAAAGGCAAAGGTCCTGAGTTCGAGTCTTGGTCCGACACACAGTTTTAATCTGCCAGAAAGTTTCATATCAGCACACACTCCGCTGCAGAGTGAAAATCTCATTTTGGAAACATAGGTTCAGTTGTAGGTCCACAGGTCGTGGTCTAGTGGCTAGCATTGCAGCCTCTGGATCACGGGGTCCCAGGTTTGATTACTGGCCAGGTTGGGGATTTTCTCTACTCGGGGACCGGGTGTTTGAGGTGTCATCATCATCATCATCTTCATCATCAATTGGGACTCTGTATGGGTGTTGATGACCAAGCATTTGAGTGCCCAACAAATCATCATCATCATCATCATCATCATCATCATCATCATCATCATCAGTCGTGGGTAAAGCAGGTGGTAGACTTTGGTTTATTGGCAGAATACTGGAGAAGTGCAATCAGTCTGCAAGGGAGATTGCATACAAATCACTCGTGCAACGGGCTCGAGAACATTGCTAAATTGTGTGGGACCCATACCAGATAGGACTAACAAAGGATATTGAACATATACAGAGAAGGGCAGCATGAATGGTCACAGGTTTGTTCACTTCTCGGGAGGGTGTCACAGAGATACTGAATTATCTGAACTGGAAGACTCTTGAAGATAGATGTTAATTATCCAGAGAGAATGTGTTAACAACTTTGTTAAACGGCTTTAAATGATTATCAAGAAATGTATTACAACCCTATAGGTATCATTCACATAGGGATCCTGAGGATGAGATTAGAATAATTGCTGCATGCACAGAGGTATTCAGTCGGTCATTCTTTCTGTGCTCCATACATTAATGGGATAAGAAGAAACCCTAATTACTGGTACAGTGGGACGTACCCTCTGCCATGCAGCTCATGGTTGTTTTGAAGAGTACAGCTGTAGATGTAGATCTAAAGAAATGTCTAACTTCACTGATAATGAAGTAAACTGAAATGCTGACAGAAGAATGCTAACAGTCGAATGTTGCATAAAACTGTCCACTATTGTAGCTATTTACTCTATTTCAGGAGTCGAAATATTACATTTGGGCAAAGGGCAGGTGGGCTACTTTTAACTGTGGCACCCAGTAGGATGGAGCTATAAACAGAAAATTAAGAATGAGTTCAGACAAACACTCATATGCTGATGAATGATAGGTTACATACTGACACACTTAAAAGCTTAGGAAAAAAGCCAGTGCAATTAGTGATCTTTTAAGTGTGTCTGTGTTCCACTCACCTTTCATTGGGAAGTGATTTGTTGCCTGTTCTTTTGAATTCTTTTTTGTTTACCTATGTTCCATTAATGAAATAATGATCTTCCAAGAACTGTGAACATCCTTAACTTTCCAGCTACTTTTTTCTGCTGCAAAACTGTTACAAGAAACACTGCAAAAAATATGAGAAACTTTGTAAGTCGGTGCAACTTTGGTGACAAGGTAACAGGAGAGGTAGCCAGTGTAGGCTCTTGTCTATTAATTCCCATTTGACAACACTGGGAATCTCCCCAGGTGCTAGATTCCAATCCAGCAGATTGGTGCATTCTCAGACAGAATTAGTATGAGATGCCCCGGCGGTAATTGTGACGTGTTTGCGTCATGGCATTCCTTAAGTGGCTCACATAGGATCTATAATGCATTGGTAGAGACCTGGTGAAGTCTTCACAAATCTCAGGTGACTAAGATGTTGTCACTTCATGGAAATGCTTTAGGGTAGTGGGATGTAAATGAGCTGCAATGACGAGCACCCATATCGACCTGTTGGAAATAGTGCCTCTTACACAATGTTCTGTTTATTAATAAGGATTTTCTGTGGTTCAGTTTCTCCACCTGAAAGGCTTGTATGACAGTATTATGAAAAGGATAAATTACTACTCACAATGTAGCGGAGATGCTGGCCTCAGCAACCAGAGACTATATCATGTGTGTGTGTGCTGTGTTTGCTTAACTGTGTGCAGGTATGTCGTCTAATTCTGAAGAAGGCCTTTCTGGCTGAAAGCTTACTTGTTTCAAAGTCTTTTTGTTGTGCCTAGCTGCAACTCACCATCTCCACTATATGTTGAGTAGTAATCTAGCCTTTTCGTAATACTGTCATTATTCCATCCTGGATTTTCCATTGTTTGATTTTGCTTAAAGTATTGTGAGTAATGTTATTTCATCCATACTGCTGTGTTCCACCAAAGGATTTCTTAAGGCTGTCAGTGCCCTCATGTTTGCATCTGCTTTTGTATACCACTGCGATGTAGTACTCCTGAAGTGCCCATTTTGCCAGTTGACCCAACAGAGCCTTCAGACTAGACAGCCAGAATAGTGAATGATGGTCAATCACAGTGGTGATTGATTAGACAAATAAATGTGGTCAGAACTAGTTGATGCCACAAACAACGGCAAAGTACTCTTTCTCAGTTGTAGAGCAGTTCATCTCAGAGAGCACTCAGAAAGCAAATGCTAACACCTTTTTAGCGCCTTCTTGAATTTGTGTTACAACTACATCTATCCTGTGACTGCTAGTGTTGGTATGAAGTTTTGTGTACTCATTCCCGCCACACAGTGCTAGGACTGGAGATGATGTTAGTAACACCTTAAGGACAAGGAAAGACCTTTCTCGCATCTCATTACAGGAAGATTTGGAGTCTCTCTGCCATAGCTCTTGGAGGGTAGTTGTTTAAAAATTGGGAGCAGTACGAGCACATTGTGAGAAGACTTCTCACATCTCAAATGTGTCGAGTAGTCTGAAAATCTGTGGCTATTTTTATTTTTTCTGGATCAGGACAGACTCTGTCACCATTAACTAGGTCCCCCAAGATTTATTTCTTGGGTGATTATGAGGCACTTTTTAGATTCAGGAGTAGGCTTATGGTCATCCAGACAGCAAATACGAATCACCCATTTAAAGTATTATTCATCATGCAGTGGAATGTGGCTAGAACATTACACAGCCCAAACAGCATAGCTTTGAACTCTAAAATGCCTCTTGGAGCTGTCAAGACAGTCTTTTTCCCAACCAACATCATCAGCCTTAATTTGTCAGTAGTACCCATAGTTCAAAAATACTTTGCTCTTTTCAAACAGTCTGTGGTGCCATCAATGTGCAGCAACAGGCAGGTAGACCTTTTTTTTCATGATTTTGTTCAGTCACAAGTAGTGAACACAAAAACACCATGTGCCATCCTTCTTCTTCACAAGGACCACAAGAGAGGAGCCATGACTCACAGAAGGGTCAGTGATGTCATCTTGCAGCATCATCTGTACTATCTCACAATTTATGCATTGTTCATCCAGTGAAATCTTTCATGAGAGCTGGCTAAGAGTTAGCTGATCCCCATTGTTGTTACTGTGTTTTATCGTGGTCTTCTTGGTCTGTCTTTTATCTGCTTTGGATTTGAAAGAATCTGAAAATTGGTGCAGAACAGCTAATACTCACCGACATTGTTCCTTGATCAGCCTAGATCCTATTGGCAGTCTGATAGTAGCTTGCTCCTCTGCATTTTCTGTAGTCATAGCAGAGCACAATTCTTTGTCAATGGCACTGAGCTGCCCTTCCTGGACTTGTTGGGATGTTTCTGCACAAAGATCTTTAGGGAAGAGCTGTGGCTGCTCATGACAGTCAGTTATCCACTGGTCTTCTTGACTACATACAGTTCTTAAGATCATTGCTGGTGTGGAGAATTCATTTGTGAGCCTGAGTAGCATTTTGCAGTTGACAAAAGCTTCACAGTTTCACTGAGTGTCTAGATTGATGATTGTGATACATCTTGTTGAGACAATGGGATAACATCATCCTCAGTACCAGACAAATGTCCAGAGCAATCTTTGTTATGTGTGCTTGTTGGAATAGCTTCATCAGTCTTGAGCTCTGATCTTCCACCATTAATAACAGTTTGCAATGCCCGCAAGAAGCCTCATCTGAGAATAACATTGTGACTACATTCCATCATAGCAACAAATTTGAAGTGCAATTTTCTGTCATTGATAATTATTCTAGCATTATATGTTCCTGTCAGCTGGATCTATTTTCCATTTGTAACAATCATTTTCCTGTCCTGGAACATAATCATTTGACATTGCCAAATAAGAAACACCTATTTCAATTAACACCTGGACAAGTTGGCCATCTATGACAACATTAATGAGATTTACTGACATCTTGGTAACTGTCACACTGGCAGGATTTTCATCCGTGATGGCCCCACTTCACTTAGTTTCTCTAAATTCAGCAGCTAGGCGAGTGGCTGGTACCTCTATATGGTGACATGGAATGGCAACGACTTGTTCGTGGGGAGGGGGACAGGAGGGGGGGGGGGGGCAGTGACCTTGTCCAGGGTACGGCAATGGGCTTTGTCCCATAGATCTGACATTTGTGATTGATATGAACTACTGTCTTCTTTTCTACCTTGAGTATGAGTGAGGGGAATCATCATAGTCTTCCTCAATTGCCATGCACTTTTGGGAAACATGTCATGTCAGGAATCAGCCATAGCATTTTGTGTGATCCTTTTCCATTGCATTTCCTCAATACACTGGCACTGCTTGATAAATTCATCTGTTGTAACATCCTGTACCAAAAGAGCCTGGTACATGTCCTCTGTGAACCCTTTCATCAAGTATGGGAATTTGTCAACTTCTGTCATATTTGGATTCAAGATGTGGGATAAGGCCAATACATTTTATATGTGAGATTGTGTTGTTTCCACAGAAATTGGATCCTGTTCTTGAATTATTCTTCTGCTAAGCAGACTTGCTCCTGATTGTTGTGAAATGTTTCCTTCAGTTCACTCTTCAATTGTCCCAACTATTAATTTTGTCTTTGTTGTTCTTGAACAATTGCTATGCAGTGCCATCTAAGGTAAAAATGCACTTTTGGGAAACATGTCATGTCACCTCACCTCCTTTCAGCCATTTCATTGGATTCTGCCTTGCATCTCCAGAAAACACTGATGGATGCCTGATAAACAGCTGAAATACTGCTGTTTTGGAATCCATTGGTCTCCTAAGCATTTGAACCTTGTGAACAATGAACTGCATGTATTTCAGTTCCAGTCGATGTAGGTGACAGCTTATATGTTGCTTATTTGCAGTCATGGTGACATAGATGTTTTGTAGCCCATGGCATCTTCACCAGTGTCTTTTTATAAACACAATGAAGTCCAGATCCAAAAGCAGGCTCATTTAATTAAGTACAACACTTACTACTGAAAGCACATTTATTACGAACACCACCGTACAGCCAGAGCAGAACTGAACTCTTGGACGGAGAATGCTGCTATTGGTACAAACATCGAATATTCCAGAATAGGCAAACATTACAAACATAAAAAATTTTGAGAACCATCTAGAAAAGATAAATACTAAACAATAGTTCGCATGGCTAAATGACCCATTTTTAATTGGATGCCACTTTGGTAATTTGCATGTTCTTGAACCAAAGGCACCTTGTGTTCCCAGGCTGTCACCTAACCAAGTTCTAACTGGGCCTTGGGTTGCTTAACTTCATTGCTGTTTAACTGCAGGAATTGAGCATGAACTGGTGCATCTAGTGTGGCAAGATATGAATACTAAAGAATAAATATTTTCTGTGGATCAGATTTGAACTGGTGATCCACAGCATGTCAGTTAGTGAACTAACTGCTGCTTCACATTGCTTGCAGCACACATCTTTTTATATGAGATGTTACTGCTGCCTCTGCCTCTCACCTGCGCACAAGAAAGTGGGTGAAGAGGAAATGGGAAGGAGGGGGGAGGAGGTGCAGCCAATAAAATCACACACATTTCATTTGCGTTCTGATTTATTTGTGGCTCTGACAGTTCAGAGATAAACATTTCATTATGAAATATGCTTTACATGCAAATTTGTACCTTACACTGCTTTATTTACACTGTTGCCTCTATTGTTGTTTACCAAGAAGGTGGATGCAGTGGTAAAAAACTAGATAATCATTCAGGAAGACATTGGTTCAAATCTCAGTCTGGCCATCCAGATTTAGATTTTTCCATGTTTCCTAAATTGCACAAGGCAAATACTTTGAAACTGATATAGATTACCTTCAATATCCATCCCAATTCAAAGCTTCCTCTTTAATGACTTGCTGTGTATGATATGTTAAACCCAATATTCCTTCCATTGTTACATGCTGTGAGACAAATTATTGAATAACTTCATTAAATAAATTTCCTGTTTGCGACAATAATTGGCAGCTTATGACAGTTGATTTCACTCCATCACTGTCGTGGACAATCAACTCTCATTCTGATAAAATGTTCATACCCTTAGCTCACCTTGTTAACAGTTTCCAAGAATTTTTCAATACCATTTGATGTTCGCAAACTTTTTTGTTTATTTTGAACATTTGCACACAGATGTCAACCATTTATTTACTAATTGCTTGTTTGTCAAAAGCCTCATAGACATATTGCTGGATATCACTTGCTTTTATGTTTCGTGCATTCAAAAATAAATCACTTTGTTAAATGTGTGTTCCAAGCAATCTAGCCAAATTTCTCCAGTGGCTGCTATACCTCAATATTGGCAGCATTCATCCATGCAACTTGTTTTCTGGATGAGCTATCATATGATGTGATCCACCATAAATTTACTTGTTGAACCGATTTAAGAATGAAAAGTGCAGGCTCTTGTAATTTATAGTAGACTGGCATTCAATTAGTGAATAGATGGCAACAAATTGACCAAGTTATGTTGGAAGTAAAACCTATGAACCAAATGTAAGGATGAGTTGATAAAGTGGGGAAGTATCAGTCTTACATTTGTACCTTGTACACTGATGTATATCATTTCTTTTTTCTATGTTTTTCAGGCCAGGAACATTTCCAGTTGGTTGCTGAAGATGTGGAGACTGTTGTCTGAGACTGTGCTAACATTGGTTGCTCAAGACAAAAGAAACAAATGGACCAAGATTGTTACTATGGCTTTGAAGATTTAATGAATGTCACTGGACCAATAATCATTATGTAACTCGAACAGAACTGTGTAGCAGAACTGAAGAGTAGGAAATTAGAAATCTGTATTTTAAGGCTTGGTGATCTTCATTTTGCAATTAGTTTAAAGAAAATATAGACTAAAAGTTGATATTTCCGCTGTACAGACTTTTATACAAGTGAAAAAAAAGAAAAAAAAACCAAGATACACATATATTGTTCATATTATATGAAGATGGAAAAAGTGCTCTGTGTAATATTCTTTCACTACATTTGAGAAATATGTGGGTACAGTGGTTTTGTGTCATATATATTTTCAAATCATATAAACTGATCACCAGTGTAACACAGGTTCAGACAGTGAAGATGATGTGTCATACAGCACTGTCACCGATTATTAGATGATTGCGTCAACAGAAACTACATACAGTGATGTAAAATAACTTGGTAGTTTAACCATCATATAGATGTTAATAATATTAAAATAGCCTGTTTTTTTCCAGTGTGTTCATAATGTTTCTCTTCTGTTTGGTTAAATGTACAGTAATAAGCTAGTAATCCTGAATTCTTTGTTGTGAACCATAAGCAAAACACAGTGACTTTCATTTAATTTCACTGTGGATTGCCACATGTGCTTTTTTTCATAAAGTGCGTAGTAAATACAAGAGGAATGAGTTCAGCTAGTCATTTTAGGAGTTGGTCCCTAATATCATTATGTTTGGCTATGTTATGTGGAATACGAAATTGGGCTGCTGATACTCACAAAACTCGAACCGAAGATCCATGATTAGTTAGAAGTGACTAACAGAAATAAGTTATTGAAGTATAAGGGAAGTTTAGCACTACTTAAAATGAAAAGAAGGAATAATAATTGCAAAGAAACAATACTACTGTGCATGCATCGTAGGTATGCTAGAATTTACAACTGTTGATTCGTGAGAAAGAATGTGTGACCAAAACATTATATAGACTAAAAGGAGAGGGAGAGTCATACTATTCGTTTGTTTGAAATAATAGGAAATTACGAGCAATAACTCAACAATGACAGAATGCTGGTAAATTGGGGCATCAGCAAAAATATTTCTCTTGTTTCTCAACACATTACTGAGTACATATGTGTGGTTTTCTGTTCTGTTGTCTTGGAACTACCTGCTGCAGTTGTACATTAATTATGAAATGCTTGAGCTGGTGCGATATGCAGTTCTTGGGAAGAAAGTAATATCGTTGAAATCTCATGTTGTTCATTAATTAAGTTGTAAATATTTGTACTAAAATTATAAAAGTTATTTTATAACAGGTACATTAATTACGGGAAGTAAATCAGTATATTGAAAAGTTATCACACTGCATAAAAAAGACATGATAAATGAAGTAGACTGTTTGGGATGCATGTAGTATAGGGATGGTATTACTAAGGAATCTTTGGTGTAGTGAAGCATGGTATTTCAAGTATTCCTTTGTAAGAAATTGTGCACTGGAACAGTTCAACTTAAATCTGATTGCTTATTGAGCACTTTAGCTGTAGTAACAGTTTGCTATAAAATCTGAAAGATCTACTGGTTCCATAGTAACTTTTTTAAGATGAGTAAAATTGACAAATGACAGAAAATATTTTTAGCTTATGTTCCCATATATTAAGCAGATCATCTTACATGATGTTAATGACAAAAACTGATATTAATGGACTAATTTGCAAGGTACAGTTTGTTGGCAAAGTTAGTTGTTACTAAATTGTTCAAGACTACTTTAAAAGCCAGAGATTTAGGATGTTTTGTTGAGAAGTAAGTAAACTGCTTCACTTTAATTTTATTTGAAATAGTTTGTAGGAACTAAAATCTCTTTTGAAGAGAATAATCACACATTCCTGTTTATAGTCAATTTTGTGAAATGTAAATATTTATTGTTACATCTGTTCTTGTAACATAGGCGTATAAATAGAGTATAATAATGCAATGAGACACCAAACGCTTTTTGAACTCAGAGTGCAAAATATGTTATCTATTTTTACTTCTATATATATATAAATAAACTTTAGCTCTTGTACACTGTTAGAGAATGGACTTGTTCTATATAAATAAAAGAAAGAGCTAATGGCCTTGCACCTGTTTAAAATTAAAGTATTCTTATGAAGGTAGAGGAGCTTCTCATAATGAGTGAGATACCAATACAATAAAAACATTTTATTACATCCCCTCAGAAAAATCTAATGGGATAAACCCATGTATGAAGTAGTTTCTTTGAAACCTTTATCATAATTTATATTGTCTAATAATTAATAATCATGAATGCAATGCAGAGCCATTGGACTATGTTAACAATGGACTGTTTTTAGTACACTTCTGAAGAAATTTATATAGTTTTTCTGAAAAGACATGAGAAAGAACTGTAATTCTTCTTGCTTAACTTATCATTTTATTTCTGAATTTGATTACTGATGACTACATTGTTTGAAATACCTGAAGTGTTATCTAACTGCAATTACAATACCTGTTGCCACAAATAAGGAAAATGTATCAATAATTTTTTCCCTTGTTAAGTTAGCAGGCATGGAACTAATGCTGCATTGTGTTGAAGTCAGAACTTCTGTATATAATTGTCAATTGTGTAAAAAAAAATATACTCACATCCTAATTGCCTTGTAATTATAAATGTTTCAACTGTTTATATGTATGATTTATACAAAATTAGTAAATTCTGTAAAGTTAAAAGCAATTATTGTGGACAACAGCGTAAAACTGTAATATATGTATACTTGTAATTAAATACTGTAGCACACATCACTGTAATACACCAGATATTATTTTCAAAATGTCAACTTAGTTGCCTTGGAAAATACTTTTTTAAAAATCATCCAATTTCTAGAGGATTAGGCACTGCATACATATGCTCAATTTCTATTAACTAATGATAGTGTCTTGAAACAGTTTAGAAAAATACTGTAAGAAGGTAATTTCTCTGCAACAGAGAATTGTGCTTTAGTTGAAAGAAGTGGCACATTTCAACATAAAACAAATGTTTTGTTGTTGAGAAAATGTCAGTATTTCATGAATAATGTCTATACAAGTGATACATGCCTTAATCATATGTGCTTATCAAAAATAACTATAGATAGTGAGAAAAAATGTTTTAGCAGTATAATTAAGTTGAACTGGATTTTAGTTCAAAAATCTATATTACTTTGTTTTATCTTATGGTTCAAATGAAAGCGTATAATCTTTTTCTTCGTCTATTAATTCTGAAGCTACTTTGCTCTTTTGTATGCAAGATAGCCATTTTATGAGGTTTACTCTATTTTGAGAGGAAATGCTTGGGATCTAAGTTTTGTGTTCTTGTGGGTGTTTGTTATTCTAGTCGATTGCAACACTGTCTTGCCAATAAGAGGCTGTAATTTGTTTTAACTTGCTTGTATTTATTTTTATATGGATTTTTCTCATTTATGCGTTTTTTCCATGGGTTTTGCACTATTCTTGGATATGCCTCAGGTATCTAAACTTGTTTTTTTTTGTGTACTTATATGTTCCTTTCATTGCCAATAAACAGCTACTATTGAAACCATCATTACTGCAACCTTTTTTCCTTTTAAGTACAAAAAGTGATTTCCTGCTTGGGAGTCTTATTACCTGTTTAATAATCCCACTCCAGTTAGAAAATTATGTTCTGTTTCATGATGATGACTAATCTAATATTCTTATGAAATTGCCTTACGTTGCATTCAAAAGAGAAGTTGAGAAGGTACTGTTATTTGCAAAATTAAAACGAACAAGTTCTAACTGTATGGATATGAGCAGTAGAATAGCTTTTTGAGACTAACACATGTATCACTTGTGTAAACAAATTATGAATATAATGTGTGTTTCCTTTAAAAGAGAAAAATATAGTGCAAAGAAGTCTGTATTGTGTGTGTAATTCAGAAAGTGTGCAAGTTTATATAATAATAGAAACTGCTGTACTATCAGTAAACAGAAGCTGTATTTTATACCTGTAAATAATTGTTAGTATGATTGACTAGTAATTATTGTGCTTGATGTTTATGTGATGCTGCTGACCTGTCGATATTTCTCCTATCAGGGTTTTTTTATCTTGATACACAGAAATGCTATATAATCTGTATCCACTATTTACGGAAGTGTAATACTTCTAAGATATTATTTTTCTAGGAATCTATGAAACTAAACTCTTTAACATATTGTCTATAAATCTGAATTTTTAAACATTATACAAGAACTGTAACCAAGCTTAAAATAATATGCAAAAGTTCTGGCAGTTTATTATCCTTTTTTTTTAATTTCAGATCTTGATCCTATGTAAGTCCATCAGCTAAGATCTGTTCAGAAAGTAGAAGTTTATATATGCACCATTGCTTCTTTTATGTGCTCAATTTTCAACATTAATCAGTGACACATATTAATTTAATATTTGTATATGAGATCTTTTTTCCTAACTCATATCAGTACCACACAATTAAAGAGCAATAGAAATGAATTAATGTGTTGTGATAAATTAATTTGTTGCTGCAACCTGTCAGTTTTCTTTGAGAAATAAGTTTAAATAAATGTCACTTATTGAGATAGCTGGAAAATGATACAGCTAACTAACAAATTGCTCGTGTAATCTCATTTCATTCACTACAAGGTGGTCATGCTGTAAAGCACCTCTGCACATAAAGAGAATCAAGAATTTTTATTCATCATTGATCATTTTACATTGAAACAGGCTTCATTATTGTTGTATAATACAGGATGTGGTAATACATACAGGTATATAATAATAAAATAATGACATTTAACTGTAGTATACATACTAAACACTGTAATAATAAAATATGTTACAGGTAGATTTCCAAGAGCCAGTGTCCATAAGTTATACTGTGATGTAGTACAGTACAGACACTGTGAAATAGTAATTGGATAGTGTATACACGACATAATTATTCAAAACAAAGAAGAATCATTACACAAAACATAAATATACCACATAATGATACAGCAGACAATAGGAAAATTTGTTAAAAGCTAACATCCTCCTAGAGCATCTCAAAGAATTCATTAATATGGTGAAATTGGTGATCTGATAGCCAGCTACACTATTTAATTTTAAAATTTTTTAGATCCATGGATGAAACATAATTGGTAATTTGTTGAAAATTTTGAGGGGTTCACTTTGTGATAATTTCCAGTTCTTGCTAACCTGTGCCTTGGTATATCTAAATTAGCCTTAGCTCTGGTATTGTATTTGTGAGAGTTCCTCCCCTGGCAGCAAATTCAGGAATATTATTTTTGACATAGAGCATCTACATCTACATGGTTAATTTGCAATTACGCTTAAGTGCCTGGCAGAGGGTTCATCGAACACATCTAAGTCTAAATGTATAACTGTGAGTATTCTGAGCATGGAAAAAGAGGATGACAGCGCTCCATGTGTAATTTTTACACATTGGACATTTTTTTGTATTTTTAAAATATTCTTGATGTGAGGGGTAGTGTCCCCATACCATCAGACCATATGACATGTGTGACTGAAATAGTCCAAAGTATGTCATTGTAAGGTAATCCACAGTCACTAAATCCCTTATCTTCAAAATGAGGTATGACACCCGAAATATTTTTTTGCATACATGATGGATATGTTCCTCCCTGCGGAGTTTGGAGCCAATGTAAATACGTAAAAGTTTTACTGGTATTTTATATTTCATTAGACGTTCCCATTAGGAGTTATTGGGTTTATCAGGGTTATACAGGCATTCATTAGCTGAAAACCAGTCCAAGGCTGTATCAAGAGTGTCTTTTTTCACCCTATTCACATCTGAAATTCTCCGATTTGTGGTAAGTAGCATTGTATCATTGGCATAACATATGACAGAATGAGTGTGTTATTAGGCAAATCTATGACTGCTGCAATGAAGAAGAAGGGTCGAAGAATAGATCCTTATGGAACACCTGTGCTGATTTCCACTGAGAAAGAATTCATGTTTCTGACTGAGACAAAATGTCTTCTGTTGCTTAAATAAGACTGCATCACAGCTAATGTGCTCCCATTCACCCTACAAAACTCCAGCTTCCTTATTAGTATGTCAATAGGGATGCAACAGAATGCTTTGCTTAGGTCATCTGATAGTACTGACACCATGCTTTTGTCTTCAAGAGCTGTTGAAGTTTGATCCACAGGTTCCAAAATGGCTGTTGTTGTGTTTCTCCCCTTATGAAATCCAAACTGATTGTTACATAGGAGATTGTGTTTTCAAAGCAGCTGCTTATTTGTATGTGTAGCAGTGCCTCAAATATCCTTGAAAAATATTGCCTGCTCTGTAGCTTTGGGAAGTTGTTTGTCCCCCTTTTTTTTAAGAAAAACTGGTATAACATTTGATACCTTGAGTGGTTCTGAAAATACTCCAACTTCTACACTTTTATTAAAAATAAAAGCTGGTAGTGTAGACACTGAGAGTACTGGCTTTTTGATTATGTAATTCAACAACCAATAGCAGTCCATATTTTTAGAATTTGGAAATAGCTTTCATATAATCAGCTGATGTGATAATACTCCATTGAAATACATGGTCACCTGGCAGTGGGAATCAGTCAGGTCCATTGCTGAGGAACTTATTGCTTTAATATTGTTTCCCATTTCTTTAACTGAGTTTTCAAAGTGGTGATTTAATCCTTGGGATCTAGCAGAGCTGCTTGTGTGCATTTGGTGTGTCCACCTGATTATTTTTGTCAAGCTGCCTTGCATTTATTGGCGGCCCTGTGTATATAGTTTTCCCACTGCTGGTTATTTCCCCATGAGGAGCTTATTTAGCTTTGCAAATGTTTTTGAGTTTAAGATGGGACCTATAAATGTTCTCTCTATGTTCTGTCCTTTCAGTACAGGCTTGCTTATGCATCTGGTACAGTATAAGCATGTTTTCTCTGATTTCCACATGTTCTTCGTTCAGCCTTTCATTTTTAAGAGCATTTGGAAATCGTAACTTTTTTACCGGAGAGCAAGAATACCATAAATCTGTATATTTCTTAAAAAATTATCAAAGATGTACTGTAAATAGGACACGTTAAGTTGCAGCTCTTGGCCACAGCCTTCATCAGCAAAAGAGAAAAACACACCATTCGTACACACAAGCAAGCACACCTCATACACACAACTGCCAACTCCAGCATCTTGGGCCAGATTGCTGCTGGAGTTGGCGATCACTAGACCACGGAATTTTAGGTCGTAAAAAAGTGTGTTTTAGGTACCTAAAATAGGATTCTTCAGTAGTTCATTTAGGCTATATAAAACCTAAAATAGGCTCTAATAAAAATGATGCAGAGAAAATAAAAATAAATTAAAATACACAGTGTTGTTAGTATGAACATCTTATTAGTCATTAAAACAAGGAGAATGAATATTTACACAGTTACAGAGCACACCAATCTACAACATTAATGTTGAACATAACTCCAAATATTTTTGAGTTCCTGCAAGATAAAGATCTCCGTAAAAAAGAAGTGGCCATGGTATAATTAATACATTCGTAGTTTCACATATTCTGACCATAGTTGGCTTCACAATAAATAACCAAAATCTTTTCTAGGTTTTCTAGTGAAAAACTGTGGCGCTTGTCAGTCAGAATCAATTTATACTCTGGAAAAGAACATTCTACATCAACAGATGTGACAGGGGCATACTTCATTTTCAGCACATGTTGGACAGGAATGCTGCAGTTAGGAGTGCTGGATTTTCCACTAAGTATGTCGGCAGTTGCACACAACTCCTTCAGGCAAGTGTTCTGCAAAACCGTTTGCATTTTTGCCCGTACTTTTTCCCCTACTTCACCTGGCGCTCCATTAATTTTCATTTTGACTTCTTCAAGCAAAGAAATATTGTTGTAGATAGGTCTTCCTGAGCCTTCTAATTGTGAAATTATTCTTGCCATAAATGTGTAGTGGGCCCAAATGTAAGATAAGTCCCGTTTTAAAGAAGAATCTTTGAGTAACTCCATTGCTGCAGTTACGGATGCAGCATTCTCCGGTATATTTTCAACCACCTTCTGGACAGCTGAGAGATGCGTACTATAGTACTCTGCTGCTATCAGCCACGTGCCCCAGCGGGTGACAACAGGCTCTGGCAGCAATGGGACATCTGGAAGCTGTTCTTTGAATACCTGTTTTCTTGATGGTGCCTTAACAAAAATTTTCTTCGCCATAGATATTACTTTATTTACTTTAGGAAATTGTAGCCTTACTTGCTCTGATATGCGGTTGATCCCATGCACTACACAAGTTACGTGCAGCATCAATTGGGTATAATACTTTTAATAGTTGAAACGCTGCTATCATGTATGCAACAGCATCAGTGACGGCCAGAAGCACCTTATTCTCATCCTCTCCGTTTGGGTATAGCACCTTAAGCCCATTGTTCATAAACTGTGCTATTGTTTGTTCATTAGTTTTTGCTAATAATCAGGTTTGCAATGTAACGGCCAAGACTGTCAGTAGTTTCATCCACAGAAATCCATGTAAAAGATTCTCCAACATCTTCTTGGATTCTGTGCAATGCAGCATTGTAAGCTGAATCCACATAATTCTTACGCAAATATGACTCTGCAGGAATAGACTGATGGCAGTACTTCTCAAGAAAACCTCTGAAAGTAGGGTTTTCTGGTTTCCGAAATGGGATGTTTGCTGCCACAAGTGCAGGACACAAATCACTGCATAACTTTTTTTTTTTTTTTTTCCTCTGAGGATTTCGTTCAACATTAGCTTTATGTGCGATTCCATCTGCATGCTGAGTTAAGTGAGATTTCTAAACACTCGAAACCTAATACGAGAGAAAAAGGAAATGCAGTTTAGAATCGCATATAAAGAGTATTTCGTATTACTAAAGGATAGCGATAAAAGAGAATCCTAAGTGACAGGAAAATAATAAGAAAAACATCAACTAACCTCCTTGTTGCATGCTTGGCAGAAAATAATTTTCCCATCTGTTGTATAATGCGGAAAATCTTGCAGCTACTGCCTTATATGAGTAGACTTTGAACTAGCTGTTTTCGGCATGGCGTAGTATTCTCACACAGAAACTAGAATTTAGTTTGCACTTAGAACGTCAGTAACACTTAACACGTCGGTCGCTACACAATGTACTCATTTGTTTTCACTGGGAAAAAGTGAGCCGGCCGAATTGGCCTAGCGGTTTGAGGCTCTACAGTCTGGAACTGCGAGACCGCTACGGTCGCAGGTTTGAATCCTGCCGTGGGCATGGATGTGTGCGATGCCCTCAGGTTAGCTAGGTTTAAGTAGTTCTGGCTCTGAGCACTATGGGACTTAACATCTATGGTCATCAGTCCCCTAGAACTTAGAACTACTTAAACCTAACTAACCTAAGGACAGCACACAACACCCAGCCATCACGAGGCAGAGAAAATCCCTGACCCCGCCGGGAATCGAACCCGGGAACCCGGGCGTGGGAAGCGAGAACGCTACCGCACGACCACGAGGTGCGGGCTTTAAGTAGTTCTAAGTCCCATAGTGCTCAGAGCCATTCTTTTGAAAAAGTGAACGATGACCTGTTTTTTTTTCTTCCTTTTACTGCGGTGCATGGGAGTGGTAGGGGAAGTACCATACTCGTTGCTGGACATATGGCACAAAGGCACCTGACAGATGACCGCCCCTTCTGAACAAGCAAATGGAATCTAGCGTTCTTCAGATGAAAACATCTCACTTCTGGCAAATTATTTTTCGAACTGGAAAATTCACATATAATACCTTTCACGAAACAGAGTAGTTTGATAGGACTGCCTGTAGACAGCAGCAAGAAAATGCGCGAAGCAATAATTTAGCTATAGAAGGCGTCAACGATTAACATTGTGACTTTTTAATCCGTACTCAGCTTAAGGCCTATGAAACCGTTTCTTTGCGAAAATACACAGCTGGCCAGAATCCTACGTACGAAATATTTTCAAACATAACATTTAGTACGCCCAAGTTCGATTCTAATGTGTAAATCAAATCTTTGACCGGTTCCCATTCGCTCACCGAAGTTAAGCACTGTCGCGCTCGGCGCGTACTTGGATGGATGACCATTCAACCGTGCCGAGTGCTGTTGGTAGTAAGGCAAGCAAAGGAATTGTAAACAGTCTCTAACGACCTTCGCCTTCGACGAGACGTAAAGTCCTAAGTTTACTTCCTTTTTCCAGTCTTTGAAAACACAAGTACTCTATGTCAGATTAACGAAATAGGTACTTTTTAGGATTTTGATGCCGAAATAGGCAAAATTAGGCGTCAACGTCGAAATGCGCAATTTTAGGTCCTATAGAACTAGCGGTATTCAGTTTAGTTAGTCATGAAACGCATAAGTACCAACTTATAAGCAAATTGGAGCTTAGGAAAAAAAATAGGTTTTAACCTAAAGATCCGTGATCTATTTTTTACATATGAATAATAAAACACCTATAAAGAGCATTTGGTACTAACAGGGATAGCGATATAAAAAAAAATAAAAAAAGACCGAAGTGTTAGGCAAATACGAAGCATAAGTGCTTATCAACTGGCCACCTTGATACACGCTGGGCAGAAAATATTTTTTTCCATCTGTCGTATAGTGTGGAAAGCCTTGGAGCCACTGTCTTATGTGATGAAATAGGCACTTTTCAGGATATTAAAGCCGAAATAGGCGCTAACGTCGAAATAGGCTTTTTTAGGTTCTATAGAATTAACGCTATTAAGTGTAAATAGTCATGAAACGCATAAGTACAAATTTTTATGCAAATAGGAACTCGGGAACAAAATAGGTTTTTACCTAAAATCCGCGGTCTATAGTGATCACTGTGCAGGAGGTGTGCTTACTTGTGTGTATGAATGGTGTTTGTTTTTGTTTCTCTTTTCCTGATGAAGGCTGAAAGCTTTATGTAAGTGTATTTTAATTGTGCCTGTCTGCAACTTAGTGTCTTCTTTATGGTAAGTAGCAACCTATCTTTACATATATTGTTAATATTCCTACCTGGAGTTTCCATTATTTAAAAGTTATCAAAGGACAGGTCAGTTCCCCTTTTTCCCCAATTGGCAATTATATATGAAGTCCCAGTTTGCATTACTTTTTCTCTCAATAGACACTGTTGTGTGTTCCTCCTTTTGCCCTCTTCCCGTGCAAGTTTATGTTCTTCAATTTTAATTGGTTGCCCCTTATACAGTGTGAGGGCTAAAGGCTCATGATCTGCCATACTTCCAGCAAGTCTGACTCTGAAGTCTTCCCTACAAAAATTCACTATAATATTGTCTGTGCAGGCATTCTTACATGTAGCAGTTATTCATACAATAAAGGTCCAATGGCCTCAGCATATTCAGGAATCTCCTTGTGACTTGCCCCTCTGTGTTTGCCATTTCTATGTTTAAATCACCACATACAGCAATTCTTGACTTATTCTTCAAGATTTTTTTCTACTATTAAAGCACAATTTCCAGTAAACCAGTTTACATCTCTGTCTGGAGACCTACACTGACTAACTACAATGATATTTTCATTCTCTAGTTTTACACAACTAAACTCCCCATCCAGCTTGAGCAATATGTAGATAAATCAATTCAGTTAAACTTTACTCTTCTTTTGACAAAAATTCCAGCCCCACCATTGTTCCCTGTCTTCTACACATTATGTCTGCAACAATATACCTTTAGGGAACAAATATATTTACTTGATCATGGGTTAACCAGTGCTCGGAAACACATGTAATATCAACATGCTGACTGTTACACAAATATTCTAATTGTAAAGGCTTATTTCTAATGCAACATATTTTAATTTGTAGGTAAATGAGTAGTTTGCCTGTATCTGTATTCATTTGCGAACTATTTGTCTCTATACTTGAAGTTGTAGGTTCAGTTAATGTCTTTAATTCTAGTGCACTGTGACAATATGTATTCTGATAGCCACATACCTGTTCTTCTGATTGTTGTGTCACTTTCTTAACTGCTTGTTCTTGTGAGACAGCCTCTGATCCCACAAAAAATCCTCTGGGTACCACAAATTTTCATCCTCTAGTTTGGGCTTGCTGTTCATTGCGCTTCTTTCCATGGGTCCAGGTGCTGCCCCAGCAGCTGTCGTAAGATCTACTGCTGATGTTTGCACATGTTGTTTCCTCTTCTTTTGCAGATTGTGTTTTCTTTGATGGTAAGACCACAACTTCAGTCGATGAGGTTTGTAATTCCACATTCAGGATACTTATAGGATCGTTTTTCTTATTTAAATGGCTGCTGTGTTTTTTTTTCTGACAAAAAAATCTTTTTCCTGAGTTATTTAAGTGCATGCCATGCTTGGTGAAATGTGTTCTGCACATGCATGCAATTCAAGAAAAGATGCATTTGGAAATGCTTTAGATATTTTCTTTAGTTTTTTTAATTTCTTTGTTTACACATGAAGTATGAATTAAATCATAGCTTGTCGGTATACTAGAGAGGATTTACATTTGGTTGACTGTTTAGGGCTTTAGCTGTTGCTCTGACAGCCTGTTTTGCACTGTCATGATACACATTATTAGAGCCCTCATTAAGAGAATGGTGTCGTTTTTTAATCAGTAAAATTCTTCTGGGTTTGAGGCTGCATTGTCAACCATAAAATTCTGACATTTTGGCGATTCTTGCAAGATGCCTTCCTCAGGGCGCATTGCTAACTGCTGACTGAGCTCTTGTTTGGTTACTTATATACTATGGAGAAGTGCTGTCATTGGATATGAGGGTGAGGAGGAAAGGTATTAGGTGTTCTCCATTGGTCTTTGCAATGCGTGTTGCCACTGGCGGAAATAGGGCTTTTTCATTGGAGTTTCTTTTATTGCTTGCCATTGGTGGAAATCGGCGAATAGAAAACTGAGTCGCGACTGCAGCGTAGCATTGTTTACTAAGAGCCTAGTATCGACTACGGCGTGTCAGCACTCTGTGTACCCTCCGCTGCTGTGGCCTGCTGCTTTATGAGAGAGGTCCTCTCACAAGACAGCCAAGACACTGGAAGTTGGTACCCGTCTTCTCTATACACGTTGTCAGATCTCTTGGCTATTGACAATGCAGCCTCAAACTCAGAAGAATTTTATTGACTGTGACAACGGCTGTGGAAGCCTGCGTTTACATGTCATTTTTTTGTTAGTTACTCTGATAGTTTTTTGCAGTCTTTTATTACTTCACACATAAGTGCACCATGTTTTATAGTAGTTTCTGTGAAATATTTTGGCACCTCTGGGATTTTGAAGTGAAGATTTACTGCATCAGTTGAAACACTTGTTTTTTCCAATGCTTCAGTTTGTTTTTCCATAAGTGCTCTTCAACTGTTTTTGTAGGCACAAAAGATGTGGGCATTTGATAACTTCAGTTCACTTGAGAGGTTATTTTAGATATAATGTAACAGTTCTTATTTTTGTTGCTTTGACTAGAAGTTTCAGTAGTTGAGCAATTTCATGACAGTGATAGGGATGGATCGAGGGCATGAGATCTGCTTATGCACAGTAGCAGAAAGTGGGCAAATGCCTTCTGTATTGCTGTGCCTTCACAGTGTTTCTGCAGACCACAAGGAATAAAACTGCCTTGCCACTGAAGCCTAATATGATGCAGTCTGGAAGAGAGCATTTATCTCCTTCCAGTGTCTCACCACACAGTGTCTGGTAGCAGACTAAATCTCAGTGGTTGCAGGGTTGTAGTAGACAGAGAATGTGTGGAACAGATCAGTACTGGGCCACCTTTGAACATGATGAGCACTGTAGTTTAGTTTATGCTTTCTTCCTTTCGAAACAGATTCTTTCATGAATTAAACTGATTTTTGTCCGTCCAACAGTGGTCTATCAAAATTTATACCAAGATTATTTTCCTAGTCACTAACCCTCACACCTCACATAACTTACCAAACAAATACTGTAACTGAAACATAATTGGATAGATAAAAAATCTACTCACCCAGTGGTGGCAGGGAATACACATATAACAGATACAGAAGTTTGAAAGGTTTTGGAGCCATTGACTCCTCCTCCTGACAGAAGGGTTGATGGGGAAGGAAGATAGGTGAAGAAAAAGTGCTGATAAGGTATAGGAAAAAGGGTAGAGTTCAGAAAAGTTGTCCAGAATAACTGGTCAGTGGAGACTTACCAGACAGGATAAGAAGGAAATTCTGATAGATGGGGACTGCACCGGACGAGATTTGAAAACCTGAGAGCTTAGTGGTGGAAGACAGAGTAATAAACAAGTCAGAGATTACTGCCCAACACATTGTGCATGAGTTAATAAGAGTAAAAAGCTAAGTGCTCTTTATGTGACTGAAGTGGGAGTGGGGTGGAAAGAACTAGATGGGTCAGTACATGAAAGATGTAGATAACTAAAAGGGGATGAAAAAGGAATAGTATACTTTTCTTTTTATCAAGTCATCAGTCTTCTGACTCGTTTGATGCAGCCCACCACCTAATTCCTCTCCTGTGCCAACCTCTTCATCTCAGAGTAGCACTTGAAACCTACGTCCTCAATTATTTGCTGGATGTATTCCACTCTCTGTCTTACTCCATAGTTTTAGTCCTACACAACGTCCTTTAGTACCTGATGTCTTAACAGTTGTCCTTTCATCCTGTTCCTCATCCTCGTGAGTGTTTTCCACATGTTCCTTTCCTCTCCGATTTTGCGCAGAACCTCCCCATTCCTTACTTTATCAGTCCACCTGATTTTCAAAATTCATCTGTAGCAACCTGATTTTCAAAATTCATCTGTAGCACCACAAATGCTTCGATTCTCTTATGTTCTGGTTTTCCCACAGTCCAAGTTTAATTGTCATTGTGCTCTAAATGTACGTTCTCAGAAATTTCTTCCTCAAATTAAGGCCTACGTTTGATATTAGTAGAATTCTCTTGAGCAGGAACGCCCTTTTTGCCAGTGCTAGTCTGCTTTTGATGTCCTCTTTCCTCTGTTCATTATGGGTTACTATGCCGCCTAGGTAGCAGAATTCCTTAACTTCATGTAATTTGTGACCATCAATCCTGATGTTAAGTTTTTCGCTATTTTCATTTCTGTGACTTCTCATCAATTTCATCTTTCTTACATTACTCTCAATCCATATTCTGTATTCATTTGATTGTTCATTTCATTCAGCATATCATTCAGAAGATTTCAGTTAGATTACATTGTGGTCAGACAGAGATTCCAAAATCAGATACTGGATTGTAAGACATGCAGATATAGACTTAGATCACAATGAAGTAGTGTACTCTGAAGTTTAAGAGGTTAGTGAAGAAGAATCAGTATGCAAAGAACCAGTACGGAAGTACTAAGGAATGAAGAGAGACGCTTGAAGTTGTCGAAGGCTATAAACACAGAAATACAGAATGGCTCAGCACGCACTGCAGCTGAAGAAGAATGGACATCTCTAAAAACGACACTCACAGAACTTTGATGGAAAACATACGTACAAAGAAGGTAACTGTGAAGATACCATGGATAACATAAAAAATACTTCAGACGATCAATGAAAGAAGGAAGAACAAAAATGTTTAGGAAAATTCAGGAAAACAGGAATACAAGTCACTGAGGAATGAAATAAATAGAAAGTGCAGGGAAGCTAAGACAAAATGGCTGCATGAAAAATGGGAAGAAATTAAAAAAGAAATGATTGTCGAAAGGACTGACTCATAATTTAGGACAGTCAAAACAACCTTCAGTGAAATTAAAAGCAAGGGTGGTACATTAAGAGTGCAATAGAAATTCCACTGTTAGGGCGGGTGCACATGGGAGACTTACTGTCGCACAACCATTTTGTCTTTGTTGCTTTCCTGTTGCTTCGGTTCTTGAGAGCATTCACATGATGAGCAACTGTTTCCTGACAGCGGACTCATTTTCAAGGGTTTTTGTATTGCAGTTGACCAGTGCACCGAGAGGGATTGTTTTGAGACTGCAGTGGTTTGCGCTCTTATCAATCAATAAAGAACAAAGCAACGGTAAAGGAAGGATTGGATTCACCCACTTATGTCTGAAAGGCTAAATAAAAGCTAACAAAGAGATAGAGGGGCTGGCCAGTACTTACCTCAGCTCAGTACAGCCGATAGATACACAAAAAACAGAACCGAAAATTTACGTTCCTAGCTTTCGGAACAAATGTTCCTTCATCAGGGAGGAGAGAAGGGAAAGTGGAGTCAGTTATTCACAACCCAGGTTATGAAGCAACAGGGAAAGGAAAACAGGGAGGGTAGCAAGGATGGAGGCATGGTTGTCACAGGGAAGCCAAAGATATTCTACTGTAAGTACTGTGCCAGCTTGAAACCAATGAGGATGCATACAGAAGTAAAGAGGTATATAGTATAAAGATAAACACAACTATGTAGGATGAAAAGATGTGTGAATGGCTAAAGAGGAAAGGGAAAGAGGAGAAGACTGAAGAGTAAATGGGAGTGAGGTTGTTTAACGTAGGTTCAGTCCAGGGGGATGGCGAGATGAAAGGATGTGTTGGAGTGCAAGTTCCCATCTCTGCAGTTCAGAGGGACTGGTGTTGAGTGGGAGAAGCTAAATGGCACATACGGTGTAGCAGGTTCCTAGGTTCCTAGAATTATGCTGGAGGGCATGCTCCGCTATTGGGTACTGGACATCTCCTAGGCGGACAGTTCGTCTGTGTCCATTCATGCGCTCAGCCAATTTAGTTGTTGTCATACCGATGTAAAAGGCTGTGCAGTGCAGGCATGTCAGCTGATAAATGACGTGTAGTTTCACACGTGGCCCCTCTCTCCTCCCTGATGAAGGAACATTTGTTCCGAAAGCTAGGAATGTAAATTTTTGGTTCTGTTTTTTGTGTATCTACCAGCTCTACTGAGCTGAGGTAAGTACTGGCCAGCCCCTCTATCTCTTTGTTAGTATTTGTTTCACATCTTTATATGAGATTTTCCATTAATCATTTAGACTAAATAAAGGGAAATTCACTTTAGTATTTCAAGAGCTAAGATGTTACCTAGAGAAATTCTTCATTTATTTAAGCATGAGTGTAGCGTCATTTCACAAGCTAGTCAATTCTGGGACCTCCCATCACCTACCAAAATTCAAATATGCGACTGGCGATTCCACCAGAAGAGAGGCTCGGTGTTACATTAAAAACAGGTAGTTTGCATGAAATTACACATTTTTATTTAGTTCAATATTATTTATTATTCGAGAAAACCAGTTAACAACAATAATCATTACATTTTGTATAAAATATGTCCTAAGCAACTGATTGAAATGGCAGAAAATGTGTGCAGGTATAAAGTTTAAACACTGTTGCGTGTAGTGACATCATACATAGTTTCTGCTCCATCTGAAGGCACAGAAAAATCAGCCAGGTATGAGTTTACACTGTCGCAATCATGAGTAGAAGTAAGGAAGGTGCACGAGCTATTTCCAGCAGTAGGTTGATTTTTAGACATAGATGTTGCAGTAAACACTCACACAGGGGTGGAGAAGCAACAATACCGAATGCCACCACTGAAACTGTCACGTGTGTCATTTGGTAGACACACATTCTGCAAATGTCTTATTACCTGAAGAATCTCAATTTGAGCATCGATCATTCAGTGTGTGGGTATTGCTTTCAGTGTAGGTACAAGAGACAATGAAAAATTGTTGCAGGGTCATCCATTGATAAAGCAGTTTCTGCCTTCTCTTGAAGTATATCAAGTAAAGTTTCTTCATAACTCTTCTTCTTCTTATTTGGATTGTAGGAGCTATGCGGAGAACGAACAATGGGTGGCCTTTGAACTGTCTCTGTTTCCTCAGGTCCCTTGTTGCTTACTACTGGTTCAGCATTTCCAGTTGTTTCACAAACTTCTACAGTTGGTAGAAGAAATAAAAGTTGATTGTAAAATTTGTACTTTTGGCACTTTCCAGCTGGTTGTCCTGATGTGGCCAATTTCTGCTCACACAATTCTCTTGCAAAGCATGTTCTTAGAGTTTTCCATCTTCGTTGTACAAGCGTTCCTAGGAAACAGAGACAGTAAACTGAAAGGCTTGACACTGTCATAGATTTTAATTTATTTTCATGAAATAAAAATGAAAACTATTATAATTTAATTACTTTAAATCATTTATGAAACTTCATAAATTATTATAACTTCTTTTCAGGTAACTAACGACTGGATGAAGTTCCAACGATCTTTTATACAACTACTTGATTGGTGCAAGCACAATCTGCAAAATAGTGAAAGCAACATGCACTGAAATGTGAAGAAGAGTGGTTGCATATTGCTGAACAGTTCTATAAAAATACTCATTTCCCCAACATCATAGGTGCTATAGATGGAAATCATATTCGAATAATACAGCCTCAAAGTTCTGGCTCAGAATTTTTTAATTATAAAAAATTCTTTTCTGTGGTGTTGATGGCATGGGTTGACACTGAATACCAATTTGTCTTCGTAGATTTTGTTGTAAATGGAGCAGCAGGTGATTCCTCATTTGTAATAATTTGAATATGCGCAAAAAGCTGCAACGTAACCTTCTGAACATAATGAATGACCAAACATTGCCTAACAATCCAGAAGACAAACCAATGCCTTTTTGTTTTGTTGCTGATTAAGCTTTTAGTTTATCGAGGAACATTTTGCACCCATTTGCTAAAAAATCACTAGCCCCATTAAAGAAAATTTTCAACTGTACACGTACAGCTACTCATCGTATGGTTGAATGCACATCTGGCATACTGGCGAACAAATGGCCTATTTTCCATAGACCTCTTGATGTCACCATCAATTTCTGAGATAATACTGTTTGACAAGGACATTGCAAAGATTGGGAGAGTGACAAATAGCTGTTCTAGGTGTGGCAGACAAAATGTCAGACAGAATATACCTCATTTTAGAAAGCCATAGCCTTGTTGAAGTAGCTGATTAATACATCCAAGGGCAGGATAATACTAAGTGACAAGTGGTGTGTTCCTAAGTTATTTTTTGAGGGATCTGCACTAGCAGGATTGGATGTGATGCCTCAGGAAATCATCTTTTGAACTAGGCTAGTGGGGTGTTTACATCCTGCGAAGGCTGAGGTGATAATGGTGATGTATTGCTGTATAGATTCTGCATGTGAACAAATATATTTGCCTTGAATGCCAAGGGTGTATGGGAGGGAATGTTTGACATGGAAAGGATGGCAACTGTCAAAATGTAAATATTGTTGTTTGTTAGTAGGTTTAATGTGAACAGAAATGTGTAAGCTGACCTTTGGCAAGGGTGAGGCAATATTAAGGACAGTGGCAAGGGATTCAGAATAGGACAAAGTGAAATTTAACTGGGAGAATGTATTGAGAGATTTCAAGAATTTTAACAGGTCACATATAGCGAAGATGGCATCAGTGTGTCCAATTAAAAACCAGGTGCTGAAGACTTATGGATACCAGGAAAAGCCCCTCCATACAACCAATGAAAAGTTTGGCACAGGAAGGAGCCATCCTAGTTCTCATAGCAATGCCCCTGATTTGTTTGTATGTCTGTCCCCCAAGTGTAAAGTAGCTCCTTCCTATGCTAACCTTTTCATGGGTCTTGGAGGGACTTTCCTGGGACCAATATGCCTTCAGCCCCTGGTTTGGTTTAGATACATAGATTCCATCTTTGCCATATGGACTCATGGTGAGGTTAACCTGGCAAAATTCTTGGAATCTCTAAATACATTCCCACAGTTAAATTTCACTTTCCTGTTCTGTACCACCATGCCACTTTCCTTGGTGTTGATCTGATCTTCACCACAGGTCACCTGCGTACTTCTGCTCACATTAAACTTACTAACAAACAGCAGTATTTACTTTTTGACAATTGCCATCCTTTCTATGTTAAATGTTCTCTCCCATACAGTCTTGGTATTCAAAGCAAACATGTTTATTCAGATGCAGACTCTCTACAACAATACACCACTGTTCTCATCTCAGTCTTCATTGAATATAATTACCCCATCAGCCTAGTTCAAAAGAAGATTTTCCTATCCATCACATCCCATCCTGGTACTGCGGATCCTTCCAAAAAACAACTTACGAGAGCACCACTTGCGATTTAGTAGTATCCTGGTCTTGGGTGTATTAATCAGCTATTTCGACAAGGCCTTGGCTTCCTAAAATCATGCATTGAAATGAGTTCCATTCTGCCCAACATTCTGCCCACCACACACAGAATAGCTTTTCATTGCCCTCCCAATATTTGACAGACTCTGTGCTGCTTCTGCACCCATCTCCCTAACCTATGGCTCCCACTCCTGTGACTGTCCCAGCCAGAAGACTTGTTCTAGCCACCCTTCTACCACAACCTATACCAGCACTGTAACTGGAGAAACATGTACTGTCAAAGGGAGAGCCACCTGTGAAACGACACGTCATATATCATCTGTTATGTAAACACTGAAGTTTTACATCGGCATGACTACTGCCAAGTTATCAGTTAAGATGAATGGGCATAGGCAGCGGGTGTACACTGGCAACAAACACTATCCTGTTGCAGAGCCTGCTGTGCGACATGACAGTTGTGACCTTGGTGACTGTTTCAGCACACATGTCATCTGAATTCTTGCCCAAGATGCCAATTTCTCAGAATTCTGCTGGGAACTGGCACTAAAACATGTCTTTGGTTCTCACCACCCACCTGGCCATAATTTACGTTAATTTGCTTGGTCTCAGTATTTATTGGCAGTAACTACTCCCATCTTCATCTTAGTTTTGTACAATTTTCATTTTCTGACCTGTCTATTTCCTCTACGTCTGCTTCCATTTCCATAATATTGCTCTCAAGCGCACCTGCCTTGTATAGACCCTATATATATTCTTTCCACTTTTCTGCTTTCCCTCCTTTGCTTAGGACTGGTTTTCCAGCTGAGTTTTTGACACTGACACAGGTGGTTCTCTTTTCTCCACAGCTCTCTATAATTTTACTATAGGCAGTATCTATCTTACCCCTAGTGGTACATGCTTCTACATCATTATATTTGTCCTCTAGGCATTCCTCCTTAGCCATTTTGCAGTTTCTCTCAATCTCATTATTTTAGATGTTTGCATTCCCTTTCACCTGCTTCATTTATTGCACTTTTGTATTTTCTCCTTCATCGATTAAATTCAATATCTCTTGTGTTACCCAAGGATTTCTACTAGCCCTCGTCTTTTTAGCTACTGGATCCTCTGCTGCCTTTAGTATTTCATCCATCAAAGCTGCCCATTCTTCTTCTATATTCCTTTCTCCTGTTCTTGTCAATCATTCCCTAATGCTCCCCCTGAAACCCTCTACAATCTCTGGTTCTTTCAGTTTATCCACGTCCCATCTCTTTCAATTCCTGCCTTTTTGCAGTATCTTCAGTTTTAATCTGCAGTTCATAACCAATAAATTGTGGTTAGAGTCCACGCCTGCTGCTGTGAATGTCCTACAATTCAGAAGTGGTTTATAAATCTCTGTCTGACCATTATATAATCAATCTGAAACCTACATCTGTACTTTGAAATTACTTGGAATGTGTGTGTTCATTGTTAAGAACCCACATTGCCTCATGTGATTTTATTCATGTTAAAGTCCTTTTTCAACAAAACAATGTTTTGCCATATTTTGTTACTGGTAATAATAGAATTACAGTTGCCTGTGACCATTTGTATGTATGATGAACTATGTCATAGTTTTCATATAAAAAAACTGTTCCTGGAAGTAATGCTATGAAGATAGATGAAATGGAATGACCACATGAAATCAGAAGTAGAGGTGCCAAGTGAAGGTGATAGACACCTTGGGAGTTTTCTGGGAAGGTTTTATAAAGGAAGTTCAAAACAAGTTCATTCACTTGCTATGCTCTGTAAATCCCACCAAGAAAAAGCCTTGGGGATTTGGAATTAGTCAATTCATATATTAACATGCAAAATCTTGCACTACATACACACCATCTGTGAAGTATACTAACAATGAATTTTGACTAGAACCAGATGGTTATTGTTAATGTGCAACTAGTCACAGGGATCAAGTGTGGGCTGCAATTATCATATGGCAGCAAAACATGGTCAGTATTCTAAAGCGTTAATGCAGATCTGATTCATACTGGAAAAAAATTAGTTCCAGTTTTGGTCACCAGGTGCAAGTCTGGTGCTGTGAATGTAAGACAGATGTATAGAAGTGTTTCTATATGTAATATATTAGGAATGGATTTGAACAGAAAATGTCAAATAAGTGAGAAAGAGATTAATTGATTTTATTATTAACTGTCACTTACACAAGTTGTTGAATATGAGCACTGAAGATGTTGACAAGATGCTGTACAGTGCCAAATTTGCACCAGGTGGCAAAAATTGAAAGTAATTTTTTCACAGTGTGAATTGGTTCTGCATTAAATACAGTAGCATATCTACTAAGTTTCACTGCCATACAATAATTATTGGCCACACTGGAGCTCCATGACTCACTACAATTTTATTTATTTATTCCAATAACTATCTTGGAGGGTATGAGAAATCAACTTTGCTTTTGCTTCTTTGGTTTAATTTTCATTTCTCCCCGACTTCCTTTAACCTTCAAGAGTGCTGTTCCTATTCTTTGTAGGTCCACTTGGGTTAATTTAAATGTTTCTGCTGCATACAGTGTTTCAGGCCTTACAACTTTTTGATAGTATCTTAGTTTTGCATTCCAGGACAGTGTTTTTTTGTCATATATGGCTTTTTGAATGCTCTTTCCATTTTAAGTACTCTATCTTAGGTATGCTATCATGAAACGCATTTTTCAAACAATGTGTTTGGTCCTATTTTGTCAGCTTGTTTCTGTAGTTCTGTTTGTTCTTTAACACTATCCAGTGAGTCAGTAATTAATGCCATGTCATCTGCAAAAGTTATACAATATAAGGTGATTTTAAAATCCTTAGTGTTGATGGATTTCCTCCATTCTCTCACTGCCTTCTGTAAAGCACATTTGAAAAGTAGGGACATCTTACTCCTGATTTTATTTAAAAAGATTTTGACAGATCCCCATAAATTTTCCTTTCAGTATTGCATTTGTTAGTTGCATTAATTACTTACGCTGTTTTATTGTCGAGCCCGAATTCCCTTGTGATGTTGACTAGTGTGTTTCTATAAACTGATTCATATGCCATGCCTTTTTAAAATCTACAGATATTATCAGGTATTTCAAGTTTAATTATAGGATGTATGTACAGCCACATCAGTTGCACAAAACTTTTCAATTGACCATGGGTTTGACTGCACTGGGGCAATCTTTATCAGAATAAAAAATACATGTAATCATACCATGGTTAAAGAGTGATCTTGTCTTTTTCATTCTAATGAAGAATGCCATAGTGCAGTCGAAGCCATGGTCAACTGACAAAGTTTTGTGCAACAGATGTGGCTGTATATACATCCTATAATTAAATAGCATATGGTTACCAATCAAAATGTTTAATATTTCAAGTTTCTGAGTTTCCTCATTTCTGTTATGTTATTTAGATGGAGTATTTGCTTCCCTTTCCAAATCCTACTTGATACTCTCCTAGTTGTTGGTTGAGCCTTCCTTCATGTCTCTTTCAAGTGTTAAGGATAAGATTTTGTATGTCACTTGCAAGAGGGAGATCTCTCTATAATTTTTAGGATCAGTTTTCTTTCCTTTTTATGTAATGGATGTATTAATGCCAATGTTCATTCTGATGGTAAACTATTTGTTGGCCGACTTTCATTAATGATTTCTGTTGGACGTGGAATAATGTTGTCACTAGAGTTTTTCCACAATTCAGCAATTATATTGTCTTCTACTGATGTTTCGTTGTTTTTAAGTTGTTTTAGGATTTCTCTGATATCATCTATAGTTGATGGCTTTGAGCCTAGTTGTATTTGGATTATATTATCAGAATGAAATTCCTCTTTTGGAGGATCACAGTTGCGTAGTTCTTTGAACTAGTCTGCAAGTATTCTGCAGTTCTTGGATCTGTTATAAGCAGTCTCCTGTGTTTTTGGGTCTATCAAGTGTAAACTTGGTGGTGTGTTGTTCTTTAAACTAGTTATGAATGTTTTATGTTTTTCTGCTTAAAATGTGACTCAACTGATACTAACTGATCTTTCGTATGTTGTACTCTTCCTTGCTTCTATGAAATTTTTCCCATTCTTATCATCTTTATTTGTGTTTCAGATATTCCAAGCTTGTTGTCTCTTTGTAATTAACTCATCACAATCATCATTCCACCAGACATGTTTCCATTTATTTTTAAAAGGAATAGTTTCTTCTGCAGTCCCAATAATGCCTTTTTGTTGTTGTTCCCAACATTTAGGTATCGTTTTTCCGACTACAATTTGTAGTCATTAGAGACTGGATTATATGCATTTGCATGTTGTCTATGCATTTACATATTTGGCTCCTTTTCATCGGTTATTGCATATTTTGACTAAAAACTAGTGACGATGCATATTTTTGCTCTATGTTTACAATATTTTAAAAATAGCTCGATCTACTTTTGATGTCTCATGGATTGACCACAACCTAGGACTGCATGCAATCGCTAACCAAGAGTCCACTGTCAAGCGAAATCCGTACAGAAGAGGAACAGGAACAGGCAGACAGAGTCAATACTCCTGCGCCCGCACTGCCGGTTAATCTCGTATGCATCGGCAACAATTAAACTACGCAAGCTTTCAGTTGTGCGCGTCCATTGCTTCAGTTTAGCTTCCTATTTACTTGTACATAGTTGAACATGTTTACTACATGGAGTGTATAACGTGTTGCGCACCATGCCATCCGAGAAAAGAAACATAGTTTCATGGGTAACTGACCATTCTGGCACATTTACATATGATCGAATTCTTTTATATTGTCGAGTTTGTGAGAAAAACATCTTGTGCAAAAGAAAAGGGTCAAAGAGACTAGCGTGACAAGACAGGTCTTCATATCGCAGGAATGCAGAAGAAAGGACCACGACAACTTCTGAAAACAGCAAGTTCAAGTAGCAGGGATTTGTCCAAAGGTAACCATACAAGTCGCTTTAACATGGATCTATGTGTAGCATTCATTGCAAGCAATACTCCTCTTCACAAACTTACAAATAATACCCTCAAAGGCTTCCTGTGCAAATATTGCTTAAGTCAAAATAAAATATACCAGATTAATCAACATTTTTAATGTTCTGGACAAAATACTCAATGAACTCAAGGACAGCATTATCTGGATTTCAGTTCATAAAACTACAGACACTTGTGGCCGTTACATTGCAAATTTACTTGTTGGTACTTTAAAAGAAGAGCCGTCCTCTTCCTATTTAGCGACCTGCGTAGAACTTGAAAAAGTAAATCATTCTACAATCACCAGATTTGTGGATGAGAGTATTAGAAAAATATTTCCAGAATCCTCCGTGGGATGTTTTTATTTCAGATGCTGCTCCCTATACGATCAAAGCAGGAAAAGCCCTCCGAATATCTTACCCCAATTTCATTCATATGAAGTGCTTTCCTCATGGAGTACATCGCCTTGCTAAAGAAGTACGTTCGATGTTTTTGAATGTAAATAAACTGTTTTCATCCACAAAGAAAGTGTTTCTAAAGGCTCCTGCTCGCATCAACACCTACAAAGAAAAACTACCAGATGTGCCTTTACCTCCCGAACCAGTGGTAAGTCATTGGGGTACGTGGCTCAAAGCTGTGTTGTTTTACAATGAACATTTTGAGGCTATTAGAGGGGTAGTAAATGACTGACAGTGCAGAGGCTTTGGCACTTTGCTATCGCAAGGAAGCTTTTAATGATTCTGTTATTAAAAAAGACATTGCTGTGATTAGCTCTCAGATTTCCCATATATCTGCAAGTATTAAAAAGCTTGGAACTCAAGGTTTGACGTTGAATGGATCTGTTTAGTTAATAAGGCACCCGTGGTCTAGGGGTAGTGTCTTTGATATATAATCAAAATGCCTTCGGTCACGGGTTGGAATCCCGTCGCTGCTTAAATTTTGATTAATAATCAGCATTGGTGGTCAAAGACTTCCGGCATACAAAATCACCGCTCATTCTGCCAACGGCCTTGTCAAAGAGGGCGGAGGAGCGGACAGAGGTTCAGAGCACTCTCATGTCCTATGGGTGAGAAACTGCCCCTAAAGGCGGAAGAATCAGCAATGATCAAGAGCATGAGGATGCAGAAGGCAATGGAAACCAATGCATTAAAGACACGTAATTTGTATCCACAGGACATGTGGCCTGTAATTGAAGAAGTGTCATGATGATCTCTCCTTTGGCAAAAGATTCTGGAATAGTCCCCCATTCAGATCACTGGGAGGGGACTGCCAAGGGGGAGGTTATCATGAGAAAAAGGTTGAATAATCAATAGAAGGATAACATTCTACGAGTCGGGGTGTGGAATGTCAGAAGGTTGAATGTGGTAGGGATACTAGAAAATCTGAAAATGGAAATGCAAAGGCTCAATCTAGATATAGTAGGGGTGAGTGAAGTGGGAAGAAGACAAGGATTTCTGGTCAGATGAGTATAGGGTAGGTAATATCAACTGCAGCAGAAAATGGTATAATAGGAGTAGGATTCATTATGAATTGGAAGGTAGGGCAGAGAGTGTGTTAGTGTAAACAGTTCGGTGACAGGGTCATTCTTATCAGAATTGACAGCAAACCAACACCGACAATCATAGTTCAGGTATACATGCTGATGTCGCAAGCTGAAGATGAAGAGATAGAGAAGGTGTATGAGGATATTGAAAGGGTAATACAGTATGTGAAGGGAAAATCTAATAGTCATGGGAGACTGGAATGCATTTACTGACATTGTTGTCTAGGCCTTGTTGTGGAAAATGTGTTATTACTTCAATTACATCCTTAATTACAAGTCACTAATGCCCCAAAGTCTGTCTCACAAAATAAGAGGGAGGTGTCATTAATGAAGCTTACTACTAGTGAGTTGAAGGGTTGTTTCATGGTGCTGACATAAACCAAGAAGAAAAAGGGATCAAAGATTGATCCCTGTGCCACCCACTGGATTACTGTATCTCTAGAAGACTTAAACTCTATGACGTTATCTATTTTGTCTGAAAGTTTAGTCTGCTGCTTGCAGTTTGTTAAATTCGTGGACAGTAACTGCATAGATGACTCTTTGACGTTGCATGCCTTCAATAACTTCATGATCAGCCAAAGGTTGACAGAGTCTAAGGGTTTGGAAAGATCTAACAATATGCCAATTGTATTCATTCCTTCATCTTGGAGGTTGTACACTTTGTGGAGAAATTCAGTAACTGCAGTTGATAGGCAGTGATCTTATGTAAAAACTTGCTATGTTTGTTTTAAACATTTTTTGTGTAAATTAAGTGGAGAGCTGAGAAAGAATAATCATTCCAAAAACATTACCAGAGGTAGGAATCAATGATAACAGGTTTCAGTTTGAAGCCTCTTTTGTACTTCTCTTCTTAATACCAGTTTAGCAATGCTTGTTTTTAGACTACAAAGATAAGTGTTTTCCTCAACACTGTAGATTATGAGGTAGTCTAGAGGTTTAACTATTTCTTTTATGCATATTTTAACGTCACTCAACATACCATGTTTGAGTGATGTGATTTGGTATCTCTCAGTACATGTCTGTAGTATGTGTTGGAATTCCTGTTGGTGATGTGAAATGTTCATTAAAAATGTTACATATTTCTTTTGGGTCTTTCATAATATTACCCTCTTGTGTTATACTTAAGGATTTGCTATCCCTAGCTATGATGATTTTTTGGACTTATTGATCAGGATCCAGAAGGGTTTGCTTACATTAGTGGGCTGTGATATTTCATTACCATGAACCTGTTGGTTTGACAATTCTCCTTTAAAGGTTTTTTTTAACTGCGTTACATTTTTGTTCAAAAATATGCAATCTTGTTGATTCATACAGGACATGTAGGTCATGAATATTCTGCCAAATTGAATGAGATTCGCTGGAAGTCTAAGTCTGTTATTTCTTCCATTATGAGTGTATGATTGGAACACGTGAGGCAATACTAACCTTACGACTTATCTTAGAAGAAAGATTAAGAAAAGGCAAACCTACATTTCTAGCATTTGTAGACTTAGAGAAAGCTTTTGACAACGTTAACTGGAATACTCTCTTTCAAATTCTGAAGATGGCAGGGGTAAAATACAGGGAGCGAAAGGCTATTTACAATTTGTACAGAAACCAGATGGCAGTTATAAGACTCGAGGGGCATGAAAGGGAAGCAGTGGTTGGGAAAGGAGTGAGACAGGGTTGTAGCCTCTCCCTGATGTTATTCAATCTGTATATTGAGCAAGCAGTAAAGGAAACAAAAGAAAAATTCGGAGTAGGTATTAAAATCCATGGAGAAGAAATAAAAACTTTGAGGTTCGCCGATGACATTGTAATTCTGTCAGAGACAGCAAAGGACTTGGAAGAGCAGTTGAACGGAATGGACAGTGTCTTGAAAGGAGGATATAAGATGAACATCAACAAAAGCAAAATGAGGATAATGGAATGTAGTCAAATTAAATCGGGTGATGCTGAGGGGATTAGATTAGGAAATGAGACACTTAAAGTAGTAAAGGAGTTTTGCTATTTAGGGAGTAAAATAACTGATGATGGTCAAAGTAGAGAGGATATAAAATGTAGACTGGCAATGGCAAGGAAATCATTTCTGAAGAAGAGAAATTTGTTAACATCGAGTATAGATTTAAGTGTCAGGAAGTCGTTTCTGAAAGTATTTGTATGGAGTGTAGTCATGTATGGAAGTGAAACGTGGATGATAACCAGTTTGGACAAGAAGAGAATAGAAGCTTTTGAAATGTGGTGCTACAGAAGAATGCTGAAGATAAGGTGGGTAGATCACGTAACTAATGAGGAGGTACTGAATAGGATTGGGGAGAAGAGAAGTTTGTGGCACAACTTGACTAGAAGAAGGGATCGGTTGGTAGGACATGTTTTGAGGCGTCAAGGGATCACAAATTTAGCATTGGAGGGCAGTGTGGAGGGTAAAAATCGTAGAGGGAGACCAAGAGATCAATACACTAAGCAGATTCAGAAGGATGTAGGCTGCAGTAAGTACTGGGAGATGAAGAAGCTTGCACAGGATAGAGTAGCATGGAGAGCTGCATCAAACCAGTCTCAGGACTGAAGACCACAACAACAACATGAGTGTATGTTGGGCATGCCTGAATTTCTATAATGAGGCAGCAGGAATAGAAGTGTCTAAGTAGAATAGTGTAAAACTCATGCCATCTGTTACCTGATCCTTTCATACAGTAGACTGTATCCCATCTCTCCTCAGCTTGTTTAATTTTAAGAGAGTTAACGTAACTGTTATTCAAACCTCATTTCTTTTCAGAAGTTCTTATTGGTATTTTAGACGCTGATTTTATGTGCTCTATCTGTTGTGCAAGATGGTCTGAGTTGTGGAAGTCTATGTCATTACACTTTATAACAGTGTTTTCAGTAGTTTTGTTAACTATTGCAAAATCTGTCCTGGCAGATCTAGAAGTTGAGGTTGCGATGTCCATGGAAACTATACTCTTCAGATTGTATGAAGTTGATATGTTCAAGAGTTTCATGCCAGCTATGTTACTGGAGTTTGTGTCATTGTTAAGGTTATCCAAAAACAGTAAGGTCATTGGACCAATCGGCCAAATTATGGTACTGAAAGTGTTGAAAAAGTGGCTTAAATCTGCACAAAATGTTTTATATATTTCTTACTTTAAATATGTCTGTTTGTGTCTGTATATGTGTGGATGGATATGTGTGTGTGTGTGCGAGTGTATACCTGTCCTTTTTTCCCCCTAAGGTAAGTCTTTCCGCTCCTGGGATTGGAATGACTCCTTACCCTCTCCCTTAAAACCCACATCCTTTCATCTTTCCCTCTCCTTCCTTCTTTCCTGATGAGGCAACAGTTTGTTGCGAAAGCTTGAATTTTGTGTGTATGTTTGTGTTTGTTTGTGTGTCTATCGACCTGCCAGCGCTTTCATTCGGTAAGTCTCATCATCTTTGTTTTTAGATATATTACTTTCTTTTGCTACATTGACCCCATCCTCTTTTAGTTTCATTACAATACCACTTTCAGCTGGTGTTCCCTCTTCACTATATATACAGTGTATATAAAGCAAAGTGTATGTATGTGTTAATGTATACGGGCAGGGAAGGAGGGAGAAGGTTGTTACATATGCCTCGTGACGACAGTGTGTAGGTGGTCAAGTGGTCAGGATTTGAGAGTGGGCATCCAGGGCTGCTGTTAAATGACAAAACAGGAAATTAGGTACAATAACGAGGATATATTTCAATGTACAGTGTACAAGGAGTGCACCTAGGGTTGGAAGTTACCAGGTTTAGGCCAGTCTAGGAGATCGAACAATTAATTGAAATGGGGGGCAATGGAAGGGGAAGCAGTTCATGTTAACTTATGTTAGTGGCCGGTCGTGAAAAGAAGAGCCAGAGGCTCTGCCTTCCGAAAAAGATGTCTGTTCTGCTCGAGGTCTAGATTACAAGAGAGAGAGGCAACTGTGTTCTGCACCGCACAATACTCTAGCATCCACACACATGGCCTGTATCCCTTGCACACTATCGGCTAAAACTAATGGTGTGAATTTGCTGGCAGTTTCAGCAGATGTCTCAGGGTGTCTCTTGTCAGCAGCTTTAACTGGACAGAACTGCCTCGGTTTTGAAAGACAGGCAACTTGTGTCACGTAGGTACAGCATATGTTACCCTGGGAGAAAACTTGTAAAGATTTCACTGGTCCTTTGAAATAATTATTTTTTTTAACCAGTTCCCTAAAATATCCCTTGACTGGCTGCCACCATGTACATATGTGTGTCCAGGATATCTTCCCAAACCCCTGGATCAATGTCAACAAAATTTTCCACAGAAACAGCAGGTCTCATGAGTACCATCACTGTGGGCTTCATAACCTCCTAGCTCCAATAGGAGCGGAGATACGGGCAGAAGTGTATTTTTCTCAGGCTGTGGCGTATAGGCTGCTTGCATGACAGGCATGTTGTGAGGGAATAGTATCGGCCTGCCGAATCAACCTGATTTGCAATGCAGCCTACATGCCGGGGGCAAGAAAAGGTTTTACCGGGCCCCAACATGTAACTGACCTGAATGTAGGTGAATTGTGTCAGATAGTACAGATCTGCTTTATTGACCTGCTTTGGATGATAGCCTGTATGTCAGGTGCAAATAAATAATTATCAAGCCCCTGATATATAGACTGTCCTGCATGACAGAGGTGTTGTGCTGATAGTATTGGCTTGCTTTATTGAATAGCATTGCAAGGGCCACATGTGCTGATGTGCATGGCTGGGGACAAAATGAGGTGGACAGAGGAGGGGATAGACAGAGTGGGGAGAAGAGGAAATGGGCAGAAATAAGAGATGGAGGTGGAGTTACCTGAGGCAGATAGGAATTTTAGAGGGGTTGTGAGCAGATGGAAATGTACAGAGAGTGTGGAAGAGGAGATGAAGAGACATGAGGGTTGGGGTGGGGGAGGAGATAGGTGGAGGTGGAAGGATGAGGTGGACAGACAGAGGGAGGGGGAAGTGGACACAGAGACAGGTAGAGGGGGAAGAGATGTGTTCAATGTATGTGTTGAACACATAAGTGGGTGCAGCCATGAAGAAAAGCCTATTTGCTCATACGTGCAAGTTTCTTCAACTGAGTGTGTCTACTGACAAAGATTGCCACACCACCACCGTTATACTATTTGCTGCAATAACTGTTTGCCAATATGTAACCACATAGTTTATAGTAGCAAATTTCATTCCATTTTAGACCATACTTAGTTAATACTAAAAAATGTGGCACATGCTTATTTGCAAATATCTGTAGTATACTGAAATACTGCACATTCTGAAGTATCATCCTAAGTGGTACCTGGGTGTCTTCTCTGTTTATACATTTGTGGAATTTTTAGTTTTCTGTGAAAATGGAACCAAAATTATCTTCAATGTTGCACTTATTTTCTATATGTGTGATTACATTAAGTGCACATGGTTCAGACACCTCTAGTCTGCGTGGCTGATCACTATTGTAATGTTTCTTTTCTCTAAAAAAAAAGGTCCATGTGTATAACCTAGGACAATTGGTTCCTTTCTGTTGCTGAATAGGGCACAGATACCTTTTATTTCATGCACTAACTGTAACTTGACCTTTGTGTTCAGTTGTGGTCCACAATGTGTGTGTTTCCGGTTCATTTTGCTAACATCTGTAAAGTTTATGTAGCTAAATTTTTCACATAGTTCTTGTAGCACTGAACTGTGAGTCTCTGTTTCCCTATTAACACAAGACCACACTGGAAGGTCATATCATACAGGTATGTTTGTTATGACAACACTGGTGTGGTGTAATTGTAGCAGTAACTTCTGTACCTTCACAGTGCCGACTTGCTTTAATTCCTATATACATATACAGGGTGGTCCATTGGTCATGACCGGGCCAAATATCTCACAAAATAAGAGCCAAACGAAAAAACTACAAAGAATGAAACTTGTCTAGCTTGAAGGGGGAAACCAGATGGCACTATGGTTGGCCCGCTAGATGACGCTGCCATAGGTCAAACGGATACCAACTGCGTTTTTTTAAAAATAGGAACCCCCATTTTTTATTACATATTCATGTAGTATGTAAAGAAATATGAATGTTTTAGCTGGACCACTTTTTTCGCTTTGTGACAGATGGCGCTGTAATAGTCATAAACATATGGCTCACAATTTTAGACACAAACAGTTTTGTAAATTAAAATACAAAACATAGGTACATTTGAAAATTTTATTTCAGTTGTTCTAATGTGATACATGTACCTTTGTGAACTTATCATTTCTGAGAATGCATGCTGTTACATCGTGATTACCTGTAAATACCACATTAATGCAATAAGTGCTCAAAATAATGTCCATCAACCTCAGTGCATTTGGCTATACGTGTAACAACATTCCTCTCAACAGCGAGTAGTTCGCCTTCCGTAATATTCGCACATGCATTGACAATGTGCTGACGCATGTTATCAGGCGTTGTCGGTGCATCACAATAGCAAATATCCTTCAACTTTCCCCACAGAAAGAAATCCGGGCACGTCAGATCCAGTGAACGTGCGGGCCATTGTGTGGTGCTTCGACGACCAATCCACCTGTCATGAAATATGCTATTCAATACCGCTTCAACCGCACGCGAGCTATGTGCCGGACATCCATCATGTTGGAAGTACATCGCCATTCTGTCATGCAGTGAAACATCTTGTATTAAAAACAGTAGAAATTACGTAAGAAATCAGCATACATTGCACCATTTAGATTGCCACAGATAAAATGGGGGCCAATTATCCTTCTTCCCATAATGCCGCACCATACATTAACCCGCCAAGGTCGCTGATGTTCCACTTGTTGCAGTCATTGTGGATTTTCTGTTGCCCAACAGTGCATATTATGACGGTTTACGTTACTGCAGTTGGTGAATGACACTTTGTCGCTAAATAGAACGCGTGCAAAAAATCTGGCATCGTCCCATAATTTCTCTTGTGCCCAGTGGCAGAACTGTACATGACGTTCAAAGTCGTCACCATACAATTCCTGGTGCATAGAAATATGGTACGTGTGCCATCGATGTTGATGTAGCATTCTCAACACTGACGTTTTTGAGAAAACCGATTCTCGCGCAATTTGTCTGCTACTGATGTGCGGATTAGCCGTGACAGCAGCTAAAACACCTACTTGGGCATCATCATTTGTTGCAGGTTGTGGTTGACATTTCGCATGTGGCTGAACACTTCCTGTTTCCTTAAATAACATAACTATCCGGTGAATGGTCCGGACACTTGGATGATGTCATCCAGGATACCGAGCAGTATGCCTAGCACACACCCGTTGGGCATTTTGATCACAATAGCCATATATCAACACGATATCGATCTTTTCCACAATTGGTAAACGGACCATTTTAACACGGGTAATGTATCACCAAGTAAATACTGTCGGCACTGGTGGAATGTTACGTGATACCACGTACTTATACATTTGTGGCTATTACAGCGCCATGTATCACAAAGCAAATAATGCGGTCCAACTGAAACATTCATATTTCTTTACGTACTACACGAATATGTAATAAAAATGAGGGTTGATATCCGTTTGACCAATGGCCGTGCCATCTAGCGGGCCAAACTCGTACTCGTGTGACCAGCAAGATTCCCTTATCTGTCCCCGATGGAATACATGTGGGACCAGCTAGGACGTCAGCTCTGTCCCAGTACCAGTATCTTAGACATTACGGACCATTTATGACAGTTACTGGTCAGCTAGCCTTGGGAAAGGCTGATAAGTGGACTCACACTGCTGTAGGGAGACATGGTCATCATAATAAAATAAGAGAAATCAGTGTTCACTAGGAAAGATTCAAGTGTTTGTTTTGCTATGCACTGTTTGAGAGTGGAATGGCACAGAAATAGTCTGATGGTGGTTCAGTGAACCCTCTGCCAGGCACTTAATTGTGAACTGTCGAGTAGTCATGATATAGATATAAATCTGATTCAATTTTTTAATCCTATCCATACATGTTATAAAAACAAACAGTGTATATATGTTCCACATCTCCTCCTAAACTATTAACTTAGGGCTGGGGGTGAAAAAGAAGTGTAGCCCATTATGCACAAATACCCAGACTCTATTCATCCTGTATTTGAGAATGAGAGCAATTAGTCACTTGTAAGAAACTTTAAAATACCGGTAATTTGAAATGTTTACTAAACTTTTCTTGCTGATTTCCCCAATAAAATGATGAATGAGAGAAAAAGTTTATTGCTAACTACATTCTTGCTGTTCACATGGTAACATGTGAACAGCATTTATGGCATTTTAATTTATTACTTCTTTACTACTAACTTATTCACAATTCATTTCATGGACAATATCTACATAGAGCTCAGGACATAGCTGGAAAACTATACCATTGTATGTTCAGTGTTTTGTTTCAGGAGATTAAGACATTATAAGTGTTGAGAGACTTGAAAATGAAACTGTAGGGCGAAATTCCCTAGAGATACAGGTGAAATATTTGTACAAATATGTGTGATATATATAAAATATATGTGACATGTGTACATGGGTTAAGGTGAAGGTAAAATGCCCCTCGTAAATCCGAAGATCGTTTTCAATCAAATCAAACTTGGTACACATGTTACTTACTATCTGGAAACTACTGGGATGAGATGTACAGAAAATTGGGGGGGGGGGAGAGGAAATGGAGAGAGAGAGAGAGAGAGAGAGAGAGAGAGAGAGAGAGAGAGAGAGAGAGAGAGAGAAGGGGGGGGGGGGGGGAAGAGGAGGAGGAGGAGGAGGAGGACGAGGACGACTAATAGAAGATTGGAATAAATACATACCTGGGCAATGGCAGGCACTCATGTACTTTCTGAAATAACATCACATATTCTCTCAAAGCATGAAATTTTATTAAGTTTCGCCTCCTATTCTGGGTGTTTCCCTTGCTTTGTCAAGCAGTGTGGTCACTCAATACAGTTTTTGGAGAAAGCGTTCAAAACTACTTCACCATGCTGTCTGTCCACACCACCTGGGATGAATGTATAGACATACCAGTTGTGCTGGCAGGAGTGGCCAAGTGGTTCTAGGCGCTACAGTCTGGAACTGTGCAGCCGCTATGGTTGCAGATTCGAATCCTGCCTTGGGCATGGATGTGTGTGATGTCCTTAGGTTATTTAGGTTTAAGTAGTTCTAAGTTCTAGGGGATTGATGACCTCAGAAGTTAAGTCCCATAGTGCTCAGAGCCATTTGAACCATACTAGTTGTGGTGTAATGAATTAAGTGTTAGTTACACTAGGATTCTTACCACTCCAATGTGTGCAGATGAGAAGAAAAGATAATGGTACAACAGCTATTAAGTTATTGCATTCTGAATTTGTTTTCCTATATGAATATGGTGGGGTCACGTTACACGCATGGGAGAAGCAAGGTTACCCAAGAGACTCATGGGTTCAGCAGTAGAGGGCAGGAGGAGTCGGGGCAGACCAAGGAGAAGGTACCTGGATTCGGTTAAGAATGATTTTGAAGTAATAGGTTTAACATCAGAAGAGGCACCAATGTTAGCACTGAATAGGGGATCGTGGAGGACTTTTATAAGGGGGCTATGCTCCAGACTGAATGCTGAAAGGCATAATCAGTCTTAAATTATGATGATATGAGTATGTTATTTGATAATTTTTGTAAATAAATGTGTGTTCGTGTTTGTTTCTTGTCATGAGAATGAGTCTGCAATGCACTGATGGCAGCTTGTTTGCCACTTCCACCAGAGATAATAAGCCGACCACTGCCACACACTAACCAAAAGCCAGTGGAGAGAAGATGATGTCAACGAGTGTTGCTGCCATCTGCCCTCAACTGAATTACTTGGAGAAATAATTTTAATTGAGAAATAAATGAATATCATTGTGTTAACTGTTTAACACATAATGAGATTATGCATTTGCCGCCACCTTATTGTCAAGATCAAGTGTGTATTTGCTAAGATATATGAGGGACTTCAATAAGTAATGCAACACCTTTTTTTTCTGAAAGCAGGATGGTTTTATTGAGGATTCCAAAATACTGTATTATTCCCCACTCTTTCTGCTACAAAACATTATTTTTAAATATTATCTCCATTCAATGTGACGGCTTTATGCTACCTTACTGGATGGGCCTGTATGCCCACATTACGTCACTCTGCTGTTCGATACTGGAGCCAATGTCTTCCTACATCAGTAACCTCCCTACCATTCATGTATTGCTTCCTATGGAGTGCATCCTTCATTGGGCCAAACAGATGGGAGTCAGAAGATGCATAAGTGGCAAGGAATTGAGTAGGTACCCCAACTGGCAGGTGGGTGTGTCAGCACCACCGACAGAGCTGTCCAACTGTGCAGCGAGGTGTTTGACTGTAATCCATCGATCACCTTGAATGAGAGTGTATAACTGCTGTAACGTAATATTTGCGGCAGTTCCCAAAATATATTGTTTGACGATATTTAGTCTAATTTTAAATCACCAAGAACACACGCCACTTGGCCTGCTTAAGACTTCTTTATTGACTTTTTTTAGCAGCTATCTGAGAATCATCACATCCTTGCTGCCAAAGAATAAACAGAAAAAAAATTTAAAGATATTACATCATGTTATCAGTAATGAACTATAACTATTACGGTCTTGGCAACTTCATGAAATATAAAAATTTCATTTAGATTTCATCACTGTTGCCTTTACACTTCTCCCCCACCAGTAACATGGTTACGAACTAATACATGGTGATGAAGGAATTTTCTTAAAAAAAAAAAATCAGCACAACATTAACATAAAACAATAAAAAAACATATTGGAATGACAAAAGATATGATACAAAATAATTACAAAAACTTTTTACAATGTCTGGTATGATATTGATTAATTCTCCACAGAGACAACTGCTTTAAGAATCGAGGTGGGAACCTTCCAATCTGTCCTAACTTCGATACTCTGATATTTGGAGATGGTTCCTCTGTGGGATGTTGTGGTTCAGTGTGCTTGGAAAAGTTTGGAAGTTCCTTCACTGATTCCCATTTTTCTTGCAGGAGATAAGCTGGTTTAAGTCTGTCCACTGACACATTTGTGTGTTTGCACTTCCTGTAATAGTGAAATATTTTTCATGTCTTGAAATGACAGGAAAGGGACCATCATATGTAGGTTCTAATGGTTTTCTAACCCTGTCACTTCTCAGGAAGACATGGGAACAGGTTTGCAGACCTTTAGGAACAAATACTGATCTTGATTTGCTTTGTGTAGGCCTACTAGGTTTCAGATGCAGCATTTGCTTTTGCAATTTAGATGCAAATGAATCAAGGTCAATCTTTGTAGTGGGCTCTTCAAAAAATTCACCAGGAAGTCTTATAGTTTTTCCATATACCATCTGTGCAATGGAATGGATCGATGTTTCTTGCACTGCTGTGCGCAACCCCAATAGAACAATATGCAGTATATCTGTCCAATTAGAACAGTTATGGGCCTTGATTGCAGACTTCAGAGTTCTGTGTAGTTGCTCAATTTTATCATTGTATTGAGGATGATATGGTGGTGTGTGCTGAATTTTCACTCCACACTATGCCCAAATTATTAAACAACTGTGATCTAAACTGTGTGCCTTGGTCAGTGATTACCTGTGATGGTACACCAAATTTTGCAATCCAGTGCTGGTAGAAGGCTGTTGCCACTTCTTCAGCTGAAATACCTTCAAGTGGTATGACTTCCATCCAAGACGTGAAATGGTCAATACAAGTTAAACAATAAGTCATGCCATTAGGAGGAGGAAAAGGTCCGATGAGGTCAATGTGTACAACACTGAAATGTTCATCAGGTTCTTCAAACTTCTCTAGCGGTGATTTTGTGTGGCGAGTGACCTCGGTTTTCTGACAACTGACACAGGATTTAGTCCACTGTTGCACATCAGTTTTGAGGTTTGACCAAATGGCTTTGCTACTCAATAGTTTCACTGTTGTCTTTATGCCAGGATCAGCTAAACCATGAAAGTGAAGAAATACACTCCTGGAAATTGAAATAAGAACACCGTGAATTCATTGTCCCAGGAAGAGGAAACTTTATTGACACATTCCTGGGGTCAGATACATCACATGATCACACTGACAGAACCACAGGCACATAGACACAGGCAACAGAGCACGCACAATGTCGGCACTAGTACAGTGTATATCCACCTTTCGCAGCAATGCAGGCTGCTATTCTCCCATGGAGACGATCGTAGAGATGCTGGATGTAGTCCTGTGGAACGGCTTGCCATGCCATTTCCACCTGGCGCCTCAGTTGGACCAGCGTTCGTGCTGGACGTGCAGACCGCGTGAGACGACGCTTCATCCAGTCCCAAACATGCTCAATGGGGGACAGATCCGGAGATCTTGCTGGCCAGGGTAGTTGACTTACACCTTCTAGAGCACGTTGGGTGGCACGGGATACATGCGGATGTGCATTGTCCTGTTGGAACAGCAAGTTCCCTTGCCGGTCTAGGAATGGTAGAACGATGGGTTCGATGACGGTTTGGATGTACCGTGCACTATTCACTGTCCCCTCGACGATCACCAGTGGTGTACGGCCAGTGTAGGAGATCGCTCCCCACACCATGATGCCGGGTGTTGGCCCTGTGTGCCTCGGTCGTATGCAGTCCTGATTGTGGCGCTCACCTGCACGGCGCCAAACACGCATACGACCATCATTGGCACCAAGGCAGAAGCGACTCTCATCGCTGAAGACGACACATCTCCATTCGTCCCTCCATTCACGCCTGTCGCGACACCACTGGAGGCGGGCTGCACGATGTTGGGGCGTGAGCGGAAGACGGCCTAACGGTGTGCGGGACCGTAGCCCAGCTTCATGGAGACGGTTACGAATGGTCCTCGCCGATACCTCAGGAGCAACAGTGTCCCTAATTTGCTGGGAAGTGGCGGTGCGGTCCCCTACAGCACTGTGTAGGATCCTATGGTCTTGGCGTGCATCCGTGCGTCGCTGCGGTCCGGTCCCAGGTCGACGGGCACGTGCACCTTCCGCCGACCACTGGCGACAACATCGATGTACTGTGGAGACCTCACGCCCCACGTGTTGAGCAATTCGGTGGTACGTCCACCTGGCCTCCCGCATGCCCACTATACACCCTCGCTCAAAGTCCGTCAACTGCACATACGGTTCACGTCCACGCTGTCGCGGCATGCTACCAGTGTTAAAGACTGCGATGGAGCTCCGTATGCCACGGCAAACTGGCTGACACTGATGGCGGCGGTGCACAAATGCTGCGCAGCTAGCGCCATTCGACGGCCAACACCACGGTTCCTGATGTGTCCGTTGTGCCGTGCGTGTGATCATTGCTTGTACAGCCCTCTCGCAGTGTCCCGAGCAAGTATGGTGAGTCTGACACACCGGTGTCAATGTGTTCTTTTTTCCATTTCCAGGAGTGTATTTGATAACGAAGAGGTTGAGGAATATAAGGTCTGATATTTGCAGTGGATGTGTCACACCACAATGTTTTCCCTGGTGGAAGTTGATACGACTAAGTTTAAGGAGTTGTTCCCTGTTCGGAGTTGCTATAGTTCTTGATCTTCTTGCTGGTATTTGGCAATTTCATCATAGTCCAGTATTACTACTTCATCAACTCTGGATAGGGCATCTGCAACAATATTGTCATGGCCACTGACATGATGAATATTGGTTGAAAATTGTGAAATGTACCGCAACTGTACCATTGTTTTGCTTGAAAGCAAATGTGAGTGGCTTATGATCAGTGAAGATTATGAAGTCTCTTCCTTCCAGTAAATGCTTAAACTTTTTTACACAAAGGTAAATTCCAAATAATTCTCAGTCATAGGTACTGTAACCCTTCTGTGATTTATTCAGTTTCTGTGAAAAGAATGCAACAGCTCTCCAATTTCCATTTTCCAATTGCTGGAGCACAGAACCAACAGCAATATCTGATGCGTCTGTACATAATGCTAGGGGCAACTCTGAGTTAGGAAAAGTCAATAATGCAGCATTTACCACATCTTGTTTAGATTTCTCAAACATTTTCTTTGCTTCTTCAGTCCACTGAATTTGTCTATTATCCTTCTTTCTTGCTCCCTTAACATGGTCATGCAAAACAGCTTGAGTCTGTGCCGCAACTTTAAGGTAGTGACGGTAGTAGTTGACAATGCCAAGAAATCTGCGGAGCTCGTGCAGTTTGTCAGGTAACTTATTCTCTAAAATTGCTTGCACTTCCTCAGGTAGTGGACGGGATCCCTCTGACGTTATCCAGTACTTGCCCTTGGGGTTGTATTTATTTCGAGACTTACTACAACTTCTTTTACAATGATGCTCACAGCTTCTGTTACGAGATCTGCCTCGATAACCAGTTGACAGCGCGGCCATTTGTTGCTCTAGCCCCGAAATTCTTGTCATCAAGTCACTCATTGTTATCAAAACATCCTGTTGGCTACAAGCACCACTTTTTGTGACGAACAATTCGTTATGGGGATTTATTAGCCATTATAGCCACCTTTTCGAGTCCCTCGTCACTGACAATTAAAATGTTCCTTATAGAATCCGGAGGTTTTTCTAGCCAAAGTGTCTTTAGGACTTTTTCTGACACATCTACCTCTGCCAAGGTTTGCATTTTGTGTAATAACTGACTAGGTTTTTGGTCTCCCAAATCAGTTCCAGTAACTAATCTCTTATAACGCTCATCATGGTAAGACAGAGATTTAGGAACCAGGTTTTAAGTTGTAAGACATTTCCAGGGGCAGATGTCGACTCTGACCACACTCTATTGGTTATGACCTGTAGATTAAAATTGAAGAAACTGCAGAAAGGTGGGAATTTGAGGAGATGGGACATGGATAAACTGACTAAACCAGAGGTTGTACAGAGTTTCAGGGAGAGCATAAGGGAACAATTGACAGGAATGGGGGAAAGAAGTACAGTAGAAGAAGAATGGGTAGCTTTGAGGGATGAAGTAGTGAAGGCAGCAGAGGATCAAGTAGGTAAAAAGATGAGGGCTAGTAGAAATCCTTGGGTGACAGAAGAAATACTGAATTTAATTGATGAAAGGAGAAAATATAAAAACGCAGTAAATGAAGCAGGCAAAAAGGAATACAAACGGCTCAAAAATGAGATCTACAGGAAGTGCAAAATGGCTAAGCAGGCATGGCTAGAGGACAAATGTAAGGATGCAGAGGCCTATCTCACTAGGGGTAAGATAGATACAGCCTACAGGAAAATTAAAGAGACCTTTGGAGAAAAGAGAACCACTTGTATGAATATCAAAAGCTCAGATGGAAACCCAGTTATAAGCAAAGAGGGGAAAGCAGAAAGGTGGAAGGAGTATATAGAGGGTCTATACAAGGGTGATGTACTTGAGGACAGTATTATGGAAATGGAAGAGGATGTAGATGAAGATGAAATGGGAGATATGATACTGCGTGAAGAGTTTGATAGAGCACTGAAAGACCTGAGTCGAAACAAGGCCCCCGGAGTAGACAACATTCCATTAGAACTACTGACAGCCTTGGGAGAGCCAGTCCTGACAAAAACTCGACCATCTGGTGAGCAAGATGTATGAGACAGGAGAAATACCCTCAGACTTCAAGAAGAATATAATAATTCCAATCCCAAAGAAATCAGGTGTTGACAGATGTGAAAATTACCAAACTATCAGTTTAATAAGTCACGGCTGCAAAATACTAACGTGGATTCTTTAGAGACAAATCGAAAAACTAGTATAAGCCGACCTCGGGGAAGATCAGTTTGGATTCCGTAGAAATGTTGGAACACGTGAGGCAATACTGACTCTATGACTTATCTTAGAAGCTAGATTAAGAAAAGGCAAACCTACGTTTCTAGCATTTGTAGACTTGGAGAAAGCTTTTGACAATGTTGACTGGAATATGCTCTTTCAAATTCTGAAGGTGGCAGGTATAAAATACAGGGAGCGAAAGGCTATTTACAATTTGTGCAGAAAGCAGATGGCAGTTATAAGAGTCGAGGGACATGAAAGGGAAGCAGTGGTTGGGAAGGGAGTGAGACAGGGTTGTAGCCTCTCCCCGATGCTATTCAATCTGTATATTGAGCAAGCAGTGAAGGAAACAAAAGAAAAGTTTGGAGTAGGTATTAAAATCCATGGAGAAGAAATAAAAACTTTGAGGTTCGCCGATGACATTGTAATTCTGTCAGAGACAGCAAAGGACTTGGAAGAGCAGTTGAACGGAATGGACAGAATCTTGAAAGGAGGGTATACGATGAACATCAACAAAAGCAAAACGAGCATAATGGAATGTAGTCGAATTAAGTCGGGTGATTCTGAGGGAATTAGATTAGGAAATGAGGCACTTAAAGTAGTAACGAGTTTTGCTATTTGGGGAGCAAAATAACTGATGATGATCGAAGTAGAGAGGATATAAAATGTAGACTGACAATGGCAAGAAAAGCGTTTCAGAAGAAGAGAAATTTGTTAACATCGAGTATAGATTTAAATGTCTGGAAGTCGTTTCTGAAAGTATTTGTATGGAGTGTAGTCATGTATGGAAGTGAAACGTGGACGGTAAATAGTTTAGACAAGAAGAGAATAGAAGCTTTCGAAATGTGGTGCTACAGAAAAATGCTGAAGAATAGATGGGTGGATCACATAACTAATGAGGAGGTACTGAATAGAATTGGGGAGATGAGCTTGTGGCACAATTTGACTAGAAGAAGGGATCGGTTGGTAGGACACGTTCTGAGACGTCGAGGGATCACCAATTTAGTATTGGAGGGCAGCGTGGAGGGTAAAAATCGTAGAGGGAGACCAAGAGATGAATACACTAAGCAGATTCAGAAGGATGTAGGCTGCAGTAGGTACTGGGAGATGAAGAAGCTTGCACAGGATAGAGTAGCATGGAGAGCTGCATCAAACCAGTCTGAGGACTGAAGACCAAAACAACAAGAACAACAACAACAACAACAACATGACTTGACTGTGCAGCGCCGAGCGGCCTGGGTCATTCGGGTATTGCTTAGTGCCTTCGGTCACGTCTGCACGTAAACGAGGTTTAGTGCCACGTTCTGCCATCGGCAACTGTAAAAGAAACAGGTAATAACGTAGTTTATAAATCCCATGAATCTGCTCCAAGTTATATTAAACATCACATTATAATCTTAAATTTTTAAAACTAATATGAATAAATAAAGAAACTCGCCAGGCAGCAAAGTTTGCGTCTGGCTTGGAGGCAGAAAACTCGTTGATCATATCTTCATAGTTCAGACGGTTACCTATTTGTAGGTCCTCCGATGTGAAGAATGGACAAGGCATTCAATCTCACCTCAGACAAGGTAGAACGTAGGTACGATTTCAGCCTTCTAAGCGCAGAAGACGAGCGTTCTGCTGACCAATTTGTAAGTGCCATACATAGAAATATTCTAAGAGCTATGTCAACATTCGGAAGCACGGACCGTAACCTGTCTTTTCGTAAAAATTTACTCATTTCGACTGGTATATCACTAATCTCAGAATATTTCAAAAGTTCTGCGAAATGTACACATTCGCTAGGGAAGGAAGGCTCTAAATCTGTGTCATATGACGCTTGAGTTTCGCTGCACGATCGGCGATATCGTCAGGTGAAACTGTTCTTAAAGTTACTGAAAACTGTGAAGGAGTCCAACAGTGTTCTATAGAATGAGATTTTCACTCTGCAGCGGAGTATGCGCTGATATGAAACTTCGTGGCAGATTAAAACTGTGTGCCCGACCGAGACTCGGAACTCGAGTTATCCCGAGTTCGAGTCTCGGTCGGGCACACAATTTTTATCTGCCTGGAAGTTTCAGTGTTCTTTAACTTTCCTTCCTCATTAATTCGGCGTACAAGTTGTCGAGTACGGGGAGAAATACTTCAACTCAAAATTTTTCCATTCCAGTCAGAAAAACGCCTTCAGAGCCCGCTTCTTCGCCGTCATGAAGTTTGCGTTTTCATGATCTTTTATAGGTGCATTTGTAGCCAGTCACAATCTCCATAGGTTTATTTTCATAATAGTCGAAAATGCCACGAATAGATCCAATAAATCCTACAACTGATTCGTATAATCCATGCACTATTTTAGTATCAATATTTCAGATTTACACTATTAAATCTCTGGAGTATGTCCTTCCAAACTGTCATCGTGAATGCTGTTTCTAGTCTGCTGAGATGATTCAATAACGCTGAAGCCTCATTTCGCACAAGTGGTTTTTCAAACGTGTTATTGGCAATATGCGTCAGGGCACTGATAACGCCATCCCAGTTGTCATATAGACTTACACACACCTCCTCTCTTGCTGACCAACGTGTTTTTGATAAACGTTTTACCGTTTTGCTTCCTGGTTTCCTGAAAGAAAGAAGTTTATCCCACCGCTTTATAGAAGCACAGAAAAAATTAGTAAGGTTTTGCACTACATTGAAAAATGAAGTGCTTCCCGACAACAGCTTGCAGCACTAGTGCCGACTAAATTCACAGAATGTGCTGCACAAGGATTTCATTCTTTAATGTGTGCCTGCAAACCAGTGTAGGTTCCTGATATATTGCTTGCGTTGTCATATGACTGGCATCTACAGTCAGTAATATCAATGGAAGTTGTAGACAGGACTTTAAATACAGCCTCAGCCAAGTTTTTGGACTTGTGTCCCGGGTTTGGTAAGAACAGAAGGAAACGTTCAACAGTCTCGTTCACATATCTTAATATGAAAGATAATTGATCAATATGATAAATGTCTGCACTAGAATCTACTATTATAGAGAAATATTTGGCCTATTTTATTCCACTTATGATAATTCTTTTTATTCGTTAAGGAAGAAGCTCTTATTTCATCACAGATTGTTGAAGAAAGATAACTTGTATGTCCCTGCACTGGATTTCCATATCATTCAATTTGCTCTGCGAGAAAAGGATCAAACTCGGCTATAAGTTCAAGAGACATCATAAACTGACCATTGTGTAATGAATGAAATCTTTCAACGTGTCCACGTGGGGGAAGTCCACGACTTGTTAGCTTCTTCACTACTGCAAACACCTCTTTTATGACTCGAAATGGTTATCTATTGTTCCAAGTGACTTTTTTCTTGTTAAGAGTGATGACTCAGAATTTTTGTGTTCAAGTGAATTCTCACGATGAGATAAAATATTAGAAATATTTTTCGAATCTGCAATATCATTAGTAGCACTCGTGGCCTTACCTCTGAACAATTTACATGGCGCACAAAAAACCGGTGCTACAGGAATATACTAGAAAATCACACAAAGTTGATTTACCATTTAAAAGTTAACGGTAAAATACATTTTTGTTCAAATATCTGGTTTTATCGCCTATTGATATTCTTGAATTAGAAAAATCGCTGTTACAATTTTGATTAATGCCACGTTGTAAGAGAATGTCGATTGTTGATTCATTGACACCATTTTGCAGGATCGTCACAAACGAGGATATTTCTTCTTGTAATATCTGACTCGATATTTAGTTTTTCGTGAAACACGAAATCAGGAACAATTTGCTTTTCTTCATTTTAAACTTTTTTTTCATCTGTATTTACTTCTTTTACAACAGCTGCAGTGCCAGGAATATCATCCGTATTACTTGAACTCGAAGTCGAACCAGCCACATTTTTGAAAATTTATCTACTCTGACAAACTTTTTAGAACATTGGCTTCTCGTTCTCGCCTTTCCTCGATAATTACCGAAATGCCGCCCCACTTAATTTTGCACGTTTGCGTTGTTCACTGTTATTCATGGCACTTACAAAATTGTCAACCAACAGTCAAAACAAAAGAAAAAAATTGTAAAAGGAAAGAAAGGAAGAAGACTACACCGCACACGAGCACAAAGCTTTTTACTTTAAACACGGCACACGAGCACAATGATTTTTCCTTTGAACACGGAGCGATGAGCTGACCAGCTCGGATTACTCGACGTAACTGTGCTATGAAAGAACGACAATGCATAACAATTTAATTTCATTGTCGCCTGTTTCTCTGTTGTACGTGAGAAGTAGAAACACACCTGCTGGCTGGAGTTAGTCTCTTAAGGAAAACGAGACAGTTCCTTTTTTGGCTTCTGTTCCCCGCGTCGCCGGAATTTTAGCTGGGACGCAAATATGTTCTGAATATTCTTGACACTGTCTTTCTAATTTAAAAAAGCAAATAATTTTAGCAATTTCTTGCAGTGAGGTGCGCTGGATCGACTCTTATCCCACTTATTCTTATAACACGTTAGCAGTTTCTGTGGACAGAGAAGAAAATGTTCAAATGTGTGAGAAATCTTAAGTGACTTAGCTGCTAAGGTCTTCAGTCCCTAAGCTTACACACTGCTTAACCTAAATTATCCTAAGGACAAACACACACACCCATGCCCAAGGGAGGACTCGAACCTCCGCCGGGACCAGCCGCACAGTCCATGACTGCAGCGCCCGAGACCGCTCGGCTGGGCAGAGAAGACAAAGCTACAAAGTGTAAGTAGTCTTGTTGGCAGTTGAAGTGGTGTGTTGTCATTTGTGTGAATGCTGCTGTTATGTCTACACGCAAACGCACCTTTTGTTCCAACATAAAATAAAAATAACCTTTCCTCGAAGAAAAATAGCTTAGTTACGGAGTTTAACATAAAATTTGCAATACCACGTACTATACGATTGCACAGAGTGGGAACTTAGATATCGTGCAGGCTGCAGCAGAAAAAATGATACAAACGAAAGTTGGTTTCTTCTTTTTTCGCCAAAAAAATAACTAAGTAAATAAATAAATAAAATTTTTAAACTGTTATGGGGTGTATTTCACACATTATTAGATATTCTGCTTATATTCTTTTCGTATAAAATTGTGTTTAAAAATGTAAAATATTCCTAATATCAACATGTTTTGTTAAACGGGTGTCATTAAATTACAGCTCAAATATTGAAGACCACAGAGCTTTCACATTAATTACAGTAATGGAGGGTTGACTTGATACTTACCCGTAATTTCTACAAGAAATTTAAGTAGAGTCGGGTTTTACATACAGAGGCCCGCACGTGTTACAGTATTTAAGAAACTGCTGATTAGTTTATCATAGCTTTTCGGGGGTCCCCGTATTTTCACGGGGAAAATATGGCAGGGTTAAGTAGAAGACGACAACACTCTCGGAATAATATCGTTTATTGTAGATTGTCGTCCTGACAACTTACTTCAAAATATTTTGAACAGTCATGAAGATGATTCCAGACAGAAACACAATGTTAAATCTCCATTTAGTCACTAAGTAAACTATGTATATTTCCAAGCTTGTATTGTCGAATTTCGTTCTTAAGGCTTATTTAAACTAGCAAGTTGTTTGACAATATTAAAAGTTTTTGTCGTTTGAATGCGCAGTTATCTTAAAACGTAAAAGTTTAAAACGAGTACAGAGCAAAACATGCCAGCCCCCTTAAGGTGCCGCCCCTAGGCCCGTAGCTAATGGGCCTATATGTGAATCCGCCACTGGTCCCACAACACATTACACATTTTTTCAACCGAAATTGGCGGAGACAAAAAGTATGCTCCATTGCATATTGGACACTCCTCGTAATAAAGTGAGCAAGTAGAAGAGATTATTTTCTACGACCTTTCATTTAAGAAGGATAAAGTGATTAATTAGCAAGATATACAGAAGGTCATTGTGTCTGAGTTGAGCGATAATTACTGTGGATTTTTTTAAAAATAGTTCGAGACAGGATTTACGAAAATCTGACAGTTCCGCCAGAGATTATTTGCGGCGCATTCCAGAGACAGACTGTATCATTGACAATTTTCGGCAAAGTTAACATTTTTGCCGGGACAGTTAGAAGTGCCTTTACTCAAGATAGAATATCTTGATGTTCGAATTTGGCAGTTGCTTACTAGAATAGTAGAATTTAGTTGTGGTTTACACCCTGGGTGATACAAATCGGGGTAATTTCCAAGAATGATTTCCTATCTAAGTCGCGGGGTCAAGACGATCCATATCGAACGCGCGATCGTAAATCGATCATGCGACTCTGGTGGCGGGCGTTATGACTTGTGTTTACGGTGGTCACTACAGCAACGACAAAAGAAGAGCGTTACAACAATACTTTTAATTACAAAGGAGACGACTTACCTTACTCGTCGTCAGTATTGTCGTCATGTGAAAGTCCATTACGCTGGTGTGGATGGATAATTTGGAACAGTCGAACCTTGTATTATTCCTGATACACGTTCGTTTTCCACAATGAAACTGTAACGGTATTTCAGCATCGAAACTGTTCTTACGAAGTATTACACACTTCACGCCACCACACAGTCTACACAGTCCCTCCTTTCCTCATCCGGTAGTACTCCATATTTGCGACAAAAAGTCGAAAAGTTTTCTACGCTCGATATGCGTGGAATTATATTTTGCGATGTGAGAGAATCCGTCAAAGAAACGTGAAGAACACCAGACATCCCACTCACTACCGACATGAATCGTCTGCGTTTCCCTAGCAACTTACAAACAATTCGCGGAGGTATGTAATTTAGAGCAACTAAGGGAAGTGTGGAAAATAGATAAAAATGACGAACACAAATAATTTATCATAACGCCCGCCACCAAAGTCGCAATATCGATTTACGATCGCGCTTTCGATATGTATCGTTTGGACCCCGCGACTTCGATAGGCAATCATTCTTGGAAATTACCGAAATCGGAACACAGTCAAGAAAGATTAAGTGAAATATTTAGTTTAGTGCAAGACAGATTAACTGAAAATATAATTTCTGTCATACTTATCCATCAGAACCAGGGGCTGTAATGCTGCACATGGCGACAGAATACCTGTGTGCGTAAAACCTCACGAGAGACGCCCACAAAAGATAGAGTAGGCACTGAGTGACGATCTGTTGAGCTGATCGAGAAAGGGTGCGGAGATGTGTCGCACATTCACCAGCGGCTTCGCAGGCGATGACTGCAAGACTTCACGTCCTGGCGATGGCAATCGGGCGCCATCTGTAACTAGACTTTGCAGCCTGGTGCTGGCACCGCCAGCAATTGTCTGAGGGTGGCATTCCACGTCACGTCAGAGGCAGTAGTCGAACAACTGGCTTTGCTCGGCGTGTTCAACTACTGTTCGATTTTACACAGAGTACGCGAAGTTACTTGCCCCCTTCCTGCAGCGGTGTACCGTAGGTCTCTAGAAGAGCGTAGCGTTCCAAAGGATTGGAAAAGGGCACAGGTCATCCCCGTTTTCAAGAAGGGACGTCGAACAGATGTGCAGAACTATAGACCTATATCTCTAACGTCGAACAGTTGTAGAATTTTGGAACACGTATTATGTTCGAGTATAATGACTTTTCTGGAGACTAGAAATCTGTAGGAATCAGCATGGGTTTCGAAAAAGATGCTCGTGTGAAACCCAGCTCTCGTTATTCGTCCACGAGACTCAGAGGGGCATAGACACGGGTTCACAGGTAGATGCCGTGTTTCTTGACTTCCGCAAGGCGTTCGATACAGTTCCCCATGGTCGTTTAATGAACAAAGTAAGAGCATGTGGACTATCAGACCAATTGTGTGATTGGATTGAAGAGTTCCTAGATAACAGATCGCAACATGTCATTCTCAATGGAGAGAAGTCTTCCGAAGTAAGAGTGATTTCAGGTGTGCCGCAGGGGAGTGTCGTAGGACCGTTGCTATTCACGATATACATAAATGACCTTGTGGATGACATCGGAAGTTCACTGAGGCTTTTTGCGGATGATGCTGTGGTATATCGAGAGGTTGTACAATGGGAAATTGTACTGAAATGCAGGAGGATCTGCAGCGAATTGACACATGGTGCAGGGAATGGCAATTGAATCTCAATATAGACAAGTGTAATGTGCTGCGAATACATAGAAAGATCCCTTATCATTTAGCTACAATATAGCAGGTCAGCAACTGGAAGCAGTTAATTCCATAAATTATCTGGGAGTACGCATTAGGAGTGATTTAAAATGTAATGATCATATAAAGTTGATCGTCGGTAAAGCAGATGCCAGACAGATTCACTGGAAGAATCCTAAGGAAATGCAATCCGAAAACAAAGGAAGTAGGTTACAGTACGCTTGTTCGCCCACTGCTTGAATACTGCTCAGCAGTGTGGGATCCGTACCAGATAGGATTGATAGAAGAGATAGAGAAGATCAAACGGAGAGCAGCGCGCTTCGTTACAGGATCATTTAGTAATCGCGAAAGCGTTACGGAGATGATAGATAAACTCCAGTGGAAGACTCTGCAGGAGAGACGCTCAGTAGCTCGGTACGCGCTTTTGTTAAAGTTTCGAGAACATACTTTCACCGAGGAGTCAAGCAGTATATCTCGCGAAGAGGCCATGAGGATAAAATCAGAGAGATTAGAGCCCACACAGAAGCATACCGACAATCCTTCTTTCCACGAACAATACGAGACTGGAATAGAAGGGAGAACCGATAGAGGTACTCAAGCTACCCTCCGCCACACACCGTCAGGTGGCTTGCGAAGTATGGATGTAGATGTAGATGTAGACAGTAAAAAACTGTACTGTGCTGAGTAATTAAACAATATATTGTGAGAGTGTTAAATAGGTCCCGTTAAGCAGATAGGGGTGTCTCGCCCAACTGTCGTCAGGGGCATTTTCCCTTGTTTTGATGCAGAGATTTGCAGTTTCGCTTTTGCGAAGTGTAACTGAAGCGAGGCCAAACAAATACGGTCTTTCATGTGACGCTCAGTGTCGACTGAAGGCATCGGTTTGTTTCCTATTACAAAGAAATCGATTTTTAAATCGGAATTTTACGTGCCCATTCGGCATAGCGGTCCCAGTTTAGCCTGGTGTGATATTCATTTAATCGACATGCTTTACCAGGAACTGTAAAACATGTGAAACAACCAGTACTCCAGTAGCAACAACTCGCACTGATTGCTACCGCCATGCAGAAGCGCTGCTGGAATGCGAGGGTATTCTTCATGTTTTAATGTCGCTGCTAATACATATCGATAAAAAAATATCGCACTAGACTAATTTGCGACCGCTCAATCGAATGGGCACCTAATATTCCGATTTAAAAATCATTTTGTAGGGAGGGCAAACTAGTAACGTATAACTAACTTTGGACCCCGGATTAGTTAGTACAGCATGGAATGTGAGTGTAGACACTATTATTGTCTGAACCATTGGCATCCGGGTCGTAGGTGGCCGCATGGGGGTAGTAGGTACTGTCTTTATACAGGAGGTTCGGAAATTCCCATGACAAACTTATAGGACTTGTAGAGGGGAATGAGTACCTAATATTTTGAATAGGGGCAGCTATGGACGGCATTCCTAAACCAGCGCTATCTTACATGCTTGACATACCAGGCCTGTTCAAAAAATTCCGGAACTTTGTCCGAAAAATTTTTCTACGCTCACCTTTTACTTATTATGCATGGTCTCCTTCGAAATAATTTCCTGCACGATTGATACACCCCCCCCCTCCCCCCCCCAACCCTAACGCCGTTTCCATTTCCAGAAGCAGGCTTGGTACGCCTCTTACTGGATCGCGCGAAGCGCCGTTTGCGAATTTTCTGTTATCTCGTCTATCGATGCAAAACCTCGTCCTCTGATCAGGGTCTTCGTCTTTGGACGTGAAAAACATTGTCCGCAGGAGTCAGGCCTGAAGAGTATGGAGGATGAGAAGCACAGGATTCCGTTTCTTTTACAACAGTTACGCGTGACTCATTAGCCGTGGGACGAACTCAGCGGCAACACGATGCATTCCAAGCTGCTGTGTCAACATTTCATAACATGAGCCAACTGAATTGTTACATTCTTCTGGAATCTCTCAGACAGTCAGTCTTCGATTGGCACGTACAATTTCGTTGACGTGCCTGACATGAGCGTCGTCTGTGGACGTCGAAGGGCGTCCTGAACGAGGGTCATCTTTAGCTCCTATCTGGCCGGTTTTAAACCGTGTGAATCATTCGTAACACCGAGTACTTCTTAAGTACTCATCACCGTAGGCTTCCTACACCATCTGATGTGTCACTGTAAAGGTTTTCTGTAAAATGGTTCAAATGGCTCTCAGCACTATGGGACTTGAAAGCTGAGGTCATCAGTCACCTAGAACTTAGAACTACTTAAACCTAACTAACCTAAGGACATCACACACATCCATGCCCGAGGTAGGATTCGAACCTGCGACCGTAGCGGTCGCGCGGTTCCAGACTGTAGCGCCTAGAACCGCTCGGCCACTATGGCCGGCCGGTTTTCTGTAGTTTCAGGCAAAATTTAATGCAGACGCTCCTCTAACTCTGCCATCTGGATATTCGCAAAATGTGCGACACAACGTTCTATTCTATACAGCACCGAACAATAACTCACAGATATACAACAGTGGAACCTGCAACAGTTACACACTGGACACAGGCGTCTGCAGGGATGCCTACCGCATTTCGCTCCAACACACCATTTCTACGAAACTATCAATGTTACGGAATTTTTTGAACAGATCTCTTAAGCTCGACATACAAAAAATTAGTCACCCCTAGACAAATTATTACAAGCGTAGTTTAATACCATGTAATCTCGGCCTTGATAACAGTCTGGATTCGGTCAGGGAGAGTGTCCACAAAGTTGTGCAGATACATCGCATCCAGGGTAAGCCACTCGCTAAGGATTCGATCGCACAATTCCACCAAATTGCGAAGATGCTGATGTCGGTGTTTTATCCGCTGTCCCAACATGTCCAGATTTTCTATGGAGTTTACATCAGGTGATTCTGAAGGCCATTTGAGGTGTAGTAGGGTGGTGGAGTGTTCAGAAAACCAGTCACATATCCTTCCAGCCTGATGAACTCTTCTGTTGTAGTTTTGAAAAACAGGGGGTATCAATAGCATACTCATCATGCAGATGTTGACTGAAGGGCAACACCTGATCATTAAGAATGTTTAAGTGAACAACTGGTTCATGTTAATGGTCACCTCAGTGAGTAGGCCCAATTCATTATAAGAAAAACCACCAAAACATCACAGACCCATCTCTGGCTTGAACCTGACCTTGCACACGTTCAGGATGAAGTGCTTCATTTGGCCTTCGGTGCACTCTACAACGTGCACCATTTGAATATGGACAAAAAAATGAGCCGGCTCAGACCACATTACGTTTCGCCAGTCAGTTACTGTCCACATTCTATTATTTCTAACCCACTGAAGACGCACAGCATTACATTCCTGTTAAAGTGCTGGACTCTCACGAGGTGACAAGATTCCGAATGGTCATTGCATGCAGTTCCCATCGCAATGTTCTCTCGCTAACAGGTGAGGATGGATCTTCATTCACTCCCTGCAGCATTTCCTGTCGGGTTTGGAAGCGATTTTGTTTACAAGCCGTGAAATCAAATGTGTATGAAATCTTATGGGACTTAACTGCTAAGGTCATCAGTCCCTAAGCTTACACAGTACTTAACCTAGCGTATCCTAAGGACAAACACACACACACCCACGCCCGAGGGAGGACTCGAACCTCCACCAGGATCAACCGCACAGTCCATGACTGCAGCGCCTTGGACCGCTCGGCTAATCCCGCGCGGCCAAGCCATGAAACATTTCTCCGGTTCCTCTCCATCAGTATTTTTTTCCAGGCACAATCCTGACGTCATGTTTCGTGGCCACATGTATTACACCACTGTTGTAGACACGTTAAACAGTCCGCTGCAAAACAACAACAAATCGAGCAACTTCACAACCGTAAGGCCATGGGTATGGCCAAATACAATTGCCCCTTTATGCCACTCTGTCATATCTTTACTTTTACCCATGTTTACATACAAGGTCCGCTTGAAACATAAATGTCTCACTACCTGGTACTGCAGCACGAACATAGTTGATCAAATGATTCAATTCCTGCTCCATCTGTAGAGGGTTAGTGATTCATCTGCGTGTGTGCACTGGGGTGACTAACTGTTTGTTCAGTGAATTTATTGTAGATTTATAAACTGCATCACACAAATCCAGTCAGATGTGCATATGTGGAATTTTATGCCCCACTGAGTAATCTAAAGGCTATACAGTATGTTGTCACCTTGGGCCTTGTAAAGAAAGAATTTCCTTTGATTCGCATTGACTTACAGTTGGATTAATAATATGTCTGGGATCTCCTCCCAAACTCCTGGATCGAATTCACCCAAATTTGCCACAGAAACAGCAGGCATCACAACTGTCAGCACTGTCGGATTTATAACCTCCATGGCCAATAGGAGTGGAGATACTGGCAGAAACGTGTTTTTTCCACTCTGTGGCATATAGGCTGCCCTGTACGACTGGCATGTTGTGTTGGAGTAGTATCAGCCTCCTTTATCGACCTGTTTTGCAGTGGCCCCACGCCAGATGAGCACAGCTGGGGAAGGTTGAGACATATAGAGGAAGAGATGGACAGAGAGAGGAGCCAAGAAGGGACGGATAGGGGGGAGAGGAGGCAGGATGGAAAACAAAGAGAGGTGGTGCAGGAGGGGGTGAGGAGGGAACAGACAGAGAGAGTGAGAGGAAGATAGGGATAGAGAGAGGGGAAAGGAGATGAATGGGGGAAGGGGGAAGAAGGAGAAGGATAGGGAGAGTGCAGCTGGAAAAGATGGATAGGGTGATATAAGAGTAGGAGATGGACAGGGAGTGAGTACAGAGAAAGAGCTCGACAGATATGAGAGACAAAAGGAGTAGCTGAGCAAATATACTGCGATTTGCACAGTAGGGACATTGTTAAATAAGATTGCTATTAGCATAGCAAAAAAACTTAAATATTATGATTTTAAGAAAAATGTATATGTGTTATGACATGACTGCCTAAGAAGTATGAACTTTGTATCGAAATGCATCCAGCTGCAGCCAGCCTGACATTTCATTCTTGTTAAGAAATACAATGGCGTAAAATGAAATTAGTAGACCATTTTAGAGGTTTCCAATTCACTCAAGATTAGTTGTTGCAGCAGTGCATATGAAGTGCACGAAATGATCACATTTACAGTTCAGCAGTACAAGCGGTTCTGCCGGCTGCGGTGGCCGTGCGGTTCTAGGCACTTCAGTCCAGAACCGCATGACTGCTACGGTTGCAGGTTCGAATCCTGCCTCGGGCATGGATGTGTGTGATGTCCTTAGGTTAGGTTTAAGTAGTTCTAAGTTATAGGGGACTGATGACCTCAGATGTTGAGTCCCATAGTGCTCAGAGCCATTTGAACCATTTTTTTACAAGCAGTTCTTAGGTACTATGAGTCGGCTCATGCTGAGACACCCATATCAATACGTGGTGTAGTCTGCACAGGCCAATAGGAGTGGAGATACTGGCAGAAACGTGTTTTTCCACTCTCTGGCATATAGGCTGCCCTGTACGACTGGCATGTTGTGGCAGTGACTCTAGCATCTGGTCGATCGTACAGATGGCGAATTCTGTCCTGGGATACGTAATGCCACACCCACTCGAACTGTTCATGCAGTTGTACAAGAGTTGTTAGTTAACGAGTCACACATATCACTTCTCGTCCCATCATATTCTACACATGCTCAACTGGAGACAAGTCCGAAGATATTGCTGGTCAGGGAAGCTGCTGCACGTCTTGCAGAGCATGTTGAGTTTCACAGACAGTGTGTGGGGAAACGTTATCCTGTTGGAACAAGGCATCACCTTCTTGTTGCAAGAGCGACAAAAGCACGATTCTAACAAAATTTGCCAAGTGCTGATGAGTTCCCCCACCAGAAACACTAAAGATGAACGAGAGTTGTAGCTTATCACAGCCAGAGCAAAATGCCTGGGGTAGGGCCAGTGTGTATGAGATGAGTGCACTCCACGAGACAGCATTCACAAGGCCCACGTCACGGGCAAAAACGACCATCGCTAGCGTGCAGGCAGAATCTGCTTTCACGGCTGAAGACAATGGCGCCCCATTCCTTCTTCCAAGTGATCCTCTGACGTCACTAGCTAAGCTGTAAACATCGATGCTGTGACGTCAGTGGAAGAGGGGCTGGAGGTATGCGTGACCATAGTCGCACTGCTAATAACCAGTTTGCAACAGTTTGTGCTACCACATCCGGACTCACAAGCCCTGTTATCTGTGCTGTGGTAGCTGTACGATCTGCCACTGCTGCCCTCGCAATACAACGACCGCGGTGGGCGTCTGTGCTGCTTGGACGCCTAGAACCTCGTCTACAGGTGTGAGAATGTTCACTTGACCACTGATACGACTATCATTGCAAAACTGCCGCAGCACGTCCAACTTGTATGGCAATTCTCCGAAAAGAGCATCCCGCTACTCGGAAGGCCACAATTTGATCCCCTTCAAGCTCGCTCAGCTTGAGTGCGACCCCATGGCATGTCTGAAATAAGTAAAGTCCTAGTGATCAACTGCCAAAAAATTCACATCAACGTCCCAGAGTTCAAATCAGTCCTAAGAAGCAGTCTGATCTCATGGAATGCTGGGTACAGAAACTGACTAAAAATGAAACTGACGTAAAATATAAGAGTGCTAGATAAAAAGTAGAAGCAACATTGCCGTAACATGAAGTATGTGCATCAAATGGCACGCACGGTGCCTGTACGTGATAGCGGAAGTTCAGTTGAAGCAGTGAGTGGGGACGGGTGTGTTTGAGTCAGCTACAGTGTATGTAGTCTAAAAGTGCAGGAAGACTGTTCAAGAGCTCTTACAAGAGCTCTGTTAGGAAACTCTAACAGCTTGCGTGGATCAAGACTGAAGTGGCATGCGGTCGAAGCGCACAACAATGTTTTCAGGGACTGCATGAGGCGTGTGGTGATGCAGCATTGCCATATAGTATGGTGGTGAGGTGGGTGAAAGTGTTTCGAAGTGGCAGGAATGTCATTCATGATTGGCCCCATTAAGGTCGATCCCAAATGAACAACATGACGACTTACTTTCCTGCTGAAAGCGTATCGCCCGCGTGAGTTAGCCACAGAGGTAGGTGTGTGCTACCCAACAGTGCTCCTCATTTTGAACGATATTATTGGGGTCCGCAAAACTGCAGCACGTTGGGTACCACACGCATTTATTTATTCGTTCGGCATATACAAGGCAAATATTACAGTGTCATTACAATCCACCAGGAAATTACAACACTACACAATGCTACTTATAGTTTTGAGCCAATCCATGGCTAGGTCAGGCAAGTAATGTATGTCCTTCAGTTCACCACTATATCCTACCACTTCACACACCTGTAGGTGGTCCATTGTCTGCATTTCACCACATTCACACACGGGACTCTCCGCAAGTCCCCACTTATTCATTAGATGTTTGCATCTTCCCACGCTTGTTCTAAGGCGATTTAAGGCAACCCAGACCTCCCGAGGGAGATCAAAACCATTTATCTTCTAGCTGGGGTCATCGATAAGCTTTTGGTTCTTGTGTGTCCCTTTGCGCGATGATTCCCCCCAGGCTAGGTTTGGGTCGAAGTCCTGTAATTCCCTGCCAGTCTTCCAAAAGGGGGACCTAGATTTTAGCCTGTTGATGGGTGATAAGTCTTGGTGTATAGGGAGTTCTGGATTGTGTACGATCTTCCTATATATTCTTGAGGTCGCCATGGAGCGCCTTATATCAGGGGGTTCTATGTTGGCAAGGACTGGGAGCCAGTCACATGGGGTAGCCCTAAGTGTGCCTGAGATAATTCTCATCGTCTCTTTCAATTGGGTGTCTACTTTATTTACATGCGCACTTTTCGCCCAGACTGGTGAACAATATTCAGCCATGCTGTACACGAGGGCTAATGCTGACGTCCTTAGTGTATCAGCTCCGCACCCCCATGATGTTCCGGCCAGTTTAGACATAATGGCATTTCGAGATTTTAATTTATGTTTGGTGTCTTCCAGATGGGAGGTAAACGTTAGTGTGCAGTCTAATTTTACTCCCAGATATTTGAGCTTATCTTCATGTCTGATATGCCGGTCATTCAGGGAAAGCTGTAGTTTCCTGCTTGAAGCTCTGTTATTAAGGTGCATTATGGTACTGGTCATTTTATTGGGGTTGGGATGCAAATGCCACTTAAGGTAGTAGGTGTTCAGCGCTTCAAGGTCCGCATTCAATGTTTTTTCAAGATCTTCGAAATTTTTGCTTTGGTATGCGATGGCCAGATCTTCCGCATACGCAAATTTACGCGACCTGGTGCTCGGCATATCAGATACCTATAAATTAAAGGGTCGGCGCCAGGGCTGACCCCTGCGGCAGGCCATTGTTTATGACCATGCTTTTGCTGCTCTTTCCATGGAGATAGACCTTGATCTTCCTGCCTGTCAGCATATTTTTTAGTAATGTCTACGTCTGATTGCATTTGATAATTCGAGTAAGCTTGAGCAGTAGTCCTTCGGTCCAGACAGTGTCATAGGCTGATGTAAGATCTATTAATACCAGGCCTGTTTTCAGCTTGTTCTGATAGCCTTTCTCTATATATGTTGTAAGGGACAGAACTTGTTCACAGCAGTTCCTTCCCACACGGAAGCCTGCTTGATAGTCCGGGAGGTTCGCCTCAATGTATGGTGTTAGTCTGGCCAGTAGTATTCTCTCAAATAGTTTGTAAGAGGTACAAAGCTGTGAGATCGGTCTATAGTTCTTTGGATTATCTCCATCCTTCCCTGGTTTCAGTACCGCTATTACCTTAGCTTCTTTCCATAACTTCGGGAGTGCACCCGATTTAATGCATTCCGTGAAGAGCTTGGCCATCCATTTCCTCCCAATGGGTCCCAGCTCCCTCAGAAATTCTGGGAGGATTTCGTCGGGTCCGGCTGCTTTCCCTGTTTTCATTAGTGTTAGGGCCTGGGTAATCTCCTCGACGTCTACTGCTTTGACAATATCTAGATTAGTTGGATTATTGGCTAATTCCTTGGTTAGGTCCCTGGAGATCCTTTTCTTCTCCTCAGACTTCAGGCGTATTTTGGAGGTGTGTTTCATGGCAGTCGCTATTTCGGATGGGCCCACTCCCGCGGCCGATCTTCGTGGTGATGTGGCACCACCCAGTTTCCGTAGTAGACCCCAGCTCTTCCTGCTAGAATGGGTAAAGTCCAGATTCTCCATTGCCATCTTCCACCTGTTCCTACGTTCCTCGTTCATAGTGTTGATCAGTCGTTCTGCAGTCTCGTCCTCCCCACTCCTGTCATACTGCTCTAACAATGACTCGCACTCCTCTGACCAGCAAGGAATGTATTCCCTCCGGGCCCTTTAGGGCCCCTTTATATTTCAGGTTTACAAACCTTTGGTAGTTCTCTGAACTTGGTGGTATTCGATTTATTGTCTTGTCAATACAAGATTTATATTTCCTCCAGTCTGCTTTTCTCAGATTCCACCGTGGAATCGGGGGGCTCTTTATGATCGGGATGGAAAGGCTGATCTCCACAATAATCGGGAGGTGTTGGCTCCGTGGGAAAGCTTCGAGGACTCTTCTTGTAGCTTGCATTGGTACGCCCGTTGCGCCGCGTGTGACAAAGGTCAGGTCACGTGTCGTCTTTGTGCCCCATACTTTTGAACTGAAGGACGCTCTGTCCTTGGGATCAAACAGGAGGTGTAGGTCCCGGTTGTCAGCCCAGTCACTTAGTCCAACGCCTTCCGGAGTGGATCTCTGATATCCCCATCTGGTGTGTTGGGAATTAAAGTCGCCGGCATAGATTGCTGGATGATTAGCCTGCGGTAAGATTCCTATAGGCCATTGCTGCGAAGGTGGTCTGTAGACATTGTAGATTGTCATCTCTCCCAGTTTAATGCCTATTGCGTGTGGAACCGATTCCACATTGTTCTCGAGGTTTCCTAGAAGCTCATTTTTCACCAGGGTCGCCATACCATGTTTGTCGTGTCCTGAGTATCGCACATTGGTGAATCCTGGTATGCATAATCGTTCGATGTTTTCATCCGTCAGGTGTGTCTCCTGCAAGAGTACGACACTTACTCTTTCTCTTGTTTCAATTTTTTCAAGGATTTCTCCTTTCGTCCTTGTGTAGCCTTCTATATTGAAGTGGCACACTCTCACCATCTTCGTGGAGCAATTCCGCTTCTGAATCGTTTGCCTTCTTGTGGGCCGGGAGGCATTTGAGCGTCCGGTCGCCGGAATTGTGTAGACTTTTTGCCGTTGCATTTTACTGCAGCGTTGCCCGGGGAGCACCATCTTGGAGGTTGTCTACACGTCGCTCCCCACCACACGCAATGACTGAAGTGTAACAACAGTGGCATCGTTATGCACTTCCAGCGGAGTTGCTCAATCGCTACCACAGGAAGCGTGAGGAATTCCTTGGAAGGATCGTCACTGTGGAAGAAACCTGGGTTCGGTAGTACTATTAAACCGACAATCCAACGAATGAGAACGCCCGGGTTCTCCTCACCCACAGAACGTGCGCCGGGAAACACCTAGTACCGAAGTGATGATTATTGTCGGTTACAATATTCCTGGGTTAATCCTGCATTACTTTGTACCACAGGGGCAGACAGTCACTACAGTCTACTACTGCAACTTCTTGTGACATCACTATCATTCCAGACTAACTTCTGGGACTGCATCCCAGCAACCTTCATGACAGTGCACGATGCCACAGAGCAAATACTATGCTGGAGCTCCTACGTACCTGGAGGTGGGAGGTACTGGAACATCCACCATATGAGCCCAGTATGACTTTGTGCGATTGATACCTGTTTGCCAAACTGAAGCAACCTCTTCGTGGTACGCGCTACAACACAAAATTTGTCCTTGAGAGACATCGCAGAGATGTACGTGCTGATGGTGTACGATGCCTTTCATCTGTTTGGGAGAGAGCGATCGAGATGCAGGGCGATTATATTGAAGGCATGTACCACAGGGAACGTCTGTCAATAAAGTTTGGTGTGGATTATATCTGTGTAGCCACTACTTTTTATTCATCCCGTGTATTTTTGGGGTAAATGTAAGAGTAAATCGAAAGGATAGCTAATGGACGTGGAAGATGTGTATTTACTAGACTAGCCAAGAAACTTTAATCCATTGAGCTAGAAACTGAAGTTGTATAAGAGATTGTTTTGGCAAGACTCAGTATCAACTGTGGGCATAAACTTGCAGTTGGGTCTTTCTATCAACCACCTAACTCATCCCAAGAGGTAATTGAAAACTTCAGAGGAAACCACAGATAGCTAGCGTGTATGTTCTCCAGTCATATGGTCGTCTTCATAGGAGATTCTTATCATCAAACAATCTTTCGGGATAACTAGTGGTGAGTGCAACAAGATATCCTGTGGAACATTACTAAATGCCTTTTCTGAAATCTGCCTTGAACAGGTAGTTTGGAAGCCCATCCATGATGGAAATATATTAGACCTCATGGAAACAAATAGACTGATCTCTTTGAGGATGCCCATGTTGAAATCAGTCTCAGAAATCATGAGGCAGTTGAAGTAATAATCATTACTGAAGCACAAAGGCCAGCTCAAGCAAATAGAGGAAGATACATACAGAGATACTATAAATGATTCATTCGTTTTCAAAGTTTTTCTGTTTTCCAAATTCTTACATGTAAAAATGTGATTGATGTATGAATAGAGCCATAAACTCATCATTGTGCCCACTAGTTGGCGCTACGAGTGCAGTGCCTTGACAAAATAGCGACAAAGCAAGAAAAGAGTTTTTGTGTGTTGGAATATGCGGAACCTTCCATTTATCTGGAAAGGTTAAGCGCCATAATGCGACAGTGTGGCTCTGAAAATCCTTATTTTTTTGTGGCGCGTGATCGAGGTTCGTCGAAGGTTGATGTTTTCTGTGCAATATCACAGACGAAGCTGTATGGGCCGTTTTTCTTATACAAGAAGACAGTGACGGGTACCACTTACCTTCATATGTTGCAGTTGTGGTTGTTTCCACAAATGAGTGCTGATTCAAATAATTTTATCTGCCAACAAGACGGGGTACCACTTCATTGGACGTCGATGTTCGTGGCTACTTCCGCATCGCTAGATTGGTCCCAGTAGTGAAGATGAAATGGCTCTGTTTCCTTGACCCCCATATCGCCTTGTGTTTAATCCTTTGGTGGTACATAAAGAACCGTGTTTACGTACCCCCACTCCCAGAACGCTGAAGCAGCTCTGGGAACGCTACAATGCTGCTGCGATGACCACTGACAGGATTTTGCTACATGATATACGGAACGAGCTTGGCTACCGGGTGGATGTGTGTCGTATGGCTAGAGGGGCACTCATAGAACATTTGTAGAGTGAAAAACGCAAACTTGGTGAATTTACGGCCCTATTCATGCATCAATCATATCTGTACAAGTAATATTGGAAAGTACTGAGCTCTGAAAACGAATGAATCATTTATGCTTGCCTTGTATTTAATAAATATGGCAATGAAAAGTCCTGTTAAAATACAAATAATCTAGGAGAGAAAGTAACAACTCACTGAATAGCAGAGGTATTGAGTCATCTTGAACTTATTAGGGAGCTTCACTATGACAAATTTTGATTGTTGGCTATTTGGTTGCATGCTTGTCCAGTTGGTGCCTGAGATTAGGTTCAAGAATGAACATACATTGTTCAGAGACTCAACTTTACAGCTGATGGCCACAGTTCTGCAGTTCACAATCTACTAAGCCTACGTTGTTACTTTATTACAGTAATGTTTCCACAACTTGTCTCCCTGCTTGACATAATTGCCGTATGTCAAAACGCTAAAATGAGTTTTTGCCAGGGAAGGGGCTTGTTAAGCCTAAAAGCAAGAAAAGAACCAAATGTTGGTCTTGACAGTTTACTGTGGAGACACAGTGGTCTTGAATGTCTTGCTTGGTTTTTGATATTATTAACACGATGATGTAGTCTGTGTTTCTGGTACCATAGTGCAAAGAGCCCTCACGGAAAACCATAAACTTAGAATACGCCCTCCATGCATACACAACATTAATTATGAAATACATGGAAACTTCAAATGGTTCAAATGGCTCTGAGCGCTATGGGACTTAACATCTGAGGTCATCAGTCCCCCTGAACTTAGAACTACTTAAACCTAACTAACCTGAGGACATCACACACATCCATGACCGAGGCAGGATTCGAACCTGCGACCGTAGCGGTCGCGCGGTTCCAGACTGTAGCGCGTAGAACCGCTCGGCCACCCCGGCCGGCATGGAAACTTCATCTTTACAAATAATGTGAGTTTAATTTCACTCGTGCCAGTAACACCAAGTAAAGTTACTTTCTCTGTCTCATGGATCTTGAAACATAGTAATTGGTGTACCAAACCTGCCACTGATGTTTCACTGCACACCTTGACAGCAAAAGAATGTTATGTATTCACTGGATACGCAATACGGTGACTATCCGGCTATCAGTGGCAAAAACACTGATACGCAGAAACAAAATAATCCAACACGAAGCGCAAAGCCTAGCTTATTGACCTGCTCAGGTGGGACACGAAGTCTTCATTGCGCAGGTACTTTTCTAACCACATTATTCACAGCTTCAAAAATACACTTTAAACAAAACGAAGCACATGAACTGATCCGAAAGCTAACGGCTATTCCATCTTTCACTTCGGCGCAGGACGCGCACGCTAAAGGACTGTAGCGTAATACATGCGGTCCCCTGGTGAAGTTCCGCGCCTCTCCAGCCATTCACATACTACGTCTTTCATACTTCATCTTTATAGAGCCTGATACCACTCCAGAGGTTTCTAACATCTTTCTCAGATGTCAGCCTTCCATAAGAGATTATTGCAAATTTTATTCTACTTTAACAGCTGCAAAAACAAAATTTCCTTGGATGAGGGGTGTCTTTGCAGATTTACTGTGTTCTCTGTAGACTGGAAGTTCACCTACCCAGAACGATCTAGAGCATTCTCGCAGCACATATTGGCGCTCCACACCGCTGCCTGCTGGTCACGCCCTGACTGTGTCTCTCCCTCCTCGAAGTGCGCGCCTCTTACGTCATACTCTGCGTTCTGTTACAAAACTGGCTTCCCTCGCACCTCCTTACATTATGGCATCTGTTACATTTACATTAAATTGATTACTAGACTACCTGTGTGTTACACATAAAATGGTTACATCAAACGACTGAGATAAATGTAACAAAATGTCCCTTAACTGTGACCTTTCATATGGAAGCATTAGAATTGTTATACCCTTTACTTTGGTACTGAATTTAGCATTAATAAAATGAAATTTTTGGGGTGACACGCTTAACTCGAAGATCACAAGCTTCAATCTTGCTAGTGGCATGTACACAATAGTCTTAACTTTCCTTTGAATAAATGATTTCCTTAGACAATTTTAATGTTCCGACCAATTTTCAGTCGCTGTATAAATGACAAATTAGTCAATTAATAACAACATTACAGTCTCTCATACCTTTCAATTACAACCAGAATTTTACCGAAGAATAAATATTACAGCATAATTAATATTTTAATACAAGAATACTATATTACAGGAAAAAATTGGCCAGGTGCGAATAGGAATCGCGCACTGAGAGTTCCGTACAAATTTATTTGTGTATATAGATGGCTCATCAATTGCTCCAATGGAGAATCTAGACGATTTTTGCCTATTATCGACGGTGATACTAGCAAGATATCGGTCCCATGGATTCCATGACTATCTAGAATATTTTAATTTCAGATTTGAAGTCGTATAACAAATGAGACAAGAAATATAATTATAGGTTCAAAATTTTAAGACTTTTTACTTTATTTTTACCATGAAACATTTCATCTTGCCAAATTTCATGAGTCTAGACCAACGTGGGGTACCCTATATGTTTTGATGAATGAGTTTGTGTGTATCAAAATATGTGACATAAATGCCCCTATCTTTTGCTTGCATAGACTTAGAAGCCTACATTTTTTACACCGACAAGGGACCAAAGACCTTAGTATGTGACGTAATTTCAGCTTCATCATCTATCCGTTCCTGAGAGAAAGGTTTTAGAATAGTCGGACAATCAGACAGACAGACAGACAGGGAAGTGATCCTATAAGTCCGTGTACGTCCATTTTTTACATGTGGTTGCAGAACCTCGGATATTCAGTACAGACGGTCAAATCAATTGCCTTTCAACCATCTATATTTCCAAATTGTTATTTTATTGGGCTACCAGTATACATTACGCCATCTTCAGGCCGCCTGACTGACGTGTAGGAGGACTGGTTGATTCCTACATTTGGTGCATTCAACATAGGAGCCACCATTCAATGCTTGGTATCCATTCATCTTTCAGACATCGATCATTTCAAGCATCACCTGCCGACCAGGTTCCAAGATAGTAGAACAACCCCAGTTATGCTATGTAAGCCCTCTGCTATCACAGTCCAAGACAGCGCTTTGTTGGAAAATATCCAAGTAACCTGACTTATATAAAAGGATGCCATGTTAAAAAGTATCCAAACAACTTACACTATGCCTAAAGGAGGCTATGCTTCTGGTGGTACAAACGAACCTCTATCATCTGACCAAGAAGAAGACAATACATCAAAAAAAATATAGTTAATATTATTGATCAGCTAATCAGCTTTTTTTATTACTTTTGATCTTGGACCTATTTTCCACATGTGTACAAAAACTTTTGAGGAAGGCTACGGAGCTATGGCGCCAAGGCTATCTAATAAAGGTTACAGACTCCTTAATCAACTACTAAACAATACCACATTTTTTGACACCTTAGCACAATGAAGTATACAAAAGGTGACACATTTTGGTGCTATCTTTAATGTGTTGTATCACATAAACTACATGCTTACATAATACAAAGTATAGGTCTGAAACGCAGCGAATGCAGTAAGTTAGCTTCATAAACACTGCTCGTTAGTGACAATGATGGACGAGGTTCCACATAGATCTCTGATGTGAACGAAAATTCAGTCATTGCACCGAAACGAAGTAGCGCTTAAAATTATTTGTATTATTTATGAAAATACATAGATATATCTTCTACAAAATTATTTATGAAAATACATAGATATATCTTCTAGAAAATTATAAAACACACATGAGACTACTGATCGGACTTGCAGGCTAAAATGTAACTGTCGATGAGAATAGTTCGACCTCTGTACCACACCTTAAAGAAATCAAAAATTGTCAGTATTATGCATCAGAACACACGTGCCCAGGTAATTGGTACTACTAATCTAACTTACATATTAAGGAGCACTTGTTGACAACAATATTTTGATCTCTCTACTATACCGTAAGTAACAACTAGCTCCAATGAAATTGTAACAAGTTGCCCCATACATCAATATCTTATATTTGGTTGCAGATAATCATCAAACAAAATTGTAGCAAATCACCCCATATGTTGCTATTTGTGCTAAGATGTGTGTTTATGCTTATTCAGCAAAGTGACAGGTGATTTATGAGAGCACTTTGATACAAGTTTTTCTGCTTGTGTGTAACAATGGTGAGGTGTAACAACTTGCCCAGTGTCACATGCTTGGCGATGTATAAGGAAATTTGGTAGAGTTTGTTACAGTTTGACAATATACCCTGTTCCTCACACATAGTGACATATGGGGAAATTTTTTATAGTGTATCAACCTGCACTATGCCACATGCATGGCAGTATATGGAGTAATTTGTTACATTGTAACAATCTGCCCCTGCGTTATGTGCATGGCAATATATGGGGAAATTCTTTACAATGTCATCTGAAGCTTTTTATGTAACTGAACCATGCTTTTAGGGTAATGGCAGTCACCATGTCATCTGATAATCAATACCCTAATAATATCTATTTTTATATTTACATTTATTATCAGATTTTCTGTGGTATCACAACTGCAAAATGAAGGCAAATTATGTTTCAATATGCACAGAAAAGGATTCGAATATAAAATGACAACATATGAGGACATTTGTAACAATTTTGTTTGACGCTTACCTGTAACAATGTAATGTCAATACATCGGGAAATTTCTTACAATTTCATGGGGGGATAGTTGTTAGTGGAAGTAAGGTACAGAGATTGAGGTACTGTCATCAAAAAGTACACTTTAACCTGTAAGTTAGATTGGTAGTATCAGTACACGACCAACATGCGTTGTTATAAATAATACAGACAAATTTTGATTTCTTGAGAGTGTTGTACCAAGATCGAACTGTTCTTGTTGAAAATTGCACTTTAAGCTGTGAGTTATATCATTATGTCATGTGTGTTTTGTAATGTTAAAAAAGTCGTTATGTGTTTTGATAAATATTACAGACTATTTTATTTTGGTGCAAATAATGAATTTTGTTCACAATCAGAGCTCTGTGTGCTATCTCGTCCCTCATTGTCACTCGCCGAGCAGTGTTTATGAAGCTGACATACTATATTCTGTGCATTAGGAAGTTATACTTGCATATTCCAAAAATATGCAGTTGAAGTGATACGAAACATTAAAGATCTTGTCAAAACACGAGTTTTGGTATGGTTTGTTGCCCTGAAGTGTCGGGAAATGTGATGTTGGTGGACATCATGCTATAGCTGCCGGTATTATTTATTACTTGATTAAGGAGTTATAGTTTGTAAACTTCTGCTGATCAGTGGAACAAAGCAGTTTACGTGTTATTCAACTTTAAACATGGAAGTGTTCTACCAAGAAGTGATGGAAGAATTCATAAATAACATTATCCTCTTCATTGTCAGGTGATGAAAGTTCGTTTTGTACCACCAGTAACATAGCCTTATTTAACTCTAAGAAGAATTGTCAACTATACTGGTGGAAAAAAAGTCGCAGCACCAAGGAGTTGTGCAACATAAATGAAGATAGGTAGGCCTTCTTCTACATCTGAATGATTATGTCTATTTAAATTTAGTGCCACTGAGTCTGAACTATGCAATTGGGCTACGAGAAGCTGGATGTTCCTTCCGCAATACTGCGGAAAGACTTGACAGGAATGTAGTTACTGTACGTGAATGTTGGCAGCGGTGGCCGCGAGAATGTACGGTCGCAAGAAGACTGCAGTATGGACGATCATGTGGCACTACCGAGAGAAAAGACTATTGTTTTGGGCATATGGCTCTGGCGCATCGCACTGCAACAGCAACTTGAGCAGCAGTTGGCACAACAGTGACACAACGAGCTGTTACAAATCTGTTACTCCAAGGGCAAGCCTAAGCCAGATGCCCTATAGTTTGCACTCCACTGACCTCAAACCACCGTCATTTGTGACTCCGATGGTGTCAAGCGAAAGCTCATTGGAGGGTAGGGTGGAGGTTTGTTGTGTTCTATGATGCAGGCTATTTCTGCCTCGGTGCCAGTGATGGCCGTGTGTCGGTCAGGAGGCCAACCGAGGGCTTGTAACCAACCTGCCTGCGTGGTGTACCATCTGGACTTAAACCTGGAGTTACGGCCGGGGTTCGATTTCGTATGACGGCAGGTGCACATTTGTGGTTATGCCATGCACGCTGGATGCTAATTTGTACTTCAGTCTGGTGACTCGACCTGTTGCGCTGGCATTCATGAACATCATTCCAGAAAGTGTTTTCCAACGCTCGGCCACATACCGCTGTTGTAACCCTACATGCTATACAGAGTCTTGACATGTTGCCTCGGCCTGCTCGATCACCATATCTGTCTCCAATCGAGGGGGTGGTGGTTAGTGTTTAACGTCCCGCCGACAACGAGGTCATTAGAGACGGAGCACAAGCTCGGGTTAGGGAAGGATTGGGAAGGAAATCGGCCGTGCCCTTTCAAAGGAACCATCTCGGCATTCGCCTGAAACGATTTAGGGAAATCACGGAAAACCTAAAGTGGGGTGGCCGGAGACGGGATTGAACCGTCGTCCTCCCGAATGCGAGTCCAGTGTGCTAACCACTGCGCCACCTCGCTCGGTGTCTCCAATCGAGCATCATCGGACAACAACTCCAGCGTCATCCACAAACAGCGTTAACCCTTCCTGTACAGACTGACAAAATGCCACAGGCGTGGAACTCCGTCCCACAAACTGACATCCGGCACCTGTGCAACACAAAGTGTGCACGTTTACATGCTTGATTCAACATTCTCTCAGTTACACCATTTATTGACGTACCAGCATCTCACATTAATTTTTGCAATGGCTTATCTTGCACTTATTATAACCTGTGGTCTTGCAATGTTAATCATTTAAATTTGTTACCTAGGCAAATTTACTCCCGTAATTTCATTACTCTACATTAATTATTTTGTGGTGTTGCGATTTTTGTCGTCAGTGTATTATTTCATTGCATGCTTAGCATGCTGCTTTAACAACATGTGTTTTTCACTGTTGTAGAACAATGATAGAGACTATTTAGGCTCTGAAATAGTATTGTGGAACTTAATCTGCTCGTCCAAAGTCAACTTTTAAGTGTCAAGTGTATCTTAACCTGTAACTTACACAATATTTGTACTCTTCCCACAGCTGAAATTATTTTAGCTAACAGCTGTTTCTTATAATTACAAAATAAACAATTAAGATACGTAAATATTAAAGATGGGGATTCATAGTGCCTTGCACCAAGTTTAGTACAAAGATCGACATTTGTTTGTTGTTCAGTGTAGCCTAACCTGTAAATATGGTCTGCAGTGTCACGTCTGCTTCGACAGACATTTTAGACATGGAAGTGCTCTACTACACTGGTTTTGCAATTTGATTGCAAAGGATACAGCCACTGTTAGTTTACGCCCTGACAGCAATCAGTTTAACTTGTAAGCCTTCCACTTGTTTACCTGGCCATACATCTGCTAGATTGACTCTGCACTCTGATAGTGGTTCTTGTTCCTAGACAGCACTGGAGATAATCACTTTTATCAGAATCTTAAATAGAACTTGAAAGGTGAAATAATATAATGAAATGATTGCCATGTAATTATTGTAGTCAATTATTCATTGATTGAGATTAATATATCAACACAAGATTCATCTGTTATATAAAAATGGCAAAAGTTAATTGATTATAAAGTAGAACAAACAAGTTAAGTGAGATGACAAATAAATCATGAACTACTGACAACACAAAGAGAAGCAACAAATAATTAGCGTCTGGTTGCAAAGAGTTAAGTTTACCTTTCTTATCTATTTAACCTGGCTTAAAACATGGGTAACACAATCTGAAATTATCTAATGCTGAATAGACTTTCATGAATTTATTTTACACAGAAGTTATACTACGTCAGTGCAGCTGAAACAAGTGGCAAGACTGTCCTAACAAGCCGGAGCAGCAATGTCGTACCTCTTTCTCGATGTGTAGTGCTGACTCAGGTGAGGATCGTGGTGCAAGTGTCTACAAAGTAACGATGTATGGCGCCTGTAATTCGTTACTGCAGGCATGAAATATGCAAAGGCGCGGGCTGGCTATCTGTTAGACATATCACAATTACTCTCTGATCGAGCCATGAAGTTTCAGCAGATTTCAGCGTGTGACACTCCTGTTTGCCGGTCATACCATGGACCAATTTGACTCACTTATACAGCAGTGTGCGCAAGGTGACCACACCACACGTCAAGACGGCAGGCCTGATATGAATAATATTTTCCTCAGCACAATGTGTCTAGACTGTCAGTACAGCTAAGACTTCACCACAAGCTCCCTACTCAAGACCTGTGCCAGTGTGAACCCATACATAACAAGAGCCAAGACCAGAATCTTCTCTGCAGGCTGGAGTCTAAATCAGAAGTCACTCCTCCTTTCCCATTAAACCTCGGTAATCTCAAAAAAAGCACCCACACAACCACCCCCGCAATCATAAGACTCCACGAATGCCATGTCTTCCCGCTAGCTCTGACAGATCCTGGAAGAACCCCAAAGGGGATGATGCACATTAAAGTCACTGACTAGCAAAAATGGTAGAGGTAGCTGCCCTATAAGCTGAAGGAACTGTACCCTGTGGACATCGAATGCCAGAGGAACGTAAGTGGTACAGAGGGAAAAATTCAGGTGGGGAAGGATAAGGCGAACTGCAACAGCTTGATGGGTAGTCAGGGAGAGGGGTTGACTACGGATGTCATCCATATGAGCAGCATGACACACCCATGAGACGGAATACCAGGGGGAAACACAAAACAAAACAAAACAAAGCGGTTATGAGGGCGCAATTTCGATTCCTGAAGGAAGAGTACAAGGGGACGCTGCAATGCTAAAAGCAGCCGTAAATCCTCTTTGTGGGACCGAAGGCCAAAAAAGTTTCACTGGAGGAGAGTCATGATGAGGAAGAGATGTAGGGGTATCACCTCAGCTGCTACCGAGTGACAGCCTGTGAAGAGTCGCTACTACAGGGCACAGAATCAGGAGGATCCTGCTCCATGAGGTCCACAGAAGCGTCGGCTTGCTTGTGCTGTCGATTTGTGGAGTCCAATGCTGAAAAACGGTTGGTGGTGCGCACTGGCGACATGGAGGCTGGCCAGGCTAAGGTGTCATGTGGCGACACCGTCAAAGACGTTCTTCGAGTTGGCAAAGGAGAAGACCGTTTGCCTTTGGTGGACTTCTTCGAGCCTTTCCGGTTAGAGGAAGACTAGGGTGTTGTTTGACTGGAGGGATGTAGGAAGTCTTCATGTGAGTACTCCTTCTGCCCTTTCCGGCCTACTGGTTGTGTAGCTGGTGGCTTCGTCCCTTGAGGCGAGAGTTTGACGGCTTCTTGCACAGCTGGACGCGGGGATGGCGATGATACCTTCACACTGGGCGATTTCATAACCTCAGAGCTGAACTGGAGGTCGCATGTCTGCGTGGCCATGACCTTCATGGAGCGAGGGGTAACATGAACAGAACTGTAGGTGCCAGATGGGAGAATGCAAGGTTTGCGACTAGCCAATAACTTGCGACCGACTGGGTAATGCACTTTTTCCTTTACCCGGATCTCTTGGACACCCCACTCATCAAGATACATGTGTCAATCGCGAAAGGAGGCGGCATGGCCGCCATTGCAGTTGATACAGCGGGGAGGAGGCGGCAGACAATCGCCCTCATGCGTATCCGTACCACAGGTTACACATTTTGCTGGATGACAACAAGTCGTTCTGGTGTGGTTGAATCGATGACACTGGTAGTAGTGCATCGGTTTCGGAATGTACGGCCGGACTGTGATAATTTCATAGCCTGCTTTGATCTTGGACGGAAGCACTACTCTATCAAAGGTGAAGAAAAGAGAGCGGGTGGGCACTAAGGAGGAATCCACCTTTTTCATTACACAATGCATGGCAATGACACACTGATCAGAGAGGTAAACTTGGATTTCGGCCTCGGTTAGACGGTCGAGCAGCCTGGTGCAAATAACACCACGGGAAGAATTCAAAGTTCGATGAGCCTCAACACAAACTGGGTATCCGTGGAGAAGCGAGACTTCAAGCAGTTATTGTGCTTGAGAATCAGAAGTAGTCTCCAAAAGCAAAGTGCCATTCCGTAAACGAGAGTGGGATTTCACAGGGCCGGCAATTGCAATACCTTTCTGAATAATAAACGAATTTACCGTGGCGAAAGACTGACCTCCTTCAGTATGTGAGACCATGAGGAACCATGGTGCAGCGGGAAGGATCTTCGAATCGGTAGCCTCATTAATTTTACGTTTTGTAGACGTTGATTGTGAAAATAATTGACTCATCGCGAGGAAATCCCCCATGACTGCCAGCGTCTCCGATAGTGCACTACTCCCAACTTCGTAAGGGGGCTAGGTGATTGTTCACGCCTCAGGTCACACCTCCTGAACACCTGACAGAAGGACCAATCGGCAATTTGGGAATGTTGCAGCTCAGGCAATCACCCCTCCCTGGGCCTGGCCTGTACCAGGGTGTGCATGAGAACCGCACCTGTCGACACAGGGCTGGGAATTACGCGTTACCCAGTCACCTCTTACGCGTCAGACGCATGGGCCGGCCTTCAGGAGCGCACAGGGAGGAAGAAGAAAAAAAGGAACCACAAAAACACCGAAGCGGGGGGAACTAGAGGAGAAGGGAAAGAAAGAAAGGAAAATGGAGCGAATAACAATGGTGAGACTGTTCTTACGTCAGTGACAGGCAATGCAGAACATTCCCAATTACACTCCAGACATGTCTCCAAAGGGAGGGGAAAAAGAATAGCGAGAGGATAGACCTACATCACGGAAGGGTAGGTGACGTATGTTACAAGCAACATGCCGTCATTGAATTTCTCACTGCAGAGAACGAAACTGTGGGGAATATTCACAAACGCTTGTGCAAAGTCTATGGAGCATTTGCTGTCGACAGAAGTACTTTTAGTGTCTGGACATGGAGGATGAGGTCATCAGAAGGCGGTTCGGCGCAGCTCCACGATTTGCAGCGGTCGGGGAGAACATCCTTCGCTGTCACACCGGACATGTTGCAGCGAGGACAGACGCATTAGGAGTCGATAGTTGGTGCTGCGTCTGTCGATCAGCAAAGGAAGTGTGAATGCAATTATCCGTGCTCGTGGATATTCAAAAATGTGAGCAAGATGGGTTTTGCGGTGTCTAACGATGGATCACAATGCGCACAGAAAAAACATTTGTTTCAATTTATTGCAACTTTTGAAGTTGAGGGTGAGGCTTGTTGTCCCGGATTGTGACAGGTAATGAAACCTGGGTTCACCATTTTGAGCCCGAAACAAAACGACAGTCGATGGAATGGCGCCAGTCCCACTCCCTACAGAAGACAAAATTCACAGCAACTGCTTCCACCGATAAGGTCATGATTACGGTGTTCTGGGACTGTGAAGGTGCGTTTCTCATTGATGTGATGACAAGAGGCGGTATCATTAACTCAGAAGCATATGTCAACACATCAACATAACTCAAGATGCGCTTCTGGCGAAACTTCGGTACCACAGCAACCCGGGAGATGTTTTGCTGCAACACGATAATGCTCGGTTCCACACAAGTCTGTGGACTGCTGAACACATCGCAAAACAGGCTTGGACAGTGTTACCTCATCCACCCTACAGCCCTGACCTAGCCCCCTCGGACTTCCACTTATATGGGCCATTAAAGGATGCCATTCGTGAAAGATATTGACGATGAGGAGGTGATTCACACAGTGAAGCACTGGATCCACCACCAGGACAAGGATTGGTACCGACATGTCATACACCCCTTGTTTCGCGCTGGAGGAAGGCCATAGAATAGGACGGAGATTGCGTGGAAAAATAGGGTATGTAGGTAAAACAGCATTCTTTCGTGTGTGTAATTCTCATTATCTTCAATAAAGAACTGTTGAAGAAAAAAACGCGGTGCATTACTTTCTGGGAAACTATCGTATTATTACTGATAAATAACTCAGGTCGTTCAGATACTTTCTAACATGGCGCCAATTTACACAATTTCGTTCTTTCAGATACTTTTGAAGACTTTATTTTATTATAAATCAGCTTATTAATTTCGGTCAATGATAATCACATATTGCTTCATTATGGTGCACTAGATGCCGTTGCTGCACTTCAGGTCACGTAACTTCAGTGTGAATATTCTTTTTAATTAATTACACAAAATTTTCCTGTGGATTTTCGTGCAAATAGATACCAAAGTGCAGATACTTGTGCTTACTTATTATATTACAACAAAATATAACGAGAAAGGTAGCTATATTAAAAATGAACTGTTGCAAAAATTACTTGGTATCATTGTACGGGGTGGGGCAAATAAAAGTGACCCAGACGAGTCGATACGATTGGATGTGAGTGTATGCATATAAACACACCCCGTGTCGCGTACGCCACGTGTACACCCACCACTTGATCCACACCGGCTCAGAGCGTAGTGCGGGCTGTGTAAATGTGAGTGGAGAAATGCAAATGGACGATGGTACTCGCGATAGAGCAGCAAGTTTAATAATGTCCGAGTGCCAGTAAATATTGCCATGCAAAGCTTAGTCCGAAAATGGCGTCAGGCAGAATCTGTTTTGAACGAGTCAAAAAACATTCCAAAACGTGCCTGCACACCAGAAAATGTGTCTGCAGTTCACCAGAAAATGCTTCAGAGACGTACCAAATCAAGCTGCCACCTGACGCTAAAGACTGGCATATCACGTCGAGCATGCGGACGAACACTCCACCTAGACCTGCAGTCTGGTCGAGGCCCTAGCTAGCTATCCAGATCAACTGAAATGTTAGTATGCTATTACTTCGTGTGAGGAGCCATCAGGTCTAAGGTCAGCGTAATAACCCTAATAGTCTGCAGCAGAACATTTTGGATAAGACTGCAGCAATTCCAGCAGTCCAACTTCGATCCGCCTTCTGCAACTTCCTGACCAGAGCCCAAAAGTACCAAAAGATGTATGGTGGTTACTTTCAACATCTGCTATAGTCAGGCTTATACTGTATTTCCTTTCCTCTGCTGTGTTTCTTTCTACCCCGGAACTCTGTTCCCTGGGCAACTTTTGTTTGCCCCACCCTGTACAATTCCATCGGTAATTAAAACAAAACTTGTTAACGAAGCAGATCAGCAAAGCCTTCGGTTGTTTTGTTTTAGCTTTCCTTTGTGTCCATATTACTTTCATACTCACAAAATGGACTCTGTCCCGCTCGTCAGAGTTGTCCCTGTCTTCTTGGTTATTTTCTTCCAGGCCAACTGTCTAGTCGTGAATTTTCTGCCTAAATATTGTACTGTATGATGCAACAAGTTGTGTTACTCCTGCCTGTATCCTCCAGGTTTTGTTTCATTGCACCGATCCATTTTATTGTTTCAATTTTTGCTTCACCTCACTCTATTTAATATGGTTTATTCCACCTTGTAATACACCCTTAGACTTTTTCCTGTGGTTTTTCATAACAGAATACGTGTTGGTATAAACATTCATAATGTATAAAATATTCTATGAAGAATCGACGGAACTGTCAGTCAGTGCATGTTGGTATACTTCTCAGTTTCTTTATTTACTCTTACAAGGAAACATCACCACCTTGACCTAATTTTTTAAGGAGAGAAAAGTATACCAACAAGGTGACAGCCCCAGAAATCGATAGTGCTTTAAATTTTGGGCACTAATTTAAACAGCACGCGGCTTTGACCTTATGCAAGTACAGCTCTTAAATTCTCGTGCGCTCTGGTTCATTGCCACACTGCAGCCGCCTAATGCCTGAACGCGAAGTAGGCTACTGTATGCTGTAGGGACGGCCAGAGTTCCCCTGTTCGCTGGATGTCGAAGGCTGACAGGTGGGCACATCTGTGTGTTTTGAACTCTTGTTCGCGAGCACATGTTATACTATGGGAAAATAGTAAGTAATGTGAGTATGTAATATATCAACCTCATGCCCATATATACACTGACGCAAAAAATTCGCAACACCAAAAGATAATTAATGTAGAGTAATGAAAATTCGGGAATACATTCATCTAGGTAACATATTTAAGTGACTAACATTGCAGTATCATAGGTTAATGTAAGCACGAGGTAAGCCATTTGAAATGTAAAATGCTGTTACTTTGATAACCCATGTAACTGCTGGAATGTTGCATGCAATCATGCAACCGTGCATACATTGAGTTGTACAGGTGGCAGATGTCAGTTTGTGGGATGCAGTATCATGCTGTTGCACTTGGTTGGCCAATGCATGCTGTTTCTGGATGACGCTGGCGTGATGATACGATATTTATTTATTTAGCGTATGGCGTTATATATGAACAGCGACTAGCAATTGTGGATTACATAGTTTTACAAAATTTTACAAAAATATATTAATTTCATAATTTGTAAGAGGGTATTTCGGAAAGTAAAGATATCTGTACGCCAGTGGAACAGAAGAGTTTTGGCAAGCAAGTTGGCAACGCTGGTGTTGACCTTGAACCGTTAGCTTTCTCCTTGCGGGCGTTCGGCAGTTGAACGTTGCTTCTGGTTGGAATAGGTCTTGTTTAAAATGGCTGCGCCAGTTCAGAATCCCGCCAAATGCGAAGTGCGCTCCGTCATACGTTTTCTTCATGCAAAAGATCAGCGACCAGCGGATATTCACAAAGAAATTGTTTCTGTTTATGGGAACATTATGAATCGACAAAATGTAACAAAATGGTGTCGTCATTTCTCTGAAGATAGGACCAATGCTCATGACAAACAAAGAACTGGTTGGCCATCTGTGATCTCTGATGCCCTTCTTCGGAGAACGGAGGAAACAATTCGTGTGAATAGACGTTTCACATTGAACGATTTGCATCGGATCATACCGGACGTGTCAATGACCATCTTTATGACGTTGTGACTGTCAAGTTAGGATACAGGAAATTGTGTGCGCGTTGGGTTCCAAGACTGTTAACGGAAGAACACAAAAAGAAAAGGATGGGCTTTGCACTTGACTTCCTCACACTCTATGCTGAAGCAGGTGATGAGTTCCTTGATCACATTGTGACAGGTGACGAGACGTGGGTTTATCACCACACACCTGAATCCAAGCAACAATCAATGCAATGGCGCCATTCGAATTCACCAAAAGCCAAGAAATGCAAAACGTCGATTTCAGCGAACAAAATCATGGCTTCTGTTTTTTGGGACAGACAAGGCATTCTTCTGTTGGAATTTATGCCTCCTGGAACGACAATTAATGCTGCTGTATATTGCCAGACGTCGAAGCGTCTTTGAAGGGCAATTCAAAACAAACGCGGGGGAATGCTGCAAGTGGAGTCAGTTTACTTCATCACCTCGCTCGGCCTCACACAGCGCTTGTAACCAAAGAACTACTCAAACAATTCAAATGGGATGTACTGGACCATCTGCCATACAGCCCGGACCTTGCGCCCACCGACTTCCATGTCTTCCGTTACCTGAAGTCACATCTTGGTGGAAAATCATTCCACGATGATGAAGAGATCAAAGATGAAATGTGATTCCGACAATAGGCAGCAACTTTCTACGACTGTGGGATACAAAAGCTTGTGCACCAACTTAACAAATGTTTGGATAACGGGGGTGATTATGTCGAAAAATAACAAATAATCCAGTTAATAAGATGTAACTGACGTTTTCTAAATAAATGTTCTATTTAAGGACTGTGAGCCATTGCATCTTTACTTTTCGAAATGCCCTCATAATTTAAAAAATAAGTCTATAAATTAATATCTAATTTGTCGATCCATTTAAGGGCTGCCTCTGTCACTTCAAAGATATCTTTCAAGTTCCCATGGTAGGCTCTTCTGCTACAGTTTGTTACGATGTGATGGATCATCTGGTGTTCATTTCCACAGCCAGACTGAGAAGATGAAGCCCTTCCCACACTGAGAAGATGAAGCACTTCCCCATCGGTAAAGGTTTTCAGCACAGATGCCATGGCCTGTGCGGATCCGATTAATTGTTTTCCAGGCACGTCGCATTAGTTCCATACCGGCTAGTCTTATGTCCGGTCTTTGGAGGGTCTGATGTTCCTCTTGGGCAATAGTATTCCACATTTCTGTCCACTGTTTGTTGATATTGAAAGTAGCTGGCTGTAGCGATTCTACCAGTAGGACAGTTGTCTGCCTAGATTTTAATCAGTTCATCTGGAGTGGAAGAACGTCAGAGTGCATTGGAAGCTCGAGGATTTTAAGTAATTTTTGGTATTCCTTGAGGACGGCATTCTGTCTTCGGAGGCCTGGTGGCGCAATGTTGCTTAGAGGTGGTAACTGGTATAGAGGAATAGAGGAGTAGATTTGATGCGGCCTGTTATTGTCCTCATTGGTGCATTTAGCTCCTCGTCAATTTTTGTCACATGTATGGTGTTGAGCCACACTGGGGCACAGTATTCAGCAACAGAATATCCCAGCCCTAAGGCAGCACATATGATATCCTAGACATGTTCGATTGGAGACAGATAACGAGACCGAGCAGCCCAAAGCAACACGTCTACACTCTGTAAGAGCATATTGGTTACAACAGCGATATGTGGGCGAGCGTTATCCTATTGGAAAACACTCCCTGGAATGCTAGTCACGAACGGCGGCACAACAGGTCGAATCACCAGACTGACGTTGCAAGGTGCCGGGGCTAGCAGTGTATTTAACACTAAATTCTTAAAGAATCTTCATATGTAAATGATGCTCTAAGCCCCCTCTCCCCTATGCTAACTCCGACTTTTGCTGTTGCACATGGATTAAGGAGAAACGCGAACTGACTGTAATCGACACTGCAAGTGGAGTAGAAAAGAGTTTGGCACCTGCAATAATTTAATTTGATAGACTTAATTAAATAAAGGAAAGTTTCAGTAATGTAGTGAGAAATGAAAGAGTTGCTCTACCGATTAACAGAATGAAAGTTCTGTCCAAAATAACAATTTGATTTATTATGACTAAACTCAAAATCATAAACAAAACACACGAAACAAATTGCAATGCATCAAATTAGATACTCAAATAAATGCCGTGAAGGTGAAGTTGTCCATAAACTAGATTGTGACATTTATGACAAAGTGGTATGTGGAGCCAATTCCTTTCAACTCAAATCTTAAGAGAAACACCCAGCCAACCCAACATTAATTGCTGCTACAGTAGTGAGAACTCAGGCAATGAACATCCAAGACAGAACCACGTAAGAAAAGACGGGAACAGTCTCTGCTGAGCTCTGATTATCACAGAGCAAATTCTCTAATCTGCCGGTGCTGCGGACGTACGTTACCAAGCTGTCTTCTTAACTGCAAGGACACAATCTGGCTGGTTGCTTCGATGTCCCGTCGTGGTGATGATAATGTCGCGAGTATAGCCCGAAACAAATTATCCTGGTCTGGTTGTTCCAGACGAAAGACTTCCTATCAATACAAATGCGCCTCTGAGGGAGATGAAGAAGGCTCGCCACACAATCACTGACAGTACAGTGATTGGTTTTAACAAGCGAAGTCACGCAGTAACTCCAATACAGTCAACTTTAGCCAAAGCTGCTCAAGACGGACAACATAGGCCACTTGTACGCAGAACGCTCAATTGCCAACTGTACTCAGAAAGTTATGTTGAAGTCGAAACTTCAGCAACTTCGTCAAGCAGATACAATTAAATGAAAGTATATTAGACAGCCAACGGAAGGCAGGCTGTCCAGAGCAGCGAGAGCTCAGTCTTGTAACGTACCCAAACCAAAAGGCGAGAGCCGACTCTCTCCAGGGCACCCGTACAAACCGAATACAGAACATTCCCGCCCCCACGACAGTGGTCGTGGTTAAATGTGCCTATCAGCAACTCGAAAACCGGCGGAAAATTCCACTCTATTGCTGAAGCCCTACCATTCCACCAATGGAGATTCTTGGCGCCAATTTCTGCGCCGATTTTGCTACGTCACGGAGCTATGCCCTGAGCAAGCCAATCACAGTTACGATTTTGCAGAAAACGCGGGAATTTGCCCGCCAAGACTGCCTGGGAACACAAGTCATACCCACGCCTCGCTGGTAGCCCGCCAGAAACGGTTTTCACTAAGTTTCTGCGAATTACGGAATCTCTAACCCAGCCGCCCCTTCCGGGCGTGTCGCTCCCTGTCTTATGGCAATGTCGGCGTCTGGAAAGCATCCACTCAACTCCCTCACACCCGTTGGCTTAACCCTTTCAAGCTCAGCAGAACTCGCCTGTCAGCAGACCACCCGGGTGACGAGAGACGCTGCATGGGAAGTTCGCGTGTGAAGGAATAGCAACTTTTCACCGCATGCAATTAGAGAGGAAAATCGAATTACTCAGAGTAAGATAGAAATATGAGAGGGGGCTCCTGCCACCTCTCAATGTACAAATTTGCAGTCAGGGTGTGTGGGATAACCACGAGAGTGCTTCTGCTGTCGTATGAAGTTACATCCCAGACAATAACTCCGGGTGTGGGTTCAGTGCGTCTAGCACGCAGATGCATTGGTTGCAGGCAAAAAAACTGACTTCCTTCTAACCGACACACAACCATCACTGGAACCGAGGCAGAACCGGCTTTCACCAGAAAATAAAACAGATCTGTCCTCCAATGAGCCCCAGCTTGACACCACAGAACTCGCAAATGGCTTTGGTTTGGGGTCTTTGGAATGCAGGTACAGGGCGCCTGGCTCAGAGCTGTCGTTGATCTAACCGGTTTGTAACAGTTCGTTGGGTCACTGTGGTGCCAACTGCTGCTCAGATTGCTGCTGCAGATGCAGCACAATGCGCCACAGCCATACGCCGAACCCGATTGTCTTTCCTCTCGGTAGGGCTATGTGGTCGTCCAGAGCGCTGCCTTCTTGAGACCGTACATTCTCGTGACCACCACTGCCAGCAATCATGTTCAGTGGCTACAACCCTGCAGTCCTTGTGCATTATCGCAGAAAGAATACCCAGCTTCTCGTAGCTTTAATACATGACCTTGTTCAAACACAATGAGGTGTTGATAATGGCCTCTTTATCGCCCTAAAAGGCATTCCTGACTGACATCACTTCACCACGTCCAATCTCAAAGAATGCTCACGACCGTTGGAACATTCTTTAAAAAAACTTTGTGTTATCCAAATTTAATGTCTGACGCGTTGTTGAGCAGTTGGTGTGCTTAATCAGTTTTAATTTAATCCAAAGAAAAATTAAACAACTTAATCTGGAAAAACAGTATGTAATGCCTACAATGAAATCAGTCCTCCTGAAATTTACTCAGTCTCGTGAGTACCGAGGTCTAAGGCCCCGTGCAATAAACTGATAAAATTCCCTAAGAAAATAAACAATGAAATTTATTTTCCTTAGCTCTTGAGTCTTGGTATTGTCCGCTCCACAGTAGACATACAAAATATTCAATCTTGGCTCACCGAAGTGTAATGCCAGCTGTAAAATAGCTCCATATAAAGAATGTCACACGACATGGTAGAGGATGAGGTACTGATAACACGATATGCTAAGACCGAATTCTTCATTTCGAAAATTGTATTCAAAATGAAGTCTCTCCTTCAGAAAATCTAATATGAAACATTTTTCATTAACATCAAAATCAGTGAACTTCTCAACTGTTCTACAATTCTCACTTACTGACGTAGTTAACAATACTTGCATTGTTACATGACAGAAGGTCTGACATCGTTTGGCAAAATATATTCCAGAATTTAACTTGTCTGTATCAGGATTACAAAAAACACAAAATATTACAAATTGGGAATACCAAATCAACCTATACATTAAATCTGATGGGAAATACTTTGTTCCTACATTCAAGGGTCAGTACTGTAAAATTAGCAAAAGCCACATTGCGTTGCTGCATACTTAAAACTAAATATACAAAATTTAATTACCTTACAAAACTATTTTATGCGGCGTCCATAGGCCAACCGCTAAATTCTCACAGCTAGTCACTAGCTTAAAGACTTACATCCTACCTTTAACAGAGTGCAACGCAACTGCTGCTGCACTCTGTGCGCCCCATTTACAATCGATTCTGTCACTCACGCAACATCTTTGGTTCAGTGGTGTCAAAGATACAATCTCTTCTACATGTGATAACCATTTCATGTAATTTTTCATGAAATATATTACAAAATCGGACTCCACGTACAAGTGGACCCCTCACACCGTTACAGCGTGTATTTAAGCAAATATGTTTTGCATCCTTTTAATGCCGCGACTAGCGCCAGTCTTATGCGAATGGCACCAAATTGGAACAGACATCATCTTTCAGATGTAGAAACACGCCTACCAAATTTAGTCTATGTCGCACAACTCCCACTTGGTGTTGCGATTTAAGTTAATGATTTTCTGTTTACAATTTAACCATGCTAGTCACGTTGACAAATAGCGCACCTCCTGCAGATGTACTTCACTTTGACAGTGATGGCTTTAAAACCCAAAGAAAATCACGCAGAACACCGATGTTCATAATTAAATAAAGCTAACTACTTCTTTGATGACACACTAATTCTTTTCCTCCATTTACACTGCATTTGTGAAACGCAACATAAAAGCGTTCAAAGCACAGAGATCTCTGGCACCAGCTAAAGGTTAGAAACTATGCACTTTGACGCAATGACCCGAGCGTGTTAAGAATGGGAAAACAGTAATTCACGAACACCTTGCTAACGTCACAGTATGCGCTCGGGCTCTAGGCGGCTGCATTGGGCGGAGCGAGCGACGAACTTCCAGTGCGCGAAAGAGTTTAAAAGCTGTACTTTCAGAGGGTCATAACTCCATTCTACCAGAATTATGTTCCAAATTTTCACAGGGGATCTATTGATGGAGCCGATATGTTTTAATTGTGCTTTTTTTCTCCTTAAAATACGAGGTCAAGTTGTTAGTCTGTGCTTTCCTTCTTAAGTATATTTTGTATCTAAACATAGCCTGATAACTTTTTGTAATATAATAATAATAATAATAATAATAATAATAATAATAATCTACACAAATTAAGATCAGTATGACAGATCATCACTTGAGAACGGCTTGACCAATTTGGTTGATTCTTGTTTTGTGCTCGATGTTGATGGGACCACGTTAGTAAGAAAGACAATTTTTGGAAAATCTAACGGAAAAGTCGGAAGTCAACATCAACTGCCGCATGTATCAAATATCATCAGTTAAGAACAGCTCGACAGATTTGGTTGATTTTTATCTTTTTGTGTCCGTAATTGTCAGTACAAGGTTTGAATGAAAGAAAATTTTTATAAATTCCACTGGAAAATTCGGTAATTAAAATCAGTTGTGAAAGATCATCACTTGAGAGCGGTTCGACCGGTTTGGTTGACTTTTCTTTGTGTGTTCGTAATTGTGAATGGTAATGGTATATTTGATATGAAAAAGAAAATAAAAAAAGTTTTTGCGCTCAGTTTGACAGTTCTGCTGTCACATGTTTTCATAAAAAAATCAGCTTGGCAGTTGTATATAATACAGAAACACATATGTAATACATAAAGGGGAAACGTTGTTATGGAAAATCTCGACAAATTCTTGGCCGACTTACTACAAATTTTTACACGATACTCTAATGAACGGTCGGAAGGATGTAGGTTGTATATTTTTGTAATGTATATAATATATACACATATATATGTAATATATGAAGGAGAGGCGTAGTCACCTCAAATATCGAAAAGTTCTGGAGCGATTTGCTTCAAATTTTTACATGATACTCTAATGAACATTTGGACGGAGATAATATATTTTTATAGCGGAAACGTTGTAACCAAAAATCTGGAAAAGATGTTGGCGCATTTACTTCAAATTTTTACACGACAGTCTACTGAACATTCAGATGGAGATGAACATAGAGAAGGGGGAGAAGGGGATGGACAGAGAAGGCGGGAGGATGTTATGCACAGAGAGATAGGAGGAGGAGATCTATGGAGAGAGGGGGGGGGGACGAGAAGATAGGCAGAGATAGGGAGCTAGGAATTTAGGATGTATATGCAATTCCCATTCATATTTAGCAACTGAAGCATTGCCAGATTAGCTAGTAATAATAATAATAATAATAATTTGTTTAATGTTATGTTTAGTCTATCGATTCAATATCATTTCCAAGAAACGAATGTTCAAAAAAATTTCTCCTGGAAATTTCAGCAGTACATGTATTATAAAATTCATTAAAGAACTATAATAGCAGCAGACACAGCAACAGACCCTCACGACCTTAACAAGATTATATTATACACTGTATAAAATCGGAATGTACACTCACTACTATCAGCACTGCATTTAGCACTACGATTGCGAAAACAAATCGTCAGGCTCTGGATGTGTATATTTGGAAATAAGATGATTGCTGTTACTTCCAGTAGTTTCCGTCAAGGTTCTCAAAACCATTCTTCCCCTTATTATTTGCTTCTTATTTTCGGTGTCGCCTTTCAGTTTCCTGTGATTGACTGGTTTCACTTGTGGCCCCACAAAGCATGTCGGGTTTGTTGCTGGCAGCAGGATGCGGTTAGCCTGGCAACGTGCTCCTTTCCCTGACAGGAATGTTTCTTGCAGCCAGTCAGACAGACCAAGAAACTGAACAGTATCCAGTATTAAATGTGGCTTGTAATTTCTGAAATTCCTTGCCATTCTGGAGACTTAACTTTCGTGGTATATCATTCTCTGAAAATTAGCTGACAAATCTGGAAATTGGTATACATAACAATAAAAGTGCTGGGAAAGGATAGTCACGAACTCGGTGCCCTCCCCTCCTCCCCTCGAATCTGCACAGCTTTTTTGATACGTTTTGCTCACATTTTTGTTGTTGTTGAGGATTCTAGACGTTGTGTTGGAATTTAGAGCTTTATGTTAAGCTCCTTTTGCACCAACGACCTTGTCTCAGTCGACTATTCGTGCCAAGCAAATCTACTGCAGCGTCCCTGGCGTTTTATTCCTGTGCTGACAAAAGAAATTGGCGTATTCGCCATAACCGATTTCGTCCAAATTTATGGTATAATCAGGGATTGGCCAGAAATGTAAGTGATGGAAGTGAGAGCTCCAGATGGACAAGCATCTTCAGAAAAATAGAATTTTTAGTGCAGTTTGCGTGAGGTGTGAGTCATTTATCTAAACGCAGTTATTAGGCAGCTGTTGGAGCGGTGGAAAGAATGGTAATCCGATGATCGTGGAGTCGAGACCCTAAGTGAAGCAGTTTTTACTGTTTTTTATTTTCAATCTTTACATTACGTACACTGCAAACAAAATCGAAATCAGAATGAAGTAATCAAATGGCTCTGAGCACTATGGAACTTAACATCTATGGTCATCAGTCCACTAGAACTTAGAACTACTTAAACCTAACTAACCTAAGGACATCACACAACACCCAGTCATCACGAGGCAGAGAAAATCCCTGACACCGCCGGGAATCGAACGCGGGAACCCGGGCGTGGGAAGCGAGAACGCTACCGCACGACCACGAGCTGTGGACTCGAAGTAATCCACTCGTGTATGGTACAATACACTACAATCCTTTCCAAAAAATGATTGCCATCAGTCTACGTATGACAAGAGTGTACTGGTTACTTTAGACTGAGGATTCAAGCGCTGGATGAGTATGCGGCAAAATATAGGAATGTCTTCATTACTTCATCAGAATCTGGGATACTTATACAATAGCATTCTGACCCATACGATGAAGATCTTATGTGCAGGAGAACAAATTTCTCTTGTTAACTAACCAGTGGAGAAGACAAACGAATCCATAACCATATGAAGAAATTTTGCAAGATCAAAAATGTTGCCATCGTGCAACGATTCTTCCCCGTCCTCCTCAAATGCACTCCACTAGCGCAGCTTTGCGATCGTCAGTAAATACTTCAGACTTGCTCTTATCGAGAGAAAAAAATTACATTCCAAGAAGACTGCATCAAAATACATTCCACTGAACGTCACCAGCTATCCTCGCCAATATTTGGCGAAATGATGGATTACACAAGGTTTGCTGCCAAACTGTGCAATGAGAGAGAAACTGTTATGAATGTAAGCGAAGATTGTTTTTCTATAGATACTTCAAAAGCACCACGAAATTGTAAGAATGTGCATCTATAACATGTGTAAGATGCCAAGAAAATTACTGCTTCCTCTGTTTTTGCGATGAATATCACCCCAGCACGTGTGAATCATCGATTGTAAAATAATGGAGGTATCTATATAGGAAGTTCCTGGAAATTTATTTGCAGTCCCAAATTTTCCTTTGTCTCTTCTGTTCTTTTCATGCCTTGTATGAAAATATATTGAACATTATTTCTGTTTATTTGCAATGAAAGTAACGCAAAAATTTAAAATAAAGAAATAGTTTACACATAGTGATTCGACCCCACGACCCACGAATTACTACTCTGTAGTTTTTTGTTGCGCCAACCACTGCCTGGAAGCTACACTAACGTAAGTGGCTCATGCCTGCCCGATCTGCACCAAAAATGCTATTTTTGCTAAACGCTTCTCCATGTGGATACTTCTGTCACTTTCATTTCTGGCCAAGCCCTGATATACCATAAATTTGGACGAAATCGGTGCTGACGAGTAGGTGCGATCCCCTTGTCAGTACAGGAATAAAACGGCAGGCTCGCTGCAGTAGACGTGCTTCGCACGAGTTAGCCGGTTGAGACAAAGAAGACTGTGAGTAAGAAAACTGTATCGTCTGTGACGACGGGTCATGTTCGTTTGCATGTCAACGATACCACGGATGTGTTGTGAGAGCTGTCTGTTCTGTAGTTTGCCAAGTGAGGTTATGATGGACCGTCCTATTCATGGAAAAGTAGAAATTTAGTAACAGAAAGAAGGTACAAGCCATTATAAGTGAGTTTATAATGTCCAAAGCAAAACACGTAACCGATGTTTTGACTCGCTCCTGAGAAATAATAGAGTAGGGAACATGTCGCTGCAAAATTTCAAAAGTCTGCATTATTCTGCTCGAAGAAGAGTGCAGGATGAATAACGTAAAACTTGCACCACTAATGATGGGGAAATGGAAAGTGCTATTGATGCGCTGTTTGCGAAGAATGAATTGGTTGGTCAGGGGCGAGTATTGTTAGCCAATAAACAAATTGTAACAATACTCAGGGTATTTTTGTGCAAACACACCTTTTTTTCAATGGAACAATGCTTGTTGACATTGACAGACTAAACGTAGGGTAAACTAGAATGTCATAATGGTTGTTGTAGAATTCTAGCGCGAGTCACTTACGAGATACCGTATTTTGAAAAGTTTCCACACGGATACTTGTGTCATTTAACCAGCGTAGTTGCTACGTACTTTGTTGTTATGTTTCCTTACAGTGTGCACTTATGTGTTCCTACAGAGCCCTACGACTCACTGGTCAGTTAGTGTGAGTGACAGTCCAAGCGGTAGGTACTGGGTGGACGATGGTATTTACCAGTGCAGAAAAAGCCGACTTGTATGGAGAGAGTAGGAAGAATGCAGTTCGTTCTTTAAAAGTGTGTGTGCCAAGATATCCCAATAGACGATAAAAAAATGGTTCAAATGACTAAGCCCTATGGGACTTAACATCTGAGGTCATCAGTCCCCTAGACTTAGTACTTAAACCTAACTAACCTAAGGACATCATACACATCCATGCCCGAGGCAGGATTCGAACCTGCGACCGTAGCAGCAGCGCGGTTCCGGACTGAAGCGCCTAGAACCGCTCGGTCACAGCGGCCGACAATAGACGCCAAACATCTCGGCAATTATTTATCAGCCTCTTCAATGATTTATGTGAAAGCGGTAGTGTAATACCTAGACAACGTAACAGAAGCAAGCAAGAGATGACAGAAGAGGAGGAAATTAATTTTCTTGCCGCTGCTGCAGTTGATCCGCACGTTAGCCCCCGCGCAGTCGCCCGAGGAAGCGGCAAAGTCAGGTAAACGCCCTACTCATTCTCCATCGACATAGGTTCCGTATCTGTCATATTTCTCTCCATCACGAGCTACTTTTAAACGATTCTGAGAATCGTTTTAACTTCTGTACACGGGCATTAAGCCAGGATAGTGCCGACGTATCGTGTATCTCGTTTAGTGATAAAGACTCATTTACCAATCATGGCCAGGTAAACCGCATAAACAGACACTGTGGTCTATTGACAATCCCCGTTGGCTTCATCAGGTGGAACGTCAGCGTCCATGGAGTGGAAACGTGTGGTGTGGGACAGTGAACCATCAGCTCTCAGACTCCATCTAGAGACGGAACACTGAACACGCGCAAGTACCGCAGCCTCCTAACAGACCATCTTCCACGGATGCCAGACGTTGCTCTGCAGTTGGGAGGATCTGTGGTACCAACATGATGGCTCTCCAGCCCACAGTGCACGAAGTACTACACCATGTCTTCACGAATTGTTTCCAAATCGCTGGACTGATTGCAGAGGACCTGTACCTTGGCCGACCCGTTCCCCGGATCTGACGCATGTAGACTTTATTCTGTGGGGAAAGCTGAAATACGCTGTCTACAAGGACATACTAAGTACACGCGGTGATCTGCAACGACGTATCACATCAGCCTGCTCGGACATCTTTACATCTACATCTACTTCTACATGGTTATTCTGCAATTCAGACTTAAGTGCCTTGCTGAGGGTTCATCGAGCCATTTTCATACTACTTCTCTACCATTCCACTCTCGAATGGCGCGTGGGAAAAAGGAACACCTAAATCTTTCCATTCGAGCTCTGATTTCTCTTATTTTATTATGATGATCATTTCCCCCTACGTAGGTGGGTGTCAACAAAATAATTTCGCATTCGGAAGAGAAAGTTGGTGATTGAAATTTCGTAAATAGATCTCGCCGCAAAGAAAACCGCCCTTGTTTCAATGACTGCCACTCCAACTCGCGTATCATATCAGTGACACTCTCACCCCTATTGCGCGATAACACGAAGCGAACTGCCCTTCTTTGCACTTTTTCGATGTCCTCCGTCAATCCCACTTGGTAAGGATCCCACACCGCGCAGCAACATTCCAGCACAGGACGGACAAGTCTAATGCAGGCTGTCTCTTTAGTGGGTTTGTCGCATCATCTAAGTGTTCTGCCAACAAAGCGCAGTCTTTGTTTCTCCTTCCCCACAATATTACCTGTGTGGTCTTTCCAATTTAAGTTGCTCGTAATTGTAATTCCTAGGTATTTAGTCGAATTGACAGTCCTTAGATTTATGCGATTTATAGTATACCCAAAATTTATCTGATTTCTTTTAGTACCCATGTGGATGACCTCGCCTTGTTTTTTAGTGCTGTTTGCCACTTTTCGCACCATACAGAAATTCTCTCTAGATCATTTTGTAATTCGAATTGATCGTCTGATGATTTTACTAGACGGTAAATTACAGCGTCATCTGCAAACAATCTAAGGGTTGGGTTGTTTTGGAGGAAGAGACCAAACAGCGAGGTCAACGGTCTCATAGGATTAGGGAAGGACGGGGAAGGAAGTCGGCCGTACCCTTTCAAAGGAACCATCCCCGCATTTGCCTGGAGCGATTTAGTGAAATCACGGAAAACCTAAAGCAGGATGGCCGGACGCGGGATTGAACCGTCGTCCTCCCGAATGCGAGTCCAGTGTGCTAGCCACTGCGCCACCTCGCTCGGTTAACAATCTAAGGGGGCTGCTCAGATTATTACCTAGATCATTTATATAAATCAGGAACAGCAGAGGGTCTATGACACTACCTTGCGGAACGCCAGATAGCACTTCCGTCTACTCAATGATTTACCGTCTATCACTACAAACTGTGACCTCTCTGAGAGGAAGTCACGAATCCAGTCACACAACTGAGACGATACTCCATATGCATGCAATTTGATTAATAGTCGCTTGTGAGGAACGGTATCAAAAGCCTTCTGGAGATCTAGGAATACGGAATCGATCTGAAATCCCTTGTCGCCGGCCGGTGTGGCCGTGCGGTTCTAGGCGCTTCAGTCTGGAACCGCGCGACCGCTACGGTCGCAGGTGCGAATTCTGCCTCGGGCATGGGTGTGTGCGATGCTCTTAGGTTAGTTAGGTTTAAGTAGTTCTAAGCTGTTGGGGACTGATGACCTCAGATGTTAAGTCCCATAGTGCTCAGAGCCATTTGAGGCAATTATATTGGCAGCAATTGTCACATTGTTGTGTAGACCTTTTGTCACGCTTGAACATTGAATGTTAGTCATTTCGGCTGTAAAAGTTTACTCGTGTGAAGAAGGAAAGTTTTTTAAAGTTGTAAGAGTTGAACATTTTCAAAACAACGTAGATTATATTATTATGTAAATGAATTCTAGCACCTATTCACTGACATGTTCTGCAACGCCTTTAGAAGGTATTTATTTTCAAGCTTTATTTTATTGTCCCAAGAGGACACTCCAAATTTTGATTCTCATTTGGGGCTCATTGCATGTTCCGCCTTGAAAAACATTTTGTTTTTATGTTCACTCCAGGTGTAGTGAGGCGCTATAAAGCACTGAATATGAGAGAAATCGAAAAAATTGTAAATGGCCTACTTTAACGGCTTCTTCGGATGATGAGGGCGAAGTGAATAAGACCATTGACATTGTTGAGCTCCCTCTCTAGCGTGGATTAGATGACTGACTGCGACGATAGAGACAAAAACATATTAGAAAATACTCTTCCAGCTGATGTGCCAGGTACCTTGGAAGTTCATACTAATGAAGAAAGAGATGACGAGGAGATGCAGGTCATCGCAAGAAGAAAATGAAAGCTAATATCGCTTGTAAATGGAAACAGAAGCTGCAAATTGGAGTAAAACCTAATGCATTCTAACAGAAAATAACGGCCCAAATGCAGTTTGATGGCAGCTCTAAAAGGGTAGGTTGCAGTTGAGTGCTTTGAACAATTTATTGATGAACACGTACTGGACTACACTGGCAGTGGAAGTGTCTGATATGCTATACGGAAGAATAAGCACAGCTTTGAGTTACCATGTACCCAGCGAAGATGAGGAATTCGGTATCAGGTGCATTCGCCAAAGTATGGTCCACAACAGGTATCTGGAAATCAAGCACAACCTTCACTTCAATAGCATGCATGTGAACAGAATTCCAGCTGACAAAAGCGAAAAACTTTTCAAAATCGGTCCCCTGATGGACTTTCTGAATAAGAATGAATTCAAAGTTTTTTCTGGTAGCCTGAGCAATGATGTGACGGACACTATTATCAAAAATTATTCATTTCCTGGAAACCAGTGAAATTCGTATTCAAAAACTGCTGTTCCCGAAGCAGTTACTGTTATCGTATGTCAGTTTATGAAGGAATATCGAAGGACTGAAGTGATGTTTCAGTTTGGTGACTTAGTGGATCAGTTGCATTGAATATATCTGTTCTGCAATCTCCTGAACTTCACAAAATCTATTTTGATAAATGGGAGGAAGGGAGAATGGAAGCACCCAAACGAATTGAATGAATAACTGCCGCATAGAAAGTGAGAACAGCATGAGAAAGAAACAAAGAGGAACATATGAGTAAGGCTTTGGCAAGAACACAGAGATAATGGCAGTAACGTGGAAAAATAATTGTTGTGTGAAACTCTTATCAAACCACGAGACACTGCCACGTAAAAAGATGGAGCGAAGATGAGAATCAAAAAGTACTACTTTCCATTGTTCACCAAAGCAGACAGGTGCAACTTAGCCAATGCACACGTCATCTACTGCCTCATGAATGAAAATACTCCACTGCTCCGATTCAGAAGGATGATGGCAAGGGCTCAATCATCTGCTTCTTCTGATCCAAAAGCGACAGTACGTCGATCATACCCAAATGCATCAACTTTACTTGTTCCAGTTGAACTCAGGTCTCCTGGAATGGGACACGTGATTGAATGCATGACATTGGGGAAATAAATAAAACGTAAAATTTTCAAGAAAATGCAAGGAAGCTGTGCTTTGTGTCCAATGTCGATTCCATATTGAATCCTTTGTTGGCTGGCGCAAAAAATAAAAGTACAAAGAGAGAGGCATGTGCCGTGATCCCAACTTTTTTATTTTGGATTCCTTATCCCAGTCTCACAAAGAACCCCTTGAGTGCGAGGTTGCAAAAGGTCAATAATGTTTACGACATTCGATGCTCCACGTATTGTCTACCATGGAACCACAACATTGATGCTAATGGCAACAGGAGGCGGGACTGCAGGTATCAAATGGTGAGCACAGCACGAGGCTACAGAGCGTAGCTCAACTGCTTAGTCTTCGAGTAGCTCACAACAGAACTACAGTTCCAGTGGTGTTGGTATAAAGCAGAGCAATGGCAACGATAAACAAAGCAAACATTGCACTGCATCTCAACAATAGTGGCTGAAGTTGACATATCGTCAGAATTGAACTCAAGGAATTTCGCAGAATGAGAAAGAAGTGACAGATGAAACATTAGCATTTCTGCAAGGTGAGTCAGTGGACTGTGTGGTGTCATATACGCTCGAATGTGCGGGCAATGTATCTGACATGTACAATGATGACGATACATGCTTAACTAGTGAAAGTGATATTGAGACAGGTGTCGAGCCATATAGTTCATCCTCGTCGGATGACATAAACAAATTTATACAATCGGTCAGTAAGGAATTTGTTTTCAACTCCGACCAATCAGGATTTGAAGAGGAAATGCATATGAAAGGAACCTTGGAAATTAGAGGTACCAAGAGAGGTGTATCAAGATCAACTAACATCAACGCCTTAATGCATTCGTATACAAACATGCCGACTGTTAACCTGGATGGTAAATGTGATGGAATGTTATTTATTCTTTGCGAGAAATTGGAGGTGCTCCTCCACCTAGGATTCTTTCTCGTTTGTGTGATTTTGCAAGGGCAGTAGGGAATATTTACGTCACAGCAAGCAAGAGTGGGAAAATGAGCTTAAGAGAACTAAAACTATGGTATGAGCAATGCTTTTGGCCAGCAGTTGGAGAAAATAACTTGTTTTTGCTTGATTCCTGATCTGCGTATAAAAATCCTTTTTAGAGGAAGCTACCCCCTCCCCCGAAAAGTGTGTAACATTGCAGTTCATACGACTTGGAACCACTGGAAAAATTCAATCTCCGTGTGTATAAAACATATTATCGGATAGCCAGTTTCACTATAAGCTCCACAACAGAATGTTTCACATTCGGTTGCAAAACTGTAGCATTCCATCAGCACTCATCATCCTATTAGACAAATACGATTCTACACGAATTCTTTAAGAGTGAATACCTAGCTGAACGTCGTGCATGGTATGTAACTCCTAAGGAGTGCATCTTCTACAGTACTGGCCATTAAAATTGCTACACCACGAAGATGACGTGTTACAGACGCAAAATTTAACCGACAGGAAGAACATGCTGTGATATGCAAGTGATTAGTTTTTCAGAGCATTCAAACAAGGTTGGCGCCGGTAGCGACACCTACAACTTGCTCACATGAGGAAAGTTTCCAACAGATTTCTCATACACAAAGAGCAGTTGACCGGCTTTGCCTGATGAAACGCTGTTGTGATGCCTGGTGTAAGGAGGAGAAATGCGTACCATCACGTTTCCGACTTTGATAAAGGTCGGATTGTAGCCTATCGCGATTGCGGTTTATCGTATCGCGACATTGCTGCTCGCGTTGGTCGAGTTCCAATGACTCTTAGCAGAAAATGGAATCGGTGGGTTCAGGAGGGTAATACGGAACACTGTGCTGGATCCCAACGGCCTCGTATCACTAGCAGTCGAGATGACAGGCATCTCAGCCCCATGGCTGTAACGGATCGTACTGCCACGTCTCGATCCCTGAGTCAACAGATGGGGACGTTTGCAATACGACAACCATCTGCACGAACAGTTCGATGACGTTTGCAGCAGCATGGACTATCAGCTCGGAGACCATGGCTGCACTTACCCTTGACGCTGCATCACAGACAGGAGCGCCTGCGATGGTGTACTGAACGACGAACCTGGGTGCACGAATGGAAAAATGTAATTTTTCGGATGAATCCAGGTTCTGTTTACAGCATCATGATGGTCGCATCCGTGTTTGGCGACATCGCGGTAAACGCACTTTGGAAACGTGTATTTGTCATCGCCATACTGGCGTATCATCTGGCGTGATGGTATGGGGTGCCATTGATTACAGGTCACCTCTTGTTCACATTGACGGCACTTTGAACAGTGCACGTTACATTTCAGATTTGTTACGACCCGTGGCTCTACCCTTCATTCGATCCCCGCAAAACCGTACATTTCAGGAGGATAATGCACGAGCGCATGTTGCAGGTCATGTGGCAGGTGCATTTTTTTGTTCAACCGCGAATAACAAACATTTCCGTTCCGTATTCGGGAAAACTTTTTCAGGGGTGGCTTCCAAACACTTTTATGGAATCAAAAATGCAATTTTAAAAAAATCGATTTTTTGAACCAGAAGATAGTAAACCTACCCTTAAAGGAGAAACAGCAGTAAGATCCTCATCGGTGAAACAGTATTGGAAAAATAAGAGCAAAATATCGGCCTTGGCTCTGTCACCCTCCCTTTCTAGGCCGTTACGGTGTCTCGATAGTTGGCTTTCATCCATATACTGATTTAATATAAGACCAACGTTTCTAGGATTTTCTGTCACATCGATAGATAGAATATCTCTTTCTTATTCTTTGAACGCTTTTCGCGTGGTACCCTGCACGCTAATTTTGGTTTCGTTCAGTTTTTGTTTGTCTGTAAGTCTGTGGCTACGTTTAAACCTCCAGTGAAGCTCTCTTTGATATCGGCTCGGCTTTTTAGCACGGTTCCCGAACTACGGCGAGTCTTTCTCAACTCTCACAACTTTGCTCGACACAGACCTTTCTAAGGCAAACTGTCCAATGCTCTTGAACTTTGTCCAATAATGCTCAACATTTTCAGTCCTGCATATGAATTTTTCATGTTGACCGCTCAGGTAATCAGAAATCTGCATTATTTTCGGAGGCAGTGGTTTACAGCCTCTATAAATTTTTGAAAAGGTAGGGTTTACATATAGCTGTTCTGTCACTTAATTACCCAACCAGTTTCTGTCGTAAACAGACAATCGCCAGGTATATTGTGACATCGGAAGCAACGTGTGATAACGCGTAACCACTGTCAAGCGTTACATCAAAACCCAAAATTTTAGTTCAACTGCACACTGAGGTGACTAGTCATGAGGTAGCGATATGCACGATATGCACGTACACAGATAGATGGCTGTAGTACCCCGTACACAAGGTATTACAAGGACAGTGCACTGGAAAGCTGCCATTTGCACTCAGGTGAATCATATAAAAAGGTTTCCGACTTGATTATAACCGCACAACGGGACTTAACAGACTTTGCACGTAGAATGCTACCGCACGCGAAATGGCAGTCGGAACTAAACGCATGGGACATTCCGTTTCGGAAACCGTAAGGGAATTCAGTATCCGGTGATTCACAGAGAGAAGATTGTGCCGAGAATACCACGTTTCAGGCATTACTTTGCACCGCGAACAACACAGTGGCCGATTGCCTCCGTTTAACGACCGAGAGCCGCTGCATATGCGTGGAGTTGGTAGTGCTAACAGATAAGCAACACTGTGTGAAATAACCGGAGAAATCAATGTGAGGCGTACAGCGAACATATCCGACAGGACAGTGCGGCAAAATTTGGCGTTCATGGGCTATGGCAGCAGACGACCGACGCGAGTGTCTTTGCTAACAAGCACGACGTCGCCTGCAGCGCCTCTCCTGGGCCATACATTATTAGAAAAACGTGGTCTCGTCAGACGATTCCCAATTTCAGTAGATATGGATGATGGTAGGGTTCGAGTGCGGTGCAGACACCACGAAGCCACGGACCCAAGTTATCAACAAAGCACTATGCAAGCTGGTGGTGTCTCCATAATGGTGTTCACGTGAAATGGACTGGATCAACTGGTCAAACTGAACCGATCATAACAGGAAATGGCTATCTACGGCCACTTGGAAACCATTATCAGCCATTAATGGACTCCACGTTCCCAAACAATAATGTCATGTCACCGAACCACAATTGTTCGCGATTGGTTTGAAGAACATTACGGACAATTCGAGCGAATGATTTAGCAAACCAGATAGCCCGAATGCTCCAAGCGTACATTTATAGGACATAATGGAGGGGTCAGTTCATGGACAAAATCTTGCACCGGCAACACATTAGAAATTATGGACGGTTACAGAGGCAGCATGGCTTAATACACTCCTGGAAATGGAAAAAAGAACACATTGACACCGGTGTGTCAGACCCACCATACTTGCTCCGGACACTGCGAGAGGGCTGTACAAGCAATGATCACACGCACGGCACAGCGGACACACCAGGAACCGCGGTGTTGGTCGTCGAATGGCGCTAGCTGCGCAGCATTTGTGCACCGCCGCCGTCAGTGTCAGCCAGTTTGCCGTGGCATACGGAGCTCCATCGCAGTCTTTAACACTGGTAGCATGCCGCGACAGCGTGGACGTGAACCGTATATGCAGTTGACGGACTTTGAGCGAGGGCGTATAGTGGGCATGCGGGAGGCCGGGTGGACGTACCGCCGAATTGCTCAACACGTGGGGCGCGAGGTCTCCACAGTACATCGATGTTGTCGCCAGTGGTCGGCGGAAGGTGCACGTGCCCGTCGACCTGGGACCGGACCGCAGCGACGCACGGATGCTCGCCAAGACCGTAGGACCCTACGCAGTGCCGTAGGGGACCGCACCGCCACTTCCCAGCAAATTAGGGACACTGTTGCTCCTGGGGTATCGGCGAGGACCATTCGCAACCGTCTCCATGAAGCTGGGCTACGGTCCCGCACACCGTTAGGCCGTCTTCCGCTCACGCCCCAACATCGTGCAGCCCGCCTCCAGTGGTGTCGCGACAGGCGTGAATGGAGGGACGAATGGAGACGTGTCGTCTTCAGCGATGAGAGTCGCTTCTGCCTTGGTGCCAATGGTGGTCGTATGCGTGTTTGGCGCCGTGCAGGTGAGCGCCACAATCAGGACTGCATACGACTGAAGCACACAGGGCCAACACCCAGCATCATGGTGTCGGGAGCGATCTCCTACACTGGCCGTACACCACTGGTGATCGTCGAGGGGACACTGAATAGTGCGCGGTACATCCAAACCGTCATCGAACCCATCGTTCTACCATTCCTAGACCGGCAAGGGAACTTGCTGTTCCAACAGGACAATGCACGTCCGCATGTATCCCGTGCCACCCAACGTGCTCTAGAAGGTGTAAGTCAACTACCCTGGCCAGCAAGATCTCCGGATCTGTCCCCCATTGAGCATGTTTGGGACTGGATGAAGCGTCGTCTCACGCGGTATGCACGTCCAGCACGAACGCTGGTCCAACTGAGGCGCCAGGTGGAAATGGCATGGCAAGCCGTTCCACAGGACTACATCCAGCATCTCTACGATCGTCTCCATGGGAGAATAGCAGCCTGCATTGCTGCGAAAGGCTGATATACACTGTACTAGTGCCGACATTGTGCATGCTCTGTTGCTTGTGTCTATGTGCCTGTGGTGCTGTCAGTGTGATCATGTGATGTATCTGACCCCAGGAATGTGTCAATAAAGTTTCCCCTTCCTGGGACAATGAATTCACGGTGTTCTTATTTCAATTTCCAGGAGTGTATTTCGGTAGGGGACTCCCAACGACTTGTTGAGTCCACGCCAGGTCTAGTTGCTGCACTACGCCGGGCAAAATGAAGTGCGACACGATGTTAGGAGGTGTCCCATGACTTTCGTCACGTCAGTGTAAGTCTGGAGCACATACACACTACTGGGCATTAAAATTGCTACACCACGAAGATGACGTGCTACAGACCCGAAATTTAACCGACAAGAAGAAGATGCTGTGATATGCAAGTGATTAGCTTTTCAGAGTATTCACACAAGGTTGGCGCTGGTGCCGACACATACAACTTGCTCACATGAGGAAAGTTTCCAACCGATTTCTCATACACAAAGAGCAGCTGACCGGCTTTGCCTGATGAAACGCTGTTGTGATGCTTCGTGTAAGGAGGAGAAATGCGTACCATCATGTTTCCGATTTTGATAAAGGTCGGATTGTAGCCTATCGCGTTTGCGGTTTATCGTATCGCGACATTGCTGCTCGCGTTGGTCGAGATCCAATGACTGTTTAGCAGAAAATGGAATCGGTGGGTTCAGGAGGGCTATACGGAACGCTCTGCTGGATCCCAACCGACTCCTATCACTAGCAGTCGAGATGACAGGCATCTTATCCGCATGGCTGTAACGAATCGTGCAGCCACGTCTCGATCCCTGAGTCAACAGATGGGGACTTTTGCAAGACGACAACCATCTGCACGAACAGTTCGACGACGTTTGCAGCAGCATGGACTATGAGCTCGGAGGCCATAGCTGCGGTTACCCTTGACGCTGCATCATAGACGGGAGCGCCTGCGATGGTGTACTGAACGACGAACCTGGGTGCACGAATGGCAAACGTCATTTTTTCGGATGAATCCATGATCTGTTTACAGCATCATGATGGTCGCATCCGTGTTTGGCGACATCGCGGTGAACGCACATTGGAAGCATGTATTCGTCATCGCCATACTGACGTATCACCCGGCGTGATGGTATTGTGTGCCATTGTTTATACGTCTCGGTCACCTCTTGTTCGCATTGACGGCAGTTTGAACAGTGTACGTTACATTTCAGATGTGTCACGACCCGTGGCTCTATCCTTCATTCGATCCCTGCGGAACCCTACATTTCAGCAGGATAATGCAAGAACGCATGTTGCAGGTCCTGTACGGGTCTTTCTGGATACAGAAAATGTTCGACTGTTGCCCTGGCCAACACATTCTGCAGATCTCTCACGAATTGAAAACGTCTGGTCAGTGGTGGCCGAGCAACTAGCTCGTCACAGTATGCCAGTCACTACTCTTGATGAACTGTGATATCGTGTTAATGCTGCATGGGCTGCTGTACCTGTACACGCCATCCAAGCTCTGTTTGACTCAATGCCCAGGCGTATCAAGGTCGTTATTACGGCCAGAGGTGGCTGTGCTGGGTAATGTTTTCTCAGGATCTATGCACCCAAATTGCGTGAAAATGTAATCACATGTCAGTTCTAGTATAATATATTTGTCCAATGAATCATCTGCATTTCTTCTTGGTGTAGCAGTTTTAATGGCCAGTAGTGTAGATAGCATACGATAGATCTGAGGCGCGTCACGTGGCAAGTGTCTGTTTCCCGTCGCTCTTTCTAAACAAGAATCTTTCTTTACATTCGTATTTGCAGCTGTATCGAGTATTGCTGTGACGAGCTTATGCTCACTGATTCCCTGTTCTACGTGCTTTGTAACCTGACTTCCAGCGCTGAAATAACATTCAGAGCGTTGCGAGAGGAAAGCGAGTAGGCTGAAATTGTGCAGCAGAGCGACGCGGGCGGCAGGATTGGCGCGTGGGCGTGAGGCGGCAGTAGGGCGGGCTAAACTTGGTGGCGTGCGGCGTGCTCGGGTGTCCAGCCGGGCCGCGCCACAGGCGACGGGCGAGACGCGGTTCGCATACCAGCCGCCGCGCGCCTGGCGGCAGCACTGCAGCGCAGCCGCGCGGGGGGAAAACGGGCCGCAAAAAACACTCCGACCCTGAACCTTCTAGCCAGCTTAGCCTACTAAGTTTTTACAAACTATTACCGGATACCGCTATCCAGATGTGATTTCTAACCCATTAACTGCCAAATTTTTTTCTTCGCCTTGCGTTTATTTCTGGGTTGCCTGATCCACACTGACAAGGAAGCCTTTCAGTGAGAGGTCGCAAGTTCAGTCTGTACTGAGGCTCATTCGAAAAGTGTTGACTTAACAATTAAACAGGAAAAACGTTAGCTCCTACTGGCTCACTATGTACATCAGGAGCGTCACACAAAATTAGTGTCCAGGTGGTGCTGAGATCAACCTTGTGTGGGATGTACGTATTACGCTTCACAAAATAGACATTGTCCACGTTCAAGAAATATTCAAAACAAACCAAACGAAAAATGGAGCGCCACAGTCATCACAACGATTCGCACGAGCAAAATACACTACTCGCCACTAAAATTGCTGCACCAAGAAGAAATGCTGATGATAAACGGGTATTCATTGGACAAATATATTATACTAGAACTGACACGTCATTACATTTTCACATAGTTTGGGTGCATAGATCCTGAGAAATCTGGGCATTGAGTCAAACAGAGCTTGGATGGTGTGCACAGGTACAGCTACCCATGCAGCTTCAACAAGATAGCACAGTTCATCAAGAGTAGTGACTGGCATACTGTGACAAGCTAGTTGCACGGCCACCATTGACCAGACGTTTTCAGTTGGTGAGAGATCTGGAGGATGTGCTGTCCAGGGCAGCAGTCGGACATTTTCTGTATCCAGAAAGGCCCGTACAGGACCTGCAACATGCGGTCGCGCATTATCCTGCTGAAATGTAGGGTTTCGCGGAGATCGAATGAAGGGTAGAGCCACGGGTCGTAACACATCTGAAATTTAACGTGCACTGTTCAAAGTGCCGTGAATGCGAACAAGAGGTGACGTGTAACCAATGGCACCCCATACCATCAGATAATTACGCCAGTATGGCGATGACAAATACACGCTTCCAATGTGCGTTCACCGCGATGGCGCCAAACACAGATGCGACCATCATAATGCTGTAAACAGAATCTGGATTCATCCGAAAAATTACATTTTGCCATTCGTGCACCCAGGTTCGTCGTTCAGTACACCATCGCAGGCGCTCCTGTCTGTGATGCAGCGTCAAGGGTAACCACAGCCGTGGTCTCCCAGCTGATAGTCCATGCTGCTACAAACGTCGTCGAACTGTTCGTGCAGATGGTTGTTGTCTTGCCAACGTCCCCATCTGTTGACTCAGAGATTGAGACGTGGCTGCACGATCCGTTACAGCCATGCGGATAAGATGCCTGTCTTCTCGACTGCTAGTGATACGAGGCCGTTGGGATCCAGCACAGCGTTCCGTATTGCCCTCCTGAACCCATCGATTCCATTTTCTGGTAACAGTGATTGGATCTCGACCAACGCGAGCAGCGATGTCGCGATACGATAAACCGCAAACGCGATAGGCTACAATCCGACCTTTATCAAAATCGGAAACATGATGGTACGCATTTCTCCTCCTTACACGAACCATCCATCACAACAGCGTTTCATCAGGCAAAGCCGGTCAGCTGCTGTTTGTGTATGAGAAATCGGTTGGAAACTTTCCTCATGTCAGCACGTTGTAGGTGTCGCCACCGGCGTCAACCTTGTTTGAATTCTCTAAAAAACTAATCATTTGCATATCACAGCATCTTCTTCCTGTCGGTTAAATTTCGCGTCTGTTGCACGTCATCTTCGTGGTGTAGCAGTTTTAATTGCCAGTAGTGTATATGTGCTCCAGACTTACACTGACGTGACGAAAGTCATGGGCGACCTTTAATATCGTGTCGCACCTCATTTTGCGCGGCGTAGTGCAGCAACTAGACGTGGCACGGACTCCTCAAGTCGTTGGTAGTCCCGTACAGACATACTGAGCCATGCTGGCTCTGTAACCGTCCATAATTATGAAAGTGCTGCCGGTGCAGGATTTTGTCCATGAACTGACCCGTCGATTATGTCCCGTAAATGTACGCTTGGATCCTTTTGGGCGATCTGGATTACTAAATCATTCGCTCGAACTGTCCGTAATGTTCTTCAAACCAATCGCGAACAGTTGTGGTCCGTGTGTGTGACATGACATTGTTGTTTGGGAACATGGAATCCATTAACGGCTGAAAATGGTCTCCAAGTGGCCGAACATAACCATTTCCTGTCGATGATCGGTTCAGTTTGACCAGTTGATCCAGTCCATTTCACGTGAACACCATTATGGAGACACCACCAGCTTGCATAGTGCTTTGCTGACAACTTGTGTCCGTGGCTGCTTGGTGTCCGCACCGCACTCGAACCCTACCATCATCCATATCTACTGAAATTGGGAATCGTCTGACCAGGCCACATTTTTCTAATAATCTAGAGTCCAACCGAGCCCAGGAGAGGCGCTATAGGGTATGTCGTGCTTGTTAGCAAAGACACACGCGTCGGTCGTCTGCTGCCATAGCCCATTAACGCCAAATTTTGCCGCAGTGTCCTGACGGATACGTTCGTTGTATGTCCCACATTGATTTCTGCTGTTATTCCACACAGAGCTGCTTTTCTGTTAGCACTGTCAAATCTACGCTTATGCAGCGGCTCTCAGTCGTTAAGCGGAGGCCATCGGCCACTGCGTTGTTCGTGGTGTCAAGTAATGCCTGAAACGTGGTATTCTCGGCGCACTCTTCACACTGTGAATCTCGGGATACTGAATTCCCTAACGGTTTCCGAAACGGAATGTCCCATGCGTCTAATTCCAACTACCATTTCGCGTGCAGTAGCATTCCGCGTGTAAAGTCTGTTAAGTCCCGTTGTGCGGCTATAATCAAGTCGGAAACCTTTTTATATGAATCACCAGAGTACAAATGACAGCTCCGCCAATGCACTGTCCATTTAATACCTTGTGTACGCGGTACTACAGCCGTCTGTATACGTACATATCGCTACCTCATGACGTGTCACCTCAATGTGCAGTTGAACTAGAAGTTTGGGTTTTGACATAAAGCTTGACAGTGGTTATGCATTATCACACGTTGCTTCCGATGTCACAATATACCTGAAGATTGTCTGTTTACGACAGAAGCTGGTTGTGCAATTAACTGACAGAACAGCTGAGTGTAAGCTGTAGATTTTCAAAAAAATTCTAGAGGCTGTAAGCCGTTACCTCCCCAAAATAATGCAAATTTCAGATTACCTGAGCGGCCAACATGAAAAATTCATCTGCAGGATTGAAAATGTTGAGCATTATTGGACAAAGTTCAAGAGCATTGGACAATTTGCTGTTTCGAGCAAAGTTGTGAAAGCTGGCAAAGAGTCGCCGTGGTTCGAGAACCGTGTTAGAAAGCCGAGCCGAAATCAAAGAGCTTCACTGGAGATTTAAACGTAGCTATAGACTTTACAGACAAACGAAACTGAACGAAAACAAAATTAGCGTACAGGGTACCACGCAAAAAGCGTTCAAAGAGTTCGAAAGAGAGATTCTATCTATCGATGTCACAGAAAATCCTATAAATGTTGGTCTTATGTTAAATCAGTATATGGATGAAAGCCAACTATCCATGCACCGTAACGGCAGAGAAAGGGAGGATGACAGAGACAAGGCCGACAGTTTGCCCTTTTTTTTCAGTACTGTTTCACCAATGAAGATCTTACTGCTGTTTCTCCTTTAAGTCGTCGCACGAATTTCAGAATGACATATCGAAATAAACGATAATGACAAAACAGTCAACTGAAATTGCTTAAAAGAGGAAACATCACTGGACAAGATGGCTTCTACGTAGAGTATCCGAAAGAACTTGCTGTAGGTCATTGGAGGAGTGAAGAGCTTCTGGTGACTGCAAAGAAAGTAAAAGTAATTCCCCTTTTCAGTCAGGATCGTCGCACAGTCACACGAAACTATACGCCTTTAGCACTGACGGCAGTATGTTGTAGAATTTTGGAACATGTTTTATGATTGCATATGGTAACATAACTAGAGACCGAAAATCACCACTGTAGTATTCGAAACAAAGTCCACAACCAACGATCACATCAGATACAAATAGCTATGTTCGTCCACGAGACACAACAAACAGTAAACACTATCGCTCAGGTTGATGCCACGTTCCTTGACTTCCAGAAGGCGTTCAATGCAGTTTCGCACGGCCGCCCCGTGGAAAGAAGAAGCGTACGGAATATCAAACCAGGTTTGAGACTGGACTGGATAGTTCCTAGCAAACAGAACATTCTCAAAGGAGAGAAACGTTGGAACGTAAAAGTAACTTCAGGCATGCAGGACGCAACGTTTCACATATATGTCAACTAGCTGACCCGGCGAACTCTGTTCCTCCTTGAAGCCAATAAATAATCAGATTTTGGAAGTTCAATTTTTTATTAGGAAATACAAATAAAAAATTAAGTATTTTAATGGGTCTTTTTTCTTTATGTTTTTTGGTGCATAGCTTCCACTCTTCAATTAAGTACCTAGTGATACGCGACATTTTTTGTTTTATTATCAGGCGCAAGAGCAAACAACGCAGATGGTCTTCCGACCCGTGAACATGCCACATATAATTGACCATGTGAAAAACATGGGTATTCCAGATTTAAACCACAAACTTTCAAGGATTGGCCTTGTGATTTGTTAATGGTCATGATACTCACCATTCAATGGATTTATCATTTTGATATTGAAACAATATCCATCTTCTCCTTGCCAAAACATCAGCGGGTATTGCAACGTGTCATATGAACGATGTGTTTCAGATATTCGTTGCAGTTGCCCAGTATCGCGACGAGTAAGCACAATATCGCGTGTTTCCAAGTGTTCACCAACAATCAGGATGGCAACTTCATCTATTGTTGAAGCGTTAAATGTGCGTTCGTGTGTTCCAGATGGTCGTTTATCTGTTCTGATCACGACTTTGTAGTCATCATTTGGCATGCGCTGTAAAGCAGTCTTGAACAGCCTGACCAACGCATGCTGTTCATGAAGTAGTTGCTGCAAATCTTGAAGAGTTGCTCTTCTCATTGCTGCATTGATCTCGTGACGTCGATCAAGTTGTTCTTCCATGTTGCCCATTAAGTATATTTGTAAAAATTTATGCTGCGCATATTACTGATTTATAAACACTTTTTTTAGAATTAGCAAACATAATACGTACGAATAAGTATAGTAAGTTATTCTTCTACTATATTGTGTGTAAGTACAAAAATAAATAAATAAATATATACCTTGAATGTCGGATTAAATCCTCGTTCTTGTGTCTGCCCCAAATGAGGTCATGTGGAAACAACTATTGTATTTTTGGGTGTTTGCAAGAAAATGACGTGATTCAGGTGTTTCGCCACAAAGCAATGAATGCTATGGTTCAGGTGGCGGAGTCGATAATGGCTATTTCACTTTCTCACTGAGGCAGCACAATCCGTGCGTTTCTCCGGAAAACTTCAATGCGCCACAATACTCGCAAACAACGTCCATCGGCTCAAATGCAAACGCAAGGATGCCAGCAGTAATCAGTGCTGCAATCGTATCTAAACGCTGCTCGAGTCAAATCATCACGTGATAAATGTCTTCTTGTGCGTCGAAAATTATCTACATGTTGATCTCTGTTGTTCGCTCGACGATTTTGCATTGACAACCGAGCCGTTTCACGGGCTACCTCACTTTGCTCTTGTGATTGAAAAGCACGAAGTCGAGCAATACTAACGCGGCGCTCTTCACGGGCAATTACTTGATCTTCTTCAGTCCTTTCATTCGCAATGTTTTGTATCCTTCTTGCATTACAGCTTTGTCGAAAAATATTCGATCGTCTTGGTCGCGGCATTGTTAATGATGATTCAAAGAAAATACAAATGATTTCCTTAAATTTTTAATTAATGGTATATACTGATACTTAACCATAGACGTTTAGTTGACATTTCCGTTTTGTTATTCCATGCCAGATACGTTTTTGTTATACCTCGTATTATAGCGGTCGAACGGGATTAAAAGTATCCTATGTCCGTCTCCTGGTTCTAAGCTACCTCTCCACCAATTTTCAGCCAAATCGGTCCAGCCGTTCTTGAGTTATAAATAGTGTAACTAACACGACTTTCTTTTATATATATAGATATAGATGACCCACTGGATAACATCGGAAGCTACACAAAGCTTTCCGTGGATGAAGCTGTTGGGTGCAGGGAAACTGCAAAGCTAGAAAATTGTAGTGAATTGAGGAAGATCTGCGGAGGGTAGACGCTTGGAGCAGGGAGTGGTAGTTGAACCTCAACATAAGTAAATCAAGCCTATTGCGTGCAAATAGGCAGAAAGACTCATTACTGCAAGATTACACCAGAGCAGAATAGTCACTGGAAGTTACCAATAAATGATCTAGAAGTATTGCGTACGGAGCGATTTAAAGGGGAACGATCACACAAAGCTAATCGCAGGTGAGACAGATGCTAGACTGAGATTCATTGCAAAAAATGGCTCTAAGCACTATGGGACTTAGTTGAGTTCATCAGTCCCCTAGAATTAGAACTACTCAAACCGAACTAACCTAAGGACATCACACACATCCATGCCCGAGGCACGATTCGAACCTGCGACCGTAGCAGCTGCGCGGCTCCAGACTGAAGCACCTAGAACCGCTCGGTCACAGCGGCCGGCGACATTCATTGCAAGAAGCCTCAGGAGATGTAGTCGACTCACAAAGGAGATAGCTTACAGAACATAAGTTCGACGAATTCCTGAATATTCCACGTCAGTCCGGTGGCCGTAACAGACAGGATTCACAAAGAAATAGAGGAGATCCAAAGAAGAGTAGTGCGTTTCGAAGAGGTTAATGTATTAAGTGCGAAAGCATCACAGAGATACTCACACAACTCCTGTGGCAAAAACTACAAGAGAGGCGTTCTGCACTGTTAAAATTCCGACATCCTACGCCCCTTGAAGAATCAAGCGATATGTACAGGGTGTCTACAAAGTCTGGGTACATAGGGAATTCTAATAAATTCTTATAAATATTCTACAGTCTTATAAATATTTTTCAATATTAATAATATTTAACAATAAAATAAATTCTAATAATTGTAATAAATTCTGCATCTCCAAGATTGAATGGTGACTCTGTCTAAAGAATAAGGAGTGGAGTTGGTACTCTTAAGTGGACAAGAAGGATGGTCGTATCGCAAAACTGCGGAAGAATTTAACTTTCGACACATTCGTCGTCAGCCTATTTGTTTTACTGCCGTAGGGAAATTAATCATCAAGTTTAAGCAAACAGACGTTGTGGTGGACAAACCCCGTTCCGGACGACTGAAGACTTCAGACGATACGAAAGAGACTGTCTAGGCCAAGGTTTATGCTAGCCCAAAGAAATCGCTTCCTTGGGCATCCACGGAGTTGGGCGTTCCAAGGTCAACCATCCACAAAATCCTGGCATAGGAGAGGTTTCATCTGTACAAGTTACAGATATTGCATTGCTTAAATGAAAATTATCCTGACAGACGTATGAAGACGGGTGAATGGTTTGCAGAGAAATTGGATGAAAATATGAGTTTTACTGAAGACGGTGTGTTGTTCAGTGACGAATTTGTGTTTTATGTCAATGGAGAAGTGAACAGACAAAATCTTCGATACTGGTCTCAAGGCAATCCACGTTGGATGAGTCCATCCAAACAGAAAGGCACCCAGAAGGTGAGGTGTGGTGTTCTTTATGGAAAGTCATGTGCTAGGACCTTTCTGCTTTGATGAACATGTAACTGTTGAGACTTATCTCAACATGATGAGAGACAAATTGATGGCGCGGTTTGAGGCTCCTTGCCACAGTTCCCGTGGGTTACCCCGTCGGAGGTTCGAGTCCTCCCTCGGGCATGGGTGTGTGTTGCCCTTAGTGTAAGTTAGTTTAAGTTAGATTAGGTAGTGTGCAAGCCTAGGGACCGATGACCTCAGCAGTTTGGTCCCATAGGAACTTACCACAAATTTCCAGTTTACAAATTGATGCCTCAAACCGAGCGTTTGGCGAAGGTCTTCCATACTGGTTTCAGCAGGATGGGGCCTCTGTCCATTTTGTTGCATCTGCTAGAGATTGGTTGAATGACAATTTTCCTCACTGGTTTGAGAGAAGAGGTCATGAGGAGCTGTCCCCTCGTTCGTCAGACCATTCTCCCATTGATTTCTTTTTCTGGAGAATGCTGGAAGAGAAAGTTTACAAGATTACAAATTTAAACCACCTGAAAGAAAGCATTACCAGTCGGTGTGCTAAAATCTACGGCAATTCACACCTAGTCCAACGAGTTCACCTTAATCTTGCAAAGCGCATCAAATTATGCGTTCAAAAGTACGGAGATCACATTGAAAACATTATTTATTAACATTAAAGTGGCTAAAATGTGCTCAATTATTATTTTTTTAGAATTTCCTATGCACCTAGACTTTATGGCCACCCTGTACATGTGGAACGAAGCTAAGTACCGTCTGCATGCACTTCACAGTCGTTCGCAGAGTATTACAGGTGTAAAGGGCGGTCAAATGAAAACGAGACGGATGGAAAAAAGTAAGCAAAAATTTCAAAAGTAATCAGCATCCTCCTAATACATTTATCCCGATGTGAGACAAGACGGTCAATATCTTGAAGGAGAAATGTTTGCGGTTGCCTGCGGAACCATGATTGAACCCAGTCGTGCACCTCTGGGCGGGACCACAGGTTGCAAAGGTTGTTTCAACTACGCTGCAGAAGTTTCGCGGGGAAATTGCTACACGCCCCAATAGAGCCCTGACCTCTCCCCATGCGATTTCCATGTTTTTGGAGCTCTGAACAAAGACATTCGTGGTCGTCTATCTGCTTCGGAAGGAGGAGTTAACGCCTGGGTACAATCATGATTCCGTAGACATCCGCGAATATTTTTTCATTAAGGCATCGGCCATCTTGTCTCACACCTTACAGTGGGTTAAATGTTTTAACAGTTAGGGCGATTACTTTTGAACCAGTAAACGGTTTACTTACTTTTTCCCATCTGTTTCGTTTTCATTTGACTATTCTTATCGTTACAGGTGCAAAAATTAGTTGCCATCTAACGTTTAAGGTAAAGAGTTGCGACTGTACATTTGAGATGACAGCGTGAATATTAAATAAAAAAGGGAATAAAAGTAAAGTCATTTGGCTGGGAGACATTATATGCCTAAGTTCAGCCGCCTAATTGGAAGTATTTTTTCCTTTCTTCCCGCAACCTGGCGTATTTCCCTCGCGAAATGTGTTGTATCGTAATTGTGCATGACTGTAAAGAGTGAGTGAGCAGTTGTGCTTTCTGTATTGTTGATCGCGATGAGAAAGAAGGGAGAGGGTGGAACTAGGTGCCGGCATAATCTTCTCGAATAGCACTAAGAGGGCCGCCGACGTTGGCTCCCACATCCAGCAGGTGGATTACCAGTAACAGGTCCATATGTTCTCAGTCCACGAATAATTGCATAGAGGGTTGAAACTTATCTCAGGGCAACTGCGTAGAACCTGGTGATCGTGAAATTTACATCATCCTTTCTTTGCCACGGTATTCAAACCAACTATTTCCGAACCGAGCTCCAGTAGACTAATGTGCTCAGCCCATCCTTAAGCCTTTGGTCATCATAGGTGTAGGCTTTTGTGCCTGCGTTTCTGCTTTCTAGGCTTTTTCCCTAGAAAACTGGAAGGCTTTCTGTCTTGAAAATGTAATGTTTACATGGCGCCTGAGGCGGGATTTTAACTCTGAAAACATACTAGAGCGGTAGATCCAAACCTTGATCAGACCATTGGCCCTGAATTAGGTTAGATTTCAGCCAATATTCCCAACAAAGATCAACGTCTTATTAAACTTCACGTTAAAATAGGGGTGTCGTTCTTTTTACAGACAGACTAAAGATAAATGCGCTGACGGATACTGTGAAATTTCCCGCCTGCCGGGTTCTTCCGTTCGACTACTATTTGCTAATAATGCAACTTCAATACATCTAAAAAAAAAGAATTGTCAAACCAAATATTAAAATTCATATAATATTGTGGAGTGTACTCATCCGTTCCTTTTGTCGATCCGCTGCTGCAAGTCACTGAGTTACTGTATGTCCACTGCAACTTGGTGTTTTATGCCAAGAATGACTAAATCGAACATTATGTTTCAGAACTTCTTTTTATTATATCACCTAGTTTTTAACCTTTTTATGTACACTGATGTAATGATAGATCAGTCTTCTTACATATTCCATACAATTTGCCAAGTCTGACATGCTTACTGCACGAATTTACATGAAGTACTCACTTAAGCAATACGTGCTTCTTGCACAAAATCTCATAAGACACTGACATACACCTTATTCCATCAAATGATCATAAAGTACTGACCTCCTTATGCTAACATGGCTGCCCCTTTTATATACAATTCTGAACAATCCTCGTTATTGTTATAATTTCTTTTTTTTATAAAATTACAATTAAAACTGTTCCCTCAAAATTAATGAAACATTTCAAGAGTTGCACTAGCTCTTATAGAGCAAATACATAGATGAATTTTCAAGCGTATAACATTTTAAGAATGTACAAATGCTCAAAATATGAAATATTAACAATATTTTTACGATTTTTATTAAATACAAAAAGATACATGGTTTGAAAAATCTTCCTACCAATGAATATGTTTCCAAGTCTTCCACTGAATGTGGCAAAATAGGTCTTTTATTCACTATTGACAAAACACCTAAAGAACTTACTATGTTTACACGCCATTTATAACATTTTTGCTAATTACATTGTAATTTTCTAATCAATTTTGATTCTCTCAGTCGGTTTTACCTTTAAATACCACAGACTTTAATTTAGATGCTGTTTTAACACAAATCTATATCAGTTTCAAAGAAATGACTTTGACCATTGTACTCGATCTCACCTAATTACGTTAATCCTAAATATTCCTACCAAGTACAGGACCTATATACTTCAATACAAATATAATTTAGTAACAAGTTTCAATGTAACAATTTTATGAGTGTAGGTTTATCTATACCACTACCTCTTGTTTACGTCAGTGATTCCTGTTTATTTCAAATTGGATCGAAAAATACGTGTTTAATGGGTTTCAATGGACTGTTACGTCTCAATACTGAAGTGTTACACCTTGAAGAACCAGTCCGATATTGCACTAACAATGTAATCCCCTATGGAGGTGTGTTGGCCCAATACTCTTGTTGATATAAATAAACGATTTTCATCAGATTGTCAAATACGGCGAACAGTATTGTTTTCTGATCTACTAATGAATGTGACTTCTCTGAAACCCACACTTACGTGACTGGCCTGGCAGAACCACTTTCACGTTACAACTCTACCGTCCCACTCTCAACAGCACGCGGGAAAAGCGAACACTTTAGTATTTTGTGAGAGATCTGATTTCTCTTGTTGTATTACGGTGATCATTTCTCCCTACGTAAGTAGGCGTTAACCAAATATTTTCGCATTCGGAGGAGAAAGTTGGTGATTGAAATTTCGTGATAACTTCTCCTCGCAACGAAAAACGCCTTTAATGACTGTCACACCAACTTGCATATCGTATTCGTGATACTCTAACCCCTATTTCGCGATAGCACAAAACGAGCTACTCTTCTTGGAACTCTCTCGACGTCTTCCGTCATCCTATCTGATTTATTCAGGAGAGGGGACCAAACAACGAGGTCATAGGTCCCATCGGATTAGGGAAGGGTGGGGAAGGACATCGGCCGTGCCCTTTCAAAGACTCCTATCTGGTACGTACCCCATAGCGCACAGCTATACTCTAGTACAGCACGGACAGCTGTAGTGTAGGAAGTCTCTTCAGTTGATTTGTTGCATCTTCTAAGTGTTTTGGCAATAAAACAAGGTCTTTCGTTCACCTTTTCCCAAAACATTATCATTAGTATCTTTCCAGACTGAACTGTATGCATTTGTTATTACTAGGTATTTAGCTAAAATAACAGCCTTTAGATATGTGTGATTCATTGTGTAACCGTAATTTAACGGATTACTTTTAATACTCATGTGAATGACCTCACACTTTTCATTATTTGGGATCATTTGTCACTTATTGCAGCATAAGATGTTGTTGTTGTTGTTGTTATTGTTGTGGTCTTCAGTCCAAAGACTGGTTTGATGCAGCTCTCTATGCTACTCTATCCTGTGCAAGCTTCTTCATCTCCCAGTACCTACTGCAACCTACATCCTTCTGAATCTGCTTAGGGTATTCATCTCTTGGTCTCCCTCTACGATTTTTACCCTCCACGCTCCCCTCCAGTACTAAATTGGTGATCCCTTGATGCCTCAGAACATGTCCTACCAACCGATTCCTTCTTCTAGCCAAGTTGTGCCACAAATTTCTCTTCTCTCCAATTCTATTCAATACCTCCTCATTTGTTATGTGATCTAACCATCTAATCTTCTGCATTCTTCTGTAGCACCACATTTCGAAAGCTTCTATTCTCTTCTTGTGTAAACTAATTATCGTCCATGTTTCACCTCCATACGTGGCTACACTCCATACAAATACTTTCAGAACCGACTTAGTGACACTTAAATCTATACTCGATGTTAACAAATTTCTCTTCTTCAGAAATGCTTTCCCTGCCATTGCCAGTCTAGATTTTATATCCTCTCTACTTCGACCATCATCAGTTATTTTGCCACCCACATAGCAAAACTCCTTTACTACTTTAAGTGTCTCATTTCCTAATCTAATTCCCTCAGCATCACCCGACCTAATTCGACTACATTCTATTATCCTCGTTTTGCTTTTGTTGATGTTCATCTTATACCCTCCTTTCAAGACACTGTCCATTCCGTTCAACTGCTCTTCCAAGTCCTTTGCTGTCTCTGACAGAATTACAATGTCATCGGCGAAGCTCAAAGTTTTTATTTCTTCTCCATCGACTTTAATTCCTACTCCGAATTTTTCTTTTGTTTCCTTTACTGCTTGCTCAATATACAGATTGAACTACATCGGGGACAGGCTACAACACTGTCTCACTCCCTTTCCAACCACTGCTTCCCTTTCATGCCCCTCGCTCTTATAACCGCCATATGGCTTCTGTACAAATTGTAAATAGCCTTCCGCTCCCTGTATTTTACTCCTGCCACCTTCTGAATTTGAAAGAGAGTATTCCAGTCAACATTGTCAAACGCTTTCTCTAAGTCTACAAATGCTAGAAACGTAGGTTTGCCTTTCCTTAATCTATCTTCTAAGATACGTCGTAGGGTCAGTATTGCCTCACGTGTTCCAATATTTCTACAGAATCCAAATTGATCTTCCCCGAGGTCGGCCTCTACCAGTTTTTCCATTCGTCTGTAAATTATTCGCGTTACTATTTTGCAGCCGTGACTTATTAAACTGTTGTTGTTGTTGTTGTTATGGTCTTCAGTCCTGTGACTGGTTTGATGCAGCTCTCCATTCTACTCTATCCTGTGCAAGCTTCTTCATCTCCCAGTACGTACGGCAGCCTACATCCTTCTGAATCTGCTTAGTGTATTCATCTCTTGGTCTCCCTCTACGATTTTTACCCTCTACACTGCCCTCTAATACTAAACTGGTGATCCCTTGATGCCTCAGAACATGTCCCACCAACCGATCCCTTCTTCTACTCAAGTTGTGCCACAAACTTCTCTTCTCCCCAATCCTATTCAATACTTCCTCATTAGTTATGTGATCTACCCATCTAATCTTCAGCATTAAACTGATCGTTCGGTAAGTTTCACATCTGTCAACACCTGATTTCTTGAGATTGGAATTATTATATTCTTCTTTAAGTCTGGGGGTATTTCAGCTGTCTCATATATCTTGCTCACCAGATGGTAGAGTTTTGTCAGGACTGGCTCTTCCAAGGCTGTCAGTAGTTCTAATGGAATGTTGTCTACTCCCGGGGCCTTGTTTCGACTTAGGTCTTTCAGTGCTCTGTCAAACTCTTCACGCAATATCATACCTCCCATTTCATCTTCAGCTACATCCTCTTCCATTTCCATAATATTGCTCTCAAGTACATCGCCCTTGTATAGACCCTCTATATACTCCTTCCACCTTTATGCTTTCCCTTCTTTGCTTAGAACTGGGTTTCCATCAAAGCTCTTGATATTCATGCAAGTTGTTCTTTCTCCAAAGTTCTCTTTAATTTTCCTGTAGGCAGTATTTATCTTCTCCCTAGTGAGATAAGCCTTTACATCTTTACATTTGTCCTCTAGCCATCCCTGCTTAGCCATTTTTCACTTCCTGTCGATCTCATTTTTGAGGCTTTTGTATTCCTTTTTGCCTGCTTCAATTTCTGATTTTTATATTATCTCCTTTCATCAATTACATTCAATATTTCTTCTGTTACCCAAGGGATTCTACAAGCCCTCGTCTTTTTACCTACTTGATCCTATGCTGCTTTCGCTATTTCATCCCTCAAATATACCCATTCTTCTTCCACTATATTTCTTTCCCCCATTCCTGTCAATTGTTCCCTTATGCTCTCCCTGAAACTCTCTACAAACTATGGCTCTGTCAGTTTATCCAGGTACCATCTCTTTAAATTCCCACCTTTTTATTGTTTCTTCATTTTTAATCTACAGTTCATAACCAATAAACTGTGGTCAGAGTCCACATCTGCCCCTGGAAATGTCTTACAATTTAAAAACTGGTTCCTAAATCTCTGTCTTACCATTGTATAATCTATCTGAAACCTTCTAGTATCTCCAGTCCTCTTCCATGTATACAACCTTTTTTCACGATCTTGAGCCAAGTGTTAGCTATGATAAAGTTATGCGCTGTGCAAAATTCTACCAGGCGGCTTCCTCTTTCATTTCTTACCCCCATTCCATATTCACATACTACGTTCCCTTCTCTTCCTTTTCCGATTATCGAATTCCAGTCACCCATGGCTATTAAATTTTCGTCTCCCTTCGCTATCTGAATAATTTCTTTGATCTCATCATATATTTTATCAATCTCTTCATCTGTGGAGGTAGTTGGCATATAAACTTGTACTACTGTGGTAGGCGTAGGCTTCGTGTCTATTTTGGCCACAATAATGCGTTCATAATGCTGATTGTAGTATCTCACCCGCACTTCTGCTTTTTATTCATTATTAAACCTACTCCAGCATTACCCCTATTTGATTTTTTATTTATAACCCTACATTCACCTGACCAGAAGTCTTGTTCCTCCTGCCACCGAACTTGACTAATTCCCACCATATCTAACTTTCACCGGTCCATTTCCCTTTTTAAATTTTCTAACCTACCTGCCCCATTAAGGAATCTGACATTCCACGCTCCGATCCGTAGAACGCCAGTTTTCTTTCTCCTGATAACGACGTCCTCCTGAGTGGTCCCCGCCCGGAGATCCGAATGGGGGACTGTTTTACCTCCGGAATATTTTACCCAAGAGGACGCCATCATCACTTAACCATACAGTAAAGCTGCATGCCCTCTGGAAAAATTACGGCTGTAGTTTCCCCTTGCTTTCAGCCGTTCGCAGTACCAGCACAACAAGACCGTTTTGGTTAGTGTTACAAGGCCCGATCAATCAATCATCCAGACTGTTGCCCCTGCAACTACTGAAAAGGCTGCTGCCCCTCTTCAGGAACCACACGTTTGTCTGGCCTCTCAACAGATACCCCTCCGTTGTGGTTGCACCTACGGTACGGCTATCTGTATCGTTGAGGCACGCAAGCCTCCCTACCAACGGCAAGGTCCGTGGTTCATGGGGAGGGGGGGGGGGCACCATAGGATATCTTATCTAACTCAGTTTGCAATTGTGTTTGATCTCTGATGACTTTAACTAGATGGCAAATGACAGCATCATTGTCTCCTTTTCCTAAATCGTTGATATAGATTGGTATAACAGAGGGCCCACAACACTTCCTTGCGGAAGGCCAGATACCGCTGCCATTTTACTCGATGGGCACCAATTGCTACGAACAAAAAATCACGAATCCATTTACGCAACAGAGGCTATACTCCGTAAGCACGCAATTTGATTCGAAGCCGCTTGTGAGGAACGCCGTCGAAAGCCTTCTGGAAATGCAGAAATATGGAATTAATTTAAAGTTCCTTTTCGATAGCACTCATAACTTCACGAGAATAAAGAGCTAGTTGTGTTGCACAAGGACGATATTTTCTGAATTCGCGAAATAGAGGAGATAGTGCCATAGACATGATACGTAAATTGGAGTGGGAATCATTAAAACAAAGGCGTTTTTCGTTGCGACGGGATTATCTCATGAAATTTCAGTCAACAGTTTTTTCTCAGATTGAGAAAAAATTCTGTTGGCATCCACCTACATAGGGAGAAATGATCCGCACGATAAAATAAGAGAAATCAAGGCTCGCACAAAATAATTTAAGTGCTCGCTTTTCCCGCGTGCCGTTCGAGAGTGGAACGGTAAAGAGATAGCTTGAAGATGGTTCATTGAACCCTCTGCCAGGCACTTTATTGTGAATAGCAGAGTAATCAGGCAGATGTAGAATACATCTATTTCTTCGTGGTAATTCGTAATGTTCGAATGTGGTCTAAAATCCTACTGCAAATCGACGTCAGTGATATGTCTGTAATACAATGGATTACTCCTATTTCCTTTCTTGAGTATCAGTGGGACCTATGCATCTTTCCTGTCTTCGGGTATGGATCTATCGGCGAGCGAGCGGTTGCCCTTAGTAAATGATCTGAGTTGCTTCGCTATTCTGAGGATATCAATTTCTAAATTACTCATGTTGGCAGATGTTTCATGATTCGAAGTCTGGAACATTTACTTCGTCTTCGTACATCCATAGTTGAATTGGAGGACAGTGGGACGTCAGGTGGTACAAATTTATATTGAAAATGAAGAAATTCCTCGAGCTGTATTTAAAGTGTCGATTTTATTTTGGCAACTAGTTTCAACGTTGTAACAACGTCATCTTCAGGCCCATACACTTGTTGACGTCAACTGCGTGCGGCTGATACTAGAAGTCAGTGGTGAGATATGGACGTGCTCCGTGTGGAAGGTGGGTAGTAGTGATTTGAGTTACTGCCCACCTTCCACACAGAGCACGTCCATATCTCACCACTGACTTTTAGTATCAGCCGCACGCAGTTAACGTCAACAAGTGTATGGGCCTGAAGATGACGTTGTTACAACGTTGAAACTATTTGCCAAAATAAAATCGACACCTTAAATACAGCTGGAGGAATTTCTTCATTTTTAATATAAATTTAGTTCGTCTGTTTTGGTGAAGAAATTTCGTAATACCGTATTTAGTAAGTCTGATTTAGGAGCACAGTCATCTGTAACATCATCCTCGTCATTGCGCAGTGAAGGCGTCGACTGTGTCTTGCTGCTGGTGTACTTTACCTACGACCAGAATCTCTTTGGATCTTGCCAGGTTTCGAGACAGAATTTCGCTGTGGAAACTCGTATTATAAGTACGTCGCACTGAAATTCACGCTCAGTTTCGAGCTTCTATAAAACTTCGCCAGTCTTGGGGATTTTGGGTCCTTTCAAATTTGATATGCTTTTTTCGTTGCTTCTGCAACAATGTTCTGATCTGTTTTGTGTGCCATGGGGGATCAATTCCACGTCTTATTAATTTATTTGATATTAATATTTACTACCAAAAACAGTCTTGATCACGATTTATTTATTACTGTGACCGGTTTCGACCACTACTGTGGTTATCTTCAGACCAATGAGTAAGAACCTCCTTCTGCTGGAGAATCACTACTATGGGAGTGACAGTGATCATGTGTTACAAATATTTCCTATTAAAACAGTCTTGATCACAATTTATTTATTACGGTGGCCGGTTTTGACCACTACTGTGGTCATCTTCGGACCAATGAGTAAGAACCTCCTTCTGCTGGAGAATCACTAGTAGTGATTCCCCACTAGTAGTGATTCTCCAGCAGGAGGAGGTTCTTACTCATTGGTCCGAAGATGACCACAGTAGTGGTCGTTTTGACCACTACTGTGGTCATCTTCGGACCAATGAGTAAGAACCTCCTTCTGCTGGAGAATCACTAGTAGTGATTCCCCACTAGTAGTGATTCTCCAGCAGGAGGAGGTTCTTACTCATTGGTCCGAAGATGACCACAGTAGTGGTCGAAACCGGTCACCGTAATAAATAAATTGTGATCAAGACTGCTTTTAATAGTAAATATTTGTAACACATGATCACTGTCACTCCCATAGTAGTGATTCTCCAGCAGAAGGAGATTCTTACTCATTGGTCTGAAGATGACCACAGTAGTCGTCGAAACCGGTCACCGTAACAAATAAATCGTGATGAAGACTGTCTTTGATAGTAAATATTTGTAACACATTGAACAGTGTCACTTCCATAATGTATTCAAAAGTAATTTATTTGATATAAATCTTGCAGCTGCTGATGACAGTATCATTCTGATCAATGATGCGTCGCCATGTGTACTAAACTACAATGCTGAAAAAAAAAACCACTCATGCGTCTATGGGGTGGACGGAGAACACTTTAAAAGGGAAAGATGAGCTCACAGTATCTATATCAAGAAAAACATTTCTAGGAATGCATGTCGAAGCATAACTTAAGTGGATTGAGCATATTACTGCCCTTGGGAAGCGAATTCTTTAGCGTGCTATGCAGTTAGAGTAATAAAGTGTAGTAGCTCGTGCATTGGAACAACCTATCTTGGATATGTTGATTCTATAACTGGTTACGGGGTAAGATCCTGGGGAATAAATGAGCAGAGTAGAGAAACAGTCTTTAAGCTACTGAACAGAGATGCACGAATTATGGCGAAAAGTAGCAAGAGAACTCACTACAATGAAATGTATAAATCTATGGAAATCCTGACTGTTCCGTGTGAGTATATTTTGCAAACAGCGAACCACATAAAGAATTACATCCACCACTGCCGACCGAACAGGTATTTACGTGAACATGGAACCATATCACAACAATTTCCATCTGAAAAGGAAAACTAAAACAAAAACCCAAAATAGTGTGCTATATAATGGTATTAAATAACACCACGACCTTCAAAAGAGGTCAAGGACTAAACTGAAATTCATGCGTTCAGGTGTACATTACAAATTTGCTGTTAGAAAAATATTTTTATGCTGTCATGAATTACCTGAAATAATTTATAAATTTTGTTGACAATTACGCTAATGACTAACTGCTACGATTAAGAGGCCTTTTACAGTGTGTTCAGTAGAACAGTGAAATATGACGTACAAACATGTAGCATAGTAAGGCAAATAAAGTATACACCTTTAGCGGAAAAATGCTCCTGTCGGAGTACAAAAAGGCGAATACTCTCCAGACCCTGACTGAAAAGTGAGGTACCAGCTGCCTCATTCTACCTTCCTCAGGACGTTTAAAAATTTTCCCAAAAATTTTGGCATGGGAGCGTATTCGCGCTCTGTTTAACTCATTTCTCACTCCCAAGAGTTCCCATAACTGTCCACCAGTCCATTGCTCTAAGTCCCTCATACACATGCACTCTCACTTTCCCATTCTCACTCACTGATTCAGCCCAACTCATTGACATTATCTCTTCATGCCTCACTAACTGTGACTATCTGCAGTCTCACAGGCCGGCCGAAGTAGCCGAGCGGTTCTAGGCGCTACAGTCTGGAACCACGCGACCGCTACGGTCGCAGGTTCGAATCCTGCCTCGGGCATGGATGTGTGTGATGTCCTTAGGTTAGTTAGGTTTAAGTAGTTCTAAGTTCCAGGGGACTGATGACCTCGGAAGTTAAGTCACATAGTGCTCAGAGCCATTTGAACCATTTTTTTCTCCTGTCTCACAGCCACATTCTCCTTCATTCTACCCTACTTCACCTCCACCTTCCTAATCGGCCTACTGGATGGCGATATAACTGACCGTGATCACGTATGCAAAATGAATTTTTACAGTGAGTAAGGCCATCGTTACCGAAGGAAAATAACGCCGGTTAGATGGAGGAAAGTGTACAACAGACTCTTCTGAAGGAAGAATCTATTCTAAAATTAAGCTGAATCCTGATCATAATTTGGAAATGGGTTGAATATAGTGCAATCGCTCACGAACCGCACAAGGGGGCAAAAAGGTTACTACGTAATATGTCTAAACAGAGCGGTCAAATCTTCAGGGAAAACTTCCGTTATGTAAATCATAACTTCATTGACCGGAATCATAGTAAACAGAGATACAATATCAAAATTAACCAGAATGTTTTCAGGAGCCAAGGTTAGACCTTCAATTTTCTCAATAAAATGACGTGAATCTCTCACATAATAATAAGTCTTACCAATGTATGGTTGCAGAAGAGTAGCTAGATACCTAGATGTTTGATAAGTAGGGGAATCAATCGCACTAACAGTGGGTCTCAGAGGGAGATTTATTTTGTGAACTTTGGGTAAACCATAAAGTCTGGGAAACTTAGCTTCACTCCTTAGAAGACTTTACCAACGTATTAGTTTTCCTCAAAATGCCACTGTGGTGATGAACAAAGAGGACTACAGAAGTAAGATTTTGGATCTGTTAGTGGCGGGACATTAAAATAAACTTAGAAGAGACCCGACAGCTTTTTAAATTTTCTAAACTACCTGCCCGATTAAGGGATTTGACATTCCACGCTCCGATGCGTAGAACGCCAGTTTTCTTTCTCCTGATAACGACGTCCTCTTGAGTAGTCCCCGCCCGGAGATCCGAATGGGGGACTATTTTACCTCCGGTATATTTTACCCAAGAGGACGCCATCATCATTTAATCATACAGTAAAGCTGCATGTCCTCGGGAAAAATTACGGCTGTAGTTTCCCCTTGCTTTCGGCCGTTCGCAGTACCAGAACAGCAAGGCCATTTTGGTTAGTGTTACAAGGCCAGATCAGTCAATCATCCAGACTGTTGCCCCTGCAGCTACTGAAAAGGCTGCTGCCCCTCTTCAGAAACCACACGTTTGTCTGGCCTCTCAACAGATACCCTCCCGTTGTGGTTGCACCTACGGTACGGCTATCTGTATCGCTGAGGCACGCAAGCCTCCCCACCAACGGCAAGGTCCATGGTTCATGGGGGAGGAGCTAAAATTTATGAAACGGAATTACTTCATTTTCGTTGTTATAATCGAGAAGTACCAGCTCTGAATGTATAGTTAAAATTATTTTTTTAGAAACATTTGAAATTTCGAATTATTTGGAACACTTAAAATTTCTCTTATTAATTACGCAATCTAATACTGTTTACTATGTTTATTTCTGGATTCATTTATTAAATAATTATCGAAACTAACAGAAATTCATTTGTCAAGAAAATTTGTAAACCCTTTGGAATATGGTTATTACCGCAGTGTGAAGTAGTAGTAAGCTTGCCTCCGATGTGATCGGACGTATTTTTATATTGTTGGGAGCAATGTAATTTCGCTTTGTTAATGTGAAAGTTGAATAACTGTATGATATACTAAAATCTGACAAAATATACTAACGTAAAAATAAATTCTGCAACAAAAATCTACAAAATTATTTAGATCAATTCAACCACGAGGACCTAAAATGTGAGAATTTCAGCTTCAAGAATCAGACCCCTAGACAAGAAGACGTGGAGCCAACTCTACAAGAAAAGATAAGTAAAATAAAAAGTTTATTGTAATTTTACTACTCTCAAATCTTCAGAAAAGACTTTGCTTATTGTAGGCAATAGCTACAGGTAGGGAGGACGGGGGAGATTACAAGCTCCGACGACTTGTTGAGTCGATGCCACAGCGTGTTCCTGTACTGAGTCGGGAAAAAGGACGTCCGAAAAGATGTTAAGAGGTATCCCATGACTTTCGTCAGCTCAGTGTAACGTATTGTTCTAGTTTCAATAAAAATGTGCTACTTACGAAACTGAGTGGGATGAATGAAAATATACAACTTATGTTATTTTCTGTTTGATAATTAAAGCTTTTAATACTGTAATTTACAAACTATTTCATTTTCCATCGGAAAAAGTGGGAGAGAGGTACAAATAATGTAATTTATTTTTATACTGACGTCTTAAATGCATGACATTGTTTAACAGCGTAAGTTATATGTTACGTGTGAAGAAAACTCAACAGTAAATTATGACATGCAACGTGCTGAAGTAGTATTTCTTCTTAAGGTAATATTACCAGATGTTCCAATTTTCGCCGGTTGTCTCAGTTTTTAGGGTGACATAACTCATCTCGCATATGCCTTACGCACGTTTCGAAACGTCCCGCACTCCCAGCTGTTCGAAATATATTGCCTACTCACTTCAAGCGGGATTGAAAGTTTCGAAATGAGTTTCTGAAAACGTAAGTGGCGGCGACCAAGAAAGTTAGAATAGTAAGGAGGTCGTAATCAACGGACGAAAAGTGGGATCTCAGCGTTTGCGGGAACTGTACGTTCCGAAAGGATTCGACCACGTAGTTTCCGTTGTTTTGTTGTTACCGGCACCCTGCTGTTTTCTAAAGAGTGTTTCAACGTCTTCCCTCCATCGCCCTTTCACTGGCCACGACTTCCTTTTAGTAGCTCTGTTCCATGGCGATGGCTACCATTCGCTTCCGCCCACTTGTTCACTTCGTGCTTGCTTTCGTAGTGGCAGACAAAATGCGGAAGAGCTTTAGTTGTCTTCTCACTTCATTCAGTAAGTAGACATACGTCTGGTAAGTTGTTCATAGACAATGTATCTCTTTCAAAACACAGAAAATATTTTGTTTCAGTTTGGTGCGAAAATACTTTTTAAAATACTGTTAACATTTTTTTAGCTTCGTAATGAATAACGCAAAAAATATGAAACGTGTAATCAAACAGTTTTTAACATCGGTTACATACTGCATACACGAGCTTTGGAAGACTCCCAACACCAAACGCTGACTGGAAGTGTTCTGTGTGACGAGAGGCCCCTTCAGTAGTCTGCAGGCTCACTGGAAGCTTTCCGTCACGGGCGGCGAATCGGCGCCTGTGTGGCAAAGCATCCCCAGCCCTGTGTACGACTCAACGCGAGCCACGGGCGCGTTTTGTACCTGTCCTTGAGGGTGATGGTGGTGGCGTGTCTGAGACCTAACCAATGGAGTGTTCTGTTGGCTCTGAGACAGGTCTCCGTGGCGGCCAGGTGGTAGCGGGCGTATCTGGGGATGTTTTCAACTTCAGAGACTGAACTCCTAAGCTACTGGAGGAATTTCTAGTGTGATGTGATGTAGAGGACTATCTCACTAGGGGTAAGATAGATACTGCCTACAGGAAAATTAAAGAGACCTTTGGAGATAAGAGAACGACTTGTATGAATATCAAGAGCTCAGATGGAAACCCAGTTCTAAGCAAAGAAGGGAAAGCAGAAAGGTGGAAGGAGTATACAGAGGGTCTATACAAGGGCGATGTACTTGAGGACAATATTATGGAAATGGAAGAGGCTGTAGATGAAGATGAAATGGGAGATATGATACTGCGTGAAGAGTTTGACAGAGCACTGAAAGACCTGAGTCGAAACAAGGCCCCCGGAGTAGACAACATTCCATTGGAACTACTGACGGCCTTGGGAGAGCCAGTCCTGACAAAACTCTACCATCTGGTGAGCAAGATGTATGAGACAGGCGAAATACCCTCAGACTTCAAGAAGAATATAATAATTCCAATCCCAAAGAAAGCAGGTGTTGACAGATGTGAAAATTACCGAACTATCAGTTTAATAAGTCACAGCTGCAAAATACTAACACGAATTCTTTACAGACGAATGGAAAAACTAGTAGAAGCCAACCTCGGGGAAGATCGGTTTGGATTCCGTAGAAACACTGGAACACTTGAGGCAATACTGACCTTACGACTTATCTTAGAAGAAAGATTAAGGAAATGCAAACCTACATTTCTAGCATTTGTAGACTTAGAGAAAGCTTTTGACAATGTTGACTGGAATACTCTCTTTCAAATTCTAAAGGTGGCAGGGGTAAAATACAGGGAGCGAAAGGCAATTTACAATTTGTACAGAAACCAGATGGCAGTTATAAGAGTCGAGGGGCATGAAAGGGAAGCAGTGGTTGGGAAGGGAGTGAGACAGGGTAGTAGCCTCTCCCCGATGTTATTCAATCTGTATATTGAGCAAGCAGTAAAGGAAACAAAAGAAAAATTCGGAGTAGGTATTAAAATTCATGGGGAAGAAATAAAAACTTTGAGGTTCGCCGATGACATTGTAATTCTGTCAGAGACAGCAAAGGACTTGGAAGAGCAGTTGAATGGAATGGGCAGTGTCTTGAAAGGAGGATATAAGATGGACATCAACAAAGGCAAAACAAGGATAATGGAATGTAGTCGAATTAAGTCGAGTGATGCTGAGGGAATTAGATTAGGAAATGAGGCACTTAAAGTAGTAAAGGAGTTTTGCTATTTGGGGATCAAAATAACTGATGATGGTCGAAGTAGAGAGGATATAAAATGTAGGCTGGCAATGGCAAGGAAAGCGTTTCTGAAGAAGAGAAATTTGTTAACATCGAGTATAGATTTAAGTGTCAGGAAGTCATTTCTGAAAGTATTCGTATGGAGTGTAGCCATGTATGGAAGTGAAACGTGGACGATAAATAGTTTGGACAAGAAGATAATAGAAGCTTTCGAAATGTGGTGCTACAGAAGAATGCAGAAGATTAGGTGGTTAGATCACATAACAAATGAGGAGGTATTGAATAGAATTGGAGAGAAGAGAAATTTGTGGCACAACTTGGCTAGAAGAAGGGATCGGTTGGTAGGACATGTTCTGAGGCATCAAGGGATCACCAATTTAGTATTGGAGGGCAGCGTGGAGGGTAAAAATCGTAGAGGGAGACCAAGAGATGAATACACTAAGCAGATTCAGAAGGATGTAGGTTGCAGTAGGTACTGGGAGATGAAAAAGCTTGCACGGGATAGAGTAGCATGGAGAGCTGCATCAAACCAGTCTCAGGACTGAAGACCACAACAACAAAAGTGATTTTTGAATAATGACTTGTGAAGCGTGGTATGTGTAATCTTCGTATCTTGGCAAACCTTATACGTAATATAGAATTTTCTTAAGAATCTTTTGGTGTTTCCGCAGACCTGGCGTTCACATCTTTATTACTGCAAGACTGCGCTGTGTGGTTAGATCTTATGACATGAGCTGGTTAAGGGTTTGGTTTTGTCTGTCCATGCTGCGTTTTGGAAAAAATGTCTTAAGATAAATGAACTGCTTAGGCTGAGTAGGATTTGGGTGCTTTTTGTAGGATTTTGTCGGAATTTTTTAGTGAATTTCAATACTGACTTTTTAGCTATGCTTCATGCTACGTGCGGGTACTTTTCAAAAATATTTTAGAATCGTGACTAAGCTACCCGCTTTGGTTTACCCCTCAAAACATTTCATATCCCTCGTGTTGTATTCAGCACACATAAAGTATTATATCTGTGCTGAGAAACAGTTACGACGTTAATTATTGAATAAGTATGCAGGTAGTCCATTGATAGTGACTGGGCCAAATATCTCTCGAAATAAGCGTCAAACGAAAAAAATACAAAGAACGAAACTTGTGGTTGAAGGGGGAAACTAGATGGCGCTATGGTTGGCCCGCTAGATGGTGCTGCCATAGGTCAAACGGCTATCAACTGCGTTTTTTAAAAATAGGAACCCCCATTTTTAATTACATATTCGTGTAGTACGTAAAGAAATATGAATCTTTTAGTTGAACCACTTTTTTCGCTTTGTGATAGATGGCGCTGTAATAGTCACAAACGTGTAAGTACGTGGTATCACATAACATTCCGCCAGTGCGAACGGTATTTGCTTCGTGATATATTACCCGTGTTAAAATGGACCGTTTACCAATTGCGGAAAAGATCGATATCGTGTTGATGTATGGCTATTGTGATCAAAATGCCCAATGGGCGTGTGCTATGTATGCTGCTCGCTATTCTGGACGACATCTTCCAAGTGTCCGGACCGTTCACCGGATAGTTACGTTATTTACGGAAACACGCAGTGTTCAGCCACATGTGAAACGTCAGCCACGACCTGCAACAAATGATGATGCCCAAGTAGGTGTTTTAGCTGCTGTCGCGGCTAATCCGCACACCAGTAGCAGACAAATTGCGCGAGAATCGGGAATGTCTAAAACGTTGGTGTTGACAATGCTACATCAACATAGATTGCACCCGTACCATATTTATATGCACCAGGAATTGCAGGGCGACGACTTTGAACGTCGTGTACAGTTCTGCCACTGGGCACAAGAGAAATTACGGGACGATGACAGATTTTTTGCACGCGTTCTATTTAGCGACGAAGCGTCATTCACCAGCAGCGGTAACGTAAACCGGCATAATATGCACTATTAGGCAACGGAAAATCCACGATGGCTGCGACAAGTGGAACATCAGCGACCTAGGCGGGTTAATGTAAGGCGTGGAATTATGGGAGGTAGGATAATTGGCCCCCATTTTATGGATGGCAATCTAAATGGTGCAATGTATGCTGATTTTCTACGTAACGTTCTACCGATGTTACTACAAGATGTTTCACTGCATGACAGAATGGCGTTGTACTTCCAACATGATGGATGTCCGGCGCATAGCTCGCGTGCGGTTGAAGCGGTACTGAATAGCATATTTCACGACAGGTGGAATGGTCGTCGAAGTACAATACCATAGGCCGCACGTTCACCGGATCTGACGTCCCCGGATTTCTTTCTGAGGGGAAAGTTGAAGGATATTTGGTATCGTGATCCACCGAAAACGCCTGACAACATGCGTCAGAGCATTGTCAATGCATGTGCGAACATTACGGAAGGCGAACTACTCGCTGTTGAGAGGAATGTTGTTACACGTATTGCCAAATGCATTGAGGTTGACGGACATCATTTTGAGCATTTATTGCATTAATGTGGTATCTACAGGTAATCACGATGTAACAGCATGCGTTCTCAAAAATGATAAGTTCACAAAGGTACATGTATCATATTGGAACAACCGAAATAAAATATTCAAACGTACCTACGTACTGTATTAATTTAAAAAAACCTACCTGTTACCAACTGTTCGTCTAAAATTGTGCGGCCATATGTTTGTGACTATTACAGCGCCATCCTTTACGAAGCGGAAAAAGTGGTCCAACTAAAACATTCATATTTCTTTACGTACTACACGAATATGTAATAAAAACCTATTTAAAAAAAACTCAGTTGATATCCGTTTGACCTATGGCAGCGCCATCTGGCGGGCCGACCATAGCGCCATCTGGTTTCCTCCCTCAAGCTAGATAAGTTTCGTTTGACGATTATTTCGTGAGATATTTGACCCGGTCACGATCAATGGACCACCCGGTATACAATACTTAACTATCGCCAGATGAACACCGACGTTAGATATAGTATTTGACTAGTAATTAGTCTGTATGAAAATTCTAATCAGGTTAAGCTTCCGAGAAGTTCTCTCGCTAGGCGTGAATTTGGTGGGCGAGGGGCAGCCGTCGAAGACACGGTGCTGCTAAATCTGTAATTAACTCCAGTTGATTCTCCACTTCGCTTTGGTTTCGCCGGGCCGTGCAGGCTCCTAAATATTCGGCAGACGGGGAGATACGAGCTGCATGTGACCTTTGCAGCATTGTAACGCGGCAAAGGCAGTGCCATCTGCTTCTGTACTGCGCCCTCTCTGCACCGTACCTGAGGTTAGTCCTGCTGCATACGCTTGCTATGTTGGCAACCCTACTCACTCTGCCGTAAAGCGTGGTGTGTCTGTGCCCCGTGGATAGTGCACCTCCATTCCACTCCATGGGTAACTACCAGGTGTAGGAGTATGAAGCAGGAATATGATTGCAATAATTACGCGTCAGTTGTTTGAAACTCATAAACAATACTTTATTCAAAATAATCTCCTTTGTTGTTGCTGTTGTGGTCTTCAGTCCGGAGACTGGTTTGATGCAGCTCTCCACGCTACTCTATCCTGTGCCATCTCCTTCATCTCCCAGTACCTACTGCAGCCTACATCCTTCTGAATCTGCTTAGTGTATTCATCTCTTGGTCTCCCTCTACGAGTTTTACCCTCCACGCTGCCCTCCAATACTAAATTGGTGATCCCTCGATGTCTCAGAACATGTCCTACCAAACGATCCCTTCTTCTAGTCAAGTTGTGCCACAAACTTCTCTTCTCCCCAGTTCTGTTCAATACCTCCTCATTAGTTATGTGAACTAGCCATCTAATCTTCAGAATTTTTCTGTAGCACCACATTTCGAAAGCTTCTATTCTCTTCTTGTCTAAACTATTTATCGTCCACGTTTCACTTCCATACATGGCTACACTCTATACAAATACTTTCAGAAACGATTTCCTGACACTTAAATCTACACTCGATGTTAACAAATTTCTCTTCTTCAGAAACGCTTTCCCTGCCATTGCCAGTCTACATTTTATATCCTCTCTACTTCGACCATCATCAGTTATTTTGCCACCCACATAGCAAAACTCCTTTACTACTTTAAGTGTCTCATTTCCTAATCTAATTCCCTCAGCATCACCCGACCTAATTCGACTACATTCCATTATCCTCGTTTTGCTTTTGTTGATGTTCATCTTATACCCTCCTTTCAAGACACTGTCCATTCCGTTCAACTGCTCTTCCAAGTCCTTTGCTGTCTCTGACAGAATTACAATGTCATCGGCGAACCTCAAAGTTTTTATTTCTTCTCCATGGATTTTAATACCTACTCTGAACTTTTCTTTTGTTTCCTTTACTGCTTGCTCAATATACAGATTGAATAACATCGGGGAGAGGCTGCAGCCCTGCCTCACTCCCTTCCCAACCACTGCTTCCCTTTCATGTCCCTCGACTGTTATAAATGCCATCTGGTTTCTGTACAAATTGTAAATAGCCTTTCGCTCCCTGTATTTTACCCCTGCCACCTTCAGAATTTGAAAGAGAGTATTCAAGTCAGAAGCTTTCTCTAAGTCTACAAATGCTAGAAAAGTAGGTGTGCCTTTCCTTAATCTATCTTCTAAGATAAGCTGTAGGGTCAGTATTGCCTCACGTGTTCCATTATTTCTACGGAATCAAAAACGATTTTCCAACTTTCTGCACCTTTCCCATAGATTTCAACCGAAGAGAAACTGCTTTCTGCGTAACATTCAATTGTTCCACGAGTTCCTATTGAGTTTGAGTATCCTCTCCATCCAATAAGGCCTGCAATTCGTTGTCTTCGAACTTTTTCGATGGTTTTCCGCGCTCGTCGTTTCTCGCATCAAAATCACCACTTTTGAAATTTTTGAATCACTAGAAACACTGAGTTTTCCCAAGAACATGTTCGCCGAAGGCTTCGACAAGCATTCTACGCGATTCCGCAGCAGTTTTCTTCAACTTATAACAGAAAACCAATGCTGTCCACAAATCGTAGTTAGTAGGCACGAAACTCGACTTGTTTACAGGTTTGAAACACATACCGATCTATGGAACTTGGGTTACTGCGTGTTGACATTCGTCATCAACCTTTACAGGAAGCATATGTCGCTGCAGACGCGGTGTCACGGGCCCTACATTGACGGCTAGCACCACCTATAGAGAAATTCCGGTTTCATATTTCTACACCTGGTAACTTCATTTGGGAAGCACATCCCTACAGAATCAATTGGTTACGTAAAAGATATTTCTGCTTAAAAACAACCATAAGAAAAGGACTACAGGCTACCTGAACAGTGGGCAGCATATATTCTGTGTCTACATCTAAACTCCACAAACATTTGCAGTTTCTGGTGGAGTGTGTTCCGAGAAAAACCATTATTTAATATCCTTTATCTTCTTGAATGACGAGTGGGAAAAATGACTTTCTGGGAATGTATACATAAGGTTGAATTTCTCCAATTTGACGGACATGGTCATTTTGTGGGAGGTTATATCTTGCTGGAGTTTACCTTCAATGTACGATCTCGCAGTTTTGCCAGTAGGTCTCTACATATCTCCGTCATGCGTAAATGCCTGTTTACACGTTCCCTAAAGCGTGCACTAATACAGACGGGAAATGTCCTGAATGATTAGCGATGTCAAGAGATACAAATCAATATTGCACACACACACAGAAAACTATCATACCGTGTAATCGGCAATCTCTCCCGTCTCTGCGACTGCTGAGATGTATGTCAGAGGACAATACAAAAGAAGAAAACCGCCATTATCCACAAAAAAAATTGGTGAAAAGAAAGGGGAGAGAGGAACCTTTAAATTTTTCAGATAAACTTCTCTTAAAGAACGAATATTCGTTTCGAAATTGTGCGATGAATGAGCTCAATTACTGATTTCTTTTGGACCTTGTGCACTAGAATGTAACGAAGTAGGATGCTGATGAGAAAAGGAACTAAACATTCTGAGAATTTATTGCGTACTTTCAGATTGCTTCAAATCATATTTTAGGTTCAAAAACCTTTGAGCCATTTAAGGAAACCAAGAAGGCGTTTTGGAAAGAGAATTAAAAGTCAGGTAGAAGAAACAAGACCTTTGAGGTTAACCGAAGACTTCGTTATTCTGGCAGAGACGCAAAGGACTTGTAAGATCAGCTGAACGACATGGCTGATGTCTTGAACAGACAATATAAGATTAACATCAACAAAAGTAAAACAACTGTACTGGTGTGTTGTCGAATTCAGCCAGATGATGCTTTCGACATTAGATTAGGAAATGAGGCACTAAAAAGAGTAGCTGAGTTTTGTAGCAAAATAACTTATGATAGCCTAAGTAAAGAGGATACAAAACACAGACTGGCAAGAGCAAGAAAAGTATCTGAAATGCGGTGATAAAGAAGAACGTAAAGACTAGATGGAAGTAACAGTGAAGATGTGCTGAAACGAATTGAGGAGAAAAGAGCGTTACTTGACTAAAATGAAGTATAGTTATCAAAGAGTAGTATATATGATTAATGGGGAAAGTGCATGTGGTGGGGATGAAAATTGTATAGGTAGATAAAGGTTTGACTACAATAGGCTGATACAAATGGATATAAGTTGGAACAGCTATTCAGTGGTGAAAATATTTATGTAGGATAGACTAGCACGGAAAGTGAATCCCACCAGTCTTCGGATAGAAGACCACAACATGAACAACAACAGCATTTACACGACCCTTCCTGTGGGAGAGTTCAAAGGCACGTCTTTCTTGGCAGTGTTAGTAACGCGGGGCTTACATTTTTCATTTTTTTGCTCTTGTTTGTAGACTCCACTCTTTTAAAGGTCATATATTTCGTTTAGTGCTGAATAAGATTTGATACTTTTGTGATAATCTTCTCAGCTGATATCAAGAGGGTACGCATTCTAAACACGCTTCTCACTGTGTAACACCCCACCCGCCACTTACCTGGTTTTGTCGTGTGTTCACCCCAGCTAATTGACTAACAGATCAACAGAGTGTGCAAAACTGCCGCAATATCGGATAACGCAAAGAAAGAAATGAGGCCTTGTGACTCCTGATTGAACTGCGGTGGCAGTGTTGACATTAATTGATTAAGAATTGATCCCTTTTAATTAAAAAGGGGTGCACATTGATGTTATATTTAGCTATTGAACACCAGTTCCAAATGTTGAACATAAAATTAATTAAGAAAGTGACTTGGGATTTCAACTACTTGATTGAAAACAGATGCAGTCGATTAGCACAAATTTGTTTTAACTCACGACCTTAAATCATCACATTACATGACTCTCCTAACAGGCAGTGGGAATAAATTGCGTTTACGTGGAGTAAAACGCGATAAATCAAAATTAATTCCTATCGACTGACCCAGGCGTAATGCGAAGTGCGAGAAGAATTCTACAAAACACGGCCCATGAAACCCTCGTGGAAACTTTGCCGGCGTGATCCAACAAATTAATCAGTGGCCTAACTTAAGCCAGAGCGGGCGCAATATCACCGAATTCAGCGTGGCGGAGCGGCGTCGTTGTGCGGACGTCGGCTGGCCTCGTGGTGCTGCAAGGCTGTGCTCGTCTATTCACTCCTAGCCATCTTGCTCAGTACACAGCTGAACGAAAACTTTCTAGCTCCAAGCTCAATCGTTCCGTTTGCTAAGTCCTAAACTGCAGAGATGCTCACCCTCTCTCAGGTAAGCTGAGTAAAGAACGCCACGTCCGCACTCTAGGCAAGCTGGGAATGGAAGACCTCTACGGAGACTTCTGCCAGTTCGCTCTTCGCCTCGGTTTCCCCTCCAGCAAAATCTCTTACGCCAATTGCAGCCGAAGTCGCGTTAATTATGCGTCGCTTCCCAGCGCCGACCAATGCCTGCTCTGGGAAGTGAACAAATTCCCACAAAATTTCCCTTCCTCTCAACTTCTGCTATTTAGCTCCTGCCAGGCTACCCATCAAGGTTAGCAACTGCATAAAATACCGATTTTTACGAAATTCTGACTCTCAGGAGAGTACTTCAGATTCCTTGGTCCTACGTTCCCATCGGAGGCCGGCATATTTCATTCTGTCGCTCTTCACCTGATTTACTTCAGACTCTGCGGACCGTGAATTCAGCGTGAAGTTGCTAAAGTCACGAACACGCATATTTCGGCCTCTGTTGACCGCTCCACCGTAGCTTTGCGCGGATTTTTCGCATGTTTCACATAAAACGTGATGACTGACATTTATCAACAGGCGTACAAGATCTCCGTCTGCATCCCGGTACACCAGCATGGGGTCAGCCACCCCTCACTGTCACTCATCTTAAGGCAGCTGGAGGCCGCGCCCCATTACCACTTTCTCAGAGTTTGGCCGCCTATTGTCGCTTCCCTTCGCCGCTCCCTAGCCGCGCGCTACCACCCAGCCGCAGTCAGCTCTGAATACTTCCCTGGGATAAACTAGCCTACAGTAAACCGACGCGTTTCCACAAAGTTTTCATGTCGTGTGAATTACTTTAAAACCATCATCCAACATTAATTATTCCAATACGTCCATACTATACCCTCTACAAGATGCATTGTGCCTTGTCAGTCATTTTTGTTCAGCCCTACTGTTCGCTCAACGTGAGTTCGGTGATCTTTAATGACTTCATGTAAGGGGCATAGTTCTTGCCATCTTACAACTGAAAGCACACCGTTACCTTTGCACCAACTTCCCGTAACATGAACTTCTTTTCTTCGAGATTCACGCTTTAGTTTTGTTTCGGAAACATTCGCATATCTTCGGATGCAGTTTGACGCTTAGATAGAAACTTGTCTACATTTCCCTGGAACAAGCTGAAGCAAGGTGAGGTGGACGAGTTTAGACAAACTGCGCAGCTCCACAGCCTGTTGTTGTGCTCTAAAGGAAGCGTGGGAAGTGTGGTTCTCAATGAGGGGATGCAATATGTGATACAACGCAGAAACAACCCGCATCGCCGGAGCGGAGCGGATAGTAAAGTTGTTGGAGCGACTTAACTGCTTCACATTAGGACGACAGCGATACAGTAGTGAGGCGTGTGTCTGTTGCAGCCCCCGACGCAACCGGGTGCGCTGATCGTTCCACTGATATGTATCTTACGATACACATTTCATAAGATGTGTCTAAAAAAACCTGTTTCATGTAAATGATGCAAAGCTACATCCCTTTTCTATTTACATTCTCATTAAACGTTTTACATTTTGTGTAAAAAATGATTCTGATGTCAGCCGAGAGTGTGTCTCTAGTCAGTAGTCTTGAGAAGTAAATAATCAGTGTACCACAAACTTTTTAAATTAGGGAATAACTTTTTTTTTGTAGCACGTATTATCAAACAGTATCATACGCTACGGAGACAACAACGGAGACTGCTCTGTTAACAGACTGACCTTGTCCTCAGCAAGATGGAGGCTTGATCCCCATTCTGCGATCGTGATTTAGGTTTTTTGTAGTTCCCCTAAACTACATAAGGCAAATGCTTGGATGGTCCTACTAACCCCATGGTCAACTGTCTGCCCGTTATTGTCAAACTAGAATTCTAAATCGGCTCGTGTACGACAGGGCACGGCATCAATATGTTCCAAAAAGCCACGCGCCGAAAAGCGATTTTTCAGGGGTTCATATCTCGAGCTCTATTGAACATAGAGATAAGGGGTCAAATGTTTCGAATAGCTCTTGGCCTAGCATTCATTTTTATACCTATCGGAAGAACAGATATCCTGTAACTATCCTATGCTACAAAAAAAAAAATGGCTCTGAGCACTATGGGACTTAACTACTGCGGTCATCAGTCCCCTAGAACTTAGAACTACTTAAACCTAACTAACCTAAGGACATCACACACATCCATGCCCGAGGCAGGATTCGAACCTGCGGCCGTAGCAGTCGCGCGGTTCCGGACTGCGCGCCTAGAACCGCTAGACCACCGCGGCCGGCTCCTACGCTACAGGATGAAAATTTAAACACTACACATTTCCTCTAGCGCAAGCAAATTGAGCTAATCGATTGGTTGTTTTGCACTAGGTGGGTTTTAAGGTGAGCCTTAGGTGGCTTATAAAAGCCCCATTTGTTCACGGGACATAATCCCGGAAAACCATACCAATTGTGGGGATAGCCACTTCTATAATTCTGTTCCTGGCAGACCTTGGAATTTTTTGCAAAAGTTTAAGATTATATTCTCGGGGAAATTCGAAACTTTCTTCGATATCATCATCAGTTACCGAGATCGAGAGGTTAAAAATTACCATGCTAACGCTAAAAACAGCAAAAGCTGGTTTTTAGCCTATTGTGCACCTTGTTCCATAATTACCTAAATACGTAACCATAGCAAATGACTCAAATTTTAACTTTACATTCCTTATGCACTCTTCTATAAACGTCTTTTCCCATTTTTCGAAAATCTGTGTGATTTACCAAGATACCCCAGAAAACCATGATTTTTTTGTTTCTCGGAGAACCACTACACATTTTTCAGTATCATTATCCGTTACCGAATCCAGATTTTCAACTGTACCGTGCTTATGGACGTAAAATATGCACGTACTCGTAATATCCAGTCTGAGCCGTAAATGTAGTTTTAACTGATGCAGTGAACACATTGCAAGTGTTCTAGGGTCAGCTCACGGGCTTTGATGTTTCCAAATTTTGTTTACAGCCGGGAGTTTTTCACCAATAAAACTTTATGACAGGCTGACTCTGTATGACGGGAGCTTCACGCCTGTACAGGTTTGCCCAAAATGGCACTGCAGTGACAGAAACGATCTGAAAAGGGTCTTAAAGAAATGAATGCCAATAATTATATAAAATAGCAAAGACGAAAAATTCAGTAAATTATTTCCAATAACATTTTTACTCTTTTAACAGATAAATCATAAGCCGGGAGTTTTCGATGAACTGCAATCGACAGGAAAAAATGACAAGCAAATGATTTTGCGTTAACGTTACATTACGCATACTTATTCATTGTTTATATCTTTCAAAGTATATGAATGTGTCGAAGTATATAAATAAACTGTCAAAACTTAACTAACCTGTAGACTTCGGTTCCTATAAGCAGCACATCTTGCTATAGCAGGGAAAAGAAGGGAATCAGCGGAAAAATGCTCCTGTTGGAGCGCAATATTTACGAATATGTTCCTTTTTAAAAGACTCTGACACAAAAGGCGGAAACCAGCTGCCTCAGTCGTCATTCCGGCTGCCTTATAAAAAAATTTGGACATTCGAACATATTCCCACTTTTTGTGCTGGAAGAGAGTAGCAGAGACACAGTGATGGCGGAAGCAAGAGGAGACAGTACGAAAGAGAAGAGACAGTTATGGTGGGAGAGAAAAAGTGGCACTTAGAGAGAGAGAGAGAGAGAGAGAGAGAGAGAGAGAGAGAGAGGGGGGGGGGGGGAGGTGGATGGATGAAGGCAGTAACAGTGTGAGCCGAAGATAGAGGCCTAGAAGCAGGGGGAGCGAAAGAGACACAAGACAGTGGAAATGAAAAATACACATGAATGGGACCAGAGGTCTGGGGCGTCTGTACCCTCACAGACCACCGAACCTTAACATATATGTATAGCGACGGACGCATTTTGGTCCAAAATTTTAAACACTTGGGTATAGGGGAAAAAAAAGTTCAATATCCCTCCTCCTCCCCCTCCACAGAATTTTTGAGCTGCCGAGGCATGGTGAAGACAGTGGCAGCGGGAAAGAAACTCAAAAGGAGACAGTGGGAGAGAGTCGTGTATGGACAGTGGGAATGAGAGGGAGATGCTGAGTGCGAAGGCTTCACTTCAAAGAGAGACTGGGTAAAAGGATTTAGAATGTTCTGTATTAAAAGAGCGCGAATATGTTCGCAGGCCTAAATTTTAGGTGAAGAAGCAGAATGAGGACTGAGTCGGCTGGATTTTCACTTTTCTGTCACAGTCTTTTAATGAGGAACACATCCTCGTTTTTTGTGCTCCGACAAGCATTTTTCCGCAGGTATGTAAATGTTTGTACATACGAACTGTACCTTTTGTTCCTATATGCAATACGACGACTAGTCCAATATTCTCATACAGGTGAACCACAGACGACGAACTACTGATGGATTTACAACGAGATCAACACCCAGTCTTTGCACCAAGTAACGACTTTCTTCCTTCATTTCATGTCGATTTGCTAACATGACGACTACCCTATAAACTACCACATCGCCTCGGAAGACCTAAAAAAGTTGCCTGTTGTGTTGTGTATACACACAGTGAAGAGTAATGCCCTTACCACACTTTTGGAAGTACGCCCGCAGCTACTTTTAGGTAGGCCCATATCTCCCCTTTAAGAATGATGTATTGATTTCTAACTTATTAGACTTTCCCCGCTCTTGTCGGTGTCTACAAACTTCTTCTGGTTTCTAGACCGCGCCGTGTTATGAAAAGATGTACGAACTTTCATCTACTACTGGACGTGCTCTTCATTAGTACATATGCTATTACTGGGGCAATGAGACTTTGAGTGTAATACACCGCTGACCATTAAAGCTGAAACATCAGGGAGGATAGCAAATGTGGAAAAGTTGCTTATTATGGATGTAAAATATACTGGCAAGAATAAGAGATCGAATTTTGAAGGCTAAACGCCCAGCAACGTTGACAGGACGGCATCATTCTGCTGAAAGACAATGTCCGCCCACTTGCTGCCAAGGTTGTTTCCTCCACGCTGCAGAAGTTCCACTGGGAAGCCCTTACCCATCCTCCACGGAGTACCGCGATTTTCATATTTTTAGAGATATAAGAAAGACGTCCGTGGCCGTCGATTTGCTTCCCACGAAGAGGATCACGCCTGGGTACAACCATGGTTCCGTGGGCAATCGCAAACATATTTCGATGAAGGTAGCAACTGTCTTGTCTCTCAGTAAATGTGTTAAGAGGTTCAGACGTTTCACTTGAAATAATAACCAGGTTACTTACTTTCTTCCAACTGTCATTTTCCTTCGACTGCCCCTTTCGTATCTGTATTTCATTCCTTTAACTGTTTGCTTATATTTAGTAGACTAGCGCAAACGTTTGAGTGACGCAGTCTCCTGACTGCTACGCAATGGTTTGCGGCCTTGTTACCTTGTTACGACATTGGAGCGCCAAAGAAACTGGTATATGCATACATATTCAAATACAGAGATATATAAACAGGCAGAAGACGGCGCTGCGGTCGGCAACGCCTATATCAGACAAGTGACTGGCGCAGTTGTTAGATCGGTTACTGCTGGTACAATGGCAGGTCATTAAGTGAATTTGAACCTGATGTTATTGTTGACGCACGAGCTATGTGACACAGCATCTCCGAGGTAGCTGCGAAGTGGGGATTTTCCCGTACGACTATTTCACGAGTGTACCGTGAATATCAGGAACCGGTAAAACACCAAATCTTCGACGTCGCTGCGGCCGGAAAAAGGTCCTGCAAGAACGGGAGCAACGACGACTGAAGAGAATCGTTCAGCGTGACAGACGTGCAACCCTTTCGCATATTGCTGCAGTTTCAATGCTGGGCCATCAAAAAATGTCAGCGTGCGAACCAATCCACTAAACATCATTGATATGGACTTCCGGAGCCGAAGGCCTACACGTGTACATTTGTTGACTGCACGTCCCAAAACTTTACGCCTCGCCTGGACCCGTCAACACCAATATGGGACTGTTGATGACTGGAACCTTGTTGTCTGGTCGGACGAGTCTAGTTTCAAATTGTATGGAGCGGATGGACGTGTATGGGTATGGAGGCAACCTCATGAACCCATGGATTCTGCATGTCAGCAGGGGACTGTTCAATCTGGTGGAGCATCTGTAATGGTGTGGGCGCAAGGAGTTTGAGTGATACACGACCTCTGATACATCTATGTACGACTCTGACAGGTAACACGTACGTAAGCATCCTGTCTGATCATCTGCATCAATTGATGCCCATTCTGCATTCCGACGGACTTGGGCAATTCCAGCAGGACAATGCGACACCCCACACGCCCAGAATTGCTACAGAGTGTCTCCAGGAACACTTTTCTGAGTTTAAACACTTCCGCTGGCCACCAGACTCACCAGACATTAACATTATTGAGCGTATCTGGGATGCGTTGTAACGTGCTGTTCACAAGGGATCTCCACCCCATTGTACTCTTACGGATTAATGGACAGCCCAGCAAGATTTATGGTGTCAATTCCCTCCAGCACTACTTCAGACATTAGTCGAGTCCATGCCACGTGGTGCTGCAGCGCTTCTGCGTGCTCGCGGGGGCCTACACGATATTAGGCGGGTGTACCAGTTTCATTTTTTTGATCAAGTTAACACATGTTGTATCGTGGAAGTCATCTTCTTCGAAGGGTATTCGCAATGACGCAGAAGAAATAGATGGATTTATTGAAAAAAAAATGTGGGCGTCATAATGAGGCCGTTAGAAACGTTTGAAATTGTCTTCATTAAAAATTCCCCCAGATTTTCCTCTACAGCTTAGCGAAACTCTCGCCTCGATATACATTACTGGCCATTAAAATTGCTACATCACGAAGATGACGTGCTACAGACGCGAAATTTAACCGACAGAAAGAAGATGTTGTGATATGCAAACGATTAGCTTTTCAGAGCATTCACACAAGGTTGGTGCCGGTGGTGACACCTACAACGTGCTGACATGAGGAAAGTTTCCAACCGATTTCTCATACACAAACAGCAGTTGACCGGCGTTGCCTGGTGAAACGTTGTTGTGATGCCTCGTATAAGGAGGAGGAATGCGTACCATCACGTTTCCGACTTTGATAAAGGTCGGATTGTAGCCTATCGCGATTGCGGTATATCGTATCGCGACATTGCTGCTCGTGTTGGTCGAGATCCAATGACTGTTTGCAAAATATGGAATCGGTGGGTTCAGGAGGGTAATATGGAACGCCGTGCAGGATCCCAACGGCCTCGTATCACTAGCAGTCGAGATGACAGGCATCTCATCCAGATGGCTGTAACAGATCGTGCAGCCACGTCTAGACACATTAGTCAACAGATGGGGACGTTTGCAAGACAACAACCATCTGCACGAACAGTTCGACGACGTTTGCAGCAGCATGGACTATCAGCTCGGAGACCATGGCTGCGGTTACCCTTGACGCTGCATCACAGACAGGAGCGCCTTCGATGGTGTACTCAACGACGAACCTGGGTGCACGAATGGCAAAACGTCATTTTTTCGGATGAATCCAGGTTGTGTTTACAGCATCATGATGATCGCATCCGTGTTTGGCGACATCGCGGAGAACGCACTTTGGAAGCGTGTATTCGTCATCGCCATACTGGCGTATCACCCGGCGTGATGGTACGGGGTGCCATTGGTTACACATCTCGGTCACCTGTTGTTCGCATTGACGGCACTTTGAACAGTGGAGGTTACATTTTAGATATGTTACGACCCGTGGCTCTACCTTTCATTCGATCCCTGCCAAACCCTACATTTGAGCAGGATAATGCACGACCGCATGTTGCAGGTCCTGTACTGGACTTTCTGAATACAGAAAATGTTCGACTTCTGCCCTGGCCAGTATATTCTCCAGATCACTCGCGAATTGAAAATATCTGGTCAATGGTGGCCTAGCAACTGGTTCGTCACAATACGCCAGTCACTACTCTTAATGAACTGTGGTATCGTGTTGAAGCTGCATGGGCAGCTGTACCTGTACACGCCATCCAGGCTCTGTTTGACTCAATGCCCAGGCGTATGTAGGCCGTTATTACGGCCAGAGGTGGTTGTTCTGGGTACTGATTTCTCAGGATCTATGCACCCAAACTGCGTGAAAATGTAATCACACGTCAGTTCTAGTACAATGTATTTGTCCAATGAATACCCATTTATTATCTGTATTTCTTCTTGGTGTAGCAATTTTAATGGCCAGTAGTGTATTAGCTCGTTCCGAATATTTTTCAGGTGGCCTGCATTAGCTGCCTCGCCCAGTGTAATATGACGACGAAGGAGGCAGCAGTTTTGGAGAGCTGCAAGAAACGAGCCGTATGGTTGAGGACCGAAACAGCAAGGGTCGCAGTACTGTGCACAAGTGTTGTTTGTCGCTTTACAGTTCGAATTCTGGCCAGGGAGCGGGCGACGAGAGCCGGCCGCAGCAGAGTCCGCGTGTACTTTCTGGGTCCGGACCGGAGCTGGTCCGCGGTGTCACGTGACACCGGCACATTCCCCGCGGGCGCCGCGCCAGCTCTCTGACAGACGGCCACTGCCCCGTGCGCTGGCCTTCCGCGTTATATACGACACACCGTTAAAAACGCCAGAATACACTGCTCTCCCTCCCCCCTTCCGACAAAAAAAGTGAGAACACAAAAATAGCATTAACTCAGGAAAATGCGCGGCGGTGGGTTTTGTCCAAGCTGCAGAGGAAACTGTATCGTAGTGATATGTATCTTCCGCAGAACGTTTTTCACGTATTTTATCGAAATGAAGAGTACGAGTCAATGTATAGGCTACGTATAGTGATTTGGGGGTACATGGTGGCGTTTATATATTACTACACTACTGGCTATTAAAACTGCGAATGCGACATACAATAACTAACGTCAAGTTGGCATGAAATGAACTACGTACTTAGATACGAAAATTGGATCAACATTACAGCGCAACCGTGGATAGTAATTAGGAGTAATGCCATCTACATCCATGCCAATACAATAAATGTGAAAGTAACTGTCTGTTCACGACTAAACCGCTGAACCGATTTTGATGAAATCTGGTATGGAGATAGCTTAAGCATGAGGAATTACAGAGGCTTCTTTAGAAAAAAAAAATATCTCTGAAATGGAATACATGAGTGAGATGCTGACGACGGTTGCGCAGAGGCCAGCGACTCTTGGTGTTTGTACACTACTGCCTGGGTACCCGGCATTCCCTGGGTATGTATTTATTCCAGTCTTCTACTGGTCCCTCACTCTGTCTATGTCCACAAACCCATCTCTCTGTCCACATCCTTCACCCCCTACTCTGTGTCCATCTCCTCTTATCCCTATCTCTGTTCATCTCCTCCTTCCCCCATCGCTCTGTCAATCTGCTAATCTCCGCTCCTTTCTCCTCTCCCCATCTCGTCCTCCACCCTCTAATTCCATTTTCTGCTCCCCCTCTCTTAGTCAATCTACCCTCCCCCTCTCTCTGTCCATCTCCTGCTCCCCATCTCTCTGTCCACTTCTTCTTCCCCCATCTTCCTCGTCACTTCCTCCTCTTTCCTTTCTGTGTATGTCCTTCTCTCTACTCTCTCTGTCCATCTTCTCCTCTTTCCTTTCCTGCCCATTTCCTCCTCCCCCACTGTATGTTCATCTCCTCATCCACGATTTCTCTGCTTGTCTCTTCCATCCCCTGTCTCTGTCCATCTCCTGCTCCCCCTCTCTCCGTCCACTCCTTCCTCCCCCATCTTCCTCATCACCTCCTCCTCTTTCCTTTCTGTGTATATCCTTCTCTCCCCTCTCTCTGTCCATCTTCTCTTTCCTTTCCTATCCATTTCCTCCTCCCCCACTGTATGTTCATCTCCTCATCCGCGATTTCTCTGCTTGTCTCTTCCTTCCCCTGTCTCTGTCCATCTCCTCCTCTTTTCTTCCTCTGTCCATCTCCGCCTCTCCACTCTTTTTGTCAGTTTCCCCGTCACTTATGTGTGTCCATCTCCCCTTCCTGCTGTCTGTGCCTACCTCCTCCTTCCCCATCTCCTCGTCCTCCCTTCTATCACACTCACTCTAATGAGGGGCTGGTGGTTCTTACCACTAAAGTATTTCTTTCCACATTGTAACTAACATGAGTACCAATTTTGACTGAAATCGTTCCAGGGTTTTAGGATGAGGTTTTTACCTGTGGCTTCGTCCATACGCACATGTCAAATACATTTCACACATGAAACTTCCTGGTAGATTAAAACTGTGTGCTGGACAGAGACTCGAACTCGAGACCTTTACCTTTCACGGGCAAGTGCTCTACCATCTGAGCTACCCAAGCACGACTCACGCCCCGTCCTCACAGCTTTACTTCTGACAGTACCTCGTCTCCTACCTTCCAAACTTCACAGAAGCTCTCCTGCGAACCTGCAGAAGTAGCACTCCTGAAAGAAAGGATATTGCGGAGACATGGGTTAGCCACAGCCTTGGGGATGTTTCCGGAATGAGATTTTCGCTCTGCAGCGGAGTGCGTGCTGATATGAAACTTCCTTGCAGATTAAAACTGTGTGCTGGACCGAGACTCCAACTCGGGACCTTTGCCTTTCGCCCGCAAAAGACAAAGGTCCCGAGTTCGATTCTTGGCCCAACACACAGTTTTCATCTGCCAGGAAGTTTCATATCAGCACTCACTCCGTTACAGAGTGAAAATCTCATTATTTCACACATATTTATCACATTTCAGACGTATTTGCATACATATTTCATCTGTATGTCTAGTGCATTTGTCCCTGCAGTTTCATTTCCACACAGCTCAGTGTTTATGACGTCGTATCTCCTGAACTACTTACTGTACAGTGATATAAATTTTCAGGTACAACGAGTGGTATATGTGCCTACTATTTGCGAAATGTGTTGTGAGGGGAGTCAGTAGGAAGCAATCAATTAAAACGCCATGCATGATGCGGCAGATTCTCAAACATCTCAGCATTTATGACGTCATATCTTCTGAACTATGTGTCGTAAAAAGATAAATTTTTGTAGCTACTTTCAGTGGCATGTTTGATTACTGCCTGCGAAAAGTGTTGCGAATAGAGTTAGTAGCCACAAAGTAATAAATTTAAACGTCTTGCGTGGTGCGGTACTTTTTCGTGTATTCAATGTTTATGAAGTCATATCTCCTGAACTAAGTGTCGAACGATAATTTAACATTTTGTGGTACATTCAGTGGTATACGTGAATTCTGTCTGAAAAATGTATCACAAATACAGTCAGTAGTAAAGAGTAATAAATTAATACTTCATGTAGCAGTTTCACTGCATGAACAGAGAAAATGTAATAAGCGATGAACTTTCTCCTGTCTTAATTTTGTTGGGATCGTCAGCGAGAAAAAGATTCGTAGAGTTTTGACATTATGTGTCAATTTTGTTTTAAGTCCGACAGTCCTGTCATACTCAAATACTGGATAACAACAGTATGAGTATTCTCACGTCTTGGGCTACACTGCCCCACCCATTTGAAGGCGGATGGTTCTTATCATGCATTGATTCTTTCCAGTTTGGGTGAAATCAGTCTAGTGATTTAGGAGGAGATGTGGAAGATACATACATACCGGGTGATCAAAAGTCAGTACAAATTTGAAAACTGAATAAATCACGGAATAATGTAGATAGTGAGGTACAAATTGACACACATGCTTGGAATGATGTGGGGTTTTATTATAACCAAAAAATACAAAAGTTCAAAAAATGTCCCACAGATAGCGCTTCATCTGATCAGAATAGCAATAATTAGCATAACAAAGTAAGACAAAGCAAAGATGATGTTCTTTACAGGAAATGCTCAAGATGTCCACGATCATTCCTCTACAATAGCTGTAATCGAGGAATAGTGTTGTGAACAGCACTGTAAAGCATGTCCGGAGTTATGGTGAGGTATTGCCGTCGGATGTTGTCTTTCAGCATCCCTAAGGATGTCGGTCGATCACGATACACTTGCGACTTCAGGTAACCCATAAGTCAATAATCACACAGACTGAGCTCTGGGGACCTGGGAGACCAAGCATGACGAAAGTGGCGGCTGAGCACACGATCACCACCAAACGACGCGCGCAAGAGATCTTTCACGCGTCTAGCAATATGGGGTGGTTCTAATAAAACCCCATGTCATTCCAAGCATGTGTGTCAATTTTTACCTCTCTATCTACATTATTCCGTGGTTCATTACGTTTTCAAATATATACTGACTTTTTGATCATCAGGTAGATATATACGTACATCCATTTTTATAACTTTTATGGATTCCGTGACCATGCGAATCTAATATTTACTCATACGCGCGGTTTACGAAATTTTAAAAATACGTGGGCACTTGTTTCAAAAAAAGTCGCTAAAGCATCTGGCAAGGCTGGACAATTTTCACGTCGAAATTCATTTTTGAATGAGAAACCTACCTATATACTGAACTAAATGTTGCGTCGGCATCTTACGGAGATAAAATAATAATATCGGACGGTAAGAAGCGCATTTGAAACTGCCTGAGTCTGACCGAGGGCACTTTTGTTTCGATGAGTAAGCAAGCTGCTAATTTATAAAAATATCTATGTATATAGTGGCGTAGGTATGTATGTTTGTATGTGGAAGCGCATGTACTGCTGGTATATACCGTCAGCCATAAGTAAGTCCCTTTCAAACTGTCAGGTGGTGATGGCACAGTCCCACATGATTACGGGCATCCCCGTTTCTTTCACAGTGCTCACTCAACAGTCGACGCCACTGAAGCCCTACCAGGCCCAGTAACAAAGCTGAACACAAACATCAGTGCACTCTGGGGGCCGTTCTATATCTCACACAGAATGTCAACTCTAATAATTTACATACCCGCTCATGGTGTGTACCTGTGCGAAGTTATTTTGACGTCCGTCTATGATTGTGGTTGCTTCACGCCTTTTTTTTTGTCAGGTAGTGTATTTCCTGTAACGAACTTTCATCCTAAAAGAGGAACTATATTGGCACCGGTGTGCGATAGTGTGTAGACTGTATCTTACTATGGAGTTTAGTCTCGAACTCAGAAGCAGATAGTAAAAGCAGTGTAAGGTGGTAATCTTGATGGAGGCCTCTTACAACAGCGTCCGAAACGTTCTTCCACAAAAGCATGTGTACACCGTCCCATATTAGGTAAAACTTTCAATCAAGCAACGCATTTTTTCAGGAGCTCATTTAGCAAATGTAAAGCGCTCACGGAAATGCTCGTACAGGTACAGTAGTAGATGCTACAAGTGAGAGGGGTGTACAGCTGACGTTCCAAGAAGAGTCAAACAAAGTGTTACTTCCTTCCGCGCATACCTCATGAAACGAATACGTCGGTGCAGTTGAATTCTAGATACTGCGTAGGCTCATAGACGACCACACTTACGGCGAACCATTCACAAACGGAAGATGAAAGGACCCTCCGCCGCATCGCAGCGTTCAATTGATAGCTCAGGGGTTCACGTCCAAACAGTGCCTCAAGTCCTAACATACAGGTTGGCCCAGGAGGAATGGTCAGTTTTCAGGATAATGACAGAAACTATCATTCTAGTAAACAAAAAAATGTGTGTGAAATCTTATGGGACTTAACTGCTAAGGTCATCAGTCCCTAAGCTTACACACTATTTAACTTGTCCTAAGGACAAACACATACAGCTATGCCCGACGGAGGACTCTAACCTCCGCCGGGATCAGCCGCACAGTCCATCCATCACTGCAGCGCCTCAGACCGCTCGGCTAATCCAGCGCCGCAGTAAACATGTGCTCTAAAATGCATACCTGAAGAGCTATGAGCATTTCTTCGTCTTCGATACTGCGAAACGAATCTCTTCTGCTACAACTTCTTTGCTTTCCGAATTTTGCAAGGAGGTGGTACAGACAAAAACAAGAAAAATTTTCTAATATAGATGGGCTCTAAAAATGTACATCTTAAGAGTTATGTGCACTTATTCTGCAGAAGAGAAGTGTCTGACAGTAACAAAGATGAACAAGTGTTCATAGCACTTTAGAGCCCGTATTTACTGGACTTTTTTCCTTATTTGTTCCATACTACCACCTCCCAAAATATTGAAAGCGAAGACCTTGCAGTAGAAGAGATTTGCTTCCCAGTATCGAGGATGAAGTGCTCTTACTTCTAAGATACGCATTTTATAGCTCATGTCAAGCAAAATTTTTTCCTTCTAATGACCGTTCCTGTCGTATCCCTGAATACTGGCCATTCCTCCAGGGACACCCTACACAACAGTCCTAGTACGCTGTCACACTCTCTATGTAGCTGTCATCTGCGTGCAGCATCTCCAAAATGGGACTTTTGTCTTATACGTTAGACAGTTAAACTAGCTGTGAAGGGGTCTCCCTCGTAACTTTGGAACGACCGGTGTCGCTGTTTCCGTCCTAATTTGCTTGGTGCATAGTATAAAATTTTCTTGTCGTTTGGGTTTAACCCGTATCTCAAGCTTTCAATCACTTCCTGCTTCTTTCTCAGAAGCTGATTGTAGTAGCTGTGGCTGTGCTGGTATTTTATGTTTATCATTCGGCTATGGTGACGTCAAGGTAAGGACAAGGAATTTATACACGTCAATGTCTGCGATTAGAGAATTCTTATTGTATTTGATTATGACGTATGGCAAATATCTGTCATTCGGTCAACTAGAAGAGGCATGAATTAGCATAGTATCTTTTTATTAAACACATGCTTTGTGAATATATGAAATTAATAAAATCCCCAGATTAATAAAAGGCACTATATCCAGCTGGAAGTATATACGTTCATAGAAATAATATGAAGAACGTGATTAAAATATCAAGTACGATATGAAAGTCAAGATTTATAAAAAAACACTAATTTTATGCAAAACAAAAAAAAACCATTAGAAAACTGTACATGACATTAATAAGTAACAGTGAAGGAATTGCTGGATACTTTGGTTAAAGAATGTGTACAAACACATCAAATGCACTTTTACTATAAATTCTAGTATACAAGACGAATCACCTAAATCTTGTACCGCAAATATTTCGATAAAGGAAGGTGCCATTGATATGCAGATTTCACAGATTGGTATGCTAGGCAGGTGCCAGACTATACAGCCCAAACACAGAGTGTTATGAGTTTCAAATGTGTATTTTTTAAAAAAAAAAAAGGACAAATATTTCAATGGAACCATGCCTATTGGTTGTGCTACAATCAACGCAGACTGAATTAGAACTCAATGGTCTTGGTTACAGGAGTCTAGTGCAATCTGTTAACGGGATATCGTAGTTTGAACACTGTAAACACCGACATTTGTTTGTTCCATGTTGTAGCGCAAACGAATGAGAATTTCACATGGGTGCGTATGTGCAGCTCTACACAGATGTTAATAAGTCTCCGGAGGTGTCGTGTTGTTAAATGGGACAAACAAAGGTGAATGCAGTACCTCTGTGGGATCTGACACGTAAAGAACCACCATATCCTTAAAGCTTGTGCTCAGAATGACCACCACCAGCGTCAGTACAAGCTTGCAGTCTGCCATGCGACGACTGCTTCACGCGTTCCACCATTTCAGAGGAAACTGCAGCGCAGGCAGCAGTAATACGCCGTTTCATACCACTGTTATTGTTCGAAGAGGCTGACGCCTATTGGGATGTCTTTCGGCGTACACGGTACACGAACGAACGGCATACTTCTTACATTCACCATAAGACGTGGGCATCTACGCTGGGAAATACTATCATTCAAGCACGTCCTGCTACGTCCACTATGACGCAAGAAGTGACGGTTGCAACGCACTCGCAGTGTACACACAACACAATGTAAACATACGTAACATTGTCGTCTAGCATCTAAACAATAGGAAGAGACAAACAGCTGTCAGTGTATACCTAGGGTGACCAGACGTCCGGATTAATCCGGACATGTCCTCCTTTTTAGCTCTTTGTCCGGGGTCCGGGCGGATTTTCACAGTGTCCGGCTTTTTCGCAAAGTTGAGCGTAATACAGTTAAATTTACAGTTCGTCCAGTTCTATTGCTCTTTTCTTAAATACTTTAACTATTGGCACAGCCTTCGTGATAAACAGCACGAAGGCAGTATTGGGAGGTGGCACCAGGATCGTCGATGTTATCGTTGATCGAATGCAAATATCGATTATTTATAATTTTCGTTTCGTATCTTGGCTTTGTATTGGCTTGGCTTCCTGTAGTGCACGCGTGATTTGTGAGTGTAATTTTTAACCGAGTGAATTACGTAAAATATTTGGCTATGCCTAAACGAAAGTGTACATTTTCTGATGTCCTTTCCTGCAAATATCCGGCTTTCAACAAAGGGAGAAATGAATTTGAAGCGGAATGTAAGACATGTGGAGCTGGAAGGTACGTCTCAGTGACCAATAAAGGTAAGAAATACCTCGACATACTAACTGTAACGGTTTTATTTCATTGTTTCATAGTCATTCAATTTATTTGTATTCGGAAGGTTAAAGTGCAGTTTACATGTCGTCAGCTGCTGCTTGAATTGTAGATGTTGGTAGCGGTGCGTCGAATGAAGGGAGGTGAATGGTCTTACGTTTTTCGCTTTGTAAACAATTCCGTGTTGTTGACATAACAAAACAATTGACGCCACACTGTCCTCACAATCAATGTTTTTAATTTAAAATAAAAAAAAATATATTGCTCTGGGAATCACCACCTGACCACGAGTAACAATTAACTACTAGTTTTACCGGTAATTCCCGGGAGTCACGTGACTTGTCCAAAGCTGATGGATGGTATCCTCATCTGCAGCTGACCCGTTTGATGTGTCCTCTTTTTCTTCCTTTGTCCTCCTTTTTGAAGCTGTTTGTCCTCCTTTTTAAACAAGTGCATCTGGTCACCCTATCTATACCATGTTCAGAAAACGATAACTCGTAAAGTGCTAGCACTAGCTTCCTGCAGCAGACACCACTGACATTCTCATTTACGCTACTTTTCAGATTTTACCGACAATAGGCATTGTTCCATTTAAAAATTTGTGATTGTTGTAAAACACTGCACTTTCGTGAACGTCTCAAACTTTTTTGTATTAGTTGCAAATACACACCCTTGCCTACAATTCGGTACTGTGAATACCGCGCATCGATAGTACCTTCCATGCCCGAAACATTTGCGGTGCAAGTGTTCGGTAATTCACCCTGCAATTACCGGTGGTGCTTGTAACTACAACAATATCTCGGCGGCTTGTAAAAAAAAGCTGTTATTGTTGAGTTTGCTCAAGCAGAGCAGATCTGGAACACTTAATGCGGTATCTACTCTCAAACGATATTGCTATTGTAAAACAGTTGTCTGTTTCCTTCCAGTATTGTACATGGAAGCAGTACGTGGTTAATAACACCTGTGACGCTGGTGCAGCAGCAGTACGGGACTGTGTTAATTCTAATGCGAAAAGGATGTCTGATGTAACAGCTATTTAGCGAAATTTACATCACGACGACATAATTCGGTCGGATGTCACATTTAAATTGTTAACACAGCGTCAATTCAAATACAAGCAAAGCATCATTGCATCTGTTACGCCAGACTGCTCCTGATGATGATGATGATGGTGATGACAGACGAAGTGCTCGAAACATTTAGATATTACTAAAATTGAAGACGGCAAAAAACCTGAGAGAATATAATCCGAAAATATGACATGACCAGGAGTCGTGAAATAAAAATAAGCACTATTTCATTTACGTGTAAGTAAAGGAGTTAAATTTAAAAAAAATATAATTACCGATTTTTAATATAAAAATGTAATATGTCAGACCAAGCACGAAAGCTTAGGCCTTTTAAATAAAACACCAAATGTAAATATTTACATTGAACGCATTCATTGCTAAACATCATCTAGGATAACCTCACAGTATTCCAGATAGGAACTAAAGGGAACAAACTAAATCTGTTAGAGGAACTTTTATACAAAAAAATTTTGAAAACACTGTAAATGAGCAAACTGGTTTCAAAAGTCATAATTTCTTCTGTAATTTTACAGATTTATTGTTCCAAAAAAGATCTGAATCTAATAATTACAACCATATACAGCATAGAAGTCACTTTAGGAATCTACAGGGAGCCATCATCGTAACTACAGTCAAGTCCCAGAGTAGAAAAAGGACAATGTCTTTATAGTTATTATTTGACATATTTGAATTTTTCTTACGAAGACAGTGAAGACAGTTACTCAAAATTTTAAAATGTGATAGAAAAATCCGTGCAATGTTCAAAATTTGTGCCTTTACAAAGCAAATTTTCTGTGCTTCAGGCCTGTACGATTGATAATAGAGGCAAAAACTAATTTTTTGTAGAAATGCTTACTTTGGTCACACTTTTCATCATCAAAAGTAAATTGTATTTGCGTAACTGGACCAGTGGGAACTGAATTGTAGAAATAATGGCTACACAGTATGTTCAGCACCTGAAGATAGTCCTTCAGGGTTTAAAGTACATCACGCCTTTTAATAAAAACAGCCACTGTGAGAGAGGACGAATTTTCTTTGCATTACATTTTACGAGTGTGACCAATCACAGATCTAACAACAAAATGCATATAAATTAACTTACATAGCAGCACGGAAAAGGTGGTTTTTTATTATATAAATAGATAGTTTAAATTAAACTAACTTCTCTTGTACAGTTATATAAAAGGTACCCAATAATTAAAGGAAACTTAAAATTATATTCAGCTGTTACAGTGAAAGAAGGAGGTTCTGCAGTCATCATAAACATTAAGTTACTGATCGCTGTGCGAGACCATCTAAATATTCGTTCCATCACGTCCGGCGACACGTAAAGTGTTTTAATGTGAATTCCTTTCCGCTAAAAAATCTTGAATATATCCAAGACTTACTTTTCTGGATGGGTTTCTGTTGAACTCTTACGAGACAGATTTAGAACAAAATTAAATTCTTCCCATTCACAAGCAAATTATTTCAAATTTCTGCTAAAGTATGTAGCACGTAACATGTTGTCGTCTCATCAGTCACTACGAGAAAGAAAAAGAAGGCTTCAGGATTTTGGGCGTGAGGACATTTGATTGGGACAAAAGAAATTGAAATCCGTTTACAATACATCGTTTTTCTATTTTTAATTGTTATTACGTCCATTTGTTCTCACAGTGAACTTAATTCGTAACGTACATATTAATCATTTTCGTTGGAACACGCCGCTTAATATGGAATGATGATTTACAAATGTGATATTTCAGGGTAAGTCGTGTAAGAGGTAACGCCCCTTTTACTTCCAGAACTGTTCAAGATGATGAAACGAAGTTTCTGAAAAATGGCGGTATTCAGAGGGATACGTAATTCTGTAATATGGCTGATACTATTAACTCTCTATCAACCAAGTTATAGAAGCAAGCATGTTTTTTAATGGAGCTCTATACTCTTAAACGGCTTTCGAAAGCTACTGAAAACACAAAATTAGTGGTATAGCGCTGGTTAATGAAAAACTTTTTCACAGAAGTATATAAAAAATATGCTAAAATTGAGGGGCACCACGGCTGGAATCCGATATAGCGCTCTAAACAATACCAATCAAGGTTCTCACGCTGGGCTGCGCCAGTATATGTAGCTTTTATTAAACAAGAAGATGTACATATTTCAAACACGTTTGATAAACCTCTTCTCATACGCTAAACGTTAACACATAGTTCTCTTTATAGAAATATCATTCCACATAAATTAGGACCGATATGCAGTATGCTATATATTAGCACCAGAGGCTCATATTCTTGTATTTTGCGACTATGGCCCGATGGTGTTTACATCGCCAGTATGTGTAGCTTTTATTAAACAAGAGGATGTACATATTTCAAACAGTTTTCATAAACCGCTTCTCATACGCTAAATGTTAACGCGTAGTTCTCTTTACAAGAATATCACTCCACATAAATTAGGACCGATATGCAGTATGCTATATATTAGCACCAGAAGCCCATATTCCTGTACTTTACGACTGAGTATGGTCCGGTGGTGTTTACATCATATAACACACTTACGTGTCCCTCTGTAAGTAACATTTACCGCAAATCTCGTTTAGATTTCTTGCAGCTTTCAAGAAACAGAAGAGGCGTTATGTGTTACGTGGCTCGCCTTGTATAGCTGAGAGTTTTGGTGTTGATCTAACAACTCAGTATGAGGCCGAAAAAAATTATTAGAGTTTCCTCATCAATCTTCTGCCTGGTTGGACGCGGCAAGCCACGAATTCCTCTCCTGTGCCAATCTTTTCATCTTAGAGTAGCACTTGCAACCTATGTACTCGGTTATTTGCTGGGTGTATTCCAATCTCTGTCTTCCCCTACAATTTTTACCTTCTACAGCTCCCTGAAGTGCCAAGGAAGTTACTCGGTGATGACTTAACTTATATCCTACCGTCCAGTCCCTTCTTGTCAATGTTTCCATATGTTCCTTTTGCTCGCCGATTTTCCAAACTTCCTCCTTCCTTATCCTAACAGTTCACCTAATTTTCAATATTCTTCTTTAGCACCACATCTGATACATTAATCCTTGTTCCATAGATCATGAATACGACATTTCGTGTCATTTTAACATACGTTTTCTTAACACAATTTCTCTTTTACAGTTGCTACTTCATATCTAAGAATTCATCTATTGACTAGAAGGAGTTGTCATTCAGAAATTCTTTTACTTTGCTTATAAATGTTGGCTGGAAAATCTGTTAGACTTTTCATACTATATGGCAAATGACCAAAGATTTTTGTGGCAGTATAATTCACCCCTTTCTGTTCCAAAGTGAGATTTAATCCAGAATAGTGAAGATTATCCTTTCTTCTAGTGTTGTAGCTATGCACTTCGCGGTTATTTTTGAATTGAGATGGGTTATTAATGACAAATTTCGTAAGTGAATGTATGTATTGCGAAGGAACTATGAATAACCCAAGTTGCTTAAATAAATGTATGCAAGGTGATTTTGGGTGGCCTCCAGCTATTATTCTGATTACAAGGTTTTGTACAATCAATACTTTCTTTCTTAATGACGAATTGCCCCAAAATATTATGCCATATGAAAGCAGTGAATGAAAATAGGCATAGAAGGCTAATTTACTGATATGTTTATCACCAAAATTTGCAATAACCCTAATGGCATAAGTAGCTGAAACTAACCGTTTCAACAGATCATCGATGTGTTTCTTCCAGTTCAGTTTCTCATCAATGCACACGCCCATAAATTCTGAGTATTCTGCCTTAGTAACAGACTTCTGTTCATAGTCTATATTTATCAATGGTGTTATGCTATTTACTGTACAGAATTGTATAAACTGTGTTTCCTCAAAATTTAGTGAGAGTCCATTTGCAGAGAACGGCTTAATAATTTTCTGAAACACATTATTTGCAATTTCCTCAGCTGATTCTTGCTTGTTGGGTGTGATTACTATACTTGTATTATCAGCAAAAAGAACTAGCTTTGCATCTTCATAAATATAGAGTGGCAAGTCGTTAATATACGAGGGTTGGAACTTTAATAGCGGCAACTATTTATTTACAGCTCGTACAAAATAGATACGTGTTTCAAAGTTTTACTGACCTTCAAAGTAGTCGCCAGCATTGTGTATAACCCGTTGCCAGCGATGTGGAAGTCATAGGATACTCTTAGCAGTGCCAGTTGTGTTGGCGGTTCGAGCGGCGAATTTGTAGCAGTTCTGACGTACATTCCAGAAATTTGTTCCTCAACTTAAGGCCCATGTTTAATGTTAGTAGACTTTTATTGGCCAGGAACGCCCTTTTTGCCAGTCCGTTTGTTATGCCTTCCTTGCTCCGTCCGTCATGGGTTATTTTGCTTTCTACGTAGCTGAATTCCTTAACTTCGTCTATTTCGTGAACACCAATCCCGATGTTAGGTCTCTCGCAGTTCTCATTTCTGCTACTTCTAGTTACTTTAATCTTTCTTCAATTTACTCTCAATTCCTATTCTGTACCCATTCCATTCAGCAGATCCTGCACTTTTTCACTTTCACTTGGGATAGGAATGTCATCTGCGAATCTTTCATTGATATCTTTTTCACCTTCAATTTTAATTCCACTCTTGAACATTTCTTTTATTTACGTCATTGCTTCTTCGATGCATAAATTGAACAATAAGTGCGAAAGATTACACTCCTGTCTTACACTCTATTTAATTCGAGAATTTCGTACTTGGTATCCCCCTCTTGCTGTTACCTCTTGGCTATTTTACGTATCGTGTATTACTAATCTCTCCCTATAGCTTACCCCCACTTTTCTCAAAATTTCAAACGTCTTGCACCATTTGACAATGTCGAACGCATTTTCCAGGTTGACAAATCCTGTGAATGTGTCTTGATTTTTCTTCAGTCTTGCTTCCATTATCAACCGCAACGTCAGAACTGCTTCTCTGGTACCATTATATTTTATAAAGCCAAATTGATCGTCATCTAACAGATTCTCAATTTTCTTTTCCATTCCCCTGTATTTTATTTTTGTCAGAAAATTGGATGCATGAGATGTTAAGCTGATCATGAGGTAACTCTCGCACTTGTCGGCTCTTGCTATCTTCGGAAATGTGTGAATGATGTTTATCCGAAAATATGATGGTATATTATCAGTATCATACGTTCTACACACCAACGTGAACAGTCGTTTTGTTGCCACTTCCACCAATCATTTTAGAAATTCCGATAGAATGTTATCTATCCGTTCAATCTTATTCGATCTTAAGTCGTCCAAAGCTCTTTTAAATTGTGATTCTAATATTCTATCACGTCACCAGACAAGTCTTTTAATCCCACTGTCCTTGTTTTTAATTTCACCGAAGGTTGTTTTGACTTTTCTATATGCTGAGTCAGTCCTTCCGACTATCATTTCTTTTTCGATTTCCTCACATTTTTCGTGCAGCCTTTTTCCCTTAGCTTATTTGATTCCTAAGTAACTTGTATTTCTGTATTGTTCCCTGAACATTTTTGTACTTCTTTCCAAATAAGATTTTTATTTCATGAATTCATGTGTCTTTAACCTCGTGATTTACACCCGTTGAAACTAAGATCAGTGCGCAACTATATCGAAATAACTAAGTCGACGTTAGTGAGCAACGGTACGTAGTGCTGTCTGCGAATGGGACAACGGTGTATGTTTGCAAACGACACTCGTTTCCGTATCTACCAATTAAGTATGTACTGCGTATTTTACGGAGATCTTTTACGTTTTTAAAGTAGAGGCACTTTTTTTGTAACTATAAAAAACTGTGTTCTGTTTATTTTTCATGTAACTTGAGCTCACCGGGAGAATAGGTGACGCCTCCGAATACCGAGCAGTGCCAAATGCGTGGTCACCAGATGCAAATGTGACGGAAGGCCATAGCTCCTCAAGGGGATGCGTGTATCTCCTCGGACCATCCGTTTCTTCTGAAACTTGTGATTTATTATTTTTTCTAATAATGAAGTGAGATATTTTGTTTTTCTCTGATGGATGTTAGTGATGACTGCGATCTTGTTGAATTATGATCAGATTTACGCCTGACTGAATCAAAGTATATTTTGGTCGTAACTTGGCGAGTCCTATTATTTCTGCGAAGTTAGCGAATACCTTGCAAGGAGGCGACACGGGAATCGGATTTTTGTTTTTTATATCTGTAGTACGTAAAGTTAAGAACTATATCATTGATCTCCCAAAGCCGTTCGACGTAACACTAAAAAATTCTCGAGTAATCGAATTTGAAGTTTTCCAGGAATTTTGATTTTATCCATACTGGATGAGAGGTCGTGGTTGTGAATGTCAATATTAAAAAATATATCGGCTCAACCACTTGTTTATAGTGTAAAACACTAAGATTGACGCGTTTCGGAAGTCAAGCTTCCATCATCAGATTAATAAAAAAGTAAAAGAACCTGATAAAACTCGCTAAAATGGAACATACACCAGGCATAATAAAATTAAAACATCGAATCTTTTTCCCAAAAGATTTATAAAGATGTCTGCTATGGTTCCAGATATACTGACTCCTCGTTAACCCGCAACATCCCATGGATAAAGTTGTATATTACAAACGATATGTAGATGATACGCTGCTTCTTATTGATGGACAAGAAAAAGAAGTTGCAGAAATAGTAAATAAATTTAACGAGTTACACGGTAAAATTGAATTCACTGTGGAAGAAGAGAAAACTGGTGAACAGCAATTTCTCGACCTAAGTATTAGGAAACAAAATGGTAGGGATGTTTTCAAAATATTTAGGAAACCAACCACAACTGATGTGTTGATACAAATTAATTCCTGCCATCCTAATAGCCAGAAACTTTCTGCTTTTAGATCTTTGATAGATAGAGCCTTTAGATGAATGAAGAAGACAGAATGACTGAGCTGAACATCGTGAAACAACTAGCCAGAGCTAACGGATATCACCAAAACGTTGTCAATAAATTAATACGACAGAAACAGCGCGCGCATGCAAGGAAGAATACCGCAAATAACATTACGAGAGTCAGATACCATACTTCGGTGATATTTCGCAAAAAGTGGCTAACATTTTCAAACCTTTTAAAGTTGATACCGCTTTTCAGACCAATAATACCAAGAAATAATTTGCAGCAGGAAAGCGATAAATATGAGAGAGCTGGGGTCTATAAAATTCATTGTAACACGTGCAAGGCAAGCTATGTAGGCCAAACTAGTAGGTCTTTTAAAGTACGTTACAAAGAACATAGCGATGCTTTCCGGCTTAATTTCGAAAAAGTCAGCTGTAGCCACGCATATTTGGGAAACGGGATACCCCATGTTGGGAATAGATCAGGATCTCGTTATTTTACATAGACAGGACAAAAGCAAAAAGCTGGATCTACTAGAACAGCTGGAAATTACGATACATAGCGTGGATAATCAGAACACACTGAATGAACAGCTAACTGGTGATACAAATAACTTTTTCAAACATTTCACTGGTTTCTTTTAGCAACTACATTTTTAGCAATTGGCAGAATACCATCATTTCATGAGGTCCTTGGAACATGTATACGTTATCTGTTTGTATAGGCATCTCTGTGACTTCCTTGTTTACTTGCGCGTGAGCTCACTCGCGTTTCAGTGTCGTGTTTGGCTACGTGGTGTGTGGTATCAACGAAGACGCACAATCGGTTTACGACGATGGAGGAGAGAGCCATGTGGTTAGATGTTGAACACCATAGGCGACACTATTTTAGAGATTTTTATATTTTGACGGCTATATGGAGATGCACCTTTGAAGACACGGCTGCAACAAGGGAAGTAGCCACGATGTTTTAATTTTATTATGCCTGGTGAATGATCCATTTTAGCGAGTTTTATCAGGTTCTTTTACTTTTTTATTATTCTGATGATGGAAGCTTGACTTCCGAAACGCGTCAATCTTAGCGTTTTACACTATAAACAAGTGGTTGAGCCGATATATTTTTTAACATTTTCCAGGCACCTTTAATACCCAAATGTAAGGTAGATTTTGCAACAAGCGCTGTGCCTCTGTGGTAGAATACTAGCTACTATGCAGAAGGCCTGGGTTTGATTCCCGGCCATGGTAAATTTTTTAACCAAGTTAAACGTGCATATTATACGAGGATTTCCGTGAAGCGTAAAATACATCCTTGGACAAGAAAGGACACAATACGAAGAAGTTATGTGAACTGGTCATAAACAGTTATTCGCACAGATAGCGGTAGAAAATGCTAAACTGTAAACTTTGACGGTTGATGGGCGAATGTGTGACGCTGCAGGGCAATTTCACAGCGCATCTGGCAATGATAGGAAACATAAATGAGCTTGTGGATGACATCGGAAGTTCACTGAGGCTTTTTGCAAATGATGCTGTGGTATATCGAGAGGTTGTAACAATGGAAAATTGTACTGAAATGCACGAGGATCTGCAGCGAATTGACGCATGGTGCAGGGAATGGCAATTGAACCTCAATGTAGATAAGTGTAATGTGCTGCGAATACATAGAAAGAAAGATCCCTTATCATTTAGCTACAATATAGCAGGTCAGCAACTGGAAGCACTTAATTCCATAAATTATCTGGGAGTAGGCATTAGGAGTGATTTAAAATGGAATGATCATATAAAATCGATCGTCGGTAAAGCAGATGCCAGACTGAGATTCATTAGAAGAATCCTAAGGAAATGCAGTCCGAAAACAAAGGAAGTAGGTTACAGTACGCTTGTTCGCCCTCTGCTTGAATACTGCTCAGCAGTGTGGGATGCGTACCAGATAGGGTTGATAGAAGAGATAGAGAAGATCCAACGGAGAGCAGCGCGCTTCGTTACAGGATCATTTAGTAATCGCGAAAGCGTTACGGAGGTGATAGATAAACTCCAGTGGGAGACTGCAGGAGAGACGCTCAGTAGCTCGGTACGGGCTTTTGTTAAAGTTTCGAGAACATACCTTCACCGAGAAGTCAAGCAGTATATTGCTCCCTCCTACGTATATCTCGCGAAGAGACCATGAGGATAAAATCAAAGAGATTAGAGCCCACACAGAGGCACACCGACAATCTTTCTTTCCACGAACCATACGAGACAGGAATAGAAGGGAGAACCGATAGAGGTACTCAAGGTACCCTCCGCCACACCGTCAGGTGGCTTGCGAAGTTTGGATGTAGATGTAGATAAATGACATACCGAGGAGACATGTCGATACAAGGGCGCAAAGTCTTTGCGATTTTAATTCCTTGTGCTCAGTTGGATACTAACTATGCCCTGCAGATAGGTGCGTGGACAATATACGCCGATGTCAGCATTTGAGAGAGGACGTGTTGTTGGGCTCGAAAAAGCCGATTGTAGTAATCTGCGAATCGCGACGTTTGAATAAGAGCGAAGCCACTATTCGACGATGTTGGCAGGAATGGGTGAACCTTGGCCGAGCACAGCGTCAAGAAGGAAGCGGGCGACCTAGAGAGACGACAGAATGAGAGGACCCAGCAGTCGCCAGAGAGGCACTCAGAGCCCTGGATTCACCATTATCTTCGATCCGACGTGCAACTGGTGCTTCAGTGACCACAGGGACGATCAATAGGGGGCCTGCAGAAAGGAGGCTAAGCTCACGGCGCCAGTGACCTCTATCCAACAACAAGTCCGTTTGAAGTGGTTTCGGGCACATTCGGCCTAGAGTCTAATTGACTGGAGTAGAATTGTCTTCAGAGACGAGTCCCGCTTCTTATTGAGCACCGATGACCAGCGAAAACTGTCTGTAGACGCCTCGTTCAGCTGTGAGATTCCAACATTATTGTCGCCAGCCATACGCCACGACAACCAGGAACGATGGTCTGGGGTGCCGATTTATTTCATAGCAGGCCCCTTTTGGTTGTCATCCGCGGCACCGTTACGGCACAGTGCTACGTCGACGATATTCTACGCTCCGTTTTGTTGCCCTTCATTGCAAGCTATCATGGGCTTATATTTCAGCAAGATAACGACAGCACGCACACGGCGAGTGTTTCTTGTGCTTGTCTTCGTGCTTGTCAAAACCATCCTTAGCCAGCAAGGTCAATGGATGTCCGAAAGAAAAGACAGCTCGTATTTATACAACTGGTTCGCTTCAATGGGCCATGAATGCACCACCTTCAGTGTGAATGGGCTATCACGTCCGGCATCATGTGGGAATCAAAGTAGCGAGCAAAGGGGACAAGGACGGGAATTGCGGATAGGTGGTGCTTCTGCGTGACTGCGACAAATGCTGTGGCCACGTGGCGCGGTGGTTAACGCAAGTACCTACTAAGCAGGAGATCCTAGCTTCGAATCCTGGTCCGGCACACAATCTGACTCCTTGCCGCTGACTCCACATAAAGTTCCGATGCAGCTCTACCTTCAGTTAACAAAATTTATCACACAAAGCTGTAGATTCCGTGTGGCCTCTGTTCTTTCGGACATGTCAGAAAGAACGTACACCATGCGTTCATATAACTGTATAGTGAAACTTCCTGGCAGATTAAAACTGTGTGCCCGACCGAGACTCGAACTCGGGACCTTTGCCTTTCGCAGGCAAGTGCTCTACCATCTGAGCTATCGAAGCACGACTCACGCCCGGTCCCTACAGCTTTACTTCTGCCAGTATCTCGTCTCCTACCTTCCAAACTTTACAGCTCTCCTGCGAACCTTGCAGAACTAGAATTCCTGAAAGAAAGGATACTGCGGAGACATGGCTTAGCGACAGCTTGGGGGAAGTTTCCAGAACGAGATTTTCACTCTGCAGCGGAGTGTGCGCTGATATGAAACTTCCTGGCAGATTAAAACTGTGTGCCCGACAAGTGGCAGAAGTAAAGCTGTGGGGACCGGGCGTGAGTCGTGCTTCGGTAGCTCAGATGGTAGAGCACTTGCCCGCGAAAGGCAAAGGTCCGGAGTTCGAGTCTCGGTCGGGCACACAGTTTTAATCTGCCAGGAAGTTTCGTATCAGCACACACTCCGCTGCAGAGTGAAAATCTCATTCTGGGAACTGTATAGTGGTTTTGTCAGTCTAGCAGAATGCTAGCGGCCGTTATTGAGGAGCAGCGTCACTTCACGCAGTGCATCTGCAAGACGTCTCCGTTGTTAACAATAAATGTCAGCAGTGATGGCTACTCCTCGGGGAAGCAATTCGTAGTAGAGCACACCGTCGCTGTTTCACCAGACGCATAAAGCTATCTTTTGTTGATATGCACAGATCTTTGTACAGGGATTTGCTGGTTTCAGAGGCTCAGTCATTCCTGTCTTTTCCTTATGTTGGCATAAAGAGACCATTTCTCGGGGCCAGGATAGGAATGGTCGGTGTTTCTCACAAGCCAACTGATGAGCAAGAAGAGATGCACATATGGTCACCCGACGATTTTTGTGATTTTGGCTTAGAGCATGCGGGACCCACACACCTGATTTTTGGAACTTCCCCATTGCATGCAAATGTCACACAGTATGCCATCATCACAGTTTATCACATCTGTTTTCTAGCATGCTGACGTGGATCATTGTGGATTAAAGCGCTTGAACGATCTTCATCAAACCCTGAAGGTCTTACTGGACGTGGAGAGCATGTCAAAACAATGCTCCTTAGAAAGAGAATACCTTTTTCTTGCCGCACTCTGTCCGATGGCATCATCCCCGTAAAAGGCGCAAACGTTTCTGGCTGCCTATGCTGCTGTCATGCCTCCAATGAGCTCAAAAACTAGAATATGTCGGAAATGTTCCTGTTTCTCTGCATGCCACTCCATTTTCTAGGGTCCACAGCTCCACTCACTATCTCCAAACGAAGAAATGACAATATGCAAACTCAAAAAACAATGGTGAATTACCAATAAAAAAGTGACAATCGATAAATAAACCAACATGCGTCTGCCGGAAACCGAACCGAGCCCCCAGGTAGCAGGCGAGCATACTACGTAATCTCTTGAAAAATCGACCTTACTTTAATGTATTACAGGCCCTCGGAAAGTTTCAAAGTCGATTTTCTCGAGAATGTTTGAGAGCTACATCGAACTGTTTCGGCACATTGATGTTTCAGTTCTGAACTTCATGTACAACAAAAATAAAAAATTACAAAAACCCGATTTTTATCTGGCCTCCTTGTCAACTAAATATTATCTCATTATTTTATTTTTACAAGATGCGAAGAACAAATTTCTAGAGTATTTTAAACAGAAAGTGATGATATTGCTCCACAGACCAGAATTTATTTATTGTAGTTTTGCACAGATATAAAGTCTGTGCCGATCAGAAGCCGTTATTTGATTTAACTGACGGCAGAGCAAGTTGAAGAGTTCAATGACTGTCTTTACATATGCTTTTCTCCTGCCGGCTTCTCTCTCCCGTGTTGGTAAAGTAACGAACCGGTAGAAACATTTTAAAATTAATTTAGAAGAGACTTTATATGGAAGCAGAGAGAGTTGTATAATGAAATTCCTTGATGATCAGCGACGATTTTCACCCAAGTTATGAAAAATGGTCAATCTGCAATAAGTAGTTAAAACGTAACACTGCAAGAGCTTGGTATAACATAACTAATATTCCATTATGTCACGCCTGTGCAAAACTATACGAATACCAAGACTAAAGTAAAACTCTGTTCAGTTGCCATAACAGTAACTTCCGTCAAACACACACCACATACATCTTCACTGAATTGTAAATGGTTTTTCGCGTAAGCTTCCGGGTGTTATAGTATACAGTACGTACAAAAGAAGCTTCCACGTGTAAATATTTCAAACATCGAATCATAGAAAAATACTTTATTCAAAATCACAAAATTTAAATTCAGTAATCATGCTTTTTTGCTTCATTTAGTATGGACAATGTTTGGCTGTCCTTGGGAGTAAAGAAGACATTCCAAAAAATGTCGAACGGATGTATTCAACTATGCATGACAAATACTACATATTTCGATCACAATTTGCCAAAAATAACTGTGGACAAACAAGGTAAAACAAACTTTTTATATGCATATCTTGCAGTGGGGCGCTGTCCCAGAGGACGAAAGTTGTCTACTTAAACCAGCCATCTTTCATAACTTCCATTTATTTACATAAGGATTACTGGCACAAAATTTTGCTTTTGTGTGGGTAACACATTGATTGATCTCCGCATTTTCTCTGCTACTTCGGTTAAACTTTTTAGTTTGCCTGTCGTCTTTCGAGCAAGTTTGGCTCAGCCAATGAATAGCGAGGGCGGGCTAGTATTTCGAAAGAAAGAAGTGGCATTTGAAGTGTAGCAATCAGCTGGGGCGTATTTGTTGTTTTGGTTGTGAATAGGCATACAAAAAAAATGGTTCAAATGGATCTAAGCACTATGGGTCTTAACGTCTGAGGTCATCAGTCCGCCGCGCGGGATTAGCCGAGCGGTCTCAGGCGCTGCAGTCATGGACTGTGCTGCTGGTCCCGGCGGAGGTTCGAGTCCTCCCTCGGGCATGGGTGTGTGTGTTTGTCCTTAGGATAATTTAGTTTAAATAGTGTGTAAGCTTAGGGACTGATGACCTTAGCAGTTAAGTCCCATAAGATTTCACACACATTTGAACATTGTCATCAGTCCCTAGACTTAGAACTACTTGAGCCTAACTAACCTAAGGACATCACACACATCCATGCCCGAGGCAGGATTCGAACCTGCGACCGTAGCAGCAGCGCGGTTCCGGACTGAAGCGCCTAGAACCGCTCGGTCACAGCGGCCGGCAATAGGCATACAGAGCTGGCCAGGAAGTGATCGCTAGAAGTTGTATGTGATGGTTAGTTGCCTGACGTGCCCCGTTTTGGCACTGCTGTGGACAGAAGGCGTGCCATTGGTATCAAATGGTAATTAGTGTCACTACAATAAGATGCACTGAAAAGAAGAGAGAGCTATGCACGAGTGCAGTAATAATTTCGTACTGAGTTCGTGAGAACAACAAGCTTGTAACGTACCGCTCCTCTATTTGTCTGCCCAGTTAAACAAACTCGTGTACCGTATACTTTTCTTTACGACTTGAGGTATTACATTGGACGAGTGTGGTTGCATAGGTCTTGCACCACCGGCTAAGATCAATGTGTGACGGGCCTTGCTCTGTTTATGCACTGAATTTAACTCTCGATCGGGTGTAGTAAGTCGGCACTTCATTCATCAAACAGATCTTTCACCTCTCATTCCATTTCGAAACGTGTATTAAGGATCGATCTTTACATGAGTATGCTGACAGCAGCAGGTGTTTGTACGTTAATGAGTTGAATAGTGTAACACTTTTGTAAATTTTGAAGAACAATAATAATTGTAAAGTTAGTGCACATCTCGTATCTTTATTTCAGATTCGCATCTTCCGTAAGTTTCATTAACGAAGCATCATTGTTATCAGATATCAGAAAACAATAAGCGTATGGGGAAGCACTGTGGCTACAGGGAAGTAACCGAAACAAATATTCTCGTAGATTATTCAAGTCATCTTTTTCAATCGAAAAACCATTTCTGCTCGAAGGAGGTGCTCGGAAAGAACAAATTTTTGGATTAGTAAATTATTTTCAGGTCAGACGATATAAGTCATTTCGAGAGCTTCGAAACGGCGCCTACTGGACATTTTATTCACTTGTTTTGTAGTACTGTGGCCTTCCGAGGTCATTTCGACGAAATAGAAAAACTTTATGCATGAAAGAGTAAATTTGAATTTCTATCTTCCTAATCTAGGAGATATTAAATAAAGAAAATGTTCCGTTGCACTATGTAAGTAAAGGTGTCAGTAGACCCACAAATTAGAATATTGAGATTGCAATTTGTTAAGTTGGGTCTTATTTATTTTTCAAGGAAGTCTTATAAATCCATACAATGTAACAGGTGCCCTACAAAGGGGACAGAAACAGAACTGCCTGTTGAAGCGAAAGAAAAAAAGAACCGGTGCTAACTTGAGAAAAGCATTCGTAAATCAGGCGAAGATATCAGAACGCCATTACCTTGAGATCAGTAGCAAGAAATAAAAAGATAAAAAATAAAAATTCCGCCATCACGTAGAAGAAATTATTTTTCCTGTCATTGGCGTAAACGGTGTGTACGTTTTAGAAATGGAGCCACCGTTCCGAACTGAAGGCGTATATCTGTCTGCACAGTTGAGACGTTAAGTGTGGGTCTGTCACCGCTGGCAAATTGCCAAAGGCTCGTAGCTTGCGTATAAATATTGCTACGCTTTGCCTTGACAGCTGTGGCATGTGGTTAGTGACGTAAATATTATGAAAAATGTAGCAGTTGTAGTTAAAGAACAGGAAAACAAGTTGGTGTGAGCGTCAGAGGTTCATGACTCCACCCGAAAGCCGTGTGTACTGCTTGTGCCAAGCATTCCCTATGAACCCGCATTCTAGGAGGCAGGCACTAGGCAACAGAGGTGTAAGTTTTAATTTCTTTGTATCCCAACTTGGCAAAGCCGCTATTATTCAGTTTCAGACAATATATTACGCCTTCATCAGCGCAGTATCGGAAATCGATAATTTGTGGCATTAGCCTTACAGCTAGGCAGATCCTGCTTTGCACAAGTTTTCCACAGAACTCCCACACAGCTTTCAGAAACTGCTAATCTGGTTCCTGATTGTCGTCTAAGATGAAGAGTACACGAATAGTTAAAATGTTTATTACGGACACTAGAAAGTGGAGAAGATACATTAAAGGAGTCCGGAAAAGAATACTAATTTATTGGTTCTGGGATTTGCTACAAACAAAACAAACAGCTCGGTGTGAAAGGTAAAGGCAGCAGAAAGGCATTTGTGACGTTACTCCTGGTAATGGAACCAAGACTTACCAAAAAGCTAAGATACATTCGTACAATTTTTTGACTTACACACATAAAAAAAAGGTTTTACATCACCTCGGTTCCCAGAACTCCTTAAGATAGACGTTGACTGTGGATATTGTATCACAGACACAGTCGCTTTGACTGTTCAGAGATGTCACTAAAGCGACCCAAAGATGTAAACAACCGTGCATGACCGGCACCTATTAGTCGATCAGTTCCAATCATTCCTCCAGGAAGGAGGTACACGGCTCGTGTTGTCTGTAGTTCAACCATGCCTAGACGGTCAATACCGCGGTTCGATCGCGTCCGCATTGTTATTTTGTGTCAGGAAGGGCTCTGAACAAGGGAAGTGTCCAGGCGACTCGGAGTGAACCAAAGCGATGTTGTTCGGACATGAAGGAGATACAGAATGACAGGAACTGTCGATGACATGCCTCGCTCAGGCCGCCCAAGGGCTATTACTGCAGTGGATGACCGCTACCTACGTATTATGGCTCGAAGGAACCCTAACAGCAACGCCACGATGTTGAATAATGCTTTTCGGGCAGCCACAGGACGTTGTGTTACGACTCAAACTGTGCGAAATAGACTGCATGATGCGCAACTTCCCTCCCGACGTCCATGGCGAGGTCCTTCTTTGCAACCACGACACCATGCAACGCGGTACAGATGGGCCCAAAAACATGCCGAATGGACCGCTCAGGATTGGCATCACGTTCTCTTCACCGATGAGTCTCGCATATGGCTTCAACCAGACAGCCGTCGGAGACGTGTTTGGAGACAGCCTGGTCAGGTTGAACGCCTTAGATTCACTGTCCAGCGAGTGCATCAAGGTGGAGGTTCTCTGTTGTTTTGGGTGGAATTATATGGGGCTGACGTACGCCGCTGGTGGTCATGGACGGCGCTGTAAGGCTGTACGATACGTGAATTCCATCCTCCGACCATATCGGCAGCATATTGGCGAGGCATTCGTCTTCATGGACAACAATTCGCGCACCCCCCGTGCACATCTTGTGAATGACTTCCTTCAGGATAATGACATCGCTCGACTAGAGTGGCCAGCATGTTCTCCAGACATGAGCCCTATCGAACATGCTTGCGATAGGTTGAAAAGGGCTGTTTAGGACGATGTGACCCACCAACCACTTTGAGGGATCTACGCCGAATCGCCGTTGAGGAGTGGGACATTATGGACCAACAGTGCCTTGACGAACTTGTGGATAGTATGTCACGACGAATACAGGCATGCGTCAATGCAAGAGGACGTGCTACTGGGTATTAGAGGTACCAGTGTGTACGGGAATGTGGACCACCCCCCCTGGAGGTCTCGCTGTATGGTGGTGCAACATGCAATGTGAGGTTTTCATGAGCAATAAAGAGGGCGGAAATGATGTTTATGTTGATCTCTATTCCAGTTTTCTGTACAGGTTCCGGAACTCTCTGAACCGAGGTGATGCAAAACTTTTTTTTATTTCCATCGAAAACGTCTCCTCCCAAATACTCGTTTGACCACAGGATTTCATTCTGTACAGCCACGAGTGTAATGGACGTAAGATTAACCTCCGTTCTCAGTGCAGTTCGGTACTGGTGTACATGACAATTCGGCTTGGATACATTGTTCAATCTGTCAACAAGCCTCAAACACTGCTTTTATCTTGGGCCGTACGCAAATTTTCAGTTTACGGGAAGACTGATTCGCAGCACAAGAAGTTATACCCCGAACTGGCGTAGGGTAGGGTGTTGCATCCTTGAACTCTTTAAGAGTTTCGCCTCTGGCCAGCTCTGTAATAGAAGTTTAATATACATTGGTGTGCAAAAACGAAAAATATCTCCACGGACATTTTATATGAATATAGTAATATCTCGTGTGGCCCAGTACAGTTATTGAATAAAAAAGTAGTGTATAAAAAAACTTTCACATATTTAATTCTTCTAATCTGCATACGGTATCAGCTATATAATTGATGTTTAACTGATGATCGTCCAGTACTACACTATACACTGTACGATGTTTTCATCTGTTGTCAACGTTTTGGACAATCTTTTATTTGGGCTACCATCAAGAGAAATATGGCCACGTTCATTCTCAGTCGTCGTTTTTTGACTTGTTGAAAACCAAAGAGAAATTGTCACCGAGTTTGCAGTAGTAATAAGTGGTCATAACGAAGAATTCATTTTTCAACCACACAAACTCAACAGAACGGCATTTATTAATTACTTAGTTAGTTACCTAATTTCAAGTTCCATGGATTATTTCCACGATAAATAGTAATGATATGGAGATTGTCATTTTACATTCTCATAGCAAATAAATTTGTAAAAATTGTTACATGCTGAACATTTATAATTTGTTTATGTTTTTATTATTATTATTATTATTATTATTATTATTATTATTAAACATACAGATGCAATTTAGTAATTCTTACCCACCCCCTTTTACACATTACAATAGTAGAAATTCTTCTACGGAATAGAAGGAATTGTCAAGGAGACACTTTTTCAGTTTCTTTTCATTTTTTTACTTTACTATTTTCCAGACATTATGTATGATTGCGTAAGTCACCAAAACATTTAGCTGCAGCTTTGTGCGCCCCAAAGACAACCTTAATGGGGAGCAATGAATGCTATTTTTCCTTCTTGTGTTATAGTTGTACATCATTGCTCCTTTTGAACTGCAGAGGATTATTTATAACAAAATGCATGAGGGAATGAATATATTGTGAAGCAGTAATCAGAATTGTCTAACTCTTTAAACAGATGTCTACAAGATAATCGTGGGTGAGTACCTCATGCTATTCTTACAGCAAGTTTTTGAGCAATGAAGCCTTTCTGTTTTAAAGATGAGTTACCCCAGAACATTATTCCATTTGACGTTATTGAACGGAAATATGCAGAGTATGTCAACTTACTGACTTGTCTCTCCCCAAGATTAACTATGATTCTAAGTGTAAACGTGGGCGAACTACGCTGCATTAGAATTTCCAAAATGTGTTTTTTCCAGTTTAAATTCTCATCAGTATAGACCCGCTGGAATCGCCGTCAGAACCTGTACAGAATCTGCAGTTGAGTTATCCCCTCTCTTAACCAGAATATACAGCAGATATCTTCAATGAAAAACTGTATCCAGTGGTTGGAAAGACGGCTAGCTGGAGAGTTCCGTAAACCTGTCGTACAATATCATTGATATCCATCTGTTGTAGAGTCTATGAAAATATTCTGAGCTCAAATGTAAAGAGCTCGAGCAGAATGCTCTTCATGCTAACCAGTATGCATTGCGAAACTGTCGGTCATGCGAAACTTAACTCGTGCTTGTCTGGATGACACCCTGAACGCCATGGATCAACTACTTACAGAGTTACAAGAGCCAGTGCCCCGTGAGGATTCTAGGGGTATAAAACACTCCCTTACGTAGCGATCCCATCGTGACCGTCGAATAAAATTATACTCATTTCAACGCGCTCATAGGTATCTAAGCATCACTTTTTCGGTTTAATAAGCGAATGGAAGCGAAAGAAATCGTAATACGTGGTACAATGGGGTGTGTCCTGTGTCATGAAGTTCTTGGTGGTTGCAGAAGATGGATGTAGTTGTAGATGAATCACCACGATGTTTGGAATTCATAGATTCTGAGAAATCTAGTTTCAACAAAGTCTGGTGTACCGCCTCTTGTGAAACTCGAGATATATATATATATATATATATATATATATATATATATATATATATATATATATATATATATATATATATAGTCCATTTGATGTACGTTTGTTTTGCTGATGACAATGTGCTGTTTGGGTCTAGAGCAGACAAACTTTAACAACGAATTGGAAGAAGTTAATAGAGTAAGTTCGAAAGTGCGCCTCAAAATCCGTTACATTAAGATGAAATACTGTATAACCAACATTTCCAAAAATAGTGTTCACTAACAGCGAATTCAAAGAATCAGCTTAATTTTTGTACTTGAGGTAAATGAAGATTATAGCGGAATGAACGAAAACAGAAATGAGCAGACGAGTAGTAACAGTATGGAGTGCTTTGGTAAACCACATGGTTTGAGATTCTTGCTTTTGGAGTACCTAAAAATGAAAGCTTACAGTCAGAGTATGTAACTGTTGTATTCACCAAGCGAACTTGATGTCAAACATATAAATATGGCAGGAAGAGAACCATCAATCATCGAAATACTCGTAGTTACTGTTATGAAGCGACTTGTTTGCACGGAAAATCTATACAGGTCATCACAGGTCCAAATAGGGTTAGATAAGAGCTATGGCAGAAATAAATGGTAACAAATATTAGCAACAATTTACAATGAATTAGTTATATAAGTTTTACAATACTAAACTGGAGTAAGGAGATTCTGCGTGGCAGTGTACACTGCGCAACAAAATTAAAGGATCACTTTTTCGAAACCCTTAAGCGTCTCCCATTCCGACGCATAAGTTTGATATTGGATCAAAGGCGCCTACAGCCTTCCTCTGCAATGGTGTAAAATTGTGACGACCTTGTAACCTCTCCCTTGCTAATCGGCCTATCGATATAAAATATGACCGTGGATCGCGTGTCGGCCTATCGATATAAAATATGACCGTGGATCGCATGTATGCCTAATGGATTTTTTCCAGTGATTGATTCTCGAACTTAAAAATTGAAATTGCTTTACTTGAGTCATATACTGAAGCCTCTGTTGTACAACAGTTAATTGAAAGACTGAGGCTAAAATTCTTAAAACGAGAAATTATTCATTAATAAACTGGCTTTAACTATTGAATTTGTTTCTTATGACACTCAGTTAGCATATTTGGGAAAAAAGGAACAAGGATCCTGCTTGGTAACAATGCCTGGGAGCGATGAGGACACAATCGCCCTGAGTTTAACTGATTATTATTTAAATAAATCTCATCAATCAAATCACATTCAGTTGTGCTGCTGGGTTAGCCGTTAATACTTTCTACCAATGAACAGTCTTACTTCAGTGCTGTGCATACGACGAATCTCGGAGCCGACGACGAATCTGTGTTGCTGGAACTGCTGCTGTTGTTCTAGACGGTAGCATCTTGTGGAGCCAAGGCTAATTATAGGAACGGGCAATCGTAATTAATACAGCCTCTTCCGCCCGTCCACTGTCCGTACTCCTGCTCTAGACATCTGGTCGGCGCGCGTACATGATGCCGCCGAAAATGGTACTCTCTACTGCGAGAACGTTAACACCACACTTCACACACTACAAGCGCTGGAACCCATCTCTCGCTCTCTCCGTGCGCTCTGCGCAACAACCCCATACTCAAAGATTTTACAACGCACAAGCACTGCTATTACCGTTGCTAGTCGATACAAATAACAATTCCTTTGGCTTTTTCCCAGAGCTTATAAGTTTCACGGTGAAACACAGATAAATACAATGAAACGTCAACAGACTTCTACCTAAATGTACACATACAGTGAAGCACTGTCCTTAGTTACTAAAAGGAAGCATTTAAATTACAAACATTTACATAAAATTAAAAAAGTTATATATCGGTAGCAGGTGCCAGATATCCTGCATTTTCGGTGTTACAACCCGCGACGCGACCCTTGGGCTCGGCGACGTTTCAAACACCAAGGTGTCGACACGTGCGAAAAAAAGGCCACGGCTCAGAAGTATATGTGACGTGTAACGTGGGTTGGCACCCAATTTCATCCTAATACTGTCTACAGCCACATTGGACGTGTCATATGATGGGAAAGTCATCGCCAACCCTCTTACCTACATTTCACCCCTTGTTTTGACGCCTCCGCGATGGAGAACAGAACCGAGAGGCCCAGCATTGAAGTCACGCGGTTTTCTTAAGGACGCCCTAGGAAAACATTTCAGACGTAAATGAAAAGGCCTTAGGGGGTGGCATAAAAGGCATCAATGATATCACACCTTTCCTTGGGGCGTTGCATCCCACACATTTCGCAGTTGAAAACGACAGTTCGTGGTGTAACCACAATACTGAGCGACAGCGACACTTGCACTCTTCCCCCCTCCCCCCCCCCCTTCCCAGACAGTTCAACCATTCTCTAAGGACATCATGGGACAGCATCCCAACTGAACGTGCGACCGCAATTTTTGCTCTAGTGTACGGGGTTGAACCACTAAGGCCGGCAGCGGTGGCCGAGCGGTTCTAGGCACTACAGTCTGGAACCGCGCGACCGCCATGGTCGCAGGTTCGAATCCTGCCTCGGGCATGGATGTGTGTGATGGCGTTAGGTTGGTTAGGTTTAAGTAGTTCTAAGTTCTAGGGGACTGATGACCTCAGAAGTTAAGTCCCATAGTGCGCAGAGCCATTTGAACCATTTTTTGAACCACTAGGGATGGTTCAAACCTATTAGACAAAATATGAAGGCGATCCAGTACATCTAAGGAAACTTATTCTTTTTCAGGTCTCCTATTTCCTGCCCTTCCGTAGCGTGATCAGAGGGGTGCAACATTGGCACATGCGTGGACAAAACGGCAAAGGTTCTCTCTAAGACCCCCCTCCCCCACTCACCTGTTCGACACCACCCTCGGTGCCAACCGCCCACCTTTGTTGAGCACTTTAAAATTATATCTGTACAGAGACATCCGGTGAGGGAGTCCTAGGCGCACAGAGAAAAGCAATTCCTTGACACCTCTTCAATGCGGCATGCCTACTAGCAGGCGCACAGCCTGTCTGCAGGTGCCTGGGACCCCGTCATTGATTGTCTATGTACAGGTGTATTTTTAATGTGCTAAACAAAGGTGAGCATGTGACACAGAGGGCGTTGCCGAACCAGCTGGTGCCGTTTCATTCAAGCATATGTCAATGTTGCCCCCTCTCCCTTTTGATCACGTCAGAGGATGGCGTGGAACAGGATGTCTAAAAAGCATCAGCAGACTTTGTTGCTTCAGATCATCAGATTTCATCATATGGTTTTGAACGGTCCCTAGCAGTTCCACCGTATCGTGTATCCTATCGTGTATCCCATGTTAATTTACTGCCTCTTCTCTTTCTATAATATTGCGTTCATTTTTCTTTTCCCTGTACAGCCTTCTGTATACACGTTCCATATCTACCTACCCACTTTCCCATCTTTGCTTCGTACAGACTCACTGTCTGAAATCTTCGTGTTCGAACAGCTGCTCCTCTTTCCTCCAGAGGACTCTAATTTTCCTAAAGGCGCCATCTATCTTTCCCCTGCTACACATACTTCTTCAGCCTTGAATTTTACCTCTAGCCATTTCTGTTCAACCATTTTACACTTTCTATCACTTCTATTTTTTAGACTCTGTTCTGTCTTTCGTCTGCTTCATTCGTTGCATTTTTATACTTCTCCCTTCGTCAGTTAAATTCAGTACATCCAGTGTTACCAGTGTTATCCAAGGTTTTCTAATAGGCCTTTTTTAATTCTGAGCTATTTAATCCTCTGCTGCCTTCACTATTTCATCTTTCAAAGATGCCCATTCACCTTATGTGGTATTCCATTCCTCTGATTCAATCAGTTGTTGCTAATGCTCCTTATGAAACTGTGATCTACCTCTAGTTCCTTAATTTTATCTAGGTCTCATATCCTTAATTTTCTACCTTTTGGTAAATTCTTAAATTTTAATCTACAGCTCGTAACCAATAAACTATTGTCAGAGCCCACATCAGGCCCTGGATATATCTTAAAGTTTAAAATCTAGTTTCGAAATCTGTGTCGCCTTTATATGATACATTGAAATCCTCAAGTGCCTCCAGGTCTCTTCCACGTACAGTACACACGTATGCAATGATTATTAAACTAAGTGTTGGCGATGATTAAATTATGCTCCGAGAAAAACTCTACCAGACAGCTTCCTCTGACATTCTTTTCTGCACACCTCCTCCTACTGTTCATCCTTCTCTTCCTTTTCCTGTAGAATTCCACTCCCTAACCACAATACTGACCTTACGACTTATCTTAGAAGAAAGATTAAGGAAAGGCAAACCTACGTTTCTAGCATTTGTAGACTTATAGAAAGCTTTTGACAATGTTGACTGGAATACTCTCTTTTAAATTCTAAAGGTGGCAGGGGTAAAATACAGGGAGCGAAAGGCTATTTACAATTTGTACAGAAACCAGATGGCAGTTATAAGAGTCGAGGGACATGAAAGGGAAGCAGTGGTTGGGAAGGGAGTAAGACAGGCTTGTAGCCTCTCCCCGATGTTGTTCAATCTGTATATTGAGCAAGCAGTAAAGTAAACAAAAGAAAAATTCGGAGTAGGTATTAAAATTCATGGAAAAGAAATAAAAACTTTGAGGTTCGCCGATGACATTGTAATTCTGTCAGAGACAGCAAAGGACTTGGAAGAGCAGTTGAATGGAATGGACAGTGTCTTGAAAGGAGGATATAAGATGAACATCAACAAAAGCAAAACAAGGATAATGGAATGTAGTCTAATTAAGTCGGGTGATGCTGAGGGAATTAGATTAGGAAATGAGGCACTTAAAGTAGTAAAGGAGTTTTGCTATTTGGGGAGCAAAATAACTGATGATGGTCGAAGTAGAGAGGATATAAAATGTAGGCTGCCAATGGCAAGGAAAGCGTTTCTGAAGAAGAGAAATTTGTTAACATCCAGTATTGATATAAGTGTCAGGAAGTCATTTCTGAAAGTATTCGTATGGAGTGTAGCCATGTATGGAAGTGAAACATGGGCAATAAATAGTTTGGACAAGAAGAGAATAGAAGCTTTTGAAATGTGGTGCTACAGAAGAATGCTGAAGATTAGATGGGTGGATCACATAACTAATGAGGAAATATTGAATAGGATTGGGGAGAAGAGAAGTTTGTGGCACAACTTGACCAGAAGAAGGGATCGGTTGGTAGGACATGTTCTGAGGCATCAAGGGATCACCAATTTAGTATTGGAGGGCAGCGTGGAGGGTAAAAATCGTAGAAGGAGACCAAGAGATGAATACACTAAGCAGATTCAGAAGGATGTAGGTTGCAGTAGGTACTGGGAGATGAAAAAGCTTGTACAGGATAGAGTAGCATGGAGAGTTGCATCAAACCAGTCTCAGGACTGAAGACCACAACAACAACAACCACAATTAAATTTTCGTCTGCCTAAACTACTGCAATAATTTGTTTGTTCTCATCATAAATTCTTTCGAACACTTCAATATCTCCGGAACTAGCTGGTATGTAAACTTTTACGACTGTGATGGATACTGGCTTCGTGTCTGTCTTGGCTATGATAATTCGTTCATTATGCTGTTCATAGTAGAATAGGCGCATTCCTATTTTCTTAGTCATTATCATACTTGTTTCTGAGCCGGTTGCGGTAACCGAGCGGTTCTAGGCGCATCAGTCTGGAACCGCGTGACCGCTACGCTCGCAGGTTCGAATCCTGCCTCGGGCATGGATGTGTGTGATGTCCTTAGGTTAGTTAGCTTTAAGTAGTCCTAAGATCTAGGGGACTGATGACCTCAGATGTTAAGTCCCTTAGTGCTCAGAACCATTTGAACTTGTTTCTGCACTACCCTTATTTGATTTTGTAATTATATCCATGTATTCATCTCACCATATGTTCTGCTCCTCCTGCGACAGAACGTCACTAATTGCCACTCTATCTAACGTCCACCTAACCATTTCCCTTTTTAATTCCTCTAAACTACTCGCCAGATTAAGGGTTCTAACATTCATGCTCCGGATCGTAGAACATCAGTTTTGTTTATCGTGATGATGACATCCACATGAGTAGTTCCAAACCAGAGATTAGGATTTTTATCCCTGGAATATTTTGATGAAGAGGATGCAGTCATCGTTAAATCATCCAGAAGAACTGCATCCACTCGGGAAAAATAACGGCTGTTGTTTCCCCTCCTTTCAGCCGTTCGCAATACCAGAACAGCAAGTCCATATTCATTAATGTCACCAAACCAGATGAACATCCAGCCCGTTGCCCCTGTACCAGCTGAGCTCTCTACAGATAACTCTCCGTTGTCGTTGCACCTACAGTACGGGTATCTGTATCACTAAGTCATGCAAGGCACAGCAATACACCAAGGACCATTGTTCACAGGGAGCAGTGTAACTTAAGGCAGTGAAACATGGACCGTAATATGAAAACTATACAAAAACTAAGAGCTGCACACCGAGCACTGGAGAGATGTGTTTGGGAATTCCAAGGACAGAGAAGGAAACTGCAAATGCATCAGGGAAGAGAGTAGATCAGAACACGTGATCTTCACTGCAAAGAAAATGATGTGGATATGGACGGTTAATGGATGGCAGATGGACCAAGGAAATTCTTCGCTGGGCACCAGAACCCATTAGTGGCCATCATGACGATGCACAAGTAACATGTATGCGTGTAGGTGGAGACTGTAATGCGTAAAAAGTCTAATGGAGCCATTATAGAGCGGTGGATGTCGATAGATGATGGTGATGATTATCATTATAACGATACACGATTGGAGAAGACTGGAGTTTGAAAAACATTGATGTGAAGATTATTATGGCTAAAGTTATTACTTTCGCATAAGGAGACGGGAAATTTGTGAGGCAACACCTAGTTTTTCTGAGTATATTATCATCTGACTCAAAATAAACAGCGAGGATTTTCTGCAGCATGTCACGAGCTTCCGATACCCTGACGAGATTCTGAGAAATTTTAAGGCAAAGAGTGTGACGGAAAAACAAAGGCAAAAAATAGTGTCGAAATTCTATGATGAGGCACAGAGTGTGAAAATGAAACTGACTTCCACCCCATCAACTAAAATTAGCGTCAGTCTAGAAATACCGTATCACAGTCCTGAGTAAAGTTCTAGTAGAGGCGGTCTGTCATTGCTTCTCTCCGAACTGTTACGAAATTTCAACGCCGTATCTTTTATCGTGTTGATGATTACACTTCTACTACTTTATGTTGTTGAGATAAGAATGCAGCGATAGAGAAGTGAGATGGGGTAGCAGCAAGAATGCCGCCGAGCTTAACGTTCAGGGCAGGTCATCGTCAATAATGTCTCCTCTTTGAAATAATGCAGAGAGGTTTGGAATTTAATCCAGAACTTTGGCGTAAAGTCTGGTGATCTATCATGCTGGCACCTGTGCTCCCCTCGCAGACCGAATACTGTTGAAGGAAACTGGTTCCGCCACCAGGATTCGAAACAGTCGCCGCAATATCAAACACAACAGTACCTGCGTGCGTTAGCGACCTCGCCGGCGGAAGGTGGTCAATGTATAAGTAATTTGTTCACACCAATAAATATAGACCTACTGAATATTTTGATGGGGTAACAGCAGAAATTGGCGTGCTGCCTCAAGGACATTGGGTCATTTGCTGATGTACGGTGAGAGAAAATGTTGTTGAAAGGGCTCCCATGTAGTTGTTCAGCTAAGGGAAGAAATAAGAATAATCGGAGGAGTACCATAAAATGTGTGTGGTATCTGTCGGTGATGCAAATGGGAGCCTATGATGAAAAATAAATCCGGGTGTTTAAGACTTAACATTCCCTCGACGGCAACGCTATTAGACAACAAAGGCATAGGAGGAGGTTGTAGGAGGAAATCGACCGTGTCATGTTCAATGGAACTGTCTCAGCATTCGCCTTATTTGATTCAGAGAAACCACGGAATAGGGTGGTCGAACGAGTATTAGAATTCCAACCACTCAAATGTGTCCTATGCCTTAAGCACAGGACCACTTCAAGGTAAAAGAAAGAGGGATCTGCGCTGTAGGTGACAAACAAAGAGATGAATGAAAGAGTGTCCGGAGGACATCCATACCTACAAATGGTAGCATTATGATTTGCTATATATATCTCATTTAAGGCTTCAGTGTCTCAGAAAACTGAGGCAAATGAAGGCAGATGGTGATATTGAACGTGGTTTGCAGGTTGACGCTTTATGTGACTGTGGGCAAGAACTGTCAATAGAAAACGTGCTCTGATGTAACATACGTAAACTGCACATAGAATTAAGAGTTTTGTACAGCTTCTCAATTGTCCTGCTGGACTATGTGTTGAAAATTATTGGATTAACGTAGGGTCATAGGCATTTCTTCTTTTTTTTATTATTATCTTTGCAAAGATGAGTTTATGCTTTGTGAATCATGTCTAAAGTCTCGTCATGCCAAATAAGTAAATAAATGAATGCCTGTATTGTATTATATTTGTACTGAAGCAAATGCTCTGAAAAATTAATGTGAACGACAGTAATTGCCGGCCGGAGCGGCCGAGCGGTTCTAGGCGCTACAGTCTGGAACCGCGCGACCGCTAAGGTCGCAGGTTCGAATCCTGCCTCGGGCGTGGACGTGTGTGATGTCCTTAGGTTAGTTAGGTTTAAGTAGTTCTAAGTTCTAGGGGACTGTTGACCTCAGAAGTTAAGTCCCATAGCGCTCAGAACCATTTCTTTTGACAGTAATTATTGGAAAGTAGAAGCTCTGACCACTTTGTACTACTTTGTTGCTATGAATCCACATTGGCCTGGGGTAATAAACAACGAGAAATAATCATAGAAAATACACGAAGTACTCACATTTCAAGCACAAAAAACACACAGAATTGAGGATGGGTTGGACGCAACTGGATTTCGCTGTGATACGAACTGCACAAGGTTCTGCATTCAGCAGATGAGGATTTCACTGATGCAGGATGGGCGGAGCAAAGGATGCCATCTGTGCTGGTTGGTGCCCCCGAAGCGAAACTCCTCAAACCATTGCAGTTACAGAATGGACTTCCGCTTCTTGGTTGTGTACAGGTAAGGGACAGTGCACAATGGACAAGTCTGCGGAGTAATATTTACTACACAGAGTTATGCAGATTCTGGAAAAGAAATTGGCAAACTGAGCATTGCTCTGAAATGCTTTTAGAAGGGACGTTTTAGACAGGTATGTGTTTTAGTTTGGGGGAATAGAGCGTCCTGCAATTTCAACAAAAAATATTATCAAATACTTGGACTGGCGGGACGAAGACTCAACAGGCCAACTAAAGTTGCGGACATGCCCAGGGTGAATTTTGAAAAATGTCAAATGAGAAATGAAACTGGATTATATACCTTCTATGGAACAGTTTGTTACCACACCTAATGCGAAACACTTAGAATTGCGCTGGAATATTGCTCAAAACATTTTGTACTATAAGAAACGGCTATCTGTCAGAGAAATCACTACTAGATACGTGACACAGTTCGACTCAGTCATCATTATGCACCCAACAACCAATGCTCATAGATGCGGCCTCTTCTAGAATGCAGTATCATGTGTCACCCATCGCAGCTAATGAATTGTGCCACCTCGAAATGAAACACACTAAATCACCCGAGAATAAATCTGTACACCAGTGTTCTATTTCCCTAGAAGTCCTGTACACCAGTGTTCTATTTTCCTAGAAGTAATAACTGACACCGTGGAAAAGCGACTCTGAAATTTCCAGAAATACTATGCGGATGTTATGGTTTCAATACTTGTAGATGTGAGACTTTTATCCATTGTGGATGTGGAACACTGCGACTGTGGTGTGAAAAGGTTTTCAGAAATTACTGCAACCAGTCGCCTTTTATGTAGATGTATTTTATTTAACCATGACCGGTTTCGAGCTGCCTAGCAACTCATCATCAGATGGTATATACATTTAGTGCTTTTTTGTACCCATTGTGTGGGTGGTTGAGTATCTGTGGCTAGACAGAAACGAGAACAAATAATCGCTACATGTGGTACAGTAACACGAAATATTTACAGCATAATTTATGTTTAACGTATAAGAACAAATAATCACTACATGTGGTACAGTAATTTACGTTTTGAGGTGTTACTTACAGATAAATCTTTCTGCAGGTATATATATATCTCTTTTAGGACGTATTTTTGAAACCATTGTGTCTTGTTTTTCACAATTTCACAAGTTAAAACTTTCACTAGATGTATATTACTTTTATGAGGCACTGTTGGAAACATATATCTTGTTTTTCGTAAACATCGCTGAACACACTTAGTCACAGATACGAATACAGGATTTACACATTATAAACAAGCCAAAGATTGCAATATAACTACAGTATCAAAGATTTCAAGTTGACCAGAGGCATTATTAGTCATCACACACACTGACAAGAGATTTGTCTTTATTACATAGAAAATAAATGTAAATTAGCTTAAACTAGTAAAATGTTTATTTATAAATTAACTGTGCAATTTTAACAGGTATATAAAAAACTAGATTTTTTACATTATATTTCAGTTACATTTAAGATAATTGGTATTGAGAGTATTATGACAGCTAATTTCTTGCTCCTTCCATTGGCTGATCTTGGCATATGATGTCTGGGATGAGAGGTTGATGGTTAACTTGAAATAATAAGTTAATAAGTGATGCTGATACTTGAAAGGGTGTGGAAAAGGAGTTGGCGGTGGGGGGGGGGGGGGGGGGGTTGGGGGGGGGTGTATAGGAAAAAGCACTAAATGTATATACCATCTGATGATGAGTTGCTAGGCAGCTCGAAACCGGTCATGATTAAATAAAATACATCTACATAAAAGGCGACTGGTTGCAGTAATTTCTGAAAACCTTTTCACACCACAGTCGCAGTGTTCCACATCCACAATGGATAAAAGTCTTATTTTGCTACCTAGCCAGGTAAAAGGAACAATGAACAAATACAGGAAGTGCAAAGTGAAACTAATGAAAACTATTCTTGCCATCAAATTCAATAAGCAATGTATCTTAGAGAATGCAACTCCTAATTACATAAGAGTTGTAGTTAAAGACCAGAGTGAATCTGCACAAGCAGCCAAGAGAAAATGTGAAATTGTATGGATCAAAAATGAAATTAGATCACATTACAAACGAAAAGACTTGTTAAACAGGGACATCTACATGCTGCACTTAGAGTTAAGCAACTATCTCACTCTAAGCCAAATCACGAATTTCTTAGATCTAACCCAACTAAATGTGAATAAAGAGATGTTGAAAATTGCACATAAACAAAAAGAAAAGCTCTCACTCCTGATTGCCAAAAAATCCCCCATTCCACCAAATGAATGCCCTCCCGTGCAACATAAATTCTTTGAGAGATTAGTTAACACAACAAGCATTAATTTCAATAGCACAGAATTAAATTTGTTAAATAAGGGACTTAAACATAATATTGCCACAAAACTTGATTACAACAGTGTTAAAGACCTAATAACTAACACCAAAATAGCATGTATAGCATCAAAACTAGATCAGAATGATCAAAATGCTCTAGCCCATGATGCAAACAAAATAATAAAGAAAACCATAGATGCACAAAGGCTCCACAGTAATAAACATGATGAATCTGCAACACTGAAACAAATTAACAAAAAGCTAACAAACAGTAGTGCCCTTGTTGTTAAATCTGACAAAGGCAGCACAGCCGTGATAATGTACGAGTCTGATTACATTAAGAAAACCCTAGAATTTTTCAAGAATAATAACATAACTGAGTTGAAATCTGACCCCACTCCCAAATACCAAGCTAAAATAAAAGACATGTTAAAAAATTGTAACTTTCTGCTGACATCCATTGAAGCCAAACAATGTGTTATAATGAACCCTACAGCACCAAAGCTTAGATCACAACCTAAAATTCATAAAGATGGACACCCGATATGCCCGATTGTGAATTCCATAAATAGCCCAGGGTACAAAGTGACTAAAAAACTGCATGAAATACTCAAGAAATATTATACATTCCCAACCAATTATTCCATAAAAAACACCTATGATTTGATTGACAGTATCAGAGAAATTTCCATTCCCAATGCAGCTAACTTTGCATCCCTTGATATTATCAACCTGTACACAAACATACCTATAATAGACACACTTCGAATAATAAAAAATAACTTATTACAACATAAAAAGTTAAGTGACATGGAAATCTGTGAGCTGATGGATTTACTTGAATTAGTGCTGTCCCACAATTACTTCACCTTCAACAACAAAATATATATTCAACATGATGGTCTAGCAATGGGCAGTAGTCTAGCTGGCCTTCTTGCTGACATCTACATTAATGATCTCGAAATTAAATTCTTTAAAGCAAACCCAATAGAAACAGACAAAATCATTTATTATAAACGATATGTTGATGACACCCTGATATTATATGATGGGACAGCCACTGAAATTGAGGCCTTAGCTGGTAAACTTAATAATGTTCACCCCAAAATACAGTTCACAGTAGAACACCAAACCCAAAAAGGTATCTATTTTCTTGACCTAAACATAACACATCACAACAACAAACATAAATTTCAGATATATAGGAAACCCACCACTTCAGATGTCATAATAAACAATACATCATGCCACCCAAATCAGCATAAACTAGCTTTTTTCAAATCAGCACTTAACCGTATCAACAAGATTCAAGCTGATCCTACTGCAAAAATTAATGAAATCAATATATTAAAAACAATAGCATCAAACAATGCTTATGACCCAAGCATAATTGAAAAATTAGATAAAAACATTATATCTAACAAAGCAAAACCAGTAAGCCAGACCTCAGTAGCAGAAGAAACCAAGTTCGTTTGTATGCCGTTTCTCGGCAATATCTCATACAAACTTGCTAAGCTATTCAAACCACATAATGTCAAAATAAGTTTTCACACTAACAACAAAATACAGAACAAAATAGTCCACAACACCAAAAGAGCCAGCACACCCTACCAAAAATCTGGTATATATAAATTAAGATGTGACAGCTGCTCCTGCTACTACATAGGGCAAACAGGTAGAAATTTTGAGATCCGATACAAAGAGCACACTGATGCACTTCGCCTAAACAACTTAAATAGATCCACTTTTGCTACCCATCTAGCAGATAATAAACATTCCATAACAGACATTAAAACTAACCTTCAAATCCTACACACTGTAGACAAGGGATTCAAGATGGATCTTCTCGAACAATTAGAGATTTTTACCCACAAACATAATTCCCCACATACCATTTTAAATGAGCAGACAGAATTGGCGAATAACTCCTTCTTTCAGAATTTTAAGGATTCTTTGAACTTAAAAAACTAAACAGTCATTCAGAAACAAAATGCCCCCCCCCCCCCCTCTTCTCTCTCCACATCACCCTCTCAACCCCCCCCCCTCTCCTTTTTCCTATACACCCCCCCCCCAACCCCCCCCCCACCCCCACCCCCCCCCGCCAACTCCTTTTCCACACCCTTTCAAGTATCAGCATCACTTATTATTTCAAGTTAACCATCAACCTCTCATCCCAGACATCATATGCCAAGATCAGCCAATGGAAGGAGCAAGAAATTAGCTGTCATAATACTCTCAATACCAATTATCCTAAATGTAACTGAAATATAATGTAAAAAATCTAGTTTTTTATATACCTGTTAAAATTGCACAGTTAATTTATAAATAAACATTTTACTAGCTTAAGCTAATTTACATTTATTTTCTATGTAATAAAGACAAATCTCTTGTCAGTGTGTGTGATGACTAATAATGCCTCTGGTCAACTTGAAATCTTTGATACTGTAGTTATATTGCAATCTTTGGCTTGTTTATAATGTGTAAATCCTGTATTCGTATCTGTGGCTAAGTGTGTTCAGCGATGTTTACGAAAAACAAGATATATGTTTCCAACAGTGCCTCATAAAAGTAATATACATCTAGTGAAAGTTTTAACTTGTGAAATTGTGAAAAACAAGACACAATGGTTTCAAAAATACGTCCTAAAAGAGATATATATATACCTGCAGAAAGATTTATCTGTAAGTAACACCTCAAAACGTAAATTATTGTACCACATGTAGTGATTATTTGTTCTTATACGTTAAACATAAATTATGCTGTAAATATTTCGTGTTACTGTACCACATGTAGCGATTATTTGTTCTCGTTTCTGTCTAGCCACAGATACTCAACCACCCACACAATGGGTACAAAAAAGCACTAAATGTATATACCATCTGATGATGAGTTGCTAGGCAGCTCGAAACCGGTCATGGTTAAATAAAATACATCTACATAAAAGGCGACTGGTTGCAGTAATTTCTGAAAACTTGTAGATGTTTCGGTGTAAACACTGAAAGCAGGTTATTGGACACCTTTTTAAAATCATCGATTTAGCTGAGGTCGATAATACACCAATATTGTGGAAATAAGAGCAATTATAATGTGTTTTAATTAGATTCCTGCAGTTGGTGTACCTGATGGCTCACATTTACTGATTGCAAAGCAGCAGTAGGACATTTAGCGTTAGCAGACTGGCACTGCGGCTGACCTCGCGGCCTGGTGAAGATCGCAGTTCCGTGCTAACATCGTTAACTTAGCTACGCACGTCATCGTGATTAACGAGCAATATGATGACTATATTGCCTGCTCATTGAAAACTGGCATTATCTTTAAGATTCTTAGGCTTCAGAACTCATTTATACATGGTGCCTAAACTACAGGTCCATTCACTGCTAAGGCTGACTATCCCAACTGCTGAAGCGTCTGATGTTTCGCGAAGATCACCTAAACAGCGAGGGCGACTTCTGTTCTTGGGTTCTATTTAAAGCCTTTGGCTTCACTTCTGGCCTAGAACGACCTGTGCCTTCTTCTAACCACGTGAATGCTCTGTTGTTCCAAGACGTGAGACCTTATAAATTGGGACCACAGCCATTGCCACTAGCACTGTAGGATAGTTCGCAATGGTCGTTGCCTTCACTGGGTGCTCATTTGGTACGCACGAAGGAAGTCAACTCGCCTTTCCATTACGTCAACTGGAGCTTACGGCCCATCTACATCTACATTTGTACTCCGCAAGCCACCCAACGGTGTGTGGAGGAGGGCACTTTACGTGCCACTGTCATTACCTCCCTTTTCTGTTCCAGTCGCGTATGGTTCGCGGGAAGAACGACTGTCTGAAAGCCTCCGTGCGCGCTCGAATCTCTCTAATTTTACATTCGTGATCTCCTCGGGAGGTATAAGTAGGGGGAAGCAATATATTCGATACCTCATCCAGAAACGCACGCTCTCGAAACCTGGCAAGCAAGCTACACCGCGATGCACAGCGCCTCTCTTGCAGAGTCTGCCACTTGAGTTTGCTAAACATCTCAGTAACGCTATCACGGTTACCAAATAATCCTGTGACGAAACGCGCCGCTCTTCTTTGGATCTTCTCTATCTCCTCCGTCAACCCGATCTGGTACGGATCCCACACTGATGAGCAATACTCAAGTATAGGTCGAACGAGTGTTTTGTAAGCCACCTCCTTTGTTGATGGACTATATTTTCTAAGGACTCTCCCAATGAATCTCAACCTGGTACCCGCCTTACCAACAATTAATTTTATATGATCATTCCACTTCAAATCGTTCCGCACGCATACTCCCAGATATTTTACAGAAGTAACTGCTACCAGTGTTTGTTCCGCTATCATATAATCATACAATAAGGGATCCTTCTTCCTGTGTATTCGCATTACATTACATTTGTCTATGTTAAGGGTAAGTTGCCACTCCCTGCACAAAGTGCCTATCCGCTGCAGATCTTCCTGCATTTCGCTACAATTTTCTAATGCTGCAACTTCTCTGTATACCACAGCATCATCCGCGAAAAGCCGCATGGAACTTCCGACACTATCTACTAGGTCATTTATATATATTGTGAAAAGCAGTGATCCCATAACACTCCCCTGTGGCACGCCAGAGGTTACTTTAACGTCTGTAGACGTCTCTCCATTGATAACAACATGCTGTGTTCTGTTTGCTAAAAACTCATCAATCCAGCCACACAGCTGGTCAGATATTCCGTAGGCTCTTACTTTATCAGGCGACAGTGCGGAACTGTATCGAACGCCTTCCGGAAGTCAAGGAAAATAGTATCTACCTGGGAGCCTGTATCTAATATTTTCTGGGTCTCATGAACAAATAAAGCGAGTTGGGTCTCTCACGATCGCTGTTTCCGGAACCCATGTTGATTCCTACAGAGTTGATTCTGGGTTTCCAAAAACGACATGATACTCGGAGCAAAAAACATGTTCTACGTGCTGTACGTGCCAAACGTATAAGTCACTGCACCACACCATCAGCGTAATTGCTAAGGACAATGGCTTACGTTCCCCATACAGTCGTGTTCACACTCAGTTTGTTCCACTTCACCTGCAGGCACTTGCAATTTCAGTTCATCAAGATCCTAAAATTTTAAGCAGTGAAGGTATTAGCCACTTCTTTTCTTGATTGTCGACCTAGTAGAAGGGCAGTATGTACCACTTCGGTCCACCTTTAAAATGAGAGCTCAGGAGGATACCAAGAGTTCCTGTACCACTAACGTTAAGTCACATTCACTATAAACAAAGCTACATAAATCCTTCGTCAAGAAGCTAGGTTACAACTACAATGAAATAAATTTTCAATGTGAAATAACAACAAAATTAATTTACAATCTTATATATGCCTGACGTTGTCAAGTTAGGAGGCAGTCTAGATTAACCTAGAGACAGAAGTACAACTTCGAATAGTCAAGATCGCTATTGTACAGAATTTGTTGTGAAGACGGATTCTCAGCACACTACGTTGCCATCATCAGATCTGTAAAGCATATATCAACATATTGTAGCACACCGGTATCAGATGTAAAGGGGCATAATACGATTTTACGTAAACATAGGCTATACTATGGAATATAACATACCTTCTGCCGTACGTTTCACTCAGTCTTGATCAAATGCAAGTTATATCGTATCATATCATAGAACGATACTTCATGAATATGAGAATAGTAGTACTTCAGCAAGTCAAACATAAAACAACTATTACATAAAACAATGTACATACTGCAACCATTACACAGGCTTATATATGTTCATTAGCAGAATGAAGACTGACATTCTCAAGTAAACATAATAAACGTTACAACTAGCCGCCAGGTGGCACTGTGATAGTAGTTACAAACAAAAATACGTCGTGTCACATAAAGATAAACCAAGAAAGTTACACTCCAGACATATAAAAATAATCCAAAACCGAGTACGTTACATTGATTTCGTTGTGATGATTTTAATTTAATTTATATAAAATTTAAAACCATTAAAAATATACAACAGGAAGCACTGTACCTTCAATATATCGTTTAATACACAAGTAGCGCCTACATCTACATGGATACTCTGCAAATCACATTTAACTGTCTGGCAGAGGGTTCATCGAACCACCTTCACAGTTCTCTATTATTCCAATCTCGAATAGCGCGCGGAAAGAATGAACACCTGTATCTTTCCGTACGAGCTCTGATTTCCCTTATTTTATCGTGGTGATCGTTTCTCCCTGTGTAGGCCGGTGTCAACAAAATATTTTTGCATTCGGAGGACAAAGTTGGTGATTGGAATATCGTGAGAAGATTTCGTCGCAACGAAAAACGCCTTTCTTTTAATGATGTCCAGCCCGAATCCTGCATCATTTCTGTGCCACTCTCTCCCATATTTCGCGATAATACAAAACGTGCTGCCTTTCTTGAACTTTTTCGATGTACTCCGTCAATCCTATCTGGTAAGGATCCCACACCGCGCAGAAGTATTCCAAAAGAGAACGGACAAGCGTAGTGTAGGCAGTCTCCTTAGTAGATTTGTTACATTTTGTAAGTATCCTGCCAATTAAACGCAGTCTTTGGTCAGCCTTCCCCACGACATTTTCGATGTGTTTCTTCAAATTTAAGTTGTTTACTTGTAATACGTAGGTATTTAGATGAATTTACGGATTTTGGATTAGGCTGATTTATCATGTAACCGAAGTTTAACGAATTCCTTTTAGCACTCATGTGGATGACCTCACACTTTTCGTTATTTAGGGTCAACTGCCAATTTTCGCAGATTAGATTAGTTTTTCGTTCCATAGATCCGTGCTGAAGAGATCCTCGTGGATGCGGAACACGTCTTTTTTTTTTAAGTTGAAATATACTAATAGTATGAATATATACAATACATCATTTGTCTCTATTAAAAAATTCGTCAAGGGGTAGAAGGAGTTGTCCACTAGTAAGTCTTTCAGGCTCCTTTTAAACTGATCTTTATTTGTAACTAAATTTATGTTTACTGGCAAATTATTGAAGATGAGTGTTCCTGAGTAGTGGACCCCTTCTTGAACTAAAGTAAGTGCTTTTAAGTCCTTGTGCAGATCATTTTTGTTCCTGGTATTGTATGTATGAACTGAGCTGTTTGTTGGAAAAAGAGATATATTATTTAGGACAAATTTCATTAATGAGTAAATATACTGAGAGGCAGTAGTTAGTATACCCAGTTCTTTGAAGAGGTTTCTACAGGACGTCCGTGAATTTACTCCACAAATAATACGTATTACATGCTTTTGGACTGTGAAAAGTTTTGTTTGACTTGAAGAGTTACCCCAAAATATTATACCATATGACATTATGGAATGAAAGTAGGCAAAGTATGCAAGCTTTTTCATTTTTATGTTGCCTATGTCTGCTAACACTAATTGCAAATACAGATTTGTTAAGGCGGTTCTGCAGTTCTGTGGTGTGCTCTTCCAAACTGAATTTATTATCAAGCTGTAATCCCAGGAATTTAAGACTGTCAACCTCTTCTATCTGCTCTTCTTCGTATTTTATGCATATGCACCATACAGATATCTTTTCTAAATCGTTTTGAAATTAGATTAGATCTTCTGATGACTTATTAGTCGATAAACGACAGCGTCATCTACAAACAACCTAAGACGGCTGCTCAAACTGCCTCCCAAATCGTTGATATAGATAAAGAACAGCAAAGGGCCTATAACACTACCTTGGGGAAGGCCAGAAATCACTTGTGTTTTACTCGATGACTTTCCGTCAATTACTACGAACTGTGACCTCTCTGACAGGATATCACAAATCCAGTCACATAACTGAGACTATATTCCATAAGCACGCAATTTCACTACAAGCCGCTTGTGTGGTACAGCATCAAAAGCCAGTCATTTGGCATTTTCGTATTATAAAAACAAATACAACAAATGTACATGTCATAATATACGGGTAGCATAAAGCCTTTGGTTTTTGTGTAGGACAGACGGGTAGATCATTTTTAAGAGATGTAAGGAACACAAGAACACTATCAGAGATCATCTCAGAGACAGGAAGCATAGCATCATTGATATTCGTCGTAACAGGGCAGTTTTATGTAATATTCCCAAAGGGATAAGATTAGATATCTTAGAAAATCTAAGAGATCTCAGAATAATTTACTGAATGATCAATTAGAATATAATGAGAATTTTTGTTACTATTTTTGATGATCCCTTGTGATTTGTTATGAAATTTATCTTGTGAAGGCGACGTGCTTCTGTAATTTCACGAAAGTTGATGTCTCCTTATTCTTCGATATTGATTCCCTTTCGCTCATAGACTGGAATTGTGGAAAAATTACACTTGAAAGACATTATTCCCTCTAGGTTTGACGATATTCATCGTAACACTATGGCCAAGAACATTATTGTATGCACTTACGTCACATATCACGTAGACATTGGGCGAAACATTATTCGGTTGTGACATTTCTGGTCACATTTTGTTTTCGGTCTTTATTAATTTACAAAACGTACAGAAATATTAAATATTACGACATGATAAATTTTGGGACTATGCTATTCGTTCCATTTGTCCCTGTCAGTTCCTATTTCACACTTAGACCTCGAACACTATTCTATTACCTAAACCTCGAGCTACAAGTTGATAGCTTAATATGGTGTGAATTGTGTCCAGCAAGCTATATGGCCTCATTTGTATAGCTGTTATGAATTTAACGACTTGGTCATGGTTTTTATGAATAGAATAATTCATTATATTATATAGCAAGTTTATTTTTATTGTATCACATAGTAACTTCGCAGGATTACGCTATTTATTCCTGTGGTCTTGTCACACGTGTCTCTCACAACAAGACCTTGAGCACCATGCTAGTATCTAAACGTCGAGCTACATGCTGATGGCAGGTTATATACAAATCACAGAATTTTCGCTAAGTGATTTCGTTATATGGGAATACTTGACGCTGTCTTCGTTGTTCCTTCGTGTCTGCTTAACTACACCGAAGCACCGAACAATACGGTTGGATCGTTGAGGCTTTATGCTGCCTGCGTATTAAGACTTGTATATTTCTGTTTTATTTCTTTTCAAAATCCGAACATGCCACATGATTAGCTTCGCTACTTGTCTGTTGAAAGATGTATTGAAGTTCCGGTATTTCTTTTTACGTTTGTTAGGATGGTCTTAAATTTTACATAAATTAAAATTATTACAACAAAATAACTATAACGTATTCTGATTTGGATTATTTGTTGTATGTCTGCAGTGTAACTTTCTTGGATCGTTAGTTTACCTTCATGTGACACGAAGTATTTTTGTTTGTAACTACTAGCACAGTCCCACCTGACGGATGGTTGTAACGTCTATGAGGTTTACGTGAGTATCTCAGTCTTTATTCTGGTAATGTACATACATAAGCTTGTGTAATCAGTGCAGTATATGCATTGTTTTATGTAACAGTTATTTTATGCTTGAATTCCTGATATACTGATATTCTCATATTCATGAAGTATCTTTCTGCAATATGACACGATATGATACGAATTTGATCAAGATTCAACGAAACATACCGCAGAAGATATGTTATATTCCATGGTATAGTCCACATTCATGTAAAATTGTATTACGCTCCTTTATATCTGACCCAGTGTGCTTGAATGTGTTATACATTTTACAGATCTGATGATGGCAACGGCATTTGCTGACACCGTTCATCACAACAAATGCTACACAATGGCGATCTTGGCTATTTGGTACCGAAGTTCTGTTTCTAATTTACAGTCGGCTATTAAAGGTGCTAAGACCAAACAGAATGCACGAAAAATATAAAAATCTTAAATGTGGCATCATTTGGAACAATTTACCATCTTCAGTTCCCCAACAGCAACGTGAAGACTTCTTGTTACATGAGTATCCATGAGGCAGTAGCAACAAGGGAAATATTTAATAACATACGTCTGACGCTCAGTAATCAATGCAAAACTTGAAACACGATATATAGCATCACACACAAATTTTTGGGAAAATTTGAAGAACTGATTATGGGATCGAATTACGTTGGTGTAATACAAAGATAAAACCCATCCAACATTCGGATGAAGGCGATATTACAATAAAAAAAAAGTTTTGTCCAAGTATAAAAAATGGACAAATGGGCTGAAAGCAAATATGGTACATTTCTAGGTGTGACGTGCATCTAAGAGGAACTGAGAAGATCGTGACGTTGGATAAAGTACTAAATCAAATTCAAAACCTATCCGGAAATTCTTTGTTCTAAAGAATAAAACAAGGTAGGGAGAGAACGATGATTTGTGTCACCTTCGAAAGCAAAGAGTCCTGGGTTCATAGTCCAAGGGCCCTACAGCCCTCATTCATTATCATTTTATTTGCGTTCCAGTGCACTTTGCATCCTACAGAACACTTTGGGCGTCTCCGTTGCTAAATTTCGTACCAATGAAGACAGAGCTATGATTCAATCTAGCTGTAGCCTATTTCTTTCTACGATTTGCAAGCATCATATGGTTGTCGTGTTGGTTCTTTTCAGACTTGCAAATGCGTCTGTAACGCCATTGTAAGTCTTCCATGTTTTTATATGTAACCCAACTCACGAGTATGACTCCATAAAATGTTTATCCCTTGTCGTCCTATTCCAAAACTCTCTGGCATGCGTGAGTGAGTGAATGAATGTGAGTGTGTTTCATTTTGCTGTACGGTGATTTAGTCTGCTGCAGAGAATCAACGGTAGTCTTACAGAATGGCCAGCCCTTTTAGTTTTCAGGTAGGCAAAGAGATTTGTTCCTCTTGTGTGAAAGTTACCTGTGTTAGGTTGGTGGCGGAAGCTTCATCTCTGGGTTTTCCTGGCCACGGGGTTGTGCGGGAGAAGTTTTAGTGGGAGATGGTCAGTCTGTTTCCAGCTCACCGAGGGTGTGCAGCCGATGTCTCTTCGAAGAAGGGTGAGTTGGTTTAACCGCGTGGCGCGCTGTCTCTTAGCTCGAGAAGAGCTTTTAGCTTTTAGCCACGCCTTTGTTTTATAGAGATTGATTTGCTGGGTCGCAGCAAGGAATGCAAAACTTTTGCAGATTTTCAATTTGATTCCTAATGCAGACTTTGGGCGATAAGAAGAACGTAGCACAAAGGTGTTGTATATGTTGAAGCGATCTCACGTAGGAAGTGTGCCCTCGGTTCAGTGTGAAGGTTTGTGTGCCTCCGACTGCGTGTGGATACATTCTAATCTTTTCCGAATCTTGATAATTTTTGCTTCTTTGTGAATTTTCTTTGTTTCATTTCTATATGTCCGTTGGAAACCATCTACGTGGGTTAATATCAGAGTTTGTTGTCCCTCTGCCATTACCCTTTGTCTATTCAAATGTGTCCTCTGTAAAATGTTAATTGTTCGCGGCTGCGTGATTTAATGTTGTTAAAATTTGGCCACGGTACGTAGAAATTGTGTCTCCGCGAACCACGTGACCCCACAAGTTAACTGTGAGCCTAACTTTCCGGTGGCCCCCTCCCTCTGTTTACTTATTGCTCTGATTACGGAATATTAAATATATCCTGCCCGGATTATTCAACTGTATTTGTGGTTTGTGATTTCACGTTAGGCGCGTAAGCGTGTATGTGTGGCCCTCGTTGAGGCGGTTTCTCCAAACCGAGGTTCAAAATTTAAATGCAACCGCGATATTCAGATTTACTCTTTTTATTTAATCATTCCTCGACACAGCGGAACAAACCTCCTAGCTTCGTTGCACGTTGGTGTCGGGGCCGTCCTTGCTGTTCTTTGAGTGAATGTGGGTCTGAATGCGAGTATTAAACCTTTCCCGTCCCCATTTTATTACGACCGCGATTCTAAATTAAGAGATTCTGTTGCGAATCGTATAGCGTTTCACAAGCAATCGTACGTAGTTACCAGGCAACAGCGGTTATATGTCTTACAGCAATGTCTTAAAAAATAAATAATTTTGTTTCAAGTCTTATCCAGTGTACCGACGTTACGTCTCCTTTACCTACGCCATTTACCTTGTAATTAGCCAATCCATAGCGTACCCATGCTCACAGGTCCAATAACTAGTGTTCCCTTTTTATTTAAAACAAATTCTTTAGAATAGCTCTTGTTTTCAGGAATGTTGCTGCAAGCTGCTCTTATGCACAGTGTTCACGCACTTTTTACTCTATTTTAATATTTGATTCATGTGAACAATCCCGGGATCATATTAATGATTACATTCCATTCTTTATGAGTGACATTACAATGAATGTTCTTCTATGAGTTTTTTCTTATGACTGAATTAATTAATTTTCCAACTCAGTCGAACTTCTTATTTGTCGTGTGGCTAGAGTTGGTGGCGACCCAATCTTTTACTTTGATTTTAATGTCAGATATCATCTTCATTTGCGTGTGGCTCTTTTAGCCACCTGGATATAGCTCAGAGCTCCACTAATTTCATAAACACCACTTACGTGTACGTCACTTACAATAGACAAACAAGCTGAATTAGAAGTAGGAGGTGTTGTTGTTGTTGTTGTGTTGTTATTTTCAGTCAGATGACCGGCTTGAGGCAGCGCTCCAGGCTGTCAGCCTTGTGTAATCCTCTCCGTCTCTGCGTAGCTACTGGACAACACATCTATTCGAACCTTTTTACTGCAGCGAAGTCTTGGTCTTCCTCTACAGTCCCCCATCACCTCCCCCCCCCCCCCCTCCCTCACACACACGTTCTTCGAATACATAAGTGACGATTCGTTGATACTTCACGATGTGTACTGCCAACGCATTCAATCTTTTGGCACATTATGCCATAAATAACTTTCCTCTCCAATACAGTTCAGTTCCATCCCATCCCATTAGTCATTCGATCTACCCGTCTAATCTTCGACATTGTTCTGTAGTATCACATTTCAAAAGCTTGTATTTTCTTCTTTTCTGAATTGATTATCGACCACATTAAAGGCTACGCCCCAGACAAATATCTTCAGAAAAGACTTCCTGGCATTTAAATTTATATCCAAAGTTAGCAAATTTCCTTTTTTAAAATAGGCTATCTTCCTATTATAATTCAGCCTTTTGTATCCTCTTTAATGCAATCGTCAGTTATTTTGTGACCGAACAGCAACACTCACCACTACTTTTTGCGTCATTCCTCAATATAATTCCCTCAGCACTACACGATTTAATTCGACTTCATTCCATTGCATTCGCTTAATTATGTCGATGTTTATCTTGTAACTTCTTTTCAAGATACTGAGCATTCCCCTCAATTGATCTCGAATAACGTCGGGGATATACTACAACCAGTTTTTACTCCATTTTCAACTAGTACTTTCCTTTCGTGTCCTTCTGCTCTTGGAACTGTGGACTGGTTTCGGTATCATAGGTAATCTTCCGCTCTCTGCATTTCATTCCTGCTGCCTCCAGAATTTCAAAGAGTGTCTTGCCGTCAACATTGTCAAAAGAATTCTCTAAATCTCCATATGCTATTAAAGTAAGTTTGACTTTTTTCGCTTTATCTACTAAGATGAGCTTTCCTTCGAATGTTGCTACTGTTCTTCAGAACTAACCAGGTTTTTCCACTATACGCACGTAACTTGTTGCAGTACTTTGCAGTTACGATTTACTAGCCTTCCTATTGTAAACGGGTTTAACTGACCCAGTTCGTTTGCTAAAATGAACATAAAACCGCGATTAATATTTATACTCTAACATAACTTTAGGTAACCCTGAGATATGTAATAATTTATGTTGGCCTCAATTTTTATTTCAAAATCTAATTTAGGAGACACACAGCTTTGACACACTTATTGTGAATGTCATCTTCGTGGTGTAGCAATTTTAATGGCCAGTAGTGTAATATAGTTGAATAGGCTTATACGTAACGAAAGGGTACAGAGCGGTATACAAATCCTCCAGCGGAGTCAAGAGCAAGGCGAGGAGAGAATATATATTATACGTAATTGTATTTTATGGCTATGCTATTGCTATTATTGCACCGCGTCGTAGCCTAGTGACTAGTACACTGGGATGTCAACGTTGTGGTCCCTAGTTCGAAACTCGGTACAGCCATAGGTGATTGTTCTGGTGGGGAACGCGACGCTGGGACATACTTTCTGAAGGTTACCCCTTTACCTCCTCATTGTGCCGATTGTCTAGAAATATGGAAACCTCTGTCATCCGTCACTCCTTGGGGCTTTTACGCAGTATATCTTTACTTTTTATGTATTGTCAGGTTTACGTTTTATTGTATTTTATTGCATTATATTTCATTCTAATTTTGTTTAATTTTATTTATTTGACATTTTTCTTTTAGAACTGCATTCTCTGTCCTGCTCCAGGACCTACGCGGTTTGCTCTCCAATGGACTGACGAAACGAAAGCATCGTCATTTCCACTGTTCAAAACTGAAGAGATGTTTATAGTGGTTTTGAATGAAACCAACAGAGAAATGAGACAGGTATGACAAGTTGAAGATGCGACTTTCACTCCTATTACATGTTAGGAGCTGAAGGCTTATTTGGGACTGGTGCGTACAGACCTGCTGGAGAATATCTTAAAGAGCTATCGGACAACATGAATGCTCGGCCAGTTTTCATGCGACGATGGCACTTCAGCGTTTCCATAAAATCAGCAGATTTCTCAGATTTGACAACAAAGAAGATCGACCAGCTAGACGACGTAATGATAAACGGGCAGCCACCAGAACTCTCTTCGAAATGTTTCTGTAACAGTTGCCTAAAATGTCCGTTCCTTACGAAGATGTCACAGTGAACGAGCAATTGGTTCCATTCAGAGGAAGGAATCCTTTCCGGCAGTATGTACCTTCAAAACCCAGAGGGAAACATGAAATAAAATTATGGTTGTTATCTGACGTAAAAATAGCATGCTTGTGCGACGGAAGTGTATACAGGAAAGCCGGAAAATGGTCACTAAAAACAAATCAAGACAGTTTTTTTTTTTTTTTTTTTTTGAGGCTTCTTGAAGATATTGAGAAAACTGGGTGAAACATTACCACCGATAATCTCTGTACGGGATATGCCCTGGCCAGTGGACCGAGCGAGGTGGCACAGTGGTTAGCACACTGGACTCGTATTCGGGAGGACGACGGTTCAATCCCGCGTCCGGCCATCCTGATTTAGGTTTTCCGTGATTTCCCTAAATCACTCCAGGCAAATGCCCGGATGGTTCTTTTGAAAGGTCACGTCCGACATCCTTCCCCATCCTTCCCTAATCCGATGAGACCGATGACCTCGCTGTCTGGTCTCCTTCCCCAAACAACCCAACCCCCAACCCTGGCCAATGAGTTTCTCATAAAAAAAAACTGACATTAGTAGGAACTCCCAGAAAGAACAAAGCTGAGATTGCGAAGGAAATCCAGCCAAACAATAGCAGACCAGTGCTTTCAACTATCTCTGAGTTTCACAAGGACGTAACGTTGGTTTCGAACGTGCCAAAAAAAGAAAAAAAATATAACAGTTGTATTACTATCTACAATGCACAATGACTATAGCCTGTCTTCAGAAAACGATAAGAAGCCTGAAGTAACACTGCATTACAAAACTAAAGGAGGAGTTGATACTACAGATAAACTCGCCAGGACTTTTCCTCTAGAAGGTGTACCAAACGATGGCCTGTTTGTTTGTTCTATAAGGTGCTAGATATTGGTGCAATAAATGCCAATGTGTTGATATGTGCACGTTGATCCAGAGTACAATCTAAATAAATTGTACAGAAGGCGGCTATTTCTAGGAGAACTGGATATGAGTTAACAAAACCAATGCGAAAGGAAAGAAGGACCAAAAATCTTTCCAACAAGGTCAAAGTTACTAGAATGAAATTTTCACTCTACAGCGGAGTGTGCGCTGAAATGAAACTTCCTGGCAGACTAAAACTATGTGCCGAACCGAGACTCGAACTCGGGACCTTTGCCCTTCGCGGGCAAGTGCTCTACCGACTGAGCTACCCAAGCACGACTCACGCCCCGTCCTCACAGCTTTAATTCCGCCAGTACCTCGTCTCCTATCTTCCAAGTTTCAAGGTCAAAGTTAGTTTGGAGAATATTGTAGGAACGAGTTCAGGAGCAAAAGAACAGAAGAGGCGCAGGCGCAAAGAGTGTGGACCGAAGAAAGACCGAAAGACAAAAAGTGTAACAGATGTCAGTCATTCCTCTGCCAGAAGCAAGCAAACATTTATTGCAAGAATTACATAAGTTAATGCGACAAGCATAGAAATTGAGTTCAATATAGTACCTCAAAGTCAACTTTTGTAGTTTAATTCGAATTTTGTAATAATTATTGTCTGTAATAGATGTTGAAATTTAAGCTCTTGTGGCCCTTTCTGCAAAAAAGTATTTTAGGTACCACGTAATAAAAATTTGTTTTTCCACAAAAATTTTGTAAATATTTTCTTATTTTGTAATAATTAACACCAATAAATGTTGATAAGTTCCAATGACTGTTTTTCTACATAAAAAAACTAATACAAAACGTGTTTTGAAGTACCACCTAAGAATAAGACTTTTTTAATAGCAGGTCTAACTGACCCATTCACGCACGATATGTGTGTTTCTGTTTGAAACACAATAACAAAGTTCAGCTGACGGTACGACAGTATTGACACCAGTCAGCACCTGATTTCTTTAAAGTTGGGGTTATTGTATGACTCTTGAAGTCTGAGGGTATATCGCTTGTCACATATACCTTTTGTCATAAGTGGAATAATTTAATCTTGATACGTTCTAACAATAAGAGTGTGTTGTGTGTTCCAGGTGCCCTATTTCGACTTTGGTCTGTTATACTCCAACAATTTCCATATTCAAATGTGAAAGTGTTATAACATACTTCGTTATTTATGAACCAATTTATGTTTTCTGTTACTATTATGATGTAATTATATGATATTGGTTAGATAAAATTTTGTGAATGAAAAACTTTTCCACTCAGCAGCACGACAGAATGTCCCAGTGGAACTTGAAATATTGTAATATAATACTGTGAGAGACAAACAAGGCTGCAAATTGGGACGTGCAGACAGAGCGTGGTATCTCCCAAGCTTAGGTTGCGCATGTAGAACCGGGAGTTGCACCTTCTAGATTGTCCTAAAACGAGCTGCAAGCATTAATAACAGGTGGCCTGGCGCAAAAAGGAGCCAAACTTTACTGCGCAGTTTGGCGCCGCTTGCCGGCTCAGAATAGAGAAGTAAACCATCCGAATGACTTCTGGCATGACCCTCATTTTTGCAGACTAACAAATGACAGTGATAGAGCAAATATATTCGGTTTGTAAGAGACTCCAAATGAAAGCGTCTTACTTATAACCGTTATGTAGAAGGAACTATTAGACGAATTTCGAACCTCCAATCTACAGAGCAAAATCGCGATTGTCGTGATAGTTGCTATTTTAGACTAATATACGAGAGATTTTAAGAGTGGCAAAGGCTAATTGTGTGAAATAGAGGTGTCATGAAATAGTTGTATTAGCGAAGAAATGTGACAATTACAATGTATTCTTTCCATCTTTTGAACTATTTTCTACGTTAGATGATAATGTTTCTCAGAATTTGACCATGTACTATCCGCCGATGGCTAAAAATGTTTTTAGCTTTTTATGCAACTTGAAAAAATCGCGTTTCTCTTTTAAAGATCTCGATAGCTTTGCATTAGTTTGACCTGCACACTTCTCAAGCTTCATTGTATTTTTTCGTATATTTTTGTGCAGTATTTTCTACCGAGTTATCTTCTGATACGAGTTTCCCACTTTCATTCAAAAGCACCAAAATTCCATCTGCTATCCAGTTCTGCCTTTTGTCATTCTTGCTGCGTTAAATATCAATTTCGTGGATTTCAATCATACTACCTTTGATTGTGTTCTGTGTGTACTCTACTTCTGTGGCACAGTGGCTTCACTTGCATTTGCATCTATACTTCGCAGTCCGCCTTATGGTATGTGGTGAAGGGTACTTTTTTGTACCACTGTCCCTTCCTGCCTTTTCTGTTGCAGTTGCGAATGGTGCACGTGAAGAAGATTGCTAGACCTTTGTGTGAACTCGAATATATTTGATTTCATTTTCATCATCTTTTCGTCGAAGATACGAGGGTGGCTGATAAGTCCGGTAAATTTTAGGGAAAAGATGGAACATTATTGTTACGCCTTCATGGTTGATAAGCTTGGTTATTCCAAGGACCGTATAAAGTATTTGAATAATGTACAGTGTACAGTTCATTGTTTATAGACATCTGAATTTGTCAGTGCATCGACTGCGTTTAAAAATGGAGAAACCGGGATTCCTGCTGTTATTAAACATTTTCATTTGAAGGGATTGACAGCTGCACATATCCAAAGTGAATTGGATGAAGTTCTCGTGGACTCTGCACCATCACTGAAGGCCATTTACTCCTGGATTAATGAATTTATACGTGGCAGGACATGCACCAAAGACGAAGCGCGCTCTGGCCGTCCAACTGAGGTCGCCACAAAGGAAACCACTGACAAAAATCCGTGATATGGTAATGCAAGTCTCCTGAGTAAAAATTCGTGAGACTGCTCAGATTGTAGGCGTCTCAAGTGAGCGAGTGCATAATATACTGCACAGACAGTTGACTATGAAGAAACTGCGTGGGGTGAGGAGAGCCGCGATTGCTCGTAGACGACCAAAAGCGCTTCCAGCACAACATTTCAACACAATGTCTGGCGATGTTCAGTCGCCAGTTCGCAAGACGTTTTGTGCCGATTTGTGACTGTCGATGAAACTTGGATCTATCATCACACATCAGATTCAAAAGAGCAGCCAAAGCAATGGAAAAAGTCTGCCGAGAATGCACCAAAGACGTCAAAGACCACTTTGTCACCCGGTAAGGCGATGGCCACTGTTTTTTGCGATCGCATGGTACAGTTCTCATAGATTATTTGGAAAGAGGCATACCCATAACTGGACCCTGTTGCGCTTCATTGTGGGATCGTCTGAAACTTGCACTGGCTCAAAAAAGACCGCGCAAAAAAATACTTTTTCACCGGGATAAGCACCATCCCAAATATCTACGATAATAATGGCGAAAGTGCGTGAATTGGGTTTTGAATTGGTTTCTCGTCCACCCTGTTCACCAGAGTTACACTGAGGTGACAGAAGTCGTGGTATGGCGATATGCGCATATACAGATGGCGGTAGTAACGCGTACATAAGGTATAAAAGGACATTAGAATAGCGGAGCTGTCTTTTGTACTCAGGTGATTCACGTGAAAAGGTCCGACGTAATCACGGCCGCACGACAGCAGTTAACAGACTTTGAAAGCGGAATGGCAGTTGGAGCTAGGCTCATGCGACATTCCATTACGGAAATCGTTAGGGAATTCAATATTCAGAGATAAACAGTGTGAAGAGTGTTCCGAGAAAACCAAATTTCAGGCATTACCTCTAACCACGGACAACGCAGTGGTCGACGGCCTGCACTGAACGGGCGAGAGCAGTGCCCTTTGCGTACAATTCTCTCTGCTAAGAGACAAGACACACACCGTGAAGTAACAGCAGAAATCTACACTCCTGGAAATTGAAATAAGAACACCGTGAATTCATTGTCCCAGGAAGGGGAAACTTTATTGACACATTCCTGGGGTCAGATACATCACATGATCACACTGACAGAACCACAGACACATAGACACAGGCAACAGAGCATGCACAATGTCGGCACTAGTACAGTGTATATCCACCTTTCGCAGCAATGCAGGCTGCTATTCTCCCATGGAGACGATCGTAGAGATGCTGGATGTAGTCCTGTGGAACGGCTTGCCATGCCATTTCCACCTGGCGCCTCAGTTGGACCAGCGTTCGTGCTGGACGTGCAGACCGCGTGAGACGACGCTTCATCCAGTCCCAAACATGCTCAATGGGGGACAGATCCGGAGATCTTGCTGGCCTGGGTAGTTGACTTACACCTTCTAGAGCACGTTGGGTGGCACGGGATACATGCGGACGTGCATTGTCCTGTTGGAACAGCAAGTTCCCTTGCCGGTCTAGGAATGGTAGAACGATGGGTTCGATGACGGCTTGGATGTACCGTGCACTATTCAGTGTCCCCTCGACGATCACCAGTGGTGTACGGCCAGTGTAGGAGATCGCTCCCCACACCATAATGCCGGGTGTTGGCCCTGTGTGCCTCGGTCGTACGCAGTCCTGATTGTGGCGCTCACCTGCACGGCACCAAACACGCATACGACCATCATTGGCACCAAGGCAGAAGCGACTCTCATCGCTGAAGACGACACGTCTCCATTCGTCCCTCCATTCACGCCTGTCGCGACACCACTGGAGGAGGGCTGCACGATGTTGGGGCGTGAGCGGAAGACGGCCTAACGGTGTGCGGGACCGTAGCCCAGCTTCATGGAGACGGTTGCGAATGGTCCTCGCCGATACCCCAGGAGCAACAGTGTCCCTAATTTGCTGGGAAGTGGCGGTGCGGTCCCCTACGGCACTGCGTAGGATCCTACGGTCTTGGCGTGCATCCGTGCGTCGCTGCGGTCCGGTCCCAGGTCGACGGGCACGTGCACCTTCCGCCGACCACTGGCGACAACATCGATGTACTGTGGAGACCTCACGCCCCACGTGTTGAGCCATTCGGCGGTACGTCCACCCGGCCTCCCGCATGCCCACTATACGCCCTCGCTCAAAGTCCGTCAACTGCACATACGGTTCACGTCCACGCTGTCGCGGCATGCTACCAGTGTTAAAGACTGCGATGGAGCTCCGTATGCCACGGCAAACTGGCTGACACTGACGGCGGCGGTGCACAAATGTTGCTCAGCTAGCGCCATTCGACGGCCAACACCTCGGTTCCTGGTGTGTCCGCTGTGCCGTGCGTGTGATCATTGCTTGTACAGCCCTCTCGCAGTGTCCAGAGCAAGTATGGTGGGTCTGACACACCGGTGTCAATGTGTTCTTTTTTCCATTTCCAGGAGTGTATGTGGGACGTACGACGAACGTATCCGTTAGGACGTTGCGGCGAAATTTGGCGTTAGGCCGGTATTACACTATCAAATTTCTTTGTCAAAGATTTGATCAAAGATGTGATCCAATATTCCGTCCAATATATTTGACAAAGATCTTTGACGTAGCGCTAGACGGGGTATTACACTGTCATCAAATTTTTCGTCAAAGTTCAAGATGGCTGACAACAACTTGTTATTAACCGCAGCAGTTCTACGTACTCCAATTGCATTGTGTGCACATGCGGAAAAGAAGTGGGGGAAAAAATGGAACCATACATACGAGGTTGATAGTCTTAAAAGTCCTGGGATTACAACTTCATAATAAATTCAGTTGGGAGGAGCACACCACAGAACTGCAGAAAGGCCTTAACAAATCTGTATTTGCAATTCGAGTGTTAGCAGACATAGGCAACATAAAAATGAAAAAGCTTGCATACTTTCATTCCATAATGTCATATGGGATAATATTTTGGGGTAAATCTTGAAGTCAAACAAAAGCTTTCAAGGTCCAAAAGCGTGTAATACGTATTATTTATGGAGTAAATTCACGGACCTCCTGCAGAAACCTCTTCAAAGAACTGGGTATGCTAACTACTGCCTCTCAGTATATTTACTTCTTAATGAAATTTGTCGTAAATAATATATCTCTTTTTCCAACAAACAACTCAGTTCATACATACAATACCAGGAACAAAAATGATCTGCACAAGGACTTAAAAGCACTTACTTTAGTTCAAAAAGGGGTCCACTACTCAGGAACACTCTTCTTCAATAATTTGCCAGAAAACATAAAAAATTTAGTTAGAAATAAGGATCAGTTTAAAAGGAGCCTGAAAGACTTACTGCTGGCCAACTCTTTCTACTCCATTGGCGAAATTTTTAATAGAAACAAATGATGTATTGTATTTATGCATACTATTAGTATCGTTATTTCAGCTTTAAAAAAATCGATATGTTCCACATCCACGAGGATCTCCTCAGCACTGGTCTATGGAACGAAAAACTAATCTAATCTGGGTGAAGCCTTGGGTTTTACGACGACACGATAAAAGCATTCAACAAAACTTGTTACGTGAGCTTACAGTGGAAGACGTCAAGTCGTAGATCAATTACTTAAGAATGGATGAGCATACATTTCTGTATGTGCTCAATGAAGTGTATCCTCATATCACGAAGCACAATATTCACTTAAGAACTGTTACATCTTCAGAAGACAGGCTCACTATAACACTCCGATTCCTTGCTACAGGAGAGGGTTATGTTAGGTTAGGTTAGGTCTCCAATCTTCTTAATCTATTTTTGTATTCAGGGTGCCTCACGTTGTAAAGCGCCTCATCAGCTTCAGACATATCTATTAATTTTGTAATTGTTGGCACACACCAATTGTATTTACCGGAAATGGTTATAAAAACACTACAGACGACAGAACGCTGCAGCAATGCTAGCGCTCCATGTGGTAACATGTCACATTGCAGTGGACAGAAGACAAGTGGTGTCTTTGATCAAATATTGGAAGACATTTGACAAAGTCCCTATTACACTATCAAATATCTTTGACAAAGATATTGGACAAAGATATTGGACAAAGATATTGGACAAAGATATTGGACAAAGATATTGGACAAAGATATTGGACAAAGATATTGGACAAAGATATTGGACAAAGATATTGGACAAAGATATTGGACAAAGATATTGGACAAAGTAAGAACCACGTAAGTTCTTACTTATGAATTCAATAGTGTTTTAACAACCATGTGTTTGCATTATTGAGCACACATTGTGCCTTTTCTTAAGAGGAAGAATTATAAAATCTAGTAGTGACAGGTACCGATCTCTGTTAACTATGGCAACAGAGTACATCGTCAAGGACGTCACGTATTACTTCAGGCGTTGTCAAATAAATAAGGAATTCAGTCTATAATGCTTTCTTCGTTGTCGGTGGAAGATGCCGCAAACGAATACGTGATGGTCCACACAGGACTGTCAGTCTTTTTCCTCCCACTTTCATTTCACCAAGACCATAACTTCCTACCGTATTAGTTTCAGGACAAGGTGTTATTTTTGAGCTAAAACCATCCATGATTGGTATTACCCATTCCTTCTAGCTAAGATTTGCAGCTTCTTCTGAAGTCTCATACAATGGTTCTACTTCAACATCTTTGTCCATGTTGATGTGTAGACCTACAGAATATCCCTATATTGTCTGTAATCTCAGCACAATTACGCACTCACTGTTAAATGCTTTGGAGAGACAGTAGATGGAAAAAGTACGCTGAAGGCCTCTACGAGGGGAAGGAACTATCTAATGACATGACGTGACTCAGGTATTGAACGATATTTTTTTTCTTTCTTTTCTTTTATATAAGGTGTATGTTAACTGAATGAGCTATAAACCAAAGACACCGCCAAAAGTAGATTAACGAGTTGCTTTGTGGCGAGGACAATGTTTTGATACATCGTTAAATGTCTTTATGAAACAAAGTAAGAAATACGATCTTCAATTAAAAAGAGCTTGATGCTGCCGCAGTTCGACATGTGGTGCAGCCCTTAGTGGCCTGCCTCTGAGCTTTCTATTTTAATATTTTGTGACTAAAGCGTTATCGCTTCATATTTATCTTGTACGTGACATGCCAGTTTTAAATGTTTTATTTCTGAGAAGGCACTCTTAGAAGTGGCCGAAACCTAGGTCAATAAGACGTCATTTTCGTGACCGAGGGCTGCAACTGTTTTAATTTTACCTTGTAACGCTAGCTGACAACGCAGCCATGTTTAAAGCTTTTAAGAAAACGCTCTTCAATTTCTTAATTCATGTATCTCCACCCTTTTGTATCGGAAAGTGGTAGGGTACGGACGTATGCTTGGATCCGTCGTACCAGCATTGTTCAAAATGTGTATTTTAACCGTTCATTAGAAGTATTGTAAAAAGTTACTAGAAAAGGTTATAAGTTCAACTCCTGTCCATCATTTCACTCCCCGCCGAGATCCCGCATCAAGAGGTTCAGTGCAGACAAGAATAATTAACATCCTATCTCGAGGAGCGTTTCTGCATCGACATTGTCACACTCAAGGCTAAACACAATGGAATTAATGACTCAGACTTGACAGGCACCTACTGAACTTGGTTTACTTATATTAAAAATATTGTTCTTCGTGTGTTGAACTTGTACACAGATCGACAATTCCAACGTGTGCGGTGATTATTTGGTACCACAAAGTACTGAAAGCAGCAGTACGTAATGCAGATTATGCTTACTGAACCTGAACGTAATGATATTTAAGGTCTGTTGATATTGGTATCAAATAAATTTCACCCAAGACTGTGCACAGATTCATAAATTACGTTCAAAATTTTCTCAACTATTCTTTCCAATCAATTTTTCCAATTATTCAAGCAATTATTAATCCATTTCCATATCCACATCCCTGTTCAATGAGGAAGAAAGGGGGAGTCGATAAGGAAGACATAGGGGGTCCAATATTAGGATCATAGTTTGGCAGAACTTTGGGAGACATGATTAGATGAGGCAGAAGAGATCGGTAACATTCCTTTGGTATTTCTAAAATCATTGGGAGAACTGGCAACCAAGCGACTATTTAAGCTGCTGTCTAGAATGTACGAACCCGAAGACACACCATCAGACGTGCGTAAAAATATCATCCACACAATCACGTAAATAGGAAAGGCAGATGAGTGCAAGAACTAGTGTAAAATCAACTTTATGAGTCATGCAACAAGGTTTCTGAGAGGAAGTATATAAAGGGGGGCTATTACTAAACTTTGGCTATTTGAGAGGGCCACATGACAAACGAGTGATCGTAGGACAATGAAACTTCGTGGAAATGTTTCTAAGGACATGCGGAAGAGGAATAACGAAAAAATCATTGAAAGAAAGACATTTTAATTTGCATATGAGAGGATAACATTTGGTAATCGCGTACCATGTTTACGATCCAGGTTACAAACTTTGCTAGTGTGACTACTGTGTGTATCCACGACAGCCTGGAACTGCACTACAGATTGCACTACTGCTGCCGAAACAACGGTGGACCACGGAAGAACACACACTGCGTGCAGCATTCTCAGCCATGGCAACAGTAACTTCAACAATTTGTAGTGTAAGCGGTTGTCAGTCTCTCCCAGCAGCAATTACCAAATCACCAGTTAATTCGAACTTCCAGATCATGTTCTTCAACCCAGGTGTGGAAAATGGACCTCTCCATTTTCGTTTAATGCGTCGATACTCGCGAAGAGCAGCGACACCATTGCTGAGGTTTTGATAAAACCACTTCACGAGTAAATCTTTGCTCACAAATACCAGCCCCCTCTTGACTGTCCGCAAATGTAATGCACACCGATGTTTTGTGTTTCAGCCTTACGTTGCCTAAGGACAAGCCATGACACTAACGCTACTACTAACGCAAATCCTGCAGCGTACAGTTTGAACGTCATTCCTATAAAATTAAGGGTCACACACTAAATAGTTTTCCGTCTACACTGGCTCAAGTAGCGACAGTTTAATTATAACCTCCTTGTACAAAAAAATGGAAAAGACAATTGAGGATCTGTTACATGAAGACCACTCTCGCTTTCGTTTAATTTCCACGTCTTCAATTACTTTATATATTGTCTGTCTTGCACGATGTCGTAGCCTTCTATATCGCATGTTGGCACACGCCTTATCACTTAAAGCAGACAAGAAGAAGAATACAATAAAATCAGTTGCTGCACACTCTCTACTAGATGGACCCGCAGTGTTTTGTGGATGTAAATTGAACTTCAGCATCGACATTAACGATACGTTTACGCACGGCAACGGATGGCTGACAGTAGCCATTGTACGAGGTGGTTCAGGTGTTCCAAACGTTTCAGGACTGGAAAGCTTCGTCGACAGAGACATCATTGCATACAAGACCTATCATGTTACAGAAACTGCAAATAAAGATTTTGGAAAATCAACATATATGTCACCCTCACCCTTCTTCCTGTATACACGTAATAGACGTAAAAAAGATGATGCCAGAGAGGCGTTTGACGTTGCAGCTGATAATGAAAGCAAGAATTAAGAAAAATCAGGATGATGTTCCTAGCTAGGCATACGTGCCAACGACTGGAACGTGTTTTATTTTTTGACTTGAGCGTATCAGCTCTTAACTCTGACCATTGCTTCTCGCAAAGTAATTTTACAGTTTCTCAAAATTCGTTCTGCTGAAGACATCGTTCGAGATGGGAAACATAGGTGAATGTTCAAAACAGTTATTCAATCGGTTGGCTGTGTGATACCTATGTTGAAAATCAGGACACGTTCATAGGATTGACGACCTGGAAAAAGCGTTCGAAAACGTAGAATGGTGCAACACGTTCAAAATTAAAAAAAAAAATAGATGTAAGCTATAGGGAAGGATGGATAATATACAAAACCAAGAGGAAACAACAAGATTGGAAGATCAAGAACGAAGTGCTCGGAATAAAAAGAGTGTAAGACAGGCTGTGGGATCTTCCGCCCCCACTGTTCGGTATGTAAATCGAAGACGCAATGAAATAAAAGAAAGATTCAAGAGTGCGGTTAAAATTCAGGGAGAAAGCGTATTAATGATAACAATCGCTAATGACATTCTTGTCTTTGGTAAAAGTGAATAATAATTAGAGTGCTTGTTGAACTGAATGAACAGTCTGATGAGTTCAAAATATAAACCGAAGAAAGACTAAAGTAATGATGAGTAGCAGAAATGAGACTAGACGTAAACTTAACACCAAATTAGGGAACTACGAAGCAGATGAAGTGAAAGAATCCTGCCACCTTGGAAGCAAAATAACAAATGACGGACGAAGCAGGGAGGATATAGAAAGCTGATAAACACAGCGAAATGAGGCATTGAAGAAAAGTCTACTAGTATTAAACATAGGCCTCTATCTTGGGAAGAAAGTTCTGAGAATGTAAGTTTAGAGCACAGCATTGCATGATGATTTTGGGCAAGCCAGAAAAGAAAAGAATCGAATCGAAATCTCTGAGACAGAAGGATATCGCAAATTAGGTGGACTGATGGACTACGAAATGAGATGGTCCTCTACAGAATCGGCAAAGAAAGGAATGTATGAAAAACTCCGACAAGAAGAGGGGACAGGATGATAGGAGATCAGCTAAGACATCAGAGAGTAACCTTCATGGTACTAGAGTGAGTTGCAGAAGGCAACAGTTGTAGAGGAAGATAGAGGTTGGAATACATCCAATAATAATTGAGGAATTCGTGGCGGATGGCATCAAACCAGCTGGAAGACTGATGACCAAGGTGAAAGATCATTTCCTAATCTACGCGATCAAAAGCCTTGCTCACATCAAGCAGCTTGATTGCTATGTATGGCGTATGTTACAAGTTTTAAGATATTTTATGTTTATTTTAGGTATTTTTTTATCGATTCGTTCATTCTAGTTCACTGCCTCGATAACATCAATGGACCGTTAAAGATCAACTTACATTTATGTAAATCTTTACGACAGTAATTTTTAGAATGATTTTTTTGTATGCCGAATCTTGAAACAGATTTACAATATTTGTCGTATTACATTTTTATTTCTTTTCGTTTCTGCTACTTTCACTCTAAATTTTCGATTGCTCACTGTTCTCTACTTTACACCTACTGTTTCTGTGGCATGACAACGCACTTTCGGCAGTGCCAACACCAGTTCCCGTTAGATCATCGAAGTTAAGCGCTGTTGGGTTTGGCTGCCACTTGGATGCGTGGCCTTCGGGTCTGCTGAGCACTGTTGGCAAACGGGATCCACTCAGTCGTCGTAAAGACAATTGAGAAGCTACTTGATTACGGCCTCTTTCAAGAAAACTGACAGCGGCCGGGAGAACGGTGTGCTGGCCACATGCCCCTCTACGTCCATATGCAGTGATACCTGTCGGCTGGGGATGTCACGGCGGTCGGTCGGTACCGCAGGGCTTCCGAAACCTTTCCGGATGGAATTTTCTATGGCATTCTTGTCCTCTCTCAGCTGCGTGTTCGCTTCCCATCACAGAACAGGAGCCGTAGGTTTTCTTTATGGCGAGTTTGTTTCAGCTAATTTTACCTTTACGTTTGTCATCTGCTGCTACTGTTATTACAATGATGTTTACTGTTACTAGTGCTACTACTACTACTAGGCCTACTACTGCAACTACAAGCACTGCTATTGCAAATACGCAGACAGTAATAAATGGCAACACCAAAGAATCTTTGATGTAGAGTAATGACATTTCGGGAACACGTCTGTCTACTTACGACATTTAAGTGATTAACATTATTACATCACTGATTTATGGAAGTGCGAGATAAGGTATTGCAAATGTGAAGTGATGGTATATCGGTGTAACCACCAGAATACTGACTGTAAGCATGCAAACGTGCATGCATTGTGTTGTACAGGTGCCGGGTTTCAGTTTGTGGGATGGGCTTCCATGACTGTTACAATTGGTGGATCAGTACAGGAACGGTTAACGCTGGTTGTGGATGGCGCTTGAGTTGTCGTCCGATGATGTCCCATATGTACCCGACTGGAGACAGATCTGAGGATCCAGCAAGCCAAGGCAGCAGGTCGACACACTGTAGACAATGTTGGATTACAACATAAATATGTGGGCGAGAGTTGTCCTGTTGGAAAACAACACTTGGAATGCTGTTCAAATGACTGAGCACTATGCGACTTAACTTCTGAGGTCATCAGTCGCCTAGACCTTAGAACTAATTAAACCTAACTAACCTAAGGACATCATACACATCCATGCCCGAGGCAGGATTCGAACCTGCGACCTTAGCAGCAGCGCAGTTCCAAACTGAGGCGCCTAGAACCGCTCGGCCACATCGGACGGCGCTACTGTTATTATTAAGAGGTATGTTACCGATCGCAATACGACTACTAAGTTTTAAGGCATCTGTCAGCTGTTAATTGAGCAGGCAACTCGTGCTGTGTGATGTCAAAATGTGGTAGAAAACCCAAAGAGATTCTGGTCGTGTGTAAAGTACACCAGTGGCAAAAAACAGTCAATACCGTCACTGCGCGATAGCAATGGAAATGTTACCGATGATGGTGCCATTGAAGTGGAGTTTCTGAATACAGTTTTCAGTAATTCCTTCACGAAAGAAGACGAAGTAATTATTCCAGAATTCGAAACTAGAACAGCTGTTAGCATGAGTGACATAAAAGTAGATACCTTAAGTGTTGCGAAACAATTCAAATCACTTAAGAAAGACAAGTCTTCCGGTCCAGATGGTACAGCAATCAGGTTCCTCTCTGAGTATGCAAACACAATAGCGCCTTCCTTAGCAATCATATACAACCGTTCATTTGACGAAAGGTCTGTTCCTAACGACTGGAAAGTAGCACAGGTCACACCAATATTCAAGAAGGGAAATAGGGGTAAACCATTGAATTACAGACCCATATCACTGACCTCAATTTGCAGTAGGATTTTGGAGCGTATACTGTACTCTAACGTTATGAATCACCTTGAAGAAAATGACATTGATACATAACCAACACGGATTCAGACAATATCGTTCTTGGGCAACACAGCTAGCTCTTTATTCCTATGAAGTAATGAGTGCTGTCGACAAGGGATCTCAGATCGATTCCATATTCCTAGATTTCTAGAAGGCTTTTGATACCGTTCCTCACAAGCGACTATTAACCAAATTGCGTGCATATGGAGCATCGTCTCACTTGTGTGACTGGATTCGTGATTTTCTTTCAGAGAGGTCACAGTTCGTAGTGACAAACGGTAAATGATCCAGTAGAAGAGAAGTGATATCTGGCGTTCCGCAAGGTAGTGTCGTAGGCCCTCTGCTGTTCCTGATTTACGTAAATGGTCTGGGTAATAATCTGAACAGTCCCTTTAGACTGTTTGCAGATGACGCCGTAATGTACCGTCCAGTAAAATCATCAGACGATCAATTCCAATTACAAAATATCTAGAGAGAATTTCTGTATGGCGCGGAAAGTGGCAATTGGCACTAAACAAAGAAAAGTTCGAGCTCATCCACATGGGAACTATAAGAAATCCGATAAATTTTAGGTATACCATAAATCGCACAAATCGAAGGGCTGTTTAATTCGACTAAATACCTAAGAATTACAATTACGAGCAACTTAAATTGGAAATACCACATAGATAATATTGTGGGGAAGGCGAAACAAAGACTGCGCTTTGTTGGCAGAACACTTAGAAGATGCGACAAGCCCACTAAAGAGAGAACCTACATTACACTTGTCCGTCCACTGCTGGAATATTGCTGCGCGGTATGGGATCCTTACCACGTAGGATTGACGGAAGACATCAAAAAAGTGCAAAGAAGGGCAGCTCGTTTCGTGTTATCCCGCAATAGGGGCGAGAGTGTCACTGATATGGGGTGGATCACTGAAACAAAGGTGGTTTTCTTTGCGGCGAGATCTATTTACTAAATTTCTTTGCGGAGAGATCTATATACGAAATAACAATCACCAACTTTCTCTTCCAAATGCGTAAGTATTTTGTTGACACCCACCTACTGTAATGGTTCTTTATTTACGTGACCATTACGACACTCTAACCCCGGTTCTGGATACCAGTAATATCGAACGACTTTTCTGCGAAGTAACAGACATTTTTGTGACAATATTCACATTTGGTTTTATTAATGTGTAGGTACTCCGATGTATCGATATATTACAGTGATATGGTTCTTGCGTGTATTCATTTCTGTGAGACTGTCATAATCTTTGACTTACTTGTAATCGTTTTGGCGTGAATGCGCACAGAGAGCAGTCGTTGTTTCACTTTGTAGAAGTTATGTTATTTCGCTTAGTAAAAAAAGAATAGTCAAGTCTTGTGTTTAGTTAAAGTGGAAATTAAATATGTGAAGATTGATACAAAACTGTTTTCTTGATGATGTGACAAGAAGTATATGTGAATTTACAAGAAGTTTATTAAAAATGTTGATCGTGAACACGAAGTCAAAAATTATTTCTACCATGCCATTGTTCCGATGTGGGATTGTCTGATCATTAAGAATTTCCTGAAAAACGCATTTGTTAGGTCTTCAAATATTGCTAAAATACAGATCCCGACCTTCTAGCAGCCAAAGTGGAATCACCCTAGAATCAACAAGATGAGCCATAACGACTTCGACGGAATCTACGTGGGAAACCATTCAAAAGATAAGTGCCAAATTAATGACTTATTTACAGTGACCTCATTATTTCGATGCTGACGATACCATCCACAGTCAATAGTTTTGTTGTTGCCCGATAAAGCGAACATATGCTCCGTGAGCAAATTTATTAATCTGATTTCTAATCTACTTTTCAAGTAGTGGTATTGTAAGACTACGGAGGGAGAAATGATCATCATAATAAAATAAGAGAAATCAGAGCTTGAACAGAAAGATTTGTGTGTTGCCGGCCAGGGTGGCCGAGCGGTTCTAAGCGCAACAGTCTGGAACCGCGCGACCGCTACGGTCGCAGGTTCGAATCCTGCCTCGGGCATGGATGTGTGTGATGTCCTTAGGTTAGTTAGGTTTAAGTAGTTCTAAGCTCTAGGGGACTGATGACCACAGCAGTTAAGTCCCATAGTGCTCAGAGCCATTTTTTTGTGTGTTCCTTTTTCCCACGCGCCATTCGAGAGTGGAATGGTAGAGTAGTAGTATGAAAATGGTTCGATGAACCCTCTGCCAGGCACTTAAGTGTGAATTGCAGAATAACCATGCAGAAGTAGATGTTCAGAGAAGGTACTACATGACGAAACGTTAGGGGCTGCGAGCGACAGAAGTAACAAGTAGCTACAGTGTGTTGGACGCCGTGCGCCAAGGGAATAAAATCGGTATGCGTATATGTGTGACTTGTCCGACGACGGAGCGGTAAAATGGGACCACCGGCAGTGAGAGCGTGTCTGCAGCGCCCGCGCCGCTGCCAGATATAGAGGCTGTTGTGGCGGAGCGCCGGCAGTGGGACGTGCCCTTGTAGCGCGCCCGGCTGGCTGCGGGCCAGTGCTAAATATACGGGCCGCGAGGGGAGCCGGCTCCATTCATTCCGTGTGGGGTGTGCACCAGTCCACCCGCATGGCGGCGTCACAGGCTGGGAGCCGCGCGTCCAGAACCGTGGATTTTGTCGTCGCGTCAGTCCTCCTCCGAGTTGACCCGCCACCGCAGTCAAAGTAGTGGCAGTGTTTCTTGGATTACAGCAAGGCTTTCGACTGTTGGATGGAAAGAACTTCAGAATGTGCTAGTAGAAATAGGTGTTCCTGCAACTTACTACGTTTATCAGAAATCTCTACTCCGATAGCAAGGCAGACAACAGCGTACATTAGAATATTTCAAATACCGTTTTGGCCCGAAAATAACCCGCTACTGGATGTAAGCCACACCCCTAAATTTCGAGGAAGAAATACGAGGGTCACTCCAAAAGAAATGCACACTATTTTTGTAAAAATACAGTTTTCATTCTGCTTGTGTGAAAGTTTTACAGTGTGTAGATACATCCTTCCCACTTGTATTGAAACTTAGTTCAATCCGTTCCCGTGAGTGGGGCCGTCACAGTGTCTTCAAGATGGCTGCTACACTTGACGTTCGTCAGAAGCAACGTGCTGTCATAAAATTCCTGTGCTGTGAAAACGAGACAGTGGGAAACATCCACAAGAGGTTGAAAAAGGTGTATGGAGATGCTGCAGTCGATCGCAGTACAGTTAGTCCGTGGGCAAGCAGGTTACGTGATGAAAGCGGGCATGGCAATATTGAGGATTATCCTCGCAGCGGCAGACTCGTACTGCACACACACTCCAGACAATGCGCAGAGTGTTAACGAATTAGTGACTGCTGACAGACGCATCACAGTGAACGTATTGTCACGCTACTTGGGGATAGGGGGAGGAAGTGTTTGCAGAATACTGAAAGTGTTGGCGTTAAAAAAGGTTTTTGCCAGGTGGGTTCCCAGGATGTTGACAGTGGCTCACAAAGGAACAAGAAAAACGTTATACAGTGAACTTTTGGAACAGTACAAGAATGGCGGAGATGAATTTCTTGGAAGAATTATGACAGGTGATGAAACATGGCTCCATCATTTTTCACCAGAGACGAAGAGGCAATCAATGAAGTGGCCTCATGCAAATTCACCAAAAAAAAATAAATCAAAACCACATCTTCTGCTGGAAAAGTTACGGCTACAGTGTTTTTCGATTCTGAAGGACTCTTGCTTGTGGACATCATGCCAAGTGGAACCACCACAAATCCTGATGCATATGTGATGGCACTGAAGAAACTTCAAGCTCGATTGAGACGTGTTCGGCCACATCGGCAAAAGCAGGATGTTTTGCTGTTGCACGACAATGCACGGCCACATGTCATTCAAAAAATCATGGTAGCGATCACAAAACTCGGATTGACAATACTGAGACACCCGCCATACAGTCCTGACCTGGCTCCATGTGACTATCATCTCTTTGGGAAACTGAAAGACTCTTCGTGGAACAAGGTTTGAAGATGATGACTCCCCTCTGCACGCTGCCAAACAGTGGCTCCAACAGGTTGGTCCAGAATTTTACTGTGCAGGTATACAGGCGCTGGTTCCAAGATAGGGTAAGGCAGTTGAGAGGGATGGAAATTATGTGGAGAAATGGAAATATTGTTCCTAAAGGATGTATCTACACACTGTAAAACTTTCAAACATGTAGAATAAAAGATGGATTTAAAAAAAAATAGAGTGCATTTCTTTTGGAGTGACCCTCGCAAAAGAAAAAAATATTTTACCCAGCAGCGCATTTATTGAAAGTAGAAAAATTACCAGGAATTTACTTGCATGTAAGACCTATGTGTGTACAGTAAAACAGTTATTTTAACACATTGACGCCTAACATAGTGGCACTACATTTTTTCCTGCTACACCCGTCACTATCAGTACTGGTATTCATTTCATCATTCTCAATCTCACTTGCAACATTTTCTTCAACTCCCAACATTTTCTTTATTGTCTCCCCACACTACATCATCTTCAGTGTCATCTAGCGCAATAAAAATGTAAATGACATGTGACTAGGGCCTCCCGTCGGGTAGACCGTTCGCCGGGTCCAAGTCTTTCGATTTGATGCCACTTCGGCTACTTGCGCGTCGATGGGGATGAAATGATGATGATTAGGACTACACAACACCCAGTCCCTGAGCAGAGAAAATTTCCGACCCAGCCGGGAATCGAACCCGGACCCTTAGGATTGAGATTCTATCGAGCTGACCACTTTTTCTTTTTTTCGGTATTGTTCGTTGCGTTTGGTCTGGGCGGACGTCACAAGACATCCATTCAAATTGATCGTTGACTCCTTTACTCAGTTTTTTTATTACAGAGGGCGTACAGCCCTCTGACCGAACACGCTGAGCTACCGTGCCGGCAACCACTCAGCTACCTGGGGCGGAAATCTAGCGCAACTGGAATGCAGCATTTCTTGAAACCATTAATGGTATCCTCTGATGATATAGAGGACAATCAAGTAAGAATCCTATCGCACTGAAGGATGATTGATGGCTACTTAATCTTACGAGACGGTGTAAGAGCATGGTCTTCTTCCAGGAGCCAATCTGAATGCTGTCTTGCAGGTTGTCCTTGAACGACTTGTCAGCGACCACACCTAGCACCTGTACTTTTCAAGTCATTCCTTCGGGTATTACAACAAGGCTTGTCTTTTGTGCGGCCAGCTGATCTTTTGCTTCAGCAGTTACATATTCCCTAAAAGCATCCAAAATCTAGCACGACTCTCTTAGCAAGCACCGCCTCAGGTCTGCGGTTCCAAACAGTAGACAGCCAGTCAACAGCCATTTTCTTGGCAACGAATCACGAAGCCCTTAGTAAGGGTTTCTTTGGGCATACTTTCTCTCTTCATAATGACATAAGGTGGTAACTTACCTATCGGCTGTAACAACTAACACCTCATTCAATTTTTTTTTAATTTGCGGTTACTATTAATGGAATACTTTGCCGTTTTTAAATCTACTGTCGTAGTGCTCGTCATGTCCAAAAGTACTGTCGCTTCGCGAGCATTTCCAGGGTTTGAGTGACACTTTCGCACCTGGATGATGTAACACTGCAGGTTAACCAGTTTATCCTCGAAATATACTGGCATTCCCTGTCCTAGTACAGTACTTTGTCGGAGAACGAGGCCATTTCTCCGCATAAACCGAAGATAGCAACCAATACTCGCATGAGATTCTCCGTGTCGCACGTTTAAGATTTGCTATTTCCAGGGACTCCAGCTGGATTATTTATCGTACGGTAGACATTCCATCTTCCTTCTTATCTTGAACGTAGGGAAGAACCTTACCGTCAAGCTCTGGATATTTGGTACATTTCGGTCCCCTGATGGATTTTTCTCGTTGAAACTGTCTCCTTCCATTTCTCTTCTGAAGCAAAACAGCGTCGCACGTTAAATTCGTCCAGCTCATGCTTTCTTCTGCTTCTGTGAAAGTTGCGGTTTTAAAATAACGCACAACTGCACGTTTCAAGCTTGCATCGCAACTTCGCTGAATTCGTTGGCTTGATGACGCTTTTCGCTCGAAATGGTCGTCCATATCGGCGTAAATCTGGCTTCCATTCCAGTATCCAACTCAAACTGAATTATATGCTGACGGAACAATGCTGTAGAGCTATACACTGTTAATGCCAATAAAATACCCGTAAAACTTTGCTAATGAAATGCTCTCCAATCAGTTTCGGTCACATACGCAAGTTGTATTGTTGCAAATGAACATACTATTTTCACCACAGTGACAAGATAGCGGGAGTGAAATCTGGATAAAGAGTTAGACAGGAATGCATTCTATCATCTGTCCTATTTAACGTCCATGGAGAATATGTTATGAAAAAGTCTTCATGGCTGGACTGTGGTGTCCAAATTGGAGGACGAAGATTTAATTATTTGCGTCCCCGTGGTCTAGGGGTAGCGTCTTTGATTCATAATCAAAACATCTTCGGTCCCGGGTTCGATCCCCGCCACTGCCTAAATTTTGATAAATAATCAACATTGGCGGCCGAAGACTTCCGGCATAAGAAGTCAGCCTCATTCTGCCAACGGCCTTGTCAAAGAGAGCGGAGGAGCGGATAGAGGTTCAGGGCACTCTCTTGTCCTAGGGGTGGGAAACTGCCCCTAAAGGCGGAAGAATCAGCAATGATCAACGACATGAGGATGCAGAAGGCAATGGAAACCACTGCATTAAAGACACGTAACGTGTATCCACAGGACATGTGGCCTGTAATTGAAGAAGTGTCATGATGATCTCTCCATTGGCAAAAGATTCCGGAATAGTCCCCCATTCGGATCTCCCGGAGGCGACTGCCAAGGGGGAGGTTACCATGAGAAAAAGATTGAATAATCAACGAAAGGATAACGTTCTACGAGACGGGGCGTGGAATGTCAGAAGCTTGAACGTGGTAGAGAAACTAGAAAATCTGAAAAGGGAAATGCAAAGGCTCAATCTAGATATACTGGGGGTCAGTGAAGTGAAGTGGAAGGAAGACAAGGATTTCTGGCCAGATGAGTATCGGGTAATATCAACAGCAGCAGAAAATGGTATAACAGGTGTAGGATTCGTTATGAATAGGAAGGTAGGGCTGTGTTACTGTGAACAGTTCAGTGACCGGGTTGTTCTAATCAGAATCGGCAGCAGACCAACACCGACAACGATAGTTCAGGTATACATGCCGACGTCGCAAGCTGAAGATGAACAGATAGAGAAAGTGTATGAGGATATTGAAAGGGTAATGCAGTATGTAAAGAGGGACGAAAATCTAATAGTCATGGGCGACTGGAATGCAGTTGTAGGGGAAGGAGTAGAAGAAAAGGTTACAGGAGAATGTGTGCTTGGGACGAGGAACGAAAGAGGAGAAAGACTAATTGAGTTCTGTAACAAGTTTCAGCTAGTAATAGCGAATACCCTGTTCAAGAATCACAAGAGGAGGAGGTATACTTGGAAAAGGCCGGGAGATACGGGAAGATTTCAATTAGATTACATCATGGTCAGACAGAGATTCCGAAATCAGATACTGGATTGTAAGGCGTACCCAGGAGCAGATATAGACTCAGATCACAATATAGTAGTGATGAAGAGTAGGCTGAAGTTCAAGACATTAGTCAGGAAGAATCAATACGCAAAGAAGTGGGATACGGAAGTATTAAGGAATGACGAGATACGTTTGAAGTTCTCTAACGCTATAGATACAGCAGTAAGGTTGGTTGTTTGAGGTTTAAGGGACCAAACAGCAAGGTCATCAGAACAATAAAACGGAAAAAGGGAAAAACGTAAAAGGGCAGTCACGTTGTCATTGGTAAAAAAAAAAAAAAAATGAGGGAAGTCCGCAAGAGAACGAACCCAACACTATGCTGAAGTAGCATAGGCAAGACCACCTGTGACTTAACAGGTACAACTGCTATAATGTAGAAAGTACGTATGGGAATAGAAAGACTAACCAAGCCTTAAAAAAAAAAGGGTAAAAACAGAGTAAAAGGGGAAGAAAAGAGGATTTCTGTCAGGGAGGTGAATCGGGAATCTCCGAACACTGCCTACAGTGGGAGACACCCAAACACTCACCACTCTGCCCCAACACCAGAGAGATATTAAAAACCTTAAAACTGAGAATAAAAACCACTTTCCCGGAGGAAACCGAGAAACAGAGAGACCATCCGGGAATCGTCAGCCAACATCAAAGGTAAAGTGTGGGGGAGTCGGTACTTAGCACGCAGAGCCAAAAGAAGGGAGCATTCAACCAAAATGTGGGCTACTGACTGGAAAGCTCCACAACCACATAGTGGGGGTGGCTCATCACGCAAAAGAAAACCATGGGTCAGCCTGGTATGGCCAATGCGGAGACGACACAGTGTGGTCGAGTCCTTTCGGGAGAGGCGAAAGGAAGAACGCCATGGGCCTGGTGTCACCTTAATTGCACGAAGTTTATTACACAGGGGAGTAGCCTCCCAAGAATTGCCCAATGACTGTGCGAAGTGGGATTTGATGTGAAGCCGTAAATCCGCTGCAGGAGAGGTTAAAGAAAACGGGGGGGTAAGTAACTGCTCACCCAGCCAAACGATCAGCGAGCTCATTACCCGGGATACCCACGTGGCCAGGGACCCAAAGGAAGTGAATGGAACAAGCAGCACGGTGAATATCAGCGAGATGGTCACGGATGGCAGAGACCAAGGGATGGCGCGAAAAACACCAGTCAATAGCAAGAAGGCCACTCTTCGAGTCCGTACATAACAAAACGTGGTTGTGTTGGGATTGTTTAATAAAGTTAAGGGCCTGGGAAATTGCCATCAATTCCGCAGTAAACACCCCACATGTAGGTGGCAGCAGATGACTTTCCGTTCCAACAGAGGACGTGAAGGCATACCCAACATGATCAGCAGATTTAGAGCCATGAGTGCAAAAAACAACAGCATCCCGAAACTCCCATAAAATTTGGCGGAAAAAGGAACGGAGCACCACTGGGGGGATGGAATCTTTCGGACCTCGGTGGAGATCCATCCGAATTCGAGGCCAAGGAACTAACCAAGGAGGGGTGGAGGGGAGGGAGCGAGGAAGACAGGACAAAGAAGGAAGCTGAAAATCACGGAAAAGAGACGCAAGGCGCAGCTCAACCGGTAAACCCGCCCGAGGGCAGGAGTCGGGTGGGCGACGTCCATGGTCTGGGAACAGGATAGAATAGGAAGGATGAGTGGGAGAGGAACGGATAGTGAGTGCGTAAGACACCAGAAGCTGGGACCGCCGAACAGAAAGGGGGGGGGGGGGGATCCCAGCTTCAACCAGGAGACTATCAACAGGGCTAGTAGGGAAGGCACCAGTGGCCAAACGGATACCACGATGGTGGACTGGATCCAGCACGTGCAGTGTGGAAGGAGCAGCTGAACCATAAACTTGACAACCATAGTCCAAGCGAGACAGAACTAGAGCATGATAAAGACGGGGGAGGAGGGAACAGTCCGCACCCCAAGAGGAGTGGGCAAGGAAGCGAAGGACATTGAGTTTACGGAAACATCCGACCTTCAGGAGTCTGATATGGGGCAGCCAAGTGAGCTTGTTGTCGAAAAGAAGACCCAGGAAACGAAACTGTGGGACCACAGGCAACCGTTGTGCAGCGAGATAGAGCTCTGGATCAGGGTGGATCGTAGTACGGCGACAGAAGTGGACCACTCGCGATTTTAAAGGAGAGAATTGAAACCCGTGTGAGAGGATCCATGCAGAGGCACGCCGTATAGCCACCTGGAGCTGCCGATCTGCAGATGCCATCGATGAGGAACTAACCCAAATGCAGAAATCATCCACATACAGGGCAGGGGCGACCAAGGGACCGACAGAGGCCACAAGTCCGTCGATAGCAATGAGGAAAAGAAGGACACTCAAGACAGAACCCTGTGGGATGCCCGTCTCCTGGGTCCGTGGAGAACTAAAAGCAGTACCAACTCGAACTCTGAATGACCGATGGATCAGGAACTGGCGGATAAAAATCGGGAGTGGGCCCCGAAGATCCCACTGATGAAGGGTAAGTAAGATGTGATGGCGCCAGGCCGTGTCATAGGCCTTGCGAAGGTCAAAAAACACTGCAACTAAATGGCGGCGCTGGGAAAAAGCCTGCCGAACTGCGGATTCCAAGCGAAGTAAATGATCGATTGGAGATCGTCCCTCTCGAAAGCCACACTGGTAAGGGGACAATAGATCCCGAGATTCGAGGACCCAATTGAGCCGACGGGCTATCATCCGTTCAAGTAACTTACAAACAACATTCGTCAAACTAATTGCCGATAACTGTCAACAGATAGGGGGTTCTTACCAGGCTTAAGGACAGGAACCACAATGCTATCCCTCCACTGAGAAGGGAAGTCACCCTGGAGCCAGATACGGTTAAACACCCGAAGAAGATGTTGCCGTTGTGGAGCACTGAGATATTGAAGCAGTTGGTTATGAATGGAATCTGGGCCAGGGGCCGTATCATGAGAAAAAGATAGAGCAGAAAGAAATTCCCATTCAGTAAAAGGTTCGTTGTAAGATTCTGACTCACAAGTGGTGAAATATAAGGTGGGAGCTTCAGCCAGCTGTTTTTGATGAAGGAAAGCAGCTGGATAGGAGGCTGACGCTGATGCCACTGCAAAATGGGTCACAAGATGTTCTGCAAGAACTAATGGGTCCGTACAAATGCCATCTGGGAGGTGAAGGCCTGGGAGGGTGGACTGCCGATGGCAACCTTGGAGAGAGCGAAGTGTAGCCCATACCAGTGACAGAGGGACAGCAGAACGAAGGGAAGAAACGAATCATTCCCAACATATCCGCTTGCTCTGTTTGATTAAATAACGGGCTTTAGCGTGAAGGCGTTTAAAGTTAGTAAGGCTGGCTACGGATGGGTGCCTCTTAAAGTGTTGCAAAGCTCGACGGCGATCACGGATGGCAATGGCCGTACTCCACCACGGGACTTGCCGACGACGAAATGGTCCAGATGAGCGCGGTACAGCAAGGCTAGCAGCGCGAACAATCGCGTCAGACACGTCACGTAGGACGTCATCAATACAACCCGACAAAGAGGGAGAAAACTCGACCTGTGCAGTGTATAGAGGCCAATCGGCGCGTTGGAAAGACCAACGAGGTAAACTGTCCATCGGGGAGCGGGAAGGGAGCGTGATAATCAACGGGAAATGGTCACTATCACAAATGTCTGTGTGGCGACCAGTGTAATGAAGGAAGGAGAGAGGGAGAAGAAAGAGAAAGAGAAAGATCAATGGCAGAAAAGGTACCATGACCGGCACTGAAATGAGTAGGGGAGCCATCATTAAGAAGGCACAGGTCGTGGTCAGCAATAAATTGGTCTATAAGAAGGCCTCGTCTAGATGGAAAGGCACTGCCCCACAAAGGAGGATGAGCATTAAAATCCCCAAGGAGGAGGAAGGGAGGAGGAAGTTGCTGAAGAGGGGCGGTTAAGGCAGCAGGTGTTAGAGTCCTGTCAGGAGGGAGATAAAGATTCCAAACTGTGACTGCAGAGTCTAGGTGGACCCTAACAGCAACCGCTTCCAATGTACTTTGAAGAGGAATCCACGTGCTAGCAATGTCTGTACGGACCAACGTACAAACGCCACCAGAAGCCCGAAGGGGTCCGACCCGATTTCGACAGAAAACACGGAACCCACGGAGAGTCGGTGAGTGAGCATCAGTAAAATGAGATTCCTGGAGAACCACACAAGCTGCAGAGTATGACGAAAGAAGGGATTTCAATTTCGGAAGGTGACGATAGTATCCATTACAATTCCATTGGAGAACCACAGAACGATGGTTCAAATGGGGGCTGAACATGCTAAATCCAGTCATACCGCCGGGTCCTCACCCGTCACCGACAAAGAGGGGGCGACATCCATGAACGACAGGTCAGAATCCGGTTGTGAATTCGGGGAAGGGACCTCTGGTGACTCTTTGTCCCGGGACTTATGTTTCTTCTTCTTTTCAGGCTGAGATCGAGGAGGGCTGTGTGGCATAAAGGAGCCAGCTGCAGCAAGATCAGGAACAGAAAGAGACCGGGCGACCTGGGGGCCGACAGACCGCAGCTCTCGCGGTCGTCGCGCGGCAGCAGACCTTTGGCCTGGAAGGTGCCGGGAAGGGGCGTCCCGGGAGAGGCGCCCTTGACCGGCAGACGGCGAAGAAGTGGGACACTTCTCCGGCTGGGGAGGGGGAGCGGCGCCCAGAGGAGAAGGTGTGGGAGCCGCAGGGGAGGGGGGGAGGAGAGGGGTCCGGGACGGGGGTAAGGAAGGGGGAGGAAGGGATGAAGATGTAACCAAGGCGTAACTAGATGTCATGGACACAGGGTGCAATCGTGCATATTTCTTACGGGCCTCTGTGTAGCTTAAACGATCAAGAGACTTATACTCCTGTATCTTTTTTTCTTTCTTATAGACTGGGCAATCTGCTGAACGTGGAGAATGACTACCATGACAATTTACACATACAGGAGGGGGAACACAGGGACTCCCCTCATGGAGTGGACGTCCACAGTCACCACAGAGAGGGGCCTGGGAACAGTGGGAAGACATGTGGCCAAAACGCAAGTGCTTAAAACACCTCATAGGAGGTGGGATGTACGGCTTCACATCACAACAATAGACCATAATCTTAACTTTCTCAGGGAGGGTATCCCCTTCAAAGGCCAGGATAAAGGCACCAGTATCAATACGATTGTCTTGAGGACCCTTCTGAACACGCCGAACAAAGTGAACACCCCGCCATCTGAGATTGTCCCGAAGTTCCTCATCAGTTTGAAGGATGAGGTCCCCGTGAAAAATCACACCTTGTACCATATTTAGAGACTGGTGGGGGTAATGGACACAGAAATTGTGCCAAGATGGGTACAGGCACGAAGGGCCGCAGATTGGGCAGCTGAAGTAGTTTTTATCAGCAACGAACCCGACCGCATCTTGCTCAGGGAGTCCACTTCGCCAAACTTGTCTTCAATGTGTTCCACAAAGAATAAAGGTTTGACACTGGTGAAAGTATCGCCATCAGTCCTGGTGCAAACTAGATAACGGGGACAAGGTTTTGCCCCTAGACGATGGGCCTGACCCTCTTCCCAGGGGGTAGCCATGGAAGGGAAGGCCGAAGGGGCAAGAGAAGCAGCACTTGAGGAATCAGTTCCACGCAGAGAGACGGCCGCAGAAGAACGGCCAGAGTTCTGGACCCGTATGCGTTTCATTTGCATAGCGTCCGCCCTGATACCACCCACTCCGATCAGGGGCTCTCCTCACGGGCGCCACCCAGCCACAGCAAGGGCCGTCTGCCATGGGGGCCATTGCCGGGAGCTCCGATGCTCCAGGATGCCGAGCAACCACTCCAAGGCATGCATGAGGAGGTCACAGCTCAGGTATCAGAAGTGTGATCCCTGTGTGTTCAGGGGGCTCAACCAAAAGGGTACATAGCGACCCCAGCACACGGGCTGGCTACTGTGCTGGCTATGCACCCTAGTATCAGACCACGATGTGAAAGAAAAGGTGGAATGTACTAGGAGGGCGCACGTCGGAGACACTAGGTAAGGTGCTCTTCCCCAAATGGCTCACACTATGGAGGAGAAATTTTGTAATGGAGGGGGACCAAGGAATGCCAAAAGGAGGAGATGATTATACAACAAGGCCGAATTGCAAAACCAACAGAACCAGGAGGATAGCAGGGCCAACATAAGCAGGGACACCAAGAGAGGGAGAGGAGAGGGCGAGGGGAAAGGAGCAAGGAGGGGAAAGGATGGGAAGGGAAAGGAAATGCAGCCCTGGAGAGAAAGAAGGCAGCAATGGCTCGGGGCCCCGTGCTCGCCACGCACGTATCCACAAAAGTGTTGTGGACCCCCTGGGGGGTACAGCAACAAGGAATAGCGCAGTAGGTAGTACAGTTGAAGAGGAATGGACATCTCTAAAAAGGGCCATCACAGAAGTTGGGAAGGAAAACATAAGCACAAAGAAGGTAGCTGCGAAGAAACCATGGGTAACAGAAGAAATACTTCAGTTGATTGATGAAAGGAGGAAGTACAAACATGTTCCGGGAAAATCAGGAATACAGAAATACAAGTCGCTGATGAATGAAATAAATAGGAAGTGCAGGGAAGCTAAGACGAAATGGCTGCAGGAAAAATGTGAAGCCATCGAGAAAGATATGATTGTCGGAAGGACAGACTCAGCATACAGGAAAGTCAAAACAACCTTTGGTGACATTAAAAGCAACGGTGGTAACATTAAGAGTGCAACGGTAATTCCACTGTTAAATGCAGAGGAGAGAGCAGATAGGTGGAAAGAATACATTGAAAGCCTCTATGAGGGTGAAGATTTGTCTGATGTGATAGAAGAAGAAACAGGAGTCGATTTAGAAGAGATAGGGGATCCAGTATTAGAATCTGAATTTGAAAGAGCTTTGGAGGACTTACGGTCAAATAAGGCAGAAGGGATAGACAACATTCCAACAGAATTTCTAAAATCATTGGGGGAAGTGGCAACAAAACGACTATTCACATTGGTGTGTAGAATATATGAGTCTGGCGATATACCATGTGACTTTCGGAAAAGCATCATCTACACAATTCCGAAGACGGCAAGAGCTGACAAGTGCGAGAATTATCGCACAATCAGCTTAACAGCTCATGCATCGAAGCTGCTTACAAGAATAATATACAGAAGAATGGAAAAGAAAATTGAGAATGCGCTAGGTGACGATCAGTTTGGCTTTAGGAAAAGTAAAGGGACGAGAGAGGCAATTCTGACGTTACGGCTAATAATGGAAGCAAGGCTAAAGAAAAATCGAGACACTTTCATAGGATTTGTCGACCTGTAAAAAGCGTTCGACAATATAAAATGGTGCAAGCTGTTCGAGATTCTGAAAAAAGTAGGGGTAAGCTATAGGGAGAGACGGGTCATATACAATATGTACAACAACCAAGAGGGAATAATAAGAGTGGACGATCAAGAACGAAGTGCTTGTATTAAGAAGGGTGTAAGACAAGGCTGTAGCCTTTCGCCCCTACTCTTCAATCTGTACATCGAGGAAGCAATGATGGAAATAAAAGAAAGGTTCACGAGTGGAATTAAAATACAAGGTGAAAGGATATCAATGATACGATTCGCTGATGACATTGCTATCCTGAGTGAAAGTGAAGAAGAATTAAATGATCTGCTGAACGGAATGAACAATCTAATGAGTACACAGTATGGTTTGAGAGTAAATCGGAGAAAGACGAAGGTAATGAGAAGTAGTAGAAATGAGAACAGTGAGAAACTTCACATCAGGATTGATGGTCACGAAGTCAATGAAGTTAAGGAATTCTGCTACCTAGGCAGTAAAATAACCAATGACGGACGAAGCAAGGAGGACATCAAAAGCAGACTCGCTATGCCAAAAAAGGCATTTCTGGCCAAGAGAAGTCTACTAATATCAAATACCAGCCTTAATTTGAGGAAGAAATTTCTGAGGATGTACGTCTGGAGTACAGCATTGTACGGTAGTGAAACATGGACTGTGGGAAAACCGGAACAGAAGAGAATCGAAGCATTTGAGATGTGGTGCTATAGACGAATGTTGAAAATTAGGTGGACTGATAAGGTAAGGAATGAGGAGGTTCTACGCAGAATCGGAGAGGAAAGGAATATGTGGAAAACACTGATAAGGAGAAGGGACAGGATGATAGGACGTCTGCTAAGACATGAGGGAATGACTTCCATGGTACTAGAGGGAGCTGTAGAGGGCAAAATCTGTAGAGGAAGACAGAGATTGAAATACGTCAAGCAAATAATTGAGGACGTAGGTTGCAAGTGCTACTCCGAGATGAAGAGGTTAGCACAGGAAAGGAATTCGTGGCGGGCCGCATCAAACCAGTCAGTAGACTGATGAAAAAAAAAAAAAGCTGACGACACCATGATGAGCCCAGAAACACCAGTGGAAGTGAAGGGATTACTAGGCAGATTTAAGAGAAAAGGCAACAATTTCAGCTGTCAGTGAATAAGAAAAATACCTAGAGTATGATAATTGACAGAGGTGACTCACTACCAGCTACTGAACTACCACCAGAGTATGAAGAAGTTGATCACTTTGTCTACCTTGGCTCAGTGGTTCAGGAAGACAGTGACTGTACACAGGAAAGAAAGCACCGTTTTGAGTAAGAATGTTGCATCGAAACTGACAGTGATTTGAAAACACCGAGCCCTAACCAGATTTATTAAATTGAGATAGTAACTGACACTCCTGAAATCTGTTTGTTTACAGTGTTTCTTTAAGGGGTTGAAACTGGCCAATAACTGAAGGCAATCGCGAAAGAATCGATACTTTTGAGATGTGAACATAAGAGGTTACTGAGAATTTCATGGCTTTACAAACGATCAAGCAAATCAATATTTCAAGAACTCAGAGTGGAAAAGAGGTGTGCAGTAATGGTTTCTAGCTAATACACCAGTTCCTTCATCATACAGTTCGACGACAGGAGGATAACTTAAAGAACATGATCACGCAGGACAAAGTTCAAGGGAAAAGTTTGCAAGGAAGACCAACGAGAGGACGAATTTGTCAGATAAAAGAGAAGACAAACCAAACATTGGGCCTAATCAGAGATGCAGAAGATCGGGAATATTGGACACAGATTCGTGTCGTGGCTCGCCAACCTTCAACTACCAAAGACGGAGTGTTGATGGACTGACAGTCAACGAGAAGGAAGCGGTTTTGACCAAGTAGTAGAAACATTTTTAGTCACAATTGTGGTAAAGACAGGAGGAGTAGTTACGTACATTTCGTGACAACCAGAATATGTTGGTTGGTTTAAAAGTGGGGGAAAGGGACCAAACTGTGACGTCATCAGTCCCTTGTTCCCATTAGAACAATTACCCAAGACAAAGAAGAAAACAGAAAAGACGTACGGCACAATAACAGGAGAAAGGAAGAACCGGATGAACGACAGAAGGACAACAAACACTACAATGGATAAAACAGGACAAGAAAACCACATAGAGACGCAAGAAACAGGGAGAAAAGATTAAACACAAGAAAGCAGATTACCATGGCTGGCTGACCATGAGAATAAGACAGGAGAAGTCAGCCACTCTGCAACACATTAAAACCTCCACCCTAAAAGCCCTAGGGTGGAGGACACAGAGGGAAAAAGGACATGCACTAAAACTCAGATCAAATGATAAAACCAACCCTCACGAATAAAACGTAAAACTAAAACTGCTGTTGAGGCATTGTCGCCCAACACCAATGGTAGGGTGCTGGGAAAGTTAAAAGTCCGCCGCAGAGCGGCTAAAAGTGGGCGGTCCAGAAAGATGTGGGCGATTGTCATTTGGGAGCCACAGCGACACTGAGGTGGGTCCTCGCGACGGAGGAGGTAACCATATCTGAGCCACTTATGGCCAATGCGGAGTCGACAAAGCACAACTGATTCCCTACGACCAGCCCTCAGGGAAGACTTCCACACATTCAGAGTCTCCTTAATGACACGCAGTTTGTTGTGCATACTGTTATGCCAATCTGTCTCCCAAAGCCGAAAAACCTTGCGGCGTAAGACAGAGATGCCCATCTCCAGGAGCGGTTTCTGCGTAGCCTGTTTGGCTAGGACGTCAGCAAGTTCGTTGCCTAGCATCCCAACGTGTCCTGGGGTCCACACAAAAACCACTGAACGACTGGACCGTTCCAGGGCAAAGATGGGCTCCTGGATGGTCGCTACCAAAGGATGGCGATGATAGCACTGGTCGATAGCTTGTAAGCTGCTCAGGGAGTGAGAACAGTGAATAAATGTCTCACCAGAACAGGAACGGATGTACTGAAGTGCACGAAATATGGCCACAAGCAATGCAGTGAATACACTGCGCCCAGTGGGCATGGAATGCTGTTCAATATGGCCTATGTGGGCATAGGCGAAGCCAACATTACCATCAGCCATCGAGCCGTCGGTGTAAACAACTTCACAGCCTTGAACGCGTCAGGAATAGAGAGGAAGTGACAGCAGAGAGCGGCGGGGTTAACTGAGTCCTCAGGGCCTTGCAAAAGGTCCGGACGAAGCTTCGACCGAGGTGTACGTGAATGGACCTCAAGTAAAGGTGGTAAAGGGAAGGTCTCCAGTTCTGAGAGAAGGTATCGCACGTGAACTGCAATCGTGAGCCCTGACCTGGGCCGCCGATGCGGGAGATGAACTGCGGCGGGTGGGAAAAGGAGACGGTAATTCGGATGCTTAGGAGAACTACAAATGTATGCAACATAACTGGTGAGCAGTTGTGCACGTCGGATCCGCAATGGAGGGACCGGCCTCCACCAGGACACTGGTCACGGACTCGTTCTAAAAGCTCCCGTCGCTAGGCGAATGCCACATTGGTGCACTGGGTCGAGTAAACGCAGTGCTGAGGGAGCCGCCGAACTGTAAACCAGACTCTCATAGTTAAGGCGGGATTGAACAAGGGCTCTGTAGAGCTGCAGCAGCGTAGAGCTATCTGCACCCCAGTTAGTGTTGCTCAGGCAGCGAAGAACACCGAGGTGCTGCCAGCACTCCTGCTTAAGCTGACGAAGGTGAGGTGGCCAAGTCAGTCGGGTGTCGAAAACCAGTTCTAAGAATCGATACGTCTCTACTGTAGTGAGTGGATCCTAATGAAGGTAAAGTTCAGGTTCAGGATGAACGGTACGACGCCGACAGACGTGCATGACAAGACTTCGCGGCTGAAAACTGGAAGCCGTGGGCTAGAGCCCACGACTGCACCTTGTGAATGTCTTCCTGCAGGCGCCGCTCAGCATTACCATTACTGGAGGATCAATACGAAATGCAGAAGTCATCTGCATGCAGAGAAGGTGAGACCGACGGCCCTACAGCTGCTGCTAGGCCGTTGATTGCCACTAAAAATAAACATACACCCAATATGGAGCCCTGCGGAACGCCATTCTCCTGAATACGGGGGAACTATGGGAGGCACAAACTTGGACACGGAAAGTATGGACCGACAGGAAGTTTTGGATAAAAATCGGGAGCGGGCTCTGGAGACCCCGCTCATACAATGTGGCAAGTATATGATGTCGCCAGGTCGTGTCATATGCTTTACGTAAGTCAAAAAGGATGGCAACCAGATGCTGGAGTCTGGAAAATGCTGTTCGGACGGCAGACTCGAGGGACACAAGATTATCAGTGGTAGAGCGACCCTGGAGGAAGCCGCCCTGACATGGAGCCAGTAGGTCACGTGACTCCAGGACCCGACCCAACCACCGACATACCATACGTTCCAGCAGCTTACAGCGAACGTTGGTGAGACTGATGGGCCGATAGACATCCACATCAAGCGGATTTTTACCAGGTATTAGCACCAGAATGATGGTGCTCTCCCGCCATGCGATGGAAAGACGCCATCGCACTAGATCCGGTTGAGACGACGAGGAGATATCGCTGGAAGTTGACGAGAGATGTTTAACCATCTGACTGTAGATTCGATCTGGCCCAGGAGCTGCGTCGGGGCAATGTGCAAGGGCGCTGAGGAGCTCCCACTCTGTAAATGGGGCGTTATAGGGTTCACTTTGGCCTGTAGTGAACGAGAGGACTTTCCTCTCCATCCACCGTTTGAGAGTGTGAAAGACTTGGGGGTAGTTCTCCGACGCAGACACTCGAGCATAGTGCTCAGCAAAGGGCTCGGCAATCGCGTTTGCGTCAGTAGAGCGCACGCCATTGATGTTAACGTCAGGGACACCTGTTGGGGTCTGGTATCCAAAAAGACCTCTGATCATCGTCCAGACTTGGGAACGTGACGTATGGCACCCAATGGTAGACACGTACCTCTCCCAACAGTCCTGTTTCGGCCGGTTTATAAGCAGGCGAACAAGGGCATGTAACCACTTAAAGGCTATTAGGTGCTCTAGGCAAGGGTGCCGCTTACGTCGCTGTAGAGCTCACCGACGCTCTTTAATTGCCTCAGCGACTTCCGGCGACCGCCAAGGGACTGTATTTCGCAGGGGGCACTCTTGAGAACGAGTGTTCGCGTTTCCCGCCGCAGAAATTATCGTTGTAGTGACCTTCTCAATCACAACATCGATGGATTGCTCTTCAGTGGATAGATGGGAGGAGTCCAGGGCTGAAAATTGAAAAATCAGTGGCCGAGTAGCTTCCATGAGCCCCACTGAAATGTGTGGCGGCTCCAGTATTCAGGAGGCAGAGGTCGAGTTGGGACAGTAAATGTTCAACATCTCTGTCATGGCCAGTAAGCGTGGTGTTACCCCACAAGGGTAGGAAAGGTTTAGAGAGTTGATCAATCAGTGCAGCCAATACGTTCAGGGGTACCTCTCCATCTGGAGGGAGATATATGTTGCATACAGTTATTTCCTGCATAGTCCTTATCCTGACAGCCACAACTTCCAGAGGAGTTTTAAGGGGCACAGGTTCACTACATACCAAGTTCAGGACATAAACACAAACTCCACCTGACACTATTATAATTGCTACATGTCTTGTAATATCCCCTGTAGCCACGAAGGGCAGGAGTCCGCATTGCCGGGAACCAGGTTTCCTGGAGGGAAATGCAGAAAGCAGGTGTAAAGCTTAACAGTTGCCATAGCTCAGTCAGGTGGTGGAAAAAACCGCCGCAATTCCACTGGAGGATGACATCATGAAACTGAGAAGGCATGAAATACTCAATGAAGTAGTCTACACCTCACAGTCATCTTCTGCCACTGACTTATTTCCTGAGCAGGCTATATCCATTGTGTCTGAAGGTCTGGCGAGATCTAGGTCCTCAGCAGACGCCAGGATCTTCACCTCATCGTCAGACGCAGAGCTTGTAGGCAGCAGTGGTGTGGGTGCCACCGCAATTCCCTTTGTCTTGAGGGTCTTCTTTCTGGATTTCTCTCACTGATATTTGGGTTTCTCTGGCTGGGAGGGCTTCACTGATTCAGTCTACAGGACTGAGGATGATCGTGAAGCCCTACGATCAGCTGCTGTTGGGCACTTCAGCCACTGGTGGGTGTCATCTTTCCCACTAGCAGAAACCTGGGAAGGGAGTGAAACAAGGGACCCCTTCCTAGTGAGAGGAGCTGAAGAAGACTTACGCTTCTCCAGCTGAGAATTGGGTACTGTCGTCCCCGAAGGTTCAGTGCTCCCAAGGTAGGTGGTGTGGGAGCAACTGGGCGGGAAGTGCCCCCTACCATCAAGGGGGCAGGTGTAGTCTTCTGGCTCTGAGAGCCAAGTGGAACTCATGGAGCAACTGTTTTCATAGTGGCGGCATAAGAGTAGGTCATAGCCACAGGATATAGGCGTGCAAATTTCCTCTTGGCCTCAGTGTAAGTCAGTCAGTCCAGGATCTTGTATTCCATGATTTTCCTTTCTCGCTGTAAAATCCTGCAGTCTGGTGAGTAAGGGGAATGACGCTCTCCACAGGTCACACAGATGGGAAGTGGGCCACATGGAGTATTGGGATGGGATGGACATCCACAATCTCAACATGTGATGCTGGAAGTACAGCGGGAAGACATATGGCAGAACTTGCAGCACTTAAAGCACCGCATTGGGGGAGGGATATATGGCTTGACATCACAGCAGTAGACCATCACCTTGACCTCCTTGGGTAATGTGTCAGCCCTGAAGGCCAAGATGAAGGCACCAGTGGCAACCTGATTATCCCTTGGATCCTGATGAACGTGCCAGATGAAATGAGCTCCTTGTCACTCTAAGTCGGCACGCAGCTCGTCGTCAGACTGCAAAAGAATGTCCTTGTGGAATATAATACCCTGGACCATATTTAAGCTCTTATGAGGCGTGATGGTAACGGAAACATCCCCCAACTTGTCAAAAGCGAGTAATGCCCGTGACTGGGCAGAGGATGCCGTTTTTATCAAGATTGACCCTGATCGCATTTTGGACAAGCTCTCCACCTCCGCAAACCTGTCCTCTAAATGCCCTACAGAAAAATGAGGTTCGTCGAGACAAAGGAGTCCCCATCAGCTCTCATAGGTACTGGGGCGAATAAGGTTCACTGCCATCCTTAGCCTGGCGTTCCTCCCATGGTGTGGCCAGGGAGGGGAACAATTTAGGATCATACTTCCTTGCATTGAACTGAGACTTGGAACACTTAGAGACTGCTGGCTTTTAATCACCAGCAAATGATTATGTGGTACGCTTCATCGAACGTCGTCCACCCTGATGCCACCCACTCTGACCAGGGGCCCTCCCCACAGGCGCCACCCAGCCGCAGCAAAGTCCACCTGGCAGGATGGCCATTGCCAGAAGTGCCGATGCCCCAGGGCCACGGACATCTACTCCTTGGCATATGTGGGGAGTTAACGGCGCAGGCATCAGCAGAGCGATCCCTTTGTAGTCAGAGGTCTACAACCAACAGGGTACATAGCAGCCCCACCACAACAGACTGACTAACGTGCTGGATATGAGGTGCAAAAAATTCCTTGGTCCGCATCGGCGCAGAAAACGACACAGTATAGTGGGTGGAGGAAAACGCATACAGGAAGGTGTCCTCACTCAAAAGATGGAGAGTGAGCGGGACTGCAATGCCACGACGAGAAAGTGGGCTAAGGATCTCAATGCATGATGGACACGATGCACCGTGTAAGGCACCCTTCCCCAGTTGGCTCGCTCTTCAGGAAAATGGAGGTCAGACCCTACAGAGGACCATCACATAAAGGCCAAAAGGTGTGAGACACCTTTTATTCGAATGGTTCGAATGGCTCTGAGCACTATGGGACTCAACTTCTCAGGTCATCAGTCCCCTAGAACTTAGAACTACCCAAACCTAACTAACGTAAGTACATCATACACATCCATGCCCAAGGCAGGATTCGAACCTGCGACCGTAGCGGTCACTCGGCTCCAGACTGTAGCGCATAGAACCGCACGGCCACTCCGGCCGGCACCTTTTAGTCGCCTCTTACGACAGGCAGGAATATCTCGGGCCTGTTCTAACCCCCGGGGCCCGCATGGGGGTACCAGAATATGTAGCAACATCTCAAGTTAAAACCCCAACTTCTCCGCAGTATCTCACGTACTGATGACATGTGACAGTGTTCATGGCCCAACAAAGTATGGACCAACGTCCTAGGCTAAAACCCAAAACTCTCTGCAGTATGTCATGCACTGCAGATACGTGACAGTGTCAATGGCCACTAAAGTAAATACCTATATTCTAGGCTACAACCCAAACTTCTCTGCGCATTTCAACAACTGACTGCATGTGATGGTTTTCACGCTGATTTGCCTGTTGAATTGAGCAAGCCAGTACAGTGTTAAAGACATGGACAACCAGATTTTGGTTTTCAGTCGTTTTGCTAAGTCTACATCTACCATTATACCCTGCAAGCCATCTTAGGAAGTATAGCAGACGAAGCCTCTGGTATCACAATACGTTACCCTCTTCCCTTTTCCGTTATCAGCTGGTGTGCTGGAAGAACAACTGGCGACAAAATTCCGAATGATCCCTAATTTCACTTGTTTTCTCCACACGGTCTTTTCCCATATGGATCTGGGTGGAAGTAACACGTTAGCCGACTCTTCTTGGAACATACTGCCTCGGAATTTTAACAGTAAACCTCTTCATTATGCAGACCGTCTCTCTCGTTGTGTGTGCCACTAGAGTTTGTTTAGCTATTCCACAATGCTCCCACGCTTATTAAAAGATCTCACGACGAAATTTGCCGCTCTTAGTTGAATCTTCTCTCTCTCTCTCTCTCTCTCTCTCTCTCTCTCTCTCTCTCTCCCACTGATCCAACATCGTATGGATCCCAGACTGAGGAGCAGGTCGAGGATGAATTACATTTCATTAAATTTCTTCCAGTGTATCTTAGCAGGGCGTCTGATATTCCTCCTACTAGTTTTACGCCATTTCGAATGGTTACTCCTAATAATTTTCCAGTTTTTACTTTTTCAGTGATTTATCACCATTAGTGTCATCGAATACTAATGAATGTCTTCTCCTTTTTATGGGCCTCGCTACATTTATTTACGTTCAGTGTCAAGTTACAACACCAGTCGTCGATGCTACACACCACCACAGCTTCATAATCCAGTGGCAACGTTCATGGGTCCATGTCAGTTGTTCAGCTCTGTGTTGATGTGTCAGGAAAGGAGAAAGATTCGATCGGTGGCTGCTGAAGCCTATTCGGTGCTTTCATCTCCGTGCGCTTCTGATAGAAATGGATTGTGATGTCCCAAATTAAAATCAACAGCGATATGGTTCACAATACACTATCGATCGCCCCGAGTGGCTTCGTGAAAGCGACGTGACATCCGCTCATAAAACAATTTTGGACGTCTTGTGTGGCAGTTTACTGAAGTGGAAACACTGTGTCTGCGATACTGAAGAACCAGTGAAGACGCTGCACCTCGGAAACCCGAATTATTGTGTAGTATCTGGTATGCCATGACCCACATGCATTGCACGGATTATCACCCCACATTCAAAGTTGTGGCTTCCCCCGTTCACTAGAGACCTGCCTGTAACATACTTGTTAGGTATTGTATCTACAATTGCGCCATACGCTGCATCTGGCTGCAACGTTTGGGCGATATGGGCAGTACATCTTCAAATAAAACAACCATCGCGAGTTTTTTGGCCACTCAGTTTATTAACATCAAGAAGCCTTTCACTTCCACTTTTGCAGCTAACAGTGGAAGAACCTGTTAGGTCCGATATTATTGTTCACAATTACATAGCTCACATCAGTTGTTGTCAGTAAATCAGCTTCAGTCTAAATTTAGTCTGCGAAGAATGCTTTGTAAATCTAATTCGAGAATGTCACCGTAGCCCCAACTCACAGCACGAGTATTTATCGAAGTTGAATCACATAAAATGGAATCTCGAAAGACAGAAATATTGTGGCGAGACATACCTTATATCCACATTAAAATAACATGCCACATAAGTGGTATTTGCAACTTTAAAATAATCTACAGCATTATGGCTCGAATTACATTAGGCGAAATAAACACTCTTCTTCTTCTTCTTCTCCTCCTCCTCCTCCTCCTCCTCCTCCTCCTCCTCCTCCTCCTGAAACATTTATTCTTATGCAAGTCCTTCACAGAGCATCTTCAATCTTCTCTTTCTTCTCTTTCCTCCCACAGTCTGTCGGTCAGCATTTCCTCCCATTGTAGTCCTCTTCGATTCATATTACGCTTCACCTAGTCGCCCCATCTTTTCAATTCCAGGCTCTTCTTCGTAGTGTTCCTTTTCCCATTTTTTTAAAGTGGCCAAACCATTTGAGCCTATTTCTCTCCGGAATTTTTCTTACGGGATGGCTCTGAAGCACGTTTCGTATTATTTCATTTCTTATCCTGTCCCTTCTCGCCGAATCCAGGGTCCCTCATAGAAAGCGCATCTCTGTCGCTTGTATTACACTCACATCTTTCATTGTCGAGATCCAACATTCTGATCCATAGGTCAAAATTGGTAGTTAGTATGGCTTGTATATCGTGATACTTGCTTTGCCAGGAAGTCTTCAGTTTCCAGTTATATCTGATTCGCGATAATACTGCCAGCAATTTTCTGTCCTCTCCGAAATTTCTCCTCTGTTGTGTCCTTTCTTCGTTAGCTTAGACTGGTAAAAAAAATGGCGTCCAGAGCTGTCGGCCAATCACAGACGATACCATTATTGGCCACACACTGTATGTAGGTCTCCTGCTAACGATGAGCAGGACAAGCTTAGAATGATGTTCATGAAAAGGGGTTAGACTTTAAAGAAAAAAAGAAATTAAATGCATATATAAAGATACCAGATGGATACAGAGTGATGATCCCACAATGAAACTGATAAGGATTATGTGTTGAGCAAGTGGATGTGAGAAGTTACAGCGATATTACAAGATATATGAGGGGGTATTGTTTCGTAGGATGAATGAAAATGAAGTGTTGCGGTTGTGTTTCTCTGCAGAGCACGTGGAGTCTCATATCAATTACATCCACTTGAGACACAGGCACTAAGGGCCACAAAAGTACACTCAGATCTTGCTCGATTATGTTTTATTTAATAACATAGCTAGGAGAGTCAGAAAACAGCTCCAGTGCTTGATACAGATGGCAGTGAGTGAAATATAGTACAACTGCCAGCAGAGGAGAGATACAGAGCTTTCTCCCAGCAGCGTAGGAGAACCACTAGCAACTGATATATCTGGCGACTTTCCCCCAGCAGGGCTGGGCTTACTGAGATCTTTGGCAGTGAATGTATTCTTCAAATATGTGACAGGTTTGGTACGAAGGGGGCTACCAGCAAGACAAAAATTGACAAAGTAGTAGAGTGATTATTTCACTCAGACGGAAAGTCGAAAGCCTCTCCCTCCGATAATGGATCCCAGTTCATTTCAACCCTCTGTAAGAGGTTTACTGATTGTGTAGCTGTTAGACACATGAGAACCTCTTTATGCTATCAGGCTGACAACCCAACTGAGTGTTATATGCTTGAACTGTGGAGGTCATGTAGGATTTATTGCAGCCAGAGCCACACAAAATAGAATATGTGGACGTATTTCAGGATGTTGTGAATAGAAAAAAAAAGCCTGTGGAACAGGATTCATCCCAAAAGAAAGTTTGATACGCAGGAGACCAGCTAACTTGACATTAGAAGTAGTGGTTCTATCAACGAGGGAGATTTCGACCCAGCTGCGAGAAAGAGGTATTAATCAGGAAGCAAGTGGAAAAGAAGACATTGGGACAGGAATCGCTGCTATACCACAATAGACAAATCTACTCAGCATGTAGTTCATGGTTTAGTCCTCGTAAGAACAAAATAATGATTAAGTGAAGTCCATGGTGAGATTAAGAATGGACTGTATCACGGATCCTTCATCGTAGTTTGAAGTCCACATGCCAACGCCTACCGCTTGGGGTACCCTAAGTCTCGAAAACCACTCGGGCTTAGGAACATCACTGAGTTGAGACTTACAAGCAGTGGGAAAATTACAATATTAGGAAACAGTGTATGTAATATATTTCAAGACCATTTCTAAGTGCAGAAAAGAACAAGGTTTGGTGTTTACAGTTTAAAAGAGAGATATGAGTAGTATAGATCTCATGGATAGCTTAATTCAAGGAGAAATCATATAGCACTGTATAGTGTTTTTTATTATGTTTGTGAGGATTTGAAATCACCTTCAGCCGTGAGTTTTAAAGTTTTTTTACTGAGTACGACCAGTTTCGGTGAGCAATTCACAATCAATTCTCACATACTGACAAGGTGTTGTCCCGTTTCCCACGGAGTGTGTTATGTTTATTCATTGTGACTGCACTTTTTACTTTTTTGTGTAGTCTGTGTGGTTTTTGATTTCGTGTTTTTAGGTATAAGGTAGAGCAGTTTCGAGTCCACGTTATTGTATGTTTCTTGGTGGTGAACAGATCTGCTGAGTGGGATTTCAGGTGTTGAGGACCTCTTTTTGATGTATATGAGGTAACTCTTGCTACTGTATGAAATATAGGCAGAGGAGTAGTACAATTAGTATTCTTGTGTTTCTGTGTGTACATACATGTGGGTATTAGATTGACGCGTAAGTTCGTAGCATTTTGGTTTTGCGTGTCAGAATTCCAATTGCTATGGGTTAATTTATCGAATGTTATTTTTTATTTGTAGTACACTGTTGCTGTTTTTGTTTACAGATTGTCATTTTGTCAGCCGGCCGGTGTGGCCGAGCGGTTCTAGGTGCTTCAGTCTGGATCCGCGCGACACTACGGTCGCAGGTTCGAATACTGCCTCGGGCATGGATGTGTGTGATGTCCTTAGGTTAGTTAGGTTTAAGTAGTTTTAAGTTCTAGGGGACTGATGACCTCAGAAGTTAAGTCCCATAGTGCTCAGAGCCATTTGAACCATTTGTAATAGGCCATTTGAACATTTTGTCATTTGGAGATAGCGAGAGAAGATATGGACGCTAGAAAATGGAGTGCCAAACTGGGAAATCGGAACATTTCCGACATATTCTTCTGTTTGAGTTCAATAGTGTGGTGACAACAGTGAAGGCAGCGAAAAACATTTGCGTCTGTATGGTGGTGAAGCCATTGGCCAGAGCACGTAATAAAATGGTTTTTTCGTTTTAAGGAGAATCGTTTTGACATTAGTGACTTTCCACGTTCAGGAAGAACTTCGGGGTTTGTTGAAAATCGTTTATAGGCATTAATTCACAATGACACATATCACTGTACTCGAAAACTGACAAATGTGATGAATTGTGATTTTTCCACCATCGTGCGACATTTGTATGCTGTAGAGAAGGATTAAAAATCAGATGTACGGGTACCGCATGCTCTAAGCCAAAATCACAAAATTCAGCGGGTAGCCATATGTGCGTCTCTGCTTGCTCGTCATCAATTGGCTCGGGAACTACACCGACCATTCCTATCCTATATCGTTACTGGTGTCGAGGAATGGTTTCTTTATGCTAATGTAAGGAAAATAAAGGAATGGCTGAGCCCAAACAGAGCAGCAACTTCCCGTATAAAGACCTGCGCGCATCGACAAAAGATAATGTTATGCATCTGATGGAATAACGATGGTGTGCTTCCCCGAGGTGTAACTGTTACGGCTGATATTTATTGTCAACAACTGAGACGTCTTGTAGACGCAGTCCAAGAAGTGATGCTACACCACGGCGACCGCCTGCATTCTGTTAGACGGGCAAAAAACGTTATACAGAGACGAGCTGGGAAGTCAGTCCGCACCTACCTTACTCACCTGATCTTGCACCCTCAGATTTTCACCTTTTTCATTCTCCATCGATCAACGTTCCAGGAACTTCCTTCCCGGATGAAGATGCGCTCCGAACATGGCTCGACGAATTCTTAGCCTAAAAACCACATGATTTCTATAGTCGCGCTATCGAAAAGTTACCCCATCGTTGGCAGACTGTTGTAAATAGTGAAGGAAAATATATTACTGATAATTAACGTCTCTGTTACGTGTATCTGTTATGTTTATTAAACTTATAGGAAAACACTACGAACTTATGCGCCAACCTAATATATAGTCAGTGGGATTATAATAAAACTTTTTGGCAGCAATCTTGGAAGAACATCCGCAACTGAGCATTTTAGCAGAGGTTGAAAATACCGCTTCAGTTGTAAATTTCTTTATTTTCACACGACCGGTTCCCTGTTCTGCGCTCATAGGCAGCACACTGTACCTGGTACACGTGGCGCTCGGGGACCACAGCACAGCTACGACACCTGAAGATGGGGTTATAACAATCCGAAACCGGTCATGTGAAAATAAAGAAATTTACAACTGAAGCGGTATTTTCAACCTCTGCTAAAACTTTTTGGAATATAAATTACACAGATGCTGTCATGGTTGTTAATGGAGCTGAATATTTGAATAGATACTGTACGCATAAATACGATTAGGTTGCTTTTTTGAAAAAAATTGCTTAGACTTTCTCACTGTTTCAAAGGGTTGATAAATAAAAGTTGCGTCACACAAAAAACGACGAGGGTAGTTGTATAATATTGATAATATAGTCATAATTTTTTTTGATCATTAATGCACATATGGTTTGCGTAGATGGACTATATGTCTGAGCTGAATACTTATATATCAAACTTCTTACGGTGTTGGTAATCACGTTGAGCACGTATGTATACTAAGGTGTAGTTTTAAAACCTCACTTTGGCCCAGGATCACGTTTGTCATAGATCACATAGGTAAACATAAAACGCCATATGTGTGCCAGTGGTTGTTTATACTGGTATTTACATTTTTATTGCCACTTGACAATCTTACATAGAAAAGAGGAGACTATGCTGCGCTGTACAACTAACCCCTGGGCTATCAGGTGAGGTCCTGATTTCATGTGCCCTTTGCCATCTTTTTATTTCCATTTGATTCAAACAATTAGTTTCATCTAAACGACAATATTTTAATTAATACAAATTAAGTAAACCAGATGTAAACAGGCATCTATATTTATTTTCAAAATATTGGACAAAACCGAATTTCGATTTGTACTTCCCACTCAAACGCAATCATTTCATACACTATCAATATAATTTTGTGCAATTTATAATTCGGCATTTTTGTAGAGATTTTTATTTTTTAATGTTATTAGCATTTTTATTCTAACGTCAGCACGGCTCAAACAATATACTGCAACATGATTTCCATGTGAACAGAGCTGGCGGTCTGTTAATGGTCCCGATTTTTATTGCGAGGCTCTAAATCTTAAATAACATTGGTCTTCGGCGTAAATTTAAATTACATAAAACATGATTTTAGTTGAAAGGCATGTTGTTAAAGAGCATTGACGGTGTCCGTGGCTCTTGGATGGAGTGCTGATGGCAATTTGTTGACGCTGTTCGTAGCGAATCGGGTCATAGTATACGGTAGCCAGCGAGAATTGCTATATCTAATGATTTCTTTCGGTAGAATACATGAATTGATTACATTTGTTTTCGATAAAGAGAGCGGAAAGAAAGCTAGATGTGTTGACCTGCAGAGGAACCCGAAGCCTGGGTTAGGTTCGAATGTGGCAGTTTGACTGTAAGGTGAATAGATAAAAAAAAATCTGCTGAAAGACTAACCTGTAGCGGAGTCTTTGGCCTGGTGTAGGTGGGAATGTGATAGTTTGCTTTAGAGGTAGTGAAGCAAACGCATCTCAACATAAAAATATGATTACGTGATAGACTGACGTGCAGCGTACCCCGAGATATACGTTCGTCATTGCATTGACCTACTAGTACATCTTATTTCAGATTTTGTAGAGAATTTCTACGATGTGTTTACATTATAGCCCAACAGAGCAGAATACCAGCTAATTTTCTTTACGAACCACAGGGAATTACGAATGAGCATTCTGATAGCCTATCTGCAACCGACTCACGATTCGTCGGACTGGACAGCGTAAATGTATTTTGACCCATTTACAAAGGTAAGTATATATACGGGAGTTTTGGACTGGGTCTCTGCTAATGAAGGCTCGATTAAACATCAGTAAATATACTTAAGTAGATCTCATATCAGCTCACCGTAAGTCAGGTCACAAGTTTATTCCGTTCTTCTCTTTTGCTGTCGTTGCTGCTGAAGACGAAAATCTACATTCATGCTTGCAAATTATGATGATTCGAATATTTATTCTTGAGGCTTTTTATTATAATAATGATACATGCCACTAATCTTAATAGCAAATTGTTCTCAGGTTTGTTTTATCAAGAACCTAGGTTAGGTTAGCTTTCAGTTTTCGTCTAAAGGGAAACCAAAAGAATGGTTATCATCATCATCATCATCATCATCATCATCATCATCATCAACAGTTCCCAGCCCCAGGCTGGGTGTGTCTGGGACACAAGCCTCGCCATCTAGTCATGTTTTCCCACCATTTTCCGTATTCACTCGGGTCCAGTCCTCACCTCTCTTTCCAACACACTCTACCATTTTTCAGCTATCTATCCCTTGGTCTTCCTCTTGGTCGTTTGCTTCGAATCTCCATTTCGTGTGTCTTCTTGGGTATCCTATTGTTTTTCATTCTCTTTCAGTGCCCATACCGTCTCAGCCTTTATGTTTCTATCCTGCTCTACAAGACAACAAGCTCAATGGAGGAGACGTACTGTAGAAGTCTGAGCTGTGTGAAAGTGGGAAATGAAAGGGTGGAAGTGGTGCGAAACAGGGCTGTACATTTTCATCTCTCCCCTTCATTGCGGTCTTCGATGAGATAATGACTAAAGTAGCAGAAGAAATTGGAGAAGATTAGATGAAAGCAATGGTGTTCGTGGACTGCTTGATGACCTGGGGAAACGGGAAGGAAGGGATTCAGGAACAGCTGGATGCTTGGGAAGAAACTGTGTGACAGTGTGGGGTGAAATTTAATGTAAACGAATGTGAGATTACATGCACTGTTTTGTTTGATGTGCAGCTCAAGAGCTGGAGTAGATGAGAAGTTTCATACCTCGAAAACCTCTTCCCTGCTCCATCACCTTTGATAAATGGATTCTGAGGATACAATCGGGACATACCACAGAGGTAAAGAGAGCTGGTTTCGAGTTTGTCGCCTTGACGACGCTGTGATTACGGACATGCAGCAGTTTTCGATAGGACAAGGAGACAAGAGAAAACCCGCCATGTCCTCTTCGAAAGAGCTATCTCAGAATTCACCCGAAGCAATTTTAGGAAACCACAGAAGACCCTTATGTGGGTTTCCTCCGGGGGATCTAAAGCCTTTTTTTCCCGAACGCAAGTTCCGTGACCAACCACAGAGCATAGAAGATTGTCCTCCTGTTCAAAACCAAAAGCGTAGAGTGGAATATAACGAAGTTGCTAATTAAGATGAATGGTTGTATATCGGTTTTCTAAATTAACTCAACAGGGTTGTATGACAACACTGTCGCCTTTCTTCCAAAGGAACCCATTTAAGTTCCACGAGTACCTCTGTTACACAGTCGTATAGCCTACTCCGACGTATGAAGACCTTGTCGGCGCGTTGGTGAGTTCGTTCTGCGCCTGCTCTCATCCTTGTTTGGTACGGATTCCAAACGCTGCTACAATAACCCCGATCTAGTCACACTGACGTCTTGCTTTCGGTTTCCTTTTACAGACTCATTGAACCTTCTGCTTGGCTGCCCTGCGCCATGCGAGACATTCGAGTTTTTGCTCACGTACACATAAGTTATTTAGATTGTAATAACAGATTAGTACAAGTTACTCACTGCTCACGTACACATAAGTTATTTAGATTGTAATAACAGATTAGTACAAGTTACTCACTGCTCACGTACACATAAGTTATTTAGATTGTAATAACAGATTAGTACAAGTTACTCACTGCTCACGTACACATAAGTTATTTAGATTGTAATAACAGATTAGTACAACTTACTCACTAAATACGCGTTCAGTACGTTTTTTAAGCTTAATATGAAATGTATCACTTTTCTTTGCGGATTAGTGCAGAAAACGTGAAAAGATCGCAAGGTCGGGCTGTAATAGTACACTCGTTTACGTTTTTGGACAACTAACTTAGAGAATCCAGCTTAATTGTTCTATTTTTTCTTTCCAAAAATTTAATTTGTGCGTGTCCACAAACTTAAGTTCATGTTTCCGGAAAGTAGCGTAAAACTTTTTTTATTTGATTTAGAATCCTTAGCAAAGGTCGGTTGTTTACGTGCAATTTGCGTACAAAGAAGTTACATTCTGTTGAGATTAAGGTAATTTAACGGATACTGCAGTTGAGTGAGCGCAAAGTTCTTGTTGCAAGCGGAAATAAATAACGTTTTACGGTATATCATACACCTGAAGCGCTAACCTGTAGGCCTATAGTTTGCTGCTCATAAGTAACGAAAATTCGCGTAGTGTGAAGTGTGTTAAGGGAGTTAATTCTATTTTTAAGCGTGTAGTTTGTGTTGCAGCGCGTGACAAATGTGCACGTTGCCACTGGATAGTTAAAGAGGGAATGTTATGCGTAGGACTGTGGAATTCAATGACGCTCCTCCACGGAATTGTAGGTTTTGCAAAGAAGATAAGAGAATAGCTGAGCAGGAGGCAAAGATCTGTGCCCTTCAGGCTGAATTAGATAAGGTGAAATTTGAACTCGGTGGGCTGGATGGGGAAATCGATCTTGGGAACTGCGTAAAAAACAATCAATGGGCGAAGGGAGAACAGCTCTTCAACTTCATCTACAGTGTCGAATAAATTTGACTTGTTACCTGAAGTAGGATGGGAAGAGCGTCATGCAGCTGTGGGTCACAGCAGGGTGCAGCAGACTTCTAGCAAAGGAACTTATTGTAAGTCGGTACCGAAAAAGAATAAGAAGAAAAAAGCCTTGGTGCTAGGTAGTAGTGATGGAAGGGTGTCGGCCAGATGGTACAGAACAAATTAGGGACACGGCACCAAGTCACAAGTATTGTTAAGCCAAGTGCTAGCCTTGTCCAGGTCACAGAGGACGTAAAGAATTTGTGCAAAGGTTTTGGCAAAGTGTATCAGGTCATTATAGTTGGTGGAGCAAAGAACAGCTCGGATAAGAACAGTAATTACAGCGTTAGCGGTGACCTGGATGCAATAGGAGTTTTATGGAAGCCCTGCAGTTCCATTACCTGCCCTGGTAAACACTACTATTAGCTGTGTGACCACTGAGTTGACCAGGCTGCTGCTGACTGTAACAGTCACTACGATTGGGAGATGGGAATATACTAGGCATGGCCTACACCTGAATAGGAGAGCGAGAGAGAGATTGGCTGAGCTTCTTGCAGATAATATACAGGGTGCCACCTTCACACTTAGCGAGGTTCCTATGGTTACTGGTATCAGACAGGCATCTGTTTTTAGGTTAGAATCAGGATTCTGGCATCCTGTTTTGAAAGAAATGAAAATAACAGAAGAGCCCCATAAAATGCTTAATAATGCATAGAAAAGTGAGTTTAGCTTATTTCATCAATTATAAGACCACTAACTAATAAGGTAGAAGAGCTTCTTGTCTGCTTGGAAAATTTAGAGAGTTCTGAGAAGATAGACATCCTGCGCCTGTCTGAGCACCACAGAACCACCTGGTTAGGTAAGTTACATATAGAAGATTACACTATTACAGCTTTCTCATGCAGAAATAATGTAGGAAAAGGAGTTGTTACATATATTAAGACAGAACACAAGTTTAAAAACAATGAGACAAGTAGGTTTTGTAGTGCTCAGCACTTAGAAATGTCCGCTTGTAAATTAATGCTGAAAAATAGTTCACTTTCAATTGTAACTGTACATAGATCCTCACTGGAGAGGATTGAACTTTCTATGAATAATCTGTCAGACAGCGGCAAGAAATTTGTGACTTCTATGTAGATTTCATAAAGGATTTTGATACGGTAAATGATCTGGAAACCTTATTTGGATCCTACAATTTGACCTCAGTGATCAATTGGATAAAGACAGTAGAACCCTAAATTGATAAAGTTTTCTTTGTGGAAGCTCAAAGTAAGAAAATAACTCTTTACGCAGTAGCAAATGTTCTCTCTGATCATGATGCACAGTTAGGATAAATAACATAGTGCCTTACAGTTAGGATACTTCTCAGTGGAAATCAGAATAATAAATGAATCCAGGACAAATGTTTTTAAGAATAGTTTACATCAGATGATATGGGATGTAATTAATGATGAACCAAATGCTAATATAAAATATAACCTATTCCATTCATTATTTCAAAATAGCTTTCCACATAAGCTTATCAGGAAGGACACTAAACAGCCACGTAAAAAACCATGGGTCATTAGAGGGATTAAAGCATCTTGTGAAAGGAAAGGGAAATGTATCTTTTGGTACAAACAAGTAGGAATCCTGCAGTAGTTGCACATTACATAAACTACTCAAAATTACTAAGCTTATTAAAAACTCAAATAGCACGTACATAATGTCAGAAATCAGTACTTCTGACAACAGACTTAGGGCTATATGGAATGTAGTAAAACAAGAGACAGGACAATCAGCCACAGAACAAGAAATCACTGTTGAACTGAATGAAAGGGCTATAACTGATGAGCCACAGGTAGCAAATGCATTTAATCATAATTTCTTAACTGTAGTGGAAAGTGTAGGGACAAGCCATTCAAGAGCAAAAACATAGCAATGCGTTGAAAATTTAACTTTAAAAAATTCAATAACATACACATATCACCAACTCCTCCTCCTGAAATTAAGAAAATTATACATTCCCAAAAATAAAAGCTCATCTGGTTTTGATGGAGTTTCCAACAGAATACTAAAAATTTGTTCCTATGTAATAAACTGTCTTACCTCAAATGTGTGATACATCACCAACTCAAGGTATTTTCCAGGGAGACTGGAGTATGCTGTTAAAGCCCTCTTTAAGAAAGAGGATAAGAGAGATGCCAATAACTACTAACTTGTTTCACTGATGTATTCTACAATAGCATCTCAACTTAGCAACAATAGTATTCTTAGCAAATCACAGTTTGGGTTTCAGAAGGGTTGCTCTACTGACAATGCCATTTACACAGTCACTGCTCAGATTTTGGAACATTAAATAATAAAATAGCGCCGGTTGGTATCTCCTGCGATTTCTCTAAGGCATTTGACTGTGAATCACAGTATTCTCCTAGATAAAATGACGTTTTATAAAACTGGTGGTATATGCAACCAATGGATAATGTCATGTCTAACCAAAAAATGGAGAAAGTTGTACTTAGTAATTGAAGCAATATAGTCTAGGGACATAATTCTGACTGGGGAGATATAAAGGTATATAGTTCCCCAAGGTTCAACCCTACCTAGGTCCACTACTGTTCCTCGTATATGTAAACGATCTTATATCTAGTAAACAACAAATAAAATTAGTTCTTTTTGCAGATGACACTAGTATTGCAATCAATTCCACATACGTGCAGAAACAGGAGAAATGGTCATTGACTGGTTTTCTGAGAATGTTCTCACCCTCAGTTTTAAAAACACACATCGTATTCGTTTCTGCACACATTGTGAGGAAATAATAAATTGGTGGAAACTTCAAAAGTCTTAGGGGTCCATATTGATGAGAATTTAAATTGGAAAAACACTTTTTGGAACTCTTAAAACAGCTTAGTTTAGCCATACTTGCGCTTAGAATCATTGCAAACCTTGGGGAGAGACAAATCAGTAAGTTGATAATCTTAGTGCAAAAACGTGCTGTAAGAACAGTATGCTGTGCTCACTCACGATCATTTTGTAGACATCCGTTAAAGGAATTGGGTATTTTGACTACTGCTTCACAGTATACCTATTCCCTCAAGGAGTTGGTTGTAAATAATCCACTACAGTTCAAAAGGAACAATGAGGTGCGTAATTACAGTACCAGAAGGGTAAATGATATTCATTACTCTACTTTAAGGTTGACTTAGCGCCAAAAGGGGTGCATAATGCTGCAACATAAATCTTTGATCACTTAACCAGTGATATAAAATGTCTGAGAGACAGCAATGTACAAGTTGATAAACTCAGAATGTTTCTCCTTGACAACTTCTATTCCGTAGAAAAGTTTCTGTTACTGCAACGTGTAGAAGGTGGTGGGTAGCAATTAATGATTCACATCTGTATATCTTTTTTCTTTTTGAAAAAACAAACAAACAAACAAACAAAAAGTAAAGAAACCTAGAAATGTTCAGAATGTAACAGTATGTCCAATTATTTTGCGATGTGAACATAAAATGGCTCGTTCCACATTATTAAGATCTATCGTGCAAAATGATCCATGGAATATGTAACTAACTAACTAATAGTAAAATTTTAACTTCTTTTAAATGCTCGAAACTTACTTTGCTTATTCAAACACTGTATGTTGGCAATGACATTGTGTAAAGGAAGAGATGGGATATTTTAAAACCTGTCTTTCAACATCTTAAGCACCGTTGTATCCAGTGATGCACCCGCAATCGTCTTTGGGATTTCCTACATCTACGTACATACCCTCTGCTAGCCACTGTACAGTGCCTCGTGGATGGCACCGAATTTATGTCCTATTCCATTTGCTGGTGGGGCGAGGTAAAATTGGTGTTTAGATACTTCTGTATGCATCCTAATTTCTTTCGCCTTATTCCCGTGTTTGGTGCAGTCTACATCGAATACCGATGTTATAAATTTAGTCAATTGGGTTTTACGTGCACAATGTCTTCTTTCTGTCAAAGATTCCTTTTCTAGTTCTCTGGTCGTCTTTGCTGCACTTCCGTGTAACCTGAGGCAGTCCTACGAGGGTGTCTCTAAATTCGTTCGATACTTACTGTCTCGCCTATTTCATTAAAGACTTGCAGCGCTTGCACAGTACTCTAGCGCTGGTTGCATTTAAATCTTGCCCGCTGTTTCCTTTACAGATACACTGTAACTTCCTAGAGACCTTCCAGCAAATTTAAGTCTCCTATTCAATGTTCCTGTTGAGATTTGGATGTTAGTCCAGCTCCAAATGATCTGTTGTTGTTGTTGTTGTTGGCGGTGGAGGTGATGATGAACGCTTCGCAGCTATCCACGTCTAAGTGGACCTGCCATCTTCCCCTTACCTACTTCATCAGTGGAGGTGCGTAGGGATCGCTCTGCCATCCACGTAATTGTAGATTTGACAAAGATGTGTTGATATATCGGAAAGGTCGAAATGTGTAGAAATAGTGTCGATATTCGTACTACAACACTATAATGTTGGTGTATCGAAAATATCGATCCATTTCTGATATATCGTGCATTCGAAATGTATAGAAATAGTGTGGATATTCGTACTACAACACTATAAAGCTCGTGTGTCGAAAATATCGATGCATTTCTCTGATATATTGGGCATTCCTGATCTATTTTCCATATAAATGTAGTCGTTATTAGATTAAGTAATTAAAGCTTAATTTTATCCATTGCTGTCAGTGTTTCTTCAGTGACTGCATTACTTTTGAGCTGTGGCGCGACTGGCGCCAGTGTTCTCGCACTTAGAATGGCATCGCTGCCTTCGATTATAGGAGGATGCTAAGTTCACCGGACTTGGATACGATGTGACGTCATTATGACGTACACACGCTACATCGAAAACGATAGAAACCGTATATCAACTATTCGACTTTTGTGAACTTTCGAGAGGTTGTGACAGGGTAGCGCTGTGCTCTGCGCCATTCGTTTGTGAACAGTAGACTCCAAAGCTGAACTGAGTATATGATGACCTAACACATTGGTTCTCCGAGTAAGAGACCTTTACTGTTGCCATCTTCTGCAAGCTGCATCCAGCAAAAGTAACGAGACTTCTGCATAGTTTAAGGTATCCGCTCATGTTGTGATGCAATTCGTATTTTGCATAATCTTGTCGTAGCAAATTATACTGCTGACATATACCACATTGACATGGCCAGGTACATGCTAAAACTATTGTGGTTGTATACATAACAATAAACAGTACGTCTGGTTTATCATACCACCGTGGAATGCTTTGACACTGCATTCAATTATTTCATACGTGAATCAGTACTAGACACTAACCTTTGGTTATGATTACATTGAGAAATCCACTTCCCCTCGTATTTCATCTCCGGTCGACGATTTTTCTTCAATAATGCCTCATTTTTCTTTTTAAGTTCGAAATTCAATCATTCTACACACCAGTCATTACTGGACACTAAGGTACCTGTCTCTGCGGTCCGAGTGTAAAATTACTTGGAATTATGGTTGATAAAAGACTATCTTGGGATGGACACATAAATTACTTAGCTAACAAACGTGCACGAGCTCTCTTTCAGCTATATAAATTAAGAAAAAAAGTCAGCAAGACTGCTACAATCTAATATGTACTGACAAGACCAATTGTATGAAACCATACTAAAACGTTGATAGTAAATAAATATTATTTTCGGCGTAAGCATTCAATACAACAATCACACAATCTAATCTGGTCGGGACATAAGACTTCACTTTTTTACGAAACGTGTTGTCCATGGTGTTTTCAAGGCCACGGTCAGGAATATTTCTACTAATATCCAGCTCTTTTATTTTGGCGAAGTACACATACGCTGCCACACTGAGCTGTTTTCAGAACCGCACATGTCAAAACAAACCACTAGCAGACGACAGTTTAGTATCTCGAACGTTCGTAAAAGTCGATAGGTGTGTTAATCGACAAAAGCGTATATACGTCATAATGACGTCACATCATATCCAGGTTGGGTGAACTTAGCATCCTCCTCGATTATAGGGTCACCATCTTTGCCTTCCGCGGAATGGCCGGTGGTCGGGTGGTTAACGGGGAGCGAAAAGAGAGAGCGGGGTGGATATTCGCAGTGTCGGAGGTGGCTTGTTGACGTTTACCGTGAGGCCTGTAGTACGACGCCTGTACGCTATGGGCAGGGTCAGCGTGAGATCCCGGCAGTGACTTGTTGTGACCTCGGGTTTGGTATCGCCGTGGTGCACTGTTGTGTTTTGGGGCTTTTCGGCTGCGAGGGCATGCATAGGTTCTTGTTACTGGCCATTGAAATTGAGATGTGTCTATGGCGTGAAGGAGGAAATGTGTGATGTTCGCCGCTGTTGCATGTGAAAACGCTTCGTCTGACTTGTGTCTGTGCGGGAAATTATGTGAAGTAAATAGCTGAAACCACGGCGACGTCTTGCTCTCACGCTTTGTTGAATATATTTCGGAATTACTGAATGGTGAAGATATTCCACGTGTAAAGCAAATGAAGCCATTAGCGACAAACTAAGGTACTGTTTTATTCTGCTTGAATCTTTGTCAGTTATGTGTGCATTTATATGCCCTTCTTTAGTTGCAGAAGTTATAGATGTGTGTAAACAGAGCTATGTGGAAAGGGATATAAATTTGAAACCCTTCCAACAAGTGAATTCACTCGAACTCTGTATTACTAAAAGTGCCTTTCGATACCAGCAATAATAAGTGTTATTCAGAGGTTGTCATGGTACTGTAAGTAATTATTATACATAAAATTGTTTATTCTGATTATATTAAATTGGAGATGTAGGGTTGGTTGTGTACCGCTGTAAATTACTATTGTCTCCTCTGTGTGGCAGCCTAGCATTGTCAGTGGCTTCAATCATTATTCCTGTCGTATTTCGAGTTTTGTATTCGCGGGTTTGCTTAAGCTGACACAGTTGACTTGTAAGACCTATAAACAGGCAAGTCAAACTGAGTATTCTATGAGCTCAAGACGATAGTCTATTACGTGGTACCTTAGTTTGTTATAGGTTAGAAATATTTTACGTGTTACTAATATTCTGCTGTTTGCTTTGTCTAAAGAGGAGCTGGTTCTGTGAAGTAGTCGTTTATATTTTATTAGTGTGTTACGTGTTGTGCCTTTTCATGTTAATTGTTTTTAAGAAGGTACAAATGACTGTATGTTGCAGGTAGCTGAAACTGACGTGTTCACGGGGGTCGCGTCCTGGCGGGGTTGATAGTGGCCCTTTGTACTACGGCACATCCGGCTATCCTCCTTCAGTACATTTGTCTCGCTTATGTCGTTACTACGTTTGTCGAGTGGAATTAGGGATTACTGTAATCACCTTATATGTTGAAGTTAAGTATCTCCCTTGCCAGGGCGTGAACCTTCGTGGATATAGTCGTATTCTCATCTGTAAAGATTGATAGTATTATTCATTTATTCTCGTCACATGTATGACTATTTATCTTATATTTAATGTCAGTAAAATGTAAGTGTTAGCGAGGTCCGAATTGGGACATTGTATTCTCCTCTTGTGGAAACCAATTTAAATGATTTTATTGCTTTTTTAAGTAGCCTTTAGATGCGTACATTTTGCCTCTATGTTTGGTGTTTTTATGGCTTCCACGTTAATTAAAATTACAATATAGGTAAATTTTGCAAGGGAGGGCTTCGTGTATTTATTAGTTGCTAAGTGGATCCTAAGTTAAGTGCAGGAACCCTACCATCTTTCGTAAAATAAAGAACAATCGCCGTCAGTCACAATCGTGATTTTATTTCAATGCACGAAACATTAAAGCCCTGGGGGCTTTGTCTTCAGATGGTTTGACAGTCAGCACAGATTTTTTCAGATTTAGGTTAAATATGGTCCTTTTAAGATTACAATAACGTACTACAAAGTGATATGTTGTGAATATAAATTTACAAAACTAAGACAATTCGAAAAATAACTTACCAGTTTCAGTAGTGGATACATGTTTATGAAGCACAGTATGAGTAAACATGTTGATGTACATATATACCCTTCCCATTCTATGAACACATTTATGTGCATAAACATGTTTTACACGTACTGCGGTTCAAAATCATGTATCTACTACTGGAAACAGTAATTTATTTGTCGATTTGTCTTAGTTTTGTAAACTTATATTCACAATACACTACTTTGTAATATACCATTGGAATCTTACTAGGACTAAATCTGAAAAAAAACGATGTAGCTATCAAAGCACCTGAAAATGAGCCCCCAGGGCTCGAAATGCATCCTGCATTGAAATAAAATCACATCTGTGACAGAAGGCGGTCGTTCTTTACTATATGAAGATTAGTTTTGCGTAGTAGTAGTAGTAGTAGTAGTAGTAGTAGTAGTGATATTAGTAGTTGTTCTTGTTATGGTCTTCAGTCCGAACACATGTGTGATGCTGCTCTCCACGCTAGTCTATCCTGTGCAAGTCTCTTCATCTCTGCACACTCTACAACCATTTTAACCTGTACTGTACTCAAGCAATAGTCTCATCTCCAAATTTCACCACTCGCTCTTCCCTCCACTGTCAAATCAAACTGTCTATCAACGTATTCCTTTTTTAGTCAATTTCTGGAAACTATTTCTCATCTGATCTCTGTATTATTATACATTAAGTGTAATTAACCTGTTGATTAAATTTAATTTAAAAGCAATGAAAGTATTTTTTTTATTAAAATGAATATATTTAACAAAAATTTTGTCTCGATCAATAATGAAATACCTTTCATAGAACAAATTTAAGACAGTTTCTTGATTCGACCCTAACAAAGATGTTCAAAAAAGTATCTTTCTGGTACGTCTACTACGAGTATATCGAAGATATCGATATTTTCAGCCTCTACGTTTTCAGCGACGATACCTGCCTTTTCGATGTAACCAGAATCCAATATTTCGCAGAAGTCTATACTTCCGTGCGACATATCATCGGGGACGATATCATTCGCACGACTTATCGATATCCGAGCAAATGCTGCCCCGCCTAACGCCGCTGCTGACTGAGCAGTGCACGCACAGCGTGCGACTACCCCGCGGCAGGCAGCTCTGCGGCCGTGTGGCGCCTCGCGGCTGCTGCGACCGCTTTTAGCTCGCCGCTGGCCGGCCCCCCCTTCTCGCGTTTCCCTCTCTCGCCTTATTAGGTGCTGTCTGCCTGCCATCGCGTCCGCCGCTGCTGCCATCTGGTGGCGCGTCTCTCACTCTGCTCTGGTGGGTGCTACAGGCAACAGCAGTGTGCCGTAAGAAGGGTTGAGGTGGGGAGGGGTGGGATGAGGAAAACCAACCTGACAAAATAAAAAAAAAAGAACAGCAGCTCCAATAACACTGATTCCTCTAATGTAGAAAGTGGCAGAGCTTGGAGTGACTCAGTAGGATGTCCTAGTATCCTAGATGAGTACGTATGGATTACTCTAATACTCTAGGTCTCTAGAAGAGAGCAGAATTCCAAGAAGGGACATCGTACAGTTGTGCAGAACTACAGACCTATATCTCTAACGTCCATCAGTTGTAGAATTTTGCAACACGTATTATGTTCCAGTATAATGACTTTTCTGGAGTCCCAAATCTACTCTTTAGGAATCAGCATGCGTTTCGAGAGAGACAATCGTGTGGAACCCAGCTCGCGCTATTCGTCCTCGAGACTCAGAGGGCCACAGACACGGGTTCCCAGGTAGATGCCGTGTTTCTTGACTTCCACAAGGCGTTTGATACAGTTCCCCACAGTCGTTTAATGAACGAAGTAAGAGCATATGGACTGTCAGACCAGTTGTGTGATTGGATTGAAGAGTTCCTAGATAACAGAACGCAGCATGTCATTCTCAATGGAGAGAAGTCTTCCGAAGTAAGAGTGATTTCAGGTGTGCCCCAGGGGAGTGTCGTAGGACCGTTGCTATTCACAATGTATACAAATGACCTTGTGGATAACATAGGAAATTCACTGAGGCTTTTTGCGGATGATGCTGTACTATATCGAGAGGTTGTAACAATGGAAAATTGTACTGAAATGCAGGTGGATCTGCAACGAATTGACGGATGGTGCAGGGAATGGCAATTGAATCTCAATGTAGACAAGCGTAATGTGCTGCGAATACATAGAAAGCAAGATCCTTTATCATTTGCTACAATATAGCAGGTCAGCAACTGGAAGCAGTTAATTCCATAAATTATCTGGGGATAGGCATTAGGAGTGATTTAAAATGGAATGACCATACAAAATTAATCGTCGGTAAAGCAGATGCCAGACAGATTCACTGGAAGAATCCTAAGGAAATGTAGTCCGAAAACAAAGGAAGTAGGTTACAGTACACTTGTTCGTCCACTGCTTGAATACTGCTCACTGGTGTGGGATCCGTACCAGATAGGGTTGATAGAAGAGATAGAGAAGATCCAACGAAGAGCAGCGCGCTTTGTTACAGGATCATTTAGTAATCGCGAAAGCGTTATGGACATGATTGATAGACTCCAGTGGAAGACCTTGCAAGAGAGACGCTCAGTAGCTAGGTACAGGCTTTTGTTGACGTTTCGAGAACATACCTTCACCGAGGAGTTAAGCAGTATATTACTCCCTTCTACGTATATCTCGCGAGGAGACCATGAGGATAAAATCAGATAGATTAGAGCCCACACAGAGGCATACCGACAGTCTTTCTTCCCACGAACAATACGAGACTGGAATAGAAGGAAGAACCGATAGAGGTACTCAAGGTACCCTCCGCCACACACCATCAGGTGGCTTGCGGAGTATGGATGTAGATGTAGATACTGGGAACCATCCAAACTTCCTATGTATTTTAATAACGATCAACATCACCTTACACCCAACATATTAAACATCCTAAAGAAAGGCACAATAGAGTAAAATGGGTCCGTAGAACTTCTACATCTACTTAAGGACGACAGTAACTGTCACATGGTATCCCACTGCCAAGTAACATGGCTCGATGAAACTTGGACCATAGATAGAAGAAACTGCTGAAGTAACATGCCTCGATACAACTTGGACCATACATAGAAGGAACTGCTGCGGTACAGTACAGAAGGTACCTGAAAGAAATGTGAAATGAGGCAAACAGAAATGACTTTTATTAAGAACAATAATTGCACTGAAGTCAGCGCTATTTACGATGCATGGTCATTACAAAAGGCGGGACATGGTTCTTAATAGGCCGGCCGGAGTGGCCGAGCGGTTAAAGGCGCTACAGTCTGGAACCGCGCGACCGCTACGGTCGCAGGTTCGAATCCTGCCTCGGGCATGGATGTTTGTGATGTCCTTAGGTTAGTTAGGTTTAAGTAGTTCTATGTTCTAGGGGACTTATGACCACAGCAGTTGAGTCCCATGGTGCTCAGAGCCATTTGAACCATTTTTGGTTCTTAATAGTGTGTGTGATCACCACTGACGGTAATGCATGGTGCTCCCGTGCCAGTCACATAGTTGATACGGAGTGCTTGTGGTATGGCGTTCCATTACTCCACCAGCATGGTCTAGAACTGTCGGATGGTTTTGAAGCTTGTGGATTGCTGCAGTATGTTTCCTAAACCATCACATTCGTGCCCGACGCGCTTTTAGTCGGGGGGGGGGGATAGACAGGTCAGTCTATTCGCCGAGTATCCACCAGTGCAGTTCCGTGCAGTCGCGCATCGTCATCCGTAAAAATGAAGTCAAAGGTGAATGCACCATTGAAAAGAGGCCACGGGAAAGGATTACAGTTGACTGATATATGTACAGTGTTCACATATTTGTTGGGTAGTTGGCCCGTGTAAAATAATAACATAACATATTGCCTCCCCAAACCATAACACTTGGACCACGATCATGTTCGACAATGCTGGACATATGCTTATATGGCGAGAGGTGAAAACACGTAATGCACCCAGAAGTATTGTCGAACATGATCGTTTTGGTGGTCTCGGTGTTAGGTGGAATGGGCATACTGTTCTGCAAATCTTTGGACACTGTACACATACCAGTCACGTTATTGTGAAACTGTACTACTTCCCCAGATGAGTCTTTTCAGGGGTACATTTGGCCCGGACTTCATTTTTGTCGATGAGTGTGCGCGACCACATCGAACTGTGTACGAGAAGGAGCTCTTGGAATGAAGTGATATTCGGCGAATTCCCCAGACTTTAATCACATGGAGCACGTGTGGGATGCTTTGGGAAGATGTATTGCAGGACGTCCATATGCACCAGCAACCATCCAGGAGTTGTCAGCCGTGCTGGTGGAGGGATGGAATGCTCTACCAAAGAACTTCTTATCAACCTTTGGACCTAGATGGCAGCCCACAGTAAAGCATGCATTACCGTCCGTTGTCATAATACACCTCACTAAGAACCATGTACCGCCCCAGGTAATGTCTATGAGACTATCAAAAATCGTGGTGACATCAGTGTAATTATTGTCATTGAATGGAAAGTGTTGTTTGTGTTCGTCTCATTGCGTATTTCTTTCAGTTACTTTCTGTACTATACTGCAACACTTCCTATATGTGGCCCCATGTTTGATAAAGCTATGTTACTTGGCAGTGTCACATCATGCTAAAATTACTTTCGTCCTTAAGTTTTGCGCATCATTGTACTTACTAGTTGGACTGAACATCTCGGCTGTCATCTTATTCCTACCATTCTTAGATATGCGAATGTTGCATGGATCTCTGTCCCATAGAAATGTTACCATTGCCTCGAAATCGTTAAAAGATATTCACTCGACTTTGCTTTCCATGTCTATTTCAGCTCCCGCCCATATCCCGAACGAGCTAGTAAAGTTCCCATAAGCCCTCAAGCACATGACATACCTTCGTTAGCGCTTTGTCTACCGTAAGACTGACTTCCAATATCCCTCTGCATACCCCACTCTTAAGAACCTTGTCCAGATGACGTTTCCCTATCACCACATTCCACCATCCTTGCATCTCCAAACACGCCATGTCCTTTCCTATGATCAGGTTAACCATCTTCCTCTCCTAGAACATCCTACATGTCCCGTTCCAAATTACGGATCGATAAAAATGGCGCAGTGGTGACACACTGGACTCATATTGGGGAAGACGGCAGTTTATATCCTGGCCTAAATGTCTAAATTTTGGGAAATCACTTAACGTGAAGCTGGGATGTTTCCTTTCGAATGGTACGACTGATTAACTTCCCTAATATGAGTTCGGGACCTGTCTCTAATGACCTGGCGATCGACCTGATGTTAAACCATAGTCTTCCTTCCTTTGAAATGGAAATCGAAACCGCCTTTACCTACATGACTGGAATACTGCCTGCCTCTTACCACTACACGTCATCTCAGTACCCTTCCTAATATTCACTGCACATCTTTTCTCATATCATCTCTTTTCCAATTCCCTTCTCTACCCAAATTTGTCGTGCATAAAGTACTAGCAGAAGACCAAAGCATCATCCTTACAGATTTCAAGACTGCATCATTTCATCAAACCTAAAGTCATCTCTTTTATTCCTATCATCGTACATTTGTGTTTTTATCGTTTTGATAAAAGAGTGAAATGTGGAAATATGAGGGGAAATTAAATAACAAATTTAGTCCTTCCTATCCGAACGACCGTAATTTGTCACCATGAACAACGTCAACTCCTGCATCTTCCTTTGGTGATGTTCCCCAAGTTTTTCTGTCTTCTCTCTACAGCCCGCATCTCGTGGTCGTGCGGTAGCGTTCTCGCTTCCCACGCCCGGGTTCCCGGGTTCGATTCCCGGCGGGGTCAGGGATTTTCTCTGCCTCGTGATGGCTGGGTGTTGTGTGCTGTCCTTAGGTTAGTTAGGTTTAAGTAGTTCTAAGTTCTAGGGGACTTATGACCACAGCAGTTGGGTCCCATAGTGCTCAGAGCCATTTGAACCATTTTCTCTCTACAGCTGTACACGCTGATATGCTTAAGCCACCTCCTTCCGTCCACCTCCTCTAGCACATGGCTATCCTAGCTCTCTAACCTACACTTCACATATCCCAACTGCCCCCCAGGCTCTATAACAACTAGTTAATCTCCTGGCGCACTAGTGGCAGTGGCGTACCGTGGGGTTTGAGCGCTCGGGGCAATTTGAGATATTGCACTCTCACAAACGGTTACAAATACAAGATTTGAAGTTATTTGTTTCCTAAACCTAGATTTATAATTATAAAATAAAATTACTTCTGCAAAGCCATAAATGTTTACTTCGAAACTGTAACAGTGTATAGCTACCAGTAGAAAAAGTAACAAAATAGGGAAACAGAAAACTTTAAATATTAAGTTCTCAGTATATAAAACACATTTATTTAAAATTTTCTGGATTTTATTTGTGCAAATTGTTCAGTTACATGGTTAAAATTTACACTCATTTTTCTTTAAATAAAATGGCAAGGTTAATTAACCTATCCTGGCTCATAGTCGATCTCTGATAGGCTTTTATTAGGTTTAATATGGAGAAACTCCTTCCAGAAGTATCATTTTACACAGTGGTTATTAAAAAAATTCTTTTGCCACAACGACGTTAAATAATCTCTCTTATCTTCCACTTCGTTATCTAGCTTAATAATTCTAAAACTGTACAGGCAAAAATGTTCCCCTCTGAATGAACTTAATTAAATAAAGACATTTGACGTCTAATATGATGTGTTTAACAACCGTAGCTGAAATATTCAATTTGGAATATATCTCAAATAAATGCTAAAGGCTTCCAACAATGAGCAGATTCGCAAAACTATAGACCTATATCTCTGACGTCGATCTGTTGTAGAATTTTAGAACATGTTTTTTGCTCGCGTATCATGTCGTTTTTGGAAACCCAGAATCTCTGTAGGAATCAACATGGAATCCAGAAACAGCGATCGTGTGAGACCCAACTCGCTTTATTTGTTCATGAGACCCAGAAAATATTAGATACAGACTCCCAGGTAGATGCTATTTTCCTTGACTTCCGGAAGGCGTTCGATACAGTTCCGCACTGTCGCCTGATAAACAAAGTAAGAGCCTACGGAATATCAAACCAGCTGTGTGGCTGGATTGATGAGTTTTTAGCAAACAGAACACAGCATGTTGTTATCAATGGAGAGACGTCTACAGACGTTAATGTAACCTCTGGCGTGCCACAGGGGAGTGTTATGGGACCATTGCTTTTCAAAATATATATAAATGACCTAGTAGATAGTGTCTGAAGTTCCATGCGGCTTTGTGCGGATGATGCTGCAGTATACAGAGAAGTTGCAGCATTAGAAAATTGTAGCGAAATGCAGGAAGATCTGCAGCGGATAGGCACTTGGTGCAGGGAGTGGCAACTGACCCTTAACATAGACAAATGTAATGTATTGCGAATGCATAGGAAGAAGGATCCTTTATTGTATGATTATATGATAGCGGAACAAACACTGGTAGCAGTTACTTCTGTAAAATATCTGGGAGTATGCGTGCGGAACGATTAGAAGTGGAATGATCATATGAAATTAATTGTTGGTAAGGCGGGTACCAGGTTGAGATTCATTGGGAGAGTCCTTAGAAAATGTAGTCCATCAACAAAGGAGGTGGCTTACAAAACACTCGTTCGACCTATACTTGAGTATTGCTCATCAGTGTGGGATCCGTACCAGATCGAGTTGACGGAGGAGATAGAGGAGATCCAAAGAAGAGCGGCGCGTTTCTTCACAGGGTTATTTGGTAACCGTGATAGCGTTACGGAAATGTTTAGCAAACTCAAGTGGCAGACTCTGCAAGAGAGGCGCTGTGCATCGCGGTGTAGCTTGCTCGCCAGGTTTCGAGAGGGTGCGTTTCTGGATGAGGTATCGAATATATTGCTTCCCCCTACTTATACCTCCCGAGGAGATCACGAATGTAAAATTAGAGAGATTCGAGCGCGCACGGGGGCTTTCAGACAGTCGTTCTTCCCGCGAACCATACGCGACTGGAACAGAAAAGGGAGGTAATGACAGTGGCACGTAAAGTGCCCTCCGCCACACACCGTTGGGTGGCTTGCGAAGTATAAATGTAGATGTAGATGAATTCATCTTTTTGTGCATCAAAGTATATTCATTTGTTATGTCCGTTTTTTTAGTTCTGGTGTTAACTTATCTACTGCCTCAAGTTATTCTCGATAATTTCCTGAATTAAATTTAAGCCAGAGTCAATAATTTCCCTGCCAGACATTTTCCTTCATCTTTCGTTACTTCTTTCTGTTGAAATATAAAATATATTGCATACCTACATGGCCCCCTTGGCTATTATTACCACTACAGAGATCATTGTTGAATTCATTTTGGCTTCGTGGGGAAAAATAAGACACAACATATCTGTCTGTATGCTGAATTTTGTGAAGATGATTTGCAGTCGCATTATATTTGGCAAGTAGCTTGAAAGTTTCAATGAAGTTAACAATTCCACAGAGATTTTCTGAGTGACCACCCAAGGGTAAGGGTTGTCTGGCTAAATACAATACATGGTCAATAATTCTTGTTAATACAGCTTTGAATTTATCAAATGAGTTACACTGAGGCGACAAAGGTCATGGGTACCTCCTAATGTCCTGTCGGACCACCTTTTGCTGAGCGTGGTGCAGCAACGCAACGTGGCATGGACTCAACAAGTCTTTGCAAGTCCCCTGAAGAAGTATTGAGCCATGCTGCCTTTATAGCCGTCCATTATAGCGAGCATGTTGCCGGTGTGCGATTTTGTGCATGAACTGAACTCTAAGTCATGTCCCATAAATGTTGATGGAAATCATGTCGAGCTATCTAGGTGGGCAAACATTTCGCTCGAATTGTCCAGACTGTTTCTCAAACCAATCCTGAACAACTGTGGCTCGGTGACAAAGGGCCCTGTCATCCATAAAAATTCTGTCGTTGTTTGTGAACATGAACTCCATGAATGGCTGCAAATGGTCTCCAAGTAGTCGAACATAACCATTTCCAGTGAATGGTCGGTACAGTTGGACTGGATCCAGTCCATGCCATGTAAACGCAATCCACACCATTATGGAGCCACCACCGCCTTACACAATGTCTTGCTGGCAACTTGGGACCATGGATTCGTGGGGTCTGCGCCACACTCGTATCCTACCATCAGCTCTTACCAAGTGAAATTGGAACTCATCTGACCAGGTCACGGTTTTCTAGTCGTGGTTACTACCCCAGGATAGGCACTGCAGGCGAAGCCGTGCTGTTAGCAAAGGCACTCGCGTCAGTCGTCTGCTGCCATAGCCGATGAATGCCAAATTTCGCCGCACAGTCCTAACGGATGTTAGTCGTACTTCCCACACTGTTGTTCCAACTGGACAGCAGTACAGATTGTTCCACATTTCTATAGTCGCATTCTCAGCTGTTTCCAGTTTTCAAATGATTCAACATGATGACAGCTTTTTTCATCATCTAATACCCTGGATATAAGCTGTTTCCATGTTCTAAAACTATGTGCCTTTACAAAAGAACTCTCATTTAAGGGTTTTTAAAAAGCTTGCAATGAAAGCAAATATAGCACATTTCACGAGAGAATATAATAACCATATCCTTAAAACTCTCTCGCCTTTTTCTAACTTCATATAAAACAAATACTTAGAAAATAGTCTGCTAGTATTACTGTATCTGTTGAGAAAAATGCACCTTTATTCTGTAGTTAACACGTTCCTTCCCTAACAAGTTCATTTGTCTAAGACTCGTTCACATTTTGAGGCCAGTAACTAATATGAGTGAAGACTTTCAAATCACCTTGCTCTGAGAGAGTAATTTTCTGTCCAGACGTTGAAGCGATGTCAAGCAAAATTGTCTCTGCTTCTACTGTAGAGGGTGTACAGCTTACGGACTCTGGTTTGTATAAACATGTAAATTCTGGTGTGCTTACAGAACTGATTCTGTCAGCAGCCTTCACATTAAATCTGTCAATACTTTCAGTTAGTTTAGCAAGCTTTTCCTGTTCTGTTTTTCATCTTTTTCTATACTGGGCACCAGATTCCTTACCATAGGACATTATAAATGAGCTAAATACTTGAGAAATTTAATAATTGTGAAAAGCATATAAACAATTAATAAGCAAATACAACTAACAGATAACTAGTGTAGAAACTATTAGTCAACACAGTGGCAGCACTGAAGGCAAGAAGGCGATGGAGGCTACAATAGGTGGCGGTACACATGCACAAGTCAGGACAGGATGTACAGTAAGTCCCATAGTTAGGCCATAAATCACTGTTTAAAGGAATATTAAGTGGGGTATTCACGCTTATCACAGCTTATTTTTTTAGACTACTGACTTTTCCGATCTATAGTACATCACATGGGTCTTCTTTTAACAGACATTTCAATGCACAGATACATAAATGTAGTCCATTATTTGCAAAAATTAATACAATATGATCAAAAAATTTACTTGGAGTAACTAACACCTCTCTCAGGTAGGCAAGGGTAACGACCAAATTCATTAGCTAAAACTATTTTATGAACAGAAGCTTTCTATTGCCAAGCGCTGGCTATAAAGGAACTGCTGTCTCCCTCTCTCCCAGTTTAATAACGAAATTATTAATAAATAAACTTTCTTATGCACCATTCTGTAATATAGAATTATTATATACCTGTGTATTGTGTCTAAAGCCTCCTTTTTCTAGTGTCTTTTCAGTCCTGATGTAGACTATACCCGAGAATCCTTATTCCGGAACACAAACAATGATGTCGCGAAGCAAGCGAGAGTACTGTAAGCTTATTTGTCCGTCGCTGACATAGAAGATCGCAAATATTTCCTTCCTGTCTGGACAAGCTGTGCAGTGACTAGGGTACATGTAAAGCTTACTGGGATAGGTTAAATGCTAGCGCAAATGAAGTCGATAATTCGATTGTAATACTGACATTTAATTTGGTATTTCCCATAATTGACAAAAATTACAAAAATGTGAATTTTTTTGACCATCCACACACTAGTGAGAATGGCACATTAACTAATCTGCAATTATGCGCCCCAATTACCGGCCGCTACGTTGATGAATGCTCGGCACCTCGCAAGGAGAACTACAAGATCAAGAATACTATATAATTTGTTGGAACCGGTTAAGCGTTGGTGAAAATCTCGCTTCTGAGCACAGAAAGAGCTCTAAGCGCAGAACTCTGCATGAAATGCGCGTTGGTGCAATGCTGCGATACAGGCCGTTTATCTCCCGCGCTGAACTGCGTCGTGTAGACCAAAAAAATGCGCAGTCCTACACCTATAGTGAAGCAATCACTCAAACTGTCCCTATGGTGAAGATACCGGTAATTCGGATAGTTCTGCCGTCTCCGAATCACAGCACTCCCAGTCTGAGGTAATCTCAATTGAAAGTTGCTTCTCGAAATTCCACCCCACAGGACAGCACAAATCCTGCAACTTAGAAATCAGATGGCAGCTTTCTTTTGGTAAAACTTGTAACTCGAATACGAGAGAAATCCCTCTCTGATCTATTCTGCACAGAGGAACAATTCTCATTTTAGATCTCGCGGGAAGCGTCCTAACTCGCCGACGTCCAAGTCGAAGACCGCTCCCTTCGCAGACGATGCCCAAGACGCTGTCTCCATACCGCTCGATGGCTGAAGGCGAAGTCCCCTCTCCACAATTCTCCCGTCTTCCACACATACGAAAAAGCGGCGGAAAAATACTCGGCCAATGTCGAACGCTCTAACATCGCCGAAACCCCTTAATTTTTGAGATTCTATCCAATGATCGTATCGGTCATATCGCCCCTAGGCAATCGAAATTCCCGTCTTCGCTATGTGGTGCCCAGCACAGGTGGCTCCGGAGGATGGGCTTCCTCCAAAGGCGCAGTATTGTCCCTCGTTTCCGGTGACCGCTACCTGCCAGCCACGGTGGCCTGGTTAGCTATGGTCAGATGCAGACTTTATATTCTACAATTCTCAACTTCGACCCTTTTCACCAACGCCTTAAGTTGGGAACTTAACCATGCAGACATGTAGGGAATACTACTCGAGAGTGCCTCATATTCATCATAAGTCAATAAAGTCATAACCTGATGCTCTTCCCAGTCCCTTTATCATTAATACTAATGTTGACAAGCTAACGTGTAAGTGCCCAAATCCTTAGAGTACTTGTTTTGTGTGTGCGCCACGAGCGAAAGCAGGCCACTCCAACCAATCATCCCATATCCTGTTACAGCCTCACTTCTCAAACACCTAGACTACTTCGTGAGGGTCCAAAAAAGAGATATCACGATCCGTCTTTTCGACGCCAGAGGCGACGCCCAAGACCGAACATGTAAATTAATAATCATTGAAATTAATTAACATAGGTCAAATTATGACACAGACAATACGCAAGCTCTGAAACATTGTTTTTTATTTTATGATGAAAATTGTATATTATCTGTTTGCGCCCTAAAATTTTTCTGCCCGGAGCATCCGCCCCACTGTACATATACCCACCCCCCTTTCAACGGTACGACCCTGGCTAGTGTGTCTTCAGGATAAATCCCTCCACAAACCAGGCAATAAAATTACAGTACAAATCACTCAGAGCTTCAAAGTGCGTAACTTCTGTGCACCATTTATGACCATCCTGTTCAGTTAACTAACACATGAAATATCGTTGATAAATATTTGACTGGGAGCCAACAGAAGGTCCATAATATAGCATATAAATCCAATAACCTTACGAAATCTCTAACCTTCCCCCTACGAACTATCCTTTTACCGTGCAGGTTCTTACAGTTTCAGTGAATGCGTTGTGCTTGCCTAACAGGAAGACCTTTCTCCTTCCTGCAGTGTCTTTCAATATTATCGTTGGCAGTCATCTTTTAATGAAACGTTTCAGTTTTTTAATTATTTTAGATTGACTTACGTATTTTGAAACATTAAGTTACACTGTGGAATGGTATCATTAACAATCTACTCCGCACCCCTATCCACCCCTTCCCCCCCCCCCTCCCCCGCACGCATGTACATATACCCATATGGCACTAGGGGGAGGAAACCTCAAAATATTTACGCTCACTACTTATGTTTGCACCCTTTTCGATACATATAAGACTTATCTTTCCCATCCTTACTTATTAAAATGTTGCATGGGCATTTGACGTTCCGTACTATAACACTACATACAGAGTCTCAGACGGTTTGCACTTTAACCGCTTCTCGTATCCGTCTGCCTAATCCCGCCCAATCATCCCATATCCTGTTACAGCCTCACTTCTCAAATACCTAGACTACCTCGTGAGGGTCCAAAACAATTGTCCCGCGAAAATCATCCCGTATCCTGTAACAGCTAATAAAGTTCCCTGACTTCTCAAATATCTAGACTGCCTTGCGAGTGTCAAAAAAAGATTTAGTATGTCATACTTGTCGTCGCGGTAGTTTCGTCGTTTTAACTTATCGACGCAGCAGCTGCAATTACGATGACGTGTATTGAGCACTCATCGTTTAAGCATTTGCTTAAATGTGAATGTTTGAAATGTGTTGCAGAGTATCAAGTTCAGAAGCAATGACCTACATCAATAGACAAGCGAGCAGCAAAGATCATACCAGAAAGTAAGGCAAAGATCGAACAGAATGTGGAAGCTGACCACGATAAGATGATACTACGGCCACCTGAAATAATGATTTAATTGTTAACAGTAATGATAGCGCTGTACTTTTCTTTGTGTAAGTGGTTCCAAAATGGTTTTAACTTGGTTCTTGCCGTCAGTCACAGTGCAGGTGTCGTACTGAGAAGTCAGTTCTCAGTGGAGGTGACGTGCGGTCGGTCTCAGCCTTTGGCTGGATATTCGCTGGGGGTGGTGGAGCTTGCAGTAGTAATAGAGGTTGGGGTACTTACAGGCTAGAGTGATCAGTGATCTGACAGTCGGAAGTACATTCACGTTCGAAAAAAAAACGTAATACCTTGAACAAGTAGTGATAGCAAGTTCATATTTACAGGACATGTACATTAGTACGATCAGCAGAAATGATTAGCATTTTAACTATGTTGCCCCGCAGGTTCAAGAACAACGTCGATATCACTGCGCAACACCACCTCATTGTCACTATAAACCGACGGCAATGGATCAATGAGCAGATGTGCAGGATGCCTGGCAGGCATAAACTAGAGCCGGCCGGGGTGGCCGCGCAGTTCTAGGCGCTTCAGTCTGGAACCGTGCGACCACTACGGTCGCAGGTTCGAATCCTACCTCGGGCATGGATTGTGTGTGTGTGTGTGTGTGTGTGTGTGTGTGTGTGTGTGTGTGTGTGTGTGATGTCCTTAGGTTAGTTAGGTTTAAGTAGTTCTAAGTTCAAGCGGACTGATGACCTCAGAAGTTAAGTACCATAGTGCTCAGAGCCATTTGAACCATAAACTAGAACCGCACCGTCAAATCAGTGAGTTTGAAAGAGGGCGCGTTATTGGCACGAGGCTTTGTGATGCATCCATCCAGTAAATTGCTGCTCGTGTGGGACGAAGTGTTTCGGCAGTGTAACGGTTGAGTGTAGAATGGTTCATGGAAGGCCGTAGAACACGACGAGATTGGTCGGGTCGCACTACCCAGACCAACCCCCGAGAAGATCGACACGTCATCCGAATGGCTTTGCAGTACAGATCTGCAGGCTCCTCGGCTCTGGCGGAATACATCATACACTATCGGGGATGTCAGTCCGTCGCTGTTTATTACGACATGGGTTGTGTGCGCTTCGTTCACTTCTCCGACTACCTTTCACGAATGTCCAGAAAATGATAGATGTTAATGGTGTATGGAACGACGTCACTGGGGACAGGAGTGGCATCAGATAGTGTTTTCGGACGAACCCAGGTTCTGTTTGTTTGAAAGTGATGGCCGCATATTGGTTCGCAGCAGACAGGGGGAGTGGCACCACAGTGACTGCATCCGCACAAGACACACACAGCGCCAACTCAAGGTCTTATGATGGAGTGTGCTATTGAGTACAGCCACAAACCACAACTGGTGCGTGTCCAGGGAACTGACCAGTGTGACCTACGTGAATGATGTTCTGAATCCTCTAGTCATACCCTTTCTGCACAACGGCCGAGACGTAAATTTTTAGCAAGACAATGCACGCACACGTGTTGCTGCACGAACACTTGTCTTCTTCGTGTCACGGAATGTCAGTCTTTTGTCCTGGTCTTTCAGACCACCAGACTTCCGCCAGTCGAAAATGTGTAGGATATGGTGAAGCGACGGGTGCAGTGCTATGACCCAGTGCCAATCGATACAGATGAGCTTTGGAAGCAGGTGAATGAAGCATGGATGGTTATACCACAGGACGCCATTCGCGCCTTATACGCGTCGATGCCATCACGCATCAAACAAGTTATCAGGGCCCACGGCGGACCCTGTACGTACTAGGCAGCTCAACACATGCTGAACAGAGCTAATCTTTTGTCCAGAACATACTAACGTACATGTCCTGTGAATATGAGCGTCCTACCTCCAGTCGTTTAAGGTGTTCTGTTTTTTCCTGAACATGAGTGTTTATTTGTGGGTTTGATACAATAATAGAGTTGCTAGCGAGAAAGTTCTTACTAAATAAGGATGTTAACAGCGGGTGTTTATAATTCGCAGGATGATAGCAAAATTTGCTTGGGGGAACTGTGCTAAGGACAAGCATTTGTTGTCGGTGCGTGAGTCGAGTTACGGTCAGGTACTGATTGGATCTGTTCCGTCTGTTTTGTCTGGTGTTCCTGTTTAGTACACTCTGAGGTAATTGAGTGCTTGCTTTTTTTTGTGGATATGTAATTGGCACGCTGTGAGAGAACTGAGTGTTTGCTGTACTTTTTTTGGAGAATTAGCATACGCTAAAGTGATAGCGTGGTCTTCTGTCTATGTGAAGGATTGATTTGTGGTTTGCACTGAGCGGAAGTGATTCAATTTGCAAAATAGTTTATTGGACGGGCATCAGAATTTCGGAAGACAAATGTACTTTGGTCGAACAGTGTGGATTTCCCGTAAACTGTCAAGTTCTTTCCCGTAACAATAAATAGTAACCTATTGGAATCGTTTACGCGATCACGTCATAGTATTATCATTACTTTCAGCTTTGAAGTGACGAGTTACCATTAAATTAGGGAAGGACATTGGGACGCGATTTGCCAACACCTGGAGATGCTTCATTTTGTTGTACTTGGGAACCTAGAATTGCTGGTACTGGTCCAATACCGGCGCTTTCTGATGTAATCGTAAAAAGCAAATAAAGCTTCGGTACGTCAAAAGAAGAGAACAGAGTTCCAGAATATTATTCACAGCAAAATAAAATTATCCCTAAAAACATTTTAAGTCTCAACAGAAGAGGAATAATAAACCTAAATTAAACAAATGAATCATAAAAAAGTTCGGAAAAGGTAGATATGGATACAAAGCTATTATTAGTTTGCTGTAAGTGACTTAAACGAAAGAAACAAGTTCAGAGAGGTAATACGTCTAGTAATACTTCCAGCTTAACGATATAATTTGGGTAAAATTTGGTGACAAAAATGAATGGAAAAGGAAATACATCATCTGCATGGGTTCTTGAGTCCACAGATGTACTTCACAGTGAATATTTCGGAAAAGAAGAGGAAAGAAAGTAATAGATATACTTTGTTTATTAAAAGAAAACAGAGATAACACGGTGTCGACTGATATTTAAACCGATGACTCGTTGTTGAATTAGCTCATTTGTTTTAATGAACAAGATTAATTCACAAACCAAGGAGAAGCTACCGTAATTACGTTCTGTAAAATACAGTAAGTAGAACATATTACTTAAGCGGTAGATTTGTGCGGATAAAGACGGTAGTTGAAATATATATTCATTATGTCTCAGTACCTGATTGAGACGTTCAGGATAGTCAGCGATGTAACTGTGGTCGAACTGCGCATCGTGACGGATTGTATCATTATGTTTCCTAAATACTAGTAAGAAAAATAATTTTAAATTGACTTAATATAAATAAGATAACGCTGGGCTACGTTTACGTAAAGACAGCAAAAAAGGAGTATATGCAAGTAATTAACTGAGGGCGACGTTAGTTACCAGCACGTAGCAGATAAATTGTCCATTCTCTCAGTGAAAATGTGTGTGTGAATTCCTAAGGGACCAAACTGCTGGGGTCATCGGTCCCTAGACTTACACACTACTTAAACTGACTTATGCTAATAACAACACACACAGCCTTGCCCGAGGGAGGATTCGAACCTCCGGTGGGAGGGGCCGCGCAGTCCGTGACATGGCGCCTATAACTGCGTGGCCACCCACGCAGTTCAGTGAAAATATACATATTGTTTTCCAATAATTAATATCTTACAGAATACTGAAGCAAATGACCAATGGTAGTGTATTACTAAGTGAAGCACTTAACATAAGGGGTATATACGTACGTGTACACAATGATAGTTTTAAACTTCCATTATATGAAGCTGTATCGAATGTCATTACCAGTTATTTGAAAGTCCAATGATGTGCTTGCAACTACTTAACGACATCTGGTACTAATGGTGTACGTTATAAGTAATTCAGTTGCGGTCTTGTGCACAGTCGCTTGTATGTATTAACAATAAATAAAATGTATGTTGTGCTGGAACTCGGTTATATCGGTTCTATGAGCAGGGTACATATGTTTCCTCATACATGTATGAATGTCTTAAGCATTGTCCCCGATTCAGTTTATGAAGTATTGGCGTACTCTAAGATTAAATGTCTACCAATACATTAACTGATGACCGCTCCTAGAATTTTACTGAGTAAAGTAGTGTCCACAGCGCGGGATAGGTTTTAAATAACATTACGTGGATATTACTCAGATACAGTGCAACTTCCATCTATTTCATGTACCTCTTGTGAACTCGAGCCCAACGTCACATATTTCCCATTCTCGGCAACAATAATTGCTGACATATCCATAATACCACATTCCCACTTCCGACCAGGGCCATTTCACCTGTCAACGAAATAATTCGTATGATTTTGTAACCTAATCCAATTGTCCCATGACCAATGATGTGTACATCGTAACTGAAATCTTATTCTGCTTCTTATTTCTCTAGCCCAACTATTAGTGCCTTACAATCACTGCAGAACCTATACCCGACTGAGGAGATGGTCCAGCTGATGTATGACCAACTATACTTGCTCCAACGGCGGGGTAAAGAGGTATCCTTCTGCTGGGTGCCTGGTCATGTCGGCATATGGGGCAATGAACAGGCCGATCGGGCTGCCAAGGAGCTCTGCAGAGAGCAGGATGTGGTCCAGTGTCCTATCCCCTTGCAGTCGGTCATTGCTGCACTGCACAGGAAGTGCATGGAGTTGTGGGAGGACGAATGGCTGGCGGTGACGGCCAATAAACTGCGGTTGGTAAAGTCAACCACTCGGCCGTGGCGTTCCTCCTGCCGGTTGCTCAGGCGGGAAGAGGTGGCCCTCACACGTCTTCGGATCGGGCACTGTCCTCTCACACATAGCTTTTTATTACGGCGGGAGGATCCTCCGTTTTGTGATGCTTGTGGTGTGCACATCTCTGTCCGGCACATTTTAACAGACTGCATTTTATACCGTGATGCACGGGCAGAAGCACAAGTTGATGGGGATCTGCCTTCTGTTTTAGCTAATGATGAGTCGTGTGTGTCTAGGGTTTTTAAGTTTTGTGACGTGTCTAGACTCTGGCCTCAACTTTTAGGCTGGAGGTTTTAGTGTATTGCAGAGTGGCTGCTCCTCCCCTTTTTTCTTTGTGGTCAGCCAGCCACTTCCATCTGCTACATTGGTTTAGCTCCCTCTATCATTTTCTTCCTGTGTTGTCCATGTTTTATTGTTGACACCCTGCTTCATCCCACGCTTCGGTGTGGATGAGCACATATTTTTGAACGATTGTTACCCGTGTTTTATGTTCCGTTTTATATTACTGTTCTGGGATTTTTCTTGACACCCGTCTCCCTATGTTACTGAACGGGCGCTGAAGACCTTGCTGTTGTGCGCCCAAAAACGCCTCTACTACTACTACTACTATTAGTTACTTCCACCACATGAAACCACACATTGTTTCATTTACACTGATCGTCCAGAACATTATGACTGACATAAACCCTTCGAGGCGATAGCAGCGTCAACTAGAGAGAAACACGCACGGAGCATGTACTATCAGAGAGCGTGCTGTCCGTGTGCAGAATGGTGAAGGAGCGTGATCTATCTGAGTTTGACCGAGGGCAGATTGTGGCGGCCCGGAGGCTCGACACGGAAATATCGGAGACTGCGCGACTTGTCGGGTGTTCGAGGAGAGTTGTGGTGAGTGTCTTCAACACGTGGTGAAACGAAGGTGAAACCACGTCTAGACGTCGTGGCGTTGGGCGGCCACCCTCGTTACAGATCGCGGACGTCGCGTCGTAGGCAGGGCAGACCGGTAACACATGACAGACGGCGAACTGTGGCGGAACTGACATCAGAATTTAATGCTGGGCAGAGTACAAGTGTTTCTGAACACACAGTGCCCATAGCACTCCTAAAGATAGGCCTCCGCAGCCGACGACCCGTGCATGTGGCAATGTTAAAACCGCGACATCGACAACTACGACTGAAATTGGCACGTGACCATCGGCACTGGACGTTGGCGCAGTGGCAGGGCGTTGCATAGTCTGATGAATCCAGTTATCTTCTTCACGAAGCCGATGGGAGGGCGCGAATCCGTCGTCTTCCAGGAGAACAGCTCCTTGACACCGCACTGCGAGACGGAGAGGAGCTGGCGGCGACTCCATTACGCTCTGGGGAACATCCACGTGGGCATCTACGATCCAGTGGAGTTCGTTCGAGGGACCATGACGACCAAGAAGTATCGTACATTGGTTGAGGTCAACGTACATCCCTTCATGACGATCAAGTTTCCCGACGGCAGAGGCATTTTTCAACAAGATAATGTGCCAAGTCGCAAGGTCAGGAGTGCGACAAAGTGGTTTGAGAAACAAAGTGGCGAGTTCCAATTGATGTGCTGACCACCAACTCGCCAGATTCGAACCCGATCGAACACATCTGGGATGTGATTTACCGTGGTGTCAGAGCTCATCACTCTCCTCCCCGGATTTTAAGGGAAGTAGGTGAGTTGTGTGTGCAGATGTAGTGACAAGGTCATTTAGCGACCTCATTGCTCAAGCCTCATTGCTTCCATGCCACTGTTATCCGTGCCAAAGGCGGACATACCGTCTATTACGTAGGTGGTTGTAATGTTCTGGTTGATCAGTGTAATATCCCCTTCAATTACTTCCTCGTCCAAGTTCGTGACCTTTCTATTAACAGGAGTCCGTACTATCACAATCATTACTGAATGGGTCAACGCAATATCACATCATTCATGTCATTACTGTTTTAATCATGTGTCTTGAAATTCATTTTCTATGTTCTTTTTAATTTAAAATAAAGACGGAAGAACAATGACACATTGCTAATTGCCCATCACGAACAGGGAGGTTGGTGGCTACCCCCGTCGGAGGTTCGAGTCCTCCCTCGGGGATGGGTGTGTGTGTTTGTTGTCCTTAGCATAAATTAGTTTAAGTTAGATTAAGTAGTGTGTTAGCCCAGCGACCGATGACACCAGCAGTTTAATCCCATAGGAACTTACCACATATTACCAGGGAGGCTGTGCGTGTGTGAGTCAACAGATAAATAGCAAACACCAGAATAATGCATGTCATCGTAAGGTAAGACATAGGGCATAGAATGAAAAACATTGATCTTTCACGTTTTTGTTTCATTAAAGTGTTTAGAAGCCGCTCAACACTATGATATTCATATTAATCGGCTGTTTCAACTGCCGTCTCATGGTTACCAATGACTCATATGAATCGGCATATTTCCGATACTATTCAAGGCAATGGTTTCGAAGTTTTTTAGTGTTTTGTGCTCAAAGTACTTTGCTTCACTGGTGCGCCGTGTTTCGTAAAGAACTTTCGCCTTAAGAGTTTTTGTTAGAGTACAAACAGTCGTTGTGTGTCTTTTTTTTCCGCAGAAGAATATTGACAAAGCCATGGGGGACCTCTAACAAGTGTGAAAAGAAAGGTAACAGGTTTTACGACAGATTTGTAGTTAATATTTCATACGCATGTGTGAGTATACCTCAAGAAATTGCAAGGGGTAGCTATGACAATATAAGTTTAGACAGAAGGCCCCAATGGTTCAAAAAGAAACTTCAGCCTTTATGAGAAACTCAGTGTAGATAATGACATGGATTGCAATACAATTGTGGAATTGTGGAGTGCAGCATTTTGTCTTATTTTTTAGTGAAATTGTGAGCTGGTCCCTCTGTGATGTTTCAGTAACACTAGGTAAAGATGTATCGGCAAGGAAAGGATTACAGTTCCACCTACTATGTATTGTCTTTATATCTGATGAGACGAAAACTGAAATTAGAGAGCTGCATTGCTTTAATTACTTGTAATAAAGTAAGAAACGGTGACAGAAAGTACTTGACTTGTTTAACGATTCTATTTCTATAGCAGCGCACAACGCCTCCACTGTCTCCCAGTTATAAGTGAGCACTGGAAAGTATCCGGTGAAAGGACTTCACGACATAGACACCGATTGGTTGAAAAATTTGGGATTTTAGCAAACAATATAGCCAAGGTGCTGTAAAATGTAGAAGACATCTGTTACATGTGATGTAGCTTACCCAAAATATGGAGCAGCCTGAGCTTAATTAACATAATGTAACCACAAATTTAAGAAATTTCATTTGAAGTTTTTAAATCCTTGTTTTCTTAGCTTGTACATTCTCCACTAAAATGCCTCAGTCTTTCAGAGGCTATTCCGCCTATTGCTCTAAAGCTTTCACTGGTTTCTCAACAACCATCCAAACTGCTATTTATATTAAGTTACGGATATAGTTTCAGCTAAGATTATTTTATGTACATGTGTGTTGTCAAATTGAGTAAGTTAGTATAAAATGCTTCTTCTTAAATCAGTAGAATAATGCCAATGTTGTTAATATGAGACAGTAATTTCAAAATCTTATCTTTCAGTCTCTGTGAAGAAGGTCGTTAATGTCGGAAATTTAATATGAGGAAGAAAGGAGGCTGGGTCTCCAGTTCGTTTTAGGATCAATTGTGCCTTAACTAAGCTTATTGACAAGTGCTGCTTAACCGGAAGTTAGATTACTAGTGCTGAGTTACAACAGTATTGTTTATATCTTTACACATCTTTGATGAATAATCGAGTACTTCTGAAGATGCACAAAATTAATATTGTTTGGATACTTTTGAACATGGCAGCTGTATACCGACTGGATGTTTCATTTTAGCCGGTAAAATTCTGGGTTGTAATTGAAAGAGAAAACTGTGTGTGCGCGCGTGCGCATGCGCGTGCGCGCACGCGCGTGCGAGCGCTAAGTATTTTTGGTGTGAAAATATCCCTCACATATTTTTTTATAAATAATCAGATACTTTTGAACATGGCTAAGATGAGGGCTAAATAGGAATTGGCTATTTTGTTTTAATTGCTGGTAAAATACTACGCTGTGATTGGGAGGTCTGTAAGAGCATGTGGTCGTCTTTTAGAATACTGCTGCGCGGTGTGGGATCTTTACCAGATAGGACTGACGGAGTACATCGAAAAAGTTCAAAGATAGGCAGCACGTTTTGTGTTATAGCGAAATATGGGGGAGAGTGCCATTAAAAGAAAGGCGTTTTTCGTTGCGACGGAATCTTCTGACCAAGTTACAATCATAACTTTCTCCTCCGAATGCAAAAATATTTTGTTGACACCAGCCTACATAGGGAGGAACGATCACCAAGATAAAATAAGGGAAATCAGAGCTCGTACGGAAAGATATAGCTGTTTATTTTTTTCGCGCGCTGTACGAGATTAGAATAATAGAGAATTGAAGGTGGTTCGGTGAGCCCTCTGCCAGGCACTTAAATGTGATTTTTAGAGTATCCATGTAGATGTAGATGGTTGTGTGAGAGAAATGTATTTTGCTGGTAAGGAGGAACTTTTGCTCATGAGGCAGACTTATTGCTTATGAAACTGTATCAGAATACTACTGACACAGCAAGTCACCCCTTGCATCTAGGCAACCTTTCTTGCGTTTGCTTTGCCGCTGTGACTAGCAGCTGATAGGTGAAAGTGCACGAAAGAATACCTTGTTGTACTACGAAAGTAATTTCAATGTTTTAATATGGGACATTGGGCAGTTACGGATGTCTTCGCCGGTCATCGGAGCTCGATTCGAAGCGGAACTCATCGCTGAAGACAATCCTACTCCAGTCAATGAGATTGCATGCCGAAGATGTGTCTGGGGACGCCCCAGACAGAAGTAGGATACCAACCTAACTGTCGCCCGCCACACGGTCCGATAAGCAGGAGTGATGTCTAGGGCGTCATTTCTTTTTATTGCGAGACTCCCTTGCTTGTCATGCGTGGTACAGTCGCAGCAGAGCGGTACGTCGATGAGATTGTAGGGCTCGGTCTGTTCCCCTCAAGGCAAGCCATCCTGGGCGTACATTTCAGCAAGATAATGCCCGCCCGCGCACGGCGAGAGTTTCTGATGCTTGTCTTCGTGCTCGCCAAACTCTACCTTGCGCAGTAAGGTCCCCAGATCTCTCTCCAATTGAAAACATTTGGAGCGTTAAGGGAAGGGCCTTCCAACCAGTTCGGGATTTTGATGATGTAACGCGCCATATAGAAAAATTGGCAGGGTATCCCTCAGGAGGACATCCAATAATTCTATTAATCAATGCCAAAGCGAATAACTACTTGCATAATGGCCAGAAGTGGACCAACACATTATTGACTATCTCGATTTTTGAAGCCGTTTGTCTTGTATACATCATGCAGTTTTTTATTAAATTGTAATCATTTGTTTGTCTGTACGTGTACATCACTGTGCATCTACCGATTTCCGTCCCATTCGGATAATTACTTCGTGGTGCGTATTTGAATGTATTACAAGTTGATGCCAGAGACGAGGGCGCACCCGAATGACGGTTCTGGTTTAATGAGGTAATATAGAAGTATTTAAGTTTAACGATTCTGTTTCTGCAGCAGCCCACAACGCCTCTCCTGTATCCCAAACCATCAAAAGAGCGTAGGACGTCCCAATTCGGATTCGAGCCTTTCCTGTCACACTCCAAGACGACTTCCACCAACCAGTAGCGGTCATCCCACCCTCGACTCTTTACAGTTTGTAACTGCGGTAGTCGTGACTAGCTCTCGTTCCATATATCACGCTTCCCCGCCACCACACCCTCGCCCATCCACCATGCCATACTCCAGCATTCACAGGGTCATTCACACGAGAAAACTATATCCAGTACCTCTGTTCCCCTGACAACCGTGGCAGTGGCTGCAGTCTGTCAAACTTGCGCAAGTGTCAGTCACGAATATCAGCTAACAGCTTATCATGAAACAGTATCTTAACTACTGTTGTGCTCTTCAGTCCGAAGACTGGTTTGAATCAGCTGTCCACACTAGTCTATCACGTGCACTCAAATGGTTCAAATGGCTCTGAGCACTATGGGACTTAACATCTGAGGTCATCAGTCCCCCTAGAACTTAGAAGTACTTAAACCTAACTAACCTAGGGACATCACACACATCCATGCCCGAGGGCGGATTCGAACCTGCGACCGCAGCGCTCGCGCGGTTCCAGACTGAAGCGCCTAGAACCGCTCGGCGACTGCGGCCGGCTATCACATGGACGATTTTCGTATGTGTGTAACTATAGCACGAGCCGGAAGCCGTAAAATGAAAATCGCTGAAGGGATCGTAATACCATTGCCTAAGTAGAAATGTGTGTTCGCTACAAGAGCGCTGAAGCCCCAAACTCTCCCATGAAGGACATCGTAGCACACCCACGTGACGAAAGAGCGACCATGCGCACGTGTCGATTGTCCACTACATTTAGTCGTGCTGAAAAGAGAGAAATGGATGCTCCAGAGGAAGACCAGTGTGTGCGGTTGATTTCCTTTACTAATGTTGTTGCAGAAATGAAATAATCGTTTGGCATTGTTGGCTGGGAGGCCCCGTCAGGGGAAGTTCGGCTGCCGGATACAAGCCATATTTCAGGTAACGCCACATTGGGCGATTTGCGCGTCGATAATGATGGTATGATGAGGACAACACAACACGCAGTCCACAGGCGGAAAAATCGAACTCGGGCCTGCTGCATGCTAGGCAAGCACGTTACCACCTTTTTAATATTTATTAAAAACAATGTTACACATTCCAAACACATACTACGTACATATACTAACCATGTACAGATGTTATACATGAACTGATTTAAACAAAGACAGTTGGATCATTAAAATTATGCTGATGTTAAAGAAAGACAACAGAAGATTGTGTTACTGAATAAATTACCAGAAAGAATTAAGTTGAACATCAAGAAAAGTTTGTTTCCTAAAGACATTCAAACTTCAACATGAAGAAATAAAATCTGGACTTTGAATTAAATGTGCTCCAATCTATACAGAAGCATAAATAGCTCTTTATGATGGCTGTCAGCAAGTTGGTGGGATAATTTTAAATATATTAATGTACACAAGGAAATCGTCTCAGAGAGACAGGTTAAGGGTAGAAACTGGTCTTTAACCTTCTCAGCTTAGACTAGCTATGAGCATTTCACACAAATGTATGGAAGTCACCAAATACAGAATATGGAAGATTTATGCCCATCGCACATAAAAACAATTTAGTAATCATATTAGACAATTTCTGAAATAGGCCTACATGAGAATGGCGGAAAGGAGATATTATAAAGTTGACTAGCCTAACTGCACTTTCTGGACATTAATTGAATGTTAAGTATCTGAAGTGATCAGACCTATACAATAATTCTTTCACTGCAAAACTGACTTGCACATGACAGTGCAAAGATGAACAGGGCAATGTGCCAGCCACTGAATATTACATTATATCAGATAGAATCTTATGGTTTTAACCAATCGATAAGGACATTTCCATAAAAACTGTCAATTTCCGTATTTCTAATATAAACCATTAATGCAGCTTTCATGTTTTGTGTTTTGATACTATTAGACACACAATCTGACTGTCAAGTAAGTTCTGTACATTAGCTTATAAAATTTCTAAGACTACTCTCTGAAGTAGAAAAAGCACACCAAAAATATACAGTAAAATTTTAAATAATACATCACTGTCAACACAGTCTTCTTTGTTGTTTCAACCAATGCCCATTCTTTCAAATACATTTTTTAACGTATTACCGAACTTTTTCTTGTGATTCGAATACCTTCTAATTTTGTGGAATTCACACAGCAAGTGTACCTTGGACTCTAAGGTGCTGTCGGATCCTAATTTATTAAGGACACAAAATTTTTCAGCAACCAGTACACAGCGTTATTTTTTGCCTCTGGGAAATAGCGTGCTTCAGGCCTGTGTATCAATGACAGCGATATATACTCAGGGGATGTCCTTGTAATCAGAGCTATTTGCTCCCGGATCCACTTCCAACTGTTCATGTGACCACTGCAAGTATATCTATGAATTATTGTGTCAACATTGTTGACAAATTTGTTTCACACAGACCGATTGTTTACTATCCTAGCTATTAATTTATAATCAGAATTCAGCAGTGAAATTGGACGAATATTATTTAAATCTTTGTTTCCATTATTTTTTGGAATCCAACAATTTTACTCTCCTTAAACTCAGCCGGAATCATTTTACCCTGAATAACCTCATTTACAATATCCGTGATTTTCGCACCTACTATTGGCCAGTAACGGATGTAAAACTCTGCTGGCAGACCATCCGATCCAGGGGATTTTTTTGGTGGAGAGGCGCACAGAGTCTCATACACGTCCTCTACACTGACAACCTCGAGATAATTTTCGTTACCTTCTGTCAGCTGTGGGGATAGGATGTCAATGAATTCTTCCAGGGAAGCATCACTACTTTGATGTACAGAATATAGCTCGCAATAATAGCGATAAATCTCGTCCATGATGCCCTGCTGGGTACCGTGTTTTGTTCGAATTTCATCAATAAAAGTCCTCCCGTTTTTCGTATGCTTCACTAAATGATACGGGGAAGTAGTTTTATCTTCTGACACCGAATTTGCCTTCGATTTTATTTTCAACCCTTCCATTTGACTTCTCTTGATATTAAGTAACTTGGCTTTCACTTTTCTGATGTCTGCTATCCGAAGTGAGGAACCTGCTGAGACTTGATCATATAGATCTCTCAAAACGGAATAGTAATGTTCTATAGTGCATTTCATTTCTCTTGGTCTCTGGGCACTGTATTGAATAAGAATCTTCCTCAACTTTGGCTTCGCCATTTTAAACTACCAGTCGATAGCAGTGGCATATCTACTACGAGGACGCAGGCATATTGCCCATGTCTCTTTAATCAGGTCTTCTAAATCATGATTTACTAACAAGGAAGTGTTGAAAGTCCACTGATTCTTGAATCGGCGAACTGGCTGTGTTGTAGATTTATGCAAGCTAAGCTGAAAAATAGGTAGTAATGGTTTCTACTTTTGTCACGAAAGTTTCAAGATTTTTAGAAATATATAATCTGTCAATCCTGCTACGTGATGTTGCCGTGACATAAGTTAACTCAACAATGAGGGGAGGGGGTATTTGATTTCTCATATATCCTTTAATTCTAAAACAGTAGCTAGTTGTTTTAGTTCACTTGAGAAATTAAAATTAGGTAGCTGATCTTTTAGATTTAAAACAGTTAAAATCACCTCCAAGTAATAACTGAGTTTTCCTTAACACGTATATCAGGTTATCTTTGAAGAAACGTGCCCTGTCAGCTCGGTGAGAACTTACTGAAGGGGCATACAAGCTGATGATAGTCACATCGTAGATATTTAGTCCTATTCCCCTTCCTGTCGTTCCACCTCGCGTTCCACCTCCCTTCCCTCACCAAAACAGATGTTCCAACACTTGTTTCGGGAGACATTTGTGTAACTGATAAAATCGGGAATTACTAAATCCGAAAATAGAACTTCTTGTAACAGGGCAATATCAGTCGCGGATTCGTACAACAATTCCTTAAGGGCCGATAATTTCAAACCGGACGTAATTTTATTTATGTTTATAGCAGTGACAGAATAAGATTGCGTCATTGCGCTGTCACTATGTAGTTGTTTTGATGAACTAATTCAGTTTCCTGTGGTTCAGGGTTCAGTTAAACTATAACAGTTTTCTCGGAAGGCTGAACGTGGAATAACACTTCAGTTTTTTTAGTTACTGGCCCGTTTTTTTCTACTTCTGATGTTCTCTCTTGTACCGCAAGCAGACTGATTTCCTGGTAAACTTTCTAATTTTTCCTCCAGTGATTCGTGTAGGACCGAACATTGTTTGGGCTTGGGTCGCCCTTACCGGATTTTCCCTTCCCTTGGTTACGAGCTTTCTCATTTGGTTGCGTCGGTATTTTACTTCGCGGCTTATCTGCGGCAGCAGCAGCAGCAGCAGCAGCAGACGCTTTCGCAAATTCTATTGCCGGCCCTTGCCCTGAGGTGTTGACCGTGATTTCAGTTTGCCCTCCTCTTCCTCGTTCTTCATTAATATCCCTTACTTCCTGACCGAGGGAAAGAAATGGATACTGCTGTTTTGCAACCTCTCCCTGAATTTGTTTATTAACATATAGCTGTTGATCTTTGCAATCGGCTAGTGCACCTATTTTTTCTTGCAAATTAATACTGATTACACCCCCTTCACTTTCTGTTACCGTATGTGTATTATCTTTCTGTTCACTTTCCATTCGCATTTTGCTATCCGTATCCTCTGCCTCCTCATCGCACTGTTTTTGCTTGCGAAGTGAGGGAGTTGGACAGGACAGCTCGTCCTCTGAACAACTATCAGTTGTCTCCAGAGGTCGTTTTTTCAGTTGCAGTTCAGTTTCACGAGTAGTGGTAACAGGGTTTCCCTTTGTTGTTGACAGGGGAAATTGACTTATCGTGAGGGGAGACAGCTTGGCCCGCTGTGTTAACATCCTCAACCAGCTGATCCGGGATATTCTTTGGTAACGGATCACTTAAGGTAAGCTTCTGATGCTGTATCAAATTACTTTTAAGAACAGTTCGCCTCGGACATTCCTGTCTGAAGTGGTCGGTTTCGTTGCATATATGACATGTAGCTTCCTGACTTGTGTACACAATTTGTGTCATACCAACAAACAGTTATGTTCAAATGGCTCTGAGCACTATAGGACTTAACATCTGGTCATCAGTCTCCTAGAACTTAGAACTACTGAAACCTAACTAACCTAAGGACATCACACAACACCCAGTCATCACGAGGCAGAGAAAATCCCTGACCCCGCCGGGAATCTAGTACGCTACCGCACGACCACGAGCTGCGGACAAAAACAGTTATGTGAGACGGAATATTCGTCTTAACGTCCATCTACACAGCGGACCCCGTTGAAACACTGCAGTTTAAAGCGCGGCGACCATCTTTCATTTGTAATTGATTTAACGTCCCCGTAGTTTGAAAGAGCTTCCTTAATCTTATTTTCAATTTCAATGGGAAGATTCAAGACACGAATGGTTTTGTAATGACTGTCCGCTCTATAGATGTGAACCTTACTTTTATAACCATTTCTATGCACAAAATCTACTTCATAGCCCCACTTTCGTAACACTATCAGCAGTCGCAGCACTGATTAACTTGACAAAAACACAGTATTTTTCCTGATCCAGTTGCCAGGTATGGACGGTTCCAGAATTGAAGCCAATTACCTGTGTAATCCACTCATCTGTTTCCAGGGATGTTGGCTGAACAGGACGGGATTCCTTGTACAAAGCAAATACCAGAGTATTCTTCCTGAGGTTTGTAGCCATGGTTAATCCAGCGACGCAGTTTCGGTCAAACAACCGAAATTCCAATTAGCAGCAGCAAGACCAGAAAGAGCGATCAGATCACAAGGAATAGGAACGAACACGGAGATTAACGGACGGACTGCACTCGGCGAAGCACAAGTACCGCGATGTAAACACCGAAGTGCAGCGCAGCACTTAACAGCGGCCACTCGCGAGCGCGGCTGAAACGGAACTGTCTCGGCTAAGCAGGCAGGCTGCTGTTGTCAGCAAATGTCAAAAGTTCTGAAAACGTTTAACACATATGCGTGTCATCATCACATCCATAGGCTGAGTGCATAGCACTGATGCCATTTGAAAAAGTAACATCAAACTACTGCACACGTTCGCTATCTGATTGGAACTGAAGCTGTTATCAGACTATTGCAGATCTTCATTGTTATGTGACAATCTACATAAACGTTAAATACACTCCTGGAAATTGAAATAAGAACACCGTGAATTCATTGTCCCAGGAAGGGGAAACTTTATTGACACATTCCTGGGGTCAGATACATCACATGATCACACTGACAGAACCACAGGCACATAGACACAGGCAACAGAGCATGCACAATGTCGGCACTAGTACAGTGTATATCCACCTTTCGCAGCAATGCAGGCTGCTATTCTCCCATGGAGACGATCGTAGAGATGCTGGATGTAGTCCTGTGGAACGGCTTGCCATGCCATTTCCACCTGGCGCCTCAGTTGGACCAGCGTTCGTGCTGGACGTGCAGACCGCGTGAGACGACGCTTCATCCAGTCCCAAACATGCTCAATGGGGGACAGATCCGGGGATCTTGCTGGCCAGGGTAGTTGACTTACACCTTCTAGAGCACGTTGGGTGGCACGGGATACATGCGGACGTGCATTGTCCTGTTGGAACAGCAAGTTCCCTTGCCGGTCTAGGAATGGTAGAACGATGGGTTCGATGACGGTTTGGATGTACCGTGCACTATTCAGTGTCCCCTCGACGATCACCAGTGGTGTACGGCCAGTGTAGGAGATTGCTCCCCACACCCTGATGCCGGGTGTTGGCCCTGTGTGCCTCGGTCGTATGCAGTCCTGATTGTGGCGCTCACCTGCACGGCGCCAAACACGCATACGACCATCATTGGCACCAAGGCAGAAGCGACTCTCATCGCTGAAGACGACACGTCTCCATTCGTCCCTCCATTCACGCCTGTCGCGACACCACTGGAGGCGGGCTGCACGATGTTGGGGCGTGAGCGGAAGACGGCCTAACGGTGTGCCGGACCGTAGCCCAGCTTCATGGAGACGGTTGCGAATGGTCCTCGCCGATACCCCAGGAGCAACAGTGTCCCTAATTCGCTGGGAAGTGGCGGTGCGGTCCCCTACGGCACTGCGTAGGATCCTACGGTCTTGGCGTGCATCCGTGCGTCGCTGCGGTCCGGTCCCAGGTCGACGGGCACGTGCACCTTCCGCCGACCACTGGCGACAACATCGAAGTACTGTGGAGACCTCACGCCCCACATGTTGAGCAATTCGGCGGTACGTCCACCCGGCCTCCCGCATGCCCACTATACGCCCTCGCTCAAAGTCCGTCAACTGCACATACGGTTCACGTCCACGCTGTCGCGGCATGCTACCAGTGTTAAAGACTGCGATGGAGCTCCGTATGCCACGGCAAACTGGCTGACACTGACGGCGGCGGTGCACAAATGCTGCGCAGCTAGCGCCATTCGACGGCCAACACCGCGGTTCCTGGTGTGTCCGCTGTGCCGTGCGTGTGATCATTGCTTGTACAGCCCTCTCGCAGTGTCCGGAGCAAGTATGGTGGGTCTGACACACCGGTGTCAATGTGTTCTTTTTTCCATTTCCAGGAGTGTATTCTACCTATGTAGATAATGACAACATATATAATACATGACAGACATTTCGATATGGAGAAAATCTTTTCGCTCTTTTCCGCTTGAAATGTCCGAAATTGCGAAAGTAAACTATCATAATCATAATCATCATTTAAGACTGATTATGCATTTCAGCGTTCTGTCTGGAGCATAGTTCCCGCTTATAAAATTCCTCCATGATCCCCTATTCAGTGCTAACATTGGATCCTCTTCTGATAAGCCTATTACTTCAAATTCATTCTTAACCGAATCCAGGTACCTTCTCCTTGGTCTACCCCGACTCCTCCTACCCTCTACTGCTGAACCCATGACTGTCTTGGGTAACCTTGCTTCTCCTATGCATGTAACATGACCCCGTCATCTAAGCCTGTTCGCCCTGACTGCTACATCTATAGAGTGCATTCCCAGTTTTTCTTTGATTTCCTCATTGTGGACACCGTTTTGCCATTGTTCCCATGTACTAGTACCTGCAATCATCATAGCTACTTTGATATCCGTAACCTCAACCTTATTGATAAGGTAACCTGAATCCACCCAGCTTTCGCTCCCATACAACAAAGTTGGTCGAAAGATTGAACGGTGCACAGATAACTTAGTCTTGGTACTGACTTCCTTCTTGCAGAAGAGAGTAGATCGTAGCTGAGCGCTCACTGCATTAGCTTTGCTACACCTCACTTCCATTTCTTTCACTATGTTGCCATCCTGTGGGAATATGCATCCTAAGTACTTGAAACCGTCCACCTGTTCTAACTTTGTTCCTCCTATTTGGCACTCAATCCGTTTATATCTCTTTCCCACTGACATTACTTTCGTTTTGGAGATGCTAATCTTCATACCATAGTCCTTACATTTCTGATCTAGCTCTGAAATATTACTTTGCAAACTTTCAATCGAATCTGCCATCACAACTAAGTCATCCGCATACGCGAGACTGCTTATTTAGTGTTCACATGTCTTAATCTCACCCAGCCAGTCTTGTTTTCAACATATGATCCATAAATAATATGAACAGTGGAAACGGGTTGCAGCCTTGTCTTACCCCTGAAACTACTCTGAACCATGGACTCTATTTACCGTCAACTCTAACTGCTGCCTGATTGTCTATGTAAAAACCTTTAATTGCTTGCAAAAGTTTGCCTCCTATTCCATAATCTCGTAGAATAGACAACTTCCTCCTAGGAACCCGGTCATATGCCTTTTCTAGATCTATAAAGCATATATACAATTCCCTGTTCCACTCTTAACACTTCTCCATTATTTGCTGTAAGCTAAAGATCTTGTCCTGACAACCTCTAAGTAAACTATAAAAAGAAATAATTTAACAGTAAAGGAGATTATTTATTTCGAAAATTTTCATGTAAATATGAAACAACTAAGAAAAACAAATCCCACTAGTAGTTCTCGGAGGAATATCAGGAATCATTGGCCTATTCGTTGGCGAGGAAGAATGTATGACACTATCAAACCGTCGGTGGTTACGGTGGGTCAACTAAAGCCTTCGACGCTGCTTCACAAACTCACAGATAAACGTTCACCCATCAACCTAACCTAGACCTCGGGCTACGTTACATATCAGTCTCCACAACTTACATTTCATAAAATAATGTAGCCGCAAGTAAAATAGTGTTTTGTTCTCTTTGTGAACGCATATGACGTCGCACACTACGACATCGTTACGTCACGGGGAAATGGCTTCATAGGCGGAAAGACTTCAGGCTTGGAAGCGTGGGGAAAGTCCATACAACTATGTAAGAACCGAGTACATAATTTGATATACCTTGCAAATAAGTACTAGCGTGTCTTCCGGTGACGATGACAGTGCAGGTGTCCTCACGAACACGCATTGCGGTGAGGGCAAGCGAATTAAAGCAACTGTGAGAATATTTACTCGGCTCCTCATCAGCTCAAAATTGATGCTGTTTTGAGATTTGGAGAACCACACAGTACAGGAGCTCGGATTTCACACACGAGTCTGAGAATATTACAAAACCGCGGAGGCAGAAGACCAAAAGTAATGTGCTGAACATGTACAGTTCGAGGATGCTCATGCGCTCGCTAGGCATTCACTTACCTTCAAAAGGAAGACACCAGACGCGACGGAGATAGTCAAGCGGCCCACAGCGATGAGGACCTAGGCTTCCCTTGAGTAGACTAGCCGGCACACCGACGGACAGCGCTCGCGAGGTGAGACTGCCCCACAGTCCGGGACTGTAAACACTTGCGCCGACGGTAAGGTACACAGTGCAGTGGCCCGTCCTAACCGCAGTCACACACTGCGGGAGCGGCAGCAGGCTACAGAGGCAACTCTCTCCTGATTGGCCAATGTGGATCAGAGAGATTCAATTTTAAATCACTGTCCATAAAGAACATCAGCTCTCGCTATCTCGGTACCCGATATCGATTCAGATGACGAATTTCAGTAATGCCCCTTTTAAGGAATTCTATTGACAGGAGGGAAGATACAACATTAAGAGTTAAAGTTAGTTGCTCCAGCAGTATTAGAGTAGATCGGGGGAAGACGGCTATAGCGGCAATACGGCTCATTTCTTGTAGTTCCACATTCAGGCTACGGAGAACACCACGCATTGGTGTACGTCATCAAAGATTCAGTGTCCGCCCCCAGTAACTGAGTGGTCAGAGCGAAGGAATGTCAATCCTAAGGGCCCGGGTTCGGTTCACTATTGGGTAGGAAATTTTCTCCGCTCAGGGACTGGGTGTCGTGTTGTCCTAATCATCATCATTTCATCCCCATCGACGCGCAAGTCGCCGAAGTGGCGTCAAATCGAAAGACTTGCACCAGGCGAACGGTCTACCCGACGGGAGGCCCTCGTCACACGACATTCATTCATTCATCAAAGACTAAGTTATGTACCGGGTAAGTTAAAGCTGCCACTGTTGGTCGAGTGTCCGTGTTGTTTAGCGAGAAGAACCTCGGGAACATTACGTTCCAGTGCAGTGAAATTATGAGAAAGACATGTCAAAAATTGAAGTACGTTCTCGCATGTTTGAAACCTGAGAATATCTATTACTGGAGAATGCAGGTTGAGTTTCAAAGTTTCCACTGTGATCGACACCCGACGTTGCTAAGCCATGTTTAGTCACGTGAAGCAACCAGGTGTTTCTTACCGATACTCAGGGAAGATGATATATTTTCTTCACGATAAAACGCCAGTCATGCACCGTATTTGCATTTTTTACAATTGCAGAAAAACGTCTGAAACTTACGCGATGATGTCTCAATAGGTCAGTGGAATGAAGACAGTCTTCCGAAATCGCGACCGCTACGGTCCCAGGTTCGAATTCTGCCTCGGGCATGGATGTTTGTGATGTCCTTACGTTAGTTAGGTTTAAGTAGTTCTAAGTTCTAGGGGACTGATGACCTCAGAAGTTAAGTCCCATAGTGCTCAGAGCCATTTGAACCATTTTTGAACAGTCTTCCGGTGGACATGAAACAAGTTAGAACAAGGGGTATAACTTGTTTCAAAGCATTCAAAAATCACGCTATTCTTTACCGTAATCTTAAACGACGCCTAGCGAAAATCGATGGCAAAAAACGTTAAGTAAGGTCTCAGAGTAAATTTTGAGACAAAATCTGCGAAACGTAACACTGTAAAACACATTTTTAAAATGAAATCACTTAAATTTTTTAATAAAAATCTACCTTTATGCAATATTTAATTTCTGATTTCCTTTTAGAAATCTGTATCGGTCTTCCAAGAAATTAAATTCATGACGTTTATAATAAATGTGCAAATCTGGGAAAGCTAATTTCCAATTTAATAGTGACATCATTTACAGTTCTGACTTTTTTGTTAAAAATGTGCCTTTACACGATGTTGCTATTTCTTATGATATACTGTATAGATGACTGAGTTTAATATCATTATTAAAACGTTCCAAATACTCTAGTAGTGGAAAATGTGCGGAGACTAACTATGTAGATGGGTTGGCTCCAGTCATTTTTGAGACAGTTTCCTGCCTTAGTGAAGAACGAACCCCACGATCTCTCTATTGAGCAGATAGAATATCGGGTATTATTTTCAGTTACAGTGTTATGTCCTATCCTAAACAAATCTTCTCGATAAACCATCACATATTTACATTAGGGATGAAACTGCCTTTCAGATGAATCCCAGCTGAAAGACGTTCTCAAACATTTTATGAAATGATAATTGTAGAAAAAAGACAAACGATAACCGTAATAGCTTTCTTCATCATTGAAGGATATTTTACACTGCCGACCTGTATTTTCAAGGAAAAACAAGAAACCTGAATGGAAAATTCTCTTCTCAATGGGTCAACACTTTAAGACATTTTCCCTGCATCCGTTCTGACTCCCATTTCAAAATATGGGAAGAGAAAAGTAGCTGTACTGGCAGAGAGAATTTGGATGAGTTACTGCTAAACAGCAAAAGAGCAGAGTGACTGTAAGAAAACGAAAATAAGATAACATAATTGAATTTCAGTTTATGAAATAAATTCCTATGAATTTACAGGACCTCAAGTAGACTGAATAAGGTGTGTATTGTGCAACGACTGCAGCTGTTATTACATTCGGGACAAAGGAGTGCTTCATACCGTCTCGCGATACGTAAGACACTGCTCGTAGAGGCATTGAGATTCTCTCGTAATGCGTTGTGCTTTTTTTTAATAGTACCTCAGAACATCTGTTAGTGTCACCGTTATTCTATAGGTTACTACAACGATAAATAACAGTCTAAAATTTATTATTAGTGCTACACACTCTTGTATACTGACCTCTAAAAAATTCGAATTAAAGGCAAATTTTAGAGGTGAGAAGAAACGCTTAGTTCTTCTCCAATTAACAATGACATAACTGAAGTCTGTAAGAAACACTTCAGTTTTAGCAGATCTCAGCCGTATTGAAGAATATCAACTGTGACACTAAGCAACCTCCATTAGCGACAGAACTGAGGGCATCAGCTGATGTCTGGTGTTCGTGGTATGTAATTAATAAGTATGCATTGCTTTTCATACAGGGAAAGTAGTGAAGACGAATTTGAAAAAAATCAATTTTATTTTGTTCGTGATTGAAAACTATGCATTTCAGGATACACAGGGTGATCAAAACAACACTGGCCTGGAAAGCACTTTCGGCACTTGGTGACAACGTAATTCAAACAGCAAAGAGATTTGATTCTTGAAGATTTCCCGGCGTAATGAGTATCGTTGGACGTTTCGAGATTGCAGCCGGATGACGTCAACATCTTGACACGTTGTATCGGCTGATAACCATTGAACCATCTTCAGGTGGGGTTTACACTTGAGACTCTTGGTGCACGTCGCCAAGATTATACCGAAAATAGGCGCCGTGGTCCATGTGTATAGGTTACCGCTGTATGATCCCCTCTGTCGAGTTGAGCACCTTCTGTCGAATATTCTCCATCTGTGGCGCACATGCGCATAAGAGTCGGTGATGTTGCCTGCACCCTGTAATGATACTTGAATTACGTAACCATTACGGCACCTCACCTCAACCTCTCGATACCAGCAATATTCTACTGTGTTTCTGTAAAATAGTTAATATATTTCTGTGACAACATTCAGATTTGATTTCATGAATGTGATGGTACTTCGATACATCGATATGTATATATTGCAGTGATATTATTCTTACTTCCCTATGATCTTTGACGTAACTGATTTTTGGGCGCGTAAGCGGTTATGAGAGAGTCAAGCTTTGGTCGCCATGTTAAAAAGACGCCAATTGTGAAACGTCCCCTTATAACAATTATACACGACTGTGCTTAAACTGACACACAATATTTTTAGCGCAACGCAATCTGACTTTCAATAATCCCGAAACGTCCCCTTTGAAAAATTATACATGACTGTGCTTAAACTGACACACAATATTTTTTAGCGCAACGCAATCTGACTTTCAATGATCCCTACAAAACAATGGCCTTGACTAACATTAACCTATACCTTTCACAAATCACTTACCTCACAAAAATCTTCGTTACTCGAACTACTGCAATACAGCGAGCGCCACTACTGCCAGCTAAATAACAGATCCAAACTACGGAAGGCACTAACTACTGATAGGCATAGTTAGCAAATGAAAGATTTTAATAGAGAACAAACAATGTATTTACCTTATAATCATAATATATATATCAGTTCATTACATCCAGTCTTACAAATTTCAAAACTCCGCCATTTCTCTCCCCACATCCACCACTGCTGGCGGCTCACCTCCAACTGCGCAACGCTACGTGCTGTTAACATCCAGCTGCCCAACACTACAATGGCAGACAAGAATGCAAACTAACCACAGACTGCACACAGCACAGCCAGTGATTTTCATACAGAGCGCTACGTAACGTTGCCGATAAGAAAACATAAACAGCCTACTTACAATTGTAGTCAGTTTATGATATTTTCAAGTATGTTTTATATTGTTTTATATTTGGAACGAGTTACGTGATATTGTAACCAAAGTAATAAAAAAGAAGTGTAACTTAAATTCGGAGTGCTGATTACTTTTTTACATCACCATTGTCCTAACTTGCAAAAGTCTAATCTTCAAGAATGGTTTATGAAACACATCTATAAAACTTTTGAATATCGCAGAATAAGACCTAGGCCTCTTGCATCCGAGCTTGGAATCATCACTACCTAGATTTTCGACGATTGAGCCATGAGTTCACAACGAGACCAGCGTGGGAAACACGAAAAGATGAGTGCCTAGTTTATCCATAATTTCAAGAAATGACTTTATTAACTGTGCTGTAATGACTCCTACCACATAATATAACTTTCTTGTAGTCCGAAAATGCAATATTTAGCAGCGTGAGCAACACTACAATCATAATTAATTTTTGACCTTTGTTGTGGTAGGGTTGTTAGAACCCTCTCTGCCGAATCGGGACGCACGAACTGACTGAAATCGAATATCGATTTAAGTCCTAGTAAAAGCTGTCACTACGATTCCTCTCCACTAACGTTGAGATGAGCGTAGTGTTCTGACGGTTTGTCGAGATGTATTCAGAGTCGCCGCGGTGAAGGAGCAGGCGGGGCTAAGTTTGGACGCTGGTACTTGTAAGCTGCCAGGTCGGGCCTACGCACCTCGGCAACTGGGTTAATTGCTGGCGGATGTGCGTCCCGTTCCCTGCTGACACTTCCTGGCTGCTGACTGTGACATATGTCTCTGCTGATAGCTCTCTTTAAAAACATCCTAAATATGGCAAGTCTTTCCTTCCTCTCCCCGACGAACTACGGACCTTGCCGCGGTGCGGTAGTGTGTGACATCATACTTCCAAAACAAAAACAGCTGGATAGGAAGAAATTTAAAGTCAGATAGTACAAGATGAGACGGGAAGAAAACCCGAGGCTATGTTACCGACATGGAGCCCATGTTACAAGTCGCCATCTTTGATGCTATTCATAATTTTCATAAGGAAAGTTAGTCATATGATACATCAAACAGATAGAAATTACACGAGAACAACAACGTTTACCTTCTTTTGGGCGTAGCTTTATTCATTCTCGAGATATGTTTGGTTATTTTTTGTTACGGGTGACGTAAAATGGTTCAAATGGCACTGAGCACTATGGGACTCAACATCTGAGGTCATCTGTCCCCTAGAACTTAGAACTCCTTAAACCTAACTAACCTAAGGACATCACACACATCCATGCCCGAGGCAGGATTCGAACCTGCTACCGTAGCAGTCGCGCGGTTCTGGACTAAAGCGCCTGGAGCCGCTCGGCCACAGCGGCCGGCGGTGACGTGAAAGCTGATGCCATTAAGCCAATTGTAACGCATGGAGATCGCCCTGATACCAGGAGGGATCGTATGAAACCCAGCTCGCTATGTTCATTCACGAGATCTAGAAGGTAGTAGGCAGTGTAATAAAAACGGGCTTCTTCATGTTCCAGTCACAGTACGTATGGAGTGCGGGAAGGATGACTGTTTCGTTGCCTCTGCGTACGAGGTAATTAATCTAATCCTGTCCTCACGATCCCTACAAGAGTGATATTAAGGAGTTTGTTGTGTATGCCTAGAGTCATCATTTAAAGCTGATTCCTTGGGGCTTGGGTTCGATTCCCGGCCGGGCCGGAGATTTTCTCCGCTCGTGGACTAGGGGTATTGTTGCCCTTACTTTCCTATCGTCATAATTGACATTACATTTGAGATGGCTGAATTGGCACGGACCAAAAGCCAATAAATTGAAAAAAATGATTCTTGAAACTTTGTAAGTAGGCTTTCTCGGCATTGTTCGCGAGTATCTTCAAGTGTCTGCCAGTTCAGTTTCTTCAGTATCTCTGTGACACTCTTCCGTGGGGCAGACAAACTTGTGATGATTCGTGCCGCCCTTCTATGTATATGTTCAATATCCTCCGGTAGTTCCCTCTCGCACTGGTCGCACTCACTTGAGCAATATTCTAGGGTATGTCGTACGAGTGTTTTCTATACAATATCCTTTGTAGACTGATTGCGTTTCCGAGTATTCTACCAATAAACCGAAACCTGGCACCTGCTTTTCCCACTACCTGTGTGACTGTAACACTTCGTATCACTACAAACTTTAACACCGAGATATTTGTATGACTTCCATTTTTGACTTGTCGACATTGTAGTCATAGAATGTGACGTTTTTTCGTTTTGTGAACTGCACAATTTTGCGTTTCTGAACATTTGAAACAAGTTGCCAATCTCTGTGCCTCTTTGAAATCTTATCAAGATCCCACTGAATATTTGTGCAGCTTTCTTCACACAGTAGGAAAAGTTTGAGGTTAACATTAATATTGTATTGCCTGCAAGATGATTAGTACACAAGATAATTAGCTAGGGTCGCAACACATTTCCCTGGGGCACACCTGAAATTATTTATACCTCTGTTGATGGCTCTCCATCCAATATAACACACTGCATTTGCATTACCAAAATATCCTCAATCGAGTCACACCTTGCACCACTGCGTATTAAACTACTGAATGTCAAACCGGACGCTTGTTTCGATTGAAGATTTGTTAGCACGGATAATTCAGTGCGTCGTTTTTAATAAGGTGTCACGGGCAGCGAAGGTATCATAGGCCATACCTCAAAGCAGTGTGATAGGGCCGCTACTGTTGATGAGACACACAAATGAACTGGTGGATAAACTCTGTAGCCCCGTGAGACTCTTCACAGACGACATAGTCGTGCACATGGAGGTAATATCGTTAGGAATTAGATCAGGATAGGAAGAGGTGGTAATGACTGACGGCTGCCGGCCGGTGTGGCCAAGCGGTTAAAGGCGCTACAGTCTGGAACCGCGTGACCGCTACGGTCGCAGGTTCGAATCCTGCCTCGGGCATGGATGTTTGTGATGTCCTTAGGTTAGTTAGGTTTAACTAGTTCTAAGTTCTAGGGGACTAATGACCTCAGCAGTTGTCCCCCATAGTGCTCAGAGCCATTTGAACCATTTGAATGACTGACGGCTAATTCTAACAACTAATGTCTGAAGTAGTGCTGGAGGGAACTGACACCATGAATGTTGCAGGGCTGTCCATAAATGCGTAAGAACACGAGCGGGTGGAGATCTCTCCTGAACAGCACTTTTGTTTTTCAAGGCATCCGAGATATGTTCAATAATGTTCGAGTCTGGGAAGTTTCGTGGCCAGCGGAAGTGTTTAAACTCACAACACTGTTCCTGGAGCCACTCTGTAGAAATTCTGGGCGTGTGGAGTGTCGCATTGTCCTGCATTGCCCCAAGTCCGTCGGAATGAACATGAGTAGATGTAGGTGATCAGGCAGGATGCTTACGCGCGTGTCACCTGTCAGAGTAATATCTAGACGCATCATGGTTCCCATATCATTCCAACTGCACACGTTCCACAACATTACAGAGGCTCCACCAGCTTCAACAGTCCCCTGCTGACATGCAGGTTCCGTGGATTGATGAGGTTGTCTCCATATCTGTACACGTCCATCCACTCGATACAATTTGAAACGAGACTCGTCAGACCAGGCGACATGTTTCCAGTCATCAACAGTCCAATGTCGGTGTTGACGGGCCGAGGCGAGGCTTAAAGCTTCGTGTCATCAAGGGCTCCGAAAGGCCATGTTTTCAGTCATCAGCAGCCCATTGTTTGTTGAATGGTTCGCGCACTGACATTTGTTGATGGCCCAGCATTGAAATCTGCAGCAGTTTGCGGAAGGGTTGCACTTCTATGACGTTGAACGATTCTCTTCAGTCGTCGTTGGTTCCGTTATTGCAAGGTCTTTTTCCGGTCGTAGCAATGTCGGAGACTTAAAGTTTTACCTGATTCCTGATATTCACGGCACACTCGTAAAATGGTCGTATGGGAAAATCCCCACTTCATCGCTACTTCGGAGATGCTGTGTCCCATCGCTCGTGCGCGACTATAACACCACGGTCAGACTCACTTAACGCTTGATAACCTGCCACTGTAGCAGCAGTAACCGATCTAAGAGCTTCACCAGACACTTGTTGTCCTATATAGGCGTTGCCGACCGCAGCGCCGTATTCTGCCTGTTTACATATCTCTGTGTTTGAATACGCATGCCTATACCAGCTTCTTTGGTGAATGTTATGTGTAGTGGTCGGGAGGTTATACAACTGCTACGGAGATCCGGTTGTCATGATGGCATTTCGATATTCTACTTGGGCGTCATGGGTGCAATGGAATGGCGTGGACTATAGAGAATTGTTGGAACAGAAGGTGGCTACAGCAAGGCAGAGTTCAGGAAAACTCTTTATTATGCATCAAGCTAGATGAGGTGCTCGTGAACGCTTTCGACTGGCAGCACAGCCTGGCGGCCTCTCAGCGTCTCTGTGCCAGTGTAGTGGCCCTAGACGTGGGGGGAAGCGTGTTGGTGGTGGTGGCAACATTGCTGCCGGCCAAGTTGACTGCGCGTGGCACAGCCAGCTCTGGTTACGCGAGGGCGTGGGGGCACGGCGTCCTGAATATCGAAGTTAGCTTACGAGTAGGTGGTTGAAAATGATAACGGTTGTAGAGCAGATGCTGGGGCGTCCAGAAGTACAGCGGGGTTACGACCGTCGGCTCGAACGTGCTGGTGGTTTGATCGGATGGTGTAAATAAAGCCCCCGGCTGACTCACGGTTACGTCGACGTGTCATTAACAGAACCCTGACACACGTTAATATAATGTGCGGGGCAGTTTCAGGGCCGCTGGCGTTTGCCACATGCCTTCAAGACGGACAGTGGACCACTGAGTCCCGAAATTTCTCAGCATCGTAGGGTTCTGCCGCCAACGCGACAAATGTAATGAAACATAGACGAAAAGATCTAATGTTGTTTTACTACATAATCTCTAAGAATGTAGGAGTTTGGCTGCAGAGTGATTTGACGCGAGACGTCTACGTACACTTACTGAAAAAATTGCAACTCCAAAAAAAAAAGGGAGAGTAATAAAATTTCGCGGATAGGTTTGTATAGGTGACGTATTTACGTAATTAACACTGGAAGATCACAGTTTAATCTAAACACGAGATAAGCTATTGAAAATGTGAAAAGCTGGTGCATTAATAACCGGTGTAACGACCAGAATGTTGAATGCCAGCATGCAAATGCGCTGAATTGCGTTGTACGGATGCCGGATGTCAGTTTTTGGGATGCAATTCCGTGCCTGTGGCACTTGGTGGGTCAGTACAGGGACAGTCAATGCTGGTTGCGGACGAAGATGGAGTTGTCGTCCGATCATGTCCCATGTGTCCTTTATTGGAGATAGATCTGATGATCGAGCAAGCTGAGGCAACATGTCGACACTCTGCAGAGCATGTTGCTTTACAAGAGTGGTATGTGGGCGAGCGTTATTCTCCTGAAAAACATCCTCTGGAATGCTGTTCACGAATGGCAGCACAACAGGTCGAATCACCAAATGGACATACAAATCTGGGTCACCGTGCATTTGATAATCACCAGAGTGCTTCTTCTGTCAAACGAAATTGCACCCAAGGCCATAACTCTAGGTGTAGGTCAAGTGTATGTAGCATGCAGAAAGTTAGTTGCAGGCCATAACTGGCCTCCTTATCAACACGCGCCCATCACTGACACCGAGGCAGAACTAGATTTCATCACAAATCGCAACAGATCTGCACCCTTCCCTCCATTTACATCTCGCTTCACAAAATTGAAGTCAGAAGTGGTGGTTAGTGGGGCTCAGTGAAATGTACAGTACAGGGATCTTGACTCAGAGCTCTTCTTCAAGTAACCGACTTGTAACAGTTAGTTGTGTCACTGTTGTGGCAACTGTTGCTCAGATTGCTGCTCAGATGCAGTACTATGCACAAGAGCTGTACGTCAAACACAATGGCCTTCTCTCTCACTAGTGCCACGAGGCCGTCTGGTGCCAGCTTTTCTTGTGACCACCGCTGCCAGCAAGCATATACATTGTCTATATTCCTGCCAAGTCTCCCTAGAATATTGCAGAAGGAACATCCAGCTTGTTATAAGTAGTAGAACAAGGGGGATGCGTCCCCACTCTCCATTGTTGCCAGATGTATCCAAGATGGCGGCGATGACGTCATCCAAGATGGCGGACTGTAGACTTGGCAACAGCATATGACACCATCCAAGATGGCAGCGATGACATTATTCAAGATGGCCGATTTTCACGGGAAGGTAAGTCAATTGGACTACCTTCAATAACCTAACCTCCTCCTCTGCCCCATCCCCTCCCCTTCCCTCCCCCAGAAAATGACAGGAAGTTCAAATTCCATCAGGACAATGCAATACACCTCATTGAACCTAACACAAGGGCAGGAAAATAGGTCACTTGCGCTACCTCTACTAACTTATGTCACCTGACTGCCACATCATGCTAGGGATTGGAGGGTATAAGGACCCTGCCTGTGCTGGACTTAAGTCTTTATTTTGCATGCAGTCTTTATTTAAACAATTAGAGGCAGTACAGCCATCCAGTGTATTCACCACAAGGTCCAGAGTCCAACTGACCTAGTACATAGTACTGCCACCAGAGGGTGCTGTTGTCTGTTACATGACGTAACCCAAGATGGCGGCCATGACGTCAGCTGATGACACAAGTAACATTATCCAAGATGGCGGATTTTGGTGGGAAACAGTGTGTTCACTACGAGATTTGGACGTAGTACACACTACTGCCACCAGAGGGTGCTGTTGTACATTCTGTGATGAAATCCAAGATGGGAGAGGGGGGGAGGAAATGGAGGGAAACAGTGTGGTCGCCATTGGGTCTGACATCCAACTGACCTAGTACACAGTACCGCCACCACAGGGCTCTGTCATCCATTCTGTGACGTAGCCCAATATGGCTGTCTGGAGGGGAAAATGACTCAGCCTGCGCTGGGCTGCTGTAGAGGGGGAGGAGTGTGCTTTATTTATCTTGGAACAATTTATTTAGGGATGGATTTTAGATAGTATATTTATCACACTGATACTGAGCCATACTGGGGCTCACATTGGTGCCGTGTCTAGGTTTCTGCCAGACCGTATTGTCTAGTTGGCATGATTGTGTTCTTTGTCTTCTTCTCGTGTTCACTGGCGACACTCGGTTTTGTAAGCATTGCCTGTCCGCCAGTGGCCAATCTTTGCTGCCCTATCTTTGGGGTGACCTCATGCTTTTTCTGTGTGGTGTGAGTGGGGAGTTTGGTTGGGGATGCAGGAGCAGCGAGGTCCGTGCAGAGCGACAACAGGCTGGGACCACTGGTGGCGTGTATGGACTGCCGGATCGAAGGGCGGCGGTCACGAGGGTGCACGACCTCGTCGAAACCGGACCCTGCATGTTTGAGTGCCTTGCAACTCGCATAGAGAAAGCTCCACCGTTGTGAAATCTCACGATTATCCACTGACTTGGGTTCGTGTTGCTGCTCGTAGTGTTACCAAGGCGAAAAGCAGCGAGTGGAGTACCTGGGGAAGGCGGATCTGATTAGTTTTCCTGAGCTTCTAATTACTATTTACTGTTTTCAGCTTCTTACATTGTTAAGTTATGTACTGACAGTGTACATTTCCTTGCCTTGCCGCCTCTGTCCAGTGAGGTGTGTAAGTTTGACAGCTTCTTGATTGCAGGTTGGGTGGCGCTCATCTACCTTAGTGGGTGTCATTCCTTCTTGTTCCAGGTGCTCTAAGCACTGTATTCTGTGGGTGGAGCCCAGACTGCTGGTTCTGGCTTTGTCGTAATTTTACATCTTGCATTTGTTTTGTTAGATGTCAGGTAGCCTCACCAAGATTATCATTAGTCCCTTGTTAGACTGCCACTAGTCCGAGTTACCATCTTGTGATCTGATCTGAATGCAACTCTTGGCTGCCTTTCTCTTCACTTGCGAAAGTGTTTTTGGTGTGACCTACTCAGAGGTCAATTCCTGGAGCACCGTCTGTCACTGACCCTTGTGTTTTATTATTCTATTATTAAGTTACCATCATTTGTCTCTCCTGTTTGGTGATCTGTTGTTTTTTTTTTAAATTAACTTTTGCTATGCCATTCGCCGTTTGGCTGTACATTTGTTAAATTTTTTAAATAATTTGTATTTTGGATGTTAAAGGCCTTCAGCCGTGATAGTGGTTACTTGCGTTAAAATTCTTATTGCGACTGTCTTCAAAATTATCGGCTGTCTGTATTTTACGTATTTTTTAAATTTTAAATAATTGCCATTCTTCGCGTTAAAGGCCTTCATCCGTGATAGTGGTTACTTGCGTTAAAATTCTTATTGCGACTGTCTTCAAAATTATCGGCTGTCTGTATTTTACGTATTTTTTAAATTTTAAATAATTGCCATTCTTCGCGTTAAAGGCCTTCATCCGTGATTGTGGTTACGTGCCTTAAAAGTCTGACTGCGACTTCATTGGCTGTTTTCAAAAATTATTTATTAAAATAAATGAGTGAAATTGCAAAGCATACCAATAATAATTGATTCAGGCCCCATATACAATTGCAACCCAATCCTGCCTTCCTTAATGACCAGGTTCCACTGGTAGCAGAGCGTGGTTACGATTGTAACATCGCCATTTCAGTTGCTGTTAGTTTGATTGGTTAAGCCTTGTTACTGTTGTACGGTTTCTGTCGTTGTTGTTTGTTTCTGTTTTAGGGGATCAACTCTGTAATGATGGTCAGGCAGTGCCCTGTGATTGTTGTATTGAGGAAGGACCACCTCATGTGTGAGCTGGCAGTAAGACGCCAGCCTATTTAGGGGAGTGTTCCGGACGTTGCAGCCCACTTGCATGCTGCCGTTCTTCAGCCGGTTGACATCATTGCGGGTGTTGTGGGTGTGACAAAGGCAGCCATTGAGTTTTTGTTTAAAGCTGTTAGGAGTCCTGAGGACAATATTGGGTTTTTAGAAGGCACTCAACCTAGTGACAGTCAGTTAGACAGGGGGTGGGCACAGTTGGTACATTTAGCCAAGCGGATATCTGACTTAAGGGCATTAAAATTAGAGGATCGTGATAAGGAATCAACCGCTGAATTGGGGTCCTTGGATAGTGAACTACAAGTTTAAGGTCACATGTTTAGAGCTTGATGGGAAGAGAACCAGGGAGCAGGATTTGTTACTTTCGAGGCAGTGCATTAGTGAGCCCAGGAATAACGCCCTTTTGTCGTCCGAGGGGTTAGACCGGGCGTTTGCTAAGTTACGTAATCCACTGTGGCATCTGTTTCGAGATATCATAGAATTAGTTACAGACCGACTCGAGCAAATTGAAAGGTTGTTATAGTTGCTCGTTCGTCTTGAGCAACACGCTGATGCGTTTGGTGTTTCCCATAAAGTAGATTTGTCTCAGTTGTATCCTTTAAATAGAGGCGAATTGAGGACCCTGGTATCCAAGGCCATGGCAGAAGGGTTATCCTTGTAGAAGTTGAGGGAAGTTGTGATTAGCGATAGATTGACGACAGGAGTCGTAAGTAGGCTGTTTAGGTTTTTATGTTGGTAACGTCACGTAGCGCTCTGTATGAAAATCACTGGCTGTGCTGTGTGCAGTCTGTAGCTGGTTGGCATTGTTGGAATATTCGCTATTGTAATGTTGGGCAGTTGGATGTGAACAGCACGTAACGTTGTGCAGTTGGAGGTGAGCCACCACCAGCGGTGGATGTGGAAAGAGAGAGGGCAGAGTTTTGAGAGCGGACGATTTGGATGTGTGTCCGTCAGAAAAACGAAATTTGTAAGACTGGGTGTCATGAACTGATATATATATATTATGACTTTTGAATATGATTAAGGTAAATAGATTGTTTGTTCTCTATCAAAATCTTTCATTCGCTAACTATGCCTATCAGTAGTTAGTGCCCTCAGTAGTTACAATTCTTTATTTAGCTGGCAGTATTGGCGCTCACTGTATTGCAGTAGTTCGAGTAACGAAGATTTTTCTGAGGTAAGTGATTCACGAAAGGTATAGGTTATTGTTGGTCCCGGCCATTCTTTTGTAGGGATTATTGAAAGTCAGATTGCGTTGCGCTAAAAATATTGTGTCAGTTTAGTGATGATTAGAATAAGTAAAGAGAGAAATGTCTGAGTACGTTCAGTTTTGCTCAGCAGTTTGAAAATCAAATAACGTATGGGGTTTACCAGCACAGTAATTTATAAATTTTTCTAAGGCGACGTTTCAGAGTTCGCAAACAACTAGAATGTCGCTATATTTGGCAGATTCAGCAAGATAAAGAGAAGTTACATCAATACGTGGAGAGAGTTAAGGCGGCCTACTTGGCCTTGTCAGAGCGGGAGTTAGTTTCAATTGTCCTGAGGAATGCGAGCGGCGAATAAGTCACACGTTGTTTTCGTGGTCACCCCTCTACTTGGGAAGAACTTCGTGCCACCGTTGTAGCGATATCCGCGTTGCCGCTCCCAGACGAAGTTAAGGTTCAGTCCGTGGGCGTTATTGAGAGGAACTCCGGATTACCAACATCAGCTGAGTCTGCTAAAGGGGAATCGCGGCGTTGTTTTAGGTGCGGTCGAACAGACCATTTAGTTCGTACTTGCACTCAGCTGCGCACACTCAGAATCAATAAATGACGCCCGGCTGAGCAGCGACCCCGGGGTCGAGGCTTTAAACCCTGGTGTGCCCGTGTCGCTGCCCGGTCGTCACCCCCACTGCCTTATATTTGTTCTCGAGTAGGTGGTGAACCTATTTGTGCCCTTTTGGATTCTGGTAGCTCCTTTTCATTGTTGAGCTTGGAATGGTTTCTTGAATTTGGCCATCTTGCGAGACTTAAGCTGGTCCCTTCTTCGGTGCAGAGATGTCAGTTTGCCAAAGGGCAGGTGTTGCCTCTGCAGGGTTGGGTCCGAGACAGTACCCCAGTTGGTGGTTTCTCGTGGCCCTTGTCTTTGGCCTTGGTTAAGGAGCTGCCGGTCGATTTGATTTTGGGATGTGATTTCATCGGTAAGACTGGTATTGTCTTGGATTATTCAGGGTACACCTTTTTCTTTAAGTTTGCTTCTGATCAGAAATTTGGCTTCTGGGAGTGTAGTAAACGTAGGGTGCGTCGATATGCGGGAATTCTGGCTGTTGATGCTAAGGTCAGTGAGTTTGATCTCACCCATATGTCTTCCCAGCACGCATCTCAACCAAGGGGTTTGTTGGAGAGGTTTCCAGAGCTTCTCTGTGATAGACTTGGGGTTACCAATGTTCTTGACTACCATATTCGTCTGTCTGACCATATTCCCGTCAGGCAGTCCCCATATCGCCTCTCACTGCCCAAGATGAAAATACTAAGGGAAAAGATGTCCAAAATGCTTGAGCAGGGAGTTATTAGGCCTTCTACATCCGCTTACGCCTCCCATATATTTCTTATTCCTAAGGATCAAGGGCGCGATTTTCGGGCTGTTGTTGACTATCGGCGCCTGAACGCCAAGGTTGTCCTCGAATCGGTTCCCTTACCTGATCTTCGTAACTCTTTTACTTGGTTTGCCGGCGCTAACTGGTTCACCGCACTCGATCTGAATCAAGCCTACTATCAGATTCCCTTAGCCAAAGAATGTAAACACGTTACAGCATTTTGTACTGATTGGAATCTGTTTGAATTTAATAGGGTCCCCTTTGGTTTGGCTGCTGGCGCAACCGTCCTTACTCGTTTGCTGGATAATATTCTTGGAGACTTGAGATCAGTCTGTGTTTACAATTACCTGCACGATCTGGTAATCTATAGTCGTTCGTTTCGAGAGCATTTGGAGCATATCAAGCAAGTTTTTGTTAGGTTGCAAGGGGCCGGTTTAACTGTTAAACCTAATAAAGTGACATTAGTCAGGCAGCAGGTATCCTTCTTAGGTCACCTAGTGTTAGGCGAGAGTATTCGCATCGATAAGGAGCGGACTAAGGCCTTGAGAGCCCCTCCGCCGCCCACTGATAAGAAAGGGATTGCCATATTATAGGGATGGCGAATATTTTACACGTTTTGTTCCTAATTTTGCTGAGTTGGCGGCTCCTCTAAATGAACTGCGCCGAAAGGGGGTGCGTTTTGAGTGGGGACCTGCTCAGGAGTCCCCGTTTGAGCGTATTAAGGCGGCCATAGCCAACCCTTCAGTTATCGGAGTGCCTGATTTCAATAAGAAATTTGTTGTCCAAACCGACGCACCGAATACGGGAATTTCGGCATTCCTCCTCCAGGAGCTCGAAGGTCAAAGGCAGCCATTAACATACGCGTCTCGTCGGTTACCCAGCGCTGAGCTTAAATATTCTATTTACGAATGTGAGCCACTGGCCGTCTTGTTCGCGCTGGGTAAGTACCGGTTTTACCTCGAACATAGAGTATTTCAGTTACAGACTGTCAATTAAGCCTTAAGCTGTGTGCTAGCCAGGCCGCGTAAAACTGGCCGCATCGCCACGTGGGCAGTACGCATTTCGGCGTTTCAGTTCGAGATTAAGCAGATTAGAGGCACTGAGAATGTGCTTGCGGACGTCCTTAGCCGTATGTTTACTGAACAACCATCTAGTTAGGTTTACTGAACAACCATCTAGTTAGGTTTACTGAACAACCATCTAGTTAGGGCACCCAAGAAGCTGCGGAATGCAATCTTAGTTGTGTCGTGTTAGGCGATATTTCTCATTTGTTTAGTGACATTGCCAATCATCAGGATCAGGACCCCACTTGGGGGCCGGTTAAGAAGCGGCTTTCGGCGGATGAGCATTTGAAAGAATACATTATCAGCAAGGGCATTTTGTGTAAAAGGGTGGGACGTACCGAGGAGCTTAAGATCTGTCTACCAAGCACCCTAATACGCCGGTTTTCCATTATTTGCACAACTCGTTGATTGGCGGGCATTTAGGACCCTATAAGACCTTGCAGAAGATTAAGGACCATCTGACTTCGTCGTTTATTAACCGAGACGTCAGAGAAATGGTTGCTCGGTGTGAGTTGTGTCGTGTGGCCAAACCGAATAACTCTCTTCTGCAGGGGTTCCTTAGTTCTGAGCGTGAGTCTTGCCCCATGGACAAAATCTATGTCGATTATGTTGGGCCCTTACCTCACACCAAAAGAGGCCATCGGTATGTATTAGTCATTATCGACGCGTTTTCGAGGTTTACCTGACTTCTTCCGAGTCGTAATTTTACTGCTGCCACCACCATTGCGCATTTAACTAACGTATTTAGTGTGTTTGGATCTCCCGAGCAAATCGTTAGTGATAATGCACCGACCTTTCTTTCGGCTCCCTTCAAGTTCCTCTGTTTTCAAAGCGGTGTTAAGCATACAACTACCACTCCATATTATTCGCAGGGGTCCTTTGCGGAAAAGATCAATCGTAACCTTAAATCTGCACTGACTGTCTTTCATCAGAAGTCTCCCAATAAGTGGGATTCTAGTCTCCCTTGGCTTAGTTTTGCCTCCAATACCGCCAGCCATGAGGCTTTGAAGGCTACTCCAGTTTCCTTGGTGTTGGCTTATCCTCTTAATTCCCCCCTTTCGAACTTAAGAAGAATTCAAGACCTATTTTCTGCAGAGATCAGGGAACTGATGACCTCAGATGTTAAGTCCCATAGTGCTTAGAGCCATTTGAACCATTTTGCAGAGATGACCCCTCAGGTCGTCAAGGAAAACTAGAATCGTGCCAGGCGCAACATTCTCAGGGCCCACAACAAACAAGCTGATCCTTATGACCGTAATCGGCGAGCCTTCGGAGCTAAGCCGGAAGACTAGGTGTATGTCTGTAATTTTCCTGGGAGGGAGGTGCGTGTTGGCAACCTTGGTAAATTTATGCCCCATTTTCTGGGTCCATGTACGATTATGCGGGTTTTAGGCCCAGTTAATCTTCAGGTTAAGGACAATCGTACTGGTAAGCAATACAGGTCCATCTTAATCAAATTAAGTTTGGTTAGGCCGCTAGTTGGGTCTCTTGAACCCCCCCCCCCCCTGGGGTTTCTCCTTGAGAAGGGAGGGGGGGGGGGGGTTGAGCCATGCTGCGGCTCGTGTTGGTGCTGCGTGTAGGTTTCTGCCAGACCGTATCGTTTAGTTGTCATGGTTGCATTGTTTGTCTTCTTCTCGTGTTCACTGGCGACACTCGGTTTTGTAAGCATTGCCTGTCCGCTAGTGGCAGCAGCTGCGCTTATCGATATGTAGTTCTGTTGCCCTATCTATTGCGTGACCTCGTGTTTTTTTCCATGTGGTGTGAGTGGAGAGTTCTGTTGGGTACACAGAAGCAGCAAGATCCGCGCAGAGCGGCAACAGGCCGGGACCGCTGGCGGCGTGTATGGACTGCCGGATCGAAGGGCAGCTGTCACGAGGGTGCACGACCTCGTCGAAACCAGATCTTGCATGTTTGAGTGCCTTGCAATTCGCGTAGAGAAGGCTCCACCATTGTGAAATCTCGCGATTATCCCCTGACTTGGGTTCGTGTTCCTGCTCGTAGTGTTGCAGAGGCGAAAAGCAGCGAGTGGAGTACCTGGGGAAGGCGGATCTGATTAGCTTTCCTGAGCTTCTAATTACTATTTACTGTTTTCAGCTTCTTACATTGTTAAATTGAACCAGCGGTATTTTTCTGTTCTGTGGCCGCTAACTCCCCATTTACCTGCCCTGGGAGATAGTGTATGTAACAGCAGTGTACATTTCCTCGCCTTGCCGCCGCTGTCCCGTGAGACGTGTAATTCTTGATTGTAGTTTGGGTGACGCTCTTCTACCATAGTGGGAGTCGCTCCTTCTTGTTCCGGGTGGTGTAAGCACTGTGTTCTGCGGGCGGAGCCGAGACTGCTGGTTCCGGCTTTGGCGTAAATTTACATCTTGCATTTGTTTTCTTGTATGTCAGGTAGCTTCACCAAGATTATCATTAGTCGCTTGTTAGACTGCCACTAGTCCGAGTTACCATCTTGTGATCTGAATGCAACTCTTGGCTGCCTTTCTCTTCGCTTGCAAAGTGTTTTTGGTGTGACCTACTCAGAGCTCGATTCCTGGTGCACCATCTGTAACTGGCCCTTCTGATTTATTTTATTATTCTATTATTAAGTTACCATCATTTGTCTGACCTGTTTGGTGATCTGTTGTTCGTTTTTTTAAAATTAAATTTTGCTATGCCATTCGAAGTTTGGCTGTACATTTGTTAAATTTTTTATAATTGCCATTTTGGGCGTTAAAAGCCTTCAGCCGTGATTGTGGTTACTCGCCTCAAAATTCTGAATGCAACCACATTGGCTTACCTCCAAAATTATTGGCTGTCTGTATTTTATGTATTTGTTAAATTTTAAATAATTGCCATTTTTCACGTTAAAAGTCTTCAGCCATGATCATGGTTACGTTCCTTAATAGTCTGATTGCGACCTCATTGGCTTGTTTTCAACAATTATTTATTAAAATAAATGAGTGAAAGTGCAAAGCAAAGCAATAGTGATTGATTTGGGCCCCGTCTACCATCGTGACCAAATCCTGCCTTCCTTAATTACCAGGTTTCAGATACCAAACACACTCTGTGACTTGCTTGGGGTCACGCCACACAGCCTACAGACCTGTAAACTACTTGTAAATTACTGAAATAATGCTCTGCAGACATGCAAACAGCACCTAAATTATCGAAATAATTTCAGTACATTGCACACAGACATGCAAACTCCTCTTAAATAATGGAGTACACTGATGTCCAGACTTGAAACCAACTCGTAAACTGTCCAAATAATGCATAGCACAGCCTGCAGACCTGCTCGCAAAATAATGCAACAGACACGCAAACAGCCGCCCCCATGTCCACTGGACCGCACGGGAGGCTACTGCACAAATTCTCAGAAGTCAGAATGCATGGACAGCCCCATGAAGTTATGACGCGACAGCCAGCTGCCAAACCAAGCCAAGCACGGTTGCCCATTCGGGTCCCTTGAGCATGAGGCAGCGGCATCCCTTTCATACCTAAGAAATTCCTGTTGAAATACATGTTCACCTAAGCACCATTGCTGATGCAACCGGTTGGGAGTGAAGACCTATTTGTAGAGTGCAGAAGCTCCAAGGGTGAGCACACATCAATGCCGCTGCAGGCTGCCACGGGATGCAAGCCATCGTGAGCCATTGCTCTCACGCCGCTGCGGCCCACAGCGAGCAGGTGAAAGTTGAGTCTATTTTCGGGTATATAGTATAGAGTTCTTCAAGAGTTATACTGATGTCACAGAACTCCACGGAGCACTCACGCCTGTCTCATATGTGAGGTGCCTCTGGACAGCACGTGTGTTTACCAAATGGTTCAAATGGCTCTGAGCACTATGGGACTTAACATCTGTGGTCATCAGTCCCCTAGAACTTAGAACTACTTAAACCTAACTAACCTAAGGACATCACACACATCCATGCCCGAGGCAGGATTCGAACCTGCGACCGTAGCAGTCGCGCGACTCCGGACTGAGCACCTAGAACCGCTAGACCACCGCGGCCGGCTGTGTGTTTACCGTTGCTGACAAAATAACACAGGGTGAATTGTTCCTAGCGATCCTAACAGGACATGCGAGCTGCGTCGAGCCATGTACGCATACCCAGTATGTTTGTCCTGCTGTCAATATACATCTCAGAAACTTTAAACTTTCTCACCGTAAAAGCCTTCATCATGTCTGTGCACTCTCACGAAAACACCATTAATCATAAAAGCATTGTTGTTGTTTGGAAAGAGAGCACTGTCTAAGTGCAGAGGGGGGGGAAATCAGAACAATTACGCAAACAGAATTCGAAGCACTGCCTTACAGAAGAGAAAAATGGCATGAATGTTCCGTATCCCACAGCCTCAGGTCTGGAGATCTTCTAGTGCCACAGTGATGGATGAGTGATGGCACCCCTGCCAGAGATGGCTGGTCTCCTTCAACTCTTCTTTGAACACCTGCTTTCTCATAACTTTCCATACATATCTTGCCTCCATCTTGTTCGAATCAGTTTGTGGACATTCCTATGTCCCCATACAAAGGATGTCTGCTGAATGAATCGGGCATTATGATTGGCTCTTACCGAAATTACCCTCCGAATTACTGATGCCACCAGTGTGGAAGCAATGTCCACCTTTTCTTTCTGTCTGCAGATGAGACTTTCAACAGCAAAAAACTATTTTACACAGATCGCCATATTGCACTGAAAATTAAACCCTGCAAAGTGCCTCTACATATCGTCAAATACAGAGAAACTCTTACTCAATTACACTGCTCTCCAACTGAGAGCAGGGTCATTCCATGCCAAGTGGTCTAAACCTTCCCACCATCATGTCTCCAATTTTCTTCAAATTTTATCTGTAGCACTAGTCAAGTGCTAAATTAAGTTTCTCAAGATTTCAAGCCTCTAGCTGCAATACTTGCTGATCTACACCCCCTTGTCTGAAGGGTAGTAAGTTCGCATGCGCGCGACATCAGACAAAATGCCATTTTTGGGGTCTCATAAAATTGAAACCAATTCATAAGAATGGTTAGTAAGATGAGACCCTGTACAGTTTTTTGTGCTGATTCAAACGAAATTAATTATAAGATTACTGATGCAAAATCCGGTCAAACAAGTCGACTCAAAGTGTACCCCTAATTCTGTCGTGACTTAATGCGACAAATTTTGACCAATATTCAGACTGCAATAATTTCCTTGCAGATAAAGATATGGACTTGAACTTTTTACCAAGTCTTATCTTTGTGCTGGACATAATACAGCTGGATTTCCAACTACCCAGGCTTTATAGTCGCCTTGCAAAATCTCTTCAAATTTGGCAGTGTCAGCGCAAATGGCTTTATTTACCAAAGTTCAAAGCCCATTACTACAAAATAGTCAGCCTGGATTTAATTGTGAATAGTATCATCTGAAAGAGAAACTCTTGCTCTACAAGATGGATATATTTTTCTTTTGCAACGCTTCCATTAAGTGCTTATTTACTCAGGTCAAAGTATCTTATATTTTGTGTGCGCAGTGCCCTGCGTTGGTCCATGATGGCTGAGCCATTACTGGTTATCACAATAAAACCAGCATCCCCATCGCCATAGGGGCCACGCCCGATAGCCATGCAGTAACAGCCACGGGTGGGTATCTTTACTGCAGGTTCCCAAGCCTGATTACAGGGTGTCTTTACCACAGGATCCCAAGCCTGATTGTGGGTTTCTTTATGCAGGTTCCCAAGCCTGTCTTCCTCAGTTACTTCATCATTCTGGAAGCATCGTTGATTTGCAAGAGAATGCTTTCAGGAAAACTGTATTGCCGACCAGATGATGTCACTGATGGAGCTGGAATAACACCAATGATAAGTTGTTCTGGAATCCAGCAAGTATCACGTCTTAAGGGCCAATAAAATGAACTTGCAGGACCATGAGGATGCATAAAGCTTATGAAAGCATCTTTCTGTTCGACTGAGATTTCAACGATGTTTCCAATCCACCATTTCTTTTCATAAATGCAAGCAACATACTGCCCAGGCTGAAGATCCATGACTTGAACTACTACTTCAGCAGCACTAATTTTGGCCAAAAAAGATGTCGCATCATTAGAAACTCTACTGACCTTAATTGTCGTCATATCAATGGGCAAAAAATGGTGGTTTTCTCTTGTGCCAGCTAGAGTGTGCCCTTGCAGGAATCTTTCTTCTTGAGAAGCTTTTTCTTCTTCAACTTCCTCTTTGCTGATGAAAAAGAATTTGATTCCATTGATATTATCATTGCAGAAGTTGAAAAGATCTTTGGGTGTTAGAATCTGGTTTTCATATGGACGTTGCAAACTTGCTCTTGCTGCCAACCGTTTTGTTGTGCCTCCAATGCCATCACAAGGCGACTTTCCATGGCTTGTTCCAAAGAAATTCCATTCTGCTGTTATTTCAAAATCTTCTTTGTGATAGCATAAGTTGAGAAAATTCTTGAAATTCTTATATTGTGCAGCTGAACCATCACTGAAGTAGTGGATGTGGCTTATTTTGGAAAATTGCATCTTCAGGTAATTGATTACTTTTCCAATGTAAACATGGACAGTAATCGTATCGTGTCGAAGGCAGTCACTAATAACACAAAGATTCACACATTGCACCTCTTCGTTTTCACAGTAGTAGACTACAAATGGATGAACTGTTGCTTGACTGTTTTCCCAGTGAAAGCCTTGCACTGCATCTTGAACAATAAATGAATAGTTTTCAGCAAAATCCATTAGTATTATGAATTCGCCTTCTTTCAAATCAGTTTTGAGAGCTTTCAGGTGCTGGCTTTGATGCTTGGCAATGTAGTGATGACAAGACAGGTTCCAAATTTTTGCTGCAATATCTTCAACATACTCTTCTGTTGAAAGCTGCTTTGTTTCTAAAGTATCCCTGTCGGTATGAATCCATTGTTTGTACTCAATCAGTTCTTCAGGGTCATTATCTTCAAAATATGTTGCAATAACTGCTTCTACACCTTCTGGACCAGGGCAGTTTTCACAACGATGAAGCATACAATCCTTGTTTTCCAAGCTGCAAACAGCTTTGCTAAGAATTTCCTTGTAGTCTTCATTGATTGATGCACCAGTGAGCATAAGCTTGACATTTTGGTGTATTGTACAGACACAAACTGAGTGCATTCCAGCAGAGCCAACTGTAACACACCATTTTGGTCTAAGCTCGCAAAACTTTGAGAAGCCAATTTCTGGTCCATTTTGCTTCTGATAAGACACGTACATTTCCTTCAAATTGCAAAGCAACAACCGCTTTTGCTTGTACACCTTTGTTCCTGAAATTCTCACAGGCACACAGTCTTTCTTCCCTGGACAAAGTCTGCTGAATTCGTCATCTTGAAAAAAGTCATGTACTTTCTGGACAACTTCATCTGAAAGCTTCCTTCCTTGCCGATTTGCTGGAAAAGCTAGAACACCTTGCTCATTCTTCAGTTTTCTCGCTTGCTTTACCATTCTTTCTGATACATTAAATGCTGTTGTCGTATCTTTAATTGTCCAGCTTCTTGGAACCAAGGTCAATATTTGAACTTTTGTCCTACGATTTGACACTTTACATTTTTCTTTCAACTCTTCTATAAGATTATCAAGATCTGCACAATTATTGCATGGGCGACTTTTACTTGAACTTGGCTGTTCATCGTAATTGATTCCTACAGCAGCAGCAATTTGATTCCCAATTAAACTTTGTGCATCCAAGATCTTTCTTTTTGCATAGCTTTGCTTATCTCTTTTACTTAGTTGTCTTCTTTTCAATGGTGAAGCACCAATAAATGATAAACTTTTGTTGATGGCTGGTTCAGTTTCATCCGTTGTGAAATCTTGTTCAGATTGGGTTGATAGTGATGATGAATCTTCTAGCTTTTGGTTCAGTGCCGACATGCAGCGAGGGCAAAGCTTCTGACCAGGTTTTATATCAATCACTTCTTTTTTCTTTAACAGGCAAAGTTTGGCAGCTGTTTCATTATCAAGCAGTCTAAGTCCAGCTTTTACATTGTGATTCCTCTTCTTGAATGGATTGCAACATTTCTTTTGCATCGCTTGATATTCATGTAGGAAGAGGGCTTCATGGTGGAAGCAAATGATGGAATTTTCGTCAAGTTTGGCTTCTGAACGCGAAACAAGCAATTTCTGGTCACATTCTGTGAAATCACTAAACGCTTTGAATCCAGTCTTCTTAGCATAGAAGATAACATGGCACTTCGATGCAGCAGCATCTTTTCCAATTGAACAGGGGGCCAACGATTCTTCTTCTTCATTAACTTCTGACATCTCTCACTGGCCAATCACTGAATAAAACACGAATGAAATATCCAATTATATCAGTAATTCTAAGCGACTATTAAGATTCAAATTCCTAGAAATGAAGAAAAATTAGTGCATCGCGCATACAAAATATAACAACTTTGATGTGAGTTAATGAGTACTTAATGGTCGCGTTGCAAAAAAAACAAATGTCAGTCTTGTAGAGCAAGAGTTTCTCTTTTAGGTGATACTATTCACAAGCAGATTCAGGCCAACTATTTTTTAGTAATTGGCTTGAAACTTTGGTAAATTTTACCGTTTGTGCTGACACTGCCTAATTTGAAGAGATACTGCAGGGCGACCATATGGCCTGGATCATTGCAAATCCGGCTGCATTATGTCTAGCACAAGCATGAAGCTTGGCCAAAAGTTCAAGTCCATATCTTCAACTGCAAGGAAATCATTGCAGTCTTAATATTGGTCAAAATTTGTCGCGTTGTGTCACGACAAATTTTGAAGTATACTTTGAGTCGAGTTATTTGACCGGGGTTTGCATGAGTAATGTTATACATAATTTCGTTGGAATCAGCAAAAAAAACTGTACAGGGTCGCATCTTACTAACCATTCTTATGAATTAGTTTCGATTTTATTAGACTCCAAATATGACATTTTTTTTATGTTGCATGCACACGGACTAAGTACACTTCAGACAAGGGGGTCTAGATCAGCAGCTATTGCAGCTAGAGGCCTGAAATCTTGGGAAACTTACTTCAACACTTGACTAAAGCTACAGTTAAAATTTGACGAAAATTGGAGACCATGATGGTGGGAACTTTTTTCAGTTTTAGACCACTTGGTGTGGAATGACCCAGCAGGAGCTTGAATAATAGATCATGAAACCGATCTCCAACCCATCAATATATCACCGTGTACCATGTTCATGTAGTAAACATACAATTCCTATCCTGTATCATACAAAAGCGCTCCTTTTACATCATTCATATATATACTGTGAAGATAGACAGCACCGTGTATACTCCTCACAACACTATATATTTTCCTGTAGCTGATGGTCACAAGTAATCCACTCCCAATGCGCGACCAGAGCGCCCTCAGTGGACCGAAGTCACTGTGAGATCTGTTCTATCAATTTGGACTCGTTTCCCTTTGCACAAATGCGTTACTGTTTCTGGTCTGGACCTGCTTGCTTGCTTTTATACACCAATCTCCCGAATCGGGGATTACAAGAACACACCTAATTGTGCACAGTTTGCTAGAATATCACACCATTTGCGCGGTACTTCTCGATATCAAGCACATATCAATATCACTCACGCAACATAATTTCGAAGACATAGACTGGAAATTATTTCTCCAAAAACCCGAAACTTTAGGTACATCAAGCATGCTGTAGACCACTGAATAACTAGAAACTTATCCTGCCTGCAAAGACCTTTATGTGAGAACTTGAAACGAATACATGAAACTGATATTTCCATTCACTAATACCAATGTCTGTGATGTAACAGATACCAAATCATTCATATAATTTACAAAGTCAACTAAGGTGTTTCTCATTTCTAGAGAACCAGCAAACGTATCTTCCACCTGCTAGATGCATACACCGCAATCGATGTTCCCACAACTAAATAAAGACACGAATGTGAATAAGCAGTCAGCCGAACATTTTACATGGGAGGGAATAATGGCCCAGAGCAAACACGTGTCCATATTGAATCTTCTCAAATTTCCACGTGATCACAAAAGCTATCCAACACATACTAAGTATTAGTTCGCTTTTCAGCTGTCTCCATTTGGATGGCCTCTACCGTTAGCTGGAAACGTGAATCATTCCCACCACTGGTCACACATAGATGGAATCATCCTACGAAATCGGTCACATTTATATTTGATCACTATCCTTACAATTAAATGTTACAATTGCAGTTTCAGTTGAGTGACATTCGACAATAAGCGAGGTATTGGAAATACATCCTGCTGATGGCTCTGGAAATAGAAATATGTGTACCATTCTTATGACTTGACATACTCTTCCCTTCACCATCACAGTATTCCACATGAAATCCATACCTTCCTTTGCACATGTCTGACCACAAACACATACTTTATAAGCCTGATGCTCAACACGCATCAATCACACATCCCCTAATACTACTAAGTATAATACTTCGTCAATAACTAATTTCTGGCGATACGAAATAACACTGACCGAAAATCAACGATGGGTGGACATGCTCGTAAGTTTTTCTTGCAAGTGCTACCACTGTGTCTTAGAAATAGAGGCGTCATCGTCTTACAAACAACGAGATGTTATAAAAAAAAGGACACTACCATATCACCATCACTAGCGGTCTTGATTCTACAGGAGCATACAAGTATCCATGTTAGAAGCTATATGTGCTTTATAAATCAAGGCACAGCATTATCTCTGAATGAGGTGGTTTCTTGTCCAGACAAATACCGTCACGGTGATCGTAGGACTGTATATTATCAGACCAACAGTCCGGTTACACGTAGCTCACGATGCAACCTCGTGATAAAACCGCCGAATTTTGAAAGTGATTCGGCTAAGGAACGTGGTATGAAACTGGTATTTGCGTCTCCTTCACGCCACCCCAGTGCTTCGAATTCTGTTTGCGTATTTGTTCTGATTTCCCCCCATCTGTGTTTAGACAATGCTCTCTTTCCAAACAACAAGAATGCTTTTATGGTTAATGGTGTTTTCGCGAGCGTGCACAAACATGATGAAGGCTTTTAGTGGTGAGAAGGTTTAACATCCCTGAGATGTATATTGACAAGAGGACAAATATTTTGCGGTAAAGTGTCAGCCACGCTGGGTACACATACATATCTAGCCACAGCTCGCATGTCCCGTTAGGATCACTAGAAACAATGCACCCTGTGCTATTCTGCCAGCAACAGTAAATACTCATGCTGTCCAGAGGCGTCTTGCGTATGTGACCAGCGTGAGCGCGCCTTGGAGTTCTGTGACGTCAATATTACACTCGAATAACTCTATACTGTATACTCGAAAATAGACCCAACTTGCACCTGCTCGCTGTAGACAGCAGTGGCGTGAGAGCGATGGCTCACTCTGGCTTGCGTCTGGCGACGTCTCACGGCAACATTGATGTGTGCACGCCCTTGGAGCATCTGCACTCTACAAATAGGTCTTCGCTCCTGTCCAATTGCATCAGCAATGGTGTGTAGGTGAACACGTATTTCAACTGGAATTTTTCAGGTATGGCAGGGATGCTGTTGCCTCATGTTTGAGGGTCCCAAAATGGGCACCTGTGCTTGGCTTGGCTTGGCAGCTGACTGATGTGTCGTAACTTTGTGGGGCTGTTGGTGCATTCCAACTTCTGGGAGTGTGTGCAGTAGCCTCCTGTGTGGTCCAGTGGACATGAGTGCGGTGGGTGGTGCCTGCACACTTTGTTTGCGTGTCTGTTGCATTATTTTGTGAGGAGGTCTGTAGGCTGTGCTATGCGATATTTGGACAGTTTACGAGTTGATTTCATGTCTGCACATCAGTGTACTGCATTATTAGGAGGGGTTTGCATGTCTGTGTGCTATGTACTGAAATTATTTCGGTAATTTAGGAGTTGTTTGCATGTCTACAGAGCGTTATTTCAGTAATTTATAAGTAGTTTACAGGTCTGTAGGCTGTGTGTGGTGACCCCAAACATGTCACAGCGTGTGTTTTGTAGCTGTGTGATAAATATGCTATCTAAAATCCATCCCTAAATAAATTTTTCCAAAAGAAATAAAGTACATTCCTCCCTATCTCCAGCAGTCCAGCGGAGGCTGAGTCATTTTCCTCTCCAGACAGCCATCTTGGGCTATGTCATGGAATAGATGACAGTGGTCTCTGGTGGCGGTACTGTGTACTAGGTCAGTTGGACACTGGATCCAATGGCGACCACACTGTTTCCTTTCATTTTCCCCCCACTATCTTGGAATACATCACGGAATGGACAACAGCACCCTCTGGTGGCAGTACTGTGTACTAGGGCCAGACCTCGTGGTTCCCCGCCAAAATCTGCCATCTTGGATAATGGTACTTGTTTCATCAGCTGACTTCATGGCCGCCATCTTGGATTACGTCACGGGATGGATGATAGCACCCTCTGGTGGCAGTACTATGTACTAAGTCAGTCGGACTCTGGGTTGCGTGTTGAATACACTGGATGGCTGCACTGTCTCTAATTATTTAAATAAATACTGCATGCAAAATAAAGACTTACGTCCAGTAAAGGCAGGGTCCTTTTCCTGTCAGTCCCTAGGAAAAGGTAGCGGTCAGGTGACTTAGGTTAGTAGAGGTAGCCCAAGTGACCTATTTTACCGCTATTTTCTTAGGTTAAATGAGGCGTGTTGCACTGTTCTGATGGAATTGGAACTTGAACTTTCCGCCATTTTCTGGGGGTGGGGAGGGGAGGGGTGAGTGGTGGGGGTTAGGTTAGTGGAGGTAGCCCAAATTGACCAATGGCTGAAAGTAATTTTTGTGAGCATATGATGTTATCAATGCCAACGTTGTGGGAGCAACATTGTTTACTTGGTAATTCGTGTCGAAAATTTCACTTTACTCAGAATGATGTCAGCACTTTAACATTGAAATTCGTAAATTATTTACAATTATAGTAAAATTTTCCATGTTTTAGCACAAGAAATTTATTTTGTATTCACGTCAGAGTCATAGCCATCCTCTTTTCCACGGTTATGTACGCTGATGAGACAAAACATTATGACCATCGCCCTCTGCGACAGCGAATGTCACCTAGTAGCGTTACTGGTATGTACTTTAAGCTCTATGACGTCGCCACACTATAGGCGTGGCGGAGATGATTGAGGAAACATTCTAACGACCATACAGGTCACAAATGGGGAAATCCACTCACATAAGCGCCTTCTACAAAGGGCGGAAATATAACACGTATTTTGCTGGGAATGAAAGGGTTTGCCATACGTAAACGTAAGTAAAAATGAATATAGGCGCGAAATATCGCGACAGACTAAATTACATTTTAGTTGAAAGGTTAACTACCAGCAAAATTTCTCATCAACATCGTTTGGTTGCAGATGACAAGCTACCTATACTAAATAAAACACAAGTGATCCGGAAAAATCATGCACACCAAGTGTGAAGGTATAAAGAAAAAGAAACGATCCACATAATTTTGTAATCATTTAATAAAAATGACCACATTACAGAATAAATAAAACGGAAACACACTGATGATGGCACAGTGGTGCTGAAACATGTTTGGGTACTGAGAAAAAACGGTGTTTTGCATAACTGGCGGACCTCACATACTACAAGTTGTCTCATTAATTGTAAATGTATCTGAAAGGAACTATCAGATCAGCACAATCCCGTAGTGCTTCACAATATAACGCACACATAAGCGGAATAATTCCTTTCTTCAGCTAAGCCAAGATTGTGGAGTCTCTGTGTGACTTTGTACCTGTAGATGGTGAAACAGAATTATTAATAAGTTATTTATTTAAAATTATGAGGGCATGTTTACCGTGTATATGCTGCAGGGCACAGATAAGCATTTACAATACAATTGTCGGAATCCATTTTTCTGTCACCTTGTACACGTACCCCTGTTGTCAAAATAGACCACATGTTGTGCCCAGAAGAGTAGATTGTCATTCTGAAAACTCTTGAACATCCGATGTAACAGATTTATGTGGATGCAGAAATTGTAAGTATTTTATTTTGCATTGTAGTGGCTGGTCATAGCAGCTACGTTCCATTTAGGCAAAGAACAAAGTACGAATTTTTTTTGGGTCGTACGCTCAGACAGCTGCTGTTCGACATCTAAGTAGCGCTCGCTGGATATAATAGACACCCTGTTGGCAGATACCACAGGTCAACGAAAATTTTTTTCAACAACTTTTTTTGCTTTGATAGCTGATCTTTATAAATTTTTCAGCTGAATACATATCTAGCCTTAGTTTTTTGTATCATAGTTTTCGAGCAATATGGATTTTATTATATAGTATAAAAATCCTATGCTATACGGTAAATGGGGAAATTAATGAAACGCTTTGTTACAACATAAGCATGGTTTGTATTTAAAGTAAGCTACTTAAAACAACGATATGTGTTAATAGAGGTTTCACTTGCCAGCTGGAATTTGTTTGTGTTTTCTTTCTCTTTTTTCATTGAAGCTTCTTGTGTAGCTTTTTCTACGATGAGTCGCTTGCTGAACTTGTCTATGAAGTGAGCAACAGTAGACCCCCATCGTGTTGGTGTTCCAGCCGCCTTGGTAGCGTTTTCCCATCACTTTAATGCCTTGGTGAAAACGCTCTCCTTGCTCCTCACTAACATCTACCATGCTGTCCGGGAAGTAATTAAGGTGATTGTTCAAAAAGTGAACTTTCAGGCCCATTAAACATCAAAATTTTAAACTTCTTTAACACTGCAGCTATAATAGAAACATATTATGGGTCTTTTTCATGTCCTAAAAACTTTGTAACGACTTGCTTGAATGATACCCATGCTTCTTTCTCATATAAGGTCATTGTGGTTTCAAAGTTAGCATAAAACATCAATTTAATGTCAGGTCCGACGAAGACGCCTTCTTTTGGTTTAGCTTCTGAAAGGTGTGGAAACTTTTGGCAGAGATACTTAAAACATGGTCCATCTTTAGGCAAAGCCTTTACTGACTGTTTTGTTAGGCCTAACTTTATATGTAGAGGTGGTAGGAATACGTTTTTTGGATCTACAAGGTTTTTGCGTAGAATGTTCTCACCAGGTTTTAAAGACTCCTTCACAGGCCAGTACTTTCCGCACCAGTGTTGATCCATAGCCCTACTGTCCCTTTCACACAAGAAACATGGAATTTTGGTAAAGCCACCTTGTTGACCAAGAAGCATGCATGGTACTTTTAGATCGCCACATATCATCCAACCATGAGCAGAATAGCCTATTTTATTTAGCACTATTTCTAGGTTTTCATAGCTTTCTTTCATATGTACAGAATGTCCAGCACGTATAGCTGCATACATCTTACCATTGTGTAATAAAACAGCCTTTAAACTAATTTTGGGTGAATCAATAAACAGCCTCGAGTCTTCCTTTTTGTATTCAATATCAAACTCATTCATGAGACCGGGAATGTCTGAGTAGTACACTAAATCACCTTCTTGTTGAAAAAACTTGGAAAATTGCTGCTCTCTCTTTCTGTACATGTATATGCTGGTTCCAACTGCCAATAAGTTCTTTTAATCTAGAGCCAAGCAATTCAGCTTTCTCTAACCTAATCGTTAAGCTCGGTCTGAGTAAACAATTTAGGCTTTAGACGTTCTGTATTAAAATGGAATTCATCATCATCTCGTTCATCTAAATCAGATTGTACATCACAAAATACTTCTGCTGAAATAGAATTTAAATCATCTGGTGGTTCAGGAACTGGCCAATCTACACCATGCCCTACTGGTCGGATGGCGGACAGAAGGTTAGGGTAGCTTATTACCTTCTTGTTTTTCGAATCAGTAATATCAACAGTGCAGAAGTAGCAATCATCGGAATGATTTCTTGGCTCCCTCCATATCATAGGAACAGCAAATCTAAAGGCTTTTTTCTCCCTTCTGGACTATTTTCTGAGGTCTTTAACACACAGATAACATACCTTATGTGGCGCCCAAGATTTATCTTGATCACCAAGTTTAGATCCAAGGTATGATAGATAAACCTATTTCACAAAGTCTGTAATGTTTCTTTGGTGTTTTTTAATCACAAATTCATCACAAAAACTGTCAGCAGAGTTTTTTTTTTTTTAAACCACGATTAGACATTGTACTGAGCGCATGTACAGGAAATGGGAAAGTGAGGTTAGGTTGACAGTAAACAAAACACCATCTGTTAACACAAAAATAGAATCGACCTTTTTTTGCCAGCAAATGTTTTTCAGCAGTACTACCAACGTCATCTACATTCATTACACCTCCTTTTTAAGTTATTTCAATTATATAAAAGCTGTTAAATTCTTTAAAAAATAGCTTAGTTTAATTAATTTAACTGTAAAATGTGAAAAAATGATGGGTGATACAATTTTCAAGTCTCACATTTGGATTTCCCATCCTAAAAAATTAGAATAAGGTATTTTCAGCAAAATTGTTTTTCCATCGTTGGCCTGTGTACTTGAAGAGAGGCAGACAGTATCATAAGAAATTTACCTAGCAAACTTCAAGAATTGCTGTACAGTCCAAAATCTGTGAATGGTCTAGACATAAGCTATTCCAGTTCGCATGTCCACCGGTGGGCAGCCAGGCATCAATGGGCGTAGCTGGGCAAGGATGGGAAAAGTGTCAGGTGTGCAGTAAGGCTGCCAGACCGCATGGACAAGTTCTGTACATGTCAAATGCATGTGGGCAGGTTTGGCCAAGTGGTTCGACCGTGCACAGAAAGCGTGTGATACGGCTGTCTGTTGAGTTGCCCCTGCTCCCGAATGAGCTGAGCGGAGCCCGGCTGAGCCTACGACCTACGGGCAGAAGTTGTAACAGCCTAAATCACAGACTGAAAACAGTTCGAACAGAGGCATATTGCAGTCACTGTATCCAAACTCACTTTCTGAGTAATATAGGGAGAAACCCTGATAAACCACTTTCTCAGCGCTCTTCTGAACACGGAAAATAGCTATCTACTGCCACTTGCAGAACTGAAGTAAAAAGAAACCTGCATCCTAATGGTAGTTCAGTAGAGTGCGCCGTATCTTCGACTGTACGACAATGAGACGTGTGTACACTGTTCAATCCAACAGTATACCTGGGTGGATCATTTCTAGGTTAGACTGTGGCGTTTTGCCACTTCTCGGGAAGAAGTGTTGTTAGAGTGGGACTTCCCGCCGAATTCACGTACAGCGACATCATACGTGTATCCAACTGCCGTCATATACAAAGAAGAGCTGTGTTATAGCGGCTGCCCAAGTTTAACAATACAAGGTGATGACCAGTACCTACCAATTATGATTCGAAGGTAAACCGAGGAAAATTCGACAGAACTGCACGCTGATATTGTAGAGGCAATTTGGAGGGCTGTGTCGACCCAGATAGTAACCAACTGCCTCCGTACGATCGATATGACCATAGAATCCATTACGAAGAACAGTACAACCCCTGTCGACAGTAGTGAACACCCAGAATGGAACCCGGATCAAGCGCGTCGGAATCCTTTCATCAACGAGTGAGTATCAAGGCGGTCTTGTACAAATGCATGTCTTAGGCAAGCAGTCTCGTCAGTTCATCAGGGAAGTGGGTCTCTCACGTTTTTGGTCGGAACCATGTAGGGATGTCGGACATCTCTCGTCGATGTCGAGGTTAATTTAAAAACTGTGCAGTTTTGGAACAAGAATCCCCGACTTATTGTGCTGCTGTACAGTCAAAACTTCTCACAATGGTTAATATTTAAGAATCCTCAAACTGTTTACTAAGGTTCCCATGAACTGACGGGATTTGCAGCGGAGGAAGACGCTTCAAGCTGCTTTAGCTAAAGCGGCTTGAAGAGTCTTCGTTCACTGTGAATCGCACCGACTCATGAAAACTTTTTTTTAAATTAAAAAACGGTTTGAAGATTCTTAAATATTAACAATGTATTCTTTTAGCTGTGACTTTCCCATATAGAAAACACCACGTTCCCACAGTGAATTTATCTTTTAAGACGGTAACGCGCGAGTACACCGTTCCAACATGGTAAACATCTTCCTCCAGGAGACAGGAATCAGTCGGATGGAATGTTCTGCAAGATCTTCTGATATGAACCGGATTGAGCAAGCATGAAACCAGTTGAAACATTTAGTGTATCGTTGCAGGAATCTTCCCTAAGCACTGTTTGACCTCAGGAGAGTCGTTATTGAAGAGTGGATGGGTTTCGACAGTAACGGCTCCACCATCGTGTGAACAACACGCAAGGAGGTTTCAAGTGTTTTTCACAGATTTGTTTTTAATTCTCGATAAAGTTATTTCTTTAGTTTCGTATGACATATTTTCCCACTGCATGATCAACTTGAATCAAAGCACACACACCATCGCAGACATATAAATGGAGCAAAACGTTTTTGAGCAGTTTATTGTCTACAAATGTATCTTCTGAAATCTACATTATAGTCTTTGTCAGAGTATTCATGAGGATCTTCTCAAAATATCTCTTTGCATTTCCTCGTGCAGTACATCTGTAGGTGATGATGACACAGAAATTCCAACTAAAAAAGAGTGGCTGCTCGTACTATAAAGGAATTATTTGCTGCCTCGCTTTAGTACACGCCTGTTTTTCGACTTTCAACAGTGTCCGTATGCTATGAAAAGTTTGTTCAAAATGAAACAGGTCAGAAGACGTGGATGACCAGTTTGCTACTGTGAATAGTTGTGCACAGCGAGGAAATGTTTTATACGAGAACTGAAAGACAAGAAAAACGATACTGGTGATTCAGATTTTTGTACTAACGAAATATGTTCAGTCGGCTGTGGACGCATTCAGTGTGGGACCCGTTTGAGGCTACATGTGCCTAAATACGTCCCTCCCGCTGTTCCAAACACTGTTGTACGTATTTTCTGTGATGCTGCAAAGGGGCTCCTCAGTTTTGCATGGCAGCAGAGTGCGAAGTCAACAACCAAGAACGTACAAACGCTCTTCCCCCGGTGGCCGAGGTCGGTAAAGCCGGCGGCACACGGACCGTGCATCCGAAAGTTGAGCGTTGGGCGTGCCGAGTTTCTGACGTCATAGCGTGGGATAGCACGTTCGGGAGTCTTTCCGAACGTGCAGGGCAATATCTGGCATGTCAGATATTCTGAGCGTGCGTCTGAGCGTTGACCAATGAGATGGCACAACGCCACCTACGTCACACGCACGCCGTCTCCCACCAGTACAGAGTTGTGAGGCGCCATATTGGCATTCATTTCGAGCTTATATGTATATATGCCGTTTCTGAGCACAAGGAAATTGAGAATCACTGGAAAAACCGTTGTTAACTGTATGATTCGTTCCAATAAAATAATGAGAAACATCATATTCGTGGCCAAAGAATTATTGTAACTTGCGTATTATGGGAGTAGGCTATTTGAAGGCAACGACACACTGAAGATCCACCCAAAACGCATTGTTCTTGGTAGAGTTTGTTATAATTAAATTTCAATTAGTAACACATCTACGATTAAGGTTTTCATCAAGGGTAACATACTATAATGAGATAGAAGAGTGTGCTGTTGGTTTAGTGTAGCGTAATGAGTAGCGCAACTGTCCTGTATTGAGATGTTTATAGGGGCACTTCCAAATTTTTTCCCTAACATTCACGTTTTTATTAGGCTCTGATACTTTATTATTAGTTTAAGATAAGTATACTATAATATTTGATGATATGTAAATATAAGTTAACCTTTTTTTGAGGCGTGACTTTGTTCGATTGGCTTAATCTGCAGGACAGCTTGTGCTACTTGTACAAAAATATTTTGCTCCTTTTTCTTTTACGCTTCGTAATTCACATGTTGCAAAGATTCTGCTACTGGGTAGGAACAGTGATCAAGTAAGACTGTCCTTGGGGTTTTACTGAAATGTGGGAATGATGAAATAATGTTTATCTTATGCGGAGAAGTATTCCAAATTTGTACCGCACTGTTTGCAATGGAACTTTTATAAGCCTGTATCCTTATTGATTGGATATGGTACTTTCCTTTTCGCGGACGATGGAGGAAATGTGCGTTTTAATAGAGCTAACGTGGGAATTTTATGCGCTCCCGTTAAGTAAACAGCTTGATTTACGAACTAGAAACATTCCTCAACTGACGCTGGAGTGCGTTGCGATCGCGTATACCACGCTGGGGGCCCACGTACCGTATGCACAATTCGCATCGTTCCTGAACGTTCAGCAGCACGTTGATCTAGGCACCCTCAACGTTAACGTTCGGCAGCACGGTCCGTGTGCCGACGGCTTAACACACGTTTGTGCGGTGGCGCTCCACCTAGAAATAAGCCAGTTCGAATCCTAGTGGTGGAAAAAATTTGCACTGTTAGTATTTGGCCAGCAAGGAGAAGAGAGGTGTCGGCGTAAAGTTTCTGATTACCAGAATTCGCGCCAGTGTCCCGGTTTAAATACCATACCTCTTTGATGTGTCTCATGAAGTAAGGACATGCGACACTGTTGATGGCGATTCGCCTGTCGGGTGGGGACGTTGAGCTTGGCGGCTCCCTAGGTGTTATTCGTGGGGAGTAGGCTGTGTCCCCGCACCAGGTTTTACCCTCTCTCTTCCCTCATCTTCATCATCATACAACACAAACATTACACTCCACTCCACACACACACACTATACATACACGTAGTATTACAAATATTGTAATAGAGCATGTAGTAAGTAAATAAACAAGTCTGAAAGAACAGACACCATGCATCCATATAATTGCTTCGCCTCAATGGGCAATGAATCCACCACATTCATTGCGGATTGACAATTACGTACGACGTCCTGCGGGAACCTCCAAGTAGCGAGCATGGAGAACATGGTTACGAATTGCAGATATGTGGCGCTGAGTGGAAGTGTGGGCCGACAATGAGACGTGCCGAGATATTACGCACAGCTGCAATGAACACTGTGTCTCAGTGGTGCAGTGGAAACACAACTCCCTAGTGAGCAGGAGGTCCTGTGTTCAAATCCCAATCCACCACATATTTTCACTCATCGCCACTGATGCTGCACAAAGTCCTGATGCAGCTGATATCAATAGTCCCTTCCCTTCCCTTTCCTTTCCTTTCCTTTCTCCCCCTCCTCCTTCAATTTACATAACCATTTTAAACATATTTCTGTTTGATGAGGAGAGATCTACACTACTGGCCAGCAAAATTGCTACACCAAGAAGAAATGCAGATGATAAACAGGTTTTCATTGGACAAATATATTATACTAGAACTGATATGTGATTACATTTTCACGCAATTTGGGAGCATAGATCCTGAGAAATCAGTACCCAGAACAACCACCTCTGGCCGTAATAACGGCCTTGATACGCCTGGGCATTGAGTCAAACAGAGCTTGGATGGCTGCCCATGTAGCTTCAACACGATACCACACTTCATCAAGAGTAATGACTGGCGTATTGTGACGAGACAGTTGCTCGGCCACCATTGACCAGACGTTTTCAATTGATGAGAGATCTGGAGAATGAGCTGGCCAGGGCAGCAGTCGAACATTTTCTGTATCCAGAAAGGCCCGTACAGGACCTGTAACATGTGGTCGTGCATTATCCTGCTGAAATGCAGGGTTTCGCAGGGATCGAATGAAGGGTAGAGCCACGGGTCGTAACACATCTGAAATGTAACGTCGACTGTTCTAAATGCCGTCAATGCGAACAAGAGGTGACCGAGACGTGTAACCAGTGGCGCCCCATAACATACGCCGGGTGATACGCTTCCAACGTGCGTTCACCGCGATGTCGCCAGACACGGATACGACCATCATGATGCTGTAAACAGAACCTGGATTCATCCGAAAAAATGACGTTTTGCCATTCGCGCACCCAGGTTCGTCGTTGAGTACACCATCGCAGGCGCTCCTGTCAGTGATTCAGCGTCACGGGTAACCGCAGCCATGGTCTCCGAGCTGACAGTCCACGCTGCTGTAAACGCCGTCGAACTGTTCGTGCAGATGGTTGTTGTCTGGCAAACGTCCCCATCTGTTGACTCAGGGATCGAGACGTGGCTGCACGATCCGTTACAGCCATGCAGATAAGATGCCTGTCATCTCGACTGCTGGTGAAACGAGGCCGTTGGGATCCACCACGGCGTTCCGTATTACCCCCCTGAACCCACCGATTCCAAATTTTGCAAACAGTCATTGGATCTCGACCAACACGAGCAGCAATGTCGCGATACGATAAACCGCAATCGCGATAGGCTACAATCCGACCATTATAAAAGCCGGAAACGTGATGGTACGCATTTCTCCTCCTTACACGAGGCATCACAACATCGTTTCACCAGCCAACGCCGGTCAACTGCTGTTTATGTATGAGAAATCGGTTGGAAACTTTCCTCATGTCAGCACGTTGTAGTTGTCGCCACCGGCGCCAATCTTGTGTGAATGCTCTGAAGAACTAATCATTTGCATATCACAGTATCTTCTTCCTGTCGGTTAAATTTCGCGTCTGTAGCACGTCATCTTCGTGGTGTAGCACTTTTAATAGCCAGTAGTGTAATTCGGTTTGTTGAGTTTTCAATGGAGGTGGGGTGCCTCTCACTGCTTTTCACCGTGTACAGAGCGAAGAGGATGTTCAAGGTCGAAAGAAAACCACTAATACTCTGCAACAAATGGTTCCTTAGTAATGAGGAAATTATCGTTTCCCTCTTGGCAGACTACATACTGCGCCTCTTCAGTTCGCATTAGCATTGCATGGCGGCTGAGAAAGTCATTGTCAGGTAGACACAGACTTGACTCTTGCGGCAGCCGAGGCGTTCTAGTGCACAGGTGGCTTAACAAACAGGTGACCAAAACTGCGCACAGCGAACAATAGCAGGTGGGCTAAGGCCAGAGGCGGCGGTGCCAGCTGGCAGCCTGGCAGGGACCAGCGTTACCGACCGCTAACTGAGATCCCGAGCTCTCATTTGGCGCCGCCCGAGGACTTGGTGGCGTAAATAAGGTCGCATGGCTCCCTATGAGCGGAGCTGTTGCTCCCTGGCAGAACAGTGAATATCTCACCAGAACTGCTCCGATCCTCCCAGGGTTATGGTTTACACGTCGCCCTTTCCTACAACCACCTCCAATGCTAGGGTTTCAACGTCATCACGACTGTCATCAGTCTCTCTACGGAACTCGAAAACAATGGATTCGATATTATTTTCGATTATTTTCCATGTCGCCCATCTCAAATTCGCATCCCGCTCTAAGAATGATAGGGGCGTGATATCCCAACGGTATTTTTCTACAGTGTGTCCGTGAAGCCTCCATATCCCTAAATCGAGAAACAGTGTATTGTATAATGGAGTACTTATATGTGAAAATTATGTATCTGAAGAATTTGTATGTTCATCACGAGCCTTAGACAGAGGTCTAAGTATCTCCATGTTCTCCTTGACATTATGCGGAATGTCTCAGGTGCTGTACTTCGAAAGGCTTCACCACTTTTGTGGAGTTCTTCACTAGTCTAACCGGTGTTGATCCAGCTGAGTGTTGATTATTCCTCATAATAAGATGTCTAGAGTGGTAAGGTCTGGGCTTCACGGTGGACATCTCAATGGGGTTCGAGATGTTGCTGCATCACTACCAATCCAGTGGCTCTTGTCACTGACTAACACTGCTCACTAGCTCAGCTGATCCTAGACCATTCCTTCTGTATCCATATAAGATCCCTGATTCCCTTGTCTTCAGGCCGACAACCACGTTTGCAACATGTCCAAATAAGATGTTCCATCCTGGTATCCTCCCAAGAAAACAATAGTCCGTGCGGGTATAGTGATGCCAGAGTGGCCCATATCAGAATATGAAGAGGATTCCTTTCCAACTTGTGCACATAATGGGGATTTTTCTTTAGACCAGGAAATCACATTCTCTTGAGTGAATTGCAAAAAATATCACTCTCGTCACAAAATAACGCTCTTGAACGAGACAGCATATGGAAACTGTGCTAACAACGCATGGCAGGCTGCAAATCGCTGCTCCAAATCGTCGTCAAATAATTCATTCAATAGCATTGGTCAGTTACTTTCATTTTCATATCTTTTCTAGCGTAGTCGTACACTGTTGGTTGTAGTGCGTGCGTGAAGTTCAGCTGCTATTTTGTAAATGGATTTTATTGGAGACTGATGAGGTGATTATATCTACAACGCGGTCTGTCTCTGACATTGCCCGGAACAAAGGCATGTTTCTCCCAATCAAGCAGGTTTGCTTTACCAAATGGATTCTTGCCAAAGCAATCTCTAAACGCACTCATTATCTCTGTTATTGTTTGCCCTGCCTATGGACCCCCCTGCACCCGCCCACAAGCAAGTAACTGCAGTATAATCCAAATCAGGGCTACTAATAAAAAAGCTATTTATTTGCATAATAGTACAAAGTCAAGAGGGATACGGGTAATTCTGGTACACCCATTGGGGGGGGGGGGGGGGGGAGTGGACAAATGAGGCATTTCCTTTCATCCCCTGGAATCTGGAGCACAGAATTCTTATTTATTATAGAATTCTCATACATTTCTAGAACTGATACATGATTTCGCTACACCTCCAGTTAAGCATATTGTAGAATTATATGGCTTGTGACATGACACGTTTCGAGACTGTCCAAGTCATTTACGTAAAAAAAATGGAAATTTTATAATCTTTCGCCCTTCTCCCTACCTCCCCGCTCTGGATAAATTTCTGCGGGTATAGCCTCTAGACAAAAGTCGAACACGCACTAAGTTTGGTTGAAATTACTCTCGGCATTCCAGCAATATGTTTTCGTGTCACGACTAACCCATCCCCACTCCTAGTAATGCTAGGGGTGTCTTACCCCTGTACTGTCTCCCTAGCGATTACTCATACGTTATCCACGTTTGGGTAAAATTTCTCCAATTGTGCTACAGCTACTCTTACATGTCATTCCATTCCTTCCCTACGACCAGCCTTCTCTATAGAAGTGCTAGAGGTGTTCTATTCCCACAGTATTTTTTCGCAAGTAGTAACTCATCCGTGTACCAAATTTGGTATAAACTGCTCCAGACGTTCCAGAGATACGTTGACACGCACGTGCGCGCCCACACACACACACACACACACACACACACACACACACACACACACACACACACGCACACACACACGCACACAAAAATTTATGCTTTCGTTTTTATACACTGATTATCAGTTGTCCTGTATGTCTCTACTTTGTCTAATTCCTAAAAGGATTTTTAACATTTAAATTTAACTTCCAAACAGTAAAAATTTCACTTCGTGTACAACTGCAATAATATTAGTCTTAGCTCCCCCCTCTTCCTTTAGGTACTACACGTAAGGTTAGAAATGCCTCCCAGCACTTACTTCGTTCAATCCTTATTGTACTTTATGCCATTGTAATCAGCAATTTACAGGTGTAACACTGCTGTGACAGTCGACCAGTGTTTCTCACATTGCGCACTCGCGTCTTCTCTAGTTTATTTCTAAACCACCCATTGGTGTTTTATGGAGCACACATTCGAAAACCAATCTACTGTTGTTGTTAACGACTGAATACTTAAAACACGTTTTCTTTATGTGCTGGTCCACAATCTCAAAGTGCCGCCCAAATGATGGAACCATTTTAACCAATGCAGGTTGTCGGTTCATTCTTTTAACCCACCATGCACACAAATTACATTACACGCCAGTTTCGGCCTTAGTATATTTTCAAATGTCCGCGACATAATACCAAAAAAACGGTAAATAACTAAGACATATTACTAAACAATATTAATCTTACGTATTACAATTGTTGCTTAATTTACTTCTATGACGTTGGCGATATGCGTGTGACATTTACTTTTTTTTCTTTATTTTCCACGTTATGAGTGGGCAGGCACGTTCACACGTATATACATGCTAAATATTACAAATGTAGTCTTCCACACACGAATCGTTATGTAGGCGTGCCTGTCCCCTCATAACATGAAAAAAAGTTTTTGAATGTGATACGCCATCACCAATATCATGGAAGTAATTTAAACAGCAATTGTAATATGCAAGCATGATGTTGTTCGCTAATGTGTCTTACCTGTTTACTGTATTTTTGGTATATATTGCAGACATTTGAAAATGACGTAAGGCCGAAACTGGCCAGTAATGTAATTTACATGCATGGCGCAGTAAAGACTTAAAACTGACACTCTACGGTGGTTATAATTGTAGCAGCACTTAAAAATCTGTACTGTCCACGGTTACCCATCTGTTGGATATGAAAATTATGCGTGGTGTTTCTCTAGAAGGGTAATACATGGGGCACTGGATTTTATCTTCTATGGAGCAACATTCGTCCACCACCCCCACCATCAACCACAAAGCAGTCCGCAGTTCGTGGTCTAGTGACTAGCATCAACTCTATATCATGGGGTGCCGAGTTCGTTTCCCGACTGGGTCGGGGATTTTCTCCGCCCAGGGACTGAGTGTTTGTGTTATCCTCATCATCTCATCACCATTCGGAAAAGTGGTGAGACTGGACAGTCTAAAGATTGAGAATTTGTACGGACGTTGATAACCACGCAGTTGAGCCCCCCACAAACCAAATATTGTTACCATCATCAGCAGTAGCAGCAGCAACAATATATGGCTACTCCAAAGTGAGTGCTAGACTACACATAAACATCTCACGCATTATTCACAGAGCGGAGGGCCGCTATGGCATTCCACGTATGAGAATGTAAGAAGCAGAATAACAGTCAGAGAGGGCATTCTCACTGAAAGAAGTCTTTTGAGGAAGAAGATTCTGAGAACAGCTTCATTTGGGGCAGAAATTTCTGAGAATGTACGTTTGGAGTAAAGTATTTGGTGGAAGTGAATGATGGACTGTGGGAAAACCGTAAGAGAATCGAAGCATTTGAGATGTGATGTTAGAGAACGATGTTAAAAGTTAAATAGACTAACAAGAAATGGAATGAAGAGGTTCTCTTCAGAATCGACGAGAAAAAGAATACAAGGGACATGTTGATTGGACATTTGTTAACACATCAGGAAATAACTTTCAAGATACCAGAAGGAACCGTAAAGAGACAAATTACAGCAGACTACTGAGATTACAGTATAGCCAAGAAGTATTCGACGTTGTTGGGTGTAAGTGTTACGCTGAGAAGAGGTTAGCACGGAAGAGGAAATCGAGGTGGGCTGCACCAAATAATTGAGAACCCATGAAACAAGAGTGATACTGAAGTGTGACGACTGCGTGGAGCATACAGTGGTTTTTAAACTCATGCTTCATACAAAAAAAGTGCTTTCGTTTTACACATTTGTATGTTGTTCTTCTGCGCTCCCTAAATACCGCATTAATTTGCACATTTTTCCACATCATTTTATTATATAGGGTGACAGGTACAACGATGCGGAGTCTGTAACAGCTGTAAATACAATATTTTAGAAACGAACAGCATTCCTCTACTTCTCAATAAAGGCAATCGGAAGACGTGCCATGGGCGGCGGTATGCTTAATGGTGCGTCGTGCTGTCTTTACTCTGAAATTTACAAGGAATCAACGGCTTAAAATCATAATTCCTTTTTTTTTTTTAATCAAAGAGCAAACTTGTGTTAGAAGTATCTATAGCACAATGGCCGAAATTATATGACGGAGAAATGAGGTTCACATAGGAAGGTGTGCAGAAAAGTTATGCCTCCGAATTTTTTATGTGAAAACTCTTAAGATTTTTTGAATAAAACGAACGTTATTAACAGTCTACATCTTCATTCTACATGTATATTTAAAAAATTCGGAGGCGTTACTTTTCAGCACGCCCTAGTATACTGGGCGAGCTTCTGGTTCGGTTCCAATAAAAGTATTAATTTAGTCAATGTTCGTATACTGAAGAATATATACCTCAATGATACAGCTTCCATTAGGCCTCACCAGCTTAGTAGGAAATTCAAAATTAAAAAAGAATTAACGCAGGGAGGTTACATAACACCAAATCTATTGTCAGATGCCACAGAGAAAGTTTTCAGGTGACGAAAAAGTGCTTGTTAAGGAAACATATATCAACCATCGTCGTTTTCCTGATGATATTAGGCCTGAACTAGACTAAATCATCATCCATTAAAAGAAAATAGTAAAATTAATAAAGATGTTATAGAACCACTTGATGAGTTTTTGTATTTAGGATCGCTGAAGACAAAGACCGGTTGGATAGGAATAGAAATAAACAGAAGAGTCAAAATGGGCCGTAGTGCATTTGGTACATTAAATGGAGTATTCAAAATTAATCTTCTCGTGTCTCTGAAACTGAAAACTGAGGCATTAATGAAAATATAGGTAAAATTACAGATTACCAGTTTTGACTCTTGGCAGACAGACATGCACTTACAGTGGGAAAAACATCAAAGTACTGTGAACTGCTCACTGAGATGCAGAGATACCTTACGGGGAATACTTGGGTTGATTGGAAAAGAAATAAATCAATGTATGTGGTGTCTGTTCTTTCAGAGATTTTGATACTGGAACCATAAAAAATCAACACAAAGGAATTATGACATGTGGTTGCTAGTGGGCATTGACTTATGTCAATGGGGAAAGATGAAAGTCTGTGCCAGACTGATATTTGAACCCAGGTGTCCCACTTACTAAAAAGATGCTTTGACCACTGAGCCAGGTAGACACGGTGGTGAGCGCAACTCCGCGAACTGCCCCAGCACCCCTCCCGACAGACCCAAGTTCTCAACTTATTTGCACACTGCTGAAGTAGTGCCCCTTGCCTATCCTCAATGTTCGTGGAGCATCGTCGATTCCGGTAAGAGTTCGAGCGCAGTGTGCATCTGATCTGAAGGTATCATTGGCCGATTTCACCTTGATGATACACTGCTGGCCATTAAAATTGCTACACCACGAAGATGTGCTACAGACGCGAAATTTAACCGACAGGAAGAAGATGCTGTGATATGCAAATGGTTAGCTTTTCAGAGCATTCAAACAAGATTGGCGCCGGTGGCGACACCTACAACATGCTGACATGAGGAAAGTTTCCAACCGATTTCTCAAACACAAACAACAGTTGACCGGCGTTGCCTGGTGAAACGTTGTTGTGATGCCTCGTGAAAGGAGGAGAAATGCGTACCATCACGTTTCCGACTTTGATAAAGGTCGGATTGTAGCCTACCGTGTTTGCGGTTTATCGTTTCGCGACATTGCTGATCGCGTTGGTCGAGATACAATGACTGTTAGCAGAATATGGAATCGGTGGGTTCAGGAGGGTAATACGGAACGCCATGCTGGATTCCAACGGCCTCGTATCACTAGCAGTCGAGATGACAGGCATCTTATCCGCATGACTGTAACGGATCGTGCAGCCACGTCTCGATCCCTGAGTCAACAGATGGGGACGTCTGCAAGACAACAACCATCTGCACGAACAGTTCGACGACGTTTGCAGCTGCATGGACTATCAGCTCGGAGACCATGGCTGCGGTTACCCTTGACGCTGCATCACAGACAGGAGCGCCTGCGAAGGTGTACTCAACGACGAACCTGGGTGCACGAATGGCAGAACGTCATTTTTTCGGATGAATCCAGGTTCTGTTTACAGCATCATGATGGTCGCAACCGTGTTTGGCGACATCGCGGTGAATCCACATTGGAAGCGTGTATTCGTCATCGCCATACTGGTGTATCACCCGGCGTGATGGTATGGGGTGCCATTGGTTACACGTCTCGGTCACCTTTTGTTCGCATTGACGGCACTTTGAACAGTGGATGTTACGTTTCAGATGTGTTACGACCTGTGGCTCTACCCTTCATTCGATCCCTGCGAAACCCTACATTTCCGCAACATAATGCACGACCGCATGTTGCAGGTCCTGTACGGGCCTACCTGGATACAGAAAATGTTCGACTGCAGTCCTGGCCAACACATTCTCCGGATCTCTCACCATCTGAAAACATCTGGTCAATGGTGGCCGAGCAACTGGCTCGTCACAGTACGCCAGTCACTACTCTTGATGAACTGTGGTATTGTGTTGAAGCGTCATGGGCAGCTGTGCCTGTACACGCCATCCAAGCTCTGTTTGACTCAATGTCCAGGCGTATCAAGGCGGTTATTACGGCCAGAGGTGGTTGTTCTGGGTACTGATTTCTCAGGATCTATGCACCCAAATTACGTGAAAATGTAATCACATGTCAGTTCTAGTATAATATATTTGTCCAATGAATACCCGTTTATCATCTGCATTTCTTCTTGGTGAAGCAATTTTATTAGCCAGTAGTGTATATGTGCTGTCTGTTCTTTAGGACACGAGGAACGTTGTTTATTAATCGTTGCTTCCATATAGGCCGACGATAGCACCTAGATGTCAGCCGTGGCTGGCGGACGGTGTGCGATTACACTGAGGTAGCAGCTGCTGACAGCGTAACAGCACTGCTGGCGTGCTTGGCCTTGGTGGCTCAGGACGGCAGCAGACATGGCGAGACTGCTGAGTGGCGAACAGCTCATGCTGCCCGAGGGGCCTGCAGATGCCCCGTGCTGAATCCAGGACTCTGGGAGACTCTCTGGGTGTCACGTGGCCTCACCTCGGCAGTGCCATTACGAGGATCGGAACTGTCTGGTCCAGCTGACAGCTTGTAGAGTAACGGTTAGTCTGGTTGATAATGCCGCTCTATGACGTTGTAACTGTTCAGACACACACTTGAATGTGTGTTTGTCCTCAGGATAATTTAGGTTAAGTAATGTGTAAGCTTAGGGACTGATGACCGTAGCAGGCAAGTCCCATAAGATTTCACACATTTTTAGAGGCATGACTTTGTAATCATTTTAGTCGAACATCTTGGTGGTGTCTGTGTATGTTTGCAGGAAGTAAGTAGTTGGACTCGCCGTCATGCGTCGACTGTTGCTGTTATTAATTCCACTATAAGCTAAAGTAAACTAAACTCCGTCCGAACAGGCCTTGGAAGGTCCACCACACCAACCGGCCGCCGTGTCATCCTCTCAGCTCAGGGGTGTCACTGGATGCGGATACGGAGGCGCATGTGGTCACCACACCGTTCTCCTGGCCGTTGTCAGTTTTCGTGACCGGAGCCTCCACTTCTCAGTCAAATAGCTCTTCAGTTTGCCTCACAAGGGCTGGGTGCACCCGCCTTGCCAACAGTGATCGGCGGACTGGGTGGTCACCCATCCAAGTGCTACCCCAGCCCGACAGCGCTTAACTTCGGTGATCTGGCAGGAACCGGTTTCACCACTCCGGCAAGGCCGTTGGCAATTAATTCCATTAGGATTATGGAATTTATGTTTTCTCCTTTTGTGAGCGAACTTTTATTTAGCAACACCATATTATTAAGTTGATAGCTGCCAAAAGAAGATCTGGATTTGTGTGTTGCATTAAAGCATTTCCCAGATGCTCGAAGAACAACTGCTGGACATAACAGAAAATGCATATGATCATTAAGACACTATTTTCTAAACTAAAAATAACATGTGAGAAACATGAGGTGTGATTAATTATTCTGAGGAGAAATAAACAACTCGTTCATTCCCATGTGGATGTTACTAATCCTGAGGCATATTAACGAATTTCTATTTTTCTGCCATTTTTGGATTGCATTATCGCAAAAATTCGTAGCAAGTTTTTAGCTCATAAAACTATTCTGCCTTCATTTTTCTGGTGCTGTTTCCACTCGTTGATACTGATGAGAATGACTTCTTGAGAATCGTGCATGGTGAATATTTGTTATGAAAAAGAATAACGTACGAATATGCAGGCATTGAATCATCAGCTATGGAAATATTAAATAGACGTGAGAAACAGATGTTTCCTAACATCATGAGCTTTTAAGAACAGTTGCAGGAATGTCTATCACAACAACAACTTCAGAGATGAGGTACAGCACTTTAAGGAGATTAAAGATGTACTTTTGAAATAGAATGGGGAAGACAGACCTACTTCTCTGGTACTCATCAATGTACATTTTAATTTTGACACAAATGTTAACGAAGAGCTTGATATTTTAGTTCAAAAGAGATGGGGCAGTAACATTATTTTGTAGATTTTGTATCTTGTTCAGTTCACTTTTTAATGTCACTGTATTTTGCTGTAGTGCCGCTGTATTTTGCTCTACTGGACTGTGTTTTGCTGTAACGACAATATATTTGCTGTAACATTCATAACACGCGTTTTGTACAGATTTCAACATCTACTTTTCAGTGTTTAAAATATTTCTTAGATTTTTCCAGTTACCTTAAGCGTTTCTGATAATAGATGAACCCTTTGAATGTCAGGCTAACTATCGAGATCCGCTATTGATGGTAGTCTTCGCACAGTGCCGATATGTTGGTATGATGTACAGTATCATTAAAATTTGCCACTACATAGTGCTAGCCTAGCATGTTGAATACTGACACTCAACATTTCAGTCTCTGTGTACATCGAATTTTGAGTGTAATTTCAGTACAATATTGACGAACTATAATTCTGGTAATATTTTTAGATATACTGACAAGTATTCCATGAGATTTGCTTCCATGCTGCTATTTTAAATTTTTGTGTAGTTTTCTTATTTAGCAATGCTTCTGTCTTGTTTTTTTCCTCTAATTTAGTGTTTGCAGGGTATTTATTTTATCCGCTTTCGTGATTTATTTTTGAGAAATGTGTCCAACCCAAGCCCAAGTAGAGGACTTAGACGATAAAATGCATGACCTATTGAATAATATTAGTAATAGAGCATTTTAATGAAATTAGCAGCAGTTTAAGAAGTGACAATGGTGTTCTCGCTGATATTTTAAATGAGTCAAGGTTTCCTTAGGCACAAATCTCATATAACACAGAAATGCATTCTTGGGATAGTCTGTAATGTACTCTCCAGAAATTATGTTTATTATCTCTCTAAAAAGTAATAAAATAATAATTACATTTTTCTCAGGTCATTTATTTACATGGAAATTTATGTATATTTCATGCACATTAGTGATCCTTCTTGAAATTAAGTATAGTGTTAGGTATAGGAAAAAAGTCAAATTTAAATTTTTAAAAGAAGCTTTTTATTTGATGTGTCATAAACAATTTATCCTGAAGAAGTTTAAAGATCTTTGTCCACCATAATAAAAGAACTTACTTTTGTGATTACGTCGTAGATTTTTAGAATTTTAAACTGAATACAACGTGATATATGAGAATTTAAGGGGACTGCTGCGTGACAGTACAAAGATGTATTACTTTTCAGCACTCACCACTATAAAACCACAACTGGACATCGTTTCACACTCGAGAGAATTTTGATGCATATCTATGATACAATATTTTTATGACATCAGCCCCTGGCCCCCTACCAAAATCCTGGCTTCACCCCTCACTAACAGTTGGCTCTCAACATGAAAAAAATGTACGAAATTCAGCATATATGAGTGAAAGGATCCATTATTATTTCGATACACGATGGACGGTGAATAAGTGGAAATAGTAAAAACCGTAAAATATCTTCGAGTATATACTTACAGGGACCTACAATAGAACAGCCACATAAAATAATTGAAGGAAAAACAAATGCCAGATTGATTCAAGGTAAGAATCCTAAAGAAAAATAATTCACCAAACTGACAGCTTAGAAAACCTCCGTCTACCGACTCTTCAACATTATTCTCTTGTTATGGATCATTATCAAGTAGGATTAATAGACGAGATAGAGAAAACTCAAAGAAGAGCGGCGAGTTTCATAACGGTCTCGTTTAGCAATCGAGTAACTGTCAAGTTCTGCTCCTCAAGTGGCAGACGTTATTAGAGAGCCGAATTACAACACGGTGGCGTCTACTGTTCGGTTAAATTCCGTTCCAAGAAGAGATGCAACACATTAGTTCCCCTCGCAAACGCCTCGCGAAATGTCCATCAAGGGAAAACCGTACAAAATCGACCTCATACGGAAGGTTACTCTTAGACCTTCTTCACGTGCGCTATCGCGAATGGAACGTCAAAGAAAGAAAGCTGGAACGGTACCGGAAGTACTCTGTGGCACACAGCAAGATGCGTGACCAAATATAGACACAGGCGTACGTGAACTACACTGAAGCGCTAAAGAAACAGGTATAGACATGCGTATTCAAATACAGAGATATGTAAGCAGCCAGAATACGGAGCTGCGGTCGGCAACGCCTATATAAGACAAGTGTCTGGCGCAATTGTTAGATCTGGTACTGCTGTGAGAATGGCAAGTTATCAAGATTTAAGTGAGTTTGAACGTGGCGTCATAGTCGGCACACGAGCGATGGGACACACAATCTCCGAGATAGCGATGAAATGGCGGTACTGCAATACGACCATTTCACGAGTGTATCGTGAATATCAGGAATCCGGTAAAACATCAAATATTCGGCATCACTGCGGCCGCAAAAAGATTCTGCAAGAATGGGACCAACGACGACTGAAGAGAATCGTCCAACATGACAGGAGTGCAACCCTTCCGCAAATTGCTGGAGATTTCAGTGCTGGCCCATAAACAAGTGTCAGCGTGGGAACCATTCAGCGGAACATCATCGATACGGGCTTTCGGAGCCAAACTCCCACTCGTGTACCCTCGAAGACTGCACGATACAAAGCTTGACGCCTCGGCTGGGCCCGTCAACATTGCCATTAGACTGTTGATGACTGGAAACATGTTGCCTGGTCGGACGAATCTCGTTTCAAATTGTATTGAATGGATGGACGTGTACGGGTATGGAGACAATCTCATGAATCCATGGACCTTGCATGTCAGCAGGGGACTGTTCAAGCTGTTGGAAGCTCTGTAATTGTGTGGGTTTGTGCAGTTGGAGTGATAGAAGACCCCTGATAAATCTACAGGGATACGACTCTGGCAGGTGTCATGTATGTAAGCATCCTGTCTGATCACCTGCATCCATTCATGTCCATTGTGTATTCCAACGGGCTCGTGCAATTCCAACAGGACAAAGCGACACCCCACAAGTCCAGAACTGATTTCTACAGAGTGACTCCAGGAACCGTCTTTTGAGTTTAAACACTGCTGCTGGCCAGCAAACTCCCCTAGAAATGAATATTATTGAGCATTTCTGGGATGCCTTGCAATACTCTGTTCATAACAGTTCTCCACTCCTTCGTACTCTTACGGAGTTATGGGCAGCCCTGCAGGATTCATGGTGTCAGTTCCCTCCAGCACTATGTCAGACATTAATCGAGTCCGTGCGACGTCGTGTTGCGGTATTTATGCGTGCTCGCGGGGGTCCTACACGATATTAGGCAGGTGTACCAGTTTCTTTGGCTCTTCAGTGTATACAGGTGACGTGTCCTCTGTGCCTTGCGATTCTGGGACAAATAATCCAGTCATCTGCGTCTCATCCACAACCATGCAGCATTCAAGAGGATGTTACTGTTTCAGTCTACGCGTAGATATGACGGCTGTTCACTGAGTAGCAAATGACGTATATAACGTCGCAAGCTCTATGACGCTGTCGTTGCAACGCTAGAAAATTGTTGCGAAATTCAGGAACGCCTGCAGAGCATCGATGCTTCTCGTAGTGATTTCAAGTTTAGCCTCGACATAAGGAAATGGAACGTACTGCGCAGAAATAGACGAAAATGTCTGTTATTGTATGATTACACAATTCCCGTACACTTGCTGGAAGTAGTCACATCCTTTAGATACCTCGGAGTATGGGTACGGACGAATTAAAGTGGAACGAGCCAATAAAATTAATTGCACCAAACTAAAATGCCAGCTATAGATTCATTTTAAATATCCTCAGGGTGTGAATGAATTTTATCCACAGTGGATGCAGTCGAACTCCGTGACTGTTCCTTTATTGGGTGTAGAAAAATATCCGCCACCAGACACAATAAAAGGTTAATTATTTGTCACACGACCGGTTTCGGGCTTGAGCCCATCCTCAGGTGTTTATACATTTATGTACATGTTTATACTGCTGGAGGTCACTGCATAAAATTTGTATTTATACAGTGATCTCCAGCAGTATAAACATGTACATAAATGTATACGCATCTGAGGATGGGCGCAAGCCCGAAACCGGTCGTGTGACAATTAAATAACCTTTTATTGTGTCTGGTGGCGGATGTTTTACTGCATCCTCAGGGTGTGTTGCAGTGTAGTGAGAGGTAACGTAGTATAAAATTAGGCATAGATATCGGTAATAGTTTCTGAGATAATGGGTCAAGTGTTTTGAAAAAGTCTTTTTGAGGAGATCTAGTTCAAAATTTCAAATGGTAGCAGCTCACACATGGAAGCACGGCATCTTCTAGAAACAGCCAGACCCGTAATAAGCATTGTCTCTATCCTGTTCTGGATCACCCTGCAACACTAGACGCCTCCTTCTTTTCTAGCCTCTTGCTTCTTTAGTTATTTTTTCTGCTGCGCACAGAGCTTTCATGATTCTAAATCTATCCATTCGCTGGGAGGCTTTCAGTGTGTTGACTCCTGGAGCGATGCCAAGTTGCCCTAGTACCTTAATTCTTCTCTTATTACCATCACTAAACATTATTACAACATCACAGTCACCTAGCTATATTTCCATTCCTACAAACAAATTTTATGGTATGCGGATCCAAACGGGATTACTGAAAGACTCGTTCAGGTTCTGCGATCGACCATGGACACATTTTGAAACAAGGTCAGGATGAGCTAACTCTCTGTACACTAGACTGTCTGTGAAAACGACTCGAACTGTCCTAACAGTTCACGTCGCTGTTCGGATACCTCGGGTTCTGTTCGATCTAGTGATTTTTGTTGGTAATATCACAGCGACCTGTTTTAATGTACTGTGCATTTGAATAACAAAAATAACCGTGAAACACAGACTGAAATATCTTCCAGGGTGCAGATCATGCCTAAAAGCGGCAATTAATAAATAAATAAAAGATTTCAATTATCGTTCTCTCCAATTTTTCAGCTTTCGCTCGTCTCGCTCTGATGGAACTATATTAAAGACAGGTTTTGCCGCTTCCGGGATTCAATTCTTGATTAACCATCTTGACTGTTTCATCTGAATGTTGCCGTCATGTTTACAAACCGATCGAAATCTGGTAATGCCTTTATCTATTAGTCTGATATGTGAAAAGGGACTGAATTGTTCCTTTCCTGTCTAGTTGGTAAGTCATTAACGCCTCTCATAAACAATTAAAATATTATACTGTATTAATAAAGTAGTATTTTTTGGAGGATAACGTTTCTGTCTTTAGAATGAAATTTTCACTCTGCAGTGGAGTGTGCGCTGTTATGAAACTTCCTGGTAGAAGTTACCTTTACTTAAAAATCAGCATAAATGCATGTATATCCATACATACCGGTACTGTATGAGAACTCATAACGTAAATTTGTTCAAACACAATAGGACTGTGTGCAGTGGTAGGATTTAATGCGTTTCCTCATCTACTTCACGAAATTGTCAAATTTTAAGCAAAGCTATAGGTTATTGCCGTCGCTAGTTCGTAATTTTTTGCGTATTCATTGTGCTCGTGCCATGCGAGTCAGACGTCACTTGATTATTCGAACAAGCTCTTTACTGTATCGAACGCTGCGGCTTACGGGGAAGCCTCGATCGTGCTCGAACGCAAGTACCATTTGCCCAGCACTATTGTACACTGGTTTAATAGCTTCCACCACGGCTCATAGTGTGGTGTCACCGCCAGACACCACACTTGCTAGGTGGTAGCTGTAAATCGGCCGCGGTCCATTAGTACATGTCGGACCCGCGTGTCGCCACTGTCAGTGATCGCAGACCGAGCGCCACCACACGGCAGGTCTCGAGAGACTTACTAGCACTCGCCCCAGTTGTACGGACGACTTTGCTAGCGACTACACTGACGAAGCCTCGCTCATTTGCAGAGCAGATAGTTAGAATAGCCTTCAGCTTAGTCAATGGCTACGACCTAGTAAGGCGCCATTAGCCTTACATAGCTTGTATCTAAAGAGTCTCACTTGTATCGTCAAGAGCGATGTACCACAAGGATGGATTAAAGTTAAGTATTCCAGGAGCTACGTACTTTTCTTTATAGCATTCATTACGTATCCTGTTTCAGACCTATCTACTAGCCTGCGTGAGTAAACGCGTGCCTTTCGGCTACTTCCGAGTGGCGTGGCTGTCTTGTTACGCCACAACACATAGTATGCTGTTTTTGTGCCTAAGTTGTCCCTCTGTACCTGCTGCCTGAGATTTGTGATACTTGCACCATTAATGAGCACCTGGTCGACGAAGACCATCTATAGAGAGAGAGATCATCAGTGGATGATTTGTGGAATAATGTAGCCCACACTGCTCTTTTCATTCCTTTTACGTCACATGTGTTGTTTCTTATTGCCATGCCATAATAATGCTGGAGGCCGGCCGCTGTGGCCGAGCGGTTCTAATCGCTTCAGTCCGGAACCGCGCTGCTGCCACTGTTGCAGGTTCAAATCCTACCTCGGGCTTGAATGTGTATGCTGTCCTTAGGTTAGTTAGGTTTAAGTAGTTCTAGGTCTAGGGGACTGATGACCTGAGATGTTAAGTCCCATACTGCTTAGAGTCATTTGAACCATTTGAATAATGCTGGAGTTCACCAATCTTTTTATTTGTAAGTCTTCCCTTACCCTCTGGAGTCTTTCCATATGATAAATTCTCCTTTAGTCTGCTTAAGCTTTTGAAAGCATGTTACCATCCATTTCTGAACGTGGCCCACACATTCAATTTTTAGAGTGTGTCTTTCACCATATCGTTGGCGTTCAATTACCTGCACTACATCTACATCAATGACTGGACCTTTTGGTCCGTTCTGTCTCCTTCAAAATTGATCAAGCCACCTCGTCATTGGCCTTCCTAAAGATCTTTAGCCTTTCGATGTGTATTGTTTTAAAGCATTATTGGTTCTTATGTGTCGCATACGGTCTGTATGTTCTTTCCATCGTAACTGATATTGTTTCATTGCGTCAATCATGTTTCGCAAATTTAGTTCAGCTCGGATTTCATCATTTCTCTTTTTATCCATCGAAGTATAACCAACCACTTACCTAAGGAAATTCATTTCACATGCTTCTATATTCTTTTCATCCCTCTTCTTAAGAGCCCAGTTTTCACATCCATAATTCAGTAAAGCCATAACCTTACAGAAATTCAGTTGAGGATCTCTGTGGAGTTTCTTTCCCAATATTCTGCGTGAAGTGTCACAGGAACAGATACATAGGTCTAAATTATTTTGTATTTCATTGCTTGCCCTTTATATAATACTACACTCTAAATATTTCAACGTATTAACTTGCAATATGATCTGCTCGTCAGTTTCAATCTTAACTGTCGTAGGCTGGTGTCCTAAAAATGCCATTAACTTTGCCTTTGTGATGGAGACGTTCAGACTGTATTCTCCTGCTATATTACTTAAATTAAAGACAGCTTCTTGTAAGTCATTTTCATTCTAACTAATAATTACTCGGTCGTCAAAAAAAAAGCAATGTACTGAGGTCCACATCGTTAATTTTAAAATGTTTTATTGTCTGTAACCAGGTTCTGGTCACATCGTCGATAAATAGGGTGGTCCAAAAGTCCGGAAACATCGTCATAAAATTCAAATGGAGTAGCAAACAAGGAAACAGAGTGCCTACACACGAGGAACGGGAAGGGGGAAACTTTATAGGCTATGCCACAAACATGGCGGCCATCTTGAAAGCCGCCATCTTGGATTCAACTCCAAAATTTCAGATTGGAATGTGGTCATGTGACATATCAAACAGATAGAGAATTTCACCAGAAAAACAATGCCGTTGTTATTTTAAACATAGCTTTATTTATTCTCGGGTTATAGCCAGTTATATGTGGCAGCGGTGGGACTCTCGGCAGCATGTGTGTTATGTACCGAAGAGACATTACGCCGATGTTACATAGTCCCGAGAGACCACCAACAATCATAGGAATGGCTCGATATGTGGTCCATTATGTTGGATTGTTAATGCTATCCTCCGAACCCAGTCCTGATGAACTTTGTCCAAAACATCTGGCTGAATTTGACCACACGCATCAACAATGCGCTGCTTTAGATGATCCAAATCCCGTATTTTCACATAATAAACCAGTGCTTTGACATGACCCAAAAGATAAAAATCCAAAGGAGTCAAATCTGGTGAACGTGGTGGCCACTCCACAGCACCCCTACGACCAATCCACTTTTAAGGGAACTGCACATCCAGGTATGCTCGCATATTATGCCCATAATGTGGTGGGGCTCCATCACCCTAGAAGAATTCCGGAAATGTCCAGTCCTCCGTTAACAACGAGGGAAACACTTCTTTATCCAATAACCTCAGATAACCGTTGGCTCTTAACGTACCATCTATAAAAAAAGGTCCAACGACTTTGGTTCCACACACACCATACCAGACCATCACTTTCTGTGAGTCGACCGTTTTGGAAGCATCAATCCCCCATTGATAAAGAAACTGGCTTCATCACTGAACAGCACCTGATAGGGGAAACGTGGGTTTATCTGCAGCTGCTGTGTCACTCATTCTGCGAACTATACCCGACGGTCTGCGTCATCCTTGTTCAGATGTTGTAGCAGCTGAATTTTATAGGGGTGCCATTTGTGCTGCGATAAAATTCGCAGTATGGAGGTACGGCTAACCCCACATTCTTGTGACAGGCGACGAGTACTCCGTTGCAGACTCTTGCTAAATGATGCCAACACGCTCACTGTTGTTGCTTCGTCGGTGGCAGACTTTGGTCTTCCAACATTAGGTTTATCTGCGACAGAACCTGTTGCTCGGAATTTGGCCAAAAGCCTGGCAACTACGCTGTGAGTGATGGGCTGTCTGGTTGGGTGACGACTGTTGAAACCCTCAGCAATGACCCGTGTGCTTCTTTCTCCTGATATCAAGATGATTTCAGTGCGTTCTTCATGTGTTAAGGATATTTTGTAACCTGTAAATAAGGAAGCAATGATTAAAACGTTAGCATGAGTAAATGATACGTAACAGTTAAACACATGTAACATATCAGGCATGGTATAGTCACTTTGCACGGTTCGGATTCCATTTTATGACTTCTCAGTACGTAATACTCACGCTGCCGAGCGACCCACTGCTGCCGCAATTAATTAGCTATAACCCGAGAATGAATAAAGCTATGTTTAAAATAATAACGGCATTGTTTTTCTGGTGAAATTCTCTATCTGTTTGATATGTCACATGACAATATTCCCATTTGAAATTTTGGAATTGAATCGAAGATGGCGGCTTTCAAGATGGCCGCCATGTTCGTGGCATAGCCTATAAAGTCTCCCCCTTCCCGTTACTCGTGTGTAGGGACTCTGTTTCCTTGTTTTCTACTCCATTTGGATTTTATCAGGGTGTTTCCGCACTTTTGGACCACCCTGTATATACTAATAAGAGTGGCGGTGACTTCTTTGTCTTATTTCAGTCATATTATGTCTGCTGCCTTCTATTTTTATTTGTATTTTGTTATTCACATACAAACCATCTACTGCTCTTATAAGATGAGACGGAATCCCTCTGTTTCTTAAAATTTGCTTCGATTTCCTTTGTCAAACGTCTTTTAGTAGTCAATGAAGGCAATAAAAGCTGGTAAACTGAATTCACGATGTTTCGCTATTAGTTGAGTCATGGTGAAGGTAAAGCACAAACATGACTGTCTTTTCGGAAACCATGTTGCACATTATGAAGCATAGTTTCAGAGATTGCGATAGTCGTTTTATAAAAATTCTAGCGTACAGTTTAGAACATGAATTGAGAACACTAATATCTCTGCAGTTCTGACATTCATGTCTGTTTCCTTTCTTATAAATTTGACACATGAGGGGTATATTCCACTCCGCATGTATATAACCACTTTTCCAGCACATATTCATAAAATCTAATATTCTTATTTTTCCAGTTTTATCAGTTCTATACTGATTTTGTAGCACGCTGGAGTCTTCCTATTCTTGCTAGACATTGCTGCATCCTGCAGCTTCTCCAGCGTTATCAAGTCGACATGCCTACCTGCTTCAGACAGAATATCCTGTGTATCTTGCACATCCGTCCAGAGTCTTTTAGAGTGTCGCAACCAATTAGATTCAGATACTGTGTTCTGTTTATTTGCAGATTGTTCTTATCTTCTTTGTTTAAATGTTTCATTATTCCATTACTGATCTGAAAACTTTAGAATCCGCATCCCCCAAGAACTCTGTGTAGCACACGTCTCTCTCCTGCCGTATGTGTCTGAAAATTAAAACAACTGTAGCAGCGTCCATATTCCCACGTGTTCGCTCATAATTCGTTGCTCAGTTTGCTTTGCAGCTTCCAATCACTTCTTCGTCAAATGATTTACACTGATGACAGTATTTAGTTCACACTTCGAAGTCTAAAATTTTACCTGTGTCTACACTAGTGACAGCTGCAACTGCAGTTCTAGATATGTGGGCTCTCTTCTGCCACAGATATGTCTGTTGTGTCACTGAACTCTACTTCTCATTTGGCAGTAGCTTTCACGAAAGCAAGAAAAATAGATTTAACACACTCACCAATTACTTCAGTATACTTCTGCGGTCTGGTTGGTAGGTTGGGCAAGTCCAACGCTGCACATCATAAGTGATCTGCAGTCAATAGTTTCCCTATGCGCCTCATTCCATAACGCAATCTAATATTGCTCTCATACAAGTCAGTCTTGCATTTTCGGGAAGTCCTAAATAACTTAGAGAGCCTGCAATCTTTGCATTGTATTACAAGTTTGATATCAACGCTAGTCCTCGTAGATATGTCTTTAGCGGTGCTAATCTGATACAGTATATTGCAAAACTTATAAAACATTCAAATATAATAAAACATAAGCAAGTCTATATACACGATCCTCTTTGTGAATAAATAATTCCTCCTGGTTTCAAGACTTCCTCTTCAAAGCAGTAATTGACCTGTCAATATCAAACATCTGTGAAATATCTGTATGATTTACATTATATTCAAAAACAGCACTTGATTCAGATCCAGTTGTATGTTGATTTGCATGGAAACGTTATTTCTTAAAACAACCTTTTCTTATCGTTTAGTTGGAACTTACAAGATATCATATTACTATCTTTGCAGTTCAACACTTGCAAAGCACTAGAAGGATATGCTCTGCTGCCATTTCTGTTTACACAGTACATCCAACCTCTTAACAGGAATATGAATACAAGGAATAAATAGCTGAAGACCACAGCCATTTCGACTGAATACTTCCACACACAGAGATAGTTACGTAAGTCAGTGGACAACGACTGGATTTTATTATGTTTGCACTATTAACTTTGAAATGATAGAAAGTACACATAAAATTGGAATTATTTCACATGTAATACACAAAATTGTTGAGGAGAGGTCAAATATTATTAAGAGATAATAATTGGAAAATGTCACTTTTAGGTAAGTTCCATCACATTTGTTCTCCTTGTGCGGAAGTGTCACTGAGGTGTTAATTCGACTCCAGCGGCAGACGTTGCAAGATAGGCGTTGAGCATCACAATGTGATTTACTGTTAAAATTTGAAGAACGTAAGCTCCTAGAAGAGTGAACAAGTGTGTTACCTCTCCTATGTACATCCCGCGAAGAGAGCATGGAGGTAAAATCTATGTACATCCCGCGAAAAGAGCATGGAGGTAAAATTAGAAATCTCCGAGCTCACACGGAAGTCTACCAACAATCGTTCTGTGGTGTCACCGCCAGACACCACTCTTGCTAGGTGGTAGCCTTTAAATCGGCCGTGGTCCGTTACTATACGTAGGACCCGCGTGTCGCCACTGTCAGTGATTGCAGACCGAGCGCCGCCACACGGCAGGTCTAGAGAGACTTCCTAGCACTCGCCCCAGTTGTACAGCCGACTTTGCTAGCGATGGTTCACTGACAAATTACGCTCTCATTTGCCGAGACGATAGTTAGCATAGCCTTCAGCTACGTCATTTGCTACGACCTAGCAAGGCGCCATTATCATTTGCTACTTATCTTGTGATGCCTGTACCGTCAGACCGATGTTCACCAATTATGAATTAAAGTTAAGTATTCCATCAGCTACGTTCTTTGCTACTATAAATTCCCTTAACTGTTCCAGACCTCACGCCAGCCTGCGTGAGCTTAAACGCGTGCCTTTCGGCTACCAATCATAGTGGCTTGGCTGTCTTGCCAAGTCACAACACGTTCTTCCCGCGTATCATTCATGTCTGGAACGGGAAATGGAGGAAATGACATTGGTACACAAAGTACCCTCCTTCGCCCACCTTAAGCGAAGGTGTAGGGCAAAATACCGGAAAAATTAGAAACATTAGAGCCAAAGAAACTGGTACACGTGCCTATTATCGCATACATCCCCGGTGAGCACACAAAAGTGCCGCAACACGACGTGGCATGGACTCGACTAATGTCTGAAGTAGTGATGGGGAGAATTGACACCACAGACCTGCATGGCTGTCCATAAATCTGTAAGATTAAGAGGGGGTGGAGATCTTTCCTGAATAGCATGTTGCAAGGCACCCCAGATATGCTAAATAATGTTCATGTCTTGGAAGTCTTGTGGCCAGCGGAAGTGTTTAAAATCAGAAGAGTGTTCCTGGAGCCACTCTGTAGCAATTCTGGACGTTTGGGGTGTCGCATTTTCCTGATGGAATTCCCCAAGTCCGGCGGTATGCACAATGGATCTGAATGGATGTAGGTGATCAGACAGGATGCTTACGTACGTGTCATTTGTTAGTGTCGCATCTAGACGTATCAGGGCTCCCGTATCACTCCAACTGTACACGCCACACACCGTTACAGAGCGTCCACCAGCTTCAACAGTCCCCTGCTGGCATGCAGGGTCCATGGATTTATGAGATTGTCACCATAACAGTACACGTCCATCCTCACGATACAATTTGAACCGAGACACTTCCGACCAGGCAACATGTTTCTAATGTCGGTATTGACAGGCCCAGGTGAGGCATAAAGCTTTGTGTCCTGCATTCATCAAGGGTACACGAGTGGGCCTTCAGCTCCGAAAGCCCATATCGATGATGTTTTATTGAATGATTCGCACGCTGACACTTGTTGATCGCCCAGCATTGAAATCTGCAGCAATCTGCGGAAGGGTTACGCTTCTGTCACGTTGAACGAGTCCCTTCAGTCGTCGTTGGTCCCGTTGTTGCAGGATTTTTTTCCGGCCGCAGCGATGTCGGAGATTTGATGTTTTACCGGATTCCTGACATTCACGGTACACTCGTGAAATGGTCGTACGGGAAAATCCCCACTTCAACGCCACATCGGAGATGCTGTGTCCCATCGCTCGCGCGCCGACTATAACACCACGTTCAGACTCACTTAAACCTTGATAACCCACCATTGTAGCAGCAGTAACAGATCTAACAACTGCGCCAGGCACTTTTTGTCTTATATAGATATTGTCAACCGCAGCGCCATTTTCTGCTTGTTTACATATCTCTGTATTTGAATATGCATGCCCATATCAGTTTCTTTGTCGCTTCAGTTATGTACACTTGTAATTAACAATGAAACTTATGAAATGAATGTCCTTGAAAATTAGGAAATAAAAGCTGCGCAGAGTATCGTGCACTATGTTATACATAACAGTCTCAAGCTTTAACATTTTAAGTGTAGTATTGTAGGAGGTAGTGACGTTTAAATGTTAGTGTGCAGTTTGGCCTACGTCCGCCCTCAAGGTGGCTTGTCGAGTGCAGGAGAAGACGTAGATGCCAACGCAGTTGCGCTGGGTAGCCCCAGTTAAGGCGTCACGCCGGGCCCGCGCTGGCCAGTGACCCTTAGCAGCCGCAAGTCTTACGCCACAGCCCGCGTCCGCGTCTATCTTGACGCCCCGTACGTACGCCGAAAGTTGCGTTGCGACGCTCGGCGGCCTACCCGCAAGGCGCTGGGCGCTGTTGGCGTCAGCTGAGTGCAAATATAGCTGAGGCACAAGCGGGCGCCGGACTATTTCTGGTGGTGAGCGGCAACCGACCGACTCTCTAACGCCGCTTCTGACGGCGCCCCCAGCCTCCTTCACTCAACTAGATTCGCCTTGTTCAGCAGTTTATTCAGTAGAGAAGACGATGCCTTGCCCTTCCTCGGTATCTCGTCCGCCAGAACCACAGTCGATGTCCAAGCCCCAGTATGCAGAGTACGCTGACTCAAATGGACCGGCTTCTGCACGCTTTCAGCCACCAGCATCCGGCCCAAAAGCACAACGTTCCAATAAGGGAAGTCTCTCGGATGGAACATAAATTCGGTGTTCCAATTATACTTAGAAGCTCTATATGCCGCTGTGATTAAGATGGTGAATGCACAGTAGGAACATTTGGAGAAACTAATATCTGGGCAGCGCTCAGAATCACATTTTTGAGCAGCAAAATCAAAGGCCACTTAATCGTATTCTTGAATTCAGCCGCATGAGGGGGAGTATTGTACCCAGCCACTTGCCAGGAATGTTGAAGCACAGGCTGTTACACTGGAGTAGACAGCTGGTTATGAATAATACACTACTGGCCATTAAAATTGCTGCACCAAGAAGAAATGCAGATGCTAAACGGGTATTCATTGGACAAATATATTATACTATAACTGACATGTGATTACATTTTCACGTAATTTGGGTGTATAGATCCTGAGAAATCAGTACCCAGAACAACCACCTCTCGCCGTAATAACGGCCTCGATACGCCCGGGCATTGAGTCAAAAAGAGCTTGGATGGCGTGTACAGGTACAGCTGCCCATGCAGCTTCGACACGATACCACAGTTCATCAAGAGTAGTGACTGTCGTATTGTGACGAGCCAGTTGCTCGGCCACCATTGACCAGACGTTTTCAATTGGTGAGAGATCTAGAGAATGTGCTGGCCAGGGCAGCAGTCGACCATTTTCTGTATCCAGAAAGGCCCGTACAGTACCTGCAACATGCGGTCGTGCATTATGCTGCTGAAATGTAGGGTTTCGCAGGGATCGAATGAAGGGTAGAGCTACGGGTCGTAACACATCTGAAATGTAGCGCCCACTGTTCAAAGTGCCGTCAATGCGAACAAGAGGTGACCGAGACGTGTAACCAATGGCACTCCACACCATCACGCCGGGTGATACGCCACTATGGCGAGGACGAATACACGCTTCCAGTGTGCGTTCACCGCGATGTCGTCAAACACGGATGCGACTATCATGATGCTGTAAACATAACCTGGATTCATCCGGAAAAATGACGTTTTGCCATTCGTGCACCCAGGTTCGTTGTTGAGTACACCATTGCAGGCGCTCCTATCAGTGATGCAGCGTCAAGGATAACCGCAGCCATGGTCTCCGAGCTGATAGTCCATGCTGCTGCAAACGTCGTCGAACTGTTCGTGCAGATGGTTGTTGTCTTGCAAACGTCCCCATCTGTTGACTCAGGGATCGAGACGTGGCTGCACGATCCGTTACAGTCATGCGGATAAGATGCCTGTCATCTCGACTGCTAGTGATACGAGGCCGTTGGGATCCAGCACGGCGTTCCGTATTACCCTCCTGAACCCACCGATTCCATATTCTGCTAACAGTCATTGGATCTCTACCAACGCGAGCAGTAATGTCGCGATACGATAAACCGCAATCGCAATAGGCTACAATCCGACCTTTATCAAAGTCGGAAACGTGATGGTACGCATTTATCCTCCTTACACGAGGCATCACAACAACGTTTACACCAAATTAAAGAGGAACATTTTAAATATTGGGGCATCTAACTTAAGAAGTCGATATCCAACGGAGGACGGTGTTGACCGTATAATCACAATTTCGCAACGTTTTTGGTGGACCTGGTTATTCAGAGACACGAATATTCAATTCACTTCTCAGCTAAACTTACATTGAATAGGATAGTGGATGATTAAAACGACTTTATAGATGATAACGCGATTAATAGTGTTCAAGATTGTGGTCTAGTGGCAGTGGCAGAAACAGTACTACTCAACGAGAAGCTAACAGTTCTGGTGGCTATGAACCTTTGCCAGAAAAGGAATCCAATACCGTTAGTGTTTTGACAATATTTTCGGAAGAACGTCTTGAACGTATTTATGAAGACTATCGTACACCTTCACTTAAAGTTGTGACCTACAACTCGTTATCGAAGAGACATTCACCTATAAAAAGCAATCAAGTATCAAGTAATGTTTGAGTATGTGGAGAAAAAATGCGTAATGAATATCCATTTCGAGGAAACGAGCCAATCGAAGAACTGGAGATGAATAACACAGTCTATCCCAAGGAGTGAAGAAAAATGTGTCCATTAATGGCACCAGAAACGTGGGGCAATGCAAACAGCGAGAGAAATTGGGCACACAAGGCGTAAATGTTCTGTAGTTTTCATAGCACGTCTCGAGAAAGAAAGCGCTAAGTGCCGCGGACACGTCACTGCTTTCATGACAGCCAGAGACGTACGGGAAGACGGGGATTTTTGCCACTCTGAGGCCCGTTTTGTCGAAAAGTAAACCTGAAACCTCAAAATTTCGAGATACAACTCCACTGCATTTAGAAAACTGATCGAAGGGGATTTAATTATGAATTAACTTCTGATGCGACACTAAAAAAGGATAAAAATCAGAAGTTTCCCTGTTCCAGTCTCCACACAATACAGTTCATGGTCATACAATACTTGTTGGCCTTTCAGTGAGTAGACACCTTACGAAAAAACTACATGTGTCTTCAAGGAAAAACTTTCGGGTGGAAGTTAAAAAAGTTTTCATCAGCTTACCTTCCATTCGGAAAGTGGGTGCACTCAGCGACTGTTATGTGGCTTATAAATTACAGTGTGTAGCAATCAGTCGTCCCTTTTTAGATATTATTACGCTATTCAAATAAATGTGACTGACGCCCGATGAACAGGGACTTACATGCATCGAGAATAGAAAATAGTGTATTGAGAATGGCTAGCCACTAGCCGAAATCTGGATTTGCGTAATAAAATCTAAAAAAGAACGACTGATTGCTGCACTCTGTAATTTATAAGTTAAAAAAGTTATTGAATACCATCTTCCACCAAACATACATCTGGAGCATAAGATTTGGTATGTAGGACATCCGCGTCTGAGAAGTATGATAATTTAAAGAGATCCGCTTCAGTTGTACTGTTATTTACTTAAACCACGACCGGTTTCGAGATTTTGAAATCTATCTTGAGGTGTATGAAATTGTAGCATTTGGTAATACATAACATTCGGTCGGACCAGCCAGAGCAAGACTTCTAATCACTGCACGTTGACAGAAACTGTCTGCCCTTGGCAGCCACATGACAGGAATGCCTACCATACAGCAGTGTCTGGCGCTCCTACCGTGAGGCTGCCAGGCTTCGAACAGTTTCCGCAAACATGCAATAATTATAAGTATTGCATTTACTGGTCCGATCGAATTACCAAATACTATAATTTCATACACCTGAAGATGGGATTTCAAACTCTCGAAACCTGTCGTGGTTTAAACAAATGACAGTACAACTGAAGCGGATCTCTCTCAATTAATTGTCATACATTTGGAGACAATCACAAGTGGATAAAAGTTAAAAGATCATTTAAAATAATTTTTCGTGAACGTTGTCAATGAAATGCGTACTACTTTTTGCTGTACATGCATGAAGTACTGGCGCATGTAAACTAAAAGCGTCAAATACTTGCTGGCGTGTTAAACCCCCACCCCACTCCTCCTCCTCTAAGAATGCAGTAATATTATGTACAATATTGTGTACAGCAGAAACCATCTCTGATGTCGAAAACTCGCCATAACGACTGCACGACCAGTATTTCTTGAGAAATCCTACTAGAAGCAACAAAATTTCGCTAAGAATTTCTGGAGGTAACTGCAAGCGAACGTTGCCGAGGCAAAGAGTGAAAACCTAGCGTTTTGCCATTCTATATTTCAGTGACAAGCACCAGAAGAGACATAATATCAACTCGATCTTCAGGTGAATAGCTAAAATACGTCAAGAGGTTTGTTTAAGAATGTAGGCAACAGCCGTTCCGCAAATACAGTGTGAGTACGGACAGTGTTACGTCGGGCAGACCGTGTGCTCGACGCAAAAACGCCGCACTGAATACGACAGATGTTTTGCTACTGTATTCAGAGAAATCGGGCCTAGCTGAAAATGCGTTGAAAAAGAGACGTAAAATTTCACGACGACAGCTCTAACGAGGGCTAATAGATCCTGGGATAGCATAATAAAAGAAGCTGTAGTGAACAAAGTACCTAATAGCACCCACAATAAAGACTGTGGTTTCTAGCTCAGTACCGCAAGAAATCTGCCCATCGAGAAAATAAAGGGAGCGGATCAGGATGGGAGCTGACGCTGTCTCCAGTTGCGAAATGGCTCGTCCAACTGTTGCCTGAGAACACAAGCTGGAATAATTTCGGATAAGGAAACTCGGTGGGAAATGGATGAGGAACTTTGAATAATAACTGAGACTGAACAACGAAGTAGGATTGGAAACTACTGTCGAATGCTATGAGGCACTAACACAATGACTATGTTGTGCAATCCTGCACGTACTCTGTGCACAGTTAAGCGCTACGAGAAACTAAGCCCCGCCCCGGGGGCAGACGGAGATCGGAATCCGAATCCGAATCCTCATCTGCGTCGCAGCTCGCATGACGCCCCTCCCACGCGATCACGCGCTGTCCTGACCTCGGCTCCTTACAGATGCTTCTACGCTACTAGTCACGTAGGCCACACCACCCTTACCACAAAAACACAGTTCCCCCTCCTTCCTAGGGTCTCTGCTCACGTTAGGTTACTCCTTTACCCACACGCCTTGTGCAACATTATACCCTTAGCTATACACTCACAATACTTCGCGCTACTCATTCGCGAGACATAAACGACAAGACACGGAGCGAAAACAATGCCTTATATTGCGATGGAGTGAGACATGTGACGTCGCAGCCGGTACCACTGCTACATAAGAATGAAATCAGCAGTAGAGATCAGAAGCGGAGCGTATACCAGTTTAATATTCGGGTTTCATACTTCACACATCAAGGCCCCACTGTTGCAGTAATGCTTACGGGCTTCCTTCGTTCCTGCTGTAGTTTCGCTAGTATGATGAGTCTGAGAACTGCGGCGCCGCGGTCGCTTCACACTCGTCGACTGCCTGTCTCTTAGTGAAGCGTGCAGTAGTGAAAGGCTGGTCATGATTTACTGTCAGTACACAAGATGAGTAAGCGATCTTACTGCTGTAAAGTACAATGGACAAGACGAAATGACCGATTGTCACTACCACATAGCCTTTACCAAACCTGTGGAGAGTGTAAGATGAAAATTAAGTGATGCAAATTACACGATTGCAAATGTGTTCCATTAGAGGCGGAGTGATATCTGAAATAAGTTTCACGCTTCAGAAGAAAAACATACAAATTTCACCAACGCAAAGAAAATGATTTTATTTATGTTTTTTCCACCTCCGCCATGAGAAAACGTACGTGTTGCATCAAACTAAAACGGCACAGAGCAGCATCGCTGTTATATCACTCCGACAAATACGAGTATTATTTCTATATTCATTTGGTCACGGCAACTTGCGATTATGGGCTAAGAGCGATTATGGTCTGCCGAGCGCTGTTGGCAAGCGGGATGTACTCAGACCTTGTGAGACCAACTGAGGGGCTCCCTGACACAGAAGTAGTAGCTGCGGTCACGAAAACTGACCGTGGCCTCGTGAGGAGTATGCTGACAACATCGTCCTTCACATTCGCATCCAGTGACGTCTATCGGCTGAGGGTGACACGGCGATTGGTCGGTAGAGCCATGCCTTCAGTGCCTTCTACTATTACCAAGTCGAGGGGCATGAAAAGGAAGCAGTGATTGAGAAGGGAGTGAGGCAGGTTGTAGCCTACGCCCGATATTATTTAGTCTGTACATAGAGCAGACAGTAAAGGAAACAAAAGAAAAATTTGAAGAAGGAATTAAAATTCAAGGAGAAGAAAAGAATACTTTGAGGTTTGCCGACGGCATTGTAATTCTGTTAGAGACAACAAAGGACTTGGAAGAGTGCTTGAGCGGAATGGATGGTGTCTTGAAATGCGGATAGGAGATGGACATGAATAAAAGCGAAACAAGGGTAATGGAGTGTGGTCGTATTAAATTAGGTGATGTTGAAGAAATTAGATTACAAAACGACAAACTTGAGGTAGTAGACTCTTTATGTTATTTGGGCAGTAAAATAACTGATGATAGCCAAGAGAGGATATAAAATGTAGACTGGCTACGGCACGAAAAGCGTTCCAGAAGAAGAAAAAAAATTTAACATCGAATATAAAGGGTGTTACAAAAAGGTACGGACAAACTTTCAGGAAATATTCCTCACACACAAAGAAAGAAAATATGTTATGTGGACATGTGTCCGGAAACGCTTACTTTCCATGCTAGAGCTCATTTTATTACTTCTCTTCAAATCACATTAATCATGGAATGGAAACACACAGCAACAGAACGTACCAGCGTGACTTCAAACACTTTGTTACAGGGAATGTTCAAAATGTCCTCCGTTAGCGAGGATACATGCATCCACCCTCCGTCGCATGGAATCCCTGATGCGCTGATGCAGCCCTGGAGAATGGCGTATTGTATCAGAGCCGTCCGCAATACGAGCACGAGGAGTCTCTACATTTGGTACCGGGGTTGAGTAGACAAGAGCTTTCAAATGCCCCCATAAATGAAAGTCAAGAAGGTTGAGGTCAGGAGAGCGTGGAGGCCATGGAATTGGTCCGCCTCCACCAATCCATCGGTCACCGGATCTGTTGTTGAGAAGCGTACGAACACTTCTACTGAAATGTGCAGGAACTCCATCGTGCATGAACCACATGTTGTGTCGTACTTGTAAAGGCACATGTTCTAGCAACACAGGTAGAGTATCCCGTATGAAATCATGATAACGTGCTCCATTGAGCGTAGGTGGAAGAACATGGGGCCCAATCAAGACATCACCAACAATGCCTGCCCAAACGTTCACAGAAAATCTGTGTTGATGACGTGATTGCACAATTGCGTGCGGATTCTCGTCAGCCCACACATGTTGATTGTGAAAATTTACAATCTGATCACGTTGGAATGAAGCCTCATCCGTAAAGAGAACATTTGCACTGAAATGAGGATTGACACAATGTTGGATGAACCATTCGCAGAAGTGTACCCGTGGAGGCCAATCAGCTTCTGATAGTGCCTGCACACGCTGTACATGGTACGGAAACAACTGGTTCTCCCGTAGCATTCTCCATACAGGATGTGGTCAACGTTACCTTGTACAGCAGCAACTTCTCTGACGCTGACATTGGGGTTATCGTCAACTGCATGAAGAACTGCCTCGTCCATTGCAGGTGTCCTCGTCGTTCTAGGTCTTCCCCAGTCGCGAGTCATAGGCTGGAATGTTCGGTGCTCCCTAAGACGCCGATCAATTGCTTCGAACGTCTTCCTGTCGGGACACCTTCGTTCTGGAAATCTGTCTCGGTACGAATGTACCGCGCCACGGCTATTGCCCCGTGCTAATCCATACATCAAATGGGCATCTGCCAACTCCGCATTTGTAAACATTGCACTGACTGCACTGATGAACACTAACCTGTTGATGCTACGTACTGATGTGCTTGATGCTAGTACTGTAGAGCAAAGAGTTGCATGTCAACACAAGCACAGAAGTCAACATTACCTTCCTTTAATTGGACCAACTGGCGGTGAATCGAGGAAGTACAGTACTTACTGACGAAGCTAAAATGAGCTCTAACATGGAAATTAAGAGTTTCCGGACACATGTCCACATAACATCTCTTCTTTATTTGTGTGTGAGGAATGTTTCCTGAAACTTTGGCCGTACCTTTTTGTAACACCCTGTAGATTTAAGTGTTAGGAAGTCTTTTCTGGAAGTATTTGTATGGAGTGTAGCCGTATATGAAAGAGAAACATGGACGATAAACATTTTAGACAAGAAGAGGACAGAAGCATTTGAAAGAAGGTGCTATAGAAGAATGCAGGAGATCAGATCGGTAGACCACGTAGCTAATGAGAAGGTACCGAATAGAATGCCACAATCTGAGTGGAGGAGGACACATTCTGAAACATCAAGGGATCGCCAATTTAGTATTCGAGTGAGGTTCGGGGGAGTAAAAATCGTAGAGGGAGACCAATAGATGACCGAGCGAGGTGGTGCAGTGGTTAGACACTGGACTCGCATTCGAGAGGACGACGGTTCAATCCCGGTCCGGCCATTCTGATTTAGGTTTTCCGTGATTTCCCTAAATCACTCCGGGCAAATGCCGGGATGGTTCCTCTGAAAGGGCACGGCCGACTTCCTTCCCCATCCTTCCCTAATTCGATGAGACCGATGACCTCGCTGTCTCGTCTCCTTCCCCAAACAACCTAGCAACCCAGACCAATACATGAATGCAGTAAGCAGTTTCAGGAGGATGTAAGTTGCAGCAGTTATTTGGAGATGAAGACTCTTGCACAGGATGGGGTGGTATGGAGAACTGCATCAAATCAGTATTCGGACTGAAGACCACAATAACAGCATCGATACTTTCACCCGGGTTAGTTTCCACTATTACTTATGATAAAAACTGAGCACTGGTAACTGTTCCCCGTAAAGCCCTCCCGTCATATACAGTTCGTAGTATGTAATTTCATATCATTTCAGTACAACCACGTGCCACCAACAACTGTAAAATTGATATTGCTCTGTTTCTTTGTTTATGAAGATTATAATCATATATTTTAATTATTTAGATACATATCATTCTTAGACATAAGAGTGGTTTTTGCTATAGTGTGGTAGAAGATCTACTATAACTTCCAAATCATTGCAGGGTAATTGGTTTTTGTTTGTGCTGAATGTCCTGACGTGATGCAGGTTATTAAATAAAGACAAAAAGCTCATTCACCACGACGTTGAAGAGATCGTGCGTAGTCTTACTGAGTAGGAATGACTCTTACATTCATTTGAGAAGAGTCAGAGAAAATAATGAAACGAGTGAATTTTTAACTGAATCCTGCTTGAAAAAGAATATATGAGTAGTTCTATTTCTTTTAAACTCCCCATGGTCAATGTATCTTCGTAATAATTATGACATAGTACGGAAATTAATGAATGGGGCGGAAATTGGTTGGAGACGGGCTGTGTAGAGTACACAAGCAGGCTGGCGGAAGACAGTGTTGGGTGAGTCAGAGCCTCAAACGGGAGCCGGTGGCGGCGCTGGCGTCTGCCAGGCTAATTATAGGGGCTAAGGCTCGCAGAAATGCGGAGCCCCTCCCAGCACGGCTCCATCACTGCGGCTAATGGGGGTCCGAGAAATAATCACGCTGTGGCTCTTCATCTGAGGAGAAGCACTGGATATTATACTGTATGGTGCAGTAAGTGATGTTTTATGTGGCACGTTCAAATCATTTAACTGCGAACATTAAGAAATATTGCTAGTAAAACTAAAGACCTGCTCGTATAGCGTAAGGCGCAGGGCGCTGACATTCGAGGCAGGGAGGAGAGCCAAACACGAATCGAATCTGCACCGCAGGTAACGACCGTGGGTTGGTACACGGCCACTTCCGATTCTGGCTTTTAGGTAGTTTCCTACACTCGTATAGGCAAATTCTGGACTGGTCCCAAGATGGCGCAAACGAGTCCCCCCCCCCCCCCCCCCCCCGGCTTAGATTAGCCCCATCATTTGTGTTCAAAAAGGCTCCATATTCGGTCCACAAGTTCGCTTGTATATATCAATAGCACTCCATTTAACATACAACTCGCAGAGTAAGAAGGCTGAAATTAAATAAGGATTCTTACATAATCTTTACTGGTATTTGAAAGGCATTAGACAGTGTTAGCTGGAAGAAAGTCTTCATGACCTTGAAACTAAGCATATACATAAATAAAAGTGGGAAGACACATTAACAGAGAGCAAAGAAATGGGGTAAGGCAAGGTTGTTCATTATCACCATATTCACGAAAACGCTATGAAGATCTCGATATGAAAAGCATATGGAACTAAAGTAAAAGGAAATACCATTCACTGCATAAGATTTGCAGATGATTTTGCTGTTATAGTTTATATGAAAAACGTATGTCGAATACACATTCTAAATGGACAACAATTCTGAAAATTCACAGTCTAATAACCAAACTTATGATAATAAGCAAACCAAAGATAAAGACACCTGCCATCAAAACTGTTATGTTAATAAATCTTATTATTTACACATTTTAATCACGGAAGACAACAAACCCAGTATGGATATAAGAAAAATGAATTTAAACAGCAAAACGTGCTTTCAATGAAAGAAGACGGCTGTTGGTGAACAAATCGTTCAGTGTTGAAAAGAAATAACTATTTGTCAAGATGTTCGCCTGGAGGGTGTTGGTGTATGGCCGTGACAGCTGATACTGATGAAGAGAGGCGATAACTGCTAAGAACTGATGGAAATGTTGCTTTCGAGAAGGGACAGCTGAGCAAAAAAAGAATGCAATGAAGAAGTATTGAAAGAAATTAATGAGCAAAGAAACTTCATAGCAAATATTTAAAAGAGTGAACTACACTCCTGGAAATGGAAAAAAGAACACATTGACACCGGTGTGTCAGACCCACCATACTTGCTCCGGACACTGCGAGAGGGCTGTACAAGCAATGATCACACGCACGGCACAGCGGACACACCAGGAACCGCGGTGTTGGCCGTCGAATGGCGCTAGCTGCGCAGCATTTGTGCACCGCCGCCGTCAGTGTCAGCCAGTTTGCCGTGGCATACGGAGCTCCATCGCAGTCTTTAACACTGGTAGCATGCCGCGACAGCGTGGACGTGAACCGTATGTGCAGTTGACGGACTTTGAGCGAGGGCGTATAGTGGGCATGCGGGAGGCCGGGTGGACGTACCGCGGAATTGCTCAACACGTGGGGCGTCAGGTCTCCACAGTACATCGATGTTGTCGCCAGTGGTCGGCGGAAGGTGCACGTGCCCGTCGACCTGGGACCGGACCGCAGCGACGCACGGATGCACGCCAAGACCGTAGGATCCTACGCAGTGCCGTAGGGGACCGCACCGCCACTTCCCAGCAAATTAGGGACACTGTTGCTCCTGGGGTATCGGCGAGGACCATTCGCAACCGTCTCCATGAAGCTGGGCTACGGTCCCGCACCGTTAGGCCGTCTTCCGCTCACGCCCCAACATCGTGCAGGCCCCCTCCAGTGATGTCGCGACAGGCGTGAATGGAGGGACGAATGGAGACGTGTCGTCTTCAGCGATGAGAGTCGCTTCTGCCTTGGTGCCAATGATGGTCGTATGCGTGTTTGGCGCCGTGCAGGTGAGCGCCACAATCAGGACTGCATACGACCGAGGCACACAGGGCCAACACCCGGCATCATGGTGTGGGGAGCGATCTCCTACACTGGCCGTACACCACTGGTGATCGTCGAGGGGACACTGAATAGTGCACGGTACATCCAAACCGTCATCGAACCCATCGTTCTACCATTCCTAGACCGGCAAGGGAACTTGCTGTTCCAACAGGACAATGCACGTCCGCATGTATCCCGTGCCACCCAACGTGCTCTAGAAGGTGTAAGTCAACTACCCTGGCCAGCAAGATCTCCGGATCTGTCCCCCATTGAGCATGTTTGGGACTGGATGAAGCGTCGTCTCACGCGGTCTGCACGTCCAGCACGAACGCTGGTCCAACTGAGGCGCCAGGTGGAAATGGCATGGCAAGCCGTTCCACAGGACTACATCCAGCATCTCTACGATCGTCTCCATGGGAGAATAGCAGCCTGCATTGCTGCGAAAGGTGGATGTACACTGTACTAGTGCCGACATTGTGCATGCTCTGTTGCCTGTGTCTATGTGCCTGTGGTTCTGTCAGTGTGATCATGTGATGTATCTGACCCCAGGAATGTGTCAATAAAGTTTCCCCTTCCTGGGACAATGAATTCACGGTGTTCTTATTTCAATTTCCAGGAGTGTATTTATACAGTTATGAGACAAAGTACGTTTCTATCTAATTTGATGGAAGGAAAAGTTTCGGAAACAGGTAAGTACAAGAAATAAAACAGTAGGAAACCTATCAGAGGGAACAACATGTAAAAGTATCAATAACTGAAGCGGACTGCACCAGAGAGAGAAGAATTGTTACAGCGACAAGGCATAGCCTTTAGACTTTGATGATGATTATAATCATGACGACGACGCTGACGATTACGAAGTTTCACCTACATCTACATCTACATGGATACTCTGCAAATCACATTTAAGTGCCTGACAGAGGGTTCATCAAACCACCTTCACAATTCTCTATTATTCCAATCTCTTATAGAGCGCGGAAAGAATGAACACCTATATCTTTCCGCACTAGCTCTGATTTCCCTTATTTTATCGTGGTGATCAATCCTTCCTATGTAGGTCGATCTCAACAAAAATTTTTCGTATTCGGAGGGGAAAGTTGGTGATTGAGAGGATTCCGTCGCAACGAAAAACGCCTTTCTTTTAATGATGCCCAGCCCAAATCCTGTATCTTTTCTGTGACACTCTCTCCCATATTTCGCGATAATACAAAACTTGCTGCATTTCTTTGAATTTTTTCGATGTACTCAGTCAGTCCTATCTGGTACGGATCCCACACCACGCAACAGTATTCTAAAAAGAGGACGGACAAGCGTAGTGTAGGCAGTCGCCTTAGAAGGTCTGTTACATTTCCTAAGTGTCCTGCCAATAAAATGCAGTCTTTGGTTAGCCCTCCTCACAACATTTTCTATGTGTTCCTTCCAATTTAAGTTGTTCGTAACCTAGGTATTTAGTTGAATTTACGGCTTTTAGATTAGACTGATTTATCGTGTAACCAAAGTTTAACGCGTTCCTTTTAGCACTCATGTGGATGACCTCACACTTTTCATTATTTAAGGTCAACTGCCAATTTTCGCACCATTCCGATATTTCTTCTAAATCTTTTTGCAGTTTGTTTTGATCTTCTGATGACTTTATTAGTCGATAAACGACAGCGTCATCTACAAACAACCGAAGACAGCTGCTCAAATTGTCCCCCAAATCGTTTATATAGATAAGGAACAGCAAAGGGCCTATAACACTACCTTGAGGAACGCCATAAATCACTTCTGTTTTACTCGATGACTTTCCGTCAATTACAACGAACTGTGACCTCTCTGACAGGATATCACAGATCCAGTCACATAACTGAGACGCTATTCCATAAGCACGCAATTTCACTACGAGCCGCTTGTGTGGTACAGTGTCAAAAGCCTTCCGGAAATCCAGAAATACGGAATCGATCTTAAATCCCTTGTAAATAGCACTCAGCACTTCATGTGAATAAAGAGCTAGTTGTGTTTCACAGGAACGATGTTTTCTAAACCCATGTTGACTGTGTGTCAATAGACCGTTTTCTTCGAGGTAATTCATTACGTTCGAACACAATATATGTTCTAAAATCCTGCTGCATATCGACGTTAACGATATGGGCCTGTAATTTAGTGAATTACACCTACTACCTTTCTTGAATATTGGTGTGACCTGTGCAACTTTCCAGTCTTTAGGTACGGATCTTTCGTCGAGTGAACGGTTGTATATGATTGTTAAGTATGGAGCTAATGCTTCAGCATACTCGGAAAGGAACCTAATTGGTATACAGTCTGGACCAGAAGAATTGCTTTTATTAAGTGATCTGAGTTGCTTCACTACTCCGAGGATATTTTCTTCTACGTTACAGCTGTTCTCGATTCTAATTCTGGAATATTTACTTCGTCTTCTTTTGTGAAGGCGCTTAGGAAGGCTGTGTTTAGTAACTCTGCTTTGGCAGCGCTGTCTTCGATAGTATCTCCATTGCTATTGCGCAGAAAAGGCATTGATTGTGTATTGCCCCTAGCATACTCCACATACGACCAGAATCTCTTCGAATTTTCTGCCAGGTTTCGAGACAAAGTTTCGTTGTGGAAGCTGTTACAGACATCTCGCATTGAAGTCCGCGCTAAATTTCGAGCTCCTGTAAAAGATCACTAATCTTGGGGATTTTGCGTTCGTTTAATTTGGCATGTTTGTTTCTTTGTTTCTGCAACAGCGTTCTCACCCATATTGTGTACCAAGGAGGATCAGCTCCGTCGTTTGTTAATTTATTTGGTATAAATCTCTGAATTGCTGCCGATACTATTTCTCTGGTCTACACTTATATTATTAATTTGGAAGGAGTGGAGATGGTCCCTCAGGAAGGAGTCAAGTGAATTTTTATCTGCTTTTTTGAATAGGTACATTTTTCGTTTATTTTTGAAGGATTTGGGGGTTACAGTATTCAGCCTCGCTACGACAACCCTGTGTCCACTAATCCCTGTATCGGTTTTGATGCTCGTTATTAACTCAGGATTATTTGTTGCTAAGAGGTCAAGTGTGTTCTCAAGAAAATGGTTCAAATGGCTCTGAGCACTATGGGACTCAACTGCTGAGGTCATTAGTCCCCTAGAACTTAGAACTAGGTAAACCTAACTAACCTAAGGACATCACAAACATCCATGCCCGAGGCAGGATTCCAACCTGCGACCGTAGCGGTCTTGCGGTTCCAGACTGCAGCGCCTTTAACCGCACGGCCACTTCGGCCGGCAAGTGTGTTCTCACAACCGTTTACTATTCGCATGGGCTCGGGAACTAACTGCTCGAAATAATTTTCAGAGAAAGCGTTTAGCACAACTTCGGATGATGTTTTACGCGTACCTCTGGAATTAATCATGTATTTTCGCCAACATATCGAGGGTAAATTAAAGTCGCTACCAAGCAGAATCGTATGGGTCGGGTTCGTTTTCTTTGAACCTTTCAGGAACTGTATCATCTGAATTGGGAGATCGGTAAAAGGATTCGATCATTATTTTATTCCGGTTGCCAAAAATGATCTCTGTAAGGAAGATGTTGCAGTGTTTATCAACCACATCGCTGAAGCACAGCTTTCATCCGATTGGCAGAGTAGAGGCGGACGTTATCGTGCAGCAGAATGATGCTGTACGACAGCGTTCCTGGCCGTTTCGGCTTTATGGCGTGTCACAGTGTCTGCAGAGTGTCCTCATAAAACTGCACATTGATTGTGGTTCCATCCTCGAGGATCTTGATGAACAGAGGGCCACTACATTCGAAGAAGAAGGTCATCATGACCACACAGGGACTTGTTTTTGTATTTGTTTGGTGGGAGAGATGTGGCATATTTCCACTGTCGGCTTTGCTGTTTGCCCACGGGCTCGGAATGCTAGCACCATGTTAGGTCATGATGACCTTCTGACCTTCTTCGACTGTAGGAGCCTTCTGCTTGTCGAGTTCCTTAAGCATGGAACCACAAGCAACGCGCAAACACTTCGACACGCCCTAAAATCAAAACGCCCAGGAATGCCGTCAGAAAGCATCAGCATGTCGCACGATAAGCCCCACCCCACACTGCCAATCGGACGAAGGCTGTTTTTGAGCGATGTGGATGGGAAACACTGCAACATCTTCCGTACAGCTTGAATCGTTCACCGTGTGAAGGCTGTGTTTAGTAACTCTGTTTTGGCAGCACTGTCTTCGACAGTATCTCCATTGCTATCGCGCAGAGAAGTTTATTTGAAAGATGCCACAAGTATTAAGATCTGTACAGATAGCCATATAATAACAGACAAAATGCTACTTAATACACTGCTGTTTGTGAAAAGTGCAACACCGAGAAGGAATTACCCGAATAGCGCCACATTTGGTGGAATTGGCGACGGGTGTGCAAGCAATACGTGATACGCTTTGCAGCGAGGTGGGGTACACATAGGCCGAGCAGAGCCCTCTCGTGTCGGTCCGACAGGGTCGGTGTTGCGCCTAGTGTAGTCGGTGCAGAGCTGTCACACAGTGTGGAAACAGTACAGTGAGGGCCAGTATGCCTCGTCGACGTCAAAGGGAGCCATAACGGCATGTGAGCGAGTTCGAACGGGACGGAATGATCGGTCTCCGGGAAACGGGGATGTCATACCGTGACATTTCGGCTCGCACAGGGCATGCTGCTACGACAGTGATGCGTGTGTGGAAGTAGTGGATAGAGGAGGGCCGTACGCAGCGACGAGCCGGAACTGGACCACGGAACATGACCACAGCACGGGATGACCGTCATCTTGTCCACATGACCACTACGGATCGTGCAGCCTCATCCACAGCGTTTGCTCGTAGCTGGAGCACTGATACAGGTGTGAACTGCATCGACGGTTCGTCTCTATCTGCTGCAGGTTGGACTGTGCAAGCATGCCGCTACGGCGGCTTCCACTGTCCAGAACCCACAAGCTCCTCCGACTGCAGTGGGCCCGCGAACATCGTCACTGGGGTGCTGAGTGGCAACATGTATCTGCAAATGTGGAATATACGGGGTGGTGGCGACTGGATACAGTCGAGTACAGTGCTATACTATACCCCCCGATCCTAAACCTAAACGGCACACTTTCTAAGCAGATTAGTAGTATTTTGAATATTTTTGAACCTGCTTAGGATTATTAAAAAAATTACAAAGAAATTGATGCAATTTTTTTCCAAAATGCTTCCTCAAATTGAGGTACCATTTAATCCAATGTTATACATTTGAAGGAGACCAAATTTTTACTACATATGAATGACATGATGGCTGTGGTACTAGACCTAATTTATGTATATTACAATGGTAAAAACATATTACATCTTACATTTTAATTTTTATAATTTTTCCTAGTAAAAATGTTATTTTTTCTATAATTTAGTTGATTCTGCAATAAAGCTTAGGTTTACTATATAAGTGTGGACTACTGCAAGTTACAGAAAAAATTAGAGCAATGCTTTATAAACTTTACGTAATATTTGTACCTGAATTCTGAAAAATACAACTTGTGGGAAATTGCGAATGAATGAGTCCAATTAAACTGTGCCTCAGAACATTCCTGAAGCAAAGTCTTCATCCTGCAGCATTTCCTCATCTTCAAGCTTCCTATTGGCATTCCTTTTAGCACTTCTTGCTTATTTGGTAACTTGAAGAGTGAATCTTTCAGCTATATGCACCTGTTGTCTGTCACACACAAGCAATTGATCTTCCATATTAGAGCCACATTTATGCCTAAATTTCTCAGAACTTCCAATCTTCCTATCACTCCATTGAAACATATCACTGCATCTAGTACACCAACTTTTAATGTATTTAGTTCAACAAAAACATTCTTGGGTAATCTTTCCCATGCGCAATTGTTGAAACTTTCATTTGTATTCTGAGTACCCCCATGTAGACATTTACTAAGGAAAAGAGGGTCACTCAGGTCTCTCAAAATTGGTTTTATTCCATTCATAACAGGCTCAGGAAGAAAATGCGTATGATGGTATATTTGACCACTTTCTTTTGCTTTTCGGTAACCACGCCAAGAATCTGCTCCCTTAGGGCAAAGTCTGTGAACAGGGTGGTCATCTGTGGACAAATTATGAAATTAGGTGGCCCATACAGCTTTTCTCATTGCTATAACATCATTCATAGGTGCAGTTCGTCTAATGGCCAGTCCATAATAACTCTGAAGAAGGTCTGTTTCAGTTTCTGTCAATCTGCCTCGGCCAGACAGAGATTTTCCATCAGACGGCAACTTTCCTTTTATTTCTCTTCGTAGCTTCCTCAAGCTAGCACCATCCTCTTTTGCACATGTCCACAACACTTCAGTTTTGTCACCAATGTATCACCATTAACATTGAACTCATTAATTTTATTGAAAGCTTTAGAGTACCCATCGCCTAGGTACTTTGTATTTCTAACATTATAAACGGGCACCGACCTCTGAAATATTTCTAGAGCTCCATCACACTCCATACATCCACTGTAACCACCAGAGTTCTTGAATATAGATGTTCAATATGTCCTTCAGTGTTACCATGGCAGGCGTGGCAGTACTTAGATAAGCACTCAACATCAAGAACTTTTCAATTCTCAAGAGAAGTAGCACTTACACCTGTCAAGGAAATATGTCCGTCCTCGACGTTGCCATGTCCCATCAACTGCAACAGCAATGTCCCTGGTTCCACAAATATTTGCAGTTTCCCCTGTTGCACGTTTCATAGATGCTTTAGACACAAACGTCAAGGCACCTAAAAGTATTTTTATGTACTCGCTGAATCTACTGGGAGGAGGAGGAAGGTTAATCAAACCACAAAACGTTTCAGCAGCCTTTTTTCCTTTTCCTATTGCACACATTGCATACAATAACTTCAAATTCACATCATATGAACTAAGCACGATATTCGAAGTTATTTTCGAGGTAGATTTATTGCAGGATCTATACAGAACAACCAATTTTGACGCGAAACCCTTCCTACAACTTAGTTGTTCAGTTATTTCTAGACAGCCTACACCTTCACATTGTTTACATTTCACCACTTCCTATATCAAAGAAGATAAGATGCGCACATCAACAACAACAAATCCACTACAAACAGCGTCATCGAATAGACAAAAATTTGGATCACCAGAAGACGCGTCATGTGGGAGTTTCTTCCCTGAAGATCTGATACATAGGTTACTTTCAACAGTGTGGCTTGCTTTGTTTGTGAACTGGTTACCACGGAATTTCCTTTCATTGAATTTCTTGATGCGTGGCATTGTTCGTATTTATTGCACACTACAGGATATGTACTTCCACAAATATATGTAGCACTTGGGCAAAAAACATTCAGTAACATATGAACAAATTCTTTCAGCTAAACAAAAGTAAATGCTACCAAAGATAATCATTTACAGACACTAGAAACATGCACTGTTACCAACATATAAAATGTATCATACGTATGATCGCTGGAAACGGAAAGTTCACAGTCCTTTTCAACATAATACCGGTTTCTGTAACGGAAATAAAGGGGGCGTGGCGGCGTACATGAAAGTAACTTTAAAATTTGGTATATATAGGTCATTTTTCGTTTGAAACCCTATAATGTATATATCAATGTAATCAGGAAAGACTACAGAATTTAATAAATCCATAAAAAATTTCGATTTTTCCACCATTTATGATTACCCTATATCCTTAACATAATACCTGCACAATGTTGGTTAGCAAAATATGTAGCCTGTGTCCGTACAAATGTGTATTTGAAGTAAAATGGTCAACAACTTTCAGAGATTTTAGGAAACAATGTACATATATAAACTGCATTAATACCTTGTTAGCAGAGATTTCTTTGAACTGATTAACCAGTTAATTGAAATTCAATGTGCAATTGATGCTGCAGCTTTTATTACACGTCGTCAGTGACTAGTGATCCAGCTTTTATTACAATTCGTAAATGCTGTGGTAAATTCACAATTGAAAAAGAAGTGAAGCAGAGAGTTCTCATGTCACCAAGACTATTCTCCACAGTCACAGGTAAAGTTTCCAGATACCTAAAGAGGGAGAAAGAAGGCATTCGTGTTAATGGAACATTCCTCAAAAACCATTTTTTCGCCTCTATAGCCTGAAAGAATGTTACAGATAATAAAACTAAAGTAATATATAGCGAACAAAGCAAAATAAAGTAAAAATTAATAATAAAATCATGTAACCAGTTGATGAATATTTGTATTTGAGCCACTTCAAGGCAATAACTGGAAAATCAACAGATAGTTCACAATCAGTATTTGTTAGCAGTTTGGACTCATGACAATGGGACGTGCGAAAACCATAAATAAGATGAGAGTTGCTCAGAGTGCAATGGAGAGATGAGTGTTGGGAATTACTGGGAGGGACAGGTAGACAAAAAAATGAATCAGAAATCAAATGTAGCCAGAATAATACATTCTGGATTGTCGAAGGATCTTATTTGTTGGGTTCTCAGATATTAGAAAGAAACGAAACATCGATGTTCGTAGATAACATACAGGAGCGACATGGGCACATAAAGCTGCAGTAATAGTCTGTAGGATGCATTTTTCCAGTAACGAGTGTCTAATGACTAATGATAATAATGATGATGACTTTGCAGAGATCAGCTGCAACGATAGGTTTCTCCGAGGTGATGCAGTTACCAATGCAAAATGTCACCTATAGAAAGCTGCCCGAATTGATAGCTGTATGTAGACATGTGCCTGTAAATGTAGAAGAAAAAATACATTTCTCTAGTACAGGGGACGTAAATTTATTTGATTTCAGAATCAATGACGTTATTGCATTCACTCATTCCACGCAAATAACTCGAAATAACAATACGTGACAATGCGAAGTTGAACGATCATAGTTTCAGTTCTGGAACTGTACAATATCGGGAAATATTTTCTGTACCACATAGAATGTTAGTATAACGGAATCCTGTCCTAGTATTTCGGCTCAAATCACGTAGAATATCAGCAAATATCAAAAATACTCAGAGAACGGCACCGCGATTGAAAAAAAAATGACTTCTACAAACACCACAGGGTCGGCCGGAGTGGCCGAGCGGTTCTAGGCGCTACAGTCCGGAACCGCGCGACCGCTACGGTCGCAGGTTCGAATCCTGCCTCGGGCATGGATGTGTGTGATGTCCTTAGGTTAGTTAGGTTTAAGTAGTTCTAAGTTCTAGGGGACTGATGACCTTAGAAGTTAAGTCCCATAGTGCTCAGAGCCAAACACCACAGGTTGTTACAGCATTTATAAAAAATGTAAGGATACGCAGACAAAGAGGTTTGTATCATCAAAGACTTTTTCGCAAATCTTGATGGACCAACATTTAGACAGGAATCTGACAATTTGCAATAACTGGTACTTCAAGAAATGGATTCAGAGGAGACAGAAATCGTTATTTGCAATTTAATCTCTATTTCGAATGATTTACGATAAAACATCTTTCGTGCGTCTTGGTGATATGTCTGCAAAGTTTTTAAAACCACAATAGGCAGACGGAATCAATGTATTTACAGCATGATGTAGTCCATCCGCTTTCTACCATACGTGGGGGACAACATCTGAATTGCACTTACCTAAACAGCGAAGTGGGTACGTTAATGCCATTTTCTGAGCACCACGAGCTCCAGACTTTATACAGAAAGATAGTTACAGTATGACGTTGCATGAGAACAGAAAGCTACAGAAGAAAGAAAGGTGGATAGGCCAATGAACTGATATGTTGCATCGCGGGCGCTTCTGCCTTTTTTATTTTTTTAAAAGCGAAAGGGAACGTTTCATGAAGAAAAAAAACGCTACGTGTTCTAAGAGCAAAAAGTGTATTTAAATTGATAGTGGGTATTGTGTACAACCAAAAACTTAATTTGAACTGACTGTTTTGAATTGATTGGGAATTGTTTTAAACTTCATTGTAAAACATTTAAAATTTATTTTAAACTCTTTAAACTTGATCACAAACTGTTTTAAATTCACTATGAACAACCAAAAATGTGTTCGGAATTGTTATAAATTTGTAGTGAAATACTGGAAATGTGCTATGAGTATTTATAAATTTGTAACATGACTTGAGGTTTATTATGACTACGCCAGAGCTTATTTTTACTTTTTAAGCGGTGATAATGTTGATGGAGCGTCCATATTATCAGGATAATATCTTCTGAGGCCGCTTCTTCGTATTTGAGTGCGTTCAGAATTGTTGCCAGCTCCGGCGTTATTACCGTGTGGTTCACATTTCATCTCTGTTGCATTGATGTAAATACTTCCGGTCGCTTGACAAAACTTTTAGCCGTGTTTGCATGATAATCTCACTGTAACTCATCTGCTTCCAGGCTCTCATGTACTTGTTCCTGTAGTCAGAGATAGACGCCATTGTGACGGAATTATAATACGTTTCAGGTTCACACCTGATACCTACATCTGTACGCAGTGTTTCAGTGCAGGTACGTCATTTTTCTTCTAAAGTACACACACACACGTACGCACACACGCACGCACACACACACACACACACACACACACACACACACACACACACACACAAACACACACACTCACACACACGCACCTACGTTTTCCGCTCAAGTCTTCAGCTTCGTGTAGCACAGTGAAGCAAACGTTGCTGCCTCATTCTCTACTGAGACTTTTCATTTCGCTGTGAGAACACTTGCGTGTTGATCTGATGGCAGTACGGGGCACTACAGGAACACAAGCTGGCCGTAGCTGACACCCAAGATCGAATCTCTGTTCTATATTTAAGCACCCGACAAAGCCCAGGAATAACAGAAGTCTGGCACCTTCCCGTGTAGCGAGAGTGTGTGCACAGCTTTCCAGTACAACCAACTCTTCCCACCAAAAAGTAAAGGTTTTCCTTTGGAATCGCTAGAAGAACCACTCAAGTTCCCTACTGTTGTGAAGAAATTACTTCTATATAGATTCACCATACAAGAATGGAATTAACTTCGTTACATGTTGCAAGAAATGTTATACCTAAAGCCCTAAAAATTAGTCGCAATAAGTCAACAGATACTTCATTTTCTTAATCTGTTCTTAGAAATTTATGACTCTTTTGAGATTCAGGGGTTGGGGAACATATTGTCTTAACTGCATACTGCTCATCGGTAAAATGGTAGGAACGCTACGTCGATGGAAAACTGTTTCGTGCTGCAGATAGACTTCCAGGCTGTCGGTGCTCAGAGAAAACATTGGCAGCTGACTCTCAACTTTCATAAATGCAACGATCAGATATCATTAGACTGTCTCCAATCAGCCACTGGAGTCAGCTGCCTCTAACAGGACGATTTAAAACTAAAACAGCCATGGTAAAGGAAGATGAAAAACTGATGTTTATCGGAAAACTATTATAGAAGTTTAATTCATACGCAAAATAGTTAGCTTACAAAATCTTTGTTGAAACGATCCTTCATTACAGTTTCTCATTATAGAAACTTTAGATTAATAAGAGAGAGAGAACGTTCAAAGAAAAGCTGTGCACTTGGTCACGCTTTAGTTAGCGAGAGTATGTCAGAAGTCTTCAGAGATCTCTAATCGGAGACGCTACAAGAAAGACGTTATGGATCCCCGCGGGCTCTATTCACAAAAATTCAGACACCCAAGCTGCGATTCAGGAAACAAATTTCCATCAAATATTATACGAGCGTATATGTAAAGTGGACCGTCCGCAGGTCGTGGTCGTGCGGTATCGTTCTCGCTTCCCGGGTTCCCGGGTTCGATTCCCGGCGGGGTCAGGGATTTTCTCTGCCTCGTGATGACTGAGTGTTGTGTGATGTCCTTAGGTTAGTTAGGTTTAAGTAGTTCTAAGTTATAGGGGACTGATGACCATAGATGTTAAGTCCCATAGTGCTCAGAGCCATTTGAACCATTTTGTAAAGTGGACCAACAACATTTTTTTCCACGTATTCTCCGCCACACACCGTACATTGCCATGCGGAGCAGAAATGCAGATAGCAGTATATGACTATTATTATTGTTATTATTACTACCACAACTGTGTTCAATGAGAATGAAATTCATGATTGAATGTTTCTTCAGGAACTGAGTATGGCCAGCAGACGCTCAATTTTTCCTATTGTCGCTAATCAACAAAACTTCGTTTTCAGCCCAGCTGCCTACTCTTTTGTATTGTGATTCGTGTGTCGACTTCAGAATACACTATACTGATTGTCTAGTTTTATTTTCACTTTCCGGTAAGGAACTTGATGGAACTGGGAGCTAACTTCCTAAACTTAAATACCATTAGCACTATTCAGATAATTATGGATACGCTAAGTGAAACAGATTATTGCTGTTCCAAGGAGCATGTAAACGCAATTCTTCCACATTGGGATAAGGAAGCGCATAAATCAAAATATTAGATTCAGACTTGTACTTCAAGAGGCATTCATTCCTCAGTTTGCGGAATGATATGGTTTTGTGAACATATGATAAATTATTTCTTGTAATTAGTCTTCTTCATTTTAAGGGTATGCTGCACATCTGCCTGATAATTACAATACAAGTACGATCACTTTACCCCTATTTTTATAATTTACTCTATTACGTCATGTACGTCTCTCTTCATGGTATGCAAAAATAAATGGCACCAACCGTTGTGACCGAGCGGTTCTAGGCGCTTCATTCCGGAACCGTGTGACTGCTACGGTCGCAGGTTCGAATTCTGCCTCGGGCATGAATGTGTGTGATGTCCTTAGGTTAGTTAAGCTTAAGTAGTTCTAAGTTCTAGGGGACTGATGACCTCAGATGTTAAATCCCATAGTCCTCAGAGACATTTGAAAGAAACGGCTTACAATACAGTCGTCTTGTCCACAAGGAGTTGTAGCCAACACAAAAACGAGTATTGTAGCTAAACCCTTCTGTTGCAATGTTCGTGCGCTATTAAAATGATTCCTTGCAAATTAATTTTTTCATTAACATTATAACTTTAACGACAACTTGACGTGTTTCACGAAATAATCTTTCCGTACATGTCATGATCTAGGTTATAGAAGAATAAATCTTTAATGATATAGTCTGGATATGAACACATCCTATCACAATATGAGCTGAGATATGGAGTTTATCAAAGGCTGTTTGGCCATCCATTCCCATTTTGTAACGATTTTATTGTTATTATTATTACATATTACGCAAATCACAATGGTACGGTGGAAAAGCGTTGAAAAGATTGCATATCATTACGTTATAACGGAAGCCGGCCTTTATTTTATATTAACTGCTTACCTTACTCTATTCATCCAGAATCGTTTCCCTCTGCTCCCAAAGCAGCTACCCTTACAGGCGCAGAGAGATTCTGTCTTGTACACAATGTGAGAAGTATTTTCGATAATACGAAATAAATATAGAACTATCAAACGTAAGAAAACTTAAGAAATATGTCAATTAAAAAGTAATATGACTAGATACTAAAGAAACATCTAGTGGTACTGCCAGATAAGCGCACTTCGTATTATATCCATCTTGCCACGTAGTGGTTAATGTGGTTTCTCTCTTGAGACGCTGCACGCAGCATTCCGGGGCAAGTTCCGCAACCTTACCTGCCGAAGTCACTCAGGACCCGTGGAAACGCAGCTCCATGACGTTCTGTGACGGTTCCCCGTTGTGGTCAAAACAGCACTATGTCCCCGTACCTCTTCGCCCAGCGTCCTCTTCACGTTTTTGCCATTCTGTTGTTAAGTCATCCCCGAAGATACACTATGTAATCAAAAGTATTAGGACACCTGGCTGGAAGTGACTTACAAGTTCGTGGCGCCCTCAAACGGTGTGTTGGCATTCAGTATGGTGTTGGCCTACCCTTAGCCTTGGTGACAGCCTCCACTCTCGGAGGCATACGTCCAATCAGGTGCTGGAAGGCTTCTTGGGGAATGGAAGCCCGTCTTACACGGAGTGCTGCATTGATTAGACGTATCGATGTCGGTCGGTGAGACCTGGCACGAAGTCGGCGATCCAAAACATGCCAAAAGTGTTCTATAGGATTCAGGTCAGGACTCCGTGCAGGGCAGTCCATTACACGGATGTTATTGTCGTGAAACGACTCCGCCGTGCGTTATGAACAGTTGCTCGACTGTGTTGAAAGATGCAATCGCCATCCCCGAATTGATCTTCAACAGTGAGAAGCACGATGGTACTTAAAACATCAGTGTTGGCCTGTGCTGTGATAGTGCCACGCAAAACAACAAGGGGTGCAAGTACGCTCCATGAAAAACACGACCACACCATAACACCACCGTCTCCGAATTTCACTGTTGGCACTACACACGCTGGCAGATGATGTTCACTTGTCATTCGTCATACCCACACCCTGCTATCTGATCGCCACATTGTGTGCCGTGATTCGTCACTCCACGCAACGTTTTTCCACTGTTCAGTCGTCCAATGTTAACGCTCCTTACACCAATCGAGGCGTCGTTTGGCATTTACCAGCGTGATACGTGGCTTATGAGCAACCGCTCGATCATGAAATCCAAGTTTTATCACCTCCCGCCTAACTGTCATAGTACTTGCAGTGGATCCTGATGCAGTTTTGAATTCCTGTGTGATGGTCTGCCTATTACACATTACGACGCTCTTCAACTGTCGGTGGTCTCTGTCAGTGAACAGACGAGGTCGGCCTGAACGCTTTTGTACTGAACGTGTCCGTTCACGTTTCCACTTCACTACTAAATCGGAAACAGTGGACCTAGGGATGTTTAGGTGTGTGGAAAGCTCGCGTACAGATGTATGACACAAGTGACCCCCAATCACCTGACCACGTTCGAAGTCCGTGAGTTCCGCACAGCGCCCCATTCTGCTCTCTCACGATGTCTAACGACTACAGAGGTCATTTATATGGAGTACCTGGCAGTAGATGGCAGCACAATGCACCTAATATGAGCAACGTATGTTTTTGTTGGTGTCCGGATACTTTTGATCACTTAGTATATTTAGTGTTCTGTTTCTACCTCCCATTCCGTGCTTCCTTTCTTTATCTGTATGTTATGCCCCTTAGTTTATCAATAGTATCATTTGTCACATTTTAAGTGGACTGGGTCAATGTCTGAAAGAATTGCGTCACTTGTGTCTACTGTTGCTTATACTTATCTCCTCATTCGGTCACCTGGCATCCTCCATGATTACAGAAAAAACTCTGTCTGAACAGACTTTGATGGCCTAATGGTACGGACGCCTTATCATCCTCAACGCACAGGCATCAGTGGATGCGGATACAGAGGAGCATGTTGTCAGCACACCGCTCTGCTGGCCGTTGTCAGTTTTCGACACCGATGACGCCACCTGTCAAACAAGTAGCTTCTCAACTGGCCTCATAAGACCTGAGTGCCCTCTGTTTGCCGACAGCACTCGGCAGACGGACAGCCACCTTCCCAAATGTTAGCCAAGCCCAACAGCGCTTAACGCCAGTGATCTGACAGGAGCCGGTGTTACAATTGCAGCAATGACGTTGGTCTCCCTGGCTAGAAGGTGTTGCATAATCTCTGTTCCACATTTCTAGAGGTTGTATCCAGTCATAGTAGATAAAGTTTCTTTTCTGTTTTCGTAGGATCACAAAACACAGTCGATTCACTTTCTTAACAATGGCGCTAATATCGACAGTTCTAACATAGCTTTCCTGATGCTAGGTGTAATGCACTGTGTGAGACATACTTTCCCACTTAAACCAAGTAGAGGATAGGTCTTTGGTATTTGTTATTATGTGTTCAGAAAAGAATTGATTTCTGGTATTTTTTTCATATTTTATGATCATTGTACCAAGTGACTTCCAGCCAGAGCAACTTGCAGCCAAAACACACAACTGGCGCTTAGACGACTGTGTGGCGCGAGTCTGCGGTAACGAGAAGATGGGCAACGGCCTGCGTCATCTTCCGAAGTTGTTACGAAAGTAAACAGTTAGAAAGAACACTGTAGATAAAATAGTACTAGTCAACTGCTTTTGAACTGTCCTTGAGTTTGCTTCGAAGTACATTTTTACAGTTCAACTACGTACAAGTTTGTGTAAAGCGTGTTTTATGAGAATATAGTTATTTAAAGAAGACGGTGGTACTGATTTATTACAAAGTAACGTTATTTATTTATTTTTTTACAAAAGTGAGTGACTTGATCAGAAACCATTTTCCGGAATTCGCAGCAGAGATAATGAACGGTTGGTTTAAGTTTCTTACGTCGATGGTATGTCAGACTTTGGAAGTACCAGTTTGTCTAAACCATCGACATCCCTCTGATTAAAAGTTCAAAAGAACCTGGCAAGATCAGCAATTAATTTTCCGTAAGTTTATCAGAGTGAAATGGTACAGAAATATAAGCCATATTCGGGCGCTTCTGTGTAAGCAATACCATCTCTGAACTCCTTGAAATATCATACACATAACATAAACCGCTGTGTAAACCTTGTGGTTTTTATGAGACGTATAACCATGGAGCTATTATACCTCTGTGCGTAAAACTGGCTGAACGTTTTTACATTGCTTGCGCTGATATTACATCAACTAAAGGTGAAGATACTTTTCTACAGTTCATCAGCAAAAGTATTTGAATGTTACACACATAAAGCGTCGTCTTAGTACTGAAGACAGCATTTAAAAACCAAAACAACCAGCAAGTACAGACTACGACATCAAATGGCCGATTTTTCGATGATCAGTGTCCATTAAAAACTTACCATACTGCACAGTGCGTATGTGCGTATAACATCAAATAGGAGACACACAACTGAAAGTAACCATGATATGATCACCCGATGTCCTTTCTTTACAACCTGTCCTAGGTGGTTTTGTTGGACTACCCAACCTTCCTCCTCGTATAATGTGCCATAGGTACCTGATTTGCCAACAATGTGTAGTGGCGGATTTCTTGGACGATGCACTATCCAAGAAATGCCGTTTCTGCGCGATGGTTCTCAAACACATTTTGCAATTCCCAAGCTAGATGATTTCGATATAACATCTGGGGAAATGTGGGTAGATCGAAGAGGAGAAAGAGTCCTGCTGCTATGTAGCAGTTACAGGAAGGGTCTCTGCCAAATGCTGCAAGAAAAAGTAGACGTGGACTATCAGGTCACTGTGTCACGCTTAGCCTGGTGACAGCATAAGGGCTTTGTGTAGAGATTTTTATGGAGAAGAGCAGATGCTTATAGTAAGAGGAGCAGATAACAACCCGGGTAGGAACTTAAGAGTATAGTATTAAAAGTGATACGATGAAATAGGAGCAGCAACAACTCGTGTGGAATTTGTGGAATTTTGCAGCACCATGACCAGCCTTGGGTTAACACTGATGTCAGCTGTGTAAACAAAAATCTGAGCAGATTGCTTTTGACTGAAAAAAACTCTCTTATCTGTGCTATACATCTTGCTGAAATTGGGAGATGGTGATAGATAAATTATGACCTGCATATGAGTGTGAGGTGGAAGGACAAATTAGATGGGCTTCTTGCAGAGAGTGTAAGGGGTGCCACAAGCATACAAGGCTAAATTCTTGGAGTCAGAAGGAGCACATTTCTTTTAGGTCAGAGTCAGATTATAGAAAGACTGTCCTGAAAGAAATTAGAATAGAACAGGACTATAACATATGTACAGTTTCGAGAAAAGTAAAATGAGTTTGTTTCATAAGAACATTAAGTATATTAGAAACAAGGTAGATGAGTTACTTGTAGATCTAGAAGATGTGGAAAATTCGGAAGTGATAAATGTTCTGTGCCTCTCTGAACACCGTGTAATCACAGGGATAGAGAAGTTAAATATCAGGGATTACAGACTAGCATCATTTTCGTGTACAGTTAACATGGAGAAGGACTAAGTTCCAACATTTTGTAGAAATTGTACACAAAGTCAAAAATATCGTAACAAGCAGTTTCTGTCACAGACAAAACACCTCATAACAAAATAACTTATACGCAGAACAAGTCTTAGGAAATCACTGAGTGTCAATTCTCGACTGAACAAATGGAGTGAAGTTAGGAAGATTGAAATTGAACGGTATTTAGGAATGTTGTTATGGATGTCACTAAGTATAAAGTCAAAGATTATAAATTATTGGTCGAAAAATTTCCTTTATCAGAACTATATAAAAAAACCTTAGGTCACGAAATCGCTTTGAACTACTGTTAAGTATATGGCATTTTTCCGATAACAATCACTGCCTTTCAGGAGACCATGCGTTCAAAATTCAATCACTTATTGAGAAATTACTGCAGAGATTTCAAAGAGCTGTCGCGCCAGATAAGGAAGTCTGCATTGCTGAAACACTTGTGCCATTTCGAAGACGACTAAGTTTTGTTCAGTACATAAAGTATAAGTCGGAATAAAATTATTGAAACTTTGTCTAAAGGGCGGCCACAACTAGAATATGAAAGTATAATGGAGGAATGATGGCAAGCCAGGTGTTCCTCTTTCAGTTTCCGTTGTTATGAACCTTGTGACTGCTTTACTGAATGAGGGAAGGATTTTATACAGAGACAATTTTCACACACGTATACACCTAGCACACTAACTTCTTGAAGAACTGGCACATTTACTAAGCACTCTAAGATCAAATAGATGATCAGTCCTCAAGATGTTGTACAGGCAAAGTGGGGGGAAGGACGGACACATAGCAACAGAAAGTAACAAAGATTTCGTAGTACTAAAATGGAAAGATGAGAGGAATATACTGGTGCTAAGCACTGCTGATGGCGAAGAAGAATAAGAACAAGAGATTCAACCAAGATTACCAAAAAGAAAAAAAATAGCAACGGTAATTGACCATAATCAGTCAAAGTTATTTATAAATCTCTCTTGTGGGATGAAGTCACACTCCCACGGTCTAAGACGGGGTGTGAAATGGTACAGCAAGCTAGCAGTTGAATTTTATAATAGGGTCAGCCAGAGCTGAGAAAATCCCGTTTAAAAAAAGTGAGTTAAATTGGGCTTTTGGCTTTTATTGTTCTTTTTTTTAATTTTTTCGAATTGAAAGTTTAGTAGGTCAGTTTAAATTCTTGATTTATGCAACACACTAACCCATCCTTACAAGTACTTTATTAGTGGAAAAACGTATAAATTGAACAAGCAAAAATTGGTAAATTAATTTTCTTGAGTTGGCACCCAGATCCTTGCGCAGTTACCATAATCCATTATTTAAGTGCGTTGTTGGAAACACCACGTAGTTGTGAAAATTCATGCTTTGTTCCAACACTGGATGCACATTATACAGGTGAGTATACTTTAGTTACGTGTATTTCTTGGATTTCTAGTTTTTCCATAGTAGATAAAATGTACTGCACACATTTGAAAGGCAATTAAAAATTCTTTGTTATCTGTTAATAACATAAAAACGGAAAATAATGTAAATATCAATTAATTGTATCAAGAAATAACCTCCTTTATAACTGAGTTAAATAATAATAAATTATTTTCTCAAAAGTAATTTTTCAATTTCACGTCATCTGGGGCTTGAAGAAAGGCAGCAGCAAAATAGTCACATATGATGAAGACAACAGAAAACTTTTTCTTAGCGCTGCAGTGTTGAGGTCAGTGGCAAAATTGAAAAACTGCTCTAAGAGAAAAGAATTTTCAACTACTCTGGAATTAGAGATACGTGCAACACAAAATAATAATAGACCTATAATGGAAATGGATTCTCCCTGTAGCTATTCCAGTAGCAGCAGTAACAGTGGGACAATAGTAGTACTTCACTGCAGTCATCATTCAATTTCATAACTAATAAAGAGAAAGCGGACTTACGTGAGAACTTCGTAGTTAAAACCAATGATCAGTAGAAGGAACAACTGAATCTGTTGATAGCAAAGTTTTCTTTTGCTGACAACATAACCTTCAACACAGCAACACGGCCTCAAGTCAAGAGCCGGTCTTGATCGCTTCAAATTAAGCGGGATGGTGCTTGATAAAGTTGCACGTGAGGTTGAAGTAAATACAAAAAATCATTTATAAATGCATAATAGCATTGTATTACTATACGACGGGTGGCCTAATACTACGAATGACCCAGTTATAACAACCAGTATCCATACTGGCCAATAAGCATTTCTACTAAATACAGTCGATTTGAAGTCAACCAAAAGACAGCAATATTTTGTACAGTCTTTGAAAAAGTCAGTTGAAATGTGTAAAGATAAATTAAAGAAAGAAGTATTTGTTTTTGTTCTGATAATCAAAATAAAATCATAAAAATGCGACAGCTTTTAAAAAAAGACATGCCTGGCTTGTTAACATACGCTTGTTCGGTTCATTACGTTAATCTACTCGATGAAGAAGTCACACCTACGAGAGTTATAAAGCATACTGGCGACGTTCATAAGTGCTTTCGAAACCAGCACCAACCACATGGTTGGTTAAACGAAAAGAATGGCCTTACGCGGCGGCTCCCGAATTCTGCTAGATGAAATTCCTAGCAGGATAGATTAGTGCGTAGAAACAGAGCACTCTGAAGAAGTCCCTGCTAATATTAACAAACTCCTGGATAATGATGCCACACATGTTCTCTGAGAACATTACTGTCAGAAGTTTACAGAGTCCTGGACCTTCTTCAAGCAGACAGCACAAATATTACACAAGCTGTAGAACTATGGACCGATCTGTTAGAATGTCCTGATATGGAACCGTGGTTCTAATCCCACGTTAACTGTAGGTCTTTTATCCCCGGTAAGATGAATAGAGTGGGTTACGAATACACAAGTCGCTGATTTGGCGCCCACTTTAAAGACTTGTACCAGGCCGTTGAGCCCCATGGAATTATTATTATTACCATTCAGTTACTAAGTTTTAGTAAATATCATCGTGATCCTTAAATATCAATTCATGTTGATACAAATTTTGTAATAACAGTGGCACTAGCCGCAGATATTAGTACGAAAAAAGAGAGACAGACAGCCGATTATAGGAGTGTTGCAAAGATTACCTGCTTGTCATTTTCTGCACTAGAAATACGTATAAGATTGTCTGCATAAAAAAATACTTTTAATACTAAGAGATCATTTTAAAACTCTATCTGCGAATAGCATTGTCAGTGTAGATATTTATTAATAAAGTAGGAGATAAACTACGTTCTTGTCTTCTTTCCTGTTTGTTGGGCCCGTGTTTGGTAGTTTTCCAAGAAGATCCAACAGAAATGATGTGTTTTCGTAATATTCTCTGAACTGTTAATATCAGATGTATAGGGTATTAGAAATTCTCGAACAGATGCAATTTGTACGCAGTACATGGTTGTCATGATATGGATCAATGACAAATTATTAGGGTGAGAGTTTCCAACGAAACGCTCTATCTCCTGTATTTCCTGTACATCCTCTAGAAGAAAGTAAAACAAACTGAAAATTCTGCATAACGTGTGTATTGGACCGCACAACGCGTAACGCGCTTCGTCACTCTCAGTGTACTGTAAAATTGTTGTAGGTCCCATCAGGGAATGTGTTTCGCAACCGACGTGTATTCGGCGGTGTGAGTACAGTTTCGTAACCGCTGCTTTATGCGCTGTTGCGCGCCCGCAGTAGCCAACTGCAAACGCCTCTCTGGTAATGGCATGAGTGTTGGCATCGCTCCGACATGCCAACTCAAAGCCTGTGGCCACTATTTCTTAGGGAGCTTGCCAGTTCGCTTTCTCCGTGCATCGATATTCTCGCCGAACTGAACGTAGCATCAGCTCTGTCTACATCTACATCTACATACACTGAAGCGCCAAAGAAACTGTTACAGGCATGCGTATTCAAATATAGAGATATGTAAAAAGACAGAATACGGCACTGCAGTCGGCAACGCCTATATAACTCAACAAGTGTCTGGCGCAGCTGTTAGATCAGTTACTACTGCTACAATGGCAGATTGTCAAGATATAAGTGAGATTGAATGTGGTGTTATAGTCGCGCATGAGCGATGGGACACAGGACCTCCAAGGTAGCGATGAAGTGTAGATTTTCCCATACCGACATATTTCACGAGTGTACCGTGAATATCGGGAATCCCGTAAAACATCAACTCTCCGATATCGCTACAACCGGAAAAAGATCCTGCAAGAACGGAACGACGACTGAAGAGACTCGTTCAACGTGACAGAAGCGCAACCCTTCCGCAAATTGCTGCAGATTTCAATGCTGGGCCATCAACAACTGTCAGCGTGCGAACCATTCAACGAAACATTGTCGATATGGGCTTTCGGAGCGAAGGCCCACTTGTGTACCCTTGATGACTGTACGACACAAGGCTTTACGCCTCGTGGGCCGGTCAGCGCCGTCATTGGACTGTTGATAACTGGAAACAAGTTGCCTGGTAGGACGAGTCTTGTGTCAAATTGTATCGAGCGGATGAACGAGTACGGATATGGCGACATCCCCATAAATCCATAGGCCCCGCATGTCAGCAGGGCACTGTCCAAGCTGGTGGAGGCCCTGTAATGGAGTGAGGCATGTGCGGTTCGAATGATATGGAACCCCTGATACGTCTAGATACGACTCTGCAGATGACACGTACTAAGCATTCTGTCTGATCACCTGCATCCATTCATCTCCATGGTGCATTCCGACGGACTTGGTCAATTCCAGCAGGACAATGCGACACCTCACACATCAAGAATTGCTAAGAGTGGCTCCGCCGATATATTTAAACAATTTAACTATGTCAAGCAGGACAGTAGTAGTACTGTATCCGAACATTTCAGTCTTGACCTTCCTACTCATCGGCGTTAACTTACATTTTTCCACATTTAGAGCTAGCTGCCATTCGTCACACCAACTGGAAATTTTGTTTAAGTCGTCTTGGGTTTTCCTACAGTCACTCAGCTTCAACAACCAACCGTACACCACGGCATCATCAGCAAACAACCGCAGATTACTGCCCACCCTGTCCGCCAAATCATTTATGTATCTGGAGAATAACAGTTCAAAGAATGGTTCAAATGGCTCTGAGCACTATGGGACAACTGCTGAGGTCATCAGTCCCCTAGAACTTAGAACTACTTAAACATAACTAACCTAACGACATCACACACATCCATGCCCGAGGCAGGATTCGAATCTGCGACCGTAGCGGTCGTGCGGTTCCAGACTGTAGCGCCTAGAACCGCTCAGCCACTCCGGCCAGCAGAACAACAGTAGTACTACCACGTTTCCCTTGGGGACTCCTGACGATACCCTTGTCCTTGGCGTCGAGGACAACATACTGGGTGCCATTACTTAATAATTCTTCGAGCCATTCACATATCTGTGAACTTACTCCATAAGCTCGTACCTTTGTTAACAGCCTGCAATGAAGCACCGTGTCAAATATGGAATCTCCATGTTGCTCTTCATCTGTTGTTCGCAGAATATCATGTGCGAAAAGGGAAGGCTGAGTTTCGTACGAGCAATGCTTTCTAAAATCTTGGACACAAGTTTCTCAGTCTCAAGAAAGTTTATTATATTCGAATTGAGAGGATGTTCAGTGATTTCTGCAGCAAACTGAAGTTAGCGATTTCGGTCTGTAATTTTGCGGGCCCGTTCTTTTACCCTTCTTATGTACTGAAGTCCTCCCGCAAACTACTTTCTTGCTTGTTTGTGGGGGGTCATTAGTCCTCTGACTGGCCTGATGCGTTCCGACACGACTTACTTTCCTGTGCCAACCACACCTACATCTATAATCTGTAAGCAGCCTGACGACGTGTGGCAAAGGGTACTTCTGGTAGCACTAACATTCTTTCCTTTCCTGTTCCATTCGCAAATTGTGCGCGGGATGAACCACTGTCGATACGAGTAAAACTTCAGTAAGAGAGCTAATTTCTCCGATTTTCTCGCTGTGCTCATTTCGCGAGGCGTAATTCAGGGGACGTATATGTTGCCCCACTCTTTTTGGAAAGTGCGACATCGAAATTTCAACAGAAAACCTCTCCGTGATACACGACGCTTTCCTTGCAGCGTCTGTCAGGAGGATTTCTTAGGCAATTTCGTGAAGCACTCGCGCTTTAAACATGAAATGACAATCTTTGAGGAAAGGCCGGTTACTCTCGCGAAATCCATTTGCAAATATTTATACACCTAATATTGGACGAAGACTGTGCAACTATTCTGCCGCCTTCTTCTTGGATCATCTGTATGGGTCGTGGGACTACGAAGAACGTCCTATCGAGGTCTGGAGAGAGAGCATCCAGAGCACCTGTTGGGGTTAGATTGGGAAGAAAATCAGCCGTGTCTATTTCAAGAGCATCGTCCCAGTGTTCGCGTTAAGCAGTTTAGGAACACCTCAATCGGGATGAGCGGATAGGGAGTTGAACCGAAGTCATCTCAAAAGCGAGTCCAGTGTCTTACCAGTGCGTCACCTTGCTGATCGGCGTAGTAAGATACGAATTGAGTTTAGAGTGCGTACGTAGGCATATAGAGATTCATCTTTAGCGCTGCGCTATGCGCTGCACGAAGGACTGGGACAGGTTGCCGCTAATACTACCCCACCTCTCCCTCTCTTTGTTTCCCACTCCTCATCGACTGATGACCGTGTCGTTTTGTCCGTTACCCTACAAACGAACCAACCACTCCTCTCCGGTACGGATCATGCACCGTACGTGGGGTTATCATGATAGCAATTTACCTCGAGAGAGTGTCTCTGAGACGTAAACGGAAATGCTGTTACTTATCTTTACATGTAGCTAAAAAAAAGATCTAAATTATGAAAGTGGAGCGTATGATGCTTTGTGAGTGATAGGGTTTCATTTGAGCACCCCGTCGTAGTAAGCATCATATACAAGTGAGATTTAGTATTTGCATCTGGCGTATAGGATTGCAAATGCCATTTCCAGTAATAGAAACAAAACAGGAAGTGAAAAATAAAGAACATGACACTAAAAGACAAACTGAAGACACCGGAAAGGCCAACTGTAACAGTTGATGCACTGGGGCGAAAATGATACGAGGTGCGACAATAAAGTAATCAGACTGATTTTCTTTGCAAGATGTGGCAACCCTGCAGGCTTGCGTAGCCAGAATATCTTTGATCTTGGTCTATGAGTTGCTTCTAGTCCAAGCGGCACATTGATGCAACTGCTCAGTCGTGAGTTGTGCTGTAATAAGTTAACACATGTTTATGTCTCTCGTCAAGGAAATGGAACCACATAATATTGCGCAACGGTACGCCATTTCTTTTTGCGTTAAATTGGGTGAAAACGCGACCACTTACGGTAAGCTTTAGAACGCTTTTGGAGAGGAGGATATGTCAAGAGCTCAAGTTTTTAGTTGGCATAAAATGTTTAGTGAAGGCAGAACGAATGCTGAAGATGAAGACCGCAGTGGACGCCCATCAACCTCACGGATAGATGTCAACTTGGTCAGGGTGCGTGAACTCGTACGATCTGATCGAAGATTATCCGTGAAAATGATTGCAGAAGAACTGAACATCAATCGAGAAACGGTTCATCTAGTAATAACTGAAGATCTTGGTATGAGAAAGATGTGTGCAAAAATTGTCCCCAATAATCTCACACCACGACAGCGAGAATCACGGAAGAATGAGGCAGCCGATCTGTTAAGAGCAAAGGCGGCCGATCTGTTAGAGCAAACGGAAATCAGTCCAAAATTGTTGAGCCGTGCTATCACTGGTGATGAAAGTTGGTTTTTTCAGTACGATCCAGAGACAAAATGCCAAAGTTCGCAACGGTGCTCAAAGGTACCACCCAGACCAAAAAAAGCTCGCATGTCAAAGTCAAAAGTGAAATGCATGCTTGTGTGCTTCTTTGATTCCAAGGGAATTGTTCATAAAGAGTGGGTGTCTCCTGAACAAACAGTTAACCAATATTACTACAAAGAAATTTTAGAAAGACTTCGTAAAAGAATTCTTCGTGTCCGTGCCAGCATTGCTGATAATTGGATTCTGCATCACGATAATGCGCCATCCCATACTGCTCTGTCTGTACAGCAATTTTCAACCTCAAAACAAATTTCAGTACTACCACAGCCACCTTATTCACCAGATATCGCTCTGTGCGACTTTTTTTCTATTTCCGAGAGTCAAAACGACGGTCAAGGGACACCATTTTCAAACAACACAAGATGTCGAAAAAGCTGTGACGAGGAGGATTTTACAGAAGATGAGTTCCAGAAATGTTACCATCAATGGCAGAAGCGCTGGAAAAATTGTGTGCAATCAGAAGGGAACTACTTTGAAGGAGACGACACTAAACTTGACTAAAACGGTAAGCAACATTATTTTTCACATCGGTCTCATTACTTTATTGTCGCACCTCTTATATAAGGGGCAAATAAAACGTTTCATTTCGAAGGCCGCACAGTCCACAATCGATATGCCAACAGATGGCCATGAGCACTGAGACAATCATCTCACCGACGCACAAAGTTGAAGATACCTGTTTGGTAAAACACCATGCCCTGTTGCGTGAAGAATTATGTACCTCCTAGCTGCACGTGCTCGTCCGAAAGGAATCGTTGAGCATTCGAGGCCTTTTTCAAAGGGACCGGCGGCATGATAATTGGGAAGAGATCGGGACTACAGGGCGGGTGCTCGAGTGTCTCCCATTATGAAGTAGCAGCACGAAACTTGGCGTCCTATTCAACAACGGTGGTTTTCGGTAGACATGCTGTCCCAATCACACTCTTCTTTCTCCGATGGATATCTACCGGTCCTTGTCCTTCGGCAGCCAAGGAAAGAATAACAACACGTTGATCCTGCACGTCTAGTAAAAACGTCGCCATAGTTCATGTTTCCGCATTCCGCACACACGTCGGAGACACACGAATACAACACTAATCCTTTGCCTACAAGTCGATGCTCTCATACCCGCATCGGAGTGGCGCTATGCTGCACATACGGTGCAGAAACGCCTCAGACAGACACTTTTTAATTGCCCCTTCCAGCATAAAAGTATTAAAGTTATGATAACCACATTATAGCTGCATCTATAACCAGCAAGCCACCTTTTGGTGTGTTGCTTCCCACTTTTCTTTTATAATCGCGAATGGTGCGGAGGAAGGAGGACCGTTGCTCCGTATGAGCGCGAATCTCTCTAGTGCTTCCCTCGTGGTCTTTTCGCGAGGTATATGAAGAAGAAATAGGCTGGTTGACGGAATTTTAACAGTAAGTCACACTGCGATGCACAACACCTCTCTTATAGCGCCTGCCCCTGGAATTGGAGAACATCTCCATGCCGTTTTCGCGCTTAATTAATGGACTAGTGATGAAACGCGCTGATCTTCTATCGGTCTTCTCGATTTCCTCTTCCAATCCTAACAAAAAATCGCCCCATGAGCGTGTTCCTAGATATTTAGTGGATGTGACTGATTCCAATGATTCATCAGCAAACAATAATGGATCTTTGCACCTCTTTTGTGCATTAGCTTACATTTGTTTATGTCGAGGGTCAGTTACCAATGTCTGGACCAAGCGTCTAATCTACGAGATCCGTTCAAAAAATTTTGAAACTTTGTCCACAAAATTTTGCTACGGTTACCTTTTACTTATAGTGCACGGTCCCCTTCGAAATACTCTCCTCCACAATTGATACACCGCTCCCAATGCCGTTTTCACTGCTGGAAGCGGTCTTAGTACACCTTTTACTGCGAATTTTCTTTCATCTCGTCTATCGTTGCAATGGAGTTTTAAACTTCGGAAAGACTAAAGTCCGCAGGGATTAGGCCTGGAGAGTACGTTAGATGAGGCAGCACATTGATTTCGTTTTTTGTGCAATAGTCGTGCACCAACAGGGATGAACGTGCTGGTGCGTTATCGTGATGCAAGAACAATGAATTGTCTTGCCACATTACAGGCCGTTTCCTTCTCACACTTTCTCGCAGGCGTCTCAACGTATCCCGATAGAACCAGCGACTAACAGTTTATCCCTGTAGCACAAATTCATCTGAACTAATACTTCAAAGTCAAAGACAACTATCAACATGGCTTTGACATTTGACCTGGCCTGACGAGCTTTTTTTGGTCTTGGAGAACTTTTACCGACTATCAGTGAAGATGAGTCTTGGTCTCAACATCATCACCAGTTATGTTTCTCTTAAGCAACATCTCATTTGTGCGATCCCAAAGCTCTTCACAGATTGCGAGGCAAAGGTCTTTCTGGTCCTGGACCCATGAGCCATGGGACGAACCTAGCGGCAACCCAATGCATTCCAAGATGCTGTGTCAGGATTTCATGACATGATCCAACTGAAATCTTACATTCTTCTGCAATCTCTCGGATAGTCAGTCTTCGTTTGGCACGCACAATTTCATTGACGTTTCTAACATGAGCATCGTCGGTAGACGTCGAAGGGCGTCCTGAACGAGGGTCATCTTTAACTTCCGTCCGGGCCATTTTTAAACAGTATGAAGCATTCGTAACACTGAGTACGGCTTAAGCACTCATCATCGTAGGCTTCCTGCATCATTTGGCGTGTCTCTAAAGTTTTTCTCAAGTTTCACGCAAAATTTAATGCAGACGCGCTGCTCCTCTAACTCGCCCGTCTCGAAATTCGCGAACTGCTCGACACAACGATCTACTCTATACGGCGCTGAACAATAACTAACAAATATACAACAATGAAACTTCCGTCAGTTAAACATTAAACACAGGCGTGTGCAGGGATGCCAACCGCATTTCTATCCAAACACCACTGGCGCGAAATTACGAATGTTCCGGAATTTTTTTAACAGACCTCGCAAATCGACTAGCTCAGTACTCTGCGATTCACACTTGAGTGCTTGACAGAGGGTTCAGACTGATGAAACAGAAATACCGATTTCAGCCATATGAGGGCATTGAAATAATTCAATAGCGACAAGTGAAACTTTGTGGCGGACCAGCAGTCGAACCCATATTTCACACTTAACGCGAGTGGTCGTCTCAACCTCTTTGGCTATCCGAGCTCCCAACTTGTTGCATACTATTTCCATAGCGCCCCACACTCACCGTCCACCGTCCTCCTCGTTGCCCGCAGCATTTAGCATGATTCCCACATGAAATCGGACTTAGGGCGAATTCACACTGAAGATACCACAAAATTCCATCAAGGCGTCTATTTTACTATTATATGTGTGGCGTTAGTTTTTTTGGACATCTCCAAAGGAACAGACACCACACGCATAAATATTATATCTAAGCTTTGAGAGCATTTTATGATATATTCAGTGTGAATGCACCCTAGGTCTGACCCCGTGAGGGATTCACAGAACATGTTGAGAGGAATGAGGAAAATAGACAGGGGGCGCTACTGAAGTTGTGTGTGACAAGTTGGGAATTTGGGTTGGACGGGAAGCGAGCTCGGATAGACAAAGTAGTTAAAGCGACCGCTCGCATAATGCGGCAATTCGAGATTGAGTCCTGGTCCGGCAAAAATTTTCATTTGTCGCCATTGAATTATTTCAGTGCCCTCATGCGCCTGACGTGGTTATTTCTCTTTCATCGTGTATACATAAGGCCGCGGAATCACGAATGTGTCGTGTCCACAAGAACAGACACCGCACAATTAATAACACTTTTAGACGATTTATCCAGCGTTCCACTGTCGAATAGCACGTGGGAAAACAGAACACGCAATCTTTCTGTGCAAGATTTGATTTCCATTATTTTACTACTCGGGCAATTTATTATGGTTTATGTGGGAGTCGATAGCATATTTTAACGTTCGGAGATGGTGAGTTGAAATTTCGTGAAAAGATCTCGTCGCAACAAAAATCCCCTTAGTTTTAATAATTGCCACCTCGTTTATCATATCCGTCGCACACTCTCCCCCATTTCTCGATAATACAAAGAAAGCAGGTGTTGACAGATGTGAAAATTGCCGAACTATCAGTTTAATAAGTCACAGCTACAAAATACTAACGCGAATTCTTTACAGACGACTGGAAAAGCTGGTAGAAGCTGACCTCGGGGAAGATCAGTTTCGATTCCGTAGAAATGTTGGAACACGTGAGGCAAAACTGACCCTACGACTTATCTTAGAAGAATGATTAAGGAAAGGCAAACCTACGTTTCTAGCATTGGTAGACTTAGAGAAACCTTTTGACAATGATGACTGGAATACTCTCTTTCAAATTCTGAAGGTGGCAGGGGTAAAATACAGGGAGCGAAACGCTATTTACAATTTGTACAGTAAGCAGATGGCAGTTATAAGAGTCGAAGGACATGAAAGGGAAGCAGTGGTTGGGAAGGGAGTGAGACAGGCTTGTAGCCTCTCCCCGATGTTATTCAATCTGTATATTGAGCAAGCAGTAAAGGAAACAAAAGAAAAGTTCGGAGTAGGTATTAAAATCCATGGAGAAGAAATAAAAACTTTGAGGTTTTCCGATGACATTGTAATTCTGTCAGAGACAGCAAAGGACTTGGAAGAGCAGTTGAACGGAATGGACAGTGTCTTGAAAGGAGGGTATAAGATGAACATCAACATAAGCAAAACGAGGATAATGGAATGTAGTCGAATTAAATCGGGTGATGCTGAGGGAATTAGATTAGGAAATGAAACACTTAAAGTAGTAAAGGAGTTCTGCTATTTGGGGAGCAAAATAACTGATGATGGTCGAAGTAGAGAGGATATCAAATGTAGACTGGCAATGGCAAGGAAAGCGTTTCTGAAGAAGAGAAATTTGTTAACATCGAGTATTGATTTAAGTGTCAGGAATTCATTTCTGAAAGTATTTGCATGGAGTGAAACATGGACGATAAATAGTTTGGACAAGAAGAGAATAGAAGCTTTCGAAATGTGGTGCTACAGAAGAATGCTGAAGATTAGATGGGTAGATCACATAACTAATGAGGAGGTATTGAATAGAATTCAGCGTAGATGCAAAGAAACGACCACAAAAATTCAAAGTAAAACTCATTGAGCATGTTCGGAGGCATCAAGGGATCACCAATTTTGTACTGGAGGGCAGCGTGGAGGGTAAAAATCCTAGAGGGAGACCAAGAAATGAATACACTAAGCAGATTCAGAAGGATGTAGGCTGCAGTAGGTACTGAGAGATGAAGAAGCTTGCACAGGATAGAGTAGCACGGAGAGCTCCACCAATCCAGTCTCAAAACTGAGGACCACAACAACAACAACAACAACAACAGCAAAAAGCGCTGCCTCTCTTTCAACTTTTTCGACGTTCTCCGACAATCCTATCTGCTAAGGATGCCATATCACCCTGCAGTTTTCCATAAAAGGATGGACAATCGCACTGTAGGCCGTCGCTATGGATTTGCTGCATCTTCTAAGTGTTCCGCCAATAAAATGCAGTCTTTGGTTCGCCTTCACCGCAGAGTTTTCTATGTGATGGTTCCAATTTAAGTTGCTCGTTATTGTAATCCCTAGGTATGTAATTAAATCGCCAACTTGTGACTTGATGTGATTTATCGTGTACCCGAAATTTAATAGATTATTTTTAGTACTCGCGTAGAAGATTTCACACTTTTGTTTAGAATCAGTTGCCACTTTTCGCGCCACACAAACTTGTTCTCTAAATAATCTGACAATTCCTTTTTGATTTACTGACTACTGTACTAGGCGGTTAACGACAGCATCGTCTGCAAACAATCCAAGAGGAGTGCTCACATTGTCTCCTAAATCGTATATATAAATCAGGAACAGCAGAGGGCCTATAACACTTGCTTGGGAAACGCCACATATTACATTTGTTTCATTCGATGACTTTCCACCAATTACTACGAATTGTGCACCTCTAATCTGCATTTCGCTGCAGTAATTTAGCGTTACGACTTTTCTACATCCAACAGGCATCATCCGTTGTGCCTGCAGGTGCGCGTGGAACTGCTTGGCTGTACAATTCAATTACTGTCACTTCGAGTTCAGCGTAGATGCAAAGAAACGACCACAAAAATTCAAAGTAAAACTCTTTGAGCCTTTAACTTGAATAGACAGAATAATAGACTGCAGCGAATCGACATGGCATAAACTCGACTAGCCGTTGGAAGTCCCCTATAGAAACATTGACCCATGCTGCCTCTATAGTCATCCATAACTGAGAATGTGTTGCAAGTGCAGCATTTTATGCACGAATTGACTCCTCGATTATGTCCCACAAATATTCAGTAGAATTCATGTCGCCAAACTATTCGCTTGCATTGTCCAGAATGTTCTTCAAACCGATTGCGAATAATTGCGGTCCAGTGACATGGCACATTCTCATCCATAAAAATTCCATGGTTGTTTGTAAACATGAAGCACATGAATGGCTGCAAATGGTCTCCAAGTAGCCGAACATAAGCACGACCCAGTCCAATCCAGGTAAAAACAGCCCACACCATTATGGAGCCACCATAAGCTTGCATCTTGCCTTGTTGACAACTTGAGTCCTTGGCTTTGTGAGGTCTGCGCCACACTCCAACCCTAGCATCAGCTTTTATCAACTGAAATCGAGAATTATCTGACCAGGCCACGGTAATCCAGTCATCTAGATCCCACGGGCCCAGGATAGGCCCTGCAGACGATGTCGTGCTGTTAGCAAAGGAACTCGCGTCGGTCGTCTGTTGCCATCGCCCATTAACGCCAAGTTACGCCGCACTGTCCTGTAGGATACGTTCGTCGTACGTCCCACATTGATTTCTACAGTTATTTCTGTAGTGATGCTTGTCTGTGAGCACTGACACCTCTAGGCAAACGCCGCTGCTCTCGGTCGTTAAGTGAAGGCCGTCAGCCACATCGTTGTCCGCAGTTAGAGGTAATGCCTGAAATTTGGTATCCTCGACACACTCTTGATGCTGCGGATCTCGGTATATTCAATTCCCTAACGATTTCCGAAATGAAATGTCCCTCAGGTCTGAATTCCCTAACGATTTCGGAAATGAAACGTCCCACACGTCTAGCTCCAACTACCAATTCGCGTTGAAATTCTGTTAATTCCTGTCGCGCGGTCATAATCAAGTCAGAAACCTTATCACGTAAATAACCTGAGTACAAATGACAGCTCCGCCAATGCACTGTCCTTTCATAATTTGTGTAAGCGATACTACCGCCCATCATTATATGTGCATATCGCTGTCCTATGACCTTTGTCACCTCAGGCACCAACAACAAACGAAGAAAGTGATGTCACAACGGTGTGTTCCTACACTTTCTTGTGGACTCTACGGCGCTGTGAGAGATTTCCCGCTTTCCCTGGAGGTGTGACGCACTTGGATTTCGCCCCAGAGAGCAGTAGCTGGCAGTAGCGGCGCTATGTGGAGCACGGTCTCCCAGAATAGTCCTGTGTCGGTTACGTAAGTGTGCACATAGGGCGGTCTCAGACAACTGCAATATGCGAGCCACTCCCCCAACACTAACCTCGGATCGTGTCCTCTCTGTGCCTATACAGCCTAACCCGTGCAGCCTCTGCTCTACTGCTTTATCTAACGTTCCACCAAAAGTAATGCAAAACATCGCCAACTTGTTTATCGTCTAGAAACCTGAATCCAAAGTTACACAGAATAACATAGAAATAAGGCAACTGTTTCCTGTTCTTAGCTATTATTCATTACATCGCTTACGGCATAATACTTTAGAAAGTAATACGGATATTGAAACTAACATATTACGAAAATAAAATGGCCACAGCGGGAAACAAAATAAAGACAAATATACACCGAAGGAGGAAAATGTCTGAGCCACAGGTGAGGAGGAGCAGGTAATTTGAATAATAAACGATATATTGCCGGCAGATGTGTGCGACGTTGCAAACAGTGTTAGCACGTATTTAGTAGCTGTTACTGAAAAGATGAGATTGTCAAGCTAACAAGGAGAGGTCCCCATTGGAGGGATCGAGCGTCACACCCTTATCACTTATTCTCGAAATGTTGCATTGGATGAACGACTGTCGGTATGCCTCCGTATTTTTAACTCTTTGTCATTTCCCGAGATGTAAGTGGGAAGAAGTAATATGTTCCTTGAGACTTCTTGGAATGTACGCTCTCTGACATAATTTATCGCCAACAATGTAAACCAGTGGTCGTCAGACTTTTTCGCTCAAGAGACAGTACTGACATTGTGGGGCAGCACCTCGAGCAGTTCATGCATCGATCTTGCACTTTTTGCGTGCCAATTATCGTCTTTTTTCAACCAGCGCAAGTTCAAATGATCCACCAACGAAGCGCAATAGGGTTCTTCCTTTTTTTCAAATAATCTATCAGTATTATTCCCAGGGAAAACCAAAAAACGGTGACCATCACCTTACCAGCTGACAAAATGGTCTTTGCTCTCTTTGGTGCCCTTTCACCAGCCTTTGTTTAGTTTTTTGACCACTGTTTTAACACTGGTGTGTAATGATGGATCCAGGTTTCATCAACAGTCCTGAATCAGCGCAACAGGTCTTGCAGATTGCGATTAAACATCGTCAGACATTGTGTTGAAATGTTGAGCCGGACGCGCTTTTGGTCGACTGTTAGAAATCGCGGTACCCACCTTGTACACATCCTCAATGCCAATTCTCCGTGCGTGATATTATGTACTAGCCTATCTGTAATGCCTGCAGGCTCAGCTATATCACGAAGTTTTATTCGGCGGTCTTGCATTACCATGTCATGGATTTTGCCAATGGTTTCCTTTGTGGTGGCCTCAACTGAACGGACAGAGTGCTCCTCCTCTTCGGGGCTTGTCCTCCCACATTTAAATTCATTAATCCACACGTAATTGGTCTTCATTGATAGTGCAAGTCCACGCAAACTTCATTCACTTCTGTTTTAATTTACGTGGCAATCCAACACTTCAAATGAAAATGTTTAATCTACATCTACATGTCTACATCTACATGGATACTCTGCAAATCACATTCAAGTGCCTGGCAGAGGGTTCATCGAACCCTCTTCAAAATTCTCTATTATTCCAATCTCGTATATCGCGCGGAAGGAATAAACACCTATATCTTTCCGTGCGAGCTATGATTTCCCTTATTTTATCGTGGTGATCGTTCCTCCCTATGTAGGTCGGTGTCAACAAAATATTTTCGCATTCGGAGGAAAAAGTTGGTGATTGGAATTTCGTGAGAAGATTCCGTCGCAACGAAAAATGCATATCTTTTAATGATTTCCAGCCCAAATCCTGTATCATTTCTGTGACATTCTCTCCCATATCTCACCATAATACAATTACTGTCACTTCGAGTTCAGCGTAGATGCAAAGGAACGACCACAAAAATTCAATTTCTATGAACTTTTTCGATGAACTCCGTCAGTCCTATCTGGTAAGGTTCCCACACCGTTCCCACACCGGTGTCAACAAAATATTTTCGCATTCGGAGGAAAAAGTTGGTGATTGGAATTTCGTGAGAAGATTCCGTCGCAACGAAAAATGCATATCTTTTAATGTTTTCCAGCCCAAATCATGTATCATTTCTGTGACACTCTCTCCCATATTTCACCATAATACAAAACATGACACATTTCTATGAACTTTTTCGATGAACTCCGTCAGTCCTATCTGGTAAGGTTCCCACACCGTGCAGCAGTATTCTAAAAGAGGGCGGACAAGCGTAGTGTAGGCAGTCTCCTTAGTAGGTCTGTTACATTTCCTAAGTGTCCTACCAATAAAACGCAGTCTTTGGTTAGCCTTCCCCACAACATTTTCTATATTTTCCTTCCAATTTAAGTTGTTCGTAATTGTAATACCTAGGTATTTAGTTGAATTTACGGCTTTTAGATTAGACTGATTTATCGTGTAACCGAAGTTTAATGAGTTCCTTTTAGCACTCATGTGGATGACTTCACACTTTTCGTTATTTAGGGTCAACTGCCACTTTTCGCACCATACAGATATCTTATTTAAATCGTTTTGCAGTTTGTTTTGATTTTCTGACGACTTTATTAGCCGATAAACGACATCGTCATATTAGTCGATAAACTACAGCGTCATCTGCAAACAACCGAAGACGGCTGCTAAGATTGTCTCCAAAATCGTTTATATAGATAAGGAACAGCAAAGGGTCTATAACACTGCCTTGGAGAACACCAGAAATCACTTCTGTTTTACTCGATGACTTTCCGTCAATTACTACGAACTGTGATCTCTGTGACAGGAAATCACAAATCCAGTCACATAACTGAAACGATATTCCATAAGAACGAAATTTCACTACGAGCCACTTGTGTGGTACAGTGTCGAAAGCCTTCCGGAAATCCAGAAATACGGAATCGATCTGAAATCCCTTGTCAATAGCACTCAACACTTCATGTGAATAAAGTGCTAGTTGTCTTTCACAGGAACGATGTTTTCTAAACCCATGTTGACTATGTGTCAATAGACCGTTTTCTTCGAGGTAATTCATAATGTTCGAACACAATATATGTTCTAAAATCCTGATGCATATCGACGTTAACGGTATGGGTCTGTAATTTAGTGGATTACTCCTACTACCTATTTTGAATATTGATGTGACCGATGCAACTTTCCAGTTTTTGGGTACGGATCTTTCGTCGAGCGAACGGTTGTGTATGATTGTTAAGTATGGAAATAATGCATCAGCATACTCCTAAAGGAACGTAATTGGTATACAGTCGGGACCAGAAGACTTGCTTTTATCAAGTGATTTAAGTTGCTTCACTACTCCGAGGATATTTACTTCTACGTTACTCATGCTGGCAGTTGTTCTCGATTCGAATTCTGGAATATTTACTTCGTCTTCTTTTCTGAAGGCATTTCGGAAGGCTGTGTTTAGTAACTCTGCTTTGGCAGCGCTGTCTTCGACAGTATCTCCATTGCTATCGCGCAGAAAAGGCATTGATTGTTTCTTGCCGCTAACATACTTCACGTACGATCAGAATATCTTTGGATTTTCTGCCAGGTCTCGAGACAAAGTTTCGTTGTGGAAACTGTTATAAGCATCTCACATCGAAGTCTGCGCTAAACTTCGAGCTTCTGTAAAAGATCGCCAATCTTGGGGATTTTGAGCCTGTTTAAATTTGGCATGTTTCTTTCGTTGTTTCTGAAGTGTGTATAACCCGTTTTGTGTACCAAGGAGGATCATCTCCGTCGTTTGTTAATTTAGTTGGTATAAATCTCTCAATTGCTGCCGATACTATTTCTTTGAATTTAAGCCACATCTGGTCTACACTTATATTATTAATTTGGAATGAGTGGAGATTGTCTCTTAGGAAGGCGTCTAGTGAATTTTTATCTGCTTTTTTGAATAGGTATATTTTTCGCTTATTTTTCGAGGATTTGGAGATCACAATATTCAGTCTCGCTACGACAACTATGAGTTCACTAATACCTGAATCGGTTTTGATGCTCGTTATTAACTCAGGATTATTTGTTGCTAAGAGGTCAAGTGCGTTCTCACAACCTTTTACTATTCGCGTGGGCTCATGAACTAACTGCTCGAAATAATTTTTAGAGAATGCGTACCTCCGGAATTAAACATGTATTTTCGACAACATATCGAGGGTAAATTAAAGTCACCACCAACTATTATCGTTACGAGTCGAGTACGTGTTTGAAATCAAACTCAAGTTTTCTTTGACCCTTCAGCAACGTATCATCTGAATTGGGAGGTCGGTAAAAGGATCTAATTTTTACACTACTGGCCATTAAAATTGCTACACCACGAAGATGACACGCTACAGACGCGAAATTTAACCGACAGGAAGAAGATGCTGTGATATGCAAATGAGTAGCTTTTCAGAGCATACACACAAGGTTGGCGCCGGTGGCAACGCCTACAACGTGCCGATTTGAGGAAAGTTTCCAACCGATTTCTCATACACAAACAGCAGTTCACCGGCGTTGCCCGCTGAAACGTTGTTGTGATGCCTCGTGTAAGGAGGAGAAATGCGTACCATCACGTTTCCGACTTTGATAAAGGTCGGATTATAGCCTATCGCGATTGCGGTTTATCGTATCACTAGCAGTCGAGATGACAGGCATCTTATCCGCATGGCTGTAACGGATCGTGCAGCCATGTCTCGATTCCTGAGTCAGCAGATGGGGACGTTTGCAAGACAACGACCATCTGCACGAACAGTTCGACGAAGTTTGCAGCAGCATGGACTATCAGCTCGGAGACCATGGCTGCGGTTATCCTTGACGCTGCATCACAGACAGGAGCGCCTGCGATGGTGTACTCAACGACGAACCTGGGTGCACGAATGGCAAAACATTTTTTCGGATGAATCCAGGTTCTGTTTGCAGCATCATGATGGTCGCATCCGTGTTTGGCGACATCGCGGTGAACGCACATTGGAAGCGTGTATCCGTCATCGCCATACTGTCGAATCACCCGGCGTGATGGTATGGGGTGCCATTGGTACACGTCTCGGTCACCTCTCGTTCGCATTGACGGCACTTTCAACAGTGGACGTTACATTTCAGATGTGTTACGACCCGTGGCTCTACCCTTCATTCGAGCCCTGCGAAACCCTACATTTCAGCAGGATAATGCAGGACCGCATGTTGCAGGTACTGTACGGGCCTTTCTGGATACAGAAAATGTTCGACTGCTGCCCTGGCCAACACATTCTCCAGATCTCTCACCAATTGAAAACTTCTGGTCAACAGTGGCCGAGCAACTGGCTCGCACAATACGCCAGTCACTACTGTTGATGAAGTGTGGTATTGTGTTGAAGCTGCATGGGCAGCTGTACCTATACACGCCATCCAAGCTCTGTTTGACTCAATGCCCAGGTGTATCAAGGCCGTAATTACGGCCAAAGGTGGTTGTTCTGGGTTCTGATTTCTCAGGATCCATGCACCCAAATTGCGTGAAAATGTAATCACATGTCAGTTCTAGTATAATATATTTTTCCAATGAATATCCGTTTATCATCTGCATTTCTTCTTGGTGTAACAATTTTAATGGCCAGTAGTGTATTTCATTTTGGTTGCCAACAATTAATAATAGCACGAAACTCATTTTTCACCATTTTCAACCTCCGTCGACACACTGGCCAATTGAGACGGCTGTCAACAATGAACTGTACGCTGTATATTGTTGAAATTCTTTATGCGGTCCTTGGATTAATCAATCTTACCAACCATGAACGCGCAACATAAAAGGTTCCATTTTTCATGTAAATTTACCAGACTTATAAAACCACCCTCGTACAATACTGAAAAGTTAGAATGCATACGCCCAGGAGTCGGAGCTTCCAGACTAATAAAAAGCGTTGGAATCTTTTTAGTAGACATGGACTATAATTTTAAAAAATGATCATAGTGCAGAAGAAAGGGCGTATACACTGCAAGAGTTAATCGAAGACATGCAAAATGGTGACAACTGTTCGAAAGCGTGATAAGAGAGAAGTCAGTGTTTGACAGAGCACTAAATGGTCAGATCTAAACAAGTCAACAGGCGTCGACGATACACCTGCAGAATGACAAAAACTGTGGGTCTTAGAAAGTCGAAAGTTCAATGTAAAGAAAACAGACACGAAACGAGGAGTTCCAAAGAGCAGGTGATGATTTAAAACAATAGAAACTCTGAATAATGAACAGGTGTGGGACATTTGTAACTGCATCCAAAATAGCTAAGTCGGGAAGACTTGTTAGAGCAGACAAAGACTGGGAAATTTGAAATATGTTGTAGAGGATCTTGGGTGTAATACACTGAGGCGCCAAAGAAACAAATGCAGAAATACACTATGTGATCAAAAGTATCCGGACACAACCAAAAGCACACGTTTTTCATATTAGGTGCATTGTGCTGCCACCTACTGCCAGGTACTCCATATCAGCGACCTCTGTAGTCATTACACATCGTGAGAGAGCAGAGTGGGGCGCTCCGCGGAACTCAAGGACTTCGAACGTGATCATGTGATTGGGTGTCGCTTGTGTCATACGTCTGTACGCGAGATTTCCACTCTTAAACATCCCTAGGTCCACTGTTTCCGAATTGATAGCGAAGTGGAAAAATGAAGGGACACGTACAGAACAAAAGCGTACAGGCCGACCTCGCTTGTTCACTGACAGAGACCGCCGACAGCTGAAGAGCGTAGTAATGTGTAATAGGCAAACCATCAAACAGGAATTCCAAACTGCATCATGATCCACTGCAATTACTAGACAGTTAGGCGGGAGGTGAGAAAACTTGGATATCATGGTCGAGCGGTTGCTCGTAAGCCACGGATAACGCTGGTAAACGCCAAACGACGCCTCGCTTGGTGTAAGAAGCATAAACGTTGGACGACTGGACAGTGGAAAAGCGTTCTGTAGAGTGACGAATCACGGTACACAATGTGGCGATCAGATAGCAGGGTGTGGGTATGACGAATGCCCAGTGAGCGTCATCTGCCAGCGTATGTAGTGCGAATAGTAAAATTCGGAGGCGGTGATGTTGTCGTGTTTTTTATGGAGGGTACTTGCACCCCTTTTTGTTTTGCGTGGCACTATCACAACATAGGCCTACATTGATGTTTTAAGTACCATCTTGCTTCCCACCGTTGAAGAACAATTCGGGGAAGGCGATTCCATCTTTCAACACGATCGAGCACCTGTTAATAATGCACGGCTTGTGGCGGAGTGGTTACACGACAATAACATCCCTGTAACGGACTGACCTGAATCCTATAGAACACCTATGGCACGCTGACTTCGTGCCAGGCCTCACCTACTGACATAGATACCTCTCCTCAGTGCAGCACTCCGTGAAGAATGGGCTGCCATTCCTCAAGAAACCTTCCGGCACCTGATTGAACGTATTCCTGCGAGAGTGGAATCTGTCATCAAGGCTAAGGGTGGGCCAACACCACATTGAATTCCATCATTACCGGTGGAGGGCGCCACGCAAACGTAAGTAGTTTTCAGCCAGGTGTTCGGATACTTTTGATCACATAGTGTATGTAAACATGCACACTAAGGCGCTGGGTCGGCAACGCCTATATGAGACAATAAGTGTCTGGTGCAGTTGTTAGATCGGCTACTACTGTTACAATGGCGGGTTATCAAGATTTAAGTGAAATTGAACGTGGTGTTATAGTCGCCGCACGAGCGATGGGACACATCATCTCCGAGTTAGCGATGAAGTGTGGATTTCCCCGTGCGACCATTACACGAGTGTACCGTGAATAGCAGAAATGCGGTAAAACATCAAATCTCCGACATCGCTGGGGCCGGAAAAAGACCCAGCAAGAACGGGACCAATGAAAACTGCAGAGAAGCGTTCAACATGACAAAAGCGCAACCCTTCCGCAAAAAACTGCAGATTTCGATGCTGGACCACCAACAAGTGTTTGCGTGCGAATCATTCAACGAAACATCATCGATAAGGGCATTCGGAGCCGAAGGCCCACTCGTGTACACTTGATGACTACAATTCACAAAGCTTTACGCCTCGCCTGGGCCCGTCAATATCGACACTGGACTGTTGATGACTGGAAACACGTTGCCTAGTCGGGCGGGTCTCGTTTGAAATAGTATCGAGCGGATGGACGTGTATGGAGTCAACCTCATGAATCCATGGACCCTGCATGTCAGCAGTAGATTGTTCGAGCTGGTGGAGCCTCTGTAATGGTGTGGGGCGTGTGCAGTTGGAGTGATATGGAATCCCTGTTACGTCTGGATACGACTCTGATGGGTGACAAGTACGTATGCACCCTGTCTGATCACCTGCATCGATTCATGTCCATTGTGCATTCCGACGACTTGGGCATTTCCAGCAGGACAATGCGACACCCCATCCGTCCATAATTGCTACAGAGTGTCTCCAGGAAGACTCTTCTGAGTTTAAACACTTTCGCTGGCCACTAAACACCCCAGACATGACCATTAATGAGCATATCTGGGACACCTTGCAATGTGCTATTCAGAAGAGGTCTCCACCCACTCGTGCTGCTACGGATTTATGGATAGCCCTGCAGGATTCATGGTGTCAGCTCCTTCCAGCACTACTGCGGACATTAATGGAGTCCATGCCACGTCGTGTTGCGGCACTTCTGCGTGGTGGCGAAGGCCCTAAACGATATTATGCAGGTGTACCAGTTTCTTCGGCTCCTCAGTGTAGATCCTAGAATATTTCTGAGGTGTGGGGTACCATGCCAGTCAGGACGTATACAAAGAATGGCAGCAGGAAGTCTCACAAGTTTGTGTAACTCAGAGGAGAGTGCACGGAAAGGCGGGAAAAAATAATCTGGCAGATGCCTGAAGATAGACGTGAACTATTTCGTATAAGGGCATTTACTAAGTTTTAAGATCAGTATTAAGGGGAGACTCTAGCAATATACTATATACGCCAGCGTGCCGCTCTCGAATGGACCTCGGAGACCAGGTAAATTTAAGTACAGCACTCACAGAGCATTTGAACAGTCATTTTTCTCTCGTTCCATTCTTGTTTGGAAACCCCAAAGTGCGTTACAGTTATAAGTACCCTCTACCATGCTTGTCACAATGGCTGCAGCGCAAGTAGATGACGTCAACGCGACTGTGTCCTATGTCGGGACGTACCCATTCTGTGGCTACCGCCATAACAACAGGCTGTAGCAGCAGTGCTGTGCTATGAGGAGTATTTCGGTGTCGCTATTTCTATGATTATTTCTTCATATGGAAGGTACTTTTGACCTACCTGATTACTAGTAGCGTATACTGTCACACGTCTAGAAATGTTGGTAAACGAACGAAAGCGCATAAGCAAGAGGTCAAAGTTCCGTGGTCCTAAAATCCCAGAACCTCAAATCAGTTAATAAACTGTGAGAAGTACTGTAGACAGCGTGGATGCAGATACCCGTCGAGAAGAGTTAGCACCTGACTGACTTCCCCAGCTCGACTAACTGCTGTGTGTTCTCAGGAAGCTAACAGCAGATCATAATAATATTAAAACAGATCACATAGGCCTACCAGCTTCTGGGAATTTTTTTCAATATCGATGGTAGTAGCGGGAATGGATTCCGAAGTTGCTTTCGCCGTGATGTTCGGTTCTTCATCTCTAATTTGGAAATTATTTTTCTCCTGTATGTGGTGACGCTGTCGAGTACACCGACTGACCGTAAAGGAAATTTGCCAGCCACTATAGACAGAATACACGAGGATGTATGTAGCAAGGCAGATGTTTTCTCGCGAGTGCCAACCACATAACGCCAAGCGTCCGTCAGCAGTCTGCCAGGGCATTACGAAACAATCCATTGTACCCCTCCTAAGGACCGCGACTCTGAACTAAGACAATCGAATTGGCTGACTGTTGCCAAGAAAACGATGCGCACCCATGTCAACAAGCCAAGCTGTTCTTGTATTCATATTGCTGTTGTCAAAGTCCTACGGCAGCAACGAATCACGGTATCCATCTACTGGTGTACACAGTATACCTAAATCTGTATTCCGCAAGCCGTTGTATACTGTGTATCAGGGAGTACAGAGTGTACCAGAATCGAGCCTCCACCCTCCCTCCACTTTTTTTCCGCTTCATGAGTGAATGGAGTGCCGGTGGACACGTTGTGGATACCTCTATCTATATGTTCAGCTTCGTCAAAATTTCGCCCTCATGTCAGTAGGCGAGACATATGACGATGGAAATTATATGTTTCGTGACACATAATGAAATGTAGGCACCCAGAATTATTGAAGTAAATCTCTCTGTGATGCACGGGGCTATCTCCTAGAGTCTCTCACTGCAGATTGTTAATTATTTCTATAGCAACGAATATCATCCGTTAATGTTATTTCCTAAGGGTCTCAAATCGATAAGCAACACTCTCACGAACTGGGCGAAGTTCACAAGAAAAACGCCTTTTGGTTGCTGCATATTAACTTTTTATTTTATTTATGATCCCAGCGCGTTTCGCCTTTTTAACGAGGCATCTTCAGTGGGCGTCCTGGAATAGTGCGTGATTTGTTTTCACCGTCGCATATCGGTCATAGATTTATAACAGTTCATGGAAGTTTATTATTATAAAATGGAAAGGTACTTAAAGCAAAACGTCTAGTTCATCATTTGAGAAACAAGCAGCTTTCCCTCATACACAAAACTGGCTGAAAGCGTCCAGTTCTTCGTGAACACACTGTGTTTTCGTAACTTAGCACTCTATTTGCCATTTTCTGTGTCTAAAGTGCCATTTATTTTTGTAAGTGTTGCCAACTTTCTCAGTTTTTGCTGTCATTTATTTTTTGTTTGTTTGACTATACGTGTGTTGCTGTAAGTATGTATGAATCCTGCAGGGCTGCCGACAAATCCGAGGGGGTGGAGATCTCTTCTGAATAGCACATTGCAAGGCATCCCATATATGCTCAATAATGTTCATGTCTGGCGAGTTTGGTGGCCAGCGCAAGCGTTTAAACACGGAAGAGTGTTCCTGGAGCCACTCTGTAGCAATTCTGGAAGTGTGGAGTGTCTCATTGTCCTGCTGGAATTGACCAAGTCCGTCGGAATGCACAATGGACATGAATGGATGCAGGTGATCAGACAGGATGCTTACGTACGTGTCACCTGTCAGAGTCATATCTACACGTATCAGGGGTCTCATATCACTCCAACTGTACACGCCCCACACCATTACAAAGCCTCAACCAACTTGAACAGTGCCCTGCTGACATGCAGGCTCCACGGATTCATGAGGTTGTCTCCATACCCGCACACGTCCATCCCCTCGATACAATTTGAAACGAGACTCGTCCGACCAGGCAGCCTGGGCTAGGCTCCGAAATCCCACATCGATGATATTTTGTTGAATGGTTCACATGCTGACACTTGTTGGTGGCCCAACATCGAAACCTGCATCAATCTGCGGAAGGGTGCAGTTCGGTCACGTTGAACGATCTCTTCAGTCATCGTTGGTCCCGTTCTTGTAGGATCTTTCTCCGTGCGCAACAATGTCGGAGATTTGATGTTTTACCGGATTCCTGATATACACTGTACACTCGTGAAGTGATCGTAGGGAAAAATCCCCACTTCATCACTACCTGGGAGATCATGTCCCATCGCTCGTGCACCATACAAGGGACGAATGGTATTTGAGATCATCTGTTGGGATGTTTCTCTATTATACAGGCTGTCGCAGGAGGAATGATTATTTTTTAAGAATATGACTGGAAAGATCATTTGAAGCAAAAAACTTTATATGGACATACGCCCAATTTTGAATGGTTTCTGAGATACAACACATTTATTTATTTTTTTGTATTATTCAATACACTGTCAGTTTTACACATGTATAGATGTACAACCGTTAGTAAACATTACAATATGGGTTTTCCGAAGTATCAATGTGCTGGAAACTCTGGTAAACACTGTACGACCACGAATTCGACTGTTGGGAAGAGCCGATGGTAATCTTCGGCAAGAGCAAACAGCAAGAGCACTACCACTGTAGACGCCGTAAACATACACCATAACTGCATATTCTTCATTAGTGCATAAGTGTGGCATTTTAGCTAGCGACTGAACAAGCACAGTTAACCGATGCTTCTCTCTGATACACTTTCAATCTCTCGCGCTACATCACTCACCATGGAAAACTGTACGTTCAACAGGCTTGTTTAATGACAGTAGGACATACCGAGGAAAAAACTTGAAAGCAACAAGTTAAGCTGGTCTAGAATAAAGTGTCAAAGAGGTTTGGTGTGTAAGACACACACTTGGACGCCACTAGCCAAAAAAAGTACCTTGAGGGGGACATTGATGAAAAACACACACTATTTCAAAAATGCACCAAACCCACAGTTTTGGAGATATGGCAAGGAAGTTTTGTACCACGATTTACATGAAAGTAACACATTTAGATACAAAATCCTTTGATTATATAGATTCAACTTTTTTAATGAAATTTGAAGTTTTATTTTCAAAAAATATTGTATGTCCCTATTTCTCAGAAAGTATTCAAGAGATTTCTACAAAAATTTCTCTGTTTCATCTCTTTATATGTTGTAAGCTTCTCTCATGAGGTTTTTGGACCAGGTGAAATAGGAGAATTTTCATAATTTTTTAATTATAATTCCACAAGTACAATATTAAATTCATGCAAAATTCCAAGCACTTTGCCCCATATCTCGGCTTGCAATCATAATTTCAAAATTTGCTCTTGAGGCAACGTTTATTAGGTTTACAGAAATATTTGTACAAAATTTCATAATTCTACCATTAATAGAATCTGAGGAAAAGGTACATAAACTTTAAAAAATAAACTTTTCAGGAAACTCAATTTAAAATTCAACCTAACTTTTTTCTTTATGTCTCTTTTTGAGAAGGCACCACATTTGTACTCTCTGTTGTCTTTCCCTTCAAAGCTTCTCGTCTGATTTCTTATTGTCTGTCTTCTTTCCTTTACCAGGTCTTCAACTGACTTTTCAGCTGCAGAGACGCGCTGTAAATCTATTTTTCTCAGGATGTCTTGAGTAAAATTTCCTATCTTGAAGCCTATTCTTTCTAATACCTTCATCCTCCCGAAGTTCCCATCATTAAATACAATAACTGCATCATAAGTTGCAATCCTGACAACTATACCAGATGTAAATGTGTTTTTAGGGCATCGTTTCCATATGAGTGAATTTAGAGACTCATTTGGATTTTGGATTTTGCCATGAACACACTTTTTGATAAGTGCAGGATTGACCAGAAACCTGTAAGTGGGCTTGACAAGGTCCAAGATACAATTTGGAAGCCTCTCCTTGTGAATGTAGGGGTTGTTATTGAAGTGGCATTGAAGTGCAGCTTCAAAACGTGGGCTTGGCAGGGAGGCTGTATCACACTTTTAATCAATTTTCAGGCACTTCGGATGCGATTTCAACATTGAAACTTTGGAAACTTACTGTCCATGAGTTTTACTAAGAAATAAAAAATAAATCGAAAGTTGACATTTTTGTTCAATTTCATCAACTTCCCCCCTTAAATGTGTTCTATCACACAACCCATTCGGAATGAGGGACATGTCCATATCAAGTTTATTGCGTTCCTGTCATATCCCTGAATACTAACCATTCTTCATGGGACACCCTGTACAAGCAGTTATGTAAACAGTGAGTGGTTAGTCACATTCACGCCGCCATTTAGTACAAGCATTATTGCTACTTTTATTTTATTTATGCAATAATTTTCTTGTGGAGTTAGGAGGCGTCTTTCACTATTCAGTCTATTTTAATGTCTTTCTGCCTTGTAGCAGGCTTGTGGCTCATTTTTCTTAAATGTTCTCCAAAAGTAGGATGGCTTGTATCACATGTCGAATGTTCTACTAGTTTATTCTACATACATTCCACCATAAGTGTTGCATAGTAGTTCATATATTCCTGCTTTCTGGTAGATGTCTGTGTCTTTTGTTATTTGTGGAATGTACTTTTGGACTGAATTGCCTGTTTGGAAACATTTATTATTTTATGTGTGAGTTAGTGCTTGTATGTCACTAATTACCACCTTGAATCTTCTTTCTTGTTGTCATATATTCTTTGTGTTGTTGGTGTTCTGTCACTTCAAGTCCCTATTTATATGAGGTTTTATTGTGTTATTTTTTGTGGCTGTATGTATTGTGTTTATTGACTGCATTTTTTGTTTAATTTTGATACTAGATTACTATTGTACCCAATGTTTGTTGCTGTTTGTGTGACAAGTCCAGTTCTTCCTGGTGGTTTTCTTTGCTGAGTGGTACTGCGTTGAGTCTATGAAACATGTGAGTGCTGCTTCTTTATGTTAGTGTGGGTGATTTGAAGTCTGATGTGTGACTTTGATACATGTTGTGGGTTTATAATAAATTTCATAGTTATGTTGGTTATTTTGTTTTTTGTTATACCTAAGGCACTAATGAGAATGTGTGGCGCCATAAAACGGAGATGCGATCATGACTCACGAAACTTCTGATGTAGAAGGTAACACCAGTTCGAGCTTTACCGTCCCTAGAGATGCTTAACTGAGCCAATCCAGCACATCATCATCAAAACCCTTTGAAAAAGAGAACAGGATTGAGGTATTAATCAGTTTAATGGCACAGCTGGGTGATGATACTAAAAGATGTTGACCAAGCAGAGTGCAGAATCAGAAGACAAGAGTTCTTGACAGACGATAGAGACCGTTACCTGAAATCAAGACCCAACTGAAACACACATCAATAATTCAGTAACAGATTAGCAGTGTAGAATGTCGGCAAGATGGACAAGAGATTTAAGTCGTGTGTTGTAGTTCCTGGCATGTGTTCGCCATAGTCAAGGGTTCGGCCTATGTGGCTGTAAAAAAGCTAAAACTACACTCCGCCAAAACAGGCCATGAAGCTCCAACGGTACAGACCGACCGCCGTGTCGTCCTCAGCATATAGCCATCACTGTATGTAGATACTGAGGAGCACGTGGTCAGCACGCCGCTCGCCCTGCCGTATTTCAGTTTACGAGACCGGAGCCGATATTTCTAAGTCAAGTAGCTCCTCAGTTTGCCTCACAAGGGCTGAGTGCACCCCGTTTGCCTATAGCGCCCGACAGTGCTTAACTTTGGTGATCTGATGGGAACCGGTGTTACCACTGCGGCAAGGCCGTTGGATGTGGCTGTAGCGGGAGTTATAATAAATCTGAAGAAGTTTCTAATTTCGTCCCCCTTGCAATCCCAATTTTCGTTTCGGTGACGAAATTTGGAACTGCTATTAAAAATTGATTTTTTTGTTGCTATTTATAGATATTATTTTACTTTTTTCACATGGGGAAACGCAGACGGAGAGAAATAGATTCGTTGCACGAAATGCTTGGTTTGTTATCATGAAATACGCTATTCACCCGGACAAACATACAAACTCATATCTGACAGATGTTTATACGGTTGAAAATAACTGGAAAACATTGTTCATTCGAGGCCTTTGCGTGATTTATAACAATGAAAGCGTTTGCCAATTTTAGAGTGGCAAAATACATTTAAAATAATTGAAAATTTTAGAATTTTTATGAGGGAAGAAATTACGAGCATTTTTTTTTATTTCTGTTTCTAAAGTGTCAACTTTTATGTCAAATGCTCTCTTTAGTGTTTTATAACAGTTTAATTGTAACTTTCCTTAAGTGAAGAATAAATTGAGGGATACATATACCAATTTGTGACGTTTTCGATAACCTTTCAGGAATGATACAATCTCTAACCTACTAAAGTGACGAAATTTTGGCCTCCTACCTTGCATGTTCAATACCGATAGCGGAAACTGTAGAAGTACAATCGCCTCTCGAGTTATGAATGATGCTTCATTCTTACAGGGGACGTGAAAACTTACGGCGCTAACACGAGCACAACGTCGTTTAGATCGTCATGATATCAAGAGAAATGAGTACCCATGTTATCGCAGAGGATTTCAATCATTGTCATCCAGACAGTGATGGTAAAACTTCTCGCGAAATTTCATAAATTGTGTTTATTGCAGACAAACAGAAAAGCTGAACAGTCGAAAACTATTACAGATGAAGCAACGTCAGCAGCTGTTCCGACATCATTCAGTAGGAGTCTAAGAGTGCAGTACTCATTACGTCTCACAAGACATCGGGGTCAGCCAGGCACAGGCCTACTTAGATATCCAACTTCCCCGCAGCTGGATACGTCTTAGGGGTCCGATGATGTGGACGCCACATTAACTGTGCTCAAGTCCAACTGATTTCTGATCAGAATCGTTGCACGACTCAGCGAACGGAATGTTGATGCTTGTGCTCGCATTCGAGTGCATGTTTGGTTAAAACTCGTGAAGATGAAACAGTTCAGAGCAACCTTACAATGAGCTGGACAACGCATCGAGCACTGCCTGTGAGCTTTGTGTGTTAGCACCAGCATTTGCCCTGTTTTGTACAACTCAAGAATGAATAAAGCCACCATGCTCACATGAAAGACACCATTGTTTTTCATGTATAATTCTCTATCTGTTTTATATGCCATGACCCCCTTTGTATCTGTAAACTACGTGTTGCATCAAGATGGCGTCTTCCAAAATGGCCGCCATGTTATTAACATATTCTCAGATCCAAAGAAGAGCGGCGCGTTTCGTCACAGGGTTATTTGGTAACCGTGATAGCGTTACGGAGATGTTTAATAAACTCAAGTGGCAGACTCTGCAAGAGAGGCGCTCTGCATCGCGGTGTACCTTGCTGTCCAGGTTTCGAGAGGGTGCGTTTCTGGATGAGGTATCGAATATATTGCTTCCTCCTATTTATACCTCCCGAGGAGATCACGAATGTAAAATTAGAGAGATTCGAGCGCGCACGGAGGCTTTCAGACAGTCGTTCTTCCCGCGAACCATACGCGACTGGAACAGGAAAGGGAGGTAATGACAGTGGCACGTAAGGTGCCCTCCGCCACACACCGTTGGGTGGCTTGCGGAGTATAAATGTAGATGTAGATGTATCTGACTTTACATTTCTGTTTATCCACAAGTTTTTGTACTAGAATGGTTGTTCCATACCTATGGACCACCCAGTGCTTTGGCGTTTAGTAGGTATACGAACGCACCCTTCTTAGTTGGCGGACGTGACGTCACACAGAAGGTGCTGGAATGGCACAGCTGAGCGAGGAGACACAGTATTCTGTTCCTGGCAGATACGGTGGCAGTTTTCTATAACTGAAGTGTGGTATCCGTGAGTCTTTACACTGACGACAATTTATCACAAGTATTTGAAATTATGTATCAGTCTTTCTTTTTAAAACTACGATGTATCATCCTAACATAAATAATTAATGTTGGTTGGTCTTGGCCAGAGTACTGGACAAACTCTATAACACTTTTGGTATGTGGTGGGAGTCACACTGAAATTTAAATTAATTTGGAAATGTTTGTGTCGGCACCCAATATAGAAAACGAGTCCACAAACTAGGCATGGGCTGGGCCCTCATCAGGAAATAATATGCACTTCATAAAATGTGGCACCGCATGAAAATTTAACATGTCTTGTTCGACAGAATTAATACAAGGTTACTAGTTTCAACCACAATGGTTGGTTATCTTCAGGGCTATTGATAAGACAGCGAAATGAAAAGTATCAGATATAACCAATTAATTAAAACATTACATAGAAAACAGTATACGCAACCACACATTAGTTACTGCAGAAGGTCGTCGCAGTTGCGTAATCACCAGTCATCACGCTGAACGGTTTCCAAACTTCAGAGCGTTAATATTGGAATTATGCGCTAATCTGGACAGTGGAGCTCAGGTTTGTGCAGCTTATAATCCAGATAACAAAATATTACATACGAAAAATTTCAAAAGAGAAAACTACAGTCCAAATCAAAGTTATATCAACCAAAAGCTCACGATATTCAATGGTACAAATACAAATTAAGTTCGCTAAAATCAACAGTAAGAGAGGAAATAACAAGGTATAAGTCACCTAGAATCAACGGTATTGCTACTAACACAATATAGTTCATGACAAGATTCTAAAGGCATATTGTGTAAAGGAGTAACAGAACAAAACGCAGTATGAAAGTAATAGGTGCGAAACAGTAACGGCGAGCAACCTGCAGAGGTCACAGCGCTTGCTGGTCATGTATTCAGCGTCATCTACTCGCTAGGATACAGCCACTTGGCTCGTACTGCAGGAAAGGAAGCATGGCTCCAAGCTGCATGCACGGGACACTCTACGAGGAAACACCAAAATACTTTATCATGGCGAGACACTGTGACACATCTCCAGTGAGTGACCTCATCCTATTACTAATTATGTAATGAAACATATGAGAGCTAATAAAAATACGTGATCAGCTTCTCAAAAATGTTAAAAAATTAAACCCATCTTCACATTCCTCGTTCAAAAGACCCTACGAGAACCTTTTCTTGTACTATATTCCTCAAACTCTTCTAAACTTCAATGTATAAGGGATAGTCAAATGAAAATCGAAGATCCACCACAGCGGGACCGTGAAATGGTTCCAATCAAAAGTGATCACCACACACGTTAAGACGTTTACCCACAGGGGTGTCTCAGATTGCATGACGGATCAACAACCGCACCCACTCTTGCCTGTCCTCATCGGACTGCAACCTACGTCCTCGCATGTCCACGGTCGCCAATGATGTGAAAATCACATGCTGAACGATCCGAGCAGTACATCTACATCTACATGGATACTCAGCAAATCACATTTAATGCCTGGCAGAGGGTTCATCGAATCACCTTCACAATTCTCCATTATTCCAATCTCGTAGGTGCGCACAAAGAACGAACACCTACATCTTTCCGTACGAACTCCGATTTCCCTTATTTTATCAAGGTCAGCGTGTCTCCCTTTGTAGGTCGATGACAACAAAATATTCTCGCCTTCGGAGGAGAAAGTTGGTGATTGGAATTTCGCGAGAAGATCCCGCGGCAACAAAAAACGCCTTTGTTTTAGTGATGTCCACCCCAAATCCTGTATCACTTCAGTGACACTCTCTCCCCTATTTCGCGATAATACAAAACGTGCTGCCCTTCTTTGAACTTTTTGCATGTACTCCGTCAATCCTATCTGGTATGGATCCCACACCCTGCAGCAGTATTCTGAAAGAGGACGGATAAGCGTAGTGCAGGCAGTCTCCTTAGTAGATCTGTTACATTTTCTAAGTGTCCTGCCAATAAAACGCAGTCTTTGGTTAGCCTTCCCCACATCATTTTCTATGTGTTCCTTCCAATTTAAGTTGTTCGTAATTGTAATTCCTAGGTATTAAGTTGAATTTACGGCCTTTATATTTGACTGATTTATCGTGTAACCGAGGTTTAATGGACTCCTTTTAGCACTCATGTGGATGACCTCACACTTTTCGTTACTTGGGGTCAATTGTCAATTTTCGCACCATACAGATATCTTTCCTAAATCGTTTTGCAATTTGTTTTGATCTTCTGATGACTTTATTAGTCAATAAACGACAGCGTCATCTGCCAACAACCTAATCGTTTATGTAGATAAGGAACAGCAAAGTGCCTACAACACTGCGTTGGGGAAGGCCAGAAATCACATCTGTTTTACTTGATGACTTTCCGTTAATTACTACGAACTGTGACCTCTCTGACAGGAAATCACGAATCCAGTCACACAACTAAGACGATATTCCATAAGCACGCAGTTTCACTACAAGCCGCTTGTGTGGTACAGTGTGAAAAGTCTTGCAGAAATGCAGAAATACGGAATCAATCTGAAATCCTTTGTCAATAGCACTCAACACTTCATGCGAATAAAGAGCTAGTTGTGTTCCGTGATAACGATGTTTTCTAAAACCATGTTAACTGTGTGACAAATGACTCCGAGGACTATGGGACTTAACATCTATGGTCATCAGTCCCCTAGAATTTAGAACTACTTAAACCTAACTAACCTAAGGACATCACACAACACCCAGTCATCACGAGGCAGAGAAAATTCCTGACCCCGCCGGGAATCGAACCCGGGAACCCGGGCGCGGGAAGCGAGAATGCTACCGCACGTCCACGAGCTGCGGACTTAACTGTGTGTCAATAGACCGCTTTCTTCGAAGTAATTGATAATGTTCGAACACAATATATGTTCCAAAATCCTGCTGCATATCGACGTTAATGCTAAGGGCCTGTAATTTAGTGGATTACTCATATTACCTTTCGCGAATATTGATGTGACCTGTGCAATTTTCCAGTCCTTGAGTACGGATCTTTCGTCGAGCGAACGATTGTATATGATTCTTAAGTATGTTAAGCATACTCCGAAAGGAACCTAATTGGTATACCGTCTGGACCAGAAGACTTACTTTTATTAAGTGATTTAAGTTGCTTCACTATTCCGAGGATATTTACTTCTACGTTACTCATGGTGGCAGCTGTTCTCGATTCGAATTCTGGAATATTTACTTCGTCTTATTTTGTGAAGGTGTTTAGTAACTCTGCTTTGGCAGCACTGTCTTCGATAGGATCTCCATTGCTATCGCGCAGAAAAGGCATTGATTGTGTCTTGCCCCTAGCATACTTTACATACGCCCAGAATCTCATTGGATTTTCTGTCAGGTTTCGAGACAAAGTTTCCTGTGGAAAGTATTATAAGTATCTCGCATTGAAGTCCGCGCTAAGTTTAGAGCTTCTGTTAAAGATCACCAATCTTGGGGATTTGCGTTCGTTTAATTTGTCATGCTTGTTTCGTTGTTTCTGCAACAGCGTTCTCACCCGTATTGTGTACCAAGGAGGACCGGCTCATTTGTTTGTTAATTTATTTGGTATACATCTCTGAAATGGTGCCGATCTATTTCTCTGGTCTGCACTTATATAATTAATTCGGAAGGATTGGAGATTGTCCCTCAGGAAGGAGTCAACTGAATTTTTGTCTGCTTTTTTGAATAGGTATATTTTTCGTTTATTTTTGAAGGATTTGGGGGTTACAATATTCAGTCTCGCTACGACAACCCTGTGCCGATTAATCCCTGTGTCGATTTTTATGCTCGTTATTAACTCAGGAGCCGGCCGAAGTGGCCGTGCGGTTAAAGGCGCTGCAGTCTGGAACCGCAAGACCGCTACGGTCGCAGGTTCGAATCCTGCCTCGGGCATGGATGTTTGTGATGTCCTTAGGTTAGTTAGGTTTAACTAGTTCTAAGTTCTAGGGGACTAATGACCTCAGCAGTTGAGTCCCATAGTGCTCAGAGCCATTTGAACCATATTAACTCAGGATTATTTGTTGCTAAGAGGTCAAGTGTGTTCTCACAACCGTTTACTATTCACGTGGGCTCGTGAACTAACTGCTCGAAATAATTTTCAGAGAATGCGTTTAGCACAATTTCGGATGACGTTTTATGCGTACCTCCGGAATTAAACACGTATTTTGACCAACATATCGAGGGTAAATTAAATTCACCACCAACTAGAATCGTATGAGTCGGGTTTGTGTTTGAAATCAAACTCAAGTTTTGTTTGAACCTTTCAGCAATTGTATCATCTGAATTGGGAGGTCGGTAAAAGGATTCGATCATTATTTCATTCCGGTTGCCAAAAATGACCTCTGTATGGAAGATGTTGCAGTGTTTATCAACCACATCGCTGAAGCACATCCGATTGGCAGAGTAGAGGCGGACGTTATCGTGCAGCGGGATGATGCTGTACGACAGCGTTCCTGGGCGTTTCGGCTTTATGGCGTGTCACAGTGTCTGCAGAGTGTCTTCATAAAACTGCACATTGATTGTGGTTCCATGCTCGAGGATCTTGATGAACAGAGGGCCACTACATTCGAAGGTCATTATGACCGCACTGGGACTTGTTTTTGCATTTGTTTGGTGGGAGATTTGCCATGCTTCCACTGTCGGCTTTGCAGTTTCCCCTCGGAATGGTAGCACCACGTTAGATCAAGATGACCTTCAGACCTTCTTCGACTAGGAGCCTTCTGCTTGTCGAGTTCTTTAAGAGTGCAACCACAAGCAACACGCAGACACTTCGACGCGCCCTAAAGTCAAAACGCCCAGGAATGCCGTCGGAAGGCATCAGCATGTCGCACGATAAGCCCCACCCCACACTGCCAATCGTACCAAGGGTACGCTTGAGAGATGTGGATGGGAAATACTGCAACATCTTCCGTACAGCGCGGATCGTTCACCGTGTGATTTTCCCATCTTTGGTGACCTGAAGAAAGACATCCGTGGGCGTCGGTGTCAAACGAACGCGTAAGTGCACGAGTGGGTGCGGTTATGGATCCGTCAGTGGCCGACAGCGTTCTATGAAACACGAAACGATCGTCTCGTCTCCCAGTAGAGTAAATGTCTTAATGCCTGTGGTAATCACTTTTGAATGGAACAGTCCACGCTCCAGTTGTGGCGGGTGATTGGTTTTCGTTTGACTTCGCTTCATACCTTACTATGGCTCCTTTGTGCAGTATTTAGCTGGCCGCTGTGGTCGAGCGGTTCTAGGTGCTTCAGTCCGGAACCGCGCTGCTGCTACGGTCGCAGGTTCGAATCCTGTCTCGGTCATGGATGTGTGTGATGCCTTAGGTTAGTTAGGTTTTAAAGTAGTTCTAAGTCTAGGGGACTGATGACCTCAGATGTTAAGTCCCATAGTGCTTAGAGCCATTTGAACCATTTTTGCAATGTTTTCATGTCATCGCTAATACTTCCTACAGGATGTCTGTTTTCTTTTATATGTACCATACTCCAAATACTGACCTATGATTAGTACACTATTGGCCATTAAAATTGCTACACCACGAAGATGACGTGCTACAGACGCGAAATGTAACCGACAGGAAGAAGATGCTGTGACATGTAAATGATTAGCTTTTCAGAGCATTCACACAAGGTTGGCGCCGGTGGCGACACCTGAAACGTGCTGACATAAGGAAACTTTCCAACCGATTTCTCATACACAAACAGCAGTTGACCGACTTTGCCTGGTGAACCGTTGTTGTGATGCCTCGTGTAAGGACGACAAATGCGTACCATCACGTTTCCGACTTCGATAAAGGTCGGATTGTAGCCTATCGCGATTTCGGTTTATCGTATCGCGACATTGCTGCTCGCGTTGGTCGAGATCCAATGACTGTTAGCAGAATATGGAATCGGTGGTTTCAGGAGGTTAATACGGAACGCCCTGCTGGATCCCAACGGCCTCGTATCTCTAATAGTCGAGATGACAGGCATCTTATCCGCATGGCTGTAACGGGTCGTGCAGCCACGTCTCGATCCCTGAGTCAACAGATGGGGAAGTTTGCAGCACAACAACCATCTGCACGAACAGTTCGACGACGTTTGCAGCAGCATGGACTATCAGCTCGGAGACCATGGCTGCGGTTACCTTTGACGCTGCATCACAGACAGGAGAGCCTGAGATGGTGTACTCGACGACGAACCTGGGTGCACGAATGGCAAAATGTCACTGTTTCGGATGAATCCAGGTTCTGTTTACAGCATCATGATGGTCGCATCCGTGTTTGGAGACATCGCGGTGAACGCACATTGTCACCGTGTATTCGTCATCACCATACTGGCGTATCACCCGGCGTGATGGTATGGGGTGCCATTGGATACACGTCTCGGTCACCTCTTGTTTGCATTGGCGGCGCTTTGAACAATGGACGTTACATTTCAGATGTGCTACGACCCGTGGCTCTACCCTTCATTGTATCCCTGCGAAACCCTACATTTCAGCAGGATAATGCAGGACCGCATGTTGCAGGTACTGTACGGGCCTTTCTGGATACAGAAAATGTTCGACTGCTGCCCTGGCCGGCACATTCTCCAGATCTGTCATCAATGGAAAACGTCTGGTGAATGGGGGCCGAGCAACTGGCTCGTCACAATACGCCAGTCACTACTCTTGATGAACTGTGGTATCGTGTTGAAGCTACATGGGCAGCTGTACCTGTACACGCCATCCAAGCTCTGTTTGACTCAATGCCCAGGCGTATCAACGCCGTTATTAGGGCCAGAGGTGGTTGTTCTGGGTACTGATTTCTCAGGATCTATGTACCCAAATTACGTGAAAATGTAATCACGTGTCAGTTGTAGTATAATATATTCGTCCAATGAATACCTGTTTATCATCTGCATTTCTTCTTGGTGTAGCAATTTTAATGGCCAGTAGTGTATACAGGGTGAGTCACCTAACGTTACCGCTGGATATATTTCGTAAACCACATCAAATACTGACGAACCGACTCCACAGACCGAACGTGAGGAGAGGGGCTAGTGTAACTGTTTAATACAAACCACACAAAAATGCATGGAAGTATGTTTCTAACACAAACCTACGTTTTTTTAAATGGACCACGTTAGTTTTGTTAGCACATCTGAACATATAAACAAATACGTAATCAGTGCCGTTTGTTGCATTGTAAAATGTTAATTACATCCGGAGATATTGTAACCCAAAGTTGACGCTTGAGTACCACTCCTCCGCTGTTCGATCGTGTGTATCGGAGAGCACTGCAACATACATCGCGTTTCTACAGAATGATCTGCCAACGTTGCTCGAAAATGTCCCACTGGAAACGCGTCGATGTATGTGGTATCAGCATGATGGTGCACCTGCACATTCCGCAATTAACACTAGGCTGACCCTTGACAGGATGTTCGACGGGCGTTTCATAGGACGTGGAGGACGCATAAATTGGCCAGCCTGTTCTCCTGATCTTACACCTCTGGACTTCTTTATGTGGGGTACGTTAAAGGAGAATGTGTACCGTGATGTGCCTACAACCCCAGAGGATATGAAACAACGTATTGTGGCAGCCTGCGGCGACATTACACCAGATGTACTGCGGCGTGTACGACATTCATTACGCCAGAGATTGCAATTGTGAGCAGCAAATGATGGCCACCACATTGAACATCTATTGGCCTGACATGTCGGGACACACACTATTCCACTCCGTAATTAAAAACGGAAACCACGTGTGTACGTGTACCTCACCCCACATGGTAATGTACATGTGCGTCAGTGAAAAAGACCAATAAAAAGGTGTTAGCATGTGGACGTAATGTGCTGTTCCAGTCTCTTCTGTACCTAAGGTGCATCACCGTTCCCTTTGGATCCCTACGTAATTCGGTGCTCTCCGATACACACGATCGAACAGCGGAGGAGTGGTACTCAAGCGTCAACTTTAGGTTACAATATCTCCGGATGTAATTAACATTTTACAATGCAACAAACGGCACTGATTACGTATTTGTTTATATGTTCAGATGTGCTAACAAAACTAACGTGGTTCCATTTAAAAAACGTAGGTTTGTGTTAAAAAACATACTTCCGTGCATTTTTTTATGGTTTGTATTAGACAATTACACCAGCCCCTCTCCTCACGTTCGGTCTGTGGAATCGGTTCGTCAGTATTTGATGTGGTTTACGAAATATATCCAGCGGTAACGTTAGGTGACTCACCCTGTATATATGTTCTTTATACCGCACTTCACACGAATGTCCCATTTGACCACCAATAAACTGTTACATTCATCGCATTCCGACTGATATTTCGAAAGCTCAGTTTCACGTCGGCATTTTTGAAATTATGTTTTGCTGTCGCCGAAACTTAGCCGTTATATGTCACTGCAACGTATTTAGTTTTGGGTTTCCTTATTTCTATGTTTTATTTCTTAATGTTGTAATACATATTGCTCATTTCAGATGCTCTGCAGTATTTTGCTTTGGCTGTTTGCTGAAGATGCAAGTCCCTTATTAATTTCCTCTAGAAAAAGAGAATGTGTCGAACCGTGAAGCGAAATAATGTATCTCTGAGCATAGCAGAACTTTCCAATAACAATTACGTCAATATACACTATCTGGTTAAAAGTAGCCAGACATCCCTAAATAACGCGGAATTTACAACTATATGTTGTCATGAGAAGCTGACCCGCCGTATAAATGGATAATGATGATGATGTTTGGTTTGTGGGGCGCTCAATTGCACGGTTATCAGCGGCCATACAAATTCCGAACCTTTTCTCAGCCCAGTCTCGCTACTTTCATGATGATGAAATGATGAGGACAACACAAACATCCAGTCATCTCGAGGCTGGTGAAAATCCCTGACCCCGCCGGGAATCGAACTCGGGACCCCGTGTGTATAAATGGAGGAGGGTAGTACTGTGTTGTCAGTAGAGAAACAGTAACAGAAGAACAGGTCGGTCAGGAGAACTCAGTGACCTCGAAATTCGACTAGCCATTGGATGTCACCTGAGTAACAGATTCTTCAGGGACATTTCAACGTTTCTAAAGCTCCCAAAGCCAACTTTTGGTGATACAGTTGTGAAGTGAAAATGTACAGTTGTGAAGTGAAAATCCGAAGGAACAACCACTGCTAAACCTAGGCCAGGAAGACCACGCATGCTGACTGACAGGGACTATTAAGCATTGCAGACGGTGGTTGTAAGAATCGTATGAAATCAGCGAAAGGAACCAGTAGTGAGTCCCAATGTGCTACCGGAAGTCCAGCTAACAGAGTGATTGTGCATAGGGAGATAAAAGAACGAGATACAATGGTCGAGCACCTCCTTGTAAGCCAAATTTCTGAAGTCAGTGCTAAGCGGCGGTTGAGGCGGCGTACAGAGCAACGACACAGCTCAGTGGATGATTGGAAAGGTGTGGTGAATGACACTGTAACCAGTGGCAATCCGATGGAAGAGTACAGAGGAGGTGGTGTTACTCCATAGGGGTTTTCCGTGGTTAGGTTATGGGCCTCTTACTCCGCTTAAGCAAAATCCTAAATGAGGAAGGGTGTGAGTACATTTCACAGCATAATGTGACGCGTACAGTAAAGGAACAGTTAGGAGACCATGACTGTACCAGCTCGCAGTCCACCTTATCGCAAAGCAGCATCTCTGAAGCAATGGTTTGTGGCAAATACACTCCTGAAATGGACTGACCCGCCCAGTCTCCCGAACTGAACCTAACACAACACCTTTCGGATAAGTTCAAACGCCGATTTCGCTCCAGATCCCAGCGACCATCACTACCTTCTCCGGTTTCGGCTCTTGAGCAAAAATGGGCTGCCACTCATCCGTAGACATTCAGACACCTCACTGAAAGTGTCCCCAACAGTCTTAAAACTGTCAAAAAGACGAAGAGTTGTAGCAGGTGTAGTAGGTATGGTAGGTCACATCTGTGATGACAGTGGATAGAGAAAGGGAAGTTACTGCCTATCACTGGTTTCCTATCAGCCAGGATAATATTCTGCCTTACATTATGAAGACATTAACCTTCTTCACCTACTGTAAGACTTTCGTCGCCTAAATTGATACTATAATTTGAGAGAAGTTCTGAGAAACTTAGCAAGTTGTCACCTTGCTGTACGGCAAGTAGTGAAATAGAAAATACATAAAGACACAATGCAAATTAAACAAGAATGCGTCCAGTCTATATAGAGAACGGGAACTTCCGAAATGAGATCAATGTTAGCCATGAGTTCCGAAGTACGATCACAAAAACAGGAGCAGTACGACAAAACTAACCATATCGCTACTGGCGGAATCACAATGCCAGACGCTCATGGTACAAGTGGCAGAGTTGTATAGTAGTTACCAACATACTAGTTCCTGCAAGTATCCTATCGCAAAACATGCTAATCTAGCCGGACTACTTTCACACAGGAATGCTCCCAAGGTAACGGAAGGCAATGTGTGTGTATTAGAAAGTTGATAACTTCCACGCTACTGTCCAGTATCTGTAACCGAATGGAGTCACAGAGCATTGTCTCTGCACTTTCATAAACTCGAAAGCCATCCATCAGCGTGTGTCCATAGATAAAAGGTTCCCATAGCCAACATAACAAGGGGTGGAGGCAGAACTGTTGCTGCTCCCTCAGACCAGTGGGATGACACAGCCTATGGATGCACAAGTTGGGAGAGCTGTCTTTGTGCCAGTTCTTCGAGCATGGGAGAAATTAATGCCCATCCACATTGGCATGGCTCCAACTTAAATTCGAACATAACGGCCCTGAACTTTACGGATTTTCGCCCACCACCTTAGGTACTTTCTAAATTAATTAAATGGTTAATGTGAACATTGTTTCACGCCCCCCAGCCGGTGGTCCCCCGTGCGCGGAAGCCATCAGTGGTGTCCTTTGGTTCTACTTTTTCTTATGCCTTTGATCCTCATCACTGCGTGGTTAGTAACGGATTTGATAAGGTTATTTCAAGAGATGGATGGACTCCTTCCTGTGCGCCACCCTGTTACCCCATGGTACGTAGCTTGGCTCTGAGCACTATGGGACTTAACATCTATGGTCATCAGTCCCCTAGAACTTAGAACTACTTAAACCTAACTAACCTAAGGACAGCACACAACACCCAGCCATCACGAGGCAGAGAAAATCCCTGACCCCGCCGGGAATCGAACCCGGGAACCCGGGCGTGGGAAGCGAGAACGCTACCGCACGACCACGAGATGCGGGCAGGTACGTAGCATATGTACCCCAGTTGTGTAGTGATATTTAAGTGAAAGCGAGCGAAAGTTTTCGAAATGTTTGCTAATCGTGAAACTGAGGCGAAACTTGGTTACCAGCCTGGTATTCTCCTAGAGGGATGTATCTAAAAGCCGCATCCAGGATGGGCAGCACACTGTCCGCTGGGTGAATTCGATTTGGGACCAGCACACCTTCCCCTCCCAGAAGCAGCGCTTCAACATGGACGACTATCCGAGTGGGTTGCTGATGTCATTCGATTGGAGAAAATTAATGTTACTACATAAAATATATGATTTAGTATTGATACGTTTTAATTGATTGACAGTCAGATCTACGATTACTAGCAGTGAGCTTGAAATTTTGCAAGAAACTCGTTCTATGATTGAAATTACGCAATTAATTTTACTCGGCTCTGCTTCTTTGTGATGTGAACTGGACTACACACACTTTGTGGTTTCAGCACGTGCGTCGTACGCCTTTCAAAAAGTCTCTGCGTTACAGGACAGACACATCTCGCATTAATGTCCACTAACAGGTGTCCACAAAAATATGGATCCACGTTTAGGAAGTTAATACCATTATTTTGTCCAACTGTAAAATTTATCTGAGTGTGCTGATTTCATTCCTATCCTCATTATAAATACTATTGCCATGGCCTGTAGGCGTTCTTATTACATCATTTCTGCTATTCAGTAGATATATTTAAATACAATTGTTATGAATTAAGGAAGTGAACATTTGTTCCTGTACTTATATAGCAATCAGTCTTGAGTATATTGTCAAAGTTCATTTATGTCAGGGCGGGCCATGGCGTGCCAAACCAGACGAGAGCCATATGTTCGAGCCACATGTGGGCTGAGGCTCAGCCTGTCTTGGTTTTGCTCGGTGTAGTATTTTTCAACCGGCACAACTCTCTTCAATTCGGCAGAGTCGTGGCGTCAACGCTGTTTATTCTTCGCCATTTGTTCGTGGTATGAAGGACGTTCAGAGGTACAGTGGCTGTTTGCATAAAAAGAGACATAAAGAGATCTATAGTCACAACCCTTTAAAAATGAATAGGAATGAGGGAAGAGAGGGATGGATATTCTCATTATCCATGATGCAGTCGCATGATTGATGGGTACTGCAAAATCGATACGAAACGACATTACAATACCATGCAGAAAGAATTTTAAGATTTAGTTGACGATGAGACAGTAAAAAATTACTCTGATCGGCAGACGGGGTTCATTGCTCTGTACATCAAGAAGAACTTTCTGCTAAATTTTTGGGCATGGAGCATGTGAAGAAATTGGTGGTACGAATATTGAATTTCATGAAGTCGTACGCATTATTCCGCTGTCAGTTGCAACAGTATTCGATGGAAGCGAATGAAGAGTGTGGAGACTTTATACAGGGTGGTCCATTGATAGTGACCGGTCCAAATATATCACGAAATAAGCATGAAACGAAAAAACTACAAAGAATGAAACTCGTCTAGCTTGAAGGGGGAAACGAGATGACGCTATGGTTGGCCCGCTAGATGGCGCTGCCATAGGTCAAACGGATATCAATTGCGTATTATTTAAATAGGAACCCCCATTTTTATTACATATTCGTGTAGTACGTAAAGAAATATGAATATTTTAGTTGGACCACTTTTTTCGCTTTGTGACAGATTGCGCTTTAATAGTCACAAACATATGGCTCACAATTTTAGACGAACAGTTGGTAACAGGTAGGTTTTTTAAATTAAAACACAGAACTTAGGTACGTTTGAACATTTTATTTCGGTTGTTCCAATGTGATACATGTACCTTTGTGAACTTATCATTTCTGAGAACCCATGCTGTTACAGCGTGTTTACCTGTAAATACCACATTAACGTAATAAAAGCTCAAAATGATGTCCGTCAACCTCAATGCATTTGGCAATACGTGTAACGACATTCCTCTCAACAGCGAGTAGTTCGCCTTCCGTAATGTTCGCACATGCATTGACAATACACTGATTCATGTTGTCAGGCGTTGTCGGTGGATCACGATAGCAAATATCCTTCAACTTCCTTCACAGAAAGAAATCCGGGGACGTCAGATCCGGTGAACGTGCGGGCAATGGTATGGTGCTTCGACGACCAATCGACCTGTCATGAAATATGCTATTCAATACCGCTTCAACCGCACGCGAGCTATGTGCCGGACATCCATCATGTTGGAAGTACATCGCCATTCTGTCATGCAGTGAAACATCTTGTAGTAACACGAAATTAAAAAATATCGTTACGCAAACAATACTTTTGACGAAACTGTTAATTACTTTGAAATTAATTAAGAGTGGCTTTGCTAACATGTTTTCGAATAGAGTAGAAATAAATACATTCAAAATACTATTTGTTGTTCCTCCAAATGTTTATAATTAGTACAGAATTTATATTTGTTTATACAGCAACAACAGAATTTAAGTTACGAAGCAATTCCTGATATTAACTAAGAATAGTCAAAATAAATTAGAAAATCATTTACATACATAAAATTAGATCTGGTACTATATTCCTTAAAACTGAGGGCCAACCTTTCTCTTTTATGAAAATGCAGATTATTTTAAGGAAGCAGATGGTAAAACCAGAGGGGAAGTAAAAATATCCCAAATTGCTTCGTCACATCATCCCCTCATTGGACTAACCAGATAGAAATTGAAAATAGCTAACTGGGCAGATCCAGTGACCACTAGTGACGCCAAAAAGTTGGTTTAACTATTTACACAAAAGAATCTGGAGGATAGCCAGAATGGCCACGGAAATTGTAGGAGACATTCAAGTAAAAGAAATGGAGGAGATGACTAAATTCTGGATCAAACCATTTAAACTAGATAATGCTCCATTTTTGACTCGCACTCGAGCAGGTAGTGATGAAGAACCACTTGTATATAAATGTGCTGTAATCACAAGTAAGGGTAAGGCAAATGATAGTAGTAAAACGAGTGTAATTTCTAACTCTAGTGAGATGTTGAATGATGGTGTGGGTAGCAATGTTTATCCCATAAAAGGAGAGGAGGAACTTACTATAATAAAATCAAGTGATGAAACAGTGTGTGTTGCTGGTGCTCAGGATGCCCAGTGTCAAAATGGATGTTAAATTTTTAAGAGAACACAAGGAATTCACGTGTTTTGCTTTGTGGTCTAGTACAGGACACAAGGATCAACTAATCAGTCAAGCATTTTAGGACAATGAGAGTGACAAAAGGTCTGATCATGGCAGTAGTGGTAATGATGATAGCGGTGACGAATCCAGGAGTGATGAGGACGAGGTATTGGAATTTGTAATTGGTATTGGAATTTGTAATTGATAATGCCCCCCCATGAACCATGGACCTTGCCGTTGGTGGGGAGGCTTGCGTGCCTCAGCGATACAGATAGCCGTACCGTAGGTGCAACCACAACGGAGGGGTATCTGTTGAGAGGCCAGACAAACGTGTGGTTCCTGAAGAGGGGCAGCAGCCTTTTCAGTAGTTGCAAGGGCAACAGTCTGGATGATTGACTGATCTGGCCTTGTAACAATAACCAAAACGGCCTTGCTGTGCTGGTACTGCGAACGGCTGAAAGCAAGGGGAAACTACAGCCGTAATTTTTCCCGAGGGCATGCAGCTTTACTGTATGAGTACATGATGATGGCGTCCTCTTGGGTAAAATATTCCGGAGGTAAAATAGTCCCCCATTCGGATCTCCGGGCGGGGACTACTCAAGAGGATGTCGTTATCAGGAGAAAGAAAACTGGCGTTCTACGGATCGGAGCGTGGAATGTCAGATCCCTTAATCGGGCAGGTAGGTTAGAAAATTTAAAAAGGGAAATGGATAGGTTGAAGTTAGATATAGTGGGAATTAGTGAAGTTCGGTGGCAGGAGGAACAAGACTTCTGGTCAGGTGACTACAGGGTTATAAACACAAAATCAAATAGGGGTAATGCAGGAGTGGGTTTAATAATGAATAGGAAAATAGGAATGCGGGTAAGCTACTACAAACAGCATAGTGAACGCATTATTGTGGCCAAGATAGATACGAAGCCCACACCTACTACAGTAGTACAAGTTTATATGCCAACTAGCTCTGCAGATGACGAAGAAATTGAAGAAATGTATGATGAAATAAAAGAAATTATTCAGATTGTGAAGGGAGACGAAAATTTAATAGTCATGGGTGACTGGAATTCGAGTGTAGGAAAAGGGAGAGAAGGAAACATAGTAGGTGAATATGGATTGGGGGACAGAAATGAAAGAGGAAGCCGCCTGGTAGAATTTTGCACAGAGCACAACATAATCATAACTAACACTTGGTTTAAGAATCATGAAAGAAGGTTGTATACATGGAAGAACCCTGGAGATACTAAAAGGTATCAGATAGATTATATAATGGTAAGACAGAGATTTAGGAACCAGGTTTTAAATTGTAAGACATTTCCAGGGGCAGATGTGGACTCTGACCACAATCTATTGGTTATGACCTGTAGATTAAAACTGAAGAAACTGCAAAAAGGTGGGAATTTAAGGAGATGGGACCTGGATAAACTAAAAGAACCAGAGGTTGTACAGAGATTCAGGGAGAGCATAAGGGAGCAATTGACAGGAATGGGGGAAAGAAATACAGTAGAAGAAGAATGGGTAGCTTTGAGGGATGAAGTAGTGAAGGCAGCAGAGGATCAAGTAGGTAAAAAGACGAGGGCTAGTAGAAATCCTTGGGTAACAGAAGAAATATTGAATTTAATTGATGAAAGGAGAAAATATAAAAATGCAGTAAGTGAAACAGGCAAAAAGGAATACAAACGTCTCAAAAATGAGATCGACAGGAAGTGCAAAATGGCTAAGCAGGGATGGCTAGAGGACAAATGTAAGGATGTAGAGGCCTATCTCACTAGGGGTAAGATAGATACCGCCTACAGGAAAATTAAAGAGACCTTTGGAGATAAGAGAACGACTTGTATGAATATCAAGAGTTCAGATGGAAACCCAGTTCTAAGCAAAGAAGGGAAAGCAGAAAGGTGGAAGGAGTATATAGAGGGTCTATACAAGGGCGATGTACTTGAGGACAATATTATGGAAATGGAAGAGGATGTAGATGAAGATGAAATGGGAGATATGATACTGCGTGAAGAGTTTGACAGAGCACTGAAAGACCTGAGTCGAAACAAGGCCCCCGGAGTAGACAATATTCCATTGGAACTACTGACGGCCGTGGGAGAGCCAGTCCTGACAAAACTCTACCATCTGGTGAGCAAGATGTATGAAACAGGCGAAATACCCTCAGACTTCAAGAAGAATATAATAATTCCAATCCCAAAGAAAGCAGGTGTTGACAGATGTGAAAATTACCGGACTATCAGCTTAATAAGTCACAGCTGCAAAATACTAACACGAATTCTTTACAGACGAATGGAAAAACTAGTAGAAGTCAACCTCGGGGAAGATCAGTTTGGATTCCGTAGAAACACTGGAACACGTGAAGCAATACTGACCTTACGACTTATCTTAGAAGAAAGATTAAGGAAAGGCAAACCTACGTTTCTAGCATTTGTAGACTTAGAGAAAGCTTTTGACAATGTTGACTGGAATACTCTCTTTCAAATTCTAAAGGTGGCAGGGGTAAAATACAGGGAGCGAAAGGCTATTTACAATTTGTACAGAAACCAGATGGCAGTTATAAGAGTCGAGGGACATGAAAGGGAAGCAGTGGTTGGGAAGGGAGTGAGACAGGGTTGTAGCCTCTCCCCGATGTTGTTCAACGTGTATATTGAGCAAGCAGTAAAGGAAACAAAAGAAAAATTCGGAGTAGGTATTAAAATTCATGGAGAAGAAATAAAAACTTTGAGGTTCGCCGATGACATTGTAATTCTGTCAGAGACAGCAAAGGACTTGGAAGAGCAGTTGAATGGAATGGACAGTGTCTTGAAAGGAGGATATAAGATGAACATCAACAAAAGCAAAACAAGGGTAATGGAATGTAGTCTATTTAAGTCGGGTGATGCTGAGGGAATTAGATTAGGAAATGAAGCACTTAAAGTAGTAAAGGAGTTTTGCTATTTGGGGAGCAAAATAACTGATGATGGTCGAAGTAGAGAGGATATAAAATGTAGGCTGGCAATGGCAAGGAAAGCGTTTCTGAAGAAGAGAAATTTGTTAACATCCAGTATTGATTTAAGTGTCAGGAAGTCATTTCTGAAAGTATTCGTATGGAGTGTAGCCATGTATGGAAGTGAAACATGGACGATAAATAGTTTGGACAAGAAGAGAATAGAAGCTTTTGAAATGTGGTGCTACAGAAGAATGCTGAAGATTAGATGGGTAGATCACATAACTAATGAGGAAGTATTGAATAGGATTGGGGAGAAGAGAAGTTTGTGGCACAACTTGACCAGAAGAAGGGATCGGTTGGTGGGACATGTTCTGAGGCATCAAGGGATCACCAATTTAGTATTGGAGGGCAGCGTGGAGGGTAAAAATCGTAAAGGGAGACCAAGAGATGAATACACTAAGCAGATTCAGAAGGATGTAGGTTGCAGTAGGTACTGGGAGATGAAAAAGCTTGCACAGGATAGAGTAGCATGGAGAGCTGCATCAAACCAGTCTCAGGACTGAAGACCACAACAACAACAACAATTGATAATGATGGCCTTGTGGTAAGTAAAGAAAGAATAAAAGAGGACAATATTAGGCCTAATGAAGAGTTAGAGTTTGAGGGCGGTAATGAGGAAAAGGGCCATGTTATCTGTCATTTGACTGAGTCTATAATAATTTTGATAAGCGGGATGATGGTTTTTCCAGGGAAAGGATTAATAAGGTTTCTCTGCCTCGTGATGACTGGGTGTTGTGTGCTGTCCTTAGGTTAGTTAGGTTTAAGTAGTTCTAAGTTCTAGGGGACTGATGACCGTAGATGTTAAGTCCCATAGTGCTCAGAGCCATTTGAACCATTTTTTTATTAATAAGGATGTGTTGTATGAAGAAGATCATATGGTAAGTAAAAAGGAAGCGTGGCTCCCTGTAATAGCAGCAAGGGTACAAGGGATACATGTTAAGTGTTTACTGGACAATGGTAGTGACTTGAATGGCATTTCACAGGCATTTTTTGAATCTATTAAGAACACAGAGGGTATCGTAGTGATGCATGTTTCTGGAATAAAAATTATCGATGCTACTGGTAAGCTATAGAGTGTAAAACAAGAGGTACTATTAACTGTGGAATTGGCAGGATAGCTGTTGGAATGCAGTTTCTTGGTGATTCAAAATTTCAGCATTGATGTAATATTTGGAACTAATTTCTTGCGCAAATGGAGTGTAAATATTGATTTTGCTAGTGGTAAGTCTAGTTTTAAGTACAACGGAAGTAGGTACAAAGTATCATTTTTGAAAGGTATGGACAAGTGTATGGAAACTGAATTAGATTCGCCATTAACAGTTTTGACCACAGAGCAGATTATTGAGGAAGAAGAGGGGGAGAAAGTAAGGTTGGAAATAATAAAGAGAGTTGAGTATATTGAAGGTATTACAAATAGTCAAAGGGAGGAATTAAAAGGTATTCTCCTAAGCAACTGTAAGTCATTTTCAGACAGGCCAGGTTTGGTAAAAGATTTTGAGTGCGAATTAAAGTTTAAGGATCATGAACCATGTTCGAAAAACGTTATATTATTCCATTTTCAAAAAAGAAGTAGTGAGGAAAAAATTTCTAAAGATGGTCTCATGAGGGTTAATTGAAAGGTCAAACAGCAGGTATAATAACCCACTTGTGGTTGTAAAGAAGAAGAACGGTGGTGTCAGGCAGTTTCTGGATGCCTGGAAGTTAAATGAAATTGTAATAGGAGAGAGTGACAAACCCACTAGCATACGGTAGATGAAATTTTACAAAAGTCCCGTGACGTAAATTTCTAACTTCTTTTGATGTGACTTGTGGCTACTGGAATATCAGTTTGGCCAAGGAATCTAAGCCATGTACAACATTTTTACATGAAGGTAAGCGCTACCAGTACTGTGTGGCGCCATTTGGTCTGAATTTGTCTGTGTGTGTGTGTGTGTGTGTGTGTGTGTGTGTGTGTGTGTGTGTGTGTGTATGTGTGTGTGTGTGTGTGTGTTTATCACAACTATTGACAAGGTGCTAGGTGAGATATTAACCAATGAAATAACGGACTATGTAGGTGCTATCCTAGTAGCGAGTGCAGAATGGTACAAGCACTGTAAGATTCTGAATGAAGTACTGAGAGCTATGCACAGAGGAGGAGGTACGAAACTAAAATTAAGCAAATCTGAGTTTTTAAAGAAGGAAATTTCATTTTTGGGCCACAGGATTAACGAGGAAGGTATACAGCCTGATCCAGAAAAGCTTTCTGCTATTGCCGATTTCCCACCCCCAAAGAACAAGAAGGCTCTTAAGGGGATACGGAATCACCTATCCCCGCAATGTTAATATATGCCTACTATAGGGAACATTTTCTCACAAACTACTGGAGACAGAGAGGTAAAAATTTTACTGTATGTGCATTCATATGTTACAACAATACTGAAACAACAGTTTATTGTCAAAGTATTTTCTTACAGAGATATTGTACATTTATTTTTAAGTAAATTTTTTCCATCGCTTTTTACTAGACTATCACCCCTAAGTCTTTTGTAAATCAAGCAATTAAAAAATCGTTGTTTCAGTATGTAATAGGGACTTATGTCACTACGTCATAAAAATTTCAGACTTCTAGGTTGACCAGTACCTGAGATAATGTTCCTAGATGAAGTAAAAAGTAAACTTATGGGAAACGGAGAAAGAAGATTAAAACATTCCTGATCCGTAGCTAATACCCCCTTCACAGTCTTCATAATCATCTTCAAGTCTTCTTTTGGCACCCCTCTGCACCTGTCTTGCTTTTTTCACTAATGTCTTGATTATATTATCAGCATGCCTTAGTCTGTGCTGATCTAAAAAGAACATAGCACGTACCGTACGGGAACCAACACACATACCCAACTTTTGAAGGACCTGGCATTTAGTTATATTTCCAAGATTGAAGGTTGCCACAGCATCATACACACCAAAATGTAGTGTATTAATTCCGACAAACACTGTTTTTGGGAGACGATGCCATATCACACTATTCAAGCACTCGTTGGGGTTCTGCGTTTTTCCGTGAAGACATTTCATCAGAAGTCTTCTGTCAGCCAGATCTCTGAAAATGGGCTTTATTTCTGCCATGATGGCTGATGGTAGACTGTGGTGGTGAATGTATTTCTCTCCTGTTGTTAGTCCCCTATTGTATTTACACCAGCTGTTTTCACCTTTGGGGCACAAACTATGTTGTGGATGCTCATCCGTGGATGCGGTGTGGAAATATAAAGCCCATATAGCTCTCCTCATTTCTTCAAGATTGCCTGTATTTTGCCTGATTGCAAGGCCATAGCAGTTCTGAATGTGGTCTATTATGGAATCAGTCAATCTTCCTCTGCCATCCAAGGTTTTCCCATCATCTAGTTTTTTCCCTTTCATAACTGATTTTAACCTTCTCAGCCTGGCACCCATTCTCTTCTGCACATGTCCTATACATTCAAGTTTGCTTATATTTACACTGTTCCCATATGGTTTGCTTTCCAAAACTTCTTTGAATGCTTTAGAGTCACCATCTCCCAGATATCTGACATAGCGAACATTATACCACTGTGAAGAGCGATGAAAAATTTTCTTCACCCCAGCAACCTCCATGCCACCACTACTACCATAATAATTAGCAATACAGTCATCACTGTGTTCATTTTTCAGCCTGCCTGTGCACCTACAGTATTTAGACATTATTGCAACATCAATAACCTTGCCAGTATCAACACTAGTTGCTGTTACAACACCATTGTTGGAGGTGTGGCCCCTTTTCTGCCACGTGCCATCAAACGCCACTGTGAGGTCACGACTGCCGTCATTTTCTTCCACTGCTTCTTCCACAGCAACCTGCATTGACTTCTGTGCTACATCTTCAACTGCAGATCCTAGTACATAATTGTAAGCTTCAAACTTTGAAGGTGCACTTGGAAGATTTAGAACACCACATAGCATATCACCAGCTGCTTTGCCCTTACCAATTGCTCGCAATCCATAAACTAACCTAATATTTACACTATAAAGTTCAGTTTTCTTGTATCCATTATTTACAGTTACTGAAACCGAACTTGGAAACTTACAGCTGTATTTACAAACACTGCATATTAAATTAAACTGGGCAGCCAGGCCAACATGGGTTTCTACTTTCAGAGAAACGTTTCCATGACATTTTTTGCAGCACAAACTGTTTTCAAGAGCTTCACACAATATATTCGTATCAATGAGTTCAAAAACTTCATTCCCTCTATCAAGTAAATTATATTTCTCTTCCAAATCTCTTAGTTTTTTATGAGAAGCACTGTTTTCATTTGGTGTAAGTTCGTCCGGCAAATCAGTAATAAGTGGATTCACATTTTCCAACAGTGATGATGATGAACTGCTTTGCTTTGCTAATGAATCATTATTTCTTTTCTTTTGCCAGTTCACACGCTTTTTAAATACTTTTGCTTTAGCTCTAGGCATTTTCACTGCGAAAAATGAAGCACTAAATACGAAATAACTCAACAACAACTACTTTCTTATATCACACTGTTTACAAAACAGTCCCGCCACAAAGTCAAAGAGTAACTTGAGGAAACCAGAGAGAAACATTTTCGGGCAACTAGTGTATAAATAGTCGCTGGAAACCGGGATATTTGAATTCATGTCACTTTAAAGGTACTGCCAAAAAGTTCATGGTCAGCCACGAGAGACGTGTATAACTAAAGCGCAATACCCGATCTCACAAATATATAAAAATAAAATAGTTATAATTGTAGTAGAGCTATGTATGATACGTCATTTTAAAGAGGAAACATGGCAGAATATAATACGCCAATAAAAAAAAATTCGATTTTTTAACCCAAAATCCGATTCCGTATCCCCTTAAAGATATGTTTGGTTTGTTTGGCTTCTAATGAAAGTTCGTATCAGATCAGGCATTAAACCGTCCTTGCCTTGGTAATTTATTGAAAAAGAATGTGGTGTGGAATTGGAGAGAGGAGTGTGAAGAGGCATTTCACAGTTTGAAAAAAGAATCAGTTAGGACATCCAAATTTTTCACTGCCTTTCTGTATGAGTACTGGTGCAAGTTTTTGTGGTTTGGGGGATTGTGGATAGTGAAAGTAAAGTACTATGAAACCCAACTGTGCATCTGTCGGCTACATCATTTAAATTAGACAGTACTACACTTTCATCCTCCATTCTTTCAGCCACTACGTCGACACCGAGGACAATCAACGAACAAATAAAAGCGGGCGAACCGCCACAACTGTAGCAATATTCCACAACAGGTCGCAGTAGCTTACGAGCTGTAGTCAGGAAGTTTTAATTTCCACCTCAAAAAGCTAAAATTATTTAATTAAATTTGGTTGTAGGTACATGTCTGCAGTCTAAGCAAACATTGAAAATTCCTGTACCACAGTAACCCACCAAGCTGCAACAAAGCTCGCTGCCTGCTGGGTTCATCAATTCCTCATACCCACTCAAACATGCTGAAAAAACGAGTCAGCATCAGAATTCTTGCAGCTATGAAGGCCAGTCAATACGATATTTTTAGCCTCATATACAACGTGGAGTAGTGCTAGGTGTATCACTACAACTTTGAGACGAGGAGCAATGCAACAGTGAAAACACGTGGATTCAGCATCACCGAAAAACCCAAAGACCAAGCCATAAGACGGCAAGGTGAAGTCTGTGTGTTTTCTGGGGCTGCCATGGTACACTGTTAACATACGAGCGTAAAGTGAAAAAAGTCACAGGAGCATACAACAGAAATCTCATGGCGACGAGAGCCTGTCAAGACAAAGTCATGGGAAGCTCCCCAAAGATGTGTTTATGCTCCACAACACCCCAGTTCGTTCTGCACAGCAGACAGATGCATAGCTTCTTTGGGCTACCAAATTATATACAAGGTGTACAACTTTGCGTCCGCCGTTTGCCGATAGGTGGGACAACGGTAAGTAGCGGTCGAAAGAAACAGATCGCAGACGTCAGGCAGTTAGCTTGAACCTCTGTCAACATAATTTCATTCAAACATTAGTCGATTTGTGTCTGCATCATAAAGTTGTTCTTGATTGAAAATGTCAGTTTACGAGACTAATTCTCGTCATTTCCTGGAGGTGTTACTGTTTTGTTTCAATATGAAGAAAACATCAGCTGAGTCTCATCGAATGCTCTCAAGTACGTATGGTAAGGACGCTATTAGCGACAGAACGTGTCGTGAGTAGTTTCAATGCTTCAAGAACGGTGATTTTAATGTCGTAGACCGGCATAGTGGTGGGAGAGAGAATGTTTTCGAAGATGCAGAATTGGAAACATTGCTGAGTGAAGACTCGCGTCCAGCTCAAGAAGAATTGGCACTATTAGTGGGAGTGACACGGCAAGTCATTTCAAAACGTCTCAAGGCTATGGGCATGATTCAGAAAGAAGGAACTTGAGTCCCGTGTGAGCTGAAACCAAGAGACGTTGAACGGCGTTTGTGTGTTTATGAACAGTTGCTTCAGAGACAAAAACGGAAGGGATTTCTGCATCGCATTGTGACCGGGTTCATTACGATAACCCTAAACGCAAAAAATCATGGGGATATCCCGGTCATGCTTTCACGTCGACGGCCAAACCGAATAGTCACGGCTCCAAGATCACGCTCTGCATTTGGTGGGACCAGCTCGGCGTAGTGTACTATGAGGTATTAAAACGAAGTGAAACAGTCACAGGTGCTCGTTATCGAACGCTGTTAATGCGTTTGAGCAGAGCATTAAAAGACAAACGGCCGCAATACAGCGAGAGGCACGATAAAGTGATTTTGCAGCACGACAACGCTCGGCCCCACGTTGAAAAAGAGGTCAAAACGTACTTGGAAACGTTAACATGGAAAGTCCTACGCCACCCGCCGTATTCTACAGACATTTCTTCCTCTGACTATCACCTGTTTAGCCGGCCGCGGTGGTCTCGCGGTTAAGGCGCTCAGTCCGGAACCGCGCGACTGCTACGGTCGCAGGTTCGAATCCTGCTTCGGGCATGGATGTGTGTGATGTCTTTAGGTTAGTTAGGTTTAAGTAGTTCTAAGTTCTAGGGGACTGATGACCACAGCTGTTAAGTCCCATAGTGCTCAGAGCCATTTGAACCATCACCTGTTTAGATCAATGGCGCATGGACTGGCTGACCAACACTTCCGATCTCATGAAGAAGTCACAAACTGGATCGATTCGTGGATCGCTTCAAAAGACGCGGGGCCCGTAAACTGCCCGAAAGATAGGAGCAAGTAGTGGCCAGCGATGGAAAATACTTTGAATGATACATGTGTAACCAATTTGTTTCATTAAAACCGCAAATTTTTGGGAAGAAACGCCGGAAGCAAAGTTGTACACTTTGCAACTAATCTGTTTTTGTTTCATTTTTAACATAAAGAATGTAATTCAATATATTACATGTAACTGAACATCCTTACTTTCCACTCGGTGTATGTGCTTGTTCTACCTTATATCGCTCCAGACAGAATCTTCCAGTTCTCTGTAGGTTCTGAGTGACTGCTAATCATGTAAGTAAATGGTATTGGATTTTTCCATATTTTTATGCACACTTCATACGTTTATTGATGTTCAGTCAGCTGCCAATCTCTGCACCAGGCGCTAACTGCTGCGTCGATGCTTTATGCCTACTCAGGCAGCAACCAAGCACACAGAGGGGTTACAGGGGCACAGACCTCACACGGGACAGCTCTTCACATGACAGACAAGCGATGGCTGCAGTCTGCCTTTCCGCAAGGCCACCAGAAGTCACTGGCCCAGGGACCTCTTCTCCTCCAAAGGTCATTTGACTGAAAGTAGTACCTGTAGTATCCTGGCACCCGAGCAGTATTTATGCCAGTGCCCAGGCTACACTCGAAGAGTTCACTCCGAGTGAGTTTCCTGGGCAACTGCAAAAGCATTCCCACAATCAGGATCTCACTCTGTGTCCATTCGAGACTCATCGCCCGGAGGTGCCAGCTATTGACTTGCACAATTTTTGCCTCTACACCAAAGTGATGTGGCCTCGGATGTCTTGAAAAGCAATCGGACTTTTTGATATTTGCCTCTGTTTTTCATCAGAAATACGCAGGACTTTTATTCTCAGGACCTTAACTTTCACACATCCCTTCCAGAGTGTGACTGGGGTACACTTAGTCTATGGTCATTGGAGTTTGGAACTTTTAGATTACTGTGACATTTTAGGGTCTTCAGCCTTCAGATAATATTGCTGTTCTCTTAATGTCCAAGAAGTGACTTATTTTCAATCAATGTGTTCCATACTAAATCCCATCAGAGAAGACCAGGCATGTGTGCTACAATTAACTTCATATTCATCTCAAAGAAGGGTATGTTTTGATCTGAGTTCTTCCACTTTCAAGTACACTTACTGTCATGTTTCTTCCAGCATGACAGAACCGGGGATGTCTCTGCCCAGGTGTTGTTACTGCTCCAGCAGATGCACAGCACACATGAACTCCTGATCGAGTGGCTGGCGCCCATCACCACATTACCTGCAGAGCTCCCCAACTGTCTGTCCTGGATCAACTCCATGATAAAGGGCTTCTGGACGGCGCCCTTGCCACTTCAGCAGCTTGACGTGAAGGTTGAACCATGGGCAAACTATGTCGCATGCATGGAACAACACTTCTTAGACCGTAGCACACAGAAGATGCCCACTAGTTTTCCTGTCATACATGGGTCCAGACATTAAACACCTTCTAGAACAATTAAATTTGAAAGCGGAACCGCAAGATCTGCCCTATGACAGGTTGATTTCGAGTTTTTTAAGAATATTTTACTCCAAGGTACATATGGTGGCAGTCCACAACAAGCTTTTCAGCTGCCATAAATTTGACCGTGAATGCCTCCAGGGTTTACCTCACAACTGTCATTTCCAGTAAAGTAATGTAAGCAATCGTTTTTGAAGAGTCTCTCAGGTCGATAGCCATAATGAAGGATCGTCGTTTTTTCCTTGGTCAGATATTATCTGGTCACTGTTACACCTGGTTTGGTGGGTTCCTTCCTGGGGGACTCCTGGTTAATCGCCATAGATGCTGGCTGTAGCTTCCCCTATGCCTCAGGCATGGCTGCCATGTTTGCAGGTCAGACCACTTAAATTCTGTCCTGTATGTATTCAGTTGAAGGGCTCCCAGAATCCACTGTCATAGATAATGGCCATCAATTTTTTCTGCAGAGTTTTCCACTTTCTGCAAAGCAAATGGGATACCATTGATACATATTGCACAATCCTGCTCTTCTTCTAATGGTCTATCTGAACACTTAGTCAGTACCTTTAATTCCCATATGTCCAAGCTCCAGTGCCATCAACATTTGGATGAGGTCCTTATGCTCTTCCTGGTTTCTTGTCGCTCCACTCCTCAGGACACGTCAACCCCAGCAGAAAAACTCCACAACTGACCCCATCAGTGGCAATTACCTATCATCCAGCCTGGCAGCACACACCCTTCCTCTTGGCTGTGCAACACAACTATTTCTCACCCAAACATAGCCTGTGGGCAATTGTCTTCACCAAAGGCTGCTGGCATTGGTTTCCTGTGGTTGTTTCCAATCTTCTGACCAGGTCTTTGGCTGAGGTGATACTTCAAGAAGGCACAGAGTGCTGTAAGCACATTAACCAGTTGCAGCTTTGCCGTATTCTTCTTCCTGTGTCCAGTAATCTACCAACATCTTTTATTCCAGAGGCAAAGCCCTCCTCAATGAACATGCCAGACACCACTTGTCTGTTTCAGCTCTGGCGTATGACTGGCTTCCTTGAGGTCCCCCAGCTGCTGCACATGCATCACAAATGCCAATGCTGATGGAGGTGCACCTGAGACCCCCCCACCCCAACCCACTCCAGCCACTGGCAGGGCCCTATCCTTTCCAGAGACATTGAGATGTGCTGCCACCTCTCCTCCTCTTTTTTTTGGGGGGGGGGAGGATGAGGAATGCTGTGTCGAGGTCTTGTACCTATTCAGTCAGTAAGCAACAACACAGACAGGTTATGTGGACACAGACCATGCAGAGGACAGCTCTTCAGATGACAGTCAAGGGATGTCCACACTCTACCCTGCCAACAGGCAGGAATTGAAGCACTGCCAGAGGTCACTAGCCCCATAGACCTTTCCTCCTCCATGGGGCATGTGACCAAAAGTATTACCTGCAGTAACCTGGCGCCTGGGCAGTTTCTAGGCAGGTACCTAGGCTACGCTCAAGTTCACTCTTCTTGGGGGTAGGCACTGATTGCAAAAACATCCCCACAATGAGGATTTCACGCTGGAGCCATCGCTTCAATGACAACGCCGCCAACGTCCATCTTCGCTTCCAGGGGCTGCCAGATATGAACTACACCATCTGTGCCTCTATATTGAAGAGACATGACCTCTGACACCATGACCAGAAGTCAGACTTCGTATTAATGGTTCAAAAATGGCTCTAAGCACTATAGGACTTAGCATCTGAGGTCATCAGTCCCATAGACTTAGAACTACTTAAACCTAAATAACCTACAGACATCACACACATCCATACCCGAGGCAGAATTCGAAGCTGTGACTGCAGCAGCAGCGCGGTTCCAGACAGTGAAGCACCTAGAACCGCGGCCGCAGACTTCGTATTATTTGTCTTCATTTTTGATTGGCAATCACCTTACTTAAACATCTGTGTGTCCCTTCGGGACTTTGATTGTGATATGCTTAGTGTATGGACATTGGATTTTGGAACTTACTATTTACTTATTTTTTTCAGGTCTTGAGCCTTCAGATGTTATTGTTGTTCTTTTAAGATCTAAATAGTGACCTGTTTTCTAATATTTTGTTCCAAATTAACTTCCATAGTTGAAAAGTATTTATGTTTGTTACAATAAACATCATAGTCATTTTATACCCAGGTATTTTTTCTGCACCGTCTTTGGTGGACTTATTCAAGAGTCAATGGAGTAATTTTTTATGAGGCAGTGTCGCAATTGTTTTGTCCGAGCCAGGTAGACATTATTTTGGAATGTGCTCTTCCACATTCAAATACATTTAGTGTCACATTGCTTCCAGCAAGACGGAACCAGTTTATGTCTCTGCCTAAATGTTGTTACTGCATCCACCAAATGCAGCACACCTACGAACTCCTGATCGACTGGCTGGCGACCACATCCACGTCACCTCTGGAGCTCTCCAACCATCTCTTCCAGATCGACTACATGTTCAAGGGCTTCCAGACGGCGTTGTCGCCGTTCCAGCAGCTCGACAAGAAGGCCGAGCCATGGGTGAACTACACTGCATGCGTGGAACAGCACGTCTTAGCCCTTGGCATCACAGTTGATAGCAATGCCTTCTTTCTGGCACACGTGAGCTCAGACATTTGCCACCCAGAAGTGGAACTCTACAGTATGCCCTATGAGAGGTTGAAGTTGAGTTTGCTAGAATACTTTGGATCACATGTACATATACTTATGACAGCAGAAACCACAAGTTTTTCAGCTGCCATAAACTTAGCGGACCATCTTAACACGAATGGATGGCACACTTCCAGGGTTTATGTCGTGACTGCCATTTCCAGTCTAGTAATCCTAAAAGTAATCATACGTGGCTTCCTTGGCCTGGGATATGATTCTTGTACATGCCCTGAAGATGAACTATTTGTGTACCTCCTTAAATTGGAGGACCCTTCCTTAGAAACATGTCTCCCAAATAGAAAAACTTTTGAACAGTGTCTCAGATCATCAGCAAACCTGCAGGACCCATCACAAGTGTTTAGCGCCCGACCAACACGCTGCCCTCAGCCCCAGCTGCACTCTCCATGACGTCAGTTTCACACAATGCAGACAAATACTCGGTAGCCTGACTTCGCCCTCAACAGCTCCCTTCCAGAAGCTTGTGTTTTATTAGTCACCAGAGACACCAGTGACACTACTGGTGTGCTAAGAGCAACTCTTGTGGGAAATCCGGATATAGGGCTGAAATGTGCCAAGCAATATTAAAAAAGAAAGGCAACTAAACACTTATGGACCAGTCAGACACAGGGTGGACGACAGGGCAGACCTGTTGCCGGACATATCCTACATCCAGTTTGTGCTTCCTCACTCAGAGGAATCTCTATCGCTCATGCTAGCCATCAACAATGTGCCCATTGTGCTACAGATAGACACAGGGTCCTCTATCACTATGATACATCGGTGATGATATTGACACTCCACAGCACAATTATATCGTTAGAATCAACAGCTAATTTTCAGTCGTAGTTCAGCATCGTTCAAATGAATGCACAGCCGGGATTTTGGTTGGCAATGCTCCTGAAGCAATCATTCTCTCGGGCCTGGGTCTGTTCAATGCTATTGGCTTAGAAATCCATGACTCTGCCCCCACATCTAATCGCTAGCCACCATCCCTTACCTGAATGACCTCTTTTCCAAGTTTAGCACAGGTGCGACAAAGCCCTTCTTGGGTCTCAAAGCTTTTGAGGCACATATGGGTCTTCCCCCGTCAGTGACACTGAAGTTCGTCAAAGCCAGAAAGGTACCTTCACACTGAGAGACAAACATCGACTGGAGCTACTGCGACTGCGAGGTGAGGTGTACCTCCAGCTTGCATTGGCTGATGATTCCCAATGCTGCTTAGTTGTCAATATTCGTTTTGGACTGTTTCAGTGTAATAGACTTTCGTTTGGCATTGCCAGTGCACACAAACACGTGAATAAGACCCGAACAAGGTGACAAAGGTAAGACAGAAGTCAAATGAGATTAGCCGGTCGGACGTAACCAACCCCCATCATGACTATCGACTACGCAGTTGCATGCCTTCCTAGCAAACATATTTACAAACGGCTGTAGCACGGAAACGATACACTTACGGACATGGGTTAGGTACTACCCCCCCCCCCACCCCCCTCCTCCTACAAGTCCAAGATGTTTGTAACGGGAATTCCCGAAAACTCTGTTTATCGGTATTTCTGGCGCATTAAACGCGTTGCCAAATGACGTTGGTACTAGAATGAGATTTTCACTCTGCAGCGGAGTGTGCGCTGATATGAAACTTCCTGGCAGATTAAAACTGTGTGCCGGACCGAGACTCGAACTCGGGACCTTTGCCTTTCGCGGGCAAGTGCTCTACCAACTGAGCTACCCAAGCACGACTCACGCCCCGTCCTCACAGCTTTACTTCCGCCGGTACCTCGTCTCCTACGTCACAAACTTTACAGAAGCTCTCCTGCGAACCATGCAGAACTAGCACTCCTGAAAGAAAGGATACTGCGGAGACATGGCTTAGCCACAGCCTGGGGGATGTTTCCGGAATGAGATTTTCACTCTGCAGCGGAGTGTGCGCTGATATGAAACTTCCTGACAGATTAAAACTGTGTGCCGGACCGAGACTCGAACTCGGGACCTTTGCCTTTCACGGGCAAGTGCTCTACCAACTGGGAGGTAGGAGGCGGAAGTAAAGCTGTGAGGGCGGGGCGTCAGTCGTACTTGGGTACCTCAGTTGGTAGAGCACTTGCCCGCGAAATGCAAAGGTCCCGAGTTCGAGTCTCGGTCCGGCACACAGTTTTAATCTGCCAAGAAGTTTCAACGTTGGTAGTGACTGGAAACCGCTCAATACCGGTCAAATCAGTGAGCGCATATAGTAATCTCGAGCCTTTTCGAGCGACAACAAATCTGATGCCCGTTTGCAACTGCGTAACGCAGGGATGTCGGCTTTACGGTCACGAACGACGTTGGGCGGGGCCGAGAGTTAACGACCGAAGTGGCAAGGGACCGGACGGCATACGGCGCTCTCGTAGCAGTCTCTGGATGTGTGCGGGGGCGGTGGAAGCGGCGGAGGCAGCGTCTGGAAACATGATCGCGACCGTGCGCGCTGGGCGAGCGCTCGATTTGACTGGGCCGGGCGGCGACTGCTCTATTTCTGGTCGTCTCGCCGGCGGGGGGTGGGGGGCGGCGGCGCCCCGGGGGCGGGGTGGTGGGGTGGCGCCGCCCCCTGCGAGCCGTGGTGGTCGCGGCGCGCTGGCCCGCCCTCGCCAGATCCGCTGCAAGCCTCGCGGACTCCACATTCCACGGCCCTCGGATTCTTCGCGGACAGTGTGAGTGCCTCGCGGCTCAGCTGCGTCTGTGTCGGCCGCTTGCCGCTTGTGTGCGACTGCAGGTGACGCTTGTGCTGCCGTGGTGGAACGACAGTGGTGAACACAGGTGCAACAGGCAGACAGTGCAAGTGTTCTCTCTAACGGCTCGTATTCGGGATGCGCGCCGCGAGAAACGACTGGTCTTCGTCTGATGAAACCTACGTGAAGAGCTATGGAAATAGTGCGGTAGCTGCCAGCAATTCGCAGCAAGTTTCAGTTCGTGTCCGGGAACCATTGTACAAGTTTTTCTTCGAAAAGAATTCAGAGTGTTCTGGCGATGGATTCTGAAAGAGATTGTGGCCACAGAAGAACACGTTCTGTGGGACTAGAAACCTAACTCGATACTACAAGAATCTACTCTCTCGTTCGCTCGGAGTAACTACACGCGCTCATTGGTTTCATATCTGTGAAAGAGTATGACAGGGACGAGTCTTTCGCTGTACGGACACGTAATTTGGCCGGAGTAGAGCCTATCTCTGTTGCCTGTGATCACCGCTGTTTTCAGTGAGAGTGGCAGTGTGTTAAAAAAAACTATAAAAATTAACAACTTATAACGACGGGCAGGTGCAAGGATGTCGATTCTTGCCTTACTTCTCAAGTCCCGAAACCAACCAAACGGAAATTAACCTTCCTTCTCACATCCACGAACTACTGTAGCTTTCTTACTTTCCTTACCCTTCGTTCTACACTTTTATTTTACTTTGAAAACATCATTTTCATTTTTCTATTTTGATTATACAGCGTACTTCGGTAGCAGGTACTTCGCAATTTAATTTTGCCCTGTCGATTTTCTCTCTCTTATTTTTCCCGCCTTAGCTCATAGTTCTCACACTTGCATGATGTTCCCTCAGCAAAAATCTAATTATACCTAATCTAATTAACTGGTTACATTTTTCCAAAATTCAGCACTATAGTGGTAGTTTCTTCGTTCATCACTCTGCAATGTCTAAAACCATATTGCCCCTCACCCATCCACCTTGAGCTGTGTCACCATGCAGCTTTAGACTCTAATCTGTCACTCTTGACTGACTTACAACTTAAATTCAATGTTAGGAATAAATCTCAGAAGGCATGAATGGTGAAAATAGTTCTTTTATTGTCACTAAGTGTACAGTCTTAGCAGACAAATTTCCGTTGTCACTGAATGCGTCTTACCAGAGAAACTCCCCGGTGGAAGAGGGCGTCACCTCTTTCAGTCTGTTCTGTTTACTGTCACTGCACTTCACGCTAGCTTTATTAACTCAAATGCCATCACTGCTTCTACTGTGTTTCTCTCCTTCTTAACAGTTCTCATAAATATGCTTTATCGTCAGAAATAACAATCATTCACTTGAATTAACGTCTTATAAACGTAAGAAATAAAGTGACAATTTTTTATTTCGTGGTACACCAGAACTTGTAGTTTTTTACTACTAGATGCTGCACATGTATCTTGTTGAGAAGAGTGAGAATCAGTTATGACACTTAGATAGTCTAGTGCCATTCCATATCCACAAGGAAGCGACAAATATGAGAAATATGCCTAAATATCGGTAGAGGAAGTAAAACGTATAAACTGAACGTCCTTTGAAACGCGGGCAACATTTACTAGTCAAAACGGGGCACAAAAAAAAAAAACAAAAAAAATTGTTTTTCAGCATATGACTATACGTAAATGCCGAAAGATATGCTGTATGAAGGTCCTGTGTAACGTACACAACACAGACATGTCATAAATGGGGCAACATAAAAAAATTGACCTCTCAGCAAGTGATAGTACGAATATGCCGGAAGGTATGCTGTATGAGTAAGACTTCTACATTTGTCATCTACTGCTATGTGAAGTAATTATGATTATAAAAACTTCCCTTTAACTATCAGACAGTTTCTGAAAAGAAGAATACAGTGATATAAAGCTTATTAGTATTTGCAGCACAATGTTTCTCAAAAATGGACGCGAAATGTGCTAAATGTGTCCGAGCCACGGTACGCAATGTTTACGTGGTAATCGAGGTGAAAGTTTGCTGTCCCAGAAACTCTGGATCCCGTATCTAGAACTCTTCTCAGCTATATTTGCGAAAAGTCTCAAGTCATTACATTATAGTTCCCCTCTTTTCAAGAGCATTCGCAAAAAAATCATTCAGTTGGAAAAAAGGCAGTTCTTCAGTATATCAGTTCAGTCAGATGAAGTTATGAGTATGAACCATACTTGCTTACTCTTATGGGTAATACCGTTTGTAGAATTCTTGTTTCCATTTCACAAAATTCTCTACTCCGGTTTCGGGTTACAGCCCGTTTTCTAACGTTACTGTTTCAAAGAGTTATATCTGCCTGTCAGCAGTCTCTTTGTGGAGAGTAGGAACACAGATGTTGATGTACAGTACAACCATCAAAGAAATTAAGTAGTAATTCGAAATACTTCAAGATCTTATAATATATATCAGGTAAATTAAGTGATGTATATGAAACATTGATAGAGTAATATCTAATAGATCATACCATATTGAAAATCGGTTAAATAGGTTATAGGTTGTCCTCATCATCATTTTATCCTCAATCACCGGCGCGCAAGTCGCCCATTGTGGCGTCGACTGAAATAAGACTTGCGCATCGCGGCCGAACTTCCCCGGATGGGGCCTCCCGGCCAACGATGCCATACGCTCATTCCCAATTTGTTGTTGTTGTTGTTGTTGTATAAACTGTTCTTGGTGTGCTCCCATTATTATCTATTCCATCTGTCTACTTCATTCTGTATAGAGAATAAATGCAGCAAGTACATCTAGAACAGTTTATACAGGTTAAATGGATGGTTTCTAAGCCGGTCAGTGTGGCCGTGCGGTTCTAGGCGCTTCAGTCTGGAACCGCGTGACCGCTACGGTCTCAGGTTCGAATCCTGCGTCGGGCATGGGTGATGGGTGATGTCCTTAGGTTAGTTAGGTTTAAGTAGTTCTAAGTTCTAGGGGACTGATGACCACAGATGTTAAGTCCCATAGTGCTCAGAGCCATTTGAACCATTTTTTTGGTTTCTAAAAACAGAATAATGGCAACGGGACACTATTTATTACAAAGCAGAGGATCGTGGTTAAGTCAGTAAGTATTTAAGAACGTAGAGCAAGCAAAACGCTTTAGGTCGCAGCAGTTCAGGGTGAGCCCTTCTTTCGAAGACAATAACATCTTTAAAACAGTAATACTATATATCTGTGCCCAGAATCTAGGTCGTTCGTGGACACAAGAAAAAAATAGTTTTCATGTGTAATTATTTACTATCTTTCAGTAAGAACACACATAAGCCAATTAAAATGATTCAATTAGTACTGATAACAGTCATGCCACGTCTAATTAAAATTATTGTACTCAAAGTTAACCCCAATTCTTCCAAATTGGCAACTAAGTCCGAGGCATGCTTTGATTTCTTCGCCTTACAGTGAAACCAATTGCGCTTCTGTGTTAAAAAGAGAGTTCTAAGACAATCTTGTAGGCAGGCAGTAATATCCATGACCTTCGGGTGGCCTTTTATACTGAGGAATTGTTTACCTGGATTAGACAAAACCCATCGTGCAATGGCCCACCGAATGTGTACACTAATTGTGTATTTGTAAATGACTCAGCGAAAGGGTGCAGCGATTAAGACACTGGTTGGAATGGGATTCAAATCCCAGTCCAGTAAGCCTGATTTTTCCGGGGTTTCGCTAATAAGGTGAAAACCAGAATGGTCCTGTTAACGAAAGCCACGAGCGATTATCTTACTCCGCCTTTTATGATCGAGTTAGAATTTTGTCTCTTCATGTGGGGTGCACGTCCTGCTGAATACAAAAATCAAAAGTTACGTTGTTAGTTTGAACACTGGTTCGATGCAGCTTTCCGCCTAGTCTATGTTGTGAAAGTATTTTCATATCTGCACAGCTACTTCACTCTACATCTATTTGAAATTGTGTATGTACCAATTCTAGTGTTGGTCTCCTTTCACAGTTCTTGCATCCATGCTTTCGTCCATTACGAATATATTATACACCAGGGATATTTAATATTGGCTCTGAGCACTATGGGACTTATTCTGAGGTCATCAGTCCCCTAGAACTTAGAACTACTTAAACCTAACTAACCTAAGGACATCACACACACCCATGCCCGAGGCAGGATTCGGACCGGCGATCTTAGCGGTCGCGCGGTTCTAGACTGTAGCTCCTGGAACCGCTCGGCCACCCCGGCCGGCGGTATTTAATATTCCTTGCTGCTATAGCATATGCCATATCAGTCGTCTCGTCTTTTATTTCAGTACCATTAAGCTCTTTCAGTACCATTAAGCTCTTTTTTCCCCAAATCGGTTCAGTACCTCTTGATCATTTACTCCATCTTCCTATCTAATCAACAGAATACTGTAGCACCACATTTCTAAAGCCACTACTTTCCTCTTGTTTATCTTCCACGTTCCACTTCCATATAAGGTTACTATTCACACAAATGCTTTCAGAAAAGACTTCATGACACTGAAATTTATGATCGACATTAATATAGTTCTCTTTCCAAGAAGGCTTTTCTATTAATACCAGTCTGCATTTTATATCATCTTTGCATCTGCAGTCGACCGCTATTTTGCTGCCCAAGTAGCAGTATTGTCTACACCTTTCAACGTCACTTTTCTAATCTGATTTCCCTCATCCTCATCCGACTGAATTTCGCTACACTTCATTACCCTTGTTTTACATTTCCTAGCGTTCATCACAACTTCTATTATGGACAATATCCATTCTTTTCGACTGATCCTCCACGTTCTGTGGTACCTCTATAGAATTACAAAGTCATTGGCAAACCTTAAAACGTATACACACAAGTAAAATATTTCACACTATAAAAAAAAATTAAGACTTCAGGCGCTCGGTTGCCTAGGTTTACCCATATAGTAAAACTGAAGCTTGTGAATCCGTGTGCCAGCTCGCGTTCTCGTCTTTCTCCTATCTCTATCCCTTGTGGAAGGAATCAAGCCATCTCATTATCGTCTAGACGTAAAATTCTACCGTAACTTTCCTTTTGCGTATGAAACACAGGCTTGATTGTTCACAGACAATACGGACAGAGCAGCAAGGCAAGTTATGCAGTCTTGTTTGTGATACTAGTGTCCAAAGTTGTATGACCATTCAACATTCTTCGATCGACGTCACAATTGTACTCTTGACAATAAATTAGTGGCAACACCACCTACGAGGATAGTTTAACGAGTCTGCTAAAACGGCAAGAAAAAAATGTTTGTTCTGTAAACAACTCACCTTACTTCTCGACATAGTCTTCTTTGTGGGGTATACACTTGGTCCAGCAAACCTCCAGCTATCAAATTGCAATATACTCTTTGACTCCAACTATGATTTCCTCATTTAATTAAAATTTATTCCCAGCACGCCAAAGTTTCAAGGTAGGGAACAGGAAGAAGTCACTTGGGACTAAGCCTGGTGAACAGGCTGGATGAGGGACCAAGTAAAAGTCTAATTCATGCACTTTCGCCTTTGTTATCGTTGATGTGAGGGATGGTGAACTATCCTGGCGAAACAGCGCATTATTTTGTGCCAACCTTGCCTTTCTTCTGCCAGCGCAAGTTTCAAATGATCCAACAATGAAACATAATGCGGTCCAGTTATGTTTCTATTTTTTTCCAAATAATCTACGAGGATTGTTCGTTGGGAAACGCAAGGAACAGTGGCCCTCACCTTACCAGCTGACAGAATGGTCTTTGCCATCTTTGGAGCACTTTCGCCAGCCTTTGTCCATTATTTTGACCGCCGTTTTAACCCTGGTGTGTAATGATGGATCCAGGTTCCATCAACAGTCGCAAATCGGCGCAACAAGTCATGAGGATTGCGATTAAATATCGCCAGACATTGTGTTGAAATGTTGTGCCGGATGCGCTTTTGGTGGTCTGTTAGTATTCGTGACACCCGTCTCGCCAATTCTACGTGCTCGATATGCACTAGCTTATTTGAGATGCCTGCAGTCTCAGCAACATCACGAATTTTTATTCAGCGGTCTTGCATTACCATATCATGGATTTTGTCAGTGGTTTCCTTTATGGTGACATCAATTGGGCGGCCGGAGTGCACTTCATCTTCGGTGCTTCTCGGACCACGTATAAATCCAAAAGTAAATGGTCTTCAGTGATGGTGCAGATTACGCGTGAACTTCATACAGTCCTGTTTTGATTTATGTGGCAGTCTAGCTCTTCAAATTAAAACGTTTAATAACAGCACTAAACTAAGTTTTCCCCATTTTCAATCTCAGTCGACACACTGACCATTTCAAATGGCTGTCAACAATGAACTGTACACTACTGAAAGTATTTATATGATCCTTGGAATAATCAAGCTGACCAACCCCTTAGACGCAACAAAAACGTTCCATTATTTCATGGTAATTTACCAGGCTTATCAAACCGCCGTAGTACTTTCAACAGTATGGAGGTCGATCAGCACTGTAACCAATAACGACCGATAGTATAAAGGAAGCAACAAGTCGCTACGGCTAACGTTATGCCATGTTATAGTGCAGTAGCTACCAAATGTGCACTTGACAGAACAGAGCACAGTCATTATCTTCAGTATGATGTAGGAACAGCTGATCAGCAAGGATGTCTCAAATAAGGTCGTAGTACAGTAGGCAGTAGCAATCCTCATTAGTTACAAATGACTGCAAGCATTCGCCTTGTGTAGAACAGTCACGGCACTGGTCATTTTGAGTTCTCTATTATTTTTTCTGGTTTTCAACATGATACTATACAGCGCGACACATGCAGTTCTAGACTCATGAAATGGGTCCATTAATCTTCCTACACCCGAGAATTTACATCATTTCCGCGTTTCACACAGTATGTGAAGAAGGGACAGCTGGACATTGCTTTCGTCCGTAGGACATTGTACTTTCAGACTTGCATTCTGACTGGATAAAATTAGTAATAAGGTCAAATCATATATCCAATCACTCATTCAATTATACTGACACGGAATCGGAAGACGATAAAGCGAAACCGGAAGTACTAAATTCGGTCTTCCGTAACTGTTCCGCAAAAATAAAGGCATTCTACAGTTTCTACATTGGCAGAAAAAAATCACAACACCAAAAAATAATCAATGTAGAGTAATGAAATTTCGGAATTAATTTGTCTTTGTAACATAATTAAGTGATTAACACTGCACGATCACAGCTTAATCGCGATATAAACCACGTCAAATGTAAGTGCGAGATAAGCCATCAGAAATGTGAAATACTGGTATGTTCATAACCAGTGTAACTGGCAGACTGTTGAAAGCAAGCATACAAACGTGCATACATTTTATTGTCCATTGCCGGATGTCATTTCGTGAGACGGAGTTCTATGCCTGTTGCACTTGGCCGGTCAATACAGGGACAGTTAATGTTGGTTATGGATGACACTGGAGTTGTCCGATGATGTCCGATATGTCTTCGATTGGAGATAGATCTAGTGATCAAGCAGGTCAAGCCACCATGTCGACACTGTACATGTTGGGTTACAACAGCTGTTTGTGGTCGAGCGTTATCCCGTTGGGAAGCACCCCTGGAATGCTGTTCATGAACGACAGAACAACAGGTCGAATCGCCAGAATGACGTACAAATTTGCCGTCAGGGTACATGGGAGAAACGCGAGAATGCTCCTGCTGTCATACGAAATCGCATCCCAGACCATAACACCAGGTGTACTGTTAGTGCGTCTAACTTGTAGATAAGTGGTTGAATGCCCTCAGTTGGCTTTCTTCTAACCAAAAAACGGCCATCACTGACACCGAGACATAATCAGCTCTCATCAGAAAACACAAGACCCCAAACCTGACCTCCAATGCGCTTTCGCTTGACACCAGTAAAGTCGCATATCGTGTTGGTTTGGGGTCAGTGGAATACACGTTAAAGGGTGTCCGGCTTGGACCTGTCCTTGCAGTAACCGATTTGTAACAGTTCACTGCGTCACCGTATTGCCGACTGCTGCTTGAATTGCTGCTGCAGATGCTGTATAATGCGCCAGAGCCATATGCAGAGCACGGTGGTGTTCCCTCTCTATAGTGCCATGTGATCATCCAGAGCCTGGTATTCTTGCGACCGTACGTTCCCGTGATCACCGCTGCCAGCAATCATGTACAGTGGCAACATTCCTGTCAAATCTTTCTGCAATTTCTGGCGCGAAATTTGAATACACATCATCTTTCAGGTGTAGAAACATTAATACCAATTTTATTTTATGTCGCACAACTCGTTCTTGGTGTTGCAATTTTTTTCGATTATTGTACTTATGGGCGATGTAAGGACACGAAAATTCCATACCTAGATATAAGGGAATGCAAAGTTGAAAATCGTCTAAACTCGTACGAAAGGTGGAAGGTCGCTGGACCTGGCAAGGTAATATTAATATCCTGGACTGTTTATGCGACAGACCTGTCCGCCCCCAATAGGATAGGTGAGTGGTCGGTGCGGTTGACTTGTTATTTGGAGGGCCTGGGTTCAATTCCCACTACTGGCAGGGAATTTTCCTCGGTGGGTGGACTGGAATGGAGTCTACTCGGCCTCGTGAAGCCAAGACTACAAATACAAATAGAAACATCGGCTGGGATTGAGACGGCGCTCGGTCGGCTAGAATGATGGAGCTTTACTTTTCTATGCAATAGATCTGGTCCTTCATTTACCAATGGTTTACTGTCAGATCGCTACAGCATTGCATATGATTAAGGTTTCTTCTCGTTCCATTCCCAGATGGGGCGTGAGAGGAATGGTTGCTTGTAGCCTTTGTGCAAGCTGATATTCACCTCCTTTATCTGCGCGATCTCTACGAGATAGGTACGTAGGGGTTTATGAATATTCGTAGTTTTTGTCATTAAAAATGGTTCTTGATTTTTTCTAAGCAAGTTTTTGCAAAGTCTACGCCATCATTTTTCGAGTGACTGGCAGTTAAGATTTTTCAATGTTTCTGTTGTACTCTCTTGTCAGTGGGACAAATCTATCACAATTCGCATCCACCTTTTTAGTATATGTTCAATGTTCCCTGTTATTCTGACCTGCATTGTAGTTCCCCAAATTTCTACCAATGGACAGTGGCCTGCCATTTTCTTTATGCACTACTGAACATTTAGTGCTGTTCTACTTCATACCTCCACAAATTATTATCCAAATACACTACCAGACATAGTAAAGTGAAGCACCCAGAAGACACAGTCGGATGTCATTGGCTGGCATGTAAATGGTTAGACTTTAGACCGCAATTCTCTATAATAGGAAGAATGGCCACCAGGTGCATTATTGTGAAGGATACGGAGATTCCATGTAGTCATATGAGATAGCACTATCTGCCCCTGACAGATTTGAAAGGCGCCTCGCTGTGCGTCTACATCTGACTGCCTGTTCAAATCACACAGTTTTCAGATTTTTGGGGCATTGAAATGTGACACTGGACCAATGCTGGCATGTATGGAAATTTTAGGGCATTAATGTTTGGGCTGACCATATCTGACAACAAGGAAAGACTACCACACTGTGTACACAGCACATCGTAAACCGTTCACATTCCCACCTGCCTTCTGAGAATAAGTAATGGACTCCCTGCAACATTCTGTGTCACACTGCACCACTGGTAGGAGACTGGCAGTGGCCAGACTAGGGAACTACCATCCCATGAGCAGGCTACCATCAACATCACAACACATCCGGCTGCATTTGTTGTTGTGCCATGAGGGGTAGCATGGACTGTTGATGAATGGCATCGCAATATGTTCAGCGATGAATTGCAGTTCTGCGCTACCCAGATCACCACTGTCGATGAGTAGAGCGGTGTCCTGGGAAGACATCATGGCAGACGGTGGTTCTGTCAGTGGCTGATGCAGAATTATCAAGAGATCTTGTTGTGAATTAACACATTCGGCATGTATAGGCAGATGTAAATCTCCAAGCAATTCAGGAGATATGACACCAACACTGATTATCAATCAACGTATGGGCAGGTGTAATTGGCGATAGATTAATAGGGTCATATGTGCTACCACAAAGGTTAATAGGGGTACATTAGCTGGACTTTCTCATTAATGTATTGTCTACCTTGCTGGAGGCTGTGCCATTGCAGCAACGAATACACGTGCGAACATCTAATGCGGATATCTCAGGTCTGCTGGATTGGTCAGGGGAGAGGGGGGGGGGGGTCAAACCTCAATCCCTTAGACTTCTGATTAAGAGAACACTTGAAGGAACTGGTCTACACCATGCCAATCAATGATACTACAGGGTCACATCTTCAATACAGCCCAGCAGGTACAACAACTGGATGTACTTCAAAGGGTACATCATTCCTTATACCAGAGGACAGAGGGGCACATTTTCTGGATAGACTCCATGTGGGGCACTTCCTGTAAACATGTGTTTATGGCAGCAAGTGTGCATTATCGGACCCATATTTAATTGAATGTATCACAGAAAGTATGCATTTCTGGACCCATGTTTACTGAACTTATTTTTCTTGCTCTGATGAGTACTACCACCTCTCAAAGTATTCAACACTTTTTTTAACACCCTGTACATTTGGAAAATGAGGACGAAGTGCACCAGACCACATGGAAAAGGAAAGCTCTTTCTTTGTATATGATCCTCTTTATCAAGAATTTGCGTTGGCCTAAAAATATCCTGAACCCTGTCAACTAAAGAGTACGAATTTGGTTAACAGTTTGAAGAAGGCCAGAATATGTAATGGATACTGACAAGTAATGGTGGCTCATGCAAAATTTTATCTATGTGCTACAATGTGGTGGCCTACAGCATTCCAACTTACTAGGGCAGCATTCGTAACTAAAGTGAATATATTATTTTTGCATATATCAATTGATATTTAAATTTTATTATTAATAGTTCAACATTGTGAGGAATAAGATACAATGGAAAAATAAAGAATGTTGGCAACAGCATGAATTCAACCCAAGTCAGAGAGCTGCCAGTCTGTGCTTTAGTCCGCTCACTAACAGTGGCATTGAGAAAGCCACCCTTTAAAAATCCGTCATGCTCTACGATTGTACAATACGTTATAGACAGTTTCAGAGAAAAATACTGACCTGCTGCTGTGAGCAACATAGCACTCTTAGTGGCAAAAGAGATGATATCACATAAGATCACGTGCAGTGGAAAATGGACAGCTGCATCATTCCTCTCAATTGATCCTAGTGCAGCTGACCATCATTACAGGACTCGATGCTGGTTTCTAGTTATCATAGAGACAGAACTGTAAAACATGTTTTCGTTCATCTTATTTGCCTATCAGCACACATTTGAAGAGAAATGGCATAATTTTAGTGCAATTTCCAGCTCGTATGCAAAGAGAATTGTGAAATTTTAGTGCAATTTATGGTTTGCATTTGAACCAAAGTGCCACATTTTATATTTACAGTGAGCTATTGCATATGATAACTGGCTGCCATTGCTAACAAATAAGATGTGTAGTGAGAGCTATTTGTTGTGAGATCCCACAGCTATTTTGCCATTCACTGGGAAACAGACATGAATTGCTTCACCCCAACCCCCACACACCATCAACTCTGGTCCTGGGTATGCTCTCAAAACTACACATTCAGTTTAACTCGTCACTAACCTGGGTATTAAACAGTGGGAAATTGAAAAACCGGATAACTGGCAACTTGTTTTAAATGTTCAGGAATGGAAAACTGTGCATTTCACAAAACAAATAAGCTTAGTATCCTATAGTTATAACATCAAAGGGTCACAAACAAAATTGGTCTATTCATAAAAATATCTGGATGTAACAATTTGTAGGAATATGAAATTGATTGATCATGTGGGCTCTAGTGTAGGTACAGCAGGTGTCAAATTTCAGTTCATTTGTTGAATACTTGGGAAATGCAATCAGTCTACAAAGGGGATTGGTGACAAAAAAACTCCTGGGCACATCTTAGAACACCACTCAAGTGTGTGGGACACGTACCTAACAGGACTAACAGGGGATGTTGAACGTATACAGAGGAGGGCAGCACAAATGCTCACGATTTGTTTGCGCCATGGGACAGTGTCATGGAGGTGCTGAAGAAACTGAATTGGCAGACGCTTGAAGATAGACACAAACTATCTCGAGAAAGTTTACTTTTACAAAGCTTCAGGAATTGTATTTAAATGATGGATTCAGGAATATGCTACAACCCCCCTCCTCCTGATATCACTTCTGCACGGTTAGCAATGACACAGTTAGACTAATTACAGCGCAGCCAAAGGTGTTTACACACTCATTCTTCCCATGCTCCACATGTGAATGGTACAGGAATAAGCCGTAATAACTGATTCAGCAGAAAGTACCCTCTGCCATGCACTTCACAGTGATTTGTTAAATATGGATGTAGATGTGAACATATTGAAAGTGAATGATAACACATATCTTGTAAATTCTTCTATTGAATTTATTAATCAGCTACTTAAACAAGGTTATGACTTCTTAAAATCATGCCATGAAAAGAGATCCATCCTGTCTTACATTTTACCCACCACATCAAGAATAGCTTCTTGTTGTCCCCCCAATGTCCACAATTTCATGGTCAGACCTGATGCTCCTTCTGTACCCATATCCCTATCCTATTGCTCGTACTCCTTTGACTGCTGTACCACACTAAGACTTGCCCTACGCACTCTCCTGCCACCACATATACCAGAGATTTAACTGGCAAAACATATATTATCAATGGGAGAACCATCTGTGAAATAACATACGTCACTTACCAGCAGTTATGTAAACACTGTTCAGCCTACTACATTGGAATGACCACAACCAAGTTATCACTTTGGATGAATGGACATAGGCAGATGGTGTATACTAGCAACACACAATATCCTGTATAGAGCATGCTCTACCACATGACAGTCATGACTCAGTGCTTGTTTGACCACACACGCCATCTGGGGTTCTTCCTCTTGGCACCAGCTTCACATAACTCTGCAGGTGGAAATTAGTATACACCTGTGTTCTGTCCTTGCCATCCACCTGGCCTAAATTCACGTTAATTTCTTTGGTCTCATCATTCCTTTTCTGTAACTATTCCATTTCTTTACTTCCTTTTAGTTTCCCTGTAACCCCCGCACCTTCCACCACACATGTTGCACTCCGCTGATTTAAGCGCACCCAACTATCTGTCTTTGCTTCTCATCATATTCAGTAAGGTCCCCCTTATCCAGGGTTCTGGGCAATTTTTCCATAACTGTCCCCATTTCCTAAACCTCAGCAGTTCTTTCCCTTCAACTCTTCTGCCAGAAGAAGAAGCCACTGGCTCTGAAAGCTTGCATACATCCATAACTTTTATATGTGTTTTCTCTTGCTGCTGCCTGGCGAATAGATTTTTTCACCTGTCTAATTATAAAGGGGAAAATACATAAGATCAACAACACAATGTTAAAAATAACATCATCTGAATGCAGAATGAGCAGAACAGAAACTAATGAACTAGTTCAAATACAAACAAATAAAAATGAAGGGAGATAGGAAAAGATCATCTAAGTTAAACTGTAATTAAAATAAATGCTAGTCTTTGCAGCCCAGTAGAATACAGTGAGATTATAATAGCGTATTGGTAAATAGTTATACTTACAACATAAATGTGCATTTAGTTCTGAAACATCAGTTAAAATGAGTAAAATTTAATGTAACTTGATAGATAAAAAATCTACTAACAAAACAGTGGCAAGAGAACACACACAAGACACATGTGTACGTTAAAGAAATTCGCATGCTTTTGGAGCCAGTGGCTCCTTCTTCTGGCAGAAGGGTTGAAGAGGAAGGAAGACGGATGAAGGAAAAGAACTGCTGGGATTTGCAAAAAGGGGGGAGAATTTTGAAAAGTCACCCAAAACCCTAGATCAGAGGAGAACTACTGGACAGGACGAGAAGGAAAGACTGATTGCTGGAGACTGCACTGAATGAGATTTGAAAGAGATTACAGACAAAGAATCATGCATGAGTCAACAAGAATGGAAAGCTAAGTGCATTATACATTGCAGATGTGAGAAGGGGGAGGGGATGATGCAAGGTGTAGAAAATTATAAGGAGGCAACGAAAGGAATGGTTTCTGAAAATAAATGCTGAAGCTGAAGAAATTAACATAAATTAAGACCAGGTGGTTGGTGAGAACCAAGGACATTTTGTAATGCCAGTTCCTACCTTGGTTCTTACTACCCCCACCTGGTCTTAATTTACAAGGTGATTATAATTAAAGTTAAACTTTCAGACCGCTGTCGAAATAACACCACTGGTCAGAATGACATCAAATTGCAATGGAACATTATCTTTGAAGGGGGAAAACATATGGCAATTTAATAGTGGTTGACTAAAATGACAAATGAATCATTCAACAATGCCTAAGGTGTACGTTTGACATTAAACAAACTGTACTACTCAGTGTGCATGGGTTTACAGGTGTGATACTGTTAGTTATGTAAGCCTATCCACCACGGGACGATCACATCACATTGATTTTTAATTGTCCTGAGGCCAGTAACTGCATAAAAAGCATCAATCACATTGGTTTTTAATTTTCCTGAGGGCAAAAACTGCATATAAAGCATCGATCCAAATCAAATTGGATTATTAATTTACATGTGACTGGCACAAAACATGTTCAATATGCTGTCCACCATTTTCTGCAACATGTTGAAATCGAGAAACAGCATGTTCCACAACTGATCAAAGTGTTTCCAAGGTCGCGTTCAGAATGTGTTCCACAATGTGTGCCTTCAATGCAGCTAAGTTTGCAATTGGAATACTGAACACAACATCTTTCAGATAGCCCCACAGCCAGAAGTCACACAGATTAAGATCAAGTGATCGGGACAGCCAGGCTGTAGGGAAATGGCAGCTGATAATTCTAGCGTTTCTGAAATGGTGCTTCAGTAGCTGCTTAACTGGATTTGCAATGTGCGGAGGTGCACCATCTTGCACAAAAATGATCCCAACCACATTGCTGGAGAGGCGGAATGACGTAGTTGCGCAAAAGACACTCATAGCGCTTACCAGTGATGGTACAGGTAACAGGACCAGAAGTTCCTGTCTCTTCGAAAAAATATGGGACTATGTTAAATGATTTCTTTTTCCACACCACACAATGACCTTTTCAGGATGAAGTGGTTCTGGTTGAAACTTCCTGGCAGATTAAAACTGTGTGCCGGACCGAGACTCGAACTCAGTACCTTTGCCTTTCATGGGAAAGTGCTCTACCATCTGAGCTACCCAAGCACAACTCACGCCCCATCCTCACAGCTTTACTTCTGCCAGTACCTTGTCTCCTACCTTCCATCTGGCACACAGTTTTAATCTGCCAGGAAGTTTCATATCAGTGCACACTCTGCTGCAGAGTGAAAATCTCATTCTGGTACTGGTTGATTTGCATGTGGATTTTCTGTTGCCCATATTCGACAATTCTGTGTATTGACATATCCTGTCAGATGGAGGTGGGCTTCATCCGTCCACAAAATCTTCCACAGTCAATCATTGCCCAGTTCCATGTGAGCAAGAAATTCTAAAGCGTAGGTCTCTCTTGGTGGCAGGTCAACAGGAAGCAACTCTTGGACATGGGTAATTTTGAAAGGATAACTGAAGAGGATGTTTTGTAGGATTTTACGCATTGTGCTCACATCCAGTGTTCGGGCAGTTCTCTGTACACTACACATTTGCACACCACGACTCGTCTCCTCCTGTATTGCTGTGGCCACTGCTTCCACTGATGTCGAACCAATTCATTTTGTCCCTTACCATGTTGCACACCATAAGAACCTGTATTTTCCAAATTTCTGAATCATTTTCTCCAGACCCACTGCATTCATTGGTCCAATGTCTTTTTTTCAAACCCTTCAGTGTATGGAACTTCTGCAGAGCAATGTGTGCACAGTTATCATTCTTGTAATACAGTTTTACAAGCAGAGTGCGATCCTGCATTGAGACAGTCATGGCAAACATTGCAGACGCGAAAGGAGGAAAAGCCATGTACCCGGGGTGTTTACACCAACTTCAATGAGTCATCCGCATGACAGCTGTTTTCATTTACGTACTCTGACACATACAGCACCATCTATTCATCAATTTACACACTATTTTTTTTTCTCCAATAATATTCCTTTACAATTTGGTGCTGTTCTGACCAGTGGTCCTATTTATATGGCATTTTGAAAGTTTCACTTTAATTATAATCACCCTGTACATTAATTTCTTGAGTCTTAGCATTACTTCTCAGCAACTATTCCTTTCTTTAGTCCGTTTTAGTGTTCTATTTTTTTTTTTTTTTAACCTGTCTATTTTTCTCCACCTCCCCACTTTACCACATACTATGCACTTAGCTTTCCACTCTGATTATCTCTTGCACAATGTTTTGTCAGTAATCTCTTTCTTGCTTATTACTGTATCTTCCACCTATAACCCCAGTTTTCAAATATCATCCTGTGCCGCCCCAACGGTCAGTCTTCCCTTCTCATCTTGTTTGGTAAGTCCCCCTGATCTGGGTTTCTGGATGACTTTTCATTCTCCTGCCACCACTTAGTGAGCAAATTTTTTATCTATTGAGTTATATCATATTTTCAAAAATTGAAAAGTTAAAAATGTGAGATTCATAGCAGGCTTGAGTGAAAATGGTGTTGCTGCTGGGCAGTCTTAACTGACAGTGGTAGAATACAGTGTTTATAATGACTTATTAATCCCGTGTTAGAAGTCTGTCATATGTTCCAAGTTTCTGAAGTGCATAATTGCACATTTATATACAAATACCTATGAGACATTTAGTGCACTCCTGCAGTTATTAACCAAAAGTTCGAAATATAAGATTCACAGCCTAAATGGTTTCAAAATCTGATTATGTCTTCACTGGCTCAAAACCAGAGCCATAGACAGGTCTAGGAATAATATTAAGAATTGTGAGTTTATTTGGTTTGTTCTTAAATTGTCTGGTCCATACACGGCAAGTCAATGTTTATTGTTTGTCTGGTATTTATTCCTGGTGATGACTGCCTTTCCAACATTAGAACATCACTTTAATCTAATAAGTGGAATGTTATAAAATTATAAAGACACAGAATGTCTGGCCAAAATTGACTTCAGGAGGTGAAATTCCAATGCTACAGTGTAAAACTTATTCCTACATGAAGAGGGAGGTGTCAGAAACAGGAGGACAAAGATAGTATGTTGGTAATGCTACCCCAGTTTCAGTCAAGAAATAAGGAGATAGGGAGAGAGGGAGGGAGAGAGAGAGATGGATAGAGGAAGAGATATGAGAAGTAAAAGGACTGCTAAAAAATAAGGTGAAAGTGGAAATGGAGATAAAGAAAAGGAAGGGAGAAAGTGAAAAATATAGAAAGTGGAATAAGGGAAATAACTGAGTAAATAAATCACATAATCATAAAAAAAGGAGTGGGTCTGATGACATGTTAAGGTGGTCAAGTCCAAGTAGGTGGTGCCGTGAATGGACTTATTGTACCAGGTGTTAGGATCCGTACAGCCCATTTTATTTCTCCTTTCTCTTCCTCTATCCATCTTTACTTCTCATTCCATCTTCACATCACCTCTGGGTTGAAGCACCCACTCTCTTTGACACCTTCCCCATCATCTTTGCTTCCCCTTGTCCTCAAAAAACAAGGACCCCTCTCATCTTGGAGTCAGATGATCTGCCCCTACTTTCTAGTCTTTTCCATCCACCTCCCTTTCCGCCCTAAGAATGGAACCAACAGTTCCAAAACCTACAAGAAGTTTTCTCGATTTTAAATGTGTCTATTAGCAGTACTGTGATTTCACCTCCTGAAATTAAGTGCTACTCAGCCAGTCTGACTTTGCAGTTTTGTTACTTTCTCAAGAACAATGTTATGAATGACATATACCTGCAAATCATTCAAAATCTGTTCTTGGTTTTTTTTGTGTTTTATGACATTATATTTATGGGATGACCGTGAAGAGCCAGCTAGGCATTTGGCTAAAAAGATGAGGGAAAAAAAACTTAAAAAACAGATTGGAAAGTGTGCAACTCAATGATTGCTAGGTCTATGAATGGAGTGAATCTTATTCTTACCAATCTTCCTGTCTGAAATGTTTGCATTCTACACTCAGTACATGTACAACATAATTAACTATACTTACAATCATGCATAAGCTTCACTTAAATACAAACAATAAGGAGTCAACTCAAATGATAAAATGTGTAAGACACTAAATTATGGAATAAAATGAAGCTTATTGCATAACACACTGCCAATGATAACAATGTTAAAGACAGAATACTTCCTCATATAGTAAAACCAGACTTTAAAAAATCAGATGTGGTTTCAAAAGTAACCATTCCAGCACAGACCTTAGTCAAAATATGTAAATCACAAGCAGTCTAAATCTTGATTGCAGATGGACATGTGAACCCCTCTAATCCCACATAAAGTTCAGTGCCTTAACTACAACACCACATTGATAAGAAAACCATGAAATTTATTGTTGAATTTTCTTGACCAACATAATAGCATTACATACAAACTAAAGAAAAACAAGACAGTGATTAAAATTGTTTCATAATGATAGTAAAGCAGAAACTTGCAATTGCTGTCCACACTCACCACATTTTGTGGCACCATCCACATTATTCCTTGAAAATAATCCCTGTAACTTTAGTTTATGCCACTCAAAAATTTGAACACCAGGGGACAAATGCTTCACTATTTCCTTCTGCCTGTGTAATAAATACAAAAAAATTCTCAAATAAAATAAGGCTACACACCTTTCCTGGCATGGGAAACTGCATTGCAGCACATTGCGTGACCAGTTTGAGCAAACTGCATCAGTCATAGTGAAATGTGCCAAATTGTGTGCAAAAGAGATAGTGAATTATACTCATCAGTTCTGGAGACAGATGGAGCACTAGTTCAGCTAGATAAGGTGGAAGAATAAATCGTTCATGGTCCTGTTGTATGAACCACTTTATCAATTTTGGATCACAAGCATCAAATATTGTGCTTGATCTTCATAACCGAACAAAATGCCAGGTGTTATAATGAAAGTGCAGATACTCATAAAAGTCCAGTGTGGGCTGTAATCATTATATGGTAATGAAACTTGGCAGATATGCTGACATGTTAATGTAGAACTGATTTATGCTAGAAATAAAATTAGTTGCAATTCTAGCCACTAAGTGCAAATCTGGCACTGTGAGTGCAAGAAAGACCTACGTACAGCAATGTTTCCATATATAATGGATTAGGAATGGGACAAGGACAGAAAAGTGAAAAAGGCATAATGATGATTTTGTCATTAACTGCTGCTTACACAGTTTGTTCAATATGAGCACCAGAGATGTTTACAACATACTTCATCTGTAAAACAATATAATCAACTGGAATGAGATTTTCACTCTGCAGCGGAGTGTGCGCTGATATGAAACTTCCTGGCAGATTAAAACTGTGTGCCCGACCGAGACTCGAACTCGGGACCTTTGCCTTTCGCGGGCAAGTGCTCTACCATCTGAGCTACCGAAGCACGACTCACGCCCGGTCCTCACAGCTTCACTTCTGCCAGTATCTCGTCTCCTACCTTCCAAACTTTACAGAAGCTCTCCTGCGAACCTTGCAGAACTGCAAGGTTCGCAGGAGAGCTTCTGTAAAGTTTGGAAGGTAGGAGACGAGATACTGGCAGAAGTGAAGCTGTGAGGACCGGGCGTGAGTCGTGCTTCGGTAGCTCAGATGGTAGAGCACTTGCCCGCGAAAGGCAAAGGTCCCGAGTTCGAGTCTCGGTCGGGCACACAGTTTTAATCTGCCAGGAAGTTTAATATAATCAACTGTTGCTCACAGCAGTTCTGGTGGAATTTGAGCAATGTGTTCCTGTGCAATGTGTTCCTGTATACTGACATCAGGTAGAGACCAAATGTAACTGCATAATAGGTGTAAAACGAAGCATAGGATTATAGATTGAGAGATGTTGAATGACACACTTTTGGCTGTCAAGAGAGAGCAATGCGTGATGCCTTCTACATCTACATCTACATAGATACTCCGCAAGCCACCATATGGTGCATGGGGGAGGCTAACCTGTACCACTACTTGTCATTTCCTTTCCTGTTCCACTTGCAAATAGAGCAAGGGAAAGCAATTGTCTATATCCGTCCATATGAGCTCTGATTTCTTGCATCATATTTTTGTGGTTCTTACACACATTGTATGTTGGTGGCAGTAGAATCATTCAGCGGCCAGCTTCAAATGCTTGTTCTCTAAATTTTCTCAATAGAGTTTCTCAAAAAGGACGTCACCTTCCCTCCAGCAGTTCCCATTTGAGTTCCTGGAGCATCTCTATAACACTTAACATGTTGTTCGAACCTACCAGTAATAAATCTAGCAGCCCACCTTTGAATTGCTTTGATGTCTTTCTTCAATCCAATCTGGCACAGATCCCAAACAATTGAACAGTACTCAAGAGCAGGTCGCACCAGTGTCCTATACGTGGCCTCCTTTACAGATGAAGCACTCTTTGCTAAAATTCTCCCAATAAACGGAAGTCAACCATTCACATTCCCTAACACAGTTCTCACATGCTTATTCCACATCATACTGCTTTGCAGCATTAGACCCAGATATTTCAATGATTTGATTGTGTCAAGCAGGACACTAGTAATATTGCATCCGAACATCACAGGCTTGATCTTCCTACTCATCTACATTAACTTACATTTTTCCACATTTAGGGCTAGCTGCCATTTATCATACCAACTGGAAATTTTTACTGAGTCATCTTGTATCTTCCTAGAGTCACTCAACTTTGCCACCTTACTATATAGAATGGCATCATCAGCAAACAACTGCAGACTGCTGCCCACCACGTCTGCCAAATCATTTATATATATGCAGAACAACAGCAGTCTTATCACACTTCCCTGGGGCACTCCTGATGATACCCTTGTCTCTGATGCCTTCAATGACTACCATAGTAAAATATTGTAAAATGATCTTTCACAGAAACCAAAGAAATTCTGGTCATATATGAAGGCTGTTAGTGGCACCAAAGTCACTGTCCAGTCCCTAGTGAATGCGACAGGAACTTTGAAATGCTTAAGTACATTTTAAAATGTTACTTTACAAGTGAAAACTTTGGAGAATTGCCCCAATTCAATCCTTGTACTATTGAAAAGATAAATGAAATAAGTATTAGTGTCACTACTGTTGAGAAACAGCTCAAGTTATTAAAATTGAACAAAGCTCTGGGACCCAATGGAATCCCTGTCAGGTTCTACACTGAATTTGCAGCTGTGTTAGCCCCTCTTCTAATGATAATCTGTCATTGATCCCTCAAACAAAAAACCGTCCCCAGTTCTAGGAAAAATGCACATGTCACAGCTGCGTAAATATTCAGTCAGATCTTGATAAGATTCCAAAGTGGTGTAGAGATTGGCAACTTGTTTTAAATGTTCAGAAATGTAAAATTTTGCACTTCACAAAATTAAAAATTGTAGTATCTTATGACTATAATCAATGAGTCACTGTTGGAACTAGACAATTCATACAAATACCTGGGAGTAACAATTTGTAGGGATAAGAAGTAGAATGATCACATAAGTTCAGTCATGGATAAGGCAGGTAGCAGACTTTGGTTTATTGGCAGAATATTGGGGAACTGCAATTAGTCTACAAAGGATATTGCTTAAAATCACTCATGCGACCTATTCTAAAATATTGGTCAAGTGTGTGGGGTCCATACCAAATAGGTCTAACAGGGGACATTGAATGTACACAGAGAAGGGAAACACAACTGGTCACGGGTTTGTTTAATCTGTAGGAGAGTGTCACAGAGATACTGAAGGAACTGAACTTGAAGACTCTTGAAAAAGTCTATTAATGAAGTTTCACGACCGGCTTTAAATGATTACTCTAGGAATATACTACAGCCCCCAATGTATCACTTGCGTAGGGATCATGAAGATAAGATTAGAATAATTATTGAATGCACAGAGACATTCAAACAATCATTCTTCTCATGCTGTATATGCAAATGGAACAGGAAGAAACCCTAATAACTGGTACAATGGGACATACCCTCTACCATGCACCTTAGAGTGGTTTGCGGAGTATAGATGTAGATGTAGATCCATAGTAAATGCATTCTTTAAGATATCCCCATAGCCAAAAGGTATGTAGATTCAGATCAAATGATCTTGTAGCCCATACACCTGGAAAACTTATGGAGATAACATGTTCTTAGAGGGTTGCATTAGGCAGATATTTCACTGGGCAAGTGACATGAGGTGTTCCCCCATCTTGTATGAAAATAGTGGTTTCCACACAGTTGTGCTTTTCCAAAGCAGGAATCATACGCTGTGCAAGGAGGTCTAGGTAACGCGCAGCCGTCATGGCACACCTGAGACACCTTTTGCGTATATTGTCTTCAAAGAAGAACAGACCAACAACAAAGGTGCTTGTGAAAACACACGACATGGTCACATACGGCAAGTGCTATGGCTGTTTGTGCACAAAATGCAGTTTAACATTACCCCTGCAGTGAAGAATGTACCTCGTCCCATGATAGAATATTGCCAGGCACATCTCATCAACTTTGATCTGTGCCAGAAACCAGAGAGCAAATTCAGAATGTTGCAGTCGATTGTGAGGTTTCAGTTGCTATACAGCCTAGATCTTGCATAGGTACCAGTGTAAAATAGACCACAAAACTTTCAGTGCTGTTAACCATGGGGTAGACAATTCTCATGACACTGAATGAGCACTGGCACTATCTGGGACATATGCTGCATGATTAGTTACAGAAACAGCAACCTTGTCAATAACTTCCAGCAGACATCTTCCTCTTCCATGCCCCATACCGAGGTGATACATATTTTCAAATTTCATTATCAACTTCTTTACACCATTTAATGACATTAAGCTTCTCTCCTCAGACCTTTCAGTTGGGTAATATTATCTCAGTTAATCAAGATTTACAGGATGAATAAAGAAATGCATCAGTGTAATTGTTGCCATTCATGTAAAACAGTTTCATTAACAGCACAGCACACAGTCTCTTTTCTTGACAGTCTTACCATTAACTTGCGTTATGGCTTGTCAAATGATAGCATAGATGTCATACCATCATACAAACAGTGTAAAGTGGCAGACTTACACCCGATGGCCAAAATTGGAACTAATTATTTTCCAACATAAATCGATTTTGGAATAATATATTAGCATATCTACCAAGTTTCACTGCCATACAATAATTACAGCCTACACTGGACCTCCATGAGTAGCTGCATGTTAATTATAAACATCCAGTACGGCAGATAAATAAATGGGCCTTTCACCATCCATCTAGCAATGTACCATCTCTCAAAAAAATTTCTTCTACCACTATTAGAATGTAGTTTTTTGTGGTGGTATTTTATAGAATCTTAGTCACCTTACAATTAAAATACTTCTGTGGATGATGTTTAATCTTTTATGGATGAATGTGGCTATTTCAGCAAAATTGACATTGTCTAAAGTAAATTATTTAATAGATTTCATATATGGCATAATTAAACTGATTGTTGATAATTATTTCCCTTTTGGTTACAGCTCTTTTAACCTCTTACAACCATGTCAGATGATGAGGAAGTCTACTCGTAAGTACATTATTTTATGATCATGACCATACGTAAGTAATAATAACTGCCTCAAAGTTGTTTCATGTTTGCGACAAATTGAAACTGGTGATGAGGGGAACATTTGAGTCAGTCCTTGAAGCTTGCTTAGACAACAATATTGTTAGTGCACTGTTTGCAAAGTTAAATTTCTAGTTTGAAGAGTCAGTCCAGGAGACAGTTTTAACTTGTCGCAAGTTTTCTGCTGAAGAGTAAAAATATGTCGATGCCATACCAATTTTATTCTTAGTAAAATTCTTTAGTGTGCAAGCTGTATGATAATCAGGAAATTAGAATAAAAAATATCCGAAGACATCAAGCATATGTTATCATAAATTGAAAGAGAAGAAGGAAATGAATGAAATTAATATATTAGATTCAAAACACTGTTCAGAGAAAGAAAACTGCATTGAGTTCAGTGGCAGTACTCTGTACAAGTTCTGAGACACTGCTCTACATAATCTAAAGGAACAAGCAGTCTGACAGAAGTTGCATTGTAGAGTAAACTGAAGTGAATTGTAAAAATTGGCATAGCTAAACCAACTAATTCAAGTGTTGTTTTATAAGGCTGTCACAATTTTTATATTATTTATAATACCTATGCTTTACCAGATTTCCCTCTTCAGTTGGGCTCAGAATACTATGATATATGTCCCTCCAGTATGAATGTATGCATCAAACACATTGTTCTTACAGTTACCACCATTTTTCTACCAAAATTATCTCTAACAACCTTTTGATGCTTACAGCTGCCACAGCGACATCTGTTTCCTTCTTTAATTTCTTTAGAAACACAACAGAGCATTCACTTGTCACATATTTTTTTCGCACAGGCAAAAATATCAATATTTTCTCTATATCTATACTTCCCATTTCATGCAGAATTCTCTTTCCGATGTTCCTTGTATCAGCTGGTAATATTTTGAAAGGTTTGTCATTTGGGCAGCTCATAGTCATTGTCTAATTATACAAGCTACCTCACAGAAAGCCATTCTAGTTCCCATGCAGCAGATGCTTCAGTTTTGTGAAAATATTAATGTATAGAAGAGGGAAATGTAAGGAGTTCATATCAGGAACTCTGAAGCAAAAAGATTGGATGGAAGACAAATTGTGCTGTGCCTCTGCTATACTGAGATAATACAATAGCAAATAGGAACAATGAATAAATTTGACACAAGAAAAATGTGAATAAAACTGTGATGAAGAGCTGACATACAATATTTCTATTAACTCTCACTGGAAATGGTATGACAACCCTGTTAGCTGTTCATGACCAAAAGATGAAACAAAGCTACTTGCTGTATGTAACAATATTTATAACTAAATTTGATACTTCATTAAAATAAATTGTTAATTGTAAAACTATTATTTTGTGTTGAAAGCACCTTACTGTTTAACTAAACCTATTCTTTCTTTCTTTTCTAGTGAGGAGGAGGAAGAGGAGGTTGAGGTGTAAGTATATCGTTTAATTTGTATACATTTTCATTCTGGCACTATTAACTTTAAATGCAATACTTAATAGCTTCTATTAATAAAAAGTTTAACTTCTGAAGGATTTACAATATATTTCTTTTTATGATTACAGGAAGTAAGTATTGAACCAGCAGCCAGCACTTATTCTATTATAGTCAAATGACAGTTACAGCCCTAGATGGACAATAATTACTGTGAAGCATTTGCTGATGAAATAACACAATTATTACCCATGGACATCAGCCATGAGCAATCTGAAAACACCTATGGTAGCTTGCTGGAAGTTTGTTATTTTACTGTTCCATCCGATACTAGCAGTTCATGCATAGATGTGCATAGTGGAAAATGATTTTGTACGCCATATCAGGTATTGTACATAATATGATGAGTTTGTAGAAGAAGTGAAGCAGAATATTCAGCACGCCTTATCCATTTATGTTGTGTGAAACAAAAGTGACTCAATATTATGAACATAAACCTCCATTCTGCTACAAGTATTATTCACACAAACAAAGTTGACACCTGGCAAGGTGGCTGATGGGAGCGACTGTACATGGGAAATGCCTTTACAGTCATTCCCTTCAGCCACTGCAGCAAGTGTCAACTTTGTTTGCACATATAATAAAACTCTGTTACCTTGCTAACCTTTAGAATATGTTACAGTAATTCAAAACTAAATAATCAAAGAATGTACGCACATACACACACACACACACACACACACACACACACACACACACACGCACGCACACACAGAGAGAGAGAGAGAGAGAACAGATAGATAGATAGATCTATGTTCTCTGTGTCACACCACAATTTTAAGGAAAATTTTACATTTGTTAATTCTATGACACAAGAGAGGAATTAATGAAGAAAACTAGCATATGCTGTATTGCTATATTATTCAAACACTCTGTGTATTGCTACAAATCTGTTGTAATAGAATAATGATTGTTCCTCAATTTTGCTTCTAACTGAACTGCCACAAACAAGTGAAGAGTGCTATGTAATAAACACTGCATGCCACAGCAGAGAGAGAACTTCAAGATGACAAGTGAATATTAACGTTGATGTGCTTTGAATTTTGTTGTGAAACAAGGCAGATAAGATGATATAAAATTGCATGTGCTTGAAGAAAGCCTACTCAGTTTTTGTGAGAATCTCCCCACAAACAATAGTTATTGAACATAATTTCATTGGTTATTGTTATTACACATATTTATGTTGCTAATGCTCCCCTGTAATGCACTTCTATGTAGATTTGGAATAAATGTCACATATTCTGACAAGCCTAAGCATTATGATCATGTGCTTAATAACTTGTTGGTCCATCTTCGGAATGCAATACATCAAGATGTGTCGCACCAGATGACCATGCACAACTCATGTAATTTCCTTAAACAGCATGCTACTAATTTGTGACCGCAATGATGGTGCCTGATAGAGACCCAAATGCGTTCCATTGAATTCACATCAAGAGAATTTCATGGCCAAGACATCAACAAGAGTATACTACCATGCTCCTCAAACCACTGTAGCATAGTTCTGGTTTTGAGACATGGGCAACTGTCGTGCTGGAAGAAGACATCGCCAGTGGGAAAGACATCAAGCATGAAGGGGTGTAGGCGGTCACGGCTCTCAGTGTGTCTTCAATTACCATGACCGGGCCCATGTAATTGCAGCAGAATGTCTCCCATAGCATAATACTGCTCCCACCAGCCTGCATCCTTGGCGCAGTGCACATTTCAAACTGCCGTTCATGTGGATGATGACATTTGTGGAGATGACCATCAACCGGGTGTGGCAAAACCGTAATTCATCTGACGAGGTGATATTTCTCCATTGATTCATAGTCCAATCTCAATGATCCTGTGGCCACTGCAATCATATGCAATGTCATTGGGCCAACACGTGAACACATAGTGGCTGCCTGCTGCGTAGCACATGTGCAACAACGTACAATGAACAGTGTGCCCCAAAACACTTACACATGCACCAGTATTGTGCCCTTTCAGCAGAGATGCCACAGACTGGCTCATATCCTGCTTTACAGAGCAGGGAAACCTCCAAATCTCATGTTCTGTGAAGAGTCGTAAACGTCCAAACACTTATTGCCCAGTGGTAGTTTCACTGTCATTCTTCCACTTTCCACAGACCCTCATTACAGTAGCATGTGTAGGCTCAACCAGCTATGCCATTTTCAAGATACTTGCTTACAGGATCTTGGTAAGAATAATATCACCTCTGTCAAAGTCGCTTATGTCAGTAGATTTCCCCATTTGTGGCCGGTGTCATGCTAGAATGATTCCCCACCCGTCTTTGATCCACTTATATGCTTCCCTTACCATGTCATGATCCCTCAACAGCAACAGGCAACATACAACTTCAGGGTGGGCTGTGGTCATAATGTTTTGGCTTATCAGTGTTTATGCAGCATATGGATTCATATATTACAACATAAAAATATTTTTTGAGTCTATTTCAACTGATGGAATGAACAACTACTTCTGTCTTCTATCATACCCCATGATAGCGGACCACGGGCAGTGACAAAGAATGGAAACTGAAACAACTTCTGACTGAGTTAACAATAAATTAGCACAATGTAGCAACAAGTATGGGAAACGTTTTTTCTCTCTCTAGAACAATAATCATAGATATACAGCAATATGAATCACACATGAATTTCAAAAGGTACATCATTATGAACCTTGCACTGAATAAACAAGTACAATATGGATTTTCCATCTGTACACAGCCTACATTTATGACAGTCTATAGCCATATTGGCTCTTATGTGTTCATGGCTTACAATCATCATCATAGTATATCAGATGGTACGTGACTATACATAACAACAATCACAAGAACCCTATTGTGTTATTTACCATTTATATTTCATCTTATCAATTGCCAATGAAACCATATATTTATCTTACTTTCAATAGTTCTGCATCTTTGTTCAATGCCACAATGATAGTAGTCATTCAACATTTATTTTTTGTGAAATCATTGTGGAGTATTAAATCTGCTTAACATTTTCAAGCAGAAACTGTTTCACAATACAGTGGAATCTTTAAAAGAAATCTGTGAAGATAAGAATGATGAAAAAATAAACTTTCTGACATACAAAAGCCCTCATGGAAGGTCAGAGTGATAAAGCCTGTAAACACAAAGCAAGTATACTGTTTTTCAGTACCAGTGAAAGGCAAAACAGATAGTCAGAAAGAAAAAATTCTCCAGTGCCACAGCACACAGACAGAAATGTGATTAAGCTAACAGCTCAGGAAAGACCTCTCCTGTGGAGGGAAAAATATTTTAATACTAAAAAAAATTACAGTAATGTTCATAGTGATTCTAAGCTGTCATTTTTGTAGGTCAGAGATACATTCATTCCATCACATTTTATTTTTTTGGAATATGGACAAGGTATTATCAATGAAAATCTCACTTTTATCTAATGTTCATAAACTAAGTGACACAAAAAATGCATTCCAATTAGGTCTGAATAGACACCTTTTAGTTATGCCCTGCTGCATTTGTGATATACAACTGTATTCAGTAAATGAAATAGCACTACAATAACAAATTAAATTTATTGGTGATGTGGTGTACATTTAATACTGTTTTGAAAAATTGATTCTCTACTAAGTTATATATACAAGAAAATGACAGCATCTCAGAAATGACAATCACAGAGGAACTAACAAACTATACAAATTAAATTAAAGGTATGTTTTTGAAATGTATGACAAACATAAAATGTATTATGTATATTTTTAGAAATACACATTGGCATTTTAATACTACTTTCTGCCAAATTTATTTCATACTTTAAATATTATAGTGTTCATTTTAATCCATGGGTCTTGTTCCGAGATGCTGTAATTAAACTTTCAAATGTTTTCTCAGTGAAGAATATTACTAAGATTTAACCAAGTTAATTTACTTTAAACATTTTTGTTTTCCTTTTTATCTTCTTCGATATGATGTCACCCTTATCAAAGACAGCCACAAGAAGCAAAGAAAGAGTAAGTGGATTGTGCATCAGTCGCACTACACCTGCCAGAAGTCGCTGATACAATATGAGCAATTTTCATTTTCACTAAACAGTCATTTCATCACAAAACTTTTATAACTGACTTTACAACCATAGCAGAAAAAAATTAAACTTACGATTTTTGTATGAGGGACTGATTCAAGCTTGTGTTTAATAATTCCTATTGGTTTCAGTGGAAAAACATTATCTTTAGATATTTATAAATCTACTATTGGATTCCGTGAATTTTGTCTAACGCAATTGCAATCAATTCAGGTGGGCTTGAATAAAAATGTATTACTGGAACAACAAAGACATCCAGTGATTAATAAATGAACTACACAGAATAAAAGCTTACATCAACTGCAGAACTCTGAATAGATCATTAAAACAAATTGCAGTATTTCTTCAAAACCTTGTAAAAGGAATAACATTGTGATGAAATGACTATGTCCCTGATAATGCTTTTTATATGCACTGGCTTTCTTTTTAATAAACAATTAGGTATTTCTTTACATACAGACAAACAGTAGTGTCGTTTATGTTTGCGTTGTGTAGATTTCACATGCTTCAGAAGCATTTAACTGTATTTTCCATATTTTAATTACTTGATTTACTTATGAATGCCATAGATATCACTTTTAATTTTCATTTTTGCTATTTGCAAAATAATGCCCATATGGTTTTCTTTTACTAATTGGACTTTAATACAAAAGTACTTCAAAAAATTTAAAAGAAAACTTTGTCTATCATCATTTTCCTGTCTTTTTCCAATGATGGTATCATTTTTCAAATGTGTTGTTTTTCTTTTTATTGTGAACATGACTGTCTGGCAGTTGTGCGACGTCCTTGTCACTGTCCTTGTTCATTTAGAAACTTTAATGTGTAAAGTGTATATTGATGTCTTATACAATTTGTGTTGTCTGTCAAATGCCCATTTAATTTGTGTCTTCTCCTGAGGTGTCCAGAATCAGGACACAATACTATCCTTTAGATTACATTATATAACATCCACATCATTCAAGTAAATATCTATTTGTATTGGAAATATTTCTTGGTCATAATCTGGTACAAACATAAGCACCAAATGAACATTATGAAATACTGCATTTGGTAACACTTACAGACAATGGTTAATGATCTAAATGTTAGTATGGCAGTAAAGCTTCAATTCTTTTTTATGTTACTGGTAAAATGTCACTCATAAAAACTGATAATGTGAAGGTTAAAAAAAATATTTTAATTCATTGTCATCTACTCTACAACAAAGACCAAAAAAATAGTTTCATTGGAGCTCTTTAACAATTGCTATAAATGCCCCTGAACTATGGAACTCAGCCTGTATCATAATTTTTTAAGTACTTTGCTCCATTTATAAATATAACTAAATGATGAATCATGATTGAGAACAATATATATTAGAAAAGAGTTAGGTTCCTTATGCTTGTAATGTCGACTATGCTATTAATCATTAAAGTATCTTAGCACCAATTTAAAGGACTTAAACTAGTTTCTTCATGATGTATTAAAACAGAAAAAAACTAAGGTTTATGTTTCTGAGCTTAAGAATTAAAAACACAGACACGTTCTATATACGAGACACTGCAAATTAATCAGTCCTATTCCACCTATTCAACAAATGTATTCCAGTTTTAACTCTGCATTATGTAAACAGATAGTTTGCTAAAGTTGTTTTATAATTAAACAAACAGCCCAACTGAAGCATCATAGGCCTTCTGTCAAGTTATATTTAGCCTTATATGCAGCTCCTCATCAAAGTATAGTGATATAATTTAAACAAGTTTGGAGTTCTAATATATAGTGAATTAAATGACATGTGGCATTTCTAGGTTTCACAAAAAGATGACAATCATCTCTTCAAATGAGTGAAAATCAAAATAATATGTGAAGGAATTGAATTCCCCAGAAATTAAATTTAAACACAGATATGAAATTCCAGTAATTAGATTTTTTGCCATAAAAGTATTTTGTTTCAAACAAAAAGTGTCTGAAAAGGCTGAGACATATTCCTCAAACAGGTTATGGTTATAAACCTTAAGTTTTATCACTATAGGTTCTGCATTTATATATATTACATAAAATGGGTAGCTTTGCTTCCTAGCTGTTCGCTTTTACTGCTTATTATAACATGCAGATGAAATAGTCCTTTTACTGTAGCTCTCTAAACTGCCTTTCAGGCCCTCTAGCATGAAATTGTGCATGGTAACAGCAGATGTCCTGGGTAAAGTAAAACATCACTGTATCCTCAGATTCTACAGTGCTTTAGCTATTAGTCATATACTTCATACTGTTGAAAGTGAGCTCTTGTTTCTAAAACAATTTATGTTTATTTTCATCATGCAGTCCAACTCAAAAATGGAATACATCATCTCATTATGTAATGAAAATATTATTAAATGACTGATATAAGGCTAATTAATTACAAAATATCTTCTCACTTTCTTCTGATTCATATTGGAAGTACTGTGACTACAATGTAGAATAACATATATGCAATGAATAGTTCTGACATTTTTAGGAAATTTTATATTTGATACCTGATGAAAATGAAAAATGGTATCCACATTTCACAACTATATGCAGCATAAGGTCAGACGATATTTTATTATGTCAATGTATTCTGTCACTTGTTACAATGTTATAAAACAAGAGTTCATCTTTGAATACAGTTTTAGATTACCCTCTATAAGTAGAATTTAAAAGCCAATATTTTAATGCAAAATTAGTTGAGTACTTGTATGCTAACACAGTATCGTATAAATTAACAGTTTTACTACCTGATACTTTTTTTCTTTTTAGGCCCAGAAAGAGCATTGTGTAAGTTTGGCCAGCAGCATTATATGTCAGCCAGTGGCATGCTTCTTAACATAAATTCTGCTTTTTGCTCTGTTAGGAAACTTGATATTTTAAAAATAATAACTTCACTTTCAAGCATATTCTTTTGGCGTATTATATAATGTACAACCCATGCTATAAATGTGTAAGTGTGAACTACATCTTTCAGTGACAACCAATGAATCTGTGATGTAAGTAGTTGCAAACACATCACACAGAAATTCACTAACAAAACAGAAAGGATGAAAAGCAGAATTTACATATAAATGTGCTTCCTTTGCAATACTGTTGCTCTTCAGATCGCAATATGGACTTGTAGCACACTGTCTTATAATGTTTTTATCATATTCTATGACTGTTTCCAGTCATTTTGACAATGGGCTGCCCCACTAAGCACAATCTGTGCAAATGAAAAGTACATATCTGTTACTTATATAAAGAACAGAATGTAACAGTATTAAGAAAAGGATAGTTGCTACTCAACATAGCAGATGTGCTGTGTCGCAGACAGGCAAAACAAAAAGACTGTCTGAAAGTGAGCTTTTGGCCAACAAGGCCTTCGTCACAAATACATGACATATGCACAAACACACTCACATAAATGCAGCTCACACACACCTGACCAATGTCTCTGGTTGCTGAGGCCAGAGACTGTGGTCATGTGTGTGTGAGTTGCAATGGCGTGTGTGTGTGTGTGTGTGTGTGTGTGTGAGTGAGTGTGTGTGTGTGTGTGTGTGTGTGTGTGTGTGTGTGTGCATTGTCTATTTATGATGAAGGCCTTGTTGGCCGAAAGCTCACTTTTTAACAGTCTTTTTGTTATGCCTATCTGAGACTTAGCATCTCTGCCATATGGTGAGTAGCAACTGTCCTTTTCATAATATTGTTACATTCCATCCTGTATTTTCCACTGTTTGATTATACAGAACAGATCATTTATGTACTAACTTTTACATTTTTCAAGACAGCAATACAGACAGAAATATTAAAAAATGGTCAGAAAATTATAAGGACATGTGTGCTTGATCTGAAGGTGTGTCCTGAATTGATCAAATGTCAATCCTTTGTCTTTCAGAAAAATTGCAGTTATTGTCCAATATGCATGAAATACTTGCTAATGTCATTCTTTCACACAGCTTGCTGCAGAGCACTGCAATATGCTAGCTCAATTAAAAACTGCTGAAATCTACATCTACTGATAATATGAAATTTACTATTACCACAAGCTCTAACATGACGTTTGGTGCTAACTCGTCTTCAAATTTAAGGGTACATGAATGTGATACTATTAATATATACTACAAACAGACCTTAAATTGAGTATAAAACTCTGAGGGCCTGTTCATTCCAGGAAATTCAAGACACAGCAATAAAATATCTTAACAGCATTGCACATGTGGTGGAGATAGAACTGTCAAAAAAATTACAAATACAGACTGTACGTATTGTGCCCAAATAACAAAATGGGGTACTGAAAAACACAGGTAATTGAAATACATTTGAAACAGGCAACAAAAACACTGCAAGTCTGTACATGTTTATTGTATAATAGAGTTCTGTTAACCACACATTTCCATTTTATTGTACACTGTTTATACTCACCAATGACATGGTCATTAGTATCGATGTTTCTACTTTAGTATCACATAGCATTAAAACGTATTCTAAAAACAGAGGAACAAGGTGTCAGGCTCACACTTATCCTACAATCATTATGGAAGCATAGTTTCTCTCCTGTTTTATTTTCTATTTTTACCCCAAGTCATTGTACAATTAAAGGAACATACACTGTCAAATTAAGCTTTGTTTGTTATTGCATTATTGTACATATGTTTATGTGTTTGGTGTTGATAAAATGCTAATATATGTGCGTCTGATAGCTAAATGTATGCTTGGAATTGATGGTCTGGTTTTGTCATGAATCTGTCTGTACCTTTCAAGTGCTTTATGTCTGGTTTGTGAAAGATTTTTATGATTTGTGTTTTTATGTTTGCAATGAGTTAGCTACACGTGAATTATAGTTCTCATTCACCCTCAGTTTTTGTATGATGAATACATGAGAAAGAAAACTTCATAAGATCAAGTTTCTCATTAATGGTGACTTATTTTTGCAGACAAATTATTTATTACAAAATCAAAACTCAGCTAATGGTAAATGTGAGTAGAAAATGATGTATGCAATAACATCAGTTGCAGATTGACAGGCTCCCATCTAGATAAGCAATTAACATTGACAATACTGACACAATGTTATGTGGCTCATTTCCCTTTCAGAATAATATTTTATCCTATAATGGAATTAAGCTGTTTTGAATCTTTCTGGCAGATTAAAACTGTGTACTGGATTTAGAATCAAACCAGGATCCTTGCCTTTTACTAGTTACACGCCTACTGAAGAGCTATCCAGCCACAACTCACAGCCTCAATTTTGCTTATATTTCTCTCCAACTTTCAAAAGCTCATGCTGGATTATCAGTGAGAGAAAGGACATCATGGGGAATGGTTAGGAGCAACACAGCATGTTTCCAATTTTAATCTCTCATTCTGCTGAGTGTTCTCTGTAACGAAACTTTTGAGTTCCAGTCCAACAGATGGTTGTATTTGTCAGGATGTTTCTCAACTTCCATTTCCAGTTCAATAAAAAAGTGCCTGAACAATCACCTGCTCTCTTCAGCATATACGGGATAGTTTTCTTTTCCCGTCATTTGCACAGTTTAAAAAAAATATCAAGTTCAAAAACAAAACACTGTATATGTGATATTCTTCTGCCAATAAAAAATATCATTAAACGTGTTATTGCAACCTACTAATATTGTTTTCACTATGGGTGCATGAAAAAACGACAAAGAAAACTAAAATATAATATTTATATTTATGTCTGCAATATGTTCACTACAGAAACATAGGTTACACAAGCCAGCAACACCCAAATATTGTAATTTTTTGGGGGACTTACACCAAAGAAGATATATTGTGTAGCTTACACACACTGTGTGCTGTCTTGCTAGAGATACATTCCTATAGACACAACTTGATTAATGAGCAGATGAATTTGTTCAGCATAAAAAATACCAACCAGTTCTGTCAACTGAACATCATAAGAATGAAGTTTTCTTTCCTAGAGCCCTAATGTTCTCCCTTTTGTACCATCAATTAACATATGGTGCAATGTCACTTTTTGTAAATATATTTTTTGAAGTGCTGAGCATGTGACAGTGTTAAGACTTACTTTAGTTTTTAAATTTATGCTGTTTATTAATTAACACTGCACAAATTAATTAATAAAGTTAATGATGATGTGGTTTTCTTCTCAGTTTTCTGTTACTTGTTTTGTAAAAAACACAAATGCATTCTGTTGCCATGTCTACTGTGTGTGTTTTATCTGTATTTGTGTACCATTATGCCAAGATGTATGGAAACTTTTTTCTGTTGCACTATGCAGAGAGTAAAGTGAAATAATGTTCCTACTGACAAGCAGAGTACCACTGCCTTCTTCATACCATGTCAGTAAATATACAGAGCTGTAATAAAGCCAGCATTTTTGTGAAACCTGATGACTTTTGGCTTGTATAAAAGCCATGTATGGTGGCAAGATGAAACATATTTTCTTTGTCAAAGACTGTGCTTCTGTATCAAAATTTCACTTTTTGTTGGGTGTGGGACCCTTTATGTCAACATACCATGTTCAAATGTTCCCAATTCCAGCACTAAGTACTTCAAAATCTTCAGTTTTCCCATTTATTACGGAGATTGTGGATTTTTGATTGTAGTTTTGCTATATTGATGGCTTCACCCCTAAATATGGTGGTAATTTTGATTCAATCAACATGGAGTGAGCCACTTCGAGCAAGGGATGATTCTTTTATTCAGTGACACTATTTTGTTGTTGTGTTTATGAAGCCATTAGACATCACCATATATCTGCCATCCTGAGGGTGGAGAACATTCTCTCACTACAGTATTCCTTATTGTTGTCTGATTGAAAAGGTGTAATCTTATGTCCAGTCTGATTTTCTGCCAAGCTTTTGATTCAATAGATTTATCAGAAACCTCTACCTTATGATGAAGAAAATACACTCGACTCCAACTGCTGTTTTTGTCTATGAAAGTCACCAAAAAATCTTGCTCCATCTAGAGATGTTTTTCTCCTTGGTCCACAGACAACAGGATGTATTAATTGCAGAAATTTGAATCTGCCCCTCATTTGGTGAAAGGAGTGGACACAATCTTTTAGATTAGATTAGATTAGATTTACTTTCATTCCAATTGATCCGTAGTGAGGAGGTCCTCCAGGATGTGGAACATGTCAGAAAAACAACAATACATGACAAATATTTAAACTAAAACAAATAAGCTAATGTACCATTCCACAGGTCCCAAGTGGAATGATCGTCATTTTTTAATGAACACTAAGAGTCATTTTACAAATACTATTGCACTGAATTTAAAATAAAAAAGTTTTATATTTATTTATAAGGTAAGAAACATGTAATACAACTACTGTAATACTTATTTACAATGAACACATTACTGCACTGAAATGGTGCAGAAGTTAGATTATACTTACACACACACACACACACACACACACACACACACAAATTTTCAGTGAACACATTACTGCACTGAAATTGTGCAGAAGTTATGTTGTACTTATATACAAATCAGTTGGTTTTCCTCAGAAATTCATCAATGGAGTAGAAGGAGTTGGCCACCAATAAATCCTTTAGGCTTCTCTTAAACTGAATTTCATTGGTTGTTAAGCTTTTTATGGCTGCTGGCAAGTTATTGAAAATGTGTGTTCCTGAATAATGCACACCTTTTTGTACAAGACTAAGTGACTTTAAATCCTTGTGAAGATTATTCTTATTTCTAGTATTGATTCCATGAATTGAGCTGTTGGTTTGAAAAAGTGATATATTTTTAATGACAAATTTCATTAAGGAATAAATATATTGGGAAGCTGTAGTTAGTATCCCTAGTTCCCTAAACAGGCTTCTGCAGGATGTTCTTGAGTTCACACCACATATAATTCTTACTGCACGTTTTTGTGCCCGGAAAACTTTAGCTTGGCTTGATGAATTACCCCAGAAAATAATCCCATATGACATTATGGAATGAAAGTAAGCATAGTATGCCAGTTTTTTCATTTTTATATCCCCTATGTCTGACAAAATTCGCATTGCAAACAGAGATTTGTTAAGACGCTTCAGCAGTTCTGTGGTGTGCTCCTCCCAGTTGAATTTATTATCAAGCTGTAATCCCAAGAATTTAACACCGTCCACTTCTTCTATCTTCTTGTCATCATATGTTAGACATATACTCTTGGGACACCCCTTACAAGTTCTGAACTGCATGTAGTGTGTTTTTTCAAAGTTTAGTGACAAAGAATTGGCTAGGAACCAGTGATTAATGTCTACAAATATTTTATTGGCTGATCTTTCTAAGACTACACTTGATTTGCTATTTATTGCAATGTTTGTATCATCAGCAAACAAAACAAACTTGGCATCTGGTAATGTTACTGATGAAAGGTCATTGATATACACAAGACATATTGTGTGTTTTGGGAGGTCATCTGTACTTGAGTTTCTGTCACGTATGAGAACATTACATAACACATGTGAGATACGTAGCTACTTTCTATGCATCACAGGGCGTTCAAGTCACAACCTTAGGAAATAGTTCATTCATGGAAAAACAATAATAAGCTTTGTTGACTTCCTTCATGGCTCATTCATTCAGTTTATTCTTGATAGAGTGCTCTCCCTACCATATGTGTGTTTTTATAACAAAAGTTACACTTGTATGGTTTTTCAATTTTCGGTTTGATTTTTGCTCTGATTTGTCACTTTTTCACGGCAGCTTTTGACCTGTTCACAAACACTTTTTTAACAAACATTGCATCACTACATTTTCTATTCCTTTCTGAATCCTTGTGTAGTGTTCTCCTAGAATTTTTACTTTTAGTGCCCCAATATTCAGCAAATTGCCAAAAGACTTAATGGCACACCTTAGATTATCATGACTGCCTGGAATACTGAAAGCATTATCAGCATCCATTGCTTGTAACATGTCCACAGAATCAAAGAATTTAACATGATGCTATATCATGTCATTGCCAATTTCTGTTTTGTGAAATGTGAGACTTTAAGCATTGTTGCTTCGCAAGAACGTTCTTTGGATGTATTGACAGATTCTAATTTGAACAATATTTGATGATGTGGTGCATGACTTGACTTCTTTTGGCTCAGATGGTTTGATGTAAAATAGTCTGTTCATCATTCACTGCACATGTATATATCCTAATACAATTCCCCATTATCAGTCTTTTTTCTATGTGAGAAATGCTTTGATTTGTATTCTCCATGCATTATAATTGTTATGCAACAACATTTCCACCCAGCCTCAGTGTGCAGCAGTCTACATACCATATTCATTGGTCTAATGAACTTGTTAAATCTGCACTTCTCAACTTACAAATACATTTTCATGCTCAAAAAAATGTCACTATCCTGATCATGCAACCTGTGCCCAAAATCTGTTGGGAAGTGTGAGCTTTGATTCAGTTCTGCTTAGCCTTGTGCACAGTAAACATACAAGGTGCTCATTTTAACTGAAGATATTGAAATATCTCAAAAACTACACATCAGATCAAAAAAGGTTATAAATGCAATCTACTTTCTCGTCAGGGGACATCCAATGATACCACTCTCAATCTCCCACCCCACCCCATGAATGAGTGGTTGGGGCAACTTTAGAACTCTCCAATGGGGACCCCCATTTTTTATTGCAGATAATGATTCAATGACAAAATCTACATACATTGTGTCTGAGACATCTTCTTCATTTCACCACAGGTGGCTCTGTAATCTGAGGAATAGAAATGGGCACAACATACTGCTCAATGGCCCTTTAACATCCAATGGCATGTGGGACCCCATTTCCATGCTGCAAGAGTAGGAAAGGCCAGTATTTCATAACTTCTAGTTGGAAACCCCATTTGCAACATTGTATTCCTTCGACATATTGAACAGGGTACTACTCGACGTGCCACTGTTGATGTGGCTCGTGGCGATCACTACCGTACTTTTCAAATTAAAATAAGTGTTTGAGCACAGTAGCAACAACTTCAATACACTTAGTGATCCACTTTTCAAATGACTATGCAAAGTACAGAAGCATATCTGTGGGACTGCCAGCACCAGCATTTCTGATGCAGTCGGTCATGTCTTCCTGGAATATTGGCACTTATTGGTACACCTTATACTTTAAATCCACATAGAAAGAAATCCGGTTACGTCAAATCTGGCAGCCTAGTAAAACTACATACACTGTCGAACATCCGGGGTAACATCCTGCAATAGTACTGGTAGTTCCTGTTCCAAAAACGTTCGATATTTGCATCCCTTGTACATTCCATTGATAAAATACAGATCAATGAGTTTGTTCCCTATGATGCCACACCATACGTTAACTGACCAAGGACACTGACGGTTGACTTGTCATAACCAGTGCAGACTGTCTACACTCCAGTAATGCATGTTTCGCCAGTTAACACACTACCATGGTTTGTGAATGCAGACATGTCAGAAAATAGTACCTAGGCAAAGAATGTCAGGGTCATTTGCATTTGTTGAGGTGCCCATTCACAAAACACTAACCGGTTATGGATATCGGCACAGTGAAGTTCTTGATGCAGTGACATGTGGTATGGATGATACTTATGATGATGCCGTACTGTGACAATACTACCTATGGACATACCAGGATCACAGTATAATCCCGGGCGCTTATCCATGGGTTGTGGTGCACTCCTGCTAGCACAGCTATTTCACTAGCTTCTCCTGTAACACCTTGCTTTGTTTCCTTCTGCCGGTCTGTATGCTGGCATCAGTTATAAAGGTGTTCACAACCTTGTAAAATAACGAATGAGAACGAGTTTTCTCTGGAAAATGCTCGGCATACAAGGCAACAGCAGCCTCAACATTTCTCCTATAGTCTCCATAAATTAGGATCATTTTAATTTTTTATTCTGTGGTTGCAACATGCAGGGTCCACTTGCACATCTATTCTCCAAATGATAGGTAGGCAAGCAGGCAATAAAAACTGTGCAAGTATTATAACATTTAGAGCCTCTATATGTTTTACATCTGCATGATACATGAGCTCCAGTCGCAGTGTGCTGCCTGTTATGATACATCACAGATCACTACTCCGCCACAACGGCGCATCGAGTAATCTGCTGTTCAATATGTCGGAGGAATACAATGTTGCAAATGGGGTTTCCATCAGGAAGTTATGAAATACTGGCCTGTCCTACCCTTGTGCAATGGAGGTGTGGTACCAGGTGTTATACGATATTCGAGGGCTACTGAGTAGCAAGTCATAAATTACAAGTGTGTACCCATTTCTATTCCTCCAATTACAGTGCCATCTGTGGCAAAATAAAAAATAAAATAAAATAAAAAGGTTTTAGACAAAATGTATGTAGATTTTGCTGTAGAATTGTAATCTGAAATAAAAAATGGGGGTTCCCATTGAAGATTTCAAAGTTGCCCTCCGCAGCCATGCATGGGGTGGGATGGCAGGTCAAGTGTGTTATTGCTGGACTTTCCCCTCCAAGATAAGCAACTTGGAATCATAACTTTTTTTGATTCAATGTGTACTTTTCAATATACTTCAATGTCTTCAGTTAAAATGAAAGCCCTATATATAATATTGCTGTTCCATAATTACATGTCATTCCCAGTCTAAAAGACTTCCATAATACGTAACAGCACTGTTTTATACTTTGCAGCATAGTCTGTAGGAGGAAATCCTTTTATAACGCAGAAAACAAGGACCTTTTGTCTGTCAGATGAAAAAGAGTTTGTCTTTATTGGTGCAGGACGACCAGCCTCCACCTACTTCTTTTACTGCTGATTCATTTCTTGAATGTAGTTTGTAAACAGCTCTCGCTTAAAATACTTTTTTTTTCTTTTTCTTTTCAAATGCTCTGAACCATTCACTTTGCATATACTCATCAGCATTCAACTATCATGGCACCTATTTGCACAAAGTATTCTCGCAATAAATTCTTCATTTACAAATCTTTCTTTATATTTGTCTATAGTATCATTTATTTCACACACTTTTTATCAGTGATCATCCAGTACCATACGGTGCATTTTCTCAATATCTTCACTGTGGTTGCAGTTTTTGGAGATCTTTCAGCTGGATTATCTTCAAGAAAAGTACAGCTGCATTTGAATTCTGATGCTCATTTCTTAACTATTGAAAATGAAGGAGTAGATGTTTATAAACATTTTGTGAACTTGGAGAAATTTTCCTTTGTGATAAATAATTCCAAGCCAAGAATTTTAGTACAGTATTCCAGTTCATCCATTTGAGTGAAAAACAGCTACTTTTAAAAGCTGTAGAAGCAAAATTATTCCACAGATACTGTTTACAGTGGACTTATCAAATGCACTAAAATACCGAAAATGAGATTTTATTAATATTAATGCCACCTCAGTACCGAACAAGGGCTTTTCAACTTGCTGCCATACTGCATACACAAAAGTGTGTGGACATGTGCTCAGTCTCAGTGTAATGAAATAAACAATGCTGTCTGCAAATACATCCTCACAATGGGACATCATATTCCTCTGACAAAGATCTTTTACTCTAACCTGTTAAAGAGCTGTCTATGATAAGAAAGCCGTACAACCCATTTAATAGCAGCTCAGCTAAGACCAGACTGCATTGCACTATGAAGATGAAATACTCAAGTTTGTAGATGTCTCTTATTATCAACCATACTCCTGCTTGCAGTACAGCTCTGCAAACTCACTGAACAGAAGACAATTCCTTTTTCACTAATTTTGATCCTATTTATGGACAAAAGATATTTTACTTGGAGTCAGCCATTGCACTGAAAACAGTTTACATAGCTCCCTACATTTTGGCAGACAATAAATTTATAATCCAAACATTTTAAGTGATTTATAAATAAATTGAAATAGTACTGATATGAAACAAAAAACATCAAGTTGAAAACATTTTTTAAATGTTTCTGTAAAGGTAAATCAAATGATAAGTTGTAACATCACTTCTCTATGTAAGTATGCTAAACATGAAATTTATCAGCATTATAAATAAACATCACTTTGTAACTAATTGTAATTTATTCTCTATTTCTTTGGAATAGGGGAGAAACTGCTCCTGCTGGTGACCCAGAATTTATTAAGGTGAGTTTTTGAATTAAACTGCCAAGCAATTTTGTTAGATTAAACCAAAAATAGAGCTAATGTATATGAAATTGTATGATTAATTTTTCAGAGGCAAGAGCAGAAGAAATCCGATCTTGATGAACAGTTGAAAGAATACATCACAGAATGGCGCAAACAGCGAGCCAAGGAAGAAGAAGAACTCAAGAGGTTGAAAGAAAAGCAAGCCAAGCGCAAGGTACATTCACTTTTCAACTGTTGGCTACAAATATAATTTATGTAATATATGGACCATGTCACTTGCTTTCTTCTCAGTTACTCAAATCAATCAAAAACCTATATCTTACCCATAAATAAGCCACAAGTACCAAAGAAGCTGAATAATTTCTACAGAACTTACTTGTTTCGCAAAAAGCTTGTGACAATAATTGAACAAAACATAAACACATGACTTAAAGTAGTTAGAAATTCTGACTGCAACAACATGTAGTACTCATAATGCACTCATCAAAATCTAGGCGAATTTCATAGATTAAGCAGAATGTTTGATTTATAATTTGCAGCCAGCATATGAAGTTTTCTCATTGTATAAGTTGCTTTTCCTGCTATCTGACTTAATAATCCTTTTTATAACAATGTAAATCTAAAAAGTCATTAGTGGCACAAAAAATATGTCACTGTATTTAATGAAAAGTGCCCATTATTTGTGGAACATATCACTGACAGAAGACTACAAATAACTAATACAAGTATTCTCCACCGTAACAATTGTAAATGTGTACTCTTAAGGTCTGGACCTGGGTAATAAACAAAAAGTAAATTGATATAACAGCCACCATCAGCAATGAGGGCTGAATCTTTAACAGTGCCAGCCGTTTGTCATTTGTAATTTTATTTATCCTGTAGATCATACATTGTGTGCAGAGAAACACATGATGATGCGGGATAAGTCAAAAATGAAGATGAGATGATACATGGTTAAACTGATTATGAAAGCATATAGTTGAATATCTTGTGAAAAATTCAGAATTGCTCAATATTTCTAAATAAGTTCACACTATTAAGGGAAAGAAATGTGTAAGCAAATTAAATGGAAATTCAGAAGCACAACATACATTTAGAAATTCATTACTAAAGTAAAAGTAAAGGTGACACACTTCTGCATTGAAGTGTTCAGGTTTACATAAAAGGTGTTCAGGTTTACGTACAAAGTGCAAAACAAATAGCATGGAAATTCAAAAGTATACATTAAAATACATTACATATGGGAAAACTCACTTCAGTATTACACAGTTTATGTTTGCATACAAATGCATAGAGCATGGACAGAAAAAGTAACAATTTAAACAGTGCTGCATTATATAAAAGATGATGAGCTTTTAAGGTGAAATTAGAATTCTGTGTCAAGAAATGCAGTAATGGAGTATTAACAGTAATTTAATTTTTTTTTTTTTAATTTTTGGTCTCAGTTCTTCAGATTATTAATTGTCTCAGCATATAATTTGGTGCTGTGTGCTATAATTTTTAACTGAGATTTGTTTCTAGTGTTGTGCATGTGGCAATCTAGATTTCTCTGTAGCGTTCCTAAATTCTGAGCTACAAAACAAACCAATTCTATTACACAAAAGCACAGCATTGGCAGGATTTTTAATACTTTAAACAGTGGTTTACAGTGTTCAGTTCTGTTTTTTGAAGCCATTATTCAGACCACCTGTTTTTGTAATTTGAAAATTGTATTGGCTTCAGAACTATTTCCCTAGAAAATTAGGCCATAGCTCATAATGGATTCAAACAGAGCATGGTATATGAGCTTCAAAGTGTCAATGTTGGCTGAGTCTTTTACTGATTTGAGTAGGTAACACATTTTGCTGAACTTCTTTGCTACTATCTCTACATGCAATTTCCAGTTTAGTGAACTACTGACAGTTATTCCAAGAAATTTGGTGTCCTCCACACTGACAATTTCATATTTGCCAATATGTACATCTGCACTGAAAGGGGTATCATTCTCCCTTGTGTGAAAGTTCATGTTTACGCTTTTCTGGGTGTTTATTAGTAATCTGTTTGCCTCAAACCAATATTTTGTGTGACAGGTAGTTTCATTGAATGTTTCTTGAGGTGCATCTTCTCTGTTGGAAATTAAAATATTTGTATCATCAGCATACATAAAAGAAATAGCATTAGAGATGTTTTCTTGGAGGTCATTGATTAACAATGTGAATAGCACTGGCCCAAGAACAGACCCTTGTGGGACACAAAAAGCTATAGTTAGGCTTTCTGACCTGCAACAGGTAGCATCCTTGGGGTTTCTGACTTCTACACATTGTCTCCTTTCACTTCATAGCTACTGGGCCAGCAGTGAGCAGTAAAACCGATTCCAAATTTCTCAAGTTTGCAAGGAGCAACTTATGGTTGACCACATCAAAGGCTTTGGATTGGTCAAGGAATATACCAACAACAGGCTGTTTATGATCAATTAGACTTGAGCACTTCTCTAAAAACTTATGCAGTGCATTTGTGATTGACCCATTTTTGTGAAAACCGTACTGAGAAGATGTTATAATGTTGTTGGAGTTAAAAAAAGCTTCCTTATCTTATGGAAACACAGTATTAAATTTTTTTGAAAATGTGGATAACACTGCAATAGGTCTATAATTTTCCATGGCAGTTTTTGCCTCTTTCTTGTACAGTTGGGTAATTTTAGAAATTTTTAACTGATCAGGAAATGTTCCCTCTTCAAAAGAGGTGTTCATGAAACTACACACGGGCCCACAGATGAAAGACAACACTTTTCAAGTAAAAAGCAAGGTACCATACATGTGCAGCAGAGAGTATTTTTTTGATTCTTTTCCTTATAATATCTTCTACTTCAGAAGGTGTTGTTGGAGATAGGAGAAAGGAATTCAAGGGAACATTGTTTTTTGGATAAGAGTGCACAATGTTTGAACAGGCAGGCAATATATTTTTTTTAAATTTCTTAAAAAATTGTTAAAATCATTGACAATTTTATGTGTATTTTCTGTTTTTTGTCCTTCTATGTTCAACTTAAATTCATTGTCTGTGGTTCTCTTTCTTCCACTTTGGTCGTTTATTATACTCCATATTGTCTTACGTTTGTTAGATGAGTTCCTAATGACATTATCATTGTGACCCTTTTTTTGCTGTTTTAATCACTATTCTACAAGTACATTTACACTTTTAAAGTACAAATTGAACTCTTTCGGCCTGCCACCGTCCAGTTTGCTAGCTCTGTGCAGTAGGCCCATTTTTATTAAAGATGTTTTAATCCCTTTTATAATCCAACAATTTTTGTTTTTGCGAATGATGAAACACCAATTAAATAATTGCATAAGCATCGCCCAAAGTTCCAAAGACAGAAGCCCCCAGGCAATATGTCGGAGAGCAACCACAAAGCCTCAACAATTTTCTAAAAATTAAATTCTCTGAGCGAATAATATTCCAATTAAAATTAATCAGCTATATAGATAAGTCAGTTATAGATAAGGGGGAAAGCAGCTGATGTTATAAAATCATTCATGGAAAATAAAGAAAAGTGTGTAGAAATACAGCAAAATATGAACAATACTATCACAAATGTCTGCTCAAATTTTGAATTTGTTAATGAACTATGGGCTAGTTCATTCACAAATTATGTGGCATCCTGGTGCACATACAAAGAGTACTAAAGCTACAAAAGAAGGCAAAATTATCCCCTAGAGATTGCTGCACAAATAAATAACAGTAGCATCATTGTACATATATGAAACAATTATTCATGTAAAAAGTAAACATGCTGCATTGTTAAACAGTAATATCCATAACTGTAATACAAGAAATAAAAATGATTATCATACTGAATGAAACCGACGCAAATTAACAGAAAATGAGCCTATAAAAGCAGAGTGCCTTCTGTACAACAGTTTGCCAAATTATATAAAGGCAATAGAAAACATGTCTTCTCTCAAAAATAAACTAAAATGTCACTTGATTAAAACTTTCCCATACAGTATTAAAGAATTCCATAAACCAAAAATATAATGTAATGTTTCATACGTAAATGTGAAAATATGTAAAAAACACTTTCAGAAAGCATAAAGTGATTTTAATCTTTGGTAATTATGTATGTATATCAACATTTTTAGATGCTTATATTTTAGAGGCTATTTTTGAATAAATCAGTCATTTTACTGATATATACATATAGTTATGTATTTTTCAAACTTGTAATTTTTTCAAACTTCATGTAAACATGTCCAATATAACTGTGCAGAATGGTCTATGGACGTAAATAAGTAAATACATGTTGTACAGGTTAATTGCCATCTTTAGCAAGTGTAATAAAAGTCTTATTCAGACCGTACACATTATGCTTTATTTTAAATATGCTCTTTTTCCACTTGTATGTATTGATTATTTGCATTTGCATACAGGACTTTCACTGTACTTGACACATTTACACTTCTGTGCACTGTCCTGTAGAGCAGTGAAAGTCTTGTGCGCAAATCAAATGAAATGAAATCAAATGCAAATACTAAACACATACACGTGGTACTGTGGGCAAATGCAAACACTCAACAAATACACATGGAAGGCAAAGAAGAATGGAATAAACAATGTAAAACCTTACGACTGAGGATGTGTTAAAATAAATGCATCTGGTCTGAATAAGACTTTTATTACAGTTGCTAAAGATGGCAATTGACCTATACAAGCTGCATATGCACAACTGTGGAAAAAGAGGCCAAAACAACAAGGAAACAACATTAATAAATGAATAAATATGCTGCGGCTTCCTTATATCAAGAATTAACTATTATGCCTATTGCAAATAATATGGAAAAGGAGGAGGATGGGAGGCCAATGAGAGATCTGCACATAATGTTACATAGTAAAAGGAATAAATTTATGTATTTACTGAAGTTTCAGTACAGACAAATATCTCTTCATAATCATAGTTTAATATTTGCTAATGTCCCTGTTTAACTATCAGTTTGCAAAATAGGTACAGGTTTTTAATGTTAATTTTATTTATTTAAGTCTACACATATGAAATATTTGCATAGTGTTAAGGTTTTTGTTCAGTGAGTTAACTTCATTAACACTCATTCATGCATTTGTGCTTGTACTATGTCTTATTTGTTCAAAAAAACTAAATGATTGCTGTGAACCTTAACTTTTGTTATGTCATATGTTGGGTGTTTTATTAGTATTATTATTATTATCATCATCATTATTATTGCTGAGACACTAGTGATCTGCTATGTCTTATGACGATCAGTAAATTAAACAGGCTGAAAAATGTAGCTGGTACTAATTCTCTTCATGTAGTCTCAATTCCTTACCACATAATCTGTAGCCTTCTCAAACTAAATACAAAACCATTCCAAACAGGTCATGCGTGCTGATGAAGAGAAGCGCTTGGCTGAGAGGAAGAAGCAAGAGGAAGAGAGGAGACAGCGTGAAATTGAGGAAAAGAAGCAGAGGGACATTGAGGAAAAGAGACGCCGTCTGGAGGAGGCTGAGAAGAAGAGACAAGCTATGATGGCAGCTCTCAAGGTATATAGTCAGAATACAATGCTTCTTGGCTTATCCCTTTCATCAACTATTATTCACATTTATTACCCCTACGAAACAGCATTTCACACATTTCCAGACTTTCTGGGTCTTTTGCATGCAGCTCTGCTCCAGATGTCAATCTGATGCTGTTCTTCATTAAGTTTTCATTTGAAAACAAGTTGTAAAGGACCACAATATAAGTTCATCTTTAGCCACTACAAGGAGACACAAAGCTAAAAAATCACAATCATCTTTTTACTGCAACTATGATCTTAATCACCTATAAACACATAAAGTTATTGGATAGTGCTTGTTGATGCAACTGTAAAATCTACCACTTCCTCCATAGAATGTCCTCTACTATGGCTGGAGGAAAATAACCACAATTTTGCCAATCTGTCATATCAGCCTTGTGCACTGTGTTACTCAAGATGAATGTAATAGGCACTCACCTGTACCATTCCCATAGATACTATAACATTAGTGCAAACATTCCAAGCAATTGAATTCTGTTTCTCGTTATTCCACAGTATTTGCAGACACATGAAGATACTGTTAGATTCAACATGCCGGGTGACAATCTTTTGCTAGTCATATGAACTTAAATTCGCTATCTATTAGTGTGCTGCACATCTTAAAGTTTCATATGTCAAATTTAAACAAAGTTTTTTTATGAGGAACCATGATTATTTGAGGCTTTTAGTATGTACAATTCCAGCTTAAGACGGTCACACAGATTTGCATCTAATTTTCAGTTAGCGTAACATTAAATTTGTTTGCAGTTGGCACACAGTATTGGTATTTGGAATCAATAAAAAGCTCTCTGATATAACATTTTTACTTTCAGTTTAAAATTTATTAATGGATAAATGCTTATCACCATATGTTTCCATTAACACTATACCTCGAAGTCACTTTCACACATTACAGCACTGACAACGTACAACACTTAAGTTTGCTTTTCAGTGCTGACAGTGTGATTGACAATTGGGAATGTTGTCTTATAAAATTACGTTTCAAATACATTGAAGCAAAGGAGACAACTTACCAAATAGCAGAAATGTTCAGTTGTTAACAGGCACACAAAAGAGAATGAAAACTTTGCTAGCTTTAACACACACACACACACACACACACACACACACACACACACACCTGTGCACCTACACAGAGCTGGCTGGACACACAATGCCAGGATTGCAGTTTGGCAGGTGGACTGGGTTATGGGTTTAGTTGCATGGGGTGGGTAGAGAAAGAAAGAGGCAGGAAGCAGGAGGAAGGATTGAGGACAGGTAGCAATGACTTGGTCACCGAACTGAGACCCTGGCATTGAGCTTCTAGTCAGCACATTGTAGATCCAAAGTTGTGTGTGTGTGTGTGTGTGTGTGTGTGTGTGTGTGTGTGTGTGTGTGTGTGTACGTGTGTGTGTGTACATGTGTGCGTGTGTGTGTATGTGGGTGGGTGTGCGTGATGTATTTGTACCCCATTCATCAAAGAATTTCTTTTGAAAGCTAGCAAAGCTTCCACTCTTCTTTGTGTGCCTGTCAACAGCTCAACGTTTCTGCTATTCAGTAAGTGGTCTCCTTTACATTCTACTAGAACTTACCCTACACACATAAAATTTCATTTTATGTATTGTCTGATACTAAAATGTAAACTTTCACGGCCGGAAATATCATGTCCATTATAATTATCCGGGCTGTTATGCCGTGGTCGGTTGATGAATTCTGAGGTGATTCCCAACGTTTCGTCTCCGACTGCAGGAGACATCTTCAAGGGGGTCCGTAGCTTGATGGAAGGTCCAACACACACAATGGCTCGCAGTCAGTAGCGAACCAGTGTGTGTGTTGGACCTTCCATCAAGCTACGGACCCCCTTGAAGATGTCTCCCGCAGTCGGAGGCGAAACGTTGGGAATCACCTCAGAATTCATCAACCGACCACGGCATAACAGCCCGGATAATTATAATGGACATGATATGTATTGTCTACATAAATTTCTGAAACTTAGCTTACACTATTACTGGAAGGCATTCTTCAGCAACAAGATTAAATACTTTTAACAGAGCGTTCTCTGACCATCAGAATAATAACATAATTTTTTCGTGAATATCAGTTCTGGTTTTTCAGAAATAATCTTCAAATCTGACATTTCTTTAACTACAACTATATTTGATCCATTATATAGGCATGTCATATCACATGTTGTGTTAGATATTGACATTTCATCATCATGCATCTCCTATGACATGCTCAAAGGGCAGACATACTACAGTCGTAGTGAAAGGAATTAACTGATCCAAAGATGGTTTACTGAAAAATCAAAACCAGTAACCACCATAAGACTGTTGTATGACCCTGGCAGTTAATGAAGACAGGTAAAATAAGGAGTGATCACGAATTCCTTAAGACACATTTTCTTTTTTTATGTGACAGAGTTCCCGCATGTTCTAATTGCAAATGACACATCAGTTAAACATTCCCTAAATTGTGTTGGTCACATTTTTAAATCACCTACAATCCACCAGATTCTATTTCACAAGATTCTTGCATGTGATTTTGGATGAAGTGGTTATCTGTGTTGTAAATATTACCTTCCACTTAAAAGAACTCAAATGATTTGGGTGTACTAATGCAAGGAGAGCTGAAGGAAGTGAGGGAATGATTTTAAATTTATTTTATGCTGTTTCAAAGCATTTTAATATTTTTCATCAGTAGCTACAAGTAATTTGCATATTTTTTTTATTATTTCTGTAATGCCAGACACTCAAACAGATATACTGGTTATTACTTAAAAGCAAAATAATATATCACATAAAGTTTTCAAAGATTCACTGTTCTCATGAAATACCGTATGTGTTGTTGAGCACTCCATATACAGGGTGTACATAAAGTCCAGGTACACTTTCAATTATTTATTACACAAGAACCAAACATTGTACAGATATCATACATATGTCATAAACCCTGAAAGTTTTTCCTCAGGTATACTGCCACAGCCTAGTTTGGTAATTTGCTGATAGTCAGCGCTAGTGGCAAACATGGCGAGTTCAGGTGGGGAGCGAGCTTTCTGCATGCAGGAGTTGACAATAACAAGTGTGCTACAGCTGTTCAGTGGATGTTTAGAACCATGTACGATAAGTAGCCACCAACAAGGAAGGGACACATTAAAGATTTGGTGTGTGTACCGCCTCTACCACATGATGTCGCAGAACTCTGGGAGAGAATATGGGAAGCAACTGCCACAGTTGCCATGCTGGAACGGGTATGGCAAGAATACGATTACTGTATTCACGTCTGCCGGATCACTCATGGTTTCCATATCGAATGTTTGTAAAAAAAACTCTTCAAAATGCACTATGTATGATATCTGTACAATGTTTAGTTCTTGTGCAATAAATAACTGAAAGTGTTCCCAGACTTTATGTACATCCTGTATTATTATTGTATTTTTCCTGTATGACACCTACTAGTAGATAACTTATACCCAAGTAGCTGCAGTTGCTACATTCTCTTTAGATACATACTGGTTTAGAGTTTCTAACTGCATTATATGATGCATGTACCATTTGTAGCTACTTCCTTGTAGTAAAAAGATTTTATGAGATATAATATTAAAATGTTGGATAGTTTTACACTGTACTGTATTAAATTGCATTATATGATGCATGCCCAATAAGTAGTGAATTCCTTATAGCAAAAAAAAAAGGATGTGAAAATGAGGTATTAAAATGTTAGTTAGATTCATAGTGTAATGTATTAAATTGTTTACTTTCACGCATCATTGTAAACAGTAGCATACATTTACTTTTATTAAGCACACACAAAAGTGTGATTCCTAGACCTAAAATCAATGTACAGTAGATCTGAATTGAGTCTATCCACTTAGATGTACAGACAGTTTTTTAATGTTCAGTGTCTAACTGTGTTCTCTCTGTTTTTTCTCTATTTTTCACAGCCGGTAAGCTAGTGGTGACCGCTGAAATTTACAGTGTAGTGTGGTGAGACCTGTTGGACCAACCTGCCTGTGTATTATCCTGGATACTCTGGGCGAGTGTTGGTTTCTCTGCCCAGAAGATAGTCCTCCTGCATCTTTCTTGACTTAGGAAGAATGCTTATCATTCTAGGAACAACCACCTCAAAAATAAATGGCTAACATGATTTGTAGTACCCCTGTCTAATTCTTACCATTCCTTTCTTCAATAACAGATGCTGTAACAATTAAGCCTCTTACCTTTTCTAACTGAAAGAACTTACTGTATTCCACATATAATCAGCATGTGCTGTAGCAATTTCTTCCTGTGCTATAAAACCTACTAATCTGGCATAAGATCTGTTACAATGTTCTATTCAAACACTGTATAACAAAATTGCTTTTATTTTTTTATTTCTGGATGTTTAATAAATACTTTGCTGTCTTTCTGTTTAAACTGCAGATGCTTGAAGGAATTAAAACATGTTTTAAGATTGCTTCTTACAGTGCTGACACATCATAAGGATGTGAAATCTGTGAAGTCTGTGAGCTTTACAAAAAATTTATTCACTGCAAAGATTTTTGTTTTTGTTTTTATGTTTCTCTTTTTCCTTTTTTTAATTCTAACAAAAGTCAGTATGGAAAGAAATTCTCTTTTAATTGCAAAAGTGAAGTTTTTAAAAATCAGACAATTTATTTTTATCTGATTGCTAACAACCAAATAGCATGTACATACAATAAAAATGGCAAAAGAACAGTTTAAAAATATAACTGCTAAATAATTCCTCAACGCAAAGCTTTTCTGCGAAAGATTTTTGAGGCTTTCAACATAAATTGGTTCCTGTGCAACAACATACATAGGTAAAGAAAACCTTTTTTCTGTATGGTAAGTCAGTTTTTTAACAACATTCTTTTTTAAATTTTTGTATCTGGGCATCATAATTTTGAACAAAACTAGAAAACAGAAAAGTTTTCCTGAATATGAATATGACTTACTTTCATTAAATGTTACATATAAAATGAAAATATGGACAGAAATGTAAAACATAAATCAATTTTCAAAAGAAAAAAAACGAACATTCTAACAATTTCTGTTTACAGTACATGAACTGAAAATTACAATTCCTTCCACAGGACCAGAGCAAGAACAAGGGCCCCAACTTCACGATTACAAAGAAGGATGCATCCGTAAGTAAACAGTTCATATTGTAATAGTATAGCAACATTACAACATAATACCTCTAAAATCAAAGTTTTTAACTCTTGATTAAATACCTCTTATTGGTCTGAAACAAATTTACATTTTTCTGCCCACTCCTTTGACTGGTGATCAAATCAATTACTGGGTAACAATGCAGCCAAATTGTGAAATTGTACTGAAATCATAATGCTTAGTGAATGGACAACTTTACAGTTGCCATTTGAAGTGTCTTTCATGGTCAAGAAAAGGTGTCAGCCCATTCCACAATGGAAAAATATCAGTCCACATGTTCTGGTTTACACTGAGAATTGTTGATAACTTCTGCTGCAATGTTGTGTATGTAACAATCAGGACGCAGATAAGCATACATGACGCTTTTATAAATCACTGTTTACCCTCACCTCCCCTTCTCCTTCTTTCCCTAAATAAATGAAGTACAGATTATCAACCAGAGAGCAGAACATTCTCCAATTTACCTGCCAGAGAGGACACTATAGAGAAGTTGGTGAATGGCAACATGTAATTGACCATCAGCACACATCTGCCAATATCTCATTCTGTAACTCAAAAGTACAGTATTCTGAAAAAACTGCTAATTTACTTGTCCACTGACATGTTGGTGAAGAATGATTGGCCCATTATGTCATTACCAGTAATTCCAACCCAAACACTGGCACTAAGACAAAATATCGATACTAAAGTATTACTGCTGAGAAAAACACAAATATTCCATGGAGGTTTGCAGTTGTCTGCAGAGGCTGGTTGTGAACATTAATGATGCAACCTCTTTAATCATGTCAAAGTTTATGGGGAAGGTACAGTCCTGCACATGGTTGGCACTGGAAAATGTCTCAGTGTGGTAGACTGTTTTAACCTGGTAGGCATGTTTATTTAAGTTTATTCCTACTTACACCTCAGTGCAAACTGAAAGTTCAATTCTGCAACTAATTATTAAGCTATGGTTAAACTATTTCTCAACCAACTTCTTTCTCTTAAAAATGCTAGTCACACAAAGTAATGCAAGTGAGCTTCTGTAGAAAAAGAATAGGAGGGACAGAGCATCATGGAGATGCTTAGAAAACTGAACTTTCAGGTGCTTGAAGCTGAATGCAAACTATTCCATGAAATTCTACTTACAAAGTTTCAAGAACCAACCTTAAGTGATATCTAGGAATATAATACAACCAAAAATGGGTCAAATGGCTCAGAGCACTATGGGACTTAACTGCTGAGGTCATCAGTCCCCTAGAACTTAGAACTACTTAAACCTAACTAACCTAAGGACATCACACACATCCATGCCCAAGGCAGGATTCGAACCTGCAACCATAGCGGTCACGCAGTTCCAGACTGTAGCGCCTAGAACCGCTCAGCCACTCCGGCCAGCATATAATACAACCCCTGCCCCATGTGTCACTACTGTATCAGTCATAAAGACAAGGTAAGACTAATTACTGTGCATACAGAGGTGTTTAAGCAAATATTTTTCACATGCTCCATTGACAAATGGAATGGGAAGTCCTACTAACTTGTATAGTGGGAAGTACCCTCTGCCATACACTTCATAGTGGTATGCAGAGGAAGGCCATAGATGTGAATCAGTCTTTGTTTCAGATAGCAGAACATTGTCTAGATAGGCCTACAAATTTAACGTGTCAAGAACATTACCACCCTATCATATCTGACTGCAGAGTGAATGTTCCATTCTAAAACTTGATAACTACTTGTAACTGGACATGTTTTTATGATAAGTTAGAAGTACTTGATCTACTACTAATTATATTTGTAGATTTTATACTATCAAAATTACTTCAATTTTGGATTTTTCCATTATCATAAAATAACATACTTGTAGGTGTATAAATAATGCAAATGTATAACAAAAGAGAAGATTTGTGAGCTTATAATCTATATGACTTCTTCCTCTTCAACAGTTCAACATGTCATCCGCACAATTGGAGAGGAACAAGACCAAGGAACAGTTGGAGGAAGAGAAGAGAATCTCCCTGAGCATTCGCATCAAGCCTCTTGATATTGACGGGCTCAGTGTAGATAAGCTGCGTGCAAAAGCAACAGAACTGTGGGAAAGTATTGTAAAGCTTGAAACAGAGAAATATGACCTCGAAGAAAGGCAGAAGAGGCAGGACTATGACGTGAGTTCAACTAAATGAACATTTCACAATTGAAAATACACATGATAAGTACACAAATAAAAATCAGTAGCTTGATGATAATTACATGAATGTTTTTACCTCTACATAATTTGTCCATGATATATTTCCCATTATTCAGGTTATATCTCTAATAAGAAATGTGTAATCCAACACAACTGCATGATTTTGTCTTGCAGCTGAAAGAACTGAAGGAGAGGCAGAAGCAGCAGCTTAGGCACAAAGCTATGAAGAAGGGTCTGGATCCAGAGTAAGTGTACCTGCAGTTACATTCATGAATTCTTACCACACACAGTATTATTTGTATTCTTAGAGTAAATAAGACAATTTAATATCCCCTAACCTGTTATTCATACTGCCAAGTATATTCTAATTCTCAGAACCATTCATAGAGATTTATGTTTACAGGATTATGTGATGACATGAATAAACCTTTACTAATTATTCCACTTCTCTCTCTCAATTTTCAGAGCACTGACTGGAAAGTACCCAGTAAGTATCAAAAGCCACTTCACTTTAAACTTATTTTTCTTACTATTGTATGGTAGGAAAAACTTTAACTGGCCAACCACTCTTTCAATCATAAAATTAAATTTTCAATACATTTTCTTGGATGTTTAATCACAAGACTACTCTCAAAATATTTTAGAAGTAGATCTCTTGTGAGGAAGATTTTTCTACAGACCATTCTTTTTATCTGTATCATTATAATGAAGTATTTAAGGATGATAAATAGTATTACCTTTATATTTTCAAATAGTAGTCTTCTTTTGTACTTATTCTTCAGTATCTTAGATTATATTAATTTTTCATTTTCTTAATTTCATCACTTTCACAGCCTAAAATCCAGGTTGCTTCAAAGTATGAGCGCCGTGTTGATACAAGATCATATGACGACAAGAAGAAGCTCTTTGAAGGGGTAAGACTTTCAATTCCTCATTTGTAAACAATCTACATTCCTTATGTATTACATCTTACACACACCCTCCAAGTAAGTTGAAAGACAATCAACAGTCATTGCTCATGAAACCACATTTTGAAACATTTAAATAGTTGCAGAAATCACACATATTGTATGTAACTAAAGAAAAAGAGTACAATGTCTAATTTTATTTTGAGCTAAATATGAGAAAATGTTTATAAAGAATGGTAAAAAATGTCTTTATTAATTAACCAATCAACATCCAATAACATTGGTAGTCTCTTGTTGTTCTCATTATCTTCTGAAGTAATTTTTCTGGCAACAAGAACTTCACAGCTCCCTCATACACTGAAGGTTGATATAAAAAGAAGTCTGTCAGCCACAGCAGGCATAAAATGCAAATTATGGTACAAGAAAAAAATATAAACCATTCAATTCTGGCACCATATGCCCAAAAAAAGCAAAGGATACTGTATATTAACCACTTCTTCATCTGTGATAACCAGATGCATATTTCAATGGAAAAACGATAACAGTGAGAAAAATGGTGCCTCTAAACTCCTTATTTGCATCTAGGCACATGTCCCAGTCCAATACAAAACAAAGATAAAGTAATGGGAGTCATTTATGCAATATTAAATTTGAAAGAATTAAGACATTTTTAATATATACTCAACATAATATAAAAGAGAGAGACGTAAATGACAAAGACAGATAAAAAATTAAACGTAATAAGCCATTAACACTAATACATACAGTAAAGCAATAAATCTTGTTTCACTATATCCTTTAATTCCCATATGAACATAGTACCTCCAAAAGGAGTTGCAAACCACTCTATTGCTTGCTGTATCTTTTGCATTTTACCAGCATTTTCTCACAACTATCAGTTTGAGAAACTGAAACATAAAAAGCTCATAATAATGTAGGAGTCAAAAGTAATCTAAGGGAAAAACAGTGGTAATGAAATATGTTAAAAATCAGGGTTATGTGAATAGAAAAGTAAAAAGTAAACACAAAATCATGACACAGAGCAAAAGAAGGAATGGGGAGAAATAGAGTTCTTTTATCTGAAGCCGTTATTTTTTTTAAAAAAATCATTGTATCTTCTTGAGAAGTATTCACTATAAATGTTTGTAAATGTTTTAATTAATTTTTCTTTTTAATGTTCTTTTTTTTTTTTTTAATTGAAAACACATCATTTACTTTTTGCTCTCTTTGATGGTCATGTACAGACATTTATTGCTAGGCAAGTGTGATTTTTCTCTACATATCTATCCCTGTTTGATTTTTTTTCATTTTTAACTTTCTTGTCCGTAGTTTAGACATAGAAAGAAAAACTGTCATCTGTGTGGCATTAACAAATGGGTGGCTAACTTGGGAACATGGCCTACAAGTGCTATCCTGCAAACCAAGATCAGCGGTGCTTGAGTTATCAGGCATATTGAATACATAGTTTTAGTGTGCTCACAGTGCTGTGAAATACACACAATACAGAACAAAGTAAATGAACTGGGAGGTATCTTAACCAGTAAACCTTTTGTATAAACCCTGGTGTTAGTATTACAATATTACTCAATTCCCTTTGGCACACAGACATAAGTCTAAAATAGTTAACCAGAATTTTAGTTACATGTAATGGTATCTCTCAATTTTTGCAATCTTTAACTTATTTTTCTAAACTGCTAGACTTGGTTACCTGACTTTGCACACACTGTGTTATCTGCAGCTGGTGGACTCTATTATTGTTTAAATAAATATGCGTGCCAATGGCTAAAAACCATTTATTTATTTCACGAATATATTGCTTAACTTTCAAACACCATTGATGTCATGAAGACATCTTGCTTATTTTCTTGCATTTCTATACATTGTACTTCCACTTTCATAACATTATTTTCCTTGTTAATTGTGTGTGGCCTTTACTGTGGATCTTAATCACATTAATTTCTATTTCTTATCAGATGTCAGACTTCATGCTTTTGACAACCGCATTTTTACCTCTTTTGTATCATTTCTTACTACCACTTTCAAAACAAAAGGCACATATCTAGCTGCAGTTTTATTCATGGAAGAAACTGTAATGAAAAAAAAACACAAATTTTTCTTGCTTAGTATAACATTTATTCCTGTCCTCATGCAGGGTTGGGCCACATTAAGCTCTGAGGTAAATGAGAAACTTTGGAAAGAGAAGTACGAAGTGTTTACCAAGAGAAGCAAGTGTAAGTAGTGAGGTGGTTCCAGCCACAGAGAACTGCATTTTTTGCTGCTTGTTTTTCCCTACCTCAGGCACCTCACTGCTGGGACAAAGCAACAGGCCTGCCGATATCTCCTAGAGATGTGTATTACTGCACTGATGTAATATGTTATTTATTATACCTGTGTTTATTCCCTTAGGATATTCTTCCACAGAATATATGGCTGGACCTTTACGAGATTGTTTGCTATTTCATGACTTACAGTCAAATAACAGTTAAATATTTATTAAAATGTGATAACACTAACACAACACTTAATTGTCCATAAAGTTAAAGAGAATTATATGACTGCTTATTGCAACCCTTTACAAATCTTTGTTCATTGCTACATGAGAACTGAAAATTCAGATCAATAATAAATATTTATAGTTCTTTTCATTCTGGAGGATTTTGAGTAACACTGAACACTATCAGCAGCATACGAATGCAGAAAATAATGTTGTGGTCATTCGTCAGAAGTTTATGTTCACATTTTTGGTGACAAACACTTGTATAGTGGAGAATGGTCACTACTTGAAGATTAACGAAAGTTAATATTAACAACATATGGAAAAGATAGAGTGCTACATACCATAAAAATGAAATGTTAAGCTGCAGACAGGCGCAATTAAAAGACACTTACACATGAGCTTTCGGCCACAGCTTTCGTCAGAAAAAGAAAGAGAAACATGCACACCCATTCATTCACACAAACATGCATATTTCATCCACACATGACCATCAACTCTGGCAGCTTGGACCAGAATGTCAAAAGTATTCTTTCAGAAAAGGAAACCAACCTGTATAATATTTAGAATTTATCAGTTTCTTGTTTGAAGTTTCTACATAAGCAGCTAAAGATGAATTTGCTAATCAATTCATCCTTTAATTGAATGAATGACTGCATGAATCTCAGTTCTATCAATTTCTCAAAAGAACAAATGATTCAAAAGCTCTGGAAAAGCAATTTATTGCAGATATTTATTCATATTTGTTTATGTTCCTTCATCTGCAAGCTAAAAGAAGATTTTTGTTCCTCTGATTTCAAACAATACTCTTTCCTATTTTTTGCCTTAATTCAAAGTAAAGAATAACAAAAAACATAAAATAGAAAATAATTCACTATATTTCTTCTCTGTAATTACTAAATCTGGATAAATAACCACATTCTCGTCTAAAGAGAGTTGTTAAATTCATTGCCTTGTTCATTTCACTGTTTTGGCACATAACACAGATGAATAATTGTGCCATCAAAATTGATCTTTTTTGTTGTAACTACAGCCTATATAGTTCTCTTTCCCTGCCGATGACGTGAAAGCTAACAGGTTGCATCTGTGGGTCCTTATGAAACCATACAGCATGTGCACGTGCAATGTCTTTTCACTTTGATTTAATTAATTTCTTTTTTTAAGAACAGCACCGGTTGCAAACTCGTATTGCCATCTCTCTGTGGAAGAATGACAACACAGCAAAACTAACATATCTGACTCCTGATGCATTTGTATGACTGATTGTGTGCTCCCATTTAATACAATGCGTGGCTGCTTGGTCTTCCCCTTCAGGGTTTAGCTGAACAAAACAAAGAAGTCCTGGAGAAGCAGTGGACCGATAAGGCTACCGAATTTGATTCAAGACAAAAATGTAAGTTATGTTCAAGAAAATTTTTTACAATGGAGGTAACATTTTTTTGCGATTTTAATATGTTTTTGCAGTAGCTTGGCATAGGAAAAAAGCAACAAAATTAAACTTGCAGTTAATTAGCAGTTAACTCTTTCTTAAAACAACTATATCAGTAGAGCTTTCTCAGGAGCCTATGCTTCACTCTTAACAAACACTTGCATATAGATTCATTGTGATGTTTTAACAGTAAATACCAAATTCAAATGACAGCAAAGCATTTTATTTGAAAATTAGTGAACACTAAAATGTTACATTATATCAAATAACTTTGTAGTTTACAAATCACATTCATTGAGAAAAGCAAACTGCTAAAACTGATTTAAAATTTTTGCTTTCTTTCATATTTCAAGTAATGTTTTTATCCACTGGGAATTTTTTTTCTGCGCAAAAATCTATGCATGTCACAATAAACTCAAGAGCAATGTTGATAATACATGGTAATCATTTAAGATTATATATTCCGAATACTGAGAAAAATGAACTACAAATTTCTTAGCTCTACAAATTGCCCCTTGTCAGGTTAACATTATCAGACAATGTGTTTTATATTGTAATTTAACAGTCCCTTATATAGAATCTTAACATTAAAAAATGATCTTGTCAGAACATTCAGAGCACACAGTTAATAATAACATCTTTTTCACTGACAACTAATACAGTTCTTTTAGATTATAAAAAAAGGTAAGGAATAATACAAATAAAACACTCTAACCTTAGTGAAACTGCTACAGTATCTTCTGGTTATATGATGACTTCCACAAGACGACATTAAACAACCTGCAGACAAAATACTATCACTTAACCCATAGCCCAGGGAATGCTACAGAATCTCTCCATGAGACAAGGCACTCAAGGTTACAATCTCTTAAAAGTCTATGATGATTTTCTTCAGTCTTTTTTGTAGTGCAGTGCAAGGATAATGGTGATACTAGTGGTCAGCTGGTGTTTCAATATGCTTAGTCTCTTGCACAAATTGAGTTGCTGGTTGTGGTATTCTTCAGACAAAGAGAATACACGATTTATATCATCTTCTGCAGTAGTCAGAGGAAAGAATAGGGGAGTCTCTGATGCCTACTCTATGAAAGTGACTAGGAAAGTTGTCTTGATGGACATTAGGTGCAGTCTAGCAAATGCTAAATCTGTAAACCATGATCTTTAGAGGGTATGGGTTGCAAATTATGGCATTATCTCTGCAACACTATATTTCTTTCCACTCCTCTTTTCACATATTAAAATTTCAGGGATGTTGTTGGATACATTGAAATCATGGTAAAACAACTGTGTGTTGTATGGTACATCATTTGCGAGAAGGTCCAAGACCCATTTTGTTGGGTGTCTGGGTAAGGTGGTATCCAGAGAAAGTTCAGTGAATTTTCATACTTCTATAGCTCAACCACATTTTGTATTATGTTCTTAAAATGAATGTTGTTCCTCCATACTTCTGGGGTGTTAAGAGCCAGTACACTTCCCAAGTCCGATGTGGTATGCATCTCGTTGCGGTCCTAGATGCTTGACATGATGATGGGTACTATCTCTGCTGTAAACACTGATACATTTTGGGGAGATAAGCACAACTGAAGGTGCTCGTCACATATAGCTGATGAATTATTTTCAATCGCTCACTGAAAATTTTAAAAATAGAATGCCACTCATTTGCGTAAGTGTTGTGAATATATTGTTAATGTATGATGTTTCTTGTTTGGGGAGCAGATGTATGCTTCACAAAGTGAGTAGTTGCGAAAAAGGAATTCTGAAGTGCAGGTTCATCTTGTGAACTAGATAGTATAAGATGATTGTTACAGATGGTTATTAATAATGAATGCTTAAATTAGAACAACTGAAACAACTCTGTGACTGGAAAGATTCTTACGACATGACTACATTGCACAGAATTAAACTTTAGGACCCCCAATTGTTCATAATTAGCTGATCAACAGGGGCTTTTCCAGACAAATGATAATTTGTCTCATAAATATTCCAATCATTTATTTTCTGAAGAAATATTCCTTTTCTTTGGTCTTACAGTCTGTGAGGCAACTGAGCTAAGATGGAAAGAATACTACCAGTACTATATGTGTCAATGCAAATTATTTACTGTAACAACTGGAAACATTTCCAAACTGTGGAAATGTATGTACAAATGATATCATCTGCACACTCAAACATATCATTACAGGGGAAATAAAAATATAAAACTGTAGTTCATGATAAGTAATGAACCAGCAGATTGCACCTAATCACAAATGCAAACAGAACCAAAATGTAATGCCTAATTCTTAAATATATGTCTATAAGATGACTGTGGGTGAGAACCACATATTATTCTTAACAGCACATTCTTGAGAGTTGGAGACTTTCTTTCTTAATGATGAGTTACCCCAGGAAGTTATTCTATATCACGTTATTGAATGAAAATATGTAAAATTTGTCAACTCACTGATTTGCCTCTCACCAAGATTTGCAATGATTCAAACTGTAAATATGGTTGAACTATGTTGTTTTAGGAGTCATTGTCTTCCTTAAGTACATTAGATCCCGCAGTGAAATAAACTACCGCAGTTATAATCTGCTGTCATCAGGAGTAAACTGAAATATTCACTTAATGACAGAAACTAAAACTATTATTTTAAGACTAATACTGATGATTATAACTTCCTAATATGTCATTCTTCTCAGTGAAAAGGTTCTAAAACCAAGATCAGTATTTTGAGCCAATTTTTCTTTAGTTTTGTTATAATGTGTGAGTATGTTGTGCCCAAATGACTGATCTTCCTCAGTTTGTTTTTTCGTACCACTGCAACTGAATTGTGAGAGAATTTTTGCTGTTTTTAACTTATAACTTGAATCACAATACTCCAGATTTCTTTCCTTGAATGCATGTTATAACTTAATGTGCTTTTATAGTAATAATGTCAAGCTGAATGTGGGACTGTATAAGTTTTGTTTTCTATGCAATTTACTGTTAAATTATTTCACATAATAACGAATTTTGATAAATGCAGCTGAAAAATACTTTGTAACAATGCAGTATAATGTTTATTTTATCAGGTTGCCCTCCATGGGGGCATTTTATCATTGTGCAGAACTTCATTTTAAGATTGCTATGTTGTTGGTTCTAGAAAAATAATCAAAGGTAGCAGTCACACTGTTTGTTTAGCTTTATTTAACTCCTTGGATTGTGTCATATTATAATCAATTTCATCTGACAAAATGACAATATTGTGAAGAGGATAGTTCCTACTCACCACATAGTGGAGATGCTGAGACACCGATAGGCCTAACTACGACTCAGCATCTCCACTAGATGGTGAGTAGCAACTATCCTTTTCATAATATAGTTATTATTCCATCCTGCATTTTCCATCATCTCATAAAATGAACACAGAAGGCCTTGACAAACAATAGCTGGTAACTTTTGCTGGCTGCTTCCTAATGGCTACTATTTTTAATGAGCTCTTATGTAGTCTCTTGATGAACAAGATTACAGTTTTCCTACAGGTACATAATGTTTTCAAACTACAAACATTTACAACAGGAATAATCTTAGAAATTTGTTCCATTGTTCACTGAAGGGCTTAGTTTACAGGACAGCAGCAAATGTGATTAATATGCAGATTTTGGGTGCAGATGCAGATCATAAAATTTCAATTTTTACTGCCTGCTTTACAAACATATCAGCAACTATTCCCTAAAAGCTGTGAGTAATACTTATAAAGACATCTATGACAAAGAAGAAACCGAAAGGTATAGTATGCCTCGAAAATTCTTGGTAAAGCATATGGAAATATTCATTAAAAGTATTACGTCCCATAAAAATATGTCCACAAAATGAAACGGCAGTATTTTCCCCCAATTATAAATCAGTGTTTGATGTCACACTTGAGAGCCAATAACTAATATAGAGACAATCAAGTAATCAAGGTCTTCTAGAATAAATAGCTTCCCTCCTATATCATAATTATTTATGAGATGATAATGATACATTTAAAAGGTTTATGGGAAGAAAGAAAAAAGAAAATCAAACAAAGAAAACTATCAGAGAGGAACTGTTGATTCTTCAGTTATAAGGAATACACTGAATAAACACATCACTAGGAATTATAACTGTTATTTATTCCTAATCTAATGAACAGCCTTATAGGCTCTTAGTTGTTATGAACAAGGTTAAATTACAAATCACAGTTCTTATTTCAGCACTCCTAATAGTAGTTATTATAAAGTATTTGTTATGCAGAGGAGAATAACTTTATGACACATAATTTAATAAAAAGTACTCACAAACACCAACTGATGTTTTAATCTTTTGACACTCAATCCATAAGACGACAGAACTTACAAAAATAGGATTTGCAATGTGGTCAACCTTACACATCCAAAGATTGCCTCACTTGGTATAGTTTACTGCCTATTTGTTGATGAATAGAGAGGTAATATTACATCAAATGAAAAAAAGGTGCAGAACTGGAACACTAGCTGCAATAACAACTGTGTAGGCATTGAGAATGGCACAGCTCTGATAATCAAGAACCAACATCAGACTCTGTGTAGCACTGATGTATGAGGGTGATCAACAACTCTGATTTCATCCATGCTACTTAGTGTAGCATCTCACTGGGGACTTTGCATCTGGGTTAAAAACAATGCATTCCACACTGACTACTGAGATAACTTATAGTGTGTTAAGTAAGTCATTGTTCATGTTTACAAGATGTGATGACATGAAGAAAGAATGCAGTTAACAATGAAATATTGTACCAAGTTAGACACAGAATTCATTTTTTCTTTTTCTGGGAAATTTAAAAGCATGTTACCAAAGAAAATTAAACAGTTCACAGTATTTTGTAGTTTGATGAGATGAAAAATCTGGTGATGACCTTTCTTGACATAGTGAAAGCATATGACAGTGTTCCCAGGGAAAAGGCATGGGCAACCTTGAAGAAAAAGTGAGTTGGAAAGCAAACACTTGAAGTCATCCATCCAGGCAATGTATGAAAAAAGCTCTACTCGTGTGCAGACACCAGTTGGAAGATCTGCATGGTTTAAGAATGTTATGGGACTAAGACAAGGAAGTGTGATATCATCACAACTAATTATAATGGTGATGGATGTAATAGTCAAAGAGGTGAAAGAAGCCCATAGAGGATGAGGATGAAGCTGTTAATATTTGCTGATGATATTGTGATGTGGGGAACAAGCAGTAAGGAGGTACAAAAATAAATAGCCATCCACATGATAAGGTCAAGAAATATGGAATGAGATTTAGTGTGGAGAAAAGTGAGACCATGGTGGTAACCAGAGGGGATAGAGAGGACAAGGGACAAATTCATGTTAAGGGACAGGATATTGAAATAGTGGACAACTTTAAATATTTGGGAAGTGTATTAATGGGGAATGCTCGTTTGGAGACAGAAATCAGCAAAAGAATACATCAGAGCAGTACATTTTACCAGTGTGTGAAGGGCTTGGTGTGGGGATGGGAAGTGCTAATGAGGTGCGAGCTGGTGCTATACAAGACTTACTTCACACCCATACTAATTTACGGCTCAGAGACTTGGACTGTGACCAGAAGAGAGGAGAGTGGGATACAATCCAGTGAAATGAAGTTATGAGAAGTATGCTAGGGAAGACTAGGAGAGACAGAGTGAAAAATGAAGATGTTCAAAATGGTTCAAATGGCTCTAACCACTATGGGACTTAACAGCTGAGGTCCCATCAGTTCCCTAGAACTTAGAACTACTTAAACCTAACTAACCTAACGACATCACACACATCCATGCCTGAGGCATGACTGAAGCATCTAGAACTGCTTGGCCACTGCAGCTGGTCATGAATATGTTAGGAAGGAAACTGGAGTGGAGAAGTTGACTGAGAAAATTGAAAAGAATAGATTAAAATGTTTTGGGCATGTGAAGAGGGTGGGAGATGGAAGAATACTAAGAAGAATGATAGAGTTGAAGATTGAGGGCAAGAGGCCAAGAGGAAGACCGAGAACAAGATGGATTGATACAATAGAGATGAGTTTAAGGAGGAGAAACCTGCTATGGAACCAAACTGTGGAAGAAGAATGGTGGAAAGACAGAAAAGTAGTGAAGTACCATTGATACCCCATCCCGACCAGATGCTGGATAGAGGGGAAATGAGGATGATGATGGTGTGATGTTTATTGCTAATTCCCCTCAGTGGAAATGTAATGACTGTGCTAGGTTTTATGACAGACTAAAATAGTTATCGGAGGTAATACCTATGAAATAAGAAAAAAACAGTGGTATGTACTCATCATTGCAACAAGTTACAATAGTGTGTCACACAATGACTGGAATCCATGTCCCTGCCCTTTCCAAGCAATGTACTACTAACTGCACTAGTCAAGCTGTCTCCATAGCTGGACAGTCAGTGTGCCTGACAGCATGTAATCCTTGGGTAATGCATAAAATAAGCTAGATGACTTTCAGGTAGTCAAGTGTTTAACACTTACTTCTTTCCTGCTAAAATGCAACAATTTGAAGATGCAATATCTATCAGGGCATTCTGTTGTTCACAGGTAACATCTGAATAAATTTACATTGTTACAGCTTGTAAACTTCACTTACTGAATCACTGTCATAATATTTGGAAATATTCTTGGCCAAAACACGGTTTGTTCTAGTCAGCTATTTTGGCACTAATTATTGAAATCATAATGCAAAGCATTATCCCCACAGCCAAGCTGCCCAAATGGTTTGGTGAGAGGCCAGGCAAGAAGAAGGGAGACCCAGACAGCCCCGAGGAAGAGGAAGTGAAGCCTGTTGATGAAGATGAGGAAATTGAAGAACCCAAGTTCCAACCTGAGCCTGAAGAGGAGGAGGTTGAAGAAGAGGAGGTTGAAGAAGAGGAAGAAGAGGAGGAAGAAGAGGAAGAGGAAGAAGAAGAAGAGGAATAGACAGGTATACACCAAAAAATTCTATATGTTTATTAAGGAAAGGAAAAAATTAATATATATCATATGTGTGACTGAAGTATCCTATTAAAAAACACTGAAGTATGAAAGGACATTATTTGTTAAGTCAAAATTAATTATAATATCTCACAAATACATTGACAGGTCCGTTCTCAGAACAACCAGTATGAAACAATTATGACACAGATTTTAGTTTTCATGACATTATCATGAAAAGAAAAGCCTGATGTAGTTGTCCTAATTCTGCACTGTTGGCACTTGTCGCTGCATCTATTTAGACAGTGTGTCAGGATACACTCTACCCTATATGTGCATCTGTTCTATGCATTTTGATTTATTTTTTTTTTCTAGTAGATGTTGTTGTTGTTGTGGTCTTCAGTCCTGAGATTGGTTTGATGCAGCTCTCCATGCTACTCTATCCTGAGCAAGCTTTCTCCCAGTACTTACTGCAACCTACGTCCTTCTCAATCGGCTTAGTGAATTCATCTCTTGAGTAGATACCTCACCAAAAACTAAAAGTAGCTCTCTGACACAAGTAGTATACTTGGCTTCATTTGAATTACAAACACCAGATTTTGCTTATTATCAAAATTACTTGACTAAATATAACTCACAGATTTCAAAAATTGAAAAGACCCTTCTCTACTAATACAAAAAATATCAAAGTAAAACATTTTTTTCATTTTGACATGTGTCAAGTATATTGCATTTCTATTTAAGGGAACAAAATCTGATAAATACGGGAAAAATACACTCAGAATTTCTGTTTGGTAACAAACTTCCTGCAATATTTGAAGCTACTTGATTAAGAATTTTTCTTGGGACAATTAGCATCTTATGTCCTCTGACATTTCTTTAATAATTTCACTTTTAGCTAAGTTCGTATAGCATACACTATGCTCTCATTATTAGAGCTCACAAAGTGCCCCAATTTTTACAAATAAGTGTAATAAATAATGAAAAATCAAACCACACAGAAAGGGTATTGAGTGGCAGACAAGCTTATTGAAAAGACTGCTAGATATTATTGGCTATCAGACTAAGTCCCTTGTCAGATGTAGCCAAAACACATCCATATCCACATGCATAATTCATGCACTGTATGTGACTTGTGAATGTATGTGTGCTTTGGCTGTATCTGGCAAGGACTTAGTCCAGCAGCTGATAACATCTAGCAGTCTTTTCAATGTCCTCGCCTGCCATTTAATACATACTCTGTGCGATGAGTAGCAATCCACTCATTTCAAATAATACTGAATTCCTAAAGACCAAATTGCAGATTGCAGTAAACCACAATAATATGATTCCTTAGCCACTGTGGTAGCCCAATTAGTAATGACACCTTACAAACAACAAGCCATAAAATTACTCTTAAATTAATTGCTTGAGCCAAGTATAGTGTGTTAAGTGTAAGTTGGCCAAATACCTGAGGGTTTTGTGGTGAGCAGAGGAAATAAGCCCAACCCCCACACAGACCACCATGGGATGAGGAGCTATGTGGGGGAAGAGGGGAGGAGGGAACAAGCTCCATGTGCCTCCCACATTACAGGCACCTTAATTTATGCTTCATGCTTCAGCAAAAGCAGAATTCATGTACCGAGGTAAAAAAGACTTAAATATTGTTTATAACTGAAACTGAAATTGTCTTATGTATTGGCATGTTTAATAAAGAACATAACTGCAACAATTATGTACACTTATTAGAAGGAAAGGAAACAGTGCAAAATAGAGTGAAGTACAGCACAGTGACACAGCAGACAAAGGATACCTCAGACAGTACTGTCAGTTAGGCAACACTGGCTGAACTGGAAACAAATGACTAGCGGTTGAAGCCTTCCAGTTTCTTTCAATTCAGGATTAGAGAGTTGTTCGAACAACTTGCAAACACACTGTATATCTCCAGGGCTATCTACAACAACCATCAGAAGATACTGGTTCAGTGTACAAATTCCTATATCTACCTCTATAGTTCGCAAGTGACCTTACAGTATGGTAGAGGGTACTTTGTGTGCCACTGTGCTTTTCCTATTCCAGCTGTGAATAGATCCCAGATTATAATGATTGTTGGTAAGCCTCCATGTGAGTTAGAATCTCTTGAATTTAACTTCATGGTTTTTTCATGAGATATACATAGTAGGAAGCAGTATATTGATTAACTCTTCTAAGAACATCTGCTCTCAGAATGTTAACAGTAAACCACACCATGATGCAGAATGCCTCTGTTGTATCATCTGGCACTGTGGCACTGGAGTTGGCTGAGTATCTCCACGATGCTTCGAAGCCTATGAAATGAATCTGTAACAAAATGCCTACTCTCCTTTCAATCTTCTCTGTTTCCTCTATCAATCCTCTCAAGTACAGATTCCAGACTGAAAAGTAATATTGAGGTACTGGTCAAATGATGGCTTCATAAGCTGCTTCCTTTGTGACTGGACCGCATTTCCTGAGGATTCTTCGAATGAATCTCCATCTGGAATCTGCCTTACTTGTGATTAGTTTTATCTGGTCATTCCACTTTCAATCACTTTTTAAGCATACCCCTAAATATTTTATGGATGTGACTGGTTCCAGTCATTTATCTGCAATTGTGTAATCATACAATAATGGGTCTTTCTACATATATATGTGCAATATGTTATATTTGTTAATGTTGAGGGTCTACTGCCAATCATTACACCAAGTGTTGATCCTCTGCATGTCTTCCTGCATTTCGCTAAAAATGTTCCATTGCAATTTCTCTGTACACAACTGCATCATCCATGAAAAGCCTCACAGAACTTCCAATGTTATACACTAGTCATTTACATATAGTGTGAAAAGCAATGGTCCAACAACACTCCCTTGGAGTATGCCTGAAGTTACTCTTATGTCTGAAGATTTCTCTTCATTGAGAATGATGTGCAGGTATTCTGTCTGCTAGAAACTTTTCAGTCCAGTCACACTACTTGTCTTATATCCCGTAAGCTCATATTTTGGTCATTAGAAAACAGCACACAACTGTACCAAACATCTTCCAGAAGTCAAGGAATATGTCATCAACCTGGACACTCATGTCTACCACTTTCTGGATCTTGGGGACCAACAAAGTGAGTTGAGATTCACACAATCCTTGTTTCTGGAACCCATGCTGATTCCTACAGTGTAGATTTTTGGGCTCCAGAAATGTCATCATATGTCAGCGTAAAATATGTTCCAAAATTTTGCAACAGACCGACCTCAGAGATATACGAGGTGTGACAATAAAGTAATGAGACTGATGTGAAAAAAAATGTTGCTTACCATTTTAGTCAAGTTTACTGTTGTCTCCTTCAAAGTAGTTCCCTTCTGATTGCACACACTTTTTCCAGCATTTCTGCCATTGATGGTAACATTTCTGGAACTCATCTTCTGTAATATCCTCCAAGACCCTCGTCACAGCTTTTTGGACATCTTGTGTTGCTTGGAAATGGTGTCCCTTGACCGCCGTTTTGACTCTTGGAAATAGAAAAAAGTCGCACGGAGCAATATCTAGTGAATAAGGTGGCTGTGGTAGTACTGAAATTTGTTTTGAGGTTAAAAATTGCTGTACTGACAGAGCAGTATGGGATGGCGCATTATTGTGATGCAGAATCCAATTAACAGCAATGTTGGCACAGACACAAAGAACTCTTTTATGAAGTCTTTCGAAAATTTCTTTGTAGTAATATTGGTTAACTGTTTGTCCAGGAGGCACCCACTCTTTATGAACAATTCCCTTGGAATCAAAGAAGCACACAAGCATGCATTTCACTTTTGACTTTGACATGTGAGCTTTTTTTGGTCTGGGTGATCCCTTTGAGCACCATTGCGAACTTTGGTGTTTTGTCTCTGGATCGTACTGAAAAAACTAACATTAATCACCAGTGATAACATGGCTCAACAATTCTGGGTTGATTTCCATTTGCTCTAACGGATCAGCTGCCACATTTTTGCGTGTTTCTTGCTGTTGTAGCGCGAGATTTTTGGGGACCTTTTTTGCACAAATCTTTCTCATACCAAGATCTTCAGTTGTTATTAGATAAATCATTTCTCGGCTGATGTTCAGTTCTTCTGCAATCATTTTCACGGATAATCTTCAAACAGATCATACAAGTTCACGCACCCTGGCCAAGTCGACATCCGTCCATGAGGTTGATGGTCGTCCACTGTGGTCTTCATCTTCAACATTCATTCCACCTTCAATAACCATTTTATGCCAATGAAAAACTTGAGCTATTTGACATAACCTCCTCTCCAAATGCGTTCTGAAGTTTACCATAAGTTGTCATCACGTTTTCACCCAATTTAAAGCAAAAAGAAATGGCATACCGTTGCGCAATATTATGTGGTTCCATTTCTGTGATAAGAGACACAAACACTTGTCAACTTATTAGCGGTTCCATTTCTGTGACAAGATACACAAACGCATGTTGACTTATTACAGCACAACTCACGACTGAGCAGTTGTATCGATGTGCTGCTTGGACTAGAAACAACTTATAGATCAAGGTCAAAGATATTGTGCCCACGCAAGCCTGCAGGGTTTCCCCATCTTGCAAAGAAAATCAGTCTCATTACTTTATTGTCGCACCTCTTAGGCCTATACTTCTGTGCATCTGTTTTGGCCCTTCTTGAAAATGCAAATTGTCTGCCCTTTTTTTGGTTCAATCATTAGGAACACTTCCCTCCACGAGAAACCTACAGTACACTGCTGATACAAGAGGAGCAAGATCTTTTGCATACTGTACGTAAAACAGTTCTTGTATCTCTTCAGGTCCAGTGGTCTTTTCTCTGTTGAGGAATTTCAATTAATTTTCTATCCCACAGTCACTTATTTTGATATCTGTCACTGACATTTGTGCACTGATTTAAAGCAAGAACATGGTGTGACCTTCCTCAGAGAAACACATGTGTGAAATGACATTTAGTATTTCTGTCTTCCCTGTGTCATCTTCTGTTTTAATGCCACTTTCATCACAGAGTGTCTGGGTGGATTGCTTCAATCTTTCTACTGATTTAATGTAAGACCACAACTTCTTAGGATTTTCTGTTACATCAATATATACAATTTTACTTTAAAATTAATTGAATACTTCATGAATTGCTCTCCTTACACTGATTTTGGCTTTGTTCAATTTTTGTTTGTCTGCAAGGCTTTTACAACATTTAAATTTGCAGTGAAGCTATCTTTTTATTTGGTAGCAGCTTTCTGACAAGGCTGTTGAACCACAACTTTGCTCAGCACATACCTATCCAGAGTGTATTTTCATCATCTGTACTTGGCATTGCCAACAACCCCTACAGGATAGGCTTAATCTCTTATACATATTACTGATATACTTATTTACAGACACCATTACAGACATCAACTTTGCCCGTTCATGCTCGACATTTTTAGTGCTGGAGATGAAATTTTCATGCTGACCTCTCAGGTATTCTGAAATTTGTTTCTTATTTATCTTGCTAATCCAAAAATTTCATCCTAAATTTCTTTATATTCCTATTTACAATGATGTTTGGTGATACTATGATGGATTTGTGATCACTGATTCCCCATTCTATGATAACTGTATCAAACAGTTCATCCTAAATTTCTTTATATTCCTATTTACAATGATGTTTGGTGATACTATGATGGATTTGTGATCACTGATTCCCCATTCTATGATAACTGTATCAAACAGTTCAGGCCTGTAGATGCAAAGAGATCTAATATGTTACCTCATGAGTCAGTTGGAAAAGGCATTTATGACAATTTCAATGATTCTCTGTCCCTACTACCCAACTTAATCACTCAAGTTTCACAGTCTGTAGCTGGTAAGTTGAAAATCTCCAATTAATACTATATTACTACTCTTAATGCTACAACATGAGAAAGAAATTTATCTGAAATATTCCCAAAGTTTCCTTCAAATGTTCTGATGCTCTTGCTCCTCAGGCAGAAGATTTATAACTGCATTTGATGACCATATTTGATCCACATTTAACATTCATTCAAAGCCAAATTATTTCACATTCAGAATCTGTGCTAACCACTCTAGATATTACAGTATTTTTTTTACAGCTATAAACATGCCATCACCACTGGCATTTATCTTTTCTTTGAGATATACATTCCAATCTGAAATTGGAATTTTTGGTACAAATAGTATTCTGCCTATGGGAAAAAGTGATTGACATATATTATACAATAATTTTCATTTCTTTTAGGTCCATTTACAGAATACACATTTAATTGTGGCCATTTTGTCCATCTTCAGAGACAATAAGACTTAGGCATCATATGGTGAACAGAGTTCTCTGGTTTAGTATGACAACACATGTAGTGGACATACCGTTCACCACATGCAGTTTTATGGTTTCTGAAGATGGCCAAATGTATAGATGAAAGCATTCATAATTAAAATTGTGCCCTCTGATTAAGGATGGAAGAAACAAAAATGATTCCGCAATAAACTGTGGAAGATATTTTTACAAGCTTCGTCACTGATAGTATTGTGATTTTCGTTACAAGGGAGACATGGTCATTGTTTGCATGTACGCAGTTTCACACAAATAAATATACAATTATTGTCTCCTTTGAAATATAGTAATTTTTTGCATTTTTCAGCTGATTCTTTCTATGCTCCAGGGTTTGCAGAAGAGCTTGGCCATTCTCCTCAAAGAAGACCACTTCACATCTCCATCTGGGTTAATCACCTCAAAATTCCAGGACTGAACATCATTCATTGTAGGGGTGGAGCCATCAGAAGTTGCAATATAATGATTTCAGTTATTGCACACATAAAATAATTGGATATCATTGTAACATAAAAATATTTTAAATATACTGGATAATGTTGTTTTTATCGTTCGGTTTATTTTAAAGTCAAAATATTTTTATACATTTACATCTTATACTGTGAGCCTGTTACACATTATATTCTACACCTGTTACAGTTCTCTGTCAATTAAAATGTGTAAGGTTGTTCAGTTTATGTCAAAACAGAACTCTCAATGAAGTATCTTTGACTTGCAACTGACTTGTGTAATTACCGTTTATTCTGGTAAAGTCTTCAAGAAAGTCTATCCATGCCTTTAATTACTAACACCAATGAGTTCACATGGCTGGATTCCAGAAATCACCAACATCTTAAATGAAGAAAAAATTATGGACAGCCCTCTATTTCTTTTAGATTTTTCATCAATTTTCTTTTTCTTTGGGGGAAAGGTGTATATGTATTTGTGTGTCTATCTAACAGTGCTTTCCCGTTTGGTAAGTCACAGCATCTTTTTTTAAAATATGTTTGTATACTTCTTTATACAATATTTAACAAACAAGATACCTTAATTCCTTATGTCATACTTTTAATATTACATCATCTCTTAATGTCATGGGAACTGTGAAGCTTTTTATGTTTGTACCGTATACGAGCATTTACTACTAGCACAAGACATATCAAAGAACAATAAGTAAAGTTAATACAATACTTTTCCAACTCATTCAAAAGTAACCATAAGACAGGAAAGATCCACCCTGCAATAGCAATATTAGAAAATTTCAGAGAACTGACACAATTACACAAAACATTAAATCAAAATACAACTTGAAGAACTAAGGAATATTACAAACTTCCAGAATGCTAGAGTAATTGCTGGGCAGCAACTTTGTTAATCAATACAATGGAAAACCAGCCAAAGTTGCAAATTCCACCTTATCTACTCAATGACTAGTTTTGGGTATGGTCCCATTTTCATCTCACCCAGATAGTCAAAATGTAACAATGAAAACGATCAATTTTTGACAAAATAATTTAATTGGATGGATAAAAAATCTACTCAAGAAGTGGTGGCAGATCACACACATAAAAGAAGGTTGTAATTAGGCGAGCTCTCAGAGCCAGAAGCTCCTTCTTTAGGCAGAAGGATTGAAGGGTAGGAATACGGGGGAAGGAAAAGGACTGGAGAGGTCTAGGAAAAGGGGTAGATTTCGGAAATGTCACAAAGAACTGCGCGTAAGGGGAGACTTAATGCACAAGATGAGAAGGAAAAATGATATTTCCCAAAATATAAGAACCACGTCAAGATAACAGGCATACATTTGTAACAAAGTGCAAATGGTCAGTTAAAGAGCATACAGTTAACAAACATATATGTATAACAAAGTGTAAATGAATAGTGACAGAGCATAAAATTATCTGTACACCTTGTAACTGATCATTTGCACTCTGTTAAATGTATATGATTGTTATCTTGACATGGTTCTTATATTTTGGGGAATACCTTTTGACTATCTGGATGATTTAAAAAAAGGTCCCAACCCAAAGCTAGACACTGAGTAAATAAAAGTGAAATTCACAACTTTGGCTGTTTTACTGTTGTATTAAAAATATTAATTTAACCTTTATTTGATAAGTTGTATTCATGACTCTAGGTGTTGAAATTATGAAGGCTATTCATAAATTAACGTCCAACTGTCTATAAAAAAAGAACGAAAAACAGATAATTTGTATAAAATCTGTACTTACACATTAACAGTACTTCTCCACACAGTCATCACCAAAAGTTAAACATCTGACTTAGCTTGACACCAGCAGCTTTATCCTTTCATCAAAGGGTAGAACTGTATAATGTTTCAGCCAGTTGTTTCAGCATCTCTCAGCCCATCATTGGTCATGAAGTGCTAAGTAGCCAGTCAGGCCTTCATCTTGAGGAAGATTGATAGTAACCAGTGGCGGCATTAAGTGTCGGCAACTGCTGATGGCCTCACACCTGTGGGATTGTTGCAAAGTTGTTGAAGGTGTTACAATGTTAGCTGCTTAATTGTCTGTCTCTATTTCTGTATGAATGTAGTAGTATTTATCGAGGGTCGTCTGGTAACATTATGACAGTTAAGTCCCATTACAAGATGCATCTAAGATGTATATCTATGGGGCAACACATTAAGCGTACAAGTTTGGGACTGCAGACTGCTTCTGGTAGGCCTATTACACTACAAGGTTCACGCGTGATACACCTGTCGTGGATCACCACATGTGCACTGCACGGCAGTACAGCATGAAACTTGAAGGAGACTGTTTTGTTGTAAAGTCGTTCACACAGACTAAAAAAAATTTGTACAATAAATTATTAAATTATTTATTTAGAGAGAAAGCTGATCACCATATTAAAGAAAGATGTATATTAAATGGAAAATACATTTACTTTTCTTTATATCATATTCCCAGCCTGCTTGGTATGCACAGTTTTTCCGAATTGACACTTCAATCCAAATAACAAGTAAATGCAACATTGCTTTGTGGAAGAGACAATACGGGCATGAGCATTGTCTTGGCTCTCTGAAACCAATCCTACCAAGTGTAACTTTGCTCTTTTTTTCAAGTTACTGGACTGGTACAAGTGAACAAGTCTTTTATCTCTGAAGGTGTGGTTGTACCAATTTCAGCCATACATTCTAAAGGAACCCCATCCTATGGTAAGTCAGTATACAAATACATTTCTTGATGTATTTATTTGGCTGCTATCATACATGACATTAAAAAAAAATATTCTGCCATGTATGATAATCACACAGCCTATTGGCTTTATACTATGAGATTGAGTGCTTTAAATACCCTCCTGTACTTGTCAATGTACTTAGCACAAAATGTTTTTTAGATCATCATGTCTGGAGGACCCTAAAGAGACAGAGGCATAGGGAGAAAATGGGAATCAAAAAGTAAAACAAAAGGCTTAGACGATTATATCCAACCTAGCTATGAGTTCGAATATGATCAAATTTCTTAAGAAAATTTCAGGTGTAACTCCTCCAGAGGCCTGCGATGAAGCTCTTATCCAAATGTCTTTAGTTTCTGAAACAGAACCAGCTTCAAGGTCGAATAAATCTGTTAGCCTTTCTGATACAGCATCAGAGTTGGGTGAAACTGCTGTGATCCGTGATTGTGAGCCGAATAAAGACCCCAAAAGTGATAATCAAGAGCAAACCGTTCAAATAGGAGAGTCACTAATAGAATTAGATCCAGGAGAGTGGGTATTTCCAGTAACAGATTTGCAGCATCATGATTTAATTCAAAATGGTCCCCACCAAAACCTAGAGAAACCTGATGAAAGTTATCCCAAAGATGCAAATAAAAGACATTTTACTAAATTTCATTTTACTAGAAAACTGAGTAACAACAAAAAGCAACATCACAGATGGTTAGCTTACTCCACATCTCAAGACAAAGTTTATTGCTTGCCAAGTCAACTTTTTTCACATTTGCAGACACAGACAGTAAAAGAAGGATTTTGCAATTGGAAAGAGATGAGTAGGATATTGCAAAGGCATGAACAAAGTCAAGGACACATGGAGTGCATGATTAGATGAATGGAATTCTGTAAAGTAATCAAATACGGAAAAACAATAGATAATAAAAACGAGATACTGGTAAGGGAATCACAAAAGTATTGATAAAACTTCTTTGAAACATTGGTCGATATTATATAGACTGAATGATAGCAGAAACAGTGGAAATTTTATAGACCTATTTAAATTGTTATCCAAATATCATCTAACACTAAATGAGCACTTGCATTGTATAATTAACAAAAAACATCTTCGTCAGCATTATCTGAGCCACAACATACAAAATGAATTAATTACATTTATGTCCAAATCTGTGATCAACAAAATTATAAGCAGACTCAAACAAGCAAAATATTATGCCTTCATGCTTGATTGTACCAGGGATCAAGCCATGTTGAACAAATGTCAATAATATTAAGATTTTGTCATTTCTCAACTGGAGAGATAGAGGAACATTATTGCCATCGCAGAAACAACAGGAAGGTATTTAACAAATGCCACTTTAAATAAACTAGAAAATAATGGCCTAGATATCTAAAACTGTTGAGGACCGGAATATGATAACTGTGCCAATATGGTTGGCATTAATAATGGTGTAAAAACAAGAATACTCAATATTAATCCACAAGCTTTGTTCATGCCATGCAGATGCCATTGTTGAAACTTGCTTTTGTTAGATGCCACTAACACTTCTACAACAGCTAAAAAGTTTTTCGGCTTCATGAACAAAGTTTATGTGCTTACAAAATCAAGCAAGCATTGGAATCATATAAAAACTAAACTGAAATTGACATTGAATCCTCTGTCTGGCACATGACAGGAAAGTAGAATCATAGCTGTGAAAGCGATATTTCTGAATTTGATAATATCATCAAAAGTGTGAGTGACTTGAAAAATAGAACTGATGATTCTGAAACTCTTGGCGACTGTGAAGCAGTCTTGAAGGGAATATTAACTTTTGAGTTTACTGTTGAAATACACATGTGGTATGGGATTTTAATATGTGTCAACAATATAAGTAAACTATGGTAATCGGTTCAAGTGAACTTGAAAGTCGCTATTGATACTTTACATTCATTTGTGATTGGACTCAGAACTCAATTGTTTGTGGAAAAAAGTAGTTATGAAATTGTGTCTCAGTTTAAAAAAAGAAAAAAGCACAGAAAAAAAAATTGATGAACCTATAGAATCTGCTGAAATGCAGCTGAGATGCTATAATAGTCGACACTGAACGTCGATTCAAATCATTCTATGAATATTTTGAACGATTTAGTTTTATTTACGATATGAATTATTTAACATTGTTATCCAAGGACGACCTTCCCAAACATTGTAATGATTTAGGTACAATACTTCAAGAAGACGAAAATAGTGACAAACAGCCTTTCGAACTTTATGAGGAACTCCAACTCACAAAAAGCACAGATATATATAAATCATGTAATAAAAACCACAGCAAAAAATCTTGCAGCAACCCAGATAAGAAATTGAGTAAAACAAACAATGTATCAAATGCAACAGATAAAGAACAAGATGCAACACAGAGTCACGAAATGCTAAGAGAAAAAAAAAAACACACATCATAATTCACTCTCATGGTTTTGGAAGAAGGATGGCCACGAAAATGAAGACCCTGACAACTCAAAAAAACATTAAAATTGCAGGCATCGTGAAACCTGGAGCAAGATTCAACTAGATCCTCACCAACACTGAAGACTGCAGTAATGTATCAAAGAGTGACTTTGCAGTTATTATACAAGGTTCCATTGATGTATACCACAATGAAACAGCTGCAACAACAACAGCCATGAAGACAACACAGACAAGTTAACAAACACAAATGTTATCTTATTTAAAATACCTCATAGCTAAGATTTAATCGAATCATCACGTGTAAATAGAGCAATAACCAAAACTAAGTAGTATTTTGAAACAATTTGCAAACAGTTTAAAAATGTAATGCTTTTAGATATTAAGGAATGTCTCACTTGCAACCATCAATCTTCTGACAATTGTAACTGCTTGACAACTTGTCATACAAGACATGGTCAAGGCCTACATGGATTAGGAAAGACACTGCTGGCCCAAAAAATGGTAAATAATAAATTCTCTTGCATCAGCAAATTAGAACATATGTCTCAGAACCAGATCAAGGAAACATATAAGGCTCACCAAGCCCAAAATGTGTCAGACTTGGGCTAAACAAAGAACTTCAAAACACAATATCAAAAACATACTTCAAGTAAATAATCAAACTAAGCTCAGTGTGAGCAATATACCACCGTATAGCAAAAATGAACTACTTTTGTTACATATAAAGGCTGGAGGAAATTACATGTGGCATTCTCTGTGTGAATGAACATTGGATTGAAAGTGCAGAAATAAGTTTATTTCTACCATTCGGCTACTCACTGCCAACAAGCTACTGTGGACAAAATGATATCCATGGTGGAGTGTCCACGTATATCAACAAAAATATGAATCTAAAATATTCAGTCATAGACCTCACAAGCCTGTCTGTTGAAGGACTTTTTGAAGCATCTGCCTTGGTTATAAACACTCAAAAATCCATTATTGCAACCGTTTACTGACTACCAGCTTCTGATGAGCAGATATCCACAGAAAAACTCTCTGAATTAGTCTTACTGAATCCAAATATAAGCAATATAAAACATTTATCACAAGAGACATTAATATAGATGTAAGAGTAAAGAGAAAAACTGTGATACACATCCTAAATATCTTAAGATCAATGAATTGCTACTGCTTAAATGAAAAACTGACCAGAATGGAGGCATTCCTTAACAATATAATTAGCAATGTGTATAGGAATCAAGTAGAGTGGGATACCATCAAATTAGGACTATCTGACCATGATGGCATATGGCTCAAAATTGGAAATTTGACACTTGATGATACCGGGAGACATACATATAGAGCTCTCAAGGAAGAGAACATTGAAATAATGAGAACTGAGCTGAGTAGAATAGAATGGGCCAGAATACTAACCACTGGCAAAGATATAAATGAAAGCTTTTCTGCATTCATAACCAATATAAAACATACATTAGACAGTAACTGCCTTCTTATTACTAAGAGTTGTAACCCTAGCAATATGCATAAACCACAATATACAAAAAAAGTGGTACACCCCACACCTCAATAAAATCAGAATCCTTTTACTCATGCTGAAGGACAAAATTGAAGGCAGTCAAGAAAACAAGAATAGATACATAAACTTAAGAAAAATATACAAATCTGCAATTAAAGCGGCAAAAATGAAAGCAAATGAAGAGTATATTTTAAATTCTAAAAACAAATGTAAAGAAAGCTGCCTGGAACATAGTTAAAAGCAAGATAAACATGGGAAAGGAAGGAATCAGTAACCCAAGTAATTGTAACACTCTCAACGAACACTTCATAAATTCAGTAAATGCCCATGTACCAAAAAGTGATGATTTAACTGATGCGGAAGCTTTTCTTTTGCAATCATAGAATAAAGCAGATAAAAGATTAACTGGAGTAAAATAACTGCTACAGATATACATAACTCTGTAAACAAGCTGAACAACTATAGAACAGAAAACTACTATGGATTCAGTAACTTTGTAATAAAGGCTATAATTAAGGAAGTTAGAACTCCTCTACTCTACCTTGCAAATAAAATCCTTGATGATGGCATTTTCCCTGATTGCCTTAAAATTATGGTTACACTCCCCATCCATAAAAAGGGTGACAGAGAAATACCAGATAACTATACATCAATATCAATTGTCCCAATACTGGCCAACATCATACGAGCTGTTCACACACACAGATTTACATGTATTTTGAGAGCAATAAATTGCTTAGTGACAACCAGTTTGGATTTAGAACTAATCAATCAACCATAAAAGCTATTGAAGGCCAGATAACTGAAATCCACAATGCTTTCGAAAGGAAACTGACCACCCGAGTACCACTCATAGACTTAAGTATCACTTGAGATAATTGTTAAAAAATTAGAATATTATTGTATTGCCTACAAACCACTTAACTGATTAAATCATACCTAAATAACAGGCAACAGTTAGTGTATGTGAACAATGAAAGGTCACAACTAGTGAAAATTAAGAGAGGAATTCCACAGGGCTCCACTGTTGGATCCTTCCTCTTTATTGTCTATGTTAATGACTTCTCAAATTATATAGCATGCAAAACTGTCTTATATGCTGATGATATGACCATGATCTCCACAGGTGAGAGTATGCAAGAAGTGGTAAACAAAAATAATGAACTTTTTTGAAAAATGCAGGTTGTGGTGTATTGCTAGCCAGGTATGTATAAACAACACAAAAATGGAGGAAATTTATTTTAATCTGAAGGTAAGGAAAGAAGAGAATCACAGTGTCAAACTATTGGGACTAAAAATAGACCAAAGGCTCTCATGGGATGACCATATAAGCTATCTGGCAGGCAAACTTGTACACATGATATTACTGCTGTATAAAATAAGATAGTCTGTCAGTAAAAGCTTATTGATGCTTTGCTACTATGCATTCTTTCAGTCACAGCTACAATACGGGATTCTGTTATGGGATAATTCAAAAGGCACAAACTGTGTATTCAAATAGCAAAAAAAGCGACTAGGTGTATACAAGGATTGGGTCCAAGAGAAACCTGTAAGAAGCACTTCAGCCTATGAAACTTAATGACCCTGCCAAGTCTCTGTATGTATAACTGCCTAATATACATAAAAGAAAATATACAACAATTTACACAGAGAATGAATTTACCTTTGCACAGCACCAGAAACAACTGCATGCTTGATATTCCATATTCTAGGCTGTCACTGACACACAACAGTCACAAACACCTAAGTCTAAAGTTATATAATAAACAGCCACAATCAGTCAAAACCCTCACCCTCCTTAAATTTGAGGAGGTATTAGACATATGGCTTAAAAATAAAGCATACTACTCAATTGAAGAATATCTTGGAAGTAATTTGGAAACAATGTATAATCAATGAAATAATGTAACTATCATTAACTAAATGTGTAAAACTGTATAATTAACTCTTGAATGAAATAAACACTGAAATAGTGTAACTATCATTAACTAAATATGTAAAACTGTATAATTAATTCTTGAATGTAAACTACATAATGATTATTACTGAAATCTTCTGATTAGTAAGAAGTTTATTTATCTGTGTGCATGTGTAAAATGATGATGTATGTAAAATGCAAAAATTAATAACTACTAAAAAGATGTATGTATATATATATATATATATATATATATATATATATATATATATATATATATATATATATATATATATATATATATATGCATAATGTATAATGTACAATGTAAAACTTAGTAGCAATTATACTTTTATGAATGTGTAAAATGTATTTTGATGAAGCCAATTCCATGGTAAACATGCTGAACAGCTAACAAATAAACATATAGAATCCAACCTAAAGGACTCAGTCAAAGACGCAAAACAACTTAGTCAGTACATATTAGAAAATAATTTGGAAGAAGTATATTCAAATCTTCACAAAATAATCAGAATAATGCTCACAGTTCCGGTCGGTACAGCTTCTGGCAAGAGAAGCTTCTCGAAGCTAAAACTGATTAAGACATACTTAAGAAGCGCAATGTGCCAAGGAAGACTATCTGTGTTGTCAGTACTATCAATGGAAACAGAAATAGCGGCTGGTATTAACTACAATGTAATCTTAAAAAAATTCAGTGTGGTGAAAAGCCAGTAGTTTTGTTTATTCTAACGTGTGTTTGCTTAAAGTAATTTTTCTCATTGAAATAATCCTTGTATATTATAACAATAAAATTTGTGTGTAATGATTATTAGTGTATAATTAACCTTGTTTAATTTAACATTTTCTTCCTGACTGGAAAGAGAAAGAGGCCTCACACAGCTGATTCATCGCCGATGTTCAGTATTCGCCTAGCACCACCACTGATACTTGGTGCCAAGTCTGCACTACAGCAAAGTTGTTGAAAGGTCTCCCAGTCATGAAGTCTAAGTTTTTACTTCATTTGATTCACAGAAGGGGGTCGTGTATCTTCATTAAGGAGAATTATTCCTTCAGTAATCATCCCATGTCATTTGTTTTGGATTGATCTTCAGAGTTTCGTAAGAGCCTCACAATAATCCATTGGTGTCACATATTCTCAAATGTTACTGTAACGAAATACATTGTCAAAACTGATTTGCAATCCCCATAAAACTGTAACCATCACATAGCAGTTTAACATCGTCTGTTTGAATTTTTTGGTCTTTTTTAGAGAGTGAGAGTGCATCCAGTGTTTGTACTGTTCTTTAGATTCATAGTACACAAATTGGTCGTTGTCACATCCCTGGCCATGAATTTATTCAGAATTCCTCTCCTTTTAATGGCAGTGCTGAAGAAATGTCAGTACCAAACTATTCTTTCAGTTCTGTGAACAATCAGTCAGGCATTATGGGGCCCATCATACATAAAACTTATAGTAACCTAATCTTTCTGTGACAACATTAAGAGAGCTATCCTAAAAATCTGAAGCATACCTTGAGAAAGCTTTTGTCCAGCAAGGCCTTTGTCAGAAATAGACAGCAGACACACACACACACACACACACACACACACACACAAAACAAGTTGCACACACAATTTCACCATGTTCCACAAGTTTACCAGTCATATCTGAATGTCTTTCTCGAACACTTTCAGCATGCACATCTTTGTCACCAGCCTTGAATTTTCTGCACTACTCCCTCACAATGCCATCATTAACATCCCATTCCCAAATACGTGACACAACTGCTGCTGGGAGAGGCAACAACACTATTCATTTCAGTTGCTTGCTGCATACACACTGACAAATTGAACAGACAACTGATTGGTGCAACACGACTTTCAAAGTCTCCAAGACTACAAGAGCTACAGAAAAGTTACTGAAATTAAAGGAAAATAATCACATCATTAGGCTCAGGTTGTATATTAAATTTTTATTAATGTATGTCTTCTACAGGAGTGAGACACACACTGACGTCAATCACAAACTTTGCCCATGAAAGACCTAACAAATGGAACTAAAACAACCACTCTCCCACAATGTATGTATGAGTCAGACAATATACTGTACCGACCAATTTTTATTAGTCCAACCTTGGAAAGCTTATTAACGTGACAAAGGATTTATTACATTATAAACCTGAGAAGATAGATTTATATTATTTGCATTTATAAAACATCAATGTAATTTAAGCTACATTATAATTGTATCCAAGCACCATCTGATAATGGCGGAACAGTTATTCATCGAAATATTGTGGAACTTCGACAATCGGATCTGGCTGGACACCCGAGAACCTTGGATACAGCACATTCACCGGGAAAGCCTCAGATCAAACATTATAATTGCTTTTACTTACACAAAATTTATCTTATTCCCGAAACTCATGTGCACACAGTATTTCTTGCATGAAACATTAACTGGTTTTTGGATAGCAATGACTCTAAATACAATCATAATCAAAAGTTCTGAGCAACCTCCCAGCATTCATTCATTTATTCATCATGTCCTGTGGCTGTCAACAAGAAGAACATGAAAGTATCTCAAAAAAGTTGAGGTGTGCATTACCAAAAGACAAGAAATCATAGAAATTTAATCTGCATATTGTATTAACAATAAACTGCTTAATGCTGTTGACACCTTTGCCATCAAAAATTAACCAGGTAAATTAGTAAGAAAGCATTTGACAGCGTGCCTCGCTGCATACTGTGAATGAATGTCTGAGTATATTGACTCGGTTACCAGATATGTGAGTGGCTCAAAAACTTCTTAGATAATAGGACCCAGTACGTTGTCATGGATGGCAAGAGTTCATCAGAGACAATGGTATTGTCAGGAGTATCCCAGGTAACAGTGTTCTTGTTTCTGTATACATAAACAATCTGACAGACAGAGTGAACAACAATCTGTGACATTTTGCTCCTTTTTCTGATGACGCTATAGTGTACAGGAAAGTGTTGTCACTGAATGACTATAGGAGAACAGAGAATGACTTAGACACAATTTCTACTTGGTGTGAAGAATGGCAACATGTTTTAACTGTAGAAAAATGCAGATAAGAAGGGAAAATAATTCTTCAGTGTTAAAATACAGTACCAGTGGTGTTCTGCTTGACATAGTCACGTCAATTAAATACAGGGCTATTACAAATGATTGAAGCGATTTCATAAATTCACTGTAGCTCCATTCATTGACATATGGTCACGACACACTACAGATACGTAGAAAAACTCATAAAGTTTTGTTCGGCTGAAGCCGCACTTCAGGTTTCTGCCGCCAGAGCGCTCGAGAGCGCAGTGAGACAAAATGGCGACAGGAGCCGAGAAAGCGTATGTCGTGCTTGAAATGCACTCACATCAGTCAGTCATAACAGTGCAACGACACTTCAGGACGAAGTTCAACAAAGATCCACCAACTGCTAACTCCATTCAGCAATGGTATGCGCAGTTTAAAGCTTCTGGATGCCTCTGTAAGGGGAAATCAACGGGTTGGCCTGCAGTGAGCGAAGAAACGGTTGAACGCGTGCAGACAAGTTTCACGCGTAGCCCGCGGGAGTCGACGAATAAAGCAAGCAGGGAGCTAAAAGTACCACAGCCGACGGTTTAGAAAATCTTATGTAAAAGGCTAAAGCAGAAGCCTTACCGTTGCTACAAGCCCTGACACCCGATGACAAAGTCAAACGCTTTGAATTTTCGGCGCGGTTGCAACAGCTCATGGAAGAGGATGCGTTCAGTGCGAAACTTGTTTTCAGTGATGAAGCAACATTTTTTCTTAAAGGTGAAGTGAACAGACAGAATGTGCGAATCTGGGCGGTAGAGAATCCTCACGCATTCGTGCAGCAAATTCACAATTCACCAAAAGTTAACGTGTTTTGTGCAATCTGACGGTTTAAAGTTTACGGCCCCTTTTTCTTCTGCAAAAAAAACATTACAGGACACGTGTATCTGGACATGCTGGAAAATTGGCTCATGCCACAACTGGAGACCGACAGCGCCGACTTCATCTTTCAACAGGATGGTGCTCCACCGCACTTCCATCATGATGTTCGGCATTTCTTAAACAGGAGATTGAAAAACCGATGGATCGGTCGTGGTGGAGATCATGACCAGCAATTCATGTCATGTCCTCCACGCTCTCCCGACTTAACCCCATGCGATTTCTTTCTATGGGGTTATGTGAAAGATTCAGTGTATAAACCTCCTCTACCAAGAAACGTGCCAGAACTGCGAGCTCGCATCAACGATGCTTTCGAACTCATTGATGGGGACATGCTGCGCCGAGTGTGGGAGGATCTTGATTATCGGCTTGATGTCTGCCGAATCACTAAAGAGGCACATATCAAACATTTGTGAATGCCTAAAAAAACTTTTTGAGTTTTTGTATGTGTGTGCAAAGCATTGTGAAAATATCTCAAATAATAAAGTTATTGTAGAGCTGTGAAATCGCTTCAGTCATTTGTAATAACCCTGTACTGTGTGATCCATATAAACCTCAACTGCTGTACTTTAATGAGTCATAACATCTGAACCAGTAATTAGACACATTTGCAATTTTTTGAGATAATATACAACTGGGAGATTACATACATACAAACAAAGTCCTCACAGCAAATGATGGAAATGCCTTCCATCAGCATTAATGCACGACTGTGCTGGTTTCACCATATTCCACGACGTTCAATAAAATGTATCCTTGCCAGTGTTGCTTATCTTGTGTATCATGGCCTTACAGGGCTCTGCAGCTGTCGGTCTGTCCATGGTCTATTCTTGTACATTTGGCTTTTAAGATATCTCCACAAATAAAAATTAGGGTGGGCCACAAATTTTTTGAGATTCACCAAATAAACTTGTTACAAGTTAGGTGTGTGACACATCACTCCATCTGGTTAGAAATAACGTTTTCATCACACAGTGGTGTTTCATGGATGGTATGGGGGTTTACCCGAGCCCAGTATCTGCTGTCGAATGTGTTGATGTAACATTACAGATGGAGCCATGCCTCATCTGTAAACCAAATTATGGAGAGTACGTCTGCGTGTTGAATAAGAAATCTCTGAAACCATTGACAGTTAACGCATTCTTTTCTCATTAACCGTTTCTTGCAATGCCTGCATCATGTGCATTCTGTATGGTCGCACCACATATTTCTTAGCACCTCTCTGACATGTGCTATATGAAAAACTTGTATCCTGGCTCAACTCCGTGACAGTTTCCTGGGAGAGTTTTTCTCTTTATTATTTTGTTTTACACATGCAATCCCAAAGAAAGCAGGTGTTGACAGATGTGAAAATTACTGAACTATCAGTTTAATAAGTCACAGCTGCAAAATACTAACGCGAATTCTTTACAGACAAATGGAAAAACTGGTAGAAGCCGACCTCGGCGAAGATCAGTTTGGATTCTGCAGAAATGTTGGAATACGTGAGGCAATACTGACCCTATGACTTATCTTAGAAAATAGATTAAGGAAAGACAAACCTACGTTTCTAGCATTGGTAGACTTAGAGAAAGCTTTTGACAATGATGACTGGAATACTCTCTTTCAAATTCTAAAGGTGGCAGGGGTAAAATACAGGGAGCGAAAGGCTATTTACAATTTGTACAGAAACCAGATGGCAGTTATAAGAGTCGAGGGGCATGAAAGGGAAGCAGCGGTTGCGAAAGGAGTGAGACAGGGTTGTAGCCTGTCCCCGATGTTATTCAATCTGTATATTGAGCAAGCAGTAAAGGAAACAAAAGAAAAATTCGGAGTAGGTATTAAAGTCCATGGAGAAGAAATAAAAACGTTGAGGTTTGCCGATGACATTGTAATTCTGTCAGAGACAGCAAAGGACTTGGAAGAGCAGTTGAACGGAATGGACAGTGTCTTGAAAGGAGGATATGAGATGAACATCAACAAAAGCAAAACGAGGAGTCAAATTAAGTTGGGTAATGCTGAGGGAATTAGATTAGGAAATGAGACACTTAAAGTAGTAAAGGAGTTTTGCTATTTGGGGAGCAAAATAACTGATGATGGTCGAAGTAGAGAGGATATAAAATGTACACTGGCAATCGCAAGGAAAGCGTTTCTGAAGGAGAGAAATTTGTTAACATCGAGTATAGATTTAAGTGTGAGGAAGTCGTTTCTGAAAGAATTTGTATGGAGTGTAGCCATGTATGGAAGTGAAACATGGACGATAAATAGTTTGGACAAGAAGAGAATAGAAGCTTTCGAAATGTGGTGCTACACAAGAATGCTGCAGATTAGATGGGTAGATCACAAACTAATCATGAGGTATTGAATAGAATTGGGGAGGATTTTGTGGCACAACTTGACTAGAAGAAGGAACCAGTTGGTAGGACATGTTCTGAGGCATTAAGGGATCACAAATTTAGCATTGGAGGGCAGGGTGGAGGGTAAAAATCATAGAGGGAGACCAAGAGATGAATACACTAAGCAGATTCAGAAGGATGTAGGTTGCAGTAAGTACTGATAGATGAAGAAGCTTGCACAGGATAGAGTAGCATGGAGAGCTGCATCAAACCAGTCTCAGGACTGAAGACAACAACAACAACAATACACATCTAGTTCCACAGGACCACACTGAGAAGCAAATCTCCACGGTAATGGAATAGGTCAGTACATTACAATAAAAAAGTAATAATAGATAAAATAAAATGTTTATGAATCCTAAAAAGACATGAATGTATAAGACAATATTATGAAAAAGAAAGTTGCTACTCACCATATAGCAGAGATGCTGAGTCGCAGATAGGCACAACAAAAGACTGTCACAAATAAAGCTTTTGTCCAGCAAGGCCTTTGTCAGAAATAGACAGCAGACACACACACACACACACACACACACACACACACACACACACAAAAATAAACTGCAGTCTCAGGCAACTGAAATCACACTGCGAGCAGCAGCACCAGTGCATGGTGGGAGTGGCGACTGGGCTGGGGCGGGGAGGAGGAGGAGGGTAGAGGTGCTGGACAGTGAAGTGCAGCAGGTTACATGGTGGGCAGGGGAGTGGTGGGGAGCAGGGGAGCAGTAGCGAAAAAGGAGAGAAGTAAAAAGACTGGGTGTGATGGTGAAATGAGGACTGTGTAGTGCTGGAATGGGAATAGGGAAGGGGCTGGATGGGTGAGGACAGTGACTAACGAAGGTTGAGGTCAGGAGGGTTATGGGAATGTTGGATATATTGCAGGGAAAGTTCACACCTGTGCAATTCAGAAAAGTTGGTGTTGGTGGGAATGATCCATATGGCACAGGCTGTGAAGCAGTCATTGAAATGAAGGATGTCATGTTTGGCAGCGTACTCAGCAACAGTGTGGTCCACTTGTTTCTTGACCACGGTTTGTCGGTGGCCATTCATGCAGGCAGCCAGCTCGTTGGTTGTCATGCCCACAGAGAAGGCAGCACAGTGGTTGCAGCTTATCGCATGACTGGTTTCGCAGGTGGCCCTACCTTTGATGGGGTAGGTGATGTTTGTGACAGGAGTAGGTGGTGATGGGAGGATGTATAGGACAGGTTTTTCATCTAGGTCTATTACAGGGGTATGAGCCATGAAATAAGGTGCTAGGAGCAGAGGTGGTGTAGGCATGGACAAGTATATGTGTAGGTTCAGTGGATGGCGGAATACTACTGTGGGAGGGATGGGAAGGATAGTGGGCAGGATATTTCTCATTTCAGGGCACGGCAGGAGGTAGTCAAAACCCTGGTGGAGAATGTAATTCAGTTACTCCAGTTTCAGGTGGTACTGACTTATGAGGGGAATGCTCCTCTGCAGCCTGGTGGTGGGACTTTGTGAGGTAGTGGGAGACTGGAAAGATAAGGCACAGCAGATTTGTTTTTGTACAAGGTTGGGAGATAAATGCGGTCTGTGAAGGCTTCAGTGAGTCCCTCAGTATATTACAAGAGGGACCGCTCATCACTGCAGAAACGATGACCACTGGTGGCTAGGCTGTATGGAAGGGACTTCTTGGTACAGAATGGGTGGCAGCTGTTGAAGTGGAGGTACTGCTGAAGGTTAGTAGATTTGATATGGACAGAGGTACTGATGTAGTCATCTTTGAGGTGGAGGTCAACATCTAGGAAGGTGGCTTGTTGGGTTGTGTAGGACCAGGTGAAGCAAATGGGGAGAAGTTGAGATTCTGGAGGAAAGTGAATAGGGTGTCCTCATTCTCAACCCAAATCACAAAGATGTCATCAATGAATCTGAACCAGGTGAGAGATTTAGGATTCTGGGTGTTTAGGATGGATTCCTTTAGATGGCCCACAAATAGGTTGGCACAGGATAGTGCCATTTATAAGTTTATGTAAATGCAAGAAAGATGACACTCTATATGCCTATACAAACACAATAAAAAATGTAACACATGAATCAGTTTAATTTTTCAAGGAACTCCTTAACAGGATAGAAGGAGTGACCCACGAGCTTAGATTTGAAAACATGTGGATTACTGGTAAGATTTTTGAATTCTTATGGTAGCTTACTGAAAACAGATGCAGCAGAATACTGCACAAGAGTCAAGATGGTGGGATCCAAATGCAGACTGGACTTCTGCCTATTAACTGAGTGAAAGCTGCTAATTCTTGGGAACAGGCTGATACTGTTAACAAGAAATGACATTAAAGAATATATGTATATACTGAAGGCCAATGTCAAAATACACAGACTAAAGAACAGGGGTCGACAAGAGTTTCATGAACTTACATCACCTATTGCCGGAACCACCCATTTCTGAGCCAAAAATGCCCTTCGAAAATGAGAAGAGTATCGCAAAATATAATACTATACATCATAAGTGAATGAAAATAAGCAAAGCAGACTACTTTTCATGTCGAACTGTCATCCGGAACATGGGCTTTCCACAATAGTTTACTGTCTATCTGAACACCTAGAAACTGTAAAATTTGGGTCTTACTGTGGTTTAGCGTTAGTTTATTCTCTACAAGCCATGAACTTATGTCGTGAACTGCACTATTTGAGACAATGTCAATATTGCACACACATTCCTTACAACCAAGCTAGTGTCATCAGCAAATAGAAATATTTTAGAGCCATCTGTAATACTAGAAGTACCTCATTCGCAACAAACGGTTGCTTCGTCAGGAAAGAGGGAAGGAGAGGGAAAGACGAAAGGAAGTGACCCTCTCCCGTAAAACCCACTTCCTTTCGTTCGGTAAGTCACATCATCTTTGTTTTATATATATATATAAACAAAGATGAGGTGACTTACAGAACGAAAGCGCTGGCAGGTCGATAGACACACAAACATACACACAAAATTCAAGCTTTCGCAACAAACTGTTGCCTCATCAGGAAAGCGGGAAGGAGAGGGAAAGACGAAAGGAAGTGGGTTTTAAGGGAGAGGGTAAGGAGTCATTCCAATCCCGGGAGCACAAGGACTTACCTTAGGGGGAAAAAAGGACAGGTATACACTCGCACACACACACATATCCATGCGAGTGTATACCTGTCCTTTTTTCCCCCTAAGGTAAGTCTTTCCGCTCCCGGGATTGGAATGACTCCTTACCCTCTCCCTTAAAACCCACTTCCTTTCGTCTTTCCCTCTCCTTCCCTCTTTCCTGATGAGGCAACAGTTTTTTGCGAAGCTTGAATTTTGTGTGTATGTTTGTGTTTGTTTGTGTGTCTATCGACCTGCCAGCGCTTTCGTTTGGTAAGTCACCTCATCTTTGTTTTTATATATAACTTTTCCCATGTGGAATGTTTCCCTCTATTTTATATATATATATATATATATATATATATATATATATATATATATATATATATATATATATATATATATATATATATATATATATATATATATCCCATGCCACTTTCCTTGATGTTGACCTCCACCTGTCCAATGGCCAGCTTCACACGTCCGTCCACATCATCAAACCCACCAACAAGCAGCAGTACCTCCATTATGACAGCTGCCACCTATTCCACATCAAACGGTCCCTTCCCTACAGCATAGGTCTTCGTGGCAAACGAATCTGCTCCAGTCCGGAATCCCTGAAAAATTACACCAACAACCTGACAACAGCTTTCGATCCGGCAACTACCCTCCCGACCTGGTACAGAAGCAAATAACCAGAGCCACTTCCTCATCCTCTCAAACCCAGAACCCCCCACAGAAGAAACACAAAAGTGCCCCACTTGTGACAGGATACTTTCCGGGACTGGACCAGACTCTGAATGTGGCTCTCCAACAGGAATACGACTTCCTCAAATCCTGACCTGAAATGAGATCCATCCTTCATGAAATCCTCCCCACTCCACCAAGAGTGTCTTTCCGCCGCTCACCTAACCTTCGTAACCTCATAGTTCATCCCTATGAAATCCCCAAACCACCTTCCCTACCCTCTGGCTCCTACCCTTGTAACCGCCCCCGGTGTAAAACCTGTCCTATGCACCCTCCCACCACCACCTACTCCAGTCCTGTAAACCGGAAGGTATACACGATCAAAGGCAGAGCCACGTGTGAAAGCACCCACGTGATTTACCAACTGACCTGCCTACACTGTGACGCATTCTATATGGGAATGACCAGCAACAAACTGTCCATTCACATGAATGGACACAGGCAGACAGTGTTTGTTGGTAATGAGGATCACCCTGTGGCTAAACATGCCTTGGTGCACGGCCAGCACATCTTGGCACAGTGTTACACCGTCCGGGATATCTGGATACTTCCCACTAACACCAATCTATCCGAACTCCGGAGATGGGAACTTGCTCTTCAATATATCCTCTCTTCTCGTTATCCAGCAGGCCTCAATCTCCGCTAATTTCAAGTTGCCGCCACTCAGACCTCACCTGTCATTCAACAACATCTTTGCCTCTGCACTTCCGCCGCTATAATATCCACCGTTTCTAGTTCACAAACAGCTCCTTTCACCTTTTAAACAACCATTTCGGCCAGTTCTAATAACTTTCGCTTTATTTCCATTTCTGTTTTTCCCACACCACTGATCATTTTTAGCCGCTTCCCACAGGTTTTAACGCGATTATTTCTTCGTCAGACAATTGTTAGTCTCATTTTCATAATCTGCCACCACAATACCATTCCTTTTAATATACTACACGCAGTTTTTTCGAAATTTTCCCGAATTTCTGCGTCCTTTAACGTGTTTTGGCGGCAACACAACCACCTAACCTTTATGCACATCGTTGTCTACCAACCCAAGTCCAACATAGCCCAGCTGTAACCAACACCTTTTCGCCTTTTTTTCATTCCAGATCCCCTGTTTCTTTCCGGTTCACCTTTATCCCTCCCCATATATTTTTATTTTCATTTTCATTTCACCTCATGTTACACTTTCCACCTTCTAATACCATGTCACCCTCACAACACCCCCACAATGACCCCATTAAGTTTTATTTACATTCCCTCTGCAAACATGCCTTCGCCCTAGCCAGATTACACTCCCATATTCTATTTTCTCAGGCTTGTCTGACATTTGGCATCACCCCCAAAGGCCTCACACTTAAAGTTCCCATCTCTGGCTGCAACCCTTCCTTCCATCAGTCCCTATACCAGTTCCAAACTGAACAATCCATTGCCCTCACCCACCTAATCCTTCACCTACACATCAACTCAGCCAATGAACACACCCGTCAACTCCTATCCTTAATAAAAGTCCTTAATCTTTCCTCTCCCACATCCACACCGGCTGTGCAGAGCATCCTCCTACAGGCCAACCGTAAATTAGAACAGCATGCCATCCTCCACCTCAAAAAACTATCCAATCTCCTGGTTTCCCACATCCGGAAAGGCAACTCACTCACCCTTCACAACCTTTCCAGCAAACCTCAACCTCCTCTCATTGCACACAAACCCAGTCTCTCCCATCTACTCAATCTCCCACTTCCAGCTCCACTCCCTCCAAAACCTCAAAATTCCGATCAACACAATCTGGAACCACAACACCCTAATTCAGTAGTTAACCTTTCCTCCAAACCTCTCTCCCAATCCGAAACCTCTGTCCTATCCAAAGGCCTCACCTTCAGCCCCACTCCCAGATTCAACCAAACAGCCCTCGTCAAAGATTTACTGTCCTACACTCGTACTCTCTGCTGGAAGTATCACTTTGCCACGAAGAAAAATGATCCTAATCCTACTCCTAATGATCCGACTCCTCAAGACACCATCCAAATTGAACCCTGCCTGGAACAGTTCCGTCCTCCGTCACAGCGGGACCCACCTCCTCTTCCTCAAAATCACCCTCTCCAAACCTTCCAGGAATTTCTGACTTCCAGCCTTGCATCTCAATCCTTCTTAAAAAACCTTAATCCTACACCAAACATCACCACTGCTGAAGCCCAGGCTATCCGTGATCTGAAGGCTGACCGATCCATCGTCATTCTTCCGGCGGACAAGGGTTCCACGACCGTGGTACTTGATCGTCGGGAGTATGTGGCTGAGGGACTGCGTCAGCTTTCAGACAACACCACATACAAAGTTTGCCAAGGTAACCCCATTCCCGATGTCCAGGCGGAGCTTCAAGGAATCCTCAGAACCTTAGGCCCCCTGCAAAACCTTTCACCTGACTCCATCAACCTCCTGACCCCACCGACACCCCGCACCCCTACCTTCTACCTTCTTCCTAAAATCCACAAACCCAATCATCCCGGCCGCCCCATTGTAGCTGGTTACCAAGCCCCCACAGAACGTATCTCTGCCTACGTAGATCAACACCTTCAACCCATTACATGCAGTCTCCCATCCTTCATCAAGGATACCAACCACTTCCTTGAACGCCTGGAATCCTTACCCAATCTGTTACCCCCGGAAACCATCCTTGTAACCATTGATGCCACGTCCTTATACACAAATATTCCGCACGTCCAGGGCCTCGCTGCGATGGAGCATTTCCTTTCACGCCGATCACCTGCCACCCTACCTAAAACCTCTTTCCTCATCACCTTAGCCAGCTTCATCCTGACCCACAACTTCTTCACTTTTGAAGGCCAGACATACCAACAATTAAAGGGAACAGCCATGGGTACCAGGATGGCCCCCTTGTACGCCAACCTATTCATGGGTCGCTTAGAGGAAGCCTTCTTGGTTACCCAAGTCTGCCAACCCAAAGTTTGGTACAGATTTATTGATGACATCTTCATGATCTGGACTCACAGTGAAGAAGAACTCCAGAATTTCCTCTCCAACCTCAACTCCTTTGGTTCCATCAGTTTCACCTGGTCCTACTCCAAATCCCATGCCACTTTCCTTGTCGTTGACCTCCACCTGTCCAATGGCCAACTTCACACGTCCGCCCACATCAAACCCACCAACAAGCAACAGTACCTCCATTATGACAGCTGCCACCCATTCCACATCAAACGGTCCCTTCCCTACAGCCTAGATCTTCGTGGCAAACGAATCTGCTCCAGTCCGGAATCCCTGAATCATTACACCAATAACCTGAAAACAGCTTTCGCATCCCGCAACTACCCTCCCGACCTGGTACAGAAGCAAATAACCAGAGCCACTTCCTCGTCCCCTCAAACCCAGAATCCCCCACAGAAGAACCACAAAAGTGCCCCACTTGTGACAGGATACTTTCCGGGACTGGACCAGACTCTGAATGTGGCTCTCCAGCAGGGATACGACTTCCTCAAATCCTGCCCTGAAATGAGATCCATCCTTCATGAAATCCTCCCCACTCCGCCAAGAGTGTCTTTCCGCCGTCCACCTAACCTTCGTAACCTGTTAGTTCATCCCTATGAAATCCCCAAACCACCTTCCCTACCCTCTGGCTCCTATCCTTGTAACCGCCCCCGATGCAAAACCTGTCCCATGCACCCTCCCACCACCACCTACTCCAGTCCTGTAACCCGGAAGGTGTACACGATCAAAGGCAGAGCCACGTGTGAAAGCACCCACGTGATTTACCAACTGACCTGCCTACACTGTGACGCATTCTATGTGGGAATGACCAGCAACAAACTGTCCATTCGCATGAATGGACACAGGCAGACAGTGTTTGTTGGTAATGAGGATCACCCTGTGGCTAAACATGCCTTGGTGCACGGCCAGCACATCTTGGCACAGTGTTACACCGTCCGGGTTATCTGGATACTTCCCACCAACACCAACCTATCCGAACTCCGGAGATGGGAACTTGCCCTTCAGTATATCCTCTCTTCTCGTCATCCGCCAGGCCTCAATCTCCGCTAATTTCAAGTTGCCGCCACTCATACCTCACCTGTCTTTCAACAACTTCTTTGCCTCTACACTTCTGCCTCGACTGACATCTCTGCCCAAACTCTTTGTCTTTAAATATGTCTGCTTGTGTCTGTATGTGTGGATGGATATGTGCGTGTGTGCGAGTGTATACCTGTCCTTTTTTCCCCCTAAGGTAAGTCTTTCCGCTCCCGGGATTGGAATGACTCCTTACCCTCTCCTTTAAAACCCACTTCCTTTCGTCTTCCCCTCTCCTTCCCTCTTTCCTGATGAGGCAACAGTTTGTTGCGAAAGCTTGAATTTTGTGTGTATGTTTGTGTTTGTTTGTGTGTCTATCAACCTGCCAGTGCTTTTGTTCGGTAAGTCACCTCATCTTTGTTTTTTTTATATATATATATATATATATATATATATATATATATATGAGATTAGACTTACCAGACAAAAGCGCTGGCAGGTCGATAGACACACAAACATACACACAAAATTCTAGCTTTCGCAACCAACGGTTGCTTCGTCAGGAAAGTGGGAAGGAGAGGGAAAGATGAAAGGATGTGGGTTTTAAGGGAGAGGGTAAGGAGTCATTCCAATCCTGGGAGTGGAAAGACTTACCTTAGGGGGAAAAAAGGACGGGTATACACTCGCGCACACACACACGTATCCATCCACACATACACAGACACAAGCAGACATTTGTAAAGGCAAAGAGTTTGGGCAGTATACACTCGCATACACACACATACGCAGTATACACTCGCATACACACACATATCCATCCGCACATACACAGACACAAGCAGACCTGCCCATACTCTTTGCCTTTACAAATGTCTGCTTGTGTCTGTGTATGTGCGGATGGATATGTGTGTGTATGCGAGTGTATACCTGTCCTTTTTTCCCCCTAAGGTAAGTCTTTCCACTCCCGGAATTGGAATGACTCCTTACCCTCTCCCTTAAAACCCACATCCTTTCGTCTTTCCCTCTCCTTCCCTCTTTCCTGATGAAGCAACCGTTGGTTGCGAAAGGTAGAATTTTGTGTGTATGTTTGTGTTTGTTTGTGTGTCTATCGACCTAGAGAGAGAGAGAGAGAGAGAGAGAGAGAGAGAGAGAGAGAGGGAGAGAGAGATAGAGAAGGAGAGAGAGAGAGAGAGAGAGAGACACCCAACAAAAGCGCTGGCAGGTCGATAGACACACAAACAAACACAAACATACACACAAAATTTAAGGTTTTGCAACAAACTGTTGCCTCATCAGGAAAGAGGGAAGGAGAGGGAAAGACGAAAGGATGTGGGTTTTAAGGGAGAGGGTAAGGAGTCATTCCAATTCCGGGAGCGGAAAGACTTACCTTAGGGGGAAAAAAGGACAGGTATACACTCGCACACACACTCATATCCATCCACACATACACAGACACAAGCAGACATTTGTAAAGGCAAAGAGTTTGGGCAGAGATGTCAGTCGAGGTAGAAGTTGTAATGGATCTGGGAGATGTTATTTTTTTTACCGTATTTGTCGATACCGAATTGTTAATGTTTTGTTATATTTTTGTTAGAATTTATTATAATATGTCTTATTATATGTTAATTTACTTCTGTTTTTGATAGTAAAAGCATATTGATTACTATTAGAAAATGTATCGAAGAATAGCAAAGAGACTTATTACAAGTGGAAACTTGTGAATTGTGTAAAATATCTTTGACGTTGGAGTCATCTTTGACTATAGTCAGTCGGCAGCTAACTCTTGGTGTGTGTTGACGGAAGAACAATGTGAAGGTCGCAGTCATAAATAATTTTGAATTATGTTACTATTATTTTTGTATTAACTAAAAAGAAGAAACTACATTTGAAGAAACTGTATTTGAAACACCAAAATGAGAGAAACACGTTGAACCACGTCATTTCTGCAGCTGACATAGATGCATTGTGGAATCATACTTAGACAACTGAAGCCAAGACTAATATCGCCTTGCAAACGTCTAACGGAAAAGGTACTGTCAAGAAATATGGCAAATTTAAGTAAATAAAAAATAGTGATCATATTTTCAACTTGTGTCTCAGCCGGGATGCCATATTTCAAAGTGCAGAGGCAAAGATGTTGTTGAATGACAGGTGAGGTATGAGTGGTGGCAACTTGAAATTAGCGGAGATTGAGGCCTGGTGGATAACGGGAAGAGAGGATATATTGAAGAGCAAGTTCCCATCTCCGGAGTTCGGATAGGTTGGTGTTAGTGGGAAGTATCCAGATAACCCGGACGGTGTAACACTGTGCCAAGATGTGCTGGCCGTGCACCAAGGCATGTTTAGCCACAGGGTGATCCTCATTACCAACAAACACTGTCTGCCTGTGTCCATTCATGCGAATGGACAGTTTGTTGCTGGCCATTCCCACATAGAATGCGTCACAGTGTAGGCAGGTCAGTTGGTAAATCACGTGGGTGCATTCACACGTGGCTCTGCCTTTGATCGTGTACACCTTCCGGGTTACAGGACTGGAGTAGGTGGTGGTGGGAGGGTGCATGGGACAGGTTTTACACCGGGGCGGTTACAAGGGTAGGAGCCAGAGGGTAGGGAAGGTGGTTTGGGGATTTCATAGGGATGAACTAAGAGGTTACGAAGGTTAGGTGGACGGCGGAAAGACACTCTTGGTGGAGTGGGGAGGATTTAATGAAGGATGGATCTCATTTCAGGGCATGATGTTAGGAAGTCGTATCCCTATTGGAGAGCCACATTCAGAGTCTGATCCAGTCCTGGAAAGTATCCTGTCACAAGTGGGGCACTTTTGTGTTTCTTCTGTGGGAGGTTCTGGGTTTGAGAGGATGAGGAAGTGGCTCTGGCTATTTGCTTCTGTACCAGGTCGGGAGGGTAGTTGCGGGATGCGAAAGCTGTTGTCAGGTTATTTGTGTAATGGTTCAGGGATTCCGGACTGGAGCAGATTCGTTTGCCACGAAGACCTAGGCTGTAGGAAAGGGACCGTTTGATGTGGAATGTGTGGCAGCTGCCATAATGGAGGTACTGCTGCTTGTTGGTGGGTTTGATGTGGACGGATTTGTGAAGCTGGCCATTGGACAGGTGGAGGTCAACATCAAGGAAAGTGGCATGGGATTTGGAGTAGGACCAGGTGAATCTGATGGAACCAAAGGAGTTGAGGTTGGAGAGGAAAATCTGGAGTTCTTCTTCACTGTGAGTCCAGATCATGAAGATGTCATCAATAAATCTGTACCAAACTTTGGGTTGGCAGGCTTGGGTAACCAAGAAGGCATCCTCTAAGTGACCCATGAATAGGTTGGCATACGAGGGGGCCATCCTGGTACCCATGGCTGTTCCCTCTAATTATTGGTATGTCTGGCCTTAAAAGTGAAGAAGTTGTGGGTCAGGATGAAGCTGGCTAAGGTAATGAGGAAAGAGGTTTTAGGTAGGGTAGCAGGTGATCGGCGTGAAAGGAAGTGCTCCATCGCAGCGAGGCCCTGGACGTGCGGGATATTTGTGTATAAGGAAGTGGCATCAATGGTTACAAGGATGGTTTCCGGGGTTAACGGATTGGGTAAGGATTCCAGGCGTTCGAGAAAGTGGTCGGTGTCTTTGATGAAGGATGGGAGCATGTAATGGGTTGAAGGTGTTGATCTATGTAGGCAGAGATACGTTCTGTGGGGGCTTGGTAACCAGCTACAATGGGGCGGCCGGGATGATTGGGTTTGTGAATTTTAGGAAGAAGGTAGAAGGTAGGGGTGCGGGGTGTCGGTGGGGTCAGGAGGTTGATGGAGTCAGGTGAAAGGTTTTGTAGGGGGCCTAAGGTTCTGAGGATTCCTTGAAGCTCCGCCTGGACATCAGGAATGGGATTACCTTGGCAAACTTTGTATTTGGTGTTGTCTGAAAGCTGACGCAGTCCCTCAGCCACATACTCCCGACGATCAAGTACCACGGTCGTGGAACCCTTGTCCGCCGGAAGGATGACGATGGACCGGTCAGCCTTCAGATCACGGATAGCCTGGGCTTCAGCAGTGGTGATGTTGGGAGTAGGATTAAGGTTTTTTAAGGATTGAGAGGCAAGGCTGGAAGTCAGAAATTCCTGGAAGGTTTGGAGAGGGTGATTTTGAGGAAGAGGAGGTGGGTCCCGCTGTGACGGAGGACGGAACTGTTCTAGGCAGGGTTCAATTTCGATAGTGTCTTGGGGAGTTGGATCATTAGGAGTAGGATTAGGATCATTTTTCTTCCTGGCAAAGTGATACTTCCAGGAGAGAGTACGAGTGTAGGACAGTAAATCTTTGACGAGGGCTGTTTGGTTGAATCTGGGAGTGGGGCTGAAGGTGAGGCCTTTGCATAGGACAGAGGTTTCGGATTGGGAGAGAGGTTTGGAGGAAAGGTTAACTACTGAATTAGGGTGTTGTGGTTCCAGATTGTGTTGATTGGAATTTTGAGGTTTTGGAGGGAGTGGAGCTGGAAGAGGGAGGTTGAGTAGATGGGAGAGACTGGGTTTGTGTGCAATGAGAGGAGGTTGAGATTTGCTGGAAAGGTTGTGAAGGGTGAGTGAGTTGCCTTTCCGGAGGTGGGAAACCAGGAGATTGGATAGTTTTTTGAGGTGAAGGGTGGCATGCTGTTCTAATTTGCGGTTGGCCTGTAGGAGGATGCTCTGAACAGCCGGTGTGGATGTGGGAGAGGAAAGATTGAGGACTTTTATTAAGGATAGGAGTTGACGGGTGTGTTCATTGGCTGAGTTAATGTGTAGGTGAAGGATTAGGTGGGTGAGGGCAATGGATTGTTCAGTTTGGAACTGGTATAGGGACTGATGGAAGGAAGGGTTGCAGCCAGAGATGGGAACTTTAAGTGTGAGGCCTTTGGGGGTAATGCCAAATGTCAGACAAGCCTGAGAAAATAAAATATGCGAGCGTAATCTGGCTAGGGTGAAGGCATGTTTGCAGAGGGAATGTAAATAAAACTTAATGGGGTCGTTGTGGGGGTGTTGTGGGGGTGACATGGTATTAGAAGGTGGAAAGTGAGGTTGAAATGGAAATGAAAATAACTGGAGATCTGTTGTGAAAAAAAGCGAAAAAGTGTTGGATAAAGCTGGGCTATGTTGATCCTGTGGTGAACTTGGGTTGGTAGACAACGATGTGCACAAAGGCTAGGTGGTTGTGTTAAAGGATGGAGAGATTCGGGAAAATTTCGAAAAAACGGCGTGTAAATATATAAAAAAGAGTGGTTTTGTGGTGGCAGATTATGAAAATGAGGCTAACAATTGTCTGGCGAAGAAATAATGACGTTAAAACCTGTGGGAAGCGGCTAAAAATTATCAGTGATGTAGGAAAAACGGAAATAAAGCGAAAGTTATCAGAACTAGACGAAATGGTTGTTTAATAGGTGAAAGGAACTCCCCACTCCACCAAGAGTGTCTTTCCGCCATCCACCTAACCTTCGTAACCTCTTAGTTCATCCCTATGAAATCCGCAAACCACCTGCCCTGCCCTCTGGCTCCTACCCTTGTAACTGCACCCGGTGTAAAACCTGTCCCATGAACCCTCCCACCACCACCTACTCCAGTCCTGTAACCCGGAAGGTATACACGATCAAAGGCAGAGCCACGTGTGAAAGCACCCACGTGATTTACCAACTGACCTGCCTACACTGTGATGCATTCTATGTGGGAATGACCAGCAACAAACTGTCCATTCACATGAATGGCCACAGGCAGACAGTGTATGTTGGTAATGAGGATCACCCTGTGGCTAAACATGCCTTGGTGCACGGCCAGCACATCTTGGCACAGTGTTACACCGTCCGGGTTATCTGGATACTTCCCACTAACACCAACCTATCCGAACTCCGGAGATGGGAACTTGCTCTTCAATATATCCTCTCTTCCCGTTATCCACCAGGCCTCAATCTCCGCTAATTTCAAGTTGCCGCCACTCATACCTCACCTGTCATTCAACAACATCTTTGCCTCTGCACTTCCACCTCGACTGACATCTCTGCCCAAACTCTTTGCCTTTACAAATGTCTGCTTGTGTCTGTGTATGTGTGGATGGATATGAGTGTGTGTGCGAGTGTATACCTGTCCTTTTTTCCCCCTAAGGTAAGTCTTTCCGCTCCCGGTATTGGAATGACTCCTTATCCTCTCCCTTAAAACCCGCATCCTTTCGTCTTTCCCTCTCCTTCCCTCTTTCCTGATGAGGCAACAGTTTGTTGCAAAAGCTTGAATTTTGTGTGTATGTTTGTGTTTGTTTGTGTGTCTATCGACGTGCCAGCACTTTCGTTTGGTAAGTCACATCATCTTTGTTTTTAGGTATATTTTTCCCATGTGGAATGTTTCCCAAGATGAGGTGACTTACCGAACGAAAGCGCTGGTAGGTCGATAGACACACAAACATACACACAAAATTCTAGCTTTCGCAACCAACGGTTGCCTCATCAGGAAAGAGGGAAGAAGAGGGAAAGATGAAAGGATGTGGGTTTTAAGGGAGAGGGTAAGGAGTCATTCCAATCCCGGGAGCGGAAAGACTTACCTTAGGGGGAAAAAAGGACAGGTATACACTCTCACACACACACACATCCATCCACACATACAGACACAAGCAGATATATATATATATATATATAAATGGATAGGTTGAAGTTAGATATAGTGGGAATTAGTGAAGTTCGGTGGCAGGAGGAACAAGACTTCTGGTCAGGTGACTACAGGGTTATAAACACAAAATCAAATAGGGGTAATGCAGGAGTAGGTTTAATAATGAATAGGAAAATAGGAATGCGGGTAAGCTACTACAAACAGCATAGTGAACGCATTATTGTGGCCAAGATAGATACGAAGCCCACACCTACTACAGTAGTACAAGTTTATATGCCAACTAGCTCTGCAGATGACGAAGAAATTGAAGAAATGTATGATGAAATAAAAGAAATTATTCAGATTGTGAAGGGAGACAAAAATTTAATAGTCATGGGTGACTGGAATTCGAGTGTAGGAAAAGGGAGAGAAGGAAACATAGTAGGTGAATATGGATTGGGGGACAGAAATGAAAGAGGAAGCCGCCTGGTAGAATTTTGCACAGAGCACAACATAATCATAACTAACACTTGGTTTAAGAATCATGAAAGAAGGTTGTATACATGGAAGAACCCTGGAGATACTAAAAGGTATCAGATAGATTATATAATGGTAAGACAGAGATTTAGGAACCAGGTTTTAAATTGTAAGACATTTCCAGGGGCAGATGTGGACTCTGACCACAATCTATTGGTTATGACCTGTAGATTAAAACTGAAGAAACTGCAAAAAGGTGGGAATTTAAGGAGATGGGACCTGGATAAACTAAAAGAACCAGAGGTTGTACAGAGATTCAGGGAGAGCATAAGGGAGCAATTGACAGGAATGGGGGAAAGAAATACAGTAGAAGAAGAATGGGTAGCTTTGAGGGATGAAGTAGTGAAGGCAGCAGTGGATCAAGTAGGTAAAAAGACGAGGGCTAGTAGAAATCCTTGGGTAACAGAAGAAATATTGAATTTAATTGATGAAAGGAGAAAATATTAAAATGCAGTAAGTGAAACAGGCAAAAAGGAATACAAACGTCTCAAAAATGAGATCGACAGGAAGTGCAAAATGGCTAAGCAGGGATGGCTAGAGGACAAATGTAAGGATGTAGAGGCCTATCTCACTAGGGGTAAGATAGATACCGCCTACAGGAAAATTAAAGAGACCTTTGGAGAGAAGAGAACGACTTGTATGAATATCAAGAGCTCAGATGGAAATCCAGTTCTAAGCAAAGAAGGGAAAGCAGAAAGGTGGAAGGAGTATATAGAGGGTCTATACAAGGGCGATGTACTTGAGGACAATATTATGGAAATGGAAGAGGATGTAGATGAAGATGAAATGGGAGATATGATACTGCGTGAAGAGTTTGACAGAGCACTGAAAGACCTGAGTCGAAACAAGGCCCCCGGAGTAGACAATATTCCATTGGAACTACTGACGGCCGTGGGAGAGCCAGTCCTGACAAAACTCTACCATCTGGTGAGCAAGATGTATGAAACAGGCGAAATACCCACAGACTTCAAGAAGAATATAATAATTCCAATCCCAAAGAAAGCAGGTGTTGACAGATGTGAAAATTACCGAACTATCAGTTTAATAAGTCACAGCTGCAAAATACTAACACGAATTCTTTACAGACGAATGGAAAAACTAGTAGAAGCCAACCTCGGGGAAGATCAGTTTGGATTCCGTAGAAACACTGGAACACATGAGGCAATACTGACCTTACGACTTATCTTAGAAGAAAGATTAAGGAAAGGCAAACCTACATTTCTAGCATTTGTAGACTTAGAGAAAGCTTTTGACAATGTTGACTGGAATACTCTCTTTCAAATTCTTAAGGTGGCAGGGGTAAAATACAGGGAGCGAAAGGCTATTTACAATTTGTACAGAAACCAGATGGCAGTTATAAGAGTCGAGGGACATGAAAGGGAAGCAGTGGTTGGGAAGGGAGTATGACAGGGTTGTAGCCTCTCCCCGATGTTGTTCAATCTGTATATTGAGCAAGCAGTAAAGGAAACAAAAGAAAAATTCGGAGTAGGTATTAAAATTCATGGAGTAGAAATAAAAATTTTGAGGTTCGCCGATGACATTGTAATTCTGTCAGAGACAGCAAAGGACTTGGAAGAGCAGTTGAATGGAATGGACAGTGTCTTGAAAGGAGGATATAAGATGAATATCAACAAAAGCAAAACAAGGATAATGGAATGTAGTCTAATTAAGTCGGGTGATGCTGAGGGAATTAGATTAGGAAATGAGGCACTTAAAGTAGTAAAGGAGTTTTGCTATTTGGGGAGCAAAATAACTGATGATGGTCAAAGTAGAGAGGATATAAAATGTAGGCTGGCAATGGCAAGGAAAGCGTTTCTGAAGAAGAGAAATTTGTTAACATCCAGTATTGATTTAAGTGTCAGGAAGTCATTTCTGAAAGTATTTGTATGGAGTGTAGCCATGTATGGAAGTGAAACATGGACGATAAATAGTTTGGACAAGAAGAGAATAGAAGCTTTCGAAATGTGGTGCTACAGAAGAATGCTGAAGATTAGATGGGTAGATCACATAACTAATGAGGAAGTATTGAATAGGATTGGGCAGAAGAGAAGTTTGTGGCACAACTTGACCAGAAGAAGGGATCGGTTGGTAGGACATGTTCTGAGGCATCAACGGATCACCAATTTAGTATTGGAGGGGAGCGTAGAGGGTAAAAATCGTAGAGGGAGACCAAGAGATGAATACACTAAGCAGATTCAGAAGGATGTAGGTTGCAGTAGGTACTGGGAGATGAAAAAGCTTGCACAGGATAGAGTAGCATGGAGAGCTGCATCAAACCAGTCTCAGGACTGAAGACCACAACAACAACATATATATATATATATTTGTAAAGGCAAAGAGTATGGGCAGGTCTGCTTGTGTCTGTGTATGTGCGGATGGATATGTGTGTGTATGCGAGTGTATACTGCGTATGTGTGTGTATGCGAGTGTATACTGCCCAAACTTTGCCTTTACAAATGTCTGCTTGTGTCTGTGTATGTGTGGATGGATATGAGTGTGTGTGCGAGTGTATACCTGTCCTTTTTTCCCCCTAAGGTAAGTCTATATATATATATATATATATATATATATATATAAGAACTCCGCCAAAGCCGGTCCCAAGCCCGGTTGAAAAAGGAGGAGGGGGAGGAGTAACACCTCGTTAAAAAACCTTGGTTCACCTGGCCCGGGTGATAGTACCTCGTGAGGGTCCCTAGCCAGGGAAACGGTGAAGACCTCAACGGCAGTGAAGGCGGCGATGAAGATCATCAGAATGGCGGAACTGGCGGAAGAGGCAGGCTTTTATATAAAAGCACCAGACTGTAGCGTCTGTTCCCACAGTGGGGGGCTGCAAAAGGCGTCTGTCCCACATGTTAGTGGTGGCCTCACTTATAATTCTAAGCTAAATGCTTGAATTTTTATCATCGAAAGGTTCAACTACCTTTCCCCAAACCAAACTTTAACCTAAGACATGATGGTAAATTTCAAAATGGAAACTACTCCAGGAAGTAACCAATCTTCCATCGCTATTCATGGCGGTGCAACTAGGCCTTTGGATTCTGGAGAGCCTAGAACATCATGTAAGGAAGAGTCAGAGCTTCCGAGTACTTCTTCAAAGATAAGACCCAAGAAAAAACATCTACTGGGGACTCTGAATATCAACACACTTATGAAAGTTGGAAAACTAAAACACCTAACGGACGCTCTCAATCAACGCAACATACTTATATTAGTTCTTCAAGAAACAAGGTATCTGGATGAAAATGCATTTGAATCAGGTGGATACAGGATCTGCAAAGGAAAACCAGCCATTAAAAATTCCAATAATACGACTATATTAGGGACCGCATTTATGGTCAAACAGCAACTTACGGAATCAATAACTAATTTTAGCTCCCCATCAGAACGAATTTCATTTCTGACGTTCAAGTCAGGCAATAAACGCTACACTATTATAAATGCACATGCACCTATTAACCAACATAACAGAACAAATGTTGACAAAGTGGAAGATTTCTGGGAAATGCTTGAACACGAAACATCCACATTAGCAAAAGAACATATAAAAATTTTAGTGGGAGACTTTAATGCACAAGTTGGCAAAGAAATAAAATTTAAATCAGTAGTAGGAGATTATCCAGCACATGCAAGAACCAACAGAAATGGGGAAAGACTTATAGATTTTTGTAGACAGTTTAATCTAAAATTAATGTCGACATGTTTCAGGAAACTTGCAAGAAAGAAAAAAACGTGGGTATCACCTAATCCAAATCAAGGTGAATATCAGTTGGACCATGTGGCAATAATGACTCGCAACTACAAGGAAATCTTGGATGTCAGAGTGAGGAAGGGCCTAAACATAGACTCAGATCATTATCTGACAGAAATAAAGACCATGTTCCAACCAAACAAACCTAAACCAAAACCAAGAAGATTTCCAAGAGTAAACACTAAATTTCTCCTGCAAAAGCAGGACAAATTCTGTCATATACTAAACACAAGAAAAATGGATAATTGGGAAGAAATTAAAGAAACAATGATAGAGTCAGTTAAAGAAATGGGACAGCCACGAAGAATACCAAAACACAGATGGTGGAATGAGCTGTGTGATGAAGCAATTGACAATCGACTAAAGGCATGGAAAAAATGGAACAGCAATAAGAAACACGAATACTGGGAAGAGTTGAAGGAAGAAAGGAAAAAGACAGCAAAAATCATCAGATCAGTGAAAAGAAAATATGACAAAGACAGATTAGAAGAAATGGATTCTGATTTCAAAAGGAAGAACACTAGAGACTTCTATAAGACTTTCAGAGAAGTTTTAACAGGATTCCAGTCACCAAGTTTACATTTTAAAGATAAAAATGGAAAAATGGTTTTAAGCAATAAAGAGAACTGCCAAATCTTAGCTGAATACTTTGAAAATCTATTAAATTGTGAGGAGCCTAATGACAGGTTACAATTTCAAAAACCACAACATGAAAATCCACCGTCGGAACCACCTACAGTAGAAGAAATAGAAAAGATTATCAAAGCATTGAAGAATAACAAAGCACCAGGTGAGGATGGGATAGTGGCAGAAATGTGGAAACTAGGGGGCTTATCCGCATGTCAGAAAATTCACAAAGTAATTAAAGACATTTGGACAAAAGGAATCATACCCAGTGACTGGAAACAAGCATTGATCCGCCCTCTCCATAAAAAAGGGGATAAAACAGACACCAACAACTACAGGGGCATATCCTTGTTACCAGTGACATACAAAATACTTTCTAAAGCACTTTTAAATAGAATAGAGGAACAAGCAGGACCTAATATAGGAGATTATCAAGCAGGATTTAGAAAAGGTAGATCATGTGCAGAACAGATTCTTAATTTAAAAATAATTTTGAGAGTGAGAGCTATACAAAATAAAAATACAGTAGTTACTTTCGTAGACTTCAAGAAGGGCTACGACTCAGTTGACAGACAAACACTATTCCAGATACTTTATGAATCAGGGATAGATGAAAACACCAGAATACTTGTTGAACAAACGCTCACAGATACAACATCAAGAATTAAGTTTCAAGGCGAAATTTCTGAACCATTCAAAATCAAAACAGGAGTTCGACAAGGTGACGGACTGTCCCCAATTCTCTTTAACTTGGTTTTAGATAAAGTAGTAAAAACATGGGAAAACACATTAAAAAACAGAGGCACAAAGGGTATAAGCATGGGCCAAGGAAAGAACAAATTTGAAGTAAAATGTTTAGCCTTTGCGGATGATATGGCATTGATAACTGAAAACCGAACAGACGCAACAGTTACGCTTGATATGTTACACGAGATTGCTGAAAAGACTGGGCTAAAAATATCCTACGAAAAAACCGAGTATATAGAACACAAACATAATACAGAAAAGTTTATGAAAACAAAGTATGGAAAAATTCAAAGAGTTGATAGATTCAAATACCTGGGGGAGTGGATCCAAGCCAATGGACTGGATAACACAACAAATAAAGAAAGAATAAAAAAGTTGGAATTTGCATATAAATTAACACAAAACTACTACAATAAGAAATCAATATCCATACAAGCAAAGATTAAACATTATAATTCAGTTATTGGGACACAAGCAACATATGGATCAGAGTGCCTAACATTGAATAAGAAAGGCGAATTAAGAGAACTAGAAAAAAGAGAGAGAAAAATATTAAGAAAAATTCTAGGTCCTGAGAAAAACAAGGAAAACAGGTGGATTAAAAGGAGAAATGAAGACCTATACAAAAATACAGAAAAGATCACAGATACAATGAGGAAGAGACGGCTAAAATTTTATGGACATTTAAAAAGAATGGAAGAAACACGAATTACAAAGAAAATTTTTAATTACGTTAGTAAGCTGAAAAACACCGTAGGATGGATAGAAGCAGTAAAGAAAGACGCCAACAAAATAGGTGCTACAGAAGAAATAATATGTGACAGGAATAACTTTAGGCTACTTATAGAAAACGCAAACTATGAAGAAGATGCGCCAAAACCTCGACCCAAGAGAGTGTGAACAGATGAGCAGAGACGAGCAGTTGGTGAGAAAATGAAGAAGTACTGGGAAGAACGGAAGAAAAAGAAACACCATAAGTCTTAAGTTGTATGCGGTCCATAGCTGGCCAAATTCATAATTTAAAAAAAAAAAATATATATATCAATATAATGGAAGGAATACAGAAAAGATCACAGATACAATGAGGAAGAGACGGCTAAAATTTTATGGACATTTAAAAAGAATGCCAGCGCTTGTGTGTCTATCGACCTGCCCCAGCACTTTTGTTCGGTAAGTCACCTCATCTTTGTTTTATATATATATATATATATATATATATATATATATATATATATATATATATATATATATATATATATATATATATCTAAAAACAAAGATGATGTGACTTACCAAATGAAAGTGCTGGCAGGTCGACAGACACACAAACAAACACAAACATACACACAAAATTCAAGCTTTCGCAACAAACTGTTGCCTCATCAGGAAAGAGGGAAGGAGAGGGGAAGACGAAAGGAAGTGGGTTTTAAAGGAGAGGGTAAGGAGTCATTCCAATCCCGGGAGAGGAAAGACTTACCTTAGGGGGAAAAAAGGACAGGTATACACTCGCACACACGCACATATCCATCCACACATACAGACACAAGCAGACATATTTAAAGACAAAGAGTTTGGGCAGAGATGTCAGTCGAGGCAGAAGTGTAGAGGCAAAGAAGTTGTTGAAAGACAGGTGAGGTATGAGTGGCGGCAACTTGAAATTAGCGGAGATTGAGGCCTGGCGGATGACGAGAAGAGAGGATATACTGAAGGGCAAGTTCCCATCTCCGGAGTTCGGATAGGTTGGTGTTGGTGGGAAGTATCCAGATAACCCGGACGGTGTAACACTGTGCCAAGATGTGCTGGCCGTGCACCAAGGCATGTTTAGCCACAGGGTGATCCTCATTACCAACAAACACTGTCTGCCTGTGTCCATTCATGCGAATGGACAGTTTGTTGCTGGTCATTCCCACATAGAATGCGTCACAGTGTAGGCAGGTCAGTTGGTAGATCACGTGGGTGCTTTCACACGTGGCTCTGCCTTTGATCGTGTACACCTTCCGGGTTACAGGACTGGAGTAGGTGGTGGTGGGAGGGTGCATGGGACAGGTTTTACACCGGGGGCGGTTACAAGGGTAGGAGCCAGAGGGTAGGGTATATAACCATATATATATATATATATATATATATATATATATATAAGGAACAGGAATGGCCCCAGCACTGACCCCTATGGCATCCCCATTTAATCATGCCTCACTTACACCCCACATCATAGCCATTCTCAATACTGTGGAGAATGATCTTTTGCTTTCTGTTCTTAAAGTAAGAGGTGAACCAGTTGTGAGCTACTCCCCATATTCCGTAATGGTCCAAGTTCTGGAGCAACATTTTTTGATCAACACAATCAAATGCCTTAGTTAAATCAAAAAAGATGCCTTGAGTTTGAGACCTTTTGTTTAATCCATACAGTACCTTACATAGAAAATAGCATTTTCAATTGTTAAACCACTTCTAAAACCAAACTGTACATTTGACAGCAAATTATTTGAAACCAAATGATCAATTATCCTTACATACACAGCCTTTTCAATAACTTCAACACACCCGTGGTGTAGAACGAGGTCTACAGTAGTCTACATTATCCCTTTCTCCCTTTTTATAATGCAGTTCTACTACTGAGTACTTTAATCATTTAGGAAACTGACCATTCCTAAAAAGAATATGTTTAGGTACAGGGCTAACATGTGCAGCACACTACTTTAGTATTCTGCTAGATACCATAACCATAACCAAGAGAGTCCTTAACCTTCAGTGATTTAATTAGGACTCAATCTCCCCCTTGTCTATATCATGGAGTACTTCAGATATCAGTATCGGATAGCCATTTTCGAAGAGAGTGAAATGATTCCCTGTAGAAACTATGTTCAGAAAATGATTGTTAAGTACTGTACATATATTAGACTTGTCAGTAACAAGAAAATTTTTACTACATACCAGCTTTATATCCTCAGCCTTGTGCTTCTGAAGAGAGACTTTCTTCATGACTGACCATACAGTTTTAATTTTATCCTGTGAATTAGCTATTCCATTTGCATACTACATACTCTTTGCCTACCTAATAACATTTTTAAGCACCTTACAGTACAGTTTGTCATGGGCTACTGTAGCTCGATTGTGACTACAATTTGATATAATTCCCACTTTGTTCGACATGATATCCTTATCCCACTAGTCAGCCAAACTGGCTGCCTTTTGCTGTTAGTACCCTGTTTTGAATGGTCTAATGGAAAGCAACTTTCAAAGAGCAGGAGAAATGTGTTAAGGAAAGATTTGTATTTGTCATCTATGTTATCAGCACTATAAACATCCTGCCACTCTTGTTCCTTAATGCCTGGCCAGCCAGAAAGCATTCTGGCAGCACGGTTGGCAACATCTTTCAGAGGCAGAGGCTAGGGATGCCACACAGAAGCAGTTCCCACAGAGTGGCTGATAGTGGCACACAAGAAAAATGAGTTTTCCGAATTTCATGCTGTAAAAAATTCTGTATGTAAATGATGCAAAATTATGTCAACTGCTGTAATTAGTTTTTTGGTAGAGATTCTATGAAATACTTCTCATTCAATTTTGATGAACCTATAAATTTTGAAGGGTTTGCAGTGAAAAATGTGGTCACTGGCTACTTTACACATCGATTGTTTTAGGTGACATGTTGCTGCGAACTAAATGTAGCTAATATATCTGTATTGTTTTTATAGTTGGAACAAAAGCCATATTTCAGTACAGTATGGAGAAAGAAGTTAAAGTACGACGTTGCCCAGAAAGTAATGTACCACGTTTTTCTTTCTTCAACAATTCTTTATTGAACACAATGAGAATTGCGCACATGAATGAATGGTGTTTTATCTACACGCCCTATCTTTTCACGTAATCTCCATCACATTCCATGGCCTCCCTCCAGCATGAAATAAGGATGTGTATTCCCTGTCAGTACCAGTCCTTGTCCTTGTGGCGGAGCCAGTGCTTCAGTGTGTGAATCAACTCCTCACTGTCCTCAAAATGTCTTTCATGAACGGCATCCAGTAATGGCCCAAACAAGTGGAAATCCGAGGGGGCTAGGTCAGGGCTACGAGGTGTGACAGCCGTGGAAGGCCTCCCCAACCACTGTAAATCGTGGAGCTCCGCCGAACCACCTTCTGATGACCTCACCCCCTGTGCCCAGCAACTAACTGTATTCCTGTCAATAGCAGATGCTCCATAGACTTTGCACAAGCATTTGTGAATAGTCCGCACAGTTTCTTTCTCTGCAGCGAGAAATTAAATGGTGGCACATTGGTTGTAACATACTTCACCTACAGATGTCATTTTGAAACTGTCCTGCAGTTACGCTATCTGTTGGAAATGAGGGAAACTTGGTACACTCACTCAGGAGACTACAAATAATACATACGTAACGTTTCGCATTCGTAGCATTGTTTTCGGCGGAGAAAAAAATGCGATGCAGTATTTTCTGGGCAAACCTCATACTTTATTTTTGGGCGCTGGCACCGAGCACATTGCCTGAGCATGCCACGGCCAAGTACCCTAGCGTGCAACTCAGTCACGACCATTTTGTGGAAACACACACACCTTTTTCAAATTAGTGATCGCAAGTTATTATTGTACTTACTACTGGATGAAAATGATGAAGTAGAAGACATTCTGCTCTAACAGTTGATTAATGGAAAAGTTGAAACATGTCCTATCTTTAAGATACGGACTGACAAAAATTTTATTTACTATGCTTATCAATAGTCAGTTACTAAACATACACAAAGTTCTGTGAGTTCATCAGGTTAAATATTTTGCAGTTTAACTATTTATCAGATCTGGCCAAACAAGCTTTGGGGAAGAATTCATCAAATGTTTGTATCCAATGACAACTGATGCGAAATTAGCTGTAACACTAAAGAAAGAAAATTCAAAATACTTTGAAAACTACAGCAGTTTGTTTATCTTTTATTCTGTTATAAATAGTGTTTTTCCAGATATCTGGCAAATCCGAACAAAATCAGAATAATCACATTTTCACTTCAAATAGAACATTCCACCATTTTCAAGATAGTAAAGCAGGTTTGCATTACAATATGGCATGTTTCGGGGACAATCACATAACAAATTATCTCAGCTGCGTCAACACTGAGCCTGTCGTAACCACAGAGACATTCTCTCTAGTATCTCGTAAAGAAGTTGGCTGCAGAGCTAGCTACGTTGCATTTTCAGTAATGGGTAGTTTCGTAGACCACTACAGTATTACTTTTGAATAATTGAATACCTTTAAAGGAAAGACAACCAAGGGACACCTTTGCGAAACTGAATCCAAGATGTAATTTTTTTTATCTACATCTATACTCTGCAAACCACTGTGAAGTGTGTGGCAGTGGATATGTCCTATTGTACCAGTTGTAAGGGCTTTTCCTCATCCCATTCACATATGGAGTGTGGGGAAAATGGCTAAACGTCTCTATGCATGCTGTAATTTTGCCCACATGATACACATCGGAGTGATATGTAGGGGGTTGTAGTATATTCTTGGAGTCATTATTTAAAGCCGGTTCTTGAGACTTTGTAAGTAGGATTTCTCAGGCTAGTTTACATATATCTTCCAAGTAACTGCCGCTTCAGTTCCTTCAGCAAGTCAGTTACACTCTCCCACAGGCTAGCATTCACGTTGCTCTTCTCCATATACTCATACCTTCAATATCCCCAGTTAGTCCTTTCCAGTACGGGTCCCACACACTTGAGCAATATTCTAGGATGGATTAGATGGGTGATTTGTAAGCAGTCTCCTTTGTAGACTGATTGCATTACTCCAGTATTCTACCAATAAACTGAGGTCTGATACCTGCCCTGCTATACTCTTGACAGGGCCCATGTGATTGTTCCATTTTGTATCCCTACAAAGTATTACAAGAAGGTATTTGCAAGACTTGGCTGACTCCAACTGTGACTCGTTATTGTAGTCATAGGGTAATTTGTTTTTTCATTTTGTGAAGGGCACATTTTACATTTCTGAACATGTAAAGCAAGTTACCAATGTATGCACCATATTGAAATTTTTGAATTAATATTTACGCAGCTTCTTTCAGACAATACTTTACAACATACAAACTTTGAGGCTATTATTAATAATCTTCGTAAGGTAATAAATACACAACATGAATAGCAAGAGTTTCAACACGCTTCTCGGGGTACACCCAAATTTACGTCAGTATCACTTGATCACTCTCCAAGACGGCTTGCAGCATCTTCACTAGCAAAAACTCCTCACTCCAGTCACAAATTTCACTTGATACCGCATACGATCATACTTTTGATAATAAGCATAGGTGTAGTACTGAATCAAATGCTTTCTGGAAACCGAGAAATACTACCTCTACCTGACTGTCTTTATTTAGGGCTTTCAGTAAATTTGTGCTGGTTGGCATGGTGTAGGCCATTATATTCGAGATACCTTTTCATGTTTGAGCTCAGAATGTGTTCCAAAATACAATAAATTTATGTGAAGGATATTGCATGGTAGTTTTGTTGATCCCTGCTGCTACCCTTATTGTAGATGGATATGATATATGCTTCCTTCCAATCACTGGGCATGGTTTTTTGTGAGAGGGATCTATGACAGATTGTAGTTAACGGGGGGAGGGGGAGGGGGATGTCTCAATGCAATATGAAAATTGGTAAGGATTGCATTGGGTACAGGGACTTTGTTCAGTTTTAACGACTACTGATTGCAGTACTGAGAACTGATTGCAAATGTTAAGCATACAATTTCTCGTCAGGTAGAAGGTATTGCTTTAAATTGTTTTATAAAACAAGTGTTTGGAATAACATCTTTGGTTGTTAGTGCTAGAAATACCATATGAGACTATTTTCATTTGAATGCAAAATGTAATTGTTTTTTATGAAGCTCAATTTTCTACATTTTTTGCTTTTGGTTTTGATCACTTAGTTGCTTACATACTGGCTGCAATATATTTCACATGCTTTAAGATGTAATGCACACTAAATGATTTCCAGTGCTTAGCTGTGTACTGTACTTCATTTTATGTAACTTATTGCATGTGTGAAAATTAAAATTTTCTGCAAAGGTATTTACCATTTTGAAACACTTTAGCTTAGCTATGGCCTTCTTCAAAATTTTCTATAATTTGCATCATCCATATTGCACAAGAAGTTGTACTTCCTCACTTGCTCAATAAGTTTTTCTGTTTTTGTGATTTCCACTGAGTGCACTGCGCACTCCCTGATAGACACATCTGCCTGCCACTGCTGCTGGCTCAGCTGCCAATGTGAGAAACGGCAAAAAATGTGGCAGCAGGCACTCTCTTCCATCAACGACAGCAGTCAATCTGCACTGTGGGACAGACTGGCGCTTGCCGCGGCAGCTGGCCGGTCACCACAGTGGCAAGACCTTCCTCTGTATTCTGTGTAACCAACGTGACACACACACATTTTAAAGACACGGCCAGTCCGCAGCAGCTCAAGGTCACAGCCCACTCAGGCAAACCACATTCTGTGTGGCCAGTCCTTTAACCAGGTTTAAAAAACTCTCTTTGCCATCGGATTACCTTTTCTACACAGTCTGTAATTATACATAACACTTGTTTGAGTACAAAAATCTTTTAGTGTTAAAATTTATACATCACTGTCGGATATGCCATTCACCCTTTTACTAACAGTCCTCCAATCATCTTCAAACCTCTGCACTCAATGATGGTCATTGTTTACCACTGTCACTGTTTGTTACACCAGTTGTCTCTAGTTACCTTAAAATTAATAAAATTGTTGCCTTTCTCAGAACATCATGCACATTGAATTCTCTCTGAAATGCCCATTGTGGTGCAACCAAGGAGTTTGTCTTCCAGTAAGTTTTCACAATAAAAACCCACTCTTCTGTTGTGTACTGCATGTTTCTGTGAACAAATCACTAACTTGCTTGCCATTGTCATGTGGCCTGAACTATACACTAACAGACTTCACAAAGTGTGACTGATGAGGTTATGAATGAACCAAAACAAGTTCAGCAGACATGGCATTATACCAGACAAAAGGACCTCATGCACAGAAACAACACTCAGCTTGCCAACAGCAGGCAGTATTTGTGATTCTCCCAGAGCTACTGACATTATTAAAACAACTTTCCCATTTCTATGTACTTTTGGAGGGAAATTATGACCCACTGAAGTAGTTCAGGATTACATGGATTGCCCTATAATTAGACACAATCTTATAAAGTGTTATGAAATGGAATGAGCATCTGAGGTCAGCATTACGGAAGGCCCATGGTTGACTTTGGTTTATTGGGAGGAATGTGTAGCTGTACCCATGGGATGCACCTACACAGGCCAGGAAAAAAAAATACTAGGTGCCCTTCTAAACGCACTAATTTCAGAAGAACTCAAAGAAGGTAGTGCATATAGACAAACCACATCAAATGAATGGTTTTCGAAATCACAGGTCAAGAAAGCAAAGCATATCTGAACACACTGACAGAATTCTTTTTTAGACAAAATCTTTTAACTAGCACTGAAAAGCATAAACGGGAAATCTTCCACCAGAATATTACAGGCTCATATAATAAATTAAATGAACTCTAGGTCAATGTGCAAGATTATGGAAGTATAGACCATACCTATGTACCGTGCTTCACTAAGCTACTTTCATAAAGAACTGTGTCAGTTGTAAAACAATTGATATACATGACTTTTGTTTAGAGCAACATTTAGAAGCATGTGCCTTGAGTATTCTGTGAATAATTCTACCCTTTTAATCGTAGCAATATATAGAGCACCCTCCGGCAATCATGCCCTCTTTCTGAAGCAGCTTGACTCACTCTTACTTCATTTATTTAATTCTAAAATAGATGTCAATAATACTCGGAGATATTAATATCAACTTCTTAACACACTGTAGTGGGACGTAAGATCTGGAGAATCTGATACACACCTACAATGTTGTCCCAGTGGTCTATTTTCCCACCAGAATACTTCTAATTCAAGCACCCTAATTGACAACGTATTTGTAGACCAAGGGAATCCGGGCAGTATCACTGTTGGTAAAATACTGGATGGTCTCTCTGATCATGATGGTCTGAGAGTTAGCATTCACAATATGATTACTTGCCAGAATAAAACTGAGCCCTAGTACATGGTAGTCAGGTCCACAAATGATGAAACAATTAAGGCCTTTAATTTTATGCCTCAAAAATGTAGACTGGAATCATATACTATTAAACAGATCTCAATTCCAATTCGTCTTTAGGATTCATAAAATACATTACAACTATGCTCCTTTTCTTTACACATGTTACGCATTTCCTACATAGAGTTCTAGTAAATAAGTGTTTTTTTCTTTTGCAGATTATGTTTTTTTCCCACATTCACATGACAAAATCCAGAAATAATTTTCACTTTTGTGTCATCTGAAACAATGTTAGGCCTGTCTGCATGCTTACCACACACTTCCTGTTGAGCAAACACTGTCCCTTTCAATGATTTTTGTATGTTTTTTTAATATCTTTTTAGGTATACTATGTAGGGACAGAAAGGCTTCTTGAGATGCAAAAACTATTACGCCACCTTCTTTCAAAACTTTTACTTTATGGTTACACAGATTTTCTCGGAATTTCAAACCCACATTTTTATTCTTCACTGTTTCCCACAGCATCACACACTAAAACTAATCCATGTGAGTATTGGGTCTGTTATTTCATACAGCAAAAATATTAAAATTTTTAATTATCTTTGACCTTCTTGAGACTTGAATATTGTCAAAACACTTCAATTTTTATTTAACCTTCAATGTGACGTGCTTTCTTGCACAATATGTAGACACAGATGTGTCAAGATTTCATCAGTCATAGATAATTGTCAACTTCCATCATCTTACAGTAAAAAATAAAGGACAGGAAAATCTTTTGCTGATCACCAGCACTGCCTAATGATTACCATACACTAATAAACACATTTTTGTTACAGAAATAAAGGATGCAGTGAAACTAAGCATACATTTTATTATTAGGGGACAAATACCGAATGAAACAATTCATGTTTTCATACCCATATATGGAAATGCATCATATAAGTTAATGAGGAACAAAAATGTAATAACACACTATCTGTGTAAAAGAGGTAAAGTCGAAAATCATCTTTGTATCCTGTCTATGGAGTTCATGTGGACTGATTGTTGGTTAGCTCAAATAATGACAACAATAATAAATTAAAAAAGGGCTTTCACAAACTAATAAAAAAGAAAGAAATATTCTAAAAGCTTTTTCTCAGAATTCATATATTGGCTAAACAGAAATTGCGAATGCCTCTGGAATATGAAACTTCCTGGCAGATTAAAACTGTGTGCCCGACCGAGACTCGAACTCGGGACCTTTGCCTTTCGCGGGCAAGTGCTCTACCTACTGAGCTACCGAAGCACGACTCACGCCCGGTACTCACAGCTTTACTTCTGCCAGTACCTCGTCTCCAACCTTCCAAACTGGCAGAAGTAAAGCTGTGAGTACCGGGCGTGAGTCGTGCTTCGGTAGCTCAGTTGGTAGAGCACTTGCCCGCGAAAGGCAAAGGTCCCGAGTTCGAGTCTCGGTCGGGCACACAGTTTTAATCTGCCAGGAAGTTTCATATCAGCGCACACTCCGCTGCAGAGTGAAAATCTCATTCCTCTGGAATATGTCAATCTAGCATTATTCAAATTTTACACATAGATTGAATATCTTATCATGTGTCACTCAGCATATTGACAGGAGTAAGTCCAGAAGACACATATATTTGTTTTATTTTATCTTCTCTTATATTTATGGAATTCTGTAGGTTAATTCTGATACTATATTGGGCCAACTGATTCTTTCCACGAGAAATTCTCTGTATCAATGAGGCAATCTTTACAAAAAAAATGGAATTTTGTATATAAGAAATAAGCATTATTTGGCTGCTGACAATCTGCTGTGAGCTCACACAGGGTGGACAATAAGCTGTGGTGTGCACACATCTGATGTAGAATTATTGGAGACTATATAATTGCTCCTTAATTTGTTGGCAAAACCTTAATAAGTAACAGACATGGACAATTTTTTTTATTGAAGTCCCACTGGCTCTCCAAGAGAAAGTATCACTTGGAAGAAATAGACATATAAAGCATCAGCACAATGGGTGCCTGGTTCACTATTTGTTTGCATCCCAGCATGCACTCATCCAACTGTTTCCTAATTACATGTTCTGATGGCTCCACTTTCTTTTGTGACTGCTTCTGTTGTTGTTGCTGGTATCATAATTTTATAATATAAATGTGTGTCTCAAAATCAAACCTGTATTAATTTTTTTATTCATGTTAAGATATTACATGGTCCAGTCACCGCCTCTGTTTGATGTCAGAATGGAGTAGCATCTTTGGTTGACAGAGTTGTGTACATTCAGAGCTCTCTTATAAATGAGTGTTATTTGTGTAATGACAATATTTTAAGGCAATATTATATCACAAATAAATAAATTAGTATCTACTGTAAGCCATCTGTTGGTTTCTCTATTATCTGCTTATTTTTCAGAAAAAGAAAACATTTAATAGGCATGTATTTTGGCCTAGGTTTTGTTTACATTATCATACACTGTTAAATTACTTGATTATTTCAATAAAGTACAGTTTGTGAGGTAACATGTGAGTTGTGGCACCTTGAAGATATTCTAAGTTCGGAGTTGGTGTGGCCGAACGGGCCGCTCGGCAAGCAGGGACCCGGCAGCAAACACGTGGCGCCGAATGTTAGCTGAGCAAGAGCCCCAGCGCATGGTCCAGGATGATTGCATGGCTGGGAATTCCATGTTGACGCTGTGGCGAGGACGATGCTTTGTGTCAATGAAGGAGATTTCTATGCCAGGAGTGCCAAACATGGCGGACTTTGTGAAACCTTAATGGCAGGCTTTTCACAGTTCATATAGAAATTAATAGTAGCCAGAGGAATCATGATACCTCAAAAAGAAACATGTACATTACCATTATTTGCAAGATGATTCTGATGGAGTAATCAGATTTTCAAAATCTTTATTAGTTTATAGTTTAGTATCTGACGGTAAATTATACAAGTAACACCCAGAGACGCATTTCCAAAATTTAAACACTTCATCTGATTTCATCAATTGGCATGTCTTTAGAAAGCTATTAGTGTAAACCTAAATTGGTATAAATTACAGACATGTAACTTGAATAGTACATGAGTTATTGGAGGTCAAAGTGTCCGATTACTATCAATCGTGTCAGGCCATAAGTACTCCAAAGTGACACGAAAAAATGGTAGCAGCATGCTTACACATGTATTTATTTGTCTATGTCTTTGTTTATATCCGATATATAACTGGTTAACACTTTGAGTCTGAAACTCGAGCACAGCTTGTGTGACAGGCACGCTGTGAGCATCCCATGCCCGAACTCTGCTCGTCTTCCTCCATTCGCTTTGTTTTTGTTGCGCTCGCATCTAATATTCAGGTTTGGCATGCTGTGATCTGCCCACTGCATGGCACTGCCATTGTGTGGATATTTCTGAAACTATTTTGGCATTGTCAAGGATAATCCTCAGTTGTTCAAAAACACTGTACTGTCGCGTGGCACCATAGTTTTTGTGCATTTCTAGTTGCACTTGCAGTGCATTTTGCAATAAATATGTCAAAGTTTTTGGCTAATACTGAGACTGAGAGGCTTTTAAATGAGACATTTGTTGATTCCAGTTCCAAAGGGGACATTTCTGAAAGTGAATACAGTGATTTTGCTTCTGAAGCAGACTCAGGTACAAAAGCAACATTGGTTTTCCTTTCCATGGTTATACATTGTTTTGTGTAATAAGTCTGCTATTTAGGTTACGTGTCCATTGCATTTTTCAGACAAAATTTCACCTCCGTGATATATAATGTACTGCCTAATACTGAAGGCAGTACTTCAAATGTAGTGCCATCTACAGAGTCACCACGCAAGAGAAGACGTTCTAGTGTTCCAAAATCTTCGGATGCAGAATTAGGGTGGACTGCATTAGACATGCAACCTTCATTGCCTGAATTCAAAGAGGAAAGTGGACGTGTGACAGAAGTGGGTGACTGCAGCAGTCCTTTTGATATTTTTTCAGTTTTTATCCCTGAATCAGTGGTGAAACACATTAAGGCAGAAACTAACAGGTATGTGAAATCTATTGCAGATAAAATCAGAAGATCACGCAAAATGAAACCCAACAGCATGTGGAGCTCATGGACTGGGGTACAGCTTCATGAAATGTATTTGTTCTTTGCTGTCATAATCCACATGTGCCTGGTGAAGAAAAATAATCTGCATAATTATTGGTCTACAAACAGCTTTGTTTCCACACCTTCTCCAGGTTCAGTTCTCGCTAGAAATAGATTTTTTGCTATTCTCTCTTGCCTCCATGTAAATGACAATGTCTTGTACATTCCAAGAGACGAACCTGTCCACAATCCCATGTACAAAATCAGACCATTCCTGAATCATTTACTCACACAGTTTCCAGCACCGTTTTCACCTGAGGAAAATCTCACTATAAATGAAGGTGCCTGTGGATTCAGGGGAAGAGTTATGTTTCATGTCTGTACAAAAAACAAACCTGACAAGTATGATATCTAACTGTTTACCTTGTGTGATGCAAATACAGGATATGTTTTACACACTGAAGTTTACACAGGTAAAGGGCAGGAAGACAATTTAGTCACTGCCCTTTTTCAGAGACTTCTGTCTGGCTACCTCAAAAAGGGACAAACTGTTTATATGGACAGATATTACACTTCACCTGCTGTTTTTGATTTCCTGTTGGAGAATAAGATGAAGGCTGTGGGGGCGAGCATGCCTAATCGTAGAGGGCTTCCTAAGCAAGGTGTAGTCAGCAAAAAACTGAAAAAAGGGTGACTGTACATTTATGAGGAAGGAACATTTGTTGTGCCTGAAGTGGAGGAAGACAAGAGTGTTCTGTGTTTGTCAAGTTTTCACAAGATGGCCAAAAGAGAAGTAGAAGTACATAGCAAAGCAAAATGGGTCTGACAAAGAAAATGAAACCAGATGCCATTCTAGACTACAACCTCAACAAGACAGGTGTAGACAGAAATGACCAACTTATATCTTACTACCCTTTCAAGAGAAGGCAAATGAAATGGTGGAAGAAACTGTTTTTCCATCTTTTTATAATGTCAGCAGTGAATACTTTCATCTTGTACCGTAAAACAAGAAACAATCAGAATAAAGGCTACCATTTGTCAAATTTTCTTCTGCAATTAGGTGAAGAATTTTCAAAGAAAGGTGCTGTACATCAACATACTGCTACTCCCTAAAATGCGTGTAGCAGCAGACTCCTAGGAAGACATTTTGCAGACAGGATTCCTTCCACTGAAAAGAAGGCGCATCCCACAAGAGTGTGCAAAGTTTGTGCAGAGAAAACAAAACTGTCCAATGGAAAGTCTTCAAGAAAAGAAACAGTACGGTGGTGCCCTGACTATATAATTCCACTGTGCATGCCAGAGTGTTTCAAATTGTACCATACAGGAGCAAATTATTGTTAAATGTACAGATAAGAATCTCTGCAGAATTTTTTTTCACTAAATATATACTGCAATGTAAATAAAATTTGTGCCCTAAATTTGTATTTAAATGTGCTTTATTTTACAAATGGATCAAATAGGAACCTTTCCTTCTAAAAAAAAAAAAAAATGTTTCCATATCTTTAAATAAGGTTATAAGAATGAAATGATAGTTAATTAAAGAGATGCCAAAAATTCCCGGGATTCTGTTACATGCATGCTCCAAAGTGTTCGGGACTCAAAAGTGTTAAATATTTACTGTGTTTTAGAAAGCACAGTGACATTAGGCTACTGGCCTACCTTTTGCTCTATTCCTTTGATATATGTTAATTTAATTTGTTTATGTATTTAATAATGTGTGTTAGAGCATGTTTATGGTCCCGCCGTAGGAATATCTATTTAAGTTTAAGTTATTTAAATGTAAATCCAGTATTCATTGCGTTTGTGTGGGTGCATTGGCTTGAAGACATGGTGCGAGCACTCTAGCCAATCACAGCGTTCGTGAAAGGGGAGACTGGATCAAAGTGGGAGAAGAGTTCAGGGAATACACGACAGGACTGGGAGGTGCTGGATGGCGCAACGGATGCACAGTGGCAGAGAGACTTGGAGAGTGTGGAGCGGTTTGCACATAGTCGCAAGAGATAGAAATACTTTGGAGTGCCGACTTGTGAACTTTTGAGACTTCCGAGGTTTCAACAGTGAAGATGTAGTACGCGTTTAGAAGTGAATATCTCGCAAGCTATGTGGTCATTCATAACTAATTACGTGCATTAGGAATCTATTGTTTCACTGTTCTTCAACTCATATTTTATTTAATTGCTGCACCATCAACACCAATAAGTGTTTTGCAGAAATATGCGGCATTCTCAAAAGTACTTCTGCTATCGTACTCATCATTTTAAATCGTTACAATAATACCAGCTGATTTTATTCAATTGCAGTCTTTCATTTATAAATTTCTACATTAATTCGCAATTGCCAAGTGACAGAAACCTTCAACCATTTGATTCATGTGTCTATTCATATTGTATATTGTAGACTCAGCAGTATTTGGCTTGTAATGCAGCAACTAGGTATCCCAGCCCCTAGACAATGAAACCAGCCAAAACTTTTAATATTTCAACTCTGAGTCGGAGGGTACGTAGCTGAGGGCCACCCACACCACATCATCATTCATCATTTATTATTTGAAAGCCCGCAATCAGAGGTTTCTCATCTAGGATTTGTGCCCTGCAAAGTGGTAATTACTTTGCTCTCTGTTATTCAGTGTCGTATGCAAAGTGTAAAAACGTATGCAAAACCAGTAGAGATTTCTGTAGAGTAAACCTCTCACAAAACACAGTTTGAGATCGGTTTTTGTCACAAGTAGGTTCCTGAAAATAGTGAAATTACACAGTAATTTTCACAACTAACACTTGTTATCGATAGAGGTCCTAATCTATTACATCAAAGGCAATTTGCATGGGGGCTCAGAGTCTAAATATGTTGAGTGCAGGTAACAGTAGCAGTTAGCGCATTTAATGCACAGCAGTATTGGAGACGTTTGGAACACGTGGTAACCGGCGGGAGCTACAATTACTTCAGACGACTTCAGTGGCGGACGCAGATCAACAGCAGTATGACAGCAGCTTCTTCAAGCACTCCAGGGCAGTCTTCAATGTTGACTTCCACTACACTGATGGCATCACCATGACAGAGGGAGCCATATCAGATCAGATAAGTGCCTGTGCAAATAGTGAAACAGTTTTTAACTCTGAAGTTCAAGTTCCACTTATAGATCTCGTGAATATAAAACAGTCATCTAGTATGTGTACTTCTGAAAACGGAAGTGAGATGGTTAGTTCAAAATCAGAGCGCGAAAGTGTAACTAGTAGAAATTCAGGCAAGGGGAATGAATGTGGGGGAGATATTATGTATCAGCTAATGCAAAGGATCCAGGGAATGGGAAATAATGTCAGAGCAATTCGAACAGATATGGGCACATTGCAAACAGTTACGAATACAATTCGGGCTGATATGGGTACAATGCGAACTGAAATATGTTCCCCTGTGAAAGAGGAAGTTGAAAAAATTATGGGTAACCTTGAAAAAGCAATTGATGATAAATTAAAATGTGTCCGAATGGATATGGGGAAAATTAAAGACGAAGTTGTAAAATTAAGATCTAAAATCGAATCAGTGGAAAAAGATCTTGGGGGAAAAAATGGAACTTGGGGGCAAGGTAAGCGACTGTATAAAAGTGCAAGATGCTCATAAAAGCGATATAAATTTAGCAATTAGTGACATTGCCAATTGTGTAAGTGAGGGGAAGAAAGAAGTGAGCAAAATTAAAGATAAAATAAGAGTCCAGTATCACTAGCAAAAATGAATTTAAAAAAAAAAAAATGCAACAGATAAAAAGCGATTTAAATTTGTTAGCCTCCCAACAGGCCACACTGGATATAAATATCCCTTGGGCAAATACCTGATCTGTGAAATGTTACACAGATGACGGAAGAATCACCCGGAAAATTTCTTGGCTGTGTGTAAGGACACTTTTGTTCACAGCATGTCGGACGAAGCGAAAATAAAATACATTAAACAGCATTTGGAGGGAGGCCCACAGTCTTGGGAAAATGTTAGATGTAGTTCGTGCGAATCATACAAAGAGTTCGAAAAGTGTTTTTTGAATAAATTCTGGAGCGAGGCAAAACAGACGCGGATCCAAAACGAATTCTTAAATGGACTGAGTTACAGGTACGGTAATGGGCCAATGAGAGATTTTTGCAAGTGAGAACTTGGCAAGCTTATGCATGTGAAACATCCGTTGGGGTTTTACCGAAAGTCACCACATTAAAAAGGCGATTACCAGAAAATTTGCAGTGGGATCTTGTCCATAGTTCACGTAATTCCATGGACAAATTTCTAGAAGTTGTAGAAAAATTAGAGAGGGCTTTGAAGTTCAGACCTCAGAGCAAACCGGATGGTAGTTATCAAAATGGGAATCCAAATAATTACCACCAGAATAATAATCATGAGAGAAATCAATAGAATTCTCAGGGAGATAGTAGCTGGAATGAGCAGAATGGTCAGAGAATGAACAAGAGTGATAACTTCCGTGAACAGGATCCAAGTAAAGAATGCAGATTTGACGAAAGAAATACGCGCGAAGTGCAGTCGTGTAAAACCAGTCAGGAAACTGATGCTCGCCACATCTCAGGTCGAGGGATGGTGATCTACACAGGCAATGAAAAGGACTGGAGATAATGGTAATGGTAGAAATGTTGATAGGTCTGGAGAAAGGCAACAAATATGTAATGTGGCAACAAATATGTAATATGGAGTATGCTAAAGAGGAAGGCTATATAGGAGGCTCTTTCAACAAAGCAGGCACGAACAGCGAAAGCATAGATTTGTGAGAGATTTAAGTAAAAGTAATGGGAATAAATTTGCGGAGAATGATGTTAAGTTATCGATGTGTAATGAATGAGAGTGTGAATGGTGACGAATGGAAAGATGCAGTGGTTCAAAAAGAAGTTAAAAAGGAGATTAATTTTGAGAAAGCAAATTCTGTGGAGAGTTCTGAAGAGGTATTAGCAAACAGTAGCAATTGCAATACGGAAGATGTTGTAGTAGCAAGTATTTGTGAGTCGGCGAAAAGCATAGATGTTATTGAAGGCGGCGTAGCTTTGGTCTCGCCAGCTGCAGGTGACGGTGATTGTGTTTCAGCGGAAAGCATCAATGTTACTAAGGGAGGCTTAGCATTGGTTTTGGCAGCAGTTGAAGTTAAAAATGTATCAGCGGAGATAGATGATTTCTGTTTAAAGGAACAGAGTAATGGTAATTTATGTAATGGTGTAAAAGTTACTGGTATTGATACTTCGGAGGAAGGAATTTATGCGTTTCTAGTCATGAATGAAGGCGAAATGAAACTTATTGATGACTGTGTGAATCTAAAACGTTTGTCAGAGTGTGAATATGAGAATGTATGTAAGATAGGGTGGAGGGTTAATCTGGATGTAAGGTGTGTGGAAATGGCAGTGTGTACTGATTTTTGCCTGATCACAGTGGAACGTAGCAAGCCTGGAAGTCCCAAAATCGCACAACAAGGTAGCAGCAATTTGTGTAATGTAGTGGCGGTGGCTAAAGTTTTGTACGATTCACATAAAGTTAGTTTGTTGATGGAGGAAAGTAAGGTTTCTGATGTGAATTTTTGTAGTGATTTAAATGGTGTAGCAGCAGAAAGGAGGATATAAGATGAACATCAACAAAAGCAAAGTGAGGATAATGGAATGTAGTCAAATTAAGTCAGGTGATGCTGAGGGAATTAGATTAGGAAATGAGACACTTAAAGTAGTAAAGGAGTTTTGCTACTTGGGGAGCAAAATAACTGGTGATGGTCGAAGTAGAGAGGATATAAAATGTAGACTGGCAATGGCAAGAAAAGCGTTTCTGAAGAAGAGAAATTTGTTAACATCGAGTATAGATTTAAGTGTCAGGAAGTCGTTTCTGAAAGTATTTGTATGGAGTGTAGCCATGTATGGAAGTGAAACATGGACGATAAATAGTTTGGACAAGAAGAGAATAGAAGCTTTCGAAATGTGGTGCTACACAAGAATGCTGGAGATTAGATGGGTAGATCACAAACTAATCAGGAGGTATTGAATAGAACTGGGGAGGAGTTTGTGGCACAACTTGACTAGAGGAAGGGACCAGTTGGTAGGACATGTTCTGAGGCATCAAGGGATCCCAAATTTAGCATTGGAGGGCAGTGTGGAGGCTAAAAATCATAGAGGGAGACCAAGAGATGAATACACTAAGCAGATTCAAAAGGACGTAGGTTGCAGTAAGTACTGGGAGGTGAAGAAGCTTGCACAGGATAGAGTACCATGGAGAGTTGCATCAAACCAGTCTCAGGACTGAAGACCACAACAACAACAACAACAACAACAACAACGAAGACCACAACAACAACAACAACATCAGCAGAAAAGGTTGCTGAGATGAATATTTATGGTGATGATGGCTTAGGCATCAATGTATTATTTCAGGAAGATAAAGTGTTTAACAGTGAATTGACGTGTAATTTTGTTGAAGCTGCAAGTGTCGATATTTCGGAGGGGACAAACAGTAATGTTGTGCATGGTGTGGGTAGTGAATCGGTGAAATGTGTGGAAGAACTAACAGAAAATTTAGAGAGAGCTGAAATAAATAGAGTGGATGGGGATAGTTTGTGTAATGAAGTACGTATGAATTGGTATATGAAGGAGGAGTGTGATTCTAGTGAGACTGATTGGCTTTGGTACGGTAGAACGTTACGGTCATTGCTGTCACATATGTGGAAACGAGAGAAGTTTAAAATTGCTAATGGTATATAGAGAAAGGGCAGAACTGGAAAGCTGTTCTAATCTGTAATTAGTGGTAGTAATTTGGAGGGATAATTTATGTTTATTTGGGGATTCATTAGCAATTTGTTAGTTTATTGTGGCATTGTACGTGTGCAACAGGGGAAAGTTTAGACACAGGGTGCGTGGAGGTCAGTGATTTCGTGAATTTAAGTAAAATATGTATTGATTTATGCTTCGTATAAGAGTGTGGCAAAGAATTTAGTGGTCAATTTGAAGGATATTGAAATTGTAATTGTATGTGCATGCATTTTTTTGTGTCTGGAGGTAGGAAGGATTTATTAAGATCAATTAAATAGAACTTCTGTGAATTTGAGCTTACTGTGATTCAGTCGTTTGCCTTGTGACTTTGTTCCTAAAGTATCGTTTTCTGCTGGAGGGAATCGTCAGCAGGGATCCTGGTTGGTTTTGGGAAATGGTTTGTTGACGGGTTCTTACTTTCATTTTTGCTGTAGACAGATCCGTCACTATAAACGGTGGAAATCAGAACTCCGATGCAGACACGATTTCTGCGAGGCACTTGGTCAAAATACTGATGTGAGTTGATCAATACTTCATGCGAAAATCCATGTGAGCATGTGTAGTGCAACAGAATAAAACTAGTGCATGAAGGAGCCTTAGTGCTGAGTGAGTGGCACAAGAAGTGCTTACAAAATCGCACATAAGTAAAAGTGCATTTAAAAAATTTATTTCTTGTCCAAAAAACTGTTAATGCATAACTGAAAGGCAGGCATTTAATTAATATGCCGTTTCATTGATAATTTGTGTTAGTTTAAGTTTATTTCAAAATTCATGCTGCTCCCACACCACTACAAAAAGAATCTGTGAACGCTATTGGCCTGGCGTTGTAATCATTCTGGCAAGCCAGAATGTTAATAAGTGGACGTGTGTGAGGTAACGGGCCAGTTGTGGCAAGATGAAGATATTCTAAGTTTGGAGTTGGCATGGCCAAACAGGCCGCTCGGCAAGCCAAGGCCTAACAGCAAACACGTGGTGCCGAACATTTGCTGAGCAAGAGTCCCAGGGCATGGTCCAGGCTGATCAGTTGGCTGTGAATTCCATGTTGACACCGTGGCGAGGATGGTGCATTGTGTCAATGAAGGAGACTTCTATGTCGGGAGTGCAGACTTTGTGAAACCTTATTCATATAGAAATTAATAGTAGCCAGAGGAATCACGATACCTAAAAAAGAAACGTGTACATTACCATTATTTGCACGATGGTTCTGATGGTGTAATCATATTTTCAATATCATTATTAGTTTAAAGTTTAGCATCTGACAGTAAATTATACAAGTAACACACAGAAACGAATTTCCAAAATTTAAACGCTTCATCCAATTTCATCGATCGACATGTCTTCAGAAAGCTATTAGTGTAAACCTAAATTGGTATAAATTACAGGCATGTAACTTGAATAGTAAATGAGTTATTGGAGGTCAAAGTGGCCAATTACTATCAATCGCGTCAGGCCGTAAGTACTCCACAGTGACACAAAAAAACGGTAGCAACATGTTTATACATATATTTATTCGCCTATGTCTTTGTTTATATCTGATATATACTACTCATGAAGAAACTGGTTAAATAGTTACTGTGTTTTAGAAAGCACGGAGACAAAGGCTACTGGCCTACCTTTTGCTCTATTCCTTTGATATATGCTTATTTAATTTGTTTATGTATTTAATAATGTGTGTTAGAGCGTGTTTATGGTCCAACCGTAGGAATATTTATTTAATTTCAAGTTATTTAAATTTAAATCCAGAATTTCGAATGTGTTTCATTATGTCTGTGTGGGTGCATTGGCTTGAAGACATGGCGCGAGTGCTCTCGCCAATCACAGCGCTCGTGAAAGGGGAGACCGGATCGAAGTGGGAGAAGAGTTCGAGGACTACAGGACAGGACATGGGAGGTGCTGGATGGCGCAACGGATGCACAGTGGTGGAGAGACTTGGAGAGTATGGAGCAGTTTGCACGTGGTCGCGAAAGATAGAAATACTTTGGAGTGCCGACTTGTGAACTTGTGAGATTTCCGAGGTTTCTACAGTGAAGATGTAGTATGCGTTTAGAAGTGAATATCTCGGGAGCTATGTTGTTGTTCATAGCTAATTACATGCAGTAGGAATCTACTGTCTCCCTGTTATTCAACATAAATTTTAAGTAATTGCTGGATCATCAACACCAATAAGTGTTTTGCAGAAATATGCGGCGTTCTCAAAAGTATTTCTGCTATCGTACTCATCATTTAAAGTCGTTAAAATAGTACCTGCAGATTTTATTCAATTGCAATCTTGCATTTATAAATTTCTATATTAATTCGCAGTTGCCAAGTGATAGGAACCTTCGACCATTCGATTCATGTGTCTATTCATATTGTATACTGTAGACTCAGCAGTATTTGGCTTGTAATGCAGCAACTACGTATCCCAGCCCCTAGACAATGAAACCAGCCAAAACTTTTAATATTTCAACTCTGAGTCGAAGGGTACATAGTTGAGGGCCATCCACACCATTTCATTTTATTTTTATTTGAAAGCCCGCAAGTTTATGTAGTTAGTGTATTCTTATACACAATCCATCTGATTCTTTAGTAAGTAGCCAAAGTGAGAAAGTGTGGCAATAAGTGAAAAGTTCATATAGTGTAAGTGCAGTTCTTTGTTTACGTTTGTTTCATCATGTAAACACTGCCGATTTAATCGTTTCTCTGGAAGTTTTGTTTTAGTTCCAAACTTTAGGCCTAAACACCCAGAAATTTAATATGTTAATTGAGTTGTCTAGGATGTTATTCTTGTTCAATTTAGACTAAAGCTATAATTTTATTGCCATGGGTGAGCAGAGTATGACTTATCATATGATTGTTAGTTCCAGCATGTGGTGTGAGGGTTGTTGCATTTTCTTTCGTATGGGTGATTGCAGAGACATGGGAATTCGGGAAATAAAACAGTCTTATTGGTTTTGTAGGATTTGCTGTAGAGATAGGAAGATAGTGGAACTGGAGGAGAAAATTGCTGCCAAAGCAAAACAAGATCTAGAAAGGTTAAGGGAGGAGAAGAGGAAGGAGAGGTGGGAAATGACAAGAGGTTACAGAAGAAACAGAAATAAGATTTTCTCAGACAGTTTTGTTGTTAATGTGGAAAACAGGTTTGATTTGTTGTCACAGTTGGAAACTGATGAGCCACAAGTAGATGTAGGCATAGACAGGACACAACAAACTTTCAAAAAGAGTTTGAGGAGTAAGAAGTAAGAAAAAGTTGTGAAGAAAAAGAAAGTTTTGTTGCTATGTAGTCCACATGGTAGAGGTGTTGGCCAAGAGTTGCAAGGTTAGGATCATAAGTTTTTTTTTTATACCTGGTGCAAATCTGGCTCAGGTGATAGAGACTGTAGATTCACTTTACAAACACCTCACAAAGGAAGACACGGCAGTAATAACACGTGGGGCAGGCAATAGCACAGACAGGGACCCTAATTACTAAATTGAGGGTGATCTGGTAAAGACAGCTTCAGCAAACAAAGCATACTGGTGTTGAGCTTGTGTCTGTTCAGAGGTGCCATAACTGGCCTCTTTTATACTCTTTTGTCGGGAGAATTAATTTAGAGGTGGAACGGCTGCTTGGATCGGATATGAAGTCTTGTATTGGTGTGCTTCCTGCTGACATAATTCAGCTCAACAGGAAAGGAAAGGGGAAACTGTCTGGAATAATAGCAAATAACTTAAGGGGGCACTATCACATTTGGTAAAGTATCAGTGAATACAAGTAACAGAACTGCAGTTTTCTAGGGTAGAAACGGCAGAAACAAAACATATTCAGAGACAAGTTGCAAATTACATTTACAATGATAAAACAGGCAGTCATGAAGCAAATTGTATTGTACATAATTCATGCAATCAGGCCCTGATACTGGAGATGCTCAGAAACTGACAGAAAAATTAAGTTCATCCAGTTGTAATTCAGCCACTGTACAAAATCAGTTATCCTTATTGCACCAGAATATTCGAGGACTGTGGGGTACGATTAGTGACTTGCTTATTTGTGTTGAAGAACTAGAGTTGAGCACTTACTTTACTTTTTCGTGTCCGGAAATGACAATTTGTTTGCCCAGTATTGGGCAATGTCCAATGCTTCTTCTTTACCCAGCCATAGATCGTCGAGGGTGCATCTGTGGGGGCAGGCAGGGCATTGTAGGAGATGTTCCATGTCCTGTCAAGTGCCGCAGTCGCATTTGTCGTCATTTTCATCCAACAAACCCCATTTGATCAGATTAGATTTCACAGGAGCCATCCCAGTTCTGATGCGGTTAAGCATTCTCCAGGTTTTCCAATCACCAGAAATGCCGCTTGGTGGGTCCTCTCTTAGTGGATAGTAGATGGGTGGCTCATCTAAGGCGCAACTTAGGAACAGCGTCTGGATTTGAGTCTGCTGGGGCCACACTCTAGGCCAAATATTGAGTAACAGGCATCAAAGGTTTGTTTTAGCTTCTCCGTATGTTCATGGGCTTTCCTACGTGAGTCAGGGTTTGTGAAACCTTCGGCCCTGTGAAGATTTTCTATGGGGTTTGGTTTCATGCAGCTTGTCACTATCCTGCATGTTTCATTCAAGCTCACATCTACCTTTTTCGAGTGGACGGATCTGCACCATACCAGGCAGGCATATTCGGCAGTTGAGAAGCACAAAGCTTGGGCTGAAGTTCCACCCCATTTGCTATTGGACAGCTTTCTTATCAGAGAATTTCGTGCTTCTACTTTTTTGTGTGTTTTTTCGCAATGATATTTGTATGTCAATATTCTGTCCAGCATGACGCCAAAGTAGGTGGGAGTACCTGTGTGTTCTAGTAATGTCCCATCCCAGGTAACAATGAGTCTGTACTTTGCCTACCTCGAGTTCAGATGGAATGCACTCACTTGAGTTTTGGAGGGATTGGGTTTTAGAGAATTGTTTTTGTAGTAGGTTGATAATGTAGAAAGAGCGGTTTCTAGTTTCTCCTCGATGGCTTCAAACCTGTTGCCTTGAACTGTTATTGCCAGGTTGTCTGCATATACAAAAGTTTTGGTTTTGTCTGGAGTTGGTTGGTCATTTGTATATATGTTGAATAGGATTGGCGCCAACACGCTCCCTTGAGCGAGCCCATTTTTTGATTCCGCCATCGACTCTTTTTCCCATCAAGCATTACGAAGAACTGTCTATTTTGGAGCAGGGATTCGATTATCTTGACTAGGTGGTAGTCTTTCAGGGTCTCGTAGGTTTTATGCAGTAGTGTCCGGTGATCTACTGTATCATAGGCGGAACTTAGGTCGACTAGTGCCAGCCCAGTGATTAGTTTATTCTCAAACCCATCCTCAATATGTTCCGTCAATGCCAGAATTTGACTGGTACAGGACTTTCCAGGTCTAAAACCTCTTGGTGTCTAATTAGTTTCGAGTCAATGATCTTCTCTATTTTGTTGAGGATCAATCTTTCATAGAGCTTAAACAGGTGGCAGAGAAGGGTTATGGGTCGATAGCTCTTCGGAGACTCTGGATTCTTCCCGGGCTTAAAGGAGAGCCGCCAATTTTGACTTCCTCCACAGTTTCGGGATTTAAATGGTTTCACGACACATGTTAAAAAGTCCAAGTATCCAGTCCCTGGCACCAAGGCCGAAGTTTTTAATCTGTTCCACGCAAACATCATCAAACCCAGCGGCTTTCCCATTCTTCATGGTATTTATGCCATTGTTCAACTCTCTCCTGGCAAATGGTTTCTGGAAGTTGGTGTTTTCCGTTGGCAGTAGGCGTGTGATTTTAGTTTTCTGACGTTTGGAGTTGAACTTGCCGTTTAGAAGGAGTTGGTTGGCCACCTGGTTTGGAGTTACGTTGGCCGGGGCCTTGCTTAGCCTTGGGTCACCATCCAGTTTCTTAATCAGGTTCCAGGCTATTTCGCTACTGTGGGACATATCCATTCTTTCTATGGTTGCTATCCACTTCTTCTCGCGTGCCTCGCTGAGGGCTGACATTAAAGCTATGCCCCAGGTGATGGTTTCGTCGCTGAATGGGTCTTCCACGAACAATACTTGATTCTTCTCCAGGATGTCCTTTGAGGCATTTGAGAGCCCTGGGATATAGTGTTGTCTGCAGCCGCTAGGAATATAGCATCTAGATACCTTTCGCAAAGTCCCAACAAAGATAAAATAATTATTTGGTGTTGGGGTCAGACTGGCTAATTCCTCATCCAGCGCTTGGGAATATTCTGACCACCTAGCCTTTTTAAAGTTGAATCTCCTACGGAAAGATATTTTGGTTGTTTTGATTGTTGAGTAGACTTGGATTCCAATAGGTTGATGTTGTGTCTTTGGGATTGCATCATATACTCTTTTGCAGCAGGTGTCGTAGATGTTCCGGCTGATGAAGCAAATATCGGGATTGTAACCTTGCTTTCAAATTTTGCTGTTGAAGGAGCAGAAGAGCTTGGGGTCGTGGAGAAGTGAGAGGTTATTTGCCTCAGCCCATTGTTCTAGCAGCTGACCATTGGCGTCTGTCTCATCGTAGCCCCAGGTGGTGCTGTGGCTGTTAAAGTCGCCCACAACAAAGTGTCCCTTTGATTGTTGAAGCTTTCTGGCGTTGAAATGTGTAAGTTCTGGCCGGGGAGTTTATATATGGAGCATATTTTAAATGATCCACTCTCTATGGCTAACACTTCAATGTTGTTGGTGGTTGTCTTACTTGTGGAAGAGAGCAGCATCTCGGGTCTGGTAAATATTGTGCTCTCATACCTTCTGTGAGGTGCTTCTACTGCCAAGCGCATTCCTTTGATATTGGGTCTGTTTGCTGTTTCATCTCTATGTGTTTCCTGCAGGCACAGTATGTCCCACTCTTCTGATTGGCATAGTTGCGATATTACATCCTCTTTATTCTTGGTGATTCCCTCGTCATTCAGGCTGACAATCGTCAGGGTTGGCCCTGAAGAGGACCTGTTCTTGTTTTTGGCTTTTGATTGCATTGGTTTCTGGTGGTGGAAGGTTTGGCCGTTGTCCGATTGGGTAACGTTTCCGGGGAGCGCCAGCATTTTACTTTCTTCTATATAGCATGTAAGTAAAATGCACATGTGGAGGCACCTTCCTTGCTCCCCAGCAAATAAGTTGATATAATCTTCCTCTCAGAACATCATGTGACCACTGCTACAGATATGTTAAATGTTACAGCACTTAAGTTAACTGCTTACTTCGGTTGAGAAAATAAGGAGAAAGGAGGAGTAGCCACAATTCATGGAACATTTCAAAGCACAGGCACTGGACTCGGTGACTTGTAAACCTAAGGTGTGGTACAGATACGTCGATGATACTTTCGTTGTGTGGGGCCACGGTGAGGAACAGCTCGGTGACTTCCTAAGATGCTTGAACAGCCTCCACGCCAACATAAAATTTACCATGGAAGTAGAAAAGTACAAAAAACTACCATTTCTAGACGTACTGGTCACAAGGGATGGCAAAAACCAGGGACATAGTGTGTACCAAAAACTGACACACATGGACCAATATCTGCACAAACTATCAAACCACCACCCGAGCCAGAAAAGAGACATGATTCATACGCTCGTAAGGTGAGCAGGAAGAATTTGTGAGCAACAGCACCTCAAACACAAAATGCAACACCTGGAAAGTGTTCTGAGGAGCAATGGGTACTCCACAAATGATATTAGAAGTGTAACAGAGCCAAACACTCGTCGAAGTAAGAAATCAGAAAAAGAAATCTCGGGTACGGCCTTTCTGCCATACATTCCCAGAGTGACAAACAGAATCGGCCATATATTGCACAAACACGGCGTAAAGACAATTTTCAAACCAACAAGGAATGTCTTAGATCGGCAAAGGATAAAAGGGACCCACTTGCAATCTTCTTCTTCTTCTTTTTGGCTCTACAGCTCATGATGAGCCTTGGCCTCTTCTACAATTTTCTTCCATCTCTCTCGGTCCTTTGCCAATACTCTCCAGTTTCTATAGCCCATCTTCCTAAGATCTTCACTTACTCCATCTTCCCATCTGGCTCTTGGTCGACCATGTCCCCTCTGCCCTCCTGGCTATTCTTGTAATTTTCTTTTTGGTACTTCTGTATGATTCATGCGAGCCACATGTCCTGCCCACCTCAGTCTGGATGATTTCACTATCCTTCAGATAGGTTGGTCTTTGTATATGGTATACAACTCATGGTTGTATCTCCTCCTCCATCTTCCTCTTTCACAGATTGGGCCGATAATTCGTCTAAGTACCTTTCTTTCAAATGCATCCAGTGTTTCAATAAATTTAGCTGTTAATGTCCAGGCTTCAGAGGCATATGTAAGCACTGGTCGTATAAGTGATTTATACATAGTTAATTTCGTAGTACGAGTCAGGAGCCTTGAGGATAGAAGTCTTGTTAGGACAAAATAGGCTCTGTTGGCCAGTATTAATCTCTGCTTAATTTCAAAGGAGGTATCATTTAGATGTGTAACTGTCAAGCCCAGATACTTGAAATGTTCAACTCTCTCAAATGTATAATTGCCCATTGTTATTACATTTGGCATATTTTCTCTATGTGCTTTTCCAGCTGCCATATATTTTGTTTTTTGTTCATTAATAATTAAGCCCATGTTCCTACTGGCCTGTTCAAGAGCTGTAAATGTCTCTTCCCTTGCTTTTAGGGGTTCTTGCTATTATATCTATGTCATCTGTGTAGGCCAGTATCTGCACCGATTTATAGACAATCATTCCTCTGTTCAGAAGGTTTGCATTTCTCATCACCTTCTCCAAGACGGCATTAAAGAGAAGGCATGCCATTGCATCCCTTTGTCGCATTCTATTTTTAATACTCAATGCGTTGGACATCATTCCTCCTATTCTTATGCTCATTGTCATTCTCACCAGCCTTACCAACTTTCTAGAGATTCCCAGTTCATCTAGAGCTTGATATAACTGCTCTCTATTTATGCTATCATAAGCTGCTTTGAAATCTATAAAGAGGTGATGCGCGCCAACTCCGTATTCGTTTGTTTTTTCCAGGATTTGTCTTAAGATGAATATTTGATCTATGGTTGACTTACCAGGAAGGAATCCGCATTGGTACGGCCCTGTCTCCCTCTGTATGATTGGGAGTATTCTGTCGAATAGTATATAAGAGAGTATTTTATACCCCAAATTAATTAGTGTGATCCCTCTGTAATTGCCACACTCCATCTTATCTCCTTTCTTATATATGGGACATATGATACCCTCTTTCCATTGTTGGGGCATTTTCTCCTCTTCCCATATTCTGGTAACCCTTTCAGAAGGCTTTGTTCCAGCTCTCTGCCTCCTTGCTTAAACAGTTCTGCTGGAATACCATCTGTCACTGCCACCTTGTTGTTTTTCAATTTCTTCATGGAAGTTTTCACTTCTTCTATATTTGGTGGGGTAGTGTTGTTGTCTGGGTCCTCTTCCCCATTCGTGTCTGTTGGGTTCTCTGGTATAGTTATTCTAGGGTTGAGGAGACTATCAAAATATCTTTGCCATCTTTCGCATATTCCCTTCCCTTCACTTATTATATTCCCTGTCTCATCTTTTATTAAGCTTGTTTTGCTACCAAAAGGCTTCCGTGCCGCATTCACCTCTCTATAGAATTTTCTTATGTCATTTTTGCTTCTCTGGAGCTCCATTTCTTTGACACTTGCTTTCATCCATTCTCTCTTTTTTTCTTTGGTGAGTCCTCTTTGCAATCCTCCGTTTTTCTTTGTATTCTTCTACTATCCTCGTCATACAGTGTGATTGCAGTGTCCTTCTATATGCTTTGTTCTTTTCTTCAGTTACTATTTCACGTTCAGTATCAAACCATGATGGTCTTACTTGTCTTGTCCCAATTCCAAGTATCTCTCTTCCCGATGTCTCCACCATCGTTTTTATCACTTCCCACTGATCTTCAATATTGTTATATTCTCCAGCGTTTTCCAGAATCCGAGTTATCTTCTCCTGATACTGTTCTCTTACTTCCACTGATTCTAAAGTTGTTATATTTCTGTGCCCTGGGTCGGTCTGCTTTCACTGCGTTGGATATCCTTGCCCTCACCTATGCCCATACCAGAAAATGATCTGTATCTATGTTTGGGCCTCTGAGACTCCTCACGTCCAATAGGTCCGATTTGTGTCTCATATCTATCAACACATGGTCGATCTGGTTTACTGTGTTTCCATCCGGTGAGTTCCATGTTCCCTTATGAATTTCTTTATGTGGGAACAGTGTTGATCCTATTACCATATTTCTAGATGCTGGAAACAGTATAAGCCTTGTTCCGTTATCATTACTTGTTGCGTGTTTGCTGTGGGGGCCAATTATCGCTCTATAAATCTGTTCTTTCCCCACCTGAGCGTTTAGGTCTCCAGCTATTATTTTATCATATACTCTTTCCAAAGATTCATGGAATACTTCTTTCTCTTCTTCTTCAGATTCTTCTGTTGGTGCATTAATTATGGAGTAGGTAAAGAATTTCCCCTTTATCCTGAGTGTTGATAATCTTGGACTAATGGGTGTAAACCCTGTTACCAAATGCTTTAATTGATGGTGTACAACAAATCCTGTCCCCAGTTGGTGATTTCTTTCACTGCAGCTATAGAATATATTCGCCTCTTTCTTTTCTAAAACTCCACTCCCTGTCCATCTAATTTTTTGTAGTGCTATTATACTTTGCTTCAGACTCATTATTTGATCCAGCATTACTTTCAGTGCTCCTGGTCAATATAGGGATCTCACATTCCAAGTACCAATATATGGATCTGATCTACGCCTTATATTTCTCTTCTTCCTAATTTTCCCTCCTTCATTTACTTGTATTCCATCCTCTTTGTCCTTTTCCATGCCAGGTCCATCTTCCTTCATCCGTCCGACTTTACTTTGTAGAAGTTTCACAACAGTTGTTTTTTACAGAGCAGGCTGTCAACCCTGCATCCAACACCTACCTGGGGACGGGTGATTTTTAATCAGGGTTTCCTTCCCTTAACCTTTGGAGACCCAACTCCCAACTGCAAGGCAGCAGTTATTGTTTTGCTAGTTTTGGTCCGCCCCGGGTATTTTATTTCCCCAGTGTCCACCGCATCTGGTGAACATTCCACAATCCGCCACCTGGGGAGGTGGAGAAATCGGCCATGGCAGAGCACACGCTGAGTGAGACCGACCATGTAATAAAATTCACCAACAGGGAAGTTCTGGCTGTAGAGAAACAATATCACACTTGCTCGTTCAGAGAAGCTGTAGAAATACACAAACACAGGAATAGCTTCAACAAGAAAGAAGAAACCTTAAGGTAAATGGATCCTAGCTTCCCATACTGCAGCGAGCGACCGTCACAGGTAGCAAGAGGAGAACTGCACCGGAAATGACCACGGAGAAGCCCTTGGACATTGGCGCACTAGGTACATATAGGTACATATAGTCTGTGGCCGTGAGCTCGGCTCCAGTTCACCACCAGCAATGGAGGGTGAAGCTTTGACAATGCCAGCCACTCATGCTGGTGAAACGTCAGTAAAATCATCAGACAAATGTCAGTTGAAGAACTTGAGACAGAAGCAAATAGGCAGTTTGTCACCAAGTGGCCACGAAAGCCTTAACACTTTTGTAGTAGCCACAATTGTCAGAAACTGTTTTAATTTTAAGAATATTAATATAAATAAATTTTGCTCAAAGCAGCACTTGTGCAACATATTTCATAAAAATTCCTTTATAATACTAAGTATACACACAGAGCACATTCAGGAAACTGTAACCTCTTCATAAAAAATCTGGAAGCTGTGTTGTCCAATCTCACAATAATAAAAACAAGGAAACAGCAGTTGCCCATGATTTTAATATGGATTTATTGAAAAACTCTGTCAGTGAACAATTATTGCAATCCGTAACATTGTCATTCAATTTAATTCCTTCTGTGAACTTCACAACTACAGTATGTAAATGCCCTGAGACTGCAATTGATAATATCTTTGTAGACAAATCCAGGGGAAAATGTAATATCACAAGACCAATAATAAATAGGCTATCTGATCATGACATGCAACATCTTGTGTTAAATGTTGAAACTTATCTGGAGGGTAACAAATCAGTCAAAAAATGAGAATTTTAAGATATTGCTCAAATACATGAAGTGGATAGACATTTACAATATTTCTGACTGAAATGGAAAATACAAAGCATTCATTAAATTCATTTGAAAATTGTTTTTCACAAAAATTAATTCAAATCAAACAGAAGTCTAACAATAAACCACAGAGTACACAAGGAATAAAGATATTATGTGGAACAAAAAGAAAACTGTTTCTACTTTCTAAAAACAGCTCTGATTATAGCTCTGTAATGCATTACAAAGAATATTGCAAAATACTGATGCAATTGATCCAGATATCAAAGCAGCTTTATTAAGAGAAAAAGATAATTACATTAGGCAACAAAATAAAAACTATTTGGGATATAGAGAAGACGGAGACAGGTGGGGCCAGAAAGGAAGCAGAACAGATATCTCTAAATATATATGAGACACTGGTAAGAAGTGCATGTAGTGTTGTAAACCTCTTAAACAAGTACTTTATTTCTATTACTGACAATTTGGGTTTATAAAGTTCAGTAAACAGTGCAATGGAATATCTGAGACAATTCTCCACAAATAACTTCAATAAAATGGAAAGACACTCACTTCTCCAAATGAAGTAGCATCTATAATAAAATCCTTGAAAACAAAGTACTCTAGTGGTTATGAAAATGTATCAATACAACATATCAATAAAGTTAATCAAAGGCTGTTCATGTGAGTTGAGTTCTGTCTTATTTGTGTAATCAATCTCTTATCAGCAGAACATTTCCATACTGACGGAAATACACTTACGTTAACCCTCTTTACAAGAAGGGGGATAAAGAGATGCTGTCAAATTATTGAGCAATTTCATTTTTCCTGGCTTTTTCAAAAATTTTAAAAAAGTTGAGTTTGAATGTCTTCTTACGCATCTGACGCAAACAATATATAGACAAAGTCACAGTTTGGGTTCCTTAAGGGTTCTCCAATATAGAGAAGGCTATTTACACAGACAGTGAGAATATATTTAATTAGAGGCTACTGGTATTTTCTGTGACCTGTCAAAAGCCTTTGACAGTGTGAATCACAGCAGTTTCTTAAGTAAATTAGAATTTTATGGTGTCACTGGCAGTGCTGCAAAATGGTTTGAATCTTATCTAACTAACAGAAAACAAATGATATGGTTATAATAGAGGGAAACATTCCACATAGGAAAAATATATCTAAAAACAAAGATGATGTGACTTACCAAATGAAAGTGCTGGCAGGTCGACAGACACACAAACAAACACAAACATACACACAAAATTCAAGCTTTCGCAACAAACTGTTGCCTCATCAGGAAAGAGGGAAGGAGAGGGAAAAGACGAAAGGATGTGGGTTTTAAGGGAGAGGGTAAGGAGTCATTCCAATCCCGGGAGCGGAAAGACTTACCTTAGGGGGAAAAAAGGGACGGGTATACACTTGCGCACACACACACATATCCATCCACACATATACCATATGTGTGAATGGATATGTGTGTGTGTGCGCCAGTGTATACCCGTCCCTTCAGCTTCTCTGAACGAGCAAGTGTGATATTGCTTCTCTACAGCCAGAACTTCCGTGTTGGTGAATTTTATTACATGGCCGGTCTCACTCAGCGTGTGCTCTGCCATGACCGATTTCTCCCCACCTGCCCAAACCTACATTGTCGCTTATGTTCTTTGATCCCAGTGTTGATTGATTGTCCAGTCATTCTGATATAAACTTTTCCTCAAGTGCATGGTAAGCAGTTTACTCCCGACATTGCAAGTGGGTCCCGTGTGGAGTTGCTAGTCTCCCATCGGGCACCTCCCCAGGTGGCGGATTGGGGAATGTTCACCAGATGCGGTGGACACTGGGGAAATAAAATACCCGGGGCGGACCAAAACTAGCAAAACAATAACTGCTGCCTTGCAGTTGGGAGTTGGGTCTCCAAAGGTTAAGGGAAGAAAACCCTGATTAAAAATCACCCGTCCCCAGGTAGGGGTTGGATGCAGGGTTGACAGCCTGCTCTGTAAAAAACAACTGTTGTGAAACTTCTACAAAGTAAAGTCGGACGGATGAAGGAAGATGGACCTGGCATATACCATATGTGTGAATGGATATGTGTGTGTGTGTGTGTGTGTGTGCGAGTGTATACCCGTCCCTTTTTTCCCCCTAAGGTAAGTCTTTCCGCTCCCGGGATTGGAATGACTCCTTACCCTCTCCCTTAAAACCCACATCCTTTCGTCTTTTCCCTCTCCTTCCCTCTTTCCTGATGAGGCAACAGTTTGTTGCGAAAGCTTGAATTTTGTGTGTATGTTTGTGTTTGTTTGTGTGTCTGTCGACCTGCCAGCACTTTCATTTGGTAAGTCACATCATCTTTGTTTTTAGATATAACAGAAAACAAAGGATGATGTTTCAAAATACCTGTGGAATAAGCAATCAGTCATCATCTGATTGGGAATTAATTACATGTGATGTTCCTCAAGGTTCGACCTTGGGTCCATTGCTTTCTCTTGTGTACATTAATGACCACTCATCTGTTGGTCCATTGCTTTCTCTTGTGTACATTAATGACCTCTCATCTGTTACATTGCCAGATGCTAAGTTTGCTTTGTTTGCAGATGATACAAACTTTGCAATAAATAGCAAGTCAAGTCCAGATTTAGAAATGGCTGCTAATCAAATTTTCACTGACATTAATAAATGGTTTAAAGCTAATTCACTATCAAATTTTGGAAAGTCAGTCCAGAATCTGACCTTACATATGTTATAACATATGATGACATGCAGGTAGAAGAGATTGACAGTATTAAATATCTGGGATTACAACTCGAAAATAAATTCAGTTGGGAAGGGCATGCCACAGAACTGCTGAAGCACCAAAACATCTCTGTATTTTCAATGTGAATGATGTCTGATGTAAAAAGCTTGCATACTTTACTTACTTTCATACTATTACATCATACTGTATCATATTTTGGGGCAACTAGTCAAACTGAGCAAAAGTTATTAGAGTGCAAAAGCATGTAATAAGTCTCATTTGTGGTGTACATTCAAGAACATCAAGTAGAAACCTGTTCAAGAAACTGGGTATTCTAACTACTACTTCTCAGTATATTTATTCCTTAATGAAATTTGTTGCAAATGATGTATCTCTATTTCCAACCAATAGCTCCAATACATAGTATCAACACTAGGAATAACAACAACCTATATACAGACCTAAAATTGCTTATGTTGGTCAAAAAAGCGATCCAACATACACAAACAAACATTTTCAACAAATTGCCAGCAACCATTAAAAAGTTGGTTTCAGATAAAGCACAGTTTAAAGAGAGTTTGAAAGACTTTTTGGAATGTAACTCCTTCTACTCTATAGATGAATATCTTTATTGTTGGATCAGCTTAAGTAAAAATGTCTACAATATAGGAAAACATAGATCGCTACTTGCTGTAAGGAAGACATGTCAAGTCGCAGACAGGCATGATTAAAAATGACCCCCCAAATTGCCTAACTGTAAAGATTCCATTCTCTGAATCCCATCACTCCTTTAACAATGCCCTAAACCTTTTCAGATTCCACCAATCCCTGGCACTCCAAAAACACATCTCCATGGCACAGGCTCCTCTGCTATCTCCACAAGATACTACTACTCTGCAATCTCTACTCCATACATCACATCCCCAAAACTGAATCCCCAGCTCTCCAGCACTGGAGGAGCATTCCAGACACCACCTCCATAAATTATCCAACCTGCTGACATCCTACTGCCACCTTCAGTCGCCACTATCCAACACCTATTGTAGCCACAGTTTTCCTTCTGGTCCACCCCTCACAGCAGCTAAACCCTGCCTAGCTGACCTTTTCAACTTGCCACACCCCCAAAACTCCCTACACAAGCTTCCACCACATCCAGAGCCAAAACATTCCCATAATACTATCGTTAACCTTTCCACCCAAACCCTCAGTTCCATCCAAATTTAATCATGCTGGACTTGTCAAAGACCTACTCTCCTTCCCCTGATCCCTGCAATGGAAGCACTTCTTTGCTGCCAATCCCTCCAACCAAAACCACTTAATTTCAACACTGAACCCTGTCTCTTCCAGTTTGTATCACCATCCAACAGTGATCCCCGCCTCCCACCTAACCACACCACCTGCTGGTCACCTTCCAGAAATTTCTTATCTCCATCTTAGCCTCGCGATCCTTCCTAAGGTCCCTTCCTCAGAACACCAACCTTTCAGTAGTAGAAAGAACAGCCATACATAACCACAAAACAAATCCTGACCTAATCATCCTACCTGCAGACCAACACTGTTGTGATCAATCACAGCGACTATCTGGCAGAAGGCCTCTGCCAATTGTCTGACTCCCATCCCTGAAGTCCAACAAAAGCTCCTTACGCCATTCCCAAACTATCTCCACTGCATCCATTTCCCTCCTCACCCCTTTGAAGCTCACACACCCACCTTCTACATGCTCCCCAAAATCCACAAACCCAACTATCCTGGATGTCCCACTGTGGCTGGCTATTGCACCCCCACTGAAAGAATTTTGGCACTCACTGAGCAACACCTCCAACCAACTGCCCATAATCCAGCCTCACACATCAAAGATTCCAACCACTTCCTTCAACAACTCTCCACCATCTCCACTCCTTTACCTCCTGGATCCCTACTCCTCAGTGTTGTAATGGATCTGGGAGATGTTATTTTTTTTTTACCGTATTTGTCGATACTGAATTGAAAATGTTTTCTTATATTTTTGTCAGAATTTATTATAATTTGTCTTATTATATGTTAATTTACTTCTGTTTTTGAGAGTAAAAGCATATTGATTACTATTAGAAAATGTATCGAAGAATAGCAAAGAAACTGATTGTGTAAAATATCTTTGACGTTGGAGTAGTCTTTGACTATAGTCAGTCCGAGTCGGAAGCTAACTCTTGGTGTGTGTTGATGGAAGAACAATGTGAAAGTCGAAGTCATAAACAATTATGAATTATGTTCGTATTATTTTTGTATTATCTGAAAAGAAGAAACTACATTTGAAGAAACTGTATTTGAAACACCAAAGTGAGAGAAACACGCTGAACCACGTCATTTTCTGCAGCCGACAACGATGCATTGTGGAATCATACTTAGACAACTGAAGCCAAGGCTTATATTTGCTTGCAAACGTCTAATGGAAAAGGTGTTGTTGTTGTGGTCTTCAGTCCTGAGACTGATTTGATGCAGCTATCCATGCTACTCTATCCTGTGCAAGCTTTTTCATCTCCCAGTACCTACTGCACTCTACATCCTTCTGAATCTGCTTAGTGTATTCATCTCTTGGTCTCCCTCTACGATTTTTACCCTCCACGCTGCCCTCCAATACTAAATTGGTGATCCCTTGATGTCTCAGAACATGTCCTACCAACCGATCCCTTCTTCTGGTCAAGTTGTGCCACAAACTTCTCTTCTCCCCAATCCTATTCAATACTTCCTCATTAGTTATGTGATCTACCCATCTAATCTTCAGCATTCTTCTGTAGCACCACATTTCGAAAGCTTCTATTCTCTTCTTGTCCAAACTATTTATCGTCCATGTTTCACTTCCATACATGGCTACACTCCATACGAATACTTTCAGAAATGACTTCCTGACACTTAAATCAATACTGGATGTTAACAAATTTCTCTTCTTCAGAAACGCTTTCCTTGCCATTGCCAGCCTACATTTTATATCCTCTCTACTTCGACCATCATCAGTTATTTTGCTCCCCAAATAGCAAAAATCCTTTACTACTTTAAGTGCCTCATTTCCTAATCTAATTCCCTCAGCATCACCCGACTTAATTAGACTACATTCCATTATCCTTGTTTTGCTTTTGTTGATGTTCATCTTATATCCTCCTTTCAAGACACTGTCCATTCCATTCAACTGCTCTTCCAAGTCCTTTGCTGTCTCTGACACAATTACAATGTCATCGGCGAACCTCAAACTTTTTATTTCTTCTCCCTGGATTTTAATACCTACTCCGAATTTTTCTTTTGTTTCCTTTACTGCTTGCTCAATATACAGATTGAACAACATCGGGGAGAGGCTACAACCCTGTCTCACTCCCTTCCCAACCACTGCTTCCCTTTCATGTCCCTCGACTCTTATAATTGCCATCTGGTTTCTGTACAAATTGTAAATAGCCTTTCGCTCCCTGTATTTTACCCCTGCCACCTTTAGAATTTGAAAGAGAGTATTCCAGTCAACATTGTCAAAAGCTTTCTCTAAGTCTACAAATGCTAGAAACGTAGGTTTGCCTTTCCTTAATCTTTCTTCTAAGATAAGTCGTAAGGTCAGTATTGCCTCACGTGTTCCAGTGTTTCTACGGAATCCAAACTGATCTTCCCCGAGGTTGGCTTCTACTAGTTTTTCCATTCGTCTGTAAAGAATTCGTGTTAGTATTTTGCAGCTGTGACTTATTAAGCTGATAGTTTGGTAATTTTCACATCTGTCAACACCTGCTTTCTTTGGGATTGGAATTATTATATTCTTCTTGAAGTCTGAGGGTATTTCGCCTGTCTCATACATCATCCTCACCAGATGGTAGAGTTTTGTCAGGACTGGCTCTCCCACGGCCGTCAGTAGTTCCAATGGAATATTGCCTACTCCGGGGGCTTTGTTTCGACTCAGGTCTTTCAGTGCTCTGTCAAACTCTTCATGCAGTATCATATCTCCCATTTCATCTTCATCTACATCCTCTTCCATTTCCATAATATTGTCCTCAAGTACATCGCCCTTGTATAGACCCTCTATATACTCCTTCCACCTTTCTGCTTTCCCTTCTTTGCTTAGAACTGGGTTTCCATCTGAGCTCTTGATATTCATACAAGTCGTTCTCTTATCTCCAAAGGTCTCTTTAATTTTCCTGTAGGCGGTATCTATCTTACCCCTAGTGAGATAGGCCTCTACATCCTTACATTTGTCCTCTAGCCATCCCTGCTTAGCCATTTTGCACTTCCTGTCAATCTCATTTTTGAGACGTTTGTATTCCTTTTTGCCTGTTTCACTTACTGCATTTTTATATTTTCTCCTTTCATTAATTAAATTCAATATTTCTTCTGTTACCCAAGGATTTCTACTAGCCCTCGTCTTTTTACCTACTTGATCCTCTGCTGCCTTCACTACTTCATCCCTCAAAGCTACCCATTCTTCTTCTACTGTATTTATTTCCCCCATTCCTGTCAAATGCTCCCTTATGCTCTCCCTGAATCTCTGTACAACCTCTGGTTCTTTTAGTTTATCCAGGTCCCATCTCCTTAAATTCCCACCTTTTTGCAGTTTCTTCAGTTTTAATCTACAGGTCATAACCAATAGATTGTGGTCAGAGTCCACATCTGCCCCTGGAAATGTCTTACAATTTAAAACCTGGTTCCTAAATCTCTGTCTTACCATTATATAATCTATCTGATACCTTTTAGTATCTACAGGGTTCTTCCATGTATACAACCTTCTTTCATGATTCTTAAACCAAGTGTTAGTTATGATTATGTTGTGCTCTGTGCAAAATTCTACCAGGCGGCTTCCTCTTTCATTTCTGTCCCCCCAATCCATATTCACCTACTATGTTTCCTTCTCTCCCTTTTCCTACACTCGAATTCCAGTCACCCATGACTATTAAATTTTCGTCTCCCTTCACAATCTGAATAATTTCTTTTATTTCATCATACATTTCTTCAATTTCTTCGTCATCTGCAGAGCTAGTTGGCATATAAACTTGTACTACTGTAGTAGGTGTGGGCTTCGTATCTATCTTGGCCACAATAATGCGTTCACTATGCTGTTTGTAGTAGCTTACCCGCATTCCTATTTTCCTATTCATTATTAAACCTACTCCTGCATTACCCCTATTTGATTTTGTGTTTATAACCCTGTAGTCACCTGACCAAAAGTCTTGTTCCTCCTGCCACCGAACTTCACTAATTCCCACAATATCTAACTTCAACCTATCCATTTCCCTTTTTAAATTTTCTAACCTACCTGCCCGATTAAGGGATCTGACATTCCACGCTCCGATCCGTAGAACGCCAGTTTTCTTTCTCCTGATAACGACATCCTCTTGAGTAGTCCCCGCCCGGAGATCCGAATGGGGGACTATTTTACCTCCGGAATATTTTACCCAAAAGGACGCCATCATCATGTAATCATACAGTAAAGCTGCATGCCCTCGGGAAAAATTACGGCTGTAGTTTCCCCTTGCTTTCAGCCGTTCGCAGTACCGGCACGGCAATGCCGTTTTGGTTATTGTTACAAGGCCAGATCAGTCAATCATCCAGACTGTTGCCCTTGCAACTACTGAAAAGGCTGCTGCCCCTCTTCAGGAACCACACGTTTGTCTGGCCTCTCAACAGATACCCCTCCGTTGTGGTTGCACCTACGGTACGTCTATCTGTATCGCTGAGGCACGCAAGCCTCCCCACCAACGGCAAGGTCCATGGTTCATGGGGTACTGTCACGAAATATGGCAAATTTAAGTTTATAAAAAAATTAGTGACCATATTTTCAACTTGTGTCTTAACCGGGATGCCATATTTCAACTGGGGACTTTAGCCGGGATATTGTGTTCACGAGATCTTCAACAGTGCTACGAGGAAGAAAATTTTTGTGTGTTAATACCAGTTTCTTCAGAATGTGTGTTACAGTGTTTGTGTTCATTGGGAAGTAAAAGTTTTGGAGAAGAAATGTTTCGGCAAAAAATATAATTTTCGACAGAAGAAAATACTTCAAGAATTTTGGTCAACAATCACATGGATGGAAAACATGGTTTTGCAACAGTAGAAGAGTGTTCCAGATAAGTCACGAAACCCTCGTATTTTGTTAAAACAATATTTTTATCTTGTTTTGTATTGTTGTGTATAAATTTTTGTTCTTCACAATGACTTATGAGATTTTCGAGAGTATTGTGCCTAAAGTAGAAAGTAGTAATTTAATACACTTCGAACATCAGGACAGGTCAAATGAAACACAAAGAATCGATCAATTTGATTTAAAAAGTTTTCTTGTAAATTTCACGAAAGAAATTAAACAATCAGTTGACGACAATAAGACATACTGGGATGAAAAAATTGATAACATTTTGTTGCACGTCCAAGCAGTCAATACCCAAGTGGGTGAGCTTTCGAACAGAGTTGGCAATGTTGAGGAAAAAATTGAATCTGTGGAAGCAAAAGTAAATGAAATTGATGTTAAATTGAGCGGTGAAATTAATACTGTAAAAAATGAGTTACTGGTAGATAGGGAAAGAAATTTAATTGATTTTAATGAGATAAAAGGGGAAATTAAAAATTTGGATGAGAATACAAAAAAATGGTTCAAATGGCTCTGAGCACTATGGGACTCAACTGCTGAGGTCATTAGTCCCCTAGAACTTAGAACTAGTTAAACCTAACTAACCTAAGGACATCACAAACATCCATGCCCGAGGCAGGATTCGAACCTGCGACCGTAGCGGTCTTGCGGTTCCAGACTGCAGCGCCTTTAACCGCACGGCCACTTCGGCCGGCTGAGAATACAAAAGTTTTAGTTAAAAATGTACAACAAGAAACTGACAATCGTTTGGTTACTCTAGAAGAAAAAGTAGAATGCAATGATTTGGAAAACAAAAAATCTGTCAAAGAACTTAGCGAAAAAATTGAAAGTTTTGACATTGAATTTCAAAGCAAAAATTACAATGTCAACACGTGTAATCTTATATCTAATATTCCAGTGAAGCACTTTTCGGTAGATGGACCCTTACATCCCGTTGATTTTATGCACTATTGTAAGGATTGTTTTTTACCTCACTCACCAGCTGAAATAAAAATTAAATTTGTGAAAAAATTCTTGGAAGGGGAAGCTTTGACTTGGGCAAACCAGATTGTAACTTTGGGGATGACCTTTTCAGAATTTGAATCAAAATTTTTGGAAAAATTTTGGGATGATCTTAAACAAACTAGAATCAAAAGTGAATTTTTGAATGGGCGAAACTATAGGGAATCAGATGGGAACATAAAACAATTTTGCAAAAGTGAACTTCAAAAACTTATTCATTTAACAAAACCTTTGGATGACTTGATCAAAATTGATACCTTAAAGAGAAGATTGCCATCAGCAATGCAGTTGAGTTTAGTTCATTGTCCTGATAGTAATGTAGAGCAGTTTCTCAATTATATTGAAAAGTTGGATAGGGTAACAACAAGAACACACAGTGGGTTTACTCAGAAAGGTAATGGTCAAAATTGGGGAAATGACAACTTTCAAAAAAGGGAACAAAACAATTATCATGGTGTGAGTCAAAATTCAGGGGGATATAGCAATTTTGAAAAGAAGGACCATAATTTTTATCCAGAACAAGAACAACATTTTCGTGTTAATAATCAACAAAATAGAGAACACTTTAGGGATCAAAATCACAGAAATTTTGATAGAGGTCAGTACAAAAGAAACTACCAACAATCAGGTAATGTTTGGCATAGGAATGGGATCAGAAATGTTGATCAGAGACATTGGCAGAACCATAATCAGCAGTTCAAACAGGAACCGGAAATAAAAAACGAGTAGACGCCCCCTTGAAGGTCCGCAAGGTTGAGGCAGAAGGTGAGCATGATGAGAGGACCAATGGATGTGACTATCATAAACCCAAACATGTCAGTTCCAAACCTAAGCTATCACATGAGGTCATTAGTTGTTACTTATTGAAGAAATTTCAAGAGGAAAATAATAATGATAAAGATAACATTTTCAATACACAAGAACATACAGTAGATAAAAGTAATTGTGATTCATTTAATTTAACAGAGTTTTACACTTGGGCAGAAAAGAAAAACACTTTGTCGGATGATGTAATTTGCAGTAGTTCAGAGATGTGTGTGAATGAAAGAGAGAATGCATGCTGTGAGAATGAAAATGTTGGTGAAAGGGATCTGGTAACTTTAGAAAGGGGAAATAATATTTTGGGGGATAATTTGAATGTGTATGACCTGAATATGTGTAATGATAATGATGTTGTTGATAAAGTTGATAATGATGGTAATGGTATTGATGATGATGTTGAGGAATGGTATTTCATTAGTTTAAATAGGGAGTTGGGTATACACATGGTTGAAAATGGATTAAATAGTGAGAATATTATAGAAATTCCCAGGGATGTTACCAGGATGAATAATACTCGCAATCTGGGTGTATGTAAAAGTGTGAATTTAGATGTTGCTGGTAAAGAATCTGACTACACAAATAACGATGACAAATGTATAACTTCTTACCTAAGTGAAACTTTTATAGATACTAATGATACACACACATTTCTTATGAATATATGGCTGAACAGTGAAACTATTTCTTTTGACAAGAACTTTAGAAAGATGCTTATTAATGTATGTGAAACTGTATGTCCTGAGTGGTGGAAAAAGATGAGATATTTTATTTTTGAAAAGCTGAAGGATAAGTACTTCAATAGCATACAATGTGATTTGGATGAAAATTCTTGGCTATTTGAGATAATAGAGAGTACTACTGACAATTTTGTATCTTGTGCAAATTTTATAACTGTGACAAATAATACATATAATGGTATACCATATGATTCTGAAAAGTATAGGTTTGGGGAAATTGAAAGTGATTTATTACATGAGGATACAGGTTCTGAGAAAAGTGATCAATTTTGCAGTCCTTATATAAAAGTTCAAATTGGGTCATGGATTGGTAAATGTTTAATCGATACAGGAAGTGAGATCTCGGGAATATCTGAAAGGTTAAGCAAGAAATTGAAAGTGGGGAAAGATTATGTTGAACTGCTAGTTGTTGGGGTAAAGATAAAAGGTGCTACTGGGAAGAGCAGTAAATTGGTAAAAAGCCAGGCTTTAGTGACATTTTTAATTGAAGGCAAGTTGTTCACACATGAATGTTTTGTAATTCAGGAATTTAATGAGGATTTTCTTTTGGGTATGAATTGGATAGTAAAAGTAAATACAGCATTTGATTGGGTTGGAAGAAAACTTTTGATAGAAACTAGTGAAAGGGAATACATTCAGACAAATTTTGTGAACACACTTGGTGATCAGAGTAATGGAAATTTTGACAGTATTAATTTACTAAAAGAAAATAGATTGGAGAATATTGAAATTCATGGATTTGATACTGATGAAGTTGAATTTGGGAATTTAGTAAATTTGAAAATTTCAGAAACACAAAATTTATCTGGGGAGCAAAAACAACAGTTAGAAAATCTGCTGTGGGAATATAGTGATGTTTTCAGTGACATACCTGGAAGGCTAAAGGGTTACCAGTGTGAGCTTCAGGTAAAACCTCATGAACCATTTTTCATGAAACCATACACTATTGCAATATCAAAAAGACCTGCTGTTGAGAAAGAGCTGAAAAAGATGGAAGGATGTAATATAACAGAAAGGAGTATCAGTGCATATAATAATCCTCTAGTAGTAGTTTCGAAAAAAGATGGTGGAGTAAGATTGGTTTTGGACTCTAGATACTTAAACAAAATTTTGTTCAGACAGACAGACCATCCTGAAAATATTGATGAGTTACTCTATAAATTTACAGATATAAAATATATGTCAAGTTTGGATCTAACTTCGGGTTTTCATCAAGTACCACTTTCGGTTAATTCTAGAAAATATACTGCTTTCTTGTACAATGGTATGAGTTACCAATATTGTGTTGTGCCATTTGGGTTAAATTCTTCTGTTTCCGAATTTATAAGAGCTTTGGATCATGTACTGGGGCAAGAACTTGCGTCTAAACTGATAATCTATGTAGATGACATTTTGGTTACAGGGAAAAATTGGGAGGAACATTTTTTGATTTTGAAGTCAGTTTGTGAAAAACTTAGAAAAGGGGGGATGACATTGAAATTAGAGAAATGTAAATTTGCAGTTTCTGAATTAAAATTTTTGGGTCATGTTGTCACAGACAAGGGAATTTTGGCAGATCCAGAAAAAATTAAAGCAATTTCAGAAATTCCTATTCCTAAGACTAAAAAAACAATTAAAGTCGTTCTTTGGGTTATGCGGTTATTACCGAAAACATGTAAGTGATCAGAGTCAGTTACTTAAGAAAAACACTGTTTGGGTTTGGGATAAAAGTTGTCAGGAAGAGTTTGATAAAATTAAGCAAGAGTTGAGGAAGCAACACTTATCACACAGACCTGATTTTAATTTACCATTTTGTTTGAACACTGATAGAAGTAATTATGGGCTTGGAGCAGAGTTATTTCAAGAAAGAGTAGAGAATGGAGTTAAGATACATTGTACCATGGCATTTGCAAGCAGAATGTTGCTCAAGCACGAGAAAAATTATACAGTCACAGAGAAGGAACTTTTGGCAATTCATTGGGCTTTTACAAAATTTAGAATTTACCTTATTGGACATAAAACCATAGTATTTTCGGATCACAAAGCTTTGAGTTACTTACAAGAGTGCAAATTATACCACAGTAGATTGACCAGATGGGCAATTTTTCTGCAACAGTTTGACTTTGAAATCAAACACATAAAAGGTTCTGAGAATGTAGTAGCTGATTCACTTTCAAGGTTACCAATTGGGGGAGAAAAGGAGATTTTTGAACAAGAGGAGGAAAAGCAATTTAAAATTAGATACTTGAAAGGGGTGGAAAATGAGAAAACAATTAGAGCTATGTGTAACAAAATTAGAAAAAAATCAAAATTTGGATCAGAGTTGGAAATTAATCAAAGAATGTTTAGGCAAGAAGGGGTATGAGAAACTTGATAAATTTTACAAATTACATAAGGGGATTTTATTTCGGAGAACAGATGTAGATTCTGATAATTGGAAACTGTGTTGGCCAGAGGCAGGTGCTGAAAAGCTGATCATTTACATACATGAAAGTTTTGGTCATTGTGGGATACAGAAGTGCATTCAAAAGATACAAGAAAATGTTTATTTTTACAATATTGGAAAGAAGGTAAGAAAAGAATTGGCAACCTGTGACAAATGTCAGAGAGTTAAAGTGAGCAATCAAAGACGTGGTGGAGAGATGTAAAACATTATTCTGGAAAAACCTTTAGATCTTACCGCAGTGGACTTATATGGAATGTTACCAAAGAGTAAAGGTGGTCACTGTTACATATTTGTTATGGTAGATGTATTTTCAAAATTAATTAAACTATATCCAGTGAAAAAAGCTACTAGCCATGAAATTATAATAAAAATTGAAAGAGATTATTTCGCACAGGTGGGTAAACCAAAAGCTATATTATCAGATAATGGTTCACAGTTCACCTCAAAAATTTGGAAAAAGTTTATTGAAAGATCAAAATTGAAGCATATACTTATATCTGTTTATTCTCCGTCGACCAATCCTGCAGAAAGATATATGAGGGAAATTGGGAGACTTTGTAGAACCTATTGTAACCATAAACATCCAACTTGGTTTGAGCACATTCGAAATTTTGAAGATATTATGAATAGCCTACAACATAGTTCCACAGGATTTTCACCATATGAGATTATGTTTAATATTAGACCTCCAAATCTTATATCAGAACTTATTGAATTTCCTAAATGTACACCTTTAACTATGCAAGAGAGAGAAGATATTGTCAGGGAAACTATGAGGAAACAAGGGGAAAAGAGGATTAAAAGACATAACAATAGGGTAAGATTAACCACTTTTAAAATTGGGGATCTTGTTCTGGTCAAATCTCATGAAAAATCAAAAATGTTAACTTCAGAAATTAAAAAATTCTTTGATATCTATATTGGGCCTTTTGAAGTCCACACCCTAATACTTATCGTTTGGTGTATCCTAAGTCAAAGAAATTATTTGGTCTCAGGAATGTTGTCTCTTTAAAACTGTATAAACAGAAATCATAATTTCAAAAATTTAAATAATCTATTATCATCTAAAACAAAAGTCCTCCACTGGAATATGCTTGTTAGAACAAAACTACCTGTACAACCAAGTATGTATATTTGCATGTATAAATTAATAATTTGAAGTCACATGTTAATTGAAACTGATGAAAAAACACTGATGTAGCAAAGAATGAGAGAAAGATTTATTTTTACTTTTTTACAAAAAAAGTCTCCCTAGTGAGCATTTCTGAATTTTTCTAATTTTGGAAGCTAAGTCTTCCCTGTGGGTGCAGGCATGCATGTGAGGACATGCATGCAAAGGCATAAGTTTCAAAACCAATTTTAGATAAAACCTCATGATATATGAGCAGTTTATTGTTGTTTATACTGATGTTGTGGGGAGCAAAAGTACTCTTCATAAAAATGTGACTTGTAGTAATATTGTAGTAGAGAGGCAAGTGTATATAAACAATTGCAAAAATTTAGATAATACTGATGTATCTTTAGATGTACTAAAAAAAGAAAATCATAAGCAAAAAAAATACAAAAACAAAAAAACATGACTAATAAAAAATATAAAATTTTTTAAAAAAATCAGAAGTATATATATATATATATATATATATATATATATATATATATATATATATATATATATATATATATATATATATAAAAACAAAGATGAGGTGACTTACCGAACAAAAGCGCTGGCAGGTCGATAGACACACAAACAAACACAAACATACACACAAAATTCAAGCTTTCGCAACAAACTGTTGCCTCATCAGGAAAGAGGGAAGGGGAGGGGAAGACGAAAGGAAGTGGGTTTTATGGGAGAGGGTAAGGAGTCATTCCAATCCCGGGAGCGGAAAGACTTACCTTAGGGGGAAAAAAGGACAGGTATACACTCGCACACACGCACATATCCATCCACACATACAGACACAAGCAGATATATTTGTCATGTCAAATAATTTCTTTACTTGAATTTATTTTTGTGTATGAGATTGATGGGGAAGTATCATTGCAACAACAGCCAGTAACAAGTCCACAGATTCAAAGAGTCCAAATTTGGAAGAGGTTATCAGACTGCATCATTAATGTACTAATTGTGTAATACAGATCCATCACTGAGTGTTGTCGGGATTTTGTTGTATATGTCCATAACAACAAAAGCCCTGGGGAGCAGTTGTAATGGATCTGGGAGATGTTATTTTTTTACCGTATTTGTCGATACTGAATTGAAAATGTTTTCTTATATTTTTGTCAGAATTTATTATAATTTGTCTTATTATATGTTAATTTACTTTTGTTTTTGAGAGTAAAAGCATATTGATTACTATTAGAAAATGTATCGAAGAATAGCAAAGAAACTGATTGTGTAAAATATCTTTGACGTTGGAGCAGTCTTTGACTATAGTCAGTCCGAGTCGGAAGCTATCTCTTGGTGTGTGTTGATAGAAGAACAATGTGAAGGTCGAAGTCATAAACAATTATGAATTATGTTAGTATTATTTTTGTATTATCTGAAAAGAAGAAACTACATTTGAAGAAACTGTATTTGAAACACCAAAATGAGAGAAACACGCTGAACCACGTCATTTTCTGCAGCCGACAACGATGCATTGTGGAATCATACTTAGACAACTGAAGCCAAGACTTATATTTGCTTGCAAACGTCTAATGGAAAAGGTACTGTCACGAAATATGGCAAATTTAAGTTTATAAAAAAAATAGTGACCATATTTTCAACTTGTGTCTTAATCGGGATGCCATATTTCAGTGTGGACCACACCAACATCCCTCCTGCCCATGGTCTTACCGCTATGGAACATTATCTTTCCCAATGTCCTTCAGACTCCAAACAAACTACTTCATTCCTCATACATCTTACTAACTTTATCCTAACGCACAACTACTTCTCATTGGAAGGGAAGGTATATAAACAAATCTGCGGCACAGCCATGGGCACCCGCATGGCACCCTCCTATGCCAAACTTTTTATGGGTCATCTTGAGGAGACCTTCCAAGCCTCCCAGAACACCAAACGCCTAGTCAGGTTCAGGTACATTGATGATCTCCTCATGATCTAGATCCATGGCTGAGACACCCTATCGTCATTCCTTCACAACCTCAACACCTCTCTCATCCACTTCAGGTGGTCCTCCCCAATCCAGCATGCCACCTTCCTAGATGTTGACCTCCTTCTCTCTGATGGCTCCACCAGCACCTCTGTCCAAATTAACACACCTACCACCAACAGCTCCTGCATTTTGACAGCTGTCATCCCTTTCACACCAAAAAATCCCTCCCATATAGCCTGGTTACACAGGGATGGCATATCTGCAGTGACAAAAACTTCCATGCTCAATATGCTGAGGGTCTCACCAATGCCTTCACAGACAGGACTATCCCCCAGACCTAGTCTGCCACAGATCTCCCATGGCATTTCCCCTCACAACTCCAATCCTTCCACCACCCCCACAAACCAGCCACAAAGGAGTGTCCCCTCGATCACCCAGTACCATCCAGGGCTGGAACAACTGAACCACATCCTTTGCCAGGGCTTTGATTACCTAAAATTGTGCCCTGAAACGAGGAACATTCTACTCAAGGTACTTTTCATCTCTTCTAAAGTGGTTTTCTGTCACCCACCCAACCTCCAAAATATCCTAGTCCATCCCCATGCCACTCCCAATTCCAACCCCTTGCCACAAGGATCATATTCCTGGGAAGACCAGGTGCAAAACATGCAAAATCTACCCATTCAGCACTTTGTATTCCAGTCCTGTCACGGGTTCATCCTACACCATCAGGGGCCAGACTAACTGTGATAGTAGCCATGTCATTTACCACTTCTGCTGCAATCATTGCACAGCTTTTTACATTGGTATGACCACCAACCAGCTGTCCACCAGGATGAACGGCCACCACCAAACTGGGGCCAAGAGTAAAGTACACCACCTATGGCACAACATGCATCTGAACATAACACATGTGATTTCAATGGCTGCTTCACTACCCGAGCCATCTGGATCCTTCCCTCCATCGCCACCTTTTCTGAACTATGCAGATGCAAGTTATCGTTACAACACATTCCCCATTACCATAATTATCCTGTCTCCACACCCTGAACCCAACAGTTTTCACCCCCTTCGTCCTATCATGTCTTCCCCATTCTCCTCTCCCACCCTGTTTATTTGCACCCCCCCCCCCCCCCCCCCCCCGTCCTTCCCTGCTCCTCTCATTTTTTTGTTCCTTTTTTCTCCACCTCCCTGTCCCACAAACTCCAGACACTGTGCCTGTTGGAGTCTAGTCCTTGCATGCTCCACCAGTCAGCGTTCATCTCTCTCCCCACCTGTACACCACTATCCCTTCCCCTTCCCCTCCAGATTGCCACTTGCATTCCATGTGATACTGCAATCCGACCCGAGATGCTGGAATTGGTGGTCATGTGTGCATGAGGTGTGCTTGCTTGCTTGTTTGTGGTGTGTGTGTGTGTGTGTGTGTGTGTGTGTGTGTGTGTGTGTGTGTGTGTCTGTTTAATCATGCCTGCCTGCAACTTGACATGTCTTCTTTACAGTAAGTAGCAATCTACCTTTCCCTACATTGTTGATAATCCTACCCGGAGTTTCCATTGTTTGGTTAAGTAAAAATGCCTGTTATATTTCAATTTTTACAGCACTAGGTCACAATAGTCAGGGTAAGGTGTTTTGTGTATGATAAATTTATTAAAAGTGCATAAGCATGTTTCATTCTGACAGTGTATTAATTCTGTAAATATTACCAGTTCCAGTTTACTGTAACATATTCATATATCTTAACAATCTCCTAGAAAATGATCAGAATAGTGAGTATTATATTCAAATGTTCTATGTTTTTTATGTTATACTTTCGGACGTTTCCACACCCATGAGAATCATTTCATTTTTGGGTCTATGGAATGAGAGTTGAATCTAAGCTACTCTAATTTATGTACAATAACCACTTACACTTGGAAAAGGGCATGATCACTGGCTTTTGGGGCAGGGGTGGAAGCATTTCCAAAACAGTCAAGTTTGTAAATTATTAGAGTGCTGCTGTGGTTAAAGTATACCACACATGGCAAAATTGCTATATCTAAAACTGGTGCCTAGGAAACTGTCAAGCACCATGGGTCATAGATGACTGGAGCAAACAACAGCTGTGGAGATGTTTATGGGCGAATGGATGTGCACTGTTGAGCAACTGATCTCCCAGATGAACCAAGAGGCTACCAACACTGTCACCTCAATGTCCGTTCACCAAATGTTGCTGTGTATGGCCCTCCAAAGCAGGTGCCCGATTCACGCACCCATGCTGAATGCTGTTCATTGGTGACAAAGGCTGGAATTTGCATGCCAGTACCACAACTGGACACCTACTGAGTGGTGACAGGTGGCCTTTTCAGATGAATCACATTTTATGGCTCCACTGGACGGATGGTGTTTCGTGTGTACTGCACTGCACCGATCCAGACTGGAGGAGAGAGCATTATGGTCTGGAGAATGTTTTTGTGACATTATCTGGTTGATCTCATCATTCTGAAAGGCACAATAGAGCAACAGAAGTATGCATCCATCCTTGGTGACCACATCCATCCCTATATGCAGTTTTGTTTTTCCTTGGCACAATGGCATCTTATTGCAGGACAACACCACTTGTTACACAGCTCACAGTTGGTCACGGTCTGGCCTCAGCAATTAAGAGACAGCAGTTATGTGTGTGAGATGAATTTCTCATTTGTGTGAATGTGTTTATATGTTGTAATAATATTATGAACAGGAAAGTTGCCACTCACCATACAGTGCAGATGCAGAGTTGCAGATAGGCACAATATTGTGCCTATATGTTGTCTGTTTCAGAAGAAGGCCTTCTGGCTGAAAGCTTGTGTTCAGTAGTCTTTTGTTGTGCCCATCTGTTACTCAACATATCCGCTATATGGTGAATAACAAGCTATTCTTTCTATAATATTGTAATTATTCCATCCTGAATTTTCTTCATTGAGCTGAATTTTCACATGGACAAGGGTGATCCAACAAGAGCAGTACTTGGAGAATGGGAACTGCACACTGATCTGTTGATGATGGCCATCCTCCCACTATCACCTACACCAGTCCAGTTACAAGCATCACCTATCCCATCAAAGGCAGGGCTACCTGTGAAACCAGTCAGGTGACCTACAAGCTAAGCTGCAACCACTCTGCTTTATTCTACATGGGCATGACAACCAACAAGCTGTATGTCGACATGAATGCCACCAACAAACTGTGGCCAAAAACAGTTGGACCACCAGTTGCTGAGAACACTATCCGACACAATGTTCTTCATTTTAATGAGTGCTTCGCAGCATGTGCCATCTAGATCCTTCATACTAACACCAGCTTTTCTGAATTGTGCAGGCAGGAACTCTTCCTGCAATATGTCCTATGTTTCCATAACCATCCTGGCCTCATTCTTGGTTAGTCACTGTCCTTCACCCACCTACCCCTTCCCTGTTCCCTCTCCAGCACTACACAGCCTTCTATTCCGCATGTGCATCTACATCTTTTTACTCCTCTCTTTTCCTGCTCCCCCCCTTCCCCACCCTCTGTCCATCCTCCTGACCGCACCTAGCTGTTCTATCCTCTCTCCACATCATTCCTCAATGCACCCACAAGCAGCACTTTACCATCTCCCACCCTTATCCTGATATCCCCTAAACTTCAAGCCTTTCCCCTCACCACCCAAATTGCTTCTCCTGTCATGCTCAATTGCTCGCGGTCTGGCCTCGGCCATTAGAGATAGCAGTTACGTATGTGTGAGCTGCAATTGTGTGAATGTGTGTATAGGTTGTCTATTTCAGAAGAAGGCCTTCTGGCTGAAGCTTATGTGTTCAGTAGTCTTTTTGTTGTTCCTGCCTGTGACTCAACATCTCCACTATATGGGAAGCAGAAATCAGTCTTTTCAAATTGTCAAGTTTAATGAGGAGCAGATGATAAAAACAAATGAATTATTTTCAACGGCGCAGTGCTGACTGTAACAGTGTAGGTAATTTTGATCTGTGGAATGTCATAAAGAAGTAAAATCGTGATAGAAGTCAGTAAAAATTTGTGAATAATATCAGAAACAGAAAACTGCATATACAAAGCTATTTTCTATGTCTATTTTTTTAAATAAAATGCGTGAACAAAATGCGTAATTGTTTCCCACTCACTTACAAGGCTGCAAAGTACTTCTTTTGACTAAGATAAACCAGTTTTGCATTACGTTTACTCAACATCAACAGTCAATTTAAATTTTTAAATGTTCAGGATTTTTTGATCTTGAGAGTAACTATGTCTAAAAAAAATTCTCAAATTTTGCCGCACAAAAAACTGCCCACTCTGATTGGACATTCCATTAGTACAATGACAAATTAAAGTAACATGCAATTTTCAGAATGTTCAGGACTGGGGTTATAGACAAAATAATTTACAAAGAGTCAGAAAATTTCAGATTCTCTCATCTTTATACATGGAAATACTTTTATATTTTAAGAATTTCAGGCATTAATGTCATAGTTCACTGCAGTCTTTCCACTTTATCATTTCTCAAGACAGGTATCATCCTGTGACTATTCATATCTTCAAAACATAATTTTGTAGTTGCTGAAATTTATATATTTTCATAGGTATCCTTCCAAATTAGAGATGAAAAAAAAGCTAAGAAGTGTGTATTTGTTAATCATGTCTGATAGTGCTGTGAACACGGTTTTTACCAAAAAAAAAAAATGCAGATCTCTATCGATTGTAGTTTTTATCGATTGCAGTTCTTTTTATTTTCCCTTTCATTATGACAGTTTCACAAATGCTCTCGTTTAGAGAGGTCTATTACATTTCAACAAATTATTAGAAAATCAAAATATTTTGGTTTTTGAGAGGTGTCATGTGGAACTTAGATATAATTTTTTTTCCCCCAAGATTTTGTAATAATGATGTGACACATTCACTATTTATCTGTATGATTTCAGATGAAGTTGCCCAATGGTTTCCGCCTGAACCCAACATTTTATTGATTTTTTTTTAAGTGCAAGAGGTACTTCTATGAATGTAGTGCATTGTAGCAGTCACTTACAGCATTCAAGGCAAGTGTCGTCACGGTTTTCTGTACTACTGCTTTATAAGTGGTTTTGAAATGAAACCACTGGTGCACAAGTACTCCTTATGTGAACTTCTTAAGTATTAGGTCCATTTTTGCTTGCTTGTTATTTGGAACTATAATTGAAGGCATTAGGAGTTCAGAGATCTGAGATTTCGATACAAAAAATGCAAAATTGCTTTCAAATATATCTCAAGAAATGATGAATGGCTGAAAGCTGTATGTTCCAGTGGTCCCAAAGTGAAGCACAACCTTAGAAAATTGACTGTTTACTTTTCACCAGTTTCTCCTTGTATTCATTGCTTACAATGGTAAAAAGGTTAATTCTGTGAAAAAAATAAAATTATATTTCAAAGTGACATCACCTCCTTAAAATAACTGATTGTTTACTTTCTGATAATTTCTTCTTATATTCATTGCATACTATGATGACAAAGATCAATTTTGCAAAACATTTTTAAATTAATTTTTTTTGTATTATTGGGACTCAAATGATTAAGATTAATGGCTTGTGTGTGACTGATACAGTATTAATATCAGTTAGTAAATAATTTAGGGAGTAAGTAAGACAACTCATCGAACAGTGGAAGTACGGGGTCATCAACAAGCACTCACCCTCACGCACACATGCACACACGTGTGCGCGCACGCACACGCGCGCGCACACACACACACACACACACACACACACACACACACACACACACACACACACACACACACACACAACTGTAATCTTTGCCACACATTAGCATTCGCAAGGACACAAGTGCGCAGGCACCCACACAGACTCATATATTCTCTGTGCAGCTACTTTGTGCTGTCACAATGTAGCTGCACAGATATTGTGTGTGTGTGTGTGATTGTGTGTGTGTGTGTGAGAGAGAGAGAGAGAGAGAGAGAGAGAGAGAGAGAGAGAGAGAGAGAGAGAGAGATTCCAGCTTGTTAAAGGATTTGTCTGAAAGCTAGCAAAGTTTTCATTCCCTTTTGGGTGCCTGTTTTCAAGTCAAGACTTCCACTATTCAGTGAGTTGTCTCCTTTACATCTAAATTATTTACATTTGGGCACAACTACCCTTACCATATTTACATCAGATAGTGTTGCTCAATAAAAACATGTTCATACAGAAATGTTTTCTAAAGTTGTGATAATTTGACTTTCCCATCCTAATATATATATGAAACAATTTGATTATATTTAAGACTCGGTAAAAAATGCAAATGTGCACTCTCATAAAACAATACATAAGAACCAATAAAGATCTGTATCACAGACTGAAATTCTGAAAGTCTTTTTTCTGCAAGAAAAATATAGGAGAATACCATAACAAATTTAAAGAAATCTATAGGCTGGGAAATAACACGTGATTAGCTGACATGTACATGTAGATTGATGTGGAGGTCATATTATTGCTTGATGCATGTAATTATGCTAATACAAAATTTGTTCTATATCAAAAGAGCATTTTTTGTTTATAATGTGACACAATAGAAGTGAATGAAATTTTTTAAAAAAATCTGTTCCAACCGCACTTTCTCTTTATTTTTATTAGAAACAGTATATTTATTATGTGCCTCAAATCACATCGCTATTGTTTCTCCTTTCCCCTTCATATCATTTTTCGCATATGGAAGATTTTGGTTTAGTGTCCTATTGACAATAAGGTAATGAGAGTGCACACGCTTATAGTGGATAAGGATGGAGTAGGAAATTTTCAAAGGAGCAGTCCTGGCAGTCATATTAAACAATTAATTGAAAGGATGGAAAACCTAAATCTGGATGGTCAAAAAGAGATCTGACCCTACTCCTGCAATACAAAATATTCACTTGTGGAATTGTTTGTAATCAATATGAGTTTAGATTCCATTTTTGAAACATTTCTTTATGCTTGACTAAAATAGGGTTTTAAATATATTATACAAACAAGGATAGAAATGGATAACTTAATTATATTTTAATAAAGCATCTTGTAACAAATGCCCTAATTCTACATACATTTCTAACAATCATATAAAATTGATCAATAAGCTTAATTCATCTAAAAGCTAGCTACAAAATAATCTCCTACAGTGAAAGCTTTGGTAAATGCTACACACTAATGGCAAAACAAAGTTAATAAATACTTGTGAAATATCAATGTATGAAAAGATGGTACAAATGGCTCTGCTCTCAACAGATATATGCTTTAAAATAAATATTCTGTATCACACTTACAATCTATTACTGTGTTAAAAATCATTGCAGACTAGTCTGATTAATGTGATGACGCAGCAAAACCTTTTCCAACCAAATAAGATATGGGAAATGTCATATGCTACTGATGATCTGCAAATTTCTGTTTGGAGACTCTGAAAAACAACAAACATTTTATGAAACAGAAAGCCACTCAACGCTTGTACATCACAAAATTTTCATAAATGTCAATCATATACATGTAATGAATTCAAAAGTTCAAATAACATAATCTGTAGAATAGTTTTTGGGCATGGATCCATGTAGGGAGTGTAAGGTGAATATAAAGCAGGCTCTTACTTGAATATTTTCATGTCTTCCTAATCTTTTCAAGTTCCTACAGAGTTACTTTTTGCATTACTGTTTTATGAATTTATGATTTAACTGTCCCACTTCTTAGCTAGAAAACAGTAACTGTATTAGAAACACATTTTCAGTTTTATGCATATACAGCTTTTCTTTCACAGCATGTCAATGCAATACACTTCTCTCAGGTTTCTTGCCTTGTGAATTTTCAACATGTCCATAACATTTTGGAAGGCATGAACTCTTCCCATATTCACCAGACACACTCTGCAAATTGATGCAGCATAAAACCCAAGAAAATTTTTTGCAACTTCTTAATGTATCCTTAGTAAACAATTTAGAAGCTGCCGGATATTTAAAAAAATCAGTTTGAAAGTTGGCCTTTCCAGTAACAACTCTCGCAAAGTCATTAATATTCTAAAACGAAAAATCTCCTAGTACTGTGAAAAATAATATCTCTCCTAACTGTTAACTGCAATGGACTGTCTCTTAGAATGCTATGATTTTTTTGTCTCGCGATATTTCACACACACCTGCAAAGCGGAACGAACTCTTCTGTGTACCTACCTATGGGACTGCAAGCTACATGTGCCAAAACTTTCACATTATTGCTGCTCTTTGTGTCGTATTTATGGGCCTTGAGAGGGTTCACAGATGTACCATAGTGTTTGCGTGTCATCGTTCTGTTGAATGCTACTTTTTCTCTATGGCGGGGACAGCTGGACCTTCTATGCAATGTGCATGTAAGACAGATATGGATGTTCAAGAACATCCCAGTGAATTCTCATGTGAAGACTTGAGCAACAGTGATAATGATCCTCATTTCACAATATTTAGTGATCACAACACTAATTCAGAGCAGAACAAAAAATGACAAAGATGTGACAGCAAATGATGATGGAGAAAGTTACTTCTTTGGTAAGAGAAGATGTTTTCGCTGGAGAAAATAGCATCGCTGCCACCTAACGTAAGAAAAAGGCAAGACAACATCGTCTAGCAGCTTCCTGGACTGCAACAGATGGCGAAAAGTCTCAGACAAAACCCTGCTGTTATGGAGGTGTGGAAATTGTTCTTTACCCAAGATATTCGAGATTAAATCATTATGTGGACAAATCTGAAAATATCTAAGTTTAGAGTACAGTACACAAATGATCACTTGTCCTATCTACAAGATGTTAATGTCACTGAACTGAAAGCACTAATTGATCTATTAGAGTATTCAGCTATTTTCAAATCAGGGAATGAATCGGTTTACAGTTTGTTTGCAACTGACTGAACAGGCAGAGGTGTTTTAGGATGCACTGCTAATAAAGAAATATTACTGTTTTTATTGTTTGTATTACTATTTGACAACCCAGATGGCTGGGAGGAGTGAAAGGGAGTAGAAAAGACAGCAGCAATTTCACAAATCTTTCTGTGTTTCATCAAAAACAGTCAACTTTGCTGTTCTGTAGGTGCAACAGTGTGTGTTGATGAAATGCTTGTACCTTTTTGTGGACGGTGTGGATTTTGAATATTTATGCCAAACAAACTGGCAAAATACAGCTTGAAAATTCAGTGCTTGACTGATGCTCGTACAAATTACTTGTATAATGCGTACATTTTTTTCTGGCAAAGGCAGTGATGATCACACACTTTCACACTGTGAGGGAGGTCACAATAGGCTGTTGTTCGACTGATGAGACCTATTGAAAACACACGGAGAAATATTACAGGGGAACTGGTACTCACCAGTAGAAATAGTCTATGAACTTTCGAAACAGGCCTCAAATATATTGGTACACTGAAAATAAATAAAAAGGAGATACCACAGCAGTTTGTACCTAATAAGAAACAAGATATGAAGAGAAGTTTTATGGTTTTACGGAAGACATGACACGGGTTTCCTTTGTGCCCAAGAAGTCCAAAGCTGCAATCCTGATCTTTTCTATGATCCATGCAGTAAACAATGATTCTGAATCAGGAAAACCTGAGCTCATCCTGTTTTATAACATGACAAAAGATGGTGTGGACTGTCTCGACCAGAGTTTTGCAGCTTATACATCAAGTCACTGCATGAGAAGTGGCCTTAGGCCATTTTCTTCACATTAGTGGATGTTGCTTGTTGTGTGAATTCTTATGTGTACACCAAGATTATCCAAAGGCAGAAATAAAGAAGAGATTGATCTCCATGAAGATTCTAGCAAGAGATCTTTCTGAGCCTCATATGAAGCATAGGCTTTTTATTGGATGCTTGCCATGAGAACTGAGTGACAACATCAGAGGAATACTTCACGTACAAGATGAGTCTCAGATACTGAAAGAACAGTTCGAAAAAGGAAAAACATGTGCCTTTTGCCCTCCTTGTCCGAAGAGAAACGTAAGATTTCCATGTCAACAGTGTGGCGTTCCAATTTGTTTGGAGTGGTCTAGGAAGGTCTGTGTGAATTGCTTGCATAATGAAAATGACTGAAATATGACTCAGGGCCTCATAAGACTACATGATTAGTTTGTATTTGCTATTTTGAAAATAAAATATGGCAACGTTTCTCTCTTTCTTGAATTATGGGGTGCAATAGTCACTCTGCATTGAAACAAGAAGCACTAAACACAAAACTGACTTTGCATAAAACTTCTCATAAACGAAGTGCGTTTTTCCAACTAGTATGTTGTGAATCTGTAATATTATCTTCTGATGATAATATGTGAGTGAGTAGAGCTAACTACCTACTGTTATTTTCATAACACACAAATTAAAAATATACCACAAATTCTGCTGTGTCTAAACATTTTAAATCCTGCACTGTTTAAAAACATCCAAATTTCCACAAAGTCTACTTCTCAGAAGTGTAATGAATGACAGGAAGTCAAGGAAAAAAATATTCATCAAAATACTGGTTTTGTATACAAAAAATAAAAATGCAGTCTGAGAGACCCCTCCATAGACCTGTGTTCCTGTTGATGTCCATAGCAGTTAAGGGCTCTGCCTATGTTCATTCTAAATAAAATAAGCATTCACTCCAGCAGTGCATTGATAATTATTTTGCTTGGCAAGAACATATTATAACAACCAGAGCAGGCTGTTCCAGCTCATATGCCTTTTGGTGGGCTGCAAGGCGCCTGCAGGAACAGGTAAGCAGGGGTGGGCAAACGGCTGACACACAGGGAATCAGGTAGCCAGGCCGTAGCTTACATGTCCGTTCTGGACTGATCGAACATGCACAGACAAGTGTGTCCAAGTGGATGGTTCATGCAAAACGGGCATACGATTGGGCTACCTAGCACGTAGCCTATACCATCTGTGCCTATCCAGAAGCAAACCAAGAGGCCATCTTGCCCAAAGGGAAAGCACTAGAACTACAGATGGCTCTGGAACAGCATGAACTAGAAAATAAGTATCACCCACCTGAATACTAAAATTATAAAATTGTAAAAATGGTTGCAGAAGTGGTTTCCTATGTTTCTATAATACATTATGCAATATGCCTGATAATCATCCTAAAATAATTTTGCATAAGCACCTTTCATTGATGAAACTGTTAAAAACAGAAACAGATAATATTAGTTACTTTGTAACACCAACACTTTATGTCATCCATAATTTTAAATCACTAGTAGATAATATTTTACTTATATCTGTGTATATTTCATTACTTTTGTTCCACATTACAAGCCATTTCTATACATGCAAAGCAATCTGTGAAAATACTGTATGGGTTGATCTATGTATAAGGTCGATAGAATTGTAAAGATAGGACAGAAAAACTGGAGGGAAGTACCTCTGAGTTAGAGAGACAGAAATGAGCAATGTGAAATGTGGAAGGTGTGTAGAGAGTACACCAAATGAGGAAGCACCAGTCAGTAGTGAGCCATCATAGTGAACACATCTCTGATTGTATATGGAGGCTCCATGGAAACTCCATAAAATTAAAGATGTGGAGTACATAAACAGTGCTCCATGGCAACTGTTTATAAGAAGAAAAGCCATGTAAGCACTGAGACTGAAACTTCGTAATATTTGATGATATCAATAAAGATCTTTGCACCATCACCTCCAAGCAATGTAACGCTTTGTTTAGCATTGTAAATGACATGATCCAGTATCTACGTGTGCATACACTTAATCAGTCACTGAAATTTTGGGTTCAATTGTGCAATTTCTTTATTCATTAAAAAGTAAGTCTGATATGAGACTGGTGGCCATAAGTTTACCTCACTGCAATGTGTAATTACAGATTTGTGTGATCTAACAAAAACAATTTTTTTGCACACTAAGTACAGTATGTTTTGGAGAGAATTAATTATCTTTGAGTCTGATTGCCTGATTAACCATTAGCAAAATGATAACAATCTAACTTTTTTTGTAGAATAACAGCTCATACAACCTGTAGAGAAGTGTTGTGTAAAGGACAGTGTTATAACTTGTCTGTTTCATTTGGATGTCATACGAAATGAATGGACCTTGGTAGACTCATGAGCAGGACATGTGTCATGCAACTGTCACCATACATTTTTTCAGACCTGTCACTTGACACTGACATTTCCTATTCCATCAAATGCAGGGCCTCCATGGAACAAAATTCTGCAGGTATATAGATAAAACCAAGAGCAAACTATCCACACTCAGAAATAATCAGCATAATTCTGTCACCAAAAGATGAATCCAGAACCCAGATGTAGAGCACATGGTATAATATAATGTGACTGACTTTACTGGTTACTACACAACTTGTGCTATTTGCAGTTTCCTCTCAGATACCAGCTTCACTCGACAGTGCAGATGGAAACTCTTTCATTCACCATTCATTGTGTTCCCCAGATTGCACCAAGAAGGAGCATCTTCAGGGATGTGAAGTGATTCAAGACAAACATTAGCATAAGACAAAGACATCACAGAAACATAATCTGCACAGTGTATTAACAGTAATTATCACTATACTGCTTGGTACCATTCATACCTGTGCAATCGAAATTTAACGAGTAAAATAATAAGACAGCTGCTTCTTTGAAACAAGCTGCTACCTCCTCAGCATCACTATATAGCTGCTGTTCGTCTACTATTAGAAGCTTAATATTTACTTAATTACAAGTGTATTTTTCAAGGAAAATATACTTACATCTTTAAATAATGAGTCCTCTAGTACAGACAGTGTTAGAAGATTCCTGACAGCTCTTAGGGCTATAGTCAACTTTCATCTATGAAGCGCTAATGGCTGGAGGTGAAAACAGTAGCTATCTACAGAGCTGTGACAACAATGAGGCATTGCCATAGAGACATTTACAAAATTGTGTTATGTGACTGGCTGACATTGGCTTGAAAAGCTGCTGTGTCCAGCCCAACTGTCAGGGGCCAACTTGCACCAACTCAGCTATATATCTCATACATTATCACTTAAACATTATTACTTAACATACATCTTTACAATACACACTGCAATGTGTCATCTAGCTATCAGAGGTTTTCAATCACTGAATCTAGATATTCAGGTAATTTTTAGAAAGAGTGGCTAAGAAGTGTGTTTTTAACTTTCTTTTGAACTGGTAGGGATAACCAATTTTTTGCTTAACTCAGATGGGACATTGCTGAATATCTTATTACCAAAGCACCAGATGACTATGACTAAAGTGCAGCAACTAATGGTGGTCCAGTGTGGGCTGCAATAATCGTGGTCCAGTGTGGGCTGCAATAATCGTATAGCAGCAAAACTTGGTAGATATGCTAATGCGTTAATGTGGAACTGATTTGCCCTGCAAAAAAATTAGTTCCCATTTTGGGCACCAGATGCAAATCTAACACTGTACACTGTTTGTATGATGGTACGATATCCACGCTGTCATTTTCCAAGCAACAACGTGAGTGAACAGTATGGCTATCGAAAAGAGAGATTGTGCACTGTTAGTGAAACTGTTATTTGTGAACAGTGGCAATTACAGTGCTGCACTGAGAAAATACTGCCGACAAACATCTGAGGAGAGGCCCCATGTCATTATGTGGTTTAAAGATGATAATGAAATTCGAAAACATGTGTAAGCTTGGTGGGGCACCTAGAAGAGGAAGGCGTCCTAGCATCTCTTCGATGGCTCCAGTTTTCATACTGAACAAATTGTGTAAGCAGTGGCTAATAATAAAATCAACATTATTCCCTTCTCACTTGTTTGACCTTTCCTGCCTACATACCTAATCCATCACATACGGAAACATTTTTATAAGTCTTTCTTGCATTCACAGCATCAGAGTGGCACCTGGTGGCCAAAATTGGAACTAATTTTTTTCCACTGTAAATCAGTTATGCATTAACACATTAGAAAATTTACCAAGTTATGTTGCCATATGATAATTACAGTCCACACTGGACCTCCATGAGTAGTTGCACTTTAATTATAATCTCCTGGTACATACACCCTTTTGAACCCTGGAAAAGGACACCAAAGTCTACATGAAAATTATTTTTGTGTCTTGTATTGTGCGTGTATATATCACAGTTCAGTTGAAAATGGTCTTTATTATAAGCAACAAAAATTATTGAAAGTAAATGTATCAAAAGGAAGCATAAGAATTCCAAGACCCTTAAAAAAGCTTCTGCAGGATTTACAGTTATCTGCTTTGTATAATGTTTTTCTTACTGCTCACTTCTGCTGTACAAACACTTTATTTACTTTAGGTACATTAGCTCATAAGATAATCCCGTAAAACATGGTGTGAAAATATGCAAAATAAGCCCTTTTCTTTTCAGGTCAACTGAATGAGAGATGTTTCTAAGGGAATAATACACTAAACTGAGGTTTTTTTTTGTTTTGTTTCATTATTTACAACATGCTCCAGTACACACTATTTGTAATACTACATGTATGTACTGTGTGTGTGTGTGGGTGTAGTATACTGTTTGCGTTGGCTGATGATGATGAGAGAAGGGACAGGGCGAAACCAGGTGCCGGCACATAGCCTACTCCTCACGAATAGCTCCATAGGGGCTGCCAAACTTAACGTTGTCATTGGATGGATGGATCACCACCAATAGAGTCACATACCCTCATTTCATGAGAGAGTGTGGAGAGGCCTGATATTTAAACCAGAATGTTGGCACAAAATATGGCGATCATGAACTTTATGCAAATACTGGCAGTGAAATTTTTTTTCCACCACCAGGATTTGAACCAGCTTACCCCCAGGTCAAGTGCCACCACACAAGTGTGCATTAGCAACCTGGGCCACAGAGGCGGGTGATAGACTGAGCTTTTTCATTAACATATCTACATGTTTACTCCATTTTTATCTTGTTATCGAGGAGAACCCTGAGAAACACAGTGTACATCATTCAGCGTATGACTATTAACATCTAATTCTGGTACAAGATGGTCGTTTGGTTGTTTGGAATAGAATGAGTCTTTGTGAAACAAAAAATTAAACTGTATGGTGTACACCAATTGTAGACCTTGTAGACCTGAGCTGTGTCTGCTATGGCTGAATTTATACTCTTGATTAGTATGTTTGTGTCATCAGAAACATTACATTTTTTAATTGCCCTTTAAAGTCATTGTAAGGTCATTTTATGTAGGTGAGAAACAAGAATGGGCCTATAATGACTCCTCTGGCACTCCACACATTATGTTCCTCCATCCAGTGTGTTAATGAGATCTTCTGCTGTCTGTTATGGAGCTAAGATACCAACCAGGTGAGACAGTTGCCATTTATGACAAAACACTTTTCTAAGTATATTTATAACAATATATGAAAAGGACAGACTGATACTCACTGTAAAGATGACATGTTGAGCTACAGACTGGCAGAACAAAACAACTGTCACACCTTGAGCTTTTGGCCAAAACCTTCTTCAGGAAGTTAAATACAGACCAGTCACAGTCACACAAGCAGGCACACCTCAGACACACGTGACTGCAACCTTCCAGCTGCTCTGGCCAGAATGCAGTTGTGTCAGGTTGACTGGAAGCAGCAATCAGGATTAGGGTGCGGAAGGGGGAGGTACAGCAGGGTACAGGTGAGGGACAGAAATAAGCACTGCTGGACAGAGTGGGCAGGGCTAGAGAGTGGCAGAACAAAGCTGCCAGGTACAGGGGGAAGGGGAGGGGGGGGGGGGGGGGGACAGGGGCCAGAAAAGGAAAGGAGCAGAGTAAGGGAAAGACAGGTGGCTGCATTGGCAGGCAGCAGTGCACAACGAGGGTGAGGGAATGTGAATTTAGAGGAGGCAATAGGACAGAGCAGTGGAAACTATTGGGTGGAGAGTGTACAGGCAGTAGGTTACCATAAGATGATGCCAGGGTGATTTCAGGAGCAGAGAATGTGCTGTAAAGATAACTCACATCTATTAAGTTCAGAAAGGCTCGTGGTGGAGGGGAGGACCCAGATGGCCTGGGTTGTGAAGCAACAACTGAAATAAAGCATGTTACGTTCATCTACATCTACATCCATACTCCGCAAGCCACCTGACAGTGTGTGGCGGAGTTGTAGAATTTTGGAATACGCATTACATTCGAGTATAATGACTTTTCTGGAGACTAGAAATTTACTCTGTAGGAATCAGCATGGGTTTTGAAAAAGACAATTGTGTGAAACCCAGCTCGCACTATTCGTTCACGAGACTCAGAGGGCCATAGACACGGGTTCCCAGGTAGATGTCGTGTTTCTTGACTTCCACAAGGCATTCGATACAGTTCCCCACAGTCATTTAATGAACAAAGTAAGAGCGTATGGACTACCAGACCAACTGTGTGATTGGATTGAAGAGATCCTAGATAACAGAACACAGCATATCATTCTCAATGAAGAGAAGTCTTCCGAAGCAAGAGTGATTTTGCGTGTGCCGCAGGGGAGTGTCGTAGGACCGTTGCTATTCACAATATATATAAATGACCTTGTGGATAACATCAGAAGTTCACTGAGGCTTTTTGCGGATGATGCTGTAGTATATCGAGAAGTTGTAACAATGGAAAATTGTATTGAAATGCAGGAGGATCTGCAACGAATTGATGCATGGTGCAGGGAATGGCAATTGAATCTCAATGTAGACAAGAGTAATGTGCTGCGAATACATAGAAAGAAAGATCCTTTATCATTTAGTTACACTATAGCAGGTCAGCAACTGGAAGCAGTTAATTCCATAAATTATCTGGGAGTAGGCATTAGGAGTGATTTAAAATGGAATGATCATATAAAGTTGATTGTCGGTAAAGCAGATGCTAGACTGAGATTCAATGGAAGAATCCTAAGGAAATGCAATTCGAAAACAAAGGAAGTAGGTTACAGTACACTTATTCGCCCACTGCTTGAATATTGCTCAGCAGTGTGGGATCTGTACCAGATATGGTTGATAGAAGAGATAGAGAAGATCCAACGTAGAGCAGTGCACTTCGTTACAGGATCATTTAGTAATTGCGAAAGAATTACGGAGATGATAAATAAACTCCAGTGGAAGACTTTGCAGGAGAGACGCTTAGTAGCTCGGTACGGGCTTTTGTTGAAGTTTCGAGAACATACCTTCACCGAGGAGTCGAGCAGTATATTGCTCCCTCCTACGTATATCTCACGAAGAGACTGTGAGGATAAAATCAGAGAGATTAGAGTCCACACAGAGGTATACCGACAATCTTTCTTTCCGCAAACAATACAAGACTGGAATAGAAGGGAAAACCGATAGAGGTACACAAAGTTCAACTGTGCGTTGTGCCACATGGTGATCCACCTCGTTGTTGGCCACAGTTTGGCAGTGGCCATTCATCCTTGTGGATAGTTGGTTGGTAGTCATACCAATATAAAAAGCTGTGAAATGATTTAAGCAGCTCTTAGCACAGGTGGTCCAACCTCTGACAGGGTACAATAAGCCTGTGACAGGATTGTAATAGCAAGTGCTATGTGGGTGGATTGGGCAGCTCTTGGACCTGGGTATCCCGCAGGGCAATGATTCCTGTGGCAATGGGTTGGGATTGGGAGATCTAGGGATGAACTAGGATGTTGTGAAGGACGGGTGGTGACAGAACACCACTTTAAGAGGGTTGGGAAGGAGCTTAGGTAAGATGTCCCTCATTTTAGGGCATGATGATAGATTATCTTTCATCCAATAGATCTATGACCAGCCCTGAAATGAGGGTCATCCTACCCAAGATCCTTCACACAGCCCTTAAAGTGGTTTTCTGTAACCCGCCAAATCGCCACAACTTCCTAGTCCATCCCTATGTCATTCCCAATCCCAACCACTTGCCACAGGGGTCATATCTCTCTGAAAGACCCTGGTGGAAGACCTGACAAACCCACCCACCCAACACTTACTATTCCAGTCCTGTCACAGGCTTATCCTACCCCAGCAGAGGCCGGGTCACTTGTGAATGAAGCCATGTCACAGACCATCTGTGCTGAAGTCACTGCACAACTTTTTATATTGGTATATCTAGCAAACAGCTGTCCACAAGGATGAATGGCAACTGCCAAACGGTGGCCAAGACCAAAGTGGATCACCCTGTAGCACAACATGGAGTTGAACATAACGTGCTTCATTTCAAAGACTGCTTCATAACCTGGGCCATCTGGATCCCTCCCACCATGAGCTTCTCTGAACTGCAGAGATGAGGTGCTATCCTTACATCATATTTCCACTCACGAAATCATCCCGGCTCAACCTACAGTAAGCCACCATCCCCACACCTTCCACCCAAGTTTCCACCCCCTCTGTCCTCCTCCCAATGCAGTCTGCTCGCCTTCACTGTATGCTGCTCTAAGTCAGTACCGTATTTACTCGAATCTAAGCCGCACTTTTTTTCCAGTTTTTGTAATCTAGAAACCCGCCTGCGGCTTATAATCGAGTGCAAAGTAAGCGGCAGTTCTGAAAAATGTTGGTAGGTGCCGCCACAACTAACTTCTTCCGTCGAATTATGTAGCGCTACACAGGTACGCTTTGCAAGCACAAAGATAAATACTGGCGACAAAACCTCTGCGTCAGTAAATTAAAAAAAAAAAAAGTGGAAGACGAGCTTTTTTTTCACCGCCCCGAGTTTCGACCACTGCATTTTCACACATTATCCAACGAAGTAAATACAAATTCTGTATTGTTCATCTTCGAATGCAGCAGCATTTCAGCGTACTACGAAAATCCGACTGGCAAGATTGTTTGTCTGAATTTTTTCCTACCTGGGACAAGAGATCGTTGCTAATAAGAACTTTTATGAATTGTGAATCATATGCAGTATTCTCTTCACCATAAGAATAATACGAATATAAACATTTTGCCACGTATTCTTTCGTGTTTGCTGCTATCTCATTTAAATCCTGTCTGCCTAATAAACTACGAAACTAGAGTGAGACAACAGCAAACGCGGAAGAATATACATATCATGTCATGTTTATATTCGTATTGTTCTTATGCCTAATAGTGATACAGTCAGAAATGAAGCACGGCAATTGACAAGATTTTTAAATCTAAGATGACTAATTTCTGTACAGAATGTAATGTACTACAGAGGCGTCTGCAAAGATTTTCAACCGGAGAAAAATTTTCGCTAAACTCTCGTTCAGAACATCTTCTATCATACGCAGTCTATTATTTGGTTCTTGTTGATCATTATCAAAGAAAGCACCAGTGTAAGTAACAGCAAATAGCAAGCAGTCTCTTGCCATTGTTCCGCTAATGAGACGATTCCTCTTCTTCTTCTTTTTTTTTTTTTTTTTTTTTTTTTTAAAGCGGCGGTTGCGCGCACAAAAAGCAAGCAATGCCGCGAGTGGCGGCAGGTCGTAAACACTCATTATCAGAATGTGACAAACAATGCATGACACAGTACAGTAATGCATTTTCAGCTTAGAATGACGTAAACACCTGTAACAAAGAGAACGGCACTTGCCAGATCAAAGAAAAATAAGCAATCAATTCAAACCAGACGAAGCACGTGATAAAGGAATGGTATCCGTATAAATACGGACGGAGCACCTGACGCATAGCAATGGCTACATGGTAAAGCTTAACTGCTAAGCTTAAAACTCGAACCAAACTACTGTAGCTGCATCGTCATTCATTCGACCTAAATTGTATTACAATGGACCAACTTTGTTTCGATTTGGATGTGCGGCCTAAAACTCTTCTCTCCCTTGGAATTTCGAGTCTCGAATTTCAGGTGCGGCTTAGATTCGGGAAAAATTTTTTTTCCTTGATTTCGAGTCTCATTTTGCAGGTGCGGCTTAGATTCGAGTGCAGCTTAGATTCGAGTCAATACGGTACATCTTCTGGACTTTTCCCCTTCTCTGCTCCTCATTCCCCACTCCCACGCTCCCAGTTCTGCACCTGGCAGTCTTGTTCTGCCACCACTTAGTCCCGGCACACTCTGTACAGCAGTGATGATTACTCCCCCCCCCCCCCCACCCCCTCCTCACACCCTGCTATCCCTCCCTCTTCCCGGCCCCACTCGTGATTGCTGCTTCCAGTTGCATTTTGACCGGAGCAGCCAGAAGATTGCAGTCATGTGCACGTGAGGTGTGCTTGCTTAAGTGACTGCATGTGTTTTTTCCTTTCTGAAGAAGGCTTTGGCTGAAAGCTCAATGTGCAACAATCTTTTTGTTGTGACTGTCTGAAACTCAACATGTCACTTTACAATGAGTAGTAACCTATCCTTTTCATAACAGTGTTGAAATTCCAACCTATACTTTCCATTGTTTGATTCTCACTAAGTATAATTTTTTGATTCATGATATCAGAGGCTTTGGTAAGTTCCCATAATATACTGACAGGATAATCATTTTTCTTGTTTAGCTCTGCTTGCACTTTGTTTGTTTAGGGTTGTATTTGCTGTGTGTGGAGAATTCTTTATGAAAACAAATTAAAGGCAGTTAACAATTTCTGGTTCATAATTGAGTCATTATTCTATCATAGGCTACTTCCTCAAATACTGCTAAGAAGACTGGAAGGAGTGATATAGGTCTGTCACTAGTGGTGGTTTGCATATCTCCATTTTTGAAGATGGGTATTGGTTCAAATGGCTCTGAGCACTATGGGACTTAAAATCTGAGGTCATCAGTCTCCTAGAACTTAGAACTACTTAAACCTAACTAACCTAAGGACATCACACACATCCATGCCCAAGGCAGGATGCAAACCTGCAACCATAGCTGTCGCGCGGTTCCAGACTGAAGACCCTAGAACCGCTTGGCCACATCGGCCGGCTTAAGGTGAGTATTACTACAGCATATTTTCATTAAGTCTAGCAGCAATTATCTCCTAAGTCATTGATTAATTACAAAGATACCTTCAGGGAATCCTATCAAGTCAGCACAAGATCTTAGTGCTCTATTAGAAACACCATTTTAGAGAGAAAAATCACTAATTTTTAATGAGCTGATGAATTCTATTCATTTAGAGGATGCATTTTTTGAGAGTAATGTACATATTGTATGCAGTGTTTGCACGATTAAATCTAAACACATCTGTATTTGGTTGTTTATTACTCTATGCAGTGAGCTGATGAATTCTACTTTGGGGTTGTATTTTTTGAAACTAATGTTTGTATTGCAAGCAGTGTCAGCACAAATAAATCTAAACACATCTGTACTTAGTTGTTTATTACTCTATGAAGTGTTTGCAATGACAGTAAGCACATAATCACTGAATCTAGTGGCCAAAACTTGAAAGCATCACCATTTCTTCCAGAACCCGGAACTATTTTCGGGGGCTCATTTTCATTTCGATGACTAGTTATGTTTGTTCCTTTTTTAAGCATGTTCCAAAGAGTTTTTGCTTTATTCTTGGAGTGTTTTATTCTTGAGCATAGTAAATGGGTTTTGCTTTTTTTAATGTCTGAATGGAGGATTCAACAATGCTGCTGGTAATCAAGTTTCAAATCTTGACTATTGCTTGTTCTCTGAATTATGCAGGGCTCTCTCTCTTATTAACACAACATACTTTAATCCTATCTGTTATCCACACCTTTCATTGCACCATATATCTCATTCCACACACCCCACTGGCTCAGTCTCCTCTAGTCTCTACAACTATCTCCCCTGCTGTCTATCTCCTATTCCCAATCCTCCATCCTTCTGCTTCTACAGTAGTGTCTCCCTCCTTTCCTTCTCAGGTTGAATCCTGGCACTGAAACATTTTCACTGCCATTATTGCTGTGGGAAAAGGACGACAAATGACGGAGTTCAAAGGTGGTCCTTATGACAGACATTAAGCTTGGCAGACTCCTTGGTGCTATTCAGAAGGAGTAGGCTATGTGTTAGAATGAGGATGATCAACCTGTTGAACTGGACCATCATAATGGCCTATTTAGTATGTTTTTGAGAGAAGCCTATGTATCAATAGCAGTCTTCACTGTCTTCCTGCATTTCATCCACAAACATATCACTATGCTCTAGTAAATACTCACCATTGTCATCCACAACACCATGTTACACAACTGGAACCTTATGCTAAATAAAAAAGAGAGTGGCTTTAGCTTAATATTTCAGTGGACCCAAAGAACATCACTTGAAATGGATCACAATGTTCAAGTTGAAATTAATGCATAAGCAATGCAACACCTATAGCATGATTAATTCTAGACATAGCACCTATGGAACTATAGGGACTGTTTATCTACAACTGCATTTAAAACAAACCAAGTTTTCTTTATTTCTTTAGTTATAGTATGAATCACATGCAATTAACATTCATTTAACAAGCATAGTATTTATTTGAACCTGTTCTTAATGACTGGGGCAAAATAATTACAAATCACTAAGAAACAGCAAAAAGAAAGGGAAAGATCCCCCCCCCCCCCCCCCCACACACACACACACAAAATATTATGCAAGGAAACTTATGGGATAAGATGCGATACAAGAAAAACGCAGAACATAGAATACCTTGCTGCATTACAGCATGTAACAGCTGTGTAACCTTTAGTATCAAAAGTGGGTGCAAGGGAAGGCCACAGCTACCAGATTTCAGACAAGTGAAGCTGTTTTGTTATCTTTTACAGTTTATACGTTGCCAGAAAGTCTACTTTTAATAAATAAAAAGGGAAATTATGAAGTGACTACGTTTATCCTAACATTATTAATACTATCAGCCATTCCTACTCAAAAAGTAATTGCCTCCACAGCTTCGACAAAAATGTAATACAGACAAGCAAATTGTTATGTTAGCTGATCAGTATTCGCACAGAAAATATATCAATTGCAATTGCAACCATTGTGATAAGTTGCATACATTAAGGAGGATAAGTGACTGCCTCAACTGAAAGTAATGACAACATTATGAAAAGGATAGACTGCTACTCACCATAAAGAGGGGATATTTGAGTAGCAGACAGACATGACAAAAAAACTGCTAAATATCTGAGTGTTCAGTCAAACAAATGGCCATCCCCTAATGTAAACAAAACACACACACATTCACAACTCACACACGCATTGACCACTGGCATACAGTGGTCACGTGTGTGTGAGTTGTGCTTGCATGAATTATGTGTTGTCTACTTTAGAAGAAGACCTTCTGGCCAAAATCTCACATTTTAACAGTCCTTTTGTTGTGCCTGTCTGCAACTAAACATCTCTATGTGGTGAGTAGCTATCTATCTTTTTCATAATACTATCACTTTCAGTTGTGACAGAAACTTAGGTCTGATGGCAGTGATAGTTTAAGAAACAGTGTTTTGATCAAATGTTTCATCACCAAGTTCACTTAAATATAATGACCATCATTCAATTCATGATGATAGAGACATAGACAGATCTTTATTTATTTTCAGACTCACCGGAGCAAATCTTGTGAAACCAGAAATTCTTGATGTTTCTAGCTTCTGTTAGGTTGTCCAGCACCACTTCCCTTATTTGACAAGAGAATGGTCTTAACATCATTTCTGGCCACTGCATGCTGCATAGGCTGTTACAAACACACAATGGTCATCACTATTAGCTAAATAAGCAGCAAAGATTTCCTCTAAATCTAGTCCAAAATTCATACCTTACTCGATTTGCCTCTGAACAAAATACAGGTTGAATAATGTAATAAACAGTAACAGCTACAGAATAAGCAAAAGATGACAATACATTATAGACAAGTTGGCATAAGGTGATCCCTGACAGCTGTAGTGAGCTGGGTGCAGCAGCTTCACAGACCTACCTCAACGAATCACATGCCGCGATTTTGCCACAGCTGTGTAGAACGCTACCCGTTTTTGCCTGCAGCAATTATCACTTCGCAGCTGAATGCTGGCAAGAGCGCTGTGAGCTGTCAGGGATCTTCTTAGACCATTTCAGCTATAGCTTTCAGACTCAAGGGTTTTACCCCGTGATAAACAAGAGGAAAGGGTCTCTAGAAAAAAATTTTCATAAATAAAGTGCATGCTGAATATGTTATGATTGGACATGATACACACACCATTTCTACTTCAAAATTACATAATGCATTAATTTTACAGTTCAGTTATATTAATATGATTCTGTTGCGAAATATGTGCAAGAAACAATATATTGCACATGCAATACAGAATTCTGTGCAGACAATAAGTACACTCGACATGCCATACAAATTTGTTTTGGAACTTCTACATCCCTATTCCAATATGTACAGCTACAGTTCTATAACATAGTGCTTTACCATCATTTCTATAAAGGGAAGAGATGGATAAAGAAGAGTATCTGTATCTCATATGAGTTCTCACCTTTGACTAGTAACATAGAAAACATGACAAAGGCTGTAAACAACTTGAAGACCCCAATAACGTAATATCAGCGGCGATTTTTTCAAACGTTCTACGCTACAGATCAGTCAGTCACCCCAACCATACTTTTTAGTTTCATATTTTTTCAGTTACCAACTCAAAACCAAACTGTTACCTTTCAAACTAACCAAGACCTCAGGCAACGCTACAGATCAGTCTGTCACAACAACCAAGTTATATTGCCTTCACATTTGTAGGCTTCCTCAACTAAAGAACTGAATATACACATCAAAATGTGATGTCACAGCAGCCATTACTGTTATGTCAATTGTATAGGATATTCGTCTTGAGTCAAAAAAACTAATGTGACTGTGAGTTCTGAGACAGGGAATCAAGAACCATCAATCGTCATGCTTCTTTTGTGACCATAAGTTGCCAATATACATAAGATAAATGTACGTCCAAGCTTTTCCAGGAAAATACACCTGAAAAGATGCCACATAGGTCTAACATCAAACATATAACTGTAATGGACTAAACTTTGAATTATGAGCTAGCACAATATCACAAGTTTGATAATGATATAGAAATAAAACCTAATAATATGCAATGATGGAAATATGCAGATTTTTGAGTGCATTGCTGTTATACTGTGCTGGAAATGGCTTACAATTCTGGACCACAAGCAGTGATTGAATTGAAATGAATTGTAGTGAACTACAGAGAATAGTTGATACTGCAAGTAAAAAGCAATTGGGTTTCCAGCCGTCTGGCAGTGTTAATATACCATGACATTTCAATGGGTGTCACACTCAATGTCTTTGCCAGAAGACACTCACTGAAACTTCATCCTACTTTAAAACTGCCACCCGTATGGAAACCCGAGATTTCCACCAACAGTGCATGTCGGGAGAGCCTGTATTCACAAAGAGCTTATACTGCCACAGATGGGTTTGAAGGTGATAATTTAGTTGTGAATTGGTAGAGCCAATGCATGTGAATCCGAAAAAAAGACTGCGGTAATACACTGTTGCACAGCCTGATGTCTACATTCACACCATCTTTGATGCATTTTTCATTACAAAATTTAAAGTGCAAGGTATTAAATTCAGAAAAATCTGTTTTAAATAAAAGAAATTTCCTTCGAGTATTTTGATTCCTATATGATATGTAAACTAAAAAAATTGCAAGGTGACCCAACTGTGTAACTTTTAACATAACCTGTGTCAAAAATATTGTTTTAAGGTTTTCTTTCACAACTTTGATGTTAACAACATCTGAATTCTTTGTATCATCAATACTCCAAACAATGGAAAATCCAAGACGGAATAATGACAAAATTATGAAAATATTATGAAAAGGATAGATTGCTGTTCACCATATAGCTGAGATGTTGAGTCACAGACAGGCACAACAAAAAGACTCAAAACATGTAAGCTTCCAGCCAAAAGGCCTTTTTCTTAATTGGACAAACACACACACACACACACACACACACGCACGCACGCACACCTGTGTGCATGCCCATTGCCTCTGGTTGCTGAGACCAGACTCTTAAGCCAGTCTGTGACTCAACATCTCCACTGTATGGTGAGCAGCAATCCACCTTTTACATAATTTTACCACCTACATTTGATAGAATTCATTATTTTCATGAGCTACAAAGGAGCTGAATTATAAGTATAAAAAATTATGATTACTAATGAAAATTTGGGTATGAGTTTGCCACACAAACATCACCTACTGAATTAGTGCCACTGGCACTAAGTGCTCATGTTCATCTATTCTTATTATGCTCCCATGAAGTAGTGTCTCACACTGGGACTTACATAACCGCTGTTAATGAGAGGTAACAACTCCAACAAGAGAAGCAGGTCACACACTGCCTATGTATTTCCCGGGTCATTGTCCGACATTTCTTCAGTTCTCACAGCATAATGCTGTATGTAACTGTAACATAACCATGTGGGGTTTTTTATCCAGATGCGAGCCTTCTTATCACATTAGTGTCAAAATATGCTTATTTAAAGTCCAGATTTGATTCACTTAGGATGTTTGGCATTTTCACACAATATACAATAACGCAAAATATTCCATTGAGGAGTTAGATGCTCCTTTTATTATTAACTCATTGGTCATTAAAGCTAAGAATACAGCTGGTAGTGCATATGCTACTTTGGGAAGTCTTTATGTCTTTCTCAACTTCAGGTAGATGTAGTGAGGAACTTTTAACAATGTGGTAAGGACTTCTTCCTGTCATCATGGCAAGTGGCTTGTTTCCTTTGGTGACAGTGTGAATCTGAAACGTAACGGCTGCTTTTTGTAAGCCGCAACTTAAGTTTAAACAGAGCACGACCGAAGGCTCCAACTAGACAATACAAACAAACAGCACCCAAGTTCCATAAAAATGTCAGTGCTAGAACATAAATATGAAGTTGTTTAATGTATCCTCCCGTATCACCAACTATAATTAGCTATGAGCTGGACGATACCTGAAAGGACTACGTGGTGCGGAGGAAGCAAGTCCGATCTCCGTTTTACACAGTGCCCGAATGAGGAGCCGTGCGGGTGGAACAATCTCTACCTGCCCCCGCCCAGTTCATCAGTAGGCCCCTTAATCTGTAGTTCATGCTTCCGAGAAAGCAGATGTCATGCACGAAAATAAAGTTCACCGAAATGTTGCTCGCAATCAAAACTGCAATAGTTTTATGTGTAAAATTTTTAATAATGATCCAAACCGCAACAATTACGTACTCATTACCATGAAACAGGACCTACGAAACTGAGAACAGTACCGTACAACACAGTAACACAGCAGTCAACAATGGCTACGTCACACAACAGTCAGCTGGGCAATGTTGGCTGCGACCAAAAATAATGTCTACCGGTGGAAGCCTTCTGCTGTCTTATGACTTCTAACGATTTAAGGATAGGAAAGTACGACGCTGATAGATCAACTATGAGTTAACGAACTGTAACGCTACTGGTATGATTTGTTACAATATTACCAATAAACCTACTCACCACAAAAATTATCAGTCGCCACAAACGTTCGAATACCACACGCCACCGTACGAAAACCTTGACATAGCGAAAAATCTTCTCAATATCTGATATGCATATAAGAACGGTTTAAAACTCGGAAACAAAACGCGATCTCATTACAGCATCTCAAATAAACCTGCGTGAGTTTAGAAATAGCTATTACAAAAAAAAATATCAGCACTGCCTCACGAATTGTATTGTTCTGGGTGCTTAGTCTCCGCAAAAACAAACTACAAACATCTGCATTGAGTTATTTGTTATCTGTCTCTCTCCACCGTAATCGCACAAATCGCGTGTTTACCAATCTCTAACACCAAACGATTTTATGGCACACTATGCGGAAAGTTCGTTAATTGCCCTCGGATTATAATGAGCGATGTTGCTATATCACAGCTGCCGATTTTACTTGGACTGTCATTTTGAACTTCGACTACCGTAAATTCTCCAACTACGGTCCTTGAGCACAACTATGGTCCAAACTGTTATGAAGACTCCACCCAGTACCGTTTAGTAACGGCCGAGAGCTACCATCGCTCTCGAAATTTTGAGGTGCTCTGCCCTCTACTGGCAGGTTAAGAAACTGCGAGGTCGGGCATGGTAAAGCACCAACCACACTTCACAGTAGCCATAGCGAGAACGTGAAGAGGCTTGTTTTCAACTTGGTTGTCCGACTTTACTTCGTACTAAGAGCAAGGTAAGAGTTATCTCCTTTGAATTGCCTTTATTTAGCTTTTAATATATTTGGAATAGATTATCTTTTGTTTGGTACATATCTGCTGACGTTATCTATGAGAAATGTGCAATAAAAGTAAAACGTGTGACACTGAGCACATCTATAGTGCACTTTCCAGGATGGACCATAATTGTGTCCCATGTTCTTGACTGTTAAAAATACATTTCTTGGCACGTAATTAATAGCATGAAGACAAATGAAGAGTGATTTGGCATTTTTTTTAGGCAACTCATAGACAGCAATGAGTGATCGTAAGAGATCAGTGAGGAAGACTGAGGGTCCCCCATACAAACCTTATTCTGAGGCCGTGACACAACAATGTTTGGAAGATATTGAGGCAAACAGACTATCGTCGCGCAAGTTTATATGTGTGTGGCGCCTCTGGTGTGAAGCGCCATGTCTTTGAAACGATGTTCTTTGACTTTACTTTCAGTTCACTTTGCCTATGTCTCGCTGCACACCATATTCGACAATTCTCTTGTATTTGTTTTGTTCAGTGTTAAAATGTCCATTCAACTGCAAAAGTGTGTTATTACAGTTCTACGCCACATAATACCTACAGTGGTGATCCTGACATCATCGGCGTGTGTTTGAAAATTATTTTGTGCTTCTTTTCATCATTAACAGACTTCATGTGCCAGTCCACACTGTCTTCAGAATAATGGATCTACAAGTGTCTTCCAGTGCAAGCATAGCAGACCTAATTGACTTTGCTTCTGATCATGAATATACAGGTATACCTAAAGTGTGTCTGGTTAAAAGTGAACAATTACCCATTCCCAGCCATGCCGGCAGCCACTTAACCTTAACTGGCTCAACACGGCCACCATCGAGTGCAACTACACAACAAAGGCTGCTTCATGGACAGTGCTGGTTCCACGCTACTCATGGAGACACCGCCCACTACTGACGCACACCTTGTGCCATTTCCAACCGAGACCGGTGGCCATGCTTAGGCACCACATTCCACCACGACCCTTCACGACACCTTCCTTCTGACGCCACACCACTTGCTCCAGCGGCGCAACGCCTCTATGCCACTGATTTGTCATTGGGCACTTGCTTTCTCATCAACACTGGCTCCAAAGTCAGCATTATCCCAGCCAAGCACATGGCCAGCATGCTTTCTCCTGCTAACCTTGCTCTGATCGCTGCAAATCACTCTCCTATCGCAGTCCTTGGCTCCATCAAAATGTCGCTTCGCCTGTCACCGGTCGCCGCCTTTCCTTGGACTTTCCACATTGCCAACTTGGATGACCCTGTGATTGGGTTGGACTTCCTACACAATTACGAACCTTCACCAGACCTGCAGGCCGCCACGCATCTGGTTCTACCGTTCCGTGCTCGAACGAGTTCAGCACGACTTCGCTCTCCGCCTCCTTGGCAACACTTACTATATATGCATCTCTGCTCGAGCATATTACTACACAGCTCTCCGATTTGCCAGCTGTGCAACCACAAATCAACAAGCTCCGCACACAGAACGAGGCATTATGCGCCCGCATTGCCTGCGCCTCTGCTGATTTGTCACATCCTTGGAGTACGATTGACAGCCTGTCCCCAGGGCCACTTCTTTTGGAACTGTCATCCGCTTCTACTGCATCTTCACACTGCATCACTCATGTGACGAGTATCCCTCCCCCTGCTACCGGTTCCACACCGTCGCTGGTGAATCTACAGGACGCTCATGTTCTTGCTTCACAGGATTCCTTGCATCGCGTGGCTGCTGCGCCACGCCCTCAGTTCTCGTCTCATGCCGACACCCTGCACACACCACTCCGGCCCTACAAGGATGCTTATGTTCTCGCTTCGCGAAATTCCTCACATCGTGCGCCAGATGCCACCTTCATCTGCCGCACTGGCACGAGGATTTTGTGTTGAAGTGAGCTAGCTTCGCCCCTGTGCTCCACACTGCTGGGGCAGGCGAGGGGGGAGGGGATGCTCTGTGGCGACCATGGCGTGAAGCGCCATGTCTTTGAACTTACGTTCTTTGACTTTACTTTCAGTTCACTTTGTCTATGTCTCGCTGGACCGTGGTTGACAGCTGCTCTTGTATTCGCTTTGTTCAGTGTTAAAATAAATGTTAATTCAACTGCAAAATAATAGTTAGCATTTTCAACGTAATTTTGATGTTCTTTGTGGTTGTCACACTTAAAAATTTGACATATAGAAGACTCACTCATCTAAGACAAAGACAGGGATTGGCAATGCACACTTTGTTATATCTATATATGCTGGTGTGCAAAAGGACAAAAGTAATTTTCGCTCGATATGTCACTGCCGAGCAACATAGCTCGATGAAATTTGGACCATGCCTAGAAAGTACTGCTATTTTATTGTACAGAAGGTACCTGAAAGAAATACGCAATGAGACGAATAGAAATTATACTTTTATTTAAGGACAGTGGTAGCTGCTGCTTAAGAGCACAAGAACATCCTAACTTTTGACAACTTGTGGATTTATTGGTTATTTTTCTCTGAGTGCTGCTAAGCATAATATAGATATGGTAATCTGAAACATACAGCTCTTAAATTTATTGCGCTATGCTACACTGCTGCTCCTCTAGACTCTATGAAACTTGGCATCAGGGTCGCGAGCACATCAGTTGTGCACGTTTCGAGCCGGCATGACATAACTGCCTTATGAGTCAAATACATACAGATATGATAAACAATGTGCACGGTTGTAGTTCGTGGCATGCACAGCTGGGCCTTACCATTCAACTATAAGTTTACGTCAATGTCACCAGGTGGTAGCACACTGCGGCGGACATTTATATTTGTTCCTTTGGCAGTTGGCATAAATCCCATTAGATGGTAGCACACTCCTCAGACATTCACTATATATTAAAATGATATTGTTCATCATTATAATAATAATATTATTATTATTATTAGCAGTGGCTGCAATTGTATAAATTTGTTCATAATCATAACATTTGTACAGCAGTTGCTATTTCACACTTTCAACATTATCTAAAATTAATGAACATACAAAATTTATCCTCATGAGCCGCCACAGCTTAAGCACAATAGTTACATTGAAGTCACCGCAATTCATGGTGATCCCCTGGGTGTTACAAAAGGTGGGACACGATTCTCAATTGGATGCGTAATCACCAGAGGAGGCAAAATACGTGCTCTGGAATGTGCTCCTATGCTGGCGACGAAGTTGGTAAGCAGATCATACGGTAAGCCGCTCCATTCCTCCAACAGCAACTGCTGGATCGTCATTGCTTCATGTGGATGTGCTGCAGAACGTCTCACCAATGCATCTCACAAGTGCTCGATGGGATCTAAGTCGGGGGGGGGGGGGGGCGGGCGGGCGGGCGGCGGGCCACTCCACACTCCATTATCCATATATCCTCATGTTCTGAGAGCCCCTCCACCTGCACAGTTCAATGCGATCGCGTATTGCCCTCCCATAAATATGAAGTCAGGGAGAAATGCCCCCCTGAAAAGTCACAGATGGGTAAAGTGGACAGTGTCACAATAACATCAAACGGTGAGTGTATCGTGTTCAGACATATGGAGCTCAGTACGCCTACGCAACGTTATGCCCCCCCCACCCCCCACTCCATAACACCTGGAGCACTAAAACAATCACGTTCAACAATGTTCCTGGGTGCATCACGTGTTCCCTCCTCTCGCCATGTGAAGGTATGTCCAGCATTTCCATGTTTCACTATGTTTCTGGATGCATTTATGTGTCCCCACCGCCAGCATTGTCGAACATGATCGTTTTGGTGGTCCAGGTATTATGGTGTGGGGATGTACAGGGTTATTACAAATGATTGAAGCGATTTCACAGCTCTACAATAACTTTATTATTTGAGATATTTTCACAATGCTTTGCACACACATACAAATACTCAAAAAGTTTTTTTAGGCATTCACAAGTGTTCGATATGTGTCCCTTTAGTGATTCGGCAGACATCAAGCTGACAATCAAGTTCCTCCCACACTCGGCGCAGCATGTCCCCATCAATGAGTTCGAAAGCATCGTTGATGCGAGCTCGCAGTTCTGGCACGTTTCTTGGCAGAGGAGGTTTAAACACTGAGTCTTTCACATAACCCCCACAGAAAGAAATCGCATGGGGTTAAGTCGGGAGAGCGTGGAGGCCATGACATGAATTGTTGATCATGATCTCCACCATGACCGTTCCATCGGTTTTCCAATCTCCTGTTTAAGAAATGCTTCTGCTTTAGCCTTTTCCGTAAGATTTTCCAAACCGTCGGCTGTGGTACGTTTAGCTCCCTGCTTGCTTTATTCGTCGACTTCCGTGGCTAAGCGTGAAACTTGCCCGCATGCGTTCAACCGTTTCTTCACTCACTGCAGGCCGACCCGTTGATTTCCTCTTACAGAGGCATCCAGAAGCTTTAAATTGCGCATGTCATCGCCGAATGGAGTTAGCAGTTGGTGGATCTTTGTTGAACTTCGTCCTGAAGTGTCGTTGCACTGTTATGACTGACTGATGTGAGTGCATTTCAAGCACGACATACGCTTTCTCGGCTCCTGTCTCCATTTTGTCTCACTGCGCTCTCGAGCGCTCTGGCGGCAGAAACCTGAAGTGCGGCTTCAGCCGAACAAAACTTTATGAGTTTTTCTACGTATCTGTAGTGTGTCGTGACCATATGTCAATGTATGGAGCTACAGTGAATTTATGAAATCGCTTCAATCATTTGTAATAGCGCTGTATAATGTTGCAAGGCTGCACTGACATCCAAATCTTTGACCATGGTACACTCATTGGTTGACGTTATTGTGGCACTGTACTTCTTCCCTATGTGTGTCTTTTCAGAGGAGCATTTGGCCCTGATTTCATTTTTATGGATGACAATGCGCGACCTCGTCGATATGTGCAGTTAGAAGAGCTCTTGAAATGGAAAGAAATTCGGCGAATGGTACGGTATGGCCTGCCCATTCTCCAGACTTAAATCCCATTGAGCACACGTTGGATGTGTTGGGGAGGCGTACTGCAGCGCTTCCACGAGCACCAACGACCATCGAGCAGTTGTCAGCCACACTAATGGAGAAATGGAACGCTCTACCACGAGAACTCCCTACCAACCCTGTGGCCAGCATGGGAGAACGTTGCAGAGCATGCAATGCCGTCCATAGTGATCACACACCCTGTTAAGTACCATGTTCCATCTTTTGTAGTGCCCAGGGGATCGTCACAAATCACGGTGACTTCAATGTAATTATTGTCTTTGAATAAAAATGTCACTTGTGTTCGTCTTATTGGGCGTTTGCTGTAGTTATTTTTCGTACCTTCTACACTCATGCTCATAAATTAAGGATAATGCTGATACATGGTGAAACAACGCTCTGGTGGGCGGTTTGCGCGTTTCAATCACCTCGGGGTATGACCATGCGGTGCATTTGACCTGCGGTCGTCGCACGGTGGCGCTGGCAGCAGTCCACATACGCAGAGGTGTGTTGGTGCATGTCAGAGTACGGTGCAGCGAGTAAGTGTGCAGACGTTTTCAGATGTGCTAATGGTGACTGTGTGTTGAAAATGGCTCAAAGAACACATATTGATGACGTTATGAGGGGTAGAATACTAGGGCGACTGGAGGCTGGTCAAACACAGCAGGTTGTAGCACGGGCCCTCCGTGTGCCACAAGATTATGGTAACGATTCCAGCAGACAGGAAACGTGTCCAGGCATTACAGTACGGGACGTCCACAGTGTACAACACCACAAGAAGACCGATATCTCACCATCAGGGCCCGCAGATTCCTACGGAGTACTGCAGGTAGCCTTGCTCAGGACCTTACCACAGCCACTGGAACAGTTGTCTCCAGACACACAGTCTACAGACGACTAAACAGACATGGTTTATTCGCCCGGAGACCTGCAAGGTGCATTCCACTGACCCCTGGTCACAGCAGAGCCCTTAAAGCCTGGTGTCAAGAACACAGTACATGGTCATTGGAACAGTGGTCCCAGGTTATGTTCACAGACGAGTCCAGGTATAGCCTGAACGTCTGAACAGTGATTCTCAGCGGATTTTCATCTGGTGTGAAGCAGGAACCAGATATCATCCCCTTAATGTCCTCGAAAGGGGCCTGTATGGAGGTCGTGGTTTGATGGTGTGAGGTGGGATTATGATTGGTGCACATACACCCCTGCATGTCTTTGACACAGGAACTGTAACAGGTCACGTTTAGCAGGACGTCATTTTGTACCAGTATGTCCACCTTTTCAAGGGTGCAGTGGGTCCCACCTTCTCCTGATTAGTGATAATGCACGGCCCCACCGAGCTGCCTTCGTGGAGGAGTACCTTGAAACAGAAGATATCGGGCAAATGGAGACCGAACCCCCATCGAGCACGTCTGGAATGCTCTCGGTCGACGTATCACTGCATGTCTTCAATCCCCTATGACATTTCAGGAGCTCCAACAGTCACTGGTGCAAGAATGGGAGGCTATAACCCAGCAGCTGCTCGACCACCTGATCCAGAGTATGCCAACGCATTGTGCGGCCTGTGTACGTGTGCATGGTGATCATATCCCATACAGATGTCGGGGTACATGCACAGGGAATGGTGGCGTTTTGTAACACATGTGGTTCGGGATGGTTTTCTCAACTTATCACCAATACTATGGACCTAAAGATCTGTGTCGTGTGTGTTCCCTATGTGCCTAAGCTATTAGCGCCAGTTTTGTGTAGAGCCACGTTGTGTGGCAATACATTCTGAAATAATCCGTAATTTATGAGCATGAATGTACATATGGTCCAAGTTTCATGTAGCTATGTCACTTAGCAGTAACACATCATGCGAAAATTACTTTCGTCCTTAATTTTTGTGCACTAGTGTAAGACCATGGTTTTTGTCAATAAGTTTAATTTGAGGTGATGTCTAATGAAGCAAAATTGGCGGAAGGTTTTTTCATGTCATAAGATAGAAGTATAGGCTTTTCTGTCTTGGTGTATTTTGTAAGGTTGCTATTATGACAGATAGTCAAAATATGGATGTGTATTTAGAAGCTAGCGGGTAATAGCGTTGGGGAGTTGTGAGAATAAGTGAAAATGCATCTTTGGCCCCAACACCGTGTTTATTGGTCTTGTGTTAAGTGTGGCGGGCAGTAGCAGTCAGGTGTCACTTGTTGGCAAGCTGTCTTAGTTTTGTAACGCTCCTGAGCATCTGACTTTGAAATAATTCGTCTGTGGATGAAAAGAAAGTTTTCTGAAATACTGGGCGATCTCGTGAAATAGTCCAAGGTTTAATTATCCAGATAATCCAGTTTTAGGCAGCTTCATGTAGTATTCTGTGAAGTTTTATTACAGAGGGGAAGGCTACCAGTAGCAGTGATGGTTGCAGTGTAAGAGCACAAGAACACCCTAACTTTCGACACCCTGCGGGTTTATTGGTTATTTTTCTTTGAATGCTGTTAGCGTAACATAGATGCTGCAATCTGAAATATATGACACCTGATCTACTACTCCTCCAAGACTCCATGACACTTGACATCAGGGTCGTGTGCACACCTTCAGTTGTGCACGTTCTAAGGAGCTTTTGCGCAAGCGCAACTCGCGTGACGTAACTGCGTTATGGGCCAAATATATAAGGATTTGATAAACAGCGTGCACGGTTCACGGTGTGCACAGCTAGTCCTTGCCACTCAACATGAAGTTTATGGCAGTACCACCAGTGGTAGCACACTGCGGCAGACTTTTACCCCCGTTTGCTCGGCATAAATCCTGCTAGATGATGACACACTCCTCAGATATGCTAATTCACTCACTATAGACTGCAGTAAAATTAGATCGGACCTCAGTATATGTTATTCTTGTACTGACAGTAAACCTATTTTGTTGGTTTCTGAATGAGTTATGGTATATTATGTTATTAAGTTTATCATGCAATAATCCATTTGAGGGGCTGACAATGAGAACCATAAGGACCTAAAGCACATCACCGTAGATTGTGAGACTCTAGCATTTATTCATGATTCTGAAATCTGTTGACCTTATGGTGAGTCCGGTTTATCAGTGCTCTAGGCCCACACTGTATATATGAAAATTCACGAAAAGCTAGATCACTGGTTTCTCTGATATTCACTTAAAAGTGGGATCGACGGCAGTGTGCTTTAGGCCCTTATGGATCTCAGCGCCTCGTTTGTGTTCCAGACAGGTGACCATGTTGGTAGACATTACTATTTTAGTTTAATCATTTCCACAAATGGCAGCTTCTGTTTGGGGTTTGGTTGTTGACTGTGGAAGAATCGACTTTCGAATGCAGTGTAAACATGAACTATGTTGAATCTATTTTAAATGCTAACAGAAAAGTAAAGCTGTGAGGACGGTTCGTGGATCATGCTTGGGTATCTCAGTCAGTAGAGCACATGCCCGCGAAAGGCAAAGGTCCAGAGTTCGAGTTCCGGTCTGGCACACAACTTCCATCTGCCAGGAAGTTTCATATCAGCGCACACTCCACTGCAGAGTGAAAAATCTCATTCTGGGAACAGAAAAGTAAATTACCGCGAAAAGTTAGCCGCAAAGGAACTGGAGCCTCCGAGAACATATCCTCTGAAACTTCCTGGCAGATTAAAACTGTGTGCCCGACCGAGACTCGAACTCGGGACCTTTGCCTTTCGCGGGCAAGTGCTCTACCACTGAGCTACCGAAGCACGACTCACGGCCGGTACTCACAACTTTACTTCTGCCAGTACCTCGTCTCCTACCTTCCAAACTTTACAGAAGCTCTCCTCCTTTCGCAGGAGAGCTTCTGTAAAGTTTGGAAGGTAGGAGACGAGGTACTGGCAGAAGTAAAGTTGTGAGTACCGGCCGTGAGTCGTGCTTCGGTAGCTCAGTGGTAGAGCACTTGCCCGCGAAAGGCAAAGGTCCCGAGTTCGAGTCTCGGTCGGACACACAGTTTTAATCTGCCAGGAAGTTTCATATCAGCGCACACTCCGCTGCAGAGTGAAAATCTCATTCTGGAAACATATCCTCTGTCTGAGAGAGTGACGAAATCAGATAAGCTTGACTACAAGCGAACTTTTAACAAGGAAGTGTAAAGTTAGCACAAGCTATTGTGTGGGTGCAGCGAAAGAACATCTGATTTTCATCCCGGAAGTAAATTCGTGAAATACATTTGTTAGAAATCCTGTTCATTTGTCCGAAAAAAATGGAAAAGCTCGAAAATTCCCACTTACACAAAAATGCGAAATGGAGAGTTGGGAAAGCTTACGCATTATTTCATTATTGCCCTAAACTGTACTTAACTATGAACAAAACAACAAAAGCAAAAAATAAAATTGTTTTTTGTCAGATAAGTTATGCATATTATTACTATTATTATTATTACTATTATTACTGTTGTTATTATTATTGACTGTGGCTGAAAGTTGTATAACCTTGTAGATAAGCGTAACTGTTATACAGCAGATGCTATTAATTTCACGCTCTCATATTTTTCTGAATCTAAAAATTTGTGAACACCCAGCCTGTATATTCGCGAAACGCCACTGAACAGTAGTGTCGCCAAATGTCCCGATTTCTGCGTGATGTCCCTGTTTTTAGAGATGGCATGACACTTCCGCACGAAGCCTAACCCGGGACAATTGAAGTTTTGTGGTAAGTTCTGTGGGACCAAACTACTGAGGTCATCGGTCCCTGTGCTTACACACTACTTATTCTAACTTAAACTAACATACGCTAAGGACAACACACACGCCCATGCCCGAGGAGGACTCGAACCTCCTACGGGGGGAGCCGCGCGAACCGTGACAAAGCGCTTCGGACCGCACGGCTACCCCGCGCGGCTTTACAAGGGACATCAAGTGCCCCCACTTTTGGGCACTGCTAACAATTCTAAATATAATGCGTATTCACTTCAGAAGCGGTCGAACACATAAAATTTCCGAACTGACTTCCTCAACGCGTCGATGGCATTAGCCAAGGAAGTTTAAATACCTTACACCAGAGATCGCAAGAATCCAGTTAACTACGGGTACGCCTTAGGGCTTAGGACATGACATACCTGTGTGTTTCTCAAATACTCAGCCCTGTAGCTTCAACTGTTGTATTATTACCGCCACGCCGCTGTTTTCCAAGGACGTTTAGCTACCAGAGGCCGGCGACTCCATAGTTTCGTGAACCTTCCCAACTATAGCACCGCCAGAACACCTGACTGATTCGCTACCAATATACGCCAAAAATCAGTTCTCTTGCCGCTCGTAATCGTGTAGAATTTCTTACCGATAGTTCAATTTCTGTTGTGCGTGTGTTCACTGCAAGTGACCAGAAACGGCTGATACACGAACTGTGTTCGTAGCTGCGAATACTTACAGGGAATGCCGACACTGAAAATTTGTGCCGGTCTGCAATTGGAACCCAGATTTCCGGCTTTACGCGTGCGATCGCCTTATCCGCTTTGGCTGTCCATGTACTACTCACGGCCAAACACAAACTTCCATATGTCGTCGTTCGTTCGTCACTTGCTTTACTCATACACACATTATGTAATACCCGTACAGGGAAGAGACTTTAACTGAAAATCTTTCTTGGTGCAATAATTTACCAACAGCCGTGTGTATTGTAGAAATTTATTTTGTGAACTTTTTATGTGCTACCAGTTTCGGCATTACATTGATGCCATCTTCAGGCCCCTGTACAATGAGTAGAACAAATGTACTATTATAAAAAATATGGAAAAAACCTTAACAATTGACAGGTATCATGTTAATTATGTAAGTGGCTCAAAAAGACATATTGTATATCATTAAAACAATATGTAACATTAGGGCAAATATGCTTCTGCCTATGTCATGCTGTTGTTAATAGTTTTCAATGTTTTACTCGAATATAGCATGATAGATGAGCATATGTATACGCTATTATTCATAAATCCGTACCATACAGTTGTAAAAGGCCATGCGACACAACAAATGTACTGCATACAATCATATGTCCAGTGGAAGAATATTTATTAAATAATTAACTAGTATAAATAAATAATAAAATAAATTAAAATACCAGAAAATGTGACATAACCATGTCAGAATACATAAGTACATATGTGTAGCCTAGGTCGTACTGTGTGTGGTATGACAAATAGCTGCCGCAATATTCACGTTAAAAAGCATAAAAGAGTTTGTCTTAAAATCCAATTGCATCCACGAATTAAACTAATGCAATCGTACTATAAAAATCATCAAACACCTTGCCACCGTAGGCACTTCATTAGAACTCCTATGTAAGACCACCCTGCACTGTGCTGAGTTGATTAATGCAAAGACAGTAGCTGCCTCATATAGTCATAGTTACAAAGAAGATTCTCAATCTCTGTATATCAAAAAATGTCTATCTCCCTGCATATAAGTCCTATACAGTTATGTAGGATTATATCAAGTGGAATCGAACGAATAAAAGGGAAAGGAAGAAGAACAAGAAAAATATAGGAGGCCGCCTATAAGTCCGAACATAAACCGCAAAATGAAATGTATACCATCCCTAAGACTAAGGGTACCACGTATAACCATGTAAAATCATTCTCATGGTTGGATTAAGACCGGGTGTAGTAACGTATGAGATGACTATCAGGATCTTAAGTACATCATCCAGTTTCGTCATATTCTGTCTAATGACCTTAATGAGTCGAAAACGGTCTGGATGGGTCAAAATGTCACGGTACCTAAAAACTGGTCAAAATATTTGAGTAGCTAAAATCAAACAATAACGAATTTATACCCATCAGCTAAGTGTCAAGGAAATGCAGTGTTACATCAAGTATAAAATTGGTTAAGTGGCAACTCAAGAGTGCAACAACAGGTGAACAGTACAGTAATCCAGACGGGTTAGAAAAGGATGTTGGACACATTTGCAAGTTATGGCAGTGGACAACTTCCACTGGAAATATGATTGCAGTACATTTGATGTGTTGCATGGCCTATTACAACTGTGTGGTACGGATTTATGAATAATAGCGTATACATATGCTCATCTATCATGCTATATTCGAGTAAAACAGTGAAAACTATTAACAACAGCATGACATAGGCAGAAGCATATTTGCCCTAATGTTACATATAGTTTTAATGATATACAATATGTCTTTTTGAGCCACTTACATAATTAACATGATACCTGTCAATTGTTAAATTATGTTCTACATTTTTTATGATAGTACATTTGTTCTACTCATTGTACAGGGGCCTGAAGATGGCATCAATGTAATGCCGAAACTGGTAGCACATAAGAAGTTCATAAAATAAATTTCTACAATACATACGGCTGTTGGTAAATTACTGCATCAAGAAATACGTGCCAGCCGTTGTCCCACGGTCCATAATGGATCAACGAAGATTAACTGAAAGTGGCTACCTGGTATCGACTGAAAAATACGATGCTGCAGTGCTCGTGTTATTCAGAAGAACAATGCCATGTTCCTTCAGACATGCATGAATGTCTGAAGTTCAAATGCATCGTTCTTCAGAACACAGGCACTGTAATGACATATTGAAAACAACTGAGGTTGGGCGGCGAGAATAACTCCCGTAAGAGCTTAGGCTAGCTACTGAATATGCACGTTATAGATGAGGATTAACGTTTAAATAATTTTTGACTCATGTTCAAGCACGCTGGAAATTTTTTGTTAGCAGTTCGTACTTTTTATGAAGAGGAAAGTACTTTTTAGTGCAGTTGCACCAGTGAACCAACTTCGTTCGTAATATTCACTGAAGCAAAGAAATGGCAGCACCGCAAAATAATTAATGTAGCGTAATGACATTTCAGAAATACATTTGTCTAGGTAACATATTTAAGTGATTGACATTGCAAGATCACAGGTTTATCAGGCGCTAGGTAAGCCATTGAAAATGTGAGATGGTGGTGATTAATACAGCCAGAATGTTGAATACAAGCATGCAAACGTGCGTGCATTCTGTTGTACAGGTGGCGGCCTCAGTTTGCGGGAAGGAGCACCATGCCTGTTGCGCTCAGTTTGTCAGAACAGCAACGGTTAATGCTGTTTGCGGATGACGCTGAAGTTGTCATCCGATGCTGTTCCATATGTGATCGATTGGATATACATCTAGTGATCGAGCAGGGCAAGGAAACGTGTCGACAAGCTGTAGAGCAAGTTGGATAACAGCAGCGATATGTGGACGAGCGTTATCCTGTTGGAAAACACCCCCAGGAATGCTGTTCATGAGGTAGCGCAACATGTTGAATCACCAGATTTGATATACTACAATTTTGCAGTCAGGTTGCGTGGGATAACCGCGAGAGTGCTCCTGCTGTCACGCGAAATCGCATCCCAGACCAAACTCCAGGTGTAGATCCAGCGTGTCCAGCACACAGACAGGTTGATTGCAGGCCCTGGACCAGCCTCCTCCTAATCAACATCACTGGCAACGGGGCAGAACCAGCTTTCATTAGAAAACCCAACAAACATCCACCTTGCCCTCCAATGAGCTCTCGCTTGACGCCACTGAAGTCGCAAATGGCAGCTGGGATCTGTTCTTGAAGTAACCGATTTGTAACTTTTTGTTGTGTCGCTGTGGTGCCAACTGCTTCTCATACTGTTGCTGCAGATGCAGTACGATACGCCAGAGCCATACGCCGAATACGATTGTCTTCCCTGTCGGTAGTGCCGTGTGGCTGTACGGAGCCCTTGCCGGCACGGTAGCTCAGCGTGTTCGGTCAGAGGTCTGCGTGCTCTCTGTAATAAACTGAGTCAAGGAATCAACGATCGACTTTAACGGATGTCTTGTGACGTCCGCCCAGACCAAACGCAACGAACTATATCGAACAAAATGAAAAAAAAAGCCCGGTGTGCTTGCGGCCGTGCATTCTCGAGACCACCGCTGCCAGCATTCATGTACACCGGCTACATTCCTTACAAGTCTTCCTGCAATATCACAGAAGGAACGTCCAGCTTTTCACAATCGAATTACACAACCTCGTTCAAAATCTTGTCGCCTTAACGACATTCTTAGCTAACATCAAATCACAATGTCCAGTCTCAAAGGTAACTAACGTTCACGACCGTTACAGTGTCTAACGGTAAATCTGATTTGTATTCTCGTAGTGGCGCTACTAGCGCCTCTCTTATGCTACTGGCGCGAAATTTGAACAAACGTCATATTTCAGATGTAGAAACACGCCTACCAACTTTCGTTTATGTCGCACAATTCCTTATTGGTGTTACGGTTTTTTTTTTTTTTGGCGTTGGTCTGTTATCTGTTATAAGAAGATATCTAATTGTTGTTGTTGTTGTGGTCTTCAGTCCAGAGACTGGTTTGATGCAGCTCTCCATGCTACTTTACCCTGTGCAAGCTTCTTCATCTCCCAATACCTACTGCAACCTACATACTTCTGAGTCTTTCACCTGATAACAACGTCCTCCTGAGTAGTCCCCGCCCGGAGATTCGAATGGGGGACTATTTACCTTCAGAATATTTTACCCATGAGGACGCCATCATCATTTAACCATACAGTAAAGCTACATGTCATCGGGTTTCCCCTTGCTTTCAGCCGTTCCCAGTACCAGCACAGCAAGGCCGTTTTGGTTAGCGTTACAAGGCCAGATCAGTCATACAGACTGTTGCCCCTGCAACTACTGAAAAGGCTGCTGCCCCTCTTCAGGAACCACACGTTTGTCTGGCCTCTCAACAGATACTCCTCCGTTGTGGTTGCACCTACGGTACGGCTATCTGTATCGCTAAGGCATGCAAGCCTCCCCACCAACGGCAAGGTATATAGTTCATGGAGGGGGGGGGGATATAACTAATGAGTGAAAATAAACGTTCCGTTTTATATCCTGGTCGCGCGCGATTTGCCGAGCGGTGTAAGGCGCTGCAGTCATGGACTGTGCGACTCATCCCGGCGGAGGTTCGAGTCCTCCCTCGGGCATGGGTGTGTGTGTTTGTCCTTAGGATAATTTAGGTTAAGTAGTGTGTAAGCTTAGGGACTGATGACCTTAGCATGACCTAAGATTTCATACACATTTGAACATTTTTTTTTATATCCTGACTTTTTGTCCTTGAACCACGGAGTTTTTCAACCACCGTTCCCTAAGTTCCGATGACAACACTAACTCTCACTAACAAAAAATGGATTTATCAGTTTGAACCCTCGTGAAACGCTGAGTTCACAGTGACAGCGTCAACGGTCACCAGACGCCGTCGGTAGCGGTTGCCCGATCACATCAAATGGTTCAAATGGCTCTGAGCACTATGGGACTTAACATCTGAGGTCATCAGTCCGCTAGAACTTAGAACTACTTAAACCTAACTAACCTAAGGACATCACACACATCCATGCCCGAGGCAGGATTCGAACCTGTGACCGCAGCGGTTGCGCGTTCCAGACTGAAGCGCCTAGAACCGCTCAGCCACAGTGGCCGGCCCAATCACATCGGCCGGTAGCTTGGGTACAGTGAGTCCGGTCTCCGTCAGTTTTTGGTTCGATCAAGAAGTTTAGATTGCGGTAGAATCTGTGGGCGAAATGGATGCCACATAATGAGGTATCTCGAGCAGAATGATCTCCTCCATGCCAACCAGAGCGGATTTCGAAAATATTAATCGTGTGAACACCAACTCGCACTTTACTCGCATGGAATACTGAAAGCCATCAATCGAGGCAGTTACGTAGAGACAGTATTTCTCGAATTCCGAAAGCATTTGACTCAATACCACACCTATGCTTATTATCAGAAGCACGGCAGCCGAAATTTGTGGCTGAATGAAGACGCAGCACGTTTTCACGGATGGAGAGGTAACTTCGGATGTATCCTAGGAAAGTGCGTTGAATCCCTTGCTATTGACCTTGCGAACAACATTAGGAGTAACCTCAGATTTGTCGCAGATGATGGATGCAGTTATCTATAGTGAAGCATAGTCTGAAAAAAGATGCACAAATATCCATTCAGATCTTGATAAGATCTCAAAATGGCGTAAAGATTGTCAACTTTCTTTAAATGTTTAGAAGTGTGAAATTGTGCACTTCACAAAACGAAAAAACCATTATCCTGCGACTACAACATCACTGAGTCAAAATTGGATTCGGGAAATTCGTACAAATACCTAGGTGTAACATTTCGTAGGGTTATAAAATGGATCGGGAAATTCATACAAATACCTAGGTATAACACTTCGTGGGCTTATAAAATGGAACGATGACATAGACACAATGGTAGGTAAAGCAGGTGGCAGACTTCGTTTGATTGGTAGAATACTGGAGAGGTACAATCAGTCTTCAAAGCAGATTGTTCACAAATCACTCGTATGATCCATCCTAGAATATTTACCAAGTGTCTGGAACCTGTAACAGACTGACAGGGGATATTCAACGTACACAGAGAAGAGCAGCACGATTAGTCACAGGTTTGTCTGACCCGCGGGAGAGAGTCACGGAGATGTTGAGAGAACTGAACTGGCAGATGGTTCAAATGGCTCTGAACACTATGGGACTTAACATCTGAGGTCATCAGTCCCCTAGAACTTAGAACTACTTAAACCTAACTAACCTAAGGACATCACACACATCCATGCCCGAGGCAGGATTCGAACCTGCGACCGTAGCGGTCGCGCGGTTCCAGACTGTAGCGCCTAGAACCGCTCAGCCATCCCTGCCGGCATGAACTGGCAGACTCTTGGAGGTAGACGTATACTATCCCGAGAAAGCCTACTTACGAAGTTCCAAGAACCGGTTTTAAATGATGACTCTAGGAAAATATTACAAGCCCCTACGCATCGCTCCCTTACCGGATGAGGACAAGGTTAGATTAATTATAGCACACTCAGAGGCATTTATACAACCATCCTTACCGCGCTCCATGCGTGAATGGAACGGGGAAAATTCCTACGCTCTGCCACGCATTTCACGATGATTTGCAGAGCATGAATGTAGGTCTAGACGTAGACGCCCCTGTGCCTCGAGACGACTGCTGTATTGTGGATTTTCCAATTAAGAAGACGCCGAATACATGTGAATGAGCTATATCTCTCTCGAAAAGGATGTGGCGGGTACTCTACACTCTTTTCTCAGTTATTGGAAATTCTAGACAGGTTTTACGAATATAGGAGATGAAGACAAAAACGTTCCATTACACACTCGAGATGATTCATGGTGACATTGAAAAGTAGGATAACAAACACTCTACATAACTTCAAATAAATTCAGGAAAAACAGCCGTATGCCAGCTTATCTTGAAAGACTGTCACTCAGCACACGTGTAAAAGTCAAACACATATTTTAGAATAAGATATTCTGAATAACTTAAGCGCTGAAAAGTTGAAACAAGTACACTACATTTGCAGTCTACTTCATATAACAGAATCATCAACGTATCGGCATTAAACACCCGTTGTTGTTGTTGTTGTGGTCGTCAGTCCAGAGACTGGTTTGATGCAGCTCTCCATGCTACTCTACCTGAGCAAGCTTCTTCATCTTCCAGTACCTACTGCAACCCACATCCTTCTGAATCTGTTTAGTGTATTCATCTCTTGGTCTCCTACGGTTTTTACCCTCCACGCTGCCCTCCAGTACTAAATTGGTGATCCCTTGATGCCTCAGAATATGTCCTACCAACCGATCCCTTCTTCTAGTCAAGTTGCGCCACAAATTTCTCTTCTCCCCAATTCTATTCAATACCTCCTCATTAGTTTCGTGATCTACTCATCTAATCTTCAGCATTCTTCTGTAGCACCACATTTCGAAAGCTTCTATTCCCTTCTTGTCTAAACTATTTACCGTCCACGTTTCACTTCCATACATGGCTACACTCCATACAAATACTTTCAGAAACGACTTCCTCACACTTAAATCTATACTCGATGTTAACAACTTTCTCTTCTTCAGAAACATTTTCCTTGCCGTTGCCAGTTAAACACCCGTAAACAGTAACAATAATTCGTTAAAAGGTAATTTCCGCATACGACAACCCAAAAAAGGTCCACTACAGTAACTCTGAGCATCAGAATTTACGTGCACCATCTTTCTGAGTTGAACACATAACTTTTTGAAATTATAATCTAGAATGAAAATTTACAATACAATTTGTGTCTGTGCAGCAGATCCCAATCTACACTGAGTATAGGCTGAAACGGCTACACAGCCACCAAACATGCACAATGTAATATACAATGCACTGACAAAAAAATCATGCGATAGCGTTATGCGCATCTACAGATGGCGGTACTATTGAGTACACGAGGTACAAAGGGCGGTGCATTGGCGGAACTGTTATTTATATTTAGGTGATTCGTGTGAAAAGGTCCCTGACGTGATGATGGCAGCACGACAGGAATTTACAAAAAAATGGCTCTGAGCACTATGGGACTTACCTTCTGAGGTCACCAGTCCCCTAGAACTCAGAACTACTTAAACCTAACTAACCTAAGGACATCACACACATCCGTGCCCGAGGCAGGATTCGAACCTGCGACCGTAGCGGTCACGTGGTTCCAAACTGAAGCGCCTAGAACCGCTCGGCCACAACGGCCGGCTAGGAATTTACAGACTTTGAACACGGAACGGCAGTTGGAGCTAGATGCATGGGACATTCCATTTCGGAAATCGTTATTGAATTCAGTATTCAGATATCCACAGTGTCAAGAGTGTGACGAGAATACCAAATGTTTGGCATTACCTGTCACCACGGACAACGCAGAGGCTGACGGCTTTCACTGAACGACGGAGAGCAGCGGCGTTTGCGTAGAGTTGTCAGTGCTAACAGACAAGCAACACTGCGTGAAATAACCGCAGGAATCAATGTGACGGACGACGAATGTATCCGTTAGGACAGTGCTGCGAAATTTGGTGTTAATGGACTATGGCAGCAGACGACCGACCCGAGTGCCTTTGCTAACTGCCCATCGCCTGTAACGCCTCTCTCAGCCTCGTGACCATATCGGTTGGACCCTAGACGACTAGAAAACCATGGAGTGATCATACGAGTACCGATTTCTATTGCTAGGAGCTGATGGTAGGGTTCGAGCGTGGCCCAGACCTTTGAAGTCATGGAGCCAGGTTGTCAACAAGGTCCTGTGCAAGCTTCACAATAGTGTGGGCTGTGTTTACATGGAATCAAACTGAACCGATCATTGACTGGAAACTGTTATATTTCGGCTACATGGAGACCATTTTCAGCCATTCAACGATGGAATTTTTGTGGTTCAAATGGCTCTGAGCACTATGGGACTTAACCGCTGAGGTCATCAGTCCCCTAGAACTTAGAACCACTTAAACCTCACTAACCTAAGGACATCACACACATCCATGCCCGAGGCAGGATTCGAACCTGCGACCGTAGAGGTCGAGCGGTTCCAGACTGAAGCGCCTAGAATTTTTGTGGACGAGAATGCGCCATGGCACCGGGCCACAATAGTTCGCAACTGGTTTGAAGTACATTCTGGACAATTTGAGCGAATGATTTGGGCACCCAAGTCGCCCGACATGGATCCCATCGACATGTGTGAGACGTAATCGGGAGGTCAGTTCGTGCACAAAATCCCGCAACCGCAGCACTTAAGCAATTATTGATGGCTATAGAGACAGCCTGGCTCAATATTTCTGCAGGAGGCTTCCAACAACTTGTTGAGTCCGTGACACGAACAGTTTCTGCACTAAGCCGGCAAAACTAGGTGCGACACAATATTGGGAGGTACCCCATTGCTTTTGTCACCTCAGTGTAAGGCTATGTTTAGTGAATTTTTATGAAATTTTTGAATTGTTCGAAACATGTGGTTTCTAATAAAGTAGCGATTTCAGACCTTAGATTCCGACACGTACCCTTGTTATTATATTATTTTCTCAACCCCAGAATGCTACATACTCCTCCTTTCTTCTACTAAACGTAAAAATATCTCACAATCCATCTTTTGCGTGTGGAAACGTCGGCCGATTTGACCGAAGAAACAAACTGATTTGAATTTCACCGATTGTCTTCCGAAATCTTTACGTTCGGGGGATGAGATTGGCTGCACTGAGACGGCGCGCGCACTGGCATATTAATTTGTAAAGATTAGCCGATGTCGGTAGTCGGTGAACTTCCCCAACGTCGGTGCCACAATGATCGCAGCCTAAGACAGCTACATTCGATTTCCCGAACCAAGAGTTAAGGAACTACGAGACTGTGACCAAGGACAGTATAATGGTAGCGACCTTATAATGTGGAGATTGCCGTTGTAAGCCGAAACAGGTAATGATTGCGTGACAGAATGTGACTGTGGCTGAAACTGGAGGGAGTTCACAATACGTCAGTCGCTGATCTCCTCCGTCCGAATGTAGTTTTTTTATTCTTTCTTTTTTTTTTTTTTTTTCAAAGATAAAATGTGCTTACGTCTTGGGTATCGAAATAGGCTACATCCAAAAAATATTGAGGGGATAGTTATCACTTCTTGAGACACAATGAGTTCTGTGTATCTCCTATAAAAAAATTTAATATTTGCCTCACAACACATCTTCAGTGTCACCGAATCGGGTATATCATAAACGGTCAGTTTAGAATATTCCCCGCCCCGCCCCCCTCCCCCTTTCATACATATCTACATGTTTATTCTGCAATTCACATTTAAGTTCCTGGCAGAGGGGTCGTCGAACCACTTTCACATTATTTCTCTACCATTACACTCTCGGACAGCGCACGGGAAAAACAAACATTCAGTTTTTCAGCACGAGGTCTGGTTTCTCTTATTTTATTTCGATGATCATTTCTTCCCTTATAGGTGGACGCCAACGGAATGTTTCATATTCGGAGGAGAAAGTTGGTGACTGAGATTTCGTGAAAAGATCTTGCGGCAACGAAAACCGCCTTTGTTCCAATGGCTGCCACCCCTACTCGCGTATCATATCTGTGATATTTTCTCCCGTATTTCGCGATAGTACAAAACGAGCTGCTCGTCTTTGAATTTTTTTGCTGTCTCTGTCAATTCTATTTGGTAAGGATTTGTAACGTTCCCTGGCAACACTCACACTATTAATAAACTAAAATTTAATTGTACTATATACGCCGCTATGAAGCAATTTGTATATACTGTAATTATTTAACAAAAAATATTATTTAATTTTGTGTAAAGGACATTCGTTATTATTGTAATATTTTCTGTAGTAATATTCTCGATGTATTTATGATTGTAATATTTCTATACTCATAATGTAATTGCGAAATGTGTCAATATCTGCGATAGCAAAAATGTAAAATTCAGCCACAGAGGAAAATAATGTTGTAAGATTACAAAGAGATGTTAATGGTCAGCAGTAATATAAAAAGCACCACATAGTGTGTATTCTTTGTCGTCTTCGTGGAGAGCTGAAAGTGTGAGGAACCTGTGACGTAGCATTTTATGAATGGGTTGACTTCTTTTGTCTGTATCTAGATTTAGCCGCCATTAGAGGAGAAATTACAAACTAATGTAAGTTGAATTATTGTTGTGGTCTAAATACATTATAATTTAATAACAGTGTGTATTACTAATGTAAATTAGCTTGCCCATGTCATCTATAATATTTCTTTAAAGAATTTTCAGCATTTTTAGCGGTGTTGCTGGGCTGTGCCGCGACCGAACGATTTGCAGCGGCGGCACATTTAAAAAATTGTTCCGCTAAGAAAAATTAACCAAACCCGTAAATCGGGAGCAGATAAAAATTAGCAGTGAATTAAGAAAATGTTTTTCTTTTACAGCGATCCTGATACTGACGGAATTTATTACTAGTTTCACATTTGTGCATTCATAGGCGGATAGTTAACGTTGAAATTGAACAATTTTGGTTCTTTCAAATAACTTAAATGTAAATGAAGTGTGTTTTATCAATGATAATTAAACGTCGGCTTGGCAATATTTAACCATTTTCTGCTAATAGAGACAGTCTTGTGTTCCATAGCTAACGCCGGGAAAGAATTCAGTAAATATTAAAAAAAAAACCCACTGCATTTAGAAAATGTGTGCCAAGGCCGAATTATGTAAAGGATTTAATTCTCAACTAAATATTCTTAATCAGTTAATATGAATTCACGTAATTTTAAATGTACTTAATTCTGTGTAAGTGAATTTTTATTACCACACGTAAATAAGAGGTTCTACAACAAAGTTCGTACATACAGAAGGAAAGAAAGGCAAATTAACTAAAAACAAATTTTAAAAAGGTAACTGATTATTCTTTAATGTAATTTCATTAAAGATTCCACACTGCACAGCAGTTCTAACAGAGAACGGACAAGTGTAGTGTAGGCAGCCTCTTTAGTGCATTTGTTACCTCTTCTAAGTGTTCTCCCAATAATGGACACTATTTGGTTCGCCTTCCCCACAACGTTACTGTGTGATCGTTCCAATTTAAGTTGTTCGTAATTGTAATCCCTGGGTATTTAGTTGAACTGACAGCCTTTAGAGCTGTATGATTTACTGTGTAACTGAAATTTAGCGGATTCCTTTTAGATGATCTCAAACTTTTCATTATTTAGGGCACATTCCGCGCCATACAGATATCTTATCTAAATCATTTTGCATTTGGTTTTGATCTTCTGACTACTTTGTTAGACAGTAAATGACAGCATAAACTGCAAACGATCTAAGAAGGCTGCCCAGATTGTCTCCTAAATCACTTACATTGATTATGAACAACAGAGGGCCAAAACACTTCCTTGGGGAACACCAGATATCACTTCTGTTTCACTCGGTGGCTCTCCGTCAGTTACTACAAGCTGTGACCTTTCTGACAGCAAATCATTAAACCAGTCGCACAAATGAGACGATACTCCATAGGCACGTAATTTGATCAGAAGCCGCTTGTGAGGAACGATATCAAAAGCCTTCTGGAAATCTAGAAATACGGAATCAGTCTGATATCCCCTGCCGTTAGCAACCATTACTTCATGAGAATAAAAGGCTAGTTATGTTGCACACGAGCGATATTTTCTGGAACTGTGGTAGCTATGTGCCAATAGACCGTTTTCTTTGAGGTAATTTATAATGTTCGAACGCAGTATATGTTCCAAAATCCTATTGCAAATCGACCTCATTGATATGGTTCTGTAATTCAGCGGAGTACTGCTATTTTTTTTTTTTAAATTATATATTTGGTGCGATCTGTGCAACTTTCCAGTCTGTAGGTCGAGCGATCGGTTTCGTATGATTGCTAAGTCTGGGCTATTACATCAGCATACTCCGAAAGGAACTTATTGGTATACGGTATAGGCAGGAAGACTTGTCTTTATTAAGTGATTTAAGTTGCTTTGCTAAACCGAGAGGATCTACTTCTATGTCACTCACGATAGCAGTTGTTCTTGATTTGAGTTCTGGAATGTTTACTTCGTCTTCCTTGATGAAGATATTTCAGAAAACCACATTAAATAACTCCGCTTTTGTGGCGCTGTCGCCGGTAACATTGCCATCGGTATCATGCAGTGAAGGTACTTTGAAGGTACTGATTGTCTCTTGCCACTTGTGTTTTTTACATACGACCAGAATCCATGTGGATTTGTTGCCCGATTTCATTGGGGAAATTCTTAACAAGATCTCGCACTGAAGTTCGCGCTAAATTTCGAGTTTCGGTGAAACTTCGCCAATCTTGGGGATTTTGCACTCTTTTAAATTTGGCTTGCTCTTGGATAAATTTCTTCTGACTCCCATTATAGGCAATACAACACCATCTGAAGACGATCTCCCCATATTGAGAATAAACGTAGGTTCCCTTCAATAAATTCATTCGACCACGGCATAAGAACCCAGAATATTTTAATAAGTGCCAGATTTCATGACAAAACCAGCTGAAAACTATTAGCATCACTAATGAAGAAAAGTAGGCTCATTGCTGCATATAGTAGAGACCTGTGAGTGAAAACGGAAGACAGATACAGGAAAGATAAAATAGAATCGAAGAATGAATAAATAAACGACAACTGACAAAACCAGATTTCTGGTGAAACATGTTTGGACATACACAGACATGAACTTGTGTTCTTGTCGGGTGACGGACTCGGTTAATCACTATTTTCTGAATTTAGGGGAACACAGCTTAAAACACAAGTGATGTGGATGGTACTGGCTACTTCCAGTTCCAGTCGCGTATGGGGAGCGAGAAGAATGTCTGCGAAAATGCCTCTGGGCGCGTTGTAATGTGAATGTACCTTCGCGGCCCCTACGGGAGCCATACATAGGGGGCTGTAATGTATTACTAGATTACTCACGTAATACTCGTTCTTGTAACTGATCATGTTCGACGATGCTGCATGTTCCACCAAGAAATGGGAACATGTAATGTACCCAGGAACGTTGTCGAACATGACCATTTTAGTGATCCCGGTGTTCGGGTGTGGGGAGGCATAATGTTGCATGGGTGTACTGCTCACGGCACACTCACTGGTCAATGGTATCGCGACACGGTCGTCCTTCGCCATGACAACTTTCCAAGTGGATTCGGCACTGACGTCATTTTTATGGATGACAGTGAGCGACCATATCGAATAGCAAAGGTGGAGCAGCTCTCGGAACGTAAGAATATACGGCAAATGGAGTGGCGTGCCCATACCCCCCACTTAAATCTCATCGAGCACGTGTGGAATGTGATAGGAAGACGTATTAAAGCACGTCCACGTACATCAACGATCACCCAACAGTTATCAACTACACCGGAAAAGGAATTGAATGCCCTACCACGAGAACTCGTTACTAATCTTGTGTCGTCGTGAGAGCATGTTACGGAGTATTCTTTGCCGTCCATGGTGATCATACCCAATATTAAGAAATATGTCCCACCTTTTGTAATGCCCAGGGGAGCACCGTGAATCGCTCTGACTTCTGTGAATTTATAGTCTTTGAATGAAACTACCAGTTCTCTTCGTGTCATTGCGTGTTTCTTTCAGTTGCCTTCTGTACTATACTGTAGCAGTTCTTTCTATCGTGCTATGTTACTTGGCAAAGACACGTCATGGGAAAGTTACTTTTCTCGCTTCCCACGCCCGGGTTCCCGGGTTCGATTCCCGGCGGGGTCAGGGATTTTCTCTGCCTCGTGATGACTGGGTGTTGTGTGATGTCCCTAGGTTAGTTAGGTTTAAGTAGTTCTAAGTTCTAGGGGACTGATGACCATAGATGTTAAGTCCCATCGTGTTCAGAGCCATTTGAACCATTTTTTTGCACGCCATTGTATTTCCGCCACTGTGTAAACACATGACGGCACTCATAAAAAACTGATTATATCGGATTACATTGTTAGCAGTGACTATCTGGAGCACGTAACATCCTTTGAACATTTAGGAGTAACACTATAAAAGCAGCGTAAAATGGCTTGAACATGCAAAATCTGTTACAGGGAAGGCTAATGCCTGACTTAAAGTTGTTGGCTGACTCTGTAAAGGAAATCGATAACAAGAGGCAGGTCGAACTATTTCTATGGTACTGCTCCAGCATTTCTGCATGAAATATGCACGACAGCAGACACCGGATGTGCGCTGCGATGACCGTAACACGTCAGTATAGGCCGTACGAAATTGCAAACGAGATGCTCTGTGAAGTTAAATGAGAATCTTCATAACAAAAATTAAACTCTGTAAAGTAAATTTAACGAATCCGCTTTCGAAGAGGATGTGCTACCACAAATATACATCCTGCGTAGGTATCATTAGTTAGCACCCAAGTATGACGGTGACGAATACACGCTTCCAATGTGCGTTCACCACGATGTCGCCAAACACGGATGCGACCATCATGATGCTGTAAACAGAACCTAGATTCATCCGAAAAAATGACGTTTTGCAATTCGTGCACCCAGGTTCGTCGTTGAGTAAACCGTCGCAGGCGCTCCTGTCTGTGATGCAGCGTCAAGGGTAACCGCAGCCATGGTCTCCGAGCTGATAGTCCATGCTGCTGCAAACGTCGTCGAACTGTTCGTGCAGATGATTGTTGCCTTGCAAACGGCCCCATCTGTTGACTCAGGGATCGAGACGTGGCTGCACGATCCGTTACAGCTCCGTTACAGCCATGCTGATAAGATGCCTGACATCTCGACTGCTAGTGATACGAGGCCGTTGGGATCCAGTACGGCGTTTCGTATTACCCTCCTGAACCCACCTATTCCATATTCTGCTAACAGTCGGATCTCGACCAACGCGAGCAGCAATGTCGCGATACGATAAACCGCAATCGCGATAGGCTACAATCCGACCTTTATCAGAATCGGAAACGTGATGGTACGCATTTCCCCTCCTTGGACGAGGCATCACAACGACGTTTCACCAGGCAACGCCGCTCAATTGCTGTTTGTGTATGAGAAATCGGTTGGAAACTTTCCTCATGTCAGCACGTTGTAGGTGTCGCCACCGGCGCCAACCTTGTGTGAATGCTCTGAAAAGCTAATCATTTGCATACCACAGCATCTTCTTCCTGTCTGTTAAATTTCGCGTCTGTAGCACGTCGTAGGAAAAAGAACTGATAATATTGATACAATGTACACTGTGCCATGTGCTGTACAGTGGAATATTTATGTACATGTAGATGCGGAAGCTGTGAGGCACATGGTGGTGAATAAAGCATTAGGTACTTACCACGAAGCTATCTTCCGAGTTGAAGATTTCTGGGCTGTAAGGCTGAGAGTTGCGGAAGGCCGCAAAGGAGCTGACTTCCGACGGGGAGGCCAGAGGGTCGTGGATCTCGTTTGCAGAGTACGGCAGGCTGGGGCCGGGGTAGTAGGTACCGTCGTCCGGTCCGAACTGCTGTGGGGCGTAGCCGCCATCGTGGCTGAAGCTCGGCGGCGAGTAATCCAAGTTGCTGCCAAACGAGTCGGGAGGGGAGAACGGCTGCTGGGGGACACCCGGAGGTGGATACGGCGGTGGGGGCGGAGCAGGTGGATACGGTGCCGGCGACGGGGGAGGCTCCGTGGACGGTTCCAGGGGCACCGCCTGTGGGTAAGGCGCCTCCGGACGTTCGGGGACCTCGACCTCCTGCTCCTGTGACACCACCTGTTCCTCCATCGGAGGTGGAGGAGGCTCGAGGGGAGGCGCGTACGTGGCGCTCGGTGGGCCGTAGTTGGGTCCGGGGGGACCGTAACCGGGACTAGGCGGGCCGTACCCGTTGCCCTGCTGTGCATGGGGCAGAGGGTACGGCGAGATCTGGATCTGGAGCTGGGGGATCACTTGCGAAGCGTGGTACGCGACGGCCGGTTCCGGCTTGGAATCGGGCTCGGGAGGAGGAGACCGCGGAAGCTGATCTGCGCCGTTCGGTGGGGGGCTGTACACTGGAGGGCTGTACACTGGTGCACCGTACTGTGGCGGCGGGTGAGGAGGATATTCGTAGGGTGCAGAGTACGGACCGTCCGCGTAGTGCGTGCCGGTGTCCTCTTCCGGGGGGCTGGCTCCGTTCTGAGGGTAACGTACGGACACGTAAGGCTGACCGCCGGCGACGGGCTGGAAGATGAACTTGGGGGGCAAGCCGAAGCCAAAGAGCCCGGTCTTGATGGGAATCGGGGGCAGGCCCGGGAGCACGGGCAGTGCCGAGGTGTCCAGGTAGGACCCTGGTGGGAGCGGCGGTCCGGCCGGTCCCGGAGGTCCCGGCTCCTCCTCCTCCTCGTCGTCGAAGCCCAGCAGTCCACTGACGAAGCTCGGCAGCACCGTCTTCAGACCCTCCTTCACGAGTTCGAACGGGCCGGGAATGAAAGAGAAGGGGTTGAAGAAGCTGAAGGGTTCCTTCTTGCCGGATTTAATCTTTTGCAGCTTCGAGATGGCGCCCAGCACCGCCAACTTCTTGGGCAGCAGGAGGAGCGACCGCTTGGAGATACGTTGCGGCGACCTCCGGACGCGGTTGGGGTCGAAACCTCGGCCGACGGCCAGCGACGTGCGGAAGCCCACCGGCTTGGAGTGCTTCAGTTGCTGTAGCACGGGCAGCAGCGAGGATACCGCCTGCACCGCCTGCAGTTTCTTGTTGATCGGGCCGGAAGCAGTCTCCAAGAGGCCGGACAGTGATCCCAGCGCTTCGAGAGGCGAGCCCCCACTGGCGTCGCCGTTGCCGCTGCCTCCGAACTTGCCGCTCTTGAGGCTGACCAGGTTGTTGATCAGTGGGAGCAGCGAGATGAGCGCGGACAGGGGGCTGCCGCCGCCCCCGCCGCCGCCGCTGTCGCCGCCGCCCAGCAGGCCCACGAGGCCGCCCAGGTCGTCCAGCACGGAGAGGTCGGAGCTGCCAGAACCGCTCTCGGAGCTGGACTCGGACTTGGTGTCGCCGTTGGAGCCACCTTCGGAGGCGGTGAAAGTGTCCGAGGTGGCACTGAAGCTGGTACCCGTGGGCGGCTGGTAACCAGTCACCGGGTACTGCGGGGGGCCGTACGCCGGCGGGCCGTATGCCGGTGGGTAAACCTGCCAGCAAACCGGAGACAGGACGCGACATCTTCATTCACTGTATTACAACATCACATAAATTTAAAACTTTGGACATAGCTGCTAAGGTTCAGTGACCGTGTCAGAATTATATTAGAACAAATAAGCCCTCGGTCACAAATATTAAGCCAAAATTGACCAGGTTTCGACGCTACTATGAGCGTCGTCTTCATAATTAGACTAACTGTTCTAAAACATATTAAGTATATAATACATTAATAAAATTAACGTTTGTACTGACTGGAAAAAGATGCAGTACTTACGAGTCACACATTAAAAAAGATCTAACCCGGAAAGGCGACGTCATGACGTAATGCATCTTTTTCCAGTCAGTACAGACTTTAATTTTATTAATGTATTATATACTTAATATGTTTTAGAACAGTTAGTCTAATTCTGAAGACGACGCTCATAGTAGCGTCGAAACCCGGTCAATTTTGACTTAATATTTGTGACCGAGGGCTTATTTGTGCTAATATCACATAAATTTGTTCAGAAGAATAAACAAGGTTGTTCTTTTATCCAGCACAGATGAGGGGAAAACCAGTAAACCCTGGATTCTGTAAAGAATCGAACTCTCGTGTATAAAACAGCTTCAGACTTCTTATTACTTTACAAATGAGTTAATATGTTAAATATTTGACATTAAGCATGTAAGCCAGAAAATTTTTTTAAAGCTTCGAAATTATGTTTAAAGTTTCTCAGAAGTTGCCAAGTGCTTGAATGCTGGATATGTATAGTCTGGGCAATTTGCGCTACGTTTTAAGCAAACGCTGGTTTTCGGGACATCCTAATGTTTATGACGTCGTATCTCCCTGAAGTATGCATTGTACAATGATAAATTTTTTCAGGTACATTCAGTGATAATGTACCTGAGGGAGTTATGGCCCGTTTGGTGTTATGGCGCATCTTTTATTGTCAGATTAATAAGCGCAGCTTCCGGTAGATGGGTACGAAATGCACTGTAGGAAGTTCCCAAGAGTTACGACGTTTGGAGGAGTGGGGAATAATGTGGCCTTCACTGTAAGCCGTCATTTGCTAGAGTAAAACGAAGCTGGATTCTGCGTTGTTACTTTTACTCCAGGTTCGTAGCATCTATTTTCTTAGCTAACAATCATATTTTATTATTTTGATTGTTAATATTTCATCAAGCAGCTACTTAGACTCTAGAAACGGAATCATTTTTGTGTAATTTAAATATCGACAGGATTACGGTACATTGTTTATAAAAAATACGCTGTATGTTGGTGCGGCCCGTGTACTGCCAGGCGTGCCGTATCACCAAACACTGTTGTAGCCAGCTGGGCCACGTCACGAACACGTTAATAACAATTCAGCATGGATGCAATAGGATGGTTTCTTCCTTGCAGATTTTCAATAATAGCAAAAGAAGATAAGTCTGATGGCAACCAGTTGAAGAGCAGGGGTACATGGACACAGCAGTCCTAATCCAAGGCGATCAAAGAGGCGAAAAGAATCAAGATTTCCGTTCTTCAGGCAGGTGACAAATTTATCGGTATCTAGGTGCACACTCTGCCGATATCTCTTCCCGGATTGTACATTTAAATACACTTTTGGTGGTAAACCTTATCTTAATACTAAACAACAAAACGATATACGGGCTCGTATTTTCAGAATGAATAATGTTAGTTATCTAATCACACCCAAAGTTTAGTAATTTAAGGTTTACCGATATTGTACTGAAAACAACATCAGAAACGACTTTTTGCAACGAAAGGCTGGGATGTGGCGGTTGAAATTTTTTTCAAACAGAAGCCCGGACGTTTGAAATAGAAAAGTGCCAAGATTGAACAATGCTTTGGCATAAAAATTAAAAAAGTTAATTTTAAACCATCATTTTCAAAAACTCAGAGCAATTTTTGATGAATTCAATTTCATTAATTGTCATCAAAGAATAAAAATGTTGAAACTTCCTGGCAGATTAAAACTGAGACTCGAACTCGGGTGCTGGCGGAAGTAAAGCTGTGAGGACGGGGCCTGAGTAGTGCTTGGGTAGCTCAGTTGGTAGAGCACTTGCCCGCGAAAGGCAAAGGTCCAGAGTTCGAGTCTCGGTCCGCCACACAGTTTTAATCTGCCAGGAAGTTTCATATCAGCGCACACTCCGCTGTAGAGTGAAAATCTCATTCTAGAAATAAAAATGTTGATGGAAAAGGGTGCAGGTAGAATCTTCATTAGGAACTGTCAGTTTTGGAGCAAAAAGAGGAAAAGTACGTTCACATAGTCGCTAAAGAACACGGGGAAATTTCCACCATCTTGCCTTGTGGTGGCACTATTAGCACAATCATCCCCCTAATGATCTTATTAAAAGGTCTAAGAAAAAACCGCTGGTGGGGAAAAATCTGCTGCCAGGAAGTGTGATTAAGCCTACTCAGAAGAGAAGAATGAACGTCGATACGTTTGTAGAATTTGTAGAACCTTGTCAGATTCAAGCCACAAGGTAATTGTATGTTGATCTTCAGGGGAACCAAATGTCGCAGACTCCAAAATCTGTGATGCTGCTGAGGAAAACGGCATCATCTTGTACTGTTAGATATCAAATATGTGGATACTGTCAGCAAAACGTATTGCAAATAGAGTTAATAGTAAAGAAGAAATAAATTAAAACTTCATTCTTTATGCGGCAGCATTAATGCATGAGCTGTAAAAATGTAGTAAGCGATAAACTTTTTCCCTTTCTGTCATTTTGTGTGTGGGGAAGGGGCGGTGGGGGGGGGGGGGGGGGGGTGTCAGAGAGAAAATGTTTCGTGAAAATTTGAAATTATGTGTAAAGTTTGTTGCTGTTCACTAAGTGCTCACGTTCTCAAAAAGCCTAGATGAATATAATCTGCGAATTTATGCGTCATGAGTTACACTGCCTCAACATATAAACGTGCAGTGGTTAGCAGATTGGACTCGCTTTCGGGGGAACGATGGTAAAAACCCGCGTCCGGCCATCCAGATTTAGGTTTTCCGTGATTTCCCTAAATCGCTTAAGGCAAATGCCGGGATGGTTCCTTCGAAAGGGCACGGCCGCTTTTCTTCTCCATCCTTCCCTAATCCGAGCTTGTGCTCCGTCTCTAACGACCCCGTTTTCGACCGAAAACTGAACACGAATCACCTCTTGTTCCTCCTCCTCAAGGCGTATACACCGTTTCTCACTGTAATATTTGTCTGATTGCGTTAAATATTTAAAATAAGATTGACTCTCCTAATGAGTATATTACGACAGCATTTTAAATTCGCCCTGTAATTATTATATGAAATATTCAAAATCAAATTTTCGTTGCCCCTGGAAGCCGTTAGATAGGCAACCTGCAATAGGAATGTTGAACCAATTTAGCCGTTCAGTAATACAGATTTCTCGGCCTGTAATGTAACTTTCGGAACCATGGCGTACGAATTCTACATCTATAGCGATACTCTGGAAACCACTGTGAAGTGCATGGCTGAGGGTACTCGCTATTGTGCCACGTAGGGGCTACTAGAGTCTCACAACATTCCATTTGCATTGGACCGCAGGGAGAAGTAAGGTTTCTGTGAGCGCTGCAATTAATCTGAACGTGTCTTCGCGTGAGCGACACGTGGGGGGTTGTAGTATATTCTTACATTCCTAATGTAACACTGGCTCTTGAAGCTATGTAGAGAGGCTTTCGCGGGGTAGATGAAATCTATCTTCAAGCATGTTTCAGCTTTGGGTTTCCAACATTTCCATGACGATTTCCGTGAGTCAAACGGACATGTAACTCCGCTCTAAGTGCCAAAACTCTCATTTGTGAGAAGAATCAAATAAAAACTGAAAGAGCTGAAAACAAGTCGCCAGGTCCGGATGGAATCTCAGTTCGATTTTGCAGAGAGTATCCTATGGCAGTGGCCCTCTACTTTTGCATTTACCGCGAATCTCTCGCCCAGCGCAAAGTCGCAAGCGACTAGAGAAAAGCGCAGATGACGGCCGCTTGTAAGAAAGGTAAAAGAAAGGACGCGCATCATTACAGAGGAATATCCTTAACATCGTCCGCCTCCGTAGCGCAGCGGTAACGTTATCGCCTACCACACAAGGGGGCCTGGGTTCGATTCCCGGCAGGCGAATGCGTCTTGTGTGTCTTTCATCATTGACACACAAGTCGCCGAAGTGGCGTCAACCAAAAAGACTTGCAGTACGGCGGACGAATCCCGAAGGGGATCTCCCGGCCAATAAATGCCATACGATGATTTCATTTTATCCTTAACATCGGTATGCTGTACAAGTGCTGAACACATTCTGCGTTAGAATGTAATAAATTTCTTTTAGACAAATAAGGTTCTGTCCAGAGATCAGCGCGGATTTAGAAAGCATCGCTCGTATGAAACTCAGTTTGTTTTTTCTCGCACGGTATCCTGCGAACCATGGTTGCTGGGCGACATGCAGAGTCCATAGTCCGAGATGTCGGGAAAGCGTTTGACACGGTACCCTACTGCAGTGGCTTGAAGACTTATTAAGCAATAGAACCCAGTACGTTGTCCTCGACGGCAAGTGTTCGTCAGAGAGATGGGAATCCTCGGGAGTACCCCAGGGTAGTGTGATATAATCCCTCTTATTTTCTATTTACAAAACGGTATGACAGAGTAAGCAGCAAATTATGACTTTTTGATGATGACGCTGTAGCGTATGAGTTGTCGTCATTCTCTGACTGTAGGAAGATACACGATGACATGGACTCAGACAGAATTCCTATTTGGTGTCATGAATGGCAGCTAGCCCTGAATGTAGAAAAGTCTAAGTTAATGCAGAGAAGTAGGAAAAACAACTGTGTTATGTTTGAACACAGTATTGGTTGTGTGCTGCATGGCACAGCAACGTCGATGAAATATCCAGGCGTAACTCTTCAAATCGATATGAAATGGATCGAGCACGTAAGATCGGTAGTAGGGAAGGCGAATGGTCGACGTCGGTTTATTGGGAGAATTTTAGGAAGTGTAACTCGTCTGTAGGAGACAGCACATAAAAGACTAGTGCGACCCATTCCTGGGTGCTGCTCAGGTATTTGGGATCCCCACGACGCAGGATTACAGGAAGACATAGAAGCAATTCAGAGACGAGTTGGTAGGTTTCCTACTGGCAGGTTCGATCAACACGCGAGTACTACGGACATGCTTCGTGAAGTCAAGTGGGAATCCCTAGAGGGAAGGCGACATTCTTTTCGCGAAGCACCGTTGAGAAAATTTAGAGAACCAGCATTTGATGCTGACTGTGGAAGGATCCTGCTACCGCCAACGTACATTTCGCGTAAGGAGTACGAATACAGATAAGAGAAATTTGGGCTTGTGCGAAAGCATATAGATAATCGTTCTTCCCTCACCCTTTTTGCGAGGGGTTGGTTGGTTGGTTTGGGGAAGGAGACCAGACAGCGTGGTCATCGGTCTCATCGGATTAGGGAAGGATGGGGAAGGAAGTCGGCCGTGCCCTTTCAGAGGAACCATCCCGGCATTTGCCTGGAGTGATTTAGGGAAATCACGGAAAACCTAAATCAGGATGGCCGGACGCGGGATTGAACCGTCGTCCTTCCGAATGCGAGTCCAGTGTGTAACCACTGCGTTTTGCGAGGGGAACAAGTAATAAAACGACTAGTGATGGTGCAATGTCACCTCCGCCATGCACAATACAATGCTTATGGAGTATGCTTGTAGATGTAGATGTATCTCTTTTCGTACACAACTTACTTATATCTAAAAAAATTGACTAGGTATTGAGAACCGTAGGATAATGAGGCAAATGTAAGGAAAAAACAGAATTTGTTAAGAACTTTGTAGGTGTTATACCAGGAAACTGACTGGTTCTAAGGGCCAGTAAGAAAATTTTTGTTTCAGTTGTCATTAATACTGAGGCATTATGTTTTACTCGTACAAAAATACAGTAGTAAGGCTTTAAGTACTGCAGTAGTAGACAACGGAAACTGTTTGTCACATCTTTTAATCTTTTTGCGAGAAAATAACAAAATTAAATTCAAGCAAGTGTCTCAGTATTGAGTCCAGTCTCGGGATCAGATGCAGCTGTAAAACACCATGTCTGTTGAGGGAGAAATGACAACATCGTCAACAGTTCTTTCTGGGTCGGCACTAACAGGTAGAAAGTTAAAATTTACGTCCGATACTAAAGTCTGCGGTCCCTTGGCCATCTGAAAAATTTAAGCTTCTATGTCAATGCAATCAAAGGGTAGGCCATTTATGTTACATATTCTGATACTCGCAAACCTATAGATTAACTACCTATATACAGAATTACGTTCGTACGGAAGGAACACTCAGAGAGCGAGTCCTGCTTGCACTTGTCCGGTTTTTTCTTGTGAGCTACTACAATTGATAGACATGAGAAAATTTCAGCAGGGCAGCGTCAAACCAGCCTTCGGGTGGCGACAGCAACAACAACATGAGTGTGAAGATGGTTGGAGAAACTGACCTGCTTGGGCTCGGGTGGCTTGTAGGGCGACCGGACGTCGACGACCTGCACGGGCCGGAGGTCGATGCCGTGGTACTTGTGGACCTTCCAGATGGGGTACTTGAGCGGGTCTGGCGCGCCGCCCTCGTCGTCGCCCCCGCCCAGAAAGCCAGTGAGTCCCGACAGCAGGTCGAGGGAGCGGCCCTCGCGACGGGAGCCCTGCGGGCAGCCGCCCACGCATTCCGCCTCCTGGCCGCCGCTGACGCTCGCAGCCAGCAGCACCGCACAAAGCAGCGCCTGCGGGCAGCGCCACAACACACGTCACGCGACGGCTCTAACAACCAACATGGCTAGTTAGTTAGTTACGTGTTCCATTGATCAATAGCAGAAAAAGCCGTTATGGTGTGGAACGTGTCAAATGCACAAGAACTGCGCACAGGAAACAAGGGTTGTTTTTTTTTTGCATTATAGTGTTGTACCTAAATATTTCTATTATCTATCTCATTCCCTTAAATGGCACAAAATGCATATATTATATCTCCAGATTTATTTACTCGTATTCAAGAATTCATCTATGGTATATGTAAGTAGGCTGTTTAGGTTTTTATATCGGAAACGCCACGTAGCACTCTGTATGAAAATCACTGGCTGTGCTGTGTGCAGTCTGTGGCTGGTTAGCATTGTTGTAATATTCGCTATTGTAGTGTTGGGCAGTTGGAGGTCAGCCGCCAGCAGTGGTGGATGTGGGGAGAGAAAGATGGCAGAGTTTTGAAAGCGAACGATCTGGACGTGTGTCCGTCAGAAAAAGGAAATTTGTAGGATTGGATGTCATGAACTGATATATATATTATGACTTTTGAACACTATTAAGGTAAACACATTGTTTGTTCTCTATCAAAATCTTTCATTTGCTAACTATGCCTATCAAGTGCTTAGTGCCTTCAGTAGTTTGAATCTTTTATTTAGCTGGCACTATTGGCACTCGCTGTATTGCAGTAGTTTGAGTAACGAAGATTTTTGTGAGGTAAGAGATTTGTGAAAGGTATAGGTTATTGTTAGTCAGGGCCATTCTTTTGTAGGGATTATTAAAAGTCAGATTGCGTTGCGCTAAAAATATTGTGTGTCAGTTTAGTGTTGATCAGAATAGGTAAAGAGCGAAATGTCTGAGTACGTTCAGTTCTGCTCAGCTGTTTGAAAATCAAATAATGTAAGAGGTTTATCAGCACAGTAATTCATTAATTTTTCCAAGGGGATGTTTCATATAGAAGGAGTTGTCAAGGAGGAATGATTTCGATTTGTTTTTGAGACTATTACTGCTGTCTGTCAGACATTTTATTTCATCTGGTAGTTTATCAAAAAGTTTTATAGTAGCATATTTTACCCTTTTCTGTGCCAAAGATAGGTTAAGTAAAGGATAGTGTAGGTCTTTCTTTTTTCTGGTTCTGTAATCGTGAATGTCGCTGTTGATTTTAAACTGGTCCATGTTGTTGAGAAAAAATTTCGTTACTGAGTAAATGTACTGTGAAGCAGTTGGAAGAATTCCTAACCTTTTAAACAGATGCCTACAAGATGTGCGACTATGAACCCCACACATTATTATAACTACTTTCTTTTGAGCAGTGAATACCTTTTGCCTAAGTGTTGAGTTGCCCCAGAATATTATTCTGTATGACATCAGAGAGTGGAAGTATGCAAAGTATGTTAACTTACCAAACATCCCCAAAATTGGCAATTATTTTGATTGCAAAAGTTGCTGAACCTAGTCGCTTTAGGAGATCCAAAATATGACTTTTTCCAATTAAGATTCTCATCTATATGTACACCCAAAACTTAGTATGCTCTACCCTGGCTACTGACTTCTTCTGATGTGTTATGTTTATTGAATGAACTATACTTTTTGCAGCAGAAAACTGGATGTACTGTGTTTTTTCAAAGTTCAGAGCAAACCCATTCGCAGAAAACCAATTAATAACTTTTCCAAAGACCTTATTTGTATCATTTTCTATCGAACTCTTTTTTACTGCTTGTATCATCAGCAAACAGTGTCAGTTCAGCATCTTGTTTCACATAAGAAGTGAGGTCATTCACATATATCAAGAACAGGAGGGGACCTATGATCGAACCTTGTGGAACACCTAATGTAATTTCACCCCAGTTAGATGAAGTGGAAAACTCCTTTGAATCACTTGAAGCATATAAAGAGACTTTTTGCTTCCTGTTCTTTAGATATGACTTACACCACTCATATGCTGTTCCATTTATACCATCGAATTCTAATTTCTCTAACATAATGTCATGGTTCACACAATCAAATGCTTTGGATAAGTCACAGAATATTCCTACTGGTGACATTTTACTATTTAAAGATTCTATTATGTGGACAGTGAAATTGTAACATTTGGCTCATTATCTACATCTTCCCAGTTTACATTTCCTGAACTTTCTCTGAAGTGATTTATAGATACCGGTTTGAGCACCCTCACACTTTTACTTACTGGTTTCTGAAGTGTACGCCCTGTTAGGTTTTGTAAGTTAATCAGTTGTGCATCATGGTTAGATAATCCATTTACCACAGGGAAAGCATGTGTTTGTTTTAGGTGGTACATGTGCGACATCCACAGATGGTACTAGTGAGCTTTTACACCAGCAACAGTCGCCTGCTTGTGGCAAGTGCGTAAACTGCAGCGTCCCTGGTATATTATTCCTGCATATTTAGTACTATACAATCAAACATTACTCAGAAAACACAGAGTAGGGGTTAATACTTTAAAAAAAAGGTGACTGCTAGTGCGTAATGCTAATGTCTCACAAATTTTCTGAGTTCATCATCCGACAGGGTTCGACTATTGGGCCTCTAATGCTCTTCCTTGATGTTAATGATCTACCATTTAATTTGAATCAGGAAGCAGATTTAGTCAATTTTGCAGAAGATACAGGCATTGTTGTGAAGCCAAACAAAGAAACATCAATAGTGAAAATAGTGAATGATTGCTTTATGAAAGTTGCCAATTGGTTTTGCTCAAATGAGTTACCTTTGAACTTTGAAAGAAAGTAGCTCATTCATGTCAAAGGTACCCACGTTTTGCCAACCTATTACGCCAACAATAAATAAAAGAAAGGGTAGAAAGTTCTTAGTTCTCAGGTGAGCATATACGTAGATGAAACATTACCGATTTTGGTGGTACAGAATCATTAAGTTAATATACTTTCATTAACTGATGTCTTACGGGATAATATTCTGACGTAGCTCCTGATTTAACAAACAAAATGTTCCGTGCACGAAGAAAGTAGTCACAATTAGCTGTGGGTTTCGCGCTGGTACATCTTGCACCCATGTCTCTAAGCAGCTGGAAATATTAACTATAGACTCACAATACTTTTATTGACTTATGAAATTTGCTATCAATAATCCTGCAAAGTTCCAGCGTGTCAGAGATACTCACCAGTACAACAATAGAAGAAAAATGATCCGCATTACCATTTAGAGAACTACTGTAGCACGGAATGGGGTGAGATACGCAGCTGTTAAACTCTTTGACAATATGACATAGCAAAGTGTTTTCAAGGTATACCATCTGATCAACAGTATCCGAACACCCCCATCTAATTAGGAATTGACGGCTAGATGTCATGAGAGGTGGATCCGCCAGTATAAAAGGAGACGGGAACTATTGTATAGTCAGGGGAGAAGCAACGACAATGGGTGGGTAGGGAAACTTCAGTGGCTTCGAATGTGGACTTGTCATTCGATGGCTTCTGAGTAGCAAATTCATCACGGACATTTCAACCTTTCTAAAGCTGTTGGTGATGTGACTGTGAAGTGGAAATGCGGAAGAACAACCACCTCCGTCCGTAAACCAGCTTTAAAGTACGAGATCAAGTAATACAACTGTAGACTGAAACTACGCAGCGATACCATTTCCGAGCGGATACGTGTGGTCTTACGTTTAAGAATAAACAATTGTATACGAAAGTCACGAATTTCTTGATAAAGATAATTGTACATTGGTTTCATAAATATACAAGTCCGAACTTTTTATATTTTCTGTCAGTTTTATCCGTCCATGATATGGACTTTTTGACTTCATTTTGCGTGAATACGTTTCCCTCTGTAGAAAAGGAAGAATTTTCACGCAAACAACCGAACTTAACTTTTGGCTGACAATTTCAACAGTTGGCCTTTGGTGTCGGAAGTAAACTGAAGCCAGGTGATATGCTAACAGTTTTTAATTTTTCTCCGCATTTTTCACTTATAGGAACTAAAGATAGGCGTCATTTCATAGCAATATGCAAGGCACCTGGTCAGTATAGTAAAATGAAATGTTAGATATTTTTTATCGGAGCTTCTATCTACATGCCTCAAAGCCAGTACTCCAGAGAATTACGCAAGACGTTTAATTTCAATCGGATAGTGAAACATGGAATGTACTTTTATCATTGTGACTGTAAGTAAAATTGACGAAGATTTTTATGTGTCAAAAAGTTCGTGTTACTTGACTCACTATAACAATTTTGTTAATAATCAGCGTCTCCTAATATTGTCTGCTTCTAGTCTAACAGTGAGTATTGTTTCAGTATTTTTAATTGTTTCCCTACAAATCACGAAACGAATTCATATTATGGGTAACAAATTGATATGGCGGATGAAATCGAATACTATTTAAGTTTAGTTTTAAGGAGTCGTCTTCGTACCAAACCGTTACATAGCCTACGGGTTCACTGTGAATGTGAATCAGGTTGATACAATATACCAATAAAAGGAGTTCACTGGAGGTAATTCTGGTGCTCCTAAACGTATATTAAGAGTGGACTGTAAAGACAATGTTGCAAATTTTGTTTATTACGCTTTTATCGTACCGAGTGTAAACGATAACCATTGCATTAATATTGCAAATCTTAGTAGAAATTATGTAAACTGTAGCGTTACATACGTAACATTAATAGAGAGTGTCACTCGTCTGCTGAATTCAGCACTTGATTTCAGCCGTAAACGAGTAAATCTGTCACTGTTAGCACCCAGTCCCACAGCGTGATGACAGGGAGTCGGCCGTAAACGCCCGTCACGAGACTCTGATGTTCGTTCCAAAGGTCAGCACGGCAGAGGCGGGGGTGTGCGTGGCCTGTAATTAATTATCTCTAGTCTGTTGTAGGAAAGCGAGATGACAACAGATGTTGCGAGATAAAAATTCAGTATGTTCAGCAGTTATTGATCGATCCTTAGATCTACGTCGTGTTTCACGTACTTCTTGGAGCTTGTATGCCAATGTGGTAACGCCCCATTTTGTTAGCGATTGACACCATGTTATTTCTTTTTATAATGAGTAGTGGTGTCGATTGTTTGTTTAATATATCGAGGCACTTGTGTCCCCAAAAAGAAGTCTTGGGGAAGAAAAATGGACCCAACAACCATTCTTCAGAATAGGTATAGATCATGTTCCCTTTTTAAGCTGTGATATCCTAGCACACACAGAGCAGATGTTGAACTCAAGGATTTGAGAAGTTATGCAATGTTTGATTTCCAATTCAAGTTCTGATTAGTGTAAACACCAGGAATTCAAAATATCCCACCGGGCATGGTGCCTCAGTGAGTAAGAAGCTAGACTTGCTTCGAAAAGGCGACGGCTAGAGTCCGCACCCAGCCATCCAAATTTAACTTTTCTGCGGTTCAGTATTAGCGATTCATTCAATCATAATTTTCATTCCTCCCACCTCCTCCTCCTCCTCCTCCTCATATACAGGGTGATTCAGATGCCCCTGCCTCTGGATTTTATGCAGTCCACAACGCCTTCAAATACCATGTGCAAGATTTTCATATTTTCTCCCACGTTACATGTAAACTGTTATTTCACAAAAAAGAATAGGACCTTTTTGTAGGAAATGTAATTATTTAAATTTTGTATTGGGTTACGTTTTAGCTGGAGGCCACTGTTTCCTAATTATTCTAGAAAAACGCGTTTCAAGGTCACTTTGGTACGGTTTTGTTGAATAGTTCAGAAAGTGCACCTTCAAGCGAAACCCCATCCCACTACAAATTTAACCACATTAAATTTCCTACTAAAAGGTCTTTTCATTTTTTCTGTAGGACTGTACTTTGTGAGTAGCAAGTGAGAGAATAAGAAAACCTTTAGAGCGGTAGTTGAAGGCTTTGCGTATACACTGAAGAGTCAAAGAAACTGGTACATTTGCCTAATAGCGTGTAGGCCCCCCGCGAGCTCACAGAAGTGCCCAATATGACGTGGCGTGGACTCGACTAATGTCTGAAGTAGTGCAGGTGGGAATTCACACCATGAATTCTGCAGGGCTGTCCATAAATCCGTAAGAGTACGACGGGGTGGAGATCTCTTCTGAACAGCACGTTGCGAGGCATCCAAAATATGCTCAATAATGTTCATGTCTGGGGAGCTTGGTGGCCAGCGGAAGTGTTTAAACTCAGAAAAGTGTTCCTGGAGCCACTCTAGCAATTCTGGACGTTTAGGGTGTCGCATTATCCTGCTGAAATTGTCCAAGCCCGTCGGAATGCACAATGGACACGAATGGATGCAGGTGAACAGACAGGATGCTTACGTACGTGTCACCTGTCAGAGTCGTATCTGGACGTATCAGCGGTCCCATATCACTGCAGCAGCACACGCCCCACACTATTACAGAGCCTTCACCAGCATGAGCAGTCCGCTGCTGACATGCAGAGTCCATGGATTCATGAAGCTGTCTCCATAACCGTACACGTCCAACTGCTCTATGCAATTTGAAATGAGACTCGTCCGACCAGGCTACTCGTTTCCAGTAATCAACAGTCCAATGTCGGCAATCGCCACACAAGCGTTGTATTGCGTTGTTTTGTTTTGTCAGATGACAGTCGCCAGATAGTCAGTGTTTTGTTCTTAGTTGCACCTAGTTACTCGAGTAAACTTGGCTGGCGCAAGGCTTACATTCGATGAAAGGAGGTCAGTTTTGAAGTGGTATTTGAAGTACGAAAACATTAATGAGGTTCAACGGCAATGGCGAAATGAGTATCAAACAGAGCCACCGACACGTTTAACGATTCGTCGCATTCGAGACAAATTTGAGGCCGAAGGCTGTGTTAAAGATGCACACAAACAACGATCTGGACGACCTGTAACAGTAACAAGTCCAGTTAACTCCCGTCGTGTGTTACAACAATTCACCCGCTCACCACAGAGGTCTGTGAGACAGTGTGCCCGTGAAATTGGAGTGAGTCGCTCAAGTGTTCGGCGAATTTTGAAGACAGCAAAGTGGATGTGCTACATCTCACGATTGCTACACGCAATGAACGAGGACGACCCAGATCGTAGAATGGAGTACTGCGAGTGGTTTACTAACAAGGTGCACAACAATGAAGAGTTTGCAGAGATGATTGTGTGGTCTGATGAGGCACAGTTCAAACTCAATGGTGCAGTAAATCGCCACAATTGCATCTACTGGGCCGCAGAAAATCCGAGCGTCCATGTAGACAAAGCCGTGAATTTGCCAGGAGTAAATGTGTGGTGTGGGTTGTCTTACCGGGGCTTGATTGGGCCATTCTTCTTTGACGACACAATTACTGGTGAGGTGTACCTTCAGAAGCTTCAGACATCCATTTTACCTGCCATCCGAGACATGTATGGAGACGGAAGAGTTTACTTTCAACAAGATGGTGCCCCAGCCCACTACCAAAATCGTGTTAGGGCGTATCTCGACGAAAATCTACCAGGAAAATGGATAGGCCCTAGAGGTGCCGTGGAGTATCCACCACGTTCCCCAGACCTAACTCCTCTGGACTTTTACCTGTTGGGAACACTAAAGGACGTCGTTTATCGACAAAAGCCACGCACATTGGAGGAACTTCGAGAATCCATCTTACATTCATGTGCAAATATCCAAGTGAATACGTTGCAGTCAGTAGTTCGTGCTGCAGTTCGGCGGCATCGTTTGTGTGTGGATGTTAATGGTGACCATTTCTAACACCTACAGTGATATCTTTAAGTTGGACTTTAAGCTACACTTTCACCAAAAATGAGACAACTCCGTCAATTAGTTTGCAAGTGATGGACTTTTAAACAGTGGATACATTTTTTTGGATCCCTCTATATACAGGGTGATTCAAAAAGAATACCACAACTTTAAAAATGTGTATTTAATGAAAGAAACATAATATAACCTTCTGTTATACATCATTACAAAGAGTATTTAAAAAGTTTTATTTCACTCAAAAACAAGTTCAGAGATGTTCAATATGGCCCCCTCCAGACACTCGAGCAATATCAACCCGATACTCCAAGTCGTTCCACACTCTCTGTAGCATATCAGGCGTAACAGTTTGGATAGCTGCTGTTATTTCTCGTTTCAAATCATCAATGGTGGCTGGGAGAGGTGGCCGAAACACCATATCCTTAACATACCCCCATAAGAAAAAATCGCAGGGGGTAAGATCAGGGCTTCTTGGAGGCCAGTGATGAAGTGCTCTGTCACGGGCTGCCTGGCGGCCGATCCATCGCCTCGGGTAGTTGACGTTCAGGTAGTTACGGACAGATAAGTGCCAATGTGGTGGCGCTCCATCCTGCTGAAATATGAATTGTTGTGCTTCTTGTTCGAGCTGAGGGAACAGCCAATTCTCTAACATCTCCAGATACTGTAGTCCAGTTACAGTAGCACCTTCGAAGAAAGGTGACGCTGACGCCTAGTCAACAGCGCCTCAAACGAACAAATGTACAACTAAATGAAACTTTATAGCTCCCTTAATTCGCCGACAGATAGTGCTTAGCTCTGCCTTTTGTCGTTGCAGAGTTTTAAATTCCTAAAGTTGTGGTATTCTTTTTGAATCACCCTGTATAATGTTATTTGACACTAAAGCTACACAGTTACAAATCTTACAAATTAACTAATATAAATGCATTTATTGCTATGTCGCAACATCCATCCAAACATCGTCAAAATGAGAAATGGCGAATCGGCCCTTTGTTACTCACGGACTAACAGGTGGACACGGGGGGAGGGGTGGGGTGCAGAGGTAAAGTAACACGGCTGGTGCGGGGCACGGGGATGTGTGACTTGAAAGGAGAAATGTACACTGTTACCACTTTCAACAGCCAAACTTTCCGAAGCCGGATTTTCTGTGTTGGTTGCTTTGAAAATGAAATATAAATCTCAGATAAACATAGTAAAGAACTCAGAGAGCCTATTTCTAATGTTAAACCATCCCTCGAAAAACGTTGCTCCACAAACCAGGTCCAAAGGAATCACTACTAATTAGCAAATATGTCATCTGTTTAGTATTGAATAATTAATTATAAATGCATTGTGCAGTACTGATACAGTTCTGTTCGCAATGTACATTTCAATTTTTTATCACGTCAGAATGTATTTTGCTTTGTTTTCCTTTCAGTAAATTATTATTTTTTTCTTTCAATAAGCTCGCGCCCACCATTTAACGTTATCACGCGTGGCGTGCTGAGATCTCTTAATGCAGAGACCGGTATGGTTCCACTCCATTCCTTCCCCAGCCCGAGCATCGGCTCCGCCTCTAACGTGCTCGTCCTCTGTGGCACGTTAAGTCCTAATCCTCCTTCCTCCTTTGAACATTCAGGTTGACGTATTTCTCAAGATGCGTGCTCTGTTGCTATTTATCATGATGAATTCTTCCTTTAACGGAATTGAAGGAACTGTGTTTTTTCTATATTAAATGAAAGCTCAATTAGCGAAAGGTTTTGATGATTTTGCTGAACATTTAGTTCATTGTTTCTTCTGTTGTTGCTCTCTATTGGATTTGATTATGTAGCTTGTGTCTTCAGCAAAGAGTACTGTTTCTGCGTAATAACTCTAAGATGGAAGAACAAGACCTTTAGATACTCATGGAAGACCTTAAGAGAGCAACTTGTAAAGCCACAGCTCTAGTTAAGCAAATACTAACAAACACCAACTCTAACGTGAAATTTAGAAATGAAATTTCTAAAAGTTTTGAGATGAAAACTAGAGTAAGGCAGGGAGATTGTCCCTTCCCAATGCTGTTTAATGATGTTCTAGAAAAAGTCATAATGTAATGGAGACTATCATTAGGAGAAAGCCAAATCAATGATGATATTAGGTTAAGCCACAAAAGGGACAACCTGCAAACAGACTAATCAGCGTCTGCGGATAACCTAGCTATTTTTTCAGACTCATGGAAACAGCCACTAGACAAATAGAATTTTTAAAGAACAAGCTGAGAAAGCAAGCTGACGAATCGGTTTTGATAAAACTAAATTTATGACAAACATAAAGGCATCCCCAAACATAATGAAAACTAAATATGGAAAAATTGAGAGAAGTGACAAGTAGAAGTATCTAGAAGAAGTAATGGACAAGACATTTCTCAGAAGGATGAAGACAGCAGACTGCCTCACTAAGGACGTTTAGAACAAGAAATAAATATCCATCAATGCTAAACTTACAGACTGTTTTACAGTAATTCGCCCAGAACCACTTTATGCATTAGAATATTTAACTTTGAACAAAAAGGCTATGTTGGAAGCACTGGAAATCACGGAAGGAAAATACTGAGGAATGTTTTGGACCAATTAAAGAGGAAGCACAATACAGACGACGTCGTAATACTGAACTTTATATACAAGTTGAAAAATTACAGGCAAGATTAGTAAAAGGAGAATACCTTTTTATTGCCACATCCGAAGGATGAATTCCAACAGACTAACGAAAAGGCTGCTCTTTCACTTCGGTAAATTAAAAATGGATAACACATGATGGAAAGAAATTAGAATGGACGTGGATGAACTCCAATTTGCTCCAAAGATATCGAGGAAAGATTGTCACTCAGAAACTAATTGCAGGACTCCTAAAGTTTCCGTGAAAAACGCAAGAAGAAGATAGGAGCCATTTGGGCAGAAGAAAGAAGAGAGAAACATCGGGAAATGATGAGATAAATGTGGAAGAAAAGAAAAGAAAAGAGAAACAGTTGAAATAATCGTAGTCCATAGCGGCTCATACGTGAAAGAAGATTGAGGCCAACTGAAGATAACTTATGGATGTACAGTAAATGTATTAAAGAACCAGAACTTGTCTGGAGCTTAAAAACAAAGATTCCGACGTGAGTCTTACTAGTTTTAACTTGAGGAAAACCGAAATGCAAAAAAGATTCAAAACCTGAGGGTCGCTCAGCAGACAGTGAAGAGATGTAAAAAGTTGGGTAAGTGCGGAGACGAGGTTAGAGAAAATTCAGGAATAAGCTGTAGCTGAAGACCATAGTCTATTGAAAACTGTAGAGGTGGCATTTAGACAGCATGGTTGTCCAATGACTGATACTGATGATGATGATGATGCACTTTTATTTGATATTAGCAGTAATATAACGTAATGCAACAGACAGATTGTAATCAGTTTGTAGATTATTGCAGAACATGGCATCTTAAAGTCGTGGAGAAATCAGTGATTGACAGAAGTTTTGGGTTAAGTTAATTTCTTTCATACAACCACCTACCAATTTTCGATACCTTATAAGTCTGGTTGATCGTTATCCATCTTTGTACGCACTACAGGAACATATAAGATTGTACATTGCAAACTGATCCACATTCTGATACAGTAATAATTAAAAATTAAAATACAGTGATGTACGTGGTCCTTGATACTGTAAACACGCAATTCCTTTAATATGCTCACAGGATTTTACGATGACGGTTACACATTTGCTGTTGCACTAAGGTATCACTTAAATATGTAAAGTGCTGTTATGTTTAAATTAAAGATAGACAGCATGGAAATCCCATAGAATTATACAAACCATATATGCGAGAATGCTAATAATATATTTAATTTGCAATCCTTTTAAAGGCAAAGTATGCTAAAAAAAAGTTCTCACAATACGCTCACCAGAGGCCGTCGTACACATACATCTCGTTATTGCTCAGGTTGTACATTAAAGAGGTCCCTACGTTTCAGATTGGTTGTTATTTCACAACATACAAACGTACACAGTGCTAGAGTGTTATGTTTAGTTGACGTGATGTGTCATCGTATTTTATTTCTCGATTAGAACTGTATCAGAATATAGATCAGCCCACAATGTAACATTTCTTTTATGTTCGCTCGAAAGCTATCATGTTGTGAAAACTGTATACTGATCGCGTCAATGAAATAAACTTTGTACAAATACAATATTATGTAAGCGTGGAATATCACAGACATCGTCATATCATAGTGAACAAGTGCACGTGAAGAGAGACAAGTCGTGTGTTGACAACAGCATAGTGCATAAATACATCTTTCTTACTTTATTGGTTTAGTGGAAGAACTGAAAGAGGAACCTGTAAAAATCTTCAATGTATCAACGTGTCACGTCTGCTGTAATTCTGATATTTAGTCGAATAATTTCCATTTCAGATAGAAAATATACCCTGGTAAACACGCTTACTGTCTTTATTTTGGCAGTTGTACTTAGTAGTAAAGGGTGTACACATTCACTATCGTCTCAACTGTGGCTTTCGTATCATTTATCGTGATAGTTCCTAAAATAAGTAGAAAAAATTGATCCTCCTGTGACCCTAACATGTTATAACATCGCTTAAGACATTACCTAGAACAGGCTCTAATACTGACAGTTTATTAGAAAACATAAGATGATTTTTGCTACCAGGATTTACTTTTTCGGTCCTGCAGATATTTTTACTTTGTGTTCACCAGTAAAGGGGTAAAAATATGATACCTTCCATTTATTGTGGATTTGTGACGCCATGATCCACAGTAATAGAACCACAGATGGACGGTGTGGATAGCCAATGGCGCAGTAAGCTGTCCGGCAGGACTTCGAATAATCAAAGTTGCAATGTCGACTAAAACATCAGTCCAAGAAATGAAAAGTCTTCACAATTGTTTCACTACTTATTACAAAAATTAACCTGGAGAATCTAACACAAAAACTTTATAATTCTCCTCTTAGAAGACAGTATGGCAGAAAATGGTAAGGGAAAAGAACGAAAAGCTAAATTCAAAATCGTCATGCTGGCAAGAAGCAAAATAAATTTATTCTAATCACTTTAAAACAGAAATCGACAGACCACCTCAAAAATAAAGTTGACAACGGAGATGTAAGATAAAGAAAAGCACAACAGTCAGCTGTCCCTGAATTAGAAGCAGCTGCAGGACATCAATTGATGCATATATCAAAAGACACAGTGCCATTCTGAAGATTGCAAACTCACCCATAAAAGTAAGATGATGAAATGGTAACATTATTGAGCAGTTCTGAGACGTCACTGATTAGTAGACACGTGAATTGAACCCAATGAAGCACGTACTAGTATAACAGTGTAAGGGCTCCTCTTGGAGTATGGTGATGTTATATCTCTGTATTTAGCAATATTGTACAACTGTTTTCACGGCGAAAGATCTGTACCTCGGGACTGAAAGGCTGTACATATCACACCAATAAACAAGAAAGTGAAACAGAAGCACTCTGCTGAATTATAAACCAAACATTACGAATTGCCTCGAAGAAAACGAACTATTGTGGCATTGCTTGCACGGATTCAGAAAATATGTTTTTTTTTAACACCACGAAGTAATGAGTGCTATCGACAGGGATCTTATATTGAATCTATATTTATAGATTTCCAGAAAGCTTTTGGTAACGTTCATCACAAGCGGCTTCTTATCAAATTGTATGCTTATGAAATCACTGCAGTTGTGCGACTGGATTCGTGGTTTCCTATCAGAAGGGTCGCAAGTCGTACTAACTGACCCAAAGTCATCGAGCGAAACAGAAGTGACATCTAGTGTTCCCCAACGAAGTCTTATAGGGCCTCTGTCTTTCCTAATACATACAAACAATTTAGAAGGCAACTAATCCTCTTAGATTGTTTGCAGACGATTCTGTCGTTACTGTCAAGTAATGTCATCAGAAGGCCAGAACCAATTGCAATATGACTTACAAAAGATATCAGTATGGTGCAAAAAGTGTAAGTTGTCTATGAACAATAAAATGTGTGAGGCCATTCGCATGAGTACTAAAATTACACTTCAATTACACGATGTATGGCACGAGTTTTAAAGTTGTCACTTCAACTAAATACCTAGGAATTACAGTTGGTACGATCACACAGAAAATGTTGTGGAGAAGGCGAACCAAAAGCTGCTTCGTTTCGTTGGCAGAACGTTGAGAAGACGCAAGAAATCTACCAAAGAGACTGCCTGTATTACGCTTGTCCTTCGTCTTCTGGATTGTTGCTGCGCGGTATGTGATCCAAAAAATAAAAGAAATGCAATTTGTTTTGCATTATCGCGAAAAAGGGAAGAGTGTGTCGCGTATATGAAACACAAGTTGCATTGGCAATCATTAAAACAAAATCATTTCTCATTGCGCGAGATCTTTTCACGAATTTCAATCACCATCTTTCTCCTTCGAATGCGAAAGTATTTTGTTGCCTCCCCAGTATATAGGGAGAAATAACCAATGAAATAAAATAAGAGAAATACTTAAGTGTTCGTTTTCCCTACGTGCTGCTCAGGAGTACAGCGGTAGATAAATAGTATGAAAGTGGTTTGATGAACCACCTGCCAATCGCTCAAGTGTGAATAGAGAGTAGTCGTTAGATGTACATATAAGGGAAGAGCAAATGATCATGATGACAAACTTTATCTAAACATTCTGTCTGTCAGAACTGTCTGAAGAAAGAAAGGCAACAGGCAACAGCGCGTTAACGAATAGCCAAACGCCAAGGACAGACTCTCTTCAAACATCCCAGCTACAGAAAATAAAGGTAAGTTAGGACCCTACTAGCTTCATCCCAGCAACACCCCCTCTCCATTTCCTCCCATTTTTAACTTCCCCGTGAGGCAACGAAGTTATCCGTAAATGTGTAGCGGCTATTTACGAGCAACAGTTAACTTGTTTATGTACTGAAATCTTCCAGAATTATTTCAGACTATTGAGAAATCGAAGTGAAGACAGGCTTATGGTCATCAACTGTTAGTTGTCTAATTCATCAACAAGACTTTTACTATCAATAATTAGGGCGACAATGCGCCTCAAAGAGTGATTAACACGCATGAGGACTTCATTAAAGCCTATCAGTTAAGTTCAGCGTAGACAAAGGGAAACTCTTCTCACAACTCCGAGAAAAACAAAACTAAAGATGTCTCCAACCACGCACGAAGACTACTAATTATTCTACTCAGGCAGAAGAAACACTTCTTAAAACTTAAATTGCAAACACAAAGACATGTATGGCATTACCACACGACAGACTGCTAAGACCAAAATTAAAACTTGATGATAACCGAATTCCGGCATTTCTCTCTGCTAGTTTTGTACTGATATCTCGACAGTGCAACATTTCATTTTCTCCTTATCTGAAATGACGTATTTTCTTGTTAGGCTATAAATCATGAACTACTACACATCAACCATAAACGTAGCTCTGAATACTTTAATTTATGTGAAACTACTTTTCGGATAAAGGTCGTTTCACACTACACGCGCAATATCAACGTCTGCAGAAACTGCTATCGACTTTCGTTACGTAGCACTTGATACGGGCCTCTCACAAGACTTCATGCACGCCTATCGGGTATTTATAAAAGCACGTCATTCTTGGGATGATTAATTACAATTATTGCTATAATTAAACATAATTCGTATAAGAGTGCTCTCTCAGGAGTGAGTCAATAATTTACAGATTAAGGATGAACACGCTTGTATTATAATTTTCAGTATGCCGTTTCAAGATAACAGAGCATTAAAAATTTATCCCAGACACGTAACTATTATCATTAAATGTCAGTGAATGACACAACAGTGATATAAGCCTTTAAGAGGTACTATGATAACTAAGACAAGAGACTATTTACATCAGTCAGTGCTACCGTAAAGGATAGCGTCGTTGTGACTGGAGTCGAAAGATGCAAGTTCGTATGTATATTTTTTTCATGTCAGCTTTGTTACGACATTCTGGGACTTTCTTATGACTGTAATACAAGTCTGTTCTGCGATATTGGATGTTATTTAGATTTCATCGTGATTAGAGAAAGAAGGATGAAATAAATACTTAGCGATTTCCGAGTGTGTAGTTAGTCAAGAGCCTAAGAGAGCAGCTTAATTTACTGCGACTGTATTTGACTTTTTATTTGCGAATGTGTGGAGACTTCAGAGTGTGTGGTCAGGCAGGAACCTAAGAGGATAGCTTAAATTGCTGCGGGTGAAACGAGAAACAATAACATTCATATTCTTCCTTGTCACAAATATTTAGTTCTTTATTTCCAAATTTGTGGCGCTTTTATAGTGTGTGATTAGGTAGGAACCTAAGAGGACAGCTTCAATTGCTGCAACCGAGACGAGCACCAAGGAAGTTCATAATCTTCCTTTTCACAAATATTTGGATCTTTATTTCTGAATATGTGGTGATTTCCGAGTGTGCGGTTAGGCAGAAACCGAAGAAGACAGCTTAAATTGCTGCGAATGAAACGAAGAACAATAACATTCATATTATTCATTGTCACAAAGTCGATAACCGATAGTGCTGTCGTCGATATTGCGCGTGACGTCAAAATTACGTCACATATGAGTGAAGTTTTTCGGATGTCACAGAGTAACACACCGCTGAATCCTTCTCTTTTATATATATGATACTTACAGCAGATATTATTATTCTTGCATTTAAAAAGACTAATTGATACCAGTATCTCTGCAAATAATATTCATTTGGCAAGAGATTACAGTGGTTTAGTGATTTCTTCCTCACAAGTTATCTGGACAAAATTGGAGTTACAGTATCTTAAACGGTTCCAAAAGTATATGAGGCTAACAACTTAGGTGGCTCAGCTCTGTATATTTCTAAGACAAGTAGTTCTGTGCGCCATTAGAAGAACAACTAATACCGAGTCACCATCTACGATTTCCTACATATGGATAACTCTGAACTGACTTCACCATTGAGTTTCGAAATGCAAGGGGAGTCTAGAGCGATAGCAAACCCTTATTGAAGAGTGAAACTACCATTTCAGCAGTGGTGAACCACACAATACTCGACACCTGCCAACGTGTACTGGAGCGGCATAGCCCTGTGCCAAATGGAAATGAGCGTACGACATTGTGAGCCGGGAGTCCCCAATTCGGAGAAGTTCTGCCGCCGAGGGCAAGTACTTACTGCATTCGACGCCACATTAGGCGACTTGCACGTCGGAGATGGGGATGAAATTATGATGAGGACAACACGACACCCAGTCCCTGAGCGGAGAAAATCTCCTGCCTCAGCCGGGAATCGAACCCGGGCCCTTTGGCGTGGCATTTCGCCGCGCTGACCACTCAGCTAACGGGGGCGGACATAGCCCTGTGCAAAAGAGAGCCCACTGACAGCAAATATCAAAGCTCTTAACGTCGCGAAATGTTGGACTGACGACGTGGCATTTGGATCCATACAGTAAATGCCTTTTCACCGATCTCTTGAAAACTTGCAAGATGCAGGCTGTAATGCTTCAACAGATGACTGAAAAAACAAGATTGCAAATATCTCATGAAAAGAGAGATGTGACGGACCTATCACCAAAATTAGAAATCAAATACGGAATGAGTAAGAGAGAAATTTGAATATCTTGGGAAATGTGTAACATAAATTGAGTTTTCAACTAAGCATTACAAGAAAGTGGAAAAAACAGAAACAACATACTAATGACGTAGAGAGTTTATAACAAAATGTCGATCTCAGTCAACGCATAGCTCAGGCATCACAAATCCGTGATAGAACTAGAAAGTCTGTTTGTCATTGATTGTATCCCGTTGAACAGAAAACGTTTGCTAGACGTCTAGAAAATAAAGGAGAGAAAAATTCCGACCGAGGTCCAAGGGTCTTATGAAAACGCATAAGAATACAAATAAGGGACTAAACCAGGAAACTGTAAACCTTCAACAACCTGGGCTTTTGTGGGCACGTAAAAGAGAATGATACTGGAGAGGACTGCTAAGAGAATCTTGGAATTGGTGTAGAAACAGGAAAACTCAATTTAACTGGCTGAAAGAAGCGAAGGGGCATATAGGAGAAATCAACGTCACATCAGAGGCAGTAAACAACGGGATAGCACACAGGAATACATTCAAATGATTCAAAGAAATAAAGGTATCGATAGACCGAAAGAGTTCGAAGAATATGCAAACTATTTGTGGGGCCACTCAGAAATAATGAACAATTGCTGGACTGAATGCAAGAAGAAATACGAGAGATGACTGGTACTTTACGTAATGGATAACTAACTTGAACAAAATCATTTAAAAAATGTATTATCATAGTTCATTACAACCATAATGGAACAGAACATAAAACATTTTGTTGTTATTTTCAACGTTTTCACCATCTGATGGCCTCAAAATATAAACAACACTCAGAAAAATTGAACAGTTGCTGGACTGAACGCTAGAAGAAATACGAGAAATGACTGGTACTTAACATAGTGGATATCTGACTTGAACAAAATCATTTAAAAATATAGTATCGTAGTACATTACAATCATAATGGAACAGCACAGAAAATATTTTGAAACTAGTTGTTTTCAACGTTTTCACCATCCGACCGCCTCAAAATATAAACACTGTTGTACATGTTAATACAGCACTAAAAGTCAGCTCCAGATATTCGTTGTTTCAAGGCCAACGGGAGGTCTCTTGCGTCTGATTACGCCTTCAAAGACATCGTTACTCCAGTAGTAGCTCCCTAAGGGAGACAGCACATTTCTGATTGCCAGCGAGATGCACAAGTGTGTACTTACCGCTCGGGTGTCCATATCGCGCAGCAGAGCGAAGCACCCGAAAGAAAATTGTATGCGCGCTCGGGAGCACGGCAACTATATAGTCCACCCCACGCCGCTACACTTTCACCCCAATGCGGACGTCTATTGGGGGCGGCGGGCGATAGCGCGCTAGGTGACACATCCCCAGGAAGCCTTTCACTCTCGTCAACGATCGAGTTTTCAAACTAAGTCATGAAATCAGTTCTTGCAGATAATTTCCCCAAATCGCTCCAGGCAAATGTCGGGATGGTTCCTATGTAACAGCACGGCAGATTTCTTCCCCGTCTTTGACACAATCCAAGCTTGTGATCCGTCTATAATGACCTCGATGTCGACATGATGTTAAACCCAATCTCCTTTCCTTCTTGGCAAATTAGTTACTCTTTATCCTGATATTAATGACAGAAATGATTACGGGTAGATTTGCGCTGTCTGAAAGTAAATAAACTACCTAGTAAAGGATGGAACGGCTGACAGAAACCGACCTGGTGACGATCATTTTGGGTTTTGGAGAAATATACATGCATGCGAAGCACAGTGCGTTTCTGGACATGTTTTGTTTCAACAAATGTCCAGCCTGTATAATGTAGGTGTTGGCTGAATGGTACGTACGTCAAATTCTAATAAATATTTTCTTCCGGTTGGTTATCCTGCTTCATGCTGTACAGGTTCAAATGGCTCTGAGCACTACGGAACTTAACATCTGTGGTCATCAGTCCCCTAGAACTTAGAACTACTTAAACCTAACTAACCTAAGGACATCACACACATCCATGCCCGAGGCAGGATTCGAACCTGCGACCGTAGCAGTCGCGCGGTTCCGGACTGAGCGCCTAGAACCGCTAGACCACCGCGGCCGGCTGCTGCACAGGAAAACCAAAGCTAGAGAAAGGACACAGTAATAAGACATACGTTAAGAAATCAAGGAATAACTTCCATTGTACTAAAGGTAGCCGTGCTTTTGTTGTTGTTGCTGTTGTTTTCAGTCCGAAGACTGGTTTGGTGCGGCTCTCCGCGCTACTTTATCCTGTACAAGCATCAGCATCTCCAAGTAACTACTGTAACCTTCATCCTTTTGAACCTGTTTAGTGTCTTCATGTCTTGGTCTCCGGCTCTACACTTTTTACCCGCCTTTCCCACCCCCCCCCCCCCTCCACCCACACTTGCCATCAATACTGAACTGGTGATCTCTTGACGTCTCGGAAGGTGTCATATCAACCTATCCCTTCTTTTAGTCAAGTTAAGCCACAAATTTCTTTTCTCCCCAGTTCTATTCAGTACCTCCTCATTTGTTAGTGATCTACCCAACTAACTTTTAGCATTCTTCTGTAGTATTGCAGAAGTTTCAATTCTCTTCTTGTCTGAACCGTTAATCGACCACCTTTCAATTTTCACACCTACAAGTCAGACAAATGCCTTTAGAAAAGACTTCCTAACACTTAAATCCATATTTCTTTTCTTCAGAGACGCTTTTCTTGCCATTACCAGTCTATATTTTGTATCCTCCCTTCTTCGGCTATCGTCAGTTGTTTTACTGCCCAAATAGCTCACCTTATCTACTATTTTAAGTGTCTCATTTCCTAATCTAATTGCCTCATTTAATTCGAATACATTTCATTACCCTTGTTTTGCTTCTGTTGATGTTCATCTTATATCCTTCTTTAAAAAGTCTACTAAGTCCGTTGAACTACTTTTGCAAGTCCTTTGCTGTCTCAGACAGAATTACAATGTCATCGGCAAACCTCAGAGTACCGTATTTATTTCTTCTCCCTGAACTTAATTACTTCTCCAAATTCTTCTATGGTTTCCTTTACTAATTGGTCAGTGTGTGTGTCCGCAACTCGTGGTCGTGCGGTAGCGTTCTCGCTTCCCGCGCCCGGGTTCCAGGGTTCGATTCCCGGCGGGATCAGGGATTTTCTCTGCCTCGTGATGATTGGGTGTTGTGTGATGTCCTTATGTTAGTTAGGTTTCAGTAGTACTAAGTTCTAGGGGACTGATGACCATAGATGTTAAGTCCCATAGTGCTCAGAGCCATTTGAACCATTTTGGTCAGTGTGCAGATTGAATAACATCGGGGTCAAGTTAAAATCCTGTCACACTCCCTTCTCAACCACTGCTTCTCTCTCATGCCCCTTGATTCTTATAATTGCCGTCTGGCTTCTGTACAAGTTGTAAATATTTGCCTCCTGTGCTTTACCCCTGTTACCTTCAGAATTTCAAAGAGTATTCCTGTCGACGTTGTCAAAAGCTTTCTCCAAATCTACAAAAGTTATAAATGTAAGTTTGTCTTTCCTTAATCTATCATCTAAGATAAGTCCTAGGACAGTACTGACTCGAGTGATTCTACATTTCTCCGGAATCCAGACTGATCTTCCCCGAGGCCAGCTTCTACCGTTTTTCCTTTCTTCCGTAAATAATACGTATTAGTATTTCGCAACCACGGTTTATTAAACAGATAATTCGGTACTATTCACACCCGTCAGCACTTGCTCTCTTTGAAACTGGAATTATTACATCCTTCCGTAGGGAGGCATAGAGGACAAGAACTGTCGAGGATGACTGAGATTGTAATATCTACGAGAAATAATTGAGGATGTTGGTTGCAGTTGCTACTATGAAATGAAGAAATTGACACGGAGGTGCAACTCGTGGCGGATCCCATCAATGCGGTCTAAAGACTGATGATGAAAAACGAAAGTAAAATGGAAATACTCTACAGCTAAGGAGAAGACGATTAGAAGCATGAATATTTAATTAATTGGGCTCTGTGTAGCATAAAACTATTCCGTAATCAAAAAAGCCGAGGTAAAGCTCGAAATTGAGTCTCCAAGAATTTCTACATACACACCTATACGCTGCAAGCCACTGCGAAATACATGAAAGAGGACACTCAGCATCATACGGAGTTTCTTTTTCTTCCAATCGCGTATGGAGCTAGGAAAGAATGCTCCTATGCGTGAAGTAATTAATCTAATTTTGTCTTCACTGTTGCTACGGGAGCGATATGTAGGAGAATGCAGCATATCTCTAGATTCTCCACCTCATACTGGTTGTTCAAACTTTCTAAGTTTCAGGCTTTCATTGGATAATTGGCATCTATTTTCAAGTCTCTGCCAACGCAGATTTTTCAGTATTTCCGTGACGCTCTACCCTGTGTCAAACAACGTATGACATCGCGCCGCCTTCCTTTCCGTAGGTGCAATAGTCCATCTTAGTCCTATTTGGTAGGGGTCCCACGTATCGGAGCAATATTCACAGATGGGACGGACAAATAATTTGTCGTCAGTCTCCTTTGTAGACCGACAGCATTTTCCCAGTACCCCATATAACATGTATACGTATTTAGCAAGCAAAATGACTGATATTATAATTGCCTATATTTCCTGGTGACACATGGCAAATAGAGAAAATAATTTATTCATAAATTGTAGTACAAGCTAATTAATAAAATCCAAACATATTATAAAAAGTTATGTATGTATGTTAACGTGTATGTGCGCTCCACATCTCCTCCTAAACCATTTAACCGCTTTCAACCGAGCCGGCCGTTGTGACCGAGCGGTTCTAGGCGCTTCAGTCAGGAACCGCGCTGCTGCTACGGTCGCAGGTTCGAATCCTGCCTCGGGCATGGGTGCGTGTGATGTCCTTAGGTTAGTAAGGTTTAAGTAGTTCTAAGTCTAGGAGACTGATGACCTCAGATGTTAAGTTGGCTCTGAGCACTATGGGACTCAACTGCTGAGGTCATTAGTCCCCTAGAACTTAGAACTAGTTAAACCTAACTAACCTAAGGACATCACACACATCCATGCCCGAGGCAGGATTCGAACCTGCGACCGTAGCGGTCTCGCGGTTCCAGACTGCAGCGCCAGAACCGCGCGGCCACTTCGGCCGGCTCAGATGTTAAGTCCCATAGTGCTCAGAGTCATTTGAACCATTTGAACCGCTTTCAAGCAAAGTTTCGAAACAAACTTCACGCATAATTTCAAACCATTGCGAAATTTTTTCTCGCTGGCAATTCCTACAAAAAATGAAAGAAAAGAAGTTTATTACTAACTACTTTTCCGCTGTTCGTGGAGTGAAAGTACGGCATGAGGCATGACGTAATAATTTATTACTTCTTTACTCCAAGCCGTATTTGCAACACATGTTGCAGACAGTTTGCGCAAATACCACTGAATGTAAGTACAAAATTATAAGACTGTGCGGCACATAATTCAGGAGATATGACGTCATAAACAATGAGATGCGAGAAAAAACTGCCGCATCATGCTTGGCGTTTAAATTTATTACTTCTTTGGTACTGATTCTATTCGCAATAAATTTCGCAGACAGTATCCACATATGCTGCTGAATGTACCTACAACATCATACCACTGAACAACTCATAGTTCAGGAGATGTGACGTCATAAACAGTGAAAGCGTTAAAAACTGCCGCATCGTGCATGACGTTTAAATTTATTACTTCGTTGCTACTAACTCCATTCGCAACACGTTTTTCACACAGTATCTATATTTGTCGCTGAATGGACCTACAAAATTATATCGTTGTACGACCCGTAGTTCAGGAGATATAACGTCATAAACACTAAGCACAACGCCAGACGGATCGGATGGACGTACAGCTATAAATAAATACCTGGGCAACGCCGAGTTTCTCTGCTAGTTAATTATAAGGTTGCAGGTTCGTGTCTCTAATGTGATTATGTCACGTGAGCTTACATTGTCTCTAGCGATTACCTTTCCAGATAAGAACACAAATACGTAGCATACTATAAATTGTCTGAAAAATTCTGCCGTTGCTCATTATTTAAACCTTTCTTTGAAGTGATAAATAACTCAAAGATTGAAGGAACATAATAAGAACGCATTAATCGGACATAACGTTAACATATTCGCAGTTTATTTCTAAATTGATATATAGGCAGGCCACGTATCCAACTAGAAGGGAAGGGGGAATTTAAAATCGCCGTAATGAGTTGCATAATATTTTTCAGCTGCCACTGAACCAAAATCTGCTACTTGCCTTACCTGCGACTGAGGTTATCTGATGGTTTCCTTTAACTTCCCTATACACTGTTACACTCGGTTATTTGTACGAGTCGATTGATCTAACCGTTTACCGGAGAAGATCACCAAACAACCGTACATTTTGAAAGCTTATTTTATTTTGACAACCAGTTTCGGCACTTCAATACGCTATCTTCAGGCACCATATGTACTTCATGTGCACGAAAAAGCTGATCCTCCTTGGTACACAAAACGGGTCAGAATACTGTTACAGAAACAACGAAACAAACATGCCAAGCCGGCCGCTGTGGCCGAGCGTTTCTAGGTGATTCAGTCTGGAACCGCGCTGCTGCTAAGGCCGCAGGTTCGAATCCTGCCTCGGGCATGGATGTGTGTGATGTCCTTAGGTTAGTTAGGTTTAAGTAGTTCTAACTCTAGGGGACTGATGACCTCAGATGTTAAGTCCCATAGTGCTTAGAGCCAAACATGACAAATGTAAACAGACGCAAAATCCCCAAGACTGGCGATCTTTTACAGAAGCTCGAAATTTAGCGCTGTCTTCAATGCAAGATGCTTATAACAGTTTCTATAACGAAACTTTGTCCCGAAACGTGGCAGAAAATACAAAGACATTCTGATCGTACGTGAAGTATGTTAGCGGCAAGAAACAATCAATGCCTTTTCTGCGCGATAGCAATGGAGATATTATCGAAGACAGTGCTGCCAAAGCAGAGTTACTAAATACAGCCTTCCGAAATGCCTTCACAAAAGAAGACGAAGTAAATATTCCATAATTCGAATCAAGAACAGCTGCCAACATGAGTAACGTAGAAGTAAATATCCTCGGGGAAGTGAAACAACTTCAATCACTTAATAAAAGCAAGTCCTCTGGTCCAGACTGTATAGCAATTAGGTTCCTGCTGATGCAACAGCTCCATCCTTAACAATCAATTATATACAACCGTTCGCTCGACGAAAGATCCGTACCCAAAGACTGGAAAGTTGCACAGGTCACACCAATATTCACGAAAGGTAGTAGGAGTGATCCACTTAATTACAGGCCCATGTCATTAACGTCGATATGCAGCAGGTTTTGAAACATATGTTGTGTTCGAACATAATGAATTACTTTGAGGAAAACGGTTTATTGACACACAGTCAACTTGGGTTTAGAAAACATCGTTCTTGTGAAAAACAACTAACTCTTTATGCACATGAAGTGTTGAGTGCTATTGACAAGGGATTTCAGATCGAGTCCATATTTCTGGATTTTCGGAAGGCTTTTGGCACTGTACCACACAACCGGCTTGTAATGAAATTGCGTGGTTATGGAATATCGTCTAAGTTATGTGACTGGATTCGTGATTTCCTGTCAGAGAGGTCACAGTTCGTAGCAATTGATGGAAAGTCATTGGGTGAAACAGAGGTGATTTCTGGCGTTCCCCAAGGTAGTATTGTAGGCCCTTTGCTGTTCCTTATCTATGTAAACGATTTGGGAGACAATCTGAGCAGCCGTCTTAGGTTGTTTGCAGATGACTCTGTCGTTTATCGACTAATAAAGTCATCAGAAGATCAAAACAAATTGGAAAACGATTTAGAAAAGATATCTGAATGGTGCGAAAATTGGCAGTTGACCCTAAATAACGAAAAATGTAAGGTCATCCACATGAGTGCTAAAAGGAACGCGTTAAACTTCGGTTACACGATAAATCAGTCAAATCTAAAGGCCGTAAATTCACCTAAATACCTAGGAATTACAATTACGAACAACTTAAATTGGTAGGAACACATAGAAAATGTTGTGGGAAGACTAACCAAAGACTGCAGGACACTTATGAAATGTAACAGATCTGCTAAGGAGACTGCCTACATTACGCTTGTCCGTCCTCTTTTAGAATACTGCTGCGCGGTGTGGGATCCTTACCAGATAGGACTGACAGAGTGCATCGAAAAAGTTCAAAGAAGGGCAGCACGTTTTGTATTATCGCGAAATATGGGAGAGAGAGTCACAGAAATGATACAGGATTTGGTCGGGACATCATTAAAAGAAAGGCGTTTTTCGTTGCGACGGAAGCTTCTCACGAAATTCCAATCATCAAATTTCTCCTCCGAATGCGAAAATATTTTGTTGACACCGACCTACATAGGGAGGAACGATCACCAAGATAAGATGAAGGAAATCAGAGCTCGCACGGAAAGCTGTAGCTAATCATTTTTTCCGCGCGCTATACGAGAGTGGAATTATAGAGAATTCTGAAGGTGGTTCGACGAACCCTCTGCCAGGCACTTAAATGTGTTTTGCGGAGTATCCATGTAGATGCAGATGTCGATGTATAGACATTTATGTGTATCGATGTTGGCGTACTGAAGCTACCAGTATCTGGATACCGTGAATTCGTTATTCGAGTGCTGCCTTGGAAGACCTGACGACAAGTGAGCACACCTGCAGTCCCAGAAATCATCTTTCTCAGCTCTTGTCAAGTCTTCCAAGGAAGCACTCGAATAACAAATTCACGGTATCCAGATACTGACGGCTCCAGTATGTCAACATCGATACATCTCAGTATCTACACACGAAATGCATGTGGGGCCTGAAGATGACATATGGAAATGCCGAAACTGGTTGTCAAAATAAAGTACAATAACATCTCAAAATGTATGGCTGTTCGCCAGTTTTACTGGTAAATAGACCAGCCGCTGTCCTGCATGCACAGTGGTTCAATTGATGTTCCAGCTGTGGCCCGCTGATACCGTTGTCATAGCATACAAATTTTCTATGTTGTTTTAAGTGTATAATTTTACAATTTATGAACATTTAAAACAAGTTGTCAATCTCTGCACCACTGAGCAACCTGATCAAGATCTGACTGGATATTTGTATAGCTTTTTTCAGGTGGTATTTCATTAGAGATAGTTGCAGTATCTGCAAAAAGCTTCAGTTAGTATTAATATTGTCTGGCACAAAATAAATATATAATTCGTACAATAAGGGCAGCAAGACACTTCCCTGGGGCACTGCTAAAGCTACTTCCTCACATGTAGAGTGGAAACGGAATACGTTCCAAAAGCCAAACCTGACATTTGTCAGGAGGATGAAAAAACAACGTATTCTGTTTGTACATAACTCATTTATATTCACGAATTTGAGAAGGTTCTCTGTTGCCACAAAATTATGCTGCTGTACGCTTTACCGGAATAAATAGCGAGACAAATAAGAAATTAAATACTTTATTAAGAACTTTCTAAGTGCCATACTAGGAAACAAATGGGATCGAGGTGCCAATAAGCAAATTTTTGCAAGTTGATTCTTGCAAAGAAGTAAACAGCACTCACCCACTGTTAATAATGCTATTTATTTGCATAAAATAGTGTGACAGAGTGATCTTCGGACGGATTTTCATCTTTACGTTATATTTTTTGTCGACTACTTTATGTGTTGGCTATTTTAGCACAACTAATACAAGCAACAACAAACATAATAAAAATGTGAACAGTCGTCTGAGAATGAACCTATCAGTTCGAAACCGGAAACGGCACTATATTATGTAAATAAATAGCATTGTTAATTTGCCTGATTGCTGTTTTCGTCTTTGAAATAATCAACTTTTATTTTGTGCACAGTCATGGTCTCAAAAATGTCAGTTTTCGACCAAATAACAATAATAAAGTTTTTGTTAGAAGCGCCATTAATAGTGAGGTATCACATTTGATTTGTGATAATATAAGTACAGAAATACAGCCTTAGGTTTTTAACTAGTAGAATTGTTGACTACATTTCTACAATGTAAAAACCTAATGTTGTTTTTCACGACTCACACCTTTTAAGCCGGCCGGTGTGACCGAGCGGTTCTAGGCGCTTCAGTTTGGAAGTGCGCGACCGCTACGGTCGCAGGTTCGAATCCTGCCTCGGGCATGGATGTGTGTGTTGTCCTTAGGTTAGTTAGGTTTAAGTAGTTCTAAGTTCTAAGGGACTGATGACCTCAGATGTTAAGTCCCATAGCGCTCAGAGCCATTTGAACACATTTTAAATTTTGGAACGCCAGAAGGAAGCAGAGCTCGGCACAGAGACCACACTTGAAAGTCTTTCTCCATGATTTGACGCTTGTAACTAGTCTAGGGACTCGCACCAGGGTACCGAGAGCACAACAGCACTGGAATTGCGATTTTTGGAAAAATTGACATTTAGATCGTTTTCTGTTTCCACTCTTCAAATGACAATGACTTTCCATCCAAGACGACATGCTGCGCCTCTAACTAGAAATCTTCAGTCCAGTCACGAATTTTGTTTGATATGGCATTGTAGATTTGTTAATAATCGGAAGTGCAGTACCGAGTCAAATGCTTCTCGGAAGTCATCGACCTGAGTACCTTGATCCGTGATTTTGAGGATGTCATTTGCGAAAAGCGCAAGTTGGGTTTCGTATGATCGATGTTTTTGTGGGTCATCCATGAGTGGCTACGAACTAACATTGGTGCCACTGATAGCAATTACATATTTCTTTGTGTTTTGTGAGAGATCTTTCTATAAGATTGCGCTACAGTAGCCAATTAACATTTAAGGTTTCGCACATTGCCCTCTTGACAAAAACGGATCTGAGCACTATGGGACTTAACATCTGCGGTCATCAATCCCCTAGAACTTAGAACTACTTAAACCTAACTAACCAAAGGACATCACACACATCCATGCCCGAGGCAGGATTCGAACCTGTGACCGTAGTGGTCGCGCAGTTCCAGACTGAAGCGCCTAGAACCGCTCGGCTACAGCGGTCGGCTGCCCTCTTGACAGCCATGCATATCCGTAGATTTGTTCCAAGTGTAAAATCAAGAAGAAAATGTTTCAAATATTCATTTCTACACTCATGCTCATAAATTAAGGATAATTGTAGACTGTGGTGCCACATAACGTGGCACTACACAAAACTGGCGCTAATAGCATGGGCACATAGGGATCACACACTACACAGATCTGTAAGTCCACGGTATTGGTGATAAATTGAGAAAACCGTCCCGAAACACATGTGCTACAAAAAGCCACTGTTTCCTGCGCATGTACCCCGACATCAATATGGGATATGACCACCGTGCACACGTACACAGGCCGCACAATGGATTGGCATACTCTGGATCAAGTGGTCGAGCAGCTGCTGGGGCATAGCCTCCCATTCTTGCACCAGTGCCTCTCGGAGCTCCTGAAGTGTCCTAGGGGTTTGAAGATGTGTAGCGATACGTTGACCGAGAGCATCCCAGACGTCCTCGATGGGGGTTTAGGTCTGGAGAACAGGCAGGCCACTCCATTCGCCTGATATCTTCTGTTTCGAGGTACTCCTCCACAATGGCAGCTCGGTGGGGCCGTGCATTATCACTCATCAGGAGGAAGGTGGGACCCACTGCACCCTTGAAAAGGCGGACATACTGGTGCAAAATGACGTCCTGATAAACATGACCTGTTACAGTTCCTCTGTCAAAGACATGCAGGGGTGTAGGTGCACCAATAATAATCCCGTCTCACACCATCAAACCACGACCTCCATGCAGGTCCCTTTCAAGGACATTAAGGGGTTGGTATCTGGTTCCTGGTTCAAGCCAGATGAAAACCCGGCGAGAATCGCTGTTCAGACTATACCTGGACTCGTCCGTGAACATAACCTGGGACCACTGTTCCAATCACCATGTACTGTGTTCTTGACACCAGGCTTCACGGGCTCTCCTGTGATCAGGGGTCAGTGGAATGCACCTTGCACGTCTCCGGGCGAATAAACCATGTCTGTTCAGTCGTGCCCGCATCTCGTGGTCGTGCGGTAGCGTTCTCGCTTCCCACGCCCGGGTTCCCGGGTTCGATTCCCGGCGGCGTCAGGGATTTTCTCTGCCTCGTGATGGCTGGGTGTTGTGTGCTGTCCTTAGGTTAGTTAGGTTTAAGTAGTTCTAAGTTCTAGGGGACTGATGACCGTAGCAGTTAAGTCCCATAGTGCTCAGAGCCATTTGAACCATTTGTTCAGTCGTCTGTAGACTGTGTGTCTGGAGACAACTGTTCCAGTGGCTGCGGTAAGGTCCCAAGTAAGGCTACCTGCAGTACTCCGTGGCCGTCTGCGGGCACTGATGGTGATATATCGATCTTCTTGTGGTGTTGTACGCTGTGGACTGTAGCGCCTGGAAAAGTTTCCTGTCTGCTGGAATCGCTGCCATAATCTTGAGATCCCACTTTGTGGCACACCGAGGGCCCGTGCTACGACCTACTGTGTTTGACCAGCCTCCAGTCGCCCTAGTATTCTACCACTCGTAACGTCATCAATATGTGTTCTTTGAGCCGTTTTCAACACACAGTCACCATTAGCACGTCTGAAAACGTCTGCACACTTACTCGCTGCACCGTACTCTGACATGCTCCAACACACCTCTGCGTATGTGGACTGCTGCCAGCGCCACCGTACGACGACTGCAGGTCAAATGCACCGCATGGTCATACCCCGAGGTGACTTAAAACGTCAAACCGCCCATCAGAGCGTTGTTTCACCATGTACCAGCATTATTCTTAATTGATGAGCTTGAGTGTAGATTGCGCACTGTCTTTGTGGCAAGCGATGCTTCCTTTAAGAGGTCCAAGTGCCATGCGTCATTGTCTCCTCCAGTTAGTTGATACACAGTCTGTGCGGTAATTGGAGTGCCTGTAAGCTGTTGTTTGTATCAATAAAACAGCTCTGTTATGGAAGGAGATGTTGTGAGTTTCAAAAACAGTAAAAAAAGGATTGTGATAAAGTGTCTCAATTCACACACCTCAAATAGCTATTAAAAAGTCTTACTTTGAAGCAGAAGAATGGAAAAATGTGAATATATTCAAAAGAGGGAAGACCATGGCTTACGATGCCATGTCATACTTCATCTCAAAGAGAAGCCATGTTTATCAGTTGCAAAACAGAAATATCTGTCGATGGTGTTGTCGTTTCTTCCTCAATAACACAAGGAGCTGTACAATAAACTTTGCTACATCTGATATCAAGAAAAGACATGAGAAACAGTTTTTGTTAACTACAGTCCTTCTAGTTAAAACTTTACTACAGTATTTCTGTACTAGTATTAGCACAAATAAAACCAGTTAATTTAGTATTAAGGACACTTGAAAAAAAACTTTCGGATTGGTACTTAGAACCGTCAGTTTCCTGGTATTCCTCCAAGAACTTCGTATTAAATTCTTTATTTACTAAATTTTTCCGTCTTTTTTTCAATGATCATATTAGCAACATGCTTCTGTGCATTCAGAAAACCTTGTTATGTTTTTGATTCTGACAAACATTAAATTTTGACTTTTCACAAACTGTTACGTAGTCAGTGATATCACTATCAATATGGACATCCTCCAAGATGGAGGTCTAATATACGAGGGTTATTCCAAAAGTAAGGTCCGATTGATTGCCAAATTGAAACCACAGTGAACATCAGAAATGTTTTACTTGTAACAATTAGCTACACCTTTCAGCTACTTCTCTACGTAGTCGCCGTTCTGACTTAGACTTTTGTCATAGCGTTGTACCAACTTTTCAATAGCCTCATCATAGAAGGCAGCCGCCAGTGCTTTCCGCCAATTCTCCACGCTGGCCTACACCTCGTTGTCTGTGTCAAAATGTTGTCTTCAAAGACAGCGGTTCATGTGACCAGAGATGAAACTCAGGGGGAGACAATTGCGGACTGTATTGTGGGTAATCTCACATTTCCATTTGAAAACGATGCAGGAGCATCTTCATTGCCCCTGCAGAATGCGGCTGAGAATTGTCGTGAAGACGAAACAGCACGACAGTTATGTAATGTTGGCTGCATAGCTTCAGGCGAAATTTCTCACCAGGCCCTCGTACTTGGCGGCAGACACTATTTTCTAGACATCTTTACGCACTCACTGCGAGCTCAGAAATGAGAAGAGCGACGTGATGCTAACTGGGGTTATACTAGAGACACTACCCAACACATCTGTGCAAAGCTTTATCGGATTTTCATAGTCGTTTCCATTTCGCGACCGATCGGACCTTACTTTTGGAATAACCCTCGTATTTCTGTCATGAGTGAGCTGCCGACATATCCGTGCTATTTAGTTTTCAGAGACTGCATTTGCTAATGTATCGCAGGATGTATTGTGATGATCACCACTTACAAACGTTTATTATCCTAATAGATTACTGGACGATTAAACTCTCCGCCAATGATGACTGTATGATTGGGGGCATTCGAAATAGACTAGCGAACACTGTTTAAGTCTTCTTTAAGGTTTTCGGTTACAAAAATCCAATTACAAATTTATGCCCACCTTTGATACTGAGTTTGGCATGCAGCTTCAACCTTTGTCTCGGAGGATTTGAGATTCTTGTCTGCTGCGACGACTACACGACCTCTGTTTCCCATTTCCGCATTCTTTACACATATACTTAGTTTTAGCCACAAAATCCCACTGTTATCATTTCAGGGTTTTTCTGGATTACTGTTCAAATGGTTCAAATGACTCTGAGCACTATGGGACTTAATATCTGAGGTCATCAGTCCCCTAGATTTAGAACTACTTCAACCTAACTAAACTAAGGACATCACACACATCCATGCCCGAGGCAGGATTCGAACCTGTGACCGTAGCAGTCACGCGGTTCCGGACTGAAGCGTCTAGAACCGCTCGGCCACCGCGGCCGGCCGGATTTCTGTAACTATTATTCTGAGTTTCACTGCTTTTAGGAGTACCTCTAACTCTGGGACGTTGTTACGAAAGCTTCGACAGTTTTCTCAAAGATTTTAATTGTTCCATCCGTGGGGGCGATTCGTGTACGTCTTACACTAATATTTCCAGATCTCCTACAGCTACCATTATTCGTATTGGACAGAGTCGCCTAAGCAGAAAGACACAACCTAACTTGTCATAGAACCTCCGAAGTCTCTGGTTCAAGCCTTCTACTTTGATCAAAACAAAAAGGCCCCAACCCGTTCTGCGGACAATGCTACAGATTGTGCGCTTCGTTGAAACTCCGTGAGCAAGGCTGGCAGCCACTGGAATGATCAGCGTGTGACATCGGGGCCAAGACGGCCGGGACCGTTCGTTTCACAATTTGTAATTGGACTTTGTTTCCTCAATGACTGCCGGAACTGCGTTTCGCAGTTTGTAGTTGCACCTCATTCACTGCCGGATCAGCCCCTCCAACGTGTTGAATGAGGCCTCCAAGCATACTTACGGATTTTGTAAGGTGATCATTCACATGCCTTGCTACCATTTCCCTGAGGGGTACCATTATTCGCAGAACGTTGGAAAGATGCACGTGCCCCTTTGAAAGGAACCATACTGGCATTTGCATGGAGCGATTTAGATAAATCGAAAACAACCGAAATCTGATAGCGGGACGTTGATTTAAGCCGTCATACTCCCGAATGCGACTGCAGTATGCTAACCATTGCGCCACCTCATTCGGCAAAGAAATTCAGGTACGTAACATCATAACGCCATTTTTTAACAAGTGCGCGACTTTGCTAATCCGTTAAATGCTGTTGTATTTACGCCAGTAATTTTTTTCGACGTCGTTTGAGAGCATCGTTGCTGAACTAAGAATCTAAATTTTGACTTAAAGATGGAGGAAATCCTACAAAAGTATTCGTGATTAATTAAAGCTTGTTGGTCGGTTACGAAGTGTCAGCTTACAACAATAGTCAATTTCTTCGCGCAGGGGGCATCGCTTTCGAAGCGTCGAGTGGAGCACCAGAAAGAAAGTGTATGTCGCCAGCCGTGTTTAATTTCCGGATGCCCAGACAAGTCCTCGTGTAGAGCGTTGTGAAACACTGTTTACATCCGCGACTAGGCGCTCTGATTTCCCTCGCAGTGGAAAACGCACGGTGGTGGCACGTGACCGAAAGCTGGCACGTTCGTGTAGGAGTGATGCGCTGGCGCAGCAGTCAAGGCTATGAACTCGTATTCTCCGACAGGTATATCAGTTCTCATCCACATTGTCCATTGTTTTCGTAGGTCGCTTCAGTTGAATACTGGAGTGGTAAGCTGGATGACTCCATAGATAATTAATAATCCTTTCTTGGCCCATCTGAGCGGGAATTCACGAACTACGGACTTTAGAAAGACCGAGGAAGTGTTCACTAACCCTCTATCCGAATACTACGACTTGTCCTTTACACTGAAGAGCGCGTACTTACAGGGTGCCCGTAATTAGAGTTCCAGTTTCAAAACGCTGCAGAATAACGTCAAATTTGAACAGCATATTATTGATGCTGGGGGAAACGTCATGGAAGAAAAAAAACTTTATCAACAGATGGCGCTTTAAGCGTCTTAAAATAAATGGGGTCGGCTACAAATGGTAAATGAATCCCAATACGACGGCTATGGTTTGAGTTGCACATTGTACTATCCGTACTGTTCAATGTGCATGATTGCACAAGTTCCGCAGTCAACAGTTGTGGCACTGTTAGTTAGGTAAGCCCAACCACCATGGCGAGATCCTACCACATAGGATGGGAAAAATCGGTTTTTAATTGTCCTGAGGCCAAATAGTACATAAAAAGCAAAATAACATCGGTATCTAATTGTCTAGAGACTGGTGCAAAATTTGCGCAGTATACTCTCCACAGTTTTCTTCCCTAAGTTGAGATCGAGGAACAGCTTGTTACACAGGAGGTCACAGAGTGTCTCGAGGGTCAAGTTCAGAATGCGTTGCTCAATGAGTGCCTTCGATTCAGCTACTTTCGTAATTAGAGCACACAAGATCTTTCATATAAACCTACAGCCAGAAATCACACGGATTAAGATCAGGTGATCTGGACATCCAGGGTGTAGGGAAATTAGCGGCTGATAATTCTAACATTTCGGAAATGCCTCTGTAGCGGCCTCTTCATTGGCACCACCTTGCGTAAAAGTTATTCTATCCACACATCCACGCTGTTGGAAATGCCGTGTGGCTAGGGCCTCCCGTCGGGTAGACCGTTCGCCTCCTGCAAGTCTTTCGAGCTGACGCCACTTCGGCGACTTGCGTGTCGATGGGGATGAAATGATGATGATAAGGACAACACAACATCCAGTCCCTGAGCGGAGAAAATCTCCGACGCAGCCGGGAATCGAAGGTATGACATTCTGTCGCGCTGACCACTCAGCTACCAGGGGTGGACATCTACGCTGATGCGGCGTTGGAATGCCGTTGGTGCGCAAAAGTCTCTCGTAGCGTCTACCAGAGACGGTACAGGTAACAACACGCGCAGGACTCGATCTCCTCGTAAAAAATGCGGCCTACACTACAGGATGCCGTCAATCCGCATCAGACACTCACTTTTGCAGAACGAAGGGGTACAGGTTGACATGGTGCGGATTTTCCGTTGCTATATTCTTCAATTCCACGTACTAATACGTCCTCGGAGATGGAAATGGGCTTCATCTGTACACAGAATGTTCGATGGCCATTCATTCTCCACTTCCTTGTGAGCAAAGAAATTCCAGAGCGAACGTTCTTGCTGCACGTACGCAGGAAGCAACTTCTGAATATGGGTCATTTTGTGTGAATAGCAATGCAGGATGTTTTGTAGGTTATGCAACGTTCTCTCTAGCATGTCCAACGTCTAGGAAATTCCTCGGCACTACATGTTTGTGCAACAACACCGGACCCCTACGACTGTGCTGTTGGCCACATCTTCGTCAGACTTCGGATCAACTGCTTTCCTCCCTCTGCCACACTGCACCTCAAAAGAACCGGCCTTTTCGAATTTTGCAATCATTTTCTCCAGAGCCTTAGCAGACATCAGACCAATGTCCTTCATACCCTCGAGTGTCCGAAACTTCTGCAGGGCTACGGGCGCTCAGTGAGCTTCCCTGTAAAAGAGCTATATCAACAGCACGTGATCCTTTGTGGAGACAGTGAAGTTGGGCGTCTCGTGTGCAAACAGAGGAACAGCCGTAAGCAGCGCGTCTTACGGTGTGCATATTCTGATGCTTATAGCACCATCATGACGTTTCCCTCTGCGTCAATAAAATGCTGTTCAGGTTTGACGTCATTGTGAGCAGTGGTTATCTTTCTACGGGATTTTGAAATTGGAGCTTTAATTATGGACACCCTGTGTATTTGGGCTAATGAGTCGTCTGCACTTTGGAGAAGAATTTTCACTGTCGTTCTCTTGTTTGGATATTGTTTACATTTTTGCTCGTACTTAAGAAGAGTACAAAGAGAAAAAATTGTAAATTTGTGGTAAGGTCTTATCGGACCAAACTGCAAAGGTCATCGGTCCCTAAGCCTACACACTACTTTATCTAACTTAAACTAACTTACGCTATGGACAACACACACACCCATGTCGGAGGGAGGACTCGAACCTCCGACGGGGCTGCCGCATGGACCGTGGCAAGGCCCCCTGAGACCGCGTCGCTACACCGCGCTGATAGTACAAAGAGACTCTTACATTCGGCTGAATAGTGTTGGCTCCGGTTCCGTGTCGAAAACTGACAAGAAAGCCAAAGAAACACAAGTGTTCATCCACAAGAATATTTCTGCAATTGCAAAATCGAGGTCAAGATTGCTCGGAATGAAATGTATTTCGTACAAAACTTAAATGTTATAGCTAGCTGAAAAATGTCTTCTGAATAAAAGCACTTGCAATTGAAGCTCGTTATTAAATACATTCTTCTCTTTAAACACCTTTTCACCTTCCTTCTTTCTTTTATGATAAAAATTTAATGGTACTGTTTAGCTTAACTTCGCTACGCATCTATAATTTGGTTTACTGGTATGTTGCGTAGAGTGACCAAGAGAAAAATCACAGATCTGTAGCTAGTTACGGAGTTTGGTTGTCGAGAAGTTCTGATGACTACGGTTTCGACGAGGAGGGGAATACAGGGTGTTTATAAATGGATATCGGGGTTTTAACGCTTTATAATATTTATTATAATAAGCTTACAGTTATAATTGATATGTCAAATGAAAGAGCAACTCAAACAGTTTTACCAAGAACCTTATAAATGTTCAATGTGAACATCATTTGTCACACGGCACACATCAAGTCTATAGACGAGTTCTTCCCAAACGTTGCTAAATGTGTCTTCAGTGATTCTGCTTTAATCCGGTTTCTTAATTCAGGGAGGTCTGCTGGTAGCGGAGGAACATACACAAGATCGTTGACGAAGCCCCAAAGGAAAAAATCGCATGGCGTGAGATTGGGTGAACGTGCAGGCCATGCAAAGCAAGCCCTGTCATTGGGCCCCTTGCGGCCTATCCAGCGCTTGGGTGCAGTAAAGTTCAACCAGTCGCGTACTTCGCTATGCCAGTCAACATTTATAAGGTTCTTGGTAACTGTCTGAATTGCTATTTCGTTTGATGTATCATTTATAACTGTAAGTTTAATGTAATAAATATTATAAAGCGTTAAAACCCCGATATTCATTTATAAGCACCCTGTATTTTATTGTTTGATTTTCTCACGCCGATTCTCGACTACGTTCTGTCTTAAATATTAGTCTTTACCAGTCTTAAATAAAAATAATTAAGCAAGTTATATTTTTTTTAAATATCGAACTCTCTCGCAAAATGGCAAGAGACCTTGTAGGTCGTCGGTGAGGATTATGAGCGTCCACAGAATTTTTTCCAAGAGAGGGCAAGATTCTAAAATGCCCGCTTTTTATATAAGTGATTCGGTGAATTTGAAGACGTGCGCCAAGAGCACAAGAAGGGCACTATCCCAAACGATAAATCAGTATCCACTCAAAATATATCTGTAGACGAATTACTTTGATATCTAAAAAGTAAGCTTATTTTATTAGTATATGCAGTTTACTACTGTATACCCCTTCCGTTCAACCATCCGGAGACATTTTATTCAAAAACAGATGTGCATTCGTCCAGTCTGTTGTTAATAAGTGTAAGTAGAGTCCGTGCGGCCATAGAGTGCCCACGCTGTATCACAAATCGCAATGAAGCAACGAACTGAAATCCGCTTAGCCAAGTTCCGAGCTAGGTAGCCCAGTGGTTAGCACATGGAACTCGCATTCGCGAAGACGATGGTTCAGGTTTAGATTTCCCTTGATTTCTGTAAATCACTGTATGAAACTGCTGAGATGATTTCTTCCCACACTTCAAACAATCCGACCTTTTCCTCCATTCCTAATGACCTCGGCGTTGACAGCACTTTAAAACCTAACTACTACGTCTTTTTTCTCTCTAAATCAAGTGATCAAGACATTCTCCACAATGTTTTGAAAAAGAGAAAAGTGTGTGCTCAGTTTGTCCCATACATTTTACTTCCGAATAGAAACAACAACGCTTTGACACCAGTCGCGACTTGATTGAACTGAAATACGCGGACAGTCCTTTTCTGGGGAAAACCACCACGAGCGACGAGACTTGGTGTTATCAACACGAACCTACCATAAAATGAGACAGCGCAGAATGAGTCTCTGATAGTTCACCAAGACCAAAGAAGGTGTGAATTTGACATGTGGGTTGAGCAGTTTACCAAAGAAGGACTTTCATGACAGCTTCACATAATTGTACGAATGTTTTGTGCGTTGTGCTCACGTTGGGTGAGACTATGTAGAACACCCGAAGCATTAAAACCACCATCTTAAATTTTTGGATAGACGAGATATATTATTGATAGCGCCGTTTATGAACTCATCATCTGAAATTACATCCTCATATGATTTAACTAATGGTATATCTGGCGTTCCGCAAGGTAGTGTCATAGACCCTCTGCTGTTCCTGATTTATATAAACGATCTAGGTGATAATCTGAGCAGTCCCCATAGATTGTTTGCAGGTGACGCTGTAATTTACCGTCTAGTAAAATCATCAGACGCTCAATTCCAATTACAAAATGATTGAGAGAGAATTTCTGTATGGTACGAAAAGTGGCACTTGGCACTAAACAAAGAAAAGTGCGAGGTCATCGACATGGGTGCTAAAAGAAATCCGATAAATTTTGGGTATACGATAAATCGTACAAATCTAAGGACTTGAAATGGTTCAAATGGCTCTGAGGTCATCAGTCGCCTAGAACTTAGAACTAATTAAACCTAACTAACCTAAGGACAGCACACACATCCATGCCCGAGGCAGGATTCGAACCTGCGACCGTAGCAGTCCTGCGGTTCCGGACTGAGCGCCTAGAACCGCTAGACCACCGCGGCCGGCAATCTAAGGACTGTCAATCCGACTAAATACCTAGGAATTACAATTACGAGCAAGTGAAATTGGAAAGACCACATAGATAATATTGTGGGGAAGGCGAAACAAAGACTGCGCTTTGTTGGCAGAACACTTAGAAGATGCGACAAACCCACGAAAGAGACAGCCTACATTACACATGTCCGTCCTCTGCTGGAATATTGCAGCGTGGTATGGGATCCTTACCAGAACGGATTGACGGAGGACATCGAAAAAGTGCAAAGAAGGGCAGCTCGTTTCGTGTTATCGCGCAATAGGGGTGAGAGTGTCACTGATATGATGCGCGAGTCACTGGCAGTCACTGAAACAAAGGCGGTTTCCTTTGCGGCGAGATCTTTTTACGAAATTTCAATCACCAACTTTCTCTTCCGAATGCGTAAATATTTTGTTGACACCCACCTACGTAGGGAGAAATGATTATCATAATAAAATAAGAGAAATTGGAGCTCGAAAGGAAAGATTTAGGTGTTCCTTTTTCTCACGCGCCATTCGAGAGTGGAATCGTAGAGAAGTAGTATGGAAATGGTTCGATGAACCCTCTGCCAGGCACTTAAGTGTGAATTGCAGAGTAACCATGTAGATGTAGATCCAGCGAGCTAGGAAATAAAGCTAGAAAACATTCAAAAACCTTGTACCAATAATGTCTGTTAGACACAAAAAATTAAACGTTGGAAATTGATTCAGATTCAGAAAAAATCTTGTTGGATATCAACGTAATTAACTAGTAAGAAAATGAAAAAAGATGTAAACTTTAAAAATAGTTTATACATATTTGGTGTCATCAAAGATATTTTGTTTTGCTTAAAAATTTTACTTCTATGTCTTAATGTATTTAAAGTTGAAGCTGCATTCTTGGTTTGTTTGGGTAAAATGTAGACCACGACCAGCATTCAAATACATAAATGTGAGAAAGCTCCGAAAATGACCCTCAGACTGGCCGATAGAACTGCCTCAACTTAGGATTAATAACAATCTCGTGTGGCTCAGTGAACTGGTGCAGGTCTTTCTATTGGATGCCACTTCAGCAAGTTAGAATCCTGCTTCGGGCATGGATGTGGGTGACGTCCTGACGTCCTTAGGTTAGTTAGGTTTAAGTAGTTCTAGGGGACTGATGAGCTCATATATTAAGTCTCATAGTACTCAGAGCCATTTGAACAATTTGAACCACTTCAGCAATTTGTGTGCCTATTCTACCACAGTACGGAAACCAGTGAAAGGGAACGTACAGTTTAGCGTGGAATCCCAACCGCGACTCGTCCCTGGCTAAATTAAAGACGGACTGAAAATTTCCGTGCTCTGATTGGGATCCCGTGCACTCTCGGATTCTAAGGACGTGGTTTACTGCTAGACCACCAGGGCGAGAGCAGAGTACTGACGGTAGACGGTCTTTCTCTTCTGAATTTAAGACGTGACTGTGTAGCATGCCAGATGGATTGCAAAAGTAGTATCTGCACGGCTGCATGTTTCGCTGTGTCAGTCTGCGTAACATTAGACAAGATGCACATTCCTGGAGAGGATATATTTCTTGACCTAGAAACCTTACACTTTTATTGTGTTGTACAGTGCAGAAAATGACTTTCTCTACACAGATGTTGCATTTGGGTCCACAAATGAACCTCAGATGAACATACTTGCCAAGAAAAATTGAGTATTCTTCAGAGTCTACTGAAAGTGTTCTTCCGTTTAAAACTACCGTCGCAGGCCTACTGTTGTGATTAAGTAGTGCAGTAGAGTGAGAGGGGAAAGGGCAAGGCGGAGGGGGATGGAGTGTCCTTGTGAGAACTGGGACTGGAGTAGCTCTGAAGTGCTACAGTCACATTATATGTTGCGCTGGTGAGAAAGGAGAGCGGTGTTATGGCAATCTGTGGCGGTCTCCGTGCTCCAAGGTGCTAGACTAGTCCTTCCTCGCAGCTCAAGAAGGGCTGTACTAGGAAGCGACGGAGACGGGAGGAGATTATTTAGGTACAGTCTGCGAAGGGCCGCATCAGTCTTGAGTGCAAGACAACATCGAAACTGCAACCACAGCAAGGAATTGGCACGGTTTCTGCTGGTCAGCCTGACAGACAAACAAACTTAATTTGTTCAAATGCTTCAAATGGCTCTAAGCACTATGGGACTTAACATCTGAGGTCATCAGTCTCCTAGACGTTTAAACCTAACTAACCTAAGGACATCACACACATCCATGCCCGAGGCAGCATTCGAACCTGCGACCTTAGCAGCACCGCGGTTCCGGACTGAAGCGCCTAGAACCGCTCGGCCACAGCGGCCGGCCTAATTTGTACTGCGACTGCTAAAGCCTAGGTGCCGGCCGATGTGGCCGAGCGGTTCTAGACGCTTCAGTCTGGAACCTCACGACCGCTACGGTCGCAGTTTCGAATCCTGCCTCGGGCATGGTTGTGTGTGATGTCCTTAGGTTAGTTAGGTTTAAGTAATTCTAAGTTCTAGGGGACTGGTGACCTCAGATGTTAAGTCCCATAGTGCCCGGAGCCATTTTTTTTAAGCCTAGATATTTCCTGTCGCTTTCTGCAGTACTAAATCTGTGTTTTAATGTAATTACCGACACTTATTTATAGAAATATGTGAGAGTTCTCTATTAATTGAAAGGTCTGAACGCCTAATTCTAGGAGGGTGGAAGCGCTCCCTCCTTCGTCCCCCCTCCCCCCTCCCCCCCAACCCAAAAGCCGGCCGCGGTAGTCTAGCGGTTCTAGGCGCGCAGTCCGGAACCACGCGACTGCTACGGTCGCAGTTTCGAAACCTGCCTCGGGCATGGAAGTGTGTGATGTCCTTAGGTTAGTTAGGTTTAAGTAGTTCTAAGTCCTAGGGGACTGATGACCACAGTAGTTAAGTCCCATAGTGCTCAGAGCCATTTGAACCATTTGAACCCAACCCAAAATTTCCTGCCACTGTTGAGGAATGTGTTACTGGCATACTGGCAAACGATTTTCTTCGAGGAGCCTGTGTAGCAACAGTAAAGGTTCCGCGAACTTTGTTCTGTTCTTCTATGGGGCACAGAATAAACAGAGGCCATAGAAAATCAAAACAATAAAACTACTTTAACATAAAGTCAGAAAGATCGAAATTAGACAAGTTGTGGGCCTCTATGCTAAATAAATCAAACATTGAAATTTCCTGGCAGATTAAAACTGTGTGCCGGACCGAGACTCAAACTCAGAGTGCTAGTTCTGCAAGGTTCGCAGGAGAGCTTCTGTAAAGTTTGGAAGGTAGGAGACGAGGTACTGGCAGAAGTAAAGCTGTAAGGGTGGGGCGTTAGTCGTGCTTGGGTAGCTCAGTTGGTAGAGCACTTGCCCGCGAAAGCCAAAGGTCCCGAGTTCGAGTCTCGGTCCGGCACACAGTTTTAATCTGCCAGGAAGTTTCATATCAGCGCACACTCCGCTGCAGAGTGAAAATCTCATTCTGAGTAGCAATTATCCCCTTAAAGGAGCACTAGATGGTGTAGAACTGGCACAAGATGGGTATCTACATCTCCACTGATAGCGCTCGCAAAATGCCGTGCCCGCTAGATGCGCAGTCACCTGGGAAAGAGTGGGGAGAGCGGGGGGGGGGGGGGGGGTCGCTCAGGGTGCTGTAGGGGAAGCGCCGAGCGCTGGAGAGGAAAGAGCCGTTCTAAACTGAAGCCTATGCTCACATTTTTTGTAAATATTAAGTGGATCTCCTCAACACCATACTTGCACAGTGACCATTCAAAAAGATCTACTGTCATCTCTGCTTTCGTTAGTATCTAACAAGAATTCCGCCGAAAATGCAATGATTTATTTTCATCTGGATTGTTAATCATTAGTAACTTTCAGAGAAATATCATGAGTGGCGAATTTTGAGTAAAACCTACACATTTCTCTAGTTGCCATGTCAAAATTTGCTTATTTTTCCAAAACACATCGTAGTCTGTACTAATTATTCTAATCTTATCCTCACAGTCCCTGTGTGAGCGATACATAGGGGGTTGTGGTACATCCTTAGAGTAATCATTTAAAGCCGGTTCTTGCAACTTTGTTAACAGACTTTCTGGGGATAGTTTATGTCTCACTTCAAGAGTCTGCCATATCAGTTCCTTCAGTATATCTGTGACACTCTCCTATGGATTAAACAAAGCTGTGACCATTCATGCTGCCCTTCTCTGTATGCATTCAACATCCTCTGCTAGTCCTATCTGGTATAGGTCCCACAGATCTGAGCAATATTCTAGGTTAGGTCACATGAGTGACTTGTAAGTAATCTTATTTGTAGACTGGTTGCCCTTTCCCAGTATTCTACCAGTAAACCAAAGTCTACCACCTGCTTTACCTGCGACTGAACCTATGTGATCATTCCATTTCCCTACCAAGTGTTACACCCAGCTATTTACAGGAGTTGGCCGATTCCAACTGTGAATCACTGATATTTTAGTCACAGCATACTAAGTTTTTTTCATTTTGTGAAGTGCAAAATTTTACACTTCTGAACATTTAGAGCAAGTTGCCAATCTCAGCACCATGTGGCGCACAGGCTTCCAGACTCTGCTACAAAACATATTTGTCAAGACACAAGGCTTTTAGCGACTTTATGGCTGTTCTTTAGAAAGTTCGAAATGGACGCAACAGGGGATATATGATCTATTTATGGAGGGCTGTGGTTCCCTCCAAGTCATGTTTTTAGCAGAGACACGGCGTAAAGACGTGGGAAAGAGGGCATGAAGATGAATCTTTTTTTCCCCTTTGCTTCCAGTTAATTTTCAAAGTCGCTGGTTGCTCAAATCTGTGTATGCAGAGCACGGGGTTGGTCTCCCAGCTTCGAATAACGAGCTCTAGCTCGTGATTGGCTTTCCCTAAAGTGGGTGTGGTCTAAGCATGCAAATGTGCTATGTTACCAAGCCGCAGAGGAAAGCTGTGGAGAATAGAGAAGATCTCTCTTGTACTGGCGCTTCGCTAGTAAAGAACGGCAGGTCTTTACCTACATGGTGAGACTTCTGTTCTTTGCTAGTGTGCCACTTAGAGCCTGTTGTGGGTGTACTTATTTGTTTTGAGTTGTCCGTCTAAATATTTGACATATTCAGTCATGTAAAGTCGTGTCACTGAATCAAATTGGTTTGGCAGACCAGCAAACGGGTCCACCTGCACCCTGGAATCCACCGGGGTTTCAGAGGCTCATAGGGAAGTATCTGCGTTCCGAGTCAGTTGAACGTGAGACCGCGTATTTGCATATTTCCGGGCGCACGCCGTTAATAACAGATTGCCGCTGCCCGTGGCTGCACTCGGCGAGCACGTCGTGCTGTGCTGCCCTCACCTGAAGAAGGGTAAAGTATTCGCTGCTACAGCGTAGGATTCCAATATATGTGCACCCTGTTCTTTGGAACCATATTTTTCTTTGTGCAATGGTAGAGTATAGATACCTTTTAGAAGCATAGTTTTTGGGCCATACCACAGATTCACATTTATGAAGTCAGATAAAGCGATTAGTTCTGGTTAGTGTGGTGCATTGATCCCCATCTGATCACTTTGTTAACCATAGACCGCATATAATTGAAAGCGATTGTCAGATAAAATGTTTGTGTGGCGTTTCCTTAGCCATCATTTGTTATGTGATATTAGGAGAGAATAAATCAGTTGTTACTTAGACCACAATTCCTCCCACTGTTCTGATTTACCTTTGCCATTTTATTAAAGTAATGGTTGCAATTGATAGAACCTGGAAGCTTGCACGGCCTTTACATACCACCAGAATTTCTTTTCATTTTGTGTCATGTTATTTGACGTTATTCTGCTACAGTAGTCATTGAAGGCATCAGGCAATGCTCTCTTGACCGCCAAACGTGTTTCTTTCAGCATCTCTCTATCTCTACCCCTACACTTTGTTTTACACATATTGTGCAGTAATCTCTGCTTCTTTAGAATTTTCTTCACAGTGACTGTATACCATGGAGGTGTTCTGCAGGGTACATATTTGTCCAGTGTATAGTCAACTAGTCTAAAACTTGAGTCAGAGTTCCTCTACATGCTGTGTGCTGAAAGTTTCACATTCCTCTTTGAGATATGACTCTACCGATTTTCTATCTAGTTTACTGAACATATATACCTTTCTGCTTGTTTTAGTTGTTCTTTGTACTTTGGTAATCATTGTTGCTACATTCGCGTCATGCTCACTGATACCAGTTTCGATGTGAACATCCTCAAAGAGGTCAGGTCTATTTGTTGCCATTAGACCCAATGTGTGTATATATATATATATATATATATATATATAATGATTGGGGTTTCTATCTGTTCCAGGTAGTTTTCTGAAAAGGCATTTAGTAAAGATTCACACGATGTCTTATCATACCTATCACTAACAAAACTGTAATTTTCCCTATTCATTGTTAGATGGTTGAAGTCTCCGCCAACGATTACAGTGTGAGTGGGAACTTATGTACAAGTGAACTAAGGTTTCCTCTGAAGTTTTCCCTTATGTCAGGAGATGAGTCTGGTGGCGATGGAAGGATGCAGTTATCATTTTATGCCCACACCTGATACAAAGTCTTACCCAAATAATCTCACATGCAGCTTCAATTTCTCTCTTGGTGAATTTGGTTTTTTTGTCTACTGCAACAAATACGCCACCTCCATTTCCCATTTGCCTATCCTTTCGATACACACTTAAATTTTCCCCAAAAATCTCACTCCTATCAATTTCAGGTTTCAACCACCTTTCTGAACCTAGTATTATGTGAGCTCCACTGTTTTTCATGAGCGCTTCAATCTCTGGCACTTTGTTGCAAATGATTCGGCAGTTTACCATTAGGATTTTAATGCTCATTCCTGTTGGAGGCATTTCTTTCAATCTTAGACTGATACTTCAGTGTTTCCTACAGTTTTAGTTATATAGATTGGATGAAGAGTCGCCTAATCTATAAAACCCCTGTATGCACCCCACAAACAGTCAGCTACCTGAATAGCAGCCTCTGATGTCTAGTGCACACTTGACTTATTTCGGGGGTCCTTACAGTTCTCAACCCTATGGCGCAAGTCCAGGAAGTCGCAGCCTAGCTTGTCACAGAACTTTCGAAGTCTCTGGTTCAGTCCTTCTACTTGACTCAGAACCAAAGGGCTCCGATCAGTTCTAGGGACAATTCTGCAAATTGTGAGCTTCATTGAAACTGCATGCGCAAGGCTGGTCTTCTCAACCTTCTGTGCCTGTCGTCGGAGTGACCCAAAAATGACCTCGGAGCCCAGATGATAGGCATTATTTGTTCCAGTGTGCTCCACAATCTTCAGTTACACCACTGGCCATTAACATTGCTACACCACGAAGATGATGTGCTACAGACGCGAAATTTAACCGACAGGAAGAAGATGCTGTGATATGCAAATGATTAGCTTTTCAGAGCATTCACACAAGCTTGGCGCCGGTGGCGACACCTACAACGTGCTACTATGAGGAAAGTTTCCAACCGGTTTCTCATACACAAACAGCAGCTGACCAGCGTTGCCTGGTGAAACGTTGTTGTGATGCCTCGTATAAGGAGGAGAAATGCGTGCTATTACGTTTCCGACTTTCATAAAGATCGGATTGTAGCCTATCGCGATTGCGAGGGTAATACGGAACGCCGTGCTGGATCCCAACGGCCTCGGTATTACTAACAGTCGAGATGACAGCCATCTTATCCGCATGGCTGTAACAGATCGTGCAGCCACGTCTCGATCCCTGAGTCAACAGATGGGGACGTTTGCAAGGCAACAACCATCTGCACGAACAGTTCGACGACGTTTGCAACAGCATGGACTATCAGCTCGGAGATCATGGCTGCGGTTACCCTTGACGCTGCATCACAGACAGGAGCGCCTGCGATGGTGTACTCAACGACGAACCTGGGCGCACGAATGCCAAACGTCATTTCTTCGAATGAATCCAGGTTCTGTTTACAGCATCATGACGGTCGCATCCGTGTTTGGCGATATCGCGGTGAACGCACACTGGAAGCGTGTATTCGTCATCGCCATACTGGCGTATCACCCGGCGTGATGGTATGGGATGGCATTGGTTACACGTCTCGGTCACCTCTTGTTCGCATTGACGGCACTTTGAACAGTGGACGTTACATTTCAGATGTGTGACGATCCGTGGCTCTACCCTTCATTCGATCCCTGCGAAACCCTACATTTCAGCAGGATAATGCACGACCGCATGTTGCAGGTCCTGTACGGGCCTTTCTGGATACAGAAAATGTTCGACTGCTGCCCTGGCCAGCACATTCTCCAGATCTCTAACCAATTGAAAACGTCTGGACAATGGTGGCCGAGCAACTGGCTCGTCACAATACGCCAGTCACTACTCTTGATGAATTGTGGTATCGTGTTGAAGCTACATGGGCAGCTGTACCTGTACACGCCATCCAAGCTCTGTTTGACTCAATGCCCAGGCGTATCAAGGCCGTTGTACGGCCAGAAGTGGTTGTTCTGGGTTCTGAATTTTCGTGGTCTATGCACCCAAATTGCGTGAAAATGTAATCACATGTCAGTTCTAGTATAATAAATTTGTCCAATGAATACCCGTTTATCATCTCCATTTCTTCTCGGTGTAGCAATTTTAATGGCCAGTAGAGTAGTTGCAACCTGTTCTCTCATTAACTGCTGGAATAGCCTCTTCATCAAGTTGAATGAGGCCCCCAGGCATACATACTGAGTGCAGCTGGTGTCCTTTCCTGTCCCTTGCTGCCGTTACCCTAAAGGGTACTATCATTGGCCGTACGTTTGGACTGCCGGCGATTAATGAACTCCTACCCTTTTGCGTTTGCCTGCTCCTGACACTGGAGAAAACAGGTTTCCCCGCAACAGGTGGTGTGAGTTCCACTGGCTCAGTCACAGTTTCAGTGAAACACAGCACCTGGAACTTGTTTGTTAGGGGGATCGGTACAACACACTGAGTCTCTCTCCTAGTTGCTATCCACCTTGTGCAGGACGCACAGATCTGGTATTGACACGCCAGTCGCAGTCAAGTGGATGGGCAATGCCAGATCCTGTACTTTCTACAGAGGAGACAGGATCCACGGGAGAGGATAGTACTTGATGTACCTCTGGTACAGGTATCACAGGTACACGGCTCTCGGGAATTCTCCCAACACACCGATTCGCAGCAGCTGTCAATCGTTTGACAGTACTCAGCGCGACTTCCAGCTGCTTACGAACGTCAAACAACTCATCCCGTGTTTCAGAACAGCATTCACAGTGGGGCTGCAATTTGGCTGGTGCAATGTATTACACAGCAGTGAACAAAGGACTTCAAATGAAACCTGCTGATTATCTTTTAATCTGTAAAGCTAAAAAGCTGACCTCCACCACTGACTGGCATGGTCGTCGGGTGGTGTGTACTTATCGATCGGGTTAATGGATAGGTCGATGTGGAAACGCGACAAAATGGAGTAAAAAACTATTGGATTTGGACTTGCCTATGGCCGCAGTGAGAATGAAGTTGCTCGATTTGTTATTGTTTCAACGGGGACTGTCCAATGTTTCTTCCCGCAGGCATGTTACACGATGTAAGAACGATGGCCATACGAACTAGGACTGTTGATATTTTTAAAAATATCGGAAATCCAATATACTTCTATTTAAGAAATAGTACCGGCTCTCGATATATCGAAAAAATTGTCGGTGTATATCAGCAGAAAAAATATCGAAGTACCCGCCTATAAAAATATCGGTTGCACATTCTAAATGAACTGCCGATTTTAGATTGAATGTTGATGTATTATTAGATATTCTGTAAATGGTTCAAATGGCTCTGAGCACTATGGGACTTAACATCTGAGTCATTAGTCCCCTAGTACTTAAACCTAACTAACCTAAGGACATCACACATGCAGCGATCGTACAGTAATAACCTGTACTTCGGTGCATACCTATGTATATGTCTTTGCTATATTTACGATCTTTGGGTCTGCTTCGCTTAGAGAGTTGGAGAGAGTCGAGTGTTTACTCTTGCACTGTGATGTTAACCTGTGAACGTCATCCGAATAAATCGGTATTGCGCTGTAAGAAGTTGGTTTATGGGACTCAATACCCACCAAAACCCTACATTGGTGACCCCAGACAAGTTAATTCCGCGTAACGCATCTGGTTCGCCATTGTGGACAGTATTTTTCATTTTCTCCGAATTGACGAGGATGACACAAAATTTGCTCTCCTCGTCAGTCACCTCCATAATTTCACGGAGCTATTTTCTGATATTATACTTGACCCACCTGCACGTGACAAATATGTTGCACTTAAACAAGCTATTATCGAGCGTGCTTCACGCTCCGAAACTGAATTGTTACGCCAAGCAATTTATCACGAACCACCCGGAGACCAGTCTCCGTCCCAGTACTGGCGATACTTACGAGCTATGGTTCCTAAGGAAGCCCTGCCAGACGACTCCCTTTGGACTATTTGGTTGGATAAATTCCCCCTAACCTTGCAGTTAACGCTCTTGCCACAGACACACCTTCCCCTAGATGCTAAGCTGCATCTAGCAGACGAAGCTTATACCCTATTCAAACCCCATCAACCAGTTGCTATATTTACGATCTTTGGGTCTGCCTCGTATAGAGTGTTGGAGGGAGTCGAGTGTTTACTCTTGCACTGTGATGTTAACCTGTGAACGTTATCCGAATAAATCGTTATTGTGCTGTAAGAAGTTGGTTTATGGGACTCAATACCTACTAAAACTCTACACACACATCCATGCCCGAGGCAGGATTCGAACCTGCGACCGTAGTGGTCACGCGGTTCCAGACTGAAGCGCCTAGAACCGCTCGGCCACCCCGGCCGGCAGATATTCTGTAAATTAACAAGCTAGCAGCCTGCCTATCTCCCTTAGAGCAAGAGTTGACAGAAAGGAAAACGATGCACGTTCACGCTTGGCGACAATCACTTTGTTAACAATGGTAATCGCATGCAAGTGGCACAATAAAAAGTGTCTGATGGGTCCATCGTTCGGTCTCATTTATAGGATTTGTACGGAGCACTTCATGTCGACTTCCCTGTTTTTTCCTTCCTGCAAACGCTAGCGACCTAGCAGTTGTAGTGTCAAAATTGCGGTGGTGAAGTTAAACGTTGCGGTTACTGTTGGTAGCGCCGAGCGCCGATTACGTCAACACTTCCTTCACCACCGCAACGACCAATCTTGTCATTTAGATTTTTGTTCATTTTCACCAACTGTTTTTGAAGAATGTCGATATTAAGAAATAGCACACTAGTTGTCCTAAAAACTTTTTTTTTTTCAACGCAGCTGATATGTTGTTGCTTTACATCGGAAATCATGCTATGTATTCATCCCTCCCCAGTGCAATAGGTGTTCTTCTTTTGTGCCATATATACCTGCTTGACACAGTCAAAGAGAAAGATTGGACATGATGAAAGCTCAAAAAGTAGTAAGACTCCTTCACACAGTGAAAGTAAAATTGTGTCTTTCTACAATTTCAAAAGAACAACTTCAAATATTTTCCGAAAATTGTGATAAATACATATAAAATAAAAATATCTGCACCTGATGTTGCTATTTTGATATCGATATATCTGAGGAAAACCATCGCCAGTATTTACCGATATATTCTGGAAAACGTATCGGTATACAGGGCTATTACAAATGATTGAAGCGATTTCATAAATTCACTGTAGCTCCGTTCATTGACATATGGTCACGACACACTACAAATACGTAGAAAAACTCATAAAGTTTTGTTCGGCTGAAGCCGCACTTCAAGTTTCTGCCGCCAGAGCGCTCGAGAGCGCAGTGAGACAAAATGGCGACAGGAGCCGAGAAAGCGTATGTCGTGCTTGAAATGCACTCACATCAGTCAGTCATAACAGTGCAACGACACTTCAGGACGAAGTTCAACAAAGATCCGCCAACTGCTAACTCCATTCGGCGATGGTATGCGCAGTTTAAAGCTTCTGGATGCCTCTGTAAGGGGAAATCAACGGGTCGTCCTGCGTAGCTCGCGGAAGTCGACGAATAAAGAAAATTGGCTCATGCCACAACTGGAGACCGACAGCGCCGACTTCATCTTTCAACAGGATGGTGCTCCACCGCACTTCCATCATGATGTTCGACATTTCTTAAACAGGAGATTGGAAAACTTATGGATCGGTCGTGGTGGAGATCATGATCAGCAATTCATGTCATGGCCTCCACGCTCTCCCGACTTAACCCCATGCGGTTTCTTTCTGTGGGGGTTATGTGAAAGATTCAGTGTTTAAACCTCCTCTACCAAGAAATGTGCCAGAACTGCGAGCTCGCATCAACGATGCTTTCGAACTCATTGATGGGGACATGCTGCGCCGAGTGTGGGAGGAACTTGATTATCGGCTTGATGTCTGCCGAATCACTAAAAAGGCACATATCGAACATTTGCGAATGCCTAAAAAAACTTTTTGAGTTTTTGTATGTGTGTGCAAAGCATTGTGAAAATATCTCAAATAATAAAGTTATTGTAGAGCTGTGAAATCGCTTCAATCATTTGTAATAACCCTGTATAGTTATTTTACCATCAACCCAAGCATGAAGATGGTAAGGGACAGGGACGGTAGACCAGTGTCACGCCTCGAAAATGACAGTCGGTTTCAAATACAACAGATCTTGGTGTAGGTAGTGAATACGAATCCATCTCAGCCAGTTTCTCAGCGAATATTGCGAAGGGAGCTGCATGCGGTGGGTATATTGAGTCGGGTACTTCGCAAAGTGGCAGGTAATGCTGCACGTGTCCAGTGGGCCAAACAACAAACTGCACAGCAGCTGACTCGAGGCGTGTAGTGTGACACAATTTTACCTCTTTCCAAACGATCCATCGGCCCCATTGAAACTTTTAAATCAAGGTATGTGGAGGGTGTAGTTTAGGCTGGAGGCGGTGACGTGATGTAGGGGTGTTATCCGTATAATGACTTGGGTCAACGCATTCAGGTTACCGTGAACATTAACCACGATGTTTATTAAAACATTCTCGGTGACCAAATGTTAAACTTTCTTCCTCATCAGAATTATGAGTGTGGTATGAATACTTCCGGCTGCTGAGATGTCACCAGCCGTATTCACAGGGTTCTACACATCGTGATGTTTAATGGGCGAGCCCAGGCGCTAATATCATCTCAGTCCTTGTAAGCAACATATACACTCAATGATAGCAAAAGTGAACTATACCAAAGATGATATATTATTTTGGAATTACCAATCCCTCTGCTTTGCTTGACATTCATAAAGGTAGCAATGATGTTTATTGAAATTCAAAAACTTCAGGTCGATGAAAAATATGTATTATATGTCGATATACAGCAGCGCAGAAATTGGGGTTGTTACATTAAGTGTCTCTTAATTTATGACGAACAACATAAACAATACCACTGCTCAACAACTAGTGATCGAGCACAAGACAAATGCTATGGTTTTATCGATCTTTAGTTGTGACAGTACTAACAAATATAGCACATGTCCATAGCTGTGAAAAATTAAAATTCTTCTACTTTACCCAACCATATACTCACCATCTACAAACATCTTCTATTCGGCATTTCTAAATTAATGGTTGAATTATTTAATATTTCATTAAGTTACGAGAAAAACGAAGTTATTTCATCCAGAGATAACTCGTTTTTCATCAAGTTTCTGTTTGATAATTACATTTGTTAATTTATAAAGTAATTTCATTTTCTTACATACAATTCTTTGCCTGATGAGTTTCATCGTACATCTGACTAAGAGTAGCGTGGCTCTACTGGCACTGTATAGAAAAGTTCTGACTACGCATCAGCGCTTTCTATCTGCGGTGTTATATGGTATTGGGTTGGTGCGTAAATTCGTAGCGGTTTTCCGTAATAAACGCAACAGATATACAGATACGTATAACAGAGACTTTAGTCATTAATAATACACTCCTGGAAATTGAAATAAGAACACCGTGAATTCATTGTCCCAGGATGGGGAAACTTTATTGACACATTCCTGGGGTCAGATACATCACATGATCACACTGACAGAACCACAGGCACATAGACACAGGCAACAGAGCATGCACAATGTCGGCACTAGTACAGTGTAATCCACCTTTCGCAGCAATGCAGGCTGCTATTCTCCCATGGAGACGATCGTAGAGATGCTGGATGTAGTCCTGTGGAACGGCTTGCCATGCCATTTCCACCTGGCGCCTCAGTTGGACCAGCGTTCGTGCTGGACGTGCAGACCGCGTGAGACGACGCTTCATCCAGTCCCAAACATGCTCAATGGGGGACAGATCCGGAGATCTTGCTGGCCAGGGTAGTTGACTTACACCTTCTAGAGCACGTTGGGTGGCACGGGATACATGCGGACGTGCATTGTCCTGTTGGAACAGCAAGTTCCCTTGCCGGTCTAGGAATGGTAGAACGATGGGTTCGATGACGGTTTGGATGTACCGTGCACTATTCAGTGTCCCCTCGACGATCACCAGTGGTGTACGGCCAGTGTAGGAGATCGCTCCCCACACCATGATGCCGGGTGTTGGCCCTGTGTGCCTCGGTCGTATGCAGTCCTGATTGTGGCGCTCACCTGCACGGCGCCAAACACGCATACGACCATCATTGGCACCAAGGCAGAAGCGACTCTCATCGCTGAAGACGACACGTCTCCATTCGTCCCTCCATTCACGCCTGTCGCGACACCACTGGAGGCGGGCTGCACGATGTTGGGGCGTGAGCGGAAGACGGCCTAACGGTGTGAGGGACCGTAGCCCAGCTTCATGGAGACGGTTGCGAATGGTCCTCGCCGATACCCCAGGAGCAACAGTGTCCCTAATTTGCTGGGAAGTGGCGGTGCGGTCCCCTACGGCACTGCGTAGGATCCTTCGGTCTTGGCGTGCGTCCGTGCGTCGCTGCGGTCCGGTCCCAGGTCGACGGGCACGTGCACCTTCCGCCGACCATTGGCGACAACATCGATGTACTGTGGAGACCTCACGCCCCACGTGTTGAGCAATTCGGCGGTACGTCCACCCGGCCTCCCGCATGCCCACTATACGCCCTCGCTCAAAGTCCGTCAACTGCACATACGGTTCACGTCCACGCTGTCGCGGCATGCTACCAGTGTTAAAGACTGCGATGGAGCTCCGTATGCCACGGCAAACTGGCTGACACTGACGGCGGCGGTGCACAAATGCTGCGCAGCTAGCGCCATTCGACGGCCAACACCGCGGTTCCTGGTGTGTCCGCTGTGCCGTGCGTGTGATCATTGCTTGTACAGCCCTCTCGCAGTGTCCGGAGCAAGTATGGTGGGTCTGACACACCGGTGTCAATGTGTTCTTTTTTCCATTTCCAGGAGTGTACATTGTCCTTCACTATTTACAGCAGTCTGCCAATGCTGTGGTAACTTTTCGATTCCGCGAGTGTAGAAATCACGTGGCTTTCAGGCGAAGAACCGGTCGAGCCATGTTCGGACCGTATTTTCATCCGCCAAGATAGTTCCTTGATAGAGAGAGGAAAAGGAGAAAATCGGAGGACACAGGATCAGGTGAATAAAGTGGGTGCAGAATGACTTCCCAACACTACTCCCGTGTCATGTTTTTTGTCAGTCGAGCGGAATGCGGGAGGCGCTATTATTGACTAGCTTCACTTCACGCTGTCTTCCCGGTCGTTGTTCTTGGATTGCGTCTGCAAGACGTCTCAGTTGTTGACAATAAATGTCAGCAATGGTGGTTACACCTCGGTGAAACAATTCTCACTACACCACACCTTCGCTGTTCCAAGGGATGCATGACATTTTCTTTTGCAGAGGCGCACAGGTCTTTTTACGGGGAGTTGCTGCTTTGTTTGGGCTTGATCATTCCTTTCGTTTCTTTGTGTTAGCAAAAAGACACCACACACGTCGCCAGTAACAGTACAGGATAGGAATGGTCGGTGTTGTTCACGAGCCAATTTATGACGAGCAAACAGAAATGCACATAGTGTCACCTGCTGATTTTTGTGATTTATGCGTAGAACATGTGGTACTGATGCAACCGATTTTTGAAACTTCCTCATTGCATGAAAATGTTACGCGATGGTGGAATGATCACGGTCCATCACATTTGCCATCTCGAGTACAGTGAAGTGGATAATTGTGGATTAACATGTTTAAGCAATTCCTGAACGTGGAGAGTCACTAATATCAAAATAATCCTGCTTAACACATTAACACAATTTTCTGGCCTTGCTCTGTTCAATGGCATTATCCCCATACATGGCGCAAATGTTTCCGGTTGCCTCTGCTGTTGTTACCCCACTATAGAACTCAAACTGAAGAATATGACGGAAGCGTTTCGATTGCCCACTTAGCATTCCATTTTCTAGTGCCCACAGCTCCACTTACTGTCTCCAAATGACAAAATGGCAATATGCGAACTCAAATATCGACAGTGAACTACAAATAAAAAATGACAATCGATAAATAAACCCATAGCAACCGGAAAACCAACATGCAAGGCAAAGCCGCTACGTATTTGTACAAACCTAACTAATATTACAGTTGAGACAATTGCTCATATCATATTCCGCTGACACCAGGATCAGCACATCCTTAACTCCAAGTCCATACCAGGCATTACGAAATCGGCACCATTGGATGTGGCTATGTGCAATAGTCATGGAGGTGGAGGGAAGGGAATGTGCTCCTCCACACAAATCCGCTCCCATGCTCGGCAATCAGTGCAATGTAATTTGCATGCATGTTGTCAGCAAGAAGCGCCCTCCATGACCCAAGTGCCACTGCTCAGTATCCAAGTACGATAAAGTATCTGAATTCCCTAAATTATTGAAAAATTAGTCAACTATGTTTGCATTACTGGCTTCCAAAAATTCGTTTAAGGACTGGCACACCAGCCACATTTGTAAATTCCATTTGAAGGTACATATCATTCTCCATTGGATATTGGAACGAAAGATAGCGCATTCTCTATAAATAATTAAAAACCAGCATTTGTTTTGAAACATAAATAACGAATTAATAGTTCATATTAGCAGAATCGAATTTATTTTAAATACGAGTATTGTCCTACAAACTCTGAAAACATGAAATGAAATCAAGTCATGAATCACATCCCACTTGCTCTAGTCATTAGCTTATGGATTAACTGTAGAAAACAAGTGCTTCTGTCACCAGCAAATAGCTGCACTGTAGAAAACGTGGATAGTTCGATCTTACTGTCGCCAACAAGTGACTGCGCTATAGAAAGCGTGATTTGTTCGTTTGTTGTACCGTGAGCAGTTCTCACTGTCACCAATAGAAGGCTCCACTGTTTAAAAAACACAACAGAGGCGTAAATTAATTATTTTCGACATCTAAGAGGTTGCAATAGCCTAAAATGACTGCAATGCCATATTCGCCAAAGTAGTGCCCAAAAGTCTAAAGTATGTACTCCAATGCTAGTTTTCCATGATATTTTAGAAGGTGCGCCTAAGGAACCGATGTCGTGAAACTAAGCTGACTACGCTTACAACAGCAGAAAAATACATGTTGTCTAAAATACTATGCTGAACAGGCAAGCGCGCAAGCGAATTGACAGTCTGTAACTAATTGGGCATACTCTTGATGTAAGTCACAATACAATCTCGAATTCAATTCTTCAACCTTATTATTGTTCTCAAGCATCATTCTAAAAGGGACACGGATAATGCATCATGTTATTCACTATAAAATATAATTTTTGATACTGATTGCTAATTATTTTATTGCTATTATTACAAATGACACAGGCCTATTTTCTACAAAGTTTGCACCCGGAACTGTGGTGCAAAGGCCCTCTAAAACCTTTATAGACTGTATTATTTTCTACAAGTATGATGTCACAGTATTCTAAAAGTCTGCAAAATATGTCACCAATGAGAAACGTTTGATGTTTACATTCATTATCTACGACCTAGTTGGGGTTAATTACAAGAAAAAACTGTGTGGGGTCCAAATCAATTACGTTAGCGCATCTAAGACGGCACAGTATTCTAAAAGTGCGTCGGAAGATGTAATGTTTAAGTTGCAACAGGATCTAAATACGTAAAGTGTGTACTCATTCTGTGCAGCTACTTTTGGGACATTATGTTTTGTCAAAATAATGAAACCTTTAATCAATTACAACAGACACAAACACAACACAGTTGTCTTACTAAGGAATGAAGGAATAAGATGCTTTATTACGATACATAATTTATTCTGAACTGTTTATAAACACACTGTCACGAGAAAGGCGAACAAAGATGGTAAAAGTGAGAGATGTGACATTTACAAGGACAACGTCAGAATCGATATCTCAGAAATAAATAAAGTGACCTACTGTTAATTGTGAGCAAAAATAGAGTTGTAATATGAATAAGATTTCGTATACCTTGCGAGCACAACGAGTCATCAAATACGTCTAACGCGTGACATTGTAGGACCACCCTCCACTACTATACATGCTAAACAAATGCAGTAACGTGTATTACAGTGATGTTATTCTCTACGACATACAGATGTGCTGATGTACATTCAGAAGTAGTTGTGTTCTAAAATTTGGTGGGTCATAACTGGAAATGAAGTCAGAGATTCTACCAATAGATCTCCAATACGGAAGATTAAACAAAACAGCTGTAAATACTGAGTGATGTGGTGCGTCAACATTTCAGTGTGACAGAATGACAGTGGCAGTTTGCAGAGACGATAATATCGACGTCGTAATAAACAGAAAATAGGGACAACATATTCAGATTTAAGCGACGATAGTGGAAATATGAAAATGGCTCTGAGCAGTATGGGACTTTACACATGAGGTCATCAGTCCCCTAGAAGTTAGAACTACTTAAACCTAACGCCATCACACACATCCATGCCCGAGGCAGGATTTGAACCTGCGACTGTAGCTGTCGCGTGGTTCCAGACTGACGCGCCTAGAACCGCTCGGCCACAACGGCCGGCTAGTGGAAATATCGACAGCTGCCGAAGTAATGTTATTAGACTAGACTGCATTAATAATAGTTCCATAGATCATGATAATGACAAACCCGCCAGGTTAGCCGAGAGCACTAATGCGCTGCTTCCTGGACTCCGGGAGGCGCGCTGGCCCTGGATAGAATCCGCCCGGCGGATTAACGACGTGGGCCGGTGTGTCGCCCAAACTGGATGTGGTTTTTAGGCGGTTTTCCACATCCCGCTAGGTGAATACCGGGCTGGTCCCCACATCCCGCCTTAGTTACACGATACGCAGACATTTGTAACACTTCCGCACTATTTGCGGCCGGGGTGGCCAAGCGGTTAAAGGCACTACAGTCTGGAACCGCGCGGCCGCTACGGTCGCAGGTTCGAATCCTGCCTCGGGCATGGATGTGTGTGATGTCCTCAGGTTAGTTAGGTTTAAGTAGTTCTAAGTTCTATGGGACTGATGACCTTAGAAGTTAAGTCCCATAGTGCTCAGAACCATTTCGCACTATTTCATGGTTTACACTATACGCAGACAGCTGGGGTACACTGATTCCGTCCTGGGGGGTATGGGGTGGCGGCAGGAAGGGCATCCGGCCACCCCTTTAAATTAACCTTTTTACATAATATTTTTTCCTCAAAGTTTATCGAATGTGGCGCAGTTCTGTCGAAGGGAACAAAAATGGGCACCTACGAGTCTTTTACGCAGCAAACAGACATAGAGAGACGAGCGTCACTATGAACAGATAAAACAAGTGTATGGCGGAAAACCTGAGAGGCAGTTTCAGACAGCAACCTTCTATGTCGCTATGTAAATTACTAAACTGTTGTGTTTATTACTAAATTAGACTGTAATATTTTATTTTTGTTTGCTACTAAATTAGACTACAATGTTTTGTTTTAGACAATTAAATAAAACATTAAATTTTAGAACTATTCTGAATCATTCAAGGATCTAAAGCATTAAAAGTAGGGTGAAAGACGAACAACGTGAGCGGTTCTTGGTGGGGGCAGTGAATCGTTGTACGAGGGATGTTTAGTACGTAATGCAACATCTTTTCCTGAAAGCAGTTTGTTTTATTCAGAATTACAATACACCATATTATTTTCCACTCTTTTGGCTACAAAACCCTTTTTTTCATCATAATCTCCGTTCAATGCGACGGCCTTGCGCACCTTACTGGGAAGGTTTGTCTGTCCGCATGATACCACTTTACTGGTCGATGCCGGAGCCAACGTCTTGTTTCGTCTATAATCCGTGTACTGCTTCCCACAGAGTGCATCCTTCATTGGGCCAGACAGGTGGAAGTCAGAAAGAGCGAGATTCGGGCTGCAGGTTGGACGAGGAAGAACAGTCGAATGAAGTTATGAATTCTCCTCTCGGTTTGGCTAACTTGTGTGAGGCCTTGTCTTCTCTTGGAGGAGGAGAAGTTCGTTTGTATTTTTGTGGCGACGACCACGCTGAAGTTTACCGAAGTTACTGCTGTTCCTAAGGAATACAGTGTTCGTCGCCACTACGGTAAAAAGCATAAGGTCCAGTCTGCTAAATTCAAGGACAAAGTAACTAAACACGAACTTAAAACATCGAAACGTGTATTTTGTTTTTAACAAAACATTTTTAGAAAACGTCTTAAGGGAAGTGAAGCCACTACGAAAGTAAGTTTAGGAGTGGCCAAAGAAATCGCCAAACAAGGCAAACCATTCCCTGACGGTGATTGTACAAAGAGGTGTATTTTAATTACAGTTGAAGAACTTTCTTGACAAAATCGCGCAGTTTTGTACTCCGTACCTGGACGACCCTACAGACGTCGCTGATACTGTTCATGTCCAGTTGTTTATTAGATATATTAACATAGACTTCGAAGTAACTCAAGAACTACCGAATCTGACTTCCTTGCATGGTGCAACAGCTAAGACTGCCTCGTTCTCAGATGACATGTGTTACAACAGTTGAAGGGACATATGTACGGCAAAATATGCAGCTTCTGTTGAAAAGCTAAACTCAGAATGTGAAGCTAATGGCGTTACGAAGCCATTGACAACAGGCTGTGTTCGTCATCAGGAAGCACTTTGTGCAAAGCCAGAGTGGATGTGCTGTGTGTGGTGGAGCAGTTAGTTTCCCTTGTTACTTTCCTTCGATGTCATGGACTCGAGAGCCGTCAATTCAAATCTTTTCTAGAAGAGTTAGAATCTTTGTCAAGTGATCTCTGCCGGACGTTGTGGCCGAGTGGTTCTAGCCGCTTCAGTCCGGAACCGCGCGACTACTACGGTCGCAGGTTCGAATCCTGCCTCGGGCAACTTTCAGACAGAAAACTTTCTCACACTGCGCCAACTGGCAGTCGTTGAAGGGTGAACATAGTTCAAGTTTTCCATTCTTGTTTGAAATGGAATTTCTTGGTGATCTGGAGAAAGAATTCTCTTCTAGTTTCTCAGATTTAGATGCCCATTCCAAGGAGATTCAAATTTCCCAGCATCCCTCTTCTTGTGAAATGTAGGAGAGGGGAACGTACCACAAACTGCTTCTTGGAACTATATGAGATCTTCCGCTCCTCTGTTAAAGCGGCCCTCATACGCTCTCGTCTATTGACAGAATAGTATTATGTCATCATACTGCGCGGAAGTGCGAGGTCACGAACGGCACAATAATATTGCGCGATATTTTTGTACGAGAAGAGCCGGTTAGAACTTTGCTATCATAGCGAACATGTCGGCGCTCGATGATGCGGAACTAGCATCTATCGCATTACGTTATATTAATGCTTTCATAGTGAAATTTTTACTTGTTTGCGGAACAGAAGCAGAAATTATGCAGAATGGGTGAAATAAATCTGAAAAGCTCCCAGTGAACATTTCAATGAACAAGCGGCTCATTTACGGCAGCTTAGATTCCTAAACCACAACAACTAAATTACGAGGGTTGTCCAGAAAGTAATGCACCGCATTTTTTTCTTCAACAATTCTTTATTGAACATTATGAGAATTACACACACGAAATAATGATGTTTTACTTACACAGCCTATTTTTCCACTAATCTCCATCCCGTCCTATGGCCTTCCTCCAGCGCGAAACAAGGGCGTGTATGCCCTGTCGGTAGCAATCCTTGTCCAGGTGGCGGAGCCAGTACTTCACTGTGAGAATCACCTCCTCATCGTCCTCAAAATGTCTTCCACGATTGGCATCCTTTAATGGCCCAAACAAGTCGAAGTCCAAGGGGGCTAGGTGAGGGCTATAGGGTGGATGGAATAACTCTGTCCAACCCGGTTTTGCGATGTGTGCAACAGTCCTCAGACTTGCGTGGGGCCGAGTGTTATCGTGTTGCAGCAAAACGTTGCTGCGGCCCCGACATAGAGTTTCTTGTACAGGAAACCTACAATTGGTTCTCCATTTCACCCAAAAGACAAGAGGAATATAAAAAGGTGTATGAGACAATAAATTGTGGAAAACAGCCACTAAAAATTTTGAAGGTCTGTGCAACACGTTGGCTTTCAATTGAACCAGCAATACGAAGAATTCTGGAGCAGTGGGAAGAACTAAAGCTACATTTTTCACTTGCCATGGTTCAAGACAATTGTTACACTGCCGATCTTTTGTACAAGATGTTTTTTGTTGACATCAGTTCCAAGCGAATGTATGTACGCAAATCCGAATCTTGGATTTATGTTTGAACAGAAATTGTCTGAGTCAAGTTTGTCTGAAGAAAATAAAGTTTTTTGAAGAAGAGATGCATTCAGTTTAGTCTGAAACTCATAAAAGAAATTCAACAAAGTCTGCCAAGTAATGTTACGATCCTGAAAAAAATGTCAATGTTGAATGTCGAAGAAACACTAAAAATGAATAAAAATAATGCTGTAACGGATGTAGCCAAAGAATTGGGTTTTAGTGGCGATTTCATAGACGGTATGCTGCAAGAATGGCATAGTATCAACTTCATTAGGTGGAATAACACTACTAACACTGTTCGATTTTGGAGTGAAGTTTTGCAGTATAAAAATGCCGCAGGGGAGAATCCTTTTTCTTTGATTTCACAGCTAGCAATGACTGTTCTATGCCTACCGCATTCAAATGCACAAGTGGAAAGAATATTCAGTTCTATGAACATTATAAAAACTAAACAATGTAACAGATTATCATTAAAGACAATTAATGCTTTGATCATATTGAGAGGCCAGCTGAAGAAACAAAATAAAGATTGTGCATCTTTTGACATACCGTCAGACGTATTGGAGCTTATTGGAACCAACAAAAGTTACTCTTTTGCGACAAAACCAGACGAACTGCAACATCATCTTTTGAGCGGCGTTCATCCCTCTACATCAACTACAGTTCTGTCTGAGTATGAAACAGAAGAGTTATTCGATCTTCAGAGTGACGACGATGAATAGCTCACATACCGGTATGTATATATTTTGTAACCTAATTTGAGTTCTTGCTTTCTTTTGTTACAAATATAGTTGTATATTTCTAGTATATTTGACTACTGTGATTGAAACAACAATTTATGTGTTGCGTCAACTATGATAACATGTTTAATTAAACGTTAGCGTATTTTATATTTATGTTGTTGCAAGCGATGCGTCATTTAATTAAGACAATATAGCAATTACGTATGAGACAATTTTTATTAATATTTTATTATCCCCCCCCCCCCTCCCGGCCGGCACAGCACGAAATTTTGAGTACACCCCTAGTAGAATCAGTTTTAGCGACTTTCTAGCGACTTTTGATATTGAATCTAGCGACTCGGGTTTTTTAGAGTTGGCAACACTGGTTGGAGGTGAGCCGCCAGCAGTGGTCGATGTGGGGCGAGAGATGGCAGAGTTTTGAGAACTGACGATCTGGACGTGTGTCCGTCAGAAAAAGGAAATTTGTAAGACTGGATGTCTTTTATTTAGCTGGCAGTATTGGCGCTCGCTGTATTGCAGTAGTTCGAGTAACGAAGATTTTTGTGAGGTAAATCATTCAAGAAAGGTATAGGTTATCCTTAGTCAGGGCCTTTCTTTTGTAGGGATTATTGAAAGTCAGATTGCGTTGCGCTAAAAAAAAATATTGTGTGTCAGTTTACTGTTGATCAGAATAAGTAAAGAGAGAAATATCTGAGTACATTCAGTTTTGCTCAGCTCTTTGAAAAGCAAATAACGTAAGAGGTTTAACAGCAAATTAATTTTCCAAAGGGGACGTTTCAACCTTGTCGCCAGCATGGGATTGCCGTCCATGGTGATCACACACCCTACTGAGATGCACGTCGCGCCATTTGTAATGTCCAGGGAACCATCACGAATCGCATTGACTTCAATGTAATTATTGTCTTTGAATAAAACTGTTACTTCCGTTCGTCTCATTGCGTATTCCTTTCAGTTACTACATTGTAGCTGTTATTTCTACGTATAGTCCAAGTTTCATCGAGCAGTGTTACTTGGCAGTAACACATCATGCGGAAGCTACTTTCGTTGGTTGGTTGGTTAATCTGCGGGAGAGGACCAAACATCAGGGCCTTTGCAAAAGAACCATCCCGGCATTTACCTGAAGCGATTTAGGAAAGTCACGGAAAACCTTAACCAGGATAGCCGGACGGGGGTTTTGAACCGTCGTCCTCCCGAATGCGAGTCCAGTGTGCTAACCACCGCGCCAGCTCGCTCAGTGTTACTTCCATTCTTAAGTTTTGCACCAGCGCAAACTGTGATTAGAACTGAGTGTGACTTTCAAAACTTACTAAAAGAATAGAAAATGTTAATCTTGCATTAAAAGGAAAGACAGACTGTTTATTTTGAACAACACCAAAGTGAAGGAAAAGGGAGTCTGCTCAATTTATTTTGTGTAACGTCGGTAACAAAAACATTGAAATCGGTTCTACCTGAGAATTTGCTGAATACAGTATTTACTTAGCTTAGGATTTCTTATGCTCGTCTGCTATACAGACGAAGCGATACATTCTGATTATTTTTTTCTGTCCGCATGTTTGCCGATTTATTGAAAATTTGACTGTTGCTTGCTAACAATAGGACAAGAAAAAAATTATGTTTCTATTGCATAACTGACATGCGTTTGGTGCATGTTGTGGCCGAGCAGTTATCGGCGCTTCAGTCCAAAACCACGCTGCTGCTACGGTCGCAGGTTCGAATCCTGCCTCGGGCATGGATGTGCGTGATGTCCTTAGGTTAGTTAGGTTTAAGTAGTTCTAAGTCTAGGGGACTGACGACCTCAGATGTTAAGTCCCATAGTGCTTAGAGTCATTTGAACCATTTTTTAACTATCAGATTATTACTACATTTAAGCTGCATTCGTCACCGTATCATTTTGACACACAACACTCAGTAACTGAGCTAAGTTTTGACAAAACGTTTGTACGGAAGACAGAAGTGTAAATACTTCACATGTAAAAAATTGACGAAATAAGTTTTTTTTTTCATTGTGACGTGAATGAGTATTTTTTTTCCATAAAATGTAGCGTATAAATATGATGATTAGAGCCCTTGCACTGCCACATTTCTTGGAGCTGTAGACCAGATTTTGGCGGTGCAATCTTCGCCGCCGCCTGAGTACAACAGACTACGCATGCTTCTGGCGCCACCGCACGGCAGCAATTGGCTGAACTTGATTACCGGGACTGATCAGATCAACATTAGGGGCGAGGGGAAGAAGAGAGAGCAGACTCGAGCTGCAGGGCTTCCCAGGGACAGAGCTGATGGAAGGCGCCCGTAGGGAAAGTTCGCCCTGCCCAGGAATTCGCCACGGCGCCGCGAAATGCACCGACTGAGGCCGAATTTGGGCCATGCTAACGGATGCATATTATAGCCGGATGTCCGTCACACTGCCAGCCGAGAAGAGACACCGCCAACGAACCGTAAGCTGTAACTATTGGTTTCTTTTTGTGTAAAAGATTGCATCTTCGTCGTCGTGGTGCATTTCGAAATGACACTTCTGCCTGTTCCGTCTTCACAAAGTTTATGCCCATACTTTCCTTGGTCAACTTACGCCATTTCTCCCTTTCGGGCTGTGATTCAGGATCTTTTTTTTGTGTAGCCTTTTATTTTTTATTCTGTTCACATGTTGCTTCCTCCTATTTCCACGCCCTGCCATTTCTTCCGTAACAGCTTGTACATTCAACTGATTTCGAGCATTTTGATTTTTTAGTAAATCTCTTCTTGTGCAACATCGCACCCAACTGAAGAACTCATCTCTGGTGTTTGTATTTTGCTGTCATCTTTCTATTTATTTGTCCACTCTCACTTTAATACGACAGTAATGGCATCACATAGGTTTATAAAATTTAATTTTTGCATCTTTTCGGATTTTGTAGTTCAGTGTTCTTTGTATTGTTCCACCTATTATCTGAAATTTGTGCAGCTCTTTTCGTCTACATTTTTGTCATAGTCGTAACTCATGTCGCAGCACAGATATTTAAAATGTGACACCCTGCTCAATTATTTCTTAATTATTATTTTCGACTGTAATAGGCGTTTATCTTGAAAGGTTGTAACTTCGGTCTAATCCAGGGATCCCCAAACTATTTTGGACAAGTGACCCCTTTTCCAAAATGAACTGCTACCTCAGACCCCCATGGCCAAATTACCTACTTTTAAAGTCAACCCCCTTATTCATAATGGTCCGCTAACTTAAAACAGCTGCTACAGAGTATTATTTTTCATTCTGACTTAGGTCAATAGAAGAAGACAGAGTGAGAATTAGCAATGCTTTAAGTTAGCAGACTATTATGAATAAGGGGGCCTATCTTTAGTTTTTTCCTATTGATACAAAATACCTAAAATATCAGGAACATGTTTGGACTTGATCATGAATTTGTTCGTGTTAAATCGCGTAAGCGTCAAATAGAGAGCAAGTCAAAACGCGCCTGAAAGACGTACGCTCGAACTCATTATCTTGCACAAACTTGTCCACACAGACTTGCTGAGTTTTTCATCTTGTACGAACTTGAGAGTTTACTTTACTACAACAATGCTATTTCCTACAAAAACATTAATTATTCTTAGTACACGTAACACAACATAAACAATACAGAACCTACCTATCTTGAAAGTTTTAAGTAAGAACTTGTGTTAATTTAATAGGGGTCGATTTTTAGACCTCGTCGACCCCCAAGGGGTCGATATCGACCACTTTGGGAATCCCTGGTCTAATCTAATAAAATTTCAAGACTGTGTCATGTACATATTTGATTCAAACTATGTACTTTTCTTCTTTTATTTTACTTTAGTGAAAACTTCTTCCTGCGCAGGTTACTTTTTTTTAAATAATCACTTTATTTCATCTTTTCATTCTGCTAGGTGGCGCAGTGGTTAACACACTGGACTTTCATACGGGAGGACGGCAGTCCAAATCCGCGTCCTGCCATCCTCATTAAGGTTTTCCGTGATTTCCCTAAATGCCGGGATGATTCTTTTGAAAGGGCACGGCCGATTTCCCATCTGTGACACATTCCGAGCGTGTGCTCTGTCTCTGATAACCCTGATGTCAGCGGGACGTTAAACTCTGATCTTCCTTCCTTTTCCTCCAGACTCAATTCACGTAACAATATATGTGATCTGTGCTTCATACATTCGTTTCTGATGATTTTTTTCGGTGATCTCTACCTAAACAGATGTCGCAGAGCAACTGTCCGAGCGTGTCGGCCAAATGACATACATTCATATTTATGTGTGTGGTGTCTGTTCTTTCGGACATGTTCGAACGAACAGAAACCATTTTGATCTAGCAGGCACTTTGAATTAAGACACAAAGGAATTACAGACATTAGCTGCGAGTGGGCATTGGTTTAAATCAGTGGAGAAAGTTGAAAATTTGTGGCGGACCAGGATTCAAACCCTGGACACAGTGGTCATTGCAACTGCACGGACTACCCTAGCACACCTCCCGTCAGACCCAAATTCTCATCTTGTCCACACACTGCTAATGTACTGCCCCTTGCCCGTTACCTCGGACTTGTCCGAAAGAACAGACACCACATACATAATTAAGGCGATGATGGCCAATGACCTCTTCGGTGCGAATGCACGCCAGGCTCAAACTCTTACGAGGATAGGCGAAATGCCAGGAGTAACGAGGATAATGGGGGAGGGCCATTACATTAGCAGTGTGCGGATAAATTGAGAATTTGGGTCCGGCGGGAGGGGTGCTTGGGTCTACCGTTAAGTTGCAATGACCATTGTATCTGGATGGCTTAGTGGTCAGAGTACCTACCTAGTAAGCAGGGTACCTTGGTTCGAATCCTGATCTGGCACATGCTGTTGACTCTCCAAAAGTAGGCTGAGTATTTTGGAAACTGATATGCAGTGTGTTCACGTAAGACCTCCCCGATCTTCAGATACCATTAAGAAAACTTTGAGATATAGATAGTTGCAGTTTGCAAAATCATGTAACATACCTCAAAAAGTTTTGTACAAGAAAATAATCAAAATAATTTACATCTATATCTACATCGTACTCCGCAAGCCACTAAATGGTATGTGGCGTAGGTTACTTCTGGTACCACTTACTAATTCACCTCCCCGCCCCCCCCCCCACCCTGTTCCACTCCGCGAATAGCACGTTAGAGAATAACTGTCAATAAGCCTCTATGTTGGCTCTAATTTCTCGGATTTTCTGGTCGTGGTCACTAGACGAGATGTATGTGGGAGGAAGAAATGTGTTGCCCGATTCTTACAGGAAAGCGTTCTCTCAAAATTTTAATAGTAAACCTCTCTGTAATGCGCAACCCCTCTCTTGTAAAATCTGTCAGTGGAGTTTGTTGAGTATCTCTGAAAAGTTCTGGCTCCGACTAAACGAACCAGTGACGAAACGCACCGCTCTTTGTTCGATCTTCTCTATCCGTTTTAGACTAGATTGGATTAAATTCGATTTTCGTCCATAGACCCAAAAAATTAGATGATTCTCGCGGGTGTGGAACATGTCAGAAAGTATAACATAAAAACATAAAACATTTGAATATAATACTTACTACCCTGATCATTTGTCAGTAGATAGTCGAAATAGGTTAATACAATTCAGTAAAATGAAACAGCTAATATTTACAGAATTAACACACTGACAGAATGAAGCACTGTTATGCACTATTAATTAATTTATCATACACAAAATACCCAATCTTAACTGTTGTGACCAAGTGTCGTCAAAACTGAAATCTAACAGATATTTTTACTTAAGCTGGCTTAACAGTCTCTGTTAGTCCTACCTGACATGGGTCCCAGACTGATGAACAATACTCAACAATCGGTCAAACAAGCACTTTATAAAACATTTCCTTCTTGGATGACATTCTTCCTACGAATCTCAGTCTCGCATCTGCTTTTCCCCTATTTGTTTTATGTGGTCATTCCACTTAAGACCGCTCTCAATAGTTACTCCTAATATTTTACGGTATATAGTCTTTCCAGCAGTTTCTCATGAATAGTGTAGCTGTACATTAATGGATTTCTTTTCCCATGTGTGAGCAGTACGTTACATATATTTCTGTTCAGGGTCAACTGCCACGACCTGAGCCATTCATCAATTCTCTGTGGGTCATTCTGCAAATCGTTACTATGTTCTGGCGTTGCTACTTTTTACCGATAATCGCATCATCTGCGAACAGTCTTAAAGAGCTTCTGACGCTTTCTACTCGATCATTTATGTACATTGTAAACAGTAACGGTCCTATCACACTGCCTTAGGGTATTCCGGAAACTACCTCTACAATGGTCGATTTCGATCTGTTAAGAGCGACGTGTTGCTTTCTACCTGCAAGGAAGTCTTGAATCTAGTCGCAGATTTGGTCAGATACTCGAAAAGCTCATTCCCTTACTGAATGGCAGTGCGGGGCGGCGTCAAATGCCTCCCGGAAGTCAAGGAACACGGCATCAACCCGACCGCCGTTGTCTACAGCGCTTGGAACTTACGGAGGAACAGAACGAGCTGAGTTTCGCAGGATCTCTGTTTGCGGAATCTATCTTGATTTTTATAGAGGAGATTTTCATCTTCCAAAAACGTTATCATTCTTGAGCCTAAAACATGTTCCATAATTCTACAATGTGTTCTTTTCGTTAAACGACGAGACTTTGTCTCAATCTATGTGCGCACAAGCATGTCTGTGTTAAGGTAGGTTATTGCATCCACAATTCTTCTGTGGATATCGCAAAGGTCATGTACAGGCAAAGCATACACAGTTTCTTTCACAAAATCTCCTTTCATTAATTAAATTCAATATTTATCGTGTTATCCGAGGATTTTTAGCAGTCATTATCTTTTTATTTATTTGATCCTACGCCGTTTTTCCTGTTTCATCTCCCAAAAGTAACCATTCATCTTCTATTGCTTTCTACAACGATTTGTTTTTTGAGTCTATATGGGTCCTGTCTTCTTGAATTCCGATTTTTCTTTATTTTTTTGCAATTTGTTCGATTTTAATGTGCAACTCATAACGAATAGATTATGGACATTGTCCACATCTGCTCCTGGGAATATTTTACTGCTTAAATCTGTTTTCGAAACCTCTGTTTTACCATTATATAACCGTTCTGAAACCATTCAGTGGCCCAGGTCTCTTACACAGCTTTCTTTCATTATTCTTCAACCAAATGCTAGCAATGATTAAAGTATGCTTTCTGTAAAATTCATTCCATGTTCTTCAACTATTTTTTTTCTCATCCTTTTCCTACTGTCGAATTTCAGTCACTATTAAATTTTCGTCTCCCTTAGCTATCTGAATAATTTCCTTTATCTTTCAATGTCCTCTTAATCTCTGGAAATAGTTGCTACGTAAACTTGTAATATTGTGGTGGGTGTCGGTTTAGTGTGTATTTTGGCTACGATAATTCGTTCAGCATGCTGCTCAGTGTAGGTCAGCCACATTCATATTTTCCTATTCATTATTAGGCCTACTCCTGCATGACCCCTGTTTGATATTGTATTGATAACCCTGTAATGACCTGACCAGAAGTCTTATTCTTCCAGCTACCGCACTTCACTCAAAATGATTCAAATGGTTCTAAGCACTATGGGACTTAACATCTGAGGTCACCAGTCCCCTAGACTTAGAACTACCTAAACCTAACTAACCTAAGGACATCACACCCATCCGTGCCCGAGGCAGGATTCGAACCTGCGACCGCAACAGCCGCGTGGTTCCGGACTGAAGCGCCTAGAACCGCTCGGTCACATCGGCCAGCGCACTCCACTCATTCCCACTGTATCTATAACGGATTGTCAAATGGAAACGAGACACATGGAAAAAAGCAAGAAAACTTTATTATTTCAAAAGTAATCGTCGCAATTGTTAGTACATTTATCTCAATTTGTGACAAAAGGGTCAGTGCCTTCATTGAAAAATGTTTACTGTTGCCTACGAAACAATGATTACACCCAGGCGCTCAGCTCTTACTCCGAAGCAAATCTACGGCTACGAATGTAAATCGCATGGCGAGTAACCGGGACTGTACGGAGGATGGAGAATGTTTAAAGGCTTCTCAGCTGAGCTTCTGCGGAGGAAGAGGAGGACGTTAGTGTTTAATGTCCCGTCGACAACGAGGTCATTAGAGACGGAGAAGGATGGGAAAGGAAATCGGCCGAGCACTTCCAAAGGAACCATTCTGGCACTTGCCTGAAGCGATTTAGGAAAATTACGGAAAACCTAATTCAGAATAGCTGGATGCGGGTTTGGCCCGTTGACCTTCCGAATGCGAGACCTGTGTGCTAACCACTGCGCCGCCTCACTCCGGGGGGAACTTCCGCAGTGTAGTCTTTGGCAACATGTGGGCAGGCATTATCCTGCAACAGAATGTATGTTACCGATGTGTCGACTACACTGGAGAAGTTTCGCTGGGAATCCCTTCCATCTCCTCTATGCAATCCCGATCTCACCGCATGTAATTTCCCAGGTTTTGGAGCCCTGAATAAAGACATTCGCAGCCGTCGATTTGCTTCGGACGAAGAGCTGAGCGCCTGGATACAAAAGTGCTTCATAGGCAACAGTAAACTTTTTCCATGAAGGCATTGACCGTCTCGGCTCACAGTGGACTGAATTTATTAACAGCTACGATGATCACCTTTGAAATGATAAACAGTTTACTTACAAGGTGTACAACTTTGCTTCCGCCATTTTTCCCCAACATTTGAGGCTTTAATGAAACAAATTGGTTACACGTGTATCATTCAAATTATTTTCCATCGCTGGCCACTACTTTCTCCCATCTTTCAGGCAGTGTACGAATTCCGCGTCGAAAAAACTGTTCATCTTTTGAAGCGATCCACGAATCGATCCAATTGGTGACTTCTTCATAAGTTCGGAAGTGTTGGTCAGCCAGGCCATGCGCCATTGATCTAAACAGGTGACAGTCAGAGGGAGAAACGTCTGGAGAATACGGCAGGTGGGGTAGGACTTCCCATTTTAACGTTTCCAAGTACGTTTTGACCTCTTTTGCAACGTGGGGTCGAGCGTTGTCGTGCTGCAAAATCACTTTATCGTGCCTCTCGCTGTATTGCGGCCGTTTGTCTTTTAATGTTCTGCTCAAACGCATTAATTGTGTTCGACAACGAGCACCTGTGATTGTTTCACTTGGTTTTAACACCTCATAGTACACTACGCCGAGCTGGTCCACCAAATGCAGAGCATGATCTTGGAGCCGTGAATGTTCAGTTTGGCCGCCGACGTGGAGGCATGGCCGGCATATCCCCATGATCTTTTGCGTGTAGGGTTATCATAATGAACCCATTTTTCGTCCCTGGTCACAATGCGATGCAGAAGTCCCTTCCGTTTTTCCCTCTGAAGCAACTGTTCACGAACACATAAACGCCGTTCAACATCTCTTGGTCTCAGCTGTCACGGGATCCAAGTTCTTTCTTTCTTAATCATGCCCATAGGCTTGAGACCTTTTGAAATGGCTTGCTGTGTCACTTCCACTAATCGTGCTAATTCTTCTTGAGTTTGACGCGAGTCTTCGCTCAGCAATGTCTCCAATTCTGCATCTTCTGAAACATTCTTTCTTTCCATCACTTTGCCGGTCTAAGACGATAAAATCACCGTTCTTGAAGCGTTGAAGCCACTCACGACACGTTCTTTCACTAATAGCGTCCTTACCATACGTACTTGAGAGCATTCGATGAGACTCGGCCGCTGTTTTTTTCATGTTGAATCAAAACAGTGACACCTCCCGCAAATGACGAGAATTAGGCTCGTAAACTGACATTTTCAATGAAGAACAACTTTATGATGCTGACACAAATCGACTAATGTTTGAATGAGGTTATGTTGACCGAGGTCCAAGCTAACCGCCTGACGTCTGCGATCTGTTTCTTTCGACCACTACTTACCGTTGTCGCCACCTATCAGCAAACGGCGTAAGCAAAGTCGTACACCTTCTATTTTTTCCATATGCCTCTTTTTCATTTGACTGCCTTTTATAACTTCAACCTATCCGTTTCCCTTTTTAAAATTTCTTAACCTGTCTATTCTACTAATGGACGTGACATTAAAATGGTTCAAATGGCTCTGAGCACTATGCGACATAACTTCTGAGGTCATCAGTCGCCTAGAACTTAGAACTAATTAAGCCTAACTAACCTAAGGACATCACACACATCCATGCCCGAGGTAGGATTTGAACCTGCGACCGTAGCGGTCGCTCGGCTCCAGACTGTAGCGCCTAGAACCGCACGGCCACGCCGGCTGGTGACGTGACATTCCACGCCCAGACCAGTAAAATCCTAGTTTTGTATTTTTCTGTTGAGGACTTTTTCCAGCGTACGAAACCGAGTGAGGTGGCACCTTGGTCAGTACACTGGACTCGCATTCGGGAGGACGACAGTTCAAACCCGCGGCCAGCCATCCGGATTTACGCTTTCCTTGACTTCCCTGAATCATTCCATGCAAATAGTAGGATGGTTCCATTGGAAGGACACGGCTGATTTCCTTCCCTCTCCTTGACACAATCCGAGCTTCTGCTGCGTCTCTAATAACCTCGATGTCGACGGAACATTAAACCCTTCCTTCAAAATTCAGATGGTTCAGAACAGTATGGGATTCAACATCTGAGGTCATCAGTCCCCTAGAACTTACTACTACTTAAACCTAACTAACCTAAGGACATCACACACATCCATGCCCGAGGCAGGATTCGAAAATGGTTCAAATGTCTGTAAGCTTTATGGGACTTAACATCGGAGCTCTTCAGTCCCCTAGACTTAGAACAACTTAAACCTAACTAACCTAAGGACATTACACACAACCATGCCCGAGGCAAGATTCGAACCTGCGACCGTAGCAGTCGCGCGGTTCCGGACTGAAGCGCCTAGAACCGCTCGGCCACCGCGGCCGGGGTAGGATTCGAACGTGCGACCGTAGCGGTCGCGCGGTTCCAGACTGAAGCGCCTAGAACCTCTCGGACACACCGGCCGGCAAATCCTTCCTTCTTCAAGAGAACGAAATTGCAGTGTTTGTGTAGTGAAGACGTACGGTGCATGCATGCATGTGCGAAGGAACATTGCAGCGTACTTCCTCACAACACAAACAAATACTACAAGTTCCTATCTATCGGCCGATAGCAGGCCTGCGACTTGCAAATAAAATGTCTCCCCTGTACGGGAATAACATTACTAGAGAGTGCGAGTACAGGCATGAGACATGGACGACGGCGTATGGAAGTTTGGATCTGAGCGTGCGTCGTATTCGGATAGCCGAAGCGGTTAAGGCGACCGCTCGCCCAAAGCGGGAGATCCGGGGTCGATTTCCGGGCCGGCACAAATTTTCATTGCCGCCATTTCATTACACAGATGGAGGTGGTTCATATTCGCAGCAGCGAATACATTTCCAGGGTAGTCCTTGGCCAGACTATTTTACCTCTGAAATATTTCACCCAGGAGGATACTATCTTCATTAAGCCGTACAGAAGAGCTGCATGCCCTGGGAAAAAAAAACAAAGACTGTAATTTCTCCTCGCTGCCGTTCGCAGTACCAGGACAGCGAGACAGTGTTGTCTAACGTTACAAGGCCGCATCAGAGAGTCGTTCCAGATCATTGCTCCTGTAACTACTGATAAACGCTCTTCAGGACTACGAGTTAGTCTGGACCCACCATAGATATCCCTTCACTGTGAAGGCACCTATGGTACGGCTATCTCTATCGTTGGGTACGCAAGCTACTCCATATCGGTAAGGTCCATGTGTAAGTAGGCTGTTTAGGTTTTTTTATTGGTAACGCCACCTCTGTATGAAAATCACTGGCTGTGCTGTGGGCAGTCTGTGTCTGCTTTGCATTGTTGTAATACTCGCCATTGTAGTGTTGGGTAGCGCCAGCTGGCTGTGAACAGCGTGTAGCGTTGCGCAGTTGGAGGTGAGCCGCCAGCAGTGGTGGATGTGGGGAGAGAGATGGCGGAGATTTGTAATTTGTCATGAACTGGTATATTTACACATGATGATATCAAGGTAAATACATTGTTTGTTCTCTATTAATATCTTTCATTTGCTAACTATCCCTATCAGTAGTTAGTGCCTTCCATAGTTTGAATCTTTTATTTAGCTGGCAGTAGTGGCGCTCGCTGTATTGCAGTAGCTTGAGCAGCGAAGATTTTTGTGAGGTAAGTGATTTGTGAAAGGTATAGTTTAATGTTAGTCAGGGCCATTCTTTTGTAGGGAATTTTGAAAGTCAGATTGCGTTGCGCTAACAAAATATTGTGTGTCAGGTTAAGCACAGTCATGTATAAATTGTTCAAAGGGGAAGTTTCGTATGTCGACCCTTAGCCTAGGATACCTCACTGGAATCTTCTGATTTTTTCTTGTAGTTTGTGTATTTAGTGTAGCTTTTGTTTATTGCTAGCGCGTAATTGTAGAGAGAATTTCCTTTGTAGTTGCAGTCTTTCATTGTTGTATAGTAAAACAATTGTGGCATGCATGTAGATTTGCACCAAGTATTTCGCAGCTGCGCTTGCAATTAACTACATATTATTTTCAGTGCTATGTTAATGTGTTCTCCTATTTTTGCACTTCAAATTGTGCTTTTCTGTGTTATCGTGTGAAATATTGTGACAATTATGGCGTGTCAAAAACGTAACACTAGGCTCCAAACTAAACTGAGAAATAATAGTGACGACGAGCGTAGCTTATCAGCGCCGCAGAGTAATGAATTTACTAATGTTCAAAGTAGTAATTTGGTAACTGTGCACAGGGAAATGGAGCGGGCGTCAAACAATGGCGTGGACAGTGAAACAATTAGTGAAGAGGGAAGCATTATCGATCGATCGGTCGGCAATAGCTCGCCTCAGGAAGCCGAAATGACACGACACGATCTCGCAAATACTGCAGACTCAGGTTTTGGGTTCTCACCGTTTTCTCAAATGAGTCAAGACACATTTTCAGCTTGTCAAAATGTGAATGTTGCCGGTGCAACTTCACTGCCGAAAAGCACTGAGGAACATGTTTCAGACACCAGTGCATTGTTATTACAATTAATGCAACAAATGGGACAAAAGCTTGAAAAGTTAGACACAATGGAACAACATCAGAGACAAACACAGCAACAGTTAGACGCAATGGAACAAAATCTTCACACCACGCTTGAACAAACACGTGAAGATTTAACTACTGAGTTACATAACATCGAATCGAAATGTCAAAAAGTCTGTAATGACGTAAAAACACAAATTTGTGAGCATTTCCAACCTATTTTTTCGCGTCATGAAAATGCATTACAGAATCATGAAGCAGCCATAAAAGAACTGCAAACTATTGTTCATGAAAATCACAACACCTTGCAAGCTAAAATTGACTCAGTTGCATCTACCGATTCGGTTACGCAACTTGCAAAAACTCAGGAAAACTTAAAGGACACAGTAGATTCGATTTCAACACAAATGGACACTCTGAAACTTGGTTCAGAAAAACACACTGAGGAAATGTGTTCACTATCGGAGAAAGTAGCCGAACTTTCGGATCAGGTCACTAACTTATCTACAAAGGTAGATGATGATCTGAATGACACAAGACCCGTAGCCTTCACTGACACAGAAGAGTATGAACAAATAAGAAAATTCAAACAAAATCAGAATCAAATTAATACACAACACCAAAGAGAAATCCGGGAAGTACAAGATCAGCTGACACAGGTAATTCAAGAATTACGTATTTCAGAGGATACTCGCGCCCCAATACGGGAAGAGGGACACAGAAATACGGAACGGCCACAAAATAATAACACAGGGCATTTCGGAAGTTATGAAAGAAATTGGCAATGTGCACCGAATTTTGAGATGGAACGGCCGACACGACCTAACAATGACCGATATGCGACTCGCCGACATGATGATTTTGACTATAAGCTGTTCATTACTACACGTAAATTCAAAACATTTAAGAATTCTGGCAACGACATTCATCCACAAGCATGGCTCCATCAATTCTCTCATTGTTTTCCTCCCAACTGGTCGTTGGAACAAAGATTAGAATTTATGTGTGGCTACTTAGAGAATGAACCAGCTGTAAGAATGCGATCGGTCATTCACGATTGCCACAGTGAAGGAGAGTTTTACCATGCCTTCCTCTCAGCATATTGGTCTCAAGCCACACAAGACCGTGTAAAACATAGTATCATAATGATAAAACATTTCGAACAATCTGAATTCTCCAGTCTTGTGAAATACTTTGAAGACATGTTGCACAAGAATCAGTACCTGTCAAACCCATACAGCCCCTCAGAACTCATCCGCATTTGCTTAATCAAATTACCTGAACATTTACGGCATATTATTTTAGCAGGACGTTGCAAAGACGACATTGAAGCATTTCAGGGACTGTTACAAGAACTGGAAATTGACACAGACCGTCGCGGGATGCGAAAACAGGAAAACAATCACTACAGGTCACATCTGTCACAATTTCGTGACGACAGAAGCAATAACTGGACACGACAAGCCTATTCTTACAACGCAAATCGTGACCAAAACAGACACCACCCATATGACAACCGTTGGCAGAGTAGTAATAACTACAGGGAAAGATCACCTCTCCGTGGTAATGACTATCACAGAGGCAATAAGAGAAACAGACAATATGGGAACCAAAATAAATACTATCAAGGGAGGCAGAATAACTTCAGACGCAACAGTTCGGCGCAGAGTTACGATTCAGGGAGAAATTCTCCACCACATGACCGACAAACAAGAAACTATGTAAACTACCGACAAAACGACAGACGTGAATTTCATCAGAACTGGCGGGATTCTAACAGAGCTGGGCCCTCTCGGCAAGGCGAATTCGTAGAAGTTAGGTCTCCTAATCCCAATAACGACGCGCGCCAACAAAGGAACAGGCAATGACTCACACCGCTGGCAGCCACAAAACGTTCTTATGACACTAACGACGCAGCTGCCGTAGCTAGTAATTACGTAAAAATGGAAGACATTAGGGACATCTTACTCCAAGAACACGACGTAAAACATAATAACATTGCATATCCTGTGATTCACATTACAGTAAATGACGTAAAATTTACGGCAGTACTTGACTCTGGCAGTCCCATTTCAGTAATCAGTGAAACAGCCTTTAGCAAATGCAACAAATCGAACGATTGCCCCACACTTCCGTTACGTAAGATTAAATTACATGGTGCAATCTTTGGAAAAAGTGTAGATGTACGCCAACAAACCAACTTAGAATTCTTTTGTCAAAGCCACAGCTTCTCTATGAACTTTCTCATTGTTCCATTATTGTCGACGGAAATTATATTGGGAGTAGACTTTTTGAATGAATACAAAGCAATCTTAAACTTTCACGATGCTGAAATAAGTTTAGAGAAAGAAGGTAAGTCAATAGCTTTGAAATTTGAAGATTGGCTCTCAAACCATGACGAGGAAATTAATCGGCTTTACCTTCTGTTAGACAACAGTTCGGAATTTTCTACGGAACTAGACACTAACAATCACTCTGCAAGTACTGACAGGGATGATATCGACGGCGCATTTGACACTAATAAGTTAATTCAGAATAAAATTCAAACAATTGAGAATTGTAATGACACTGATAGGCAGGACCTTTTTGAGATTTTACAAGCACATTCCACAGTTTTTACTCATAAAACAGGAACAATCAAGGGATTTCAATACCAATTTCGTGTTCGTGAGCATACTAAATTTTGTGTTAGACCATATGTAATTCCAGCACATTATAGGGACCGTGTTAGAACAGAAATACAATCTATGCTTGACGAGGGCATTATTGAGCCTGCAGTAAGCTCATACAACAATCCATTACATGTTGTTGAGAAGAAAAATGGATCGATCAGGCTTGTCTTAGATTCGAGACAAATCAATACGATCATTATTCCTGAAACAGACAGGCCGCAAACGTTGGAAGAACTTCTTCAAAATTTTAATGGTGTAAAAGTGTTTTCTTCCATTGATCTCAGATCCAGCTTTTATCAGATCGAACTTCATCCAGAATGTAGAAAATACACAGCTTTCCTTTGTTTCGGCGTTTGTTATCAGTTTCGGAAACTTCCCTTTGGTTTGAACATTTCTTCAGCAGCATTCATTCGCGGGCTAAATTCCATATTACCTGAGTTCTTAAAACGTCACATCACCTTATATGTGGACGATATTCTAATAGCAGAAGCTTCATGGGAACTACATAATCGCATCCTCAACAGTTTGTTACGTATTTTTGCAGAATCTGGAATTACAGTTAACTTGGAAAAGTCTGAATTCGGTAGGACAAAAGTGAAGTTTTTGGGACATATTATTTCTTCTGAAGGCATTCAGCCGGATCCTGAAAAGTTAGAAGCAATCAGAGCCATTCCAGTTCCATCCACAAAAAGACAAGTCCGCAGTTTTCTAGGTCTCGTAAATTTTTACCGTCGTTTTCTGAACATGCAAATTCTTGTTACACCAAAACTTTGTTCTCTCACTGGAAAAAATACTATTTGGAACTGGGACGAACAAGCACAGTTGGAATTTAATTCTTTGAAAGAATCGCTACTTAACGCGCCAATACTAGCTCATCCAGATCTGTCACAAGATTTCTGCCTTAGCACGGATTCTTCTAAAGTCGGTCTTGGTGCCCATTTATTTCAAGAAGCCACAGAAAATGACACTACTGTTCAGAAAACCATTGCTTTTGCTAGCAGAGTGCTAACCAAATCTGAAAAAAATTATTCCGTTACTGAATTAGAAGCTTTAGCTATCGTTTGGGCATTTAACAAATTCCGTTTCTTTCTTTCTGGTAAGCACGTAAAAGTATACAGTGATCATCGTGCATTACAATTCCTTATGTCTTCAAAATTAAATCATGACAGGTTAAAACGTTGGGCATTGTTTCTGCAAGAATTCCGCTTCACAATAGTCTACATTCCCGGCAAGGAGAACATTGTTGCGGACGCACTGTCACGCGCACCGGCTGGGCTTGAGAAAAGTAACAAAGAAGGCAACCTCGAGAAAAATTTCAGTATTCTTTACATTCAGAAAGTCGCCTTTGAAAACTTCATCACCACATCTTTAAAAGACATTGCTCATGAACAAGATAAAGATCCGATTTGGAAAGACATCAAGAGCAAATGGCATGAAAAGACACACACTCAGATTCGGCATTATTACCTGGTTAGAAACAACATACTCTTCAAACGCTGCACTGTTGATGACAAGCTATGGGTACTTTGCATTCCAGACGATTTTGTTAATAAGCTCATTTGGTACATTCATTTCAGCTACGCACATTTTGGCCCACGAAAATGTTATCATATTCTTCGAACGACTTGTTATTTTAACAATATGGAAAAGAGAATTCGAAGAGTCTTGTCTATTTGTAAACTTTGTCAAAAGGCGAAACCATCTACTATCTCCCATAGTGCTCCGCTGTTTCCTATTATTCCTTCTAAATTAAAAGAATTTGCGGCTGTTGATCTCTTGGGACCGCTTGTCAGAACATCTAATGGATTTTCGTACGTTCTAGTCGCTGTTGAACTTACTTCAAAATTTGTTTCTTTCATACCGTTACGTAAGGCCACTGGACGGTCTGTATCCAACGCCTTTGTTAAAAATTTCTTACGTGAAGTTGGACATGTTAGTAAAGTCATTTCAGATAACGGACCGCAATTCAGATCTGCTGTTTGGTCACGCATGCTTCGCAACCATAAAATCAAACCTGTTTTTATTTCATTGTACTCACCACATTGTAACCCGTCTGAACGGATTATGAAAGAAATCAATAAGCTTTGCAGACTTTATTGTCACAGAAAGCATCAGCATTGGGACAGATATTTACACTTATTTCAAAATGTGCTGAATGAAATGCCTCATGATTCCACTGCTTTACCACCTACTCTTGTACTAAAGAATGAAGAACCACCGAACAGAATCAGAGAGCTTGTACCTTTCCCAAATACACGTAAACTTCGACACAAAGACATAATTGATATGGCTCTTAAAAATATAAAATCTGCAGCAGACAAAAGGAGAAAACTACACGGTAAAGCAAAGGCAAAGAAATTGTATATTGGTCAGAAAGTTCTCATTAAAGCTCATTCATTTTCACATAAGAAGAAACACTTGAGTCACAAATTCTTTCTAGTTTACAATGGACCTTACAGAATCCGACGTATACCACATGATAATTGCGTTGAAGTTGAAACTCTGCGTACTAGGAAGAGTAAAGGTTTACACCACATTTCACATGTAAAACCGTTTATTGAAAGATAATCTGCTTTTTAACTTTGTCATTGCCATAAAACTTTTCACTTTACATTACTAGTATGCTTGTCAGATTTAGAATCTGTTAACATGTAACAATGTTTGAAGTGAAATATCCAGTCAAGAACCAAGAGAACTTATTTAAACAGAAATTACGAATGCATTGTTATAATGAACAGACGACACAGTGTTGTTAATTGTACATTCTTGCTTGTTAGTTGCACGATTACGTAACGACTATCAGGCTTACGTACTTAGGACACATACTGGTACTGCTAATGAGATTTTAATGCAACTTTTGGTTTACTTGAAAATACATTCTGGGTTTTAAGTACTTTCAGTGAGATACCAGATGGCACAGTGGTTAGTTTATGTGACAGCTACGCGGTTTTATCACGACACTACTAATGAGTGACAATTCACAATGTTGCTTTTGCAGTGTATCTGTTTTATATCTGCACAGTTTTCTGAATTCTTCTAGGAAGAAAAACATGTTTTAGAAGTAACTTTTGTGGTATAGCAACAATGAGACAGCCTTTTTCGTGGCATAACAATACGTTACTGTACAGTACTTTCTTCATCACAACAATAAGCGTAATAACTACGATATCTATACGCAAAGCATTTCACTTTTGTGTATTATGAGGTAAGTACATTGACTTATGCAGAACTTAGCTTTCGGAGGACGATAACTACGACACTTCCACACAGATTATGTTGCAACAAGACGCACATTTAGCGCTACAGTACACGTATTTGAGTGATTAATTTTGTACTTAAAACATTTATTTTTAAAGATTTTTGAATTACAAAGAAAGTTTTCCGTGATACATTTCATTCCATTGCTGTAATCTGTAACACCTGAGGGTATAATTACATTAATCCTCAGTGGAGTACACACTTACTTTGTGTACCATGTGTGTGGCAACCACAAGGAACCCTAGCTAATATGGTATTTGCTTATACAACTTTACACATCGGTCCATATTTCTCTAACACACAAATTACACAGCTATCTGATCATGTAACTGAGAGATAAACTTTTTTTTATTACATCAGTGACATATGTTTACGCAATTACAGAGTTGGATTACTTCACACTTACGAAATTGTATTTTGTCTGTACTGTGTGATCTGTTCATATTTTTTCGGAACCATTGTGATACTATGAGAGCTTTGAATGATATATTTGGTATGAGATCATGATTTTTAAAGTACGTTTGAGGCAGATGACACTTTTGACATGAGCAGAGAATTTTTTTAGGTTTTGAAATTATTGCAGAAAGCTACGACGTTTTTGAGATTTGACTGAGGTGCTATGATGTTATTATTACGACGACGATGTGTATTACGCTGCTGAGGTATGTTTATGATTAATAGGCTGATGCTATATGAGTTATTTGATTAAGCCACGTAGCTTGTATGATGAAATATTGAAGAAGTGTCGACGAATATGGTAAGGAATAATGAGTAGTGTTTAGGGACTCTGATTTATGAAAAGGATGTTGGAAACCAAGAAACATACTTTAAGAGTTATGAAATGTGTGACTGTATCACAATGCTGACGAATATTTTTTTTGGACACTTATATTTATAGGATTTTGTTTCTACAGATTTGCAGTGTTAATTCTTGACCTGTGAAATATTTTTATATGAGACTGCAACGGTAGCAGAAACTGCTGTCGTAAATATAAATATAAAAGTTAAGTGACCACCTGCACGTAATGCGTCGCGGGCACCCAGCTGTGTCAGACGCCTGGAGAAAAAGCCATTATTGCGAGCCCTTTTCAGCGGCACAGGTAGAAAAAAAAGGGGATGCCATTAACCTCGCTTCTGACATTCCTTTGTAGAAAGCATCGCAAAAACGACACGGTCGAACTTGAAAACATATGATTACACTAGCTCTTAATTTACGATATTTACTGAAATGCCTAATGAAATGACGAGAAATATTTTTACATCTGCACACCTGACTACGACAAGCGTCTTTCTACGAGAGTTGAGAGAATTTCTACTAACTTATGAAATGTCACATGACTATTGAATGATATTTTTATGCTTTGGTTTGCGTAATTGCTTATTTCATTTGATACCTGTTTTCCAGCTGTGTTACAGCATTAGTTTCATAAAATAAAATTAAATGCGTTTGCTAATGTGAACACTTTCTGTCAACAGATTTATTAAATAATTATTTTCTGATCCACATTCTTCGAAAAAGGAGCTCTTGGAATGGAGAGAACAATAAGAAGGGACTAATACCAGTAACTGCATCTATAATTTTCTTTTCAAGTACTTGGTAATTTCTTTTGTAGAATAATTTGTGGTGCACCACTTTAATTACTTAGACATTAAGATGTGATTATACACTTCCCTTATCTGCATTGTTGTTTTTACTGTAATATATTTTCTGCTTGAGCTTTGTCATGTATAGATATAAGTTTTATATTTTTTATATTTGAAGCTGCTGTTTGCCAGGCATCGTGCTACTGAACTTTAATTTGTGTTACTCTGCTAAGCCAGATTTATTTTTTTTTTTGCTGCACAGTGCCCTATATTAGTTGTAATATTGCAATTGCTTTGGCATTTGTATTTTTGTCATTGATGTTTGTGTTAATTGTTTTGTGCTGCTGCATTGCCTCGTCCCTTAGTTTAGCATCTGAGCTCAGTAGATTTAAGTTAGCTTAAGAGGGGGTAGACTATAGAAGAGAATGAGTTGCGATGAATTGGAAGAAATGCATTGAGAATCTATACGAAAAACGTACAGAAAGCAGGTATAGGTAGGATTTTCTTGGAAATAAATGTTGAGGTAAGAAATGTGTGAACATATAAATACAGAAAGCATGCTTGGATAGGATTTTTTTGGTGGAAACAAAGGATGAAATAAGAGGAAAGATATATGAAGTTTTGGGTTGGACTGCAGTACCACATGTTACACTGAAAACGAACCCTGTCCTTTCCTATTGGTGTTATCCCACTATATGTTTGTGTACCCTTGTATATTTGTTTTCTTCCTGTCTCTGTGTACTGTTTCATAGAATTTTTTTCTCTTCTAATACTAAGCTATATTCACTATGAGGAGGAATACTGTTATCCTCAAATATAAGTTGCATTAATAATATGTTATTTTCTTTGTAAAGTTGTTTACAATTCTGTTCTGTTTCAATGTTCATGTGTGAAATTAATGTTTCGAAAACTATTCTCATTCTTTTATGTGTGTACTTATGTCACTATTTTTGTAACACTGATGTATATGTTTATTTCTATTCTTTTGTAAAGCCTGTACTACAAATGTTATCTGTATTATTATGTTTTTTAATGATGTATTTTGTACCTTTGTTATTGTATTCTTATGTTATAAAATTGTAATTGTCACCAGTTCATGATATTATTAACATGTAAGTTACATTTCACTGCACACGTTTCCGTTGGTCATAGTATATGGACAATATGTGAGAAGTAGGGACTGTTAGTGTTTGCACGTGTGTTAATAATTCTGCAAGGGACTGGATAACAGCATTGCTGGTTCTAAGGACAATTCCAAAAACTTTGTGAGTGCACAAGTGGTGGTTATGGACTTGCTATATTGTCTGCAAGACTCTTCGATGGTGATTGTGCACCTGCACATTTGCAACAGATGGCTGCTGGCCATCTCTTCAAGGACTACAGTGGGTCTACATCTTTGATGATCCATCAATACCATTATCTCTACAAGGACTGCAGTGGGTCTGCACCTCTGGTGGCCCACCAATATCGTAATCTCTACCAGGACTACGGTGGGTCTGCTCTGTGATAACCTACCTACCAAAATTCATCAAAACTTCGACTGACTCTGCAGTGGGTTTGCTCCATTGTGGCCCATTACCTGTCAGCATGTCAAGAGTCAGCACTGTCTTTCCGTTGGAAGGACAACACTGCTTCTTCAAGACTCCATGGAAATCCACTACTTCCGTGTGCATTTTCTTTTACTGCTCAGACTTTGAGAAAAACACTGAAATTTTACAGTGATGAACAATCTGGACTGTCTTTATGGACTGTGAAAAAAAATTTTAGCTTTTGACCAGCATTGTATAAATAAGTGTGTGCATTTGATATCTTTGTTATTGTAATTATGAAAAATTTTTTCAAATCGTTATTGGCCACTGCCCAAAAATATTTTGTAAAATTTTTTGTGGGGAGAATGGGGGCTATGTAAGTAGGCTGTTTAGGTTTTTTTATTGGTAACGCCACCTCTGTATGAAAATCACTGGCTGTGCTGTGGGCAGTCTGTGTCTGCTTTGCATTGTTGTAATACTCGCCATTGTAGTGTTGGGTAGCGGCAGCTGGCTGTGAACAGCGTGTAGCGTTGCGCAGTTGGAGGTGAGCCGCCAGCAGTGGTGGATGTGGGGAGAGAGATGGCGGAGATTTGTAATTTGTCATGAACTGGTATATTTATACATGATGATATCAAGGTAAATACATTGTTTGTTCTCTATTAATATCTTTCATTTGCTAACTATCCCTATCAGTAGTTAGTGCCTTCCATAGTTTGAATCTTTTATTTAGCTGGCAGTAGTGGCGCTCGCTGTATTGCAGTAGCTTGAGCAGCGAAGATTTTTGTGAGGTAAGTGATTTGTGAAAGGTATAGTTTAATGTTAGTCAGGGCCATTCTTTTGTAGGGAATTTTGAAAGTCAGATTGCGTTGCGCTAACAAAATATTGTGTGTCAGGTTAAGCACAGTCATGTATAAATTGTTCAAAGGGGAAGTTTCACATGGTTCGTGGCGGATAAAATTAATATAGAGAACACAAACGGCTATAAAAATTTAATTTACAGCGATACAATTGTAAGAATTACACAGAATGTGAAAGGAAATTCAAAACTTCTATTGTTGCTCAAGAGCAGAGAAACATAAGACGGCGCATGAGAGGTGCGGCATTACTAAAAAGCTCCGTGTCGACGGTGAAAATGGTGGATCCTGTAGGAAAGACATTCTGGGTCTTAGAATCTGAACAAGGGTGCCCATATCCGGGGGCAACGAGGGACCCCCTTCCCCCCCCCCCCCCGGTCCCTGCCCCTAGGTCTCAGGGAAAGAAAAAACTATAGTGACATCAAGTGTTTCTTTTTCGAGAAAAGATTTAAAAGTCGGTATTACGCAAGTATTTTACAGGGTGGGAACCGAAACTTTTTGTGGCTACTTACAATTCGCCATTCGTCTTCCAAAGTATTACAAATACTCAGTACCTCCAGGTCAAGCCCTCAACCCCACCTTCACTCCGCACCCCCTACAAACTGTCGTATGGGTGCCCTCGAACCTGACTGTTGTCATTGTATCATCACAGTACAGAGAAGATTTCGTCAGTAATCCAACGACATTCGCAGATGGGATAGGTAATCTGAAGAGAAAGCAGGATGATTGTGCAAAGGAAAATGTGCCGGCCGACCGCGTATATCAGCAATGAACATTGAAAGAATTCGCCTACAGTTCGTCACGAGTCCACGGAAACCCACGTACGAAGTCAGTAGTAAGCTAAAAATGACACTAACAACGGTTTGGCATGTTCTCAAAATGAAGCTAAAAATGAAAACAACTTGTAATTCACATTGTATAGAAAATGAAACTGGAAGGAATTATGCTATGGCAACAGTTGTTGCACGTCTCACTTTCAGCGATAAGGCAACCTTCCAAGGTTGTATCTAAAGTCGTGGAGGCCCAGGGGTAATTACCTAAAGTTGGGTCCTTGACCGCTCCGACAGCAACGACTCATGTCCGTTTCCTACCAGCTCACCGAAACGTCGAAAGGTCGTGCCCACACCTCGACTGCCGCAGCCCAATCAAAAAATAATAGACTATAATTAAGAATTTTTTTCCAAAATGGTCGTTTTTTTTTAACGCTTGAGTAGTATACAAGGTGTCTCAGGAGGAACAGTTAATATTCAGGGACATGACAAGAACGATCATCCGAAGCAAAAAAGTCCACTAAACATGGGGTGGAAAATGCATACCTTAAGAGCGATGAGCACCTCTTAATCTTCGACAGTGCGAGACATATTTATTCAACTGCAAGCGCTTTGCTGTCCATACTTTGGGAGGAGGTAATATGGACCAACGCAAGAAAAAAGTTTCCGGTAATCATAGGCTCTAAAATGCATACCTGTAGAACTATGAGCATTTGTTCAGTAGAAGAGATGTCTTTGTTTGACAGTAGCGAACATGAACAAGTGCACGTAGCTAGTAAGATGTGCACTTTAGACCCCATGTTTGCTGGTATTTTTGTTTTGTTTTGGCCCACACTACCACCTCTCAAAATATGGAAAGTATAAAGGTTGCAGTAGAAGAGATTTGTTACACAGTATCGAAGGTGCAGTGATCATAACTCGTCAGGTATGTATTTTAGTGCCCAAGATGACTAGACATTTTTGCTTCGAATGATCGTTCCTGTCATATCCCTCAATACTGACCACTCCTCCTGGGGCAACATTCATATTCCCTGCTGTATATATACTAGAAACAGCTATTTGTTCCTGCGTCACAGCACATAAAGTATTCTACACACTACCCAAACGTAACTAAGCGAGGTGGCACAACGGTTGGGACATCAGACTGGCATTCTGATGAAACAGAGTTAAAATCCCCCCCCCCCCCTGGCTTCCAATTTTAGGTTTCCTGTGGTTTCCCTAAATCGCTTGAGGCATATGCTACAATGGTTCCTTTGAAAGGCAGGCAGGCATCAGCAGATACCCAGTCCGAGTTTTACTCGGGCTCTAAAGAGCTTGTCGTCAGAGGGATGTCACATGCTAATCTTCCTTCCCTTCGTTACTACCAAAAGTAATTTAGTAAAAAGCAAACACAAACAGTTGTTGATGAAAATCTGTGATCAGTACGTAAAGCAACCTTCTTACGTACGGAACAAAATTTATATTACTAGGTAGCCAAAATGGCCACCCGGTCACTCAATTCCTATTGCAATTTGCCTATCTTCCAGGAGCAACAAAAATTTGATTTTCAGTATTCCACATAGTTATTGCTACAGGAGAATGTTGAAAATTAGGTGGGCCGTCAAGCTAAGGAGTGAGGAGTTTATCCAGAGAATCGGGGAGGAAAGGAATATACGGAAAACAGTGAGAAGAAGAAGGCACTGGATAGTAGGGCATCTGTTAAGGCATCGGGGAATAACTTCCATCTACCAGAGGAAGTTGTAGAGGCTAAAAACTGCAGAGAAGGAGAGAGATTGCAATACATCCAGCAAATAATTGAAGACATATGTTGCAAGTGCTACTCTGAGATGAAGGTATTGACACAGGAGAGGAATTCGTGGTTGACCCACATCAAACCATTCAGAAGAGAGATGACTAAAAAAAATTATGATTGCTGACGGATTTTAGAAATTTAAAATGCTGTCGTAATCTACTTTTAAGGCGGTAGAATCATACGTTAAAGGTTTACAACAATAAGACAAGGACGACGGTTCAATCCCGCGTCCGGCCATCCTGATTTAGGTTTTCCGTGATTTCCCTAAATCGCTCCAGGCAAATGCCGGGATGGTTCCTTTGAAAGGGCACGGCCGACTTCCTTCCCCATCCTTCCCTAATCCTATGAGACCGATAACCTCACTGTTTGGTCTCTTCCCCCAAACAACCAACCAACCAACCAATAAGACAAGTATTAGAGTTAGAAACTGTGTTCATGACTTGGGACAGCGCAAATCACGGGGCGTAATTATGCAGAATTTATTCATCCATTATTTGAGGATTAAAGCCCTCAGTGACTTCCAACGAACTTAACACATAATTTCGAACCTTTAAGGAACTTTTTATGCGCTTTTAGACCGACAAAATAATGAAAGGAAATTAATTTATCACTTACTAAATATTCTTTGTTCATGTAGTAAAACTTCAGCATCAAGCACGACGTTTTAATTTATTTTTTTGCTACTAACTCTGTTCGCCACTCATTTTGCAGACAGTATTCACATGTACACTGATGATACCTACAATATTACATCATCACATGACATGTGATTTAGGAGAAAATCTGGCTTATCAAAGAATGTAAATAGTTCTCAATGTTGGACGTATAAATGTTATATAGAAGTTAAAAAAACTATATTGGAAGGTAGTTCTCAGTTAAACATGCTTAACGTCAAATATTTAACACATTAACTCATCTGAAAAGTAATCAGACGTTTGAAACTGTTTCATACATTGGAGTTCGACTCTTTAAAGAATCGGGGGTGGTGGTGTCACAGGTAATGAAAAAATTATGGTGTAAGACAAATCAGAAGCCGAAGAAGAAGTACGTAAATCTGAATAGTGTAACGTTACGAGTATCTAGGCGAGCTAATTGGCCGCCTAGAATTGCTATAAGGTAAGTTAAATTTGATGTACGGCTGAAGGGTAGTGGGTTCGGCACTCAGGGCTGGAAGCCGCGACCGCTCCAGGCGAACCAAGTGCAAGGGCGACAGCAAAGGACAGGGCGTAGGTTAATCCCAGTACGGGAAATTTTGGCGACAGACGGTCGCTTTGGACCGCACACAGTTCCAAGAAACGATGGAGTGTCAGACAGTCTTAAAGATGGCTAAGTTAGAGCTCTCCGAACTTCGACAATGACTCTAGTTAAATACTAATGAAAATCTGAATACATCGGCGATCTCAGAAAAATGAGGCACATCCAACGGACAGCAATATGTCAATATCTTTATAACTACAGAAGTTAATATTTCACAGGGAATAAACATTTTCACTACGAACTTCTGAATTAACAACTTTTTAAACGCTTTATGCTATTTCAACAAAGGGTATCTCAGATGACTACATTGCATGATAGCTGTCATCTTAGAAAGCCACTCATCTGCGTCTATTCATTTATTGATTTATGATGTCATTTATATCCTTTCCAATATGCAAAAGTTCGTTAGAACATCGTATTCTCCAGATTTTCACAGCTAATGAATACGGAATGAATACTTCACATACTGTCATACTTGTGTAGTTATTTAATGATCAGTTTACTATTGTCCGAGTAACTTTATTTAAGTGTTGATCGCAAGTGCTATTAAAAGACTGAGCTGATTTAAAAGTCGTCTGTCGCATGTATTAGCAGTCACTACAACTGAACAGAGAACCAAAAGATGCTTATGCCTAGAAGGCGTAGGTAATTGTTTAAACAATCAATTTGTCATTCAACATGAGTGTACTAGTGCATGAATACTAGCTTATTTATTTATGAACCAACCTTTATTTGTAATTATTGTGAATGATCTGAGTGTGACCAAATATTTACAACATTTCTTTATTTAAATATTGTTGTAATATATTAGTTTGTTGGGGTAAAATGGCCATCTTGAATGAAATCATGTCAGTAGAGTTTCAGAACGGGGTATTTTTGGTGGGGACGGCCTTCAGCCAAAGGAAAAGCAGACAATAGAAAGAACACTATGGGAGTTATGTGAAAACTGGATCTTTCTGAATGAAGTGTTCATGTGGGCGATTCGGACACTTTTGCGTGAGTTATGGAGGAAGGCAGACCTGGCTATAGTAACATATGCGATTCCGACGTCCAGTTGATTGATTGTGGGTGGCCAACAGACGCTACTATACTTAAGCTACTGAAGAGACTTTACATTTCGAGAGGTCTGAATATGCTCCACAGACAGAGTATGAGTTACTGTACTTCGTATCACGTGTGTTACTCTGTGGATTATCACATCGAACTCTGAACTATTTTGAACAGATGAATATTTCATGTACTGTCATCATGAAATGGACTTAGTTTTTGCACATCTTTGATGATTATTTAGTCTGTGGATTTTGCTACCATTCTCGTAACACTCTCAATGTAACTTTGCTGCATTTGATAAGGATATTTTCTGTATGTATTTTAACCTAATATCACAAGACCACTTCCCGTTTATTCGAGATGTTCTTCCTTGAATATTATTCAACGTAATACTTTGTCGTCTACATCAACTACAGATGTTAGAACAGAACCCTTGCTATTAAAATATCCATTTAAATTTTATTTTGTATTTCTGTATACTTTATTAATTCTCAGTTCTAGCCAATGCATCGATAATTTAGCTGCAGGATCACATCTACAAGTTATCATTTGCAGCGAATTAGCTGCAGGGCATGAAAGCAGACGTGTGCTGTTTGACCCTATGACTACATCGAGCTATTCTTTTTAAATAGAGCAGTGCATAGCCAAAGTAGTTAAAGTACAAGTTACCACAGGTTAACACGAAACTGGTCGTCTCGTGGGATGCTGTTTGGAAGAGCAACTACCAAGCAGCAACAGTTAGGTACCGTCACACTATCCATGTTAAAATAAAATGAGAACTGTCCATGAAATGTATGTGTTAAGAGGCTTTTCCTCAGTCTTACATAATTTATTTCTCAGCCTAGGTAGCGTTGGTAGGAAACGTATTGGGCTGATACATGTTGTAGCTTGCTGCCATCTGTAGTTAACAGCATATTGTAAAGCCAGGTAATTGTGTTGTGGTCACTAGGTGCTGAATTAATTAACGACTGCACTTTTCTCTCAGTTAACTGTGTCGCTCATAGATTGAACAAATCTCTTCCATTCAGGAGATGCTGGCAATTCTAGAGTGTGCTGACATGAGTGGAGCCACATCCCCAGTATAGATTGCAAAGTGGGTGTGGATCTGTCTGATGGGCTCATCGTGTTCAAGTGTAGAACAGCAAAGTACTGCTTGACTTACGTTGAAATACCAGAATTTCCTTAGCACCTGTGTTACCTACTTCCATGGCTGAGGGAGATAGTTTAAACTTTTAGCCTCTTCAGACGTTGGGTGAGTTTCTGTGAAAAGTATTCCAGCCAGTGAAACTAGACACAATGAAGTCAATATTGTTGAATATATGTTTACAGCATGTTACGCTTGGGACAAGCTCTTCGGTGTCGTAGACATTTGACAGCCCCAGCTTTTGAGTTCATTTAATAACCGCAAATAAGTAATCACTTAATAAACTAGAAATAATTCCGTTATATAAACATGCGCTCCGTGAAATCACTTTGCTTCTTCTCTAGCAGTGTATAACGTGTGCTGAGATTCACATAGAATCTGTCCACATGCGTTTCCTGTGTTAGCTTTATTAGGAACTCACAGCTGCGATCCATGCAGTGTTAACGTACTTTGTGGAAAACAGAAGTCCTCCAGGCGCACTTCTGTGCACTGACCGCTGCGGAAGGTCGGTATAACTTTGTGAAACACCCTGAGGTTGCCTCTCCTGGCGAAGTGGGGTGGCCGGAGTGGGGAACCACTGCTCGTTCTTGCAGGCTGCAGATCTACGATGCAGAGAAGTGCATGACCACTATTCGGCCACCTACCTTCTCTCACACTACTACCATCCACCCCCCCCCCTCCCCACCCTTCCACCCTGTTACATCGCCAGAACACATCCCCTTAATACGGCTCTGCTGCACTTTGTTAGATGTGGTGCATGCATTTAATATCTGTTCTTAACCCAGTTCATTTAACTATAAACATTGATTTTATACCGTTAAAACACTACTTTTAATAATCTGCAATTTTTCCATCTCCTGCAACGCGGAAACTTTTGGGCCTAGAGAAAACAATCAGTGGGAGCATTTTATATGAAATTTAATGTAGTTAATTTTGTACTGGGCAACATTTTTGTTAGAAGCTGCAGTCTTCCGGATGTTCAAAGAAAACGTAAAAAAGTTACCTTTAAACGTCCCCCACCCTCACGTCAACGCTCAAACCATACTGGTCACGATTTCTAGCATGTTGTTCATTGCGCTCACTCCTGACACAGCATAAAAACTTTCGGTTACACAATTTTTTCGCCGATCGACGTTTATCAGTATTCGTTGACTAAGTTAATACCATCACTTCATTTCGTTGTTCCTCTTGTCTAACGCAATGGGTCTAGTCGCTTTAGCGTTACGTTGGAAACACTCACCGAACGGTTTTTAAATTACATGCACATTCAACTGTTTCGAAAAAGCGGGCTGTTTCCCAACTAGTCTCTAAATTGCCCTTGAGGACCAAATTTAAATTGCGAACTGCCATGAGGAGGTAATTTTGGATTCATAGGTTTTGCTGCGTCTGCTTCTAGAAACTCTCCCTTTGTGATAAATCTTTGGACTTGCTGTCACTACATTTTTCATACTCCTGCTGCATCCACCGTTTGGAATATTTTACATGCAAGCCCTTTTTACATTTTATGGTATATTACATTTTAGTCTCATGTGTACATCTGCCCTTCTGGCTAATAGGGCTGCTCTAAGTATACATTTCAAAGTTTTGTATTGGAGTATATAATGTTGATTCATATTCGCTTTACTTGCTGTTCGTTTTGAGGACGCTTCTTAAATCGTTGAAAGCAGATGTAATTCCTTATAGATTCTAGGTCTGGTTTCTCGGCTCAAATCTTTACTGTAAAATTTAGCTTTGTAAAGTTTGCAGCTCTTTATTTTCTCTTGGATGTAATATGTGTAGATAACTTTGTTGTTTATTACAGCTTTAAAGTACTTAGTATGGTTCCTCTTTCGATCTCAGTTATTTTTAATTGTACACCTATCTGCATTTCTATTGTTTTTCGGGCAAACAGCGTCGCTATTCCCTTTGCATTGTTTCATAAGGAGAAATACATACATCGGTGCAAGTCTTATTTTACGCTTTTCTAGTTCCCGTTTTATTTTCATTTTCCTAATTTTTGATTGTGCTTCAGTGGAGCCACGGGTCATTAACCGACACAAGATCTGATTGTGGAGTATATAAAAGCCTTGTTACGTAATTGAAAGTATGCTGTGAGACGTCAGCACAATAACTGTACGATGTGTTTTCCTTCACTGACCAAAATGTTTCAACAAACATTTACATGCACATTTTTAGCAATGACTGATGCCACAGCTTGATGTAGATTTCACAGATCACATCTTTCAGCAAGGTAGAGCACCCTCACATTGGGCTACGGAGCTTTGCATTTTTGCCGCGTTGGGTAGTCGTGCGGTTTGGGCGCCTTGCCACTGTTCGCGCGGCTCCTCCCATCGATGGTTCGAGTCCTTCCTCGGACATGTGTGTGTCTGTTGCCCTTAGCGTAAGTTAGTTTAAGTTGGATTAAGTAGTGTGCAAGCCTAGGGACCGACGACCTCAGCTGTTTGGTCCCACAGGAATTTACCACAAATTTCCAAAATTTTTTCGTATTTTTTTAAATGAACATCTTCCACACCGTGGATCAGTCGCTGGATACGATGACGCAGTATTCTGTTCTCGGCACCAAGACCTCCAGACCTGACACCCATGTAATTCTTTTTATGGGGTCATGTGAAAGACTTGTATCCTTGTCCGATAACACTGTAGAACTCAAAATGTGATTACCTAATGCGCTGTTGTCGGTGACTCCACATATACTTTGGAATGTATAGTGTGAAATGAGTTATCGTTTAGATGCTATCCACGTGATCAAGGAGAGTCATATGGAACTCTGTAAAGGGTGTAGAAAGAGATTTGAACTTTCTTTTACGTTCTCTTTAATTCTTTTGATGAGAAAGCATATTCCCTATCAGGTGACAGGGAACGTCCCAAGAAGGTAGTCGGAGCTATCAGTTGCACGAAAGATTTATTCACAAAGCGTTACACAAAAAACGTCATATTCAATCATGACACCGAATCAGCGAGCTTTATACTATCTGGTTGTCGAAATCCATTTGCCTTAACGTCCCAGCCAAAGATTCTCATATTTCATTTCTTACCTAATTACAACATGGCTGCCACTAAATAACACGAGAACACAAAATGAAAATACTTTTCGATTCTGCTCCCGCATCAGCCTATTACGTCACACATTGATATAATGTTCAAAGCCAAATACAAGTAAAGAATACTTTTTCACGTACAGGTGGGCGGAAGCTTTTTGGCCCAATTACAAGCAACCTATGCAAATGACAAGAATCTGCAGGCACGCCTAAGTTCCGTGCTCTGAGATCAGAGATCTACATACAGGTGCTGTAGAGATCTCCGCACAGAATGCACTGTGTCTTTGCTCGTCCAAAAATGAACTTCCCGTCGCTCACGAACGATGCATAATGCTATCGATACTCCCACGGATGTACCGCTATGCATTAACTAGCAGTAGCCGTTTCTAATCGCTATATTCATTTTGAAACGCTATGTACATTTGATTTTTATCTGTGAAATGAAGGAGCTCAGGAGCTGACTTGAGAGGAACATACCACACAAACAAAACACTAGTAAACTGTGAATAATGTTATAGAATGGATCAATGAACTTGAATTGCCATTTAGTTTGGGATTCATCGATTTTAGAAATCTTTTGAGTTGATTTCAACAATCTTGGAGGAACCTTGCCTAGAGTCAACTGATGGTAGTTCTTCATCATATTCCAGAACGAAATTTTCACTCTGCAGCGGAGTGTGCGCTGATATAAAACTTCCTGGCAGATTAAAACTGTGTGCGGGACCGAGACTCGAAATCGGGACCTTTGGCTTTCGCGGGCAAGTGCTCCAGCGGCTGAGCTACCCAAGCAAGCTCACGAGCCGCCCTACAGCCTCAATTCCACCAGTGCCTCGTCCCCTACCTTCCAAACTTCACAGAAGCTCTCCTGCGAATCCTGGGTAGCTCAGTCGGTGGGGCACTTGCCCGCGAAAGGCAAAGGTCCCGAGTTGGAGTCTCGGTCCATCAAACAGTTTTAATCTGCCAGGAAATTTCATCATACAATTGGAAAATGTAGAATCGAAAGAGGAGTCAAGCTAGGAGATTCCGTGTCTCAGAGACTCTTCTCAACAGCACTGGGAAGGAGCTTCAGATCCCTAAACTGCGAAATTAAAAGGAATACTTGTACACTGATCATCGTTTCGATGATGACTGGTTGTTTGTCTGTAGAACAGATAAACTTCATCAACTTAAGGAAGAGCTTAGCACAGCAGGTTTGAAAATAGGCCTGAATAAAACAAAGTAATCAATAGATCGAAAAGAAAATAAAAATAATCAACGAAGTCAATGAGCAAGTCTGTGAAGTGTCGTATCTAGGGCAGGAAAAGTAATGAACTGAATAATAAAAGTTTTTCTCTATTACTTTTGGTAAAAAAAAAAAGTTTTCACAATTAAGCCTCTCATGTGACTAAAAACGGAAACTTACAACGAGCTTGTATCACCACTTTTGACTTACAGCAGTGATACATGGATCTTTAACAGTTGAGGGTTGTGAGGAGAGATGCATGTGGAAATTGTTAGGTTGGGGTATAAGTTCGTATAGTTTTTGTTTCGCATATTGGTATTCCGGTTGTTAAGGGTTTATTTATCGATTGTATCTTTTTTTTTAGTTCTCTGTTGCTATCTGAGTTTACATATTGTCATTTAGCCATTTGGAGACAGACGGTGGAGGTGTTGACGCTAAAAAATGGTGTGCAAAGTGGAAAAATCGGAACATTTCCGATATATTCTTCCGTTTGAGATCAGTAGAGAGATGACAGCAGAGGACGCAGCCAGAATAATTTGCGTCGTGTATGACAATAATACCATTGGACAGAGCAGACAAGAAAATGGCGTTCTCGTTTTCGGGAGGATCGTTTTGACATCAGTGACTCTGCACGTTCAGAAAGACCTTCGAGGTTTCATGAAGATCATTTAGTAGTAGTAGTAGTAATAGTAGTAGTAGTAGCTCTATTCATCCGTAGATCTCTTTTTACAAGGATATAGGACATGTCAAAGTATTTACAGGTTTCGACCAATTTAAAATAAGCTAATTCGTATACCCATACATTTACAGACTTCTATTTAGAGACAATCATTAGATTTACTCCTGGTGTACAATACTTTTTTTACGAATAACTTATTAAATAATTTAATGCCACACTGTTCAGTCGTATCTCACTATCAGTCACTGCACACACTATACACACATTGTTTCATAACACTTCACTCACTACACACACAAGCACATACATACTTGTGATCTCTGGGCCATTTTCTGTACAGCAACATCCCATTTGCTATCCTGAAAAACTGAGTCAGTATCGCTCTGTAATTAGTGAGATGTTGAGCTCAAATAGAGGAAGAGTTGTTTGTATAGTGCTATGCATAGTTTGGGGGTAAGTTTTTCTAGAAAAGAAGGAAAAAATACATAGTGTGAAGGTGTTATGTGGAATGTTGGATGTTTTATAATGATTATTATTATTTATTTGTATAAATTTTTTTTAACCAAACCTCTAGTCTGTTTTATCTAAGTAATCCTTCAATGTATGAAATGTATTGCATGACAGGTACTTTTTAGCTGCCTTAAACGCATTAATCCACCATGATCCACGTACTCGAGAACCGGTAAATGTGATAAACTGTGATCATTACACCGTCGGGCGATACTTGTATGCAATGACGAAAGTTAAAAAATCTGGCGCATGGGTACCGCATGGTCTAAGTGAAACTCACAAAAATCAGGGGATGGCCGTATGTACGTCCCTGCTTACTCGTGATCAACTGGCTCGTGAGCAACCGACCATTTCTATCCTGTGTCGTTACTGGTGACGAGAAATGATGTCTCTATGCTAACGTAAGTAAGGAACGGCTGAGGCCAAACAAAGCAGCAACTCCCCGCAAAAAGACCTGCGCGCATTCACAAAAGATAATGTCATACATCTCGTGGAACAGCGCCGGTGTGATGTACTACAAATTGCTTCCTCGAGGTGTAACCATGACTGCTGACATTTACTGTCAACAACTGAGACGTCTTGCAGACGCAATCCAAGGACAACGACCAAGAAGACTACGTTGGTGACGCTACTCCACGACAACCCTCTCCCGCATCATGCTAGACTGACAAAAAGCATTATACAGGAGTTGAGTTGGGAAGTCGTCCGCACCCATCTTATTCACCTGATCTTGCACCCTCAGATAATCACTTTTTCCGCTGTCTACTGAACACTCTCAAGGAACTTCCTCTCCCGATGAAAACGCGCTCTGACCTAGCTCGCCGAGTTCTTCGTCTCAGAAGCATGTAATTTCTAGAGAGGCGGAATCGGAAACTTACCCCAGCGTAGGCCAGCTATTGTAAATAGTGAAGGAGACTATATCGTCCATGATCAGAGCCTCTGTTATGTGTATCTGTTGTGTTAAATAAACTTATGGATAAACGCTACGAACTTGGGCACCATCCTAATACTAGAAAAGACGAGGAAACAAACAGCTGGATCAGAGAGAAAACTGGATTGGAAGACGTAATTACGATTATCTGCAGGGGGTCTTTATCCAGCAGTGGGTGCCAAACTGGTATTGCTGCAGGATAATATAGGTAATTATGAAAAGTAGCCGCGCGGGATTAGCCGAGCGGTCTAGGGCGCTGCAGTCATGGACTGTGCGGCTGGTCCTGGCGGAGGTTCGAGTCCTCCCTCGGGCATGGGTGTGTGTGTTTGTCCTTAGGATAATTCAGGTTAAGTAGTGTGTAAGCTTAGGGACTGATGACCTTAGCAGTTAAGTCCCATAAGATTTCACACACATTTGAACATTTTTTTTATGAAAAGTAAATAATAATAAAGAGTATGCTTCAATTTTCTCTTGTATATTTAGTAACAAGTTCCAGTTGAATGTGTTTTCCCCAGAACTACAACTGTCGCGTTGACGTACATGAGGTATGTATTTTTTCTAAAACCCGACGCCTGAAGATTAGTTAATAGAGAAATTAACATTTCGAGGAATCCGTAAATGGTTGCTCTCCGTAAAGAATTAACTTCGATTTAAGTCAGAGTTGTAGTCTCTAACTACATCAGCTACGGGTAAGGTTCTGAATAATAAATCGATGCGAAAAAGTGGACGCGTGTACTAAAATGCCTATTAGTTAAGTAAAGGAAATGCGCAGTAAACATAAAGAGGAATGTCTGGAAGACAGACGATTTGGTTCTCGCCAAACCCTGTTGGGTATTCGAAGATAACTGAACGACCATTATGCTACCAGCAAAGTATAACTCGAGAGGGATCGTGAGAAAAAAGTAAAGAGAGATTAGGGCATATTCAGAGAGTCCACATGTGAATGAAATAGGAAAGAAATCTGATGACGCTCGCACGATGTATACGCTGCCATGTACTGTACAACGGCTTGGGCAGAGTTTATGTAGATGTATATGCAACAGAATTCGCTATTAGATATTACGTTTCTGCACGCGTAGGTCCAGCTAGTTTTGTTCCGGAATTTCCACTAGCGACACTTTTGGAAAGTGACGGAGATACCCCGCAAATACTATTTGGCAACCACGAAACGAGGTCGCAGCAGAGAGAACAATACTTTCTACGGGCGTGTACGCCGGATGTCCCACGAGAGCAGTACTTTGTAAAGTCGACTGGAGAGTTCGCCTGCTACGATGAGCTTCCCTGGGAACGCGTGGTCGTAGTGCACTTCCACTGTTAACTGTTCTGTTACTGTCTGACCGTGTGGGCATTCACCTCACCCGCACGTCGCAATAAATATTTCTGCGATCCGGCGTAAGAGGTAGAATGCCATTATCTACTTGGATGTACCCAGTAACCGGCTACTAATACAATTCAGTTTAAGACGAGCCTACATGATTTATTAGTGGTCAACTCCTACTCCACTAGCAAAATCCTTAGTAGACTCAATTAACTTGTATATTACTTCCCTGAAGAGCAAAGAAACTGGTACAACTGCCTAATATCGTGTAGGGCCACCGCGAGCACACAGAAGTGCCGCAATACGACGTGACATGGACCTGATTAATGCCTGAAGTAGTGATAGAGGGAGCTGACACCATGAATGCTGCAGAGTTGTCCATAAATCCGTAAGAGTACGAGGGGATGGAGATCTAAACTGAACAGCAAGTTGCAAGGCATCCCAGATATGCTCAATAATATTCATGTCTGGGGCGTTTGGTGGCCAGCGGAAGTGTTTAAACTCAGAAGAGTGTTCCTGGAGCCGCTCTGTAGCACTTCTCGACGTGCGGGGTGTCGCATTGTCCTGCTGGAATTGTCCAAGTCCGTCGGAATGCACAATGGACACGAATGGACGCAGGTGATCAGACAGGATGCTTACGTACGTGTCACCTGTCAGAGTCGTATCTGGACGTATCAGCGGTCCCACATCACTCCAACTGCAAACGCACCACACCATTACAGAGCCTCACCAGCTTGACCAGTCTTCTGCTGACACGCAAGGTCCATGGATTCATGAAGCTGTCTCCATACCCGTACACGTCCATCCACTCGATGCAGTTTGTAACGAGACTCGTCCGACCAGGCAACGTGTTTCCAGTCATCAATAGTCCAATGTCGATGTTTACCGGCGCAAGGGAGGCTAATGCTTTGTGTCGTGCAGTCATCAAGGGTACATGAGTGGGCCTTCGGCTCCGATGATGTTTCGTTGAATGGTTCGCACGCTGACACTTGCTGATGACCCAGCATTGAAATGTACAGCAATTTGCACTTCTGTCACGTTGAGCGATTCTCTTTAGTCGTCGTTAGTCCCGTTCCTGCAGGATCTTTTTCCAGCCGCAGCGATGTCGGAGATTTGATGTTTTACCGGATTCCTGATATTCACGGTACACTCGTGGAATGGTCGTACGGGAAAACCCCACTTCATCGCTACCTCGGAGATGCTGCGTCCCATCGCTCGTGCGTCGAGTATAACACCAAGTTCAAACTCACTTATTGTTGGTAACCTACCGTTGTAGCAGCAGTAACCGATCTGACAACTGTGCCAGACATTTGTTGTCTTAATAGGCATTGCCGACCGCAGCGCCGTATTCTGCCTGTTTACATATCTCTACATATGAATACGCATGCCTATACCAGTCTCTTTGGCGCTTCAGTGTAGTATTATCAAGCAACGTGACTTCTAAGTAAACACTCAGTTTTGTACATATTCAATACAGTAATGTGATCAATGCAAATATGTTGTTGTAAACGGCTTTCTGTTTGATGATCCATACCTTCAATTGGCTAAGAATTATTTTAGACACATCTGGGTATATACGTTTAAGAGTACGATAAATCGCAAAAATCTAAGGGCTGTCAATTCGACTAAATACCTAGGAATTACAATTACGAGTAACTTAAATTGGAACGACCACATAGATAATATTATGAGGAAGGCGCAACAAAGAGCGCTTTGTTGACAGAACACTTAGAAGATGCGACAAACCCACAAAAGAGACAGCCTACATTACACTTGTCCGTCTTCTGCTGGAATACTGTTGCGCGGTATGGGATCCTTACCAGGTAGGATTGACGGAAGACATAGAAAAAGTGCAAAGAAGGGCAGCTCGTTTCGTGTTATCGCGCAATAGGGGTGAGAGTGTCAGTGATAAGATACGCGAGTTGGAGTGGCAGTCATTGAAACAAGGGCGGTTTTTTTGCGGCGAGATCTATTTACTAAATTTCAATCACAAACTTTCTCTTCCGAATGCGAAAATATTTTGTTGACACCCACCTACGTAGGGAGAAATGATCATCATAATAAAATAAGAGAAATCAGAGCTTGTACGGAAAGATTTAGGTGTTCGTTTTTCCCATGCGCCATTCGAGGGTGGAATGGTAGAGAAGTAGTGTGAAAATGGTTCGATGAACCCGCTGTCAGGCACTTAAGTGTGAATTGCAAAGTAACCATGTAGATGTAGATGGAGATCTCGTCTGAACAGCACGTTGTAAGGCATTCCAGATATGCTTAATAATGTTCATGTCTGGGGAGTTTGGTGGCCAGCGGAAGTGTTTAAACTCAGAAGAGTAAATGAAATTACGTTTAAGTTTTTTTTTTTTTTTTGCTTATTTCACATCATCGAGGGTCATTCATTTGGATCTGTAGACGGGCAACTTGCATATGCTTCCCACTCCTGCCCTTTTTCACATGTGTACTATGTGCACTTGTTTCATGATATGTTTTACATCCTCGAAGTTTTCGTCACTATGAGTCTATGAAAAAATACGTTTATTAATCTAATGTAACATAATTCAACACTGGTGCCGGATCAGTAATGCCTGTGAAGTGTTTTAATGCTATGAGCGGGTGGCGAGCTTCCAACAATACAACGCAACTTGATATCTCACCGCACATCGGATCTTCCAGAGATTAAATTCTCTGGGTGCTGAAATAATTAATTTTCTTCTTTGGCAGTTAGCTGTAAACTGCAGAGAGCTACATGCATATACACTGATCAGTCAGAACATTATGACCACTGGTCTACTATTGGTATAAACCCGTCCAGGCGATAGCAGCACCACCTGGCAGCGAATGACTGTTGGTCAGACACACGCGCGGTGCATGTAGTATCAGTGAACGTACTGTCCGTGAGTAGAATGGGGCAGGCGCGCGCTCTGAGTTTGACCGTGGGCAGATTGCGATGGCCAAGAGGCTCGGCACGAGCATATCGGAAACTGCACGTCTTGTCTGGTGTTCGAGGAGTACCGTGGTGAGCGTCTCCAACACGTGGCGAAACCAAGATGTTGCCATATCCAGACGTTGTGGGGTTGGGCGGCCACCCCTCGTTACAGATGTTGGACGTCATAGGCTGGGGAAACTGGTAAAACAGGACAGGCAGTGAACTGTGACACAACTAACATCAGACTTTAATACTGGCTAGAGTACAAGTGTGTCTGAACGCACAGTCCACTGAACACTCCCAACGATGAGCCTCTGAAGTCGATGACACATGTATGTGCCAGTGTTAACACCATGACATCGGCAACTATGACTGAAATGGGCACATGACAGTCGGTATTGGACTTTGGCGCAGTGGCAGAGCGCTGCATTGTCAGATGAACCCCGAAACCTTCTTCATCGTGCCGATGGGAGCGCACGATGTGTCGCCTTCCAGGAGAACAACTCCTTGACACCTGCACTGCGGGAGGGAGACAAGCTGGCGGCGGCTCCGTTTTGCCCTGGGTAACATTCACTTCGGCATCGAGGGGGTCCAGTGGGGCTCGTGCAGGGCACATGACGACCGAGGAGTATCGTACACTTGTTGCAGACCACGTACAACCTTTCATGACGATCATGTTTCCAAACGACAGTGGCATCTTTCAACAATATAATGTGCCATGTCACAAGGCGAGCTGACATCTGTAATGAGGGGTAGTCGCCCAGCCCCACGACGTCTGGACGTGGTTTTACCTTGATTTCATCAAGTGCTGAAGGCGCCACAGCACTCCTCGAACACCCGGCAAGTGGTGGAGTGGTTCGACGAACGCATTGCTGACTTCCAGTTGATGTGTCGGCCCCACAACTCGCCAGATCTGAACCCGATCTAACATATCTGGGATATGACTGAACGTGGCGTCAGAGCTCATGGCCCCCCTCCCCGGGAATTTAAGGCAACTAGGTGACTTGCGCGTGCAGAATTGGTGCCACCTCCCTCCAGCGACCTACCAAGGCCTCATTGCTCCCATGCTTTGACGCGTTGCCGCTGTTGTCCGTGCCAAAGCTGGACATACCGGCTGTTGGGAAGCTGGTCATAATGTTCTGGCTGATCAGTGTAGCTTCACTGATGTTATCAATCTATAGACGTACCAGTGTCTTACCACTGATGTTCTCATGGCGTTTCTTTGGTGTCAGTTTTACTTACAGTGACTTTATGAATTTTTCTGAAAGTGTATATAATTGCAAGTCTTCGGGGTAGTGTTTTGCATGAGAAATGTCGACGTATAAGTTCTCAAAGAAAAACGTTGTACCACGACCTTTTAAATTCAGTTCAATGGCTTTTGAATTTTACAATTTAGCCCACATGTAGCAGTGAAGTTAGTACCCCAATAAAGATTACTATGTTCCAAATGGAAAATTCCATCTCGAGCAGATACTTAAAAATTCATTATGTTTACATGCCGCACAACTTCCGGAGGACGAAAATTGAATTTTGGAAACCATTTTCTGCTGTACTGTTTACATGTTGGGTATGAATCGACTGTGCTAACACGATCAAATATCGATTTTCCGAGCGCCAGTTGTTTCGCACGAATATTGTCTGTAAATCAACTGTCCGAATTGATTTGCAGGGTTAGCCGCGCTGTCTACACGCCTTGCCACGGTTCGCGCCCCCCTCCCTTCACCCCCCCCCCCCTCTCGCTGGAGGTTTGAGTCCTCCCTCGGGCATCATGGGTGTGTGTGTGTGTGTGTTGTCCTTAGCGTAAATTAGTTTAAGTTAGATTAAGTAGTGTGTAAGCCCAGGGACTGGTGACTTGGCCGGCCTTCGTGGCTGAGCGGTTCTGGGCGCTTCAGTCTGGAACCGCGCCACCGCTACGGCCGTAGGTTCGAATCCTGCCTCGGGCATGGATGTGTGTGATGTCCTTAGGTTAGTTAGATTTAGGTTCTAGGGGACTGATGACCTCAGACGTTGAGTCCCATAGTGCTCAGAGCCATTTGAACCGTTTGAACCAACTGATGACTTCAGTGGTTTGGTCCTATAGGAACTTACCACCACAAATTTTCACGAGCACGCCGTTGAAAACCTCGCTGTTGAGCGCCCTACATCCATTAACGAACAATCCTCGTCTGCACAAAGATGTCAGGTTATCAGTACTTTCGTATTCCTTTTAATCACGAGAGAGTACTATTTCCTTAACCCTAGCAATACCGACACATTTCCCATAACTCACATTAACATGGGGGGGATACTTCATGCCAGCCTAAAAAAATTGTTGTTGAGTTATATTAACAACAAACGTTGAAGAGGTTCTGTGGTGTAAGTAGTGTGACAATGTCTCTTAGCACACTCGTGGCAGTATCACTGCACTTTCAATAACGTGTACTACCGACTTTATGACCACCACAAAAATTCAATAAATGCACATTACGTTCATTATTGGTGACTTTCACACTCAACGTAATGCTTAAAGAGGTACTGAAGTGTAAGTAAGGCCCTGAACCTGGAAATATTGAATACGACATTCATTGGGTAAGATGTGACGTTTACTACTAAGACTTAAATTTGTGGCTTATGTGTAACTGAAAAATTTATAAAATACGTGTAACATGGCAGAAGAATTCACTAAAAACAATAAATGTTTTTTCAAAATTTTACGATATAAAACACTAACTAGATTACAATATTTTCAAAAGGTGGGCATAAAGTAACCCAGCCTCCTTCCCCATTGGGATTGCGAGGATTAATCGTGTCAATGAACTGAAAAACCTTATACACGGCAATTTATGCGTCAGTGTGTTTCATTACACCCAACTGAACTACGCACGTCGTGGAAAAAAGTGCGAGATTATTCAGCTACAATATTTTGGAGACGTGGAATCGCTAGAAAATATCTGAATGAGTAAATTCACACTTATATTCCTGCAGACAGAGTTAATGGATGTTTTGTCAATAAACATTGATTGTATACGAAAGCATTTGCCATCAGATGTGATAATGGTATAGCAGTTTGCATATTAGCAAGCTATGCGTAATAATTGTCTTGTTACCTTTCAATTAGATTCTTTATTTTATTCAATAGCGAGCATCACAATCACAACTCGTATATCTTGTTTTACTTTTCACATAGTGCTATTGTTCGGCTCGCGGTTCATTCCAAACAAACAACGGCATGACACCCCAAGCATCTGCAGAAAAGTTTCGAAATCGGCAGGGCACATTCTTCAAAAATTTTCGAAACTCTAAATCTGCACCATCTTCCAGTTTTAATTTTTCGAGAGGATTCATAGCAATAGTAATGCCTCCCGAAAATAGTTCTCCTCAGTAAAGCTCACGTTTACTTTTTTTCTTGTTTAATAATATTGAATTAGTTAAGCACAAATTAAAATCACAGGGAGCAGTTTCTTGAGGCATTGCGCCCTGATTTCTGCAGTGCAACTGATTCCGAAGATATCGATGCGAGACTTTGTATACCGACGTGCTTATACTTGTAAAATGTCATGTGCCTTTGGCGTTTGGGCGTGGAGGAATGGCCACCCATTGTAAAAATAAAAAAGTATATAAAAATATTAAATGAAGTTTTCATCGATAAAATGAAAGAGGTACCATGCGACATCACCACATAACTGCTAACGAAAAATGACTAAGAAAAGGATTGGCAAGAACGATAAAGAAAGAAAGAAATTCTAAGCCGGCATGGCAGCTCAGCGCGTCCGCTGAAGTTTTCGTTAGTAAACTTTGAGAGAAGTCCTGTGGCGTCCACACGGAATCGATCTCCACGAAAATGAAAGAGGATGAACAAACAGAGAGAAAGAAAGAAGTAAAAAACAAAGCAACCGGCCAGGAGCGGATGACTTGTGTTTGATTCTTAAATGCATTCTGTAGTAATTTTTTCATTTGTATTTTCCTCCATTTAAGAACTGGTGCAGACAGGTGAGTAATAAGATAAGTAAATTAATAAAGAACAAGAACAATATGGGGAAATACATTTCACAAACAAATTGGATTAGCGAAGAACTAAAATTTAAATCCTCATTGGAAAAAAAAGTCTGAAAAAGGCCTGCTCTGAATTTGTCATGAGGGAGTACAATTAGCATTTCTCCCATGTTTCACATCTGCAATTCACTTCTGGAAATCCAGTGGTAATTGCACAACTGCACAGACGCAATAACGGTACATAGCATCAATCATGAATAACTTTCAGCACCGATTTTTCAGGTTAGTACGCATCAAAATTATTTACAAGGGAGGAAGGATGGGAGAAAGAAAGGAAGCTTGGGATGTAACACCCTGTCGACATCGAGGTCATTAGAGATGAAGCGCAAGTTGGGATTGTTTCAAGAATGGGGAAGGAAATCGGTTGTATCCTTTCAGAGGAGTCACTTCAGCATTTGCCTGGAGCCATTCAGGAAACTCACGAAAAGCCTAAAGCCGGATGGCTGAACGCAAATTTGAACTGTCATACATGCGAGTCCAATGTACTAACCACTGCTCAGCCTCGCTCGGTAATTCCCAAAAAAAAAAAAAAAAAAAAAATAGTATTTTAAAAAAAAAAAAAAACCTCACAGTCGCCCCTCAGCTGTCCGGGCGCTCGGGTCAATGTTTACGTAGCCGATCGGTGCCTGCTGAAGAGAGGTGAGCAATACAGCATGCGTCCGACGCCAGTGGCTGACGCCGGTACGGTAGCTTAGCGTGTTCGATCAGAGAGCTGGTTGGCCTCTGTAATAAAAAACTGAGTGGAAGGATCAACAAACGAACTTGAACGGATGTCATGTCACGTCCGCAACGACCAAACACAACTATTAAAAAAAAAAAATCATCATCATTTCATCGCCATCGTCGCGCAAGTCGCCGAAATGGCGCCAAATCGAAAGACTTGCACCCGGCGAACGGTATACCCGACGGGAGGCCCTAATCACACGACACTTACATTTTAGTAGAGCACGCAGCCACGTGACGAGCGCTCATCTACGTCACTCGCTATGCCCGCGCACTTGGAAGCACGTGGGTGGCAGTTCAATCACAGTGCGATCAGAGAGTGCCATGCGTATGAGACAGCATACAGCTTTCACACAACGTAGCGGCACTAATGGGCCCGGCAAGCGTTCAAATGCATTTGGAATTAGACTTTTTTTTTTTTTCAGCTGTTGTTTCCATGTTTCCTATGGAGAAGGTGTGCACTGTATACCTGAGATTCGCCACAGTATAACGAAAATTAAAGTTATAACCGAATACTGAATGTTATCGAAGTTCATCGTGTCAGTTGTGGAACGGCATATCTCTGTGAAATAGTAGCTCACGAATTAATGCTCGCTTTCAGTCAGCTGCTAAAACCGCACTACCATTTAGACATATTTTGAACAGAACAAATTAAAAATATAACGTTGAGAGTTTGACAGCAGACTATAACTGTCAACTTTGTTTACAATTGACAAAAAAACTTCAATCCAGCTACACCATAGGCTTTCGTGAGTAAGTCGAGAAAGTGAACCGGTGGGACTCGTTAATTTAATAATATAAACAAAAAGCGAAGGTGACGTGATGAAAAGTATCCGGACACCTGGCTGAAAATGACTTACAAGCTCGTGGCGGCCTCCATCGGTAATGCTGGAATTCAATATGGTGTTGGCCTACCCTTAGCCTTGATGACAGCTTCCACTCTCGCAGGCATACGTTCAATCAGGTGCTGGAAGGTTTCTTGGGGAATGGCAGCCCATTCTTCACGGAGTGCTGCACTGAGGAGACGTCGGCGCTCCAAAACATTCCAAAGGATTCAGGTCAGGACTCTGAGCAGGCCAGTCCATTACAGCGATGTTATTGTCGTGTAACCACTCCGCCACAGGCCGTGCATCACGATCAGATGCTCGATCGTGTTGAAAGATGCAGTCGCCATCCCTGAATTACTCTTCAGCAGTGAGAAGCAAGAAGGTGCTGAAAACATCAATGTAGGCCTGTGCTGTGATAGCGCCACGCAAAACAAGCCGCCTCCATGAATAACACGACTGCACTATTACACCACCGCCTCCGAATTTTACTGTTGGCACTACACACGCTGGCAGGTGACGTTCACCGCGCATTCGCCATACCCATATCCTGCCATCGAATCGCCACATTGTGTACCATGATTCGTCGCTCCACACAATTTTTTTCCACCGTTCAATCGTCCAATGTTTTCGCTCCTTACACAAAGCGAGGCGTTATTTGGTATTTACCGGCGTGTTGTGTGGCTTGTGAGCAGCCGCCCGACCATGATATCCAAGTTTTCTCACCTCCCGCTTAGCTGTCATAGTACTTGCAGTGGGTCCTGGTGCAGTCTGGAATTCCTATGTGATGGTCTGGATAGATGTCTGCCTATTACACATTACGACGCTCTTCAACTGTCGGCGGTCTCTGTCAGTCAACAGACGAGGTCGGCCTTTACGCTTTTGTGTTGTACGTGTCGCTTCACGTTTTCACTTCACTATCACATCGGAAACAGTGGACCTAGAGATGTTTAGGAGTGTGGAAATATCGAGTATAGACGTATGACACAAGTGCCACCCAAGCACCTGACCACGTTAAAAGTCCGTAAGTTCCACAGAGCGCCCCATTCTACTCTCTCACGATGTCTAATGGCCGCTCAGGTCGCCGATATGGAGTACCTGGCAGTACGTGGCAGCATAATGCACCTAATATGAAAAACTATGTTTTTGGGGTTGTCCGGATACTCACATAGTGTAAGCATAAGGCGTATTGGTGAGAAAGAGATGGATATTATTCGAATATATTTCTAACTGGACAATTATTCGAACAAATTTATTCGCCAATAAATTATCCATAAATTAAATAACAAATAACTAATTTTTTGTTTGCTTCTTGTACAGAATTAGTGTTTGTTCGCTTGGCTCAGTGCAGTTTCCGTTTTATGAATAACCTGTTTATGGTTTGTCCAGAAATGTGCCTTTGTGACTCAATGGATTATGTTCCAGACTACAAAACTTAGGCTTAGCATTCGATGCCCGGTTGGTCCTAAGATTTTCTCTACTGTTATCGCTTCTTGCACTTATAACAATGATAGTAATGGCAAGTCAAGCGACACCGTATTTCGGAGTACGTGTTGAAATGTAGATCCCCATCTGACTGGCTGTATATGTTGAGAGGTGGGAGGAAGTCAAGGGCACAACACTAAGCCTTGTAACGCTCTGCAGTGCTGTAACCATCCTTGAAGCTGAGCACAGCTTTACGTGATTTACAGGGTGACAAATGAAACATAAAAATGCTTATAGGCGGACGGGCCCAGCAGTTTGGGCTATAATGCACTAGGCAGCCGCAATGTTAAGCACCAATTTATTTAGACAGTTGACGGTCAGTCGTGACCGATCAGCTGAGCCAATCAGCGTGGAACATGTTACGCATTTTTCTCATAACAAACGAACTTATTTTTCCGTCGTTTTACTTGCTTCATGAGCTGCGGATTATACGTTCACTCACATAGATATCGGAGCATACGGAAAATATAGTGACTCATCTATTTTCATGCATTCAGTTTTGAATGAAAATTTCGTTAGTAAACATTTACAAATATAGGAGAAAAACATCGAAGAAAGGAGCACCGTTGTCGTGCGTCATTGTCAGAGACGAGGCATTTAGGGTTGTTGGGTTGTTTTTGGGGGAGGAGACCAGGCAGCGAGGTCATCGGTCTCATCGGATTAGGGAAGGAGGGGGAAGGAAGTCGGCCGTGCCCTTTCAAAGGAACCATCCCGGCATTTGCCTGGAGCGACTTCGGGAAATCACGGAAAACCTAAATCAGGATGGCCGGACGCGGGATTGAGCCGCCGTCCTCCCGAATGCGAGTCCAGGGTGCTAGCCACTGCGCCACCTCGCTCGGTGATGCAATCGGTATATTAGAAAATGTAATGCGTCCGTATGGAGGAAGAGAAACAGTAAAAGAACCTTTAAAAAATCTGTCTCGGACTAGGCGATTTGTAGAATGCACTCTGGCAAATAACTGGAGAACAGAGAATTTTTCATCAACCAATGGACGATAATGATGAATTTTGCAATTGCCGTAATAAATGCATGTTATCTTTTACAAAATAATGTGCCAGAAAGAGATGGCTATAAATTTGAAGAAATATTGTGCGTCCGTCCAGAACTGAAAATTCCCCAGTCCTACAAGCTGTCGAAAGTCATCATGGAATTTGTTTCAGGACGGAAGGAAGGTCTGGCTGCCTCGACAACTGCTCGAACACTGTAGGCAACCTTATAAGTCCTCCACGAGACAACCTGCTCACGACTACAAGAGCGTAACCTGCTGGCTGTCGCAGCTGCCCAGGATACGAGCTACAAAGCATGTAATTTTTTTTTTTTTATTGTCTGCTGCTGACGGCCTGACTAGTGCGTTACAGCCCTATTACACTAGCGACTCAGTCCCCTTTATCTGTGTCTGCACCTGCCAATACGTCTCCCCTTCCCACTGCTAACATGGCCCAAGAACTCTAAGGAAGCCGCCGACGATAAGCATGTAGCCGGCAAAAACTCTGTCTTCAAAACCTTTCTGAGAATGCTAACAGTATCAGACAGGCGCGTCTCCTTAGTATAACTACGCCATTTGTGGTTGCAGTGGTACAAAATGAGTGAACCAAGCAGAAACTCAGTGGTTTCTAACGACTAACGTCACCAGACTTTTAATCTAAAGTCTCCTAAAACGTTTATGAAATGCTGATGGACGTCCAGCGTCATCAAGAATGGTTAAGGATTAATTATGAGTGAGGTTGCCATTAGAATATGTAGTAGTTTTTTGATCCGACATCTATCTATGCAATACGTAGAGCTTTGGGATTCAAAAACTTCGTAAGAGACACTGGGTTCGAGTATACAATATAAAACACCTGTCTGACCCAGAAAATGTGAATATAGGCGGCCCACAGGGAAGTGTATTAGGCCCAGTATTGTTTCTTATATACATTAACGACTTCCCACAAAGTATCAGACATGGCGAAAAAATACTTTTTGCTGATGACAGCAACATAGTAATAACAGGTGAAAATCCAACACAACTGTCAGAAAGAGCAAACGAGGCTCTCAGTGATGTCCACAACTGGTCATTAAAAAATAAAGTAACCCTAAATGTAAAGAAAACTAACTATATTAACTTCCAATTGAACAAAAAACACAATGCCACTAGAATAAAAGTTAATTATAATGAATTAGAATGTGTAACAAGTACCAAATTCTTAGGGATGAATGTAGAAAGCCAACTGAAATGGACAAACAATGTCCACATTTTGGCAAAGAAATTATCCACAGCATGCTATGCTCTTAGAGTCCTTGCACCGGTATGCAATAATACCTGTCTTAAAATAACATATTACGGATATCTACACTCAGTCCTCAGCTATGGGATCATGTTTTGGGGAACAAGTGTCAGTAACATACAAACTGTGTTCAAAGTACAAAAAAGAGCCATAAGGGTAATAACAAATAGCAACAACAGGGCCCACTGTCTAGAATTATTTAGAAAGCTAGGAATTCTAACTGTTTCTTGTGAGTATATCTTTCAGAACATAATGTTCATTAAGAAAAATCTCAACATGTACAACACAAACAACCTAATACATGACCATGAAACAAGAGCTTGTCACCACCTCCATCTAGATAGAAAGAACAAGGCAAAGATGCAAAAAAGTATATTTTACAATGGGATAAAACTGTACAAGAAATTAAAGAAATAAATGAGCCCCTCACTTTCAGACAAAAGCTTAAAACCTTTTTAGTAAGTAAAAGTTGTTATACTGTAAAAGAATATTTAACATAGATGTAGATTATTAGCAACATATGACATTATCACCAAAATATTATGTAATTATAAATATGTGTATGACTAGTTATAAAAACTACACAAAATATGAGAAACCTGTTTAATTGTAAATGTAAATGTGTGCTCATGTGTTGTAATCTGACGACATCCATACAATATTTATCGTTCCACGGATGAATAAATAAATAAATAAATAAATAAAATAAATAAACTTCATTGTGCACAACTTGTGCATATTAAGATACATTATTTAACACAGAGGTTTATGAATTCACACCGTTTCTACATGTGAATATACACTACTGGACATTAAAATTGCTACACCACGAAGATGACGTGCAACAGACGCGAAATTTAACCGACAGGAAGAAGATGCTGTGATATGCAAATGATTAGCTTCTCAGAGCATTCACTCAAGGTTGGCGCCGGTGGCGACACCTACAACGTGCCGACATGAGGAAAGTTTCCAACCGATTTCTCATACACAAACAGCAGTTGACCGACGTTGCCTGGTGAAACGTTGTGATGCCTCGTGTAAGGAGGAGAATTGCGTACCATCACGTTTCCGACTTTGATAAAGGTCGGATTGTAGCCTATCGCGATTACGGTTTATCGTATCGCGACATTGCTGCTCGCGTTGGTCGAGATCCAATGACTGTTAGCAGAATATGGAATCGGTGGGTTCAGGAGGGTAATACGGAACGCCGTGCTGGATCCCAACGGCCTCGTACCACTAGCAGTCGAGATGACATGCATCTTATCCTCATGGCTGTAACGGATCGTGCAGCCACGTCTCGATCCCTGAGTCAACAGATGCAGACGTTTGCAAGACAACAATCATATGCACGAACAGTTCGACGACGTTTGCAGCAGCATGGACTATCAGCTCGGAGACCATGGCTGCGGTTACCCTTGACGCTGCATCACAGACAGGAGTGCCTTCGATGGAGTACTCAACGACGAACGTGGGTGCACGAATGGCAAAACGTCATTTTTTTCCGGATGAATACAGGTCCAGTTTATAGCATCGTGATGGTCGCATCCGTATTTGGCGATATCGCGGTGAACGCACATTGCAAGCGTGTATTCGTCATCGCCAAAATGGCGTATCACCCGGCGTGATGGTAAGGGGTGCCATTGGTTACACGTCTCGGTCACCTCTTGTTCGCATTGACGGCACTTTGAACAGTGAACGTTACGTTTCAGATGTGTTACGACCCGTGGCTCTACCCTTCATTCGATCCCTGCGAAACCCTACATTTCAGCAGGATAATGCACGACCGCATGTTGCAGGTCCTGTACGGGCCTTTCTGGATACAGAAAATGTTCGACCGCTGCCCTGGCCAGCACAGTCTCCAGATCTCTCACCAACTGAAAACGTCTGGTCAATGGTGGCCGAGCAACTGGCTCGTCACAATACGCCAGTCACTACTCTTGATGAACTGTGGTATCGTGCTGAAGCTGCATGGGCAGCTGTGCCTGTACACGCCATCCGAGCTCTGTTTGACTCAATGCCCAGGCGTATCAAGGCCGTTATTACGGCCTGAGATGGTTGTTCTGGGTACTGATTTGTCAGGATCTATGCACCCAAATCGCGTGAAAATGTAATCACATGTCAGTTCTAGTATAATAAATTTGTCCAATGAATACCCGTTTATCATCTGCATTTCTTCTTGGTGTAGCAATTTTAATGGCCAGCAGTGTAAAAGAGTTCGTTATATTGCACGCACACTTGCAACTTGTGTATAGTGTAAGTGGCAAGAGACTATGGGAACAGGATACGAATAGCAGTATATGGAATAAACCGTCCTCATTAATATCAGCACATACATATATTTCGACAATTATCATACACGTGCATACAGTACAAGGTATAAGAACAGACTGAATTAACATGGCGGTTCAGATGAGCGACCTGAGTCCCAAAGATTAATGTTGTCTAAGGTCGATATTACCTATCGACGCCACGCAGGTTGGTCGTACAAGCTCGTAGACGCACGACCGGGTCCTCCACCACGACCGGGGCGGGATGCGGAGGCGGAGCTACGGGAGGCAGGTCCACCTCGAAGTCGTTGAGAGCCAGCGAGGACGGACGATGCGGCGACCAGCCCGAGAGCAGGAGGGTTGAACAGTGGATGGTGGGGTGTAGGTGTGGCAAGCCCGGATGACAATCGAGCTGTCCGGCAAGATGAAGGCGCGAATTGTCGTTGGGTCGCACTCACGAGGGAGGGTGTGGTTATGCACAACACAGACGTTGAACTGGTCATTGGGTGGCGGGGCCGCCGTGTCTGTGAGTAGAATGAGAACTCGGTCCTCCAGAGTGACGATTGAAATGCCGTCCACGCAGTGTGGGGGTACGTTGCAGAGCAGGTTGACAATGGGAGAGGGTGTCTCCATAGTCGATGAGGTAGTAGCAAAACCCGCGCACAGGGTGGAGGGTGACGTGTCTGAGAAATCCGCGAAAGGCGACGGGGAGGCGTCGGGTGAACAAAACGGCGTGGTGGGCCGAGGAGAAACATTGGCGGACTCCATGGCGGGAGGGAGACTGGTGGGAGAGTCGTAAGGAGAATCAGACTGAGCCAGCAGAAGGATTTCGGGGTCCACAAATGCTGGTTTGCATCGGTTTAACGAAACAGTTTGCGGACTGTCTTTGACGATGATGTCGAAAGTTGTATCGCCCTGCCGGAGGACATTAAAGGAGCCGAGATACGGTGGCTGCAGAGGTTGTCGAATCAAATCATATCTCAGCATTACATGAGAGCAAGTGTTGAGAGTAGTTGGCACGTAAGTGTCTGGCGGGAAGTGACTGACAGGTGAGTGCAGGCGTGCATGTTTGAAGTGGGTGCTCATGCGACTTATGAAATCTGGGGAGGGGGGAAATCTTCAGGGACTTGGTAGGATGGGGTTCTCCTGGAAAAAGAATTCTGAGATAGTTTCCTGTAAGTCGGGCTTGAAAGTTGGATGAAGGCCGAGCAGTACTCATGGAAGTGCTTCAGACCAGAGGCAGTCGTGGTACCTGAGCGCCATTTTTAGAGTGCGGTGCCACCGTCCCACTAACCCATTGCTTTGTGGGTGGTAGGTTGTGGTGTGAATTTTCTTTATGCTACAGACATAAAATGGTGAACAGGGAAGACTCAAACTGCCGACCCTGGTTGGTGGTGTTGGTGGTCGGATAACCAAACCTAGCAATCCATGAGGAGATAAAACCCTTGGCCACGGTCCCGGCAGTGATGTTAGGTAAGGGGACTGCCTCTACCCAGCGGCGGCTGACGCGCGGCTGGCGACCGTAGCGGTAGAAAGTGGGGCGGTCAGGCACCTGGCGGGCTCTTTGCCACAACCAGCTGTCACCGGGGCAAGTTCCGCCAGCTGCAGATGAAGTGGGAGCTGCTCAGTAACAAGGAACCGTCTCTGTCCCCGCAATCTGGGGACAGCAGCAAAACCACCTCACCTTCAGAGAGCAGCCCGTCGTGTGTGTCTTCTAACCACAGCAGCTACAGTGGTGGGCCGGCCACCTCTCCAGGGGGGCGCGACGGTGTGGGCAGTCGCATCCCGAGGCCTGTCGCCTCACCCACCCACCAGCAGCTGTCGGGCATCCTCATGCTGTCGCCAGCTGCTGCCAGGGTGCCCAGCGGCATAGTGACGAGGCGCTCTTCATCAGTAACACTAGCATCTTCGAGGCGGGTCTCTGTGCCGCCTTATACACCAGTTTCCGCAAAGGCGTCTCCGCCGGCGCTGTTGGAAGCCACCGAGAATGGAACTGTCGCGGGGATCCATAAGCGTGGGATCCTGCAGCCCAGCAGGGTGGACTGCATCTCTTCCAGCACGCCTGCTCCCCGGCCGAGCAGTCTGCCGTATGGGCAGACGGGGGCAGCGTGGGGTGGGGCGCCCATCAGCAGCACAGGTGGCCAGTGTCTGTGTCTGCCAGGAGGACGGCAGGCACGGGGGCGTCGGGTGCCACCACCTCTCCACATAGACCTCACTCCTGTGTTTACAAAGGAACCAATTACCACATGCTAACAGTGGACAACAGTTGAGGTGTGTCCAGATGCTGTGCCACCGGCTGCCGTCTGACACGGGCCACCTCACCTTCAACGAGGGCGAGTGTCTACATGTCGTGCTGGACGTCGACGACAGCTGGCTGCTCTGCTGCCACGGAGACCAGAAGGGACTTCTGCCATGCTCGACTGTTGTCTAGCGCTCCGGCGCCCTCCCTCTGCTTCCCACGCTAGGGCACCCCACCTGTCTCTGTACCTGTTTGCTTCTTCGGGCAGTTCGGGTCCTAGGTACATTTCTGTCTCGTGTAGTATTTTGGGGGAGAAATAAGTATTCTGCACCGTTCAAAAATAATTTATATCTCATCATGTGTAATAGAGCTTTTTTGTGGCATGTTGTAAAGACTTTCTTAAATACGTCACAGAAAAAGATCGTTCTTACTTGATGACTTTATAAATTTATTTTGGACTATACTAAGTGACTGGGTGATATATTATAGGAGAGACAACTTTGAAAGTGAATATACTTAACTGTTAGTGATTCATTCAAGTTGCATATCTCATATTCTGCCAATTTTTTGTTATTATGAACTGCAGTATTAGACTGCATTTTTGGTTACTCTTTTGCCGCTTATAGAAGTGCAATAAGAGCTGGAATCAGGTGTAGGGATGTGTCGACTATAGAGGTGTGTTACAGTATCGAATAGGCTCGGCTGATCCAGTATTACTGCAGACAGCAGTAAACAGTAACTTCCTCAGGATATACCTTTCTCGTCCTCGCCTCATTTGATACATGTGATAATTTGATTGGTGGCTCTGAGCACTACGCGACTTAACTTCTGAGGTCATCAGTCGCCTAGAACTTAGAACTAATTAAACCTAATTAACCTAAGGACATCACACACATCCATGCCCGAGGCAGGATTCGAACCTGCGACCGGAGCTGTCGCTCGGCTCCAGACTGTAGCGCCTAGAACCGCACGGCCACTCCGGCCGGCAATTTGATTGATTCTTGCTAGGTATTTTCCTATGTGGTAACCACATTTTTATGTACTGTGTGCACGTGTATGATGATTGTCGAAATATATGTATGTACTGATATTTGAGGGGACAGTTTATTCCGTATACCGCTATTCCCTGAAGATCATACCTCAACAGAAGTAATTACCCAGTTATTATACGTTCATAATAAGTACCTGAATATGCACAGAGCAAATAATGCAGAAACAATTTATGAGATCATTTTATAAAAAATGATTGTAGTGTTTATGATATTTGTTATCCTCAATAAGTATCCTACAGCCATGATCTAGAATTTAAATGCTCATTGCTATTACATAACCAGCTAAATGCTTTAAACAAAAGACTGTTGTTAGACAGCAGTTTCTGTAAACGTTTAAAGTCAAGAACCGAACATCAAGAATGAGGTACAATGATCGAGTAGCTCCTAATAAGCCACACATTTCTGCAGTCAAAGTGAAGTGACGCTTGAGATAGTTTTTGAGCGATTCCACTGGACACTGGCCCAGCGCCTGCTATACGGATGTCTGAGTCACAGCTCTCGTACAAGATACGCAATTTAAGTTGTAATAAACTGTTTTTAACACTTTAAACTGATTTATTACGTTAATTATAGTGCTCTTCAAGCGTACCATTAAAGTTTTTTGTCTTACTCGCGTATTTTCACAGTAATCATGTAAAGTTCGTTTTGTTTACATATCTCGGCCAGGACGAACTTTTGAGCTTTCAGATTAAACTTCATACCGCAATTTTAAGTGCATTTACTGATAGTTTAGCGTGCTAAATACGTTTGTTGCCCCTTTGTATCTGTAGAGTATCGTCATCTCTTAAGTAATTTCCAGTAAAAAATATTTGAACCACTGTTCACAGAGTCGCGAGTAGGCCTAATTTTTCGTACACGTATTTTCATTGTTTTCCGGTAACTTAATTGTCTTTCTGTCACTAAAATCGATTTGTACCATGAGTGTAAAGTGCCTGACGAGCCGTAGAATCGTTAGCTCCGGTTCTGGTGTGGTGGATGTAGTAACGTTTTTCATTGGGGCGATTTTAGTGGCGTGGGAATTGGGAAAATGAGCGAGACTCATCAGTGGTTCTGTAGGCTATGCAGCAGAGATAGAAAGATTGTGGAACAGGAGGGGAAAATTGCTGCCCTTCATTTAGATGAGGCTAGGCGAGAACTGGGCAGGTTAAGGGGGAGAATGGTAAACAAGGATGGTAAGTGGCAACAGGCATAAGGAACAGGCCAAGAAATTCTTCTGACAGCTTTGTTATTAATGTACAAAATAGGTTTGACCTGTTGCCTCAGTCAGAAACTGATGGCCTCTCACAAAAGTAGATGTAGACAGGGCTCCTCAAGCTTTCAGAAGCAAATTGAATAAGAATGTAGGGAAGTCTGCAAAGAGAAAGAAAGTCTTGTTGCTAGGTAGTTCGCATGCTAGGGGTGTGGGCCAACTTCTGCAGGATGAATTAGGGTCAGAATACCAGGTCACAAGTTTTTTCAAGGCTAGTGCTGGACTGGGGAAGGTTACAGAGGATTTAGGTTCACTATGCAGAGGCTTTACTAAGTAAGATACCGTGTTTATTGTGGGTGGGCCAGGCAACAGTATTGACAGAGATCCAGGGCACAGCATAGAGTGTGACCTGGCAAAGATTGCATCAACATCGAGTCATACCAGTGTTGGGTTTGTGTCGGTTCTGGAGTGCCACGACCGACCTCATTTGAGCTCTTCTGTCAGGAGAGTTAATTTGGAGTTGGAACGGCTACTTGGATCTGGTGCAGGGTCACAAATTGGTGTGGTTCCTGTTGATTCACTCTGTAGGTGGGACTATACTAGACATGGCCTACACCTCAACAAGAAAGGGAAGGGTAAACTGGCTGGGCTGATAGCAGGAAATTTAAAGGGGGGAGGAACTACATGTCATGGTGGAAACTCTTTTTTAGTGTAAGATCAGTGTCCAGTGGGAAACTCAGCCAGGCAAGTACTAAAGATGTTAAAAAATTCAAGATACTCACAAAAGTAAAGTGAAAAATAATGTTAGTATATTTCCTCAAAATATTGAAGAATAAAATTGATGAGCTTCTACTTTGTTTAGAAGATACAGAAACTGTGAATGTAATAGATGTACTATGCCTGTCTGAGCATTACATTGTCACTGATATGCAAAAGGTTAGCATCAATGGGTACAAATTAGCTGCACATGTAAGCAGAGGTAATATGATCAGAGGAGGAGTTGCCATATATGTCAAAAACTTCCACAGTGTAAAAAAATAAGAAACTAAAAAATTTTGTGTAGAGCAACATATGGAAGCATGTGCCACTGAACTTAAACTAAATGATGGCACTTTCATAATTGTAACAGTGTATAGGTCCCCCTCAGGGAATTTCCAGCTATTTCTAGAAAACTTGGATGCTTTGTTGTGCTATCTGTCAGACAGGGGGAAGTAAATTATCATTTGTGAGGATTTCAATGTTGATTCCCTGAAAGAGTGTAATAGCAAGAATGACCTTGTAGTATTACTCAGTTCTTACAATTTGAGCTCCGTCATTGATTTTCCTTCTCGGATAACAAAGAACAGCAGTACATTGATAGATAACTTTTTTATGGACCAAGATAAGATTAAGGACATAAATGCTTATCCTGTTGAGAATGGTCTTTCAGATCATGGTGCACAGCTAGTTACAGTACATGACATAGCTCCATGCAGTATATCAAATCAGACTTTCAAAGCAGTGTGTCCAATTAACAATATGAATAGTGCAAACTTCAGGGAAAGCCTACAGCAGCTAGACTGGGATGAAGTGTATAAGGAACCTGATGCAAACTGGAAATATAACTTATTTCACGATACATTTTTAAGGGTATTTGATAATTGTTTTCCCAAGAAAATAGTTAAACATAATTCCAAGAAAACATAAAAAACCTTGGCTAACTAAAGGCATAAGAGTATCTTGCAACCGTAAAAGAGAACTGTATCTAACAGCAAGAGGGAGTACTGACCCTGAAATTGTTCAATATGATAAAAACTATTGTGTGGTACTAAGAAAAGTTATTAAAAAGTCCAGAAGCATGTGTATCATGTCTGAGATCAGTAACTCTGATAATAAAATTAAAGCAATTTGGAATATTATTGAAAGGGAAACAGGGCAACCAAGAGCACAGGAAGACTTTAGTGCCATAAAACTGAATGACAAGTGTACTAACAAACAATCAGAAATTGAAAATATTTTCAATAATCATTTTTTAAATGTTGTGGAGAAAATAGGATCTGGATCTTCACTAGAAGTGGCAAGGCTACTAATAGAAGAGGCCATACCTGTGCAGTTTGAAACAACTGTAATTCCACCAACCTCTCCCTCTGAAATCAGTAAAATAATGAACTCACTGAAAAGTAAAAGCTCTTACGGAACTGATGGCATTTCCAGCAAGGTACTTAAAGCTTGTTCCCCACAGATAAGTAGGATTCTCAGCCATGTATGTAATAGCTCTTTGGAGCAGAGTGTTTTCCCTGACAGACTGAAATATGCCATTGTAAAACCATTGCATAAAAAGGGGGATATGTCGGATGTCAACAACTACCGCCCAATCTCTCTTCTGACAGCTCTATCAAAAATTTTTGAGAAAGTAATGTATTCAAGAGTAGCCTCCCATATTTGAAAAAATAAAGTACTAACAAAATGTCAGTTTGGTTTTCAGAAAGGCTTTTCAACAGAAAATGCTATATACGCTTTCACTGATCAAATATTAAATGCTCTGAATAACCGGACATCACCCATTGGTATTTTTTGTGATCTCTCAAAGGCCTTTGATTGTGTAAATCATGGAATTCTTTTAGATAAGCTAAATCATTATGATTTGAGTGGGGCAGTCCACAGATGGTTTAATTCATACTTAACTGGAAGAATGCTGAAAGTTGAAATAAGTGGTTCATGTAATGTTAAAACAACAGCTGATTCCTCAAACTGGGGGGCTATCAAGTACAGGGTCCCACAGGGTTCGGTCTTAGGTCCTTTACTGTTCTTGATATACATCAATGACTTACCATTCCACATAGATGAAGATGCAAAGTTAGTTCTTTTAGCTGATGATACAAGTATAGTAATAACATCCAAAAACCAAGAACTAAGTGATGTAATTGTAAATGATGTTTTTCACAAAATTATTAAGTGGTTCTCGGCAAACTGACTCTCTTTAAATTTTGATAAAACACAGTATATACAGTTCTGTACAGTAAATGGCACAACTCCAGTAATAAATATAGACTTTGAATATAAGTCTGTAGCTAAGGTAGAATTTTCAAAAATTTTAGGTGTGTCCATTGATGAGAGGTTAAACTGGAAGCAACACGTTGATGGTCTGCTGAAACGTCTGAGTTCAGCTACGTATGCTATTAGGGTTATTGCAAATTTTGGTGATAATAATCTCAGTAAATTAGCTTACTATGCCTACTTTCATTCACTACTTCTGTATGGCATTATATTCTGGGGTAATTCATCATTGAGTAGAAAAGTATTCATTGCTCAAAAACGTGTAATCAGAATAATTGCTGGAGCCCTCCCACGGTCATCCTGCAGACATCTATTTAAGGATCTAGGGATCCTCACAGTATATATATCCACTTATGAAATTTGTTGTTAATAATCCAACCCAGTTCAAAAGTAATAGCAGTGTGCATAGCTATAACACCAGGAGAAAGGATGATCTTCACTATGCAGAGTTAAATCTAACTTTGGCACAGAAAGGGGTAAATTATGCTGCCACAAAAGTCTTTGGTCACTTACCAAACAGCATCAAAAGCCTGACAGACAGCCAACTAACATTTAAAAATAAATTAAAAGAATTTCTAGATGACAACTCCTTTTACTCATTGGCTGAATTTTTAGATATAAATTAAGGGGGAAAAAAACAACTTAAACATTAGTGTCATGCAATATTTTGTGTAATGTATTATCTTGTACAGACATCTTTTATTAAACTGACACGTTCCACATCATTACAAAATATTGTATTCATGATCTATGGAACAAGTATTAATCTAATCTAACGATGTGTAACCAACTGGCAATCACGAATGAGGCTGCTATATGGATACTAATTACGAAGTCGCCCATACTGTCACTGTAAGTACAGAAATCGGTTTTGAATACAAATCGCCACACGAACTTATGGCGATACATTAAAGCATGTTGAATCTTCTTGTCATAGAGCCAGCGCCCAGCATTACCCTATGAAGTTGTCGTGTAACTTCCTGTGCACCATCTCAAGATGAGTCTGATAAGTTTTGCAAACCAGTTTATGGAATAAACAAGTGCTTCAAAACAGTGACTGGTTGCAGTTTTCTGTATTTGGACTGGCACTTCAACCTAGTGGACTTGAGGTGTCAGCTGGGGTTGTTACACTGTTCTTGCCACTATCTCACTTCCCACCATCGGTTATGACACTGTCACGAGAAAGCTGGAGCAGGCGTTTACAGTTGCAGTTCATCCCTCAGGTTTCATAGGAGCTACAGATTGAGCAAGTTTACTGTTGTCCAGTGTTAAGTGACTTGAGCTCTCAATGCAAAACTATTATTAGGTTGACAGTACTGTGATTCATACATATTCTTAATTTTTTGTCATAATTGACTTTAATACATAAATACACTCCTGGAAATTGAAATAAGAACATCGTGAATTCATTGTCCCAGGAAGGGGAAACTTTATTGACACATTCCTGGGGTCAGATACATCACATGATCACACTGACAGAACCACAGGCACATAGACACAGGCAACAGAGCATGCACAATGTCGGCACTAGTACAGTGTATATCCACCTTACGCAGCAATGCAGGCTGCTATTCTCCCATGGAGACGATCGTAGAGATGCTGGATGTAGTCCTGTGGAACGGCTTGCCATGCCATTTCCACCTGGCGCCTCAGTTGGACCAGCGTTCGTGCTGGACGTGTAGACCGCGTGAGACGACGCTTCATCCAGTCCCAAACATGCTCAATGGGGGACAGATCCGGAGATCTTGCTGGCCAGGGTAGTTGACGTACACCTTCTAGAGCACGTTGGGTGGCACGGCATACATGCGGACGTGCATTGTCCTGTTGGAACAGCAAGTTCCCTTGCCGATCTAGGAATGGTAGAACGATGGGTTCGATGACGGTTTGGATGTACCGTGCACTATTCAGTGTCCCCTCGACGATCACCAGTGGTGTACGGCCAGTGTAGGAGATCGCTCCCCACACCATGATGCCGGGTGTTGGCCCTGTGTGCCTCGGTCGTATGCAGTCCTGATTGTGGCGCTCACCTGCACGGCGCCAAACACGCATACGACCATCATTGGCACCAAGGCAGAAGGGACTCTCATCGCTGAAGACGACACGTCTCCATTCGTCCCTCCATTCACGCCTGTCGCGACACCACTGGAGGCGGGCTGCACGATGTTGGAGCGTGAGCGGAAGACGGCCTAACGGTGTGCGGGACCGTAGCCCAGCTTCATGGAGACGGTTGCAAATCGTCCTCGCCGATACCCCAGGAGCAACAGTGTCCCTAATTTGCTGGGAAGTGGCGGTGCGGTCCCCTACGGCACTGCGTAGGATCCTACGGTCTTGGCGTGCATCCGTGCGTCGCTGCGGTCCGGTCCCAGGTCGACGGGCACGTGCACCTTCCGCCGACCACTGGCGACAACATCGATGTACTGTGGAGACCTCACGCCCCACGTGTTGAGCAATTCGGCGGTACGTCCACCCGGCCTCCCCCATGCCCACTATACGCCCTCGCTCAAAGTCAGTCAACTGCACATACGGTTCACGTCCACGCTGTCGCGGCATGCTACCAGTGTTAAAGACTGCGATGGAGCTCCGTATGCCACGGCAAACTGGCTGACACTGACGGCGGCGGTGCACAAATGCTGCGCAGCTAGCGCCATTCGACGGCCAACACCGCGGTTCCTGGTGTGTCCGCTGTGCCGTGCGTGTGATCATTGCTTATACAGCCCTCTCGCAGTGTCCGGAGCAAGTATGGTGGGTCTGACACACCGGTGTCAATGTGTTCTTTTTTCCATTTCCAGGAGTGTAGATATCTTAAAATTTCTTGTTTTCATTTATTTAATATAGACATAGAATCACTGACTACCAAAATTTAGGTTTGGTTATCAAGTACTTCAGTGCTTCTAGAATAGCGACTTATTTTGCAGTAAAAACTGAGGTCTCTTCTGCTACATAATATTTTCTGCGCCTTCATAAGTGAACTGCAAAAGGGCGTGCCACTTAGTCTATCATGTATCACTTCCTCGGTGGCTCTGCTTTCTGTGGCGACTAGAGTAAACCTCTGTACAGCGTTAAAACGGCCGCAACAGCTGCATTAAAATTATCATAATCAGTGTATTTCTTGTCAGATCTACATACAACAGCGTTTTATCACTGAATTTGTCTTATACACATCGGCTAGTCCGGCTTAAAAAGCTAGCATCTAACATAATCCCTTATAAAAAATGCTTGTCATACAAGCGATTTGCAGCAGCGACACTAAACAAGGCTTTTGGAATCATATACCTTATTTCTGAACCACTTTCTTCTCACATACAAACTGATATAGTCCTGGCAAATGTCAGAGTTGGATGGGATACCATATAGGAAAAGAGGAAAGTCAATTTTGGCTCTCAGAAGCGCTCAATAGATGTGCAGTAGGCTTCTCACCACAGTCTACGTAGTGAAAGTTCATTCAAGCACTCTGCAGTTTCTTCTGGGAGCTGTGAAGAATGATCTGCTTTTACGAAATGCAGGTATATATGAAGTTCGTGATGTGTTGAAAGATACGTAGGACAAACGATATCACTATAAAAGAACACTGCATTGAACTTCACTGATACACCCGTTGTGTCCCAGGTACAGACTACCAAATGGAAAGTCGATATTAATTACAATTTAGAAGATTTATTGTGAAAAAAGGTAAAATAAAACTCAGTGTAATCACTCGTGTCCAGGTCCGTAGCCAAAGATCAACTTCTGCAAACACTATCAGTAGGAGGAAATGGAGGATTGTGGCTCACTGGCCCACTTTCTGCCTCACCCTCTGGGTTCATCAGAAATTGTGCCAGTTATCCACAATCCCCTGTTTCCTCCTACTATACTCCAAGAGTTCAAGTCTAACTCACCCCATTTTCACTTAGAAGAATATATTTTTTTTACAAAGGTGCATGTAAGAAAATTGAATTTCAATGTTTTTTAATAAACAGTGCACGTAGAAAATGATTGGTGCATGTAAGAAAATAAATAAAATGAATTGGTGAACGTAAGAAAATAAAGTTGATTCTTGACTACAGATGTGGATTGTTTTACCTTGTTTTCACAATAAATCTTCTGAACTGTAATTAATACCTACTTTCCATTTGGTAGTTTGTACCTGGGACACAGGTGTATCAGTAGAGCTCAATGCAGTGTTCTTTTATAGCGATATCGTTTGTCCTATGTCCCTTCCAACACATCACAAACTTCATATATACCTGCGAGCATTCTTCACAGCTCCCAGAACAAACTGCAGAGTGCTTGAATGACCTTTCACCGTGTAGACTGTGGTGAAAAGCCTACTGCACATCTATTGAGCACTTCCGAGAGCCAAAATTGACTTTTCTCTAGCTGAGCTTCAGGCCTCTGCCTTCTGTACATCAACTCAGCACCGAGTTCCATCTCTGAATTAACAGAGCTGCTCCATTATTCGAATTGAAACACACCATCCCACCTATAGATAGGTCTCAAACCCACCTCAATGGCGATAAATCATAACAGAAACGAGAACAGAAACTGTTCTGTCAAACAGCTGGTACTACCATGGAGGTAAAAATAAGAGGAGTTGTCATGACGTCACAAACTTGAAGCCAACCCAAGAGAAGGTCCGCCATGTTACCTACCCCAAAACATTCGCATTTGGTGGTTTGATTCCGTGTGGTCGTGAAGTGTTTTGATAAAAAAATGCCGGCTTGCGTCTCTTACGGGTGTACTAATCGTTCTGATTGTAGTCTAAAGTTTAAACAAATCACATTTCATTCGTAAGTGGACTTATTTAAGCGCTATTTTCTTATATATACTTGAAATTCTGATACGCTGTAAAGTGTATGGTTTTATTTCTGTGATTTGACTTTAGTTTTCCTATCAATCCAACGCGAAGAGCTCTTTGGGTGAACGCTTTGAGAAGGAAAGATTGGAAACCAACCAAGTACAGTAAAATATGTTCCCAGCATTTCCGGGAGGAAGATATTGATCGAACATCAGTTTCGTCAGTCCGCATTAGGGAAGATGCTGTGCCATCAATTTTTTCCGCTTATCCTGCTCACTTGCAAAAGGTTCGTGAAATGTAGCAGATCAATATGGAATTCAGCTGCCATAAAATTATGGTTTAAAACCTCAATATCTGGAACTGCTTGTCTGGAGATTTCAATTGCAATAGTTATGCACGTGTAGTAACTGAAATGTGGAGATTGCAATGGAATTAACTGTATGTAATAAAAGTGTAGAATCTGTTCATATATATGTTAATTTCACTTTGTTATAGTATTACACGTTACAGATATTTGAAGGGGAAGTTCATTTACATTGATTCCAGTTCATTTACTAATATCCTTAAGCTTTGTGTGTGTGTGTGTGTGTGTGTCATATATTATTTCTGCACTGTATGGTAGTTGTTTGTTTTAATTAGAAGTTTTCAGGCAAATTAAATCAATATTTACTGTCCTTTATTGTCATATATTGTTGTTTGACTGTTTTCTGGCAAGATTACAAATCTTATTTCTGCTCTGCTGCTGTAGGTGTTAAACAAAAATTTATATTTAATTGCATTTTAACTGGCAGGCCATTCCTAGCAAAAAAAAAACAAGATTGCCAAATAACTTCAGACTGTGTCAGCTTAGCACTTTGACGCTGCAATCACTTCCTTGACTTCTACTGCACAATCATTTCCACTTTCGCAATTATATTTAACTTTCTTTCTGTAGCAGAAATTTCAAAAACATGCTCTGTCCCTAGCTGATCAATGAACTTTAAGCACCTGTGTTCAGTGTCTTCTCTACCATATATGCATGTCCCTTCATTATTCTTGATACTGCACACAAATCTGTTTGTGCACAAGATAATTATTATGTTCCTTTAATAAGTTTCTATGAGAATGTGACATTTTACATTTAACTTTGGAGTTTCTAGAGTGCTGTGAGGCAAGTTTGGTTTTTTTACATGTGACACATTTCAGTTGCAATGTTTTAGCTAAGTTTTTTGTTTTCATTTTTTTTAGAAAGAGCGGAAGAGACCACCACCAAAAGAAAGGCAGATGGCTACAAAAAGCACTGCAGATTTAGCCACCAAGACTGCAACTGAATCTGTACTTGCTGCTGAGACCACAAAGTGTTCGAGTAGTAGACATGATGAAGCATCAGTTGTGGTAAAAAAAACTCAAGAGGGATGTGAGTTTTTTATCATCAAAAAATGAAGAATACAAGAAAAAAATAAAAGTTCTTCAGCAGTCAAAACGACGTCTAAAAAAGAAAGTGACATCTTTGAACAGTGTTATTAATGAACTTAGGAAAAATAATTTTATTGATGAAAGTGGCCTTACTGTCCTGGAAAGTATTCCTGGAATGCAGAAGGAGTTGTTGCAACGGCAAACTGCAAAAGCAAACTGTCAGAGTGTGCCTAGAACATACAGACCCGAACTACGATCATTTGCCTTAACCTTACACTTTTACTCTCCAAGAGCATATAAGTATGTCAGAAATACTTCTAATACATGTCTACCACATCCTAGAACATTATCAAGGTGGTACCAGTGTGTGGGTGGGGCACCTGGATTTACTTCCGAAGCTTTTGCCATAATTAGGTCTAAAGCATCAGGATCAGGTAACAGTATTCTCTGCAGCCTATTGGTTGATGAGATTGCAATTAGGCAACACATTGAGTTTGATGGTAGTCAGTATTATGGCTATGTTGATATGGGGTCCTCTATAGCCATGGATAGCTTACCTGTAGCTAAAGAGGCATTTGTACTGATGTTGTGCGCTATTAATGCCTCTTGGAAGCTACCAGTGGGATACTTTTTGACTTGTGGGATAACAGGGGAGCAGAAAGCTCAAATAATTCAACAATGCGTTAGCCTTGCCAGTGCCAGTGGTGTTCAGGTGGTCTCTTTGTCTTGTGATGGTTGTGCCACAAATTTATCCATGGCCAAATACTTGGGATGCAATCTTGTCCTTGATAATTTAAAGACAACATTTATTGTTGAAGGTACCACTTGTGAAGTGGCATTTTTGCTAGATCCTCCACATATGCTGAAATTAGTGAGAAATTCCTTAGGAGAGAAGAAACATTTCTGGGATGAGAAAGGTGGTGTAATTTCTTGGTACCTTTTTGAACTGCTTCATAAGATACAGGTAAAAGAAGGACTTCATTTAGGCAACAGCATTACAGGCTCTCATATAAATTTTTTACGCAACAAAATGAAAGTCAGATTAGCAGCCCAGCTGCTCAGCAACTCTGTGGCAGATGCAATGCAATATTGTTCTGATATGAAGATCCCTGGCTTTGACGATGCATCTGCAACTATACAATTTATCCGCATATTCAATAACCTTTTCGATGTGCTGAATTCGAGGAGCCTAATCCAGAATCAGTGGAAGAAGCCTCTGACAGTTCATAACTTTAGAGTTGTGGAAGGATTTTTGTTGGATGCAGAGAAATACATCAAAACACTTTCAGTGTCTCCAGTGCCTCATAACATAAAACTTGTGGACTCCAACAGGAAGACGGGATTTGTTGGCTTTATTATTTGTATACACAGTGTTTTACACTTGTATGCGAAGCTAGTTGAGCCTCAATCTTCTGCAGCTTTGCTGAAATTCCTACCAATTTACAAGTGCTCTCAAGACCATTTAGAAATGTTTTTCAGTGCTATTCGTAGTCGTGGTGGGTGGAATAATAACCCAACTGCACGTCAGTTCATGTCTGCCTACAAAAGGCTATTAGTACACAATGAGATTCGCGAGTCTGAGAAAGGCAATTGTATAGCACTTGAAGATATCTCTATTCTGACTTACTGTGGCCAGAGTATTGAAGAACACATAAATCTCACCTCAACTCGCTCACAGTTAGTAGACATGGACAGCTATTTAGTGACTCATGACCATGACTATGTTGAAGCTGGTGTGTTTCTGTCTGAAGTGGCTGCCCATATTGTAGTGTACATTGCAGGGTTTGTCGTTCGCCACTTAGAAAGTACACTTCAGTGTGAACAATGCTTAACTGTGTTGCGAGGTGATGGCAGTCATACCTTATATTCCCTTATACATATGAAGAGTAGAGGTGGTTTAATTTCACCATCAAATGATGTTGTTGACATTTGCCTTTCTGCAGAAAAGACATTCAGAAAATACACTGCTGGAGATTGGGAAGTTCCAAAGAAGCACCTATATACTAAGTGTGTGTCAGAAATACTCACGACATTTCTGTATAGACCAATATTCACTGACTTGACAGAACACATGAAGGATCAGCATCCATTAGACAATCATTTACTGCTGCTTATCAAGGCGATTGCCAAAAGGTATCTGCTGACACGGCAGAAACACTCTGCAAAATGTGCAACAGATGCACTGCATGCAAAAAAGTTGAGATCAGCATACACAAAGCTGGTGCTTTTTAAGGGTCAGTGAATTTGAAAGTTCTCTCTCAATGGAGCATTTTTTTTTCTGCATGTTGTTAATACACCATAAATAATGGTAAAATGCTGTTCATCATTAGGTATAATACCCTGTTCCTTAAATCTTTCTTTCGTTTCTATTTAAACTATTTCCCAGGTATGTTTTAAGATTTTCAATACTGTGTGTTATCCAAGATTTGTGTGTCTATGCCCAGATGAGTTGACTTTGACTAATATTTTTGGAAAACACTTTCAAAATTTGTCAGTGAGTCAGATCTTGTAGACTACCAGTTGCATCAATCAAACACTTCTTACTTGGAATTGAAAATGTTAATCAAAGAACTGTGTAACTTTGTCAAGTACAAGTGATTAAAATTGGCAGCATGTTGGCACAGAATGTCACGCAATTGAAATGCGAATTTTGAAACTGGAGAATTCTCTCTTAGAGCAATATTGTGTAAAATATTGCTTTTCTTCTTCATATTGAATTGCATTCATCAAATTTGTCTCATTTCAGTTTAGTCTGTAAAAAGTAAATTCTTAACTGCTATGTATATTTTGCCATGTCAGCATTTGTCCACTCATTATAGAGAAAAATAAATTATTTTTCATACTTGTGTTCACTAATGTGTTGTATTGAAAATGTCAAATATACTAAATGTTATCTGGGTGATGGATGGATGAAAGAATGAATAAATAAAAGTAATTGCATGGGATATTAATATTGTTACTGACTTATTTGCTGTAACTGTGTGTACTCTAAAACCCTCAAAATGGAATTTAAAATTAATTGGAAGGAGGTAAGCAATACACTTGGTTTTCATTGTTTCGTTATTCCGAAGTAACTGAGATGTCCTGGCAAAAAATATACTTGAAATGGGGACTTATGTTTTAAAATGCAATAATTTAATATAAAGATGTAACTATATGTAGTTAATTAAATTTCAGGTAAGATGTGTGGAACCCCTGTTACTGTGGTTAAATTATAAGTACTTAAAGGGTTACATATGTGTTAAAGCAAAGTTCCATATCTAAGTCCAGGCTATTTAGATCAATACATTAATCACTCTGCTGTCGTGTTACCCTGTAAATTGCTGTTATTTGCCACACTGAATGTCACTTGGTAGGTAAAAATTAAAAACAAAGCACACGTGTAAACTACAATGGGCCTGACAATTTTAAATTCAGTTCTTTTCCTTCATAATTTAACGAATCTTTCACATTGTTGACGTGACAGCTGGCTTGTTTATACCATCCCTGTATATGTCTATGGGACACCAAAGGAAATAAGGTAAGTTTCTTGCAAACTTGAACATTTAAAATATGCATTTGACTTGAAAATTCGACGAATACAAATCGGTGCCTCTAAACTATCAATCATTGCTTTTGGCGTTCTGGCTTTATCAATAATCGACACAAACACAATGAAAGTGAATAGAAATGGATTACGAAAGCACGTTTTTCATATCACATACTTCTCTTCTCGGTTATTTGAAGTGTATAAACAAAACGGAATTACAGTACTGAGGCCAGATGCGTCGTATTTTCGTGTCATATTACTGTATCGAATACGCATTTAAGACAAGAAAAACGATGGACGTTGCGTTCCTTATGCTGTGTTGTTCACTTTGAACTGTGTAACATTTACTATATAACACAAATATCGTGTGCACAAGACAGAAATGACGAATAAGAAGCAATTGTAAACACTCGTCTGCTAATGTTTTGGGGGATCCAAGATGGCGGCAGGCCCCGCCCACTGGCTTCAAAACAACGTACAGCGTAAGTCTGTTGTGCCATCTCCCCTTATTCTACCTCCATGGGTACTACCCGTGTGTAATACTCAACGAGTTAAAATTTCATAGAGTGGCTATAGGTCCGCCATGTTTGAAGCAAATTGAAGTTCTGGCCGCCATGTTTTCTTTAGTCAAGGCATTCGTCTGCTGTGTCCCGCCTTCTTGTAACTGCGTTTGACTTACTTGAAATAGCCAATACTAGCTTTATTTTTTCTAAAACAAGCAATAGACAGCAGTGATTTCAGTGTACACTGACAGCAAAAAGGGATGTTTTTGTCGAAATATGGCTAAACTTTTCGATGTAGATAACACTACAAGACAACTCAAATAAGTCTGTCCATCCACTATAACGTTACTTGTTGCCCATAAATTAATGCAATTAGAGCGGGTACCACCAGAATATTACGGTGAAACTTCTAAACATGCTGTGGTTAACTATTAGAAACAGTAACAGGCCAGAAATGCGATATTTTTGTCGCTATTTCAAAGTAAACAGTCAAAGCCTCAAAAACCAGTACACTGTGAACGAGAATTTATTTGAAATATGTGTTACAAGTAGTTAACACAAGCATAGTAATTCAATAACAAAGTCGAAGCGTTCTTGGGTGGGGTAATTTCACAAATTTTCGTAAGTAGCTGTATGCCTTGGCAGAATAAAAGTGTAGGGTAAGGGCAAATTTCCTTATTTGCTGAGAATAATGGCATACTTTAGCACTGCACTGAAGTTCCAATAGCTCCTACAACAAACCAACTACATGTTCACTGTTTAACATATCAGAAACTGAACTACATAGCCTTCTTCTCAAACCAGCAACTAAAGTCTGTAACTGCACTATTCTTCTTTTGTGTCGTACACTAAGTTGCTTCATTTGCTTTATCCGCTTCTTTAGTCGCACATTCTCTGCTTGTACTCTGTTATATTGTGTTTTCAACTTCTTAGGGCTTGGTAGACAGTAATTGTGGTCAGCAGAAACAGATGTGGGTCCGACAGGCACTGAAAGAATGTAGTTACATCACAAGTTTATAACTGAGCTACACCATAAGATTATAATAGAAAGTATGTAATTCAAAGTAATAAGAACACGGAGTAAAATTAAATTATTGACTTACTTTGTGCTAATGATGTCATTGTAATAGCACTATCTTGCAAATTGTCGAAAGATCGCTTTCTGGGTTGTGGTCGTAATACTTTATCTTGCTTTTGTAAATGTGGTGGAAAGTTAAAGATAGTAAAGATAGCAGGTACTGGTTTTGACAAAAGGCGCCTCTGGACATTTGTGTGGTACATATATTTCTCTTCAAAATGAGCTGAACAGAGGTAACTGGCTGTAGTAGGAAACCAGTTTTCTCGCTTCATATTTATAACCCATCTTTTTGTAATTTCCTTATCTTTTAAAGGAAATCTGTAATCAACGATAAATAAATTACTTCCTGCATTTGTCTTAAGCATAATTACAGTTCCAATGCAAATGACTCTTCAATAAACATTAAAAAACGTGTGTCGTATTTCGGTACTAATATACTTACTTATAATATGAAATATTTGTTGTCTTATCGCTGCGATTTGTGCAGTTGAACGCTGAACACACTGCAGGCATGTTGACTTTATATTTTGTAACAAAAAAGTCAACTAGAAAAGTTAAATATTGCAGTAATATCACAACAGCTGACACACTTCCAACACAAACAACAGTAACGCTTTCCTAATGTTTTGACTAAGGAGAACATGGCGGCCGAGGTAGCGTTGGTTGCCGCTAGGAGCGCTGTAACTAGTATCTCAGCCACTCTATGAAATTTTACCTCGTTGGTAATACTCTTGTGACTTCGAAAGGTTATGGCCAGATCCTTCAGTTGATGTACCTGCAGTGAGTTTTGACAATGTAAAGAAACTTCGAATACGTATATACAGTTGGTATCTGACGACAAAGTTGGTATGAGAGCAGACAAATTATCCATTTTTTTTCAAGGATTTATAGTATAATATTAATCGGTATTACTCAGAATTGCTGTTAAACTGTTTCATTAGCTTAACTTCAAAGTTTAAGTAATCAAAATCGATTAAAAATCGTAAATACTTTCGAAAATTTCGAACTATATAAAGATAATTAAAATCGATTTCAATAACTTAGAAACTATAGGAGACTGTTTAATTAACTTGATTTCAAAGTTTAAATAACTAAAATCGGCTAAGAAATAGATATATGTAAAATATCATAATATAATTTTCTGCAGTCAGAAGCATCTATTGACAGTTTCTCTTAATTGCTGCCACAGTCTAACATAACAATCGCAACACTCACTGCTGTAAAAGTTGTTACCGTTTGACAGATGGAGCGACACTAGCGCTCCAAGTGGCGAGTAAGGTGAACTTCAGACGCGTCGTAAGCATAATGTTTGTTTGGCATCCATTTCCTACGTAATTTACGAAATATTTGAGTTATTTTCTTGCCTCCAAGGGTTTGTGTAGTATCAGAATACATATATGGTTCTAAAACTGAGTCTAAAATAAGCGCAAGTATGGACAAAAACCATGAATCGAGTGGCAAGCTACAACACATTCGTGAAGAAACACTTGTGAGGTTAGGTGGAATTGCAGCTTACCAGGTTGATATCAAAAGAATATAAACACACAGATTCACACATAAGAAACACAGACATGTACCTCTATATGCAAAAGCGATCGACAGCTCATTTATCGTTCTGTAGGCCTACTGTGTTTGTCATTGTCGCCTGTTGCCACAAGTACGACCTTCAAATGGTTCAAATGGCTCTGAGCACTATGGGACTCAACTGCTGAGGTCATTAGTCCCCTAGAACTTAGAACTAGTTAAACCTAACTAACCTAAGGACATAACAAACATCCATGCCCGAGGCAGGAGTCGAACCTGCGACCGTAGCGGTCTTGCGGTTCCAGACTGCAGCGCCTTTAACCGCACGGACACTTCAGCCGGCGTACGACCTTCATCTTTATATTATTCTAAGTGGGACGAACAACTGTTGAAAACATTATAGTGAGCTGATTACATTACATTTCACGCAAAACCAAACATATGAATAATTTTCAAACAATATGTCAGTGAACAAGGTGCTAACAAAATAATGTCATCACACGAAGGAACCAAGGAAAATTAAGTGACTAACAGAAGAAGTGAATGAAATACATACCAAACATTACGCTTTTGTAAGACACGAATAACTGCACTTAATCTAACCACTTCATCGTCAAGCAGGTGTGTGTTGACGATTCACACGAGTCTGGCACTGATACATGGGGAGTTAAACTGGCTGTGTCATAGGACTGTTTTACAGCTTTAGATGGAGTGTCGACTCTTTGTGGCAGTTTCCTCTTCATCGTCAGTTGAGGTGGCTTATTTGGGATGTCAAACAGTGTGGGTACTGCATTCAATACGAGTTTATTATTGTCTGTGTTCATGAACTGGTTTTGTTCGAAATGTAGCAAACAAAATCTAATATTATTATACAGGTAAACTGGGTCTTTTTTCATAAGGTCTTCTCGTCCGCTATTAACTAGCCATTTTATGTTCCTAAAACGAAACATTAATACTTAATACACATGTAGTCTCTAAGTGAATCCAGACGATACAGTTTAGTAACATGAAGGTATATACCTCTCAGGACCCTTAGGAAACTTAAAAAAAGACATCTGTGGTGTCTTCTTCATGTCGTTCCTGCAATTAATCGCGCTTCAAACGCTCCCGCTTGTAAAACCCATTGCAGAAAAGAAAGTAAACAACCATTATTCGCTTTCACGATCGCTCCGAACTCCCAGTGTAAGTTACTGTCCGCTTGGGGCGTTGGTGGCGCAGTAGGTAACAAAATCGAGACGAAGTATGGCGACAGTTATGTTAGACTGTGACTGCTGCAAGACAAGTGTAGCTGGGAGTGACAGCGACCGAGATAAGAGGCAGAGTAAACAGGAAGGCGTGGCTAGGCAGCGCGGTAGCCAGTTTTACCACTCTTACATTTCCTCCGGTTGTCAGCCAGGTTAGGGCTGTACTCGAGGCACAACCTATAGCAGCTGCTGCTGTGCTAAGTCACTGACAGAGTCCTAAAAGCAAAAGTTCCAAATAGACAAAATACATGGTACACAAAACAGCTGTCTACTATGAAAAATCAAGTTATGTTGTTGTACAATATTTATAAAAATCTGAAAACCAACCATGCTAAACTAGCCTATGTTAGATCTAGGAATGAGTACAAAAAAGCAATTGTGTAAGCCAAACAAGCACACAATCTCAGAAGTATTGAGAAATCCACCAATAAGTGCAAAGCAGCATGGACTCTAATAAATAGTGTCGCCAAAGATAAAAGAAGTGACAAAATTAGTATCTCTCCCCAGGAATTTAATGATTTTTTTTATTCAATCAGTTGAGGAAGTAGGAAGTGCTATAATTAAACCTGAAATCAGCTCATCACAGTTACTGTCAAAAAATATTGCTAGGTCATCAACAAACACAAGTACCTTCAATTTTTCTGAGGTCTCACCTGGTTTTGTGTTAAGAATAGTGAAGCAGTTAAAATCATCAGACAGTGTAGACATATATGACCTGTCTTGTAACATGCTTAAGAAAGTAATAGACTGTATAGTGTACCCCCTAACATATTGTATAAACAAGTGTATACTGGAGGGTTTTTTCCCTGATGAGATTAAACTGTCTAGGGTAGTTCCAGTACATAAAAAAGGAGATAAAAATTCTGTCTCAAGTTACAGGCCAATATCCATAGTCCCAGTTTTCTCAAAAGTTCTAGAATGAATAATTTACTAACAATTATCTGTTTACTTTGATAACATAGGATTAATAAGAGGATCACAGTATGACTTTAGGAAAAACCTGTCAACCATTGATGCCATAGACAATGTTGTTAAATACATCCATCAAGTATTTGGAGATAAATGCTTTGCCCAAGTGACTTTTTGTGACCTAAGCAAAGCCTTTGACTGTGTAGAACATACACTGCTACTCGAAAAAATGGACTTTTACGGTGTTAAAGGTAACAGCCTTAAGCTATTAAGATCATATTTACAAAACCGTAAGTAAGCTGTCTGTATTGGGAAAGAAATGTCCAGTATAGAACAAGTTGAGGTAGGTGTTCCGCAGGGATCCGTGCTGGGCCCTTTCCTTTTCCTAATAATGATAAATGACCTGCCATCATTTATCAAATCCAGAACAGTACTCTATGCTGATGATACAACATTTCTGAACAACAGTAATGATCTTAATAGCCTTAAAACATGTGTTACAGAGACAATTGAGCAAGCTTCACTCTGGTTTAAAGCAAATGGGTTCTTGCTTAGTGAAAGCAAAACCCAGCAGATGGTATTTAGTTTAAAAGACAAGTTTCCATCAGATGATCCTAGTTGTGTTAAATTTTTGGGGGTATATTTGGATGATAAACTTTCTTGGAATCCACATATTAAGTATATTAGCGGTAAATTGTCTAGGGCAATCTATTTGTTAAGGCGATTAATGCACTGTGTACCTAAAAATTATGTTAGAGTATCTTACTACTCATTTTTCCAAAGCATCATATCCTATGGCATTATTTTATGGGGAAACTCCACTTGTGTGCATGATATACTATTGCTACAAAAGAAAGCTATTAGGATAATTACAGGCTCACCATACAAGGCTCATTGTAAACCTTTGTTTACTCAACAAAAAATCATGACAGTAATAAACCTATATATTTATTATGTTTTAATCTACACAAAAAAGAACTTACCTAAAGTAAAACGCAGGGCAAATATACATTGTTACAGCACTAGGACAAACAGCTCTATCTATACGCCCTACCACAGACTGTCAAAATCAGTTAACAGTTTTGAACTTATGGGCCACAAATTATTTAACAAACTTCCACAAGGTATACAAAATTTACCAGAGCAACAATACAAACAAACACTTTATGACTGGTTAGTTGTAAACCCATTCTACAATGTAAAGGATTTCATGACCTGTGATATTAAACTGTAAAGTTCTTAACAATTCTGTCCTTCTATAGCATCTACTGTACTGTATTGTATTATATGTATGACTTTGTCTATTGCTGTAATGGCTTAAAGACAATAAAATTATTATTATTATTATTATTATTATTATTACCTTCAGTATTCCAATAGATCGATTTTTTCCTAATTTTTCAGCCAAATATTGACTGATTTTTAAAATTCAAAGTGCCAACATGACAGAGTGAAAGACTCCTTTAGCTGAGCTCTTCAAAAATTTTTCATGTATCTGATTTCTCCATCTTTTTTAAAATGTTTCAAAAGTGTATATAAGCATGAGGTTAACACTTGTAACTTTTTTTTTAATTTGTCATTCATTTATGTAGACACAGAGTATTTACTGAAAATTTTTAATTATTAATTTTTACTTCTACATAATATCCAGATCTGCTTTCAGCTGTGCAACTCGTTTAAAATCAAGAAATGCGTCGTATACTTTGAGAAAATTATTTGGAGGATTAATATTCCACATCTCCTGTGGGAAAATTTCGATTCTTCCATTTTTCATGTATATATTCTGTAGGTTAACGTGATAATAATGAAGAGTCGACTAACTGATTATTTTTACGATTTGTCTGAAATGTAACAAATACGAAATACGGCATATCAAACTCTACTGACTTGTAGTATTTCGTGAAATCTATTTCAAAATTATTCTTACCACTCAATTCACCAACTTCTACAGTTTGTAATTCATAGAAAGATATTCGAAGTTTAGGATTTTTCAGTACATTTTTCCCTTTGTTCTAACTCGTAATCTGGTTCATATTTAACAACTGGTACACAAATGAACATGGATTCTACAACAATTTTACCTTCTTGTCGAAGAATTTCAAATCCAGCGTCATTATAACCAGACCATCGAAGAATAGAATCTCCAGAACTTGATGACCATGCAAAACTTACTGTTAAATCTCCCTCCCACATCATTTCCTTATAATCTTTAAAAAATCCACCAAACATTCATTTTTCTTGCCCTTTGTTTTTCCATTTTTAAGAATATTCCATTCCATACCTATTTTATCAACAAGAGATGAAGTCAATTGCAATAAAACTGGTGAGGAAATAAAAGGATGCTCTATTCTAGACATAACATCGTTTTCCTTCTTTATGATTGCAAAATCAAAACATTTTGCCACATAATTAAGAATTAATTTCTATTGAATTTTCCATCATAAGTTGGATCATCTGTGCCATCACTTCCAATAATACTCAAATTCATTTATAATTGGGCATGTTTAGGATGATGACATCCATCACCAATATTTGTTAATTTCAGTATCTTTGTTGGATACATTTAAATTACACATTTACAGGGAATGAGTAAAATTGATAACTCTCTTTTTTGTTCATGATGCAGACAAAACTGCTGTAGCTATTGCTGCTATACTATGGAAAAAAATTATTAAGACATTTCTACAACAACTGTTACAGTAGCTTCATTGAAGTCAATCAGATTATCATTTTCATCAGTTACAGATATTTCTAAATTTTGAATAGGGTCAAAAATTGGGATATTTACAGGAAAATATGGTTTGCGAATTATTGGTCCACCAAATTCGGCATTAGGCTCGAGTGAGGCAATAATAGTAGTTTCTTGATGAAAATGATCAGTATGTTTTACAAACACCCCATCAGCCAAATTAAAATTTATATTTATTAATTCAAAAGGAATAATATTACAAACATCATTAGCAACAGTCTTTTCATTATCCTTAACAATCTGGTTACAAAACCAAGCACACTTCCAATACTACCTTTTATATCCATATACAATCTTACATCACTCAGAATAGTAACGCTGTTTAAAATTTCAACTGCTTTAATGTGAATATTAGGCTTTTTCGAATGAATAAAGTTTTCCAAGTTTTTCAAACTATACTAACCAATTGGAATTTCTAATGTTTCTCCATCACAATATAATTTATTATTTTTCAATGTAATATTTAGAGTTAAAAAACTTGAATAAGAAACAACCAATGCAATGTTACTAAAGCTGTCTCATATAGGTACAGTCAATCTTTTTTTCAGAACAGATGACTTGTCGCTCAGTTGAAATAATCTGCTCATTTACTATTAGAAAAATTTACTTAATTAGATGAATACTGATAGGGAAGCAAAAATAAGAATTCCCAAAAAGAAATCAAAAAATGAACATGGAAAACTTTTACCAAAATCTATTAGATGTGCAATCATAGGACCAAGTGGTTGTGGAAAAACTACATGAATGGTTGACAATTACATTCTAGCTCCAGAATAAAATTAATCATTTCTATGTCTATTCTAAAAGTTTAGATCAACTAAATATCAAGAATTTAAAATAGAGGTGTAAAAAAATTGAAGATAAGCATAAAGAGAAAACTCATACTTTTATTGAAAATAATGATGAAATTATTATATTAGATGAATGCCAAGAAAATTCTGTTGTGGTATATGATGACTTCATTCTTAAAAATTGGGATATAGTTAGAGAATATTTTGCTAGAGGAAGACATAAAGGAGTAGATTGTTTTTATGTAGCTCAGACTTACTCAAAAATACCGAAATAATTAGTTAGTGATTATCTCAATTTTTTAAATGTTTTTCGACATTATTTTACAAATTTAAATCACGTTTACCATGAGTTGCTTGGAGGTGATTTAAAGTTTGATGATGTCAAAGAAATGTGTAGTAAGTGTTGGAATGATAAGTTCGGATTTTTAAAATAGATATGATTAGAAAACCAAGTGAAGGTAAGTTCAGAAATAAATAACAACATTTCATGTTTTTATGAAACAGATCTGATGATGGTCATTAAAGACCGAAACTGGTAATCTGTTGACAAAAAGTTTGTGACCTTGGACGTAAATTAAAGGAAACTAATTTCATGAAGACGTAAATGTTAAACATAAATGTAAACATTAAACATAACGTTCAACAAAAATATAAAACGTTCAACACAAACATTAGAAATGTTTACTTAATGTTTTTTCTTTCCTAAGAAATATTCAAGCTTTGGAAAAAATGACCAAGAACAGAACATGAAAAATATAAGAAAGAAGATGCAATCAAACAAATAAAACAAGGAATTGCAGATTTCTGTGATAATGTTTTGAAAGCAATTGAAGAAAATAGAGAAGTTGAAAAACACATGATTTCATCATATAGATGATTTTGGAGATTTGTCATCATTAAAAGATTAGTCTGATGATATTCCTGGTAATTATGACTATACATTAAATTAATCAGAAATTTAAAACATTTTAAACACTTATGATGAAGAGAGACAATCTAAAAAACAAAGGAGACACAATCCAACAGTTGCCATGAAGAAGCTAAAAAGATTAATGTTAGTGAAAGAAAGTTAAAGTAACTTAATCATACTGAAGATAAAGTTTTTGGTCTCAAACCTGTTGGCATGTTTAAATATGTTAGTAAGATACTAGTTGATTTCAATGGAGATAAATTAACAATTGGTGAAAAGATATATGAAGGAACTGATGTATTAATGAGCCTTTTAACTGAAAAAAAGAGTACTATAGATGATATGAATAAAACGTTTGATGGTGTAGGTTTATAAATTTATGCAGATATATTATTCAATTCAGCACTGTATTCAGAAAACAACCTATATAAAATAAAATCAAGTAAAGGTAATAGATATTTGATAAAACAAATTGTTGATGACTATTCTCCAAACTTAAGATGACCGACTATAGATTCTTCAGAGTATTTCCATCTCCTAGATTTTTCAGATTCATCAGATTATTCAGAAACAAATTTGCTTGGGAAAAAATATAAGGGTATAATAAAGAAATATACAGAAAAACCAGTTGAATTGTTTGGATGAACGATGATAGAGATTTAATCGATAGATTAGTTGTAATTCCTAGAGAAGAAATAGATAGAAATAAAAATTATTGTAATGAAAAAGTTGGTATAGCACAGATGTTAGCAAATCATAATCAATAATCCAAAAGGAATCCCATATTTAATTACATTTTTGAATAATATTCCTCACAACTTTTGGAAGAGTGATAAATATGCTAGAGGTTTATTAAATACATTAATTAACTAATTACCTTTTGAAATACATCTTCCAGGCTATCGATTTTGTGGCCTGAGGACCTAACTAGATGAACGATTAGGTACAGGAGATCAGTCAATTAATCTACTAGATGAAGCTGAACATGACATTGCCTATCGTGATCATCAACATTTAGAAAAAAAGATATGAAGCTCATAAAGACCTTCAGTGAACTGCAAAAGAAAGAATGCATGCAACTGATGCTTCAACTGTTGAAAAAATAGCTGAAGCTGCAGTTAGAGGATTAATGTATGGAAAACGAAAATTACAAATGGGATTAGGCACGGATGACAATAGTCGGGGATTATGAAAAAATAATAATAAATTTTTAATCTGCATAAATGAATAACTTTTCAATCGATTATTCTTTGCTACCTAGCAGCAAAGCTAAACCAAATCAATTAAAATTAAACTGAATAATGATCAGATAGTACTGAACCATTTTTAACTGATGCACAAAAAAGAAAGATAGAGCAGAAAAAGTGGTGGTAATTTAATCATTACAATAGGCATTCCTGTCGTAAAAAAGATTATTGAATAGCTAACAAAAAAGTAAGAAGGCACTGAATTAACAAAACACGAAGTTGTTTTTATACCAATACTGTTAGCTGCATTACCGCATCTAGCAACTATTGGTTCATTTGCTGGTGAATCTGCAGCAACTGCAAATGCAGCATAAACAATAAAAGAGCAGATGCTGAATTAGAAGCACAAAAGAGGTATAATAAAGCAATGGAAAAGAAAGGAAAAGGAGTAAAGAATTCGAAGAAATGATTAATAAAAATAATAATCCAATATCAAATTTCGATATAGAAAAATTAGTTAAACAATTAAAAATCAAACACTTTTGTGGCGTTTTTATGGTTTATGACTTACCAAGCCATCCTAGAGAATACGAATCTGGAATGGTTAATTTAGATACATCTGATCATGTTGGTTTGCTTTCGAATTTTTTATTTTGGGATAAAGATATAATATTTGTTTTTGATTCATTTGGTGGTAATACACAATAGTTGGATAAATAAAGAGAGTGTAATTTCACATAAGACTGGTTAACCTAATATCATTTGTTATTAACATATTTTCATTTTTCATTTTTTACAAATCTATTAAAAATTATTTCTAATAAATGGCAAGACTAAATAATCTGGAAGTCTGTAAATACTTAACAGAACATTATAAATTATCTAAATATTTTATGAAAGAATTTCAAGACGAATTAGATTGAGGAATTATATCATGTTGTCAAAAACTGACTGAAGATTTTATCAGAGAATTTCAAGATAATTTAGATTGGAACAGAATATCAGTTAACCAAAAATGAACTGTTGATTTTATTAGAGAATTTCAAGATAAAGTAAACTGGGGATGTATATCATATGCACAAGAAATGTCTGAAGATTTTATGGAAGAATTTCAAGATAAACTTATTTGGGGAATAATTTTAAAATATAAATACATATCAGATTCATTTTTACAAAAAAATATTTAAACCTTATGAACTAATTTAACAGCCTGACGATTTTAACTCTTCTATATGTTTAAGTAATGAAAATCATCAATTTATAAAAACAAAGTCTAATCATATTTTTCATAAAGAATGTATTGATGAATGGTTGAAAGGTAGACCTAAGAAATGATATTAAAATAATTAAAACTCAGATTGATTATGAGTCTGATGATGATTAGATTACATTGTAATTTAGAGTAATTATATCAGCAACCAATTCTTCTTGAGTGTAATTATTTAAAAGATTAAAATAGTTATGCCTGCAAATAATTCTTAAAGTTTCATTCATTCTTTGGTATATATTTATTGAATTTGGATTGTAATTAATTCTTAACATTTCTTCACTGTTTAGGTATCTGTCTTCGATTCTGTATAACTGTTTTTGCATATCTTTTCATTGTGTTCTAATTAGTTAATAAGTATATTCACATTCATCATAGAATAATTTTAAAAGAACGAATTTTTGTCGTAAATTATTATCTTCATTTGATGTAACTACATGTGGTTGTACAACTCTAATTGTTTCATCTTTCTAATTAATTTTTTGTCTTAATTTTTGAATGTCTTCTGTTCTTTGCTTCAGAACATATGTACCCATTTCTTTATAAATTTGTAAATCTTCAATTTGTTCTCATTGTTGACTGCAGTTTGTATACACCATGTTTTCTAATAGATGGTAAAACTTCATCACAAACCCAGTCTTGAAAATCCTCTGTTAATCTCATTTTTGATTTGATAATCAGATGTTTGGAGACCTGGTTAACTTTATGAATGCAATGTGTGGTTGCATGTTTGAAGAATTTTAGATATATTTTTTTCCAACATTATCATGTAGAGCTTTTCAAGACTTCGAATACTCCAAAATATCACATTCACCCTTTGCTTTAAACCATAGATCATTCTTTTCGTCAATAATCACAAACACTTGCTTATTATTATATGTAAGCTTGTTATTGAAAGATCTATAATTGATCCCACCTAAGAGAAAATTTTTATTGGGAAAAAATATTTCATACTTTTTTTAAGTATATACAAATGAAGATGTTTCTGCTATTGTTGTTTGTGAAAATAGTAGCTGCTAATGAAAAGAACACAGCAGCTAAATGTTTAATTAATTCTGGTTACTTGGATATTCCATCAACAACTCAAATAACTGGAGTGAGTGATGATGTGTTCAGAGAGTCATCAATGTTATTTCAACTAACACACAATCTTGAAATAACTGGCGAGTTAAATGAAGATAATTTGAATTTTATGAATCGCCCTACATGTGGAGTAGACGATTCTCTTGGTAGTTATAGAACTAGTTTGTATAAGTGGAATAAAAATAATGTAAAATGGTTCTATAAAAATACAACTTAGAAAGTATTAGAAATAACAGAAAAAGCATTTAACTTATGGTGAAAGTATATAAATTTCGCCTCAATAACAATAACCCAGGTATTTGAATTTCAAATAAAAGACGAATACATAAAAATTAAACATATGGTTATCGATGGCTCAAGGATCTAGATGGAAAAGGAAATGTGTTAGGTCATGCATTTTTTCCAAATAAAAATAACGTTTCAGTAGAAATATATATGGATGATGATGAGTTATGGTACTTAGAAATTGACAAAAATACACCAAAAACATCTGACAAATTTATTTTAAGTTTTAGTTCATGAAATTGGTCACTTATTAGGTTTATATAATCATAATGTATCCATAGTGTAATGGTTCACATTTAGAATTATTCTAATATGATATTGGTGCTATTCAAAAGATTGTAAGGCAAAAAATAAAAGCACAACTAACTATACTAGTAAAGCCATCATCAACACAATCTTCCATACCAAATGAACGAAATGAGTCATTATGTAAATGAAAAAATTCGATCACTTACTTTTTTCAAATGGTGTTTTATATGTTTTTGATAAGAACTGGGTTTCAGTAGGCGATAATAAGCCGCAATTGATTACCAGTTGGCTAATATTCTTACCTCAAACTTTCCAAAAAGTAAACGGAATGTATCAAAGACCTGTGGTGAAGTAGTGTTATTTGTTGACAATATATATGATGAATTTACACACATTACAATTAATTCCACTATATCCAAAATTAATATCTAATACAGGATTATGTAAAAACTTTTTATTAAATGGTGTAGTTAACACTTATTCAGGTAGAACATTTTTATTCTTTAATGAACTTTTCTGTGTGGAATTGGATGAATGTAATTTTACATATAAATCGTGAGGAGTTATAAATTCAGCATTTAGATATTGTATTTTAACAACGAATGAAATACAGTGAACGAATACAGTGAATTTACAAGAAAAGTAGTTAGAGCTGGTACAACTGATTGATCTTCATTTGGTATTGATTGTAAAAACCATCTGCTGTAGTTCCTGAAGTAATAACTATTTTGAAAGATGCATTGGAAAAATTAGAAAATTTTACTTTTTCACAAGTCTAATCAATTATTTTCTATATAAATGGAGTCGCCGCCGACTGTGCCAGCCTTAGGACTGTGATTAAATCCAAATTTTGGAAATATTGTAATAATGAGAAGTCAATTCATAATTTTACATTACAGAAATATACAAAAGATGTTTTTACAGAACGATGTGTAGACCATATGTAAATAAGTATCATGTGAAAAATTACAATGAAAATCGAATGTGGAAAAAGTATTGCTAAATATTATCAGAAAGAACATTTATGGCAGATTCCGACTGAAGAAAATTCGATGATATTATTATCGATAAATAATAATGAAGAACCAATGGCTTCATCAATAAAAAATGTAAAGGTTGTCAAGAGCTTAAAGATTTAAGTTGTTTCTTCATATAACGATTAACATAACAATAAATGTAGGAAGTGTACTTTAGAATACTTGAAGAATAAGCAATTAGAAACATCTCATACATATTAATTAAATATCTATTAAAGAACAATTCTCTCACTGATCAATTTTGAGAAGTTAATTTTTACAAATCTATTGAATCTTTTTTCCTTTAACTAGAAAAGTCAAATGGAGCGATTCACAGTTGCTCAACTTCGTGGTTATTAGGGAGGTCAAATGAAGAACTTCACAGTTGTTCAACATCATGATTACTGTAAGAGAGAGAATTTAAGAGGGTATAGTAAATTAAGGAAAGCTGACCTAATTGCATTTATTGTTAGATATTACACAGCAAAAGTGGGTTCTCCCATCAAGACCAATCTTTGGAAAAAATTACCTTATCATAAGACTGATAATGATGATAAAATTTTCTAAACTAAAGCGAATAAACCATTGATAAAAATATTTCCATTTGCTACTGATATGTTTGCGTAACAGAAAACTGAAGATAAAACATTGAAAAAATTATTTCTATTTTCTATTGATGTGTTTGAAAAACATAAAACGAACTAATGAAGAAAAACTGTTTTCCTTTTACACTTATTTATTTGAGAAACCAAGAGACAGGAAAACAGTTAGAAATTATGTAGTTGATACTGCATTTGTAAACAGATTGCAAACAATAAATTTGGAGAATAACATAAACTCAGTAGAACCTATTCATTTCTTAACTACAGTAAAACCGAAAATTATGAAAATTGTGAAAGACAACCTAAGAATTCACGGTGGATTGAAAATAAATTTAAGACTTTGTTGTATACAAGCATACGAATGGAAATATTATGGAATATGGTTTTCAAACACAAAGCTTAACGATCATAAATGAAAGAGAATTAAAAATTTTAAGATTGGTAAACGATATATTGTATCAAGAATGGATGATTTTCAAGCACATGCCTCTGTATGGTCATCAAAAAGAATAATTTATTAACAGATGAAATAAAAAATATAAAAGCATGTATTAATATAAAAATGATGATCAAAAATGTTTTCTGTGGTCCATAGAATCTGCATTATATCCAGCAGATAAACATTCAGAAAGAGCAACAAAATATAAAAATATTGGCCTTGATCTAGATGAAAAACTTGAAAATTTTGAATTTCCTGTAGTGGTTAATCATATTCCAAAAATTGAGAATAGCATCAATGTATCTACTAATGTTTATTTGTCTGATGAAAAATATCAAAAATATAATGTATCCATTAAAAATTAATAAATGTAAGAAAGAGAAAAATATAAATTTCCTTTATTTCAAGGAAGGAAGTAATTCACACTATTCTTACATAAATAAATTTATCTAGACTTGTTTCCAGTCAAATCACTAAACACAAAAAACCAAAATTTATTTGTGATTTATGTTTACTCCATTTCACCAGCTAAGAAAAAATAGATAATCACACATCAAATTGTTTGACTAACAAACCATTAAAAGAAGAAATGGAAGAGAAAGGTTCACAAGTTAATTTTAAAAATTATCAACATGCTCAAGCTCAATTTGTTATTTGTGCTGATTTTGAAAGCTTACTAATGAAGATGGACAGCTGTCAACCAAATCCAGAAAATTCGTATACAATCAAAAATATCAAAAACATGAACCAAGTGGATTCTGTTATTACATTAAATATATAAGTGGACATTATAAAGATCTTGTTGTTTACAGAGGACCAACTTGACATAAAAAATTAGTTGAACACATAAAAAAAGAAGTTGAAGAAATTGGAAGGATTTATTCTGAAGTTGAAGAAATTAACTCCTGAGGAACAACCAACACATAACAAACCTAAAGTTTGTACACTGTGCAAATGTTATTACTCACAGAAAGATAAAAAGGTTCAAGATCATGATCATTTGACTGGAAAATATATAAATCCACTATCTAATAAATGTAATTTATAGTTAAAAAGTCCGAGCTTTGTACCAATTTATTTATATAATTTATCTGGATATGATTTTCATTTGCTTGTGAAAAAACTTGGGTATGTTAAGAAAGAGTTAGATTTAATACCCAACAATGAAGACAGATATATTACTTTTGGTAAAAGTACAGAAAGTTTGAAAATGAGATTTATTGATACATTTAAATTTTTGGCTTCTTCACTTGACAAACTTTCATCAAGTTTGAAGAGAGATCAAATGAAAAATATTAAGAGGTTTTTCAAAGCAGAATTTTACAATAAACTGAATGACTGTGAAATAAGCGATGAGGACTATAATCATGGAAAAAGTTTAACATGAAAAATCTTGGTGAATATCACGATCTGTATCTGAAAATTGATGTTTCGTTATTGGTTGACGTGTTTGAAAAATTTAGAAAAACTTGTATACAAGCTTATGATTTAGATCCTTCTTGGTATTTTACAGCTCCTGGTTTGTCTTGGAATGTGATGTTGAAAATGACTCAAAAACCACTTGATTTGTTACATGATTATGATGGTTGAAAAGAGAATAAAAGGAGGAACCACAATGTTGCAAGAGATATGTAGAGGCAAACAACAAATATCTGAGTGATGACGATGTGACTAAGATATCAAATTATGTAGCAAACAATTTATATGGCTATGCTACGAGTCAATGTTTATCAGATGGAGGATTTGAATGGAATGAAGCAGATTCTTTCGATTGCACAAAAATAAGTGAAATGTCAGACACTGCTAAAAATGGATATGTTTTTGAAGTAGATTTAGAATATCCAAAAGAATTGGATGATTTACATAAAGATTTACCACTTGCACCTGAAAATAAAACTGTGCCTAACACTAAAGAAAGCAAGTTGATGGCTACTCTGCTTGACAAGCATAATTATGTAGTTCATTATCGAAAACTCAAACAGTATCTGTCTCTTGGAATGAAAATCACAAAAATACACAGCGTCTTAAAATTTAAGCAATCGGTTTGGTTGAAGAAATATATAGACTTGAATACACAAATGAGAACTAAAGCTAAAAATGATTTTGAAAAAGATTTCTACAAATTGATGAACAATTCTGTGTTTGGTAATACAATGGAAAATACAAGAAACAGAGTAGACACAAAATTAGTTTCAGATGAAGAAAAATGTGATAAACTTATGTGAGTATACTTGATTTATCTAAAGAGCTGATGTATGTTTTTCACTATAGAATAATGAAACCGAAATATCAAGAAAATATTCAGTTGTGTTTTCAAGATACAGACAGCTATATGCACAACATACAGACTGAAGATTTTTATGAAGACATGAAATCGATAATTGATTACTTTGATAGAAGTGATTATCCAGCAGATAATATTTATGGAATTGCACAAGTAAACAAGGAAGTTTTAGGAAAAATGAAAGATGAATGCAATGGAAAAATAATGGAAGAATTCTGCGGTTTGAGAGCAAAAACGTATGCTTATAAAGTTGGTGATAAAATAGAGAAAAAATCTAAAGGAGTTAAGAAATTTGTTGTTAAAAACAGAATAAGCTTAGAAGATTACAAAGATTGTTTAACAATAGAGAACAGTGTAGAAGAATTAATATGATTCGAAGTAAAAACATGAAATACACACACTTGAAATAAACAAGAAAGCATCAACCCCACACGATAACAAAAGATATGTTTTGAAAAATAAAATAGGCACACTACCATATGGACATTTCCAAAAAAAACTAAATAATTTTTTTTCTATATAAATGGAGACTCCAATCAAGAAGCTCAACAATGTAAGTGTCTTGAAAGGGATTAAAAATCTAAGTGAGCTAGAGATAAACTTTTTATATAGTGTTACTGGATGTCAATATTTAAATACTAGATATGGAGAAAAAGCTTGTATAGAGCTTAATAATGATTTTAAAAAAATTTTACCAGGTAGATATTCTAAATTTATTACTGACTAGAATGTTAAATTTCTTTATGATGGACAGATGAAATTGAGATATAAGGGAATGAAGAAACTTAAAAAAGTATATAATCAGTTTCATGATCTAGAATTTGTTATGTGAAATTTTTTCCCTTAGTGCTACCAAAATTTTCAAATGATTTACAATATTTTTGTTTAACATGGTCTTGAACCTTAATTCATTTTCTCATGTGCACCATTTATTTTCTTACATGCACCAATCATTTTCTTACATCCACCTTTAAAAAAAAAAACGTTAATGTTAATTTTTATTATGTGCACCTTTGTAAAAAAAAATATATTCTTTTAAATGAAAATGGGGTGAGTGAGACCTGAATGGTTGGAGTACAGTAGGAGGAAAAGGGGTATTGTGGATAACGGGCTCATTTTCTAAGAGGCAGAAAGTGGGCCAGTGGGCCACAATCCACCTTTTCCTCCTACGACTATTACAGTAACAACATCATGACTGAGAGGAGACCTGCTCTGTATTCCAGGAGGCCCACCAGATGACCCCCTTCTGGGCCTTGACATAATTATGTGGGACTGCAGCCTAATTGGCTCTGTCAATTCCGGCGGTATGACTGCTGCATCTCTTGCTGCGCCCCCACTGTGAGTACTTTGAAGTACACTGTGCTGCTACCACCATAGCATTGGTACACGTGCTCAAGAAGGAAGTGGCCATGTTTTATGTGCAGCGACCGCACTGTGTGAACGCATGGCACATCTCCTCTCCTCCCCAAATCTTTTTGGATCTGTGGAATAAGGGCGTCCACTGATGCGGCAGGAGGAAGGAGCCATACAAAAATAATGTTCAGGGTAACCACCAGCAGGAACGATGACATCAATGACGGGACCTTCGGAGACATCCATTGACTCCATAGATGGCTGACACAGAATCCCTGCCGGTAGCTGCGACTGGGATGGCGACTGATCCACCAGGGGGTGTGGCATCTGGTGTACCGCTAGCAGAGAGGGGTTGTCTTCACTGCTGACTAGGTGCGGAATGGAAGGTTGGACTGCTGGGACAGACCGCAGAGGCGAAGGGGGTGCTAACGTGTGATCCGAACCATGGTGAGCCTGTGGGGTAAGAGCTGGCAGCAGAATATTGACGGAAGCAGGAACAGAGCTGATTAACATGATGGTGGAAGTCACCATCAGCTCCCTGAACGACATACTGTGCATGGGCTTCTGTACATATTATAGTACCGGGAAGCCATGCTGGACGATGACTATGGAAGAAACGGAAGAAGACTGGAGCCCCTAGTCTATAGCACTGAGAACATTGCCCTGAACACACTGCAGGGAATTCGGCGACAGCAAATGAAGTAGTGTGTGGTGAGGCTGTCGATGCAGAAACTCAGCTGGAGATTTTGTGGTGGCAGGAACAGAATGATAGGAGAATAGGAAAGTGAGGAGTGCTTGCTCCCTGGACATTGTGTAATGAAACTTTGTCATCTGAGACTTAAATGTTCAAACTAATCTTTTGGCCTCGTCGTTTGACTGTGGAGAGAAAGGAGCAGTCATTACGTGCATAACCCCATTGGTTTGACAAAATTGGTGAAATTCAGCTGAGGCGAACTGTAGGCTGTTGTCACTGACCACAATTTCTGGAAGTCCTTCAATGTAGAAGACACTCTGTAGGGCCCAGATGGATACTCTGTAGGGCCCATTTGGTTTCCCCAGAGGGAAATCAAATTGACTGAAGCTGTCATTGAGCAGAAGCCACTGGGTGTTGCAGAAGGGATCCAGATAGTCGATGCGAATGAGTTGCACTGAAGGTTTTGGCCAGTTGAAGAATTGCTGTTTGGGTGCTGCCTGGTTCTCGGCACAGGCATGACACTCTCCAGGCATGAGTTCGATGTCTTGATCCATGCTGGTCCAAGAGCAATGCTGACACTACATCCCAATGGCTTTGATGAAGCAACTGCAAAACTCTTCAGTGCAAAGACTGAGGGATGTCCACATGCATCTGACCATTCTTCATGTACAAGAGGTGGCCCCCCAAATGACTTGACAAGAAGTGATGGATGTCACGCAAGTGGCGAACGCCCACCTGACGAATCAAAGATCTCGAAGATTGCCATCCTTCCCTAACATAATGGAGAGTCACGGTGAGGTGGTAATCCTTGGCTGACTCTTGAGCAATAAATTGGCATCCAGTGGAAATGCTTGAAGGGCTGACTGTTCTGCACCTTCAACCTGGAAACAGGCTGCAACCTGTCCTACGGGGAGCCTGAAGAGGGTGTCCACATTAGCATGTTTTGAGGTAGTCCAAAATGTAGTGTCATACTGATATTTGGACAAAATGAGAGCCCATCGCTGTAGCTTTGACACTTAAACATGGATGTCAATGGCTTGTGGTCAGTAACTAAGTAGTACTTTCGACTGTACAAGTATTAATGGAATTTAGTCACTCCATATATGATCGCTAAGGCCTCTTTTTCTAGTTTCATTCAGACAGCGTGAGAACCTTAGATGCGAACGTGATGGGGCATTCGACACCATCAGCTCAGTGAGACTAGACTGCCTCTATCCCATAAGAACTTTTGCATCAGTTGCCAAAAAAAAAAAAAAAAGGCTTGTCTGGATCATAATGCTCAAGCCACCAATTGGAGAGAGGAGCTCGTTTAAGGCGCTGAAATGCCTGGTAACACTAAGTAGTCCACTAGACCTGCACTACTTTAGGGTGAAGCCTGTGGAGCGGAGTGGCGATTTGGGCGGCGTCTGGGAAAAACTTGATGTAGTAAGACAGTTTGCCCATAACTGCCTGGAATTCAGAAATATTCATAGGTGCAGGAAGACGCTGGATGGATTCCAAATGACGACTGGGATGGATACCCTGTTCATTTATTACATGTTCGAGTTACTCAACTTCAGTGGCAAGGGGCATACACTTGTTTCTGTTGCAATGCAAACCAGTATCAGACAAGACGGAGTTCTACCAGACACAACGATGTCATCCAAATAGTTTGAGCAGTGTGGAACCTTTGCGACAAGCTGTTTGAGAAACTGTTGGAACAGAGCTGGGGCAGATGCTGACCGATATGGAAGACGTTGAAACTGAAAGAGTTCTATGTGCATGTTGATAACTACGAACTGTTTGGAAGCGTCACCCAGAGGCACCTGAAGGTATGCTTTGGTGAAATAAACTTTGGAAAAATACTTTCCTCCATTCAGGCTGCCCATTAAATCTTCAGGTCGAGGCAGTGGGCGAGAATCAACAACTGTCTGCAGATTAACTATTGCCCTGAAATTAGCAAAAAGCTGTAACTTTCTAGTCTGTTTCTTTACCACTATTTCTTTATCACCACCACTGGTAATGCCCACTGAGGCGCTGAAATAGGCCATATGATGTCAGTGTCCTGTAACCTATGCAAATCAACAGCAATGGCATCTCTGAGCACACGTGGTACCGGCTGGGCTCTACGATACTTAGGTGGTGTACCCTGATTAAGAGTGATATCGGCTTCAAACCCCTTAGCTTTAACGAGTCCATCTCAAAAAATGTTGGAATATTTGTCACAAAGTTCTGCAGTTTGGTCCTGTAATTGCTGTGGAGGTATGGGGAAGCTACTCGGAGCACATTATCCACAGGAGAAAAACCAAACAGTCCGAAAGTGTCCATATCCAAAATGTTAGTGAATTAAAAGATTCCGACACTATAAAACAAACCATGTGCATCTGACGTGGCGCACAGGCAAAGTACAAGTACCTAAGACTGGGATCCATGCACAAATGTGTGCAGACAAAACTTTGGTACAGGGAGACAACTGTGGTAAACCGAGGAACTGACTTGCATGCTGGTTTAGCTCCTGTATCCAATTGCAATTGCACTGGTAACATTTCGATGAACACATAAATAAACAAGTTGTTTGCAGTCTTACTAGACTGTAGAGAAACTGACATCAGCTGTGATGGAACTTTGTTTCGAAAGTCACTGTGACGTACCCGTCGACATTGTGTATCTGACCTGATGTGTAAAACGCTGTTATGTTACTGTCTACACTCAGAGCTTACCACATTAACTGCAAAACTGGTGGCCTGATCTGAACCATTGCTAACTGACATTGACACAAATTAACAATTCAAAGTATTGTCTCGAGAATCACCGTCGAAGTAGATACAAACACAACCAAGTGGGTCAGAGGCAGTGAGTTGGAGTCCAGGACCTGCCACGTCACCTGTGATGGAAGATATGAGTTCTGATAGTACTCTTGGTGTAATTACTGACTGATATGTGATGGCTTATGACACAATAGGGTTACACTGGGCAGCAGAAGCCGACTGTGGAAGATCCACCCCAGTTACCGACAATGCAGGGACATAGGGCTGGGAACCACTAAATTCACCTGAGCGCTACTGGAAAAAACAGTGCCGATGTCCAGGCACTGCTGTGTTTGGTTAGGCTTCTTGTACTGACAAACAATCGAAACATGACCACGTTTTCCGCACGTAGAACGTGTAGCGTTACAGAATCGACAGTCCATTTATATTGAACGCCACACTGTGTACAAGATTTATTATTGTCAGTACGTGACTTAAAGAAAGACCCAGACACACACTGAATTTGTTTACACGGGTTGCGGCGCGCATGAGTATCGTGACGCCAGTGTGGAGTGTTCACTGCACTGACACTTGCTTTGCGTGCGGTAGAACTACAACTTGTATTATCACGCGACACATGACACACAAACTCTAAAACATGTTCTGTTCTGCATTGAAACTGATTTTGTGATTGTCAATAATGTTTAGCACGTCCTGGAGGGAAGGATTTTGATGCCGTAAGATGCTGTTGTTGTGGTCTTCAGTCCTGAGACTGGTTTGATGCAGCTCTCCATGCTACTCTATCCTGTGCAAGCTTCTTCATCTCCCAGTACCTGCTGCAGCCTACATCCTTCTGAATCTGTTTAGTGTATTCATCTCTTGGTCTCCCTCTACGATTTTTACGCTTCACGCTGCCCTCCAATACTAAATTGGTGATCCCTTGATGTCTCAGAACATGTCCTACCAACCGATCCCTTCTTCTTGTCAAGTTGTGCCACAAACTCCTCTTCTCCCCAATTCTATTCAATACCTCCTCCTTAATTATATGATATACCCATCTAATCTTCAGCATTCTTCTGTAGCACCACATTTCAAAAGCTTCTATTTTCTTCTTGTCCAAACTATTTATCGTCCATGTTTCACTTCCACACATGGCTACACTCCATTCAAATACTTTCAGAAACGACTTCCTCGCACTTAAATCTATACTCGATGTTAACAAATTTCTCTTCTTCAGAAACGCTTTCCTTGCCATTGACAGTCTACATTTTATATCCTCTCTACTTCGACCATCATCAGTTATTTTGCTCCCCAAATAGCAAAACTCCTTTACTACTTTAAGTGTCTCATTTCCTAATGTAATTCCCTCAGCATCACCCGATTTAATTCGACTACATTCCATTATCCTCGTTTTGCTTTTGTTGATGTTCATCTTATATCCTTCCTTCAAGACACTGTCCATTCCGTTCAACTGCTCTTCCAAGTCCTTTGCTGTCTCTGACAGAATTACAATGTCATTGGCGAACCTCAAAGTTTTTATTTCTTCCCCATGGATTTTAATACCTACTCCGAATTTGTCTTTTGTTTCCTTTACTGCTTGCTCAATATACAGATTGAATAACATCGGGGATAGGATACAACCCTGTCTGACTCCCCTCCCTACTACTGCTTTCCTTTCATGCCCCTCGACTCTTTATAACTGCCATCTGGTTTCTGTACAAATTGTAAATAGCCTTTCGCTCCCTGTGTTTTACCCCTACCACCTTCAGAATTTGAGAGTATTCCAGTCAACATTGTCAAAAGTTTTCTCTAAGTCTACAAATTCTAGAAATGTAGGTTTGTCTTTTCTTAATCTAGCTTCTAAGATAAGTCGTAGGGTCTGTATTGCCTCACGTGTTCCCATATTTCTACGGAATCCAAACTGATCTTCTCCGAGGTCGGCTTCTACCAGTTTTTCCATTCGTCTGTAAAGTTAGTATTTTGCAGCTGTGACTTATTAAACTGATAGTTCAGTAATTTTCACATCTGTCAACGCCTGATTTGTTTAGGATTGGAATTATTATATTCTTCTTGAAGTCTAAGGGTATTTCGCCTGTCTCATACATTTTGCTCACCAGATGGTAGAATTTTGTCAGGACTGGCTCTCCCAAGGCTGTCAGTAGTTCTAATGGAATGTTGTCTACTCCTGGGGCCTTGTTTCGACTTAGGTCTTTCAGTGCTCTATCAAATTCTTCACGCAGTATCATATCTCCCATTTCATCTTCATCTACATCCTCTTCCCTTTCTATAACATTGCCCTCAAGTACATCGCCCCTGTATAGCCCCTCTATATACTCCTTCCACCTTTCTGCTTTCCTTCTTTGTTTAGAACTGGGTTTCCATCTGAGCCCTTGATATTCATACAAGTGGTTCTCTTTTCTCCAAAGGTCTCTTTAATTTTCCTGTAGGCAGTATCTATCTTACCCCTAGTGAGATAAGCCTCTACATCCTTACATTTGTCCTCTAGCCATGCCTGCTTAGCCATTTTGCACTTCCTGTCGATCTCATTTTTGAGGCGTACGTGCGTACGTATTCCTTTTTGCCTGCTTCATTTACAGCATTTTTATATTTTTTTTCTTTCATCAATTAAATTCAGTATTTCTTCTGTCACCCAAGGATTTCTGCTAGCCCTCGTCTTTTTACCTACTTGATCCTCTGCTGCCTTCACTACTTCATCCCTCAAAGCTACCCATTCTTCTTCTACTGTATTTCTTTCCTCCATGCTTGTCAATTGTTCCCTTATGCTCTCCCTGAAACTCTGTACAACCTCTGGTTTGGTCAGTTTATCCAGGTCCCATCTCCTTAAATTCCCACCTTTTTGCAGTTTCTTCAGTTTTAATCTACAGTTCATAACCAATAGATTGTGGTCAGAGTCCACATCTGGCCCTGGAAATGTCTTACAATTTAAAACCTGGTTCCTAAATCTTTGTCTTACCATTATATAATCTATCTGAAACCTGTCAGTATCTCCAGGCTTCTTCCATGTATACAACCTCCTTTTATGATTCTTGAACCAAGTGTTAGCTATGATTAAGTTGTGCTCTGTGCAAAATTCTACCAGGCGGCTTCCTCTTTCATTTCTTCCCCCCAATCCATATTCACCTACTACGTTTCCTTCTCTTCCTTTTCCTACTATCGAATTCCAGTCACCCATGACTATTAAATTTTCGTCTCCCTTCACTATCTGAATAATTTCTTTTATTTCATCATACATTTCTTCAATTTCTTCGTCATCTGCAGAGCTAGTTGGCATATAGGCTTGTACTACTGTCATAGGCGTGGGCTTCGTGTCTATCTTGGCCACAATAATGTGTTCACTATGTTGTTTGTAGTAGCTTACCCGAACTCCTATTTTTTTATTCATTATTAAACCTATACCTGCATTACCCCTATTTGATTTTGTATTTATAACCCTGTATTCATCTGACCAAAAGTCTTGTTCCTCCTGCCACCGAACTTCGCTAATTCCCACTATATCTAACTTTAACCTATCCATTTCCCTTTTTAAATTTTCTAATCTACCGAATAAGGGATCTGACATTCCACGCTCCGATCTGTAGAACGCCAGTTTTCTTTCTCCTCATAACGACGTCCTCCTGAGTAGTCCCTGCCCTGAGATCCGAATGGGGGACTATTTTACCTCCAGAATATTTTACCCAAGAGGACGCCATCATCATTTATCCATACAGTAAAGCTGCATGCCCTCGGGAAAAATTACGGCTGTAGTTTCTCCTTGCTTTCAGCCGTTCGCAGTACCAGCACAGCAAGGCCGTTTTGGTTAGTGTTACAAGGCCAGATCAGTCAATCATCCAGACTGTTGCTCCTGCAACTACTGAAAAGGGTGCTGCCCCTCTTCAGGAACCATACGTTTGTCTGGCCTCTCAACAGATACCCCTCCGTTGTGGTTGCACCAACGGTACGGCTATCTGTATCGCTGAGGCATGCAAGTCTCCCCACCAACGGCAAGGTCTATGGTTCATGGGGGGGTGGGGGGTGTTAGCTACACATATTCTAGAATCTGATAAGTTCTGCACTATCACGTCAAGCAACATTTGATCACTGAAATTTTTGCCGCAGTCACAATTAAATGGACACTGTCATAACAACCCTTTTATTTGCATGACCCATTGACGACTCGACTGATCGGACATTTACAGAGACGAAAAAATCTGAACCGTGCAGCTGCTGTTAACACTTGTTCAAATCAAAATAACTGTCTAGCAATGAGAGGATACGGTCCATCGACAACTGTTCAGGGTGGTAGTCAGGACTGAGTTTCAGGCAAAAGTTATAGGTACAGGTGCCTACAACAGATAAGAAACCTCTTGTGATGCATATAGATGCTGAGATGTGCTTTCATCTGGTGTTTATATACGTCCCATTCCTCTTGTTGGGGGTTAAACTGACGGAATGGAGGTATGACAAACTGGTAGTGGCAGCTGCGTTCACTGTTGCTGCAGAAGAGTAGTCAGACCAACAACTGAGCAGGAGTCAGCATTTTTGAGCCATAAGGAATAGGCCACTCTGAGCCATCGGGACATCTATGAGCCACTACCACCCCAAACCTGTACTGTGAAGCGTCCGTTGCAAGGACCAAGTGGAGACGTGGTTGGTATGGCGCTAAGCAGGGCACAGACTGCAGCATGGTCTGGAGAGTGGAAAAAGCAGTTTCACAAGCCAGTGACCAATGAAACTGAGTCGCTTTGTGCCACAATTCATGTAACCGCTGTGTCACTGTCACTAGGCGACTTTGCCTGGTAAAACCTGAAGTTCTTTGACTGACATACTGCATGGAAGCGACACAATAGCACAAAGTTTTTTGATGCAGGGTTTGAGATCCTCGCAAGAAATTTCAAACCCAAGATAAATGATAGAAGGGCAAAAAAACTGACTTTCTCTAAATTACATTTCAACGCTGCTTCTTGGAGGATAGAGTAGTAATAATAATAATAATAATAATAATAATAATAATAAAACAGCACAGAGATTTTGTAAATGTTCTTCATTGGAGGCATCGGAAACTACAATGTCATCCAAATAGTTTGCACAACCCACCACAGATGCTGTAAGTTGTTCCAAAAAACATTGAAGAATAGAGGGAGTGCTGGCAACTCCAAAAGGCAACCACAGGTATTAGTACAGTCCAAAAGGGATATTGACAACTAACATACGTTGTGACTGTATCTAAAGGGAGTTGTAAATAGGCTTCTGAAAAGTCAATTTTTGAGAAATATCGACCACCTGTTTCGCAAAGAGTTCATCCAGGTGCGGTATTGGGTATATATATCCACTATAGATAGTACGTTCACAGAAATTTCAAAATTGCTGCAGAGGCGTAAATGGCCTGATGGTTTCTTCACTCTGACTAAGGGGGTAGACAGTTCACTTGATGCAATGGGCCGAACAACGCTGGATTCCATGAGGTGATCGAATTCATCTTTGACTTGTTCCCTGAGAGCCACTGGAACTGGACAGGCCCAGAACAAAAAAAGGCTGGGCCGGAGGTTTCATGATAATGTGCACTTGAAAATTGTTAGCACGCCCCAATCTGGGCCGGAGGTTTCATGATAATGTGCACTTGAAAATTGTTAGCACGCCCCAATCCAGGAGAGAAAAAAAGAGGAAAACTTGAAATATTATGCATCTAATTGTATTGACAGCACTTGTTCAGACACTAAACACAGTTCATTTGAAATGGTAAAACCAAACAACTTAAAAGCAACTAATACAAAAAGATTTTCCGCATGTGCGTTACCTACAACAAGAAATGTAGGTGACTGGATTACTGACTTGTAGCTCACTGGGGCAGAGAATTGACTGAGAATATGACTACTCTGTTTATTGTAATTTACTAACTTTCATGACACAGGGAGAAGCAGATGGGAGCTCATGTCCATATAAGTTTTGTGAGTTTAGCAAGGATACCACAGCTCCTGTATCCACATGCATGTGCAGAACCTTACAAAAAACCATATCATCAATTAAAAGCTTATTTGGCACAACAGAAATAACTGATACAATGTTTACGTCCATATCCACATCAGGATTGTTGTGCTGAATTTTTGCATTATACGCAGAAGCAATGTGACCTTTTTTGTTGCAAATATGACAGGTAGCCCAGCATATTGGGCAGTCTGGGTGCTCATGGTTAATGAAACAATACAGGGAGGGCAGGAGTGTGGAATGTGTACATTGCTGTTGACTGCCCTGTTTACTTTGTTGGTGCAACTGCTGCTGGGAGCGATGCTGGCCGCCTTAATGCTGTGATCGTGTGCAGACTACCGTGACTATGTCTTCCCCTGCGAACTGTCTGAAGTTCTGTTTGGAGGAGAGGACTGGATTACTGATACCTCACATCATGACTCAATTTGGTTACTCACAACACCTTGAATGACTGTGCAATAGCTAAAACCTCAGAGAGGGATGGATTTCACACTGGAGGGGATGCTCTTGCACCTCACTACCTGGAGCTAAACACCGGACATAAAATGATGACGATGACGACTTAACCCATGGAGCTCAGTTGCTTATGCTCGATAGGATTAATGTGGTTACTTCCTACAGCGGTAATACTCACCAAGGATGCAATAATATGGGTGCAGTTACAGCAGCATTTTGAAAGAAGTTCACACATTTGGGGAAACATTGAAGAAGGTGTATCCTGGAAAGGACTTGATACATTCTTGGCTATAACTGTGAAAGCAACACGGCATGACATAAAACAGCATAAGTCATTCCAGAAGCTTTAAAGTGTTGTCAGAGATGTTTCTCATATGCATCCCATTCCTCAACCAACTCATTGTATGTAAGAAATAGAGGCACATAAGCTATGGGGCCCACGGTGAGCAACACAGCAGTCAACAAGACTGAGGAGCACGCCAACTAGACAAAACAGAAGCTAATGATTGACACACTTGAACTGGATTTCCAGCGCCTGTGATTGACACTGCAAAGCTGTGTGGGAACAATTCTTGCTGTTTGACCAACCAATGTAAAATGTCCTCCGTAACACCATCAGCCATCGTGAGAATAACTGGAGGACCAACCAGAGTAGAAATTCGCACAGACAACAGGACCACACTCATCGCCAATCGTGTTCAAGCCTGAGGCGCCCTCTGTAGAAAACATAGTCCTGCTTTATGCACGGCCTTTTGAAAGTACGTGCATGCATCACTGCACCCATAATTATACCTCAGTTCTTCCTTTCGAGGTACCTAAAATTGAAGATTTATGCACTCACTCATTATCCTTCTTAACCTAGCTTCATCACCATATTACTCTTATTCAGCAAACATTGGCATCCCATTCCCAAATTGAATATCATCCTGTTAATCTATTATGTCTTATCACTATGTCACAACACACGCAAAAAAGTTCAACAAGAAGAACTTAACATTATTTTCAAAGGAATCCTTGATAAAGCCGTCTAAGTCACATTTCTGATCATAGTGCCTGGAGAATTATTGCTACATCTTAAAATTTAACCTTTCATCCCTGACAGACCCGACTAGTGTACCAAGTTCCATATGCTTTGTTATAGCATTGATGTATTCACTAACTCACAGGCTCACTAAGAGCTTTGGTCCATGCACCCTTTGCTTACTCCTCTTTCTCAATAACATTTTCCCGTCATCATACTCCCCTGAAATCTGATACATTCTCCCATTACAACCTTCATTATTTCTTACACCAATTCTGACATTTATCTGGATTTGATTTTCTGCTGTCATGCTGACTAAATTTGAGAGGGACAAGGAGTGGTATAAATATGTCATGGCCATGACCCACCTTCACCTCTCTCTTAGGTCAGAACCCTACTACACAGTTTTGAGTCAGTATTGCATGTGACAACACAAAAAAGCCGAACCACAAGACATTGTTACAACACTAATCTATTTTTCATCATAGCTGTGTTGCACTACTGGTTCACTGATAGAAGTGTGGCGCATAAACGGAAAAGAAGAGAAAACCTCTGGACATGACTCCTACACTCTGTGTACATCAGACCATGTACCTACCAGTGCGGATCCCTTGAGGCCTCCTAAATACCTAACTCACACGCCAACACTATTTACAATGAATTATGCTTCCATTCACTCACTATTTACATTGTCTAAACTTCTGCAATTCCTATAGTTTTCGATGACTCAGCAACACACTCTCTCTACCTTGCCTGGTGTAAATGCCGCTTTGTCGGCATCTCCAACATACTAGATCATGCAGCTCAGTACATGAACTGGTAGGTTACAATGTGAACATACACCCACTTCACTGAATCCTCCTCTGGACCCTTTACAGGTACCACAGCCCATCCATTTCCAACATAATCAAAACATAACAATAGGACAGCAGGAAGAGGACAGGCATAAACTTGGGAATAATAGACGCAAGATTCTCAATGACAGTAGCAGGCACACTGACCCCACTACTGATGCCACATATCCTAGTGTTGTGTTTGTGTCAACAGCTAGACTGAAACCAGAGTTGCAGGCTGACCACTTCTGACTCAGATTGGCATGTCAGAATGGGATCTTCCAGAACTGTGGTGGTTCTCACACAGTACGTCTATGGCTGTGGTTCAGATGCTGACGGTGGCTAGCAGCAGCGAGAGAGGCCATTGAGGCAGCAGAATGCTGAGACAGCAAAACGCAGCTGGTGATGATGGCAACCTTGCCAATGCAAGATGGGTGTCCACTCAACAGCACATTGAGCTTATGGCTGGAATGGCTAACCCTGCCTGTGGACCAAGGTAGCTGACAGGGGAGTGGAGATGCCCCGATTCAAACCCATCACTCTTGAAGGCTGGCTGCAGTGCCAGGTGATATCAGTCGATGACAGCTCTCACCTCCGTGGTATCAGTTCAAAGCCTGGAACTATCAAGGTTAGCTGAAAGCTCACAGACTAGTGGCTTTGGATAGTTGATGGCACTGCTTGATGAAGTCATAGCTGCAGACCTGACTCATGACTGGCATGGAGACCACGGTGGATAAGTGCAAAACACTGACAGACAAACCTGGCTGAACTGGAGCATGGTAAAGTGTGGTGTAACAGGAGCTCAGTTTCCTTCATATTGCTGCCTGTGAAATGTTGCTTTATGATACAGCATGAAACAATCCACCTTACAACAGTAGACTGCTGCACTGTGTAGCTATGCCTGAATGGCCTTCAAGTGCAATTTTGATTAAAAAAAACTTTAATCACTTTAATTGAAATATATAAGTATAAAAAAGGAATATAATACAGTCCTAAAAGTGTAAAGGAGTAAGAATACTCTAGATTACAACTTGTTTGTTTGTATTAACCTATAAGTAATAGAGACAATAATGTCTTGCTCTCGCTTTGTTCAGGTCATTCAGTTAGTTCATTTTGTTTTGATCACCTTGTTTCCTCATCGAGTGTTCATTCTGAGTCAGTGTTAGCTCGTGTGAGTGATATCTAAGTTGAGTAGTGAAAATATATGAGATCAAAAGGATCAACAAACTTTAATTTCTAACAAATACCCTACCTATGTTATGAAGACATAATATGAAGAAAAGTTAACTAAGAGTGAGTTTCAGTTTTATTTAAAGCGCAATTCAAGACTAGTTTGGTGAAAAATCAATTTAATTAATGTAGAATGATTCATTTTAAAACTGTATTGAGAAAAGATAACTTTTAAATCGCTTCGTAGTGCAGCACAGCGAGAGTCCATTGTTCAGCAATCAGCCAAGATTAACTATCAGCATAGCATCTCTGGTCACTGTAGAAATCAAGCACTGAAATCATTTTAGCTACAAAAAAGTAATTTTAAAATATAACCAAAGTATATTTCAGTTTGCTAGGACCAAGACTATAAAAATGGATAATGAAAGACATTTTTTATTTGTTATTAATTTATATCAGAGAAGTAAATCAACAACATTTTAGTTCATGATAAAAGTTAACAGTATTTAACCTGGATCCTGGACGGAATTGTCTTCCACATCCCTGAGATACACTGACATGTGCCTCATAATAAAATCTACTGGTAGAACTTAACAAGAAAGAATCCATGAAAGCACATCAAACTTTTAATATGACCATGAATAAAAAATAGCGAGGAGATCCACGCTACAACAACACCAGTAATCCCTACCCACAAGTTCAGTCTCTGATCTGGGCTGAATTGGTCTTCATATTTCACGGCTACTGTGCCACAGAGATTCAGTTTCGCGGACAAGAGATATGCAGAGGTCAATATTCGTTCAATCTGCTGTACATACTGGCTCGTGATACAGCTTGATTGATCTTTGATGTGGGAAAACTATGAATTCTAGACATGTACATTACTTCTTATCCATTTCTTATCTTCTCATCCCTTGCGGTTTGGTACAATTACTGGAATTCACTCAGTGTATAGTGTTTATCTACTGAAAATTACTTCTCTTAATCTTATATTTCTGAACGTAAAAATACACGTATTCATCTTTAAAATTTGTAATTTGTTATTCATGTATATACCTAGAAGTTCACAAATTACTGCCTTCAGTTTCATAACACAATTAAAAGCTCTCACATACTGCAAAAAGAAATGAATAGCACACTTGAGAACAATGTAAATGTTTATTACTCAGAAAACAGGTACTGCAATGCACTACAGTGCACACGGAAACAGTATTAACAGTTGTGTACAAGTTTAAAGCTATTTCACCATAATATTAACAGTCCTGTACAAGAATTACAGCCTGTGCAGTTCTGTAACAATTTAAGTAACTTGTAATGGCATAACATTTCTTCCTCTTTGGTTACAAGAAAGGTGAATTATGTGGTTTATCCGAACCAATCAGTGCTCATAGCACCAAAGAATGCTGCTGCACCAGACCGGACAATTTCCCCTGGTGAGGGATCAATCTTCTGCTTTGGAGTGGATGCTTTCTTTGGCTGTAGAAAAAAAAGAAATTGCATCTGTACAAAACAAATCTGAAGACTATTCAACAATTAAATTATAATGGCAAACACATGTGTTCATAAATATAACAAATAAGAAGAAATATTTTTACTATTTGGAAGTTAAAGGCTATTTCATAAGCTCAAAAACTAAAAATTAGTCTTCTGACATTCTAAAGTTAAGAGTAACTGCTTGCATCTGCAGAAGGTATGGAACAATATGAAGCAGGAGAGTAGTATAAATGGAGGAAGGAAGGAAGAAAGGGAGATTAAAGTCTCACTGAATTTGGGAAGTGCATGTAAATGTTTGTCTACGGAAAGTAGTAGTTAATACTGCAAATGAGGGGATTACTTTTCAGCTATCAAAGGTTAGCAAGTAAAAACTGATGGGTTACTGAGATATAGTGTGCTTTTCTATAGGTTTACAGTCTATAAGAAACCCACATAAGAATTGTGGCTGAAAAACAGTTATGATGGACTGAGACTATAAATGCTTGTCCACACTGATGGCTTTAAACAACTTCACTAAAAGGTGGGGAATTACTTCAGGGTGCTACTGCTGATTCTTCTCAAACCGTTGCTGAATAAACAATCCACAGGGAATTGTATCAAATGGATTTTAGAAGTAGAGTTTTATGCAAGAGACCATCTAAAGTTACACGATTACAGTCAGCAAAAGAGCACCAATAGTGGACCATAGACAAATGTAAATATAGTGTCTGGTCAAATGAATTAATTCCTGACAGTATTTGAGTGAAATGATGATGTGTTTGTCGTAGATCACAGGAAGTTGTCCAATAGGGCTGTGTGCAAAGAACTGTACAAGCTTGTGGGGCTTCTTTGAGTGCAGGTGATGTTTTAAGTGGAAATTTGTTCTTTTTGTTCCTGTGAGTGGTATCTTGAATATCAACAGCTACGACGAGCTGCAAGGAAATGACATTTTGTCATTTCTCCCTACTTTAACAATGAACATAATAGTATAAGACTCAAACTATCAAGATTGATTAACTGCATCTACAGCAGGTTTTTGTATCATGGCTGTTGATTAAAGGAAGTTTTGTTGTCATAAATCCATCTTCAGTTGCATTTGATGTCGTGGACTTAAGTCCGAACACTGATTTGATGCAGCTCTCTACGCTACTCTGTCCTGCGCAAGCCCCTTCATCTCTGAATAACTAATGCAACCTACATCCATCTGAACCTCCCTCTACAATCTCCCCCCCCCCCCCCCCCCACACACACACAGATAAATTTATGATTCTTTGATATCTCAGAATATGCCCTATCAACTGACTCCTTCTTTTTAACAAGTTATGCCACAAATTTATTTTCTCCCCAATTCTATTAAGTGCTTCCTCCTTTGTTATTTGATCTACCCATCTAATCTTCAGCACTTTTCTGCAGCACCAACTTTCACAGGCTTCTATTCTCTTCTTCTCCGAATTGCTTATCATCCATATTTCACTTTTGTACAAGGGTACCCGTCAGAAAAAAGCTTCAGAAAAGACTTCCTAACACACAAATCTATGTTCGTTTTTAACCTGTTACTTTTCCCGAGAAAATGCAGCTCAATCACATTACATTTCATTTATTAAGCACAGCATGTCACATGACAGTTGCTTCATCATCAGGTGCAGGTTGGTGAAACGACATATTCGTTCTGTGAATGAACAAATTCATAAGCTCACAATATGATGTTACAGGAGGTTAGAGACAAAAATGTTACTGCAGTTTATAATATACTTCTTGTTGCAGAAGTAAATTGCCATTCAAATATATTAAAACATACTTTCTGGATTTATAGTGAAAAACTCTTGTCTCTCCGAGGACGCTATCGTACCACAAGGAAATTTAAGCAATCCAATCACATTTTTTCTCTGACCTCTTGTAATATTGTATTGGAGGTAACGAATTTGTTCCTTCACAGAACAAATACTTCATCAACTAACATGTGACTGATGATGAAACCACAGTCTTCCAAAGCCCTGCACATAAGAATCTTATTCAAAGATGACAATTCTCACATTAACTGGGTTTTAATTGTGATTGCCTGGAATGAGGACTATTCATGAATGCCCATGTGGAAACACCACAGAAGTTTTCAGATTCTAACCCACTTTAAAACGTTCTAGTCTGCATAAAACAAAGCACCACAAAGTCAGTCTGACCAATAAAAATGGCAGTGGGAGGAGTAGGCTGAACACTGATGCCTTCTGCACCTCAGATCTTTTACTGTAAATGAGTAGTTATCAACCCAAAGACTGGTTTGAACGCCACCACACTTTACTATGCATGGTCCTGTTGAGGGTGATATTACTTTTGCCTTCCTGTAACCTTGGAACTGATTTACCCAGACAGTTATGGTGGACTTACAGTTCAATGTGGATTCTGAACCCAGAGCAGCTCAGCATTTTTCATATTAACGACTGCTGCCAAAGGTGAAAGAAGTGATGAATAACCAAAAAATTCTAGGACTGACCAGGGATTGAATACCACACATTTGGATCCACCTTTTTTTATTTTTAATTATTAATTTAAAATAAGCAAGATTGGACTTACTAAACAGATAGAGTAAGCAATGCAACTGTGAGAGCAATAGTGAAAGAGCAGTTCATACAAGAGACCACAAAAAAGACCAGTTTAAGATGTTATGTTAAATGAATGGGAGTTGGCACGATACTGAGACAGACTCATGAAAGGACGATAAGAGGCACGAGATCTAGACAAAGATTGACAGGCAGGTGAATTGCTGGACTGAACAAATATGTGAAGAAGAGAGGAAAAGACTGGACTAGATTGAAGAGAGAAACATGCTGGGAGAACAAAGAAAGAAAGAGATTATGATGCAAGCAGACCCAGCCAAGTGCTGGAAACTTTAAAAGATGAAGATGATGATGATGATGATGATGATGATGATGATGATGACTCTTTATCATTATGTATGCGACAGAAAGTGCTACCTTGTATGATCCAAAATGCCACTTATAAAAACAGGATTTTCACAGAGCTCAAACCTTGAGTTCTATTAGTGACAGAAAGGGAGGGTCAACGGTTTTGGATAGCCCTTGGGCTAGTGACCATATGTATGCACAACAGGATTGTCTTGCTGTAACTATCCTACAGTACAGGGTCAAAGTTTGAATATTATACTTTCTCCAAATTAGACACATGGAGCACAACGGTTGATTATTTTTGCATCAGATGTGGTCTATGGTGCACCTTATGGAACTAATGGAGGCACCCTTTAGTTCATGCGTCAGTTCCTGAGAAAACCCAAAAAAGCATGGTTTTGGATACCAAAACTGAGCCACATGTTCCATTGTTGTTATGCACAGCAAATGGTGGATATTTTTAGGGTATTCCTAAGATCCCTGTATCAAACAAATTAAAAATTTTTCTTGATACCTTTATCCATTTCTGAGATACGGAAGTTCAAAGATCCCCTATTTGTACACACAAAATGTGAACATAAAATCTGGAGTGAGGTGAGTCTAAATAATAAATAACAGCACCGAACTGCTCAAATATTAACGATATATTCTCTAGGCATTTATTTACAGATGCCATCTTCCCGTTCCCAAAAATCTTTATGTGTTGTTCAGAAACACCCCAAAAACATGGTTTTTGGTTACCAAAACTGAGCTGCGGATGCCAAGACAGCTATGCACTGCAAATGACAGTAATTTTTATGCTATATGCCTAAGATCCAGCTCTTTAACAACCTTGAAAATGTTCTTTATGTCTTTATCCATTTCCAAGATACAGAGGTTCAAAATTACCCTACTTGTACATGTAAAAAACGCACCTAAAACCTGGTGTGGGTGAAAATATTGTTCATAAAGCAATGTAGCACGGAGAAAAACACCGTAAAGTACCCCTGTTATCATCAGAGGGGTTCTGACAACCCTATGCTTCTGTTCTACTGAATCACATCCAAATTTTTGTGCACATAAAATCTGGTCTGACGTGTACAATTATATAGTTTTTCTTATATCAATTTCACATACGTAAACTATCAAAAATTTACTAACAAAGTTCTTTTCATATGAATGACATGCCAGTTGTGGCAGGGAAAAGAAGGGAATCAGAAGAAAAATGTTCCTAGTGAAGCACAAAAAAGGCGAATATGCTCCTGTTTATTAAAAGACTAACTGGAAAGAGATATATCAGCTGCCTCATTCTACCTTCTTCAGTACTTTTAAAAATGCTCCCAAAAATTTTGGATTGCAAACATATTCAAGTTTTTTCGTGCTGAGAGACAAGTAAATAGTAGCACTGGGAAAGAGATGGAAAAGTAATAACTACTGGAAGCTAGCAGATAATGGCTGTGGTATAGACAGAGCGAAGGAGACAATGGCAGTGTGAGAGAAAGAGAACGACACAGTGGCACTGGAACATAGTTGACAGTCACAGAACAGTACTAGGAAAAGAGTGAAGAGTCAGTGCCAGTGGGAGCAGGAGTGGGTGGGTATGGGTGACTTACAGTCGTGGACTAATGGGGGTGAGCGAGTTTCAGTTAGGGGAGCCTGTACGAGTTTGTACGCCAAAATTGTTCAAAAAAATTTTAAAGGTGCTGTGGAAGGTAGAATGAGGTGACTGGTACACCACTTTTCAGTCTACGTCTTTTAACAAACAGGAGCATACTCGCCTTTCTTGTGCTCCAATTGGAATACTTTTCCTGCTGGTTAATTCTACACTTTGTATAAGGTAATTACATTTTTTCATAAATTGCCTTTCTATGAGCAACTTTTCAACAAATATAAAATTATGATTAATAAATAAATTTTAACACAATACAATAAAAATTTTGCTTACAGTGAGAACACATATTTAAGTAGATTGCTAGTTTGTTGGTTGGGTTGGAATGAAAGGGACTAAACTGCAACGTTATCAGTTCCTTTAACTGTTAAGTGTATATTGCTAGTTATAGCTGGCAATTGCAGCATTCACAGAGCACATACTTTCTTTAATAACTGCATATGGAAAGCAAATTTAATTCAACCTCAGCTAACTGGGAACATCTACAATGTAACTTGGTGGCAATTCTTTATCTCCATTTTATTCTTGTGAATCTACAGGTTACTCTTCATGAGTATCCATGTGATAATTAATCATTCTGTAGCTCTTGTTATTTTACCCTGTGATGTCTCTATAGTAGATGCTGGCTGCAGAAAAGATCTTATTTTAACAGCATATTTGTCACAAAATTAAAATAATGTATCTACACCCTTTGTGGTTAACTTTTCAAAAATATGGGGGATTTGGCATTAATGTTGACAACTTGTCAAAGAAATAAAAATATTCTCTCAGCAGTGGGCTCAAACACACGACTGAGTGTTCGTTACTCTTCAGTAATTCTAGTTGTAGATTTCTGTACTCCAATTTTCTTAAAAATTTGTTCTATTCTTTGCTTATAAAATATTACTGTTATGATAATGGCAATGTTTGTATTGTGATCACTTCTGTTATACCCTTTATTGAATTCAGTTTAGATATAAGAATTCCATTACTCATGAAACGTTCTTTTATATATTACATAATTAACAAAGTTGCCATAAGCACACATAATAAAATTATTATTTTATTTTTGGAAATACGGCAGTCAGTTCTGGCACAGTAAAGTAACCTTTGTCATTTCTGCTTGCTGTTCCTTTATACCTTTACAAATAGTGCTGCAACCCTCGTATGTAAATTGACATATAAACTTGTCTACTAATCAATGTTCAAGACACAAATTGCCGTCACTTAGTCCTATGGCACGCAACCTATAATTTATTTTTGTTGTATCACTGATCACTCTTTACCAACTAGAACTTACGTTTCTTGTTATGTGATTTGTTGTGGACAATTTATTATATATTTTTCTATATTGTAGTCGGAATCTTTGGTTCTATTCTGTTCTTCATTTTACTGCTTACTAGCATTTGAATAACAGGTGACTGGATAATATGTTCTGAATTTCATGTATTATTTTAATGCAACTTATTCTGAGAAAATAAGATGTGATATATTTAACTTTAAATTTGTAGCTGCAACGTTTGCAGGTGGGTCTAAGCCACCAAGCCACTACATGCTATTAGAAATATAACAACTAAGATTGGTTCAGTCTGCTTATTAGAGTAGGATTTCCATGCTACAACACTTTCTGCACACTCACAACCAATAGCAAGCACTTACAGAATGCAGAATTGAAACATATCATTTACTCAAAATATAAAACCGCATCATTGATAAAAAGTAACAGAACATAACGTTGTCAAATATTTTTTGTTTGTGGAGAAATTAACACCTACTAATTATTTACTAATTTACATTGAAAAAGAAAAAAATACAAAGATACTAATGTCTCTTTTTCTTTTCAGAAAACTATAATTTTAAAATCTGAATTAAAAGCAACTTGTTCGATGGTTCATATCACTATTTTCTGTTATTCTCGTCTACAAACCAAATAATGTCATCTCTGAAAATTTCAATTTTTATTAGCCTTTTTGCATTACCAAACATCAAACCAAACAATTTAAAGCACACTTTTGGCATCGTTTGGTTGGAGCTGCACATCCCCACACACTGTAAATTCCAATGCAAATTAAATATGCAGCCCAAAGTCTTACCAACCACCAATCTTGTTCTTTATACACTCAATAGCATTAGAATTAGAGATATATGTGTGTTGTTCAGAAGGTGCTCATGTTATGATGGCAAACGGAACAATTCAGTATGTAAGTGACAAGGATGTTAGCAGACCACATACTGGCTGTCCGAGAGAGAGTCAAGTGCAGGGCACGCAAGATGCACATCAGCACTTTCGAACAGGATCAGACTGTGACTGGCAATCACATGGAACACCACTTCTCATGCTGATGTACAGGAACACACACAGCCACTGGATCTCGAAGCATGGAGGAAGGCCACACAGACTGATAAATTATTACTATTATTATTATCTTTCCTTTCTCAGACCTTTGGTCTGGTTCGGAATGAAAGTGACGCGGACCTTGATCAAGCGTCACTTCCTTTTAACTGTACGGTATATGTTACATTGCGTTTAGGAACTTTCGGGTAATTGAACATGTATCAATAATTACGGATTTCTGAAGTTGTATATATAAGTTTGGATGTAGCTGTATTGCATTGATGTACTGGTGGATATTGCGTGGTATGACTCCTGTAGTTGAAAGTATAATTGGTATAATGTCAACTTTATCCTGATGCCACATGTCCTTGACTTCCTCAGCCAGTTGGATGTATTTTTCAATTTTTTCTCCTGTTTTCTTCTGTATATTTGCTGTATTGGGTATGGATATTTCAATTAGTTGTGTTAATTTCTTCTTTTTATTGGTGAGTATGATGTCAGGTTTGTTATGTGGTGTTGTTTTATCTGTTATAATGGTTCTGTTCCAGTATAATTTGTATTCATCGTTCTCCAGTACATTTTGTGGTGTATACTTGTATGTAGGAACATGTTGTTTTAAAAGTTTATGTTGTAAGGCAAGCTGTTGATGTATTATTTTTGCGACGTTGTCATGTCTTCTGGGGTATTCTGTATTTGCTAGTATTGTACATCCGCTTGTGATGTGATCTACTGTTTCTATTTGTTGTTTGCAAAGCCTGCATTTATCTGTTGTGGTATTGGGATCTTTAATAATATGCTTGCTGTAATATCTGGTGTTTATTGTTTGATCCTGTATTGCAATCATGAATCCCTCTGTCTCACTGTATATATTGCCTCTTCTTAGCCATGTGTTGGATGCGTCTTGATCGATGTGTGGCTGTGTTAGATGATACGGGTGCTTGCCATGTAGTGTTTTCTTTTTCCAATTTACTTTCTTCATGTCTGTTGATGTTATGTGATCTAAAGGGTTGTAGAAGTGGTTATGAAATTGCAGTGGTGTAGCCGATGTATTTATATGAGTGATTGCCTTGTGTATTTTGCTAGTTTCTGCTCGTTCTAGAAAGAATTTTCTTAAATTGTCTACCTGTCCATAATGTAGGTTTTTTATGTCGATAAATCCCCTTCCTCCTTCCTTTCTGCTTAATGTGAATCTTTCTGTTGCTGAATGTATGTGATGTATTCTATATTTGTGGCATTGTGATCGTGTAAGTGTATTGAGTGCTTCTAGGTCTGTGTTACTCCATTTCACTACTCCAAATGAGTAGGTCAATATTGGTATGGCATAGGTATTTATAGCTTTTGTCTTGTTTCTTGCTGTCAATTCTGTTTTCAGTATTTTTGTTAGTCTTTGTCTATATTTTTCTTTTAGTTCTTCTTTGATATTTGTATTATCTATTCCTATTTTTTGCCTGTATCCTAGATATTTATAGGCATCCGTTTTTTCCATCGCTTCTATGCAGTCGCTGTGGTTATCCAATATGTAATCTTCTTGTTTAGTATGTTTTCCCTTGACTATGCTATTTTTCTTACATTTGTCTGTTCCAAAAGCCATACTTATATCATTGCTGAATCCTTCTGTTATCTTTAGTAATTGGTTGAGTTGTTGATTTGTTGCTGCCAGTAGTTTTAGATCATCCATGTATAGCAAATGTGTGATTTTGTGTGGGTATGTTCCAGTAATATTGTATCCATAATTTGTATTATTTAGCATGTTGGATAGTGGGTTCAGAGCAAGGCAGAACCAGAAAGGACTTAATGAGTCTCCTTGGTATATTCCACGCTTAATCTGTATTGGCTGTGATGAGATATTATTTGAATTTGTTTGGATATTAAGTGTGGTTTTCCAATTTTTCATTACTATGTTTAGGAACTGTATCAATTTAGGATCTACTTTGTATATTTCCAATATTTGTAGTAACCATGAGTGGGGTACACTATCAAAAGCTTTTTGGTAATCAATGTATGCGTAGTGTAGCGACCTTTGTTTAGTTTTAGCTTGATATGTCACCTCTGCATCTATTATCAGATGCTCTTTACATCCTCGTGCTCCTTTGCAACAGCCTTTTTGTTCTTCATTTATAATTTTGTTCTGTGTTGTATGTGTCATTAATTTCTGTTTAATGACTGAAGTTAATATTTTGTATATTGTTGGTAGGCATGTTATGGGGCGATATTTAGCTGGGTTCGCTGTGTCTGCTTGATCTTTAGGTTTCAGATATGTTATTCCGTGTGTAAGTGTATCAGGGAATGTGTATGGGTCTGCAATGTAACTGTTAAATAATTTAGTTAGATGTGAATGTGTTGAGGTGAACTTCTTTAACCAGAAATTTGCTATTTTATCATTTCCAGGGGCTTTCCAATTGTGAGTAGAATTAATTGCTTGGGTGACTTCATGTTGCAAAATTATCACTTCAGGCATTTGTGGTATCATCTTGTATGTGTCTGTTTCTGCTTGTATCCACCGTGCATGCCTGTTATGTTGTACCGGGTTTGACCATATGTTGCTCCAGAAGTGTTCCATGTCTGTTATGTTTGGTGGATTGTTTATTTTAATGTGTGTGTTATCTATTGTCTGGTAAAATTTCTTTTGGTTTGTGTTGAATGTTTGGTTTTGTTTCCTTCTATTTTCACTTTTTTTGTATCTTCTGAGTCGTTTGGCTAATGCTTGTAATTTCTGCTTCTTTTCGTCTAATTGCTCTGTCGCTTCTTGTTGTGAGATTTTACCTAACTTTTTTCGTTTTTTTTCCGAGATTTCATTTCTTATAAATTGTGTTAGCTGTCCGATGTCTTTTCTCAGTTTTTCTATTTTGATCTGTAGCCTGTGTTGCCATGCTGGTTTTGTGGGTTTCTTCTGTGTGTTGGTTGGTTCTGATCTCTGCCTAGTGTGTATATTTAGTGTAGTGAGTGCTCCTATATAAACCAGTAGTTGTAACTCTTCCATAGCTGTGTTTTCATTTATTTTGTTGTGTATGATTGTGTTGATAGTTTTTATTGTTGTTTCGACTTGTGGGTTATTTGGTGGTCTACGCTAGAATGGTCTAATGTCTGTATTTGTGTCTTTGTATTCTATATATGTTAGCTGAAATTTTTCTTGTATATCTAACATCTGTGTCACTTCATGTTCTATTTGTGCTTGTTCTGGTGGCTGTCTTAAGATTTCGTTTTCCTCTGATTGTTTAATTGGTGCATGTTGTTCTTTGTTTGTTTGCTCTGGGATGTTTGAGTCCATTACTGTATTTTCTTCTTCTTCTGATTGCACATTATTTTGTTCCAGTATTTGTTGTACTTGTTGTTTGATGTTTTCTAATTCTGACTGGGGTATCCTGTTATTTTTTATTATTACACGGATCTGATCAGCTAATCGTTGTTCTGTTAAAAATTTTAATTCTGGGTATCTGGTAATAAATGTTGTGTATACTTGTGATCTGTATCCAGTTGTGTTGGTTCCTAGGTTTGTTGCTTGGTAATAACAGAACATGAGGTGTCGATTAACTTCATCTGACCATCTCATCCTCTGTCTTTGTTTTCCTTCTAGGGTGGTTGCAGGAAGCATATCCTGCAAAACACCTCTATTTGGATTTAAATCATTTTCCAGTTGGCTAGCAGTGTCGTTACCATTATTATTATTATTATTATTATTATTATTATTATTACCACCACCATTACTATACAAATGAACTTAACTATGAGGTTATCAGTCCCTCTATGCACTTAATCTTAGTAGTCTTCTTGTCTTGATCAATATTTTTTGTCTCTAACTTTTTAAAGTTGGATTAAAGGGAAAAGCAATACGTCCAGTAACAGTAGTGAAGGTAGTTTGAACTAAAAGGAAAAGGCGGAGGTAAGGGGGTGTTGTGTGCTAGCATGACGCTGGACACTCCTTGGTGCAATGTATTATGTATGGTAAGAGGCTTCTCCAACCCCCTTCCTCTCCCCTCATTTCTCCTCCATGTTGCATCCCCACCCATCCTCCCAGACATCAATATAGAAAATACTGAAAGGAATGCACATCAAACAGTATAATAAGTTGAAAGGGAAAGGAGTTAAATGTGGAGGTTCAAGAAGTAAAAGATAGTACTACACATTGGTTCAGATCAGCAGCAAAGCTGAGGGCCTGTCAGACTTACGTTACCAGTGAATTGTACCACCTCCACACTATCTGCCTAAGCCGTCATGATGAGTAAAGGCTTTAAATTTTATTGTAGTACCTACTCCATGATAAAAGATGTAAAACAGTGTTGACAGCTAATGCTCCATCCACTAGCATTTGAGGTGAAGTACATTAAAATTCAGTTTGTGTCATAGGTCAGTTAGGATTCTGCATTCTTTGAATGTATGAAGTACCATCAAAAGTGTCCACATCGGTGCAGGGACGATGGGAGGGGTGGACGGATGCGTTCCTCTTTTTTGCAAGAGATATTCATGTGCAAGTTTGGTTTAACCAATACATTAACAGTATAAGACATCTGCCGCTTTGTGAGAGGCTGGGTATATAGTGCACCACTCTTGAAGTCCCTTTGACCAACTGGAGTTTGATTTTAGGTGCGGTATTTTGCCATTCTGAGTCTCAAGACCTCAAGATACAGTGTCTCTGACTGACCAAACATCAGTGTGTGCTGCTGTCAGTTGTAGTTTTCCAACGGGTAACACTGATCTGCTGCTTACTACTGCTCTAAGGAGTCACTACAGACAAGGAAGTTCAGATCTGGAAGAGTTCCACTACATTGGAAAGCTCAAAATATGACTGCCAATTCTGGGAGCATATCTGGTTGAGGGTGTAGCTCAGAACCTCCTGCATAAACATAGGTACAACTGATGTGATCAATGACCTTACTGTCATAAGTATAAATGATGTAATGATGTGGATGATCACGATATATGGAGTCAAATATTTGCCAGTAAGTGGTGAAATCAGTAGTTCCATTGGCGCTACTGTGAATGTCCATTTGTATTACCTATCAGGCTTGGTGGTTTAGTGGTAAAGTACTTGCTTAGAAACTGAGAGGTCATGGGAACAAATACCAATTGGACCACAGAATTTTTCAGTCTGCCTTTAATCTACACTTCACCTCTAGCTGACATTGCCAGGAATTAAATGTGGTTCAGGTTCGATTTAAACTTCAGTTTCCCTTTCTCTAATTGGATAACTGCGGTAGATTAGGGTCACGCAAGTTGCTTAAGTGCCATGCAGTTAAAAGACTTGCACACAGCCACTGATCTACACACAATTATTATTATTATTATTATTATTATTATTATTTTCGATTATTCCCATTTAAGAGAGCGTTTGAACTTGAATTCCTTTATGATGATTGTTTGTGTTTTTTCTGAGCCCAAATTTTCTTCATGTGTTCACTGTGTTGTTTCTTTCGCTCCGCTGTCCATTTGCATCCTGGTCTCTTCTGTGTTGTGGTGTCAAATTTATGTTTTTTGATGATGTTCCTGAATTCAGTTCTGTTTTCTGCATCGTTTACTGTTATTTGTGCTTGTCTGAGGTCCTCTTCAACTTCTTTTATCCATTTTGTTTTTCCCCTGCCTGAGTTGATGACTTTAAGAATTCGCTTTGAAATTCTGTTTTCATTCATCCTGTGGATATGTCCGTAGAACTGCATTCTTCTTTTCCTTACTGTATCTGTAATCTTGTCTGTGTATTTATATAATTCTGATGTTGGTCTCTTCTTCCAGATTCCTTGCTCTTGTATCGGGCCAAAAATTTTCCTGAGAATTTTCCTTTCTTGTTTCTCTATTTCTTTGATTTTAGTTTGCCCACCTATTTGTGTTGTTTCAGATGCATACAGTGCCTCCGGAAGTACGACAGTGTTGTAGTGCCTCAATTTTGCGTTAGTGGATATGGACTTTTTGTTATAATAGTTCCACGTGAGTTTATATGCTTTCTGTAATTTTTTTATTCTTTCCTCATTGGCCTTTAGGTTGATCCCTGATGGCTGAATGATTTCTCCCAGGTATTTAAAATGTGGTACTTGTATGATTTTCCCATGGGTTGTCACAATAGGCAATTTGTCTTGTGGCACTCTTTCTATGTACTGGGTTTTCTCATATGAGATTTGCAGGCCAGTTCTTTGTGCAATTTCGTGTAACTTCTCTATGGCGTTAGTGGCTTCTTTTCTATTATTTGTGAGGATTGCAAGGTCATCTGCAAAAGCTAAACACTTCACATTGAATCTATTTTCTTTTCTAATGCCAATTTGGATTCCTTTGACTTCTTTTTCCCATGTCCTGATGATTTTTTCAAGAATGATATTAAAGAGTAATGGTGAAAGTCCGTCACCCTGTCGCACTCCAGTTTGGATTACAAATGGTTCCGAGATATCCCCCATAAATTTAACCTTGGAGACTGTGTCAGTTAATGTTTCCTGAATGATTGCTCTTGTCTTTCTGTCAATGCTGAATTCTTCCAGCGTCTTGCAGAGCACTACTCTGTCTATTGAGTCGTAGGCCTTTTTAAAATCTACAAAAGTAACCACTGTGTTTCGGGTGTTTTTCATCTGGAGAATCATTTTCAGATTCCAGATCTGCTCTATGCATGATCGTCCCTTGCGAAAACCAGCCTGGTATTCTCCTATTTGTGGGTCAGCTTGTTCTTCTAATCTATTCATGAGAACTTTTGATAGGATTTTATATGTGACCGGTACGAGTGAGATACCCCTGTAATTATTTGGTTCAGTTTTGTCCCCTTTTTTGTGGAGTGGATGGATGAGTGCGCATTTCCATTCAGAAGGGATCTGTTCTGTTTCCCAAATGTTTAATATGATTTTGTGAATTTTTCCTGTTAATCTTTCATCATTTAGTTTCCATAGTTCTGCAATAATTCCATCTTCTCCTGGGGCTCTATTGTTTTTCAGTGTCTTGATAATTTCTACAATTTCGTTGATGGTTGGCAGTTTAGCGTCAGGATTTGGTGTAGACGTCTCGTAGTGAATGTCCTCTGTAGGTCTTTCACAGTTGAGAAGTTTGTTGAAATAGTCTGCGAGGATTTGGCAGTTATTCTTCGTGTTAGTTTCTAGTGAACCATCCAGTTTCTTGAAGCAAAGATTGGGTGGCTGGTATCCTGCAATATGTTCTTTAAACGTCTTATAAAAATTCCTGGTGTTGTTCTTCTTAAAGTCTTGTTCTATCTCATCTAGTCGCCGTTTGTCATAATTTCTTTTTTCCCTCCGAATAGTTTTCGATGTTTGTTTTCGGATTACTAGAAATTGTTGCCATTTTTCTGATGTTTTGTGACTATTGAAGTTTTTCCAGGCATTGGTCCTTTCTTCTATTGCTTGGTCACATATTATATTCCACCACCTGTGTTTTCTCCTTCTCGGGGGTTGACCCAATTTCATTGTGGATTTGAGGACGTCCACAAGTTCTGTCCAGTTTGTGGTGTTTGTCTGACTAATTTCCTATAAGATGTTTTCCTTGTTGAGTTTTATGTATTCGGGGTCTGGTCTCAGCACTTTGTTTAGTTTTGGTTTTTTTCTATTGGGTTGTAATCTGGTCTTTATCTGTAGAAGATGGTGGTCTGAGTCAAAAAATCCTCTTCTCGTTTTCACATTCAGAATTTCTGCTGTGTTACTCTTGGAGATGGCCACATGGTCTATCTGGAATTCACCCAACATTGTGTTGGGCGACTTCCAAGTATACAGTTTCTTGTTGGGTTTTTTGAATTGTGTTGACATAATTACGAGGCCGAAATTTTCGCAAAAGCTTATCAATCTTTCCCCATTCTTGTTAGTTCTCTTGTGAGCTGTATGGATTCCGGTGATTTTCCTGTACTTTTTCTCTTTACCTAATTGTGCGTTAAAGTCGCCTAACAAGATTATTACATGGTGTTTGGCAATTTTGTTTGTCGTCTCTTCAAGGTCATTCCAGAAGTCATCCACTTTCTGGCAGTTCTTCTTGTTATAGTTATTTGTGGGTGCGTGTGCGTTGATCAAGGTATATGCTTTGTTGGCCGATTTGACGGAGAGCGTTGATATACGTTCTGAGGCAGACTGGAAGTCAATGACAGAGTCACTGATAGATTTGTGGACTGCAAATGCTGTGCCAAACTGTTTGAGTCCTTTCTCATTAGTTTTAACTGCTGGTTTTCCTTTGTAGATCCTGTAGTTGTCTGTATCAAAATGGGTTTCGTCCGTAAATCGTGTTTCCTGGATTGCAAGGATTTTGATCTGGAATTTTTGCAGCACGTCTGTAAGTTGTTTGATCTTGCCCAGTTTGAAAAGAGTATTAGTATTAAGTGTACCGATGAAGTGTCTTTGTTTTGTGTGTAATAATTTGGACGTCGTCTGGTTCTCAACCTTAGGCGTAACATGATGCTCCTGGTCCCCCGGAATCCGATGACCAGGTAAAGCCAGCCTTGCGACTGGTGCCCGGGGTAGTGGATTCATTCCTTGTGTTATCATCATGTTTGGTTTTCAAGTTGAAAACTAACTTGGTGGTGGTCCTTCCGAGGAAAGATCACGAGGAATACGACTTGATTGTTGAGATCAAGAAGGTTGCTGCAGCCGCACCATCTAGGCGAACAGACGCTGACCCCTAACCGCTGGATACCAGGCAGACGTTAGTGGATTGCTTCAGCTACACACAATTATTATTATTATTATTATTATTATTATTCACATTTTTGGCCTGGTATCATATCAGGAGGGAGTCTGAGATGCGATTCTTTGCATATAACAGAATGGGGGGAGGGGGTGAGTTGAAGTTCTCTACATAGATCTTCAACCATTCTTCAGCTGATCTGCCTGTTACAAGGTGGTTCATAAGCAGCTAGATCCGGTCTTTTCAGAACAATATGGGGTAACAAAGGTGTTCTAGTTGACGGCTGATACTGATCACACAGTTAATCAAGAGACAGTGGCATCGTACTAGCAAAAGTGGTATTTCTGCCTGCACAAGGGGGGTATTGTTTGGGCCCCTCAGTGGCTCAGCATTTGTTTGCTGTGTACAGGCTTGCTCACTGCAAGGTTTCTGACGAGGTGCAGACTGGTAAGCATGCCACTCGTCTGTCATCGTAAGCTCTGGGCATGCTTGCTTCAGCAACCACTGTACAGTGTGGCAGTGGAACGTTGTGTGCCACAGGGAGCTGGGATTTAGGCCCAACTGCCTGGATGGTGTAAAAAAAAAAACCATCCTCAATCTCAAGGTGTGCTGTGCGCCAATGAGATGTATGGCTGTTGATGTGGAATGGTTGTCAGCAGGCAACCTCTGGGGACACTGGCACACCTCAATTTCGTAAGGATGTCACATTAAACACCTTTCAGCCGTCTAGTTTCCAACCTTATTTTATTTGGCAACCAGTTTCAGCATTTTACTGTGCCATCTTCAGGCCCCTGACTGATGTGTAGGAAGATTCTACCTCGGTTGTGATCAAAACAAGGGCCAGCAATACTGGTACTAGTAGATTTTTGCTATAGCAATCACCTCAACCATCATCCGCTGACTCGGCAGTCTGAAGCAGAGACTGCAGCATCTGCCTAGAAGAAAGGAGGATACAGGACATTAAAACAACAAAATGCATCCGGTATGGTAAAGCCAAGAAGATCTATAAAGCCTCCCATAATCATTGCATCAGCTCTTAAAAAGACTATTTCAACAGCCAATGCTACTACACAAATGGAGGTAGGTCAGCATTACAACCCGTGTCTGTCAGTGCATGCGTCAAGCTGTAGTTGTACTATTAGAGCCCACAGCCTTCCAGCCAACTTCAACCTGTCCCACCCCCCCCCTCCCCCTCTTCAGAGAGACAGGTTGGATGTGCAACCCCCTTGATAAATGGCTCCACACTATAGTGGAACATGGATGGGTTCAGGACTCATGTTGAGGAACTGAAACTCCTAGCCCAGGTATATTCTCTGCGCTTGTGTCTACAAGAAATATATTTTAAGGCCACTGACACCCCTGTGTTTGGCGCTATACCCTCCGCTGCAAGGATGATCTGACTGGGGAAAGAGCCGAGGGGGGGGGGGGGTTGCTCTGTTTGTCAATAACACACTAACACACACCACTCCTCTGTTCTCTCCTCGATTACTGATCTACAAGCCGTAGCCATTTAAGTTCATATGGGTCAGCAAATCACTATCTGCTCACGGTCTTTACCCTCGCTGGATGCAAAAGACTCTGAAGCTCTCACAGGCCTTACAGAACAACTCCCCTGCCCATTTCTCCTACACAGTGACTCCAATTTCTCGGCTGGGTTATCCTCAGCCATCAATCTGTCTTTCTGCTCTCCAGCCATTGCAGAGTCTGCTCAGTGGAAAGCAACCGATGACCTTCATTCCAGTGGCTACTACTCACTTTCGATCCACCTGCTGTATGGAGCATTACTTGAACAGAAGACCTGGAAATTGATGGTCAACAGAGCTAACTGGACGCTGTTCAGCCAGCTGGCTGTGTTTAAAAATCAGGGCAGCATCTAGGAATGGGTGGACCAAATCACAAAAGTGATCCACCTTACCGTTGACATATCCAACCCAACATCCTTAAGTCATTTTAGGAGGCAACATGAACCTTGTTGGACCACTGATTGCTGCTCAGCAATCTGGGCCAGGCTTGTGGCATTATGAAGGTTTAAATGATACCCAACAGCAGACAATCTCACAGCCTTTTGAGTCACCAGAGAGAAGGCTTGATGTGTAATTCAGAAGAGGAAGAAAAGATCATGGCAAGAGTTCCTGAACTCTATCAACTGTACCACTTATTCTACAGGATTGTGAGAAGCCATCAGGAGGACTTCCAGTAAATACAGTTGTTTACCAACAGCAGCTGTGCTGAAACACGGGTGTCTCCAAACAATGCCCGGAGGGATCACTCAGATGATGACAGAGAATTTTAGGTCGACTGCTGTCAATGCCAGCCAGGATCTGCCGCTACTGTGTGACCACAGATAGGGGCCAGTTGGACCTCAGATCCAACAATTCTTTAGTCTTACAACTGCCCCTTCTCCATATGAGAGCTGGATTTGGCATTGTCTAAGGCTCCTGATACTGCACCTGGTCATTACCAAATCTAGAACAGCATGCTTTAACATTTGCAATCCGCATCTAAGGAAATACACCTTGTATGTCTTAATTTGATATGGCTGACAGGTCTTTTCCTGATTAATGGAGAGATACCATTCAGATAGCTATCCTCAAACGAGCAAAGAATTGAACATGGCCCAGTAGCTAACAGAGCATTGCCTTAATGATCTGCCCAAATAATTAACAATTGTCTCATGTGGATGCTGGAGACCAGGCAACTACTTAGCCACTCATAGTGTGGATTCAGGAGATTTCAATCCACTGTCAACAACTTGACCCTTCCAGAGGGGACTATTCACAAGGATTTCCCACACAACCATCAATGTATCAGTGCACTCTTTGGCATCAGTAAGGCATACGACACTACTTGGAGACATAGTATTTTAGGGCAGCTCCACCAATGGGTCTTTTGTGGCCACATCCCATCTTCATATGGTCCTTCTTATCACAGTGCATTCTCAGTCCCGAGTTAATGACGTGCTGTCAGCTCATTTTGAGCAGGTGAATTTTTTCCTCAGGGTAGAGTTTTAAGTGCAACCCTATTTACCATAACCATAAGTAGAATCACATTGAGTTCTCTAAAATGCTCCTTATTCGAGTGGCCTGCAAGCCAGAACCCAGAAGGCATCGAATACCTTAAAGTGCCTTAGCCACAGGTCTTTGGGAGCAGACAGGACACACTTGTTCCAATTTTATGGGGCTTTCGTGTGATTGCAGCTAGACTATGGGTGCACAGTACATAGATCACTGAAGCTTTCTTATCTGAAGATTATTGACACTATCTATAATTGGATTGGGAGGAGGGGGGGGGGGGGGTGAGGGGGATTAGGCTGGCCACAGGTGCTTCTAGGACAAGCCCCATACCCAGTCTCTGTGCTGAGACTGAGGAACTGCCACTCACCATGCAGTGGCAGCTCCTCGTGGTGTGTCAGGCACGTAAATTCCTCACTGCTTCGAATGTAAATTCCTCACTGCTTTGAATTCACCTGCACACCCTACTGTTGCTCATCTGTCTCTGGAACGTCCATGAGCAACAGGGCCATTTGGGAACCATGTGCAGCATGTGCTGGAGTAATTTCGTGTGGAGCATGTACAACCCCAACTCCAGGATTTTAACCACCTGCCGTCCTGGTTACTGCACAAGCCCAGAGTAATTTTAGATTTTATGCAGTACAGGAGAGGTTGCACTCCTGCATATGTTTCTAATACATTACTTTATGATATTTCAGCTGAATGCCACAACTCTGTAGCTGAATTTATGGGTGGACTAAACAGGTGACTCCGATGGTTGATCTGCTGTTTCCCTAGAGAGTGCCCTCATGATCCAACTGCCTCAAGACTTTACAGTCTTCAATCCCAAATTATACGTGATACTGTGGGCACTGGAGCAGATGAGAAATGCTTTGAGTGCTACATTCCTTGTTTGTTCCGATTCCCTGAATGGCCATCATTCTCTACAACACAGTAAATAAAGTAGTCCAGAATATCCAGGACACCCTACTCCTCCTCCTACAACAGCTGGGAAAGAAGAGGTCTTTCTGCTGGGTGTCACGGCACATGAGTATTGTGGTGAATGAAAGGTGGTTGCAGCAGCCAAGGAGGTGGGTCACGATCCTTAATTAGTTCAGCGTGTCATCCCTCTGTATGCCATCGTCTCGCTGTTGAGTTAGTCATGCACAGATGGGAAGACAAGTGGCTGGAAGTGACATACAATAAGCTGTGTCTACTTAAGTCAACAACATGGTTATGGCATATCTCCTTACTTGCCTTTGTATATGCCACAGCCCTAAGACACATGCATTTTGCTCAGGAGAGAGGACTCTCCAATGCGTGGTGCTTGTGGCATACAGATCACAATGTGACACATTTTACTAAACTGTGCTTTATTTTTAGAGCTGTGGGCAGCAGCTAATTGGCTGACAGATTTGCTGTCTATTTTAGCTGATAACAAAAAAAAAAAATGTGGTGTGACTTTTAAAATTTTGTGAATTGTTTGACTTGTCACCCTAAAATTTTAGAGTGACATTTTTAATGTGTTACCAGGGTGGTTGGCCCATCTGTGTTTTCAGTAAGTGATCAACCACCCACATAATGCTGTGAATCTATTTTAGTTTTCCTGTAGTCTTTGTTGTGTTTTAATTAACAGTTTTCGAACTTCTTCCCATTTGTCACAATGTTTTGTGAGTTAGTGTGATTGAGTGGGTGATAATGGGAGAGAGTAAGTGTGATTTTATCTTAGTTTGCCTTTCATATTTCTTTTATCACATTTTCTGTGTTTTAACCGCATTTGTTTGTTTGGGCTCTTTGAGTCTAACTGTTAGTCTTGCCCAAGTACAGATGGTTTTTCTGAACCGTAAGCAACACATACAGTGTCTAAGTGAATTAAAATTAGCATTTTATAAAACCTTAATGGATAATGGAATGTAGTCTAATTAAGTCGGGTGATGCTGAGGGAATTAGATTAGGAAATGAGACACTTAAAGTAGTAAAGGAGTTTTGCTATTTGGGGAGCAAAATAACTGATGATGGTCGAAGTAGAGAGGATATAAAATGTAGACTGGCAATGGCAAGGAAAGCGTTTCTGAAGAGGAGAAATTTGTTAACATCGAGTATAGATTTAAGTGTCAGGAAGTCATTTCTGAAAGTATTTATATGGAGTGTAGCCATGTATGGAAGTGAAACATGGACGATAACTAGTTTGGACAAGAAGAGAATAGAAGCTTTCGAAATGTGGTGCTACAGAAGAATGCTGAAGATAAGGTGGGTAGATCACGTAACTAATGAGGAAGTATTGAACAGGATTGGGGGGAAGAGAAGTTTGTGGCACAACTTGACCAGAAGAAGGGATCGGTTGGTAGGACATGTTCTGAGGCATCAAGGGATCACCAATTTAGTACTGGAGGGCAGCGTGGAGGGTAAAAATCGTAGAGGGAGACCAAGAGATGAATACACTAGGCAGATTCAGAAGGATGTAGGTTGCAGTAGGTACTGGGAGATGAAAAAGCTTGCACGGGATAGAGTAGCATGGAGAGCTGCATCAAACCAGTCTCAGGACTGAAGACCACAACAACAACAAAACCTTAATAAAGCCATTAGGTCTGTTCCCATGAAAAAGTTGCTGAGGAAACAGATATCATTTAGTTCCCTCATGCAGTTATCCTTCAATCCTCGTATGTGTGGTTTCCATGTTAGGTTACCACCAAATAATAGTTCTAAAAAGTGGAATTTGTCAAGTACATCTAGTGGCTGGTTTCCTAAGTGAAGTTTTGGGTGCGAATGTACAGACCAAAGTCTGCAAAATGCACAACAGGAAATTTCATTAGTGAGAAACAGTACCCACTCTTCTTGCCCATCTTATGGCCTGTATATAGCACTTTAAAGGTGCTATTCTACAGTATGGAGAGATGCTGAGCAGTAATATATACATAATTTGTCTGTCTACAATGCTGGCGAGACCTCGGGATTCACAGTGGCTACAATACCAATGACTGCAATAGCAAAAATGGCAGCAACCAGCACCGATTTCTGTAAGATGCTATTCCTTGGATCACTGGGTACCAAGGATCATGCCACCTCATACCCAAAGATATCCTGGTGATGCAAAGTTCTGTACAAAAATGGGTAGGCAACCCAAAAACTCCACTTGTGTAAAGAAGGTAAAATGTGATCTCACCACATAGTATCATAAACATTTTGGAAATCAAAGAATACAGTAATAATATGCCAGCAGTGTGCAAAGAACAAGATTCTCAGAAGCCACACTGAAATTACGAAAGTAGTCATTTGCATTTGAAGCACCAATGAAATCAATTATAAGCATTATTTCTAACAATTAACTGTTTAGATGAATTAGTCAATAATTACCTATGTTATGTGCATCTTTCCCCAGTTTCAGCATAGTACTACTATGCTCTCCTTCTACTTTGGGCAAAAATTCCCTCTCACCATACACGATTAAAAATCACCAGGATACTTATGATTGCTGTTGTTCATGTGTTGAAGCAACTGGTTGTGGATTTTTCAAAAGCTGGCTACATATCAACATGAAGCTAAGGCTCTACTGAGTTCCCATTCATTAAAAGGACCACTATAGGTTTCTACATGATGGGAGTGAAAGAACATAATGTTAAGCTCCACAGATGTCTATAATTTGTAAAGGCAGGGTGGTAATTTTGAGATGCAGGTTTTTCTGCAAACTGTGCTGTGATAAGTTCTGCAGTATCCAGGGAGTCAGAGATAATGTCTCCATTAGAAATTCCTGTGTGTAGTTGATGTCCACAAATACATTGAAGTTTAACCTATACTTGGGGAGATAATGGAATGTGCGCCATTATAGAGGAGACATATTGTTTCAACATTCTTTTTTCCATTTTTTAATAAAAAGCTGTACTTTCACTAAGAGTCATTTGAATGTAATCAAGTTGGTCATGTGGGGAAGGCATTTATAGCATCGCAGTGCTCTTCATCGTTCTCTAATGGCCTTTGTTATTTCATTGAATGCCAGAGTACACAATTTTGTGTAGGAAGGTCTGTGGAAAAAGGTATAATTGTGAAAGGAGCTTCCTGCACTACCTCAGCGATATTTTCCTCCTGGTGATTTGAATCTGCAATTTGGAGGCATAGGCTGGCCAATTAGCTTTTCTAAGGTATTAGCATGTTAAAGAGTCGTCAACATTTTGGTCTGGTAGGGGTTGCACGATTGGCTAGTGATCACTGTCACGCAGGACTTCATGGATATTCCACTGCATCATGGTGGTGACACTCAGGCTGCATACTGAGAAGTCTACACAGGATAAGGTACAACAGGCGACGCTAAAATATGTTATTGCTCCTGTGTTTAGGACGCAGAATCGAAATTCCACAAGAAGATTTTCTAAGAGTTGTCTCTACCAGACTTAACACTGCTACCTCAAAAAGGATTATGAACATTTAACTCCCCCATTAATATTAAGGGTTTGGATAATTTTGCTACAAGGCTAGCTCTTGTCTCTCAATGACAGGTAAGTACTGCATGTTGTTATCTTTCTTTATATATGGAAACAGGTAGCTACTACCCTTAGTCTGTTGTGAAGTGGCAATTGTTTGCTGCAGATGTTAGGATGTATTAGTGCACATATACCCTCTTTACACTGACACGATCATTGCAATAGGTATGATGTCTAATATTAGAGAGATGGTTCTCTAACAAAAGTAATTCCTATGTCGCATACTATATGACAGGTCGCCATCAGTTGGAAGAGCTCTGCCAGGTGGTGGGACTATCCATTACAACTCCTTTGTAATAACATTAAAGAGGATGAAGCATTGCAGTGAAGATGAAAGATGTAGGTGTTGGTCTTGTGCTACCTGTGAGGCATGGGTAACATCCATATATGTGGAGTCTTCTGTATGTAAGGGGATATCTGATTCTGTCTGAACTGTCAAATCTGCTTCTAGTTTAGATTTTTCCTTTCCTTCTGTCTGACTTATACTTATTTCTCTCTCTTTTTGTACCTAAGAAGGTTAGAGTTTGTGTGGCAATTTGTTTCCAGCTGCACCAGCATGGAAGCTTTGGTGTTATATGTTTGTAGACTAAAGTAGTTAGTGACCTCTACTTCAAATGAATAGTCATGTGATTTGTGTGGCTGTGGCTAAAAGGCATATCAGGTAGAAGACTGTGCACAGTGCTTGAAATAATCTAGACCATTTTGATGATGGGAAGACATTCATATTTCTTTGTGGACACAAGATAAGGTAACAGGTCTAGCATTTTATATTCTTGGATCTCCTTTTCTCCTCCTCCTCCTCCCTCTCTCTCATTTTTTTATTTTTTATTTTTTTAGGCCAATGAAGGCTGTTGAATATGGAGGATGCTGGCGTGGGTAACTGACACATACAGGAAATTGTACACAGTCAGTTATCCTGCAAAGCCTTTCCACAGATAGGGTCAACGACGCAGCAGGAAGACATATCACCAAAGCATAGGCACCGGAAATGTACATAATAGCACATTCATAGACCATAACATAAATATCTCAAATAATTCTTTTCCCTTCAAAACCAAAAATAAAGACAATCCTGTTTATTCTGTTGTACTTGGGGCCTTTCTGGATTTGGCAGATGAAATCCTCATATTGTTACGTTGGATTGCCATCCATCATTGGTCTGCTGTTTCAAGTCTTGGTGGGGTAAAATACTGGGTCACACTGAACAATGCAAAATTTGGGAGCCAATAACAACATTAAGAATTAGGATAGATTGATACCATATAGAGGAGACACTTAACGGCAGATAAGCATATTTAAAATACGACTTAGTTGTTGGACACAGACCACCTTCAGAGTTTTAAAAACACACACACACACACACACACACACACACACACACACACACACACACACACAACTGTCACGGCTGTCTCTGTGTGGAGAGGCCCAGCTGAAGTGAGTAAAGGATTTCAGTTGAAGGTGGTAGAGAGGGTACAAGTAAGGTGTGGGGTGGGAACTTGTAATCGCTGCTTTACAGCCTGTGCCACTGTATTCTTCCCACCAACGCCAGCCTTTCTGAACTGCACAAGTGGGAACTCTCCCTGCAACATCCCTTGGTTGCCATCAAACCCTGGCCTCAACCACTGCTAGTGCCAGTACTTTACCTGCCTCAACAATCTTCTCTGCTCCCATTTCATCCTTACACAAGCCTTCTGTGTCCCCCCCCCCCCCCCCCCCCCAGTGGGACTGTGTAGTCCTGCCCCCCGCCCCCCCCCCCACTCAACCCCACCCCCCACCCACTCCTCACTTCTCCCCAGCTCAGCCTCCAAACGCTGAATGCTGCTGTCCACGTCCCTGTACTCACCATGTCCCTGTAAACTCCCACAGGCACTGCTATAGTATCTTCTCCCACCCGCACCCTGCTATTCCTCCCCTTCCCAACACATGTCTCTTATGTACACTACCCACTCCAGAAGATAGTGTCCGATAGCTTAGTCTACTTTTAAATATGCCTGATTGCTGCTCAGTGCTTCTTCTATGTGCTGAATAACACTATTTCTAATTCATATTCTTGGTTGCTTGGTTGATTTGGGGTAGTGGACCAAACAGCGAGGTCATCGGTCCCATCAAACAGCGAGGTCATCGGTCCCACCAGATTAAGGAAGGATGGGGAATGAAGTTCGCCAAGGTCTTTCAAAGGAACCATCCCGACATTTGCCTGAAGTGATTTAGGGAAATCCTGGAAAACCTAAATCAGCCGCTGGTTTGAAGTGGCATCCTCCCAAATGAGAGTCTGGTGTTCTAACCACTGTGCCACGTCACTCGGTCATATTCGTGGGTCAAATTGAGATTTTTATGCGGACTGACAGTGACAGGAACGTCTCCCAGTTTGTTACATTTCAGGAGTGCTTGTGCCTGCATAGCAGTTATGTTTTGATAAGGACGGATCCATTTATCACTTTTTCCCCCAATACAGCTACCGAACTTATCCTCACTATATTTCACAAAGATTATGGTTGTAAATGAGTCTCCATTAGTTCAAGAATGTATCAGGTATTGACAGAATTTGTGAGTTCCTCTTCTCTGTGCTTGTGCTTGTCACTCATCCCTCGATGAGGCCAGAGATCGAAATGCAATGGGGCTGTAAGTTTCTTCGTTAAAGAGTTTCTCTCTATCCACTGAGTGACAAGTCATTACAGTTATTGTTTTGGTTTAATTTGATTTGCTTCATCTGTGAAACATCTGCCCTGATGACATCTGATCTGATTAAGTACTCTCGCCACAGACACCATCCAGCCGCAGAAAAGGTGATCTTGGCTTGATGACCCTTGCTAGGAGTCCTGGTTCTCAGGAAGATGACATTTCTTGGCATTTATGTGGAGTCAACAGCTCTGACAGTAGAAGTTGCAACCCTTTGTTTTCAGGGAGCTCTACTGAGAGGGTAAATGACATCACTATGATGGAATGGCCTACCACAATGGTTTTCAAACACATTGATATGTCTGTTTAGTTATTGTGTGTAAGGATCTTCTATACTATAGGTACATTGGTGATATCTAAGTCGTTTTTCGCCACCTGGTCCACACTACAGGAAAACTTTGGAAAATTGAAGTAAAATCAAAAATGGAACCAAAAACACTTGGCCAAAAAGTTCATGGTCAAAAGTAAAAGGAGAAAGATGTAAACAAAAGATATAACAACCTAGAGAAATAGTTGTGTCAACATCAAGGACTCTCATTATGGGCTCAAAAGTATGAGAAGTAAGGAAAATTGGAGTTGAGATATTGCAGCACAAGAAAGGAAAGAGCTGATACAATAGCTTGTCACTCAGTGCTTGCATTACACAGACCCACAAGGGAGTTGTGAGCCCCCTGAGGGCCAGACTGAAAATCACGGTACACATCGGTATGTGTCAATGGCAGGGTATGAGAATACTGAAAATAAAATGTATACTCATCAACAGGGCACCATTCAGACAAGATCGTGGAGGCAGTCTCATGTGAGGGGTACATACAAGGTATGGGTACATCAGCCATAGTCTTTCACCAGTGAATGACACAAAAATCTACTTTCGAATAATGTGCAGCTGTTTCATCACATACTGCACTTACAGGTTACCTGTACTTTCAGAAAGACAATGCACAAACATTTGCTCCTGAATAATAACTTTCTTTCCTATTTCACAGCTTCAACAGTGGCATAAATCTCACACAGAACTTTTTCACTGATAAATGACAAAAAGTTTTCTAATTGAGCTTCATTTGGAAACTGGAATGTACATGCTAATCAATATTCTATTTTTGTTGGGGACAGGTGTGTAGTTATGGAGATCTTATCATGTGAGGCCCTCTGACTGTAAAACTGTTTGCTTACTGCTGCACAGCTAAAGGCAGTGAGATAATACTGCCATAGATTTTTCTAGTGATTTAGAGATTTGCAACTGAGTGTATCTACTACAGGGACAGCAGTATACAAAAAATAAATAGTACTCCAGCAGCAACACTGAAGTGCAGCTGCATGGTGGTAACAAACAATGTGGCAAGGGTTGGCACTTGAGATGGGCAAGTTAGGCACATTCAAGATGTTTGTGCAGAAGAGCTTTAAGTGATAACTGTAACCGGCTGTTTTAGCACTACATGGGTTGCTCTCTATCAGTCAATAATAACAAAAGATATTAAAATCCCAGTAAACATTTTTTTTTTGCCATATCTTCCTAGCCCGAACAGTTTAACATGTTTTTAAACTGAAATCACACCAGACTAATTTGGGGTCACGCAATCAAATGTGGGAATAAGGATATAAACTTCCACTTAAAATAATATTTTGTTTCTAGCAAGAAATGAACTGATCCACCAACACTGAGCGCTATGTGACACACATTGTAGTTGTACTTGTTTCCATCTGCACATTACAAAAACAAAATTCTCCCAATGACTGATACACCATGGTGTGTGTGTGTGTGTGTGTGTGTGTGTGTGTGTGTGTGTGTGTGTGTGTGTGTCTGTGTGTGTGTGTGTGTGTGTGTGTGAGAGAGAGAGAGAGAGAGAGAGAGAGAGAGAGAGAGAGAGAGAGAGAGCTGAGATGAATGAAAAGGTGTTCTAACACACAATGAAAAAATAATTATCAAATTCAATTCTAAGATCAATTCTCTCTTTTACTTGTAAGATTGCATTATCTTCACTGAGTGTATCCATCCACCAAATCTTTTGTCTTCCTCAAGGTCTTCATAGATACAGACTGAGCTAGTGTGTATAATATGTCTCTTTCTCCTGCACTGCTCTCAGTACATGTTCATACCATCGATGGTGGACTTCCCACTTATTCTTAGCAACTGCATTCACACTAACCCCCTGACAAAGCTGTTTCTTACAGTGTCTGCCAAAGTCACTCACGTTTTCTTCTTATAGATAGACATCCACAGTATGGATATGTTAGGCCCCCCTAAGGGAAGTGGAAGTGTTTGTATCACTATGAGCTATTATAAACCATAAAATTATGGGAAAGAGGAAATGAGTGACTGCAAAATTCTAGGGTACACAAATGTGGAGAGATAATGCAGATAAGTTCTTTTGCTTGTATAATGACTGTATTCCTCACTTTCTATCCTCCTTTCATCCTTCAGTATGAAGCCTTTCTATTCCTCAACATCCATGAAGATTACTACGGTATATTGATAATTTTCACTTATGGACCGTCTGACAGCAACTGAATAAAACACAATTTTAGTGCCATGAGAATAAGCAACCATGACAAACATCTTATACAAATGCAAGAAAACTTCCACATCCAGAAAGCCATAGCAGAAAACAAACATGTGATAAATGAACAAACACACATCAGCACAGGCTCCCTACTACACTTAATAAAGGAAATGATAACATAAAATAAATATATATACACACACACATAACACCAAAATACAGACAGACAGACACACACACACACACACACACACACACACACACACAGTGTGTGTGTGTATAACACCAAAATACAGACAGACACACACACACACACACACATCACAAAAAAATATATATATCACACCAAAACACACACACACATACACAGGACAAAAACAAAAATAAATAAATAAATACAATAAAATTAAATTAAATTAATACGACACCAAAAAACACTCACACACACACACACACACACACACACACACACACACACACACACACACAAATGCATACACGAACAGACCACAGATACTTCAATAGTTACACTCATAAGTTTGGCAGTAATATTCGATCTTTGGCAAAAACATTTGACAGTCGGCAACAGAAACCAAAACATTGCATTAAAACAAGCGTTCAGTGCATAGTGCTGTGGAATGCGGAAAAAACAGCAAATTGGCGCTCATAGGAAGAAGAACAACACCAAAAACGCAACAGGAGCGTAATATGTAAGAAACTGTCTACGCAACCTGTAAGTACAGTTCAAAACATTACTACTTAATAGGAAATACCAACCACCAGAACTGTTTATAACCTATAGGCACAGTGACAAAAATGTAAATAAAATAGCTAACATATGTACATATTCCAGGCCACTGATGATGCCTTGCAGAAAATAAAGGCGAAACGCGTATGGCACTAAAATTGTGTTTTATTCAGTTGCTGTCAGACGGTCCATAAGTGAAAATTATCAATATACCGTAGTATTACGCGCAACTGAGGAGGACAGGACCACAAAAATTGAAGATCCATGAAGATTATTTTCTTACAGCTACCTTCTTTCCTTATGCACCCTCTTTGTGCACTACAATTTAATTTTGTTTATTCCAATTATCTGCATTTAACAGAATCTCCAAGTCACTGAAGAATATGGATATCTGATACTGTATGTTAATGTTTGACAAAAAGCATGTTAATTTGAAAGCTGAAGAAATCAATGAATTTCTAACATCAAACATATTGTTGGTACAGGTGAATTAATTTTCAATCCAGCAATTTCATTTACATTCATCACTCCCTGTCAACCAGTTTAGTTAGTTAATGACCCTAAATAATTTGTAATGTATTATTGTACAGAATAAATTAGTGTGTTACCAAATCAGCCATTTGGCAACACTTTAAGAACGCAATGTGTTATTAATATGAGGACACACACACACACACACACACACACACACACACACACACACACACACACACACAGGATGGTTAAATGCCAAGGCAAAAACTCAACGTTATAATTATTGGCACAGCACAAATTAACAGTCAAGTGCTGTTAGTATAATCAGGTCAACAAAGAAGACACTTCATTTCTGACACTGTACCTATAAATGGGGCTCCGTCAACTTCTTATAGGCGAAAATACTGAAATAAATAATATTTATTGTTATATTATGGCTTTTCAAGGATATAAAAGCTTTTAAAACAACCACTGTTTGGTCATGTTCACCACAAGATCAGATCATTACATGGCATAAAGCACGCTAAAGCACATAGAAATCTTTGAATTAATAACTGGTCCTTCAAAATATAGATGGTGGTGGTGGTAGTTAGTGTTTAACGTCCCGTCGACAACGAGGTCATTAGGGACGGAGCGCAAGCTCGGGGTAGGGAAGGATTGGGAAGGAAATCGGCCGTGCCCTTTCAAAGGAACCATCCCGGCATTTGCCTGAAACGATTTAGGGAAATCACTGAAAACCTAAATCAGGATGCCCGGAGACGGGATTGAACCGTTGTCCTCCCGAATGCGAGTCCAGTGTGCTAACCACTGCGCCACCTCGCTCGGTCAAAATATAGAGTCTGGGAGGACAATAAATTACTTTTAAGTGAAAAGATACACAAAAACAAGAGCCAATCATATCATTATTTGGAAACTATATAAGCAGAAAGCAGGAAATGTAAAGCATCCCAGAGGTAGCAGACTGTGGAACTATAAAATAGGACTCATCATTATAAGTAACAGTTTCCAGCCACGAGTCAGCCAGTTTTGCACATAAGTTTTTCCATTTTCCTCTCTCTTTCCACCATTATGCTGGCATCACTCTGTTTCATTTTTCTTCTTTTCTTGAATGTTCTGCTACACTCTTTATAGCCAACCATCCCTAGGTCGTCTTCTTGGTCTCTTGCCTTGAAGCCTTAATTCATTTACCACAAAGCTGATCTTATATCCACTCCTATAAGGTAACTTCCTTTACCATCTCCCTCATCTATTAATTTGTCCATCTTTTTACTTCCCCCCAGCTTCTGTGAAATTTCACTTCCTGTGCTTCTATCTTGCTTAAATTTCTTTTCTTCATTGTGCATTTTTCGGAAGTGTAAGTCAGGATAATCAAATATTAGAATCAACACATTATTCACTTGGTCATCTGTGTGATAACTTTATCGCATAATAAGTCTGACATTTCTCGGAAATGTTACTGGTTGCCTCCATTTCTCATTGACTTCTTCATTTCATTTTGTTTTGTTGAATGTGTCAACTTTTTAAAGTTGTTCCTTTGCAAGTTCATCCTGGGGTAGTCCTCTCCCTTTGTCTGTTCACATCATGAACTCATTCTTCTTCGCATTAAATTTCATACCATCTAATCCAACCATCTCTGCCCATGCAATTATTGTTGCTGAAATTTATCTTCCTTAATCCCCAGAGCACTAAGGCATCACTGGAAGTCAGTATCTTGTGCACCATGTCATTCACAACAAGCACAAAAGTTAGAGAGGAAGTGCAGTTTCTCATTTTAAGCCCCTTCTCTTCTTTATCTATTGCCTTATCTCCTATTTTAAATTAGCTTTTACTTCTGTGCCACATTTATTTCAGCCTGCCGATTTCATATTTTTGCCTGCCTATGTTATCCAGCACTACCAGTACCCTACTGCAGCACACATTGTTGTACACATTCTCAAGATCCAAGAAGGCTGTCAGTAAAAGTTGTCTATGCTCAATGTCTTTCCTGCAGCTGCCTCATCACATGCATGAAGTCTGCAGTTCACCTCCCAGCCTGAAGCATGCTTCAATTTTATCTCACCTTTGTTCCTTATTCTCTTTCCTCAAATATTTTTGCAGAATGGCAAACTAGTGTCACTCCTCCATAATTTTTCAGTTCTCTTGTTTACTTTCTTAAAGTCTTCTGAAGTTGTCTTCTTGATCAAAACAGCTCTCACAGTATGGTATAGCCACTGCCACTTTATAATATAAGCTGTTCATACCATTTCAACTGACACTCAATCTACACCTCTTCCATAGTTCCCATTACTGATTCAACTTCTGTCAGGATCAAATCGTTTCCCTAGGTTGCTATCTACCTCTTCAAAGTGGCTCTCCTCCTCAGCTTTCCCAACGTGGATGTAAAAGACTTCTAAGTGCTCTTTCCACATTACTTTTACTTCTTTTATTATTTATCTTTTCCATTTGCATCTAGCTTAGTGGGGTTACTCATGCCTTTCCTCTTTACCCTCGTCATCTCATACTGTCATTTTCTGTTCATTTCACCTCTGTCCATAAGTTGAACCATTTCTTATCTCTTCTGATACTATCTTCACCCACTGCATCTTGGGTCATTTGCCGAAACATACCTCAAATGTTCTCTTCTTGTCCTGCACAGATTTTTTGACTCTCACTCTATAAAGTTTTTTTTCTCACCTTATAACGTTGCTTGTTCTTCCAGAAACAGACACTGCAGTTTCAACAAGCGTTGTTTTAAACTTCTACCATTCCTCTTCTACTATTATGACTTCACTTAAAAGTGCCTTGTTCCCTTACATGTTACTTTTCTCTGATTTCCACCTCTTTCAGTTTCCATTTTTTTCTCTCTCTCTTGTCTTTGTGTTCTTTTTTTTCAATCATGGCTCTTTGACTAATCAGTGGCAGGTGGTGGCCATAATCTGATGAAACTTAGTGCATTACCTTTAAGCCAGTGACATGCGTTTTTATTCCTTGTCAAAGATGGTACAGTCCATAGCAGACGTCCATATCTAATCACAGCTGTACCATAATACTTTAAGACTTTCTTACTGCTTATCCCAAAAATTTCAAATCATCAACACATTTTTCTTGCAGAGATCTCATAGCTTCCTCCCTTCTTTCTTCCTTTCTGTTACCCCATTGTCCCTTTCCCAATATCTCTTCATATCCTTTCCTTTTCTCTTTTTCCCTCTGCCGGCAGGAACATTGGGGTTACCTACATTACTGTATTCTGACCATACGTATCCCAATATCCTCCTCCAAGTATACCTTTTCCTGTATCTAAAAACCTACTTGTGGACCATGTACCTGCATTATCTCAAAAGGCATTTCTTGACTGATATGTTAACTTCATTATCCTGTCATTTATTTCTTTCACATCCTCTTCAAGACCATTATAGAAGACAATCCCAATTCCGTTCTTCATTCTAGCTCATTTTCATTCCAGTATGGCTGGAATCCTCTCATCAGCTCTTTTGTTCCTTGTCCTCTCCACATTGTGTCCCCCAATCCTATGACGACCAGTTTTCTTCTTCCAGCAAATCTGTAACTTCTTCTGTTTTCCTTCTCCAAGTATGTAGGTGCAAAGATCCAATTCTTAGCCCACTTCCAAAGCCTTCTCTGTTTCCTTATATTCATTCTTTCCGGGGCTTGTTTGTGTTTTGAAAATAAAGTAGAAATAACTGTTTAAATTAAGACAAAAAATGTGCAAAGAGAACACTGAATACTGGAATTAATTTTTACACAGAAAAAGAAACAAAAGTCAGTTGAAAATGATACTGAAATTGTTAAAAGTGAGCAAAGACAGCATGAAGAAACAGAAAAAATAGAAAATTTATTTTAACCAGAAAGCATACTGAGTGATACAGGGACAGGAAAACAAAAAGAAAAGAAAAAAAAGAAAAGAAAAAAAAGGAGAAAAACTGCACCACCTGACTGCTAAGTTCAGAAACTGTCTACAGCCAATAAATAAAGCAGAAGATATCTGTATAAATAATAATAAAACCAGTGATGAATGGTAGTTACAGAAGGATAAATTACATTTTGCTATATGATGGTTCAGGAAGACAATGCACAGCCTGCTTCGGATCAGGTGATACATGTACTGCAGTAAAGGACCCAAACTCCTTGTATCATTTTCTGGAACTAATCAGTTAGTACAGTATCTTCAATTGGAAGAAGGAAGACCAGATAGAATGGCTTTTCTCAATGGCTGACAATAAAGTAGTATCAAGGAAATGTCTCCAGTTACTGAGTTCAGTAGGAAAACTGTTTCCCAAAGAATTCAACCTTACAGAGTCGTCGTCCTTCAAAATTCCCATATTTCAAAGGCCACGGAAAAAAAACAACAGTAGATATGACAATGAAATTGTACCATGTGCTACAGCATATCAAACAATTTATAAGCCATCATATGTTCCAACTATTGTTGTCAGAGTGCAGTATGATTGCATGAAGTGAAAGTGGCTACTCTGTAGAGCAGCAAGCAGTATTGTGGTTTGCACAAACATAATCAACTATTACTGTGCAAAGAAATTACTGCAGGTTCTATTGATGTGAAAAAATTAAAGAATGGCATCATAAGTTTTTGGCAGTTTTATATTTTGGAAGAGACAGTGGAGGACATCAGACATGCATTTCTCGGAAGCCCACATTAAGTTAATTCAGCAAGCATCTAGGAAACTTAAAGTACTCTGAGCAACACTGCATTGTGCAGTAAACCAGCATCTTCATTTGTATGCTTACAAAATGCAAATTCTGTAATATCTAATGCTGTACGACAAAGCATGCCAACAGCAATGAGCTACAGATGTGCTGCTGTGTACTGACATGAATGCCAGCTTCCTGAAGAAATGCTTATTCTCAGATGAGGCACCCTTTGACATATCAGGAATAGTTAATCATAACATCCGCACACTATCATGAACATGTTCGTGGTAGACATAAACTGAATGTCTGGTATGAGCTAATGCACGAAAGGACTGTCCAAGCATTCTTCTTGGCAGAAAATACAGTAAGTGCATCAGTGTATCTGGACATGTTGGAGCAGTCTGTATACCCTCAGACACAAAACTTGCAACACAAAATCACCTTTCAACAAGATGGTGCTTCACCACATTGGTCAAAGGCTGTTCACAAGTTCCTGTCAATGAAATTTCCCTATCGCTGGATTAGATGCAGGGGATCCATCAGCTGGCCACCACTTTCCCTCAACATTACCCCACTGCAATTCATCTTGTGGGGATTTATGAAGGACTGTGTGTACACTATCATAGTGAACAATATTCCTATGTAAAGACTATGTATCAATGATGTGATTGCAACAGTGACAGAGGACATGTTATGAAGAACAAGGCAGGAATTGAATACAGCAGATGCAGCTCACAGTATGGAAGTTGTGTTTGGAACAATTTAAGTGAGATACAATCTTGAGCATTGAGTTGTACTCATCAATAAGACCTGGATTCGTCATCATATTCTGAAAATGAAGCACAAATCAAAATAATGGGTTACTGCACATGAATCTGCTCTGAAGAGAGCAAATGTGGTTCCATCGGCTGGAAAAATTATGACAATGATTTTTTGGAATATGAAGGGCATCGTAAATATAGACTTTTAAAAAGTAGAAAAATTATCTCTTCACATTACTACAATGGACTATAGGTCAGCTTTGACAAGAAATTCAAGGAAACAGTCCCATTTGGCAAAGAAGTTCACCCAAACAATGCACTAGCACATTCATCTGGAACTATCTGTGCAAAACTGCATAAACTGTTGTCACAAACTCCATATTCCCCTGCCACAGGTCCATGAGATTTATTCCCATTGCCATACACAAAGACATAGCTCACAGGTCCTCTCTCTCTCTCTCTCTCTCTCTCTCTCTCTCTCTCTCTCTCCCCTTTTTTGTTTTTTCACCTGCTCAGATGAGCAGCTAATTTTCAAGACAGAGGCAAATCTTAGACAGCTTGACAAATTATTATTTGATGGAGGGATTAAAAAATGGCCGAGATGTGTATACCCCTAAAAGGGGACTATGCTGAAAAATTATTTATTTTCTTTGGGGCGGGGGAGGGGAGGGAGGTGTCTTTATTCCTAACATGGGTACCAACTGAACTGCCCTCATATAACCTTGTATCTTTCATACAGAAGTTTTACTGGATTACATGAAATACAAAAATTCAGCCTACTGAGCAACAGCTGATGAAGGGCTCCATTCTCACCTGAGACTTGTCAGCCTGCTGGACAGTGGCGGCACCAGCAGCAACGACTGGTGCAGCTCCAGTTGTGCTGAGGCGTGACCCAGATGCTGGGCCCGTGACTGGCAGCAGAGGGAACCACTGGGCTGTGGGACCCAGGGGAAGCACGCTTGGATCATCTATGCCACCAGTCTGTCCGGATGCAGAGCTGCCACCACTTCCCTGACCTCTGACCGGTGCCGTGTGGCATAACTTCTCAGGCCAAGCCACGAGAATTCCCAGTAGGCCCTTGATGTGATGTAAAATTGTCAATTATTACTCTCTGTGGCACCAAATATTATAAAACAAATTTTTGGGGTACTATCACAGCTATAAATAATAAATATAACTATAAAATAATGTCATGCAAGGGTTATTTGGAATGTAAGATCCAATTTCTTACAAAACCTAAACCTTTACAGATTTAAAAAAAAAATTATTTAATTCCTTACATGTTTATTTTTCAACATAGTCTCCATATTTGTTTAAACATTTGTCATAATGTTCTACAAGCTTTTGTATCCATAATTCACAGATGCCTGCTGCCTGTGACAATGTCCAGTCTTTAACTGCTTCTTTCACTTCACCATCCAACACAAAATGCTTGCTGCCAAGAAACTCCTTTAGGTATTTAACCAAGTGAAAATCTCTTGGCATCAAGTATGAACTGTACGGTAGGTGAACAATCTGCTCCCTTGCAAAAGATATGATCAGATTTTGGGTGTGAATGGGAGAATGGGGTCTGGTGCTGTCATGCAGAAACAAAACTCCAGATGTCCAATGGCCGCATTGCTTATTCTGTATGGTACATTGAAGTTTCTTCAGGGTAGCACAGTAAGCGGCTGCATTTACTGCTGTTCCTTGCTGCATAAATTCGATCTGCTTGGCCTTGACTTTGACTGGTGATGACATATGATACCATTCCATTGACTGATGTCTAGACTCTAGGGTCATGTGAGAAACTCCTGCCTTGTCCCCTGTGACAATGTTCCCTAAAAAGTAATCCTTACAATACTGGTCCAAAAAGTCAAGAGCACAAGTCATTCTTTCCACTTTGCATTTCTCAGTAAGCAGCTTGGGAAACCAACAAGTGCACAATTTGGAAAACTGAAACTTTTGAGAGACAATTTTGTGCACTGTAGTTCTACCCACATCCAGAAATTTGAGCACTTAAGTTGAAATTGTGAATTGCTGGACTTCACAAATCTTTTTGTCCATGGCTTTGGTCAAATATTCTGAGATCACTGATGACTGGCCTGATCACAGTTCATCATGGACATTTTCCCATCTGTCCTTGAAAGCTCCCACCCACTTAAGCACTTGGCTGTCACTCATCGCATAGGGGCCACACACCTCACTTATCTGTCGATGAATTTCCACTGCTGCAACATCCCTTGCTGTCAAAAACCAAATCACTGACTGTATTTCACAGTCAGTATGCTGGTCAATTGTTTTGACGTTTTGGTCTGACAATGCAACAATACCAGTGCTAATGGTGGTGTTTGATGAGTAAAGTATGCTGAGAGTTGGTGCACGCACACAATTCAATGTTTGTGCAACATTCGATTAGCTTGGTGATTCAGACCTTACTTTCCGAATAAGCCTCATGTATTATATGTCTTACAGAAAACTTGTTGTGCATTAGGATAGATTGCAAATCATTGAGACAGAGCACAAATTCAAAGTGGAAAAGAATACTATGTTCTTTTCAAAGGAACCATCCAATTTACCTGAAGCAGTTTAGGGAACCCTTGAAAAACCTAAATATGGATGGCAAGGTGCAGATTTAAACCACAGTCCTCTACATACAATTCACAGCCTTACCTCTGTACTACCTAGCTCAATCTGCCAGTTGATTGTAGGAGCTGTTTTTCATCCATAGCTGAGAAGAATTAATTAATTTGGTGGCCAATGCTTTTCAATGTCTTAATTTTTATCACTGCTCTGTCAGAAAAGTGAATCTCAGGTAAGATCTCTTGACTGTTTTGTTTCAATTATTATGAATTTTAACTCTTCAGGCTTTCCCAGCGATCTAATGACATCTTGGGTTGTCGGGTGTTCTGCCGGATATCAGCGTCGTACTTGCACAATATTTCGGTCACGTAGCTCGTAACCTTCATCAGGTGTGACCTGAGACTGCTCCTCGAGTGGACCTGGTCCAGTATTTATGGCTATGGCCTTCCCCCTCCACCAACGGCTGCAGGCGCTTCCTCTGTGGTCCGCGCCCATTCCCTGCGACCTGCTGGAGCGTTGCTGCTCCGTTTTCCGTCCGCTGCGGCTCTGGATGTTCCCTCTGCGGTCCGCGCCCACCAAACCCGCTCCTGGGGGTTTCATCTACGGTCTGGGGTACCAAGCGTCCCCCATGCGGTCCGCGCCCGCTCACCACGACCTGTTGGAGCGTTGCCGCTCCGTTTTTCGTCCGCTGTGGCTCTGGATGTTCCCTCTGCGGTCCGCGCCCACCAGTCCCACTTCTGGGTGTTCCATCTTCGGTCTGGTGTGCCTGGCAGTCCGTCAGGGGCTCGTTTTCCATCTCCATGTCTCTGGTTCTTCTGTTTGTGTAGTGTTGCAGCTGGCCCCGTTGCTCCTTTAACAATTCCAGAGCCGGATCCCAGGCTCTGTACCCTGTGTCACGGTTCATAAGATCGTCAGCCATTTTAATTTCTATCGACTCTCTTATAACACTGTCCCAAAATCTGGGTGTTTGTGCTAGAATCTTGGTATCCTCATACTTCATGGCATGATCTAGTTCTAGACAGTGTTCAGCAATGGCTGACTTAGTCACCTGTCTTAATCTAGTGTGCCTCTGATGTTCTTTGCACCTGATCTCCACAGTTCTTGTTGTCTGGCCAATGTAGGACATGCCACATTGACAAGGTATATTGTAAATCCCTGGTTTTCGTAACCCCAGGTTGTCTTTGACACTCCCCAGCAGTCCCCCGGACATCATGGTTAGTTTTGATGTGGTAACGCTGTTCACCAGGGTCCCACTGAAGGACTCACTAGAACTGATTGCAGAGAAATTTGACGGTGCTCTGTTGGACCTGTTCAGTCATACACTGACATCCACGTATTTCCTGTACAGAAACCAATATTACGAGCAAACCGAAGGTGTAGCTATGGGCAGCCCACTGTCCCCTGTGGTTGCCAACATGTTTATGGAGAGTTTTGAGGAGAGGGCATTGGAGACAGCCACATTTAAACCCACATGCTTCTTTAGGTATGTGGATGACACCTTCGTGATCTGGCCACATGGGATGGACAGGCTCAATGAGTTTCTTGAACATCTTAACTCATGCCACCGTAATATCAAGTTCACCATGGAACTGGAGAAGAATGGCCAGCTGCCATTTCTGGATGTACTAGACCAGAGGAAAGCAGATGGATCAATTGGCCACAGTGTGTACCGAAAACCAACACACACTGATTTATATCTGCAGGCCAGCAGCTGTCACCACCCTGCACAGAAGAATGGGGTTCTGAAGACTTTGGTGCACAGAGCACGTGCCCTGTCAGACCAAGAGAATCTACCTATAGAGATAGAACGTCTCAAAACAGTTTTCTCCAAGAGTGGATACACGGACAGACAAATTGAGAGGGCACTCCAACCAGCCACTATACCACAGGTTCCTGAAGAAGACCAAGATGAAACAAAGAAGGTGGCATATCTGCCCTATGCTGGCTCTATTTTTGCCAGAATCAGTAGGATCCTCCGCAAACACAATATCAAGTGTGTTTTCTGTCCATCCAACAAGATCGGGGGACTGCTGGGGAGTGTCAAAGACGACCTGGGGTTACGAAAACCAGTGATTTACAATATACCTTGTCAATGTGGTATGTCCTACATTGGCCAGACGACAAGAACTGTGGAGATCAGGTGCAAAGAACATCAGAGGCACACTAGATTAAGACAGGTGACTAAGTCAGCCATTGCTGAACACTGTCTAGAACTAGATCATGCCATGAAGTATGAGGATACCAAGATTCTAGCACAAACACCCAGATTTTGGGACATTGTTATACGAGAATCGATAGAAATTAAAATGGCTGACGATCTTATGAACCGTGACACAGGGTACCAGCTAAGCAGAGCCTGGGATCCGGCTCTGGAATTGTTAAAGGAGCAACGGGGCCAGCTGCAACACTACACAAACAGAAGAACCAGAGACATAGAGATGGAAAATGAGCCCCTGACGGACTGCCAGGCGCACCAGACTGAAGATGGAACACCCAGAAGTGGGACTGGTGGGCGCGGACCGCAGAGGGAACATCCAGAGCCACAGCGGACGAAAAACGGAGCGGCAACGCTCCAACAGGTCGTGGTGAGCGGGCGCGGACCGCAGGGGGAACGCTTGGTACCCCAGACCGTAGATGAAACCCCCAGGAGCGGGTTTGGTGGGCGCGGACAGCAGAGGGAACACCTAGAACCGCAGCGGATGGAAAACGGAGCAGCAACGCTCCAGCAGGTCGCAGGGAATGGGCGCGGACCACAGAGGAAGCGCCTTCAGCCGTTGGTGGAGGGGGAAGGCCATAGCCATAAATACTGGACCAGGTCCACTCGAGGAGCAGTCTCAGGTCGCACCTGATGAAGGTTACGAGCTACGTGACCGAAATATCGTGCAAGTACGACACTGATATCCGGCAGAACACCCGGCAACCCAAGATGTCATTATGAATTTTGCTTGAAACAACAAGTTTCCAATTTTTTATGGACATTGTATACTTTGTGCTTTCTCTATGATAAAGTCAAAAGATTTCTCATTACTACTTGATGCACAGACTCAATACTTGATGCCATGAAACTTTTACTATCCTTCTATACAAGAAAGTTGATTAAGTGTTACAGGAATGTAATTAAGAATAAATTAAATATCTAATGCTACAGTTCTTCCTGTAATTTTCTTTAACTATTATTGTACAGAATAGTTACCATCAGGAGTCAAAATGTTTAGTACTGCCAATGTACATACATCAAAGTGATGAGATTATCCTAACTTCCAGAAATATTAGTGTCTTCCTTGCTAAGGACACAGAGTCAGGAAGGTTGACCAGCCTTTCCTTTTTAACCATCTCTACTTTATCTTCCTGCTATCATACGGCAATCAATCACGTAAACCATTTATTCTCAAGTATTTGAAGCATTAAAAATGTCCTGCAATAATTTCTGAATCTTCAGCAACTTTTTTCTGTACACCTTCCCTATTATCTTCAGGATAAATGTTTATTAGAATTTATTGCTGCCATCTTAGATTAAATGCTAATGCCATCCATCTACTCACTCAATAAGTAATGAATGAGTATTTAAACAACCAAAAACCAACAATGATATAAACAAATGCTCAGTGAAGATATAAAATAAATCATCAATGACTGAAATCCTATGTCACCCTGTCTTCGCATTTGTGAAAAATATATCAAAAGTTGCAAATGACGAATGTTTGGTGTTCTTCATTGGCCCTGGCAAAAACAAGTTCTTAAGATTCATCTGCAAAAACTTTTCATATGTTTCTATAACACGTTAGTAATTCATTGAGTTGCAAACAGGTATGATGAAAAGACTGTTACATATAAGTCTTCGGCCAAGCCTTCTTCAGAAAGGTGAAATGCACACACGAGTGCTACCTCTGGCCAGATGCTAGCTTTAAGTAGAAATCTACACATTCATACACATACAATCACACAGACACCCAAATGCACATTCCTATGAGTCTGTAACATACTTACGTGTGTTGAGTCTGGCCGGGATGTCCAGAGGTAGTGGTCGTGTGTGTGTGTGTGTGTGTGTGTGTGTGTGTGTGTGTGTGAGAGAGAGAGAGAGAGAGAGAGAGAGAGAGAGAGAGAGATATGTGCTTCCTTGTATGAATGTGTGTTTCTCTTTTCTGAAGAAAGCTTTTGGCAGAAGCTCGTATGTAACAGTCTTTTCATTGTGCCCTTCTGCAACTCAATGTGTCATCTTTGCGGTGCGTAGCAATCTATCCTTTTCCTAATATTGTTGATATTACAACCTCGACTTTCCAGTTTGACAGCTTAATAATTACTTCATAATGACTTTCTTTCCCTTTTTTTTTTTTTTTTTTTTTTTTTTTTTTTTTTTGCAAAAACTACTAGTTTGTATATTTTCAATTCCAGTGATCTGCTAAAATGTCTGCTCACCATTTCAATTATTCATTAAGGTCTATGGAAGGGGCATGGTTTCTTTTTATTTGTACAGCTACAACTCCATTACAGTAACTAATTCCTTAATAACATTTACAACTGTACTCCTTTTGCCATCCTCAGCAAATTTCTGTGATTTCCCCATGTACAGCTCAGCTGTTTATACCTTTCTTGCTGCAAAATTGGTAAAACATGACATGTATGTGTAACAATTATGGAAATTCCTGGATGGACCAATACATAAAATATGGGAGAAGCAATCACTCACCTATAGCAGACTGACATGTGGAGCAAAGAAACACACAACTGGAAACACTATGCACAATAGCTTTCTAGTGAAAGTAAGTAAGTACACACAAACACACACACACACACACACACACACACACACACACACACACACACACACACACACACCTGTGAAATACTTCTGTATGTTACAGTAATGAATAATAGCAAGCTAGCACAATTTGAAAATAACCAGAATTTCACGAAGTACTGCCCCTCTGCCTGCTAATACATAAAGACACTTAACTTCAGTCAAAAACAATGCACAGTATGGCAAGTACCCATACTAATATAATGGGGGCTATCCTTGGCTGAGGTCCACACATGCAGTTTAAGCGTTATGTCTGTGAAGAGCATCAATACGCAGAGACTGAGTAATTTTCACCACTTTATTCCAAAATACAATTTATAACAACAAGCATGCTATGCCAACTCGTCTTTACTGTGTCTATCACCCTATCCCCGAACAATCGCAAACTTATATTCCAGTGCGAGTTGAGAAAGACAGACTGAGCTATCATGCAGGCAGCCGGCAAATCGCCTGTGGCAGCATTCTGCATCTGGCATCCTTTTGTACTGACACAAGTAGTTGGTGAGCATTTTGAGTCAGCAACAATCCATGAGTTTTTGTGACCATGCCTCTAGCCCTTACAGTAATATCATAACCATTTACTGACAGTAAATTGTCAATTTATCTTCAGAAGTATTGAATTACAGCTGCACTTCTGTGGTAATGTGTATTCTGGCACAATCCACATTCCCGCCGCTTCTTCACCATGGCATGATCTATGCAACACAGTGTGTGCATTAAGAAATGGATTTGAAGAGTCCTTTCTAGTACCATAAAGAACCATAGGAATACATATGTAATTTGCAAGCAATGTTATCCACATGCTTTGTAAAACCAACTGAAAAGAGATTTTGCAGAATATTATTAATCTGCCCTTTTGGTTATTCAGCTTAAGGTTGCAAGACTATCACAAAAACTGTCACTCCCTCTTAAAATCGGCAACAAGGTAATAATTCTCTTTCTGCTCCAATAGTGGTTTCTAGTAGGTAAACCCTTCATATGGCACATCAACACACAAGCAATACTGGCGTTCAATAAGGTAGTTTTTCTTTAAACTTGTATAGCACCACCATACTGTAGCACAAATAAATTTAAAAAAATGTTCATATTAGTACAGCTTTCATCAAATTCTGACTAACTTATTTCACCTCCATGTCTTACTATGTGTTCTCTTTCTCAACACGTGCTCCCAGAATGAGCAGCTCTGTTTACAGTTTTACCTTCAGAAGTTGTATATTCATGCACTTTGAGTGACAGAGGGCAAGAGATAAGCTCTTGAACAGCTACAAAATGTGAACCATTTATGTTTCTCCAGTATTTACTAGCAATCTTAGTCTGTTCTCACTAATTCACAGAAAATTTAAATTAATGACAAATTTCTCTTTGAAGATTTTATGCTGCACCATGTAAGAAAAAATAAAAAAAATAATTTATTGATCTGTTGTTATAGTTTAACTGTCTTGAGCTGACTGCAATGTAATTAAAAAGAATTACACCTGACATGTTTCACTTTTATTTACAAAGCATCTACTGGGTATTCTGTAAATTGGATCACATGTTTGTACATTTATTTCAGGATTCTTTTAGGTTAAAAACAGCGTTTTCTTTATGAAGTTGGTCTGTAAGCTACTTATGGCGTTTCTTTACATAGTCTGCATCTTCCCCTCTTGCTAGCAGTGGTTGATGTCAACAGGCTTCATTTCACATCTGCAGTTTTTGGTATTTTGCGTTATTTCCTGTGCTGCGCTGTATATAAATGACTTCCTTAACTGTTTTTCTTTCATCACTGCTACGGTGTTTATCCCTATTCATTTGTTTTCATCCACGTTGTGAGTGTTGCCAACCTATGAAACAATTGTGTGTGTGTGTGTGTGTGTGTGTGTGTGTGTGTGTGTGTGGTGTGTGTGTGAGGGGGGGGGGGGGGGGGGGGGGAGAGAGAGAGAGAGAGAGAGAGAGAGAGAGAGAGAGAGAGAGAGAGAGAGAGAGAGAGAAGAGAGAGTTAGTAAAATTGTCTTGTACGTAGGTAGAGATGTGAGAGGGGTGGGTTCCCCCCCCCCCCCCACCCCCCCTCCCTTCCTCTCTCTAGGGGGGGGGGAGGGGAGGAATGACAGGAATGGCCTTTACAGTGACTATGGGACATACCTGGGAGGAAACGGTAATGGTAAATGGAGCCCGTGGTTAGATTTGTACTTTTTATGTTATATTAAATGGTCAATCACTTTAAAGAGTGCGTGGTTCGCCAAGTTGATCTGATCATTTATGAGTTGTTCCTTTTCGTTAGGGTTTTTTGGATGTGGTAGTTTTCTTGTAAGATGAGCAGGTGTTTTTTGTTGTTGTTTATCCTTATGATTTCCATGTCTTGTGTTTCTGGTTGAATAACTGAAACAATAAACATTACAGAACAAAATCTTAAGACACACAGTACACTTCCACATGAATATATCAAAGAAACAGTCGAGCTTCTAGAGCTAATAAGAGAACAGAATTATGTTAAGTTCAATAATGAATTCTATTTATAAAGTGAAGGATTACCAATGGGATCTCCAGTGTCCGGAACCATATCAAACATATTTATGAACCATTATATATAAAAACAAAGATGAGGTGACTTACCGAACGAAAGCGCTGGCAGGTCGATAGACACACAAACATACACACAAAATTCAAGCTTTCGCAACAAACTGTTGCCTCATCAGGAAAGAGGGAAGGAGAGGGGAAGACGAAAGGAAGTGGGTTTTAAGGGAGAGGGTAAGGAGTCATTCCGCTCCCGGGATTGGAATGACTCCTTACCCTCTCCCTTAAAACCCACTTCCTTTCGTCTTCCCCTCTCCTTCCCTCTTTCCTGATGAGGCAACAGTTTGTTGCGAAAGCTTGAATTTTGTGTGTATGTTTGTGTTTGTTTGCGTGTCTATCGACCTGCCAGCGCTTTCGTTCGGTAAGTCACCTCATCTTTGTTTTTATATATAATTTTTCCCACGTGGAATGTTTCCCTCTATTATATTGATATTTATGAACCATGTAGAACAGATTATATTCAACAAAATAGTGCCAAATACGTACAGCATCCTATACTGGATTAGATATATGGATGATATCTTGTGCCTGATAGATGAACCAAACAATGAAATTGACCAGTTACACACAGACATAAATTCTGTTCATGTTAATATACATTTTACAATAGAGAAAGAGCAAAACAGACAGTTAAATTTCTTGGGCATCACCATAAAGATTCAAAACAACCGACACACATTTGCCATGTACTGGTACCGAAAACTGACAACAACAGCTACAATTATACACAAGACATCACAACACCCCAATTCTCAAAAGCAAGCAACACTCAGATACATGCTCCACAGACTAAACACAGTACCATCAGACACACACAAACAAATACACAAAATACAAGGATAGAAGCAACACAAAGTGTGAAAGAAACAGAAAGAAAAATATGGTACACAATGACATACAGCCATAAATACACACACAGAATACTTTCAAAAAACAAGGCATAAAAATAGCACACCAAGCCAACAACTCAATTCAGAAATACTTCCCAAAAACAATAGGAAGAACTGATCTGTATCAGAAATCAGGAATATGCCAACTGAAATGCAATACATGTGATGGAAGATATGTAGGTAAAGCTAGGAGGACATTTGACACCAGATACAAAGAACATGTAAGAGCATGGAAGTATAGGGCAAATCATTCAACTTTTGCAAAACACTTACACCAACACCAACATAAAATTACAACCAGAAACACAGACATGGAAATCATACAGATAAACAACATCAAAAAATACCTCCTCACCTTACAAGAAAACTACCACATCCTAAAAACTGTAACAGAAAAGAAACAACTCATAAATGATCAGGTCAACTTGGCAAACCACACACTCTTTAAACTGATTGACACTTAATATAACATAAAAAGTACAAATCTAACCACAGGCTCCATTTACCACTACAATTTCCTCCCAGATCTGTCCCATAATCAATACCCACGCAATCCCTGTCGTTCCCGCCCCCCTCCCCTCACGGAGAGAGAGGAAGGGGGGAAGAGGAACCCACCCCTCTCATGTCTCTACCCACATATAAGACAACAATTTCACTCACTCTCTCTCTCTATCGCGTGCGCGCGCGCGCGCACACACACACACACACACACACACACACACACACACACACAATCGTTTCATAGGTTGGCACCACTCACAACATGAACGAAAACAAACAAATAGGTATAAACACTGTAGCAGTGATGAATGAAAAACAGTTAAGATAGTCAATTATAAATAGTGGAGTGCAGAAAATGACACAAAATACCAAAAACTGCAGATGTGAAATGAAGCCTGTTGACATAAACCATTGCCAGTAAGAGGGGAAGGTGCAGACTGTGTAAAGAAACACCGTAAGTAGCTTACTGACCAACTTCATAAATAAAATGCTGTTTTCAACCTAAAAGAATAAAAAAATAAATTTACAAACATGTGTATCCAATTTACAGAATATCACAGAAAGTGCTTTGTAAATAAAAGCAAAACACTTCTGGTGTAATTCTTTTTAATTACAATGCAATCAGTTCAAGACAGATAACCTATAATAACAGCTGCTGCAGAAGATAGCCATACAAACAAATGTATTATTTTATTGACTTCATAATTTTTATCAATATCTGTGTAAAACAATAGCAAAAATTAAAAATGTATCAAATAAGTGCTTTCTGTAGACATCTTACCTGTGTCCTCTGAACACTTCTTTTAATGTTGTTTTGAATATAAGGAGAGAACACATCTAAATCAAATGGATCAACTTCACTTTCCAATTTCTCACACAATTCTTGCGAACACCCCATTAACACCTGCGGAAGTATGCAAAATTAGTACTGACAGTATAGTTGGTTACATTATCACAAATCTTCATAAATATTATGCAATACCTTGTTGTCTCTGGGAACTAGTAGGAGTGTCAGGTATTTAACATCAAGTAAAAATTGCAACGATTGTGCCTGACTCAGTGGTTTTGTATTCATAGTGGTTTTATAAAAGTCGAAAATAAGTCCAATTATACATTCAACCAAGTCTTGATGAATCTTCCTGGAAAGAAACTTAATAAAAATACAATAATACTGAAAATGGAAGATGTCTTCAACCAACTGTTTAACATAAAAACTAATTTTATTTATAATTTTAACAACATGATACAATAATTCTCTTTGGAACATGAGATACGTACTACAAAGATAACTGTATGACAGAAGTCTACACTGAGATTGTTATTTCCTTTCCTGCAATGCAACAGGAAAAAAAATTGAATGCAACGGTCTCCTTAGAACAATGTTAACCTAATAGTTTTCTAACACCTACAGAATGAATGATAACACAGATTTGGCTGGGAGAGCTCTCTGCTGAATAACAAAGTATCAGTTTAACAATGTAGGAAGGATAGGCTGCTACTTACCATAACAATGACACGTTAAGTTTCAGATAGGCACAATTAAAAGCCACTGTGTAAGTGTAAAGCTTTCGGCCATGGACTTCATAAGAAAAAGAATGACACACACACACACACACACACACACACACACACACACACACACACCATGCACTCTCACAAGCAAGAACATATATGCGCACACAACCACCAACACCGGCAGCTCTGGCAGTCGTGTATGCTTGAAGTGTGCTCGATTGTCTGAATGAATGGTGTGTGTTTTTCTTTCCTTCTCTAACAAAGGCTGTGGCCAAAAGCTTATGTGTAAGTGCCTTTTAATTTTGTATGTTTGCAATTTAAAGTAAGTAGCAATCTATCTTTTCCTATATTGTTGATATTCCGAGCTGGAATTTCCATTACTTGAAAGTATCAATTTTTTGAGATGCAAAAATATTAGACGGATGCTGTTATACATTTATTAAAATATAAACCTTTGATTTACAGCTCGAGTTCAAAAACATAAAACTAAAGGTATGTAAAGGAAAACATCAAATAAACAAGCTACAACTTCTCTGCTACAAGTAACCAAGACAGATTCCAAGCACAGGGCATCTACTTTACACACGTCAAACTTATTCTTTATTTCTGTGGAGGTCTAAAATGATAATGGTGTACACCAGCATGGCTTTCAGTACGAAAATAAGTACCGAACTGTTCCAAGCAAATTTACAATCAGCAAATGACAGCACGCTTCTATCATGTCTCTCACTACCGTCCCTGCTTGCCCCATTCAACTTAAACCAAAACTCCATCTGAACTGACCATGAAGGCTCAACGGTACCAACAGGCCGCAGTGTCATCCTTAGCCCACAGGCATCATTGGATGCGGATATGGAGGAGCATATGGTCAGCACACGACTCTCCCGGCCATATGTCAATTTAAAAGACCGGAGCCATTACTTCTCAATCAAGTAACTCCTCAGTTTACCCCACAAGGGCTGAGTGCATCCCACCTGCCAACAGCACTCAGCAGACCAGATGGTCACCCGTCCAAGTGCTAGCCCAGCACGACAGCACTTAACTTCGGTGACCTGACAGAAACCTGTGTTACCACTGCAGCAAGGCCGTTGGCCCCATTCAACTTACTTGACCTAGTTTCCACACACCTTCCTCTCTGTCTATTCCTTTCAGCCTGAGCAATCACTCATAAACAGTCTACACAGGTATATATGTGCTGTGTGATATCTCACATGTGCTCTGTGTGTGTGTGATAAAGCAGTACTGGACTGTCCATATATTTTTTGGACAGTATATTCCTTATGTTAAACCAACAGCTACAACTGACTCAATAAAAATAGTCAAGTGCCAACTGGCAACAAATCAATTTATTATAGATGAATGTTGTTTCACTTTTTGGACTACAGGAGACAGAATTTTTACACAGCTAGGACCATTTCAGATAGATGCTCACTTAGAACTGGAGGGATGCAGAGGAGCATAACTCAAGAGATGCAATAATTCTGTAAACTGCACCAATGTATTCTCTGGCATCCATTTATGTACTTCCAAAGTTGCATTACTGTAGCACTGACAACTGTGCTATGCTGACAATTTATTACAAGTAAGATCGCTGATTCTCCAAACCATTTTGGTTAAAAACATGTGCCATGCTGGTTTAAAGTAAAGCAGTTCTTATGAATATCACATGCGTTTACTGTTAGGCAGGAGTGTTCACCAAAAGTGTCCAGTGAAGTGAGTGTTGCACAATCTGATCGATCAGATTTTTCCAATATTTTAGTGAAATAAATCAATATATCAAGGCATATGTATGATCCACATAAGCACTTAAAAGGCAAAGATAATGTGTGAAAACAAAGGCATCACAATTTTTTTAAAGAAATATGGAAACAAGAGGGTAGAAAGGAAGGAGAGTTAAAGGAAGGCCTTTCGGTCAGTGAGGGAAGATAAGGACCTTTTAGTTCTTCCCGCCGATAAAGGTAGTGCCACTGTTCTTTTGTCTCGTGAAGTTTATTTGTCTAAAACGGCCTGTTTATTGGATGATTCTGCTTACTGTAAACTTCGGAGGGACCCTACAGACCAGATAAAGTGGAAGACCATTTCACTTATTAAGAAGAGCTCCCTGAAAAAGGACACCATCAAAAAACTTCATCCAGGGGTGGCAGTACCACCAAGGTTGTATGGTTTACCGAAGGTGCATCAACCTGGAGCTCCTCTCTGTCCTATCGTTAGTAATGTGGGCACTCCTACTTATAATTTAGCTAAATATCTTTCTCTTGTCCTCAGCCCTTATGATGGAAAATGTGAACATCATTTATCCAACTTGACTGATTTTATTGAACGGTTGAAGTCTTTATGCATTGGAACATCTGACCTTATGGTTGGTTTCGGTGTGGTTTCTCTTTTCACCCAGGTACCTTTGGAAGAGTCGTCATTGTTAATTGGTCAACTTTTGGATGATAAAACTACTGAGCTGTGTCGCCATGTGTTGACATCAACACATTTTTTATTTAATGATTTATTTTTTTAACAAACTGACGGTGTGGCTATGGGGAGTCCTCTTTCCCCTATTGTCATCAATCTTTTTATTGAAGATTTTGAAGATATCACACTCAGGACTACTACTCTTCAACCTATGTGTTTTTGGAGATATGTGGATGATATTTCCATTGTTTGGCCACATGGAATGGAAGTTCTTAATCAGTTTTTAGATCATTTTAACTATCTTCATCCATGCGTCAAATTTTCAAATGGAAATTGAAAAAGATGGTAAATTACATTTTTTGGATCTTCTAGTATACAAAAAAGGAAATGGTACCTCGGGACATGGCATATACTACACTCCTGGCAATGGAAAAAAGAACACATTGACACCGGTGTGTCAGACCCACCATACTTGCTCCGGACACTGCGAGAGGGCTGTACAAGCAATGATCACACGCATGGCACAGCGGACACACTAGGAACCGCGGTGTTGGCCGTCGAATGGCGCTAGCTGCGCAGCATTTGTGCACCGCCGCCGTCAGTGTCAGCCAGTTTGCCGTGGCATACGGAGCTCCATCGCAGTCTTTAACACTGGTAGCATGCCGCGACAGCGTGGACGTGAACCGTATGGGCAGTTGACGGACTTTGAGCGAGGGCGTATAGTGGGCATGCGGGAGGCCGGGTGGACGTACCGCCGAATTGCTCAACACGTGGGGCGTGAGGTCTCCACAGTACATCGATGTTGTCGCCAGTGGTCGGCGGAAGGTGCACGTGCCCGTCGACCTGGGACTGGACCGCAGCGACGCACGGATGCACGCCAAGACCGTAGGATCCTACGCAGTGCCGTAGGGGACCGCACCGCCACTTCCCAGCAAATTAGGGACACTGTTGCTCCTGGGGTATCGGCGAGGACCATTCGCAACCGTCTCCATGAAGCTGGGCTACGGTCCCGCACACCGTTAGGCCATCTTCCGCTCACGCCCCAACATCGTGCAGCCCGCCTCCAGTGGTGTCGCGACAGGCGTGAATGGAGGGACGAATGGAGACGTGTCGTCTTCAGCGATGAGAGTCGCTTCTGCCTTGGTGCCAATGATGGTCGTATGCGTGTTTGGCGCCGTGCAGGTGAGCGCCACAATCAGGACTGCATACGACCGAGGCACACGGGGCCAACACCAGGCATCATGGTGTGGGGAGCGATCTCCTACACTGGCCGTACACCACTGGTGATCGTCGAGGGGACACTGAATAGTGCACGGTACATCCAAACCGTCATCGAACCCATCGTTCTACCATTTCTAGACCGGCAAGGGAACTTGCTGTTCCAACAGGACAATGCACGTCCGCATGTATCCCGTGCCACCCAACGTGCTCTACAAGGTGTAAGTCAACTACCCTGGCCAGCAAGATCTCCGGATCTGTCCCCCATTGAGCATGTTTGGGACTGGATGAAGCGTCGTCTCACGCCGTCTGCACGTCCAGCACGAACGCTGGTCCAACTGAGGCGCCAGGTGGAAATGGCATGGCAAGCCGTTCCACAGGACTACATCCAGCATCTGTACGATCGTCTCCATGGGAGAATAGCAGCCTGCATTGCTGCGAAAGGTGGATATACACTATACTAGTGCCGACATTGTGCATGCTCTGTTGCCTGTGTCTATGTGCCTGTGGTTCTGTCAGTGTGATCATGTGATGTATCTGACCCCAGGAATGTGTCAATAAAGTTTCCTCTTCCTGGGACAATGAATTCACGGTGTTCTTATTTCAATTTCCAGGAGTGTATAAACCCACACACACGGACTGCTATCTTCATTCTACGAGCTGTCATCCACCACATCAGCAGATGGGAGTTCTATGTACATTGCCATTTCTGATTCCAAAAATTTGCACAGGAACTGGATCATCTTAAGGATGTCTTCAAGCTCAACGGATATACTGATCATGAAATTAATCGTGCTTTTCAGTTTGGACCATCAAGTGCACCAACACCGGATACTAGTAAATCAGTTGGTTTTCTATCCTTTGCAGAAAGTATTTCTTCAAAAACTTCTAGAATTCTCAAGAAATATGATATTAAAAGTGTTCCATTGCCTTTGGCCAAGACTAGGGCCCAGTTTGGATCTGTTAAAGGTGAAATGGGAATGAGAAAGCATGGAGTTCATAAAATTCCCTGTCATTGTGGAAAGGCTTATATTGGACAGACTATTCACACTGTTCATGACGGATGTGTGGAACATCAGCATCACATATTTTTGCTCCAGCCTGGAAAATCTGCCATCGCCGAACATTGTCTCATTAAAGGGCATAACATGTCATTTAAAGAGATGTGAATTATTGCTCCAGCTTCTCGTTACTGGGATTGTGTGCTCAAGGAATCCGTCAAAATATGATTATCTGATGACATTATTAAGAGAGAGAGAGAGAGAGAGAGAGAAATGTTTTCCTTTAAGCAAGACAAGGACCCCTATTTTTATCTTATTTAAAACAACAACGGTCTAGTTTTTGACCTGCTACATCTTAATTTGTAATTTATCACTTTCAACAGTTTCTACTGCCGGGGGTGCTGCAATTCTTCTCTTCGCAGGGGGCAGCTCTTCCACTTTTCGTGCAGGCGCAGTGGCCTGGACCCGGGGTATAAAGGAGTCACAGTTTCTCACGTTCATTCAGTTCCGGTGTGATTGTGTACTCAGCAATCGCACCTGAAGATTGCGGGCAGATGGATCGCTGAAATAACGTGTAGTGAAGACAATCATATCTGGTAGCATAGCCATGAAGAGTGCAAACAAGAAGGCAGAAAGTTCTCCCTTCCTACTAATCAAAGGGGAACTTTTATTTTTAGGTTGATCCACTGCCTGAAGGCCAGTGTGTTATGTAATGCCAAAAGCGAAAGGACTGAAGTTTTCAATTTGAAATAAGACACGCTGATATATTTTCCAGATAGTATTATTGCAGGATGTGTCAGACTTACAAACCTGTTTTCTATAACAATTCTGAGCTGCTGAAAGATGTCAAGGCAACAACCATAATGCTGTGTAGAATCCCAGCCCGTTAAATTTTTAATAACAAATTAACGTGTATGGTTATGCAGCAAACTCAATATGCAGAACTCATTCATTCTAAACAGAGTAACTATTGGTCAAGATTCCATTCATAAAATTAATTTACAACTTGTGAATTATAACAATAAAGTCAATATATGGAAAGAAAAATTCCCAAATACAGATTAATAGCATACCTCAAATATAAAAAAAACTGCCCACAACTTCCACATTTAAAAAATACTGTAACTGATTTTCACAGAACAGTCAAGGAAAGAAGGAAGGAAGAAAGATTAGGGTTTCAAGTCTTGCCAAAAATGAGGTCATTAGAGACAGATTGTTTCAAGGATGGAGAAGGAAATCAGCAACAGCCTGTCAAAGGAACCATCCCAGCATTTTCCTGTGGCAATTTTGGAAAGTCACACCTAAGTCAGGATGGTCAGACGCAGATTTAAACCGTCATCCTCCTGAATGTGAGTCCAGTTGGCTAACCACCAGAGCAGTTAAGTTTTCTATGTAGTTTATTTATGGACCAGAAAATATAGCATCTATTTTTGTCACAAATCACTTTTAAAAAAATTATTAAGGCCCTACTGCACTGGGATGCCATGGCAGGTCTGCTGGCAGAGATGCCAGACAGAAGCATGGGACGTAATGGAGCCTCCCACACCTGTGACAGCTATGCCGGCAGAGTGGTTGCCATGAGCTTCTGCTGGCACGCCTGCCAATGCTGCCAGGAGAACACACAGCAGGACTCCAGCAGAGCTGCTGAGTGCTACCTACCACTCACCCGTACCTAGTTCTATCTGCCCACGTGAGGGCTATGGATAGTTCAAACCCCAAATCTTTTATCTGCGAGATTCAGATGAGATCAGCAACTTGGGACACTCCATCTCAGAACTATTCAAAATGCAAACTGGAAAAAAAAGTTGAGACTTATGAGGGTCATAAATGAAGCCCAGTTTGAAGAATAACCCTCTTCACGTTACAGTCACATTCAAACTACTTACAATAATGCACTTTCTGGACACTGGCTGGATGGAGATAGTGGAAATTATTGATCCTCAGTTTCCTCGTAGCCTGCTTCTGAAGCTCCACTCCAACTACAAGAGCTTTACACCACAGACAAAGCACATTTGCTATAAGGGCTATGTTAGTTTTCCTCAAAACCAACTTCTACACCGAAATAGCACAGCTACATCTTCTGCTGCAGCAAGTGATGCTAATAGACCAGATACAGACACACTAGAATTATTTTAAGAAAAAATATATGTAAACAAAGGAGACAGGTTTCTGACTTTTCTAAAACATTTGTAAATTTACTTTCAGTTTATAACAATGGTCTTTTCGAATAAAAACTGAAAGCACGTCTATACGCACTTTACAGTTACAACTTAAATTGTAACTACACTGAAGACAACAAACCATTAGCTACCGAGTACACAGGTCACAAAAATATTTTCCTCTAATAAGATTACTTTCCTTAAAACAGTTCGCTTTTTCTTCAGTACACTCTCATGAGACCTCCACTACCACGCCCAACGAACAGAATTACACTTTCAGGATAATGGAAAATTTAGCACTGTAATTTCTTACATTATTACAAAGCGTGTCAAATAATCTGTTAATGTCACGATCAGCAGTGATGAGATGTGCTCAGAACATGTTTCTCTGCATTCTGCTTTTATTTCAAACTTGCACATAAAGCTTGTAGCTCTTCTACTGAGCGGAGACTGAAGGCATTCCTCTGGCGTCTCTGTTGACATCTTGTACTGCCAGACCTGAGCACTGCCAGCAGAGTGGCCAAGAGACCCGTGCCATCCCAGTGTGGCAGGGCCCTTTGATGCACAAATTTAAAAGGTTATCATGCTAGCCTTAGTGCTTTGAAATTGAGTGCTAAAAGAAAGTGATGATTGGTGAAGTTCTTCACTGGGACATTGGCTTTTCAAAAAACTGCAGTAATTTCCCCCCCCCCCCCCCTCCACAATGGCCTTTGTTTTCTTCTTTTGACTGTATTTAAGGTTTCAGCAAATTATCACTCTACTGAGAAGGAGAGCATTTTCCTGCCGGCAAATCAAATGCATTTCTCATTGAAGGAATATCTCAACATACTTTTCTCTTCCCACCAAATTCAATAATTATGAAAACCGCAGAATATTACGTTTGACTTTCGTGGACACTCATAGTCATGCTACCCGTGTTGACAAAGCCACAGACAGAACTGCCACAGCACTTAGTGCAGAAGTAGAACCAAAAATAACTATTTGCACATCAGGGGAAGAATATCGGTGCACTCAATATAGGTTGACAGGTTTTGTTTTCCAATTGCTATACTGCTGGGTGCAGGCTCTCTACTTTGGCAGATGGCTTAGAGCGTAAACTACCGAGAATTTTGACAGCCAGAGGGGACAGCATGGGAAAACAAGCCCCACCTCCCTCGGGCAGGGCAGCAGCCTACAGAAAAAGCAGAGCTGACAAAATAGTCACAGGGATTGCTGATTTCTTCTGGTATTGTGAAGGTCATAATTGAAAGAGGTAATGAATCGGGATTAGCCTTTCCATTCGTTTCAAAATAAGAAAAAGAACAATGAGCAAGGGAATTGGCTACTACGCAACTACTATGTGACGTTGGCAGAGCATTGTATATGAGGTAGTTCAGGGTGACTTCCAGCAGTATTTGATGTAAGCATTGTTCGAAACACCTGCCACCTAAAACTGCCATCTTAAAAGTGTCTGTGTTATATCAACTTTTAAACTTTAGCTAGCAGCTCTTTGTTCTATGGTGCCAGTCCCATGCTTGTTGCATTATATGCAGAAGAAAACAAAGGCCATTGTGGGGAGAAAAAAACTACTGCAGTTTTTGGAAAAGCAAATGTCCCAGTCAAAAAGTTCACCAACATGCAAGTTGCATTACATGGCACATTCCTTCTGTTGCCTACAACTGGCGTGGCACTGGACAATTGAATGTACTGATATGTGGTTGCCTTCATGTACTTTTTATTTATACACATTATCTTTTCAAATTGGCCTTCGCAATACCAGTAACGGATAATTGGTTACATTTTCAGATAAAGTTTGGTATGAAATAGCATCTATTAGGTAACTTCACATCTTCGCATTTTGACACAGAATTCGCATCTATATTTGCATTTATAGTAGAACGAAAATTTTTCAGGTCTCTACGTGTAATGTAGCAAAGAACTATTTTTCTAGGGCTTCTTTTAACTGCAATAACTTTTTTAAAGTTTAATAGCTAAAAGCTACCTTTTTGAGTTACTTCCTTGTCTAACTGTGTCATCACCGCATTGAACAAACACTTAACGTGATGACTTGGGAGTGGCACTGGCTGCTGTGTGACTGTGACCATGCCAAATTGTAATATTTAACCAACACATTTCGAACTCTCACTAATTATAGAATGAATAATAACAATGACTGACTTAACCACTATGTCACAATATTCTAGGGATGAGAGAGGTAAGTTTCTTCCTACACATACTTGGAGTAATATTCAAAGAGAATAATACTGTTCAACATGTTGCAAAAAGAAGTTTGCAAAAGATGCAAGGCTACTTGAACCTTTGTATGAAGTGCAGCTGAATTTCAGTGTGTTCAGTTTCAAGCACTGGAGTGTAGACAGTACTGTTGCTGCATGCATGTTAGTTAGTTATTTGCATGTTTCGTGGATCATAACTGTGACATCTCCCTATGATTTAGAATGAATCAGTTTTACAATTAGAGTACATTGTTTCAGCAAAAAGTATGGAAACATGCTGAACACTTGCATGATTTCTTATTTTTTTATTTATGTCAATGAAGTGATTCACTACTTAACGTAGCTCATTTTCAGCCTATTATCACCCCCCCCCCTCCCACCACACAAACGCACGCACGCGCGCACACACACACACACACACACACACACACACACACACACACACACACACACACACCCATACTAATACACATTCAGAACTACTTCATTGAGTAAGAGTTATGAAGCTGGTATTATTTCACAAAAAAATATTGTTTTACTTGCTGTGTCAAATTGGGATAAGATTCCATCCTCCATCTCTATCAGCAACTAAGACTGACTGTTGTAAGCTAGTGAGGCTCACACTTTTATACCCAAAGGATGGCATCCAATCGGCTGGACTATGTCAGTTTGACAACAAGAAAATGGCATGTACTGTCCATGTCCACAGATTTTGTTTCTGCCTCTATTCAGTGTTGCTTGCAGCGCTATCCCTCATGTAAGATGGTAAACTGCAAGAAGTCATTCTCTGTGCTTTTTCTTTATGGAGTGCACATTTCCATGCATCGATAAGTGCGTAGCCAGCATCTCTAATGAAATTATTTTCACAAAATCTAATTTCAACTGTTTCCCAATAGGTCAATGTGTGAGCAAATATTCTCCTTTGTTCAAAAAAGTCTTGTGCTTATTCAATGGGCTGTTCTCTGCAACCACTGATTCATCAAAATACCTACATTTAAGGTGGTGGTGATGCTCGCTGCAGCAATTAGCAACTGTCCATATGGACTGGCACATACAACTTTTGCCACACTCGCGACGAATGTTATACATTCCTGGCACTTTCAGGCCTAGATTATCTTTAACTGGTCACAACATTTCTTACATTGTTCTGGGTGGACAGAAGACTGGTGTGATTCCTTAACCATTTAGGACTCTACCAATCATGCTAGTTGCTGCATTGCAGAATGGAAGTGCTGTGTATCGGTCATCTTGGCTCGTTTGAATGGCATCACATCTTGGTTCCTTTGACAGTGTTGATCTAATATCACAGATACAATACCCATTCCTTCTGAGCATCGTCATCAGACGGTTAATCTCAGAGACGACATGGTCCTTGTCTGAAATAGCCAGAGCTGTGTGTGCTAAAGCGTTCAGCACAACTCTCTTCTAAGCTGGAAAGTGAAAGCTATGCGCATTGAGATACAGATTTGTATGTGTCGGTTTTCTGTACACAGACTGGCTGAGTCATCCACCTGATTTCCGTTCAACCAGCACATATAAAAAAGATAACTTCCCGTCTTCCTCCACCTCCACTGTAAATATTATGTTATGATATACACCCTTCAAATGATCAGTGAAGTGCTGTGGCACCTCACTGCCATGCAGCCAGATTAAAAATATATCATCAATGTTCTGAAGAAGCATGACAGCAGGAAGGGTGCACTGTTCAGTGCTCATTCTTCAAAATCCTACATGAAAAAAATTAGCTATGCCTACTGACAGTGGTGAACCATGGCTATTCCATCAATCATTTCTTAATAATTTCCACCATACAAGAAGTAAGCGGTCATCAGTGTGCACTGGAATAATTCTGAAGGACAAGCATCAAACAACGCCTTTAATCAAAGGCAAGATATTAAATAAATAACCAAAAAACTGGAAAAAACAAAGAAACTGTTATCCAATAAAGTGTCAATTTCCTTAGGAACCACACTACAAATGAATTCCATCCCCCACCCTGTTACTTCGTGAAACAGATGGCTCATGTTCTCGATGCCTGAAATTCTATGCAGTTCTTCTGAAGCTCTGTCAATTTCATCAAGATTTTAATACCTACAATTATACTTAAAATAGATCAAACAATGTTAATTATTCTGATTAAAACTTTTACCCTTCTTGCACTTTCAGGCAGCCTTTGAAGAAATACAAATGTTGACAAAGAAATGTGTCAATCCTAAAGTGTGTTTGAAAACATAAGAAGCCTGATAATTAAAATAGCTACCTAGGCAATGTGTGCGGAGCCACGGCATTTACTTCATGGCAAACATTGTTCAGTAATGTCTGCAATGGGAGGCTCGGCTGGGAAGGCACTCTGATTTTTGACTGGACTCTATGTCCTCCCTCTCCTTCCTCTTCGATTGTCACAACATCCCATTGCTAAAATAAAAAAAAAAATAAAATAAAAAATAAAATAAAAAATCTATTTCAGCAAACCAATCTTACTGAGGTCAAAGTAAAGTACACCAAATAAAATGTTTACAAACTCACAGGCATGAGGCACATCAATTTTTCCAAGTTTGTGGGAAAGAACAAAGTGTCACCCACGAGTTTCTGTATTCTTTTTGAAGAGCATTCCTTCCACCTGTTCCACAATAGTAGACTTTCTTGTTTCAACAAATTGCACATTTCTTGCCATGGTGTTACTTCCTGTGGGCCATCTGACGAGTGCACAGATATCTGGGAAAGAAAAAAAAATGAACCAGCCTCATTAATTGGCTCTAAACACAATATTCAACTACTGCAACAACAGAGAATATATTGCAACTGATTTCAGTTCTCGATTTCTTTACAAAGAGCATATTGGGTATGACCATTTTCTTAGGCACACTGATAGAACACACTAGTAACAAATAACCAAAAAATACCTTTTTGCAGCTATCTGCTTTTAAATAAAAGTATTTTTTGATTTAGTCTGTTAAATAGCCAATCCCTAATTTACCAAGTACACGTAACAAACCTGTGCAGTATACTTTAACACTACATTCAAAACAAAAGTATAAGTCTTCCAATTACTTCATTAGAGAACCAAATTGGTTGGATTAAGGACCCTAACTATGAGGTCCCAGTCAACGCTCTCTGCATTCAAAACTGTTTCCGGTGATGAAGGCCAGACACTGGTGCTCATCTGCACGGAGGTAGACTACCCTCTATGCCCCCCCCCCCCCCCCCCCCCCGCGCCCCCGCTCCTCTCCTCTGCATCAACATGAGATGTGTGTAAAACAATGATCTAATGATTAAGATTGTTCTAATATCAATGCAAACAATCAATTTTTGAAAATATAAGCAATTGGATGGATAAAAAAATCTACTCACCAATCAGTGGCAGAACACATATATAAAAATTGTATTACAATCTGCTAGCTTTCAGAGCCAGTAGCTCCTTCTTCTGGTAGAAGGTTTGAAGGGGAAGGGAGAGGGGTGAAGGAAAAGGACTGATGAGGTTAAGGAAAAGGGCCCAGTAAAAGAAGTACTCTTTTCAATTAATTCTACAAAAACTTCCTGACAGAATTTAGCGCAAATAAATCTGAAAACATAGATTACTGTTCTTACATGTTCTGTAAAAAAACCTCGTAGGGAAAGAGACTTTATTAATATATAAACATGTGCACACCATAGTTGACCAAACCGTGAACATCAGGTGATTTACAATAAAACTGCAGCGCTATGACTGACAATACAAGTTTAGATTTTATGATACTTGGTAATGATTATAATACTGCCCCGTCAAAAAAAATTTGTGCAGTCACAAATTTTTGTATTGTGGTTCGTGGACGTGTCATGAACAACATACTGAAAATCCTGACCTGTAGGGTGTGACCACTGAGGTGGGGGAGATGTTTAAAGGTAGCTTTTTTACGTTTTTCTTCAATAACTTGAAATCGTGGCTTCTAGCAAAAATGTTTACCAGTACAAAATTTAAGTACACTGGATTTCCTACAATAAAGGTCCTATTCACTTTTTCTCTAGGACCAATAGTTTTCACGTTACAAGGGGTGGAAAAATAGCAAATTTATGTAAACAATGTTTTAATAGTATATAATTAATGTTAACTTTTAAATGAAGTTGATTAAGACCAAATATTGAATGGGTATAACTTATTTGCATATAGAAGAACAGTACTGAAGGATAAATTTTGTTCTGGGGGTGTGACAGGTGGCAGCAGGTGAGGGTAGGGTTTGAGGGGGGGGGGGGGGGGGGCGGTGGCAGTGGAGGGTAGAAGGCGAAGGCATGATGCGGAATGACGTCAAGCACTTCGCACTTCCCTTCTTTATGTGTCTGCAAAATGAAGAGCGAGTTAGTGAGTCCTCACTCTACCCACCCCATCACGTCGCAAGAAGCAACTACAGCATGTTTTACCAAGTTACACCAATACTTCCACAGTGCACCTCGTAAATCACTGGTGATGCAGTGTGCAGACACACCTGGAGACTTTTGATATTTCACAAAATGTGTTGCATGATGACACGTGTTACAAGTGTTTATTTTCCACAAATGCATTAACACTAAATGGAATACAGATATTAGTAATTAATAGAACTACACATACGAACAGAATCTACGTACATCTCTGCACACCACCTTGCACTGGTAAGCAGGAAACTAATTGCTGGGAAACTGTACACTTGTTGCGGCTCTCTTTGGGAAAGGCCGAAAAGGAGGAATCATATGTTCAATGGTTTACAGCATGTGCCGTAGTATGTGTACAAATGGTGAACCGTTGCTCGCTCTGCAAGATGACAACGACGATGACGATGATGATTATTATTATTATTATTATTATACAGTTGTTGAATTTGAAACGTAAAAATTGAAGATAAAATGTTGTTTTATAACAACCAATGTATGTTTTCTGTTATTTCCAAGTTCACTGGTCATTAAACATTAATTTGAACCATTAAAACAATGCTTTTTAAAAATTGTGGCTTTTACACCCCTTGTAACATGGAAACTATTAGTCTTACAGAAATAATTAATAGGAGCTTTTTTTGTAGGAAATTCAATGTACTTTAATTTTGTACTGGGAAACAGTTTCACTAGAAGCCATGGTTTTCAAGTTATTCAAGAAAAACGCGGAGAAGTGTCATTTAAATGCACCCTCTCCCCACTCCCCCCACCCCAACGCTCACACCCTACAGGTCAGGATTTTTAGTATGTTGTTCAAAACATTTCGCCCTACCATTGTATAAAAATTTTCCACCACACGAATTTTTTCCCCTAATTTCCCTTCTTTGGCTGGACTACATAACAACACCAATGCTTAAGCTGCAAATGAACAACTCCTTATAGTGAGTCAAAACTGACAATGCTGAGATGCAATGGTCACATATGTTAATTTGATATCACCAACTATTCTTCAAATTATGAGAAAGTTGCACAACAAAAAAACAAAAATATTAACACCTTCAGTAACAGAGGAAACAAAAATAAGCAGTGTCACACACTGATCTGAAGCGAGTAAAAGAAGTTATATGGGAAACAGTGAGAGGACATAAGAAAGGAAAATAAGAAGTTAAGGCTTAATGTCCTATCAAACGCACAGAGGCTGAGTAGAAGCTTGGATTGGCAGAAGTATGGGGAAGGAAATCGATTGTGTCCTTTTCACAGGAACTATCTTAGCATATGCCTTAACTAATTTAGGAAAACCAACAAAAACTTAAATCTGCATGGCCAGGTTGGGATATGAATTGCCATCAGCTTGAAAGCAAGTTCAGTATCTTACCACTACAACACTTTGCTCAGTAACACAATAAAGAATGCGGAATTGGCAATGTAGCATGTACTACAGAGGAGACCAGAAGAGAGATGCCGAGGGAGCATTACAATCGACACACACTGGATGACACTTCACGTGTGAAGTTCCTAGGCACATTTAATCTGCACATGGGATTACGCAACTAAGGTCAAAGGAGCATGCAATAAAATTATTATGTCTATGTGATGATTGGAAATCATCTTAAAGAGGCCTCTTCAGGGACTTTAGCATTCTTACACTTACATGTCACTATATATACTTTTTAATGGTATTCATAGTTGGCTAAACAGAATGAAATTTGGATGACGTAAAATTCAAAACCATGACATGAGAAGTAGAACTGATTTCCATACAGACCTTGTGTTCCTGCCTGTGGTTCATAATTGAATTTTATGCGCCAGTGCAAAAATATGTAACACACTGACAATAGCCCTCAGACAGGAAATTCAAAATCTCCGATATTCAGACAAAACATACAAGAATAGCTTATTAGCTTTTCTTTCTAGGATTTATCAGACGTTTTGGACTCAGGGATGTAAATTCTAGTTAATATCAAATCCAAAAAGGTTTCAACTTCCCCAACATGTAAACTGCTAATATCTTTTCTAAAATCAGTTGTTAGATAAACTTATAAGCCAAAATGTTACGACCATCTGCTTAATGGCATAGGATAAAGCAGTGATTCTGCATGGCATGGACTTGACAAGATCTTGATAAGTTTCTGGAGGTATGTGGCACCAGATGTCTACGTACAGGTCACGCAATGCACATAAATTATGGACCGGTGAGCTGTGCACATGGAGCTGGCACCTGATAGCTTCCCGATGTCTGTTCCATCAGGTCCAGATCAGGCAAATTTGGTGACACAGACATTAACATGAGTTCACTACCATATTCCTTAAATCACTGCAGTATGATTCAGGACTCACGACATGAACATTATCGTGTTGGAAAATACCATCAGTATCGAGATATACATAAAGCATAAAGGGATGCAGGTAGTCCACAATTATGTTCATATAGTCCACAGCTGTCATGTTGCCTTTGATTACTACCACTTTCATAGATGCCCATTTGAATGTACCTCATAGTGTAATACCGCCACCACAGGCCAGCGTCCATGGCACAGTGCACGTTTCTAGCACTCACTCACCTGGATGATGGTGTATCAAGATATGACCATCAACCTGGTGTAACAAGAAATGTAGGCGACATATTTCCCTGGATCTACTGCCAACTTTAATGATCACAGGCCCAATACATTAGTAACTGACAATGTTGCTGGGTCAACATAGGCCAATGCAGGGGTTGTCAGCTGTGGTGTCCCATTTTCAACAACGTGTGCTGAATAGTGTGCTCTGAAGCACTTGTGCTTGCATTAGAAATTGTAAACTGTCATCTGATCTGCCCTGTTTTACACAGTGGGTAAGCCTCCGGCCACCGTCATCGGTCGCTGTGTTGCTTACTTGCAGTTTCATTGTTCTTCAACCACTTTCTATAGATGCTCACGATAGTGGCACACAGATAAGCTACCAGCATCACTGTTTCTAAGATGCTTAATCCCAGGCACCCGGCATAACAAAGTTGCTTATGTTAGAGGATTTCCACATTTGCAGCTCATATTGTGGCTAGAAATATTCCTCACTCATCTCTGCTTCACTTATATTGTTTCCTTGTCACATCATGTGGTCACAACACCATTAACTTGCATTCAATCTCACAGTGGGTAGTAGTCATTATGTTTCAGAACATGAGTGTTTATTTTTTATATAGCTACTTCTTCATTAATATACTTAATATCATAATTTCTCAAACATAAAGAAACTTCATCAAGAAGAAGCTCCGACAATTGACAATGTGAGTAGGTTAATAGTAGTTGTAACTGATAGTTAGAATAATTTACACAAGAAAACTACAAAAACTGCATATGTCTGTTAATGTATAGCTTCTCTCTTTCACATCTCTGAAGTTTCTCGCCTGTAAACATGAGAAACTTGGATATTTGAATAAATGAATTTATACATTTGCAAAATGTCTGACTAGCTCACCCGACAGCTCTGAGGCATCAAACACTGCTGTAAGTGTGGGCAGAGATCACACATAGCTTGTAGGAATCGTGCCAGGAGCAATGGATTCCCATCACTATCATTGGACTGTTTCTCCAGAACGTAATTCACCAGCCTATGAAGAAAGTGAACAGTTTTAATGATTGTTACTCTTTCAAATTGTCTCATACTGTTATTTTCACAAGAACAATGGAATACTAACAAGGAGACATCTCCAGTAGTGGGATCAACTTTTTGAAACAATATGTAAGGTGGTGATGTTTAAGGGCCAAGGAATCAGACCCAGCAGCCATTCACACTGATGGATCCTCATTTGTGAGCAATCAATGAAAAATAATTCCGGAATTTTGCTTGATGCTGTATAGCTTTAAAACTGTAACAATTTACAGAAAGGTTGCATAGTGCAATGATTAAGTTACTGACCTCACAAGCAAAAGGATATGGGTTTGAATCTTGTCGGGTGCATTGAAATTTAAAAAAACATGTATCAAAATGACTCTGATCATTTTTTTAAATTCAATTAATTGGTTTACATGTAATTTCCTTTGCCACGTCATATTAGTCATCATGTGAAATACACCATTTTTCTTCCTATCAGGTTTTTTCCACTTGGAATCCTCATTCATGTATGAACTATGATTTAATTTCTTTCATTTAGTTGCATTTTTGTTCATATTACTGTATTTATCATTTATATTTCTCATTTTACTTGAATCTTGTATTACTTATAATCCCTGTTCTTTTGTTTAAATCATCATCCACATTATTTTGTCCATAGTGCAATAAGATTTATGTTCCAAAAGTTTGTATGACAATTGTCATCCAAAGAGATGTACATCTTGTAACAAAAAAATACGTTCTTCACACCACTGCACAGTCAATATAAATAGATTTTGTCTTTTGTTTTTTAACTGACAGATAGGCATTTTCCAATGTCTAAACACTATGATAGTTAAATAAAAATAATTAAATTCACATTCACAAAGATTCCAAGTGGTAAAAGAATGATAGGAAGATAAAATAAGAGCAACTGAAGAATTTAAAACATTAATTAAAATGACATGACAAAGGAACACAAATAAAAAAACTGCATGTAAACCAATTAACTGGATGAAAATAGTGATCAAAGTTATTGAAATAACAATTTAAAAATTAAAAAAATTCAATGTACCTGATGAGATTTGAACCAACAGCCTTTTTGCATGTGAGATCATACATTAACCATTACCTGAAGCAATCATTGTGTAAATTGCTGCTATTGTTAAAGCTATAGAGCATCACACAAAATCCTGGAATTTTTTTCAGCATTTACTTGCAAAGGCAAGGGTCCAAAGGGGTGGATGGCTGCAGAGTGTGATTCCTTGGACCATAACCTACATCACCATACAGATTGTTTCAAATAGTTGATCTCACTGCTGGGGACCTCTCCCTGTAAGTCAGCTACAGAAGCTTTCATCAGTAAGTATGACCATGGGTGAATTCATCTAAGACAACAAATGTGACACTCAATATGTATTACAAATTTTCGTATTATCCAGTCTAAATGCAGTGAGGGAATGGAAATTTGTGAATTTATAGCCTAATGAGACTTGGTAAGGTTAAAACAGTCCATGTGACTAGGTAAATTTCTCATCGCATTAATTCATTACATTCTTGTAAAGTCTAGATCCACACTATGCAGACATCATGACACAATATATTAGCAGCCCATCACCCTCACGTGAGAATGCTGTTTGCCAAATCTCACCAAAAATTGGTTCTTTCTGTGAACAGTGGCTGTTTTATACAGCACAGAGAACAAAAGCGCCTACGAAAGAAATTGTCATTGCTACCCCATAACACAAAGTGAATGTACAGCACCTCAGTTTGAATGTTACAACAATTTGTAATTGAAACTTCTGAGTGTTCTTATTGGCAAAACACTTTCACGCCTAAGTGCACAGTCCTGATTAAAGGTGACTTCCTTTTCTTTTGCAATCCAGGCAGTTTTTTATATTCAATTAGCTCAGAAGAATAATCACTATGTGTTGTTTTATTCTCTGCAAAGTAGCCAATAAGAAGGTAAACTTTATTTCCCAGAAACTTTTGGAAGACGACTGACTTTGGATTTTTCGGCCCAGGGCCATTAATTTCCACCCACTTCTTTGACTGTTGTTTCTTTTCTGAAATGTTGAAGGGGATCTACAACTGGTTCTCAATAACAATTTGACACACAAAATCAGTTACGATTCTTCATAAAATGGTGCCAATTTATCAACAAATTTTTGTTTTCAAACTTTATTTTGTTCAATATTCATAACAAATAGTTTTTATTTTTTTTACTTTTACATATGACTATTGTGAAGCTATTTCATATTTCATTAATCACCAATCATTCAATACCGTATTGTGAACTATCCAGTTATTTTTCCAGCTGTGATTATTCACTGATGTGCAAAACTTAGGGAGAAAAGTGACTCTTGCATGATGTCTTACTGCCAAGTTATATAGATCGAAGAAACTTGGGCTATACATAGAAAGAACTGCTACATTATAATACAGGCAACTGAAAGAAATACGCAGAGAGATAAAAAGAAACCACACTTTATTCAAAAATAATAATTACACTAAAACCACAGTAATCTGTAATGATCCCCTGCGCATAACAAATGGCAGGACATGGATCTTACTAGGGTACCTAATCACCGTGGATCACAATGCAGGCTCTGCAATGTGCTCTCATGCTGACCACTGTGCCAAAGATGGGCAGCATCACTGAAGTAGAAATGTAGGGTGGCTCATGTGACTGGAGCAGATATTTGTGTGGAAGGAGAAGAAAAACAGTTACTCATGGGCTCAGACAGCACGGTCCTCACTCTCAACTGTGGTGCTCACCACACTACAAAGTCAGTAAAAGCAGCAGCAGCGGCAGTAGTAGTAGTAGTAGTAGTAGTAGTAGTAGTTGTTGTTGTTGTTGTTGTTGTTGTAGCGCATTCCATTCCTCCACCAGAGCAGTTGGATGATGTTATGTGGATGTGCTGCAATATGTCACCACAATACACCCCATAAATGCTCCTTGGGATCCAAAGTGGGGTAACGGCAGCCCTGTCCACTTGCTGAATGTCTTCTCATCGCACGAGCTCCTCCACCTGTGTGCTGTTCAATGCAGTCATACATTGTTGTATATAAAAATGAAATCAGGACCGAATGCATACCCAAAAAAGATGCACATGAGCAAGGAATACAGTGTCACAATAATGCAGACCTGTGAGTGTAGCTTGTTCAAAGATTTGGAGGTCAGTACACTTGTGCAACATTACACCTCTCCACACCATAACACCTGGAGCACACAAACGATCATGTTCAATAATGTTCCCAGTTGCATTGTGGGTTCCCACCTCTCGGCATATGAGGGTATGTCCAAAATTGCAGCTTAAACTGAATCTGCTCTCATTTGAGAAGAGCATACGACCCCACTCCTTCTTGGTCCAGTCTCTACACTCTTGGCACCATTGCAAACAGTGTCACTGTTGTGTGGATCTCAACGGAAAACAAAGACTGGTTATCAGGCAAAGAGACCACCCTCATACAGTTGACATGCGACAATGGGGCTGAGAATGCATGCTTTGCAGGCCTGTTAAATGTGGTTGCAATTGCACCTGATGTTTGTCGTGAATACTTTCTTGCCTGTTGCACAATGTATCAGTCACCTGTTGTGTTGTTGATCATGGTCGATCACATCCTCTACCTTGGCCAGCAGTGCCTGTGGTTTGGAATGCTCCCCATATACCTGAAACAATGCTGTGAGCAATACCAAACTTCCAGGCTACAATTGTCACACTACCTCCTCCTTCCAGTTTACTGACGATTCTTCCCAGAGTAATTGTCCAAATGTTGCCTCCGAGCCATGTTGTAATGAAGTACATCACCACAGTGTAATGTAACTGCTTGCTGTCTGTTCTCATTCCTTCACTACCTCATATTGTGAAGCCACCCCCATTTGGCTGTATAGTCATGTTGATCTCACACTACATGATGCCCAGTTTTCTGTGCATGACTGGGAGACCTCTGGCAACATGCTCCTGCTCTTTCACTCATTTCCACCAAGTTTGTTAATATGTTATGTTATTTTATATACCACATCCTTAAGTTTTGAAGAGCATGCAGTTTAAGTGTGTCCTTAATGTAGGTCTTATTCGACATATGTACATTTATATTCAAGCATTCATTATTAATTGTAGTAAATGGAACAACACACATCTAATAAAGCTTCATCCACTTTGGATGAATTTAACTTGTTTATAAGAATCCAGAACAAAAAATATAGTATCAGCATGGTATTCTACTTTATCCATTCGAACAAACTGCATTGAACTACTTGAAAAAACAGTATAAATGAAACTACTACACAGAGCAAGATGACATTTGACAAACACTATTCTGCACTCTGTGCCAACATAACAAACACAATATTTCAACAATTCAAAACCATAACAACAACTTTCTACCTCATCCTCATAAATGAAAACACATCACCTGTACAAGCACGCAGAGAAATGATTTAAACTGAGATAAGTACGGCTGCTCACATTTCACAACAATCTTAGTAACTTTTCAATGCACAGCAGTCGCCACTGTGAGTTGAAAACATTTGTTTTCTTCCAGAAGAACACTGTAACTAATGTGTGTGTATATGGTTTTTCTTGATCCATTAATGTGTTCTTCCGTCAAGAAGACAGAGTAAACAAAAATTCTTTATGTCAAAAGGAACTTAAATTCTTGCAAAAAGTTTAGAGTGATAACAGGAACTTACTGCTTCATGTTGTCCAGACTACATTTCTGAAGATGCTCTTGCAGTTTTTTTCTATCAGAATGCTCTTCAGAAGATTCAGCAAAACTCTTTGAAATGCTCGTACTGTCACGATCCTCTATGTAATGGTTCAGATCCTTCAATAGTCCCTCCAGTTGAGAATCAAACTCTGAGCACAGTTTCTCAATACGAGGAGAGTAACCTTTTGCCTTCATTAACAATCCTATAAAAAGTTGGAAAAAAGTTAAAACATTTAAATACCTTAGTAAGGTGTAACGGATATGATAATACAAGTTTTGTTTTAATTTGTAAACAGCAATATATTTCTACTAAGGATAAGTCAAGCATTACATAAAAAATGCCACCTGAACAATATAAGACAAATAAAGAAAAATCTGTCTGCTGAAGGTATTCAAGCCATGCACTAACAGGTCTTTCAGCTGAAATTTCTAAAATGTCCCTTACTTTCAATAACATATAATTTTTTATGGAACACCTTTGGCATCACAGCAACTGATCATGAAACACCAATACTGACACAGTTAAATGGTTTCTTTATTTTCTGGTTGGTAGTTTCAGCTATACCATCTTCAGACCAGATCATTTTGTTTACACAGCTGAAGAGTGCCAAGCACACAGTATTCTATTTTAATGCTGCCTGCACCACCACCTCAATAATATTCTGGTCTGAAGATGGTGTAGCTAAAAGTAGTAATCAGAAAATAAAATGTTTCCTGGGATACATCAAGATTAGTTTTTGATTTTCAGCTTAAAGATAGTTTCAAACAATGTGCTCACTAACTGAATTAATGGATGATTGGTTCTGTTGCTCATCAGGCATCTGCCTGGCCTCTGAAGTTGTAGGATAAGCCTGCGACAGAACTCAAATATGCAGTGCTAGGTGTATAAATTGGGTAGGTCTTGGACCTGGGTTAATCCATACAAAGTGGTCCAGCACTGTTTGCTTGACCATCTCAGAAAAATTTTATATTTGCTGGGTGAATCCCCCAATGTTTTGTAGCCACAAAAATATTTTTTTTTTAAATTATTGTTTATTATTTTGAAATGGTGGCCATATTTGTTCCAGGCCACATGCGTTTTTTCGTGTTTGCAAGCATGTACATTTTTTACAAGTAATCAGTAGTGGATTGTCCTAAGCCTTTCAGATAAAATACATTTAGTTCACCACACACTGGGCTACAAATTATCATCATTATCACTTAGCTGAATATATTCTTTAATATATTTTTAATAGTTCAAAGTTATCAGCCACAAATTTAAAAAAACTCAATTTTTGAAATGTAGTTTTTCAAAGAAAGATTAATTTCTCAGCTTTAATATTTTTTCTGATATTACACTGTATAGTATGGTTACTTTTTATAGAGTATCAATGGTGAGCAGCTTACACAAAAAAATACACTATTTTAAAAAATGATTTTTTTTTTAATTTTTCCATTTTGTGGCCTGCAATATCTTTGTTGGGGGACCAGATAAAAATCTGAAAATTTCACAGTTAATAGACCTTTACGAAATCAAACTTCAGTATAAATTACAACTTTGAGATTCAATTGGAAGTTATCAAAAAAAGATTACAAACACGAGTCAAAAATACGTTTTTTAACATCTGTGATATTTGGTAGGCTAATCAAATAACTTATACCAATTGCATAATGTAACACACCACATTACACTAGCTAATGGTTATTTGTCAAAACAATGCTGTGGTAATTTCTTCAGCAGGCTAACAATTGCATCTGCAAGCCTATACAAGTTTGAGTGTTGTTTCCCCCTTACACCAACAATTGCCTACTCACTCTTATTTAGCTAGAAGTTCTTGAAGTGTGCAATTGAAAAATGGTGTTTCAGTGTTCTCTTGGTGTTATTATAAATGAACTATGTCATAAAAGTGTGTATGGAGTGTATCCTAAAGACATTACTTTAATCTAAGATTACAGTGAAGAAGAAAAGTGTTGTTTTACTTACAAGTCAGCCCAGAGGTCAAATCAACATGCAAGTACCATGAAATGAAATACTTAAAAAAATTTCATCACCTTTTTGGTCAGTCTTGCATGGACTCTTTTGAGAAACATAAGAAACTTATAACAAAAGGTCTGTGAGATATAACATTTGATCATTATTCTAAAAATAAAAGCCCTTTTGTCAAGCTCATACCAGGAAAAACATTGTGTCCAACATGTTGTTCTAAGATATTTGTAATTCACAAGGGAAAGGATTGTGAAACCTCAGATAAAGAATTTTGTTACTTATCAGCAACCATTAAAAAAGTAGATACAGCTTGTGAAATCCTGGGTATAACACCTACTAGTAAAATTAGAAAACTAAGTCAAGACAAAGGACCAAGTGCCTTGAATACAAAAACTGAGAAAGTGGCAGCTACAGTCAAAAAGAATTTGGAAGTTTCATTTCAAAATACAATATGTACTAAAACAAATGGAAGTTCTAAAACTTCACCACCAACTGAATATGATGATGTGATGAAAAACTAAAAACTAAATGCAATACTTCAAACAAAGAGGACAAAATTAAGATTGTCAGTTTACTGCCGAATTCTGGGAGTCGAGCAAAAGTTAGTGATGAATTTCATGCTTGTTAAGCTAACAAGGCAATTAGTAAAAGAACAGGGAATTTTACCAGCATTACAAAAGAAAAGTGCATTTAATTTGGTAGATGGAAACACAATCAATAAAGTTATTAAGTATTATGACGATGACAAGAACAGCCGTTTGATGTCTGGCAAAAAAGACTGTGTTTCTGTGAAAGAAAATGGTTCTAAGAGTCAAAGACAAAAAAGGTTAATATAGTGAAATTTAAATGAACTATGCACTGAATATAAAGAAGAAAATCCTGATATTAAAATTGGAAGATCAAAGTTTTGCGAGGTGAGACCAAGATGGTGTACTGTTGCAAGGGCATCTGGCAGCCATAATGTTTGTGTTTGTTTGTATCATCAGAACGTAAAGTTGGTGACAGATGGGGCCTATCTTAGAGCTGACTATAAAGACCTTTTGGAAGTTATGGTATGCAATATTGACAGTTACAATTAAATGATCAAGGGAAAATGTGAAGATCGTCTAAGCAAACAAGCCTTACTTGACATGTTTGAAGAATCCAAAGAAGACGATTTGATGCCTGACAATATAAAATACAAACAATGGGTGACACGAGACAGAACTGAAATGGTGACAGTCATAAAATCATGAGAAGAGTTTTTTTGAAGTGTCGGTAGCTAACTTCGAAAATCCGAAAATGCTTCATTTTATTGCAAAAGCTCAAAGTAAATTTTTGAAAGGCAAAAAGCAAACCTTGGCAGCTGATGAATGCTTAGTTCTTGCTGACTTTTTGGAAAATTATTCCTTTGTTGTTCAAGATGAAGTACAAGGGCACCACTGGGTAAACAAACAGGCCCAGTTCATACATTTGTATTCTATTATAAAGATGAAGATAAACTAATGAGCCACAGCTTTTGTGTCATAAGTGACTACCTTGAACACAACACTACAGCAGTGCACATTTTTCAATTAAATTAACAAACTACATTAAACAGCACCACCCTTCCATAAAAAAACTGATTTACTTTTTGGATGGGGCAGCAAGTCAATATAAAAACAAACAAAAATTATTAACATCTCCTTTTGTAAAGAAGAGTTTGGGTTTTTAATGTAGAATGGCACTTTTTCACTTCATGCCCTGGGAATAATGCTTGTGATGGTGTCGGGGGTACAACAAAGCGAGCTTTCACAAAAGCAAGTCTGCAGTGGGCCAATGACGATCATATCACAACACCTCAAGAAATGTTTGAATTATGTAAAAAACATATCAAAGGAATTATCTATGTTTTTGTACAATGTGAGGAAATACAAGAAGTCTATGAGAGTGTCTTGAAGGGAAGGTACAACACTTGTCAGAAGATTAAAGGCACTCGATTTTTTCATTGTTTTGTACCCCATTAACACAACTTACTGAAGTGTAAGATCACCTCAACTTCGCCTGATAGTGAACTTCATCTGTGTGGAAAACTTGTTCAACTGGTTCTTCAAAACAAAGACATAGTGGCTTGTGTTTATGATGAACAGTGGTGGATTGGCGAAGTTGATAATATTAACTGCCAAAACCAAGATGTACATGTTGTATTTTATCACCCTCCAGGACCAAGGACATCTTGTAAAAAATTGAGAAGGGACAAGTTTTGATGCTACTTAAAAATGTACTAAGGAAGCTGTCTCTCATGGAATTTACAACTGTGACTGGGCGAACTTATAATCTAACACCCAAACTGAGTGAACAAACTTCTCAAATGTTCAATGAGCGGTGTACTAAAAACAAATAACAAGACAACAATATAATGTAATTAGTAGGCTTATTCTCAATAAAAACAGTAAGTAATCATAGATATGATTAAATTATATACTGTAACTGATATATTTTATTCCATAAGCCCATCACAGATGTTAGAAAACGTATTTTTGACTCGTGCTTGTAATTTTTTTTGATAACTTCGAATTGAATCTCAAAGTTGAAATTTATACTGTAGTTTGATATTATAAAGGTCTATCACCTGTGAAATTTTCAGATTTTTATCTGGTCCCCCAACAAAGATATTGCAGGCCACAAAATGGAATTTTTTTTTTAAAATCTATTTTTAAAAGTAGTGTATTTTTTAAGTGTAAAATAAAAAGTAACTATACTACACAGTGTAATAGCAGAAAAAATATTAAAGCTGAGAAATTAACCTTTCTTTGGAAAACTACAGTTCAAACATTTTTTTTTTTTTTAATTTGTGGCTGATAACTTTGAACTAGTGAAAATACATTAAAGAATACATTCAGCTGATAATGATGTTAATTTGTAGCCCAGAGTGTGTTGAACTAAATGCATTTTATCTGAAAGGCTTAGGACAATTCACTACTGAATAATTGTAAAAAATGTAGATGCAAATATGATAAAACGCATATTGTCTGGAACAAATATTGCCACCATTTCAAAATAATAAACAATATTTTTTTTAAAAAAAACAATATTTTTGTGACTACTAAACACTGGGGAATTCACCCAGCAAATATAAAATTTTTCTGGGATGGTCAAGCAACCAATTATTTTTTACTTGGACCACTTGGTACGGATTGACCCAGATATATGATCCCTGGGGCAAGGGATTGAGATTGGGAGTGACATAGGGATGGACTTGGATGTTGTAGAGGTTGGGTGATGGAACATCACTTTAGGACGGGAGGGAAGGATCTTGGGTAAGATGTCCCTATTATAGATAATCAAAGTCCTGATAAAGGACATGGTTCAGTTGTCCCAGTACGGGATGGTACTGGTTCATAAAGGAGGTACTCCTTTGTAATTGGTTCTTGGGAATGGTGGGATGGTTGGGGATGGGTGAGGATATGACATGGGAAATGTGTTTGTGGACTAGTTTTAGGGGATAGCGCCCGTGTGTGAAGGCCTTTGTGAGACCTTTAGCATAATGGGCAGAGGAGGTCCCATCACTACAAATGCATTATCCCCAGATGGTTAGGTTCCACGGGAGAGATTTTTTGGTGCAGAAGAACTGGCAGCAATTAAAATGCAGGTACTGTTGGTGGTAGGTGGGTTTAATGTGGACAAACGTGTGGATTGTGCCATAAGAGAAGAAGAGGTCAACATCCAGTAAGGTGGCACATTGGGTTGAGGAGAACCAGGTGGATGGGAGAGAAGGTTTTAAAGGAATGAGGGCAGGGTGTTCTGGCACTGATTCCAGATCATAAGGATATCATCAGTGAACCTGAATTAGACAATGGACTTGGGGTTTGGAAGGCTAGGAAGGTTTCCTCTAGGCATTTCGTAAATATGCTGGCGTATGTGGATGCCATGTAGGTGGCCATAGATGTGCCATGGTTTTGTTTGTATAACTTCCCTTCATAGGAGAAGTATTTGTTGCTTAGGACATAGTTGGTAAGATGTTTGAGGAATGAGGTAGGTTCTGGAGTCTGAAGGACGTTGGGAGACGTATTGTTCAACACCATCAAGACCATGGGCATGAGGGACATTAGCATACAGGGAAGTTTCGTCAACAGTGACCAGTAAGGAGCAGGGGGTAAAGAGTTGGGGATCATGGAGGGTCGATGAAGGCTGTGGTTAGTGGTTTTGATGTGGGAGGCTAGAGTTTGCGTAATAGGTTGGAAGTGTTGGTCAATGAAGTCCAAAATTCTTTCATTGGGAGCACAATAACCAGCTACAATGGGGCATCCAGGATTGTTTGGTTTGTAGGTTTTGGGAAGCATGTGGGTGTGTGGCGTGTCATGAGGATGAGGACAAAAATTGGTTCAAATGGCTCTGAGCACTATGGGACTAACTTCTGATGTCATCAGTCCCCTAGAACCACTTAAACCTAACCATCCTAAGAACATCACACACATCCATGCTCGAGGCAGGATTCGAACCTGCGACCGTAGCGGTCGCGCGGCTCCAGACTGTAGCGCCTAGAACCGCTCGGCCACTCCGGCTGGTGGATGAGGACAGAAGTGTATTCAAGGGAGAGGTTCTAGGAAGGGCCTGAGGCTTTAAGCACGGATTTAGAGGTTGCGTTAGAGTCCTGGGACGGGATCATTCTGGCAGAGTTTATACATGAAGAAGTCAGACAATTCATGGAGGCCTTCCCCCAGGTAATCACTGTGATTAAAAATGACACTGGTGGAACCTTTGTTTGCAGGTAGAAGGATTAGTTCAGGATCTGGTTTGATACTGCGTTTGGGTATTCTGGGGAATGTGAGAAGGATGGTGAGGCCAAGCTGGAGGTAAGGAATTCCTGGAAGTGACCAAGATGTGGTTAGGTGGGATGGTGGGGGACATGGCTGGGGGGAGGGGCGGAAAGAGGATCATTATTGGATGAGGGTATGAACTGGGGGGGCAGGGTTAAATGTTGGGACTAGGTGATCTTTGGTTGGAGGCACTGGTAGCAGACAAGTCTTTCCATTGCAGTGATCAGGAGAAGGAAAGCAGGTATTTGACAAGTCCAGTCAAGTTAAATTTAACCGCCTTAACATTATGATGAACCCAAGGCATCAAACTTCTGCATTTGCATCAGCGCTTGTGAGTGGTTTGGCTTTTCCATGCTGTGGGAGAGGATGCTCCATGTGTGGATGAACTCTTCAGATTCGTGAAACTTGATTACAGCAAACTGTTTCTCAGGCACAGTCATAGTTACATTACACACCATCATTTTACAAGCTACAATTTTGAGCCCTCTACAGGCAGATGGTTGCAACTTGCATCAGTAAAGCAGGAAAGTCAACCAAGTAACATGCGTGACATGTAATACCTCAACCAATACAGAGAACAGAATAAAAAATTCGAAGGAATTACTTTTCAGCACATCCTCTTACATTACTCAAAATGTTGAGGTGATGAAAGAACTAATTTTTGCTAAAAATTTTACTAATGACATGTAAAGTTCTGCTACGTACTATAAACTGAAAGATTTCTTCGAAGAAAGGAATATTTCTTTGAAGAAAGGAATATTTCTTCAACAAATATATATGCATGTACAACTTATGCAACTGCATCCACGATTGGTCAATATCATGGACGTCCACTTAATATCTGTTATTCCTAAACCTAAAACCTCAAATGAGAAACTGAATGTCTCTCTGTGCTTAGTATATAGGAATGTGTGACTATTACACAGTGAGAAAATACACAGAGTGAAACACTGTCTGGGGGCAACATGTAGACTGCATGGTCTCTTTGTGACCGGGATGGGTAGCAGTAGCCACTGCTGGAGGCATCACCAATGGAGACAGAGACACCTCATCGTGTCTTCTACGAAGTAACGTGTACCCATTACCACAAAGGTTTGTATACGAGGTGAACTAATTCCTGGAATACAGTAATGCTTTAAAAGTATACTGATTGCAGCTAAGTGCAGTTAAAACTTCCTGGGAGATTAAAATTGTGTGCCGGAGTGTGACTCGAGCTTTGGCCCTTTTCCTGTTGCAGGCAAGTACTCTATCGACAGAGCAACCCAATCATGACTTACAACCCATCCTCACAATTTTACTTCTGTCAGTACCTCATCTCGTACCTTGCCTGTGAAAGGCAAAGGTCCTGAGTTTGAGACTCAGTCTGGCACACAGTTTAAATCTGCCAGGACATTTCATATCATGCACACTCCACTGCAGTGTGAAAATTCCATTATTTACAATTGTATTTCATTTCTACTTCAATTCAAAAAACACTTTAAAGATACACAAATGTACAGATAAAAGTACATTTCCTGTGACTATTCACTGTGTTTCAATTAAGATGACTTGAGGTGATGGCGGACATGAGGAAGAGGGGGGGGGGGGGGGTGCAGGAAGAGGTTGGCAGCCCAGGAGGGGGGCTCAGCACATGCCACCATTCCATGACATCAACGGAGTGCTGAGACAAGGAAAGGTTGAGAACCACTGCTCTAAGCAGTAACTCTCACACTACTTAGTATGTCGATACTATATCTGCCAGCTTCCAGATAGATAAAACAGTGAATCTAACTCGAAAGGTACAAACCTGTTTAAAATAAAATTATTTTGAGAAAACAAATAATTTAATAGTAAAGGAGAACATTCACCGATAGTGGAGGTGATGAGTCGTCAACCAGCAGATAAAAAGGAATGAAAACTTGCTAGCTTTCAGACAAATCCTTTACTCAACTTGTGTGTGTGTGTGTGTGTGTGGCGGGGGGGAGGGGGGGGGGGGGGGCAGCTCACATGCTTATTGTAGCTCATTTAAGGATTCATTTGAAGCTAGTGAAGTTTTCATTCCTTTTATGTGCCTGTTGAGGTCTCAATGCTTCCACTATTTGGTGAGTGGTAAGAGAATTTAACTGTTACGGTAGGAAAAACACATGTCATTCACTATAAAGCAAGTGTACCACATAAACAAAATGATGTGAAGTGGGAATTCAATGGAACAACCTGTGTGGTATGTAAGGTATGACAAGCTGTCATGGAAAAGGTAAGCTGGTCATATATGTAATAAAATAACATTCAGCCTATGTCAAGAATTTCGCACTCATTACGTACAAATTAAGAGATGTAAAGTTTGGCAGCTGTATCTTTTTCTGCCCTGTGAAACAGAATTGTGAGTGGCAACAAGCAAATTAATACAAAAAGGGTTCTTATATTACAAAAATTGGCCACAAGTATTATAGGAAAATCTACATATATACATACAGGGTGGTCCATTGATAGTGACCAGGCCAAATATCTCACGAAATAACCATCAAACGAAAAAACTACAAAAAACGAAACTTGTCTAGCTTGAAGGGGGAAACCAGATGGTGCTATGGTTGGCCCACTAGATGATGCTGCCATAGGTCAAACGGATATGAATTGCGTTTTTTAAAATAGGAACCCCCATTTTTTATTACATATTCATGTAGTACGTAACGAAATATGAATGTTTTAGTTGGAGCCCTTTTTTCACTTTAGATAGATGGTGCTGTAATAGTCACAAACGTATAAGTATGTGGTACCATGTAACATTCTGCCAGTGTGGACGGTATTTGCTTCATGATACATTACCCATGTTAAAATGGACCGTTTACCAATTGCAGAAAAGGTAGATATCGTGTTGATGTATGGCTATTGTGATCAAAATGCCCAATGGGCATGTGCTATGTATACTGCTTGGTATCCTGGATGACATCATCCAAGTGTCCGGACTATTCGCTGGATAGTTACGTTATTTAAGGAAACAGGAAGTGTTCAGCCACATGTGAAACGTGAACCATGACCTGCAACAAATGATGATGCCGAAGTAGGTGTTTTAGCTGCTGTCGCGGCTAATCTGCACATCAGTAGCAGACAAATTGCGCGAGAATCGGGAATCTCAAAAACATCGGTGTTGAGAATGCCACATCAACAATGATTGCACCTGTACCATATTTCTATGCACCAGGAATTGCATGGCGATGACTCTGAATGTCATGTACAGTTCTGCCACTGGGCACAAGAGAAATTATGGGACAATGAGAGATTTTTTGCATGTGTTCTATTTAGCAACGAAGCGTCATTCACCAACAGCAGTAACATAAACCGGCATAATATGCGCTATTGGGCAACGGAAAATCCACGATGGCTGCGACCAGTGGAACATCAGCGACCTTGGCAGGTTAATGTATGGAGCGGCATTATGGGAAGAAGGATAATTGGCCCCCATTTTATCGAAGGCAATCTAAATGGTGCAATGTATGCTGATTTCCTACGTAATGTTCTAGAGATGTTACTACAAGATGTTTCACTGCATGACAGAATGGCAATGTACTTCCAACATGATGGATGTCAGGCACATAGCTCGCGTGCGGTTGAAGCGGTATTGAATAGCATATTTCATGACAAGTGGATTGGTCGTCAAAGCACCATACCATGGCCCACACGTTCACTGGACCTGATGTCCCTGGATTTCTTTCAGTGGGGAAAGTTGAAGAATATTTGCTATCGTGATCCACCGACAACGCCTGACAACATGCGTCAGCGCATTGTCAATGCATGTGCGAACATTACGGAAGGCGAACTACTCGCTGTTGAGAGGAATGTCGTTACACGTATTGCCAAATGCATTGAGGTTGATGGGCATCATTTTGAGCATTTATTGCGTTAAAGTGGTATTTACAGGTAATCACGCTGTAACAGCATGCATTCTCAGAAATGATAAGTTCACAAAAGTACATGTATCACATTGGAGCAACCAAAATAAAATGTTCAAACATACCTACAATCTGTATTTTAGTTTAAAAAACTTACCTGTTGCCAACTGTTCGTCTAAAATTGTGAGCCATATGTTTGTGACTATTACAGCACCATCTATCACAAAGCGAAAAAAGTGGTCCAACCAAAACATTCATATTTCTTTACATACTACACGAATATGTAATAAAAAATGGGGGTTCCCATTTAAAACAACGCAGTTGATATCCGTTTGTCCTATGGCAGCGCCATCTAGCGGGCCAACCATAGCACCATCTGGTTTCCCCCTTCAAGCTAGACAAGTTTCGTTCTTTGTAGTTTCTCCGTTTGACGCTTATTTTGTGAGATATTTGGCCCGGTCACGATCAATGGATCACCATGTATATTTCGAAAAGTTACACTGGTGAAGGAAGGTACAGAAATAATTAGTCAGATTACCCTTGTTCATAACCCCAATACCAGGTACATAATGTATTTGGACTTCTTAGCAGAACATCCATATTGACAGCTACAAACTAACTGAAAATATTGGTTGGGTGAAAAAATGAGTAGAACAGGCAACTTAACTACAGGATGATTCAAAAGTAACTGTACACACTTCATGGGTGTTATGCATGCATCAAAATAAGAATAAAATGTCAAATAAAGTTTTGTCTGAAATTGCTTTATTTCAGAGTTATGCGACATAGTAGGGATCACATGTGCAACAGAAACAACACAAAATTAATTCTTTCAGAAAGCAACAACAAAAAGGCACTCAAAATTCAACTCAACTGTATACTATACGTTTACCTTAAGACATGTTCAAAATGATGCCTTGTAGGCTAAGACAGTGATGGGCTCGACTTCAGAATGTTACAGGCTCTGTTTTGCACACTTGAAAAGCTATTTTAAATTTGCTGCTGTAGTTGTGCTAGAAACATCATACACAAGCTCCTTGAGAAGGGTCCAAAGGTAGAGGTTCAGGGACTGATATACAGAGACCTGGCGAGCCAAGCAACTGGCCCTATACAACCCTGTCCACTTCTCAGGATAGTCAACTTTGAGATACTCTATTGCCTCCCACTGTTGACAAAGTAACATCAGTCGATATGCAGGCGAACACAACATGCCAAAAGCCTGTACAGCCCATGATGTAATATATGACACTATGCATCATAACTAAAAAATAAAGCAGTTTCAGACAAACACTTATTTAACATTTTACCTCATTTTGATCCATACATTACATGCAGGGAGTATGTACAGTTACTTTTGAATTTTCCTCCATCAATGTACCTAAATCTTGGAATTGGCACAACCAGCAATTTAAGAATTAATGCTGTCTTAGCTGTAAACATAGTGATGAATATAATACAAACAACTACTGTCCTTTAGTTTGATATACTACGAACTGAAATATTGTGACATGCTGCACAAATATTTCCAGTGTGCAATGAACACTACATACACTGATAAGTCAAAACATTATGACCACCTGCTTAATAGCTTGTTTGTCCTTCTTTGGAACAATATATATCACTGACTCTGCATATCAGGGATCCAACAGTTTCTTGGTAGGTTTGTGGAGGTATGTGGCATTATATGTCTACACACAGGTCGTGTAATTCCCGTACCCACATATGTGGTGGTGATGGCACCCAGTAGTGACCCAGATGGGTTCCACAGGATTTACATCAGGTGAATTTGGTCACTGAGTCATCAACATGAGTTCACTATAATGCTCCTAAAACCACTGTAGCATGGTTCTGGCTCAAACCACTGTAGCAAGGTTCTGGCTCTGAGACATGGGCAATCATAAAGATGACATCACCGTTGGGGATGACATCAAGCATGAAGGGTGTCTTTGATTACTACCACAGATCCCATGCCAGTGCACACAGGTCCCATGCAAGACCAGGAGAATGTCTCCCACAGCATAACACTACTCCCACCAGCCTCTGTCCGCAGCATGCTGCACATTTCGAGCCACTGTTCACCTTGATAACAGCATTTGTGGAGACGACCGGCAACATAGCGTAGCGAGCATGTGGTTCACCCGAAGAGTCGACATGTTTCCAATGATCGATGGTTGAATCTTTATGGTCCCATGTCCACTGCAATCTTAATTGATGATGTCGTTGGTTCACCATGCGACACGCAGGGGTGCTCAGCTACGGAGCTCCACATTCAAGAACGAATGATGAACGGTGCACTCCAGAACATTTCTGTGTGTACCAGCATTGTGCTCTTCTGACAGAGATGCCACAGATAACCATCTACCCTACTTTATAGAGCAGACAACCCTCCAAATCTCACGTTCTGTGAAGAGTCGAGTACATAAAACCATTTAGCACCTAGTGGTAGTTTCACTGTCCTTCTACCTCTTTCCATAAATGCTCACGACAGTAGCACGTGAATATTGGACCAGCTTTGCCATTTTTGAGATACTCGTTGACGTGCTCTGCATAATAATGATTTCCTCATTCCCAAAGTAACTATATCTCAATGGATTCCCCATTTGCAGCCCATATCTTTGCTAGGGTGATCCCCCATCCATGTCTGCTCTGCTTACATACTTCCGTTACTGCACCACATGCCCACAGCGCCACCAGGTGGCATCCAATGTCGCAGTGAACGGTGGTCATAATGTTTTGGCTGATCAGTGCATGTACTACAACTTTGGCATTGCCCATGCATGTAAAATTACATTTAATATCTGTACATAAGAACTGTGAGACAGGGAAAAATTTTCTGCCTAGCAAAGAAATGGGAGTTGATATTAACACAATTTTGTTTTTGTTATGTTGATACATGTTGCCCAATAATGCAAGTCAAACATTAATTTTATTTGCAGAATAGATTTTTTAATGCAGGTTTATAAACAAGAGTACCACACTTTGTTTTATGTAGTTTGTAACTTATAACCAATAGTTATTCACCCAAAGTTAGTGAAAGTTTTAAGTAACATGCTATTCCATTTTCAACAGTTAACACATGGGTGACTACATTCAAATGTGGCTTTACATATGAGGAGTAAAATTAATAAACTACTTATTTAACTTAATGAATCAGAGTTGTCTCACTAAGCTGACATTGTTTTATGAAACTCCTCAAAGACTGAGTGGTGTACCCAGTGCTCCTGACATGAATGAAGAATGCAGTAAATTTTTAATAAAGTGTTTACCTTATTTTACAACTGTTTACCATCTCTCCTCACCCCCCCCCCCCCCCAAAGAAAGTATTACTCAAGGAGTAAAGGTATCTTTTCAGCCAGAAAATAAATAATTGTATGTAATAATTTGTTAATGTAAAAATTATGACTTAGCAGTTTTCTAATGTATAAGGTGTATATACAAACAAAACTGTATTACTGCATTAAATCCACTGAAAATGTCTTAATGTATAAAGTGAAACACATCTGGGACATTCATGCATATAGACTGCACCAAGAAAAAGTCATTTCAGTTTGTCAGACAAATGCTTTGTGTTTGATGATGAGTGGCTAAAATACTCAAAGAATTATTTAATGAACTTTGGCATATACATTTACATGTCTATTACACATTTCACCACTTAAATGAAAATATGTTTCTCTTAGCATCTGTGGAAGAAACATTAGCATCTCTTTCTCACTCACTCTCTCTTTCTTTTTGTAAAAAGACTGATGAGCCAAAACAATATGCCCACCTGTTTAATAGTTTGTTGGTCCACCTTTGGAATGCATATACAGTGATTTTGTGTGTGTGTGTGTGTGTGTGTGTGTGTGTGTGTGTGTGTGTGTGTTTGTGTGTGTAGCATGGATTCCAAAAATCTTCGCTAGGTTTTTGGATGTACAAAGCACAAATTGTCAATTCATAGTTTTCGCAGTTCCATTAAATTAAAGGCCAGCAGTTCGTGGATGCAGAACTGTCATTTGATAGCATCCTAGATGCACTCCATCAGGTTCAGATCAGGATGATTTGGTGGTCGAATATGAACATGAGTTTACTATCGTATTCCTCAATAGACTACAGCACAATTTTGTCCTTGTGTTACGGACAGTTATCCCGTAGGAAGAAGCTATCACCATCAGGAAGATCGGCACTCAAGAAGATATGTACATGACTTCCATAATCTTCAAGAAGTTCACAGCCATCATGGTGTCTTTGATTACTACTACAAGTCCCATGAATGCCCAGGCAAATGTCCCCATAGCACAATACTGCCTCAATCAACCTTCATCCATGATGTGGTGCATATTTCGAGTAGTCATTTACCTGCATGACCACATGTCTGGAAACAAGCATAGGCCTTCCATAACAAGATAATCGACTTACCTGACCATGTGAAATGTTTCTACTGATCGAAGGGCCAATCTCAATCACCCCTTGCACCCTGAAATTGTAATTGACAATACTGTTGGGTCACACAGAGATCACATAAGGATCCTATGTTATGAAGCCCCATGTTCAGTAGTGTGTGTGTGTGTGTGTGTGTGTGTGTGTGTGTGTGTGTGAGAGAGAGAGAGAGAGAGAGAGAGAGAGAGAGAGAGAGAGAGAGAGAAAGCAAGCTGGTATATTTTTACTTCCCTTCTTGTTTTGCCATCTGCCTCCTTAAATCCATTTTTTCATTTTTGAATTAATTACCATTAACATACGTAAGTATAATCTGCATCTCCATAAAAGAGAAAGGTTGGTCCTCAGTTTTAAAGAATATAGCACCAGATCTAATTCCGTGCTTAGTTTTATGTATGTAATTGATTTTCTAAATTATTTCAATCATGCCTAGTTAGTATCTTTTGTTATAGGATGAAATAAGTAATTGTTTCGTAACTTAAATTCTATTGTTGACTTACAAATATAAATTCTGTAATACAAGGGTAATCCCAAAAGTAAGGTATCCTATTTTTTTTAAGTACATAGACCTGTTTATTTCTACAATGGTTTACATCAGTTTACAGCTTGAACATTTAGCTACTTTTCGACATAATCACCATTTCTGTCAATGCATTTTTGTAAACGCTGTGGCAGTTTTTGTATGCTCATGTCATACCAGCTTGCCACCATGCTGTTCAGGAAGTTATGAACCTCTTCTTTCACCTTGTAGATGGAGCTGAATTGCTGTTGTTTTAACCTAGGGAACAGGCAATAGTCACTGGCCGCCAAGTCAGGACTATAGGGTGGGTGGGTGATTATGTTCCACTGAAACTGTTGCAGGAGAGCATCAGTTTGCCGAGCAATGTGCGGGCGAGCATTGTCATGGAGAATGTGTACGCCCTTACTCAACATTCCTCTTCTCTAGTTCTGAATTGCCCTTTTGAGTTTTTTCAGAGTCTCACAGTACCTGTCAGTGTTAATTGTGGTCCCAGCAATTCAGCTCCGACAACGAAGTGAAAGAAGAGGTTCATAACTTTCTGAACAGCATGCCAGCAAGCTGGTATGACATAGGCATACAAAAACTGCCACAGTGTCTACAAAAATGCATCAACAGAAATGGTGATATGTCGAAAAATAGCTAAATGTTCAAGCTGTAAACCGATGTAAACCATTGTAGAAGTAAACATGTCTATGTACTTATACAAAAATAGGAGACCTTACTTTTGGGATTACCCTCATAATTGTAATCATTTGGAAGACAAAATGCTAGAAATCTTTAAGTATTTATTTGACTCTGTTTGAAAACATGTTAGCAAAACCAGCCCTTCATTAATTCCAAATTAATTAACAGTTTTGTCAAAAGTAGTGTTTGCGTAACGATATATCTTTATTTCATCATTTAAGCAAATAATTCAGCTTAAGCCTTTTAGTAGAAGAAACTGTTAAAAGGAACGAATTTTTCAATGTATTCAGTTAATTAAATAACATAAGATTTAATTGTAATTTCTGTAAATCAAACATCGAACAATATGAAGTTTCTGTACCTATTATTATGAGGATATATAAGGGCCCAATTTTTTCAGTCCATGGCCGAGTTTCAGACGAGAAACCTGTGCCCGTTAGATCAACAACAACGCATCAACGTAACTGTGAAATAAGTGTTACACAATTAGGCCATGTGTTAAAACAATGATAGTGACTGTTCCATATGTACCTTTATATTCGTCAAGAACTGTGAATTTTATGGTTAGGGTTTTCGCTACTCATAGATGTTCAACAGTAAACTACTGTAGCAGTATGTGGATGTTCACCTGCAACCTATTAATGAGGCTTATCGAAAGTTAAACAATAGTGCACTGGCCATATAAATGGGTATATGGGGAGGGGGGCGGGGCGGGGGGGAGCGGGGCGAGGGGAGCGAGGGGGGGGTGGTGGTTTGTGAAAGTGAAAGCAAACAACTGTGTAACGCAAATGTGCACCAGTTGGCTACACCATTTACAGATTTACAGTAGACGGTACTACACTTCCTCCCCAATTTTTTCCGCCAGTATGTCAACACCGAGGACAACAAACGAAGAAACAAAGCAGGGAACATCATCACATATGCTAAATGGCATGCTCCGAAACACTGGTGCCTGCACCAGCACTATACCCTGCTGTTAGATCTGCCTGTTCCACTTACAGCATGAGCGAGCCTCCCATGTACATGTTTTTCTGATGATGTGTGGATATCCAACACATTGTCACTCACTTGTGGTTTCACTATTCTTCAACCACCATGTGAACAGATGATCAGCTTCACTGTTTCCAAGATGCTCGTTCTCAAAGAAGTGGCAGGTAATAACAATCTGTCTTTTGTCAAAGTTCTTCACATCTATGAATTTCTCCATTTGTGGCCAGTATGCTCTCTAGAATGATTCCCAATTCATCTTTTCTCCACTGCCATTCTTACCTTATCGTGTCACATGCCCACAAAACTGTCAGGCAGCATTCAATCTCAGATTGAGCAGTTCTCACAATGTTTTGGCTCAACAGTGCGTGTTTATGAAATGTTGTGTATCCTTGAACACCTCCTCACCAAGAAATGAAAAGTGTATCTAATTCAATTAGCATAGGAATGACTGACCTTTTCCATCTGGTGCTTCCTGATCAGCTTGCGGAAGATCAGTTTCCCACTCCTTCCACACAAACCAGCGTAAATCTTGTTCAGGTTCATGCAGCCTTTGAAAAATAAATTGAATAATACACTTGCAGTAAACTGTTACAAACAGGCAATAGTTGCACTGCTAAGGGAAATGATTCTATACACAACAAATCTGTTATAATCAAACAAGGAAAATCCAGGATTGAATAATGCAATATTATGAAAAGGATACAGTACTACTCATAATATAATGGAGATCCTGCGCAGATAGGCACATCAAAAAGACTTCGGCACAAGTGGGATTTTGGCTGAAAAGGCCTTAATCAGAACTTGACAAAACACACACACACGCGCACACACACACACACACACACACACACACACACACACACACACACACACACACACACACAAAAATGATGCAACTCACACACCTGTGTTTGCATGAGGTCGTGTGGGGGGGGGGGGGGGGGGCGGTTGCGCGCGCATGTAGTCTATTCCGATGAAGGCCTCTTTGGCTGAAAGCTTACTTGGTTGACAGCATTTTTGTTTTGCATATATGTGACTCAGCATCTCTGCTATATGGGGAGTAGTAATATAACCTTTTCATAATATTGCAAATTTGTTATAATCATAGTCACAAAGCAAACAGCTACAAGGTACTCTGTTTAAAGTGCAAAATGAGCATGATTCATGACCTATCACAGAAAGAGACAAAAAAGACTAGTTTGAATTTATGGTTCAACTGCTTCAGAAAGAAATTCATATGCCTCATAACAAATTTTCAAAAATGCCAATAACACAGGCAAATGTTTGATGATGTATTGGTCTTTGCAGGGCACCATTATACAACAAGACTGTTAAACATTTACACTCTGCTTTCTTAACTGAAAGATTAGTCATAGTTGTTTCTTTCCAGGATAGCTGCTGCTGATGGGTACCACAAACTTAGACTTTCTTCATGAGACAACTTTTGCTAAACTGAATAATAGTGATGTACTGATATCACATAAATAATTTTAGCTAAATAACTGAAAATATGGAATATGTCCAACAAGTAGCTAGTAATATGTTGATGAAGATGTACATTAGTTACAGTTATTACAATTTTTACAAAAATTCTTGCTGATTTTACTGCATGTATAGACATTTGTGTGATAAAACTGTATTTACAATTTTTCAATCAGTATTTTGTGCCGTTTGAATAATAATTTAAGCTTCATGCCTAATTCACATCATGCACACTGTATTGCAACACACAGGGTGATCCTTATTAATGTTTAAAAATTCCCAAAATGACATTGATGGTGCTGAGACAAGTAATTTAATATAAGACACACGGGGTCACAAATGTCGGGAAACACCCCAAAAATGGATGAGAAAGGTTGAATGTGTAATGTCACCAGATGATGTGCCACATTGCATGTGCAGTGGCTGGGCTTGGGCATGAAGGGCTGATTGAGCAATGCAACAGTTGCATACGACCTAACGGTGCAAATTTCGAATATCCTTTGTAAATGTTAACTGTTGTAAATGTAGAAGTTACACAATTATTGTCCTCGCTGCAGCCAAGTAAAAGCTGTTCTTATTTTTTTTTTTTTTTTTTTTTTTTTTTTTAATGATGAAAACAACATGCTAGTAGGGAAGTAAACAGTGACATCACTAAAGACTGAGATTAGAAGGCTGGTATTTCTCCATAACTTATCAACATCAAAACATATAGAATATGATTCAGAGTGACCACATTGTGAACAGCTTTTGTAAATTGGTAATGTGACATAATTTTTTTTTCCATCAGCTTCCTTTTGATCTTTCCTCCTCAAAATTAAGGAGGTGTCATTTTCAAGCACTGCTTATATTTTAGCCAATGCAGTACATACTGAGCAGTTCTCTCTAATCTTTCCACTATTTGACACTACAGTAATGGCACTACAAGTGAACTATCAAAACTTCATTAGAATTCAAAACCATCATGACAGCAAAAACAGTCAAGTCAGATCATAGTGCCACGATAGTGCAACATTCTGTAGTGGCATTAAAATACATTCTTTATAATAGCAGTCTTAATTGACAGCAGATGAAAAATGAGATTCAAAGCATAAAATATTTTTACACAATTGATTGGCAATTGTTAGATATGGCAAATTCCAGTATTTCTTCCCTTCACTTTTATTTCTCCCCACAAATCTCTAGCAGGTTGATGTGCAATTAAAACTTGACTCCACCATATAACATTTGATGAAAATTATAATTGTTAAAACAGGCTCTACCTGATATATGTGATGTCCTTGACTGCTGCTCCAACTGCACTCTTGACTTTCTGCAGTGCACTGCACCACTGTTGGTCAACAAGACTGTGTGCACAGGATGACAATGAAGGTCGAAAGAATGTTCCCCAAAGATCTGCACCCTGTGGAACAAGTAGTGATCGGCAAATAGCAGCATGGTCCTGAGAAATGGCTGCATGCCCTGCCCTGACAGCAGCTAGACCTCTCAAAGTGCGCACCAGTTTTAGCAGCATCGTTACTTCTTGACACACATACTCTCGTGTAGCATCCACCCATGAAGATAATGACTCTTTGATTAATCCTGGCAGAAGAGGATCCACCTGCTGAGGTGATGATGGCCTACAAGTAATAATTCAATTACATCCTAGTTCAAAGGTCATCAAGCAACTAAATAGCAACACGTCATCTAACATAAAAAAGAAATACTATTATGGTAACGGAAATTACAGGTTCGAAACAGACAAAACTGACGCTACAAAATCACTCACCTATAGCGCACTGATGTGTGGCACAATGCCATGCATACTACCACAGATACATTACTAACTTCACAGTAATTTCTCTTTATGCGCACACACACACACACACACACACACACACACACACACACACACACACACACAACTTTGGGTGGTAAAGTGGGCTGCTTAATCTAGAGAAGGAACACAGTAGCTAATACAATTTGGTATGTTGTAACTGACCTGCATAACATATGAAAAACATACACACAGATATAAAATTTGCAACTTTAGTACTTTCCCAAAACATGCCTTGATTTTTTTACACTAATTAGTGAAATTAGCTTTTCCAGTATTTTTGCCTTTTATTCTGACACGCTATTCCACTATTAATGAATGTGACTTATGCAAATGAAGCTTTTGCTGTGCATAAAAAGTCATAACTGCAGTTGCAGTTAGTGTTCTCTGTTGAGGACTACTTAGATCATGCAGAAAAGGCCAAATTCTGAACTAAATTTAGTTCCCAATAGCATTGTTGCCCTGTACTGCACCCAAAACTAGTTTCACTTGTTATTAATGACTTTACTGGCCCACTAATTGTTCACTCTACAGCTACGAGACAGCAAATTCTGATGGCATTTAGGTGGCAGTTACTAACACTAAACCATTATTCGCTGTTATTCTTTCATGTGACAGCAATTCACATAGCGAGGAAATTGTTCATTTGTTTATCACACGCATTGCTAAAGTATTCTTGCTTTAACAGGAGATAACTTACAAGGTACAGTAAAGCTGTCATCAACCTTTATGTTACTTTGAACACCACAGTGCTTTACTACACATGGTCCTACTGGAGGTGTTATGACCTTACCTTCCACCAATCTTTGAACAGACTTTCCATTCATGTGTAAGGGGATCCACATTTTAACATGACTCACAAAGCAAAGTGCACCTCAGAGTTTTTTACATTACCAAAAATTGCTTGAGGTGAAATAAATTATAAGTGACAGTTCAAAATTCTGATAGTGACTGGAGATTCGACTTGTGATCTCTGGATCCACAGTCTGACACTTAAATGCTGAGCCACATAAGGAATATGGGAATAATAATGAAACTTCCGGACAGATTAAAACTGTGCCAGACTGAAACTCGTGCTCGGGAGCTTTGTCTCCCATGGGCAAATACTCTACTGACCGAGCTATCCATGCACGACTCCATCATGAGTGACGATAAGCAATCATGCCAAGTGCTGCACAAACAAAGATGACACTACGAACACCTATTTGAAGATTCGAATTTTGGAAAAATTTTTAAAATGCTGTATCTCTGTAACAGTTCTATATATTTTGTTAGAGTTTTTTTTATTTGAAAGGTAATTAAATTGCAATAATATCCTCCGTTTGGACATACCTGTCAAAGTTCTTTTACTGTCACCTTTTGAATTATTTTTATAAATTACAGAAAAAAATTATTTTTTCAGAAATGTCAAGCCAGGAAAAGTTATATTTTTTCTGTTGATTAGTACCATATAGTACCATATTCTGTGTAATGGAGAGCTTCCACTTTTAAGTTTTATTTTAAAAAATCTCTCTCTCTCTCTCTCTCTCTCTCTCTCTCTCTCTCTCTCTCTCTTTTACTTTCAAGGGTAGTGTATGTCTTCACTGAAGTTGTTTCTTACTAATTTGTTACAATGTTTATTTCTATTGTCTTTGTTGCAGTTATTTCTTATCACTTTCTTTGTTGCAGTCATTTCTTTCCACTTTCATTGGTCCAGATATTTCTTACACTTTGTTTTAGTTTCTTGGCAGTTTCTTTGTTGTGTTTGTTAATTGCAGGTTTCTGCATTGTAGTTGTTCTGTGCTAATTTGTTTACTGTAGAGGCTTCTAAGAAATATGAGAGCATTCAGTGATTTCTGTGTTTTCATGAGGAGTTTGCAAGTTAACGCAGTCACAGTGTGTTTTGTGAAAATGATTGAAATGTCTTCTGGCTGGGGCCACAGGAGAGTGAAGTGTGCTGACTATTTGCTTATCCATAAAAGAGTGATATATAAGACAAACAAAAAACAGACTTTCTTCAGGTTGGGAATAAGTATTCTCATCTAAAGACTTTGTTTCAAAGTTAAGATGTTTCCAGTGATGACTTTTTGTGTTCTTTTTTTTCTGACAGAATAACAACAATGACAGTATCTGAACAAGGCGAAGACTCTCATGGTGCAGATGATGCAGAATTCGCATCAATAGAGGAAGAAGTAAATACCCTGAATCAGTCAACTACAGAAGTAGGTGTTAGTCTTGTCAAGAAACCGTGGTCGGTGAAGTCGAATCATAAACTCTACGCATCAAGAAAGTGCAAAGAAGTTACTAAAGCTATGGATAAATACACTACAGCAAAACTGTCCACACTTTTCAAATTAGAAATTCCATCTTCAAAAGAAAATGAACCAAAGCACTCTTATACCTCTTGCCAGGAATTTTTCACAAATATCAATTCAGCTGTTGAATATTGTGCATCCCACAGTGAAAAAGTGCAAGTTTCAACCATTATTCCAGAGACATTTTCAAAGAAAACAATTTTGAACCATGTTCCATCAGTATCAATGTACACGGTAAACAAATCAAGAAATGTGAGGCCTGTAAAAGGAGTCTTTGAAAGACCAGATCCCTATTATGATCATCCTGTAGAAGTAGCTCGAGTTCAAATAATGCAGTCATTTTATCCGGAAGATAAATGGGACTGTTCTCACCAGAGTGATAACAAAAAAGACAAGAAGAGGTACATGACTTGCAGCATTAAAGAAAATTTTACAATTTATAAGAGCAACTATGCAACTTCACATATTGGAGATCAAAATTTTATGCACTACGATCTAAGCGGGTAGTTCCACACCCACCTAGAGATGTCTGTCTGTGTGTGTAATGTGTGAATTTTGAACTTTATGTGGTAACTCTTAAGAATTTACTGTCCAGGAAGACATAGCAAACAACTATGCAAAAATTACATATGTGCCATGGGAAGGAAATAAACTAATTAAGAAAACTGTTGGCTTCGACAGTTTCATTTATGAACTTGGTAAATGGTCAGTGAAAGCAGTAACACATGAGTATCTGAAGAAATTGCAACAACACTTTGCAGAAGTGAAAGGATGTGTACAGGTTGAAGAACTATGTTTAGTGCTTCACTGTGATTTTGATGAGAACTGGTCTGTAGTTCTCCCACAAGAAGTACAAGAGTATCATTGGAATAATGACCAGGTTTCAATTTTTACAGGAGTGACATATTTTCAAAACAAGACCACAAGTGTTGCAGTGACACAGGTCATGACTCAGCACATGCTTTGCTAGCAATGCACAAAATTCTTCAACTGCAAACAGGGGCAGAGAATATCATCATTATTTCTGATGGTGCTCCTAGGCATTTTAAAAATTTTTACGAGCTGTTTGAATTGAGAAAGTTGCTTGTGCCAACTGACTGGGTATACAGTGCCGCTGGTCACGGGAAGGGGCCTTGTGACGGTGTAGGAAGCCTGCTGAAGCACCATGCTACAAAACACAATCTTTCCAACCCAATACGGCTGTGATTCAGAATGCTGAGGATTTTATGAGAGTCGTGAAATCTTACACATCTACAGCCCTCATTCTTTTGTCCAAAGACGAAATCAAAGAATTCCACGAGCAGAAAAAAAAGAATGGTACAAACAAACTACTCCTGTGAAAGGAATTCAGAAGACACATTTTTGGACTCAAAGTGATGGGCAAACTCATATTGCATGCACTTTAAAGAGCAAGAAAGAAGAAATTTCGTTTGTTTGGCCAACACTTCAGAAACAGCAGGATAATATTCAGATTCACAACCTGAGAAGGGGGATGTTTGTGGCGTGTGTGTATGACTGTGACTGGTGGGTTGCACAGATATAGACACCAGTTATGAGTTAAACAAAACTGTAGTGAACTTTATGCTACCGCATGGATCAGCTGCTGGATATAGGCTTCCACCTGAAGGACAGCAACAATGCCATCAGTGCTCACTTCCTGTTCACAATGTTTTGAAGATTGTAAGTGCTCCAGTTCTTATTGGTTCACCAGGAAGGCATCGCTCTACACCAAAGGAAGACACTGAAGCACTGGAACACATTTTTAGTTCCTGGACTGGCTACTTTCAGTACAAAACAGAGCGCACAGAAGTTGTATAAATTGAAACCTTTGGACCTTTCATATATATTTTGGAACCATTTAACATGAGTCTTACTCATTTTCAAAACTAAAATTATGTTAAATAATGCTAGGTTTTTATTTTTATGAGCCTGTTATGAGATAATATGGTAATAAAACAGGTTTTATGTATGGCAAAAATTTCAATTGTTTATGAAACCTGTTCAACCTAAAAGTGGAAGTTCTCCTTTTCAGGGAATGTAGAACTATGTGGTACCAATAAACAGAAAAAAATCAAATTTTATAAATTAGCATTTAAAAAAAAAAAAATTTCGATAAATTATAAAGGAAGTACAGAACGCTATAGTAAAAGAACTTTGACAGATGTAGGATTTCTTTGTAATCATAAAGCAATTATCATTCAAATTAAAAAAAACAACAAAATATCTAGAACTGTTCCAGAGATACAGCATTTTAAATGAAAAGCTGTATCTCGGAGCAGATTTTTTATTTTATTTATTTATTTATTTATTTATTTTTTGGAAAAAAAGAAAAGAAAGTGTGTTCCTTACTTAGTCCTTCATTTTAACATATGCTAAACTCAATAACATCTGAGACTATGAAGGTAAGATTTTTTCCTAGCCTGCCTGAACTGATATGGACAACACCTAAAAGAAACAAATGTGGATAAAATGTCAAAAATTGCTGTCACAGAGTGATGACGAAACCTATAAAATGACACTCATTCAATTACTCCCACCCCACTTGCTGTGGTCCAATAGGTGAAGGTACTATATGTGGGATTAAAACAGAAGTAAAAGTACAGAAGAGTTAAAAAGTAAGGCACAAGGAAAGTTAGGTGCCTTTTCTTTTTTTGCAATGTCTAAGCATCTTACCACAGAAAATTAACTGCAGATAAGACATGTCAGAAAAAGGGTGTATAGTTAGCATACCACAGATAACTCAACCTGCAAGTGTGGACAGAGAGATGCAGGCCATCTTGTAAAATCCACCCCCCCCCCTCCCCCAAATTCATAATAGCGGATAAGACACAGTGGCAACTCAATCCAAAAGAAGACAGGAACCTGGAATGTCTTTCCTGCTCTTCACAAAAGGCATACAGCATTGTTAACAGGAGTTTCTGATCCAAGCAAGATGTCCTCTGCTCTGCCATTCCTTGAGATCTCCAAATTTTACGCTGTGTTGTGACTTTAAATGGGAATGCTTGCAACTGGGCTCTGAAAGTGTGACATATTTTGTGGCAAGAGTTGCTTCAGTTGTGGTGCAAATGAACATCATTGGCACAGTAGTGGAAAACTTCAAATTACACACATATAGAAAAGAAGTTATACTGCCACTGTTTACGAATGTGCATTACATATCCATGGTCTTCATGCAACACACAGTATTGTATTCGCATACACAGTTTCCGGCAACTGCAAAGCAAGATTGTGTGGACATTAATCATTTGTCTTTCAGGACTCCACACACATAACAGATGTGCAAGAACAATGTTTGCTCCACTGCAAACTATCAGCACTAGCTAACTTACATGTTTTTGTAAGAATAATTGTGAATTGTAACTGGAGACCAGTTGTAAACTATGTAATCAAATCCTCTGTTGCATCATTTATATCACTCAGACAAGCTTCCCCACTTATAATTCAAATCTTGCTTTGCATTCTATACAACTCACATTAACAGAGTATATTTTATGTTGTCCATTAGTTCAATTCTGTTCAATCACTGATGTGAAGTGTGATGCTGATTCGTTTCATGTAAGGTGGTTATTTGCCAATGCTGTATCTTTTAGTATGCTAATGTAATAACTAGAAATTAGAGATTTCAAAAATAATTTCCAGAAGTTGGAAAATAAAATAAACTTTAAACTTTTCTAGTTACTTTTTTGTGTGTGACAAGTCATACCATGAAATGATAATACCTTCATAATAGTGCAATGATATATTGTCATTACCTGAATTCTAAAATGACTGATGGTAACAATTTAAAGCCAATGGTGTCTCTTAAATCAATGAGACTGATGGATGGAGGAGCATCTTGCCCTACGATTGATTTCAAGATCTGGTAAATAAGTCCTTCGTGCATAACACCATCTTCTAAAGTACCTGAAAGAATAAAGTGCTGTGACACTCAAAAATGTATGTAAAAACTACTTCAATGTTAAAAACAAGAAATGGGGTGGAAAATACATAAGTTGTGGAGATAAGACCACTACTTACCAAATAGAGAGACACTGGGTGTCAAATAGATATTTAGAAGATTAACGTAACTTTGGGATTGACATTCTAATGAGACAATTGTAGCTGTCAGTCTCCAGCCAATCATACGTCTACAGCAAATGCAATGTGCTTGCTGTGTTGCTTGTTTAATATGATCATACAGATCACAGTGCCTTGTCAAGACTGGCATAACTGGCCCTACCTGAATGCATCCACGTTCAAGAAAAAAATAAATAAATGCTTTCCTCATTGTGGTGTGACCCCTGTTAGCTTCATTTTGTGTATGTATTGGAATTTCTTTGTACACTGTTCTCCCAACAAACACAAAGTCATCTGTTTCAGGCTCATTATCTGATGTATTGACAGCTATATTGTGCAAGATAAATGCTGCAGCTATATTAACTACCACACAATTTAGCTTTACTCTGAGTACTAAACTTAAACAGCGAAATTGTTTTTTTGCCACTTCAATCATTCTTTCATCTGATGATCTGGTTGTCTTGTGCGCTCAATTATAGGTTTGCTCAGCTGCTGTTTCTTTGCTGTGTATTGGGATTATCAGATACTTGCAACACTGGCAGCCACTGTCTGTTAGGTGTACACCTTTTGGAATTTCTTCCGTTTCCAACTCAGAATGTGCACCACAGTTTCCAAAATTGTTGCTGTCATGGGCAGATCCTGGTCATCTAGCTATGCTAATTGAACATCACAGCTTAGCACCTGTGACTGCTTGTTTTTTTTTTAATGGAAATCTCCTGTGATGATTCCTAAATCTACCTGCACTTTTGACACCAGGCAGTTTAGTAGGGATACAGATAGAGTTAATAGCACGTGAAACACCAGGAAAACACGTTATTTGAACAAAAACACACTGGGTTTTCCTCACGTCATTTTCAACTGTAGGCATTTTGTTTAATTCTTTCTTAAGTGAGGCAATGCAGGCTGATATTTTCTGCACAATTCAGAAATCTGTTGCTACAGCTGTCTTACACAAATCACCAATTACCATCTGAATGCTTCCTGTGGCTTAAAATCACATGCACACTGGAGTCAGGACTGGTGTCTTTTCATTGTTTTAGCAGATACCACCTCAGCCTTAGTTTTAACTGCCACATAATATATTTGTTCAAGTGGAACCTCAGCTTAACTTCAATTTCTAGAATGGGTTTGCCATTTCACAGAGCATTTGATGAGTTCACTGGAACTCATTGTCATCCACAGTAGGCAAATCAGAATACTCATATCTGTCAATAAGTGAAAGGAAACAGTATAATTCACATCATGTAAAGATCTTGCATGCAGAATGCAGCCTAGTGCAGTGGCCCAAAATGTTCATAAAATGGGAATTATGATACGGTTTCAAATCATACAATTGTTATAATTTCCTTTACAGCCAATACAGTAGAGAAAGTAGTATCAAATGAAAAAAATTATGGTAACTGATCCCATGTCTGAACCTGAAATCTTCTGCACCGCACTCATTTTATCAAAACTACCAGCGGTCCACCAGTTTCATGTCATCCTAGATATTTAGCTCCTGATTGTCTTGTGATCCTTGATCTTCACCTTTCTATGTTGCACCCAAAAAAGAGTGGCTTGTGACGCCCATGTGGCTATTACCGTGCCCTGAATGCAGCAACTATTCTGGACAGTTAACCAGTGCATCTGTTAATGAGACCTCAATTATTCTCTGAGTGATGCAACTTTGTAGTGTTCTGGACTGTGCAAAGGCTTTTACGCAAATTTCTGTGGTGAGCAAAAACATTCCAAAGACTGCTATAATCAGTCAACATGGCTTGTTTGAAAATCTTTATATGACAACTGTTTTGCACAATGTCTTTCAGTCATGCCAGGGAGTCATTTACTCTGTGTTGCAGGGAGTGTTGTTCTGCTTTGCATTCTTGAATGATATCATCTTTCCAGCCACAGCAGAACAGCATCAGCAACAACTGGTGGAGATTTTCAAATGCCCATAACAGCACAGTGTGGTACTGAAAACTGCTAAGTGTTTTCAGAAAACGTCAGATGACCCTTCTGGGCCATCTAATTTTGCCTGCAGATTCATTGCTGCTACTACAGAAAGCAGAAGCTATTATCGAGATCCCATGGCTCGAATTTTTACCAACAACATCGACTCCACTCAGCCACACTGCAAAAACCGCTAAATGAGGCACTTACTGGACCAATCCACTGGGCAGATGAGATGAATTTCTAATGCAGTGAAGCACTGAATGTACCACTCACATTAACAGTTATTGCCAATCAGAGATATACTGGTGCAACGTTTCATCAGGAAGATGACAGAGCTTGGCAACCGCTTGCCTTCGTGTGAAAGCTCTCCACTTATCTGTAGAAATGTAGTGCTTATGACTGTCAGCTCCTGTCTATGTACAAAGCAACCAGGTACTTTCGACAATAGTTGGAGGCCAGAGAATTCAGGATATTTATCCTTCACAAGCTGCTTATTGATGCTTTCCAGCAAAACAACATGCATTCACAAGGCAGTACAACTACCTGGAATTTATTACTCAATTCAGACATGGTACCCATGACATTTTTGGTACAAACAACATAGTCACTGACTATCTGTCACAGGTTAACAGTGTGACAAATTTTATCGATTTTGTTCAGCTCACAAAGGCATAGAATGTTATGAACTCCAGAAACAAATGCACAATGTATTGTCCAGCCTGCAATTACAGTTTGTTGATTTCTCTGGTTCTGATTTCAAATTATATTGTGACATTTCTAGTGGTTGGTCTCATCCATTTCTCCCACCCAGTTTCCGATGACAATTTCAACAGCCTCAACAATGTATGCCATGCTGGTGTTAGAGCACTGACTCAACTGGCACTGTAACATTTTGTCTGGCCTGGTTTCCAGAACAATTGTCATGAGTGGACTCATGAATGTCTTCAGTGCCAGTGAAGTAAAACAGCCCATCATGCCCATGCGTCCACTGGAGAATTTCCAAATACAAAGATGTGCTCCATACAGGTGCACATCAATACTGTAGATCCACTTCAACCTTCTAACAGTCAACATTATCTACTGACAGGCATTGATCATTTTACTTGTTGGTTAGAAGCTACACCAGTTGGCAGCATATCGGCAGAGATGCTAGCCTTTGCCTTCCTTTCAAATTGGGTTTCTTGTTTCGATTGTCTGCAGCAAATTACTATGGACTTTAACCGACAGTAAAAGCCAGAGTTATTTAAGCAATTCGGTAAATTCTGTGACACTCTCCATCACCAGGTAACCACCTATCACCCAGCGAGCAATGGTATTATTGAATGATGGCACCATACTATAAAGGCTGCATTAATGTCACATAACCCGCTGGACAATTGCAATACCTACGGTCTTAACTTGGCCTTCACACTGCTTATACGAAACAGACTTTGACTCACTGTCAGTAGAGCTCATATTGGTGAAATACTTCATCTGCCCAACGAATTTATCAATTTGAGATCTTTGCAGCTACCAGACCACGACCTATCAGATGTCATTAGTCGTCTGAGGAACCGCATTGCATGCTTTCATCTATATGCAGCCTTCAGACTTGGAACGGCACCCACCTTTTTGCATTGAGGCCTGTTGTGCGTTGTAGCCTGGAAACATGCATGTATGTTATGCTGTGTACAGATGATCTCAAACCATCTCTATAGGCTCCTTACAAAAGGCCCAGATTGGGTGACCTAAGAGGAGAATGAACACTGTATATTGTACTAGATAGTAAAACTACTACTGCCTAAAATGTCAGGGTAAAACCGGCAGACTTATTTCCAGAAATGCCACTTCCACTTGTGCCTCAAAACCAGCCTCAACGTCAAACGCAACTACTAACATCCAGAAATGACTTACAACCAGACAGAAGAACACATCATGTTTATTTTCCAGTAAACGTATCTGAGTGATGTACCGCTTCTCCCTAGATGGTTGATTTAGTGAAAAAAGAAAGTTATCTGCTATACATTATAGCCTGCAATTAGTTCATGCGCCAGCTACTAGATGCCCTCTTCATTTGGTATCAACAGTTGTTTGTTTAATGACACTCCATGGAATTAAAGAGTGAAAACTTCTTTGCCTTACTGAAGACATGTCTCTCCTTGTGTTAATTTTGAAAGCAAAAAGTCTGAGGATGACCGCTTCCTAAGACACAAGAAGTTATCAGTGCCAACCATGTCATGTCCACAAATCTTTTGTGCCATTATGAGAAGAACTGATTACATGATGTTCATACTGCCATCTGTGAAGCCTATTTTAATGGAACAGTGACTTTCACTGCCAATTTACAAAACTCAAAGACTCGCTTCTCATCAACATGCATCTTGTAAACAAATGTGTTATTTACAGTTCTATGAATGCTAAAATATGTGTGTGCTATAACGACTGATTTATCTAACATTCGCACACAAGTAGTTCAGTTGGTTATTGCCATAGCCAAACCAACAGGTCACATATCAATGCCATATATGGACATGGGTCAACACAATTTCTGTGACTGGAAGGAGTAATCATATAGCCAGACAGCTGGTTTTTCCAACAATAGATTACCGTTTATCACTTTCACCCTCTATTCCCTCCAGTGGTGCATGATTTTCTGGCGCAATAGCAAAAAACCCATCTTGCAGGAGCAGCATGAAACCGCCTTATCATGTGTTCTTCACAAGCCTTCTAGGCTGCCATGTCTGCTTGCTTGTTTCTATGGATCCCTAAATGTCCTGGTATCCAGCAGAATACTTCAGCTTCTCCTGTGTTTCTAATACGAAAAGGGAGTCATTCTTCATTTCAATAATATTCCCTACCAGGTAAATCAATCCAATAGCTCAGAAGGCACCAAGAGAATTAGAGCTAATGAGAAAATTTCTTTTCCTATTGTGCCTCTCCTGCTAAAGTGATGTCAAGACTGCAAATAGCTCTTTACTATAAAAGAAGGTTAAAGCTGTCAACAGACCACAGTGCTTTACAGGCATGATCCTACTGGAGGTAGAGATGTTATGCCCCTTACCTTCCTTTGACCTCTGAACTCATTCACCCAGCCAATTACAAGGAACCCAACGGTTCCCATGTGGACTCTCAACCATAATGCAAACTGCCACTTTTCTTATTAACAAACCAGTGCCAGAGATGAAAGAAGTGATTTGTAGTGTCACACCCACTAAGCCTTCATAGTAAACATTACTGAGGGAGTTCATGTGGATTATCAAATGCCACATACAAGGCAATGATTACTCTTCAATCAGTACTGTGATTACCTCCTGATCAAACAGATTTAAGTGCAATAGCCTACAGAAGAAGAGTTCTGAGTCATGCTGAGAAAGAGTCATGCTGAAATTGTAGAAGAAAAGCTCTGCACAATGAGTAAAGATCAACAGACCACACATTCCAGTCACATGTATAAATGCAAACAAGGTTATCTTTCACTGGAATTAACTATTAAAAGAATGACTAAACAATTTGTTTCTAATTTACAGAACACCAATAAGATCAGAAATAATGATGTTAGTAACTCTGAAGTATGAACACGGAGCTCAGCAGCAGTGAACATAACACAAATAGGATGCAGCTGTTATAATTCTATATTACAATGTATGACACCTGTCACTCGTTTCTAGGAGAGGTAATAGTGAGTGTAGGAGCCTGAGAATGAGTTCTTTACATCTGCCTGCCAAATTCACTTGATGTGCAGCTCAGAACTTGTGCAGCAAAGCATAAACTAGAATAATGTAACAACTTCAAACTGGAACAAGGAAGTAACATGTGACCAAATGAGTCTCTACTACAGCCAGTAGGTCAGATGGTTTCATTGAGTAATAACCTGACAAAATTAAATAGACTGGATGATAAATATTGTAGTGTGAATTGGAGTGCAGATCACTTACCTACAAAACAGGCTTGCAGAAGAGAGAAAGTCTGTACCAACAATTTGACACTATCTAGAACACAGGCTTTCACACTAGTATATGATTCTGACTGGAAAGTCCTTTGCAGTGCTCGAGTGCGTAGCTCCAAAAATCTAGTGAGAAGTTGCTGAGAACTGAGACCTTCAAGGAGAGCAAAAGCACAAAGACTTTTTGCCACTTCCTACAAAGATAAATGATAATTAGAAGTAAAACATTGATCAACTGAATGATTTAAAAAATTTGCAGCATCACACATTTCAACACCAAAAAAATGTGTAATTGTACTGTACCACTGACTGGTAGATCCTATAGGCTAATTGTAACGTTTCATTTATTCACAAATAATTTACATCTTTTCTTCATAGAAATATGAATGTTGTACCATAGGCCTAACTGGTGTGGACAATGATGAATGCATGAAGAACGTGGTTGGGTAATACTATGGTAAACGTCCAGCATTTGGATTAAAACTATGCATTTATAACAAATACCAATAGACAGTAGTAAAATATTCACAGGACATACAGGGGATAGGCAAAATAATGTGAACAGTGGTAGTAATGGGATGGTTGTGCTTGATGGTCAACAATGCAGGTAAGGCACGCATCTTACTGGACTGTGTGTGTTCAGTACAGACTAGGCATCAGTGTAAGTTGTTTACAAGTAGTGCACACTTTGTATTTGCATTCAGAGGCCAAGGTTGACATGTAATGAAAGACCTAACAGAGTTCCAAAGAGGGCAGATTGTAGCTGCAGCGTCAGTAACCAAGACAGACAATTTATTGAATATTTCAAGAACAACTGTTTCAACAGTTATGACAGCATACACAAAACATGGAAAGACATCATCGAGTGAACGTAATAGTAGGTGCAAGCCACAACTAAATGAGAGAGATCGTCCGTATGCTAACACTAATTGTGTCAAAACAACACAAAGCTACGGTGGCTAAAGTGACTGCAGAGATCAGTAGCCATCTTTGAGACACCGTATCTATTGACACTGTCTGCCGAGAACTCTATAAAGCAAATATTCATGGATGAGCTGCTGTACCAAAACCATTAGTGATGACAATCAATGTAAAAAGCATAGAACATGGTGTCCGGAGCATAAATCCTGGATGGCTGATCAGTGGAAACACGTCATATGATCCGACGAGTCAATGTTTTCATTATTTCCAATATCGGGCCGGGTTTACATTTGGAGAATGCCAAATGGAGCCTGCAAGCCTGATTGCTTGATTCCAACGGTTAAGCACAGAGGTGGAAGTGTGACGGTGTGGGCACCATATCACGCTATTTCGCTGGTCCCATCATTACTCTCAACAGCCGTGTTACAGCCAATGAGTGCGTGAACATTTTAGGTGATCAGGTGCACCCCATGATTCAGATATTGTTCCCCAATAATGATGCCATATTTCAGGATGATAATGCACCCATTCACACAGCCAGGACAGTAAAATCATGGTATGAGGAGTACGCAACTGAACTGCAGCGTCTTCCCTGGCCAGCACAGTCCCCAGACTTGAACACTATCAAATCCTTGTGGGCAGTATTGGAGTGCAGACTCCAGAGCAGATTTCTGCCACCCTCGTCACTACAGCAGTTAGAAGAGGTTCTGATCAAAGAGTGGCATAACATTCCACTGGAGACTATACAATCATTACATGCCTGTATTCCAAGAAGAATCACAGCTATATTACGGGCAAATGGAGGTCCAACCCCTTATTAATAAATCATTCCCAAGTAAGTACAGGTGTTCACATTATTTTGCCTGTCCCCTGTATGCATATTACTCCTGTAATTTAAAATGATGCAACTAATGCAATAACGATATCCTTAATAAACAAGAATTATGCTCATGTTAATCTATACTATTACATATAATAAAACACTATGCATAATCTAAAAATTGTTTTATATACTTTTCTTCAGTGTAAATATTATTCTCTTGTATGTACTATATGGGTACACAGCTAGAATTCAAAACAAGTTATCTTATTTCATGTCCAGCAACAGGTATGCTAAACATTTACAAGAACTGCAGTTTGAAAGAGATCACAGAAACTCTACAGAATATCATTGTTATCCATTTTACTCACTGCAAATTAACTTAAAAATGTGCAACCTGATCTAATCAAATGCTCTGGTATGTACAATTTTCAGAACATGTGTGGTGAGAAAGAGATGGTGGCAGTCCCATGTAACATCAGGAAACATTTACAGCATTCAATTCGTTTGTGAAACACCTTAAAAAACATAACACAAAACATAATGACCTGTGAAAGCCAATACATTTTCCAGCAAATGTACTGGCTGTGCCTCAAGAGAGGGTGTCAACATCGTGTGAATAAGTGCATGTTTTCAGCTTGCGAAGTTTATTATAGTTTATTGATAGTAACAATGAAAATGATGGGAAGAGGGAAGGTGAACAGAGGATGGGAAGATAGGGAGAAAAAGGTGGTGAACACCCCATGAAGAACATGGAGGACAAGATATGTTTACTTAATGAATACATACATCATTTGTAGCATCCTGTTTCTGTATCTTTTCTTCACAATTTTTCAATATGGTTGGGAGGAAGTCACTTATAGTGCTCCATTGTCGCTCTACCACTGGGAATAAGTACTCTATCTGCTTGCCTGACAATCCACTATCTCCACCAGACTGTAACTGAAGACCTACAAACAAGAAAGTTTATTTAAAAAAAGATATAGCATGTGCTGCACAAACTTTGATAATAAATACTCTGTCAATAAAACTGATCTGAGTTGAAGTCAGACACATGCCTAGATTTTTTGTGTTAAATGTGGCTGTATCATTGTACACTCTGAGTGTATTGCCATTATTTACTGTGAATCATACATCAGTAGTAGCAGCAAAAGAGAGCTTGAGTTTTACTGAGTAAGAAAACTTGGAAATCATTCAAGTTTGTTGCCAACTTCTCACTAATGTTGAATGTTTTAGACAACATACACATTCAATCACATGCTATATATATATAAATTTTCCTGCATTTGAAGTCAGCCCTCAATAGGCACTGAAGACAACTTTCTTCACAGGTGTTAATTTTCTGTAATGAGGATAAATATAACTGGCCACACACAAGAAAGATGTTCTCAATAATACAGCCAGCTGTTTAGGAAATAGTGAAAGTATGAACTTGCAAAATACTGCTATTGCTGCTACATGTTTGTTCTACTTACATTACAATGGTAGTTCTTTTCTAGATTGCACTTCATTAACATGAATCAGTGATAAAACCAAGAAAAGGTTATAAGACAGAATAATGAAAGGGGCTTAAAATAATATTACTGTCCAGAGGGACAATACAAGCATTAGAACATAAGTTTGTTAGTTTAATGGTTTTGACACATTTCCATATATATCTGTTTACTTTGTAACCTGGCCACTGCTAGTTCTTGTTTCAAGAGGGTAATAACAGCTGTATTTATATTTTGCATATTTGCTGTTGTGTTTTTTGCAACAAAGTGGAGAATTCTCAAAATTGCAACTGCAGTAAATAGAAAAATTGACTGCTGTAAGTGGTAAATATCAAGTTTAACAGAAAATAATTTTCAACATAAAAGAAAAAGCTCAGATACAACAACTAATATTGATATTTCTTTTATTTATACCTGTGTTCAGGTGCCTTGCAAAAAGAAAAAGTTGAGCTGCCCGTAAGTAATTTTCCTCATCAAATGCTATCCATATATGTTCGGGAATAACAATCAATACTCTTATCTGAACAGCAACTGAATAGAATGAACTCTTAGGAGCAGATCTGAAACATAGTATACACAAATTACAAATTTATTCTTAATTATCACTAATTACAAATAATGTATCTGCAGTCCTTTCTTTGGTCTGGCTGCAAATAACTTTTTTTGCACAGAAGCCACATTTTTGCAGCATGTATATGTTCATCTCAAGTAGCATTAAATGATAAAAATCTTTCAACTTTAATAATAAGATGGCAAATTAGTCAGGAAATTGTAGGCCCCAGCTATCAGTTACTAAAACTGCAGCAGCTGTGAGAAAAATGGAAATAATTTACAACAATTAAGGGTGGCAACCTAAAACTTTCAGAATCAAACTTGCTTTGTAAAGAATGTGAGGAGATTCAAGAGAGAAAATAGTGGTGGAACGCAATCAACCTAACTGCAATACTTCTTTACCTTCACTTTTTTTCTTTCTCAGGTAGTGTACAGTTTTATAGAACATACGTTTTTAAGATTAACAACTGTTCCATCTGCTTCACTGTCAGCAATTATGCATCTGAACATATATTAGAGTAGGGCTCAACAACACACTATTGCTCACAAGTAGAGCAGTTGCAGTGTGGTGGAGAGTGAGCGAAATGTGCGCACATCATGTGGTCGAAACAACACAGGAGAAGAGCCAACTGTGAAATAGTGGAGGGTTAGTTTTGACACTGGTGCCATCTAATAGCATCAGGATCGCATAACACCAACAATGCCTTTGTATTTCAATCCACAGTGTGAGGAATCTTTATTTTTTTCCACAAAAAGATGGGTTTGCAAAATATTTAGTGTGCCATAAGAAATTGAATACTTTTAGGAATTTCAGTTTACAAAGTTACTACCTTTCTTAACATGTCAGAGAAAACATAAAAGGACAATGTCAAGGACCTGAGTATGTACAAGATATTTTAAAACCTAAAAGGAAGCTCTCTGAAGAGGAGCAAGAAAAATCAAGCAAGTTATTGTTTAGGAGAGCTACAAAATTACACAACTTTTAGCAACGTCCATGCGTCTTTCATGGACGGTGATTTATTAAAAGTCTACTTAGTAGCTGCAGCTGAACATTTATGTCCACATTAGACAGAACATTTTCATGTGGTGCTGTTATCAAACATGTCAATCGTGCACCACAAACTGTTTATGGCAGACAACATTCAGAGTCAGGTCGTAAAACATTTGGAAACATTTGTTGCAAATTCTTTAGTGCTCTGTGAACACATAGATGTCACATGCACACAGCTGGATGTGATATTCTTAGGAGCATTTAAGAAGTTGTAGAAAATTTAGGTTTGACACGGAATTTATAACTTCACGGGTCTACAGACAGAGCGTCAGTCATGTTTGGAAATTTATGAGGATTTTCAGCATAACTGAGTGGGAAAATGAAAAAGTTTTGAGCACCCAATCTCTTATGCTTCCCAACCATACAGATTAATTTAGGTACACTCTAAATAATGATATATGAAGCACTGATACTGAAATGCTATTATTCGGTGGATGAATTCATGCAGGGCTAACTGGTAATTTGAGCTGAATACAACAACAATAAACAGTTTCGACAAGAACAGAATAGAATAGAAGCTTTTGAAATGTGGCACTACAGAAGAATGCTGACTATTGGATGGGTAGATCATATAATGACGAGGTACTGAACAGTATAATCTGACTAAAAGAAGGGATCGGTTGGTAGGACACATCTGAGGCATCAACAGACCACCAAATTAGTACTGGAGGGAAGCATGGGAGGTAAAAATCATAGAGCGAGACCAAGAGATGAATACCTTAAGCAAATTCAGAGGTATGTAGGTTGCATTAGTTACTTGGAGATGAAGAGGCTTGCACAGGATAGCTGCAACAAACCAGTCTTTGGACTGAAGACACAACAACAACAACAACTTGTTACATATCCCACAAGTTTATACATAGCTGTTTATAGAAATATCATTTTAATGTATATTATTATTTATTAGTGTAAAAATTATTGCAACCGTAATGCAAATTTTTGACGTATCTCCTATAGACAAATGATATGGATTTCAAATGTATATCACAAGGTGAATAACACCACAATTCTAACATGTCTTCCATTATCTCCCAGTTCCCTTTTTCACTCACACACAACTTACCCTCTTCCCAGTTGCCATACACCTTTCCCTTCTGCCCTTCCTATCAACCTGAACAACTACTCATAAATCAATCAATCAATCAGCACCAGCACTGGTGAGTGTGTTTGACTGTGTGTAAATATGAACTTACAGTGGGTAAAAAGTGGTAGATCACAAGTTATTAAGCCTCTTTCCAAATTTTAATTTATAGCTTTAAACTAGGATATAAATACAAGTAATACGTTTATTTAAAGTAGCTTTCCAGCATTTACTGTAGAACTTCAAGTACTGCATATCTTTCAACACAGATGTCATGCTATATTTCAACCACAATAGTAAAGAAAACTGATAAGTAACTGAGCCCTGAATGTATACACCACTTACATGATTTTCTCCCCAATTATTTTTAATGGCAAATTTTCAAAGTACATCCAACATTTCTAGTTATGATTCATGACCAAGCCTGTCTGCAACTCGACGTGTCTTGTTTACAGTAAGTAGCAATCTATATTTCCCTACATTATTAAATTCCAGTTAGATACGAAATGTCCCTTTCAGAGAGCCCCACAGAAATAGATTGCTAAAAATGGGAAAAGTCAGGCAAAATGTCTACCTGGCTCAAGAGAGAAATTCTGAAACCAAGCACAGGCGAGATAAAATCTCAAAACTTAGTTCTTATTTATAAATATTTTGTTCAGACATATCACAAACATTTAGTAATAAATACTGCTTTTGTTTCTCTTCTTACAAATCTTATTTCTTCATATCAGAACTGTATTTAATCTCCAACTGCTGGTTTGTTGAATATTGTTAACTTTATATATATTTAACATTAAAATAAGGCATCAATGGACTCATACCCCGACGAAGATTTGGTGCTGGATGAGGGTGTAAAACCCAGAAGTTGTTGCTCCTGAAGCTGCTTGCATTTATCAGTCATCTTATCAATGTGTGACACTATACCTTCAGCTGTGGCTTTCATATCAGCAATAGTATCTGCTGCTTCAATTAAATCACGATAACGTTCACTGAAATAAAACAAAAGATTTATCTCCAACAAGACTCAGCTACTAAGTAAGAGCAATTCATGCTTTCACTACTGTAGCTACATGATATAATCCTGTTTTACTGGCTAACACTATTTTTCTCCTTGTAATACCCAACAACATACACCAAGAAAACCTAAAACCCAAATATAAGTGTGCAATGCAATTTGTTGCAGCAGATGGGTGTCACAAATATATTTATAGAAAGTACATTAAAAAAAGAAGAAGAAGACTAAGGGAGCAGTGGGATAACCAAATAGACAGGATTATCTTGTGGCCACTTTTTAAGGGAGGAATAGTACGTTGCTCATTAATAACAATAGAGCCATTCCACCCTAAATTGTCTAATTCCAGAGGAAATTCCCACATGACCATAATGGATTTTGCTGAAACTTTATGTGAAATGTGCACATGTCCCCAATGAACACTGACAAAGTTTTACTTTCGCCAATATGATACTTCCAGAGATATAGTCATTTGTTTGTCCCCATAGCACAATTACCGAAAGTGCACACCCTGAGTTTTAGGCAAATTTGGGACATAATCTCTACCAATATTGTTACATACAGAGGCAACACACAGCATATATATTACCTTCAAGTTTTACAGTATTGTCACATTGCATAAGTTTTGGGGAAGTTCTTATCAGTCTGCCTGATATTTTTTGGAAAGGAATCATGTTATAGAGAATTTTGAGTATGACTTCTTACTGTGCAACGCTACTGACAATTTTGTGTTCGCACAGTTTGTGGTTTAAGCGAACTGATGAAAAACTGTTTAAATCTGTTGCCATGGTCCATGGTGGTTTAACCACAGCTGATTTCTTTTCAAGTGGAAAAACCAGCATCCTCATTGCCACAGGGGTCACGCAAGATAGCTGGGCAACAGAGGCCGCTAGTGGATTTCTTTACCACAGGTTCCCAGACTTGATGAGGGTTTCCCGCAGGATCCTGAGCGCAATGATGTGAGGGTAGACTGAAAAGTAATGTCTCCACCTTCGTAACTCTTTAACAGTTGGCAGCACTGGTATGCGGCAGGTACTTGCTTGTTCCATAGCCTCTTCTCTACAGTTGGTGGGAAGCCTTAGCATTGAACGGTTATGTTGTTACAGTGTCAGTGTAAAGTATGGAACCCTGCGCAGATGGTAGGTCAATGCGATTTAAGCAATGTGGAGTCACGGAATTCTTGGCAGTAGAAGGTGTCACTCCAAAGAATATTCATCAGAGAATGAAAGCAGTTTATGGTGATTGTGTTGATGTGAGTACTGTGCGTCGTTGGGCGAGTATGTTTAAAGATGTTGAGGCAGAAACATCTGACCTGCATGACAAAGTGTTCTGGGATGCAGATGGTGTTATCTATGTTGATTTCCTCGATTGTCGAACAACAATAAATTCAGAGCGTTACACCACAACGCTGCAAACTCTGAAACGACGGCTAACAAGGGTCCGAAAGGAAAAGAGAGATGTTTTCCTGCACCATGACAATGCCAAACAACACACTTCATGCGCATCCACAGGAGAACTTCATAGACTGAATCTCACCACCATATGGCACCCTCCATACAGTCCAGATTTAGCACCTTCTGACTTCCATCTGTTCCCGATAACGAAAGAGGATCTGCGGGGACATCATTATGCTTCTGATGAAGATATTGAGAGAACTGTGAGACTGTGGTTGCGGAAACAGTGTGTTGACTTCTTCTGTGGCGGCTTCAGAAAACTTGTTCATTGTTGGCAGAAATATATACAACTGGCTGGTGATTATGTGGAAAAGTGAATATTGGTAATTAAAGATCACATTCTAGAAATTATTTAAAAGAAAAAAGTGGGATGTTGTCTCTTTTAGGGTCCTAATCTTATGTATCCTTCAAGCTTTGAATTATTTACAAGTTTCATTAATTTGCTGCAGAATGTCATGAAGAAAATTATTCTGTGTGTTTGTAGGTTTTCTCATCGAATATGCTGCTAGAAAAAGTCTTTCAGGCATGCAACCGGATTGACTGATCACCGGAGAATTCATTTTCAATGGGATAACATGCCATCATCATAATCAGGTGACTCCTAGTGACTGACATCCTGGACCAAAGGGTGTGAAATCGGTCATCTCTCCCTTCCATCAACCCCGTGTATGGTCCGCACAATGTGCGGCTGTGGTGGTGGGGGTAGCTTGCACTCAGGAGTCGAATGGTGGTCCTCAGTCTGCACTCCACCTTCATCCTTCCAGTGGATAAGGGGAACATAGCTGTCTTACTAACAGTCACAGAATACAAAAAGAAAACGTACAAGGTGCACAACTTTGTTTCCGTCATTTTTTTCCCAACATTTCGGGCAGTGTACGAATCCTGCATTGAAAACACTGTTCATCTTTGGAAGCAATCCACGAACTGATCCAATTGGTGACTCCTTCTTGAGATCGGAAGTGTTGCTCAGCCAAGCCATGTGCCATTGTTCTAAACAGGTTATAGTCAGAGGGAGCAATGTCTCGACAATACGGCGGGTGGGGTAGGACTTCCCATTTTAATGTTTCCAAGTTTGTTTAGGCCTCTTTTTCAACGTGGGGTCGAGTGTTGTCATGCTGCAAAATCACTTTATCATGCCTCTCGATGTATTGTGGCCGTTTGTCTCTTAATGCTCTGCTCAAAGACATTAATTGTGTTCGATAACGAGCACCTGTGATTGTTTCACTTGGTTTTAACACCTCATAGTACACGACGCCGAGCTGGTCCCACCAAATGCAGAGCATGATCTTGGAGCCGTGAATATTCGGTTTGGCCATCAACGTGGAAACATGGCTGGGATACCCCGTGATTTTTTGCATTTAGGGTTATCGTAATGAACCCATTTTTCATCCTTGGTCACAATGTGGTGCAGAAATCCCTTCCGCTTTTGCCTCTGATGCAACTGTTCACAAACACACAAACGCTGTTCAATGTCTCTTGGTTTCAGCTCACACAGGACCCAAGTTCCTTCTTTCTGAATCATGCCCATAGCCTTGAGACATTTTGAAATGGCTTGCTGTGTCACTCCCACTAATCATGTCAATTCTTCTTGAGTTTGAGGCAAGTCTTCAGTCGGCAATGTCTCCAATTCTGCATCTTCGAAAACATTCTCTCTTCCACCACTATGCCAGTCTATGGTGTTAAATTCACCGTTCTTGAAGCATTGAAACTGCTCATGACACATTCTTTCACTAATAGCGTCCTTACCATATGTACTAGCATTCGATGAGACTCAGTTGTTTTCTTCATATTGAAATAAAACAGTAACACCTCTGGCAAATGACGAGAACTAGGCTCGTAAATTGACATTTTCAATAAAGAACACCTTTACGATGCAGACACAAATAGATTAATGTTTGAATGAGGTTTTTATGTTGACCGAGGTACAAGCTAACTGCCTGACGTCTGTGATCTGTTTCTTTCAACCACTACTTGCCAGTGTTGCCACCTATCGGCGAACGGCGGAAGCAAAGTTGTGCACCTTGTACAAACTCCTAGACAATGCAGCTTACAAGATGTTGACCAGCCAGATGCAGTGCACGTTGATTCAACTTTTGAAGTACTTTTACAGAAGAGACAGCAAAGAAACTTCGGCCATGTGCTGCCACACCACCTAGGCTCTACATGCTTCCAAGAATACACAAAAAGGACACACTTCCGAGACCAATAGTGAGTGCAATACAAGTGGCAATGTACCAGCGTGTGGAACACTAGATGTTAGTTTTGAGTCCATTGGTTGGTAAATGTGAGTATCATATCAATAACTTGGCTCAATTTGCAGAACGTCTACGGAAGTTCAGATTGGCCAGCTCAGATTTCATGGTCAGTTTCAACGCTGTATCACTTTTCACCAGGGTTCCACTCAAGGAGTCACTGGAACTTATTGAAAAGATATTTGGGCCCTCATTCACCAAACATTTCAATTTTGTGTTTGCATCCACATATTTTCTTTATGGCAGACACTACTATGAACAGATTGACTGTGTGCTCATGCGTAATCCTCTGTCACCTGTGGCGGGCAGTATGAACACGGAAGATTTTGAAGACGAGGCAGCAGACTCAGCACTATTAAATCTGACAGTCTTTTATAGATATGTTCAATGTGTTCGTCATTTGATCTGATGAGAAAGATTAGCTTCAACTTTTCTTGCAGAACCTGAACTCTATCCACAACCAAATTCAGTTCACCATGGTGGTGGAGCAAAACGGTCAGTTGCTATTCTTGGATATCCTGGTATGAAGAAAACCTGGTGGAACTCTGGGACACAGCATCTATAGGAAGAAAACCCACACAGACCAATACCTTCATGTCTCTAACTGTCATCACCCATCACAAAGGGAAGAAGTGCCATAAATGCTGTCCCACAGAGCTTGTGTGATCCCCAACAAAGAAAGCCTGAAACCAGAATTGGGCCACTACAGGGATGTTTCAGAAAAATTTTTGTAGTGACCAAATTCAACACGTCTTCAAGCAAAAGACCACACCACAACCAACATCCGATGAAGACCACCTGGAAAAAAATAGAGCGCATTTCATACACGGACAATGTATCTAGAAAAATTGGTAGAATTTTATGATGACAAAATTTCATATGTCTGTACTATCTGCTGGCAAATACCAAATCCCTTTTAGGGACTAAATATAGTTTTGGAGTTTTCACATATGCTGTCAACTTTGTCCCCAATATGTATAGTACTGAAAAACAGATGTAGAATCAACCTTTATGTTCGAACACCTTGTATTGGTACGAACACCTTGTATTGGTAGGTTATTATGTGGAAAGATTCAGGTTTATCTTGCATCACTTCCGATGATATAAAAAGCTAAACTTCACATTTTTTCCCAAGCATCTAGTTTTTGGCTGACCTTGCTTCAAATTAAGCATATTAAAGTTGCTCAAGAAATGTTATTATTATTTCACTTAAGAGAGTCCAAAAAGTAGTACCAAGATGGCCTAGTTCTGTTTCTTTCAAATCTTGTCAGAGATATTATGCCTCAAATTTGTCGAAAATTCAGGGGTGCACTTTCGATAGTTGGCTCTGAGCACTATGGGACTTAACAGCTATGGTCATCAGTCCCCTAGAACTTAGAACTACTTAAACCTAACTAACCTAAGGACAGCACACAACACCCAGCCATCACGAGGCAGAGAAAATCCCTGACCCCGCCGGGAATCGAACCCGGGAGCCCGGGCGTGGGAAGCGAGAACGCTACCGCACGACCACGAGATGCGGGCTGAACTTTCGATAGTTGCACTGTGGGGTCAAACAAATAACTAATATCTCTGGAAGTATTATACTGGCGAAAGTAAAGCTTACCAATGTACACTGGAAACATTTGGATTGTAAAAAAACTTCAGTAACATTTGTGATGGTCATGTGGGAACCTCAACACCACTTGGCATGGAATGACCCAATATATACTACACAATAATAAAGCATGATAATAAACATCCAACATTACACATAACACTTTCACACTTCATTTTTTCTCCTTTTTTTCCTTTTCTGGAAAAACTTACTCCCAAAGTTATGATTTGAATAATACTAACAACTTATCCTCTTTCTGAGCTCAACCTCTCTCTCATTATAGAGGTATGTTGGCTCAGTTTTTCAGGCTAGCAAATGGAAAGTTGCAGTGCACAAAATGGTGCTGACATCAGCTGACAGTATGTGTAGCATTGTGAAACAAAGTGTGTAGCAAGTGCAGTTACTGGGAGTGAAAAGTGAATCAGCTGTGTAGCATCAGCGTTTAATAATTATTAAATAACTTATATGTAAAACAGCGCTGTACACTAAGAGTAAACTGAATGAGGTAGCACTGTTTTAAAAATATTGGCTTTGTGTTTGGGAGGCCGGAGACTACAAGCTTCACACAGCCATCTTGATTTAGGTTTTCCGCAATTTCCCGAAAGTATTAAAGGCAAATGGCAGGTTGGTTCCTACTGTAAGGCCACAGCTGACCACCAGTACTATCCTTGACATTCTAGACCTTTAAGTCTTTAAATGCTTGTTTATGTGGGTTACTTTACTTCTGTTGTTCTTAAAATTTAATACCGAGACAAATCCAATATCCTTGTAAAAGGAGAGATCTACAGATAAATGAAACAACAACAAATACTACTACTACTACTACTACTACTACTACTACTAACAGCAACAATATAATTTGGCACTTCAGAGGGGGTGCTCAGAGTAGCCTGCCTCCTACAAATACTACTTTCACAAGGCAGGAAGCTTATAACACAAATATGGATCAGTGTTTCTGTGAAAGCACGTGTGGCACACCGAGGTCACCATCATTAAAACAACTTTACATAATTCAAACAGAAATCTTGTTACTACAAATTACAAAATAGTAATGTAAAATAGTAGTATGAGTAGCATTCTTTGGTAATTAATGTTGACAATAAATGCTGGTAGACTTCTACTGACATCTCTGCACAACAAAAGGTACGAAGTTTCATTGCACTTATATTAAGAACAGTTGATGGGTAATACAATATGTTCTACAAACTGTATTGAGTTGAAGTTGCATATTCTTGGAATATCAAGCAAACTGGCCAGCACTGCATTCCATCAATAACACAACCCTTCATTCCCCATGTATTACATTGAAGCCTGCTATAATTAACAGCCATAGCAGTAAATGGGAAATTTCTTTATTTTGCTAGTGCCAGAACAGTGCCTTTTTTTAGATTACCTTTCTTCATTGAAACTGACAGAAAAAATGCACAGTGATTAAGGTATCCTATCTGTATTCACAAGCTGGGTTCAAATCCAATCCAAATCCATTCCAACTCAACCACCCTGCTTAAAGTTTTCTACAGTTTCCCTATATAGTTCCAGTCAAAAATTGGCAGTTTCTTCAAACAGGACAATTCCAATTTCCTACCACATTTCTTGCCCATCTAAGATAGGGCTCACATCTTACAATGGTATGCTGAATCTGAAGTTTCGCTCCTCCCATACTTTTTAGTGCTCTGATGCAAGAGAGATTCAGAAACCCAGCATAAATTCATAGACATTGATCTCACACAGACTGAATGGGGATGGTCAGCTAATTTGTTATCAATGAATGCTCGCGAAATGTCACAATTTTATCTCAATGCCATCTTTGATGTGAACTACGGCCTTCTCCATGGATTCTAATTTATTTAGGTGTGTGCTCTCTGTTTACTATCTTCTACAGTGTTTATGTTGTGACTCGCCGATTATTCAAAGTGCCGCCGCACAATTATGCGCGTCCTAAGCCGTCAGCCAGCCAGCGGCCGCTAGACTTGGACTCAGTGCTCATTTGAATATTATCGTGTTTACATGTCTTGCTTGGTCAACTTGCTCAGTGGCTTACATGTGTTGTGTCGTTTGAAATACAACTCGATGTTATAACAACTGGCAACGGGGTAGTGGATTTTTTCTTTTCATCGTTGACCCACAGGTTTCCATGACTACTTTAGAGCAACTATTGCAAGGAGTCATTGAACAGCAAACACTTCTCACATCGGCGATTCGCGATTTCGTCGCAGCATCCAATGCAGGCCGTTTCTCGTCGTCGTCTACGCCTCCTTTTCCTCCTTATGACGAGACGGCGGAAGACTGGTCTGATTACGAAAAACTTCTTCGACAGCACTTCTTGGCATTTCATGTCACAGACGAACAAACATGTAAGTCTCTGTTCCTTTCATGGGTTTCACCTCACCTCAAATGTATCAATTGTTGTCGCAGTTGGCTCCTTTGAAAGATCCTGCGTCTTTGTGCTCACTTCTGTCAGTCTATTTTCATAAGCAAACGCATGTGGTAGCCTCTCGTGTTGCCTTTTAGCGTTGTCAAAAACAACCGAATCAATTCTATCGCGCTTGGGCTGCTGAACTTCACGGCCTCAGTCGAGAGTGTCAGTTTGTTACTGACGTTCACAAAGAATCCTATGCAGATTCCATGACACGGGATGTTATTATCCGGTCGGCGCCCGACAAAGAAGTGAGGCAACGTGCCCTTCAGTTGGCAAATCCGACTCTTGATGAAGTCCTCTCCATCGCGCAGTCTTTTGACATTTCTCGCGCCGCTGGACTGCAAATAGAAGCGTGGGGTGACTGCAGGGACATACAACCTCTGTGCGCTGTTGACGATGCGTGCGGCGTGCCCCGCCGTCCGACGTGGCCTCAGTACGCTCCCACGCGCAACCTCGGCCTAACCGTAAACAACCCTCTAAGAAACTGCAGCAAAACCCCTGGCAACTTCCTTCATGTCCACGGTGTTTTATGAAACATTCACACGAGGATTGTCCCCAACATTGGGCCGTGTGTCACAATTGCAAAAAGAAGGGTCATGTGTCTTCCGTTTGCAAATCCGACCGCATACATGATGTTCATGACCGTGACGTTGATTCTGCTTCAGTGTTGTCTGTCAATTGCACTTCTTCCCTTTCAGGGAAGTTATTCCTCACAGTCCAAATCCTTGGTCAGAATGTTCGCATGCAGGTGGATACTGGTTCTGCTGCCACTATAATTAATTCTCAAATGTATCTTCAGTTGGGTTCTCCACTCCTATCACCTGTCACTCGGCAATTACGGACGTACAATAAACAGAAGAGTTCTCTCTTGGGACAATTTAATGCTGAGGTATCTTACAAATCCGTCGTTCGCACTGTTCCCATATTTGTGATCGACCAGAGTAATGCAGAAAATCTTTTTGGTTTCGATGCCTTTCGCATTTGGGTTCTCCATAGATAACTCTGTCAATATCGTCTCTGATGCTATTCCCTATGCTCAATTGGATTCCTTGTCGACGACATTTTCGTCCCTTTTTTCTCCTGGGTTAGGCTGTGCAAATGACTTTGAAGCTCATATCACGCTCAAACCCACTGCTCGGCCTAAGTTTCTTCGGGCTCGGCCCATTCCTGTGGCCTTTCATGATCGTGTAAAACAGGAGCTGGACCATCTCACTACTTCAGGGGTCTTGCTTCCTGTCACTTCCAGTGAGTGGTCCTCTCCTATCGTTGTTATTGCTAAGCCCAATGGTGATATTTGTCTTTGTGGCGATTTTAAATCCACTGTAAATGCACAAGGCCTCATCGACACTTACCCTATGCCCTGACCTGAAGAATTGTTCACTAAACTTGCAGGTGGCCAGTATTTTTCTAAAATTGACCTGTCGGAAGCTTATCATCAACTTCCTCTCAACGCTGCTTCCCGGCAGTTTCTGATCCTTAACACGCCTTTCAGCCTCTATCAATACCAACGATTGCCATTCGGGGTCGCCGGTGCCCCTGCTCTCTTTCAGTGATTCTTGGAACAATTATTGCTCCCTGTCCCTGGGCGTATCAATTACATGGACGACATTGTTGTCACTGGCTCCACCACTGAAGAACATCTTCAGAACCTCCGCACACTTTTTCATGTCTTACAGACTGCCGGTCTTAAGTGTAATCTTCAGAAAGCGCAATTTTTTCAAGCATCTATCACGTACTTGGGGTTTCAACTCTCTCGGGATGGTATTCGTCCGCTTCAGCAAACTGTCGCTGTGATCAATGCCCTTCCTCGCCCTACATCTGTTAAGGAACTGCAGGCCTTCTCGGGGAAAATAGCATACTACCACAAGTTTTTACCATCTGCTGCTTCGGTGGCTCAGCCGTTGCATCGCCTGTTGCATAAAAACGAGCCTTTTCACTGGTCCGCATCATGCGATGCGGCTTTCCGGAAATTGAAGACTATGCTTCAGCAGTTGGCCTGTTTCAACAGGTCCTGTGCCTGGCTACTTATCGACATGGCCAACATCTTGTTCTTGCCAAGGACACCTCTCAATACGGGGTCGGTGCAGTCCTTGCGCACCGTTTTTCTGGCGGTTCTGAACAACCCATTGCTTATGCCTCCAAAACGCTCACCGACGCCCAGCAAAAGTATTCTCAAATTCAAAAAGAAGCTTTGGCCATTATTTATGCTCTTCATAAGTTTGGTGTTTTTCTCTATGGATCCAAATTTCATCTTGTTACGGATCACAAACCACTTGTTTCCTTGTTCCATCCATCAACGTCACTTCCCGACAAGGCTGCACACCGCCTCCAGCGTTGGGCTCTTTACTTGCCTCGTTTCAATAATGAGATTCATTTCCCGCCGACGGCTCAACATGCGAAAGCTGATGCACTGTCTCGCCTTACCATGGGTCCTGATCTGGCATTCGATAGGGACGAACTTTTGTGTTTCCACCATGATGTTGCCGAGCAGCGAGTTGTGGACGGATTCCTCATCACCGGGGACCGGCTGGCGGCTGCTACAGCTTCTGACCCTACCCTCTCCCGGGTTTTACGCTGTATTCAGATGGGTTGGCCAGACCGTCCGTCCGCTAAAACTTCTAATACATTGCGGAACTACTATGCTTTGCGCTACCACCTCACAGCTAGGGATGGTGTTATCCTCCTTTCCACTGAAAATGATTCGCCGCGTGTTGTGGTACCTGCATCTTTGCGTGTTTTGGTCTTGTGCCTCCTTCACCAAGGGCACTGGGGTGTCTCTCGCACAAAATCTCTGGCACGCCGTCATGTGTACTGGCCTGGCATCGACTCTGAAATAGCACACATGGTTGCTGCCTGCGACCCTTGTGCGTCACGGCCGCCGCCGCTCCAAAGTAATCTTTGTCACCGTGGCCTTCGCCTGAGACGCCCTGGGAGCGCATTCATGCTGACTTTGGGGGACCTTTTTTAGGTACTTATTGGCTACTCGTAATTGACGTCTACTCTAACTTTCCTTTCGTTGTCCGTTGCGCATCACCTACCACCGCGGCAACCACACAAGCTCTCGCCCACATTTTTTCTTTGGAAGGCCTTCCCTCTAATCTTGTTACTGATAATGATCCGCAATTTGCCTCTTCCAAATTTGCAGATTTTTGTGCTCGTCATGGCATCATGCATGTCACGGCCCCTCCGTTCCATTGACAATCAAATGGTGAGGCTGAACAAATGGTCTGCACATTTAAGGCTCAGAGGAGGAAACTCCTGACTTCTTCTGCTGCTGATTATGCGCTTCTCCAATTTCTGGCTTCTTACCGTTTCACCCCCATGGGCGACCACAGCCCGTCTGAGCTCTTACATGGCCGACAGCCCCGCACGCTACTTCATCTTCTGCGGCCTTCCACCTCACGGCCGCGGGTGCCTTTGCTTGGCCAGTTCACCGCCGACAACCTTGTACGGGGATATGGCAGGCGGCCAAAATGGAGTCCGGGCCGCAATTTACGACACTGTGGCAGATGCCTGTATGAAATCCAGACGGACACAGGTGTTGCACTGCGTCATTCGGACCAGCTTCAGCCTCGTGTGCCGACAACGCCTGTTCCGAATGCCGCTACACCACCTTCAGCTCTACCTGACGCTCAGGATCTTGGCATCTTTCATTACTCACAACGCAGCCCTCTCACCGTCATCTCGGTGGCAGTACAAGAATGGACGCCACCAGGAGACATGCCCACGCAGAAACCGGATGACCATCATCTGTCGGAGCAACTCTACTCGCCTTCTTCTCCTATGGATGCCGACACATCGCCCATGTCTCCTGTTATATCAACCGGACTTGCCGCAACAGGCAGATTGGTGCACGGGGCCCCAGCAGATTCGACCCCTACGTCTCCTGTCATCTCGACCCATTATCATCGGGGACACTTCAGTCCGTACGGGAAGCCTCCTACTCGAGACTTTACGGCCGGTCAAACAATGCCTATGGACGTTAATAATCTACAGGCCACCTCCATCAAGACCAGTGCAAAAATTTCAATGGGGGGAAAAGTGTTGTGACTCGCCGATCATTCAAGGTGCCGCCGCACAATTACGCGCGTCCTCTACATGTGGCGCTGTCTGTCAGCCATGCAGCAGCCACGCCATCTAAGCGGCCAGCCAGCCAGCGCCCGCTAGACTTGGACTCAGTGTTCATTTGAATGTTATCGTGTTCCCATGTCTTGCTTGGTCAACTTGCTCAGTGGCTTACATGTGCTGGGTCGTTTTGAAATATATGTGTTCAACATGACGTTATGACAGTTTATGTCTCTCAGTTGTACACTGATTCGAATACTCTGTAACTAGACATTATACACCATCAGATAAGGCATGTATTACTCATATATAAATTACAGCAAAAGAAAAAAGTAAACTATTGTTGGACACGTCTACACAAAGCATACTGTAGCAAATGTTGATTTATACATGGTTCTCCAAAACATACCACTATATTGGTGATGATATCATTTCTCACTCTGCATTCATATCACCTGCCACTACAACAAATTTTATTTCATGTCACTGTGAGTCATCACAGAATCTCTCATTTTCATCAGTTCTTCCCTCTCAGGGGCATACCTTAAGAAGATGGAACTTTTAGTAGTGCTGAAACACACACTCAAAAAAGTATATCCTAGCTTTCAGAACTACTAGGAAGAGGAAGACACTGCCCCAATGAATTTGCTTGTGAATAAGTGCTATGGGATAGTTGTGAGACAGGAAAGTCAGGGAGCAGTTATTGGCATAAATGTTGAAAGATCGCGTGTGTAGCAAACACATTTGGGGTCGATAGAAGCATCCGATCCCACGCGTCGGCTTTGACCCGTGACGTAAGGCTGTTGTCGTGCGTGACGTCATGATGGTGCGGAGTTTGGTTTGTGAGTGTGGCGTGTTTGTAGATGTCGTCGTGTTGTGGTTTGTTGTGCTCTCTGGTGGTATGTTCAGGGTTTTCATTTGTGTGGTGTAATGGGCTCAGTTTGCTTTTGCTCATTATCCAGAATTGTTCAAGTGTCAGCTGTGTTTGTAGTGGAATTTGTTTCAGTGAGTTAACAATTTTGTGTGAAAGTTAATTTAGTGTTGTTCGCTGTACATTGTGTGGTAATTTTAGTAAAATTAATCGGTTGTTGTTTTTGTTCAGGAATGGATATGACGGATAAAATTAACAGTGCGCAGGTCAATGTGTGGCTGTGTATGTTGATATTGGTATTGGGTGATGTTTTTGAGCTATATAGGCCAAGGGAAGTGTTTGATCCTAATTTATGGGATCAGGAGCTGCTGTTGAGCTATATAGGTCAAGGCAAGGGAACTGTTCGATTCCAGATGATATTGTTTTTAGTGGTATTTGGGGAGTTTTGTGATGTCGGGTTTTTTCATCGTTTTGTGTGGTTTTGTATGGGAGTGGGTGTCTAAATTTGTTTATGTTATATTTAGTTTGCCCCCACCTAAAAACACCCCATTTCCCGCGCTTGGCCCGTTAGTGTCATTAGTCTTTTTGTGGAAAGTGTGTGTGTGTGTTTGTTTTCGATGTATTTTCGTCCTCATAATGTGTACGTACCAACTTTATATGCGCCATATTGGAATAGTGGTTTATGGTCATTTCCGCCATATTTGTGACGTCATGGGTCAAAGCAGACGGGCGGGATCGGACGCTTCCATATTTCCCACATTTGGAACAGATTCCTAAGTTACATGGATGGAAATGTTTATATGGAAGGGGCAACATCTGTCAAAGTACAGGTATTGTTGCTTACTATTTGTTTTTATGCAGACTGAGATTTGGTTCTGGGCTTCAGTGAGGAAGAGATCCCTATCAAGAAAGGAGGCTTTGGATCTGGAAAATGAGCAAGTGCATATGAGTATAGAAAACAAGTTAAGTTGTTGTAAGAAGTGGAGCTGCTCTCCACCGCGAGTGCAGACCACAAAGATGCCATCTATAAGTTTGAAACCAAGCCAGGAGACCCAGTTTCTGGATCTTGAGGAATGCCTCTTCAATGTAACCCATGAAAAAGTTGGTACAGAATACGACAATCCTGGTTCCTATAAGAGAATCCTTGATTATTTTGTAGGTCTGGCTCTTAATGGTGAAGTAGTCATAGGTCAGATTTAAATTGGTTATGGTGGCAACAAACAAGTTTTCAGGGAGACAGGTGGAGGGACAGTGTTCTACAATAGAGGTTGTGCTTATGAGGGACGTTTGTATACAGTGAGGTCACACCAGTAGTGACAAAGAGAGTTCCAGGAGAAAGAGGGATGGAAATGGATTTAAGATGTTCCAGGAACAGGAAATTCTGTGCGATAGATTAGAGGTGCTGGACATCTACAGCCGAGATGTTTTCAGTGAAAGTTTCTGAAGCCATCTACTATGGGATGGCCATGATGGTTGGGGTTGGGAAGTACGCAGAAGGTGGGTAAAAATTTTAACTGATTGAAGAATATGACACAATCTTGTCCTTCAATTTCCTAAAGTTTATTAAAATGGTTACTCTAGGGTATTTGACTGCAGGAATCACAACATTTGTTTGGAGAAGCATAACTTTTAGGCCTATTGCAATGAACAATTAGTAACCAGCTTTCTTCACATTTAATTAATAGCCATTATTAGGCAACTCCTTCCATTACATAGTAAATCACTTTTTGACCCTATATAGACTACTACCTGCATGCTGCAATGATTTCTGCTGGGCCTCATCCTGTTCTTGTATATAAATGGTAGTCTATTTTATCATGACTAAGTAGAAATATGTCATTTCATTACAGGTGGACACATCCTAATGAAGTGCTCCAAACATGTTCTAGCTTCTACAGAGGTTAATGAAATTTTCACTAAAATTATTGAGTCAATTTCTGTAAATGAACCACTTAATGTCATCAGAAATCATTTTATATGATACTTTATAAGGCACTGTGTTACTTCAGCAATAATGGTAGATGACAGGAAACACACACCATGTTAAACCAAAGATCCAAAATTTCTGTATGCTGATAAGCATTTCAATTGCAAATCACCTAATATACTAGATCTTTCATTTTACACAATTTACGTAAGGAAATTTTGCATTACTTATGGTTGTTGATTTTATGCAATAAAAATTTCGAAGTTAGCCAGTATGCTTTCATTCATAGCTGTCATGCGAAATAACACCCTTCGACAATTTTAAATGAAAATTCGAAGTATTCATTGCACAAAAGTGTGCAATATGAATACTGTGTGGTGTGCATTACCAACTCAATTCAAACTCATTGAAATCAACTGTTTAAGTAACTATGTATGTGAACAAATGCCTCACACTACATTTACTTTCTTGTGAAGTTTGCTTATAACAATGAGTCACATTTTGGAAACAGTAACGTTCATACAGCAATATTATGGAATAAACTCAACAGCACTAGTCATGAGAAGCTCTGACTCTTGTGCAGGAAGGATCAGATTAAGTATTCATAAAAATACTTGATCATTTCTCCATAAAATTATGGTCAGTGGTAAAAATTAAGAATGATTTTGTCTACTGTCAGTGTTTCCTTCCATACAGAACAATTCTCAAATAAATAATATTTGCACGAGTCGTTTTTCTCAACAATGAACATATACGTAAAAACCATGTGTGCAAATAGTCAGAATGCAGAAAGATTTATCTTTATTTCCTGCTATCTGCCCACCCCCAACCCCTCCCAGCCCCCTCACAAAAAAGAGTGTGTGTGTGTGTGAGAGAGAGAGAGAGAGAGAGAGAGAGAGAGAGAGAGAGAGAGAGAGAGAGAGAGAGAGAGGTGGGGGGGGGGGGGGGGGACAAAACATGGAAACAACATGCTAAATCAATAAACTCTGGATAATTTATCCAAAACATATTGACAATAATACGGTCATGGTGCATACACTTCCCAATGGAATTAGACGTGAACACAATAAATGCTTGCTTGTACATAAACGCAGATGTTACCAAAGCCTGCAAGCTAGACTGTTGTATTTGACAATGAATGGCACTGTTGCAATATCCTCAACACGTTGCGAGAGTCAGCTGTGGTGAGAAAGGTGTTCTGTGTAGCTGTGAGCGCATTCTGTCACAGTTCAGTGCGTTTGAATGTAGGAAAGCTGCTGGTGCTTGTATGGTGGGTGCTTCAGTAACCAGGTTAGACAAAGTGTTTAGTGTTTCAAGAGCCACTGTACTGAAGATTTGTAAAACTTACAAGGAAAGTGGTAAAACATCATCTGTTAAGTCACAATGAGGACAAAATTGGATGTTGAGTGACTGTGACAGAGAGTTATTGAAGAGGATTTTGACAAATAATAAGGGGACAACGGGTACTAAAGTCACTGCAGAACTGAATGTTGCACTCATGAACCCTGTCAGCACGAAAATATCACAAACACAGCTCCATAAAGTGGGAATTGCGGAGTGAGGTGGAACTCCAAAACCAGTCATCAGTAGGCCTTACCGGTAACGCAAATGCATGTAGCAGGAAAACATGGTGCTGAAGCCATAAAACCTGGACTATGGAGCAATGGAAGAATGTCATTTGGTCGGATGAGTTGTTTCACTCGGTTTCAAACTCCTGGCTGAGTTTACACCTCTAGAGTGAAACAAGGAGGTGGTTTTGTGATGATCTGGGCAACTATATTGTGGTATTTCACGGGCCCCGCTTACTATTAGAAGTCACACTATAGCCAAGAACTATGCGATCATTTCAGCTGATCAGGCCATCCCACGATACAATGATCGTTCCCCAATGGTGATGCTATGTTCCAAGATGACAGGGCCCCTATTCACACAGCTCGCGTCATCCAGAACTGATTTTGTGAGCACAAGTACGAACGAACCTTTGTGGTCTACTTTGGAGAGAAGTGTGTGTGACCACTATCCACCTGCATCATTTTTACATGAACTTGTTCCGATTTAGCAGGAAGAATGGTAGGCCTACAAGATTCCTTAAAAACCATACAGGAACTGTATTTATCCATTCTCAGACGACTGGAAGCTGTTTTGCATGCCAACAGTTTACTACCCATTTAGGTATGGTAATGTGTTGAGTTTTTTGTTTTTTCATATTTTTGACCACCCCCGGTATGCACTGCAGTGATGATTCAAGAAATGTACTAAGACTAACTACGGGTAGCTTCTTCAAATCCTTGAATAGTAAAAAAAATTTAAAAAATTTTAAACACCAATATCTGACTGGCAAGAAGAGGAGAGGTGTGACCTCCTATCAAATCTAGAGATCAAACACTAGTGCCGAAAGGTATGCATGTTATTGCAGATCTTCAACGATGACCCAGCCACTGTTCCTCCTGATTTCTCAAAGGTAACTTCTGACCATCAGTTGCTTCTGAAAGGTAAGACTAAGGGAAGTTCTAACAACTCCAAACTCCTCACACATGCTAATGAGAAAGCAGGCCTAAATGAACTACGAACAAAGTAAATCAAAATGTTTGGTGCTGCTACAAAACAGCTATATTTCAAAATTGCAAAATCCTAAGGATCTGGCATGAAGTCAAATGAGTAGCACCTCTTAAGCCTGGCAAAGTGCTAACAGAACTTAAAAACTTCATCCAGTTTCACTTCTTTGCCATTTGTATACTATTGGAAAGGCTGGTTCTAAATTGAATATCATAATATGTCAACACAGGTTTCATAAAAGAACAGTTGGACTTTTCCCCAGGAAAATCTTGCTGTGGATGTATCCTTAATTTGGTCCAACACGTTCAGGATGTTTATGAAAGAGGTCAAGTGACTGGTGTGGCTTTCAATGACGTCACAGCAGCTTATGATATGGTCAATCATAAAAAGCCGGTTAGAGAACTGTATCCAATCACAACGGATTACCAATTAACACAGTTCATCCCATGTTTGCTGCAAAACTGGAGAAACTTATTCCCACCAAAAAACAAGAAAAGTTGGTGGAGGATTCAGAAAAATGGTCTCCCTCAAGGAAGTGTGATGTCCCAACTGTTCTATGACATCTACACAAATGACCAACAAATTAGCTCTGGAACTAAAACATTTATATATGCTAATGATACACCTCTTTTTGCCTAAGGTAAAATCTCTGAGGAAGTGACGATAAAGCTGACAAAACTCCTAAAGACCTGGCAAAGTATTGTGATGATAACCATCTGAGGCCAAATGCTGAAAAGAAATATATTTGTGCACTTGATCTAAGAAACAGAGAAGCTAAAAGAAAACTGATCACCTCTTGGAGAGGAGAACAACTATTCCACTAGGACCTTGGAGTAAAGGAGGGCTATTACCTTACATTCACAGCTCACTGAGAAGAAATAAAGCCTTAAGTATTTACAACAAACAATATCATCTGTAATGGTACAGGAACCACTGGGCATTCAACTAAAAGTGCTGCGAACATCTGTCCTGGCACCATGTTTCTCTGCAGCAGAGTATTCTGCACCAGTTTAGCAAACTTCTGTACACACCAAACAAGTTGATCTACCTTTTAATAAGACTGGACATATTGTAAAACAGACTGTCTACAAGCAACATCTGTCAGTAAACTGTACCAAATTATGGGAGCAGCACCACTAAGTATTTATAGGAAAGAAGTTCCAGAAGTACAGAAAAAGGAACACAAACCTGATCATGGACATCACTAATTGGGGCATGAGCCTCAAAGACCATGACTCAGATCAAGAAATAGCTTCATGGAGGCAACTAGGTAACCCCTTCATCTTCAACAACTTCCTGAGATTCCTTACCTGGGCACGCCGAATGAAAGTCAAAGAGGAGTCAGCTGGAGCCTCACAACTGCCTTATGAGAAATGGAGACACTGAACACTCTCAGAATTAGCATGTCATGAAACAAAGTCAACCTCAGGAACTGGGGCTTCAGCAGTGTTAGGATATCTGCCAATGTGGTGACCTGCAGGACCAAAAACATCTGCTAGTCTGCAGGAGCCTGCCAGATACATGTACCTTGCTGCATGTATCTTGCTGCAGTTAACAAAACAGCAGTCAAAACTGCCAGTTACTGAGCTCCCTACATAATATGCAGAGAAATATCTTGCTGTTTGTTTTTTACCTTTCTTTCTATTTATACATTAGTATTGCACGTATTAATCCTTGTAGCTTTATTGTTATTTTATGGAATTTTCTCTGTCACTGATACTTTGTATGAAATTATTAATGTTCTACCACTACTTTAATAATTTCATGTGCTGGACATGCACAAAAATAAATAAATTTCCAGTGCTTTCACATCACACCTTCCCTCTTAATCAACTTTGATCAATTCACAGCATTTTTAAAACAACTTTGTATTTCAGTAAATACAAAAATATCTTTCCCCTCATGCTAACAGGATTAGTTGTTAACACACAGTTTTCAAACATTAAATATCTAAGATGAATCTATACTGCCATCTCCAAGAATAAGCTGCCTGCAATCAGATGGATATTTCCTTATGAAAAGCAAAATGAAGTATTGATATATCTGGAGTTTCAGACTGAATCTACCAGAGGCTATGGCAGGAAATGCTGGTTAAGAAAACTTCTGTTTAGTCTGAGACATGGGCTGTGGTGAGTAATGAGTATCACTATCAATGATAATGTGACTCAAGAAATTATGGACAATAACACGTAGATGGTAGGCCTATATTATGTGTGATGACGTTTTGGTGAAATATTTATGTAAGGCTACAAACGCAACACTCAAATGAGGGCTTCCTCCATTCACGATTGTTCTGACCCTGTACGTGTTCTCTTAATGGCGCAACCTAAATATAGCGTTAATCATACAACAAACGAGCTGTAAAAAGGAATCTATTAGTTTCTCTCTCATCATAATATAGCCTGGTTCATAACGGCGACATGCTTATCGTATTTTCCCTACTTTCAAACTAAGGTGTGTAAGGACTATTATAGTCTTCTCGCAACCTCTTCTCTGAATCTACACTTCTATCTTATACACTGAAAATAGAACTTCACATCCCTCTACTGTCAATACATCAACGGAAGGAAATATAGCTTAACCACCGACACGAAATATTTCAGAATTCTACAATTCGTATCAGCAATAATGCTAGTTTGCATATGGACACCACGGAACCTTTAATTCTCTAGAACTTTGCATCAGATAAGCACTGAAGTTTGATCCTACAACGGAGAGCGATGGGTACTTACATTAACGAGAGAAATAGAAATTCACAGAATCACTGCTTAACAATATCTAACAAGAATGAAAATCTCATTATTTTAAAGAATATAAATATGTACCAAACAACAAAGATAATTTACGGGGCAGTCAAGTCTTGTTAATGCACACGCAAATACAAAATAACAACTTAACATATCCCTGTAAACATGTCTACAAAATATAATTAAGATCTTTGCTCACAGCCTACGACAACGACAGATAGTTGACAGCGAATGGATTATAACCGATGTGCGCAAGCAAGTAGACACTTACCCAACCATAGTTCGCAGTTCTTCTCGTTTTCGATCAATTTCAGTTTGCAGCTTTTTCTGGATCTCTTGAATTTCGGAGATTGAATGCTCTTCAAATAGTTTATCAGGATTTAATTCCAACAGATTGCTTACCGGCATTTGTACAGAAATGTTGTGCTAACTATTGTCAAAAACAAACACCTACACACCCTCTGCCACACACTGATCAGCAAGACAGCCACGGTAGAATTTCAAAGATTATTTGTAAACAAAGTGATACCCAGAGATGTTATAAAGGACACTATTCACGCTCATTAATTGCCTTACACTTCTTAATCGAACCGGTTGAAAATGTTTTCGTTTATATAACTGTATGAGGATTTTCTTCTTACGGGAAACACTTCCAAGCCACAAAATACAATGTCGTATGATAGCCGGTGGAGCTGGTCGTAAGAGTCATCTTTGATGTGTAGAATAGCCACCCGGCGTGTATGCCATGAAGGTTTGTGTGGATATTAAACGCAGCGTTATGATTTGTGACATTTGTTCAGAAATCTGAGTGTATAGCGTCTGATTGTCCAAAATGTCGAAGAAATCTGTGTTCCTGGATGTCGACAGTTCTCTTTTAGAAAAACGCCTGTTGGTAGAGGTAAGAACATGTTTACTATTGCAGTGCTGTGAAACAACAACCTTTTATAGAGATGCCTTTGGCGTTACTATGATAGTGTTTACCGCTCCTCAAGTATGGAGAAGGAGCAGTTGGTCGTAAAACTGTAAGTCAATGCGCGTGTCATAATCAGAATTATGATAATATTAAACAGGAGACACTTCCTAATGTTCTGCAAAATTAGGCTAGGTGATAACTGAAGTTGACAGCTAAGGTTAAGAAAATGGTAGATAATCAAATCAGGCAAGAGGTTTTAACTATGCTACAAGGCTTTCTACCTTTAGTTTGTATGTTTCTAATAGCGTCACTGCTTTAGAGACTGTAGGCAAGAGAGTGCAGACGCCCAAAAGCATTCCAGGAACACAAACAAGACAGATAAAAATGTGTAAGTTAAGGCTAGTAGTTATCAGAGGGTTAATAATGACTGGGAAGATCCTATTGCTAGGGATAAGACTTCGGAGTTTAGTGTCCAAACTAATACAAAAGCCCTTCAGTAATGAATACCACATAACTAGCAGTTGTAACTTAGCAATTGTAATTCAAGTGCAGGGCTAGCAATTGTAATTAAAGTGCAGGGCTAGCAATGTCACCCGTGATTACGCTCTCTGGAAAAATATCTTTGCAAGTGAGACCGCACAATGAGTACTGAGAGTGTTGGGAGCAATTTGGACTGTAGCCTCAACTATTCCATGTATCATTTCAAGTAAAGTGACCTAGGGGTCCTAGTTCCACCACCACCACTTTTGTTGAAATTTATACAAAATGTGCCCAACAGACTTGCATGAACATCTGCCAAGTTTCAGCTCCAATTGTAACTTGGCGTAGATACTAGATCCATATTCTTAATGTGTTCTTTTTTTTTTTTTTTACCTGGAGGGACAAAAAAATGTTCCTTAATTCTGGAACCCTTGTTCCCAGCCTAATAGAACTACAGCTCTGTAACTCGCTCTCCTGGCAGCACTTTGTGCAGAAAGTCAAAACGGCATAAATGGAGATCACAAAGCAATGTCCATGGCATGATCTCTCTTCAAACCTGCAGAAAAATTTTGTCATCTCAGATATCACCATATTTTGTCACTGGATAGGTAGTGAGTAAAAGGCTCTGAGCACTATGGGACTTAACATCTGTGGTCATCAGTCCCATAGAACTTAGAACTACTTAAACGTAACTAACCTAAGGACATCACACACATCCATGCCCGAGGCAGGATCCGAACCTGCGACCGTAGCAGTCGCGCGTGAGTAAAAGGCTCTGGAAACATCAGCATTTGTTAGTGCATTCTCTGTTTGGGTGTCAGAAAATTAGTGAATTATGAACTTTCTTACAAATGTATTCACTGTGTTATCGATCCCAAATACTACCAAACATACAAAATTTTGTCTTTATTTGGTACAACATGTCGTATAATTGACACCACTGACTTTATAATCGGCATATCCTGTCTCACTGACGTCAACTTTGGCGACTATTGTGGCCAGGTCATTACTCTGTTGATTGTTACCCCTGGTCACACAAATAAACTTCTTGACCCTGGGGAACTTTTGAGAACCCTCTGTCTGAAAAACCACCAACCAATTGCCTGACCCCAGCCAGTAGCTGAAGAAGCCACAAATTGTGGGTTCCATGGCTGGCCATTCTTCTTTTGTTCCTACATTTACAACAGATAAACCGTCACAAGAATCTTGACAGCCTAAAATTGTGAAAGAGAAAATACGGAATCTGTGAGAAGGTTACTCGAGGGATCCCAGAAGCATCAGATCCCCCACGCGGTTGCACTCCGAACTGACATTTGGATGTTGCACTCACACCAGTGATGGACAGTGATCCTGGGGCTTGACCGTCCTCCTGGCCCCTTCATCTCTGACCAGGATTCCCTCAACATGAGGATCCAATCGAACTGGAATGGATATTACTGTCACCTGCGAGAACTGAAACAACTAATTCCCTCTTGTTCTGCAGTTTGTGTAGCTCTCAACAAAACACACCTTACCAATGACCATTCTCCATGCATTCTTTAGGTACCATACTGGCCCCAAGAGAGTATCTGGAAGGGCCTGTACACTGGTTTGCACAAATGTTGTGAGTGAGTGAATTCCCTTTTATACCATGTTTCAAGCAGTAGCAGTGTAAGTGTGAATGACCCCAGCAATTTGTATTATTTATTTGCCTCCAGGCAGGGCACTTATTTACCTTTACATGCCCACCACAATTCGACAACCCCCCCATCTCCCTTTGATGGTAGCTCAACAATTATGCTGGTTTCTTAAATCACGCTACCATTTGACTCCTTATCAGTTTGGTTTCCGGAAGGGACAATCCACAGCTGACCATCTGGTTAAATTGGAAACATTTGCCCCCCTATCAGTGTGGTTTATGAAAGGGATGATCCACAACCAACCATCTGGTTAAGTTGGAAACAGGCATTTTTCTAAATGGCAATCCTTGTTGCAGTCTTTTTTGATATCACATTTACTTACCTCCATGACTGTGGTTTTTGAAACACCTTACTGATTCTTATTCATCAGTCCCCCCCACCTCTCTTCCAAATGATTGTTTCGAGTTAGAGTTGATACACGACTTGACTCCCCATGTGTCCAAGAGAACGGTGCCCTGCAGGGTTCTTCACAGAGCATTGCAATCTTCATCACATGCATGAGACAGTGACCTCCATTGAATCTGTTGTCACCCCTATGATGTAGGTTGGTAACTTGTACTTGGTGTATATCCCAATCCGTAGCCTTGGCTGGATGTCAGCTCCAAGGTACCATCCAAAGGGCCTTTGGGTGACACCTCACCTTGGCTTCCAGTTCTCTCCTGCAAAAACATGAGTTGTGCATTTCTGTTGTCATGCTGCAATCCATCCTAACCCAGAACTCTACTCGGGTACCCAGTTTTTGGGTGTCATTGCACAGCCCTGACTTTTGGTACTTCTCTTTGATAAAAAGCTATATGGCTGTTCCATGTTTGTCTGCTATACTAGTTGCATGCGAAAGGTTAATGCTCTCTTCCTCCTTTTTCACACCTCATGAGGTGCAGTTGCACTGTTTTCCTCCAGCTAGAATAGACCCATGTCATAAGAAGTTTCTAAAAGAAGTCTTTATATTGACAACTCTGCTATTATTAGGTCACCCATCAGTTTTAGCTCATTTCACAACCTTCCCCTCAATCTTTTGGCTTTATTACTTATGGTCCCCATGTATGGTTTGACCTCCACTTTTCTAAATTTCACCAAAGTGTAGGCCATATGGAGGAGGACACCTTACATGGTGCATAATTGTCCAAAATGCACTATGAACTTCTGCCCTTACCGTTAGGGTGGATTTATATTAATCCAACAGAGCAGCTAATACATTGTGGGAGTGGGGAGAGGAAGGTGGGACTCATCGTGTACTCACACAGTTGTAGTCCCCTGTCAATGTAGGGATCACACTGCTGATGCCTCAGCTGTAACCTACCCATGTTTGCTGAGGAGTAGGTGCCTGTCCATTTCGAAACACTAGGACGTCTCACAACAGTTACTGTGCCATATACATTTTGCTGTGACGAGGTGGTGTCCATGGGGAGAGCCTCCGATCAGAGTGAGTGGCATCGGGATGGATGATCCACAATCAAACAAATCAAACTCCTCCATACTGATGGCTGTGCTAACACAGCTTTCTCGGCAGATAGAAAGTAAGATTTTAATGCAGAGGCTTACAACTCCATGGCATTTCCACCTTCGATTGAGCGATGAGATGAGAGATGGGCAAGGAAAAATGGAGGTAGACAGTTCGTCCAGTTCTTGGTATGCTCCAGAAGCAATGGAGAATCTTTTGCAACAATGAAGTCACTGTTTTGTGTTGAAAATATTTTGGATAGGTCCAGAGAAGTTACAACGACAGAGAAAATGAGAAGTGGGTCTTTGTTGATCAGAACTTTGGATGCTAACCAATCCCAGGCACTTAAGGTCTGTGATAAACTTGGGATATACTAGATATCATCTCTCCTCAAAAACAAATTCAACAGGATTCACAGTGTCATCTTTCATTGCGGCCTAATGATTCCCTCCCCCCAGTGCTCACAACTGTTTTGTGAATAGATGCTTGGCCAACAAGGGGCCTGGGTGGCTGAAGTAATACTTCACTTTCTGTGCAAGTCCATCCTTCTGCTATTTTTTCCCCCCTTTGCCTTTCCGTTGGATGATCATCTTAGTGCCGACTATGCTTCAATTTCGTTTAGGATACTGGACTTTTTTTTTACAACTGTGCTCCATTCACTACATGGTCACCATTGTTAGATTGGACCTACCACTCCTCTTCCAAATTCTACGGAAGTGCGGACCCTGCAGGGAAAGTCGTCCTATGTGGTGTACATTCCACTTTTTGTGCCTCTCTGGCTTTGCACCCCTTCCTTTTTGGCTAAGGTAATATACCCAAAACCCAACACAGAAGCCGTTCTGTAATTTGGGGGGGGGGCTCATGAAGTACCTGCATGGTGGTAGCCCCTGAAAAAACAGGGACTGCATTACTGGTACCTAAACAGGACACTCCATGTGTATGCCAGTGACTATGTGGGCTGGGAATTCCAGGCAGTGGTTCACTAGCCAGGTAGCCATTGCTGTGGGTGGGTGGTGCCCGTGGGGGAGCCTTCATTCAGAGTGGATTACTCACAAAGGAAGTGGCTCTAACTTTCTTCCTCTAGTGACTGTACAGCTCCAGCAGTCTCGTCTGAAGGAAAGGATTACTGCAGTCCAGAGATATATGACCCCACTATGTTTCCTTCCGTGGCTGTGCTGTGAGAGAAACACAGGGCTTAGACAAGGGAAGAAATACTCCCCAAAATACTAGGACTGACAGGGATTCCTTTTTGTCTACAAAACCATTGTTCTTTGTTGAACGCCTTGACAGGCTTGTGGAAGTAGCATTGATTTCAAAAATGAAAAGAGGTTCAGAACTGGCTAAAACTGCACCCCATGCCCAATTGCAGGATTTGCTTGCCGTTGACAAGCTGTGTCGCATTCCTGAAACTATCACCTCCCGTAATAGTTCTGTTGTATTACAGGATATCATCTTCCCTCGTGACCACCTTTTGCATACTGATGCCAGTTTGAAGCAATGGAGTGTGCATTTTGTCCATTGTGCCCAGTAGGGACCAAAAAGCAATAGGGTTGAAACTTGGGGCTTCATCTTGGCCTTCAAAGGTGACTCATTGCCAACAAAAGTCAAATAATGCTCTATTGATGCGATACGAAACCGTATGTTCCCCCTTCCATGCAGTACTTCAAATGCTTGAGATTCGGGCATGTCGTCTTGCTGTGTTGCCAGCCCCACCTGTATTTATTGTGAACTTCAGTTGCACACAGGTGCTCCTTGTGCTCTTCCACCGTCTTTGTCCACTGCAGAAAGCACCATTCCCTGTGTTGACTGGACTCTACTTTCTTCCAAAGAGAGAAGAAAATCCAAGACCCTTGACCAACTTGTGTATCAGGAGTCCAAGAAGTAGTATGAGTGTCTGTATGTATGTATGATAATGTTTGCTTTGGTTAAGACAGTGTCATTCTCTCTAGTGACAGTTCCCTCACTATTCATGCCTTTCACACTGGGGCCTCAGGGCCACTCAACTACACTCGCTCCCACAGTGGTTGAGGCCCTCCTCCTACTGTTTGCGCCACGCTTACTTCAGGAGCATTGACTCCCCATCCACTGGGGATGTCAATCCCCAACCCTCAGCCACAGAAGCAACACCCATATCCATTGTCTTTCACCAAGAAGGATCCCTTGGGATTCTCCCCTTCCAAGATTCAGCATGTCTGCAACTAGATACAAGAGTTATGGGTTGCCGGGCATAGGCTTTTGCGTTCCTCCTCTGTCCTTAAAACTAGGGCTGACAGATGAAAATCATGAATGGAGAAGAGGGACCAAAAGAACACCTCCAGAATGAAGGAGGCTCTGATGGCACTCATGCCACCAGATCCTGCATGTTCCAACTCTGTACCCAAGGTGGAAGTTCTGGTGGCCCCTGTGGCACCGCATCCTCCCACATAAACTTCTTCAGAACCAATATGTATTGATGCCATATCCTCACAGCTGGTGGTAGCAGGAAATAACATGATCCTCCAGTGGAACTGTAGCAGTTTTTTCCACCAGCTGGTTGAGCTATGACGATGTCACTTATACATTTCCCCAGCTTTCTGCAATACCCGCCAGGAAACTTGGCTCCCAGTATTGCAAACCTCTACCCTTAAATGGTTGTTGGGGCTATTTTAACCCTGTGGTACATGATTTTCACTGCAATGGACAACTTTTAATTGTCACTTCTGGCGTTTTCAGCCATGAGGCTGCAAATGCATGCAGTGCACAACACTAGTAGGGAGTGCTCACTGCAGTGGACTGGGTGCATTTGCAGGCTCAGGACTGATTGAAAATGCCAAAGAATGGACCATTAAGAGCTGTCCACTGTAGAGGATGCTATGCATCACAGGGTGGTTAAGAATCAAGCTGACTATGACAGAGCATTAGACAAAGTTTGCGCTTACGTTCTGGACTCTGTCTACAGTGAACACATGCCAGTCAATACAACTTTGGAGGTTGTGGCTATATTTGTGAGAATATCTCTTGATTTTATCGTGTGTTTCATCTTTCTGATTGTGAAGAGTCTCAGACCAAGTTGTTTCCACTGATTTCTCAGCTCCTCCCTCCCATCCTCATTTTGGGCAACTTCAGTGCCCTCCCTTTGGAGCCGCAGTAAGCTATCAAAACTTTGCTTGCATAGCTCAGTCTTTGCCTCTTGAACATCAGTGTTGCCACACACTTCGGTGTGGTGTATGGATCTTAATTTGACCATTGATCTTTCCACTTGAATCCCTGGTCTTCTCCTCTCCTTACATTGGAGAGTCTATGATGAACTGTGCAACTGTGATCATATTCCAATCGTCCTGCCCTCCATCAGCATCACTTACCTGAGTGTCCTCCCAGTTGGGCTGTTAATAATGCTGATTGGTACGCCATTGCCTTTACCATCACCCATACCACCCCACCATATAGAAAATATATGCAACTCTCCAGAGCACGACCCCAGCCATTATATTGGCAGCAGACTTAGCGAACCCCTCTTCCTTTGGACCCCCCATCGGAAGAAAATATCTTGGTGGAATTCAGAAATCGCCAAGGCCATTAGAGATGCACAGACAGTCTCTCCAGTCCCATAAGTGACATCCATTGATAGAGGACCTCATTGCCTTTAAATGGCTCAGTGCCCGAGTCCACCACGAAATAAAACGACAGAAACAAATAACCTGGGAACGGTACGTTACTGCCATTAGACTGCATACCCCTCCTTTGCAGGCATGGACAAAGATTTAGTTCCTCTATGGACACCAGGTGCACCTGGTGTTTCCCTGAATGGTGTCACCTACACTGACCCAGCTTCTGTCACCAAACATTTTGCTCTGCGCTTTGCTTGAACCCTTTGCATCTGAGAATTATCAGCCAACATTTCATGACAAACAGCGGGTGGAGCGAATTCACTTACCTATCAATATAGATTACCCACTTCCCCATAATGCTCTGTTCAGTTAGTGGGATTTCCTCAGTACCCTAGTTCTCTGCCCTGATATGGCTCCGGGGCCAGACTGCATCCACAGCCAAATGTTCAGACACCTATTGGTGTATTGCCAATGTCACATCCTTGCCATTTTTAATCATATCTGGAGCAAGATTGAATTCCCACATCAGTGGTGAGAAAGTGAGGCTGTCTTAGTTATGAAACTCCATAAACACCACCTGAAGATGGGTCATGCTACCACCCATTTAGTCTCACCAGTGTTTTTTTTGCAAATTCCTTGAACATGTGGTGAATTGGTAGTCATGTTGGTACCTTGAATCTCAGGGACTTTTAGCTCTGTTCCAGGGTGGTTTTCACCAACATTGTTTTACTGCTGACACTTTTGTGTGTCTGGAGTCTTCTGTCTGTTCAGGTTTTGCCCGACGTCAACACTTTATCACTTCTTTTTTGACTTGCAGGAGTCCTATGACCTCATAAGGTGTCTTCACATCCTCGTCACCGTACACGAGTAGGCTCTAGGGCCCATTCTAGATTTTTGTCTGAAACTTCTTGTCACATCATATTTTCCAGTTCAAGTTGTTGCTTCTCACAGTAACCTTCCTCCCTGCCACCCTCTCATATACAAGAGGTGGGATCACACAGGGCTTTATATTGAGTGTGCCATGTTTTCTAGCGGCTATCAATAATCTAGCATCAGCTGTCGCTCTCTGTATGCTGACGATTTTTACATGTTCTATTGCTCCTCCACTGTGAGTGTTGGAAACCAACTGCATGGCGTCATATAAAAGGTGCAGTCATGGGCTCTTGCCCATGGCTTCCATTTTTCAGCTGCCACGACATACATTGTGCACATCTGTTGCCATCATACTGTCCACCCACAACCAGAATTATACCTCGATGACCAATTGCTCCATGTGTTGATCTTTCGCTCTCTGGGGTCGTCTTTGATGCCCGATTGACATTGACTCCCCATCTTCCCCAACTTAAGTGAACGAGCTGGTCATACCTTAATACTCTTTGCTGCCTCAGTAACACCAGCTGGAGTGCAGACTGTTCTACACTTCTGCAACAGTATGCAGCCCTCATACTGTCCCGTCTTGAGTATGAAAGTCTGGCATATGGCTCGGCATCGCCTTCAGCATTGTGGATGCTGGACCCAATACACTATTGTGGAGTCTGACTGGTGACAGGTGCCTTTTGGACCTGGCTTGTGAACACCCTACTCGTGGAGGCTGGGGTCCTTACTCCACTACAGAGCAGGTATTAACAACTGCTGCTCAAGCATGCGATACACATTTGCTACTCCCCAGAGCATCCAAACTACCATGTCCTTTTCCATAGTAGAGAGATCCACCTCCCACCACAGCAATTCAGGACTGGAACCACAATTGCAGTTGGCATACAACGTCTCTGCCCTGAACTCTGACTTCCTCCACTGTCACCTCTTGTCAGGAAGCAATCAAGCATGCCCACATGGTGTGTACCCATCCTCAGATCCGTTTGGACATATCCTTTGGGCTGAAAGACTCTGTTGACTCCAAGATCTTTCACTGCATGTTGCCGGCCATCCTTGTCGCATTTCCAGGTTTGGAATTTGTATACCCTGGTGGTTTTACAGTCAACAGATGAACTGGTTTTTAAACACACACACGCACACACACAAAAGATGCAGTAAACTACTATTCCACTGAATGGATACTGTATATTCACTGTAGAACTGGTAGCCGCCACTCGAACCCTCAGTCACATTTGTTCTTTCACTGGCGAGACATTCTTACCAGGTGTAGAAGTATGAAACCAGAATTTGGTTGCAGTAATTACATGTCTGTTGTTTGAAACTGATAAACAATATTTTATTCAAAATAATCTCCATTGCTCTTTGTACATTTCTCCTATCTCTCCTCCAGGCTATGAATGCAGTCAGTGAGTCATTTTCGTACATTTTTATACGAATTGAAGTGTTGTTCAGCAAGAGCATGCCCAAGCGATGCAAGTAGATGATAATTGGACGGAACCAAGTCTGGAGAATAAGCTGCATGACCTAGTATTTCACAACTGAATGCCTGGATCATTTCCCTGACTCATTTTGCTGTGTGTGATGGGGTGTTATCATGGAGCAGTATGACTTTGTGTTGCCTTTTTCCTTGTTCTGGTTATATTTCACATAATGCTCGATTTAAATTGATCATTTACTGTTAGTGGCAATCAGTGTTAATGGCCTCATCAGGTTTCAGCAGCACATAATAGATAACACTCTTCTGATCCTGCCAAACACAGAGCATTGTCTTCTTTCCAAAGTGATTTGGTCTTGCAGTGGATGTCGATAGTTTGCCATGATTTACGACGCTTAGGATTCTCAAAAATATCCATTTTTCATCACCTGTCACTATTCAATAGGCAAACAACTGTCTTTTGTATCTGGCGAGCAGCATTTCACAAGTGGTCTTCCAATTTGCTTGCTGTCTTTACATTTAGTTCATACAGTTAGATTTGGTTGCCCAGCATATCGCTGTTGTGTCACAAGCCATCACACATCAGTCAGTAGCTACATCGAGAGTAGTATTGGAACTCATATCTTTCACCACAGATGATGTGGCAGGTCCTGGACTCCAATCTGCTGCCTCCAACCCACTTGGTTGTGGTTGTGTTGACTCCGACAGTAATTCTCCAGACAATGCTTTGAAATGTGAATTTGTGTCAACGTCATGTAACAATGGTTCAGATTGGGCTACCAGTTTTGCAGTTAATGCGATAAGCTCTGAGTGTAGACAGCAACATAACAGCCTTTTACACATCATTTCAGGTATACAATGTCAATGTGTACGTCACAGGGACTTTTAGAATAAAGCTTATGTCAGTTTCTCTGCAGTCTAGTAAGACTGCAAACAAATTATTTATCGATTTATTCATCGATAGGTTACCGGTACAATTGCATTTGGATATGTGAGCTGCTGCCACCTTGTTGAACGAGCATATATATCTACTACTCGGTTCCACGTAGTTTTCTCCCTGTATCAAAGTTTTGCCTGCATACAATGATGCGACGATCCCAGTCTTACATAGTTGTAGTTTATCTGTGCACTACAAAAGTCACACACACATGGTTTGTTTTATAGTGTCAGAATCTTTAGAACCACTTAACATTTTTGATATGGATGAATTTGAAATGTTTAGTTTTTCTCTCATGGACAGTGAGTAGCTTCTCATGTACCCCCATAGCAATTTCGGGACCATTCCATATTGAAACTAACTTTATGACTGTCAGTAATGTTTAGTGCGTCCTGAAGGGAAGGATTTCAATGCTGTAAGACAGCTGCAGATATTCTAGAGGCTGACAAGTTCTGCACTATTGCATCACACATCATTTGATCATTGAAATTTTTACCGCAGTCACAATTAAATCGACACAGTCATAACAACCCTTTTAGTTCCATGACCCACCGGGGAATGCTTACATTGATGAAAAACATTGAACCATGCAGCTGCTACTGACACTTGTTATTCAAAATAACTGTCTGGCAATGAGAGGATACAGTCCATCGACAACTGCTCTGGACGGTAGTCAGGACTGAGTTTCAGGCAAAGGTTATAGATATAGGTCCCTACAACGGATAAGAAAAAAATTTTTTGCACCTCTTGTGATGAGATGCTGAGATGTGCCACCAACTGGTGTTTATATACGTCCGATTCCTCTTTCTCTGGGTGAAACTGATGGAATGGAGGTATGACTGGAACCAAAAGTTGACTGTTGCTGCTGCTGATTATTCAGGGCGACAGACTGTTTTAATGCCTCAGTCAACTTGTTGGTTTGCTGAGCCTGTAAATTACAAACTTCAGTAACTGGAACGTCAAGAAAAGGTTCTTCTTGTTTTGATATTTTAACAAGTCTTATGCGTTGACAGTCACTAAATATACTAGCATGAAGACTAAGAGCAGGGCAAAACACAAAAGTGACAGCAGAAGAACCACAATATAGGATCTGAGGGCAGCATGCTGTACTAATAACGGAATATCTAAATAGCACACAAGAAGAGAGAAAAACCACCAACTTAATTAACAGGCACAGAAACACTATCAAATCACTGACAGATGGGGGAAAAAAAAAAAAAAAAAAAAAACTTCCAAATCCCTTAACTCGTCTCCAGAGGACTGACTTGAAACCTGGGAAATTTGTTGTGTCCCAGGTACAAACTACCAAATGGAAAGTTGGCATTAATTACAACTTCGAAGATTTATTCTGAAAACAAGGTGAAACATAGCTCAGCATAATTATTCATGTTCATGCCCATAGCCAAACTTCTCCCATAAACACTATCACAGTAACCGCATCGCGACTGAGAGGAGACCTGCTCTGTACACCAGGATGCCCACCAGATGAATCTCCCCATCCGGGCTGTGACGATGCAACTTAATCACATGAGGTTGCATCCTGATTGGCTCCGTTGATTCCAGTGGTATGACTGCTGCTCCCTTGTGGTGCCCCCACTGTGAGCACTTTGAAGTATACCAAGCTGATGCCACTGGAGTGTTGGCACACGGTGCTCGAGAAGGCAGTGGCTGCATCTTACTTGCAGTCATCACACAGTATGAAAGCATGGAACAACAGCTCCAAATTTTTGGGTTTGGATATTTTCAACCCACAGCCACCAATATCTATAGAAAACTTGGGAGCCATCAGGGATCGTTTCTGCACTCTTTGGTGTCAATTTCAGTGGTATTGTGTCTGCAGTGGGACCCACGGTCTCACTGTCACTGTATGTGGACGACCTTTGTCAATAATATAGCTCTATGTTGTTGTGTACCACAGAGCGGCACCCACAGTTCACCATACAGGAAGTACAAAACTAGGCTGTGAATCATGATTAACAGTTTCTCCCACAAAAGCTCACACCAAGCACTTCCGTAGACTCAGGACTGTGCAGCCACATTTAGAACTTTACCTAGATAACAAGTTACTTGAAGTCACTGAAACTTTCAAATTCTCAGGCCTTTTATTTAACAAAAAGGTACAATAGTTACCACATGTATTCCAGTTCATGACAGACTGGATTACAAAACTTAATATCCGCTGATATCTCAACAGCTCCTCTATTGGTGGAGACCACACAGTTCTTCTGCAGTTCTCCTCAAATTTGATTTTATTCCATCTAGACTATGCCAATGTTGCCTACAGGTTGGCTGCACCATCAGTACTGAGCTTGTTGCACCCTGTCCACTACAGTTGTGTGCATATGGCAACTAGAGTCTTCTGTATGAGCCATGTAGACAAGCTCCTGGTGGAATCTGGTATCCTGCCATTGAGGGTCAGATGGCAGCAACTCTTGGTGAACTTTGTGGTCACCATCTTCAGATACTTAATCATCCCTGTTTGGCATCCCTCATGGTGTGTACGTGGTCCTATGATTCAGATGGACCTCTTGTATGGCCATAAGAAAAATGCTGATACCACCATTTTCAGAGGCCTGTTTTGTTCAGTTGTACCTAAATTCGGCATGCATCAACAGAGTAGCTTGGAACTCTTTCCATAAAAGATTTCATGGTTTTGTAGCAACTCACAGAGCTGCTTACGAGGCATATCTCCATGCTACTGCAGAAACTTTTTGTCTGCTAATGTGAAAGACCTATTAGTAGACCTTCACATCTCCGGAACCAGTGTACCATTCATTTGGACACAGCCGTGTAGGTATTTTGGGAAATGAACTCACTAATAAATTAGCTAAAGAAGCAACCACAAGAGACAAACTTGAAATCAGAGTACTGGGCACAGACCTATGATTGCAACTGCACCAACAAATTTTGAAAACCTGGGGTATGGAATGACAGTCTATGTTGAACCTAAAGAAGCTGAGAACAATCAAGGGGACCGCCAAGGTGTAGCCCATATTCTCAAAGTGTGTGCCCTGTAGGCTGATCTGAGTCAAGCCTTCATATGGCTACCTCCCTATCTCAGATACTTGGGGAGGATGAGATAGCAACTATGAAAGTCGTAAATTTCCTGAGGGAAAATGGGTTTTATAATAAAATGTACTGTAGCTCGGTATTGGGTCTCAGGCGTGTATGTCGTGGGAGTACCTCTTGGTGCGATGTGTGACCCAAACCACCTACAATTACTTTCTACCTCAGCACTGTTATGCATTTTTAAATTTTTTATTTATTTATTTTATTTCTTTGATAGTTTAAGCTAATTGATTCTCTGGTACTTACAGTCTTCATTTTCTCACCCCATTATTGTACTGCTGGCTATGATGATCCTTATTTGATTATCTTCTAGTGGCCAGCTGCAGTTTTTCACGGCCAGCCATCTGTCATAAGTAAGCAACTGCATGCAAATTTTCAATGACAACCATAATGTCACGAAACCTGGAACTGCCAGTTCCCCTTTTCTCCTCCCACATTATTTTATGAATTATCAGTGCAACAAGGGATTGGTAACCTAGATGTTTAATCCCTTTAATCCAATCACCATTGTCATTGTCATCATCACTTTCCTCCATATTTATCGGGCCAGGGCCTTGACCCAATTAGACTGGGCCCTGGTCATGTCCCAGTTTTACTATGGCTGCCATATTTATGGCTCAGTGGCACTTCACCTTTGAAACTGTCGGACACAGCCAATCATTGTGGGGTAAAACTGGCTGCTGACTCCTTCCAGGCTACTGCCATAACAGTCTCCTTGCTAAAGTGGATATATTCCCTCCTCAGTTTCGACAATTTCATAATCATCCAATTTATCAAATTCTTTCTGCATACAAGTTGCATTGACCCCCTGACGCCAACCATTGGGTGGTATTAGCAACTGGAATGCACCTCAAGGGCCTCTGCTGGGATCTCCACTTGATAACCTTTGAAAGTGGTGTCCATGTTTTTTGCACACTCCACCTTGATTAGTACCCAGATCACAAATTGGGACCAATCTATTTCAAGGAGCTAAAGTGTATTGCCCCCATGACCTTTCAGTATCAGTTTGTCAGGAATATTAGGGTGCTACTGTGGTTTATACTAACAGCTTTAAAACCATAGATAGGGTGGGATAGGGTCTAAAATTTCCCACTTGTCAGGTACACCTACATCTACATCTACATTTATACTCCGCAAGCCACCCAACAGTGTGTGGCGGAGGGCACTTTAGGGCACTTTACGTGCGACTGTCATTACCTCCCTTTCCTGTTCCAGTCGCGTATGGTTCGCAGGAAGAACGACTGCCAGAAAGCCTCCGTATGCGCTCGAATCTCTCTGATTTTACATTTGTGATCTCCTTGGGAGGTATAAGTAGGGGGAAGCAATATATTCGATACCTCATCCAGAAGCACACCCTCTCGAAACCTGGACAGCAAGCTACACCGCGATGCAGAGCGCCTTTCTTGCAGAGTCTGCCACTTGAGTTTGCTAAACATCTCCGTAATGCTATCACACTTACCAAATAACCCTGTGACGAAACGTGCCGCTCTTCTTTGGATCTTCTCTATCTCCTCCGTCAACCCTACCTGGAATGGACCCCACACTGATGAGCAATACTCAAGTATAAGTCAAACAAGTGTTTTGTAAGCCACCTCCTTTGTTAATGGACTACATTTTCTAAGGACTCTCCCAATGAATCTCAACCTGGTACCCGCCTTACCAACAATTAATTTTACATGATCATTCCACTTCAAATCGTTCTGCACGCGTACTCCAAGATATTTTAAGTAACTGCTACCAGTGTTTGTTCTGCTATCATATAATCATACAGTAAAGGATCCTTCTTTCTATGTATTCGCAATACATTACATTTGTCTATGTTAAGGGTCAGTTGCCACTCCCTGCACCAAGTGCCTATCCGCTGCAGATCTTCCTGCATTTCGCTGCAATTTTCTAATGCTGCAACTTCTCTGTATACTACAGCATCATCCGCGAAAAGCCGCATGGAACTTCTGACAATATCTACTAGGTCATTTATATATATTGTGAAAAGCAATCGTCCCATAACACTCCCCTGGGGCATGCCAGAGGTTACTTTAACGTCTGTAGACGTCTTTCCATTGAGAACAACATGCTGTGTTCTGTTTGCTAAAAACTTTTCAATCCAGCCACACAGCTGGTCTGATATTTTGTAGGCTCTTACTTTGTTTATCAGGTGGCACTGTGGAGCTGTATTGAACGCCTTCCGGAAGTCAAGGAAAATAGCATCTATCTGGGATGCTGTATCTAATATTTTATGGGTCTGATGAACAAATAAAGCGAGTTGGGTCTCACACGATCGCTGTTTCCAGAATCCATATTGATTCCTACATAGTAGATTCTGCGTTTCCAGAAATGGCATGATACGCGAGCAAAAAACATGTTCTAAAATTCTACAACAGATCGACGTCAGAGATATAGATCTATAATTTTGCACTTCTGCTCGATGGCCCTTCTTGAAGACTGGGACTACCTGTGCTCTTTTCCAATCATTTGGAGCCTTCCGTTCCTCTAGAGACTTGCAGTACACGGCTGTTAGAAGTGGGGCAAGCTCTTTCGCGTACTCTGTGTAGAATCGAATTGGTATCCCGTCAGGTCTAGTGGACTTTCCTCTGTTGAGTGATTCCAGTTGCTTTTCTATTCCTTGGACACTTATTTTGATGTCAGCCATTTTTTCGTTTGTGCGAGGATTTAGAGAAGGAACTGCAGTGCGGTCTTCCTCTGTGAAACAGCTTTGGAAAAAAGTGTTTAGTATTTCAGCTTTACACATGTCATCCTCTGTTTCAGTGCCATTATCATCCCGGAGTGTCTGGATATGCTGTTTCGAGCCACTTACTGATTTAACGTAAGACCAGAACTTCCTAGGAGTTTCTGTCAAGTCGGTACATAGAATTTTACTTTCGAATTCACTGAAAGCTTCACGCATAGCCCTCCTTACACTAACTTTGACATCATTTAGCTTCTGTTTGTCTGAGTGGTTTTGGCTGGATTTAAACTTGCAGTGAAGCTCTCTTTGCTTTCGCAGTAGTTTCCTAACTTTGTTGTTGAACCACGGTGGGTTTTTCCCACCCCTCACGATTTTACTCGACATGTATCTGTCTAAAATGCATTTTACGATTGCCTTGAACTTTTTCCATAAACACTCAACATTGTCAGTGTCGGAACAGAAATTTTCGTTCTGATCTGTTAGGTAGTCTGAAATCTGCCTTCTATTACTCTTGCTAAACAGATAAATCTTCCTCCCTTTTTTTAGATTCCTATTAACTTCCATATTCAGGGATGCTGCAATGGCCTTATGATCACTGATTCCCTGTTCTGCACTTACAGAGTCGAAAAGTTCGGGTCTGTTTGTTATCAGTAGGTCCAAGATGTTATCTCCACAAGTCGGTTCTCTGTTTAATTGCTCGAGGTACTTTACGGATAGCGCACTCAGTATAATGTCACTCGATGCTCTGTCCCTACCACCCGTCCTAAACATTTGAGTGTCCCAGTCTATATCTGGTAAATTGAAATCTCCACCTAAGACTATAACATGCTGAGAAAATTTATGTGAAATGTATTCCAGATTTTCTCTCAGTTGTTTTGCCACTAATGCTGCTGATTCGGGAGGTTGGTAAAAGGAGCCAATTATTAACCTAGCTCGGTTGTTGAGTGTAACCTCCACGCATAATAATTCACAGGAACTATCCACTTCTATTTCACTACAGGATAAACTACTACTAACAGCGACAAACACGCCACCACCAGTTGCATGTAATCTATTCTTTCTAAACACCGTCTGTGCCTTTGTAAAAATTTCGGCAGAATTTATCTCTGGCTTCAGCGAGCTTTCCGTACCTATAACGATTTCAGCTTCGGTGCTTTCTATCAGCGCTTGAAGTTCCGATACTTTGCCAATGCAGGTTCGACAGTTTACAATTACAATACCGATTGCTGCTTGGTCCCTGCACGTCCTGACTTTGCCCCGCACCCTTTGAGGCTGTTGCCCTTTCTGTACTTTCCCGAGGCCATCTAACCTAAAAAACCGCCCAGTCCACGCCACACAACCCCTGCTACCCGTGTAACCGCCTGCTGTGTGTAGTGGACTCCTGACCTATCCAGCGGAACCCGAAATCCCACCACCCTATGGCACAAGTCGAGGAATCTACAGCCAACACGGTCGCAGAACCGTCTCAGCCTCTGATTCAGACCCTCCACTTGGCTCTGTACCAAAGGTCCGCAGTCAGTCCTGTTGACGATGCTGCAGATGGTGAGCTCTGCTTTCATCCCGCTAGCGAGACTGGCAGTCTTTACCAAATCAGATAGCCGCCGGAAGCCAGAGAGGATTTCCTCCGATCCATAGCGACACATATCATTGGTGTCGACATGAGCGACCACCTGCAGATGTGTGCACCCTGTACCCTTCATGGCATCCGGAAGGACCCTTTCCACATCAGGAATGACTCCACCCGGTATGCACACGGAGTGCACATTGGTTTTCTTCCCCTCTCTTGCTGCCGTATCCCTAAGGGGCCCCATTATGCGCCTGGCGTTGGAGCTCCCAACTACCAGTAAGCCCACCCTCTGCAACCGCCCGGATCTTGCAGACTGAGGGGCAAACTCTGGAACAGGACAAGCAGCCATGTCCCGCTGAAGATCAATATCAGCCAGAGACAGAGCCTGAAACTGGTTCATCAGACAAACTGGAGAGGCCTTCCGTTCAGCTCTCCAGAATGTCTTTCGCCCCCTGCCACACCTCGAGATGACCTCCCACTCTACCACGGGTGAGGGGTCAGCCTCAATGTGGGCAGTATCCCGGGCAGCCACAGCCATAGTCCGTAGTCAGGTATAACATTTGTTGCCAGAAACATAGTGTTTTTACAGGGTTAGCTGATAGTCATTATCAGAACTCCACGATTTGTTAAACTTACCTCCATTGACAAAATTTTAATTTGTAGTGATTCCATGAACAGTTTCCAGGCTATTGATCAATATTACCCTTGTCACTTTCTGATACCTGCTATTTATGACTCTCTCTTACATCAATTATACTGCCTGCTCAATTGTCTTTCTCTGGCCCTCAAGCCATGTGATTATCCCAGGAAATAAAATGGTCGATCGTCTGGCTAGAGAAGTGATTACTTGCCCAACATTTGCTCTGACAATTCCAAGTGTGGTTTTGCAGGTGCAAATAAGACTTCTCCTCACTTCGAGATGAAAGTACATCCGGTGGGATACTGCTACCTCTGAGAAACTTTGAACTATCAAAGAGGCTGTGGGTGCATAATGCTCCTCCTTCCAGTCCCCTCAGAAGGAATCCACTGCCTTGTGTCGCCAGATCAGTCATACCACATTAACCTATAGCTTCATTTTATTTAATGAGCCACCCGCGTGTCGTGCTTTTAGGGAGTAGCTCACATCATGGTGGAATGCCGCCTCCATCTGGATCTCCATGCTAAGTATATATACGAAGACAGTAACTTGTTCTCGAAAGAACAGTCACTGTTGATGACCGTGCAGCTTTTCCCTGGAATAAATGATGACTAACTGACAACCTCAGCTGCCAACAGGTGTTGTTGATATACCTCGATGTGGACAGCTGAAAATGTGTGCCCCGACCGGGACTCGAACCCGGGATCTCCTGCTTACATGGCAGACGCTCTATCCATCTGAGCCACCGAGGACACAAATGAATAGCGCGACTGCAGGGACTTATCCCTTGCACGCTTCCCGTGAGACTCACATTCCCAACTGTCCACAATTCTACATATGTATTGTACCTTATAGACATTTGCCCACCCACTCATTACTCGCATGCGCTTTGGCGATTCCCGTAAGAGTTTGGGCAACCTGTGCGCATTTGCACAGACGAAGGTCAATGGCTGGAAACCTTTAACTATATATACGAAGACAGTAACTTGTTCTCGAAAGAACAGTTACTGTTGATGACCGTGCAGCTTTTCCCTGGAATAAATGATGACTGACAACCTCAGCTGCCGACAAGTGTTGTTGATATACCTCGATGTGGACAGCTGAAAATGTGTGCCCCGACTGGGACTCGAACCTGGGGTCTCCTCCTTACATGGCAGAGGCTCTATCCATCTGAGCCACCGAGGACACAAATGAATAGCGCGACTGCAGGAACTTATCCCTTGCATGCTTCCACAATTATACATATGTATTGTACCTTATAGACATTTGCCCACCCAGTTAAAGGCTAGCCAGCCATTGACCTTCGTCTGTGCGAATGCGCACAGGTTGCCCAAACTCTTATGGGAATTGCCAAAGTGTGCGCGAGTAATGAGTGAGTGGCTGGGCAAATGTCTATAAGGTACAATACATATGTAGAATTGTGGACAGTTGGGAATGTGAGTCTCACGGGAAGCGTGCAAGGGATAAGTCCCTGCAGTCACGCTATTCATCTGTGTCCTCGGTGGCTCAGATGGATAGAGCGTCTGCCATGTAAGCAGGAGATCCCGGGTTCGAGTCCCGGTCGGGGCACACATTTTCAGCTGTCCACATTGAGGTATATCAACAACACCTGTTGGCAGCTGAGGATGTCAGTTAGTCATCATTTATTCCATGCTAAGTATCGTCTTCTGGATATTTATCTCTAGTATTGGATTACAATACCCATACAGTTGAACCTGTTCTACATTTTCTTTGTGAAAGCAGTTTTTATTCTCAGATATCATGTTTTAAACCACATTCAAGGTGTGGGTAAGGTGGTTCGTCTTGGGAATCTTGCATCGCATGCTGAGTCTGGGGACCATCAACCTTACCCCCTTTGCCAGCTGCATTGGTCATCCCTTTTTTTTCTCTGTTTTAATTGATTTTAGATGCACTTAGCCTCTTTTTTTTTGCCATACTCTATTATCCATCTTAGGGGTAGCTTTCCTACTAATAGCAGGTGCTGCTTCTCCTTTAAACACTTTCAATCAGGGATGGGATGAATTTGGGAGATGCAGGCTGGATTTGGGAGATGCAGCCATCACTTGCAGAACTCTTCAGGACACTCAGCTGCCTCACTCACCTTCTGACCTGATTATTTCTCTCACCTCATTTTATTATTTTTGGTCCCACTGGTGTCCATTATATTTTTAGCATTCTTACTTTGTTATTAATCTTCCTGCTAGAATGCATTTTTTACTTTTTAACTGTCTTCACTCGTAATAGAGTTGGTGTGGGGTGTCAGATGCAGGTGGGGTTTCTCTTGCCACTAATGAGCTCTGAGGAAGCCCTTGTCAGCTCTCTGACATACGTACCAGCCTATCTATGTACTTGTACTTACCTTTCAGTTGTTTGTCAGCTCTAGCATTTGAAAGTGCCCACCATCCTCCCTTCCAATCTGCATGGCAGGTGTTGAATTTCCACTTAATGCTGTCCTCAGCAAGCTAATAATGGGTCTGTGAAGTAGGTAACATATTCCGTAATTCAGGCAGTTTCTCATTAGCAGCATGAAACATCTTTGCTTGGAAATTTGGTGAATGAGTCATATTAGCCAGTTAGGCATACAAATCACCATCCAATTTGATATAAATTTGGAGCACTCTATAATGCTGAAAGGTGCGACAATGCTCATTATATGCTGCATGTGCTTCCTTTCTTTGCTGTGTCGTAGATAATGTGTTGGATGGCCATCATGATTCAGAGTGTGAAAGTCATTGAGATTCTTCTACCAGTGGTAAAGAGTATTTAATTATCATGGCTTCCTCATTTCAAGATGATCAACTGGACTTACTGTCCAAGTTAATGTCTTCATTGACATATACATATGGATTTCCAGACCCCAGATGTATGTAAATGTCTTCCGTTGATTCAGATAATTGTGTATCCAACCCAAAGCTAGTGCAACATATGTCTACAGAATTAATTTGATAGTGTCATACTGTACTGGTGTGCTTAAGTAGCAGTATTAATGGTGCTAATAACTTGAAACATGGCAGAGCTGCCATCTTGACAGATGTAAGTCTGGTTTTGCTACAGATTAAGCAAACAATGATATGTTACATGACGTTTTCCTTGCACGTGGAATAGTCCATCGCCTTTCGAGTGTACATCCAGGATAGCAATGTGCTTTCTCGGAAGCATTGCAAAAGATGTACAGTCGAGTTGGTAACCATAATGAAATTTATGTTGGAGACCTTGATGGTAATATATCTGATTGTAGCTTCTCAGTACATCTGCAAAATGTATTCTGGAATAACAATTTCCTTTCTCATATTAGTTGGGCCTGAATGTAACTATTTTTTATGGCCGCTGCATTCAACTAAAATCTGTCCGTTTCTGTGTTCTAGTACATGTCTTGAACCTGTTTCCATAGATTAGCATCTCACTCTTTGGGTCCATTATAACTATTAGCTGTTCTAAATTAGTAACCCATTTTGCCAGATCAAAACTTAGTAGTTCTATCAAAGCAGTGAATTCATAATATAAGGGGTTGTCAAATGAAAAAGAGACAGATGGAACAAAAGTAAGTAGACTGTTCATTATTTAAAAAGTATAGCTATAACTATTAATACATTTATCCCCACTGTGGACCTGCCCACATGTTGCTGAGCTTGTTTCAAGTACTTTGCAGAAGTTTCATAAAGAAGCCCTTACAAAACCTCCATACAATTTATCTGCTTTGTACGAAGAGGTGCACGTCTGCATACAAACATGATTCTGCAAGCAGCTGCAAACATTTTTCTATGAAGGCATTGACCATCCTGTCTGACTGGAATAAATGTGTTAACAGTTATGGTGACTACTCTTGAAACAATAAACATTATACTTCCTTTCTTCCATCTGTCTTGTTTTCATTTGACTGCCCCATATCCAAACAGATTGTGTCAGTAACATTCTCCACAGTTGACAAGAAATTGTTAGGAAAAAAGCACTACTATCTACTGGATGTCCAGTGATATGAAACATACTTGTATGTCAATTGGAGAGTTCTCTTTTCTAAGTGTTGTGAAGAGTATGAATGGGCTGCAAGTCAACAATGTAGCAACACAGTTGTGATAGCATGGTATGTAGTCCTGCATAAGAAATTGTTCACTCACCTTTAGGTCAGTCCTTCATAGACACCCTGGCACAAGGTTCTCGACTAGAAAAACTGTTAGAAATACTAACCACACTACTTGTGTCGACAGGGTGCAAAAATGATTTCAAGTTCTTGGTCTGGCTGACACCCAAGTGAGTGAAATTTTTTGAAAGAAAACTATATGTTGTCACTTTTAAATACAAATTTATGCCACCAATAGCCGGCTGAAGTGGCCGTGCGGTTCAAGGCGCTGCAGTCTGGAACCGCAAGACCGCTACGGTCTCAGGTTCGAATCCTGCCTCGTGCATGGATGTTTGTGATGTCCTTAGGTTAGTTAGGTTTAACTAGTTCTAAGTTCTAGGGGACTAATGACCTCAGCAGTTGAGTCCCATAGTGCTCAGAACCATTTTTATGCCACCAATTTCACTCTATATACAGTTTGGAATACAGCATTCGCGTGTACAACACATACATTCCCCAGTAGCCAGTTGAAGGTTTTCACCTTACCTGTTACCCAAAATACATGCAAATTTCGATGGTTCTGATGCTCGCACAGTGCCTTGTGAATGTTCACTTTCAACTACAGGGTGTACGGAAATTCCCGTTACAAACTTCTAGGATTTGTAGAGGGGAGTGAGTACGTAATATTTTGAATAGGAAGCCATGTCTGGAAAAATAGCCTTCCTGTTCTATGACGCTTCCAATTCAGATGTTTAACTCGCCCACTTCTGCTTAACAAATTGAATTAGGCGTGACGCGGTACAGTTATTAGGTAACAATTCGACAGGAAATGTAATGAAACATCCATTTATCACTTAAGCACATTTGTTTGTATTAACACTTGAACATTGTTTGTCTACATTATTACTGTATCAGAGACTCACAGGCTTTGAACAAGTCTCGCAGCAAAGCAGACATTAAGTGACATCAGGTGACTGATGTAGTACACGTTATCCTGTCTGCCCTACTGTGTACGAGAACAAGCAACTCTGAGACTTTTCTCTTTACCTCAGCAGACATGGACATGAATTGAAACCAACATAGAAAAGAAATGGTATATTTCTGGACATGAGTTCCTATTCAAAATATTATGTACTCGCTCTCCTGCACAAGTCCTAGATGTTTGTAATGGGAATTTCCAAACACCCTGTATAAGTTCTCGGTTACAGTTGCATGGTATGCCACAAGGAATTTTATTTATTTGAGTCAGTCATAATTTGCACAAAAAATACAAAATTTGCATAATAGCCATTTACATCCATTCTTAAACATTTTCAGATATGTTTCAGTCTCCTAAATTTCGTGACTGCTTATAATTAATATATTTTTACAGAGCCCAGTGTGAGAAATCCAATCACAACAAGAGCCTAGCACTGACTCTCTCTTGAACTCCTGATCACAATACTGCTCACAGACCCAATGCATGCAAAAAAATTCTTGTATAATTTTAACACTATTATGAAAAGGATAGATTGCTACTCACTGTAAAGATGTGTTGAGTTGCAAACAGGCACAGTGAGAAGTCTGTTACACACTGAGCTTTTGGCCAAAGCCTTCTTCAGGAAACAAAGGAAAACACACACACATTCGCACAAGCAGGCATTCCTCACGCACACGTGACTGCTGTCTCTGGAAACTCTGGCCAGTTTGCAACTGTCACACTGAATGAAAGCAGCAATCCATAATGAGTTAGAGGAAGGATAGGGATACTAGGGTATGTGTGGGGAAAGCATATATTGTAATGTTGTTGATGTTCCAAGCTGAACTTTTCTTATGATTTTGATTCACATGTGCCCACAGTTTGTCTCTTGAATCCATCCAGTTATCAAGTTACTTTAGACAAAAATATTAAATAAAATGTTTCAAATAAAACATAAAAGCAAATTAATCCCCTCTTTAAATATGTGAACTACTGTACTACATTTTATAAGTCAAGAGTACCATAAACTGGCTTCTTACAATTCACATTTTTCCACTACATTTGGTCCCTCACCCACTCTGACAATAAAAACAAGAAAATTGACATTATGTAACATAAATTATATGTCTTTAAAAATGAAAATTATTTTCTAAAATAAAATATTTTACAGAAGATTGTTTTGCTACGTTATTGAAAGACTAGAAACATTCTCAAACTTCTTTGCTGACTTTTACATATAATATGCACGAACTTGTCAGGAAGTTACTTATTCGTGAAAACTCTAAATTATGTTCTTCATGTATTTCAAAAAGCACTGTCGATATGAGGCTTAAATTGCTATGGTAATAAGCTATTAACACTACAAACTGTTACACAAAGTTTTGTTCCATTTAGTGTATGGCAAGGGTGTAGTTAAATTTTTAATAGTAAATGCGACGCAAGGATGCTGCAGATGGCACATTTGTTTACAGAGCTCTGTACTTTCCAGAATATTACGTGTACAAATATAATTTATGCCTGAATAGAACTGTAAACTCACCAAGTTTGTATTTTGCATTCTAAAAATGTTCTCAGAGCACCCCTATGGTTATATGACACTCAGCCAAACAGTAGTCATGTCTGTTCCATATCTTAAAGGAGCAACATGCTGTCAGTGGTCATCACACTGAGCTGTTCCAGCATTCTTGGCAGTGGGGTTATCAAACATGGTCCTTAATGTCACAAGGCCTTATGTCAGGCAACTTGGTGGAGGGGGGGGGGGGGGGGGGGGGCAAGGGCACAGAGCTATATCACCTTCTACACTACACCCAATCCAGGAATGCGGAAGTTCATCATTCTGGTAGTGACAAACATCAGTGCTCCAAAAGGGTGTGCTCCACCTTGTTGGAAAATGAAATTCTCAGAAACAGCAGTCAGCTATGGAAACAACCATTACAGCAATGTATCAAGGTAAGAGGTACCCATCACACTCTTCTCACAGAAGAAAAGCGTCCCATATAGCTTCATCTGTGACATTTGCACAGCAAAAATTAACCTTTGGTGGATCTTGTTCATGCACCACAATTTCATGAGGATTTTTAGTGCCCCACACTCTGATTGTTGCGATTAACCTTTCCAGATAAATGGAAGGTTGCTTCATCACTGAGTATCGGCTTGAAGGTGAGCTGTTCATCCTCTGGTACTTCCTAAGCGCCAGCTGTGATCTTCTGGTTTTAATCATTGCACAGGGTACAGATAGTATGGTTTGAAATGTAAACACCATTGCAAAATCCCCCACACAATATGCTATGGTATTCAAAGTTCATAGCTTGCACTGACAATTGATTTTTTTGGGCTGCGTACGGAACTTCCTCACCCTCTCCACAGTTGCATGTAGCACACATTGTCGACCATTACGTTTCTGTTTACAGAGGCAACCAGTCCCCCTAAATTATTAATACCAATGCACAATGCTCTGTTTACATGGCATGTCTTTTCCATGATTCCTACTGAAAGCAAACTGCACTGTTATAACAGATAAACATATTGCATATTTCAGTACACAAAAACTCTTTCCGTACTTTGTTGCCATTTTGTCAGGAAAGTACACTTGTAATGCCAGCTGATGGGCACAATGCAAACTTGGTGAATTTATGTTTGCTTTTATGCATCAGCTTTTTATTTTTTTTATTTTTTTATTTTTTTTTTTTACATGTAGTGCTTTGGAAAATATAAAGCCTTGAAAGTGAATGAATAATATATAGTAGCCCTATATTTTGCCACTTGTAATGTAGAGACAAAAACATCTGTCATTGTGAAGCATGTATGAAGCAGCTGTTGTTCGATTCTACAGGGTATCCAGTAGAAGAGCCACCAATTTCAAAATTAAATATCTCCAGAACTATGATTGTTATACGAGTGCAACAAAAGGTTGGGAAAGATGTAAGAATTTTATGCAGAAGTTTTGAAATAACTTAAAACACTTCTAACAGATGGCGCCATACAGTGTACAGCTCATACAGTATCAGCATGCATAATTAAACTTTTTTTTTCTGGAAACAGTTTTTGCAATCACATCACAGTCTTTTTGAAATGTCCACCACTCACTGTGTGGAGGTGGTGCAAATGAACAGTGAAATTTCCTATCACATCCTGTAATTTTTCAATGGAAATGGATTCAAATGCCACACCGGTAGCCAATTAATGTTCCTCCAGTGGGGTGGGAAGGTTCCATAAACAGTGTCTTTCAATATGCCCACAAAAAGTAGTCACAAGGAGCCAGATTGGATAAATATGGAGGCCAATTCATCCTTGGGCTGCAAATAGAAGCTTGACCGATGACAGTTTTTACAGATCATAAACCCATTACCTCTGTGCCCAAACATGGTAATGACAAATGCTCATCAAGACAGTTCTGTTACATTGCATTCATAAGCCAGTTTACAACAGATATTCACCGTTTAAAGGGGGTGCAAAATTTAGTGGCTGATTGCTTTTCCTGTATTTATTTTATGGAGAACTTGCTGTGGAACAAGCCAAGTACCCACAGTGGCAACAACTGTTAAATGACTCATCTACAGGCCAAAAATTGAACAAATTCCAGTAATGAACTCTTAAGTTGAATCTGTTGTGTGACGTATCTCTGAACAAACCATGACCATATACGAGGGTCAGTCAAAAAGTAATGCCTCCTATTTTTTTTTCTACGTTTAATTGTCAGGAAATTTAAATGCAATTACATAGGTTGAAAACCACAACATTGAGGATCATTTTGTCATTTTTCAATGTAATCTCCGCCCATCTCTACAGTTTTGGTCCATCTTTGAACAAGGGCATGTATCCCAGCACGGTAAAAATCACAGCTCTGCTTCCTAAGCCATTGACGCACGGATGTTTTGACGGCCTCCTCATCTTCAAAATGAATCCCACGATGAGCTTCTTTTAGTGGCCCGAACAGATGGAAGTCTGATGGTGCCAGGTCAGGGCTGTATGGGGGATGAGGCAAAACTTCCCATCCAATTTTGACAATCTCATCAGAGGTGTGACGACTGGTGTGTGGTCTTGCATTGTCATGCAAAAGAAGAACATCTGCCATTGATTTTGTTGGGCGAACTCGCTGAAGACGTGCTTTAAGTTTGTTGAGGGTTGTGACGTATTGAACAGAATTTATTGTGCATCCCTGCTCCAAAAAATCAACCAGAATCACACCCTCTGTATCCCAGAAAACTGTTGCCATAACTTTCCCTGCCGATCGCACAGTTTTGAATTTTTTCTTCCTCGGCGAGCTTGTGTGACGCCACTCCATTGACTGCCTCTTTGATTCGGGTTAAAAAAAATGCACCCATGTTTCGTCCCCGGTCACAATTTTTTTCAGAAACTCATCTCCCTCCAAACGGAAGCGCTGCAAGTGTTGGGAGGCTATTGTTTTCCTTGCCTCTTTATTCTGATCGGTTAACATTCTTGGAACCCACCGTGCACAAACTTTTGAGTACCCCAATTGTTTAATAATCGTGATCACACTGCCTTTACTAAGAGAAATAATGCGACACACTTCATCTGCAGTCACCCGACGGTCACCACGAATGATGTCATCAACTTGCTGAATGTTGTGTGGAGTCACTGCACTCACCGGCCTGCCACTCCGCTTTTCGTCAGTCAACGGTGTTTGCCCTTCAGCTTCCTTACAACGACGAACCCATCGTCTAACAGTGCTGACATCCACTGTCACAACACCATACACCTTCTTCAGTCTTTCATGAATGCGTATGGGCGTTTCACTTTCTGCATTCAAGAATTCAATCACACAACGCTGTCTCAAACGAACATCGATGTCGGCCATCTTACAAACTTCTGCTGTGCTGCCACCTGTTGACACAGAAAGTTACTACTGCAGTGGATTGCAGAAGAAGGTTTGAGGAATGGCGCCAAATTCAAATTTTCCACTTAACTTAATTTCTATAAGTAGAAAAAAAATGGGAGGCATTACTTTTTGACCGACCCTCGTATTTTGAAGAAGTTCTGAAAGACAGCCTTCGACAGCATCCATGGCCTATCTCATCCTCAGCCAACACTACAATCAGCTATACTTATGGAAAGTTTTGTGTGGTCTTCTGTGAAGAAAGAGACGTGCAAGTGGACGTATTCCTGCATTCCGTGTCAGCAAAATAAAGTGGGCTGTCCGGTACTTGCTGATCTTGGTAACTTTCAAAGTGCACTGGCTAGATGCGCCCACATTCAAATCGACCTGGTAGGCCCTCTCCCACCATCAGAAGGATACAGATTCCTATTCACAGCCATAGGCAGACGTACAAGGTAGGCAGAGGCAATGCCGATAGCCAATATATCAGCTGAAACAACTGCAAAAATGTTTGTGTACTAGAATTGCACACTTCGGTTATCCTCTCCATGTTAGGACTGATCAAGGATGTCAGATTGAATCCCTGATGATTCTGGAGCTAGACAGACTGTGCAATCTCTAATGAATCCACACAACCAGCTACCACCCTGCCAGTAATGATATGGTAGAATAATGAAACAGAATCTTGAAAGTGTCACTAATGAATCACCAAGAAAAATGGACAGATATGCTATGCTTAGTGCTATTAGGCCTTCGAATGACATAGAAATCCAACATCAGGGCATCTGTGACAGAAATGGTTTATGGTGAACACCTACAGATCCCACTGGACTATTTAGCCAGTATCACTGACACATAGAGAGGAACTTCCATGGTTAGTGCAGCAGTTAAGTACTATTGCATCAAAATATGTTGTCACACCCTTCTCACCAAGGTGGTATCGTGGGTTTGTACACAAAGACTTCCACAGCTGTTTACACATGATGCTGCAAATGGACTCAGTTAAGTCGTCCCTACGGCTTCCATACACTGGCACTTTTCTGATGTTGAGCAGAGGCATTCATGCCGTAGACAAATTGTGCAATGGCATGCCATTTAAAGGTGCAGTTGAACATGCTAAACCGATGTGCATTTCACCCACAACCGCCTCAAACATCTCACCAACAAGTCAAACCACAACCAGGCCAGAACAGTTGAGTAAACCCACACCACCACACCACAGCTGATGGACAAACCAATGCCACAGCTGACAGTGCCACTGCCAGCCAGACATCCAACCCATACAAGAATTGTTCGGCAAAGCATGTTCAAATACCAAGACATCCCAGCTGCTTTGCACTATGAGAGGGAGGTTGTGAGTAGCTGTCTCCAAGTGAAATTGATCATCCATGTTATTGTGCTATCATCAATAAGCAGTATGTTATTGAGCCCAAACATTTCTCAGAACTAAGGAAATACTGCACCCAACCTGTTTGCCATAATCCATGGCTTTCAGGATGTTTTGTGAGAAGAGCATGTGTTTGGATTTGAGTGAACGACGTTTCTGGAATTGTCATTCTGTTGGAGGTACAGTGTTACATTTGAGTTCAGAATATGTTACAAGATTCTAAAACAGATGGATTCAGTGACAATGGATCACTTGTGCTTCTCTTCTTGTAGACAGATATGACCTTCCCTTTCTTCCAACCATTTGCATAGTTATTTGTTTGAAAGATCTGTGTTATATTATGTACAGCAGTCTTGGTGTGCAGATTGCTATTCTTCTAGTTATCAGGCTGGCACTTAGCTTTCCCACTGGGCGTGGTGGGTTTGATGGATTGGCGAGGGGTACGGGAGTCTCTCGGAGGAGTAAGGTAGCTATAGCAAGACAGATGGCCTGGATATAAACTCTTTATTGTTCCAACAAGTTAACAATGGCTAGAGGTACATGCCCTTGTCCCGCGGTGCAGTTTGACGTCCATCCCTGCCATCCTTGTTGTGCGGCATGGTCAGCCATCTTTCTTGCGGCCCTCTGCAGCGAGCAGAATTACCTGTGTCAAATGCTGATGCAACTGACTGGTGTTGTCACACTCCTAGCGAGGTGGCCAGGTACAGGCTGGGTTCAGGTGCAGGCTCAGCTTGGTGGCAGCCGGCCTGTTGGGGGACGGGGTGGTGAGGGAGGCACCCCTGTACAAATCCTAGACCTGTATTGGGCTGCTGGCTGTGGCTTAATGTGAGATGGTGGAGCAGCCTCAAGGTAGAAGCCGACACGCCGACAGTTGACGAGTCCATGACCCGCCAATCCAACCAATGAGCCGATGTCTTGCCTGGCTGGATGACCAGTATAGAGCCATGCGCGACTCGTGTTCGTGCCGTTTATTACTTGACGTCTTGTCTGTTCTGTACTGCCGTCCTGTTTCTTATCCGATTTACTGGCGTCACTAAGTTGCTGGCCTGCCTGCCTGTGAGTGGCAGCAGCAGCGCTATCGATAAGAGCACTGTCATACTATCTTTGGAGCAACCGCCAGTATTTCCGGGTCATGGTGTGCGGGGAGTTGAGTCGCAATGGAGCTCCAGTGAGGTCTGGACAGCCAGTACTCGCCTGATCGCTGGCAACACGCATGCACTGTCCGACGGAAGGAGACTTGAGACGGAACAACCATTGGTTGGTCATTCGGTCGGTCGTCTCATTGGGCAACGTGTATTTGGTCTTCTGACCACTTCTGGGCCCCTTCAATGGTCATCTTGCGGGACTTGGGTCGGTTCCTTCCTTGTACTGAGATGTCGGGTGGCCAATGGGCCGGTGTTCCCTCTGCGTGGTTGGGTCCGAGCTAGTGTCTCCAGGACGACGTCCGTCCGAGGGAAGTGGGGACGGAGCAGCAGTGAGGTCCGGACAACCATGAGTCGCCTGACTGTTGTCAGCACACACGAGTTCAGTGGGGACTACCTTGGTTGGTCGGTCGTCTCATCAGATGATGATTATTTGGTCGCCGACTGCTTCCGGGTTCTCTGTGTGTGTGTCGACTTGTGATTCCTCCTAGTTGTTCCACAGTGACTGGTTTTAGTATTGTTCGAGTTGTTTGTGTTAGTGTTTCGCGGAACCATATGTTGCTTGTGTGGTTTTGACTGAGCAGTTATTTTAATGCTGCCTGCATGCTGGATTGAGTGGGTCGGTTGGGACAGAGCAGCGAGGAAGCCTCTGAGGCGCAAGGTCAGGCTGGGGCCGCTGGTGGCATGCACGCGTGGTTGGATTTGTGAGGCGCTAGACGCGAGAGCTACAAAATTCATCGCCCACTGAATGTGGACACTGAAGTTGAGTGATCAGTTAACCTGTTATGAAACCTCAGCTGCTGTGACATCTCTTCATTCATTGCCGGTTGTTGCCTTCTGGGCCGTTCCCACAAGCAGCAATGTATGGTGTATGGGAGTCGGCGAAATTTTGCAGCCGTCTTCCTGTATGATGTTTAACTATTGAATTGGTTGATAATTATTAGTGAAGTGCACCAGCGGTATCTTCTGCTTTGTGGCCGTTAACATTCCAGTTACCTGCCCTGGTTGTGATCGTAGATTTCTGGCAGTGTGTTTTTCCTCACCATGTTGATGCTGTCCGGCACGGTGTGTAGTTCTACAGCCTTTGGTGTTGTTCATATTTTTGAGTGGTTATTGTATCTTGACTGTTTTTAGACGCCAATTTTCAAGACATAGTGCTGCTGGTATCTTTGTCCTTGCTGATTTTTCCATTGTTGTGCTCTTTGTCAGGCAGAAGGAAATTGATTAGGTTGTTGGTCGGTCCTTCAGCCATCCCTGGGACGTGTTGCCATCCGATTATTTAGTATTACGCTTGACTGCCTGTCTCACCTAAACTTGTGCTAGAGTTGCCTCCTCAGGCCGACCCTTGGAGCACTTCTGAGCACCACTGCTCTGTTGTTTTAGATTGTGATTTTCTTTTAGTCTCAAGTACTGTGCGAGGCCTTCAGCCGTCTATTAATTTAGTTTGTTTTGATGTTAAGATAAGGCCTTCAGCCATCTTAAATGAAAACTTTGAAGATTATTGCTTAAACTAAATTTTTTTAAGAAAAAAAGGGAATTTTGCCCATTGGAAATCCCTGTTATTATCCAGGCCTTAAGCCTTGAGTTGTTCTATGTTCACTATGTGGCCTTCAGCCAAACTTTATGTGAAATGTTTTAAGATAAGCCCTTCAGCTGTCTAGAATTAAAATTTAAAAATTCACTTGTTTAAAACCTTTCAAAATTTCTTCTCCATCTGAAATTCTTGTTATCCAGGCCTTAAGCCCTCAGTGTGTGACCTTCATCCGTGTTTTTATGTAAAATTTTGTAACTAAGGCCTTCAGCCATGTGTATTCTTTAAGGCAACTTTAATAACTTGTGTTCGGGCCTTCAGCCATATTGTTTTGAATGCTTTTAAAGACAAAATGTGATTAAGTGTTTTAGGAAAGTAAAGTTTGTATGTTTTGTGCAACTGACAATAACTGATTTTGACCCCTTTCTACAACTATAACCTGCTCCGCCCTGTCCTGCGAAACCAGATTTCAAGTATTTATATGCGCCAGAGTGAGTCTGTAGTATTGTACTGGGTTCTGAAGTCATGTTTGCAACATACTGCAGTGCCCCCTGTTACAGAAAGCACTGGGACACCGACTGGCAGGTGACACCAGTTGTTGTGGCTCAACCCTTGCTCTGTGTATCGCTGCAAGTGGGCCACTTTATTGCAATAAGCCCATCTAACTAGTCCTCGATCTTGACATATGGTTAAGTGAGAGGGGCCAACTCCACTGCAAATTCTGTATAGAGTCTGCCAGAGATTTTTTCAGCTGTAAGGATTTGTTAAATTTGAGCAATTCCAGTTGTTTCTTAAACTCAGTGACAGTTAATATTGTTGTATAGTTTTTGGAACGAAGACTTCCCTGGAAGTGCTCTTATTGTGCATAGACAAAATGAACTTTCTTTCACAGCAGAGTGTTTTTTATACACCCACAGAATATTTTATAAAATTTTAATATTCCATGAATAAATAAGTGGCAGAAATTATAGATGTTGAGTTGTGGGAACTGAATGGTGACTAAACAATACACAACGTGCAACATTGCTTCCCCCCCCCCCCTTTCCCTCCCTCCCCCGCCCTCAGGAAGCAATGACCCACTGTTTCAGAGTGGAATTAGCTTCCTAGATCTAGTCAGTGGTCCTTCATACAGTGGTGCTGGTGGATCCTCATGTTCTGGTTGTTTTGCTACATCCTCATAATCAATGCTGTGTTCAAAGATATACCTGCCATGGCATAACAGTCATCGGATAGGTCTTCATGTTGCTTGTGACAGAAGCCCCCTTCTCATTTTTCACCTGAAGATGATGGATACAGAATCCATTGAAATGTTACAACAAGAGGATGATACCAATCAGCTGCTAACCCCAAAATATTTCACATCTACCATATTGCGGACTTCATCCATGTTTTCATCTGATGTTGCAGTGTTGGTGAGTCATTTGGATCATTCACAAGAGATTTAAGACCATGTTTAAATTGAGTGCACGTTTCTTAACTGCTAAAGGTGGAGCAGGCTCCTCATTAACCTTCACCAACCTAAAGTAAATTTATTTGGCAATGAACATGCAACACGGAGAATTATGTGATGCATGGTATTCCAGTTTCTTCAGTTGAACAGAGAAGAAATGCGCATGCACATGTGTACACAGGTGCACCTGCAACTATACAGTTTTAATTGTGGTATATATCCAAAGAGTCTTGTCAAAAATTGATATTTGGTTTGCCTTCTGTTCTTACTGCAGAATCATCTAGAATTTTTTGTTCTTTATTCAGTGCTGGGAATGTGGTATTAGATTTATATCTTAACAGTTGTTCTGAATTAGAGTATGACACTTGTGCTAGAAGCACTTTTTATGTTACTATTAAAACCAATCCATAACGGCAATTTGAGTAACTTTTGTTTAGTGCATTATTATGGATATCATTCATTGTACATGTTGATTCACATTGCTAGTGCATGTGAACAATACATACCAAGCTTAACTTCACAGTTTCTAAGAAATTTGTGTTGTGTTTTAGCCTACAGATGAAGAAGAAATCGAAACATTATTTCCTGAACTCAGGGAGGCCGCAAATGCAGTGCCGTGGAAATACGTACAGCCATTACCAGGTCAGTACTGTATTGCTTATCCTACTTTTTGTTATGTTTATCTGTAGACTGTTTTAAGACTGGTGGCAGGGAACAGCCCAGTTCTATATATTTCTGTCAGTTGCTGACTAGTACAGGACATTAGCAATATAAATTATCCTTTCAGTAGTAGCTGATGCTAAAACAAGGAATGTGAAAAGGCATAAGATGGTGCCCAATGAAACAATAGTGAATGGCTTGAATCCTTTAGACCAGAAAATACATTTCTGAATTGAGGAACAAATGAAAAAGTTACTGGAATTCACTTCTGGAGATTACAGTACAAGAGTATTTATTAAATAAGGGATACGACTGCCAATTTGGACAAGTACTTATAAAGACAATCATTATCAAACTAATTATTTGATAATATTACAAATCTCTAATAGTAATAATATAAAAATAATGATACTAAGGTACCTGGAGGTGTTGAACAAAAGTGTCGCATTGTAATAAAAAGAATTGGAATGAGAGAAGCAGGACAGATGAACAAGAGACATTACAGAAACAGTAATTGCCCATATTACAGGCCAGAATTTCCAAAATGGTCCCACAGTATGATGACTACCAACACAACTAAACTGGAGCATCTAATTAGACGTTTTGTGAATTGGAATAGCAGTTTAAGTGGCATGTGCAAGAAAAGTTAGTGAAGGCTGTTGTTCCTGAAGTTAGAATGAAGACTCCACTGACATGAAAGTAATGTTCCAACTGCAGACATCATATAATTCAAAGTGGATGTGGGCTGATGTGTGAGGATGACGAAGACATTGAGGCATATGTTATGACACTTTCTGTGGCGTGTAATGAAACTCTGATTTGGTTTTATTTCCATAATTTAGACATCCAATAAGTGGCATCTGTTTACAAGAGGTAGTGCACACTTTTTGTGGATCTTAAGATATTTTGTTTCAGTAAGACAAATTGTAATTTTAATAAGTCGGAATTTGTTCAGTAAAAGAAGTCTCTAGAAGCATCTAAAAAATATGGGGTGGAGAACGCCTGATATTCATGATCATCATACTGTAAGTACATTTGGTATTTCCCGTTATCAGCCATTCAGCTGTTAAAAAATATATTGCAGGATTCTTGTATCCCGCATTTTTGTCTTTATTCAGTTGTGCTGGAAGAGATGACTTTCAGTATCCTGCTTAGTTGTGGAGTCTGACTGTGAATGGAGGAGGGGTTGCAGAAAAATAAAAAAAGTTTTTCTGTCCAGGAAGTTGCATCTTGTCTTGATTTTCCACCTAGGGGCCTCACAGTTATTGTGAATTGAGGTTTATTTGTCTCATAATGTACATAATCGAAATCACTTGATCCAGGTATGGGAGATGCCTCAAATTGTGGTAAAATTTCACCATAAACAAAGAACAGCTGATGTTAACAAAGAGCATAATAATAATAATAATAATAATAATAATAATACAGTTTTGCTATACATACATACAATAAAATCTAATGCTTAATTACCCCTTGCTCAAATTATTATTTCATCCTCAATGAATTCTTCTATTGAATAGTAGCATTTCTCCTACAGAATCTGCTGTAGCCTTGTTTTAAAATTTCAGGCTTCATATTAAATATGTTTTTGCCCTGTATACTGTGGAGTCCATGCATATAATTTATGTATGGGTAACATGAAATTATTTTTATTTCTTGTATTATAAGAATAGTTAAAATGATTTTCCTCAAATAATTTTTTCTGCTGTGTAGGAAGATTATAATTTCATAAATGTATATGGAAGGAACAGTCAGGATTCATAGTTTCCGAAATAATGGGCAACAAGATGCTGCTGCGCAGCACACATGTATTGGAAATTTTCTTTTGCAGTTTCAGTATTCAAGAAACACTACTTGAACTTCCTCAAAAAATTATCCCATATCTAATGACATATTCGAATTAACTATGATAAGCAATTTTTCGTGTACTCAAGTAAGTGGAATTTGTTAGTATTTGCATTGCAAATGGAAAACTGCTTAGTTGATTTGATAGGAAATCAATATGTGTGTTCCAGTTTAAGTTCTAGTCCTCATTTAGTTCCAGGAATTTGACCGTGTCAACTTATTTCATAGGTTGGTTGTTATGTTGTATTTTAAGTTCCACACATTTTGAATGAATGTTTGGTTTTGAAATGTACCATATTGGTTTTTGCACTGTTCAGTTTCAACCTATTTAACTGGAACCAGTTTTCTGAGGTATCCAGTGTGCTTACGATGGAGCTCAGAATTTTTTCTGCATCATCATCTTCAATTAAAACAGAAGTATCATCTGCAAACAGAACTGATGGGGAATTTATATTTATAAATAAGTCATTTACATAGAATAGGAATAGGATTGGCCCCAAAATGGAGCCTTGAGGCACATCTTGTGATACTGTATCCATTTAGAATAATAATTCACTGCATCTGAGGTGATAGTTACCCTTTGTTTTCTGTTGTGTAAGTATGATATTAGCCAATTTAGAGCATTGTCCTTAATCCCCTATTTGTCTAATCTGTAGATAAGCAAGTCATGGTTCACGGAGTCAAATGCCTTTGTGAGATCACAGGATACCTGCAACTTTACTCCTCTGATCCAATGATTTGCCTATCTTTTCAATGAACTTAGTCACTGTTTTTTCATAGTTGAAATCCAAATTGGTTTTAATACTATCATTTTTTACAATAAAGTTTTTGATCTGGTTTGCAGCTACTTTCTCTAACACTTTTGACAGGACTGGTAGAACAGAAATAGGCCAATAGTTTCCTATGTCTTGCCTCAACCCTTTGTTGAACAAAGGCCTGACTTCGGGAAACTTCAAAACAGTGGGAAAGTATCCCCGTTCAAAAGATTGGTTGAATATTTTAATTAGGGGAGGTGCTATTATGCCTCACACCATATAATCACACTAGTAGATATCCTATCCCACGACTTTTTAAAAAGCCATAAAATACTCAGCTTCTTGGTGGATTTCAAAGGAGTTACTTTACTCTGATACTCTACTACATCAACATCTGACTTTGACACATTTATGAAGAATGCATTTAAACACTCTAGTATTTGAGCCAGGTTTACAATAAAGCTATCATCTGCTTCAGTCTAAACATCTTCAAGTACTAACTCTAACACTTTTTATTATATTTCAGTTCATTGTGGGGTTTCCTCTTCCTGGCACTAGGAATTTTTGTGCCCTGAGTTAACCATTCAAGTTTATTAGTCATTATGTTGTATGTGGTTCTAAGTGGAAAAGTTTCTTTAAATATTTCAAGAAAGCTGCTTAAAAAATTGTTAAAGTTTCTATTACTTGAAATACAGCTGTGTAAGGCCATCAGCCTTTCTTAACTTATTTCTAAATGTAACTGATTTTTTCCCCATTGAAGTTCCTTTTCATATGACTTCTGTTACATGAAATTTCTTTCTTAATTTTTGGTAGTTCAATGAATAATGCAGAGTGGCCAAAAATTCCTAAATCCTTGCAAAATTTATAAACATCTTCAAATACATAATTTGTTAGAATATTATCAATACAGGTAGCTGACTGTGCATTTGCTCCAGTCGGTTGCATGAAGTTCATTTTAAAGCCAAAGTTTTTTATTAAGTCAGTGAAATTGACAAATCATTGCTTTCAACTATGATGTTAATATTTAAATCAGCAGCTATTACTATCTTTTTCCTTTCTTTTTTTACTGAGTTTTTCAAGCAAGCAATGAAATTTCACCGGAAAAGCTCCAATTGTAGCTTTCTCTGGTAATCTATAAATAGAAACTATGACGACATTTATGTTACTCGGCTTGATACAGCAGCTTTCAAATATATGTTCTTCATTTACAATGTGTAAAACTTTGCTTCCGCCCTTTTTTCCCCAACATTTGAGACTTTAATGAAACAAATTGATTACACATGTATCATTCAAAATATTTTCCATCACTGGCCACTACTTTCTCCCATACTTTGGGCAGTGTACGAATCCTGTGTTGAAAAAATTGTTCATCTTTTGAAGCAGTCCATGAATCAATCCAATTTGTGACTTCTTCATGAGATCGGAAGTTTGGTCAGCCAGGCCAGGGGCCATTGATCTAAACAGGTTATAGTCAGAGGGAGCAATGTCTCGACAAAATGGCGGGTGGGGTAGGAATTCCCATTTTAATGTTTCCAAGTACGTTTTGACCTCTTTTACAATGTGGGGTCGAGTGTTGACATGCTGCAAAATCACTTTGTCATGCCTCTCGCTGTATTGTGGCCATTTGTCTTTTAATGCTCTGCTGAAACACATTAGTTGCATTCAATTACGAGCACCTATGATTGTTTCACTTGGTTTTAACAACTCATAGTACACGATGCTGAGCTGGTCCCACCAAATGCAGAGCATGATCTTGGAGCTGTGAATATTCGGTTTGGCCGTTGATGTGGAAGCATGGCCGGGATATCCCCATGATTTTTTGCATTTAGGGTTATCGTAATGAACCCATTTTTCACCCCCGGTCTCAGTGTGTTGCAGAAATCCCTTCTGTTTTTGCCGTTCCAGGTCTCTTGGTTTCAGTTCACACGGGACTCAAGTTCCTTCTTTCTGAAACATGCCCATAGCCTTGAGACATTTTGAAATGGCTTGCTGTGTCACTCCCACTAGTCGTGCCAATTCTTCTTGAGTTTGATGTGAGTCTTCACTCAGCAATGTCTCCAATTCTGCATCTTCAAAAACAATCTCTCTTCCACCACTATGCCAGTCTATGGTGTTAAATTCACCGTTCTTGAAGCATTGAAACTGCTCATGACATGTTCTTTCACTAATAGCATCCTTACCATACGTACTAGCATTCGATGAGACTCAGCTGTTTTCTTCATATTGAAATAAAACAGTACCACCTCTGGCAAATGATGAGAACTAGGCTCGTAAACTGACATTTTCAATAAAGAACACCTTTATGATGCCGACACAAATTGACTAATGTTTGAATGAGGTTATGTTGACCGAGGTCCAAGCTAACTGCCTGACGTCTGCAATCTGTTTCTTTCGACCGCTACTTACCGTTGTCGCCACCTATCGGGAAATGGTGAAAGCAAAGTTGTACACCTTGTAAATGATTATAATAATTTCTTATTTCATATTTTGTATCATAATGAGTAAGTATGCAAGAGCCTCCACGTGATTTCTCTCGGCTACAAAAGCTGTTGGCTAATACGAAATTTTCAATTATATTCAGAATTTTGATACTGGTCAGACATGAGCCAGTGTTCATTGAGACAAATAACTTTGATATTTCTACATTCAGATAGAATAATTTGTTATTTGTCCTCTTTATGACTTTCATTTGAAAAGCCAGCACTTAGACCATTTATATTCAAATGCATTATGCAGTGGCATTCTTTTATATTTTGGTCTCAAGCATACTCCTTCTTGGATACCATTTCAGTCTTACCATTTTCATTACCAAACAGTGTTTCTCATCTCCATCATTTCTTATAAGTTTCCCCTATTTCGCAGAATCTTACATGTATCAGCAAACATTTTACTAAAAATTTTGAATCCTAACCTATTTAAATGCCGACTGTCTGTACCTAAACATTTATTGCTTAATAATTTATTTGGATTTATGAATGCAACTCCTAAATCATTAGAGTTTTTGTTTCAATACTGGCTTATCCTCTCAATATATTGATCACTGACTGATTTTCTGTGAATAATACCACTCAGCATAATTCTAGATGTTTTGTAGAGGTTTCTGGCAGATTGAATTTAATTTCTTGTTTCCCTTACAATTTTCTCTTCATTGCTGCTTCTAAGAGAATTTGTACCTTTGTGGATGAAGACTCCTTTTTAGTTACTCCGATTATTCTATGATTACATGATTGGCAAACTTTGGCAACAGCCCCTGTAGTATTACTTCTTTTTCCATGCTGCATGTCTAAGCTCTGACTATTCTTCATGCTCCCACCCCACCCCCTCCCAATAAGGGCCATGAGCTAGAATATGCCCCCTCCCCCTTCCAAGTACTTCCTAAGAAGTGACCAAAATAAGTCTTGTAACTAGGCGAGTTTTCATGTTGGTGACTCTGCGATTATCACACCACCACTTATTATTAACGTATTTTGTCCAGTGGCACTCCCATTATACATATTTGTAAAATGTCATATTTCAACCACCAGGAGTTTTTGACAAATAATTCTTTATTTACAGATGGTTTCAATCCTCAAATCATCTTCAAGCATCTTAATGTTATTTACAACAGCTCACATGATAATATTATTCTTTGCAGGCTTGAGAAAAACCCGTTCATTCAAATAAAAACAGCTACCCAATGAGTAAAATTGCGTTTTTTGGGAATTTTTTTGTATTGACAATAAAGTCCTGATATGTAACCCTATAAGAACATGATGATTTAACCCCCCCCCCCCCCCCCCCCCCACACACACACACACACACACACACACACACACACAAGGAGCAGATACTAGAGGCATTCTACTTTCTTGCTAATATCTTAAGCCCAAGATTCATGGCAAGAATATTAACTGCTGAACAAGAAGAAAGAACGAAGTGCAGAAAACTGGTTCACAGAAATAACCAGAGTGGATTACAAACATTATGTTTAGGATTGCTGATTCTGATTATTTTCCTATCTCTGCATTTTCTAATGCAATCATAACTTAGTTCCATCAAAACAAATGGTGGAAGATAAAGGAGCTGCAAACCTCAAAAGAAGGAAACTTACCAACAGGATTTATTATTATTGTGAAACGCCTCATTTTTTGCCCTGCCAATACTGATCCACTGAGGGAATCTTCTCCACCTACAGGCTTGTTTGGTTAAAATTAAGAAATAATTTAAGAGTGAAAAGAGCAGAGAAATAAGTTAGATATCCTCACAAGCCCTGTGTGAGTGTGTGTTCTTAGAGTCAGTATTTATTACCACCTCTTGAAACTTTGTTAATAGACTTTCTCGAGATAGTTTATGCTATCTTCAAGATCCTTCCAGTTCAGTTCCTCCAGAATCTCTGTGACACTCTCCACAGATCAAACAAACCTGTGACCATTTGTGCTGCATTTTTCTATGTACATTCAATATCCCATGTTAGCCCTATTTGGTATGAGTCCCACACTCTTGAACAATATCCTAGAACCAGTCACATGAATGATTTGTAAGCATCTAACTGACTGCCGTGACTCAAAGCTTGCAATGTGTCATGTGAGAAAAGTGCAAGTTGGTTTCACATGATCTATGTTTTTGGAATCCATGCTGGTTGGCATTGTGTTCAAGATATCTCATTACATTTGATGTCAGAATATGTTCCAAGATGCTACAACTAACCAATGTCAGGGGTATTGGGCAGTAGTTTTGTGGGTCACTTGTAGTACCTGCCTTGTAAATGGGTGTGACGTGTGCTTTTTTCTAATAACTGGGCATCATTTGTTGTTTGAGGGATCTATGATAGATTATAGTTAGAAGAGGAGCTAACTCAGCTGCAAATTCAGTATAGAATCTGATAGAGATTCCATTGGGCTCTGGAGCTTTAATCAGTTTTAACGATTTCGGTAGTTTCTCAACACCACTGACACTAATACTTATTTCATTCATCATTTCAGTGGTATAAGGATTAAATTGGGGAATTCTCCTGGTTTTCCTTTATAAAGGAACATACAAAAACAGAATTAAGCATTTCAGCTTTTGGTTTGCTACCCTCAATTTCAGTTCCTGTCTCATTTCCTAGGGAATGGACATTAACTTTGATTCCACTGACTGACTTTACATACAACCAGAATATCTTTGGGTTTTATGAAAGATAATTTTGCAATATTATGCTACAGTACTCATTGAAGACATCAAACATTGCTCTCTTGACAGCCAAATGTGTTTTGTTCAGTATCTGTCTAGAGCCCTACGCCCTTACACCTATTATATAGTAATCTTGCATTTCTTAAGTTTATTTACAGTGACTGTATTCCATGGAGGGTCCTTCCCGTTATGAACTGTATTACTAGGTACATATCTATCCAGTGCATGGTCACCTATTCTTTTAAACTTGAGCCAGAGTTCTTCCACATGCTCCTAACCTATGCTGAAAGCTTCTCTAAGCTCCTCATTGAGGTATGACACAACTGATTCCTTATCTAGTTTGCTGAAAATTTACATTTATCTGCTTATTTTAGCTGTCCTTTGTACTTTGGCAATCATTGTTGCCACAACCACATCATGGTCACTGATAACAGTTTTGCCTCAGAAAGGTCAGGTGTATTTGTTGCACGACGGTCCAAATCCATGCTCAGCCATCCTGATTTAGTTTTTCTGTGATATGCCCAAATCACTTCAGGCACATGCCGGTATGGTTCCTTTGAAAGTGCGTGGTTGACTTCCTTCCCCATCCTTCCCTAATCTGATGGGGCCAATGACCTCCCTGTTTGATTGCTCCCTCACATTAACCACCCAATCTATTTATTGCCATTAGATCCAATATATTTCCATCATGAGTGGGGTTCCGAACTATATGTTCTACACAGTTTTCAGAGAAGGCATTTAGTAATGTTTCACAGGATGTCTTACCACATCCAAAACTAACAAAACTATTACTTTCCCAATTAATTGTTGGATGATGAAAGTCTGCACCAGTGATTACAGTATGCAGGGTGTATCCGACACGCGAAGTCCGGGAAAAACTGGGAATTTCTTCGTCTGGGAGAAAAATGAGGAAAAAATTTTTTAGAATTCCAGGAATTTTTCATTGTTTTAGTTTTCAGTTAATGTTTTGTAATTTTGACTGGTAAGAAGTGATACTTAACAAAGAATTTTGCTGCATCCTGCTACTGCAAAGTAATGCTGTAACAATAAAACATAAATGGGAAAAAAACCTTAAGTTGCAAATGAAAAGCACCATTTACAACAACAACAAAGCTCAGTGCACATGCCAGCATCTGCCAGCAGGAAAATGCGTTAAAGGCATTAGGACAAAAACTGTTCAATACACCGTATCAACAAACTGCTTCCGATGAGCATGACGTTTACATTATATCCGTTTGAGGCACATGTGCTGTTGAGTCGCATATGAGCAGTACCTTTTCCCGGATCTGGCTACGTAAGTGTAACTATTGCATGTATCAGCAGTAGCAGTAGCAGTAGCCAGATACTATAAGGAAACGTGTTTCTGGTGCACCCAAGCTGCCAGATTCACGCATGCACCAGTGCAGTCTGACAGTCTGAGTAGTATTCAATGTGAGCTGTGTTTATGTTTAGTGATTTTCTGTTTCCTCCGTGTTTACAGCTCTCACATCAAATGAAAACAAAATGGCTTTCTGTGGCCAGGAGTATCAAATGAATTAAAATACATAATTACAGAAGGCTAAAATATGTTATCAATTTCAACTTTCTAATTTTATTTTATTTCCCTGTTTTTGGCAGTTACTTTAATCACCTTGCAGAACAATGAAGTTATTTTTGTTGTTTTGCTAAGAAAATTTGGCTTTCATTTATCTTTTCCGCAGAGACAGTCAATTTATTTGAAACGAAGTGTTTCATTCAACACTATTGGCAATTGTTCACTGAATTCCAACTGCACATTTTCATATTCGGGCATGAATAGCATTTTGCCATAATAAAGAACCAAACATGAAATAATGCAGTACTGGTACTCCAAGAAAATCTGCACTCCGAAAACCACACTGAGAAACTTAATATCAGGTTGGGGCCTACTTCCTTGTGAGTCTGGACATATGAATTATGCATTTTAGTATGGTTTACGAAATTCCGATGCACTATACGTTCAAACATACGGACTTCGTACCTCATCATAGCTGAGCACACGCAGTAACGCCTGTTCTCTGGCAACTGCTGAAACAAACATATTTCTGACAGACTGCAGGAAAATATTGTGAATGGTGGTTTGAAAAGCATTGCTTTCAAAGTAAATTTCCTTCTGCACAAGATGAATTATGTTACGTGTGAGAATGTGCAAGAACAGAGCATTTGACACTCATTTAAAACTTTGAGGACCAGCCACTTAGAAGAATTTTGAGCCCAGAAGACCAGACATTTATGTCATTATTTAAAACTTTACTGGTACAATTTTTGACACACATTAAGATCAGATTAGATTCAGTTTTCATTCCATAAACCCAAAAAAATGTAACACATACCAGGAAACAATCAATATGTGTGCAGGCTTAGCTTTTCTGGTATCTACACTATGTATATTAATTTAAACCATTAACTTTTCCTATTTGTGTGTTCAACTACTTGGCAGTGATGTTGCCATTGGCTCACTACAACACATGTCCTAATGAAAATTTCTGCTGTCGTCAGCAGTCAAGATCATGTGACTTGAACTATGATTGGCTCACACACACACACACACACACACACACACACACACTTTTCCACCCATCATTCACTGACATTCCCTGTGTGTAAGAGGGAGAAGAGGAAGAAGAACCAAGAACATGAAACACCAGACCACATACCATGCCAAAATGCTACAAGAAGTTCAAATGTTGCCATCAAACCTACATGACATCAAACTTTGCTGACATAGTGACAAAATGTATATAGTGTGATGAAGAAAAGATCTCAAATATCTCTCTCAGCTGTTTGCACATGTCAAAGCCAGTTGCCCAGTTCAGGGAGAAGACACCAATTCCATCACCCATATCACTAGTGGTAACCATCCCAGTGACGCAGCTGGAGACACTTCATTTTCTTCCACCATCACCAGACTCTTGGACAACACCCACGGCCATCCTCCTTCCACAACAAAACAGAATACCTGCTAGAGTTGCTTCTCCCAGCAGATAAAAAAAAAAAGGTCATCATACAAATGTGTGAAGAAGAATGTAAGCCCCATATGAAAGCCCATGTGTTGTTCTGCCATTGGCACAAGAGGAAGTTGCAGGTGCTATCATTGAGACATGGAAAGACTCCTGGACAAGAATGCATTTGTAATTTAATGCTGAAAGAAGTGAAGAACAAAACTGTTCCATTCTTCGCATTATTACTAAGACGAGGAAAAATTCTTGTAGTCTTAGAAGTTTGTACAAGCTGTGTTAATTAAGAAGAGCATGGATAAGGATCCAGTGGTTCCTGTCCTCTTAGCATCTTGTGTAAAATACAGGAGCACTTAATGTGTGGCAGCCTACAGTCCCACAGGGAGTTACACGCCCTCAGCCAGAGCCAGTTCACTTTCAGAAAGATCAGATCCATTGACAGTGCAATTAACTGTGTTGTCACCATTGTCGACAACTGTAGCAGCAAGTATGTTGTAGGTGTGATGGGTGACATTGCAGGTGCATTTGATGACCTGTGGTAGCACGCAGTGCTCGTTTGCCTTAGACAAGTTCAGGTCCTAAAATATTTGTACCAGATCGTAGATTATTTGAAGAGCACACTGTGCAGTGAGGCGCAACATCCGCTAAAGTAGAGAGATGAATCGCTAAGGGTTGTTCACAGGGACAATTTTCTGGGACCTAACCACTTAGCCATTACCACCAACTCGATTAAAACCTCTAGTGACATGTCCAGTGCATAAAAAAGTTAGACATTCTGGTTGTGGCAGAGGACTCAAGAGCCATGCTGGAAAGTAAAGCATGCAATGTGCTTGCTCGGATACAAAAGTAGTGCTTAGATATTAAATTAGAAATTTGCAACAAATAAGACTATTTACTGGCTGCTCAATGGCAGTCTTTTCCATTCACTGAATTCTCCTCTGAGAACTATTATTCATGGTATAAAGTAAGTTGATAGGTACAGTGGTTGTTTGAACAAAAAGAGCTGGGCTAGTAATCTTATCTTCCCAACCTTTAAAAATGAATACTACCACAGAAGGGAAGGATGAAAATTCTCAAACTGTATTATGCAATCACATAATTTATAGGTATTGCAAATAAAATTGCTGTGGAATGATACTACAACACCCGCAGAAAGAATTTAAAGATTTATTTGATGATGAAAGAGCAAAAGATTACTGCAACTATTGACAGGTGATTTCTATGTTATTCATTGTTCTGTATATCAAGAAGCAATGTGTGCTAAATTAGCAGCCATGGAGCACATGATGAAACTTGTAGCACAAATAGTAAATTTTCTGAAGTCGCATACACTATTACATTGTCAGTTGCAACAGTTTTTGATGGAACTGAACAATAAGTCTGGAGATGTTATATACTACTGCAAAGAAAGTTGCTTACATAAAGGGGCATGCCTGGAGTGATTTTTTAATTTAAAACCTACCTTTAATGAGTTTATGGAGAAAAATGAAAGCAGGAACAAAAATTATAACATCCAGAATGGTTTGCAGACCACTCCTTTAAGTGGACTTGAATGTCACACTACCTACAGTAAGACACTTCAAGGTGAGAGACAACTTATTTCTGATTTGGTGAGAATGCATTTAAAAAGAAAATCACATTTTGGAAGGGGTAACTTCTGGGAGGGAGGGATCAATTTTTCTGAGCTCACTGGTGTTAAAGAAAACACAAATTTTGAAGACTTCAAGGACACTGCCAAACTCACATCTGTTGCTGAGCTGTTTCTGATATCATTTGCCATTTCAGTTGAAAGCATCTCTGTATGTGTGTGGATGGAATCAATTGATCTGCATTGCATTTCCTATTTAAAGGACAGATTCTTTTATGATACAACTTTTCATGAGTTCTGTTATTTTCCTTGGGAAGAGTTTCCACATCTCCATAATGAGGTTTCAGTCAATATATGTGTGTGAAAGGCTTTTGTTGATTATGAAGATAATGGAGTCATGATCACTTGGCAACCTGTATGACAAAAATGTGCAAAATTGTCTGCTTCTGTCTGTATGACGACAGTTTGTACCAGGTATAAATTTTATTATGTCTTGAGTGTGCCACTATAATTAAATAATACTGAAAATTTTGTTTGTGATCTATTTTGTTGTGGAATATGAAACCAAGCCACATGCAAGATGTTCTCTGTTCCTTAAGAGATTGCATTGCTATCGAAATGCGGTGCATTCAGGTTCCTCCTCTTCCCACTCATTGTGGCATAATAGTGGGTGAGACATTGGGCCAGCTGGGAAGCTTTTTCGGCTACACAGACAGATTGAGGGTTAATTTGCACCTGAGCAATGTAGCGTATATACTGCAGATCTGGTAGCTATCTCTCAAGCCTTGTAGTACATTAGAATGTGCACATCTAGGAACTTTAGAGTCATGTAACCACCATAATATTCATTTCGCCTCTAAACCATGGAGGCATACTCTGAAATGAATTCACTGACAAATCAGCTAAAGAAGCAATTACAGGAGAAAAATTTGGAGTACTAGGCACAGACCTACAATGGCAGCTGTGACACTGTATTTTGAAGACCTTTAATGTGGAAGGGCACTATCCTCAACAAACTAAGGATGATCATTAGGAGACCACTAAGGTTGACATACTTCTCTCAGAAGACAGAAAAAAAGGGTCATATGGTGCCAACTACTTATCAACTGCATCAGAGTGACTCACGTTCTTCTTGCATCAAGAGCATCCACTCCATTGCAGCTATGGTAATCTTTAATAGCACCCCATATTCACACAAAGTTTGCCTCTAGCTACCCTGCAATGGGTCATAAACTTCAGCATTTCCCTACCTGTAATATTTGCAGACAGTGGGATAGCAACTAAACAAGTAATCCATTTTGTGAGAGAATTTTATCACAAAATTTAAAGCCTTTCACAGATTCATGTCCATTCTGTGGGGAGATGTGGAGGGATTACTTTTTGTCATGACGTCTCTCACGGATCCTCCAGCTGTGTTCTGCACCTGCACATTGATATGCTACAAATCTTTTTAATTTCATAAACTGATTAAGGTATAACCCCACTAGTTGCTAAAAGTTACATTTTCTCAACCCATTTTAGACAAAATGAGCATGGTAAACCACCTTTGTACATCCACTATTGCTGTCGATGCAGGGGTGGGTGTAGATGGTTCTCCTCCTTCCTCAGATATTTGTCCTGGGGGGTCTCCAACTTTTTTCCTCTCTTAGCTCCCCCACCCCTAACTTGATAATGTTTCTAATTACTTGGGTTTTATTTAATTTAATCAAATAATTTAACCTACTGTGCACCTGTTTTAGCTAAATGACAGGGTCAGAGATTCTGGAGCAGACCATTGTTCTTTCCTTACACACATCATCATTTACCTGAACCACCTAAGAAAGGAGGGAGTAATAAACAAACCATTTAGTTCCTTTAATCCCATAATAATAATAATAATAATAATAATAATAATAATACTCAGCATCTTGTTTGTACATTTTCATGCAGGTGCAGCAAAGCGTTACAGAACAAATTGAATTAATGGTATGGCCTATTGGAGTAGTGTGCTTGTTGCTGTGGCTTCATTTATTTTCATGTAAAACACTACTACTCTAAATTCAGTTTTCATGTTGTGCATCCATTCGCTAGCTACATATTTGCTACTTTTTTTGTAACTATTGGTTTTATGGTTTCTCATTGTCTTTTCACTTTTTATGTGCATAGGAATGTGTGTGAAGACAAAAACTTCAGAGGGAGACAAAGTGTTCGTGAACATATGCCACACTGAAGAAATTCCAAAGCCAGCTGATGTCACTGAAGATGAATTGATGGCTATCTGGAATTCTGATGAAGCACCAAGTTACCGTTTACCACTAAGCATGGGTGAACCAAGAGATGTGGAAGATAAATGTAAGTTGTAATTGAAGCACAAATATAATTGCTGCGATGCACGCTTTTTCTGATTGTTATATAATGCTAATTTCTTTTGGAATACATGCTATAATCATAAGGTGATGTCATATTTCTGCATGCTACAGTTTTGTATTTATTTTTTCTCATTTGTATATCCCAGTGATTCTGAAAGTTTTGGGCATACTAATTCGAAGTTTAATCAATTCCATTTAAATCCCCCTTTGGTATGCTGTTACATCATCTGATACAATTTGGTGGTTGTTGTTGTGGTCTTCAGTCCAGAGACTGGTTTGATGCAGCTCTCCATGCTACTCTATCCTGTGCAAGCTTCTTCATCTCCCAGTACCTACTGCAACCTACATCCTTCTGAATCTGTTTAGTATATTCATCTCTTGGTCTCCCTCTACGATTTCTACCCTCCACACTGCCCTCCAATACTAAATTTATGATCCCCTGATGCCTCAGAATATGCCCTACCAACCTATCCCTTCTTCTAGTCAAGTTGTGCCACAAATTTCTCTTCTCTCCAATTCTGTTCAATGCCTCCTTGTTAGTTATGTGATCTACCCATCTAATCTTCAGCATTCTTCTGTAGCACCACATTTGGAAAACGTCTATTCTCTTCTTGTCCAAACTACTTATCGTCCACATTTCACTTCCATACATGGCTACACTCCATACAAATACTTCCAGAAATGACTTCCTGACACTTAAATCTATACTCGATGTTAACAAATTTCTCTTCTTCAGAAACGCTTTCCTTGCCATTGCCAGTCTACATTTTATATCCTCTCTACTTCGACCATCATCAGTTATTTTGCTCCCCAAATAGCAAAACTCATTTACTACTTTAAGCGTTTCATTTCCTAATCTAATTCCCGCAGCATCACCCGATTTAATTCGACTACATTCCATTATCCTCGTTTTGCTTTTATTGATGTTCATCTGATATCCTCCTTTCAAAACACTATCAATTCCATTCAGCTGCTCTTCCAGGTCTTTTGCTGTCTCTGACAGAATTACAATGTCATCAGCGAACCTCAAAGTTTTTATTTCTTCTCCATGGATTTTAATTCCTACTCCAAAATTTTCTTTTGTTTCCTTTACTGCTTGCTCAATATAGAGATTGAATAACATCGGGGATATGCTACAACCCTGTCTCTCTCCCTTCCCAACCACTGCTTCCCTTCCATGCCCCTCGACTCTTATAACTGCCATCTGGTTTCACTCCCTGTATTTTACCCCTGCCACCTTCAGAATTTGAAAGAGAGTATTCCAGTCAGCATTGTCAAAAGCTTTCTCCAAGTCTACAAATGCTAGATACGTAGGTTTGCCTTTCCTTAATCTATTTTCTAACATAAGTCGTAGGGTCAGTACTGCATCACGTGTTCCAACATTTCTACGGAATCCAAACTGATTATCCCCAAGGTCAGCTTCTACCAGTTTTTCCATTCGTCTGTAAAGAATTCGTGTTAGTATTTTTCAGCTGTGGCTTATTAAACTGATAGTTTGGTAATTTCCCATCTGTCAACACCTGCTTTCTTTGGAATTGGGATTACTATATTCTTCTTGAAGTCTGAGGGTATTTTGCCTGTCTCATACATCTTGCTCACTAGATGGTAGAGTTTTGTTAGGCTTGGCTCTCCCAAGGCTGTCAGTAGTTCTAATGGAATGTTGTCTACTCCCAGGGCCTTGTTTTGACTTAGGTCTTTCAGTGCTCTGTCAAACTCTTCACGCAGTATCGTATCTCCTATTTCATCTTCGTTGGTACCATACTGAAAATATTAAAGTAACCAACATTCCAGGCATATTATACCAGCCTTGCTCGGGAGTTAGGAGGCCACTGTAACAGTGCCAAAATTTAAATTATTTAGTATTTACAAGTATTTTGTAAAATGTCACAGTACACAAGAGAATAACACTATAGTTCACTTCATGTGGGAAGGTGACCCAGCTATCAGATGTTCTGTGCATCCCCGTCCATTGACTGCAAGCAGCCGCGATTTACTACTAGACTGCGAGAATCACTCTCCCACATGCTGCACAGTTGCTGTGCTTCAGGACAATACAGTTTCATTCACAGAATGACCGAATTATTCATTCAGTTGTCAATGTTACTTTCTTGTGTCAATGTAAAAGTGAATGTGTCTCTGTAAATGTTTTAGTGTGATTGGCAAAAAAATGTGTCAAATTATAGGAGTATCACATGTGAAGTGCTCCACAAGCAGATGAGTAGGTGTGTTTACCACAAGCACAAATTTTTTAAATGTGGGTCTGAAAGCTGGACTCCTGTTTCTGACATTTTGAAGATATGAGAACGAACGGAAGAAGCATGGGTCAGCAAGAGAACTATACAGAGAATAGTAAACAAAAGTGTGAGAGCTGTAGAACCCTCATAAATATTTGGTTTCGCGTTTCCCAGAAAGCATTAAAATCACAGGAAACCTGTAAAACAAATGGATGCTTTTGTCAATGATATTTTAAAGTGGTCCATGTTTGAAATGTATATGACTAGTGAATATCTGACAGCACAAAAACTTGTTACAGTTATGCATGAGGAAATTGGCCTCATAGGTAGTACTTCTTCGATGCAAATAATTGTAAAAGACGTTGATTTCAAGTATGTTAAGAAAAGAGTTTTTGATTGAAAGAAGTAACATAGATGCAGTGTGAACCACATATCTTATGAAGATGCACAATACAAGAGGAAGAGGTAGTTCAAAATATATTACGTTGATGAACCATGGGTGAATCGGAATCTTTCCATGAATACCTGTTTTAAAATGAGAGATGGTACTTGGAGTTTAAAAATTCGCATAGGAATATGGTCAATTCCCATAGGAATATGGTCTTGGATAGTTATTCTGCATGCTGGCTGCTTATGGTTTTGTTCCGGAGAGTAAATTTGTATGTAGGTGCAAGAGCAACAGTGACTATCATCCGGAAATGAACTCTGTCAGTTTCAAGAAGTGGTTCACTGGATGATTCTTGTCATACCTTGCTTCGTAGTTGGTCAGGTAATTACCATAATAGTCATCATTCAGCTGTTCCAGAGAAAACACTAAGTACAAACAGCAGAAATGTGGATATTGCCCCAGCTTCAATAAAAATAGACTGCACATTATAAGCCAGACTCGTATAAATCAACAAGTTGCAGAAATTCAGCACAAGTCATACGACAGAACGTATAAATTTGACTTTTATGCACTTTAAAGTGGTCATAAAGTTTTACATTTACCCACATATTACTGTCAGGATAATCCAATAGAATTAATTTGGGCACTGGTTAAAAGACATGCGGGGGAAAAAACAAAACATTCTGAATCACTAGTGCATGAGGCAATAGACAACATCGCCCTTCAGCATGGGCACACTGTGTGCAGCATGCTGAAAAGTTTCAGAAGGAAAACTTTTGTAGGGCGTTAAAGATAGATATAAGCATTGAACCTATCCTAAATTTACCATCAGGTGGTTCAGACAAGGACTCTGATAGCAGTAACGATTGTATTAAGATGTAGACTTTGGAAAAGTAAAGTAATATTATTTCTTGAATTTAAAGACTCGTAGTTTAAAAAAAACCTGTTTGTCAACATATCAATTGCATACATGATATATAATCTTCCTAGCCTTTATTGATTAGGAATTTCTATCTTATGAAGTGCACAGACTATAATGTTCCACATATTGCTCAAGGAGAAGTTAAGCTTTGCCCAGTGCATTGTGTGCTCTAATTACTCATGAGAATGCAGCTGGATAAATTTGTCAAAAACTCCGTTATTGCTATGAGTACACCCCTATCATTTTCAAGACACAAACTGGAAATTGTCTTAAAATGTTGGGAAGAATTACCTGTCAAGGCATCGGTTGTTTGTGATCTTATCAGGCAGCATTCCCTCGAGTTACTCATAGAAGATGGTTCATTGTTTGCCTATTCAGTGGATCATAAATGCGTTCTCTTGCTGTAGTGTCAAACGAGTTAGTTTCCACTCATAATGCCCGTTGATAGTGGAAAATATGAATTCCTTTTTCACTCACAGTAATTTAGATTTAATTACAGTCAGACACAAGCACGCACAAACACGAATTATCCACATTTTAAAAAAACACGGAATAGAAACAGCTATCAAGCATATATAATGATTTCAATTTTAGTTTAAAGTTAATTTTCTTGAGTATTACATTTTTCTTATAATACAGTCCAGATCACAATAAATGATAACTGTCAACCAATTTCAATTATCTTGTTGTTAGACAATTGTCATTTTGAGAAAAATTGTACTTGACATCCTCACATAGCTGCGTCAGCAGTTCTTAGCTTCCGATGTCACAAGGACTATTGCTGTGGAGGAGTGGACAGATCATCAAGACATGAAGTAAGATATCTCTCATGTGGATAACTGACTGAAGTTGATTTTAAAATGTATTATTCCTCTCATAGATTTGAGCATATAATATGAGGTACCATAGGCAAATGAACCTGACTGTTGACCTCAGCAACACAGTTTGGTAATGTGGACTTCGTTTGCCTACTCTCTGCTGCCACGCATGCACAGACCTTGTCCCTTCCACACTTGCCTATGCTCCGCCTCTGCGTGCGGAAGCTTAATGTTGACGTCATATCCCCTGAACTGTGTGTCATGTAATGATATAACACTGAAGATACATTCATCGGCATATGTGGATACTGTCTGAAAATCTTGTTGCAAATAGAGGTAGCAAAGAAGTAATAAATTTAAACGTCATGCATGATGTAGCAGTTTTTCGTACTGTTTGTGACATCATATCTCCTGAACCATATGCCATACGAAGGTATAATTTTGCACTTACATTCAGTGGTATATGTGTATACCATCTGTAAAATGTGTCAGAAGTGCAGTTAGTAGTAAAGAAATAATAAATTACAACATTGTCTCATGTGGTACTTTTATTGCATGAACAGTGGAGAAGTAGAAAGTGATAAACATTTTTCCTTTCATTACTTTGTAGGGGTTGTCAGTGAGAAAAAATTGTGTAACATTTTGAAATTGTGTGTTAAGTGCTCTCATTCTCAAATACTTAATTAGTAGGAAGTTATGTGATGTGGGCTATGCTTCATTTTCACCCCCATCTCCTTGATAGGTAGATGGTTCTTACCCTCACAGCAATTGTTGCCTGACAGTAAGGTATATGTGTACCAGGTTTAGGGGGAGATGATGATATTTTTTTAACATATATGGATTTGATTGTGTAGGAGACAAACACGAAGTCATCCAAAGGCAGGTTAGAGTGTCTAAACTTGTAATGGCCTAAGTAAGGAGGTATCGTAAAATAGTCACTACTGGCACTTTATTTCCTCATTATGCAAAAGACAAATAATTTGTTAGTCAAAGACGTACAAATATTGCTGTTCACACATACATCCAAGGCATAAAGACAACTATTCTGTCTTCTATGTTGTTGGTAAGAGTATCAGCTATACACTTGCAGAGTGCTCTGGAAGTTGTGTGGAGATCAATTCCTACAAGCTGAAAAATCTATATGCCAGCTACAATGGGGTGGAATTGGGAGGGGGGGGGGGGGGGGGGGGAGTTAAATCTGTACAAGAATAGTAGTGTATTGTCAAAAGCTATTGTAACGAGATGTTGCAACAATTGAATTGGAGACTAGATGTTATGCATTTTGTAAGCTAATGTAATTCAGTTGTACAAACAGTTCAGAAGGCTATAATGTATTGTCAGTTAAGAAATGGATGGAGCCAGCTGTGCATGGTAAGATGTATAGGGAACGAAGTAGTTAACAGCTAATATGGTTTTAAATACGTAAAAGTAAAATGTGCATATTGACATGTAACCCATTTTAATGTGCAGGTAAATGAATAATAATAATAATAATAATAATAATTAAACACACACAACATGTGAGGCTCTGCAAGATGGGGCAGAGTACAAATTTATATTCAGATAAACAACATGTACTTCGGTCTCACCACACGCCTGGTTCTGTGTGATGAGAACGTTTATGATTGGGAAAAAAAAGAAGGAAAAAAGTTAATTCAAAAGTGGAAAGGAATACTATTTTTGTATCTGGACAAGTGATTTCTTTGAAGCAGCTCAGTGTTGTTGATCAGTATTGTAAGATAAATAGGCAAAATAAATATTTCATAGTAATGGGGCTATGGCTGTACTTGAGTGACAGTGGATATTTTGAGGAAATTGAACATAAGTTCCTTATGCCAGAGCATATTATCCTTCCATATGATGCAGATTTTGCTATAATCAAAAAATAATGGAAAAGTCTGAAAGGGTAATGTAAGTACTTTGCTTACCTAGACAGGAGCTAAAATCATAAAGTAGAGCATAGTAAACAATCTGCTTAGCGTCTTTAAAATGAGGGCAGGTAGTTTTAAAATTTTACTAATCAAAATAAAACATTAGGGTAAAAAAAGAACAGAAAGTGTGCATTAGGCAGCAGATAAGAAGAAAATATGCAATGTATATAAATTTTCCTGCAGTGACATAGTTGCAGAGGAAAGAATAACTCCACAAATAGGAAAAATGGAATGACGTCTGCTGTACAATGAAACAGGCTCATGGGAAGTCAGTTAAAATGTCAAAATTCAGTGAAATTATCGACACGTATTATTACATTGAGAAAATTCAAAGAAGGGCAGCATGTTTTGCATTGTTGAGAAATAGGGGAGAGAGTGTTGCGAACGTGATAAAGGGTTTGGGGACAGACATCATTAAAACAAAGGCATTTCTCATTGCTGTGGGATCTTCTCATAAAATTTCAATCACCCATTTTCTCCTCTGAATGTGAAAATATTTTGTCGATGCTGACCTACATAGGGAGAAACGATCATCAAAATAAGGAAAATCAGAGCTCACGCAGAAAAATATTGGTGTTCGTTTTTTCTGCATGCTGTTAGAGACTGGAATAATAGAGAATTATTGTGAAAGTGGTCCAGTAAATTCTGCCAGGCACTTACATGTGACTTGCAGTATCGATGTAGATGTAGATATCTTCCACATTAGATTTATAAGTCTTGTATAATAGGCATTCTATTTAAAAGCCGCGTATAACGGGCATTCTACAGATAGTCCAAGACTAACACAGACAATGTTGATAGCGACAAGCACCTAGAAACTGACATTTTAAAGAAGTACTGTGGCAAATTAAATTGTTTGAGGAATTTAAATGCAGATGACCCCATGCTTGACACCAAAATGTAGTGAATTCATTCATGGCAATTAATAAGGAAATGAAGTTGCCCCAAGTTGCCAGAAATGTAATAAATTAATTCAGAATTGCTAAACATATAAAAAATATATCTAAAAACAAAGATGATGTGACTTACCAAATGAAAGTGCTGGCAGGTCGACAGACACACAAACATACGCACAAAATTCAAGCTTTCACAACAAACTGTTGCCTCGTCAGGAAAGAGGGAAGGAGAGGGAAAGACGAAAGGATGTGGGTTTTAAGGGAGAGGGTAAGGCGTCATTCCAATCCCGGGAGCGGAAAGACTTACCTTAGGGGGAAAAAAGGACGGGTATACACTCGTGCACACACACATATCCATCTACACATATACAGACACAAGCAGACATATTTAAAGACAAAGAGTTTCAAGTCTGTATATGTGTGGATGGATATGTGTGTGTGTGCGCGAGTGTATACCCGTCCTTTTTTCCCCCTAAGGTAAGTCTTTCCGCTCCCGGGATTGGAATGACTCCTTACCCTCTCCCTTAAATCCCACATCCTTTCGTCTTTCCCTCTCCTTCCCTCTTTCCTGACGAGGCAACAGTTTGTTGCGAAAGCTTGAATTTTGTGTGTATGTTTGTGTTTGTTTGTGTGTCTGTCGACCTGCCAGCACTTTCATTTGGTAAGTCACATCATCTTTGTTTTTAGATATATTTTTCCTACGTGGAATGTTTCTCTCTATTATAACCTAAACATATAAAAATATTTATTATTATTATTATCATTATTATCAGTATTCAAAAATCAACATTACAAATATCTCAAGGCAAGACTGGGCATAGACACGACTCAGTAATTGGACAAGTAGAATGGAGAATAACCACAGAATGAAATTAGCATTACATGCAAACGTGAGCAACTGATTTGACACCAGTGCAATGTGTCAAGCTTATTTTGTGTTGTGTGGCTGATGGGTGATAGCCAGCAGTCCTCATCTACTGGGTCCCAGACTCTTAAGTGGTGCTCCCCCCTCTAATAGTAGCCGCCTGGCAACCAACACATTGCTATTGTCTGCAGTGATTCACTCGCAGAGGTGATCACTTTTGTATTTGGAGGACAAAGTTAGATGAGGATAACACAGCCAGATGCTTAAAGATTCAAGAACTGGACAGTAAAAAAGGCCAGCCAACATGGAATGGGGAATGAGGATGTCACAGAGTGAAAGTAAATATTGGAATGAATGCAGAGATCTCAGTTAAAGTTTGGATGCTGCAACTGAGAGTCGTCTTTCCTGTCTGCTCTCCAACTGACCTCTAATTGATCAGCTGACTGCTCTCCCTGAGTCATCATTAGTTATCCCTCAGTGACCAATGTTACTACTGCCTATGCTCAGCTGTTTTCTTCATTTTCCCCCACATTGCCCATCAGGATGCGGAATTTCCTGTAGAATCATCTTTGTCATTGGTGGCATTTTTCAATCTCGCACAATGAATGATCAACACCGGTTAACCACAGCTACTCGTCTTCATGATGGGTTCTAGAATTTCAGTACATAGTGGCAGCTGGTATGGAACCTGGGAGCTCTCACACTGCAGCACTTCTCACCATTACTGCTGATTTCTTAGGTGCTTACGTGTTGAATTTTCTTGTGGAAACAGCCTTAGGGTATGTGCTGCATCCCCAAGTTGTCGAGGTACCTACAGCCTGACAACAAACCCATGTGTTTGTAACGGGAATACCTGTAATACTTTGCACGAGTGCCTCAGCTTCTCAGGGCTCGGCAGTGTCCCCCTGCTTTCAGTTAGCCTTCGAATGGAACAACATGTTCAGATCAAAGCAAATAATTCATTTAAAACATACCTATCCATCTTCTGTATCTTCCAGGAAAGCACTCACCATGTCCACTGTGTGGCTTAAGGGGAGCTCTTTTCTTCTCACTATCTAGCAGTAAAGCATTACATGTTTTATAATACTTACAATTCATACTTTATTTCAAATGTGTTCTTTGTATAATACAATTAAAGAATTGCAGCCAGAAGAAAGAATTTTAATTGATAAACCTTCACACGACATGACAGTTTTTTTTTTTTTTGTGAGGAATTTGATAAGTGACAATAAAGGATGAATAATTTGGAACATAACTTGTGCAGCCACATGTAGATTTGCATATAAAAGGCTTGTTGAGTTTTTAAACCTTTTACTAGAAATAAATTCTTAGAGAATTTATTTCTATTGTATTGTGTCTGCTGAAAACTGCAAGCCGGCCACAGTGGCCGAGTGGTTCTAGGTGCTTCAGTCTGGAACCGCGGCTACTGCTACGGTCACAGGTTTGAATCCTGCCTTGGACATGGATGTGTGTGATGTCCTTAGGTTAGTTAAGCTTAAGTAGTTCTAAGTTCTAGGGGACTGACGACCTCAGATGTTAAGTCCCATACTGCTCAGAGCCATTTGAACCATTTTGAAAACTGCAATGTAGAAAACTCTTTCTCTAAACAAGTTACAGTTTGTAGGAGACCTTTTTTTCACAGCGATCATCATGTGTTGTCTGCTCCTCAGTAACTCGTCTTCACTCCCCTCATGAATGGAGTTTAACTCTTTTGTTTTGCTCTTTCTCCAGTTTTCTCGTCGTATTTCTTTCCTTCTTACTCATCTTTCATAAAACCGTGTTTTTATTTTTTACAGTTTGTGCAATTTTGTATTTTTGAAGTTCTTCAAAACTAGTTCTTCATTTTGTTCCACCATTTCCTGTACAGTTATTTTAGTTACATATTTTTTTATGTAAATGGCCAACTAATGTATAAACTGTTTTTCAGTACACTTTTGGGAGAGTACTACAACATTTTGATGGAAAAGTTCTTCTGACACTAGCAAATGTTGTTGATGCTCTGTTAAAAGCTCACACGGATTAAATTACATAACTCAGTGACATTGAACACTGGATATGTTGGGAAAATTTGAGCTAGTGCCTTGCATTTGTCTCACTTATACAAAGATGAAAATGTGTCCTCTATTTTTGGGTAAATTAGTATCGGATTTTCTTTAACAATTAGATACCTAAATTTAAAAGAATTAGAATTCTTCCTGATACTAGTATGTTTCATATTGTAGTTGGGAAATGTTTCATTAGCCTGTACTATAAATCTCTTTTAGGAAAGAAACAAAATTATTTTACAGCTGATTTTTAGTGTGCATAATTCTTGCTCTACTGCAAATATCTTCCATGTCTCAGCACTAGATTATTTGAGATTACACCTCAACTCTTGTTAAAACAGTATTGTAGTGAGACAGAATCATTTAATTGCAAACACTTTTTTTTTTTTTTTTTTTTTTTTTTTTTTTTTTTTTTTTTTTTTTTTTTTTGCTGCATTTCATCAAATTTTTTGGTGGCAAATGTAGTGTTACATCTGAAAACATAAATGTTTCTCTGGTTGAGTGTCTTTTTAATTACTATTTAAAATCAAATTCCTTAGAAAAGTTCCTGGATTTACTACAGAAAGAATTTTGCAGTTAATCTGTCATGGTTGTGCATGCTGATTTTTTCTAAAGCACATAATACTTTTTATGTTGCTTCACAATACAGTCTTTCAAGTATGATTCAAAATTTAATTCCAGATTTTTAAGTGTTGAGTACAGTACATGTGATGCTGGATATCTGAAACCATTGTGCAACGTACGAAGTTTGGATTGCTGATATGTGTAATCTTTCACAAAAAACTGTATGGGTGTAAATCCTATTCACACCTCTGTCTGGTAAATTGGATCACCTAGCCTGCAGCACTGATCTTGCACCATCGTACTTCCACCTGTTTCCTGCGTTGGAAACAACACTCTCAGTGTTGAGGTGGAGCACGCTGTGTGACACTTCCTTGCACTACAGGGCACCATGTTTTACCAGAGATTGGTTTCTTCAAACTGACTGCTAAGCCAAATGTTTCAAGGTCAATGGCGACTATATCAAAAAATAATGCAAAGTGCATAGTTCAGGGTGTCATAGTGTGTTTCTTTTCAGCAATAGAGTTTCTGTGTGAAAAACAATGATGAAACATAATTTCAGAACGTCTCTTGTAGATAAGGATGAGATGGGAGCTATGATACTGTAAGAATAATTTGACAGGGTACTGAAAGACCCAAGTCGAAACAAATGGTTGGAGATAACATTCCCTCAGAACTATTGAAATCCTTGGAGAGCCAGCCATGATGAAAATATTCCACTTGGTATGCAAGGTATAACGAGACATGCAGGCTACCAAACAATGGAAAGCTTTGGATGGAATAACAACAATATGGAAAGGATAGATAGATACTCACCACATAGAAGTGGTGAGTTGCAGACAGGCACAATGTAAAGTCCTGCTAAAATATGAAGCTTATGGACAAAATCCTTTTTGGAAGTAGAAAACACACACACATTCACACAGGTGCAAATCTCACACACATCGCCACTGTCCCAGGTGCAGGAGACGGTGAGTTGCCCTTGTGTGAATCTGTATTTTAGTTTTCTGTTTTGGATGAACTACTTTGTCTTAGTATTTTAGCAGCCTTTTTCATTGTGTCTGTTTGCAACTCAATGCCTCCTATGTGGCAACAGGAAAAATACCTTCGGATTCCAAGAAGATTGTAATAGAACCACTTCCAAACAAAGCAGTTGCTGACAGAAGTGTTACTGAACCATCTGTTTAATTATTCAAGATTACAAAATACCACCTTTAATTATCTACAGAACAATAGAGTTGACTGGTAGAAGCCAACGTGAGGAAGGTTTGTCTGGATCCCAGAGAAAATTAGGAACACTTGAGGCAATGCTGACTTATCGTATAAGATAAACTATGGAAAGGTAATCAACCAATGTTTATAGAATTTGTAGATTTGGAGAAAGCTTTTGACAATGCTGACTGGAATATTATAAATTCTGATGGTAGCAGGGATAAAATAAAGAAAGCGAAAGGTTATCTATGAAACCAGATTGTAGTTATGAGTCGAAGGGCATGAAAGAGAGGTAGTAGCTGAGAAGGCAGTCAGACACGGTTATGTTGTGATCTATACCCAATGTTACAATCTGAACACTAAGCAAGCTGCTAAGGAAACCATGGAGGATTTTGAAAACCTAGTTAAAGTTTGGAGAAAGGAAAGTTAAACTTTGAGGTTTGCCGATGACACTGTAATTATGTCAGTGGCAGCAAAGGGCTTGGAAGATCAGTTGAAGTGAATGGATAGTATCTTGAAAAGAAGTTGTAAACTTTATGAGATCAACATAAACAAAAGTAAAACAAGAATAATGGAGTGTAATCAATTTAAATCAGACATTGCTGAGGGAATGAGATTAGGGAATGATCATTAAGGAGCTGAGAATTCTTCCAGGTTGTATGGCCGTGGTCCAGGGAACTCTTCTATCCCTGACGTTTCGTCCAAAGCTACTTTGGACATCTTCAGAGGTGCTCCTGGTTGTACTGAGTCTTGCCGACAGTCGGCAAAACCCAGCACAACCAGGAGCACCTCCGAAGATGTCCAACGTAGCTTTGGACGAAACGTCAGGGATAGAAGAGTCCCATGGACAACGGCAATACAACCCGGAAGAATTCTCGGGAGCTGAAACATCTGGTCATGAAAGCCTTCATTGTATGATGATACGTTAAGAACAGTAGATTAGTTTTGCTATTTAGGCAGCAAAATAACTGATAATGGCTGAAGCAGAGAGGGCATAAAATGCATACTGGTAATAATAGGAAAAATGTTTCTGTAAAAGAGAAATTTGTTAACATCAGTTGTAAATTTAAGTGTGATAAAGTCCTTTCTGTAGGTATTTGTCTGCATTGTAGCCTTGTACAAAAGTGAAATGTGGACAATACACAGATCAGACAAGAAGAAAATAGAAACATTTGAAATTTGGTTAAAGAAGAAAGTTGAAGATTAGGTGGAAAAGCTATTGAAGAGGTAGTGAATCAAGTTGTGAAAGAATGTTATTACACTTGATTATGGAGAGAGAGTGAGAGTGGGTTTGTGTGTGTTTGCCCGCATCTCGTGGTCGTGCGGTTGCGTTATCGCTTCCCACGCCCGGGTTCCCGGGTTCGATTCCCGGCGGGGTCAGGGATTTTCTCTGCCTCGTGATGGCTGGGTGTTGTGTGCTGTCCTTAGGTTAGTTAGGTTTAAGTAGTTCTAAGTTCTAGGGGACTGATGACCATAGATGTTAAGTCCCATAGTGCTCAGAGCCATTTGAACCATTTTGTGTGTGTTTACAGGCACGCACGGTCTCATTTAAAGGTGATAATGTAATGATGATGACTTTCTTCTTTTTTATACGCTGATTGTTTATTCACAGGACTCCATAAATATGCAGTTTTTTGCTTCTGAATTTTATTTATTTACATTTTTAAAGAACAAATTATTATGCCTCTTTGAGCTGTCACTATAATAATATTTTACCTTCAGCAGGAAAACCAGCAAAAGCTTTTGATGTGGCCATCAACACTGAATTCTTCAAGAAAGTTTCAACCAACAAGGTTTTCAGGAACTTTCTGTTACTTGTAGTAATGGAAGGTCTTGAAGATAAATATAAAATGCAGATTGATACAGTAGGTATGCCACTTACATTGGTTTCTTGTGGGATTTTGAGAAATCTGAGACAGCAATCATATGGAAAAAAAAGTATAGTACCAGTTGCCTTTTTTATTTTCATGTTAAATTCCATTGGTGGGGCAGGTTACAGGGGGGGCCAGCTTGTAACTTGCTCCTCCTCTACTTAGTATCGTCTCCTTGCATGTCTCATCAGTGGTTATGTGTTCTCTCAAGTCATGTTAAAATGTAAGTTCACGTTCAAGATACCTATTTCTTAAATTATGGATGAGTCTATACAACATTATTATTTTATTGTGCTGCTTTTTAAGTTTGTTGATGAGTTCGTTTTCTACATTATTTGTTTCATGTTACATATACCCGTTATGGAATTTAAAATTAAAGGAGAAGTGCAACTAGTGCTGTCATTTCATTCCAAATCAATACTACAATTGTGGAACCTGCATCAAGAAACTGGACAAGAAACAGAAAAAAACTGTAACTATTGTCCTTCTGAAACGTGTATTGATGTAGGACACGATTGAGAACAGACAAATATTTCAACATCATTCAGTCTTACATTTTGGTACACTAGTTAAAGACAGGAATGGTTAAAAACATTTTTTGTTTACATCAGTTTTGTTGTTTACATCAGTTTTATCATGGCGTTTGTATCATTATTCAGTTGCATGTATTTGGAAAACAAGAAAAGCTTGTTTTGCTTGCTGATGAACTGTGAAACAGTAGCCAACTCTTAAAACTTTTCCCCACTTCTTTTTCACAATTTTGTAATAGTGGTGACAAACTCTCTCCCTCTGCTTCTGAAGTTTAATATTCAGTTGTAGTTCTTACTTGAAAAAGTGAGACTACAGTAGAGCAGTGTGTGTTTCCCAGACTGAGGATTGTGGTTTAACTGCCTGTTTTGTGTTGCTGTTGTGAATTGCTGTAAAATGTCACTACATCCATCCGTAAAGTGAGCTACATCCAAAAAAGTGCAGGTGAGTAGTAGTAGTAACTTCCACCTATAAAAAGAACAAATACTCCATCAGTTGGTTAATAGCTTATTAGTAATAGCAGAGCTGCTGGAACTCCAGTTAGTGTAGAACTGTAGACAGGAAGGGGCTGCAATAGCAGAGTGAAAAGTTCTCAAACCCACAGTGAAAGAATATTTTTATGTCAAAAGTGAACTTACTTTTCACTATACTAGTGGAACACATTTAGGTCACTGCACTTCATCCAGTTTTGCCAATGAGTGGATTATGATGCGTAAAGTGCGTTTCTGAAGGTGCTGCAAAATACCCATGATACCTGCTATAACCTCTTCAGTGCATTCAAAATGATTTCCCCTCACAAACTGCTTTAAATGTGGTAATAGATATGACTGAGAACACCAACTTGTCTTTGTCTTTTTTGATATGGAATCAGTTACTTCCATCCATGGCTTCGATGGTCATTTCAGCATGTCTCATCCGTAGTAACTTTTTTTTAATTTTGTGAGCAAAATCAGCAGGATTAATTTTAAATCAATCTCACCATTTGCTTTGACTACCATGGAATAGATATGTGCTGCAGAAATCTTTTTCATAGTTATTTCCTTATGAAAAAGGTACATTATTTTTTCTTCTGATATTTGTGTGCCATCAGCTTCTTCACAGTTTTAACTGTCCAGTATTATATTGTGAACTTTGTTTCCATCTGTGTGGTTCCAGTTTTAGGACATATTTATATGGATCATGTTCAAAAGAAGTAAGGCCACATTGAATTGAGTTTCTCGTTTCTTAACTGTTAAAAATGAATTAGTAGACACCTGATAAAAATTGGGAGACATTCTGTTGGCAATAAATCATCCAAAACAACAAATTTTATGATGGCATTGTATTTGATTTGAATTACATATACACAGCATGTCTACCAAACAAATTTATTTTGCAGAACAAGTTGACATTTTATAGTTGTTGTGCAAAACATACCAACATAACAAAAACAAAATATCATCGATAAAAATATTATATAAGGGGCTTTCAAAAAGAAATGAGCTGGGGTCTGGAATGTGCAGACCGGTGACAGGTGGATTAATTGTGGCGTGTGTAACGTGGTGTGGTTCCAACTAGAGCATGGAAGTTCACAGCCCGTCGCTAGAGGGCACACGTGCACGTCACGTGACTGTGTAGAGCTATCGGTAGCTATCAAACGCTGCCAGTCACATTGCAAACAGTGACATGGAGCCGTCAGAAGATGCCCCCCTTCGGATTCACTTCCTGCAGCACGGGACAACAGTGAATACCCAGCATTACCCGCAAACCCTTTGCCAAGCGATCAAATCTAAATGACCAGGCAATCTCACTCACAACAGTGGAAAGCATCATACGACCAACACAGTCGGGTCACTCCTGCAGAAATTCAAAAGGGAGGTTCTCGGCCGCCCTCCATACAGTCTGGACCTCTCTCCCTGTGATTACACCATTTTTGTCCCCTTAAAAAGACTCTGAGGGACAAATGATTCACCTTGGACGATGACATCCAGCTGTACATGTGGAACTGGTTAACTTTGCAGCCCCAGGAACTTATTGAGACAGCCATTCACTACCTTGTGTCACAGTGGGACAAGTGTCTCAACAGTCAGGGTAGTACTTCTAACATACAGTTACTGGTTTCTGTGATTATGCCTCCAGCTCATTTCTTTTTGAATGCCCCTTATATTTTAGTCAGTCTCAGAATTTTTTTTCTTTGTCTTTTTAGGTTGTCATAATTTCTGCTAATCTGTACTCTACCGCAAAGTGTTTCTCCTTTTTTTCATAGACTGTTTTTTAGCACCAGGTGATTAAAGTGATTTTTGTTCTCTTTTGCCACTGTCTCTCAGTAACAATTTGTAGTAGAGTGTTATAGAGAAGTCTCTTTGTTTGAACAGAGTACACCATTCTGAAGAACCGCAAAGCAATAGGAACACTTCAGAAACACCGTATAGAGCAGCGTCCACCAAAGAAGGGACCTCTTATACAGGAAATTGGCAACAAGACTCCTGAGGTCCAGAAGCAGCCTGAGAAGAAAAAGGATATATCCGATGATAGGCTGCCTGCTCCCTCCTCTGTAAGCAAAGGAAATACAGTGTCAGGTTCGAGGGAACCAGAATACAGGATAGTGCGTGAACCTGCTGATGGTGAACCTCAACTTTTGATTGCTACTTTTGTGTTACCAGATGTGGTATGTTGCTTGTTTTCTGATTCTGATGTAGATGTTGAATTTAAAATACATAGTGTATTCACATGTTTTCTCTGTAATATTCATCGGTTTCCACATTTCAGCTTTCAGCACGAGAAATTGCCTTGGACGTGGGTGAAGATCGTATTGTATTTGAAAGTCGTAAAAGGAACTATCTGCTTGATATTTTCATACCATATACAGTTGATCAAGAGAAGACAATTGCAGAGTTTGAGCCCAATAGTAGGGTAAGGGCACAAGCTATTGGCAACAGGAAAATGCAGTTTCCAATCTTTCATGTATTAATCCACTTTTTTGTGATTTTCTTTCCTTTTTTTAGGTTCTTACTCTGAAGATGCCCATGACAACTGCAACGTAAAACAAGTTACAATAGCACAGTATCATAAGAGACATAAAACAATTTATGTTTTATTTTTCTTTTAAAATTATTCAGATATTAATACTTTCTTTAATTTCCTGTTAATTATTAGATTTTGCATTTCTTTCAACATAATTTTTCATTGATAAGTATTGAAACAAGGTAATTAGCAGTGCCTTCAAAAACTGTAAATAATAATCTGATCAGTGAAAAGGTTATATTACGAATAAAATGTTACCATAAAAAATCATTGTCCTGCTTTTTTATCACTGTGTATTTTTGTAACCATATTTAATTGTTACACTGCAAAAATACCACTGTTATGTACTTACACTTCTAATACTCAAACCTCATGGCAGTCATTTAATTCATCTACCAAGTCATTACCATCTACATCTATATTTATACTCTACAAACCACCATGACTTGCATGGCAGAGGGACATCTATGTCTACACTCTGCAAACAACTGTGAGGTGCATGTCGGAGGGTATTTCCCATTCTACCAGTTATTAGAGTTTCTTGCTGTTCCATTCACTTATGGATTGTGGGAATAATGATTGTTAGAATGACTGTGCATGCAATAATTATTCTAATCACGTCCTCTGCAATAATTATTCTAATCATATCCTCATGATCCATGTGTGAATGATAAGTAGGGGGTTGTAGTATATGCCTAGAGTAATCATTTAAAGCTGGTTCTTGAAACTTTGTTAATAGACTTTCTCGGGATAGGTTATGTCTGTCTTAAAGAGTCTGCCAGTTCAGTTCCTTCAGTATCTCTGTTACACTCTCCCACTGATTAAGCAAATCTGTGACCATTTGTGCTGCCCTTCTCGGTATACGTTCAATATCCCATGTTAGTCCTATCTGGTATGGTCCTACACACTTGAGCAATATTCTAGAATGGGTTGCATGAGTGATTTTTAAGCAATCAGCACTGTTGACAGATTGCAGTTTCCCAGTATTCTACCAATAAACCAAAGGCTACCACTTGCTATACCCATGACCGGACCTATCTGAGTATACCATTTCATATCGCTACAAAGTGTTATACCCAGGTATTTGTACGAGTTGACTGATTCCAACAGTGACTCATTGATATAATAGTCAACGGATATTATGCTTTTTTTTGTTTTGTTTTGTGAAATGCAAAATTTTGTATTTCTGAACATTTAGAGTAAGTTGCCAATCTCTGCACCATGTTGAAATCTTCTCAAGATGTGACTGAATATTTATGCAGCTTCTCTCAGATAGTACATCATTATAGATAAACGCCTGATTTTACTATTAATATTGTCTGCAAGATCATTAATATACAACATGAACAGCAAGGGTCCCAACACACTTCCCAGGGTCACATGCAAAGTTACTTGTACATCTGAACGATGGCTGTCCATCTAAGATAACATGCTGTGTCCTCCTTATCACAAAGTCCTCAATCCTGTCACAAATTTCACTTGATAGCCCATATGATTGTACATTTGATAATAAGCATAGGTATGGTACTGAGTTAAATGTTTTTCAGAAATCAAGAAATGCTGCATCTACCCGGATGCCTTGAGAGAGAGAGAGAGAGAGAGAGAGAGAGAGAGAGAGAGAGAGAGAGAGTTGTTATATAGTTAGAACAGGGGGCTAACTCAGCTGTAAATTCAGTATACAATCTCACAGGGATACCATTGGTTCACGGAGCTTTGTTCAATTTTAACGATTTCAGCTGTTTCTGAACACCGCTGACACTAATACTTATTTCATTCATCTTTTCAGTGGTATGAGGATTAGAAAGGGGCCAATCCTCCTGGGGTTTCCTTTGTAAAGAAACATTTGAAAATGGAGTTAAGCATTTCAGCTTTCGCTCAATTTCAGTTCCTGTCTCATTTGGTAGGGACTGAACACTAATTTTGGTGCCACTAACTGCCTTACATACAACAAAATTTCTTTGTGTTTTGTGAAGGATAATTTTACAATATTCTGCTATGGTAGTCATTGAAGACATCACACTTTGCTCTCTTTACAGCCATATGTGTTTCATTCAGTAGCTCTCTATATTATGTAACCCTACACTTTTACACCTATTATGCTGTAATGTCTGTTTCTTTACAAGTTTATTTGCAGTGACTGTATTCCTTGGAGGGTCCTTCCTATTACAAGCTGTTTTACTAGGTACATATCTATCCAGTGCATGGTCAACTATTCTTCTAAACTTGAGCCAGAGTTCCTCCACATGCTCCTGCCCTGTGCTGAAAGCTTCTCTAAGCTCCTCATTGAGGTATGGCACTACTGATGCCTTATCTAGTCTACTGAAAATCTATATTTTTCTGCTTTGTACTTTGTTAATCGTTGTTGCCACAACCGCTTCATGAATGCGGTTCTGAACGACCTGTTGTTGTTGTTGTTGTTGTTGTTGTGTCTTCAGTCCTGAGACTGGTTTAATGCAGCTCTCCATGTTACTCTATCCTGTGCAAGCTTCTTCATCTCCCAGTACCTACTGCAACCTACATCCTTCTGAATCTGCTTAGCGTATTCATCTCTTGGTCTCCCTCTATGATTTTTACCTTCCACACTGCCCTCCAATACTAAATTGGTGATCCCGATGTCTCAGAAGATGTCCTACCAACCGATCCCTTCTTCTAGTCAAGTTGTGCCACAAACTCCTCTTCTCCCCAATTCTATTCAATACCTCCTCATTAGTTATGTGATCTACCCATCTAATATTCAGCATTCTTCTGTAGCACCACATTTCGAAAGCTTCTATTCTCTTCTTGTCTAAACTATTTATCGTCCACGTTTCACTTCCATACATAGCTACACTCCATACAAATACTTTCAGAAGCGACTTCCTGACCTTTAAATCTATACTCGATGTTAACAAATTTCTCTTCTTCAGAAACGCTTTCCTTGCCATTGCCAGTCTACATTTTATATCCTCTCTACTTCGACCATCATCAGTTATTTTGCTCCCCAAATAGCAAAACTCCTTTTCTACTTTAAGTGTCTAATTTCCTAATCTAATTCCCTCAGCATGACCCGACTTAATTCGGCTACATTCCATTATCCTTGTTTTGCTTTTGTTGATGTTCATCTTACATCCTCCTTTCAAGACACTGTCCATTCCGTTCAACTGCTCTTCCAAGTCCTTTGCTGTCTCTGACAGAATTACAATGCCATCGGTGAACCTCAAAGTTTTTATTTCTTCTCCATGGATTTTAATACCTACTCCGAACTTTTCTTTTGTGTCCTTTATTGCTTGCTCAATATAGAGATTGAATAACATTGGGGATAGGCTACAACCCTGTCTCACTCCCTTCTCAACCACTGCTTCCCTCCCATACCCCTCGACTCTTATAATTGCCATCTGGTTTCTGTACAAATTGTAAATAGCATTTCACTCTCTGTATTTTACCCCTGCCACCTTCAGAATTTGAAAGAGAGTATTCCAATCAACATTGTCAAAAGCTTTCTCTTAAGTCTACAAATGCTAGAAACGTAGGTTTGCCTTTCCTTAATCTTTCTTCTAAGATAAGTCGTAGCGTCAGTATTGCCTCACGCGTTCCAACAATTCTACAGAATCCAAACTGATCTTCCCGGAGGTCGGCTTCTATCAGTTTTTCCATTCGTCTGTAAAGAATTCACGTTAGTATTTTGCAGCTGTGACTTATTAAACTGATAGTTCGGTAATTTTCACATCTGTCAACACCTGCTTTCTTTGGGATTGGAATTATTATGTTGTTCTTGAAGTCTGAGGGTATTTCGCCTGTCTCATACACCTTGCTCATCAGATGGTAGAGTTTTGTCAGGACTGGCTCTCCCAAGGCTGGCAGTAGTTCTAATGGAATGTTGTCTACTCCGGGGGCCTTGTTTCGACTCTGGTCTTTCAGTGCTCTGTCAAACTCTTCACACAATATCATATCTCCCATTTCATCTTCATATACATCCTCTTCCATTTCCATAATATTGTCCTCAGTTACATCGCCCTTGTATAGACCCTCTATATACTCCTTCCACCTTTCTGCTTTCCCTTCTTTGCTTAGAACTGGGTTTCCATCAAAGCTCTTGATATTCATGCAAGTGGTTCTCCTTTCTCCAAAGATCTCTTTAATTTTCCTGTAGGCAGTATCTATCTTACCCCTAGTGAGATAAGCCTCTACATCCTTACATTTGTCCTCTAGCCATCCCTGCTTAGCCATTTTGCACTTCCTGTCGATCTCATTTTTGAGACGTTTGTATTCCTTTTTGCCTGCTTCATTTACTGCATTTTTATATTTTCTCCTTTCATCAATTAAATTCAATATTTCTTCTGTTGCCCAAGGGTTTCTACTAGCCCTTGTCTTTTTACCTATTTGATCCTCTTCTGCTTTCACTATTTCATCCCTCAAAGCTACCCATTCTTCTTCTACTGTATTTCTTTCTGCCATTCCTGTCATTTGTTCCCTTATGCTCTCCCTGATGAAACTCTGTACAACTTCTGGTTCTTTCTGTTTATCCAGGTTCCATCTCCTTAAATTCCCACCTTTTTGCAGTTTCTTCAGTTTTAATCTACAGTTCATAACCAATAGATTGTGGTCAGAGTCCACATCTGTTAGTGATAGTATAATTAAATGTCTCCCTGAGACATTTAAGTGTCCTTATTATCTGTGGTAATGATCGAAGCAGAAGAAATGAACCAAAATTTGTGCTGCGGCCGGGACTTGAATCCGGATCTTCTTGCTAGCTGGGCAGAAATGCTAACCATTACACCACCGCAATACAATGGTCAACATAGCTGCACAAATTACCCAAGTTGAGAGCCCTTCCCAACACAAACTTCAATTCATACCTTCTGCTTATTTTCCCTTACATTGTCACTACTGCCAGGGCTCTCCGACATAGGAAGCAAGAGGAACCGGGTTCGAGTCCCGGCCGCAGCACAAATTTTGATTCATTTCTTCTGCTTTGATCATTATCGTATGTTCTACATAGTTTTCAGAGAAGGCACTTAAAAATTTTTGACAGGATGCCTTGTCACACCCACCACTAACAAACTATAATTTTCCAAATTAATTGTTGGGTGTTTATTAAATAATGTGATTTATTGTTCTAAAGAGTGCAATCCACTACAGGGCAACAGCATATGCTCTCTGCCATAAATTAACAAAATGAGGCAGCTGCTATGGGTTTTCCATGAACAAACAATGTAACTGTGGTGTTAGTGTCTCTACATAACTTCATTAAAAAGAGCTTGATATTTAAAAAATGTTTTGAGTTCAGATCTTTTCGTCCAATGCAAAAAAAGGAGAAATACAATCTCAAATACATCCAAATATATTTTGTTTCATAAAGCCATACTACTGGTACATATTTCTTCATACTGGGTCATACAGAATTGTTTAATGAATTCAAAAGGGAGCACAAAAGTTACAGATTAAAACAAGATGGTTTGAGTGCAACTGAGGTTATGGTTCCTTTACAACTTCATTATCAGTCACATTTCAGGAAGTATTAAATCTTTTTTTCCCCACAACAGTAGTATAATCAGAAAGAATTGACTAAAGACGCTGCTTAGGAAAAAGCATGTTTGTGCTAAGGACACAAGGCACTGTAAGCCTCTGAGCTAAATTATTATAGTTAATGAGATAATATCATGTTCCATGATCATTTGTATGATTAATCATAATATTGTGGAATGGATCATTTTACATTCAACAATATATCCAGGACAACTTAAAATGTCACACACACATCAGCAAAAACCAAGAGTAAGCTGAACGAAGTGTGATATGCCTTACACATACTTCACGAGCCCAGAGACTGTTCGCACTGGTTACTAAGGACAATTACATAGTCACAACACTCCCGCTCAGTTTCGATTTATACTGTGACAACTGTACTCTAAGTAGACAGAAAGCTACAGTTCTGAATACAATATTCAACGTGTGTGAATGGTATTGATTTCTAACATAGTCTTTACGATAGAAAGTATATGTAGTGCTATAAAAATTGGCACCAACTAAGAAGACACCACATTTGTGTTTCTTTAGTTTTGTAAGGACCCTGGAACAGTACGTCAATGGACAACTGATTAATGGTTCTCATGTAACATACACACTTTTAATGAAGATTTTCTTTTCAAAACAAAAAAAGTTAGTAAGCAACAGAAGACCTGACCTTTTGCAGAAAGATGCTGTACATTTAGTAAATAGAAGTTTTTTTCATAGCATGTAGGCTTTCACGGCCGGCGTCTTCAGTAATTAAAACTTCCGGGCTAAGAGGCCGTGGTCCAATAGTAGAAATACTTCTCCCTGACGCAAGAGGAACTAAACCACTTGCGAACCGCCTTCCAGAAAAATGGGTACGCTGACAAGGAGATAGATAGAGCACTCCATCCCAGAAGAAAAATGTCCGAAAACGTGCAACAACAACAACCATTGGTGGGGAAAGTTTTTCTTCCATTCATCCACAATATTACGGACCGTATCGGGAAAGTGCTGGCCAAGTTCAGAGTTGATACAATCTTCAGACCCACCAAGAAAATCAGTGAATGCTTAAGATCGGCGAAAGATGCACGACACCCTTTAGCTACTCCTGGTGTCTATAAGATTCCCTGTACTTGTGGGAAGGTTTACATTGGAACCACGAAAAGAAGTATCAACACTCGCCTAACTGAACATAAAAGGAACTGTCGACTGGGACACACGGACAAATCGGCTGTAGCGGAACACGTTTTTGAAACAGGTGACCATGAAATTAAATTTAGTGAGACGAGCGTGCTAGCTAAGACATCGCATTATGCACGTATGTATAGAGAGGCTGTAGAGATTTTTAAACACCACAATAATTTTAACAGGAAAGAAGAAGGCTTGAAGCTAGATAAGATATGGCGATCGACTCTGTACCAAAGATGTGACAATCGATTACCTTCGATCGAGAGTAATGACGCCAGCCAGAGATAGTTTTACTGTTGACAACACGTGACGAGTGGTGGCGCCCTCTACGTGCTCTATATAAACAGGACCTCCACGGCCTAGCAGTCAGTCGTAGACTCACATCAGATGATGTTGCCCGCAGCTGGCAACGAAACGTCAGGGAGAAGTATTTCTACTATTGGACCACGGCCTCTTAGCCCGGAAGTTTTAATTACAGAAGTTTTTTTCACTATACTTCCAGACTAATAAATGTGAATGCGGAACATGGGAAACTTGTATGTGGTGCAATGCCTACGCCATTTAATGTACCAAATAAGCTGAAGGGAAAACTAAACAGATGTTAATATAAAAAAATCAAAAGCAATTAAGTTGTTTCCCAACACAGAAGAAACAAATTCCACAATTTTTGCCACAAATGGCAAAAATTATTGGCAGAGTCACTTTTGAAGCAAACGTAATTACATTTACAAAAATATTTGTGTACTAGAATGTTGAGTGAAGTTTAAGAATGGGTGAATCATTAGATTCCACACAAAACTGTTGTATGTCGAGGAAAGTGCCTATCATAATAAGAACAGACAACAACAGAAATATGTGCTGCTCATCTGTGAAATGTGTGTTTATGTCCTCTTGCTTTCAGTGCAGAAGGCTGCAGTTAAACAGATATTCAAAAGTATTTCTTCAGGAATAAATTGTAGCTTATATCACTGTATCAGTGAAATGCAGTTGTTTCTGCATTTATATCACAGTGTTTGTGTCTTGGTAACTTACTAATGCCTGGAGTGAAAAAATATAACAACTATCTCATTAATTACACAGAACAATAATTAAAGACTAATATTAATCTTACAGCTGTCTTTCATGCTGTTGGGGAGCACTAATGCAATTCCAACTGTCAGGTGGTAAAACATTCACAGCAGTAAGTGTTGTGACTATGTATGTTTGACTGTGGTATGGTATCATACTCTAGAAGACACCACACATAGCTCATTCCCCTCGCCCAAAAGAGAGCTGTTGCAGTAATGGACAGGGCAAAGTCAACTGACAGCTGCAGATTTCTCTTACAAGTGTCACTCATTCTACCTCTTGGGCATCTCTGCATATTAGAAGTTTGTAAAAAGTAATATTGCAAAATTCAGAAAAAATGTGAATGTCTGATCATGGTACAAGACAGAAATGAAATACCATGTTCAAAAAGAAAAAAAGAGTGGATGCTTGCCTTTAAAAATCTACCACTTAACCAAGGCTTTCAACTTTACAACAGTCTTCCATCAGAAATAAAAAACAGTAAGTCGTTGACTTTGTTTGATGTTGTTGTTGTTGTGGTCTTCAGTCCTGAGACTGGTTTGATGCAGCTCTCCATGCTACTCTATCCTGTGCAAGCTTTTTCATCTCCCAGTACCTACTGCAACCTACATCCTTCTGAATCTGCTTAGTGTTTTCATCTCTTGGTCTCCCTCTACGATTTTTACCCTCCACGCTGCCCTCCAATACTAAATTGGTGATCCCTTGATGCCTCAGAACATGTCCTACCAACCGATCCCTTCTTCTGGTCAAGTTGTGCCACAAACTTCTCTTCTCCCCAATCCTATTCAATACTTCCTCATTAGTTATGTGATCTACCCATCTAATCTTCAGCATTCTTCTGTAGCACCACATTTCGAAAGCTTCTATTCTCTTCTTGTCCAAACTATTTACCGTCCATGTTTCGCTTCCATACATGGCTACACTCCATACGAATACTTTCAGAAATGACTTCCTGACACTTAAATCTATACTGGATGTTAACAAATTTCTCTTCTTCAGAAACGCTTTCCTTGCCATTGCCAGCCTACATTTTATATCCTCTCTACTTCGACCATCATCAGTTATTTTGCTCCCCAAATAGCAAAACTCCTTTACTACTTTAAGTGCCTCATTTCCTAATCTAATTCCCTCAGCATCACCCGACTAAATTAGACTACATTCCATTATCCTTGTTTTGCTTTTGTTGATGTTCATCTTATATCCTCCTTTCAAGACACTGTCCATTCCGTTCAACTGCTCTTCCAAGTCCTTTGCTGTCTCTGACAGTATTACAATGTCATCGGCGAACCTCAAAGTTTTTATTTCTTCTCCATGAATTTTAATACCTACTCCGAATTTTTCTTTTGTTTCCTTTACTGCTTGCTCAATATACAGATTGAACAACATCGGGGAGAGGCTACAACCCTGTCTTACTCCCTTCCCAACCACTGCTTCCCTTTCATGTCCCTCGACTCCTACAACTGCCATCTGGTTTCTGTACAAATTGTAAATAGCCTTTCGCTCCCTGTATTTTTTGTTTGATAAGAATCTGGAAACCTTCTTCCTTGACCACTGCTTGTATACAGTATCTCAATTTTTGGTGCATATGTGTTAAAAGAAACATGAAATAGATTGCAGAAATGATTTTTGCAAGTAAAGTAAACACTAACATAAAATATGTGAAAAGAGCTTTGTGTTTATACCATCTGCAGTTTCGCAGATTGTGTGCTCTGCTTGTGTAATATCCTTGTAACAAGTTGTCAGCCAGATACCAGTACTTGTTTTGCTATGCATAAAGGGACACAAAACTAAAATAAAATTGTAGTAAATGGCAAGTATGTAAAATTGTTTCATTAATTTTGATCACATCATGTCATCAAACCATCATATCATACTATAAATTGCCCAATATCAAATGTATGTTTTGTGCATCATCATGTGCATGTCGTATACATGAATAAATCAGAGGACAAATATATCAAGTACAGCTTCATGCTAACTGTTTATAAGTGGGAAGTCTCTTTTTTTAAATTCAGATGTGGAATGATAATTCCTTTTACACATTACAAAAGTAGAAAGGAATTGTAAAGAAACGTGTTCAGTTTGTTTTTAAATTTACCTTTGCTGTCTGTCAGACATTCTATATCATGGGGTAAGTGATCAAAAATTTTGGTGGCAGCATTGTGCACCCCTCTTTGTGCTAAAGACAACCTTAATGTGAAATAATGACTGTCATTTTTTCTCGTAGTATTATAATTATGTACATTGTTGTTCTTTTTGAGCAGTAGCAGTGTAAGCCAGAGACTTTTCTGTGATGTATAACACACATGCAGAAGCCTCAGCAGGTGTGCAGTACAGTTCTGTACAAGGAAAGGGCTTAGTATTTTATCCATCTTCAGCTGCTGTAGTTGTATATATTGGAAGAATCAACAACCAGTTGCATAAACTGGTTGCTGATTATTTCAGTACATCACAAATTAGTACAGTATACTTAATTTCAATTCCTACTATAGTAATCATGGGCCTAGTGGATAGTTAATTAAAGAATATGTAAAAGAGCACAAATAAAAAAAAAAGAAAGAAAGAAATATGATGGGCAGAAGTAGTAGTGAACTGTAAATATCTCAGAATGGGAAGGATTGCTTGAAAAGAACTAAATTAATGACCAAACTTGCAATGCAGATTTCACACTGAAATGCAATAAAAAAACATTAATCCAACACAGTTAAGTCCTACCTTGACTGAGCTGTAAAAATGCACACTTCTGATGGATACCCAATAAGGAACAAAGCTGACATCACAGTCAAAAACAATGAAATGCTAACAACCTTTGTTATATAGTCTACTATCTCCTTTTTATACAACAAATAAACTGTGTACAATTTTCTTTAAGTTAGTTTTATTTGTGGTGACATCAGTGTTTGTACATATTAAATGTTACAAAGAAACTGGACACAACTGCTTGCGATAGTGTTACACTGCATTTGACATCTATTCTTAACTGACTTCTCGTCTTCACTGAATGTCTTTTCCAGTTCGTGTGTGCTCAGCAAAGAGTAGTACTTGGCTGGTAGCTAATCAGCAACAGCATAGCTGATATGGAGCCTCTAGAAAAAGAAGAAGAACAATAAATCAGAGATTTAGATTAGTTAAATTTAGTCATATATTCCAGTCTCCATTTACAATACTTCTGCAGCAGCGAGTACTGTTTGTATAAAGCGTTTTTGTACTTATTTGCTGCGCTTAGCTTTTAAATAGTTTTTCTGGGAAAACCTAGCGTAGTTTTCGCGTCTCGTATTTCAGTGAGTGTTTCTTGATTATCAGAGTAGCTCATCAGAAGATTATCTTGGGAATTTGTCACCGTATAGAGTAGGGTAAACATAGTCATGTGTAGGGACTGTGGTTGTTGTGAGCGGACGCAAGGAGAATTGGCCACTCTTCGGGGGCAGGTGGAGGCTTTGTCTGTTAGGCTCATCGAGCTCGAGGCGCAGGCGTCGGCTCGTAGTGGCGTTGGGGCAACTGTGGTGAGACCTAGGCCTACTTCGGTGGCCTTGGAATCACACGGAACCCCTGATGTCGCTGCGTCTTCCGGCAGTGAGCATCTTAGCGGTCAGCCATCACTCCAGGGTGAATGGCGGACAGTGGTGGGCTCGCGCGTGCCTGGCCGAAAGGCAAAGGTGGGATCTGGCCGCGTGGCAGCTGCCTTACCCCTTTCCAACAGGTACGGGGTGCTTCCTAGTGGTGATGACATCGTTTCCGAGCCACCACAGGATGCCTCGCCTGTTGGGCCAGTGGCCGATTCTCCGGCAAGGTCCCGACAGTCACAGAGGGCGGGCCTATTAGTTATAGGGAGCTCCAACGTTAGGCGGGTTATGGAGCCCCTCAGGAAAATAGCGGGTAGGTCGGGGAAGAATGCCAGTGTGCACTCAGTGTGCTTGCCGGGGGGTCTCGTCCGTAATGTGGAGGAGGCCCTTCCGGCAGCTATTGAACGCACTGGGTGTGACCGGCTGCAGATAGTAGCACATGTCGGAACGAATGACACCTGCCGCTTGGGTTCTGAGGCCATCCTTGGTTCCTTCCGGCGGCTGGCTGATTTGGTGAAGACAACCAGCATCGCACGCGGAGTGCAAGCTGAGCTTAATATCTGCAGCATAGTGCCCAGAGTCGATCACGGTCCTCTGGTTTGGAGCCGTGTGGAGGGTCTAAACCAGAGGCTCAGACGACTCTGCGACCATAATGGTTGCAAATTCATCGACCTCCGTTATTGGGTGGAGAACTGTAGGGCCCCCCTAGACAGGTCAGGCGTGCACTACACACCGGAAGCAGCTACTAGGGTAGCAGAGTACGTGTGGCGTGCACACGGGGGTTTTTTAGGTTAGACGGACCCCCCCCTTGGGCGAAACGATAAAATACCTGACGGCTTACCAGAGAGGACATTATCATCGTTGATAAAGAACGTCCGTCCTCAGAGACCAAAAACAGGAAAAGTTAACGTAATATTGGTAAACTGCAGGAGTATCCAGGGCAAGGTTCCTGAATTAGTATCTCTTATTGAAGGAAATAGTGCGCATATAGTATTAGGAACGGAAAGTTGGTTAAAACCGGAAGTGAACAGTAACGAAATCCTAGACACAGAATGGAATATATACCGCAAGGATAGGATAAACGCCAATGGTGGAGGAGTATTTATAGCAGTAAAGAATTCAATAATATCCAGTGAAGTTATTAGCGAATGCGAATGTGAAATAATCTGGGTTAAGTTAAGTATCAAAGGTGGGTCAGATATGATAGTTGGATGCTTCTATAGACCACCTGCATCAGCAACCGTAGTAGTTGAGCGCCTCAGAGAGAACCTGCAGAACGTCGTGAAGAAGTTTCGTGATCATACTATTGTAATAGGGGGAGACTTCAATCTACCAGGTATAGAATGGGATAGTCACACAATCAGAACTGGAGCCAGGGACAGAGACTCTTGTGACATTATCCTGACTGCCTTGTCCGAGAATTACTTCGAGCAGATAGTTAGAGAACCAACTCGTGAAGCTAACGTTTTAGACCTCATAGCAACAAATAGACCGGAACTTTTCAACTCCGTGAATGTAGAAGAGGGTATCAGTGATCATAAGTCAGTGGTTGCATCAATGACTACAAGTGTAATAAGAAATGCCAAGAAAGGAAGGAAAATATATTTGCTTAACAAGAGTGATAGGGCACAAATCGCAGAATATCTGAGTGACCACCATCAAACGTTCATTTCTGAGGAAGAGGATCTGGAACAAAAATGGAAAAAATTCAGAAACATCGTCCAGTACGCCTTAGATAAGTTCGTACCGATTAAGGTCCAAAGCGAGGGGAAAGATCCACCATGGTATAACAATCATGTATGAAAGGTACTACGGAAACAAAGAAAGCTTCATCATAGGTTTAAGAGTAGTCGAATCATAGCTGATAAGGAAAAGCTGAACGAAGCGAAAAAGAGCGTAAAGAGAGCAATGAGAGAAGCATTCAACGAATTCGAACATAAAACATTGGCAAACAATCTAAACAAGAACCCTAAAAAGTTTTGGTCATATGTAAAATCGGTAAGTGGATCTAAATCCCCTATTCAGTCACTCGTTGACCACGATGGCACCGAAACAGAGGACGACCGAAGAAAGGCAGAAATACTGAATTCAGTGTTCCGAAACTGTTTCACTGCGGAAAATCGTAACACGGTCCCCGACTTCAGCCGTCGCACGGACGCCAAAATGGAAAATATTGAAATAAACTATATCGGAATTGAAAAACAACTGCTATCACTTAGTAGCAGAAAAGCATCCGGACCAGACGAGATACCCTTAAGATTCTACAGTGATTATGCTAAAGAACTTGCCCCCTTTCTATCAGCAATTTATCGTAGATCGCTGGAAGAACGTAAAGTACCTAGCGACTGGAAGAAAGCGCAGGTCGTTCCCATTTTCAAGAAGGGTCATAAATCAGATGCGAATAATTATAGGCCTATTTCGCTTACGTCAATCTGTTGTAGAATAATGGAACATGTTTTGTGTTCTCGTATTATGACGTTCTTAGATAATACAAATCTCCTTCATCATAACCAACATGGATTCTGCAAGCAGAGATCATGTGAAACTCAGCTCGCCCTATTTGCCCAAGAAATTCACAGTGCCGTAGACACTGGCGAGCAGATTGATGCCGTATTTCTGGACTTCAGGAAGGCATTTGATACGGTTCCGCACTTACGTTTAGTGAAAAAAATACGAGCTTACGGAATATTGGACCAGGTTTGTGATTGGATTCAGGATTTCCTAGAAGAAAGAACACAACATGTCATTCTTAACGGTTCAAAATCTGCAGATGTAGAGGTAATTTCGGGAGTACCGCAGGGAAGCGTGATAGGACCTTTATTGTTTACAATATACATAAATGACTTAGTTGACAACATCGGTAGCTCCGTGAGGCTATTTGCAGATGACACGGTTGTCTACAAGAAAATAGCAACATCAGAAGACTCGTACGTACTCCAGGAGGACCTGCAGAGGATTAATGCATGGTGCGACAGCTGGCAGCTTTCCCTAAACGTAGATAAATGTAATATAATGCGCATACATAGGGGCAGAAATCCATTCCAGTACGATTATGCCATAGGTGGTAAATCATTGGAAGCGGTAACGACCGTAAAATACTTAGGAGTTACTATCCGGAGCGATCTGAAGTGGAATGATCACATAAAACAAATAGTGGGAAAAGCAGGCGCCAGATTGAGATTCATAGGAAGAATTCTAAGAAAATGTGACTCATCGACGAAAGAAGTAGCTTACAAAACGCTTGTTCGTCCGATTCTTGAGTATTGCTCATCAGTATGGGACCCTTACCAGGTTGGATTAATAGAAGAGATAGACATGATCCAGCGAAAAGCAGCGCGATTCGTCATGGGGACATTTAGTCAGCGCGAGAGCGTTACGGAGATGCTGAACAAGCTCCAGTGGTGGACACTTCAAGAAAGGCGTTACGCAATACGGAGAGGTTTATTATCGAAATTACGAGAGAGCACATTCCGGGAAGAGATGGGCAACATATTACTACCGCCCACATATATCTCGCGTAATGATCACAACGAAAAGATCCGAGAAATTAGAGCAAATACGGAGACTTACAAGCAGTCGTTCTTCCCACGCACAATTCGTGAATGGAACAGGGAAGGGGGGATCAGATAGTGGTACAATAAGTACCCTCCGCCACACACTGTAAGGTGGCTCGCGGAGTATAGATGTAGATGTAGATGTAGATGAGGACTGTATCAACAATTATGTCTGCACTGAAGGCAAACGGTAAACACATTATTACTATCGGATGACGGCTAAGCTTTCTTGATAAAGCCACACTAAGTCTTGGAATGTACTTGCATGGGACTCTACATTTATATCCATATTTGACCCACAAAAAACTGTTGTCATTTGACACTGCACTGTCTAAAGTATGGAATACAACATGCGGCATGCCACTAGGAGACTGCTTTGTGTACCCAAGTCCATGTGGTCTGAGGTCTCGAGCAGAGTGGTTCGGACTGCATGTTTTGTGCATTTGGCACACTATATTCATGTTGTATGGAAGCAGGCTCGCAGAGTGAACATACTTGTATCATGATGTGACATTACATGTGGTCAAATCATTGACAGATTACGGCCTGGTAACAGTCAAGGGCTGGTGAACCAGGAGGCGACTGTTGCTCTAAGCACCATTTCATAGCCGTGGAGAAGATTGCAGGAGGGAGGAAGTACGTGTAGCATTATGGACGAGCTTATCTACATTGTATAGTCCAGTGCCAGGATTGCAATCTTGCTTGAAGATGTCCTGCCTCCCCTGCAGCAACCTCAGAGTCACACATCAGCCATCAGGCAATGTATTGTCAGCTTGAAGTTTCTCCATTCACTTAGTGACCTCACACATGCAGTCCCCTAACACAAAGGGACTGTTTGTCTCTTGAATGTGGTGCTTTGTCCAACGTGACTGGACCCAAACAAAGTGGGCTACTATCCTATAGAAGGATAGGACACAGTTTAACTTTAAGAATGATCCCTCCCTGTTTTAGGGGTTCTGTACCCCAATCAGTAAAAAACAGAACCCTTAAAGGATCACTTTGTTGTCCATCTGCCTGTCTGTTAAGACTCTTTTTCCTCAGGAACAGGCAGAGATACCACATAGAAATTTGTCATATACTGAAGGCTATGGTCCACTGGCGGTATAAAAAATTTAAGCCCAAGGTCAATATAGTAAAAAGATACGGGAATTTAAGGCACATATTTAGACACTTGCAAACTCACTCATCAAAATCTACAGATGAACTACCTATATACATAATTAATTATTTTGGAATAAAGGAGATGACCCACTGAAAGACAGAAGTGCTGCATCATTGTCAGGTACACGAACAAATCGCACAGAGCTTTACTAGCTTTCGAAATGAAATTCCTTTCTCATGCTGTACAGGAAACACACACACACACACACACACACACACACACACACACACACCTGTCTCCCTACATTTTGCTCAGTTTCACTGCCAGCTCTTTACTGGTACACGATGAGTGTACTGGGGTGAGTTGAGGGTGGAGGAGGGATGGAGACATGTGGAAGGTTGGTCTTCCAAAATGGTATGATCCTAGTGGCAGGTGATTGGAGGTGGGAGTAGCATAGGGATGGACTAGGTTGTTGTGGAGGTTGGGTAGGTGAACAACACTGAGGGGAGGGAGGGGGGGGGGGATGAAAGTATCTTTGGTAGGATGTCACTCGTTTCAGGCCATGATGATAGATAACCAAAGCCCTGATGAAGGATTTGGTTCAGTCGTTCCCATCCCAGGTGGTGTTGGGTGACAAGGGGACACTTCTTTGTTGTTGGTTCTTGGGATGGGTGCATGGATCAGGTGTGTGTGTGTGGGAATATGGCATGGGAGATCTGTTTGTGCATTAGGTCTGGGGGGTATTGCCTGTCTGCAAAGACCTTTCTAAGGCCTTCAGCATACTGGGCAAGGGAGTTCTCATCACTGCAGATGTGTCTGCCATGGGTGGCATGATTTTTTGGTGCGGAAGGGGTGGCAGCTGTCAAAGTGCAGGTACTGTTGGTGATTGGTGGGTTTGCTGTGGACTGAGATGTGGATGGAGCCATATGAGAGGAGGAGATCAAGACCTAGGAAGGTGGCACTATGGATGGACAAGGACCAGGTGAAGTGGATGGGAGGGATGGTGTTGGTCTGGCCTTGGATCCAAATTATAATGATGGCACTGGAGAAGGAAGCTGAAAGTGGCGGGTAAAGGTTTGCAGGTGGTTAAGGGTGTGTTGATTGTTGAAAGGAGGGAAAGGAATTGTATTGGAGCAGGGTGTTGTATTTTGACTGATATATCTGATCACATGTGATATATCATCGTGCATGTGAAATAAATTCGATCGTGCCTGATTTATCGTCACTGTGTCACTGCTGCTATGCAATCCCCACTACCTACACCTCGTCACCCAAACTGAAATCCTGACACTCCAACACTTAGAGGTACATTCCAACTACCACCTCCACTAGTTATCCAACCTGCTGAAATCCTTCTCCCACCTTGGCGCACCATTATCCAACCCCAACACTACCCAAGTGTTCCTCCTCCTCAACTGGTCGTACTGCCCAGACCCTGCCTAGCTGACATTTTCAACCTATCACATCCTCCAAAACCCATACCAGCACTCCACGAAATCCAGAACCGAAACAATCCCAAAACACTGTTGTTAATCTTTTCACCTAAATCCTCAGCCCCACAGAAGTGTCAGTGCTATCCAAAGGCCTCACATTTAGCCCTACTCCCAGGTTTAACAAAGTTACACTTCTGAAAGACCTATTCTCCTTCTCCCACTCCCTACAGTGGAATCACTTCTTTGCCACCAATCCCTCCAACTAAAGCCAGTCCACTCCTAACATCAAACTGTGCCTGTCCCAATTTGTACCACCCTCCCCAAACTCCTGCCTAACCATCCCCTGGCCATCTTCCAGGAATTCCTAACTTCCAACTTAGCCTCACCATCCTTCCCAGCTCCCTCCCTAAGAACAGCAACATTTAAGCAGAAGAAAGGACTGCCCTACACAACCTAAAAACGGATCCTGACCTGATCAGCCTTCCAGCAGACAAAGGTTCCACCACTGTTGTGATGAACCAGAGGGCCTCCACAAGCTGTCTTGACACCTCCATCAACAAGCTCTGCCGAAGTGACCCCATCCAATCCAACATAACATCCAGTCCCTGCTAAAATCCTTACGCCCTTTTCAGAATCTCTCCTCTGAATCCATCTCCCTGCTCACCCCAACAACAGTTCGCACACCCATGTTCTACATGCTCCCCAAAATCCACAAACCTAACAATCCTGTGGCAGGTTACAGTGCCCCCACTGAAAAAATCTTGGCCCTTGTTGACCAACATCAGCAACCAATTGCCCAAAACCTAGCCTTCTGCATTAATGATACCAACCACTTCTTGCCAACATCCTTCATGCTTATGGACTTGCCACAATTGAACACTACCTCTCCCAACACCCTGCAGATTCCAAGCCCACCACTTCATTCCTCATACAAGTAACCAAGTACATCCTAACCCATAACTACTTTACCTTTGAAGGGAAGGCATACAAACACATTTGTGGCACAGCAATGGACACCCACATGTTGCCCTCATATGCCAACCTCTCCATGGGCCACCTAGCTTCCCAAACCCATGGTCTGGTTCAGCTTTATTGATGACATCTTTATCATGTGGATTCAAGGCCAGGACACTGTATCCTCATCCTCCGCAATCTCAATACCTTCTCTCCCATTCACTTCACGTAGTCCTCCTCCACCCATTGTGCCACCTTCCTAGATCTCAATCTCCTCCTCTCAAATGACTCCATCCACACCTCAGTCCACATCAAACCCACCAATCACCAACAGTACCTGCACTTTGACAGCTGCCACCCGTCCACACCAAAAAATCCCTCCCATACAGTCTGGCCATCCATGGCAGGTACATCTTCGGTGATGAGAACTCCCTCGCCCAGTATTCTGAAGGCCTCAGAAAGGCCTTTGCAGACAGGCAATACCCACCAGGCCTAACACACAAACAGATCTCCCATGCCATATCCCCACACACACCTCATCCACAGATTCATCCCAAGAACCAAAAACAAGAAGTACCCCCCTTGTCACCCAATACCACCTGGGACTGGAACAACTGAACTATGTCCTTCATCAGGGCTTTGATTATCTATGATCATGCCCTGAAATGAGGAACACTGCACCTGAGATCCTCCCTGAAGTTGTGTTCCACTGCCCACCCAACTTCTGCAACATCCCAACTCCCATCCCCAGTCCCCTGCCACAGGGATCATTCCCTTGTGGAAGACCTAGATGCAAGACCTGTCCTATTCACCCACCCAGCACCTACTACTCCAGTCCCATCACAGGTTTATTCTACCCCATCAGAGGTTGGGCCACTTGTGAAAGCAGCCATGTTACATACTAACTCTGCTGCAATCACTGCACAGTTTTCTACTCTGCTATGACAACCGAGCAGCAAAAAACAAGAATGAATGGCGACTGTCAAACTGTTGCCAAAAACAAGGTGGACCACCCGGTGGCACAACATGCAACAGAGCACTACATGCAAGATTTCAGTGGCTGTTTCACAGCCCATGCCATCTGAATCCTCCTCACCATCACCAGCTTTTCTGAGCTGCACAGATGGGAGCTATTCTTACAGCACATCTTTCACTCCCAGAACCTCCCTAGCAAAAACCTAAGGTAACCCACCCAACCAACCAACAGTGTGTGTGTGTGTGTGTGTGTGTGTGTGTGTGTGTGTGTGTGTGTGTGTGTACACCCACACACCATCCCTTTCCATTACCCCCAACCAATAAGTGTCAGCCAGTTGTGTGCTGCCATCTCATGCCCTAGTCTGTGAAATCGTGTGCCAAGCTGTCTGCCACCTGCCCCCTCTACCTGCACCGCTAACTAGCCCACAGACAGCTGCCCACTCTCCCATGAGCTGTAGATGCTTCTCCCAACCTGCCTTCTGCCCCTCTCCATCCCCCACCTCACCCCACCCCACCCTCCACGCCATTAGACACACCGAGCGCCAGGCAAGAGCTGGCAGTCGACTGAGCACAATGTAGTGAGACAGGTGTGTGTGTGTGTGTGTGTGTGTGTGTGTGTGTTTTTCTCCTACAGCTTGAGAAAGGAATTTCATTCCTAAATCTAGCAAAGCTCTATACCTTCTGTTTGTGTATTTCAATGACACAGTGCTTCTTCCTTTCGGTGAGTTGTCTCCTTTAATTCCTAAATAATTTGTTATTCTCAATCAGAACTTTCCATACATTATTACATACATACGTATGTTTATAATAAACCCTTAGACTGAGAATCCTACTCTTTTTTTATCCTGTCTTTCTTCTTACATGCCCTTGGTGAATGTTTCAACCCTGTGCATATTTTCGAAAGTAAGTGATTTGGTTCCATCAGTGTTCTTGTATTGGGAGCATTACACTGAAAACGCATATGCCACTGCGTATCTTTCCTAGGAGTACATGACAGCTTCAGTCTATGAAGATCACATCCTGCCACAGTGAAGTGTGCGGATTACATTGTCACTATCTGAAGGTTGATGTTGCCTGGAAACTCAGACGTGTCCTGGTTGAAAAGTACCTCCAATAGGTGCAGACTGGTAAGCTTATTTCTTCAGACTTAAACAAACTTAATGTGTGTAGTTTACACTAGACTGAACAGTTGCTACTCATCATACAGCGGAGATGCTGAGTTGCAGTTAGGCACAACAAAAGGACTGTCACAACACCAGCTTCCATCCAACAAGGCCTTTGTCAAAAATAGACCACACACACACACACACACACACACACACACACAAGCACAACTGTGGTCATGTGTTTGTGAGTTGCATTTGCTTCTTTGTCACTACTAAACCAATCTAATTACTTAAGTTTAGAGTCACTGTCATTGCAAGCAGATGAAACAAATCTTATGGATGCTATCATGTGCCTTTGCTAGGAAGGTTTTCAGTTTCATATACTTATAACTAAGTCACTCATCCAGTAAATTTTCTGGTAGTAGCTAACCCTGAAATAGACAACGTTTTTGGGATAGACTTTTTCCACACATTAGGATTTTTGGTTCATGAAATCATGCAATCAAAAGGGCACTGCACTGACTTAAAGATTCTCTTTGATAAATATGCCAAAATTTTCTCACCTGTACTAGGGAAGAAAACTGATTTCAGAGCTCACATCACTTTTAAAGTGGCAGCTGCCCCATGTCTTTTGAATTCTTGCCCGATGCCCTTGGCTCTTATGGGCGCCCTCAAACGTGACTGGATCAGCTCACTGATAAAGACATGTTAAATGCCTAGTCCCCATGGTCAATATGCCATTCCACTGGTAACAGTGCGCAAATGCAATAGCACCTTGACCTTTGTGGCTATTTCAAAGTAACAATCCTTGTATAGGCTGAAGTGGAAGCTTGTCCTCTATTGAGACAAGGTGAACTCATAAAATTAGGCCATGGAACTCTATTCAGTAAAATTGATCACAAAGAGGCGTATTTTCAAGTCCCCTTGGATGCCGCATCACAAATGTACCCAGTGCTAAATACAGCATACAACCTGTACCATTATAAACGGTTACCTTTCAGGATCTGTTCATCCCCTTCTTCAATATTTTATGGATAAATTTTGTCATGGGTCTTGCATGAGGACCACTGCCACATCCTGGTTTCTCCTTCTCCGAGACCACAAGAACTGCACTTCCAGTTTGCTGCCCATAGGGGCATGTTCTGGATGAAAAGTTTGGTGCAAAAGCTTGCATTCTGGTCAAATATTGACTCTGACATCACAGACCTGGTCTGCCAATCTTTCGCCTATCAGGCCCATCGAGCTGCACCTCCCCAGCCATTCCCTCCCTGACCTGACACTGTGGAATAATGGGAGGGTATCAATTTAGATTGTGCTGGTCTATTTTGAGCTCCATGTGGTTGGTCCTATTCTCATTTTGCATTTTGCAAGTCCCATTCACTACTGCTGCTACTACTGAGGCCTTGGAAAAAAATCTTTGCCCCTGAAGGCACCCCACATATGTTGGTTTCTGATGAGAGGACAGTGTTTATTTCCTATGACTTCAAATGCTTTTGCACCTGTAATAGGTTCAACACTTTCACATGATGGCATTTCACCTAGCATTCAACAGCCACACAGAAAGCTTTATCCACATCCTTAAAACACAGTTCCACAAGTCAGTTACATCAAACACTGAACCTAATGTTCTCTGTAGCTTTTTAGAAACTTATAGGGACATGCCGATCAAGTGTCACTGCTCGGTGGAGTGGCTTCATGGTTGCCCTAACTCAACCTTTTGAATATGCTGCATCCATTGCAGGTACACATCATCCCTGAGGCTTCTCATTTCCAGGTAAGCACTCAGTGTGGGCACTTCCCAACCTGCATCTGAGAGATGATCTCAGGCTACCAGGAAACTCTGTTGTATACTATGGCCTCCATATACTGTGGTCTTCCATGGTGTCATCAAAACCAACTTTACCTCAACCCTCCTGGTCAGCCGCCACCTGCTTTTCTGGACCCTCTGGTCCCCTGGTGATCTAACCATTGCCCATTGAGACTGTCCTGTCTTGGCCTTCCATGGCAAAGTCTATGAACATCAACCCATCCCAATTCCCCCAATGATCTGCAACACCTTCATCTTCTAGCCCAGCAGTCACTGCTTTGAGGGTGGAGGGGGTGGAGGAGGAGGGAGGGAATGTAGTGGCACAACCCAACATTACCAAGGAAACTGAGCAGCTGGTGCTACACACCGATCCTCAAGCACAAATCTGATGGACCATGCCAGACTCCAATATATAAACCAGCCTAGGGCTGGCCAAAACCAGTGATGATAGGTGCAGTGGAGTGCACACTGTGAGTGTTGTCATATTGGCTATGGTGTTATTGTGGTGGGCTCTATTTGTAATAGTTGAAACTCTAATTGGCTTGGACTGGACTTTGCTTGGGAATGTTTTAGGTAGTATTTTACAAAACCTCTCGTCTCCAGTAACAAAGCAGCATATAGAATCAGTTGGACTGTTTCTAAAAATGTATGCTGTACTATACTCTGTATTCTGATATGCCAGTGGTGTGAGCTACCTCGTTCACGTTTCATCAATGTTAATCCAAAATCCCCGTGAACCATGGACCTTGCCGTTGGTGGGGAGGCTTGCGTGCCTCAGCGATACCAATAGCCATACCGTAGGTGCAACCACAACGGAGGGGTATCTGTTGAGAGGCCAGACAAATGCATGGTTCCTGAAGAGGGGCGGCAGCCTTTTCAGAAGTTGCAGGGGCAACAGTCTGGATGATTGACTAATCTGGCCTTGTAACATTAACCAAAACGGCCTTGCCGTGCTGGTACTGCAAACAGCTGAAAGCAAGGGGAAACTACACCCGTAATTTTTCCCGAGGGCATGCAGCTTTACTGTATGGTTAAATGATGATGGCATCCTCTTGGGTAAAATATTCCGGAGGTAAAATAGTTCCCCATTCGGATCTCCGGGCGGAGACTACTCAAGAGGATGTCGTTATCAGGAGAAAGAAAACTGGCGTTCTACGGATTGGAGCGTGGAATGTCAGATCCCTTAATCGGGCAGGTAGGTTAGAAAATTTAAAAAGGGAAATGGATAGGTTAAAGTTAGATATAGTGGGAATTAGTGAAGTTCGGTGGCAGGAGGAATAAGACTTTTGGTCAGGTGAATACAGAGTTATAAATACAAAAGCAAATAGGGGTAATGCAAGAGTAGCTTTAATAATGAATAGGAGTGCGGGTAAGCTACTACAAACAGCATAGTGAACGCATTATTGTGGCCAAGATAGACACGAAGCCAACACCTACTACAGTAGTACAAGTTTATATGCCAACTAGCTCTGCAGATGACGAAGAAATTGAAGAAATGTATGATGAAATAAAAGAAATTATTCAGATAGTGAAGGGAGACGAAAATTTAATAGTCATGGGTGACTGGAATTCGGTAGTAGGAAAAGGAAGAGAAGGAAACATAGTAGGTGAATATGGATTGGGGCTAAGAAATGAAAGCGGAAGCCGCCTGGTAGAATTTTGCACAGAGCACAACTTAATCATAGCTAACACTTGGTTCAAGAATCATAAAAGATGGTTGTATACATGGAAGAAGCCTGGAGATACTGACAGGTTTCAGATAGATTATGTAATGGTAAGACAGAGATTTAGGAACCAGGTTTTAAATTGTAAGACATTTCCAGGGGCAGATGTGGACACTGACCATAATCTATTGGTTATGAACTGTAGGTTAAAACTGAAGAAACTGCAAAAAGGTGGGAATTTAAGGAGATGGGACCTGGGTAAACTGACTGAACCAGAGGTTATACAGAGTTTCAGGGAGAGCATAAGGGAACAATTGACAGGAATGGCGCAAAGAAATACAGTAGAAGAAGAATGGGTAGGTTTGAGGGATGAAGTAGTGAAAGCAGCAGAGGATCAAGTAGGTAAAAGGACAAGGGCTGGTAAAAACCCTTGGGTAACAGAAGAAATATTGAATTTAATTGATTAAAGGAGAAAATATAAAAATGCAGTAAATGAAGCAGGCAAAAAGGAATACAAACGTCTCAAAAATGAGATCGACAGGAAGTGCAAAATGGCTAAGCAGGGATGGCTAGAGGACAAATGTAAGGATGTAGAGGCTTATCTCACAAGGGGTAAGATAGATACTGCCTACAGGAAAATTAAAGAGACCTTTGGAGAAAAGAGAACCACTTATATGAATATTCAGAGCTTTGATGGAAACCCAGTTCTAAGCAAAGAAGGGAAAGCAGAAAGGTGGAAGGACTATATAGAGGGTCTATACAAGGGCAATGTAACTGAGGACAATATTATGGAAATGGAAGAGGATGTAGATGAAGATGAAATTGGAGATATGATACTGCGTGAATAGTATGACAGAGCGCTGAAAGATCTGAGTCGAAACAAGGCCCCGGGAGTAGACAACATTCCATTAGAACTACTCCCAGCCTTGGGAGAGCCAGTCCTGACAAAACTCTACCATCTGGTGAGCAAGGTGTATGAGACAGGTGAAATACCCTCAGACTTCAAGAACAACATAATAATTCCAATCCCAAAGAAAGCAGGTGTTGACAGATGTGAAAATTACCGAACTATCAGTTTAATAAGTTACAGCTGCAAAATACTAACGCGAATTCTTTACAGACGAATGGAAAACTGATAGAAGCCGACCTTGGGGAAGATCAGTTTGGATTCCGTAGAATTGTTGGCACACGTGAGGCAATACTGACCCTACAACTTATCTTAGAAGCTAGAGTAAGGAAAGGCAAACCTACGTTTCTAGCATTTGTAGACTTAGAGAAAGCATTTGACAATGTTGACTGGGATACTCTCTTTCAAATTCTGAAGGTGGCAGGGGTAAAATACAGAGAGCGAAATGCTATTTACAATTTGTACAGAAAGCAGATGGCAGTTATAAGAGTCGAGGGACATGAAAGGGAAGCATTGGTTGGGAAGGGAGTGAGACAGGGTTGTAGCCTTTCCCCGATGTTATTCAATCTTTATATTGAGCAAGCAGTGAAGGAAACAAAAGAAAAGTTCGGAGTAGGTATTAAAATCCATGGAGAAGTAATAAAAACTTTGAGGTTTGCCGATGACATTGTAATTCTGTCAGAGACAGCAAAGGACTTGGAAGAGCAGTTGAACGGAATGGATAGTGTTTTGAAAGGAGGATATAAGATGAACATCAGCAAAAGCAAAATGAGGATAATGGAATGTAGTCGAATTAAGTCGGGTCATGCTGAGGGAATTAGATTAGGAAATTAGACACTTAAAGTAGTAAAGGAGTTTTGCTATTTGGGGCGCATAATAACGGGTGATGGTCGAAGTAGAGAGGATATAAAATGTAGACTGGCAATGGCAAGGAAAACGTTTCTGAAGAAGAGAAATTTGTTAACATCGAGTATAGATTTAAGTGTCAGGAAGTCATTTCTGAAAGTATTTGTATGGAGTGTAGCCATGTACGGAAGTGAAACATGGACGATAAATAGTTCGGACAAGAAGAGAATAGAAGCTTTCGAAATGTGGTGCTACAGAAGAATGCTTAAGATTAGATGGGTAGATCACATAATTAAAGAGGATGTATTGAATAGGATTGGGGAGAAGAGAAGTTTGTGGCACAACTTGACTAGAAGAAGGGATCGGTTGGTAGGACATGTTCTGAGGCATCAAGGGATCACCAATTTAGTATTGGAGGGCAGCGTGGAGGGTAAAAATCGTAGAGGGAGACCAAGAGATGAATACACTAAGCAGATTCAAAAGGATGTAGGTTGTAGTAGGTACTGGGAGATGAAGAAGCTTGCACAGGATAGAGTAGCATGGAGAGCTGCATCAAACCAGTCTCAGGACTGCAGACACAACAACAACAACAATCCAAAATCAAATTTTGCAGCTTCAATATCTTCAGCCGTACTAACAGTTTTGCAATTTCCTTCACACAGATCATCTCCAAGAGAAGTAGAGAACATTTAAATTAAGTTGCTCGTTTCTTAACTGTCAACTAAGAAGAAGCAGGTTTCTAAAAAGCTGTCACAATTTTCTCATTGCCCTGATGATGTATCTATTGTAAGATATGGAATAACCTTTTGGGATTGATGAACTGTTGCCTCTATCCATACCAATCCAGACATAATTACAGAAAACCATTTTTAACTTGTGAATGACACATGAAACAAAGATAATTTCATGTTGCCATCTCATATACTATAACTGTACTCCCAGTCTCCTCAGCACATGGCTTCGAAAATTTACAATAAATTAAAAATGAAAAACTTTCACAGTATGGAACTAGGTTCACTGAAGATAAAACTATGTGCCATCCTAGTGCAAAAATGTTAATATTCACTCATGAGATTTTTAAATGATGATGAAGATTTCTTTGTGCAGTAACGAAACACATTTGTAATCTCTCTCTCTCTCTGCTACACTACTGATTTTAGTTTTTCTGAGGCACTGTATGTCTCTCTGTTACATAATTTATATTGATGAGTCTCCTGTACTTTAAATCAATGATATATGTTTGAACATCATGAGACAATAAAATTCTGATTCTGTTTCTGAAGTTCAAATATCATTATTTGGATCAATGATCATGTTATGTGCAAATGCAGGCTGAAGAGGAATATGTCCTTACTTTGTACCAAATTTCTACATCCTAATACAGCATCCAGCAACTGTAAAATACTTAGCAGCCATGCTGGAAAAAAATTCTTGTTTCTCAGCAAATGTAATGATTTGAAATGGGACAAGAATGATATTGTTAGATGCTATGCTGGATGTCATACTAAGGATGAATAAAGCAGAAGATTCAGTTCATTTGATTGAAGTCAGATGCTTGGGGCCCTCAATCTCTGAAGTTGTGAAGATACAGAGTTGCTTGAGGGCCATGAAGGTGAGTTACTGTGGTAAAAAAAATCTGTGTGGCAAAAAGATTAGCAACAGGTAACTAAGACTTTAACAGATGTGGATAGGCCACATGCTGCAGATCTCTCTCCAGTTCATTACTGGACAACAACAACAAATTGTGTGAAGTTGTACCATCTCCGTGATATGAAGTACAGGGAACGTAGGTGCCCTTGAATAGTTCTTTTAACTGTGTAGCCACAGACTGTCACTCTCTAGTGGTTCTGTGGTTAGCCCACTGGATTCATATTCAAGAGAATGACGATTCAAATCCCTGTCTGACCATCCAGATTTATGTTTTTTGTGATTTCCCTAAATCACTCCAGGCAAATATCTTGGTGGTTCCTTTGAGAAGAGCACAGCTGATTTCCTTTCCCCTTTCATAATCTGAGCTTGTGTACCATCTGTAATGAGCACACTGTCAACAGAAAGTTAAACTCTAATCTTCCTGCCTTCCTTCCAGTGAATGTGATCACCTTCTCCATCTCTTGTGATTACAGCTTTTTAGGTGACTGTTGAGTCTGATTCTTAAACCATGAACTTGTCCACAATGGTGGTGCTGTTGGTCACCTCTAGCAGTAATTCAAGATTATTGTTTGCCTGTTGTTACAACAGTTCTTTCCTACCTGTCCACTTTCTTCTTTGTGTTTTCAACATTGTTCTCCATAATACTCTAGACATCTGTGGACAGTAGATGCCATGCAGAAAAAAGCAGCAGTATTCTCCCAGATTTTGCATTTCCTCAGGTTTTGCATCAGAGCAAATATAGAGAATTTTTGCTGCCTTATCTGTCTTCTTTGACCAGACCCTAAAAAATCAAAAATGCTTTATTTGCTTTGGGAGGTACAATTAGAAACAATGAACTACATGGTCTTCCAACAAATTTGATATTTAATAATCATGCCATCAATTTTCCAAAACAAATTTGTGCATATATCTTGCCATTTCAGTCAAAAGTTCCTTCACAGATCAAGATCACTCACGAGATACTTTGGATGTCTTCTGCTAGTAGTCTATCTTTAGCAGTCGCCTATGAGATTAGGATGAGTAAGAATTATGATGGCCTTAAACACATTTAGTTTGTTTTGAATACCAATGACATTGCTGAAGATTCTTTATTGGCAGTTATGGCACACTTCACATAATAATTAATTTCATTTCAATAGTTGTGTTTGAGGAGATATGATTATTAATCTAAGGGAAGTGCTTGACCTCCTATGCCCAGATCTGGTTGTTGACTGTAATGACATGAAGTATGAGTGCAGAGATGAGTAAAGTTGAGAGTGGAATAAATCACAGTCATTCTAGTATTAAAAGTTGGAAAACTCAAGAGGTCCCACAAAAACATTTTAAATAGATTTACTAATGCCTACGCAGGCATCAGTAAATCTATTTAAAATGTTTTTGTGGGACCTCTGAGTTTTCCAGAATAATATTTTCATCTGTAAATTGGAGCTCAGTAATAGTTTTGCAGATGCCCCGTTATTACTTTATAGTCTGTTAAGGTTAAATAATTTCGCACCAATCCTCTACTCTATTTCACCACCAAAATAGAAGTTCCACCTCTAAGAACTGTCCCAAGAAATACTTGAAAATACATAAAGTAAGCTTAAGATGGAAAACAAATAATAACTGATTATAACAGTTGCTGTGGAAATGGACATACAAAGAGACACAATTGCATGTCTATTTGTTTCACGTAAAAAAGGGTGAATAGGTGCAAGGACAGCACCATTGGATTTGTGAAGCATGAAATGTCTTCTGGACTGACTAATACAGCAACATGCTGGTGTGCACTGTTGGCAGGTTATGTGTGTGCTAAAAAGCAAATGAGACACTAGGACTGTCTTGCTAATAGAATAGAATCCAGGCAGGATCGTGATTTTGGCAGTGTACAGGTCGCCAACAGAAAGATTTTAAGCTTCATCAGGCAAATGTTTGTGATGATTTCAATATTTTTCTCCTCTTAGGTACTGCTGATCAAACACTTCCAAGAAGCAAAGGAAACTGTTAATGATGCTCCATGTTCAAGTTGCCGGTTAACAAACCATCAGTACAGATAATATCAAAGGAATGCAGCAACTGCTGGCATGAAACTGATGACTGCCTCTAAAATTTGTTTTGGGGGAAATAGTTATTAGCAGGGATAGGGTTCATGCAATGATTTGCAAAGATCATGGTAAGTATAAATTCTTCCTGATTTTTGCCATTTAAATTGCCTGACAAGAATAAGAGAATACAAACGAAAACTGCCAGAAATTTCATTGACACTAGCTGCAGATCCATCTAGTTCGTGCCACCTAAGCATCTGGGAGTAAAAACAGATGACCAAATGTAGTGAAATGATCATATAACTTGTCTTTGTGTAAAACAAAAGATAGGCCTCGTTTTATTGGTATAACACCGAAGATTCAAACCTTTTCTGTGATGTTCTAAAATTCACGTGTGGAAAACAGTGAGTGTACGTGTTGATAAAATATCATATTGATAGGGAAGGCCAAAGTGCATATGATATTTTTAAATTGGACGAAGACTGTTCCACAGGGATCAGTTTCAGAGTCACTGGTTTTTATATTACATGTAATTGGTATTGCCTCCAGCAGTTAGTAACAAGGTAATCATGCATGTGGAGGACAACACTCCCATGGCAAGCACTGCTTCAAGAGGAGAGCTAGAAAAAAAATTTCAAAACTTAAATAATTCAAATACAATATTTCAGTGAATGTAATTAATTTAGTAATACCAAAAAGATCAACATATATGAAATTCATAGCAGCAGAACACAGCCATGACAAATTCTATAATTTTAAACTTGAAAATTAAATAATATTTTAGATAGACTGAAACAAATTCAGAGTGATGTTGTTGACTGACACAGAAAAATAAAACCTACTCAAAAGTGAGAACAGATATACAGGGTGGTCCATTGATTGTGACCAGGCCAAATATCTCACGAAACTACAAAGAACGAAACTTGTCTAGCTTGAAGGGGGAAACCAGATGGCGCTATGATTGGCCAGCTAGATAGCACTGCCATAGGTCAAACGGATATCAACTGCGTTTTTTTAAATAGAAACCCTCATTTTTTATTGCATATTCGTGTAGTACGTAAAAAAATATGAATGTTTTAGTTGTACCACTTTTTTCACTTTGTGATAGATGGCGGTGTAATAGTCACAATAAAATGGGAGCCAATTATCCTTCCTCCCATAATGCTGCACCATACATTAACCCACCAAGGTCGCTGATGTTCCACTTGTCGCAGTCATCGTGGATTTTCCGTTGCCCAATAATGCATATTATACCGGTTTACGTTACTGCTGTTGGTGAATGATGCTTCGTCGCTAAATAGAACGCGTGCAAAAAATCTGTCATCGTCCTGTAATTTCTCTTGTACCCAGTGGCAGAACTGTACACAACGTTGAAAGTCGTCACCATGCAATTCCTGCTGCATAGAAATATGGTACAGGTGCAATCGATGTTGATGTAGCATTCTCAACATCAACGTTTTTGAGATTCCCGATTCTCGCATAATTTGTCTGCTACTGATGTGCAGATTAGCCGCGACAACAGCTAAAACACCTACTTCGGCATCATCATTTGTTGCAGGTCGTGGTTGACATTTCACATGTGGCTGAACACGTCATTAAATAACATAACTATCATTTCATTAAATAACATAACTATCCAGCGAACGGTCCATACACTTGGATGATGCCGTCTAGGATACCGAGCAGCATACATAGCACATGCCCGTTGGGCATTTTGATCACAATAGCCATACATCAACATGATATCGACCTTTTCTGCAATTGATAAACGGTCCATTTTAACACGGGTAATGTATCACGAGGCAAATACCATCTGCACTGGCAGAATGTTACATGATATCACATACATATACGTTTGTGACTATTACAGCGCCATCTACCACAAAGCGAAAAAAGTGGTCCAACTAAAACATTCATATTTCTTTACATACTACATGAATATGTAATAAAAAATGGGGTTTACTATTTTAAAAAATGCAGTTGATATCCGTTTGACCTATGGCAGTGCCATCTAGAGGGCCAACCACAGAACCATCCAGTTTCCCCCTTCGAGCTAGACGAGTTTCGTTCTTTGTAGTTTTTTCGTTTGAAGCTAATTTCATGAGATATTTGGCCCGGTCATTATCAATGGTGCACCCTGTATACCTAAAGGTGGTTAATTTACAAATTGTTAATGCAGAGGCACTACAATAATGTACTATGGTTGAATATATCCACACCCATCATACTTTATCACATTATGAGGAAATGCAGCTGATAAAGATACACAAATATCATACCAACTAATGAAGAAAGTTGGTTCAAATGGCTCTGAGCACTATGGGACTCAACTTCTGAGGTCATCAGTCCCCTAGAACTTAGAACTAGTTAAACCTAACTAACCTAAGGACATCACACACATCCATGCCCGAGGCAGGATTCGAACCTGCGACCGTAGCGGTCACGCGGTTCCAGACTGCAGCGCCTAGAACTGCACGGCCACTTCGGCCGGCAATGAAGAAAGTGATTAAGTGCGTAGCATATAAAGACATGTGCTTCACTGAAAAGAGAAAGCAACATATTAGAATAATTATCATCAGATTCGTGGAAAGATAGTTTCACTTAACTGGCAAGATCTTCGTTAATACTGTTGCTACACAACAGATTTCCAAGTAGCAAAAAATCTTAGAAAAGACTTCACTATTTAGAAATAAGTTAACATGCTATTTTGGTACATTATAACCCCTTAGTACCAAAGAAAGGCAAATTACTAGACTCCTCCAAAAATTAAAAAAAAAAAGAATGATCAGCTTATACATTAACACACTGAATGTCACTGACCTGATGCTGTGTGCCTGGTCGCCTGGTGGTTAAACATCTAGCACTACGTGTGCAGCAGTCAAAGTGTTAATTGTGCATACATATTTATGTTTCTCTTGGAGAATATTGCTCCTGAGTTTTCTGTTTTCTCTGTTTCAAGTAAATGTGGAAACTAGCAAAATATAGGAAGAATTGTGATATGAAATAAGATAGTTATGAACATATGGTTTGAGAGGTAAAAGTTGTATTTTGGTAGTGTGGATATTATGCATCTGAATAAAAATATAGTGTTTTAGTTTTATACAATATTTTCTTTTTATTTCTATGAATTATGGCTTCCCGTTAAGTCTGTATGTGGGAATGTTTTTGATTCTGGGTATTAGTTCTGTGTGAATATAGTATTTCTGTAATTGTTAAATACTTTGTCTGGTTTGGTTTCAGTATAGTGGCTTACTTGTAAAGCAATTTTCATATTTTGTTTCAATCCGTAAAGCATTATGTGTATAATACTGCCACGTGCTGCGGTGCATACTTTCTGGCTTCGTGGTTAATATCTCTGGGTAGCATGCTGCGGGTCGACAACTCAGCCCTGACCACCAGCAATTATTTGTTATGTAGTGTTTACAACAATGTTATGAAAAGCATACACTGCTACTCCCCATGTAGAGGAGGTGTTGAGTTGTAGACAGGCACAATCAAAAGACTACTAAACATTTAAGCTTTTGGCCAACAAGCACAAGTACACACGCACAATACTCTCTCTCTCTCTCTCTCTCTCTCTCTCTCTCTCTCTCTCTCACACACACACACACACACACACACACACACACACACACACACACACACAATGTCTGGTTTCTTTATGTTGCAGTCAGTAATAAACATGCTTTCAGTGATAAGTGATGTACTTTATTTATGAACCTACTGTTGGATTTGGACTTTATTGTGGTTTCAATGTGCCGTTTGGTTGTTTTGAAAGAAGTCACTGTAACAGAAGAGCCCCACAAGAATGCACAGAAATGTAAGGTTAGCTTATTCCACCAAAATATTAGAGGATTGAGTAGTAAGGTAGAACAGCTTCTTGCCCGCTTGCAAAATTTAGAGGAAAAGATATCCATCCTGTGCCTGCCTGAGTAACACATAACCACAGAGTTACATAAGTTACATATAAAGGATTACAGTCTAGCAGTGTACTCATGCAGAAGTAATATGGGAAAAGGAGGAGTTGTTGCATATGAAGAATGCAAGTTCAAAAGCATTGACACAAGTAGGTTTTGTAGTGAACAGCACATAGAAGTGTGTGCTTGTGAATTAATGCTGAAAACCAGTTCACTTTTAATTGTAACAGTATATAGATCCCCAATGGGAAATTTTGAATTATTTATGAGGAACTGGGATTCCTTACTGTGCAGTCTTTCAGATATCAGCAAGCAATTAATAGTCTGTAGTGAATTCAATGTAGATTTTTAAAGGATTCTGATAGGAAAAATGATCTGGAAACATTATTTGGATCCTACAGTTTGCTCTCAGTAGTTAACTTTTCAACATGAGTGGATATAGACAGTATGTCCCTAATTGATAATGTTTTCTTTGATGAGGCACAAAGCAAGAAAATAACTGTTTTACTGATCATAATTCACATTTAGTCAGGGTAAATGGCATAGTGCCTTACAGTGTGGATACACCTCAGTGGAAGTTAGTTAGAGTCATTAATGGCTACAGGATAAATGTTTTTAAGAGTAGTTTACAAGAAATAACCTGGGATGAAATTTATAAAGAACCAAATGCCAATATAAAATTTAATCTATTCCTTGATGAATTCATATGAGTATTTGAAAATATCTTTCTGCATAAGCTAATCAGAAGGGACATTAAACAGCCATGTAAAAAACCATGGATCATAAGGGGATTAAAGTACCTTGTTAAAGGAAAAGGGGAATGTATCTTTTGACAAGAACAAGTAGAGACCCTGCAGTAGTTGTGCACTACAAAAACTACTCAAAATTACTTAGAAAGGTTATTAAAAAATCAAGAAACAGTCACATAATATCAGAAATAAGCGCATCTGACAAGACAAGACAACCAACCACAGAAGAGGATAACATTACTATTGAATTGAATGGAACAGTTGTTGTTGTTGTTGTTGTTAGAGTCATTAATGGCTACAGGATAAATGTTTTTAAGAGTAGTTTACAAGAAATAACCTGGGATGAAATTTATAAAGAACCAAATGCCAATATAAAATTTAATCTATTATGCATAAGACAGTGGACAAGTCAAGTTATAAATACAGAGCTGAAAGTCATTTCAAGGCATATGTATTTAAGGTTACAATAATACACTTATAAACACGTATTTATATAACACACATCATAAATTTAAATATTCTTCAATGGAATAAAACCAGTGATGCTGTAAATATGGTTTTAGAGATTGACCTCAGTAAAAGCTTTTATGTTTTCAGGAAGTTTGTTATAAAGCTTAACTCCCATGTGAAAAGTACTTTTTTGGCACAGAGCTGTGCTGATTGGATTTATATTGTAAGAAGCCTCTTTATGTGTTTCTATGTTGGCAGTGCTTTTGTCTGAATTAATATCACTGATAGCACTGTGCGCCCTCTGTAAAAGACTCTGTGGCTGGTCGGACTCGCTGTTGGAAGTTAATAGCCAGCAGTGATGGCAGTTGGAAGTGAATAGCCAGCAGTGGTGGTGGTTGGAAGTTAATAGTTAGCAGTGATGGAGGTTAGAGGTCTGAAGTGTTAGCACGAGCAGATGGTCTGGATGTGTCCATCATGGAGATTTAATATTGTTGAGGATTATATAATTTTTGGAACTGGATGTCATATGATTAAGGTAGAATCTGCCAAATTCATTGTTTGCTCTGCAACAAAATCTTTCCTTTGCTAACCACATGCATATTAGTAGTTGGAGCCTACAGTAGTTAGAATATTTTATTTAGCTGACTGTATTGGTACTTGCTGTATCACTGTAGTTCGTGTCATGAAGATTTTTTGAGAGGTAAGTGACTTATGAAATATATAGGTTATTGTTAGGATTTCTTATAATTCAGGGCCATTCTTTTGTGTTAATTATTTGCAGTCAGATAGCGTTGCACTTGGATATTGTGGATCATTAATGAGTAGAATAAGTTTGAGCTGTATTTGTCAAGAAAATTATTTAGCTCAGAAATGAAATGATAAAGACAAGCAAAGTGACAGTACGTCAGTTTCACTCAGCAGTTTAAGCAGGTTCACTTGCACTCAATTTCACTCAGCAGTTTCAGGATTAAATTAAGAAGTTTCACCTTCCCAGTTATTTCAGTCCACATAAAAATATATTAAGTAGTTTCAACATGTAAGTTTCTGTATTATCTGCTAAAGTGTTCAAGTATATCACAGTTTTTTCCAGTCTGCATTCCTTACCTATTACATTTATTTTAAAGAATAAAAGGGTTTCCATAATGTATACACATGGTAATGGAGGAATACCAGATTTCTTAAACAGAGGTTTTCAAGGGTCTCTAGGCTTGCACCCAAACAACATTCTAATGGCCCTTTTATTTATTTATTTATTTATTGTTCCGTGGGACCAAATTAAGGAGAAGTCTCCATGGTCATGGAACGAGTCAATACATAAAATTATAACACGATAGTAGAAACAGATAAAATGAAATACAAGAAACGTATTCAGGCGACAATTCATAAGTTTAAATAAAGAAAATCAACATTGCAACACTGGAATTTGCTTAATTTTTCAGCTCTCCCAGGAGCTCCTCGACAGAATAGAAGGAGTGAGCCATGATGAAACTCTTCAGTTTAGACTTAAAAGCATTTGGGCTACTGCTAAGATTTTTGAGTCCTTGTGGAAGCTTATTGAAAATGGATGCAGCAGAATAGTGCACTCCTCTCTGCACAAGAGTCAAGGAAGTGCATTCCACATGCAGATTTGATTTCTGCCTAGTATTAACTGAGTGAAAGCTGCTAACTCTTGGGAATTAGCTAATATTGCTAACAACAAACAACATTAAAGAAAATATATACTGTGAGGGCAATGTCAGAATTCCCAGACTATTGAATAGGGCTCGACAAGAGGTTCTCGAACTTACACAACATATAGCTCGAACAGCCCGTTTTTGAGCCAAAAATACCCTTTACGAATCAGAAGAATTGCCCCAAAAAATAATACCATATGACATAAGCGTATGAAAATATGCGAAGTAGACTACTTTTAGTGTTGAAATGTCACTTATATCAGATACTGTTCTAATGGTAAATATAGCAGCATTTAGTTTCTGAACAAGATCCTGAACATGGGCTTTCCACAACAGCTTTTTATCTATCCGAACACCTAGGAACTTGAACTGTTCCATCTCACTTATAATATGCCCATTCTGTCTGATCAAAATATCAGTTCTTGTTGAATTGTGAGTTAACTTATTTCATGAACTACATTATTTGATAATTTTTCAATATTACACACAAGATCCTTCACTACCAAGCTGGTGTCATCAGCAAACAGAAATATTTTTGAATCACCTGTAATAATAGAAAGCATATCATTTATATAAATAAGAAACAGCAGTGGCCCCAGCACTGACCCTTGGGGAACACCCCACTTAACAGTGCCCCATTGGGACCAACACCACTACCACTCTCAATATTGCAGAGAATTACCTTCTGCTTTCTGTTCTTAAAGTGAGAGGCGAACCAATTGTAAGCTACTTCCCTTACGCCATAATGGTCCAACTTCTGCAGTAATATTTTGTGGTCAACACAGTCAAAAGCCTTCATTAAATCAAAGAAAACACCTAGCGTTCGCAACCTTTTATTTAATCCGTCCAAAACCTCACAGAGGAAAGAGAATATAGCATTTTCAGTTGTTAAACCGTTTCTAAAACCAAACTGTACATTTGACAGCAAATTATGTGAATTTAAATGCTCCAGTAACCTTATATATACAACCTTCTTGATAACTTTAGTAAACACCGATGGCATAGAAATAGGTCTATAATTGTCAACTTTATCCCTGTCTCCCTTTTTATAAAGTGGCTTCACTACCGAGTACTTTAATCGGTCAGGAAACTGACCACTCCTAAAGGAAAAGTTACAGATATGGCTAAGTACTGGGCTAACATACATAGAACAATACTTCAGTATTCTGCTGGATACCCCGTCATATCCATGAGAGTTCTTGGTCTTTAGTGATTTAATCATGGAAGAGCATTTCAGGTAACAGTCTCGGAACACTTTTTTCTACAAGCGCTATATGATTCCCTGTTGGGACTAGGTTTCTATTTAGTTCACCTGCTATATTCAGAAAGTGATTATTAAATACTGTAAATATATGTGACTTATCAGTAACACGGACATTCCCACTATGCAATGATTCTATATCCTCGACCTGTCTCTGAAGACCAGCCACTTCCTTTACGACTGGCCATATGGTTTTAATTTTATCCCGAGACTTAGCTATTCTATCTGCATACCACATACTTTTTGCCTTCCTAATAACTTTTTGAAGCACCTTACAATACTGTGTGTAATGGGCTACTGCATTTAGATTTTGACTGTTTCTAACGTTTTGATATAATTGCCACTTTGTTCTACAGGATATTCTTATCCCTCTAGTCAGCCACCCAGGCTGCCTGTTTGTGCTAGTACCCTGTTTTGAACGTTCTAACAGAAAGCAACTTCCAAAGAGCACGAGAAAAGTCTTGAGGAAAGCATTATATTTCTTGTCTAATGTATCAGCGCTATAAACATCTTGCCACTCTTGTTCCTTGATAAGGTTTACAAAGGTCTCTACAGCAACTGGATCAGCTTTCCTAAAATGTTGATAACTCTATTTAACATGTGTTGCAGCACAAAAATCTTTTAGAGTTAAAACTTGTGCATCATGATCTGAAAGGCCATTCACTTTTTTGCTAACAGAATGCCCTTCTAGTAATGAGGAATGAACAAAAATGTTGTCTATGGTTGTTCTACTGTTCACTTGCACTCTCGTTGGAAAGAATACAGTTTGCATAAGATTACATGAATTAAGGAGGTCTACCAGCATCCTTTTCCTTGCACAACCACTTATACAATTAATATTGAAGTCACCACATATAATTAACTTTTTGTATTTCCTATAAAGTGAACCAAGAACCTCCTCTAGCTTTAACAAAAATGTTGTGAAATCAGAGTCTGGGGATCTATAAATAACAACTGTTAGAAGTTTAACTCCACTAAATTTAACCACACCTGCACAACATTCAAACACCTTTTCAGTGCAGTACTTTGAAACATCAATTGACTCAAATGGGATACCGTTTTTCACATACATGGCTACTCCCCCACACCGCAAAGAGCTCCTAGAAAAGCTGCCAGCCAACCTGTATCCTGGTAAAGGAAGCCTCTGAATTATCTCCTTATTTAAGAATTGTTCTGATATACCAATAATTTCAGAGTCAACATCTATAAGCAGTTCACTAACTTTATCTCTAATACCTTTTATATTTTGATGAAATATACTAATTCCCTCATTACTCGGATACCTAAGCTTTGTCGAAAATGGTTTCTTTGTTAGAGAGACTTCCCTTAAGCAGGAATACCTATCAGCTGACTTCAGTCTAAAAATGGTGCAGCTCTAATGTAGTTTAAAAGTGCTATTAGCTGTTTTAGAATTATAAAAGGCAAGTCACAGGTAGCAAACGTATTTAATAATCATTTATTAAATGTAGTAGAAAGCATAGGGACCAACAATTCAAGAGAAAGATCACAGCCGTATGTTGAAGAAGTAACTCTCATAAAATTACATCCTATGAATGTACCACCAACTTCTACTTCTGAAATTAAGAGCGTCATACAAGGTCCGGCAGAAAAACCTCCCCTTTAAGGAAAGCTAATAAAAACAAAACCAAATAAGGTAGAACAATTTTATTTATACTAAATAAAAGTACATATTATGCCATTTTAGAAAATACTCTTATGGTCTTACTTTTTAAATAAAACATCCCTTAAATGGCTTCCTGCACTGTCGACACACTGTTTGAGTCTTTCCCTGAAGTTATTCATTACTCTTTGAGTCATTTCAGGTGGAATAGCTTCAACCTCTTGTGTAATTGCTTCTTTCAGGGCTCGTAAAGATTGTGGACGTTGTTCATAAACTTTTGCTTTTAAATAGCCCCAAAGAAAGAAATCACAGGGCGTTAAGTCCGGCGATCGTGGGGGCCAGCCAATGTCTCCACGCAACGAGATCACATGTCCAGGAAACATTTCCTTCACCAATGCCAGTGACTGCCGCGCTGTGTGGGCAGTAGCACCATCTTGCTGGAACCACACGTTCTCTATTTCACCAAAAAGCTCCCTTAGTTGCGGTTGGAGAAAGTCGCAGAGCATGGCACAATAGCGTTCACTGTTGACGGTTAAATTCCTGTCATTTTCTTCGAAAAAGTAAGGACCGATCACTCCGGAATTGTAAACAGCACACCATACTGTTACTTTAGGCCTACGAAGTGGTCGTTGATGAAGTTCTTGGGGATTGTGTTCACACCAGTACCTGCAATTTTGGCTGTTCACTGTTCCGGCAAGGTGAAAGTGTGCTTCATCAGAAAAAATCACAATATCGTTGGGACAAATGTTCCGAAGAAGGTCTTGGCACAAACTTACACGGACACCACAGTCTCGTTCACTCAGTTCCTGCGTAGTTACAATTTTGTAAGGATGCATTTTAAGATCTCGATGCAAGATTCTTCTCACACTTTGATCAGATATCTGTAATGCTGCCGCATGCTTTTTAGCGGATCGTCGAGGAGATTGTTGAACTGAAGCTCTAACTGCATCAACATTTCCGGGGCCTGTTGCAGTCCGTGGTCGTCCAGGTGGTTTCCTTTTTAATGCGGAACCTGTCTCACGAAAGTTAGCAACCCAAGAATAAATTGTTTTCTTATCGGGAACAGGGTCCCGTCGTCCGAGCGCAAAGCCAACGCGAAAAGCACGTTGAGTATTAATAGGCGATTCGCCATTTTGAATAAAATCTTCCACTACGAAGGCACGATGTTCACCAGACCACGCCATGGCGTACACTGAAAACGGCACGTAGGCAGCTACTTAACGACGCGCCCCCCACCACTCTGCTCCTTCTACTGTCCGCTGCACGTTACTTTGTAATCGGGGAGTTTTTTATGCCGGACCCTGTACATTCCCTCAAGAATAAAAGCTCTTCTGGTTTTGATAGTGTTTCCAATAGAGTGCTAAAGGTTTGGTCCAATATAATAAGGCCGGTATTGTCCGAAATATACAGGGTGTTACAAAAAGGTATGGCCAAACTTCCAGGAAACATTCCTCACATGCAAAGAACGAAAATATGTTACGTGGACACATGTCCGGAAACACTTACTTTCCATGTTAGAGCTCATTTTATTACTTCTCTTCAAATCACATTAATTATGGAATGGAAACACACAGCAACAGAACGTACCATCGTGACTTCAAACACTTTGTTACAGGAAATGTTCAAAATGTCCTCTGTTAGCGAGGATACATGCATCCACCCTCCGCCGCATGGAATCCCTGATGCGCTGATGCAGCCCTGGAGAATGGCGTATTGTATCACAGCCGTCCACAATACGAGCATGAAGAATTTCTACATTTGGTACCGGGGTTGCGTAGACAAGAGCTTTCAAATGCCCCCATAAACGAAAGTCAAGAGGGTTGAGGTCAGAAGAGCGTGTAGGCCATGGAATTGGTCTGTCTCTACCAATCCATCGGTCACCGAATCTGTTGTTGAGAAGCATACAATCACTTCGACTGAAATGTGCAGGAGCTCCATCATGCATGAACCACCTGTTGTGTCGTACTTGTTCTAGCAGCACAGGTAGAGTATCCTGTATGAAATCATGATAACGTGCTCCATTGAGTGTAGGTGGAAGAAGATGGGGCCCAATCAAGACATCACCAACAATGCCTGCCCAAACGTTCACAGAAAATCTGTGTTGATGACGTGATTGCACAATTGCATGCAGATTCTCGTCAGTCCACACATGTTGATTGTGAAAATTTACAATTTGATCACATTGGAATGAAGCCTCATTCATAAAGAGAACATTTGCACTGAAATGAGGACTGACACATTGTTGGATGAACCACTCGCAGAAGTCTACCCGTGGAGGCCAATCAGCTGCTGATAGTGCCTGCACACGCTGTACATGGTACGGAAACAACTGGTTCTCCCGTAGCACTCTCCATACAGTGATGTGGTCAACATTACCTTGTACAGCAGCAACTTCTCTGATGCTGACATTAGGGTTATCGTCAACTGCACAAAGAATTGCCTCATCCATTGCAGGTGTCCTCGTCGTTCTAGGTCTTCCCCAGTCGCGAGTCATAGGCTGGAATGTTCCGTGCTCCCTAAGACACCCATCAATTGCTTCGAACGTCTTCCTGTCGGGACACCTTCGTTCTGGAAATCTGTCTCGATACAAACGTACTGCACCACGGCAATTGCCCCGTGCTAATCCATATATCAAATGGGCATCTGCCAACTCCGCATTTGTAAACACTGGACTGACTGCAAAACCATGTTCGTGATGAACACTAACCTGTTGATGCTACGTACTGATGTGCTTGATGCTAGTACTGCAGAGCAATGAGTCACATGTCAACACAAGCACCGAAGTCAACATTACCTTCCTTCAATTGGGCCAACTGGCGGTGAATCGAGGAAGTACAGTAGATACTGACGAAACTAAAATGAGCTCTAACATGGAAATTAAGCGTTTCCGGACACATGTCCACATAACATCTTTTCTTTATTTGTGTGTGAGGAATGTTTACTGAAAGTTTGACCGTACCTTTTTGTAACACCCTGTATAATGTATCACTAACTCTAAGCATTTTTCCAGAGAGACTGAAATATGCCGTTGTTAAACCCCTCTTGGAATAAAGGCGATAAGAGGGAAATCAGTAACTACTGACCTATTTCACTGCTGACATCATTTTCCAAAATTTTTAAGAAGGTGATGAGTTCTAGAATAGTATCTCACCTTGGCAACAATAATATCCTCAGCAAATCACGGTTTTGGTTTCAGAAGGGTTGTTCTACTGAGAATGCCATTTACATGTTCACATACCAAATATTACAAGCATTAAATAACAAAATAGCACCGGTAGGTATTTTCTGTGACCCATCCAAGGCATTTGATTGTATGAGTCACAGTATACTCCTGGATAAATTGAAGGCATATTTCACTTGGGATAAGATAGATACTGCCTACAGGAAAATTAAGGAGACCTTTGCAGAAAACAGAACCACTTGTATGAATATCAAGAGCTCAGATGGAAACCCAGTTCTAAGCAAAGAAGGGAAAGCAGAAAGGTGGAAGGAGTATATAGAGGGTCTATACAAGGGCGATGTACTTGAGGACAATATTATGGAAATGGAAGAGGATGTAGATGAAGATGAAATGGGAGATATGATACTGTGTGAAAAGTTTGACAGAGCACTGAAAGACCTAAGTCGAAACAAGGCCCCGGGAGTAGACAACATTTCATTAGAACTACTGACAGCCTTGGGAGAGCCAGCCCTGACAAAACTCTACCACCTGGTGAGCAAGATGTATGAGACAGGCAAAATACCCTCAGACTTCACAAAGAATATAATAATTCCAATACCAAAGAAAGTGTTGACAGATGTGAAAATTACCGAACTATCAGTTTAATAAGCCACGGCTGCAAAATACTAACACAATTTCTTTACAGATGAATGGAAAAACTGGTAGATGCCAACCATGGGGAAGATTAGTTTGGATTCCGTAGAAATATTGGAACATGTGAGGCAATACTGACCCTACGACTTATCTTAGAAGCTAGATTAAGGAAAGGCAAACCTATGTTTCTAGCATTTGTAGACTTATACTAAGATTTTGACAATGTTGACTAGAATACTCTCTTTCAAATTCTGAAGGTGGCAGGGGTAAAATACAGGGAGCGAAAGGCTATTTACAATTTGTACAGAAACCAGATGGCAGTTATAAAGAGTCGAGGGGCATGAAAGGAAAGCAGTGGTAGGGAGGGGAGCCAGACAGGGTTGTATCCTATCCCCGATGTTATTCAATCTGTATATTGAGCAAGCAGTAAAGGAAACAAAAGAAAAATTCAGATTAGATATTAAAATCCATGGAGAGGAAACAGAAACTTTGAGGTTCGCCGATGACATTGTAATTCTGTCAGAGACAGCAAAGGGCCTGGAAGAGCAGCTGAAGGGAATGGACAGTGTCTTGAAAGGAGGATATAAGATGAACATCAACAAAAGTAAAATGAGGATAATGGAATGTAGTCAAATTAAGTCAGGTGATGCTGAGGGAATTAGATTAGGAAATGAGACACTTAAAGTAGTAAAGGAGTTTTGCTATTTGGGGAGCAAAATAACTAATGATGATCGAAGTAGAGAGGATATAAAATGTAGACTGGCAATGGCAAGGAAAGCGTTTCTGAAGAAAAGAAATTTGTTAATATCAAGTATAGATTTAAGTGTCAGGAAGTTGTTTCTGAAAGTATTTGTATGGAAGTGGAACATGGATGATAAATAGTTTGGACAAGAAGAGAATAGAAGCTTTTGAAATGTGGTGCTACAGAAGAATACTGAAGATTAGATGGGTAGATCACATAGCTAATGAGGGGGTATTGAATAGAAATGGGGAGAAGAGAAATTTGTGGCACAACTTGACTAGAAGAAGGGATTGGTTGGCAGGACATGTTCTGGGACATCAAGGGATCACCAATTTAGTACTGGAGGGCAGTGCGGAGGGTAAAAATCGCAGAGGGAGACCAAGAGATGAATACACTACGCAGATTCAGAAGGATGTGGGTTGCAGTAGGCACTGGGAGATGAAGAAGCTTGCACAGGATAGAGTAGCATGGAGAGCTGTATCAAGCCAGTCTCTGGACTTAAGACAACAACAATAATAAATTGAAGTTTTACAGGATTTATGGTATTGCCAACCAAAGCAACATGTCATATGTAACCAAAAGAATGCAGAAAGTTGTACTTAGTAGTAATTCAACCAACAGAATCCAGGGACATAATTCTGACTGGGGAGAAATCATGTATGGGGTTCCCCAAAGCTCAATCTTAGGTCCACTACTGTTTCTCATATATGTAAATGATCTACCATCTAATGCAAAACAAGCAGAATTAGTTCTTTTTGCAGATGACACCAGTATTGTAATCGTCTCAGTATACAAACAGAAATGGAAGAAACGGTGAACACAGTTCGCAAAAGTATCATTGACTGGTTTTCTGTGAATGGTCTCACCCTGAATTTCACACAGACACATTATATTAAGTTGTGCACCTCTAGGGGCACTGCACGAGTGATAAGTGTGTGGAACCTCTGGTGTAGAGCACCTTATCTTTGGACTCTAGCATCTTTCTACTATCTTTGTTCTATGCTCTCAGTGCACAACTTTTTTACTGCCATGTTATTCTCACTTACTTCAGTGCTAAATAAATGTATATACAACATCTAAAGTGTGTTACTACCATCCTATGATATGTGATAACCACAGTGGTGATCCCGACATCGTTGTCGTATGTTCATGAGTTATTTCGTGCTTCTATTCATCATTAACTGACTCCGTGTGCCAACCCACATTATCTTTGGAACAATGGATCTACCAGTGTCTTTTAGTGGTAGTACTACACATGCTGTGCTTGTGACCATGAGTAGTCAAGCATACCTAATGTGATTTTAGTTAAAAGTGAACAATTGTCGAGTGGTTCTAGGTGCTCCAGTCTGGAACCACATAGCTGCTGCGGTCACAGGTTCGAATCCTGCTTTGGGCATGGATGTGGGTGATGTCCTTAGGTTTAAGTAGTTCTAAGTCTGGGGACTGATGACCTCAGATGTTGAGTCACATAGTGCTCAGAGCCATTTGAACCATTTGAACAACTGTCTACACCCAGCCACACCAGCGGCCACTTAACATTAACAGGCTCAACATGGCCAACATCAAGTAGAACTACGCAGCAACAGCCGCTACATGGACAGTGCACATTGCCTAGTGACACTGTGAACTACAACCCAGTCAAGGACGTTGTGGGTTACCCATTGGTTATGCAGTCTCCTGCGGTTTGATTTGATGTGCCGACGAAGTTCCAGAACTGTGATTCAAACATACCAGTGCACAGGGTTGCACATTCTTATATACCTAAAGTCGCAACCTCCCCCACCGCGCTGCACGCGGCTTCGGCGACACCAGTTGCCTCGACCACGTCGGTTACCATGACTGCCGCTCCATTGTTACACCATGACCACCCTCCGCCCGCTTTCATAACGGCACCCCCCGTTCTGCCCTAACCAGTTACCGGATCAGCCACCCCACGGCTGCACCGCGACCGCCTTCTGCCCACTGTTGCAATGGCACCGGCCATTACACCTGCACTGTGTTCGTCGTCGGGCCTGCAATTGGGACACATCGCGCCATCTATTGCACCTGTTCACTCCACATCATGTGCTACTTGTGATCGCTCCCCCCCACGCAAACCTCAGGCGACACACCGTCCACCGCTACTGCACTCCCGGCGTCAGGGATTTCCTGCCCCGCATGCACAGATCTTCACCTGCCAGTGCTGCATCAACACATATTACCCGCCAGGTTTCCTAAGCTGCCTGTGTTGCGAAAGGACAACCCTAAGACTTGGTTCACATTGGTGGATCACCTACTGGATATCCACAGTATTTCAGACAATGACACATGTTTCGTCTGCCTGGTGAGTCACCTCCATGCTCATCCAGACCTCATCAGTGATCTGTTCCTCACTCTGCCCACTTCGCCCAAGTATTTGATGGCGAAAACATTGCTCATCGAGCACCTTCCTCACCCACTGGCAGATGCTATCCACCACATTATTCATGATGAGCACCTCGACAACCACATACCTTTGCAGCTTTTACGGCATCTTCATGCATTAATTAATGATCAGGCATTACCTGATGCCACACTTTGGACGTTGTGGATGGGTAAACTGCCTTCGGACCTACAACTTCACCTGCTATCTCATGTCCCCCACCCTCTTGAGGTTTACCCACGCATGGCTGACTGAGCCTATGCTATCATTCGTCACCGACACCATCTGTCTCAGACGACACCTCCATCGCCATCAGTTGGCACGCCTGCACCTTTGGTTCCGCACCCTGCTGGCAGAGGCCAGTGCGCTCATCTCAGCGGCCTATCACGAGCTGCCTCCTAGTGCCCTACAGGAGGTACTGCCTGCAATTTCCTGACGGCAGGCAACCCCGCCCGAGCAGCAGCCCAAGTGGCCACAAGCAACGACGCAGCCAGCTGCAGCCTCCACCCACTCATCACCACCTCACCTCCAAGCTTACCCGCTATGCTGGTACCACGCTACTTACAGGGCCGCCACATGCAACTGTCGCACGCCTTGCACCTACCCAAACGATTCCGGCAGGCACGTTTAGGCACCACATCCCACCATGATCCTTCATGGCGCCTACTGTCTGACACCGCACCACTCGCTCCAGCAGCACGATGTCTCTATGTCACTGACGTATCATCAGGCACACGCTTTCTTGTCGACATTGGCACAGACATCAGTGTTATCCTGGTCAAGCACGTGGGCAATATCTTTTCGCCTGCTAACCTCACTTTGATCACTGCTAATCATTCTCCTATTGCAGTCCTTGGCTCCATCAAGATGTTGGTTCGCCTATCACCAGTTGCCACCTTCCCTTGGACTTTCCACATCGCCAATGTGGATGAACCTATGATTGGGTTGGGCTTTCTACACCATTACGAACTTTCACCAGACCTGCAGGCCACCATGTTCCACCATGCGTCTGGTTCTACTGTTCTGTGCTCGAAAGAGTTCAGCACGATTTTTCTCTCTGCCTCCTTGGCTACCCTTTCCTCATGTGCATTTCTGCTCAAGTGTATTACTGCATGGCTCTCTGATTTGTTGGATGTGTGCTCACAAATCGACAAGCTCCACACAGAGTATGAGGCGTTACACACCCACATTGCTGGTGTCCCTGCTGAATTGTCACATGCACAAAATATGATTTGCAGCTGCAACAAGAAGAACCAACACTCACATCTACTGCATCTTAGCACTACATTGCTCCTGTGTCAAACTTTCCTCTGCCTGCTGCCATTTCCATGTCACTGCAGGCGATTCTACAGGACGATCATGTTCTCACTTCACAAGATTCTTCGCATCGCGTGGATGCTGCACCACACCCTCCCTCACTGTCTGCAGCCGACACCCCGCCCACACCATTCTGGCCTGGCAAGGTCAGTGAACGATCATTGCATCTGCCCCACTCTCGGCCCCCGCCGCCACCCTGCCTGCCTCCCTTTGCGAGTATTGGCCATCAGCAATGGCACTTGTCATAGAATCCGCACCACGGATGGCCCACCTGTACATTATAAAGCTAGGCGTCAGAATACTTCAGGCGTGCTCCGACCATCTGACAGCAACTGGTCTTCACCTATCCACCTTGTCCCTAAGAAGGACAGCTCCTTAAGCATGTCCAGGGACTACAGGTCCCTTAATGCTTGGACAATTATCGATAACTATCCCATTCCTCATATCCAGGATTTCATGCAATTACTGCTTGGCTCCAAGTTCTTCTCTGTCTTAGATTGTTCGAAGGAGTATCACTAAATCCCTATGCACCTACCTGATATTCCGAATATGGCCATCATCACACATTTAGGCCTATTTGAATACTGTTACGTGCCTTACAGCTTGAAAAATGCTGTGCAGACATGGAAATGGTCCACTGATTCAATTTTGCTACCTCTGCCTTTTGCTTTTGTTTATTTGGATGACATTCTGATTTTTTCCTTCTCTGCCAAGGAGCACCAGGTTCACATTGATGCTGTCCATTCGGCCCTCATGACCGAATCATTATAAATTTCAACTCTGCTGTGCACCAGTTACATTCCTAGTCCATACTGTCTCAGCCGACAGCCTCCAACCAATGGATTCTCATGTGGAAACCATTCTCACCCTGCCTGTTCTTGAAGATTATGCTCAACTCCGTTGTTTTCTTGCCGTATCCCTCAGGCTGCCTCCATCTGATTGGCCATCACCGACGCCCTCTCCGGCAAAAATACCATGGGGAAACAGAAGTTGGACTGGACCAAACCCATGTTTGATGCATTTGATAATCTCAAAAGTGCCCTCGCCAAAGCTGTCACACTCGCCCACCCCAATCCTGAAGCCTATGTTTCTATTACAACTGACACTAGTGACTCAGCTGTGGGCACACACCACCGACTCCACCCAGTCACTCTGCCTCTTTTTGAAGAAGCTATCTAAGAGCCATTGTAAGTGGTCGGCTTTCGACCGTGAACTTCTCGTGGTTTATGTGGTTTATGAGGCAATCAAACACTACTGGAGTGACCTCGAGGGGTGACCTTTCACGATCTACTTGGATCACAAGCCTCTCGTGGACGTGATTCACATCCCGGCTAAGGACCTTCCGCCGCAACGTTTCCGCCATATGGACTATATTTGTCAACATTCCTCAGACAGTTGCTATATCCACGGCACGGAGAATGTTGTAGCTGACTATCTCTCTCTTATCTCGGTGCTTACTGCACCCTTGCACTTAGATGTCCCCACCCAACTCCAGACCGAAGACACTGATACACAGTGATTGGTTTCAGACAGCAAGTCATCGCTTGCTTTCCAATCTCTAGTCCTGCATGGGTTGATGACCCCAGTCCTATGCGACGTTTCTATGGGCACTCCTCGCCCCTTGGTACCGTCCGCTCTTCCGTGCGGGATCTTCAATGCTTTACACAACTTGGCTCATGCCGGAACGTGGGCCACGACGAGGCTAGTCACTGAACGCTTCGTCTGGCCCAGGGTGCGGCACGACTGCCACACTTGGACCTGCACATATGTCCCATGCCAGCTTAGTAAAGTTGGCAAACATGTGCAGCCTCTACTAGGCAAGTTCAGTATCCAAAGGTGTCACCTTCGGCATGTCCAAATTGAAGTGGTCGGGTCACTCCCCCCTTCCGAGGGGTACAAATACATATTTTCTATGATCGACCATGTAACTTGTTGGGTCAAGGCAGTCCCTCCAATCATCATAACAGCAGAGACCATCGCTTGCTCTTTCATATCCATGTGGCTTGCGAGGTTCGGCTGCCCTCTTTCCCTCACTACTGATCAGGGATGAAAGTTCGAATCCACGGTTTTTGCTCGACTCTGTGAGCTGTGTGGTGTAGCCAAATTTCACACCACAGCCTATCACCTGCAGGCAAACAGCCAGGTCGAACAATGGCACTGAACTCTCAAAGCCGTGCTCATGTGCCATGGTGGGTTATGGTCTGTGGCCCTTCCTTGGGTCTTACTCAGCATCTGCTCCGCTCCTAAGAAAGACCTGAATGCATCGCTGGCAGAGATTATTTACGGAGAGCCCCTTCTCCTTCCAGCAGAGATCATGAAGGATGCACCACCGGTTGCTGCCATCTATCTTCCAGCCCTTGTTGAACAGGCATGTGCGCACATCGCTTGCCTGCGCACCCCCCTGCCTCACCCTCATTCCACACTGCTGGTTTTCATCCACAAGGACCTCGCATCATATGAATTCATGATACTGTGCGACGACTCCGTGCGAGCGTCTTTGCAACCGCCTTATTCAGGCCCACACCGCATCTTACATCACGGAGTGAACACATTCATAATTCATCTAAATAGATGACCCCAAATAGTTTCCATTAACCGCATAAGACAGGTGTGGTCCCTCCCTGACCCACTTTCCGACACTTCCGGTCTGCCTGCTGTCACTACCACTCTGCCTCCTGATGCCGCAGATGCTTTGAGTGACATTCCGCCACCTACGTAGCTGTTCAATGCATGAAACTCTGGCAGTGCGGTTTCTGACAGGCCCACTTCTCGCGCTGGATGCTGTCTTCTTCAACCACTGTGCTGGCACAACGGTTACGAGTTCAAGTGAGGAAGCTTCCCTCTGCTGTGCTCTGCACTTCCATTGTGTGTGAATGTGTGTGTGTGTGTGTGTGTGAGGGGGGGGGGGGGGGGGGGTGCTCTGTGGTGCCTCTGGTGTAAAGCGCCATATTTTTGGACTCTAGCATCTTTGTACTACCTTTGTTCTATGCTCTCAGTGTGCCAACATTTTTACTGGCATGTTGTAATCGCTTACTTCAGTGCTAAATAAAGGTATAAACGACATCTAAAGTGTGTTATTACTGCCCTACAATATGTAACAGCCACAATTGTAACACATGGTGATGAAATAATACATAGAGTGGAAACTTCATTATTCTTAGGTGTCCATATTGATGAGAATTTAAACTGGGAAAAACACATTTTGGAACTCCTAAAACAACTTAGTTCAGCCACATTTGCACTTAGAATAATAGCAACTTTGGGGGAGAGAGAAATCAGTAAGTTAACATATTTTGCTTATTTTCATCAGTGATGTCATATGGAATAATGTTCTGGGGTAACTCATCTTTAAGAAAGAAGGTCCTCATTGCCCAAAAACGTGCTGTAAGAATAATAGGTGGTGCTCACCCACTATCACCTTGTAGACATCTGTTTAAGGAGTTGAGCATTCTGACTACTGCTTCAGAGTATATTTATTCCCTCATGAAGTTTGTTGAAATAATACCACTACAGTTCAAAAGGAACAATTAGGTACATAATTACAGTACTAGAAGAAAAAAGGACATTAATTACTCAGTATTAAGGTTGTCTTTAGCACAAAAGGGGTGCACAATGCTGCAACAAAAATTTTTGACTGCTTACCCAGTGACATAAAATGTCTAACAAACAGCAAGGTAAAATTTGAAAACAAACTGAAAAATTTCCCCTTGATAGTTCCTTCTACTCCATAGAAGAATTTCTATGTTTGTAATGTGTAAAAGGGGATGAGTAGGAATTGCTAACTCAATCTGTATATCTCATTTTCATTTCATGGAATAAATAAATATATGGTGATGTTTAGAGCACAAATAGATGTAAAAATTAATTTGCAACATGATTGTAAAATGACTCATTCCACAACATGACGATTTATCACGCAAAATGATCCATGGAACATAAAAGTAACTAACTAACTAACCAGGTACTCCAGAATATCTACATCACTGTGGCTCTAATTAGGCAACATAAAAGCTGTCACCTACATGGACTGGAACTGGAATACAAACAGCATATTGTTCCTAAGTTCTGAATATTGAGGAGACAAATAGCTTCCAAAACAGCAGTTAGTCAGCTGCACACCAGGCATCCATTGGAGTTTTCTGTAGATACTGGTCAGGACCCAACAAAATGGTGAAAGGATTCAATTGAGTTACCAGATACAACAGGTGACATGACATGAGGTGTTTGGCAAATGTGTAAATTTATTTGGACAACACAGTCCAGCAGTGGTACTGAGGTGCAGCACATCTGCACTGTGCCTATGTTAGTCAGATAAGAGTAAATAGCTTCATAAAGATGATGAGTTGTGGTTCTAACATGACAGATGTATGCTTAGTTTCTAGCAAACCTATTAGTTTATCGACTGAGGTGAAGCAATGGTTAGCACACTGCACTCGCCTATGGAGGACGATGGTTCAAACTTGCATAAGGCCATCTTGATTTAGGTTTTCCATGACTTCCATAAATCACATTAGGCAAATGATTCCTTTGAAAAGGGCATGGCTGACTTCCTTCCCCATCCTTCCCTAACCTGATGGGACTGATGACCTCAGTGTTTGGTCCTCTGCCCTGAATCAACAAACCAACTAGTTAGTTACAAGTGTAATGGCTGTGTCTGAACATAAGTAGTAGAAACAATGTAATTTGGAAATAAAAATTTATGTTCTGTAAATATTATGTCTTTTATTAATTATTGCTGATTTAATGTATTTCATTATTAATGTGAATGAAGGTGTGAAAGCAAAGTAATATCATAAATGAATGCTGTTATGTCTATTAATTAAGTAAATTGTGCCTGTACAGGGGAGGGGGGAGTGAATCATACACTCAGGGGAAATTTGTGAAATATAATCACCAGTTTGTGCTACTGGAAAACAAGAAACATTTTACAATAACTCAGTTATTTAAAGAGGGAGTTAGTTTGATATTTGCAGATTTTATAAATTTGTTCTTTTAATAAACTGCTTATAAATGCTACTAAGTTGCGATTGATTCAATGTAAAAGATGCAGGATAGCACAGATTTATAGGGGAAAGAAGGCTGAAGTGGCCAGTTTGGGAAAAGTGGTCACTGCTTATTTGATGTCTTCAATAGTGCTTATTCCTACCAAGAAGTGGCCAAACTAGGTGTAATTGACACCAGTTTGTTGCCAGTGACGTTGCAAAAGGAAGCTTACCCCATTATATTTCCACCGTTTGATGTAGGGCGAGTCACACATATTACTTTCGTTGCTTTACTTTTATGTAGAGCAGTAGGTTTTTGCAATATCACATTTCATGAAATGCCTTTTGGCTTACAAATAAAAGCCACTGTCCTTTCCTTTGGTTGTATTGTTTCATGTGTGAACCACTGATACAGACATAATGTCCAATCAGGAAAACTGGCCATGCAACCAATCAGGAAAAGTGACCAAGGTGGCCACTTTTCCTGATGGGTGTCCACTATTCCAACAGATCATTTTTAACCTGTTTATGCCAATGAAATTTAACCAATTCCATATTTTATGCATAGTATAACAATTGAAATTAAAATATTACAAATTGTTTTATACATAAAACTAATATCCATTATTCTGCTCTTCTGCATGTGTTTGCAAGAGCTTCAAGATGCCAAGAAAATACATCTGGACAAAACATCAACAAACATGGGACACTGAAGCAATGCAAAAGGCAACTGAAGCAGTTAAGAATGATAACAGGCATTTTTAAGCAGCAGCAGCAAAACAATCCAGTATTCCACATAATATGCTAAAACGAAGAGTTATAGGGAAAAATAGAGATACAGTTGGCAGTAAAAAGATCATGGGCAACTTAAAGGGAAGTGTTCAGCGTAGAGTAAGAGCAAGAAACCCTTAATTATATTTTTGAAATGGAAAAGTGATTTTATGGAATTACAGTGAATAACCTGCAGTGATTAGCAATCCAGTTGGCAGAGCATATCAAAATACCACATTGTTTTAACAAGGAGTCTGAAATGGCAAGCAAAGACTGGGTGGTGTGCTTTAGAGAATAGCATCCTAATATTAGTCTTAAGAAGCCAGAATCCACCTCCATGGCTAGTGCACTAGTGTTTAATAAGGTCAAAATAAACAAGTTTTTTAATATCCTCAAAATAGTTCAAGATAAACTATTTCATCCTGCTCATTGTATTTATAAAGTAGATGAAACCAGTCTTCTAACAGTTCAGTCCAAGAGCAGCTAAGTGTTTGCTACTTCAGCTGATAGAGGTTCACTGTCAACTTTTGTAGTGTTAATGTCTTCAGGAGGAAATTTTGTAATCTTCCCTGGGGGAAGACATAAGGCTGAACTTAAAAATGGGGTTCCATCAGGCATCGAATTTCCGTGCCATCCTAGTGGGTGGAGGCATAGTGAAAGTATTTTGGATTGGTTTGAAAAGTTTTTTTTAAAAAAAATACTAAACTAACAACTCAAGATACAGTTCTATTGATCTTAGATGGTCACTCTACCCATACTAAGAACATAAGGCCAGAGAAATCATACAACTATTGTGTGCTTGGCCCCACACCATAGCCAGAAGCTCCAACCTTTGGATGTGGCATTCATGTCTCCTTTTAAAAGCTTCTGTACACAAGCTTGTGAAAAATTTCTTTGCAATAATACAGGAAGAACTATTACACAGTTTCAAATAAGTGCACTCTTCACTGAAGCATTTCTTCATGCAACCATTTCAATGACAGCAACCAATGACTTTAGAAAGTGTGAAATTTTTTCTCTAGACCATAACATATTTACCAATGAAGACCATACTGCAGCTGAGGTTACTGATATTCCTTTGGATATGGATACTAATATTATGCCCTGTTCAAATTAGGTTCTTCTCATTGTGAAACTGCTGAGTCTTCTGGAAGTGCTGGTCCCTCTGGACACCAAAATGCTGTGCCTTCTTCAAATAGGCATACTGGTTCATTTCCAGAACCAGTCTATGAGCTGTCTTCAAGTGCAGGCTGCCTTCAGTTTACAGGTGATAAGCCTTCTCCAAGATAAGGCTCCCCTTAGCGTCCAACTACTGAAAAATGTCATCCTGAGTGTCCAACAGGTAGGTTCCACTTAAGCCCATAGGATGTAAAACCTTTGCCTAAGAAACAATGTGTGAACTGAAGACAAACTAGGAGTAAAAAAGGAAAGACTGCCATAAGCACTTCAAGCCCTTATAAAAACTTGTTGGCTGAAGATAAAAAAAGAAAGATGAAGAGCTTTTAATGGAAAAAAGAAGATCAAAGGAAAACAATACTCTGCAATGTAAGGGAACACAAAACAAAGGTAAGAAGCTCAAAGTGGGACCAAACTCTAAGAGAGTTTCTAGTAAAACAAAACTTTTTCAAGAAGAAATGGATGAAGAAAATTCTGCTGATGAGGACAGTACCACAGACTCCTTTTACTGCAAGGAAGCATTTTCTAGATCTAAAAAAATGAAGGATGGATAAGATGTCAGAGCTGTAAATGCTGGGCTCATGAACGGTGTGTTGGAGGGTGATGAGGACGATCACAACTTTATGTGCAAGTTTTGTACATGACTTGATGCTGTTTCTGAGTGGACTAACTGGGAATGAATTAGACTGAAATAGTAATCCATAGTTAGTAACTGATTTCTCTGTTTACATAATTAGCAAGAATACTTCTCCTTTGTTGACCTTTTTGTGTCAATGATATATTGCAACACATTTCTTTCTCATCTGTATTACTGTTCTCCTAATTACAATCAGTGGTGAGATAAAAACTATAAGATTATACCCATTTTTTAAACTAAACAGTCTTTTTGCGAATGGTGGCAAAGGGCTGGCCACTTCACCCTATCAGGTAGGGAAAAGTGACCACTGTGCAAGCATTCAGAAAAATATACCTTTACCTTAACTATAAATGATTGATGACATATCTTACAGTATGTAGATTCAAGATGTATGTGTGATAAGCTTCTGTTAATATTCATGGTTTCATGAAAATTCAATTTCTCTTAGAGTGGCCACTTTACCCCACCTTCCCGTGCTGACAAAGCATGGCTGTAATGTTTCTCAGTCAGGGACAAGAGAGGACATTTGCACATATTTAATAAACTAAAGAATTGCTTTGTGGAGGCTAAGGCAGTTTGGAGCTAGGCCTTCATCATATTTGGATGCATGTATAAGGAGCTGTAAAAAAATGTAACAATTTTGTGGAATTATGACTTAAATTTGACTGTGGAGTGATGCAAAGTGAACGAGAACAAGTGGGAAAGATGAATGCACAGAATTCTAGATGTAAACTGTGACTTTTGAACTAACTAAAATCCATGTGGGGCATTGTGAAAATTGGAACCAAAGACTGAACTTTTGAAGAGATTTGTGTGGAATATTTGAACAAGCATTCTGTCACAGACATTCTGTTTTGTAATCTTTCAGGTAACAGGTTTGGAAAACTAACATGAATTCGCTATTACAACTGAGTGTGACTGCTTATGATTGACAAAACTTCTGACAGTCATGGACTTGGTGGGGTTTTGAACAAAAGAAGAAGCTGTACATCAAAATTTTCACTCAAAAACTATCAATCCTTTAATAGCTCAGTTAACCCGACACTAGAAAACATTTCATGCAACTTGTAGAGACATGTAGTGCAGTTAGTTTCCACTGTAAGTTTCTCTAGCCAATAAACATTACTCAGTTTCTAAGAGGTCAAGCAAGAACTGGACCGCAGAAGAATAGTAGTTCACTGAAATGTGAGTGGATCTTACTGTAGGAAGAAAATTTAACAGTTCTGTAGCGGTTTGAGAACAATAAGGATAAGCTCAATGTATGTCAGCCAGAAATGTCTTCCTGATTACACAAGAGATAGCAGTCATGAATGTCAACCCCATAAATCAGAGAGTAATAGAAACATTGATGGAGATGTATATCAATCTTTAGCACCAGTCTTCACTATCAGCCTAACTTGCCAGGTAGAATGGACTTGGCCAACTCGAACTTATGTCGCAGCCATGAAACAACATTCCATGTAGGTGCAACTAATCCCTATGCCCCTAGGAAAACAGACATCTGGAGGACAGAGGACAACAGACCAGTGTGTTTTCATTATGGACACTCTGGATGCATACACTACTGCAGAGGAAGGAGGACAGATTTTGATGAGTACTAAAACACAAAACATCAACCATCACAACAGTTCTATTCAAGTTAGTCAACTACAGGTGATACAGTCGACTTATGGGATGAAGCCCATCACCATACCGTGGATGAAGCCACTCCCAAACACATTGTGGCCATTCACTATCACCATTCAGAGGTACCAGCTGCTCACCTAGTCATTGATTTCAGGAAAACTAAGCAAGGCATCCATCTACAGAGTTGATGCTGCCACAGATGCAAATGCTCCAAGGATGGCAGTCATCAAAATGTCAGGAAATCTCGTTGACATCATCATCAACAGCCAACCTGTCAGGGCTCTAGCCAACTCAGCATCTTTCTTGTCTGTAATGCTGAATTATTATTGTCACCTGATAAAGATGACTATGTTTCACAATATGAAAATGACTGAGCTGAAAGTTGCAAATCGGAAATACATCCAACTGGCGGGAACACATACTGCAAGAATAATTATCAATGACAGAATACATATTTTGAATTTGTTGTTTTAACAGAATGTAATTATGTTATTCTCAGATGGGACTTCTTGCTGGCATCACAAGCAGTCACAGAATATAGAAGATCAGAGCTCAAAGCTGATGAAGCTGTTCAAATGGCTACAAATAACAAAAATCACTGTGGGCAGCTGTTTGCCATTGAAGACATTTTTATCGCACCACCATCAACAGGACAAGTTACAGCCATCAATTGTGATGTTCAGTTAAACTGCAAAGCTTTTGTCAAGCGTGAAAAGCCACCCAGGCTCACAAAAGAAATGTATGTGCCAGCAACAATCATAATCCTAGTAGGTGGTGGTCAAGGAGCACTTTGGATCACTGTCACAGGCAGACATAACTTGTCCCTAAATGTATGTGTGTAGTGACAGCTGAACAGTCCAGGAAGGATAGCTTAGTATAATCAACAAAAATTCATGCTCTGCAACATCTACAGGCAACAAAGGGTGGGAAGCTACTATCAAACTGCCAGTAAAATCTGGCATGAGATGAAACAATGTTGGCAAGTGACAGCCACTGTGCATCAGTTTTCAGATGCTTTCAAATCCAGAGTGGAGGAAAGACAGAATACATGGCCCATTGTAAAACACCATATCAAGATTGGGTATATATTGCAATATGATATTATTGAATCTTTCTTGGTCCCATCTTGTAATCCTTATGAAGGAGAATGACAGGACACGGGATTTCTGTATTGACTATCAATGCCTGGACAAAAAAATGTAGAAAGATGTCTGTTCAGTGTTGCGTATTAATGAAACCCTGGAATGCTTGAAAGATGCAAAGTATTTCTCAACTATCAACACAAAGACAGGCTAATGGCAAACTGAAGTTGATGAAGTTGACTAGGAAAAAGACTGCTTTTGTAAGTTTGGAAGGCCTGCATGAGTTCTGAAGTTATGCCGTTTGGACTATGTAATGCATCAGCCGCCTTAAACCTGTGATGGACAGCCTACTTTGGCACTTTAAACAGATAATTTTTTTGCAATCAGGATGCTATTGTTTTATAAGACATTTGAAGAACATCCAAGCCACCTGACAACCGTATTGAAGTGTCTTCAGACTGCCTGAATCAGAAAAAGTGTCTCTTCATTGCCCAAGAAATGAAAACCTTGGGACATCTAGTAAATGTTGATGAAGTCCGACCTGACCCAAAAACAATATTAATAGTCACACATTTTCCTACTGCTTGGCATATTTGTGATGTGAGAAGATTTCTCGGAATGTGCTCTTACTATTGGCATTTCAGAAAAGTAATTCTGTACCAAGGCACATCCCTTGCAAGAACTACTACATGGAGAAGCCAAATTTTCCTGGAATGATATGCCTTGCCCTTAAGGAGGCATAACAATTTCTTCAGTCCTAAAACTGTATCATGTAAGTGCTGTGACAGAACTTCACAACAATGCTAGTGGGTATGGGATAGGTGCAGTTCTAATGAAAATTCAGGAATTGTTGAATAGGTGATAGCTTATGCTTCCAGAGTACTCTCTAAGTCTGAGAGGAAGCACTCTACAACTGAGAAAAATTGCCTTGTAGTTGTCTGGGCCATCTACAAGCTCTGGCCATATTTATTTGGCAAATCATTCACCACTGTGACTGCCATCCTCTATGCTGGCTGACTAGCCTAAATGAATTGTCTAGTAGACTGATGAGGTGGGCACTGAGAGTTCAGGACTCGAGGAATCCTTTGGCAGAACACTGAAGTGTGGATGAAATCTCAGGTACTGCTCCATTAAATGATATTGCTGCTGCACAGAAGGAAGATCCAGCACTGCTGAAAACCAGGGATGCCTTGTAGGAGGAGGAACCAACAAAAGGAGATTACTTATTTAAAATTGAGTATTGTATAAGATGAACTATAATCCTGTGGGGCAGAAATGGTTGCTCACCGTCTATGGGCAGCTATCCTAAAATATTTCCGTGATGCTCAAACATCAGGCCAATCGGGATTCATGAAGACTTCAGACAGAATCAGATGCAGGTATTACTGGCCAGGTCTCTACCAATCCTTTACACACTATGTGAGCCACTGTAAAGCATGCCAACAAGGAAACACATGCCGCATGAAACACATGCCGCATTTATGTCTGGGTCATCTAGTGATAATCCCTTCTACAGCAGGACTATTCCATCAAATTGGAATCAATCTCTTGGGGAGGTTCCCAAAGTTGACAAATGGAATCGAGGGAGAATAGTCTGTACTGACTGTCAATGTTTTTAGCCACACCTTTTATGAATTTACTACTATTTGTTGAGTCTACTTGAGACAGCTGAAATGTATTCCCATGCCTCTATCTGAACTGTCAAAACAGGCATATCAGGTGTGAAACACCAGTCTGGTAAAGAGATATTTTGTGGAGAAATGGATAATTACAAGAAGGTGGTATTTTCGCTTTTGCTGCAATAATTTTATTAGTTCAAAACTAGTTTCAGCTCCCTCGGCCTTTGACATACTTACCTAATGGCATACAACCAGTTGTGATATACTGTGACATGAACAGCAGTCAGCCTGCAGATGATGGACTCAGCATAGAATGAGATGACACCTATGCTGCAACCAAGGTTCCCTAAGAGCAAAACAGAATAAAAGGGTACATTTCACAATTACGCTCATAAGATTATTATCTAGATACAACAGATTTAATGATAAATTCAGTTATTAAAGTTCAAGCAATATTTATGTATGATTTTAATTGTATGCATTTGATCAACCTGTTTGTAACCCTTCTGGTAATAAGTCAGAAATCAGATTTGTAGGAGGAACGGAATCCATTTTATGGAGGAAAACCTATGACTTCTTGCTAAAAATCACAATTCTTCTCAATTTTAATCTAAATTTGGCAAAGATTAAAGTTATCTAGTTGAGCTAAAACTTTGCCAGTCTCATTTCTTAAGCAATGGCAACTTTTACTGACGTCCTGCAGAAAAATTTCAGACATTATCTTGTCAGCATCTCAGTGGATACACTATGCATTAGAGTGGCTCTTATATGACACTTTTTAAAATGATTATAATTTTTCTTGGGCATTTCATGTAAAAGTGAGTTGTGTGAAATTTGGGTCCAGTAGGGTAAGGAGAGAAGGTGCCTCTTGGGATTCAAAAATGGAAAATCCAGTAAAAAACTGTTAACTTCTTAAAATATAACTTCTGAATGACAAATCAACCCATTATTTAATGTAGGTTGGTTGTTTACTCCAGTGTGAATGCATTTTCATGTCACAGACTGAATCTGGGAGGGAAAGAGGCTTCTTGGTCAGTGACCCCAAGACAAACAGAGAGTAGACAAAATGCACTTAGCCGAGCCCTTTCGTGACCCAAACTGGACTACTCCATCTGTCTTTCACTTCTGAGGGAAAGCAGCAGTCCTAGCAAGTATAAGATTTTTTCTTAGTTTCTTTACTGGAGGCAATTTATTTTCTTGTATAAAATAACTGGAAATAAACTGGCAGCTGTCAACCAAGCATTACCTGTCTTCTTTTACCACTCATGCATGGTTAAGACGGCTGTGTATCAATGTGCCGCAGTGCGATGAAAACTGCACACCAAAATTGAAAACTTTGTATAAACAAGGAGGGCAATGATAAACACATGCTGGAAGATCATTCGGGTTTTATGAACAAAGAGAGACAGATTTCTTCTTTTTTTAAAAAACTAAACTTGGACACAGTACATGCTAATGCTGTGAATTTCATTACTACTGAGGAAGATGGTAAGATTATGATGAATCAGTAGCTGAAAGGAGGGCAAGGTTAATGCACAGAATCTATCACATCCATATCCATACTCTGCAAGTTATTGCAAAGTTCTTAACAGAAGGTACTATCCATTGCACAGGGTGGTGGATGGAAAACAAGACCTGAGTACAGACTGTTCATCAATTATACATGATTTATTTTCCACAGTGAGCAGATACAACAAATAGATAAACATATATTATTTAGATAATAAATAACAAGTAAGCTAATGCAAGCAACATCTTTGAAACAATAGATGACAATAGGTGCATGACAATGAGCAGTCTAGTACTCTGGGCTAGTTTTACCTGCACCACCCTGTACCAGTAATTATGATTTCTTCCCATGCCATTCAGGTATGAAGCATGAGACAAACGATTTTAAACACTGTTGAGCACACTCTACTTAATCTTGTCTTTGGGATCCCTGCAAGAATGATATGTGGTAGTTTGTAGTATATTCCCAGATTTTTTCACTTAAGGCTGGTTCTCAAAACATTGTGAGTAGGCTGTGGGTAGGCTTTCAGAGGATAGTTTTCATCTATCTTCAAGCATGTGTCAGCAGTTGTTTTCACCATCCCAATTGTGCTCTCTCATTGATCAAACAGACCCATGACTATTTGTGATACCCATCTTTTTATACATTCAATATCCCCTGTTACTCATATTTGGTTTGGGCCCTAAACACTTGAGCAATATTTTAGGATGGATCGCATGAGCATTTTGTAAACAACTTCCTCTGCAGAATAATTGTGTGGCATCAACAGGTCACATCGACCACGTAAAGCATGATCTTTGAACTCTAACTGCTCTGACGAGCTGCCATGTTAATGTTCCAGTCAGCCTTTGTACCTTGTACAGTGCACATGTGTATCTTTCTTTGTGCTGAAATATATGTATGTATAGACATTTATGGGAACAGTTTGTTGCGTATACAGTTATCCGTATTCCTGTTTCCCATATTGGTGACCCTGAAGTTTCTACGCCTTCCGCGACGGCTGTGTGGAATCAACAGGTTTTACATTCGATGCCATGGCTGCCTCACTCAACATTTTATATGAGGATTTGGAGGCTCAGATACTACTATCAGGCCATTGTAATCCCCTGCCAATGATTGTTTTGCAGCTATCAGACAGTGATTCGTGATCTCCAACAAAGTTAACCTCAAACTCAATGGCCAAGTGTTACATTGTTACCTCAAACAATGGACTCAGGTTTCATGTCGCCGGACTGTGCACGCCAACATGTGAAAAGTGACATAACGATCGATCACTCGTGTAGTGTTCAAAGGGACCCAAATTCGCACATGTGCTTTGATCCTCTACACGCCGCAACGTCACTTACAGTAGTGCCGTGTGCAATGCCGCCATTCGTGCAAAACGCACACACAGTCAGCTGCTATCAAGCTACGCCAGTTTTGTCTTCCTCACACTTTAATAATGGAAATTTGTATACACCAAGTCTGTCAGGCTCAACCACCAGACCTGTCGCCCAGTTTCTCAACCACGCGGGTTCGAGCACATCCGAAGGCACTTCACCATCCAGGAACATTGTGCCATGACAATGTGACCGCCAGCAGGTTTCACCAGTCATTTATGGTCCTACCACATGGGGTGTGTTTCCGACCATTCAGCTGCTTGCTCCTTCCGCAGTACCATCTGCGCCTGCCGCGCTGGCGTTCCGCATTATTTCTGAAGTGGACAATTTAAGTACTGTGCATTTAACCTCTGGTCCAGTTTACGGGCCTACCTCATGCACCGCTCATCCATTCGTTCCCATGGTACTGACTGTGCAGGCCGTGTCATGCTTCCGTGACTCATCAGGGACATTGCAACCGGCCGTTGTTCAGGACGTGTTTGCTACTAACACGCCCACGCCAGTAGTGCCGGGTTACAGGACAGCCTATCCTACCAAGGGACAGCAGGCCTTCCAAGATACGCTGAAGATACCCTTGTCGCCCCCACCACCCACCCCCACCCCACCCCTTGGCCGTCTGTTGAAGCTACCTCCTTTATACAAGGACAACCCTGTTTCATTGTTCGTGCTTGTGGAGCACATTTTCGAGTTACATCAGGTGACCAATGACAACTCTAAATTTCTATGTCTCGTCATGCACCTCCATGACCACTCAGATTTAATTTGTGACCTCCTCCTTTCGCCATCACTGTTGCCAAAATACAAGTTCGCCAAGAAGACAATATTGGACTGACTCGCCTGCTCGCCACAGGAATTAATAATCGAGATCCTGTACGTGGAACACCTGGGGGACCGTACTCCATCACAGCTCTGGCGCTGCCTTTGGCTACTTGTGAGTGAACACACGATGCCGGACGTTGTCCTGTGGGCGGTATGGTCTGCCAAGTTACCTACCGACCCGCAGATACACCTGCTACCACACTCCTTCAAGTCTATTGGCTCTCACCTTCACATAGCAGATCAGCTGTATGCACTACTGCACAAAAACAACCAGCACACCTCTCACTGCTGGTTGGCCCTATGCCACCTGTTTACCAGCCATCTGCGGGCAGAGGCAGAGCTCGTTCCACCTCCACGCCATCTGCACCACCAGGCAGTACTCGTTCATTCTCTTCTCTTTCTGAGCACTCAAGAATCGCACACACACCATACGTCCTGGTTTACATTCCAGAACAGATCAACGAGGACAAACCTCCTCTGCTGTCACAATCACTGTCACCACCACATCTAACTCATTTGTATTGTTGGTTCCATAGGATTTTCGAGGATGAGGCTGAGAAGTGCAGATTACCTTGCCAGCACCCAAGCGCCGACCACAGGATCTAAAAGATGCCGAGTCCTGCGGGGAACTTCACAGGCGTCCTCAAACATTGCACTCCATCCACTCGTCCTCTCAGCTGAGCAGTCATTTATATGTGACGAACATTTTGTCGCAGCTTGTTTTCCTAGCTGACACAGGTGCTGACATGTCCATCATACCTACATCGTTGGCTCCTCCTGTTTTTTCGCCGACGAAGTCGTTTCTAAGCACTGTCAATGAATCAACATTACAAACTATCAGCTCTGCTAAAGTTATGGTACATCTATCTCCTTCTCTACATTTCCCATGGACTTTTTACATCACCGACGTTGACGAACCAATTCTCGGTATGGATTTCTTGTCCCATTACAAACCCTCCCTGAACACAGTCCAAGGTTCAGTGCTGCACCACCCTTCTGACACTCAGATACTGTGCTCAGGCATTTATGCTCGTCGTTCCGTTTCCGTCGCAAAATGTGATTTGGTTCACGAGTGCTCCACCCTCATGAAGAAAATTGTGATCTGCGTCACTAATCTACTGTCAGAGCACAACACAGCAGCAGAACTCTGTCGGCAAAACAACGAGTTGAAACAAGGCATTGCTCACACTTTCGACGAGCTCACCATGGCTCATACCTCGCTGCTGCAACCGCAATCAGCAGTTCCTTCACCTGATCGACCTTCATCAGCAGACACCAGCACGGATACTCACCAGGTTAGTTCAAAAACATTCATTGTATGTGACACTTCGCATTCAGTGATCTCTGCACCCGCCACATGCCCATTACATGCAGTGCCATGTGTTTCAAACAGTGCTTCTAATGACAGTCACACGCATGACGCGAACATGCCCACCATGCAGGCAGCCGCCCTGCGTGTTGGTAACATTCCCCCTCTCTCACCCACCAACCATGTGATTCGGCGGCCATCGCCGTTCCCTGCGCAACGCCAATGTCTCTCTCACCCATGCCGGTTACTCAAGGCAAAGCTAACAACAGACAGTCGCTGCGCGCCCCAATCCGCTCCATGCTACGCGTGCAGCTGATCTCTCCAAACAAGCGCATGCCGTGCTCACATAATAGGCAAGCGACTTTCGTGCTGTCCTTTCCCACTCACACTCAAGGCTACACCTCATCGCACCCCACTCGTCCCAAAACTTCATGTCAGGACATTACTCAGTCTCATGTGCAGTTCTCAGTCTCTTCCATCACTGACGGAATGACACACAAGATAATTACCACTGCTGACCCTCCTATTAGGCACAAGGTTAGACGCCTCAACCCTATTAAGTTGAGTGCGGCCAGGCAGCAAATTAATGAACTTCTGGAGGCAGGCATTCTACAGCCATCGGACAACAATTGGCCTTCACCAATTCATATCGTCATCAATGTGTGGTGATTACAGATGCTTAAATGCTTCAACTGCCATGCACAATTACCCAGTGCCAAACATAAACGATTTCACCCATATGTTAATGGGTGCCACAATCTTCAGTGTGATTGACTCTAAACGTGCCTATCACCAGATTCCCGTAATGCTGGAAGACATTCCAAAGACTGCTATCACCACGCCGCTCAGTTTGTTCCAATACAACTTCATGCCATTCGGCTTAAAGAATGTGGCACAAACATGGCAACATTTCATTGACTCAATCTTATGACAGTTCAAGTTCTGCTTTGCATACCTGGATGACATCCTCATTTTCAGCAAGTCGACTGAGGACCACAAAGATCATTTATCCCAGGTCCTCCAGACCTTGAACTCCAACGGACTCAAGGTCAACAAAAATAAATTCCAATTTTGCCAGTCTTCTGTGACATTTTTGGGTTACACCATCTCCACAGACAGAATACAGCCTCCCACATGCTGCTTGCAGGCTATCACATCATTGCCACCCTCAGCTACATACAAAGAACTTGACGCATCCTGGGTACTATAAATTACTACCACTGACATCTATCTTCTGCCGCCACCTTGCAGGCCCCGCTGACAGACTCGCTGTCCAGCAAACAGACTTCATGCCTTAAGCCAGTCCATTGGACTGAACCTATGCTAGAGGCCTTCAGGGCTCTGAAGACAGTGTTAGCTTACGCCATCGTACTCACCCACCCCAATCCATCTGCTGAGTTGTTCATCACTATGGATGCCAGTGACATCACGGCTGGGGCAGTATTACAGCAACACAAAGGAGACATGGTTTCATCCCTTCATTTCTTCTCTAAAAAACTGTCTACAGCACAGAAGAAATATTCCACTTTTGATAGAAAACTTCTGGCAGTCTATGAAGCCACCAAACACTTTCGCCTTACATTGAGGGCCATTCTTTCTTCATCCTTACTGACCACAAACCACCGGGACGCCTTCTGCAACCCTACTGAGGAACCACCCCCTCGGTGTTTCCACCACTTCGACCTGGTCTCTCAATTTACTATGGACGTACGCTACATCAAAGGCACAGAAAACATCCCCACTTATTTCTTTTCATGGATCAATACTGTCTCACAAATCGTCGACTTATCTGACCTTGCCGCTCTCCAGGCCTCTGATGAGGAATCTCAAGCTCTCCTCACGGATCCTCAGACATCGCTTGTGATTACCAAAGCCAAGTTCCCCGGCGTTTCGGACGAAGTGTGGTGTGACTCTTCTACCAGCACTCTGCAGCCATTGCTCCCTCCCACATTGCGCCGACAAGCCTTGCATAACCTTGCCCACTCTGGTGTCCACGCCACCACACACCTCATCACCGAGCATTTTGTTTGGAAAAATGTTAAGCAGGACTGTCAAACCTGGGCACGCAGCTGCATTTCTTTGCCAATGCAACAAAATTGGATGCCACACCTCTCCCCCCCTTGGCAATTTTGACATTCCGCAAAGATGTTTTCATCATGTACACATCAACCTTATTGGCCCTCTGCCACCATCAGAGGGCCACAGATATATCCTCTCCACAATCGACCGCATGTCTCGGTGGGTGGAAGCTGTTCCTTTACCCAACATCACAGCAGAAACTGTGGCCAAGGGATTCATCTCATCTCTGATCGCTAGGTTCAGTTGCCGTCCACCATCACCACCAACCAGAGTCAACAGTTTGAGTCTGCACTTTTCACGATTCTATGTAACCTTTGCGGTATCGAAAAATTCATACAACAGCCTACCACCTGCAAAGCAACAGTTTAGTGGAACAATGGCACCACACCCTTAAAACAGCACTCAGGTGCCATGACTGCCTCTGGTCAGAGGTGCTTCCTTGGGTGTTACTCGGTCTCTGTTCGACCTTTAAACCTGGCTTACAGGGAAACATCTCCAAATTCGTTTTCGGGTAGAACCCATTTCTACCTGGGGAACTTATCTTGCCTCAAACACCCGAGGATTTCCCCACCTCCCCAAACTTTATTAGTAGAATGCGCACCCACTTTAGACACACACGGCTACACCCGCCTGTCAGTCATTCCCCGCCAGACACTTACGTGCCAACTGCACTCAACACATGCTCCCACGTTATGCTCAGGGGCGATTCCATTAGAAAACCCCTGCAACCCCCATACCTCGGCCCCTTTGAAGTACTCCGGAGGGGTGAGACGACATTCAACATTATGGTTAAAGATCGCCCGCAGACCGTTTTGCTACACAGGCTCAAGCCTGTTTTCGTGGACTCCGACGCTTCTCTGCCGTCCCAGTTGGACCATCTGCACGAATTTTCCATTGCCGAGCCCGATAATGAGTTAGCTCATCCCATGGTAAGGGTTTCCCAAGCATGTCGTCATCAACCTCATGCGCAGGTTTTGATGATGTTTCATCTACTGGAGAGATTTGCTCCCCGACTTTCAACTTGCGCTGCAATGTACCACCTAACCGCGTCGATGACGTGTTGATTGTCACTTTCGATGACCGTGTGCTCATGCTCCTTACAGACAATGCAGACTCGACACTCAATGAGGAACTAGATGTCAAGGTAGTGCATAGCCTGTCCCTCCCCTGAGAGTGTGATCCATCAAGAGTTCATGCATTCATCTCCTCAGACAGCTCGATCTGCATTAGGGACAGGCACACTCGCATGCCGCACCCCTCCCCACACCTCTACTCCCGGCCGGCCGATGCATCATCTGCCCCCACTGGCTATCTGATTATGATGTGGACCTGCAGCCCATCACCGTCCCTTCGCATGCTGCCCTGACTGAGATGGAGCTTCCAGTTGTGCGCCTGCCGCCTCGCACTACTCACTCCAACGCTGACACCCACGACCTCCCCTCAGGGCTCACAGGCCGTACTCTGTGCTGTGGGGGGGGGGGGGGGGGGGGGGGGGGGGGGGATGATGCCTGGAATTTTTAATTGGAAAGTTTCATAAGAAAAAGGATCTTTCATTGGGTGTGTGGCACATGCAACTATTGAGCATTTCCATTACAGAGTACTCACAGCAAACAAATCTGTGACTGTTTATATTGCCTTAATTTGTGTGCACTCAAGTATGACTCTGTTAGACCATGCTGACATATTTCTCACTCATTTACACTCATTTACAATATTACAGAACAGAAAGTTGCTAATGGCTAATATTCATTGTTATATGCTTGAACGAAAAGGATCAACTTACCTTTACTGTAGCCACCTGAATGGGATAACGTCTCAGTGGCTAGGTCACAAAAATTTAAGAAGACAGGATGTATGCAAGGCAGCATGTTACAGGCTTACAACTAATTGACTGTCACTAAATTGTGCTTTTGATGGGCACACCACCATGCACTCTCCAAGAAAGGAAGGACAGATTTTAAAATAATGTCTGGGTTTTTAGATGAGGAGCACTTCTCAGATGGAGGAAGGAAACAGGTCATGGTTCTGTTGGAATCATCCCAATGTTCCATGTAAACCACTGAAAATCTGAACTAGGATTTGAACCCTGCTCTTAAAGAGTTTCAGACCATTTACTTCATCATTTTATCATCTCACTCACTTTGTTCATTCAAGAGCAGATCAATGGAGGAACATTTTTTTCACAAACAAGTAATAGAATGATAATTTATTTGTTTATTAGGTGTTTCAGGCAGGTGAGATAAGAGCCTGTGAGTGTTCTCTTACATTGGGTCAACTTCCTTAGATCTTACAACATAAGCAGTTGTGACTTGGTGCAAACACTTTACGTATGAATGAGAACTAAAAAAATTTAGACCGTAAGAACTGAGTGTGTTGTTAGTGTTTTTCATGTAGGAATGCTAAATCTGAGAACAGGTATTAGAGTTATGATTACTGAGGAGATGGTGGAGCAATCACAGTATTTCAAATAGTGTATAAGTAAGATAGCTGTGTTTGAGAAAAAGTAAGATGATCATAACTGCTGTAGCAGTTATGTGTCTCGCACAGAAATTTAGAGTGAATGAAAAGTGCTGCACGCGTCAATTTTTCAACTTTACTGAAGGACATCACAGTAGTCAAAAACAGGCAATAGTAGGTTTTAAAATATTGTTCTTTTTACATATCTGGAGAAAAGCTTTATGTATTTTTGTAAGATATGAAGCAATGCACATACTTTCTTGCTTGCCAATACAGTATTTTTGGTCAAGTTTAAGGGTTTGCCCAGTATTACACAGAAACTCTTAGGGGCAACAAATATTTTAGTAAGCATTATATCCAGATGGACTACATGATAGCAAGAGATGGAGCTTCTCACGACTTTAAGGATCACATGCAATTCGATGAAATCCACTTGGCACTACACTGAAGCACCAAAGAAATTGGTATAGGCATGTATATTCTAATACAGAGTTATGTAAACAGGCAGAATACAGCACTGTGGTTGCCAGTGCCTAAATAAGGCAGCAAGTGTCTGGTGCAGTTGTCAGACTGGTTACATCTGTTACAATGGCAGGTTATCAAGATTTAAGTGAGTTTGAATGTGGTGTTATAATCAGTGAACGAGCGATGTGACACAGCATTACCGAGGTAGCAATGCAGTGGGGATTTTCCTGTATGACCATTTCACAAGGGTACTGTCACTATCAGGAATCTGATAAAACATCAAATTTCTGACATCATTGTGGCTGGAAAAAGATCCTGCAGGAAATGGGACAAAGATGACTGAAGAGAATTGCTCAATGTGAGAGAAGTGCAATCCTTCCGAAAATTGCTGCAGATTTCAATGCTGGGCCATCAACAAGTGTCAGTGTGAAAACCATTCAACAAAATGGCATTGATATGGGCTTTCACAGCTGAAGGCCCACTCATGTATCCTTGATGACTGCACAACACAAAGCTTTATGCCTCACCTGAGCCTGTCAACACTGGCATTGCACTGTAGATGACTGGAAACATGTTGCCTGTTCAGACGAGTCTTGTTTCAAATTATATCGAGCGGTTGGATTTGTACAGGTATGAAGACAACCGCATGAATCCATGGACCCTGCATATCTGCAGGGGAGTGTTCAAGATGGTGGAGGCTCTGTAATGGTGTGGGCATGTGCAGTTGGGACCCCTGATATGTCTAGATATGACTCTTAACAGGTGCCACACACATAAGCACCCTGTCTTATCACCTGCATCCATTCATGTCCATTGTGCATTCTGACAGACTTGGGCAATTCCAGCATGATAATACGACACCCCACATGTCCAGAATTGCTACAGAGTGGCTCCAGGAACACTCTTCTGAGTTTAAACAATACTGCTGGGCACCGAACTCTCCAGACATGAACATTATTGAGCACGTATGGGATGCCTTGCAACTTGCTGTTCAGAAAAGCTCTCCACCTCCTCATACTCTTATGGATATATGGACATCCATGCAGTATTCACAGTTTCAGTTCTCTCCAGCACTACTTCAGACATTAGTCAAGTCCCCGTCACATCGTGCTGCAGCACTTCTGCATGCTCGTGGGGACCCTACACGATATTAGACAGATGTACCAGTATCTTTGGCTCTCCAGTGTATTTTAGTAGCCCATTCACAAACAACTTGCAGATCTTCATTATTAGAGCAGTTAGTAACTTCTAGATTACAGGATTTGGCACTCAGACACAACTGAAGAAATATGGTAATTTCTGGGGGAGAACAGAGGGGACATGTCATTTATGTACAATGAATACATGATTCTTGAGTGACACCTGATGCTACATGACAGAGAATTAAGCATCATTTTTACAATGCCAATACCTGTGAAGCCATGGAGAGCGAATTGATGGTGTCATGGTGGACATGTGAGCAATGAGACTGTGCCTCTCCAGGCCCACTTTTACTGGACTTACTGATTTTGTTTTGATGAATACTAAAACTTCTTAGTATATTTGAAACATATCTTCAATATAAATATCAGTTCACATAATGTAAATAGTAAAGGGTATAACAATGATAACAGTGAAACACAATAATAAGTCCAAAAATTGTGACTGTGCATTGCATGATAGAATGCTGGACATGTGACATGGTAAGTACAGTATATAAGCTTAACATACAAATGGGAAATTATTCTAGTGATGGTAACGTGCCCAAATCAGGAAATCTACTGACATCAGTTTCTTTGACAAAAGAGCAGACAGTTATGACCCAGCAGCCAGGACAAGTATCTCAGAAATGGTGAAGTTGGTTAGCTGTTTATATACTGCTCTCATGAGCATCACTGGAAAGTAAATGAATGACAATGAAGCCACAATTAGGCAAGAATGTGTTGGATGTCCGCACCTGATTACAGTACATGGAGGTCAGAGGTTTGTCTGCTTTATAAAGCTGGATAGCTGGCGAGCTATATAAGTGGAAAACTGTGACTTATAAGAAAAAAGATAAATGTGAAAGCAATCCAGCAAAACAGATCAACAAAAGTGATTTCTTTATTATTGGCGATTCCATGTTAAAAAATGTAGTGGTTCCGAACTGTAAAGTCGATGTTCGCCCCGGAATCCGACCACAGCAGATTGTGAAACATTTCAACAACATTAGGAACACGGAAAAATCCAACCAAAACAATAATGATTCCAACACAAATTTTAAAGGCGTGATAATTCACGTAGGGACAAACTCTATTAGAAGCAGCAGACAAGAAGAAATCATAAATGATATTCCTAATGTAATTCGGTCAGTGAAAGGTTTGTTCACAAGCTCCAGAATTGTTATCAACAGAATTCTACAAAGAAGATCGGTGAGTAATGCGTATACAAACAAAATAAACACTGGCATCAGGGAACAGTGCAACGAACTTGGTGTTGTATTTTGTTGACCCAAATAAATTTCTCGACGACAAATGTCTGGGTACGGATGGCCGGCACCTAAACAGACTAGGTGCAGTGACTTTCAGCAAAATGCTCCTGGACTTATGTAAAATTATAAAAAATAAGAGAAACTAATATGGTCTGCAGGGGGTGACTATCCAAGAATACCATATGCAAACAAAAAACGTGAGTGTAAATGTAATAAGGAAGCAGTTGAACCAACACAGAACGACATTAAAACGAAAAAAAGTGGGAATGCAAATAGTGTTGGCAAAAATTACTTAACAGTTGTTCGCCAAAATATATATTCCCTAGCAAATAAGACCCAATAGCTAGAAGTGGAGCTGGAGTCTACAGAGTGCTCAGTTGTTTGTCTCACTGAGCATTGCTGCAATGAGGCTGAAATTAATCACTTAGTCTTGCAGTCTTATAATTTAGCGTGTGCATACTGTAGGACTTCTATGAAGTGTGGAGGGTGTTGTATTTATGTAAAACAAAATTATCAGTATAAGACCAGAAGCAATTTAGGTGTAATCAGTGAAGAGCAACATTATGAACTGGCAGCAGTTGAAATCAGGGATCAATACAGGTGTAGGAATTTTATTGTCTTATGTATATACAGATCTCCTAGTGGAGACTTCAACATCTTTTTCTCCAAACTTAATCATGTTCTTGACAAGATATCCACTCCAAAGAACCACATTCTCATATGTGGAGACCTAAATGTAGATAAACTGAATCCTGATTCTACATGGGACTCATTACAAAGTCTTGCTCAAAGTTTCAATCTAGTTCCAATGGTTAACAGTGCAACCAGAATAACAAAATACTCAAAGACAGCTGTTGATCAGGTATTAACAGATACAGGCAAAGAAAACTGTGAGGTGGTGGTAGCAGAGCTAGGATTATCTGATCACTCAGGTCAAATCATTAATATAAAAGTGGCTCCAGAAGAAACAAAGAAAATGCATATTTACAGACGAATGTTTTCTAAACAAAATAGATATGAGTTTGCCAAACAGATAACAGGACAAACATGGGACTCAGTATAGTCAGAGGTAGATGCAAATGAAAAATTCAAAAATTTCATGACATTGTTGAAATTAAATTTTGAAGAAACATTTCCTAAAGTACTATGTCCATTATCAACAGCAGGAAAAAACAAGTGGGTCACAAAAGGCATCAAAAAATCGACTGAAACACTAAAGTACCTGAGCTCCATTAAACACAGCCAAACTAATCCTGCTTTCTCACTCTTTTATAAAAGATATATGCAAACATATAGGAAAATATTGCTTGCAGCAAAGAGAGCTCATAACTCCAAACTGGTGCTCTATGCTGAAAACAAAAATAAGACAGTTTGGAAGATTGTGAAGCAGGAAACTGGTACCAGGAAAATGAATCTGTCAAACTTGAAAATCAAAGAGGATGGGGCTCTAATAAAAGACCCAATATATTTGACAAACTATATTAATGATTATTTTAGTAGCATAGGAATAAAATTACAGGAAAATTTTCTAACAGCCCCTCAGGTCAAAAAGCCAAATAATGGTGTATCACACTCAATGGCGTTATTCCCTACAACACAGGAAGAAGTCTATAAAGCAGTCAGCAAACTGAAAAACAAAAACTCAGCTTGTCTGGATGAAGTCCCCATTTTTATAATTAAGTACTGTATCAAGAGCCTACGTCCACCTTTAGTTGATATTATAAATCAATCTTTCAAGTAGGGCTACTTTCCAGACTATTTAAAATATGCTAAATTACTACCTCTCTTCAAAAAAGGTGATGCAAGAAAAATTGAAAATTATAGGCCAATTTCTCTACTCTCATGCTTTGCAAAAATATTAGAAACTATTATGAAAGATAGGCTAATGAATTATTTAAATAAATACAACTTACTGTCTGTTGACCAGTTTGGATTTCGATCAGGGAAAACCACAGAATCAGCAACAGCACATCCCACAAGTCACATTCTAGAAGCATTAGATAAAGGCAACTACACAACAGGTATATTTCTTGATCTAACTAAAGCGTTTGATACAGTAGACCACAACATATTGTTAAATAAGTTGGATGAACTGGGAATAAGGGGACTTGTGAAAAAGTGGTTCCAATCATATCTAAAAAATAGAAGACAGATAACTGAAATCTCACATATTTCAAGTTGCTCAAACTATATTGTAAGGTATACTTCAGAGCCAAATTATGTAAATATAGGTGTCCCACAGGGTAGTGTCCTTGGCCCAATACTATTCCTCATTTACATAAATGACTTCCCACAGAGCATCAAGCATGGACAGACAATATTGTTTGCAGATGACTCAAATGTTCTAATCAGTGACAAATCACCAGATGCACTGAAAGAAAAACATGAACAAACACTAAACAGTGTACGTGGGTGGGCATCCAATAATGAACTAACACTAAATTAAAAAAAAAAAACAAATGCTGTTAACTTCTATGTCTGCAAAAAACCACACTGTAACAACTTTAGGTTAAATGATGAAACTACAGAATGTGTAGACTACACAAAATTTCTTGGTATACATGCTGACAGTCAGTTAAAGTGGGAAGAACCCCCCATGAACCATGGACCTTGCCGTTGGTGGGGAGGCTTGCGTGCCTCAGTGATACAGATAGCCATACCGTAGGTACAACCACAACGGAGGGGTATCTGTTGAGAGGCCAGACAAACGTGTGGTTCCTGAAGAGGGGCAGCAGCCTTTTCAGTAGTTGCAAGGGCAACAGTCTGGATGATTGACTGCTCTGGCCTTGTAACAATAACCAAAACGGCCTTGCTGTGCTGGTACTGCGAACGGCTGAAAGCAAGGGGAAACTACGGCCGTAATTTTTCCCGAGGGCATGCAACTTTACTGTATGATTAAATGATGATGGCGTCCTCTTGGGTAAAATATTCCGGAGGTAAAATAGTCCCCCATTCGGATCTCCGGGCGGGGACTACTCAAGAGGATGTCGTTATCAGGAGAAAGAAAACTGGTGTTCTACGGATCGGAGCGTGGAATGTCAGATCCCTTAATCGGGCAGGTAGGTTAGAAAATTTGAAAAGGGAAATGGATAGGTTAAAGTTAGATATAGTGGGAATTAGTGAAGTTCGGTGGCAGGAAGAACAAGACTTCTGGTCAGGTGACTACAGGGTTATAAACGCAAAGTCAAATAGGGGTAATGCAGGAGTAGGCTTAATAATGAATAGGAAAATAGGAACGCGGGTAAGCTACTATAAACAGCATAGTGAACGCATTATTGTGGCCAAGATAGATACGAAGCCCACACCTACTACAGTAGTACAAGTTTATATGCCAACTAGCTCTGCAGATGACGAAGAAATTGAAGAAATGTATGATGAAATAAAAGAAATTATTCAGATAGTGAAGGGAGACGAAAATTTAATAGTCATGGGTGACTGGAATTCGTCAGTAGGAAAAGGGAGAGAAGGAAACGTAGTAGGTGAATATGGATTGGGGGGAAGAAATGAAAGAGGAAGCCGCCTGGAAGAATTCTGCATAGAGCACAACTTAATCATAGCTAACACTTGGTTTAAGAATCATGATAGAAGGTTGTATACATGGAATAACCCTGGAGATACTAAAAGGTATCAGATAGATTATATAATGGTAAGACAGAAATTTAGGAACCAGGTTTTAAATTGTAAGACATTTCCAGGGGCAGATGTGGACTCTGACCACAATCTATTGGTTATGACCTGTAGATTAAAACTGAAGAAACTGCAAAAAGGTGGGAATTTAAGGAGATGGGACCTGGATAAACTGAAAGAACCAGAGGTTGTACAGAGTTTCAGGGTGAGCATAAGGGAACAATTGACAGGAATGGAGGAAAGAAATACAGTAGAAGAAGAATGGGTAGCTTTGAGGGATGAAGTAGTGAAGGCAGCAGAGGATCAAGTAGGTAAAAAGACGAGGGCTAGTATAAATCCTTGGGTAACAGAAGAAATATTGAATTTAATTGATGAAAGGAGAAAATATAAAAATGCAGTAAATGAAGCAGGCAAAAAGGAATACAAACGTCTCAAAAATGAGATCGGCAGGAAGTGCAAAATGGCTAAGCAGGGATGGCTAGAGGACAAATGTAAGGATGTAGAGGCTTATCTCACAAGGGGTAAGATAGATACTGCTTACAGGAAAATTAACGAGACCTTTGGAGAAAAGAGAACCACTTATATGAATATTCAGAGCTTTGATGGAAACCCAGTTCTAAGCAAAGAAGGGAAAGCAGAAAGGTGGAAGGAGTATATAGAGGGTCTATACAAGGGCGATGTACTTGAGGACAATATTATGGAAATGGAAGAGGATGTAGATGAAGATGAAATGGGAGATACGATACTGCGTGAAGAGTTTGACAGAGCACTGAAAGACCTGAGTCGAAACAAGGTCCCCGGAGTAGACAACATTCCATTGGAACTACTGACGGCCTTGGGAGAGCCAGTCCTGACAAAACTCTACCATCTGGTGAGCAAGATGTATGAAACAGGCGAAATACCCTCAGACTTCAAGAAGAATATAATAATTCCAGTCCCAAAGAAAGCAGGTGTTGACAGATGTGAGAATTACCGAACAATCAGTTTAATAAGCCACAGCTGCAAAATACTAACACGAATTCTTTACAGACGAATGGAAAAACTAGTAGAAGCCGACCTCGGGGAAGATCAGTTTGGATTCCGTAGAAATACTGGAACACGTGAGGCAATACTGACCTTACGACTTATCTTAGAAGAAAGATTAAGGAAAGGCAAACCTACGTTTCTAGCATTTGTAGACTTAGAGAAAGCTTTTGACAATGTTGACTGGAATACTCTCTTTCAAATTCTAAAGGTGGCAGGGGTAAAATACAGGGAGCAAAAGGCTATTTACAATTTGTACAGAAACCAGATGGCAGTTATAAGAGTCGAGGGACATGAAAGGGAAGCAGTTGTTGGGAAGGGAGTAAGACAGGGTTGTAGCCTCTCCCCGATGTTATTCAATCTGTATATTGAGCAAGCAGTAAAGGAAACAAAAGAAAAATTCGGAGTAGGTATTAAAATCCATGGAGAAGAAATAAAAACTTTGAGGTTCGCCGATGACATTGTAATTCTGTCAGAGACAGCGAATGACTTGGAAAAGCAGTTGAACGGAATGGATGGTGTCTTGAAGGGAGGATATAAGATGAACATCAACAAAAGCAAAATGAAGATAATGGAATGTAGTCGAATTAAGTCAGGTGATGTTGAGGGTATTAGATTAGGAAATGAGACACTTAAAGTAGTAAAGGAGTTTTGCTATTTGGGGAGCAAAATAACTGATGATGGTCGAAGTAGAGAGGATATAAAATGTAGACTGGCAATGGCAAGGAAAGCGTTTCTGAAGAAGAGAAATTTGTTAACATCGAGTATAGATTTAAATGTCAGGAAGTCATTTTTGAAAGTATTTGTATGGAGTGTAGCCATGTATGGAAGTGAAACATGGACGGTAAATAGTTTGGACAAGAAGAGAATAGAAGCTTTCGAAATGTGGTGCTACAGAAGAATGCTGAAGATTAGATGGGTAGATCACATAACTAATGAGGAGGTACTGAATAGGATTGGGGAGAAGAGAAGTTTGTGGCACAACTTGACCAGAAGAAGGGATCGGTTGGTAGGACATGTTCTGAGGCATCAAGGGATCACCAATTTAGTATTGGAGGGCAGCGTGGAGGGTAAAAATCATAGGGGGAGACCAAGAGATGAATACACTAAGCAGATTCAGAAGGATGTAGGTTGCAGTAGGTACTGGGAGATGAAGAAGCTTCCACAGGATAGAGTAGCATGGAGAGCTGCATCAAACCAGTCTCAGGACTGAAGACCACAACAACAACAACAACAACAACAACAACATCGTCAAATGAGATGATGGAGTACACTACTGATGCAGCCAGAAGTGTTTCAGAGCTTACTGTTCAGCAAGCATTTTCAGTCAAGATTAATCGTTCATGCAGTACTACTCAGGAACTCCCAGGGGCAAAAAATATTTTGTTTAGGATTATATACAGGTGGACTATATGCCAGCATGAGATGGAGCCTCTCAAGGCTTTAACAATCATATGTGATTTGACGAAGTCCAGTTTGGGTATTATTTCAGTGGCCCATTCACAAACAACTTGCAGATCTTCATTATCAGAGTAGTTAGAGACTTTTAGATGTTATGGTTTGGCACTCAGACTTAATTGAACAAACATGGCAATTTCAGGGGGAGAACAGAGAAGATGTGTCATATGTTTACTAAATAATAGCAGGGGCTCTACTAATGATTCTTCAGTGACACCTGATGGTATGTTTCTCCATTGCATTGCTTGTGACCTATAAAACATGATAAACACTGCTTGGTCATGACAGAGAATCCTGCATCATTTTTACAATGCCAAAATTGATGTGTTGAAAATGTGCAAAGGATAACAATTAAAGTAATAGAGGGTATTGTGTAACTACAATATAGCTAGTAGAGTCAGAAGCTCATCTCGACATGGGATCACAGTGGACTATAGTGTACCCGTGAAGCCCTGGAGAGGGCGCCGGTGGTGTCGTAGCGGACAGGTGGGCAACGTGCGGCAGCGGACAGGGCCCCTGTCGTGTCGTAGCGAACTGGTGGCGTAGGCTGTAACAGTGTGCGAGGGGCCAGAGCACCAGCACCTGCGGGACTGAGAATGCTGGTAGTGTCGTAGCGCACTGCAGGGTGCGGTGGAAGTTCCATACCGCGTCTCACTGCAGGAGTAGGTTCACCGTTCTGCTGACCACGTGCTGCTGGTGACAGCATGCCCGTTGTGTCATACCTGTAAATGTGCATACATTAAAAATATTAATATTGCATAGCTGACGATCATGTTATTTCAAATCTTATTATTCTCTTTCGCCTATATCTTTTCGAATTGCTTGTGTCGTATTGTGTTAAAAAAAAAAAATCTAGAAATACGGAATCAATTTGAGATTTCCTGTCGATAGTACTCATTACTTTGTGGGCGAATAAAGATGTCACATATAAATAAAACAAGCTGAGTTTCATACTAGTAGGTTTTTTGTGAATCTATACTGAGTTTTGCAAGAAGCTTAGAATACACTCTAAGATCCCCCAAACAATGGACATAAGTCAAACTGGCCTATAGTTCCATGCATCTGATCTTTTACCATTTTGGAAACAAACATAACCTACTTTCTTTCCCAGTCATACACACTGTGGTTGGCAGCAATTAAAAAGGCTGCCTGACATTGCAAGATAGCTGTTACGTATGCACAACACACAACTTTGAAACTGCATGTGAACTGAGGCTGTGCTGTGACTCTATTCACAATCTGACAAAGTAACAGTAAAAGATGCAGCTAAAACTTTGTTAAGCCTAAAAAATTAAAATTTTGTGGGATAGGATGAAATACCTGCCAAAGCAGCTTCAAATATAATAGCACACCCACTGCCTGAAATAATTAATATATCACTTGAAGAAGGCTACTTTCCAGATGTTCTAAAATATGCAGAAGTGAAACCATTATTTAAAAAAGGCTCTAAAGAAGGTATGGGAAGTCACCATCCAATTTCCCTTCTTCCTTTGTTTTCTAAAACATTTGAAATGATCGTTGCAATCCATATTCAAAATGTTTGTCACAAATTTAATATAATCTCAAAAAATCAATTTGGCTTCAAAAAAAGGTAGAAGCACCATTTACGAGTTAGTTCCACCATAGATAAATCACAAAAAGCTGCACGAATTTCTGTGACTTATCCAAAGCATTCGACTGTGTGAACCACTCATTATTATTATATAAAATGCAAAATACAGAATTACAGGCAGTGCCTTACAGTGATGTAAGTCATATTTGACAGTTTAGGATAGCCACAACATCATACAAAGGAAAATGCCCCTCAAAATGGAGAACTATCTCTCAGACGGTACCACAAGGATTAAAAACTCTAGAAAATCTAGATGTGTGGTTCCATCTAAATGGCCTAAAACTAAATATTTCAAAGACAAAGCTTATGCAGTTTAAGGCAAAACATTCAAAAACAATTTTATTCACATTACACATGGAAGTCTGGAACCAAATGAAGCAGAATGTGTTAAATTCTTAGGAATACAGCTGGACAGAAATCTGCCATGGTCCTCACATACAGACTATTTAAAAAATAAGCTAAACAGCACGGCGTTTGCTACATCAATCTTAGTCAATGTCACTTCCATAGACATGAGAAAGGCAGTGTACCACAGCTACTTTGAGGAGATAGTGAGATATGGCATTGTCTATTGGGGAAATGCCAGCAATTTGACAAAAATATTAACTTTACAGAAAAATTGTAAGGAACAGTTGTAGTGCAAAGCCAAGAGAATCTTGTTGGCCTCTATTAAGAGACCTAACCATACTAAGTGTTCCCTGACTGTATTTGTATGAAATAATTCTTTTCACAAACAATAATCCAGAATTGTTTGTTCCAAATAACTTCCAGCACAGGTATGAAAGTAGAAACAAAGAAAGTTTCATTCTTCCTACACGGAGACTTAATCTTTTCACGCAGACCCCACAGTATATGGGGATGAAAATATACAATAAGTTAAAAAATACAAATTTTCAAAAGATTGAAACTGATTCAGTAAAAAGAAAATTATACAGCACTCTGGTACAAAAATGCTAAAATTATTCTATTGATGAATTTTTAATGGTGATCTGACCATTTGAGCAGAATAAAAATTAATAGTATATATATTCTGATAAACTATAAATATGTTGTTTGAGGCTTTCCCGACGGACACGTAGTATATATGGTTCTCGGGCGAGACATTGGATGTCATGGCGAAAACTCCACACCATGACATCCGACGTCTTGCCCAAGAACCATATATACTAAACTATAAATAGTTCTAATAAATGTTGTATTCCATGTACAAGCTATTATAGTTATAAATTTGACAAGTCTCCTGTACAATAAACCAATGACTTGACATGTATATTATGAGACAATAAAATTCTGATTCTGATTCTAGTGGACAATTCACATGTACCTCTGGAGAACTGTGATTGGAGGAGTTAATTTCCAAGATATGAAGTGTATGATCTAATTAACTAGTTTAGCATAGTACATCCCATGAACTAGTAAACAGGTATTAAAATATCATCATTATATTCTCTGGGAATGTGTTTAAAATGTGGTGATTTCTGAAAAGATCTTACATTTTTTTTCTTGCCCCCCCCCCCCCCCCCCCCCCCGCCCTAAGATGGGTGCATCATTTTGAAAAGCCTTCAATAATGATTCTGTCAAATTATAGTTATATATTTTTATTCAAAATTGGTAAATTATACAGACACATAATTTGTCAGAAATAGTCAAAATATATACAAAACGACATAACAAAATAATTGCAAAATTCTACTTTCAATACTTTATGTAACTGAAAAAAATGATAAAATTATGAATGTAAAAAGAATTGCAAAAACTTGTAAAATAAAGATTGTAATCAGATACTTTTTTTGTTTGACTGTTTTTGTTTTTGGTGCCAACATTGTCAAGGCATGAACAGTATTAAGCAGTCATTCATAGACAGTAGCAAATTGTAAATGAACAGAATTAGAAATCATATGCAAGTGAGGTGAGAAATGATTGTAACAATTATTTAAGAGATAATCATTCATGTATTTATTCTCCATAGACAAATAAGGAATTTGTTTTGGATTGTGGCCATCTTTTATCTTTTACACTTTCTGTTATAGCTTTGTGGAAGCAATTACGAACAGTAAAAAACAGTGTCTTGATTAATGGTACTTATAAATCCTACTGGTACAAATGAAAATACTCTACTTAAAAGTATTCTACTTCTCTGAAAGGAATTCCTTAATACTGTAACCCCTTCAAGGTCATTTGAAAGCAGCTTTCTCTTGAGCTCTTTAAATTCTTTGGAAGCTTTTCATAAAATTTGATCTCCATGTAATAGGAGCTGAATGGCATCATATGGTGAGTGATCACTACAAATAACGCAGAGATGCCGTGTACACATGTGAGACAGAATTATCAGCAAATGACAAAGTTTCAAAGGGACTACATTGTAAATGTCCATTTAGCTGGCTGTTGGAATTGTGCAATATTCAGATTTGTTGGGCATTCAGATATGACAGTGGCCTGATGTTAAATTGCACATGAATGTGAGGGCAGGCATTCTTGTCAGGGTTCTGGTCAACCTCATATGACAACCGCAAGTGAGGATCACCACTGTGCCCCAGGCACTTTGTAACCCCTTTACGCCTGCGCCTGCCATCTGAGAACAAGTAATGGACTACCTGCAACATTCTGTGTCCTCCCACACCACTGTTAGAGAATAGCAGCAGCTAGACTAGGGAATTACCATCCCAGGCACAGGCTGCCATTAACATCACATCACAAAGGGTTGTATTTAGAGTGTTGCTGTGACTGGAAAGTATGGACTGCTCATGAATTGGATTGCATTGTGTTCAGTAATGAATCACAGGTCTGCACTACCATGGGTGACTGTCATCAGTAAGTACAGTGGCAACATGGAAGAGGCCCAATGCTTCCAAAGTTTAGGAGAAACATTGTTGTGTTATTCTTGGCTTCATGCAGTGAGGAGCATTGCGTAAGACATCAGATCTTAGCTGGTAGTGATTGAGGGAACCCTGATGGGATGGCAGTACACCACGGATATCTTGCATCCTCATGTGTTACCTCTCATGTGACACAATTGTGGTCCCACTTTTCAACACAACAGTGTTTGTCCACACATGCACATATCTCTATGAACAGTCTGCATGATGCTGAGGTATTCCCACGGACAGCAGGGTCCCACATAGGAAATGTGTGGGACCTGCTTGGACGTCAACTCCATCCCAGTGCCAGTATCAAGGATATCGATGACCGAATACAAAAGTTGTGGAACAGCTTGCCTTGTGAAAGGAAACAATAACTTTATGACACCCATCCCAATCGAATCAATGCATGCATTCAGGCCAGAGTGGATGCAACATTGTACTGATAAGTGGGCCCATACTGCCAAGTTCTTTATAAATTAGACTCAATTTTGTAAATATTGTAGTAACATCACATGCTCCCTCAGCCTGTGAAGTTTCATTTCATTTCCTCTTCCCCATGTGGGTGCTTCACTTTTTTGTCAGGCAATATGCTTTCTAAGGAACAAATGTTTTCTCCTCCACTTGCATCACTTCTGAGGCAGTCTTACAGAGTTCTGAGCACTTTTCTCTTTGCAAGTAATTGGACATGTTACACTCAAGTGAGAAAGAAAGTATTATAAAAGTTATTCCACTGCTCGGTAACATTTTCTGCTCCATGTCTCAGACTGCAATGGGACTCTATCTTCTCTAAAGATTTCATTTACATATGTAATTTCCCGTATCTCATATTACACCGATAATCAATAAACAGGAACTTAAATTTTATTTGCAACTTCCTCAATCTCAAACCAAAATAATACTTAAAATTTAGAGGAATGGCTCCAAAGGAAAAATATAATGGAACACGAACAATGAAGATCAATCTGGAAGAACACAGAAGCTAAGTGTGACTGTAGGCTTTCCCGGCATATACTGCTTGCTGAAGGTTTCTCGGGTGTCCAGCTGGGTGGTAGCATTGATATATCACAATGTTTCAGTAAGTGTCATACTTCCCATGTTCTGGCAAAGCATCAAGATTTGCAGAGAGTGGGATATTTATACGTGCAGTCTCCCCCCTCCACTAGTCCTCAGGAGGCTGCGGTGGTACGGACGTGGACACGCGGTGGTGGAGGTAGAAGCCACCCCCGGTGGCCGCGTTCAACTCTCGATGTGAGCATTTTATACATGTCTACAGCGGAGGATGTTGGCAGGCGCACTCCCGAGAGATTGCACTATTTCAGGATTCTATGCTGCACTTAATCAGTATCCTTCATCCCTGTTGACCAGTTGTTGAATCCTTATTTCTAGGGATTCTTTGATAATACTTTCCAAGAAGCCAGATCTTGGCACAGCACCTTTGTGTTTTTGAAGTTGAAGGTGTGTTCTTCCTTTATGCTGTGTTCTGCTACGGCTGATTTTTCTGTGTGTCCTAGTAGCACACATCTGATATGTTCTTCACACCGTGTAGATATACAGCACTGTGTTTTACAATGTACTGTTTTCCGCATTCACATGGGATGCTGTATATTCCTGGCATGTTAAGCTTCAGTGGGTCTTTGACAGAAGAACCTAGGAGCTCCCTCATCTTCGGTGGTGGGCGGAGAACAATTTTGATATTGTGGTTGCCCAGAAGTCAAGCAATTTTGGCCAAGAGCGGACCCATGTACGGAAGGAACGTGAGTCATTTGCCTTCTTCTTCTTCTTCTTCTTCTTCTTCTTCTTCTTCTTCTTCTGTGGGTGTCACTGCTTCTTTCTACCTTTTTAGCACCCTGTTGAACCGCGTTTCATTGTAGCCATTTTGGTGGAAGACCTCCCTCAGGTGTTGCAGCTCAGATGGTAGGCTTTCTTTGTTGCAGATGGCACACACCCTATGTACCAGGATGGTCAGCATTTTCTGTCTTTATGCTGGATGGTGGCAGCTTGTTGCATGAAGGTATAGATCCTTGTGTCTCTTCTTCCTATGCACTGTATGGCCTAGTGAACCATCTTAATTAATATGTCAAGGAAAGGGAGGCATCCATTTTCCTCCATTTCATCATAAATTTGGTATTCAGATGGATGCTGTTAAGGTACTCCAGAAACTCATCTAGCACCTCACTGCCTGCCTCCACATGACAAAATCATCAACATACCGGAAGAAATGCTTTGGTTTCTATCTAGCATTTTGAAGGGCTAACTTCTCAAAATGTTCCCTATAGAGGTTTGCAATTGCCAGAGCCATTGGGTAACCCATGGCCACAATGTCGATCTGCTCGAAGTCTTGAAGGGTAGTTTCATGAAGAGTGATTGCAAACTTCTATATGAAACATTTCAAGGAGGTCGCCCTTCAAAACGCTAGCTTGGACCACCGCAGCCTCCCGAGGACTAGTGAAGGGGGCAGACCGTGTGTATAAATACCCTGCTCTCTGGAAATCTCGACACTTCACCAGAAGATGCGTAGTATGACACTTCCTGAAACATCATGATATATCAACGCTACCACCCGGCTGGAGACCCGAGAAACCTTCAGTGACAGAAGCTAAGAACTTCAATTTTTTTACATCACCATCATCTTCACGTCCAAGGATAACACTAATTGCCTGTTGCATCTTCAAAGCTTATTGTTGAATGTATCTTATTTTGAACCTACCAGGCTTTCTTCTTCCTCTCAGCTTGTATTTCAATATTAGTTTCATGTCTTTTTTCTGGTATTCCACTCACACACTCTTTTTACGTGTTTTTATATTTCACTGTTGTGTTGTGTACCCCTTCAACACTCAGTTCTTCTCTACTTTGTTCATTCCTAATCTGGTCTTGGCGAGTGCTACATTTTTAATGTTTATATGAAATAGAGAATAGGGAAAGAAAGACACAGGATGGGTGGGAATTCGTGACTTCCAGCCGCACAGGGCATTGTGATAATGCAATGGTGAAAGTTGAAAATTTGTGCCAGACTGGGGCTCCAACCTGGATTTACAACTTCTCATGAGTGGTTGCCTTAACCACTTTGTCCAGCTGGACATGATCCCTAACAAACTCAAATTTCCAACTTAATTCACACTGCAATGCAGCATCCCTCATCCAGTTACCCCCTATTCTCAAATTATCGATTCTCATAGGAGCTCAGATGATATTAGTGAATCTGCTCTGGAATGAACATCAAGGTGCTGTTGCACTCATACAAAAATGTATATTTTTCAGAGATGTCTGATCTGTCGGACATCTCTGACAGAACACACACCTCTCAAGTATATACTTTTTTACTGTCCTTACAAATCTCATTTTAGTTGTCTGCATTTTGCTCTTTTCCCTCTTTGGGAGAACCCAGGTACCACTGCCATTCAGCAGAGATGTCACAGCCATAGTATTATGAAACTATTTTTGTTTCCTTTCTAAGTCCATTCTTTAAAGCTGCCATATATATGGTTGCCATATATTTACTGGATCTGATTAAGCTTGTCATCTATATCTCTGTGATGCTGGCAACTAGTCTGGTTTCATAAATAGTTAAAACTGTTAACTTCTTCCATTATTTTGTTGTTGATAACAATTTTTAATCTGCTTGGTGCCAATCCTTCAAATGTCATTACCATCCTTTATTAACAGAGATTCCAATATTTTAACCTTTGCCAGCAGATTCAACTTATGTATAATATGTTGTAATTTATTTTCATTATCAAATGCAGTCATCTGACCATCTGCAAAAAGATAGATGTTTATGGTTCGATATATGATATACAAGATGTGTTCAAAAGGAAACCAAACTTCTGCTGTATGAGCTTTAGTGCTTATTGTACAACATTTTAAGCACTGTCCCTCTACCGGCAATAACACCATCCCCATTGTTTCTTCCGGTTTTGGAATGCCTCCTGGAACACATTTTGTGGGATGGCATGCAGGTTTCTCACTGCATTGTCATGTATATCTTCTATGGTTAGGAAGAATTCCCCATTGCGTTGTCAGTGCATGTTCGAAAAGGCTGACTGTTTGTGGTTCAAGGTGCAGAGGTAAAAGTGCCAAGAAGTCTTGAAGGGTAGTTCCCAATTTGGGAAACAGGAAAAAGTCTGCTGGGGCTAGGTCCGGAGAATACAGTGGATGGGGCATAGCGGGAGTGTGATGTTTTGCTAAACAGCTGCAGACAAGGAGTGATGTGTGAGCTGGTGAATTGTCATGATGCACCATTCAACTCTGGTTTTTCCCACAATTCAGACCTCTTACTGCGCACAGCATCCCTCATGTGCACTAGGATTCCCTGGTAGACTTCCTTGTTTACCATCTGACCACATGGCACAAATTCATGATGGATAATGTCTTTGTAGCCAGAAAATACAACCAACATCACCTTGATCCCTGACTGACTCATGTGTGCTTTGTTTGGGCAAGATGACCCTTTGCCCACCCACTGCAATGACTGCATCTTCATTTCAGCATCATAGCAGTACACTCACATCTCATTGTCTGTTATGATGTTCTTAAGAAAGTTTTCATTGTCATTGCCAGTGGCAAGCAGTTCCTCACATATTTCAACACAGATATATTTCTGATTTTCAGTCAACAAACGTGGTACGAATTTTGCACTGACATCATGAATCTCAAGTTTTTCATCCAAAATTTGATGGCATGATCATATGCTGATGCTCGCCTCCTCAACAACTTCCCAAATAGTTAAATGATTATTTCTGCGAATCACAGCATAAACAATATCCACATGGCCATCATCTGTTGATGTAGAAGAATGTCCGGACTTGGAATCGTCACAGACCGATGTTCTCCTCTGCTGAAAATGTTTAAACCACTCATAGCACTGCATGCGACTCATACATACTCCCCGTATGCTTGGCTAAGCATTTGAAATCTCTCTGTGATAGTTTTGCCAAGTTTGTAGCAGAATGACACATACACACACACACACACACACACACACACACACACACACACACACACACACACACACACACAACATAGTTCTTCAAGCTCCTTCATTGCACTAATATGATGAGCAGGATGTACACATGCTTACTTCAGCACCTGTGGTTCACTAGCTAATTGTCTGAGTGAAATGAGGCAAATGGCAGTTTGTTGCCTAAGACTGCTTCTATGTGCACTCAGTAGCCATAGCATGCTGTCTCTGCTGGTTGGCACTCTATTTCAAAAGTTCAGTTTCTTCTAGAATCCACCTCGTATCTAGTGCCAAATGTACATCTTGTTTCCATCTTCTTAACATATCATCAATGTGTACAAGGTGACCCAGAAATGTTGTGATAAACTTCGAGGGTTTTAGAGAGTGTCTTGAGGAACAAATAGTGGATAGAAATGCATGTCCAGAACACCGTTCAGTGCTGCTACAGGTCATCAAAGTTGCAGTTGCTGGCGCCTGTCACTAGGCCTTTCTTTTCGCAGCAAATGTGGTTTTGTGTGCTGATGGACCATAGACAAAACATCTCACAATGTTGTTCGGTATTCAGGGAATGCGACTGGTTGGCATGATCACGAGTGGAGAAGATAGAACTAGCTGCTGCATAGAGAGGCCTTGGTTTCATGATCACCAGTGGAGAAGATAGAACTAGCTGCTGCACAGAGAGGCCTTGGTTTCTTGTGTGCTGATGGACCATAGACAAAACATCTCACAATGTTGTTCGGTATTCAGGGAATGCGACTGGTTGGCATGATCACCAGTGGAGAAGATAGAACTAGCTGCTGCATAGAGAGGCCTTGGTTTCCATTTGCACTTTATTCTTTTACTGGAACCCACTAAATCTCCAGTACTTTTCAGTATACAGGAGAAAAATAAACTGCAGATGGAAACCCATGTTGGAAAGCACTATCCACCAAGGCAACAGAGCATTTCATACATAGGAGACAAGACTTTCCTACACAGCAGCTAGCTCCATTTTCTCCACTGGTGATTGCAGCAATCAGTTGCGATCACTGAATAACAAACAACATTGCAACATGTCTGCCTACAATCCATCAGTGTCCAAAGTCACATATGCTGCTGGAGGGGTGCCCTAATGGCAGACACCCATGCCTTTAAATTTGATGCTCTGCAACATCATTGGATGACATTTCTGGACATGGGACCCTATCCTTGATTTGTTTCCTCAAGACACCCTCTACAAGGCCTCAAAGTTCGTCATAGCATTTCTGGGACACCCTGTGTATTAAATAATGGTGATAAACTGCACCCTTGTCTGACATCCTAATTCACAGGTACTTTCCATAATGGGCACAATATTCGTTGAAATTTGGAATAACACAATATTTATGACAATGGAGTCATTTGCTGAGACTCTGGAAGTTACTACTGTCAGCTAACAACTTATTTCAATCAGGCTACAGTCAACAACAGCAGATGTTTCCCTTGATCCTAGACATATGAAGTGTGGCAACAAAGAAACTAGACTGGTTGTCGTGCACATTTCTGGATTCTTGATGACAATGAGAAGAGTGAGGAAATGACCTTGGGACTCTCCTTAACATGTGTACAAAATTTCATGCCGCTGTTGTGGTTAATATGGTTGTGAGCCTTCTTAGAAATGGGTCATTTGTCTGAGCTCTGTTGTAATTTTGCTATGCTCTAAAGTGGAACAACATATTAACAACAAATTCCTCACAAAATTTGGAAAATCCACCACAGAAACTTACAACTTGTTGAAACAAGCTTATAGTGATCAGTGTCTAGCTCATATGCAAGTTTTTGAGTGGGTTAAGAGGTTCTAGCATGGTAGGGAAGACGTGAAAGATGATCCAAAATCTGGCTGTCATTCCACTTCAAAAACTGAAGAGAATGTGGAAAAGATCAGTAGAATTGTTCAAGAAGACTGCCACCTGAGCATTTGGGCAAATTCATAACTTGCTTGGATCAATAAGGGGACAGATAGATCTTTCATGACAAATTGGGCATGACAAAGGTTTGTGCTATTGACCGAGAATCCTCACAAACAAGCAAAAACAACATTGAGTGGACTGCTGTGCTGACACTCATGAAAACATTGAAAATTATCCTGATTACCTCAGCAAAGTAATTACATGTGATGAAACATGGATATTCCACTATGATCCAGAGACTAAGTGACAACCCATGCTTTGGAATAGCCCTCAATCTCCTATGAAGAAAAAAGCACACATGAGCAAATCAAAATTCAAACCAATAATGATTGTTTTCTTCAGTAGTTGAGTGGTTATCTACCTTCACTGGGTGCATGAAGGTCAGACTGTCAATCCAGCTTACTATATAACTATTCTGAAGACCCTCTGTGAACCTGTGTGACAAAGGAGACAAGATCTGTGGAAGAACTGCTCATGGATTCTTTGTCAGGATAACATGCCAGCCCATAACGTTATGTCAGTGAAGAGGTTTACGCAAAAAACAACATTCCAACGATGCTCAAAGGAGCCAGGTTCGAGTCCGTGGATGCGCTGAAGTAAAAGCAACAAGCCTCCTCAACAGCATACAAGAAAAAGACTTGCAGCACTGCTTACAACAGCGGAAAATTCTCAAGGAGCGGTGCAGGGATCGGGAGGGGACATCATTTCAGTTGTGTACGTTTTTTCAATAAAGAGTTAGACATGAGTCTAGTTTCTCTATTGCCACACCTCATAATGTGGGTTATCATCTCCTAAGACAACATATAAAACTTCTATATTTGTCTCTATGCACTGTTCCAATTATAGAAGGCTACACAAGATACTGAGATTGTTGTTCAAGGCAATTTTTAAACAGGTGTCACAGACTGTGATTATTGTTATATACAGTTTACAACCTCTACAGTATATCTTCTCACTGGGAGAGGTCTGCAAAGTAAGAACATATGGAAGCCACCACTGAAGCAGCAGTTTACTCATCAGAAGGCAGCTGTTGGCATACCTGACGGCTGGGACCTGGTCAGGCAACTCAGGTTCCGGTTCTGCAGGTGGCAGTCCTGCAGCATCCCCAGCACCTTCTCGACCTTCCTGAGCTGGAGTTGGCTCAGCCGCTGCCTTGGCTGCTGCATCAGCTGCCATCTTGTCAATTATGAGCCGCAGGAAAGAGCGCGGGGCTGGCGGTGCACACTCACAGGCAGCCTGCTGCTTCCACAGCACAGGCAGGCGCTTTGTCTTGTCACACTGGCACTCTGTAATGGTACATCAGTGGGACATGTGATGCTATGAATTCTTTTTTTGGATATGCATTTCTGATATATTGATACTGTAATAAATTAAATATTGTATATATCAGATGCTACCCAAAAGTTCCCGAAATTTTTGTGACTCACACTCACAAATGGTAGTACAACCAAACACTGCTAGGAGCAGCACAATATATGTTTTGTGCATCAGTATGCCTAGTGACTTTGATCTAAGTGAACATGTTTATTGTTGGTAGGCGATTTTCCACTGTGATGTTTGCTTGTGTATGTGATTTTGTGATGACCAACCTGGGACAACAGCATTGCTGTATCGAATTCTGTTCTAAACTTGGTAAACAGCTGTATAAACATGCAAAATGTTAGTGCTTGCATTAAATAATGACACTTTGGGCCAGACACAAACGTATGACTTGTTTAAACATTTTAAAAATGACTTGTTTAAACATTTTAAAAATGCTCAGACTTATATTGATGATGATGATGAACATTTGGGGTAACCATCTACCAGCATTATGACAGAAAATGTCAGTGCTGTATAGAATCCATTGTGACCGATCATAGGCAGACCATCCATGACATCCGTAACATTGTAGGATTATCATATGGCACATGTCAGCGGCTTTTGTCAAAAACATTGAACATGAGAAGGATAGCTGAAAAGTTGACTGTTGAGTGATGATCAGAAAGGGCATCACATGAATATGATACTTCAGTGCCTATCTTGTTCAGAAGTATGATGCAATGTTCCTTCTGACATGGATGTATGTTCAAAGGAACAGGTACTGTGATGACAGCAGCTGTTTGAAAGACACAAAATGTATTCACAGTTGTGAATATGAAGAACCTTCAGCTGTGTAATGGAATGACAATAAGGAAAATTTGTGCCTGAATGGGACTTGAACCCAGATTTCCTACTGGTTGCAAGCAGTTGCCTTACCATTAGGCTATCCAAGCACGACTCACAGCCAGATTCAAAAGTTCCATATGTTGTCAACCATATGATATTAAAGTGCCTATGTCATCCATAAATACGAATCAATGTTACTTATGGATTCCTCTGTTACTCCTTGGTGTAAAAAGTCTATATTTAAGATTGAATAAAAAGTACACTGTTTTTGTTCTACTGATTTTTGTTTATTTCGAACTAGCTTTTGACTTATTAGGTGATCTTCAGGAAACAACTGACTTGCATCTGAAAGGGACATTGGTTCTTAGGTAACCAAACATTAAAGGTGAAGATACAATCACTTGCATAGATATAGTGTTGTGCATCACACTTGTTTCTGAATGTTGAAATTACGCTTTATACAATGGAAAATGGTAAGCATAATAAATAATTTAACTACACAATATTACACGTTAATGGATTTTTTTCTGAGATACTGTTAAATTGAGTACTTTTCATTTTTGTGCAATAAACATGTTTTTTTAAGGGAGTGGACACTATTATACACAATAATTAGAATACATAATCTTACATTCTTACAGGATATATGGTTATGATGCCATAACTGAGCACAAGCAACATATATTGAGAAACAAAAATGTATTACATTGTAAATAACATTTTTATACAATTTGCAATATTGAAACTAGTATAAAGTTGATATATACAACATTGCAAGTTATACTGTTGAAGTGCATGGTGTAAGGAATAGGAAAGTCGTTGTGTTTCAATTCTGTGTAGCAGTATGTGTTATTATGGCAGTTTGTGGGTATGTGGCTGGTTGATAGCATCATCTGAAGCTTAAAATTGGGGATATGCTCAGCTGTAATCGATCATTTAGAAACAGCTGGGAATTTTGAGCTAAATTTCTGTTCATCTCACATGCTTCTAATAGACTTAGTTCTCTTCCTTTGTTGGCTACATGTAGTATTTCTGTGTGGATTTGGTATTTGTGCCCTTCCTTCAGCACATGTTTGACAAAGGTCAAGTCTGACTTATGCAATCTCCAGCTGCATTTGTGTCCATCAGCCTAGTTGTTATGGCCCTGCCTGTCTGATCAATATACAGGGTGTACATAAAGTCCGGGAACACTTTCAATTATTTATTGCACAAGAACTAAACATTGTATAGATGTCATACACATTGCATTTTGAAGAGAAACTCTGAAAGATTTTTTTTTCAAACATTCAATATGTGAACCATGAGTGACCTGGCAGACGTCAATACAGTAACTGAATTCTTACCATACCTGTCCAAGCATGGCATCATCCACTGTGGCAGTCACTTCCCATATTCTCTCCCGGAGCTCTGCTACATGACATGGTAGAGGCAGTACATACAACACATCTATAATATGTACATACAGAAAAAAGTCACATGGAGAGATCTGGTGATTGGGGGGGGGGGGGCATTTCATGAAACAGCTGTCCCCTTCTGTAGCATGACCGATCCATCGATATGACAGCTTCATGTTCAGGTATCCACGAACTTTATGATGAAAATGGGGCAGAGCCCCATCCTGCTGAAAGATAAACGGAGAGTCCGAATGCATGTGAGATATCAGCCATTGCTGCAACGTGTCCAAGTAGGAACTCCCACACACAGAAAGCTTGCTCCACACCTGAACTCGCCATGTTTATGACTAGCACTCTGACCATCAGCAAATTACCAAACTATGCTTTGGTGGTATACATTAAAAAAAACTTTCAGGGTTTCTATTCAAAATGACATATGTATGATATCTGTACCATGTTTGGTTCTTGAGCAATATATAATTGAAAGTGTTCCCAGACTTTACATACACCCTGTACAGTTTGTTGCAGTCATTGCAAGTGATTTTGTAAACACCACTGTTACTTAATAATTTTGTTTTGTCCTTGCTTCAAATAGGATATAGGCTGTAGTGCCTCTTACATAAAATGATGTTTTGTAATTGCAGGATTTGAGGGTTTTGGCTAATTTGTCAGACAGCTTTCCTAAATATGGGATAGTACACCAATTGGTTTTGGGTGTGACTGTTGCTGCAGAAGAGGCACACACATATGACAAGATTTTTCTTTCTTGTTTTTTTTTGTGTAAAATGTTGTTAGTTAATTCAGTGGTGTAGCCATTGTTTGATTCAATACATTTAGTGGTGTCTAATTCTGTCCAAAAATTATGTTTTGGCATTGGTATAGATGTGAGATGATCTCCCATGGAATGGAAGGCAGCATGTTTGTGTGATATTGGGCGTCCTGAACATGAGAGTATTACACTGTCTGCTGTGATGGGTTTTCTATAAATTTTGATACTATGTTTGTCTGTAGTGATATCTATGTTGAGGTCTAAGAAGTTAATGAACTTTTTGCCAGCCTCCATGGTGACCAATATGTTTTTGTGTTGTGAGTTTAGATGTTCAAGGAATGTGTTCAGTTGTCTTTTGGTTCCAGTCCACAGACACAATACAACTTCTACTTATCTGTACTAGAATTTGATATTATTACTGAAAGGCCCATTATGTAGGAACTGTTTTTCAAAATGGTCCATGAAGATTCATGCTAAAAGAGGACTGAATGGGATACCGCACTGCCAAGCCACCTATCTGTTTGTACAGAGTACCTTCAGATTGAAAATAATTTTGGTAAACATGTCTGGGTGGTCAGTTTTGTCTTCTACTTGTAAAGGGTTGAAACCTGTCCTGTATAGTAGTTCTGTCAATATATTGTGGCATTCTTTCACTGGTACTTTTGAAAATAAGCTGCTAACATCAAAAGATACTAGTTTTGCAGTACGTGGAATAGGGAAGTCTTTAATTTTGTTAATTAGGTCCACTGAATTTACACTTTCAAACTTAGATTTAAATTTTGTCTTGGTTTTGATACAGAAATGTAATTCTTTGGTAATTTTGTAGTTTTTTGCAGTGTAGGTTGGCGCAAGAAGAAGTAAAAGTTGGCGTTCCTTGTGTAGTCTAGGAAGTCCACACAGTTTAGGAGCGGCTGGGTTCATATTGATCAAATACTTAACTTCATAGTCAGGTATTATGCTTTTGCAGGTCATGGTTAAGTTTTTAATTTCTTCATTGAAAATTTTGGTGGGATCTATGGTGAGGATACTGTAGGAACTGGGTTTGAGGAATTGTTTCACTTTTTCAATATAATCACTTTTGTCCATGACAATCAAAGAACTACTTTTATCTGCTGTGTGAGAATGTTGTTATTTGGATAATTTTCTTCTTTACATTCTCAGTGTGTTCTGTTCCACATATTGTGATGTAGGAATGTCTAACTCAAGCCATTTTTGTATATCATGACTTACTATGTGTTTGGTTCCAATGTCATTGTTTACACTGTATTCTATATCAACTTTTCAAATTTCTATATCAACTTTTCAAATATCTAACTGTTTCTTGGAAGGTTTATGGGGAGTGACATATTTGAAACCTTTTGCTAGCACTTCCATTTCTTTTGTGGAAAGATCTGTTTCAGATAAATTTACTACTCATTTCAAAATGTTTTGTTTAGGTTTTGTCATTATGGCTACTATGACTGCATAGGTTGTATCCTGCATGTTACACACTTGTACACATATTTCGTTATCAAAAATGTCAAATTCACGTGGGTATAGGATTTATGTATACGTCCTCTGCAGCATCAGTCATATCTAAAACCAGCTCATCTACTATCCCGTATTTAGGAAAGTTATCTGGCAAATAGCCAAAACCCTCAAATCCTGCAATTACAAAACTTCATTTTATGTAAGGGGCACTACAGCCCATATCCTATTCAACAGCATGGAAGAATTATTAAGCAACAGTGGTGTTTACATAATCACTTGTAATGACTGCAACTAATTGGATATTGATCAGACAGGCAGAGCATTAACAACTAGGCTGATTGGACACAAATGCAGCTGGAGATTGCATAAGTCAGACTTGACCTTTGTCAAACATGTGCTGAAGAAAGAACACAAATACCAAATCCACACAGAAGTACTGCACGTAGCCAGCAAAGGAAGAAAACTAAAGCTATTAGAAGCACTTGAGATAAACAAACTTTAGCTCAAAATCCCCAGCTGCTTCTAAATGATCAATTACAGCTGAGCACATCCCCCCTTTAAGCTACAGCCACATCAGGCATTGTGGCAACTGCAACCACATGAAATGCACTCACTGTTACAAATATGGGCAGTCATCAGTTGTATAATGGAATGATGACTATAAAAATTTGTGCCCAACTGGGACTCAAATCCAGATTTCCCACTAATGCGTGCAGCCACACATGCATCCATGTCCAAAGGAACATTGCATCATACCTCTGAACAACATAGGCACTACAGTATCATATGCACCTGCCAATACTGGGCAAGTGACTTTCAATTAAAATTTTCTCCTGTACAGCAATATACATAATAAGTATATGAGTGAAGGTTGTAGACACATGGCTGATGACATACAGAAGTTTGGGTCTGGCCAAATCTTATGCTCATATAGTATGTAAAGGTTTTTTATTTACTGCTACCAGTCACAAAATTTGTTGACTATGTATTATTTATTAATTGCACAATATGTTTCTAGGGGATACCTCACAATCAGGCTACAGCAATACAAAAAACAATTTCACAATAAGATCCTACAGATGTTAAATAGTCTTTTCATAAATGCTGTGGTAAATGTAAATGTTATGTGACTAGGGCCTCCCATCAGTTAGACCGTTCACCGGGTGCAAGTCTTTTGATTTGATGCCATTTCAGCAACTTGCACTGATGGGGATGAAATGATGATGATTAGGACAACACAAAACCCAGTCCCTGAGCGGAGAAAATCTCTGACCCAGCTGGGAATCAAACCCGGGCCCTTAGGATTGACATTCTGTCGCACTAACCTCTCAGCTACCGGGGGCGGACAATGCTGTGGTTATCCTGTGGAAGAAGAGGAAACCTAGTAAGAGGCAATCTCACTTTGTAAGCTGGACTGAAGTTTTCATGCAAATTGTAGAGGGGGCAAATAGATGAATACAGTAAACAAATTCAGAAAGATGTAGGTTGCTGTAGTTACTAAGAGATGCAGAGGCTTGCACAGGATAGAGTAGCATTGAGAGCTGTATCAAACCAGTCTTTAGACTGAAGACCACAACACACACATATTACTCCAAGGAAGTTGTGGCATGAAAGTGCGTAAAGGTTGAGGTGGTCATCTTATTGTGGCTCACCCTGGATCTGCAAATACTGACTTTATACCAGTTGTAAAATTTTTATTTCATGGCTGTACACATTCTGTTAAAGTGATAACCATTTGGAAATGAACAGCATTGTTTTCAAGAAGTGGTTCACTAATCTGTTGAGCTCACTGGAAGAATTTTGAATCATTGAGGTGTATAATTCCAGCTATCATTTCATGCCAGTTGATAAAATACCATCTTTGAATTGGAGTGAACCAGACATTGTGGACTGGCTTCAGAAGAATGTGGTCAGCTTTTCCCTGATAGAACTAGGAACACATTTTTATCCAAGTGAGAGATATGAGGTGCAAAGAAGGCCTGTGAAATGGATTGCACTGCAAACCAGTTTACTCATACTTGAGTTGATGTGAGCTCAAGTTAAATGGTATATGGAAAAAAGGAACACAACTTTCAACTTGCTGATGTTGAATGCCTTACCCATGAAGCTCTGGATCATGTTACAGAAGAAGCTTGAGCTACATGCATAAATCATTTGAAGGAGATGAGCAAAAAAGACAATGTTAGACAGTGCATTAGGAATGCTGCAGTGAAACTAAGTTTAATATGACTAAGTGAAATATCAATAGTGAACTTGAATCAGAGTCAGAGAGTGAACAAATTTATGTATGTATAAAATCTTACACAATATTTAGCATTTACCTGCTTTTAATTAATTAAGTTAATAATGCTGCTACCTCACTGCACATGGTTCTCCCTTAAATGGTGTACTGTGCATAGTTTCCACATGTCACAAAGTTTTCTAAGTCTGAAACACCTGGATTAAACAGCAATTTTGGTAAGTAGTCACTGAACTGTTTGTAAAAGTCGAACATCATACATGATCAGATGAATTATACTTGTTCTTCGTGTTTATCCTTCTATGCTACTATGATACTGCAATATCCTGTACACATTCGTATAGCATACATCAATGTTTTGGGTGATGGGTCCAGTGACAATGATGCTGTAACAATTGCACCACAATCTTTTTTTGGCAGTACAGAATATTCTTAATCCTATGCAGGTGAGCTGTCAGAACAAGAATCCTGAGGGCAGCATCTAAGTCCTAGTGTGCCACCATGCTCCAAGTCTCTCATAAATAAATCGTGTTAATACACTACGCAATATAATAATGATGCCTCAGATGCTACCAATATTAATTTTATAATTTTCTTAACAACTTTCTTATAAGAAACAAGCATTCATCACTGAAAACATTTTTCGTTACAGAGACAAAACAATTTATTCTTTACTTACATTTCCAGGATAAAATATTTATCACATGTGTCTATAACCTTTCAAAAAGTTCATACATTATTTTCAGTCCAAATATTTTGGTGCTTCTGACATTATCCACAAGTTGACAGCAAAATATATTGTTATTGAAAATTTCTTGAAGTGTTCTTTTTTATTATTGTTTTCATAACAACTGGAAAGAATTTTCTGTTGGAAAGTACTGCATCATATTCTGTACTAAAAATAGAGATGCCTAAATTTCTTTTTAAAATTGTGCCAACATTTGAAAGTATCACTAAATTAAATAGGTGAGACGAACTTGACCAAGCTACTTTTGTGGTGACCACTATAGTCATACCGCCTTAGGTGAATGCAGTGACCATCTTGCATTTTTTTTAATATGTCCAAATGGTATCATTACCAGTTTCAAATTCTTAGCAATTTATTATCAAACAATTTGTTTAAAAATATGGAAAAGGGGGATAAAAAAGACTAGGAAATTAAGTAACAGAATTAAACTAACTTCTGTACATAACTACAAGCATTTGAATACATTAAACAGTAACTCTTCAAAGTACAATTGAACTGGCTATAGGAGGCATTCAAAGTATGAATGTAGTTGCAGTCAGATTGCTGAAACTGAAGACTACTGTTAACTGCATAATAGTATAAAGTTGGTAATTTTTTATTCATAATATGAAATAATCACCATATAATACTAGTTGTGAATTATATCCTTCCCAAAATAAAAATCACAAAAAAAATTAGATAACTACTGGTGTAGGTAAAGCTACTTGTACATTGGAAGCAGGTTAAATAATAACTGCTGCCTTCATATCTGATTTGTGAGCTGCAAACTGATCTCTGGCAGTCACAAATTTACACTAAACACACCAGTATGAAAGTGCTGCTGGATAAAGCTACTTTAGACAAGTTCGGGCCAGCTGAAAAAGGGAATCTGACAAATGAAAAAGGCTAAAACCAGGGTGAAGACATATCATTATAGAACATAAAATACTTTGGAAAGGGCTTTATTATAAAAAATCACTTTCATTCAATCATTCATTGATTCGTTACTCATGTTCTGTAGATACCATCAAGAATGAGAACGTTCAGGGATGTGGACTGAGTCAAGGTACTCATAACAAAAGACTAGGAAATTGGGAACTTAATAAGTGTACTATTTTAACAGCAAACTATCACTACACTGCTTAATGCTAATAATGCTAAATTTAATCACATAAATTAGAAAAAATGCTGAGACTTTGAAAAAGCTGCTGCTTCCTCAGTTACACTATACAGCAGCTGTTTTCTGCTATTGTTAGCTTAATATTACCAGATTACAATGGTACTTTTCAAAGAAAATATTTACCTACACCCATGAAGACTAAGTCCTATTTACAATACATTACAACTTTTTATGCAGATGTTGCTAAAAGAACTTTTTCAATCCCTGCTTCCAGATAGTCAGGAAGTTTGTAGAAAGAGTGGCTAATGATGTGTAGTTTTAATTTTCTTTTGAACTGCTTAAGATTCCTAATTTCTTGCTTTTGTTATACCAGTGAACTCAGTAACACTTCAAAATCACTAAATAGGTATATGATGCATACACTTATCTCCATCTCCCCCCCCCCCCCCCCTTCTCTATACATTTCCTCCTCCCCCTCTCTTTCTCCATCTCCGTTACCTCCTCCTCCTCCTCCTTTCTGTGCCCATTACCCCTCATCCTCAATCTCCCCCCCCCCCCACTTCTCTTCTCTCATTTCCTCCCCCCCTCTCCATCCACTTCCTCTTCCCCTCCTCTCTTAGACTGTGAACCCTGTTTATTGGTGTTGCAAAGGAAACATTGATTGGAAATCTGAAGTTGCTTAAAATGAATGGGTAAATGGGTTGGGATCACTGGTGTATGGGGTGTGAGCGAGACCTCTCCATCTGCTGGATCTGTGAGGATAGTAGCTTCAGCAACAGTATTTCGCATAGTACTTACCTGCAAATTGGTAGAACTACAAAGTTTTACGTAATTCAGATTCTGTAGTAGTATTCTAATCATAAGCCAATAGGCCATAAACACAACTTTTGTGTTTTCTGTTTAAACCAATGGCAGAGAATAAAACAAAACAGATCATTGTTGCTTGTTCACAGTTTGTTTAAAATTATATATAAGGAGATATAATACACATATCAAAAAAAGTTTTGCATCACCTCGGTTCTGAGAGCTCCAAAACCTGCACAGAAAATTGGAATAGAGATCAAAATAAATATCATTTCCACCCTTTTTATTGCTCATGAAAACCACACACTGCATGTTGTTCCACCATACAGCAAGACCTTCAGAGGTGGTGGTCCAGATTGCTGTACACACCAGTACCTCTGATACCCAGTAGCACATCCTCTTGCATTGATTCATGCCTGTATTCATTGTGGCATACTGTCCACAAGTTCATTAAGGCACTGTTGGTCCAGATTGTCCCACTCCTCAACAGAAATTTGGTGTAGATCCCTCAGAGTGGTTGGTGGGTCACGTTGTCCATGAACAGCCCTTTTCAATCTATCTCAGGCATGTTTGATAGGGTTCACATCTGTAGAACATGTTGGCTACTCTAGACGAGCAATGTCATTATCCTGAAGGAAGTCATTCACAAGATGTGCACGATGGGGGTGCGAATTGTAGTCCATGAAGAAAAAATGCCTCGCCAATATGCTGCTGATATGGTTGTACTATCAGTCGGAGAATGGCATTCACGTATCGTACAGCTGTTTTGGCGCCTTCCATGGCCACCAACGGCATACATTGGCCCCACATAATGCCACCCCAAGGGAACCATCACCTTGCTACACTCACTGGTCAGTGTGTCTAAGGCATTCAGCATGACCATGTTGCCTCCAAACACATCTCCGACGATTTATTGTCTGGTTGAAGGCATATGCAACCCTCATCAGTGAAGAGAACATGATGCCAATCCTGAGCGGTCCATTCGGCATGTTGTTGGGCCCATCTGTATCGCACTGCATGGTGTCATGGTTGCAAAGATGGACCTCAACATGGACATTGGGACTGAAGTTCCGCATCACGCAGCCTATTGCGCACAGTTTGAGTCATAACATGACGTCCTGTGGCTGCACGAAAAGCATTATTCAATATGGTGGCATCGTTGTCAGGGTTCCTCCAAGCCATAATCCATACGTAGTGGTCATCCACTGCAGTAGTAGCCCTTGGGTGGCCTGAGCAAGGCATGTCATCGACAGTTCCTGTCTCTCTGTATCTCCTCCATATCTGAACAACATTGCTTTGGTTCGCTCTAAGACGCCTGGACACTTCCCTTTTTGAGAGCCCTTCCTGGCACACAGTAACAATACAGATGTGATCAAACTGTGGTATTGCCCATCTAGGCATGGCTGAACTACAGACAACATGAGCCATTCCACCAGGAATCTTATCACATGTGTGTGCCCCTTCTGCAGCAACAGTCACACCCAAAACCAATTGGTGTACTATCCCATATTTAGGAAAGCTGTCTGACAAATTAGCCAAAACCCTCAAATCCTGCAATTAAGGGGTCTGACAGCCGATCAATTACAAAACATCATTTTATGTAAGAGGCACTACAGCCTATATCCTATTTGAAGCAAGGACAAAACAAAATTATTAAGTAACAGTGGTGTTTACAAAATCACTTGCAATGACTGCAACAAACTGTACAGGGTGTATGTAAAGTCCGGGAACACTTTCAATTATATATTGCTCAAGAACCAAACATGGTACAGCTATCATACATATGTCATTTTGAATAGAATTCCTGGTGGAATGGCTGGAACTGATCGGCTGTCAGACCCCTTCCATCTAACAGGCACTGCTAATCTTTATATCTTTGGGCGGGTTTAGTGACATCTCTGCACAGTCAAAGGGACTGTGTCTGTGATACAGGAGTTCTGGGAACTGGGGTGATGCAAAACTTTATTTAATGTTTGTATATACAGGATGCAGCAAAAACATATGGCACAAATTGCAGGACACATTCCTCACATATAGATGAAGAAATGATGTCATGAACACATGGGTCTCAAAATGCTTTATTTCCATGTTACAGCTCATTTCCTCTAACTCATTAATCATGTGAAAAACACTAGACCAGAACATTAGAATCAGGGGGAACATGCACTCTTGGTGACATCTGGTTATGTTGAGCGCCACCAGTGTTTTGTTTTACATGTCCCTATTGTCATATGACATACATGGGTTATTATGTAGAGTTAATCACAGACGAGGCTCATGCAATGGCAGTGTACACAAATGCACAGATGGCAGATGCCCATTTGATGTATGAACTAGATGAAAAGGCGCCAATTTTTTATGTAGTTGACAACAACCCTAGTGTTAATACAAGACATGTAGCTGAAACACTGACTGTTGACCACATGACTGTCTAGTGAGTCTTACATGAGGACCAGCTATATCCATACCATTTACAGTGTGTGCAGGCACTATCAGCAGCTGATTTTCGTGCACAGGCCATCTTATGCAAAAGATTTATTAAACAAAGTGACAACCCTAATTTTAAGGCAAATGTGCTGTTCACAGGTGAGGCATCGTTTCAACAAAATCAGATTGTAAACTTTCACTATTGGCATGTATGGGCAGACCTCAGTCCTCAAGCAAGTCATCAAGAAAGATTTTCTGTCGATGTCCAGGAAAAATTTGTCTTATTTATTTATTTATTTATTTATTTCTTGTTCCGTAGATCCAGTTAGTGAGTCAATCACAAGGATAATGGTTTAAATGCCCTGATATCATAGTTACACTGACTGTGAGAAAGAAAACTAAACCACACGTTTTTACAGAATAGCACAGCACATTTTTTCTCAGTTTTAGCAGAAAACCTGCAAGTGTTGTTCAAAAAAATATATAGTTTATATCCAACTGAATGTGTATTAGAGTACTGTGCAAAAATCTACAGTAAATCAACCAGTAACTTTTCAAGATTTCTTACATATATTTAAATATACTATATATATTTTAAAAAGTTATAGTCCATGGCTATCCAAATTGTTTTAGATTATCTTGTGAAAATTTGAAGTTAACAGATAGGGAACTTCTGAGATTTTTTCTAACAAGTTTTCTCCTTATACATTATACATTAAATGCATATTTATACATAAAAATCTATTTAAAAAATATGTAGCTTCTGTCCACCTGAATGTTTAGTAAAGTATTGAGTAATATGAAGTAAATCGGCCAGGATCTTACCCACATTTTTGGTAACAATGTTAAACATTACTTTGTCTTTATATAGTGGTTCAAATATATCTGCATACATTAAAAATATATAGGCTTTCTCCGTTCAAATGCTTATTAGAGTACTATGTAAAAATCTGAAGTAAATTGGTGAAGAACTTGTAGAAATTTTTGCTAACAATCTTCCAACTTTTCCACATAAAACGTGCAGCTTATGTCTGTTTATTAGACTATCGCGTAAAAGTCTGAAGTAAATCAGCCAAGAATTTTAAAGATTTTTGGTAACAGCATTAGACTATGACTTGTCTTTATACAGCAGAATAGATGAGAACCTGTTGAATATTTTCCCATCAGAGTACATAACTTCAATCTGTGCCGTAGACAAGGAGGCAAAGTCTACGTGAAAATTATTTCTGTGTCTTGAACTGTGACTGTGTAAACCACAGTCAGCTTAAAACTGATTTTTATCACCATCAACAAAAATCATGAAGGAGTAAATTTGTTGCAAACAGTGTGTACAAATGCCAAGGCACTTAAAAATGTTTCTGGAAGATGTGTGGTTACTTACTTTCATAATATTTACTTCTGCTGAATAAACACTTTATTTACTTCAGGTGCACTGTCCTGGAATATAATTGCCCAAGACATCAGGGAATGAAAAAATGCAAAACAAGCCAACACTCTCATCTTTATGTCGTAACAATGAGACATGCTTATAAGAGCATAGCATGCTAGACTAAGGTTCAAGATTAGTTTATCTGTGTGTTGGTTCCTACTAGATCCCAGGCAATTTTACACTTTATGTTGCATTTAGTCTGTGGCCATTAACATCTGCTTCTGTTCAAATGGTTGAAATGGCTCTGAGCACTATGGGACTTAACATCTATGGTCATCAGTCCCCTAGAACTTAGAACTACTTAAACCTAACTAACCTAAGGACAGCACACAACACCCAGCCATCACGAGGCAGAGAAAATCCCTGACCCCGCCGGGAATCGAACCCGGGAACCCGGGCGTGGGAAGCGAGATGTGTTTGACATTGTGTAATATGAGTATTTGTGAAATTAAGGGTTAAACTGTTTCAACTATCATCTGAGCTGTGCCCACTAGGGTTCAGTTTGGATACTTGATTAGTATGCTTGTGTCATAAGCAAATATTAAAATTTTTAAACAGCCCTTTAAATTTGTAAGAAGATCATTTATATAGGTTAGAAACAAGAGTGGACCCCTTACAAAGATCATTGTACCACCCCACATTCTGTCGTTATTTTCATGCCCGAGCCACAGTCTCTGCGTACAACCCTCTGCTTCCTGTTATGGAGGTAAGATTCAGTCCACGCAAAAGGAATACCATTATTATTATTATTATTATTATTATTATTATAACACGTTGGTTTGCCATGTACAATATTCTGATCTACACAATCAGAGGCTTTGGCAAGATGGTTCCTCTGCATAGAATACTTAAATGAGTTAAATGAGTATGTATTCTATCATACACCACTTCCTCCAACACTTTTGAAAATACTTAATGAGTAATAAATCTGTAATTAGAAGTGGCTTGCCCAACTTCAGTTTTATAGATAGATGTTACTACAGCATATTTAAGTCTGCTAGTAAATAAGCCCCGAGTTAGTGATCGATTAAAAATACAGCTTAACAGTTCCCCAACAAGACAGAGTAAGATTCTGATATTCTGCTAAAAATACCATCCTAGCCAGCAGAATTGCAACACTGTGGTATCACAAATTTTGTAATCTCATTAGGAGTTGTATTTTTTAAACTAATGTGTATTGGTGTTGCTTTCAGTGTCTGCACAAGTAAATCTAATGTAACTGTATTTTGTTATTTATTAGTAGATGCAATGTTTGACACTACTGTGAGGAAGTAGTCATCAAATTTGGTGGACAATGATTTGAAATTGTCACCACTGCTGCTATTTCTGGGGCCTCAATTTCATTTTGGTCTCTATTTCTGTCTGTTTCTTGTTTAATAATGTTCCAAATACTGTTTGCCTTATTCTTGAACTGTTTAATGTGACAGGCCGAGTCTCACCAGTATAATACATGACATGTCTCTTTAGTATACATCACAACACACTGTAACTTTGTTGTGCGTATTGCTATTAGTTTTTATTCTTTTTCAATTTACGCTGATCATTATATAATGGTCATGAAAGCAATATCTGGTCAAAAGAATAAAATAAGTTAACTGGAATTTGATAAGGTGAGAGAACAATATGACCATCATGTAGGGAAATAAAACTTTCGTTATGAGAAGGATAGTTTCTACTCACCATATAGCAGAGATGCTGAGTTGCAGATAGGCACAACAAAGAGACTGTCAGAATATGAGCTTTCGGCCAACAAGGCCTTTAGCCGAGATAGAACACACACACACACACACACACACACATACACAAATGAAACTTACATAAACTTGACAGCAATCTCTAGCAGCACATGATGAGACATGAAACTGGGTGGTGGGAGTAAGGAGCAGGCTGGAGTGGGGAGGGGGAGGGATATCAGGGTAGGAGTGGGGCACACTAAAGTGCTGTGTGTGTGTGTGTGTGTGTGTGTGTGTGTGTGTGTGTGTGTTCTACCCCTGATGAAGGACTTGTTGGCCAAAAGCTCATTTTCTGACAGTATTTTTGTGCCTATCTGCGACTCAGCATCTCCACTATATGGTGAGTAGAACTGTCCTTTTCATAATACTGTTACATCCCATTCTGTATTTCCCATGTTGAATAATATGTTCGCAGTATTCAACATGCAATGGAGCACTTTTATTTATATAAAATAATAAAGACTTGAGATTGTATAACAATAATGTAAATTTCTGACTAAGGAAAAAGCAACCACTTGCCTAGAGCAGATTGATGTATGGAGCACAGAAACACATGACAGAAAACAGCATTAACACTAACTCTTTTTCTAGGAAAAGTAGACACGTTGATACACACAGCCATACAGAAAAAGGAGAGCTATTGCTTGAAAGCTAGGGTGAACACTGTTTTCTACTATGTGTTTCCATGCACTGATCTATTAAAGATTCAAGAAATTGAGACTACAGTTAGCACTATTGTAGGCAAATAAAATATTAATTTATTTTTAATGAAAACTAACACATTGTAATAATAATTGCTAAAAATATTCATCTTACAAAATTTAGCATTGGAAAACTCTACATTTTACAAAAATATTTATGTAAAAATGTCGATGTTTTTTGCTGTTATTCATTGTGAATTGTATAAAATGCTGACTGTAATAATCTGAATATACAATGCATCATCAAGATTCTACATAAGGGTCAGTGTTAGGTCAATAAGAGGAATTAATGAGTTGTTGTGATGATTGGTGGATGAATCCTAATATTTGCAAATGAATCCAGGGAAAACCAAAAAGACACAACCATTGGACCTCTGCAGCAAACGAGAATTTAATAGTTTGGTCAATAATTATGGGCACCCTTGATACTTCAAGATAAATATCAACACAATAGTGTGTTACTTGCTGCTCAAAGAACTATTTTCCTATCCTTTGTAGATAACATGTTTTGAGTACAATGCAATTTATGAAATGATACTTAAATTTACATCTTACACTGATGATCACAGAATGAAGGCTTTCACGACCAGATGACATAGCTGCTGGTAAGGTGTGAGGTCATGGCCCAAGAAACTTTTCCGTTCCTGATTTTTCGTCCAGGACTGCACTGGATATCCTCAGAGGCATTCGTCTGCTGAGTCTTGCCGACTGACCATCAGACTTCCAAGAGCAACATTAATACTGTAGGAAGGGGGGCATGGTCAGAGTAACACATGATGAGCAGAATAATCCTTGTCAATGATAAAACTTAACTGTTGATTGTCATCTTGTCCAAGATAAAACTGTCTAGCGATTCTGCAGAGCTACTGTCCATATGTCACTAAGTTTCATTGCCTCCTCTTTCCTATAAAAATTATCCTGATGCTTATAAATTTCGATTGCTTCTCTACATAGACGTGGATGATAATTTGACATTGTAGATAAAATTTCTGTTTCAGAAAACTTCACTTTGTGGTTTCCTGACGGAGGAGAACACTCTGCTACAGCTGATTTCTCTATTTTTCCTAGTCAGCAAAGACTTTTGTTCTCTTTTAGGCAAGTATTTACACTCGTCTTTGTAGTTCCAATATAAACTTTACCACATTTACATGGAATTTTGTACACACCACATGTTAACAGAGGAGGGCATTTATCCTTCAAAGATCGGAGTACTTGCCTTATTTTCTTTGTTGGTCTAAAGACCAGTCTGATGTTATGTTTCTGTACAATCTTACCAATCTGATCCGTTACTTTTTTAATAAGAGGAAGAGAAACTGTATTTTTCCATTGTTGTGGTTCATCCTCATCCTTCGGTCTTCTGTTCTTTGGCTGCAAAATTCTCTTTACCTGAGAAGCCGTTTTTCTCTAAAGGCTGCTTCAGATGCTTTATTTCAGTGTCCAGGTATTCCAATGTGCATATCCATGCGGCTCTATTGACAAGACTTTTAATGACACCTATCTTTTGTTGTGGATAGTCACTGGAGTTTTTATGCAAATATCTGCCCGTTTGTGTTACTTACTGAAAACCTTTATGTTTCAGACTTCCATCAGACTGTCTCATAAATAAAACACCCAAGAAAGATATTCTGTTATCATTTTCCATTTCCATGGTGAACTGGATTTTTGGATTATTTTTTTTAAATGATCGAAGAATTCGTCCAAAGCCTTTCTACCATGGGACCAAACCACAAATGTGTCATCTAAGTCATCCTGTATCATCCTATAGTCAGTCAGCAATGACATTTTCCCTTACATTATAGCATCATTGGCAAACAGTCACAGATTTCTGGTCACCCTATCTATCAGACCATTTATATATGTAGAGTACATGAGTTTCCCTGGGGCACTTTTGATGTACCATTCCCTCTAATGTATGCTCATAATCCAGGATGACATACTGAAATTACTTAAGGATTCTTTGAGTCACTCACATATCTGGGAACCTATTCTGTATGATTGGACCTTTATTAACAGTTTGCCATCGGGCACTGCATCGAATGATTTCCAGAAATCTAGGAATATGGAATCTTCCTGTTGCTCTTCATCCTTGGTTTGCAGAATATCATGCCAGAAAAGGGCAAGCTGTGCTTTGCATGAGCAATGCTTTCTAAGTCCCTGCTGATTTGTCCACAGAAGCTTTTCTGTCCCAGGAAATTTATTACATGCAAACTTGGAATGTACTCCATAATTCCACAGCAAATCAATGTTAAAAATGCTTACTTTCTTACTGGTCAGCATTATAGTCCTTGTAGAGCTTTGGTCTCTTTTGTCACTCATCTCCATTCTTCTTTGTCCACTGCTTTCTTTCATCAGTTTTTGAGTCCCATTGCTTTGAGGTCCTCTTCCATATCTTTAAGCCACCTTTTCCTGGGTCTACCCCTTCTCCTTCACGCCTTGGGCTCCTCTGACATTCTCTGTACTCTGTACTTGACTAGGTCATCTTATTTTTCTTTGACTGATTCTCACCACAACATTCATCTGTCCAAAAATTGTTTGTAGTTGTGCATTTGTCCTTATTCCCCAAATTTCTTCTCTCTCATTGTCTGGAAAATTTTCCTCAAAATCTTTCTTTCCCACCTCAACAACCAGCCTTCTTCCTTTAGAGTCATCACCCTGCCATGTGATTCATACATTATTATAGGTCTTAATTTGGACAAATATATTTTAATTTTCATTTTTTTATTAACATTTCTGGACACAATATATTCTGCAAGGAAGAATAGCATTGGTTTCCACTTGCTATCCTTTTTTAAATTTATACTGCTGTCCTATTACCTTCTGTTATTATCAAACCTACATATTTAAACTCTTCCACTCTTTGAGATTCTTTCCTATTTATTTTTCACTGAAGTCTCTCCTCTATACCTACCAGGATGTCCCAAATAATAACAGTCATCCACAGTATTGCACATCCTCTGTTCCTTATAATAATTCAATCTTTCACAGAAGGATGTTTTCCCAATAGACTGAAGTATGCTGAAATATGACCCATTTACAAAAAAAGGCAGACACGATGAAGTGAGTAATTATCAATCAATCTCATTGTTATCAATATTTTCCAAAATATTTGAAAGAGCTGCATGTAATCAGATAATTAACTATAATAATCTGCATAATATTATCCAGAACAATCAGCATGGTTTTCAAGCCATTAATGAACTTATTACAAAAATTAGTACTAGTCTAGATAAACATATGAATGTATTGGGCATCTTTTCTGACCAAAGTAAAGCCTTTGACACAGCAGATCACAAACTCAAGCTACAAGCATATGGTTTTAGTGAACATTCGCTGAGATTGATGTCATCTTAGCCATTAAACAGGAAACAAAGAATAGAAGAAACTGGTAAGAGGTTCTTCTCAAGTTGGAAAAAAAGACAGAAAAGGTGTGCCACAAGGATCTATCCTTGGGCCAATATTGTTCTTGTATTATATAAATGACCAGCCGAGTAACATAAATTCAGACACTATTCTTTATGAGGATGACTCTACAGCAATAGTCTGTTGCAAGAAAGGTGAAAATTTAATTAGCTTCAGCAGTCTCTGGCTGAAATTGAGGCCTGGATGAGAAATAATGGCCTGAAATTAAATCTAACAAAGACACAAATCATTCACATTACCACAAAAAAAGCTGTACAGGATATACCAGAAGTACTATATGAAGATAATCAGCTTGCCACCACAAACTGTACCAAATTTCTAGGTGTAATGCTGAACAAAAATTTATCATGGACAGCCCATGTAGATGCCATGTGTCACTGTCTAAATAGTCTGATATTTGCAATGAATGTTATAAGCAGTATAATAGAAACACCAGTGAAAAAAGTTGTACATCATGCATATTTTGTATATGTTATTAGATATGGTATAATTTTTGGGGGATCAGAGAAAACGAACTTGCAGGGAGTCTTTAGGCTACAGAAAAAAAATCATTAGAGTCATGACAGGTGCAGAAAAAAAGACAATCGTGCAGACCTCTGTTCAAGACCCCTGACCTTATGACTGTTCCTGGCCTCTATATCTATGAGACAATTAAGTTTTCTAAACAAAACCCACAACTTTTTGAGGATAACCTGTTTAAGCATGATTATGAAACAAGAAACAAATATCAGTATAAGTTACCAACTCATAGGCTAAAACTGCTGGAGAAGACACCTTACTATATGGGTATGAGGCTGGGAAATAAAGTCTGTGAAAAATTTAAAAATTATGAACCAGAAGAATTTGGACATCATTTTAAAAAAATACCTAGCAATTAAATATTATTACAGTGTAGAAGAATTTATGACTGTCTGTCACAAATAACTGTGCTTGATGTTAAATTTTATTCTGTCATGCTAAAACAAGTACTTTAAGCAAATACTTATTCTTAATTGTACTTTATTTTCAACATGATTATTTTAAAGTATTTTGTGGTACTTAAAATTACAAAATACCTGTAATTATTTTGTATACTTACAATTAGAAGTAGCTTTAAACTGACAAGTCACCTATGTCCCAATCATTTGATTGTATATGACATGTTATGTGACAATAGAGTTTCTATTCTATTCTATTCTATTCTGCCTATATTCACTTCCAGTCCTAACTTCTGGTAGCTCCTTCTAATGCTTCAAGGCTCTGGCACTTCCTGGAGTTAATGCTACATCATCAATGTATGCCGCCACCTGGGCCTGCCAGTTGAATGTTGTTCCCTCTGAGTGCTATTAAAGAGTAGAACAGAGACCACATCTTCCTGCCACAGTCTCCTCCTTATTTGTAACTCTCCTGACAAGTCTTTTTCTGTTCTGAACCTTGCACACTGTTGCTTTCATTATTATTTCCACCAATCTCAATAATTTTAATGAGATTATAAAATATGTCATTTTTCTGAGAATCTTATTCCTGTCTAGGATGTCATGTGTTTGTTTAAATCAAAGTACAACAGAGTTGCTAGTCATATTTATAAAATTTCTCTATCACTTGTCTCAATAAAAATATGTGGTCCATCGTGGATCTGTTTCTCCAAAATCAAGCCTGATAATTTCTCGGTATCCTTTCCACCCAGTATTCTAGCCAAGAGGCCAAAATCTTAATAAACACACTTCCTTGGGGCATTCGGGATGATACCTTTGTCTGTGATGAACAATCATCAACCAGGACAACATACTGACATTACTTAAGATGTCGCGGCACTCACATATCTGGGAATGTATTCTGTATGGATGGACCTTTGTTAACAGTCTGCTGTGGAGCACTGTGTCTAATTCTTTCCAGAAATCTAGGAATATGGAATCTTCCTGTTGCCCTACATCTGTGGTTCACAGGATATCATGCAAAAAAAGGGCAAGCTGAGCTTTGTGCAAGCAATGCTTTCTAAGTCCATGCTGATTTGTGGACAGAAGCTTTTCTGTTTCAAGGAAATTTATTAAATTTTAACTCAGAATAAACTCAAGAATTCCATAGCAAACTCATGTCAGGGATATTGGTCTGTATTTTTCCAGGCCCATTCTTTTAGTCTTCTTATGAATAGGAAACACCTGCACTTTTTTCCTGTTGTTTTGGACTTTGCACTAGGGAAGAGATTCATGATAAATGCAAACTATCTAAGGAGCCAATGCCAAAGAGTACTCTCTGTAAAACTGAACTGGGGTTGCATCTGGATCTAGTGAGTTATTTGTTTCCAAACTCAATGTCCTCAAAATGAGGGTCTGTGTGATGGCCAGATAATGGTATGTCTGTGCAATCCTCCTCTGCGAATGATTTTTTAAATATAAAATTTAAAACTTCATCGTTCCTTTTGCCACATCAAACTGATTGATGAGAAATTGCATGAAGGCCTTCAGCCTGCTTACTGATTTTACAAAGCATTAGAATTTTCATAGGTTCTCGGTAAGATCTTCCACTATGGTAAGACAGTAAAAGTTGTTGTATGCTTTGCACGGAGATCTTTTTATAGATGCATGAATTTCTGCTAACTTTTGCATGTCAACTTTTCCATAGTCTTTTTCGAAACAAGAGTGCAACAATTTCAGTTTCCTCTCCATTTTCTGAATTTTGTTGTTAAACCACAGTGGATCTTTTCCGTCCTTAATCAACTTACAAGGCACATACTTCCCCAGAGCATTATTTACAATCAATTTAAACTTCACCCATAATTCCTCTACATCCATCATATTGGAACGAAAATAACATCCATTCACCATCTAAGTAGCTTCCTAATAAGTGCTTGACTGGCTACTCTAGGTTTTTATCCAAGTATAATTTTTATAAAAATATTGTATAGTATTTTAAAAATGTTTTTTCAAATTATTTGGTCGTTAATTTTACACAAACTTAATGTTCCATAACTTTTTAACATGTAATGTTCTTTATATCAAAATTGTTAATTTCAATAAAGGTTATTTGGTTTTGCCAAATGATGGAAACTTCAGACAGAAATATCAACAATGTAAGGAAAAGATAGATTGCTACATACTGTAAAGGTGACACATTAAGTTGCAGAGAGGCACAATTAAAAGATGCTTACACATTACAGCCTTCATCATAAAAAGAAAGAGAAACACACACACACACACACACACACACACGCACACACACACACACACACACACACACACACAAGCTAACGAATCAAACAGCTGATCACAATGCTGAGTATTGAAGTCCTGGATAAAGTTTTCAAACATCCTTGAATTATTTCTTTGAGTGAGACATGTGACACTATTGAAGGTGAAACTATCAGATGTGGATGTAAAGTTTGGCATAACCTTGTTGCTTTTTGAAATGTTTCAGTCTTTTCCTGATTTGTCAGTGGTAATCAACAAACAAACATGACACTACTCATTCAACTGGGGACTCAGAAATCTTACTTCATGAAAAATGGTGTCAACCCTGTTGAAGTCCAGATAATTAGAGGTTGTATCTGTGCTAGTGAAGCTGTAGAAATATTGTTACAGAAAATGACAAGATTAACTAGATTACATACATGTACTTTTGGAGGTTAATGCATAATATTTCAGCTAATCTGTCAGTTTTGTACCGCAGGGGAAATGCTTTTACTGAGAGAATGTTAAACTTAAATTGTAGCAATGGTGGAATATGTCCTGACGCAGCCATAGGTGTTGTTGTTGTGTTTTACTGTACCTTTGGGACAGCAGGGCTCGTGGTCAGACAGTAGAGGCGGTGCAGGGTACACGTCTGAGGCTCGTGGGTCTGTTGGCTCAGCTCTTGAGAAGCAACCAGGGCAGGCAGGGCTGGTGTCTGTTGTATTGAGCGACAGCACAGTGCTGTCTGCATCAAACTCTGTCACCAGCGTCTGACCCAGGCATGATAGGCGCACAAACAGCCGCAGCGAGCCTGCGTATCAAACTCATTCATTCATTTATTCATCAAGAAAGAGAACACACACGGATGTGGAACAAGTCGAGGTATACCTTAGTATGAGACAAAGACATAATAAAAACTTAGCCTGTATACTATATTAACAATAAAGTATCACCATTCCGCTTAATACTATTCATGCTTATGCAATCTAAATTTGCTAACTGAAGTTGATAATGAAGCTGCTACTTTGAAAACAGGTGTTGCCTCTCTGTTTTATTATATGGCTGCTCTTTACATGCTATTAGCTGCTTAATATTTACTTGATTGTAATGTCATTTTTCAAATAAAATATTTTTACATCTATAAAGACAGGTACCTATTTATAGTACATTATTATTTGTCATACAGCTTTACAACAAACATAGCTACTTTATGTAACTAAAATTTTCAGTCTATAATTAGCTGCTCAGATAATTTATAGAAAGAGTGTCTAATGAAGTATCTTTTTAATTTTCTTTTGAATTAGTAGGGATCCCCAATTTCCTGCCTTTTGTTAGACAGGAGCCTGTTGTATGTCTTACCACCAGAGTATACAACTCCTTTCTGAACCCTGGACAAAGAGGCAAAGTCTACACGAAAATTATTTTTGTGTCTTGTATTGTGACTGTGTACATCACAGTTGGGTTGAAACTGATTTTCATATTCAGCAACGAAAAGCATTAAGAAGTAAATGTACTGGGAAGTGAATGTAAGAAATCTAAGATGCTTCTACAAGAAGTACAGCTGTCTACTTTACACATTTTTACTTATCACTTCTGTTGAATAAATGCGTTATTTACTTATGGTGCACTGCCTGTACAGTAATTCCATCTGACATCAGGAGGTGAAAATGTGCAGAATAAGCCAATGCCCTTGACTTGAGGTCGACACAAAATGAGATGCTTCTCAGCACATAATATGCTAAACTGAGCTGGACAATTTACACCTACTAATTGATTTATCAATGAAAATAATGAATTTTTGAAAATATAATGTAATAAGATAGATGAAAACTCTATTTTCCAAGTAGCACCAGGAGAACACATGCAAGAGGTATTACAGTTTGCAAGCTTTTGGGGTCAGTGGCTCCTTCTTCTGGCAGAAGGGTTGAAGGCGAAGGAAGAGGGATGAAGGAAAGAACTGGTAAGGTTTAGGAAAAAGTGTAGAGTTTGGAAAAGTTGCCCTGACCCGGGGTCCAGGGAGATTTAACAGAAAGGATGACAAGGAATGACTCCTATTCTCCACAATACTATGTCAAGTGCTGCTAGAGTCTTAACTGTCAACACTGAAATAATCCTCATGAAAATATTTAATTATTTTTCAATAAACATAGTGAGGACATGGAAGCTGAAAGAACTCTGCTTATACATTGATATCAATTATCAGACTCTTCAATCTCACTCAAAAACAAGAATTCTTAAGCTTTGGATTCCATTAAAAGAATCTTTTAACGCTGAGGTAGGCCACCTAAAATAATTTCAGATTTTTTCAGTAGTCTGATCAGTGAAATTTACTTCACATTTCTGCAGTCAAACTTGGCTCTGTTTGGAAAAACTATAAAAAAAAACATTTAGAAATATGACAACATAGTATTTCCCTGCCAATGTAGGGTGAAATAGCTCTTATTGCAAAGTACGTCAATCTTAGTTTCTTGAGCAGGTGATCAACATGTTCATTCCATCTTAACTGAGTATCCATTCATGTGCCTACAAATTTTATATGTGGAGTTTTATTAATTTTCTGCTCATTGGTATATCTATTCCAAAAGGTTGTAGTTTGTTATTTACTGTCTGAAACTGCATTAAATTTGTTTTTGAAAGGTTGAATGATAGACCATTTGCCACGAATCATTTGTATACCACACCCAGTGTGTTATTGTCTCAGATGTAATCTACATTAAGGATTTCATACTCCTGATCAAAATACTAGTAACATCAGCAGACAATACTGTATTTGCCTTTTTATTTACTAATGGTTGACAGGTCATTAACATACACTAAGTAGATCAGTGGCGCAAGGATTGGAGTTTGAGGAACGCCGTACTGAACATTTCCCCACTCTTATTGGTTCTTCCTACATCTGTTGGTGCAACTCCTTGTTTCCCACTATGCAAGTAAATACTAGCCAAGCTAGTGGCTTGACTTTGATTCCATAGCGTGGGAGTTTTTGTGCAGTGAGTTATGGTTTACACAATCATTAAGATTTAGAGAGGTCAAAGAAAATCCCCCACAAACTACCTTCTACAACTTAATTAATCTAGAATTTCTTTTGTGAGACTGGGTATTGCTCTCTCTCTCTCTAGGGAGAATTGTTTGTGAAAGCCAAACTGGGTGAGCATCAGCGAGCCATTTTATCTTAGTTGTTCATATAGCCTGCTGAATACTACACTCTCAAATATTTTCTAAGGAACTGGCAGCAGAGAGATTAGATATTACGTTTCTCACCACCTTAAGTGTATTGTCATCACTGCTGTATATTTTAATCTATAAGAAAATACCCCAGTTTTCATAGACTGGTTAAGTGAAAAAGCACATTATGTTGCTGATTAAGTGACCACATAATTTTAGTGCCTTGTTTTTTATTCCCTCAAAGCCAGAAGAGCCTTCTTAAAAAAAATTAAAAAAATAAAAAAAATAAAAAAAACTGGCAATTTTCATAATTTCATTAGGTGTTGTGAATTTGAAGTACAGCTTGTCAAATTTATTAATTCAGTCCTGGAACAACACATTGGTGCTGTGTGTTTCATATTGAAAGTACAGGGTGTTGTGTACTCGGGTGTTGTGTACTCGCCAATGGACGCAACCAGAGCTGGCATGCTGAGACAGCTCCCAACTGGCGCCACAGGCAGCACTTTGAAGTTCGCTGCCAACCACAAGCAAAGCCCAATCAGCAATATCACCAATGAGGTGGACTTCCTTGTTGTAATAAGGGGCGGCCACAGGCAGTAACAGACAGTTCATGTTCGGCACTGGCATACGACAGTTCTAGTAAGGAGTGCCAGGATTGCAGTTGGTAGCTCCAGCTCAAAGCGATTATCAGCCTGTGAGACTTAGTCTACAAGTGGAGTCATCTTCAGCCTTCGCATGGGGACAAGTGTTTACTATGGTAATTGACAGTGTGGTGCCCAGGGTGGACATAGTCTTGTTGACACTGTTTTCAATAATGCATACCTTGACAGGCTTAGTTGTATCTGTCCGCAAGCACATCCAACAAGTTTCTGTACAGCTTTAGTTAAGTATCATAGTGCTATAAAGTACATATTTGTCATCACTAATTTGTTTGCACTGTCACAATTCCTCCGTCCATGTTGGAGCACCAAAACCTAATATGATGTGTGCGAGTCATTCTACCCAGATGACCTATACACACCACAGGGTCTGGTAGTGAATCAGGCAATTTGGCAATAGTGCTTATGTTGGTCTGGTGGGAGTCAGAAGGAAGATGCTATCACCACCTTGTAGAAAACTTTAATACATTGTTAATTACAATGAAGCAGTGAACAGGAGCACAACATGCTTATGCTGTAAAGGTATTTTATAAAATGGTAACAATTATGTGATCGCTCAGCATGATTTCGAAGAGAGTTTCCTTTAGCTGTTCAATGCTTTGCTGAAACTAATGGAATCCAGTGGGATCTGTTGAAATTTGATTCACTAAATAACGAAACACTGGAGACAACTGCAAAGATTTGTCTATACACTTTAAGACAACTGTAAATTCCATTCCAAAAAATTAATTTATCTAAATTAATCGCATTTTACAGAGAGAGTACAAATATGAACTTCGAGGGTTTCGTTAATGCGGCCAGCAGAATGTGTTTCATCAAACAAAGAAGAACCAGAAAAAAATGTAGAAGGAATTGGATGCCCTGCTCATATTCTCCACAATACTATGTCAGGTGTTGCTGGAGTCTTAACTGTCAACATCGAAATAATCCTCATGAAAATATTTAATTATTTTTCAATAAACATGGTAAGAATATGGAAGCTGAAAGAGCTCGGCTTATACATTGATGTCAATTATCAGACTCTTCAACCTCACTAAAAAACAAGAATTCTTAAGTTTTGGATTCCATTAAAACAATCTTTTAACGCTGAATTCAGGCCACCTAAATTAATTTAAGGTTTTCTCAGTAGTCTGATCAGTGAAATTTACTTCACATCTCTGCAGTCAAACTTGGCTCTGTTTGAAAAAAATATAAAAAGCATTTAGAAGAATAAAGTCTGATAATTGAAATAAGAAATATATTAATCATCACTCAAAGATGGCTGAATGAGAGACACAACAGCCAGTTTTATTGGCATGCAGAGATGAATTTGAACAAATTACCAAGAAATAATTAATGTGATTTCGAAATTAGAGGAAGAGACAATGGCTTTCTATACCATAGCATTTGATTAGTTAGAGAAATGGGCTATTTCTATTAATAAATATCAAGTATTTGATTGGATGATGCTATTTGAAACCACAGCTTGGGTGATGACTGAAAACACTATTATATACCTGACTAAAAATGCTGTGAAGATTTCAACTCAGAAGAATGGAAGTTTAAGCACGCTGTGGAAGAAAGGTGGATTTACTTTCTTAACGAAACCGAAAATCCTGAATGCAAATCCCAACTGATAAAATTTTGTGAGTATTTGTTTTCTATTCCCACACACAATGCCACTGTGGAAAGAGTATTTTCACTGATGTTGACCTAGTGGACTGATGAAAGAAATCAACTGTTGCGAAGGAATATGGAATCAATCTTACAGAACCAATTTAATTACAAGCTGACTTGAATGGAGTTTTATAAAATACCCAAAAGAGAAAAAAGACTTGCCAAAAAGGATGAAATCTTCTGAAAAATATGGTGTACCAAATACTTTTGCTGCAACAAGTTCCATGTTGGTTGGTTGGTTGATTTGTGGAAGAGGCCAAACAATGAGGTCATTGGTCCCATCCGGTTATGGAAGGATGAGGAAGGAAGTCAGCCATGCCTTTTCAAAAAAAACGTCAGCCGTGCCTTTTCAAAGGACAAGTTCCATGTAATTATGTTCTAAATAACAAGTAATTATATTAAATAAATTTTTACTTCATTTCCACATCCTCATCTCTGAGTGTCCTGATGAGTCCCAGCTAGATTTGGCAACCCAATTAGTTGACAATTTTTGTCTTTGATTAATGTCTTAGTATCAGAGTTAGAAACCTGAAGTACTGGTTGAAAGAGAAGGCATGTAGTAACTGAGGCATACGAAAGTTCTGAGGCATGTGAAAATTAAATTCTGTTATCATCATTCAAAGTAAAACTGTAATGGGCTGTTGCTGACTTGCTGTGTTGCCCCAGTTGCGCATAACATTAATAAGTATATAATGAAATTAAATATAGCAGTTGTTGTTGGAGTCATGGAACTAAGCTGCAGCTCAAGTAAACACTATGCTATTACTAGAGAAGAATTCTTCAATATTGTAGAATGGTTGCTCTTTTAGCTTACACAAAATAGTAGTTTTAAACCGCTCCCATGGTAAAGACTGAATGTGATCAGGCAGAGCATTAAACAATTTTAGGGCCACCATTGGGAAGTTGTTTTGTCTCTTTGCTAATCGACACCTTGGCATGTCGATACTGTCTTTGTTGCAAGTGCTGTATTTGAGAACTTCATTTCTCTTTCTGTAAATATCATGGTTTCTCTTTATGTTGAAGAGTCAGTTCAATATATACTGGCTGTAAACAGTCAGGACTCCTAACCTGGTGAAAATTGGTTTACAGTGGTCTGTTTTTTTGCTTGAAGCAATGATCCTCATTGCTTTCTTTTGCAGTAAAAGCACATTCTTGCAGCCTGGAGAATGGCCCCAAAACAACAGCCCATAATTGATGTGGCTGTGGAACATTGCATAGTACACAGTTAGAAGGTACTGTTCTGGTACTATACTTTTCAGTTTCCTCAAGAGGTACAGGACCCGTGAAAGTTTGGAACATATATGTTTGGTGTGCTGTTGCCAGGTTACTTTGGTATCAATGAGAAAGCCCAGAAGCTTAACATCTGCTGCGTTACCCAGTGCTTCAGTATTGCTGAGGTTGATATCATCCTCTGAGTTTTTTATTCATTAATTTTCATTTTGTTCATGATAAACCAGGCCTTAGCTTCACTGAACAAGACTTCTGCTTGTAGGACTGCCTGTTCAATATTCTCTCCTTTTGAGAACAAGGTTGTATCATCTGCAAACTGCAAGGTGTGCCCATTGGAGCCTATGTCATTTACGAAGATAAGAAACAGCAGGGGCCCTATTACTGATCCCTGTGGCACGCCATGCTGTAGCTTCTTCTCACCTGAATCAGCTCCTTGCACGGAGACAATCTGTCATCTGTTTCTCAGGTAGGATTCAAGAGTTTGCAGGACAGATCCCCCTACATCATATGTTTTAAGCTTTCTGAGCAGGGCCTTATGTGGGATGCAGTCAAATGCCTTACTAAGGTCACAGAGTACTAGTGCTATAGACCCTTTGTCTTCAAAATCCTGACTTATGTTTGTAACTAAGTAAAGTACAGCTGTTGTTGTTGACCTGCCCTTCCAAAAGCCATGTTGCGCATCATAAAAGAGACTATTTTCTTCAAAGTAACTTAATAGTTGTTCTTTCATTATTGATTCCATCACCTTTGCTAGTACTGGTATTATAGATATGGGCCTGTAGCTTGACACTTCACGTGGACTGCCTTTTTTGTGAACAGGCACTGTGCGTGCTACTTTCAGGAAGTCTGGAAATTCCCCTGCATGGAGGCTTTTATTTATTACTACTGCTAATGGCTGTGCAATTTCACTGATTATAGTTTTTAACATAGTACAGGACATGCCATAAATATCAGGTTTCTCTGAAGATTTGTAGCGTTTTACAATTTTGATTCTTTTTGGTACACTCTCTTCCACATTACCATGCTGCATTTATTCTCAAATTTCACAGCAGCTGCAGGATCTATTCCAAAGTCAGGAATTTCATCTATTGTGTTTTCCACTATTTTTATAAAATAGTCATTAAACTAATCTGGACTGCAAGAATTAGAGCAAGAGGTGGGCTTTTTCCTGTGCTCATTAACCAGATCCCATTCCGCTTTACAAGGATTGCGAGCTTCTTCAATAAATCTGGCATTGCTTTCCTTCTTTGCTTTTTCTACTTCCTTTCTGTAGATCCTTTTGGACTGTAAATAACTAGAGTACAGTCTATCCTTAATATCTATATCTTTAGCAGCTTTGACCTTGTCATTTAGTATTTGGACAATACATTTTATTTTGGCTAGTCTTGTTTCGCTACAGCCGAATTTCTTCTGCCTCCTTACTAGTTTTTCATTTCTTGCCTGTCTGTATTGGTGCCTTCTGAAGGGTTTTCATCAATCAGATTGTTTACGTCTGTATTTGGTTTGTTTTTAAAGTGGGGTTGAGTTTCACTGACACACTCATTGTTTACATTTGTACTAGATGCCACTCTAGCAATGTTTGGGTCTTCAACGTTATTTATCGTTGTAAAATTACCACGTGATGAATTTACAGGCTTTTTGCTGCTATTGTGATTGGTGATAGTGGTAGGTGCTGGTTCTCTGACACACTCCAAACCAGTATTTGAACTTTGCCTTAGATTAGCGATGTTTACCTCTTTATTTCCACTATAATACATGACATGTTGTTTTCTACGTCCTCTGCACACTGTCTTCCTGTGTTTCTCGATGGTTGAGATGCTTCTTCACTTCGTGGTACCAATATTTCTAACTTAAGAGTTTGTGGCAATCACAGTGTCTAGTTTTTCTTTTATTTGTTTGTTATCACTGGTAAGTTTTTTCACAATTTGCCTAAGATTATTCACTGACGCAACTAGATCAACACTACATTGCTGCTTAGAGTACAAGATTTGTTCATGTTTCGCTGTATTAATGTCTTCTGAGATTTCGTCAGCTAACCTCACTTCATAGTTGTCACAAACATATTTTAAGCGACCTTTTGAGCACTTTAGAATGTGATCTTCGCTGTCGGTGAGCCCCACACATTCCGTGTGAAATGATTTTCCACACCACAGTCCACACAAAACACTGAATTCCTTATTTTTAACATTTTTCTCGCACTTAGCACAAAGGATGCTTTCACTGGATGCCATCTTTCCATCCATCTATCAGTGGTCCAATACCACCTGGCCTGTGGCTGTTCTAAGTTTCAGGAGACGATTGTCACTGCTTGGTGGCAAGGAATGCAGCAGTGGAAGATAAAAAAGGCTACTGGGATAATTAAACTCCCCAACAGCATGAGTAGCGTAAATGACTTCAAGCTGCCTACAATCTCACTGCCAGCAATCCCATCTTTAATGTCACCACCAGCAGACGAGGTCAATAGCAGCACAGAGGCATTACAACTAGTGACAGAGAGGTGCCACCAGAGGCATGAGAGCAGCAGGTCACGAAGCCTCATCTGCTAGCAGCATGGAGTTAAGAAAGTGACAGCAAGTCAGTCTTATTAGTATGCTGCATGAGTAGTTACCACTCAAATTTAGCTGGTATTCGTTACTGACCCTGCTTTTGGACATTGACTTTCTGGGTGTCATTACTGTTGTTTCTTCCACGTATTGCACACAATGAACTTGGGTTTGTTTACAGATTACATATTCTTATCAGGATGATCATAAAAGTGGTGATGTGGTCATATCATATCATACCTTCAGCAACATATTTGCAAGCACTGCCACTGCTATAGATCCCAACTTCCAGGAACATTGGCAGCAGCACTGCCTCAGTAGTAACAGCACCAACAATAGCAGCAGCAGTTTGCAGCTCAGGAGGTGTGGCTCTAGCAATGGCTGGCACTGCATCAGCAGCAGTATCAGAACAATGGCAGTGCTAGCAAGAACAGCAGGCTGGTCTCTGACAACTTGTGGCTCATCAGCGCCAACGTCAATCATTGGCCTTGGCTATGCCCCCATCACCATGTGCTACCTTTGATGAGTCTTCAGAGGACAGCTGTGAATCCTGTCTCTTCTGTTTTGAACTGTACTGTTTTGCTTACGGTATTTCTAATAGGCTTGTAACCACTCTCAGGCCCTAGTGAACTGTAAACCAAATACTATCGCCAGCAGCAGCAGCACCTTGTTGCAGCTAGGCTACAGTTTAATCAGTATCATAAATAACAGAGACAGTCTTACACGGCCTTGGAAGGTCTTGGACATATGTAATGTTTCATGAGCCAGAGCTGTAAAGATTGTTACGCAGAATCAACGACTTGGGATGTGACTGTGTGCTGATCCCAGTCTTGGTGAAGTGCCAAAAAATTACTAAATCTTTTGAGGTTGCATCAGTGGCCCATCATGCCTTTAACAATTAAATTCATGTTTCACAAGTCATTTGCCAGCAACTTTCAACTGGCAATACTGACTCATCATCCCCTAAGTCCGCCTCTATGTCACATCCAGGTATGGCTCACGGTTTAAATACTGGGGACGGCTGCAACATCAATCAATCATATCTAACCTAGACATTGGGCTATGCTACAGAATGGTTCGTTGCTGGTTGATTGGTAGGGAGGGTCAAAACAGCGAGGTCTCTGTCCCATCGGATTGGGCAAGGAAGTCAGCCAAGCCCTTTCAATGGACCCATCTCAGCATTAGCCTGAAGCGACTTAGGGAAATCATGGAAAACCTAAATCAGGATGGCCAGACGCAGGTGTGAACCATCGTCATCCAGAATGCGAGTCCATTGCGCTAACCACTGTACAATCTCGCTCTACAGAATGCCATATCACCACAACCAAGATTTCGGAAGGGTGAGGGGGGGGGGGGGGGGGGGGGGGGGCAATATCACACTCTAGCCAAATGTTTACATACTGTCTCTTCTTTTCATTTCATAATCAACTACTAAATAACGTCGAAAGCCAACTCCAAGACATGATCAATAGTTCGCTTATTTATCCCCTGACATAGTATTTCCCGACAGTTTACCACAGCAAATCGTATTGTTCAAATGTGTGTGAATTCTTAGGGGCCAAACTGCTGAGGTCTTCGGTCCCTAGACTTACACACTACTTAAACTAACTTATGCTAAGAACAACACACACACACACACAAACACCCATGCCCAAGGGAGGACTCAAACCTCCAGCGGGAGGGGCCGCGCAATCCATGACATGAGCGCCTCAAACCGCATGGCCACTCCACGTGGCAAATCGTAATAAAATATACATTCTGGAGAGGTGTTTAATGTGGTATATGTTAACCTCACTGCAAGTATAATGTTTCTTGTGGTTTCAGTTCTAAACTTTGGATGTTTAATGTGCTCAGACCCCTGTGTTTGAGTTCGCGTGATCAAACAGTGATGTTCATGTGATGTCACGGTACTTGTGCTGTGACTGGCTGACACTTGCAACTGCCAAGTTAATTTACATACCATATTTGTCGTACTATTTATATTTGTGTAATACAAATTGATACATTTTAAGTGATCTAACACATGAAAGATCTTTCCCAAATATGTGGCTTTTAGAATGGTTTGTGGCACCTCTGGCATAAAGCACCATATCTTTGGAATCCAGCATCTTTGATTTATCTTTGTCTATGTTCTCTCTGTGTGCTACATTTGTACAGCCATGTTGTATTCTCTTTCTCATGTGTTTAAATAAATGTATATTCAACATGTAAAGTGTGTTATTACCACTCTACGACATGTAATATCCACAGTGGTGACCCCAACATCATCGTTGTATGTTTGTGGACTAATTGGTGCTTCTTTTCATCATTAACAAACTTCATGTGTCGGCCACATTGACTTCGGAACAATGGATCTACCAGTGTCTTTTTGTGCTAGTGCCTCGCATCCTATTAACTGTGCTTGCATACTTACAAGTGTACCTAATGTGCGTTTGGTTAAAAGTGAACAATTACCTATGCCCGATGATGCCGGCAGCCACATAACCTACACTGGCTCAGCTTGGTCACCATCAAGTGCAACTACGCACCAGTGGCCAGTACATGGACACTGCACACTGTCTAGTACATTGTGAATGATCAGCACGCCCGCCCCCCCCCCCTCCCCCCCCCGCCCCACACACACACATACACACACACACACACACACACACACACACACACACACACACACGCCGTTTCAGCGACGCCGGTCACCACGACTGCACCGGTTTCCGTGACTGTGGCATTGTGGTTGCACCACAAATGCCTTCTACCCGCTTTTGTAACAGAGCCGGCCAATCCTACCCACAACCCACACTCGTTACCCGGGGTCCACCACCTTCTGGCTCCACCACAGTGTCGCAGTACCCCACCCCCCTTTCCCCCACGCCCTTTTGACGCCACTGGTCGCCTCAACTGCACTGGTTTCCATGACTGCCACACTGTGGTTGCACCACGACTGCCTTCTGCTCACTTTTGTAATAGTGCCGGCCGTTCCACCCACAATGGTTACCAGATCAGCCGCCACATGGCAGCACTGTGACTGCCTTCCACCCGCTGTTGCAACAACACCGGTCATTATACTCGCACCTCGTTTGTCATCGGGCCTGCAGCCTGCAATTGGAACACATCGTGCCATCTGTTGCAGCTGCTCACTCTACACCATGTGCTACATGTGGCCACCTCCCCACGCAGACCTTGGGCGACGCGCCATCCACCGCTATTGCACTCCCGGTGTCGGAGGCTTCCTGCCCCACACGCTCAGATCTTAGCCTTTCAGTGCTGCATCAACATGTATTACCCAGCAGGTTTCCTAAGCCGCCTGCTTTGCAAAAGGACAACCCTTAGACTTGGTTCACATTGGTGGATCACCTCCTGGATATCCAAGGGATTTCGGACGACGCTGCATGTTTCGTCTGCCTGGTGAGTCACCTCTATGCTCATCCAGACCTCATCAGTGATCTGCTCCTCTCACCACCCGCCTCACCCAAGTATTTAATGACGAAAATGTTGCTCATCGAATGACTTTCTCGCCCTCCAGCAGAGGCTATCCACCACATTATTCATGACAGGCACCTCAATGACCGCACACCTTTGCAGCTTTGGTGGTGCCTTCATGCCTTATTTGATGGTCAAGCATTACCGAACACTGCGCTTTGGACTTTGTGGATGGTCAAACTGACTTTGGCCCTACAACTTCACCAGCCATCTCACACTGCTGACCCTCTCGAGGTACGCCTACGCATGGCAGATTGAGCCTATGCTATCATTCATCACCGACACTGCCTGTCATGGATGGCATCTCCATCACCCTCAATTGGCACACCTGCACCTTTGGTCCCATGCTCCGCCAGCAGAGGCCAGTGCGCACACCTCAGAACCTCAGTTGCCTGTCAGGAGCTGCCACCTAGCAGCCTACAGTAGGTACCACCCATGACCCCCCCCCCCCCCCCCCCCCCCCCCCCCCCCCCGACAGCCGCCGACCTCGGCCGAATAGCAACCCGATCGGCTACCGATCCCGACACAGTCAGCCACGCTGTGCTGTTTCCACGCTATTTACAAGGATGCCTGCAAATGCCGCACGCCTTGTGCCTTCCCCAACCAAGTCCAGCAGGCACACTTAGGCACTACGTCCCACCATGATCCTTCAAGGCGCCTACCGTCCGACACCACACCACTCGCTCCAGCGGCGCAATGTCTCTAAGTCACTGACTTGTCATTGGGCACTCGCTTTCTCATCGACACTGGCACTGACCTCAGCATTATCCCGGCCAAGCACATGGGCAACATGCTTTCAGCTGCTAACCTCGCTTTGAACCCTGCAAATCATTCTCCTATCGTGGTCCTTGGCTCCATCAAGATGTCGCTTCATCTATCACCAGTCGCCACCTTCTCTTGGCCTTTCTACATCGCCAAAGTGGATGAACCTATGATTGTGTTCAACTTTCTACACCGTTACGAACTTTCACCAGACCTATAGGCTGCTGCACTCAGCCATGTGTCTGGTTCTACTGTTCTGTGCTCGAATGTGTTCAGAGCGACTTCACTCTCCGCCTCCTTGACTATGCTTTCCACATGTACATCTCTGCTAGAGTGCATTACTACACAGCTCTCTGATTTGCCAGACATCAGCACACAAATTTAGGAGCTCCGCACTCAGAATGAAGCATTAACTGCCCACATTGCCGGCGCCTCTGCTGAATTATCGCACATTCAGAGTACGATTTGTGGTCTGTCTGTAGAGCTGCAACAAGGTGAACCAACACTCGCATCTACTGCGTCTTTGCAGTACATTGCTGCTGTGTCGAACTTTCCTCCGCCTTGTGCCATTTCTGCGTTGTCACGGACGAATCTACAGGACGCTCATGTACTCACTTCATGGGATTCTTCGCAATGCATGGTTGCTGCCCACGTCATCCTTCGTCATCTGCAGCCAACACCCTGCCCTCGACGTTATGGCCTGGCAAGATCAGTGAACCGTTGTTGATCTGCCCCCCTCTCACCCCTGTGTCTGCCTCCCTTCACAGATATTGGCCATCAGCAATGGCACTTGTCATAGAATCTGCACGACACATGGCCCACCTGAACGTTGTAAGGTCAGGCATATTAATGCTTCCGATCTGCCTACTGTCATCATTGCCGCACCTGCTGACACCGCTGACGTGACATCGAGTGACGTTCTGGCGCATACGCAGCAGTCCGATGCACATGACTCTGTCAGTGCTGTTTCCAACCCACCCACCTCTCACATTGGGCGCTGCTTTCAACCGCCACACTGGCACAAAGATTATATGTTCAAGTGAGGAAGCTTCCCTCTGCTGTGCTCAGCACTGTTGGGGTGGGGGGCTTTGTGGCGCATCTGGCGTAAAGCACCATATCTTTGAACTCCAGCATCTTTGATTTATTTTTGTCTAAGTTCTCTGTGCCCTCTACATTTGTACAGCTATGTTGTATTCGCTTTCTTATGTTTTTAAATAAATATATATTCGACATCTTAAGAGTGTTATTACTGCTCTAAGACATGTAATATCCACAGGTTTCTTGTGCTAAAGTGTCAGCAAATCTGGTATATAGCACATGAAGCCGTACTGTGAATGAGAATGCATTTTGGAAAATGTAATGGCATTGACTAAGCATATCACTATCCTTTTCTATGCACTTAATTTAGTAACCTGAACTGATAGTTACAACAAAGAAATTGATTCTTATCATCTATTAATGCATTTTTGCTTACCTTAATTCATTTGTTTGTAGATGAAATCTGCTCGTCTCCCCTTCTGCACCGCAAAATGGTCTATGACTATTTCATTGAAATTTGGCTGATTAAACAGTTCTTTTTCGAGAAAACACATCACAAGTTCACAAAGTCTGCCCTCATTCACAGAATTGCACATAAATCTTTTAATTTGCTTTAGTGTAGAGAAACAGAATTCTGGCTCCATGTTCCACTGGAAAGGTTACTATTATTTGCAGAAGATTATCACTTTCAGGAAACACTTTTGCCATATTGTTTTCATAAAAAAAAGTACGAAGTCAATGCGACTGACACTTCCACTAAATCATTACGGCTGTATAGCACATTCAGTTCATGTCATAAGTCTGAGCAATATAATTTAAACAAACTGATAGCTACACTCAGTTCTTTTCCTGGGTAAACAATTTTATGTTCAGAAAACAATAATGGTTCAAACAGTTGTGCAATTGACAAGTGATCGATAAAACTCAATCGATCACTGATCTGAGTCATGATCCAGTCACAGGTGTTACGTGCACAATATCAATGTTGATTCAGTGAAATATCCTTATTTTGCAGTTGGCTCTTCCTGTCCCAGTGCTCTTCAGCGTTTAGCGAGGCCCGAACATGCTGGACAGAGACTGCAAACTATGATACGTATTCAACAGTTTTCACTGCATCAATACTCCTTTGCTGGAATTGGTTGAAGAGAATGAAGCGGTAGGCACTGTCTAGTTGGCACATAATGTCCACTTACCCTAACATTGAGAATTCAATAAACCCATTTAAATGTTTTTCACCAAAATTGTGTTTTTCCCATTTGCATGAATGTTTTTTAAGTCTGTCATACCATCCTCAGTCCAAGCACTATCACTACTGTTTGTCACAAGACAGGTGAAACAGAAAAATGAATTTTTCACTTCACAACGATGCAACCACTCAGCCCCATTGTAAATTGTTCTGTTAAAATTTCGTGTATCTCTTGCCTGGATTTAGATTGTTTTTGTCTTTATTGATTTTCAAGTCGGGTCTGGGCACCCTGACTTTCTTTACTTTATCATATCAGCATGTTCCAAATTTTTACCTAATAAATTGCACACTGAATTCATACTGTGCTGTTTTTAAAGTCATGATATGCTGCAATTACTCGGAAGGTAGTGTAGCTCACTTCACTCAGGCACACAAAGAAACACAATCACAGAAATATTGCACCTTAAAGAAACACAATCACAAAAATATCGCACTTATAGTGTGTTTAAAATTAGTTGCGATTTTTGACAGTTCAGTGCTGAACAAATGGGGGGAAGCGTAGTTGCCAGTGTGCACTGGACGCGTCAGCAGGTAACTGCATGAACAGCAAGCCGTGCAAACTGGCCGATCTGCAATCTTTCTCAAATGATTTTAACGAAACTATCAGCTAAAAACATTTGATTCTCGCACATCTTATTGTTTAATTCATCAGCTTCATGATGAACTTCATGGCATTTTGTTAATGCACATAGTTATTGTGATATTAGGTGAACTAATGCAAGAAATTCTTGAAGTTTGCAGTGAAAAATAAGAGCCGCTATGATTTGTGTTTCGTGCAGGTTACTATGTTGCTTCGTATGAAATGTAGAAAACATACTGAATTATTCTTTAAACTTGAAAGGATGTGTCTGCACTCTCGAGAAAATGGTATGTATGTAAACCACTAAGTCATGAAAGCACGCATCAGAGAAACAGCCAGAAAGAAATAGTCCTAACTCCCACGTATCACATAAACTGTTTGAGGTATCGAAATAAGATTTTGGCAAATAATAGCACACAAAGAGCAGAGTATTTTGCCATATGATTAATATGCGAAACTACCATATCCGCTGTGATAATCAAGCAACTACAAATTTCTTTCAATGTAATAATGTAATTTTTAAGGACCATTGATAGCTGGTGAAACGAAAACTGCTGTGGGATTTGTGACAATATAAATGAAGAAGTTACGTGTTTATTTTATTCTGAGAATGAGCTGTTTCATAAACTGTTGACCTGACTTCCCCTCAGTTACTAGTTTAATAATACACTATCTCATGATTCTGTCGCAATTTCAACTGCATTAGAATGTTAGTGAGATGGGTTTTTGTAAACTATGCTGTGTTTTGACAAGAGAAAAGAGAAAACATGGCGACAAGAGAAGTTACGTATTACTCAAAACTTGTCATAATCCTTTGTGAATCCATCTTTCCCCATCTATCTTCTTGGTATGGCTGACAACTTGACATCTGTCTTGTGGTGTAACATTTCCAATGGCTTCTTCTTTCAGCACTGTAACTTCACTGAGCATATTCTCAGTCGGATTTAAATTAGTGTGATACGGATGAAGGCTGATTAAACTATGTCCTTTAGCGTCAGAAAGTTTGTTGACCTGGTACTGTGGGGTGTTTGGCTTGTACAGCATTTCAAGTTCCATTAACTTCGCCTTATACGTGCTACGTTCAACTTTATCCAGTGGAACATTGCTTTAAACCTAGAACCAAATATCCGCTTTCATTCGCTTCATCATTGTAGCTTTACCCGTCACAAGAGTGGTATGGCACAATGTCCAGTATTGTCGAATTCAGAGTAATATTTTGCAGCAGAACTTTACTTTCACAGTCAGTGAACGTGTTCCTGAACGGCCACTTTTATAGTGAATCTTGTGTTTTCAGACATACTGTGCTGTTACTATTAATGCAGCGCCATCACAAAACACTTGTTCACAATACCTGACAACTGTAGAACACTTCAACGCTAGAATGTATCAGTTTACGAGACCTAATGAACATAGGTACCTCTGATGCGCAACACCACATCGTACTGTTTACCCACGGTGTGGCAACAGGGGAGATTTACCAACCGAACTGTTGATGGCATGGTAGGGAAAGCCGGCTCACCATTGGTGTTACCTGGGCAAAGGCATCACATCCCCACCGCTGAGCCAAACGCCAAATGTCAAAAGTCGCAAAGACGCAAGGAAAATGTTTCGTGCACTTTGTCCTACTAATTGTTCGTGAAACTCACGTTGGTGGTAACACTTATGTTATCAAAGTCTAGTGCACTCTGGTGAGAGACTTTTCAAACTTGTTTTAATAGTGACTAGAATAGCAAATGGAAGAACAAAAAAGAGTTAGAAAAACACTTTCGAAATGATAATACAGAACGCCAATTAATGACACATCAAAGCATAACAGAGATATACAGAGACAGGGATTTGATAGTGAAGTTTCAGCAACTCTGTTCATTCTGCTGGCCGGGTTGGCCGAGCGGTTCTAGGTGCTACAGTCTGGAACTGCGCGACCGCTACGGTCACAGGTTCAAATCCTGCCTCGGGCATGGATGTGTGTGATGTCCTTAGGTTAGTTAGGTTTAAGTAGTTCTAAGTTCTAGGGGACTGATGACCTTAGGAGTTAAGTCCCATAGTGCTCAGAGTCATTTGAACCATTTTTTTTTTTTTTTTTTTTTTCATTCTGTTATGATATAAGCAGCAGATCGTGTAAACCATGTGATCCCCCACATCCCCTGGCTGCTCCTCTCCTCTCCAACCCCCGCCCTCTGCCACACCTTCACTCTTGGGTCCCCCCTACTCTCCACCTCTACACCCTGTGTTTCCTTCCTCAAGGTCGCTTCCATCGATTCCCCTCCCGGATGATGCCCTCTCTGCCTTCATTTATCCCTCCTATCAACTCTGATCCTCACCTCCCCTTCCCTTCCTCTGTCCTTTTCCCAGGCTCCCTCTCCCCCTCCTTCCATCCTGTTTTTCCCCGCCTACCTTCTCTCTGACTCCTTTCTCTCCCCCAAGTCCTTTTGCTATCCCCTCTACTGCCTTTCCCACTCCTTGTGTCCGCCCGCCCCCCTTTTTCTATTTCCCCTCCCTCCATTGGCTCCCCCTTTTTTCTTTTCTATTACCTAATGATTCAATAAAGTGTCATGCTGTCATCGTTCAATGTGTTTTGTGTGGAGCAAATGATGATCTGATACTTAACTGAAAATATTGATAATTTAAATTTACTTTATCTTTTAAACAAATGAAGTCATGTTGATATTTACACCATTTGTCATTTTAATGATGCGCTTCTCTATGAAATTTCGGTCATTAAGAACGACTAAAGCGTTTAGATTTTAGCATTCAGGTCTTTGTTACAAAAACTTGTGAATTTCACTTTAACAGTAAATCCTAAACTATTACAGACATGCAATATTCAAGTTTTATTAGGATTACCATGATATTTTATGAAGGATGGGAGATTAAAATTACTGTGGCTTCATTTCCTGCATAATTACAGAATTAAGTAGGTTTCATAAATGTTTCCCTTTATGGACGATCGTAGGTCCGCCATATTAAACACTGCAACGTCTCTCTGGCCACAAACGGCTTCTACGGGGTTTCCCTATGACGTAGGTGCTCCTTTGTCTCACTCGCACACTACAGCACTTAGGCATCAATAGACAAAAGACGCCTGTGAGCTTCCCTATCTCGTGGTGAATCTGCGCCCTTTGTGGCGCACAGTCGTGGATGATAGGGCTCGTTTCACAGTTCCTGTAGGCTGAGTCTTTCGACCATATACTTAAATGAGAGCAAAATGCTCGTTAACGCACACACAGCAAAAGCTCATTTTGGACTTGACGCTCTTTGGACAGTCCATGGGATTCCAGCTGGACACTGGTCTGCTGGATTTAATCTATGAGGACATGCACCGGTGAACCTATGTCGTATGGGGCAAGGCACCAAATCCTGTCTTACTGTCACAGGGAGATATTTGACACAGCAGTTGTACTCAGGGTAATTTTATTTTGGAAACTACTCATGCAAACTGTTTATCACCATTTGTCTAAGCATTTTATATTGGAGAAGCATGAATTCTATAAGTCTTGTAATCACTGGAAAAATTGAATACTACAAATTATAGAATCTCCTATGAGATTACCATGCCAAGTGCTCTCTGCAGCTGTGTAAATAACGTTCGTAGAGTATATTATACTGGTTTCTTCAAACACATGTTCTCTATGCATATACCTTAAGAAATAATAAATTTTTATTAGGCTTTCTAGCACAGTATAGAAAGGTTTCATATATTAACCTTTATTTTCATGGTTGGTTGGTTTGGGGAAGGAGACCAGACAGCGTGGTCATCGGTCTCATCGGATTAGGGAAGGATTGGGAAGGAAGTCGTCTGTGCCCTTTCAGAGGAACCATCCCGGCATTTGCCTGAAGCAATTTAGGGAAATCACGGAAAACCTAAATCAGGATGGCCGGACGCGGGATTGAACCGTCGTCCTCCCGAATGCGAGTCCAGTGTCTAACCACTGCGCCACCCCGCTCGGTATTTTTTCATCAGAACAGTAACTGGCCTTTTAAGTATTAGGTGCCTTTTTAAAGGAATGAAATGCTATTTGAAATTGTGGTTTTGGCAGAAATAGAATTAAATGTATCGTCTTGGGTTGTTCAATCAGCAGAACACTCGTCTGCATAAGGCAACCGTCCCAAGTTTGAGACTCGGTCCCGCAGACAGTTTTAATCTGTCAGGAAGTTTCATATCAGCGCACACTCCGCAACAGAGTGGAAAATTTTCTCCCAGGCTGTGGATAAGCCAATATTCCGCAATACCCTTTCTTCCAGGAGTGCTAGTCTTGCAAGTTTCGTACGAGAACTTCTGTGAAGTTTGGAAGGTATGGCACACAGTTTTAATCTTCCCGGAAGCTTAAAAGAAATATTTAATTGTGCATCTCGGAGTTTCCCATTTGTTCAGAATATATGTTATGTTTTTTTAAGAAAAGATTTTCTTACTTTTAAAGATCAAATACTATTTCAATAAAGGCCACCCAAAAGCAAACTATGCACATAAAATTAAAAAATAAATAAATGAGTTTTCAGAATAAAGAAGAACATGAGAATTTTCATCTTTTAACAAATCGGACCGCCCTCCTCCCCTGACAAAATACTGTCTGCATCCTCGATGTTGATGCTGTGTTCCTTGACTTCCAGAAGTCGTTCGATACAGTTTCGCACTGATGCTTAATGAACAAAATACGAGCTGTGCTATATCAGGTCAACTGCGCGATTAGGTAGAAGAGTTCCTGCCAAACGGAACACAACATGTCATTCTTAATGGAGAAAAACCTTCAGACATAGAAGTTACAGTGGGCGTATTCCGTGGGACTGTAATAAGCGCATTGCTGGTCACAATATATTCAAAATGAGGTAGTGGGTAACGTTGGAAGGTCCACAAGAACGTTCTCGGATGATGCTCTTGCATAAAGAGAAGTTGCAACACTAGGAAATTCTAACGAAAATGCAGGAACACCTGGAGAGGATCGGCGTTTGGTGCCGGTTTTGGTAGTTGGCCCACAACGTAAACAGAGTGGACTTACTGCGCATATTTAAGTGGAAAGACTCATTACTGCATGATTATACAATTGCAGTAAAGTCACTGGAAGCAGTCACATCCATAAAATACCTAGCAGTACGCGAACAGAATGATTTCAAATGGAACGAGTACATAAATCTAATCATAGAAAAGGCAAATGGCTGACTGAGGTTCATTTCCAAATTCCTCAGGACATGTATGCCACCCAAAAAAGAGGTAGCTTACAAAACCCTCGCTCAGTTGTTACTCGAAGAATGTGGCAGTATGGGATCTTGACAGACAGGACTAATAGAGGGAATAGAGAATATCCAAAGAAGAGCGGAACATTTCATCACAGGCTCTTTTAGTATGCACGAAAGTGTCACGGAGATGTTCATCCCACTCGGAGGCAAGGAACTATAAAATAGGCGTAGAGCCTCACGGTACGGTTTACTGTTAGAATTCCGAAAATTTATAATACTTGAATAGTCGACCAATATATTTTTTTTCCCTGCAAGTATATCTTGCGGAAAGATCGTGAGGATAAAATATGTGAGATTAGTGTTCACACGGAGGCTTACCAGCAATCGTTCTTCCCGAGCATTGTTCACAGCTGGGCAGGAAAGAGGAGAAGTGAGAGTGGTAACAACAGTCACCTCCACCACGCATCGTAAGGTGGCTTTTAAAGTACGTATGTACACTTCTGGCCTTAAAATTGCAAGGCCATGAAGGCGGCATGCAACAAACGTTAAAATGACAGGAAGTGTACTACTGGATATGCAAACGTTTAGGATTTTAGCGCACAACGTTGGCATGAGTAACGCTGTCTACATTAAGCGTATAAGAAAACATTATGCACCGAGCGAGATGGTGCAGTGGTTAACACACTGGACTCGCATTCGGGAGGATGACGATTCAACCCGTGTCCGGCCATCCTGATTCAGGTTTCCCGTGATTTCCCTAAATCGCTTCAGGCAAATGCCGGGCTGGTTCCTCTGAAAGGGCACGGCCGATTTCCTTCTCCACCCTTCCCTAATCCGATGGGACCGATAACATCGCTGTTTGGTCCCTTCTCCCGAAAGAATCGATCATCGAACCAAAACATTACGCGGCGGATTTCTCATTCATAAATTGCATTTTAATGTTAATCGTTAGTGCCGTGTAAGGAGAAATGCCTGCTAGCGCTCGAGGAAATTCGACAACTACTGCATCGTATTTATGGAGACTGCATTTCGCGGTTCCGCAGTACTGCTGTTCGCGTCAGTCAGGGTCCTATAATTGTCAATATTTCGAGAATCACAGTGTCAAGAGTGTGCTACGAATACCACACTTCAGGCATTACCTCACTGTGGACAGTGCATTGGCTGACGGTCTTCACTTAATGACTGAGAGCACCATCTAGATTTGTCAGTACTAATAAACAAGCAACACTGCATGAAATAACCGTAGAAGTCAATGTGGGACGTCGACAAACGTATACATTAGGACAGCGTGGTGAAATCTGGCGTTAAAGGGCTGTGGCGAAAGACGGCTGACGTTAAGTGCCTTTGCTAACAGCACGACATTGTGTGCAGCGCCTCTCCTTGGCTCGTGTCCATATTGCTTGGACCCCAGACGACTGGAAAACCGTGGCCTGGTCAAATGAGTCCCCATTTCAGTTGGTAAGAGCAGATAGTACGGTACAAGTGTGACGCAAACCCCAGAAAGCCATGGGCCCAAGTTATCAAAAAGGCACTGTGCAAGGTGGTGGCACCATAATGGTGTGGCCCGTGTTTACATGGAATGGACTGGGTCCTTTGTATATTGGGCTACTTGGAGACCATTTGCAGACATTCGTGAACGTCGTGTTCGCAAACAACGATGGAATTTTTGTGGATGACAATGCGTCATGTCACCGTGTCACAGTTGTTTGCAATTCGTTTGAAGAACATTCTGGACAGTTCGAGCAAATAGTTTAGCCACCCATATCGCCCAACATGAAACCTGTCAAACATTTATGGGACATAATAGAGAGGTCAGTTCCTGCAAAAAATCCTACACCAACAACACTTTCGCAATTATGGACGGATATAGCTTTTCTGCCGAATTCTTGAACATATTCTCAGCTCGAATACAGTAAATTTCCTTGAGATGGAAGTTCTTATATCCACAAATTAGCAGTACTCATGCTAAACTCAACTTGCCATTTTCTCACTCTACATCCTGTGAATCATGGATGAAGGGCGGCAGGCAGATTCCGTATGCCTAGATTTCCAGAAAGCTTTTGACATCATGCCACACTGCAGGCTGTTAATGAGGGTACGAGCTTATGGAATAGATTCCCACCTATGTAAGTGGCCTCAAGCATTCTTAAGTAATAGAAACTAGAGCATTTTCTTTGACGGCGGGTGTTCATCAGAAACAAGGTATCCACAGGAGTGCCTCAGTGAAGTCTGATAAGGGCATTCTCATTCTCTGTATGTCTAAATGGTCTGACAGACGGGTTGAGCAGCAATCCGCGGTTGTTTGCTGATGACGCAGTTGTGCACAGCAAGATGTCGTCGTTGAGTCATTGTACGAATGAATCGCGGCCTGCTCTTAACATAGGACAATATAAGTCAAAGCAGATAAATCTGAAAGCAATGCCATAATGTTCGAATACAGAGTTAGCGTGCTACTTGACACAAAATGGTTCAAATGGCTCTGAGCACTATGGGACTTAACATCTGAGGTCATCAGTCCCCTAGAACTTAGAACTACTTAAACCTAACTAACCTAAGGACATAACACACATCCATGCCCGAGGCAGGATTCGAACCTGCAACCGTAGCGGTCACGTGGTTCCAGACTGAAGCGCCTAGAACCGCTTGTTTGACACAGACACGTGGGTTAAATATCTAGTCCTAATGTTGAAAAGCGATATGGAGTGGAAAAAACATGTATGGTTAGTAGTAGAAAAGGGCAATGGTTGACTCTGGTTTATTGCGAGAATTTTAGGGAGCTGTGGTTCATCTATAAAGGAGACTGTGCATAGAACACTACTGCAACCCATTTTTGAATAGTGCTCGAGTGTTAGAGATCCCTATCAGGACGGATTAAAGGAAGACATGGAAGCAGTTGAAAAGTAGGCTGTTTGCTGTAGCTTCCATCAGCGCGCTGGTATTACGGAGATGCTGCATGAACTCAAATGAGAATCCCTGAAGAGAAGGTAACACTCTCGGAGAATTTAGAGAAACGCCATTTTAAGTTGATAGTAAAAGTATTCTATTCTCACCAATGCATATTTTGCGTAAGGACCAAGAAGATAAGAAAAGAGATATTAGAGCTCGTGCAGAGTCATATAGATAGTCGTTTTTCCCTCGCTCTATTTGCGAGTGAAACACGAAAGGAAATGAGTAATAGTGGCACGAGGTACTCTCCGCCAAGCACCATCTGGTAGCTTGCGGAGTGAATGTGTAGATGTAGATACCCCAGAATCACCTACAAATTTAGTTACATATTCTTCCTACTATATTGTACAATGGGGTGACGGAAGTCACGGAATAGCGATTTGCACATATACAGATCGCGTGAGTACCGTGTACACGAGGTGTGAAAGGACAGCGCATAGGCAGAGCTACTATTTGTACTCAGATGTTTCACGTGAAAAGGTGTTCAACGTGATTATGGCCGCACGTCAGGAATTAGCCAACTTTGAACACAGAACGGTAGTTGCTGCTCGTCGCATGGGACATTGCATTTCGGAAATGGTTAGGGAATTCAATATCCCAAGATCCACTGCGTCAAGAATGTGCCGAGAATACCAAGCTTCACGCACTTCTTCTCACCACAGAGAACGCAGTGGTCCACGGTCTTCACTTAGCGACCGAAAGCTATGGCGTTTACGTAGAGTTGTCAGTGCTAACAGACAGGCAACACTGGGTGAAGTAAATGTAGAAATCAGCGTGGAACGTGCGACGAACTTATTCGCTGGGGCACTGCGCGAAATTTGGCGTTAATGGGTATGGCAGCGGGCGAGTGACACGAGTGACTTCACTGACAATACGACATCGCTTGCTGTGCCTCTCCTGGAATGGTAACGGTATCCGTTGGAACCTAGACGACTGCAAACCATGGCCTGGGCAGATGTGTCCCGATTTCATTTGGTAAGATCTGATGGTAGAGCTCGAGTGTGGCGCAGATACCAGGAAGCCATGGACCCAAGTTGTCAACAAGGAACTGTGCAAGCTGTTGGTGGTGCCGTAGTGGTGTGGGTTGTGTTTACATGGAAAGGACTGGGCGCTCAGGACCAACTGAACTGATCATTAACTGGAAATCGTCATGTTTAACTACTTGGAGACCATTGAGAGCCGGCTGCTATGACCGGTTCTAGGCGCTTCAGTCCGGAACCGCGCTGCTGCTACAGTCGCAAGTTCGAATCCTGCCTCGAGCATGGATGTGCGTGATGTCCTTAGGTTTAAGAAGTTCTAAGTCTAGGGGACTGATGACCTCAGATAGTGCTTGGAGCCATTTGAACCATTTTGAACCACTTGTAGCCATTCACGGACTTCATGTTCCCAAACAACGATGAAAATTTTATTGACGACAGTGCGTCATGTCGCAGAGCAACAATTGTTTGCGACTGGCTTGAAGAACATTCAGAATAATTCTAGCGAATGATTTGGCCACCGAGATCGCCCGACCTGAATTCAATCACATGTTTATGGGACATAATTGAGAGGTCAGTTCGTGCACAAGAACTGCACTGGCAACACTTTCACAATTATGGGTGGATATAGAGGCAGCATGGCTGGCAGGAGTGGCCGAGCGGTTCTGGGCGCTACAGTCTGGAACCGCGCAACCGCTAAGGTTGCAGGTTCGAATCCTGCCTCGGGCATGGATGTGTGTGATGTCCTTAGGTTAGTTAGGTTTAAATAGTTCTAAGTTCTAGGGGACTGATGACCTCAGAAGTTAAGTCCCATAGTGCTCAGAGCCATTTGAACTATTTTTTACAATGACTTGTTGGGTCTATGCGGAGTGGCCGAGCGGTTCTAGGCGTTACAGTCTGGAACCGCACGACCGCTACGGTCGCAGGTTCGAATCCTGCCTCGGGTATGGATGTGTGTGATGTCCTTGCGTTAGTTAGGTTTAGGTAGTTCTAAGTTATAGGGGACTGATGACCTCAGAAGTTAAGTCCCATAGTGCTCAGAGCGATTTGAACCATTTTTTTGAGTCTATGCCACATCGAGTAGGAGGTATTCCATAACTTTTGTCACCTCAGTGTGTACATACACTAACTAACAAGAAGAGGTACCAACGGTGGGATCAACTTTATGAAACCAAATATGAACCCAGGAATCACACCCTGCAGTCATTGGCCCTGGTGGGGCCTCGTTTGCAAGTAACTCACGAAAAAATTTCGGAATTTTGTGTGACGCTCAATAGTGTTCCAAAAGTTTTATTGCATAGACTGGTTGTATGGTGTAAGTGATAGGGTAGGGGCTTGTGTGCAGCAGCTAGTGGGTGCGAATCTCATCAGACACATTAAACTTATATTTTTTATTTTTAAATCTTTATCGATATGTCTTTGATCATTATTTTTATTCTATTAATTGGTTTAAATGTAATTTTCTACTTATCTAGCCCATACTCCCTCTATCACACTACACAACCAGTAGATAAAATACGATTTTTTAGCGCTCTTGAGCATCGTGCAAAATTATTTTTTTTATCAATTAGTCGCAAATGAGGGCCCACCACGGTGAATGGCTGCAGTGTGTGATACCTGTGATTTTGACGTACATAACTGTATAGATGGTTTCAAAAAGTCGATCCCACCGCTTGGGACCTCTCCTTCCTGGACAGGGAGCGCTCACCCGCCGGCTGGCCGGTCAGCTGCACGAGCTGGAAGTCTTCCTTGAGGATGGCCTCCTGCTGGTGCGCGCAGCAGACCCTGGCGCGGCGCACGGCGTCCACCATCTGGTCGGGCATGGTGACGGTGCAGACCCCCAGCACGCGCGGCAGCGGCGCCTTGGGCTGCGGCTGCACCACCGACACGGCCAGCGGGAAGTACTGCAGAGCGCGCACCAAGTCCAGCGGATCCATCGGGAACAGCAGCGACTTGCCTGCGGGAGCCACGGTACACGTACGGGCCTCAGATAAAACTCATTTCAAATAGCACACCCGGCGCTGCTACGATGAGCCTCTGCGAGTGTTCTCAGCTCCTGGGCCGGAAGATGCGCACAGTAAAGCCATTGGCACACGGACCGAGCATCCGAACGTTGAGCGTTGAGCGTGCCGAGTATCTGACGTCATAGTGCGGAACAGCACTTCGGGAGTCTTTCCGGACGTGCTGAGCAATATCTAGCCAGTCAGGTATTCTCAGCCTGCGTCTGAGCGTTGACCAATCGGATGGCACAACGCCACCTACGTAACACGCAAGCCATCTCCCTCCAGCACAGAACTGTGAGGCGCCATATTGGCATTCAGTTCAAGCCTATACGTGTATATACCGTTCCTGAGCACCAGCAAACTGAGAATCGCTCGAAAACCCATTGTTAACTGTGTGATTCGTTGCAATAAAATAATGAGAGAAGTTATATTCGTGGCAAAAGAATTATTGTGACTTGGGTATCGTGAGAGTATGTCATTTGAAGGTAGCAACACACTGAGGATCCACCAAAAATCCATTGTTCCTGCTACAATTTATTATAATTAAATTTCAGGTAGTAACATAGCTACGATTAAAGCATTTTGCATGTTGTAGTAAGACGTTAGAGTTGATCACCGCTGACTTGGTATCAATGTAGGTTAGTGAGTACCGTCACTGATCCACGACCAGTAGATGATTAATCTGTGGTTCCAGTCTCGCGTAGTTCAAATATTTTTTTTCCTAACATTCGCGTATTTAATACGTTCTGATGCTTTATTATTAGTTTAATGTAAGTATATACTACATATCTGATGTTACGTAAACATAAGTTCACCTTTTTTCTTTTAGGAGTGAGTTTGTTCGATCGGCTTAAACCACAGGACAGCTTGCGCTACTTGTATAAAGATATTTTGTTCCTTTTCCTTTTGAGCTTCGTAATTCACGTCTTTTAAAGATTCTACTATTGGGTAGGAAAAGTGGTCAAGTAAGAATGACCTTATGGTTTTACCAAAATGTGGGAAAGATAAAATAACGTTTATCTTATGTGGAGAACTATTGCAAATTTGTATTGCACTGTTTGTAATGGAACATTTATAAGCCTGTGTCCTTATTGATTGGACATGGTACTTTCCTTTTTGTCTTACAATATGTACATCGAGACTGAAGTTTTTGTGTATATTACATATAGAACAACGTGACTAGGATATGGACAATGGAGGAAACGTGGGTTTTAATAGAGCTAACGTGGGAATTTTACGCGCGCCCGTTGAGTGAACAGTGTGATTTACGAATAGAAACATCCCACAGCTGCCGCTGGAGTGCGTCGTGATCGCGTATACCACGTTGGAGCCCACGTACCGTGTGCACGAGTCACATCGTTCCTGAGCGTTCAGCAGCACATTGAACTCGGCACGCTCAACGTTGACGTTCGACAGCGCGGTCCGTGTGCGGACGGCTTAAGCTACCCGCCAGGAAACTTGGGCGAGCAGTGAAAATGGTGGCGCAATGTGGGAGAGTCGTACGGCGCTATCGTGTGAAGTCGAGGGAGCAACATACTACATTACTATTGCAGTTACAAGGCGACTGCGCCTGCTCGTCATCACTGATTTCGTCCAAATTTATGGTATGCGCAGGGCTTGATCAGAAATGAAAATGAAGTTAGTGGGAGCTCCAGATGGCAGAGCGTTTCCAAAAATTTAATTTAGACTGAAGCGTCAAAGAAACTTGTACAGGTATGCCTATTCAAATACAGAGTATGTAAAGAGGCAGAATACGGCGCTGCAGTCGGCAACGCCTATATAAGGCAGCCAATGTCTGGCGCAGTTCTTAGATCGGATACTGCTGCTATAGTGTCAGGTTATCAAGATTTGTGAGTTTGAACGTGGTGTTATAGCCGGCGCACAAGTGATAGGATACAGCATCTCTGAGGTAGCGATGAAGTGGAAATTTCCCCGTATGACCATTTCACGACTGTACAGGGAACATCAGGAATCCGGTAAAACATCAAATCTCTGCCATCACTGGGGCCGGAAAAAGATCTTGCACTAACGGGACCAACGACGGCTGTAGAGAATCGTTCAACGTAACAGAAGTGCAACCCTCTTGCAAACTGCTGCCGAGTTCAACGCTGGGCCATCAACAATGTGAGCGTACGAACCATTCAACGAAACATCATCGATATGGGCTTTCGGAGCTGAAGGCCCGTTCGTGTACCCTTGATGACTGCACGACACAATGCTTTATGCCTCGCCTGGGCCCGTCAACACCGACATTCGACTGTTGATGACTGGAAACATGCTGCCTGGTCGGACGAGTCTAGTTTCAAACTGTATCGAGTGGATGGACGTGTACGGGTATGGAGACACCCTCATGAATTCATGGACCCTGCATGTCACCAGGGGACTGATCAAGCTGGTGGAGCTCTGTAATGGTATGGGGCGATGGCCCAGCACTGAAATCTGCAGCAATTTGTGGAAGGGTTGCTTTCTGTCGCGTTGAACGATTCTCTTCAGTCGTCGTTGGTCCTGTTCTTTTTCCGACCACAGCAGTGTCGGAGATTTGATGTTTTACTGAGTTCCTTATATTCACGGCACACTCGTGAAATGGTTGTACGGGAAAATCCCCACTTCATTGCCACCTCGGAGGTGCTGCATCCCATCACCGGCTATAGTACCACTTTCAGACTCACTTAAATCTTGATAACCTGCCATTCTAGCAGCATCAACCGATCTTACAACTGCTTACGCTTACGCTTTACAAACGGGCCTGCCTTGGCCCGAGGTAGCGGAGTTGTTTGAGCTGTTCCTCCTGAAGTCCTCTCGGTTTGGAATGGTTTTTCTTCGCGTGTTGGTCTGTCCTCTAGTTTCTCTGGATGCAGCAGCTTATCTGCCGGCTGATTCCGGCAGCTTCTTGTTCTTCTTCTTATTATTATTACTGCTTCCTGGCTGCCCGAATTCACCGAATTCTATTTTCTTCAGGCGGGACCAGTCCACTGGCGGCGTCTGTGTCCGGATATACTTGACTGCTTCCTCAGTCATGTATTTCCAGTCCTCGTCCGTGAAGATCGGGTGCTTTTTTATGAGCTCCAGATCTCCACGGCTGACGATTGCCCTCCCGCGCAGCTTCTGGTTTAAGGGTTCGCACCCCCAGTGGAATTCGTAAGGTTTGTGAGGAAGGGGAGGGATGTTGTCTACCGTGAAAGGGTAGGGATGGTAATGATGGGGGTAGCTACCGTCTCGCAGGGAATCGGCGATCTTGGTGAGCACCTCCCTCACACAGTTCTTGTTAGGGAGGGGGAAGCACTCGAACGGCTAGTCTTCTTCTTCTCCCTCGGCCTGCATCGGCACTTCCTGTGTCGTCTGCGTTTCCGCAGAGACAGGAGTGACGACTGCTTGTATGTCCTGCAGGTGCTGCTTCGCCACTTCCGGCGGCGGCGGCGAGACGGACTGTACCACGTCCATGGGCGTCTCCCCGGTCTACTGTATTGCTACAGGTTCCGGGGCGACGTCGGTTTGTGCGGACACATCCGTCTGCGTGGACACATCCGTTTGCGTGGACACATCCACCCCAACTTGTCGTGCCACCGTGGGGGTGGCAACGGGGGCGGGTGTCTTCTTCTGCGTCGTCCGGATTTCTTCCCGCAACTCTTGCAGAGACCGACGATCTCCTTCTGCATGGCCGCTCTCTCTGCCGCCATCGCGGCTTTGAGGGCGGCCGCGGCGTCGTCGGTAGCGGCGCTGGATGGGATTGCGGCCGCCCCGTTTTTCCCCTTGGGCGGGGGTGGCGGGACGGCTGCCTCTTGTTCATGTACCGCTTTATTGGCGGTTGTTGGTGTCCGCTGCTTCAGGTATGCGCAGCTGCGTGCATTTGCGGCGTGCGCGCCGCCACAGTTAACGCACGTTGGTGCGACGTGTGGCGGCTTGTCGCAGTCGCGTGTATCACGTGCCTTTGCACATTTAAGACACGCGACTGCGTCCCTGCACGTCCTGGCGACGTGTCCCATCTTCTGGCAGCGGTAGCACTGCCTCTTGTGCTGCGGTCGGCTGCGCTTCTTCTTCTTGTTGCTGCTGCGGCCGTCTCCTGCCAGCGTGAACAGAAGCTTTGCCACAGCAGCAAGTTTGCCTCCCTTTCCGCGTCCGGACATGGCGTTGGGCTAGTGGCGTTGGCGTGCGCGAGCGACGGTAACGACGCGAGCCGCAGCGAGTCGAGCAGCGGAGTGCGTGCGTGCGTGCCGGCGATCTTACAACTGCGCCAGACACTTGTCTTATATAGGCGTTGCCGACGGCAGCGCCGTATTCTGCCTGTTTACTTAGCTCTGTATTTGAATACGCATGCCTACACCAGTTTCTTTGGCGCTTCAGGGTAGATAGGGATAAATTTTGAATAGGTATTATATAGAGTGAGTGTTTTTCCTTCTAAGTACCAAATAACTTCTACGAAGACCGTATTTTTCTCCTTCGATAGAAGTCACTGATGAAACAGTTTTCATCAAATAACGTTTTTAACTGTGGTTAAAAACGTTATTTAACGAAAACTGTTTCATCAATTTATGATTTTATTTATCGACAGTGCAGACTTTTTCTTTGTCCAAGTGTTGTAAAACTTAAATCACTTGATGGTTTCAGATATCTGACATCGGCTGTGGAAGAATACTCAAAAGGAAAGGTGTTCATATCATCATCGAAGCATTGCAAGATATCATAAATATACCAGACAACAAAATAAAGTCTAAGAATACACAAACTACGAAATCCACTACTATAAAATAAGTGAGTGCAGCGAGAATAGGTCAACTTCTGATGTTGGCAGACGACGCCACTGGCCTGGCACCAACAGCAACATTAGAACTTTCTTCACGAGAAACCTTGACATTCGGCCTTGTTTTGTTCTGTTCAGTAGATAGCCTGTGTGAACACTGCCATCTGAAATATATTGTGGAAAGTTCAGAAGTTCCGTTCCGTCAAGTGTGAATCGACCTTAATTACCACTTCAAATGCAGTGGCTTATTGTTGTAAATGAAATACAGTATCACACTATCCGTTCTAGGGCCAATGCTGATCTTGTCTACACAAGTGACTTACCAGTAAATACACTCCTGGAAATTGAAATAAGAACACCATGAATTCATTGTCCCAGGAAGGGGAAACTTTATTGACACATTCCTGGGGTCAGATACATCACATGATCACACTGACAGAACCACAGGCACATACACACAGGCAACAGAGCATGCACAATGTCGGCACTAGTACAGTGTATATCCACCTTTCGCAGCAATGCAGGCTGCTATTCTCCCATGGAGACGATCGTAGAGATGCTGGATGTAGTCCTGTGGAACGGCTTGCCATGCCATTTCCACCTGGCGCCTCAGTTGGACCAGCGTTCGTGCTGAACGTGCAGACCGCGTGAGACGACGCTTCATCCAGTCCCAAACTTGCTCAATGGGGGACAGATCCGGAGATCTTGCTGGCCAGGGTAGTTGACTTACACCTTCTAGAGCACGTTGGGTGGCACGGGATACATGCGGACGTGCATTGTCCTGTTGGAACAGCAAGTTCCCTTGCCGGTCTAGGAATGGTAGAACGATGGGTTCGATGACGGTTTGGATGTACCGTGCACTATTCAGTGTCCCCTCGACGATCACCAGTGGTGTACGGCCAGTGTAGGAGATCGCTCCCCACACCATGATGCCGGGTGTTGGCCCTGTGTGCCTCGGTCGTATGCAGTCCTGATTGTGGCGCTCACCTGCACGGCGCCAAACACGCATACGACCATCATTGGCACCAAGGCAGAAGCGACTCTCATCGCTGAAGACGACACGTCTCCATTCGTCCCTCCATTCACGCCTGTCGCGACACCACTGGAGGCGGGCTGCACGATGTTGGGGCGTGAGCGGAAGACGGCCTAACGGTGTGCGGGACCGTAGCCCAGCTTCATGGAGACGGTTGCGAATGGTCCTCGCCGATACCCCAGGAGCAACAGTGTCCCTAATTTGCTGGGAAGTGGCGGTGCGGTCCCCTACGGCACTGCGTAGGATCCTACGGTCTTGGCGTGCATCCGTGCGTCGCTGCGGTCCGGTCCCAGGTCGACGGGCACGTGCACCTTCCGCCGACCACTGGCGACAACATCGATGTACTGTGGAGACCTCACGCCCCACGTGTTGAGCAATTCGGCGGTACGTCCACCCGGCCTCCCGCATGCCCACTATACGCCCTCGCTCAAAGTCCGTCAACTGCACATACGGTTCACGTCCGCGCTGTCGCGGCATGCTACCAGTGTTCAAGACTGCGATGGAGCTCCGTATGCCACGGCAAACTGGCTGACACTGACGGCGGCGGTGCACAAATGCTGCGCAGCTAGCGCCATTCGACGGCCAACACCGCGGTTCCTGGTGTGTCCGCTGTGCCGTGCGTGTGATCATTGCTTGTACAGCCCTCTCGCAGTGTCCGGAGCAAGTATGGTGGGTCTGACACACCGATGTCAATGTGTTCTTTTTTCCATTTCCAGGAGTGTATAAATTTATTAATTTCAAATGGCAGGATTATGGCCTTTAGGTCCTCTTTACATCCAACCAGTGGGCCACAGAGAGTCGATAGCACTATCTGCATAGTATATGAGCTATACATAATAATAATAATAATAATACGAAGAGTAAGAGATACGTGGTATTAGAGTAATGTCATTCTTCTCAATAATATATTAAGTATTTATTTATTAAGCTCCTGATAAATAAGAGTAATAAAATACTATCGGGAATGAATGTAAACAGTACAGAAGGAATGAAATCAGGAGAAGAAGTTTACTGATTTGCAAATGAAAAAGAAAATCGCTATAGAGACAGCAGATAAGATGGAAGAAAGAATGCAGCAATTGAAAGGGATCAGGAAAACTGGGGTAATGTTGCCAAAATGATAAAAAATAAGCGAAGCTGAAGTGAGCTGAGGGAAACTGTGGCAATGATTAGAGCGAAAGCTGTAATCTGTAGACTGTACATCGTCAGACGACAACTCCAACGTCATCCACAAACACAATTATCCAGCCCTGTATTGACTGACGAAGTGCAACAGGTATGGAACTCCATTCCGCAAACTAACATCCGACACTTGTACATAACAATGCATGCACGTTTGCATGCAACATTCCGGCGATTACACCGGCTGTTAATGTACCAGCATTTCACATTTGCAATGGCTTACCTCGCGCTTACATTAACCATGATATTGAAATATTGATCAGTTAAATATGTTACCCAGAAAAACGTATTCCTTAAATTTCATTAGATGTAAGTTACAGGGTAGCTTGTTCGACAGCTGTATGTTTGAAATGGAGAAGGAAATTGAAAAACGTTTAGTGTTACGCATAGCTACATTCAAGATGCTGGACATACACTGATGACCCATACCATTGTGACAGCTGCCCACAGCGAGACTAAATGTCGCCTGGTGGCGTAACGGGCATGTAACGTTGTAAGGAATCTATGTATGGGGAGCAGAGGGGAATGGGGACTCGTTCTAGAGACGATATCGGCTACAAACAGGGGAAACCACTGAAATAAGCGACTTTGACAAAGTGCAGATTGTTATGGCCCAACACCTGCGAACGAGCACAACGGAAACGGCGTAGCTGATCGGCTGTATGCGTCCTACTGTCGCGAGCATCCATGGAAGGTGACTGAAGGATGGTGAAATCTTCGGAGGTGGCAAAGTGTTGGACGTCCACGCCACATCACAGAAGGCGGGTGTCAGATGCTTCCCTGCTCTGTAAAGCAGGCTAGAAGACGATCAGTGGCAGATCTAGCGACAGACTGAAATACTGGTGCAGGCGTTGGTGTTTTGGAACATACCATACAGTACAAATTGTTGAACGTAAGGCACCGCAGCATAAGACCCCTATGTGTTTCCATCTTGGCCCAACGAAATCGTCAATTATGATTACAGTGGACGCAGAATCATCGAATCTGGATCGTAGATCAATGGAAACGTGTCTGCTGGTCAGAGAAATCACGTTTATTGTTGCACCAGATCAATGGTCGTGTCTGGATACGCCATCATCAAACGGATGAGGTTCAAAACATTCACCGCACTGTGGTTGAAAGTCGATGGGGGCAATATCATACGATGCAGGGCGTTCACCTGGGTTACCACTTAACCTGTGAAATATTACTGTGATCCATCTGCATTTCTTCAGGCTTGTTGCCTTTCTCGACGGCGATGGCATCTTCCAACAGGATAACTACCCTTGCCATAAGGCCAGGATCATGCTGCAGTGGTTTGAGGAGCATGGTAGTGAACTCAAGTTGATTTCTTGAGCAACAAATTCGTCTGATATCAAACTGATGGAACGCATCTGGGACGCTATCCGGTGCCAGCTCTGATCGCACGAACCATCGGCCCATAATCTACGAGAACCACATGACCTGTATGATGACATGTGGTTACACATACTTGGAGAAACCTACCAAAGACATGTAAAACCCACGCCACACAGAATCGCTGTGCACTGCGTTCCAAGGTAGACCAACATGCTGCTAAGCAGGTTGTCATATTATTTTAGCTCATGAGTATATCTGACCTTGTATGGCATTTGTAGATTGATGTTAAGTATTCGATGTACAAAGAGCAGTATTGTGAATAGTAGTGGCTAACAAACTGATAAAGTAAAAGAGGTCTTAAGATCATGTTGCTATTCTGGCCGCATCCACATTAACTGAGTAGAGGAAGGACTGCCATAATCAGGCAACTGAAAGTAAATATATTGTGCAAGCATACTGGCTAGCAGAGACTTCTGCAGTTTTTGTTATTTGTGCCGTAGTAACATGTGACTCCCAACCACGTCATTTCGCCAACTCTTTGCTATTGAGAGTATGAGAGCCGCTTCTGTCATCTGGTGCAAGGGGGTTGTGTCAAGCATGGGGATGATGGGTCCGCCTTTCTGCTGTCCTTCTAAATTGTTTGTTGTCAGGACCTACTAAACTGAGTAAGATAGATGTTTCCCAGCACTTGCTGAAAATAAACTTCTGGATAGTTCTTGCAGGGAGCAGCGCTTAGCAAAGTAGTGCTATTAATGGGAGCAAAAAAACTGCCAATGAGAATAGCTGCAATTCTGGTTCTGGAGCTAACTGGCCAAGCTTCTTGATGATTATGAAATAGAGAGTCGAAGGAGAACTCTCCCGGGCGTTGAAGTTGTGGGCTCTCTGGAGAAGAGGTATTGAATCCAGGGTTGTACTGATTTCCGAGTTTGAAGGTTTAGTGGTCCACAGTGATCTAGAATTAGTCTGATTTTTTTAGTCAAGTGCGCGATTTTGGTCATGTGCCCATGTTTGGTAAGAAGAGGCCGGCATCAAAATAGAGAGCCATAAGGTAGCTTGAGGTGGGTGTTTATGGAAGAGAGGACCTTGGCTAGATCTAATAATAGCTACCAAATTACATATGCTTTTGTGGAAACTTCAACCACGTCTTGCAGCTCAAAGCAACGCGGACGACCTTTTCTTTTCGACAATTTTAAAAAGTTTTTAGTGTAGCAGTGCAGAGGTTTAATTCAGGTCTAGCAATAAACAATTCATGGGACATCCTCAGATAAATGGACATAATCATGGGACTGCATGCCCACTGGCCACAACCGTGAGTGAAGCTTTGTACATCATCGTGATGTCTATGAGGACGAGACGAGAATGATGTACTGAATTAAGCATCGTCAGAGTAGCAAACATTCGGCAGGACTAGTTTTTGTTCTATTTTAGGCTGAATTCATATTTCTGAATTGCATGCTGTGTGAGTTTGTCATCCCAGTTTCGACGCTTATCCAAGATTATTCCATATTTCAGTGTTTTTTGATAAGGTAATTGGATACTATCAGGGATTATGAGAGAAAATTTTCATGAAAAGGATCAACTTTCAGTGCAATATGAGGATAACCAGTGACTTCTTAGGATTTAGTATAATATCCAGGTTCTGAACCCGTCGTGATGCTCAACAAAAGTCATAATACGTACCTGATACGGTAGAAGCAAAATCTGTAGGGCTGGATGTCATCAGCATATGCACCGAGATGACAAAAGTCGTCGGACAGTGATACGCACATAAACAGATGGCAGTAGTATCGCGTCCACAAGGTACAAAAGGGCAATGCATTCGCGGAGCTGTCATTTGTACTCAGGTGATTCATTTGAAAAGGTTTCTGGTGTTATTATGACCATACGACAGGAATTAACTGACTTTGAACACAGAATGGTAGTTGGAACTAGACGCATGGGGCACTCCATTTCCGAAATCGTTGGGGAATTCAATATTCCAAGATTCACAGTGTGAAGAGTGTGCCGAGGATACAAAATTTCAGGCATTACCTCTCACGACAGACAATGCAGTGGCCAACGGCCTTCACTTAACGACTGTGAGCAGCGGCGTTTACGTATAGTTGTCAGTGCTAACAAACAAGCAACATGGCGTGAAATAACCGCAGAAATCAATGTGGGACGTAAGACGAACGTATTCATTAGGACAGTGTGGGGAAATATGACGTTACGGGGCTATGGCAGCAGACGATCGATGTGAGTGTCTTGGCTACCAACATGAAATCGACTGCCCTCTCCTGGATTCATGACAGTATCGGTTGGACCCTAGACGACTGGAAAACCGTTGTCTGTTCAGATGAGTTTAGGTTTCAGTTGGTAAGAGCTCATGGTAATGTTTGAGTGTGGCGCAGGCCCCACGAAGCCACGAACCAAGGTCTCAACAAGGCACTGTGGAAGCTGGTGGTGTTTTCGTAATGGTGTGGGCTGTGTTTACACGGAATGGACTGTGTCCTCTGATCCATCTGAACCGATAATTGACTGGAAATGATTATGTTCGCCTTCCTGGAGACCATGTAGTCATTCATCGACTTCATGTTCCCAAACAACGATGTCATGTCACTGGGTCACAGATGTTCGTGACTGGTTTGAAGAACATTCTGGACACTTCGAGCGAATAGTTTGGCCACACAGGTCCCCCGACATGAATCCCATCGAACATTTATGGAACATAATCGAGAGGTCAGTTCATGCACAAAATCTTGCGCCAGCAACACTCTCGCGATTATGGACGTCTATAGAGGCAGCATGGCTCAATATTTCTGCAGCGGACTTCCAGTGACTTCTTGAGTCCATGACACGTCGAGTTGCTACACTATCCCAAGCAACGAAAGGTCCGACACGATAGTAGATGGTATCCCACGACTTTTGTCGCCTCATTGTAAGTGACTGTTACAAGAACTTAACGTAAGTGAAATATTGTTGCTGTAGAGGAGGGAAAGTAACACCTAAGCTAGTGACACTGTAGCAATACTGAGAGTATGTGTTTCCTTGATAACTCTTCCAATCCACAGACGACTCATAGATTATGTTTTTAGGATAGCATCGGAATCACCCTAACGGACTGTTTGTGATGTTCAGGGTTTTAATTGTCATAAGTAACATGTCGAAGTCAGCTGTTTGAAAATCCATGCTGAAATCAAGTAGCGTTAAAAAAGTCCTTTCATGTCTGTCTACGGCATGCCTGATGTCATCAGTCACTTAATGTGTTGTGCCATGATGTTCACAGAAGTGTTATCGACATTTACCACGGATACTGCACATTATAAGGTGGTGTGTCAGAATGTCATGAAAAACATTATTCAACGCTTTAGTTACTGCAGGTAAGTTAATAAGATGATTGAAATTTGTATTTGTTAACTTCTCATCGAGTGCCAACATAGAATCATGATTTGGCAGTTGCAGCTAGAGGGGTGATCTTGTCTGCTACTGAGTAGGTCACACTTCAGACTCCAGATGGAGACACTGACCGCTGCTGAAATCGCCGCGGCGTTCGTGGTAGCCAAACTCCGCCTGGCGTATGTCGAGGCAGGGGAAGTCGAAGAACTTGACCCGCACGCTGAGGTTGGTGATCGGCTCGCAGGGGCAGCCGGGCAGCTCGTCCGTCGCCAGCGATACCTGGTCCACCATCACCTCCAGCAGATACAGCTGCTGCATCAGCTGGTCCGGCAGGTCAGCCATGTCTGCAACCTGTACCAACAATTAACAAGGTAACACTGCCCACAACCTGGAAATTCGTTTCAATACTGCAGTCTTTTCTAGGCATGGTCCTATTGGAAGTGGTATGTCCTTGCCCATCTCCAGCCTTTGAACTAACAGCCAGCCAGTTATAGAGAGACCTACTGGTTAACATGGACTCCGAACGATGGCAAACTCATTTGCATGTAAATAAAAACAGCCGGAGATGAAAAAAGCGATAAGTGACAAAAAAACTTAGGATGAGTTCAGGATTGAGCTCTGGACCTTTTAATTTGTATTATGACACTTAGAGCTATATAGCCACATCAAAGCTTACACCATAAAAATGCTATACTTGATAGGAAAAACGTTTTAAACAAATACATCTGATGTAGAATGAATTTTTCACTCTGCAGTGGAGAGTGCGCCGTTGTGCAACTTCCTGGCAGATTAAAAATACATGTGTCAGACTGGGACTCGAATCCAGAACCTTGCCTATCGTGGGAAATGCTGTTACCAACTGAGCTATCAAGGCATGACTCATGAACTGTACTCGCAGCTTTTTGCTTTGGTAATGAGGAGGGAGATATCAGCAGAAGTAAAGCTCAGGACGGATGGTGAGTCGTGACTGGGTAACTCAGCCAGCAGGAGCATTTCCTGGAAAAGGCAAAGTTCCAGGTTCGAGTCCAGTTTGGTGGCTTTAATGTGCTAGTAAGTTTTAAACACTCATCACTTCGTAAGGTGCCATCTTAAAGAGAAGGCAATATTTTCCGCAAAGTATTTTCTGCTTGCCATACTGAGTCTTTCTATAAGGCGGTCACCTTATAAAGTTATGTGTAATGTGGCTGGAATACCACAAGTGTCAGTGTTAAGTCCCATTCTGTACCTTGTTTAGATGAATAACATACCTAAACAGGCTGACGGAGAAACTGCACTTTGTGCCGATTATACTGTAATGTAGAAGGGCAGTCGCAACCGTCTTTTCACTCATACAAAACTACAACTACATGAGGACAAAATAACCCAAAGTGCAATATCTGTAAGACTAAAATTAGCCTGACCAAATGTTTCTCGTTGTGCCTATCTTCAACTGGTGGCCGGGATTTACTTAGTAATATATTTAGGCTCTCAAACTGGTAGACGTCTTGCCCGGGATAATAATATAATTAAACAAAGCTTGTGGACTTTTAGTGCCTCTACACCTCTGGCAGAAGTTAACTGCAAACGTGTAGCCTTTGGTGTCAGACAGCAACCTTTTGCGCCTTCAACAATTCAGATGTTCAGCATAAATATTAGAGCACAGTTAGGGCAATTATCCACCTACTCTCTTGCCCAGAAAACGCCAGTAAACTTTTATATGATGTCGTAAAGTTAGCAACGAGCAACGAGCTCTTTGACGCATCTTTTAAAATACCTAAATTGTCCCTCACATGACGCTTTGGGATTTATATACACACATCAGAAACAGTTATACAACACTTACACAAATTCCATCTTCGAGAATATCAGTGGCTGATTCAAAGTTACAAATCACGATGATGAGCAAAAATGGTTCAAATGGCTCTGAGCACTATGGGACTTAACTACTGAGGTCATCAGTCCCCTAGAACTTAGAACTACTTAAACCTAACTAACCTAAGGACAGCACACACATCCATGCCCGAGGCAGGATTCGAGCCTGCGACCGTAGCGGTCGCGCTGTTCCAGACTGTAGAGCCTAGAACCGCTCGGCCACTCCGGCCGGCGATGATGAGCAGTCTCAGCGTATATACATACGGAAAACCACAGGGCGGAAGTGCAAACAGCGTCCAGTGTATCTCAGGGTAGTGTCGTGGCACTGTTAGTCCAGGCAATACATACAACTTTCAGTCCAACTGTTTATTTTTATCTTAAATTGTGACGGTAAGGAAATGCTTATACCATCAACACGACGGCCAGCATAGAAGCTCAACAGAAAAATCGTGAAAAGCTACCGACTATCTTTTGCCTTGACATTGATAGAGCAGCCATCGGTAGACAGCAACACTATTTGTCGAAACTTATTCTCGCACCTTACAGACACTTCAACGCAGGAAGTGAAGAAAGCAAGCTCCGCACAGCACATAGACTCTCAAGGGGAGACGGGCAGCGCTGATTCTACGCATTTTCTGTGTTTTATATCGAGTATGCATTTGGAAGTATAAGTGAAGCACAGATGTAAAGAATGCTTAAATGTTCCTTGAAAGAACCTTCTTAAAATGTCCATCTTCGATAATGGTACTTGTTTAAAATTCCGCAGCGGCTCACAAAGGCAGCATTCGACGACATTGTTAATTATCTTCCACGCTTCGCTCTGTGTTCTAACAAGCCTTCTCAAAAGAGTCTTTGGTAGCTCCCACTATGAGCCTGAAATTGCGTCATCACATATATTGAAACAAAGAAGCCTGACAGTGATACACGACATTCACTTGCTACTACATTGTTACACGTTGTTGTTGTTACTGATAAGACGTGTAACTATGGCAGTGACCAAATATGAAGCAAATGAAATGTATATGGTTGTGTGTAGACTGGTGGGTCCAGTCGATTAAACAGTCGGTCAACATTCGCTCCGACTAGTAACAGGCATAATGGCGAAACCAAAACCAAAAAGAATCAAATATACATCCAAAAACTGGTACTTCTGCTAATAGATCTATTTGTTTCCCTAATAATTGATATTTCTTAAACTAGGAGTACAAATTTTTGTGACAGCAAATGGAATTGTAAATATGGAGTAGGTGATAAGTTGCTTGAATTTTTTAAAATGGGTTGTGAAAATTTCCACAATCGGTTTGAAGATGTCCATAAATTAACTCAAACGTGTTTCCTGGGAATTCCAGAAATTCATGATAACGCACCTAAGAATTTTGAGGAGGACAATACCGTACCATTTTGACGTGATGTCCCTATACTAAAGTTTTCTTTCAAAACTAAAGCACCATAAGCATTTGCATAAACTTCTCTCGGCTTCCTTTTATGCCTGTCGTGACAAGAAACAGTACGTTCCCATAAACACTTCTGCACATAGGTGCAGAGCAAAGCATAGGTCAACAGATAAAGAGATGGAATGTTTTTGGCTGAGAGAAGGGCAATGTATGAAGCCTTCAACGACGACTAACTTAGCAGTATCTTATGAAAAGATCTCTCACGAAACTGAAAAAAAGTTCTTATCATGTGTGGAAGCAGTTTAAAAAAATTCTGGTCGTATGTGAAGGCTGTCAGTGGCATCGAAACTCCAGGTAGTAATGGATAACACAAGAACTGAAATTTGGAGTAGCAAATCACAAATAGAAGAGCTGATCTCCATTTCCGAAAATTATTTTAGAAAGGAATATAGACAAGTTCTGCCCCAGTTAATCTCTTACATTATTTGCTCATTCGCTAACGCTTGGGATATTTAAATCGCGACCCTATTATGCATCAAGCGCTAGTTGCCTTTTCCATAGTATAGTAACAGCTTCAATACTATCATCATTCCAAAATCGCAAAACTAAAGTTGCTGACACGAGGAACATTCTCATCGCATTTTCTGTCAGTTGCCTATTCACCTCCCTGTCTTCCCCGTACAGGGTGCGCAGCCGTGCCACTCACAGGCACATGGACTACTAGAGATAGATCCCGTACTTCCCCTACAGGAGACAAGTTTCACAGGAGGGGATAATACATGAGTACTTGAGGTACCTTTTGTATCCCAGTTTCCAATGGTTTGACGGTAATCCAGGCTATTCCAGCCATTTACGAACACTAACTCTTAGAGAACAGTAAACAAGTAACATCAAAGACGCAAACTGATTCTTAATTTCTGGATCTGTTAAGATAAAAGTGTTACTAATGCCCTTTAAGAGCTGAAGTAATTAGTGTGAAAAACAACATTTCTATTGAAGTTACTAATTTCCCAATTTTTTAAAGGTTATCGTTGCCAACAAAATTGAAATTCGTGTTAATTTAAGATAATTGCAGACACTATACACTCGTATTGAATGGGAAAATTAAATGTAACACGATATATGGTACAGTAATTGTAAATCACAAACGCGGGTTGACTATAAAATACGTTAGGAACAACATTCAGAAGTTCTGAAAATTCTTAAAAATATACGTTTATTCACGTTGATATATAGCGAGTTCGCGGTGAACCATTTTTAAAAGAGGATACAACAGTGTTGGAAATCAATATAAAGATAATAATACTTGTAGGAAAATTAACATTGTCAGTTGGAATAGTTATACACAGTGTATGTGGAGTAGTACAGGGTGATTCAAAAAGAATACCACAACTTTAGGAATTTAAAACTCTGCAACGACAAAAGGCAGAGCTAAGCACTATCTGTCGGCGAATTAAGGGAGCTATCAAGTTTCATTTAGTTGTACATTTGTTCGCTTGAGGCGCTGTTGACTAGGCGTCAGCGTCAGTTGATGCTAAGTTGGCGACCGCTCAACAGAAAGCTTTTTGTGTTATTGAGTACGGCAGAAGTGAATCGACGACAGTTGTTCAGCGTGCATTTCGAACGAAGTATGGTGTTAAACCTCCTGATAGGTGGTGTATTAAACGTTAGTATAAACAGTTTACAGAGAATGGGTGTTTGTGCAAAGGGAAAAGTTCTGGACGGCCGAGAACGAGTGATGAAAATGTAGCACGCATCCAGCAAGCATTTGTTCGCAGCCCAGGAAAATCGACTCGCAGAGCTAGCAGAGAGCTGCAAATTCCACAATCAACTGTATGGAGAGTCCTACGAAAAAGGTTACTTATGAAACCTTATCGTCTGAATTGAACGTCAACTACCCGAGGCGATGGATCGGCCGCCAGGCAGCCCGTGACAGAGCACTTCATCACTGGCCTCCAAGAAGCCCTGATCTTACCCCCTGCGATTTTTTCTTATGGGGGTATGTTAAGGATATGGTGTTTCGGCCACCTCTCCCAGCCACCATTGATGATTTGAAACGAGAAATAACAGCAGCTATCCAAACTGTTACGCCTGATATGCTACAGAGAGTGTGGAACGAGTTGGAGTATCGGGTTGATATTGCTCGTGTGTCTGGAGGGGGCCATATTGAACATCTCTGAACTTGTTTTTGAGTGAAAAAAAAAAACCTTTTTAAATACTCTTTGTAATGATGTATAACAGAAGGTTATATTATGTTTCTTTCATTAAATACACATTTTTAAAGTTGTGGTATTCTTTTTGAATCACCCTGTATAAGACCCAGTATACCGACAAACGCAGCCAAATGGTATCGCATTTGATGTCAGTAGTGCACTATAACAAGACATCACTGATTGAGGAGTCACAGGATGGAACCGGTACAAAATGCTGTCGGTTCTGTACGGTGTTATTGAGTGCGTTTGTGCCTTTGCTGCAGACAGGAAACAGGCACCACTAATGACACTGCGTGTTGTGTACACAAACCACGAGTGTGACAACAGTTATCATGTGATAAAAAAACAGTAATCGGCGCATACAAGGCAATGGGACTCTCTAATAGTCAAACAGCCAAAAAGATGAAACGTTCAAGTGCAGTGATTGATAATTTCGTTAATGTGAAAAGTAGAAAATTGTCTGAAGCATCGAAAAGGTTACTTTTGCGCAAAGCAATGGCCAAAAACCGTTAATCTTCTCAACTTGTTACTGATTTACGGTCGCCAGTAATGCCAGACATGAACGACAAATTTTGTCAAATGACAAACATCTTGCGTTAACGAAACCTGCCTGAAACATAAACAAGCTCGATTGCAGTTTGCTGAAAAACATGTGCAATGAGCTTCAAAACGGGATAAAGTAGACTACGGTGATGAGAAGAAGTTTGATTTAGATGGGCCGGATGGATTTTAATATTACTGGCATGATCTGAGAACATAACAGCATGTACCAATGAGCAGGAATTTTGGTAGTGGAAGAATTTCGGCAGCCTTCTGCGCTATTCGAAAGTTATGCATTTCTTGACTGAACTCCAACATGTTCACTGAGCTGCTACAGACAGAACCAATTAGAATGTATGAGGACCTAGGGGCAATGAAAGTCTAATGTTTCAACAAGGTAAAGATCTGTGTATGTTTCTGCTGCAACCAAAATATGGTTAGAAGATAAAGATATCAATGTCTTGCCCTGGAGTGCACGTAGCCCGTATTTGAACCCCTTGAATACTTTTGGGGAATACTTGCAACGCGCGGTTATCACACTGGAAGACAACTGGAGGCCGCATGTGAGTTGAAAAGAGTGGTACGAGAAAAATTGGCGACAATTTCACTGCAAGAACTACAAACACTAACCAAATCAATTATGAAGAGAATTTTTGAGGTAATTAGGAAGAACTGAGGTTGAACAAAGTACTAACAACGCAATAACACAAAAGGACAGTGAGTGCCTTTCCACACACGTTTCCAGCCAAGAAATGAAAACGCCTTATTTTGTTAACCATGTTAAGAAAGGAACTATGTAATTCCGCCATGATTGTTTATGTCTTATATGTATCTAATACTTTCAAAATAAATTCAATGCATGCACGCATCAGGCATTGTACTATTACTGTCATAGGAACTCTGCATTTATACCGATTTCCACCACTGTACTGGTGAAACTATATAGAGCATAAATGTTGATTGCAGCTTCTAGTATAGCACAATACACGTTTTTCGCAACGCTCAGCGAACGAAAACATACAATGCATCACGAAACACGCACAACTTCTGATATAATCAACAGGAAAATACGTTAAATTTTACGTGAAGTTTTTGGAACTTAGTTTTCGAGACGAATTACTGTGATACTCATGATTTTACTCGGACACAAAGGAAATACCAAAAGTAGACTTATATACGTAAATATAAGTAAACACACGTACGAATTGCGCGGATTTTGCACTTATCTAGTTTCGTCACATCTTTTACACCAGCTTATCAAAGATAAACCTTGTAGTGCCAGTATATCTCCCAAAAATGATGTAAAATGCGGAACAGAGCAAAGCATGCCTTCCGCTTGGGGCAACTGTGAAATAATGCGGTATAAACAAAGTGACGAAAAGTGAGCGAATTGTAAAATGTGGAACATTTATCGTTAGTAGAAAGGCATTACAAGCTATATAATTATAAAAGTATGTAGAGGCTTGTCTCTCTAGGGGTAAGATAGATACTGCCTACAGGAAAATTAAAGAGGCCTTTGGAGAGAAGAGAACCACTTGTATGAATATCAAGAGCTCAGATGGCAACCCAGTTCTAAGCAAAGAAAGGAAGGCAGAAAGGTGGAAGGAGTATATAGAGGGTTTATACAAGGGCGATGTACTTGAGGACAATATTATGGAAATGGAAGAGGATGTAGATGAAGATGAAATGGGAGATAAGATACTGCGTGAAGAGTTTGACAGAGCACTGAAAGACCTGAGTCGAAACAAGGCTCCGGGAGTAGACAACATTCCATTAGAACTACTGATGGCCTTGGGAGAGCCAGTCCTGACAAAACTCTACCATCTGGTGAACAAGATGTATGACACAGGCGAAATACCCACAGACTTCAAGAAGAATATAATAATTCCAATCCCAAAGAAAGCAGGTGTTGACAGATGTGAAAATTACAGAACTATCAGTTTAATAAGTCACAGCTGCAAAATACTAACGCGAATTCTTTACAGACGAATGGAAAAACTGGTAGAAGCCGACCTCGGGGAGGATCAGTTTGGATTCCGTAGAAATGTTGGAACACGTGAGGCAATACTAACCTTACGACTTATCTTAGAAGAAAGATTAAGAAAAGGCAAACCTACGTTTCTAGCATTTGTAGACTTAGAGAAAGCTTTTGACAACGTTAACTGGAATACTCTCTTTCAAATTCTGAAGGTGGCAGGGGTAAAATACAGGGAGCGAAAGGCTATTTACAATTTGTACAGAAACCAGATGGCAGTTATAAGAGTCGAGGGGCATGAAAGGGAAGCAGTGGTTGGGAAAGGAGTGAGACAGGGTCGTAGCCTGTCCCCGATGTTATTCAATCTGTATATTGAGCAAGCAGTAAAGGAAACAAAAGAAAAATTCGGAGTAGGTATTAAAATTCATGGAGAAGAAGTAAAAGCTTAGAGGTTTGCCGATGACATTGTAATACTGTCAGAGACAGCAAAGGACTTGTAAGAGCAGTTGAACGGAATGGACAGTGTCTTGAAAGGAGGATATAAGATGAACATCAACAAAAGCAAAACGAGGATAATGGAATGTAGTCAAATTAAATCGGGTGATGCTGAGGGGATTAGATTAGGAAATGAGACACTTAAAGTAGTAAAGGAGTTTTGCTATTTAGGGAGTAAAATAACTGATGATGGTCGAAGTAGAGAGGATATAAAATGTAGACTGGCAATGGCAAGGAAATCGTTTCTGAAGAAGAGAAATTTGTTAACATCGAGTATAGATTTGTCAGGAAGTCGTTTCTGAAAGTATTTGTATGGAGTGTAGCCATGTATGGAAGTGAAACATGGACGATAACCAGTTTGGGCAAGAAGAGAATAGAAGCTTTCGAAATGTGGTGCTACAGAAGAATGCTGAAGATAAGGTGGGTAGATCACGTAACTAATGAGGAGGTATTGAATAGGATTGGGGAGAAGATAAGTTTGTGGCACAACTTGACTAGAAGAAGGGATCGGTTGGTAGGACATGTTTTGAGGCATCAAGGGATCACAAATTTAGCATTGGAGGGCAGCGTGGAGGGTAAAAATCGTAGAGGGAGACCAAGAGATCAATACACTAAGCAGATTCAGATGGATGTAGGTTGCAGTAAGTACTGGGAGATGAAGAAGCTTGCACAGGATGGAGTAGCATGGAGAGCTGCATCAAACCAGTCTCAGGACTGAAGACCACAACAACAACAACAATTATAAAAGCGCCAGAACAAAGACAAGAAAAGACGTAAATTTTCGTTAATGAAATATGGGGTATTTCGTCCACATCGTCATCCGATCAACCACGTGCTGCTTATTATCGTATGCTGTCAGACAATTGCTATTATAATAAGCGAGCCACGAAAGGTGTTAAGTGTCTGAAATGCAAAACTTGGTGCCATTTTAGTAGTGAAAGTGCTAATCCGAATAAAATTTTTTTGGATTAGTTGGATAAGTTTTAAAGAATATCTTGACCAAAAACTGTTCTGTGCAGAATGGGAAAGCGAAGTAATACCAAAGGTTTTAAATAACATTGGTTCATTAAAATATAGATATGTCTATTTAATGCACGAACACGTACACTCTGATTATTAAAATGTAAAAACCAACTAAAGAATGCAAACAAAATGATGCATTAAGAAATGAAATACAAAGACGGTACATGCTTAGTATAGGCTACACTTGAGAACTGAGGTAAAAAAGACATGCAAGAAGCGTGATACTGCAGACGGTGCATACAATCACGTCAGTCAATACTAGTGATTATTTCACACAAAATTATATTTTTGGAAAACAAAACGTGACTGTCAGGTGCCTGTATAGAAGACTACATTAGGCCTAAAAGCTTCGTCGTCCAAGGTATGAAAGTGAGTACCAGGTCTCACAGAAAAACTGGTATGAAGCGCTTCTATTAGACGTAAATATGTTAGTCAGTGAAACAAACGAATCAAAAAACTACACCCATGTGAAGTTTTCTTCTGTAAATCATAATGATGCAAAAACGTGTAGCCATGTGAAACCACACGCATCAATGCGGGAAACTGTTAATGGCATTTTAACGGACAACCAAAAAAAGTCTAAATCATACAATGCAGGCTGTCATGGCTGTTATTTGCGGCCTTGGAAATTTTAGTTCTATGGTTAATAGGCCATGACCCAAGGCATATTTCTCTGCCACAAGCCATTGCGTTCTAGTACGTTCGTCGCCGCGTCACCCGTAACTGAGTGACGGGTAAGCTTCCGTGGGGGCCCCAACACCCACATATGGGTGTCGCTCTCCTTGTTCAAGTTAATAGGATTTGCAATTGGAATTTTCAATGGAATTTAATAGAATAAGCACTGAAACACACTGAAACATAACTATAGGATATACAAAATAAACATAAAAACAATATACACATAATACTCTACGTTTTATTCATTTGTATTTAGGATAACATATTACATTATACTATGTCGCATTGTGTTCGTTAAAATACGCCATACCATTTGAAGTGATTTTGGCCAGTTAGAACAATAGTAGGCCGTAGTTTTCTTTACATCTTTCTTTTCTTTCTGGCGTTCTGCAGTTTGCCTCTTCTGGTAACATATGACAGACATCCTTCGTATAGGCTTGCCCTGCTGATTCCTACGAATCTCTAAATGGTGGGACACGTTCCTGTTTCTGTTACTTTCGGGCTTAGCATTTCCCGCAGACAACCATTCGGTAACAAGATTTTCCCGAAACTTTGTTATTTTTATTTTTGTATTTATGTCCTACTGGTACACGATATAAGCATTCACTATACTTGTTCCTAAAGGCAAATATAGTACTAATTTCCGATACCACTTGATACCGTTCCGTATCGCTGTGGTACATGGCACCATCTGGTCGCTTCTGTCGATGCCAGTTTCTCCATTATTATATGCCAGTATCGCCAAAGATTTCTGTTTCGAAAGATGACCATGAGGCGGAGAATCCGAGCTTGGCGTCATAATAGGTGCGTTTCGTTGATGACATCCTAACGTCGCGAACATCTCTCCATTTTAGTACCACCTTACTGTTGTCATCTTCACGTACTATAGTTTCACCTCTCTTCAGTGGTTGCGGCATTACGAAACGTGGTATAATTTTTTTTTGTACCGTATAGTTCAACGACACGAGTTTTGAATTTTAGACATTTGACTACTAATTCATAGGTCGTGTAAAATTTTTCCACAAAATTAGTCCATCATTTAGCAATTTAGCTGCAAGTTCAATGCAGACATTTTCAGCTATGCCAACTTGTTTTCTCAGGCTAGAACCTCGTCCAGAATATACTTCGGCAGCCTATGTATAAAACTCGGTGGAGCACAGTTTGAAAAGTTTTATACCACACTTATGCGACTCAGTTGCTATGTAATGCCTGAACCTCAGCCGTCCCCTCCAAGGAAATATTGTCACATCGACTACAATATCTTCGCCAGGTGAAAAGACTTTTTGATAACCTCTGTGGGTATGTTTGCGTGTGGTAAAACTTATCCAAGTCTGTTACCCTCGTCTATCTTCCGTTATTTGGGAAATGCAACGTTTGCTGACAGTAATTCAAAACGATTACCGGACACATTTAACAAGCGGTGACTGTACTAGACCCAACCAAATCACCAGTCTGATAAAGTAAGTAATTTCCTCGGGGATTGTGGGTGTTCATCAGTTCAGTCGAGCATGGCAAGTCATTTAATGTTGTTGAAGTTTTTGTTCTGCATATCCATTAGTCTCTGTGACTTTTAGGCTTATCACTTCGTTGTCTAAGAATAGCCAAAGCACGTCACCTACGCTAGTACCAGACGGCGTATCCATCAGAGGCCCACCTTTTAGGGTTAAAGGAAATGACTGTTCCCTGTTAGCGAATTCCCTCCACTGGATATTGTCCAAAGAATCATCAACAGAGTTCATTTCCTTTTCTTCGTCTGCAAAAAAATTTTCCAACATGTCATCAAGGTCTTCACTTTCGTATGATACCATCCTATCTGGGTCTGAACTCGGCGAAATTCTATTTATTACTTTTCGTATAAAACGCACTATTTCGTCATCATTGCTCCCCTCACTTTCAGTTATTCTTTTACGCCGCCCAAGGAACATTTTGAAGATACAAAAGTCACATCAAACACAGTTATGTTCCTCAGCTCAATGATGGATCTGGTATAACTGCAGTGAGATCACGGGCATGACTCTAGCCGAAGTGCTTATCGTTTTTCCTACTTAGGAGCTGAACACTTCATTCTTTGTAGTGAATCAAAGGTTCTGTGGTATTAGATCAACGGCAACGCACTGGCCTACTCGAGTTGCATCACTGCAATTCTCGCTTATTGTTCCCTTTACGTTCCGGCGCTCCTGCGATCGGATTTGGGTCCGCCGTGAAACTGAACTGATACATGCTTGGTGACGAAAGTGTTAATTGGAGGTGCAGCTTACATGCATCGTAACGAGTTAACGAACGCTGTTCTCAACCATAGCCATAGCTACTCGCTAGGGGCGAGGGGACACTTAACGCCTCTTGTAATCTGAGTACAGGCTTTTTACTCATTACAGAATTCTCTCGGATTTCTAGCAACCGTCATCTGCGACGCCACTGCACTGCTTGTTTAACACTGTCGACCGCGACGAGAAAAACTGCAACTAAGGCATTCGCTGTATAGGCTGTATCTTGGGTTTTCACTCTTCACGGAAAATTATGTCGATTCCTTAGGCTGCGGTTTCGGCGCTGAGCTGCAGTCAAGATGGATACGGATCTTTACAGAACGGGGCCGAAATAATGCCTTCTACTTGTCGCTTCGTATTTCAGTCCGTACTATGCTGCGGAAAGGATTCGGTCTAACACCCTGCCGCACCGATTCCGTCGCCGATTTCCAGTACACAACAGGGCAGTGGTGTATGTGCCAGTATCCGTCCCTATTCTCTTAAGAACGCCATTAGTTTACCATTTGTTTGTGGACAATGAAAACTCGTGATGGCTTGCAGATTCTGCATTCATGTTTACACGATAGAACAACAGTAGTTCATTCAGAAAAACACAGCCATCCTCTACTGTATGTGTGCACATCTGTACTTAATCCCAAACACATATATATTCTGCACTAGAAGAGAGGGAGAAAATGTGAACTTTCCTGGTGGAAAAAATGTGCGCTCCGAAATCGTACATTGATCCTGGGTTGCACTTTACCTAATCAAACCAAAAAAAAATCTAGCTTTCATAACAATTTTTGTTCAGCTTCTGTTATGCCAGTCAACACTAAACATAGAAATCATGAAAAAATGCAATAAATCCATTAAAATGAACAAATGTGAAGTTTTAAAAGCTGTTGCACATTAAACGCAACTCCCAGGTGAGCATATAATTTTTTTAAATTGTTCCTCGGCAGGGGCAGCAGAGAATCAGATCTGCCCCATACCGTGTGTCACAACTGGTATGTAGGGAATGCAGAGTGCTGTATTGCAGAAGGCACGGCGCCGCTCGTAATACATTGCTATTTCGAGCCGAACAGTAATCAAGCAGTGCAGACGCGGCAGTATGACAGCACCTAATGCTTCATTTTGCGAGCCATGCGCTGGTTTTGTGGCCTTCAGTCCGAAGAGTGGTTTGATGCAGCTCCCCATGCTACTGCATCCCGTGCTCCGAATAACTACTGCAACCTACATCCTTCTGAATCTGCTTACTGTATTCGTCTCTTGGTCTCCCTCTACGATCTTTGCCGCCAGACGCTTCCCTTCGTCGGCAGTTGTGGCAGAGCGGTTCTAGGCGCTTCAGTCTGAAACCGCGTGACCACTACGGTCGCAGGTTCGCATCCTGCCTCGGGCATGGATGTGTGTGATGTCCTTAGGTTAGTTAGCTTTAAGTAGTTCTAAGTTCTAGGGGACTGATGACCTCAGATGTTAAGTCCTATAGTGCTCAGAGCCATTTGAACCATTTGATAAGGGAAACAGTAACAGGAACACATCCAATGATAAATTTCAAAGGGGTAATGGGAACAGAAACTTTCGTGACAGGGATCGACACCAAGAACGTAGATTTGAGGGACCGGCACCTGGCGAAATGAACCATCGTAACAGGAGATCGGGAAACAGCTTCGCCGCATCTCAGGTCCAGAGATGGCAAAATAATTCGGCGATGGATAGGACGCGAATAAACGGAAATTTGATAGGTATCAATAAATCAGCAGAAAGGTGCCAGAATATTGAAATGAAATTAGTAAGTGATGAGAATAAAATAGGTAAATTTTCAGATCATATCGTTCGTAAAAGGCATAATCCTAAGATAATGAAAGATAACGATAAAGGCGATGACGACGACTTAAGGCTAAATGATTTGTTTTATGCATGTGTGACGAAAGGGTGTCTGAATGTTAATACAATGAAAGATACTATGTGCCAGAAGGAGACTGAGGTGGAGCTGAATTTGGTGGAGTTAGATGGTATAGAAAATTCTAAAGAGGTGCTAACCGGCAGTAACGATTATAGTGATGAAGGTGATGATGCTTCAGGTCACATTGTGACGGCGAAAGTTGTTGAAGAGGTTAATAAGGGGGGCGTAGCATTAGTCTTGTCAGCTGATGATGAATTTGTGTGTGTATCGGCGGATGTTGTAGAATTATTTTTGAAGGAGGATAGTAGTGATGTTTTATGTGATGAAGTTACGAAAGTTGAAGCTGCTGGTATTGATACTTCTGAGGAAGAAATCTGTGCATATCTTTCTACTAATGGAAGTGAACCGGAAATTCTAGATGGATCTGTGGATCTTGAACGTTTATTTGAGAGTGAATGTGGATCTGAATTTGATGTGTGATCTGAAATTAATGTGGCGCAGGAGCGTATAGGAGAGGAAAAGGTATTATGCTCAGGTTTAAATCAAAATGCAGCGGAATTTAATGGTACTGTTGATTCTGAAATTACATGACGCTGTGGCTATAATTTATGTGATATAATGGCAGATGATGGTGAAACTATGGGCGGTTCTTATATTGGTAATTTGTTGACGGAGGTAAATGAGGTTTTATTTAGCGAGTTGTACGATTTATCAGCGGCTGTTGAAATTGCTGTTTGTGAAGGTGTTTGTAATGACATGGAAGTAAAAAGTAATGCTTTGTTTCATGATAATGATGTTGTAGCTACTAATGTCGTTAATTTTAATGGCGAATGCAGTGAGTTTGATTCTAAAATAAAAAGTGATATTTGGACAGAATGGAATCTTAAGGAGGAATATGATTTTACTGTAACTCATTGGTGAAGGTGCGGTAGAACATTGCGATCATTATTGCCTCATTTGTGGACTCGAGAGAAGTTTAAGATTGGCAAGAGGTCGAGAAGGGAGGAGAAATGAAATTGGGGCGAACGAAGGATTTAATGACTTATTTTGGGACGAGTACGAGATTGAATTTTGAATCGAATAGGATATGTGCACTCAAGGGGGCAGTAGGTTAAGAAATAAGCGTATCAGTGTTTAGATTATAAGACTATTTGGAGGGGTAATTTGCAATCTTTTATTTCAGGATTTATTGTAGCTTGTTTGTTGTTTCCTCGCATAAGGATTTTTTTTGGCACAAGGTCCGTGCAATTATAAAGAGATAGTTTAGATGCACATTTGGGTGCGAGGAGGTCGGAGAACTCAGTTATTTGATGAACAGTATCAGGTCAAAAATCAGTGCACTGTATGCATATAAATTAGGTTGTTGGGAATATACACTCCTGGAAATTGAAATAAGAACACCGTGAATTCATTGTCCCAGGAAGGGGAAACTTTATTGACACATTCCTGGGGTCAGATACATCACATGATCACACTGACAGAACCACAGACACATAGACACACGCAACAGAGCATGCACAATGTCGGCACTAGTACAGTGTATATCCACCTTTCGCAGCAATGCAGGCTGCTATTCTCCCATGGAGACGATCATAGAGATGCTGAATGTAGTCCTGTGGAACGGCTTGCCATGCTATTTCCACCTGGCGCCTCAGTTGGAGCAGCGTTCGTGCTGGACGTGCAGACCGCGTGAGACGACGCTTCATCCAGTCCCAAACATGCTCAATGGGGGACAGATCCGGAGATCTTGCTGGCCAGGGTAGTTGACTTACACCTTCTAGAGCACGTTGGGTGGCACGGGATACATGCGGACGTGCATTGTCCTGTTGGAACAGCAAGTTCCCTTGCCGGTCTAGGAATGGTAGAACGATGGGTTCGATGACGGTTTGGATGTACCGTGCACTATTCAGTGTCCCCTCGACGATCACCAGTGGTGTACGGCCAGTGTAGGAGATCGCTCCCCACACCATGATGCCGGGTGTTGGCCCTGTGTGCCTCGGTCGTATGCAGTCCTGATTGTGGCGCTCACCTGCACGGCGCCAAACACGCATACGACCATCATTGGCACCAAGTCAGAAGCGACTTTCATCGCTGAAGACGACACGTCTCCATTCGTCCCTCCATTCACGCCTGTCGCGACACCACTGGAGGCGGGCTGCACGATGTTGGGGCGTGAGCGGAAGACGGCCTAACGGTGTGCGGGACCGTAGCCCAGCTTCATGGAGACGGTTGCGAATGGTCCTCGCCGATACCCCAGGAGCAACAGTGTCCCTAATTTGCTGGGAAGTGGCGGTGCGGTCCCCTACGGCACTGCGTAGGATCCTACGGTCTTGGCGTGCATCCGTGCGTCGCTGCGGTCCGGTCCCAGGTCGACGGGCACGTGCACCTTCCGCCGACCACTGGCGACAACATCGATGTACTGTGGAGACCTCACGCCCCACGTGTTGAGCAATTCGGCGGTACGTCCACCCGGCCTCCCGCATGCCCACTATACGCCCTCGCTCAAAGTCCGTCAACTGCACATACGGTTCACGTCCACGCTGTCGCGGCATGCTACCAGTGTTAAAGACTGCGATGGAGCTCCGTATGCCACGGCAAACTGGCTGCCACTGACGGCGGCGGTGCACAAATGCTGCGCAGCTAGCGCCATTCGACGGCCAACACCGCGGTTCCTGGTGTGTCCGCTGTGCCGTGCGTGTGATCATTGCTTGTACAACCCTCTCGCAGTGTCCGGACCAAGTATGGTGGGTCTGACACACCGGTGTCAATGTGTTCTTTTTGCCATTTCCAGGAGTGTATAAGGGATTTATTTATGTGTATGTATGTGTTAGGCTTACGTTTTTGGATGGTTTTAGGTTGGTTGTAATTTCCAAATTATAAGTAATGGTCACGCCAATTTGGGTGCATGGAGGTCGGAGAAATTTGGAAAATGAAAATTAATAATGCTTACCTAGGAAGACAGATGTATGTGTATCTACTTATCTGAGAATATTTTGGGGGAATAATTTATTGATGTATGGAGTAACAATTTGTGTACGCAGCTTCACTGCACTGAATTAAAGGAGAGGTGAGATTTGTTCATATTTTTGTTAGTTTTGAGTCAAGGGAATTATTTAAATTAAAAGAAAATACTAATTTGCCGATGAAGTCAATTGGTAATCTGTCACGAGATGCTTGTCTCTAGTGGGACTTCAATAACGTGTCAGAATCATTGAAGAATTTACGAGCATATTGCAGACGCTGTAAATCAATTATTTACTGTGTAGTTTAGATCTATTTGTATCGATTCCACTGGGGGAAGGGTTCAGTACAGATCCTGGTTGGTTTCGGAAAGTGTTTGTTTTCTGGTATCTACACCCCATTCGAATTTCAACAGATTTGTTCCCGAAACACGTTGGTGATGGAACGCAGAGCCATAGAGAATTTCGGAGGGTACTTGGATTCGGATCTGTGGAGCGCCGCCGGAGACTTCGTTGCGACAGAAAAGTCCTGTGGAAGTGAGCGCAGTGGCGCTGATATTACTGCGCCATTTCAATAGACAGTCGATTTTGATAGATGTATAGTTTTATTTGGCATTTAATTAATATGCTGCAATTCATTATTTATGTTAGATATAAGTTTCCTTAAATTTAGAGCATATGCATCAACACCACCACAAATAATTACACTATTAATCTGGCACTTAGGATATTTAAGTTACTGTATTATCAATTTGTGTCTTGTAAATATGGGTGCTACTTCACAACATATAAGGCCCCCCCCCCCCCCCCAGATGTTATGAAGTGGAGGTGTGTGATTTAATGAGCACTGCACTTTAATTTAAATACACTCCTGGAAATGGAAAAAAGAACACATTGACACCGGTGTGTCAGACCCACCATACTTGCTCCGGACACTGCGAGAGGGCTGTACAAGCAATGATCACACGCACGGCACAGCGGACACATCAGGAACCGCGGTGTTGGCCGTCGAATGGCGCTAGCTGCGCAGCATTTGTGCACCGCCGCCGTCAGTGTCAGCCAGTTTGCCGTGGCATACGGAGCTCCATCGCAGTCTTTAACACTGGTAGCATGCCGCGACAGCGTGGACGTGAACCGTATGTGCAGTTGACGGACTTTGAGCGAGGGCGTATAGTGGGCATGCGGGAGGCCAGGTGGACGTACCGCCGAATTGCTCAACACGTGGGGCGTGAGGTCTCCACAGTACATCGATGTTGTCGCCAGTGGTCGGCGGAAGGTGCACGTGCCCGTCGACCTGGGACCGGACCGCAGCGACGCACGGATGCACGCCAAGACCGTAGGATCCTACGCAGTGCCGTAGGGGTCCGCACCGCCACTTCCCAGCAAATTAGGGGCACTGTTGCTCCTGGGGTATCGGCGAGGACCATTCGCAACCGTCTCCATGAAGCTAGGCTACGGTCCCGCACACCGTTAGGCCGTCTTCCGCTCACGCCCCAACATCGTGCAGCCCGCCTCCAGTGGTGTCGCGACAGGCGTGAATGGAGGGACGAATGGAGACGTGTCGTCTTCAGCGATGAGAGTCGCTTCTGCCTTGGTGCCAATGATGGTCGTATGCGTGTTTGGCGCCGTGCAGGTGAGCGCCACAATCAGGACTGCATACGACCGAGGCACACAGGGCCAACACCCGGCATCATGGTGTGGGGAGCGATCTCCTACACTGGCCGTACACCACTGGTGATCGTCGAGGGGACACTGAATAGTGCACGGTACATCCAAACCGTCATCGAACCCATCGTTCTACCATTCCTAGACCGGCAAGGGAACTTGCTGTTCCAACAGGACAATGCACGTCCGCATGTATCCCGTGCCACCCAACGTGCTCTAGAAGGTGTAAGTCAACTACCCCGGCCAGCAAGATCTCCGGATCTGTCCCCCATTGAGCATGTTTGGGACTGGATGAAGCGTCGTCTCACGCGGTCTGCACGTCCAGCACGAACGCTGCTCCAACTGAGGCGCCAGGTGGAAATGGCATGGCAAGCCGTTCCACAGGACTACATCCAGCATCTCTACGATCGTCTCCATGGGAGAATAGCAGCCTGCATTGCTGCGAAAGGTGGATATACACTATACTAGTGCCGACATTGTGCATGCTCTGTTGCCTGTGTCTATGTGCCTGTGGTTCTGTCAGTGTGATCATGTGATGTATCTGACCCCAAGAATGTGTCAATAAAGTTTCCCCTTCCTGGGACAATGAATTCACGGTGTTCTTATTTCAATTTCCAGGAGTGTATATAGCCGAAAGAGTCAGCCTACAGGAATTGTGAAATGAACCCTGTCGTCCAGGCCCATGTATCACAAAGGGCTCAGATTCATCACGAGATGGAGATGGGGAAACCCACTGTCTATCGAGGCCTATGCACTGTAGTGTGCAAGTGAGACAGGTGAGAACCTACATCATAGGGAATCCCTGTAGAAGTTGTTGGTGGCCAGGGAGACGTAGCAGTGTTAAATTTGGCGGATCTAAGATCAGCCATAAAGGGAAACATTTATGGAAACTATTTAATTCTTTAGTAATTCAGGGAATGAAGCCACAGTAATTTTAATCTGCCATCCTCCATAAATTTTCATGGGGATCTCAATAAAACTTGAATATTTATCATATCTATAATAGTGTAGGATTTACTGTTATAGTGAAATTAACAATTTTTGTAACCAAGACCTGAATGCTAAAATATGAACACTTTGGTGGATCTTAACGATCGACATTTCATACAGAAGCGCATCATTAAAATGACCAACGCTGTGAATATCAACTCTGTAACTTTGTTTGTTTAAAAGATATAGTATAATTAAATTATCAGTATTTTCAGTTAAGCACCATATCATCATTTCTTCCACACAAACTCACATTGAACGATAACAGCATGACACCTTATTGAATCATTAGGTAACAGAATATTTGTTGTAAAGTTAGTGCATAATAGTTACTTTTGTTCTTTATTTATTTGTCAGAAAGCACTTGGGTGCAAGGCTATTGGGCGTGGCATTCAAAGCTAAGAAGGGAATTGTATTGGTTTTATGTAAAATTTTATTGTGTAGTAGATATTATTGTTACTTTATTTAGAACATGAAAGTGGTCAAGCTTTGATGATTTAAATACGTTAAAATGTAAAATAATGTAGAATAAACTGTGGCCAATGACAGAGACGGCTTCAGGAAAGGGAACTGCCTTAGTCAGTTGAGATATTCGGCGCATGGGAAACGCGGTCGGGGACGGGCAGAGGGACAGTGTTGGTGAAGACGCGAAAGCGAACGGTTCGGATTGAGACGCGAAAGCGGACAGTCGGTATTTAGGTAGCTAGGAAGTGAAACGACTTAAAAAATTTCGCGTTGTATGGTATCGCAGGACTCTTAGTCTCTGAGCGGTGAGCAGCTGTGCGCTTGTTGTGAACTCTAACCTTTCGCGAAGACAACGAGGTTGAGTATTGGACTTGTATTTCGCGATGAGACTGTGATTGATCGAACTATGTCAAATGGGTATGCGCTCGAGTATAACAGTAACTGTAAATAAGATCACTTTCGTTGTTAGTTGGTTTTCTGAATAAACATTATTCTAACCAAATCGCAACTGTGTGCCCTACATCATTTATGGGTCGTTAATTTAGTTCCCTCCCCCCATGAACCATGGACCTTGCCGTTGGTGGGGAGGCTTGCGTGACTCAACGATACAGATAGCCGTACCGTAGGTGCAACCACAACGGAGGGGTATCTGTTGAGAGGACAGACAAACGTGTGGTTCCTGAAGAGGGGCAGCAGCCTTTTCAGTAGTTGCAGGGGCAACAGTCTGGATGATTGACTGATCTGGCCTTGTAACACTAACCAAAATGGCCTTGCTGTTCTGGTACTGCGAACGTCTGAAAGCAAGGGAAAACTACAGCCGTAATTTTTCCCGAGGGCATGCAGCTTTACTGTATGATTAAATGATGATGGCGTCCTCTTGGGTAAAATATTCCGGAGGTAAAATAGTCCCCCATTCGGATCTCCGGGCAGGGACTACTCAAGAGGATGTCGTTATCAGGAGAAAGAAAACTGGCGTTCTACGGATCGGAGCGTGGAATGTCAGATCCCTTAATCGGGCAGGTAGGTTAGAAAATTTAAAAAGGGAAATGGATAGGTTAAAGTTAGATATAGTGGGAATTAGTGAAGTTCGGTGGCAGGAGGAACAAGACTTTTGGTCAGGTGAATACAGAGTTATAAATACAAAAGCAAATAGGGGTAATGCAGGTGTAGGTCTAATAATGAATAAAGAAATAGGAGTGCGGGTAAGCTACTACAAATAGCATAGTGAACGCATTATTGTGGCCAAGATAGACACAAAGCCCACGCCTACTACAGTAGTACAAGTTTATATGCCAACTAGCTCTGCAGATGATGAAGAAATTGATGAAATGTATGATGAGATAAAAGAAATTATTCAGGTAGTGAAGGGAGACGAAAATTTAATAGTCATGGGTGACTGGAATTCGTCAGTAGGAAAAGGGAGAGAAGGAAACATAGTAGGTGAATATGGATTGGGGCTAGGAAATGAAAGCCGTCTCGTAGAATTTTGCGCAGAGCATAACTTAATCATAGCTAACACTTGGTTCAAGAATCATGAAAGAAGGTTGTATACATGGAAGAACCCTGGAGATACTAAAAGGTATCAGATAGATTATATAATGGTAAGACACAGATTTAGGAACCAGGTTTTAAATTGTAAGACATTTCCAGGGGCAGATGTGGACTCTGACCACAATCTATTGGTTATGAAATGTAGATTAAAACTGAAGAAACTGCAAAAAGGTGGGAATTTAAGGAGATGGGACCTGGATAAATTGAAAGAACCAGAGGTTGTACAGAGTTTCAGGCAGAGCATAAGGGAACAATTGACAGGAATGGGGAAAAGAAATACAGTAGAAGAAGAATGGGTAGCATTGAGGGATGAAACAGTGAAGGCAGCAGAGGATCAAATAGGTAGAAAGACGAGGGCTAGTAGAAACCCTTGGGTAACAGAAGAAATATTGAATTTAATTGATGAAAGGAGAAAATATAAAAATGCAGTAAATGAAGCAGGCAAAAAGGAATACAAACGTCTCAAAAATGAGGTCGACAGGAAGTGCAAAATGGCTAAGCAGGCATGGCAAGAGGACAAATGTAAGGATGTAGAGGCTTATCTCACTAGGGGTAAAATAGATACTGCTTACAGGAAAATTAAAGAGACCTTTGGAGAAAAGAGAGCCACTTGCATGAATATCAAGAGCTTTGATAGACACCCAGTTCTAAGCAAAGAAGGGAAAGCAGAAAGGTGGAAGGAGTATATAGAGGGTCTATACAAGGCCGACGTACTTGAGGACAATATTATGGAAATGGAAGAGGATGTAGATGAAGATGAAATGGGAGATACGATACTGCGTGAAGAGTTTGACAGAGCACTGAAAGACCTGAGTCGAAACAAGGCCCCCGGAGTAGACAACATGCCATTAGAACTACTGACAGCCTTGGGAGAGCCAGTCCTGACAAAACTCTACCATCTGGTGAGCAATATGTGTGAGACAGGTGAAATACCCTCAGACTTCAAGAAGAATATAATAATTCCAATCCCAAAGAAAGCAGTGGTTGACAGATGTGAAAATTACCGAACTATCAGTTTAATAAGTCATAGCTGCAAAATATTAACGCGAATTCTTTACAGACGAATGGAAAAACTGGTAGAAGCCGACCTCGGGGAAGATCAGTTTGGATTCCGTAGAAATGTTGGAACACGTGAGGCAATACTGACCCTACGACTTATCTTAGAAGATAGATTATGGAAAGGCAAACCTACGTTTCTAGCATTTGCAGACTTAGAGAAAGCTTTTGACAATGTTGATTGGAATACTCTATTTCAAATTCTGAAGGTGGCAGGGGTCAAATACAGGGATCGAAAGGCTATTTACAATTTGTACAGAAAGCAGATGGCAGTTATAAGAGTCGAGGGGCATGAAAGGGAAGCAGTGGTTGGAAAGGGAGTGAGACAGGGTTGTAGCCTCTCCCCAATGTTATTCAATCTGTATATTGAGCAAGCAAAGTTCGGAGTAGGTATTAAAATCCATGGAGAAGAAATAAAAACTTTGAGGTTCGCCGATGACATTGTAATTCTGTCAGAGACAGCAAAGGACTTGGAAGAGCAGTTGAACGGAAAGGACTGTGTCTTGAAAGGAGGAGATAAGATGGACATCAACAAAAGCAAAACGAGGATAATGGAATGTAGTCGAATTAAGTCGGGTGATGCTGAGGGAATTAGATTAGGAAATGAGACATTTAAAGTAGTAAAGAAGTTTTGCTATTTGGAGAGCAAAATAACTGACGATGGTCGAAGTAGAGAGGATATAAAATGTAGACTGGCAATGGCAAGGAAAGCGTTTCTGAAGAAGAAAAATTTGTTAACATCGTGTATAGATTTAAATGTCAGGAAGTCGTTTCTGAAAGTATTTGTATGGAGTGTAGCCATGTATGGAAGTGAAACGTGGACGATAAATATTTAAGACAAGAAGAGAATAGAAGCTTTCGAAATGTGGTGCTACAGAAGAATGCTGAAGATTAGATGGTTAGATCACATAACTAATGAGGAGGTATTGAATAGAATTGGGGAGAAGAGGAGTTTGTGGCACAACTTGACTAGAAGAAGGGATCGGTTGGTAGGACATGTTCTTAGACATCGAGGGATCACCAATTTAGTATTGGAGGGCAGCGTGGAGGGTAAAAATCGTAGAGGGAGACCAAAAGATGAATACACTAAGCAGATTCAGAAGGATGTAGGCTGCAGTAGGTACTGGGAGATGAAGAAGCTTGCACAGGATAGAGTGGCATGGAGAGCTGCATCAAACCAGTCTCAGGACTGAAGACCACAAGAACAACAACAATTTCGTTCCCGATTTATTATTAATGCTATTATATACTATATTAACTTTTTATTTCGCAAACTTGCCATCAGCCAGACAATTTAACCAAAGGGTCGCAAGTGTCTAATTTACGGCGTGTAATGCGACACGTGCGGTTCAACCACTAGACGAGTTTTGGCCAAGAGATTTCGACGAAGAGGAACCGCATGTGAGCCCGAACATCTGTGGGATGTTAGCTCGCACGGTCGTGATGGAGTTATGTCCATCTTAAATACAACCATACCTGAAGCCTCACTCTCAGTGTCTGGCCGTCCTGTCTACAGCTCTGATTCCGATGGAACGACACTCTCGCCAGTTACCGGATAATTTGACTGGCAAGTCGTGATGTGCTGCGACCACAGCCAGCCAGCTGTAATGGTTCTTAGCTGTTGCCAGCTGCCACTGTTGTTTGGTTACCGCCATGACTGATAAAGATGTGGGAGCCACTAATGCTCTTCGAGAGTGCTGGGGCGGGCTGCCACTAGAAGCTGATAGTGAATCGTGGTAGGCTTGCGTCTGCAGACTCTTGTCCCGGCTACCTGCACGACTTGGTTGATGTGTCCTGACCTGTAAAATAGGTGCAGTCGACGAGGCTGCCTGCCCCATTTTTTTTCACATTCGAATTCGCGAATCAGCACGCCCACCACCGGCGCCAGAGAAAACAATCTGTATTGTAAATTCACCATTAATTAATACGATTCCAGGCTACAATTTCTTACTGTCGCCTTAGGGCGTATGACAGTCATCCACACCAGCTGCCGAGCTCAGCCTGCTACACCAGTAGCGTCACCACCTCACCTACTCAACTACCACGCCCACTAAAAATCCTTTCCTGAGGGGTGATCGCTACAAAGCAAACCAATAGCATCATAAATGGATACGCTTTTTTTCAACGTTTATTCCCTGTTTCTCCACTTTGTGCGGTATTGATGTGGCTTTTTTGTTGATATCCTGCAGGATTTTATCAATCATTCTGATTATTTACTATTTCAGACTTTTCGTTTTCGATTTCAACCTAACGTATGGGAGTGTGAATAATTTATTTTTGCGAATATTTTCTACATTTTAACTAGTTGCGTACCTTGAATTTAATCGTATAAGAATGTAATTTCAGACTGTTGAATAAAAAAGGTGGCATCCAAGTACTTTGCATATACTACTGAACTAAACTTACAATTTTGCACCGAAGTAATTTACCTTGAAAATACTAACAAGGAAAATACTAACAAAGTTCGAATCACTGACATACCCAAACTTTGTACACTTTTAGCAGTTCATTAGGTCTTTGACGATTTCGAGAAAACTGCAAGACAAGTTTTCCGAGTGAGTGATGTAGCGGTGCAACACCGAGCCCCAGCTGGTGGTGGTCACGTGGTTAGCGTTCAAGCTCGATGGATCGATGGATGTTCATGTTTTTAACATGTGTATTAACATGAACTTTTATTGAATTTCCAATGTTATTTGGCTGTTTACTAATTTTTATTATTACAAAAAATATTAAGCGACTTTTATTTCTATAGGCAAGTAAAAAATTTTATCAAGCACCTTCAAACTTGTTCATATTTGACTGACACCACACGATAAATTGTTTCTAGTGAAGATGCACTTAAAATACATTCAGTCTTACATCGCCAATTTTCGGCACCGATATTTACGAAAATGTTGAGTTACACAAGATTTACATCCAAATTGTCGGAAGATTTTTTTCAAATTGTCAACGAGCTTTGTTTTTTCTTAGAAATTCCGAGGAATTCCTTGTGTATGCGGAAAAATTGGATTCATTCGCTGTAGTACATGCCGTTTTAATTTATGTTTTCCGAGAATGTAGGAAAAATATCATCCTGCAACCTGTAATGTCGAAAACACATCCGACGATTAGAAGTATATTACCCTCATATTCTGTCCTATTGTAACTCCTTGTGTTATTGAAGAAAGGTATTCACACTTTCATTTATCGACGTCTGACATGGGTTTCTATGACTTCCCTCGTCCTTGAAACCTGTGTCTGCAAGTCGTAGCGTCCATGTGCAAACAGTTCTCGGTACCTTACTCGATTGCAGGTATAAGGGATCTCGGAAATCACGACAGGCATACATTTTTAGGAAAACTTCATATGTTTGGTCGTTTACTTGTCGGTGGTTAGAAATACAATACTTGTTGTGTTAGTAAAAGTAGCAAACAATCAAATAAGACTGGAAATTCAATAAAATTTCATGCAAATACACATGTCTTTCTATCATATTACCTTCCAAATTTAATTTGTATGAATTTATATGACTAGGGTTTAAAAAATAAATAAATAAAGGAGCATGAGAGGGACGCAATCTAGCGAGCCATAGATTACGGAGCTTGAACGCTAACCACATGACTGCCGCCCCCTGAGACTCGGGGTCGCAATACATTTGTACATCAATAACGCGTAAAAATTCTCTTGCAATTTTCTCGAAATCGGCTAAGTAGTACGCCTTACTGAAACTTCCTGACAGATTAAAACTATGTGCCGGACCGAGACTTCCAGGAGTGCTAGTTCTGCGAGGTTCGCACGAGAGCTTCTGTGAAGTTTGGAAAGGTACTAGCGGAAGTAAAGCTGTGAGGACGGGGCGTGAGTCGTGCTTGGGTAGCTCAGACAGTAGAGCACTTGCCCGCGAAAGGCAAAGGTCTCGAGTTCAAGTCTCGGTCTGGCACACAGTTTTAATCTGCCAGGAAGTTTCATATCAGCGCACACTCCGCTGCAGGGTGAAAATCTCATTCTAGGAGCCTTACTAGTTGCACATTATGTTGTCCTAATGGACAACCAAAAGTGAGCGAAGTTTGATGTAAGTAGCTCACTATCAAAATTTTGAGATACAATAAGTTTTGTGTGCTTGTTATTTTAGTTCTTCGGGTACGACATGTTTTCAAACTCGTAGAATTAGTTATTATCGAGAAGGCTGCTACTTCTTGTGAAAACTTCTGCGGACGCCCATGTCCCCAACCTAAAAAATGCTCTCAACCCGTTTGAGAACTAAAGAGTTATTGGTACGCGAGAATCGCAATACTTCGTGTGTAAACGTTGAAATTACTGAAGCAAACGAACAATTGTATTCATTATGCAAAATGTGTTTCTTGGTGTATATTTCTCTGAGAAATCCAGCTCTATAAAAAATGGCAAGCATGTGAATAGAAGAGGCGAGTCACTGCTGAGTATGTGAAATATTGGAAACACACAGAAAACAAAAGAGTCAATGAGTCACTACCAGCAGTTGCAGTGAACCACCAGTACTGTTCTGAAGGCAATCGTACAGAAAATGAATCTACCACAGGAGTAAAAACATACAATGAGAGCATGAACATACCAGCTCGACCAGAACAAGAATCAGCGGCACCTCTGGCAGTAACAGCTCTTATAACAGCAGCAGTAGTAGCAGCAACTCCACCACTAAAAGCAGTAGCGACACCAACGGAAGTACTAACAGCAATGGCAGCACCGACAACAGTGGTAGCAGCTGTACCTTCAACAGGAACAACTGCAGCACGAAGAATAGGGTCAGCGCCGGAACAACATTAGCAGAAGCAACAAAACAACAGAAACAGCATTGACAACAGCTAAACAGCAGTAACAACAGCAGCAGCATACGCAGCAACAGCAGCTGTAGATACAGCATCAATTGCAGCAGTGGTAGCATCAACAGTGGCTAAAGCTCCGCCAAAAGTGTCAACAGCGTTGGCAACACTTGCAGCACCAACAGCAGCAGTATCTGCATCAACTCTAGCAACTGCACCAATCATGACAGCAGCTCTACCAACAACAGTAGCAACGGTACCATGAAAAGGAGGGAAGAGATCTGTAATAAATAAAGCAGTCATGTATTGTGCCTTCTCTCCAGCTGAGTGATACTTAAGTCGAAGGTAGCAAAAGGAAGAAACGTATTAAGAAGCCGTTGTAGAAGATTTAATAGCACATCACCAAAAGCTGTTCAGTATGTAAGGAACAAGAGCTTTGATCTTAAAATTTGCTGCCTTAATATTCAAGGAGTTGATACTTGTAAGTAATTTTGGACTAGGATTCAATTTGATATTCTTTGCTTGAATGGACAGAGAGCTACTGAGAATGAACTTACGTTTGTTTTTAAGTTTTGGTAACTGTGACATGTCAAGTGGTTACTACAGAAAAAAATGCATTTAAGAGATGGTGTGGCATTTAATGTTAACCAGTCACTCAGCTACTTAGTCGTTGGAGTGGATCTAGATTTTTGTGTGAAGAACAGTACTTTGAAGCTACTGATATAGTTAGTGACAATTTTAAGATAGTAATAGTGTCCTTGAACAGATCACCATAGGGCATCATCACTAATTTTTAACGAAATTGAACATATTATTGAGTGTGTTAGTCCAGTCTAGATGGATCATTATGATATTCTAATAGGTGAAGGTTTTAATGCAGAGTTTGACGTAAGAGCACATGAGTCTAGAGACACTGAACTGAAAAGTTTACTAAGGTTGTACAATTTACCTTGCATCAATAATAGGTCCACAAGAGATTAAGCATCTTTAGATAATAGTCTTGTCAATTATGAAATTACGGAAGAATCATGTGATGTAACAGTTTTTCCAGAGTCTATTTCAGTATCTAAATTATGAAAGTACGTTCCCTCTCGACAAGAATAATATATGTGCGCCTGTTCCAAAACGTGTGATCACTCCAACTGTAACTGATGATACATATGTTAGAATTTGTAATTCAATTGATGGCACATAATGGTTTGGCTGATATTATGTTGATACACAATAAGCTTTACGTGATGATTTGTCGACCAAGGTAACATTCAGAAGGTTTTTAAACTATGTATGATACCGTTTAATGACAGTATTCTAGTATAAAAATGCAATATGACTGCCTAAAGCTTCAAAACCAAGGGTCCAAACAAACAAAATCCATCATATACTAAACATGTAACTAATTTGAGACACCATGTTATTTTGTTGCATAATACATGTACTGCCTCACCAAAAAGTGAATCACCATGAAGACGAGGAAGAAACTAAGATGTGAGGGGAGGGCTCACGATATGTTTGGTACAAAATACGGCGGTCCTCCCTTGTGGTGGTTGGACGTGGTCGACCTGAACTTCTGACGTGGAGTACGTCTGCTCTCAAGTTCCCATGCAGTCCATCGGGTCATGCTCACATTCAAATACACCACAAATCTGGCTACTGCGCGATCTGACCAGCCGGCAAAATAGAGATTCCTAAGGTGCTGATACTGGTGTCTCACGTGCGCATCTGTGTGTTCTTCACAGTGATCACCCATCTGACATTGTTCACGCCCCTTAGGATTCGTTTATGCTGCCACCTCGTTGCTAGCTGCCTGCCAGCCCACTTACTCTTCTTACTGGTCCATTTAATCTGAACCATCGCTGCTCGCTCCAAACCTCGCCAGACGATGATACTCGTATTACGATAGTTTGTGTTTCATGCTGCGGCCATAGCTTGAAACTTAATACGTGACTGGCTGCTTCAAGGTCACTCCAGCAGTGCCGCTTTTGACGCTGCTAGCGCTGTACTCGCTATGTGATCAGCTGCAGGTTAATTTCTCCCGGCGGGCACCGAGTAGCGTTAAAGTAACAATGCTACCTGCTAGCAGCGAGATACGATGTGCCATTAGCGAGGATGCAGCATAAACGTGCCCTTTTATGCCCTACTAGGCCTGGTGATCACACGAAACACAAACAGTACTAATGCACTACTGCGACCGTTCTACAGTATTGCAACTCTTCATTATTTACAAAACCGAAGATAGTGCACACGTGTACGAAGTTACACTGACGTCCAACTATGTCTTCTTGGTGCTTCAACTTTTCTTGATAGGCAGTGTATAATAGTTTGAAAACTGACCATGCCTGATTAGCCTATGTTAAACGCAGGAACGTGTCATTAAGAATCTGTTCTGGAAATCAGAAACGCACACAATCTCAGTAGTGCTGCGAAATCAAACATGAATCCATCAATAAGTGAAAAGCAGTTTGGAAACTAACGAATGGTATTGCTAAAGATCGAATAAATGGCAAAATTAATATCTCTCCACAAAACATCAACGATTGTTTACGTCAGTTGAAGAAGAAGGAAGTTCTATTAAACAACCTGGTACCATTTCAGTTGAATTACTTTCACATAATTTCTGTAGAGCATTAACTTTCTCCATTATTTTGGCTGATTCAGTCCTGTTGTTGTTGTTGTGGTCTTCAGTCCTGAGACTGGTTTGATGCAGCTCTCCATGCTACTCTATCCTGTGCAAGCTTTTTCATCTCCCAGTACCTACTGCAACCTACATCCTTCTGAATCTGCTTAGTGTATTCATCTCTTGGTCTCCCTCTACGATTCTTACCCTCCACGCTGCCCTCCAATACTAAATTGGTGATCCCTTGATGCCTCAGAACATGTCCTACCAACCGATCCCTTCTTCTGGTCAAGTTGTGCCACAAACTTCTCTTCTCCCCAATCCTATTCAATACTTCCTCATTAGTTATGTGATCTACCCATCTAATCTTCAGCATTCTTCTGTAGCACCACATTTCGAAAGCTTCTATTCTCTTCTTGTCCAAATTATTTATCGTCCATGTTTCACTTCCATACATGGCTACACTCGATACGAATACTTTCAGAAATGACTTCCTGACACTTAAATCTATACTGGATGTTAACAAATTTCTCTTCTTCAGAAACGCTTTCCTTGCCATTGCCAGCCTACATTTTATATCCTCTCTACTTCGACCATCATCAGTTATTTTGCTCCCCAAATAGCAAAACTCCTTTACTACTTTAAGTGCCTCATTTCCTAATCTAATTCCCTCAGCATCATTCAGTCCTAAGAATAGTAAATCTGACAGTGTAGAGACAAACAGGTTGAATCTCCTAAAACTTTCACCGCAAATTTTGCGGAAATGGAAAGTGCTATTGACATGCGGCTTTTACTGAATGGACTGGTTGTGACGGGTTCGTATTGTTAGCCAATAAAAGGATTGCAATAATACTTCAAAAGTATATTTTTGCAATCATCCACTTTTTTCAATGGAACGATGCCTATTGACACTGACAAACTTAAAGTAGTGTAAATTAGAACGTCCGTGTGTTTGTTGCAGGATTCTACTGCGAGTCATTTACACACACTAAAGAGAACAAAGCAAGTGGATACATTCGCCTCACACCAATGGAATGCTCCAGTAATTGTTCGACACAAGTTTTAGGGCTCTGTGGAAAAAAGTTGTATCACCTGCATATAGAACTGTACTGGATTTAACGAATGATGACATGTCATTAATCATTATTAGGAACAACAAGAAGTTCAGCACAGGCTCTGTGGAAGACTTACCTTAACTGGACACTTCTTTGGCAACACATAGGGTTTTAATAGTTTAGAGCTGTTATCACTAATGGTTTAGAAGTCTATTTCTTCTAGATGTGGTGTATACATTACACACTGATAGGCCTTGCTTAGATCACAAAAAGTTACTTTAGAAAAGCCCTTGCCCTCGAGTACTTGAAGGAGGTACTTGATTACAAAGTCAATGGCATCAGCAGTCAAAGAACAAATTGTGCGGTCGCAAGGCTCCTTAAATCAAGCTACAAATTTTCGACAAGTGTACTTAGCACAGTATAACAGGTCTATGTAATAACAGCCAATTTAAAAAAACTGAAAGAATCAGTAAGGCTCTGAAAAGTAAAAACTCTACTAGAGGTCAGAACATATGTAATAAGTTGTTAAAATACTGTTGCACCCATGGGAGTAAAATCATTTACCATATTTTTGATACATCATTTAAACAAAGAACAGTTCGCGAAAGGCTTAATTATGGAGTTCTAAAAGGCAGTTATGCTAACTATCGGCTAATCTCATTACTCACAAGCTTTTCCAAAGTTTTAGAGAAACTGTTTCATACCAGCATTGTCAAGCGCCTTAGTGATCAGAATATCACCAGCAAAAGTCAGTATAGATTTCTGGAAGAGATGTCAGCAGAAGATGCGATATTTACATTTGTTGCCAATGTCTTGGAGTCCATCAGCAAAAAGTCGATGATGGTTGAAGTACTTTTCGACCTAACAAAAGTGACTGATTGCGATACTCAGCAGATACTTTTACCCAAAGCTAAGTGCATAGACATAAATAATGTAGTAGGGAAATGTCTTGATTTGTACCTTTGTAACATCAAGTGTAAAGTCGTACTGGATAGTAGAGAAGGTGTCTCAGCATCATCAGAGTGGAGTACCACGATTTGTGGAGTACATCGTCAGGCCTCAGTTCTGGGTTCCCTAATTTTATTGTTTTTATTAACAATCTACCTCGTTGTACAGAACACTGTAAATTTCGCATCTTTTTAGTAATACATTATAAAAACTTGAGACGTCAGTTAATTAGGTGTTTATGGATATTGTGAACTGGATTACCATACGTGATCTTTCTCTCAATTACAGAAAAACAAGCTCTGTTCAACATCTAAAGGTGAAGCAATAGGAAAAAAACTGGGTGACCAGCAGACAACTAAGGAAGATAATTTAAGTACTTGGGTGTACATACTGAGAGCAAACTGAACTTTTGGATCTATCCAAAAGAGTGTGCTTTGCAATGTATGCATAACGTTGTTTGTTCTCTTAGTAAAATGAAAACCATCAAATCAGATTATTATGGTTATTTTCATTCCATTATGGCATATACACTCCTGGAAATGGAAAAAAGAACACATTGACACCGGTGCGTCAGACCCACCATACTTGCTCCGGACACTGCAAGAGGGCTGTACAAGCAATGATCACACGCACGGCACAGCGGACACACCAGGAACCGCGGTGTTGGCCGTCGAATGGCGCTAGCTGCGCAGCATTTGTGCACCGCCGCCGTCAGTGTCAGCCAGTTTGCCGTGGCATACGGAGCTTCATCGCAGTCTTTAACACTGGTAGCATGCCGCGACAGCGTGGACGTGAACCGTATGTGCAGTTGACGGACTTTGAGCGAGGGCGTATAGTGGGCATGCGGGAGGCCGGGTGGACGTACCGCCGAATTGCTCAACACGTGGGGCGTGAGGTCCACAGTACATCGATGTTGTCGCCAGTGGTCGGCGGAAGGTGCACGTGCCCGTCGACCTGGGACCGGACCGCAGCGACGCACGGATGCACGCCAAGACCGTAGGATCCTACGCAGTGCCGTAGGGGACCGCACCGCCACTTCCCAGCAAATTAGGGACACTGTTGCTCCTGGGGTATCGGCGAGGACCATTCGCAACCGTCTCCATGAAGCTGGGCTACGGTCCTGCACACCGTTAGGCCGTCTTCCGCTCACGCCCCAACATGGTGCAGCCCGCCTCCAGTGGTGTTGGGACAGGCGTGAATGGAGGGACGAATGGAGACGTGTCGTCTTCAGCGATGAGAGTCGCTTCTGCCTTGGTGCCAATGATGGTCGTATGCGTGTTTGGCGCCGTGCAGGTGAGCGCCACAATCAGGACTGCATACGACCGAGGCACACAGGGCCAACACCCGGCATCATGGTGTGGGGAGCGATCTCCTACACTGGCCGTACACCACTGGTGATCGTCGAGGGGACACTGAATAGTGCACGGTACATCCAAACCGTCATCGAACCCATCGTTCTACCATTCCTAGACCGGCAAGGGAACTTGATGTTCCAACAGGACAATGCACGTCCGCATGTATCCCGTGCCACCCAACGTGCTCTAGAAGGTGTAAGTCAACTACCCTGGTCAGCAAGATCTCCGGATCTGTCCCCCATTGAGCATGTTTGGGACTGGATGAAGCGTCGTCTCACGCGGTCTGCACGTCCAGCACGAACGCTGGTCCAACTGAGGCGCCAGGTGGAAATGGCATGGCAAGCCGTTCCACAGGACTACATCCAGCATCTCTACGATCGTCTCCATGGGAGAATAGCAGCCTGCATTGCTGCGAAAGGTGGATATACACTGTACTAGTGCCGACATTGTGCATGCTCTGTTGCCTGTGTCTATGTGCCTGTGGTTCTGTCAGTGTGATCATGTGATGTATCTGACCCCAGGAATGTGTCAATAAAGTTTCCCCTTCCTGGGACAACGAATTCACGGTGTTCTTATTTCAATTTCCAGGAGTGTAGAACAATCTTTGTGGAAATAAATCACTGCCTAGAAAGGCGCTGTATTCACAGAAACGAACCGCCAGTGTGATGGACAGAATCCACACTACAACCACATACGGATATCTTTTTAAGGATCTTGCACTCCTCGCTGTAGAATATTTATTCTTCCTGGTGTGTTTGATAAGGAAAAAAGGCCCCCTTTTAAACTCAATTGTGCGTATTACATTCGTGAAACCAAAAGAAAAAAAGGCGTCCACTATCAGCATACAAACAAGAGTATGGTATGGAGGGGATGCAATCGATGTCAGTGACTGTAAAGTTTTTATGCCCTCTCTTCGCAATTAGGCATCTAGTGAACACCGAACTCTTATTAAATAAAAAAAACCTGAAACAGTTTCTAATGCAATGATCATTGTACGCTATAGAACAGTTCCTGGAACTATAATGGTAGAATCCCTGATCCCTCAGATAGATTCCCAGAGTCTTATGTGTGTGCATGTTTATTACTGTAACATAGTTAAATACATTATTTTTCCATTATAAGACCTGAGCTGTAGATACTGTAATATGAAACTGGTGGACACGTCACTACACAAAATAAATAAATGTCACAAACTGCTCCCCATGTAAACTGCGACCAGGACAGGCACCTCGGTTCCCATACTCTAGTTACGACACTGTGTCCGTGTTCACGTATAGGGAAAAACATGTGAAGGAGCATTCAGCTTCAACACACTGAGATGTAGTACTTTGGTGTGCTGAGGTAAGTCGGGCACAGTAAGCGGGAAGACCATGCCACGGATAGCACCACGGAGCAATTCTCCAACATCGAGTTTTGTTGCAAATTGCGATAATCGACCACGAGAGCAGGTGTGCGGCGTGTCGTCAGAAGAAATGAAGTCACTTGAGACAAAATCAAATAAATTCAGTGGTGTTAAAGGATATCACTGAAATCAGTTAAGGAATTCGGAATCTGCTGTTTAATGACTATGTTTTCCAAAAAAAAAAATTGAACCCAAATGTCCTACGAATAGCAGCTTCTCATTCACTGCTATTACATGGAGCCCGCAGTACTACGATTACACGGAGCCTCCAAATCCAGTATTCGTAAACTGATTTTACAATACTGGTTTTAGTAGGTCACGTAAACGCTCCGGTCTGAAAACGCCGTTTTAGCTGCCAGATTTCACCTATCGTAATAGATATTCGCTCCCATGTAAACGCTTTTGAAACATACTTGGGCTCCCAGGTTCCTAGTTGCTTGCTTTTAAAGTAGCTTTTGGAGTGAGTGACATTCTTGTGCAGCGTAGGAGAAGAGGAAGTATTGGAGTCTTGGCTGTTTAGAAAAAATTATCACTTATTCCTACAGCAGATAGTACTGACCAAAACAAGAAAGACTTCCTGTCTATATTACAAAACGGCAAATCCGGTACATGTTGACAGTCGCAGTTGCAGGCTGCCTATCTAACGGTTTCCAGGGGCAACATATATTTAATTTTATTATTTATATAATTAGTGACCAAACTTAAAAATTAAAATGCTAGCCTAACTCAGTGCGCGCAAATTACCGAGCCTTTGTTCATCCAGTATTTGAAAATAAGAGCACTTACCTACTTCCAACAAACATTACACATAATTTCAAGCATTTTCTAAACTTTTTTCTCGCTTACCTACTTGAGTAACCGGAAAGTTTAAAATTAGTACTGGCAGCTATGGGCAAGTGGCAGCACTGCGGGTTCGTGACAGCGATAAAGAGTCCGCCATTTCAGTAATCATGGATCAGTGGAACGGACAACAGGATACGTCAGCCATAAAGATATTTTATAAAAACAATGATAGTTTTTTAGCGGCGGAGAGGCAGTTTCGACGTCTTTATAATTTAGGACGTCATGACGCCGTTCCGTCGAAACATGCTATGAAATGTTGGACTAATAACTTTGAAGAGACTGGATCCGAAGTGTGCGTTTCTCCAGCGAACATTCGTGTCTTACGCGAGTCTTCCTTAAGGAGCCCACGGCGCTTAATTCGCAAGCAAGCAGCAGTGGTTGGAATGTCCCGGGAGAGTGTTCGCAGAATTCTTCTTCATGATTTATAATTTAATCCGTACAAACTACAGGTGCTGCAACAATTGAAGGAAAACGATTACCGGTTACGATTAGGATTCTGTCAACAAATAACAAAAATAAACAATGATGGTGAATTTCTAAACGAGTGTGGATGTGAGATGAGGCACATTTTCATCTCACAGGTTATGTGTATAAACAGAGCTACCGCTACTGGGCAAACACAAATCCTAATGACGTTCATGAGCGCCCTTTACACGCTAGTAAAGTGACAGTATGGCGTGATGTATCATCACATGGGATTATCGGACCGAATTTTTCGCAAATGAACAGGGAAGCACAATAACAATCAATGCGGATCGTTACGTGGAGATGTTACGAACTTTCGTTACATCTGCATTGAGCAACTTTCCAAACGTTCAGGAATAGTAACGACCGACATCACACACTGCACGGCAATCAATGGCATATGTGCGAGAATTGTTTGGCAACCGTGTGATCTCACGATTCCATTCCCTGGCCCCCTAGATCGCCAGATTTATCCGTTTCTGATTTTTTCTAGTGGGGCTACCTCAAGAGCAAAGTCTACACGATCGACCAAGAACCCGGGATGAGTTAAAACAGAGAATTCGGGATGCAATTCAGAATATCCCATCTGTAAGGTTACCAGATTATCTAATGGAAATGTAGGACACATTGGTCAAAAATGTAGGACATTATCGCTCAATGAAAAAAGAAATGTAAATTTCAAATTTAAATATAAATGCTATTTATAATACCCATAGCCATATACATTAATATTTTTTTTAATTCTGACACATACAATGTCAAATATGATAATCATGCGAGTTATATTTCTCTGAACTAATCCTGTGCAAAACATTTAGCTTGCTTGAAATATAATCAAAAAATTCCAAACAACTGCAGTTTTTAAAATCATACTTTACATAAACAATACCTTTGACCGAATCAACAGATAATCTGTTCCTTTCATCTGTCCACTGTGGTCTTATTAGTACAGCTTGAAAACAATACACTCTAAATTTACACTTAAAATATCCGACCCATGCTGAATGGCATTGTTAAGAATGTGAGCTGGGCAACCCAATCCAACTAAATTTTCATTAATATAGGACTTTAATTTGGCGAATACATTTTTGCCCTCTGGTCGACTTATACCACCAAAATGTCAACACCAAATGCGACACATTTCTTTTCTATTCCTACCCCTACTAAAGTGTCTCGAACATATGATGATATTGTTTCTGTACTTTCATTTGATGTAGTTTTAATTTCGAATTCCTTTGCCTGCATACCGCCAGCTTCAAGGTCAAAATATTGTATTAAAATAGGGAATACTCTCTGGAAACCATGATTACTGCTGTCGGCACTAACCCCAAAAAAAGAAATTTCTTCTAGACGTTGTATCGCTATGTCAACAGAATGTGGTGCGAGGACTTTGTTAATAATCACTTCGGTCTTTGTTCTTGCGCACGGAACTTTCTTCGAAATTTGAGAATCGCTGTATAGTTTTGCGTTTAGTTTCGGCGTGCAGTCCATGGATTTGTATGATGAGTGGTGATTTAACAACGTGAAATGCAAGCGTTGCCTCTTTAATTTTTTAAGTACCGGTAGAATTTTGAGATGTTTTATGTTTATTGGAAGATAGGTGTACTTCCAAATATTGTGCAACTACAAGCGAAATGTTTCCGTCTTAACCCTTAACTCCTATGATCATTCACACGAACACAGTTACTATGGAGGGATCTCACAGACCGCATTTTTTTATTTTATATATCAAACCAGAATTTTGTTGAATATATACAGTTTCTTGACTTCCAGTCATTCATTACACTTCTTAGAGGCAGCTTTTGTAGAAATTTGATTTTTTTTTAAACACTGCGGTATTTTAAACACTTTGACAATTAAAACAAAGCGAAATCTGGAGTATATTTTTATTTTATGAGTTACGAAAATAACAGCAAATAGTTAGCTCTCTAATCACACACAGATTTTCATCAGAGGGATTATATTACAAATTGGCAATATAACTAGGTGGAAAAAACCGACATGACTTACGATAAATTTTGTGCGAAGTCAGCCTTCAGTTTACGACTCACTTTGCAATGTAGAGCGAATATTTCAGTCCATAAGTCTATGAATGGAGAAACTTCGCCAACATTTTACTTCTAAAATTACAAGTAAAAACTAAATACTTGTTCTCATGTGCCACTGAATCATACTTTAGTCCATTTCCACCTGCAAACACTTCACGTAGACCTTCCTGGAACACTCCAAAAAGAATCGGAACACCACGCTGTTGACATGGATACCTCGTTTTCCTCTTCAGACGAGGAGGGCAAAAGGTGCACGTTTTTCGATTTACGAATTCTTCTTTCGGTGTCTGAGGCTCATCTTGCAAGCGAAGACATCTGTCTCACATAACACACGTTGCACAGAAGGTCCACTTTCCCCGCCATGGAGAAACAGTAGCATGCAATAAAAACGCGGCACGCAAACACTATGGTGCGTCTGTGAGACATCTCAAGGCTAATAATTACGAAACGAAGAGCAGCAACACTGCAAGAATGCTGGCACGTGTAGCTTGACAGCCAATAGGAAGGTACATGGAAGAGCCCATTTGGCTTTGCAGGGGTTTGAGAAATATCTCGACACAAAAATTAGTGGCGGTCTGAGAGACAGTCGATAGTAGTTATGTGTTAAGATAGTGATAATATACCAAAATTGGCAATAATAAATTAAAACTCTGTAAATAATCGCCATAGCAATATGCCGATCAAAGTTAGGCGAAAGATAAAAAAAACTGGGAAATACAGAAGCGTCCGATCTTACCCGTCGGCTTTGACCCATGACGTCACAAATGTAGCGGAAACGACTATAAACGACAATTCCAATATGGCGGATATAAAAACATCGCATACGTATTATCCAATATGGCGGATATAAAAACATCGCATACGTATTATAAACACTGAAATACACAAGTTTCACAAAAAGCCTAATGACTCTAACGGGACAAGCGTGGGAAATTGGGGGTTTTTGGGTGGGGACAAACTAAATATACACAAATGTAGCCACCGACCGCCATACAAAACCACGGAAAACAACCAAATAAATCAACATCACAAAACTGACCAAATACCAAAAAACACATTCCTATCCAGAATCGGACACTTCCCTTGACCTATATAGCTCAACAGAACCTACCGATCACATCCTCCAATACAAAAAAAAAACCGAACACTTCCCTTACACCTACATACATCTACAACAGCTCCCAATCACATAAATTACGATCGAACACTTCCGTTGACCTATATAGCTCAACAGAACCTACCGATCACATCCTCCAATACAAAAAAAAAACGAACACTTCCCTTACACCTACATACATCTACAACAGCTCCCAATCACATAAATTACGATCGAACACTTCCGTTGACCTATATAGCTCAACAGAACCTACCGATCACATCCCCCAACACCAACCTAAAAAACCAACACTTCCCTTACACCTACATACATCTACAACAGCTCCCAATCACATAAATTACGATCGAACAAAGATAATAATAAACAAGTGGTACTCGAGGCAAGGCAGGGGGGGGCGCCCCCTGACCCCCCCCCCCCCCCCCGCCAAAAAAAAAAACCCCAACCTAACCTCGTATTCAGGGCTACGCTACAGATCAATGTGTAGGTCCCTAACGTCACGGGTCAAAGCCGATGCGTGAGATCGGATGTTTCTGTTGACACAAAACATACATCAAAAACAAAAAAAAAGGAACTTACATCAAAAAAGTTCCAGCCCCACAAACTAGATTGGCCACCACAATCACACACAAATGCACACACGCACGCACGCACGCGGGAAATACAGAAGCGTCCGATCAACAACTTCGGCGATTAAACCGAATAGTTGTAAGAACTTGATAACTTCTAACGGTGTCTTTCATATCCATTCCTGAACAAAAAACCACAACCAAATACACTCAATAACAAACTCAAACGAAAACCATGAACACACCACCAGAGAGCACCACAAACAAAAACAAGACATCTACAAACACGCCACAATCGCAAAACAAACTCCGCGCCGTAATGACGTCACACACCACAACACGCTTACGTCACGGGTCAAAGCCGACGAGTAAGATCGAAGGTTTCTGTTGACCCAAAAACTGTTTGATAACCTTACCTTTGTGTGCAAACAGAAACTTATGTTCCTGAAGGGCAAATAAGGCATTGTGCTTCGTATCCGCTTCTTCCTGCCTTGAAACATGCTTTAACGACAATGCGTCACTGAATTTGCATTTTCGTTTTGGCATTTCGACTTTTAAAAAAAGCACTGTGAATTAACTGTTGACTTTCCACAGTCTTAATCTTCGATAACCAAACTGCAAATGGAACAGAGAGAAAATCAAGTCACTGGCTCTTCACATCTGTATTATGATTCGTTGTCTCGATTTCCCGTGATTCATCGCACCGTTACCAACATCTGCACAGCACGCAGACACCACCGACACCGAAGTCCATTTTAACCCAGAGTTCAAATGCTGCGTAACCACATCCATTGTTCTTTGTTACTATGGAATGTATATGCTGTATCACTGTAGCTGTGTTGCCATAGCGACTTGCAGTTGCGGCTAATAACCAATTATTCGTTTCTATTTTCACAGCTGCCAGTTCATTTCTAACGATCACTGTTTGTTTCTGAAAATGTGGGATATTAGAGACTTTTCAAAAATCCCTCCCCCCCCCCCCCTCGGACGCCGGACAAACTGTTAAAATGTAGGTATGTCCGGCAATTTTCGGACGACTGGTAACCCTACCCATCTGAGATGCTGCAGCAGTCAATGAGGAATCTCAACAGCAGATTTTACGAATGTATTCGTACAGGAGGACGCCATCTAAAAGACGTAATTTTTTTAAAAATGATAAATGTCATCAATGTTTCGTTGATGCCAAAGTTGTAATGTTTCAACTACTAGGAATGGAATTTCTTTCCTTCATCACTCCTAGTTTTATTGGATTGTGGAAATGTTCCCCTTTTTCTGTGTCTCACTATTTAGCACATTAACTCATTTGAAAAGCAGTCATTTAAAGCGGATGTTCGATTCTTTAAAGGGTTGGGAGAAATTGGAGTACACTGGTAATCACATGCTAATACTCGTTGACATTATGCCTCAGTCTGTCTTCTCATTCCTCTGTCTATTACGAAGACATAGATACGATAGGCAGTGCTGCATGTCGCCGGACAATGTGGCCGAGTGGTTCAGGCGCTCCAGTCTGGAACTGCGCGACCGCTACGGTCGCAGGCCCGAATCCTGCCTCGGGCATGGATGTGTGTGATGTCCTTAGGTTGGTTAGGTTTAAGTAGTTTTAAGTCTAGGGGACTGATGACCTCAGACGTTAAGTCCCATAGTTCTCAGAGCCATCTGAACCATTTTTTGCTGCATGTCGTTACCACGCAAGGGCGCCCATTCAGTAATTCGTAAGGGAGAGGGGGGGGGGGGGGCTGGATCTGGAGGTATGCAGTATTTTTTATATTTTGAACGATGAATGGCAACTTGTAAGTAGCTATAAAAAAAGTTCCAGTTCCGATCCAGTTAAAAACCTGCGTAATACCAATTTTTAATCATGTCCTTGAAAGAAAAACACCTGACTCCACTATTTTTTTTTTTTTTTTGACAGTTGTTCATTATCTCTGCCTGTCGTGCAAGTTGGCTTTTCTAAACGAATCCGAAACGATACACCGCCTTGATTTGTGATTTACCTATTCCTCCTACGGCCTGTCGGCTTACTGTAACTGATAACGTTTGTCCACTTAAAGTTACATAATATGTGGCCCTACTGACAGTCCCTGATCTCTGCCCATCGCACAAGCTGGGACTAAAGTTTCGAATGCAATACGCATTTTTGGACACGTGAAAATGTATATACAAGGATGTATCACAAACTCATGATTATTATTTCACGGCGTCTGGTTCATTTTTAAAGATAATTTCTCTTCATTCCCACAATCACCTTCATCCCAATGACTAAAATTATTCCAAATATTGTCATTATTTAAAACAATAATTTTCATATTTTAAACAAGTTTCGCTCGGCTCCCCTGGTAGAAATGTAATTAGAACATACCCGACCCCATCCCCCACATAAAAATACCTAGTTGTCACAAATACAGGCACATTTTTTCTGAATGTGTCACTTATTACGAGGCTGTGGTTAGGTTGGGACCTAACAGAATAGTTTAAATTGCTGCCAGTGAAACGAGCAACTATTAAATTCATAATCTTGACAGTCACAAATAACAGTTGCTTTGGAATATGTTACGATTTCCGAAGTTGTGGTATACTGACGTGAGAATGTCATTATATTCTTCGTCTCTTACTTCGATACATGACAGATGTCCGCTGCTCTCTCACTGGTAGTAGAGAAGCAGCAGCTGACACACTGCTTTCGTTCCCATCACACGTCACGGTGAGCGCTTACAACTAACTCCACGAAAACACACCATTCGCCCTAATCTAAACTTTTACCGTAGCGTTTACATTGCTATATACATCAATTTCCAAATTCCACAGCTAGCTTTCACAGGCTAAAGTAGTATGAAAATCAAGAGTCTCGAAAATTACTCGGAAAAACTGTTTAACACAAGATGCGCTGCAGTTTCTTGCGTGAGGGTCTGTTCCTGTGGATCGACATGCGACCTGAAAGATAATATTCCACCTACGTAACGACGGACATTCACTGTCTGGGTGCACTTGCTTTCAACAACAAAACTGACACGGTTCATCAGTCCACAAGTAGAACTGGCAAACCACAAGAAGTTGAGTAAAAGGCAAAATGTATAAGAGGAAAGACACAGTCCCACCCCCACCCCTCAATCGCCAAAAATAAAAATAAAAAAAACTGAGAATCATACTCGTTTTATCGCTAGTCTAAACATAGTTCGAGGGCTTATGTTCATAATCGTAGTGCTTAGTGAAATACTAATAATGGTAAGTGTATAATCCGATTTTATATTCTGTAAATTATGACACTGTCGAAGTTGTGAGACTTAGTTGCGATTACAGTTCTTAAATTAACTGCATGACATATGTACTTAGGGGTCAATCCAAATGAAGTGATTCAATAAAAATTAAGTTGGATGCTTAACAATTTTTAAATATTTTGATTTTTATATGTGATTACCCTATGATTGAGAAGTTCAAAAGAGTTTTAAAAAAAATTACCTTGAACCGTTTCTGAATGGCGGCCGTTTTTATTTGTAAGCACATGGCGGTTTTTCAGTTTGGAGACATTAGCTTTAGTGTGAATATCTCTGCATTGGGTTAAGTTACAACATTGCAATTGACGTGACTGTTTTTAGAAAAGTCTCCTCTACAACATTGTTTGTTAGCCAAAATACCCTACATTTAAAAAAAAGTCGAAATGACCTCCAAAGTTTCGTATTGAAAATTTAGAAAATCTACTTTTTAATACAATAACCAAGGAGTGATTTATCAGAGTTTTTTTGCTCTAGTTAGATATCATAAACTAGTAGCCTTAATTAGAGCAAGAATACTGACAAATGTTTCCTTAATTTTTTATAAATTTTTGAAACTTGAAAATCTTTGTTTTTTGTTAAGTTTGGGGATAGTTATCTCTGGAGGGACTGAATACAAAAATTTGATTTTTGCACATTTTTTACACCTATATGATAGCAATGCAGTATAAAAATTTCAACATTGGTATTTGACTGTGAACGAAGATATGAATTTTTGAAAATAAGGAAATAATTCACATTACACCATAACTGTTCTTATGACTGTTGCGTAACTCATGTGTGATATTGGCTAGATATAATCAACTATTATTGAAGTTGAGGTACTGGATTATATGGAAAAACTTGAAAAATTACAGTACTGGACATTTATATTAGCTTGACAAATTAAAAAGATCTTTTCCATTGAAATGCCTTCGAGATGCCGTGCTTCTTAATCCTAGTAGTGATTGTTAGTAAAGTTCAAAATGGTTCAAATGGCTCTGAGCACTATGGGACTCAACTGCTGAGGTCATTAGTCCCCTAGAACTTAGAACTAGTTAAACCTAGTAGTTAATCCTAGTAGTGATTGTTAGTAAAGTTCAAAATGGTTCAAATGGCTCTGAGCACTATGGGACTCAACTGCTGAGGTCATTAGTCCCCTAGAACTTAGAACTAGTTAAACCTAACTAACCTAAGGACATCACAAACATCCATGCCCGAGGCAGGATTCGAACCTGCGACCGTAGCGGTCTTGCGGTTCCAGACTGCAGCGCCTTTAACCGCACGGCCACTTCGGCCGGCTAGTAAAGTTCAAGCACCAAAAGCATCCTTAAAGCGTTTTTCATTGGTATCCAAAGTTAGTCACTAATAGATCTCCTAACTGGCGTCCTTGTATCAACAGGATGGTAAAATTGCACAAAGACATAATTTTTTTCCAAACTTATTCTTTCAACCTGTGCAAGCCACCGTTGTTCATCATACGCACATGCCACTATGTCATTCAATGTTAAAGACATAGATGTAATTTTACTCACACAATGATTCGCATAAATTTCTATGTCAGATGTTACACAGCATCGAACTAAGTTTTCTAGAATGCCAAGGAATTTGTGGAATTGCTTCGTTTCTTTTATTGCTATACAGTGTTCAAATATGGTTTGACGTGTTGTTTTGATATGAAAATCTTTCATGATGAGAAAATAGCTGATGCCTTTAATATTATCCTTGCAAAAGTCACACATGTCCGTTATTGTAAGAATTTGGTCTGTGATCTTTCTATGTAGGCTGGCTTTACTCACTTAACGTTTTGCTGTCTCCTACTCCATTGCATGCATTTTTACCATGGCAAGAAGCAAAAAAGTGCCATTCGGCCTCCAACCCTAAATCTACTTTGAGGTTGCAAAGATTGAAAAATTAATTTTGTTCTTGTATTGACTACCACTTCCATCTTAAAAGTATATGATCTTCTCAAACTTGGGCAACTCTTCTTTTACATAATTTGTTACATACTTTTAAAGCACATGGACAATCGAAGTGTTGTGCTCCAAGTAGTCGCCTAGAATGAAAATTGAAAAACTGCAAACTTCGTCTTTCTCATTTTTGAAGTACAGAACAAATGGATGTACTGTTGCCTGTCATTGACCCAGTGGTACTATTGTACTTCTTCCGAAACACAAGTGCAAAGTTTTCTGCAAAATCAGCTAGGACTATGTATTCTGTTTCATAAAGTTATGCTTTTCGTCTTTCAAAAACTTTCTTTGGATTTTATAAACATAGTGATGACTTTTGAGATTTTATAAGTTATCAATGAAAGATCCAAAGTACTCTTCCTGAGATTTAACCATTGGTATCATTTCAGTCCTGTCGGTTGTGACCCACCGTTTATGAGTAACACTGTCGGGCATTTCCTCCTCAGATTCGTTAAACAATTCAAGAGTGGTTTCTTTACCAGAACATTTATCATACAAATTCATTATAGAGTCATAATCGTTAATGTCACAGACCATTAAATCTAGGAACCCGTAGTAGTCAACATCATTGAGTCTTGCACCCGCAGTCATCAGTCTGACATTTGATGTTATACACAAACACATATCGGTCCAGGACGTGTTCCTTTTGGCCTTCCAATTTTGCATTCAGGGTGAGCATTTTTGAAAGGTGGATAAAGTTCATTTACATTTGACAACAGTAGTCGTTTCTGCTCGGTTACTTTAACTCCATTTATAATAATTATTTTGCTGTCTCTGCTACATGGACACATTCTACTGTTTTTATATTTTTCAAAAACCGCTGGATCTTTTCAGCTTTCTTCACTTACACCTACTCCTTTCTTCTTTCCTAAAACTGGTAGAATGCCTTGCTGTTTCACAAATGTTCGCGTTAGTCTAACCAAATGATCAGAAATGTTGAACTCTTGAACTATTATTCCTCTTGATCATTAGTCTGGGAGCAAACTTAAAAGTTTAACTTCTTCCTCTTTAGATGTCACTGAACACTTACTCAATTAAGCTCAAATATTCAGTGTCAGATGATTCATGAGGTAGGTTTTCTTCTTTATTAGAAATACTGTTGATATCTGCAATATTAAAGCATGATTCTAAGTCTTTTCTAATTTTGTCTCAAATTCGTTGTATCTTGCTTTCAATAGCTGCTTTTCTTTTTCCGCTACTCAATGATCCAATTTGCTTATAGCTTCCTCACTAGGAATATAAATGTCATTAACAAGGCTTGTGATTCTGGTCCTGGATTCACAATAAATAATTTTGAGTAATAATTTGTGTACAGGGAATTTCCAGGAATCATATTAAAGTTTCAGGGAGCTGTTTTACTCACACTTAACAAGGACAAATGTTCAAGTTTTATTTCCCTCAAACCATTAATAACTGGCTTTTTAAGAACTTTGAGTGAACCAGAGAATTTTTTTCCCAAAAATGTTATTGTACTTCAGAATACATTTTTTCTCAAGACACAAACTGATGATATAGAAGATCCTACTCATAATTTAAACATAGTTTGTCTGAAACTTACAGGCAAGTTAAAACTGTGTGCCAGACCAAGACTCGATCTCGGCACCTTTGCTTTTCGTGAGGAAGTACACTACCATCTGAGCTACCCAAGTACGACTGACGACCTGCCCTCACAGCTTTACTTCCGCCAGTACCTCGTCTCCTACCTTCTAAACTTCACAGAAGCTCCCATGCGAACCTTGCAGAACTAGTACTCATGGAAGAAAGGATTTTGCGGAGACATCACTTAGCGACAGCCTGGGGGATGTCTCCAGAATGAGATTTTCACTCTGCAGCGGAGTGTGCGCTGATATAAAACGTCCTGGAAGAATAAAACTGTGTGCCGAACCGAGACTCGAACTCGAGATCTTTGCCTTTCGCGCCCCATCCTCACAGCTTTAATCTGCCAGGAAGTTTCATATCAGCGCACACCCTGCTACAGAGTGAAAATCTCATTCTGGAAAGTTTGTCTGTCTTCATCAAAACCATTAACATATTTAAGTTTTTCCAAACTGGACCATAAACTGTTGCGTGACACACTTCGCTTACTATATGTCCAACACAGCACTGATCATCCATTTTATTGCATGGCAAGTAGTCTTTCAAATTTATTTAGTATTATTAAATTTTAAAATTATTTTACTTAATTAAAATTACATTCACGGCAAATGCACATAAACTATTCTACACTCTCAGTGAAGTTTGTACATCCACTCTAACAGAGAATTCTGAACAGACTGACAATGCCACGCCCAGCAAATGTAGTGGGGGGTACACTGTTCAGGTACAGACTTGCGACTGACTACTGGGCTCCTGTGCAGACTTGTAACTCTGTCCACAGAGTTCCGTACACAGCTGTCTTCACGACTAAACTCCCACACAATTTACTTTTATCATTTTTAACTTGTAATAATGTATTACTTAATTGAGAATAAACCTAGATGTAAATGGGCACTTTTTTAAACACAGAACTAAATCAAAAGCTCCTATCGTTTAATATTTTATTATTAAATAAATAATACTAACTAAACACAGGATGATAGAGTTAACTAAAGATAGGATACAGCTAAATTTTATTACAATGAAACAATAAACCACTTAAAATAGGCAACAACCATAAGATCAATTGTAGTGTAATGTGAATAATTTCATCATTTTGAAAAACTCATATCTTTGTTCACAGTCACATATCCATGGTGATATTTTTACAGTAGTTTGCTATCAGATAGGTGTACAAAATGTGCAAAAATCAGATTTCTGTATTCAATCCCTCCAGAGATAACTATCCCCAACCTTTACAAAAAATAAAGATTTTCAAATTTCAAAAATTTATAAAAAGTTAAGGAAACATTTGTCAGTGCTCTTGCTCTAAATAAGACTAGTAGTTTATGATATCTAACTTGAGGAAAAAAAACACAGGTTTTCATAAATCACTCCTTGGTTGTTATATTTGGGTCTAAAAAGTGTGCTTTCGAGGTTTTCAATACCGAACTTTGGATGTATTTTCGACTAGTTATTTTTGAATGTAGGGTATTTTGGGTAATACACAGTGCTGTACAGGAGACTTTTCTACAAACAGCCATGTCAATTGCAGCGTTGTGACATAACCCGGTGCAGATATATTCAAATTAAAACTGTCTCCAAACTGAAAAACTGCAGTGCGCTTACAAATCAAAATGGCTGCCATTCAGTAACTGTGGAAGGTCAAATCGTTTTGAAAACTGCTTTGAACTTCTCAATTATAGCGTAATCACATGTAAAAAAATCAAAATATTTAAAAATGGTGAAGCAACCCTCGTTGGAACGGTTCATAAGAATTGACTCTTCTCAGAGTTATGCATTTCCAATTTTGTATTTCCCTGAATTGAAATTATACTAAATCGATGAATTATGCACTGCTTCTTTGATCGTATTATTTTAGTAAAACATTTGATATGTTTTATATTTATTTAATAATTTATTATTATTATATGATATTCAAACATTTGTATATTTTATTACTTTAATTAACACAGTATGTATCCATGCCATGCTAAGTCGTGGAGCAGGGCAGGTGACGGCAAGTTATATTAGATTGAAGGGGGGGGGGGGGGTGGGGGGAGGGGCAGGAGGAAGGTGTGGCTGTCCTCCCTATCCACCCAGTAATTTTCAAGATCACTTGTAAGCGACTTGGTCTATATCGAGTGCGCAATTGTCATGGCGCCAGATACCGCTTTTGTTTGCACCGCTGACAACAACGAGGATGACATAGTTTAACTTCCTTTACTAGTCATCATCGATAACTCCGCATGTTGTGTACGCAGCCATGAGCAATACTTCTTTGTCGTAGCCGGGGTATTACTGTAGCTATGTCTCTCAGGAAAACTGAGTCTCGCAAGAAAGCATTTTACCGCGCAACCGCAGACTGTACAAATGCAGGTACTGAATTGCGTACAGTTCGTCACACTAACATACAACTCACGACAAAAGCCGGAGTAATCGCTAACAGTATTTGCAGATAATCCAACTGAACAGTTATTTCTAAGGTATATTTTCTAATCCAGCAAGAGACTAAAATAATACTATGCTGCATCGTCAATTTACTTCTATCGAATGACGTGTATAGTTCATTTGTAACATTTCGTAAAATATAACAATACCGTAAAATCAGCGTCTGTCGCTTTTTTTCCCCACTTTTCACACACGTCTCCCGTGACAATACACGTAATTCCTAAAATCGTGACGTGACAATAAACGATATTCCAAACAGAGGTCTAAATCTCTTTGCGCAGCACAAAATCACGGAATCAATTTCCGCCAGGTAAGAGTAGAGCAAATCAACACAACACCGTCTTGTTTACTCATCTGTATAGCATTGCTGACAAGTTTCACTGTTACATAATGTTCTGTTATCAGTGTTGTGAGCAAAAGCAGTAATTAATCATTATCTGGCGCCTTGACATTGGCGCTCGATATATATCACTTCAAGCGATATTGAAAATTTCCTTCCCCCTACCAGATCTGCGCCCGGTCCAATCGATTCTCGGGTATTGATTTCGTCAATGTAAGGCATAAAATATAAAACTTTCAAAGAAAAGCTGCATAATACGTCACGGTTTTGTTTAGTCAATACATAAGCGTCATAGAAAAGCTCTACAATGTTGCGTTGGGTATCATGAAAAGCGTTATTGTTGACAATTCCATGAAAATATACCTTAGGTACAGTAATGATCATTGCCGGTAAAAATAATGAAATTCGACCTACTACGCCACACGCCCTATTGTTCCTTGCAGAGTACTTGTATTAGATACACGTTATACGCATTTTGCAGTGAGCAAAATATAGTGTTTGTTCCACCTTAACAGTAGAGCTTTTCGCAAGTAAACGCTTAGTAGACACAAGAGTTAACGCACGTCTACAGATGCTGATATTATTCGCATTTGTTTCAAAATACCATTCTATTACATGCAGAGCAGCACTGAAGCTGTGGCAGCTAATTTTTCACTCATGGTAACTTCTCAGATTTAAAAAAAATGTGTAGTACGTGTATACATACCGCCATGCTGAGCTTAGTTCCGGTGGTGAGTAAATGTCAGAATGTTATCTGCTGTAATAAAGTTACTTCTGTCACTGCACAGGAATTTTTTGGGATGGTACACAAAAGATGACCGAAAATATCCAGTAAAAAAATAAACAAAGATAACACAATATAAGAATTCACAAAGTTTCATACTCTTTGGATTAAGCGTTCGATTAACTTCTTCTCCGAATAGTAGTAATTTTTTAAATTAAATTTATTGGCTTTTTGAGGAAAACAATGCAGCCTTTGCAGTTGCTTTTGATAGTGATTACAATTAAATGTTAAGGACACAACTATTTTGTATCTATACAAAATTACAAATTCAGTCTCTGTTATGTCAGAGCTTTGTATCAGCCTCTTGTAGTTATCATACAACTATACCGTTAATTTTGAAGTTGTCCTCATTCATTGTTTTAATATTTTTCGGCATGGGAATCTTTATTTCCACGACATCATTATGATGTGGGATATACTTCAGACATCCAATAACATATGATCAAGATCTCCTTCGTCTTCTAGATGTGGGAGAGTCTGTCACTCCAATCCCGTAGCGATGTGTATGGAAACCAGCGAGTCTCAACCTTACTCTCATAATGTATACCACATACTCTTTGTAAGAGTCTTGTGACAGCCAGAGCGAGAGCACCAGCAGCAGCGAGTACTGTTTGTATAAAGCGTTTTTGTACTTATTTGCTGCGCTTAGCTTTTAAATAGTTTTTCTGGGAAAACCTAGCGTAGTTTTCGCGTCTCGTATTTCAGTGAGTGTTTCTTGATTATCAGAGTAGCTCATCAGAAGATTATCTTGGGAATTTGTCACCGTATAGAGTAGGGTAAACATAGTCATGTGTAGGGACTGTGGTTGTTGTGAGCGGACGCAAGGAGAATTGGCCACTCTTCGGGGGCAGGTGAAGGCTTTGTCTGTTAGGCTCATCGAGCTCGAGGCGCAGGCGTCGGCTCGTAGTGGCGTTGGGGCAACTGTGGTGAGACCTATGCCTACTTCGGTGGCCTTGGAATCACATGGAACCCCTGATGTCGCTGCGTCTTCCGGCAGTGAGCATCTTACCGGTCAGCCATCACTCCAGGGTGAATGGCGGACAGTGGTGGGCTCGCGCGTGCCTGGCCGAAAGGCAAAGGTGGGAACTGGCCGCGTGGCAGCTGCCTTACCCCTTTCCAACAGGTACGGGGTGCTTCCTAGTGGTGATGACATCGTTTCCGAGCCACCACAGGATGCCTCGCCTGTTGGGCCAGTGGCCGATTCTCCGGCAAGGTCCCGACAGTCACAGAGGGCGGGCCTATTAGTTATAGGGAGCTCCAACGTTAGGCGGGTTATGGAGCCCCTCAGGAAAATAGCGGGTAGGTCGGGGAAGAATGCCAGTGTGCACTCGGTGTGCTTGCCGGGGGGTCTCGTCCGTAATGTGGAGGAGGCCCTTCCGGCAGCTATTGAACGCACTGGGTGTGACCGGCTGCAGATAGTAGCACATGTCGGAACGAATGACGCCTGCCGCTTGGGTTCTGAGGCCATCCTTGGTTCCTTCCGGCGGCTGGCTGATTTGGTGAAGACAACCAGCATCGCACGCGGAGTGCAAGCTGAGCTTAATATCTGCAGCATAGTGCCCAGAGTCGATCGCGGTCCTCTGGTTTGGAGCCGTGTGGAGGGTCTAAACCAGAGGCTCAGACGACTCTGCGACTATAATGGTTGCAAATTCATCGACCTCCGTTATTGGGTGGAGAACTGTAGGGCCCCCCTTGACAGGTCAGGCGTGCACTACACACCGGAAGCAGCTACTAGGGTAGCAGAGTACGTGTGGCGTGCACACGGGGGTTTTTTAGGTTAGAGGGACCCCCCCTTGGGCGAAACGATAAAATACCTGACGGCTTACCAGAGAGGACATTATCATCGTTGATAAAGAACGTCCGTCCTCAGAGACCAAAAACAGGAAAAGTTAACGTAATATTGGTAAACTGCAGGAGTATCCAGGGCAAGGTTCCTGAATTAGTATCTCTTATTGAAGGAAATAGTGCGCATATAGTATTAGGAACGGAAAGTTGGTTAAAACCGGAAGTGAACAGTAACGAAATCCTAGACACAGAATGGAATATATACCGCAAGGATAGGATAAACGCCAATGGTGGAGGAGTATTTATAGCAGTAAAGAATTCAATAATATCCAGTGAAGTTATTAGCGAATGCGAATGTGAAATAATCTGGGTTAAGTTAAGTATCAAAGGTGGGTCAGATATGATAGTCGGATGCTTCTATAGACCACCTGCATCAGCAACCGTAGTAGTTGAGCGCCTCAGAGAGAACCTGCAGAACGTCGTGAAGAAGTTTCGTGATCATACTATTGTAATAGGGGGAGACTTCAATCTACCAGGTATAGAATGGGATAGTCACACAATCAGAACTGGAGCCAGGGACAGAGACTCTTGTGACATTATCCTGACTGCCTTGTCCGAGAATTACTTCGAGCAGATAGTTAGAGAACCAACTCGTGAAGCTAACGTTTTAGACCTCATAGCAACAAATAGACCGGAACTTTTCGACTCCGTGAATGTAGAAGAGGGTATCAGTGATCATAAGTCAGTGGTTGCATCAATGACTACAAGTGTAATAAGAAATGCCAAGAAAGGAAGGAAAATATATTTGCTTAACAAGAGTGATAGGGCACAAATCGCAGAATATCTGAGTGACCACCATCAAACGTTCATTTCTGAGGAAGAGGATGTGGAACAAAAATGGAAAAAATTCAGAAACATCGTCCAGTACGCCTTAGATAAGTTCGTACCGACTAAGGTCCAAAGCGAGGGGAAAGATCCACCGTGGTATAACAATCATGTACGAAAGGTACTACGGAAACAAAGAAAGCTTCATCATAGGTTTAAGAGTAGTCGAATCATAGCTGATAAGGAAAAGCTGAACGAAGCGAAAAAGAGCGTAAAGAGAGCAATGAGAGAAGCATTCAACGAATTCGAACATAAAACATTGGCAAACAATCTAAACAAGAACCCTAAAAAGTTTTGGTCATATGTAAAATCGGTAAGCGGATCTAAATCCCCTATTCAGTCACTCGTTGACCACGATGGCACCGAAACAGAGGACGACCGAAGAAAGGCAGAAATACTGAATTCAGTGTTCCGAAACTGTTTCACTGCGGAAAATCGTAACACGGTCCCTGACTTCAGCCGTCGCACGGACGCCAAAATGGAAAATATTGAAATAAACGATGTCGGAATTGAAAAACAACTGCTATCACTTAGTAGCGGAAAAGCATCCGGACCAGACGAGATACCCTTAAGATTCTACAGTGATTATGCTAAAGAACTTGCCCCCTTTCTATCAGCAATTTATCGTAGATCGCTGGAAGAACGTAAAGTACCTAGCGACTGGAAGAAAGCGCAGGTCGTTCCCATTTTCAAGAAGGGTCATAAATCAGATGCGAATAATTATAGGCCTATTTCGCTTACGTCAATCTGTTGTAGAACAATGGAACATGTTTTGTGTTCTCGTATTATGACGTTCTTAGATAATACAAATCTCCTTCATCATAACCAACATGGATTCCGCAAACAGAGATCATGTGAAACTCAGCTCGCCCTATCTGCCCAAGAAATTCACAGTGCCGTAGACACTGGCGAGCAGATTGATGCCGTATTCCTGGACTTCAGGAAGGCATTTGATACGGTTCCGCACTTACGTTTAGTGAAAAAAATACGAGCTTACGGAATATCGGACCAGGTTTGTGATTGGATTCAGGATTTCCTAGAAGAAAGAACACAACATGTCATTCTTAACGGTTCAAAATCTGCAGATGTAGAGGTAATTTCGGGAGTACCGCAGGGAAGCGTGATAGGACCTTTATTGTTTACAATATACATAAATGACTTAGTTGACAACATCGGTAGCTCCGTGAGGCTATTTGCAGATGACACGGTTGTCTACAAGAAAGTAGCAACATCAGAAGACTCGTACGTACTCCAGGAGGACCTGCAGAGGATTAATGCATGGTGCGACAGCTGGCAGCTTTCCCTAAACGTAGATAAATGTAATATAATGCCCATACATAGGGGCAGAAATCCATTCCAGTACGATTATGCCATAGGTGGTAAATCATTGGAAGCGGTAACGACCGTAAAATACTTAGGAGTTACTATCCGGAGCGATCTGAAGTGGAATGATCACATAAAACAAATAGTGGGAAAAGCAGGCGCCAGGTTGAGATTCATAGGAAGAATTCTAAGAAAATGTGACTCATCGACGAAAGAAGTAGCTTACAAAACGCTTGTTCGTCCGATTCTTGAGTATTGCTCATCAGTATGGGACCCTTACCAGGTTGGATTAATAGAAGAGATAGACATGATCCAGCGAAAAGCAGCGCGATTCGTCATGGGGACATTTAGTCAGCGCGAGAGCGTTACAGAGATGCTGAACAAGCTCCAGTGGCGGACACTTCAAGAAAGGCGTTACGCAATACGGAGAGGTTTATTATCGAAATTACGAGAGAGCACATTCCGGGAAGAGATGGGCAACATATTACTACCGCCCACATATATCTCGCGTAATGATCACAACGAAAAGATCCGAGAAATTAGAGCAAATACGGAGACTTACAAGCAGTCGTTCTTCCCACGCACAATTCGTGAATGGAACAGGGAAGGGGGGATCAGATAGTGGTACAATAAGTACCCTCCGCCACACACCGTAAGGTGGCTCGCGGAGTATAGATGTAGATGTAGATGTAGATTTTTGTGGCTGTACCACTGATTTGTTGGTCCAGTAGCCTGCGCTAAACTTTTTATGGTTTCGATATTTGCCATTGGGTTTCCCACTGATTTTACCTCTTTTTTATTTTTATATATACGTACAGACTGCCACAATATGTAATCTGTGCAAGTAGTGGGGCCCCTTCTTTGATACCTCCTTCAGCAAGACCGTGTACTACCTCACCATGCCGAGTACCTGAGTGTCCCTTTACCCAAATTAGATGCATGGTTTTATTTTCTTTGTTGGCTTTCGTTATTAAAGCTACCACATCATAAATATATCGATTATCTGCTTTCTATGTTCTAATTGTTCCAAGGAACTTTAAAGGGCCCTCAAGACGGTCAATAATAATGCACAAATTTTTCTGAAGTCCAATAATATTGACCGGCCGATGATGCCGAGCGGTTCTAGGCGCTACGGTCGCAGGTTCGAATCCTACCTTGGGCATGGATGTGTGTGATGTCCTTAGGTTAGTTAGGTTTAAGTAGTTCTAAGTCTAGGGGGCTGATGATCTCAGATGTTAAGTCCCATAGTGCTCAGAGCCATTTGAACCATTTGTGCAATAATATTAAACGCCTAGACTGAGGTTTTGCGCTGCCCAGAAATATTGTGCCGTCTGTGGGCAGCATTGGCAATATTCTTACCAGTCTCTCGGGTGTTACAGAGTATGGATATCACTGCGTTCATTGTTCGTTGTTGTTATGACGTTGAAAATGAATGCAAAACAAGAGGAAAAAACGTTATGATTAGAGTATATCGAAACGTATAATAATTGCAGATATTGCAGGATCTTAGGACAGACGAGTACAAAAACATAAATGTTAAGAATGGATCATACGGTTTGTTACCCAAAAATACAGGGAAAGGCCACGAAGGACGACGTTTTTTTAAAAAAATAAATTATTAACGCAACATTATGAATAAAAGTATTTACGGACATAAGTGTTTATACATTACCTACCCGAGAACAATCGTTTGGTACATGTATTATTGCGTGACACGTTCTCATAACTGTGTCTCAAACATTTTAAGGTGATAATCTGATGCCTTCGAAAGAATTGTTAGTGGTAAGGTATTGTAGACTAATAGGTAAACGCTGATTTGGTGGAATTACGTCTCTCATTGTAGTATTTGGTTTTTGATCACTGGGATTTGAGCGGCGCTGAAATTTAACCACGGGGGAGTGCGAGACTCTAAAATTTATATTTTTGATGTAAATGAGTTGGTCAGTTTTGAGACGTATCGTGCCTCAAGAATTAAATTTCCTAGATAACACAAAAAACTTTATATCCCAGAGAACCGATGTTTATCCAGTCAGTATTTGTAGCGTGTACGTTACTTCGATACTGTACTTAAAACAACAAACATAGATTATACTGCGATTGCTGAACCCATAGTTGTTTCGTATTCTTTTCTGAGCACTGGTAACATTAGCTCATTCCACGTTGAAAGAAATGTAAATCTGAGACGTCGGAAACCTTTTACTAACAGTGGCTAAAAACTGTGTAACGTTACGCATCTAGCCGAGCAAGTCAGCCATCGAGTATTGGTACGAGGTAAGATGAAACATCTGAATGCAGGTGGATCCAGGTCTCAGGGCACTCAGCAGGACTGGCTACTGGCCGTTGTGGAAGTCCAGGTACAAAGACAAGTGGTGTCGCCGGAAATGCGTAAATTCCAAAGCTAGGGATCTGGACGGCTCTTGTTCGCATGACCCTTATGTAGAAGACACTTCTCCAAAAATGGCGGAGTCTCAGACAAGCTGAAAGATGGCTTCTTACAGATTTTTGGGAATCTATAATAATTTGTAGCCAAACACTAACGTAAATCGGAATAAATCTGCAATCTCAGAAAAATGAGGTGCACCCATTGACACAACAATATTTTCAATATCGTTAAATCTACAGAAGTTAATATTTCATAGACAATAAATATTTTCACAATGAACCTCAATGTACAATATTCCAGATGATTAGTATTGCACTATAGCTATTATCCTTGAAAACTATGTATCTGTATCTATTTTATTTATTGACTTATGATACCTTTTATATTGTGGCGTCGATAGTTCGTATCGACCACGAAATTTAATATCTGTGAACTCTAAGTGCTCTGTTTACCTCCATCTTTACTTTAGTCAGTTCTTTGTCATACTGCTTTCTGTATGGATGCAGTGTCAAGTGCAAATGTATACGAGCTGTGACATGTATGGGAATTAAGTTTTCTTTATCTCGATTACCGATCCCGTTCCCATAGTGGTGACCCCGCACTTCATTCGTGTTTCGCGTCTTCCAATCCGGTGTTTATGCAAGAGGTTATATGCACTACACAATGACCACGCCAAACAATGCCTTGTTCGAAGATGTGGAAGCACAACTCCATTCACCGAGTTTCGTCGTTTCTTCGCCAACGGCGTATTCATCAATTACGCACAGTGATTCACATTCTTAACCAACACCGTGTGCTACCCTCATTAGCTTTCAACAGTCGACAACTATGCTGTTAGGGTGAACAATGGACTCAGGCTTCGCGTCACCGGATTATGCCCATCTGACAGTGAAATGTGAACTGAACAATATTTAGAATTGTGTCTCTTCAAATCGAGTGTTTCAAGAACAAAGTGATCTCCATTCGAACACGTGTTTAGCCACCCAACAGTATGCTACATCAGTTACTGTTGGGACGTGTGCAACGCCGCCATTACTACAAACCGCGCCAGATCCGTTCCGCGCACGTGGTGTTCCAGTTGTGTCCAATTTACATCCACAATTCAGTGTTTCTCATAACATGAACCCCTTACCTCGCCCCAGTGGCCCGCCACATGCACTACAGGCATGTTATGCATCAGATAGTTTCCATGCAGGTGGAGTTCTCAACTCCCCCCCCCCCTCCCCCCGCGCCCCGCGCCGCCCACACTTGCAGGGGTCCCCGTTTCCGGTCGCTCAACCGCCTGTCGCTCCCACAGTACCGCCTTCGTCTGCCGCGCTGGTCTCTCGCCCTGTTCCGAAAGCGGGTCGTTTCCATCCAGCACTCGTCAAATACAGACAAGTTTCTGGGCACCCCTCATGTACCGTCCATCCGCCCATTTCCACGGTACCGTCCGTGCCTGCCGCGCCGTGTTTTCGTGACACACAGTCAACTATGCCAGCTGCTGATATTATGGATTCGCTCGCCTGGTTTAAATCCGGGCCTACTGCGCTGGCCTCTGACTTAACCTCAGTTCAGCCACTACCTCAGGAGACATCGAAGCCGTCGTCGTCACCCCCTCCTGGCCGCCTGCCGAAGCTACCGCACTTATACAAGGACAATCCGGCATCGTGGTTCGCACTCGTCGATCACATGTTCGAGGTACATCATGTGTCTGACGAAAACTCAAAGTTTCTCTTCCTCATCACACACCTCCACGACCACTCGGATTTGATTTGTGCCTTGCTCCTTTCGCTGCCACCTGCACAAAATATGAGTTTGCAAAGAAGACTATAATGGAACGACTCGCCTGCTCGCCACAAGAGTTAATAATCAAGATTCTCTACGAGGAGCACCTAGGGGAACGCACCCCCTCACAACTTTGGCGCTGCCTTCGATTGCTCGTGAATGAGCATAGCATGCCTGATGCCACGCTAGGGGCTGTGTGGTCTGCAAGACTATCTACCGGTCTACAGATCCATCTGTTACCACACTCGTTTGAGTCCATCGGCTCCCCCCTACGCATTGTTGACCAGTTGTATTCGCTGCTGCGGCAACATCAGCCGGTTCATTCCACACCGCTTGTCAGCACAGCCGCCACCGCATACCAACCTTTGGCCGGCAGAGGCAGGGCTCGCTCCGCCGTCATCTCGTCTGCTTCTCCTGCCAGCGTCGGCTCACTCTCTCCACTGTCCGAGTACTCCAGGATCGCTCATGCACCTTATGTACCGGTCTATTTACCGGAACAAATCAATGAGGACAAGCCGCCCCCGCTGTCACAGTCTCCATCTCCTCCTCACCCTTTCTGCTGGTACCATAAAGTGTTCGGCGACGATGCCAAGAAGTGCAGGTTGCCATGCCAACACCCAAATGCTAACCGCAGGAACTAAGAGACGCCGAGTCCTGCGGGGATCCTAACAGGTGTCCTCTTACATTACACTCCGTTCACTCACCTGCCCAGACTGGCGTTGCGTCAGGTCTAGTTTTCTGGTCGACACTGGTGCTGACGTGTCGTTCATACCTACTTTGATGGCTCCATCCTCTTCTTCACAGACGAAGTCACTTCTACAAGCTGTCAATGCAATGACGTTACCTACCTCAGGCTTAGTAAAGGTTACGGTGACCTCATCTCCTTCTCTATGTTTTCCGTGGACGTTCTACATTGCCGACATCGAAGAACCTATCCTCGGTATGGATTTTTTGTCTCATTACGAACTCTTTCCGAATGTCATACAGGGTTCAGTGCTCCACCATCCTACGAACACTCACATACCGCGTACCCACACCTATGTCCAATTCCACCGCAACATATGATATCATACGCAAGTGGTCTGCCCTTGTGGCAACATTGTCACGTGCATTACCGACCTACTGTCAGAATACGACTCAGCGACGCAACTCCGCCAGGACAATGAGAAGCTGAAACAGTGCATCGCATCCACTTACAGCAGCTCATTGCGGCTAATACCTCGCTTCTGGAACTGCAGTCCACGGCGCCACCACCTAATCAAGATTGCTTGGCTGAGCCTAGCTTGAACCCTCACCAGGTCAATCCACAAACTTTACTTGTCTGTGACGTTCCAACCCCCCCCCCCCCCTCCCCCCTGTCGCGCTCACCTCATCCAGTGCCATGTGTTTCAAACAGTGCTGCTAATGACAGTCATGTGTGGGTTGCGACCACGCACACCTCTCGGACAGCTAACACGTGTGTTAATAATAAACATTCCCCCTCTCTCACTCACCAGTCACATGACCCAGCGGCCATTGTGGCCCCAAGTGCCACGCCAGCGCTACTCTCCCCCGCGCCGGTTGTCCAGTGCAAGGTTAACAGCAGACAGTCGCCGCCCGTTCCCCTTCACTCGGTGCTGTGCACACACCCACCCCCTCCACACAAGCGCACGCCGTATTCCTGTAAGAGACATGTGACTTTCATGCTACCTTTCCCTACTCGCGCTAACAGCTACGTCTTGTTGCGCCCTACTCATCCAAAGACTCGGTGCCAGGACATTAACCAATCTTATGTGCTGTTCTCAGTTTCTTCCGTCACTGATGGAACAACACACAAGATAGTTACCACTGCTGGCCCTCCTATTAGGCATAAGGTCCGACACCTCAACCCTATCAAGTTGTGCACAGCCCGGCAGCAGATTAATGGACATTTGGCTGCTGGTGTTTTGCAACCTTCAGACAGCAACTGATCTCCACCAATCCACCTTGTCCCCAAACACGACGGATCTTTTTGAATGTGCGGCGATTACATATGCTTATACGCTCATACTGTAATGGAAAACTACCCAGTGCCGAACATCAATGACTTCACTCATATATTATTGGGCGCTACAATTTTCAGTGTTATTGACTGTAAATGCACCTACTACCAGATTCCCTTGGCGCCGGAATACATTCCTAAGACAGCTATTATCACGCCGCTCGGCCTAAAGAATGCGGCGTAAATGTGGCAACGTTTCATTGACTCCATCTTGCGACAGTTCGAGTTTTGCTTTGCTTATCTGGACGACATTCTCGTTTTCAGCAGCTCAGCAGAGGAACATGAAAATCATCTGTCTACGGTCCTCCAGACCTTGAATTCCAACGGTGTCAAGGTCAACAAAGACGTTTCAGTTCCGCCAGGCGTTAGTCTCCTTCCTAGGTTACACCGTCTCCGCTGACGGAATACAGCCTCCCAAATCTTGTGCGCAGGCTATCACGTCTCTGCCGCCCCCGGCTACTGACAAACAGCTACGCTGTTTCCTCAGCACCATCAATTACTATCGTTGCCATCTGCCTTCCACCACTGCTGTTCAGGCATCCCTGACAGACACGCTATCAGGCAGACAAACTTCCGGTATCAAACCCGTCTCTTGGACTGCTTCTATGCTACAGGCCTTCAAGGCTCTGAAGACTTCTTTAGCTCATGCTGTGACACTCACCCACCACGACCCCTCTGTCGAGTTATTCATCACTACGGACACCAGTGACTACGTGGTGTGGGAAGTGTTGCAACAACACAAGGACGACATGGTTTCTCCCCTTCATTTCTTCTCCAAGAAACTATCTACGGCTCAGAGAAAATATTCTGCATTCGATAGGGAGTACCATGCTGTTTACAAGGCAATCAAACATTTCCGCCCCGACGTCGAGGGATGTTCGTTTTTCGTCCTCACCGATCACAAACCACTGGCAGAAGCGTCCTGCTACCCACCGGAGGACCGACCCCCCCGACGTTACCGCCACTTTGACCGGGTTTCTCAATTCACAATGGACGACCGTTATATCAAGGGTGCAGATAATGCCGCTGCAGATTTCTTCTCGCGGATCAGTGCTGTTTCTTGTATTGTTGATCTTTCCGATCTGGCCCCCACCAAGCTTTTGACGAATATTCCCAGGCTCTCCTACGAGACCAACAGACATCACTTGTTTTCACAAAGGCTAAATTTCCTGGCGTTTCCGACTGGGTGTGGTGTGATTCTTCAACCGGCACACTACGCCCTTTGCTCCCACCCGGGCTGTGCCGACAGGTTTTCGACACCCTGCATAACCTAGCCCACCGGGGCGTTCGGGCCACCACACATTCGTGTCAGAACGTTTTGTTTGGAAGAATATTAAACGGAACTGTCAAACCTGGGCATACAGCTGAGTCGCTTGCCAATGCAACAAGATTATCCGCCACACCTCCCTGCCTCTGGGCAAGTTCGGCATTTCCGCAGGTCGATTTCCGTCACGTTCATATTGATCTGATTGGGCCTCTTCCTCCTTCAGAGGGCCATAGATATATCTTATCAACTATCGACCGTTAGTCTCGCTGGGTCGAGGCTGTCCCTCTCTCTAACATTACTGCCGAGACGGCAGCCAAGGCTTTCATTGGCTCGTGGATTGCTCATTTTGGTTGCCCAATCAGGGTCGACAGTTTGAATCCTCCCTTTTCACCATCCTCTGCAATATCTGCGGAATTAAAGAAATACACACTACCGCCTATCAACCACAAAGCAAAGGGTTGTTGGAGAGATGGCACCACACCCTCAAGACGGCCCTTTGATGCCACGATTGGTCGGAAGCTCTCCTGTGGATGCTACTTGGTCTGCACTCGACCTATAAACATGACCTACAGGGGACTATAACCGAACTTGTTTTTGGCGAGAATCCGGTCCTTCCGGGGGGAACTTATTCTTCCCCAGGTTAGCGAGGATCTTCCCCTATAGCCAGATTTCATTAACCAGATGCGCACGCATTTTCAACAAACGAGTTTGCACCCGCCCATCAGTCACTCACCGCCTGAGACTTATGTTCCCACCGCACTCTCCGACTGCCCCCACGTCATGCTGCGTGATGATGCGGTTAGGCAGCCTCTTCAACCTCCATATCTTGGCTCCTACAAGGTCCTGCAGCGGGGGGACACGACTTTTGATATCATAATTAAAGACCACACACAGACAGTTTCTCCGCATCACCTGAAACCGGCTTTCGTCGACCCTGATGGTCCTACACCGCCGCAGTCGGCCTCTGCTGACGATCCATCCTTGATCAGCAGTGCACACAACCTCACACTCCCGCGCGAGTGTGACCGAGCATCTCTACGTGCTTTCATTTCCATGGACGGCTCGATCCACTTAAGGGCCACACACGCGTCCACCACGCCGCCGACCACCCAGCCCGCTTACTCCCGGGCCTGCCGCCGTCTCATCCAGCCACGGTGGCTGACTGACTACGAAGTGTACCTGCCTCTCGCTGCTCCGCCTACATAACCCACCTCGTTCGAGATGGGTACACCTGCCTACGCGCACGATTTCCACCGACATCGACACCCGCACGCCCGCACCCTTCGACATCTGTAGTACCCCGTACTGCGAGGGGTTCAGGGAGCTGTGTGGCGTAGATAGTTCGTATCGACCACGAAACTTAATATCTGTGAATCTAAGTGTTCTCTCAAGTCTCCATCTTTACATTAGTCAGTTCTTTGTTATACTTCTTTCTGTACAGACGCAGTGTAAAGTGTAAATATATACGAGCTACGACATATGTGGGAATTAAGTTTTCTATATTCCGATTAATGATCCCGTCCCCATAATATCTTTTTCATTATGCAATGTTTCTATTGGTTATTGGTTATGAACTGTAGATTAAAACTGAAGAAACTGCAAAAAGGTGGGAATTTAAGGAGATGGGACCTGGATAAACTGAAAGAACCAGCGGCTGTAAAGAGTTTCAGGGAGAGCATTAGAGAACGATTGACAGGAATGGGGGAAAGAAATACAGTAGAAGAAGAATGAGTAGCTTTGGGAGATGCAATAGTGAACGCAGCAAGGGATCAAGTAGGCAAAAAGTCCAGGGCTAGTAGAAATCCTTGGTTAACAGTAGAAATATTGAACTTAATTGATGAAAGGAGAAAATATAAAAATGCAGTAAATGAAGCAGGCAAAAAGAAATATAAACGGAGAGGGAAAGCAGAAATGTGGACGGAGTATATAGAGGGTCTATACAAGGGCGATGCACTTGAAGACAAAATTATGGAAATTGAAGAGGGCGTAGATGAAGATGAAATTGGAGATACGATACTGTGTGAAGAGTTTGACAGAGCACTGAAAGACCTAAGTCGAAACAAGGCCCCGGGAGTAGACAACATTCCATTAGAACTACTGATAACCTTGGGAGAGCAAGCCCTGACAAAACTCTACCATCTGGTGAGCAAGATGTATGAGACAGGCGAAATACCCTCAGACTTCAAGAAGAATATAATAATTTCAATCCCCAAGAAAGCAGGTGTTCATAGATGTGAAAATTACCGAACTATCAGTTTAATAAGTCACAGCTGCAAAATACTAACGCGAATTCTTTACAGAAGTCAACCTCGGGGAAGATCAGTTTGGATTCCGTAGAAATGTTGGAACACGCGAGGCAATACTGACCCTACGACTTATCTTAGAAGAAAAATTAAGGAAAGGCAAACCTACGTTTCTAGCATTTGTAGACATAGAGAAAGCTTTTGACTATGTTGACTGGAATACTCTCTTTCAAATTGTGAAGGTGGCTGGGGTCAAATACAGGGAGCGAGAGGCTATTTACAATTTGTACAGAAAGCAGATGGCAGTTATAAGAGTCGAGGGACATGAAAGGGAAGCAGTGGTTGGGAAGGGAGTGAGACAGGGTTGTAGCCTCTCCCCGATGCTATTCAATCTGTATACTGACCAAGCAGTAAAGGAAACAAAAGAAAAGTTCAGAGTAGGCATTAAAATCCATGGAGAAGAAATAAAAACTTTGAGGTTCGCCGATGACATTCTGTCAGAGACAGCAAAGGACATGGAAAACCAGTTGAACGGAATGGACAGTGTCTTGAAAGAAGGATATGAGATGAACACCAACAAAAGCTAAACGAGGATAATGGAATGTAGTCGAATTAAGTCGGGTGATGCTGAGGGAATTAGATTAGGAAATGAGACACTTAAAGTAGTAAAGGAGTTTTGCTATTTGGGGAGCAAAATAACTGATGATGGTCGAAGTAGAGAGGATATAAAATGTAGACTGGTAATGGCAAGGAAAGCGTTTCTGAAGAAGAGAAATTTGTTAACATAGAGTATACATTTAAGTGTCAGGAAGTCGTTTCTGAAAGTATTTGTATGGAGTGTAGCCATGTATGGAAGTGAAACGTGGACGGTAAATAGCTTAGACAAGAAGAGAATAGAAGCTTTCGAAATGTGGTGCTACAGAAGAATGCTGAAGATTAGATGGGTTGATCACATAACTAATGAGGAGGTATTGAATAGAATTGGGGAGAAAAGGAGTTTGTGGCACAACTTGACTAGAAGAAGGGATCGGTTGGTAGGACATGTTCTGAGGCATCAAGGGATCACCAATTTAGTATTGGAGGGCAGCGTGTAGGGTAAAAATCGTAGAGGGAGACCAAGAGATGAATACACTAAGCAGATTCAGAAGGATGTAGGCTGCAGTAGGTACTGGGAGATGAAGAAACTTGCACAGGATAGAGTAGCATGGAGAGCTGCATTGAACCAGTCTCAGGGCTGAAGACCACAACAACAAAAACAATGTTTCTCAGAACATTGTACACTCCACAATTACACAGCATGTGAATACTGCAAAAGTACCTCGTATTTTGTCATTCTTGTTTAGTTAGTTAATGAAAAGTTTACTGTTCTGCCAGCAACTTTATTCAGACATTTATTGCAAGTGCTATTAAAAACTGTGCTTGTTTAAAAGTGGTTCATCACGTGTGTTAACGGACACCACAATTGAAAAGAGAACCAAAAGATGCGTATGTCAAGAATTCATAAATAATCGTTTGAACAAAATTGGGTAAGAATACTTGAATATTTATATATGAGCGAACCTTTATTTGTAACCATTATGAATGATATGAATGTTGCCGAATATTTATAACATTTCTTTATTTAAAAATGGTTGTAATATGTTAGTTTAGCTTGGGAAATGGTCAAGTTAAGTCCTGTCTTGAGAACTTAAGAACGATGTTTTTTTGGTGGGGACGGCCTTCAGCCATTGGAGAGGCAGACAGTAGCAGACGACAAGTGAATCAAGTGGAGACTGGGACTTTTCGAGTCAAGAGCGTAAGAGAGCGTTTCAGACACTTGACGTCGAGTGCAGAAAGAAGGCAGACGCGTCCTTGGTAGCACGCATGATTCAGTCATATAGGTGATTGATTCTGGGAGGTGAACAGCCGCTAAAAATACTCTAACTTTTGGAAGGACTCTAACTCACAAGGGATCTGAATGTGCCCCAGACTAGGACTCTTCACTTTTCCAACTTCTATTACAGAACTGAGGATAGACAGGGTATGAGTAACTGTTCTTAATATCACATACGTCAGTTTGTGAATCATCATATTGAACTCCACACTGTTTTGAGCTCATGAATATTTGTGTACTGTGACCACAAATTGGACTTAGTTTTCGTGTACCTTTGATTACAATTTAGTCTGGGGATTTTGCTACCATTCTCGTTATACTTTCAATGTAACTTCTCTGCATTTGAAAAGAGGTATTTTTTCTGTATTTTAACTGAATATCGTAGAATCACTTTCCATTTATCTGAGATGTCCTTTCTTGAATAAAGATTATTCAGTCTAATTCTCTGTTGTCTACATCAATTATAGATGTTAGAATAGAATCCTTGTTATTAAACTATTCATTTAACTTTCATTTTGTAATTCTGAGTATTTTATCAACTAGAAATTCTAGCCAATGCATAGACTGTTTGACTGCAGCATGACAACAATGGTTACCATTTGCAGCGAGTCAGCTGCAGGGCATGAAAGTAGACATCTACAGCTCGGCCCTATGACTACATTGAGCTATTCTTTTGAAAAGAGCCATGCATAACCTAAATACCTGAAGTACGAGTATCCACAGGTAAAGAAGAAACGCGTATGGGTTGCTGTTTTGAAGAGCAACCACACTAGCAGTAACCGTTAGTTACTGTCGCAACTGTTCCTAACTGCTGCCTTATAGGCCAAAACTGAAGCACATTTAGTTTTGCTTAGTACATATTATGCGGCATTTCCAAACATAAAACGTCTGTAGTCCAAAACAGAGCGTTTCAGTGCATCATACATGGTGAGGACGATGTCTGGTAGGGTTCTCCACCATACATTACTTACTGCACGTAAGACATTCACAGTTTTTCTGTTTTCGTAACAGAAAGATTAATGTGATTAATCCAGGATAGTCTATTATCCAGAAGAAGCCACAATACCTTTGCTGATGTTCATACATTAAATCTGGAAGAACCCAGGCTTAGTGTATTCAGCCGGTATGTTCGATGTTTTAGTGTAAAGAAAGCTACTGCAAATTTTGCGTGTGACAGATTCGGCCGTTCCTCAGGAACCATTCAGACAGTAGATCAGCGGCATTATCCAGCCATGAGCATCACAGTTCCAATCTGATAGTCGCCATACATATGCAGGCATCATCTGCTGCATATTGTAGCACATGAATAGGGGGGCAAGATACACTATGTGATCAAAAGTAACTGGACACACCCCAAAACATACGTTTTTCATATTATGTGCATTGTGCTGCCACCTATTGCCAGGCACTCCATATCAGCGACCTTAGTAGTTATTAAACATCGTGAGAGAGCAGAATGGGGCACTCCGCGGAACTCACGGACTTCGAACGTGGTCAGGTGGTTGGATGTCAGTTCTGTCATACGTCTGTACGCGAGATTTCCACGCTCCTAAACATCCCAAGGTCCACTGTTTCCGATGTGATAGTGAAGTGGAAACGAGATGGGACACGTACAACACAAAACCGTACAGGCCGACCTCGTCTGTTGACTCAAAGAGACCGTCGACAGTTGAAGAGGGTCGTAATGTGTGATAGGCAGACATCTATCCAGACCATCACACAGAAATTCCAAACTGCATCAGGATCCACCGCAAGTACTATGACAGTGAAGCGGGAGGTGAGAAAACTGTGAATGTCTTACGTGCAGTAAGTAATGTATGGTGGAGAACCCTATCAGACATCGTCCTCACCATGTATGATGCACTGAAACGCTCTGTTATGGACTACAGACGTTTTATGTTTGGAAATGCCGCATAATATGTACTAAGCAAAACTAAATGTGCTTCAGTTTTGGCCTATAAGGCAGCAGTTAGGAACTGACAATGCAAAAACGTTGTGTGCAGTGACGAATCACGGTACACAATGTGGCGATCCGATGGCAGGCTGTGGGCATGGCGAATGCTCGGTGAACGTCATCTGCCAGCGTGTGTAGTGCCAACAGTAAAATTCTGAGGCAGTGGTGATATGGCGTGGTCGTGTTTTTCATGGAGGGGGCCTGCGCCCCTTGTTGTTTTGTGCGTCACTATCACAGCACAGTCCTACATTGATGTTTTAAGCACCTTCTTGCTTCCCACTACTGAAGAACAATTCGGGGAGGCGATTACGTCTTTCAACACGATCGAGCACCTGTTCATAATGCACGGGCTGTGGCGGAGTGGTTACACGACAGTAACATTCCAGTAATGGACTGGCCTCCATAGAGTCCTAACCTGAATCCTATAGAATACCTTTGGGATGTTTCGGAACACCGACTTCGTGTCAGGCCTCACCGACCGACATCGATACCTCTCCTCAGTGCAGCACTCCGTGAAGAATGGGCTGCAATTCCCCAAGAAACGTTCCAGCGTCTGATTGAACGTATGCCGGCGAGAGTGGAAGCTGTCATCAAGTCTAAGGCTGGGCCAACACGATATTGAATTCCAGCATTACCGATGGAGGGCGCCACGAACTTGTAAGTCATTTTCAGACAGGTGTCCGGATACTTTTGATCACATAGTGTATGTTTTCCAGATCTGCTGCAAATAATGCCCATAGGAGGGGACTTAAAATAGCCTCTTGAGGTATTCCTTTCCACACTGAGAAGTGTCCGTAAAACTGTTTTCCTTCTTTCTTATGTAAACAGTTCCACAGGTAAATAATTTTCAAGAAAACGATGACAAGTGTGTGGGATCCTAAGTGGTCTAACTTCTGCAAAAGAAGGAAGACATCAACAGAGTATATATTTCCAGTATATCTAAGCATAAAGATACCCTTTCCCATTGAAAGCTTTTTCAGTGTCCATCATCAGGATACTTAAATTGTCAATAATGCTCCTCCCTTTCTGAAAGCCATAATGTGACATTCGCAGAATTTTACTATGTTCAAACCACCATTCAAAATGTAATTTGAGAAATATGCATTATGACACTGCAGTTGGACAATAGGCATCTGCAGTTGTACGACCTTCACCGGGCTTCAATGCAGGTACAATAATTTTTGTGGTCCATTCTTGAGGAATTCCGCTTTCTGCCCATATTACATTAAAGACCTGCAACAGAATGTTTTTTTCTAGTATCGGTAAGTTGGATACAACAGGATAGTTTATCTGACCAGTTTGGGTACTGTGTGAGTAGAGCATTGAAGTACCATTTCTTATTCTTGGATAGTAAATGGTTTTGTATATAATTCACCAGAGCGCATGCATAGTAATGCGTCAGGTAGATGTGTTGTCGGCAGGGCAAGCGTGGGGAGGGCAGCAGTGCTGGGGGTTGCGGGCTGGTGGTCAGTGAGCTGTAGATGTAATTCCGAGTGCTAGAAGGGAACTGCCGTTCTCAAAGAAGCCTATGGTAATATCTTTTGTAAATACTAAGTGGTTCCCCTCCACACCCTCACTAGCATTTTGTCCATTCAAAAAGATCTGCTTTCACGTCTGCTTTGGTTAGCTGTTGTTGTAGTCTTCAGTCCACAGACGGGTTTGATGCAGCTCTCCATGCTACTCTATCCTGTGCAAGCTTCTTCATCCCCCAGTACCTTCTGCAACCTACATCCTTCTGAATCTGCTTAGTGCATTCATCTCTTGGTCTCCCTCTACGATTTTTACCCTCCACGCTGCCCTCCGGTAATACATTGGTGATCCCTTGATGACTCAGAACATGTCCTACCAACCGATCCCTTCTTCTAATCGAGTTGTGCCACAAGCTCCTCTTCTCCCCAATTCTATTCAGTACCTCCTCATTAGTTATGTGATCTACCCATCTAATCTTCAGCATTCTTCTGTAGCACCACATTCCGTAAGCTTCTATTCTCTTCTTGACTAAACTACTTATCATCCATGTTTCACTTCCGTACATGCCTACACTGCATACAAATACTTTGCCGGCCGAAGTGGCCGAGCGGTTCTGGGCGCTACAGTATGGAACCGCGCGACCGCTACGGTTCCAGGTTCGAATCCCGCCTCGGGCATGGAGGTGTGTGATGTCCTTAGGTTAGTTAGGTTTAAGTAGTTCTAAGTTCTAGGGGACTGATGACCTCAAAAAGTAAGTCCCATAGTGCTCAGAGCCATTTGAACAAATACTTTCAGAAACGACTTCCTGACATTTAAATTTGTACTCGATGTTAACAAATTTCTCTTCTTCAGAAACGCTTTCCTTGCCGTTGCTAGTCTACATTTTATATCCTCTCTACTTCGACCATCACCAGTTATTTTGCTCCCCAAATAGCAAAACTCCTTTACTACGTTAAGTGTCTCAGTTCCTAATCTAATTCCCTCAGCATCACCCGACTTAATTCGACTACATTCCATTATCCTCGTTTTGCTTTTGTTGATGTTCATCTCACATCCTCCTTTCAAGACACTGTCCATTCCGTTCAACTGGTTTTCCATGTCCTTTGCTGTCTCTGACAGAATGTCATCGGCGAACCTCAAAGTTTTTATTTCTTCTCCATGGATTTTAATACCTACTCCGAATTTTTCTTTTGTTTTCTTTACTGCTTGCTCAATATACAGATTGAATAGCATCGGGGAGAGGCTACATCCCTGTCTCACTCCCTTCCCAAACACTGCTTCCCTTTCATGTCCCTCGACTCTTATAACTGCCATCTGCTTTCTGTACAAATTGTAAATAGCCTTTCGCTCCCTGTATTTGACCCCAGCCACCTTCACAATTTGAAAGAGAGTATTCCAGTCAACATTGTCAAAAGCTTTCTCTGAGTCTACAAATGCTAGAAACGTAGGTTTGCCTTTCCTTAATCTATTTTCTAAGATAAGTCGTAGGGTTAGTATTGCCTCACGTATTCCAACATTTCTAGAGAATCCAAACTGATATTCTCCGAGGTCGGCTTCTACCAGTTTTTCCATTCGTATGTAAAGAATTCGTGTTAGTATTTTGCAGCCGTGACTTATTAAACTGATAGTTCGGTAATTTTCACATCTATGAACACCTGCTTTCTTGGGGATTGAAATTATTATATTCTTCTTGAAGTCTGAGGGTATTTCGCCTGTCTCATACATCTTGCTCACCAGATGGTAGAGTTTTGTCAGGGCTTGCTCTCCCAAGGTTATCAGTAGTTCTAATGGAATGTTGTCTACTCCTGGGGCCTTGTTTCGGCTTAGGTCTTTCAGTGCTCTGTCAAACTCTTCACACAGTATCGTATCTCCCATTTCATCTTCATCTACGCCCTCTTCCATTTCCATAATATTGCCTTCAAGTGCATCGCCCTTGTATAGACCCTCTATATACTCCTTCCACCTTTCTGCTTTCCCTTCTTTGCTTAGAACTGGATTTCCATCTGAGCTCTTGATATTCATGCAAGTGTTTCTCTTTTCTCCAAAGGTTTCTTTAGTTTTCTGTACGCAGTATGTATCTTACCCCTAGTGATATATGCTTCTACATCATTACATTTGTCCTCTAGCCATCCCTGCTTAGCCATTTTGCACTTCCTGTCGATCTCATTTTTAAGACGTTTGTATTTCTTTTTGCCTGCTTCATTTACTGAATTTTTATATTTTCTCCTTTCATCAATTAAGTTCAATATTTCTACTGTTAACCAAGGATTTCTACTAGCCCTGGACTTTTTGCCTACTTGATTCTCTGCTGCGTTCACTATTTCATCTCCCAAAGCTACCCATTCTTCTTCTACTGTATTTCTTTCCCCCGTTCCTGTCAATCGTTCTCTAATGCTCTCTCTGAAACTCTTTACAGCCGCTGGTTCTTTCAGTTTATTCAGGTCCGATCTCCTTAAATTCCCACCGTTTTGTAGTTCCTTCAGTTTTAATCTACAGCTGAAACCAACAGATTGTGGTCACAGGCCACACCAGTCCCTGGAAATGTCTTACAATTTAAAACCTGGTTCCTAAATCTATGTCTTACCATTATGTAATCTATCTGAAACATTCCAGTGTCTCCAGGCCTCTTCCACGTATATAACCTCCTTTCATGATTCTCAAACCAAGTGTTAGCAATGATTAAGTTATGCTCTTTGTAAAAATCTACCAGGCGGCTTCCTCTTTCATTCCTAACCCCATTTCATATTTACCTACTACTTTCCTTTCTCTTCCTTTTCCTACTATCGAATTCCATTCCTCCATGACTATTAAATTTTCGTCTCCCTTCAGTATCTGAAGAATTTCTTCAATCTCTTCCTCATCTGCGGAGCTAGTTGGCATATAAACTTGTACTACTGTGGGAGGCGTGAGCTTCGTATCTATCTTGGCGCCAGACGCTGTCCGAGCGGTTCTAAGCGCTTTAGTACGGAACTGCGCTGCTGCGACGGTCGCAGCTTCGAATCCTGCTTCGGGCATGGATGTATGTGATGTTCTTAGGTTAGTTAGGTTTAAGTAGTTCTAAGCATAGGGGACTGATGACCTCAGATGTTAAGTCCCATAGTGCTTAGAGCCATTTAAACCATTTTCTGTCTTGGCTACAATAATGCGTTCACTATGCTGTTCGTAGTAGCTTATCCGCACTCCTATTTTTTATTCATTATTAAACCTACTTCTGCTTTACCCCTATTTGATATTGTATTTATAACCCTGTATTCACCTGACCAGAAGTCTTGTTCCTCCTGCCACCGAACTTCACAAATCCCACTATATCTAACTTTAACCTATCCATTTCCGTTTTTAAATTTTCTAACCTACCCGCCCCATTAAGGGATCTGACATTCCACGCTCCGATACGCAGAACGCCAGTTTTCTGTCTCCTGATAACGACGCCCTCCTGAGTAGTCCCCGCTCTGAGATCCGAATGGGGGACTATTTTACCTCCGGAATATTTTACCCAAGAGGATGCCATTATCATTTAACCATACATTAAAGCTGCAAGTCATCGGGAAAAATTACGGCTGTAGTTTCTCCTTGCTTTCAGTCGATCGTAGTACCAGCACAGCAAGGCCGTTTTGGTTAATGTTACAAGGCCAGATCAGTCAATCATCCAGACTGTTGCCCCTGCAACTACTGAAAAGGCTGCTGCCCTCTTCTGGAACCATACGTTTGTGTGGCCTCTCAACAGATACCCCTCCGTCGTGGTTGCACCTACGGTACGGCTATCTGTATCGCTGAGGCATGCAAGCCTCCCCACCAACGTCAAGGTCCATGGTTCATGGAGGGTATTTAAAAAGAATTCAGCTGAAAATGCAACAAAGGCTACGATTTATTTTGCCCGGCCTTGTTAATCATTTGTAACTTTCAGAAAGGCATCATGAATGGTGAATTTCGAGTAAAACCAACATTTCACTTGTTGCCATGTTGAAATTTGCTTCTTTTGCCGAAACACTGTGGAGTTTACACAATGTCACCTCGCTAACATGTTGCGCAGCCTCAGTTGTGATGGCGCTATAAAACACAGCTTTTTAAGTGAGAAACACAGGAAATCTCATTTCGATACCTCAATCCGTTTATGAGATGAATGTTATGGATATTTCATTCTGTCTGTATCGATGGTGCTCACGATCAAAAATGACTGCGATACATAAAACCAATTTTCTCGAGATCTCTGACAGCGAACTCACCCAAGTCTAAACGAAAATTCAATAGGTTACCTAAATTTCATATGCAGCAACATATTATATAATATGCACTAAACGCAAAATCATAGCGACCTCTATTTTTCATTGTAAACAATTTCGAATTTCACGCAGTGTCTTACTTAAACATAAATATCGCACTAATTATGGCCATTAACGAAATGATGGGCATGTCATCATGGTATTGACACATAAAAAAGTAAGTAACGCAAATGAATTTTTTTTTACACAATAGTTTCTGTAAAATCGTTTGAGAAACACTGCAGGGTGTGTGCCTCGCTTCTGTTACTGCAACGCGTCTCCAATCTGCCGAAAGTGGCCAAACAATCTCGACCTCCCCTTCCAAACCTCTAAGCGGGCCAATCTCTGCACCTTGTCCATCTCCTTAGCAGTCATCTTCTTTTCAACTTTAATCCGCCATACTGCAGCCCCATAAATTATCATCAGTCATAGTACAGTGCTGTTTGGAGCCCAGTTTTTACCACAAGCCCTTCTGGTGTTCACAAGAGTACTTTTGGCCTTTTAATATGCATTCCTTATATGAGGGTTCATGATAGGCCTTCACATCATGAGTTACCACTAGATACTTATTACCACCTATGCTGCTAGAGTTCCATCGAGGAACTTGAGTTTTCAGCATGTGCGCTGCATTTGCTCCCTTGTAAATGTTACTACAATAGTTTTCTTGGGACCGACTCTTAGATCCTGCTTTTTGCACCAGTGTTCCACAATGTCAAGTGCAAATTGTGCCATTGTTCCTACAGCACTAGCAAATCTGTCAAATAGTACTATGACTTAATTGCTTGTGTGTCCTTTGGCAAAAGTAGCCTCTAGTATTTGAACTCTTCAATGAGTTCGTTCACTACTAGGCTCAATAGTAGTTGGCCCAATACGCATTCTTGCGGATACGCCCTGGTGATATTTATTGCAATTCTCTTGTTCATTTTGGTGGCCTCAACCTTTCTTCTACTTTAGCATGGTTTTAATCCACCTGCATATGGTAGTCTCGATGCCATACTCTTCTGCAGCTCTAACTATGGATTCGAAGCTCGTATTGCTAAAAGTGTCCTTTATATCCACGAAAGTGTAGACAGCTATTTCCAGAAAGTGGAGAGCTTTTTCCATCTTCCCAACAAGCTGGCAAAGTGCTGTTTTCACGTGATTTACCATGTTGCTACGCAAGTTGATTTATGTGTAGAGGAACCTCAGTTAACGTCTTCTCCCTAACGAGTATGTTAACCAGTTTTTCTAATGTATTTAGAAGAAAGGAGAGCGGACTGATCAGCCTCACAGCCTTAGTCTTGGTATGATCAGTTCCCCCTGGCTTTGGAAGGAAAACAACCTTCACTGTCCTCCAAGAATTGGGAATGATTCCTGCTGCTGGGCTGACTCTGAACAGTCTACATAGGAATCTAATTAAATCTTCTCCTGCTTGTTGCAGCAGAGCTGGAAATATACCATCCTGGCTTGGTGACGTTCTAAACGTCTCCAGCACATTCTTTAGCAGATTCCCAGTTTCCCCTTTGCTTACCTATAAACCAGTGACTCTCAGGGACTGACTCCTGGTCTGTTGTCTGCCTGAGCACAATGAGTAAAATGAGACTTGAGGAGCACATCCAGTGCCTCAATCGCTGTCCTTGGGTTTCTATCATCCTCCTTTCTTAGAGTACCTCCTGGATTAGATGATATTCTAGTGAGGATTTTATGATGTCTTGCGCAAGTACCTGTACGTTCCACTTCCTCACAGAATACCTTCCATGACGACAGCTTCACTTGCTTGATCGCAACTTTGTATTTGACAAAGGCCTTTCTATTATTTTGTCCAGTGTTCTTTCTTTCTTGCAATGTTGAACCGTATTCTTGCTTTTGCTTCCTTTGCACTACCGCATTGTTTGTGGACGTCTACTGATCGACAGTTTTTTAAATATAAGGTTGCAATGGTAGATGTCACGGTGACTGACATGTCCTCAAAATCTACTGGGTTCCTTATCGAAGTTCTGACTTCAGATAAGCGTGAGTTTAGATCTTTCCTATATGAGTCCCAGCCTGTTTTTCTAGGACTCCTATAAGCCATGGTGTGTTTACACTCATTTCAGCCTCAAACTTAATATACATGTGGTCAGATAAGGATGGCTTCATGCCATTTGTTTGACATAACTTCCCATTAGACTGCACGCTGAAGTTATTTCTATTACTTCTTCCCTTCTTCTGTTCCTGAAGGTAGGTGCTCACCTCTGCTTTGGTGTCAGTGCTACCGCACACAAGGTTATGAGCACTGGCATACAACCAATCAGCAGTTGTTCATTCTTCTGTAAGCAGCTATCTGCCAGTCTCCCTACTTCCTGGGAAGGTGGAGTACTGTCCTCATAAGGAAGGCAAGCTGGGCCCAACACAATTTCCCTCATGCTTCGTTCCTTACATTGTTTGATCCTAATGGTTATTAAGTCCTTGGAACAGAAGATGATTGACACAATTGAAATTCCATTCTTAACATAAACGCATGTTCTGGAGTTCTTTAGATTTCTGGCGTAAATCAGCTTATCTCTAGTTCCTCTGAGGCCTGAAATGGCTCCTTTATAGAGATAAGGTTCCTGTATCAGGACCATGTCCACTTCTCCAGTCTTGGTCTTCCCAGAAGATGACTCACGGTAGAAGTCGCCCCTCTACTGTGTCGCAGGTTTATCTGCAACATTTGCAGCTTCCAGCTTGCCACCAAGGTCGCTTCTGATGTCTCTGATTATCCTGACAGCAACCTGTGAGGATAGTAAGTACAGTTTCAGGTCCTGTTCTCCCATTTCTGCCAGGGATTTTTCGCAGCCTTTTACCACAGGGGTTTGACCTACCAGTAAAACCTTTCAGTTGATTACCCTCGAATTCTCTGTCGAGAGTTTCTAGTTCGGCACCCTTATTCTCTCGAAAGGATTTTTTGTAGGAGTATCCTTAAGAAGTTTTGGTACCAAATGGATAACTTTGTGGTCTTGAAGTGCTGAGCCGCTTTCGTGACCAGTAGCTTTGCCTCGTCCCACAGAGATACACTATGTGATCAAAAGTATCCAGATACCTGGCTGAAAATGACTTACAAGTTCGTGGTGCCATCCATCGGTAATGCTGGAATTCAATATCGTGTTGGCCCACCCTTAGCGTTGATGACCGCTTCCACTCTCGCAGGCATACGTTCAGTCAGGTGCTGGAACGTTTCTTGGGGAACGGCAGCCCGTCCTTCACCGAGTGCTACACTGAGGAGAGGTATCGATATCGGGCGGTGAGGCCTGGCACGAAGTCGGCGTTCCAAAACATCCCGAAGGTATTCTATAGGATTTAGGTCAGGACTCTGTGCAGCCCAGTCCATTACAGGAATGATATTGTCGTGTAACCACTCCGCCCTAGGCCGTGCATTATAAACAGGTGCTCGATCGTGTTGAAAGATGCAGTCGCCATTCCCGAATTGCTCTACAACAGTGGGAAGCAAGAAGGTGCTTAAAACGTCTTTGTAGGCCTGTGCTGTGATTGTGCCACGCAAAACAACAAGAGGTGCAAGCCCCCTACACGAAAAACACGACCACGCCATAACACCACCATCTCCGAATTTTGCTGTTGGCTCTACAGACGCTGGCACATGACGTTCACGGGGCATTCGCCATACCCACAGCCTGCCATCGGATCTCCCCATCGTATACCTTGATTCGTCACTCCACACAACGTTTTTCCCCTGTTCAAGTGTCCAATGTTTGCGCTTCTTACACCAAGCGAGGCGTCGTTTGGCATTTACTGTCATGATGTGTGGCTCATGAGCAGCCGCTCGACCATGAAATCCAAGTTTTCTCACCTCCCGCCTCACTGTCATAGTACTTGGTGGATCCTGATGCAGTTTGGAATTTCTGTGTGATGGTCTGGATAGATGTCTGCCTATCACACATTACGACCCTTTTCAACTGTCGGCAGTCTGTCAGTCAACAGATGAGGTCGGTCTGTTCGCTTTTGTGCTGTACATGTCCCTTCACGTTTCCACTTCACTATCACATCGAAAATAGTGGACTCAGGGATGTTTAAGGGTGTGGAAATATCGCATACAGACGTATGACACAAGTGTCACCCAATCACCTGACCAAGTCCGAAGTCCGTGAGTTCCGCAGACAGCTCCATTCTGCTCTCTCACGATGTCTAAGGACTACTGAGGTCGCTAATATGGAGTATCTGACAGTAGGTGGCAGTTCAATGCACCTAATTTGAAAAACGTAGGTTTTTGAGGATGTCTGGATACTTTTGATCACATATTGTATTTTGGGCACCATCTCCGACCCCCCCCCCCCCCCCGCACCAGTCTTCTCAAAGAGGAACAGCTCAACATGCTCTATTTGCTGTGAATCATACTGACCAGTGGATGTCCCTGTTGGATAACTGAAACTGCAGTACTATTGGTCTGTTTCCATATTCCCTCACTCAGCTTTTTCTGTATCCTTTTCTCCCTGTCTTACATGCAAAAGGGGTCTGATTAGCCGCTTCACTTTGAGATAGTCTTCTTTTAGAAGTTTTGGGTTCAAGACCTTATCTTTCTCTCCATTTATGATTAGGAAACCATTTTTTAGTTTCCCTTACTTTTTGTTCTTGAGAAGTTTCCTCCTCTGAACCCAGACAAGGATCTGATCTCGTCCAACTTCTCAGTAATAGTTTCTATATCTTGGAATGACCCATTTCCTAGTCCAATTGTGTGAACAGCTTCCGTCGGTTGTGACCACTTTGCTTGGATGTATGTGGTCTCTCAGTTTTTGCTTTGTTTTCTGATTTCCTGTCTTTTAGCCCACAAGAACTGGCAATCTTTTCGGTCACACCACATAACCCCACATGATGCAAGGCTAATTATTCAAGGAGGTCACCCAGTATCCCTGAGGCTCCTTCAATGACACATATTTCCATGCGACACACACCCCTCAGCATGAATCACATCACACCTTAGGTTGGGTATCTAGAGAACTGGGGAAGGACTATGGGAGTGAGTATGGCAGAAATGGGGTGTTGATAGATACACTTCATCTGGTTAATCTGCTGAGGCCTCTCTGGTATGGGAGACCCTGCCAGTAGTGTACGGTAAGTAATTGAGCAAGGTGACATCCCCAAGAGAGTTGGGAAAAGGATTGTAAGAATTGCATCTCTATTTAAACCAACACCATACCAGGAAGATTAACTTCCTGCGGTCTCAAGATTGCTGGACTGGTCAAGAGCTCTGTGACAGCACACTGATAGTAAGAGCTGGATCGGGCCACAACACTGCTAACAGTCAGAGAGGGCCACTGAACTATCAACCGCCAAGGTGTGTGACTGCCCAACAGCCATGCGCCAACGGACATCACCCATACATCCACAGCACCTGACTCACCACTCTACTGATACTGATGCTGGGCCACCTTGCCAAGTCCACCACTTCAGCTGCCACCACAGACACTGAATCTTGACTTCAGAATCCAGCACTGCAACTAACTTAACTAAAATTTGGAGGGAAATTCAATATCTAATGTAGCGGTTCCAATCCCCATGACTAGTATATTTTTTCGATAGTGGTACAGTCACCACTCATGTTAAAATGATGGGGAAATGTAAAGTTACCTGTACCTCACACATACATACATAGCACACCACCACAGTTGGGCTACTGACTCATCATTCTTTTATGCCATGTATCTTGCCATGTATCCTACACATTTGAGAAGCAGAAATGTTAATAATTATTTACAAGCTAAATCGTAACCATCACATGTGTTGTAAATGTAGACAGTGAAAATACAAATACATTTTATGAGTGTATTGGTCTGTAACATAAGTGTGTCCAGCATTTCAAAACAGAAAACAGTCAATTGTGCTAGCTGTATGTCCCAGGCACCGTTGTCAGGCAAGAAGCGTAACTATCTGGTACAGTTCTACCTGCCTCTACAATTGGGTGGTTCACCCTCATGTATATTCTGAAGACAGTAGCAGAGTTCATGTACACAGGCAGCTGCTGCTACAGGTCGCTGCAGGCGCCAAGCACCTCACAGCATTCAAGTGAATCGCATCTTAAGAGCTCCAAAAATACACATCAGCTTGGCGATACACATCACCCACTCAAGTACACATTGCAAGGCACAACAGCACATGCACGCTATGTAGGTGTAAACTGTTCTGCTAGTCGTATTACTCATTGATTCTATATGACACAAGCCTTTGATAGGTTTCCTGGGGGGGAGGGGGGGCAGGAGGGGGGTATATCACACCATGTGCTTACAAAATTTGTGTTAGATTCTATTTCAATAGTTGCGGTAGTGCAAGCATGTGTGGGCTACAGGTCATTTTATTCGTCCCCTTCATTTTAACATGAGCTGCCACAGTAGAATTGTCAAAAATAACATACTGGTTATGGGGGTTTGAACTACTACATTAGATTTTAAATTTCCTGCCAAATTATACTTAATGTAAGTGATGTATTCGATTCTAAATTTAAGACCCAATGTCTTTGGGGGCAGCTGAGTTGTAGATGTGGCAAGATGGCCCAGTACTGACATCAGTCAAGCAATGGGAAAAGTGCTGTGAATACATGGCTGATGTCTACTGACACTTGACCATTGGGAAACGGTGGACCTTGGCAAATGACGGCCCAGCGGCCCTCTCTGACTGTTAGTGGTGGTGTGGCCCAAATCAGCTCCTACAACTAGCATGCTAACACAGTCTGGTGATTATAAAGTTTGTGTCCATGGAAAGGGGACTCTTCATGGCATGTTGTCTGTTTGAATAATGATGTGATAATTGTTATTGTCCTTTCCCAGCATTTGTTTAAGAGTAAGTCAGGTGGACTTAACATTGGGACAATTCAGATTCAAACTTAAGGTGACAATTGTTTAAACTGTTATCTCAGAGGGTAGGATAGACTTTTAATCTTAAGACAGCTGGACTTCTACTTGGGGCAGGGGATATGTGATGTCAGGGGAAAACCCAAGGGCCAACTTCAATTCTGCCCCTACATGTCTCAGTAAGTAATAACTTCAGGAATACATGTTAAGTGGTTTTTCATATTGCTGAAAGTAAGTTGTGAGGCTGGTTATTACCTGTAGTTTGAAACACATGTTTACATATCCACAGGCTCGGACTGGCATCCTTTGTCTGACAGATGGGCTTGGATCTGCAGGGGAAACAGATACCTTTTGTCCTACACTGAAGAGCCAAAGAAAGTGGTACACCTCCCTATCATTGTGTAGGGCTCTGCCTAACATCTTGTAGGGTTCCCGCAAGTATACAGAAGTGGCACAACACAATTTGGCATGGAGTCGACTAATGGCTGAAGTAGTCCTGGTGGGAATTGACACCATGAATTTTGCAAGGCTGTCCATAAATCCGTAAGAGTACGAGGGGGTAGAGATCTGCTCTGAATTGTATGTCGCAAGGCACCCCAGATATGCACAAAAATGTTCATGGCTGGAGAGTTTCGTGGCCAGCGGAAGTGTTTAAACTCAGAAGAGTGCTCCTGGAGCAACTCTGAAGTAATCCTAGACGTGTGGAGTGTCGCATTATTCTGCTGGAATTGCTCAAGTCCGTCGGAATGCACAATAGACAAGAAAGGATGGTGGTGATAAGACAGGATGCTTATGTAAGTGTCACCTGTTGGCATCGTATGTAGACATGTCAGGGGTCCCATATCACTCTGATTGCACCTGCCCCACACCATTACAGAGCCTCCACCAGCTTGAACTGTCCCCTGCTGACAAGCAGGGTCCATGGAATCATGAGGTTGTTTCCATACCCATACACGTCCATCCACTCAATACAATTTGAAACGAGACTTGTCCAACCAGGCAACAAGTTTCCAGTCATTAACAGTCCACTGTCGGTGTCGATGGGCCCAGGCGAGGTGTAAAGCTTTGTATCGTACAGTCATCAATGGTACATGAGTGGGCCTTCAGCTCTGAAAGCCCATATCAATGATGTTTCGTTCAATGGTTCGGATGCTGACACTTGTTGATGGCCCAGCATTGAAATCTGCAGCACTTTGAAGAAGGGTTGCAGTTCTGTCATGTTGAGTGATTCTCTTCAGTCGTCATTGGTCTTGTTCTTGCAGGAGTTTTAGCCGGCCACAGTGATGTTGGAGATTTGATGTTTTACCGTATTCCTGATATTCGTGGTACACTCGTGAAATGGTTGTACAAGGAAATCCGGACTTCACTGCTACCTCAGAGATGCTGTGTCCCATCGGTTATGTGCTGACTGTAACACCGCATTCAGACTCCCTTAAATTTTTATAACGTGCAATTATAAGAGCAGTAACTGATCTAACAACTGCACCAGACACCTGTTGTCTTATGTAGGCGTTGTCAACTGCAGTGCCATATTCTGCCTGTTTACATATCTCTGTATTTGAATATGCATGCCTATACCAGTTTCTTTGGCGCTTCAGTGTATAACTGCTATGAGGGAGAGTAGCTTGGGAGACAGTGGCCTTTGTTCCAGAAGTGCAGACTCAGAGTGGCAGGAGAACAATCTCTTTTGTTTACCAGGCAGGGTTGGACGAGCAGGGAAAATAAACGTTGTCTATCTCAGATGAGTGATCTCATGGAAAACCCAGGAAATCTGGCAACAATGCACGCTGTGCTCATAGCCAGGTAAGTCGTCTTGGATTCTGATGTCATAACGTTGAACCGGTATCCCAAGTCAGCCATCTTGGATTCTGACATCATAGAGCATATGCCTGTATACAAAGGTCGCCATCTTGAATTTTTGAATTTCACACCTACATGACAGAGGACTGTCTAGGATTTTTGAATCCCTCGCCAATTTATGGTTAGAAAAGCAGCCCTAATCCCACAGTGATGTCATAGGAGTTGGGGGGGGGGGGGAATCCTGTAGCCCAATTAAGGTATTTTCGAATTTCCCACCAGTTTTTGAATTCCTGCCATTCTATACACGGGGAAATTGGCCTATTAGGAGCAATCTGGCAACAGTGCATGATGCAATCGATGAAATCATACAGATGAGGGGGGGGGGGGAATCAGACAACAATGCACTTTGGGCCCAAACCGGCTCCCTGCCAACAGCTAGCACTGCTTGAGAAAAGTGCAACGCATCTTCTACATCACCATACACACCACCGTATGTTGTGTTGGGCTTTGGTAGGCAGTTTACTTCCTCTGCTTCCCATTCTTCCCCAGAGAAATCTGTCAGGACATCGTAAGCATACTACACACTAACAACGCCCAACGAGACCAGAAGAGTTGTTTGGCAAAGTATTGTGAACTTTCAGCGATCATGTGGTTAGAAAGTTCTCTCTCATTTGTTGCTTCATTAAATAATCGTGATTAATCTTCAGCTCTTTTATCACCAACTGTTTGTGAACTACCATGTCAGTATCAAACTGGATGTATAATTGTGAAGGAATGGACAGAAGTAGTGGAAACCAGCCATAGCTTAAAGGATATATTTTTTTCTTTCCATATGCCATCAGTGTGCCAGGAACAATAAAAACAACAGGTTTTCATAACTCTGAGAGACAAAAATGTTTAATTATTTTATTTTGGCGATATATCAGTGTTGCTAGTATTATTGTGGCATATACTGATTCGCATCCATCATTTATTGGGAATGGACAACGTATGTAAGCAACCGTGAGAAAATGAAGAATTATAACACAGTAAAAGCACGTTGTAACACAGGCTTTGTCATTTATACACTACATTTCACGTAGAAGCTGCCACGTAATCGCAAAGTCACGAAATTCTACTCATTACGTTATATTAAAGTAATAGCATTTGCAGGTGAGCATTTTTTTATTCTGTGTCCCCCCTGTTTAAAGAGCAAAGAGTTTGACTGTGATGTAGAAGAGTCCACGCAGGACATAGTGGGCGATGCACAGTGACCAGTTCTCGTCTAAAGTGCTGGGCGAGTTCATTCGTCTGATCAGAAGGGGAGGCTGACGAGTGTTTGCCTACTTTCGGCCGATCGGCGATGGCAGTATCGAGGCACACGCCCTGAAATCTTTCTCAAACGATTTTACAGAAACTATTCGGTAAAGAGAATTCATTTTGCTTTATTTATAACTTTATATGTCACGTTCATGACACTGTGCCCATCATTTCGTTAATGGTCATAGTTATTTTGATATTTACGTGGAAATAAGGCACTGCGCAAAATTCGGTAAAGTTTGCAATGATAAATAGAGGTCGCTGTGATTTTGCGTTTATATTATATAATATGTTGCTGCGTATGAAATTTAGTTAACATATTGAATGGTAGCGCTGTCTATTTGTCGCCAATCTCGAGAAAATTGATCTGCGATCGCGCTGGCCAGCGATAAATGCAGAGCGAAATATCCACAACACTCATATTTCATAAACGGTTCCATAAATCGAAATGAGATTTTGGCAAATTATAGCACGCAAAGAATAGAGTATTTTGCCATATCTACCGTGTTATTCCGCTAACTACAGACTTCTTCCATGAAAGAATTTAATTTTTAAGGGCCATCGATAGCTGACGAAACGAGAAAAGCTATGGGTTTTGGGACAACAGAAGTGAAGACATTACACTTTTTTGCATCGAGGATGCGCGTTTTCATAAACTACTGACCTTACTTTTCCTCAGTTCCTCACTTAATACACTTAATAAGCCCCTGTTTCAGAATTATCTCACTATTGTGTCTGTACAACATGTTAATGAAGTGAGGCTGTGTAAACTCCGCTGTGTTTTGCCAACAGAAGCAAATCTTAACATAGGAACCAGAGAAATTTGTAGGTTTCACTCGAAATTCGCCACTCGTGACGCTTCTCTGAAAGTTAAAATTAATGAACGAGAGAGGCGAAAATAAATTGCTGCATTTTCGGCGGAGTTCCTTGTAGATACTAATCAAATCAGAAGTGACATATCTTTTTGAATACTTAATATTTACAAAAAATGTGGGTATAGGCTTCATTTTAGAAAGGCATTTCCCTCCAGTGCTCCTCATTTCCCCTACAATGACTGCCCATAAACCCCACCACTACCATCCTCCCCACACGTGCCCTGCTGTCTGTGCATCTTCACGCCACGGTATTCCGCACAGGCTCTTAATACTCAGCAGGTGTGCCCTACTCCTACAGACAATAAAGAATAGAGAGATCACTGCTATAGAACGTAGTGCATGATTCGTTGACAGACGTATAACAACCATGGAGGTAAAAAAAGAAGAGATGTGGCAGTACAGACTTACGCCGTGTGTTGTTTTGAAGCCAGAGTGGGCGGGGCCTGTCGCTATATAAAGTATAGCCCAAAACATTAGCAGACTACTGTTTACGATTGCTTCTTGTTCACTATTTTTGTCGTGTTTGCGACTTGGAAGGGAATGAAAAACACAGGAAAGAAGAGAAAGAATGGGCGCTGAGTAAAGTACGGCAAATCTACAGACAGAAATAAAACCATTATAATAAAAGTAAACAGTGCAACAATAATACATGTGTGCAAAAGAAAATATTGCTCGAATTGCTCCACTTACAAATGAAATGTGATTCCTTTAAACTTTAGATTCTGCTCGGTTCGATGAGTACACCCGTAAGCAACAGCGGCTGGCATTTTGATGAAACTACTACGTCACCACACAATCAAAGCACCCAATACTATCGAAACTGGGCATGGGTACGTCAGTGTACGTCATAGGTGTCACCGCATTGAACCTAAAATGTTTTGGGCTAGTGAAGATGACGGACATCGGCATCAAGTGTGTGACGTAATAACACCTCATTTCCTTTTTTTACCTCCATGATGAGATTAAGAAGCTTGCACAGGATAGAGTAGCATGGAGAGCTGCATCAAACCAGTCTCAGAACTGAAGACAACAACAACAACCCCCATGATAATAACGTTGGGCAACTTTGTCTGTCAAGTTCATTGTTGAATGTGGTTAAGGAGGACGTAACAGTTAATTAACGATACAGTTGTGGTAGTAAAAATATTTTTAGATCTCATTTACAGTATTATGACAGTTAAAAATAACTGTCATTTATTTGTGTCGTGAATGACTGAGAACAGAGCAGTAAAACCATACTTGATTTTGTCTTTCGGAAGGTAATGTGCCATACTTGTTAGTGATTTTGCTACATGTTGCAAGCAACAAGATAATGTGTGTCTAGTCCCAATGCATTTAAATTATATCGAAAACTATAGTTCAATTCTTTTATCTTGGCGGCTCGCGCATGCCCGCCCAGACGCGGGAGATTGCTGCGTTGCCAGTTGCACACGACGCACGCGCCAAGAGAAGCAGCACCATAGTATAGCATAGTTTGCAAGCTTACGTTTAGGGGGGAGCGCGCAGTTCATGAAGTAAAGCCACCACAGCCGCATTAAGCCTTACGCTGCTACACAGACGTGCTCCTCGCATTCCGCGCTGTGCGCGATTTTGTCACTGCACTGCTCGCCTGTGCAGACACGTGGTGTTCCGACTGCTTTGACACTCTTATCATTCGATTCCACAAAAACTATTTGGCCCAAAAACTAGATTTTTACACATCTTCTTGACTGATACCTTCCCCCAAATGACTTAATTTTGTATGATTGTTCAACGCAGTTATTATGCAGCATTGAATATAGTAAACCGTCGCACGAAATTTTGAATAGTTTGCAGAGGTAAAAGTCCACAGAGTATACTTTCCGTATGGTCTATTTTAGTTGCCACAGTGTTGAGAATGAAATGTGGAGAAGATACCTACATTTCATATAAAATTTACTGTATAACAATATCTCATTTAATTTATGTACCACATAGGTGTCGTATGTAATATCGAGAAATATTCCATCTTTCACGACTGTAACAAAAGTTTTATTTACACCGGGCACGTTTGGCTTTATTTTAAAGCACTTCAACCAGTCAAAAGAAAGTAGACAAAATAAATTAAACAAAACTGTGGACTTACAAAAACATTAGGATTTGAATATACCGTCTATCAGTGAAGTGCTCTGAGCTATGTCAAATATAATTTTTGTGTGTGGCACACCCAAGCAGCATTTATTTGCTAAAACACTGATCAGTCGACACAAACGTTGAATATTGTGTTACCGCAGCACAAAACTACGAAAGTTGTCTTGCCCATGGAGGAGACAAAATACTTTCCACTGATGATGCTTCAAAAGAGAGAAACGCATCTGGTCTAAATAAGTCGCTTATTACAGTTGCAGAAGAGGAATATATTTCAATACCATTGGTAAAACTGCGACTTTATTTTAAACCTTTCATTGATTGAAGTGCTTTAAAATAAAGCCAAATTCGCCCGGTGTAAATAAAACTTTTATTACAGTAGCAAAAGACAGAATATTTCTCAATATTACATACGACACCTATGTGGTACTTAAATTATATTGTTGTACAGTACATTTTATATGAAATTAAGGTACCTTGTCCACATTTCATTCTCAGCATTGTGGCAACTAAAATCGACCATACGGAAAGTATACGCTATGGACTTTTACCTCTGCAAACTCTTCAAAATTTCGTGCAATGGATTACTACATTTAATGCTGCACAATAACTGCGTTGAACATCGAAAAAAAATTAAGTCATTTATGGGGGGAAGGTATCAGCTAGCAAGATGTGAAAAAATCAACTTTTTGGGCCAAATAGTTTTTGTGAAATCGAATGATAAGTGTGTCAAAGCAGTGGGAACACAATGACACCATGTGTCTGCACAGGCGAGCAGTGCAGTGATGACAAAATCGCGCACAGAGTGGAATGCGGGGAGCACGTGTCTGCAGCAGCGAAAGGGTTAATGAAGAGACAAAGCACTAGAAAATTCAAAAAATTGCATTCAAACGAATAAAATTCGTGAAGTAAGGCACTTCAATATTATTTTTAAATAAAGAAATATTAAGCACTGCACAAGGTTTGAACTCTTAACCTTTCACTTAGCAGCCCAACACCTTAACCGTTACACTAACGCAGCTCGTCTGACAACATACTTCCATGAGGCTTTTACACGTCATGCAAAATACTGACAAACACTGTTGGTATGATTATGAATTAGTTGAAGTACAATAGGAAATAAACAATTACTGCTGTTGTTTATTGCGAAAAAGCGGTTCGTGAGATTGATACAAACACCTTTCCTTGCTATCGCCTGAATTAGGAGTCTTATTGCTTGTTTGGTTTAATTAATTAATAGAATATGAAGCAATTGGTATAAAGAATGCTTTTTCCAAACTTTCTATAAAAGAAAGTCTGCTATCAAGACATTGCTTTTGTTCTATTACTTTATTTTTGACTGAACGTTTCTAAAACTGAAGACACTCGTCTGTGCTCTGCACTGCAGTCGAGATCTGGCAACGTCGTTCTCTGGTCATTGGCTGACTGTGTTTTGTGACGTCAGATGCGCAGAACGAACCTAAACTCGGCCGTCAACATAAATGACACGCACCATTGTCGCTAATTGTCCACTTTCTTAAAATAAAATTCCGAGAAATATAAAGTCAGTACATACTAAAAAAAATGATATATGCGTTGTCTTATTCGTCATATGTGTAGTTTAATATTTCATTATCTGTTAGTAGTATCCTTGAGAATTTTATGCGGTACCGTATATCAGGGTCATTGTTGCCGATGTGTCATCCCGTCGTGCTAGAAAATCTTCTCACGTATCACATCAAGCGTTTATGTAGTATTTGTATTGAGGAAAGGAGGAGAAAAATTATATTTAAGGCTAAGAATTGACGAAACACTCGAAAATCTGAAGCATGAGATAACTTTGAGTGGTCATACGTTACCTCAGGATGAAGTGCAGTGTATTTTATCACGAAACTCATTAATAAACTGCCAGTAGACTAAAATACGAAATTAAGTACCCACACCAACTGTGAAAACTTATGGACAGCTTTTTCCCAGGCAAAAGAACATTTGGTAAAGGCCTTATCTTACCTAAAGGACCCGTAAATGATCAAACAATTTGCCAAATTTACTAGTTTTGTCAAATATTTGACGGCACGCGGCAGTCTTTGACGTGTTTCTCAAACGTGGACATGTGTAACAGAAATTTTGATTGACGGCGTATTTGACAAGACGAAGAACGTTGTTTGTGCGGATGTTTCGTTGTGCCTGTTTAGTGAGGCAGAAGTACCTCTAATAAATTATAAAAGTTTGATTGTCCATTCGGAGAGAGTTGATGCAGCTAATATCACATTTTGAGTTTGATCAGTGTAATCGTTGTTGATGTGTCGTCCCGTCGTGCCAGAAAATCTTCTCATGTATCACATCAAAAGACCTTATGGGTATATTCCTCTTCCAATTCCAACCATTACCTGGACCAACGTATTGTTTTATTTTTCTTCTTTATACAAAGTGGTAAAGTCAGTGCAAGAAATGGTGTACCTGCGGTGGTAACCCTTCCGACTAACGTCAAAAAACAGCATCTGATGCAGACGTGGGGTTAAATTGACTTTGTAAGTAGCTTGTCTGACAAACCTATGGCGAGAAGAGCGAATTTGACAAACAATTATGATCGGCTAGTTTCGTAGAACAACAAATTAACTTAAAATTACCAAATAAGCAGCAACCAGTCGCAAAATCATGTTTTCTTTATTTACTTTTGCTGCTTATTTGGTAATTTTATGGTTTACGGTCACTGCACAACTTGGGAGCCATATGGAGCCTACCACTCAGAACAAATTAACTGTCAGTCGAATGTACGGTATTTACTCTACAATGTGCTTACACATGTACGTTGCGTGGAAAGTCGTGGTTATGTAATAGAAAAGGCACACTATGGTCCAAATTAGATAAATGATAAAACGAATGAATGTGAGTAGTGTTCAATGAGTTCATAAGTATTTATAACAACGTTAATACTGTTTACCACATGATGACACTAACAATAAGAAAGATGTGACGAAAATTGCGGTAACGAACGTCATCTTTGAGCAGTGACGTTATGAAAATGAGGGATCCCTCTATTTAAAGCTTACACATATTGGGACCATGATGTCTTTCATTACACACATGAACAACACAAAAATTATGCAACTGCGAAACTAACAAGAATCTGACAAGACAAGCGGAGGAATTTGGGGCTTTTGGCTGGGGACAAACTAAATGACATGGCAATACTGATGATCAGTGGAGGCTCATGTAAAATTTTACCAATGTGCTCAGTAATTCTAGTGCAGAGTATTACCACGGTCTCTCAAATTATGTTACTAAATATATCAGAAATCAAAGTGTAACGCCACTGACTAAAATAATCAATAAAATTTTAAATGAAGGTAATTATCCAGAATGTTTAAAAATATCTGTAGTTAAACCAGTACATAAGAAAGGAGATGTAGCATCACCAGATAACTATTGAGCAGTATCACTTATATCCATAATATCAAAAATAATAGAATACTGCATGCATAAACAGATGAGTCAATATTTTGAACTTAATGATATACTCGCCTCCTCACAGTATGGTTTCAGATCCAGCCTTTCTACGGTCAAAGCAGTTGATAGTATGGTAGCAAAAAAATACAATTATTTTGAAATTAAATATATTATCTGTGCAACACTGTTGGACCTCAGGAGAGCGTTTGCTATGGTCTCCCACAGTATTCCCATAAAAAACTCTACCACTACAGAGTGAGAGAGAATGCCCTATGCCTAATGCAGTCATACTTGGACATTAGAAAACAGTTAGCTAAGGTAAATAATCAAATGTCAGAATATCTCCCAGTTGTAAATTGTGTACCTCAAGGATCTGTTCTTGGATCTTTCCTTTTCATTCTTTATATAAATTATTTACTTGCAGTTGTATCATGTGATGCAGTGCTATATGCTGATGACACAACACTCGTCACATGTGATACCAACACAGCATGGCAGTAGCAATGGAGAGGTGCATTACTTGGTTTGAGGCAAATGTACTGCAGAAGAATGGTAGTAAAACTGAAGCTTTTGTATTCAATCTGAATGCTCCCGGTCGTAACAACAAAACAGTAAAATTATTAGGATTTCATATAGATCAAAACTCACCTGGGATACCCACACAGGGAAGTTATGTGGCAAATTGGCACACACCATATATCTGCTGTACAAGCTGAGGAGCAGTGTCAGTAAATGCATATTTTGCATTCCTCCATTCGCACCTGATTTATGGAATACTATTGTGGGGCAATTCTGTAGGATCAAAATGAGTGTTCAAATGGTAAAAGAAAGCCATAAGGTGCATAGCGGAACTTAGCCCATATGAATCATGTCGAGATTATTTTAAGAAACTAAATATAATGACAGTGCCTGGGCTGTATATTTACAACTGCCTTGCCTTCATTAAAGAGAATCTGAGTAAATTTGACTTAAAGAGAACAGTTCATGACCATAACATAAGAAGTAGACATTCAATTAATATGCCATATGCTAGACTTGCAAAGACACATACCAGCTACAAATATCTTGGTCCTGTCTACTTCAACAAATTACCTGAAAATGCCTACACAGTGCCAGTAAATAAATTTAAAACCAGTCTTGCGAGGTGGATCAAAAGTAAAGTAATTTACTTTGGTCAAGAGTTCCTTGAGTATGTGACAAATGACCCATTTCCCTTATTAGAATGAACTATATGCAAATTATACATATGCCACAATGTGCAACTATTTTATTACTGTTTCATGTACTTATTGTTAATTATCTGTTTGATTATTTATTTGTAATTCACTGAACTATGTATTTCATTTATCTTGCAGTTGATCTATTAGGAAACTTCTTGTTGTTATTGACAGTTGCACAAATATGTATTGTATCCATCTTGGATTATTAGGCCTTAATTGTAGTTAATAACATTTGTCATGTTGAAGTTTATGTTATTATTATGTTAACACTGACGACACTAATTGCTTGTATTTATTTGTATTTGTGTCAAGAGGAATGTTTGATACATGTTATCGGCTTTGGCTAGTGATGTAATGTTAATGGTTGCTGTCATGTCACCTTTTTGTGCATGTATTCACAGTTTTCTTGTTATGTGGCAAAGTCAACAAATATTAAAAAGAAAAAAAAACGGGTTGTGGTGACGGATTGAACAGTAGCTTAGCTAGAGGTTTAGGTTACATTGCAAGGTGACATTTTGGTTGTGAGTTGGCAATGATAACGTATATGAATCTAAAAAGACTGCATGTTTACAGATAGACGAACTTCTCATACAGAACATTCCTCTATATCCTGTGCTACAATATTACAAAAATAATTATGCAGCTTAATATTGTTGGGATATTAGCTTTGCGTAATGCACTAAGGTCAGGTATGTTGGTTACGGTGTGTGTTTACGATTTCAGCAGTGCTTTTTATTAAGGCATTAATATGTCCTAGACCTTTCACTCCCCATATATCCCAAATAACAAAGATGCACTGAGGACATCACACCTGCAGATCCAACTCTTTTTACACTCTTTCACACTATATTTCTTCATATACTCACTTTTTTAACTACCACCTGTAGCCTTTTGACTTACAAAGGCTTGTGACTGAATTGAATATATGAATTTGACATATATAAATTGAACTGTTTAAATATATTTAAATTTGATAATTAATAGTTTAACATTGCAAGGAATAAAATAAAATAGAGCAAAATAAAAGTGGTTGTGGCATCGAGAATCATTCCTGAGCCAACAAATTGGCTGTCAGTGCGCTTGATCATTGTATCATGGTACTGACACATTAAGTATCATATTCATCATCTTCTGCTTGTAAATATTTACATAGCATTTTACCTTTTCCTATGCCCCACTCTGGTGAAATAGTTTAGGAACTTGAAGGAGCATCTACCTGCTTATACTCACGTACTCTGAGCCAAATTGGTGTTCCCCGTCCCAAGCCTTCCCCTTGTTGGATTAAAGTTTGGGGTAGGTCTTCCTAACTCTTTAACTGTTACTTTCTCACCCAAAGATCTACTGCAAAAATGCCTCATTAGCGGACCACTTATGGAATTTGCCATGTTGCTTGACAGTACTTTACACAATGTCATAGAAAAATGCAGACCTGGTTCTGTGAGGAACATAGCACCCATAGTGCCAGCAGGGGTGATGTCACATCAGAGCATGCACAGTCAAAACAGACAGCTGCATCCCTTCTCTGAGTTGATTGTAGAGCAGCTGACTAATATCTCAGCCCTCAACACTGGTTTGTAGTTATTACAGAGAGAGTGCTACAAAACATGTTTTTGTCTGTTTTATGTGCATGCCAGCATGCATTCAAAGAGAAATTGAATGATTTTAGTGTGATTACCTGCTCATTTGAAGAGAAATGTTATAATTTTAGTGCAATGTTTTCTGTATGCTGTAGCATATTAGCACATGATAACTGGCCACTACAGCTAGTAATGAAGACATGGAAAACACTAATGTAGAATTCAACTAAATGAAAACTACAGAACTCAACAAAACCACAAGAACCATAAAATTGAAAAGGAAATGGGTATTGAAAATTTTACTTGACCAGTATAGCGTTACCATGAACCCACACCCAATTCCAAATCTTGGTACTGGAAATGTACTTGATATGTATAGCTCAAATGAAGCCCATGATACCAATGTATATGTATAGTAGAAATACACTGACAGAAAAAAATGCAGCACTAAAAAATAATTATTGTAGAGTAACGAAATTTCAGTAATACATTTGTCTAGGTAACATATTTAAGCGATTAATGTTGCAAAATCACTGGTTAATGTAAGGGTGAGACAAGTCATTGAAAGTGTGAAATGCTGGTACATTAATAACTGGTGTAACTGCCCAGAATGTTGAATGTAAGGATGCAAACGTTTATTCATTGTGTTGTACAGGTGCCAGATGTCAGTTTGTGTGATGTAGTTCCATGCCTGTTGCAGTTGATCCATCAATACAGGAACAATTAACAATGTTTGTGGATGATGCTGGAATTGTCATCCAATAGTGTCCCATATGTATGTCATTGCAGACAAATCTGGCGATCAAGCAGGACAAGGAAATATGTCAACACTCTGTATAGCATGTTGGGCTATAATTGCAGTATGTGGGTGAGCGTTATTGTGGTGGAAAACTCCCCCTGGAATTCTGTTCACGAATGGGGGCACAATGAGTCAAATCACCAGACTGAAGTACAAATGTAAACGTAGGCTTTGCGGCCATTGTCACAGTCAATAAAATTATTCTGAGTTTGTGACCGCATTGTCAACTATAAAATTCTGACATTTTCGCGACTATTGCAAGATGCCTTCCTCAGCATGTGTTGCTAACTGTTGAAAGGTGATAGTATAATTACTTATATAGTATGGAGCAGTGCTGTCATTGGATATGAGAAGAGGAGGAAAGGTATTAGATGTTCTTTTATCAGCCTTTGCATTGTGTGTTGTCATGGGCGGAAATAGCATTTTCCATTGGAGTTTCCTTTATTGCTTGCCATTGGTGGAAATCGGCAAATAGGAAATTGAGCAGCGACTGCAGCTTAGCGGTGTTTACTAACTGCCTAGTATCGGCTAGAGCATGTCAAACTCTGTGTATCCTCCACCACTGTGGTCTACCAGATGCCTGTTCCTTTGGGAGAGCTGTGCTTCTGCAAGGCTATCAGTGTTGGCAGCCAAGACACTGGGAGTCGGTACCCGTCTTTTCTATTCATGTTGTCAGGTCGCTGGGCTATTTCTATAGCCCCTCTGATCTTTCTCCTCAAGCTAAATGGCTGTTTCACCTGTACGCAGGCCTCTCGAAATTCAGTCTTCATCCTGGAATCAATGGCTATGACATGAGGATGATACACAGAACTATGGTGCTGAAGGAGGAGGGCAATAGGGAAATGCAGAATGAAGCATGGAACACTGTCCTGCTACCATATGTACTAGAGGTCACTGAATGTCTGGCCAAAATTCTCCATCAGACAGGTATTAAGCCGATTTTTCATAGCAACAACAAAATAAAAGACTTTCTGGGCTTGACGAAAGATACAATTGACAAATTTCATGCCGCCAGAGTTTATGAAATCAGGTGCGAATGTGGACTGGTGTATGTAAGTGAGACTTGGCGTCCAATAAGCACAAGGTTATCTGAACATGAGTGATATACCTGTCTCAAAAAATACAACGAATCAGCGGTTTGCCGAACACCGGCAACAGTGCAGGATGAAGACTGAATTTCGAGAGGCCTGCGTAGTGGCAAAACAGCCGTTTAGCTTGAGGAGGAAGATCAGAGAGCCTGTGGAGATCTGGGGTGCAAATTTCTCGACCTCCGCTATCGGGTTGAGAAATGTAGGGTCCCCCTGAATAGGTCAGGCGTGCACTACATGCAGGAAGCGGCTACAAGGGTAGCGGAGTACGTGTGGAGTGCACATGTGGGTTTTTTAGTTTAGAGAATTCCCTCCCTAGGGCCGACAAGACGCCTCCTGGGACGCGGCAAGGTAGGAGTAGGCAAACTGCAATAACAATATTAATCTGCTAATAGTAAACCGCAGGAACGTCTATAGAAAGGTCCCAGAACTGCTCTCATTAATAAACGGTTACAATGCCCACATAGTACTAGGGACAGAAAGTTGGCTGAAACCAGATGTAAACAGTAATGAAATTCTGAACTCAGATTGGAATGTATACCGCAGAGACAGGCTGGACAGTGAAGAGGGAGGCGTGTTTATAGCGATAAGAAGTGCAATAGTATCGAAGGAAATTGACGGAGATCCGAAATGTGAAATAATTTGGGTGAAGGTCACAGTTAAAGCAGGCTCAGACATGGAAATTGGATGTCTCTATAGGCCCCCTGGCTCAGCAGCTGTTCTGGCTGAGCACCTGAAGGATAATTTGGAAAATATTTAGAGTAGATTTCCCCACCATGTTATAGTTCTGGGTGGAGATTTTAATATGCCGGATGTAGACTGGGAGACTCAAACATTCATAACGGGTGGCACGGACAAAGAATCCAGTGAAATTTTTTTAAGTGCTTTATCTGAAAACTACCTTGAGCAGTTAAACAGAGAACCGACTCGTGGCAATAACATATTACACCTTCTGGTGACAAACAGACCCGAACTATTTGAAACAGTTAACGCAGAACAGAGAATCAGCGATCATAAATCGGTTACTGCATCGATGATTTCAGCCATAAGTAGAAATATTAAAAAAGGTAGGAAGATTTTTCTGTTTAGTAAAAGTGACAAAAAGCAGATTTCAGAGTACCTGATGGCTCAACACAAAAGTTTTGTTTCAAGTACAGACAGTGTTGAGGATCAGTGGACAAAGTTCAAAACCATCGTACAATATGTGTTAGATGAGTATGTGGCAAGCAAGATCGTAAGAGATGGAAAAGAGCCACCGTGGTACAACAACCGAGTTAGAAAACTGCTGCGGAAGCAAAGGGAACTTCACAGCAAACGTAAACATAGCCAAAGCCTTGCAGACAAACAAAAATTACACAAAGCAAAATGTAGTGTGACCTATGTGAGAGGCGTTCAATGTATTCAAAAGTAAAGTTCTATGTACTGACTTGGCAGAAAATCCTAAGAAATTTTGGTCTTATGTCAAAGCGGTAGATGGATCAAAACAAAATTTCCAGACACTCTGTGACCAAAATGGTACTGAAACAGAGGATGACAGACTAAAGGCCAAAATACCAAATGTCTTTTTCCAACGCTGTTTCACAGAGGAAGACTGCACTGTAGTTCCTTCTCTAGATTGTCGCACAGATGACAAAATCGTAGATATCAAAATAGATGACAGAGGGATAGAGAAATAATTAACATCGCTCAAAAGAGGAAAGGCCGCTGGACCTGATGGGATACCAGTTCGATTTTACACAGAGTACGTGAAGGAACTTGCCCCCCTTCTTGCAGCGGTGTATCGTAGGTCTCTAGAAGAGCATAGCGTTCCAAAGGATTGGAAAGGGGCACAGGTCATGCCCGTTTTCAAGAAGGAATGTCGAACAGATGTGCAGAACTATAGACCTATATCTTGAACATCTATCAGTTGTAGAATTTTGGAACACGTATTATGTTTGAGTATAATGACTTTTCTGGACACTAAAAATCTACTCTGTAGGAATCAGCATGGGTTTTGAAAAAGACGATCGTGTGAAACCCAGCGTGCGCTGTTCATCCACGAGACTCACAGGGCCATAGACACAGGTTCCCAGGTAGATGCCATGTTTCTTGACTTTCACAAGGCGTTCAATACAGTTCCCCACAGTCGTTTAATGAACAAAGTAAGAGCATATGGACTATCAGACCACTTGTGTGATTGGATTGAGGAGTTCCTAGATAACAGGACGCAGCATGTCATTCTCAATGGAGAGAAGTCTTCCGAAGTAAGAGTGATTTCAGGTGTGCCGCAGGGGAGTGTCATAGGACTGTTGCTATTCACAATATACATAAATGACCTTGTGGATGACATCGGAAGTTCACTGAGGCTTCTTGCGGATGAAGCTGTGGTATATCGAGAGGTTGTAACAATGGAAAATTGTACTGAAATGCAGGAGGATCTGCAGTGAATTGACACATGGTGCAGGGAATGGCAATTGAATCTCAATGTAGACAAGTGTAATGTGGTGCAAATACATAGAAAGAAAGATCCCATTTCATTTAGCTACAATATAGCAGGTCAGCAACTGGAAGCAGTTAATTACATAAATTATCTGGGAGTAAGCATTAGGAGTGATTTAAAATAGAATGATCATATAAAGTTGATCATCAGTAAAGCAGATGCCAGACTGAGATTCATTGGAAGAATCCTAAGGAAATGCAATCTGAAAACAAAGGAAGTAGGTTACAGTACTCTTGTTCGCCCACTGCTTGAATGCTGCTCAGCAGTGTGGGATCCGTACCAGATAGGGTTGGTAGAAGAGATAGAGAAGATCCAACAGAGAGCAGTGCGCTTCGTTACAGGATCATTTAGTAATCGCAAAAGCATTGCGGAGATGATAGATAAACTCCAGTGGAAGACTCTGCAGGAGAGACGCTCAGTAGCTCAGTACGGGCTTTTGTTGAAGTTTCGAGAACATACCTTCAATGAGGAGTCAAGCAGTATGTTGCTCCCTCCTACGTATATCTTGCGAAGAGACCATGAGGATAAAATCAGAGAGATTACAGCCCACACAGAGGCATACCGACAATCCTTCTTTCCACGAACAATACAAGACTGGAATAGAAGGGAGAACCGATAGAGGTACTCAAGGTACCCTCCGCCACACACCGTCAGGTGGCTTGCGGAGTATGGATGTAGATGTAGATGTAGAGAGAGGCTATAGAAATAGCCCAGCAACACAACAACACGAATAGAAAAGACGGGTACAGACTCCAAGTGTCACAGCTCTCCCAAAGCAACAGGCATGTTGTAGGCCACAGTGGTGGAGGGTACACAGAGTCTGACACGCTCTGTCCAATACTAAGCAGTTAGTAAACGGCACTACACTACAGTTGTTGCTCAATTTCCTATTCGCCTATTTCCACCAATGCCAAGCAATAAAGAAAACTCCAATGGAAAACACCTATTTCCGCGAATGACAACACACAATACAAAGACCAATAAAAGAACACCTAATACCCTTCCTCTTCATCTCATATCCAATGATAGCACTCAACCATAGTATGTAAGTAATTAAACTAGCGTCCATTCAGCAGTTAGCAGTACACCCTGAGGAAATCGTCTTGCAATAGTCGCCGAAACATTGGAATTTTATAGTTGACAATGAGGTCACAAACCAAGAAGAATTTTATTGATTGTGACATGCAAATATGTAGTTAGGAGTGTAGGATAACCAAGTGCTTCCGCTGCCACAAGAAATCGCACCACAAACTATAACTCCAGGTGCAGGTCCAGTCTAGCATGCGGACAGAATGGTTGCAGGCCCTCAACTGGCCTCCTTCTAACAATCACACAGCTATCACTGGCACTGAACCAACACCAGCTGTCATTAGAAAGCACAACCGACCTCCACCATGTCCTCCAGTGAGCTCTTGCTTGACACCACTGAAGATGGAAGTGGAGGTGGTTTTGAGATCAGTATAATGCATCCTATATGGTGTCTGGCTGAGAGCTGTCCTTGAAGTAACTGATTTGTTAAAGATCATTGTGTCACTGTGGTGCCAACTGCTTCTCATAATGCTGCTGCAGATGCAGTATGATGTTCTAGAGCCATACATCGTACACAGTGCTCTTCCCTCTCAGTAATTCCACATGGCCATCCAGAGACTGGTCTTTTTGCAGCCACACATTCTCATGACTAGCACTGCCAGTAGTCTTGCACAGTGGCTACATTACTGCCAAGTATTTCTGCAATATCTCAGAAGAAACTTCTAGCTTCTCATAACCCTATTAAATGACCTCATTCAAAACTAGTGAGGTGTTGATAATGGCATCTTTGTCACCTTAAAGGCATTCTTGACTAACATCAGTTCACCAAGTCAGATCTGAAAGGTAACTAATGTTCATGACTGTTAAAGCATATATTTAAAGCAACCCTGATTGCAGTGTCACTCTTATGTGACTGGTACGAAATTTGAATAGACTTCATCTTTAAGATAAAGAAACATGCCTACCAACTTCCATTTATGTCCCAAAACTCTTTCTTGGTGTTGCAATTCTTTTTTCTTTTTGGTCAATGTATTATCAAAGCCTAAACAGGCCAAAATAATTACAACACACTCCATAAGATCCACCACTATAAACCTATAAACTACTAAATATGAACTTCCAATACCAAGCCAAACTAGCCACAAACAATATAGAAACATGAATATTCCACACTAGAGGGCTTCACTGCTTACTGCAACATGGCCTCAGCGAACACGGTCCATTTCAAAGATGCTGCACCACAGTGACTTCACACGACACAATTATGTTACAGGTCAAAGCCAACATGTGGTGCTGCAACTAATTACCACACCTGTAGGGATCATAAGGAGAAGATTAGATTAATTGCTAATGTAATTTTTATGTGTGCAGTGAGTACTGACACATGGACGTGGGTGGGCAGATGAATTAAGAAACACACATTGTCATTCTTGATAAATGTATTACAGAAAGCACACACATACAATACACATAATGGCACTACCATCAACAACATTCTTTTTACAGAGATGTTTCTTGCACTCTACTTGAATTGCACCAAAGAAGCACATACAGAGAAGAGAAGTATACACTAGAAACCCTTGGCATCTGAATGCTCTGGGAATGGCCCTGAAGTCGAATGATGATCACCGCATTAAGTAAACATAATTACACCACGTCCTATCGGTGGGCATCATAAGAGAATAACTTTTCAGTTTAACATTGCAAAAATACATTATTAAACATAAGAACACAAATGAGACAAAATTTAACAGGCAGATAGTCCAGCATGAAATAATACTTGTTTTAAGGCTAACATGACTCTGAATCTCTCAGTTTTAATACCGCTAAAATCTTTAGTTAGAATGTCTGCAGCATTGTCATCAGTTGACACATGCTCAAATTAAGGAAACCATCCAAGACAGTCTGCCTGACTTTATGACAGTGCACTCTGAATTATTTGGTTCCTTGTGATACACCCTTTTTCTTGGTAATCCCAATGACACCTGTGTTGTCAGCACTGATCTGCAGGGATATTGTAACAAATTCAGAACACTTAATCTCATGTAAAAAATCTGCAAACCGTTATACATCTTTCGAATGTAGGAGGATACAAGATGCCTTGGACAGGTTTTGTGATTGGTGTAAAGAATGGCAGCTAACTCTAAATATAGATAAATGTAAATTAATGCAGATGAATAGGAAAAAGAATCCCATAATGTTTGAATAATCCATTAGTAGTGTAGCGCTTGACACAGTCACGTCGATTAATTATTTGGGCGTAACATTGCAGAGTGATATGAAGTGGGACAAGCGTGTAATGGCAGTTGTGGGGCAGGTGGATATTCGTCTTTGGTTCATTGGTAGAATTTTGGGAAGATGTGGTTCACCTGTAAAGGAGACCGCTTGTAAAACGCTAATACGACCTATTCTTGAGTACTGCTCGAGCATTTGGGATCGCTATCAGGTCGGATTGAGGGAGGACATAGAAGCAATTCAGAGGCGAGCTGCTATATTTGTTACTGGTAGGTTTGATCATCACGCGAGTGTTAGGGAAATGCTTCAGGAACTCGGTTGGGAGTCTCTGGAGGAAAGGAGGTGTTCTTTTCGTGAATTGCTACTGGGGAAATTTAGAGAACCAGCATTTGAGGCTGACCGCAGTACAATTTTACTGCTGCCAACTTATATTTTGTGGAAAGACCACAAAGATAAGATAAGAAAGATTAGGGCTCATACAGAGGCATATAGGCAGTCATTTTTCCCTCGTTCTGTTTGGGAGTGGAACAGGGAGAGAAGATTCTAGTTGTGGTACGAGGTGCCCTCCGCCACGCACCGTATGGTGGATTGTGGAGTATGGATGTAGCTGTAGATGTAGAATTGTGTACCCAGTTAAAGATGTACTATTAGCTGGGTTATTTTCCCAGTCAGCATCATTGAATGCACTAGCATCAGAGCAACTGGCATTAAAACATAAGCTCAAATCTTTAGTGTGCTGCAGGTAACGAAACATCCTTTTTTCTTTGGGCTGATGAGAAACACTCGGTTTAGAGTTGAACTGAATCAGCCTTCCTGCATTAAAGGGAATATCAGGTCAAGTACATGTGGATACATAGAACAAACAACCCACAGCCTTTACGTAGAGTTTTTGGTCAAATGGCATGCCATTCTCATTTCACGAAAATGGTTGTCATTACGTGGTGTTGTTATGTCTTGCAGTCATGCGTTTTGAACACTCTCAAAATGGTTCAAATGGCTCTGAGCACTATGGGACTTAACTTCTGAGGTCATCAGCCCCTAGAACTTAGAACTATTTAAACCTAACTAACCTAAGGACATCACACACATCCATGCCTGAGGCAGGATTCGAACCTGCGACCGTAGCGGTTGCGCGGCTCCAGACTGTAGCGCCTAGAACCGCTCGGCCACTCTGGCTGGCTGAACACTCCATTTTGTACTGAATGTGACTAGTTCAGTTTAATTTCACTTGCCCTTGAGACTGCTCAATCTTAAGTCCTAAAATAAACATGCCATCTATTTCTTTAATGCTAATGTGAGATTTCAAAACATTCTTGAATTTTTCAGTTCTCTCTTCCTCACGTATTACAACATCATCAACATGAACCCCAATAATCAAATGATAGAGAAGAATGCACAAGGATCCTTTTCACATTGTTTAAAATGCAACTTTTTCATCACGGAGCAAAATAATCATTACAATTTTTACCTGTATGGTGAAGCCCATACAAACTCTTATTCAATAAACACACTTTATTCCTCACACTAAAGAATTTTGGTTGCTCCATGAAAATGGTGCCATTTATGAGCCTATTAAGATAAGCAGTTTCTACATCAATGTGTTAGATTTTCCATCCCCTAAGTATTGCAATTGGTATCAGAATCCTCGAGCTACTTTGTCTCATAACTGGGTTGTAGCTTTCTCAGTAATGTACTCCAAAACCCAGAGCAACTAACCTTGCTTTAAATTTAGCAATCTCATCTCTGCTTCTCATTGTAATAAACACCCACTTACTTTCTATACCCTGATCAGTTTTTGATCTGTCGATAAGTTGCCATGTATTGTAGCATTTTAGGGTACTCATCTCTGACTCAATGGTTTTTTGTACACCACTTGCCATGTCAACTGAGGCTAAAGCTTATTCTACTGATGTTGGATCAGGTGGATTCACTTGACACATGGTAGGAAAAAAGCGTTCAGAGAGACACAAACCACACTTTTTGGTTTTGCCAGATATGAAGGCCGTCGTAGCCCTACTTCACTATTTGCTCTAGGAATTTCATTTCCGAACATGGTATCACACTCCTCACACACATCACTGTCTCCACTGCCTTCTACATTGTATCCACCTTCTTCTCCTACCTCAGATTGACTACTATCTCCTCGAACAGCTGTTGATTCAACTGCATCATCTGCTACCGGTTTTGCACTCCTTGGTGCTGTGTTGTTGCCATCTGTTGATAGATCAGGAAAGTTCATCTGCACCATACTGGTGTCGTCTGTTGTCACCTCATTGCTGTATGGATCAGCTATTGCCACCTTCTTTGTGATTACTTCCCCTGGAAGACACAGCTCTTTGTTGACTGTAGCTATACTCTCTCACCAAAGATGACATCTCTTCTCAAAAGGATTTTTCTTCGTCCAAGGCTCCACGGATGACATCCTTTTGATCTTGCTTCAACTCCAAGATAAGCACATTCTTCTGTCCATTCCCCAAGTTTGTCAGATGTCAATGTGCTTGTCAGGGCTCTGCAGCCAAACGCTTTGAGCATTTACATGTCTTTTTTAATAAGTTCTTTCTGCTTTCAGACTTCATACAGGATTTTTCTACCAAGGGATCTTGTTGGGCCTCTATTTCAGATGTAGCAGGCCAACATCAGAGCTTCTCCCCAGAAGTTGATGGGCAAACCACGTTGGAATAGTAAACACCGCACAATTGATGAGGGATGTAAACTTTGCTTTTCTGGCTTAATATGCCCTCTTTCTTGAACAAATGTTCAAATTTGCTGTTGATGTACTAAGTCCCATTGACTGATGGGAATCATAGTGGTTTTCTCTGTGTCTCACACACTGCCCTAAACTCCACAAAAGAGACAAGCTCATCGCTTTTCTGCTTTAATACTATTTCTACTGAGTAGCTTGAGTGAGCAACCAGATAAGTAGCATGGGTGCTCCCCCTAAGGAGATCCGTCTAATATAGCCCACATCATTATGTTCTAGAAAATTTTCAGTAGTAGTTTGGCTTGGTTTGAAAGGCTGTCTTTTCATTTTTCTTGCGCACACACACTTCACATTTTACTTCATACTTAAGAGGTTCCAATACTTTGGGTAAAACTTCCCTGTGTCCAAGTCTTTGGTGCCACAGAATTTCTGCCTGTCTGGCTGTTGCTTCTTTTTCCAACGACTGATGTGTTTTGTCATTGTAGGACATCACTGTATTGTTATGCATTTTATAATATTCACAGTGCACTAAATAGACGTAACTATCTGATGATCTTCTTCTCAACACTTCCTTCTCACCATTAGACACATTAACATAACTGTTTTTGAATATAATGCACATTTCTTTCTCGTCAATTTATTTCACAGGTGACAAGTTCCCATCCAGTTCTTTCGCCAGAAGCACTGATTTATCCCCAGATGACATTCTGATTTCATGACAATACTTCCCTAACCAGTCACTTCAGTAACTTTCCCACCAGCCAGTTTCACTTCTCCAAAGTTGGCCATGCCTAAGTCCTGTAGTATCTCTTGGGAATTAGCCATATGATGTAATGCTTCAGAATCCAGAACTCACACCTTTTCATCAGCATCTCCTTCACTCCTGGTCACAGTCATGACCACTATTTCATCACCTTCTTTTGCACTTGCACTTGAGTCTTCACTGTTTGGATAATTCTTAGCACTATTGAGCTCACACCCACCTGCCTTGTATACTGATTTTTTGGAGTTCAGTCTGCTTGCTTGGTGCACCCACTTCTTGTTTTCCATGGAAATGTGGGCACTCCTTGGCAATGCGAGAAACATAGTATGTCTTGCAGTCTGTGTTCTTGTCACCTTCTTGGTTTTGTTTATAATGTATGTAGTGGTTCCAGCAAAACTTGTGTTGTTTATGACTTCCACCTTGAGCTGCATATGCTTTGGCTTCTTCTCGGCTCTTATTGGACTCTGAAACTTGTTCCAGACACTTCTCTTCTAATTCTAGTCTGTTGTTGACAAGGTCTGTGGTCAATCTGTCTTTATCTCTTTCTAAACTCCTAATGAGGCCTTCATACTTCTCCAGAGGCAGTCCTAGAAGCATGAAGCCTGCTACTGTTTTGTCATCAAAGGACCCTTACTTCACTAATCTGTTGGCAGCCAGTATCTTCATTACATAGTCATACTGTCTTCTTTCTCCATATTTACAAGTCCCTTATCTTGGCTATAGTGTTAAGTAGGCAATTGTTGCAGTGTATTTCTTCCTGTTTCTTCCACACTTTCGTCACTAGTTTTAGAGTGCCAGTCATCTCTAGGCAGCGATCTTCAGCCAGCATTAGAATGATGGACAAGGCCGTCTCATTTTTCTTCTTTTTCTCTGCATCCAATTGATCATAACGTGTTCCAAATCCAGGTCCTGTGGTATCCCATGCCTGATGATGTTGCACCATGGAACGAACATGAATTGACCATGAGGAAAAGTTAATGCTGCGCAGGCAATTAATCTTCACAGGTGTTCCATCATTCTGAATTGTTTCCTTTGTTGTCAGTTTAGGCAGACTGTCAAATACATCTTCTTCATCAGTTATTGTACCTTGTATTCTTTTTTCGCCAAATTCAAACAAGCTCATCACACCCATGCACAGGGCCCATAACCTGTTGTAATTCTTATGTGTGCAGTGAGTATTGACAAATGGACATGCATGTGCAGTTGAATTAAAACACATACGTCGTCATTCTTGATAAATTTATTACAGAAAACACACACATACAATACACTGAATGGCACTACCATCATACTGCATGCTTGTTACAGATATGTTTTTCTAATGCTATTCAAACTGTATCAAAGAAGCACATATAGAGAAGAGAAGCATACACTAGAAACCCTTGGTTTTCAAGTGCTCTGGGAATGGTGCTGAATTTGAATGATGGTCATCACATTAAGTAAACATAAATGCAACAATTACCACTCACACAAAGGCATTTAAACTCTCATTCTTCCCATGCTCCATATGCGAATAGAAAGGAAAGAAACCTTAGTAATTGTTACAAAGGGCAGTACCCTCTGCTATGTTTTTCACAACGGTTTACAGAGTATGGGTATAGATGTAGTAGAATGCAATAATTAAGAAAGATTAATCTTCATTATGGATTTATGTAAATTGAAGAAGTGTGCTCTCTCTCTGTCTCTCTCTTTCTCTGTCTCTATGTATTACATATTGCCATGTCAATGTCCTTTTTTGTTATCACCATAAGTGATCATGAAACTTACTGGCAGATCAAAACTGTGTGCCAGACCAAGACTCGAACTCAAGACCTTTGCCTTTTATGGGCAAGTGCTTTACTGACTGAGCTACGGAAGTACGATTCACAACCCATCATCACAGCTTTACTTCCGCCATTACCTCATTTCCTCCTGTAGCGGTTTCCGGTGACTAAAGGGAGCAGTGTGGTGCTGATGTGCCAGACTCACACTCCCATTTTATTATTGAGCTTACGTGGAGTTGTTTTGCCGATCTTCTTCTGAGGACAGCCGGCTGCGGTTGTCTGCCCAACTCCTTCTTCGAAGATAAGATGCTGTTTTGGAGGAATTTTTTGTACTCTTAAAATAACTCCATACACTGAGGATACTTTTAAACCAATCTCACTATATTTTCACTTTCACAAACAAGACACCGGTCCAACAGATACTCTTACAAACTTTATAACAAATACAATCTAGAAAGCTCTAGCAAGTCCACCATCCGGACCTCACAAAAGTAAGTGAGTGTCTTTTCTTTTCTTTAACAACATTCAACTGTTCTCAGTAATGACTGATGTAGCACCATCACGGAGTATGGCGCATTTGCTCCTTGTACTGCGCGTGTAACTTCTGAGGCAAGCGCTGCGACTACCTGCCTGCACAGATCAACCATCTGATACACGCCAGTCCTGCACACACATAATCATGGTGCAGTAGACACAGTTACACTTTCACACACTCATCTTTAAAATAACGCATGTTCAAGGCGGTGGAAATATGAGTGTCTCTAGAATTGACCCCGAAATTCTCGAGGCACTACACTCCCTTCCAAGCTTCACAGAAGTCTCCTGTGAAACTTGCAAGACTAGCATTCCTGGAAGAAAAGATATTGTGGAGATATGGCATAGACACAGCCTGGGGGATATTTCCAGAATAAAATTTTCACTCTGCAGTGAAGTGTATGTTGATATGAAACTGTGTGCTGGCTCGATACTCAAACTCAGGACCTTTGCTGTTCATGGGCAAGTGCTCTTCCGACTGAGCTACCCAAGCACAACTCACAACCTATCCTCACAGCCTTAATTCTGCCAGTACCTCATCTACTACCCTCCAAACTTCAAAGTTCTCCTGCAAAATTTGCAAGACTAAAATTCCTGGAAGGGGGATGTTTCCAGAATAAAATTTTCTCTGCTGTGAAGTGTGTGCTGATGTGAAATTTCCTGGCAGATCAGAACTGTGTGCTGGATTGAGACTTTAACTTGGGACCTTTTCTTTTCATGGGCAAGTGGTCTACTGACTGACCTACCCAAACACAATTTACAACCTATCCTCACAGCCTTACTTTCTCCAGTACCCCATCCTCTATCTAGCAGACTTCACAAAAGTTCTATGAAACTTGCATGACTGACATTTATGGAAGAAAAGATATTGCAGTGGAGTGTGTGCTGATTTGAAATAAAACTGTGAGAACGAGCCGCGGGGTGTGCTTGGGTAGCTTAGTTGATAGAATACATGCCCGTGAAAGGTAAAGGTCCCGATATCGAGTATTGGTCCAGCACACTGGTTTGATCTGCGAGGATATTTCATATCAGCATACACTCCATTGCAGAGTGAAAATTTCATTCTGGAAGTACAGATCATCTTTCCAATGGTTCTATGAACCATTGTAGCTTTCTTCTAAGCAGTTAACTGTAGAATAACACTTGATGCTGGCCAAAGTACCTTACAACTATCTGCTGAGTGTGATATGCCGATTTAATGAAGTTCTGCATCATGACATTGCTTAAAAGAGTTTAACACATTAGACATCCAAAACAAGAAACAATCATATGGAAATTAGATATGAATACTATCATCATAGCAGAGTTATGTTCATCATTTAGGTATTCCTGAAGAGGCAGTCTGAACTGATAAAACATGGCATACATCATCATTCTTGATAAATGTATTACAGAAAAAACACACACATACAGTACACTGAATGGCACTACCATCACACTGCATGCTTGTTACAGAGATGTTTTTCTCACGTTACTCTAACTGTATCGAAGAAGCACATACAGAGAAGAGAAGCATACACTAGAAATCCTTGGTGTTCAAGTGCTCTGGGAAATGGTGGTGAATTCGAATTATGGTCACCGCATTAAGTAAACATAATTACAACAATTACAGCTCACACACAGGCATTTAAACTCTCGTTCGTCCCATGCTCCATATGTGAATAGAAAGGAAAGAAGCCCCAATAATTGTTACAAAGGGAAGTATCCTCTGCTACACTTTTCACAACGGCTTACAGAGTATGGGTATAGATGTAGTAGAATGCAATAAGTAACAAGTTCCATCATACAGTAAAACCTTCAGAAATGTGGAATGAGTTGAGGAATACAGTAACAAAAAGAAGCAGTTGTTTGAAAGTAATTCTCATTTTGTTGCCTTCCTCCCATGATTTTAATGTAAATCCAAGCTGCCTTCTCTCTGTGGTCTTGACTATGGCATGAGCTTCCAAATTCTGCAGTTTGACATAATTATGTCACAACTGGCAAACAAAATGTTTTGTTGACCTACTCGGTTCTATCTCTTCCAATGCTGTATTCATTAAATTTTTAATTTAGTATTGCAAACTTCATTTTGACCTGCAGGATAAGGGGGGCCTAACTGCTATTTATCCAACTTTTCCAGATTCTGTACAGAGGTGATTGCAAAGAGCAGTAGACTCTAGCTCTGCCCAGCATCTAGACTGCCTGGGAAGAGGAGCTGTACCTACAGATGCAACACTGAGCACCCGTAGAAATGTATGTGCCATACAGAAATAACTCATACTAAATGCTCCATGAAAGTGTCTTTTTCAACAGTGATACTTATCGCTAAGAGTTCCAACTCTCAAAAGCAGCATTCAGTGGCATTCTTCTTAATTTTCCTCGCATTACTCTGTATTCTAATTGATGAGACATTATAGCTAACTTTTGCAATGTCTCCAGAATTATATAACCTCACAATCTGGAACAAAAAACTGACTTCACATCTCTGCATTCACTACCTGCTATAATGGCTGCTACACTACCACATATAGTACTGTTATTGTTAGCTCTGTGATTTTGGCAGTGGCCACACATGTATCACTAGTGGCCTCCAGCTTTCTGACTACCAAAGGCTTCTAAAAATTCACCATTAAGGAGACTGACAACCAGGAAAAATCTGACAAATAGTAAGACAATTTTTGCATCATTGATTTGACCCTTATTACTATCTTATTGCACTCAGAGATACTATAGATTTGACCACTGTACTAGTTGCTTGCCATGTCATAAAAGCCTACTGGTTTCCATCAACATGTTTGAATCTCCGGAGTGTTGAGTATGAGGATAACAGTTTAAAAGGTGGGATTGTACTGTCACATAACAAGAGTTTGCACTGAAACAAAAAAGTTTGTTGTCACTATAATCATTGCTTCCTTTGACCAACACCTTTTACATTCATTAAATAGCTCTACAAACTAATGCCAGGAGCTTGCTGAAAAGTGCCACACAGCACGAGTGAAATATTTTGCAGTAGTCATTTCCACTTCAGCCAGTCATAAAACAAATATTAGTGTGATTTCCCACTACTTCTACATACTATAACCTAAACTTCTTCAGGCCCTCAAGACCATAACTTCAACTACTGAGAAAAAAAAACCATTAAAGAATTGTCATCATTCTCAGCTCACTGTAGGACAACCAGTTCAACTTTAGAAACCTATTCAGCTCCTTCTTTGTGCTTTTCCAGGTGAAAATGTACACAGGGAAACTAACAGGAAACCCACAGCATTAAAAGTAGCTGCTGCATACTTGGTTATACTACACTCCTGGAAATGGAAAAAAGAACACATTGATACCGGTGTGTCAGACCCACCATACTTGCTCCGGACACTGCGAGAGGGCTGTACAAGCAATGATCACACGCACGGCACAGCGGACACACCAGGAACCGCGGTGTTGGCCGTCGAATGGCGCTAGCTGCGCAGCATTTGTGCACCGCCGCCGTCAGTGTCAGCCAGTTTGCCGTGGCATACGGAGCTCCATCGCAGTCTTTAACACTGGTAGCATGCCGTGACAGCGTGGACGTGAACCGTATATGCAGTTGACGGACTTTGAGCGAGGGCGTATAGTGGGCATGCGGGAGGCCGGGTGGACGTACCGCCGAATTGCTCAACACGTGGGGCGTGAGGTCTCCACAGTACATGGATGTTGTCGCCAGTGGTCGGCGGAAGGTGCACGTGCCCGTCGACCTGGGACCGGACCGCAGCGACGCACGGATGCACGCCAAGACCGTAGGATCCTACGCAGTGCCGTAGGGGACCGCACCGCCACTTCCCAGCAAATTAGGGACACTGTTGCTCCTGGGGTATCGGCGAGGACCATTCGCAACCATCTCCATGAAGCTGGGCTACGGTCCCGCACACCGTTAGGCCGTCTTCCGCTCACGCCCCAACATCGTGCAGCCCGCCTCCAGTGGTGTCGCGACAGGCGTGAATGGAGGGACGAATGGAGACGTGTCGTCTTCAGCGATGAGAGTCGCTTCTGCCTTGGTGCCAATGATGGTCGTATGCGTGTTTGGCGCCGTGCAGGTGAGCGCCACAATCAGGACTGCATACGACCGAGGCACACAGGGCCAACACCCGGCATCATGGTGTGGGGAGCGATCTCCTACACTGGCCGTACACCACTGGTGATCGTCGAGGGGACACTGAATAGTGCACGGTACATCCAAACCGTCATCGAACCCATCGTTCTACCATTCCTAGACCGGCAAGGGAACTTGCTGTTCCAACAGGACAATGCACGTCCGCATGTATCCCGTGCCACCCAACGTGCTCTAGAAGGTGTAAGTCAACTACCCTGGCCAGCAAGATCTCTGGATCTGTCCCCCATTGAGCATGTTTGGGACTGGATGAAGCGTCGTCTCACGCGGTCTGCACGTCCAGCACGAACGCTGGTCCAACTGAGGCGCCAGGTGGAAATGGCATGGCAAGCCGTTCCACAGACTACATCCAGCATCTCTACGATCGTCTCCATGGGAGAATAGCAGCCTGCATTGCTGCGAAAGGTGGATATACACTGTACTAGTGCCGACATTGTGCATGCTTTGTTGCCTGTGTCTATGTGCCTGTGGTTCTGTCAGTGTGATCATGTGATGTATCTGACCCCAGGAATGTGTCAAAAAAGTTTCCCCTTCCTGGGACAATGAATTCACGGTGTTCTTATTTCAATTTCCAGGAGTGTATGTAGCTGCAATTTATATGCAACTGCTTGTTTGTGTTGTATTTACACTACTAGATACTGAAATGTTGGCTTGCTTTACAATGTCTGTTGTGAAATGAATTCATTGTTGGATATTATATGCCCCTGAATAAAATAGGTATTTCTTTTATTATCTTGCATAAATGAAATGTTCAAATCTTTAACTGTGGAAAACCAGTGCAGTTATCTTCAAACAAAATAAAAAAAAAAAAAGCAGTTGCTTAGACAGTCATCACAGTTGTTGAGTTGTAAGGATTGCAAAAAAGTATTTACAACTTATAATATCTCATTTATAATACTGCAAGTGAGAGATGTTTGTAAATACAACATACATACTTGTAATTAAGTTCTATCAGAATGTAAATAATTTAAGAGAAAAGATAACACTTCACCAAATAATGGAGGCATTGAATCATTGGCAGACACACAAACAAGACTGTTTACATATCTGTTGGCAACTCATCATCTCCACTATTAGGTGAGCTATATCTTTAGTACTGTATTATTTAACTGTAAGTGATACAGTTAATCAGTAATATTTCTGAGCTCATTACATTGATATGTCCTTGTATTTGAATTACTGGATGTAAATTGAAACAATATTATGAAAAGGGTAGTTACTACTCTTATAGCAGAGATGCTGAGTCACTGATAGACACAACAGAAAGACTGTCAGAAAGTGAGCTTCCGGCTAACAAGGCCTTTGTCAAAAACAATCAACATATACACACATGCTCTCATGCAAACTCTACTCACACACACACGACCACAGTCTGTGACTGCTGAGGCCAGAATGTGAGTAGCAACACATGATGGGAGAGGCAGCTGAGTGGAGGGGGTAAGGAGGAGGCTGAGGCAGGAAAAGGAGGAGTAGCAAGGTAGGGGTGGGAGACAGTAATATTCTGCTTGTGGGAGCATACAGGGACATGATGGAGAGAGGGTAGGGAAGCTACATGCAGTCAGGTAGTTAGATGGGGGTGGGGGCTGTAGTAGAAAAGGAGCAAAGTAAAAAGACCGTGTGTGCACTGGTAGAACAGGGGGCTGTGTAGTGCTGGAATTGGAAGAGGAAAGGCTCTAGATGGGTGAGCAATGACTAACGAAGGCTGAGGCCAGGAGGGTTATGGGAACATAAGATATGGTGCAGGAATAGTTCTCACCTGCGCAGTTCAGAAAAGCTGGTGTTGGTGGGAAGGATCCAGATGGCACAGGCTGTGAAGCAGTCATTGAAATGAAGAACCCTGTGTTGGTGGCGTACTCAGCAACTGGGTGATCCAGCTGTCTCTTGGCCACAGTTTGTCGGTGGCCATTCATGTGGACTCACAGCTTGTTGGTTGTTATGCCCACACAGAATGAGGCACAGTGGTTGCAGCTTAGCTCACAGAACACAACATTGCCTTTTTGGTATAGGTGATGCTTGTGACCACACTGGAGTAAGTGGTGGTGAGAGGATGTAAGGGACAGATCTTGCACCTAGTTCTATTACAGGGGTATGAGTCAAGAGCCAGGGGTTGGGTGCAGGGTTTGTGCAGGAATGGATGAGGACATTGTGTAGGTACAGTGGGTGATGTAGTATCAGTGTGGGAAGGGTGGGGAGGATAGCGGATAGGACATTCCTCATTTCGTGGCACAACAAGAGGTAGTTGATACCCTGACAGAGAACATGATTCAGTTGCTCCAGTCCTGGATGGTACAGAGTCCTCTGTGGCCGGACGGTGGGACTTAGGGAGATAGTGGGTGACTGGAGAGATAAGGCATAGGAGATCTGTTTTTGTGCAATGTTGGAAGGGTAGATCCAATTGTGATGATCTCAGTAAGACCCTCGGTGTATTTTGAGAGGGACCGTTCATCACTACAGATGCGATGGCCATGGGTAGCTAGGCTGTATGGAAGGGAGTTCTTGGTATGGAATGGGTGGCAGCTGTCAAAGTGGATGTATTGCTGGTGGTTGGTAGTTTTGATATGGGCAGAGGTAATGATGTAGTCATCTTTGAGGTGGAAGTCAACATCGAGGAAGATAGCGTGTTGCTTTGAGTAGGACCAGGTGAAGCAAATCGGGGAGAAGGTGTGAGGTTCTGGAGGAATGTGGGTAGGGTGTCATCACCCTCAATCCCGATCACAAAGAAGTCATCAGTGGATCTGAACCAGATGAGGGGTTTGGGATTCTGGATGTTTAGGAAGGATTCCTCTAGATCACCCACGAATAGGTTGGCATAGGACAGTGTTATTCAGGTGCCCATAGCTGTACCCCTGATTCGTTTGTAGGTAATGCTTTCAAAGGAGAAGTAATTGTGGGTGAGTTCCTGTTCCTGTTCTCTACATGGTGATCTGCTTGTCACTATTGATGCCACCTCCCTTTACACTAACATCCCTAATGCCTGTGGCCTACTGCTACTGAAAGTACCTTTCCCAACGTCCAACGGACCTACACAATGTCCTCGTACATTCCTACACAAACTCTGCCCCCAACCCCTGGCTCATGACTCGTGCCTCTGTAATAGAACTAGATGCAAGATCTGTCCCATACATCCTTGCACCAACCTCCTTCTTAGTCACCATGACCAACATACCCTCATGCACAGTTACTATTTCTTTGAAGGCTTTACCTACAAACAAACCTGGGGTATGGCTACAGGCACTCGCATGGCACCATCCTATACCAACCCTTTCATCCACATTCCTCCAGGACCTTGATGCCTCCCCATTTTTTTCATACAGTCCTGCTTAACCCAACAAGACACCTTTCTTAATGGTGATCTCCACCTCAAAGATGTCTAGTCAGTACCTCAGCCCATATCAAACCTACCGACCACCAACAAAACCTTCACTTTGATAGCTGCCATCCCTTCCATACCAAGAAATCCCATCCACACAGCCTAGCCTCCTGTGGCTGTCACATCTGTAGTGATGAGGGGTCCCTCTGAAAATATACTGAGAGTCTCACTGAGACCTTCACAGACTGTAATTGCCTTCCCAACCTTGTACAAAAACAGATCTCCCATGCCTTATCTCTCCAGTCACCCACCACCACCCAAAGTCCCACAGTTCTGCTACACAGGAGCATTCCCCTTGTGAATCAGCACCACCCAGGACTGGAGCAGCTGAATCACATTCTGCGCCAGGCTTTTGACTACCTCTCATCATGCCCTGAAATCAGGAATGCCATACCCACTATCCTTCCCACCCCTCCCACAGTGGCATTCTGATGCCCACCGAACCTACACAACTATTCTCTTCCATCCCTGCACAAACCCTGCTCCCAACCCTTGCCTCATGACCCAATCTGTGAATAGACCTAGAAGCAAGACCTGTCTGATACATCTTCCCGCCACCACCTAATCCAGTCCAGTAACAAGCATCACTATCCCATCAAAGGCAGGGCTATCTGTCAAACCAGTCATGTGACCTACAAGTTACGCTGCAACCACTGTTCTGTGTTCTACATGGGCATGACAAACAAAGAGCTGTCTGTTGGCATGGATGGCCATTGACAAACTGTGTCCAAGAAACAGCTGGATCACCCCATTTCTGAACATTCTGCTGAACATAATGTTCTTCATTTCAGTGACTGCTTCACAGCCTGTGCCATCTGGATCCTTCTCACCAACACAAGCATGCCTGAATTCCACAGGTGAGAACTTTCCAGGCAATATATCCTATGTTCCTGTAACCCTCCTGGTCTCAAACTTCATTAGTTATTGTCCTTACCCATCAAGCCCCTTCCCTGTTCCCATTCCAGCAGTAAACCACCCTTTGTTGCATCAAAGCACCCTCAATCTTTTTACTTGTCTCTTTTTCTGCCCCACCCCCCACCCTCATCTAATCACCTGACTGTACCTGGCTAGCCTACCCTCTCTCCACCTCATCTCTGTGCTCTCCCATGAGCAGTACTTTACATCCCCCACCCCGTACTTTGCTATCTCTTCCCCTCCCCATCCCAGCCTCCTCCTTACACCCACCACCTGTTTGCCTCTCCGATCATGCACTGCTGCTCGCAGTCTAGTGTCAGTAGCCAGAGACAGTGGCCATGTGTGTGTGACCTGCATTTTGCATGTGTGTGTGTGTGTGTGTGTGTGTGTGTGTGTGTGTGTGTGTGTGTGTGTGTGTGTGTGTGTTTGTGTGTGTGTGTGTGCGGTGATGAAGGCTTTGTTGGCCAAAAGCTCACTTTCTGACAGTCTTTATGTTGTGTCTGTCAGCGACTCAGCATCTCCGCTATATGGTGAGTAGCAACTTTCCTTTTCATAATATTGTTACATTTTTCATCCTAGATTTTCTGTTGTTGGACCCAAATGTGTGATTTTTAGTTAGTTTGTTGAATTAAAATGCAACACTTAATGGCATCTTCCATAATTCCTAATGTGTGCTTTGATTGCCTTCATGCTATAATATACTTTGTGAACTTCATGTTTATTCTCCAAAATTACATTCGCAGCTTCCAGATCTTGACCAGCTATATATTTTAAGTAAGTAAGGTATATATAAAAATGGTGGACATAAAAGTTTTAACTTACAGTAATATCTGTGACACCAGTTGCAATGAGCTACCACAGCTGGTGTGTATAATCTTTATTTTCTGCAGATCTTTACCTTCAAACCATAATATTTTTCTCCCTCATATCTTCTCTCTTTTTATGATCTGGGACACCTACTCGTCTATATTTTATTTGTATTTATGTTTTAGTTACATTTTCAATTTTTCTTCCATTGTAATGTTTGGCAATTCTTTAAAGATATTTATTTTTTAGCAATCAGATATGTATCAGTTTTTAAGGAGAATGTGGCTACTGTTTCAACACAAAAACATTGCCCTTATCAGCCAAACACAGACGTAGTGCGTCCACTGCCAGCTGTGTCTCTCTGTGTGGAGGCCGCACACCTAGTTCATCGGTTGAGTTCACAAACTCTGTCAACAGCTGGGTGGCACGTGACACATCTCCTTCCTCCGTTAGATTCAGTGCAGGATCAAATAGGTCACATATATGTCTATATTTTATTTGTATTTATGTACTAGTTACATTTTCAATTTTTCTTCCATTGTAATGTTTGGCAGTTCTTTAAAGATATTTATTTTTTAGCAGTCAGATATGTATCAGTTTTTAAGGAGAATGTGGCTACTGTTTCAACACAAAAACATTGCCCTTATCAGCCAAACACAGACGCAGTGCGTCCACTGCCAGCTGTGTCTCTCTGTGTGGAGGCCGCACACCTAGTTCATCGGTTGAGTTCACAAACTCTGCCAACAGCTGGGTGGCACGTGACACATCTCCTTCCTCCATTAGATTCAGTGCAGGATCAAATAGGTCACATATCAGTGTGCCAAGTTGATTGTTGAGGTCATCTCTCTTCCTTCCAGTACCTTTTCTGCCAAGATAAACAAATAGAGATATGTTTAATGCAAAATTTATGGTATAATTTTATAAATACTGGAATAAATGTGAAAACTACATGTTAGGATAATTACTCAGTATATTCACGATATTAAGACAGGATAAAATTGTGCTTACTTGTTACTGATCTTCAATATAAGTGCATGCAGATGTCAGCATATACTTGAAATTGTAGTTTCTATTTTAGTCATTTGGTTTTGCTTATTGAGCTTTTAAAGGTAAGTACTATAATTAGCTGATTGCTAGGGTCTAGGGTAACATCTTTGACTACCTTGTGGGTCATATGATTGCTCCCAGCCACTGCTTAAAGTTTTAATAATAACAGCCAAAGGCTTCGTATAAGGAGTCAACCTTGTTCTGCCAGCAGCCTTATCAAAGAGGGGGAGAAGGGGGACAGGCATTCAGGGCACTTTCTTGCCCTTGGAGGAGAAACTGCCTCTAAAAAGCAGAAGACTTGGGATTTATCAATGGCATGAGGATACAGGAGGCAATGAAAACCACTGCTTTAAGAACACACAATGTGTATTCATGGGACATGTGGCCTATAATTAAAAAATGATCTCTTGATTGGCAAAAAAAAAAAAAACTCCGCATTAATCCTCCATTTTGGTTTGCCTAAGGGTAGGTCAGCATGAGAAAAAGATTGAATAACTAAAATAAGGTTCCTATGAATTGTAGCATGGACTGTCAGAAGTCTCCATGTGGTAGGGAAGCTAAACAATTTGGAAATGGAAACATAAAGACTCAAACGGATATACTGTGTATCAATGAAATTAAGTGGGAAGGAAATAAGGATCTCTGGTTCCATGAATGTAGGGCAATATCAGCAGGAGTACAAAACTGGGTGAGAGGAGTGGAAGATGACTTGTGGTCAGATGAATATAGGGTAATATCAGCAGCAGTACAAAATTGGATAACAGGAGTAGATTTCATCAAGGTAAGCCATAGAGTGATTTATTATGAATAGTTCAGTCACAAGATTATTCTCATTAGAATCAACAACAGACAAGTGACAACAACAGTGCTCTGAATATAGCATACTAGCATCAAGAGCAGAAGATAAAGAGAGAGAAAGCATATGAAGATATTAAACTTGTTTTCCGTATGTAAATGGAGATGAAAATCTAATAATCATGGGTTATTGAAACTCTGTAATAGAAGGAGTATGGGCTTGGTAATAGGAATGAGAGTGGAAAAAGACTATTTAAGTTCTGCAGTAAATTTCAGGTACTAATAGCACATACACTGTTCAAAAACTGAAGTTTAAGGGAATCATCTTGAAGAATCAATGTGGAGAAAGTAGGATACTGAAGTGCTGAGGAATGATGAGGGGCAGTTAAAAGTTCTCTAAGACTGTAGATACTGCAGTAATGAATGCCACAATAGGGAGTTCATTTGAAGAGTAATGGACATATCTAAAAAGAGCAGTCACAGAAATTGAACTGACAAATATAGGTACGAGAAAGGCAACTGTGAAGAAGTTTTGGGTAATGGAACAAATACTTCAGCTGACCAATGAAAGGAAATGGTACAAAAATGTTCAGGAAAAAATAGGTATGTATCCGTACAAGTCACTTGGGAACGAAATAAATAGGAAACACAGGGAAGACAATAGTAGCTAGTAAATTGTGAACAAATTGAAAAAGAAATGGTCATCAAAAGGACTGATTCAGCATATGGAAAAGTCAAAACAACTTTCAGTGAAATTAATAGCCAAGATGTCAACAGTAAGAGTGCAAAAGGAAGTCCAGTGTTACATGAAGAGAAGAAAGTGGATAGATGGAAAGTGTAACTTAAGACCTGTATGAAGGAGAGGAACTGTCTGATGACGTGATGCGAAACCAAATGGGAGTCAATATGGAAGATATAGGGGATCCAGTTTTTAGAGCTTTGAAACACTTACAATTAAGGAGGTAGAAGACATAGATAACATTCTTTTGGAATTTCTAAAATCATTTGAGGAAATAACAACCAGTCAATTGTTGAAGTTGATTTGTTGAACATATGGGTGTGGAGACATACTGTCAGACTTTCAGAAAAATATAATCCACACAGTCCTGAAGATAACAAGAGTAGATAAGAATTAAAATTATCACACAGTTGGCTTAACAGCACTTGCATCCAAGTTGTTAACAAAGTAATATACAGAAGAATGGAAAAGAAAATTGAGGGTCTGTTGGATGACAGTCAGTTTGGCTTTAGGAAAGATAAAGGCATTAGAGAAGCAGTTCTTACCTTGTGTTTGATAATGCAAGAAAGACTTAAGAAAATTGAGGACACATTCATAGGATTTGTCTACCTGGAAAAAGTGTTCAGTAATGTAAAATGGTGGAAGATGTTCGAAACTCTAAGGAAAACAGGAGTAAACTATAGGGAAACATGGGTAATATACAATATGTGCAAGAACCAAGAGGGAAAAACAAGAATGGAAGATCAAGAACAAAGTAATTTGGTTCAAAAGATCTAGGACAGGGATGCAGTTTTTTGCCCCTACTCTTTAATCTATTACATCAAAGAAGCAACAATAGAAATAAAAGAAAGGTACAGGAGTGTGATTATAATTCAGGGTGGAAAGAAATCAATGATAAGATACACTGATGACATTGCTGTCCTCACTGAATGTGAGGGTGATATGTGTAACTTGTTAAGTGGAATGAGCACTCACTGTGGATTGAGAAGAAAAACAAAAGTAATGTACAGTCACAGAAATGAGATCAGTAATAAACTTAAGACCAAAACAGACAAAGTGAAGAAATTCTACTACCTTGGGAACAAAATATACATTACAGACAAAGCTAGGACGACATTAAAGTACATATTCACATGCAAAGAGAGTATTCTTGGCTGAAAAAAGTCTGCTAGTATCAGACATTGTTGTCAATTTGAGGAACAAAGTTCTGAGAATGTAGTTTGGGGCACAACATTATATGGAAGTGAATCTGTGGAAAAACTGGAAAAGAACAGAATCAAAGCCTTTGAGATGTGGTGCTATAGAAGAAAGTGAACTGAGAAATTAAGAAAGTCAGAAGTTCTGCACAGAATCATGAAGGAGAGGAACACTTGAAACATTGACGAGAAGAGGAGACAAGATAATAGGACATGCATGAAGACATGAAGTAATAACCTCCATGGTGTCTGAGGGAGTTGTAGAACATAAAACTGTAGAGGAAGACAGATTTTGGAATACATACAGGGTGCTTCACAAAGATATGCAAATATTTTAATGTGTTATTCTACAAGTAAAACTAAAGAAAAAATTTCATATAAATATAGGTCCGCAAATGTTTAGTTCCGGAGTTGCGGCTAATAAAATATGTTGCCTGAAATTTAGCAACTTTGCTGATATGAAGCCATCATAAAACTGAACGATGTTAAAATAAAGCACCATTTCCATTTATTTTGTTGTTATTGGTCTGGTGAATCTAATAAAAAATGTCCCAGACGTGTATCTGCACTAGTTTTCCAGAACATCCAGAGAAGCAAAAATTATTATACAAGTAAATTTGTTTACTTTGCATTAAGAATGTAAAAACATTTATGTCATTGTTGGCAGCTGTAAGTGAGTTGTTTCAGTCATTTCCCAACCTTGAAACAAGTTAGTTTTCTGTATTGTTCAATGAAAGAACATAATAACAACAGCGTACTTAAGTGAAACCACATAGTAACTGTTGTAGTTTTTAGATTATTTATGAAATAGGGATGCCTTTCAAATTTATGACAGAGGAATACACAAATATGGTGTTCATTTATGGCAAATATGATGTTAATGCTACAGCTGCAGTTAACAAATATCGCATACGTTATCAAACTCGGAGGATTCCGAATGCACGAACCGTTAGCGGAATGTTATGGGAGACAGGTTCTCTACCTAGAGTTCATAATAAGTGTGAGCGTTCGATATGAGTATATTATGGATGCTGTTCAACATAGCCCGGGTACTGGTACACGATGTATCTCTCAACGATTAGGCATTTTACAATCTAAGGTATGGCATACACTGAAGTACAATAATCTGTATCCTTACTATAAACAAAAAGTAAACATTTACATCCGGGAGATCCTGCCCTTCGCTTGGAGTTGTGCAGCTGGGTTAAATACTAATCAGCAGTTACACAAATACATGCTATTTACTGATGAGGCACAGTTTACTCGAGATGATGCAAACAGTTTACATAACGAGCATGTATGGTCTGAAGCAAACCAACATGCAACAGTGCAACGCAATTTCCAGCAGAAATTTAGTATAAATGATGGTGTGGTATAATCAACACACACTTTATTGGACCATTCATTTTCCCAGGATGTCTAACTGATCCTTCAAGAAGAAATGCTGTGCTTGCTCAAAGATGTTCCACTTTCTACACAATTGCAAATGTATTTTCAATTATGATGGTGCACCTCCACATTTCACCAATGCCATTACTACACATTTAAATGAACGTTTTCCCCAGAAATGGATTGGTCGTGATGGTACAAGTCTGTGGCCACCCAGATCACCCAATTTAACACCAATGGATTTTTGTGTATGGTGGTGGATGGAACACACAGTTTATGAGGACAGAGTCAATACACATGAGGCATTACTTGCTTGCATTACGGATACAATAGACAAAATTAAGAACAACACTGTGAAACTGAAACAAGCAACAAAATCTGTTCATACATGTGCAGCTAAATGCATTGAACTCTGTGAAGATATTTTTAAACATTTTTTGTGAATGTATTGTGAAATTGTATGTAGTCCATACAACTTCGTACAACTACAACACTGAGCTTTGTTTTGTCCTGTTTAACATGAATTCACATGTGCTATGGTATTAATAAAAGCTGATTATCTGACATATTCATACAACATTACCATCATTTTTCCAAAATTAAATTCTCTACAACATATGCTGAAAACTTTGTGCAATTGTATGGCATTTATAAAACAAATTGGGCCAAGTAGTTAATAAATTTAAAAAATCATAAAATTACAGCTTTGCTTTTCTGGATGTTCAGGAAAACTACTCCAGATACATGTCTGGGACATGTTTTATTAGATTCACTAGATCAATAACAACAAAATAAATGGAAATTGTGCTTTACTTTAACCTCGTACAGTTTTGCGATGGCTTCATATTAGTGAAGTTGTTAAATTTCAGGCAAAATTTTTTACTAGCAGTAACCCCATAACTAAACATTTGTGAACCTATGTTTATATGAACTTTTTTCTTTAGTTTTACTTGTAGAATAACATATTAAAATATTTGCATATCTTCGTGAATCATCCTGTATAAAAAACAACTGAGGACATAGATTTCAGGTGCGACTCTGAAGTGAAGTAGTTGGCTCGTGAGAGGAACTGACATAGGGCATATTTAATCAGTCAAAAGAGTGATTAAAAAATTAATAGAATTAGTAGATACTAGTGAAATGAAAGAAGGGATATGAGTGAAGACGCAAAGAAGCATCACTTACACAGTCTCAGTCTTCCAGGACATTAGATACCTGCTATCCACTTCACATCTCTTGATTTTACACTATTGTAAATCTTGCTTTTAGACTCTATTGTAAATGAGTATCTTATTCCATACATGGAAAATACTTTAAAAATTTCTCTACTGATTACAGACCATTCACATTATTGTCCAGCGTTTTATATGCTACAATATATTCCAGAAATAAGTGAGTACTTCCTTTCAAAGAAAATTTAGTCTGTGGCCTGCATTTTTGGAACTGTGTCTTACTAAGAACATAGTTTTTTGTAATACTAATAATGATTTGCAATCCTGGAATCCATTTAATGATGTTAAATATAGACACCAATGACACAAGTCGCTCCTTACCTGAATACTGGTTTGCTATTAGCCAGTTTCTCCAAGTCAGGCCAGTTCTCAGAACATGATTTGCAATGACAACAAAACCAGTACCGACATTGCAGCTGTCTCTGTCTGTATTCAAGTGAATGTTTTGTATATACTGGACCATAGTTCTCAGGTACTTCTTCCCCTGATTTTAGGGGGCGAAGTGCATGCAGTATTAATGCAGAGCCCACAAAGTGTCTGAAAAAATTACAAAGACCATTATCTATGATTGTGATAGTAATTTTCATATTATTTCCATCTAGATGTTTGACTGAGTTGTGATGTTCCATTAACTATACTGTCACGTTATGTTAAAGTAAGACTTCATCAATAATGTTTCAAATCTTTTAGCCTTTGTTTATGTGTAGCACACAGGTGTGGTGACAGTATAGGAGGTGAGACACATTAGTTGGCAACATATATTTTTACAGAGAAGAAGTGTGGATACAAACTGTATGAAGAGAAGACACATAATGTTTGAGAGAATATCAGTTGTAGCAAATGTTGTAGAAGCCAAAATAATTTGATACAACAGTTTTTAAGGAATTGCTAAAGTCTAGTATGTCACTGGCAGAAAAAATTTTCCGTTGGATATCGAATCTCCACAAACAGATATCTCACCTACTCTCTGCCCTCCCCCCCCCCCCCCTCCCCCTGATTTTTGTATTTGTCTATCCTCAGTACAGTTGGGTCATTTACATCGTGGGACCTAAGTGACTGTCCGCCCTGGTAGCTGAGTGGTCAGCGTGACAGACTGTCAATCCTAAGGGCCCGGGTTCGATTCCCGGCTGGGTCGGAGATTTTCTCCGCTCAGGGACTGGGTGTTGTGTTGTCCTAATCATCATCATTTCATCCCCATCGACGAGCAGGTCGCCGAAGTGGCGTCAAATCGAAAGACCTGCACCAGGCGAACGGTCTACCCGACGGGAGGCCCTAGCCACACGACATTTCCATTTACCTAAGTGACTGGCCTTTCCTTATTAACTTTCCCCAGCCCTCATTCATTTCCTTTGAAGCTTGAGATCAATTCCGATTTTTAAAAATTTGTTTTCAGCTACTCACTAAATAATTTTGTCAGTCATTCACTGCTCTGACATGATTTCTCTTTTTCCTCTTAGCTTATACTGTCATTTTACAGTCATTCAACTTGTTATTTTGTGTAGAATCTTCCTCTCACTCTATTTCAAATATCTTAGTGCAGCTTTTTCACCATTCAGAGCGTTTTATTTGTCTCTACTATTTATTGTATCAGTTTTTTCCCCAGTTATATTTCTGTCCCTATCTTTCCTTTTGAAAGCTGGAGTACCTGGTTCAGTACAACACACGAAGGTAAAAACAGTCACTGTTCAAGAAATTGAAAGAGTTATTACATCCCTGAAAAGTAAAAACTCTGCTGGAATTGACAACATTTCTACAAAAATTATTAAAATACTGCTCCAGTCATGTAAGTAAAGTCCTTTGCCACATTTTTGATGCGTCACTTAAGCAAGGAATAGTTCCTGAGAGGCTTAAGTATGCAGTTGTAAAATCGCTATATAAAAAGGGGGATAAGACAGATACTGCTAACTATAGGCCAATATCACTACTGACAAGCTTTTCAAAGGTTTTAGAGAAACTAATGCATGCCAGGATAGTTAAGCATCTCAGTGAACACAATAGCTTCAGCAAAAGTCAGTTCGGATTTCAGAAAGGTTTGTCAACAGAAGATGCAATATTTGCATTTACTGGCAAACTCTTGGAATCTATCAACAAATAACTGAAAGTAATTGGCATATTTTGTGACCTAACAAAAGCATTTGACTGTGTAAATCACCAAATTCTTTTACAAAAAGCTGCACATCTCGATATAAGTGGTGCAGCATGGAAATGGCTCGACTCATATCTGTCAAACAGGAAACAAAAAGTTGTAGTAGATAATCAAGATGGTGTCCCAGTATCTTCAGAATGGGGTACTATCACATGTGGAGTGCCGCAGGGCTCAGTTCTGGGTCCCCTACTTTTTATTATATTTATAAATGATCTTCCTCTCTCTACGGAATATTGTAGATGCACCATTTTTGCGGATGACACTACACTACTTATTGATAATTCAGTAGATAAACTTGAGGTAACGCAAATAAGGTTTTAAATGAAATGGTGAACTGGTTCAACATAGTCTTATTTTAAATTACTTTAAAACAAACTACATTCAGTTTCACAAAACATCCAAAGATGAGGAAATATTTGTAAAGATAGGTGAGCAGACAATAACCAGGGTAGATTCCTCAAAATACCTAGGCTTACATATTGATAGCAAACTGAATTGGTCAAACCACATCGTGGATCTGTGCGAAAGACTAAGTTTAGCAACATACGCATTGCGCATTGTTTCTTCTTATAGAAATATGGAAACCATGAAGTCAGCGTATTATGGTTACTTTCATGCAATTATGGCATTTGGAATTATATTTTGGGGAAATCAGCCACTGGCTAAAAAAGTACTGTGTGTACAAAAAAAGAGCCATAAGGAGCATGTGTGGAGTCCATCCTAGAGCCACATGCAGGAATCTTTTTAAGAAGCTTGAAATACTTACATCCACTGGGCAATATATATTCTCATTGATGTGCTTCATAAGGAAAGAACAATCCATCTTTAAACTGAATAGTGCATATCACAGTCACAATACTAGAAGGAAACATGATATCCACTATGAACAGCCAAATCTAAGTATGGTGCAGAAAGGAGTCCATTTCAGTGGCTGTAAGATTTTTAATGCCCTCCCTTCAAGAATTAAGTGTTTGGTAGATGATGATCTCTTGTTTAAAAAAACCTTAAGGCAGTTCCTATTGCAAGGATCATTTTATACATTAGAAGAGTTCCTGAACTACAGTGTTTAGCATCACTTGTATTGTAAATTGCAAATGTATTCCCAAATTTGTATTTGTAATACTGAATATTTTTACTGTAAACATATATTTTGCAATATTTATTTCTCTGTAACACTTATTATTTTGTAATCTTTATCTATCTCTAAAATGTATTTTTGTAGTGGGACCTAAGTTACTGTTAACTGTTTTTTATTTTGTAATCTCTATCTATCTCTAAAATGTATTTTTTTGTAGTGGGACCTAAGTTACTGTTTACTGTTTTTGTTTTGTTTTATGTATTACCATAAATTCTGGCAAAAAGCTTGTAAAATTGACACATTCCATATCCTGTGATAGTGTCACAACATGGATCACCGGAACAAGAGATAAATAAATAAATAGTTGTCCTTGAGTTCTCACTGGCATTTTTTGCTCCTTTTAAGTTGTCTGGTTTTATAATCTGTCTCTTGTTGACATTTCATTTTTTTTTACTTCCATTTTGTTCTGTCCTACTGTTTGTCTGTTGTCCTTCAGCTCTGAACCAGTTTTCTGTATTACCCTTGTAAAACTCTAGTTAGAGAGAAAAGTGGTCAGTGAAAAAGAAGTCATTGAGACATACAGGCACACTTCCAAGTTCTGTTCAAACACAACTCATGAAACTTAGTACCCAAAGCCATAAAGAGAAAGAAAATGTTGAAAGCTTGAAAGGTCACAAAGGAAATGTTGCTTTTTGAAAATATTTATTGAATATGTTACATCGTTCTAATATTTATGAAAAGTTAAACTTATTTGGCAGGTTGGAACTCAAAACAAGGTTCCTACCTTTTGCAGGCACTGAACTACCAACTGTGCAATCCAAGCATATTTCACAGAGATGTTCATCACAGTGTATACTCCATTAAATAATAAACGAATGCCATCTAACTGTCAGATACAGTGATTATTGAATTACTTCTCAACACACTTAACTATGGAACTGATGGATTCTTATACAGTTGAATCATCTTTTGTATTCCTGACTGTAAAAACTGTCATATGAGATTGAAGAAATGTATGTAAAAGCTATGTGCAACTATTTGTTAGTGTGTAAACGGTGACTGAACAGAAGTTTAATCAGGCGTAGAAAGTAATGTGGAGCAAAATTATTAGTATGGAATGGATGATCAAGCTTATCCTAGTGTAAATATTGCAAAAAAAGAGTTGTACATTGAGATGTAAGTGGCTGAACATCTGTGTGAATCAATACAAAACCACTGACAGCATATTCTTAATGGCCTATAAATATTTCTTGAATAGGGATACCTCCATGAAGTACTGAGTTCTAAAATCATAAAGTGATACTTTGCATAGTGCATTGCTGCTCTTACTCTAAAAGGTGGTGATTAGTGCTATCATCATCATGGACTTCTTCAATTTACAAGAAATTTGTACCTGATCATTTCACATCCTGTGTACTCACATCATCTGATGTGTGTAACAGACAGGGCTGACTGAACTTCAGGTAGGACTATGTTCTTTGTGGTCAGTGCCATTTGTTACAAACTAATATTGTAGTTAATATAATAGAGGGAAACATTCCACGTGGGAAAAATTATATATAAAAACAAAGATGAGGTGACTTACCGAACAAAAGCGCTGGCAGGTCGATAGACACACCAACAAACACAAACATACACACAAAATTCAAGCTTTCGCAACAAACTGTTGCCTCATCAGGAAAGAGGGAAGGAGAGGGGAAGACGAAAGGAAGTGGGTTTTAAGGGAGAGGGTAAGGAGTCATTCCAACCCCGGGAGCGGAAAGACTTACCTTAGGGGGAAAAAAGGACAGGTATACACTCGCACTCATGCACATATCCATCCACACATACAGACACAAGCAGACATATTTGAAAGAATATGTCTGCTTGTGTCTGTATGTGTGGATGGATATGTGCGTGAGTGCGAGTGTATACCTGTCCTTTTTTCCCCCTAAGGTAAGTCTTTCCGCTCCTGGGATTGGAATGACTCCTTACCCTCTCCCTTAAAACCCACTTCCTTTCATCTTCCCCTCTCCTTCCCTCTTTCCTGATGAGGCAACAGTTTGTTGCGAAAGCTTGAATTTTGTGTGTACGTTTGTGTTTGTTAGTGTGTCTATCGACCTGCCAGTGCTTTCGTTCGGTAAGTCACCTCATCTTTGTTTTTATATATAATATTGTAGTTAATGTGAGAAAGAGTCAGAGCTGGTATTTTGATCTCCTAAGCAGCAACACTATCAATGATTGGGAGATCCCATTTCTTGTACTACCAACAGAGACACACTCACTTCCTGTAATACCTATATATTACCAATTCTGAATATCTGTAGTATCTTTTGCCTTTATTGTAGTAGCCAAAAGACTACAGTCAATTCCATGCAATGGTGCAGTGGGAAGTACAAGGTTCTTACCCTTGCCACAGATAAAGAAAAGTGCTGCCTCATGCAATTCACATTTATGAATTGGGATTTTTGCAATAAAAGCAGTTTTTTGGAAATTGGTAATAGAACTTTTGAAACTTCACAGAAGAGCCCAAATCATCTAATCATGAAAACTGTAAGAAGGCACAAAATAAATCACTTAGAAGTTTATGATTCACTGACTAATATAATGTATATGCACCCCAGCCGTTACTTTTTAAAAGTTTTGTTTATTTTGTTTAAGTACTATGTACTTGAATCACTTCATTGCAAACATTTAAACAAGCTTTACATACTTCTGTCACCTCATAATGAGTTAATGTATTTTTCTACTGTGTAATGATACTTAACTACTGGATGCAAAACATTACAAAATACTCTTTGAATCATAGATCTCCCCTGAATGTCACTTTTAAATATGCAGTACTTTTGTTTGATGGGTCAGTAATGCTAGCTATTGTTCCATGTTGTATGATTTGTAAAATTACCTTGCAAGAGCAGGATAGCAGTCATGATTGAAGAATGAAACAGTTGGGTAAAGCCCAACTCCAAGGTATACTGTTTTTGATCCTTTTATTATACCTTTTTGTCTCACTACAGTCTCAAATATTTCATGTGCATTAAACTGCAGCAGCTGCAGATGATGAAGTAAGAGAGCACCAATGAATATTTCATCTGCATTAACACTGTACTCATCTGAAACATAATATAATACATATTACAAATCTCCCAAGAAATTATCTTAATTTATGATCCAGAGATTATAAGTAAAAATTATGAAGCAGAGCCATAAGAAATGTTCAGTAGCTGTCTTTTAACAGACACTGTCCATAAAAAAAACAGCTGTGAGCATTGCATATAAAAGCATTCATATATATAAAGGCAAATCACAAAGTCCTTTCCCCTATTTTTTTTTTTTTTTTTTAGCGAAATTATGGCTGTAAATGCAAAGTTGACTAATCCATTTTCAGTGGTGGGCCTTTCTAGGACTGACTCAGCCATGTCTGCTGATAGATCCACGACACAGCGCTGCTGTCAGTTGTTGAATACAGGAGTTTTGCTTAACACCTCCCTGGTGTACAAGCAATGAAGTATGATTTCTGTTGTTTGGAGCAAAACACAAACACCCACTGAAATTCACAGGGGTGTCTATCTGTGAGAACTGTGAAGTGGTGATGTTGTGAGTTCACAAAAGGCCATGAAGACTTGCATGACAATGAACATTTGAGGAGGCAGCATTCATCGCTGACAGACAACATTTCCTGCAAGGGTGCAATGGCGAAAGGAGATTGGAGTGTGCACCATCTCATTACCAGTAACAATGTGTTCCAGGAAACTGTCACCCTCCTCAGCATACCACTGCAGATGATTCAGTGAAACAATCATTTGCTTCACTTTCATCATGTCATCCAGATACTTAAACACCCACCAACTTGAAACCTTTCGTTTACCTAAAGACCCATGAATGATGATGTAAACATTTTTGTATGAAATGCCAAGCTCCTGGGAAATATCCTTGTGGTGCACAGTTTCCTGGAACACATTGTTACTGGTAATGAGATGTGGATACTGCATTTCATACTGGAACTGAAGCAGCAGAGCATGGTGTGAAAACACCTGGGTTTCTCTGTGACAAAAAACTTCTGTTCAGTGCCATCTGTTGGGAAAATGATGTTACGGTCTTCTAGTATCACTGTGGACCACTCCTGCTGGATTTCATGCCTCTAGGTGCAACCAGCAATGCCAACAGTTGTTGATCCACTCTGTCATGTCAGTGGGCTGCCATCAGGAAGTAGTTCCAAGTGATTCTTGGTGTGTGCAGTGTGGTTAACCCCCGCAGCAATGGCAGGTCACTTGTGGCAATCAGAAACACTGACAAGCTCCAGTCATTTCACTGTGAGAGGCTGGACCACCCACCAAAAAGTTCCGACATTGCTCCTTTTGATTTCCATGTTTTCAGTCTGTTGAAGAATTTCCTGGCAGGACAGCAATTCATGTGCAATTATGGAACCAAGACCGTAGTCCGATGATGGTTCCACAGACAGCCAGACAAATTCTACCAAAGGGGCATCTCAAATTTAGTGCAGCAATGGGTTAAATTCTGAACTGGTGTGAGCAATATGTGGAAAAATAGTGTAAGGTATGATGAATAGTACACATATTTGTAATTACCTCTATGTACCTTATTTCAGCTAATGAATAATAGGGCAAAGACTTTCTGTTTCACCCTCATGCAATGATCAGTAATTTATTATATCCATTATTAATATGTAATAGTAACAGTAGTAGTTTTATTCATCCTTGGATCACTTTTATAAGAGTATTGGACATGTTGCAGTATGGTAGTGTAAGAGCAAAAAACATAATTCGTACATGATTATACCAGGGCATTTACACATTTACAGATAGTTGACAAAAATTGGGCATCTCGTAGTCTTATAATAGGAACCATCTCAGCATTTACCTGAAGTAATTTAGGGAAACCAAGGAAAACTTAAATCTGGGTTGCTGGTTGGAGACTAGAGCCAGCATTTTTTCAAATACTGTAACAGCCAGTCAAAAAAGTACATCCTTGTTCGGTTTATCCTAGTATGCAGTATTGTTTTGCTACTACATTCTTGTGAAGAATTTAATTCAAAATGTAAAACAGCTAGTGCTACAGTATTCAGTCAGTCTCACCACCACTCCTGCACACACGGTACAACATTATCAACTGAGATCAGAACCATTTCATGTGCCACAGCTTCACTTATGCTTGCCAGAAAAAAATGAATCAGCACCCTTCTGTACTGAATGATCTAATGCATCAAGTTAACAGCTCACCAAATAGTTGAGGTGCTTTCATCAGTAGGTACATGAACTAGACATAATGTTGCTAGCTTTTGGACAAATCCTTCTTCAGAGCTACAAGGGATAGTAATAAAGTTTTAATTATCACCTTGAAAAAATAAAAATAAAACAAGTAATTTTTTGTTTGTTTGCAGGTGCATCTCTGCAGCTCTGGTACACATCGAAACCACCACATCTCAGTTTTGTACCACACCAGAAGAGGAGCCATATTAAATGGCACATCCAACTGATAAAACAGAGACGAGCTGAGCTATTTTACACACACACATACACATCCGTATGATGAGTGCAGCAGTGTACACCACATTTCTGAAGAAAGATTCATCTGAAAGCTAGTAACATGCCTTTTTTATGTGCCTATCAACAACACCACACATCACCTATTTGGTGAGTTGTTGCCTTTACTCCTTAAATTTTTTATATTCAACTGCAAACTTTCTATTACCACAGTTTTATCCCTCTGGAGTGAATGAGATGTTGATCTCATAAAGAAGAGAAAATGTGCTATTATCTATTGCGGAGCTTTGGTGAAAGTTTTCTTAGAAAAAAGAAAAAAAGGAAAAAAAACCCGTTAAATACAGAAGTCTGTTATGAAACATGAGAGGTAATTCACGGACATGTCTAAGCACCAAGACACTAAAGACAGGCTTGGCTGATCAAATGCCCTGTTTTGACAGTTTAGGGGTGCACCACATGTGTGGGTTACAGGTACGCATTGTTCACTTGGAGGTAGTGGCTAGGCTTCAGCCGCTGAGCCCGTAGCAGATGATACACTCCAACTCCGCTACTTGCTGAAACAGAAGCCTATGAAATAATATGCTTGCAGAAGGGCTTTAGATAGCCTGTTGGTTTCATGCTGCTGGGTAAAAAACAGTTGTCTGGCTTTTGGAAGACAATGGAAAGAAACACTCCATGGGTGGCATTTGGGACTGAAAATATTATTTTACAGCCACAAAATCAATAAAACTAAACTAGTATAGCTAAAATAATGAAAGCAGACCAAATTGAAGAGAAAATTGAGACTAGAATGTGCATCATACATGGTATTGAGACAACCAGTAGTTTTTAAGTTATTCATGATGCTAGTTTTGTAAAGACCTATGAATTTTGAAAATTCTTGAGTGATTCTGACAAAGTCAATCTCTACAGATAGTTCTTAGTGAGCTCTATGAGAATATAGTAACAGATTTTTTAGATGCAGTTCTGTGAGTGGTGTGTTGGTTGCAACTTAAAAATGTTAGAAATTTATTGGAAGACAGTTTCGATGGACTACAAGAACTTTACCTGTTGCTCATGAGAATTAGACTTGGATGATATTTCACCACTTAGCTTGGGTTCAACTTTGATTTTGAAAGCAAGTGCTGAACTTGTAATATTTTACTCCAGTTAATTATTGCGGGACTTCGATCTTGTAAGCAATGTTGAACTTGCAATATTTTCTTGCCATTTAATTTGGGTTTGTTTTTCATTCTGAGAGCATTTGCTGGAGTTATATTATTTTTGTGAGTTAACTTGGGTTGGACTTTGATTTTGAGAACAGGTGCTGAACTTGTATTATTTTTGCCAGTTAGCTGAGGTACTTAAACATTTGAACACAAGCTGTGAACTTGGATAATTTATGATAGTTTGCTACAACTATTGAGTAGTTAACATAATGTGGTGTGCTGCTCTTAGAATTTTATTTGTAAAGTATTCAATCTGATGTTATGGTAGTCGGAAGCTAAAGGTATAATAAACATTATTTATTTCAATCTAAAACCAGTGAGTGTTGTGAACATTATTTGATTTCTGCTCACAGTCTGTCTGCATTTATTACTTTGTAATCAGTAGGACTGTTTATTGGGTAATGCAGGAGTTGTGTAGTTATCCCCTAGATTTTATCAAAGCCAAATGTTACTAAAATCAGCCGTGCATGTAACAAACCATTAATTTGGCAGGACTTTAGAAAAAGACTGGGGAGGCAAGTACTTTGCATATGACTTGTGTTGCATTTAGTAAGCTCTTTAATTGACTTTGTCAATTTATTTTACTAATTCATTCCTTGAGAAGTGAAGAATTACAGCTCCTCTGGCAGTAGAAATTGACGAAAGCGATAAATCGCAAATTAAGATGTAGAGGGTTGAAAACCAGACCAGCGTTGTTTTATATTAGATAAAATGGGGTCCACATCTTGCTTAAAGGAAAACCTTTATCTCTATTAATAATGTCATCAGATAATTGTATTTCAATGGATTCCTTGAGCACACGATCTCAGTAAAGAGAAGCCAGAGCAATAATTTGCGTCCCTTCAGATAACATGTTACGCCCGATGACAGATTTTTCAGGATGGAGCAAACGTATGTGATGCTGTTGTTCCATACATCGGTCATGAACAGTGCAAATAGTCTGTCCAACATAGGCTTTTCCACAATGACAGGGAATTTTATAAACTCCAGGATTTCTCAATCCCAAATCATCTATAACAGTTCCAAACAGGGCTCTAGTCTTGGCCAAAGGCAAAAGAACACTTTTATTATCATTTTTCCTAAGAATTCCAGAAATTTTTGAAAAAATACTTCCAGCAAAGGGTAGAAAAGCAACTGATTTACTAGTATCCATTTCTGATGTTCATTCAGTTCCACTGTGATTGTGTACCCAGTGATCGCACCTCAAGATGGCAGCCAGATGGATCCCTGAAATATTGTGTAGTGAAGACGATCATATCCAGGAGCATACCCATGAAGAGCATAAACATGTAAGATGCTGGGAAAATCTAAGGAAACACATAAAATCTACACTGTCAGGAAAATACTTGCTGCTTGAGATGAAATTCCAATACTGCCAATAAACACGTTTAAAAGTGGAAACACTAAGCCTAGATTTTTGAACTGTTAGTTCTTGCCTCATAAAATAAAGAGGAGCAGGTTGGAGAAGGTTAGAAATGAGTGGCAGGTCACCAGGAGTCCTAGATGAGAAGGTTGTGAGGATAAGGGAGGGCCCCAAGTGAGTTATGTGCTTGATGAATACAGGCTTCGAGTCATGTAGCACTATTTTCTATATTATTTCCTTTGTGCTATATCATTTATATATCTTTTCTGTTTATCTGCCTCAGTTATCTTTTTCTATCAATGCTAGTCTCTTTGTGTCATGCACTTCACAGTGGCTTGCAGGGTATGGATGTAGCTGTAGCTGTAGATGTGTTAGGATGTGGTAATGACAGAGGAATCATACAACTTATATACTTTTGAAGTTATTGAGGACTGAAAGTTAAATAGCTTTTCTTTAACTTTTATGATGCATTATTATTATTATTTCCTTCACTTTCTCAGACGTTAAGTCTGGTTAAAAATGGAGTGACGCGGACCTTGATCAAGCGTCACTTCCTTTTAACTGTACGGTATGTGTTATATTGCATTTAGGAACTTTCGGGTAATTGAACATGTATCAATAATTACGGATTTCTGTAGTTGTATATATATGTTTGGATGTAGCTGTATTGCATTGATGTACTGGTGGATATTGTGTGGTATGACTCCTGTAGTTGATAGTATAATTGGTATGATGTCAACTTTATCCTGATGCCACATGTCTTTGACTTCCTCAGCCAGTTGGATGTATTTTTCAATTTTTTTCTCCTGTTTTCTTTTGTATATTTGTTGTATTTGGTATGGATATTTCGATTAGTTGTGTTAATTTCTTCTTTTTATTGGTGAGTATGATGTCACGTTTGTTATGTGGCGTTGTTTTATCTGTTATAATGGTTCTGTTCCAGTATAATTTGTATTCATCATTCTCCAGTACATTTTGTGGTGTATACTTGTATGTAGGAACGTGTTGTTTTAAAAGTTTATGTTGTAAGGCAAAATGTTGATGTATTATTTTTGCAACATTGTCATGTCTTCTGGGGTATTCTGTATTTGCTAGTATTGTACATCCGCTTGTGATGTGATCTACTGTTTCTATTTGTTGTTTACAAAGTCTGCATTTATCCGTTGTGGTATTGGGATCTTTAATAATATGCTTGCTGTAATACCTGGTGTTTATTGTTTGATCATGTATTGCAATCATGAATCCTTCTGTCTCACTGTATATATTGCCTTTTCTTAGCCATGTGTTGGATGCGTCTTGATCGATGTGTGGCTGTGTTAGATGATACGGGTGCTTGCCATGAAGTGTTTTCTTTTTCCAATTTACTTTCTTCGTATCTGTTGATGTTATGTGATATAAAGGATTGTAAAAGTGGTTATGAAATTGCAGTGGTGTAGCCGATGTATTTATATGAGTGATTGCCTTGTGTATTTTGCTAGTTTCTGCTCGTTCTAGAAAGAATTTTCTTAAATTGTCTACCTGTCCATAATGTAGGTTTTTTATGTCCATAAATCCCCTTCCTCCTTCCTTTCTGCTTAATGTGAATCTTTCTGTTGCTGAATGTATGTGATGTATTCTATATTTGTGGCATTGTGATCGTGTAAGTGTATTGAGTGCTTCTAGGTCTGTGTTACTCCATTTCACTACTCCAAATGAGTAGGTCAATATTGGTATGGCATAAGTATTTATAGCTTTTGTCTTGTTTCTTGCTGTCAGTTCTGTTTTCAGTATTTTTGTTAGTCTTTGTCTATATTTTTCTTTTAGTTCTTCTTTAATATTTGTATTATCTATTCCTATTTTTTGTCTGTATCCTAGATATTTATAGGCATCCGTTTTTTCCATCGCTTCTATGCAGTTGCTGTGGTTATCCAATATGTAATCTTCTTTTTTAGTGTGTTTTCCCTTGACTATGCTATTTTTCTTACATTTGTCTGTTCCAAAAGCCATACTTATATCATTGCTGAATCCTTCTGTTATCTTTAGTAATTGGTTGAGTTGTTGATTTGTTGCTGCCAATATTATTATTATTATTATTATTATTATTATTACTATTATTATCATTCTACTTGGACTCATATATCTTTATCTCAATATGGTTTATAAATTATCCGATAGAACTGCTGGCCCATACATATGTTCAAGAAAAAAATGTGTAGTACTATGAAAAGGATAGATTGCTACTCATCATATAGTGGAGATGGTGAGATGCAGACAGACACAACAAAATGACTGCTAAACAACAAAATGACTACTAAACAACAAAATGACTACTAAACGTGTAAGCTTTCGACCAGAACGCCTTTTTCTGAGTGGACAACATACCCTACTAAGCACATAAGCTCTTGGCCAGAAGGCCTTCTTCTGAGTAGACAACACACACACACACACACACACACACACACACACACACACACACACACACACACCAACTTAGCTCACACATACATGACCATTGTCTCTGGCTTCTGAGACCTCGGTAGCCAGAGACAGTGGCAAGAGCCAACTTCTGATGTGTCAAGTTACTAGTATTCCCTATAGAAAGCCATATTCATGAAATGATTTAGTGAAATTACTGGTAAGTAACAGGAGAATATATTGTCTGTACAAGAATGCATATGCTGGTTGGCTCTTCAACAAAATAAACAACATCCTTCCATGACCAGTCTGACAGAGTAAAAAGGTCACACAAAAATGCAAGAATCTAACAAATAGAGCACAAAGGCCTCTTGGAAGAAAAATGTGTCCTCAGCATGTACTTAGCTGCCAATGGCATTATGTAATAGAATACATCAGTTTTCATCAGCTCATTGAAGTTAAGCAACTTCATTTGTGGCCTGGCTATACCATGTACTGCAGGCTGCATTCCCTTTGCTTTTATGCCAAAGGGGAGGAGCGGTGTTGGTGTAAACTCTCTGATTACCAGTCTTTATGTCAACATTCTAGATTAAACTTCAAACTTTTGTGTGGTGTTTCTTGAAGTAAAAGCATGTGATACACACACATTACAATTACCTGCACTTAACCAGATACACTTAAACACACAGGTCTCACACTTTACACGGAAAAGATACCACTGTGCACAAAGGATAGAGATAACCTTTACATTAAGGCAGATGAATCTACCCTCTGGGGTCTCCCAGCCAACAATGCCATAAGACTGCATTTTACTCCATACTTACAAGTGTGTGCAAAACTACAAGGTGACAGTAGTCTTCAACTTTCAGCAATAGTACCAGGACTTCCCTTCAGTGGCATTATTGTCACTGACCATCTACCCTTAACTGAACACCTTGTATCACATTTTGCCAGTTTCTCCACATTCAGAGTAGACGTACTTACATCAGAAATGCATTTTGGAGTTTACGTACCTATCCATCTCTTCAAAGCACATAAAAGCATATAATGCATAATTCAGAGAGTGGGAGCTTTATAGTGCATTATGTAAACTTCCATCACTGCTCATTATATTATACCTATTATAGTAATTAAAGACAACTGAAAATTATTTAGTGGGGTCAAGAACTTGCATACAAGTGAACAAGGGAAGGTTAAGAGCTGTGGGTGTTTAGCCTAGTACCAATCACATTCCCCTGTTTTGGTTTTTATACTGTTTAATTATTGTTTAATAGATGATAGTAAATGCCTGGAAAACACGTGTAATTTTGAACCACTTTAAAATCGAATACTACTTACTTAATAACTCCTTATTGTCATCTTTTCCTTTGGATCCTCTAATATTCTCCCTCTCATATCATTTCCATGGTTTGCCTATCACCAACATTTATTTCAGTTTTAATGGCTTGTCAATCACCAACATTTACTTCAGTTTTAATATCCACTAGTATTTAAAATAACTCTGTTCCTCAAAATTCAGCCTTCCTCCACCCATGATGTGACATACTGACTCATTCAACTCACTCTGACTACTATCCAACACATGCACTCTCAAATTGCAGAATTTATGTTGTCAACCCTACAATACCCAACTAATACCTCTCCCTCAAAAAAATTTGGCTCTCCACATATATGAAATGCTTACAACTAGCACAGTACCACCAGGTCCTGACTACATCCAAAATGGGGGCCTCAAATAAAAATGAGCATTCCTATTTCAATAATGTGAAGGCATCATTATTGTTTCTGTACTGAAACCAATGAAAGTTCCACATTTCATGTTTCTTCTATGGGCCAGTCTGCCTCTCCAACAGATAATGCAAGCTACATGATAGCATGATTAACTGGCATTTACACTGATGCTTCAGATTGTGAGAACACTTGTCTCAGCTTCAAAGTAGTTTCTGTAAGTTCTGATCCACCACCAACCATTGTGTGTGCTTGAGAATGGCAGTTAGAAAATCTTTCATGCACAGTCACCACTGAATTCATAATTTCTTTGACCCCAAGAACAGCAAATGACTCCTCCTGCAGGCACGACATCCTTGGCACACATTATGAATGGGGTTTCAGAAGCTGCATGCCAATATTGAACTGAAAATTTCTGTCACTTCTATTGTTCCACATCTGGACCATAACTACTGTCAACAATCACTGTGATCAAGTCAACGAACTGCGACAGGGATTGGTCCTCAGTGTGACCATTTTAGCAGTTGCCATCAATGAAATTGTATCTGCAGTGGGCCCTACAGCTCATTTTCACTGTATGTAGGTGACTTTAGTGTATACTATACTGTTTCATCAGAATGTGCCACTGAAAATCAACTTCAGGGACTAATCTGTAGAGTACAAAATTGGAATTTGAAGCATGGATTTTGATTCACCCCTCACCACCCTAAAGGCTATTAACACACTTCTAAAGACTTGTGGGTTTACACAGTAATCTTGAATACTACTTAAGAAACATGACCCCTGGCAACTTGTTTGACAACAAGCTGACATTACACTACATATGTATTCTAAATATAGACTTATATTAAAATTAAATGTCATTGGTTACCTTAGCAGCAGCACCCGGAAGCTAACATCAAAGCTTTTTTTATCCCTGTATAAATCTGTGAGACTATCACGGCTAAAATATTGTTATGTTGCATATTGATCCACAACATCATTGGTGCTATGTGTATTAGACTCCATAAATTGTAGTACTGTATACACGGCATCCAAGAAATCATCATAACTCTCTTGACTTTGTTCACATGGAGAAGTAAAGGTTGTTTTACTGGTGTCTCTGCTTTGAAGTTGACAAATAGCATCGTTGTCAACATTGTATTGTTTTGTTTCAGCATTGCATCTTTTCAGTTGTGAAGCCATGGCTGATGTGAGTGGACATAGTTACACTGTGAACCATGATTATTGGCATTTGTGTGGGTACAATGATATCCACAGTCAGTGCAAAAGATGACAGAGATAACAAGAATGTTTAGAGATTGCTTTGCTTTGGCAAGGCCTCACCTCATTAACCATCCTTGCTTGATTTGCTGAAACATGCTTTTGTTTCAGGTAATGTCAAAGACAGGCCATGAAGTGGACATAAAAAAAAAAAAAAAAAAAAAAGAAATGAGTGAAATGTGTGCTGCCGTCAAGCAGTAAAGTGAGCTGTCTCAAATTAAATTCATTCTCAAAAGAGCAACTGCCTAATGCCCAATCACTCATGATAACCATTTGTGTTTAACTAGGAGTGACAGACACAATGAAATCAACTCACAAGGGAACCTCCCCATCGCACCCCCCTCAGATTTAGTTATAAGTTGGCACAGTGGATAGGCCTTGAAAAACTGAACACAGATCAATCGAGAAAACAGGAAGAAATTGTGTGGAACTATGAAAAAAATAGGCAAAATATAGAAACTTAGTAGTCCATGCGCAAGATAGGCAACTTCAAGGATAGAGTGAGCTCATGAGTACAGTGGTCCTGTGGTTAGCGTGAACAGCTGCGGAACGAGAGGTCCTTGGTTCAAGTCTTTCCTTGAGTGAAAAGTTTACATTCTTTATTATCGCAAAGTTATGATCTGTCCGTTCATTCATTGACGTCTCTGTTCACTGTAATAACTTTTGTGTCTGTGTTTTGCGACCGCACCGCAAACTTGCAGTTAGGAAAATATTAATTGACCTTGTTATTGGAAGTCGCGAGCTATATTTACTGGATTCATATTGCCCACGGAATACATCTCACGTATTTAATGCACTCTCCTCCAAAGTAGCGAACAGTCAACTGCCAGCCAGAGAGCCTCGTTAGCCAGAATACTCTCTCTTCCGTGCGCTGTATTTGACTGAGGGTCGTGTATTTCCATGTTTGTTTAGGTGTAGCATCCCCATACTACGGCACAGTTACCTCGCATCGGGCGGACAGATAAAAATTGTCTGAAAATAAAAAATTAAACCTTTCACTCGAGGGCAGACTTGAACCTAAGCACCTCTCATTCCGCAGCTGCTCACGCTAACCACAGGACCACGGCGCTCATCAGCTCAGATGGTCCTTGAAGTTGCCTATATTGCGCATGGACTACTCAGTTTATATACACTCCTGGAAATGGAAAAAAGAACACATTGACACCGGTGTGTCAGACCCACCATACTTGCTCCGGACACTGCGAGAGGGCTGTACAAGCAATGATCACACGCACGGCACAGCGGACACACCAGGAACCGCGGTGTTGGCCGTCGAATGGCGCTAGCTGCGCAGCATTTGTGCACCGCCGCCGTCAGTGTCAGCCAGTTTGCCGTGGCATACGGAGCTCCATCGCAGTCTTTAACACTGGTGGCATGCCGCGACAGCGTGGACGTGAACCGTATGTGCAGTTGACGGACTTTGAGCGAGGGCGTATAGTGGGCATGCGGGAGGCCGGGTGGACGTACCGCCGAATTGCTCAACACGTGGGGCGTGAGGTCTCCACAGTACATCGATGTTGTCGCCAGTGGTCGGCGGAAGGTGCACGTGCCCGTCGACCTGGGACCGGACCGCAGTGACGCACGGATGCACGCCAAGACCGCACCGCCACTTCCCAGCAAATTAGGGACACTGTTGCTCCTCGGGTATCGGTGAGGACCATTCGCAACCGTCTCCATGAAGCTGGGCTACGGTCCCGCACACCGTTAGGCCGTCTTCCGCTCACGCCCCAACATCGTGCAGCCCGCCTCCAGTGGTGTCGCGACAGGCATGAATGGAGGGACGAATGGAGACGTGTTGTCTTCAGCGATGAGAGTCGCTTCTGCCTTGGTGCCAATGATGGTCGTATGCGTGTTTGGCGCCGTGCAGGTGAGCGCCACAATCAGGACTGCATACGACCAAGGCACACAGGGCCAACACCCGGCATCATGGTGTGGGGAGCGATCTCCTACACTGGCCGTACACCACTGGTGATCGTCGAGGGGACACTGAATAGTGCACGGTACATCCAAACCGTCATCGAACCCGTCGTTCTACCATTCCTAGACCGGCAAGGGAACTTGCTGTTCCAACAGGACAATGCACGTCCGCATGTATCCCGTGCCACCCAACGTGCTCTAGAAGGTGTAAGTCAACTACCCTGGCCAGCAAGATCTCCGGATCTGTCCCCCATTGAGCATGTTTGGGACTGGATGAAGCGTCGTCTCACGCGGTCTGCACGTCCAGCACGAACGCTGGTCCAACTGAGGCGCCAGGTGGAAATGGCATGGCAAGCCGTTCCACAGGACTACATCCAGCATCTCTACGATCGTCTCCATGGGAGAATAGCAGCCTGCATTGCTGCGAAAGGTGGATATACACTGTACTAGTGCCGACATTGTGCATGCTCTGTTGCCTGTGTCTATGTGCCTGTGGTTCTGTCAGTGTGATCATGTGATGTATCTTACCCCAGGAATGTGTCAATAAAGTTTCCCCTTTCTGGGACAATGAATTCACGGTGTTCTTATTTCAATTTCCAGGAGTGTATTTTGCTTATTTTTTTCATAGTTCCACATGACTTCTTCCTGTTTTCTCAATTGATCTGTGTTCAGTTTTTCAAGGCCTATCCACTGTGCCAACTTATAACTAAATCTGAGAGGGGTGCGATGGGGAGGTTCCCTTGTCAGAACTGACCGTCTGCTAGGAGTAAGATTAAAAAAATTTAAGAAATAATCTTCAACGTTCCTTACTGGACTGCATACATAGGTCCCAGTCTCAAACACTTTCACAGCAGGAAGTCCATCTTGTAATGTGTTTCCACCTGTTCAAGAATTTAAAGAAAACTTAGGTCCTAGCATGGCAACAATTAATGAAAACCTCAACCTGGAATGATTTGTACAGAAGGATCTAGAAACAGTTAAAGAGTTGATTATCCATTTTTGCCCAGCTAAGGGGTGCAAGCAGTGCTCTTTACTGAACATGGGCAGAAGTTTTACAGCAGGGTTAGCATCTCTCACTCAAGTTGTAAACTAACTCCAGACAAGGAAGATAAAAATTTTACTTATGCCAGTGATTTGATGAGCTGCTTTTTTGGATCAGTATTCAGTGTTGTAATATCCTAGTCTCATAAACCTAGGACCTATGTGATGAGCTTCACAGAACAGGTACTACGGTTTGTATTGTACCAGGTCATGCGGATATCTCAGGAAGTGAATTTGCTGAAATTACTAGACATAAAACTACAACTAAGATGCATCACCCTAAAAACCTGAGACATTGAGTAGCAAGCCACCACCACTCTCAGCAAACTAAGGACAGTTAAGAAAACTCCAGTTGTATAGTGTATATTCACCAAGTTTCCTGAAAGAGGTTAATTGCAATGTACAAATTATACATTGGCCAAACAATGTTCCCCCATAATGTGATGTAGTATCTGAGTGGTTCCCATCTAAATGTTGGACATATCTTCACTAGGTTTTCTATACTGGCTGATTTCTAATCTTTCCCTTATGAAGAAACCAGTGAGTTCTATGGTTTGTGAGGGAATGTAAGAAATGGAGTGTCTCCTCCTGTAGACAAGTTTTGGGAGGCACACCAGCCATTGACTGTTCCACATTGAAACTCTCAGTCAACAGATTTACAGCAATCTCTTCATTAATTTGCTTCAGAGTAGTATATCGGTTCCTTGACTAGCTCACCTTCATGTTACTCAGAATTTTCACTAACTGTGCCACACCAAAAGAACTCTGTGCAAGTGAGAACAGTGATATTAATGGCTCTGAGCACTATGGGACTTAACATCTAAGGTCATCAGTCCCCTAGAACTTAGAATTACTTAAACCTAACTAACCTAAGGACATCACACACAACAGTGATATTAATCTCACCATATATGAAACATCGCGAAGATAAAGATACTGATGACCTCAAAGTTTAATGAAAAAAAAAAGAACATAACAGTATTTGGGGAACAACAAGTGAACACATGAAACTCAGTATACCCATCCAGTGTGTTAATTTACTCACACTAAGACCTCTGGTCTTTAAACTTGGTGTACCTATGACTATACTGCCTACCACTATCTCTTCAGATTTGAGTGTGCAATAATTCTGTAAACTGAAATGGGATTAATTTGTGAGGAAACACCTTCCTAACATCATTCTGTGCCCTGTCCGTATGTTGCTGACTCCACAATGAATGGGCCCATCCATGAACTGCTCTAGGCAGGACTCAAAGGCTCACAGATCTACTCCTCTGAGCTTCTGATATACCATTGCAATTGCAACTCCTCGAAGATCATGAGACATAGCAAATTGGGCTAGCCCCATTTGCTAGAACTCTTTCTTAACTACATTTTTTTTATCTTTTACACATAGTACATGTACAATAGTTACTTAAAATATCCTGTTTCTTATTTAAGCAGAGATTATTAAGGCTTTATTATTCACTGCAATGTTTCTTAAATACTGATAACAATAAGACGATTAGTTCATCCAGAAATATTCTCCTTTAATATTAGTGACCAACTATAAATGCAAACCACGTGAAGGTGAAATTTACAGTGAGCAAATACCTGTTTGTTTCTAAGATGGGTTAGTTCATTTGAAAGTCCTCATTCATGTCTTCTCAACAAACATCTAACTATTTCCAAAAACTCCACATTTAAAAAATTATTCATACTCAAAAAAATTCCTGTTTCAGAATGTTCCAGTTAAACTTGCAGTTATTTCCCATATTTAGTACAATAGTTTTGTAGCCTAGATTTTTCTGATTCCAAAAATACCCAATTTCATGAAAATGACTTGTTAATTTGCTAAACAATGGAAAATCCAGGATGGAATGTAACAATATTATGAAAAGGAAAGTTGCTACTCACCATATAGTGGGGATGCTGAGTTGAAGATAGGCACAATAAAAAGATTGTCACAAATAAATAAAGCTTTCACCCATTAAGGCCTTTGTCAAGACCTTGTGTCTATGTCTATTGTTGACAAAGGCCTTAATGACCGAAAGCTTTATTCATTTGTGACAGTCTTTTTATTGTGCCTATCTGCGACTCAGCATCTCTGCTATATTGTTAGTTTGTTAATTATTCAATTTGGGAAATTTCACCATCTTTAAGCTTTCTGGCAGGCTTTGGCAATCCCCAATAAATAGCAGTCATCTTCATAACATAGTATGTATAATTTTGTCATTTTCTGGCCATCTAACTTATAATTAAATGGATGTGCTTCCTTGCTGATTGTTTCTTTATGTTTTTTAAAAAAGTTCTCACATTTTTATGTTAATATTCAAAATGTAATAATAAATTACATTACTTATAATTGAATGTACCTATAAGTAGACATTAATACAATAGTAGTTCGAAAAATTTCTCTCGTTTTTGTGTTAATATTCAAAATGTAATAATAAATTACAATATTTATTATTGTATGCATCTATAAGTTGACATTAATACAATAGTAGAGTCAGTTCTCGTTTAGTTTCTAGAATATGAACATAATGTTATAAATCATTGACTCGTTCCCATTCAGTACAGCAACAAGATGTAACTATTGTGGCAAGTATCTGTGTTAAGTAATTAAACTGCGAACATCTCTGTGTGGCTATCAGTCAGTCAGATAATACCATTTATTTCATTAACATTATGCAGTCAGCTGCTATGTCCATGCCAAGCTGTTGGAATTTAATTATCTATGTGATTCAGTACAGCAACTATATCCGTTGAAGTCAAGGCTGAACAGAAAAATGGTCCAATTTGCCATGTAACAAACTTAAATCTCATGTTCTTTGTCAGTCAGAACTCAGTAGTGAAGGTGTACAGTAGATATGCTGCCACTGTGTTAAAACAATAACAGTGTAGGTGAAGTTCCAACCTGTGATATATGACCTATTAAAATTCCCGGATATGAGCTGATTGTCATAATGCTTCTTGCATTAATAAATGTAAGAAGATGGCAAGTTAATTTTTGTAGTGTTGTGTTCATTATTTAACAACTTTCCCTTAAATCAAATAACCACAGGACAGACAATGGAGTAAAGCAGCTAGACTTCCGACCTAAAGTCCAGGTCAGTAACACTTCAAGCATAATGGGGTAATAGCCCTATTGTGGCTTTGTTAATCTTTGTCAACTTTATATCGGCCTATGACAAACGTTTCCCATATCTCAGAACTAGTTTCAAAACATTTAAATAATTCATTCTAGCACATTCAGCACTGCTTATTCTGCAAACTGTGTGTGATTTGTTTAAGGGCGTTCGAGGATTTTGCCCTGCAAAACAGGGACCAATAACATAATGCTAATAAATTATGTGTGAGTTGCTGGCCATTACTATGCTTCAGGAGGCAAAATGTGTAGTACTGTCATTATACATATATAAAAGTGAAAGTGATACTGTTGCTAGCTTTTGGAAATAATAATTCCTTTCTCAGGGAGGACAGAGATTGGTTGGGGAAGGTTAAAAATAAAGGGCAGGTCACTCTGATCCCACATATTGGTGGATGTATCCCTCTCATCAGGGGGTCTGAGTGACTTGACCTTCCATGTGTTGTGTTTTTACATTCATTGGATTACTTTATTATGAACTTTATAAGCTAACGGTCTGTAGACATTTGGAGCCAAACCAACCAAAAACTAGATATTACTTCTTTTATCTATTTTATGGACAGATCTGGTCTTTTATCAACAACTTTTCTGCAGGTTTAGCACTTTGATTGATAGTTGAGTTACTTTTGATTAAATACACTCCTGGAAATGGAAAAAAGAACACATTCACACCGGTGTGTCAGACCCACCATACTTGCTCCGGACACTGCGAGAGGGCTGTACAAGCAATGATCACACGCACGGCACAGCGGACACACCAGGAACCGGGGTGTTGGCCGTCGAATGGCGCTAGCTGCGCAGCATTTGTGCACCGCCGCCGTCAGTGTCAGCCAGTTTGCCGTGGCATAGGGAGCTCCATCACAGTCTTTAACACTGGTAGCATGCCGCGACAGCGTGGACATGAACCGTATGTGCAGTTGACGGACTTTGAGCGAGGGTGTATAGTGGGCATGCGAGAGGCTGGGTGGACGTACCGCCGAATTGCTCAACACGTGGGGCGTGAGGTCTCCACAGTACATCGATGTTGTCGCCAGTGGTCGGCGGAAGGTGCATGTGCCTGTCGACCTGGGACTGGACCGCAGCGACGCACGGATGCACGCCAAGACCGTAGGATCCTACGCAGTGCCGTAGGGGACCGCACCGCCACTTCCCAGCAAATTAGGGACACTGTTGCTCCTGGGGTATCGGCGAGGACCATTCGCAACCGTCTCCATGAAGCTGGGCTACGGTCCCGCACACCGTTAGGCCGTCTTCTGCTCACGCCCCAACATCGTGCAGCCCGCCTCCAGTGGTGTCGCGACAGGCGTGAATGGAGGGACGAATGGAGACGTGTCGTCTTCAGCGATGAGAGTCGCTTCTGCCTTGGTGCCAATGATGGTCGTATGCGTGTTTGGCGCCGTGCAGGTGAGCGCCACAATCAGGACTGCATACGACCGAGGCACACAGGGCCAACACCCGGCATCATGGGGTGGGGAGCGATCTCCTACACTGGCCGTACACCACTGGTGATCGTCGAGGGGACACTGAATAGTGCACGGTACATCCAAACCGTCATCGAACCCATCGTTCTACCATTCCTAGACCGGCAAGGGAACTTGCTGTTCCAACAGGACAATGCACGTCCGCATGCATCCCGTGCCACCCAACGTGCTCTAGAAGGTGTAAGTCAACTACCCTGGCCAGCAAGATCTCCGGATCTGTCCCCCATTGAGCATGTTTGGGACTGGATGAAGCGTCGTCTCACGCGGTCTGCACGTCCAGCACGAACGCTGGTCCAACTGAGGCGCCAGGTGGAAATGGCATGGCAAGCCGTTCCACAGGACTACATCCAGCATCTCTACGATCGTCTCCATGGGAGAATAGCAGCCTGCATTGCTGCGAAAGGTGGATATACACTGTACTAGTGCCGATATTGTGCATGCTCTGTTGCCTGTGTCTATGTGCCTGTGGTTCTGTCAGTGTGATCATGTGATGTATCTGACCCCAGGAATGTGTCAATAAAGTTTCCCCTTCCTGGGACAATGCATTCACGGTGTTCTTATTTCAATTTCCAGGAGTGTATGTTGCTGTGAGTACAACTCCCCCTCCCTTCCCTGCCCACACCCCCTCTCCCCACCCACCCCACGAAAGCTCTTGTTCAGTTTGCTATTGGAGATAATAGAGCTTGCCTTGTTCATTAGTGCAGATTTAGCCTCTCAACTTTTCCACTGGGATGAAAGCTATAAGGAATATTGTACTCTAGCAGAATTCCTTTTCCTTCGCACCAATTCTTAAACTCACAACTGATGTATTCACCACATTTATCACACCTTGTTTTCGACGCTTTCTTACTGAACTGATCATTTTCTAACACATAGTTTCTTATGAATATTGCAGCCTCTGACTTATATCTTAACAAATAGGTTACACAAAAATGAATGAAATCATCTAATACTGTCATGTAGAATCTGTATTCAATAAATGCTGGGCAATCATCTTTCTATATACATCTTGTGTAAATATTGACTGCATTTCAGGTTTAATGTTTTCTTCATACAATCCACTTCTTGTTTTTAGTCTTTTTAGAATGAGTATTTTATCTTTATAAATTTGAACAGAATGTTTGTTGTTGTTTCCTGTTGTTACTATTTTTATTGATTTATTTTGTTTGACAACTTTTACAGTACATACTATCGTAGTCTTTCACGTTTGTTAATTTTTCCACTTTATTACACATCTATTCTGCACACGTGCTATCAACAGCCATGACTATCTCTTCTTTCTCGTTAGCTTCTTCAGAAACATTTCCTTTTTTGCATTCAAATACGATAAGTGCAGTGTTTTCTTTCTTCTTTTCTGTCTTCTTTCTTGTATTCTTCAGGGATGACTCTTCTCTCCAAAGGGGGCGAGGGAGGCACTTGCCCCTCCGGGGATCTGGATATAGACTTCTTATTTATTTATTCATTTTGATCCAACATCAACTGTCTAAGATCTGAGATTCATATATTTTTAGGAAAAAGGGTCTTCCATCTTATGAGTGTACTAAATCTAGAAACTTGTGTTTTGAATACACAGTATTGTTTAGGAGCCATAATTTTAATTTCTTTTTTAGTTCTGTAATGGGCAGTTTGGAGATATTAGGGTGAAAGCAATTCACTAGTTTTATGCCTGCATAGTGAGGGCTTTTCTCATAAAGTGTAGTTCTTTGAGAGATATTGTGGGGTCTCTCTGTACCTCTAGTGTTGTGGTCATGTATTTCTTTATTAAGTGTTTTATTACTGTTTAGTGCCATAATGATTACATACTGTTTATGAACAGATAATATCTTAAATTCTTCAAACAAATTTCTGCAGGATTCCCTGGCACACTTCATTCCCATAATTCTAAGTGCCTTCATCTGTATGGTAAGTGCTCTTTTTGTATTACTTTTACTGCTGGATCCCAATACCTCTATCCCATAGTTTGGATGGGATTCAAATAGTATAAAATATATTTGCCTCAGAGTGGTAATGTTACAAAAAGATGTTAGTTTTCTTAGGCCATATATGGTACGAGATAGGTTTTCACAAATATCATTTATGTGATCAGATTGATTTAACTCTGCATCAAGTGTCAGGCCAAGAAACTTGGTCGAGCATTCTTTTTTAATGTATTCATCAACCTCTAAAATTTGATTTTCATGAGCTTTTTGCCTCACAAGATCAAATTCAATGTAGACTGAATTGCTTGTATTTAATTGTAATTTGTTTTCATTACATTTTGCAGAATTATGCCTGCTGCAATATTGGATTCAAATTCAAGTTGTGAATAGCTAGCATTACAGCATATTAATGTGGTATCATATGCATATAAGATAGCTGTAGCTGGGTTTCTTGTAGACTGAATGTCATTAACATAAATAATAAAAGGAAGTGGTCCTAATACTGACCCCTGTGGAATACCAAAATTAAGGGTCAATTCTAGTGTCCGATACCACCCGTCGGCTTTGACCAATGATGTAATGTGTGATGTTATTTTGTTTGTGCCGCAGATTGCTGTCGATGAACGTTAAATGATTTCTCTGGATTTCCTCGTTACACTCATATATTAAAAATTCGATGTAGATTGTTTTGTTTTCATCTCGTAATTTGTTTTCGGCATCTTTTGTTAATGAATGTAGTCATGATTTATAAGTAGTCGTGATTTATAAGGTCTTGTGTTCTCACGGTGTTCGTTATGGATGAGTCAGTTATTTTTACTGCGAAAATTCTGCTTCAGAAAATGAGTGACCGTAAATCAACTACAAAATTTTTGCAATCATTGGGAGTCATTGTGGGGAAAGAGAAGAATTTCACTGTTGCAAGGCCATTTAGATGAATATTGTTGGAGGAAGAGTATTCCTAAAGGTTATTGTTTATTTCTTGCATTTATGAAAGTAGTCAGCAAAATGTACAGGCCTCGTTTCGTTAGTTAGGTATTGGTGGGTCCTATACTTTTTTCTTGTTTTACGTTGCGTTTTTTTATGTTACTGTATTGTGCGAGTGCTACTTTTTTGGTTTCTCTGGAGGGAGCTTTTTCTGTCGTTTTAATATTTTCTGGTTACAATGGTGGGCCGAGGGGTATTGCTGTGTCTTTGCCGGAGGGTTTATGCGATTGACTCGTGGTTTCATTTTTTTATTATTTTCAAATTTTGCACCTGATTGAGGGCTGGAAGAACTGATTTGAGTGGTACCTCATTCGTGCCTGGAGTTTGTGTTTCTTATTATTTTTTCATTAGTTATTCTGGATTTTGCTTCTTTTGTAACAGTTTCACCTTCTGACATTATTATGCCTTGTTATGTTCTTATTTCGTTCTCATCAGCCTCGATATTTAACTCCTTTGGAATTTCATATGCGGTATGTTTCTTTTTATATAGCCACTATTATGTTTTCCTTTTTGATGTTTTTGCTACACTTGCCTTAATTTTACTGTCACTCCTGGTGTATCGATTTTACGGAATGTTATTTGGAGCTACTGCAGCTGGTGTGACTTTCGTGCAGTATAGTTATTGGTTGTAAGGTTTGGTCTTTTTTGCATTTTATTTCTTTACATGTGCAGTAATCTGTGTAAAGATTTTCATTTTTTGAAAGTCAGGTAGTATTCTGTAGTTCAGTAACAAAATCATTTTTTTACGCACGTTTCTGATATGTGATTTTTGCGCAACAAACAGTAATATTGGAATCGGTAATTAGAAATGACCTCCTACATAGGTTGCTTCTGGTTACCGATTCCAACTATTCGACGATTAATTATTTAGATCGTTTCTGCAGTACGTGTAGAAAATATAATAGAACAGGCTCTGCTAACGGTACAGTACGCCTTCCACATCGCTGTCAACAGGTTCTACACAACGCTGTTCTATTATATTACATAATATATGCACTTTTAATTGCTCTCGTGTTCTTATTTATTTCAGTCATCTTCAACTCGTTTAAATGAAATTCGCGCGTACATAATAGTCACATTAAATGTATTATTTTATGGCATACTACATTCATTTGTTTACAAGTATAATCCGTTCCATTCATAGATTGTCCATTGCAGCATCTTTGCCTTGCATATGACGTCATTGGTCAAAGCCGACGGGTGGTATCGGACACTAGAATTTATCCAAAATTAATGTCAGCGGTGTTTGATTTGTATGCTCCCTCTATAGTGCTAATAGACACAAACTGCTTCCTTTTTGTCAAAAAGGATCTAATCAGATTATGGGCTGTGCCTTGAATGCCATAGTTCCACAGTTTGTCCAGCAATATGGTCATATCAACACATTCAAAAGCTTTTAATAAGTCTAGAAAGATGCCACATACGTGTTCTTTATTATCTATTGCTTGAGTGATGTCTTCGATTAAGTTGGATGTTGCTGTAATGGTGGATGACCCCTTGACAAACACGTACTGCCCCTTAGAAATCACTTTTTTGCTTACCAGGAAGTTCCAGATTCTTATGTACATTACTTTCTCAAAGATTTTGGATATTATTGGAAGAACAGATATGGGTCCAAAATTTTCTGCTAGATTTCTGTTTCCTTTTTAAAAAATAGCAACAACTTGAGCAGTTTTCAACTCAGCTGAAAATAGACCATCTTCCATATAAAAGTTGATAATTGCTGATAAAGGTGATGCAGTTTTATGAATACATTTCTAAAGAGTGTCCAGACTAAGACCATCATATCCTGTCACTTGAGAATTCTTCAAACTACTCACTATTTTAATTTTTCTTCTTCACTTGTTGGTGCCAAAAATATACTTCCTGACACTGGTGTTCCTTTGAATTTGTTTTTGTGGTTTTTAAGCTGACTGTTTCTGATGGAGCTAACAGAGGCAATAAGTAATTGTTAAATAGATTTGCTATTTTTTTCTGATCAGTTTCTATTTTACCATTTATCTGAAAGTGATATTCTGTTGTATGGTGCCCAGAATAACTATTTGTCTATTTTCTAGTGACCATGATATTTTGGAAATATTATGGTCTTGGGGGTAGCGTTCTCTCTTCCTGCGCACGGGGTCCTGGGTTCAATTCCCAGCGGGGTCAGGGATTTTTCCTGCCTCGAGATGACTGGGTGTTGTTGTGTCTTCATCATCATCATCATCATCATTCATCCCCATTATGGTTAGAGGAAGGCAATGGCAAACCATCTCCACTAGGACCTGACCTAGTACACCGATGAGGGTCTCCTGCATCGTCCCCTATACTCCTCGGAGTACAGGACCTCATCATCATCATTATTTGAGTTTTGAATGACGCCTGCAAAATGTTTCTGTTTTTCAGAATTTAGGAGGTCTCTATAGTGTTTCTAACCTTTTTTGAACTCTTTTTTTAATTATTTATTGCTCAAGTCATTTAACATAGCATACTCGTACCATCTTAGTTTTTCTCTAGCGTCAGTGACTGAACTTGATATCCAGTTTCAGGTTACAGCAGTGATGGAATGCTCTTTTTTTATTAATGGATAGGGTTGGTTGAAAATGTAGTACAGTGTACATGAGAATTTGCTATAACTGTAATGTGCTGTTCCAATCTACACTGCGTAGCATATTATCAAATGAGTTATATTTTGGTCTGTATTCATCCTAACATATCTATAGCAATTGTGTATAGGAGCTTTTTTTATGTTCACATCTAGTTCTACTGCATGATGCCCTGACAAAGCACTTATAACAACATAAGATGTTGGATCATAAAGATGAATACCACTGATTATGTTATCGATTGCAGACTGGCATGTTTCAGTCTCCCTAGTTGCAGTGTTTATCAGGTATCTTACATTATATTCGAGCTGAGGTACTTGAATATTCTAGTGTGTAACTTATCTGCTAATACATTTATGTTGAAATCTCCGATAATTACTAACTTATTCAGGTGTGACATAAAACCATTATCTATCATGTGACAAAACTTTGTTAAAAAACTTCAAAGTTTCCACTTGGGGGTCCATACAAACATATAACATAAATATCATCACTTGGTATTTTTACACATGCTGCACATAATTCAGTTGTCCCTTCTAATGAATATTTACTTACATTCACAGAATTAAAATCAAATTTGCTTTTTACATACATTGATGCACCCCCACTTCTGGTGGAAGATCTGCAAAACTTATTAGCTAGTATCTAGTATAAAGGTTTAAAAAGTTCTAATTTGGCATCAGATAACCAGTATTCACTAATAGCAAGTAATCTGACACAGTTTCATTTACAAACACATCTAATTGTTCACATTTATTGCTCTGGCACTGTACATTATGTAGGATTATTTTAAAATTGTAAATACTGTGTTGTAAATTCCTCTGATTTTCCGACTTAAATAAAGTCATATCTCTGTTTATCTTGCGGGCTTCCTCCTCCTTCTGCTTTCCACTAAAAATATTTTAGATGGGACGGAGGTACAGACTTCCGTCTGATGTCTGCAGTTTTTTTTAGTTGACAGTGATGGTTCTGCTAATGTTGGAGTTGGCTCTGCTGCTGTTATGGGTGGTTCTGCTGTTGCTCTTGCTGTTGATTTTGCTGCTGGTATTAGAGCTGGCTCTGCTGTTGATGGAGCTGTTACTGCATGTGTTGTTGTTACTGTAACTGTTCTTGACGTTTTTACTGCTTTTGGTGGAGATACTGCTGTAGGAGTTGGTTCTGCCACTATTGATTCATACTGTCTTTTGATCAATTCCTAAAAATGGTTGTCTGCAGTGCTATTAATGTTAAATTTAGTATTGCCGAGTGAAATGGGAAACATGTTAGCTTTACCAAGCACAACATAACTTCCCATTATTAGATTATCAATCTGCCATGGTAAATTATACTGTTCCCTTATTGCAGTGGCAGTTTTGATACTGTTGGCAGATGTGAACCATTACACAGCTGAAATAGAGTCCCCAACCTTCCCTCTGCCATTTCCTTGTGCAGACCTTATCACGATCCAGAAAGGGGCAGTCTCAACACCGAGCGTGAAGTAAACGTGGCTGCAGAATACTTGTCCAACATTTGCCTCCAGTTACCAAAAGGGGACCCTTTCTACTGCTGCACAACTTAATGACAAAAGCGGCTTACCTTCTGTCTGAAGGCTAAAACAACCTGCCTAGGCTCACTGAGAATATACTCAGGTTTACATGCCAGAGCGATTGTAGTAGATTCTGAAGAACACAACCATCCAACACTGTAGATGTGTTCATATATTATACTTCATATGCGGGGCCAAATGCATTTGTCAGAGTACCATTCTCTGCTCTGGAAGAGGGCAAAAATTGTGAACAAAGAAATACTGAATGAATGGATGAGTATTAAATTTTGAAATGCAATATATCTTGTGTTCTTCCCCTCAAATTAAGTTCTCTGGGCACAAATTAGTAATATCGAAAGAGCAATTTTAGAAGTTTGTACCCTCTTGGGTAAATTTTTCAGACACCCATGTTTTTGTGTTTCTTTGTTCATAGAACAACAGTATTTTTTTATGGTTTGTCCTTTTGTGGTGAGGACAGGACTTTAAAGGCCTGCCTAGGCTCGCTGAGAATATACTCAGGTTTAGTATTGCTGAGTGAACTTTATTTTTGTTTTTAAAGTAGTGCTCTTGTTCTCTGTTATTACTTTTCTTTCATATAGAACAGTGTTCTTTCTTCTTAGGCTTCTTGCATTCCCTTGAAAAATTTCCATGTCCCCACGATTGCTACATATTAGATCCTTCCTGTTAAAAAGAATATTAAAGATAATACTCTCTTCATCATTCTTCTTCTGTTGTGAGCCTTGGAAATAAATTTCCCACAATCTTCTCACTACTGGGTGACGAATCGCATAGTGAGGAAAACTGTTTAAATTCACCTGGCAAAGTAGACAGAAACTTGGGTATGAATATACTATCTGACATCTTTTCTGACTGTTGGTAGTTCAGTTAAAGAACTATATTCTGCAGTGCCCTTACATTACTTGCCATCTCATTAGTTTTATCACATTTGAAACTACACTCCTGGAAATGGAAAAAAGAACACATTGACACCGGTGTGTCAGACCCACCATACTTGCTCCAGACACTGCGAGAGGGCTGTACAAGCAATGATCACACACACGGCACAGCGGACACACCAGGAACCGCTGTGTTGGCCGTCGAATGGCGCTAGCTGCGCAGCATTTGTGCACCGCCGCCGTCAGTGTCAGCCAGTTTGCCGTGGCATACGGAGCTCCATCGCAGTCTTTAACACTGGTGGCATGCCGCGACAGCGAGGACGTGAACCGTATGTGCAGTTGACGGACTTTGAGCGAGGGCGTATAGTGGGCATGCGGGAGGCCGGGTGGACGTACCGCCGAATTGCTCAACACGTGGGGCGTGAGGTCTCCACAGTACATTGATGTTGTCGCCAGTGGTCGGCGGAAGGTGCACGTGCCCGTCGACCTGGGACCGGACCGCAGCGACGCACGGATGCACGCCAAGACCGTAGGATCCTACGCAGTGCCGTAGGGGACCGCACCGCCACTTCCCAGCAAATTAGGGACACTGTTGCTCCTGGGGTATCGGCGAGGACCATTCGCAACCGTCTCCATGAAGCTGGGCTACGGTCCCGCACACCGTTAGGCCGTCTTCCGCTCACACCCCAACATCGTGCAGCCCGCCTCCAGTGGTGTCGCGACAGGCGTGAATGGAGGGACGAATGGAGACGTGTCGTCTTCAGCGATGAGAGTCGCTTCTGCCTTGGTGCCAATGATGGTCGTATGCGTGTTTGGCGCCGTATAGGTTAGCGCCACAATCAGGACTGCATACGACCGAGGCACACAGGGCCAACACCCGGCATCATGGTGTGGGGAGCGATCTCCTACACTGGCCGTACACCACTGGTGATCGTCGAGGGGACACTGAATAGTGCACGGTACATCCAAACCGTCATCGAACCCATCGTTCTACCATTCCTAGACCGGCAAGGGAACTTGCTGTTCCAACAGGACAATGCACGTCCGCATGTATCCCGTGCCACCCAACGTGCTCTAGAAGGTGTAAGTCAACTACCCTGGCCAGCAAGATCTCCGGATCTGTCCCCCATTGAGCATGTTTGGGACTGGATGAAGCGTCGTCTCACGCGGCCTGCACGTCCAGCACGAACGCTGGTCCAGCTGAGGCGCCAGGTGGAAATGGCATGGCAAGCCGTTCCACAGGACTACATCCAGCATCTCTACGATCGTCTCCATGGGAGAATAGCAGCCTGCATTGCTGCGAAAGGTGGATATACACTGTACTAGTGCCGACATTGTGCATGCTCTGTTGCCTGTGTCTATGTGCCTGTGGTTCTGTCAGTGTGATCATGTGATGTATCTGACCCCAGGAATGTGTCAATAAAGTTTCCCCTTCCTGGAACAATGAATTCACGGTGTTCTTATTTCAATTTCCAGGAGTGTATTAAGTTCTTGAAGCAACTGTTGAGTTCTTTGAGAAGCATTTCTTTTGTATGTTGCTTTAAGTTTATTGTACACAGACTTGGAAGTTTCACAACACAATACATGTGGCTTTACCATTTTGTCTCTTGTTCTCATAATGTTTCAATCTGCTGTCCCATTACTGCCATTTCTTCTTTGTTTCTACTATTTCACATTTTTCAAGTGATTCATTTCCATCCATGGTATGACACAGATCTTGTGGTTAAACAATATTCTAATTTCTACACCCCACTTGCTAAAAGTACTGCCTTTTTAGATACCTGTTTATCACAAAGTTCTTTATTTTCTTGTGACATTTTAGTGTGACTTATTATTATTATTATTATTATTATTATTATTATTATCTCACCCCCCTTTCATTATTCACGTCTTCTATTTTTTACCTTTTTTATTTCTTTCTTTAGAGGTTTACACCCATAACCTGTTGTGTATTACTTTTATGTAATTACTTTATTGCGAACTTTTTAAGATACATGCACAGATTAGAGCTACATAAATTGTTGCATTGCCATCTTCCTACAACATAGACCACAGACAAATTTCATATACACTAACAACAATGTAAGTAAAGGTAGATTGCTACTTACCATAAAGACGACACATTAAGCTGTAGACAGGCAGTTCGGACCCGAATGCAACTGTCACATGGAATGGAAACAACAGTCTGGAGGAGGAGGGAAGGGAAAGAGACAGCACTATTCAAGTGGAGGGAGAGAGGGGCACTGTTTGGTTAAGTGTGGAGGGACTAGACTGCCAACAGGCACAGCGTCAGGAGGTTGTGGAGCAGGGAGGTGGGACAAACAGAGCAGAAAAGAAGAGGAGCGGAAAAAGATGAATGAGTGCAGTAGCAGAGGGCAGCACACAAAGAGATTGGGAGACAAGGGTGGGGAGAAGCTGATAGGACAGTGGGGGTGAAAACTGTTGGGTGAAGGGTGTGGGAACAGTATGTTACAGCAGGCTGAAACCGGGATTATTACAGGAACAGAGGGTGTGGGAACAGTATGTTACTGTAGGTTGAAGCTGGGATAATTACAGGAAGAGAGAATATCTCATAAGGATAACTCCAATCTATGCAGTTCAGAAGATCTGCTGTTGGATGGGAGGCTCCAGATTACTTGAATAGTGAAGCAGCCATTGAAATCAAGCATGTTATGTTCAGCTGCATGTTGTGGCACAGGATTGTCTACTTCACTCTTGACCACAGTTTAGCGGCAGCCATTCTGTGTGCTGTCCTCTGCCAACACTCCCACCCATCTTTCCCCACTCCTCTCCTTTTTTGCCCTGTTTGCCCCACCTCCCTGCTCCACAACCTTCTGGAACTGTGCCTGTTGGCAGTCTACTCCCTCCACAATCTGCCAGACAGCAGTCCTCTCTTCCCCACTTAGACAGTGCTGTCTCTTTCCCTTCCGTATCCCCTCCAGACTGCTGTTTCCACGTTGTCATTATGGTAAGTAGCAATCCATCTTTCCCTACATTTTGATATTCCAACCTGGAGTTTCCATTGTTTTTATATACACTCTTAGATAATTCACATTATACTTGTTATTCCAGTTGCTGACCTTTAAAAACTCTCACAACAAACTTTGCTTTTTTCCTGCTCTTCAACACTTTCAACATCTTCCCAACCTTCCCCATCGTATCCCTCCCTACCTTCTGAGGAAGAACTTACTAGTTCCAAAAACTAGGAAGTGAACCACTTTTACTTTTACTTGTGTCTATCAGCAGTAATACACATTTTGCCTCCTGAATGTAAGAATTGTCCAGAAATTATGTGTTGTAATTTATTAGTTTTTTCAGTTGAATTTCCCTTTGATGAAGTTATTTATAATATTATGTTGTTAACTTCACCAAGAGACTACACACTACTCACACTGAATGTACAAACATGATCTGGAGATAATGCATTTAATGCTTTGCTTTTCATAATTATTTCCTTATATGCATTTTTTTAGCAGAGACTACTTATACTTGAAGCAGGAAGTGTTCATTCAAGTTTTGGGGTAAATTTTGTCATTTACAATGATTTCTCATCTTATTCTTGCCCTGCTTCCTTCTTTCCCCAATTATATTTACCTTTGGAAATTGTCATTGATTTCGTGCCACTATTGTAACCAAGGCAGCATTACACATTGTTGATATAACACAAAACTGAATTTTTTTTAGTAAACTCATGTTCATCCATACACTGAAAAACATTTAACAGGCATAATTACCATGAAATCCTTTTTTCTTTAAATATCAAACCATTCTTCAGTTTTATGATATGGAGAAATAACCATGAAGCAAGTCTAATAAAAATCTTACCTTGCAATGATATGAAAAGGATAGTTGCTACTCGTTATAGAGTAGAAATGTTGAGTTCCAGATAAGGCCTTGTAGTGTGTGTGTGTGTGTGTGTGTGTGTGTGTGTGTGTGTGTGTGTGTTTTGTCTATTTTTGACAATGGCCTTGTTCACGGAAAGCTTATTTTGCGACAGTCTTCTTGTTGTGCCTATCTGCAAATCAGAATCTCTGCTATATGGTGAGAAGCAATTATCCTTTCATAATATTTTTACATTGCAGCTTCGATTTTCTGTTGGTTGAAAATCTTACCTTCATTCTTTCCTGCATTTTTCTCTTTTGCTGGGAAGAATTTTCCACTGTCTTGCAGAACTCGAAGAAGGAAAACAGCCATCAATGTACGCTGAAAGAAGTCATGTGGAGTTCTCTCCTCCTTGTGTGTTTCAAGATTCCAAACACGCAAGTACTCTTTAGCATGAGAATCTAGTTCACACTTTTTATTAGAATCTGGAATATATTTAATGATATTATTAAAATTACTTTACATTTCTCTAACTCAAATGTTTAGTGCATAATTATTTTGAGGGTCATCCAGGAAGTAACAATTGTTTTGGGCTATTGAAGCTGTGGGTGTGGCCACAGCTGCCATTTTGGTGCCATAACATTCCTACTCTCAGTATGTATCCTGTGGTGGTAGCATGTGGTCTGTGTCTCTGGTAATTTACTTTCTGTGATGTGTTAAAATATACACTGCAACAGAAAATCCCACCACTTGTGAGGTGCATTCTGTGATTAAGTTTTTGATGGAAAAGAACTGCAAACCAATTAAAATTTGTTGCAGTCTTTCAAATGCTTACAAAAGAAGAATAATGAGTGAAAGCTGAGTAAGGCAACGGAGTACTGATTTTAAAAATGGAATGGGAACACACAAATTCTCCTAAGAAACTGAGGAAGTGTTTGCAAATGCTGTCAGCAAGGAAGATCATAACTACTGTGTTTTGGGACTCTAAGGGAGTGATTCTCATTGATTTCCTTGAACATAGCACAACAACTAACTCAAGGAGGTATTGTCAAACACTGACAAAGTTAAGGTGGGTGATACAAAACAAATGTTAGGGAAAACTTAGCACAAAAGTTTTGGTTTTTCACGACAATGGACGTCCACACGTGGCCATTCATACCCAATAACTCCTATGGGGTTTTAGAAGGGATGCATTTGACCATCCACTGTACAGCATCGATTTGGTGATGAGCGACTACCACTTCTTACCAGCAATGAATACGTGGCTCACTACGCAGTGCTTTGATGCTGGCACCAAACTACCTGCTGCTATAAACCAGAGACTGCAATCACAGGTGGCAGGTTCCTACAGAGACAGTATTGAAAAACTTGTACCACAGTATGATACGTGCCTTAATTAGAATGACAATTTTATTGAAAAATAGCTTAAGCATTTTCCTTTAAAAAATATATCACAAAATTTGGTTTCTTTCATATTGTTAATTTTTTATTTCAGAACATCTGTTGTTTCTGGATATCCCTCGTAGTTACTAAATAACAAAAATACCTAGAACCTGTACATTGGAAAAGAAAAGTATGTTACAACTGTGTGGTTTGTCATCAGGGTCAGTTTAAGGCCCAAGCTACAAAAGCTGCCATTTGGAGCACTAATCTGAGAGGGGTCCCAAGTGCAAGATCTGTATACAACTTGTATCACAATTATTAGCAAAACCTGACATGGTGAATGTGTATAAGGAAATAGGAAGGGGAGAGGGCATCCCCAATGATTCTACTGAAAAAATGTTCTCAAACCTGCCTTGCTTCTGTTGTGAGTTTACAAGTATAGTTTTATGATTAGTTATGTAGACAATGGTTTTTGTTTCAGAACATATTCTGTTCCCAAAAATTATTTTCCAGCTTCATCATTGCAACCATCACCTTGTTTATTACTTTAAATGAAGCACAATCCAAATAGGATCATTTAGAAAACTCCTTTTGGATTTGAAGCTCAAGATAAAAATTCTAACCAAAGCTAATCAAACGGCAGAACTAGTTGCACAGAATTATAAAAGCCTAGTTCCAAGTACAGATGGGACAACTCTGCAACAAATGGAGAAATTCATTACTGGTTTAACCATGGGCTTAGCACCAACTGCAGTACCAGGAAGTCATTCTTAGATCAGTCATGGAGTGAACTTTTGGTCATTTCCATACCTTTCTCAGCTCTAAGGTGCTAAGCCACTGAGAAATCTATGAATAATAACAGTGACACAAGCATGCCACTAATTCTCTGCTTTGAAGCATTCTGTACCCTTGAATGTTCTTTTTAATGTTATGATCCAAATTTTTGTAGCTAATAAAATATTCCCATTCTTGCCCTTCAAAGAGTCTTCTTTTAAAATATTTTTGGTTTCTGAATTCTGAATTAGTTGCAAAAGTTTTTAAAACTTTTATGATACTTATTCTGAAAGAAAACAGCCATGTGCCTTGCAACACCAAATGTAGATCTGCAGACATATAACACAAATCATTAGTCTTCAGAATCAGAAGTTTCTGCATGTAGCCCAAGAGCAGAATATTTTTAGAGGCAAAAGGACTATTTAGAGTGCATGTCGAAAAGCCAGTAACAATCGAAGTTCAAAGCAGACAGCAGCACAGGATAAAGAGAGGAGAGGGGGGGGGGGGGGGGGGGAAGAGTGGTGGGAGAAGGCATTACAAAATTTGGATGGGGAAGGAATGGTATGGACAGTAGAGAGAAGGGAAAATGTCTGAAAGTGAACAGAATCAATTTTCTTGTCTTTACTATGTCTGAAGGACAGTTTAAAATAGGTAGTAATATTTGAAGGATATGATGTATATGGTAAAACACTGAGATAATATGATATTTTTAAGGAGTGTAGAAATAATTGCATGCTGTACTGAGAAAGAGTATGTATACATGTCATTCATAGATGAAGAGGCTTGTATAGGATAGTTTAGTGTGGAGAGCTGCAACAAACCAGTCTTCAGATTGAAGACCACAACAGCAACATCAATAACATGCATAGATTTTCGTCAAGCTTCACAGGTCTCTGGAGTCATGGCAGCTGTTTATTTTACTGCTTTTTCCATCAGGTATTGCCCCCTCTGCAGCTGACCAAATGTGAGCGTCCTTGTTTTGGTAAGTGATACTTATCCTATACATATAATAGAGGGAAACATTCCACGTGGGAAAAATATATCTAAAAACAAAGATGATGTGACTTACCAAACGAAAGCACTGGCAGGTCGATAGACGCACAAACATACACACAAAATTCAAGCTTTCGCAACAAACTGTTGCCTCATCAGGAAAGAGGGAAGGAGAGGGAAAGACGAAAGGATGTGGGTTTTAAGGGAGAGGGTAAGGAGTCATTCCAATCCTGGGAGCGGAAAGACTTAACTTAGGGGGAAAAAAGGACGGGTATACACTCGCACACACACACATATCCATCCACACAGTTCAAACTACTATTCAGAATGAAAGTTTTTAACAAATAACAGTATTGTTACATGTTGGGATTTTTTATTCCGGGATATGTGTGGATGGATATGTGTGTGTGTGTGTGTGTGTGTGCGAGTGTATACCCGTCCTTTTTTCCCCCTAAGGTAAGTCTTTCCACTCCCGGGATTAGAATGACTCCTTACCCTCTCCCTTAAAACCCACATCCTTTCGTCTTTCTGTCTCCTTCCCTCTTTCCTGATGAGGCAACAGTTTGTTGCGAAAGCTTGAATTTTGTGTGTATGTTTGTGTTTGTTTGTGTGTCTATCGACCTGCCAGCGCTTTCGTTTGGTAAGTCACATCATCTTTGTTTTTAGATATATTTATCCTATACATAGTTTTATAATCTCTTAAGAACATTTATTTCAGTTCAAACTACTATTCAGAATGAAAGTTTTTAACAAATAACAGTATTGTTCCATGTTGGGAATTTTTATTCCAGGTCATTGTCATAGCACATTTAATTAGAAACAAAAATCTAGCATTGTTTTACCTTTCCCATCTGTAGTCAAGCGAGGCTTCAGCCTGCAAAAAAAGTGCAATCCTTCAGGTTCTTGTGTTATTATTCTCAGAGCAAGCATGCAAAGGATACTCATGCCTGATCCTAACATGAGTCCCAAGTAACGGCATTCATGTTGATGATAAGTAATGAGAGCCTTATCACGGCACTCTGACGAACAAAAAGCAACACCTGAACATGTAGGGCAGCCCACTGCTGTTTCCAGCCTGCATGACAACAAACAACTGCATGTCATACCTGTATGATCATATATTTTTCATATATATATTTTATAAACATACAAAAGGTACAAATATAAACATACAAATAGGCAAAAAATGAGTTTAGCAATAATGGTAATTCCTGGATGGAATAATGCATAAAATTAGGGAAAGACAATCACTCATCTATAGCTGACTAATGTGCGGAGTATGGGATCATGTAACAGAAAACAGCATTCACACAAGCTTTCAAGTTCTTTTCCTGTTTTTCTTGAAAAAGTGTACATATTCACGCACAACCACACAGGCACCCAAAAGCACACTCCCTCATTAAGACTGATTCTTGACTAATGAAGGTAGTTGCCTGGGCTAGTGGAAGTGAGGAAAGGGTATGGAAGGAAACATTAGGCAAGATGGGGGTAGTGGGACAGAGTGAGGTATGTATTTCAACTGATGACTCGGCACTGCACAGCAAGGCAAAAAAAGAGGGGGGAGGGGAAGGAGAGGAAGGTAGATGTGAAGAGGGAGGCAGGGGAGGAAGAGAGAAAGGGAGAGGATTGAAAAAGGGAGAGATAGAGGTGGAGAGGGGAGAAAGAGATAAAGAGTTAGAGTATGTAGGGAAGGGGGATCGTGAGAGTGCAGAATATGCTGGGGAGACAATTCTAACCTGCCTAGTTCAGAAAAACATGTGCTGGAAGGGAATATCCATATGGCTCACATAGTGAAGTAACTGTTGAAGTCTTTGTGTTGTGGTGTGCAGTGTGTTCAGCAACTGTATGGTCAAGTTTATGGTTTCCCACAGCTTGGCGGTGGCCACTTGTGTAAGTAGGTAGTTGATTACTTGTCATGCACAAATAGAACACTGTATGGTTATCACAGCGTATCTGATATACAACATGGCTGCATTCATATGCACTCCTGCCTTTCATTGGGTAGGCCTGTGTCTGGACTGCAATAGGTGGTGGTGCGTGGTTGTATGGAACAGGTCTTGCTCCTAGGCCAACCAGCAGAGAATGATCTATAGAAGCTGGATTGGGAGCAGGGCTGGAATAGGGATGGACATTCTGTAGGTTGGGTTGATGGCAGAACACTACTTTAGATTACGTGGTTAGCATTTCCCTCTGACAAGAGGTGGTCTAAATTCTGGTGAAGGATGTGGTTGAGCCTCTGAGGGCCAAGGTGATGCTGATTGATGAGAGGAGTTTTGGTCAGTGGCTGCTTAACAGATTTACTGGTGTCAGAGGAGGAGATGCCATGGGAGGTCTGTTTATGGATGAGTTGGGTAGGATTTTCTCTGTCAATAAAAGTTCTGGTAAAGTTATTGGGATATTCCAAAAACTCCTGCTTTCCGCTGCAGATGTGGTATTCACTGGTGGTGAAGCTCTAAGGAAGAGACTTTTTGACTTGGAATGGGTGACAGCTGTCAGAGTGCAAGTACTATTGGTAGTTGGTGCACTTGATATGAACAGATTTATTTATGGAGCCATCAAAGAGGTGAGGATTGACAAGTAGGAAGGAGGCTGATTGAGTTGAGATGGACTAGATGAAGCAGATTTGGGAGTAGGTGTTGAGGTTATGGAGGAAAGAGCATAGGTTGTCCTTGCCATGCAACCATGTCATGAAAATATTATCTATTAATCTGAACCACACAAGGGATTTTAGGTGTTGACTGGATAAGATGGATTCCTCCAGATGGCACGTAAATAAGCTGGCATACTAAGGTGCCATGTGAGTACTTATGGCAGTACCATGGGTTTGTTTATAGATTTTGGCCTTCTAAGGTAGATTAATTGTGGGTCAGGATGTGTTTGGCTAGAAGGGTTAGGAAAGAGGTGGTGAGCTTGGTATCAGGAGGATGCTGTAAAAGATAGTGTTCCTTGGCTGCAAGGCCATGGGCATGGGGGATGTTGGTGTACAAAGATGTCACATCCACAGTGACTAACAAGGAGTCTAATGGTAGCGGAGATGGCGAAGGCAGTGAGCAATGTTGTGATTGTAGGGCAAGGTGTTACAGATGATAGTTTGGAAGTGTTGGTGAACGAAGGCAGAGGTTAATTCTGTGGGAGCATTGTGTCTGGCTACAATGAGATGACCATTAGGGATAACTATATTCTTTTAATTTGGTTTTGAATGTCTGCTAATTTTTAATTTCCTGCTTGATGTGTACCTGTGACCTGTTATAGACTCTTGCACCAGAATGTAAAATTCCATTGTAGACTCTATGTACACATCGGTGTATGTGTCCTTGTTTGGAGCACTGGGAAATTTTAGTGCTATTGATTTTTAATTTTTATTAAAAACTTATTATTTTTTGCCCATTGTACAGGTGTTTTGTGGCAGTGTTTACTGATTGCTGTAATTCTTCCTTTCTTTCCTACTCTAATATAGTAGTGGTGTTGTCTTCAAATATGAAAGTTGTATGAGCATCTGTGTTAATGCTACGGTTGTTAGTATACAGAAAGGGCAGAGGTGGTCGCATTGCTGATCTTGGGTTACATCATTTTTAATTAGATTATATAAGGAAAAAAAGAAATTGTTACACACCATAAGATTACACATTGAGTTGCAGAGAGGCACAATGAAAAGACTGTTACACATTTGGCTTTCGGCCAAAGCCTTCTTCAGAAAAGGAAACACACACAATCATTCACAGACACAAATACACCTCATGTACACATGCCTGCCATCTCTGGCAGCTCAGACTGGAGTTGCACTGCCAGAGGTGGTGGTCACATGTGCATGAGGTGTGCTTGCTTGTGTGAATGAATGTGTGTGTGTTTCCTTTTCTGAAGAAGGCTTTTGCTGAAAACTAAATGTGCAACAGTAATTTCATTGTGCCTGTCTGCAACACAATGTGTCATGTTTCCTTATGTTATTGATAGTCCAAACTAGAGTTTCCATTGCTTGATTAGATTATACTCTGGTAAGTGGTCAGAAATAGTTTCAAGGTTAACACTATTGTGCTTGATACTGAATGCTTGTTTATGATTGTTCAGAAAGGAATTGATTCAACTGTTAGACAGACCTTGAATATCATACTTTTCAAGCTTTGATAGCAAATTCTTATGAACCATCTCGTCAAAAGCCTTCAGTTGGTCATTAAATAGTCCTGTTGATTCCTGTTTCTTGTCCATCAAACTTAGTATTCAATTAATTCACTCAGGCATATATTATTGACCTCTTATTTCTGAATCCAAGCTGTTCATTACAAAGGATTTTGTTTTGTTAACAGATTCCATAAATTTGTCATACATAACATTTTCAAGTGTTTTTGAAATGCCAGAGGAAATAGTGATGGGTCTATAGCTATCTACATACTTCTCCCACCTTTTTTTTATAAATTGGAATTACTATAGATGTTTTCAGTAACCAGGAAAAGTTCCTGCTTAAACTGAACAGTGTGTAAGTATTTCAGCTCAGTTTAGAGCACTCTTCGCTATGATTGTTACAGGAATGACATCAATGCCTGCTGAGTTATAGTTTTTTAGTCCTTTTATTGCTTTTCTACTTTATCTTGACAGTGCTGATGTACAGATCTTATTTTAAATTTATTGGTTTGGCCGTTCTTATTATATTACGTCCAACACCTCTGAAAAAACTGTTACATATGCTGGGTGCTTCTGAAGGATTTGTTACTTTTTCCATTTTTGTGTGATAGTGTTATATTTTTACATGATGCTATGTTTCCAACATTTTCTTTTTTTTATAAATTATTTTTACTTGCAGTGTTTTGGTTGTGAATTGCATAGTTCATTGTAAATTCACTTCTTTTTATTAATCACAAATGTACTGGTATGTAAGTGTAACAATTCCTATGAAGAGACTTGGTTGTCAACTTTACAGCATATTCTTATTGTATGCTTCTGCAGAAAAAAATACTTCTTTGACTTTAAGCTGCAATTCTCCAGGATGTTAATCCATAGCGCAGTATTGAGTGAGTGTATGAGGGTTCTTCAAGAAATATCTTGCCTTATTTTTATTCTTGAAACCAACAATGGTATCACGGTGTGCATTTCATTTGTTAGCATACATAGAGCTCATGCCTAATTTATTTCCTTGACTATGGAAACAACTGGTTGCTGGTTAGCCATCGAGAAATGAACAGGTGCAAATGGTAGTTACCAGATTTTACGATGTGGGCAAAATGACAGGAAAAGTGGAACAACATTATTGCATTAAATTTTGTTTCAAGCTTGGCAATTGTAAAGTTGAAACAATCTGCAAAACTCAACGGGTGTTTGGGGATGGAACAATGGTAGCACACTGGTAAAGGAGACGCACAATGGCAAAGACGGCTGCTCATCAGTGAACAGAGAAGCATGTTCAGGTATGCCCTCAACATTTGCAAGTGAGGTTGCTGTTTATCCTGTAAGGTCCCTGGTGATGTAGGGTTAAAGTTAGTATTGGATCCATTCATTTTATTTTAATAGAACATTTGGGTCTCCAGAGTATCTCAGCGAAATATGTGCCTATTAGGCACATATTTCACTGAGCAGAAGCAACTTCATTCACAGATCAAACCGGACATGCTGGATACTGTGAACAGTAATCCAAACTTTCTTTTTATGGATACAACACAGCAACAAAGTTCCAGTCATCACAATGGAAACATCCATCACCGCGAGACCCAAAGAAGCAAGGCAGGTCCACAACAATCTGAAAGTCATGCTGACCACCTTTTTTAACTCCAATGGCATGGTCCACCATGAGCACTAATGTCAATAAGGAATAGTATCAAGAGGTTCTAAGTCACTTTTGTGAAGCAGACGCAAATGTCCAGCCTTGTGGGCAGTGGTGTGATGCTTCTAATTATTGGTAAAAGTAATTACAGTGATGTAGGCGCAACAAAGAATATTTATCAAAAGTAGTGTAATGAAACTTTAGATTCCATGAGCTACTATATAAAGGAAAGATGCCATGTTATCTTTTTCTTATTGTTTGTCTTTTTGATCTTGTTGCTTAGCTCTTGTCCTACACTCGTGGTTCTGTATGCAGTTCAATGTATTGAGGCTTGCTGACTCTTCATATAAGTTGAATTACCATTAAATAATAATCAGTGCTGAACTTAAAAAAATTTGTTCTCGCTGTGAAACGGGAACCTTTTTGTCTCCTTACCATTTACATAAATGTGGCCAATGCTTTGTGCGGGTGGAAGTTTGTGTGGTATTTTAATTCTCAGAAGTAGCTTAAAATAAGTTTTCTTTCTTTTCTCGCACTCTACAGTCTAAACAACCTGCATTTTACAGTAATGTTATTTACAAAGTCCAATTTTCAGTTTACACAGCATAGTTATTTCTCATTGTTGAAAATTTATATTTACATAAAACCACCTCAGCATAAGGTTGCACTATTTTGGCTTGAGCCTGATGAAGTAATATTTCAGAATTAAAAGAATTTTCAATTTATTTTGAGTCAGAAAGAAAAATATTTAATATCCATACCAGATATAATTTTTTGTAGCAGTAAAATATATCTATAATCTCAGAATAATAATCCCAAACATAATAATATTTTCACTATATGTAAAGTATATATGTTTGAAGTGCAATCTCCATTATTAAATGTAGGAAGAGAAGTTCATAATAATAAAAGGTATTTATTCTTGTTGCCCCAATAATTGTTTAGGGAGATAGTTTCTCAATTTCCCATAATTAAATCAACCAGGGTTTTGTTCAGCAGGCAGTTGGCACCTTCACCATGATAATGCACCCACTCATCATTCTCAATTAATTCAGTTTCTTGGTGAAACACAACATGGCTGTGGTTTGTCAGCCTCCCTGTTCTGCTGACATTGTAGCAAGGGATTTTTGGTTTTTCCTAAACTGAAAATGATTCTGAAAGGGACCAGATTTCGGAACACTGATGATATTGTGCAGAATTCAACAGAGCAGCTATGCACCATAGCAAAAGGGGCTTCCCATCGATGCTTTCAGCAGTGGCAGCAGCATTACGAGAGATGCGTACAAGCTGAAAGGGACTACTTTGGAGGTGACTAGTGTCAAACAGTTGTATCTGTATGAAGACTGATTTTATAAATAAAGGTTAGATACTTTTTGAACAGCCCTCATATCCTAGCTGTCTTGTCTGCAGGTCAGTAAAATGAGAGATATTTCTAAGCCCAATGCAGACAGAACTTGGCCTTTTACGTAACTTATTCTCATGTTTATTGCACCTCAGCCAACTACCTAAACAGTGGGGATAAAGCAGTATAATTCAAAGTATTTGAAGTATATAAATTAATCACAATGGAAAATTTGTTATCAAAGAGCAACAAGGACAAAGGCAATTTCTAACATGGTATGACACTGCAAATTTGTGAATTATTCCAGTGTCTGTGGACAATTTAATTTTTCAGTGTTTTATTTGAAAAATAAATGTCTCAAACTGGTTTCTCTCTCTCTCTCTCTCTCTCTCTCTCTCTCTCTCTCTCTCTCTCTCTCTCTCTCTCACTCTCTCTTTCTCTCTCACTCTCTCTCATGCACACACAACACACACACACTTTCACTCCCTCTCCTTTTATAAAGAAACTTACATCAGTTTGATGGAGTTTGACACTATTAATAAATTTGTACTGCTCTGAATGAATTATTTAGCAGTCTGAAAATGTATGAGTAATTACTATTGATGTAAAAGATGAAATAGAAGGCTCTTAAATATTTATTCCTCACCTTTGGAAACAATGGTGGCAATGTGTTCCTCCCATTTCTGGGAGCAAAACAGATGCATAGGGATGCTCTGCTACAATACAGTCTCCAGCAGCAATTGCATTCCTGGTGACACAGTACCTCCCTTTGTTATCACTATGAGCAACCTTAAGATAGGATGATGCTCCTGGCATTGAGCGATTCTCACCACCAACTACAGCTGGTAGACCTGTATACAAAAAATTATATGTATCGGATACATTCCCTTCATTTTGTATTCCATCAGCATATTTGTCACATTCATTCAACACAATTAAATTTACTGCAGTTAGTCCTTACTGTTAGCTTTTTATATATGCCTGACAGTGAGTGAGACTCACTGTCAGGCATATATAAAAAGCTAACAGTAAGAACTCAATAAGAAATCCAGTATAGAATGACAATATTCTGAAAAGGATAGACTGATACTCACCACATAGTGGAGTTGTTGAATTATGGATAGGCACAACAAAAAGACTGTCTAGCAAGTAAGCTTTGGCCAAAAAGGCCTTCATCCAAATTAGAAAACATACACAAACGCACTCACGGAAATGCAACTCACACACACATGACCACTGTCTCTGGCTGCCAAGGCCAGAGACAAGAAGCAGCACATTACGATAGAAGCAATCTGGCTGGCAGGGGTAAGGAGGAGACTTGGGTGGCGGGGGAGGGGGGGGGGGGGGGGTAGCGGTGAAGTGTGGGGGACACAGAAAAGTTCTGCTCATGGGAGCATACAGGGACGAGGTGGAGAGGGGATAGTGCATCTAGGTGCAGTCAGGAGGAGGTTAGACAGAGGGCAGGGGAGAATGAGGGATTTTGGGAGGGGGGGGGGGGGGGAAGAGAGAAATGAAAAGCCTGTGGGTGCACTGGTGGAGTAGAGAGCTGTGTCATGCTGGAGTGGGAACAGGGAAAGAGCTAGATGGGTGAAGGACAATGACTAACAAAGGTTGAGGCCAAGAGGGTTACAGGAACATAGGATTTATAGCAGGAAGTGTTCTCACATATGCAATTCAGAAAAGCTGGTGTTGATAGGAAAGATCCAGATGGCACAGGCTGTGAAGCAGTCATTAAAATGAAGAATGTTTTGTTGGACAATGTGTTCAGCAACTTGGTGGTTCAGATGTTTCATGGTCACAGTTTGTAGGTGGCCATTCATGTGAACAGACCGCTTATTAGTTGTCATGCCCACGTAGAACACAGCACAATGGTTGCAGCTTAGCTTGTAGACCACATAACTGGTTTCAGAGGTAGCCCTGCTGTTGATGTAATAGACTCTGCTTGTGACCAGACAGGAGTAGGTGGTGGTAGAAGGATGTATGGAACAGGTTTTACATGTAGGTCTGTTACAGGGATATGAGCCCAGAGGCAAAGGGTTGGGAGAAGGGGTTGTGTACATACGGATGAGGATATTGTGTAGGTTCAGTGGTTGCAAAATACCTCTGTGGGAGTGGTGGGAAGAATAATGTGTAGGACATTCCTCATTTCAGGTTATGACGAGAGTAGTCGAATCCATGGCAGAGAATGTGATTCAGTTGTTCCAGTCCTGAGTGGTACTGAGTCATGAGTGAATTCTCCTTTGTCATTGAACTGTGGGACTTGCAGAGGTGGAAGGTTACTGGAGAGATAAGGCATGGGAGATCTGTTTCTGTACAAACTTGGGATGGTAATTAAGATCTGTAAACACCCCAGTGACACCCATTGTATATTTTGAGAGGGACTACAGATGTGACGGTCATGGGTGGCTAGGCTGTATGGAAGGCACTTCTTGGTATGCATTGGGTGGTAGCTGTCAGAGTGAATGTATTGCTAATGGTTGGTAGGCTTAATATGGATGGAGGTACTGCTCTACCTTTGAGGTAGAGGTGGCTTTTGGGTTGAGGTAAGGCCATGGACATTAGGGTTGTTAGTGTAAATGGAGGTGGACTCAATAGTGATGAGCAGGTCACAATGTGGTAAAGGAACAGGAACTGTGGAGAGTCTATGTAAGAACAGGTTATTATCTTATTCAGCTGCTGGCAATAGGCTGAAGGTGTTGGTCTGCAAGAGCAGAGATTCTCTCAATGAGGGCACAGTATCCAGCCATAATGGGGCATCATGGGCAGTTAGGTTTATGAACCTTAGCAACCATGTAGAAGGTGGGAGTGAGGGGAGTTGTAGGGTTAAGGAGAGAGAGAGACTCCAGGGAGAGGTTCTGGGACAGATTTGAGGTGAGACTGGAGATCCTGCCAGATTTTTGAAATGGGTTAGTGTGGCTTGGTTGTAGATGGATAAATCTGCCACCTGGGAGAGTCCTTCCACCAGGTAATCCTTGTAGTTCAAAACAACAGTGCTGGAGACTTTGTCAGCAGATAGGATTATAAGGTCAGGATCAGTTTTTAGGTAGTTGGTTGTGGTTCTTTCTGTGGATGTAAGGTTATCTTACATGTTGAGGGATTTGGAGAATGATGGTGAGGCACAGTTCAGGGTTAAGAAATTCTGGAAAATTAACAGAGGGTGGATCATAATTGGATGGATAAGTGAACTGAGTCTGGCAGGGTTCAACATAGGGCTACAGTTGAGTCTGATTGGTGGGGTTGATGGCAAGAAGGTGTTTCCACTGTAGGGACTGGGAGAAGGAGAGAATGTCTATAACAAGTCCTGCCTGATTGAATTTGTGAATGGGACAAAAGGAAAGGATTGATACTTATATTGGGCAAGTGAATGGGACAAAAGGAAAGGACTGATACTTATATTGGGCAAAAGCTTTTGGAGGAGTAGGTTCATGACCATGTTTTGGGTCTGTTTGGATTCTGGATTCTGTGTGGTGGTGGGAGAAATTTTTTGAGAGTGGGATAAGTGTAATAGGTCTATGAGGCAGGATTTGTCAGCTATGAGGGGATGTGGGGAATGTTTGGAGGTTGTGGTGGATAGTGGTAGTCCAATGAGGCAGTAGGTGGAGAACATGTTGGAAAGTTTTTTGAGGTGGCTTTGTGCATGATGCTCTAGATCCTGAAGGGCAAGTGTTTCAATGTGTGATATGGGATCCAGGAATCTGGGGTTGCATAGCAGCCCAACATCAGCTCCCAACCGAGAAATCCTACCTCACAAACCTAATACATTTATCCCACCCTCAAAAACTCCCTCCCTCCACCTTACAGAATCCAGAACCTAAACAGACTTGAAACACAGTTGTGAACCTTTCCTGTAAAAGCCTCAGTCCTGTGGAAGTATCAGTCCTTACCAAAGACCTAACCTTTTGCCCCACTCGCAAATTCAATCATTCAGGAAATGTTAAAGACCTTTCTGTCTCTCTCCCAGTTGCTACAATGGAAACACATTTCTGCCACCAACCCTACCAATCAAGCTCTACAAAAGACCAATGTTGAACCCTCCTGACTCAGTTCACTCCTCCATCCAATTGCAGTCACCACCACTGCCCCAAAATCACCTCGAACCTAGCCTCACCATGATTCCCAAAATTCCTCAACACACAAGAGAGAACAACAATTCAACACCTAAAAACTAATCCTGATCTTATAATCCCACCTGCTGGCAAAGGCACCACCACTGTTGTTTTGAGCCGCAAAGATTAACTGGCAGAAGGACTCTGCCAGCTGTCAGATTCATCCATCTACAAACCCTGTCATCGTGACCCCATTCCAAAAATCCATAAGGATCTCCAGTCTGACGTCAAATCCTAAGCACCATTCTAGAACCTCTCCCTGGAGTCTCTCTCCTCACCCCTACCACTCCCCACACTCCTACCTTATAGATGCTTCTTGAGGTCCATAAACCCACCCACCCAGGATACCCCACAGTGGCTGGTTACTGTACCCCCATTGAGAGAATCACTGCTCTGACAGACCAACAACTTCATATTGCCAGCAGCCTGCCCTCCTATACAAAAGATAACCTGTTCCTCCACAGACTCTCCACAGTTCCTGTTCATTTATCACATGGTGCCCTGCTCATCACCCTTGACAGCCTCTACCTTTGTCTAATATCCCTAATGCTCATGGCCTTGCCACTACTGAACACTACCTTTCCCAACACCCAACAGATTCCAAACCCACAAGCTCATTCCTGGTCGCCATGAACAACTATATCCTCACCCATAATTACTTCTCCTTTAAAGGCATCACCTACATACAAATCCATAACACAGCAATGGCCACCTGCTTGGCACCATCCTATGCCAACCCATTCATGGGCCATCTAGAGCAGTCCTTTCTAAGCACACAGAGTCCCAAGTCACTCACCTGTTTGAGACTCACTGATGATGTCTTTGTCATTTCAATTGAGGGTGAGGCCTCCCTATCCACATTATTCCACAATCTCAACACCTTCCCCCCCATTTGTTTCACCTGGTCTTCCTCAACCCAACAAGCCTCCTCTACCTCAAAGATGGTTACAACAGTACCTCCATCCATATTAAACCTACCAACCACCATTGATATCTCCTCTTTGACAGCTGCCACCCATTCCAAACAAAGAAGTGCCTTACACACAGCCTATCCACCCATGCTCATCACATCTGTAGTGACAAGCAGTCCCTCTCAAAATATAACAAGGATGTAACTGGGGCGTTCACAGATCATAATTACTCTCTCAACCTTGTACAGAGACAGATCTCCCATGTCTTATCTCTCCAGTCACTCTCCATCTCCCCAAGTCCTACAATCCAGCCACAGGGGAGCATTGACTCGTGACTCAGTACCACCCAGAACTGAAGCAAGTGAATCATGGCCTGAAATGAGGAATGTCCTACCCTTTATTCTTCCCACCACTCCCACAGTGGTATTCCGCCACCCACTAAACCTATACAATATCCTCATCCATCTGTATGCAACTCCTACTCCCAACCCTTTGCCTCAGGGCTCATATCCTTGTAACGTACCTACATGCAAGACCTCTCTCATACATCCTGCCACCACCAACTACTCCTGTTAGGTCAAAAGCATCATCTACCCCATCAAAAGCAGGGCTACCTGTGAAACCAGTTGAGTGATCTACAAGCTAAGCTACAACCACTGTGCTGTTTCTATGTGGGCATGACAACCAACAAGCTGTCTGTTCACATGAATGGCCACCAACGAACTGTGGCCACCAAACAGCTGGACTACCCAGTTGCTGAGCACCCTGCACAACAAAACATTCTTCGTTTTAATGAGTGCTTCACATGCTATGCCAACTGGATCTCTCCTATCAACACCAGATTTTCTGAATTGCATAGGTGAGAAACCTTCTTGCTATATATCCTATGTTCCTGTAACCCCTTGGCCTCAACCTTCATTAGTCGTTGTCCTTCACCCACCTATCCCTTTCCCTGTTCCCACTCCAGCACAACACAGCCCTTTATCCCACCAGTGCACACTCAGTCTTTTTATTTGTCTCCTTTTCCGCTGCCCTCCCTCCCCCAAAATCCCTCAGCCCCCACCCTCCGACTAACCTCCCAACTTCACCTAGCTGCCCTATCCTCTCCCCATCTCGTCCCTGTATGCTCACATGAACCCACGAGCAGCACTTTACTGTTCCCCCATCCCTCCCCTGCTACCGCAACCTCCTCCCCACCCTAGACTCCTCCATGCTTCCACCATCATGCTTCTCCCATCATGCGCTGCTTCTCACAGTCTGGCCTCGTCAGCCACAGACAGAGGTCATGTGTATGTGAGTTGTGTTTGCTTGAGTGAGTGTGTGTATATTGCCTAATTCGGATGTGGACTTTTTGGCCAAAAGCTTACTTGTTTGTCAGTCTTTTTTTTTTGTGCCTATCTGTGACTCAACGTCTCTGCTATGTGGTGAGTATTGATCAATCCATTTCCTAATACTAACAGTAAGAATTATTAAAATAAATTTGTGTTAATATGTGAGGAAATGTGCAAGCTTTTGGAGCAGTTAGCTCCTTATTCTGATAGAAGAGTTGAAGGGGAAGGAAGAGGGATGACAGAAATGGACTGGCAAGGTTTAATAAATGGGGAAAGTTACAGAACGTAAACCTCACCAGTCCTTTTCCTTCATCCTTCTGGATTCCCAATCAACCCTTCTGCCAGAACAAGGAGCCACTGGGTCTGAAAGCTTGCACATTTTCTTAACTTTTGTATGTGCTTTGTTCCTGCTGCCACTTGGTGAGTAGATTTTTAACCTGCCCGATTATATTATATTTTCAAAAACATTATTTTCACTGATAAATAAATATATGTGTGCTTCAGTACATGAGTGCTCATTGTTGCTATCCAAATGTCCTGTCATATTCAGATTTCACATCATCAATTCCTTCTTTCTTCTTTACTTTTAGTTTTGTATTTAATTACATTAAAATAAAAAAAACTAAATTTCAAGTTATATGACATATCATTAGCTGGTTCAGTTAGGGATTTTGAAACTGAAGCATTTTATTACTTTATTTAATTATACCCCAATTTTGATAAGATGTTTGGATTAGAAGCTCAACAGATGTTGATAAGAATAGACATTATGACTGTGTGTTCTTGTAGAACTCATCATATCAACATTCATATACTGGTATGTAACTGAGGACTGCTGTCCATATTTTTACAAGATATACCATCACAAGTGAAGTCTGATAATGTTGACAGAATGAATCATGTTGCCATTATTCTATTGGTGCTGAGTTAGAGAACTAAAGAGAACTGTAATTCAGAGAATCTAGTTCATTGGCAGTGCCATTACAAAAAATTCATGGCAAACCAAACAGTAGTACCAGGAAAAAGAACAAATTACTCAGAAAGCAAAACTGATGAAGTACATAGTCAAAATATAATATTAAGAGTTACAGCTTCAGAAATGTAAAGTGAAATTTTACATTCATTGGTCATTTTTACCTGTTTTTGAAATAGTATTAATGTTATTCAGAGCATTTATAATAACTGTGGCAGAACTGCCAGAAAATATTAATATCTTTGCCTTTTTGTACTTCGTTTTACTTACTTTGGTTGTTGACTAGTTGGTGTGAGACATTCGTCATGACTGTTACCGTGATTGTCGAAAACTATTTCTTTGTGTTTTGATTTATCTTGTGCCAATAAAAATATTGCATAGTGAAAGTAAATGGTGTTTTCGGTGTTATAAGTATAACACTCGCTATGATGATGATGGACAACTTTCTTAACAAATTTCAACCTTAATTACTCCACTAGAACAATAGTGGAGTTATTGTTCAGATAACTTACAGGAATGCAGCCAGATACTGTCTTTGAACAAGATGACATCTTCACCTGGCTACATTCCCATAAATTATTTGAACATTTTACACACTGGGAGAAACTCAGGTTTCACACTGAAGCCATTGTTTCTAGAGCTCAGATTTCATAGTTCTGAAACACCTACCCTACCTGAAGTTTTGGAAATGTATTTTTTTAACAGATAAGAATAACATGTATAAATTAAATTTGATCCTTGAAAAGCCAACATTATTTGTGGGAAGCTCTCTAAGTGTGTCTATTAAGAGCAGGAACTGCAGGTTTTACTCACATCTTAAAGCATGAATGAAAGAAGGTCGATCCAGTGGGATAAAGTCATGTCAGTTAGAGTGGGTAGAGGGAGAAAGAGATGGAAAGCAGGATGAGGGATTGGGCAGATAGCTAGTAGCTTGGAGGGAGGCAGCAGGTGTGAATGCTAGGAATGCAGGTGGAGAGGCAGCAGGTGCATGGGCTAGGTATGTGGCACTCATGTACCGGTGCTCCTGAGGTGTGGCACACAATGAAGGCAATGTGGAGGAACGGATTGGGAGGAGGTAACAGAACACAGGAAGGGGTTAGAAGATGTCTACCCAACAATTTCCCCTTCCTCTGTCATATCGACCCTCCCAATCCACACCTCCACATCCTCTTCATTGTGCAGGGGTGTCTATCCAACAGTTTCCTCTTTCTCTGTCCTATGAACCCCTCCCAGTCAACACTTCCATGTCTTCTTGATCATGCGCCACATCTCACTGGCTCTGATACCAATGTGTCGAATGCTTAGCCTGCATCCTTTCCATTCCTCCCAGGCTTCAAATATGATTGTCTATCTACATCTATATCTACATGACTAGATTATCACCTATTAGCTGAACAGAGATTTATTATTTCCTCCTTACTTTCTAATATTAAATACTAAAACCTGTGAAGAAAGAATCATGTATGATCTAGTAAGTCAGTAATTAAGAATGGTAAGTAAAAAATTACCAAAAAATAAAAGAAGATGTATATTTATAATAATTTAGATTAAAATTATAATGAAAAGAAGTATTTCCCCAATAAACATTTTTCTCTTCTGTTCTGAAAAATGTTAGTTGACATCCACACAAAATTCCAAATTCTCCTTCTTCCATTAATCCACTGCTTCAATATGTTTTGCCTTTTGTGAGTTCCTTTACTTTTATATTAACACTCCTTTGAATTAAACTATTCATAAATGCCAGAATTCATTTTTCATTCTGTTGTCGAGTATGCACTGATTTGAAACTTCCTGGCAGATTTAAACCCTATGCTGAACTGGGACTTTAATCTAAGATCTACACCTTTTACCAACATAAAAATGATAACTAGATCATAAATGATTCTTTCTTCACAGATTTTGGTATTTATCATTAGAAAGTAATGAGGAAATAAAAATCTCTGTTCAACTAATAGGTGATAATCTAGTCATATGGATTTTGACCGCAAACCTACATCCATGCCTGAGGTAGGAATAGAACCCTGGACCACCGATTTGCAGAGCAGTGCTGTTATCTCGAGCTCATGGAGACTTGTGTATGTGAAAGATGGAATACAGTAAATGGTAATTTTCTCCAAATTATGGACTGATAGTTCTTTCTGAAATAAGGACATGATAGAGCTGGGAATTAAACAGCTATACAGTTAGTAGTGCACATAAAGTAATTGCAAAGAAGAGTTTCCATGTGTACCTGGTTTCATTTCCTTATTTTCTTGCTGTGTGGTGCTTGTGACACTTTTCTGCAGCGCTTCCATTTCTTCTAATATAATTATCCTTGAATGTTGATCCTTTGATGAAGCATTCTCCAGCAACTTAAGTGATAGTTGTAGGCAGACACGGGCTTTTGCAGTTTCTCCAAGATTTCGGTGGCAGCGAGCCATTCGCCAATATAGCTGAAATCTGACACATTGGTAGTTAGATAGTTATTCACACATAATGTACATCTTGTTTGCAATATCTCACTCTGATGTGGGACACATTATCTGATTTTTTTAAAAGAAATATATAATGCTCTCACTGACCTCATGACTCCTGGACATACATTTACAATACTGACTTACATTAACATTCATATCAAACACAGAGTGTATATAAAGTGGCTGCAGTTGTTGCTACACAACATCATGAGGCATTTGACATCCACTGCTGGATAAAAGCCTATCTAGACTTCTCCATACTGATGGTTTTCAGCCATATGTATTCATGTATTTCTTGCCTGCATATTTTCTAATGTCGTTTGCCCTCTTCCTGTAGTTTGTCATCATGGTCTTTTCTCATCTCCTGGAATCTTGCTTGGTCCATCTATCATAACATTTACCTGGCTGCAGGTCCACACAACCCTCACTTCATTTTCAAGATGAACATAATTACATCACCTCCACCAGCCTGTGCCTGAGTCATTTGTTTGTTTTCCCATCTCCAGTCTGCATCTCACTGCCCTAAGTCGAAAGGATAGATTGTTACCCATCTTATGGAGGAGATGACGAGCCACAATAGACACAACAAAAAGACTGCTAACCAAGTAAGCTATCAGCCAAAAGACTTTCCTCTGAATTAAACAACATATACACACATGCACACAAACACAACTCATGCACACATGACCACTGCCTCTGGCTGCTGAGTCTGGCCTTGGCAACTTGAGACAGTGGTCATGCATGTATGAGTTCCACTTGTGTGTGTGTGTGTGTGTGTGTGTGTGTGTGTGTGTGTGTGTGTGGAAGGTCTTTTGGCTGAAAGCTTACTTGCTTAGCAGTCTTTTCGTTGTGCCTGCCTGCAACTCAACATCGTCACTATATGGTGAGTAGTAATCTATCCTTTTCATGATATTGTCATTATTCCACCCTTCATTTCCATTGTTTGATTTTGTCCTAACTCAGAACTAGTAATTCACACTGAATTTGAACTGTCCTTTGTTTTGAAGATCGTATTTAGTTTACCAATCCCACTCCCAGTCATATTTTTTTCTTCTTTACTCTTTTGGTGTCTTGTCAGTTTTTGCCTTTAATTGCTCTAAGTGCAAAAAATGGTCAACTAGTTCTCTGAATTAACAGGCAATTTGTACTGTTTTCTTTTTGATTTCGCAGCTATACATTACTGTAGTCTTATTGTATCTGGTTTTCAAGCCAACTTTCAACTTCATTTATTGTGAAATTGTCTGCAATAGAGGCCATAAAATAGAGTGTCATCCTTAAAAGAAAGATGATGCAGATATGATGTAGTTACACATATTTCTCCTTCTCTGTTGCAGCTTTCTAGGACTGCTAAGAATAGTTTTGGCGATATTGAATTTCCTTATTTCACTTCTCTTTCAGTTCAGGAAAAGTCTTGTTTCTCCTGCAAACCTTGCACAATTAGCACTCCTGCAAGGTTTTGCAGGAGAACTCCTGTGAAGTTTGGAAGGTAGGAGACGAGGTACTAGTGGAAGTAAAGCTGTGAGGATGGGGCGTGAGTCATGCTTGGGTAGCTCAGATGGTAGAGCACTTGCCCGTGAAAGGCAAAGGTCCCGAGTTCGAGTCTTGCTCCGGCACACAGTTTTAATCTGCCAGGAAAGTTTCAATTTTAGTGATTATCTTATACATTATGGTAAGGAGACAGTCAGTCCCCAGTACATCTCTCCACAAAGGCATGTTTGGAGTGAAAAACTGAAGAATTAAAAGTGTGAACTGTCTTAATGTTCAATAGACTCAGTATCACTTGTCTTCTCTTTTCCCCCACATTTAAAGGAATTTGTAACTGGAAAAAGGTTACGGCAACTATATATGGATATTTCTAGACTTTTCAGAACCACATTTTGGTGATAACATCTACTCACTGGAAAAATCTTGGACATAGTACATTGAGGTAAAAGAGTTTGATATGAAAAGACCATCACTGATAAACTAAGAAATTTTATGCTTCCACTTGCACATATACTTTCAGAGTACCTTTTTGGTAAGTACTGAGTGGTTGTGAAGAAATTGTCTGTACCAGTTGCATTTTTATGTTTATTTAAAACCATGACAGGTTTTGGCCTCCAAGACCATTTTTTAATGTTATACGAGTTGTGATCTAAAAGTAATGGGAATTTTTGTTTTTCTTGAAGTATCTTAATTTATTCATCAACATCAGCCTTGCTCTTTTCAAAGTACTCCCCCTCAGATAAGATGCACTTTTGCCAACACTTTTCCAATCTTGGAAACATATCTGGAACTCACTTTTTGGTATGGTGTTCAGCTCCTTCAGCAATATTTTTTTATATTATTAATGGTGGCAAAACAACGTCCTTTCATGATACTCTTTAGCCTCATAAATAGAAAGAAGTCACACGGGCCATGTCCAGTGAATATGGTAGCTGAGGCACCATAACAGTTTTGTTTTTTGTCAGAAAATCATGAACAAGCAATGAGATGTGAGAGGGAGCATTACTGTGGTGCTATTTCCATAGTTGGGCTTGCCTCAGTTGTGGTTGTTTTCTTCAGGCTGCTTCAAGTAACTAGCATGTAACTTCCAGGTAATATTCCTTAATGACTGTACAACCATAAAGCAGGAACTCATGAGGCACTATCCCATTGTGATGAAAGAAAACAGTGACAAGAACCTTCACATTGGATCTAACTTGTCAAATTTTTTTTTGGTCTTGGCTCTTCAGGCAGTTTGTATGGGATGGTTGGGCTTTGGTTTCAGCTTTAAACCAATATATCCATGTTTTGTCACCTATTATAATCCTCTTTAGAAGTTCTGGATTGTTGTCAACTTCATTCAGCAGTTCCCGAGCAATGTCTATGTGATGTCATTTATGGTTGAAATTGAACAATTTTGGAACAAACTTTGATGCTGCACATTTCATGCCCAAAACATCCAAAAAATTGTTTGGCATGAGCCAAAGGATGTGCCGACATCATCAACAACCTCTCTGATGGTGATTTTCCAAAACCATTTTCTTTACTTCTTCCACATTATCATCAGTAATTGATGTGCTAGGATGTCCAGGGTGGTCATCATCTTCAAAATCTTCTCAATCCTTTTTGAAACATTTATACCACTCCTAAACTCTTGTTTTATTCATAGTAGATTTGCCAAAAACCACAGTCAACATTCCAAATGCAAAGCTGTACTTTATTCCCTTTCTCAAGCAAAATTTAATGCAGTTTCTTTGATTCATATTTTCTGAATGCAAAAATTTGCTGAGCACTTGAAAACTTTTTTGAGTGTCAACAATAAACTAAATATTCAAAACAGCTAAAAATGAAAACTTACTTCAGGAACATGTGTAACAACAAGATAAAAAAATTTAAAAATTGGGTGTATGAAGGCCAAGAAATTAAAAAATTCTTATTATTTTTTGAACTATGGAAAATCGAGGATGGAATGTAACAGCACTATGAAAACAATATTTGCTACTCACCATATAGTGGAGATGCTGAGTCACAGATAGGCACAACAAAAAGACTGTCACACAATAAGCTTTTCAGACAAGGCCTTCATCAAAAATAGACACACACACACACAAATGCAACTTGTGCACACTTGACCACAGTCTCTGGCAGCTGAAGCCAGCTGGTTTGGCTTCAGCTGCCAGAAACTATGGTCATGTTTGTTTGTCAGGTATCCTCAGAGGGCACAGAACGTCTGACATATACCACTAGGTAATGGCCTCAGGTGCCGCAGCCAATCATGGTTTTAAATAAACAGAAAAGTGCAACTGGTGCAGACATTTTATTCAAAACTATTACCACAATTGCAGAATTGCCAACAAAAATGTTCCACTACTGCACTAAAAATTAAGTATTGAGTGACTTACTGTTGTTCCCACCTGTGCTTTTGATACATTCAAATATCATATTTAACTTAGTAGTAGTGGCAAAAATTTTGTGTAAAAAACTGATAGGACCTTTCTAGTACAGATTATAGAGATCTGATTTTCTCATAGATATTAGAACAGTTCCAAAAGTCAGTTTTTGAGCTGAAAATGATTGTGAAGAAGCACGATACATAGCTCATGTCCACAAAGAACGAAGATTTTTTTTGTTACTTCATTGATGAACTATAATCTTTTAATAAAGACATCAATTTAATCACAGCTGTGAATGAAACTGGGAATCTGACTCACCTGCGATTCTCAGGAAATCCTTCACGAATTGCTAACTGTATGTCTTTAATACTTTCTTGGTACTTGCCCATCTCAAACAAGACCTCAGACCTAGCAGCAAAGGCATGTGGCAGTGTCTTTGATGGTTCTGAGTCTGAAAAATGTAAACTGATATTAATTCACACAAACATGTTGTATACTTAATGCCACCTTAGCTCCACCTTCCAGTTTCAAGCAACTGAAGTATGAAGTCTTAATATTTTACTATAAGACAGGAATGTGGGAATACCAGTACCATAGCATTTGACAGACAGATAATTCCTGTAAATTAGATGAAGCCGGATGGATGAAATGTGGTGGCAGAAGCAGCATTCCAGTTGGCAATGATCAATATTTATTGATAATTTACACACGCTTTGTCTGAGGCAGTTGTTTACAGACTGTGGCAAGCAGGTATCACTTTTTCACCAATTAAGCCAGTAATATTTTCTAATGGAAAATCCAGGATGAAATAACAATATTAATTAGGATAGATTACTACTTATCTCATAGATGAGGCATTAAGCAGTGGAAAGGCACATATGAAAAAAGAGACTGTTGAATATTATTATCTATCGGACCAAGTCCATCGAGGGGCATGAAAGGGAAGCAGTGGTTGGGAAGGGAGTGAGACAGGGTTGTAGCCTCTCCCCAATGTTATTCAATCTGTATATTGAGCAAGCAGTAAAGGAAACAAAAGAAAAATTCGGAGTAGGTATTAAAATCCATGGAGAAGAAATAAAAACTTTGAGGTTCGCCGATGACATTGTAATTCTGTCAGAGACAGCAAAGGACTTGGAAGAGCAGTTGAACGGAATGGACAGTGTGTTGAAAGGAGGATATAAGATGAATATCAACAAAAGCAAAACGAGGATAATGGAATGTAGTCAAATTAAGTCGGGTGATGCTGAGGGAATAAAATTAGGATATGAGACCCTTAAAGTGGTAAAGGAGTTTTGCTATTTGGGGAGCAAAATAACTGATGATGGTCGAAGTAGAGAAGATATAAAATGTAGACTGACAATGGCAAGGAAAGCGTTTCTGAAAAAGAGAAATTTGTTAACATCGAGTATAGATTTAAGTGTCAGGAAGTCGTTTCTGAAAGTATTTGTATGGAGTATAGTCATGTATGGAAGTGAAACATGGATGATAAATAGTTTAGACAAGAAGAGAATAGAAGCTTTTGAAATGTGGTGCTACAGAAGAATGCTGAAGATTAGATGGGTAGATCACGTAACTAATGACGAGGTATTGAATAGAATTGGGGAGAAGAGGAGTTTGTGGCACAACTTGACGAGAAGAAGGGACCGGTTGGTAGGACATGATCTGAGGCATCAAGGGATCACAAATTTAGCATTGGAGGGCAGCGTGGAGGGTAAAAATCATAGAGGGAGACCAAGAGATGAATACACTAAGCAGATTCAGAAGGATGTAGGTTGCAGTAGGTACTGGGAGATGAAGAAACTTGCACAGGATAGGGTAGCATGGAGAGCTGCATCAAACCAGTCTCAGGACTGAAGACCACAACAACAACAACAAGTCCTTTGTCAGATGAATTGGCACACACACTCATTCATACACAACTTACACATACATGGCTATTGTCACCTCTGGGCACTGTCCCCCTACTGGGATAAGTAGGGATCTCAGTTGGATTGGGTAGTACGGTATGGAGAAGGTGGGGGGTGGGAATGAGGAGGGACAGCACGGTAGGGCTGGGGAAAGATACTATAGTGCTGCCTGTGAGAGCACACAGGAAACTGGCAGGGATAGGATGGTAGGGTGCTAGCTGTAGCATTAGGAGACTGTGCTGGGAGAGGAGAGCAGCAGAGATGGGGAAATGATTATGCATGAGGGTAATGGAAGTTGAGGCCAGGCATGTAGGATATGTTTTAACTGCAATTTTTAGCAACTTCAGTGTATAATATCACTTTTCACACACAAAAGCACTCCCAGGGTGGAGTTATATCAAGTGCTACGACCAACTGTCAGACTCTGAACTCTTTTATTTGAGACATACATATTCAGTAAGATGCCAAGCCACAAGCTTACTAGTTGTGGCAGTTAAAAACAAGAAAAGAATATGTTTTCATCTTTTAGAATTGCAAATATTAGCCTCCAATGTTCCATGTATGAGGACACTTTTAAAAATTAAAAATTTCACAATACAAGTTGTAATGCAATGATGAACAGAAAAGTTAACACTTAACATTGAAAACAGTTGTCTAACTGAAGTTCATGTTGTTTACTTAAAATACATTGTTAAGCTTTCAGGATTAATGGTGGATTAATAGACAATGAATTTCATAATTTTCATAAGCATTATCAGCTATATACACAGTGAAAAACTATTGAAAATTTTAAATATCATTCTATGTAGCTAAAGGAAAACTCACTTGAGAAGTATATAAAACTAGCAAACCCAGCAGTGCTTCACAATTGCTAAACATGGGTGGGAATTGGACATATATCTTAATCTCCTTCTCCCCCCCTCTCTATGTCCATCTTCTCCTTCTTCCCCTTTCTCAGTCCACTACCTCTTCTCCAGTCTCTGTCTCTCTCTCCTTCTCCTCCTCCCCCCTCTCTTTGTCCAACTCCTCCCTCGCCCCTCTCTGCTCACCTCTCTTCTCCCTTGTCTCTGACCTTGAACCTTATTTACTGTTATTGCAAATGAAACTTTGGTTGGACATTGAAGTCACTTAAAATCTTAAAATGAATGGTAAATCAGTTGGGATCATTGGTACACAGTGTATGGGAAGGATCTTTCCAGCTGCTGGATATGTGAGAATAGTATCTTCAATGACAGTATTTCGCATAGTTTTAATCAGCAAACAAGTAGGATTACAAAGCACTGGATGATTTGATTCCATAATAGTATTCTAATCATAAGCCAATAAGCCGTAAATTCAAATTTCCTGTTTTCTGTTGTTGAAGTTGACTGCGAGGAGGGGGGGGGGGGGGGGGACAGCACATTCTTGTGTGTACAATATTTGTTTGAAATTGTATGTAATGAGAAGGAATGTGTGGTAAATGGGAGAAACAGTTTGTCTAATGGTACAAATGCCCTGCTATTGTAATTGAAACCGACTGCGAGAAAGAAATCGATTTTCCGCAGTTTCACAGCACATCACAGTACAGAATTTTTTTTCTCACAGTTGGGTTTAACAGAAAACCTATACATTGTTGTTTTAAAAAATTCATAGCCTATGTCTGTCTGAAGATTTATTAGTGTATCATGTAAAAATTTGAAGTAAATCAGTCAAGAACTTTTCAAGAATGTTTCCCTTTTATACAGGGTGATTGCGTGATTATGTTACAAAACTTTCAGGGATGATGACGGAGAAGGATAAATGAATCAATTTGATGTAAGGGACCCTGGTCCAGAAACTACTGAGTCAAAAGTTAGATGTTACTATCTTTATGATACTTTTGACAGTGAAATACATGTACCTCTGCTGCTGTTGCTATAATAGTAGGGTAGGTATTCCAGATGAGACTTAGTCATTGAGGCTGGGATGATAACTTAACTAATCCACTGCAGATGGCATGCCATGTAGTGACATGAGCAGTGCTGCTGTACAATGTCTGTACTATAGTACACTGCAGTCTGTGTATACAATTGGAAGCACTGATGTTGATCAGCCCTAACCAAACTGAGTTTGTACAGGATAAAATATGTGCACAGAAGACATTTGGCTCACACCATAAACCCAAAGATGGTCCAACAATAAAGTGAAACAGGGAAATTGGTGCCACAGTACAACAACCAAAGAGGATAAGGAACTACTTGGACTCCTAACATAGAAGATCCAGAAATTTTTATAGAGTCAATGAGCTGCCTGCAATCAGCGTCCAATTAGTTGCACATAAATGAATGTTTTGCAGAGTATTGTGTGGCAAGTGTTAAGGAAAATACAGCTACACTCCCACTATCCACAGAAAGTGCATGCTTTGACTCCTGCTGACTTTAGAGTTCATGTCACATTCAGATAATGGTTCTTGCAGCATCTTACAGTCAATTCTCACTTCCCTGCATGTGTATTTTTCATGGCTGAAACCTGTTTCACCAGAGACTGAATGCTAAATAATCACAATAGTCATGTTTGAGTCAATGAGAATCCGCATGCTATAGCTGTGAAGAGCCATCAACACAGAGTATTAGTCAATGTATTGGTAGGCATAGCCAGCGATTATGCACTAGGTCCATTTTTTCTTCCTCCCTGCATAAATGCGCCAGTGTACACAGTACTTATCAGAGACCTGTTTCTGCACATATCACACTTGTTATTTGTCAGTGGGTGTAGCTCCAACATGACAGAGCTCCACCTCACTTCAAACTGAGGGTTCGTGAGCACCTGGATTAGACATTCCCTGAAAAGTGGAGAGGCAGAGGATGACCCGTTTCCTGGCCAGCATGCACTCTTGATCTCACCCCACTTGATTTCTTCTTGTGGGGCCTTGTGAATAGTCAGAAATTCAAGACACCTGTCAAGACTGAAGAGGATCTTGTGACAAGAATTCTTGCTGCCTGCGACACTTGTCAAATGACACCCGAGGTATCATAACAGGCGCGACAGAACTTTGTGCAATGATGCAATGCCTGCATTGACACTGAGGGTTGGCATTCTAAACAACTGTTGTAAAGGTAGCAGCTTGTGAAATTTAAGCAGGTAAATTGAATTCATTATTACTCGGCCTCTCTGACATCAAGTTGCTAGTCCATCAATAGGGGAAATTATCTGAGGATTTTGGTGAGTATTCGGCAGGAATTCTGCATGTCATGATCAGGGTTTGGAAAGTGGAGCCCATGAGTGCTGATTGAGGCTAAGGCAGAACTTAGTAAATTTTTGCTTATACCTCTGACTTGCTCATTTTCAGACTAGGGCTCCGTACCTCAGATTGATACATTTATCCTTTTCTGACATCCCCAAATGTTTGTAACATCATCATGGAATAACCATGCGTGTATGTGTGTGTCTTAAAAATATGTAGCACCTGTCTGTCCCAACGTTTGTTAGAGTATCATGTAAAATACATCAGTCAAGAATTTTTCGAGATTTTTGGAAACAACTTTTCCCCTCATTTCCTCTTTGTGTGTTACAATAGAAGATTATGAAGAGACGGATGGCTGGTCATTGCCTTAACAATAAATGCATTTTGTGATTTATTATTATCAGCAATAAATATAGTTTAAAAGCAATGGAAAATTTTATGTAGTAAAAGGAAAACTGACTTGAGAAATGCACAAAAAATGCACAAAATTATGGAGAGGCAGATGGCTCACCAGTTCTTACCTTCAAAAGGCAAAGTTCAAGTACTGCCAACAGACACATTTAAAAGATATAAACTATTTGTTTTGGAACTGTTTGTTCCTTACTCTACAATGGAAAAATCCAGGATGGAATGTAACATTATTATAAAAAGGATAGTCGGCTACTCACCATGTAGTGGACCGGCTGAGTTGCAGATAGGCACAACAAGAAGACTGTCAGCCGGGTGGCAGGGGTAAGGAGCAGGCTGGGGTGGGAAGGGGAAGGGATAGCAAGGTAGGGGTGGGGAATAGTAAAGTGCTGCTTGTTGGAGCATACTGGGACGAGGTGGAGAGGGGGTGGGGCAGCTAGGTGCAGTCAGGCGGTTAGACGGAGAGCATTCTACATGGGCATGACAGCTAATAAGCTGTCTGTCCACATGAATGGCCACTAACAAACTGTGCCCAAGAAACAGCTGGACCACCCCATTGCTGAGCACACCACTCAGCACAATGTTCTCCATGAATTGTGCAGGTGTGAACTCCCTGCATTATATCCTATGTTCCAGTAATCTTCCTGGCCTCAACCTTCATTAGTCTTTGTCCTTATTCTCTAGCCCCTTGTGTATTCCCATTCAAACAATACACAGTCCACTATTTGACCAATGCACCCACTGAAATGATAATTAAATCAAGACCCTAAGCTGTAGACAGGTCTTGATATACATCAATGGGGACAGTTGAAAATGTGTACCCCGACTGGGACTCGAACCCGGGATCTCCTGCTTACATGGCAGATGCTCTATCCATCTGAGCCACATTACCAACTTAATGTCCACACACTACATTCGTAGAGCCCCTGCCCACTGCACTCATTACTCATGGCAGACAATCTGACCGAGTCCCGTAAGAGTTTGGGCAATACAAGTGCATCCTCACAGAAGAAGAAGGTCAATGGCCGGTTAGCTTTAACTATATATGGAGATGATATCTGTTATTTCGGACATGTTCTTCTTTCTGTGTGGATGCACACGCATTGCCTGAACTCTTACAGGACTCGGCCAGATTGTCTGCCACGAGTAATGAGTGTAGTGGGCTGGGGCACTTTGAATGTAGTGTGTGGACATTAAGATGGGAATGTGGGTCTCACGGGAAGCGTCCAAGGGATAAATCCCTGCAGTCGCACTATCCTCTGTGCCCTCGGTGGCTCAGATGGATAGAGCGTCTGCCATGTCAGCAGGAGATCCCGGGTTCGAGTCCCGGTCTGGGTACAAATTTTCAACTGTCCCCGTTGATGTATATCAACACCTGTTGACAGCTTAAGGTCTTGATTTAATTTCAATTTCATTCTAGAGAGTTGCATGGTCACCAATGATATCTGTTCTTTCGGACATGTCCAAAAAAACAGATACCATTTCCATATATAGTTAAGGCTAGCCGGCCATTGACCTTCTTGTTCTGTTCAGATGCTCACGCATTGCCTGAACTCTTACGAGACTTGGTCAGATTGTCTGCCACAAGTAATGAGTGTAGTGGGCAGGGGCACCACAAATGTAGTGTGTGGACATTAAGTTGGGAATGTGGGTCTCACGGGGAGTGTGCAAGGGATAAATCCCTGCAGTCACACTGTCCTCAGTGCCCTCAGTGGCTCAGATGGGTAGAGCGTCTGCCATGTAAGCAGGAGATCCTGGGTTTCAGTCCCAGTTGGGGCACACATTTTGAACGGTCCCCATTGATGTATATCAACACCTGTCGACAGCTTAGGGTCTTGATTTAATTATCATATCATTCTAGAGAGCTGCATGGTCCCCAATGGTATATGTTCTTTCAGACATGTCCGAAAGAACAGATTCCACCTCCATATAATGCACCCATTGTCTTTTAACCTCTCTCCTTTCTTCCGTCAAACCTCCCAACTGCACCTAGCTGCCCTACCCTCTCTCCACCTAATCACTGTATGCTCCCAAAAGCAGCACTTTTCTGTCCCTCACCACTACCCTGCTATCCCTCCCCCTCCCTGTCCCAGCCTCCTCCTTATCCACACCATCTGGTTGCGCTGCTCACAGTGTGGCCTCAGCAGCCACAGACTGCAGTCATGTGTGTGTGAGTTGTGTTTGTGTATGTATATGTTCTATCTCTGATGAAGACCTTGTTGGCTGAAAGCTCATTTTCTGACTGTCTTTGTGTTGTGCCTATTGGTGACTTAGCATCTTCGCTATATTGTGAGTAGCAGCTATAATATTGTTAGTTCCTTACTCAGTGAGAAAGGAGGAAAATATTGAGAGGACCTACCAGTAATGAGGATGAGGGGAACAAAGGTGAAGGGCAAGATATCAGAGAGAATAGGGAGTCAAATATTGACTGTACCAAATTCCATCCACAGATGATATAAGATCAGAATGGGGCAAGGGGGAGGGAGACTGTAGTTTGCCCTCCAGTGGACATGTATGTGTATAATGTGCATCAAGTACAAATAAAATTGTTTTGAACCATACATTATTGTTTCACAGTTGTGAGCCCATACCTATTCACTCATTACTGTTTCAGCTAACATAGTAATAAATTGTGTTGTCATATGTCCAAGCGAGCAGCAGTAATATAAAATAAACAGCGAGCTAGATGAGAAAATATTTGTATTTCATGCAAGAAAATCGCTCAGATTATCAGTTAGTAACTCAATCCCACAATGAGGCAATTGTCTATGAGTTAATTAGTAATCAAATAAACAGCTGGCTGGGATCTGGTGCAGCTGCACTGTTTAATGCTTCAAGTGGGTGATTAGGTTGGTGTAACACTTATCCATGGCAAGAGAGAGATAGAATGAAAGTTTTTTCTTTTCTTGTGTTTTAATTAAACAATGCTCTAATTCAAATAATGTAAGATTAGTTATCATTGTTCATTAAACTGAGATTAAAGTGTGATTTAGCTCATACTTGTTTATCTTGGTAATGTAAAGATAGGTACTCTTCACATATGTACAAAGTATGCCACACGCCCGCTCATATTACGAGAAACGGTGCACCCGCTTGAGCATCAACAGACTTTAAGTCTTCTTTCTACACACACACAAAATGGCCATATCACAGTAAGCGTCAGTTAAAAATCAGTGCAATATTCAGACATGGATAGTGGCACTGACCTGCTGGCATTGCCCTCAGGAGAGCCTGCGTGAATAAAATGAGTGCCTTGGCATTGTCTCCATTAGACATTTCCTTGTGTCCCTCCAGCAACTTCTGCTGTGCTATAACAGGATCCTTTGCACGGTACAGAGGACGGACGTGCTTCATTGTACTCAGAATTGCTTCACGAACCTAAAAATTATAACTACAGCTACAACAATAAATAACATTATCTGATATCAATTATGCATCAGCTTCATGAGTATCATATATGAGTCCTGTGTTTTATATTTAAAGTTGACAGAAAAGTTTCAAAACATACACACACAAATGACCCATGGTCAGTCCAATATATCAAAACAAAGTTGTTGGACAATGGTACTGTGCAGAGAGGCACATAATTTTCTTTGTGCATAACACTCTTCACTCTTGCATCAACTTATATACTGAACGAAGTATTGTTTTCTTCAATTACATACTGGTTAAACTTTTCACAGAATCATCCGATTCACTGATTACTTCAATGTAAACACCACTAAGCATGGATCTCAGGCCAGGCACTGTTGTTATATATAGCAACAATATTAGATATGTTTACACCACAGTAGTGGATTCGGGCAACCTTCCCTCTCAGTTTTAATATATTACTTGGATACTTTCATGAAATGTTTCAAAGCCAGCATTGACAAACATTATATCACTGCACCTGTCTTGTCAAGAGCTTTCGAATGCCATTAAAAAGTATACATTTCTATTAAAAAGTAATCATACTTTCTTCAATACCATGGAGCTTAACGGATGCTCAGTGTTGAGCTTATCAGCTTTCAATATGTTGGTTGATAGAAATGTTATAAGTATTAACCATACAACAAAATTACATGCTTTTCTGTGTAGCTTCACTTCAGAAAAATGTTGTTTTATGTCTTGTTCCATTCATGACATAAAATGTGTATTACATTAATAATTTAGGAGTAAAAGCAACAACTTTCCAAATAGTAGAGAGGTTGAGTCACCAATAAGCACATAAACAAGACTGAAATCTTTGCTAGCTTTTGAATGAATCCATTTTCAGGCTTGACCAAGTGTAAAATCAAACACACACACACACACACACACACACACACACACACACACACACACACACACATATATATATATATATATATAACAAAGATGATGTGACTTACCAAACGAAAGCGCTGGCACGTCGATAGACACACAAACAAACACAAACATACACACAAAATTCTAGCTTTCGCAACCAACGGTAGCTTCATCAGGAAAGAGGGAAGGAGAGGGAAAGACGAAAGGATGTGGGTTTTAAGGGAGAGGGTAAGGAGTCATTCCAACCCCGGGAGTGGAAAGACTTACCTTAGGGGGAAAAAAGGACGGGTATACACTCGCGCACACACACGCATATCCATCCACACATATACAGACACAAGCAGACATATTCGGAAGTGCAGAGGCAAAGATGTTGTTGAATGACAGGTGAGGTATGAGTGGCGGCAACTTGAAATTAGCGGAGATTGAGGCCTGGTGGATAACGGGAAGAGAGGATATATTGAAGAGCAAGTTCCCATCTCCGGAGTTTGGATAGGTTGGTGTTAGTGGGAACTATCCAGATAACCCGGACGGTGTAACACTTTGCCAAGATGTGCTGGCCGTGCACCAAGGCATGTTTAGCCACAGGGTGATCCTCATTACCAACAAACACTGTCTGCCTGTGTCCATTCATGCGAATGGACAGTTTGTTGCTGGTCATTCCCACTTAGAATGCGTCACAGTGTAGGCAGGTCAGTTGGTAAATACACATGGGTGCTTTCACACATGGCTCTGCCTTTGATCGTGTACACCTTCCGGGTTACAGGACTGGAGTAGGTGGTGGTGGGAGGGTGCATGGGACAGGTTTTACACCGGAGGCGGTTAAAAGGGTAGGAGCCAGAGGGTAGGGAAGGTGGTTTGGGGATTTCGTAGGGATGAACTAAGAGGTTATGAAGGTTGGGTGGACGGCGGAAAGGCACTCTTGGTGGAGTGGGGAGGATTTCATGAAGAATGGATCTCATTTCAGGGCAGGATTTGAGGAAGTCGTATCCCTGCTGGAGAGCCACATTCAGAGTCTGATCCAGTCCCGGAAAGTATCCTGTCACAAGTGGGGCACTTTTGTGGTTCTTCTGTGGGAGGTTCTGGGTTTGAGAGGATGAGGAAGTGGCTCTGGTTATTTGCTTCTGTACCAGGTCGGGAGGGTAGTTGCGGGATGCGAAAGCTGTTGTCAGGTTGTTGGTGTAATGGTTCAGGGATTCCGGACTGGAGCAGATTCGTTTGCCACGAAGACCTAGGCTGTAGGGAAGGGACCGTTTGATGTGGAATGGGTGGCAGCTGTAATAATATAGGTACTGTTGCTTGTTGGTGGGTTTGATGTGGACGGACATGTGAAGCTGGCCATTGGACAGGTGGAGGTCAACGTCAAGGAAAGTGGCATGGGATTTGGAGTAGGACCAGGTGAATCTGATGGAACCAAAGGAGTTGAGGTTGGAGAGGAAATTCTGGAGTTCTGCTTGTGTCTGTATATGTGTGGATGGATATGTTTGTGTGTGCGAAAGTATACCCGTCCTTTTTCCCCCCTAAGGTAAGTCTTTCCGCTCCCGGGATTGGAATGACTCCTTACCCTCTCCCTTAAAACCCACATCCTTTCGTCTTTCCCTCTCCTTCCCTCTTTCCTGATGAGGCAACAGTTTGTTGCAAAAGCTTGAATTTTGTGTGTATGTTTGTGTTTGTTTGTGTGTCTATCGACCTGCCAGTGCTTTCATTTGGTAAGTCACATCATCTTTGTTTTTAGATATATTTTTCCCACGTGGAATGTTTCCCTCTATTATATATATTTGTGTGTATATGTATTCTCTAGCTCAAAAATGGATTTGTTCAGAAACTAGAAAAGTCCTCATTCTTGCTTTAATGCCTGTCAACAACTTAATGCCTCTACTATTCAATAAGTTTTTATCTTTACCACTGAATTATTTACATTCTACCAAAACTTTTCATTACCATATTTAAAAGTTCTTACATGACTCACCAAGTAGGTATAGTATTTTTAGGCCTAATCAAAAAGGACCACATATAATGTTTTCGAGGCATTAAAACACTTGTGCATCTAAAATTCTATCAGATATATTTTTAAGTAATTCTTATTGTGATCGGCTGCTGTTTATAGTCAGCGTTTAGGCTAAACTAATCATTCTTTTCAACATCTCTGGTGTTTCCTAACCCAGTTTTAGCCTGTGTTTAGTATAAGTTCTATGTAGTTTCATCAGACTGTAGAAAAATTGCTGCTGGTAATAATAATGGTCTGAGCCCAAACTAGAAAAAGCAGTCCTAGATTATCATGTCAGTTCCACTACTGTATGATACACTCAGATGATACCTTTTTCCAGGCATCTCTCATATCCATGGGTGCCCTTCTGAGTACCATGTACCACAACTTATCATTCTATGAAACCATCTTCCACAGCTCCACAGACCAATGACAGCATTATTGCATATTCATTCTTGTAATCAGTGGCTTCTGTGTAGCAACATGGTGGTGGAAACTGAGTTGCTTCATCTCTTGATGGACTGTTCTGTCACCAACAATGGAAGATATTCTGTAGTAGTGGACAGTGATGTGTGATCATTAGTAGACCTCATCTGTTAATTCCTTGACACAACCAGAGAGTTGTTTGGTTTAGTGCTCCTCTGACATTTCCATATTACAATAACATCACTAACAATGGACCTGGGAACATATGGCTCCTATGACATTTTCCTGAAAGAGTGTCCCAACTTGTGGACCACTGCACTTATGATCCATTAAAATTCTTTGGACTCTCTCCATGGACTAAATTCTCTTAATCTCATTTGTGACTCACTTTGCCAGAAATCTTAATAGTGTAAGATGGCCAAAGTGTTTGGAGACTTTTGCCACACTGTTTCATGAACAGTACAATAATCAGGTTTTTGGTAATAGTTTATGCTTTGTCTTCTTCTAAGAGTAAACAAAAATTAACATTAACAAAAATTTTATTATTTATGACTTATTTAAGTTATTTCAGAAAGTAGCATTGTGTTCTTTGGTTTGATTGTAGACCATCACAATACTGCTCTGCAGAACTTTTGGAATAAAATTTCTTTATTTCATTGATTTGATCACACCAGCAGCACAAATATACCATATGATATTGGATAATACAGTACACTATTACATAAGATGAAAAACAGATTTACCCATCCAACAGTATTTATTTGTGCCTGAAACTTCTTGTCAATAACACAGTACACTGAAATATTGTTTTATTTTAAATATGAGAATAGTTTGCAGTGGAATACAATTTAGAAAAAGCTGGTTATATGTGAATTATAGTATTTCAGATATACATCCAGGGCATCATCATTTCTTCTTTTGTTGTTTTGGCTGAGAACCTCCCAGCCATTGCCAGGGCAAGTCAGTAATTGACTTCTGAGTGTGAAATCATACGTGTTTATTCATTGAGATGCCATATAAAATAACTGTTGCTAAATGAGATAAAGTTATTATCATATCTGACAGCTAAGGAAGAAACTGTGGGAATAAAATGCAGGACAAATTAGGTAACCATTTCTGTGTGCCAAGTGCTATAAAACCTGGTGCACCAATCAAGGAAATTATTTTAAAAAATGTGGACAAATTATCTGATGACTTCAGGAACCTATATGTTAATCGTTATTGGTGGCTCCTGAAAGATCTGTGGGAGAGTTGCAGAGAAATGTAATAGATTCTCTGGAATGCACACTTAAACTAAAACACAAAATGAATTTAATAATTCATCCAGTACCTCTTAGGCATAACTCCCAAGATCTAAATGGAAAAATTATCTTTGAATTATGTCATGTTAGAAAAAATCAGTACTGCCACAAATGTGTGTGAAGAAACTGACTGTGAAATTTGAAATCAAACGACTGGAAAGAAACTAATATACAACTTATGTTCTACATTTAAACAAATGAGGAGAGATACACATTTGTAATAGGCTTGTTTCTTTCATACACATAGCAAAATAAATAAATAAAAATAAAGCAGAAAGAAAGAAGAAAGTAAACAGACAGGCGTTTATGGACTGGTATATAAACAGAATCAAGCAAAAAGGAAGAAACAGCAGCACACTTTCCAAGCTGAATTTCAAACCAACAAATACAAGAGCAAGGCAGTCATTAATGGATAGACAGGTGGAAAAGGACTGCAATAAAGTGAAAACTGGAAATATCTCAACAAAAGAAAGGCAAAATCCCAAATCCAGTGAACCAACAAGCCACATGTCAAAAACTAAGAATACCACCCTGGAAAAAAATTAGGATTTTCACTAGAGACACTAGTACAAAAAGTGAGGTAAGCAGTCAAGCAAGAAATGATATATTCCCTGTGCCTAATTTTAAATTGCACCATCAGGATCTCCAGTCACTGTCTAATAAACTTAAGAAATAGAAATAATGTTAAATGATCTAAATGATATTTCTGTCCTACAATTTACTGATCACTGATATAAACAAGATATGTTAGAGCTGACATACATCCCTCAGTTCAAACCTGCAAACAAGTCTTGTATGACAAAAAGTAGCAAGAGAACTCATTGCACCTAGTTGTTTAAATCCATGGTAATCTTGTCTGTTCCATGTGACTACATTTTGCAGACAGTGACCCACATTAAAAGAGACATTGATCAGTACCCAACAAACAGGTCTCTGCACAAACATGGAATCGGATCCAGCCACCACTTATATCTCAATAGAAAAAACAAAACAAAAAACCAAAATAGTGTGCTATATAATGGAATTAGACTATACAATAAACTACCACAAGAGATCAAAGACAGAAGTGAAATACGTGCCTTCAGGAACACCTAAAAAATTATTTGTTTGACAAGTGTTTTTATACCATAAAGGATTACCTAAAATGATGTGTAAATTTTGTCGACATTTGTGCTAATGATTAATTACTTCAATCTAGAGGCATTTTACAATATGTTCAATAGAACAGTGCAGTACAATGTCTGAGTGGGTAGCTCAGTAAGACAAATAAAAAAAAAAAAAATATTAAGTGATGGGGGTACCTGTGTATATGTTAAAGAAGATATTGAATTCAACAGTGTAACTAAACTCCATAATCTGACCAGTGAGAAAGCTATAGAACTATCTACAGTTGAATTACCAAGACAAAATACAATTGTTATTTGCATGTACAAGTCACCAGATGGAGACATAAAGGTGTTTGATATCACATGAAGGAACTTTCAAGAAAAATATAATTATATGTGGTGACTTCAATATTGATTTCTCAGTGTCCAATAAATTCAAAGATGATATTATAAATATACTACAGTCATTCAATATAAGCTCAGCTGTAACTGAAACAACTTGGAAAACTGCTTCTTTTGCATTTATAATTGACCAGCTTTTTGATAAATGCACGCAAATGTGCCTATAACACACAAGTGCTGAACATGGGTTTGAATGATCACTATTCTCACATTCTTATGAGGGGCTTGCAGGAAACTCAGGACCCCATGGAATACAATGCACTGTAAAGAATTTCAATACAAAAAATGTATAAAAAAACACAAAGTGCTTCTAATACAAGTCCATAAAATTTTTTAATGCCATACACCAACATATCAGGGAACTTCCAATTCAACAATTCAAAAAAAAAGTAAAAGAATTTCTTCTTGAGCTCAGCATTTATGAAACTGATGAATTTTTAAGGGAGGCAAAGAATGTGGTATGACTACACTTTGTGATCAGTTTTTATATGCTTCTGTATATGAGTAAGTCTGTAATTGGCTAAAGTTACTATGCAATATCAATTTGTACCAGAAGTTTCTCTGTTTTGTTTTTGTGTGAAGGTACCACAATTATTTGTGTAATATTTATATTGTGTAATATTTTTCTTGTTTTTGTAATTATTTGTGTAACATTTATACTATGTAATATTGACTTTTGTAATGCCTCAGATGATCTCTGAGGTCTCTACAACAATGAAAATCAATCAATCAACATTTTTGTTTTCTTCTGAAGGGTGAAAACTGGAATGGTGTAAACCACTGTAACAATACTAATGAAAATTATGATAAGCTTATAGCAACATTTAAGCACTTTTTAAAAATAGCTTTCCCCAAGAAAACAACTACACCAACTCTGTTCAAAAAACAAATAAGTGGGTTACAAAAGGGATCAAGATATTGTGTCAAAATCATAGGATAGTGTATGAGTACTCCAAGCAAAATATTCGTCCTGATTTTATTGCCTACTTCAAAAGATACAAATGAATACTAACACAAGTTATTTTAAAAAATTGACAAACTAATGTGTAATTCAAAGAATAAAAACCTTGCCAGGTCATTTAATCACAGTGTGGCGTCGATAGTGTCAAGTGTAAATATATATGAGCTGTGACATATATGGGAATTAAGTTCTCTATATCCTGATTACCGATCCTGTTCCCATAGCTTCAACCATGTGCGTGTGCTTATAAGCAGGTACCCCCTGCCTGCCCCCCTCCTTATACAGAAACACAGTTAGTTTCTCTGCATCGCCTGAAACCAGCTTTTGTCGACCCTGATGGTCTCACACCACTGCAGTCAGACTCTGCAGATGATCCATCCTTAATCAAGAATGAAGACATGCTCCCATCAGCCTCACCACACACCTCTTTTGCTGAAGACAGTTCGCCGTTGTTTGCTGGTTTCCTGACCTCGCCCCCTGTTTCACCCTGTGCAGGTTTTGTGCTCTCACCTCCAACGTCAGAGACAAACACACAGTTTGTCTTGCAGTGTGCTACTGCACTGAGTGAATGACATTTCTATAGTGACGTTCGACGACCGAGTGCTCATTCTTTTGACAGATGCCGAGGTCCCTCCATCGGACGGTTCCTTACACATCAACATTGCACACAACCTCAAACTCCCACGCAAGTGTGACAGAACATCTCTAGGTGCTTTCATTTCTATGGATGGCTCAGTCCACTTAAGGGCCACACACGCCTCCACCAAGCCGTCGACTGCCCCACCTGCTTACTCCCGGGTTGGCCGCCGTCTCATCCAAACACAGTAGCTGACTAACTATGAAGTGGACCTGCCTCTCACCGCTCCGCCTGCAAAACGCACCTTGTTCCAGATGGAAGTACCAGTGGAGTGCCTGCCTACGCGCACGATTTCCACTGACGTCGACGCCCACACGCCCTCGCCCGTGGACATCTGTGGTACTCTGTACTGTGGGAGGGGTGGGGGGGGGGGGGGGGGGCTGTGTGACATCGATAGTTTGTATCAACCATGAAACTTAAGATCTGTGAACTCTAAGTGCTCTGTCGAGCCTCCATCTTAACTTTGCTTTAGTCAGTTCTTTGTTATACTTCATTCTGTATGGACACAGTGTCAAGTATAAATATATACGAGCTACAACATATATGGGAATTAAGTTTTCTATATCCCAATTACCAAACCCATTCCCATAGTAACATAGAGCTGGTTATGAATGACAATAAACTAAGTGACTCCAGACAAATGGCTAGTGCTTTCAACTATTATTTCTCAAATATAGCACAGCAGTTGATAAATACACATAATGGGAAACAGCCAGGCAGTAAGAGTACAGTCAGATTGAAAAATGTGTGCAAATCCATTATTCATGTATCCAGTGATGCCTGAAGAATTGTCAAAAACTATAAAAGGATCGTATAATAAATATTCAGGGAGTGCTAATGATGTACCAGATGCCATCATCAAAGGTAGCATGACATTTATTATGGAACCATTAGCAGACATAATAAATTCATAATTTCCAAATAGTCTAAAAAGTGCAAAAATAACACCTCTGCATAAAAATGGTGCAAAATGTGAAACTCGTAATTACAAGCCAGTTTCAGTTTTTTCAGACTTAAGCAGAATTATGGAAAAATGTCCCTTAGAAGATTAATAGCATTATTAAATAAAGAAAGACTGATAAATGACTCACAACATGGGTTCAGAGATGGATTGTCAACCCAGTCAGCAATTTTTACCTTTTTGAATGAAATAATAGCAGCAGTGGATGATAAGCAACATGTATCTGGAATATTTCTTGATCTTAGTAAAACCTTTGATGTTAATGTTCATGTTCATGACATCTTCTTGCATAAGTTAAGTAATTGTGGAATTAGAGGCCAGTCTGAAAGGTAAATCCAATCATACCTCAATAGTCAACTACAAATTAGGGAAATAAAGTATATAGACAGTGAAACTAAAAAATATCTAGTTTTTGCAGTAATGAGCAAAAAATTAAGTATGATGTCTCACAATGGTCAGGTGTGGGACCTGTCATATTTCTGCCATATGTAAATGATTCGATTAATAAACTACATGATGGAACCACAATGCTCTTTGCAGATGACACTAATATTCTAATTATATAATACAGGGAGAAAAATTTGCAGGGATGCAACACTGGTTATGCATGGCTTAGTACAGTTGTTCAAAACCAACAGGCTGGTCATAAATTCTGAAAAAACTATGACAGTTAACTATCACAGAACACAAAACCTCCATCTTGCAAACCCTGTTTTCACCATTGAAGGAAAAATGTCTCAAAATAAACCACACAAAATTTCTAGGCATACATATTCTGGAGGATTTGAAGTGAAGATACACCTTAACCATCTAAATGAAAAACTGAATTCATTCATGTATGCTGCTAGGATTCTCAAGCAAAATATAAGCTGCTCATTAGGGCGGCGACAATGTGCCATGATAGTATCCAGTCCCTAGCAATGTACAAAATAATTTCTCTCTCTCTCTCGGAAAGGGGGGGGGGGGATCTGCAATTTAAAAAAAAATGAAATACTGAAAAAGATTATCAGTATGATAAAGAAAGCTAAATGTAGAGGTTACTGTAGATCTTTTTTTAAAAATCTGAAAATACTGCCTCAGTCTTTTGTGTGTGTGTGTGTGTGTGTGTGTGTGTGTGTGTGTGTGTGTGTGTGTATTAAATACTACTTTTTACAAAAGGGAGCATCTTAAAAAAAGAAAAGTCTTCAAATGTATCTTTGATGTCCACAAATATGAAACTAGACATAGCTGAGCCTACATGCAAACACAGTAAGTAGTAGCCTATACAAAGCAGAAATATACCATACTGGAATTCTAGAACATAACCATATGCCTTTTTCTTTAAAATGCATACCACCATTTAATACATTTAAGGTAACAGATGTTGCTTGACCACCACTTCTACTCTGTCTCTTGAATTTATGTAACATTATAGTAAGTAAACCTCATTTACCAAATATTGTTAATTATGTATTATGTCATTTCATATTGAATTTACTTTTTGTTAATCATGTCTCAAAATAAACCACACAAAATTTCTAGGTATACATATTCTGGAGGATTTGAAGTGAAGATACACCTTAACCATCTAAATGAAAAATTGAATCAATGTAGATAGTCAATTTACATTTTTATGTACTTTGATTGTATTGAACATGTCATCACGATGACTACTGTAATCATAAATTAATTATGTTTGCCCTTGTCATGTATCATATATACAAATGATGTACTAAAATGATTTCTCAGACCAAATAAATAAATCAAAAGGCACCTACTAATCTATATTGGGGAGTTCAATATGTATGCATAACAGATTGCATTGGTATTTATTTATTTACACGTCAAGTTCCGTAGGACCAAATTGAGGAGCAAATCTCCAAAGTCATGGAACGTGTCAGTACATGAAATTACAACATAAAAGTAATAACAGATAAAAATAAATGTTTATGAACCTGGAAAAAGTCAGTCCATAAGTTTAAGTAAACGCAATCAACAATGCAACAAGAATCAGCTTAATTTTTCAAGGAACTCATCGACAGAATAGAAGGAGCGACCCATGAGGAAACTCTTCAGTTTTGATTTGAAAACACATGGATTTTTTTTTAATTCGAGTGGTAGCTTATTGAAAATGGATGCAGCAGTATACTGCACACCTTTCTGCACAAGAATTCAACGAAGTCCGATCCAAATGCAGGTTTGATTTCTGCTGATTATTAACTGAGTAAAAGCTGCTTATTCCTGGGAATAAGCCAATATTGTTAACAAGAAATGACAGTATATATATACATATTGAGAGGCCAATGTCAAAATACCCAGACTCATGAACAAGCGTCGACAAGAAGTTTGTGAACTTACGCCAATTATTACCCGAACTGTCCACTTCTGAGTCAAAAATATCCTTTTAGAATGGGACGAGTTACCCCAAAATATAATACCATATGACATAAACAAATAAAAATAAGCAAAGTAGACTAATTTTTGTGTTGAACAATCACTCACTTCGGATACCGTTCGAATAGTAAAAATGGCATTATTAAGTCCTTGAACAAGATCCTGAATGTGGGCTTTCCATGACAACTTACTATCTATCTCAACACCTAGAAATTTGAACTCTCCAGTTTCATTAAACTTATGACCATTCTGTGAAATTAAAATGCCAGGTTTTATTAAATTGTGTGTTAGAAACTGTAAAAACTTAGTCTTACTGTGATTTAGCGTTAGTTTATTTTCTACAAGCCTTGAACTTAGGTCATGAACTGCACAGTTTGAAACCAAGCCAATGTTGCACTCAACATCCTTTACTATTAAGCTAGTGTCATCAGCAAACAGAAATATTTTAGAGTTGCCCGTAATACTAGAGGGCATATCATTTATATAAATAAGGAACAGGAGAGGCCCCAACACTGATCCATGGGGCACCCCCCCACTTGACCATACCCCACTCAGACACCACATCACAGCCATTCTCAGCACTGTGTATGATGACCTTTTGCTGTCTGTTGCTAAAGTAAGAGGTGAACCAATTGTGCGCTACACCCCATATTCCATAATGATCCAATTTGTGGAGCAATATTTTGTGATCAACACAATCAAATGCCTTAGTTAAATCAAAAAATATGCCAAGCATTCGAAACCTTTTGTTTAACCCATCCGCAACCTCACAGAGAAAAGAGAAAATAACACTTTCAGTTGTTAAATGACTTCTAGAGCTGAACTGTACATTTGATAGCAAATTGGTGATATAAAATGATCAATTATCCTTACATACACAGCCTTTTCAATAACTTTTGCAAACACTGATGGCATAAAAATAGTTCTAAAATTATCTACATTATCCCTTTTCCCATTTTTATACTTGTAGAGCAGCTTTACTACTGAGCACTTTAATCATTCAGGAAACTGACCATTCCTAAAGGAAAAATTACAAGTATGGTTAAGTACAGGGCTAACATGTGCAGCACAGTACTTTAATATTCTGCTAGGCACTCCACCATAACCATGAGAGTCCTTAGTCTTCAGTGATTTAATTATTGACTCAATCTCCCTCTTGCCTGTATCACTGAGGAGTATTTCAGACATCAGCCTCGGAAATGCATTTGCCAAGAAAGTCATATGATTCCCTGTAGAAACTAAATTTTTATTTAATTCATCAGCAATGCTCAGAAAATGATTGTTAAATACTGTACATATATCTGATTTATCAGGAACAGAAATATTTTTACTGCGAACAGACTTTATATCATCGACCTTGTGCTGTTGAACAGACACTTCCTTCACAACTGACCATATGGTTTTAATTTTATCCTGTGAATTAGCCACTCTATTTGCATACCACATACTCTTTGCCTTCCTAATAACATTTATAAGCACCTTACAATACTGTTTGTAATGGGCTACTGTAGCTTGATTTTGACTACTTCTAACATTCTGATATAATTCCTGCTTTGTTCTACAAGCTATCCTTATCCCACTAGTCAGCTACCAGGCTGCCTATTGTTGCTATTACCCCATTTAGAACATTCTAATGGAAAACAACTGTCAAAGAGCAAGAGAAATGTGTTAAGGAAAACATTATATTTAACTTCCTGGCAGATTAAAACTGTGTGCCGGACCAACACTCGAACTCGGGACCTTTGCCTTTTGCGGGCAAGTGCTCTACCAACTGAGCTACCCAAGCACGACTCACACCCCGTCCTCACAGCTTTACTTCTGCCAGTACCTCGTCTCCTACCTTCCAAACTTTACAGAAGCTCTCCTGCGAACTTTGCAGAACTACCACTCCTGAAAGAAAGGATATTTCGGAGACATGGCTTAGCCACAGCCTAGGGGATGTGTCCAGAATGAGATTTTCACTCTGCAGCTGAGTGTGCGCTGATATGAAACTTCCTGGCAGATTAAAACTGTGTGCCCGACCGAGACTCGAACTCAAGACCTTTGCCTTTCGCGGGCAAGTGCTCTACCAACTGAGCTACCCAAGCACAATCCACGCCCCGTCCTCACAGCTTTACTTCTGCCAGTACCTCGTCTCCTACCTTCTGATCGAGTCTCGGTCTGGCACACAGTTTTAATCTGCCAGGAAGTTTCATATCAGCGCACACTCCGCTGCAGAGTGAAAATCTCATTCTGGATACATCCCCCAGGCTGTGGCTAAGCCATGTCTTCGCAATATCCTTTCTTTCAGGAGTGCTAGTTCTGCAAGGTTTGCAGGAGAGCTTCTGTAAAGTTTGGAAAGTAGGAGACGAGGTACTGGCAGAAGTAAAGCTGTGAGGACGGGGCGTGAGTCATGCTTGGGTAGCTCGGTTGGTAGAGCACTTGCCCGCGAAAGGCAAAGATCCCGAGTTCGAGTGTTGGTCCAGCACACAGTTTTAATCTGCCAGGAAGTTTCATATCAGCGCACACTCTGCTGCAGAGTGAAAATTTCATTCTGGAAGCATTATATTTGTCATCTATGTTATCGGCACTATAAACAACCTGCCACTCTTGTTTCTTGACAAAGTTTAGAAAACTCTCTACTGCTGTTGGATTAATTTTCCTACATAGTTTGAAATTAAACGTGACATTTGTTTGAGTACTAAAGCCTTTTAGTGTTAAAATTTGTGCATCAAGGTCTGAAAGGCCATTCACCCTTTTACTAACAGAATGCCCATCCAGTAATTAAGAATGAATAAAAATATTGTCTATAGGTGTGCAACTGTTCCCCTGCACCCTAGACAGAAAAAACACAGTCTACATCATATCATATGATTTTATGAGATTTATCAACATCCTTTTTCTTGCACCATCATATACAAAATTTATATTGAAGTCACCACATATAACTAATTTCTGGTACTTCCTACAAAGTGAATCAAGAACCTTCTCTAGCTTGAGCAGAAATGCTCTGAAATCAGAGCTAGGGGACCTATAAACAACAACAATTAGATGTTTAGTTTCACTAAATTCAACTGCCCCTGCACTACATTCAAATATCTGTTCGGTGCAGTGCCGTGATACCTCTATGGACTCAAATGGAATACTGTTTTTTACGTACATAGCCACTCACCCACCCCACAAGAAACTAATTGAAAAACAGCCAGCTAATCTGTATCCTGGTAAACAAAGCCTCTGAATTGTCAAATTATTTAAGTGGTGCTCTGATATGCCAATAATTTCAGAGTCAACATCTATAAGCAGTTCACTAACTTTATCCCTAATACCTCTTATATTTTGATGAAATATGCTTATTCCTTCTCTACTTGGAAACATTACATCCTCAGAAGGTGACCACTTAGTCAGAGGGACTTCCTTTAAGCAGGTATACCTATCAGCTGACTTCAATCTAAAAAAAGACACAGCTCTAACACCAACTAGTACAGGAATTTTTCCATGAGTGGTCCCACCACCCAATACACTGTCACCTATAAGCTTTGCCAGTCTCCCCTTCCCATACCTATTGAGGTGCAGGCCATGCTTAGTGAATCCCGATCTACTGATAGACCCAACTGGCAGCACTGAGATGTGACCCATGATCTCTGCCATCAGCGCCCTCCCCAGCCCCACGTGCCTGACAGCCGCATTAAGATGAGGCCGTTCATGATGCTGTAACAGTTGCACAAAATGCACATTAGTGCCACCAGTTTGAGTAGCTATCGTTACCAGGTCACCACCTACATCATATTCCCCATCCCTGTCAAGACTGTTTCCTGCTCCACCCACTATCACTACCCGATCCTCCTTCGTAAAATTCCTACATAACTCCCCTATGCTGTCAGTCACTTGAGCCAACCCTGTACCAGGCTTCACAATGCTGGTGACCTGATACTCGCTCCCCAACACTTTCTGCAACTGCTGGCCCACACCTCTACCGTGCGAACTACCTAGCAACAGAACCTTCTTCTTTCTGTTGGACTTTGCAACTAAACTACACCTCCTAACTGCTGAGGACTGCTGCATGTTCCCTACATCTACAGCTACACGAGGCTCCTCTCCACTCAACTCTGACAGTTGGTCAGATCTATTGTATATATGCAAAGTATAACTGTCTGAATACCTCCTCTTCCTAGCTGCCTTCTTGCTAAGTGCCAGTTCCCATTTCCCACCACCCTTCACCCTCCTCAACCTATCTAGTTCCTCCTTTGCACATTGTAACTGCACCTGAAGGGCACAGATCTTATTTCTGCTCCTCTATCAACTTATTTCTACTACAGATTCTGCATTCCCAGGAGAGGATCTCACTATAATGCCTACTGGCTTCCCTACTGCATTCCCCCCAATGATAACACTTTGAACAAATCCCACACCATAACCCACTACTCACAAACCTATGACAAAGCCCACACTTCTCACTCATGGTAAAATTTTACAGTTACTGAAAAAAGCTATACGTCTTTCTACTTTACCGAAGTTTAGTTACACCAGTAGAACTATTTATAGAACTACTAAGAAAGCAACTACTTGTATTAATACTACTACACCGCAGCTAATAACAATACCAACAAAACTTCACAAAATTATTATTTAAAACCAAAAATTCAAATGGCCACTGGAACACTCAATGAAGTTAAAACACTGAATGAAAATTTTACTAAAATATTTCACTAGAAACAATAATAAACGTCAGTTGTCACAACAGCACACGTAATGCATAAAATTCATGTATCAAAGATAATATATTACAAGCACCAAGTGTAAACAAACACAGAGGTTATAGTGACACCATAAATCCACAATGATTTTTAGTCTGGTGGTTCATTGTTCACATTTGTGGCAGGTAGCAGACTGTCAGGGAGTGAACACTCAGAACAGGTATTCAGGTATTTCTGTGAGAGAGAACATATAAAATAAGATAATTCCATGAAATGACTGGACGGAGGCCCTTGTTCTAGTTGATGAGGCTGTCTTTCAATTGTATTTCCGCTACTTCTTTGAAAACAGATTCCAAAAAGAATGAAGCTGTGTTCAGTGCCTGGGCTAGTGGAAACACAGTTCTTAGCCACCACAGATTTGCTCATCTGTAGAAGGCAGGTATGCCACGGTGTACAGTGCACCATCTTGTACAGTATGTGTGGTTTTGCCTGTGTAAATTTTCCTGTATTGGTATAAAATTTTGTAGATTTCTACCATTTGCAAAGGCAAATCACCCTTCACTGCACTCAGGAATGTTGCTGTCTTGGCAGGTAGACAGTAATTCTCAGCTGATGTTTCTCCATGTTCCTCACAATTTGTGAAGAAACATTTTATGTGGAAGAAAAACTGTAAACTTCATGTCTCTCATCTCTTCATGAGGTTGATTTCATACATTAACATGTACAGCTTTCTTAATATGATGTTGTGCTCCAGTATTTTTCCTCAGTACAGTCTCGTTAAGTATACTAGCTCATCCCAAAGGCTGTCAGCTTCAGACACTGCATGGGCCCTATGAATCAAAATACTACAGACTGTCACATAGGTATCTTCTAGACACTGGGTCAAGAAGGAGTATTTCGCCCCTCCTGGTATCTGCACTGAAGACTTCCAAGAAATTACAGAATTCTCACATGTTACAAGAAATAATTCATTTGATTCTTCTAAACTGTAAATTCACCATAGATGAGCATGAGAAGATGTACTTCAGCCTCAGCTATCACTCCATAATCTGGGTCAGCATGTTTGTTAGAATGTTCACAAGAAATTGTGCCATTTGCTTGGTGTGGTAGCACTTTTGATGCTGTCCTGCAGTGAAAGCTAATACAAACTTTCACAGATTGGTGCCAAAATATTGGCCCCTATCTTTTCTCTGTTGCTTCCTCATATAGCCTTTACCGAGCTGCAGAAAAGAAGAGCTCCAACACCCTGACATGCAATACCCATCCCAAATTCCCAGAATGCTTCTCTTCTTCCTCACTAGTCTAACATCTGTCCTCAATTCCCCCTTTCCCCACTTCACAATTTAATGACAATGGTAGTCTACCTTTCCTCGATGCTCAGACAAGACTTTTTGTGAGACTACATACAGTTGTAAATCGCAGAGTGATTTTACTAGACCTTGAAGAATGTGAAGTGTGTTCAGCTGTGGCGTAAATGCAACAGCTGGAAAGAGAAAATTTAATTTCTACTTTAGAAAACAGAAAAAAGTGTGAAATATCAAATCAAAATAGACCTCCCCCCACCAGGATATTGCAAAATCTTGAAATCTGTCGAATGGAACAGAATGAAAGGCGCAGTCATACAGTTACAAATTTTGCAATTCTAGTTTGCATGACTGTACAACACCAAGTCTAACTAGGGAGACATACATTGCCTTGGTTGAGTCCTAGGCTGTTAAGTCAGCTTTGTCATCCAATATGCCCATGGTTTTGAGAATTTTCCTAAATTCATGTTGTTGAATGCTGGCCTGGGTTACCAAAACAGCCCAAAAATGTAGTTATCATAACATATTCTGCTCAACTTCAATTATGACACCAAACATTTAAAAAATAGAAGGCATGAAAGTGACCCATGACTTTGGTTTACCACAATCCAATGTAGAGTTTTATAACAAATATGGTATATGTATGGCATCAAAGTTGTATGAGCAATTTTTTAAACCTTATTTATTGTTCCTCCAGTTTTAAAGAGTGGCATTTCTTGATAGTTACTTTTGTTGACACATAGATAGGTATTCTGTTCTTCTGACTTGTTTTCTACTCAAAATTCTTAATATTTTAACATTTTTGGTACTGGTAAGTGAATACAAATACATTCAGTGAATACTTCACAGCTTCATTTCCTAACTTATTGGATATGTTTAATTGAATCATACAAAAATGTGATTTCAGATCATTAACTCAAGAACTGTGGCAGCCATAATAATATGAAAAATGTAAAAGATTTACTTTGCATATGCTAATGTTATATGCTTAGCTGTTAGGTTTCAAACTGTTTTACTTTCAAAAATATACTGAGTGGAAAAAACATCAGTCATTAAAAATATGTTATATTTAATGTACCTTTTAGCACTTTGTGCTTAAGTCTTCCAATTTACTGAATCTGCTATATAAAAAAAAAGTCAATTTAAGCAACTTGCCTCCTCTTAGACAAGTTTCTGTGGAATTCCAGGGACTCTCATAGTCTGTGAAGAATGACAGCAGCTGAAAAGCTGCAAGTATAAGTCTGTACGGGTGGGCTCACGGTAAATAAAATATGCTAGACACCCTCTTTTGTTCTGTCAAAGTAAGACAGCAGATACCCATTCAATAGTAAACTTAATGTTCCCTTGGAGGGACCTGATAATTATGAGTACTCCATCAATTAACTTTCACCATGAGGCCACAATATGATGGCATCATGAACATATCTCAAGAATACCATCAGAAATTCAATATTAGGTGCTTTTTCTTCAGAATCCTCCATAAATCAATTCAACACTATCAGTGAAAGTGCACTACCCAAGATGCACCATAAATTTGTTCAAAACAAATAAAAGTAAGTATAGCTTAACAAATGCATAATAATGATGCAACCAACTCAAATTTGGTGCCAGTCACTGACAAAGAATCAGTATACCAGAACCCTTAAATTGAAGCATTTTAATCCTTTAATAAAATTTGTTGAATTATAGTGATAGCATTCGTATTGTAGTACAAAAGGTGTCAACAGAGTCGCTACATATTTGGCCAACTACTAAATAGTTGCACCTGCATTGTACACTTTTTGGAGACAGTACACAGCTACAACTACAGAGGCACTACCAACTAAGCATTCTCCACAGTGACACCACATCATTCTGGTCATTCACCACATAGGAGGCTCACACCACAGTAACCTTGTTATGCTTCCACCATAAGACATTAAAATAGTCCAGCTATCTGCCGATATTTATGACTCATGCCATATGAAGCACTGAAACTAGGAGCTACTTTGTGCATCTGGCAAATAGATCATAAATGCACATTCATCTGCTGATCATGGGTAAGAGCAGCTGCACATCTTTGCCCAGAAGTTAATGACCAGTTTTGACCAGTTGTCACCACTGTCATAGTTGTCACAAATCTATAGTTATTGCAGTTTAGGCCTGAAGCTATTGACGAGTGATTACCGGACAGTCAATGCTGATTCTCAAAGTGGTTATTGTTATTTTAGACTGGACTACAAGGTGAATCTTAAGTTTTGTGAATGGTTTTGAACTATAAAAGAAACAAGATTTACAAATAAAATACCTTTGCTGACCTTCAAAGTGATCACCATTAGCTAGAACACACTTCTGACATCAGCTGTAAAGCTTTCAGAGACTGTCAACAAACACTTCTCGTGGAATTGCTCAAAGCACTGTGGTTACAGGTTGTTGGATGTCTGTATCAGTACAAGAGATGAGACCTGATGCCACCAATACGATTCAGAGAGAGTGATAGTCAGTGGTGTGGTGTTCATCATCTTCCCTACCTCCCTCGGGTATAAACTCATCAAGGGTCAAGCAGTTGCCATCAAAAAAGGCAATCAACATCATTTTGATCTTGAATTTTGTCATTCCACTCATTTTGGGAGGCAGGGAAGATGAACTCCTTACCATTGACTGTCTCTTGGTCCCTGCATCACATTGGTAACACCAGGTTTTATCTGCTGTGATGATGCAAATATTCGACAACACATGACCACGGCACTTCAAGTGATTCCACAAGAAGTGTTTGCTAACAGTTTCCAACAGCTTTACAACTGATGTCAGAAGTACATTGTAGCCAATAAATGTATTTGTTTGTAACTCTTGTTTCCTGCATTATTTGAGACCATTCACTGATCTTTTCAGATGCACTTTTCTTAAACTGTTTAACAGCAGCCTTGTCTGAACTATTAAATTTATCAATCATCACTGACTCTAGTAGTATTCACCTGGTGATGAGTCTGGTTGAAGGTGTACAAGCATATCACTGAATTACAGTGCCCACTTTTCTTTAATAGTAGGTTCACTTTCTGCTACCTTTTATTTTGGGTGACAAATTTCTTTGGTGAATACAACAAAAAGCTGGTGGTGAGAATGAACCAGGGTTTTCTAAGGATGATTAGAAATTTTACGTAAATCTGCCATTGAGGATCCATGGATTTAAGGATTTCTGAAGAATTATTGCCAGACATAAAATTTGTGGCTACTAAAAGGTGAACAAGAGATTTGATGAGTGCATATGAACAATTTTTGTGGTAACACATTAGGCTAGCATGGCATACTTAAAATTTTTTCTCACTGTGGGCTACTAACCCCATTTCCTTTCCAGGAAGATTTCTAAGAATTTAGTGTACTGTTCTGACTCGTATTTTTCAGAATTGGCTTGTAAATTGTGATTTATTCATCTCATAATATACAATGCTAATCATTTGATTAGAGTTCAGGAGACACATCAAAAATTGGGCAATACAACTTCACTGATATAAAATTATAGTTAATAAGATAGAGTAGTGTTTAAAGGTTAATGTAACGTTTTTGTGAAAAGACATCTATATTTACATAACAAGACAACTGATAAACTATTTTCCTCTCAAATATTTGGTTCATCATGTATGAAATCTTTGACTGAGTAGTAGCATAACTGAAGTATAGTATCACATAGCCTTTTTTCGCCACTGAATCTGGATTTATACTCAGAATGTTCTGGGCTTTTAGTTTTTTGTAAATTTTCATTCTCACATACTGGGAAGTCTGAGCATAGGAGTTTAAACAATGAGCAGGAAGCATATGACACATGGGCACTTGAGTCGCTGAGTTCGTGCAGCACACAATTATAATGAAGTGAAAGCACAGACTGGGGTGAAATGGCAAGACAGAGCACAGAGAAATGGGAGACTGTTAGGTAAAGGGTGTATTACAGTGGGTCAGAAGGATTATGGGAGTGAAGGACATGTTGCAAGCATAACTCCCTCTGATGAAGTTCAAAAAAGCTTGCACTGAAGATAAGGACCCAGGTGGCGTGGCTTGTGAAACAGCCATTGAACTCAAGCCTGTAGTTCTCGTGTTCTGCACCAAGTGGTCAGCTCTGTTCTTGGCCATTCATTCTGGTAGACATCAGGTTGCTGGCCATGCCAATATAAAATGCTGTGCAGAAATTTCAGAAAAGTTGTTATATGACATGGCTGCTTTCATAAGTGGACATTCTGACCATCACCACTCTCTTGTAACACAAAGCAGATTTATTACTTTTAAAGTAAGATAATAATTTGTGTTGCTGGTCACATTTTCAGAGTACTTTCCATGCTGAGACACTGACACAATCCAGAGAGAGGTAGCAACAGTAGAATTTGAAAAAACAGTTTTTATAGTACTCATCTTTTATTCTCCTCCTCTGTTGTAAATTGTAGGCTTGTAGTCCATTCTGAATTGTAACTTTTTATACTGGTATAAAGGATGCTGATTTCCTTTTGCTAAATAATATGAACATTGGTGGACACTTTGGTGTTGAACACGTATATTTTCAGTCATTTCTCTTCACAATACAAATCAACATCAGCCACGACGCTAACATAATGCAAATAACTTGTACTCTATCCTTGCACTTCAAACTCATACTACTAACTGCCCAAACCCAAAGATTTACCTCTAATAACATGTAACAAAGAAAATACTGTCATATATTGATCTTCTTGTGCAAAGTCATCTTTCAAACATACATCTCAAAAATAAAGTACAAATAATTGTATATCATGGCTTATCTTTTTAAGAAGTCTATTATCATCATCGTTATGACATTAAGTGTTTATTTATGTTGATGTTTATAAGAATCAAACAATGGAAAATCCAGAATTGAATCCCAACAATATTGTTGTTGTTGTTGCTGTGGTCTTCAGTCCAGAGACTGGTTTGATGCAGCTCTCCATGCTACTCTATCCTGTGCAAGCTTCTTCATCTCCCAGTACTTACTGCAACCTACATCCTTCTGAATCTGTTTAGTGTATTCATCTCTTGGTCTCCCTCTTCAATATTTACCCTCCGCACTGCCCTCAAATACTAAGTTGGTGATCCCTTGATGCCTCAGGATATGTCCTACCACCCGATCCCTTCTTCTAGTCAAGTTGTGCCACAAATTTCTCTTCTCCCCATTTCTATTCAATACCTCCTCATTAGTTATGTGATCTACCCATCTAATTTTCAGCATTCTTCTGTAGTACCACATTTCAAAAGCTTCTATTCTCTTTTTGTCTAAACTACTTATTGTCCACATGTCACTTCCATTCATGGCTACACTCTATACAAATACTTTCAGAAACGACTTCCTGACACTTAAATCTATACTCAATGTTAACAAATGTCTCTTCTCCAGAAACGCTTTCCCTGCCATTGTCAGTCTACATTTTATATCATCTCTACTTTGACCATCCCCAGTTATTTTGCTTCCCAAATAGCAAAACTCATTTACTACTTTAAGCGTTTCATTTCCTAATCTAATACCCTCAGCATCACCTGATTTAATTTGACTACATTCCATTATCCTTGTTTTGCTTTTGTTGATGTTCATCTTATATCCTCCTTTCAAGACACTGTCCGTTCCCTTCATCTGCTCTTCCAGGTCCTTTGCTGAATTACAATGTCATCGGTGAACCTCAAAGTTTTAATTTCTTCTCCATGGATTTTAATTCCTACTCCGAATGTTTCTATTGTTTCCTTTACTGCTTGCTCAATATACAGATTGAATAACATCAGGGATAGGCTACAACCCTGTCTCACTCCCTTCCTAACCACTGCTTCCCTTTCATGCCCCTCGACTCTTAGAACTGCCATCTGGTTTATGTACAAATTGTAAATAGCCTTTCTCTCTTTCTCTTTACACCTGTCACTTTCAGAATTTGAAAGAGAGTGTTCCAGTCAACATTGTCAAAAACTTTCTCTACGTCTAAAAGTGCCAGAAACGTAGGTTTGCCTTTCCTTAATCTATTTTCCAAGATAAGTCATAGGGTCTTTATTGCCTCACGTGATCCAACATTTCTACAGAATCCAAATTGATCTTCCCCGAGGTTGCCTTCTACCAGTTTTTCCATACGTCTGTAAAGAATTCGTATTAGTATTTTGCAACCGTGACTTATTAAACTGATAGTTCGGTAATTTTCACATCTGTCAACACCTGCTTTCTTTGGAATTGGAACTGTTATATTCTTCTTGGAGTGTGAAGGTATTTCACCTGTCTCGTATATCTTGCTCACTAGATGGTAGAGTTTTGTTAGACCTGGCTCTCCCAAGGCTTTCAGTAGTTCTAATGGAATGTTGTCTACTCCTGGGGTCTTGTTTCAAATTAGGTCTTTCAGTGCTCTGTCAAACTCTTCACGCAGTATCATATCTCCCATTTCATCTTCATCTGCATCCTCTTCCATTTCCATAATATTGTCCTCAAGAACATCGCCCTTGTATACACCCTCTATATACTCCTTCAACCTTTCTGCTTTCCCTTCTTTGCTTAGAATTGGGTTTCCATCTGAGCTCTTGATATTCATGCAAGTGGTTCTCTTTTCTCCAAAGGTCTCTTTAATTTTTCTGTAGGCTGTATCTATCTTACCCCTATTGATATACACCTCTACATCCTTACATTTGTCCTCTAGCCATCCCTGCTTGGCCATTTTGCACTTCCTGTCGATCTCATTTTTGAGACGTTTGAATTCCTTTTTGCCTGCTTCATTTACTGCATTTTTGTATTTTCTCCTTTCATCAATTAAATTTAGTATCTCTTCTGTTACTTAAGGATTTCTATCATCTTTTTACCTACTTGATCCTCTGCTGCCTTCACTACTTCATCTCTCAAAACTACCCATTCTTCTTCTACTGTATTTTTCCCCCATTCTTGTCAATCGTTCCCTAATGCTCTCCCTGAAACTCTCTACAACCTCTGGTTCTGTCAGTTTATCCGGGTCCCATTTCCTAAAATTCCCACCTTTTTGCAGTTTCTTTAGTTTTAATCTACAGTTCATAACCGATAGATTGTGGTCAGAGTCCACATCTGCCCCTGGAAATGTCTTACAATTTAAAACCTGGTTTCTTAATCCCTGTCTTACCATTATATAATCTATCTGAAACCTGTCAGTATCTCCAGGCTTCTTCCATGTATACAACCTTCTTTTATGATTCTTGAACCAAGTGTTAGTTATGATTAAGTTATGCTCTGTGCAAAATTCTACCAGGCGGCTTCCTCTTTCATTCCTTACCCCCATTCCATATTCACCTACTACGTTTCCTTCTCTTCCTTTTCCTAATACCGAATTCCAGTCACCCATAACTATTAAATTTTCGTCTCCCTTCACTATCTGAATAATTTCTTTTATCTCATCATACATTTCATCAATTTCTTCATGATCTGTGGAGCTAGTCGGCATATAAATTTGTACTACTGTGGTAGGCATGGGCTTCGTATCTATCTTGGCCATAATAATGCATTCACTATGCTGTTTGTGTAGCTTACCCGCATTCCTATTTTTTTATTCATTATTAAACCTACTCCTGCATTACCCCTATTTGATTTTGTATTTATAACCCTGTATTCACCTTACCAGAAGTCTTGTTCCTCCTGCCACCGAACTTCACTAATTCCCACTATATCTAACTTTAACCTATCCATTTCCCATTTTAAATTTTCTAACCTACCTGCCCGATTAGGGGATCTGACATTCCACGCTCCAATATGTAGAACGCCAGTTTTCTTTCTCCTGAGAAAAATGTTCTCCTGTGTAGTCCCCGCCCGGAGATCCGAATGGGGGACTATTTTACCTCTGGAATATTTTATCCAAGAGGACACCATCATCATTTAACCATACAGTAAAGCTGCATGCCCTCGGGAAAAATTGCGGCTGTAGTTTCCCCTTGCTTTCAGCCGTTCGCAGTACCAGCACAGCAAGCCCGTTTTGGTTAGTGTTACAAGGACAGATCAGTCAATCATCCAGACTGTTGCCCCTGCAACTACTGAAAAGGCTGCTGCCCCTCTTCAGGAACCACATGTTTGTCTGGCCTCTCAACAGATACCCCTCCGTTGTGGTTGCAACTACGGTACGGCTATCTGTTTTGTTGAGGCACGCAAGCCTCCCCACCAACTGCAAGGTCCATGGTTCATGGGGGGCGTGGAGGGGGTGGGGGTGGGGGGGGGGGGGGGGTGGTAACAATATTATGAGAAGGAAAATTGCTACTCACCATTTAGAGGAGATGTTGAGTCGCAGATAGGCGCAACAAAAGGCCTATCACAATTAAAGCTTTCCCCAATAAGGCCTTCATCGACCACAGACACACATATGCATGCACACAAACACACACACACACACACACACGACTGCAGTCTCAGGCAACTGAAGCCACATTGCAAGCAGTAGTACTAGTGTATAATGGAAGTGGCAATTGGGTGGGGGTAAGGAGGAGGCTGGGGTGGGGAGGGGGAGGGATAATGTGGTGGGGATGGCGGACAGTGAAGTGCTGCAAGTTAGACGCTGAGCAGGGGAGAGGTGGGGAGGGGAGGGGGGGAAGTAGAGGAAAAGGAGAGAAGTAAAAAGACTTGATGTGGTGATGGAATGACCACTGTGTAGTGCTGGAATGGGAACAGGGAAGGGGCTGGATGGGTGAGGATAGTGACAAATGAAGGTTGAGGCCAGGAGGGCTATGGGAATGTAGGATGTACTGCAGGGAAAGTTCCCACCTGCACAATTCAGAAAAGTAGGTGGGAAGGATCCATATGGTGCCGGCTGTGAAGCAGTCATTGAAATGGAAGATGTCATGTTTGGCAGAGTGTTTAGCAACAGGGTGGTCCTCTTGTTTCTTTGCCACAGTTTGCCAGTGGCTATTCATGCAGACAGACAGGTTGTTGGTTGTCATGCCTACATAGAATGCAGTACAGTGGTTGCAGCTTAGCTCGTAGACCATATGGCTGGTTTCTCAGGTAACCCTGCCTTTGATGGGATGGGAGATGTTAGTGACTGGACTGGAGTAAGTGGTGGTGGGAGGATGTATGGGACAGGTCTTGCATCTATATCTATTACAGGAGTATGAACCATGAGGTAAGGGATTGGGAGCAGCAGTTGTGTAAGGAAGGGCAATCATATTGTATAGGTTCGGTGGACAGTGGAATACCATTGTGGGAGAGGTGGGAAGGCTAGTGGATAGGACATTACTCGTTTCAGGGCACAATGAGAGGTAATCAAAACCCTGGCAGAGAATATAATTCAGTTGCTCCAGTCCTGGGTGGTACTGAGTTACAAGGGGAATGCTCCTCTGTGGCCGGACGGTGGGAGTTTGGGAGATAGTGGGAGACTGGAAAGATAAGGCACGAAAGATTTGTTTTTGTACATCAGTGAGACCCTCAGTATATTTCAAGAGGGACTGCTCGTCACTGCAGATGTGACTACCACGGGTGGCTAGGCTGTACGGAAGGGACGTCTTGGTACGGAACGGGTGGCAGTTGTCGAAGTGGGGGTGAGTATTGCTGGTGGTTAGTAGGTTTGATATGGATGGAGGGACTGATGTAGCCATCCTTGAGGCGGAAGTCAACGTCTAGAAAGGTGGCTTGTTGTGTTGAGTAGGATCATGTGAAGCAAACGGGGGAGAAGTTGTTGGTGTTCTGGAGGAATGTGGATAGGGTGTCCTTACCTTCGATACAGATAGCAAAGATGTCATCAATGAATCTCAACCAGGTGAGGGGTTTAGGATTCTGGGATTTTTGGAAGGATTCCTCTTGATGGCCCATAAATAGGTTGGCATCGGATGGTGCCATGTGGGTGCCCATAACCAGACCACTGATCTGTTCGTAGGTAATGCCTTCAAAGGAGCAGTAATTGTGGGTGAGGATATAGTTGGTCATGGTGATTTAGGAAAGAGGTCGTTGGTTTGGAATCCGTAGGGCATTGGGAAATGTATTGTTCAATAGTGGTAAGGAATGTTAGTGTACAGGGAGATGGCATCAATAGTGCTGAGCAGGGCATCGTATGGTAAAGGGACAGGAACTGTTGAGAGTCGATGGAGGAAATGGTTTGTATCTTTTATGAGGGAGGGTAGGTTCCAGGTGTTGGTCTAAAAGGGCATAGACTCTCTCAGTGGGGGCACAGTAACCACCCATAATGGGGCATCCTAGGTGGTTAGGTCAATGGACCTTAGGAAGCTTGTAGAAGGTAGGAGTGTAGGGAGTGGTAGGGGTGAGTAAAGAGATGGACTCTGGGGGGATGTTCTGGCATGGGCCTAAGGATTTGAGTAGTTACTGGAGATCCTGCTGGTTTACTGGAAAGTGGTCACTATGGCAAGGTTTGCTGGTGGAAGTATCTGACAGCTGGCAGAGTATGTACTATTCCTCTTGAAATACATAATGCATCACTGAGTCAGTTTAGTAATATTAAATGACTGAGAACAAAGCTAAGTCATTTGCAAATAGTACATGTGCAGCCATATTTAAACATAAATTAAGTTAAATCCCTATAAAGAGACTAGTTTATGATATTTCGCACAAGTAACCCATGAAACATGTAACTAACTAACTTGTCAGTGGACCATTGAGTTATAACATAAACATCTTTACTTTAGTCCAAGCCTTTCTACAAATTTCCTTTAAGAATGACTTTTTTAAATTTTAGTATTGTATATTTATGACCTTGCAGACAGTGTTAATTGTAATCTCAGACTTTTCATATATGTGCAGTTATCTATAATGAAGTACTGTCTGAAAAAGACTGCTCAAATATTCTTGACAAGAACTCAAAGGGGTCAAAAGATTGGCTGCAGGTTTTAAAAGTTCATAGATGTAGTATCCTGTGACTGCAATATCAGTAAGCCAAAATTTGAATCAGTCACCTCATACAAATACTTGGGTACAACAGTTTGTAAGTACAGTAGAACCTCAGTTATTTGGCCTTCAGTTAACCAACTCCTGGGATTATCTGACCATGTGTTCAACCATCCATCTACACCTCGTGCCAAAAAATGTGCTAGCATTATCGAACAATTTTACTCATGTCACAAAAGGTCCAATGCACGAGTCACACTCCTTCAAAACTATAAACATGTCAGCATTTCTGTTTATTACAAAGCTCAAAAAAGTCCTTTGATGAATGGTAATTCGTTTAAAGAATAGCTTTTGTTGCATTTGTTCCCACTGTTAAAAAATACTTGAGATCACAAAGTCTACCACCCCGCATAATTGTATTTTTAGACAAGGCCCCAAGCCACTCCTCTGAGTCTGAGCTTCAACAAGTTGGGATAAAAGCTATGCCCCCCCCCCCCCCCCTAACATGGATTTAGTAATCCTACCAATCGACCAGGGTGTTACTGGTTAAAATGACATTACAGGAGGAAATATGTCAGCACTTTGTTAGAGAATACAGAAAAGTGTTGTGAGACTTTTGAAGCAATGAAAAGCCTTAACATAAAAGATACAACTTACACAATTGTGCAAGATTGGGAAGAAGTTATAGAAACTACTCTACAAAAATCATCTAGAAATGTTTTCCTAGCCTAAACCATGAACATGAACTTCCAGAAGCTAATGAGTCACACAATGCAGATTTAGTGACTGATTTGCAAACATTTCAGAATGATATTCAACTTGCTGATGTAGAGGAATGGCTAGTAGAAGATAATGTTGCTATTGTCACCAATGAAGAATTTGGAAGATGACTAGGTCATCGATCTTACTTTGTGACAATATAGTGTTGACCAAGAGGAGTCAGATGGTGATTTATTTTATTTGTTTATGTATTTTATTTTATTTATTTATCTCTTGTTCTGGTGATCCATGTTGTGACACTATCACAGGATATGGAACGTGTCAATTTTACAAGCTTTTGGCCAGAATTTATGGTAATACATAAAACAAAACAAAAACAGTAAACAGTAACTTAGGTCCCACTACAAAAAAATACATTTTAGAGATAGATAGAGATTACAAAGCAAAAAACAGTAAACAGTAACTTAGGTCCCACTACAAAAATACATTTTAGAGATAGATAAAGATTACAAAATAATAACATATATCTAAAAACAAAGATGATGAGACTTACCAAACAAAAGCGCTGGCAGGCTGATAGACACACAAACAAACACAAACATATACACAAAATCCAAGCTTTCGCAACAAACAGTTGCTTCATCAGGAAAGAGGGAAGGAGAGGGAAAGACGAAAGGATGTGGGTTTTAAGGGAGAGGGTAAGGAGTCATTCCAATCCTGGGAGCGGAATCCTTTCGTCTTTCCCTCTCCTTCCCTCTTTCCTGATGAAGCAACCACTTGTTGCGAAAGCTTGAATTTTGTGTGTATGTTTGTGTTTGTTTGTGTGTCTATCAACCTGCCAGCACTTTTGTTTGGTAAGCCTCATCATCTTTGTTTTTAGATATATTTTTCCCACGTGGAATGTTTCCCTCTATTATATTCATTACAAAATAATAAGTGTTACAGAGTAATAAATATTGCAAAATATATGTTTACAACAAAAATTATTGGTATTACAAATTTGGGCATACATTTTCAATTTACAATACAAGAAATGTTAAACACTGTAGTTCAGGAACTCTTCTAATGTATAAAATGATCCTTGCAATAGGAACTGCCGTAAGGTTTTTTTAAACAAGAGATCATCATCTACCAAACACTTAATTCTTGAAGGGAGGGCATTAAAAATCTTACAGCCACTGAAATGGACTCCTTTCTGCACCATACTTAGATTTGGCTGTTCATAGTGGATATCATGTTTCCTTCTAGTATTGTGACGATGATATGCACTATTCAGCTTAAAGATGGATTTTTCTTTCCTTATGAAGCACATCAACGAGAATATATATTGTGCAGTGGATGTAAGTATTTCAAGCTTCTTAAAAAGATTCCTGCATGTGGCTCTAGGATGGACTCCACACATGATCCTTATGGCTCTTTTTTGTACACACAGTACATTTTTAGCCAGTGGCTGATTTCCCCAAAATATAATTCCAAATGCCATAATTGCATGAAAGTAACCATAATACACTGACTTCATGGTTTCCATATTTCTATAAGAAGAAACAATGCGTATGTTGCTGAACTTAGTCTTTTGCACAGATCCACCATGTGGTTTGACCAATTCAGTTTGCTATCAATATGCAAGCCTAGGTATTTTGAGGAATCTACCCTGGTTATTGTCTGCTCACCTATCTTTACAAATATTTCCTCATCTTTGGATGTTTTGTGAAACTGAATGTAGTTTGCTTTACACTAATTTAAAATAAGACCATTAATGTTGAACCAGTTCACCGTTTCATTTAAAACCTTATTTGCCGTTACCTCAAGTTTATCTACTGAATTATCAATAAGTAGTGTAGTGTCATCCGTGAAAATGGTGAATCTACAATATTCCATAGAGAGAGGAAGATCATTTACAAATATAATAAAAAGTAGGGAGCCCAGAACTGAGCCCTGCAGCACTCTACATGTGATGGTACCCCATTCTGAAGATACTGGGACACCATCTTGACTATCTACTACAACTTTTTGTTTCCTGTTTGACAGATATGAATCGAGCCATTTCCCTGCTGCACCAGCTTTTAGTAAAAGAATTTGGTGATTTACACAGTCAAAGGAAGAAGACAAAAAGATCAGCCAGCCTACAGCAAAGAAGCAGTTCAAACTGGCGTCAAATATTTGGAATAACTGCCAACTGCTACAGCTATGCACATATAGACAAGAAAGAAACGGCTTGATCCAGTCGCAAAGTCAAAATTTAAGAAATAGAAAAAAAAATTGTTTTACATTTTTTAAAAATAGATTTTCAATGTCTAATCGAGGTAGTAACAAATATAAAATGGAATGATCATACAGGCTTAGTTGTAGGAAAGCAATTGGCAGATTTTAATTTGTTGGTAAAATATGAGGGAGCCTACAAAGGAAATCACTCACAAAATACTCACACAATCCATCCTAGTATACTATTGAAGCATGTAGGATCCATACCAAATAGGACTTACAAGGGATATTGAATATATACAATGAAGAGCAGGGTTTGTTTAACCCGTGGGAAAGAGGGATGAAGATGCTTAGAAACTGAACTGGTAGGTGCCTGACTTACAAAGTTTCAGGAACCAGATTTAAAAGAGGAATCTAAGAATACACTAGAAGCCTCTTTGTGTAGAGATCATGAAGACAAGATTAGACTAAATACAGTGAGCACTGAGAGATTAAGCAATCATTTTTATCGTTCTCCATATGTGAATGGAATTGGAAGAATCCCTATAACTGGTACAGTGAGAAGTACCCTATGCCATACACTTCACAGTGGTCATAGAGTATAGATACAGGATTGAGTTTTGTGTTGTAACAGAGCCAAATCCATATATCATAAAATATAATGCACAACTTATATAGAACATGATACACTTACATACAATACTAGCCATTAAAATTGCTACAGCAAGAAGAAATGCAGATGATAAATGGGTATTCATTGGACAAATATATTATACTAGAATTGACATATGATTACATTTTCATGCAATTTGGGTGCATAGATCCTGAGAAATCAGTACCCAGAACAACCACCTCTGGCTGTAATAACGGCCTTGATAAGACTGGGCATTGAGTCAAACAGAGCTTGGATGGCATGTACAGGTACAGCTGCCCATGCAGCTTCAACACAATACCACAGTTCATCAAGAGTAGTGATTGGCGTATTGTGATGAACCAGTTGCTCGGCCACCATTGACCAGACGTTTTCAATTGGTGAAAGATCTGGAGAGTGTGCTGGCCAGGCCAGCAGTCGGAACATTTTCAGAATCCTGAAAGGCCCGTACAAGACCTGCAACATGAGGTCGTGCATTATCCTGCTGAAATGTAGGGTTTTGCAGGGATCGAATGAAGGGTAGAGCCACGGGTTGTAACACATCTGAAATGTAACATCCACTGCTCAAAGTGCCGTCAATGCGAACAAGAGGTGAGCGAGACGTGTAACCAATGGCACCTCATACCATAACGCCGGGTGATATGCCAGTATGGCGATGCTGAATACACGCTTCCAATGTTCGTTCACCGCGATGTCACCAAACATGGGTGCGACCATCATGATGCTGTAAACAGAACCTGGATTCATCCGAAAAAATGAAGTTTTGCCATTCATGCACCCAGGTTCGCCGTTGAGTACACCATCACAGGCACTCCTGTCTGTGATGCAGCATCAATGGTAACCACAGCCATGGTCTCCGAGCTGATAGTCCATGCTGCTGCAAACGTCATCAAAATGTTCTTGCAGATGGTTGTTGTCTTGCAAACGTCCCCATCTGTTGACTCGGGGGTCGAGACATGGCTGCACAATTGGTTACAGCCATGCGGATAAGATGCCTGTCATCACGATTGCTAGTGATACGAGGCCATTGGGATCCAGCACGGCTTTCCGTATTACCTTCCTGAACCCACCAATTTCATATTCTGCTAACAGTCATTGGACCTCGACCAATGCGAGCAGCAATGTCGTGATACAATAAACTGCAATCACGATGGGCTACAATCCGACCTTTATCAAAGTCAGAAATGTGATGGTACGCATTTCTCCTCCTTACGCGAGGCATCACAACAACGTTTCACCAGGCAACACCGGTCAACTGCTGTTTGTATATGAGAAATCGGTTGGAAACTTTCCTCATGTCAGCACGTTGTAGGTGTCGCCACCGGTGCCAAGCTTGTGCGAATGCTTTGAAAGCTAATCATTTGCATATCACAGCATTTTCTTCCTGTCGATTAAATTTCGCGTCTGTAACATGTCATCTTCATGGTGTAGTAATTTTAATGGCCAGTAGTGTATAACAGTTTTCATAGTAAATCTTTCAGTCCTTAAATTGCCTCATAGTACTGCATTATCATTTTTCAATTTTCTTATTTCTCTGTAATTTTTCTTTTTGTTGTACTCATCATTCTATAAATGAAATGGTTGACTAATTGTAAGTCAAATAATAATAATAGGGACATATAAAACACTGTGTCATTAACATCACATAATTCATGTAGTTTTCATATAAAGTTGTCAAATTTTGAATAGTTGTATTTTCTGGAAAGAAGATTGTACTAATTAATATTCTAGTTCTTTTGAGTGAATATTAATGGTCAAAGTAAATAAGGGAAAAAACTGTTTAATTACGAAGCATGAAATGTAAATTTGAAAAGTTTTGTAATTTTGTCAGAAAAGGGAAATATTGATAAAAATTATTATTGTAATCATGGGAATATGCAGAAATTTTGCCACGAGGGAGTAATATCAAAATTTCCCCATTTTGAAATAACTGATATGGTGGTATGAAAACATGTCATTCTCCAATAACTAAATTTGGCAGGAAGTACACAGAACTCATTGCATGTCAAAAGCCAAATAGTTATCTACTTAATATTTTTAAGGTAGATTACTTTCATACCTAAACGTTATCTTATTAATATGCCACAATCTGAACTTACATCCTCATATGATTAAATACATGTTATCCAATGAGTTATGAAATAGATCTAAATAACAGTCACAACATTTATTCATACTCCTATGATGTTAGGTCAAGATTGAAAATTAAAAATCTGAAATGTGAAACATGAGAAAATCATGCTGGAAATATACAAAAATGCCATATTAATATTTCTCGAAGTGGAGAAACAAGGAATAGACTTTTAAAAAAAGGTTTATGCCCTCCATAAAACTTTTCTTGCTTATTAAACTTCACACCTGTTCACATTAATGGATTTATTATAGTACTTTCATAATTTCTATTTTTTAGGTGAACAAAAAGTGTTTTAAAAGCTACTTTTTTCAGTTGGTTAGATAAACTGTAGCCAAGGACCAATATATAACTAGATGAATGTGGGAAACTTTCCAAAACCATCCTCATATTGGCCAGTAGAATCAGCTTTTGGCAGGCTAGGACTACACCAAGGTAATCCTAGTCTCTCCAGTTTGTAACTTTACTGTGCTAGATGTCATAGACTTTGAGAAGGCCCCATTTCCGGAGAGCATATTTTTTGCCCTTGACATTTCATTCTCTTTCCACCTCTTCAAACAGAGAACATTTTATTTTCTGAGTGTGCTACAACAGCTCTGTTGTAAGTGAATTCAGAATCAGCAAGCCATCATTGGGTTTTTTTTCACAGGCAAATGGTGAGCTATTATTGTGCTTTCACTGTGCATCGAGAGGATGGGATGTCCTTATGGGAATTGGGGACCCATGACTGGCATGTTAGCTGCTGCCACGCTTATGTGATGAGAATCCATGATGGAATCTGAGTGTCATGGTGTTAGGCTGGCTTCTTTGAACACAACAGAAAAAGATTGAAGACATTATTTTAGCACTGTTCTGTAAAGGTGAGTATCCATCTTGATTGCAAATCAGCACCAAAAGTATAGCTGTGCCAACGAAACAGCACAATTTTATATGGAGAGAATGACAACTAAGCAAATCCAAGATAATATAGTGACTGCTAAAGCTGCATATTTCTTTTCATGGTGGCAGTCTTAAGTCTGATGTTTAGTGAAGACACAGACAGTGACTGCTAGAAATTCAGGAGAAGTCTGTAATGAATAAAAGGCTGTACCCAGATGCCAAGAACTATCTCTGTTCTTCTAAATCATCAAGTAAATTTTAACATGAAATCTCAGTGATATTACTCAATTTATGATGCTGCATAATAGTGTAAAGCCAAACAAAGACAAACACAATTAAGATTGCCAAACATTAAATAAATGACCATGGCTGCAACTGCATGTGCAATGTTCATCAGTCTAGCTGAGTTTTTAGTTCATCCTTGGCTCAGTGTTATCAGTACTAGGGCAAAATTGTTTGGTACAGATTTTTTATGAATAAATGTAAAAACCTGAAAGATTTCATCAACTGCCACGGATGCCTCCAATTCCGCAATATGAGGACCATGTTAACTACTGTGGCACACTGGACTCGCATTCGGGAGGACGACGGTTCAATCCTGCATCCGGCCATCCTGATTTAGGTTTTCCGTGATTTCCCTAAATCACTCCAGGCAACTGCCAGGATGGTTCCTCTGAAAGGGCACGGCCGACTTCCTTCCCCATCCTTCCCTAATCCGATGAGACCGATGACCTCGCTGTCTGGTCTCCTTCCCCAAAACCAACCCAACCAACTACTGCGGCTGCCCACCTCATACATCGTAGCACCTACTATCAGCACCCCACTTCATGTCCAACCAACATGGGATGTCTGCATCACAGGGCATATATTCACCAGGAAAGCCTACGTCATCTGTGTTGTCAGCACAAATATTTACCAGCTGCCGCAACACCACACAACACCAAGTCTCCACCAACAGCTGTCAGGGATCGCTACCCATTCGTGGAGCCTGCAGAACAGCTTCACCAGAGGTCACAGCTAGCCCAGAAACTACTTTGATATGCCAGTCACGTGATCTGGCAGTTACATCCACCAAACGGGATTTATAGGGCGGCGCACTGCCAGCAAAGAGCAGTTCGACGCACCGCTTGGAAGTATACAGGGCTACAACACTGGCAGCCTCAGCCAGACACCTCTTCTAGCTGGCCGATCTCCTGGAGATGGACTTGGTATAGTCGACAAATGTCTTGACATTGTAGAATTGTTTTAGTATGATCTCTCCCTGTGAAGGGATGGGTATTTTCTATTATTATTTGTTATTTTATATTTATGACAATCTGCAGTTGGGATCTAGTCTGTTGTTCTTTTGGAGATTGTATTATTGTTTCATTTTGGTGAGAGCAATAAATTGTTTTTGGACTTATGTTTTCCGCATATCTGTTCTGCTAATGTCGATACTTCAGTGGTGACAAGGGAGCAATAGGAGTCAATAACCGATTGAGTGTTGACAGTGGCCTTAAAATTCTGTTCAGCTTCTCAAGGACCATGATGGGTGTAGCCCAACGGCTATGGTGGACCAGGGTTAGGATGCGGGTGAATGGTACCGAGCAGCACTTGTGGAACTAAGGGACTGCTGAGGGGAGGAGTTCGATATCGGCTTCAAACCCAGAGACCTCCAGAGGTGTGGCAGAGGACACGTCTAGTAAGTCATCCAGAAGCTGCTGCAAGTGATTGTCTGCCAACAACGACTGGACAGCTGGGCCCATGTCATGTGTCTCGAGGCCCAGTAAGGGAAAAAGATCCATTCCCAATAAGTTGGTGGCCTTGGGGGCAGCGAGGACCAAAACCCAGGCTGTGACATCATGAGTGAGGTTCTGGACCTGAGCCAACAACCACCCCTGCAGTCAGATGAGGTCGCTGCTGTAGCTCTTCAGGGAAGTACAAAACGGATGAAGCAGTGGTGAATCCAACTTACGGTGGGAATCCCCATTGATAGTGGTAGCGGAGGATCCCGTATCCACTTGAAAAGGGAGACGAGTGTCATTCAACTGCACAATCACAGTGATCACTGCCATCACGTGTGGAAAAACTGATTGCACGAAGGAAATTGGCGGCAGTGGGTTCATCTCATCCACCACGGAGTTGGAGGCATCCAAAGTAGTGAGGTCTGCAGGTGGCTCCTCTGCAGTCTCCATAGCTGTCGGCCCTTGGGAATGACAGTGCTCCTCTCCCTGCCTGACTGCCACCTCCACTACTGCTGCCAATCACACTCCAGGCAGACCCTCTGGCAGAGGTCCCTATGCCCACGGAGGTGGATCCTGCACCTGCAACCATGCATGGTCTCCTGTTGCCGACAGACCCAGAGCCTGACATCAAGAAGAGCCTTCCACTCACCTCGCGGAGGGGGGAGGGAGGAGGGGGGGGGGGGGGAGGTCTGCTGTGGCCGCCCACTTCATACGTAGTACCACCTACTGCAATAGCACCCCACTTCATGTCCAACAGACATGGGATGCCTGCATCACAGTGTGTATATTCACCAGGAAAATCTACATCGTCTGTGTTGTCAACACAAATATTTACCGGCAGCCACAGCACAACACAACACAACACCAGGTCTCAACCAAAGACCCCAGGCATCACTACCTGTTCATGAAACCTGCAGAACAGCTTCACCAGAGGTCGCAGTTAGCCCAGAAACTAATTTGATACGCCAGATACATGATCACAAATGGTTCTCGCAGGTACATCCACCAAACAGGATTTATAGGGTGGCACACTGCCGGCAAAGAGCAGTTCAATGCACTGCTTGGAGGTATACAGAGCTGCCACCCTGAAAGACAAGGCCAGACACCTCTTCTAGCTGGCCACACCTCTTCTAGCTGGCCAATCTCTTTCAGATGGACTTGGATTAGTTGACAGACATCTTGACATTGTAGAATTGTTTTATTGTGATCTCTCCCTGTGAAGAGAAGGGTCTTTTCTATTATTATTTGTTATTTTATATTTGTGATGATCCGCAGTTGGGATTGAGTCTGTTGTTCTTTTGGAGATTGTATTATTGTTTCATTTTAGTGAGTCCAATAAATTGTTTTTGAACTTGTGTTTTCCACATTTCTCCTCTGCTAGTGCAGATACCTCCTTAACAGAACACAACAACCACAATTTTTTTCAAAATGCGTTTTTAACAGTTTCTGGTACTTTAATATGAGCTGCTTACAATTAATCAGCTGATTAGCTCCTGTACTGGCATGATGTCTCCACTTGTTGTTTTACTTATTTGTATGATTTTTGTACAGACACTGTGAACCGTATGACCATGAAATTTTGCTGTATCACCTTATTGTTGACATACACAAATAATTCTATAGGTATAACTTTCTGAAGAAGGGCAGTAAGTGTCTGAATCCAGTAAAGAAATTAAATTTCTTTCATGCAACTAGTTTCTTATTATTTTGTTATATACAACTACAGTTGCTGAGGATGTATAAAATACTAAATTGTATTAAAATATGTAATGTTTCTTCAGTCATCATTTAAATATATGACTATGAGTTTCATAATTGGTTTAAGATGTGAGAAATGGATTTTGTTACTGTGAAAACTTCTGTTCATGTGTTAAATTACAAGAAAAATATAATTCTCCTAATACATTGTAAGCTTCTTATTCTGATATTGTCCACAGATTGTAATACTGAAGAGCTCATTGAATTTAAAACATCTAGCTTAATAAAAGAAGAAACATGCATGAAAAAGTTGGTATGCTGAGTTTTGTAAAAATGTGTAATTTGCAAACTTTTTCTCAAGAAAGCCCATTAGTGATGAACTTCAATAATTCCTTCATTAACCCCTTTCTATGGAATAAGCTGAATTATATTTTTGAAATTTTTTTGAATCAGCAATATTGAGTACACTAAAAAATACTTTTTGTATAAAATTTTGAGTTTTGTTAAGTGATCCTCAGTTCCTGAATGAAATATTTCCTGCTCCAAAAACTACTTCATATTACTTGTGATAACTCATTTTCATTATTGAGTATAAATGTGAATTTCCAAATTAATGTTTCAGTATACAGAAAAGAGCCAGTTGGATATTTTATGTGATTCACCTACAAAGTTCAATTTGCTCAGTTTGTAAATGAAGGTTGATTGCAATCTATTTTAATGTTAAAGCATTATCACAAAAAGCAGGATGCTAACAAAACAATAGTATTTGGCACACTATAAAAATTATGGTACACATTTTTTTTTAAACTGATAATTTCATGCCATGGCTTTTTATTTATACCTGTGGGTCTGAGTAGCAAATTGATATTCTTTCTTCATCTGTGCTGAGCTTTGAAAATGTCTTGTGAATCCATTTTTCTCCAAGCTGGTCTTCAACAGATTCTGCATAAACAAGGAAAAAACCTTCCCTCTTTGACTGCAGTGTTGCTTCAGAGCATATCCTGGTGAATTCTGGATCAATACTAACATTATTTGCTGCCATACTGAAGAACCTACAAATAATTTTTCAAAAAGGAATAACTCATCAGTGTGCCTGACGCTAATTATACACACACACACACACACACACACACACACACACACACACAAACACACACACACACACACACACACAAATATATGCACTTTGCACCATACATGTACTTTAAAGTGCAGGAATTTATGTTATGGAATACTTACATTGTACATATAATGTTTTGTTTGAGAGCCACCATAAGATGAAGCTTCCTTTTGTATGTTACTCAACTATAAGTGACTTCACATGCAAAACTTTAATTTTTTGTTGTCTTGTTGAGATGTATCAACAAAGCAATGAAGCTCACATACTACTAGGTATAGTAAGATGGTAGAAACCTGAAACTGATTGTAGTGAGATTTTTGGAATAAATCTAAGAGTGTATCAAAGGAAGAGGCTACAGAGAGGTGGAGGTGGTATTTTCATTGCAGTACAGAAGGAACTCAAATCCACTGAGGCAGAAATTGAAGCTGCATGTGAGAATGTTTGGGCAAGACTCAGTATCAGGTTGGGCATAAACTTATAATCTGTCAGCCACCAGATTCACTCCCTGATGTACCTGGAAAACTTTAGAGGAAAAGTCAGCTCACTAATACATGTTTACCCCTATCATGCCTTCATTATTGGAAAAGAATTTAAGCCATTCAGCAGCTGATCAGGATCATTACAGTTTTGTCAGTGGTGCATGTGACAAGACATCCTGCAAAACAGTTCTTAATTACCTCTCTGAAAACTTATTAATAGAACAGGTAGCACAGATGCTGACTTATGGCAGAAATATATTAGTTCTAATGGCATAAATTGGCCTGACCTCTCTGAGGATGTCTGATATCACTGACCACAAGGCAGTTCTAACAACAATTGTTTCCAAAACACAAATGACAACTAAAACAAGCAGAAACGAAAATAATCCATTTTTGACAGTATAATATAATTGGATAGGTAAAAAAAAATCTACTCACCAAGTGGCAGCCAGAGAATGCACACACACACACAACACACACACACACACACACACACACACACACACACACACAAGTTTTAACTTATGCAAGCTTGAGCCAGTGGATCCTTCTTCTGGCAGAAGAGTTGAAGGGGAAGGAAGAAGAGTGAAGGAAAAGGACTAGAGAGGTTCGGGAAAAGGGGTGCAGTTCAGAAAAGTCACCCAGAAACCCAGGTCAGGGGAGATTTAGCACTGCGCAGAGTGGCAGCAGTTAGAGGCGCTATGTCACAGATCGCACGGTCCCTTCCGCCGGAGGTTCGAGTCCTCCCTCGTGCATGGGTGAGTGTGTTGTTCTTAGCACAAATTAGTTTAAGCAGTGTGTAAGTCTCGGGACTGATGACCTCAGCAGTTTGGTCCCTTAGGAATTCACACACATTTGAACATTTTTTTGGAGACTTACCAGATAGGATGAGAAGGAAAGCCTTTCAGTTCAGAAATGTCACCCAGAATACTGAGTCAGGAGAGACTTACCTGGTGGGATGAGAAGGAAAGCCTTTCCTTCTCATCCCACCAGGTAAGTCTCTCCTGACTCAGTATTCTGGGTGACATTTCTGAACTGTACCTCTTTTCCTAAATCTCTGCAGTCATTTTTCTTCACCCCTCTTCCTTCCTCTTCACCTCTTCTGCTGGAAGAAGGAGCCACTAGCTCTGAAAGCTTGCATAAGTTAAACCTTTTTGTGTGTGCATGTTTTCTCCTGCTGCAACTGGGTGAGTAGATTTTTATATCTATCCACTCACATTATATTGTCAAAGACACGTAGAAGGATCTACATGTTCAGTTAAATGGAAAATAGGCAGTAGTGTTGTGTCTCAAGGATGAATGTGAAACATATAAGTCTTGGCAGGATCATTTAGAGGGACTGTGACTAAAATTTGGAAGGACAGTTGACCAAGTCTGAATAAATATGTGATCAATCGAAGTGTTTATGATGGAGGGACCCTCCATAATGTACATGCTCTACATGGAAGCTTCTAAGTAAACAGCAATTGCTGCTTAGTAAATATAAAACAGAGCATAGGTCTACAGATACAGAGATGCTGAATGAAAGGCATTTAGCTGTCAAAAGGGCAAAGTGTGAAGTTTTCAACAATTACCGTAGGCTAATATTGCTTAAAGACTCCTCAGAATACCCAAAGAAACCCTGATCACAAGGAAAGGCTATCAGTGGCACCAAAGTTGTCCAAACTCTCAAGGATGACAAAGGAATTGAAAGCAAAACAAAAAAAAAATGCTAAAATCTGTTTTCAAATGTTTATTTACAAAGGAGGATCAATACTGCCAAAGCTTAAATCCCACATCACTACAAAGATGAGCAATACAGGTACCGGCAGTGTTGGGAAACAGCTGAAATCACAAAAATGAAACAATACTCCAGAGCCCAATGGAATCCCTATCAAATTATGTGCAGAATTTGCAACTGAGTTAACACCTCTTTTAACTACAATATACTGTAGATACCTTGAACTAAAAACTGTGTCCAATATCTGGAAGAAAGCATAGGTCACTTCCATATACAAGAATAGTAGCAGAAGTGACCCATGAAAATTTTGTGCAGTATTATTGATATCCATCTGTTGTAGAATCTGAGAAGTTATTCTTAGCTAAAATGTAATTACGTATCTAAAACTGAATGACCTCCTTCATGCCAACCAGCATCCTGAAAGCCATGTGTCAAGGCAATCATAAATAGGCAGTCTTTCTCAACTTCTGAAAAGTATTTGATCTGTTCTTCATTCATCCAGAAAATTTCTTCCGATTGCGGCAATGTCATTTGCACATGAACATGCAGTCTGGAATGCAAGCATGCACACCCACTTACACACACGCGCGTGCACCTACCCACACACAAACACAAACACACACACACACACATTACATATAATATAAAAATATATTGTAATAGTCCAATAAATTAATTCTGTTCTTACTTTAGGAGCAGTTGCAGTTTTTGCACATTCTTTCTTTCAAGTCTGCTGTACTTCACATGGTCTAAAAGTTCTGCAGCTGAATAGAAGAAGTGATCTAATAAAAATGTCCTTAGGGATTTATAAAACAAGGACAATGAGGAAACACCTTTTATTTTGTATGTCAAACCATTCTACATTCCTATAGAACTATTTGTAGTGAAGGTTTTAAAGGCTGATATTATTACAGACTGGACATGAAATTCGTCTTTTTGCCTTGTATTATTTGTGTATACAGAGAGGTCCAGAAAAATGTAAACACTCTTTGATAGTCAATATTAATGGAACAAAATTATATACCATTATACATCTTGCCCCATTAGCAGCCAAACAACACCAATGCCAGTGAACTGTTGACTGAACTGGGGCTGTCAGTGTTGTTGGTGTCTTAGCCACACAGGATGCCTCAATGGTTTCTTGTAACTCATCCAGTGTAGCTGGCTTCTTTTGATAAACTTCAGTTTTCAAGGTCCCCCTAGGTAGAAGTCAAAAGGTGCAAGGTCTGAAGATGATGGTGGGTACTCAACAGTTCCTCTTCAACCTATCCATCATCCAGGTAGCTTTTCATCCAAATAGGCTCTGACATCTCTGAGGCAGGGCACCATCTTGTTGTTGGTAAAATCTTTCATTTCAAACACCTCTCAGATGGCAGGTAAAATCAATGTTTGCAGCATATGAAGATACACCTCACCAGTTACAGTACCTTCAAAGAAGAATGGCCAATCAAACCACAATGACAGTCCACACCAGACATTTACACCTGGTAGATAAACATTTTTGCTCACTTGAACATGAGGATTTTCAGGAGCCCAGTATGCGCAGTTGTAGTGGTTTACAGCACATTTCAATTTGAATTGTACCTCATCAGACCAGATAACTGTCCTTGCAAACCATACACCCTAGCAAAACATCACTTCAAATGACCCATAGTACTCCATCCTTCAATCTGGGTCACCCTCGTTCGTAGTGTGCAGCAACCTTGGAATGCACGCCATACACTCTGCAGCCCTCAGTATGGCCATATGCTTGATTGGCTAACCCCACTGTCACATGCACCCAGCTTCACTGATTTTTGAGGTAATCTAGTAAAATATTGCAACACAGCAGTACTGGAAGCTGGACTTGTTGATGTTTTTGGTCGGCCAAACCTTTCCTTATGCACTTCTTGAACAGTACCACTGGCTTCAAATTTATGTTGAATACAATAAAGTGTTATACATGTTGGTGGCTGAATTCCATACACATTATGCCATTGCAATTGCACCTCCATCATGTTTTCGTACTTCTAGTATCACTCAATGACAATCTTACTTCACTGACTACTGCACTGTCATCTGCTAGAAAATTCACACCAAGATCTGTTGTGAAAACAGTGGCCTATGCTGCCATGCAAAATTGCAATGATGTGTCATTTTATTCCACTCACTCACTCACTCACTCACTGGTCATATCGGACTCGAGAGCCCATTACCGCAGCAACGTATTTTCGCCATCTGTCCCTGTCTTGGGCTATTTCTTTCCATTCACCTTCAATATCTAGGCTCCTCAAATCAGCCTTCACATTGTCCTCCCATCTATGCCTCGGTCTCTCCACAGAATGTTTTCCCTGTAAGTGCCCTACCAGTACTCTGCACACTGCCCTGTCCTCATCCATTCGAGCTACGTGACCCGCCCATCGCAGCCTACCTGATTTAATAATACTGATTATGTCAGGGCTTGAATAGAGTTCGTGAACCTCTTCGTTATGCAGTTTTCGCCACTCTCCACTAATGTCATCCCTTTTTGCTCTGAAAAGTTTCCTCAAAATTTTGTTTTCAAATACTTGAAATAGCTTTTCATTTTGCACAGTGCGAGACCAAGTCTCACACCCATACAGCATAACTGGTAGAATAATAGTTTTGTATATTCTAATCTTTAAATTCCTAGACAATATCTGTGATGAAAGTAATCTATTCAGTAAGAAGCAGCACGCATTTCCTGCCCGTAATCTCTTCTTCAGTTCGGATTCAATCTCATTTCTCGAAGTGATGTCCACGCCTAGATACTTAAACGTGTTCACTTTTTCAAACTGCATGTCTCCAACTCTTAACATTTCCTGATCTACTGCTGTTGGCATACTAGTAGTAACCAGGTATTTAGTTTTGTCTTCACTTATCCTTAGACCTACATCTTCACTAGCCTTCATTAATGCATTCGCATTTGCTGTTACAGATTCTTTCCTATCGTTAATGATGTTTAGATCATCTGCATACCCTAATATCTTAATATTTCCATTTAACTCCACACCCTCTGAATTATCTGCTGCCATTCATACAATATATTCTAGGACTAAATTAAAAAGTAGAGGAGACAGAGCATCTCCCTGCTTAAGTCCGTTCTTTATTACAAATTCTTCTGACTCCAATTTCCCCACACATACTCTACCTTTTGTGTTTTTCAAACTCGCTTCTATAAGTCTAACATACTTCTTTGTTATTCCAAGTTCCGAAAGAATTCTGTAAAATTTTGATTGCAATACTGAATCATATACTTTTTTTTTAAATCTATGATAAGATGATGAACTGGTTTATTGTATTCCCATTTCTTTTCCAAAATTTGAAGCAGGGTGAATATTTGGTCTATAGTTGATCTGCTCCTCCAAAATCCAGCTTGGTAATCCTCCACAATTTCATCTACATATGGTGTAAGCCTGCTTTGCAGAATATTCGAGAAAATTTTGGAACATACTGGTAATGGCGATATCCCTCTACAATTACTACAATCCATTTTGTTGCCCTTCTTAAAAATTGGGATCAGAATCGACTCCTGCCACTCTTCAGGTATCATCTCTGAGTTCCATACTTATAGTTATCACTTTGTGAACTACTTCCATCAATTTCTGTCCCCCATTTTTAACTAATTCTGCAGTTATGCAATCTGATCCTGGTGCTTTATTTTCAATTAGTTGATTGCATCTCTTACTTCCTTTAACGTTGGCTCAGGTATCTGGGGTTCTGCTATATGTATTTCGTATGCCTGCTCATTCCCGCTTCCTGGTGTACATTTAATAGATGCTCAAAATACGCCCTCCATTTACTTAATATAGCACTGGGATCTGTCAGTATTCCCCCAGCATTCCCTCGAAGTGCATTTGTCCTAGCCTTGAACCCCTCCCTATACCCATTTATGTCAAGGTAAAGTTCCCTAATGTTTTTTGTTTTACTGTTTGTTTCCATTTTTTTAATTTGATTGTTCAAATAATCCCTCTTCTTTACCCGTAGCCTACGACCAACTTCCCTTCTCATGTTCAAGAACTCCTGTTGTTTTCTATCTCCCATTCTATCCCAATCTAATCGCGCTTTTCCCCTTTCCTCTACCAATTTCTTGCATTCCTCATCAAGCCACGGTTTCCCCCTGTTCTTCTTAATTGTTCCTATTGTGACCTTCGCTGCCTCTTTAATATTATTCCTCACAGTGATCCACTGTTTATTTACATCCTCATCTTGATCTTCATGTGTCCTGAGAGCATCAAATCTATTTGAAATTTCTATCATGTACCTTCTTCTAAAGTTGTCATCATATAGCTTGTTAGTGTCGGACCTAACAAGTTCTGCATTGTGACACCTTGATGTTGCTGTAGATAGCCATTGGTGAACTTTGGCAACTACAAGAAAATGATCAGAATCGCAGTCTGCTCCCCTGAAAGTCCTAACATTTTCTATACTAGTGTGCCATCTCCGATCTACAAGAACATGATCAATTTGGTTTCGGGTGTGTCCATCCGGAGAGACCCAAGTTGCTTTATGAATGTCCTTCCTTTTGAAATATGTGCTCTCAACAATCATGTCTTTTGAAACAGCAAAATTAACAACCCTTGTGCCATTATCATTCAAAATGTTATGTAAACTTTCTTTCCCAATTGTAGTCCGGAATGCTTCCTCCTTCCCTATCTTCGCATTAAAATCACCTATGATTAATTTTGTATTGTACGAGGAGAACTCATCCCACAGTTGATCTAGTTCTTCATAAAAGCTGTCTTTAACAACCTCTTCAGTGTCCTCAGTTGGTGCGTGTACATTAATTACTACTAGTCTATTCCACCTGCCGGACAACACTGCAACTGATAGTCTGTCACTAATGAACCTTATATCTCTGATTGCATGAAGCACTTTTCTCTCTACTGCGAAACCTGTTCCGAAACTGTGAACTTCTGCACCTCCATAGAAAAATGTAGTTACCCCTCTTTATGCTACCCTCCCCCTGCCACTGAGTTTCTTGAATAGCTGTAATGTCTACATTGTATCTATCTAATTCATCTAATAATGTCTGGCACATTCCTGGCCTGTTCAAACTTTTAATATTCCATGTTCCCAACCTGAAAGTTCCTTTCGGCCTGAATCTCTTCGAAGTAGGTTCCGCCCGGCGAATGGGAACCTAGTTTACCTCCGGATTATTTTACTTCAAAGGGATCCATGCCCATTAATGTTGCTGATTCTTGATGAATAGATTTGATAGTAAGAGAAGAAGAAACAGGGATGGTTCATCACGCCATCGCCTGCTCCCCACCGGCCGTCCGAGACTGCTTATTTTTTGTATTCGCAGTTACCCTTCATATCTGAAGGATATATATCTGAAGGATAGGGAAGGAGGAAGCATTCCGGACTACAATTGGGAAAGAAAGTTTACATAACATTTTGAATGATAATGGCACAAGGGTTGTTAATTTTGCTGTTTCAAAAGACGTGATTGTTGAGAGCACATATCCACATATCCTTAACCTGGGGACGTGCTGTGCCGTGGTGGTAGGGGCCCACAAGACAGGTCATTTTATTCCAAAGAGATTAACTATCAAAGAGTTCTACATATTTCTGGACCTGTTTGTGTTAAGGCTTTTGTTTATCTCTTTTAAATTGTTTGTCACATATTTACATGTTTCTAGAATAAAAATACAGAGGAGTTGGAGGATATCAAAGACTTTTGGAAAAGGGGCCCTCAGGAATCAATTTGTTGTGCACAGTGGATTACTCTTATAACTCTTTTGTGGGTCAAGAAGGCGACTGAGCTAGCAGTTGTGCTACCCCAAAATATACCATAATCTCATACTGTAGAATGCTGTGGAACAGGGTAAAGTAAGCAATTTGAATGATGTGGAAGCCCTGTGAAAGTGGTTAAAATGAGAAGTAATGGAAGAGGCAATGGCTGGATTACTAAAGGAATTAGAACTTCTTGCCAGAAAAAATCTGCAATGAAAATAATTGCACAGCAGATGTGCACATGCACTACAAAGCATTCTCAAAAATTTTACAAAAGGTCATAAAACAGGCAAAAAATTGTACAATAAAGTTAAAGCAATGTTGGGAAAAATAAGAAAACTAATGACAATATTGTCTTGTTATTACAGAATAAGTGCAACAGTAAATACATTCAGCAGCTACTTCATTGGAATAGCTTAAAATGTAACAAAAACTAACTCTATTGGAATTCAGCTGCCAGCAGGAAACAAGATCACAGCTGAAATTATCAGTGTTTGAGGATGATGTGAGCAGGGAGGAAACAGTCTTATATTTGCAGATTTAAAAACATACTGAGCAGGAATTGATGGCATATCTAACAGAATCTTACAGCTCTCCCTCCAAAACATTATTGACTCACTCACTCATATACGTGACTGCTCATTAGAGATGGGCATCGTCTCTGATAAGCTACAAAAATAATAAATTATGCCAATATTCAAAGCTGATAACAAAATTAAAGTCACAAACTATCACCCCATTACGTTAACATACTGTTTTCCAAACTATTGGAAAAAATTATGTGGAATAAGCTAATAAAGTTTATGAACATAAATGGGCGTAGGGATGGAAGACGGAAATTGGCATGCCCTTGCAAAGGAACTATTCCAGCATTTGCCTTAAGCAGTTTAGGGAAGTCATGGGAAACCTAAATCAGGATGACCAGATGTGGGTTTGAACACTCATACTCCCAGATGTAAGTTTGTTAATCATTGTGCTACCTCATTTGGTATAAACTAAAACTGAATATTTGCCAGTTCTCAATGTGGTTTCCAAAGTAAGAAATCAACTGAGCATACCCACTATTCTAGAAGCCACTGATGAAAAACAGCAGGTATATATTTAGACTTAAATAAAGCTTTTGACATAGTAAACCACAGAACTCTCTTAAACAAACTTGAGTACTATGGCATTAGGGGATTAGCAAATGAATGGATTTGTTTGTTTCTCAGTAAGCGCAAGCAAGAGGTGTGCATTAGATATCCAACAAGAAGTGAACTCTGTTACAGATCAATTAAGTAAATGGTCAGAAATGAATCAGCTTTTAATAACAACAGAATAACAGTAGCAATAAATTTCCATAAGTATCAAAACAACAACCAGATATCACAATCAACCAACGATGCATTTTGAATAAAGAAGTAACAAAATTTTTTGGCATTTGGATTAGAAGTGACCTTAAGCAGGACAAACATATTGAACACATTAATGCCAAGCTGAACACAAGCTGCTATCTTTTAAGGACTCTAAAAGGATGCGTAAATGAATAGGCTTTGATTTCCGCCTGTTACACATATTTTAATGCACTTCTAAAATATGGACTCATATTCTGGGGAAATTTACGAGCAGCCCTAAAGACTTCCAGAATCCAAAAAAGACCCATTAGGATTATTGCAAGGAGCAGGGCTAGACAGTCATGATAACCAATATTTAAAACACAATCTTTCATTGCACACTAACGAATATTTTAATAAATGTAATTGGAAATGATAACAGAATTAGGAAAAATGGTGACTTACATCCATCAGAACACTAGATTAAAAGGTAACTTGCATTTACTCCCAGCCGATGCAAGTTTTTTTCAAAAAGGTGTCATCGGATTGCCACATTGTGCATTGCGGTTCATCACTCCACACAACATTTTTCCTGTGTTTAATCATCCAATGTTTACTCTCCTTATGGGTTGGTGTGGATAGATGTCTGCCAATTACACATTACAACCCTCTCCAACTGTCGGTGGTCTCAGTCAGTCAACAGATGAAGTCAGCCTGTATGCTTTTGTGCTGTATGTGTCCCTTCACATTTCCAATTCACTATCACATTGGAAACAGTGAACCTAGGGATGTTTAGGAGTGTGAAAATCTCGTGTACAGATGTAAGACACAGTGACACCGAATCACCTGGCCACATTCGAAGTCCGTGAGTTCCATGGAGCACCCCATTCCGCTGTCTCACGATGTCTAATGACTACTGAGGTCGCTGATATGGAGTACCTGGCAGTAGGTGGCAGCACAATGCACCTAATATGAAAAATGTATATTTTTGGGGGTGTCCAGATACTTTTGATCATGTAGTGTAGAATGCTCCTGTGATATGGTCCCACGATACTATGCGTACCAGTATCTGGTGAGATGACAAGTCCCTCTATATACTGTAAAAATGATCAAAAACTGACCAAATATGATCAGCTATTGGCTTATGTAAAATTAAACAGTGCTGGTCCCTCACTGATCTAAACAGCTCAATCAGCAGAAAGCATTGCATTATAAAACCAGATGGCAGCAAGCTTCACTTACAACTGCATGCATGCATGCTGGATTCTTGATGAAATAGTGTCATTGTGACTGAGTAGAACACCCACTCTGTGTAACCTATTTTTGGAGGAGAAGAAGAAGACTAAGACTGGATAATTTCACATACCTTGTTAGTATTGTGGCAAGTGATGGTAGTGCCAACAGGGTAATCAAAAGACTCAAATTCTTCAATCTAGTACAAAGATGTGTCTGGGATAAAAAGTCTCTCTAAGGGCTAAACAGACCATATTCAAAATTTCCTTTTGCCTATCATGTCCTACAGCCTGGAGGGCTGTCATAATCAAAAGACACAGAACTTAGCTACAAACTTGTGAGATGGAATTCCATAGGTGTGCTGTACAAAATACAAGGAGAGGCCAGTCAGAAATAAGCACATAAGGAGAGACCTGCCAGTGGAGGGCACCTTGGATTAAAGGCTGAGTACAGTAAGACTTAGTGGTATGGTAATGTGAAAAGGAGGCAGCATAACCAAATTCCCTGTCACTACTTGGAAAGGAATGTGCCATTACAAAGACCAGCTGGACTTCCAAGAAAGAGACTGTAGGACCAAATTAAAGAAGACATTGAAAGGAAAGAAAAAACATGGAATGCTGTGATGAGGGAGGAGATCTACCAAGATAGAAACAAATGGAAGCAAATCATTTGAAAACATCAATCCAGCTTGCTGCAAGGACTCCCTGATGATGTTAAGTTCCTTGGGGTCCAGCTTGGTAAATGGTTAAAACGGAATTAATACATAAACAAACTAATCTACCTGTCCCATCCTTTGTCAAACTACAAAACTACATACTCACACACACACACACACACACACACACACACACACACACACACACACACACACACACACACAGTGTAGAAAAGCCACCCACCGGACTATCTGTAAATAAATATAAATGGGAAACAGTTACCTATAAAAAGGACAAACATGGAAGTGCCACAGTGAAACCGATTGAAAAAAGGGACTTTCTTGTTGTTGGCGACTCCATACTGAAAAATGTTACAGCTCCAGGCTGTGAAATCGATGTTCATCCTGGAATCAGATCAACAGACACTTTTAAATAATTCTAAATTCGTAATGAAGTGAAACTTAAAATGGAAATGAAAAAAGGACAAATACAAAGGTGTTTTCATTCATGTCGGAACAAATTCCATCTGGAAGAGCAGTGAGGAAGAAATAATCAGTGAAACACAGAACTTGATCTGCTCAGCAAAAAATGTGTTTGCAAATTCAAAAACTGTCATTACTGCAATTTTACACAGAAGGTAATTAACTGATACATACATAAATATGATAAACAGTGGAATCAAGGAACAGTGCGAAAAGCTGGGTGCAATTGTTGTAGGTTCAAATAAATTTGTAAGTGGTTAGTGTCTGGGAAAGGATGGGCTAAACTTGAATAGGTAGGTTCAATGACTTTCAGCAGAATGATTGTAGACATCCACAGAATGATTAAGAGCAAGGGAAACTGAAAACTTACAAAAGGGGTGAGAAAACAAAAGTGGTGATCCAAAATGGAAACTGTAAATATAATGGAACAACCGAGGCTCTTCAAAGTATGAACAAACTCAAAAGTTCTGTCTTGATGCATATTAATATAAATGGTTTAGCAAAAAAATGTCCAATTCTAGGTTACTCTAAAATTGATGAGCTGCAAGTTATACATTCTGAACTGCCAAACATAAAGGCAGTCTGCTTAAACGAACACTGGCTCACAAGAGAATGGATATATGTTCTAAATAAAATAAGTAATTTCAAACTTGCCAGCAGCTTTTGTAGACAAAACAAATCTCATGGTAGCTCCTGTATCTTACTGCATACTTCCTTAAACTTTAAGGTGAAAGAGGAATTTAGTTATCTAAATGAAGAATGTATTTTTGAAAGCCGTTGTGTAGAGCTGTGTGATTTAAATACTGTGATAATATTAATTTACAGAATTCCTGGGAATTCTGCTGCTAAATTGTTCTTAGATAAATTTCAATATCTCCTAGGTAAACTTAAAAAATAAAGAAAGAAAAAGATTGTGATTGCAGGAGACTTCAACTTAAATACATTAATTGAAAGCAGTGACATTGAAAAATTTTGCGATTTAATCCAAAAATCTGGTTTCAAGTTAAACTTTACTGTGTGCACTAGAGAAAACTTCCGCTCAGCAACCAGCAAATTATCAGTTTGATGATACAAAGAAGTTTTGCCTAGGTCTAGGGATTTCTGATCACTCAGCTTTGTTTATAGAGCTCCTCAAAATAAAGAAACTAAAACCTGAATCTTATATGAGAAGCAATTTTAGCAAAGAAAATTTAGAGTTTTTTGTGATAAGTTAATTGTTATAAGCTGGCCTTTAGACCACTTTGATTCAAGCAAGAAAAATTTTGATAAATTTCTAAATTCTTTTTTGGGGGTTTTCAGTTAAACAGTTCCCCCAAAATCATATCAAAAGAGAGTCAGGAATAAATGGAATTGGATTACACCAGGCATAAAAATTTGAAGTGCCAGAAAAAGACAGCTGCACAATGATCTCAAACTAAATAGAAACCCTAACTTTGTAATTTATGTTAAGCGCTATAAGACTATATTCAAAAAAGTGATACTGGCAGCAAAAAAACTGGCAAATATTATATTCATAAAAAAAACAAAGAAATAAAACAAAGGCAGTCTGGTCTGTTGTGAAATCAGAGTTGGGAGTCAATGTTAAAAGTCAAGAAATTTCTCAAATTAGGTTTCAGGGTGATATTATTGTAAATCATGTTCAAATGTCAAACTGCTTCAATGATTTCTTTGCCAATATAGCAAAATCTGACGTAGACACGACAGCCCATCCGGACAATATGATTATTAAGCATAGAGATGACATACAAAACATTTGTTTTAAAAAATTCAGAAAAATCACTCAGAAAGATGTGGAAGACACAATATTATTATTAAAGAACAAAAATTCAGCTGGATTGGATGGAATACCTTGAATGGTAATCAAGGCAGTACACTATATTATTTCATACCCACTGACTACTACTGTAAACCAGTCCTTTGAACATGGATCTTTCTCAGATGTCCTGAAATATGCAGAGATTAAGCCATTACTTAAAAATGGATCACCAGGAGATATGGGAAACTACTGGCCTATCTCTCTCCTTCCTACTTTTTCTAAAATATTTGAGAAACTTGTGGCAAAACAACTAGAAAACTTCCTTACAGTAAATGACATTACTTGTAAAAATCAGTTCAGTTTTCAAAGAGGAAAAAGCACCATAAATACCATCAGAGAATTTACAGAAAAAATAAGCACATCACTAGACCAGGGTACAAAAGTCTTAGGAATATTCTGTGATCTAATGAAAGCCTTTGATCCAGTGAACCACTCATTATTACTTCACAAATTGAAGAGCTATGGGATCGAAAATACTGCATTACAGTGGATCAACTCTTATTTGACAGAAAAGAAACAAAGAGTTATTTTAACTTCAAATTCAGTTACCTACCACTCCGAATGGAAAACAATTTCCCAAGGAGTTCCACAGAGTTCAATACTGGGACCTTACCTGTTCTTCTTGTATATAAATCATTTACCACTGATGCTCATTCAGTCTTGTTCACAGATGACACATCAGTCCTGATGGCAAATGATACAATAGAAGAGATTCCAGATACCAGAATGAGATTTTCACTCTGCAGCGGAGTGTGCGCTGATATGAAACTTCCTGGCAGATTAAAACTGTGTGCTGGACCGAGACTTGAACTCGGGACCTATACCTTTTGGTGGCAATCGCTCTACCAACTGAGCTACCCAAGCATGACCCATGCCCCGTCCTCACAGCTTTACTTCTGCCAGTACCTCGTCTCCTACCTTCCAAACTTGACAGAAGCTCTCCTGCGAACCATACAGAACTACCACTCCTGAAAGAAAGGATATTGCGGAGACATGGCTTAGCCACAGCCTTGGGGGATGTTTCCAGATTGAGATTTTCACTCTGCAGCAGAGTGTGCGCTGATGTGAAACTTCCTGGCAGATTAAAACTGTGTGCCAGACCGAGACTCGAACTCGGGACCGAGTTTTAGTCTCAGTCCAGCACACAGTTTTAATCTGCCAGGAAGTTTGAGATTCCAGATAGTACAGAAAATGTTCCGGGGAAAATGGAATCCTGGTTCCATAAAAATGGACTAAAGCTCAATGTCACTAAGACCCAGATAATGCAATTTGTCTCTAAATTGTCAGCAATATGTCCTGTACAAATAGCCCATAATAATCAACTGATGACAGACGTGAGCCATGTGAAATTCTTGGGCCTATACCTTGATAAGAGCTTTTGTAATGTTTATTTCATCTGGTGCCACTCATGTGGACACAAGAAAGACAGTCCACCACAGTTATTTTGAATTTGTTATTCGTTTTGGGATAATTTTCTGGGAAACTCTAGGAGCAGAACAAGGCTACTAATTCTTCAGAAGAAAATCATTAGAAACATGTGTGCTGTGCACAAAAATGAGTCATGTAGTCCACTGTTCAAGAAATTAAAAATAAGAACAATTATTTCATTGTACATTTTTGAAATTTTGATTTTTGTATATAATGATCAACATAATCTTGAAAAGTTTCATTTTAAGCATAGCTATGGTACTCACCACAAGGAAAACTTCAAAATCCCTTCACATCACTTAAAGCTTTATGCTCAGACACCACTGTACATGGGGCCAAAAATATGTAACAAATTAAAAGGAAGAAACAGTGAGCCTTGTTTTGCTGAAAAGTTTACTCCAAAATATTTTAATAGAGAAATGTTACTACACCATTGAAGAATTTATGAAAGACAGTCTGACCCTTTGAACAATAAACATCTATAGCTAATATTGCAGTGTTGTCTGTGTACAACAAAGGAAATTGGTTAACTGTTAATTTATAGTAAATATTGTAGTGTTGTATTTATTGGCATTATTCTTAAAATAGTGTAAAAAGAATGTCTGTAAATCATTACACATTATATTTTTGCTAAAATGGCCATGTCTCTCGTACAACAGACCATATGATCTGTACAATGTATGTAATGAGACTAATAAATCACATTTTACAGCCACACACACACACACACACATCCAATTGTTGATCAAAAGATGGGTGTGTTAGCTATTATTTTTCCACTACCTGTTGTCTTCTGGAATTACCTTCTGACATAGTGCACCTAAAGTGAATAAAGTATTTATTCATCTGGAACTATTAGTAGAAACAAATGTAAAGCAGATAATTTCACAACTTGCAGAGCACTTTTCAAGAGTCTTAATTTTTTGTATTGACTTACCAATACATTTACTCCTGAACTACAGCAATAATGAAATTAGTTATACAGAAAGGATAGCCCAGATCTTCAATTAACATTTCCTATGTGTCACTGAGCATGAGCTGTAGAGCTGGTCTGCATGAGGAGATGGATATTCTCAAACAGGAAGCTCCAAACACTCTTGGTGAAATAATATTATCTCCTATAACTAACTGAGAACTTATGAATAACATTGTGTCATTAAAAAATTGTCCTTGGGCAAGCTACTGAAACATTGCTCTAGTGAAATATGTAGGGTACTGACCCATATACTTAGCTCAGCAATACACCAAGATGTCAAGGACGAAATATGCCACTGTAAGGCCTCTTGCAGAGGAAGGGGGAGACTCTTACAGGCCAATTTCACTTCATATAGTGTTTTCAAAAGTATCTGAAAAGTTGTTACATGCTAGGATTGACAAACATGTTGAAATATTCAGTATTTTAAATACAGTAAAAGACAATTTGGTTTGCAAAGAATATATTGACTAGATGGTAATCTTCATATTTTTGGAAGGTATTTTAGAGTCCCTGAACAAGACTAGTTCACTAGTGGGTACATTCTTGATCTGACTAAAACCTTCCATTGGATGGGTCAACAACTATTATTGGAGAAAGCCCAGCAGTGTGGCATCGGGAACCCATTAAGTAATCTGATAAAATTCTGTCTCACAAACATAAAGAAAATTTAATTTTGGAAACTGTGGATTACAAATCAGGAGTAACTGTCACATCAGACAGGGGTATTATTTATCACAGACTCCCACAAGGTTCTATCCTGGGTCTTTTATTGGTTCTGATGTATGTTAGTGTTCTGCCTGCACCTGTGAATAGTGTTGAATGCTAATTTAACATGTTAGCTGATGGTAATAGTACAGTAACTGAAAATCTGTCAAATACAGAATTACGAACAACATTTTAGCAAAAGTCTGTAACTAGTTTACTGTTAACTCCCTTTCTGGCAGCCTAAACAAGACAAATGCACTTTAGATCATGTCACAAACACCAAGAGCAGTGCACAGTGACATTCAAAAACCAGCAGTTACAAAGCAATAAAAACACCAAGTTCCTGGAAGTTCACTTACTGTTTGACTGTGAACTAAACTGGAAACATTACATTCAACATACTGGGAAGAGATTGAGCTCAGCAGCTTTTGCACTGAGAATGCAGTTATACTGAAGACCAAACAGTCACTAAGGCAGCTTATTTTGTTTATGTACATTTTTATTGTGTCATACAGAATTATTTTGTGCAGGAACACTCTTCTTCTATAAAAAAACTCTAAGTACAGAAAACACAAGAATCTTCTGTCACTGCTATTTAGCCAACTGTGAAACTTTAGTATTGCTACTCAGTTCAGTTGTTCTCTACTATTTTTTGGTTATAAAGAACCACAGTATCTTTGAACACAACTCAGCATCTCATCTGCATAACACTAGTCATAGGAATGATCCTCTATAATTAAAAATCTATACCTATTGCAAAGAGATGAAGTAAGCTGGTACAAAAAATTTTAACCTCCTTGTCCCTGAGGTTAATGACTTAGGGAATAGTGAATCCTTTTTTTAGAACCAAACACTGCCAATTTCTCTTGAATAAGTCATTGTACACAATAATTGGATTTTATTTCGTATTCCATAGGTCCAAATGTGTTGGGATCACAAGCATGTAGAACGAGTCAGTTTTTAAAAAATACAGTATGATAATCTTATAGCATAAACAAATATTTGAGTACATAGTTATATAAAAAATTATACAGTAAAGACTTTGGACATCAATACAGAAAAAAGACAATACATATGGTGGGTTTATTTCAATAGTAGTACAAGTCCATTACCTACACTTTTCTGCCTATAATGCTTCTGCAGTTAATGATCCAAAAAAACAGAAAGAAAGGATCAGCTCTAGCAAGAAGCCATATGCTAGGATATTTCTGGTATCTCAACTGCAGATTTTTCAGTGTTCATTTAACTTTAGGACTCTGTACCTCACAATGAATAAAAATGGACTTGTACCACTATTGAAATAAGCCCTTCATATTTTCTTTAAGCACTATAGGAAAACAGACACAGAGCACACACAGATACAGACCTCAAGTCAAATAACATTCTTAGTTGCATTGTGTCAACTCGTATTATATAATTAAAATTTTACAATTTATTTATTTATTTAAAAACTCATATAGACTGTAAAAAGCTTTTTGTAACAGAAATATTTTTAGCGCTTTCTTAAACTTACTCTTGTTATGGGTCTCTGTCTTTATTTCAGGAGAAAGAGCATTGAAGAGTTTTGTTCCAGTGTAGGGACACCCTTTTGCACCAAGAACAAATTTCTATGCTTGCTGTGTATGTCATTCTTCCTCTGTGTATTATGTTCATGATAATTACTGTTTGGTTGATGTATCTCTATATTTTTACAGACAAAACACATGAGAGAAAAGATATATTGGCATGTAGTTGTGTATATTTTAAGCTTTTCAAAGCTATTTCTACATGAGTCTCTCAAGTGCAATCCACATATAACTCCTAAAGCTCACTTCTGAGCAATGAACACTTTCCTTGCTTATGGCTGGTTCCTTAAAAAAATAATGCTCTATTCAACGAGTGAGTGAAAATAGCTGTAGTGTGCCACTTTTGCAGTGTTAGGTTCAATACATGAAGTGACTACCCGTAAAGCATAAACTGTGGAGGTAAGCCTCTTACAGAGATCTATAATATGTGAAGACCAGTTCATTTCTGTTTTTGTACAGAACTGAATAAAGCTGGTCATACTGGAACTTAATGAGAGACCATTCACCTTGAACCAATTAACCACGTCTGAGAGTCTGCAATTAATGGCTTCCTCAAGATTATTATCTGTTCTACTACTCATAAAAATTGTGGTATCATCAGGAAATAATGTAAATTTACACAGCAGGCTTGTACATGATGGTATATCATCTATAAAAATCAGGAATAATAGTGGCCCAAGAATTGAGCCCTGCGGCACTCCACATGTAACAGGACTCCATTTGGAATGTGAGGAAATATCACATACTCCACCTGAGCTATTCAAGACAATTTTTTGTTTTCCATCTTGGAGATACAACTGTAGCCAATTGCCTGCAGCACCACTTAATCCTAATAATTTTGCTTTTTGCAAGAGAATCTGGTGATCAACACAGACAAATGCTTTAGACAAATCACAGAAGACGCCAAGTGGTAGCATACTTTCATTAATGGTTTCTAGGACTTCATTTGCAAGTGCTTAGATTGCATCTTCTGTTGAATGGCCATTTTGAAAGCCAATTTGGGTCTTGCTGAGAACTCGACTCCTCATGAGATGATCAGTAATTCTTACATGTATTAGCTTTTCCAGAATTTTAGAGAATGCTGTCAGCAAAGAGATAGGTTGATAGTTAGTTCAGTTTTATGACCTTTTTGTACATGGGCTTCACAATGGCATACTTACGTCTACTGGGATCAACACCTTTCTGAAGGGAAGCATTGAAAATGTGACAGAGAATGTCCCTTATCCACACACAAGAATATTTCAATAAATTACTAGAAATATTATCAACCCCTACAGAGTTCTTACTTTTTAGAGGCATGATAATTTTGTGAATTTCATCTACAGTGACAGGATTAAGGTGCATTTCTGAAATTGTGTTTGAATATCCAGCTTGACAAAGAGTTACAGCTTCATCATCATTGGGCTTGCAACCAATCTGTTGAGTTACTGATGGGAAGTGTTTACTAAAAATCTCAGCCACACCTTTGGGGTTATCTACTAGGGTACCTTCATATCTGATTTTATTTACATCTTCTTTGGTTGTTGTATCTCTTCCTGTTTCTTTTTTTACAATGCTCCAAATTGTTTTTATGTTATTACTCAAATTATTTATTTTCTTCTCATAATAAAGGGCTTTTGATTTCTGTATTAGTCTGTTTAAAATTTTACAGTATAATCTATAGTGTTCCCATTTTTCTACATCTTTAGATAATCTTATTGCAGCATAAGTTTTCCTTTTGGTTTTACATGACTGTTTTACATCTTTTGTAACCCAAGTCTTACTTACAAGATTAGAAGCACTGTTTCTGACCCATTTCTTTGGAAATATTTGTTCAAAAAGAGCACAGAATCCATTTATAAAACAGTGAAATTTAGTATCAGCATTATCAAGGCTACATACTAAAGACCAATCCATTTGGTGCACCCTATGGTTGAAAGTTTCTTTTGCCTCTTCGTTCATTACTCTTATGAATTCCCATTGAGGAAATTGTTTTTTGAACAGATTAACATCATAAAGAGTGAGAATTTGTTCATCATGATCTGAAATCCCACTTATAACTTGCCTGACAGTATAATTCTGATGTCTACTTACATCTAAAAAAATGTTACGTATCATAGTTTGGGACTCGGATGTAATTCTTGTGGGGAAGTTTATTACCGATATCAGATTATATAAGGTCATCACAATCTAAAAGTCACTTTTATTCTTATTTTCTGTCATAAAGTTTATACTGAAATCACCTAAAACTACAATATCCTTTGCTTTTGCAAGCAACCCTGACAGCAGGAGTTCCATTATATGTAGAAAAGTATTTGTCACCTGAAGGTGCCCTGTAGACAGCCAACACTATTTAAATAGCTTACTGGTTTGTTGCCGGGTGACGTCGTCGACCACCACCAATATTTCGACAGGAGCACACCCTCCCATTCTCAAGGCACAACTGCAAGAGAATGGCAGGGTGTGCTCCTGTCGAAATATAGGCGGTGGTCAACGATGTCACCCGGCAGCAAACCGGTAAGTTATTTGAACATTCAATTCGCTGGGAAAAATTAAGGTCTCACAGCCAACACTATTATTGTGTAGAAATTAGTTATTATTTCAGCTGCACATGCCTCAAATTGCTGTTCCACAATATTTCTTAATATATATAGCTTTGTATGCTACACTATTCTAAACATAAATAGCTACTCTACCTTTGTCTTTACTTTCCCTGCAGTAGTATGACACTAAACTATAACTTATTATAGATGGCAAGGCACATTTGTCAGTAACATGGTGCTCAGTTAAGCACAAAATCTGAGCATTATTTATATAATCCTTTTTGTGAAAGAATGCTTAACAGCACAAAAAAAGTTACAGCTAAACGATCTCACGATTGTCACTGTCAATATGAGTATTTTATGTAGAGCAGGGTAATTTCATTCAGTCATTATGCAGTGCGGTTATGTAGTTTTACTGTATAAGCATTGCTGAACATATTACCTGTAGTATGACAACAGCTATCCCCGTAAAATGTTCTGAAAGTGTCACCATGAAAGAGTGAAAATGATAATCTGTCAAATGTTAATAGACGTATTTTATGTAAATCATGTTATTTTCATTCGGATGCAGTTTAGTGTCTGTATATATGCAGTTTTGCTGTACATTTTATCACTGAACTGATTTCCCAGTTGTATGACAACAACTATGTCTGTTTCTTAAATTATACTTTTGCACTAAAATAAAGGAGCAATCCACACAAATAAATTGTAGTAATATAATTGAATTTTCACTTAAATAAGGAGGTTTTTAGCTTCCTCATAAACATGCTGGTCTGTTTATACTGAAATTTTATCTGATTACACAAATCACATGTAAAATGTTCAAATGTTAATGGACTCTGTTCTATTCACTGAGTTCAAAAGTGTTTACGCTTCTATAAAATTTCTGTAAAATTATTTTGTTCTGTTGTAGAAATTATTACAAATCAAACAGAAATTGTGAAATAGATTTATTTATTAATTAGTTATTTACTTAGCATCCTTGTATCTCATCATTATAAAAATGATATAGGATTTGTCATACATTGCCTTACATAGAAAATAGGACATGAAAAGACTTACAATTATATGACCATAAATAAAATATTAGATGAAACCATATGCATAACAACATTCATATTATGCTAAATTAGAATAATAGATGAATACAATTTAGTTTTCAATGAGTATTTTGGGTCATTACGATGAAGGAAATAAGCTACTGTATATTCAATGCTGGTGATTTAATTATTCCTTGACACTATAAAAACTCTTACTAATTAACATTTTTTTAAAATTCTTTTTTGAATATGTGGAATTTTGGTGTACTTTTAAGTTCCTTTGGTAGTGCACTAAATATGATTTTTGGCTGATAAAGAACACTTTTTTGATACATAGGTTTTGTGTGACTTTCTCTATGAAAGTTGTCTCTATTTCTCGGTTTGTAGTTGTGAACTCGACTGTTTAACAAAGAATGTTCCTGGTGTGCTTCATAAAACATATACTTTCATAAATATAGATACATGGTTGAGTCATGATTTGTAGTTTCTTCAAAACTTTTTTGCATGATTCTCTGTGTGTCATACCACTCGAGTCTTTGGCCAAACTGGTATTCCCCAAAAATATGATACCATATCTTAGTGCGCTATGTATGAGTGCAAATTATGAACATAACACTGCATCAACACTACAGGAATTTTTAGTATTCTAAGAACATAACAATACGGGCTTAATTTTTTGTTTAACATTTCTGTTTGTTTCTTGTTTAACATTTCTGTTTGTTTCTCCCACATTAAATATTCATCTAGCCATAATCCTAAAAATTTAGAGTGGGGGGGTTTGCTCTATCTTACACTGCCCAAGTCTTACAGTTAGGTCAGATTTTACTTTGTTTGTTATATGTCTGAAGTTCATCCAAACTGTTTTTTTTGTCATTAACAATTAATTTGTTGTTTGTAAACCACATGTTTGCTTCTTCTGTGACTATTGTACTCTCTCCAGTAAGTCAGTTTCATTTGTAGCTTTGACAAATATACTGGTGTCATCAGCAAACAATACTGCATCTGCTGTTGATAAATGGCTTGGCAAATCATTTATAAATATTAAGAACAGCAATGGCCCCAGTACAGAGCCCTGCAGCACACCATATCTGACTCTTTGGTATGCCGATGAGTAGACTTTCCCCGCATGCTGTATCTCTACCTTCTGATACCTATTAGAAAGATAGGATTTGAACCAATCATGTGCTACTCCATGAAACCTGTAGCAATATAGTTTCCTGAGCAGTAAATTACGGTCACTGACAATGAAAACCTTAGACAAGTCCAAAACCAGGCCACAGTTTAATTCATTTTTGTCTACTGAATTTATGATCAGTTTTAAAAAAGTTATAAATTGCTGTGTCAGTTGACCTATTTTTCCTAAAACCGTTTTGCCCTTTAACTAGAATTTGATTTTTACTAAGAAAATGAGACAGTCTTTCATGCATTACCCTTTCAATTACTTTTGAAAATCCAGATAACAATGATATTGGCCAGTAATTGATAACAGCATACTGGTCACCCTTCTTATAAATAGGCTTGACAGTCGATTTCTTTAGTTTTTCTGGGAAGACTCCTGTGCTAAATGACATGTCAATCATGTCAGCAAGTGGGTAATCTATGTATGTTGCACTGTTCTTTATTACTTTGTCTGGAATCCCACCACAACCACATGTCATTTTATTTTTTAACTGATTTAAGGCATTTTGTACCTCTAATGCAGTAACAGGGTATAGAAACATGGTGTTATCATTCATTGGTAGTTGCGCTCTGGAGTTGAAATCACATCTTCCTTGAATTAGTTTTGTTGTGATATTTGTGTAATGTGTGTTGAATATGTTGGTTATCTGTAGTGAGTCCTCAACTGTTTTTCCTTCACTTTTAATTACAAGAATGCTGTTTTTACTTTTTTGTTTACCTATACTCCTATTTATTACCTCCCAGGTTTTGTAAGTACCTTCCCTGATATATGAGTCATTATTTAGTTTCTTAGCCGCTATTATAACTTTTTTATATACTTTCCTGTAAATTTTCACATTTGGTTTTAATGCAACAGTATTTTTTGCAGATTTGTTTAACCTTCGCAGAGTGTCTGCAGATTTTTTAATTCCCTGTGTTACCCATGTCTTTGTTTTGGTTTTAATTTTGACTCGTTTAATAGGAAATGTGATATCATAACAATGCCAATAATTTGCTAGGAATTACTCAAATTTTTTATGTACATCACAGGTTGATTCTGTGTACCAAGTTATACTTTTTAACATGTGATTAAAAACCCTTATGCTGTCTTCACTTACAAATCGTTTCTCTCTGTATTTTTCATATACCATTGGATCCTTAATAGATATATTATATAATGTTAATGTGACTGCCTTATGATCCAAGAACCTCATCTCTATTACTTCAGTGATATGCTCACATTTATTCTTATTGACAAATACTGGATCAATTATTGTTTCAGACTCATTAAAACATCTGTTACTGTTGCTGTCATATTATAAGATAAGAACAGATTGGTCAGTTGTTGTTGTTTACTGCAGTTAGTTTTAAAATTAACATTAAAATCTCGAAGGACAATTGTAATTGTTAATTGCTGTTTGAGTTGATTTAGCAGCATTTCAAGGTTGTGGAGAAAAGAAGTAAAATTCCCTGATTGTGATCTACATATGCACACAATAATTGATTGAAGTTGCATTTTAAAAAATCCAAGTATTATTAATTGCATGTAATTATAAGGAAACTGATCAATTCAGTCTCTTGAAAGTGTTATTGCTTCTGACCAATAATGGTGTTAGTATTTGATAATGAATAACATTGTGATTTCAGTCATGCAACATTGAGACTGACCTGAAGAAACTGGGCATAGGAGAAATGTGATCAATTCCTGCTTACATATGTTTACTCCACTGAAGAGAGACATCACCCACATTGTGAATAATCAATTAGTATTATGCACACTATCTTAGATACATATTTTCTTGAAAAGTTGTTCCAGATGCTATAGAAGTACAAGTGGGAAATTTGGAAAGATAATACTCAATACTCTGATATTTATATGAAGTCATTAAAGGCATATAAAGGATAAAATCAATTGCACTATCATAAAAATAACAAGAGAGTAGCAGTTAAAGGAAGAAAAATATAAGGAAAAAATTTATCTCACTGTCATATTGTAATATGAGTAATGACTGAAAGAAGTAAGTTTGTGGTGCCTTCAAAAGGGTTAAATGTAATCCAATGTTGAAATAACACTATATGTAATTGTGTCATGTAATTAACTGAAAACATTAGCAAGGAAATGCAAAGAAACGTGAAGTCACATTTCTTGTCTTAACATTTTAATTATAAGAGCATAAACTAAAGCAAGTATTATAGGTACTTATGTTTGGGTAGCAGCAAAATTTTAAAGAATAGTGAATATGTTATTTTTAATGGTTCTGTTGAAAATTCAGTTCTTGAGTATTTGTATTTAACTTTGATGAAACAGCTACAAATTAAGAAACAAGCCTAGCTGATATTTATTTCAGCACCATACTTACTGTAATTTTTTCACGCAATCTCTAGTTGCTGAAACTTCTTTTTTCACTTTATGTTGACCATGTGGTTGCAGTGCATAGTGTATGAAAAGACTTATTTAACCCTTTTCAAAGAGTTACACTAAGAGTTACACTAAGCATTATAATTTGATTTAGCATAAGAAACACAAAGATCACAAGTATTATTGTTATGCAGTCTACAGTATTCAGTTTGTAGTCACTGAGTCTTCCCACATGTGTGACAAAAAATATCTATAAATAACATTTCCTCCCTCCCACTCTTAAGACCAGTTTGTGACAGAAATAGAGCAGTAAAACAGTTTGCTTCAGTAAAGTTGTTGATGTAAGTAATCAATGTACACAGAAACATTTTAATGTAAAAATACAGTTATTTGACCCATATTAGGCTATGCCATGTAGAACACAGGAATTTTGTTCTAATTTATGCTGTTGATGTGAAACTACACACTCAGGCCATGATGGGATATTGGATAAATCAATGAAGATGTATGAATAAAATATGCCTTACTTGATAACTAAAGGAACTTGCTTTAACATGAAGAAGCTTAAAACAGGTATACAACGACAGAACAAATTGTAAGAGCTCTCAAATCTATCTCTGTATTTTACAACTGTTAGATAAAATTACTTATATTATTTGTTTTCCAAAAATAATACATGATACTGCCAAGAGACATATTGTTCTTGTATACTCAGTAGGCTTAAAATTTTAATGTGTGCAGAAACTAATACTTTTACAGAAGCTGTTACTGTTGTTTCGGAATGTTTTTGGACTTCCACTAAGACATACATTTGCTAACATCCCCTTCCTATATCTGACAGTGTTTATGTTATAACTGGGCTTCTTCTATGAGAAGTCTTCATCTAATTTTGCATGCTAAGACCAAGTTACATTTTTTGTTATTAAATTTAACATTATTTTCCAAGATATTTTGAATTTAGCTTCTTACTGTGGCAAATGACTGAAGACTTCCTTGCTGATGTAGCGTCACCATAGACTAACAGTTACTGTTTACTGTACAAGTGCAAGCTTACTTACAGTATACATGGTTTTTTGTACTGATAATTGTGATTTACAAACCTAGAGGCCAGATACACAAATTACTTACAAAAGATATGGCTATAAAGAAAAACCTTTAATTTGTTTCTAATCTCTCTAGATTCCCTATTTATTGCTTTACATAATCTTTATTCTGAAGGGCATATCTCAGTTTATTGTTATTTTGAAGCCTTAAGATGGTGTAATTTAAATGAATATGTGAATGAGAAACTTCTTGTGGCTTACTTACCAATGTGGCAGCAATAATGAAGTATTACTTTTTATGTACAATGAAAACACGCATAGCCGGTGTAATTAAACTTCCATTATAGAAATATCTTCAGATGTAAAGTACATTTTGTAATTTTATACCACATGGTTTAATTTCATATTCAGCAAATGAAGGTAAGCTTGATGACTGCAGTTTAATTTGTTGCCTATTTGAACATAAAAGCATATTATAAATGATATTTCACTTAGTGAAATCCAGTAAGTTTTAAGCATAGCATCCATACATCATTATATTACTTTTTAAATGTAAAAGATGGCATCTTTTGTAAGATTAAGATTTATGTTATTATCTGTGAACTGATAAGAAACCGATTTAGGCATTGGCTGTCCCTGGTGTGGTTGAATTTAGTCCTTGCATTACTATACTTGTTCAGTTATTATTTCATTCATTCATTCTTTCATTTGTTCTGTAGATACCATCATGAAGGAGAACCTTCATGCACATGAAATAAGACAAGCTATACATTCACAAAGGCTGGCAACAGTGAAAAACTCAACCAGCACAGTGTATGAGTGATAAAACTATCACTACAAGTGTACTGCTAATCCCCATCCCCTGTGAACCATGACCTTTCTGTGGTGGGGGTGGCTAGTGTGCCTAAACAATACAGATAGCCATACCATAGTTGCATCCAAAATGAAGGGGTATCAGCAGAACGGTCAGAAAAACTTGTGGTTCCTGAAGAGGAGCAACAGTCTCAATTATTAACTGATTTGACCTTGTAACATTAGCCAACATGGCCTTGCTATGTTGGTACTGCAAACAGCTGTATGTAAGGAAAAACTACAGCTGTTATTTCCCCCAAGGGCATGCAGCTTTCCTATAGCATGGAGAGATGCATCAAACTATTCTTCAGAAGTGAATATCACAACATATTCTGCTGTACATTACTTGTGATTAAATGGACTAACTTTAGCATAAAATAATCAGTAAATGCGACCAATTGGCCAAAAGGTATTGCTTCCTCAGTTACAATAATTGGCTGTTGTTTGTCTACTGTCATTAGATCAGTAACTGTGTGATCATATTGACATAAATAAAGAGAACAGTTAGTTGCATGCTTTAAGAATAGGGACTTATTTGAAATAATTATTCTTGCTTATTATAGACTTAACAGGAATCTTAAACTATAAATCTAGATAATTAGATAATTTGTTAACCGAGTCAACATCAAAATTTTTAGACAGTCTCGTCAAGACTTCATTTATTTGCTCCTTTGTTTTTATTTATTAGCTCTTTCTATATCACTATATGATTAACAGTTACTTGAATGCTGTTATCATCATTTGGTGATTACAGGCCTGAAGAATGTGTGTTGCATTATCAGTGTACTCGCTTCTTCCAACTGCTTTAAACAGTCTACATGGTTAAGCTGTTTTGCAGCTCACCCACCCAACACAATCTTGGACTTCCAAGCAGACGTTCGATAACAGCTACTGCAACTCCTCGTATACTATTTGGTTGTTTTTGTCTACTACATCATATCAAGCATTTGTGAGCTTTACTGATATCTGAGAACACTATTGGCAGGATGTATAATGGATAGGTTAGAAAAAAAATCTATTTAATATCAAATCAAACAATGGAAAATCCAGGATCGAATGTAACAATGTGTCTGAATTGCATTTGCGCGCGCGCGCGCGCGTGTGTGTGTGTGTGTGTGTGTGTGTGTGTGTGTGTGTGTGTGTGTTTTACTGGCCAAAACCTTTATTTGTGACAGTCTTTTTGTTGTGTCTATCTGTAGTTCAGCATCTCTGTTATTTAATATCATAATTAGTGTTAAAGAGAAATTACATTCCTGAGTCCAGGTATTCTTGTATGTAGAAGGAATGTCTCATTTGACACCCCATTAATTTATTTTGGATTATATGTGGACTTCCTGTTTCCTGCCTGGTATCTGTAGGCACATTGTTTATAGATTTTTACTCCAAAATATAAAACTCAATTGTGAACTCTGGATACGGGCATATTGTCTGCTTTTAGTACTGCAGTTGTGACTTCACAGTTCTTCCTGAAGTCATACTTATTATGAACTAAAAATATCATTAGAAAGTATATATATGGCAAGAAAGTGTAAGAATCTATAGTCCCTGATGCTTCTGTAGTTGTTAGATTATCAATTTTACAAGATATTCTTAGAATTTCCTATATTATAATTACTCTTTCTCCTTAACCACCTTACCCCAGATGATTATGTCATAGAACAGTATTGACTGAAAGTATGTGAGAAATGTTGGCAGTCACACCTGTAAATCAGCACAGTGAGAGAGATTGCTAAGTACAAAGCAGGCAAGACTGAATTTTTGTTTACTATCTTGCTTCTTTTTTGTTTTTGTTTTGTTAGGTGTACAACTTTACATTTCTGAACATTTAAAGCTAGTTGCCAATCTTTTTACCACTTTGAAATCTTATCAAGTTCTGACTGAATATTTATGCAGCTACTTCCAGACGGTACTTCATCAAGGATAACTGCATCATCTGCAAAAAGCCTGAGGTTACTATTAATATTGTCTGCAAGGTCATTAATACACAACAGGAACAGCAAGGGTTCCGGCACACTTCCTTGGGGCACACCTGAAGTTACTTCTACATCTGATGATGACTCTCCATTCAAGACCTGCCAAAAAGTCCCCAATCCATTCACAAATTTCACTTGATACCCCATATGATGATACCTTTGACAATAAGCATAGGTGTGATACTGAGTCAAATGCTTTTCTGATATCAATAAATATTGCATCTACCTGACTGCCTTTCAGTATATCTTGTGAGACCTTTCAGTATATCCTGTGAGAGAAGTGTGAGTTGGGTTTCACATGATCAATGTTTCTGGAGTCGATGTTGGTTGGCATTGAGGAGGTCATTCTGTTCAAGATGCCTCATTATGTTTGAGCTCAGAATATGATCTAAGATTGTGGAACAAATTGATGTCAAGGATATTGGACAGTTGCTTTGTGGACCATTTCTAATATCCTTCTTGTTGGTGGGTGTGACCTTCATTTTTTTCTAAGAACTGGGCATGGTTTTTTGTTCGAGGAATCTATGATAGATTATAGCTAGAATATGAGATAACTGAGCTGCAAATTCAATATAGAATCTGTTAGGAATTCCATCGGGCCCTGGAGCTTAGTTTAATTTTAACAGCTTCAGCTGTTTCTCAGCACCACTGACACTAATACTTACTTCATTCTCTTTTCAGTGGTATGAGGACAAAATTGGGGCAATTCTCCTCATTTATCTTTTGTAATGGAACATTTGAAAATGAAGTTAAGTATTTCAGCTTTTGCTTTGGTACCCTCAGTTTCAGTTCCTGTCTCATTCGCTACGGACTGCACTCTAACTTTGGTGCCAATAACAGCCTTTACATATGACCAGAATTTCTTTTGGTTTTGTGAAATATCATTTGACACTATTCTGTTATGGTAGTTATTGAAGGCATCAGGCATCTCTCTTGACAGCCAAATTCGTTTCATTCAGCATCCCTCTTTATATCGCCTATGCAGTAATCTCTCTTTCTTTAGAAGTTTCTTTACAGTGACTATATGTCATCGAGGGTCCCTCCCATTATGAACTGTTCTACTGGATACATATCTATCCAGTACATGGCTAACTATTCTTTTAAACTTGAGCCATAGTTCATCTGCCTGCTCCTGCCCTGTGCTGAAAGTTTCAAGTACCTCATTGAGGTATGATGCTACTGATTTTTTTCTATGTTACCAAAAATATATATCTTTCTGCTTGTTTTAGTTGTCCTTTGTATTTTGGTAACCATTGTTGCCACAACTGCATCATGATCACTGATACCAGTTTTGATGTGGACATCATTAAAGAGGTCAGGTCTGTAATGTTTCACAGGGTGTCTTATCACACCCACCACTAACAAAACTGTAATTTTCCCCATTAATTGTTGGATGATTAAAGTCTCCACCAATGATAAAGTGTGACTGTGGAACGTATGTACAAGAGAACTGATGTTTTCTCTAAAGTTTTTGGCTACATCAGGAGATCAGCCTGGTGGATGATAAAAGGATCCAGTAACCATTTTATGTCCACACTTGATACTGAGTCTTGCCCAAACCATCTCACATGCAGCTTCACTTTCTGTCTTGGTGGATTTGAGTTTCTCACCTACTGCAACAAATACACAACCTCTATTTAACCATTTCTCTATTCTTTTGATATATCCTCAGATTGTCCCCCAACATCTCACACAAGCAAGCACACCTAACCCAAACATATGTTTCATACGTTCATACATTTATTTATTAGCAGTTCAGCATGTCTAACATGCAATTGTCAAATTAAGTCGGGAGATGCTGAGGGCATTAAATTAGAAAATGAGACACGTAAAGTAGTAAAGGAGTTTTGCTATTTGCGGAGCAAAATAACTGATGATGGTCAAAGTAGAGAGGATATAAAATGTAGACTGGCGATGGCAAGGAAAGCGTTTCTGAAGAAGAGAAATTTGTTAACATCGAGTATAGATTTAAATGTCAGGAAGTCATTTCTGAAAGTATTTGTATGGAGTATAGCCATGTATGGAAGTGAAACATGGATGATAAATAGTTTAGACAAGAAGAGAATAGAAGCTTTCGAAATGTGGTGCTACAGAAGAATGCTGAAGATTAGATGGGTAGATCACATAACTAATGAAGAGGTATTGAACAGGATTGGGGAGAAGAGAAGTTTGTGGCACGACTTGACTAGAAGAAGGGATCGATAGGTAGGACATGTTCTTAGGCATCAAGGGATCACCAATTTAGTATTGGAGGGCAGCGTTGAGGGTAAAAGTCTTAGAGGGAGACCAAGAGATGAATACACTAAGCAGATTCAGAAGGATGTAGGTTGCAGTAGGTACTGGGAGATGAAGAAGCTTGCACAGGATAGAGTAGCATGGAGAGCTGCATCAAACCAGTCTCAGGGCTGAAGACCACAACAACAACAACAACAACCATGCAATTGGCTTTATCAAAATACATTTTACACATTCATAAAAGTATAGTTGTTACTGATTTTTACATTATATATTATGCATATATACATATACATCTTATTAGTAGTTAGTAATTTTTACATTTTACACACATCATCATTTTACATATACATGAACTTCTTATTAATCAGAAGATTTCAGCAATAATCATTATACAGTTTTACACATTTAGTCAATGTAGTTACATTATGTCATTGTTTATACATTCCTTCCAAATTACTTCCAACCTGCTCCCAAGATATTCTTCAATTGAGTAGTATGCTTTATTTTTCAGCCCTATGTCTAATACCTCCTTAAATTTAAAGAAGGTGAGGGTTTTGATTGACTGTGGCAGTTTATTATATAAATTCCGACTTAGGTGTTTGTGACTGATGTGTGTCAGTGACAGCCTAGAATATGGTGTATTATGCATGCAGTTGTTTCTAGTGCTGTGCAAATGTAAATTCATTCTATGTGTAAATTGCTGTATATTCTCTTTTACATATATCAAGCAGTTAAACATACAGATACTTGGAATGGTCATTATGTTTAATAGGTTGAACGGCTCCTTACAGGTTTCTGACCACCATCTCCTATATGTGTGAGGTGTGCACACTTGAATGAATGAATGGGTGTGTGTTTTCTTTTCTGAAGAAGGCTTTGGCCAAAAGGTAAATGTGCAACAGTCTCTTCATTGTGCCTGTCTGTGACTCAAGGTGTCACTTTCATGGTGAACAGCAATCTATAATTTTCCTTATAATGTTGATATTCCGACCTGGTGTTTCCATCGTTCTCTTCTTGTCCAAACAGCTTATAATCCACATTTCACTTCTGTACAAGACTATGTATGTTCCAGATGTAAGGGTACAGAATTATTATGCAGTTAAATTTGATATCTTTCAATTTAAAATCAACTGCAAAATTTTCTGTACCCCATCATTACGTGTAAATGAGAAATCGTGTAGTTTATTACTGGTAGGTTAAAGGGAAGTATTTCAAATAGCACACAGGTCTGTATTTTTGTATGTTAATACAGACTTTTTTTTGGTATTGTCATCTATTTGGTATTTGCCTTGGGCAGCATGCAGTACTTTGAGTTCAGTGGCAGATGCCTTTACAGCACAGCAAAATGTCACAGAGCTTCCAGCATTGCACAGACACTATAGGGCCCCCTCAGAATAAGTGGCAACAAGATTTACCAATTCGGTATTCAGTTTTATTCAGTATTCAGTTTATTTCCCATTGACCACTTACAGCGGAATAGGTCTGAACATTAAACATACAATTAACAATAACTTTACCGTAAAGTTTTTACAATTTAATTCCTTTTCTTTTAGAAATATTCTTATATACTAATGTCAATGATTATTTCAAAATATTCTGTTATCTTATAAAATGGGTATTTGAGTAACCAGTCATAAATCTTACGTTTGAAAATATTACTGGTCAGTGACCAAGCAGATGCTGGAAGTTTATTGAAGAGTTTTAAACTCATTATTTTGTGTGAGTTTGCAGTCTTTGAGAGTCCGTGTCTTAGTATGTCGAAGTCCAGTTTGCCTCTGGTGTTGTGGGGATGTATGTTCTCTCTCGTCTCAATCTCATTTCAGTTGCTTTTGACATAAAGCAGTGCTGTGTAGATGTATAGATTCACAACAGTTAATATCATGTGCTTGATAAAGAGGGGGCAGCAGTGTTCCTTGGGCTTAACTTTGCTCATTATTCTGATTACTTTATTTTTTAATTTTCAGAATTTCACTGACAAAGCAAGAATGTCCCCATAACAATATGCCATAGGAAATGTGTGATTGAAACAGGCCAAAATATACCACCTTTAGATACTCTTCAGTGACTACATCTGTCAGTCTCCAGATGAAGTAACACACTCTTGCTATTCTCTTGCAGATATGACTAATGTGTTCCCCCCAGTTTAATTTTGAATCAATGTGGAATCCTAACAATTTTACTGATTTGCTTTCAACAGCTGTAGTTAAACCCTTGAGCAATGTTGTGTCATCTGCATAACACACAACTGTATTTTCTCCTACATGGTAAGGTAAGTCATTAATTGCAATGATGAACAGAAAAGGACCTGGGACCAAGCCCTGAGGCACTCCAATCTGAATTTCCTTCAGTGAGGAGGATCTATTTTTAATTGATACAAACTGTCTCCTGTTATTTAAGTATGATTCGATTACGTCTAAAGTTGGTTTGTGTATGCCATAAAATTCCAGTTTTGCAAGTAGGATGTTAGATGGTATGCAGTCAAAGGCTTTGCTAAGATCACAAAGTACAACTGATACTAGATCCTTATTTTCAAATGCAGTTAACACCTGGTTAACAACTTCAGTGACAGCAGTAGTGGTATTTTTACCATGTTGATATGCAAACTGTCTGTTGGAGAGGAGATCATGCTTTACAAAATAGTTATTTAGTTGACTGTGCATTAGATATTCAAAAACTCTAGAGAAAATTGGGACAATAGAAACTGGTCAATAGTTTTGGGGCAGATGCTTATCTCCCTTTTTAAAGACTGGTATCACTTAAGCAGTTTTGAGTGCATCTGGGAAAACTCCAGATTCTCAACACATAAGGTATTAAAAATGAAAGGAAGAGGTTGACAGATAGGATGTATATTTTTTTCATTACATAGTTAGAAAACCAACAACAATCCATACTTTTGGAGTTGGTGAACCTTGCCACAGCTTTTACAATATCCTCTGGGGTGACAACATTCCAGTGGAAAGTATATCTCCTATGGGGCACAGCACCAAGATGATCTAGCGCACATGCCATTTTGCTTGATATTGTTTTTCAGCTCACTCACTGTGGTTAGGAAGTAATTATTTACTTCTTCTGGGACTAGCATTGTATCTTGTGCATGGGTTTGTGAATTATATTGGTTGATGATATCCCATGCTGCATTACGTTTGTTGGGAGCACTTTCAGTGTAATGTTCACATGCCTGTTTTTTGGGGAACGGCAGTTTGTCTTTGTAGATTTTTTTACATTTTATATAAGCTCTATAAGAAGTATTATCTAGCTCAGGTCCTTGCTTACAAGAATTTTTATATATTCTGTACAGTTTGAGCGTCTCCTCCCTAGTGAGAGCTACTTCATCTATATACCATTTTAGCTGTTTGTTTTTCTGTTTATGCTTAGGGTTACTTTTGATTAATGGTGAGCAGGAGTACTATAACTCTGTGAGTATTTTTCAGTACCCTTCTCAGGTTGTGTGTTGTATACAAAGTCCCAGCTAAGATCAGATAACCTGTCAATAAATAAATGAATATATTCATCTTTCTGCCCTCTTACGCATGTGGCATTAGACTTGAGTCTGACTGATTTAGGCAACTGATCACAATAGAATGTTAAAATCAGTGGTTCATGATCAGCTAGGGCTCCACTGGCAAGTCTGACATCATACAAATCTCTAGAAAAATTTACTATAATATTATATAAGCATTCATTATCCCGTGTTGGTGTGTAATTTATACTTTGTAAATTTAGTGATCTTAAGGCATTAAAAATGTTCTAGTAACATGTTCATCACTGTTGGCCATTTCAATGTTAAAATCGCAACAGATAATTAGTTTTATTTTAGATTTTAGTATTTTCCTCATATGCAGCTCAAATATTTCGAAAAATGTATTAACATCTTCTCCTGGTGATCTTATATAAGCTAACAATTGTGGTATTCTCTGCATTTAGTCTTATACAGCTAAATTCTCCATCTACTTCTGCACAGTAAGAGCTAACATCTATTTTGGTAAACATTATACTATCTTTAACAAATATTACGGCACCTCCATTCTTTCTTTCACTTGTACACACAATGTCTCCAACAGCATACCCTTGAGGAACAAAATATTGTACTTGATATTCTGTCAGCCATGTTCTGAGATACAAACAACATCAACGTTTTCAACACTGCTAAATGTTCTAATTGTAATACTTTGTTCCTAATGCAGCGAATGTTCGTTTGCATCACAGTAACAGATTTATGTTTATTGTCTGTGAACACTCTCTCATTCGAATGTCGCTTGACGTACATTCCAGGTATTACTCAAACCGCTACTTTCGTAGATTGTTTTATTCCGTGTTAGTCTTTCTTTAATTATTTCGTTGACACGTTCGCACACAAACTTTATCCCTTCATACTTTAGTTGGTGCCCATGTCTGGTGTGAAGGTTACGCTGCAGTTTACTTATATCGACCACAGCACAATTTGGGTATTCAGAGCACAGTTTCTTTATTTTAATATTTGTTCTTCGAATTTCTTTATTAACGCACGAATTATACTTTGGATCGTGCCTATGAGGCACTGTAGCAACAACTGTATTCCTTGGTTTATTTTTTTCTAGAAAGTTCTGAAGCACTTTTACGTAGACATCTGCTTCATTTTTCGCAACATCATTTGATCCCGTTATGCATACGACAAAGTCGTTTTCTTGCGTGGATTTTGTTTGAGTGCAAGGGAAATAAAACATGTTTAGTTCCCGCCATGGAGGTAAGAATCTCCATGGTTCCCGCTCCAGGTTTAACAACATTGGTCATTGCGATGTCTCGATTTATTTCTCGAAACATACTAGATATATGCCCGCCATGGCTATCTGTTAGAAAAAGCACACTGTTATTTTTACCTGATGTTCCCCGTTTATCATCATTTTCCCAGAATGATTATGCGTTTTCAGCGCATTGCCTTTTGAATGGTCTGGATCATTTCCACTGTCTTTAACACCGTCACTGGACTGCAGAATACCGTATTTGTTTTTATCCGTAAATGTAACTGCTGTTGCAAAGTTCGTTGTTTTTTTTCAGCTAAAGTCTCACTTCTTTCCACACGGACGATTTGTACCTTGAGTCAGGTGCCACTTCTCTTGATTTGTTCTTCGACCGTATTTCCCGATTTTCATTCTTAAGTGTGGTGATTTCGCTTCTTAAAGTGTTGACTAAGAATTGTAGACCTGAAACTAGTTCTCTTAAATTTGTTTATTTCGACGTTACAATTCTCGCAAACTCCCCTTTTTTAGCACATAACTAACATTTTCTCCTATTAGAGTTACACCACGGCCGCCTCTAATACAGGCGGCCGTGGTTACACACTTCCACACTCACGGCCATCTTGGCGACAGAATGAAGAACATCAAACAATAAAATTATAAATAAAATGTTCTGTAAAATATCTACAAGCCAATCAGTCTAACTGAGATATCCACACTGAAAGCAAATTTGTACGAACTCATATAAAAAGTGTTACAAACTGTGTAAATCAGTTGAGGGTTATCCCAAATATAGGAAAGAATGATTGATATATGAAAACCAAAGTTAATTCAAGAATATTTTTCAATTTTGCCATCAAGAATATTTTCACAGAAATAACGAAAATTTATGTCACATGTTAAGAAACTCATCTCTTTCAGAAATGTTTTTCTTGCTAAAGCCAATCTACATTTTAGGCCATCATCAATTATTTGATTGCTCAGACATCAAAACTCATCTACTACTTTTAGTGTCTTATTTCCTAGTCTAATTCTCTCAGCATTGCCTCCTGTTACCCTTGTTTTACTTGTGTTGAGATTCATCTTATAACTTTTTAAGATGCTATCCATTCTGTGCAACTGCTCTTGCATCTCTGACAGAATCACAGTATCACTGGTGAAATTCAATAACATTGAGAACAACAACTGCTTCTGTTTCACGTCCTTCAACTCTTGTAACTGCAGACTGTTCTCTTTACAAGGTGTAAATAACCATTCATTCCCAGTATTTTATCATTGTTACCTTCGTAATTTTAAGGAGTTTATTCCAGTCAACATTGTCAAAAGCTTTCTCTAAGCATAAAAATGTGTTTGGGTTTCTTTAATCTGTCTTGTAAAATTGTTATTATTATTAATTGTATGGCAATTACATACCACTTTAGAAATGCAGTTAAACATATAATTTACAAATTTATAGACATAATATTTTTATGTTTAATCACATCTGCTGTAGTGTCCAAGAGGTCGGAGGGGTTTCCAGGGTACAAATTTTGAGGGCACTCTTCAATAATGTTTCTGACACTCTTTCTTGCACACCATAAGAGTAGTCTTTCCTTGTCTATTGTAGGTGGCAGCACCTCCCATTGTTAGTCTGGATTCTGTTGAGTGTATTGTGTGTGTTCAAGGGCAGGTTGAGTGCCCATGGTTTTTTGTTGATTTGAAGAAAGCTATGGAGCTCTGGTGGAGTGTTGTTATGTTTGTTTGTTTATTTATTTTCATCCATTTATCTGTTGTTAGCCTACATACTTTACAGTCCAAGTTCATCATATCACATTTAATAGTTTACCATCTTATTGTTAAGAAATTTGCTTTATAAATGTCAAACTGATGTGATGCATTTGGAACTGGTAAGTAAGACTGTACACACTCTATGTTAAATGTGTCTGAAGTTTTTGTAGACATTTTAACTGTTTGAGGAATATACAATACTGAATTTTTGTTTCCTTCTTAGATTACATTTTACAGTAGGTGACTGAAACGTACGTGGGGATGAGGAGACTTACTATGTACATTCACATTCTGTAACACTATGAACACACTTATCAACTGACAATTTATGAGGTGCTCCTCGAAAACAGCACCAGATAAGCCCCTCACTGATGGTGGCAGCTTTTGACGTAGCTTCTTTCCTGTGTGTTTAAAACTACTTTGGATAATGCACTGTCTTGTAAGTTCTACATGTAGGTAAGTTTTATTTCTAGTTTTGTGGGAATATATAGCGGTTCTGCAAGGTACAGTTTTTTTCCTTCTTTTTTAGGGGGGGGAGTACATATTTTTATATAAATGAAAGGTACAGTCAAGATGTTTAGATCTTTACAGTGCTTTCGGCATGATTCTCAGATTGTAATTTCTGCAATTACTGTTATAGCTTTCTTCTGGCTCATAAACTCTGTATGAGCACCAGGAGAGTTGCCCCATAGTCTTATTGCATACTGCAGATGATACTGAAAGAATTCATAGCTGTTTATAAGAAGATGGTAGTAGTTGTTTGCTAACGAATGTTTTTAATTTGCTTAACAAAGAGACCACTCTAGATAGTTTGGTACATAACTGTTCAAGTGCAGCTGTTCCAAGCCAGTTTGGAATTCAGGTGGATTCCAAGAAGTCTAGCATGATCATACTCATTTACTTTTTGTTTTAGCTTGTGCAGTCTTGCTATTTTCTAGGGTAGGCTTGTTATTGTGGAGTCATATGGCTCACTTTTCAGGTGTTGTTTTTGCTTTTTTATTCACAGTCTCCAAGTTGTTATCGACAGTAACCATGGTAGTTCAGCAGCATATATTATGGACTTGGGAGGCAAGAAAGTAGGCAAGTCATTCATATACACGAGGAAAAGTTAGGGTCCAAGCACCAAGCCTTGTGGCACACTTTAGTCAGGTATGAACTACTTAGGGCACTCTAGTGCCATGTCAAATGCTTTGCTCAGATCTATTAGTAAGGCACAAGTGAAGGAATATCTGTAAGAAGAGTTTCTACCACATTTACTGTAAATAAACCTGGCCGAAAACCATAGGCCACGAAGGAAATCAGATTGTGATCATCAAAATAGCTGCAAAATTGTGATTTAATACAACATTCTATTAACTTGGGTTCGTCTGGTGCCCAGTCTGTTGATTTAGATAGCAGTTATGTCTTCATGAGTTGGGAGCAGTTGGTTATCGCAAAATTTTCTTATATTCCCTCACAAGGATATTCTTTCTTCTCAGATTAGGTAGTAGAATATGGCTTGGGGCAGTTGAATACTGGAGTGGACTCAATTGTACCACAAATGATCCACATTTTTTTGTAGTGGTGTATCTATCAGCTTCTTGTGGGTGCTGTTTATCCACACAGCAGCACAGTATTCTGCCACTGAGTATACAAGACCAAGGGCAGATGATTGTAAGGTTGAAGCTGCAGAACGACATGTTGTAGCATATAATTTTTGCAGAATAGTATTTCTTGACCTCAAGTTAGCTACAGTGACCTCAGTTAGTTTGTGTGCTGTGTTGATATCACTCAGTCGTCACCATAGCCAAACTTCCTGGACTGAATGGTGGGCATATCTGCAGCAGACAAGCTACATAGCAGTGGATCTAGGACTGAACTTACAGCTGATAAACAATCCCGTTCTTCCACATGGTAGCATAAGCTGCAGACATATCAGTAACTATAGCAGAGGTCTTCAGTTGTTTCTAGAAGCCAGCTTCTATGTAAATTGTCAATTAAAGTACTTGATCCACTCAACTACAGTTTGGTTAAACTCTAGCCTGTTCAACAAAAGTCTTTCCCAGTATCTCATTATGTTTTCTGTTATACAGCAGCCTTCCTTGTAATTTGTAAATCTCACTCAAAAGGGCGGTAGGATGATAACTGAGATTTGTTGTTGGGTTTACCTCATTTTAAGATACAATAATCTTCACCTGTTATGTAAGTCATGGAAAAAACTGGAGCTTTACCTGATTTAATGTCTTCCAGACCCATTGAAATGTTTTAAGAAGTGAACTGGAAAAAAATATGGGCTATGATGTGAACATACAGACATCATGGTTCTCAGTTCTCATCTCACTAGGATGACGGGAGGTTGGGGAATGGTGATTTTGATGTTGAGATGATGTGCGCACCAACTGTATTTGGTTTTATGAAGTGGTTGTTGCATGTTAACTTGATTTCCACTTCAAGTTATGTGACAGAGAGTAGGCTTTTCTACTTGATTGTTTGAAGTCAAGTTTTACAGCAGTGCCTAGCCATTTCTGGTAGTATATGGTGTCAAGACTACACAGCAGTTCGTCTGCTATTTCCTGTTTGCCAGTTGGGAAGAAGTCATCATACAGTTTCTTACTAACATCAGGCCACTCTGAAATGTACCCCATCTGCTATTCTGTGGAATAAACTTTTTTCTCAATTTAATTCTGCACCACAAATCTTCCATATGTATTGCTCATTGGAGGTACCCATATCATCCCCAGGTGTCGGCATTCTTTTGTTGGGTACGGGCTTGGCACATGTAGCCAGTCCTTCGGACTCAGGAGCGAAATCTGAGAGTATCATGACCAGTAACAGAATACATGCTGGCGGTCAGAATGTATTTTTAATTCTTAAAAGGAAAGAGGGCAGCTTCGAGAACGTTTCCCCTTTCTATATTCACAAAGGGCTCAAGGGCATTGCTGGCAGTTTGAAATCTGTTACACGATTGTGTAATGTGACACTGTTGGTGAAAACCGCTAGTTCCCAACATGATAATAATCTACAGAACGCTCAATCCCTTGGGGAATATGCCATCGAAACTGAGCTGCACACCACCTTGAATTATAGCAAAGGTGTTATGACTTACAGGGATCTGGTGGACATTCCCAAAGAGGAACTGAAAGATGAGTGGGCTCCAGCAGGAATAGTTCACTTTCAAAATATCGTGAAGAGGGTGGATGGGGTTCTTGTTAAGTCTGACTCCTTTATCCTGACATTTAATAGCACAAAACTCCCTGAGCATATTAAGGCAGGCTCCCCTCGCCTAAGTGTACGGTCTTATGTACCCAAAGCAATGCAGTGTTTCAAATGCCAGCGCTTTGGGCATACTACTATTGGGTGTCGAGGAGGAGCAACTTGTGGCAAGTATGGTTAGGATGCCTGTGAAGATGTCCATTGTTTGTCTCCATTGAATTGTGTAAATTGCTCTGGGCCTCACCCCGTCTGGACTCAGGACTGCAGCGTGTATCTGGAAGAAAGGAAGATACAGGAGCTTAAAATTATTAAGCGCATCCTGTATACTGAGGCAAAACAGCTCTATAAAGCAATGCTGCCCCGTGTTTTGCTATGTCCTTCACTTCAGTTGTGAAACAGCCCACATGGCAAGCTGATGCTGCTACACCAACAGAGGCTGCTAGTGTCGACAGTAGTACCTGCATGTGTCCACGCACTTGTGCTGCTGCAGTCATTTCTAAGCCTGTCCCTCGCCCGAGAACTTTATAAAAAGCTGTAAAGATGTGGTTGCTGACATTGTACAGCCCCCTGCCCCTCCAAAGGTTCCGTCTGGTACACTGTCCAATGTTGCCACACCTGCAACCACAGTTGTGGCTGAAAAGTCTACCCAGGGAAAAAAATCCAAGGCAAAACGTCAAATACCAGTGGAATCGGGCAGCAAACAGCCTGACTATGTTGACATCGGCCTCTCTGACATGTCTGTCTATTCTTTTTTAGAGGCTATGGGGCTTGATGTTGGATTGGGGCAACCATTTCGCCCCAAAACTGAACCTTCACCCATTGTGGGCTCCTCTCCCCATCAAAATGTCAGAATGAAAGTACTACCCCCCTGATAATGGCTCCCATTATACAGTGGAACATGATTGGATTCACGACGCAAATAGAGGAACTGAAACTCCTAGCGCAGCAACGCCCTCTGTGCTTCTTTTTGGAGGAAACACATTTCAAAGCATCTGATGCCCCTGCACTATGGGGCTATACTCAATATCGCAAGGATGACCTGACTGGGGAAAGAGCCAAAGGACGGGTTGCTGTGTTCGTCAATAATGGGCACCACTTCTCTGCTCTTCCCCTGGATATCAACCTGCAAGCAGTTGCAGTTGTAATTTCTGCACGTCAGAGGTTTACAGTTTGTTCTCTTTATTTACTTCCATTGGATGCAGTAGACTCCGAGGCTATTACAAATCTTATCGCACAACTCCACCGACCATATCTCCTCCTGGGCGACTTCAATGCCCACCATCTCCTGTGAGGCTCAGTGTTTACTTGCCCTCGGGCTTGAGTTTTGGAGAGCCTCCTGATGTCTTGAGAGCTGTGCTGCATCCTGAATGCTGGTGCTCTGACTCATTTCTGCACTGCTACTGGGTCATTCTCAGCCATCGACCTATCTTTCTGCTCTCCAGACCTTGCCAACTCTGTTCACTGGAAGCTCACTGACGACCTTCATTCCAGTGACCGCTTCCCAATCTGCCTTCAGCTACTCAATGGTGTGTTGCTGGAACAGAAGCCACCAACATGGATGATCGGCAAGGGTAACTGGATGCTGTTTGGCCAGTTGGCTGTGTTTGAACACCATGACAATGTCCAGGAATGGGTGGATCTCATCACGGATGCGATCCACCATGCTGCTGATTTATCCATACCAAAGTCTTTCGACCCTCTTCAGAGGCGACCTGTTCCTTGGTGAACAGAAGAGTGCCATTTAGCTATCTGGGAAAGGCGTGCGGCTCTTCAATTGTTTAAATGCCACCTGACAGTGGACAGTCTTCACAACCTTTCGAATTGTGAGAGCCAAGGCTCACCATGTGATTAAAGAGAGCAAAAAGCAGTCATGGGATGAGTTCCTGAACTCCATCAATCATTGCACTTGTTCTGCTAAAGTATGGGAAGCCATCCAGACGATTTCCTGTAAACACAGTCATTTACCAATAGCTGCAGTGCTGAACCGGGGGTGCCTCCAAACAACACCTAGAAACGTTGCTCAGGTTCTGGTCGACCATTTTGCACAAACTACTGCCAATGCAAGACAGAATCCAGCGTTTCGTCACTACCGTGCAACTGTCGAGAGTGAAAAGTTGGACTTTAGGTCAAACAGTTCTGAGGCCTACAACTCCCCGTTCTTCATGTGGGAGCTCTAACCGGCACTGACAGAGACTTCTGACACTACACCCAGTCACAACAACATCAGGTACTACATTCTTTGACATCTACCAGCGGTATCAAAGGAAATCCTCCTTGAAAGTTTTAATCTAATATGGCAGACAGGCGTCTTCACCAACTCGTGGAGGGAGGCAATTCTCATCCTTCTCCTCAAACCAGGAAAGTACCACACATGTCCCAGTAGTTATTGGAATATTTCCTTGATGAGCTGTGTAGGAAAAACCCTGTAATGGATGGTTAACCGTCGTTTGGTCTGGCTATAAAAGACCAGGCAACTCCTTAGTCACTCTCAGTGTGGATTCCGAAAATTTTGGTCCACGGTCGACAACCTGACCCTCGTAGAGGCGGCTATTCAGCAGGCCTTCCTCCATCAGCATCATTGATTGGCATATTCTTTGATATTAGTAAGGCATATGATACTACATGGAGACACTGTAATCTTGCACAACTGCATCAAAGGGGGCTTTTGTGGCCACCTCCCCATCTTCATTCAGCAGTTTTTTTTTTTGGACCCAAGTTGGTGACACACTGTCTTGTCGATTTGAGCAGGAGAATAGTGTCCTCCAGGGCAGTGTTTTAAGTGTTACACTCTTTTCCATAGCCATCAACAGTATAACATCTATGGTAAGGAGTCCAGTACAGTGCTCCTTATTTGTGGACAACTTTGCTGTTTTCTGTTCCTCCTCCAGTGTTGCAATAGTGAGCTGTCATTGCAACTTACAGTTCAGCAGTTAGAGGAGTGGGCTCAGAGATGGGTTTTCAGTTTTCTGCTGGTGTGTGTGTGTGTGTGTGTGTGTGTGTGTGTGTGTGTGTGTGTGTGTGTGTGTGTGTGTGTGTGTGTGTGCGTGTGTGCGTGTGTGCGTGTGTGCGCGTGCGCGCCCCTTTTAATCATTCTCGTTGTCCTTTTAATTCACCTGCCTTGCATATAGGGGACACTACCCTACATTTTAGAGACACAGTGCAGTTTATGGGCCTCATGTTTGACTCCAGATTGTCATGGTTGTCACACCTTCGAGACTTGAACTCCAGAACCCTGAAGGCATTAACATCCTCAAGTGCCTCAGCCACAGGTCTTGGGGAGCAGATAGAGAGCGTCTCCTCCATTTTATTGGGCTTTTGTGTGTTCGCGGCTGGGCTGCAGGTGCACAGTGTATGGGTAGCGTGGCCCTTTTATTTGCAGATCCTTGACACTGACCACCATATGGGAATTTGACTGGCCACGAGTGCTTATCGGACCAGTCCCATACCCAGCATCTGTGCTGAGGCCAGGGAACCATCACTTACCATCCAGCGGCAGCTCCTACTGGTGCACCAGGTGTGTAAGTTTCTTGCAGCTCCAACCTCATCTACATCAACATCTACATCCATACTCTGCAATCCACCATATGGTGCGTGGTGGAGGGTACCTCGTACCACAACTAGCATCTTGTCTCCCTGTTCCACTCCCAAACAGAACGAGGGAAAATGACTGCCTGTATGCCTCTGTATGAGCCCTAATATCTCTTATCTTATCTTTGTGGTCTTAACGCAAAATGTAAGTTGGCAGCAGTAAAATTGTACTGCAGTCAGCCTCAAATGCTGGTTCTCTAAATTTACTCACGAAAAGAACGCCTCCTTTCCTCTAGAGACTCCCACCCAAATTCCTGAAGCATTTCCGTAACACTCACGTAATGATCAAACCTACCAGTAACAAATAGAGCAGCCTGCCTCTGAATTGATTCTATGTCCTCCCTCAATCTGGCCCGATAGGGATCCCAAATGCTCGAGCAGTACTCAAGAATAGGTCGTATTAGTGTTTTATAAGCGGTCTCCTTTACAGATGAACCACATCTTCCCAAAATTCTACCAATGAACCGAAGATGACTATCCGCCTTCCTCACAACTGCCATTACATGCTTGTCTCACTTCATATCACTCTGCAATGTTTCGCCCAAATATTTAATCGACGTGACTGTGTCAAGCGCTACACTACTAATGGAGTTTTCAAACATTACAGGATTCTTTTTCCTATTCATCTGCATTAATTTACATTTATCTATATTTAGAGTTAGCTGCCATTCTTTACACCAATCACAAATCCTGCCCAAGTCATTTTGTATCCTCTTACAGTCACTCAATGACGACACCTTCTCGTACACCACAGCATCATCAGCAAACAGCCGCACATTGCTATCCACCCTATCCAAAAGATCATTTATGTAGATAGAAAACAACAGCGGACCTTTCCCTGGGGCACTCCAGATGATACCCTCACCTTTGATGAACACTCACCATCGAGGACAACATACTGGGTTCTATTACTTAAGAAGTCTTCGAGCCACTCACATACTTGGGAACCAAACCCATATGCTCGTACCTTAGTTAGGAGTCTGCAGTTGGGCACCGAGTCAAACGCTTTCCGGAAGTCAAGGAATATGGCATCCGTCTGATACCCTTCATCCATGGTTCGCAAGATATCATGTGAAAAAAGGGAGAGTTGCATTTCGCAGGCGCGATGCTTTCTAAAGCCGTGCTGGTGCATGGACAGCAACTTCTCTGTCTCAAGGAAATTCATTATATTCGAACTGAGAATATGTTCGAGAATCCTGCAACGAACCGATGTTAAGGATATTGGTCTGTAATTTTGAGGATCCGTCCTTCTACCCTTCTTATATACAGACGTCACCTGCGCTTTTTTCCAGTCGCTCTGGACTTTACGTTGGGTAAGAGATTCACGATAAATGCAAGCTAACTAAGGAGCCAATGCAGCAGAGTACTCTCTGTAAAACCGAATTGGAATCCCATCAGGACCTGGTGATTTATTTATTTTCAACCCATTCAGCTGCTTCACAACCCCAGGGATGTCTATGTCCTCCATATGGGAATCTGTACGAGACTCAAACGGCGGTGTATTTGTGCAATCCTCCTGCGTGAAAGCTTTCTCAAATGCTAAATTTCAAATTTCAGCTTTCGTTTTGCTGTCTTCCGTTGCCAGGCCAGACTGATCAGTGAGTGACTGGATGGAAGCCTTAGACCGATTTTACGTAAAACCAGAATTTCCTTGTGTTTTCAGCAAGATCTTTTGTTAAGGTATGACGGTGGTAGTGGTTGAATGCTTCATGCATCGCTCTTTTTACAGCAGCATGAATCTCTACTAACTTTTGCCTGTCCTCATTCTCCCAATCTTTCTTGTACCACGAGTGCAACTGTCTTTGCTTCCTGAGCATTCTCCGAATTGCACTATTTAACCACGGTGGGTCTTTTCCATCCGTAACACACATTTTCGGCACATACTTGTAAAATGCATGATTTACAATGTGTTTAAAATTTACCCATAATTCTTCCATGTCCATCGTACTGGAAGTAAATGAAGTAGATTCATTTACTAAGTGGGATGCAAACAACTGCTTATCTGCTCTTTCTAGTAAGAATACTCTCCTAGCCTTCTTGACCGACTTCTTAACTTTTGTAAGCATAGTCGTAATGACAACATCATGATCACTAATCCCTGTCTCAAGACTGACACCGTCGATGAGGTCTGGTCTGTTCGTGACTACCAGATCTAAAATATTTCCATTACGCATTGGCTGTCGATTTATCTGCTCAAGACAGTTTTCGGATAATGTGTTCAAAAGTAATTCACACTACAGCTTGTCTGTACCACCTGTAATGAATCCATAGACATCCCAGTGTATACTAGGTAGGTTGAAGTCGCCTCCGACTAATATAGCATGATCCGGGTACTTCTGCGATACAGAATGTAGACTCCCTTTGAATGATTCTAGAACTGTAACGGTGGAACCTGGTGGCTGGTAATAACACCCCACAATTAACTTTATTTCACCTAGCCCTGTTAAATGTGTCCAGATAACTTCACAATCACACTCTACTTTGACCTCAGTAGACACAATATTTTCGTCAACTGCAATGAAGACACCACCTCCTACGGTGTCTGATCTGTCTTTCCGATACACCTTCCAACCCTTACTAAATATTTCAGAACTTCCTCTCTCAGGGTTCAGCCAGGTCTCAGTCCCAAGAATAATTTGCGCGCCACATGCTTCCTGGAGGGCAATAAATTCAGGAACTTTATTCCGAACACTCTGAAAATTTACTGCTAATATCTTGATAGCTGAAGTGTCTTTACACTCAGCGCGTCCTGATTTCCCTGCCTGCATGTCAACTGGTGAGTGTTCATCAGGACACCTCGCACTACTGACTAGCCTAAAAAACCCTCATGTGCTCGCCACAAGTACTCTGCTACCCGAGTAGCTGCTTCCTTTGTATGGTGCACCCCTGACCTATCTAGGGGCGTCCTACAATTCCCCACCCAATAGCGCAAGTCTAGAAATCTGCAGCCAAGACCGTCACAGAGTCGACGAAGCCTCTTGCTGGGACCCTCCACTCGGCTCCAATCGAAGGGACCCCGATCCACTCTGGGAACCTCAGCCGCTCACCATATTGTTGCTCATCCACCTCTGGACCATCTTTTTTCCCACCACCCCTGAGCCATGATGCCTTTTGGGATCCATGTGCAACATTTGCTGGAGTTCCTCCATGTGGAGCCCTTACAGCTCCAATGCCAGGGTTTTAATCGTCTGTTTGGCCCAAGAGTGATTTTAGATTTGGTGCAGTACAAGACAGATTGCACTCCTCCCACCGTTTTTAATTCAATATTATTTGCCATTTTACCGAGCACCGCGACCATGTAGCTGTTTTACAGATGGGTTGAAACAGGAGGATTCCGTTGGTTGCTCTGTTATTTTTCCGGATCATGTCCTCAAGGTCCGAATCCCCCAAGTGTTTACTGTCTTTGATGCAGAATTGTCTGCGATCTTGCAGACACTGGAGAAGATGAGACGCTCTAACCATTCTAAATTTCTTGTCTGTTCCAATTCATTAAGTGCCCTTCACTCATTGCAACATTTGTATCCAGCAGATAAAATAGTCCAGACCATCCAGGATGCCCTCCCCCAACCACAATGACTGAGGAAGGAGGTGGCTTTCTGCTGGGTTCCAGGGCACATTGGTGTTGCTGGGAACAAAAGGGCAGATCTCACAGCCAAGGAGGCGTGTCTCGATTCACAAATATTTCAGTGTGCCATCCCCCTGCACGCACTCACCTCGCTGTTGAGCCCACGAGTCATGCGCCAGTGGGGGGATGAGTGGCTGGAAATGACTGACAATAAGCTCCGTTTAGTCAAGCCCACAACATGTGTGTGGTGTACTTGCTTCCATCCCCATAGACAGGATGAGGTTCTCCTCACTTCGTTTTGGATAGGCCACAGTCCTACGAGGCATGGCTTCCTGCTCCAGCGAGAGGACCCTCCAAAGTGTGGTGGTTGTGGCGTCCAGGTCACTGTGTGCCATGTTTTATTGGATTGCCTTTCATTTTCTGACCAGTGGGTGGCGGCTGACTTGCCGGTGGATCTGCCATCTCTTTTAGGAAATACTCAAATGAATGTGGTTAAAGTTTTAAAGTTCTGTGACTTGGCCAATGTTTTTACCAAGATTTTAGGGAGAGGGTCTTAATTTGTTCACTGGGTGACTGGCTCACCCATATTTTACATAAGTGGCCAGCCAGTGACAATTTCCCGTGGCATCCTGGACACTCCTTTCTCATTTTCCTTGCATTTTATTTTCTTATACAGCATTTTTCATTTTTTCCCACTTTCTTTGCTTGTATGCTTCCATTTTACTAAGATCGTCCACATTCATTTATTTTTTGATGATCTTGACATTGAGTGCCTGTAAGCCCCAAAACACACACACACACACACACACACACACACACACACACACACACACAAAACTTCTCTCTCTCTCTCTCTCTCTCTCTCTCTCTCTCTCTCTCTCTCTCTCTCTCTCTTTTCAGATCAAGTGGAATAGTTTTGATATAGCTGGCTCTCCTAAGAACTTTAATAATTCTGAGGGAATGTTATCTACTCCAGAGGCCTTGTTTGGACTTAGATCTTTCAGTGCTCTGTCAAATTATTCTTGCTGTATTATATTTTCCACCTGCTCTTCATCTGCTTCCTCTTCCCTTCCTATAATGTTGTCATACACTGATACTGGTGCAATCCATATGCCTCTCCTTCATGATTGCTTGAGAATCTGCATCTGACCACATGTGTGTATTGTGGTAATTTACTATTCAGTTTCTTATGGCAGCCTACATCACCAAATACTACAATTACATGTCACACATAAAATGGTCCATATCTCAGCAGTTATTGGTTTCCAGACATATAATTCTAGGAATTTTTCCTTCTATTTCTGACCAACACTGCCTCCTGTAGGACCATGTGACACATTTTTAAACCTCCTGTATTTTCTCCTTTTGTCGATTAAGTTTAATCTTTAAGTTTAAGCTTTACCTTTACCTATTTGATCCTCTGCTGCCTTTACCTCTCAAGCTATCTATCTGTCTATTATTGCATTCCTTTTACTTTTACCACTCAGTCATTGCCTGATGTACCTTCTGAAAATCTCAACAACCTATGTTTCTTTCAGTTTACCTGGCTCCCATCTCCTTAATTTCCCATATTTTTGCTATTTCTTTAGTTTTCATCTGCAGTTCATAATCAATAAATTATGATCAGAGCCCACATCTGCCATTTAACATTTGTCATAGTTTAAAATCTGGTTTCAAAATCTTTGCTTTACGATTATATAATCAGTCTTGAACCTACAGTGTCTCTAGGTCTCTTCCAAACACCCTTCCTACACGATTCTTGAACCAAGTGTTAGTGACAATTAAATTATGCTTTATGCAGAAATCTGCTAGGCATCTGCCTCTTTCATTCCTTTTCCCCAGTCCATATTTTCCTACTACTTTTCCTTCTCTTTCTTTTCCTACCATTGAATTCCAGTCCTCATTACAAATTTTTGTCTCCCTTAACTATATGAATAATTTTCTTTAACTCATTGTACAGTCTTCCATGCCCATCAACTGTGGAGCTAGTTGGCATGTAAATGTGTTCTACTGTGGTGTGCATTGGGTCTGTGTCTGTCTTGGCTATGATAATGGATTCATTGTGCTGTTGATAGCAACTTACCTACATTCCTATTTTCTTATTCATTATTAGGCCTATTCCAGCATTACCCAGATTTTTTGTTCATAACCTATACTGACCTAACCAGAAGTTTTGTTCATCCTGTTACAACACTTAGGTAATTGCCACTATAACTTTGACCTATTCATTTCCCTTTTTAAATTCATCAACCAACCTACCTGATTCAGGACTCTAATATTCCATACTTAAATCTATAGAATTTCAGATCTATTTTCCTTGATGACGACATTATCCCAAATAAAGAGATCAGAACAGGACACTATTTTACATCTGGTATATTTTACCCAAGAGGATGTCAACATCATTTAACCACACAGTAGAGCTGCATGCCCTCTGGAAAAATAATGATTGTAGTTTCCCCTTGCTTTTAACTGTTCATAGTTCCAGCATAGTAGCTAACATTACAAAGCCACACCAGTCGGTCATCCACACTTTGCCCCTGCAACTGGTGAAAAAGCTGCTGCTTCTTTTCAAGAACAATAGGTTAAATGGAATCCAACTCAAGTTGGTGTTAAAGTTTATCATCAGAAAGAGTGTTCATTATTTTGCTACAAGCTACCTTCTCAAAAATTTTGAAGATGTAGTAAAGACAGAGATGGTTCTGTAATTGGAGGTCATTTGTTTATCTTCAGTTTTATAAATAAATGTTCCTATGTATATTCCAGTCTCGGTGGGAATACACATTGACAGTTCAACTCATTACGAAGGTACCTCAAGAAGGGCACTATCAAGCTGCTCCAGGATTTACCTCTTCATCTACATCTGTATTAGGTTTCTTCCCGTTTCATTCACATATGGAGCATGGGAAGAATGATTACTTAAATGCTTCTGTGATTATTGTAATTAGTCTAATCTTATGATTGAGGTGCCTGTGGGAGCAATGTGGCAATATGAGGAGATCACAGTTCATTTCTAGACTTCTCAATTACTACAGGTTCTTGAAAATTTGTAAGTATGCATTTGCACGAAATGTAAGTCTGCAAGTTGATACTCTTCAATATCTCTGTGACACTCACCCACAGGTCACACAAACCTGTTACCATTCTTGCTACCCTTAGTTGTCTACAATCATTATCCCCTGTATTTTTGGCACTTCACATGAAATACCATAATAATGATAGAGTTACTACTTATCAGTGGCCTAACGATTTTTGTGATATTGTCAACAATTAATTTGACAAAACTGATGTCTGCTGGTGAAGTACACAATGCCTGTCAAAATAAAACAAACAGATGCTCTAGTTTTTCCCTCTTTGTTTTCAACTATACACTAAATTGACCTTAACATCAACTGTCTCACTGTTGTCATCAGTAAGATGAACATCATTTGCCTTACCAAATTTATTCATTTTATTTCACACATAGTAATGCTTTTGTGCAAGGTGTATTCGTTGGTGATACAGTGTAGACTTTTGCAATATAATTTGCAGTGCACCTGTAAGTCTTTTTAAACAAGGCTCTCTCTTCCTAGCACAAGATACTTTGATCCCAAACGTTAATAACACCTTCTCTTAGCTTTCACTGTAATTGCCCCTAATCAAACTGGATTCAGTGACTTCCACGAATACTTTCAGGTAAGAATCATGTTCTCGCGTCTTGTGTGTCCTTGCAAATTTGTTCCTGTTGTGCATCCAGTAAATTCTTCCTGAGTAGTGTGGATTGAGGCAGTATCTGGAGTTCTTTGGAACTGTACTTTGCCCTTCTTAACATAATTAATGATGAAGCTTTCTTGTTGCAATTTGACAATAATGGACAGACAAACCACTTTTTAATGGGACTCGTCTATTTCATGAATGTTAGCTGGATTTAGAAATCAATTACCAACTATTGATACATGTCTACCTATTCCCTGTTGGAAACAAACTAAAACTGGAAATTAGTAACTCTGGACTGAACACAGTCAGTAGTGTGTAAGAGGAAATCAACATTGTTATCTTCGCATAAAACTTCAACTTTCCAATGTCTTTTCTGTGTAAACCTTAACTTCATCAGGTATTGCCTTCAGGCCATCTTCACTTGTGACACATTACTTATCCTCCAACAATAACAGTGAGAGATGAGTGATAATGGGGATGAATATGAGTATTATCATCAGTTTCTGAAATATGATCTGAAAACTAATTGCTGTCAAATGAATGAGGACACAATTACAGTAAAGAGTTTTAAGATATTTTCTTGATGTAACTCATCGGTGATTTCTCCAGGAGTTCCTGCCAAACTGTTCATTACATTTTTGCACTGAAAATTTCAATAATCAACTTTTCACATTGTATGTCACTCACCAAACATCTGTGCACAAAAGTAGAATATTTAATTTCAGTGGAAACCTGGAAAGCACTATTAGTCTAGTACAAGTTTGGACTTCATAACTTTATCATTCTTTTTTCACAGTACATACTTACAGTAGGAACTGTGTGTGTACAATAGCGCAGTTATCATGTTACTGATAACTGCGCTATTGTACACACACAGTTCCTACTGTAAGTATGTACTGTGAAAAAAGAATGATAAAGTTATGATGCAAAATCCAGCATTTTGGAAGTACAACTTAAATGCCTATAAAAAACTGATACCACCTTATGTGTAATTAAAATAATAATAATAATGATTTCCCCATTGTGGTGCACGCAGCAATGCTCAATGATTGTAATGTATGCAATTCATTTGCCACTGAAGTGTAAGGTGGTAGGATTCAGTGGTCATTATCTAACATGTACCTAAATTTTTACAGACCTTTTATATTAGTTCCATTGTATTTTACCTGAAAAATACGTTTTACATCACAATTTTACCATTAAAAACTGTTCTTGCTTTCTATCCTTTTAATGATTGCTCATTGTGAACAAGAACAATTTGTCCATCACAGACTGTTTCATTTTAGATTGTAGCTATGTCTACAGTAATTCAAATTGCTGTTGGAAAGGGATGAATTTACCAGGTTATGATATCACTTGACAGTGCTAGTATGAAGGATAAGAAATTCAGTGTGTGATCTTCTGTGCACTTGCATATTTTGGAATCAAATCAATTGGTGGAGTTCACAGAATTATCTTTTTCTTCTTTCTAGAGCAAATAGTATTTGTAAGAATGCGACAAAGAAAGACACAACACAGAGATACAGTAGTGTCATGACAGAGTTGTCACTTGTATGGAGATGGAAGTGGGGAAAAAGCCAACAAATCTGTTGAATTTTTAAACATGTTTATACTCATGGGCAGTTTAATTATGGACACTTGGCAAGCAGTGTGTAGCATTCCATTTTGTTCTGATGACAGTGGCAACACATTGTAGCATGGACTTCACTAAAACACTGAATGTTGGGGAGCCATGCTGATCCAGAATTGCTGAAGTGCTACCCACAGTTCACAAAGATTGGTCTGAGCTCAGTCCAAGGCACACCTCTCACTAATGGGTCCCAGATGTATTCAGCAAAATTGATGTCAGAGGACATGGGAGCACAGATGTCCACAGAGTGTTTCTCAAATGTTTCTAATACCATGTGGGGGGTGATATTATAATGCATTATCTAGCTGAAAGGACAGATCACTTCTTGTGTGCTCTAGGTGAACAAATTGATATACATGATAGAACTGTAGGATCCCGTATTATTCAATAGTGAAACACAAGAGCATATCTATTAATAAATGGAATATACAGCCTAAAGGAGTCTACAATCATTATAAATTTTCATTGTGAATAAAGCTGTTTATATCAGGTAATATACCTGTATTGGTCAGTACGTTTTGGCTACTCCCATCATCAGTTATATAACTAACATCAAAGTAATATATGACTGAGAGGTGCAATGTATATACTACTAGTCAGAAAAAGTAAAAAAGTAGAGCATTCACTAACCAATACTTAGAACATATACAATAAAGTTCAAAGTCAGTTACAATAAAACCTATGCTTAAGTAGAACATCAGCTGTAAACCTGTCTCTTAAAGTTTACAGAAATACAAGTGGTAACAAAGAGTTGTGCTGGTGGAGAATATGTTCCCTTTGTTTTTCAAACTACAAATACTACAATTTCAATTGCAAAATATGATTTTTATAAGTACACTTCCATAAAGTGCACTAATCACAAAAAACATTGTTTTGTACCATGACATTATTCTTTTACGATTGCAAGCCACACCTATATGTTACTTTACACTTTAGCTGTTAAGGTGTGCAATTTAGAGCCCATGTTTATTAGACTTTTTTGCTTCAAATGATCGTTTCTGTCATATACCCGAATACTGACCATTCCTCTTGGGACACCATGTTATCAACTAAGCTAGACAGCTTCATTCACAAAAACACGCAAACCTATCAGAGATGCCCATTACACTCCATGTAAACATTTCTCTCACAAAAATACCTGTATGGCCTATTCAGATGGTATCCCATTGGCACATGGGATGTATAGTTTCCATGTGACTTTCAGTATACTTTTATACTGTTGCTGTAGTGTGCCAACATGTATCACAACTCATCAGTCCAGACAAACCTTTTTCCAGACAATGTTCACGTGCACATGCCCATGCCAGTCTCTATGCCTTGTAAAAGTCAGAGAATAGAGGTGCAGTACATGTGTGTGGCAGTGCCTTTTGTACACATAGCAAAGATGTGAAAGTGAAAAGAATGGTTGCTGCTATTTAACACTGAACTGACAATTGATTTGCTGCATTGTGGATTGTGTGTTCTCAATTACGGTTCACAACAGTTAATGGCAATGCCTGTCATCAACATGTTGCCACCCACAGAAGTAGATTCTGGTGGTAGTTTTCCCACAAATAACAGTACACGTGGTACACTCTTAACTTTGTGGAATGTGATAATACCAGAGCTTGCATGAACTCCGAGATGGTGTGTCCTACACGTCAGGTGCTACAAATCTGGTCAGTTGCATAGATACCACGTCTGTCATGCAAAAGGCCAGTATGAGAATCAATGACTTACCATTCAAGTTGAAACATAGCCAGCTGAAATAGCTCTATTTACTCCAATATCACCCTAAACACAGATATTAATTTCTTTTCGTGCTTCCTTATCCAAGCCAAAAAATGTAGTTCTTGTAAGCAACACAAATTGCATCCTGTAAACCTTTCCAAGATCCAGTGTTTATGTTTTGTGGCTATTTTTTATTTACATGTGTACTGAGAAAATACTTCAATAAGAATCGTTTTTGGAATAATCTTTGTGGGCTTTGTTAGAAATAAGAGAAATTTGCACACTGAAAAATTTACCTACAAAAGTTGAATTTAGTAATAAAGTCTTTTAAAGTATACGTAGTCAACAGTTCAAAAAATTCACATATTTAATTTCTAAATGTGTGTACGTACTACCTGTGATACCTGTCATTTAGTCATTACTAAAAATGTAATTATTCCAAATTTTAACATAGTGTAAATAATTTGTAGAAAAGTTCATGTGTGTGCATATTTAAATAAGCATCACAGAAAATGCTACAAACAGGCAAAACTTCAGCGACTGTGAAGCCACATTCAAGTTCAGTCAGACAGACAGCACCAACTCAAAACTGGCATTAATCACCACTCGTATTAATAAGTTAGACTCTGTTTGTATAAGTTATTGATGTGATTATGTGAAAAGTAATGAAGAGTGTAAACTGAAAGCTGATCTTCATTTGCGTGGCTGTCACAATAATTTCATACTGATTATTCATTAAATTTCTGATATGTCACCTTGTTTAGTGGAAATTCATGTCCACATCTATTTTATTGTTAAACCAGAGAGGATACTTGAAACAAGGCAAACAGGTCAGTAATGTTTCAAAGTGACACTCAAATTATTCAAATTACAATAGCAATAGGATCACATTTTCTCAAGTACAGCAGCTGTCTCTAAGCTGTTGGTTGTGAGTACAATTTGTGTAGGTTCTTCTGTCAGATTCAGGAATAAATGAATTCAGCATCTACAAAAACATTTCAGTTATGAAAACTTGCAAAACAAAAGGAATACTCCAAAATGTGCCATTATATGTCAGTAACAATTTTTTTCAACACTGAAATCTTGTCACTGCCATTACCACAGCATTGCATTTTGGTTTTTAATCTTGATTTATACAGCCATATTGCAAATTATTGGGAAACAGAGGGATGAAAATTCTTGTCATTCAGTCCCTAGAGGTGGATATGCTTTGGTGCTCTTAAAAGATTTCATATATGCTACTGCACTAGTTTATACATTCTTTATTTGGCTTCATATTGCATCATTTGCTAGTCAAAACTTCCACTAAGAATTAGCTTCCATTTATAGTAAATAATTTTTCATGGTTTTCATACTATCCTTCCCCCAGGAGTGTTACTCCAGCTCCAGTATCTGAAAACTTCCTAGGTGAGAATTTTGTCTTTCTGTTCTTGAGATTCGTTTGGCCCCTTCATTCGTAAATTACTCTCAATTTTATCTTTCCCCTTCTTGTCTTGGCTAATATATTTTCTCTCATCTCTTCTCCTCACTTCAACAAGAGTATGGGAAAGCTTGCAGAAGAGCTTCTATTAAGTTTGGGAAGTAGGAGAAAGATACTGGCATTAATAAAGCTATGAAAGAATGTTGTAAGTCATACCCATATAGCTGAGTTGATTCTAGCATTCACCACCAAAGTCGAGGTCCCGAGTTTAAGTGCCACACCGTTTTCATCTGCTGGGAAGTTTCAGAATAGGCTATAGTCATATGATTAACATCTTACTAATCTGAGCACTAAAATGCAGTCAATAACAATGTCTCAGTAAAGCCACTCTGCTCATGCCAGTCAAATTGTACTTATATTTGAGCACTGTGAACAATGTTATAATGTTTTGCTAAGTTTTATTTAACATATGTAAGTATCACTATTCATTTTAACAGATACATTGCCATTGGTGTAAATGTGTTTCTGGCCAGTAGCATTTTCTTCAGAGTAGTAGTGTCATGTTTGTATGTAAACTGTTTTTGTTTTTGACAATGCTCAACTACAATAGCCTTGTAATTATCTCATGTACTTTAGTACATAAAACATTACAAGTTCTTTAATTCATAAGCAAATGAGCAAATGTATAACTTTTTTTATGCTGTTCTTATCTTCAAGAATGATCTCACTTAGAATCTGTGCCAGGAATATTTGCATGACACTTCTTTTGTAAATATGTATTATGAATTTTTGTCTTTTGTCATGTTCCAAATCCTGAAAAATCTGCTCACTTTGGCTTTACATAATGAATACTGTATTTAATCTAATCTGATTGTAGTAGAAAACCCACCCAAAGTAAGAACTTTCCAGTGTTGCTCAAGCCATCTATGAAAGCAAAATAATATCTACATGGAATTCGTATCATACCAGCTTAAAAGTTTACTTTTCACTTTCCTATTCCAGCATGATGATCAACAACTTGCCAGTGAGGATGAATGATAATGGGTGTAATGCGTAACTATGTAGCAAAATTTTTCCTACCATCAGTACCTGGGAATTTGCTCTGTTCTTGAAATCCATTTTACCACCTTCTAAGCAGTGCAGTTCATCACCTTTAGTCAATGACTTTTTGAAACCATGTTTGACTGTTGCTGTTTAAATAATTTGTAAAATATTAGACTACTGTTCACAGAGTTTGCCCATCATAATTTAAGTCATTAATTATTTGTTTTATTATACTGGTGTTTCTCAGGTCAAACTTAACAGCAATTGCCGTACTTTGAGAATCAATTCTGAAAGTGATTAATTTTATTTCAGAAGTTTCACAGCAGAGGTCAAACAGGTGTGGTTGTAAGATCCAGATAATAAATATCCAATATTACATATACTTCTAATCTATTAACCATGAAATCACTTATAAAATTTGTGAGCCTGTGGTCAAATGTGAAGACATCTATTTATCTTCTTGTAGATTTTCTCTGCATTGGATTTTATATTTTGCCTCAGTGTACTCCTGTGTATGGCAGCTCCGAGAGCGAAACTATGAATGTGATAAGTATTCGGTAACAGTGTTCCTGAACATTGAGAAGGCATATAATAATGTGGAAAGGAGAAATATCCGGAAAATCCTTCAAAAAGGGGGGATTTGAAGGTTAGCTTTGAGAAGAATGGAGGAAACGTATCAAAGAAGTGTGAGTTGTTTAAAAAGTAGGAGAATGGAAAACAGAATGGCCTTAACAGAAAAATCAGTGAGGTAATGACAGGAGTGAGTGACACTATGAATGTGAGATGAAAATATAAAAGCAACAGTGCAGGAAAGGCTACATGTATGGGAGGAAGTGGTGGAACAATATTGATGGAAATTTAATGCAAAGTAGTGTGAAGTGATTGTGTCAGTGAGGAATAAGGAGATAGTAGCAACAGATATAAGTGTTGGAGGGCAAGTACTAAAGAAAGTGGAATGTTTCAAGCATAATAGATGACAGTAGAAGGTTTTGTTTTGTTCTGGGGTGCTAAAACAATTGAGGTCATAAGTGATGACAGTAGAAGGAATGATGTAAAAGCCATATGTAAACCCACAGTTTCCTGCAGAGTGTAAGCAGCTCAGTCTGGAGCAAAGATGTACAGCAAAAAAGTAAGCAAATGATTCATGAATGCATCAGAAATGTGGATAGTGAAGGAAAGGGAGGTGATCGAGATACAATCTTTTGGGATGAAATTTTGAAGAAGCAGAACGGGGCTTACTAGAATGGATGGCATAAGAAATGAGATGGTGAGAGAAATAGTGAAAGAGAATACCAGGTAAGAGACTCTAGAAAAGACAAGATTAACATGGTATTGGCACATTGAACGAAAGAGAGTTGACAGGATACTGAAACAGGCCCATTACATGATAGAATTTGTATGAGGCAAGGGATGAGTGGTTGGCGGTAATGTATGATGAAGAAAAGACTGGGACAGAGTGGAATGAGAGATGAGCTGGGACTGCAGGAAAAGATGGAGGCTTCCGTTGCAAAGATATCCAGGCAGGGGATGTAAACTGAAGAAGAAGAAGAAGATGATGATGATGTGAAAGTCACCTGTGCTTGCTTATACATTCCACATCTCTTCTATATAATTTTGAATTAAACATTGCCATTTTTGAGATGGGCAAATCCCTACTCAATTTATCTTTTCTGCACTTTGAAACAGCACAACTTCTAACATCCCACACTCTCCATCTTAGTGATCCAAAGATTGGGAGAAACACGTTTTCCAACTTTGTGATGACAGATCAGAGTCGTATTTGTGTTGTAACTGTGCAACATTGCATCATTCCAGATACAACCTCTCACTACTGCCATTCTGGCAAACCTGGATTGCTTTGCTTACTGGTACAGTGACTGCTAACAGTGTTCATAATGCCAAATTTCACATACTCCACAAGGAGGCATGAGAAGATGCATACACACTACAGTACTGGAATTAGTAAAGTTACATAAGTTAAACTAGATCAGTAAGTAAAAGGAGGGGCTGAAGAGTGTTGGAGGAAGTGAAGTTACTGGTTTGAGAGAGAGAGAGAGAGAGAGAGAGAGAGAGAGAGAGAGAGAGAGAGAGAGAGAGAGAGACTAGACGTGATTCCCATAATTATTTGTGTGAGTAGATTAGCACCAGTCATAATTTGTTCTGAGTATAGTTCACACGGTAGCCTGCATTGGCTGCTTCTGCCTGTTAATGTATAACTTGACTCATTCCACATCCCTGATCATTGTCCTTCATGATGAGATTCAGAGAACATTGTGTGTGAATGAATGATTGTATTTTATCTATTATTTGACCATGTCTGAATTTACAAAATATAAATAGTAAATACAAGCTTGGCCTCCTTTATATGTATAAGTGGGACAGAAAACTTCATTTTGGCAGCCTGATAATAATACTGATAGAATTTAGAAAATCTGACATAACGTTATACATGTGAAGAATAACAAAGTGATTGACAGCCTCTTGTTTACAGGACAGCAACCATAACCATAGTTAAACAACAAACAGTATTCTATTTTACTCACCATTGCCATATCCCTGTGATACCAGAGTAAGCTGCAAACAGCATTACAATCTGTAGGATAACTGCTGTGATTCATTTCCACTGTGTGCTTCTTTTCCACTGTACAGCACATTTTGTTTAGGCACTTTTTTATTTCATCAAGTAATGACAGATGTACCGCTATTAGAAAGCAGTCCGTTTCCAGAAATAAGCATTGCAAGCATAGTTTTATAATACAGTTAGTTCCTTTTTCTAACAACAAAAATATTCAGTTTTTGAAAATATGTAATGTAATTGGACAGATAAAAATCTACTCATTAAATGGTGACATACATATAAAGAGTTATTAAAATTTGCAAGCTTACAGAGCCAGTGACTCCTCCTCCTGGCAGAAGTGTTGAAGGGAAAGTCCTTTTCCTTCACCACTCTTCCCCTTCAACTGTTCTGCGAGAGGAGACACTGGCCCCAAAAGCTTCCAAATTTCAGTACCTTGTTATATATGTGTTCTCCTGCTGCCACTTGGTGAGTAAATTTTTTTTATCTATCCAATTCCATTAGTTAACTTTTTCTGTTACATTTGTGTATATTTTGAGTATGTTACATCAGTTCTAACTACATTTTACATGTTTTGTTCTGTATGTAATGTAAGTACTTAAATTTGTAATAAAATTGATCTCTTATTCATTATAGTTCCACTTTTGGTTTCTCCATCCACCAATGATGAACAAGATGCTATTAATTTTAGCAGCAGTTGTGATACTTTCTTTTTGAAAATGCTATTATCAAAATCATTTCTCCTCTTCCATCTGTGCACATTCGGTTGTGTTTTGTGTTAGCAAGTTAAAAGTTTTTATGCCTTCCATAACTAGTTCACGACAGGCGGCCATAGGTGGTGAAGCATCATGATGTGAAACCAACACTTTTGCTGATAATTTATTTATTTACCTGCAGCACAAACAGGGAACAAGAGTGTGATTTGTGTCAAAGGACTTGTGGGGAAAAAAACTGCATCCACACAATAGTTACAAGGATCTGGCATATGTATTCAATCAACATTTAGCTCCATTTCCTGTCTCACCCTTTGAACAGTAAATCTGTTATTTAACCAAATGATTACTAGTGTGTTCTACATGTATTTCATTCAACCTTTCAAATTGCTGCACTTCTTGCATCAATATTGACCTTGCCTTCAATTCTTTCTAATACTGTCACCACTTTTAAACAGAGACTCTCTCCAAGCTCAAAGACTTCCAGAGCAATCCAAACATAGGTAACAGAGAGCATCAAGTAATATTACAAATCCATCACATGAAGCTACAAGGACAGCATTTACAAGATACAAAAGGGCCAGTATTTTAAATATTGATTAATAGGGGCATCTGAGTGGTATCAACTATCTGGAATGGATACTGTAGTATTTTTGATTGTAGAGTCAGTAGCAGTTTCTTTTATTTTGAGATTACTTTTCTTTTCCTGATATAAATACAGCATTTAAATTTCAAGTTAAAGGAATTTGCATCATATCTCCAAGAGTTAAACTTTTATGATGCCTTGAGTACAGCACAGTGCAGTTTCTGAACCACACTAACAAAAAGTGAAAATTAATGTAGCTGGAATCGCATTAAACATCAAAACTGGTACTGAAGTCAAGGTGAAGAGAAATTTAATTTTCACAGACTTAAATGACTTTTTTTATTATCAATATTTAACATTTGATACAAGATTCTTGAGTATAGTAGCACAAAGTACACAAAATATGGAGTGCATGACATAGCTATGATGAAAGTGGGATCCACAGTTGCCTCAGTAGTAACACAACAAAAATTAAATGTGATGTATAACATTTACTGCCCAAATTAAAATCAGAGAACATTATCTTCTTTATAAACTGCACAACAGTTTCAGCTCCTTCTGGCAGTTTTAGGCTGCCAGATCTGAAGTTAAGTACATCTTTAATTTGAATGTGAAATTTAAAATTATGAAACAACACCAATCAACTGTGCAATGATAAGTGTTTATAAACCACTCACTTATTAAATATCTAATTATCAACTTTTCATAATTACAATTTGTACTTCACACCAAATTTAAATATCTGTACATTAAGAACAAAGTTATCACCCAATCATCACATTCAGTATTAGACAGTGACAATTCAGAAATGACTGGGAAATACCATTTCGAGTTTGCAGTGCGTGGCCCCGACAACTCTTAAGGACCGATAGATATAAAGTAATCTGTAGGGAGATCAGAAACGGCAGAGCAGTGTCTGTTTCACATAATACCTCTGTCAGTTACGGAAAGTTGGCTGGCCTAATGGAAATAGCTAAGCTGGGAAAAAGTGGCAGGCTCACAGGAAACTTTCAACAAAAATTGCAGAGGAGACTGCACGCAGGGCTCTAATCACTGTGGCCAGTCTCACTTCGGACTAGGACAATGCGATCACCATAGCAAGTGCTCTGCCTCAATATGAGGCATAAAAATTAAACCAAGATCACAAAATTGTCCAATAAAACTAAAGGTGCAACAAAAATAGCTTCAGTAGTAAACATTGCGAGGAAAACCAGCGCCCCATACAGGGAAAAACACGACGTACGAGAGGGTCAGTGTAACAGTTGTTACAGGAGGATGTGCAACAGGTAAGTGACACTTCAACAGGTGACAGATGTCTCACCGTATTCCTGTCTCGGTGACTGTACTACATTTATTTTCTTCAGCTTTCAGATGTGTCCGAAACAAGAGAATAGCTGCACAACAGCTGAAAATCGACAATGCATATAACTCTGCACAGTAGGTCATGTATGTAACAGAATAATGGAAAAAGGGTAGTTCCAGTCTATTCTCTTCAATGAGGAGTACCTACCCCAACCCGTAGTAAGATAGGACGCTGGTTTTGTAACTCCCCCCTCCCCCTCAAAGCAGTCAATGGCCTGGTGGCAGAGATCAACCAACCCCTTATCTTCTGGCCACTCGGCGCAAGATAAGATGAGGGTATGGGCAATTTCTTCCCGGCACATGTTAATAACAACGAAAATACTGACATTATACAAGGGCACCAAGAAAGGTGCACATTCCACTTGTTTCAGATTTCTCTCTCTCTCTCTCTCTCTCTCTCTCTCTCTCTCTCTCACACACACACACACACACACACACACACACACACACACACACACACACACACACACTTCTTTACACTGTTATAGGTGGCCGGAACTCTTTGTTAACAACATAAAAGCGATGCTTCTGTCCAAAGAGGCCTAGAACGACAGCCACATTCTCTATGATGATGTTGAAGGGAATGGTGGAGAGGGCGCCACATATGCACATGAGGAAGCGCAACATGCCGAAACGGTAGAGCGAAAAGGATTTGACGACGCCGAAGACGTACATGTAGATGTTGACGGCGCCAATGAAGGCGCAGGCGAAGTCCATGAGCGGTGGGCAGGGGATGGGGCAGAGTCCCGCGAGCAGCACGTTGGAGGTGGAGAGCGGCATGGTGACCCAGGAGTAGCAGGAGACGGCGAGCAGCCACTTGTGCCGCAGCGGGATGGCCTGGGAGTGTACCACGAGCAGGATGCCCTGCAGCCAGCGCTTCCGCTGCTGCATGAAGTCCCACAGCGAGAACGGCGACTTCTCCCACATCTCGCCCTCCACGAAATTGAAGGAGTAGCCCTGCGTGTAGGCGCGCATCGCGAAGAAGCAGTCTTCCGCCACGGACCCGTCCGGTCCGTTGTCGAAGGACACCTGCCGCTCTGCGCCCACCTGCCAAGCAAGAACGTCATTCTCAACAATGCGCAAAAGGAAAGGAGCCGTAGCGCCCAACACTTTCAAACACAGCTGTTTCCTTTTATGAACACAAACACGATCAGAGAATGCGAAATTTATGTGACCAACGGCAGTGCACGAAATTGATTCTGGGATTCAACACCGATTCGTTTTTCCAACAACTATAAATATTACAACTATAAAGATCAAGGGCCCAAGCCATCATTAAGCGAAGCTTATTACACACGCGTTTTAACACCACGTTTATGTGGCACAGAATTTTGAGACGAAAAGCGAATTTCGGAAATCACTTTTGCTGCTATTTACATGTCAGACTTTAAGCTACTTAGTTTTCTCGACCACATATCTGTTTTCCGAGCGTTCTTTGTTTTAGGAATGTTAAAGTGTAATGCAACTGCTTCGAAAAACGTCTGCGACCTGCTCTTGAGTACTGTTCGAGAGTTCGGAATCCTCAGCGACAGGGAGATAAGCTGGAATTTTGATGTGTGTCTGCCTTTCAGTCAGTACAAGAATGTTACGCAAGTGCTCAGGAATACACCCACTGAAATCGTCGGAAGACAGATGGTGTTCTTTACTTGCAATGCGCCGGCCGCGGTTGTCTAGCGGTTCTAGGCGCTCAGTCCGGAGCCGCGCGACTGCTACGGTCGCAGGTTCGAATCCTGCCTCGGGCATGGATGTGTGTAATGTCCATAGGTTAGTTAGGTTTAAGTAGTTCCAAGTTCTAGGGGACTGATGACCATAGATGTTAAGTCCCATAGTGCTCAGAGCCAACTTGCAATGCTGCTGCAGGCAGCATGTACACTGTGTCCTGCACAAAACGTACCTGTCCGCAGCTCGTGGTCGTGCGGTAGTGTTCTCGCTTCCCGCGCCCGGGTTCGATTCCCGGTGGGGTCAGGGATTTTCTCTGCCTCGTGATGACTGGGTGTTGTGTGCTGTCCTTAGGCTAGTGAGGTTTAAGTAGTTCTAAGTTCTAGGGGACTGATGACCATAGATGTTAAGTCCCATAGTGCTCAGAGCCATTTGAACCATTTGAACAAAACGTACCGGACCGTTTCTAGTCTAGCCTGTGGGCTGAGCATGACACGGTGGCCGTCGGTACCACTGGGCCTTCATGGCCCATTCGGGAGGTGTGTGTGTGTGTGTGTGTGTGTGTGTGTGTGTGTGTGTTCGTTGGGTCAGAAGCTGTGAGAAGCTCGCATTGTTGAGTTGTTACAGAAATGGGGCACTTTGCATTATAACAGCGGATCGATATTGTGGAGTATTAGAAAGAGACAGGTCCCAAGGAATGTAAAGAAATTGTTCAAGTGACGTATCCTGCTAGGAAATTCCCCACGACCTGCACTATTCAAGAGATAGATAGGAACAGGCTACCGATAGGGAGAACTCTTGCAATTATAAACAGATTTCTCAAGCCAGCGCAAGTCGGTAAGGAGATTATAGCAGCAAATTGGTGCACCTCGTGTACTAAAAGATATAAATTTAAAAGCTTATCGTGTGAGAGTGGTGCAACAGTTGAAATTTCAGGATCAGGAAAACAGTTCAGTATTGTAACTGGCTGTTAACATCGATTGCTAACGGCCCCTTGCTTTGCTTCATGTCAGATGAGTCTTGGTTTCCTCTGTCAGTTTAGGTAAACTCCCAGAATTGCAGATATTAAATCGCAGAGCAACCCACATATTCTGCAAGAAGAACCTCTCCATTCTGAGATGGTAAGTGTTTGGTGTGCGTTGTCCGGCATCCGCATTACTGGCCCCATATTTTTCAATTACACCTTTAACATTGTCAGAGATGTAGAGCTCTTTCTATGCACAATTAGCAAATGCAGAGAAGTTTTACGCAGTATTCCAATAAGATGGAGCAACCGCTCATAAACCCAAACGAAGTATGGCCCACATCAGCAACGTGTTCCATGAAGACAGACTTGTCAGTAGGGGACTCTCGCCCTCAAGGTCTCTGGACTTACCACCATGTGTTTTTTATTTGCGGGGCACACTAAAAAGCAAAGTGTGTGCTGACAATACTCGCATAATAGACGGTCTTAAACGGAACGTTACTAGAGAAATTAACATCACGCCTATAGAATTACAGCGTTTTGTTTGTAGCGTCATCACAAGTAAAGTCATTACACGAAGTCAGCGATGCCTGGATGCCCATGGCTACCACTTCCAGTACCTGTTATTTAACGTTATCATCATCTATTCCCTTTTCGTTAAAGTTACTTGAATTTCGGGCGTTAGGCGTAGCGGTTGTGTATGAAACCCTGTACAACTAACTTCGTGCCTGTATTCTTACTCGCAAGAGTAGTTTCAATTACATAAAAATCACTGCGAAAGGGAAGCTCTAAAACGAATAATCGTCCACCATACACAACCCTTTTTTTTAAGGACTTGTAGTCCGGGGTGATATGTTACAATACAGCATCACCGGTCTATTGCGGTCTAACTGTGTTGGTGAGGCAGTAAATTTCCACAGGGCAGTGACTGCGTCACTGCAATTCACTTTGGAGGTGTGGCGGTGGGACTTGTAGTCCCGTACCACCCTCTGACGGTGATAGTACTACATGAGTCGGGCAGAAGAATATTGCCCAACATAGGCAGGTGAAGGTGTGGCGGTGGGGAGTGCGTTCCACGACACAACCCAAAGCATTTCGTATAATTTGTATGCAAGAACATTAAGATCTGAGACCAAGAACACGCAACCAGTAACGTAGTAACTAGCCAGTGACACAGTAATTTAAGAGTTTCACGCGGCGAAAGTTAAAACTACAGAAAAATGGAGACACCCGTGTGCCAATTCCCGCACTTACATGGCACTTAACCAGCTGAGGTGCGGAGAACTATTACTAGTGCACCCCGTATTTAAAAGAGAGGTTCTATATGGTAAACACACACAGAATGTCGTACTCAGTGCTGTCGCTAGATGGCTCGCCCGCTGCTCCAGCGCGCATAGTGAAAAACATCTCTCTGCAGAGGCGTCGAGCAATGCGGCAGTTTTTGCTTTGGCGCTAGACGACAGGCTTCCGCCGTGACCTGTACGTCTCTTGACGAAACACAAAGGAATATTTAATCGATGTTGTTACTCTGTCATTCTACGTTCATCTTTCAACTCTGTGGCGCCAAGGATGTAATTTATGTTGTTAATAATTCATGTACAAGTCTGTATGATCGTACTTACAATGCTCGGTAACAAACCTAATGACTGGTGGTATGCAGGCGCGCAACATTTGACAATTGTGCTTGCTTCCAGTACATTTCTCGCCGGCCAAAAACTTGTCACTACACCAGTATAAAGAAGAGTAGAAACCGACACGTGGTTTGTATTTTACTCCACACTACGATGAAATATCAGCTCCGATGTTAGGATGTACTATGAAACTTCGTTCATCATTTACTAAAGCACGAACACTTCGAAATTATAATTATAATTACAATTATAACAATAAATGATGTTATCGAAGTGAAAATTAGGGCCAATCATAACTCTGGCATGCAGCGTAGCTCTGGCTTTAATGTAAAAAACAATTACTCCAATACTTTACTGTGTTTATTTTCAAGCAATTGTGATGTATCCTGCTCAAATGGCTTAAGAAACAGAAATGTAACCTTTTATTTTTAGGGTATTCCCTACGTTCGACTAGGCAAATGTCTGGTTGCTCCCAATTTTCGCCTCAGATAAGAAAAATATAGAAAATATGATAACACGCAGAACAAAGCTTACGTACGATTCATACACAGGTGGTGCATATGACTTTCTGCCACTCTTGAGTTCGTTGCAGTGGCAGAAACAAGGCGAGCAGCCAGAAAATCATCTTCGCCCATGATAAATAACTCAGCAAGACCCATACTCTTCAATAAACATCGAGGCACTGCAGATATGCTTACTTTATCAATTAAGAATGGTATGGTGTGTAATCTTCGATGCGTGCAGCTAACACTGACGTGCGTTGTTATAGCTGATACGGAATAAAAGAAAGGGAAGGTAATGGAGATGCGTTGCCGGCACAGAGTCTACTCCTCGCTACAGTAACAGAGGCGCCACCGAGTTTAGCGTCCCCATTTGACGGCGGAACAACAACAGCTACAGTATCTCAGTCCGAGATACACTATGGAGAGATGTGGGATATAAAACAGCACACTGCCGCTCAATTGAATGATTAGGAACTATACACCAATAGGGGCGTATGGAATGCAAAAAACTACAATGAAGCCGTAGAATCCGTCTGAATTAAAGCGTTGTAGAATGAATTATTACAACGAAGTTAGCTGGCAAAGCAGGCAATATTTTTAAAGTGTGATGTCTTAGTTTTAAGCTTCCACACGACGAAATTTGTCTGTGTGGCACTGATAATAATACAATATGTGAAAGGTCTTTCGGTACTACGCGGAGGTGCAATCTATCAATCTGTCTCAGACCTGGTTTAAAAGTTGTGGATGTGTCAAGACGATCTGCCAACTCTGCAGAAGGCAGTTGACCAGGTTGTTTCCATTTACACACTACGTGATCGAAAGTATATGGACACCCCCAAAAAACACATGTTTTTTTATATTACATGCATTGTGCTGCTACCTACTGCCAGGTACTCCATATCAGCGACCTCAGCAGTCATTAGACATCGTGAGAGAGCAGAATGGGGCGCTCCGAGGAACTCACGGACTTCGAACGTGGTCAGGTGATTGGGTGTCATTTGTGTCACATGTCTGTACGCGAGATTTCCACACTCCTAAACATCCCTAGATCTTCTGTTTCCGATGTGATAGTGAAGTGGAAACGTGAAGGGACACGTACAGGCCGACCTCGTCTGTTGACTGGCAGAGACCGCCGACAGTTGAAGGCTGGGTCGTAATGTGTAACAACCAGACATCTATCCAGACCATCACACAGGAATTCAAAACTTCATCAGGATCCACTGCAAGTACTATGACAGCTAAGCGGGTGGTGAGAAAACTTTGATTTCATGGTCGAGCGGCTGCTCAGAAGCCACACATCACGCCGGTAAATGCCAAACGACGCCTCGGTGTAAGGAGGGTAAACATTGGACGATTGAACAGCGAAAAAGGGTTTTGTGGAGTGACGAATCACGGTACACATGTGGCGATCGAATGGCAGGGTGTAGATATGGCGAATGGTCGGCGAACGTCATCTGCCAGCGTATGTAGTACCAACAGTAAAATTCGGAGGCGGTGGTGTTACGGTGTGGTCGTGTTTTTCATGAATGGACTTGCACCCCTTGTTGTTTTGCGTGGCACCACCACAGCACAGGCCAACATTGATGTTTTAAGCACCTTCTTGCTTCCCACTGTTGAAGAGCAATTCGGGGATGGCGATTGCCTCTTTCAATACGATCGAGCACCTGTTCAACATGCACGACCTGTGGCGGAGTGGTTACACCACAATAAAACCCATGCAATGGACTGGCCTGCATAGAGTCCTGACCTTAACCCTATAGAACACCTTTGGAATGTTCTGGAACGCCGACTTCGTGCCAGGTCTCACCGACCGACATCGATACCTCTCCTCAGTGCAGCATTCCGTGAAGAATGGGCTGCCATTCCTCAAGAAACCTTCCAGCACCTGACTGAACGTATGCCTGCGAGAGTGGAAGCTATCATCAAGGCTAAGGCTGGGCCAACACCATATTTAATTCCAGCATTACCAATGGATGGCGCCAGGATATTTTAAGGCGTTTTCAGCCAGGAGTTCGGACACTTTTAATCACATAGTGTATCTGCGTACAATTAATGCAAATAAAATGTCGTTCTATACTGTGACGATGTGGCTGCCGGTAATATCAATCATCTGTTGTTCCCATGTAACATATGAGAAGATTACATGTCTATGACATTTATTAGCAACAAATGTGCGCAGACATCACTGCTCTGTTTCGGCATGCTTGCTCGTAAACTTGTGTTACGTTAAACAAAGGTTTCTTTTGAGCAGAATGACGAGTCTGTCATGGGTATCCCTCTTTCCTCTTTCTCTCCTGGTGGCCAACTTCTTTAATGGAGGATCCTTAAACCAACTGGAACACCTCCAAAATACATAGCGTGGTCTCATGGAGAAGATAAATTAACGGCGTTTTTACATCTCCTCAGCTCCATTCGTAAGAGCATTCAATTCGTTATTTAAACAGAGAATGGTGGTCTGCCTTTCTTGGACTTTTTGTTTAGACAAATGAATGAGAGCTCTCTGTGGAACTCAGTTTATCGTAGGCGCACTCATTCTCATTTGTACTTGCAACCGTCGAGTTCCCACCAACAGTCGCACATGAAGAGTGTGCTTAAAACGCTTACACACAGAGTTTACAGTCTCGGATTCAGACAGTTTTCGTGGAGTACTCGCCCACCTAAAGGCAAAGTTAAGAAAAAAAATAAACATTCTATGCAGCTGATTAACAGGACATTGTCGGTAAAAAAAAAAGGGGGGGGGGGGGAGTGGATGACGAAGATAGCACCCCGGGAAAATCCCTAGATTTTTTTCCTTTGCTGGCAATATTTTATTAAAGACGGCCAGAATTCTCCAGAAGCTTCAGGTCAAAGTGATTTTCCGCCCACGGTCTAAAATTGCGGACGTCCTGGAATCAGTGAAGGACGATTTGTTATTGCGGAAGGTTGGAATCTACAAAAGTCGAGTACCTTGCCGCTGTGTTACATAGGCCAGAGCACCGCACCGTGGACTGAAGATGCACCGAAAGTCAACGCTGCACACGCCATATACAAACAATCGAGCCTGCTGTTGTTGAACACTGCATCTCCACGAACATTCAGTGGAATATGATAAAACAATTGGGCCGCAGCAACATCATTTTGAGAGTGTATTATTGAAGAATCCGTGTACATACGCATGGTAGAAAATCTGATGAACCATGATAACAACGACCAGCTGCGGATAATGCGCAGCTCCCCATCGTTCCCCAGATTTACTCCAAAAAAAGAAAAAAATGTGCTGATGGCCACAGCGCGAGGCAAGCCTGAGGACGGTAGAGTTCCGCAATTCCACCAGCGTTGGCACTGCCTGGGTTGTAGTATGCTAAGTCTGCTAACACTACCTTATCGCATGGACGGAATACACAGTGCGCTAATATATTTCTGGATGGGGCATTCTTCTTCGGTCTCCGATGGCTCACCTGAAGGTCATTGTCAAGTGCCTAATCGAAATTCCGTGCATCGTAGTTAACGACTACCGTCTACAATTACGAATCGTCTTGCAATATTACATATTCAGTTCTCTGAACCTGAAGTGGGAACACGATTTCTTTCAGTGTCTGATGGCTGAGGACTCAATCATAACAAAAAAAATTACATATATAACGGAAAACCAGCCAAAGTTACAAATTTTCGGGTCGGGGCCTGTTTTCGAATCATAGAAATAGTCAAATGGTATTTCCCAAAATATAAGAACCATGTCAAGGTAACAAACATATATGCACACCAAAGAGCAAATGAGCCGTTACAGAGCATTCACACAGTCATCTGTATACTCTGTAACGTATCTTGATATGGTTCTTACGTTTTGGGAAATATCGTTTTGACTATATCGATGATTTGAAAATGGGTCCCGATCCGAAACTAGTCATCAAGTAAATACAAGTGAAATTTGCAAATTTGGCTGTTTTTCCGTTGTATTTATTAACACATGTTGTTGCTCTGCAATTACTCCAGCATGCTACAAGTTCATAAAAATTATATAATTTCTTGACGTTTGCTGTGTATTCTAGCAGTCTTATTCACAGATATATATATATAAAATCAGTCTACAACTAGATTTAAGAAGTTTTGCGTAGTTTGTCTGACATTCGGGACTATCGTTTTGACGCGGTGATGTCGGTGTACAAATAGAATTATTTTATTGCCTTACTGAACCAAATGTCAAAAAGGATAAAAACAAATTTTACGCATATCGTGTGTCCTCTCCTTGCCAAACGAATACCGACAGTGCCTTCAGGGCTCGAACTGGCTGCCTCCGGCTTTGCGTTAGCGACCTCATCTACGGAGACAGTGTGAAAGCGACTTGTCACCAGAACATGCGGAGTTCTGCACGGCATGAAACGTATTCCGTGCCTGCAGCAGGACGTCACGAGATTGAAAACCCATAGAGGATTTGGTTCATCGTAAATTGAATGAGCAGTCAGCGGCCCGTATTAATGATGCCCTTGTACACCTGTCAGCGGGGCCAAGGATTGCTTCGCTGCGGGCTCCCGCAACACAGCACTGGCGTGCAACAAGCCTACCCGTAGGCGCTGGCGGCATTTAATTGCCTCTATCGCGGCGGTGACAATTTTTTCTCTATGGTGCGATTGGCGTCGTCCCAGAACTAATTGTGGAGCGAGGTGAAGCTGAAAGTTATCTGAGCTGGCTGAAGGTCTTGCGCTTTTGATTTCCTCCACAGCTCCAGTGACGACGTGAGATAAATGTTAGGTTGTTTTCGGTGTTTAATACAGTCTTCAAATTTGTTCCCTCTGTCTATATGATATGAAGTTGGGTTCAGTCCGAACAGAGTTCTCATGAGCTTTTCGTACGACACCGGTTTCAAGGAGAAACGTTGTTCTGATTCTCTCTCTCTCTCTCTCTCTCTCTCTCTCTCTCTCTCTCTCTCTCTCTCTCTCTCTCTCTCAGCAACCACGAAGAGCCGACGGTTGCACACGATAGTCACACCACCTCTCTCAAAAGCAATTTCGCTTTTCGCAAAGAAATGTCTGTCTGCTGGTGTTAGAAAAAACTTTCTGGATGACCGCTGTATATAATATGCGACTGGTAAATTTTTGTATATTTAGCTTACTTTTGCCCACGAGTACCAAAGTGCAACATTGCTACAGCCACCTAGCACAAAGTTAACTTGATCGGGTAGCAGTGGTATGACGCTGCCTTCTTCCGACCTTTGAACAGACTGACCCAGTCAGTTATAAGGGACTTACATTTTAACGCGGACTTAACCAAGTGCATCTCCGCATTTTTCCACATTAACAAACATTGCTATAGGTGAAAGAAGTGGCAAGTGACAGAGAAAAATCCTAGTACGGACTGGAAATCGAACCCTAGACCTTTGGACTTGTTGTCTGGCTCCTTAGCACTGAACCACATCTCCAGTATTCTGGAGTTTATCACGCTAATGCCTTCCATACAGTTTTTCTCTCAGGATGATCCGCACGTTTCCACAGCCATTCCAACAAATGTATGTTTTCTGTTCACCTTTCGTACAACGGACTGCACGTATCCCGCTCAATCCATACCGCTTCTCTGTATCACCCCTAAGCATCTGAATGTTGTGATAGGCTACAGACGTTTAACACTGATCTTTTATTCCAATACTATCGGATTCTCTACTTTCGTTGTGAGCACTGTCTTTAATATATTCACATGCAACTAGAGGTGCAACTCAGAACATTAAGGAGATATGCTCTTAATGTCATTCTGCACTCCGTTACGATAACTTTCCCAGAATTGCATCGATCAGTGAGCAGTTATCTTGACCCACCGGACAAATAGTTTACGTAAGTCGAGAACACTAGTGCACATCTTATGCCTGACTGTGCAACGCCTCACACTGTGATCTCTCAGGTTTTGATTAATTTTAATGATCAAAATAGAGTGCTTCCGCGTGTTCTGCCGAGCTGTTGTTTTCACTTTATGTACAATATTTTGACCAATCTCCACACAACGAGCCATCACCATCCGTCACAAGGAAATTCGGTGCCAAAGACTTCGATCCATAGAGATCAAACATTTTCGGACAAGGAGAGCCTGGCCGAAGAATTACAACTACGAATTGTGTTCCAACGGAATGAGTATTCATATCTGGGCGATGCAGTACGAATTAGTAACGTCTGAGAACGAGGTTGAGACGTAGACCAAAGAAGAGAAGCCAAAATTCGCTTATCTACCTAACGCTGGCCCAATACCTGGATAGATCGGTAGATTTCTAACGGAAACATGGCATCCAATGTATTTCGCTCCCTTCAACTAAAATAAAAAGTTATTTGCAATGTTAAAGACGATCTAGGCCTCCGGAAGCTGCTTGTGTATCGTATCAGAACAGTCGAGGATAAATGGAAGCGAGGTACCCGACTAAAATAACCAAGCAAATCAACTATCGCCGAACACTGCCCCGAATATAGACATGAAATAAAATACGATGAGACCAGTAACGTGGTGCGAAAGCCAAGTTCCTGTGACAGCATTATTAAGGAGTTAATCGTAATGAAGGTGTCAGAAAACGACGGTTTCAAGTTGTATAGCGCTTGGGGGCTGGCACACAATTTATTAAAATCTCAACGGCCACCATAGCTACCAGAGTTCGAAAACGCCGAGAGAATTTGCGTTTCACGGAATATCTGTGCGAGCTCTGAAAAGCAAAAGAGCATCAAACGGCGTAATGGACGACGGGATCGGGTATCAAGCGTGGCATGAGATCAACAATAATTCACTGTCTCGTTGGAGTCCAGGCAGAGAGTACACACAACAGAAAAACTAGCAGCAGCCGAAGAAGACGGCTGGGACGGTAGTCGAAATATTGTGCATAAAATGAAAACATCTCGGCAGACACACCCGGAAGCACACTATTAATACACCTACTATTACTTTACTTGATGTCAAACATCTGCCGTTCACCATACTGTAACTGGCATGTAGCAGACAAAACTTATTAGAGACAATCATAAATACTGAAGAGCCAAAGAAACTGGTACACCTGCTTAATATCGTGTAGGGCTTCCGCGAGCACGCAGAAGTGCAGCAACAGACGTGGCATGGACTCGACTAATGTCTGAAGTAGTGCTGGAGGGAACTGACACCATGAAACCTGCAGGGCTGTACATAAATCTGTAAGATTACGAGGGGGTGGAGATCTCTTCTGAACAGCATGTTGCAAGTCAGCCCAGATACGCTCAATAATGTTCATGTCTGGGGAGTCTGGTGGCCAGCAGAAGTGTTCAAACTCAGAAGAGGGTTCCTGGAGCCACTCTGTAGTAATTCTGGACGTATGGGGTGTCGCATTGTCGTACTGGAATTACATAAGTCCGTCAGAATGCACAATGGACATAATGGATGCAGGTGATCAGACGGGATGGTTACATACGTGTCGTATCTAGACGCATGAGGGGGGGGGGGGGGAGGGGGGAGGGTCCCATATCACTCCAATTGCTCACGCCACACACCATTATAGAGCCTCCACCAGCTTGAACAGTCCCCTGCCGACATGTAGAGTCTATATATTCGTGAAATTGTCTCCATACCCGTACACGTCCATCCACTCGATACAGTTTGAAACAGACTCGCCCGACCAGGCAACGTGTTTCCAGTCATCAACAGTCCAATGTCGGTGTTGATGGCCTCAGGCTTTCTGTCGTGCGGCCATTGAGGTTACACGAGTAGGCTATCGGCTCCAAAAGCCAATATCGATAAAGTTTTGTTGAATGGTTCGGACGCTGACATTTGTTGATGACCCAGAGTTGAAATCTGCAGCAATTTGCGGAAGGGTTGCACTACTGTCACGTTGAACAATTCTCTTGAGTCGCCTCATTGTTAGTATGGTAAGCGGGCCAACGTTGGTAGTCGAGGCTGTAGCGTCGGGCGTGTAGCTGTCAGTTGCCCTTTTGTGCAGCCGCTAAGGACATTTCACAGTCCACCGGTGATAATTGCTTGTCCTTAGCCCGGGGTTAACCCCGCGGGCGACGGCCACTATGAAGCTATTCGGGGAGCGCAACGTCCTCATCAGGGTCACTGCGACGCGATCCGCTGACCAATAGCTCAGCCGACAAACTAAATCTCGCCACGAATCCATATGGATTAAATGCACATCATTTTTGTAATAAACGACAGCAAATGTAACACTTCCATGTTTTTCTAAATGTACATTCTCAGTAGCGTTCTGAAATATTTCGATTATGTAGTTTTTACAGTAATCCATTGAATGATCGAAGTATTACAATGGCAAAAAAAAAAAAAAAAATTGCATTAGCTATGACAATGACAAAGAGGGCAGCTAATTACCGTACTTGGCAAAGTAAGTCCAGAACAGTATGTATGTATTTTCAGAAACGAACAAGTGGCAACAGCGAATTTCGGTGATGATTTTCGTGTAAGCATAGGTTAATAAAGATAAGAGTGACGGGAAGTCCTGTGTTGGGTGTTGCATCGTTCTGCAATTTCATGGGATTTCGACATCCGCGCTGGATTATATTGTACGAGGGGCGTTCAATAAGTAATGCAACACATTTTTTCTCGGCCAGTTTACGTTGAAAAAATGCGGAATTTATTGTTGGACATCGTGGAATATTCCCACTTCAGCCCCTGTAGTTTCATGGAGTTCCGATAGGTGGCGGCGCTATGTGTAGCCTTCAAAATGGAGTCGCTTTCCAAGCAGAGATCTGACATTGAGTCCTTTGGCGGAAAACTAGAGCATCGCAGGTATTCGTAGGCGATCGCAGAACGTCTACGGAGACCTGGCAGTGAACAAACGCACGGTGAGTCGTTGGCCGAGGCATCTGTTATCATCGCAACACGGTCGCGCAAACCTGTCCGACGGCAGCACACAGCTGTGCTACCCTCACGAAACTCAAGAAACGGCTCCAGTGTGAAAGGATACGAACTACTACTTCTCCACAACACAAGGCCTCACGCACGTCTGCGCGTGAGAAAGGAGCTCAAATGGTTCAAATGGCTCCGAGCTAGGGTGACCAGACGTCAGGATTAATCTGGACATGTCCTCCTTTTTAGCTCATTGTCCGGGGTCCGGGCGGATTTTTACAGTGTCCGGCTTTTTCGCAAAGTTGAGCGTAATACAATTAAATTTACAATTCGTCCGGTTCTAGTGCTCTTTTCTTAAATACTTTAACTATTGGCACAGCCTTCGTGATAAACACGATTATTTAAAATTTTCGTATCTTCGCTTTGTATAGGGTTGGCTTCCTGTAGTGCACGTGTGATTTGTGAGTGTAATTTTTAACCGAGTGAGTTACGTAAAATACACTCCTGGAAATGGAAAAAAGAACACATTCACACCGGTGTGTCAGACCCACCATACTTGCTCCGGACACTGCGAGAGGGCTGTACAAGCAATGATCACACGCACGGCACAGCGGACACACCAGGAACCGCGGTGTTGGCCGTCGAATGGCGCTAGCTGCGCAGCATTTGTGCGCCGCCGCCGTCAGTGTCAGCCAGTTTGCCGTGGCATACGGAGCTCCATCGCAGTCTTTAACACTGGTAGCATGCCGCGACAGCGTGGACGTGAACCGTATGTGCAGTTGACGGACTTTGAGCGAGGGCGTATAGTGGGCATGCGGGAGGCCGGGTGGACGTACCGCCGAATTGCTCAACACGTGGGGCGTGAGGTCTCCACAGTACATCGATGTTGTCGCCAGTGGTCGGCGGAAGGTGCACGTCCCCGTCGACCTGGGACCGGACCGCAGCGACGCACGGATGCACGCCAAGACCGTAGGATCCTACGCAGTGCCGTAGGGGACCGCACCGCCACTTCCCAGCAAATTAGGGACACTGTTGCTCCTGGGGTATCGGCGAGGACCATTCGCAACCGTCTCCATGAAGCTGGGCTACGGTCCCGCACACCGTTAGGCCGTCTTCCGCTCACGCCCCAACATCGTGCAGCCCGCCTCCAGTGGTGTCGCGACAGGCGTGAATGGAGGGACGAATGGAGACGTGTCGTCTTCAGCGATGAGAGTCGCTTCTGCCTTGGTGCCAATGATGGTCGTATGCGTGTTTGGCGCCGTGCAGGTGAGCGCCACAATCAGGACTGCATACGACCGAGGCACACAGGGCCAACACCCGGCATCATGGTGTGGGGAGCGATCTCCTACACTGGCCGTACACCACTGGTGATCGTCGAGGGGACACTGAATAGTGCACGGTACATCCAAACCGTCATCGAACCCATCGTTCTACCATTCCTAGACCGGCAAGGGAACTTGCTGTTCCAACAGGACAATGCACGTCCGCATGTATCCCGTGCCACCCAACGTGCTCTAGAAGGTGTAAGTCAACTACCCTGGCCAGCAAGATCTCCGGATCTGTCCCCCATTGAGCATGTTTGGGACTGGATGAAGCGTCGTCTCACGCGGTCTGCATGTCCAGCACGAACGCTGGTCCAACTGAGGCGCCAGGTGGAAATGGCATGGCAAGCCGTTCCACAGGACTACATCCAGCATCTCTACGATCGTCTCCATGGGAGAATAGCAGCCTGCATTGCTGCGAAAGGTGGATATACACTGTACTAGTGCCGACATTGTGCGTGCTCTGTTGCCTGTGGCTATGTGCCTGTGGTTCTGTAAGTGTGATCATGTGATGTATCTGACCCCAGGAATGTGTCAATAAAGTTTCCCCTTCCTGGGACAATGAATTCACGGTGTTCTTATTTCAATTTCCAGGAGTGTATTTGGCTATGCCTAAACGAAAGTGTACATTTTCTGATGTCTTTTACTGCAAATATCCGGCTTTAAGAAAGGGAGAAATGAATTTGAAGCGGAATGTAAGATATGTGGAGCTGGAACGTACGTCTCAGTGGCCATTAAAGGTAAGAAATAACTCGACAGATTAACTGTCATGGTTTTATTTCATTGTTTCATAGTCATTCATTTTATTTGTATTCGGGAGGTTAAAGTGCAGTTTACATGTCGTAAGCTGCTGTTTGAATTGCAGATGTTAGTAGCGATGCGTCAAATGAAGGGAGGTGAAAGGTCTTAGTGTTTCGCTTTGTAAACAATTCGGTGTTGTTGACATAACAGCTGGCGCCACACTGTCACCACAATCAATGTTTTTAATTTTTTTTATATTGCTCAGTTAACCACCACCTGACCATCAATAACAATTAACTTAGTTTTACCGGTAATAACCAGCAGTCACGTGACTTGTCCAAAGCTGACGGGTGGTATCCTCATCTGCAGTTGACCTGTTTGATGTGTCCTCTTTTTTTCTTCCTTGTCTTCCTTTTTGAAGCTGTTTGTCCTTTTTAAACAACTGCATCTGGTCACCCTACTCTGAGCACTATGGGACTTAACATCTGAGGTCCCATCAGTCTCCCAGAACTTAGAACTACTAAAACCTAACTAACCGAAGAACATCACACACATCCATGCCCAAGGCAGGATTCGAACCTGCGACCATAGCGGTCGCGCGGTTCCAGACTGTAGCGTCTAGAACTGCTCGGCCACCCAGGCCGGCGAAAGGAGCTCACTGTTCTTCCTCATCCACCTTACAGCCCAGATCTCGCACCCTCCATCTGTTTGGCCCGATGAAGGATGCACTCCGCGGGAAGCAGTACGTGGATGGTGAAGAAATTATTCACGCAGCAAGACGTTGGCTCCGACATCCACCAGTAGAGTGGTACCAAGCGGGCATATAAGCCCTCCCAGTAAGGCCAAGCTACTGAACGGGAATTACGTTGAAAAACAGGGTTTTGTAGCCAAAAGAATACGGTATACGGTGTATTGCAATTGTGAATGAAACGTACTGCTTTCAGAAAAAAGTGTGATGCCTTACTTATTGAACGCCCCTCGTAGTAAAAATTACTCTGTTCTCGAAAATTTTTTACTTCGAAATCACGTCGTTCAAAAATCAGTAACATTTAGCGCGACGTATAACGGGAAAAAAAATCTATTCTTCCAAAAAACCGTTACGGTGATAGTTCAGTAGGTCAGTTTACGGCTCGGAGCACAATGGGACTTAACATCTATGGTCATCAGTCCCCTAGAACTTAGAACTACTTAAACCTAACTAACCTAAGGACATCACACACACCCATGCCCGAGGCAGGATTCGAACCTGCGACCGTAGCAGTCGCGCGGTTCCGGAATGAGCGCCTAGGTCAGTTTAAAAAAGTTTCTCCGGAACTGATAGTATGGCCTCAAATAATGGCTTCCATCAATGTTATTTAATTCCCCCGTCCGCCCCCGGTAGCTGAGTGGTCAGCGCGACAGAATGTCAATCCCAAGGGCCCGGGTTCGATTCCCGGCTGGGTCGGAGGTTTTCTCTGCTCACGGACTGGGTGTTGTGTTGTCCTAATCATCATTTCATCCCTATCGACGCTAAGTCGCCGAAGTGGCGTCAAATCTGAAGACTTGCACCGGCGAACGGTCTACCCAACGGGGGCCCCTAGTCGCACGACATTTACGTTTAATTCCACCACCAATGACGGCAAAAACCTACGGATATTGTCTAGCTCAATAATTTGTCTTCATTTTATGTGATCTTACTCTTCCTGTTCTTATCGGTGACAAAGTAACAGTCGCCTACAAGAATCAATTAACATTTTTCAGCAGTGCTTGATACTCGAGCTGATTACGAACAACTGAAAGTTTGTTTTTGCAACGAAAGCCTTAAATACAAAATAATAAGAAACAAAAACAACAGTTCGTGGAAAATAATGCGTAACTTTGCTCATTGTAACTTCCTTTAGTTTTGCGTAACTGCTGGGACTTCTCAGAAAAGAGTTTACTCAAACCAGTACAGATAGCAAGATAACGTCATTATCTCGACCCATTACTTGGAATGATTTCCAACAATCTGTAATTACTGAGATTACCAGATAACGAAAAAGTCGGGACGAACTGATACATTACAGACTCACAGTGAAGCAAAAAACTTGTTCTGGGAAACGTACAACATTTAATAAACTATTATTCTACCACAGTCTTAAGTGCGACAACGATTACCACGATTACATTGCTTTCCAGAAGTTCTTCACAGACAGATTTGTAATAAAACAGAGCAATTCGTGCATTCACAACGAATTTAATGAAAAAAGTAGTATCATGTAATGGATGCTTGTACAAAATTTAGTCGCGTAAGATAAATGGTCACGTGGGCTAGAAAAAATGAATTCGCGAGGAAAAATCAAAATCACAGCGCCGGAACTAGGAGTTGAGGCCCAGTCCTCCCGAAAAACAATTTCTTGGCTTCTCTGACTCTGAGCCACCTCGCTCGGTAATAATGTGATACTTTTCGTTTCTATAATGCTTACAAGTATGTGCATAAATTTATATACAGCTACTTGCTGCCACTTATGTGGTACTGATTAGGGGTTGTACGGTCAAGGGACAGAGTAGACGAAAGAATTTTAATCTGTTTTTAAACGAGTTGATTCTGTGTGCCAGATATTTTAGCTTTTGTGCGTGCTTGTCTTCTGATCCAAAATTAGATTTTATAAAAGACAGTTATGAATACTTTTTTCTTAGTGTTGTACCACATTTAACAAAATAATGGGCGGGCACCAGCTCCATAGTATTATTAACATTTTTCGTATATACGACCTGTTCCGCGTGGTGTGCCAGATATACGCGATAGGCTAAATACACTTAGATTTACAGAAGTATGTACTAACTAAAATACCTAAGAAGGCAAGTGCTGACAGGTGTGTGTATATATTGCAGAACTATCTGTTTAAGAAGTCATGGTTTGAATATAAAAACTGAACTCCGTCCGAAGGCCCAATTGTCACCGACCGACCGTCGTGTCATCCTCAGTCCTCTGCCCACAGGCGTGACTGGATGCGGATACGGAGGGGCATGTGGTCAGCACACCGCTGTCGCGGCCGTATGTCAGTTTACGAGACCGGAGCCGCCACTTCTCAATCAAGTAGCTCCTCAGTTTGCCTCACAAGTGCACCCCGCTTGCCAACAGCGCTCGGCAGATCGAATGGTCATCCATCCCAGCCCAACAGCGCTTAACTTCAGTGATCTGACGGGAACCGGTGTTACCACTGCGGCAAAGCCGTTGGCCAGTTTGAATATAATGACACAAATTATTTACGGAAGAACGGAAAGACTGGTAGATGAGGCATTGGGGAAGATGATTTAGGCTCCGGAGGAATGCAGGAACATGCAGTTACCAGTGATCGTACCACTTAGCTTATAAGGCAGATTAGAGAAAGGCAAACCTACATTTACAGTATTTGTAAAGATGACAGATACACTTTTCGAACACAGGGAGCGAAAGATTATCTGCGACGCGTACCACATTCTCAGTTATTCAATCCGTACAACGGGACAGAAGGAAAATAAGGAGAAACTCGACAAAGGAATTAAAATTCGGGATAAATAATTTAAAACTGTAATGTTGGAGATGACATGATAATCCTGTCAGATATATCAAACGACTTGGAACATTTGTTGAATGTATCTCTATTGAAAAAGAGGTTAATACGAATATTAACAAAAATACAATAAGTGTAATTATATGTAGTCAAGATAAACCAGGTGACGCTGAGGAAATTAGATTAAGACATGAGATAATAAATTTATAACAGCAGGCAAGATCCTTTAGTATCGTGAACATTATATCCACAATGGGCGAATCTACCAGATGGCATGACACGTTGGATATTTCAGGTCCAATATATTCAGAAAACGACAGCTTTCTAATGGTACGAGGACGTGCTGAAAAATAATGCCTTCAAATTTTTATGTGAAAACTCTTCAAACTTATTAAATAAATCAAATGTTATTAACGTTCTACAGCTTTATTCTTCATGCCCACATATTTATTTCTCAAAAATACCGTCATTGTAGAACGTTTGTTGACGGAGTTGCGTTTTCACCTCTGCTTGCACCACTTCATCTTCTTCACCACCACCACCACCACCACCACCACCACCACCACCACCATCATCATCAAAGTAGTGTTCTCTAAGGAATTCTTGAAGTTTTAGAAACACATTAAAATCGGATGAGAGCAAGTCGGGACTGCATGGAGGATGATCTATGACAGTGAATCCAAGGCGTCGAATTGTTGAATGTCGCAGAGCTCGTGTGTGTTCCGGCATTGTCATGCCGAAGGTAAAGGTGCTTCATGCATGGACTAGCTCTTCGAATTCGAAACTCTATTACAGTCCTCTAGCGGTAGACACGAAGAATAAAGATGTAGAATGTTAATAACAGTTATTTTATTTAAAATGCTTTAATAGTTTTCACTTAAAAATTTGGAGGCATTACTTTTCAGAACGTCCTCGTATTTTCGTTAGAGACATAATACGACAGCAAGGAAGATATCAGTTCATAAATGGTGTCACGAAACCACTTCCGCAAGTGAGAAGTGTATTCCGTTCAATCCCTAAACGTTACACCCGGCGATAGTGTACACTACTGGCCATTAAAATTGCTACACCAAGAAGAAATGCAGATGATAAACGGGTATTCATTGGACAAATTATTATACTAGAACTGACATGCGATTACATTTCCACGCAAGTTGGGTGCATAGATCCTGAGAAATCAGTACCCACAACAACCACCTCTGGCCGTAATAACAGCCTTGATACGCCTGGGCATTGAGTCAAACAGAGCTTGGATGGCGTGTACAGGTACAGTTGCCCATGCAGCTTCAACACGATACCATTGACCAGACTTTTGAATTGGTGAGAGATCTGGAGAATGTGCTGGCCAGGGTAGCAGACGAACATTTTCTGTATCCAGAAAGACCCGTACCGGACCTGCAACATGCGGTCGTGCATTATCGTGCTGAAATGTAGGGTTTCGCAGGGATCGAATGAAAGGTACAGCCACGGGTCGTAACACACCTGAAATGTAACGTCCACTGTTCAAAGTGCTGTCAATGCGAACAAAAGGTGACCGAGATGTGTAACCAATGGCACCCCATACCATCACGCCGGGTGATACGTCAGTATGGCGACGACGAATACACGCTTCCAATGTGAGTTCACCGCGATGTAGCCAAACACGGATGCGACCATCATGATGCTGTAAACAGAACCTGGATTCATCCGAAAAAATGACGTTTTGCCATTCGTGCACACAGATTCGTCGTCGAGTACACCATCGCAGGCGCTCCTGTCTGTGATGCAGCGTGAAGGGTAACCGCAGCCACGGTCTCCGAGCTGATAGACCATGCTGCTGCAAATGTCGTCCAACTGTTTGTGCAGTTGGTTGTTGTCTTGCAAACGTCTCCATCTGTTGACTTAGGGATCGAGACGTGGCTGCACGTGCGAATAAGATGCTTGTCATCTCGACTGCTAGTGATACGAGGCCGTTGGGATCCGGCACGGCTTTCCGCATTACCCTCCTGAACCCACCGATTCCACATTCTGCTAACAGTCATTGGATCTCTACCAACGCGAGCAGCAATGTCGCGATACGATAAACCGCAATCACGATAGGCTACAATCAGACCTCTATCAAAGTCGGAAACGTGATGGTACGCATTTCTCCTCCTTACACGAGGCATCACAACAACGTTTCACCAGGAAACGCCGGTCAACTGCTGTTTGTGTATGAGAAGTCGGTTGGAAACTTTCCTCATGTCATCACATTTTGTGTGTCGCCAACGTTGCGCCAACCTTGCGTGAATGCTCTGAAAAGCTTATCATTTGCATATCACAGCATCTTCTTCCTGTCGGTTAAATTTCGCGTCTGTAGCAATTCATCTTCGTGATGTAGCAATTTTAATGGCCAGTAGTGTAATTAACTGGGAAACGATCCGTAAAACAAAGATCACACACTCTCCGGTTCCCCCAATGCGTCTCTCACATAATCATGTGATATTCAACTGGGCTTCACGGAGCACTCTGTGTTTATAGCGTAGGACCTGATGCACCGCTTCAAGAGAGGAGTAAGGGGGGGGGGGGGGGGCGGCAGGGAGGAGGGGTGGATGCCGAGGCGCTGTGCTGCTTCGGAGAAGAATCGCTGCGGAGGGCCCTTCGCCTCGAGCGCCCACCTACTTGTTGCTCCCAGTTAGTTTGTACCGCAGGGCTCCCACCTCATGCTGCAGACCCAAGCGGCTGCCGTGTGTGTGTGTGTGTGTGTGTGTGTGTTTGTGTGTGTGTGTGTGTGTGTGTTTTATATTTCGGCTAGCTTTTTTCCTCATTCGGCACACTATAGGGTAATTGGATTCGTCTTTTCCAAGACGCCACCTCCTAACGAATGTTGGCGATCCACGTAGCTGATCATGATAGTGTAGCATGGAAAGCTTTTGACGAACAACTCTACCATTTTCGAATGGTTTTCAGCCACAAGGTTCTCGGTCTCCCAATGGACCTTTTACCGTATCTTTCCTTCAATAATAACGTCAAATAACTGATGTCTCTCCCCCTTTCATATTATGTCACAGGTACTGAATCTCTCTTAGTTTTATAATGTGTAGCGATGCGTCGATACAAATACATTTCAAAAGTCTCAGTTCTTTTTCAGTACTTAGTACAAGGTTGAACTTGCATACCCATAGAGCAAAACGGAGAATAGGCCGCTATGCTGCATAGAATTATTCTCGTACTCAGCTGGAAGCTGACGTCTGGCCTCGTCACGAATTTTGTCATTCTCATGAACTGTTTCCTGGACTGTTCAGTTCCGCATTTCATCTCTCGCTTTGGTTCTCATAGTTAGTTCAAACTATTTCCAAAGTATTTAAGGGAGCACACTTATGTACATGATTACTCTGCCATTTAGAATTAAGTGTCTGGCAGAGGGTTCATCGAACCACCTTCAAACTATTTGACTGCATTACATATACTGCGCGATTTGTTTCGATTTCTCTTTTAGAGAATGTCATGATTTTGGTCTTGGAAAATTTAATGCTAAGGCTGAACTCTTCGCTGTGCTGAATTACGCAGTTTGTCACGCACTGAAGAGGATACAGCTCGTCTGCTATTATTATGGTGTGGTGCGCGTATCTGATGTTATTCATAGCTTACCCACTTATTCTGATCTCTCCTTAAATGGTTATGTTAGTAAACAAGTAATGACCTCTAAGAGGTTTTTGGTGACCTACTGAAACACCACATATTTACTTGCTTAAGGGAAACAGCAAATTTACTTGCGCATGTAATGCAATTCTAACAATACACTCCTGAAAAGGGCTAGCATACATCTACAATTCGCAATCCACCTTTTAGTGCATAATGAAGGATACTTCTAGTGGTATTGCCCTCCCCTTTGCCTGCACATGTGCCACGATCAGCAAACTGTTCGAGGGAGGAACGATTGTGGCAACAAGCTGTGTTACCGACTCTCCTTGGAACACACGCTCTGGAAATTTCAACAGTAAACCTCTCCGTGATACATAACGCCTCTTGCAGCATCTGCTACTGGAGTTTGTCGGGCATCTCCGTAACGCTCATGTGCTCGCTTAACGGTTATGTGACGAAACGCGCCGCTCTTTTTGGATCTTGATCTCTTCAATTGATGAAACATAGTAAGAGTCCTGGAATGATAAGCAACACTCAAGAACAGGTAGACAAAGTGTTTTGTAACCCACTCCTTTCGTTCACGAATTAAATTTTCACAAGATTCTTCCAGTGAATCTCAGCCTTGCTCTGCTTTTCCTACAATTAATGTTATGTGGTCATTTCACGGTTTTCCTACGTATTTTACTATACTTACTGTTTCCAACTATTTACAACCAATAGCGTATTCCACCAATGATACATCTCTTCGCCTATTTGAGCGCTAAAATTACTTATTTACGTTCAGCGTCAACTGCAAGTCCCTATACCAATTATCAATCCTCTGCAGGTCTTTCTGCATTTCGTTACAACGGGCCCATAACACCCGAATACCAGCACAAATCTGCATCGAATGTCTTCCCGAAGTCAAGGAACACTGCACAAACCTAGTTTCTGCATTTCTGAACGAACAGAGAGAGCTGTGTTTGCAAGATCTTCGTTTACAGAATCCACATTTATTTTTATAGCGGAGAGTTCCGTTCTCCGAAATCTTACAACGCGTGAGCGTAAAACGTATTTTTATCATTCTAGAACAGTCTGACGTCAGCGCAAACGCATCTGTTCGATGGCATTTTTTGGGAACAGGAGTGACCTGTGCTTTCTTCCAGTCGTTTGGTACTTTTCGTTGCTCTAGCGAGCTACGATACGCTACTGCTAGAATGAGAGCAAGTTCTTTCCCATCGTCACTGTAAAATCTCACAGCTCTCGTCAAATCTAGATGCTTTTCCACTCGTGAGCGATTTCAGTCGAATTTTCTATTCCGCGATCACTTATCTCAACAACTTATAATACAGCGTTCGTGCGGCGGTTGGAACTCTGAACGTAACTCCGTACGGAGTTGGCGAAAAGGAATGCGTATTTTGACGCGAGCTGTATTTGGGAAGCGGATGGAGATCGACCTTCTACCACTGACAGAGAGCTAAAGACCGCGCAGTTATAATAATCAGATAGCACTTGACAGTAGTGCGTCATATTTCTGCTGTTGTGTTGTACTTTACAAATAATGATTCCGATGTTCCTCCCCTGCACAATTTTCGTATACAGTTTGTTATACCAAGAAATGTGACGATCCGTGATCGTGTTATTACATTCCATCAAGCTGAATCGTTTCGAACAACAGAATTTTTTATGCCGTGCCCGTGCAGTCAGAATTCCGGCAAATGTTGTAAACGTGAGAATGGCAGTTGTTCACAGTTGCGCTTCGGCTATGTTCCTTGAACTGCCGGCCGGGGTGGCCGAACGGTTCTAAGTTCTAAGTTCTAAGGGACTGATGACCTTAGAAGTTAAGTCCCATAGTGCTCAGAGCCATTTGAACCATTTTTTTTCCTTGAACTCCTTGCTGTCAGGACCCCTCTAGGATATACTCCTCTGCGCTATATGCAGTCCACATTTCGTAAAACAATTGTACGGTAGACCATCTTTAAGTTGGCGCTCATAAAGAAACTGTACCAGAAAAAGTAAACTGAGTACATCAAGTAAACTGAGTGGGCGAAGTCACGGAAAGGGTTTTCTGACTTGAAGATTTAGTCTGCAGGACACCCGATGACACGGCTAAAAGTGCTGTATGGCGATATCTGCGCAGTATGTTACAGGCAGGTGTGTGTTGAGCACATCTGCGTATCGCGAGTCAACCGACTCATCTAGATACATACTCAGCTAGCCAACGGCGGGGAGAGTTTCTTGCACCACTACTAGGCATTTTCCTTCCTACTCCACTCGCGAACACAGCGAGGAAAAAATACTATCTACATGCCTCGGAACGAACCCCCATTTCTCGCATCTTATCTTCGTGGCCCTTACGCAAAATGTACGTTGGGGGCAGTAGAATCGTTCTGCAGTCAGCTAGTCAGCTTCAAATGCCGGTTCTCTACATTTTCTCAACGGTTTTCCCCGAAAAGACCGTCGCGTTTCCTTTGTAACGGTAATTTTCTAGACAACAACCGCAGACTGCTTCTCATCCGTCCGATAGATCATTTATGTATATTGAGAATAACAGCGGTCGTATCACACTATCCTGTGATACTCCTGACGATACACTTTTCTCTGATGAACACTCTCCGTCAAGGACAACATACTGCGTTCTATTAAGAAGTTTTCTAGCCACTCTCATATCTGGAAACCTAGTCCATGTGCTCGTACATTCATTACCACTCTGACCTGCAAGGCGGATACCACATGCAAAGGTCATATAGCTTATCGGGGATTCTAGAAGATTGCGGGTTTCTGAGGTCAACAGTGTACAGGGTTCATGTTTCGACACGCATAAACTGCCGTACATGACGCCTACACGTGTTTGATGAACCGACGTCACCTCAAGAATTCCTTTATACCAGTACTGCACTGAGACGAACACCACGTGTGCTTCAGGACTAGACGACGGGCATCATACCCAGGGCCTGCTAGTGACGTTTATCTGCTCCACTGTACTCGTACTAGTAAATGCAATGCGGAACACTGCAAGAGGTTCCGGATTTCTATACGAAAAGCACATCATCGTAAGTAACTGAATTCAAAACTGCACTTATTAGTAAGGATGGTGCATTTATTAATGAGGATGTTTTCGGTGTGAACATTATTTTTAATACTAAAAACCAGTTAAGTTACACCTTTTCGAAAAATGTGGTAGAGTGAATTCATGAATAAAAGACAAAATTCAATTGGAATCTGGCGCTGAGTAACATAATCGGAACGTTATAAAAAGGAACGATAGCCGCGGTAATATCTACAGGCGCTAGACACAAGAGTTGTGAAACGAGACGCGAGGTTCCGTACAATCGATAGCAGCGTGGCAGCGCCTCCAATCAGCTCCAATCACGGCTGATTGGACGGCACACGTCACGGACGCGACAGCGCGCACTCGGTCCCGTTTGACGCTCGCTTTTCGCCCGCGGCCCCTGCCGATCAAAGCGTGCGACTGCCCTAGGGCAAAGTCCAGCACCTGCTCTCAGGCAATGTCATTCTGTGACTCGTCTCCTTGCACTCGTTCCGAAGGCAGCGAATCGTATTTCGAAGATTGCTTGCTTGGTGCATATATCTATATTCACCATAATGGGTATCATCCTATACAAACGTGCAAGCTGTCCAAATGGGGGGGGGGGGGGGGGGGGAAGGTGGCAAACTAAAAGAAGAAAGACAAAAGCACGTAGTACGAGGCTCAATCGGTACGGAAGTTCTCGTGTGATGTGGGGTAGGTGATCAACATGACAGACAGACACACACACACACACACACACACACACACACACACACACACACACACAAGAGCGCGCGCGCGCACGCGAAACATGTAATCGCGTAATCGCGATACAAAAAAAGAAGTGTATCATTACTTTCCGCACTCCATCTAGACGAAAAGTCTACTAAATATTTTTTCTAGATCGCTACATTTTTGGGATACTGAAGCACGCTGGCTTCATCTTTCTCATGCAATGTATGCTTCATAAAGGCCACGTACTAAAGTAAAAGTTAATACTGAAGTAACGAACACTTGAACGTTCAGTTAATCGAAATCTAATGTACCTCAGTGGCATGTTTAGTCATGGCAATTATCGCTACAAATAACCTATTAGTTCTAAAGAAGTTCAAATGTATGTGAAATCTTATGGGACTTAACTGCTAAGGTCATCAGTCCCCAAGCTTACACACTACTTAACCTAAATTATCCTAAGGACAAACACACACGCCCATGCCCGAGGGAGGACTCGAACCTCCGCCGGGACCAGCCGCACAGTCCATGACTCCAGCGCCTGAGACCGCTCGGCTATTCCCGCGCGGCTTATTAGTTGTCAAACACGTGGCGGTCACTATGGCTACTACAGTGTTAACTACACACAGTATTTTTGGTCGTTAAGACTTCCAGTGCTGATTCAGAACTACGCGGCAAAAGTGTATACTCCGCACGCTGTTGCTGGATTAACATTGAGTCGTTACCCATCAGATCACACGCATACTTGAACACCAGCAGAGAAATACTCCTTTCGGATCAGAAAAAGACTGACAGAAGAGTGGGAAACCATCAACCCTCATTCCGCCTTTCTCACCAAAAATCTTGGCACGCGCACACACCGTCACCTTTTTCTTCCATTCTCTCTCTCTCTCTCTCTCTCTCTCTCTCTCTCTCTCTCTCTCTCTCCTCCCCCCCCCCACCACCCCCCACCACCGCACTGGCAATGTCTTACGTCTCTCCCATCACTGTCTCTTATCTGGTACTCCCTTTTAGCACAAAATAGCGCGAATATGTTTGCATGTCAAAATTTTTTGGTATGAATGGCGGAACGAGGATTGACGCAGCTGGTTCCCCACTTTCCTGTAATAGCTTTCAAAGAGGAGAATATTCGCCCTTTTTGTGCTCCAATATGACCATTTTTCAGCTGGTTCCCTTCTTTTCTCTGTTACAGCAGGGTGTGCTGCTTATCGAAACGAATTCTGTACGTCGGTGAAGTTTTGACAGTTTATAAAGAAACTTCGACTCATTAACATACACTGAGACGTATAAATAACAAATAAGTACGCAGCTTATAACGTTGAAACAAATTCGTCTCTTATACAACGCAGTTTCACTTTACACTATCTTATACAAAAATTTACAACATTTTAAGGCTACACCTACACAAAAACACACATCACCTTTAAGCTACACCTACAGTATCGGAAAAATGCGGTGTTCGATTTGCAAGTAAAGCGCACCTGATGATGGCAACGTGGTTGATTGCCGAAATATTGTGTCGTATGCACACTCATACCAGACTGTTCACCCGAGATTTATATCGTCAAGTACAAAGAATTTCATCTGGCAAAATAATTTTTGTAATGTGTAAGGCACCATCGAATAATTTCCAGATCAATCTGTATGGGTGTGAAGCGCCCATTATACAGAGACAGCGCGTCATAAAATTTTATTTATGAAAAAAATTACGTCTGAAACAGTTTGGTGACCTCAGAACACTTGCTTGACCCCACAGCCCATGCCAGTTAAAACTACATTTACATCGGAAAAAGTTTCAGGTTCCAGGAATCATCGTCTTAAGAACAAATTGTAAAAAGTTCGACGATTTGCCAGGAATAAAAATTGTAGAAGTGGCTATCCCCACAATTAGTATTGTTGGAACCTTAAAGACCCCCCCCAGAGACCATACTTAAAAGACACAACGGATTTGCTCAAGTTGCCTGAACAGGAGTAAGTGTGTAATGTTGAAATTTTGACACTGTACTGTAGGATAGGTATAGTATGTCTGTTCTTCCGATAGGTATACAAATGATCGCTAGGCCAAACGTTATTCAAAACGCTTGACCCCTCATCTCTGTGATGAATAGAACCCGAGATATTTCCCGCTGAAGAATCGCACTGTCGCGAGCGACTTTTCGGAACGTACTGGTACCGTGCACTGTCCTGCACGGACCGACAAGCGGAGACACATTGTGCTCTTGCGAGATCAGTCTGACTTTGGCAACGAACAGCTTTACAACAAATGCATTTTACTAAAGGAAAATACGAGCTGCGGGGACCAGTCCACATGAAGGAACATCGAGAAAGAAAGTAAAATTTTTCTACTGATAATAAATGTACAGGGAGCCCTCTGCAGTGCTTCCACTGAGGCCTACCTGGTCTTGGTTTAGCTGTGGCTGCTCCTCCGCGTTTCCATTTTACAATCACATCACCAACAGTTGACTTGGGCATCTTTAGAAGGACTGAAATGCCTCTGATGCCTTTCCTACTCAGGCGACTTTCAATGTCTAGTGCACGTTCTTAATCACTGAGCTCTCCAGACCGACCCATTCTGCTGTACTGCTTTTCTACTGACAACACAATACTCACCGATTCGCTATTTAGTGTCGGTTTCGCCTCTAGTGGCATCTAGTAGTTAAATTCCGTATTACATACGGATGTACGGACATTTTTGGTCAGACATCGTAGTTGTAAGTGATGTGAATGGCAAGTACCGTTTTATTGGTGGGATAGAGGTACCACCGATGCTTGCCAACCAAGAAGATTGCTTGTTTTGTCTATAACGGAAAATTTCCCAGAGGTTTGTGATTTTTTTTCAAAGGTTTGGGATTAAGTATAGATCGGACTATCAGAGATCGACCGAAGGTTTACAATCTTTAGCTTTTTCATAATTGCTGTTGGTAAAATACAGAAAATCTGCTTAAAAGCTGCTTCTGGAACACAAGACTTTAGGGGTGTGAAACGTGGACCATAAACACAGAGAAAACGAAAACCCTTGCAGTGTTTGGGCTATGGTGTTGGACACGGTAGAACCATGAATCTGAAAGTCTAGAAATTTCGTAGAGCAGGTTTTTATACGAGACTCTTCTCCCCCAACGTATCATTCCTGCTAAGTCCGTGAAGATAAGTTCAGAACACAATTAGCTTGCCACACAAGCACGTTAGCAATTATTCTTTCCATGTCCCATTCGCGAAGGGAATTAAAGGAAACCGTAATGTCTGATTCAATAATAATTTAAAAAAATAAAAATAATAAAAATCTCAGGAACACTGTTTATGATAAATCGCTGTATATAGATGTAGATCTGTTCCGGCGTAACGAAAAGTGCAGGCATGAAAATGAAGAACGCAAGAGTAGAGAAGGCTGTGAGACGACGACAGCCTATAGTTCGCTGACTAGGACAGCACCATGACAGGAGCGGCCTCTCCTGCCACTCTCGGGCGGACAGTAGAAGACGGACACTTAGTAGACCCGGACTAGAAGAGAGCAATAGAAAGAGCTGTTACTTGTGATCCACATCGATTACTTGCATGGACATTCTATATAGCGAAATACACTGATTATTTGCATGTAGCCGGCAGCTTGCAACACGACACTGTGAACCAAAGTTAAGTATTGTCAATCTACTTTATTGTAGTAAAACCATTAACGTAATTTTCTTGAATTGTTGTAAAGCTATCCTAGACAGTTGCATTCCTTGATACCCTATAAGAGACGAGTGGGCAGGACACTACAAGATCCATATCCTGTACTTCTGTCCCTATAAGCAGAGACTTGTTCAAACTAGTGTCTACCTCCGCTAAACATTCAAATCGTCTAAGAAATAAAACCACATAACTGAGTGTCGAATTGCATCGTAAATGCCAAAGCGCGCGCAGCCACAGGGTATGGTTATTGCACGTTATGTACCTCTCCATGTTGGAAAGTAGTTTCCAAGTCATGGCTTCTGGTGTTAATGGACAGCGTTTGACAAGCCGATCGATTCACCGAGAAAGAAATTGTTGCTTACTTGAAAATAAAAGTGGGGATTTGTTTCCGAATGTGACCGACAGTTGATAGCCAATGCACCTTTCGCCCGACCCTTCGCCGGTCTTCCTGCATTCTGATCCTCCTTTACAGACAACAGCTCTGGCCGCGAACAGCTTCCAACGCTCCAGTTGCGCAGAATTTACACTTCTTTTCAATTTGTTTGACGTACGCGGATTTCTTTCTGCTTAATTTTCATTGTAATGGATTGAACAAAAACCGTTCACGCGGCAACAGCAGGTGCAGACAGTTAAATATACCAATTAATCGATATCGAGAAAATCTGAAAGTCAGCTACGCTGTATTGTTTCTTCAATGACGACACGATCGTGAAGGCTTCCAAATTTGTGTGCACCCTTCGCAGAGTTCTTGCAGCACTACATGCAAAACGAAACTTGCTCATACGATAAAATCTGATTGAGGACCGTTTTCACAAAATTCGACAACTACAAAATTCTCAAAAATGAGTTAAATGTGTATTCGTACTCTTCTAAATGGGGCAAATTTATTGCAGTATACGGATTTCGTGGAAATGTTTAATCTTGTACACGAAACGTAAATTTTTCCAAACCCATTTACAAAAACGAGTTTCGCCTAATGTGAACGTCTACTGCTTCTGGTAGTTACTTATGAACAGTTTTTGACAAAGTGGCTCAGTACTTCCCGATGAGGGGCCAGAGTTACGTGCTCCCTGATAGAGTATTTGATACTATTAAAAAGGGTCTGAGAAAATTTTAAGCAATAACTTTACCACCATATTTTCACGAGGTTCTGACCAACCATGGTACCTGTATGGTTCTCGGCAAGCGCTGTCCTGTGTACGATTCCAAGACACTGCTCACTGATTAATAAAAAAGACGCTACCGTTCAAAAGGTCTGAAGCTAGAGTTCTTATTTATAAAAAAATCAAGGTAGTGCCATCCGCAAAGTCGAAACAATGTACTTTTCCACTCCGATCATTACTGAAGAAAACTAACATAAATAGTTTCAAGGACATTGGTCAATCACCTACAATAAAACCGAGAAACCTTGATTGTGTCAAAAAAGGCTGACGATGTAAAGAAACTAAAGAGATGTTTTGATGCACCATCAGAAGCAGCCCGCGAGTTCTATGGGATGGTCCTAGAATGTTCTGTTGAATATGACAATGAAAATAATGAGGTACAGTACCTTAATGAACCAGTTTATTAAATTATTAGTTGTTCAGTAAATTAACATTACTGCTATAAAATAATCTGTAGATATTCATTTTTGGGAAAAATTAATGATTTTTACATGTTTTTTTATTTGCAACTGAAAGCTCACAGAAATGTCTTTCCGCCGTAGTATTATGCATCTAAAGTTTGTGAAATATGATTTTGTAAGGCATCAGCAATGTATACTGCCAAGTAATTCAATAAAACTTTTTTGCTGAAAATTTGGTTTTTTGTAGATGTGGACTGTTGTGAAAATAATGCTCAATTGTAATCTGTGCGTGCAACTGGTGCAAGAGCGCAAGTGACCTGATAAAGGCGACCAGTTTTGCAGCAGGAAAAAGCGGGCGGTACTTCTTGTGGAAACGTTTACGAAGGGCTCAGCTCCCATGTGTATTTCTGTTGCCAAGCAGGAATTATAGCATGTAGATCCGTTGGCCTCAAAAGCCTCCGTCGCGTTTTGCGTCGCTGCTCACGAGTAAAATTAAATGAAATATGTGACAGTGACTGCCAAGCGTTCTCATAAACTTTCCGCAAATCTGAGCCTCGTTCCGAGTGTTTAGCCTGCAAATCTTCATTCCGTGCGGCAAAGCAAAAGCACCGCCGCCTCTTATTTATTTTCCTATTTAGTTAATGAACGGCTGCATCGCAAGAACACTGCAGCACGACACGAAGCAGCACGCGCGGTCTCTCTCTCTCTCTCTCTCTCTCTCTCTCTCTCTCTCTCTCCCCTCACACACACACACACACACACACACACACACACACACACACACACACACACACACACGCGCGCGCGCGCGCGCAGGGGATAATTTTTTTATGATGCCTACACACATGACCTTTGTATACAATTCGTTATTCAACTGACTACTATGTATTAAGTTGGTACGTTCGTTCGTAGAGTTTATGTTTCACATTTTGGATTCCGGTTGCTATGGGTTTATTTATCAATTGTCATTTTCTACTTGTAGTTCACTATTGCTATTTGAGTTTACATCTGCCACTTTGTCATCCGGAGATAGGGAAAGCTGTGGACGCTACAAAATGGAGTGACAAATGGAGAAATCTGAACGTTTCCGACGTATTATTCTTTTTATGCTCAACAGCAGCGGAGACAGAAGAGTTCCTAGATAACAGAACGCAGCATGTCATTCTCAATGGAGAGAAGTCTTCCGAAGTAAGAGTGATTTCAGGTGTGCCGCAGGGGAGTGTCGTAGGACCGTTGCTATTCACAATATATATAAATGACCTTGTGGATAACATCGGAAGTTCACCGAGGCTTTTTGTGGATGATGGTGTAGTATATCGAGAGGTTGTAACAATGGAAAATTGTACTGAAATGCAGGAGGATCTGCAACGAATTGACGCATGGTGCAGGGAATGGTTCAAATGGCTCTGAGCACTATGGGACTCAACTGCTGTGGTCATCAGTCCCCTAAAACTTAGAACTACTTAAACCTAACTAACCTAAGGACATCACACACACCCATGCCCGAGGCAGGATTCGAACCTGCGACCGTAGCAGTAGCGCGGCTCCGGACTGGAGCGCCTAGAACCGCACGGCCACCACGGCAGGCGCAGGGAATGGTAATTGAATCTCAATGTAGACAAGTGCAATGTGCTGCGAATACACAAAAAGAAAGATCCTTTATCATTTAGCTACAATATAGCAGGTCAGCAACTGGAAGCAGTTAATTCCATAAATTATCTGGGAGTAGGCACTGGGAGTGATCTGAAATGGAATGACCATTGAAAGGTGGCTACACAGTCACAGCGCCAGAGACTGCGCCAAAGATTATTATTCCGCCGCCTCCACTGGTGCAGTAGTAGTTCAGAGGATGTCGAGGGCAGTTCTGTTGGGCGAGAGAGTAGATGCTATTCGGTTGGTTTACTGTATAGATGGAAGAAGTTGCAACTGTCACAGTGCACTTGAGAGAGGAGATGGGCTTTTGATTTACGATGCTGGTGTAATGGAAAATTTTCGTCAATATATAATGAGGTAAAAAGGTATTACAGTTTTCTTTAATGACAATGCCTCTTGCTCACAGGTACAGTCAACAAAGCATCTGGCTCGTGTTCATTTATTAGACCTGTAATTCTGGTTTCTATGTGCAATTATAGTATTTCTGGTTTTTCAATTAGTTCATTGTAAATGGTGTTTAAAATATTTTGTCGTATTGAGAAAGAACTGAGCCAGATACATGTACGTTGAGTCACACTACCACACACAGAACAGTTACACTTGTGCTTTGTTGTTTCGTAGCTTTTATAGTTGCAGAGGACATAATCAATTGTGTTAATGGAAATTCCTTGTCATTCTTTATTTTTATTTTATGCAGTCAGATTGCGTGCTAATACTAGTCAGGGCCAACCGGTTACCAGACTTCGTAACCGGTCACACAGCTACTAAAATTACTGCATTTATTCTTTTAATTAAGCCCCCATGCACCATATAAAATTAATCGTCGGTAAAGTAGATGCCAGAACAGAGTAATTGGAAGAATCCTAAGGAAATGCAGCCCGAAAACAAAGGAAGTAGGTTACAGTACACTTGATCGCCCACTGCTTGAATACTGCTCACCGGTGTGGGATCCGTACCAGATAGGGTTGATAGAAGAGATAGAGAAGATTCAACGGAGGGCAGCGCGCTTCGTTACAGGATCATTTAGTAATCGCGAAAGCGTTACGGAGATGATAAATAAACTCCAGTGGAAGACTCTGCAAGAGAGACGCTCAGTAGCTCGGTACGGGCTTTTGTTGAAGTTTCGAGAACATACCTTCACCGAGGAGTCAAGCAGTATATTGCTCCCTCCTACGTATATCTCGCGAAGAGACCATGAGGATAAAATCAGAGAGATTAGGCCCACAGAGAGGCATACCGACAATGTTTCTTTCCAGGAACAATGATAGACTCGAATAGAAGGGAGAACCGATAGAGGTACTCGAGGTACCCTCAGCCACACACCGTCAGGTGGCTTCCGGAGTATAGATGTCGATGTCGACAGCCAGAAATATTCGCGCAGTGTGTGGGGATAATGCCATTGGACAGAGCATGGCAAGAAAATGGTTTTCGCCCTTTAAGGATCGTATTTGATATTAGTGACTCTCCACGACTTTCCGGGTTCCATGAGGATCCTTTAAACGCATTAATCCACAATGATCCACGTCAGTGTACTCAGGACTTGGCAAATGTTATGAACTGTAATCATTCCACCATCGTGCGACTTTACATGCAATGGGGAAGGTTCAAAAATCGGGTGTATGGGTACCGCATGCTAAAGCAACATCACAAAAGTAAGCGGGTAGCCATGTGTGCGTCTCTGCTTGCTCGTCATCAACTGGCTCGTGAAAAACACCGACCATTCCAATCCTGTATCGTTACTGGCCACGAGAAATTATGTCTTTGTGCAAACATATGGAAAAGAAACGAAAAGTTGGAACCCAAACAAAGCAGAAACTCTCCGCATAAAAACCTGCGCGCATTCAGAAAAGATAATGGTTAAAAAAAAACGCTCTGAGCACTATGGGGCTTAACTTCTGAGGTCATCAGTCCCCTAGAACTTAGAACTACTTACACCTAACCAACCTAAGGACACCACACACATCCATGCCCGAGGCAGGATTCGAACCTGCGACGTAGCGGCCGCGCGGTTCCAGACTGTAGCGCCTGGAACCGCTCGGCCACCTCGGCCAGCAGAAAAGATAATGTTATGCTTCTGGTGGGACAGTGCCGGTGTGGTTCACAATGAATTGCTTCCCCGACGTGTAGCCATCACTGCTGCATTTACTGCCAACAACTGACTTCTTACACACGCAATCCAAGAACAACGACGAGGCAGACTGCGTGAAGTGATGCCACTCCATGGTAACGCCCATCCGCATTCTGCTAGATAGACAAAAGAAAAAAAAAGAAAAAACAACACAGGAATTGGGTTGGGAAGTCATTCCGCTTCCCCCGTATTCGCCTGATCTTGCACCCTCATATTTCCACCTTTTCCGCTCCCTATCGAACAGCCTTCAAGGAACTTCCATTTCGGATGAAAATGCGCTCCGAACATGGCTCTTCGAGTTCTTCCCCCCACAACTACATGATTTATAGTCACGGAATCGAAAAGTTACCCCAGCGTTGGCAGACTATTGTGAATAGTTAAGGATAACGTATTATTGATGAGCAAAATCTCTTATGTGTTTCTGTTCTGCAGAACTTTGTAGCTCCTGTCACGAAACGGGTATCTGATGAATGCAAAGCCTCTCAGGTGATTAGCTGAAGATATTCGGCAAGAATTCAACCATTCATTCCTATAAGAACATTTTATTCTGACTTCAATTATTATTCACGACGTCATACACATCAGTGATAAGAATACGCAATGGACACACATGTTACCCTGCACGTCTCCATACACCCAAAGTTTTAAACTGTCCATATTGCTAAGACCATTCTTCAGAACTGGAGAGATATAAATCGTCTACTCCTCGGCTGTCCCCCACAAATCAGTCAGTAGGCCAAACTCTAGAATGAAACTGCGAAACGGAATTCCTCTTGGAAGTGTCTCGAACTTTACCAGACAGCCAAAAAAGGATGTCCACAGTGCAAAATATTTCCAAGAGGGGGACATTCATCTATAAATTCGAAGATCTGAAAATACCACCCTACAGCAGTCGCTTCGCTTGATTGGATCCACAGGCGGACATAAGGAGTTAATTCCACAACAAGAAACCATCTGCACAAATTTCCATTAACTGAGTATTTGTTCACATTGTTAATCCTGGCCCTTAATAGCTATCTCCAAGAAGAAACCGCATAAAATTTACTAGAAGTGAAATACAATTGCCAGTTATTGACGTTCTCGAGACAAGACTGAAACCTCACTTGATAAAGACAAACAATTATAAATAGTAAGGAAGTTTACATTTTTCTATTATTTGGTGTGGCAATACGTAATTAAGAGAGAGATTTTTTATCGAAATTTCACATAACGCATAACAAATTAATATGTAATTTGCACACAAATTAAATAAAAATTTAATTAGTTAAATAGCTGGTCAGCAAGATGCTAAATAAATAGCTCTAGCAGGCGGCAAAGGACGTGCGCCCTGAGTATTCCAAGAAACTCAAGTTCAAGTATCCCGCACTGCATGAACAACAAAACTATTATATGGAAACACAGAAGACAAAAGGGGGGGGGGGGTGTCAATAGGAAACATTATGTGGTGAGCTGCCAGTTCTCGTCAGATTAAAAAGTACGTACGTGTGGTGTCCAGCACGATAGAGGCCCGTATATTAATATCCTTCCATCATTTACATGGCCAAATGCAAAGTTTCCTGATCTTACAAACAATCTCATCAAAAGACGGCTCCATTTCGATAGCAGAGTAACTGAATTGTGAAAATAATGACTACAGACAGTTCACAAGCTGTAAGAAATCTTCAGCCGGCAGGAGTGGTCGAGCGGTTCTAGGCGCTACAGTCCGAAACCGCGTGACCGCTACGGTCGCAGGTTCGAATCCTGCCTCGGGCATGGGTGTGTGTGATGTCCTTAGGTTAGTTAGGTTTAAGTAGTACTAAGTTCTAGGAGACCTATGACCTTAGAAGTTAAGTCCCATAGTGCTCAGAGCCATTTGAACCTTTTTAAGAAATTTTCAACCTGCATTGCAGGTAAACATAGAGTTACAGTGTCAAGTTAATGGCATTGTAATTTCTTAATAAAATCAGAAGCTGCTTTCCATAGATCTGCGGAAAGGCCTAAACGTGCAATGCAAATGTTTTCAGACGGCCATCTGTCCGATGGAGCATAAAACATGATTCATCTGGGAAGACCACCTGCCGCCACTCAGCGGACTCAGTTGCTGTACTGGTGTGCAGATTGCAGTCTGCGCAGCCGGTGGACAGCATTAAGCATGGGTGCTTGAACCAGGCGCCCGCTGCGCACGCAGTGTTCACTGAACCGTCGTTGAGGAGACAGTGTTCGTAGCCCCTTGGTTTACTGGGCGATCGGTTGCTCACCAGCTGCACCTGTATTCGCGCGTACACACGTCAGCAGCAGTCGTTCACCATTGTTATCTACGGCCTGTGGTGCACCACAGTTGCGTCGGCGTCGTCGTTGTATAGCGCCATCTTGCAATGCACGGTATACTTCACACACGGAACCACTGGAACAGTTTACAAACACAGCCGTTTCGGAAATGCTTCCACCCTTAGCCGAAAGCCAATGTTCACGTCCTTTTGCACGTCACATAAATCGCTCCGTTTCTGCATCTCCACTATCCCCCCCCCCGACAAGTTTTATATACCCTCCACTGCTAGCGCTGCTATCTGCCGTGTGTGAGCGGTTATTGCACGTTGGTGTCCAACATAGACAGTGCCAACATTGCTGTGACTGGACTGTTTATTTTGTCCGTTGAGCTTACACTTACATGGTTATTGTCTTAATCTGTAGATGAAATGAGGTTTTAACGTTTTTACTGGTTTCGTACAATCCAGGACCGCTCTTCTCGTAATCCTCGGAATAAACATCAAGTCACAGCATATCAATCACTGTGTTAAATTTGTTTTCTGTACTTCGCTTTTCTAGCATTTTTCACTTCCGCGAAGACCACCTCAATACGAACCTATTGGAACCGACCGTTAAGAAGAGACAGTGTCGCTTTGCGCAGTGGACGGAGGGCGTCCAGCCTCAGTCAGACTGCGGTCTGTCTTCAGTGACGCCACTGGCGGAGGCGGAGGCTCATTTGGAGATGACGGCACGGCGTCCCGCGCACGCGCGCCTCAAATTAGGATTTCCCCTCCACCGGCCCACGCCTGGGTCGTTATCGCAGTTAATACGCCAGGGCGCCCGTGTGTCGCGTGTCGCGGCAGATGGATCACGCGCGTCGGCCGAACTGGACTAGGCCCAGCTAGCAATGCAGCGCGTACCTCGCAGCGTCAAATGGGGCGCGTGACACGCCGCTGTGGTGGGGTAGGCCTTGGCAGACACCTGCAGCAGTAGCCACTAGAGATGGGGGATCCGCTCTTGAACTAATTCATAGAGTTGAATCTTTCAAAGGAGTGAACAATCAGTGATTCAGTAAAAAAGAGCGGTAGCTCCAAACGTTTCCCACGGCAGAGAGAGAGAGAGAGAGAGAGAGAGAGAGAGAGAGAGACGGAGCATATCAGCAGCGCCTCTGCTGCTCAGAGCACAGTGCACGCCACACAACACAGCCAGCGCCGGCCTCTGCCCTGCTTCTACCTTGGCTGCCTGCTTTGTGCAGTGCCCCATTGGATTTTGTGTTTCACATATGCCGTGCCGTCTCTGTGCGTCGTCTGCCGCGTGCAGTGTCTGGCGCAGCATCACACTCTGTCGGCGATCATTTCAGTCGCACGTCCTGCCCTCTGGGCAGTTGATGCGAGCAACAGGGCAGAGAACCACCTAGCGGATAACATAGGAACTACTTGCAACAACCTGCTCGCAAGGGAACGGACGATTTGTCTCGGAGCGGGTGAGTTCACCGCTCCCCCCACTCTTGGAACTCGCCCGCTCAACGCTCACCCCACCGTCTCGACTCTAGCCAGAGCGTTGAGCAAAGCGACTCAGGTGTCACTCTGGTCTCTGCGGTCTCGGCTCACGCAGTAATACAGTTCGCGGCTCGACCTGCTCGACTCAGCGCCTCTGCATCGGAGTTCGTCCCTACTGGATATTGTTCTTCGTAGTAATACCGCTATGTATATTACATTATTATGTTATGTATACATCAATTGTTTTTATTTTATTTTTATTTGTTTAAACTGATTAGATTAGGTTCCTGATGACTCCTCTTACTATAGGATTTTTATTATGGACACTAGAATTTTCGCTTTAATTACGAGCGAACTGATAAACGTATCGCAAAATGTGATACACCAATATTTTCCTTGCTTTATTCTATATGCAGCACTTTCGTTTTACAGTCAAATTTATATTTTTTTTTCTTATTCTGGTACGGATTTTGCGATTTCAGGCGTCTTCGGAAGGAAACGTTCACTTTAAAAATATATGGCTTGCGATGTATTTGTATGAGGTTAATGAAATTTTAATACATTATAGCCAAATATATTGTTAATGTAAATCTCAAGTTACAACATTTTCCGATCACCCAAAAAACCACGATAGTGCAAAATAAACCAATAATCAAAAACTTTGTCATATCGTGGAAATTTTAATAAACAATACAAAATTCTTACTCATTATCTGTGTTACTTCAAAATAGGATAAAATAAGATCAAAATACAGGTATAGTACTGGAATAAACCAAGTTTAAAGGGCAATGTGCATTCCATTTATTTTCTATTGTAAATGAGTGGTGAGTCATGAAAAAGAGCTAATTCATTTCAGGGAGTGAACAGTTCTGATCCAATCTCTGAAAAGAACAGTTTTACCCATCTCTAGTAGCCACGAGGCATGCGAGCGGCCACCGTCTCACGAAACAAGTTAATTCTCTGTTGCAAAAGCTTCCATGACACTCTTACTCCACAATCTCTGACGTTACAATTTGACTGCTGCTTTAGCTCCAGAGCGTTCCTGATGCAGGAGGAGACGGAATGTAAGGCACAGAAAAATGCCTACAACCACGGTCTAACGCCCCTAAAACCGATGACACCAAGGATAAAACACTACAAGGGTCTGAGGGGCGGCCAACGGTCACTGAACTTCGTGGATGCGGTGCCGATATACCACTTACCCACTGGAATCACACTGCACCATCCGTACTGCGACTATCCTCAGCTGACGCGTTACCAACCGTTGTGTACTGGTTTCCCACAAAAATACCAGCACAACTGGTCGGTTGTGCCCGTCCCAAACTGTGAACCCAGTTATCCGTGCTCCCCTGCTCCACCAGCAGCTGCAAGTTGATACATCGTTGTAATGCAGTGAAAATCTCTTTTATTACCAGCTTATTGTCAAAAGTGTAAAATGTTACGGGCTGTGATGGTGGCGGACGGAGCAGTCCTCTCACCAATATCGCAGAGTCCTTTCAGAAACTGCAGAGGCAAGTCCATGTGTGGTATAACCATCTTTGTCAGATTGTACTACGACTGAGTGTATCAAGAAATGAATGACTGGTAACAGTTGCCACTTCTGCAGCGCTCTGTATCATGCAGGCAACCTAAAGAAGGTGAATTAACCGATGTGGTATGTGACAAGGAAATGCCAATTGTGCTTCAACGACATAATATGAAAGACTGTTATTTGTCCTCTACTTCTGAAAAGTATTGTGCAATACCAGTGGCAAAATAAAATTAAAGTAAATAAAATGAAAAAGGGAACTAACGGAAATTAGAAAAACTGAAATACACGAACATGGGATTACATATTGAGAACATTAACAATACTCTCGGTGATGAAATTATAGAATATAATGATGATGATGAAGTCCCATACTCCTTGACAGAGCGTAGGGGAACGAGGAGGGATACCCGCGGTGGTTTGCGATTGCCTTCCTCCGACCGTAATGGGGATGAATGAGGATGATGGTGAAGACGACACAACACCCAGTCATCTCGAGGCAGGTGAAAATCTCTGACCCCACCGGGAATCGAACTTGGGACCCCGTGCTCGGGAAGCGAGAACGCTACCGCAAGACCACGAGCTGCTGTGTTTTTAAGAATCACGATGCCGTGCACGCACTACAGCAACTACAGCCGTTATGAAACAAAGGTAATGCATTCGCAGTCGCGAATACGAACAACCATCAGCTGTGTAAGGGAATAGCGACAGTCAAAATATGTGCCGGACCGGGACCCGAAACAGGATTTCCCACTTTACGGGACAGCATTTCAACTGAAAGTCGTCTGTATCGGCGGATAAATACAATATTGCACCGCCTGTGTTAAGAAGAACGATGCGATGTTCCTTTGGACACGTGTGCTTGCATGTCAAGAAGGCCAATTGGAGGGATGAGAAAGTGGAGAAGGTGGAAAATGACTAGAAAGCTCGAAGGAAAGAAAAAAAAAAAAAAAAAAAATCTGGAGATATTACTGTAATTAGAGGACAGGAGGCCAAATAGACAACAAAGAGAAGGAAAGTTAGGTTTTTAGGTCATTTCTATGGGCATAAACATATTTGACAAGGCGTTAGGCAAGAAGCCAAGAGAAAAATGGTCGAGATCAACGTCAGATCTAGACGTGATACTAGGAGAGAAGCAACTGATGGAATAGGTGTTTTCTTTTAGAAAATGAATAAATGACAACCAGACTCATCCGTGCTGGGCAAAGGTGTATGTTCCTGCGCACGTCTAGACACCAGAACCTCCTCATGATGTCGTCAAACTGTGTACTATCGGAAAACGAATGACAGGAGAAGATATGATCGATCTAAGCATATGTTGCAGGCTATAGGAAAACGGGTTCTCCCAAGATCGGAAGAAGTGGACCCTTAAGTGACTGGAAACCGCTTCGGTCCAGGCGAAGAAGTCATTTCTTGAATGGCACCAACTGAACTGCGCTGCGTACTCGTGCGTGAGGCAGTGGGGGGCGACACAGATGCAAGCGGCGCCTTGTGGCTTCCCAGCGCGGCGGAAAGCGCCAGGTTGCAATCTAGATCACGCAGGCGTGTATTCCAGCGTGCAGGCGTGTCGTGTCGTCGGGTGTCACGGCATTGAACGGAGGGCGTGGCCGTGCGTCGTATCGAGCGCCCCAGTTCGCGGCGCCAGACCGCCAGGGGAACCACCAGCCCCCCACCCCGATGCCGCTCTGTGCGTTTCGCAGCAAGCGAGCAACGCACCGGCATTACACGTGCAGGCGTGATTTTAGGCCTACTCAGTCGCCGCCCCGCCTAGCTTCTCGGGTGCAACCCGGGCCACATTTCCGTGTACATCAACAGTTTTATACTGCTGGCCACTAAAACTGTAACAACATAAAGAAAGGCAAATAACGAAATACCAGTATTTTAGTTCTGAATAATAGATATTTTTGTTATTTGTTCGGTCTCGGTTGTAACATATATTTTTATATTTTACTGATTGCCGGGAGTAAAACCGATGCATGAATTTTCCATAGCAGTGGTACAATTTTTTATGGTTTTAATCAAAACTTAAAAAAAACGAGTTTTGTAGGAAGTTCTTAAAGACTGATATCGTCTTTGAATTCTATAGATAAAAGCAGTCAACTTGCAGATCAACATATTATAGAACGAGTATTTTCGAACAGACAGGACATTAAATATTCACCGACGGATTAATTAATTTATTGAAATTTTAACTACTGTCATGTAATTGTCCGTAGTAAATACTATATTTCGCCTACCACCTAAATTCTTCATTTAAATTTTTGGAAAGAGCATAAAAAATTAATTACATTCAAATTCCCATTAAAAAGTAAAGATATGTATTTGAATAAAAGAGGTTTTCATCCGAAATAATTGATGAAAAAACGCTACAAATTTTACACAAAAGCCTGTCATTTCTACGAAATAACAAAAGAGAAGGGAAACAACAACAGATTTCCTTTAAAAACTTAACAGTTCATTCATAGTTTATAATAAAATAGAGTGTGCTGATCTGCTGCCTGTGTCTACGTAATGCGCCTCTCTCTGACTGTAGCCCTAGAGAACACACAATTTACTAGGAAAAACAGAGTTCTCCAATCTCAGTTTTCACCCTTTAACACTAACTGTTTAACACTGACTAATTCCCAAGTATTGGTATGATCCTCGAATACAAGATTTTTGAGCAAAGATTTAAAAAACTTGAATGAGTAGGAGAATACATGTAATTTTTTTTGGTAGTATTCAACCCCTCGTTACTTTTCGAGAAAAGGAGGGAACGGTGGATGGACTAAGTTTTCTTTTAAATCTCAGGGAGTCTCAGAACTTTTCAATCTTTGTTCGATGTGTGCGTTACTGCCCCAAAAAGAAGCATTAAAAAAACGAGAATAACTTATTTCAGAAATCTGTTATTTTGACTGGCTTTAACTGTCAGCTTAAATTGGCGATGAAAACATTGGTATAACCGAAAACCGGTTGTTGAAGCGTTCCGGTCATCCGTAGCGGCCATCCCTATTTTGTACCCAAGGGCAGGCCATACCACCACACCAGGTGCTGGACCGGTATGATAACAATACAGTTTGGCAACGTTTGTTTTCCTCGGAGCCTCAACAAGTCCATATCGATGCTGTAAGGAGGCCAGTGTGCCGCTCCTGCGGCCATTGTTGTTGGGCGTCCCACTGTCGGCATGCCTTTCTCTCCTGTCGCGCTAAGAGAAGCCGCAACAATGTCCTCGCGCTGGCAGTCCGTGGACCTCCAAACGTCGTCGCACTGCCCCTATGGATACTTGTCTGACTTGAGACAAGCCTACAAGGGTAGGTGACGTGGCTATGCAATCGTGTATCACTAGGTGAACAATACGTCTGTGGTATCGGGTGCTAGTCACGTATGACCAGCCACTCGTTGGATTTCGATCACCGCGAGCGGGAAACCTGTAGATCAAAAAACCTCAGTCTCCTGTTTCTTACACAATGCAAAACACTATCTTCTCACAAACGAACAACCAATATCCAAATGCGATTTTCGAATGAGAAAACCACTGTGTAATCTATCCGTAACGAACTAAATCTACATGGCGCCACTTATACACACTTCGGGTGGTTAACTTAAATGCTAGTCATTTTCATATCAATTGTGAAGATGTATTATACTAGCAAAGTTTTCCTACATCAACTGTAAGTATTGTACACTACTGGCCATTAAAATTGCTACACCACGAAGATGAAGTGCTAAAGACGCGAAATTTAAGCGACAGGAAGACGATGCCGTGATATGCAAATAATAAGCTTTTCAGAGCATTCACACAAGGTTGGCGCCGGTGGCGACACCTACAACGTGCTGACATGAGGAAACTTTCCAACCGATTTCTCATACACACAACAGCAGTTGACCTGCGTTGCCTGGTGAAACGCTGTTGTGATGCCTCGTGTAAGGAGGAGAAATGCGTACCATCGCGTTTCCGACTTTGATAAAAGTGGGATTGTAGCCTATCGCTCTTGCGGTTTATCGTATCGCGACATTGCTACTCACGTTGGTCGAGATCCAATGACTGTTAGCAGAATATGGAATCGGTGGGTTCAGGAGGGTAATACGGAACGCCGTGTCGGATCCCAACGGCCTCGTATCACTAGCAGTAGAGATGACAGGCCTCTTATCCACATGGCTGTAACGGATCGTGCAGCCAAGTCTCGATCCCTGAGTCAACAGATGGGGACGTTTGCGAGACAACAACCATGTGCACGAACAGTTCGACGACGTTTGCAGCAGCATGGACTATCAGCCCGGAGACCATGGCTGCGGTTACCCTTGACGTTGCATCACAGACAGTAGCGTCTGCGATGATGTACTCAACGACGAACCTGGGTGCACGAATGGCGGATGAATCCAGGTTCTGTTTACAGCATCATGGTGGTCGCATCCGTGTTCGGCATCATCGCGGTGAACGTACATTTGAAGCGCGTATTCGTCATCGCCGTACTGGCTTATTACCCGGCGTGATGGTATGGGGTGCCATTGGTTACACGTCTCGGTCACCTCTTGTTCGCATTGACGGCACTTTGAACAGTGGACGTTACATTTCAGGTGTGTTACGACCCGCGGCTCTACCCTTCATTCGATCCCTGCGAAACCCTACATTTCAGCAGGATAATGCACGACCGCATGTTGCAGGTCCTGTACGGGCCTTCCTGGATACAGAAATAGTTCGACTGCTGCCCTGGCCAGCACATTCTCTAGATCTCTCACCACCTGAAAACGTCTGGTCAATGGTGACCGAGCAATTGGCTCGTCACACTACGCCAGTCACTACTCTTGATGAACTGTGGTACCGTGTTGAAGCTGCATGGGCAGCTGTACCTGTACACGCCATCCAAGCTCTGTTTGAGTCAATACCCAGGCGTATCAAGGCCGTTATTACGGCCAGAGGTGGTTGTTCTGGGTACTGATTTCTCAGGATTTGTGCACCCAAATTGCGTGAAAATGTAATCACATGTCAGTTCTAATATAATATATTTGTCCAATGAATTCCCGTTTATCATCTGCATTTCTTCTTGGTGTAGCAATTTTAATGCCTAGTAGTGTATTTACTTTTCCCACAATCGAATATGAGCTGTCGTTGTACGAAAAACCGGGATTATTCCCTATCTCTTTTCCCCTCTCCTGATTCACTTCGATTCTTTTGGATACAGTGAAAGATGTGATGCGGTAACGCATTTAAGAAGGGATTAGTTGAGTGGTGAGAGGGAGGGGAGGTGTGGTTGAAACAGCGACTAGCAATTAATCTTGCAGAGCAAACAACCCATCTTTAACTACGTAATGATATCGAACAAACGTCTTGCTAATTAGACAGGGCGATCCGGCTTCCCCTGCCTATTCGTCTTATGCAACCCGCACTACGTCTGTATCAGGAACAGTACCCAGACAGCCGACAGCCACGTAACGGATGGTAAGTTCCGTCTCAGAACTTTGGGCGACTGTTAACAAACGGAATCATACGGTAAAAAATACGAGAGAGGATTGGCGATTAGTTACAGGTTTTCTTTGGACCAAGACATGCTTTACTTCTACCATACTAATTCAAGTGTCGCCACAATTTCTTTGTGTAATTAGGGGTGCCATTTCACATGTTTTGGATGTCTCCATAGGTTTATTGCGTTTATAGTACTTACGCTTTCTAAAGTGATTCAGATACGTTGCCTTATAAAGTTTGTTTCACTATCGGAAACCACGAAATTAACAGGAGATATAAAAATGGGAAGTGTGGAAGTAACAACTTTTCAGTTGATAACCAACGAACCGCTTGCGAAAAGATTAACTGCTATGAATGGAATAAAATTACAGAGACATTCAAAACCTTATGACTACACCGCTGTCTGGATACCTTTTCAGATACTGATCTACGTCTGTACCAAATGAATGGCTAGCGGCAGCTGAATAACCCTCTATGTCGACAGGTACCATACGTCTCGTGGGATACACACTGAAATGCTTCAACGGATCCTAGGATTACAATAAACGCACGCGTTACTGATAAGAACACAGGGAAAACATTTCTTGGAACGGTACAAAAGACTGACTTATGTAAAAATCTTACTGACAGCGTATTTATCTCGATGCCAGTGTTAACTGTATGCCGTGTCATAAACTCAGACGAATATCATTCGACGCCTTTATTACCAATAAACGTACAATGCATTCGTGGAGCAGTAAGACCTGCAGATAAGTAGGTGGCGCTCGGCTGGAGGGGATTCCCAGAAACCGGCTGAGGAATGCGCACGCGCAGTCGGCGAAGGGTGATGCGCGCGCATCATGTGCGCACTGATTCACGTTACACGTGAGGCAACCGGAATCGTGCCTCGGCTGCTATCTGCGCCTTGACGCCAGCGCCACGATTTAACACCCTGATAAGCGCACATTTCTCCGGCTGGTAACAAACCTAAATACGGACACCCACAACCGACTGTGAAAGACACAAGTACGCATGTACTTGTACCTTTTCCTCCCTACACGGCGCGCACACGCAATGTCATAAATTTATCAGAATCTGTATTAGAGAGGAAATATTTAATCAGGTGAACATCCGCAACTGAAGAACATATTTATAGAATAAAAATCCACACCATTTGCCAGTAATTTTCTCGATTTATTCCACGACTGGTTTCGAAGCTTAAAGTTATGTTTGCTGGTCCTATGCTTCCATGTGTGTATTTGATGTGGGTGTGATCCCCCATAGCTGACTGTCCCGACTGCCACACAATTATGTTCCCACAATTATTTGGTGTCACTGAAGATGAAGCTATAAACTCCGAAACAACAAGTCGAGGAATAAACTAAGAAAATTACTGGCAACTGAGGCAGTGTTTTTATTCTATAAATGTGTTAGAGAGGGTGTACTCTGACGAACAAATACACACGTAAACTGTTTAACTATTTTTTTTACTTATTTGCGGGGTGCACTCAGCCTCGTGATGCCAATTGAGGAGATACTCGACCGAATAGTAGCGGCTACTCGAGCGAATAGTAGCGGCTTCGTTCAAGACTACCATCATAACGACCGGGAGAGTCAGATATTCAGTCTGACTAGGAAAATAAAAAGCGATCTCATTTTATCTTCCGGCGTTGTGCCTCTTTGAATGACAAGTACTGAATATATGAATTACTGAGATGTGATCAACAGCATAGTCACCCTCTACCCTACTGTAGAACACGAAATCAAAGTTTTGGAACGGAAAGGACGTAACTTCGTTCTGAAGGAGTTTAAACTTGACGAGTTACTATGCTGTGGTTTAAAAACGACCGTTCGTCTGCCTGTGAATGATGTAGTTCCAGTCGTTAGTTCTTTTGTTACTCGAGTGATGTCGCTGTCTAGCTACTACTTTGTTGCAAAAAAGAGGTGTATCCTCTTTGGTGCGGTGTTAGGAACAGCAGAGTTTTCAATATTATCTTACGTTTCTGGCTCTAATAAACGTAAGGGTGTATATTTCTGATATAAGAGCGAGTTCAGAAGAATAAAGTTACCTGGATCCAGCGATTTATACGATCCCGCTGGTGGGAAGAAATCATTTAGGCGTTCGCACAAACTGCAGTCGCATTCGGTATTAAAAAAAAGTTTTGAAGCCAGAAATGGGAAAGATAAATTACGGTATGTTACAGACCGTGGTTGTAAGTGTGAATAGCAATATTTCGGTAATGTTGGCGATTATGAAATACCCTGCCTACTAGAGTCTTTTTATAAAATGGGTGAAAAGCGAGCACAGCGTTTATGTAGGGTGCCTCATTGGCTACCTACACAGTTTGCCAGTTGAGCGAGACGTGATGAAGATAATAAATGAAAAGGGAAGAAGGAGGCGAAAACGGAGCTGCCAAAGGGGCTGCCTACCTTAATCCTCTGCGCGGAACACCAGCCTATGGGCCGATACAGTTTCGAATTTGGGCCGTAGAGTGCGCTGGGCGTCGCGGTCCTCACCCCTCCACTACGGGAGTGGCAGTGCACCTTTGGACAGCACGTAGGTTCATCAGCGTACGGGTCTTTGAACCACGTGGTCGCCCAGTTCCACCTCTCAGGCACCTACTGGTTCTCCTGGACCAGTGTTCCACATAGGGTCTGTTCCTTACTGGTGTGACAGACCGTTGTACCTCTATATGTGTATTATTGTATTATTCAACCGGTCGTAGATATCAGTCTTCCCTTTATCGTGGAGCGGTCTATGAGACCTATGTTCCTCTTTACGTACATTTTTCATGTTTGTTTTATTCATGTTCAGTTGTTCTATCACATTCATAGAATTTATATCATGTTTCAGATTGGCGGACACGAGCGGAGTACCCAGCAACGTATCTGCACGGACCAGCAAAATTTTGGAACTTGCTTTATCTGAAGACTCTTACGTTCCACGGAAATTCCACAACACAGAGAACTCTCGCGTGATGAAGACCAACACTAAACTACATTGGGGTAGACGAGGTGGGATCGCCTACCGACCAAGAGGACCACAAAAGTGGGGAAAAACACCCCGTCCATCCCACGAACAGCAGCTCCAGCAAAAATATTATAAAAATTAAAACGTTCGCACTCAAAGGCCCCGCGAAAAATTTACTTCATACCAGCCGTGAAGACGTTTGGACACTCCTTTTTACTCCTGATATTCTCGATAACTTTGTGACATGGACTAATATGAAACAATTCATTGTAGGAGAATACTAAATTGAGTAATAACTTACTTCACCCGACTACAAATCGACTAGAGAGCCGCTATCACAGCTTTTGCCCACAGAGCCCACAGGCAAGCGAATATACTGAGCTGTGAAAAACAATTTCAGTATCCTTGTCAGAGCATGACTAGTATCCGCCGAAGCAGGGAAGGAAAGGATGCGGCAGCTGCGATTTCTCAAGTATCCAATAGGTTAATAAAACAAAGCCAGCCATTTAGCGAAATCGGAGCCTTTGCTTGTGTCAAGACACTTATGCTGGGGAAGATGCAAATTCAGGGTGTATATGTGTAACAAACTAGCTAAATGGCATAAAATTAGTTCGTCCGATTGACACTCGAAATTTTTACCTTTCAAACGCCTACATTTATGTCGGAAAAGATAGTGATGGAGTGACTCTCAGAGCTGAAGAAGCCGACGCAATCAGTGGTACAATTAGGCAAGCCTTTGTACAGAACCGTTATGATCACACTGTAGATAATCGGTTTAATGAGTATGACACTAGCAATGTGAGGCAAGTCTACGACAGCCGCAGGGACTGCTGAGTCTTCTTGAATGGATTCACAAAAGTATTCACACTTTTATTGCGTGTGCCAAAAAAATTGAAGCCTGTCAAAGCACCACGACGTATACGTGGAGAACAACAAACCAGAAATCATTTCACTTTATAATTGTACGAAATCTGAAGTCGACACGTTGGATGTGGAGTGTAACGTGTATACTGCCAACCGGAAAACCAGGAGATGGGCTCTGCCAATTTTTTATCATTTAATATCAATTAGCTACATCAACGGCTAAGTCATCTACAAAACATATGACTCATCTGTGCAAAAAGCGTAAAATAAAAAGAAACAGAGGAAACAATAAGTGCGGAAAAATATACAAAATATAAAAACAACTTAGACGATAAATTAGTGTCACAAGAACATACGAGACAATTTGAATGTTTGAATTATGATCTTGTTTGAATTATGATTTTGACAAACATTTCTTGTGTATTTCCATTGAGCACTTAATGTTTCATTTAAAAACCTGGTAACTGAAATCTATTTTAAGGCGTGTAAATGGCTAACAAAATTAACCTAGCCCGAGGGACTGGTGTTCCACTTAACTGATGAAGAAAAGATGTTCCGTGCACAGGGTTAATGTCGAATCAAATAATGTTTCTCACAGCACATATCACTATTGAGAGGGCCAAGATTTAATTCGATACTCTGGCGCACAGCCTGGTTATCCACTCGAAAGCATTCCACCTCTCGAAGATGAAACACGGGCAAAGATAATTTCTTCCACCACCGTGATAAGAACCGGCGCGCAGTGCCACCACCTGGCTACTGTGCGTTGTTGACATTGGCAACGTAGGCGGGTCTACTGCCAGATCGCCTTAATAAGGCGTGTTAGAAGACTAAAACGCTATCTCTTGCTTCAAGGAAGCGATATGTCCATCCTTACCGGAAGCTCGCCGCATCCCATCCTTATGTAAAGGCGGCACAGCCATTTCGCCATCTGCCCGTCTCAAGGACATTGTGCGCTTTGCGTCAGCTCGCTCAGCTTCGCATGTACTAGCCGAACAATGTATTTATCTAAATACATGGTAATCCATAATGGCGAACTCAACTTCATGTTTGTATTCTCCACGAAAAATACGTGATAGGTGAGTTGTCTAACTTACATTTCATTACACTATCATTCAAGTTCACAGCTGCTCTACTTATCGCGATCCTTTCTTAGGTGTCAGAAATAACATCCACAACGTATGAAAAAATCTCGCGTGCTTCAGTTCACAATAGCTGTGACATTATTTTCCATTAATCCACCGTTGGTGATAGGTACGAAAGATTTCTTTACGCACCGCCCCCCCCCCTTAAAAAAATTAATGTAATATCAGGGCCAGTGCAGAAGGATCGAGTCTTCTTTCAGTACATCAGTTTCATCAAAACGTTCATTCTGTCGAAGAATATTGTCTCTCTTTGGCAATGGGATGTTAATAAAGAAATGCACACTGCACCACTGTTACTAACTCGATTTTACAGAACACTCAGAAATTCAAAAAATCTTGTATGCCCATAGTAGCCATCTTCCTCACGAATATGCTGTGCAGTAAAACCATTCTAGCGCTTGGTGGTGGGACTTTAGTGAACACACTACCGATGGTAAGTAAATTTCAGCAACGCCCTAGCGATCTCACTTAAAAACTTCATTTTCGCTCTAGTGGAGTCACTTGAAAACTGTACAGCGCCCACGTCCAATAATACCTTGTTCATTGAGTAGGTTGTGTCGAACGAGAGCAGCTGGCTTAACCAATAGGCTATCCGAACATACCTCTGGGTCTTAACCAAACATCCACTTACGTTCACCGCAGCTTTCTCTGTAACATGTTTAAAAAATCAGAGAGAGGAAGAAAAAAGGAAAGAAGATTAGGGTTTAACGTTTCGTCGACATCTAGATCATATGAACGAAGCAAAAGTGTGGATTCGTGAAACGACTGGGAAGGAAATTACGCATGTCCTCCTCAGAGGAGATAATACGAACATTTACATTAAGCTATTCAGAAAATCCATGGAAAGCGTACATCCGCATGGCTGGATGGCTCAAACACCATCCTACTGGCTCAGTAAAGTAGCAATAAAAGTTTCCATCTTTCACAACAACAACGAATATGACACAGGATCAGGCTTACGTTGCCTTAACTGGTTAAGGTGACTGTCTGCAATACGCAGGGAATGTAGGTTCGCCTTCCGGTTTGGCAAAAACATTTAAATTGTCACCGCATATTTATTACACTGTAGTTTCAGCATATAGATTTCATCGACGTCATTACATTTCAATGCTGTAAGCACCATTGATTCCATTAAACCCTATTTAAAAGACTTTAATTCAACTGGAATAGGTAGTTCATTCAGATTCGATTTAAGGTTAGGGTAGTGTGACCTTCTGAAAGTAACACAACCCTTTCACTTTTATAATATGTACAGCAAAGGCACTGGCAGCTGTTGTTTGTTTACCTGACGAACTTAAACGTTTTCTTCTACTCTAGCAGTTGGCAACTCCCCTTCACAAAATAATGGCCACGATCACTAAGTGGAATTATTCAAAGTAAATGAGTGGTTCAGGCACTGGGTTTGCATTTAGGAGTGTGAGGGTTCAAACCACGGGCCGATCATCAAGATTTTAGTCTTTTCTGATTTCCCCCAAATTACATCTTGCGAACGCTGGGGTGCTTAGGACACGGTCGATTCTCCAGTTGAAAATCCAGCGCCAAAGTTGTCTGACACAAGATGATAAACAACAACGTAAGTCTGTCTACGTGCGGTTTGATTTTCAAGAATCGCTTCATTGGTCCCTTTTTACTGACGGTTTCTCTAATAGCAACAAGTATCTATTTTTCTAACAGGTACGCCGCCATAATTATTGGAAGACATCCAAGGGGACACAAGGCACATGTCCCATCAACAAGACGGATGTTCCGTTCACTCCATACTCACAATTACAGATATTCTTAACAAAACAGTCGGAGAAAAACAGTCAGAGATCCAGCGTTCGGTTTTGGAGGGCAGGGATGGGGGGCCTTTTTACTGTATCCCCCCCCCCCTCCCTACATAACTGTAACTTGGCGTCATGCTTTCAATGATTCTATGATTCTAACAATACCAATGTAATAAAAGTTGTAACATAATAATTACAATAAAAGAACTATCGAACAATGAAATCCTAGCTATCAACGGAGAAAAGTCCCCAAAGTATGCGTTGAACAAGGCTGGACTAGAAATCTCTTTTGAAAAAAACCGAGTTCACTTGCACTAAACGTAACTTTCAAATATTAAACAAGAAGTACGGGCAGATCAAGAGGGTCCGCCACTTCAAGTATTTCGGTGAGATCATAGAACCAACAAGGGTAGAAAAGGGTGGGCACAGTTCGATTACTGAAACTCTAGAGAGTGTACGGAAGAAACATGATATTTACATCAAGTGGTGTATGTTCATTCTCCACATATACAAACATTAGACACTACAGCACCGTGATCAGACCTGAAGCTCTGTACGCAAGAGAAAATTCCCAACAAGAAAGCTGATCCGGAAAACAAGGAACGCCGAGCGGTTCTAGGCGCTTCAGTCTGGAACCGCGCGACCGCTACGGTCGCAGGTTCGAATTCTGCCTCGGGCATGGATGTGTGTTTAAGTAGTTCTAAGTTCTTGGGGACTGATGACCTGAGATGTTAAGTCCCATAGTGCTCACAGCCATTTGAACCATTTTGGAAACAAGGAACAATGAAGGATTACGAAGAAAATTGTTGCCCCAGAAAAAAAGAGGACGGATACAGTGTATTAAAGTAACAGAAATTATCAAACTTGGCAGTAAACATTAAAAAACGAAGACTGAAATTTTATGGACATATTCCGATTCCACAGGAAAAAGCATACAGTTTCATTATAAAACAAACACAATCGGTGTCATAATTCGGAAACTATAAATGTTAAAAATAATAGTAATTATTATTATAATTCGTCACATAGTTCGCTACAACTATCCGAAAACCGCACCTTCACTTATTTACTCCTTCTGGATATAGTTTGTGTCGCGGGTCACAGCTGCCTCATTTTATAAGGACTATTATTGCGACAACAGAAGCACCAGTCCCATTTAGGGTCCAGTGACATAATATTTAATTTTTTTGTACCGTTGAGCCAGAGATGGAGGGGTAGAGGGGGGGGGGGGGGGGGGGGGAATTACACTATCCTGGTTGGAAGAAACCGTGGTACCTGGAGTCTCTGCTGGGCAAGTGCAACAGTGAGATCGCTCTTTCTCGAAGTACATGGTATCTAAAACACGTGTTCTTTCTGCTGGCTCATTCAGTATTAATGACAATGCGTTTTTCTCGATAAACATGAAATTAACGGAGTTGGGGTAAGGCTGCGGTAGGAACGAGTTGTTGGGAAATACGTTTTCTTCTCTAGTAGCACTCTTTGTTAATATTCTCCAGCTATCGGAGCATTGCTAACATTCTTTCACTGCTGAGACATTCGGAAACTAATTCAAGGCACTTGCGGTCAACCTCCGGCCTCCCCCCCCCCCCCCCCCCCCGATCCCAATTTCCAACCTACCCGGCAAAAATCAGGCAACAAAAATTACTTCCCGAACTTCAGGATCCGAACCGGTTGAAAAAGGGTGTTAAGGTTTACGTAAAAAGTAACTCGTATGAGCTCACGGGTCGATTGGACGGTGATGATTGAACCTGTAAACTTAAATCTGGTGTAAACGAGTTTAACAAACCTCAGAGTTTTAAAGGTTAGTTTCTGTGGAAGAAGGGCAGCGAACGCTGATACGGTAACTGTCATTTTGGCGGAAATTTGATCAACGGGCGTAGCGCGAGGCGAGGTGCGAAACAACGCCTGGATGACGTCGGCGCTGACTCAACGTCACAACTCGACGGCGTCACAGCTCGCTGGCCGTCACGGAAGAGCGTGGGCAAGGCGAGTTCCAGTGGCAGTGAAGAGGGGCACTTCCTCCGAGACGCCGTGCGGGTTGCAGCCGCAACAGGCTTCACTACTGTTCGAATCGGCAGCCAACTGGAATACTTCCGAACTGCACCTCTTCCAGAGTAAATTAGTTTAATGAAATCAGTTTGGGACTACGGCTCCTAAAGTACCTTAGCTGAATGTTTCTTAGTGATGCATGCAGAACAGTAACGAGATAAATTTTCAGACTTAAAGCAACATCGAGCGCACCCCGAAGGAGTATTAAAAGACCATTACCGTTCACAATATATAAAAATGACTATTGTATCAACACCGACCTCCGTCGCCAAAGTCTATCAATGTTCAGTACCGAGGTCGCTAACCCACGCTTGAGTCCTGGTGCTCGACCCGGGGGTAAACAGGTTCGAATCCCGATGGTGAAAAGCATTTTCACTGGCAGTATTTGGCCGGCAAGGGGGGTGGGGGGTGGGGGGGGGGGGGTGGGAGGCGGTGGCATGAAATTCTCGCGATGACACCATGAAGGTAAAATTTTAGATCACATGCGGAAGTTTCCACCAACCGTTCTTTCGGCACACCATTGGCGGGTTGCACGGGGGGAAAAAATAACAGCGGTACACTAAGCACCGACAACTACATACCGTAACATAGCTTGCGGTCTGTGCATGTGGATGTAGATACACTAATAGGACGAGTACTTCCTACATTGCACAGGAGCAGTAGAAAAGGAAAACAGTACGAGCAGACCAAGAAAAAAAGATATCCGCGTATAGCAGTTATTTACAGATGAGAAGATTAGTGCAGGATAGGAAAAGATGGACGGCAATATGAAATACACCAACAACTGATAATTAGCAAAATTTAAATAAAGGAAACTTAAGCGTGATGCTCCGAGTTTACTTTTAATTTAGAAACCTATTTATTTTGTTACTTTATTATTTTATTCCAGCGTCGAGCTTAATATAAGTAAACTAGATTCCTTAAGCATCAATTTAGATCGCTACTGTGACGAGAAGCGAAGCAATCCCCACGACTGAAAGCCACGCAACGAGGCTGGCAAAGACATAATTACGTTGAAGCTTCGAAGTTGGGTTGTGCAGCCACGACTGAAGCGGTGAGACTGGCTTCAACTTTGCGTTCTTACACAGTGAGGACCCACTAACATTTTGCGATAAACTAGGACATTTTATTTATCTAATATTAACTGTTAGATTCCAGTTTTGGCATATTAAATGCTATGGGAACCAAAGTGTCATTGAAGTTTCGTTACCTTATTAATTCCACGGTGTAGTGAACTACCGAAATCAGGAAACAAATGACTATTAATAATTTGTCGACAACGTGCAAATTATTCCGAAGTTATACGAATAGCACTAGAGGTTTCTGTTAATCGCCAAGATGTTCAGTCGACGTTAGAATGCAGTCAGAGTCTGTTCTTTCTGCAAACCATGCTATCAATGTTCAGTACCTTTTTGAGATTATTTGTATCAAACCGTTTAATTGTTAACTATTTTACGGTTTTTGCTAATAAATGCATCGTGATGGGATCCAGAAATTTTTTAAAAGTAAATTAGCTTTCAGCGTTTCCATTCGTAGCCGCATAGGTGGGCTGTTTGCATATGCTAACGAATCCAATACACAGACGGAACTGCTTCAAGTGACTACATCAGCGAACACATTTAGCAGCATAAACGGGAGGAAATAGTACGCTTAGGTTCACTAAGATGATCCAGGAAATGGTTAACGTTTACAGTTTCGAATATGAACGACCAGTTCTACAGTACGTCGCCTGAACCACTTTCTAAGTACTCTTAACTAGACTGACTAGATTGAGGTTTAGTGCCACACGGGATCCTATAATGCGCCACCACTATTCATCGTCCTTGACTTAATCGAGAAGACAGCACTATCGCCGATCAGATTTCCTTCACACAAATCCGTAACTGCCAATGTTGTTTGTACGAGGGGCGTTCAGTAAGTAATGCAACACTTCTTTTTCTAAAAGCAGGCTGGTTTTATTCAGGATTCCAATATAAATGACTCCCCACTCTTGGCTACAAAACCCGATTCTTCAACATAATCTCCGTTCATTGCGGTAGCCTTACGCCGCTTACTGGGAGGACCTGTATGCCCGCAGAGTACCACTACTGGTCGACGCAGCATCAGTAACCTCCCCATCAACCACGCTTTGCTTTGCGCGGAGCGCATCCTTCATAAGGCCAAACAGATGGAAGTTGGAAGGTGCGAAATCTAGACTGCAGGGTGGAGATGGAGTTTTGTGAGCTTCTCCCGTTTGCGTTGTCGTGGAGGAGATGTTAGTGACGAACACGCTTAAGTCGATTCTTCAAATTCCTGAGGGATATCACAGCTGTTTTCGGCCGGCCGATACGCGGGAAATGGGAGAGTTTTGTGCGACCTTGTTGCGCTGATGACAGCCGCTCGCCCAACGACTCACAGTGCTGTTGTTCACTACTAGGTTTCCGTATACATTCTGCGGTCTTCCCCCGAAAGAAACTCAATGACAGCTCTCTGTTTGGAGTGCACCTCCAAAACAGACGCCATTTTGAAGGCTACGTACACCATCGCCGCCTGTCGGAGCCTCATGGAACTACACTCCTGGAAATTGAAATAAGAACACCGTGAATTCATTGTCCCAGGAAGGGGAAACTTTATTGACACATTCCTGGGGTCAGATACATCACATGATCACACTGACAGAACCACAGGCACATAGACACAGGCAACAGAGCATGCACAATGTCGGCACTAGTACAGTGTATATCCACCTTTCGCAGCAATGCAGGCTGCTATTCTCCCATGGAGACGATCGTAGAGATGCTGGATGTAGTCCTGTGGAACGGCTTGCCATGCCATTTCCACCTGGCGCCTCAGTTGGACCAGCGTTTGTGCTGGACGTGCAGACCGCGTGAGACGACGCTTCATCCAGTCCCAAACATGCTCAATGGGGGACAGATCCGGAGATCTTGCTGGCCAGGGTAGTTGACTTACACCTTCTAGAGCACGTTGGGTGGCACGGGATACATGCGGACGTGCATTGTCCTGTTGGAACAGCTAGTTCCCTTGCCGGTCTAGGAATGGTAGAACGATGGGTTCGATGACGGTTTGGATGTACCGTGCACTATTCGGTGTCCCCTCGACGATCACCAGTGGTGTACGGCCAGTGTAGGAGATCGCTCCCCACACCATGATGCCGGGTGTTGGCCCTGTGTGCCTCGGTCGTATGCAGTCCTGATTGTGGCGCTCACCTGCACGGCGCCAAACACGCATACGACCATCATTGGCACCAAGGCAGAAGCGACTCTCATCGCTGAAGACGACACGTCTCCATTCGTCCCTCCATTCACGCCTGTCGCGACACCACTGGAGGCGGGCTGCACGATGTTGGGGCGTGAGCGGAAGACGGCCTAACGGTGTGCGGGACCGTAGCCCAGTTTCATGGAGACGGTTGCGAATGGTCCTCGCCGATACCCCAGGAGCAACAGTGTCCCTAATTTGCTGGGAAGTGGCGGTGCGGTCCCCTACGGCACTGCGTAGGATCCTACGGTCTTGGAGTGCATCCGTGCGTCGCTGCGGTCCGGTCCCAGGTCGACGGACACGTGCACCTTCCGCCGACCACTGGCGACAACATCGATGTACTGTGGAGACCTCACGCCCCACGTGTTGAGCAATTCGGCGGTACGTCCACCCGGCCTCCCGCATGCCCACTATACGCCCTCGCTCAAAGTCCGTTAACTGCACATACGGTTCACGTCCACGCTGTCGCGGCATGCTACCAGTGTTAAAGACTGCGATGGAGCTCCGTATGCCACGGCAAACTGGCTGACATTGACGGCGGGGGTGCACAAATGCTGCGCAGCTAGCGCCATTCGACGGCCAACACCGCGGTTCCTGGTGTGTCCGCTGTGCCGTGCGTGTGATCATTGCTTGTACAGCCCTCTCGCAGTGTCCGGAGCAAGTATGGTGGGTCTGACACACCGGTGTCAATGTGTTCTTTTTTCCATTTCCAGGAGTGTATAAGGACTGAAGCAGAAATATTTCACGATATCCCACAATAAATTCTGAAATTTATCAATTGAAATTGTCTGAGGAAAAACGTGTGTTTCATTACCTACTGAATGCCCCTTGTAGCTATACTTCTCTTGGACCACGCATCGCCGAGGGCGTCCTAGGACGACTCGGGGAAGGCATGTTGCTTATTCCCCCCCCCCCCCCCCCCCTTCGAAAAAAAATTCTGCAAACCGAACTAGCATTCGAAGAAAGCCAGAATATTTATTGTCTACTGACGAATAGTTAATGTACTTATAGGTATCTGTCATGAAATCTCTAAGATCGCAAAATGAATTTTCGTAGCGGAGTGTGCGCTGATACGAAACTTCTTGAGAGATTAAAACTGCGTGCTGGACTATAACGCAGGACATTAGCTTTTCGCGGCAAGTTCTCTACTAACTTAGCTACCCGAGCACTACTCACGACCTGATTAGCCGAGCGGTCTCAGGCGCTGCAGTCAGACTGTGCGGCTGGTCCCGGCAGAGGTTCGAGTCCTCCCTCGGGCATAGGTGTCTATGTTTGTCCTTAGCATAATTTAGCTTAAGTAGTGTGTAAGGTTAGGGACTGATGACCTTAGCAGTTAAGTCCCATAAGATTTCACACACATTTTTTGAACGACTCACGACCCGTCCTCGCAGTTTAGAGGGTAGTACTTTAAATGAGGTACTGGCAGAAGTCACAATGAGGGTAAATCGTTCTCGGGTAGCTCAGTCGGCAGAGCACCTGCCCGCCAAACGCAAGCGACGTGGATTCGAGTCCTGGTCTACCACACAGCTTTAATCTGTCAGGAATTTTCGTATCAGCGTACACAGCGCGAGTGAATATTCACTCTGGAAACAATCCCCCAGGCTGTGGCTAGGCTATGTCTCCTCAATATCCTTTCTTCCAGCAGTACTAGTGCTGCTAATTTCGCAGGAGAGCTGTTGTGAAGTTTCGAAGGTGGAAATGAGGTACTGGCGAAAGTGAAGCTGCGAGGGCGGACCGTGAGTCATGCTCGGGGTAGCTCAGTTAGTAGATCACTTGCTCGCGAATGGGAATGGTCCTGGGTTCGAGGTTTTCCATCGCCCCGGTTTCTGATGGAAACTCGTGCCTGCCGCACAACTGCAACTAGGCTGACAGCCTGATTTGTCGCATTCGCCGGCCGTATCTTATCGCGCGAGTCACCTTCTGCTAGCGGCCACTTCCATCCAGTACGGCTGAGAGTGCGCTGGTAAAGAACACGCTGTTACGCAACCCCTAACAGGTTACCTTCTAGCAACGCATTTACGTACCTCCTCAGACGAGACGCTGTGAAAACACATGACAATGGTGCGCACCATTCATGGAGGCCTTGGCACGAATTTACGAGGTCAGCCCGGAAACTAACTCCTATCTGGTCATTCAGATCTCGCCAACACACGAGATCATCCTCAGCCTTTCGACATGTCGAATCCTCTACTCTGGCGGAAGATGGGAGTACTGAACACCCTGTGTCGCACGTGGACCTTCCGTAATAAACAGCAAACGACAATTAAAAGTTGCTTCGTCTGCCATACTCCATAACTCACAACCTAGTCCCTTCCGAATGCATGTTGATATGTCATTCTCACTTTTATCCAAGGAATCCGATCCCTAAGTATTACATGTTATTTCTTTTATAAAATTTCTTCGATGTAACTGATAATGTTCGAACACAGCACATGTTCCAAAATCCTACTGCAAGTCGACATCATTGATATGGGTCTGTAATTCAGCAGATTACTCGCATTTGCTTTCGTGAGTACTGGTGTAATCTGAGCAACTTTGCAATCTTTTGGTACGGATCTTTCCTCAAGCGAGCGTTTGTATATGATTGCTGAGAACAGAAGTTCTGCTCCAAGTTTCTTGAAGTTTCGCATATGATTCAACTTGGATTAGAAATAATCGCGCGGTCTGCTTATGTAGCGAGAGGTGCCTGGAGAACGCCATCCGACGCCCACTGCACAATTTGGCGCAGTGGTTACGGCGCTGGATTCATTTACCTGTTGGACGGGCTTCAGATACACTACTAGGCCAGAGAGATTCACGGTTTTCCGCTGTTTGCCTTAAGACGAGTGCTTAAAATGTTCCCTTGAATGGGTCGCAGTCGATTTTCTTCCCCATCCTTGGCCAGTTTTGTTCTACAGAAACGATAGTAACGTCGGGTATGTCTCAAGAAAGGGTAATAGGATCTCCAGTGTTCTCAATATACACAAGCGTTTTATAAGTTAGAATTAGCAGCACTACGAGACTGCTCGCTGACCGTGCTCTTGTTTACAGGAAAAATTGACGATTGCAAAAAAATGCAGAAGTATTTGCACAAAATTTCCGCCTAGTGTAATGGAAGGCAGCTCTCTTTAAACGTGGATACATGTAAGACAATGCTTGGTTAATATTAAGAAGCAATATGAAGACGGGACGATCACGTAAAGTTATTGTTAGCGAAAGCGGATGGGAGATAGATTTGTTGGAAATATTTTGGAAAAATACAAGCACATGTAAAATAAATTCCGTACAAGACACTAGCGCCAACATTATCCTTATTATTGTTCTGCCATTAGGAGTGTTACCAAGTAGGCATAACGATGGACTTCGAATGAATGAATGCCCTCGTGGAACTTAAAAGGGAATCCCGAGAAGAAAGACGAAATAGTTATCGCGACAACCTGTTTGGTAAACATGCTGTCAGCACCCACATCTCGCGTGGTTGTCACATGTACAAGAGAAGAGATAGCTGAGTGCACAAAGAGACTTTTTCAGTCTCTCAGTCAGCGATGGAATATAACAAAAGATCTAGGATACTAGTAGAAAATACTCTGTGCCACACACTGTCGGTATAGGTCGTTGCACTCTGATTCTAATGGTCTCGTTGTCAACGGCATGTACATTTTTTTAAATCTTGCTTTTTCTTGCAGTTCGATGCCCATATCTGTCTCTCATAATCAGATCATTTCCTTATTTTCAAAGCCATTTCAACATTCACGCAGTCAGGAGCGGCTCGTAATTAAAAGCTCTAAGGCGGAGCCACCCCAAAAAATATATTAAAATAAATTTCTCAATAATGTACTACAGAACTGAAGTTAGCCGGCCGGTGTGGCCGTGCGGTTAAAGGCGCTGCAGTCTGGAACCGCAAGACCGCTACGGTCGCAGGTTCGAATCCTGCCTCGGGCATGGATGTTTGTGATGTCCTTAGGTTAGTTAGGTTTAACTAGTTCTAAGTTCTAGGGGACTAATGACCTCAGCAGTTGAGTCCCATAGTGCTCAGAGCCATTTGAACCATTTTGAACTGAAGTTATCAGAACGCATTTCGCATATTTACCACACTGATTTCAATAATTCCAGTGAACGTGTTTCGAGCTGTTGATATGTGATATGAAGCGATGTTTTTTGAACGGGTATTAGCTAGCCTTAAGGGCGCGCCTTGAAGTGTCGCTTAGCCCTATGCAGCAGAGGTTTGGGGGCGTGGCTTCCTCAACGTACAGCTCGTATGGGCGTCCCGAAGGCTCTGGTGTTTCAGCCTAAGGGTGTTCTACCAACGCACAAATAATTTTCACGTTGCACTACTTACATCAAAGGGAATGAACAGAGATGCTCAGACTTTGCTAACGAAATCCTGTCTCTGCATATCTCTATTAGACTTTGATGTGTCGCTAATCGACGTTTACTCTTATTGTTTAGTTGGTGTTTTACACAGTTTTTTTTGTTCTGTTATTGGCTGCTCTATCCACCATTGGAATAAGGTTGGGAATTTCTCGCCAGATTGCACTAGTGTACGACGACGTAAGTACCACCGTCTAGCGAGCATTTTACGAATGATAGAGAAAAAGGGGGCGCGAAATACGTCCCTTTACTTTAGTTTCCTTGCTTTTTGGCTGCGGTTAGCAAGTTCCCTTTTGCGAGTGTACTACAAATGACTTTACTAAGTCTCGCGAATAACAGTAGCATACCAAAAGTTCTAAAACAAAACAGTATGAATTCAGTGTGCAATTTATCAGGCAAAATTAGGAACATGCGGTTAGGACGAAAGTGAAGGAACTTCGAGCGTTCAGACTTAATGTAAACATGAATCAGGAAAAACACATAAGTCTAAATCCAGGCAAGGTATACACGCAATTTCAACGGAGCAGGTACAATGCAGCTGAATGGTTGTGTGCCTTAGATCACTTAAAATCTATATATACGGTGAAAATTACCATGGCGGTTTCTCGGGTTGCTGATGCCAGCCAATCATAGGATAATATCCCCGACGTCATAGAAACATAACTATTGCGTCACGCGAACTCAAACGCTGCGGGTTGAACGCACAAAACATGAAACCTCTTAAGTTCAGAAATGAAAATACCAAAAACATTAAGAATGCAGCGAAGCTAACCTATACCTTATTAAAGATCTCTCCAAAATGCGACTTTTAATTCGATTTGCTGCTGTAAACTGTCGGGAAATTTGATGCCGGGGTATAAATAAGCCGCCCATACATTTTACCTTGGAGTTAGTTTTTGATATTATTTAGCAGTTGATTGCGAAACGGAATGAAAACACAGTATGTAAACATTTAGCTAGTGTGTGATATTGCCTTCCCTCCTCTGCTGAAATCTTGCTTGTGATGACAGACCGATCTGCAGTGTAGCCGGAGATCTAGGTTAGTTCCGATCGACGAATGTCCCAGTATGGACATCACGAGCCGCTCCTGCACGCAGTCCTAACATTTTTTCAAACACTACAAAATGGTATCCTGCTTAGAAGCTGGATTTTTTTTATATGTACGTATCCCCCTATTCTCCTGCTCTGGTGGATAAGAGTATCAGTGGCATCGAATGCTAGGTACTTCATCAACTGCGTGAGAAATATCTGCCGTCTGTACTGATAAAGGGAAGACAATCGTATCGCACATCCGTTTAACTTCAGAAACAATCTTTTTAAGCCGTGAGAAAAAAAAATCATTTACTTTTCCCTTGCCTGCACATGTACAAGTAGGACAATCAACGAACATGGGAGTAATGCGGCCACCACTACGAGGACGTGCTGAAAAGCAATGCCTCCGAATGTTTTTGTTGTTCCTCTTAAAGCTTTTTACATGAAAAGAACTTCATTAACTTTCTAGCCAACGTCCTTGCCGCAGTCGTAACACCGTTTCCCGTCAGATCACCGATGGGCTTTGGATGGGTCACGGTCTCAGTCTGGCGAGTGCTATCGGCAATCTGGGTGCACTCCGCCCTCGTGAGGCCAATTGAGGAGCTAACTGACTGAGAAGTAGCGGCACCGGTTATGAAAGCTGACAACGGCTGGGAAAGCGGTGTGCTGACCACGTGTCTCTCCGTATCCACATCTGGTGACGCCTGCGGTTGAGGATGACAAGGCGACCGGTCGCTACTGCTGGAACTTTTGGGCCTGTTCGGACGGGGTTTATTTGTTTTATTAACAATCTACATCTTTATTCTTCATGTCTACATATTTATTTCTCCACATCGTCACCCCGGTGACGAACACATTTCTCCAAACGAGAGACCAGTTTATTCATACTGTCATTTAGAATGCTTGACTTTGTTAACGGAGATACAACCTCACCTCTGCTTGTACCGTTTTCATCATTGTCGAAGTTAAGTCCTCGAAGGTCTACTTTAAGTTCTGAGAACAGATGAAAATCGGCGCGGCCAATTCCGGACTATATGGAGGATAATACATAACAGCGCACCCAAGGTGCCGGATTGTTGCAAATTTCGCAGCGCTCGGGTGTGGTCTGGCACTGTTATACTAGAGGGTGCCCCATGTGAGGACGGAACTCTTCGAATTCAAAACTTTATTACAGCACGCTGTTTCTCACGTACCGACGTAGTTACGTCACCTCTACCACGTAGAATGTTAATAGTGCTTGTTTTATGAAAAAAGTTTACGAGTTTTAATATAAGGATGTTAGGAGGCTTTACTTTTCAGCACGCCCTCGTACAACAGTTATTTCTGTATGACTCCTTTACTTCTTCACCAGTCAGTTGCCTTCTTGATTATGGTAAAAGTGGTTACTGTTGAAAGCTCGAATTTTCACAGAGAATCGAAGTGACACGTACAACGCGAGAGCAGTTAATACAGCAAAAAACCGACCGTCTCTCCTTCTACTACTTCTGCAAAATGACAGCCACAATGTGCTAATGATTCCATTTTGGAAGTCGCATCTTTAAAAGCTTACTGACGACAAGGTGCCATGTCCCACACTTGAAAGCGATTGGATGTAGAGTGGAACTAGCACCCGAATTTTTATGTTAATGGTTTCTTTAATTCGTTCGTGTTGAAAGACGGGATTTTTCCTTGGAACAGGACACGGCGCGTTTCCTTCCCTATCCTTGCCTGTTCCTGGACCGCGCCCCGTCTCTAGTGGCCACGTCGCCGACGAGACGTGGGACGCCATTTTTCTTTTGTTAAGAGTTAGGATGCTGACAGAATTAGATTAGGAAACGAGACAGTAAGAGTATTAGATAACTTTTGTTATCTGGGCAGCAAAATAAGTGACGGCAGCAGTGGAGGAGATGTAAAATGTTGACTGACAAAGGCAAGAAAAGCATTTCTGAAGAAGATAAATTTGTTAATATCGAATATAGATTTAAGTGTTCAGAAGTCTTTTCTGAAGACATTTGTCTGGAGTGTAGCCATGTATGGAAGTGAAACATGGACGATAAACAGTTTAGACAAAAAGAGAATAAAAACTTTAGAAATGTCCTGCTACAGAATAATTCTGAAGATTAGATGGGCAGATCACGTAATTAATTAGGAGGTACTGAATAGGCTAAAGACCCTAACAACATAAACGGGAAGAGTTAGTATAAGACTGCTGCCTTTTCTTCAGATATCTGCAAAATTCCACACACGATGGACGTGGCTCACCTGTTCCCTGACACGTATTGATTCATTTGACACGTGATGGGAACACAAGGCTGCTTATCCAATATCTCACGTTTTCAGAATCGAGTGTTTTTCTGCTTATCAGTTAATGTGCTCCGACACCTCTGTTCACTGAACTTCACATCAGCCACAAAAGCCACTAAAGCAAGCTTTCCGCTTGCGAAAATGTATTGTCTGAAGGCCTGTAACTACGTCCTTATCTCCAGTCCTGGGCAATATCCAAGAGAGGTTTTAAGAGTTGTTATTCTACCCACTTGGCTAAAAAAAAATGCTGTGAGTGGCCAGAGAGGAAAATACAATGAGGATAAAAATATATGAATTCTGACATAAGTAGGACTGAAAATTTAAACCAACACGGAAGTTTTTATGTCACTTTTTTATGACGGAAACGCAATATAACAAAAGTTTAAACTACGGGTAAAAGTGCAGTCGAAGACTGTAGTAATACTGTGTTTTTAAAGACAAAATTGTCGTCCTAGTATAAAGAACAAATGCCCGGAGTGAATATAATGAGTCGCGAAGAACTTCACTTCGAAAGAATATTAAGAAAGGTAAAGTTAAAGAGGAAACGGGAGAGAAGGAAGGGTGAGGGATGCATAGAGAAAATCTACTGGCACTACAAAGATAAGATAGGTAAAAGCAATGAAATACACTAACGACACAGACACAGACACAGTAGGGAAATCACAAAACGCGAACAACTGCAAAATAAGACCTACTTCCGCAAAAATTTAAATTACTCTTGGGTAAAAGAGAAACTTTTCATCAAGAGCAAAACTTAAAAGAAACTTGAACAAAGCGGACGTCAAATGCACGAGGCATTTTAAGGATTTTCTTTTGGATTAACATTATACGGGTAATGATACTATATATATTAGAAGCGCTGGTAACTTAACTTTGAAACGCAAAAATGTAAATGAGGACAGAAAAATGCGGAAGAGAAAAACAGAAGTTAGTCAGAAACTTTCGTACCAGTCAAGCATTTGCTAAAGTTTACAGAAGTCAGAGATGTTACGGGATTCAAGGCATACAAATGTTTAAGCTTGGTTAGTGGAGACGGAGATCGTAGTAAAGACACAAAAAATGAAATAGATTTGAACAGAACAAGAAGATATACGGACTGCATCGTGTAAGAGAAAAGTTGATTACTCAAGAACACGTAGTTTTCAGTCTTAGAAATAAACAGATGTTCCTGTTTACTGTTGCAAGTAGTTTGAAAAGAGAAAATACCAACTTAAATACGCCGAGGAAAATTCCGCTCAGAAGCAGCAAAACTGTTTAAGCTGCATTACTCTTCATTCCTCAACGAATAAGTATTTTAATAAGGGAGTCACGTCGATCTGTTACGTAACTGACGGGCACGTGAAAGTTCATGTGACACATCGGATGATATACACTGGTCAGAAACGTAGAGGCCTCTTCAGCGATTACCGAGTTTGTGCTGAGGTCCATCTTCTATACATAAGCTCCGTGCTATGTCAGTCATTGAATTTCATATTTTACAAACAACCGCCTGCACGCCTGAGACGGGCCGTCGATGTTCTCTTACGGAAGCTACTGGAATAATCCAGGCAGCCGTTCCTCCGTAGCCAGAATTCTAGCACTAATGGCGACTTATTTCTTAAGACAGCTTAGGGCACCGCTGGCTTATCGCATTATCTGCTTCCGTTACCAGATTTCCAGTACTCATACACTCACTTTCCGATGGCAGTTATTCTCATCAATCGGGCTAAATTATGTCTATTATATCTTAAATTTCCTAGCCCTACCTATTCCCGCACTCAATCACGTCCATGCTGAATTCCAGGTGTGACTGTTATTGTTTTTATATTTAGAGCAGTGGGAGGCAATTGGATGAGAAGCGAAGTAACAAGAGTAAAAATAGCCTGAAGTGTTTTGTTGGTTTCCGAACGACGATTCCAACGCGCCTGGAACGTAAAATTTACAATTAGTGCGTATTATTAATTTCGATGAACAGCAGTGAGACATGGACTTTTAACGTGATAAACCATTAAAAACAGGCTGCTCAGCGAGCAGTGGAGACAGGGAAAGAAACTGATTTATTTGGGAATAAATTCAGGTGGGAAGACTTAATTGTGCTTGTAATGAAAAATAAATGGAGGTGGACTGAACATGTAGCCAGACGCATGAATGGTTGCTGCACCAAGGGAGTTTTCAGCTAAACTGCAAGAGACAAAAGACCGATATGATGATTTTACAGACGGTGGGTGAATAGCATTAGAAAAAAATGTAGAAGAGCGTGGATGTGCATCGATGAAGGCTTGTGTATGGAAAAGTCAAGGAGGTCATAATGCAGCACTTGATGTCGAACTTATGTTGATGATGAATACCTCCAGAATGGATGCAGTATGCTTAGAACACAATACCCCAAACACTACAATGAGATTTGTGCATCCGCGTGGACCACGAACGAAATTAATGAAACAGGGAGATTCGCAGTTACTTATCAATCAAATATAGCTAAAACATGAAACGGGGGGGGGGGTGGGGGGGGGTGGGGGGGGGGGGAGTTATTTAACATCCACGCTCTTGGCTTCTAGTGCCATAGAAAGTGCTACCGGAGGCTGCACCATATTTGTCGTAATCAAGCCGTCTCAGCCGTTTAATGGCAGCTTAATCTGAACTGACAGTGGTAACTGGACATTGTCTTCAGTACCAACAAAAGTCTGTGTCTCGCCGCGGAAGGGACAGACACTTGCGTAAGGGCATTTTCCTGCTGGCAACAGCTGACCGTGTTATCTGCAACCAGCGATAAGCGACATACTCGCCCATCACTAGACGCAATACACGGCTAATTACTAACCTACTTACAGACGACGTTTCCGTCCAGCTCAGGTAAGCCCCAAGGCGATTAGCAGGTGGAGATATGCTTGTAAGTACATGTCACTGTTTCGCCGTTGTGCAATTTCCTCACCACCTTTCTTCCTACTATAAAACAATGCTGCGTTTTCATATAGCCTACACAAATGAAACGTTGTAAATACGTAAACCAAAAAGAATTTCACACATCTAGAGTTTAGAGTTGGCCTAAGCACAAAAGTACGACAAAGTAACAGGTACAACGGCAAGCATTCGACGCGGAAACATTATCTACTCTGCTTCTCTATACGGATTTTGTGTATATAAAGAGAACACTTCTAGTGACGTTTGAATATGCATTGAATGGACTCTTAAGTAGTAAAAGGGAAATTATTACGTAGTTATCCAACCAAATACCCTAAACCATCGATGATCCAACAATTTCTGTATACATGGAAAGGCAAGTTCCTCATAAACAGTTACGAAACTAGGAATTGGAACTTCCTCGACATATTCACACAAAATACAAATATATTAACGGCATGCCATGGCTGCCTCCGAAGCTACGTGGTCAGCGTGCGAGACTGTTACGTGGAGCAGTCGGGTTCTGCCAGGGATTTTTCCTTGGTGGGAGGAGTGGAACGGGGTGCACTCAGCCTCGTGATGCGAACTGAGGAGCTGCTTGAGTGACAAGCAGCGGATCCAAGGTCTGGGAAACCGGCAACGGCAGGGAGAGCGCTATCTGACGCCATACCTCTCTATACCGCATCCGAATGACGACACTGGGAGAGGACCACCCGGTGGCGGTCGGAGACATACTCTACAGGCCGCCACGGTCAGTCTGTGTAGCTTTGCTTTGGCAATGATACGTCATAAGAAAGCCATGTTGGTCAAGCGTTTGCAAACTTTTTGCGTCTCCAGTGGACTACTGAAGGCATCATGCACTACTGGCCATTAAAATTGCTACACTACGAAGATGACGTGCTTCAGAGGCGAAATTTAACCAACAGGAAGAAGATGTTGTGATATGCAAATGATTAGCTTTTCAGAGCATTCACACAAGGTTGGCGCCGGTGGCGACACCTACAACGTGCTGACATGAGGAAACTTTCCAACCGATTTCTCATACACAAACAGCAGTTGACCGGCGTTGCCAAGTGAAACGTTGTGACGCCTCCTGTAAGGAGGAAAAATGCGTACCATCACGTTTCCGACTTTGATAAAGGTCGGATTGTTGCCTATCGCGATTGCGGTTTATCGTATCGCGACATTGCTGCTCACGTTGGTCGAGATCCAATGGCTGTTAGCAGAATATGGAATCGGTGGGTTCAGAAGGGTAATACGGAACGCCGTGCTGGATCCCAACGGCCTCGTATCACTAGTAGTCGAGATGATAGGCATCTTATCCGCATGGCTGTAACGGATCGTGCAGCCACGTCTCGATCCCTGAGTCAACAGATGGGGACGTCTGCAAGACAACAGCCATCTGCACGAACAGTTCGACGATGTTTGCAGCAGCATGGACTATCAGCTCGGAGACCATGGCCGCGGTTACCCTTGACGCTGCATCACAGACAGGAGCGCCTGTGATGGTGTACTCGACGACGAACCTTGGTGCACGAATGGCAAAACGTCATTTTTTCGGATGAATCCAGTTTCTGTTTACAGCATCATGATGGTCGCATCCGTGTTTGGTGACATCGCGGTGAACGTACAGTGGAACAGTGAAAGCGTGTACTCGCCATCGCCATACTGGCGTATCACCCGGCGTGATGGTATGGGGTGCCACTGGTTACACGTCTCGGTCACCACTTGTTCGCATTGACGACATTTTGAATAGTGGGCGCTAAATTTCAGATGTATTACGACCCGTGACTCTACCCTTCATTCGATCCCTGCGAGACCCTAGATTTCAGCAGGATAATGCACGACCGCATGTTGCAGGTCCTGTACTGGCCTTTCTGGATACATAAAACGTTCGACTGCTGCCCTGGCCAGCACATTCTCCAGACCTCTCACCAACTGAAAACGTCTGATCAATGGTGGCCGAGCAAATGGCTCGTCACAATACGCCAGTCACTACTCTTGATGAACTGTGGTATCGTGTTGAAGTTGCATGGGCAGCTGTACCTGTGCACGCCATCCAAGCTCTGTTTGACTCAATGCCCAGGCGTATCAAGGCCGTTATTACGGCCAGAGGTGGTTGTACTGGGTACTGATTTCTCAGGATCTATGCACCCAAATTGCGTGAAAATATAATCACATGTCAGTTCTAGTATAATACATTTGTCCAACGAACACCCGTTTATCATCTGCATTTCTTCTTGGTGTAGCAATTTTAATGGCCAGTAGTGTAGCACACCCCCCTCCTGTTTGCCTTGCCTTGTACGTAAATAGAGTACCTCTCTCCTTAGAGTCGTCAAGTGCTTTTTCCTTGACGTTTCGGTGTATATTTGCATTTTCTTTTTTGCGTTGTGTAGCTGGATTCAGCCCAAAACAATTAGTGCTCATGAAGTCTTTCATGCGGCGTCCAGTATTGACAGAAAGCGTTTGTTTGTTTCCCGTAGCAAACAAAATAATTTTTAGATCGGAGCTGTACGTGCTGGTTGGTACTCCAGTAACGACAGCACCACCGTGCACGCCGTCTGTCTGCTACCACCAAGCATGCAGCGCTACGGAGTCGCTGCTGAACAGCTGTTTATTCTTCGTGTATCACTGTCCCTGTTTATACATATCGACTAAACGAATGTCGGACTAGACTGATTTGGGAGTGCTCTGTCGAATGGACACACAGAAACTCTATTTAAAAATAATTTTGTTTGTAATTGGAAACAAACCGATGCTTCTGTTGACAGTGGGCTTCGCATGGTATGACGAGCAGGAATTGTTTGGACTGACTTCAGCTACACTGTACCAAAACGGAATTGCAAACATCTGCCGAAACACCAGGGAAAATGCGCCTCACGACTGTTAGGGGAGTCATCCGGCATTTGTAGAAAGCTGCGTTTCATTTCTATGTAACTGATTCATACTTTCTACGGCTAAAATACCTAGACAAAAGACACACCGTAGACGTTCTTCACCATTGATCACAATACTTAATTCGTTTCGCCATGCCTGAAGTATCTTTACAGACACTGCTACCTTGTAAGTTTTCAGGCAATTGATCAACAAGCATAAACAAATCACTACATAATAAAGGAAAAACAACTAGACAGAAAATGTAAAAAAAGAAAAAGTAGCCTCACGGCAGTTTTGATCTTATAAACCAAGCCATTGTACTTTTGTTTCTATTTAACCATACTGCGGGTGCTTACATGTGAAATGGTCTACAACACGTTTTGGTCCACACTAGTGTAAAAAATTAGTCCGCCCATTATACGAACGGAGAACAGAGAGCCAACGCAATCACTTCCAGTTGCAACACTGAAATATTTAACGATATTTTATGTTTGGCGAACCGTCCGGGAATCGAACCCGGGTGCCTCCAGTCAGCAATCTATCGCGCATACCGCGCAGCTACCGAGGCGGACTTTCAAGAAAAGTTAATCCCATGTCGTGAAAGTAGGGGAATTGTACGTTTGTATTGTCACAGCAATAATCTGTTATTTCCGTGGAAGTATAAATGTAGCACAGTTAATCCGTTCTTCCATACATGGTCACATAGCGATAAGCAGAAGTGCGAATTTTGAAAACAGATGATGAGGGCAGTATTGGCAGGGAATGGGTTATTACAGTAACTGCAAATACTCAATAACCGCTTACCTGTTCCACTTAAATTTTTTCTTGCCATCTCTATTAATGTGTCAGTTTTTGCAGCGCAAGGTAATTAGGGCAGTCTGCCGTTACCCATATCGTTTTCAGGCTGCTGTCAGAAAGCAAACTATTTTATTAATATTCTGAATTAGTTACAATCTACAATATTTTTGAAACGGAAATGTCGTGAAAGAGTTCAGGAATAATCGTTTCTTATATCACAGCACGTGCCGACAACATGGCCATCCACCGAAACGGTGGCAGACATTTTCTTTCCGTACAGAAAATACATTCTGAATTTTGCACTTTTTCGAAACCAGTTCTACGAACGCATGAAAAAATATTGTAACTGGACCATATGAACGCTTGCCTTCACTGGATACATCTTCGCGCCTCACAGTTCGACTATTTCTTATGAAAGCAATTTATTGTTAGGATGATCCAAATTTCGAGAGGAGAGAGAGAGAAACTCCATGACAAATAATTAAAGTAATACTTCCAACTAGTCGCTAATGCGTACTACAGAAGACCTTTGATATCGGTGTGGACTCAGTAATAGGCAGTGTGTCTTCGACATCTTTTTTTAGTGTCATTAATACTTATCCAATATTTAATCGTGAGATGTAATTATTTATTAATAGATAATATCGCACACCTTTCGACGGAGATTCCGTACAATATTCTCTGCACATCATTTACATTTTTTAATATTCAGATGAACTAATAATGTAATATGGCCCTGCCTGCAAGGAATGTATGCTAAACGCAATATGAATAAGTAAATAAAATAAAAAACGGAATTTTATCAGATGTGCTGTAAAATACTTATTTAAAATACGTACACTGTAAAACAGTTTTGCATCCAACACACATTTTCGTGGGCTACACTGTAATTTGTATACACAAAATTGTCATATAATTAATGGAATGAAGTTCACCAACTTATTACGTTTACCAACTTCCCCAAGGGTGTGTTGTCCACATGCATTATTATCCTCTCTGACGATTTTCTTATCTGGTTTCGTATTTACACCTTTACGAGTTTTCCATATACGCACACGCACACAAAATCGCGCGTTTTAATGTTACGTAACGTAAGATGTTCACGTACATAGCTTATACTTTCATGTTTTTGTTTTGAATTGAATTGACTTTCATCTGTTTAGATTGGAACTCGCAGTGTTGCCAACAAATCTGCTACATTACGTACGTGGGTGGGTATTACAGATATTCTCTCTCTCTCTCTCTCTCTCTCTCTCTCTCTCTCTCTCTCTCTCTCTCTCTCTCTCGTGTTTTTATGCCCCTGGCACTTGTGCGACTACCCATGTTTCCGATTGTCACCATACAATTAAGGGTCGTTTCCTTCAGTGGCCTGTGGTAGATCGTAGGTGTGACGTGTCAGAGATGTCTCTACTAATAGTACAATAATGCTTAAAGAAGAGAAAACAAGAAACGGGCAAGTATAACAGCAGGCAGCGCTGGTAAGTCGCCGCCATTGTTGTTAAAGGGATATAGCCGCTCTTTTGGTTACGTCCGCTCGTAGTCCAATATTTGTGTCCGCACTAACGCTGTTGTACAACAGGACTAAGCAGCGAGGCGCATTACGGCTCTTCTGAAACGACTCTTCGTAAGTCGGCAGCCTCTGCAGCAAATACGTTCCCGTGCCAAGCAAACAAGATACCGTCAGAAATATACTGGTAGATAAGTTACTCCAGGACGTTACAGTGACTCACAAACGACCTCTCAGTACGTCCTCTTCCAGAATTTGTTCTCTTCTGTGGTTTACTTTAAGTGACTGGCCTCCAAAATATTGCCTCCTATGCATTACTGTAACCTCAAACACGTGAGTGGGCTCTCCGAGCAGTTGCCAGCTTCCCAGACCTTGGAGTCGCTACTTTTCGTCCATGTAGCTCCTCAATTGACTTCACTGGGCTGAGGGCACCACGTTACAGTCCTCCCATGGAAGAAAAATCGTTGGTATACGGGAAATTGAAATCGGGTCCTGCGCTTAGCTGCGGAGGGGAACACACTAACATACAGCCACTAGTATTTTGTTTATTTGCTGTTTAGTTGTGCTTTTGTCTATTTGGTATTTAGTTGTGCCGGAACTACAGTCGTCTACATGTTGAAAAGTTTAGTTAACACAATTATATAACAATATACTCGAATGATATTTTCACTCTGCAGCGGAGTGTGCGCTGATATGAAACTTCCTGGCAGATTAAAACTGTGTGCCGGACCGAGACTCGAACTCGGGATCTTTGCCTTTCGCGGGCATGTGCTCTACCATCTGAGCTACCGAAGCACGACTCACACCCGGTACTCTGCCATGAAGTTTCATATCAGCGCACACTCCGCTGCAGAGTGAAAATCTCATTCTGGAAACATCCCCTAGGCTGTGGCTAAGCCATGTCTCCGCTATATCCTTTCTTTCAGGAGTGCTAGTTCTGCAAGGTTCGCAGGAGAGCTTCTGTAAAGTTTTGAAGGTAGGAGACGAGATACTGGCAGAAGTAAAGCTGTGAGTACCGGGCGTGAGTCGTGCTTCGGTAGTTCAGATGGTAGAGCACTTGCCTGCGAAAGGCAAAGATCCCGAGTTCGAGTCTCGGTCGGGCACACAGTTTTAATCTGCCATGAAGTTTCAAAATCTGTACTGCATGTAATTTTTCTCTCGCAGTTTTTAATTAATTCTATCTCTTTTCCCAGTCCCGATGGATTGAGTTCGTGACAATTTCTTTAAGTGTAAGGATTTTTCTTTAAATAAATGCTGATATATTTGGTGAAGTACGAAAATCGAACTTCTTGGCAAGAACCTTATATCCGCTCACCTGTACACAATCACTGGCTGGTGACAAAACATTCGCTAATTGAGTGCAAAGGATTAAGAATATGAGGGGTCACTCATTAGGAATTTTTCTAGCCAACAGAGGTCTCCAAAATGTTGGGAGTGCAACAGTTTTAGCACAATGATCATTTCGCACCATTTTTAAACAACTCGCGTGATCTACGTGGCTGTAATGAAACAATTTCGCACGCATTAATTGGCGTAGATAAGATTTTTTAACTTCTCTTCTTGCACAATCTGCTTCACTACCTCCACCTCTTCTCGAGTTCACCAACATCTACACAGAAACCGAATTTTTTTCTTTGTTAAAATTATTTTAAAAGTACTGGTAACTCAGTTCCACTTGCTGAAGAAATCCGAATAGCTGATTTTATAGACACCATTGCAAAATAAAAGGTTTTCCGGAAACCGACACTTGATTGTGTTAGCAAAATCTATTTAGCTGCTGAAATGACAAATTCATGGGATACCTCTTAATATCCTGTCGGGCCTCCTTTTGCCCCGCGTAGCGCAGAAATTTGACTTGACATGGACTCAAAAGTCGTTTGAAGTCCCCTGCAGAAATACTGAGCCATACTGCCTCTACAACCGTCCATAACTGCGAAAATTTTGCCGGTGCAGGATTTTGTGCACGAACTGGTCTATAATGTCCCATAAATGTTCGATGGATGTCTAACGATATGGGTGGCCATACCATTCGCTCGGATTGTTCTTCAAGCCAATTACGAACAACTGTCTCCCAGAGTCATTCCGTATTGTCATCCAGAAACATTCCAACTTGTTTGGGAACATTACCTCTATGAATTGCTGCAAATGGTTTCAAAGTAGCTGAACATCAGGAGGACTCAGTCCATTCCGCGTGCACATAGCCACACCATTTTGGAGCCACCATCAGGTAGCACAGTGCCTTGTTGACAATTTGGGTTTGCGCCACACTCTAACCTTACAATCAGCTCTTACCAACTGAAATCGGGACTCATTTGACCAGGCCACGGTTTTCCAGTCTGTTAGGGTCCAGTCAATATGGTCCAGAGACCACGAAAAGCGAGTCGTGCAGTCAGCAAAGGCACTCGCGTCGGTCGTCTGGTGCGATTAACGCCAAATTTCGCCGCACTGTCCTGAAGGATACGTCCGTCGTACGTCACACATTGATTTCTGCAGTTATTTCGTGCAGTGTTATTTCTTTGTTGCCACTGACAACCCCACGCAAACGCCGCTGCTCTCGGTCGTTAAGTGAAAGCCGTAGACCACTTCGTTGTCAGAGGTGAGCGGTAATACCCGAAATCTGATATTCTCGGTGCACTCTGACACTGTGGATCTCGGAATACTTAATCCCCTATCGATTTCCGAAATGGAATGTCCCACGACTAGCTCCAACTACCATTCCGCGTTCAAAATCTATTAATTCCCGTCGTGCGGCCATAATCACGTCAGAAACAATTTGACATGAATCATTTGAGTACAATGACAGCTCCGCCGATGCTCTGCCCTTATATAACGTGTGCACTGCATACTACCGTCATCTGTATACGTACATACAGGGTGAAAAGTATTTAAACTGACAAACTCTGGGAGGTTGTAGAGGACATCAAAACAAATATTTTTCCCCAAAAGTAATTTTCTCCTATGAAGAGTATTTAAAGCGGTAGAGGAAAATTTCTCTGGCGACAAATTAACTAAACCAACAAACACTTTTCCACTTTTTTACGACCAAGAGACAACAACTAGGTAGCAGGTACGGCCCAATTAAACAGTCCCCAACAACACCGACCCACACGTTAACGAAGAACCGCACTTGATGAGCGCTAGTAACTGTGGCATGTGTGTTATCCTCACTCCAAACATGCGAATTGTGCATGTTGAAGACTCCATCACGCCCGAACGTTGCTTCATCGGTAAACAACACAGAGGATGGAAAGGTAGGATGCATTTCAGACTGTTCCAGGTACCACGAAAACTGTCCTCTGGGTGCATAATCAACTGGTTCCGGGTTGTGGACACGCTGTAAATGAAATGGACGTAACAATTTATCTCGAAGGACTGTTCTTACATTCGCCTGATTAGTCCCAATGTGACGTGCAAATGCACGAGTCCTGATTGAAGGATCCCGCTCCACATGTTGCAAGAAAGCTTCCTCAAATTGCAGCGTTCTTACCATGTGACGGCATCCCTGTCCAGGTAATCTGCTAAATGACCTGGTCTCACGCAGACGTTGGTACACAGCATCAAAGGTCGTATGATGCGGGATACGGCGATTAGGATATTGTTGTTGATAAACCAGTTGTGAAGCTCGTCCGTTGTGGTGCGCTATGTAGTACGCGCCAACCATATCAGTGTACTCACTCCAGGTGTATAGCTCCACTAGTAAACAGAGACAATGCACTACTACACTGGTGGACAGCAGTTGCCTACAACTGAAGTGCGTAATACGGCCTCCAGCGGTTTAAATAATCTTCGTAGGAAAAAAATGACATTAGGGAAAAATATTTGTTTTGATGTCCCCTACAACCTCCCAGACTTTGTCGGTTTAAATACTTTTCACCCTGTATAGCTATCGCGCGACTTGTACCTTCAGTGTATTTTCTCTTCATTAAAAGTAACTCGAAGCAATTGGTAATTTCAGTTCATCGTGCTTAGCAAATCAGAGCAGTTGTTTTTAACAGATACCATTGTAAAACAAATGACGTTCGGGAAATAACAGAGATACTGATTGTGTCAGCGATATCTATTCAGCAGTGTCATAAACATGACGGCGGCGAAAGTAGTTTCCTAAAATTCCATTCTCGTTTCCCGCAAGCTGTGTCGCAAGCAAACGCAGTGCGTGCGTGTGGACGGGTGTGGGGCACCTGCAGAGAGTGAGGGGCTGACCTAGGCGCTGACGGGGAAGCGGCGCAGTGGGTCACGAGAGTCGAGGCAGGCAGCTGCCGCCCTTATCTCGACCGGGGGCGTAGCGGGGGCGGCCAGATAGCCGGGGAATGCGGGCCCGCCCCCAGCTTGCGTTACACAGGGACACACTGCCCAGCAGTCGGCTGCAGCACGGACCACAGCAGCGGGGGCGAACTCGAACCTTCCCGCGTTACGCTGCCACACGCCGCCGATTTAGTCGGCTGTGTCAAGTATTGGCAACGGCGATCTAAAGTAAACTGTTGTCAAATTATGAGCTACTGCTTTACGTTGTGTTAAAGGCACGTGGCGGACGTCCTCCATTATTATTAGGTTAGTGCACAAGTTAGTGGCGTTTTTGTTTTGCCTATTGGTATTCCGGTTGGTATGGGTTTACTTGTCGAGGGTCACTTTTACTTTTAATTCTCTGTTGGTATTTCAATTTAGAGATAGTCATTTTTGTCATTTGGATATAGTGAGTGGAGTTGTGGACGCCAGAAAATGTAGAGCCAATCGAGAAATCCAACCATTTCCGAGATATTGTTCTTTGTATGTCGAACAAAGAGGTGGCAGCAGCGGAGACAGACAAACACATGCGCCATGTATGGAGATTATGCCACTGGCCTGAGCACGGCAAGAAAATGATTTAAGGAAGATCGTTTTGACGTTAATGTTCCTCCACATTCAGGTGAACCTTCGAGGTTTGATGAAGATCGTTTAAACGCATTAATCCACAACGATCCAAGTCGGTGTAGTCGCGAACTGGCAAACGTGATGAACTGTGATCATTCCACTATCGTGAAACATTTGCAAACAACGGGGAAGGTTCAAAACTCGTGTTACGCGTACTGCATGTTCGAAGCCAAAAATCAACGGTTGGCTATAAGTCCATCTCTGCTTGTTCGTCAACAATTGGCTCGTGAACAACACCAGCCACTTGCATTCTGTAGCATTACTGGTGACGAGAAATGATGTCTTTATGCTAACAAAAAGAAATCCCCCTGTACAAAGACATGCGCACATCGGAAAAAGATAACATTCATCTGTTGATGTAACCACTTCTGACATTTATTGTCAACCACTGAGATTTCTTGCAGACCCAGACCAAAAACAACGACCAGGAAGTCTGCGTGAGGTAATGCTACTCCACGTTAACGCCCGTCCACATTCTGCTAGACTGAGAAGAAAATACTACACCGGAGTTGGTTAGGAAAGTCATTTCGCACCCACATTACTCATCTGAACTTGGACTCTGATATTTTCACCTTTTCTGCTGTATTTAGCAACCTTCAAGGGACTTCCTTTCTCGATGAAAATGCGCTCCGAACGTAGCTAGACGATTTCTTCGCCTCGAAGCCACGTGATTTCTACAGTTGCGGAATCGTTAAGTTACCCCAGCGTCGGTAGACATGCAAATAGCGAAGTCTATGTGTGTGTCTGTTGTGTTTATTAAACTTGTGGTAAGACGCTACGAACTATCCATCAACCTAATATATAGTTTAAGTCTAAAGGGAACCAATGTTTTATTTCTCTTTTTTAATGTAGTTTTTAAGAAATCCGCAGCTTTTCCTTTTTTGTAAATTTCCGTCTTTTATTGGTATTCTCGAATTAGCCTATTAAAGGTATTGGTATATCTTTGCCACTCGATATTAGGCGGTTCCTATCTCCCTAAGATGTCTAACACATCGTACACTATCTGATCAAAGTAGCCAAACACCTATTAAGGGACATTAATATGGTCAGTGACCACCCTCCGCCTTTATGACGGATTGAACTCTGCTGGGGACACTTCCAATGAGGCAACAACGCCAGTGCAGGATTGACAATCCATTCCTCTTGAAGAGTCGAAACCAGGTAATGTTGCGATGTTGGACGCTGGGATCTGGAATAAAATCCGTGTTATTTGAGTCATAGCAAGAGTGTCCCATTGGGTTCAGGTCGGGACTCTGGACAGGTCAGTCAAATTCATGAATGTCGCTGTCCACAAACCCGTTGCCCCATAGATTTGCCTTTAAGACAGGGTGCATCGTAATTCTGATACAACCAATTATCGCCTCCAATCTGTCTCTACTGCATGTAAGACACAATAAAATGTGTTCATATCCTTCCACATTTAGAGTTATGTGGAAGGCGACCACACGCCATGTAAGAAACTACAGTAGCGTAGTATCACCTCCTCCGTACTTCACTGTTGGCATTACACACGATAGCGGCTTATGTTCTCCGGGCATTCGCTAAACCCAAGCCCTTCCATCAGATTGCGACAGAGTATAGCGCGATTCATCACTTCATATCAATCGTTGCCTGTTATCCACTGTACAGACACATCGCTCTTTACACCACCTCAAGCGTCACTTAGCACTGAGTACAGAAAGAGGTTTGTTTTAGGGCCCAAAAACAACTAAGGTCGTGCGCGCCCATGTCTCAACCTTAGAACACTAATACAAAAAGGAGTTAAAAGCGACCACACGTTAAACCCAATCGATGGAAGGAAAGAGAGCTAAGGACAACGACTTCCTCTTGGAAAGTCCACAAAATACGCCGTAGAGACAACGGAGATCCCGAACTAAAGACTAAATATCCTTCGCCGTATCGCTTTGATCTATGAAAAGTAAAACGCGGCCGACAGTCCGCGCGTCGTTCGCTAAAACGGCCAATAACTCAGACGGCAAACATACATTAGGACGTAAGTGGTTAAAAAATGGGCATTCGGTCAGGAAATGGCGAACCGTCAAAGGTTGAGGACAATGAGCACAAAGTGGTGGGAGAACACCACTTAACAAATGGCAATGGCTAAAATGACAGCGCCCAATACGCAGCCTAGCTAAAATGATCTCCAGCGAGAGGTGGTAGGCCAGGGTGCTGGAAGAGGTTTAATTCCCCGCAGAAATATGTGGCTTATCACCTCTGTGGCTCGACTATTGTACCCCACGCGTTTTAATTTCCTATGCACTGTTTGTAGCACTCTGGAAGACGTAATTGGTTCCTTCCGCTGATTTCATGCGATCTTTTACGGCCATCTTCGGGAACGCTCGACGGTCCCTGTTCATCAATACATGAGGTCTGGCTGGTCTTGGTTCAGCTGCGGTTGTTCCTTCACGTTTCCACTTCTCAGTCACTTCACCAACAGTCGACCTAATCAGCTTTGGGAGGGTTGTAACGCGCCTGATGCATTTGTTACTGAGGTCATGTCCAGCGACTAGTCCACATTCGTCGCCACTGATTTCTCCTGAGATTCATTCTGCTGTAACTACATCTTTACTGACAGCACAACACTCCACGTCTCCTGACACTTACAGGTTAATTCCGCATTACACAGGGATGTGCGGACGCTTTTGATCAGACGATGTATTCTAACTGGCCTGTGTTCTTGTCCCGTGGCTATTGTGTTCGCGGTATCCGACACAAGAACGCTTTCTTCTAGTCTGGAGATGATGGTTCGATCCTCATAAATGTGGCGTAGGCCTAGGAGGTTGTTTCAAGGCCACGTGATTTTTTCTAGGATCCCATGTGTTTCACAGCACCTGTTGGAATTAAACTTTAGGTAGGAAGCAGAATTTGTCAGTGCAGTGTTATCGGCGCAAGCGGGAAGTAGCCAATGAAAATGCCTACGTACGGCTACTCATTGACTATCTAAAATGGTTTAATGTTTTCGTGAAGCAGTTTGGAGTTCGCGAAATCAGGAAGGGTTGTAATACGCCTGATGATTCAGAGGAGAGGTGTCTTATATCAAAGATTGGAACCATTAGCTAGCTGAAAGTAGTGTTCACTATGAGAAGCGGACTTGGCAAGGTTGCACTGAAACACACAAAAAATTTGTTTCCCTGGAAATCTGAAATCTTTTCATATATTGACCAGTGTCCTCGCTGGACAAGGATGGCAACTCGTGGGGTCTGTCGGCCCGAGTTGGTATTTTAAAGCGATTAACTGCACTCAGGCGTTAACGATTCTCAGTGATCAACGAAAGTACTCCTGAAGTACATTAAGACTATGAGGTGCGTTCCTGTGCGCGAGCGTGGATTTTTGTTCCGCCCTTTTGCGTTTTTCTAAGGGATTGTCGACTGTTATTCAGAGGAGAGGTGTCTTATATCAAAGATTGGAACCATTAGCTAGCTGAAAGTAGTGTTCACTATGAGAAGCGGACTTGGCAAGGTTGCACCGAAACATATAAAAAATTTGTTTCCCTGGAAATCTGAAATCTTTTCATATATTGACTCTGAACTGTAATATTTGTTGTGAACATTACCGGCAGTTGCTGGAAACCAGCTGCGGTGTCAGATTTGTGTGTACATATATATATCGGTAAAGTAGCCAAATCTACAAACCTTCATGAGACTAGATAACTGTGGAGAAGTGAGAAGCGACTGCGAGTGGGGTGTCGCTTTTGGGTTCACGGAAGCTCCGAAGAGGGCCGTTTCAGTTGTCTAACAGTGCCACGTTAATTGTTTTGTCGCGGGGTATTCTGGATCCTTTGGATCACATAGGATGTCAGCTTCAAGATGGACTCGGATGTTTACATTTCTAGTAAAGATAGGGGCGTTTACATTCGGCCTTAGGCATTTATTCTGAACTACTTGTAGATTCTTTAACTGACATTTGCCTGCAATCTCCTACGAGGGCCTGCCGTATATGATTGCTGGGTGAAAGGCTGCTGTTTGAAATCAGACTTAGGTGTTGATATTCAGTTCTTTGTTAATATAAAAAACACAGTAGAGATTTTACCATATCTAGTTTTTCCATGCATGTGCTGCTTAAATGTTAGTTTGGAATCTGAAGTTACTCCCAAGTACTTGACTGTTTTATCGCTGTTCATTCTCTGACCACGTATCCGTAATCTAGTTTGCAATGTTGGCGTTTCAGCTGTGGAGTGTACTGCCACTGTCTTGTTACGTAATGCCTACGTATGTCTCGCCTTTGTTTACGGCACTGTCCGACTTCCTGCAACCGCTAAGTTCCTTGCTGCGCCATTTACTTTTCCACCATTGGAAACGAAGTTCATATAACCACTCAGACTTTACAATTGTTATTACTCATACATTTAAAAGAGGCTCACGTACCCTGATGTCCAGCTGTATGTTACAGCATTTCATACATTAATTTATTACACGTATCTCTAATATTAAGCAGTTTCGTTAGTTTATTATACATATCACACATAGTGCTTTCAAGTGTCACTGAAATGATTACGTACTGCACTACATTTCATTTTGTTGTTAATAAAATAAATAACTTCAATGTGTGAATCCTTGGTCATTATGAAGGTTACCAATAGTGTCTCGCTGTGGAAAATTCTCTTCGACATTTAATTTGTGACTACCGATGCTATCTGTGGTTGTGCGAATCTATACTGCTGACTGAAATTTATCTACACTGTGTGTTTTTCTCTTGTCTTTGACAACTTAAATATCCGATAAAGTCGAGTATAGGAATTTCACAATTACGTTGTTGACCTTTGCTAGTTGCTCTACCTTCTGTTTTACTCTAACGTTAGTACAGTTGCACTTTCAACAACTACCAGCTTCCTTGCAACTCTCACATTCACCCATACACAATGATTCTCATAATTACACTTGAAATTGTTTTCTGGCGCTCACAAAGCGGATCGATAATCCGATATGATCACGATGCTATCTTCTGGTGCTTCTTATGTTTACGCCTAGTGCCTCCACGACTGCTAACAGCTCCGACGGACGAGGTCTTCAACACAGTGTATCGGATTCCGCGAGGGTGCTTTCTCCGTCGGACCCCTTTATGTTATTCCATAGGAGAAGTCTATGTGCCGGCACCATGTTCCACCCTCTCTTTTCCATCATCCACAGGCAACACAAAAAATGACACACACACACACACACACACACACACACACACACACACACACACACACACACACACACACACATTACAGTCACATTCAATACACACACTTAAGAGACAGTTTTAATACACCATGTGAAAAGAGACCATTTTGTGCGGAAGAAGAAAACCATTTTCTGTCAGTCGGATGAACAACTTTTTCGGGTTATGAAAAAAGAAAAATAAAGACGCACTACGAAGGAATCATCCAAATGGGATGGAGGTCGGTAGATGTGCTGTATAATTACAGACAAACAGATGATTTGCTCTGAAGAGTTCCTAGATAACATAACGCAGCATGTCATTCTCAATGGAGAGAAGTCTTCCGAAGTAAGAGTGATTTCGGGTGTGCCGCAGGGGAGTGTCGTAGGACCTTTGCTATTCACAATATATATATATATATATCCCCCCCCCCCCCCCCATGAACCACGGACCTTGCCGTTGGTGGGGAGGCTTGCGTGCCTCAGCGATACAGATAGCCGTACCGTAGGTGCAACCACAACGGAGGGGTATCTGTTGAGAGGCCAGACAAACGTGTGGTTCCTGAAGAGGGGCAGCAGCCTTTTCAGTAGTTGCAAGGGCAACAGTCTGGATGATTGACTGATCTGGCCTTGTAACATTAACCAAAACGGCCTTGCTGTGCTGGTACTGCGAACGGCTGAAAGCAAGGGGAAACTACAGCCGTAATTTTTCCCGAGGGCATGCAGCTTTACTGTATGATTACATGATGATGGCGTCCTCTTGGGTAAAATATTCCGGAGGTAAAATAGTCCCCCATTCGGATCTCCGGGCGGGGACTACTCAAGAGGACGTCGTTATCAGGAAAAAGAAAATTGGCATTCTACGGATCGGAGCGTGGAATGTCAGATCCCTTAATCGGGCAGGTAGGTTAGAAAATTTAAAAAGGGAAATGGATAGGTTGAAGTTAGATATAGTGGGAATTAGTGAAGTTCGGTGGCAGGAGGAACAAGACTTCTGGTCAGGTGACTACAGGGTTATAAACACAAAATCAAATAGGGGTAATGCAGGAGTAGGTTTAATAATGAATAGGAAAATAGGAATGTGGGTAAGCTACTACAAACAGCATAGTGAACGCATTATTGTGGCCAAGATAGATACGAAGCCCACACCTACTACAGTAGTACAAGTTTATATGCCAACTAGCTCTGCAGATGACGAAGAAATTGAAGAAATGTATGATGAAATAAAAGAAATTATTCAGATTGTGAAGGGAGACGAAAATTTAATAGTCATGGGCGACTGGAATTCGAGTGTAGGAAAAGAGAGAGAAGCAAACATAGTAGGTAAATATGGATTGGGGGACAGAAATGAAAGAGGAAGCCGCCTGGTAGAATTTTGCACAGAGCACAACATAATCATAACTAACACTTGGTTTAAGAATCATGAAAGAAGGTTGTATACATGGAAGAACCCTGGAGATACTAAAAGGTATCAGATAGATTATATAATGGTAAGACAGAGATTTAGGAACGAGGTTTTAAATTGTAAGACATTTCCAGGGGCAGATGTGGACTCTGACCACAATCTATTGGTTATGACCTGTAGATTAAAACTGAAGAAACTGCAAAAAGGTGGGAATTTAAGGAGATGGGACCTGGATAAACTAAAAGAACCAGAGGTTGTACAGAGATTCAGGGAGAGCATAAGGGAGCAAATGACAGGAATGGGGGAAAGAAATACAGTAGAAGAAGAATGGGTAGCTTTGAGGGATGAAGTTGTGAAGGCAGCAGTGGATCAAGTAGGTAAAAAGACGAGGGCTAGTAGAAATCCTTGGGTAACAGAAGAAACATTGAATTTAATTGATGAAAGGAGAAAATATAAAAATGCAGTAAGTGAAACAGGCAAAAAGGAATACAAACGTCTCAAAAATGAGATCGACAGGAAGTGCAAAATGGCTAAGCAGGGATGGCTAGAGGACAAATGTAAGGATGTAGAGGCCTATCTCACTAGGGGTAAGATAGATACCGCCTACAGGAAAATTAAAGAGACCTTTGGAGATAAGAGAACGACTTGTATGAATATCAAGAGCTCAGATGGAAACCCAGTTCTAAGCAAAGAAGGGAAAGCAGAAAGGTGGAAGGAGTATATAGAGGGTCTATACAAGGGCGATGTACTTGAGGACAATATTATGGAAATGGAAGAGGATGTAGATAAAGATGATATGGGAGATATGATACTGCGTGAAGAGTTTGACAGAGCACTGAAAGACCTGAGTCGAAACAAGGCCCCGGGAGTAGACAACATTCCGTTAGAACTACTGACAGCCTTGGGAGAGCCAGTCCTGACAAAACTCTACCATCTGGTGAGCAAGATGTATGAAACAGGCGAAATACCCACAGACTTCAAGAAGAATATAATAATTCCAATCCCAAAGAAAGCAGGTGTTGACAGATGTGAAAATTACCGAACTATCAGCTTAATAAGTCACAGCTGCAAAATACTAACACGAATTCTTTACAGACGAATGGAAAAACTAGTAGAAGCCAACCTCGGGGAAGATCAGTTTGGATTCCGTAGAAACACTGGAACACGTGAGGCAATACTGACCTTACGACTCATCTTAGAAGAAAGATTAAGGAAAGGCAAACCTACGTTTCTAGCATTTGTAGACTTAGAGAAAGCTTTTGACAATGTTGACTGGAATACTCTCTTTCAAATTCTAAAGGTGGCAGGGGTAAAATACAGGGAGCGAAAGGCTATTTACAATTTATACAGAAACCAGATGGCAGTTATAAGAGTCGAGGGACATGAAAGGGAAGCAGTGGTTGGGAAGGGAGTAAGACAGGGTTGTAGCCTCTCCCCGATGTTGTTCAATCTGTATATTGAGCAAGCAGTAAAGGAAACAAAAGAAAAATTCGGAGTAGGTATTAAAATTCATGGAGAAGAAATAAAAACTTTGAGGTTCGCCGATGACATTGTAATTCTGTCAGAGACAGCAAAGGACTTGGAAGAGCAGTTGAATGGAATGGACAGTGTCTTGAAAGAAGGATATAAGATGAACATCAACAAAAGCAAAACAAGGATAATGGAATGTAGTCTAATTAAATCGGGTGATGCTGAGGGAATTAGATTAGGAAATGAGGCACTTAAAGTAGTAAAGGAGTTTTGCTATTTGGGGAGCAAAATAACTGATGATGGTCGAAGTAGAGAGGATATAAAATGTAGGCTGGCAATGGCAAGGAAAGCGTTTCTGAAGAAGAGAAATTTGTTAACATCCAGTATTGATTTAAGTGCCAGGAAGTCATTTCTGAAAGTATTCGTATGGAGTGTAGCCATGTATGGAAGTGAAACATGGACGATAAGTAGTTTGGACAAGAAGAGAATAGAAGCTTTCGAAATGTGGTGCTACAGAAGAATGCTGAAGATTAAATGGGTAGATCACATAACTAATGAGGAAGTATTGAATAGGATTGGGGAGAAGAGAAGTTTGTGGCACAACTTGACCAGAAGAAGGGATCGGTTGGTAGGACATGTTCTGAGGCATCAAGGGATCACTAATTTAGTATTGGAGGGCAGCGTGGAGGGTAAAAATCGTAGAGGGAGACCAAGAGATGAATACACTAAGCAGATTCAGAAGGATGTAGGTTGCAGTAGGTACTGGGAGATGAAAAGGCTTGCACAGGATAGAGTAGCATGGAGAGCTGCATCAAACCAGTCTCAGGACTGAAGACCACAACAACAACATATATATATGAGACCTTGTGGATAACATCGGAAGTTCACTGAGGCTTTTTGTGGATGATGCTGTAGTACATCGAGAAGTTGTAACAATGGAAAATTGCACTGAAATGCAGGAGGATCTGCAACGAATTGACACATGGTGCAGGGAGTGGTAATTTAATCTCAATGTCGACTAGTGTAATGTGCTGCGAATACACAGAAAGAAATATCCTTTATCATTTAGCTACAATATAACAGGTCAGCAACTGGAAGCAGTGAATTATCGGGGAGTAGGCATTGGGAGTGGTCTAAAATGGAATGACCATATAAAATTAATCGTCGGTAAAGCAGATGCCAGACAGATTCATTGGAAGGATCCTAAGGAAATGCAGTCCGAAAACAAAGGAAGTAGGTTACAGTACACTTGTTCGCCCACTGCTTGAATACTGCTCACCGGTGTGGGATCCGTACCAGGTGGGGTTGATGAAAGAGAGAGAAAAGATCCAACGGACAGCAGCGGGCTTCGTTACAGGATCATTTTGTAATCGCGAAAGCGTTACGGGAATGATAAACTCCATTTGAAGACTCTGCAAGCGAGACGCTCAGTAGCTCGGTAAGGGCTTTTGTTGAAGTTTCGAGAACATACCTTCACCGAGGAGTCCAGCAGTATATTGCTCCTTCCTACGTAAATCTCGCGAAGAGACCATGAAAATAAAATCAGAGAGATTAGAGCCCACACAGAGGCACACCGACAATCTTTCTTTCCACAAACAATACGAGACTGGAACAGAAGAGAGAACCGATAGAGGTACTCAAGGTACCCTCCAGCACACACCGTCAGGTGGCTTGCGGAGTATGGATGTAGATGATAAAATGATTACAATTTCAGAGAACTAGGTGATATATTCAAGAGAAAAGAACCTCACAAATTGAACAAGTGTACAATGCGTTGATCCAGCTACGGTCCTTATGCAAGCACGTATTAAGCTTGGCATTGACTGATAGAGTTGTTTGGTGTCTTCCAGGGGGATATCACCCCAAATTCTGTCCAATTGGAGCGTTGGACCGTGAAAATCCCGAGTTTGTTGCCGGGCCCTGCCCAGAATGCTCCTCCGAATGCTCTCAATTGGGATGGGCACCGGAAACCTCGCTGGCCAAGGTAAGTTTTGGTACGCACGAAGACGATCAGTAGAAACTCTCACCGTGTGCGGGCGTGCATTATCTTGCTGTAATGTAACCCCAGAATGGGTGCCATGAAGGGCAACAAAACGGGACGTAAATATCGTCGGCGTACCACTGTGCTTTAAGGATGGCTTAGATGACAACCAAAGGAGTCCTGCTATTAAAGAGATGACAGCCCAGACTCGCTCCTGGTTGTCGGGCTTTATGGCGGGCGACGGTCAGGTTGGTATCCAATCGCCGTCTGGGGCGTCGCCAAACACGTCTTCGGCCTGGAACTTCATTCATTCCCTGCAATAGGTGAGTCCTCACTGAGGAGTCCCGCTTAGAACTGAGCACTGCTGACCAGCGAACACGCGTCTGCAGGCGCCCCGGACGGCAGTGGGATATCACCGTGACTGTCGCCCAACTTAAGGACAGACAACCAGGAGTGACTGTCTGAAGTACCATTTCATTTCTTAGCGGGACACCTTTGGTTACCATTCGAGGCACAACATAATGTCCGCCCGCTCTAGGCCAGTTTTTCCACTGCTTGTCTTCGTGCTTGCCAAACCCTATCTTAGCCAGCAAGAGCGCCAGAGATCTCTCCACTTGAGAGCATTTGGAGCGTTATGGGCAGGACCTTCCGTCCAGCTCGGTATTTTGACGATGCAACGCGCCAGTTGGACAGAATTTGTCACGATAGCCGTCAGGCGGGCATCCCACAACACCATCAATCAGTGCCAAACAGATTAACTTCTTGCATAAGGGCGAGAGGTGAACCAAAGCGTTAGTGACTTGCCCAATTTGTGAAGTTCTTTATCTTGAATATATCACCCAATTTTTCTGAAATTGGAATCATTCTCTTCGTCTGTAGATGTACCGTCATGGACAAAACGGGCGAGACCCCTCCCCTTACCGTTATGCTGATCCGCACAGCTTGAAAGTCTGCTACACAGCATAATAGGCAAGGCGACGGAGTGCTACCAACATACTATGCACAGGCGTGAAATTGAAAAACTATCCGAAATTTGTCGCTTTGTTTTCAATCATGTGTATGACTATATTAATGCTGATTAGTGTGTTAAACACAACACGTAAATATAAGATGTAAATGAAAGAAGATACGCTAATTAGTATGAACTGTACTAATAAAAATGAATTTCAGCTTATCGAGATAACATAACTGTTTTAGGAAGACAAAGTACCCCAGATCGTTACGAATCAGCGAAACGGCCTGTGTTAACGTTCAGACCTGTCGTACTGGATTACCGTTGCTGAACTACCATGAAAGTGTGCAAATTTAGAAATGCGTGAAGATTCATAACGAAATTCAGTTAAAAATCATTCTATGCCACACGTAAGTTAATTCAGTCATTGACAGAAGCGGAAAAGTAGGCAATAACAAGTATGAAATTCTACAAGATTTTCGTATTCGTATTTACATCCACAGGTCGCCAGTACAGAATAAAGGTAGCAATGAAACGTATTTGGGGGGGGGGGGGGGGGGGGCAGGAATTTCTTGGCCGGCCAGAGTGGCCGAGCGGTTCTAGGCGCTTCAGTCTGGAACCGCGCGACCGCTACGGTCGCAGGTTCGAATCCTGCCTCGGGCATGGATGTGTGTGATGTCCTTAGGTTAGTTAGGTTTAAGTAGTTCTAAGTTCTAGGGGACTGATGACCTCACATGTTAACTCCCATAGTGCTCAGAGCCATTTTTGAGAATTTCTTAAAATTGCTTTACTGATAGTATATCTGCATCCATCGAGATTAGAACCGAAAACAAACCAGACCTCCCTTGCAGTAGCAAACACCTTTCACTACGCTAGCAGACAACACAGGCAAACAGCCCTCTATTATTACCCCCAGACTTGAATAAGCCGACAACTTCGCAATGAAAATGGCAAAATGGTTTGCAGTTTCTGTTGTATAGAGCTTTCTGGACTCAAAAACAAGAATTTTCTACCTTTATGTCACCGCTTATGTGACAATCACTGGGGACGTTTATCGAAACAACAAAATACTGTTATTAGCGAGTAAATTTAGTAGGATAATTCTGCACCAGCCCAGGAAATAAACGGCGACATAGCTGCCAAACGTATTCTATAATGTTTCGAATTCTCCATTAGACTAGCCACAGCCAGAAAACGTTCATTAGCCGAAGTGTTTCTTAAGCTAGATAGCAATGGAAATGCTCTCACTACTAAAACGCGGTGGCATTAATGCTGGGATCTGAATTACCACGTGTATAGGCAAATGGATTTTATTTGCATTCCTGTAAACGTGATTTGGATCGAAAGCATAGCCACGAGTAATATGCTGATGTATCGACTGCAACTAGAACATTTCCAATAAAGAGTATGGGAAATTATTTATGCGGCCCTCATCTTCAGTAACTGTCGTAGCTATTTTCGTTGTTAGGATTTCGTCAACAAAATCGGTAAAAAATGGAACCCTACTAGTCTCACTTTCTTGACCGTCTATCTGTCTGCCCAACCCTTAAAACCCGTTTTGCTAATTCGTAACGATCTTGGGTACTTCGTCTTACTAAAACAGTTATGTTATCTCCATAAGCTGAAATTCATTTTTATTAGTACAGTTCATACTAATTAGCGTATCTTCTTTCATTTACATCTTATATTTACGTGTTGTGTTTAACACACTAATCAGCATTAATATAGTCTTACACATGATTGAAAACAAAGCGACAAATTTCGGATAGTTTTTCAATTTCACGCCTGTGCATAGTATGTTGGTAGCACTTCGTCGCCTTGCCTGTTATGCTGTGTAGCAGACTTTAAAGCTGTGCGGATCAGCATAACGGAAAGGCGAGGGGTCTCGCTCGTTTTGTCGACGACTGTACATCAGATCCGCCAGTTTCCGCCCCCATTCGGACAATTCCTTTATGGTGCGTCTGTTTCTCCCTCTTATTTGAGTGTACATCACTTAACTAGGCAGCGATTGGTCTGGGATCTGGCTATCATTCAATATAGTAAGCTCACGGCATTTATCTCATCGATCGGAGTTGAAAACGTTTAGGGGATTCAGAAGACGGGACACACGCGTGTGTCACAGCGCGCAGCGGAAGCAGAGGTTCGAACGCTGGAAGTACTGAAAGCGAGACTGCAGGAGCTCCCAGTCCGGCTACAGTTCCAGTAGTGAGCGAACACGTGAGACCACCCCACCACCGGCGCAACACCTGACGAAGTCGACTTGCAGCTCGGTCTCCGAAGTCTCGCGACCCAGACAAATTAATAGCCAACGCGTTCCATACAGTGAAACATACAGTTCGTCAATTATACTGTGAAACTTCCGAAACTTCATTAGGAAAATGATTAACTGTGCATGTCCAAAACAAGACAGGATGGTTACAGTTTGGGGTCCCACGGGTATCTAGGACATCAGAGATGGAACATAACATCAGAAAGTAAAAACGAGGCAATAAACTTGTTTGAAGAAGTTATCCCAGCATTTTCTTGATGCGAAAAACCTATATCGTGATGAGCGGTCGGGAATATGAAGGTCGCTCCTCATATCAGGGGTGTCAGCAGCACCTAGTGACCTCACTTAGGTGACAATACATATGCGCGCGATCTGCGACTAAAACAGCCACTCTGTGTGTGTGTGTGTGTGTGTGTGTGTGTGTGTGTGTGTGTGTGTGTGTGTCACAACAAAACACAAAGGAATAAATGGGTCCCTGACTTGGGAGTAGAAAGAGATATATATTTGAAGCTTCCTGGCAGATTAAAACTGTGTGCCGGACCGAGACTCGAACTCGGGACCTTTCCCTTTCGCGGCAAGTGCTCTACCAACTGAGCAACCCAAGCACTTCTCACGTCCCGTCCTCACAGTTTTACTTCTACCAGTACCTCGCCTCGTACCTTCCAAACTTTACAGAAGCTCTCCTTGCCCGCGAAGGCAAAGGTCCCGAGTTCGAGTCTCGGTCCGGCACACAGTTTTAATCTGCCAGGAAGTTTCATATCAGCGCACACTCCGCTGCAGAGTGAAAATCTCATTCTAGATATATATTTGTTTAGATTTGCCGTCTTCATGAGGAAACGTGCACACGTCACTGCGCCCCCTAAGCCAAGTAATGGCACATAGTATCGTATTCGCATGCATAATACTCGGGCAGCGACAAATAATGTATCCTGGAAGGAACACAAGGAGGAAGAGAAGTTAACGCCCGACAGTACAGCCTGAGTACTACCTATTCAAGACGGGGCAGAACGGATCAGCTAGGTCCTTTTTATCGCAGCATTTTACCTGGACAGGAGCTACCGGAGGTATTTGTACCACATTGAAACTAAACTACAATTTAATATGGGCATCCCAAAGCAACCAATAAAGTGCCAAAGCAGTAGTACAAATTTCATAATCACTTCTGCGAATATCTGTCCGGATCTCTAGCTGTATTGTTCAGTGAACGGCATCGACTGCGCGCCGGATGCGATATGAAGTGAAATGCCAGCAACGCTAAAACGCGTCAATAGTATTCAGAAACTTCGGAATCTGCACTTGACGTGACGCATCGCGCGGACAAGGCCGTGCTAATTCGTAGCTCTGACGGGTAAGCAAGAGATTAAATTCTTGGCGTGTGACTGGTTGTCCCCAGTCACGTCAGCACCGATAAAGTCATGTGTCACACGACCCGATGAAACAACTCACATTTTTTTTCTAACAGTATTAGACTGACAGTAGCTTTCTCTCATTTTTCACGCAAGCCTATTTCATCCACTATGAACCCTACAGTGTATGAACTATGCAGTGGAGTGACCGCTATTTTGAAACTTGCTGTTAGAGTCAAACTGCTTGCCAGACCAGGACTCGAAACTGGGATCGTCTTTGGCCAGGTACTACTCACAGCTCCACATGTCACCCCTCTCCTTACTCACTCACTCACTCACTCACTCACTCACCTGGCCCCACGAACTGCAGTCTGTTTTTCTCCTCGTCCAGTGCCCTCATCCACAGCGTTCTGTCCCTGGCATCTTCTTCCCTTGCTCCCAGTATTTCAAGATCCTTGGCCACGTGCTCTCTCCATCTCATTTTCAGTTCGCTTAAAGGTCTTCGCCTTTCGGGTTTCTTGTCTACAGTTCTGTCTTCCATAGGCGTGGCCGGCCCATTTCAGTCTCCCTGTCTTGGGGTCAGCAACAATATCTGGTTTATTATACATCTGTCTGAACTTCCTCTTCCTTCTTCGCCATTTACCTCGCTCACAGATTGGTCCAACTATATTCCCCGGGATTTTATTTTCAAAAACTTATCGTTCTCTCTGCATATTTTCTATTCTCCCCATTTCTGCGTCATTTAATATTATTACTAGTCTGATTATAATTTTATATACCGTTATTTTGGCTCCTCTTGAAAAAACTTCGAATAAAATACCTCTGGATGTCGCTCTGATCTTCGCTTCTATTTCTTGTATCTTATCATTTCACTTGTTAAGTACCGGATCCAGATATTTAAACTCGTCTACTTCTTCAAACACATGCTTATCAATTTGCAGAGTTCTCCGCCTCTTTGTATTTTATTTTCTTTCTACACTCACAAGTCACCTTTTCTCGTGATTTACCTCTAAGCCAACATCCTATCCTTTTTTGAAAAGAGATTTATTGACACTATTTTCCGGTCATCCAGATTTCAGCGATTAGAGCTACATCGTCTACAAAGATCAGATCGTTCATCTTTATTCCTATGCTAATTGCCTATTCTGCTTCGCTTGCTGCGTCCACTGCTTCCTGTATTATAGTGCTGAACAAGAGATTATAGTCTATCTCCCTGACTCCTGTTTTTTGTCAAAAGCCCTGGAATATTCTCCATCGATTTTCACTATCCCTGTCGGGTCTTCCACTGTAGCTTTTACAAAATTTGTAATCTTCTTTGGTAATCCAAACTTTGTCATTTTCTCCCATAACTTTTCTGTGTCTTTTGTTGTAGGCTTTCTTAAATCAAGAATTAATATTGCCATTGTTATACCGTGTTCTCACATGTTTTGATATTGCTTCTTTCAGTACAAATATCAGATCAATGGCGGATCGATTCTTCATAAATCCTGCTTATTTTTCATCTATTACCTCTTTTGAATGTTGTTCCATTTTTTTGTGGAGAGTCTAGAAGACTCTCTACGCTGTGATAATTAATAAGATGCCTTTATAATTGCTACATTCCTGTTATTACGATCGCTTCTGCCCACTCACCTGGCATTCTTTCTCCGTTCCAAATTTTGGTAGCGAGTTTGTCTATTAGTTTTGCAATTTTATCTGCTCCCTTCTTTAGCAGTTCAGCTGTTATTCCGTCTCCCCTGGAGCTTTGTTGTTTTTTTAGTATTTTGATTGCGTCTGCTATCTGTTTCATTGTAGCGGTGCAACTGTTTTCAAAATCCGCGGAAGCCATCTCGCGTACCTCCGCGGATTAGCCACCTGGAAGAAACGATACTGTAGAGAAACGGCCTACAAGGGGCACCGATTCTGTTCATCATTCGCACTACTGTCATGACAAAACGTCATGCAATAGCGATATGCACATATATAGGTAGCAGTAGTGTCGTGTACACATTATAGATAAGGACAGTGAATTGGTGGAGTTTCCGACATGATTATATGGCCACACGACGGGAACTAATATACTTTTAATGCGGGATGATAGCTGGAGCTAGTCGCATGCGACATTCCATTTCGGCAGGCGTTGAGGAATTCAGTCTTCCGAGATCCAAAATGTCATAAGTGTGCCGAGAATACCAAATTTCACGCATTACCTCTCACCACGAACAACTAAGTGCCCGAAGGTCTTCACTTAACCGAGAGCAGTGGCATTTCTGTAGAATTGTCAGTGCTAACGGGCAAGCAACACTGCGTGAAATAACAGCAGAAATCAACGTGGGACATACGACGAACGTATCCGTTACGACATCTGTGGGAAATTTGGCAATAATGGCCTATGGTAGCAGACTACCAACGCGAGTGCCTTTGCTAACAGCAAGACAGCGCCTGCAGCGCCTCTTCTGGGCTCAAGATCATATCGGCTGGATCCTAGGCGACTGGAAAACTGTGGCCTGGTCAGACGAATCCCGATTTCAGTTGGTCAGAGCTGATGGTAGGGTTCGAGTGTGGCGCAGACCCCACAAAACCGTGGACCCAAGTTGTCGGCAAGGCACTTTGCAAGCTGGTTTGTCTCCATAACGGTACGGTCTATGTTTACCTGGAACTAACTGGGTCCTCTGGTCCAACTGAACCCATCATTGTCTGGATATGGTTATTTCAGGGTACTTGGAAGCCATTTGCAGCCATTCATGGACTTCATGTCTCCAACTATGATGCCATGTCACCGAGCCATAATTGTTCGGGTTTGGTTTGAGGAACATTCTGGACAGTTCGAGAGGATAATTTGGCCACACAGGTCGTCTGACAAATCCCATCCAACATTTATGGAACATATTCGAGAGGTCAGTTCGTGTACAAAATCTTGCAAGCGGCAACACTTCCGCAATTACGAACCTCTATAGCGCCAGCACGGCTCAGTATTTCTATAAGGGACTTGTAACGACTTGGTAAGCCCAGGCCGCGTCTAGCAGCTGCACTTTACCAGGGAAAAAGAGGCCCAGCAGGGTATTAGGAGGTATCCCATTAATTTTGTCACCTCACTGTACTTTATCTAAGAAACGGCACTGTACTACGGTACGCTTCTTTAACGTTTTCGTGAAATCCAAGTTCTAAGATTTACGAACCCGCTGAAGATAGTACAGGCTCGTACACACCATGCTTTGCGAATGCCATTTCCTGACATTTGATTTCTAATAATCGGAAAACCCATCACATTACCTCTATAAACGAATAGCCGTTCAAATATACGCAAACCATCAAAACTTACGTTCTACAATAATGAGAAAAAGGAGCAGAATGAGTGCCTCGTTGGGTGTATGCATCCCTTGTTAGAGTCTGCCTCCACTCTGCAGCAGAGTGCGCTGTTTTACTCATTTACTCCTTATTTGACGAATCATCGCGAGGCCCAAGTTTGAAGTACCAATGAGAAAAACAAATTGTAATTCCTCTAGTGAAAGAGGAATTCACCTTTTTAGATCTCACTGCTCTACAGAGGCGTAGTTCCACATTATATGATTCATAACTACGTAAGAGTAGGCGACAGTTGCACTAAAATACTATTTAACGCTTATTTTCCCACAGACAGCTATGTCGTACGACCAAAGGACGCTGACTATACCTGTTTTAGTACGCAAAAGGCGAAGACGTTACAATAAGACTCTGGATTCGGATCACCGTCCGTCCTACACTTTTAAGCTGCCAGCGTAGAATACGCTGCTGAATGAAAGATCCAATCCGGTAACGATCGCCATGTGAGACATTCGTCATGTCTCAAGGTCACTGAAGTCATGCACATCTACTGTAAGTGACAACTGCAGCTCTGGTGGCTTCACACGCCGCACTGACTTACATTACTTTGCTGTTATCTACGGCCATTACGACAAAGAAAGCCATATATTTTGGTTCCGAAGTGCACTGAAACGTTACTGTATGTCAGCCATTGTCACGACTAATTTTTACCAACGCGCTAGTGGGCATGAAAGAGTTCAGGAAACGGGTTGAGAAATTTCAGATGGCAGCGGAAGGAAGATTGCGGGTTTAATGTGCCGTCCACGATGAGGGCATTAGAGACGGAACATAAGCTCGGATGGGGAAGGAAATGGGCAATAACCCTTTCGAATGACCCATCCCGGCATCTGCCCTAACCGGTTTAGGGAAAAGGGGAAAAAGTATATCGGTATGGACGGACGGGGATATGAAAATTCATCCCTCCTGAGAGCGAGTCCAGTGTTGTCTCAAACAGAACGCCACATCTCTCGGTCAGAAAGCGAAGCATAACATCTGTATTGCTAAACGGCCAACCTGCAGCAGGATTTCAGTTGCAAGTTGCCTATCCAATGGCTTCCAGCGGCGACAAAAATTTGATTTTCAGTATTTCAAACAGTTACTGCCAGAATTTAAAATACTATCATAAACCACTCATTAAGAGGTATAAGCGCCAGTCAAATGAAAAACGAACACCCGCAACAACGGGATCACGGAATGGTTCCTTATAAAAGTAATCACCACTCACCTTCAGACATATACACCACTGGAACGATCGATTCCAGTTTCGTAGAACGCAGTCTGCTGACGGATCCACAACCGCACCCACTCCTGCACTTCCGCGTACGACTGAATCCGACGTCAACGCACGTCTTTCTTCAGGACACCAAAGACGTGAAAACCACACGGTGATAGATTCAGGCCGTACGGACGATTTTCAGTGTTTCCCTACGAAATCGCTGAAGCGCATCCTTCGTCCGAATAGCAATGTAGGGGCAACAGGAGGATTCCGTCCGACAGCATTCCTGGGAGCTTTGACTTTATGGTGCGTTGCAGTTTCTGCAAAGTGTCTTCAAAGCGCTGCACACTGATTGTGGTGTTCCATCCTTAAGGAATTCTACGAGCAATAGGTCCCTGCAGTCGAAGAAGAAAGTCGTCATGACCTTTTCGGAATCTGTGTGGACAGCTTTGGATATCTTTGACAGGGGAGATGCTGGATATTTGCACTGTTGACTTTGTAGTTTGCCCTTTCGGCTGTCTGGCGGTATCATCCCGTTGCACGATGGCTCCCGCCTTCATACTGTCAATTGGACGAAGGCTACACTTTGGTTGGGAAACACTGAACATCCTCCGAACAGCCCGGATCTTTCACAGTGTGGTATTTTACTGCTTTGGCGATCTGAAGACAGACGTGCGTGGGCGTCGGCTTCAGTCGGACGAGAAAGTGCACGAGTGGGGTGCTGTTTTGGATCCGACTGCGGCCAACCTCTTGCCAGGGAACTGGGATTGATCTTTCCAGTGGGCTACATGTCCTAACGTCTGTGATTACTTTTGAATGGAACCATTCCATGGTCCCGTTGTGGCGGGTGCTCGGTTTTCATTTGACTGCTTCCACATAATCTAAACGTTAAAGGTGTAACACTATAAGACAAGTATTACCTTTAGAAACCGTGTATGTCTCCTGAGGCAGAGCAACTCACAGCGCGCAATTACCCAGGTTATATTTTTCCAGCATTTGAGAATGAGAGAATTCAGCGCCTTCCAACAAACTTTACATGTAATTTCCAACCTTTACAAAACATGCCCGACGAAATGATGGAAGGAAAAAGGTTATCGCTTGCAGTATCTTCATACAGTAAAATTTCAACATCTAGCATAACTTTTTAATCTGACTACTAACACTGTAGGCAAAACATTTTGAAAACAATATCCACTTATAATACCAAAGATACTTGCAAAATTATGACACTGTACAACGGCTACTTCTTGAAATATGATGTTAAAGATTCAGGTGTGCGACAAACTAGCTTTTGCTTAAAATTGAGCTCAAATTATCCAGACTATACGCAGCCAATATTTTATAACAAGAACACAAGTTGGTTCGCACTAGCCCAATAATATAACTGGCGAGTGATTTACTACGTCTTGCAACTGGGAAAAACAGCAAGAGACGAATTTCTCATTACGTTGTTCGTCAAGTTTCGTTAGCTGTGGAGTGCGCACTACAGAACGATCTGATAAAGTGAAGCAAAGCGTGCAGTAATGCTTATCATAGGCGTGGCAGAAGAAGAGGTTGAAAAGAAAAAGTTGTTACGAGAGTGCATTCCTAACAGAAATTTGCATCCAGGCCCCACATGCGAATTTTAAGTAGCTCCGAACTGAATATCCTAAATAATGTTTAAAAGTTGGTTTAATTTTCTAATACAAATTAAAATTCAGAGCATCGGACAATCATCTAAAGGCATTTTTGCAAAAACAAAACAAGAAAAAATATCTTAAAGCCTTAACTTTTCATGGTTAGGATCCACAGTCATATAATATTTCTTAAATGACATCATAGTCGCCGTTGACTGTATGAAATATTTATTATTACGATTGCAATTTCGGCCTTAGGGGCCATTTTCAAGTAACACTGCACCAGTTACCTAAACACAAAAAATACAAAAATGAAGCACAGGGTGTATATACCACAAGATCGACGAGTACGATACTTATTACACCGTAAAATGTTGTTAAATATGTGCTGAATTGTCAATGTTACCATCATTCTAATAATCTATCACAAATAAAGCTCAGGTTTGTTTATAATTACGCTACTATCTTAATGAAATGTTAGTTTAATTATGTATATACACCCTGTGCTTCATTTTCGTATTTTTTTGTGTTTAGGTAATTTTTGCAGTGTCACTTGAAAATGGCCCTAAGGCCGACATTGCAGTCGTAATAATAAATATTTCATACAGTCAACAGCGACTATGAGGTCATCTAAGAAATATCTTAAAGCCGTTCAGCTGGGTGTAGTTTAGCGACTGTGGAACACCTCTTTATTTTCTATCTGACCTCCCTCCCTCGAAATCTCGTTACACTTCCTGCTTTTTCGATTACGATTGCTTCTGCCTTCGTTTTCTTTTTTATTTACACTTATACAGACGAGTTTGCACAATCACTCTTGTCTATCGCAAGCTACAAAGATCGTCCTGTCGTAACTCCAACTAACAGTGCGGCTGATCGGCAAGAAGCCTAGATACAAGTACGAGAGCGTAATGAAGAGACGAACTACAAATGAGCTGCATTTAACAGACGGCAGTGACACCATCGTGTGGAAACCTACTCTACCATCTCCTATCCAGTTTAGTGGATCTAGTCCACAACAGGGATTTACTAAACAACTTGATAATGCTTTTGCTCCAACACTATCTGGATATTAAACTGCACGCCACTCCACTACAGTAGCTGTCTAGTGTAAACAGGTTTTTAAAGTGACTGTCGTGAGCATTAGTACGAAGATTGCTTTCATGCAGCTCTCCACGCCAGCGTATCTTGTACAAGCCGCCTTATATCCGAGTAACTCCTGCACCCTATGTCCGTTGCAAATTACTGTATTCAAGCCTTGGTCTTCCTCTACAAGTTTCACTGCCCCTCGATTCGCTTCATTCTCAAACTGACTATGCCTTGATGCCTTAGTATGTGATCTGTCAACTGATGTACAGTTATTCTCTCTCCATTTCGATGGAATACCTCTCAGTTACTCGGTCTTCCCATCCAGTCTCCAGCACTCTCCTGTAGCACATTATTTCAATAAGAAACTTTCTCAAAATGCATTTTCATTCTGCAACGGAGTGTGTGCTTTTGTGAAACTTACTGGCAGATTAAATCTGTGTGCCGGATCGGGAGTCAAACGCGGAGCCTTCGTCTTTCGTGGCTAATTTGTAGTCCGCTTGATACAGCGTGTTGCGTCTGTCCTATGCTGAGTGGTATAACTATCCATTTTCAAATGCCTGAAGATAGAGGACTAATCTGAAGACCCCGCCAGCCTTTAATAAAAGACACTGTGGCAGAGGAGACTAATTTACTATAATTAATAACTGCCAACGCGTAAGTTTTCAAGAGCACTTAGGGAATCAGACGGGTGAAACCCCATGAACACACCCTCACTACAATGAGAGACTGCGGAGAGATTTGAATTTAACCTGAAACACCGTCACGTCTCCCTCCCGCCTGTCCGAGCACGGACACCTGCACAACGCCCCTGGCGCGCCTCGCCTTAGCAATTCCTCAACACCTGCAGTACGCAAGGCCAAGGTGGCCGGCCGGGCCATCTCGCCGCTTGAACGCCTGCAGCGCCAACGACCAAGGGAGCAGCGTTGCGTTCACACGCCGCCGTGGTCGTGACCGCGCGGTAAGCGAGCCGACCCCGCAGCATTACACGTGCTAAATACCCAGAGACTGTGCACTGAAAGATACAAGGTTACATGCTTCTATTTACATCTCACAACTCTGTGTCTTCTGTCTCAATTTCTTACTAGTTCTGCACACACTAAGCATTCAGCAACGGTAGATTTGAAGAACCTCTTTGCCATTCAAAGTCAACAAAAGACACACAGAAGTTTGTTTACTTACAAATAAGATTTAAGGGCAGTCTGATACCCATATTCATTGGTAAAACATGTAGTTTGCACATCAGCGTAGAGAGTCAACGAAGTACTTTTTGACACAACGAGAGCTATTTACATATGCTGGAACCTTTCACGTTTTAAGGTACACATATGCAAGATAAGAATTCCCATTCTGAATCACATTTCCTCCACCGTCTCAACAATCAGAGGGTAAAAAAAAAAAAACCAAACGAATTTTGTTGAAATGGCAGTCGAGGCACCGAAGAGATGATTAACAGCATGTTACAGGTGGATTAAATGCACTACACAATCTATGAAGATCAGTAAATATATATGGAGCTCACGAATAACTGGTTACAAACACTCTGCCAAAAATATTCAAACGAAAACATGGTGGTACGCGTGCAATTGTTTTAACACTAATACCTATCGTGAAAACAAGCTCATAAGTACATGTATATGCAATCACCAATAAGTACTCTCATGTATCATAGAAGTTATGTGTAGAACCATACACTACACAACAGCTGACTACTGTAACTAAGTAACTACTTCGCGCAAGTAACAAATTTAATAGCAAACAGGTGTTATGGCTGAAGTACTTCAGAAACAAAGATACCGTTGTCACTGATGATATACCTACGTATTATGTGAAGTGTTTCACACAAATTATGCACAATTATTTCCATCTACGCTGTAAGCAAACTTATTACATAGAAAGATACAAGATTACATGTCTCTATTTACATCTCACAACTTTATGCCTCCCGTCTCTGTTTCAACATGAAAAGTTACTTCACCGCAAAATGTGTAACATTTACGAAAGTGCAACGCAGCAAAGCTGTATAAAGAAGTTTGGGTCCCCACATGATTCACTCAATTATCACTAGCAACTCACATATGTGGTACGTAAGTGGTAAACGCAATAAAATTGACGTGTAATATTAGCACATGAATCACTGCCGGTAAAAGTACAGTAGAATTTAATTATGTGTCCGTGTTCATTAGGACGTAATTATTACAGAGCTCCAAATCGGTTTATTCTGAGAATGTAGAGCCCCGTTAAAGGTCACACTGCAATACTGTCAAGGTAGGTTACTTTAAGTACCTCCTGAGGTAATGCGTCATGTTAGACTTAATTACATGTCCATTTTTATACGTCAGGTGAAGCTGTCACAATTTAAACACACACTCAGTGCCATACGAAATCATGAGCCTAATAATTAAGTTTACAGTTTTTCGTGCCTGTACAAAAGCTCATTGCTGCATCCTGGAACTGAAACAGCAGACGGTCTAGGCTAAGCATCCGTTCACTACGGAGAGAAGGAAACTGTAGGGATATTAGCTGTGTACCTCTTTTAAGCGTCCTCCTACTAGTAACCAGAGAAGTGTGGAACACAGAATATCAAGTCATTCAACATTGAAAGGCAGATATTATGCCGAAACTAACCCGTTGCTGGTGACTTAAGTTCAGGGACGGTGAAGATTAATGCTGCAGAGATTCAAGATCTTTGTTAAGGTGCTCGCTTTCACCCACGGTTGCTACAGAAAATACCGACTTCCCACTGACTCATTCCCTTGATAACAACAGCACTACTGGCTGTCGTAACTCCAGTAGGATTGCCGGTGTCTGGCCTCATATATACGCCCGGCCTGTCGAGATGTTGTTAGGGGTCTTAACAATGAAGTGGAGAGCTCACAACTAAGGAACGTACCAAGTTACTGAAGTAAGCGCGAGGAATAGGTGTAGGGAGGAGTAACATATGGATGTATAGCTACACCATACAGAGATATTCTTATGTCTGTGTTCCGTGTTTTTCTTCGTAGGCAGAACGAGCCCAACCACACCACGCGCAGAGGGAGCAAGGCAAAGTAAAACGTGCCGATCAGCCAATGACAATCCGCTCCACCCCGCCTCCGACCGAGCGAGCGAGATAGCGAACTCGTTAGCACACTGGACTCACGTTCGGGAGGACGACTGTTCAAACCTGCGTCCGACTGTCATGATTCAAGTTTTCCCTGATTTCCCTAAATCGCTTCATGCAAATGCCGGAGTGGTTCCTTTGAAAGGGCACGGCCGACTTTATTCCCCATCCTTCCCTAATCCGATGGGACCGATGATCTCGCTGTTTGGTCCCCTCCCTCAAATCAACCAACCAACCAACCCCCGACACGCACGCGCGTAGCACCTATACAACTGCACACGAGAGTTGGTCTGCGCTGCGCTGCGCCTTCGCTAGGAACGCATTCGTTTTACCAGTCAGTGGCAGACCAGGAAAAAGACTCAGCAATTTAAGAACACTGAGCACTTCGTTGCTATCAGAATTCCCGAGTTGATTGCGCTTTTAGTTTAAGCACTCTTCACTTCGACCTCGTAGAAAAAACTGGCTGCAACTAATTACTAATAAACGACTGAAAGCCCTAACTGACAATTTTTACTCAAAACTGGCAGTCCGACTTTTCTATTTTTGGAACCTAGCAACCCTACAACATACAATGCGGAAAAGATAGGCTGCCCACTGTCGACTTCTATAACCGTGCTGCAACATCTGTGTACAGCACGTATGGGCAACAGGCGGCCCGCAGAAAAATTCGAGGAAGGGAGGGGGGCGATATAAGCGTTCACATTGAGCTGCGCCCGTGACTTGTTTTCGGATATTCTTCATTCTGTCTTTAGCTTTATTCTCGTTTGGCTTCAGCGTAATACAGCCAATGTACGCTAAGTGCGAGCGATTTACACTTTAAAACTTTTCAAATGAACAAAGAAATTATGGCTTAAATTATTTAGTGTTCCAGAAACAACCCACGACTAAGCTATCGGATATCAAAAGTACGTTTGGGCAAGTAATTAAAAGTGCTTGCTAATAGCGTTCGTGAATAATTAACGCACTAAATTTTAAACAGTCCCATGACCTTGCCTGTGGCCAAAAGTCGCAAATTTATTTCTAATCGCTTGTCAACTGGGATTGTCTGTATCATTGCCGTACTTTGTTTTTCCTATTCTTTATCGTATAATATTCTTTCCCAGTGTAAACGTATTATAACACTGCAGCTGTTTAATTTATAATGAATTAGCTACAACCAGCTTTTATAGGCGTTTACTCTTCACGATGAATTTCAAAATGCCTGGCATTTATTCTTCAAATGTTTACATTTATTGGTGTATCGTGAACATTACTTTTTTCCCAGAATTTTGCAGCTATTGTAAAACATCGTAGGTAAAAAAGAAAGTTCACAACGTATAAATAAATGTAGATATCTGAAGATGGGGGAGGGGGGGGGGGGGGGGGAGCTAAAATGAATAGACCTTAAAAATGCCTATCTTGAGGCCCAATTTGTTGGGATGTCGGTGAATTACCTCATTAAGATTAATGTCGGGGGGCTACTGTTCTGACGTCAGCAGCGCTGCTGTCTCAGGTTACGAGCAGGCCCTCGGGTGTCAAAGGTTGCCCGTGCCTCCTTTACAGTATTAAGAGTATTCCGTCAATTATATTCATTCTTGATTTAAGCGCATACCACCTATTAATATGACGCAACTGTGTTTCACTTAGTATGTCAACATTGACAAAAAACTGTTTAAAATACACCAGATGTAAATTTTTGCATTTATCTTATATATCTTAGTTAAGTACACGCACAGAACCGTTATCATCAACAAGAACTTTTCTGTTTCACGCGTCGTAATTTTTTGGTATTCGCTGCTTCTTTGTACTCGTGGTGCCAAGAACTAATTTTTTTCTGCTTCTGTAAAAGCGTAGCCGGTAGAAGTGTCGCAGCAAACCTCCGACACACTGGTTCGCCTGCGCGATGTGCCAGTTTGCTTTCGCGCAGGGCCCCCGCTAACCGCCGCGGATGCTTCGCAGCTGCCATTAGCACGTTGTAGCGCCTCCCCCTGCTAGCTTCCGGACTACAGCTGTCCTTGACGGTCCGACCTCGGCGGTAACGAGCCGGAAAGCACATTCTGCAGTTTTTTTTTTGGCTTCTGTAGGAGTGCAGTCCCAAGGGCAACGACAATGTTAGCATCCACGTTTTGTTTTTGCATTGTCCAACACTTGACGCACGAGTGCTCGTATGTCATAACGTTACTAGCGTGAAAGCAGACCTGACTACAAAAAGCTAAGTCTGTGACTGTAGAACATCAGACCAGCCGTGTGGCCGAATTTATTGCAGCTTAGCCGAGTTCAATACTGGTGTGTCCGGAGGAAGTGTGGTAGGACCGTTACTAACGATTATGCGTGATGAAACAACTACGGCCGTCTGGCTAAAATATATACAGAACGAATAAGTATGTCTAGGTACAGTCTCCGCTAAGTTAAAGCGGGCAATGTGGCGATTTTCTTATGTTCACATGTAACTTATAACGTTTATATCTGCTGAATTATGAAACAGTCTTTTACCTTTTTTTTAAAAAAAAATTAAACTATCTACTTTATAGAAAGAGTCTTTGAAGAGGACTTCATCGACATAATGTACGTGGAATTTTATCAAATATCAAAGTAACAGCCGGAGTATAGGTAATTGTACATATGCTGCAGCAGGGCAACGTTTGTGAGACCCCCTCTTCGGAAGACGAGACAGTGATTCGAGTCGCTGTTATCTTCTTATCTGTACAATTCCACAGAAAAAGTATTATTCCCATAAAAAGTCCGGTATCGCGCTTCAGAAGCTACAGCCGCTAAAAAATTTCTTACGTGCCCCATCCATCAAGAAAGTTCCGAAACTTACTTTATTCATGACGTCAGCAGAGTTACTAACAAATGTAGGCAACATGCGCATACGCCTAGTCAGTTGTGAACAGACAAATGGCTCTGAGCACTATGGGACTTAACATGTGAGGTCATCAGTCCCCTAGAACTTAGAACTACTTAAGCCTAACTAACCTAAGAACATCACACACATCCATGCTCGAGGCAGGATTCGAACCTGCGACCGTAGCAGTCACGCGGTTCCGGACTGCAGCACCTAGAACCGCTCGGCCACCCCGGCCGGCATGAACACATCGTTCGACTAGAGTGGCCAGCATGTTCTATCAACCCCATCGAACATGCCTGGGATAGATAGAAAAGGGCTCTTTATAGACGACGTGACCCACCAACCACTCTGAGGGACCTACGCCGAATCGACATTGAGGAGTGGGACAATTTGGACCAACGGTGTCATGATGAGCTTGTGGATAGTATGCCACGACGAATACAGGTAGGCATCAATGGAAGAGGACGTGCTACTGGCTGTTAGAGGTACCGGTGTGTACAGCAATCTGATCCTCCACCTCTGAAGGTCTCGCTGTATGGTGGTACAACATGCAATGTGTGCTTTTGAATGAGCAATAAATAGGGCGGAAATGATGTTTATGTTGATCTCCAATTTTCTGTACAGGTTCCGGAACTCTCGGAACCGAGGTGTTGCAATATTTTTTTTAATGGTTGTATTTGCTCGTTCTGGATAGATTTGGAGTCGCCTGTCTTAGCTCCCTCGTGCTGTATAGTACACAGTGTATCAACAGGTACGTTAAAGGCTTCTTGGTTGGTTGATGGGTATCATGTGAGCAAATTTTGATCATAAACTTATGTTCTGAATGATTTCGTTTGTGTATTACTGTCTCTGAAATGTGGAGGAGGCAGTTTGAGCCACACAAGCTAGAGAAGGAATAAAGGAGACACTGCACATTACGGTCAGCAAACACCAGTTAAATTCACTTACAGAAGGTATTCAATAGGATCGCCTGAGATGTCTTGTCGATTCCTTGGCCTCCTCACTCACCGAATCTGACACCACTGGATATTCACTTTTGGGGCTACATGAAAGCCCTAGTGTATTTGACACCAGTGGAGTCACCAAATGATTTTGGGGCACAGTACAAGTAGCAGCTTGAGCCACCCATGATATGCAGGGATTCTTTCAAACTGTTCGGCAAGACATCATCAGGCGGTTCACAAAACGTATCGAATTGGTGAGTCTCATACTGAGCACATTCTGTGATTGAATTAAACTGATATTTACTGACAGTAATGTACACTGTCTCTTTTACTTGTTGCCTAGCTTGTGCGGTCGAAACTGCCTATACGTCCTCTTCCACATTTCAGAGACGCCGCACAAAAAGGAAGCGGTTGCGAACAGAAGTTTACTAGCACAATATGCTCATATGGTACCCATCTACGAACCAAGCCGCCTTGTAACATGCTTTTGATACACCTTGTATAAAGAATTCCCCAAACCTTCAGGGCCAAAATAATATAGTGGATAGAAGATGCTAAAGTGAGTATTTTGAGATACGACACCAATGGTCAAAAATTAATGTCTGAGGGTAGGAAGGCTTGACAGAGTAATGTGTGTGAGACGTGTGTAAATTGCTTGTATTTCCGCAACAGACAACTGCCTTTAAACACGATGCAAAGCATACCTGATGTGTTCGCGGTGTTTACCGCCGTCCACTTTTTATAAAAGGTGGTCCAAGATGGAACTTGCAGGCGTATAAATAAATGTGTTGTACCAGGATGTAGTGCTCATTAAGCTAGACGAATATACACGGAAAAATTTCGCAGCAGGCGCCCTCCGAACTAGAACAAAAGCTGTGGATGGAAACTGATACAGAATCTGGGTCGCTTACGTCACAGAGCTGGCCTAGCTACTCGAAAAAGAAACGTTCACACAGTAGAATTTAAGGAGATTATGGTTTGATCACGTGGGAGCACATCCAACAATAAGCACCCGTCAGCTTTGCCGTAAACTGCTCGCTATGAAGAACACAGCGTGAAGATTACTGGTCGAACAGTAAATGACCCCCAACCCTTGTCACAACAGAACACGTGCAAGCAACTGGGCTAAATTATTCTGAGTCCATAATGCAGTACTGTCTATGCATGATTTATGTAATTTGTACTGCGACTAGTGGTCGTCACTTTCAACAGCTATGAAGTTACATTTTTACCATAAGGTTTCAACTATATACATCAAGAAGAGGCTTAATGTTCATTCCGACCCAAATGGTTCTTCATTTTGAAGTACTTGGTTTCATGATCTTCTACTGTCTGTATAATTCCGCCTCCAAAGATCTGGGACGCCCCGTATACTGACAGACTTACAATATGTAAGCTCCGTGACACACCGAATGAAGGCCTACGGAAAGCTGGTGTAGATAACGGTCACCTGACATCGATTGTGTGCTAATAGCATAGGTCGCCCGTGAATGGCTTTTCTTATCGCTGAGGCGAGAATCTGCTCGCAATGTGACGCGTGAGTCTTGTGGGCCTTTAAAGCCCGCAAAGCCATTATAGTGAATATACTTCAGTCACATGTTGTAATACTCTGTTTTGTCACACAGCACCATTCACTCCGCTTACTTATTACAGAAGCAATTTCCCCGACATTGCCGCCTACCACAAAGCACATGCCGATTGCAACTAAACAACTTCTTCTCTCTACACTGTTGGCGCAAACTGTCATCTGCAGAGAACATAACTTTCGCCACTAAAATGAGTTTCCAGAAACTGCCGCTGCTATTACTGAGTGTTTGATTACCATTTTATCCCACCCTTGAAAATCGGAGTGACTTTATGCGCTACGAGTTATGAAGGAAAGTCTTAAGTACGATATTGTCCATCAGACGTGCAAGGACAGCGCAGCTGTTATAGTTTTGCTAGCGAAATACAGGACTATGAATACGAGTTCCGGTCCGGCATTACACTAACACAGAGCAACTCTCAGGAAATCCTGCGACACCAATAGTCTGCCTCGATTCAGAGCTAATGCCACCCGCTGACAGCAAATATGAGTAAAACAACGCCCATAACAATAATTATATTGTCAATATGTAAGCTCCGTGACACACCGAATGAAGGCCTACGGAAAGCTGGTGTAGATAACGGTCACCTGACATGCGGAGTGTGACGTCAACGGATAAAAGCCGGCGTCTGGTGTCGGTACAGTCAACTCAATTTCCTCGTATACGAAAAGGATCGAGATAAAGGTTAGCAGGAATGTCGTGTGACTGGAAGCTATTATGCTTTTTTCTGTTGTTGCCTGCCCGTAGAGTCTCTTCTGCTGTTCCATCCTGTATCGTTCGTCACTTGTTTGGTGTATTTATGCATGCTTCTACCTCTGCTGTTCTTGCCCATCCATCGTACGTCCCAATATTATTTTCTCCGCTCTTTGCTGCCTTAAACATACCCTATCCTAGTCTTTCGCCTTTTTCTTGTTGTACAACGTATCATACAGATCTTTTCCATGCCCATCGACATTCGACGACAGTCCGACATTTGGAAGACCTCAGCTCTCCTGCTCTCTGGATCTCCCGTTTTCAACTTCTCCTCTGCTGCTGCTGCCGCCATCATCAGATAGTGTACTTCGAGAGTAGGTACATTCTTCTACATTTTCCATTGGCAACATGCTCCAGTTTTCTTTCTATACCAGTTTTTCTCACCTCTAAAGTTTAACTTTTTTTTTCAGTGCCATCTCCACCTTAACTAGTAAGTCTCTAAGTTGTTACTCACATTCCACCAGTATCGTTGTACTATTTGCGACTGTTAGAGATCCTTTCTTTTCCACTGAATATTTTTCTGCTTGTCGAAACATTCTCCGATTATATCTAATGATTTTCAGATGTAAGCACTGAAAAATACGATAGAGAACTATACTTTGTAACATTACATATTTACCAGGCAAGCTGTATCGATTATAATGGTCGGCGAGGAAGGCATCAGTGGCCTTAATACCAAATGGAATACGATGTGACTACGCCCTGTCAATAGGTCTAACAGCATACATCCGACAGTTGAGGCAATGAATCCGTGTACCGATATTTCATTTAGGAGACTGCTGTTTTCAGGAAAAGGCATAAGTAATAATATGCTGAGCCTCGGCCATTGTTCATAACATATTAGACTGCACGATAAATATCTGGCATCCTTCACGTTTAAGCGCACCCAGCCAACACAGTCTAGTAAAAAGAGATTTTATTGTGCAATGCGACAGCTGGTTTATACACTCAGTGTAAAAAAACGAACGCAAAATCAAATACTTATTTCTGACCACAATCATTACTGACGTCACTTCAGTTTGACGAAAGATATTAATTTTTTCATCCCAGAAAGGATTGTTTGCATAATCCCCATTTACGTCACGTAAAATCTCATTTGATGAAAATAATTTCTCTCGGCTTTCTTTATGTAACATTTTCGGTAAGTGAGGTTCCAAACCTGTTAAGCTCTTGTAAAGAAATTAAGTCATGTTATCTGCGTTTTTAACAGTATCTGAGGATCGGAAACCAAATGAACTTAAATGGAGCCGAATCTAAGGATCAGAGTGTGCGATAACTACTTGGAAAAACGTCTCGTCTCTATAACGATACTTAATAATGTTTTGAACCATTGTCTCGCCTTCCCCCGCCCCCCCTCCCCCCCTCCATCTTCTCGAAACAATCATTTGAGACCATACACCCTGTGTGTACACAGTACTCTCCATTAATTTATCTTCCAGCCGACAAAACATTTTGTTTGTAAATAAGTTACACACAACTGCAACCAATCACTTTTTTGAATAAAGCATTATTATTCAAAAAAGTGACTAGTTGCAGTTGTGTATAACTTATTTACATTCAACATACAGTCACGGTTCTAAAATATCCGTAATGGATAGGCATAAAACATTTTGTTTTTTTCCGGTACACTTTCACCTCACCGATTTATTATTTGGATGTAGTTTTTCCCTACAAGTTGAACTGGGGGTCCACGTATCACATACTGTTGAATAACGACATCGTATGTACTGTAGATATGTATCGAATTTCCCAAGAGAAATTTTTTAAATGCCTTTCATGTAGAAAGTTTTTGTGGAGAGTCAACAAGAGCTTCACTTCTCATGCAGAGGCTTCTCTATACGTCAAATGTGATTCAAGACATTGTGTACTCGTTCTTATGGGAATCAACCAACTGAAATACTGGAATCTGAATACTACAATCTGGTAGCACGGTATATTAAACTGTACTGACCATTCTTTCAGAACAACTCAACACGGAATGGTCAGTGGTAGTACGAGCGTACTCCACATGAACGCATCTCAACTCACTTGGCATTTGGCCGCGGTTTGTCTTTTAAACGAAATGATTCATCACGGAAAGATACCGTCTTTATCGATTTCCAGGAAACGTTTGGAGCCTATTTTTTGACATAGCTGCCAACAAAACTATTTCTCCTTACGTCAGTTTGAAATCCTGATAAGAACCGTCACAGGAATTACGCTTTCCGATAGTTATTGCACTTTGCAAGTCTTCGAACTCTGTGAGACATTTACCACATTTAACAGTCCATCGTGCTACTCCGTTTGAAGCTACAACTACGGAAACTACAACAAACGGCGTTAGCTAACGAGGGAATCCATATGGTACGTGAACATGGTCGTTTGCACGCGGAGCGCCTTGCTGTTCGTCGCTACTTCTGAATCCACTGCAGGGGTGGGTACGGTGGAGTCGTTTATAAGACGCGAGGAGCAGCGGCTTGTAAAGACACGGGCTGCGGGGCGCCAGCACAGCGAGGTTTTACTTATGCAGCGACTGGGGGAGCAGGGCGGGTGACTCAGCAGCTCGGCAGAGTGCACGCACCCTCCTAGCAAGCAGTTGAATGGGACGCGGGCTGGCGCTGGCGGGGTCACGTGGCCTCGGGCGCTACTCCGCTCTGCCCTCGACACGAGAACCACGCGCCGGCACGAGAATGGAGGGAAGCAAACGTTACGGTGCTGAGGAGGAGGAGGAGGAGGAGGAGGAGGGAGCAGCGAGGCTGACAGTGAAAGGGAGAGAACTCGTGTGTGGACGACGAGTGGGAAGAGAAGCAAGAGGACTGAGAAAGAGGTGGCGGACAAGCCAGACCGAGGAAAGAGAGAGAGAGAGAGAGAGAGAGAGAGAGAGAGAGGCAAGCCTGCTTTTGAAAAAGCATCGATGGTAAAGGTGGTGGGTAAAGGTAGTTAAAGAGAGATGGAGCGAGAGGGGAGACTATATCTTTATTTTGTAGTGACTGCAGTTTTTGTTGACACTTATTATCAGGTGCACTTGAGTGCAGCATTTGTACAATAAAAGAAGTTTACAGAATATTTGGACGCATTTTGAACCAATACGCACACTACTTCTCGCCTTGCTACATCATTTAAACTCGGACTTACCGACGTCTTTCAGCAAATAAAAAAAGGAAACATGATATATTATACTGATAGTGCTGGTTTTCTGTGACAGTATTGTAACTGGGTTATTTGTGTACATAGCAACCAGTTGCAATGTTTATGATTATTGATTTCATAACGTTAACTTACTGATCTGCGATACGTTTCGATCCACCGGTGGTTATCTTAAGACGTCACCAAATACGAAACACTAGTATACTTTTTTTTTTACATTACTACGACACATTAAACCTACGTTTCTAGCATTTGTAGACTTGGAGAAAGCTTTTGACAATGTTGACTGGAATACGCTCTTTCAAATTCTGAAGGTGGCAGGGGTAAAATACAGGGAGTGAAAGGCTATTTACAATGTGTGCAGAAACCAGATGGCAGTTATAAGAGTCGAGGGACATGAAAGAGAAGTAGTGGTTGGGAAGGGAGTGAGACAGGGTTGTAGTCTCTCCCCGATGTTGTTCAATCTGTATATTGAGCAAGCAGTGAAGGAAACAAGTAGTTCTGTCAGAGACAGCAAAGGACTTGGAAGAGCAGTTGAACGGAATGGACAGTGTCTTGAGAGGAGGATATAAGATGAACATCAACAAAAGCAAAACGAGGATAATGGAACGTAGTCGAATTAAGTCGGGTGATGCTGAGGAAATTAGATTAGGAAATGAGACACTTAAAGTAGTAAAGGAGTTTTGCTATTTGGGGATCAAAATAACTGATGATTGTCGAAGTAGAGAAGATATAAAAAGTAGACTGGCAATGACAAGGAAAGCGTTTCTGAAGAAGAGAAATTTGTAAACATCGAGTATAGATTGAAGTGTCAGGAAGTCGTTTCTGAAAGTATTTGTATGGAGTGTAGCCATGTATGGAAGTGAAACATGGACGATAAATAGTTTGGACAAGAAGAGAATAGAAGGTTTTGAAATGTGGTGCTACAAAAGAATGCTGAAGATTAGATGGGTAGATCACAAAACTAATGAGGAAGTATTGAATAGGATTGGGGAGAAGAGAAGTTTGTGGCACAACTTGACTAGAAGAAGGGATCAGTTGGTAGGACATGTTCTGAGGCATCAAGGGATCACCAATTTAGTATTGGAGGGCACTGTGGAGGGTAAAAATCGTAGAGGGAGACCAAGAGATGAATACACTAAGCAAATTCAGAAGGATGTAGATTGCAGTAGGTACTGGGAGATGAATAAGCTTGCACAGGATAGAGTAGCATGGAGAGCTGCATCAAACCAGTCTCAGGACTGAACACCACAACAACAACGACGGTTTTAATAAAATTATTTTACGGGACTTGATTTTACGTTTACACTGTTTTACTTTCTCATTACGATAGCGATGACCTGAAAATGGTCTTAAACCAACCGAATTCGGTATTTAATAAGGAAACCGTAGAGCTGTGCAGACATACAAGATTCTGGAGTACCTGAAACCTGCCGATGGTTAGTAAGCCTTTGCGTACGTATGTCGTCTGGGTGTTGTGATGGTCGAGCATTTGCCCTCGATTTGTAGCATTCTTTTGCACTAGTTTTTAAGTAACGTTGGATTTTTCACAATGTTTTTACGCGAGGCTATACTCAGTACATTGCACTCGTACTGACAGATAGGCTAGCACAAAGCATACAGCGGCATCTCTTGTTTGTGTTGTGAAGTCTTCGACTCTCAGTCTCCTCACCTTCTGTAAGACACATTCAGATCCTATGTACGAGTACAATGTTCTATATATATAAAACGTACGCAAAACCAACCGTCAGAAGCCAAACATGTCTGAAAAGCAGTGAAGAAAATCCAACGTAAGGAGCACAGATGTGCGACCATCGCAGCAGTCACGTGACGTAGGTACAAGAGGAATATGATCCGAAACTAAAGATCTTCGCAAAACCTTAATAAAAATCTTACTGACGTAAATGGTACAAAAGTATTTCGTATTCTTTCGCTCCTGTAGATAAGCACTAGTAGTACAGCAGTTTGAAACGCGACGCAAACACATTTATTTTTAAAAAATTAACGAACTGTAACCACTGTGACTGGCTGCGCTACACACATGTAATCTCCGTAACGAAATAAGATTTGAGGTTGGGGTCAAATGGTTCAAATGGCTCTGAGCACTATGGGACTTAACTTCTGAGGTCATCAGTCCCCTAGAACTCAGCACTACTGAAAACTAATTAACCTAAGGACATCACACACATCGATGCCCGAGGCAGGATTCGAACCTGCGACCGTAGCGGTCGGTTGGGGTCACATCGACGTCAAGATCACTACGGACGGATCAACAGTTCAGGGGTCAAGAGTGGCGGAGAGAAACGAGCGCCGCTGGATTTGGAGAAAATTCACAATGATTATATCAGCATGTCGGGTGTGAGCGCTAATCTTCATAAATTCAATAACCCGAAAAGATATCCAAACTTTCCACAGGTAAGGGTAGCAATGGAGCGACTCAAGCAGCTTCAGCCTGGCAGTGCTTGCGGTTGGAAGGTGGAGCGGGGGAATGTTCATCCGTAGAAATATCAGTAGTAATCGAGGACGTTATCCACATTCGTTTAAGTTATTTGAACTGCTCGTGCACGCCTCCAGCTTTCCCAAACTGTACGAAACTTTTCCAAATGCCAAAAGGGACGCGCTTGCTGCACGATGGCGGAAGCGGTGTTGATCTTTGCTACAGATGGAGCGAAAGCTGTACTTCATTAACACAGTTGATTGTGGCGGAGAAAATAAGAAAAAGGGTGCAAAAATGGGAAGAGAGAAGAGAAAGAGCAGATGGTGAGGGGAAACAAAGGATAAGCAACATTGATAAAAGCAGAAGAAATACAGAAGCAACAAACAGAAAGAAAAATTAAAATAATTTGCAAGAGGAGGAAGTGACGTGAGCTGCTTCGTAGTTAACAAACATCCTCTAGGATTACTTTTCACTCTGCGGCGGAGTATGTGCTTATATGAAAGTTCCTATCAGACCGAAACTGTGTGCTGGACCGAGATTCGTATCTGGACTTTAGCCGTTAGGGCACAAGTTCTCTAAAAACTCAGCTATCGAAGTTAAGATTCTCAGCCCACACTTATACCGACCCGCCTTCACTACCGTAATAAAGCTGTGTGGGGGGTCGTTGAGCCCACGAAAGGCAAAGGTCCCAGGTTCGAGTCTTAGATCGCCACAACTGTAATCCCCCAGACCGTTTCAACAAAAATCTTGTTAACATACTGGGGGTGGACAAAAATATGGAACATCAAAAGCATAAATCAGATTCTTGTCGGGTTTCTAGCCGGATCAAACTGACATCTGAGCACAATATTCTAGCAGTCCACCTGGCCGCAATCATCAGGTGAGAAAAGCTACGCTACTCTCGCCGATAACTGATTACACTCGCAAAATAACTGCACCTTTATATGCAGCAGAAGTACAACAGCGCATTCGCTAGATACAGTGCGCAGGCGCTAAATCATTCCTCCTGCCCCCTGGCGCAAAAAAGAGTTGCAGCGCCTACGGTGGTGAGTGCTGTTCAAAACGATATATCGTTACAAATGATTATTCACAGCCGTGAGATTCCACGTTTTACTTAGCGGGTATCCATTATCGCAAATAATGTTTTGTCTGCTAGTCTGATTTCGATAGATTCTTTTAAAAGACAATCCCAATACCGGGAAGCATTTGCAACTACTTGCGTCTCATTGTATAGCATCCTGTGTCCCTCTGAAAGGCAATGCTCAGCCACCGCAGATTTATCTGGTTGTAATAATGGCGTATGGCGGTGATGTTCAATACACCTGTCGTTGACGGTACGAATAGTTTGGCCTATGTAAATATTCCCGCACTCACACGGTATTTTGTAAACGCCAGACTTCCTCAAACCTAAATCATCTTTGACAGAGCCAAGAAGTGTTCGAATCTTAGCTGGCAGACGAAAAAAACTATTGATCTCATATTTCTTCAAAAAGTCTACCACCTTGGCGGACACATTCCCAGCATACGGAAGAGAAGTCACAGACCTAAAGGTGTCTTCAGAAGGTTCAAGTGGAGGTCCAAACTCAAAAGCACGTCGAATTTGTCGGTCCGTATAGCCGTTATTATTGAACACGTCCTTAAGATGTTGCAGCTCCTGTGGTAAATTTTCAGCATCTGAGACAGCATATGCTGGTTTAACTAAGGCCCAAGGACACCCGTACGTTGAAAAGGTGGATAGTAACTGGTAGCATGTAAATACCTGTTTGTATGAGTCGATTTGCTGTAAACACTATATCCAAGAGTTCCATCTCGTTTTTTATAAACGAGTACATCCAAAAAAGGTAACTTTCCCTCCTTTCCAATTTACATCGGGAATTTGTTGTTCGGATGAGGGCAATTAAAATGGTCCAATAACCGGTGCAAACAGTCTATTCCATGTGGCCAAACAAGAAAAAATATCGTCAACATCTCACAAAATACGAAGGCTTCAAAAAAGTTATTTTCAGGGCCATATCTTCCCTAAAAAGATTAGCGACTATGGGGGATAAAGGACTCCCCATAGCCACACCGTCGGTTTGTTCAAAGTGGTCGATTTGCGAGTGGAATCAATTAGCGGCGAGAGTAGCGTAGCTTTTCTCACTTGATGATGGCGGCCAGGTGGACCGCTGAAATATTGTGCTCAGATGACAGTTTGATCCGGCCGGAAAACCGACAAGAATTTGATATGCTCATACGCCGGGAAAGTCTATACAGGGTGTTACAAAAAGGTACGGCCAAGCTTTCAGGAAACATTCCTCACACACAAATAAAGAAAAGATGTTACGTGGACATGTGTCGGGAAACGCTTAATTTCCATGTTTGGACGTACCTTTTTGTAACACCCTGTATAGTCAAATCAAAAGCGTAACATTACCAAGCCTAAAAGGACCATTGGCGTTCGTAATAATTTCCAGTTATCTTGGAATGCAAAAATGCAGGTCCTATATGGTTTTCAAGGGAACCTTATAAAATTCTTTCTGTGAAACAGTTAGAAGGTAAGGTAACAATGATGGAGATGGATAGCGATCACGTACCCTTCTCTCCAAAGTAAACCACAAAGGCTCAGTACTATTGAGATCCAGTGACTTGAGGCCAAGCGAAATGGGACAGGTCATTCTCGTGATCATAAAACCAGTCCTGGACAACGCGAGCAGTGTGAACAGCTGCCCTGTCGTCTTGAAACACAGTATCACCACTGGGGGACAAATACTGTACCGTGGGATGAACCTCACCAGCCAAAATGGTCACATAATGATTGGAAATAGTGCAACGTTGCTGAATAACAAAGGAATAACACGATATGGTCGCCAATATTATCGTCGAATTCCCGATTGTGTTTCACTTTTGAAACGCAAACTCGGCCGGACGTTGGAAGCAACGTGACTCGAGCCTAATTCGACCGTATTCCATTGTTGCGTAGCCCAAGTTTTACGGCACCAACAACGCGTTTCCCTGTTACGGGCATTTGCATCACTGATGAGAGGTTTTGTAATTCCAGCTCACCATGCAATTGCCTGCTTGTGGAGTTCTCTTCAAGTTTTGGTGCTGACATGGTCCGCGAGTGGGACGTTCAATCCTGCAATGATTTTTGCAGCTGTGGTCCTCGTATTTTTTGTCAAAATCCTCTTCAATGACCGCCCGTCACTATCACCAAACACACACACGGTTTCGGCCGCGTTGTGACTTGGCGGATTACGGTTTTCCGCTTTCCTTGTACGCGGCATAAATCTTCGATACGGTATCAGCTACCTTGGTTACGGAAGCAGCCACCATAAGAGCACCAACAATTCGGCCACGCTCGGATTCTCTCAGCTCCGACGTCACGGAACACCGTCCTCACCACGATTGACAAAGTATTGACGACATTGTGAGACCTTAACTTTTCCCGGCGAATTGAATGTTCAAATAACTTACGAGTTTGCGGCCGGACGACGTCGTCGACCACCGCCGATATTTCGACAGGAGCACACCCTGCCATTCTCAAGGCACAACTGCAAGGAGGAAGCAATGTGCAAGGGAATTTAATACCTTGGTTCACAGAGGAGAAACAAGGAAAGATACCACACACAGAACAAGTAGCCGCAGAGTCAACACACAACCAAAGATAACCAAGACCAGAAATATCGGTAGTGACTATTATTCAACAGGTGAGATAGCACTAATTTTGTTCCTATGTTTTTTGATTAGAGACAGTCACGTATTCCAAGCAGCATTTAAACAAAATCCAGCATCTCTGTTTATAAGGTTGCTTGATAGTTTGATTCCAACAGCTTCCTTAATAACACTATCCCAATAGCTGGACGTGCAAGCCAGAAGGTCCGTGTTTTTGTATTCCATAGGATGAGCGGTGCCAAGGCAAAGTTCCACAATAGCGGATTTGATCGGCTGTTGTAAGCGTGTGTGACGCTTATGTTCAATACTCCGATCTTCCACAGTCCTGATTGACCAATATATGACATGCCACAACTGCAAGAAATACGATAGACACCAGCCTTACGCAAACCAAGATCATCTTTTACGGACGCCAGCAGGACCTTAATCTTAGAAGGTGGTCGAAAAACACGTTTCACATCATATTTCCGCAAAATATGGCCAATCCTGTTGGAGATGCTTCCTGCGTAAGGAAAAAAGGTCGTAGACTCAGGTGCCACTTCGTTGCTATCGTCACTCACCCGTTGCAGAGAAGGCTGATAGCGCAACGCACGTTTGACCTGCGTCTCACTATAACCAGTCTGACGAAAGGCGCCTTCGAGATGTGATAGCTCAGCTGCCAAACTTTCAGGGTCTGAGATAACGTGGGCCCTGTGGACGAAGGTACGAAGTACTCCTTCACGCTGAGCTGGATGGTGACAACTATCAGCTCGCAGATAAAAGTCAGCGTGAGTAGGCTTCCTATAAACAGAATGTCCCAACGTACCATCAGTCTTCCGTCTGACCAACACATCAAGGAAGGTAAGTCAACCATTCTTTTCCACCTCCATAGAGAACCGACTATTCCGGTGGATTCAGTGCAGGTGTTCCAAAAACCGGTTTAAATTCTCACTACCATGAGGCCAAACAACAAAACTATCACTTTCGAATACATTACGGGAAAGGCAGTGATCAATGTCTTACAAATATTTACTATTAAAAACAGTCTTGATCACGATTTATTTATCAAGGTGACCGGTTTCGACCACTACTGTGGTCATCTTCAGACCATTGAATAGGAACCTCTTTCTGTTGGAGAATCACTAGTGATTCTGTTGGAGAATCACTAGTGATTCTCCAACCGAAAGAGGTTCCTATTCAATGGTCTGAAGATGACCACAGTAGTGGTCGAAACCGGTCACCTTGATAAATAAATCGTGATCAAGACTGTTTTTAATAGTAAACAAAAGTATCGTCTACATATCTGAAAAAAAAAACACGCAGGTTTCAAGGTCGCTGACTCCAATGCACGTTCCTCAAAATCCTCCATAAACAAATTGGCCACAATGGGTGACAACGGGCTTCCCATTGCAACTCCATCAGTCTGTTCGTAGTACTGACCATTGAATAAAAAGTAAGGTTGGTTATCTTTGGTTGTGTGTTGACTCTGCGGTTACTTGTTCTGTGTGTGGTATCTTTCCTAGTTTCTCCTCTGTGAACCGAGGTATTAAATTCCCTTGCACATTGTTTCCTCCTTGCAGTTGTGCCTTGAGAATGGCACGGTGTGCTCCTGTCGAAATATCGGCGGTGGTCGACGACGTCACCCGGCAGCAAACCCGTAAGTTATTTGAATATTGACGACATTGCTGAGGTGCAGTTTGAGGTCAAATACAACAGCGCAACCTACCGGCTTGACAGCATGCGTTGCTCGCGGTGTTTCCGTATTTTTTGGCCAACCTCTGTAAATACGAACCAACGCCTGGAAGGCAAATAAAGATATCTTGTTTGCATTTGCGTAGAGCTTTTCAGATGAATCTCGTACACAATCCGCCAGCCCGTCCGCCCTCGTGGTCAGGGATTTTCTCTGCCTCGTGATGGCTGGGTGTTGTGTGCCGTCCTTAGGTTAGTTAGGTTTAAGTAGTTCTAAGTTCTAGGGGACTGATGACCATAGATGTTAAGTCCCATAGTGCTCAGAGCCATTTGAACCATTTTTGAACCCGTCCGCCCCCTGCAGGTGCGAGGACAAAGTGGCTCATAATCTAGCCAGCTGTTGCGTGGCCGAGTGCGGAAAACCGCCTAAAATCTCGCCCTGAGGACAGACAGGCAAAGCGCGCCGACCCGACGACCGCTCTGGGACGGCTGTCGGCGCCGCGTCGCGCACCGCACCGCAGCGCAGCACAGCGCGCGATCGATGCCACGCCAAGGCCGCTGGAGAATTCCACAGTCGTCTCCGCGCCGCGCGCTCTCGCCGCTTACTCGAGCGAGCTGACGCCGTGATTGACGCAGCGGGGCAGCGCGTTCAACCAACACCGACTCAAGGGAAGGCCTCGGCGCTTGTTCGTGACGTCACGTCAGCTAGGCACGGCGAACGCCAGGTCTGTTGCAGGCATACTCATAATGGTGGTGTCTCCCTCTCTGACCCAGGAAAATGTGAAACCATTGGCGGTAGTTGACCAACACACATTGTTCTGAGTGATTTGTATAGTCAATGAATTGTGCAATTCATTACACTTCTTAACAAATAGTGTACTCCTGAACTTAGATTTCCACATGTTTTAAGGATTGACATACAAAAACAACTTCACGGTCCAGCAGCAACAGAATTCGTGCTTCTTTACCTTATTTGTAAATCTGAGGAAGTTACGTTTGTACTGGGTTGCTTTTACAAGAAACTGTGAACATATTGGTGCTTTTCTTCAGGTATCTTGGTTGACTATGGGGTGAGGAGCACTGAATGTTAATGAAATATCTTGCGATTGTACACGCTGGGGGGAGGGGGTGCGGGACAGAAGAATAGGCAAAAGAGACATACTTCTTTTATCGAACGGTCTACCCGACGGGGGGCCTTGGCCACACGACATTTCATTTCATCAAATAATTTTTTTTTATCTTATAAAGTTTCTCCTTTCAGTTGTAAGAAGGGAATATTTATCTTTTCTAATGTGCATGTTTAAAAAAGGTTTAAGCTCAGCAGTATTTTCGATGTATGAAGCTATTTTGTTTCCTGTTTAGAATTCCTTTCGTTGAAAACGACTGTAATCTAATGACTGGCAACAGTTGGACATTTACACATGTAAATTAGTTCACATTTCCAGTGACGAAGTGAAACGAAAATAAATAAATAAATAAATAAATAAATAAATAAAAGAAACGAGTTAATTGTAAGGGGGTTGGGTTAAGTTTCGATAACAAAATGGATCAAGTAAATATAGTTACTTGAATGTAAAATTTTCGAAGCCTGCAATGGGGCAAAGCATCTTCTCATATTGATTTACGTTTGTTTCGACAGGATTCAGTAATACAGAACTATGATCTTCACTTGTAGCTTTACGATAGTAAGAAAATCTTTCATCTAAATAAAACTGCAGAATCCAAAACAGTACCAAACATTTTGTCCAAAAATAGGAGACTTATAGTGATAAGCACGGCCAGGCGTTTCTGCCTGCAACAGAGTTAGCGTTCGCCGTGCGTAGCTGACGTGACGTCACAAACAAGCGCCGAGGCCTTCCTTTGTGTCGGTGTTGGTTCAACGCGCGCACAGCCATCCACATGAAGGTTTCCGTCGCTCCCGTAAATCGAATAACAGTAAAATTCCTTTGAGGAAATCACGGTCGATGCGCTTCCACGTCGTTGTCCAATTCGAGTTCCAGAGCCATCTACGCTTTTCACAGGGTGTATACATGGACAAAGAAAAAAAATTTCCGGAATTTTCTCGGATTTCCCGGTTGCAAATACACTTTCTCCCGGATGGAAAAACACTTTTTCCGTGTTAAGTGACAGTACACTTTTCCTTGGCACTGTAAAACTTAATCCTTCGATGGTTTATGGTTTTATACACCGCCGTAGAATTTCCCAGCACTTTAGAAAATGAAATTCAGGGGAAAAAAACACGTTTTGGAAAGGTCTTTGATGTGCAGCAACATGTACGCTGCACATTTTGGTGTTACGAAGCTATAACTTCGAATTTCACCAAACACCGCATGTTACTTTCCGAAGCATTGAAATGGAGATTGCGACGCGCTTTTGCAAGGCAGTCACAGCTCTAGTCACGTGATCTCACCAGCTGATGACAGCATAGGACACGAGAGGTAGTCAGCCAATAGCAAGATCACTCAAGTAGCGAGAACACACAAATAAGAAAAGTTAATGGTTTAAATTAATATACACATTGTTGCTACAAGAAAAGCAAAGCTTTCACATATAATATTGGTCTCTAAGATTAATTAGCTGCAAGAGCAGCTAAGCTTCCACATATAATGTTGATCTTTATTGCGCGTGTTACATTTTAAGATACATAACACAAATGTGCCACTGAAATTTTTAATTACGTCGTAAATGTCTTATGATCTGGGCTCGAATTTCTTCTAGATGGTCGTCCCCAAAGAGTTGATTTTGAAATGAAAGTCAAACACTTTGCGATTTAAGAAATTCGTCGTACATTCTCGCATGTAGTTCATCTTGCATATAAGGAAATTTACTTTGAAAGTAACGCTTTTCAAACCACCATTCGCAATATTTTCCCGTCACCTATCAGAAATAGGTTCGTTTCAGCAGTTGCCAGAGAGCGCCAGATAATAGGCGTCACTGCGCCTGCGCAGCTACGATGACGCAGGAAGCCCGTATGTTCGTACGTGTAAAACATTTAAAAGATCTTGCATTAAAACTAATCTAGTGCAAACAGCTGTCACGTCACGCTCGTCGGAGGCAATTTGTTGTTACGAAGCATTGTATAATCTTCCTAAAGCCTATGAAACACTTTGCTGTTGGCATGCGCTTGTATGAGCACTGTGTTTTGTTGTATATGGCACATTTCCTTTCCGACTTTTAGTTTTATTTGTTACTGCAGTATTATTCTGCAGAAGCGGGATGCAGTAATATTCTTTGTTAGATTATTCGTTTTTACCAGTTAAAATCACAAAAATTTAACTGAAAACTAAAACAATGAAAAATTCCCGTAATTCTAAAAAATTCCCCCTTTTTCCCTGTTTTCTCCCGGATGAAAAAATTCCCGGGTTTTTCCCGGATCTCCCGGTTGTCCCGGGTCGTTTACACCCTTTTTTCACCATCACAACTGTAACCCCGGGAAGGTTAGCAATGCAGCATTGTGGGAAATATACGTAAGTAAATGTCTGGGAATACACGGTAAGAAATTTATTACACGGAGCAACAACAGCTCTCATCCGGCTAGGAATAGAGTCTAAAAGAACTCTAACAACAAATATAGGAACGTCATTTCATGTTTAACTCTTTCTCCAGAGCTCACCATCAACCGTACAAAAAAATGGTTCAAATGGCTCTGAGCACTATGGGAGGTCATCAGTCCCCTAGAACTTAGAACTACTTAAACCTAACTAACCGAAGGACATCACACACATCCATGCCCGAGGCAGGATTCGAACCTGCGACCGTAGCGGTCGCGCGGTTCCAGACTGTAGCGCCTAGAACCGCTCGGCCACCCCGGCCGGGTCAACCGTACAGTCTGGCAGCTAATGGCGTGCCATTCTCTCGTCAACCAATGGATGAGACGCCTGGAAAACGAGCTGATCTGTGCGACAGTCCAACATCCTCTGCATCGAGGTACAACACTACAGCACAGGCAGCATGCGGTATTGCGTTATCTTGTTGAAATGTAGCGTCACGGAGACCTAGCAGATAGGACACAGCCATCGGCTAGGAACATTAGAAACACGAGGCCTAATGTCCAAATTATAGGCTATGCGAATAGGAGGTGATCGCAATATATCCAGTGGCACCCCATACCATCACGCTAGGTATGGAGTCTGTACGGCGATGATGAAAGCAACCTGGCAACATCGTTTCTTCTCCACATACGTGTACCCCCGTTGTATGGTCGTACGACGAATTGGACCTTCCCGAGAAGACGACATGGTACCACTCCGGTGTCCAGGCTTGTCGTTTGGCGCCTCTCTGCTGATGTGTCAACGGAATCCGGAATAATGGCTACCTTCTTGCGAGTCGGTGGTGTGTCCACATGTCGTCACACTGGCCGTGTGGATACTTACTTGTCGTGCTGTAAACGTGCCTATTTCCTGATTCGAAGTGAATGACGTGGCGACGATCATGCATGACACCTGTCGTCTCGGGCGCTTGTCGCGCGGGGTCGGTGAGACCTTGCATGGCGTTTCGTACGGCCCTCCTGAACCCATGGATTCCATATTAGCATGGCAGTCGCGGTATCCCGGCCAACGGGGACCGATAAACCACGTTTCAAATAGGCCACGATCCTGCCGCAAATTCCAACCGATCTACTGCAGCTTTAAAAAGATCACTAGATCACATCTGTATTACTTTCGGTAAAGCACTCTTCACCCCTGGCTAGTCTTCAGACCTACTCTCTTCAAGATTTATCAGTGTTTTCGTCATGGGCAACGCCTTCATGTACAAGGTGTGGCAATTAAAACGGCCAGGAGAAGAGAGTTCCAGGGTACAAAGAAACACAGCGTAGGGAAGGAAACAGTTCTAACTTGACCACAGCAGACGTTGGAAGTGACCATTTATTTCTTGGCACTTTTGGGCCCTGATCAGCAAGTAGCAGGAGGTGGGTCGAAGCTGGACTGCTCGCATTGCTGCAGTCTCATCCGAAATGTTCTGCAGCAGTTCTTGAAGACGATTAGGGTTGTTTCGACACAACTTAGACTTGAGGGCTCCCCACACAAAGTAGTCGCGCACTGACAGATCAGGTGACCTAGGTGGGCAGCTAGCGCCACAGCCAAACTGACCTCCGATAACAATTCTGTCAGGCATAGAGATTATGTAAATGTGCTCCAAGGTTCGGCTGGCTGTATGGGCACTTGCTCCATCCTGGTGGAAGTAGCTGTAGGTCTTTTCCTCCTCCGTTATTTCTGTCAGAGCGGTTTCAAAACGTTGGCAATGTAACGCGCCGACGTCAGCGTCGTCCGGGCCACTTATTTGCCCCACCCTGTACAGTCTTTCAGTACAGATTGCAATATGTTCCTGCGACGCTTCCTATTCAAGAAACAAGAGTTGAGGAATAAAATACACGTACGTAGCGTAGTATTCAGCATTATACAAGCGAATTCCGCCATGGATGAACTGCACTTACACTAGATTCTTACAGGAAACCTCAATCTCACATGCGCGTTTATTACAAGTAGTTTTGTGAAAATGTTTAGGCTTAAACAGATCCTACTCATTTGAAGATACTATAGGATTCCAGTGAGTGGCGATCGGTTATGTAATCAAACATTGAGCACTTTTGTCTAGTACTGTAAGATAGGCTGTAGATCATTTCAGCTGAAAATAAATAAATAATTAAAAAAAGTGTGACGAAATAGATAACTCGTTTAAATCTACCACTGTCACTGTTGGGCGTTTCATTAACACTCTGAAGACGAGAAAGTCTGAAACGTTACTAAAGTTGATGTGATACTATAGCCTATGTTGCTGTACCTTACACGACAGGCTGACCGGTGTGGCCGAGCGGTTCTAGGCGCTTTAGTCTGGAACCGCGCGACCGCTACGGTCGCAGGTTCGAATCCTGCCTCGGGCATGGATGTGTGTGATGTCCTTAGGTTAGTTAGGTTTAAGTAGTTCTAAGTTCTAGGGGACTGATGACCTCAGAAGTTAAGTCCCATAGTTCTCAGAGCCATTTGAACATTTGAACCTTACACGACAACCTTGGAAGCCAAAGCACACTTGTGGGGAGCGTATCATCTGGACTGCGAAGGAAGAGAGAAAATCTTCTCGCGCAAAGTAGAGTCAAACCCAGAATTCTTTTAAGAGTCACATCGGAAATGCAGTGTTTGTAACCTAAGAGTAATCGGGCGCATTTTCTCTGGTGGTTTTGCAGATGTTTGTAATTTTGTTTGCACGAAAGACGTGATGAGCAGTATCTTATATTTGGGATTGCTCCAGCTACACAATGCGAAAACGAAATTGCAAACGTCTGCTGAAACCCCAGAGGAAATGCGCCTGACTACTCTTTAGGACAAACAACCCGTATTAAGTTACGTACTTGCTTCATTACTACCCCTCGCAGTCCTTTGAAACCGCGAACTTCGATTTTCGCTCATAGAGCTCACAACTTACACCTCGTAAGTACTACAGCACCCCGCCGCGCTCGCTCCAAGATACTGAAGGAAGGAAAGTTGGGTTGGAATTTAATGCCCCGTAGACATCTTAGTCACCAGACCACCAGACTCTGTCCACTATCTCATTTAAGGTAGAGGAGTGTGTGTGTGTGTGTGTGTGTGTGTGTGAGAGAGAGAGAGAGAGAGAGAGAGAGAGAGAGAGAGAGAGAGAGAAAGTCTGTCAAGGTCTGCTTTGCAGAAGGCGCTTTGGAAGCGCGCATCGAGCACGCCACTTGCCTGGGAACATTTCCCACTCGCAGAAATCGATTGTCGCAACTTGACTGCATGAGTACGGCTCGCATGCGGCCTCCCTAATGCACGACATTCGGCGGAATAAACGCGTTATTAACTGCTCAATATTTACGTGGCGCATGCTTTGGCAGGAGAGGTATCTGGCACACGCTAGTGCTATGGCGCTAGACAGTGACTTGTATGCTGATCTGTACGTCGCATGGGGACGTTGAGCTCGGCGTTCCCCATGGTGCTATTTGAGAGGACCTGGCCACGTGCCACCTAAGGCTCCTTTTATTTACTTAGTCATTCGTAGTAACATGATAAAAAAACTATACTGCACACACTGCATGATACAGTTACAATGTTTCAGAAACCACCTCAGTTTTTAATTCTACTCTTCATGTCTTCCACCTTACTAAAAGAAGGGATCAGCTGACAGTACACATACTGAAGGACTACTGAACAGTGAATACTGTTTCAGAGGCAACTGTAAAGAAGAAGGAAAGTTTTATGATAGCAACCAGGATTAAGTGGCTTGCACGTTCTTGGTATGTAACTTACCGTGAGAATTGGCAATTTCTGCTACATCGGCATTCTAAAACACATCTCCTGCGCATGCAGTTACTTTGACCAATCAGACCTCGCGACCACGTTCCGGTCACCGAAGTAATCTCTCGTGTCACCAATGTTTCCCTCCCATTACTCCCAAACACTTCAACCACAGGTCATCCCACGAGATGTGTGGGAATAGCACCGCTGGAGGAACGGATTGTGTGGAGGAACGAGGATGTACAACAGACACGGATGTTGATATCTACGGAAACGCTGAAACCAAAGAAATACATTTACATCACGGTCTGGCACAAGTTTTAAATTGTCACGATAGATACAAGTACCGCAGCTTAGTTGCGTGGAGGACTGATTTCCTTGTTTTCAACGTTTTCGTAGCCATTAAATTGTGGCGACAAGCTGAAATATCGGGTGATGCAATTTTAGCAGCAGTTTGCTTTCTATTTTCATTTGCTAGCCAGTGATTTTTTTTTTTTACATTCTTAATCAGACTAACAATTATCAACAGCTTTTTCTGAGTTCTTGTTTGTCTAGAAACTCTTTTCTTGCCGAGAGAGGTTTCGTACCCGAGAGGACTAGAATTCAAGTCGGCGTCCAGCCACCCTCATTATGTATTCTGTCGTCTCCCTGTACCACTCAAGGCTTTTGACGGGATGGTTCCTTCCCTAGCGCCCATTCTTTCCGTCAGACTTCACGAACTGAGGTCATACGACGTCTGTAATGTCTCGCTACTGATCAGATTTTTAACTGTAATTTGCTTCTGTTGTTGCACGTCAAGTGTTCAGTATCGCTCAGGTTTCCGGGCGCTCAGCTCCTCTTAAAAATTGTGTGTTTTGTATTCTAGTCTCCGCCTCCTCCTACAGTTTTTATCCTCTAGAGCTCCCTCTAGCACCGTGGAAGTTATTACCTGGTGTCTTTGGATACGTCCTGTCGTCCTCTCCCCCCTCCTTGTCCGTATTTTCTGCATGTTCCTTTCTTCGCCTTTTCTGCGCAATATCTCCTTATTCTTTGTCTTATCAGTTCACAGTTTCCAACATCCTTCTATTGCAACACATCACAAACTCTTCGATTTTCTTCTTTTTCGGTTTTCCAACAGTCTGTATTCACTTCCTCACAGTGCTGTACTCCAAACGTACATTCTCAGAAATATCTTCCTCGTACTGGGGCCGTTGTTTAACACCGACAGACTTCTTTTGGCAGCGAATGCTCTCTTCGCCCGTGCCAGTATCTTTTTTATGACCAACTTACTTCGTTTTTTCTTCCCGGGTTACACTAATTCTTCACTACGTCTACTTCTTGGTAACCAATTCTAATGCTAAATTCATCGCTAATCTCACTTCTGCTAATTTTGATTACTTCAGCATTTCTTCGTCTTGTCAGCCTCCGAATGTGAGTGTTCAGCGCGGCTGACTGCCACGCAGAAGGCCGGGTTCGATTCCCTTTGCTTCCAGGGATTTGTTCTTGGTGAGAGGGCTGAAACGGGGTGCAGTCAGCTCCATGATGCTATTTGAGGAGCTACGTGGCCGAGTAATAGCTGCTCCAGGTCCTTACACCGACAACGACAGCGATGGCGGTGTGCTGATGTCACGCCCTCCATACTGCATCCAATGACGCCATTGGCGAAGGATGACACGGTGGTCGGTCGGTGCGATGTGCCCGTCAGGGCTTGTGGGCGAAGTTAACGTTTACATATCACTCTCTTCCCCAGTACTTCACACCAATTTTTCTGACAATTTCGAATATTTTGCACTATTTTATATAGCGAACACATGTGCTAGGTCGACATATCCAATCAACGTGTCTTGGTTTCTCTAAGGTCTTACTTCTGTTATTATAGAGTAACGTAAGAAGTGCCTCCCTGGTGCGTTTACCTGTTCGAAATTAAGGTGACCGTAATTTCACGTTTCATCAATTCTCTTTTCCATTTTTCTGTACATTATTTATGTTTGCAACTTTGATGCACGGGTTTTTAAGCTAATCGTTCGATAGTTTTGGCAGGTATGCTAATGGATTAACGTGGAAGCGATTTATGCTGGAGAAAAAAGTTGTTCCAATTTCGGCCATTAGGCACAAATCCGGCACTGTGAATGCAAGAAAGACATACAGAAATGTTTTCGAAGGTAATGAATTAGGACTGGGACGTGGGCAGGAAAGATCAAACAAGTGAGAAAGGTATAATGTTGATATTATTAACCGCTGCTTAAACAATTCATTCAATATGACTACCGGAGACGTCTACCAAGATGCTGTGGAGCGCCAGATTTGCACCTGGTGGCCAAAACTGTAACAAATGTTTTTTCAGAGAAAATCAGTTTCACATTAACGCGTTAGAATAGCTGCCAATTTTCACTGGCTTACCGTAATTACCGCCCACACTAGACCTCCATGTGGTGCTGCACTTAATTATAACCACCGGTACTTCAGCCTACATCACGATACCTCCCATGTAGTGGTCGTGCGGTAGCGTTCTCGCTTCACGCGCCCGGGTTCCCTGGTTCGATTCCAGGCGGGGTCCAGGGATTTTCTCTGCCTCGTGATGACTGGGTGTTGTGTGATGTCCTTAGGTTAGTTAGGTTTAAGTAGCTCCAAGTTCTAGGGGTCTGATGACCATTTTAACCTCCCATGTAGCTGACTAAAGCAATGTTTCAGTTTGCCTTAATTCGTAGACGCAACAGCTAGCCAGGACTAACTTTAAAGGGACGAACTTTGCATAGCCCTTCAAATGGAAAAAAAACTAACCTTTACGCGCAAATTTTAGTTTGCTAAATTTGTAATACGGTTTGATTTTCCAACCTATGCGTTATCCCGAGACTAGGTTGTAGCAAGGAACCAGTTAAAAGTTACGTGAAGAACGTAGTGTCGTATTTTCAGATAGGAGTGCTCGTTAGATCAGAGCCGGAAGATGTGTGGTTAACTAATGTTTTCTCGTGAATAAAAGCGGGGACCGCAATCCTTTTCAAAACTATTTCACACGTATAGGAGCGGAAGGAGGTCGATTCGGGCCAGCTGAGAAAATGTTTCCTTGGTCGACTGGCCATATCGGAATGGCGTGCATTACTCGTTAGCGGGGTCCAGTGGCTTACGCTAGCGGACGGTTATTTCGCTATTTTGTGGCAACGGAGGAGGAAGAGCGTAACGAAGGCAAGCTAGCGTATTTTTGCAGTTGTTTACCGCACTCTGCAGCGTTCTATGACTTAAATCTTTCCTTTCTTTACTAGGTCCCATAGCTCTGCCGTGTCACAAACACAAACCAGTTTCATCCGGTGCGTAATCTCCAACCGCGCACACAAATTTCGCGTTGCGGCAGGAACGACAGGAAGGTGAGAGCCAGTGTAGGTGTGTGTATCTCATTCTGAATTAGTCTGGTCTGTTATCACTAAATACTCTGTCGTTAGCTACTCTATGTTTGGTGATTCTAGGATGCTGGACGCGTTTCGAAGCAAAGCTGTACTTCGGGTTTTCGCCTACATCTACTCCAGTTTTCCGCCTAGCATTAAGTAAAACAAAAAATGTTACTTTTCCGAAATTTAACGTAAAAATAATTGTGGTTAACTATTTAATATGGTGTTTATTCTGACGGCGAAAATTTGCTACCTGCATTGTTGAGAAACTCCCGTCTCTGCAATCAAATTTCACTGAAGTTGATACTTAACGGAGTGAAGACCGCTCATAGGTTGCCCTTCGTATTTTTTGGTAATTCAGCCTCTCTGAACGTGCGACCTAACAAGCCATATGAAGGTGAACGGACGGAATCCGCGCACACAATTAACGACCAGTACGAGTGTGGTTTCTGGTTCTTTCCGCTCTTTGTTTAGGCAAATGCCGAAAAGGCCGAAAAACATGATACACTTACAGCCAGCAAAATTAAATTTGTATGGCACGAATGGTTGGGAGTGTCAATACGGATATTTAGCTGCCTCTTTTGCAAGTCCCATCAACTGGACGCTCCTTCGGCGATTTGCGCGCCTTAACCTAACCCAAGTAACGCTTTTGGGGAAAGGGAGCCTACAGTTCAACATGGAACCCGAGCCACGTGTCGTTCCTGGCCTCTCTTCATTCTTCACATCAGGCTAGCGTTAGCAAACGAAGGCTAGCATAAAAGTATACAATTTCCGTGATCCGGTCCGTATTCGATCCCGCGACCTCTGTTTCCAGTTAAGCACATTGCCACCAGACTATTAGCCCCGACGCAGAACAAAGCATACACGAGCCACACAGATGGCGTAGGGAACTTTCCCCCCTTAATTCAACGGTCGGCTGTGACGGTGTGAAGGACATCATAAACACTAAGCAAAAAGAATGACTCAGTTCACGAAACATTGTACGGAAGCATCCTCCATTGAGCTGCCACAAATTAAGATTAGAAAATTATTACATCCTCGATCGTTCAAATGAACGAACTGAAATGTCCGACAGGTGTCGAAAACAAAGTGGGCACAACCACTCAGCCCATCATCCTGGGCGAGTTTGATTGGACTTTGAGAGCATCAACAACTTTTATGCCCTACGTGACCGTTTACCACTGCGTGACACCTACGTGGTACGCTCCGTGTAAGTCTATGGAGATCGCCCTGTGGTATCCATTCCCATTCTTCCATGAGGGCCCATAAAGAGTCCTTGGAGAGTCTGTGGTGGAACAGGACGATCACGAACACGTCTGTCAATCAAGTCCCACAGATGCGCGATGGGGTTTATCTCGGGAGTCGCCGCCGGCCATTCCATTCCTTCAATGTACAGGCTTCGCAAGACATCCTTACTTAAGCCTACCACATAGGTCCTAGCATTATAAGGAATTCAGGGCCACCAACGTATGCAGCAGTCACTATATGGTGCAACAGGATCTGTTCGACGTACTACTTGGCGGTAAGGCGACCACAGGTAACAACGAAATCCATACGGCTGTCAACACTGAAGCCTCCTCACATCGTCACAGAAACCTGGAAATAGGCCGACAAGTATCGTCCACCACCGGTCTTCGCACACGAACACGACCGTCTCCTTGCACCAGAGTATATCCGGACTCTTCAGTGAATAAAACGTTTCGCCGCTGCCGAGGTTGCAAGCTGACATGGGAAAGGAAGAAAATGGCTTTAAGTACTATCGGACTTAACATCTGAGGTCATCAGTCCCCTAGAGTTAGAACTACTTAAACCTAAGTAACATAAGGACATTACACACAGCCATGCCCGAGGCGGGATTCGAACCTGCGACCGTAGCGGCAGCGTGGGATAGGAACTGAAGACGAGATGCAAGATGACGCCGTATCAAGGTGGTACTCGCTCGAACAGAACGTCTGAGTCATAAGGTCCTTTCCTGTACCATGCTCGTTACAGGGTGATCAGACAGAAAGACTCCAGTTGCCCTCCTGAGATCTTCTTGCTGTGCTCTGGCGTTATCCGTACCACGCCGCAATGCAGAGATGGCCAGGTATCTACCTCCACGTGGAATTTTAATACGTCAGCGACCTTGACCAGCTCGCCTCGTGTACTGACCTGTCTGTCTCCCTGTAGCGTGTTCACAACCTACGGATGACGGAGACGCATTGTCATTTGCAACAACACGAAGGAAGTCCGTCCTTTTAGGATCAAACACACAGCCATTGCACCTTGCGCTACTTTAAAGATGTTGCATTGTATATGCGTGGTTGAATGCAACGCCCTTCTGAGGGATCACCTGACAGCATAATGCACAGCACAGCCAAGATCGGCTTACTACCGCATTCCGGTCGCGCGTATGCTTCTCTGCAGAGGACATCACTTCAACGCATTGCTCGGAACAAGTCTCGTCCGGCGCAGTGCTGAACTGCCGATGCGGGTAGAGCCGCCCGCTAGGAAGGAAGCCCTGTGTGTGTGTGTTGTGTGGTGTCACGTGGCCGCGCCTTACACAACACTTCGCGGCCTTGGCAGGTGCGGCTGCTACCGCCCCCTCGGGGCCCTGCGAACCCGCTCTGGCCACGGCCGAGAGGAGGCGGTCAGGGCAGAACAACAAAACGACGACGCAGCTCGCTGCCAGCCGCGAGCCATAAAAGATGCCAAATGCTCAGCTCTGGAGTGTAACGAGTCTGAAGGCCGCCACTCTAGCAAGGGAAGTAGTCCAGCCAGAAAGGCTGTAGACTTCAAAACACGAAAATGTATCGGTTGTGTCATCCAACACACATAACTGCGAAACTCTGGGTTTATTTAAAGATCGATGTTTGACGGTTAATGAATCTAAAAGCAACAGCGGAAGTACAAGTCGCTGAAGAAGCAATACCGTGCAATAGATAATCATGACCAGCAGATTTACGAGTGTAATAAATGAGGTATTACTGGCCAAATAGCTAATCTTTTCCTTGAAACAATTTATGGTTCAAATGTCTCTGAGCACTATGGTACTTAACTGCTGAGGTCATCAGTCCCCTAGAACTTAGAACTACTTAAACCCAACTAACCTAAGGACAACACACACATCCATGCCCGAGGCAGGATTCGAACCTGCGACCGTAGCGGTCGCGCGGTTCAAGACTGCAGCGCCTAGAACCGCTCGGCCACTCGGCCGGGGAAACAATTTATGTTCACACATGCAGTACTTCCAGAGTCATACTTCACAAAATACAAGTTGATGTGTTGTCGTACGTTCATAGCCGGCCGCGGTGGCCGAGCGGTTCTAGGCGCTCCAGTCAGGATCCGCGCTGCTGCTACGATCGCACGTTCGAATCCTGCCTCGGGCATGGATGAGTGTGATGTCCTTAGGTTTAAGTAGTTCTAAGTCTAGGGGACTGATGACCTCAGATGTTGAGTCCCATAGTGCTCAGACCCATCTGAACCATCTTCGTACGTTCATACCTATTCGTCGTGGAAGAACATATGGGGAGTTCCAATGAAGTGATCACAGCACGGCGGAATGGAGCATTTCGTGACAGTGATCTGAATAATTGATGGCTGTGGTTTCTAGGACTGTGAACTGCAGTGTTGATACATTAAATATTGTATCAGTTCTCAGCATGTTTCCCGCGCTAAATGAGCGCGTTTCATTTTGCTCTGTTTGAATCACTTCATTGCTTTCTGACACACTTGATACATCGTCTATGAAACGCATTACATCCACATTTTCTAACCACAGAACTGTACTCTTAAATGTGTTAAGTTTTCCTCTTCGTTTAATGCTCGCTGCTTTTACATATTTAGTAGCGTAGGTGTTCAGAGGAGTTCCCTGCTTCACTACTCTTAATTCTGGCCTACTCGTCATGTTGTCCACATCTCAGAATTGCAGCTTCTACTTTAATAAGGCACCACCAAATAGGTCTTCCCACTTTACGTCAACTTGTCTCCTTACCCTAAAAAGGCGCTTCTAGTCGACGCTCTAACGCAGTATTTAAAGTTAACAAACGTATGCGAGGTGTTCTTATTTCTCCTCAGTCTTTCCTCTAGCAGTGTACTGGAGACAATTGCTGCTTCCCTGGTCCCTCTGTCTATTCTGAACCTGAACTCGTCTTGGAATCAAGTGAGCTGCGCCACTGCAACAACGGAAAGTAGACACGCGCGAACTGCGTACCGTACACATTCACCGAAGTGATTACCATGTTGTTACGAAAGTACAAGTGGGCCAATTTTCTCTTTCCTCTGCCTATCAGACTGTTTCGTTGGTAAGACCTGTACGATAAAATCCTAAAGAGATACAGCAACATCTGTCATCTGTAATCATTGAACTCTATTTTGCAAATTGTTCGCGACTGATCGGAGCTTTGCGTCAGTACATACATACTATCTATTGTGACTATAGTTTTTTTTCCCCCCATCGCTGTTCACAATGCTTGGAAGTCATCGGGAAAAGTAGAGACGTATGGCAGCCTTTTACTGTATGGATCAAATCGATGCAGCTACGTTTCGTCACCAGCTCAAATTATAATATCGCTTTTGATATGACAGAGTTTAGCATCGCTTGACAAAAATTAAAACGCTGATTGTCCTTTTCCTCTATCAGACGTTACAGTATCCATTCATCTAACTGCCTAACAGGAAGACCGCCTTTGAGGGTATTAGAAACTGACCTCAAGACGAGGCCTAGGTCATGATGTACTGGTAAATACTATTAAATGGCGAAGGTTGGCTGGCAGTCTAGTGGTAAAGCGCGTGCCTGAAAACCGAAAGGTCGCGGGATCCAATCACGATCAGACCACGGAATACTTCAGTCTTCCTTTAGCATAGCTCTCACTTCCTAATTTTGTAAAGATTCGCCAGGAATGACACTTAGTTCCGATTTCACGTTAAACTGTAGGTCCGTTTTTTCGGTAGCATTACCGTGATATGCTACGGACACGCAAGTCATCGGAGTGGCGTTCGATTGAAAGACTTGCACCACGCCATTGAGTCACACGTATTAATAACAATAAATAAATAAATAAATAAATAAATAAATAAATAAATAAATAAATAAATAATAATAATAATAATAATAATAATAATACGGAAGCATCTACAATAAACCTTCTTTAACTACTGTCTGTAATTTTCTTAGAAATAGGACAACTGTCAAAGTTTCAAATCTGCACATATGTTATGCAGTTTTAGTACATACTTGTCATGTTTCGAGATACTCGACTTTGAAACTGGTACTGTCCTTACTAGAGATACAACCTTGTATCAGCTTTTCGCTTGCATGAACAAGCTTATAGAGGTCAATCTATTCACTTTAAATCAGGCTGATGGGCCGAAATTCAGTAAGAGCAGATGTAAACTAGTACACGAAAAGTATGCAGGTGACTGGGGTGATATACATGCTATATTCTGACGTTCAATAATGTGTCCAGGATATCTGATGCATTGCGCACCGCACTTTCCATCTATTTCGTAGAAGATTTTTTCGGAACACCTTTACGCTGGATGTAAACTATTTATTTAACAAATTGAACGCTTTTTAATAAATGTTACCTGTCCAGAAAATTTCCTATAATATACTGAACAGGCTAAAGGCGCTTTCCTCACAAAGAGCACAAAACTGGAGATAGAAAGGAACACAAAGACGTCACGGAGTCTTTCCAAGTTGTCCCCTTGACAAAAGTAACACTTGGCGGTTGCTAGGCTGACGATGGGCTACACAGGTTTAAGAAAAAGATAGAGAGAGAGAGAGAGAGATTAGAATTTAACGCCCGTCAACAGCGTTATCATTAGAGACTGAGCAACAGCTCGGTTTACGAAAGGTTGGGGAGTGAAATTGGGCGTGCCCTTTTCAAAGGAACCATTCCGATATTTACTGGAGCGGTTTAGGAAAACCACGGTAAACCTAAACCTGGATGGCCAGACGCCGATTTGAACCGCCGGCCTCCCGAACGTATGCAACTTAAAAGTGCTGTTTTTACAAATGTCGGTTATCAAGAAAATGTCGAAAACAGTCAGTATGGTACTGGAACCTGCAACGTCATCTGCAACGCAAGCGAGTACTGTGTTTGTTAAGTTAAATGACCGCCATAAATGGCAGCTGGTTGTTTTTATGTTACAACTAAACCAAACTAATAGGTGTTACTTACACGAAACAGACGAAGTGAATGCATCTGTCATTAATTGGTGCACACCGTCCTACGAAAGCTATGAGAAAATTTCCCTTCTTGATCACTTAATCGACAATCAAATATCTCAAATGGTTCAAATGGCTCTGAGCACTATGGGACTTAACTGCCGAGGTCATCAGTCCCCTAGAACTTAGAACTACTAAAATCTAACTAACCTAAGGACATCATACAGATCCATGCCCGAGGCAGGATTCGAAACTGCGACCGTAGCAGTCGCGCGGTTCCAGACTGTAGCGCCTAGAACCGCTCGGCCACTTCGGCCGGACACATATTTCATCAAATGTTACAATAAATTATGATTACTTCTGTAACGGATGTCTTAGCAGTTTCTCTTATTATTTCCTTCAGTGCTTTTCCGTACGGGACACAAAATTTACGCAATTTACTTATTCAGTTTCTTCCTTCCGATGAGAAGTAACACCGAAGCTTTTCACCACAAATTATCTTAATGCTACAGAGAACTTCTGAAATCCGTTTCAATCAAGAGGAAGTAAGATCAGGGTATTACCAGGTCCTTAGTAACGGGGCTCAAATTTTGATGGCAAAGCAAAAAGCCCTGTCCTTGTCAGTGGAACTGTCCCGGCACTCGCCCTAAGCGAATTAGGAAAATCTAATTTCAGTTATGTTGGTACCGAAAAATCCAAGAATAAGAAAAACCTGCAGTCTTATTGTCGTTGTAGTCTGGAACAGGTCACCTTGAAGGAATGCAAACTGTGGATTGTCTCCACGCCAGATAGTGTGACATATCAGATGTCGTACTCTGTTCGGGATGCTTCATCGGTAGCCCACTGATTCGAGTCCCGGTTTTTCACATACTTTTAAATCATGTTCACAGAACAGCAAGGGTTTCAAACGCTTGGTGATACATTACCCAGGCTGACACTAACATCACGTACCCCCCTCTTTTCAAAGAGTGCTCGACCGGCTTTTGGCATCGGGACTAAAATACGCGTATAGGAGGCGCCGCATATGGTCATATCTTACGTCACAGCTGCACAGGCGAACATCGCAGTCTCCCATCTCACGACGGAACACTCACCTGAAACAAGACAAACATTCACTGATGAGTTTCGTGTACAGGCAAAATGTAAAAGCAGCTGTTGAAACAAAATACCTTTATAGACTTAAGTCACACAAAACTTGGAGTTCTATTTTTTAGACATCATATTCTATTATCACACATGATACGTTTCAACAGTCTTAATCCACGAGTATTCTCACGTTGACGGAGGTCACTGCCCTCTACGAGCAGGTAATCGATGGGTATACGTAACGCCAAATCCCAAACATGCGATGATCGATCGATCAGAATCCAAGCAAAGTGCCATACCTGTCGTGTGAAATGACCAATGAGCATGCAGGTGCAAAACAATAGATATGCTTGGGGCGAAATTTATATTCCAGGAAGTAAGATATATATACTCTAATGTCGTAAGACGAAGATTAAAGGATTCAAAACTATACAACGCGCTGAGAATACGATGGCGAATGTCTTGGGGTCAGGACAATGTGAGCTTTTTTTAGTGCTCAAACCACTGCGGACATTAACAAACTTGGATGTGAAATCTTATCCCATTCAGCGTACAATCTGGATCAAGCCCCATCACACGGTCGCCTGACACGACCAATAAAGAAACCATGTTCCAGTCCATAGGGTGGATCGCAGGAGAGATGCTCAGAGCTACTGTCGTCAATTTGTTGCATGATTACGAATCATATATTCATACAATACGATTATTTTTTACTGACGGGTGTGAACAACTCCCCTGTAGAACCAACGCCAATTCCCTAAGCATCAAACTGTTTTAAACCCAGCTAGCTCTCTCTGTTAAATAGTTCTGTAAACCAACAGGTAACGGAATTGCCGTAATGATCCATTCTTTGGGTTCTGAAATGCATTCTACAGTTTCGCATCATCACTTGCCCAGCACAGTAAGTGGTTACGGAGTTTCATAAAAAGGTATGCGACTGGAAACAGGAAAGAAGATTATCATTTAAAGTCACGTCGATCATAAGGACATTAGCGAAAAGCAAGAGCTCGGAATGGGGAAGAAAATCCGAAAGTCACGGAAAACCCGAATGTGATCGACGTTTTCTCGAATGCAGTAGTTTATTGAACTGCAGAGTTTCTTGTGAACAGAACTCAGTACGTCGTTGTTAATGCATAATCGTCGGAAGGGAAAGCGATGGCAAATTAACTTTATTGGCAGTTTGTATATGACCTAACAATCAGTTGTCGAGTATCTTACAGCCCATGTCTATATCGACTGAAGTTCGAATGACGACATAAATGTCCTCGTGGGAAAGACAGATGCTCGAGAGAATCAGGAAGAAAAACTTATTCACTCATGAAGAACTTAGTTTGCAAAATCTTTTTCCTGTACGTTTCTTTTAGTATTACAGGTCAGCCTGGGGCCCTTGCCAAGTTTATTTAACGAGAGAGGGAGGGAGGGAGGGAGGGAGGGAGGGAGGGGCGAACGGCGGAATTTTTAAGTCATCACGTGAACATCGGAGTAAAAGGTGCTGCAAGAAATGCGTTTATCGTGGAAGACTTGGCCAACACTCAAGAGAGCCAACGTTCACGTGAAAACCAGGAACAAATTAATATCGCACAATGACCTCGTTGGTGACTTAGTAAATCTGTGTATCATTCGAAAATGAAATAGGGAAGAGAGGAAATTAATTTCTGGTACAGTATACGAAGGGAGTTTGAAAAGTCCGTGCAAAGGCGGAGAGATGGCACCACCGGCGCGTATCGAGGTCATGTTTAGTTAGTAGCATCTTTGGAAAGAATTCACACCAAATTTCACCCATATTGGTCTATTTCTTTGTGTTTGGCATTCGTGTGAATCAAGGAAGTCGAGTGATTGTCAAAAAATGGACGAAAAAGAATTTCGTGTGGTGATTAAACATTACTTTATAAAAGGCAAAACGCCTGACGAGACCAAAGAAAAGCTTGATAAACATTACGGTGATTCTGCACCTTCGATTTGAAAAGTTTATAAGTGGTTTCAAAATCTTCGGAGTGGCCATATGGGCACAAGTAATGCTGAACGTTCTGGACGCCCTGTGGAGGTTACGACTCCAGAAATCATTGATAAAATCCATGATATGGTGATGGTTGACAGAAGAGTTAAGGTGCGTGAGATTGCTAGTGCTGTGGGCATCTCGAATGCACGCGTACATAATATTTTGCATAAACATTTGGACATGAGAAAGCTATCCGCAAGATGGGTTCCACGATTGCTCACGCTTGACCAAAAACGGAATCCTGTGAAGTGTTGCAAGGATGATTTGCAGCTGTTCAGGAAGAATCAGCAGGACTTTAAGCGTCGTTTCGTCACTATGGAAGAAACATGGATATTCCCGACACCAAAGAACAATCTAAACAATGGGTTACCAAGGGAGAATCTGCTGCAAAAAAGGCGAAGACCATTCCTTCGGCCGGAAAGGTTATGGCGACTGTCTTTTGGGATTCGCAAGGGATAATCTTCATCGACTATCTGGAAAAGGGTAAAACTATTACAGGCGCATATTATTCATTGTTATTGGCCCGTTTGAAAACCGAGCTACAAGAAAAACGCCGGTGATGGACTGCAAAAAAGTTCTTTTCCATCACGACAATGTACCAGCACACACCTCAGCAGTTGTGGTCGCAAAATTAATGGAAATAGGATTCCAACTCGTTTCACGTATCCCCTATTCTCCACAATTGGCTCCCTCAGACTACTATTTGTTCCTCAATTTGAAGAAATGGCTGGCGGGACAAAGATTTTATTCAAAAAAAATGTTCAAATGTGTGTGAAATCTTGTGGAACTTAACTGCTAAGGTCATCAGTCCCTAAGCTTACACACTACTGAACCTAAATTATCCTATGGACAAACACACACCCCTATGCCCGAGGGAGGACTCGAACCTCCGCCGGGATCAGCCGCACAGTCCATGACTGTAGCGCCTAAGACCGCTCGGCTAATTCCGCGCGGCAAAAGGTTCAAATGGCTCTGAGCACTATGGGACTTAACTTCTGAGGTCATCAATCCCCTAGAACTTAGAACTACTTAAAACAATTAACCTAAGGCCATCACACACATCCATACCCGAGGCGGGATTCGAACCTGTGATCGTAGCGGTCACGCGGTTCCAGACTGAAGCGGCCGGCCGCGCGGCAAAGATTTTATTCAAACTAGGAGGTGATTGCAGCAACTAATAGCGGTTTTACAGACTTGGACAGTTCCTATATTCGGAAGGGGTCAACAAATTGGAACAGCGTTGTACGAAGTGTGTAAGTCTAAAAGGAGGCTATGTCGAAAGATAAAAAAAAGGTTTACCCCAATCACCTAAGTAGTTTTTATTTTTGCACAGACTTTTCAAACGCCCCTCGTATACTGCCACACGCCATACGATGACTCGGAACACGTGACGAGTGCCAGTATCGAAGGTGGTTAAAACTGTTGAGAAGGGCTGATATAGTGTCGAAAATTGAGCAGTTTCGCAAGAATGTCGTGACTGATTGAGCAATAAGATGTGGACGGCTTAACCTTACACCTCGCAGCTTCGGTGAGCAAGTGGCGTCAAGTGAGCAATACGAGCTGCTTGCAGTGACGCAACCTGACTCTCATTCCGTTGACACGGGGACCCCCATCGGTCAGCCTAGAGTTTCCGCACGGAAATGTGCTACGTCTGGCATGAACGTGTGTGGTGCTCCCAGATCACCCTATTACCGTGTGCAGGAAGGGGAAATTAAAAACTACTATCTGTCCACAGGCCGCAGAGAGTTCGAGTCTTTGTGACATGCCGTCGAGGGTGTTGTCAGCTTCGAAGACTATCGTAATGCGGCAGTATCGCCGTTTACGGCCTGAAACGGCTGGTTGCGGCCATCACAACAAACATTTCCCCTGCGACGGGCCAGAACGAAGATATTTTTTAGGGATGCGGGCTGCTCGTTTTCCACCAGCCTGCAGACCGTACAAGATCTGTCCGGAGGCCGGGCCCCTTCGTGTGTGTGACGTAAATCTGCGGGCTTCGAGCCCAAAAAGGCTGTGCATGCCAGGGGCCATAGTCGACGGGTTTCAGAGTTGCTACTTTGTCTTGCAGTCAGACATTTTTGTGCATTTGTTTATTGTACTACAGTTTTGGATGTTTAAACTCATCTACATCGTCGACAGGTTAGTTAGTATGATGATAGTAGGAAGAAACTTTGGCAGTTATCGGCGTTCTGTACGCTATTTACTCAAACATTTCGCGGAAGAAAAATGGCACAAAATGTGTCCAGAAGTAGATTGCCGAAAGGCAGCATCCCAGACTTGTGGATCTGATTCAGAATCGTGGTCACTCCACCGAAAATCTCGAAGGTTCGATAAGCTAGGAAAGGGGCCTTCTTAATGCTTTGTAAAGTAGCGTAATTCGTAATACTTATAAATCAATTGAGGCAACACAGTTACGTGTAATAGAACAATGATCAGAGGACAAGTAACTGTTTATTCACACTTAACACAGTCTTGGCTTATAGAATTCATCCTTCCCTTTTATTCCACTTCTAAGATGTCTCCACCTTTCGGAGCTCTTTTTTTTTGCGAAAATTATTAAAGATATTTTAAATCCGTCTTCGAACTACAAGGAAAACCATTTCCTTTTTGTCACCAAACGCGATTCTTTTCACTGAAATAAATCATCATCGGTGATTTGTAATGAAATATGTGTATAATTTGAGTTGCTTTCTAGATCTAAAAACATATCGTTACAAAATATGTTGATTTTACACAACGGTATTTAATATCAGAGTTCCTCTCAAAGGTCGCAACGCCGTCTACTTGCAAGTTTTGAGGTATTCCCTTGTTTGACACTCGTGTTTTCCGCCTAATCCCACACGGCTTTGCAGAACTATACTTTTCTTGATGTGAAACAGGTACTGTTTATAGATCTAGGAAGCACGCCACATTGTTAATATGTTTCATTACATGCCGCTGATGTTTTATTACAACAAATCTAAACGCGTTTGGTGACAAAAATACGCGTTTTCTTTTAGTTGCAAAGACGAATATATACCTCCAGCTAAATATAAAGCAACTACAGACAACATGGACACACAAACGAAGAATTTTTTTCTAAAAAATTTTGAAGCTCACATTTTATTATCCGCGCGGGACTAGCAGAGCGGTCTAAGGCGCTGCAGTCATGGGCTGTGAGGCTGGTCCCAGCGGCGGTTCGAGTCCTCCCTCGGGCATGGGTGTGTGTGTGTTTGTCCTTAGGATAAGTTAGGTTAGGTAGTGTGTAGGCTTAGGGACTGATGACCTTAGCAGTTAAGTCCAATAAGATTTCACACACTTTTTTTTTTAATTTTATTACACTTTGATCCACAGTTGGAATATCGTCTAGAAATGTTTCAGCCATCTCTTTGTATGACCTATTTTTTTTACATTCTAGTTAGTGTAATGCTTATGATAATTTCCACAGACAAGGTGTTTCGCAGTACAATGTGGTTTTCGATGTTGTCATTGGTGCACTCTTTAATGTACCTGCAGCAATTAGAACTTGCTGTCACCTGAAAACAACAGGAAAACTCACGGACTTTTTGAACGTGGCCCGTCACAGAAATCCGCACATGTGCCCAGCTGAGAAGGCGCGATCGCCGGTTCCAAGAACTGATGGTAACGGCTTTCAGGTCGTACAGGCAGGCAGGTGATTTATTGCAGAATCCGTCAGAAATGTCCGAGGCCCGTCGCTAAACTCCGCTAGCGTGTGGCCAGCTTATGGGTGGGGCGGTGACGGCAAGATGGTGTGGAGGAGTGGGTGATTGGAGAGGCACAGAGCACCAGCTACTTTAGTTACGAGATGTGGTGCCGGAAACACAGACCACGTGGTAGCGTGGCACGCTTCGGTATTACTAAAGGTTTCGCGCAAACACGCTACTTTAGCAAATGGTTAGTCAAGTGATTACGCAGTATTACAAGGAAACGAGCAGGACATGCTTGTTTCTCTTTCTCAGCTGCTTACACTTTAAACACCCCATGAAAATCATTTCTGCAGCGATATCACGATCTTTGTCAGCTGAAGCGGGCAACCGTTGTGTGCAGATTCTGCTACTTCGCTAAGGTTTGTTAATAATGGTTCTCAGTTTCAGCACGTCCCGTATGATATTAAGCCGTTTCAAACTGAATTTAGCATTCAAGACATCAAACTGTAGTCGTCGTTCGCACGCATTTCTAAAATAATTTTCCAGTTTCCTCATACAGCATTAGAATGATAAGACGTTTTATCTCTTTTCCTTGAACAGTAAATGTTATTTGTGTTATTTTTAAGTGCTTTCTTACGGACGGCTGTCAGAGTTAAAACACTTTTCTTGCAGTATGAAATCTGATTGCACAAGAGAATGTATCTCAGTAAACGTCTCACTAACGCTTAAAAAGTTATCTGATTGCATGTTGTCGCTTTGTTGACACCAGTTCACCGTGTAATGTATGAATAACACAAAGGGTGTGTGTGTGGCCTCTGACCGTTCGTTTTATCGCCAAAAGGATGTGTGGCTGGTAACTGCCGGTCTGACTTAACACACGTCTAACTCCGTTCCCTGAGAAAGAAACATTGTATGGGAACATTTATTAGAACAGTACAGAATATTGTTGACCCACTTCTCAAAGTGATAATGACTTTTGTTTTACCAACACTTTCGACTAGACAAAGTGGCATCAACTACTGCATTTCTGTGTCTGCTTCTTGTCCATGACGGAATCTCTTCTCAAGAATGTAGTGGTACTATATTTTGCATCACGATTAGTGAGCCAGTGTTTTTTTGTCAATCAGCATAGCACCCCTCAGCATCACTTGCTTCACCAGGCCACGATAAAGCGCTTCATTTAAAATATCTCTGAGCCCCAAACATGAGCTATTCACTCTGATTCTTCTTCTTCTTCTTCTTCTTCTTCTTCTCCTCCTCCTCCTCCGTCATCCTCCCACCCGATCAGCCATAGGGGACCACATTACGTTATGATCAAAGCTCTTTATTCTGTTTTGCTCCATACTCTTACAACTGTAGCACACCGCAAGTTTTGGCTTTTACTCCGTCTGTCACTCTCCCACCTGGTCTTCCCACTGAAATTCTGCCAGCTGATGTCACGTCCATATCAACTTTTGTCGATCGTTATTCAACCCATCCAACCGTACGATGTTGGACTGCTGGTACACATGCTGCAATTCTGTGTTGTGGGGAATTCTCAAGTCCCCACTCCAAGGCCCTCTCTCCCCCAATCGATGTCTATAGACAGTCTGCAGGTTTTGCTACGGACCTTTCTCTGAAAAATGAGGAGCTGGTTTATTTCTCACTTTCCTGAGCCCAATGCATGACATCCGTACAGAAGAAAATACTAGGGTCACGTACTGTATCTTGGCAGATTCCAATAGTTTGTCGATAGCATAGGAGGTTTTATTTCCCCCTCAATCTCTGTTTCAGTCAATACAGTAACCATAGTTGCTGCAAGTATTGTTCGCATGTTTTTCGAATTCCTTGATCAGCTTACATTTGTTTCCCACCTCGTGCAGACCTAGTAGTACTGCTTTTGTCTTCTCATCACACTGTAGCCTATTTTTGAAGAACTGACATAACTAAGTTGTCTGCTGCTGTTTCTATGGATTCCATAATACTTTTCAGTTCCGTTTAATTCAGTGGAACCAACACTATTTCGTCAGTACATGCAACACAATATTTTTCAGGCGGAAACTGACGCTAAGAGAGTTTTACTTGTGCATGTCTCTTGCGACTTCGAGTATCAGATTAAAAACAAACTGATGATGGCCAATCATCTTGTCTTAATCCCGACACTACGTGGACTGTTTATTTGCGGAACTCGTCCACGTTAGACGAATTATAACTACCCTGTCATGTAAGTGTCCTGATAATTTCGATCACATAGGGTATGCTTAGATCGCGTTTTATAAACTGACCGAACACTTTTCAGTTCTCTACCGTAAGGCCCCTCCCCATTGGATAGCGGAGTACCCATGTCGATGATAACCTCTTTAAGTGTGTTAAAACTTTTTGAGTCCAGTAACTCCATTATAAGAGAATTTTGAAAAGGCATGTACTTCTCTAGGTTGTCAATAACTAAGCTTCTATTCTGTAGTTACACACAGCAACGTTACCTGTATCACTTCATACATTTTTAAGAAAATGTTTATACTTCTCCCTCCAAATCTAATAGAATTTGGAAGTTTACAGTGCCTAACATCGAAGTGTTTAGGAGTGATTGTTAGGCTTGAGAATTAAATTTTCATTCTGCAGCGGAGTGTCCGCTGAAATGAAATTTACTGGCAATTAAAAACTGTGTGCCGGACCGAGACACGCAAACTGAGAGCTTGCCTTTCGCGGGCAAGTTCTCTACCGACTGAGCTACCCGACTCGTTCTCACAGCTTCAATTCCGCCAGTACCTCGTCTCCTAGCCTCCAGACTTCACAGAAGCTCTCCTGAGAACCTTGCAGAACTAGCACACTCCAGGAAGAAAGGCTTGTTTCAGATGGACCGAGCGAGGTGGTGCAATTTTAAGACACCGCACTCGAATTCGTGAGGAAGGACGTTCAAATCCCCGGCTGACCAACGAGACAAGCTTTTCTGGACTTCCCCAAATTGCTTAAGGTGAATGCTAGGATCTACATCTACATTTATACTCCGCAAGCCACCCAACGGTGTGTGGCGGAGGGCACTTTACGTGCCACTGTCATTACCTCCCTTTCCTGTTCCAGTCGCGTGTGGTTCGCGGGAAGAACGACTGCCGGAAAGCCTCCGTGCGCGCTCGAATCTCTCTAATTTTATATTCGTGATTTCCTCGGGAGGTATAGTTGGGGGGGGAAGCAATATATTCGAGACCTCATCCAGAAACGCACCCTCTCGAAACCTGGACAGCAAGCTACACCGCGATGCAGAGCGCCTCCCTTGCAGAGTCTGCCACTTGAGTTTGCTAAACATCTCCGTAACGCTATCACGCTTACCAAATAACCCCGTGACGAAACGCGCCGCTCTTCTTTGGATCTTCTCTATCTCCTCTGTCAACCCGAACTGGTACGGATCCCACGCTGGCGACGAATATTCAAGTATAGGCCGAACGAGTGTTATGTAAGCTACTTCCTTTGTTGATGGCCTACATTTTCGAAGGACTCTCCCAATGAATCTCAACCTGGCGCCCGCCTTACCAACAATTAATTTTATGTGATACTTTCACTTCAAATCGTTCCGTACGCATATTCCCAGATATTTTACAGAAGTAACTGCTACCAGTGTTTGTTCCGCTGTCATACAATCATACAATAAAGGATCTTCTTTCTATGTTTTCGAAATACATTAAATTAGTCTATGTTAAGAGTCAGTTGCCACTCCCCGCACCAAGTGCCTATCCGCTGCAGATATTCCTGCATTTCGCTGCAATTTTCTAATGCTGTAACTTCTCTTTATACTACTGCATCATCCGCGAAAAGCCGCATGGAACTTCCGACACTATGTAGTAGGTGATTTATATGTATTGTGAAAAGCAATGGTCCCATAACACTCCCCTGTGGCACGCCAGAAGTAACTTTAACGTCTGTAGATGTCTCTCCATTGAGAACAACATGCTGTGTTCTGTTTGCTAAAAACTCTTCAATCCAGCCACGCAGCTGGTCTGATATTCCGTAGGCTCTTACTTTGTTTATCAGGCGACAGTGCGGAACTGTATCGAACGCCTTCCGGAAGTCAAGGAAAATGGCATCTACCTGGGAGCCTGTATCCAGTGTTTTCTGGGTCTCATGAACAAATAAAGCGAGTTGGGTCTCACACGATCGCTGTTTCCGGAATCCATGTTGATTCGTACAGAGTAGATTCTGGGTTTCCAGAAATGACACGATACGCGAGTAAAAAACATGTTCTAAAATTCTACAACAGATCGATGTCAGATATATAGGCCTATAGTTTTCGCATCTGCTCGACGACACTTCTTGAAAACTGAACTACCTGTGCTCTTTTCCAATCATCTGGAACCTTCCGTTCCTCTAGAGACTTGCGGTACACGCCTATTAGAAGGGGGGCAAGTTCATTCGCGTAATCTGTGTAGAATCGAATTGGTATCTCGTCAGGTCCAGTGGACTTTCATCTGTTGAGTGATTCCAGTTGCTTTTTTATTGCTTTGACACTTATTTCGATGTCAGCCATTTTTTTCGTTCGTGCGAGGATTTAGAGAAGGAGCTGCAGTGCGGTCTTCCTCTGTGAAACAGCTTTTGAAAAAGGTGTTTAGTATTTCAGCTTTACGCGTGTCATCCTCTGTTTCAGTGCCATTATGATCCCGGAGTTCCTTTGAAAGCGTACGTTTAATTTCCTTCCAATCCTTTCCCAATCAGCGCTAAAGAAGAAATCTTCCTTCCATCCTCCTTTCTTACGCATCCAATGTTGACGGGAAATGTAGTAGAACCAGCCGCAGGAATCTGCACGTGACAGCTTGTTTGTCGCATTTTCCCGATGGCCGGAGTCGCGTACCAAAGTACACAGTGGGCGGCAGTCTCCGGGACGTAAGCAACCTTTCCGGGAAGTACTCGCTCCGATAAAGTAGACGCGTCACGCACGTCACCGGTGGAGAGTGCTGGGTGGGTCCCGGGAACACTCCCCCCCACCCCACCATTTATCTTGATTGGCTCACCTTTGCAGGCGTCACGTGCGGAGGGGAGCCAAGCTTCGCGGAAGCGCCGCTAAAACGTGCAAAGAGCCTCACACGGCGCCGCTGAAATGGGAGGCGTTTGCCTACCTGCTATCAGCGTCCACGTCAATCGCACTGATTCCAAGGCTCACATGAACTTTAGCTCCAAGTCCGCGATATGCGGTACGGCCGTAACATCGATTTGTGATCCTCACATTCTGCTTCAGTGCAGAACGATCTCCCAAACGGTGGGTACCAGTTTCATTCGCACAACCACGAACGAAATGCTGACGCAGCAGCACATCGGTAACACACTGGACTCGCATTCGGTGGAACGGCGCCTCAAATCACAAATCCTCGTCTGGTCATCCACATTGAGGTTTTCCGTGGTTTGCCCACGTAGCTGAATGCAAATGCTAAGATTATTCTCGTCAACAGGACACACACCCGAACTACACTACTGGCCATTAAAATTGCTACACCACGAAGATAACGTCCTACACACGCGAAGTTTAACCGACAGGAAGAAGATGCTGTGATATGCAAATGATTAGCTTTTCAGAGCATTCACACAACAAGGTTGGCGCCGGTGGCGACACCTACAACGTGCTGACATGGGGAAAGTTTCCAACCGATTTTTCATACACAAACACCAGTCGACCGGCGTTGCCTGGTGAAACGTTGCTGTGATGCCTCGTGTAAGTAGGAGAAATGCGTACCATCACGTTTCCGACAGGTCGGATTGTAGCCTATCGCGATTGCGGTTTATCGTATCGCGACATTGGTGCTCGCGTTGGTCGAGATCCAATGACTGTTAACAGAATATGGAATCGGTGGGTTCAGGAGGGTAATACGGAACGCCGTGCTGGATCCCAACGGCCTCGTATCACTAGCAGTCGAGATGACCGGAATCTAATCCGCATGGCTGTAACGGATCGTGCAGCCACGTCTCGATCCCTGAGTCAACAGATGGGGACGTTTGCAAGACAACAACCATCTGCACGAACAGGTAGACCACGTTTGCAGCAGCATGGACTATCAGCTCTGAGACCATAGCTGCGGTTACCCTTGACGCTGCATCACAGACAGGAGCGCCTGCAATGGTGTACTCAGCGACGAACCTGGGTGCACGAATGGCAAAAAGTCATGTTTTCGGATGAATCCAGGTTCTGTTAACAGCATCGTGATGGTTGCATCCGTGTTTGGCGACATTGCGGTGAACGCATATTGGAAGCGTGTATTCGTCATCGCCATACCCGGCGTGATGGTATGAGGTGCCATTGGTTACACGTCTCGGTCACCTCTTGTTCGCATCGACGGCACTTTGAACAGTGGACGCTACATTTCAGACGTGGCTCTACCCTTCATTCGATCCCTGCGAAACCCCACATTTCAGCAGGATAATGCACGACCCCATGTTACAGGCCCTGTACGGGTCTTTCTGGATACAGAAAATGTTCGACTGCTGCCCTGGCCAGCACATTCTCCAGATCTCTGACCAACTGAAAACGTCTGGTCAGTGGTGGCCGACCAACGGGCTCGTCACAATACGCCAGTTACTACTCTTGATGAAGTGTTGAAGCTGCATGGGCAGCTGTACCTGTACACGCCATCCAAACTCTGTTTGACTCTATGCCCAGGCGTATCAAGGCCGTTATATTACGGCCAGAGGTGGTTCTGGGTACTGATTTCTCAGGATCTATGCAGCCAAATTGCGTGAAAATGCAATCACATGTCAGTTCTAGTATAATATATTTGTCCAATGAATACCCGTTTATCATCTGCATTTCTTCTTGGTGTAGCAATTTTAATGGCAAGTAGTGTACTACTATAGTGATTTGGTGTGGCATTTATGCCCCATTTCAGCTCACTTTATATCATTTTATTAAACAGTGTATGAAGGTCCACATTGGTGGGAGCTATCGAACGGACAAGATCTGTACACCAACTCCAGCCAACAAGCGACAGATAGCCGGGGAGCATGAGAACGAAGTCGACTCGCGCTGAATCGTGCACAGAGAAAGCTGTGACTCACCTCTTAGCACTGGCGCCAAGCGCTTAACTTTGATTATTTATATTTATTGTATGAATGTCTGTGCGCATTTCCAGCTATTGTGATGACTGTTACCTTTGCAATTATGTTTTCAGTAACTCTAATTTCACCCTCAAAGCATAGTTAAAGATTTCGTTGAATGTCATTTCTCATTGGCGGACTGAACCGACCGATCATCACCGCGCCCGAAGTGGGCAAGCACGAGACAGGCTACCTCACTCACCATCACTCCGTATAGAACTACCTTTCACGCCAACAACATGTTCCGTGATACGAGTGGATATTGTGTCTTGTTCCAGTGAAGTTAAAGTTTAAACGAGACTGTAAACAGTGACTGCAATCAGTATTTTGAGAGTCAATACGTGTGCGAGGTACACATTACATTGAAACTTCCTGGCAGATTAAAACTGTGTGCCGGACCGAGAATAACTCGAGACCTTTGCCTCTCGCCGGTAAGTGCTCTACCATCTGAGCTACCCAAACACGACACACGACTCGTCCCCTCAGCCGAATTTCGCATACCTCGTCTCCTGTCGTCCTAGGGTAGCTCAGTCGGTAGAGCACTTGCCCGCGAAAGGCAAAGGTCCCAGTTCGAGTCTCGGTCCGGCACACTGCTTTAATCTGCCAAGAAGTTTCATATCAGTGCACACTCCGCTGGAGGGTGAAAATAATATTATTATGGGCGCATTACATTATTTACCACAGAAATGAATTGTTAATTGAAATTGCATGGGAATCTTTTTCTGTGCGATTTCTGTATGCCAAAAACTTGTGTTTAGGCAGCTTTTACATATTATTATGGTGCTCGATACAACTGATGATTAGATTGTGTGATCTTTCATGGAAACCACAGTACTATATTGGCTCTTACAAAATGTTCATTGTAACATGTCATTTCCTGATTTTGGCTGAAGTAATAAGTAATCACGGAGCATCCCACTATTTTCAACTGTGATTGTCGTAGTGTCGAAGTATTCCCCCACGCTACTCCAAAGACTGATGTTTAATACATGCATGATAGGATCAAATCCAGTGGGATCGACGAGACAAGTTACAGAAGACACGAGGTGAGCACATCTATCCCAAGTCACACTACGAGACGATCTGCGGAAAATGGTCGAGTGTTTGCTCACGAAATACTCAACATAGTCCTCCACAAGAAACAATTAGCAAACAACTTGCGCTGTTATGTCCGAAGCGGTAATTTGTCACTGCACGAAAATTCCACATCTCAGCTTAATTGGTTAGTTACGGAAGGGTACGAACCACTACACTAGTTGCGGAAGGCACGTTCAAGCCTTATCTTCCTCCACAGACGAACGCACACAGAAACGAAAAAATAATAAAATATGTTTCTCGGTAGTGTGTATATCTTTTAACAAGTACCAAATAAACTACATCACCTTTACCACTAAAATCACACTAAAGGGAAAGTGAAAAAGGAAAACAGTAATTCTGTCTGGTATGCAAAACTCCACATTAGCGCTTAAGTTAAATAAAGCTTAAGAAACGGTAGAAGTTTGGACCCGCTCGTATAGCGTAATGAACCAGGGCTGGATTAACGAAAACTGGTCTGGTACACACGCCGCCCTGGAAGTGGTTTATAGGAGGCTTGACTTAACCGTTCAGGCAATTGTTGGACTAGTCTTCACATTCTGCCTCATAGAATACGATACGCGAACAGTTACAGTGCGATGAAATGAAATGAACAAAGCTTTCAACGATTCAAACAGAAGGCGCGCACGACTTCCCTTTCTTAGATAACCACGACTACCGTGGCATCAGGAAGAGAACATCCGGCAACAAAACTGAACAACAAAAATAAAATCTGCCAGACCCAGAAGAAGCGGACGCTGTACTAGACGAGATAAACACTATGGAAAAGAAACGAAGAGGAAACAATAGAAGTTGTATTATTCTACTCGCTAACTCTTTGATTCGCTGGAATCACTCAGAACATTTAATACTGCCAGTTTCTAGCTGCCCTTGCCTGAAACACGAGAGTTGTATGATAATTCTCGTAAAAAAAAATTAAGGAGAACAAATGTTTGTTTTGCAAATAGCTCATTTACTTCTCGATATTCTTCTTTGAGGAATATATACTTGCTCCAAGGAACCTCCAGCTTTTTTTCATCCCATCGGAAAAATAACTTCTGTCAAACTCCGAAAAATAATCGTTGAGTGCAACTATCACGTCCTCATTTTATGAAAATTTCTCTGCACCAGGATAAAGTTTCAAGTTATGGGACAAGAAGAAGTCACTTAGAGTTGAGTCTGGTAACTGGGGTGGATGAGGAACCGATTCAAACTCCAATTCACGCACTTCCGCCATTGTTATCGTTGATGAGTGTGATGGCGCATTATCCTGTTGTAAGGGGACTTTTATGATTGCCAACCATAGTCTTTTTAGGAGCCAACGAAAGTGATCCAACAGTCAGCATAATAGGATCCAATTATGGTTCTGCCACTTTCAAGGTAATCTATGAGGATCATTCCTTGGGAGTCCCAAACAACAGTGGTCATCAACTTACCAGCTGATAAAATAGTCTTCTTGTGTGTACTGTCACTAGCCTTTGCCGATTGTTTCGACCGTCGTTTTGACTCTGGAGAGTAATTACGAAAGTTCAAATGTGTGTGAAATCTCATGGAACTTAACTGCTAAGTTCATCAGTCCCTAAGCTTACACACTACTTAACCTAAATTATCCTAAGGACAAACACACACACCCATGCCCGAGGGAGGACTCGAACCTCCGCCGGGATCAGCCGCACAGTCCATGACTGCAGCGCCTGAGAAAGTGTAATTACGTACACAGGCTCCATCAATAATCATAAATCAGTGCAAAGAGTCTCGGGGATTGCTACTGAACATCGCCAGACATTGTGCTGAAATGTTTTCCCAAACGAGCTTTTGGTCGATTATGAGTAATCGCGGCGCTCACCTCCCACGCAGTTTCTTCACAGCCAATTCCCTGTGCCGGATGATATGCACTCGCTCAGTCGAGATGCCTACCGTCGGCGGTCTTGCATTACATCTTGGATTTTGTCAGTGGTTTCCTTTGTGGTGACCCCAATTGGACAGCCGAAGCGCGCTTCGTCTTCGGTGTTTGTGCGACCACATTTGAATTCATAAATAAATGGTTTTCAGTTGTAGTGCAGAGTACGCGTGAACTTCATGCAATTCTGTTTTGATTTGTGCGGCAATCCGACGCTTCAAATGAAATTGTTTAATAACAGCCAGAAACTCTTGTTTTCTCCATTTTCAATTGCAGTCGACACACTGACCAACTCAGACAGCTGTCAACAATGACCTGTACCCTATACATTGGTGAAATTCTTTATACAATCCTTGGAATAATCAAGCTTACCAACCACGAAGGCGACAAAAACTGTTCCGTTCTTTCATGGAAATTTAGCAGACGTATCAAACCACCCTTGTACGCGTTTATACAGAATGTCCCAAAAAGAACGACCCGATTTTAACTTTTAATAATATGGGGACAAATGTCACTGTATAACTGAAACAGTGCTAGATGTAATCGGCATGGTCTAGAGTTTCAGAAACATCCGCTAGATGTCGCTACGAGCGCTGACCTGGAGCGTGCAGCCAGTCTCGCGCAGTATGGCGTCCGCGTAACGGAAGGCGTATTGTGTTATTGAATTTAGCCGTACTCAATCAGTGATCGCAGTTCAGCGGGCGTTTCATATTCGATTTCCCGCTAAACCACCATCACCAAAGAACATTCGACGGTGGTATCAACAGTTTGAAGAAACAGGGTGCCTCTGTAAAGGCAAAACTCCTCGCCGGCCACGCGTTCCTGAACAAACAGTGGAACAAATCCGACGAGCATTTGAGCGGAGCCCCCGCAAGTCTACGCGCCGTGCTAGCCGAGAACTGGCGTTACCACGCATCACAGTGTGGCGTGTGTTACGGCGTCGTTTAGCCCTCAAACCATACCGATTACAACTGGTACAAGCTCTTCGAGATACTGACAAAGTGAAGCGAGTGGACTTCAGCAATGCTATTCTAGATGACACTATGTCACGGTTGATATTCAACGGTGAGGCAACTTTCCGTATTAGCGGTAAGGTTCACCGTCATAATGTGCGTATATGGGGACTCGAAAATCCTCGTTAAACAATGGAACACGAACGTGATTCACCAAAAGTGAATTTTTTGTGCTGTTTCGCAAAGCATGGTTTACGGACCCTACTTTTTTGCGGAAGAAACCGTAACAGGACAATCATGTCTTGCAATGCTACGGAACTGGTTATTCCCACAACTTGACTGACAATTTAATCTATCAGCAAGATGGAGCACCACCACACTGGCACAACAACGTGCGCTGTTTCCTCAGTGCCAACGTGCCTCAACGTTGGATAGGGCGCACAGGACCGCGAGACCAGGCTTTACGCTCTTGGCCTCCTAGGTCCCCTGAGTTAAAACCATGTGATTTCTTCCTGTGGGGATATGTTAAACAATGTGTTTACATTCCTCCCTAACCTCGTGACATTGATGAACTAAACACCAGAATATCAGCTGCTGTAGCTTCAGTTACAGAAGACACCTTACGCTCAGTTTGGGATGAACTCTGCTGTCGGCTACATGTCGTCCGTGCAGCCAATGGAGGACATATTGAAAATTTACGATGGATTTTTATAAACTTCTGTCTTTTCTGAGTAATTTAGTATGCAATTTGTTGGTGCTAAGCCCTTCTTCCTAATAAACAATTCTATTTAAAATCGCGTCATTCTTTTTGGGGCACCCTGTATTTACCATTCTCGATCTTCTTTGAGACGAAGTTCCGAGGGACAATATAGAGATTCAGATTTTACTTTGCACAACGGTTTCCCACCCCATAGACGACTGCATCTTGAGAATATGATCTTGGCCGTTAGAGAAATAAGAGCTAACGTCCGGTGAATTTTACAGAATCTCTTCAGCTCGAGGTGTTCGCTTTGAGGCCTGCAGCCCTAAGATTGTATTATTCTACTTCAAGCAGCCCAAAGCAACTGAAAATCGAACCGATATTGCACGACTTTGCATACTTCTGTCGTGACGTTCGGCCATTATCAATAAAAAAACATTTTACAGACTCCACACATCTTAAATGTCACCCATTTTATCAATGAGAACAATTCTTGGGCATACGAAACGCAAACCGCTTCATCTGTATGTGCCGAGATGCCGAATGCTTCATCGCACAACCCGTTAAGATCAGGCTATTGCAGCGCAATGCAGGCTAAACTAAATCATCACACTGAAGCAAAAGCGCAACAATGCGCTCAATTTGTTCAGCAAGCAGAAACTGAAAGCGCGTGGTAATTTAAATTTTGAGACTTGCTAAGAAGTATAGACGTAGAAAGGGTCATATGAGGAAATTCTTACTAGAGGACGGTGGAGCACATTTGTTGTAACTGTGCCAAAGCATAGATGAATAATTAACTTGACAACGAGAGCAGGACACGGGAAATGTTGTAGGAGGGAGATAGAATCAGTTGAGCAAATTAACAAGAACGACAGTGCTTATGCAAGTGGAGATGAGGATATTAGCCGAAGAGAGGAAGGTTTTGAAAATGGCAACAAAGGAGGAGAAACACTCGGCATTTTAATCGTACGTAGGAATTTCATCAGCAGCGTCAAAGTGTTGAATTGTTTAGCCAAATTATTCAAAACACGAACACATGGATGGCTGTACGAGTATCTGATTCGTCGTCCTCCCGACTGCGAGTCCAGTGTCCTAATCAACGCGCTACCTCGCTTGATGGAAACTGCTGGAGATTTCACTGATGACAGAGAAATCGCTTGTTTCTGGAAGCCATCGTGGCAGGAGACGAAATGTGCTGCTACCGACATGAACAGTTACAGGACTGGCAGCGATCACGATGGCAGTGCACAGCCGGACGCGTGTCATTTGCGTGTGTCCGAAGACACATGACGACAATTCTGCAACAGTTCATAAGATCACTCACTCTGAATATCACAATCAGCTCACAAGCTAACGATGTTCCTTTTCGTTCAATACTTTTCTTTCTTCAGAAAACTGAAAATTATGAACGCTAGGACCAAAAACAAACCCTACAAAGACTTCAAGCGATTGACTTTAGTAGAGACAAGAGTTACATAAGTGGGTGCACATGCATCCAACAACCGTATCAGAGCTATTAAACGTCCTGAGGTAAAGTTTAAGACTCTGTTTTGTAACTTTTCAAATGGTTCAAATGACTGAGCACTATGGGACTCAACTTTTGAGGTCATCAGTCCCCTAGAACTTAGAACTACTGAAACCTAACTAACCTAAGGACATCACACACATCCATGCCCGAGGCAGGATTCGAACCTGCGACCGTAGCGGTCGCGCTGTTCCAGACTGTAGCGCCTAGAACCGCTCGGCCACCCGGGCAGGCTGTAACTTTTCCTACTCCACAGAACAATATCTTTAAAGAAAATATTTATGTTACAGATTATAAAATAATTAACGTAAGCACTGTAATACAATAATATTTCACAATGTCAAGTCATTTAATTGTATTGCACATAAATAAAACGTACAGACAGTACTGACTTCTCTCCACATCGCAGACACCCCTCTCCGCGGGATTCATACAATAGGAGTAATATGCTTTCGTCTAATGGCAGCTGTAGTTGACCCAAAGTTCCTGGCAGATTAAAACTGGGGCCGGCGCTTCCGCGGTCGGAGTGCTCTACCAACTGAGCTACCTAACCACGATTCGTCCTCACGGCTTTACTTCCGCCAGTACCTCGTCGCCTACATTTCGAACTTCACAGAAGATCCCCTGCGAAACTTGCAAGACTAATACTCCTGGAAGAAAGGATATTGCAGCGAAATGTGCACTGATATGAAACTTGCTGGCAGATTAAAACCGCGTGCCGGGCATATACTCGAACTCTGGAGCTTTGCCTTTCACGGGCAAATGCTCTATCAACTGAGAGTTCACAACTTGTCAGCTGCGGTGCTCATGACATATTGCTGTACGTGCTCTCTAACTGGCGAAAGTTGCGAACACCTGAGAATGACTTTAGACAGAAACCCAGTCGTCTAAAATTTTTCAGTACAACTCCAACAGCCATTCAGTAAGACTACCACTTGCAGTTGCGCATCCCTGTTGAACAAGGAAAATACTGTACAACTTAACAACACGATTAATCTAATGTAACGTAACAATGAAATGACGTTTTCTATGAGAATTTCCAACATTTTCATAAACAAAATTGTTAAGGCTTTCGTGGCCACTTGTTGATAAACTGCCTATTGGCTTCTGTCTCGTATTCTTCGGCTGACGTTCATCTAATGATTTTATTGACGTTTCGCCAGCATTAGATAGAAGCCAATTTTCATAAACGCCGCGATAACTACTGCGAGGATGTCGAACATTACGTTGAAGGAAAAAGAAGATAGTTTCAGTCTGTTTGATGATGCCATTCACCAAACACTTTTAACGCACATAAAACGCAAAACAAACTTTCAGCATTTTTATGACGTATGATTTGTAGTTGGCGGGAGCCCCATATTCCCGCTTTATGTTTCCGTTCCCTGCTTAGCTGGCAGTACCAACTAATTCAAGATGTTTCTTTTCGATACACGGGATGCGCACGATAGTCTCTGTGAGGCCTTCCGCTCCAGTGTGTCCATAGGTCGTGGAAAGTGCCGGACTCGGGTCGGCTTATCGTTGAGTCACACACTGGCTTCGAACAGCTCACGGTCGGCTGTTTTGGCGGCTCAGTGACCACTGAGGGGCAGAGTCCTCGTAGACCGCGTGACGTAACTTACCGTACCGCGTGCTGGCGGCAGCACAAAAACGTTGCGTAGCGCCGAGCTGGTAACAGCCTGGGTACAGGAAATCCCCTTCGGGAATCGTCTTGCGGTTTCCGTTGGGCACACATCAAACTATCACGTGGCAGGCTGCGCGAGTAACGCAAAGAAGTGGTGTCCCTTGTAATATTTCTGGCTTATTCAGCCAGGAAGCTATTCTCAGGGCAGTGGAGATGCAAGAAGCAGAGAGATGACGCAATGTGGGATGAGGTACCGGTGACCGAGGTTAGATTCGGTACCATTCCCGTGAGAAATACCGCCTGCATGATGCTGCTGCTCTGTGATTGGCTGCTGTGTTCGGCGGTAGGGCACCAAAACGTTAAACTTTAGTTGCTATTATTAATTAAACCTGTCATCCAAATTACTTCATTTTTTAAATAAACGTCTCTCAACAGCCAGCTATCAATCAGTCATTTCAAAATTATTAAAATCAAAGTATTACTAAAACAAAAGACTGACGATATTACTGCCGATGCACTTAGGTGGCGTTCGGGTCACGCCTTGCTGGCTTGGCGCGCGAAGTGTCTCGGGCAGTCCGGCTCTCCAGTTCTGACCGTTCCAGTAGACAGACATGTTGTCTGTGGCAGGATGTATTTCATGTTATTTTAGCCAGATATAATGACTGTGGAAAGATATGTTCAATACGTTGTGATCAAGAATAGTTTCTCGTGTCTATATCAATAAAAACGCGAGTGGCATCCCAAATGAGTTATAGTTCATTCGTAGCAGCAGTTCCTTGCTAAGTTAATTTCAGCCTTAAGAAAAAGAATCCACGACCTGCGTGCTGTTTTCTGCGCTGGGGACATCATCATCATGAAGACAGCAGGTTAGTGAAGTGTACAAGAACTTATGTATTCCACACAGGGCAGTGGAAACAACTAGGCACCTCACATGTACTGCATGCACAGTACAAATGTGCTCAGTGACACGTCATCTGCAGTAATGCAGAGGAGGTAAAGAAGGATGAAAGTATTAACACTATCTCACTTTTATTCCTTTTTTCTTGCCGTACCATGCGCGTCTCCTAATCGACGGGCGGTCGTCTCCGTGGACTTGGGTCATTGTTACTGGAGAATGTCTACGTATCAGCAGGTGACAAGTCAGCAACTCGAGGTCTAGTGGTAAGCGTTGCTGTCGGGTTCGATTCCCGGCCGCGTCTGGGTTGCCGAAGTGGCGTCTAACGGAACGGCTTGCACCTGCTCGTTGAACAACCCGGTCTCCCAGCCAATAAAGCAGGATTAGTCCGAGAAGGAAGCAGTTAAGGAATATACGAATTTCATTCCGAAATTTTAGAAAAATGGCTCTAAGCACTAATGGGACCGAACATCAGAGGTCATCAGTCCCCTAGAGCTAGAACTACTTAAACCTAACTAACCTAAGGACATCACACACATCCATGCCCGAGGCAGGATTCGAACCTGCGACCGTAGCGGTCACGCGGCTCCAGACTGTAACGCCTAGAACCGCACGGCCACTCCGGCCGGCTACGAGGAAGTGTGGTGTTTGAGTGACTGTAAGGGGATGCAGGATGGGTTGGACAGAATTTCTATTTGATGTGATGAATGACAGCTTTGCCCTGAATGTGTAAAAACTTAAGTTAATGCAGATGGGTAAAATTCGATAAAGTTTTAGTATGTGCTGCTTGACATGGCCACGTCGACTAAATATCTGGGAGTAACGCCGCAAAGTGACGTGAAATGGAACGCGCGCGTAAGGACGGTAGTAGGGAAGGCGAAAGGTCGATTTCGGCTTACTGATCAAATTCTAGAAAGGAAAACAGCGTACAGGACGCATTCCTGAGAAAATACAGCTCAAGTGTTCGGGACGCCACCAGCCAGGATTAGGAAGACATCCTCAAATGGAAATCCCTGAAGGGCAGATTTTTTTCCCACAAAACACTATTTGAGAATTTGGAGAACCGGCATTTGAGGCTGACTGCAGAACGATCCTACCGCCATCATCACACACCTCGCCTAAGGTCTACGAAGACAAATTTGTTTATGGAAGACTTCGAGGAACGTGCATTGGAGTCGGCGCCTTTAAAACCCGCCTGTTTCTATAGATACGTTGACGATACCTTCGTTGTTTGGCCTCACGGTAGGGAGAATTTGAATGTCTTTCTAGAACATCTGAACTCGACCCACCCGAACATTCGTTTTACGATGGAGGTGGAAAAGGATGGTTGCCTTCCCTTTCTCGACGTGTTGGTTAGGAGGAAGGATGATGGATCATTGGGACATGCAGTCTACAGGAAACTTACAAGCTAATAGTTGTCACCATTCGGCTCAGCGTGAAGGGGTACTTCGTACCTTGGTACACAGGGCACATATCGTTTCTGACGCTGAGACTTTGCCAGCTGAGCTGTCCCATCTTGAAGTTACATTTCGTCAAAATGGTTACAGTGATAGATTGAACGTGCGTTGCGCTATCGACCAACTGTACATCAGGTGATTGATGATAATTCTGAGTCAACACCTAAGTCTACTGCCTTCTTGCCTTACGTACGAAACACGTCCAATAAGATCGGTCGTATTTTACGGAAATACGATGTGAAATGTGTTTTCCGACATCCATCTAAAATTAGAGCACTTTTGAGTTCCGTTAAGGATGATCTTGGACTGCGTAAGGCGGGTGTATATCGTGTCCCTTGTAGCTGCGGCATGGCATATATTGGTCAACCTATCAGGACCGTGGAGGACAGATGTACTGAGCATAAACGGCACACACGATTACAGCAGCCAAGTAGATCTGCTACTGCCGAACATTGCTTGGATACTGGTCACCCCATGTTATATAATAACACAGAGATATTGGCATGCACGTCCAGCTATTGGGACAGTGTGATTCGGGAGGCAGTTGAGATTAAATTAGCGAGCAACCTTGTTAACAGGGATGGAGGTTTCTGTTTAAACTCTGTTTGGAATCCGGCTCTCTCCCTTGTCAAGAAACAGAGGGACAGACTCAATGCTACCTCACCTGCGAATTCATAGTCTCACTATCGATAGCTCTGACTCTGGCCATCTTTGGTGGCACTAGTGTTCAGTGTGTGTGTTTTATCTTTCCTGCTTGGGTCCGAGAACCGAGGTATTAAATTTGCATGTACGCCGCCTGTCCGTTGCAGTTTGCCTTGAAAATGGCGGGGTGTACTCCCGCCGAAATATCGGCGGTCGCTGAAAGTGTTACCTGGCTGAATTCCCGGAAGTTATTTGAAAGTTGTATACGCCAGGAGAAACTCAGGAAACAACAAGATATATCAGGTTTCGTTCGGAAGCACGTAGCAGTCGTTTTTGCCCTAGCTCCCTCAGCAAATAGCATCTTGTACAAAGTATTACTAGCCATGCATTATATCGTGGCTTGCGGAGTATAGATGTAGATTTAAAACCGTGGTGCATCACTGATAATTTTCGTATTGTAATTCCAAGACCGCGTTCCGGGAAGAGCCGGACAGCGTATAACTTGCTCACAGATACGTCTCGCCAAATTATTACAACGAGAAAATCCGAGAAATTGAAGCTAATACAGTGTTTTACGGAGAATGATTCTTCCCGTGCGGCATTCGCGAATGAAATTGTGAAGGAGGTAGTGGTACCAGACGTACCCTCAGCCGTAACCCGTGAGAAGCCTTACGGAATGAAGATGTAGATGAAGCGGTACATTAGGGAAATGTTTGGACTTCATTTTTGATCGTTTACAATATTGTTATAGAAAGCCAGGAGGAAGAGTCTAAAACATCCAACTGTTAACTGTAAGTGCATGGGGACCAATATTTTCTTTGATCTTCATTCACGTAACTACTATAATTAAAAGCTCTTTACACGAATGTAACTGACGACAGATTGAAAAAGATGCATTTAGTTTCTCAGTCTAACTTTTTCCTGTGAACCACCATCTGTTGAGATCGAACGAGCTTTTTACGTTGGAGGTACTTCTCTAATTGCTCCTGTGCGTTTAAGAGGCTATCTTGTGGAAACAGCCGCAGACATCCGCGTCCTTACTTTAAAATTGCCGTTTTTTGTGTAAATAAGTTGGTCTATTTCGCGAGGTGTCATGACACAAGAACTAAAATTTACGGGAGACACGAAAAACTTATTATTACCCGCATAGATGCTGAGGCTATAGATTGATCATTAACAGTCAGTCATAATAATAATAATAATAATAATAATAATAATAATAATAATAATAGTAATACTAATAATAATACTAATACAACGTCATCACGAGATGAAGCGACAAAAATTAAAGTTCTAGGCCACATGAATACATTACGAGCCAAAAACTAAGTCCCACATTACCATGTGGTGGTGGTGGTTGTTAGTGTTTAACGTCCCGTCGACAACGAGGTCATTAGAGACGGAGCGCAAGCTCGGGTTAGGGAAGGAAATCGGCCGTGCCCTTTCAAAGGAACCATCCCGGCATTTGCCTGAAGCGATTTAGGGAAATCACGGGAAACCTAAATCAGGATGGCCGGAGACGTGATTGAACCGTCGTCCTCCCGAATGCGAGTCCAGTGTGCTTACCACTGCGCCACCTCGCTCGGTCCACATTACCAGGCGGCGTGCCAAAAAACTGGGGCACGCCACTCAGAAGTTCATCTGATGCACTCAGCTGACGCAACAGATCTTCGGATACTAATAAACAGTCATATAACCAAGAAACGAAACTTCATAACAATTCCATCAGTTCTAAGAAAAATACATACAGAATCATCTTTCGACAGTTTGCACATACGTCGAGTATTTATGCTCATAGGTATGTCAATTAAAAAATTAGCAGACTTATCAAATCCCGTAGCAGCGTAAGACTGAGTTACCAAAAATGGCCTGTATACGATAAGGTCACGAGATGAAAAATTGTCCAAAGGATAACGACAGTCAACCAAGCTTGGTCAACTTCAGCAACAACATCAGTTAAAGTAAAACGAATACGTCCACCACGGAACACTGATGAACCGTGGTTCAAATGGCTCTGAGCACTATGGGACTTAACATCTATGGTCATCAGTCGCCTAGAACTTAGAACTACTTAAACCTAACTAACCTAAGGACATCACACACACCCATGCCCGAGGCAGGATTCGAACCTGCGACCGTAGCAGTCCTGCGGTTCCGGACTGCAGCGCCAGAACCGCACGGCCACCGCGGCCGGCGACGAACCGTGCAAAACATCAATAACTTTAGCAAAAATCAACATTCGTATTAGTCAGTCTCAACATCTAAGACAGCCTTGCACATAGTTGAACGCCAATGTTACACTGATTCGCTATTCAGTTCTACAAGTGTATGCGAAGGGGACAAGCGCCTCCCCCCCCCCCCCCTCCGTGTATCTCTCTCTCTCTCTCTCTCTCTCTCTCTCTCTCTCTCTCTCTCTCTCTCTCTCTCTCTCTGACTGTGTGAAGCAAGTACAGATGGTACAAAAAAGTAATCCGATTGCGGTTGCTGTATGAATGGAATAACAAGATATCCAATGAGAATAAATAGCACACCAGCTGCGTTAAAAGCCGGCCGTTGTGGCCGAGCGGTTCTAGGCGCTTCAGTCTGGATCCGCGCGACCGCTACGGTCGCAGGTTCGAATCCTGCCTCGGGCATGGATGTGCTAAGGTTAGTTAGGTTTAAGTAGTTCTAAGTTCTAGGGGACTGATGACCTCAGATGTTCAGTCCCTTAGTGCTCAGAGCCATTTCCTGCGTTAAAAAGCAATTCTGAACGCAACTAGTGCGCTATTTCTTCACATCGGGATTCTTCAAAAACAGCTGCTGAAACCGATGAACAAAAATCTAAATGACTAGATTGGTCTTTGCGGTGGGCGGAGACATGTGAGGAGAAATGCTGATGTAATCGTCGTTCGACTTTACCAACAGAAACTGCAACGTTTCGCTTCACCACGCAATATTGACGTTACTACTGCTACGTCGCAGGCGTTTGCAGAAATGAAAACAGGGAAGTCGACATGAAGTGTTCCAGACAAATCCGATATGTGACGAGACGGACCCATCGGACACCCGCTACTGTGCCACTTACCTGCAGTTACCAGTCCGCAGCTCGTGGTCGTGCGGTAGCGTTCTCGCTTCCCGCGCCCGGGTTCGATTCCCGGCGTGGTCAGGGATTTTCTCTGCCTCGTGATGACTGGGTGTTGTGTGATGTCCTTAGGTTAGTTAGGTTTAAGTAGTTCTAAGTTCTAGGGGACTGATGACCATAGATGTTAAGTCCCATAGTGCTCAGAGCCATTTGCAGTTACCATTGCTAGCAAAGTGGTTATCGCCGGGTGGGAACGTGCATCGTTTTCCTTTTAATTTTTGCACTAAGGGGGATATGCTGGCTGCTAGCTCGTTAATGTACAGAATATCTAATAATAAATCACTACTTAAACATACAGCTCTAAAACTGGCAGTACATTTACAATGTGCAGCCGATATTTTATGTTTGGCTGCAGGTCGGTATTTTTTTTGTAGATACATCGATAATTTTTCCGTTGTATCGTTGGCTGACAACTACACTTTTTATATATCGATGTAATAGATTCCCGATATTTTTTGAAAATATCAACAGTCCTACTAGGAACGGCAGCGTCAGCTCACGCGACGCGCGGAGGTGGCGAGTGCGGCGGGTTGAGGCGCAGACGGGGCTAACCAGAAGCTGGCCAGTACTAAATTATCTCCAATGGTGAGTCCCATAAAAATATGGCCAATTCTGCACGACTGCGTATGTACACAGTGCACACGTCGAGCAAGTACACGATGTAACTCCCTGTACACACGTACACTTACTTATACATTGAAACGTCGCCTTAGAAAAATTTATAAATGACAGTGCTGGAAAACCTCTACGTTATTTGATTTTCAAACAGCTGAGCAAAACTGAACGTACTAAGACATTTCTCTCTTTATTTATTCTGATCAACACTAAACTGACACCGAGCGAGGTGGCGCAGTGGTTAGCACACTGGACTCGCATTCGGGAGGACGACGGTTCAATTCCACATTCGGCCATCCTGATTTAGGTTTTCCGTGATTTCCGTAAATCGCTTCAGGCAAATGCTAGGATGGTTCCTTTGAAAGGGCACGGCCGACTTCCTCTCCCAGCCTTCCCTAATCCAATGAGACCGATGACCTCGCTGTTTGGTCTCTTCCACCAAATCAACCCAAACCAATTAAATTGACACACAATATTTTTAGCGCAGCGCAATCTGACTTTCAATAATCCCTACAAAAGAAGTGCCCTGACTAACAATAACCTATACCTTTCATGAATCAATTACCTCACAAAAATCTTCGTTACTCTAACTACTGCAATACAGCGAGCGCCAATACTGGCAGCTAAATCAAAGATACTAACTACTGAAGGCACCAACAACTGATAGGCATAGTTAGCAAATGAAAGATTTTGATGGAGAACAAACTATGTATTTACCTTAATAGTGTTCAAAAGTCATAATATATATAGCAGTTCATAACATCCAGTCTTACAAATTTCCTTTTTCTGACGGACACACGTCCAGACCGTCCGCTCTCAAAACTCTGCCATCTCTCCCCACACCCACCACTGCTGGCGGCTCACCTCCAACTGCACAACGCTACGTGTTGTTTACACCCAACTGCCCAACACTACAATAAAGAATATTCCAACAATGCAAACCAGCCACAGACTGCAGCACAGTCAGTGATTTTCATACAGAGCGCTACGTGGCGTTACCAACATAAAAACCTAAACAGCCTACTTGCAACATTTACAGAAACACTAGGCTTTCATATTTTTCGGTGGACACTGCCCAGAATAAAAATAGATTCCATCCTTATGTTCTGAACACGGTTTTCGGGAGGTTTCCCTTGATTGTGGGATAAATGGTGGAACTGGAAACCCGCTCTGCCCCACAACCAGTCTGCTTGGTATTTGGCTGCAATGTCCCATTACTCGAAAAAGCCTAATGCACCCATAAAGCAGAGAAGGGGGAAAAAAAGAAACGTACAGCTGCACAAGAATGTCGTGTCACTTAATAAACGAAAAAATAATAATAAAAGGAAGAAAGTTCGCAGGTTAGTCGTACTTGAAATGACAATGTTATTGTGCTGCAGTACAGTCATCCATTTGAACTTTTCTTCTGTACTCATGTCTTCGTCTACCTCCACAATTTTTATCCCCCCCCCCCCCCCCCCAAACACATACCTCCGTCCGTTATCGAACTAACCATTCCTTCATTTGTCGTATCAACTGATCCTTCTTTTCGTCGAGTTTTGCCACAAATTTGTGTTTTCCCCTACTTGATACAATACCCTCTCATTAGTTACTACATTTACCCATCTAATATTCAGCATTCTTCTACAGCACCACGTTTCGGAAGCTTCTGCTCTCTTCTTGCCTGAAATGCTCAGCCTCTACGTTCCACTTCCGCAAGGCTAATGCGTAACAAAGAGAGAGCTATGTACCTAAACTTCACTGTAAGCACATCATATTAATAAGTAACTAGTTATTACATTAAATATCTATGTACTTGGCTACATAACTGGGAAATTAGAAGCCAAATAAAAACTATGCGTCAAGTACGTATTGTTATTTGGCATAGGCACGTACAACAACATGGACCCAAAGTTGAATTAATGTACGTTCCTAAAATATAAAGTCCATCGTACGGCAATACAGATAATAAATGAGTGAACATCTTAACAGAGGAGAGGAGTTCAAAAACTATAAAAAATATCTAAGGATGTCCAGAATGGCAAGCGTTGGAAAACAGTCCACGCCACCACAGCTCTTTGTTGCGTCCCATCAGGACTTACATCAGTGAGAGTAAAAAGTATTTGGATACCATGATATTTCGGTTTTGGAGCATCTTAACATTTTGGATGCTAAAGTTAGAATTCGTACACGTTAATAATGAAATATAATTGAAAAGGTGTCACTGTGCTCACAAAATTGTTAAAAATCTTTTAGTTCTGGCGCGCTACAAGCAGCCGCGAAATTAATTCCTACGTGCAAAATTTCTGATCACATGAATCTAATGTGCCTAGAAAATTACAAAAAGGGCTTTGGTACGGAAACATCTTGATGACTATTATGCTGGTGTAAATAGGTGTCTTAGTGTAAGCTTGAAAATCAGGCTGAAATTTCGACATGATATGATTACTGCTAAAAATAGAAGTAAGAAACTAGAGAAAGAACACACACTTTTTTCAAATAAATCACAATCACTTTTAATACTCAGTTTCAGCATTCGGGCACACAGCAAACATTCTGACAAGTCGTTAGACAGGGCAACGAGACCTGTATTAATCGAAGGGATGGTACGATGAGCTAGCTACAAAACGAACCGAAGCGGAATGTGCGGTATTTAACGGATCTGCATTCACTAAGATGGCGAATCATCCCAGTACTTTGAAGATCTCACTCGAGTGTGGACGACAGCAAAGTACAGAGTGTCAAAAATGGTTCAAATGGCTCTGAGCACTATGGTACTCAACATCTGTGGTCATCAGTCCCCTAGAACTTAAAACTACTTAAACCTAACTAACCTAAGGACATCACACACATCCACGCCCGAGGCAAGATTGGAACCTGCGACCGTAGCGGTCGCGCGGTTCCAGACTGTAGTGCCTAGAACCGCTCGGCCACACCGGCCGGCCACCGAGTGTCAGGATAGAACGATGATGTCATCAGTCATGTGCGCTGGCGCCATTTATATAGAAAGGATGGCGTTCGTCCGAGTTGTGTCTACGTTTCCTGCTTGCGGCTTCTGATTTATCAGTTGCATCAACCTCGCATGTCACAGTTTTCTGGAACGACACGACCCTACATATCCATTATGTCAGACATACCCAAGTGGAGAAACATGTCCAGGGCCGGCCACTGTGACCGAGCGGTTCTAGGCGCTACCTCGATACGGCTTCCAAGTTTTTAGTTTTGTTGTAATAGAAACACCCAATCGAATTACTTAAAAATTTAAAGCAAAGACACTGATCATTTTCTGCACTGTAGAGATTTCATAAGCTCTTTCTTAATCAAGTCGCAGTTCAGTCGAATGACATTTCTCATGTGAGCAATATTTAATCCTAACTGCCCGTGGTTTCCCTCGAGGACTCAGCAGGAGGGCAGTGGCTGGCCTGAAGCCACTCGTGCCGCGTCGAGCAGCCCTGAAAGACGGGATCGTTGCTCAGGTGACAAAAGGCGGAATTAGCGCAGGAGGCGAGGACGAGTCGACACCCAGCTGCGAACACGGCCGCTTAGCTGCCTGGCCAGAGGAGGGAGGGGGCGTGGAAGTAGGTTGCGTGGAAGGGTGGTATAGAGGTTCAGAGAGGAGGGGGATGCGAGAAGTCAGAAAAAGGAGGTTTTATGAGGTTGGCGACAAAACTGGAGATTGAGAATATGTAGAATCGCTGACTAATCTCTCTCTCTCTCTCTCTCTCTCTCTCTCTCTCTGTCTCCCCTTCCTTTCCCTTATTCGTGTAACCCTTATTTTAGTGATCGGCGTAAATCGCAACATAACGGGTGCTTATAACTGAAGTGCACCTATTCACAGACTTCCAATGGGAGCAGTAATTATCCTATGGCAGCGAAAGTTGGTTAATATTAATGTGGAACCTATTTACGCTGGAATAAAACTAGCTCCAATTTTGGTCACCAGGTTCAAATCTGGTGTTGTACAGCATATCGTCGACGTCTCCAATGCTCATATTGAACGAACTGTGTAAGCAGCAGTTAATAATAAGATCAACATTATCCCTTCCTCACTTTTTTTTAATTTTCCTGCTCACATCCCGTTCCTAATCCGTTACACATGGAAAGATTTCTCTACGTATTTCTTGCCCTCACAGCGCCAGAGTTACACCTGGTGGTCAAAATTGGAATTAATTTTTTTTTTTCAGTGTAAACTGGTTCCGCATTAGCGTATCTACCAGGTTTCGCTGCCCACACTTCACGTCCGAGTGGCTGCAGTTTAATTATAACCAGCTGGTATAAGGCGGAGACAAAAAGTTTCGTCTGAGGGCGTTGCTGCAGCCTATATGCGACGTAGCGTGTCTCCGATGTGACTACGTATGCACTGACGGGTAAACGAAGAATTAGTGTGGCATTCGTGTCTTTCCGACGAGCTTACGGTAAACGCGAAAACCACCTATGGCAACGTTATTACCATATGCGTTCAAGCAGGACCAATGTGGTGTTACTCTTTTCTCACCTGCCGAAGGACACACACAGGTGAACATCAATCTGAGAATGAAAAACGTGTTCGGGGCAGCATGTTGGTTAAAAAAAAAAAAAAGCCTTAAAGAGTCAACGATTCCTATAGGACAAGGATGTGAAGATGTGCAGCAGGCAGTTACAGACTTCTTCAGCAGCAGGACACAGTGTTTTACCTAAAGGGCCTTTTCAACCTGATGCGTCGGTGGATGACCGCCTCAATGCTCACGGTGATTTTTCCTAATGGCCTACCGACATGGACTGTACGCCCTTCGAACGGAAACTTTCTTATCGTTTCTTAAAGTATGGGAAAAGACACGGCAAACTGAGGCCGTCACAAATGGACAATACAGCGGCTCGTGTCATACAACAAATTAATCAACAGCTCCTAACCAATTTAATTTGCAGATTAATATCTTGATTACGTCGTCGTAGCGAAAATTGAATAAGTAACGAAAGTGAAGCTTCGAGAGTTGGTCCACTGAATCGACATTAGTTCGGGTTGTTACGCTATGTCCTAAGGAGCATACCATAAGATCGGCCTATAGAAAGAGGTATAAACGGTGCAATTGAAAAACTGAACGCAGAAAGGGTTGGAGCGTTCAGACGAGTATAATGCTTGTGTCACCGCTCGGGTCGCAGCGTAAACTTTGTAATACTTCTAGACCGCCTGGCGAGCCACGGGGAAACCGAAAGTGCTACGATGGTAGGTCGAAGTATATTTATTACATTAAAAAATAGAGTGACGTACTTAATTATCTGTTTCTTTGCAGGAATATACCTGCAGTCCTGCTAAACACTGAAGTCCCCGCGTCACAGTATTGTACCATGTCGAAATGACGCAGCCCACTGATTAAATAGAATGGCGCGCCGTAACTCGCGTTCTGTATTTGATGGAGAAAACCGCTGCAACAATCCACGCTGTGTTTGAGGAAGTGTACGCCAGTAAGACGCCATCACATAACACAGTAATCAGGTGAAGCGGATCTAACGTAATCAAATGAGTATGAACGACGAAGAACGAGTACATCAGTGCAATGTCTGTATTTGACAGTTTCTGTATGTCCGAAGGAACAGTCCGTCCAACTGCACAGACTCGGTGAAATACGGACATTGCCCTAATGTACTTCGTGCCAGAGCCAAGGCAACCTGACGAGAAAGAGAAACAAGTCTCTCCCCGTGTGGGGACCACATAGCTGCGCGTGCTCTATGGCGAGAGGACACCGGGTCTTATGGAGATTTGGGTCGACCGCTTGCAACAAGCGGGAAATCCGGGTTCGAGTACCGGGCCAGCACAAATTTTCACATGTTTTCAGTAAATTCTATAGCTGTTGTGGTACCGTATTCGCAACTTGCGAATACATTTCATAAAGAACGAAGTGGCAGACAATCTCTTTGCGAAGAACCAGGGGAGAAGCTGAGGCCACGATCCAAAAAGATCGGTGTGTAACGATTGAGGCGATAGCGGAAAAAGTGACAAAATCAATCATGGATGAGTTCTCAACATCTTACACGACATTATGAACATGAAAGGCCGCTACTCACTGGGTTCCGCGACTGCTTAAATCCGTTCCAAAAGCCCGCCGATTCTAAGCATAGTAACTGTTACTTTGGCCTATGTAATTTTTACTCATCCCCCCCCCCCCCGTATTAATTTTTGACTTGGCACCCAGTGACTTCCTCTTCTGTCTTCAGATGAAGAAACCACTGCTTGGCAGGCATTCCTAGAACGACGAGGAGGTGATTTTTCGAGCCGATTTCCTAGACAGCCAAAATGTAGACGTCTAGAACGAAGGTCTCCGCTAGTCATTCATCGCTGGGGAAAAATGAGTGACACTGAAGGGTGGGTTCGTGTAAAGGACTGACGCTGTTACAAAATTTCTTGGTCGCAACGTAATGTTCTAGAGATAATAATTAAAATTTTGTGACAACCCCTCACAGGGGGCGCCAATACAGCTTATGTAGCCTAACTCTTGAGTGAGGTTTCTAGCTGGTACCTGCCACATGAAAAACTCTGCCAATCTCTGTTGCTAGTTATCTCCACATACACAATGAATGCATGCGGAAGATTACACGCCAACTCCGGAAGACAATAATCAATAACAATTTTCCTCCATCTGTCACTCTTACGTACCATTTCAGATTACACTGTGCTAAAGTCGTGTTACAGTATTACGCATGTTGTTATCTGGAGCATTTCTCACGGTTCTAATCCAGTCAGAGTTGATATGCACGCCACAGTTTGATAAATGACGTACAACGCTGCATTGAGGCTACAGAGAGAATCGCGTCTTCTGGAAGAGGCAATTCTGTTGTCCATCACGTACTCCAATTTCATGACAGACTCGGAAACATGTCACGGGCCGATTTTGTAATGCCTTATCTGTACTTACCAGGAGACCACAAAGAAGTCAGATTTTTGTAATGATTTGTGGTACGTGAAGTTCAGAACTCTAGCACCGATTACCCGTAGCAGTTCGACGCAACTGACACTGAAGTTTTTAGAGTGTCTTTAATACTTTCAGATCGGGCGGCCGACGGCGTGCCAAACTTCACGCGAGCCTGCGACGAGCAGGCCAAGGCCCCCCTGCATCGCCTTTGCTCGTTTCTTCCCGGAAGTATTCGCTACAGCGCGACGTTCCATCTGCTGTTGCCTTTTTCCGTCGGCGGAACTCTCTTCAGTTTTCAGTTCGGCAGAATTATGGTGTCAACGCTGTTTACCCTTCGCTGTTTGTTCAGAATATGAAGGACGTGCATAGGTCTAGTGGACGCTTGCAGAAAAAGAGGCAGTCTAGTGATCTATCGTCATAAGCCTTTAAAAATTAATGGGAATGACAAAAGATGCGGATAAGAATTCTCGATATATAATACGCAGTCTGACAGCGTTTGTCGCTACTTGCCACACGTTTCTGTCGTTACGCTGATGCGAACGTTGCTCACCACTAGTAATTTGCTTTCCAACCCGAAAACGTTGCATCCTGTCGTAAAAAATATTTCCCGATTGTGGCTTTTGTACCGCACACTTTCACATCGCCATGTTTATCTCCGTTGATGCTTGTCGCAATTGGTTCAAATGGCTCTGAGCACTATGGGACTTAACAGCTGAGATCATCAGTCCCCTAGAGCTTAGAACTACGTAAACCTAACCTAAGGACTTCACACACATCCATGCCCGAGGCAGGATTCGAACCTGCGACCGTATCAGTCGCGCGGTTCCGTACTGAAGCGCCTAGTTTCTCGGCCACTACGGCCGGCAGTCGCAATTGGCAACAAATGTGGATGATCATACAACTTGCTTTAAGCAGTGCCTCGAAATGACGAAACTGGGTGTTGTGTTGTCTTCATCATCAGCTCATCCCCATCGACACGCAAGTCACCGCAGTGGCTTCAACTCAAAAAGACTTGCACCCGGCGAACGGCCTTCCCGACGGGATGCCCTAGCCACGAGATTTCCATTTTTTTTCTCCAACCAATGTGAGCGTTTCTACGTTTTAAGAACGTCAACAGCAGCCTATCTCGTTAACTACCTTTTTTACGCTGTGTAGCATGGCAGGGGTTACGCAGCGTTGTACGTCTCAATGTGAACCGTGCGTGGTCTTGGGCCCCTTTTTGTCCTGGATGGGGGGTTTGCCGAGACCAAGACGGAACTGGTGTCTCTGAGAATTCTGGAACTGTCCGAGGCAGTTTAATCGAAACGATGAGGAAGTACTGCACTTCCTGTGGTCGTTATATGAATAGAATTTAAAGCTTTTGGGATATTTTGTCGGTCTAGCTGTGCGTTCTATTTCCTTCTAAATTAGCGACCTTTTTGTACGAGTTACCGGTCCGTATTCCTCTTACTGTTGTGCGCAACGTGTGTGTCCAACCAACATGGGATGCAAGCTGTCGTTCGTATAAAAAGAGGCCCAACTTCATACTACGAGGGTCACTCCAAAAGAAATGCACACTATTTATGTAAAAATACAGTTTTCATTCTGCATGTGTGAAAGTTTTATAGTGTGTAGATACATCCTTCCCGCTTGTTTTCAAACTTAGTTCAACCTGTTCCCGTGAGTTGAGCCGTCACAGCATGTCTTCAAGATGGCTGCTACACTTGACGTTCGTCACAAGCAACGTGCTATCATATAATTCCTGTCCTGTGAAAACGAGACAGTGGGAAACATCCACAAGAGGTTGAAAAAGGTGTATGGAGATGCTGCTGTCGATCGCAGTACAGTTAGTCTGTGGGCAAGCAGGTTACGAATGACAGCGGACACGGCAATATTGAGGATTGTCCCCGCAGCGGCAGGCCTCGTACTGCACACACTCCAAACAATGTGCAAAGAAAAACGGTATGCAGCGAACTTTTGGAACAGTACGAGAATGGTGGAGATGAACTTCTGGGAAGAATTGTGACAGGTGATGAAACATGGCTCCATCATTTTTCACCAGAGACGAAGAGGCAATCAATGCAGTGGCATCATGCAAATTCACCCAAGGAAAAAAAAAAAAAATCGAAACCACACCTTCTGCTGGAAAAGTTATGGCTACGGTGTTTTTCGATTCCGAACGACTCTTGCTTATGGACATGCCAAGTGAAACCACCATAAATTCTGATGCATATGTGACGACACTGAAGAAACTTCAAGCTCGACTGAGTCGTGTTCGACCACATCGGAAAAAGCAGGATGTTTTGCTGTTGCACGACAATGCACGGTCACATGTCAGTCAAAAAACCATGGAAGCGTTCACAAAACTCGGTTGGACAACACAGACACCCGCCTTACGATCCTGACCTGGCTCCATGTGACTATCATCTCTTTGGAAAACTGAAAGACTCGCTTCGTGGAACAAGGTTTGAAGATGATGACTCCCTTGTGCACGCTGCCAAACATTGGCTCCAAACGGTTGGTCCAGGTTTTTACCGTGCAGGTATACAGGCGCTGGTTTCAAGAGGGATGGAAATTATGTGGAGGAATGAAAATATTGTTCCTAAAGGATGTATCTACATACTGTAAGACTTTCAAACATGTAGAATAAAAGATGGATTTAAAAAAAATAGTATGCATTTCTTTTGGAGTGATCCTCGTAATAATTTGTTATCTTTTTCAGTTATTTAGCTAGTTACTTTACGTGTTCCAGAGAATGTTCACGATATACGTTATGAAATGGAACATATCAGTTGAAACAACAAGGAACATGCATTTTAAAAAACGCAGAAAATATTTACCTGGCTACATGCTGCCATTTCCATTTTTTTCTGTATAAATGAATAAGAACTCCACATTCACACTGTTTAGTTCAACTCGCGTGCATCACAGTGACAAGGGACATTTGTCGTAACACTTACGTCCTGCCAGATATTCTCCACCAGTGATTTACCTCACAGCGTTTAAAACTAGTCAAGTGTAGTATCGGGTGCAGCAGGGAGACAACCACAAAACTGGGAAATCAGTCACACTTCTAATAAATCTGACAGCCACAGAATGAGAGAGACCGGGGGGGGGGATTCAATGCCCTCAACGCCGTGTGGCCATCGCAGCACGATACCCCTGCGGCGCTGCGGTTCTTGTGGCTTGTGGTTGCGGACTCTCTTCACTATTTTATCGTCGCTGACACAGTACACCGCGTAGTCTTCAGGAAGTGAGACGTGCCTTTAATATTGTTACAGTAGCACGGACACGATCGGGAAGTACTGCAAGCTGTAAGAAATCCTGACCGCCAGGGTTAACAACACGCTCTTTCGACCGAGTTTCTTTCCAGCACCAGAGGAAACGGCCACCTGACCTTAATAGGTTACGAAATATTTTAACAGTATTGTGAGTCTCGTCAAAAGCAAGTAAGACTTTGAAGAACGGGTGCATGGGATAGCTATCCTACGAATTACTTGAAATGAACAACGGGTAAACAAAGCGAAAAATAGTTTTGAAAAATACTAGAAAGATGAGTAGCAACTCTGCATCAAATTAGGGGAGATGTAGTACGAGAAATGGAATAATTTTGCTGCCTATACGAAACGTTATGGCAAAACCAGGGAAGACATGGTAAGTTTACCAAGGGCCTCTTAGCGTTAGAAAACCTACCTTTTGATCCTTCATCGTTCATTCAGTATAAACAGTTTACTGTTATGTAACAGTTGACTCGCGTCCAGTGAGAAGCTAGTCTACAGGAACTGTTTCCTAAATAATATACATCGACTGTCATACACTGATTAGCCGAAACATTATGACCATGTAGAATGAGAATTTCACTCTGCAGCGGAGCGTGCGCTGATATGAAACTTCCTCGCAGTAAAGCTGTGAGGACGGGGCGTGAGTCATGCTTGGGTAGCTCAGTTGGTAGAACACTTACCCGTGAAAGGCAAAGGTCCCGAGTTCAAGTCTCGGTCCGGCACACAGTTTTAATCTGCCAGGAAGTTTCATTATGACAATCTGCTTATAAGCGGTTGGTCCACCTTTGGAAAGCAATTCAGCAGCGATTCTGTATGGCATATTCGAAAAGTCCTTCGTAGGACTGAGGAGGTACCTACGCACAGCTGGCGTAATTTTTGTTCATTAGGAGCTGGTGTTTTGCGGGCGCGGAGCTGGCACTTGATAACGCCCCACGTGTGTTCATCTGATTCAGATCGAGCGAATTTGGTGGCCAAGACCTCAACGTCACCCTCTTGAAACCACCACAGCACGGTTCTGGCCGTGTGACACAGATAGTTATCTTGCCTGAAGATGCCATCGCCGTCGGGAAAGACATCAACCACGAAAGGATGCAGGTGGTCCGCAAAAATTTTCCTATAGAGCTCATCTCGTGCCTCTGATTACGACCGAATTACGATGCAACGTTATTCAAAGGAACTTTGCATCGTAATACGGAATAAAACAGGCACTGCAGTATCGTATTTATCAGCCGACAACGAGCAAGCGATTTTCAATTAAGATGTCTCACTTGTACGAGAATATACATGATGGCTGTACGAGTACAGGTCACAGAGACATGGTTGACGACATATGGTTTGGGTCCGACTGTGAGTCGTGTAAGGATAGCCAAATGGTAAGTCGATAAGCGGGAAATCCGGGATCGAGTCCCCGTACGGCAGAAATTTTCATTGCCATTCCATTCTATAGCTGATGTTAGTCCATATTCGCAACTGCGAATACATTTAATGTTGCGACAAGTAATTACGTCAATGCTGGGACAACCTCACTCAATTTACATCGTAGCAAGTACACTGTCCAGTCACGGATCTCCGACAGATTGCAGTAACACACTGTCCAGTCACATTAATGTAACCATATGTCAAAAGCCTGAATAACCGCCGGCCGGGGTGGCCGAGCGGTTCTAGGCGCTACAGTCTGGAACCGCGCGACCGCTACGGTCGCAGGTTCGAATCCTGCCTCGGGCATGGATGTGTGCGATGTTAGGTTTAAGTTCTAGGGGACTGATGACCACGGATGTTAAGTCCCACAGTGCTCAGAGCCATTTGAGCCATTTTGAACCTGAATGACCACCTTGTGCAGTGCGAATATGAAAGAAGAGAGTAAACAAGGTTCTGGGAGGTACTGACTTCAGAGCCTTGGCTGCCCTAGATTTCACGGTTGAGTATCCATGACTCGAACAGCCCGATGTAAGTGGCGCCACAGATTCTCGATTAGGTGTAAATACGGGTGGGGCGGGGGGTCATTGACCAGTGGAATACTGTAAACTAATCCCGGTCTTCTTCGAACCACGCACATACGTTGAGAGCTGTGTGGCACGTTGCATTAGCCTTCTGGTATATGCCATCGTGACGAGGAAGGAAAAAATGCATTTAGTTGTGGACATGGTCACCAAGGACAGCTGCATACTTTTGCTGACCCTCTGTACCACAATGACTCAAATCATTCAGGGAATGCCATGAAAAAATTCCCCAGACCATAACGATCTCTCGTCAGACCTGGATCCTGTCGTTAATTGTGACAGGACTGTACACACCGAAGGTCATCTGCACGATGGAGCATAAAACGTGATTCATCTGAAAAGGCCACCTGTCGCACTCACCACTCAGTGGACGTCCATTTGCGGTATTGGCGTGCAGATTCAAGCCTTCGTCGCCGATGAACAGCAGTCAGCATGGGTGCAAGAAAGGCGCCTGCTGCAGAGGTCCATATGCAGCAACGTTCGCTGAATGGTCGTTGAGGAGACACTATTGGTAGCCCCTTAGTTCATTTGGGCGGTCAGTTGCTCAACATTTGTACGTCGTTCACCCGTGTCATCTATGGGCCGTGGAGAACCACAGTTGCCCCTTAGCGCCGGTTTCGCATAGCGCCATTTTGCCATGCACCGTATACGTCATACCCCGCTGGACGTCAGATAAATCGGTAAGTTTCCGCATTATGACAACGACTGCACTGTTTGCCGCTTCCCCAGATACTTATTATACGTGATGGGACAGTAAAGTAATGAGACTTATTTTCTTTGCAAGACGTGGCAACACTGCAAGCTTGAGTAGGCACAATATCTTTGACCTTGGTCTAAAAGCTGCTTCTAGTCCAAGTGGTACATCGATGCAACTGCTCAGTCGTGAGTTGTGCTGCAATAAGTTAACACGTGTTTGTGTCTCTCGTCACGGAAATGGAACCGTATAATATTGCCCAACAGTATGTCATTTCTTTTTGCGTTAAATTGGGTAAAAACGCGACGACAACTTATGGTATGCTTTAGAAGGCTTTTGGAGACGAGGTTATGTCAAAAGTTCATGTTTTTCGTTGGCATAAAGTGTTTAGTGAAGGCAGAATAAATGTTGAAGATGAAGACCACAGTGGACGACCATGCATGCTTGTGTGCTTCTTTGATTGCAAGGGAATTGTTCATAAAGGGTGGGTGCCTCCTGGACGAAGAGTTAACCAATATTACTGCAAACAAATTTTAGAAAGAGTTCGTAAAAGAGTTCCTCGTGTCCATGCCAACATTACTGATAGTTGGATTCCGCATTACGATAATGCGCCATCCCATACTGCTCTGGGAGTACAGCAATTTTTAACCTCAAAACAAATTTCAGTACTATCACAGCCACCTTATTCACCAGATATTGCTCTGTGCGACTTTTTTTATATTTCCAAGAATCAAAATGGCGGTCAAGGGACACCATTTTCAAACAACACAAGATGTCCAAAAAGCTGTGACGAGGGTCTTTGAGAATATTACAGAAGATGAGTTCCAGTAATGTTACCATCATTGGCAGAAGCGCTGGAAAAAGTTTGTGCATTCAGAAGGGAAACATTTGGAAGGAGACAGCACTAAACTTGACGAAAACGGTAAGCAACTTTTTTTTTCACATTAGTCTCATTACTTAATTGTGGCACCTCGCACACCTACCACTGCTAGTGCTGCCACCTCCAATCTGTGAGTGGTTATTGGGCGTTGACTCTAACATAGGCGGTGGTCATGTAAATGTGACTGGTCCGTGTATGTGTGCCAGTATACGTCGTACAGTGACTATCGTTTAAAAAGACATTTTTAGTCCACTCTTTATTTTCTTCACTTTCACTCCACTGTACTAAATAAACACTACTAATGAGGTAGTGACTGTTAGTTGTGACACATTTGAGAACACTAACCAAGAGCCCTAATTTCATTTACTGCCCAAGTCGTGATGAAAGTCTATGTATGATTATTAATATGTCTAGTTTTAGAGACCGCCTTTGTACATTTAGCTGACGTTCTAAGAAGGCATAATGAGAAAATATTAGTGTAATTTACGCATTCTGCGTGATTTTTCATCTTGGACTCCTGGAAGTAAGTTAAACACATCGACCCACGCCAAGACCATTGTGCAACAAGAGTGCTGCCTTGTCAGACAGAGTACATGTTCCGGCTATCGTGCAGAGCGATTCTTTTGTGGTACGAATGGCAGACAGGTGCACCGCAACGTGCGAATGCAATGGCGCGGCAAGTGGAAAAATTCTCCACATTTTAAGTACGGCGGACAGTAAGATTCTTGTAGGCAAAACGTATCAAACATAAAATTCACCGTGAAATTCAGCTGGCATGTGGACCAAATGCAACAACGTATCCAGCAGTAGTGAAATGATACCAATAGTATGACCAGCGCCGCATAGACGTGGCTGATGCTGAAATGGACGTCCAGATCTTGCACCATGCAATCTCCACATTTTCGGCAAGCTGAAAGATGATCTAGTTGGAAAGAGATTTTCCAATGGTGAGTACTTATACACAGCTGATCCAATGGCTCCATGGCCAAGGAGCGAATTTCTATCATCCAAAAACTGAATGATTGGTAGAACGTTCTGACCATTGTGTACTTACAAGGGAACCTCCCCACCGCACCCCCCTCAGATTTAGTTATAAGTTGGCACAATGGATAGGCCTTGAAAAACTGAACACAGATAAATCGAGGAAACAGGAAGACGTTGTGTGGAACTATGAAAAAAAAAAAGCAAACTATACAAACTGAGTAGTCCATGCGCAAGATAGGTAACATTAAGGATAGAGTGGGCTGAGGGGCGCCGTGGTCCCGTGGTTAGCGTGAGCAACTGCGGAACGAGAGGTCCCTGGTTCAAGTCTTCCCTCGAGTGAAAAGTTTAATATTTTATTTTCAGACAATTATCAAAGTTCAGGCACTCACATATAATCAACTTCGCTCTCCAAAATTCCAAGACATATTCAGATTTGCTTGGACATATGCAGTATTTGGCGGTCTACACACGGTAAAATTTGAAAATGTTAAAAACATATGTTTTGACAGAGCACAGGGAAAACTGTGCGACTGTGAAACTGTTGCATTCATTTGCTGCAGTTTATGTGACAAACTCTTATGTTTTCATCACTTTTTTGGGAGTGATTATCACATCCACAAGAAAACCTAAATCGGGCAAGGTAGAAGAATCTTTTTACTCATCCGCCAAGTGTACAAGTTAGGTGGGTCGACAACATATTCCTGTCATGTGACGCACATGCCGTCACCAGTGTCGTATAGAATATATCAGACGTGTTTTCCTGTGGAGGAATCGGTTGACCTATGACCTTGCGATCAAATGTTTTCGGTTCCCATTGGAGAGGCACGTCCTTTCGTCCACCACTCGCACGGTTTTGCGATGCGGTCGCAAAACACAGACACTAAACTTATGACAGTCAACAGAGACGTCAATGAACGAACGGACAAATCATATCTTTGCGAAAATGAATAAAGTAAATGTTTCACTCGAGGGACGATTTGAACCAAGGACCTCTCGTTCCGCAGCTGCTCACGCTAACCACGGGACCACGGCGCTTCTTAGCTCAGGTTAACCTTAATGTTACCTATCTTGCACATAGGGCGACTACTCAGTTTGTATATTTTGCTTATTTTTTTTATAGTTCCACACAACTTCTTCCTGTTTTCTCGATTGATCTGTCTTCAGTTTTTCAAGGCCTATCCATTGTGCCAACTTATAACTAAATCTGAGGGGGGTGCGATGGGGATGTTCCCTTGTTAGAAGTGTAGCGCAGCATTCAATAAAAGTTACTTGGTGTGGCCATTGTAATGTGCAACTTGCTTTTAGAAGTCTTCTGGTAGATTGGTTAGGGTGCGGAAACTGTTGCTTTATCCCTCCCCCTGCCTCTCCCCAACGAAAGTGAATCTCCGGATTTTCGAGATGTTCTCATCGAGCGCTCAAAGATGATGCTTTCTCTGTCCTAAAAGAGCCACCCTAAGTTCACTTGCCGGTGGCGGTGTTGGGACTGCTTTCGTTTGGATGACGCCATTCCTTACTCGCTCTCTGGCCGGTAGTGCGCCTGGGTCGTATCTTATCCGGGGGAAGCGCCTTGGCTCCCGATGTCACACTATTTGCGAACTTCCCACTCCATCTGCAGACTCCCAGCTACGACATACATCCAACGCCGTACTGTAACTTTATTCTGTGATGCATTTCTCGCTTTTACTAAGCAGAAACCGAACAACAGAACGCTCCTCGTCCCCTGTGCAAGCTATCAGTGCGATTGCCGTCTTCTCACTGTTCCTGTGCCGTTTTTTTTTTTTTTTTTTGTGCATCCGAACTATGCTGCCACCTGCAGAACATCTGACACACTGTTAGGAACATCTTTTCTAATTTCAACGCTCTCTTCATTCTTCGATTGTTTGTTCCATATTCACACTCTTATTTTGTGTCATTTCAACATGTTTTTTCGGAGAAACTAAATCTACAGATTTTCTGGATATCATCATTTTCTATCCCAATCACTTTTCGACAGTTTCCATTTTAGGTGAACTCACTAGCTCCATTCAAACTACCACGTTAGAAGGAACCGAGATATGAACTCGGCGCACTTAATTCGATTCCGTACGAGGGGAGTCAAATGAAAATCTTTAATGTGTAATCAAAAATCAACATTCCGCGCCATTGTTCTGTAAGCTGGCACTGCTCTGAGCAATGATGTAAGGAATGCCCTACAGGCTGCAGCGTACCACAGACAAGCGAAACGCGGCCACAATTCCAGTTCAAAATGGCTGTCCCGCTTGCAACATGCAGCAAGCACGACCAGCGATCTTTCGGACGTTTTCTGATTCAAAAATGGTTCAAATGGCTCTAAGCACTATGGGACTTAACATCTAAGGTCATCAGTCCCCTAGACTTAGAACTACGCAAACCTAACTAACCTAAGAACAACACACTCATCCATGCCCGAGGCAGGATTCGAACCTGCGACCGTAGCAGCAGCGCGGTTCCGGACTGAAGAGTCTAGAACCGCTCGGCCACAGCGGCCGGCCCAGACGTTTTCTGACAAGTGAAGATACGGAACCTATCGAAATCCATATGCGAATGAAGATCCAGTGTGGTGATACATATCGATCACTGCAGAAAATGTATGACAGGTGTAGGAAGTTCGGAAATGGCGTGACCCGTATGACAAACACTCAACGCCCGGATCAGGCACATCGTGTTGTGACACCGGAGTGCACTGCAGCAGTTTAAACCATTGTGATGGAAAATCGCTGTGTGACGGTGGGTGAAATTGCCGCATATCTGAATATTAGTCATGGCTCTACACATCACATCATTCGTGAAATGCTTACGTTTCGTAAAGTGCCTGCATGATGGGGGAGGAGGAGGAGATTAAACGTCCGGTCGACAAAGACATTAGAGACGGAGCAGAACCTTGGGAAGTATGGAAAAGGAAATCAGCCGTGCACTTTTGAAGGAACCATCCCGACGTTTGCCTCAAGCGATTTAGGGAAATCACGGAAAACCTAAATCAGGATAGCCGGTAGCCGGACGCGGGTTTGAGCAGTCTTCTCCCCCTCCCCCCCCCCCCCTTACTTCCCCGGATGCGAGTCCAATGTGCTAACCACTGCGCTACCCCTCTCGCTCGCGCGACATTGGAGCCATGACAGCTCACTTCAAAACTGAAAGAGTGACGTGGCGATATCTTTGAAGAACTTTTGCGGCGAAACCTGGTTACACTACCGTCAACACGGAACAAAGGGAACAAGCGAGGAATGGCGTCGTTCCTCATTAGCAAAACTCAGGAAGTTCCGGAAGCAGCAATCTGATGAGAATGTTACCAGTGTGGTATGTTCCAATACGGTAAAAAAAAAAAAAAAAAAAAAAAAAAAAAAAAAAATCTGGACGTCTGGTGTCACTTTCCAATATAACACGGCTCTGCCTCATATTGCCCGTGGAACAATTGCAACCCTCGGTGACCTGCACTCTTGATACTCTGCCGCATTCGCCATACTCAGTAGACCTCGCACCAAGCGATCACCACATGCTTTGACCACTCAAAGGGGTGATGGGAAGAAAGGAATTATGTTCCCGAGAAGATATGCAACAGGTGGTGCACGAATGGCTGCGCACACGACCGAAAGATTTTTTCCTTCCTCCAGAGGAATCCGTGTACTTCCTTCGCGCTGGAGGAAGTGCGCTGAACGACAGGGAGATGATGCCGAAAAATTACACACTTGTGTTCCACTTTTATTCATAAAGAAACAATTCAAAATATTTCAGGTTTTCTGCTGACTACTCCTCCGAAGTAAATTTACCGTTAATTCGAATATTTGTGTCAGTAATATTTTTTTCTTACTTTTTAGAAAACTTTACAATGGATTCGTGTCTTCCGAAACTGTTCGTCAGTAAACAGTAGACTGCAAGTGGGGATATACGAATACAGTACTATACTATGTCCGGATAACTGCCCGAGATTAAGTCTGGGAGCTCGTACTCTCGAAAAATTAAGAGCAAGAACTCTAAATTTGGAGATTTTCTGCTGATATTGTCTCCACACTTCGAGCGTGGAAGCAGCGGAGAAGTTTCGCAACTGCTTCCGTTTGCCATTTCCGAAGGTTTCACTTTACATATTTAATGGTCTTTGTTATTATTTCTTCAGATAAATTCGAAGCCAGGTATTAGCTTTCACTTCCAAGGATGTGCTCTTTCTTCTCCTCTCCTTTTTTTTCTTCAAAAAACTCTATATTGTTGACAATCCAATTTCGTATCCTGTTTGCAAATTTCTCGGAACGATTTCCTGCTGCCGCTGCTTGGAACTAATCTGTACAGCTGATAACGGTTCGCAGAATTCGGTTGAGTGATCAGTGTCCGAGGTTCCCAGGAACGTGAGTGAATGCGAAGGCACAGATTTATCGTACAGAGCGGGGGCTGGTACCCATCTGGCTACGCTGAACACGAGATGATGTACAGAAGTGCGTACGCTTTCCGGTAGACCTCAGAATGCGGTCCGCCACTTCAGACGGCAGAGCTGCATCGGTAATTGGGGAGTCGATTCGCGAAAATGGGCTCGCAAACCGGTTGTGTGGAGTTAGCGGGAAACGCCACAGCCGGCGACCTTGTTCCTCAGGCGTCGGTCGCTGCTTGAATGGCGGGGCGTCTTCCTAGTCGGCTACATCGCTTTGCGCGGCGGCTGTGAAAACCGATCGCGAAAAGTGCTAACCGACCGTAGCGAAATTTACACTACGCTAGAAAAGCTGCAGTCAAGTCTTAACAGATTATCAGGGTCTCGCAAACGAACAGATGACGTCCGAAGGCAATGACGAAAGACACACCAACTAATCTACATGGATCACCTAGTACAAAGTGTTGGAAGCTCTTTACGGCTGCTCGCAGATGATGCGGTTGTCAGTAAGCAGGTAGCAATGCCGGAAGACGGAAACGATCTGCAGAATTACCAACAGAGCATTAATGAATGGTGCTGGGACTGGTAGTCGACGCACAATGTAAATAAATGAAACGTATTGCACGCACATAGGAAAAGAAATCCACTACCGTACAGCTACATTGCTGTTGTTGTTGTTGTGGTCTTCAATCGTGAGACTGGTTTGATGCAGCTCTCCATGCTACTCTATCCTGTGCAAGCTTCATCTACCAGTACGTACTGCAGCCTACATCCTTCTGAATCTGCTTAGTGTATTCATCTCTTGGTCTCTCTCTACGATTTTTACCCTCCACGCTGCCCTCCAATACTAAATTGGTGATCCCTTGATGCCTCAGAACATGTCCTACCAACCGATCCCATCTTCTAGTCAAGTTGTGCCACAAACTCCTCTTCTCCCCAATTCTATTCAATACCTCCTCATTAGTTATGTGATCTAACCATCTAATCTTCACCATTCTTCTGTAGTACCACATTTCGAAAGCTTCTATTCTCTTCTTGTCCAAACTATTTATCGTCCGTGTTTCACTTCCATACATGGCTACACTCCATATAAATACTTTCAGAAACGACTTCCCGACACTTAAATCTATACTCGATGTTAACAAATTTCTCTTCTTCAGAAACGCTTCCCTTGCCATTGCCAGTCTACATTTTATATCCTCTCTACTTCGACCAGCATCAGTTATTTTGCTCCCCAAATAGCTACGTTATTGATGACAAATTTCTGGAAACAGTATCTACTGTAAAATATCTGGGAGTAAGCATTCGGAGTGACCTTAAATGGAATGACGGTATAAAACAAATAGTAGTAGGAAAACCAAATGTTATACAGATCCATAGAAAGGATGTTAACAAAATGTAATTCGACCATTAAAGAAGTGGCACATGCATGCAAGGTGCTTTTGGGCCTATTTTTTTAGTATTGTTCAATGTAGGACTATTACCAGATACGACCCATAGAGCATATACAGAAGATCCAACGAAGAGCCGCACGTTTCGTCACGGGATCGTGAATTTTATTTTATTCATTGGTTATTTAGCCTGACCAGCAAGAGCCTTAAGGTCTTCTTTTACATCTGACCAGGGAAAACACATGCCAAAAGATATTGCAAAACTTTCCCAATAAAATAATAATAGCAAAGGACATGAATGATATAGATTAGTTTAGCACATCTGAAGCCGTGTTTAGTACTATCAGAAGAGGAATGGATAAAGAAAGAGGAGAAGACTGCAATGACAGTCACAGTGGCTGTTAGGAAAGAACAGAACACAAATAGAGAGCTCTGCAAACAAGGGGCAGGGAAAAGTTGTGGGGGGAGGGGGACTGTCGAGAAGGAGCTGCACAGAATGTACGAGAGATAGCATTAGCCAGGAAGAGCCGATCAACATTTTACATCCTCGCACATATATATCTGACGAAATGACCACAATGAGAAAAATCGAGAATTTGAGAGCTAGTACAGAGGCTTACCGACAGTCACTCTTCCCACGTGTAACTCGTGGCTGGAACAGGGAAAGAGAGGGTGGAAGGGGGGGGGGCGCTGAGATCAGTTAGGGGTAGCAGAACTACCCTCTGGAGTACTGATGTACGTGTAGAGTAACTGTGCAACTTTTTTATATTCATTCGGGTTATTGGTTTCGACTTTTGTTTCAGATCGTACTTAGATATAGTATCTCATTACTGCGAATCGTAGTTCGTCATCATGGGCTAAGATTTAGTCACAAGTTGAACTGAATCTTCGTCTTGCTGAATAACTGCGATTCGCAGCAATTGGATATTGGATGTACAGATGGCCTGTAACAAGAATGGAAATCGATAGTCCGAAAAACATACAAAATGTCCCATAAGGCGTCTGTCTTTATTCACAATATCACTGTGATGCAAAGATTGTTTTTGTAAAGAAATTTATTTTAAAAACACTGCAGCTCCGTCATCAATGAGGTCTGGAGTCATGACTCAAAGTCACTACCTCGTGCGTCGCCGACTTGTTAGCACTGACCAGGAAAGTGTGGGTTACTGAGGAGTTGCTTGGCCATTGTACCAAATTCTTCATAACCCCTTTACGCACAGTCATTGTGGTAGCTGGAACTTTGGAACTCGCGAGTGATTCCTTCCACTGATTTCATGCGATTTTATACCACTACCCTCTGCAACGCTCGACGATCCTTATGCGTCCGTACATGAGTTCTCCCGGTCTTGGATTAGCTGCGATTGTTCCTGAGCATTTCCACTTTACAATCATACCACCAGCAATCGATTTGGGCAGCTTTAGGGTCGAAATGTCGCTGATGGATTTGTTGCACAGGTGACATCCAATGCTAGTCCACGTTCGCAGTTACTGAACTCTCCTGATTGATCCATTCTGCTGTTACTGGTTCTCTACTTACAACACAATACATCCCCGCCTCCTTTTATACTGCCGGATCCACCTCCACGTCTAGTGTACACTTCCGCGTTGAGTACGGGTGTCCGGATACATTCTATGAGGCAGCATGTGGTACTATAATCTTCTGCCACGCACTCTGTATTGACTTGACAAGTGCAGGTATAGATTCAAAACTGCTCATCTGCGAGAAACTGGCGAGGATGATGTGCAGCTTCGTTCATCCTACTTATACGTGTCGTATGCAGAATTCTGCCGTGAAGAATTACACTGACACGTGTCTATACTGCATGTTGGTGCTGCAGACGGCCGAATACCAAATTAGTAGATGCTATATGAGCCGAGCAATTCTGAGAACGACTTTCCTGTTTAGCAAGCATTTGCTAACTTCTTTTCTCGAGCGCTAACCAGTGCAAATATGAGATCCACATGTTACGGCTTCGTCGTTGCTGGCAGATGAAACAAAAGAAGTGCATCTCTTTGACGTATACAGTATTAGACAAACGTCTGCAGACCAGTGATTCATCATTTACACCTATACGCGTACTCTCCAAGTCACTGAGTACTGTATGGCAGAGGATACTTCGCATGAAACGTCCACTTCGGTTACCTCGCCGATTCTACTCGGAAATGAAGCGGTTATTATCGCCCGTATGTCTCCGTAAATACCTAAGCTCTCTTAGTCTGCCTATACGCGAAATGAAATTTGGATACAGCTGAATTGATCATCAGCCTGTCGAAAATGGTGGTGCTCTGAAAGCCTTCAGTAGTGTTTCCCAAAAAAGTACTTCTTCACTACAAGAATTCCAATCTAAGCACACGGACCTTTTCGGCACGACTCTGGTACTGCTTGAAGCTGCTCTGTCTTTCAGAAGATACAGTACACAGCCATACACAGAAGAGCGCCGAGCTGCCTACACTCAGACAATTGATTTAAGGCCAGCGCAAATGTAGGGCTTAACAAGGCAAGGTCAATTTTTTGGTTCAGCCATAAGTCATTTATTGGGGATGAGACGACAGAGGAAAGCACAACTGGAAGAAGAGTGAGAAAAGCCTGCTGCCTCTGCCCAGAATTGTTTAATGTATTTTTGAAACGAAAAAGAGTCAGAAATTTTTGAAACGAAAAAGAGTCAGAAATTTTTGAAACGAAAAAGAGTCAGAAATTTTTGAAACGAAAAAGAGTCAGAAATTTTTGAAACGAAAAAGAGTCAGAAATTTTTGAAACGAAAAAGAGTCAGAAATTTTTGAAACGAAAAAGAGTCAGAAATTTTTGAAACGAAAAAAAATCAGAAATTTTTGAAACGAAAAAGAGTCAGAAATTTTTGAAACGAAAAAGAGTCAGAAATTTTTGAAACGAAAAAGAGGAGTGCGGGTAGGAAGACAGATGTATTCGATTTTCGGATGATATGGTGTTATTAGCAGAGAGCGAAAAAACAATTAAATATTAAAAGAATTAAATAAGACCCGTGAGGAATTCGGAATGAATTAATAAGAACAGGGCAAAATGTGCTGTGATATGTGCAAGGAAAGTAAGAACAACTATAAAGCTAGGGCAGGAATATATAGAGCAAGTTAGTGCTTTCAGATTTCTGGGAAGAGCAATTACGGACTACATGAGATGCAATAAGGAGATGAAAACACGCACAGAAATTGCCAAGGAGGCATTTAATAAGGAGCAGCTTCTATGCGGGTGCATCGACAAGAACCTGGAGCAAAGTGCTTTGTATGGAGCTGAGATATGGACACTGACGAAAGAGGAAGAAGGATGAATAGAAGCATCTGAGATTAGATTTGGAGGAGGATGGAAGTGATAAAATGCTTACACAAAGTGAGAAATGAAGGAGTGCTCGGAAGAGTGGGGGGAAAAGGTTATCAGGAAGAGGAAACACAATTGGCTTGGACATTGGATGAGAAGAGATTGTTTACCGACGATGCAATGGGGGGAACGGTGAACGGGAGAAGAAGAAGAAGAAGATTCCAGATGGTGTATGATATAAAGATCGGAAACAATTATGAGCAAACGAACAGGACAGCAAAATGACATGAGTGTGTGGAGAACTACATGTGAAGACCTGCGCTAGAGCAAAACATTGATGATAATGATAATCACGACGATGATCCGTCATTCAAACAGTTACCAAATGGACTTCCATCGACAAAACTCCGATATAAGTGCACACATGATTTCTCTCCGACAACATGCGCACAGTATCAGTACTCATCCACAGTCACTTCCGAGGAGAGCCAAACTGGAGATTCTGCAAATGATTGTTGTTATCGTACACTGGATTCAGGACTGGACCACCAACAGACACAGTGGTGCAAATGAAAACTGATCGACATTACCATACACCACCTTCATACTACAGTCCAGCAACGTAAAGTCCTATCAAAAATTGAAAATTGTTGCTGAGTTGGCAGCATTTTGCCATTGATGTTGCCTATTTAACGCTATTTGGCCCTATGACGAGGCTGTACAGTTGCTGCGTGCAAGCAAGCCATTGCACCACAGGAAACACTTTCGGTGGTATGGCGTTTCCTTCCTGACACACATTTACGTTTGACGCTAAGAGCATTTGGTGAATACGAAAGAAACGACCCGTAAAAATATAGCACTTCTCTTTTGAATCGTTTCGATATGTTCCTTGCAACAGATCTGGTGGAGATGCCGGAAACACTCTACAATTGGTGGCGCAAGTGTTAAGTACTCATTCTACTTTATAGGTGCTTTGCGGTTTCCCAGAACTCTCCCGATAACCCGTACTCAGCCGTTCAATTCCTCACAGCTCACCTTATGTGCTCGTTTTATTCAGTGCTTCGCAATGTTACGCCTGGGTATTTAATCAAAGTAGCCGAATCAAAGAGCATACTATTAATACTGTATTCGGACGATACATTAATGTTTTCCCTACAGATCATCAACTTGTATCGACATTTAAAGCGAGCTGCCATTCATACAACCAAATACAAACTCGTCCGTGTTATTTCGTATCCCCCTACATTCAGTTAACATGACACTTGCTTACACGCAATAACGTCATCAGCAAACAGTCACAGATTGCTGCCCACCGTGTCTGGCGGGTCTTACGTGCATGGAGGCTAGGGTCAGTCCTATCACATTTCCGTCCGACACCAGTCATCATCTGGGTATCCGACGACCACACGTCGTCAAGAATGACGTTTTCACCAGTCCTAAAGTCTTGTAACCATCCAAATGCATTTCAGAACCTATCCCGTACGCTACGACATTCATTAACAATACACAGCGTGTCACAGTGGCTTACGCTCTCTGCTATTCTACGAATATGGAATCAGTCTGCTGACCAGCACCCATGGTTCGCAGAGTATCTTAAGTGAAAAGGCGAAGCTGTTGTTCACACGAGCGATGCCTTCTAAATCTGTGCTGATATACTGACAAGTTTTCTGTTTTTCAGAAATTCATTACAATCGAGATATACTCAAGTATCCTGCAACAGACTAACGTTATGTAGACACTGGACTATCATTTTGCACCTCCGTCATTTCCCCCTTCATTATACACGGAAGTAATCTGCGCTTCGTTTTCCATTCGCTCGGGATCTCCGCTCTGTGTGAGATTTGCGGGAAGCGCGAGCTAAGAAAAGACTGCAAGTTCTTGTTGGGTGACTGCTTCTTCGCCCTTGTTGCAGCGCGGAAACCGTTAGCCAGTAATATTGGGCCGATGTTGGGTCCGTGGTGGTGGGGGGACACGTTGTAATTGCAGATAACCGTCACTGATCACAGGCCATTAGCGCCGGGGCTGAATTCTCATTAAGCCAGTCTCTGAGGGAAGTAATGGGACAACCCATCATCATGAATAGCTGTGTTCTGGAGCTTCTACGGCGACAGCTAGTACCGATAAGCACAGAGCAAAAGTTTTAATTCTTTAACGGGCGTCATTTTTTGTTAATGGCTATAGAAGTTCTTATTTCGCAATTGTCATTTAGACGTCAAGCACCTACAATTACACGAGGCAATAATTCAGGAAATTATAATGGAAGAAAACGCTAGGATGAACGAGAAACTCCGGAATCTTAACATACTTGCACTTCGGAATATATTTGAAACACTGTCATGGCACAGATACAAACTCTAAGGAACGGAACCCTTACAGAGTTGCGTCACATTTTATAACCTGTTAACAAATAAACGGTACGTACGTTACATTCAATGTTGCACATTCAAATTCTATGTGAGCACGAATGAAGCGATGACGGAGAAAATACACTGCACAACAAAATTGTAGGATCTCTTTTTCGAAACCCTTTTCCGTCTAAAGGCAGCAAACCCCACCTAAGACGTGTCTAAAGCCTAGTTTCCACGACGACATTGGGTTGCGCCACTCGTTGCGTGGAATGAGTTGCACGCAAGTGGCTTCATATTTGACTGTAGACACGGCGACACCAGTATACACTTCAGTTTCGTCGTTTTGTGGGTCCCTGAGTCGTGTCTGAAATGAAAGTTTTGGCAGCTGCACATCGCACGAGTTGTGATGGAGTTGTAGCTTGTTGCGTGGAATCGCTGCACGGTTCTAGGCGCTACAGTCTGGAACCGCGCGACCGATACGGTAGCAGGTTCGAATCCTGCCTCGGACATGGATGTGTGTGATGTCCTTAGGTTAGTTAGTTTTAAGTGGTTCTAAGTTCTAGGGGACTGATGACCTTAGAAGTTAAGTCCCATAGTGCTCAGAGCCACTTGAATCGCTGCATAAGAAAAAAATAAACATGTTTCGATTCGTGAATGGACGAAGAAAAGGCGTCAGCTCGGTTGCTCAGCAGTCTTGCTGAGATAAGTTACAACGGAAGATCCAAGAAGTTATTTTAATTATCTTGGATGTAACCAGAACTGTTCAAGTTTCAAGAGTTAATTATGCGATAAGGGATAAAGGTACTGTAATGCATGAAGCACTACCGCCAGAACTGACATCACGTCTCATATTACGTGCTTTACAATCAGGAACACTAGGCATGCTAAGGATACGGATTTAGTTGGCGATAACTATTTCATTAACACCAATTGTTATTAAAATTAACAGTAATAATTATTAACATTAGCAACAATAATTATTCGAAGCAGGCCGCATTAAGAAGAGAATGGTTTGCAAACTACTCTCTTCAAAATAGATCTGTACAGTGGCAATATTTCAAAATTCTAAAATATGTGAAAGCGCAGCACTGCAGCGACGTTTTAAAAGATGAATATCGAATAAAGAATGCAGCTTCTTGAATTGGTATAGCCTTCCCTCCTGTCAACAATATTCCTTGACAAAGAGTAGGCCAACTTGGCCGTCTTGTAGACGAGTGCATTGCCACAGCTAGAATTACACTTGGTTGTATGTTTCTCAATTCAGTTGTATATGTGCTCCAAACTGAATGAATTTTGCCCTGCACCTCAGATATTGTCAAAGCATCTATGTTATGATCGGATGTGACTGTCTCAACGGCAGCAATATATGTTGCTTATTTTTGTAATCGGCATCACTTCAAAAATGGCTCTGAGCACTATGGGACTTAACATCTTAGGTTATCAGTCCCCTAGAGCTTAGAACTACTTAAACCTAACTAACCAAATGACATCACACACATCCATGCCCGAGGCAGGATTCGAACCGTAGCAGTCGCGCGGTTCTGGACTGAATTGTGGGGAAATTTGATGCCAGTGTGACGCCATTAACCGACCTTACAGCTCACAATGAACTTCTGAGCTGTGTGGCCTTTGTCCTGGGTGTAGGCGGCTTATAACCAAATTTCAAAGTTATGAGTCGGAATGGAAGGCAATTACGGTGTTTCGAAAATGCGATCCTTCAATTTTGTAGTGCAGTGTACTTGTTAACAAACTATAGAGCGGGACACAATCGCACAGAGGTACCGCTGCTTTATAGCTTCTATCTGTTGCCATGACACTGCATGACGTATTTACAGGTGCATGCATGTTAACAGATTCCTGAGTTCGTTGTTCATACTATCATTGTCTTCCATTATAATTTCCTGATGCTTTCTGTTGTATGCTCGTTGGACAACGTAACGCCGACATTGCTAGAACATACGATCTTGTACAGTCACAAGCAGAAAACGACGTTCATTTAACAGTTAACACACGCTGCGGACCCGTAGTACGAGAACTTAACTGAAATTTTTTGTTCGGACTAAGGCAGGGTGATTATTGGACGTGAATTCGGGATAAGTCGGCTCAAATCTGTCTGACCATATTGATATATAGTTTTTCTGGTTTTCTTCAGTCAGTTTAAATGAATGCTAGGATAGTTATTTAAGCAGTCAATAGCAATCTGATTCCCCCCACCCCTCCTCGTGGAAGTTCACTTCGAAGTCAATGTCTAACATTTGAAAATAACTGTTGAAAAAGCACTGCATAGCGCGTGTCCGACGCTGGAAATAGTACCGTGTGCTCTCATCTGAGTTTCAAAGGCTGTCTACGTTTTGACATGGAGTACGTTTTCACGAAAATGGACTGATGAGTTATAAACCGGAACGCAAACAAGTCGGGAATTTTACTGACATTTCTTGAATGCCGGTTAGTAAACTCTAATATAAAGCTTACATTTAGGTTTCTAGTCTTTTTTGCATTCTTACCCATAGAACGCGTCCTAACTTTAAAAGAATAATTATCCACGTTACAATTCCAATCATTTCCCTGTTTTTAGAATAATTCTTATAATTCAGGTCAAATTTACAATGTACATAACATGCAGAAACGAACTGAACCTAAGCAAAGAGAAGGCTGGAAGAGGAACAATTTGGAATCCTGGCTGATTTAGTTCACAGCTGTTACTGCAGCTGTGGCGGCTGTAGCGTTATCCAGGTAAAGAACAAACTCTTGTTAGTCTGCCGTGGTCGCTATTAAACCAACCCCCATTTCAAACGATCCTGTAAAGACAGGAATCCGGTACAGATTGCCTCCGTCCGAGCCACCTTTCAGGATTACGCCCTGAGACAGGAAGTAGGAAGTTCCATCACTCTGTACCCAACAATAACGTTCCAAGCCTTAGCTTATTATTAGCATTGTTGTCTGGACACATGTGATGATGTTGGATTCAAGTTCCCGCCAAGATCACGAATCTGCGCAGAAACGTCTGCAATTTTCTACAAAATAATGTGCGATTCAGCATTCTGATTTCTTTCAGCATTTCTTTCTGATGCAAAGTCAACTGCGCTGATACACAAACACTAAGTATGCAACTTAGTCGGGATGCCTACAGTATGAGGCACCTTGCTCTCGATCATTTTGCGCTCTTCCCTTACCATATCATGAGTTTTTTTATGACTTACTATGTTATGACACTAAGTTCCTGCCTGATACGCTTCAAAATTGTTTACTAATAGACAATGTTTATCTCACTAAGCCAAAAATAAGTAATCGTATGCATCAGAGCTCAGTTCACGCGAACCTATGAAATTCTATTTTGACTCGTGAGCGTGTGGAAGTCTTCACATGAGTGTCTCAATAGCACTAAACTTTCTTTTTTTCTCCGCTATGTGTCAATCATCATTTGAAACAGGCGTCAATTATTAACAGTTCTACATCATGCCCATTTAAAAATTTTGCTAGGAGTATGACGGTAATTTCGATTGCTAGCACAAACTTTGTTTAACAAAATTCCTGGTTCGCTCTTTCACAAATATTTATCAACTTTAGTGGTTCTATGACCTTTCTGCCAAACACCAGAGCGAAAATTGTAAAGTGATTAGGGCAGATATAGAAATTTATCAACTGGCATTCTGTTAGCAACTTAACACGTGACCTGTTACATTGTATGTAAAACCAAAACATAGTTTTCGCTCTGAGTCGGTCAAAGCGTTGCATGAATTATTTAAATGTTTCGAAATACAATGGCTATATTATTTCTACGGTTTTTTTGCTGCCAACTTCTATAACGTGCAGAGTTGGCAGGTTATCATTTAAGTTCATCTATTTGGCCAACAATCTCGAGCACTGATATTGACAGTAGCCAGTAGCGAAATATTTCTTTGGTGATTGCATATTCATACCCACGAATTTTACGAAAGAAATCCTGCTTAATCAGAATGACTGACAAGTGGAGAAATTGCTGAAACATTATATAGTTATTAAAATGCAATATTGCAGTTTAATAAATATTATATTGACGAAGTTTAGAGAGACAATTGCAAAGCGCCAAGGGAAGATGAAACGAGGAACATGTCAGAAAATACCTGGTATCCTTGCACGTTTGATATTATATTACATATTCCCGCCTGATATCACCCTTGTTCCTATCAGCAGAGAAACGTGGGCGCAGCCATCACAGCCATTTAATCAAAAGTAGCGCAGGTTTGCGTAAAATCCGGTTTGAGGAGAGCAAAGGATGGTTCCAGCCTTGGGTTTAGTGATAGAGAGGAGTTTGTTGACAGCAAGCCGTACCCAGAAATGTCTCCGAATGCTGGCGCTAAAGATCTGCTCGCGAGTCGGATGCCCCATCTGACGTCGGCTCTACGACGCGCCAACTTGGCCCATTCTCCCGCCTGTTCTCTAATGTATTCTCTCGGCAGCTGCTAAACGGACACACACACACACACACACACACACACACACAGAGAGAGAGAGAGAGAGAGAGAGAGAGAGAGAGAGAGAAACTCCCACAACTTTACGGTTACTACAGTCAAATTGTGTGGTCGTCACTCCTCTAATTCAGATGTTGATGCCTCAATTTCCGAAAGTGTTTCCCAGTTGACACAGAAACTTTGTACAGAGATATTCTATGGCAAATATGTTAAGGTACCAAAAATGGATTTAAAACAATAGTGTCCAAGAAGTACTGTACTCAAGGCACAACTACGCATATAGAAATTTTTGTGTTTTTCATTGCGTTGGAGTAGCTACTTATACGAAGTTCGAGGAGCGATAAATTACTAGAAAGAAATTACGCGTTGAAAACATCAGGTTTTTCCTTTTCTCTAGGGACATTGGTGAAGTAGAAAAAGTCCAAGAAGTCTTAACGCTAGCCATTGAGTTTGGAGCACTTTATATTACTGATATATAATAACCGTTATTGCTCCACATTTCCACACTCAACATTCAGGGCGAAAATGTCTGCGTTACGAACAAAAAAATTCTCTGTTTGGTTCCACATGAGATAGTCCACCGGTCTCAAATTTGGTGATCCCGGTGGCCAGCCAACAAGTCCTTTTCAGATCCACCTCTCACACATGCTGCACCAAAGTCCTGGAATTAGCTCTCTTACAGGCATATCTTTCAGGTGATATTAACTTCCAAGAATCTCATTTATTTATTTATTTATGCATTTATTTTACCTGGCAAGATTAGGGCCTTCAGGCCCTCTCTTACACCTAACCAGGCATACTCAGATTCAACAAATTTCAGTGTCTACAGAAAATTAGGACATATAACATGTTATACAGTATTAATGTTAAAGAAAAAAAAATATAGATTATAAAAGTAGTACAATGATAATTATAACAATCAAAAAATAATTATAACAATCAAGAATAATAAAAATATTAATAATTATGATAATAATAATAATAATGACTATGTATATGAAAGTAAACATATTTACACAAATAACCAAGAGTTTTCGACCTATACTTTCTTATATCAAGCCGGCCAGAGCGGTTCTAGGCGCTACAGTCTGGAACCGCGCGACCGCTACGGTCGCAGGTTCGAATCCTGCCTCGGGCATGGGTGTGTGTTGTCCTTAGGTTAGTTAGGTTTAAGTAGTTCTAGTTCTTGGGGGCTGATGACGCTCAGCAGTTACGTCCCATAGTGCTCAGAGCCATTTGGACCATTTTTCTTATATCAAGCAGTTATAAGGAGCACTCAAATGAAAACTAGACAGATCGACAAAAAGTAAACTGTTTATTAGTTCGTAAATACTCGCCATAGCTGTTAATACATTTATCCAACTGTGAGAAGAAGACCGTCAATCCTTTCGAAAAAAGTATTTGCGGTTGCCTGTGGAGCCATGGTTATACCCACGCGTGCTCCTCTTCGTCCGAAACAAATCGACAGCCACGAATGTCTTTCTTCTGAGCTCTGGAAATACGGAAATCGCATGGAGAGAGATCGGCAGAACGTGTAAGGGATTTCCAGAGAAAATTCTGCAGTGTACTCGAAACAATCGAGGTAACATTCATTCTGTGGCAGGATAATGCCCGCCCACGTGGTGGGCAAAGTTGTTTCGAATACCGTCTACTCTCCTCAGGCGGTATTTTTGGAGACGCGAAGAAAGACATTGTGGCTGTCAGTTTGCTTTTGCATGCACGCCTGGGTACAATTATAACTGTAGATAACGGCGAACATTTTTCCGTAACGGATTGACCGTATTGCCACACAGTGGGATAAATATATGAACAGTTACGGCAATTACTTTTGAAATAATAAAGTTTACTTTTTTTTCCATCTGTCTCTTTTTCATTTGACTGCCCCTTATAGCTCTAATTTACTGTATCAATCTGTACAAGTAGTTTTTCCGGACGTTTTAGAAGAATTCTTTAAGACAATGTGTCTACAAATTTTATTCACAAAAATAACATATTGCTTCCGCTCACGTACATATAGAGGATGCCGAAGACGTTCGAGATCATTCTGGGGATTACCGGTGAAAAATGTGGACTACTATTATCTTATTCGAATGTTCACTAATAGATTCTAGTTACAGTGTGTCATTTGTATACAACAGCATATAAATGAAGCAGTGGCAATGTGTAATAGTACTGAGTATTGACATTGCGTCCACTCTGTTCCCACATCAGATTTTTGATTGAGCGATCGCTTCACACCTGCAGTTACGTAATGCGGTGGCGCCAACGGCACACAACACGCCTCTCTAAGGACGGGTCGTTATCTGAACAACAGGCAGGGTTCTGGGAACAGATTGTGAGGACACACACACACACACACACACACACACACACACACACAGGTGCGAGCGTCCTCTGCTCGCCAGTTCCTATCACACTCCGGAACACCAGGACGGGGTTGCATTCGGAGGTGCGCGATTTCTACCCGCTGATCTGTACTTCGCTTCTCTGTCGCTTTCCCTACTGCACTTAAGGCAAATGTTCAGTATGAAGTTTCCGTTTGAGGGCGTTACCGCAGCGTACATGCAACGTAGCGCCCGCAGTGTACATGCAACGTAGCGCGACTCCCGTGAGGCTATGTAAGCAGCGACATGTAGGTACGGATTGGTGTGGCGATCGGGAGACATCCCTCGGAGAATGACGAATGTGTGTGGGGCAGCGTACCTGTCGAAATGCACCATTGTGGAATGGTGTGCCAGGTTCCGTGCTAGTCGCGATTTGACATTGAATTTGGAGGCGAGTCTCATGCAACTGAAGCAGAAGACATTCGAGCACCCGCCCTACAGTCCTAATCTCTTCCCATGCCATTATCACGCCGTCGTCCCTAAGAAAAGGCCGTAAAGTGCCGACAAGTTTTGTCGGACGACGATGTGCACAAGGCTGTTACGGACTCCTTCACGCAGCAAGCAGGACACCGTGTTTCGTCACAGGATATCTTCAACCTCATTCGTCGGTGAGATAATTGCAATGATGATCACGGCGATTTTGCCAGATTGGCATACCGATGCTGGACAGTATAAGTTATGTTTGGAATTTTACACTCAGCTGTCTTAATATATGAAGCCCATATTTACAATACATTATCGATTTCAGAGTAATAAATTGCAACCTCAAACGTCCTGCAAGAACTCATTCACAAAGGACAGTATGAACCCATTTCACTGTTTAATGCTCGTATACGCAACACACAAAACTTGATTCAGTGAAAAAATAGAATTATTTAATAAACGAAACCAAAACATAGGTGATATCGGGGAGAACGTTGCACGAAATACGAAAGAAGCCAAGCGTTCATTTCTTTAGATGTGAGGTCGCGCGGTTCCAGACTGAAGCGCCTAGAACCGCTCTGCCACAGCGGCCGGCAATGTGGCACGACTTTGTCGCTGGGTTCTAAGTGCATTGATTAAGCTTACGTCACAATAGCGTACCCGTATAATCTTTAGGAGTATCCCACATGCTTAGTCCAACGGCGAGCCACCACGGCGACAAAGCAGTAACTGCCTGAACTGATTTCTTCAGCGCACTGCGCACCTCTGAGCCAGATACAGTGGCTAACCTTCCTCGCCGAGCCAAAGAACAGACCCGCGTTACGACAGCCGCGGCTATTCACCCATCTCGTCACTGTCCACAAACGCATTGTCTCGGGTCGTCAAATGGAAGCCTGGCAACAGCGGTGTTTTGGTGGCGAAACAAAAGCTCGCTGTTCGTGAGCGGCGATGAAACTGGGCCCGCTTCCAGAACTTCGCGTTTTCCCCGCGCGCGATAGGCGCCGCAGGCACAAACGGCGCCCCAAGTTTTAGCCTTTGGGATCCTTTACACGCGGTGAGTCGTCCGTGAGTCCTTTCTCGTACTGAACTCACTTTTGTCCACAGTAGTCCAGACACAGGGTGTCGCAGGGATATGACAGAACGCTTACCTGAAGCAAAAAAAACTTTATACGGACATATGCCCTACTCTGAATGGTTTTCGAGGCAGAACACTTTTCAGTTTACACTGTATTATTAAATAACTTCTCAGGTTTACACATGTACAACAGTTAGTAAACAAAGCAATATCCGTTTTATAAAGTATCAGTCGAAAAATACATATGTTTAATACACTCGCCTCTAAATGTTATTGTGAAGGGCACATTCCAGCAGTTTTACGGTTCACAATAAGTGTTCGAATATCCCACCGTCGACTTCAATGTCTTTGTGAACTCTTGGGTCGACATTTTGTGTTGCTTGTCTGGGTGCCACAACACGCTCCTTAAAGAGAGCAGCAGTTTCCGTGATGCGACCGAGCAGTTCATTCCGCGCACTCACCTTCCGTTTGTACACCTCAGACTTCATCTAAACCCATTAACAAAGTGGCGCATAGTCTGGGGTTATTGCTAGCCAATTAATTCCACTACCACGACCAGTCCAGCGATTTGGGTAAGTGCGGCTGAGGTGTTCCCCCAAATGTCTGGTAAAATGTGGAGGTGCTCCGTCACGCTGGAAGAACATTGCACTCCGCGTGGCCACAGAACATATTACAAAAAATGCAAGTAATTCTGTCCCGTCATTCCCTCTTCTAAAATGGCTGGACCTACCAACCTGTTGGTTTCCACTGTAGCGCGGGCATTTTCCTGTGGCCATCGCATGTTGTTGACTCCATTCAGTGCAGAAGAGGCTTCATCAGTGAATGGTATTAATGGAAGCAAATGACGATTGTCATTTAACCAGAGATAAAATTCAAGTCGCGTGACGTTTTCGCAAATGTACAGATTGTAGACACGCTATATGTGAATTGAGTACAAGTTCTCCGCATGTAATGTTCTCCATATTAGTGCCCGTGAGCCACTGATGCGTGCAGAAATTCGCCGTGTCTTGGTAGTGGCCTACGCTTGAGCATTTCAACAACCTGTAACTGAACTAAACGATCAGAAGAAAAATGGAAACTTGATCTGTTAACGCCACGTGCTGAAAACCTTGGTAAACATTCTACGATGAAGAATTCAAACTGTCGGAAAGCACCACGGTATTCTTCGATATCAGCACAAGCACTACCATAGCAGACGCCCATAAACGCCGGCCGTTGTGACCGAGCGGTTCTAGGCGCTTCAGTCTGGAACCGCGCGACCAGTACGGTCGCAGATTCGAATCCTGCCTCGGGCATGGATGTGTGTGATGTCCTTAGGTTAGTTAGGTTTATCCTTAGGTTAGTTAGGTTTAAGTAGTTATAAGTCTAAGGGACTGATGACCTCACATGTTACTCACATGTTAAGTCCCATAGTGCTCAGAGCCATTTGAGCCATTTGAACGCCCATAAACACACACCATATCTGCATATTCTTGATTAGTGAGGATGTGTGGCATTTTAGCCAGCGCTTGTACGAAAGCAGTTAAACTTCGTTTCTCGGTAATACAGTTCCAGTCCCTCGCACTACTTCACTCACGCCATACCACGGACAACTGCACGTTCAACGGGCCTGTTTTAGAGGCAGAAAGACATCCAAGCGACGCTCAAAGCAACGTGGTACAATAAAACGTCCAACAGGTTGGGTGGTTAAGATATACGTGCCCACCATTAGCCCAAAAAACAAATTTACGTTAACTGTATTCTATCTCGGAAGCCATTCGAAATAGGAAATATGTCCAAGTAAAGTTTTGCGCTTCAAATGAGCATTGCTCTCATATCCCCGAATACTGATCATTCCATCTGTGACATCCTGTAAACGTGTTAGTTCTGTTGACGGACGTATTTGTTTCTCCTCGCCTTCTGTGTTTAATACAGATAATCGTATTAACTGACGCTTTTCCAGCGAATTTTATATTAGGGATAACACAACATTTTTTTATTTTCAAAAGAACATCCGAATTTACAAGCATATATATATATATATTTTAATGCTCTCTCTTACAACCGCGTGGAACACTTTACAATTACGTTCGCCTTTCACAAATAATCACTGTGTCCTCCATCGGAAGAACCGAAAAATCCACATAATAGTCGAAATCGCGAGCATGTTTCAGTTTACTGAGAAAACACACACACACACACACACACACACACACACACACACACACACACAGAGAGAGATATATTAGCGATATATTCTCGTTTCTCAACATCGGTAGACGTAAAACCCCCCACTCGCAGACGACTTATAACAGGACAGTCGATCAAACCACGTTCGCGTCACTCATGCTGTAATCCCCTGCTTCTCTTGCCCTTGACCGTCCGGATTAACACATCACGTCGACAGATGAGCGCCAAGTATGGAATGAAATCAGCTTGCACGTCGCCCAAATTTCATCTTGATTAGCCGTAACTACGAGAATGTGTAGCCAGGAAAGAAAATGAGTGCTTAAAAAAAAAAAAAAATGTTCTGCCCTCGCAATCCCACGTCAAAAGTCATACACTTTTTTTAAAAACTTCATTCATCACACGCTATTGATTCACCTTTGGCACAATTTCAAGCCTGTTCTTCCTGTACGGGTCCGTACGATCACTGACACAAAGTCAGTGCTGCTGAGTATATTTACTGAATTGCACTTCCTGCTTTCTGTACACCATACATGCACTGAGGTGACAGAAATCATGTTATACCTCTTAATATCATATCGGACCTCGTTTTGTCCGGCGTAGCGCAAAAACTCGCCGTTACATGGTCTCAACAAGTCGTTGGAAGCCCCGTGCAGAAATATTGAGCCGTGCTGCCTCTATAACCGTCCACAACAGCAGAAGTGTTGCCTGTGCAGGATGTTACGCATGAACTGATATCTCGAGCCGCGCGGTTAGAGGCGCCGTGTCATTGCGTCCTCCCTCGCGCATGGGTGTATATGCTGTTCTTAGCACAGGTTAGTTTAAGTAGTGTGTAAGTCTAGAGATCGATGACGTCTGCAGTTTGGTCCCTTAAGGGGCTCCGGAACGCCCTATACTTGCAATGTTAAAATAACGCTTATAAATTACATCTTTCCTCACAGTATTTGATGTAGGAAGTTGAACTTTTTACAGATTATTTATTGGAATATGGGCTACAACTTAACACAGGGATTTTACAAAATTTTAGTTCAGTTATTAAAGATGATTTTTTTTCAATTGTAATGAAAATTCACAACATTTTTTTGCAATTTTTTATTTATATATTCAAAAATATACAGTTGTTTGGAAAAAGGCTGTGTTAAATTATGCAGAAGGTACTGTGTAACATTTACTGAAAGTTTGAAACAAATATGTTTGGAAGATCCTTAGAAAACATGTAATTAGTATGAGAAAATAAAAGTTTTGGGAATCGAGCGACAAAGATTGGATTAACTTTTTAGTGCATTCCAGGTCCATAGGATGGATTATCTTCATCCTCTGCAAACTCCTCCTCCAGCTTCCTCTTGTTCCTCCTCCTGTTTACTCTTGCTTGTATTTCTAGACTCTACAGCCCTGTCTGCAGCCCGAAGGCGTTCCTTGTCTAAAGCAAGCATCGCTCGTACCATGTTAGAACCTATCTTCATTCCCATATTTCTAAATACCTTGCACCTTACAATGGTCTCCTTTTCTTAAAAGCCTTCAGAGGATTTCTAATAGCTTTACTTTTACTCATTATTATACTTCAACAAAACAGAGACTCTAGAAACAGAATTAATTACGAATATTTTCGAGATAACGACAGAGTAAATAAACATGAAACAATCGACAATCCCACCAGCGATATATATTGAACCATCACAGGTTAGCCACAACACATACTTTATCTCACATCACTAAAATGTACCTGATGAACACGGACGTTAATAATAACACCATTTGACAGCAGTTTAACAGCGCCACAGTGGGTCACGCCCATGTAGAACACATTTCAAAAAAAATTTAAAAATGGTTGTAGTCTTCGGAATTGAATAAATTATATATCTATTAAAAGGTAATAGTCTGCAGATTCAGAAAACGCAAAAAAGTAAAAATTGAACTTTTCATGATTTTGAGCCTTTCCGGAGCCCCTTAAGAACTCACACACATTTGAACATTTCTGACCTCTCGATTACGTCCCATAAATGCTCGATGGGATTCATGTCGGGCGATCATTATGGAGCCACCACCAGCTTGCGCAGTGCCTTGTGGACAACTTGGGTCCATTGCTTCGTGGGATCTGCGCCACACTCTAAGCACACCATTAGCTCTTACCAACGGAAAGCGGGACCACGGTGTTCCAGTCGTCTAGGGTCCAACCAGTATTGTGACGAGCCCAGGAGAGGCACCGCAGGTGAAGTGTTAATAGCAAAGGCACTCGCGTCTGTCGTCTGCTGCCATAGCCCACTAGCGACATATTTCGCCGCACTGTCCCAACGGATACGCCCGTCGCAGTCCCACATTGATTTGTGCGGTTATTTCAGTGTCGCTTGTCTGTTAGCACTGAGAACTCTATGCAAACGCCGCTGCTCTCGGTCGTGAAGTGAAAGCTGTCGGCCACTGCGTTATCCACCGTGAGAGGTAATGCCTGAAATTTGGTATTCACGGCACAGACTTGACATTGTGGATCTCTGAATACTGAATTCCCTAACGATTTCCGAAACGGAACGTCCAATGCGCCTTGTTCAAACTAACATTCCGCATTCAAGGTATATTAATTTCTGTCGTGTGACCATAATTACATTGGAAACGTTTTCACATGAATCACCTAAGTACAAACGACAGCTTCGCCAAGGCACTGCTCTTTTATACCTTGTGTACGCGATACGACCGCCATTTGTATATGTGTATAACACTATCCCATGACTTCTGTCACCTCAGTGTTAGTAAACATCTTATGGAATCGGACAGCAAATCTCTAGAACGAATCTTTCACTCTTCAGAGAAATTGTCGCAGCTGTGAAACTTACTAGCAGTTTAAACTCTGCGTCGGGCTGACAGCCCAAACCCAGTACCTTGCCTTCCGCAGGCAATGAATGCTCTTACCGGGTGAACAACGCAGGCATGCCTCACGATCTGCCTCACAGCTTTAATTCTGCATGATACTGTAACGTTTAGGAAGTAGAAGAGGGGTATTGGGAGAACTGAAGTTGTGTGGGCGGGTCGTGACTCGTGCCTGGATAGCTCAGTTGGTAAGAGCTTTGTACACGAAAGTTAAGGTACTGACGGAACTGAAGCTGTGAAGACGGGTGCTGAGTCGTGCTTTCATATCTCAATCGGCAGAGCATTTGCCGGGGAAGGATACCGCGTTCGAGTCTCGGTCCGGCACACCGGTTGAATCTGCCAGTGAACTTCAATTGAAGGTAGTTCCTGCAGCATTATAACCTCTTGCAGAACTGGCTACATCTGTTTAAAAGTAAACGTCGTATGCCACTGTGGGCCGGGATATCCTACGAGAGGTGATAAGCCGCTTAGCTGAAACGGTGTTGGGTCCTACACGCACACTGACCGCTTTCCATGCAGATATGTTGAGTCGTACGTGTATTTGTGCAGTATAGGTGTTTTGGATGCGTGTATAGTGCAGTCTTATATTTGTGTTTTATGATTCTGATGACGAAGATAGAAGGTAGACGGTGAAACCTGATGGCAGCAGATAGCCTACTCCTCTCAAATACTAACAAGGGGGCCGCAGGGCTTAACTTCACAATCTGGTGGACGGTTCATTATCAACAGTCTCTCATAAGTATGAGACACTGAGGAAAGTTTGCAATTTAATTCTGGGCAATGACGCGAACATTGGTGATCAAAAACTTAACTCCACCGCTGACCAAATACGGGCAGCGAAAATTTCATCCACCACCAGGATTCGAACCGGCTCACCGCCGATTTTAGCGCTACCGCACAGATTAGCGTTAATGAATTAAATTTTGTGTTTTTACTTTAGATCTTTTTCTTCGTCACTATGTCGTCAGCGGTTCTCTGCGGATGTCGCATGAGATGTTTCCAATTATTTCAATTAGATCTTCACTCAGTTTGTTTTTATTAAAGCGAACACGCTGAGCTACCGTGCCGGGTGCTCCCGGCTACGTGCTAGGTTATTACTGCACTCGTTTTTACACTGTCTGGCGAAAGCAGATAACAATGAACTGCGACAGAATAGTTCATGTTACTATCGGTATTGCCGCTGGCCACGAAAAATTAGTACAGGGGAGGATCTGTGAATAGGGAAACAAAATTATTCGTGGGTGATTTTGGCATGAGCAGCGTAATTCATGCAATGTAGTCTGTTGAATATAAATGTTCAGATAGAGAGTCTAAAGTAAACGACAAGGAAAATGGAAAGAGAAAATGCGAGTACAAATTGGAATTAAGATGCTGTAACTTCACTGAAAACATAACGACAGAGGAGTATGTTTGACTCATATCGCATGAGACATGTTTGCGCTTACTTTTGGCCACACTGCAGTGTCTTTCTTACAGAAAGGAAGGAAGATTAGACCTTAATCTCTCGTCGATGACAAGAATCTCTCGTCGATGACAAGGTCACTAGAGACCGAGCACAAGGTCATAATGGGGAGGGATGGGAGAGGCAGTCTGCTGTGTCATTTTGATGGAATAATCCCGGAATTTGCCTGATCCACTGCGCCACCTCGCTCTGTGTTTACGCCACAATCATCGTGGTTAGACCGCGAATCTCGCTTCAGGTTGCAGAATAAATCCCATCCTACATTCATCTATAGCGAATTTGCTAGCCGGTACAGTGGCAGCAACACAGCGGGAAGGTGAGCTTTCGGCTGTCGAGTGGCTCTGAGCACTATGGGACTCAACTTCTCAGGTCATCAGTCCCCTAGAACTTAGAACTACTGAAACCTAACTAACCTAAGGACATCACACACATCCATGCCCGAGGCAGGATTCGAACCTGCGACTGTAGCGGTCACGCGGTTCCAAACTAAAGCGCTTAGAACCGCACGGCCACACCGGCCGGCGCTGTCGAGTGGTCTGAGTGAGGAGGTACAGGGTACCCTCCGCCACGCACCATACGGAGTATGTATATAGATGTAGCAAAGGGCTGTGCTGTTAAAGCCCCGAGACACGGAATTACAGCGTTATGCGTTTATTTGTAAGTGGAAGCAAATACTCTCGGTGCATGATGTCAAGCTTGTATTCCAGCTCCAATGACCTCTTCATCGACGGAACGTCAAACTTCAATCTTCCTTAAACGCTTTTCGTTCTTTCCTCTTCACTGACGATCATACCTGCACTGGTGGATGTAGTTCTCGCTAGTGCAGCTATCCATCTGCGATGTGACCGATTATGAGACGTTTACAACATCTACGAGATGCAATTTTTGTATTTGAGAGGGGCAATGTGGAAATGCCATCCTGTCAGCTGCCACCGAAGTTACTTTCAACGTTCTGTAGAGCTATTTCTCACGAATGAGATAAGCTGTCAATGGAACTTTAAAACCTTTTCGCCCCCCGCCCTAACTATTACTGCCAAAAGATTTTTCCCTTTTTATTGTTTTTTTAATTTCCAAATTTTTCTTTTTTTAATTTCTATATTCTGTTTCACATTCATTCAAATTACAGGTTTTGGATATTATTGCGTGTCAAATGACCTGATGATTAAGCCCTACTTCTTTCTGGGATCGTCCCGAAAGTCTATGCGACATTTGCTCTTATTTCTTGCTTACACTTATCTCTCGTGTACATGCTCAAGCCGTCGAATGTGCTATCCTCTACTAGGGCAACGTTCAAGCGCGGTGTCTTTCCACTGCAAACGCCCCTTGAAATAGTTCACGGTGTGAATGTTTAGAAATATCGTCAACATGCTGAACTCTTTTTGCCTTTTGCAGAGCGAGGCTGAAAAGGGCAGGGAACGCTGCAAAAGCAAAGGACAGAGTGTCGTTAAAGGCTTTTCAGCTATACATTCTCGCGTTACTTTAAGCGGAGGACCAGTGTGGAAACACAGAGCACTCTCACGCTTTTGACGAATACGCAGAGGTACGGCCGTGGCACTTGCGGGGATAAAGACCGCAGGCTCTTTGAAGTTTTGCGTGCCTCCTAGCGAAGAGTTAAAAATAAAAAAAAAATAAAATCACGAAGAGAGTCGGCACTGCAGATGACAGCAGGGGGAATAGCGGGGACATCAGAGACGCCAACTGCTCACTGTACAACCTAACGTGCGGTGCGACGCAGCTTCCACGAGTCCGTACCGCAAAGTAATGGACTCACTGAGCAAAGTGCGCCGTCCAAGTCTCTAGATAGGAGCGAAAAAGACACGGAAAAAAATTCTCCGACCAAATTGAGTAGGTAGATTTTTTTCTTTCTTTGTATGTATTACTGGCGATGCTTCACAATTGTTAAATACGTACGCGAATTGCATATACATCGTAAACTCGCCCCTCCCTCCCCCATCTCCTGTCCACCTGCTTCTCCCCACTCTGTCCTTCTGCTCTGAGTCTTATTGTTATTACAAAAGAAACTTTGAATTTCAACTGAAGTCTATGAAAATGAACGGGTAAACCGGTTCGCACCATTGCTATAAGAGGTATGAGAGAAACCTCTCCATCTGTTGGGTCTGAAGACAGTAGCTTCCATTACCGTAGTTTGCATGGTTTTAATCAGCGAGTGGGTAGGACAAAGTTTGTGACGATTCAGAATCATAAGCTTACAACCCATAAAAACAGCGTTCTTGCTTTCTGTAAAAACTTACGACGAAGAAGGAAACAAAAAACAACACATTATGCCACATTTATATTTAAAATACGTGGCCTATTTCCGTTCTAATTTTTATTCTAGCAGCGTGTAAAAATCTGAAGTAAATCGGTCAAGTAGTTTTCTAGATTTTTTTATTATAATTGTATATAAGGAGGAAGAATACGGATGGCAAAACTCTCACTTACAACTTACTGCTAGAAAGAAAACAAAACCGCATATTGTCACAGCATATCGCAATATTTTCTTTCTTGCGGTCGGTTTCGGCAGAAAACCTGTACGTTATCGTTTAAAAGATATATATCCTTTGTAGACTGAATGTTTCTTACACTATCGTGTAAAAATTTGCTCTAAATCGGTCAAGAGCTTTTCGAGTTTTTTTGCTAACAACACTTCCCCTATATATGTATATACACTGAAGAGCCAAAGAAACTGGTACACGTGCCTAATATCATGTAGGGACTCAGCAAGCACGCAGAAGTCCCGCAACACGACGTGGCATGGACTCGACTAGTGTCTGAAGTAGTGCTGGAGGGAACTGACACCACCGAGCCTGCAGGGCTGTCCATAAATCTCTTCTGAACAGCACGTTGCAAGGCATCCCTGATATATTCAATACTTTTCATGTCTGGGGAGTCTGGTGGCCAGCACAAGTGTTTAAACTCAGAAGAGTGTTCCCGGTGTCACTCTGTAGGAATTCTGGACGTATGGGAAGTCGCATTGTCCTGCTGGAATTGCACAAGTCCGCCGGAATGCACAATGGATGGATCCAGGTGCTCAGACAGGATGCTTACGTATGTGTCACCTGCCAGAGTTTTACCTAGACGTGTCAGGGGGCCCGTATCACTCCAACTGCACACGCATCAGACCATTACAGAGCCTCCACCAGTTTGAACAGCCCCCTGTTGATCATCAGGTTGTCTCTATACCAGTATACTTCCATCAGCTAGATACAATTTGAAACGACACTCGTCCGACCAGGCAACATGTTTCCAGTCATCAACAGTTCAATGTCTGTGTTGATAGGTCCAGGCAAGGCATAAGGCTTTGCTTCGTGTAGTCAGATTAGGGTACACGAGAGTGCCTTCGGCTCGGCTCCAAAAACCCATATCGATGATGTTTCGTTGAATGGTTCGCACGCTGATACTTGTTGATGGCCCAGATTGAAATCTGCAGCAATTTGAGGAAGGATTGCACTCCTGTTACACTGAACGATTCTCTTCAGTCGTCGTTGGTCCCGCTCTTCCAGGGCCTTTTTCCCCGCTGCAGCGATTCCTGACATTCACGGTACACTCGTGAAACAATCGTATTGGAAAATCCCCACTTCATCGCTACCTCGGAGATGCCGGGTCCCACCGCTCGTGCGCCTGTTATAACATACGTTCAAACCACTTAAATCTTGACAACCTGCCACTGTAGCAGCAGTAACCGATCTAACAACTGCAGCAGACGCTTGTCTTACATAGCTGTTGCCGATTGCAGTGTCGTATTTTCCTTGTTTAAATATTTCTGTATTTGAATACGCATGCCTACACCAGTTTCTTTGGCGCTTCAGTGTTTTACACACGTGGAAAACTATACAATGTATGTCCGTCCTAATAGTTATTAGTGTATCGTGTAAAACTTTGAAGTAAATCGGTCAAGAACTTTTCGTGATTTTTGCTAGCAACGATAAACAACGATCTGTCTTGATATAAAGTATAGAAGTATAGATTTATCAATGAATGTCAGTCTCAGTAAGTATTACATAGCTATTAAACCTCGTACGTTTTTCTATAGCGCCCGATGTAATACAACAGGCATTAAATAAAGTGTATAATATTTTCGGGATTTGTGAACTGACGCCGCCCCCCCCCCCCCCCCCAAACACTCTCCATAAGACACTGGCCGTACACCACAACTCAGCCAGCCGCGAAAAGAACGATGCTGAGGTGGAGAAGACGGAGTGAATGGATGTGGGTGGGCAAGCGGTTGGCAGCCCTCCGTCAATCTTCAACAGTGACGCGTTTAAGCTGAAAGCAACTTCCGCAGCCGAGATAAATGTGACGAGAGATGTGTGTGTTACTTCCCGGACCTTCAACTGACTCACAGACACGCTAACAGCTTCCGGGACGTATGTGTTCTGCGTAGAGTCCAGTTACACCATCGCTGCTACTCCAGCCTCAACAATAAAATTAGATAACGGCCGTAGGCTTCGATTAAGGGGGGTGGGGGGTGCTTGCACTTGCCCTTCCTCGCCCTCGGTCGGGAATCTAGAGGACAAATTACTCATCGCCGAATTCTCACACACTTTTACAAGTGCTTTCCCGTTAATCTGCTGCACCTCTCGTTTACAAATTTGGAAATTTGTCGTAAGGTCTTATGGGACCTAAGCTTACACGCCTCGACACGCGCCCTAGATTTTATAAATAGCACATGTCAGTTTTTCCATATTACTGCTTGTTAATTTACAATTGAGAAATAGATATATATACTTACTGACACCAGTGTGTATTACAATAGCTGAAGAAAGAGACACTCTGCCCTAACACAAATACTTTGACATAACTTTAGCCATACTCTTCGGTTTATTTACGTTTTGTAAAGCATGTGGAACGTATTTCTTATGGCTAAGCGTGTAAAGTGCAGTACAGTTAACGTCACTGGAAAATATACATTATGTTTTCCAGAATACTGTGTACACCAACCAACAGATACTAATCACTGTAAGTAAAGTAAGAAAATCTATCTCATAACGTGAATAATTCTCACCACACTCTGTGTCCGCCTGCTTAGTTGGGGATAACGTGCTTGCTCCCATGCACGGGGCCCGGGTTCGATTCCGGGCCGGGTTGGAGATTTCCTCCCCTCGGTGACTGGGTGTTGTGTTGCCTCATCATTTCATCCTCTTCTTCATCCTCATCATCGGCTGAAAGTCGTCCAATATGGCGCCGACTGAAGTAAGATTTGCACTTGGCGGCCGAACCCGAATGGGGCATCCCGGCCAACGATGCCATCGATCACTTCATTTTTCACCACTCAGTACTTACATGTTTCGTTTAGACATCTTGCCACAGCTACACGATTCCCATACTGCTGCAGACAATCAATAAATATGTACCCCCTGATGATGAATCGCTAGGCGGTTCGAAGCCGGTAATGGAATTAAATAAATGAAGAACAATACAAAAAGCGACTGGTTGCAGTAATTTCAAGGAACCCTTGCTCCGTATTACGTATTACAAATCGCTGCTTAAGCTCTTGGTGCCGACGACAGAGGTTGGACTAGTTTGTCACGTGCTCAAATGGTTCAAATGGCTCTGAGCACTATGGGACTTAACATCTGAGGTCATCAGTCCCCTAGAACTTAGAACTACTTAAACCTAACTAACCTAGGGACATCACACACATCCATGCCCGAGGCAGGATTCGAACCTGCGACCGTAGCGATCGCGCGGTTCCAGACTGAAGCGCCTAGAACGGCTCGGTCACACCGGGCGGCGGTCACGTGCTCAATTCGCGGATCTACATCTTACACGAATGGGGGCGTGTCGATAAAGGGAGAGCATCACGTTTTAGTGTCAGTCCTTTGGGTTCAAATTCGATGTCCAACTGCTATAGCCGGACTACTGACGAGAAATAAACAACCGGTGAAACTTCCTGGCAGTTTAAAGATGTTTGCATGGAAGTACGGGATCCATACCAGATACGACGAATAGAACAAATAGAGAAGATTCAAATAATAGAAGCACGTTTCGTTACAGGTTCATTTAGAAAGCACGAAAGCATGAAGGAAACGATGAAGCAAATCCAGCGGCAGACGCTGCAAGAGAAGCGTTCTTTATCACGGTTAACGTTCCGAAAGTACGTTCTCAGGAGAGTAACGAATGTCTTACTTTCTCCTGCCTATAGCTCGCGATAAGAAAGTGAGGGTAAAACAGAGGTTTGAGTCCACACGGAAACTTACCAGCAATCGTTCTTCCCGGGAACCATTGGCGACTGGAACAGGAAAGGTGGCAGTGGTATTCGAATTACCCTCCGCCGCAAAGTAGCTTGCCGAGTATAGACGTAGACATAGAACGCGAAACCTTTCCTTACAGCGACTCAGCTATCCAGGGATGACTCAGGGCCGAAGGCTTGCCTAGGTGGTTTACTCGATAAATGCTTTGGTCACGAAAGGCAAGATCCCAGGTTCGTGCCGCAGTCCGACGCACAGATGCAATTCGCCAGAAAGTTTCACTGTGTCACTTTGTAAGAGGTCCATGACTAAGGAATTTATTACTAGCGCAATCGAGCAGATGTAACTTCGATGGATTGCTCATGCGCTGCCTGCGATATGTAAGCTACAATAGAATCGCAGACCAGAGAGCAATGTCGGCAGCGGTAGTTGTAGTAGTAGTAGTAGTAGTAGCTCGCAGTCGGGCGGTTGGGTCGGGTCGCTCGTAGAGAGCAGTTGAGTTGTACAGCTCACAGAGAGCTCTTGTGTCCTGGAGTTCGGACAATACAGTCCAATAGTGGTGTTTTGTAGCTCGAGAAGAGCGGTGGGGTTATGGTATTACCAAGGCCGGTCGTGGAGAACGATAGCGGTGCCTGAGCGGTGTAGTATGAGGTAAAAGTAAAATAATATTGTTCTTTATTGCCGGGCGCATATGTTAATTTCTTCAACTGAATTTTGTACTACTGTTATATCGAAGTCCCAAGTAAATGTTTTCAAAAATCTTTATAAGAAAGATAACTATTGACAGTCATTCATCTTAATTTAAAGATTTTACTAACTTCTCCTATCCATAGTCATGCCGATTATCGTAAAGAAAATGAGTTTTTTCATACATAACAAAATCTAGTGGCCAGCATTGGACTGGGCTGTGCCAGAAAAATTTCTGGTAGAAGCAGATATATACCCGTTATCCGGCGACATCATTGAGGTAAGAATTTTCAATTTATTCAGAATGATTTTTCAGGGCCGTGACGCAGCACTGCTGACGTCCAGATTTACCAGTTTAGATTCACAGTCAGTCAATTATTGAAAGGTTACATTACGAGATTTCTTTTGAAAGGTTATACATGAGTCACATTTTTATTGGGAGGTTACGGAATTTACCTGTTGGGAGGTTACAACTTCCTATTCGGTTCATAATCTTTCACTGCTACTTTGTGCCTGTTTCAGTATCGCTGTAAGGAGAATGGAGACGCGACGATTTTGTTTTGTGTCAAAAAAGATTCTGATGCTACTATATTTAAATTAAAACTTTCTTTCACAATAAAAAATACACAGAACTTTATAGTACTACTCTTACTACTACATTTTCGCCATCACACACAACAATATTTCGACACATAACTAGTCAATTTAAAGTATCTATCGCGCTTTTGAGAGGTGTGGATCACTCAGCATAATGACGGTTAGACACCTGAAGATCATGGAAGTACTTGCGAAACGGCTACGTACAAATCCGTATATCGTGTACGGCACTCGTTTCCTGTCCACCCATTCAGCCACGGCACGCGGGAGCACGATATCAACACCAGAAATTGAACACCCGAGAAAGTTCAGATCCTCTTAAAGTACATCTTTCAAAAGTTTCGCCCGCACCGTTTGTTTGTCACTCGCTCCACCCCACTGCAACCGCTTAATGACCGAGCACGAAGTGCTGTATAGTGGAGAATGACTAAGAGCTTTGGGAAACTCGACATTGGTAGCATGCTCTGTTCATTGCATCAAAGTGCGCGGTTTCTAACCTGTAACTGGCGCCAGAGATTTATTTGCTTCGAACATTTTCATGTCGGAATTCACAAACGCAGTGTGAATGAATGAAACGAATTAGTATGTCATTAAAGAAGTAGCGCAACGCTGTTTCGTTATTAACATAGCCGCTGTGCGTTATTATTTATATTTTAAAGTGAAGTACATTTGCAGGAGATATGTTATTCTTCCGTGTTATTAGCATGATTAAACTCGAATCTAAGACGTTTAACTGTATTTCACAGTAATTCTTCAGTTGCTTAGATTTAGTCATTTTCACTTTGAGGCGAATATATAGCTGCAGAATATAAATGGGAGAGTATTGAACGTACGTGTGTGTGTGTGTGTGTGTGTGTGTGTGTGTGTGTGTGTGTTGGTTGGTTGGTTGGTTGGTTTGGGGAAGGAGACCAGACAGCGTGGTCATCGGTCTCATCGGATTAGGGAAGGATGGGGAAGGAAGTCGGCCGTGCCCTTTCAGAGGAACCATCCCGGCATTTGCCTGGAGCGATTTAGGGAAATCACGGAAAACCTAAATCAGGATGGCCGGACGCGGGATTGAACCGTCGTCCTTCCGAATGCGAGTCCAGTGTGTGTGTGTGTGTGTGTGTGTGTGTGTGTGTGTGTGTGTGTGTGTGATTCATATTAGTATTTTTCGCGGAGAATGTGCTTTCGAACAAGATTTCAAAACATGTTGAGCACATGTATTCACCTTCTCCCTCTTCTTCCCTAGCTTTGACAAAAAAGGTGCGCGCAGAAGTTTAAAAGCTGTACTTCCAAGAGGCCGTAACTGCGTACTATCAGGATTATGGCTCAGATTTTCGCACGGGATCGACTGCTGGCGCTGATGTCTTGCATGTGTGCTTTTGCCTCCTTAACATACGAGGTCAGTTTGGTTCTTACTCCTTATTAAAAAAATTACTGGAGTATGCATGTAGTCTTCTACGTTTTACGTTTTAGAAACGATTTGTATTATTAATGAATGAAAGTGCGAAAATAACATTTTTCGATTTATTTTTTATTCAATAGAGCAACTCGGTGACAGTACTTTCCTGAAGTTTCATAATCCAAATCGCATCCTATGTGCCACAAAAAAATTAAATGCCCGATGTGTCCATGCTGCCACGTACTATAGATTGTGTCGTTATAAGCACGGCCAGAGGAATGACATTTGTTGCACTCACAAGGGAAGTCTTCCTGAACCGATTATGATCGTCATCAAGCCAACATTCAGGTTTCTGTTCAACCCCGAGCTTCTCAAGAAATGCGTTTGTGGCAAAAAGCAGAATGTAATGAGTCTTTGAATGCCCATCTACGGAAACGCAGCCCCAAAACAACGTTTTGCTAAGCCCACGTAGTTAAAATTGCAGTTTATGATGCGGTTACTGTATTTAATGGAAGCAACTCAGGGACAGTAAGGAAGGGTCTTGAAGAAAATTGGCTTGAGGGCTGAAGCTTTTACTCGAGACTTCCTTAAGAGAATTGACACAAAGATTAAGTTATAATTGCAGCTGAGAAATCCACTTGAAGAGCTTGCAGATATCGCAAGACAGAAAAGAAGAAGCCAGAAAATAAGTCTTGAAGAAAAGGACACTCAGTACAGTCGTGGAAACTTTTGATACAGGGAATGGCAAGGAAAAATTAAGTTCAACTTTAAAGGGCGTTTTCTGAGAATTACCATTTCCATTATTCAGGAACATTTTTCTCAGAGACTACTGCTTTTTGGCACGTTCTGTGCAGTGTGTAAAACGTACACTCCTTTATACCACAAATACAGAATTTTCATGCATATCTTTTCAGTTAAAAATTATTAAATGTAAAAATTAATAAAACATCTATTTATTAAAATGATTCATTATATTTGTTTCTGTATATATTGAGGTTATACTGTAATATTTAAAGCATAGTTTGTTGAAAATTTTCTGAGAAAATGGTACCTTTCTGAACCATGCAGTTATAAAATGTAAATATACCAGACAGATTCAAATTTTCCAGTTAAAATTATGACAAATGGTCAATAGATCCACTGAACTATTGTTAACCTTTTGTACAAATTTCAACCATGCGTCTCAAAAATTGTCGATTTGACCAATGATTGTATTTTATACCTGCATTTCGCTTACGCTCCTCCCAAATTATTAGTAATGAGCACTAGTAAATTAAAGGCCATTTTCGGAGCTTCTCACCTACGGCTTAGTTTCAAGTGGGCCTTCTGTCAGGGGAAACTGCGAAAATTAGTGGAGCGAAGTTTATTTATTTTTGTACAGCATAAATACGTTCACCGCGCAGCAGGCTTCTGCTGCTGGAGTTTGACCGCGGGTGACCTGTTTCCCCTGCACGGCTGAGTAAGTACCTGCTGCTTCGTTCGCGACTCGCCGATCACACAGCTTCACGGCTCGGTGCCCCACCGCGTCCGAAATGCCGCGCTCAACACCTAATCGGATTCCCCGTCACGAGTGGGAAGCTGACGCGCACAGCTTTAACGTACCTCATTCCTACGCCACTCCCTCACTTCGTACCGTTACCACCGCGTCCTTGAGTCATATTTCTACGCTGTATCTGCTCAAATTTCCTCTTGCAAATTTCGCACCTGCGCCGACATATGCCTTAAGCGATTAGGGCACTGATTCCCAATTCCTCTGATATCAGTACCCCTGAACAAGATGAGACAGCAGTAGGCATTCCCCAAAACAGAAGAACTACTTGTAGCTAATTAAACATTTGTTTTAGACTTTGCTTGCAACAGACCTATTAATACGTAGAAAACAGACTTATTTTACGCCTGACTATCGCTGTTTTTACTATTTCAAAATGACTATTTTCGGGCAATGTCATCGATCTTATCACCATTTTTCGTAGTTTCAGAGTAACCAGTACATGACAGTGAAACTGATACTTCCGTTAAGAGAGATTTCTCCGTGACTATGAGAAATTATCCGAAGATGGGTGATAATGGCCGTAACAGGTCTGTCTGAAATAATAAAAACAGCAATCAGGATACAAAATAAGTCTCTTTTTCTACAGATAAGGATCGCGGATAACTCGCTACTGAGAAGTGTGTCCAACTTTGCTATTAACATGTACCTAACGTACAGCAAAAACTCACGTGTTTTTTGGAACTAAAAAAACATGAATCAATGAAACGCTTAGCATTATCTTTCCTAACTTTTATGCCGAAGCCATGAACACAAAATTTTTAGGGCTCCCTACCACAGTCGGTAAAAACGGAACCCTTATAGGCTAATATTGTGTCTCACATATTAAGGTCAGCCGTCGCTTCGTCGTGTAAGAAACTGAAGCTTCTAAGTGTGATGAAAAGGTACGGCCATTAAATTCACATAATTTGCACTCACAAAATCACTCATCAAAACCCCCAGGGTACTTCCCGTTGAGCTACAATAATGATATTTGGCAAGAAGCAATGTTCCACAGTATAAGCAAAGGAGAAAAAAATCCGAAAATTGCTAACGATTATATCACACGAAAAAAGTATTTGTCATTCGTTAGCTGACTGTCCTCTTTACAAAAACCCCTATTTCTCACGCATATCGCCTGTATAGTTAACGGCAAAAATCGTCAGGATTCTCAATTCGCGGAATTTATGACCCATCTACAGGCTGTCCCAAAAAATACCGATGAACTTTAGGGACTGGTTCAAAATGGTTCAAATGGTTGGTTCAAATGGCTCTGAGCACTATGGGACTCAACTGCTGTGGTCATAAGTCCCCTAGAACTTAGAACTACTTAAACCTAACTAACCTAAGGACAGCACACAACACCCAGCCATCACGAGGCAGAGAAAATCCCTGACCCCGCCGGGAATCGAACCCGGGCGTGGGAAGCGAGAACGCTACCGCACGACCACGAGATGCGGGCGGTTCAAATGGCTCTAAGCACAATGGGACTTAACATCTGAGGTCATCAGTCGCCTAGAACTTAGAACTACTTAAACCTAACTAACCTAAGGACATCGCACACATGCATGCCCGAGGCAGGATTCGAACCTGCGACCGTAGCAGCAGCGCGGTTCCGGACTGAAGTGCCTAGAAACGCTCGGTCACAGCGGCCGGCCCTTAAGGAGACGCTCAGCTCAATATCAAGTATCAGCAAATACTAAGATCGGAATATAGCACAGTGAAATGTGCAGCAGTCACGTATGGTTCAGAAACCAGGAGCATGAATAAAGAAGAAAAGGAAAATCTATTAATATATGAAAGATGAGAAATGAGGAAGATAGGGAAGGCCATCTTAGGTAAAGGAGAATGGAGGAGGGAGGAGGATAATCTGACTCTTGATGCAACAACCAATAATCCTACAGAAGCCCAAGAGCAAAAGAATTCAGTAGGCGGGCCATGTAGCCTGTATGCCAGAAGATAGACAGATGAAGAAAGTACTTGAGGGGAAACCAAACACTAGACGCCCCACAGGATGACCAAGGCAGCGCTGGGAATTTAAACCACCTGGAGGAACCAAGCACAAAACAGAAAGGAGTGAAGGCAGTTTGTGAAGAATCGCGTCGTCTCCAGGACCTGACATGGCTCGATATGTATGCATGAGTACATACAAAACGCTCTAATAAACTTCAAACAAAGTAAAGCAATTGTGGTAGCTGAAAGTAATGTGAATACAACGAGCCCCCCCCCCCCCCCCCTGCAGAAACCGAGATACATGCCATTTTACACAAAACGGACCAGTTGAGAAAACGGGTGTTGACGGATGTAGTGAAGATTACAGGTCATCAGCTTTGGATTGCTACGTTGAGTGTTGATGTAGAAACACTGTCATATGCGATTTTGTAGGCCTTCAGCGACAGTCGCGGGAAGGGACACGGTGCACTTTTACTTGCGCGGCAGTGAAGGCGGGAATACTGGCACCGGTGCGACCCCGCCATGGCTGGCGGTGTACCAGGAGCCCACCGCAGCGCCGCTGACGCAACTGAAGGCCGCCGCCACAGTTTCAGCTCACGTACCCGCGAGACACGCCGACCCTGTAGTGAATGGATGGCACCGCCGAGTGAAATCGCCGCCCAAAGTACTTCACTACAACTCCATTTTGCGTTTGGAAACTAATGTACATTGAACACTTAAATGCTGTGCTTCGAATATACATATACGACTTGTTAAAACAAGGAAACTGCCTCATACAATATAATTAGAGTTAGTTCTGCTCGTCGAATAATAACAACAACATCATTCAATAACCATTCAAATTATCAGAAAACCTACAATAATTCAAAATTCAAATGTGTGTGAAATCTTATGGGGACTTAACTGCTAAGGTCATCAGTCCCTAAGCTTACACACTTTTTAATCTAAATTATCCTAACAACAAACACACACACGCACACACACACACACACACACACACACACACACACACACACACACACACACACACACACACACACGCACACACACACGCACACGCACGCACGCCCATGCCCGAGGGAGGACTCGAACCTCCGCCGGGAACAGCCCCACAATCCATGACTGCAGCGCCCAAGACCGCTCGGCTAATCCCGCGCGGCTACTATAATAATTAGAAAGTCAAGAATGATGAGTTGTTTCCAAAAGCTGCATAGCTGTATGATCGTGCTTTATTAGCAATTACCGGTTTCACATCAGTATATATGCATCTTCAGGTTTATAATAGTTATACTTCCATACTGTGGATGGAGAATTACGGGATGCCGGCCGGAGTAGCCGAGCGGTTCTAGGCGCTACAGTCTGGAACCGCGCGACCGCTACGGCGCAGGTTCGAATCCTGCCTAGGGCATGGATGTGTGTGATATCCTTAGGTTAGTTAGGTATAAGTAGTTCTAAGTTCTAGGGGACTGATGACCTCAGCAGTTGAGTCCCATAGTGCTCAGAGCCATTTTGAACCAATTACGGGATCCCAGCTTTCGGGAGGTTGACCACCTTAAGTGTCAAACCACATTGGTGGGTTATCATAATAAAATTGAGTACACCCAAAACATATATACGTACACTGATGAACCAAAACATTATGGCCACCTACTTAATAGCTTGTATGTCCGTCTTTGGAACGAAATACATAAGTGATTCTGCGTGTCACGGATCCCACAGTTTGTAAGCTTGTGGAGGTATGTGGCATTAGATGTCTACGCACAGGTCATGTTATTCGCGTAAATAACGGGCCGCTGATTTGCGTAAGAGTGATGGCACCCGACAGCGACCCACATGGGTTCCATAGGATTTTTGGTCGCCGAGACATCAACATGGGTCAATATAATGCTCTCAAACCACACTGTTCTACTCCGAAGCACGGACAATTACACTGCGTAAAGATGGCATCGCCGTCAGGGAAGACATCAAGCATGAAGGGATGCAGGTGGTTCGCCGCTGTCAGCGTGTCTTCGATTACTACCAAAGGCCCCCTGCAAGCGCAGGAAAATGTCTCCCATAGCGTAATACTGCTCCCACCAACGTGCGCCCGTAGCGCGCTACACACTTTCGAGGCGCCGTTCACCCTTATGACGCCGTTTGTGGAGGCAACTATCGACCTAGTGTTGCAAAAATGTGATTCACCGGATGAGCCGATACGTTTCCTTTGGCTGATGATCGAACCCCGATGGTTCCGTGCCCACTGCAATCGCAGTTAACCATGTCATTGGGTCAACATGTGAACACGTAGGGGTGGTCTGCTGCTGAGCTCCATAGCTAAATGTTCAACAGTGTACGGAGAATGATGTGGTCCGGAACACTTGTGCGTGCAGCAGCATCGTGCTCTTTCGCTACAGATGCGACAGACCACCATCTATCCTACTTTACAAAGCACACAAGCATCCGATCCCCACGTTCTGTGAAGAGTCTTGGACGTCCAACCATTTGGCACTTACTGGTAGTATCACTGTCCTACCTCATTCCGTAAATGCTCACGACAGTAGAAAGTGAACATTCGACCGGCTTCTCCGTTTTCGAGATACGCGTTGACGGACTCTGCGTAATAGTAAACTTCCCTTCATCAAAGTCGCTTATCTCAATGGATTTCCCCAGTTGCAGCCCATATCTACGCTAGGGTGATCCTCCGTCCGTGTCTGCTCCGCATACGTACTTTCGTTACCTCGACACGTGCCAGCAACGCCACCAGGCGGCATCCAATGTCGCGGTGGGCAGCGATCGTAATGTTTTGGCTTATCAGTGAAAACCTGAAAATGCGTCCATACTGACCTGGTAATTGCGAATAAAACACTCTCACGTAGCTATGCGGCTTGTGGATACACCTCATCATTCTTGACTTTTTAATTGTTACAATTTTTACGATGCTTTCAACGGTTATTGAGTGTTGTTGTTGTTGTTGTTAGTCACTATGTCTCTGAGCTGCTGTTGCCCTCCCCAGAAAGTTGTTTGTATCTCCTCGTCGAGACCAAAATAAAAAGTCCAACAGACGTAGGTCCGAAAACACATACCTTCCGAGACCTTAACAATTGTTCACGGGAGATACTGATAGATGTTCAGCCGCAGTTGAGCTCGGTCGTTACAGGTGCACCCCGTCAATTGGAGTAACAGATTGTTTTGACCTCTTTCTGTATTATAGAACCCTACGTACACATTAGACTGAAGACCGTTGGAATTGTGTTTTTACTGCCACTGTTTTAAGCTGTATAGTAACAAATCTACGTATGTATCGTGGTGACTCACCACCTCATACAAACAATCTCACTTTCCTGTTTACTGTTATTCTGGTGTTTGTAAGTATAATTTATCAGTCCATTTCCTTTTCTCTCTCTCTCTCTCTTCCACTACATTTTAACGACTGAAGCCTAGATATGATTTCCTGCACGTTTTAGCAAATGAGGAAGTACTCTTCACTGAAAACCATTAGCGTTGTAGCGTACACCTCTAACATTTTCATTCAGTCCGCACATCTGAGATATGCTATATTTAGTAATCCGAAATATGGTGGTACCAAGTGGAGGCGAAGGCGTGAATCGTCCTCTTGACTTTGCGGTACGTTGTGAACAACAGTTATATCCACATTACCTTCAGTGTGATCAGACCCTAAGGTTACAAAACCACTTTCGCAGACTGCCGTTCAGTCAACGATCCTTGAGAAAGTGTGGTTGACTGTTCACATTTAAGATTTTTATAGTAAGACCGTATGTGCTACCACAGAGATTAAATGGGACTTATTATCAGGATTTCTCACTAAGATATACTGATTGCATACCATCATCCTGGTTGATGTGCCATTTCAGGAAAGACTAGAAAGCGTGGCTCATGCACACTGGCTCATTTTCATAGCCATGTTTGTGCACGTATGTCACGACACTTCAGGACCAACGGATTTGCCGGGGAGGCCCACACCTCGGCTTCCTCGTTCGCCAAACCTCAACTGCCTAGACTTATGGTAATGGGGACACTGGAAGAAACTGGGCTTCGTCCCGCCAGTCAACCATGTGCAGACACTACAGGATCGCGTCTTCATTACATTTCATTTCAGTACATGCAACAACAACAAAACATTAAAGTGTGCATTTTCCTTCCGCCAAAGACCAAGGAAACGCCCTGCCAGGAATGAACGTCATTTTGAGCTCCTGCTGTGAACAAGTTCAGATCTCAGGAAGTATAGGTTTCCGGCCCCATGTCTACTGGATTTGTTTTACTTGTTTCAATGGCTACTACCAACTCTCGGAACATTCGACACACTCTTTAAACAACAAACATATTTTTCTTCGAGTTTGCCCATCGTGGCAGGGGCAACAGCAAAACCGTGAGTTTGCAATTATTTTCATTTCAAATTCACGGCCGGATGCTCTGCTTGTCTAAGCAGAAAAATCAACCTCCCATGACAAGCCAACGCGAACTCGGAAGCGGTCGCAGACTCCAGCGCTCACGAACCATCACTTGGAACGTGCTCGTCAACGTGGTCCACCGAGTGTGGTGGCACAGTGTTTAGCACACTGGCCTCGCATTCGGGAGGACGACGGTTCAAACCCGCGTTCGGCCGTCCTGATTTAGGTTTTCCGTGACTTCCATAAATCGCTTCAGGCAAATGACGTGATGGTTCCTTTGATAGGGCACGGCCGGCCGAGTTCCTTCCCCATCCTTCCCAAATCCGATGGGACCGATGACCTCGCTGTTTGGTCCCCCCCCATCAAATCAACCAACCAATCATCGTGATCCAGAGCAGCACCTACCATTAACGGCATTCGTCTGCTGCATCTGACAGGCGACTTGCACAGATTTCGTTTCTGAAAATGGACACGCGTGTAACTGATGCCTTAACTTTATTACCTACTGATGGTTGGCGGAAATCCAGAAAACAAAACAAAAAAAAAGTCCAAATGTGTATGAATAGCTAAGGGACCTAACTGCTGAGGTCATCGGTCCCTAGACTTACACACTACTTAAACTAACTTATGCTAAGAACAACAGACACACCCATTCATGCCCGAGGGAGGAGCCGCGCAATCCGCGACATGACGCCTCTAACCGCGCGGCCACTCAGCGCGGCCCAGAAGGATATTGACAAGAGGTCATCAGACTCAACGGAGCTTAATGTGTTAAAATATTTTGCTAAGCTTTAATTTTCTGCTACACAACAGATTTCAAGAAGCAAACAATGTTACGAATTTAAAATTACATGCCCATCGAGGACACTACCAAAATCTCTGTTTCTGCTCGCAAAAGAAGTCTTCCTTCGTGCACACTTTATCAATGCACCCAGATTTGTATTTCTCATTTTTCCCCTGGAGATGCAAACAGCGAATGGTTGCGTGAAACTTCTGGAGAGATTTTTCTCTTATTCCCTTCCTAATCTTTGCATTTAACAGGCAAGGAAACACCTTTAACCCTCTAAAATTCCCGATATTTTACAATAATAAATCTTACCAGACACAATTTTTCATACACTAATTTCCTCAAAACTTTGAGGCTTTCAAATAGCAAATGTTGATGCCAGACTAGGCTAACGTAAAGGCCGCCGAATACGGCGCTGTATTCTATTCTACTGTATTGTCTGCTCAGCGCGGCCTTTGATGTCCAAGCTATCTTTGTATGTGAAGTCCAGTAACACCATGCCCGGGAAAGCACCGTGATGTTCAAAAACAATATTTCAGCTTGATAGCAGCTTTACTTGGATAACACTTCCCACAATCCATCTAGTTAGCTACATTCCGGAAACTTGCTGTCTACACTTGACGACACGTGCTGGAGAGAGAATGATTCATTTGGGTAGCGGTATGCAGCCAATTAGTAGCACTTAGCAGCAGCGGTGACGCCACAACTGCTGATGACGTCACAGTGTAATCCTGCTTGCTAGTGCTGCAGGGCGAGGGAACTTCCGACAGTCTGTGAGCGCAACACTCGTGGGTCACCTTTTTTGGGGGGTCCCGTACCTCAGCCGGTAAAAACGGAAGCCTAAAAAGATCACTTTGTTGTCCGTCTGATTGCTAAAGCCTTTATCTCAGGAACGGGCAGACGTCTCAAGCTAAAATTTATGTCACATACTGAGGTCTATGGTCCCTTGGCGGTGTAAAACAATGAAGCTTCTACGTCGATGCAGTCAAAATATACGGCAATTTACGTCGCATGTTTTAATACTCGCAAACTCACTCACCTATAGGGTACTTCCGGTGGCCTAGAATCATGAAATTTGGCAAAAACAAAAGTTCAAAAGCACAACCAGCGGAAGAAATCCGAATCCTGTAAATTTGTAGCCAGCCTGGGTGGCCGAGCGGTTCTAGGCGTTTCAGTCTGGAACCGCGCGACCACTACGGTCGCAGGTTCGAATCCTACCTAGGGCATGGATGTGTGTGATGTCCTTAGGTTGGTTAGATTTAAGTAGTTCTAGATTCTAGGGGACTGATGACCTCAGATGTTAAGTCCCATAGTGCTCAGAGCCATTTTTGTAAATTTGTAATTATATCACACGAAAAAATAGTTTTTTATCATTTGTTATCCAACGCCAAACAAATTAAAACAATCAGTTGTTCTCCATTCAGGTTGACGGGGTCGCAATGGGAAAAGTCAAACACAAGGTAAAGAATGACTATTGGTTGTCTGACGCGATTACTGCACTTACATACGACGTTTCAAATTGTAAGTGATACAAACATTCGATGGGGTATGTTTGTTTCACATACGACTTGAAACGCCGTATCTACGTGCAGTAATTTCTCTTGGAGATGTGATGACGGATAAATTCCGAAACGCGTTATGTGAGTACTAAAGTTATTCCTTGGCTGATGTTTGACGTAGCACTGCGGCCCAGTCAGCCGGAGCGATGAACTACTGATTATTATAACAATGCTCGCCTGACTCATACATGACTGTGTCACATCTACACTATTAAAATTAAAACATTCTCGAAAAACTTTCATTCCGAGGAGTATCAACGTCGATAACAAGCAAAAATGGTCCAGACTGTCGATCCCCGGAATGGATGAACTGTCTACACATAATCAAGTTTGTACGGAAACCTCAGTGCGCGAGTCCTGCTCGCGCCTGGCCAATTCTTTTCTGTTAATACAATATCATGTAAGAACTTCACAGTTACACAACTTGAGCACTTTTTATGAAGAACGACGTCGACTTTACAACTACCGCCACTACAGATCCGTGTCAACGAGTGCTGATAATACTGTATGTTCACAATTTATTTTTCGAATTTTAAATTTAATACAATGAAACTGTAATCTCTGCGTTTAACTTTTGTAGCAAAATGCTTACACGATGGTAGAATAAAAATGAGCTAAAAATTCAATGTAGTGATAGTGAGACCCATTGTTAGATAGTGCTCCAGTGTTTGGGATCCGTACCAGGTCCAATTAAACGAAGGCATCGAAGCAATTTAGAGAGGGATTCCTATATTTCATACCAGAAGGTTCGAACAAGACGACAATAATACGGAGATGCTTCGGGAATTTAAATGGTAATCCCTGGAGGGAAGGCGACATTCTTTTATGAAAATGTAGGCAACTGGCATTTGAAACTGACTGCAGAACGATTCTACTGCCCCCAACGTATAGTTCGTGTGAGGACCACGAAGAGAAGATAAGAGAAATTAGGGCTCCTGCGGACAGCTATACCCAGTCGTATTCCCCTCACTATTTGCGAGTGCAACAGGAAACGAAATGTCTAGGAGCGGTACAGGGTACCCTCTGGCACGCACCCCGCTGTGGCTTGCGGAGTATGTCTATAGATATAGACCACAATCTCTTTCACATATTAAACTTTTATTAGAGGATCACTTAGAAGCAGAAACAGCAATCTGTAACAATTTTCTGCCTCGTAACACTTCTTTTTATTATTGTCCCATTCCCAGACGTGACGTATAACACTAGAAATCACACATTCATCGCGGAAAAGTAACTATAACACACCTTTAGTGATACTTGCGGAATCTTTCGCGCTTAACGTTATCCTTACATAAGCTTTGAAGTCTTCCTTGCAGAGCAAAACAAAGCTCTTAATTACAAGATAAATAACTACGTCCGGCCTACATCAATTTTGTAAAAACTTTAATGAGATAAGCTCTAGTTTTAGGCTTTTAATTCTTCTTTACTCTGTTTACTGAAGCACCAGTCTTCAAAATTTTCCTTAAGAAATTACAGGGCCGTAATAGAACGCGAATTTTCTGCCACATAACGACTGCGCACGTCTCCTAAAATTTCCTCGTTATTTCTGTTTGCAGTCAACAGCATCGTAATTACGTTGTCTAATCAATTCTAGGAACAACGGTTTATGTACCAAACTACACTGAAGAGCCGAAGAAACTGGTACACCTGCTTATATCGTGTAGGGCCACGCGAGCACGCAGGCACGGACTCGACTTGTGTCTGAAATAGTGCAGGAGAGAACTGACACCACGAATCCTGCAAGGCTGTCCATAAATCTCTTCTGAACAGCACGTTGCAAGGCATCCCTGATATGTTCAATACTTTTCATGCCTGGGGAATCTGGTGGCCGGCGGTAGTGTTTAAACTCAGAAGAGTATTCCCTGGAGTCACTCTGTAACAATTCTGGACGTGTGGGGTGTCGCTTTGTCCTGCTAGAATTTCTAAAGTACGCCGGAATGTACACTAATCATGGATGGATGCATGCATGTGATCAGACAGGATGCTTACGTACGTACGTCTCACCTGTCAGAGTCGCATCTAGATGTATGAGGGATCCCATAGCACTACACCTGCACACGCGCCCCACCATTACAGAGCCTCCACCAGCTTCAACAGTCCCCTGCTGACATGCAGGGTCCATGGATTCATCAGGTCTCCATACCCGCACATGTTCATCCGCTCGATACACTTTGAAACGAGACCCGTCCGACAAGACATGTTTACAGTCATCAACAGTCCAATGTCGGTGTTGGCGGGCCCAGGCGAGGCGTAAAGCTTTGTGTCGTGCAGTCATAAAGGGTACACGAGTGGGCCTTAGAAAGGCCATATCGCCGTTGTTTGTTTGAATGGTTCGCACGTTGACACTTGTTGATGGCCCAGCACTGAAATCTGCTGTAGTTTGCGGAACAATTGCACTTCTGTCACGTTAAACGATTCTCTTCAGTCGTCGTTGGTCCGGTTCTTGCAGGATCTTTTTCCGGCCGCAGTAAAGTCTGATATTTGATGTGTTACCGGGTTCCTGATATTCAAGGTACACTCGTGAAATGGTCGAATGGGAAAATCCCCACTTCATCGCTGCCTCGGAGATGCTGTGTCCCATCGCTCGTGCGTCGACTATAACACCACGTTCAAACTCACTTAAATCTTGATAACCTGCCGTTGTGGCAGCAGTAACGTACGCCAGACACTTGTTTTATATAGGCGTTGTCGAAGCTGCGCCGTATTCTGCGTGTTTACATATCTCTGTATTTGAATATGCATGCCGGTACCAGTTTGGCTCAAATGGTTCAAATGGCTCTGAGCACTATGCGACTTCTGAGGTCATCAGTCGCCTAGAACTTAGAACTAATTAAACCTAACTAACCTAAGGACATCACACACATCCATGCCCGAGGCAGGAATCGAACCTGCGACCGTAGCGGTCACGCGGTTCCAGACTGAAGCGCCTTTAACCGCACGGCCACACCGGCCGGCCCGGTACCAGTTTCTTTGGCACTTTAGTGTAATTATCTGCTAACAATAAAAGGTTCGCTTCCAGAAAGTGGAAGACTGTTTGGTGTAGAAACGGTATTGGTGTCTGCAGGAAACTTTGCTGGCGACGTTTTCCGGTATGTGTGTTGTAAGTGCCCAGCAGGGAAAGACGGAAAAAAGAAAAATAGGACCAACCAGCGCTTTAGAAAAGAGCTCGCCTTCTAACCCGCTCTCAGTTCGTGAATATGCAGTTCTGCGCCAGTGTCAATAGGAAGAATAAACCTAGCAGACGGGAGATGAATGGCGTCCCGTTCAGCAAACAGTCTCTTCAGTGCATTCGAGAAACTCTATGAGAGTTCTGACAATTGGTACGTTACGTCACGCTACTTACTTGGTGGTATTCTTCGGTTGGTGTTACTCGGTGGGCAACTAGCAGACTACAGATCGGAAGGCCAGATGTTCAATCCTCGGTGGTCGTAGGATTTTCCTCGTCACTTACCACAGCTTCTGTACACTTACTGTTATTTTTCAATACAGTTATTACTGGTTTCGTTCATATACAGCCACATTCTGAATACATACGTCACAGGGTGTAGGCGGAATTATGATGAGAATACTAAGGATGTTGTGAAAGTGATACGCCACCAATGACGGTGGATTCTGAAGATTACCAATATATGGCCGAAACTATTAACAACTTGAATCTTATCAAGTGTTTGTGTCTAAAGTCAAACAAGCTATGACACGCCAGTTACTTTTTTTTATATTTACGAAATGTAGTTTAAAAACTTGTCACTTCTTACGCTTCTAGCAAAGATCTGTTAAAAGTGAAAAATGCTGAGTAGCAAATGGTTAACTTTAAGCTGTCGCTCTCACCGAGGTTGGAGAACGGCAAGAAAGAGGATGCAATCTCCGATAGGGCTCTGCTGTGTTCAAGTCTTCGGGATAAGGGCAGGTTCACTTTCTTTATTCTTAATTTGTAATCAATATTTCTTCATGTGGCACTTCGTTAGGACAACAGGCGGTAATAAAATATTTAAACTTGCTCCAGGTCCAGACCTAGATTACTCAAATGATGGTGTGAGCAGTGAGCAACAGTATTACACAGCATTCTTTCGCTCTGCCGGCGAACTTGTTAGTACGAGTCTAAAAGTTAGCATCCGTCCGCCTCCGGCGCTTCTATTCTAGCGGAACTACTTACGCAGTAAATGTCACAAAGTAGCGTCAAGATCTCGGCTCACACATTTACTCGTCGCCCGAATCCGGACAGAGAGTGACAATTAAGACCAGCTAAGAAGATTTTTTTAAAGTTTTTAACAACAAGAGCGTCAGCCAGCTGTGACCTGTGTTTCAGGCACTTACTGGCCCAGTAGTCACCGTAGTAGTGAAACGGACGTCGTGGACTTTTTGTCCACAATTACCTCTGTGTAGATGCAATTGTAATTGCAAGCGTGCCGTATCACTGGAAAGACAAGTTGTTTGGAAGGCTGGGTGGGCTAGCTTCTGAATCACCTTTTTTTTATACACTGGTAACTAGGAGCGCGCGCTGAGAACCAATGAATCCGATTTTTTAAATGTCAAAAGACCTTAAAGTTCTTCTTTAAATGATACAGACTTCATTAAAAATCTACACCGTTATTTTTTATGCCTGCATATTTATTTCTCAAGTCACCCTGAAGACGAACACATTTTCCCAACCAGAGACCAGTTTGTTGATACTGACAACTGCGAAAGATTCGAATTCGTTGACGGAGACAAAACCCACCTTTGCTTGCGGCGCTTCATCAATAATCGAAGTGAAGTCCTCGAAGGTGTTCTTCAAAGTTTGGAAACAAATGAAAATCGGATGAGGACAAGTCAAGACTGGATGGACGATGATCGATGACAGTGAAACCGAAGGCATCGAACTGTTGCAGATGTTGCAGCAGGTGTGCGTGGTCTGGCATGTCACGCTGAATGACAGGTTTCTCCATGTTTGGACGAAATCTTCGATTTGCACACTCCATTACAAGACGCTGTTTCTGTCGCAGAGATATATTTACTTCGCGCACCGATAGTTACACGCTACAATTCGCGGCCCTATAGCAGCAGTACGTACGAGGAAGCAACAAATACCGACAAATAAAGGAAAATATTGAATGTAATAAATCAGAGCTGGAATATATGTACTCATGTTATGGCACGATTCCTTGTTCAAATGGCTCTGAGCACTATGGGACTCAACATCTGAGGTCATAAGTCCCCTAGAACTTAGAACTACTTAAAGCTAACTGACCTAAGGACATCATACACACCAATGCCCGAGGCAGGATTCGAACCTGCGACCGTAGCAGTCCCGCGGTTCCGGACTGCAGCGCCAGAACCGCACGGCTACCGCGGCCGGCGATTCCTTGTTGGGAACTGTAAATGATAGAAGTAAACTATCATAGCAGTAGACCAAGATATGAGTACGTAAGGAATATCCTCGGCGACGACGGATGCATCAGTTTTTCTGAAATAAAAAATCGTAGCTGGCAAGCTGCAGGAATGAAAGTATGCGTCAAGGCTTACTTTTAGTTTGATGACCGAGAGAACTGAGCTCGCGAAATTGTAGACTCGCAGATCCTGGTGGAAGCAAGAGCTACTTTTGACTTTGGTAGACAAACATGGTCATTAAGCCCATCTGAGCACTAATTGTCACCTGAGAGAGATGCTCGTCTGAGAAACTAACATTTCGAGGGTAACTCAAGAGGCTATAAACTACATTACTTCGGTGTAAAATAATGTGTTTGGAGCGTTTTGAGACATCCAGGTGTTCGAATTCTCATCCCGACACTTTTCGTTTGCTGAGAATGGCGTGGACTTCGCAAGGAGTTAGTTGGAGGTTGAGGTTTCGCTAATAAAGAAATGGAGGCACCTGATCCGGTTCCGCCGATTAACAGCTCTACTCTATGGTGCCACCAGCACCAGTGTCACGTACTCCGTGTTGGTCCATTTCTGGCCCTTATGCAGGTAGTTACTCAGCTTGGCAGTAATTGAGAGAGTTGTTAGATGATCTCCTGAGGCATTACTAAATTCTGTCAAGCTGGCGCATTTGATCGTAAAGAACATGAGCTGGTAGGAGGGCCCTGCCCATAATGCTCCAAACGCTCTCCATTTGGGTGTGATTCGGCGACCTTCCTGGCCAACATAAGATTTGACAAGCAGTAGACACTCTCGACCCGTGCAGGCGGGCAATATCTTGCTAAAGTATATGCCAAGGACAGCTTACCATGAAGGGCAACAAACGGGGCGTAGAATATCGTCGACGTACCGCAGTGCTGTAAGAATACCGCGGATGGCAACCAACAGGATCCTGCTGTGGAAAGAAATGGCACACCCAGACCGTCAAACCTATTTGTTGGGCCGTATGGCGGGCGACAGTCTGTTGGTATCCCACCGCTGTCCAGTACGTCTCTAGACACGTCTTCGCTGGTCATCGGAGCCCATTTCGGAGCAGGACTCCGCACTGAAGACTATGCCAGTCAGTGAGATTATTGGTCGTGTGCAGACGCCGCTGACAGCTGTGGGGATACCGACCTGATTGTCGCCCATCCTACGGTCTGACAACGAGGATTGATGGTTTCGGGTGCTTTTTTTTAGCAGGACTCATTTGGTTGTCATCTGCAGGACCCTTAAAGCACAAGTAACGGGTAAGGCGAACTCTAGATTGCGGTTTATTGGTAGAATCCTGAAGCGATGCAGTCCTTCGACAAAGGAAATAGCTAACAATACGTTAGTTCGTCCAGTCTTAGAGTACTGTTCGTCTGTATGGGACCCTCACCCGTTGGGTCTGATTCAAGAGATTGAGAAGGTCCAAAGAAGAGCGACAAGATTCGTGACTGGTACATTTAGCCATCACGAGAGCGTTACAAATCTCATAGAAAGTTTGAAGTGAGACACACTTGTAGATAGACGACGCGCTAAACAGAAGGGGCTGCTCACTAAATTCCGAAATCCAATCTTCGCCGAGAATGTAGAGCATATATTTTTACCACCAACTTTCAAATAGCGTAATGATCATCATTCAAAGATAAGAGCTCGTACTGAGGCGCTCAGACAGTCGTTTTTCGCTCCCGTGATTCGCGAGTGGAACAGAGGGGGGCGGGAAGTATGACTTTGGCGCGAATTGTGCCCTCCGCCACACACCGCTTGGTGGCTAGCAGAGTATATATGTAGATGTATAAAGCGCAGCGGTACGTCGACGATAATCTGCGCCTCGTTTTGTTGTTCTTCATGGTAAGCTATCCGGGGCTTACATTTCAGTAAAATATTGTCCGCCTGCACACGGGAAGAAGTTTGTACTGCTTGACTTCGTGCTTGTCAAACCGCACCCTGGCCAGATCGCCGGCTGCCTCCCAAACTGAGCATTATGGACAGGGCCCTCCAACCATCTCGGGAGTTTGACGATCTAACACGATAATTGGACAGAATTTGACACCCTAATCCGCGGGACGACATCCATCCAACAACATTATCATTCAATGCCAAACCTAATAGTTGCATTCATAAGGGTTGGAATTGAACCAACGCGTTATTGATTTACTCACTCTGTGAAGCTCTTTCTGTTGAACGAATCAACAAATGTTTCTGAAGGTGTAACCATTTGCTTGTCTGTACATGTACCTCACATTTACCGATTTCCGTCCCATTCGAATAGTTTCTTCGTGGTGCGTCACCTCTTTTTTTTTCCATTAGAGTGTATTTCACGACACGTTACCGACAAGGTGACAGGTGCTTCAAACGTGAGGTTCAATTTAACAAACTTGAGTCGTACGTCTATGCGCTTCTTTGACAAACCTATGGACAGAAAAAAGATGTTTGACAAATAGGTGCGATCTTCGCACCAATTACTGGTCATCTGCCCCACCGAAGAGATATTTCGAAATCCCGTAAACTTATATTTTGTTTACTAGGCACGATGCGGAACTGGAACGAAGGTTTTCCCAAAAATTAAGAAACTCGGTAGCAATATGGAATGCGGTATCGAAAGCTTTCTGTGTCTCGCCTGCGAACAGATCCTGACAAACGAGCGGTGCTTTAGGAATCCATGTCGACTGCTTTCGGTCTCAAAGCAAACACAAGAAATATTCCGTAATATTACGGCAAACCGACGTCGGTGTGACAGCACTGACGTTCGGAACATCTGCCCTGCAAGCAATGTTTAAGACCGGATTAACCTGTGCTCTTTCCCAATCGTTCATTCACGGTGTAAAAAGCGGTTGAACTGCGCATTCGTCACCTTGCAGCTTGCACGTCAACACGTCTTGCTCCACCGTAGTCAGCTGTTTGTCAGGTGGTGCTTTGGCGTCTGAAATGGCCGGCGTTCAAGGTCTGCGGCGAGACGCGTAATTTGCAGTGGATGTCTTCCGTCGCTCTTCTATTTTTGCTGAAAGCCTCTTGGCGAGGCTAGGAATAATTTTTCCCGCCGCAAGCAGGGAGTAAAAAGACGCCCGGCGGGGGCAGGCGGTGGCTTGGCACGCCCGCAGTAGGCGTGACTGCGTGGGGCAGTCGCGACGAGGAACCGGCGCTGGCGCGGCGGCGGAAGTGCGTGCCCGCAGCTTCCTGCTCCATTGTGCGTTTCCGGTTGCACGTCACCCGTTACTTCTGACATCTTCCTGCCTCCTATCTCGCCTGTGCTGACTCGACGCTGCGATCCAGGATTGAGTTCTGAGGGGCTCGACTTTCTACAGTTGTGGTGACAGTAATGAAAATGGCTCTGAGCACTATGGGACTTAACAGTGACAGTAATGAAACATCAGCTTCAGATGAGTGGTCATGTAACCTGTATGCCAGCTAATCGTGTGCGCTCAACGGAACGGTGGCCTACTTGCTCAGGGAAGGTATAACAAAATGACAAATGCCCTGGAATGGAAAACAATACTTAATTGATTAGGGGGCTACAGCATCTAGTCGGCAAGTATGGTTTAGACTTGTTCATGAAAGCTCATGACACTTCGACAAGGAACGGGAAAAAAAAAAATCGCTAGGCAGCGGGCAAAGGAGGAACAAATGATCAGTCGAAGAAACATAGCGGAGGAATTCACGTCTCCAGAACTGACGCAGCGACCAACGAACTCCTGAAGTTTCAAAACTCGTCGTCCATTAGCGTAGGACAGCCTATGATGGTACAATGTTGACAATTCCTACATCCCAGAATGCGTAACATTTAGGAGTGTAAAACTACCATAGGCTAGCCGGCCGGTGTGGCCTGATGAACTCAGATGTTAAGTCCCATAGTGCTCAGAGCCATTTGAATTATTTTTGAGGATGGCAGTTCAAACTCTTGTTCGGCCATTTCAACGTCTTACCTCTGTACCACCTCACTCGCTCGCACACGAATAAGTTACTTGTGTAAATACTGTGCACAAAAACGGCGAAGATGTGCGGACATCAAAAAAACTATGATTATCGCGCTAGGAGACCCTTTGAAACTACACGAATCACTGTTATTGGTAACACACCGACTCTTAGGCCAGCATGTAGACGCACTCTTGGATGCGGACCGCTGCGCATGTTTACGGGACAGGAGCTGGAGTGACACAGCGGGACGCCCACCTGTCGCGGGAGGCCTTGGCAACGGCCGGTACAGACCCCTCGCACCTGCGAGCTATTCCTGATCGCGCGCCGCCCTTGTCGCTTTTATAGACCCTGGCCAGCCTACTCCACTCCCATCGCCACCATTACTGGGTCGCTACCGTCCGCCTTTGTAGCTTTGCGGTTAGCGTGTTTTCTTACCGTCTGGAGAACGCGGGTTCCATTACCGGTACTACCATGTGTTTTTTCTTCGCGAAACGGTTGGAAGGTGTCGCGGTCAAACCCTCGAACGAGAAGTACAGCGGCTCTTGTCTGGGTAAGCCGGGAGCGCCCTACACCCACCACATGTCACTCTACACTGACGGGCCGGCCGTAGTAGCCGAGCGGTTCTAGGCGCTTCAGTCTGGAACTCGGCGACCGCTACGGTCGCAAGTTCGAATCCTGCCTCGGGCATGGATGTGTGTGATGTCCTTAGGTTAGTTAGGTTTAAGTAGTTCTAAGTTCTAGGGGACTGATGACCTCAAGAGTTAAATCCCATAGTGCTCAGAGCCACTTTTCTACACTGACGCCACAGGCAGAAGGGTGACATTGACATCTGCATGCTGCGAAATTTGGCAACTGATCCTAAACAATGAAAAGTGTGAGGTCATCCATGTCAGTGCTAAAACGAATACGTTACACTTCTGTTACAAGATAAATCAGCCAAAGCTAAAGGCCGAAAATTCAACCTAGGAATTACAACTAAACTGGAAAGAACACATGAAAAAATCATTTGGGGAAGGTGAACCAAAGACTGTCTTTTATTGGTAGAACACTTAGAAGATGCAACAGATCTACTTAAGATATTGCGTACACTAACTATTGTCCGTCTTCTTGTTGGAGTAATGCTGCGCGGTGTGGGATCCTTACCGGATAGGATTATCGGAGTATATCGAGTAAGTTCAAAGAAGGGCAGCACCTTTTTACTATCGAGAAAGAGGGGTCACAATGTCACAGAAATGATACATAATTTGCGGTGGACATCATCAAAACAAAAGGCGTTTCTCGTAGCAGCGGGATTTTCTCAAGTAATTTCAATCACCAACTTCCTCCTCCGAATGCGAAAATATTTTGTTGACGTCGACCCACATCGGGAGAAACGCTCGCACGGAAATATAGTGGTGTTCGTTTTTTACCGCGCGCTGTTCGAGGGGGGAATAACAGAGGATTATTGTGTAGGCGGTTCGATGAACCCTACGCCAGGCACTCAAGTGTGATTTGCAGAGTATCGATGCAAATGTAAATGTAGATGTAGATTGGTCAGCCGACTTGACATGGATTTCTAGGCCTCGCAGTCTCTGTCATTGTTGAATCATTAGTGTTGTAAACGCTATTGGAATGTTTAGCCATAAAGGTATAAACGTCTATGCCCACTCAGTAACTAACTGCAACAGTATACAATGAATTGCATCTTAATATATGTAACAGCAACATTAAACCGTTATTAATGGCAGTAGCAGCAGCAGCAGCAGCAGCAGCAGTTGTAGTAATAATAATATTATGATGATGATGATGATGATGATGATGATATCATAGGACCGTCTCTAGAGTTCTCCACACATTACAGCCTTCGACTGTTCTCATCTATGTTCCTCGAGCAGGTTTCCGAGTTAAATATTGACAAAAAATATACGCCAGAGCTGAAGCTTATTCATAGCAAACGCACAGTGATACAATAGTTTGGTAAGAGTCGCGGCTGAGCGAAGTATTTTGGTACGAAAAATAGTATTTCAGTGAGTTCAGTAGTTTTAGAGATATGACGTAGTTAAGTTTAAACACTTTCTCGGACGGGAAAATACCGCCAATTGAGAAACAATTACAGTTTTCGACAGGTTTTTACCATGCTTGGCATCACAACCGTTGATTCGAATCATAAGTGAATTTCAGTTTTTTTTTTTGGCGGGAGTTTTGTGTAGGAGACGGAGGCTATAATGCGGATCTCTACCGCCGTGTAGGCGTAGCTCTGTGGCAGGCAGTTCAACCTGTTGTGACATTGTGGCAACTCTGTGTGCGAACTAATTTAATGAAGAATGTGTGTGTGTGTGTGTGTGTGTGTGTGTGTGTGTGTGTGTGTGTGTGTGTGACGAAGTTTTGTTGTTATTCTAGCGCGAATGATACACAGAGCTATACCACAGCATTAAAAGTATTCCGTCTATAAAATGATCAAATTAGGACAATAGTAACAATAAAGATCCCATTTCTAGGTCATGAAACGGCCACACGAGGTATCGTGGTTCCTATGTGCTGTGAAAATAAGCCAAATGGCTTGTCTTTCGCAGTGATACGTACACGCAGAAAACCGATAAAAACGGCGAGAACAAATATTTTGTAGACTTTTTAGGGAAAGAATCCGTCTCTCCTGACAGGGCAGGTTTAAGAAATAACACCTCACTTTACTGCCGGCCGGTGTGGCCGAGCGGTTCTAGGCGCTTCAGTCTGGAACCGCGCGACCGCTACGGTCGCAGCTTCGAATCCTGCCTCGGGCATGGATGTATGTGATGTCCTTAGGTTAATTAGGTTCAAGTAGTTCTAGGGGAGTGATGACCTCAGATGTTGAGTCCCATAGTGCTCAGAGCCATTTTGGCTCTACTTCTGTGTAGAGTGTATTAGGTACATGAGAAGAACAGGACACCCCTAACTTAAGTACTGTCTCCAGGGTCTTCGATATTTGGTTACACATAGAAATCTCTCAACAGGATATAAAGATAAAAGTCCTATGTTTGCGATACGTTTCCTGTTTTAATATTTTATTGTCATTAGTCAGTTTAAAAAAGAATAGGTTTTCGACATGATTGGAAATACTACAGTGTTTTATACATACATGAATCTCAAAATTTTTTACGTAACTTTTGTTGGAGATAGTGACTAGACTTCATACTTCTTACGAGTTAAATATTGACGAATTTTTATAAATGCTATGCATCTACGACCCAAGCTGACATCTTACAGAACCTCACCGACTTTTTCCTGCATGTTTCGCAGCGGTCCGCACTGCCAAAGGTTGTTATTCAGGTTGTCGCATTAATGAGATCGGACAGTGTACGATCCCACGGCACTGCACTCGGCACGGTGTAGTTTCCGTGGAATGAGCAGCCAAATGCTTAACAAAGAACATCGAGCAATACCTAGAACAACGTTGAGTTCCGTGTTAAGCTTGTGATGAACAGGGAAAAGGGGTGGGGGGGGGGGGGGCGTCCCTGAGGGCAGTGAGCTGTTCGGCGATGTGTTGCCGCTCAGTAGACATTTTTCTTCCTGCACTTTTTTTATTCCCATTCGCAAAGAAGGTAGAAAGGCCCCAACGACCTGGGGTAGATGGGCCAACTGGGAACACTTCGTGCCAGTTGCCTGATACTGTTCGCTTGTACGAAATTGACACTCGGGACAGTGGCTGATGGGAGCGACCGTAAATGGAAATGCCTTTACTGTCGGTTCCATCGGCCACCGTGCCAAGTGTCAACTTGATTTTTGCGAACAGAAACCTGCGGGGCTGCGGACCGTCGAGTGCGGTGTGCTGGAGCGGGCTCCGAGACGGCGGCTGCTATTTCGGTAGGCCCTCCACACTCGACCCTCCCATTCCCTGCCCCTTCCGGCGCGAGACATGCCGGAAGCCTCGCGCCACAACAAACTCCAGCGCGAACACTCAGCGTCACGACACTGCCGGGAGCAACAGCCGGTGACCCCCACTCACCCACAGAGCTCTCGGATTGACGCAATGAATCCCAATCAGCTAGCACAAATGAAAACTGGGTTTCAACAACGAAATCGCATAAGCAGTTGAGGGGTTTTCTATTTTGGGCATTTGAGGAATACCGAGTGCATAGAAAGCAACAGAAATAAACAGGGAGAAGTAAACATACGTTTCACAAGAAGAAGACTGCTGCGTTATAGCCAATTATTTCAGTCACAGCTGCATTTTAATTTGGACGATTATCTGTTTCTGCCGTTATCGGACTTTCACTGTTTTTCAGTTCTGTTACAGCGTAACGCCTCAACTTTTTCAGCCTTTTGACCGCCTCAGTATTACAATACTGCTACACTGATAATGTTAATACAGTTGTTATTCTGTGAAAAAGCTGAAAAGTTCTGAAGATGTCCGATATGTAACACACCATTTTAGAAGATATATTATACTAAATGATAGCACAACTCTTTAGTTTCTTAACAAGTGATGGCCCATATTACAATTAACAAGATGATTATAATGTCAGTACCAGTAATCTCTACTTTGTGGATGATATAAAATGTAAATGATTGTGAAACAGCAACACATCAAACCTTTAACACTCTTAACTGGTAAGAATGTCTGAAATGAACGTATTCTGTACCAATTATTATATAATGAAAGCGTCTAAAACAAGAGTTTGAAAAAACTTGTAAAGCACTATTATGTATTTGTATAACAGATACATGTAACGAAAGTCACTACCTTTCAAACTAATTAACACAATTTGCCGTATTATGCAACCTAAAACACGACAACAAATCCTCCAAAAATAAGTTCTGTGTAAAAGACAGCATTACTGTTAGCACTATTAAAAAGCTCTGCCAGATATAAATCGGAAAATAGTATGGGGGCTATGCTTAATTTAGTCTTCGAATAATTAAAGAAATTATAAAATTCATCGTTCGTTTTGCACATTTGACGTAAACTGGTGTGATAACTTTTTTTCTTTTTTGGCTGAATTGTAGATCTGAAACTCACGAGCATTTGAATCAATATTGTACGTGTGTGAAAATAACTTAATACAATGATTTTTAACTGTAGTATCTAAAGATTGTAGTGGGACGATTTTTCAAAAGCCTAAGAGAGGGAGTTGTTCACGGGGGGCCGCTCTTGATCAGAGGTTTTGTGACGCACCACCTCTGTCACTTTGAGAAATAAAAAATGCAATGAAAATAATAAAGGCGTATCTGTTACTTATTCCACATAGCACGCTGAATGGATAAGATATGAATCCAGTTCTTGGGACTACAATGAGCAGAAGACACGATAAATACCTGAGATACACCACCCACATGAACAATGTGTATTTTGTCGACATTTCAACTGCAGCAAGTTTACGTAAGTACACTTTCATTTAAAGAAGAAGACATTACGTCATATATCGTCCGAAATCGCCTTATTCAATCGCAAGTGTGACTGATATAAATAATCACCTGTAACTTTTCGATAGTTGATGCCTCTTTCAACAAAAAAATTCTAGCTTCCAATAGATTCCTATTACAGTTTCAGTCTCACCACATAATTTGTCCAATTGGAGTTACTTGGGCAAGTGTGAAAAAAAAAAACTTCCAAAGCGGAAACCACTGGAAAACTGAGCGTTTTATCAGCGAAAGATATAGAGATGTATATCCCTTTTACCAGGCGCATGCAAACACTCATCTGCATTACACAGTCCCACCTCCAAGTGAACAATTCATTATATTTTGTGTAGATCAGTCTTATTTTTAACGTCTTAATATTGTAAATAGTTCTGTAAGTTAAACAAATCATGTTCACCGATATGGCTGGAAATCCGTTCTCAAGATATAGAGACCGAGCAATCAGGGCCACTGCTACACCTGTGCCTTCCTTTCATGGAATATAGTGTTCAGGAAAAAAACAAGAAACCAGCGACTGCGGGCCGAGAAGAGAAATCAGCATGACGCCGTCGCGGTGACGTAACTGCGCTGGCGGAAAACCTCGGCGTCCCTCTCAACCGCCGTATTCCACGATTCCGGAGAGACGAAACTTCAGCACACAGGCAGCTCTGGTCTGGCAACGCCAGGCATACGGTTGGTCTAGCTCTACCATACGTCTAGCACTTACTGACAGCGGGCTTCTGGACAAGTTAAAGGATCGCGGCCGGTAGTACGGCCGCATTCGACTGCAACAGTCGGGAGAGTTACAGCAATGGCGGACGCTGTAAAGTGCGAATTGCTTTTGACGCGTGACGGGGTTTTAAAACAACGTCGAGCGGTCCGTAAGTCCAACAGTATGATGTCACATTTTTGTAGTCCCATTTGAACCAAATAACACAAAAAACTATCACAGTCGCACGTGGAATTTGTTTTGATCTAATTAAGAAACACAATGCTATCTGCACTTTGTCCTCGCTTGTTAAGTCGAGAACGAGCTCATCAACTTTTTTGGGTGATCAGTCTTCTGACTGGTTTGATGTGGCATGCCACGAATTTCTCTTCTGTAGCAACTTCTTCCTCTAAGTTTTGCACTTACTTTTGTAAACCTTCGTCGCTACTGCTGTGCAGGGCGAGTTGCCACTGTTGTTACGGTAAGCCGAGTTTGTGAGTTCGTTCAAAAATGGTTCAAATGGCTCTGAGCACAATGGGACTTAACATCTTTGGTCATCAGTCCCCTAGAACTTAGAACTACTTAAATCTAACCAACCTAAGGGCAGCACACACATCCAAGCCCGAGGCAGGATTCCAACCTTTGACCGTAGCAGCAGCGCGGTTCCGGACTGACGCGCCTCGAACCGCTCGGCCACAACGGCCGGCGGTACGTCAGCCCTTTATTCTCTGGACAGCCCACGTTGATGTGCCAACAAACGGTGTGGTCACGAGCACGTCTAAATTCGACAGCTCCTTTCTGCCAGTCTGTGACGTCTCTCCATTGCCATGCAACCTGCTTGCAAATACACACCACTTGTCTGCCATGACTTCAGTCAGCGGTGGACTGTCACATGACGGTCTGGTACCTGTTATATACTGCCTATAGCACTCAAAATCGACAAATGTGGCGACTAGTATGGCGCTCGGTCAGCTTATAAATGCGGCACAGCCAAAGTAGGTATGGGCATAAAAAAAATCACGTATGTGAAATGCTGTATGCAGAACGAAAAACGTTGCATGTAACACATTAAAGTAGGAAAGTGCAACTCTCGAATTAAATACACACATGGCATAGTAAGTGTCTTGCTTTAATACATTTGCGTTAAGAGATTTACGCAAACCACGTCCGAAATAAATCTCAGTTGCCAGACGAAGACAAATCCTGCATCATACGAATATACACCCGGCTTTACACACGGCGAACAGTCTTCCCGACGGGAGGCCCTAGTCACACGACATTTACATTTATAGAGCGCTCTTCGGCACTGGTCCCTTAATTAGCTAGCATTTAATGTGAATCTCTCGCCAAGCACAAAATCCCAAGCGACTGGGAAATAGCGCATCTGATGACCGTATATAAGAAGGGTACAACAAAGGACCCACAACATCGTTAGAGTGCGTTTGCTACAGATTTTTGAGCACATTCTAAGTAAATGTACAACATTTCCTTGATAGAGTCTTATCCACAGATCAACACGGAATTAGAAAGCACCGCCCGTGCGCTAAGCATGCCCTTTTCTCGTTCGATGTCCTGCGAGCCAGGAATGAAGGGTGACAGGCAGATTTCACATGCCTAGGCTACCTTAAAGCGTTTGACACAGTGGCACACTGCTAACTGATAAAAGATCGAAGAAACGGTATATTTTCACAAGAACGAGCTCATCAACTTCAAGTGGCTCGAAGTCTTCAAGTAACAGAACCCAATACGTTGTCGTGGAAGGCAACAGACATGGGCATCGTGAGTAACGCCCACGTTAAGTGTGATAGGGCCATCTTGTTATCTGTCTACATTGACGATCTGGCGCATGTGGAGAATGTTTGCTGATGGTGTAGTGTACGGGAAAGGGTCGTCGTTGGGTGACTTTAGGACGATACAAGATGACTTAAAAACACTTCTAATTGGTGTGTGAATGACAGCCTGCTCTAAATGTCGAAAAAAGAAAGTAACTGAATGCACACGAATAGGAAAAACAATCCTTTAATGTTGGATTACGGCATTAGTAGTGAGCTGCTTTACACAGTCCAGTTAAAGTCGGTCCAGGTATCACGTTGCAGAGAGAGATTAAATGGAACGAACACGTAAGGATGGTAGTAAGTGAGGCGAATAGTCGACTCGGTTTATTGGGAGAATTTTAGTAAAGTGTAGCTCATCTATAAAGAAAACCGCGTACAGAACGCTAGTGCGACCCATTCTTGAGTACTGTTCGAGTGTTTGGGATCCCATCAGGTTGACTTAAGCAAATCAGTGGCGTATTGCTTGATTTGACATGCGATTACTACGGAAATGCTACGGTGAACACAAATGGCACTCCCTGGAGGGAAGAGGGCGTTCATTTCGTGAAACAACGTTGAGGAAGTTTAGAGAACCGGCACGTGCGGTACAGTGCAGAATGATTCTGCTGTCACCAATGTTTATCTCGCTTGAAGACCGCGAAGATAAGTTAATAGAAATGTGGGATCGTGCGAAAGAGTACAGACACACTTTTACCTGTCTCCATCAGACAATAGCACTCCGTCTTCAGGCCACGAGTGGCGTACCGGGACCATCCGACCGCAATGTCATCCTCAGTGGAGGATGCGGATAGGTGGGGCATGGGGTCAGCACACCGCTCTCCCGGTCGTTACGATGGTATTCGTGACCGAAGCCGCTACTATTCGGTCGAGTAGCTCCTCAATTGGTATCAGGAGACTGCGTGCACCTCGAAAAATGGCAACAGCACATGGCGGCCTGGATGGTCACCCATTCAAGTTCAGACCACGCCCGACAGCGCTTAACTTCGGTGATCTCACGGGAACCGGCGTATCCACTGCGGCAAGGCCGTCTCCATCAGACAATGGAGCGGCAAAATGGATGACTAGCAGTAGAATAAGGTGTCCACCGACACGTGCCACGTCGTTGCTTGCGAGGCATGTATGGAGATGCAGAATGCCAGTCCAGCTTCTCGAGCAAAACGCGACCTCGCTAGGTAGCAGTTACTGGAGGAGGAAGAGGGAGTTCTATGAGGAAGTGCGGAGAGGCGCCGTGGGGAGGCGTGGCCAATGGCCCGCGGACCGCTCAGGTGCCGGCGCAACCTACCACACCAGAGGACCTCCAAGGGCAGCGCGCCGCTTCCTCCTAGCTCCGGCGAGCAGCGTTGCGCAACGTGTCTGCGACGACTCGCGAGCCGTCGGCACACGGGTCGCACAGTCGAACTAGTGACTGGCGTATTGTGATGAGCCAGTTGCTCGGCCACCAGTGACCAGACGTTTTCAATTGGTGAGAGATCTGGAGAATGTGCTGGCCATGGCAGCAGTCTAACATTTTCTGTATCCACAAAGGCCCGCACAACACCTGCAACATGGGGTCTGGCATTATCCTGCTGAAATGTGAGGTTTCGCAGGGATCGAATGAAAGGTGGAGCCACGGGTCGTAACACATCTGAAATGTAACGTCCACTGTTCAAACTGCCGTCAATGCGAACAAGAGGTGACCGAGATGTGTAGCCAATGGGACCCCATCCATACCAGCACGCCGGCTGATACCCCAGTGTGGCGATGACGAATACACGCTTCCAATGTGCGTTCACCGCGATGTCGCCAAACACGGATGCGACCATCATGATGCCGTAAACAGAACCTGGATTCATCCGAAAAATTGACGTTTTGCCATTCGTGCATCCAGGTTCGTCGTTGAGTACACCATCGCAGGCGCTCCTGTCTGTGATGCAGCGTCAAGGGTAAACGCAGCCATGGTCTCCGAGCTGAAAGTCCATGCTGCTGCAAACGTCGTCGAACTATTCGTGCAGATGGTTGTTGTCTTGCAAACTTCCCCATCGGTTGACTCAGGGATCAAGACGTGGCTGCACCATCCGTCACAGGCATGCGAATAAGATGCCTGTCATCTCGACTGCTAGTGATACGAGGCCGTTGGGATCCAGCAAGGCATTCCGTATTACCCTCCTGAACCCACCGATTGCATATTCTGCTAACAGTCATTGGATCTCGACCAACGCGAGCAGCAATGTCGCGATACGATAAACCGCAATCGCGATAGGCTACAGTCCGACCTATATCGAAGTCGGAAACGTGATGGTACGCATTTCTCCTCCTTACACGAGGCATCACAACAACGTTTAACCAGGCAACGCCGGTCAACTGCTGTTTGTGTATGAGAAATCGATTGTAAACTTTCCTCATGTCAGCACGTCGTAGGTGTCGGCACCGGCGCCAACCTTGTGTGAATGCTCTGAAAAGCTAATCATTTGCATATCACAGCATCTTCTTCCTGTCGGTTAAATTTCGCGTCTGTAGCACGTCATCTTCGTGGTGTGGCAATTTTAATGGCCAGTAGTGTATTTTGCATCTGAAAAAAATTGAAATATACAGCGTCATAAATGTTGAAAAAGGTTTGGTGACAAACTTTGCTTTTCTGTCGCTGTAGTGTGTATTGTTACGCTATTTTGATCGCATTTTTTTTCCAAAATGGGTGATGAGAGATTATTTGACATGTCAGTACAAACAGCGAGCTGTTTCGATAACAAAAGCTACTTAAATTGCTTGGACTTTCGTGGCCTCTTGCTGACAAACAGCCTGCTATCTCTGGTTCTTCGACCGACGTTCGTTTGATGATTTTTCTGACCTTTTGCCAGAGCAGGTGGCTGGCATTGGCAAAGCTTCACCCTCCATTGCTGATGCAGAACTTCACCAGCAGCAATGAAGGGTGAAGTTTTGACAGCGCCAGTCCACCATCAGCAATGGAGGGTGAAGCTTTCACAATGCCACCCACTCGTGCTGGTGAAACGACAGAAAAATAATCTAACGAACGGCAGCCGAAGAAACCGAGACAGCAGCCAAAAGGTATTTGTCAACGAGGTATTTAACTGATCACTACGGCGTTATGCACATTGTCATTTTGTGGAGGCTCGAAAACAGAGGTTTGTGTTGCGCACTGGGGCAGAGCTTGTCACTCCCCACATTTATCCCTGTCAATCACTTATTTTCTTCAATGACTTATGTCCAGAGGTTACACACGCATGTTCGCGAGGGGGGAGGGGTCAGTAGTTTAAACCATTATTTCTTTTCGTGGATGTTCCCAGTGCTCTATGAAATACTCATGTAAACCATTAATATACCTCAAAATGAGGGTGTTAGCCCTTGAAATGCATCGTGGAAAAAAGAGGGTAATAAAAGTGACTGACGCAGGTAACTCTTAATTGATGTTTTATGTCACAGACAGACGCAGTATGAAAATCACAGGTCAACATAGACAAAAAGTTTACATTAAAAAATCTTTATGTAGTCCATGTAGTGCATGTTGTATGCCCTGAATTGCAAAAATCATCCCGTATACTGCGATTGGTTTTTGTGTGAACGTAAAAACGTTTTTCCAACAAAAATTTACTTATCTGCAGCAACAAGTTGAAGTTACAGAGCGGCAAGTCTAGTAAATAGTGTGAATAGTTTAATGAAATGTGCTCAAAAAGGTCAATTGTCCCAGTGCCGGCAACATCCCATTGTTAACTCGCTCAGGTGAGATGGACAGGAAGGAACCAGGAAAGAAGCAGACGAAGAAGTGTACGCAATATTTGAAAGTAATAAATTCAGTCGTAGTAGAAGGGAGAAACTGGTTATGTTAATGAGTGAATAGTAAAGGGGGGGGGGGAGAGGAGTTTTCATAGCCACAGCTGCAAATCTGTAGAGCTTACCCACTTGTATAACGCGTGGTCTGCTGGTGTGCAACCTTACTGGGCCACCGGAGACTTTGGCTTCGCAAGAGACTTACTTTCTTACGACTTCACAGCCACATCATCCCGTGTGTGAGTGTGTGTGAGTGTGTGAGAGAGAGAGAGAGAGAGAGAGAGAGAGAGAGAGAGAGAGAGAGAGAGAGAAAATCGTGCTGTGATGTTATGCATGTTAAGAAAAGCAAGTCCTGAAAGGACTGACAACGTCACTTGAAGATCATGTCACATACTTCGATCTTCAGTGAATTTATTACGTTAGTATCCTTTACTATCGTAAAATATTCACATTAACAATGTCGGCACGTTCACGTTCACAAAATGTTTCGTCCAAACAAAGGTAATAAGTTATGTACACATGAATACTGATGGACAAAATTTTACCAAAATGCAGGTACATTTCACTTGACAAAGTAACTAACTGTATAATAAAACGTACTTACATCTTACTTCATACCACATTTGTCGAAGGCAAAAAACAAGTGAATACTTTATCATACAAAGCGATTCTAACAAAATATTTGTTACTGAAAACGTCAGCTGTCGTTAAGGCACATTACCTTCGTTTCTATTCTACACTTGCCGTGCAGTACGAAAGTACTGGGCTCTGCTGGTCCAAAACTCTTCATGCTCATCACATATTCGAAATGACACTCCGTACTTCGCACCCTTTGTCATCATTTGGCCTTTTAGTACAGAGTCGAACGCCCAGCAAACAAATAGCTGAATGCAATCTACCTGTTCGTTCGCATATACCACTTGAAAAAATAATAATAAGAAGAAGAACTGTTTCAAGTGACGGTGCTCACTTGTTATAGGGTGCTGCAACAAACGGACGCATCAGTGCTTGCAGCTTGACATGACACAGTTGACGAGAGAGGAATATAAATACCTCCGAATAACAGAAGAATCTTCTTTATTTACAGTGCATCGATAAAAACACTTTGAATTGATGACACAGAAGGTGGTTGTTCGGTGAATTACTTTTTGGCGTCGTAAAGCAGTTGTGAAGCTAACTAAGTTTTTTTGTGGGTTGATTCGTATCGTCTTGCAAACTTTCGCTGGATGGATAAAACGGGCGTTTCCTCCCAGTTTACAGTGGCTTTTCTCAGAGTATACTCGGAAATTTGCTATCCATCAAGTAACATCACATTGGACATGACGCGGCTCAACACAAAGAAAAATTGTATGTTAGCAGATACAGCTTGTTTAAATTTTTCTTTTTGTACAGAAGCAATCATTTTCCAACAAAATGTAGGAGTCACCGTACCATCAAACAGTATGGCGCTTCATAAACTTCAATAAATCTAAGGCCTGACTAAGTATAGAAATATGTATTACATTTTATATTTTTAGTAATGGTTTTCATTCAGTGGAAAGGAATTAGAAAAGTATAACTCGTGACTGAATGAGTCATATGATCGTGACAGCTGCCACACACAAAGAACGTTTTCATGAATCCGTTATCTTCAACAGCAGCCGAGAGAGGTTACGCAAAGATGAAGTGGCGGATGAACATTGGAGAGGTTCGTGGTTCAAATTCCCATCATGTTGCTCACATTTAGGTTTCATGGTTCCCCTAAATAGCTTTAGTCTTATCTCAGGACAGTTCCTTTAAAAATGACACTAGAGATTTCCTTCATTAATCCGACCTGTTGTGAGTAATGACCAACTCGTCGACCGAACTTCAAACCAAATCATCTTTCCTTCCTGTAACGGCTGTGTGTTTGCCATCGTGCGTTTTGGGATCGAAGTCCTATCCTAATCGCTGCAACAAAGGTGGAATGCACTGACAGAATGAGATAAGTGGCCGCAATAAAACTAGGCTACTTACGCGGGCAGTAAATCCAGTCTAATTCTTCGTTGGCGCGATGCTTGTATGCTCTGAGACTAGAATAATTATTTTAGCCTTCAAGTTGCATTTAATTAGGTGGTAACCATTAATCTCGGCAACTAATTATATATAACTATTATTAACTAACCTAAAAATTGGGATCTCGTCTTAGAGCATTCTAATTTTATCGGCTACTTATGAGAAGATTTGTTAAGAGTTAATATTTTCTGCTCCCAAAATACAATTGCCTGTTGAAGACAGTTATTTACTTTCCCTTGTCGCTTTACACAGTCTGCTGTACCGCTACGTGCAGCGGCTGGTTACGGTGAAAATGAGAAAATTGGAAAATATTTAATTTCGTCCGTCTCAGCTTCGATATACAATCTTTGCTGCAGTGGTTACCGGTTTCGGGCTGACACGCTCATTTTCAAACCACAAATCTTGTTATCAACCGTAACTAGCCATATAATATGGTGCCAAAAGGCAGGAATAGATTCTCCACATAAAGTTAAGACGTAGACAACAAGTACTCTCATTGATACAGGCTCATATCAATGGAACTACTTGTCCACAGTTTAACTTTCTGTACAAAAGCTATTCATGCCTTTTGAAAACCACCGCAGCAAAAACTTAAATGCAACTGATACGAACGAAATAAAGAAATATCACATTTCTTCAATACTGAACAGTTGTAGACCTACCATTCCGTGGCACCATACCTTGAATCAACTGTGATAATGAACAAAATAAACGCTTATTTCCGGTTAATTATGAAATATGATAGTCTTTGAATGTCAAGTGTGGTCAACGCAGGCGACGCCAATAGCATGCTCACAACAATAATATGGACGGTTAGAAATATTTCCAGGGAAACAAAAATTACATTCATTACAACAACCATGTAATCACCTACAGCAGAGGACTCTACGACGCACTCACTGACATGCCCGAAAATGAACTTATTCGAGATATGGCAGGGCCTAAATACCAGGGCTTCACACAGAAACTATTAATTACCTTCATCTATGGAAACCGTTATTTAGCAAGAGTCTCTTGGACGAAGTGGCACAGAGAGAAGACACTAGGCTCTTTCTTTCCCGGAAGATGGCTGTTCAAATTACCTTCCGGCCATTATGATTGCGGTATTTCCCTAAACCGCTTATTGCGAATGCTGGGATGGTTCCTTTGGAAGGGCACGGCCGTTTTCCTTCCCTATTCTTCTCCACTCTGAGCTTGGGGTCTCTCTCTCTCTCTCTCTCTCTCTCTCTCTCTCTCTCTCGTGACCTCGTCGGCGATGTATATTGCACCCTCATCTTCCTCTCCCTCTGTGCCTGATGATATGCCGTTAAACAATTGCAGCTGACAAAAGCAGATGATAAATTCACAACACTGTAATAAGAGAACATTTCTAATCAATTTCCATACAATTCTTATGGCTTCATTCAGTCTACGACGCAGAAAACTTTTATGAAGGTTGAATCCCACCGCGAAAGCATACAAACTTACATTACTAATCAATATTGCAATCAAAGGAACAGCACGACCGTTCAGCGCGCATCCGTGGCACTGTGAGTCCACTAATCGCTGCAGCGCGCAAAAGAGGATGTTTGTCACGTATAAGTGATCTTTAGTTACTATCACGGACTGAGCACGAAAAGTATTATTATTATTATTATTCCCTGATGAATGTCTGCTGTTTGAATCAGGACAACACCCACCGAAGCAATACATCAGCATCTGCACGATATTCATACATCTCTCTCTCTAGTAACCAGTTTTTGGAATTCTCCCGGTCAATTTTGGAACAGTTTATTTCAATGTTTCATTGAGCTTCTGCCGGTACAGAATTTTTCCTGCATTTCTATGGGGCAATTCCACGTATCAAACACACCTATAACGAACTATATTACCTTTATCACGTACGTTCGTATACCCTGACAGTACAAATAGGCACGCAATCAACAAACCAGAGCATTTACCCGAATTCTAAACCCTCCGCAAGTAGTACAGCACGGGCCAATAAGCGCTAGACCTCACCAAGAACAATATAAATTCTTTATCACAATTAATTATGTCAGTGCAAAGACAGATTAATTTGCAATTCACCTGCAAAGAAAGTACAGCTGGAATGGTGCGAATTATAGGCCAATACATAAAAATAAACATTCTGTTTGGAAGACAAGTTGAAGGTACCTTTGACTATATGGTTTTCAGCAAACAGCTATCAGTCACTAAACTGATGAAAAATCATTACATTGGGTTTTTGCCGTTCCTGCTTCGTATACTCATTGCATGTTCAGAAGCCTGCAGTTCATTTACGACAGTCGGTGTTGATCGATTGTTACATTGCAACATATTTTTTTAAAATTAAAAAAGGATTATAACATGTTTTTATTGAAAATGCCTTGACATCACTAAATATTATGAAAAAGTTAACTGGTTACCACTGATAATCGGTCATCATCGTAACTCCATGCAATTTTTTGCAGTTTGTATTTCGTGACTGACGTGAGATGTACACACCAACGACTGTGACACACTTTTGTTGTAACACACCGGGTGGAGATTCGATAACGACCGCCTTAGCATTGAAAACCGATCAAATGTATCATCATCAGAGTTTGTTTAACTACATATTTCAATAACAATGCCAAGATTCATTGACGACGGGATGTGAAGAAATTGAGTTAATTGTTATTTGTGTTTACTCTGGCGTTTTCGCCTCTTGTTATAGCAATTATTTTTGTATTTATTTCCAGCATTTATGATTAAAATGCTTTTGGCAATTAAAAGCTAGGCAGGCTGTTCGAAACCGGTAACGACAACATATAATGAAACAATTTATGTATTTAGTCGATGGTAACTATTTCACGTTATATATCTACTACATTACAACCTCTGCCGCATATATTGAAAACTCAGTATCGGAACACAGTCTGTAAATTAGTTTGAGTAACAACTTGCATCCCATGTAATGTAATATGAAGATACTTACCTGTGTTACAACGTATGAGCCCTTCCAGCTGAAGAGCGGCTTGTGGAACATTGAAAACTGCAGCCGAAGTTTCCCCATGTCATCCGCAACGCGAAAGCTGTCAGCCAATGTTGTGACCCAGTTCACGACGTCTTCATTGGCGTACGTGATTAATCCTTGGCCAAACTGATGCTTGCCGTCCAGGACGAAGTTCAAGATTCCTCGAACGGAGTTCTCCGTCAACAGAGTCTCTTCGTCGAGGTGCACAACCCAGTCGTTGTCGGCGAGTATGTTCACTCCGTCCTCGAGGCAGTACTGTAGTGCGCGGGCCTTGAACAGGGCGCCGCTCTTCGGACGGTAGGTCGCGGGCACCACTACTTCGCGCACCCGCCTGTGGTTTGCTAGCCCGACCACTTTGTCGGTCACCACTTCTATGAGGAAATTTTCGAGACCGGCCTCCGTGCAGCATGTCATATTGCGAGCCACATTGTTGCGGACGAGTTGCGGGTAGTCACCTCGTGTAACGACTCGTATGCAGATGAACGGCGCCAGGAGTGGCGAACCCTTCAGCGGCACTTTGTCGGGGAATGCATTGTACAGGGTGAGACCGGCGAAGTTGAATAGCACCTGTGGCAGTGGCAAGAAAGTTAGCAGGCGTATGAGGTATAGTGAGAATGCCCCAAAGTACCCGTAGCGTTCCCAGGGATCAAAATCTTGTTGCTTGTCACTTCCTAATCTTATACCACCAGTGCAAATTTCGAAGATAGCTATTACTGTAAGCAGTAGGCAGCAATGCAGGATGTGTTTCGTTCTGCTGCTAAGCATGACTGTTTAGTTCCTGTTGATTCTGATATCTGTAATGAGAAAACATTAAGAATGTGTTAAAATAATTAGCGAAACGTTTAACCACGAAAAAAATTCAAATAAACAAGTGGTATAAAGTGATTTAGTATTCTACTCTATACACAACACTCTCCACAACAAATTAAAAACTGCGACGTTAACAACAATGTCGGGCAACGCTGTTGTTCTCACCATGTTTATGCCACTACTATTAAATTTACGATGTAAAAAATTACTCACTCAAATGTACCAGTCTTTCGAACTTTTGGGTCCTACAAAAGTTTCAAACGCTTGCTCTAGAATGCAAGACTACACTTTATAAACATATAAAAACTAAGAACGTTAGCGCAATGAACACTGCCTCTCGCTTCCCGACGTCTAACAAAATCTGTCTTTTGGTACAAGGAGAAGCTCGCAGCATCCGAGAGCTACATTTCTCTGCCGTCACGTTTCTCGTTAGTCAGTTCTGTTCCCGATAGCATAAGGGATTCATAAATAGTCCATTGCATTATGCATTTACAATACATGTGTGTAACTAATGTCCTACACCAACGCCTGTAAAGTAGTTGCTTCTCAGAGGGAACATTCTTTCCGCGATCATAATTCTCACATTATTTATATAGTCATCAGCCGCTCTAATATTGCCTTCTGTAAACCTGCCACAACAGCACATAATCGAGCAGCATACTATGTTTACAAATATTTGAATAAAATCAACAGTAGTAACCCACCGGCACTACGAATGTATGCTACAAAAAACTTGGCGACTGAACTCCAGCACCTGAGTAATGGATGGCTTAGCACACTGGATTCTGTTTCTCACCTGAGACAAATGATACACTGGGTAGGCACAAACTTCCACACAAACACTGTACATGCACACACTCACTACACCTCACACTACTGTCTACTCTTATAACCCCACTGCAACCGCCCACCCGGCAAGTGCACCTGCACTCGCCGTTTCGATTTTCTGACGCTTTCAGTTGCCTTGCCTTCAACACTCCAGTAGTGGGGAATGCACAGCCTTCTGTATGAGTCGTGTCGCTCACTGATAAGTTTTCGAAACGAAACTACAGATCCATCTTGTTTTCCTTTCACATAATCAGTTAAAATGAGGAAAGAATTTCACATTCCGGTTTATCCAATAAATTTAACCATATTTTAGGAAATAGTCATTTATTACATAAAACTAAAGATGAGGATGTGAAATATTATTTATATACTTTTCCGAAATAAATCTTTCGGAAATTCTCATGTACATAGATTAATTAAATATATGGGTGGGAGAACAAAACGATATACGCATACTGCATTTTTAAAGCCAATCAAAGAATGTTTGTAAATGACTTTGAACAACAGAAAAACTAACTCTGGCGTCGAGACAACATTGAGTATTGCATTGATATCTATGGCTAACGAGGATTAGACAATCGGCTGCAGGCTGTTAATATGGAGGTGTTTGGTGTCAATAGGTTCCCAAAATCTGTTAGAATAAGTGAATTGGAAGTTAATATGTTTCCTCGTCTGACCCAACGTCATGTTTTTGTCAGGGATATTATCTATGGAATATGAATTAAACAACTAGTTATCAATGCGAGCCAACTGTATATTATTTGAAGTGTTTTAGGCGATAGATGTATAAATTATCTAAATGAATTGTGCTGTCATATGTTACGTCTGGAATGTTTTTATTTGTTTCAGTTGTAGATGCCTGTCATGTGTTTTTTGAATTAATATCGGTATGTCATTTTTATTTTTGTGCTTAACCGCACCTGTGCGGTGGTGGCGATGTATTTTTGGGGAGGGGTTCATGTTTTTGCACAGCGCCCCTATATCGAACCATGTGATGTACAAGCAGTTTTTTGTGTGTGTCCATAGTACTACAATTCATCAAGGATAGGCTCATTTACGCTCTTCAGACCAACCTGTTCTTCGATTTTTCTGCCAGGCCAGTTGTCCAGTTGCAAAATTTGTGTGTGTGGCGTATCAGGTTGTGTTGTTCGTGCTTCCTTGAGGTTTGGTTTAGCTGGACTGAATCATTATTAGCTTTACCTTGGTTTTATTAGATTTCAACTCTTAACGGCTCTTGATATCCTATTTATTACGATGTTTGTTTAGTTTGCAAAGAAAACGAACTTGGCTTCTGGTACTGTTGCTGGTGAAAGGTCATTGATATCTGTATTTATGCAAAGAAAGGGACCTTTAAGATGGAACGTTGTGGGATGCCATATGTAATTAGTTCCATTTGGATGATGCCTGAAAGCGTAATACATGTCCTTTCTAATGACACCCTTTGTTTCCTGTCAGAGATATAGGACTTGAACCATTTTGCAGCTTTTCCTGTTACATTAAAATAGTCTGATTTACTCAGAAGGATTCAGTGATTTACAAATCCCTTTGACAGATTACAAAATATAACACTAGCCTGTAATTTAACGACTAATAGCAGTACATTCTCACTTCATGAGCCGGCCGATGTGTGCTTCAGTCTGGAAGTGCGTGACCTTTACGGTCGCAGGTTCAAATCCTGCCTCAGGCATGGATGTGTGTGATGTCCTTAGGTTAGTTAAGTTTAATTAGTTCTAAGTTCTAGGGGACTGATGACCTCAGCTGTTAAGTCCCATAATGCTCAGAGCCATTTGAGCCATCACTGTGTGTAGATAGCCTTCTCAATAACAGAACATTTTAGAAATCCAAATTGTGACATTGACACTATGTTGTCAGATGGTTTTCTAAAATTTTCGAGAATGCTGGGAAAAGTGAAATTTGATGGAAAGTTCACAGCATTTTTTTAATTTCCTTTCTTAACCAAAGGCCTAGCTTCAGCGTATTTCAACCATTAACTCAAAAGCACACTATTTAATTAATTTTGTTGATATTTTATCATAACCACTAGAACTTTTTTGTATTTTAAAGTTTGTATGGTGGACATTACTTCTACTGGTGTAGTGAGTACCATATTCTTGTTTGTGAAGTTGTTTATGATGACTCTGAGGCAGTCCATTTCGGCATCTACTGAACCTGACAACCCCACTTTTTCAGTAACAGTTATGAAATGCGTGTTAAAAAATTATGCAACAGTGCACATGTCTGTTACCAATGTATCATTTACTCTTAATGCTATCTGCCCCTCTTAACGTCCAATTCAATCAGGAAAGGCTCAGAATAGATTGGAATCTAAGATTTGATTTTTGAGTGGTGTTCTAGAATTTGGTATCTACACCAGGTCAGATTCAAGGAAGAGATCGAAGCAATTGAGTGGTGGGCTGCTACATTTTTTACCTGTACATTTGATCAACATGCAAGTGTTACAAAAATGATTCTTGAATTCAAATGGGAATTTTAAAGGGAAGACAATGCTCTTTCCGCAAGGCACTATTGTGCAAATTTAGAGAACAGGTAGACTGTTGAATGATTCTACTGTTGTCAACATACATTTCGCATAAGGATCATGAAATTAAGATGCAAGAAATCAAGGCTTGACAGAGGCTTTGACAGTTATTTTTCTTTTGGTCTAGGCCTATATGTAAGTGGAACAGGAAAGGAAATGACTAGTAATGGTACAAGAGTGCCCTCTGCCATGCACCTAATGATGGTTTGTAGAGTATGTATATAGATGTAGAACTGTCATTAACTATATCACAAATTCTTTGAAGTGAACACTGTCGAAGAAATTGTAAACTATATGAAGTTCCCCTTGTTTGCAAATCAACTAAGTGCACACAATTATTGGTTCACAATCCAGACACTTTGAACACTTTCCAAGTTCCACCATGGCATTTTACAGTTAAACATCGGCAGTCAACAAATGAGTGGTGAGTAATTTATATGTGGAAACTAGAAGGAACCAAATAATCATATCCATCTTTGCCTATTTGCTACTCACCACTGAATCAACATCCTGTACTTTCCAATATCAAGAGTGCTGCTACTCAAACAGAAATTAGGGCTTAGTGTTATTTGATGTGTGTTTTTGTTGTACCACATACTTGAAAATATAGTGACTCTTGGGGATGGGATTTTGGGGGGGGGGGGGGGGAGAGATGCACTTTGCATGCTATATACTATACAATTGTTATGTAAGGATAATATAATTGAATAGATTAGAAATCCACTTACCAAGTGGCAGCAGGATAACACACTTATAAAGATACATTATTTAGATTTGCAATCTTCCGGAGCCAGTGGCTACTCCTTTTGACAGAAGGGTTGAAGGGGAAGGAAGAGGGGTGGACGAAAAGGACTGGGACAGCAGTCTGTCTTTCCATTTCATCCTGTCCAGTAAGTCTCCACTGATCCAGGTTTCTGAGTGACTTTTTCGAATTTCTCCATTTCGTAAATCTCACCAGTCCTTTCCCTTCTCCCTTCCCCTTCAACCCTTCGGCCAGGAGGAGGAGCCACTGGCTCCGAAAACTTGCAACTCTTAATACCCTACCTATATATGTGTATTCTACTACTGCCACTGGGGAGTACATTTTTTTATCTATTCAATTACATTATTTATTCAAAAATGTATTATTTTCATCGATGAATTGTTATGTAGAAGCATCGCAACTGGTATTTTCAGATTAGGTTACTCGCATTGTGAAGGCAAATTGCTTCAACTTAGTTTCATATCCCGAATTCTTTTACGATTCTGGTGAGAAAACAGTGTTCAATAAACCCCTTCTGTGTAAACGATTGTCACAAATCCCTTTTCCATCTTGATCACCTGGAAACTTTTTTTTTTCTTCCAAGGGAGAGTCACATGTGGGTACACCCAAATTGTTTGTTTGCTCATGTACAAAGAATTTCAAGAATAAGTAATAACATGACTGTCATTATTTCTTCAGCAAGAATGAATTATCATTAGCAATGAACAAATCCAACATTTTGTGCTGCAGTAGATGATCTAAAGTGCAAAATCGGAGACTAGTTTACTAGTTAGATTCCACAAACTGTATAGAAGAGATATCCTTATAGCACTCAAATTTAAGAACTTTGGCTTGCGTAATTGCTTTCTGGTCATATTTTGACGCTACCTGCTAGCCTGACAGATGTTTTCATTTTCTTTCTCTTCTAATTTCTTCTTCCTCGCTTCCTTTCTGGATCACAAGGAGCAAAATGATGACATTAGGTAAAGGAATTGCAATATAGAACCTGGGCTGGGCAGCATCTCAGAGCTGACAGCATCTTCCACAGCTTATGCCAAATGTCTGCTGATGCTGACTCAGTGGCAGACAACTGTCATAGCCACATTGCTCAGGGCAGCAAGGCATTACTGTTTTCAGTCATAGTGGTGGGTTTGCTAACACCAAACAATGACATGTGGGTGGTGGTTGATGGAACAACCAACATTTGCCTAGCAGACATTGGGAGGGATGAATGGTCTGGTCAAAAGTCTTGAGCTATGATGCCCTGGTGGCTGGATGGGGTGGTTGGTGACAATTTGTTTTGCTGCTGCTGCTGGTAATGCCACTTAGTGGTGGTTACTGCAATGCTGATTAAATATCCCGTGTAATGGAATGCTGCAGTGCCATTGCAGTATAGCCCATCAGTGTTCTGGTGATGTCAGCTGTGAGGAAACTCCAGAAAGGAGAGAGGCATTTGTTAGTGTGCCAAAGGCAACCTCACTGTGAAATGAGAGACGAGGATGATCATTCACACGTCCTATTGCATTTTGATTGTCCTCAGAAACAAACTATCCTGTTTGTGAATCAGAATTTGAATGCTACGTACCATCTCCACATAACCAATTACTGAATTGTAGGACAGTACTTTTGAATTATTAGTATTTTAGATGATAGTTAAAATAATGAAGATCAACATCTACTTAAATATAAACGCGTGTATAAGATCAATAATCTCGTTCAAACATAGAAACGTCTATTTTAACCAAATTCTTCACCAATGAGCTGTTGACTTTACATTACCACATAGTTTTTCTGCTGATAAATGCCACCTGCTTCAAAACACAAACCATTCCCTTCAGGTACATCTGTCTCATCAGCCTCCCACAGAAAAACTTCTAACATCCTCTATGCAATAGTATTGGAAGCCTACTGGCCCTTATGGATCACAATTCAACATCAAAAAAGATGCCACTGCCAGAAACTATTGTTCCCACTCTACTTCTCATAGGTCACCACAAAAACTCACAAATTTATCCTGCTGTAGATTGTTTTAAATTTCATTTTCGGGTTTTCTAGTTACCATTGTTGACATAACAACACTAAAAACTTCTGACTGGCCAATGCAGCAGGTCTCACCAGGGTACTTAGCACTTTAACCCTTACAGCCAACAAATTCACAAGCTTTTGCCAATGTAGGAAACATCTCAAAACTGGATGGACCTAAAGTGTTTCCTCTAGCTGTGGTCTCGCTCACAAGAAATTACCTGTCAGTTTCGTAACATTCTCATCTGTCACACTCAGTTTCCAAAAATCATCCCACAATTTAATGTCTAGACCAGAAGACATCCTCCTACACAACCTCTTCTCACTTAAATTTCAACAGGTAGCTAAAATGGGTAAGTGATAATTAAAATTTTGAATTGATTCGTTTGTGAGTCTACAGAAACTGTTATTTTCTCTACATTGACTGCAGTAGCGATTCCCTTGTTCAATAAATACTGGTATGCTCTTTAAGTGGTTTCCATTTTTATGCAGTGGTGATCCCTGCAGTTAATGATGGCATTATCGTGATTGACAATTGTTATGAATACCATGCAGCATCTATAATTTGTTTCTGCAGCTGTTCTATGTTTTGCCAAATTAAGTGTGTCGTATTTTGTATGGCACACTTAGCTGTAACGTACTTGATGGAACTGATAACTGCTGTAACAGAACTGCTCGTCAGTAACTGAATTCCATCGAGGAATAACTGGATTGTATCTTTGTAACACTGTTAACATTGGAGTGTATGCTAATAACTTGGTTTTAGTTTATATACTTATAACATACAGCGAGAAAGTGAACGACTTATGTAAATCAAAGAATATATATAAAAGTCAGTAAACAAAAATGAAATCGAAGAATAAACAGGATTCAGTGATATACATTGCAACTCACCCTAGTGACATAGCATCTTTACCACTCCTCATCACTTCTCACAAGTTCTTATGATACTTCCTATTGAAAGGTACGTAGCAGCCAGATCAGTGACGACTGGTGGATGGGTAGGTGATTCTGCCAAACCTGTTCTAGATTCATCAGGAGTTTCGCCCAACACGTGCCGTGGCTTGTTTGGTTTGCAGGCACCGGCATAAGAGGTGCATAAAGCAGTTTAAGGCAACCAATAGAAACCACAATTGAGGTAAAATTACCATCGACTTTAAATGTCTTCTGGTCTTGCCTAAGAATTGTCATATAGAGGCTGCAGAGGTTTGTGCAGTGTCAGGCCTAATGAAAACCTGCTAGAGACTGCAGAGTTTTGCGCGCAGTGTCAGGCCTAATGAAAAACTGGTTTCACATCCAAAGGATGGAAATGAAGGTGTGGTGATTATGCTGCTCTCTCGGTGTAACTGGATGTAGTTGGTGACTATACAAATGTGAGTTTTGAACAAACTGTGATGCCTCAATAACGTCATTAAGCATATAGCCAAAGAATTTGTTGGGAAGTTGAATTGGTTGATTGTTGACTAGTTCTGCTGATGAAGCATTAAGACTTTGATGGTAGCATAGAAACCTAGTAGGACAATTGGCAGGATGTCCAACATTGTGATTCATTAATTTTTATTTACACGTCAAGTTCTGTAGGACCAAAGTACATGGAATTACAACATAAAAGTAACAACAGATAAAAATAAAATGTTTATGAACCCGAAAAAAGTCAATCTATAAGTAAATGCGATTAACAATACTACAAGTATCAGCTTAATTTTTTCAAGGAATTCCTCGACAGAATAGGAGTGACTCATTAGGAAACTCTTCAGCTTCAATTTGAAAGCACATGGATTACTGCTAAGATTTTTGAATTCTTGTGGCTATCTTATTGAAAGTGGATGCAACAGTATACTGCACACCTTTCTGCACAATAGTTACGGAAGTCCAATCCAAATGCAGGTTTCATTTCTGCTGAGTATTAACTGAATGAAAGCAGCTTATTCTTGGGAGTATTGTTAACAAGAAATGACAGTAAGGAATATATACATGTATATTGAAAGGCCAAAGTCAGAATCCCCAGACTCATGAACAGGGGTCGACAAGAGGTTTGTGAACTTACACCAACCGTTTCTGAGCCAAAAATATCCTTTTAGAATGGGAAGAGTTATCCCAAAATATAATACCATATGACATAAGTGAATGAAAATAAGCAAAATAGACTAATTTTCGTGCTGAGCGATCACTTACTTCAGATACTGTTCGAATAGTAAAAATGGCGGCATTAAGTCTTTGAAGAAGATCCTGAATGTGGGCTTTCCATGACAGTTTACTGTATATATGAACACTTAGAAATTTGAACTGTTAAGTTTCACTAATCATATGCCCATTCTGTAAAATTAAAACATCAGGTTTTGTTGAATTGTTAGTTAGAAACTGTAAAAACTAAGTCTTACTGTGATTTAGTGCTAGTTTATTTGCTACAAACCATGAACTTAAGTGATGAGCTGCACAATTTGAAACCGAGCCAATGTTGCACACAATATCCTTTATTACCAAGCTAGTGTCATCAGCAAACAGAAATATTTTAGAGCTACCTGTAATACGAGACGGCATATCATTAATATAAATAAGGAACAGGAGTGGCCCGAACACTGATCCCTGGGGCACTCTTCATTTGACCGTACCTCACTCTGTTGCTAAAGTAAGAGGTGAAACAACAGTGAGCTACTCCCCGTATTCTGTAAAGGTCCAATTTCTGGAGCAATGTTTTGTGATCAACACAATCAAATGCCTTAGTTAAATCGAAAAATGTGCCTAGTGTTTGAAACCTTTTCTTAACCCATACAGTACCTCACAGAGAAAAGAGAATATAGCATTTTCCATTGTTAAATGACTTCAAAGCGGAGCTGTACGTTTGATAGCAAATCATGTGATATAAAATGGTCAATTATCCTTACATTCACAACCCTTAGGAAACCCTGATGGCATAGAAATCTCTCTAAAATTGTCTACATTATCCCTTTCTCTCTATTTATAAAGCAGCTTTACTACTGAGTACTTTCAGGAAACTAATCATTCCTAAAGGAAAAATTACAAATACAGGGCTAACATGTGCAGCACAGTACTTTAATATTCTGCTAGGCACTCCATCATAACCACGAGAGTCCTTAGTCTTCAGTGAGTTAATTATTGGCTCAGTCTCCCCCTTGTCTGTATCACAGAGTAGTATTTCAGACATCAATCTTGGAAAGGAATTTGCCAAGAAAGTTATGTGATTCCCTGTAGAAACTAAATTTTAATTTAATTCACCAGCAGTGCTCAGAAAGTGATTGTTAAATACTGTACATATTTCGCATTTATCAGTAACAGAAATATTTTTACTATGAACTGACTTCATATCGTCAACCTTGTGCCGCTGGCCAGACACTTCCTTTACAACTGACCATATGGTTTTAATTTTATCCTGTGAATTAGCTATTCTATTTGCGTACCATGTATTCTTTGTGTTCCTGATAACATTTTTAAGCACTTTACAGTACTGTTTGTAATGGGCTACTGTAGCTTGATTGTGACTACTTCTAACATTCATGGCAGTGTAGAGATTTGGCAGTGCAATGCTCACCTCAGCCCTGCTGGACGACAAGCTACAGTTTAAATACACTTCATGCCTAACAAAAACTGAGGAATTTGAGTAGACATGACTCAAAGTGGCTGTGTTGGTTGGTGGTAGATATGGAGAGGCTCTCATAAATGAGTGAACCATCCACAAAAAATGTGGTTGCAGTGGCTTCATCAGTGGTATCGGCCACAGGAAAAATTTCAGGCCAATGGATTAAGCAGTCAATGGCAGTTAGCCTAGTGTCTTCAGATAGTGATAACACTCAGACGATGTCCATGTGAACATGTTCATATCATTGATTGGGAGGAACAGCTGTGCAGTGATGTGGCTGGTGATCATTGACAGACCATATACTGGTGCACAAAAAGCTTTCCAGTTTCTGTCCATATTCAGCCTCACAAAAACTTGCTTAACCAGTGCTGTTGTACTCTGGTTGCTGTGATGGGACAAATGTTGCAGGGACAAGCTTGCCTATTGAAGAAATTTCTTTGTCACAAACAGGCATACATTTGATGCAGAAACATCACAATGCACTATTACATTCAAATGAGGTATCTGGATGTGATGAAACTTTAAATCAGATAGGCATACAAGTCAGTCTTGTAGCTTGCTCTTATATTATTGTGCCAAAGCGAGTGCTTTGTAGGAAGTTTCAGCTGTAATTGCATTTACACAGCAAAGGGCATGTGCTGGTGTATTCAGTTCTCCAGCAACATAGACAATATGTGTTGTGAATTGTGCTGTATAATCTGCTACAGTTGACAGGGTGATGCTTTGTCTAGCCTCTTACAAAAAGTATAGATTAGCTTGTGATGATATGTTGTCCAGCTCTGTTGTGACACAGAGAGTTTGTGGCTGAAGAACACTGAAGGCTGTCAATGTTGGTCTGTCTGTTGTTCGAAGTGCAGCACCTAACGCAGTTGCAATTGTATCAACCATCAAAGCACGAGAACAGGGTGGGCTAAAAATGTGGTCTCAGTGATAGCAGTCTTAACACTAGTATCTGCTTCACTAGCCCTCTGTAATTTGTTACTTGGTTTAAGCGAACCTTGTAAGAAGTCATTTGGTAGAGTGACCAGAAGAGCATGGTCGACAAAGTGACAATAATATTAGTAAGGCTGAAAAATCTTCACAACTCATGGACTGTTACAGGCTGTGGGAAGTTGTTTATGGCTTCCACTTTCCTCTGTGGCAGATGATTTCCTTAGGCATTCCCAGGAACTGAACTCCTGGTGCTCCAAACATACACTTCGATGGGTTGCTGACTAAACCATGAGAACTCTGCCTCGGAGGCCAGAGCCAGTGGTCATATATGTGAATGAAAGCTCTGCTACTTAACATCTCCTCTATATAGTGATTATATGCCGTTTCTGTTCACTGTCTATTTTAATCACAACTTTAAGTTATGTAGGGAAACAATTTTACCTTCTTTTACTGGATGTCCCTATGTTGTTGGTATGGATTCCTGTTAGCCCACAAAAATGTGCAGATGTCAGTGTGATCATTGAATTAAGGCCATTCACATGTGCCTCCTTTTGCATTTAATACTAATCTAAGATGGCAATGTTATAATAAAATATCTGTAGCAATTTGTAGTGTGGCTAGCCTCACCGAGAAAGCTCTGTCAGTGTTAATCTGGGTAGGGGACATATTTGGTGAATACATGTGCTATTCAATAACATTTATTGAGTGAATGCGAGTGCTATTCAGTGAACGTGCCCCAGTGCTCAGTAATGTTGAGGATTGGTGTTTTTTCTATGTAGTGGTTAGATGAGTGTAATTTTGAAGGAAAACATTGTCATTTGAGAAAAAATGCATGTTGGTTGCTTACATTCAACCTTAAAAGTTTTGTAATGTTAATGTGCATCACCATACTGTAAGATGAGCACATGCAAAATCATTCAAAGTTTCAATACTTTGAGTAAAATAACTTCATGATTGACAGATTGGCAGTGGTGGAGGGCATAGTTGCCTGCATGCAGCTAGTCAAACTTGACAAGGCTCTGCATTTTCTACAAAACAGTAACACTGTGAGCACATGGCACTCGAGAAAGGACTACGATTGGCTGGCAGCTGGCCCCACCTCTCGGCCCACTATAACATCCAATTTCAAAGCTAGTTTAATCAAAATGTAACAGTGAATGCTAAATGTGAACGCACTTGAAATAAATACCGTGGTTTGTGAGAGCCATAAAGCTTTTCAATTTGTCCAGTGAAGATGATTTTCCGATTTTAGTTCTTTTTTCCTGATGCATGAGACACACTATATGCAGTAGTAGTAGTAGTAGTAGTAGTAGTAGTAGTTTATGGTCCTGAAAAGGACTGCTTCGTTGGTTAGTACCTTGTATTTGGTGGTCAGTTAGTGTGTGTACACTGCTGCATCTGTTGGTACATTCCAGTCTCTGAACTTGTAATTGCCTATGCTTGTAATCTGTTGTAAGGATTCAATGATAGTTCTCCATTAAGCACTGGTAAATTGTTCCCTGCTCTTGCTTGAAAGATCACTATCCACTATTGACATACACTCTGTTTTGTACTGATTATCATGTGGCCAAGTGGCTGAATTTATAGGTTTAGTAAATACTTGTAAGTCACGATTTCAGTGTTGTCATTTGGAAAATACTTCAAATACATGAGATTTTTAAATGTCATATTTTTTATTACTTATTAGGCTTATTTTCTCATTACATGCAAGAAATACCATTATTTCACCTGTCATCCCAGAACATTTCTCCCTAGTAACCAGAAAAGAGCTTAAAAGAGGGCATAAAAAAAACATTGACACTACTTAAGAGGCCCTTGCAAATTTGGTAATATTGTCAAACATCAATATATTGGCCGTCTGTGGGGTTGTATTGACTTATCTTCAGTACTAGAAATATTGACGAATAGTATTGTCAATACAGACTGAATGTGTGAGATCAAGTTCTGACAGTATGACAATGTTCTCCATTCAAATGTTGACAGAGCTTCATGAGCCATCCACACAGTGTTAGTGTGCACTGTTTGTTTTCAATTTGACTTTGTGCAGATCATCCTCTCTCATTCTGTTTTTCGAGTACCAATAGTAATTTAATGCAGAACAGTTGTAATAGACCTATGTGAGAGTAATCACTATATATACCACTTTACAGTGGTCATTGGAGTATTCTCTATGACATTCTTAACTTTATTAATTTGAAAATATAATTCAGGTTAGTGAATTAAATAGCAGTTTGGAAAACAACTTCCGCTTTGAAAAATACATCATCTATCTAGAATAACTAGGAAGAGGTCTGTGAAATACATGCCATTTTCACAAAATGTAAACAAATGTTTTATGTTAATTGCTTGAACCTATCCTTGCCAACAGATTTACTTGTTTCACAGGTTTCCATAGAGTTTTAGTAATAATGTTTGCTGATATTACAGAGCAAAACTTTGAGCCCTTAAAAATAACCTGTGTGTCACCAGGAATCTTAAAGTTACTCCTAATCTCTTGTTGAGTGTAACTGCCTCTCTCATTAATGTATTTTGCTTCTCTGTTTTATCTCATATCAACATTAATAACTTGTCGTATGATGCAGGACACACCAGACAATAGTTCATGAGATCTTTCTGGTCTGTGGTACTGATTCATTAGTAAATTAACAAGTGACCTGTTGCTTCTTTTTTTACCACCATTATTTCCTCTTTTTCATTGTTTTCTGTTGCTTGCAAGCTAAAGCTAATTTAATTGCACAAATTATTTCTTTTGGGTTTTTAACATCTCAGCCTTACAAAACTGCACTGTCAGCTAACAAGTTTTATCATTATTATTGATGGTGTGAGGCCACTTCAGTATATTGAAGATTTAAGAAACTAGTATTCTCAATAAACATTTCTGGAAATGCTTAGCTTGGGCCCTGTGGGGCAGCGAAGTATGGATAGTACTTGTATCCTAATTCATTATGCACCTCATTACACATCAGTCCGAGGTGGATGCATGGACTGCAACTGCACAACACGTGGTATGTTGTAAGATAGTACGAGGGCAGTTCAATAAGTAATGCAACACATTTTTTTCTGAAACAGGGGTTGTTTTATTCAGCATTGAAATACACCAGGTTATTCCCCAATCTTTTAGCTACACAACACTATTTTTCAACGTAATCTCCATTCAATGCTACGGCCTTACGCCACCTTGAAATGAGGGCCTGTATGCCTGCACGGTACCATTCCACTGGTCGATGGCGGAGCCAACGTCGTACTGCATCAATAACTTCTTCATCATCCGCATAGTGCCTCCCACGGATTGCGTCCTTCATTGGGCCAAACATATGGAAATCTGACGGCGCGAGATCGGGGCTGTAGGATGCATGAGGAAGAACAGTCCACTGAAGTTTTGTGAGCTCCTCTTGGGTGCGAAGACTTGTGTGAGGTCTTGCGTTGTCATGAAGAAGGAGAAGTTTGTTCAGATTTTTGTGCCTACGAATACGCTGAAGTCGTTTCTTCAATTTCCGAAGAGTAGCACAATACACTTCAGAGTTGATCGTTTGACCATGGGGAAGGACATTGAACAGAATAACCCCTTCAGCGTCCCAGAAGACTGTAACCATGACTTTACCGGCTGAGGGTATGGCTTTAAACTTTTTCTTGGTAGGGGAGTGGGTGTGGCGCCACTCCATTGATTGCCGTTTTGTTTCAGGTTCGAAGTGATGAACCCATGTTTCATCACCTGTAACAATCTTTGACAAGAAATTGTCACCCTCAGCCACATGACGAGCAAGCAATTCCGCACAGATGGTTCTCCTTTGCTCTTTATGGTGTTCGGTTAGACAACGAGGGACCCAGCGGGAACAAACCTTTGAATATCCCAACTGGTGAACAATTGTGACAGCACTACCAACAGAGATGTCAAGTTGAGCACTGAGTTGTTTGATGGTCATCCGTCGATCATCTCGAACGAGTGTGTTCGCACGCTCCGCCATTGCAGGAGTCACAGCTGTGCACGGCCGGCCCGCACGCGGGAGATCAGACAGTCTTGCTTGACCTTGCGGCGATGATGACACACGCTTTGCCCAATGACTCACCGTGTTTTTGTCCACTGCCAGATCACCGTAGACATTCTGCAAGCGCCTATGAATATCTGAGATGCCCTGGTTTTCCGCCAAAAGAAACTCTATCACTGCCCGTTGTTTGCAACGCTCATCCGTTATAGACGCCATTTTAACAGCTCCGTACAGCGCTGCCACCTGTCGGAAGTCAATGAAACTATACGAGACGAAGCGGGAATGTTTGAACATATTCCACAAGAAATTTCCGGTTTTTTCAACCAAAATTGGCCGAGAAAAAAAATGTGTTGCATTACTTATTGAACTGCCCTCGTAAATTGAGATTATCTAAAGGAAGCCAGTGTTTGGAAATTCATCATTTGGTTGTTGTCGGGTGTCCAAATTTGAGAATGGTTTGGATACAGTTGTAGGTGTACCATCCACATTTCATTAAGAAACCCAACACGAGCATCATACTGCACTGTAAATTATTAAATAGATTCAAAGGTATGACCAACTTGATTGCAGAGTGTATATTGATGGTGTAGAGACTGATGCACACATTGAAATAAGTTCGACTATGTACTTGGCATGGATTTGTGTGTTAAGGTTCTCCTCTGATGTTACAGGCACAGCATGCTCCATAGTCTTCTTAGTACCTAACAGAAAATAGTTGAGAAGTGTGAAATATTATGACCATGTTATCCATAGAACAAGTCCGCCACTACAGTTGACAAATTTGGGTTCACAGAATTCGGGTGGTGGCACATATTTGTGTCACGGTGATTAGAGCTCCATTGTGTTGCAGCCATATTACCTTATAAATCTGCAATAGTAAGTGATCAAGTAGGGGAGGAACAATATCTCCGAGAAAAGTAGCACATTTGTCTTGTACGTCTGCTGACATTTAATATGGAGCAAAGTCTGATCACAAATCTTTCCAGCTCATACATTTACATTTAAGTTGTGTTTGTTATTTCTGACCAACTTCCGTGCACAGTTTCTTTTGTCTGTTCAATTGTGAGTGTTGTGCAAGTTCACAGTGCCTTCGTGAGTGAAAGTACATTTGTTGGTAAACAGCTTCAAAGCCCTGTGGACTGGCAATAACATCATGGTAGAGAAAGGCTGGAGGTCATTCAGGAACTGTCGCAGTAAATGACACTGCACAAGCTGTACTCATATTGTAATTTCCTACTATTATTATCTGGGCTTTCTACAGATGTTATGGTTGTAGCTTGTTTGCAGGAAATGCTCTAAATGTTAGCATGACATGTAGCCAGCTCTTTCGCCTTGTGGCAAATTATGATGGATTCTTTTTGTAACTGTTTGAACTAAGTGTGGGGAGCCAGCATTCATTTTTGATTCTTAATTCTGTCAGAATAATTGATATAATATTGCTATGGCCCACAATACTGTGAATTGCAATATCATCCAGTATATACAGGATAAATTAGATTTGTAAGGTGTGACTGACTGGAGTTCCTCAAGAGGGATGTCCAGTTACATGTTTGCAAGTTCCTTAACATATCCCAGTAATCCTACTGAGTGGGGGATTTACAGTTTAATGTGGACTTCAAACCACAAATTGTTCTTACCAAATGTTCACATCACTAAGAACTGAAGACTAAAATTGTGGTCTCTAAATGGAATTTGATCCTGTGACCTTAAGATTATTGTCAGATGTTTTTACCAGCCAGCCAGATTATCCTTTAAACTCCATTATTCATTTTACCTGCAAACCACGTGAATGTAAAATTTCAGTAGTGCTAAATTTTAAGAGAGGGCTTTCAAAAAAGCTCATGTTTGTGTTCACAGGACATCCATAGCTGTTTTTTGTAGTCGAAGATAAACTCCGCTACAGTTGTGAACATAATCTAGGTCATTATTCATTTTTTAAAAAAGTATGTTTTTCAAAAACCTGATAGTTCAAAAGTGATTTGTATTTTAAATTTTCATGTTACAGACTTCCAATTATAAATATCATTTCGGAAATTCAGTGTCATAGTTTTGTAGCCCCATTTTTTGTGTCTATCAATATATATTATTACGTAAAAAACCTGTTAGGTCATTAATTGTTTCAGTTAAAAAAATTCACTTTCTTGAAACTTTTGGGAGCCTCTGTGCACATTCAAACTGCGCTTCCATAAAATAGTATCAATAATCGTTTGTAAGTTATGCAGTTTCTGATTTAAAAAAAAAAAAAAAATTGCTTCAGTAACCTATTGTACCTTTGCCCTTTTTAATTGTTCTCTTTTTAAGTTAATGGCTAAAATATAATAGTCTTGGGCAAAAAACTAACTTTATTCCATGATGTAATTTTCAGCTGAGCAAGAGTTTTCAATCTACACAGTTAGTGTGTCAGTGTATAGTAATTGAAATGTTAATTTCCATATCATTCAGAAGTGATTGAACAGTTACAGTGTATGATACAGGGGCTGGACTAAAATATGCTTATCCTTAAACATAAACACACATGCTAGCCAAGTCTGCAGGTAGTGCTGTTGTATTTGACCATGAACAGCACCTGTGCATGCCCTCAATGTGTTGCAAGTGGTACTCGTGGCCACGTCAGCGTTCTGTGTAGTCCGAGGTAAGTGAATTTGAATGTGGGCGAAAGTCACTGTCAAACTGAATGTCACACTTGTGAGTCATGTCAGCGTCAAAACAACACAACGGGAGCGCCAGAAGTAGAGTATTGCTGCATGGTGAGCTAAAATTTCAAAATGACAAAAGTGATGCAGATACCTAAGAGTCTTCTTTCACACTGTTTCCAACTTCTGACTGAGTTTATGCTGGCGTAAGCTGTCCCAACCCTATAATGCAGACTGCCTTGCTGTTAAGAATGAAATATTGGAAGGGGTTTGGTGATGATTCAGGTAGCCATATTGCCGTATTCCATGGACCTTATGGTTACTATGCAATGTCACATTGCCATACATTACGTGATCATTTTGGCTGATCAGGTCCATCCACACACTACAATATTTGTTCCCCATTGGTGATGCAGTGTTCTCAGAAGGCAAGTCCCCTGTTCATACAGCTCGCACCATCCAATATGGTTTAGTGAGCACGAGTACGAATCGTCGCCTGTCCTCTGGCCATCACAGTCACCAGATCTCAATATTATTGAGTGTTTGTCATCTACTTCGGAGAAATGTGTGCATGATCACTGCCCACCTCCATCATCATTACCTGTAGTTACCACTATTTTGTACAAAGAATGGCATCAGGTTCATTTGAAAAACCACACGGGGCCTGTATCTATCCATTCTGAGAGGACTGGAAGCTATTTTGAATGGGTACAACTTCCCTACATCATATGCCAACATCCTACCTGCAGCGTATTAGGCATGGTGTTTCTGTTATTTCCATATTTTTCTTCACCCCCTGTACTACATGTTAGCGTGGTGAAGTATACAGTGAATGTCATGACAAGTACAATTGTTTTGTTGATTAATGCCACTTGTGAAATTGAGGTCTCTGCGTATATGTTTACTGGCCTGTGCAAAGATATTGATGTCCTATATTTTGCAAAGATTATCATTGTTCTAAATTGTGTGTTAATAAATGTAGAGCAAAATGAAAACTAAATTCTAGTGCCATTTACATTATACACTAAAGAGCCAAAGAAATCGGTACACCTGCCAAATATCACATTGGGCCTCTGCGAGCATGCAGTAGTGCTGCAACACGACGTGGCTCGGATTTGACTAATGTCTGAAGTTGTGCTGGAGGGCACTGACACGGTGGTGAATCCTGCAGGGCTGTCCATAGGTCTGTAAGAGTACAATGGGTTGGAGATCTCTTCTGAACAGCATGTTGCAAGGCGTCCCAGATATGCTCAATAATGTATATGTTTGAGGAGTCTGGTGGCCAACAGAAGTGTTTAAACTCAGAAGAATGTTCCTGGAACCACTCGGTAGCAATTATGGACATGTGGGATGTTCATTGTCCTGCAGGAATTGCCCAAGTCCTTCAGAATGCACAATGGACACGAATGGATGCAGGTGATCAGACAGGATATTTACATATGTTACCTGTCAAGAGTCATATCTACACATATCAGGGGTCCTGTATCACTCTAAATACATACGCCCCACATCATTACAGAGCATCCGCAGCTATTGGTCTAGTGGCTAGCATTGCTGCCACTGGATCATGGGGTCACAGGTTCAATTCGTGGCCGGGTTGGGGATTTTCTCTGCCCGGGGACTGAGTGTTCATGTTGTCGCCTCATCATCATCATCATCATCATCATCTGTGACGATGGCTAGATTAGACTGTGTAAAAAATTAGACTGTGAAAAAAAATTGGAGCTTTGTAGGGTGCTGATGACCACACAGTTGATCGCCCCACAAACCAATCATCATCATCATCACTATTACAGAGCCTCCACCAGCTTGAACAGTCTCCTGCCGACATGCAGGGTCGTGGATTCATGAGGCTGTCTCCATACCCACACATGTCTATCCACTCAATAGAAATTGAAACAAGGCTCGTCCGACCAGGCAACGTTTCCAGTCATCAACTGTCCAATGTCAGTGTTGACGGACCCATGCGAGGCCTAAAGCTTTGTGCTGTGCAGTCATCAAGGGTACACGGGTGGGCCTTTGGCTCCAAAAGCCCATATCAATGATGTTTCATTGAATGGTTTGCACATTGACACTTGTTAATGACCCAGAACTGAAATCTGCAGCAATTTGTGGAAGGGTTGCTCTTCTGTCATGCTGAACAATTCTCTTCAGTCGTCATTGGACCCGTTCTTGCAAGATTTTTTTCCAGCCGCAGCGATGTCAGAGATTTGATGTTATACCAGATTCCTGATATTCATAGTACACTCGTGAAATGTTCGTACAGGAAATCCTCACTTCATCACTACTTAGAAGGTGCTGTGTTGTGTCGCTTGTGTGCTGACTACAACACCACATTCAAACTCACTTAAATCTTGATAACCTGGTGTTTTGTAATTGATCTAACAACTGCGCCAAACACCTGGTGTCTTAATAGGCATTGCCGAACGCAGTGTCATGTTCTGCCTGTTTACGTATCTCTGTATTTGAAGACGAGACCAGTTTCTTTGGCGCTTTAGTGAATTACAACAGTGTACCACCATCAATAACTGCAAGCAAGAGGTTAAAGCAGACAGTCTGAGACTTACGGGCATATGAACCAGATTATAACATATGCCATCTCTAGTCATTCCCGCCAACTTGTAATAGACTAGTTGTCTGCCTCGGGCTTCCACTGCAGTTACACATTTATAACTATAAAAGCAACAAAATACTGTCCATTTGAAAGTCCATCCCATTGCTTCCTGATTTACAAAAATACCTTTGAAATTCAGCTGACAAATCATATTACTAAATTATAACAGAGAATTAGAAAAATTGTTTGCATTAATTAATGAACTCAAACAATGGATAATCCAGGATGGAATAATGAGAATATTACGAAAAGGAATGATTGCTACTGGTCGCGTGCGTGCGCACCCACCCACCCGCCCACCCACCCACCCACTCACACACACACACACACACACACACACACACACACACACACACACACACACACACACACACACACACACGACCACTGTGTCTGGCTGCCAGGGCCAGACTTGCTATTTTAGAAAAAAGACCTTCTGGCCGAAAGCCTACATGGTTTACTAGTCTTTGTTGTGCCTGTCTGTGACTCAACATCTTCACTACATGGTGAGTAACAATCTTTCCTTTTCATAATATTAGTAAATAAATGAATGAATGGATATCTTAAGTAGATGGTTTTATAGTGTGGTTGGTAAGAACCCACATAATTAACCCATTGGCTTACAGTGGCGGCTATGACGGTCATCACGCTCGCATGCATTTCCATACAAAAATGGGTATAATTGTCATCATGCAATTGCCTTGTGCAGTGCTTGGGCATGTACTGCACTACCGATGGTTCTATTTTTAGTTCAGGCATTATGTTAATAGATGGTAGCAGCTGTGTCTGCCTTGAAATCAATCGGAAATGCTCAACTGCAACTAAATATTACAATGCAAAGGTTGCACATTTTTGCAGATTCAGTAGTGCATCATGGCTGATACATATGAAATCCAAGCCAAAAGAATACGTCGATTTCTTGAAGAAAGTGATTTGAGTGGTATTGATGGGGAAATATTGTAGATTTTGAAAACAGTGAAAGTGCAGAATTAGAAGAGTGACAACATGGGTTGTGTTGACAAAGAAGATTTCTCCCTCGATATTTGAGATGCCATAGTGGAGCCAGCAACAGGTACGTCAACAATTACTGATGAGTGGAAATGGGACAGTGTTTGCAATGATCCTTACATTATTGAAAGCAACACTGAAAGCGAGATAGATGTTACCATTCGCAAATCCCTAGGCCAAAACCCATCAGCATTGCATGTAATTGATCAGTTTTGATTGACACAGTTCTGGGAGATGGTGGTCAAGGAAACAAATTTATTTACGACAACAATACACGCAGAAACAACTGTACATGCAGAACAGAGAAGAATGGTTACAAAGTGCACTGACACAAGCAATATGTCTGCTTGTGGATGGATATGTGTGTGTGTGTGCGCAAGTGTATACCCGTCATTTTTTCCCCCTAAGGTAAGTCTTTCCGCTCCCGGGATTGGAATGACTCCTTACCCTCTCCCTTAAAACCCACATCCTTTCGTCTTTCCCTCTTTCCTGATGAGGCAACAGTTTGTTGCGAAAGCTTGAATTTTGTGTGTGTGTTTGTGTGTCTGTCGACCTGCCAGCACTTTCATTTGGTAAGTCACATCATCTTTGTTTTTAGATATATATATATAACTTACGTACTAAGACAGCTAAATCACTTTCACCACTATTTTGTAAAAAATCAGAGATTTTAAATTTTTCCTTAACTCATTCTACAAATTTGTTGATACACATCACAGAAAAACACTCAAGAATAGCTTATGCATACTGAACAGTAACCTACTGAAGCATACAAGCCATGGAATGTAGTTAAAGACTGTGGAATCTACTTTTATTCCATTTTGTTAGAATTTTCTAGGCGTCTATTCATTTTTCACTGAATAAGGTCTTCCTGTGAGATAAAAAATTTAATGACTTACCTGCATCTCTGATATACCTTGCTCTGAAACAGATGAAAATGTAATGCAGCAATCAAAGCAAATGACAACTTTGGGGAAAAAGGGTTCTAAGAATATGCATGGAGTCTAATTTATTTTTCCCCATTGTTACAAGAAGCATCATTTGCAAGATTATTAATAAACACTCCTTCCACCACTAAAACTACATCAGAACAATGGAAAGTTGTGTTATTGAAAAATTGTTGTTAAAACGTACAGGTTTGTCTTCCACTAACACATGCAAGGTGTAACGTTATCATCAGTCTAAAGGGAATTCTTTAATTCCCTACACTTTATAATACAGTCACCATATACAACCTAAAAATGTGAGAAACACGCAAACGGACTCATTAATAAAGCTGTGAATAACATGGAATCACCAGAAATGCATTTACGTAGCATACCAATATTTCCGTAACTTTTACAGTATTGTACAAATGTTCAGTTCATTTTGGTGAAGCAGTCAGCCAGCCTTCTGAAAAATGTAATATTTATAACAAAGGTACAATGAAAATAAAAGCTTCAGGAGGAAGATGAAGGGTATGGAACTAGTTTACGACTGAACAACTCGAGCAAAACATGTAGGTCTAACTACAGTTCAACTAACAAAACCAAAAAGGAAAGTAGGATATGAAATTGAAACAAAATTTTGATTTATTGCCATATTTCTCAATGTAGAATGAATAAATCAAAAGTTATTGAGAATTGTGCTTTCAAGTGGTAACGTAAATCTATAATATTATACAGGGTGTCCCCAGGAGGAATGGTCAGTATTCAGGGACATGACAGGAATGATCATTTGAAGGAAAAATAGTCTAGTATAAGCGCTCTCTAAAATACATGTGTGGTGGCATTGATCACTGTAATTGATACAGATGTATTTGCATGTATTTTTATCTTTGTCTCTTGTGTTTTCATGACTGTCTAGCTGTGTATACTTATGGCTGAATGATTTGTAGCTTTTTATATGTGGATTTGTGTTAATGAAGTAGTAAGTCTTGGCAACAGTATCTGCATGTTATCTGCACACTCACTTGTGACCCAAGACAACTGTACATTTTCTATGAATTAAGCGAACATGACACACTACTTCCCACCACAATGGACCACCAGATGTTACTGGGACCTGGTGCTAGTTTTGATTGTGCTTCTCATGGATAGTACTGCAAACAATATGGAGCCACTGAAGTCTGAAGCTGCTAGTGAAAGTGGCTAAAACACTCTTTCACCCTGTCCAGATGGACATGTCGATTCCACATGGCAACATTCTGTGTTACCTTCCATGGATGTGATAAGTTTATCTCCAATGGAGGAACAGCAGAGGCTGATACCTGTCAGTGTTACAGGATCTCCACTAGATCCTAGTATATGGGTGCAACATTCTGTTCTTACTCCTCCCAATTTGAAGTGTGTTTCCATGCTGGTTTTCAAGGTAATGAATCTGTTCTTACTCCTTGATGGAGTATGGATGGCAGCGTAACAGCAGATTTCTTGTCATGTCATGGCCAGTCAGTGGGGTTATGCCCTATTATACTTGTGGATCGACTCAGTTAATGCCACAAGGACACTTTTTCAGTAATGTTTTTGCTGTTCAGCATGTATTACCAAAACTGCACGAGTTCCTGCCAAAAACAACAAACTTAGTTTGGCATTGCAGAATTATTGTTCTCTGCTCACAACATTATTGATAATACAGTGAAATATTCCACATCACTGAGTCACAAGGAGAGCATGCTTCTATCATTAGTGATTTTACCGTATCTGCTGTTAACAAATATGAGACAGCCAAGATGGCATCATTTTAAAGGCTGTGCAAGTAACTCGAGCAACAAATGTGACTTCTCAGAGTCGTTGAATAGATGGACACCCTCACAGTTTTGGTACCACGAAGTCTAGTGAACCCTACATTAATACCCGACAATACACTATGGGTCATATGGGCAAGTAGACTACCTCAAAGGATTTAACTGTCCTTAACTGTAACAAAGACTCTCACAAGAGGGTGAATTACAGATGGCAGACCATGTTTTTGCAGTACAAGGTGGACACCTTACCTACCCAGCAGCCACCAGCAGGACATGTACTCGGCAGTCATATTGTGCTTCAGTGTAGTGGGCAGCTACAAAACGGAGTCAACCATGTCCACAGTTTCACAAAACCCCACCTACAAACCTGTGGCAGTCACCTTGGCTTTCACATGGCTGGCAGCTGACGAGTAGGACTAAACGCATCCAGAGACTCCCATCATAGGTCAAAGCCTCCTGTCCCATCATAGGTCAAAGCCTCCTGTCAAACAGGATGCACAGCAATCAGTTGACAACAACAAACCGACCAGAGCCACTCATCAATCAGAGTGCTACCAGCGACTGACAGGGCACACAATGGTGCTGGTTCCATGCATGCTTCAGAACTGCTGCTGTAAGTATTCTCCTCTGTGTGAGCACCCAAATGCCACCTGTGATCTTCTTCAGGTGTCAGAGGTTGCCTTATTATGAAAGTACACCAAAATTCCAACCACCTGAACCAAACTAGTTTGCTTCCAGCATCTGACCACAGTTGCTGCTTTTGTGTACTTGGTAATAGTACCAATCAATATTTTCTGTCCAACTCGGGTTCTGAGACCAGCATGATCCCAAACACCTCTACACTTCCTGAACTAAATGTGGCAAAGGGTTTGATCATTACAACATATGGCTCTACTGTATGCAACACTGACTTTGGAAACTGCCAGACTGTCATGTGGACTTTCATGCAAGTAGATGTGAATGAATCCTCAGTTAGGGACACATTTTCTGCGTCATTTTTACTTACACCTCAATTTGGGAGGAGGAGTGCTCTTCAACAGAACACTTATCAACAGCATTCTCAGTATGAATCAGGCGACCTTTGGTTCAACTGCTCCACAACATGCAGAAGCATTCAAATCCCCTGTGTGCAAACTTCAACAGTTATGATCCACATGTGATGAGCAACTTGCTGGAACTAACAAATTATACGTGGACACCAAAACGGAACTCTCGCACTGCAAAATGAAAATTCCTTGTTATGCGAGTCACTGGGCAACCGACACAACAAACTGGCAGATGTTAAATGTCAGCCTTCTTAGTGAAAACTTCATCTCTTACCAATGCTAATTGTCACCCATCAAAGGACATCTGCCCCATGAGCATTTGGTGAAACATGAAGAACATACAGATGAGGATACAAAACTTTATCAACAATCGCAAGGATGATGACAAATGTAGATACGTTGATGAGCTGCTCACCCAGGCTTTATTGGATTTGCATATAGGTCTCTAAATGCAATGAGGTCACATGCTGCTCCCGAAGGGAAGCTGTGCAAACCATCCATCAATGTGTCACCCAGCTGGAATCATCACGGACAACATCAGAACAACACATCCACAGGATGTTGACGGTCCACCCAGTGACGGATGTTCCCATGCATGTGTATGTTTATTGCTTCCCAACCCCTTACCCACCATGGTATTAAGGGAGACACGGGGCATAAGACTGAAAATACAGAGAACCTCTCACCTTTTACATCATGGCAGTTATGCCGTAAAATGTTACAGATAGTGAAAGCTGCCATTCACGAATTTTTTTCCTTGCAACAGTATATGGGTTCCCTGATTCATTTGGTTCAGAAAAGAGACTGTACTTTTCGGATGTGTGGAAATTACAGAGCCCTCTATGCACAAACCCTTCCCGATCGTATCCTGTACCGAATATGCAGGACTTCTCACATTCATTATCTGATGTTTCGATATTCGGCAACCTGGACAGTCAAAAGGCTTACTCACAGATACCAGTGGCTGTAAATGACATTCCAAACGTGTCTACAATTACCACCTTCAGGCTGTTCGAGTTTTTGTACATGATGTTCAGGTTGAAAAATGCAGCTCAGACTTGCCAGTGCTTCATTGATTCTGCTTGATGACATGCTCACTTTTTCGTCTTCACCAAAAGAACATGATGAATGCCCCCAGCAGGTTTTCAGTACTCTGGCTCAATTAGGCATGGTGGTGAACAAAGAAAAATGTCAATTATACAACAGACAGCAACGGTTTTTGGTCATTCTGTATTTCTAGCAGGAATCAGACCAATGGAAGAGAGAACCAAACTTCAGTGATACCCCGCTTTTTCCACTTTTCAAGGGACTTCAAAAAAGGTGTAAAATGCGGGAAATACAGTTTTAAGCTGTAAAAGTCGCTTATAGGATAACCCCTTGCTTTTTTGACCTTGTGTATGACATATGTAGATAACAGGTATCAAAAGACTTGTCAGGGACTCGTTTATTGTCTGATGAAGATTTCTTTAATAAAAACTGCTGATGTAACTAGAATTGATAACTGTCTGGGAAAAAGGAACGTTTGACTCAATTTCATACTTTATAATCGATGTTTTTGAAAGCCTGTAGCTGCCATTCATTATTTAAATAATGAAATACTGCTCTAGTTACATATTTTTTCATGCTTAGCGTGACGCGTTTCCAGAATTTTTTCTCATTGTCAAGTGCAAATATGTACATAAGTATTTAGTGTAGTGTTTGAATATGTGTTATTCTGCGTCTCTTGCACTGTGATAGTCTTTTGGAGGTTACCAGATACTGTGAGTCATCCTCAGCTATGTGGAAAAATACACACACACACACACACACACACACACACACACACACACACACACACACACACACAGAAGAATGTGAGTGATTGTAACATCATAAAAAAAATACATACATAAATACTGCACTTGACAACAAGAATAAATTCTCAAAACACGTTTTGCTCAGCATGAAACAAATATGTAACTGGCACTGTGTTTAAACTAAAAATGTTTGAGCAACACATAGTGAATGGCGGTGTCAACCAGCGTTACAAGTGGCCAAATGCTGAAACATGCTCTATATGGTTTGACAAAGGTGTCACGATATAACAACAATTACGAAACTGTGTTTGCGCAGTAGAGACAGTTTAGAAATAGTTGTCATTGGTCATGACATCTTTATTTGAACGAAACTAGTCATTCCCATCAGCCACCACACCACGTAAAGCTTGGCAGCGGTGGGACATCCGGGACGAATTTTTACATGTTTACCGCTTTAAATCCACCGAGTAGAGTGCCCTGGTGTCAAGATAATTAACCACGTAATATTTGAAAACACTATTGGACAGCCAGCATTAATCTTTAACCACAAATATTTTTTCATAATGTGGAAACTGTGGGAAATATAAAAATATGTTGACACAAAATGGGGTGCAAATTAACATTGTAGACATAGGACATTTGATGGGAACGATAAAAAGTGTCATAAACGGTGGGGAAACGTTAATTCCAGGAACGTAAAAGCGGGGTTATACTGTAACAATATGATGCATAGGCCTACACCATACGAAGAATTAAGAAGGCTTTGAGGTATGATAAACTTCTACTGGCGAAATTTTCTACAGGCTGCAAAAATCCAGGTGCCACTATCCAGTGCCCTAACTAGGAAGAATACTAAGGGGAAACAAACTGTACAGTGGTCAACAGAGATGATTCACGCTTTCCATTTGATTAAATAGTCATTACAGAACACACAGACCTTTGTGCCATCCCTCACCTATAGTACAATTCTCTCTTATGGCTAACGTGAGTGAGGCTGTTATTGGCAGAGTCTTGTGACAGACAGTTGACAGTATCCAGCAACCCCTACGGTTCTTTTCCTATAAACTAAAGGGGATCCAACAGTTGTAGTTGGTTTATGAATGTGAACTGCTAGCATTATATGAGGTAGTGAAATGTAGATGGTCAGCCCGGCCCCTTACTCTTTTTACAGAAAGCACAGTAGTCCACATTATTTGTAACCCAAGTTGTGATGTGTCCCCCCCCCCCCTCCCCCCATCGTTTCAGACACGTAGACTGTAGATGTCCACATTCATACCCTTAGTGCCTAGTGCCCTGACTTTGGCACATTGGCTACAGAGCAGAAATAGGACGGACCATTAAGGCCACTCTTGGGTGACTCTAACACAAGTTTACAGGTGCCTAACTCTAGCTTGTGACTGTGGTGCGATACATCACAGACAGGCCACACTGCTTGACCCCAGCGAAATTCCGCAAATCCACTTCCGACAGCTTGCATAATTATTACACCTGGCAGTTTTTCCCAGTGCAAAGCTTGTTATGGAGTAGTTTGTTTGGCCTGGGGTAAAGGCAGGTTGCAGGAAGTGGACATGTGCCTGTCGTCTTGCTGCAAGGCACCTTTGATGTACCTAAAAGCCACTTTCATCGTGTACTCTTGGATTTGGTCAGACTGTTACCCAAATCCAATGGTTTCGGATATGTTCTGAATGATGCAGTTAGTTGAAACCATTCCCTTAAATGATATAACAACAAAATCTACAGAATTGTCTTTCATCAATATGTGGATAATTCGTTTCGGGTGTCTGTTGTCTATCATAACTGATCACAGGCATCAGTTCAGATCACTCCTCTTTGAAGAATTGTGCAAACTGTGTGGAATGCAATGCTTCCACACAACCACCTACAACCCTCAAAGCAACAAGTTGGTTGAAAGGAGACACTGAACCCAGAACGCTGTGTTATGGCTCGTGGTTCACAATGGACCAAAGGATTACCATGGGTTTGGGTAAACAGACAACTTACAAGGATGATCTGAAATCCTCTCTTGCTGAAATTGTGTATCGTGAATGTCTGACACTACTTGCAGACTTGCTCTTGACATCTCTGCCAGTGGCAGCCTCAGAGTTGCCATCACTCATAACCACACCCATAGGCCATCTGCTCAAGCTCACCTGTACAACAAGTTTTTGTGCAGAAGGCATTAAACGACTGCACCCACGTGGTGCTCTAAGATGACAATGTGTGCTGCATGGCAGCAACCTTATTCTGGCCCCCTAAAATACTCTGAGGTTGGGAGCAGACATTTTACATCCTACTTAATGGTAAACCTTCAAGGAAGAAGAAAAGAAGATTGGGTTTAATCTCCCATCGACATCAAGGTCATTAGAGACAGAGCACAAGCTCAGATTGTGTCAAGGATAGGGAAGGAAATCGGCCATGCCCTTTCAAAGGATCCCATCCAGGCATTTGCCTGGAACGATTGACAAAAATCATGGAAAACCTGAATCTGGATGATTGGACACAGGTTTGAACCGCCGTCTTCCCGAATGCAAGTCCACTGGGATAACCACTGCCACCTCGTTTGGTGGTCTCTATCCAGCATGTCAAGTCAGCATGGGTAAGGGGGACCAGCAAGAAGATTACACTTTGACACCACTACCAGTGGATCCTTCAACTACATCCACTCCAAATGACAAGGACCCTCAGATCAAGCATCCTACATTCATGGTGGAATTCGACATCCAGTCACCTGCATCAGGTATCGGCAAAGGCAATCTGCCCTGCTCTCACTATGGCAGGCCCCTTCACCTCCCCACTATTCTGTATGATTATGTTCTGGAATAGCATCCCCCACCTATCAACTCTTTGGTGCTCTGCGCTGTAGGGGGGTGGGGGTGTGAGGTTTGTGGCTGTAATTGATATTGACATTAAGAACAATGATTGAGTGTATCTCTTTGTATTTATCAGTGTCTGTTTTTATGTGTACTCTCACGATTGAAGTGTTCGTATCTTATTGTGTTTGGGTTTGTGTTAATAAAATGGTACAGTTCATGGCAACATTATCCACATGTTATTCTGCATACTCTCCACCTTGAAGTTCCCACATATATAAGAGATATGAGCACTTTTTCATCTTTGATACCGTGAAACAAATCTCTTCGACTACCAGCTCTTTGCTTTGCATATTTTGGGAGGAGGTAGTACGGACCAAAACAAGAACAAAATGTCCAATGCTAAGAGCAGTTGTTCATTGCCGATAATGTGAAAAACATACCTTGTACAGTGCTCACAGCTCTTAAGGTTTTCATTTTAGAGCCCATGTTTACTTGAATTTTTGCTTCAAATGTTTGTTTCTGTCATGTACCTGAATACTGGCCATTCTTCCAGGGACACCCTGTATAGGTATTAGATTGTAATGTATGCCAAAACAAAGAAATCATACTTAAGCTCAGGAAAAATTAAACTTTAAATCTGAAATTCAGTGCTCAAGATTTGAAGAAATTGTATGTGGACCCGAAGCAGATGAAAGTAGTCTGCTTGTTCCAATCATCATTTTTGTAGCATAACACTTTGAGAACAATAACATATATACTGTCCCTGCCAAGGATTAAGTGATATAGTACTGTATAAATAACTCAGTCTCTCACTTGATTTGTCCTGTTATTAAGAATGGGAAAAAACCGCGTATACTTTGGTTGATATGCCATCCATACTGTCTTGAACAGGCATTATTTAAAAACAACATTATAAAACTAATGATAAATACTATGGAGATGCAGTATGTTAAAACATGTACAAAAACAAAATCAGTATTGAAATTATGAACATATGAGAAAGTGTATTTGGCGCTATAAAGCAAAGTGATTGTATTTTATCTGTTATAAAATACACATTGAACGCATGTGACAGTGCCGGATGGGGTGGCTGAGCGGTTCTAGGCACTACAGTCTGGAACTGCGCGACCACTACGGTCGCAGGTTCGAATCGTGCCTCGGGCATGGATGTGTGTGATGTCATTAGGTTAGTTAGGTTTAAGTAGTTCTAAGATCTAGAGGGCTGATGACTTCAGAAGTTAAGTCTCATAGTGCTCAGAGCATGTGACAGCCAAAAAATTGCTTCTTCATTTGAAACATGAATGGCATACTAACCAAATCATAGACTAAATATATGTGGAATACACAGTCACTACTTAGGAAAAAGGAACAATTTTTCACAGTTTTGAAGAGTGATTTACCTCCAAACCAAAATCAAAACAAGTAATACCACAGGCTGTCAGTTGTACTTGGGCTTAGTTGGTTAGAGCACTTGCCCACTAAAGGCAAACAACTCACGTTTCAGTCACAGTCCGTCACATAGTTTGAATCTTCTAGGAAGCTTCGTATCAGTGCAGACTTGGCTGCGTTCTGGAATACCATTACTGAATTCGAACAGGCTGGTAAAAAATATCATTTTTCCCATTTTGGAAGGTGATCTGCACTCTATTCTAAATAATTTTAACAGATAAGTATTTCGTGTAGTGCGCCATTGACACAAATTTATTGAAAGACAATTTCATTTTCCACAGTCCTAGTCATTCATATTACATGATGACCTGATTTTAGTGCTGTGCCATTTTCAATTGCTGCTCCTGTCATCGTCATTTTACATCATCCTGTGTGGGTGTACACAAATTTGCATCTGTCATTTTAATATGTAACTTCTGTTGCAACAGACAAGAGTGAGAACAACATTCCATACTAGTCAACGATTTAAAAAACAACACTATTTTGCCGAAGCACCATATGTGCATAAATTAAAACTCAAAAGAAAGACTGCTACTTAGCCACGCAGATGACACGTTAAGTTGCAGAGAGGATAACAAAAGAACACTTACATATTAGCTTTTGGCCGAAGCCTTTGTCAGAAAAGGACACATGCACATATTCATTTACACCACATGCACACACACGACCACCATCTCCGGCATCTTGGACTGGAATGCCAGAGAAGGCAGTTAGTTGTGTGTCCTTACTTGTGTCTGGAGTTTCCATTGTTCGAGATCTCATAATATATCGGACAGAACATTGCACTACGGCTGATTCTACACTTGTAAGCCACTTAAGCAGTAATCTTGTTTTAAATCATTGGCAAGCGTGGAATGTTACTGTTGCTTGCGTCTTATACAACTGTGATTATACACTAAAACGACACACGCATATCTGTGTAAATCCACACAAGATGAGGATGTAAAATTATGACAATAGGAGCAGCCTTGAAAATGGCACAGCATTGAATTCAAGTTCTTGTGTAATACAAATGAAAGTGATTCTGTAACAGCCACCAGAGGAAATGAGCTTCTAACAAGGTTTATGGAAGTATTGAACTACAGCTCAAGCACTGCCTCCTTCCATCACAATCACTAGTGAGTTTCTGCAGAGCTTAGAACATTTCCCAACATTGGCAGTTGCCAGCCAACTACAAACATCGATGCTGAAATCCAGTAATAGACTCCAATGTGCCAGCACAACTTTGTCGCCTACAGGAATGGATTTTCATTAATCATGACACCAGCACCTGAACCAATCTGTATGCATACCAGTCTATGGTAATACCAAATCAAATGAAGAGCAAGGTAACATAAGGGCAACATTTGATGTGCAGTATGTGACTATGATGCTCTACGGAGAAATTCCACGAGGACAACACAAAGCAACACCACCTGTGCAGGACAATAGCATGCCACAATTGGCAACTTTGCAAGCTGACGCCTATTGACAAGAGGCATGTTGCAGCTTGTTGCATGCAATGTAAGTGGGCAACTGAGAATATGACAATTTCTTGAAGATTGGAGTAACTCCCATGAGCTCTGGAACATTAAAAGTAAGTACTACAAAGATAAGATATTGAGATACAATAAACTAGGTTAGCTAAGTAATATGGCTGAAGTGTCAAGAAAGAAAAGAAGAAAGTCTATAATTTAGACAGCTTTTTATCAGTTACCAAAGAATCAGAGGGCTGAGGTAAGTTCAAATGAGCAAACCACACGTTCACTCAATGATACTGGTATTGTTTGTAGTGATCTCTCTGGGTCTGCAGATTTAACACCAGCATACTTGCAAGACACATCCTGTTTTGTTTTGTAATTCCCAAACATGTTTCAATACTTCTGTGCCATCATCACTAAGTTTTATTTTTCTTACATTTCACATTGTACTCTGGACACTGTTTATCATACTGTGTATTGAGATTAGCTCTACAGCATGTCATCTTCACCATTATGAGGAGTGAGTTACAAAATTATAGCGAGTGTCTTCTGTGTTAAAAGTGCTCTCTGGAATTGTGTACACTGTGACTGCATATGTCGTAATTGCACTACACACTGCTAACAGCCACAGTAGAATCCAACATTTCATAATATAATCCAGAGAGCAAGAACAATATCTGCTGTGTGTGTGTGTGTGCGTGTGTGTGTGTGTGTGTGTGTGTGTGTGTGTGTACATACACACACTCCAAAATGAATCACATTGCATAGTCTTAAGGATATAACAGCTGGCAGGCACAACCTTAGTACAGTCATTCAGGTCAGGGACAGGTTAATTTTGAAAACTCAGAAATACCTTAATCAGGTAGTGGTGGTGGTCGTCATCGTTGTAGTAGTAGTATAAAGTGGAAAAACTGTGCTTACATTATCAGCAGTAAAAACGAACAGCCCTTTGAATTAATACTGAACATAATATCAGACAGCTTCCTTAAACAACAAGTCAAACAGAAAAATATTTTAAGTTACATATATACAAACAGATAGAATCTTTTCTACTGTATCATTATAGATACATGTATTTATGAACACAGTGAAATTATGACAATTACCAACATCAAAAGCAAAAAATATCAAAAAGGCTTGGAACTCATTAGTGTTTGGTAAAAGTAATAGATGATTACTAACATCCTACTTATATGACAAACTGAGAACTGACAAAGCAGCAGCCTTTTAAGTAATGGCTTTCTTTCTAATGTAATCAATTACATTTACCTGTCACAATCACATATAGTGTTGAGCAGTATAATAATGTTGTATTTAGTACAGAGTAAAGAGGTATTTTATTTGCTTATCTCTAGTTAATGTTATTGACTAGTTCCACATCTGTAAGGTTCCCCTAGGCAAGAGTTGTGCAGCATATTGACACACTTCTTGTCAGCTTTCTCTGAATTGCCCAACTGACCCCAGAGTGTTACATGCAGCCAGTAAATAAAACTACTTGTTTTCTGTAGTTCTAACAATGTGTAAACACAAGAAAAGGCAACCGGAGTTTTATTCAGGCACAGCTAGTAAATTCAACAGCCATTTTATAGCTGGTTAAATCTGTTAACAACGTCTGAAATTACCAACTTCAGGAGCAAGATTCTTATAGGCAGTACCCTGGAAATTTCCAATCTCTTTCTGAGAAGTCACGATGCAGAGTCAAGTTGCAAATAATAATGACGAACTAAGAGCAACACTCAAACTTTGGCTACCACATGCAGTTACAAAGATCTTAAATATCCTTATAATATTTTACTTCACTCTTTTGGCCAGACTGTATCCAAGACCTATCATGCAATATATTCATTGCTTGACACTGATTATTTAAAGGTAAGAACATGAAATACATTGTTATAAAATATTTATTTAAAATATAATTCCATGTGTAAAGATTTCTTCAAAGTGCTCACAACATGGTGTACACGACTGCAAATTCAGTCATCATATTGCTGCATACCCATGTCAATTTACATGTTTCCCAGGAATTTTAATAACTGTGTCATACGTGAGATCCTGCATATGTCCATGAAATATTACCTCTGAGATAAGTTTTTCTGCAATAATACATTGCATATTATTCATATTGGACATTTTACGCATTTTAAGAGCAATGCTCATTCCAAAGTGGTAAAATTCATCGTTTTCCATTAAGGGTGATGACTGCTGCTCGCATGCTACCTTCTGTAGCTCATCATTTTTTGATTCTTGCCACATTCTCTTAGTGCATACCGTAGGTAGCACAGTGCGCAAAGAAAGGGCAGGTGGAGCAGACACTGAAGATACCACACCATTATCTGCAATTCCACGCATAGAAGCAGTGGCCTCCGACTCATTTCCGGCATCCTGTAAAAGAAAGACAATTTCATTACAGTGCTATGAAATGTCAGTACTGACATCTACATAAATTAATCATTTCAAACAATGGAAAATCCAGAATGGAATAACAATAATATGAATCAGGATAGTTTGCTGCTCACTACATAGAGGTGTTGAGTGGTAGACAGGCACATTCAGAAGTAGACTAAGCTATTTGTCAAATGTCAAAATACTCCAGATTAAGAGCGCATGCACACACACACACACACACACACACACACACACACACACACACACACACACACACAACCCCCCCCCCTCTCTCTCTCTCTCTCTCTCTCTCTCTCTCTCTCTCTCTCTCTCTCTCTCTCTCTCTCCCCCCTCCCTCCCCCCCCCCCTCCTCCTCCTGAATTGGGCCTCAGAACCTGCAGATGAAAATGGCCATATGTATGTGAGCTGGTGTGTGTTTCCACATCTGAAGGGTTACTTTGTCCAACAGTTTGTTCTGCTTTTAAATGTACCTTATACCAATCAACACCCCCCCTTAAATTGATCATTTGACATTCATGTATCAAGTGGCAACAGTATTCTTCAACATGTTGACGACCCCATGAAATATGTTAAACTGTCTTCACAGACTGACTACATCATGATAGTTCTGGGAAGCTATTTGACGTTACACTGATGATGATGATGCAGCAGAGAGTAATGAGAAAAATATGTGAAAAGAAGTACATCCTAGCCATTTACTTGCAAGCATATGCCCTGAGTGAGTATTTGGACCAGATACTGTAACTACTGCTCAAATAGCAGCAGAAATGACTGAATGTCTACAGGATGCACTTTTATTCACAACACTGAAGCAGTTAAGTCAAATGGACTCCTTCACCTGCAGCAGCACAAAGCAAAGTAGTGCACACATTGTACAAAAGGAAACAATATAGTGAAATAATACTTACTTTGAACTGCTTAAACTCTTGATAATGCCCCCCCTCTCCCTCAAGAAGTGAGGATGCCTGAAAAGTATTTGTCAATGATTTTTTTGGAGAATGTGGAGAATTTCTGAAATTGCTTGAAAGTACATGATGGCAATAAATGCAGATCACAAGTCCAACAGACAGCAGCACATTGTAATGTAGCTATGACAGCTTTTTGCAAAAGTTAATTCTAATTACAAATTTAGTGTGGTAAATGTTGGAAAAATGGTAGCAATTAATTAGTTAATAATACTCCTTAAAAATTCATCACCAAATTCTTTGTTGAAGCTGACACATTTTCATTGCAAAAGCTTTCTGAAACCATAATGAATGCAGAAATTTACCTATGAGACAAATATAATTAACTTCAATATTCTTGTACATGGAAAATATTAGAGTACCCACTTGGAAATCTAATCCTGAGATTCAGAATTATTTGCTCTGGTTGACCCTTGACCAAATGCCATGCAAAAATCACAGAGCCCAATGGTCTGAGGTGTGGATCTCCTCATGTTTTTGGTACCCACTATCTTGTCAGGAACAAATTTACTGATACCGTGTCTCTCACACAGCTGTCATGTTGCCAGCTGCTACAATATCTGATGGCAGACCAGCCATGTGACACTATTTGACATGACAGACAATCTCTCTCCTCAACAGCAAGGCTAATTGTAATTAAATTGACCACAGAATGGAGATCAGAGACTCAAATTACTGAGTTGCAAGTGAGAACTGGGTACAAGCAGGCGTAACAGCAAAATTGTTAAATATTAACAACTGTGAAGACATTGCTGTTATGCAAGGTTACTGTTTGCACCTAAAAAGTGGGTACACCATCGAAATTTACAAATTCTGAAACTATCAACACTTTTCTATTTGTCACCAGTTACTGTCTTCACACGTACCCCACAAAATTGTAATACTGACTCATTTACAATTTCTGTTGATATCATTGTTGGCACTAATATTCCTCACAGATAGCAGAACTGCTGAGTCATCAATAGGTGCACACAAAAAGAAAGAAAACTTGCCTGCTTTCAGTGTAATCTTTTTACGAGCTAAAGTAAAATACACAGAGAGAACACATTAAAATGCCTTTTCCCCTACATAATACCAGCTAGACAACAGTTCACCCAGCCACCACCATATAGAGGCATAGGCTCATGCACCTCACTCTGTTGCAATGTGTGAAAAGTGTGAATGTTGGAGTAGGATAGTCAAAGAGGGAGTGGAATGTGTAGACTGTGGGTTGGAATTTCACTGAGGTGACTGTATGGGGAACTGAAGGGGAACTCAATGAGGCTCTCCCACAGAAATGTAAGCTTTGCAAAAAAATACAAGAGAATCACTGAGTAGGAAGCAAAGATTTGTGTCCTTCAGGCTGAATTACATCACATGAAATTTGAACTAGATAGGTTGAAGAGGGGAAAAAGATCTTGGTAACTGCATAAAGGTAACAAGCAATGGGCGGAAGGAGAACAGCTCTTCAACTTCATCTACATCTGAGGTAACAGTACCAAATAAATTTGATTGTTACCTGAAGTAAGAGGGGAAGAGCCTCAGCCAGCTGTAAGTCACAATAGGGTGCAGCAGACTTCTAGCAAACAAACCCAATGTAGGGCAGTACCACATATAGTAGGAAGATAGTCTTGCTGCTAGGTAGCTGTAATGAGCTGTATTGGCCAGATGATACAGAACAAATTAGGGACAGGGTAACCTGTCACAAGAATTGTGAAGCCAACTTATAGCCATAGCTAGGTGACAGAGGACATAGGGAATTTGTGGAAAGGTTTTGGCAAAGAGGCTCCCGTGATTATAGCGGGTGGAGCAGGGAACGGCCTGGCTAAGAACAGTATTTACAGCATTAGGAGTGATCTGAACGAAACAGGTGCAGCAACTACATACGCAAAACTGAGTTTTGTGGAGGTGCTGCAGCACCATGACCAGCTCTGGGTAAATACTGCAGTGAGCTGAATGAAAACTGAGTTGAGCAAGCTGCTGCTGACTGAAACAAAATCTCATATCATATCAGTGCAGTGGCAGCTGCTACAATTGGAAAATGGGAATATCCATTAGACCTGGCCTAGACCTGAATAGGAGAGGGAAAGCCAGATTCTCTGAGCTTCTTCCAGATAATATGTGGGGGTGGGGGGGGGGGGGGGGGTACCACCATGCATAACAAGATCCCTCTGGTTACTGCTGTCAGAGGGGCACCTATTTTAGGTTAGAATCAGGATTCAAGCACCTTGTTTTGGAAAAAGTGAAAATAACCGAGCCCCACAAAATGCTTAATAATGCACAGAAAAGTAAGGTTCAATTATCTCATCAAAATATTAGAGGATTGAATAATAAGATAGGATAGCTTCTTGGCTATTTGCAAAATTTAGAGAGTTCTGGAAAGAGAGACATCCTGTGCCTGCCTGAGAACCACATAATCACAGGGTTAGATAAGTTACATATAGAAGATTACACTACTGCAACTTGCGGAGGCATTGCTACATATTTAAAGATAGAACACAAGTCCAAAAACATTTCGTAGTGATCAGCACATTGAGGCACATGGTTGCGAGTTAATACTGAAAAATAGTTCACTTTTAATTGTAACTGTATATGTAACTGTATACAGATCCCCAATGGGAAATTTTGAACTATTTATGAGTAATCTGGATTCATTGCTGTGCTGTCAGATAGCAGCAAGCAGTTATAGTCTGTGGTGACTTCAACGTATGATCTTGGACCTTATTTGGATCCTACAATTTGATCTCGGTAATTAAATTTCCAATACGGGTGTATGAAGACAGTAGAACCCCAACTGATAATGTTTTCTTTTTATGCAGCTCAAAGCAAGAAAATAACTGTTTACCCAATAACAAATGCTCTTTCTGATCATGATGCGTAATTAGTTAGGATAAATAACATAGCAACTTACAGTAAGAATACTCCTCAGTGGAAATCAGAATAATTAATGACTCCAGGACAAATGTTTTAGAAATAGTTTAAGGAGATGACACAGGGTGTAATTTATAAAGAATCAAATGCTAACAAAAAAATTAATCTATTCCACGATAAATTCATATCATTATTTGAAAAAAGCTGTCTGCATATGTGAATCAGAAGGGAAACTAAACAGCCATGTAAAAAACCATGGGTGACTAGAGGTATCTAGGGAAATGAAAAGGGAAATCTATCTTTTGGCAAGAACAAGTAGGGATCTTGCAGTAGTTGCACACTACAAAAACTACTCAAAATTACAAAGAAAAGATATGAAAAACTCAAGGAATATGCACATAATGTCAGAAATCAGTACTCCCAACAATCTTAAGGCTATAAGGAATGTAGTGAAACAAGAGACAGGATAACCAGCCATAGAACAAGATAACATCGCTATTAAACTGAGCGGGAAGACTATAAATGATGAATCACAGGTAGCAAATGCATTTATTAATCATTTCTTAAATATAGTAGAAAGCACAGGGACATACAGTTCAAGAGCAAAATCGCAGCAGTATGTTGAACATGTAACTTTAATAAAATTCATATGAATGTATCACCAACTTCTCCTTCTGAAATTATGAAAATTACACATTCTCTCAAAAATAAAAGCTCATCTGGTTTTGACAGTGTTACTAAAAATTTGTTCCCATGTAATAAGCCTAATCTTATCTTAAATATGTAATGCATCGCGTTTTTCCAGGGAGACTGACATATGCCATTGTTAAACACCTCTTTAAGAAAGGTGATAAGAGAGGTGTCAATAATTACCAACCTGATTCATTGCTGACATCATTCTCCAAAATTTTTGATTGGACAATGTAATCTAGACTAGTGCTTCACCTTAGTAGCAGTAGTATCATTACCATCTAAACAAAAGAATGCAGAAAGTTGTACTTAGTAACTCAAGAATACATTCTAGGGACATAATTCTGACTTAGGCGAGATCACGTGTAGGGTTACCAGTGTTTCAATCTTAGGTCCACTACTGTTCCTTATATATGTAAATGCTCTTCCACCTAACATACAAGCAGAATTAGTTCTTTTTGCAGATGACACTAGTATTGCAATCAACACAAGCATACACACAAAGTTCTTCAAAGTATCATGGACTGGTTTTCTGCAAATGGTCACACATTCAATTTTAAAAAGACACAACATATTCAGTTCAGCACATCTAGAGATACTACAACAATGATACGTATAACACCTGGTGAAGAAATAGTAAATAGGGTGGTACCTTCAAAATTCAATTTTTAAGGACCCATATGGAAGAGAATTTAAATTAGAAGAAACACATTTTGGAGCTCCTAAAACAATTCTGTTCAGCCACATTTGTGCTCAAAACCAGGAGTGCGGTGGGGGAGAGGGGGAGGGGGAGAGAGAGAGAGAGAGAGAGAGAGAGAGAGAGAGAGAGAGAGAGAGAGAGAGAGAGAGAGAGAGAGACCAACTTAGAAATGTTCAGAATGTAACCGTATGTACAAATTAATTTGCAATCTAAATGCAAAAGACTCATTCCATACCATTACAAACTATTGTGCAAAATGACCCATGGAACATGTAGCTAACTAATCACTATGTGTGTGGGTCTACAAAAGCTAGCAAGTTTTCTTTCTTTTTATATGTGCCTTTTTTTCAGTGAGTGGTCTCCTCCAATCCAAAAATATTTACATTATACCAGAACTTTCCTACAACATTACTGATGGAGATGAGGGGGATGGATTCGAGACAATGTAGCACGGAGGAGGAGTCTGATTCCCACAGATTCCAGCTTTTGTGGTGTTCTTTAAATCTGGTGCACATTGATCTACAATTTTTCTTATATACTATGAATCCAACTCTTTGCAACTGATCTTACAGGTTTCACTTTTGGTCATTGTGGACTGAGTTTGTTAGTAGAAACTTGCCTACTGTCTATATGGTACAGGTGGTCACTGACTAGTACAACATATTTCTCTGGCACTTGTTTTAGCTCTAGTTTCTTAGTTTTTTTGGTACGAATATTGTTAAAATGAGGGCTCATAACACTCATCTATAGTTGTTGTTTTGATGTTGTGTAGTCCTGCTAAATATCAAGAGTGGACACTGGAAGTGACATCAAGCAGTGATCATGAAATGGTAAGCTGTGTGTTTGTGGGAGGCATGGTGCATTGAGGTAGTTAGAATGTAGGAGCTTGTTTATGTGTCTTTCCAGTATATTTCACATTGGTGACTTCCTTTGTTGATGCTAATATTAATGTCTACAAAGCTGATGGATGTGCTTTCTATTTCCACACTGAACTCTACATGCTCTTTACATTCTTATTTTTCATAAAGGTTTGGAACTGCCTGGTTGTTCTTTCTGTACATATAAAGCACACTGGGGCAGTTTGTTCTTAAGGCCCAACCAGAAATTTTATGATATGACTTTATTCGGTGCATGTTTTCCATTTTGTATCATGTGAGTTTCACATGACTTGATACAGTATGAGTAACTGAGATCAGAGGTAATCAGGCCCAGTTTCCCCTGCTCCTTTGCAGAGAAATTATGTAACTCTGAGCTGATGACAGCAGGGCTAAGCCTCACCACTACCCTTTTCTCACCGCTCCCCTCAGCGTACCCTTCTACAATCCACAGTGCCGACCATTTTTTCCTTTCCCCAATCCATTCATCCAGTGCCAGGGTGCCCATGTCAGGTAGCCCTTACTCTCTCCACACCACCAGCCCGCAAAGCTGCAGTCACAGTGATGTGACCAAGCTGTCCCCCTTTCCCCACTTCACCCCTCACCATAACATAGCTTTAGGGCCAGCTCAGGCAGGTCTATTGGAGGGAGCAGTTCAGACACACCCCTCCTCCTTTCCCTCCACCACAGTGTCCGTCTCCCACCTTTGTCCTCCTGTCTACACAATGTTTGGGGCCAGGCAGCTAGGGCCTGTAGCCAGAGCTGTACTGAAGTGATCCTGCACTTCTGGCAGAAATGCCAAATCTGTCTTTTAAACCATGACATATTGCGATCTTCTAAAAATGCTTTTACATTGTATTAATTCAAAATCGTACCTAAATTTGACTCAAATTACATGAGAACAGACTTCACTAAAATAGAATTTCACTCATAGTTGAGTAGTTACAATGATTTTTATAAGTACAGCAATGAAGAAACTTTTAATTCTGTAGTCATTTTGACTGAGCTTGATGTAAAAGGCTACAAATTTTTTAAAAGTTTAAAATTTCACCATTCATCTACAAATTACCAAGATTTACATTATCTGAACTATAATGATTTGAAACTAATAAGATTGATGTCCAAAATTATTTTTTAACAATTTTTATTGATGTTCAACCATTAATTGACCATGAATATTGTGTGTCATGCTCCTGTCTTTTTTGTCTGTATCAGCAGAAGTCTTCTTAATGACTCTGAGCTGCTGGTGTTATGTCTCTGGCCACTGCCAATGTTACAAATCTAAAAATAACACTACTATTCATAGCATTATGTTGTTGTTGTTGTCTTCAAGTCCTGAGACTGGTTTGATGCAGCTCTCCATGCTACTCTATCCTGTGCAAGCTTCCTCATCTCCCAGTACCTACTGCAACCTACATCCTTCTGAATCTGCTTAGTGTATTCATCTCTTGGTCTCCCTCTATGATTTTTACCCTCCACGCTGCCCTCCAATGCTAAATTTGTGATCCCTTGATGCCTCAAAACATGTCCTACCAACCGATCCCTTCTTCTAGTCAAGTTGTGCCACAAACTTCTCTTCTCCCCAATCCTATTCAATACCTCCTCATTAGTTACGTGATCTACCCACCTTATCTTCAGCATTCTTCTGTAGCACCATATTTCGAAAGCTTCTATTCTCTTCTTGTCCAAACTAGTTATCGTCCATGTTTCACTTCCATACATGGCTACACTCCATACAAATACTTTCAGAAACGACTTCCTTACACTTAAATCTATACTCGAAGTTAACAAATTTCTCTTCTTCAGAAACGATTTCCTTGCCATTGCCAGTCTACATTTTATATCCTCTATATCCTAGCATTATAGTAACCATAAAATAGTGTTCACACAGACACTTTAGGTTGGAAGAGACATTTTGTGAAAACATTAGCTTCATGAAAGCTATTTCATGTAATGGATGACTCACAGTGTTTGTGCACACTTTAGTTTTGACATTTTGTCAGTAACTGGACACCACTACTTTGCTAGGAATGAAAGTTTTTACACATGAATTATTATTAGTAGTTTAGTAAATGTTAGTCTACTTGAAATCAGTATAAAAGGATAAAGATAAGCATGTTTGGATTTGTGACAAGGTAAAGAGAAGACATCAGAGCTTGTCTTCGGGACGACACCAGAGCTTCTTGAAGCATCTAAGTATGATGTTAGAACAGTTCAAATTTCAGAGTAGCAGGGAGATCTGCATCAAACTAGTCTCTGGACTGAAGACCAGAACAACAACAAGTTAAATATGCAATAAGAGAGAACATATTGCAATATGTGAACCATTATTGTCAGAACAAACTATAAATCATATTGAGTTTTTGGCAAATGTAGATTCTTACTTGTCTCTACTGCATCTGTATTGAGTACCAAAATTCGCAATAGCCAAGTTTGAGCCAGATTTTTTTAATGATGTCTGTAGGTAATGAATTCTACTTTTCAGGTGTTGATTTTTCATTTGAATATGATACTGAATCAAAAGAAAAGATATAAGAGTAAATAAATCTGGTATGTAATCACTTGTGACAGTCCCACCAACAGACCCTTGAACATGAAAGAGTACCGACGCACAAGTTTCTTTTCTCTGTCCTTCGGAATGAAAGCTTTTTGCTTCACAGTCATTTTTTATTTTTGCCATTAGCTATACACAGTGTATTTTTCACATGGCTTGTACATTTGCACAGATGTGCTCTCAGCAAAGTGGGCTAATTTTCTAGTCTCTTTTATCTTACAAATTCTAAAAGAGAGCTGTATCACTGGAACACTGCTCTTCCCCTCACTCTTCTTTATTGTACTGATCACCAATCACTGATTAACTGGACTTGTTCAGTCTCAATAATTTCATTTGTATAAACCACTGTGGATGATTGTGCTAAAACCTGAAATGATACAACGAGACCACTTGTGTTACCCATCATTTTAGGGAAAATTATGTGTTACAGCCTCTGTCCTTCTAAATGATGAAATATGATCATGATATTTAATATTTTTTAAATTAATAGTCAAGTTTTGTTTCCTTAACATGAGAAGACAAGTTTAACATCACCACGTGTTATGGGCCACCTGTTCTTTAATGTCGCAGCCATGGAAGAATGGTGCTCATAACAATAGTGACATCGTAAAAGCAAACAAACGTAGTTTTTAAACTGTCATCCTGACATTCATTCTATCATGTTTGATCTGTCAAAATGTATTCACATTCTACAGTATCATGAGACAAGACATCTGCATTGACTGTAGTTGACATATTCATCTCTTGGGAGTCAGCAACTCTATTGATATTTAAGATAATTCTCATTTATTGTTCATCTCAGTTGCACACTTAATTAGATTCCATGTTTTGATAACTAAGGATCATCTGCAGATGTAAGTTATTGCATCAGCAACCCATCTCGTCAACTCAGATATGTGGTTCTGAGAAGACAAGGTAAGTTGTTGACACAATTACTTTGATCTGAAGATGATGCTGGGTGATTGAATATGGTTGTGTTATACATATCTGATGGGAGTTATCTGTCAATGTATGAAGAACCTGGTATTAAAAGAAGAAACTTTTTTGGTCAGCACGTAGATCTGGAAAAAAAGGGGGGGAGGGGGGAAGGTAAAAGGAACATATCACAGTTATTCGTAACTATTTATCAAGTCCGAATCATAATTAATTCATGATGTACGTGATCGCAGAAACCGTATTACATACCATTTATTGATCAACTAAATAGACAGATACACTCCACACTGCAAATTTAAGTGGTTTAACAGTTCTGTCTCATTAATGAAGCACCATGCATGGATAAATAATCCATTCTTTGTTAAAGATGTTGCAGACTGATAAAGCATGTAAGAGAATAATGAAGAACTACCAGGATCCCATACAAATTTATGGGAAGCATGTGCTTCAGAATTCCACAATTACATGGGCATACTAGGCAGTATCAGAGAGCAATTAACTATTTTGCATACATCGTGATGCAAAGTAGGAAGGTCCTATAAAATCAGACACCAAGTTCAAAACTTGGCCTGCCAGAAGATATACTTTTACATGGTGATGACAATTCCTTTACCTTCCTATTTGATTAAGTTTTTCAAAGCACTGCCTATCGTGCTGCAAAGAAAGAGTATTCGACTATAGAGAGCACATCATGATGAGAAAAAGGTATTCAGAATGGTAGTTTCTAAGTTTTGCTTGTATAAGAAGCCAATACAACCATGCTCACAAATAGCTAAAATAGCTGTTACAACTGTGTGTGCAATTCATAATACATGCAGCCATAATTTACTGATCTGGAGCGTGTCAACGAGAGATTACCTGCCAAGAACATGAAGCATAGATCCAAAGGTACTGACTGTTGTAAAATACATAATTTAGTAACAATTATTTGATAACACATTTGTTTAGGCACATAACAACTATGTGTGTAAACCTCACACTTAATTTCAGTCAGTGGAAATAAGAAAGATAGACCATAAAATTATAATACACCATTTCCCCAGAAACAATGTGTGCACACACATCCATGTCACTCTGTGTGAAATCTATTGTTAATTCTGAACTGTCTGATAAAAAAGAGAAATGAAACAATGAAAGATCTACAATAGTATAGCAGAAAAATGTGGTTAGCTGATTAATGGACTAAAAATGGCACACTGGAGACATCCTACATAATAAAAGCTCATGCTGGACTCAAAGACACTAGACAAAATCTTAAATGTTATAACACAATCATTTCAATTTACAACTGCCCTCCTGTCATAATATGAAATGCACTCCATTACAGTATGATATACCATAATAAAATGAGTATTGTATGCCACAGGCACTACCAAGAGGTGGGCCCTCTTGTGGGAGTAAAATGCATAGATAATGGTGCTATGTCCAAAATGGAGATCGTTGAGGAGTAGTTCATTCTTTCTTTGTGACCAGGAGAAGGAATGTCACAGATGGATAGTTTATTTCATGATCCATAGCAAGGTGTCTTTCACCTCCAGCCACTCCTCATTGACACAAGGCCTTCATGTCCAACAGCTAGTTCACAACTTGTAGGAAATGGCACATATTTCAAATGTATCATCCCTATACGCCTCTTAAGCTGTTGTGTGAGCTTGCTCATGTCTCTAAGTTCATTCTCCTAAGTGGCAATGGAAATTCCTATGTAAATACTAGCTACATGGTAATGATCTTTTGGGCTTTTTGTGCCGAAACTTTGTTAAATTGACATAAAAAGGACGACACATGGTATGGGAAGCACGCTAGTACCGCGCGTAATCACTGCTGATAAATGCTAGATTCATGGAAATCTGACAAGGAAATGTGGCAAGGACTGGTAAGCATTGACAAGCCTTCACCAGCAGTCACACTCCTTTGGCAGTATTCGATGCTACTGGGTCGCCGCTTAGTTACGTGGCGTACTTAGTATCTCTAGTAAACTACGTCTTACACTCACAGTGTGTCATGAAAACCGCGTTACGCGGTCGGGATTCTTTCCTATACCGAAAATTCCTTCATCACAATTCCTTACCCATCGCGGGCGCTACCTAAAGCCTCACTTCCAGATGGAAGTGACGTAATTTTATATGGGTCTATAGGATCATTACTGAACACGTACAATTAAGTATTCGTTATCACGTAAACATTTCACCTCGTAAGGATGCTGCGAAAGGCCTCTGCCAAGTTGAGCGCACCGAGCGATAAGTTAATTTGGTATGCGCATTCCATGGATTCTGTACATGCGAGTAATTCGCGTTTCACTCTCTCCGTGGCATTATTCGATATAAAACGACTTACGTATTTTATTTTAAACAAAGCGTACCGATATTTTTAGATAACTGAGTGTTAAAATGTCATTTCTACTACCGATTGTGTATTACCTTTAGATACCACTTAAAAAGTATCTTTAAGATCGTAACCCAGTTTGCTACGATAAAGTATGAGCATGCGAGGCAGAATTTTACATACTGCTTTCCGAACAAATTAAACTCGACAAATAGCTGTTTGATCATTCCTGACCAAAATAATTACACACAGTAAACTGTCGGTATGTGCGTGGTGCTTCATTGCAATTTATAAATCTGTATCACCTACCTCTGCATCTGCTTCACTATCTTCGAAATTACTAATGTCATCTTGTGCCAACTCGACTTCTTCCAGTGTTGACTGGATGGACCGTGGGGAACCTTGCAGAACTGTCGGTAACAATATGTCATAGTACCACAAAGTTGGCTTGTGTACGTCAGCTGTTCCGGTAGCACACATTTTGCTTTCAGTTACTTTTCTGTGTTCCTTACGAAATGTTGTACGAAACGAATTTATCTTTCTTTGTACGAAAGCTCTGTCTGCTGTCGGTTCGAATTCGCGACACATATTTGCCAATATAGCATAGCACTGGTTTTTCTTGACTCTGTTGTTGTAGTCTGGGGACCTAACTTTCCACAAACAAGGCATGGACATATAAGCAATCAAAAAATCTTTCCAAAGCTGCCTACTCATAATAGAAAGTGAATTAAATTACGTGAAAAAACAAGATCAGGACTGTGAAGTCATCAGCCATGAGTAGCCTGAGCTTACGCGGACGACACGCAGTGCGCATGCGCGACAGGAAACTGCCAAGCTTGAAATGAAAACATACAAGCTGATCGCAAGCCTCACGGTGTAGAGTACAGGTGTTATGGCGGCCGCGCCTCAAGGAACCTTGCGTTAAGCACTTCGGCAGCTTCGCCTTAACATCATCTCATGCTTAATCACTTAATGTCCAGGAAGCCTGCTCGAGGCTTGCTGGGAATTTGATCACGCCTGTAAATCCACAAGGGAATCGGCTAAAATTTTGATGGATGGGCCCCTTAACCTATTTAACTGTTCGTCATCCATTCCAACATGGAACATTTGTTGGAGCCAATGAATACGGCACTAACCCTGTCAGACAGTTCCTCTATTTTTCTGTCTATTTTGTTTATCTATGAATCACATATTGATTTGCAGTGTCTGTGTCATTACCTTGAACTTGTAGATTGTTTTGACAGGATGCGATTAAATTTCGTATTCAATCTTATTTTCTTGTACACTGCTGCTTCGCGAAAAGCTTGCACCGAATTAACATAATTTACTAGTTCTTTTAAATTCGTTCGTATCTTCGGTTTTACTATTGCGTATTTTTAAAATGTCTGTTCATCTGGAACGTCGAATTTCCAGCACGAACATCGATTTGCACAGTTCAAAACTGTGACGTATTTACTTTATATAATTCGGTTTTTTACACTTTTTGCTGCCGCCGCACGTTTGGCCTCTGTATTGTTGGTCTGTTTTCCATATATATTAAGCTGCAGATTTTCCTCGACACACACACACACACACACACACACACAGAGAGAGAGAGAGAGAGAGAGAGAGGAATTTGGGGGGGGGGGGGGGAGGAGAGGGGATAGTGAGGGAGATGACGTTACTATCACAGGATACGTAAGTATTAGTTACGAGTACCACATGGATTTCTCAATTTGTGACAATACACCAATACTATTTGAAGAAAACTGTCCCCGGAGAAAAAACTGTAATTCATCAACATAAAAACTTATATTCCCAACACTTTCATAAGATCCTGGACACGAAAAGAAAATGTTAATAATGAATAACGTATTATTTCATCAGTCTTTGGTTACAATAGTAGGTACAAGAAGAATATATGAATAGATACACTACTAGGAAAGAGTTTTATTAAAACAGTACAAATGTCTAATGTCCTGAATAGGCAAGATGTGACCTGCTTCTTTACACTGTCATCAGAATACATTTCAATAAATACAGCTTTGGTCCAAATATGGTTGTGGGCAAGATAGCACATTATTACAAAAAGTAAGATTCTTTTTATCATAGAATTTCTTTTTAAATTAGGTCACTTTTGCTCTTCAGGTGTCATAAAAGGTCCATATTATTCTGATAGTTCACACTTGCCTCTATTTGTCAACATGCAAATTTCACTGGGTGGCCACACTTTACAAACTGCACGGCCTCTAATGAGTCCATAAGGAACAGGTCCATAGTTCCTGGAGTCGGTGGAATTATTACGGTTGTCTCCTTCTAACCATACATGGCCTGGTGGAACCTACAGCAAAGGAAATACATCTTCATAATGAGCTTGCTAGAAAAATATCTTCAACAATAATACCAAATTTAGTACTGTTCAAAAATTACTTTGGCTGCAACAAATACATGTGTAAACCAAACACAAAATTGTCTGATATTTGATAAGTTTCTCTCTTCTTGTAACACTGGAAGAGATGTTTTAAAAGGAGGTGAAGAATGGGTGATGGGTGACATGTGAATAGCAAACCAGTTCTCTTTTTTCTCTTAGAGGGGGGGGGGAGGGGGAGGGGGGGGGGAGGGAGAGAGAGAGAGAGAGAGAGAGAGAGAGAGAGAGAGAGAGAGAGAGAGGGGGGGGGGGGGGAGAGAGAGAGAGAGAGAGAGAGAGAGAGAGAGAGAGAGAGAGAGAGAGAGAAAATCAGCCTTAGCCTTTTCTAAATGTATCATCCTGGTATTCACATGACAAGAATGCAGAAAATTTAAATTGGTAAGAGCAAAAAGGTATCTGAACTGCACTACTTTTGAAGAAAGGACAAAAGACTAGAGTTTCACATCCCCTTGGTCACAAGATTACCAGATGCAGAGTAAAATCTGGACTAGGGCAAAAATATGGATATTGGTTGTGCCCTTTTCAAAATGACTATCCTGACAATTGCTCTAATTGATTTTGGAAAATTGCAGAATCAGTCAGGATGGCCAGGTGGAGATTTGGATGCCACTCTTCAAAATGAGAGTCCAGTATTCTATTTGCTCTATTAGCTCACCACCTTGCTCCTCTAGAACATCAGTCCTCTGTCCCAAGCACTGGGCCGCCTGGATGGGTGTATCGTGGAAGAGGTTGTCTTTACTCATATCACTAGTTTTATTTCACGATGTGATGGAACAAGCTGGGATAATTTTACTTCCCTTCTTGTTTTGCCATCTGCCTACTTAATTTTTATTTTAACTAATTGCCATTAACATACATTAATATAATCGGCATTTCCATAAAAGAGAAAGGTTGGCCCTCAGTTTTATAGGATTTTACACCATGTCTTATTTTTTGCTTAGTTTTATGTATGTAATTGATTTTCTAATTTATTTTGACTATTCCTTGATAGTATCTTTTGTTATAGGGCGAAATCAGTAATTGTTTCTTAACTTAAATTCTATTGTTGACATATAAACAAATATAAATTCAGCACTAATTATAAACGTTGGGAAGACGAGATGCTAGTAATCTTAAAAGTTATCTATTTGGCTCTATTCGAAAACATGTTAGCAAAACTAGCTGTAATTAACAGCTTTGTCAAAAGTATTGTTTGCATAACTATATTTGTTAATTTCATGATTTAAACAAAAAATTCGGCCTAAGTCTTGTAGTAGAAGAAACTGTTAAAAAGACGCAATTTTTTGATGTATTAATGAGTTAGGTTTTAATTGTAATTTCTGTAAATTTAACTTTGAACAATGTGTAGTTTCAGCACCTATTATTGTGAGGATATATATAAGGGCCCGGGTTTCGATCACGACTCAGTCAGTCCACGGCCGAGTTTCAGACGAGGAACCTGTGTTGGTTAGAACGACAACAATGCATCAACTTAAAAGTGAAATAAGGGTTACACCAATAGGATTTGTGTTAAAGCAATGACAGTGTCTGTTCAATTTAATCGAAAGACTGAACTGTTTGGTTAGGCTTTTACTGATCACAGATGTACAACAGTAAACTACTGTAGCAACTAAATACCTAGATATTACAATTATGAACAACTTAAATTGGAAAGAACACATAGAAAATGTTGTGGGGAAAGCTAACCAAAGGCTGCGTTTTATTGGCAGGACACTTAGAAAATGTAACAGACCTACTAAGGAGACTGCCTACACTACACTTGGGTAATGACAGTGGCACGTAAAGTGCCCTCCGCCACACCGTTGGGTGGCTTGTGGAGTGTATATGTAGATGTAGATCCTAATCCATCCCTATGTCACTCCCACCCCCAATCCCCTGCCACTGGGATCATAACCTTGTGGAAGACCCAGATGCAAGACCTTCCCAATCTACCCACCCAGCACTTCATATTCCACTTTTGCCACAGGCTTATACTATCCCATCAGAAGCCGGGCATGTTATATCCCAGCTCTGCTGCAACCACTGCACAGCGTTTTACATTGGTATGACAACCAATCAGCTGTCAACGAGAATGAATGGCCACTACCAAACTGTTGCCAGAAACATGCATGATTTCAATGGTTGCTTCACAACCCATGCCATCTGGATCCTCCCCACCACCACCAGCTTTTCTGAGCTATGCAGATGGGGGATTTTAAATTTTTCATGTCCTTCTCCTTTAAAATTAATTTATGGTATAACTCAGTCTAATGCATTATTTTTAGCAAAAGAAAGTTTTCAGTTGTTTTCATAGGTTCAGAATTGCACTCTATAACTTTGCTGGTGCAACCAAGAACACATGGAAAACTTGGGTCATTAGTGAGCATGGAATATTTTTATTGATTATATTTGTGTTCTAACACCTATTTAAAAAATATATATATATATAGTAAAATTTTTAATTGTTCATATTTACCTGGTAGGTATTTTCCATTTATTTGCATAGTTCTAAGATAAACTAACACACGATGGCATTCTAGCCTACACTCAACGTAGACACAGAGTCTCTAGCACATGTGGTATGTTTCTGCTATGTAATGAACATTACTAGGAAATAATGTATGTTCTTCAAGATTGTAAAAGTCATTTTAACCAAATGCAATTTTCCATTTCTGGTACTTTCACAGATCCACAGATGGTTGTTTATCAACTGAAACTAGTAATCAATTGTAACATACTACGTTATTGTAATCAACACAATTAAAAGATTATACACGTAATTTTTTTAATAAAAATTTAGAGATACATATCACTTATCTCCCTCATATGATGTCAGTTCTTACTAACCTCAAAATGGTACAACAGAAAGTATTCATTTTTTTTTGAAAGATCTAGTGAGCTGAAGAGAGGATTCCTACAGAGAGCAGACTTCTATAAAGATAAAGATGGAAATCAAACTGGAGATTAAAGCTAAGCTTTGGAAAGATGGAAAAAGCATTTTACTGAGTTACTAGATGGAAAGGGGGGGAGGTAAACAGAGGAAGTCTTGAATGAGGAAGAGGAGGAACTGGAATTAGAATTAGAAGCGCACGAGCAGAAAATTGAACCACTGCTCTTAGAGGAAGTGAGGACTACAATTGAAAACTAAAACAATAATCAAACAGCAGCAGAAGACAGCATAGAGGGTGAATTATCAAAATTTTGGGTCAAACACAATGGAGATAGATGTTAATGAATTAATGAAAGAAATATGGATAAAGGAAGAGAATCTAAGGATCTGAGTGGGGGAATAATCTGCTCATTGTACTAGAAACCAATAAGCAATTACTGTTGGATTACTGTCTTGCAAACAACATGTAAATTGTTTGGAAAGATTTTAGTCTCTTGGCTAAGATGCTGGGAGATTATTAGGCAGGATTTAGGAGAAACACGCCTACACTGGACCAGATATTTTTAATGAGGCAAGTGTTAGAGAAATTTTATGAATGTAACAAGCAACTGCATTAGTTGTACATTGATTTTAGACAAGCATACAAAAGTTTAGAAAGGGATAACATTCTAAAAAGCTTGATACATTCTGGAAACCTACTAAAATTAGTGAGGTTGACAGAAATGACAATGAAAGCAACAGTTTGCGTGGTCAGAATAGATTTAGAGTTCTCACGACAGTTCCATGTATGAAGGGGTCTCCAGCAGGGTGATGTGGTCTCTGCGCTACTTTTAAACTTAGTACTGTTGTGTTGTGGTGGTCGTCAGTCCTGAGACTGGTTTGATGCAGCTCTCCATGCTACTCTATCCCGTGCAAGCTTCTTCATCTCCCAGTACCTACTGCAGCCTACATCCTTCTGAATCTGCTTAGTGTATTCATCTCTTGGTCTCTCTCTACGATTCTTACCCTCCACGCTGCCCTCCAATACTAAATTGGCGATCCCTCGATGTCTCAGAACATGTCCTACCAACCGATCCCTTCTTCTAGTCAAGTTGTGCCACAAACTCCTCTTCTCCCCAATTCTATTCAATACCTCCTCATTAGTTATGTGATCTATCCATCTAATCTTCAGCATTCTTCTGTAGCACCACATTTCGAAAGCTTCTATTCTCTTCTTGTCTAAACTATTTATCGTCCATGTTTCACTTCCATACATGGCTACACTCCATACAAATACTTTCAGAAACGACTTCCTGACATTTAAATCTATACTTGATGTTAACAAATTTTTCTTCTTCAGAAACACTTTCCTTGCCATTGCCAGTCTACATTTTATATCCTCTCTACTTCGACCATCATCAGTTATTTTGCTCCCCAAATAGCAAAACTCCTTTACTACTTTAAGTGTCTCATTTCCTAATCTAATTCCCTCAGCATCACCAGACTTAATTCGACTACTTTCCATTATCCTCGTTTTGCTTTTGTTGATGTTCATCTTATATCCTCCTTTTAAGAGACTGTCCATTCCATTCAACTGCTCTTCCAAGTCCTTTGCTGTCTCTGACAGAATTACGATTTCATCAGCGAACCTTAAAGTTTTTATTTCTTCTCCATGGATTTTAATACCTACTCCGAACTTTTCTTTTGTTTCCTTTATTGCTTGCTCAATATACAGATTGAACAACATCGGGGATAGGCTACAACCCTGTCTCACTCCCTTCCCATTCACTGCTTCCCTTTCATACCCCTCTATTCTTATAACTGCCATCTGGTTTCTGTACAAATTGTAAATAGCCTTTCGCTCCCTGTATTTTACCCCTGCCACCTTCAGAATTTGAAAGACAGTATTGCAATCAACATTGTCAAAAGCTTTCTCTAAGTCTACAAATGCTAGAAATGTAGGTTTGCCTTTCCTTAATCTTTCTTCTAAGATAAGTCGTAGGGTCAGTATTGCCTCACATGTTCCAACATTTCTACGGAATCCAAACTGATCTTCCCCGAGGTCGGCTTCTATCAGTTTTTCCATTAGTCTGTAAAGAATTCGCGTTAGTATTTTGCAGCTGTGACTTATTAAACTGATAGTTCGGTAATTTTCACATCTGTCAACACCTGCTTTCTTTGGGATTGGAATTATTACATTCTTCTTGAAGTCTGAGGGTATTTCGCCTGTCTCATACATCTTCCTCACCAGATGGTAGAGTTCTACATCTACATTTACACTCCGCAAGCCACCCAACGGTGTGTGGTGGAGGGCACTTTACGTGCCACTGTCATTACCTCCCTTTCCTGTTCCAGTCGCGTATGGTTCGCGGGAAGAACGACTGTCTGAAAGCCTCCATGCGCGCTCTAATCTCTCTAATTTTACATTCGTGATCTCCTCGGGCGGTATAAGTAGGGGGAAGCAATATATTTGATACCTCATCCAGAAACGCACCCTCTCAAAACCTGGCGAGCAACTACACCGCGATGCAGAGCGCCTCTCTTGCAGAGTCTGCCACTTGAGTTTATTAAACATCTCCGTAACGCTATCACGGTTACCAAATAACCCTGTGACGAAACGCGCCGCTCTTCTTTGGATCTTCTCTATCTCCTCCGTCAAACCGGTCTGGTACGGATCCCACACTGATGAGCAATACTCAAGTATAGGTCGAACGAGTGTTTTGTAAGCCACCTCCTTTGTTGATGGACTACATTTTCTAAGCACTCTCCCAATGAATCTCATCCTGGTACCCGCCTTACCAACAATTAATTTTATATGATCATTCCACTTCAAATCGTTCCGCACGCATACTCCCAGATATTTTACAGAAGTAACTGCTACCAGTGTTTGTTCCGCTATCATATAATCATACAATAAAGGATCCTTCTTTCTATGTATTCGCAATACATTACATTTGTCTATGTTAAGGGACAGTTGCCACTCCCTGCACCAAGTGCCTATCCGCTGCAGATCTTCCTGCATTTCGCTACAATTTTCTAATGCTGCAACTTCTCTGTATACTACAGCATCATCCGCGAAAAGCCGCATGGAACTTCCGACACTATGTAGTAGGTGATTTATATATATCGTGAAAAGCAATGGTCCCATAACACTCCCCTGTGGCACGCCAGAGGTTACTTTAACGTCTGTAGACGTCTCTCCATTGATAACAACATGCTGTGTTCTGTTTGCTAAAAACTCTTCAATCCAGCCACACAGCTGGTCTGATATTCCGTAGGCTCTTACTTTGTTTATAAGGCGACAGTGCGGAACTGTATCGAATGCCTTCCGGAAGTCAAGAAAAATAGCATCTACCTGGGAGATTTTCTGGGTCTCATGAACAAATAAAGCGAGTTGGGTCTCACACGATCGCTGTTTCCGGAATCCATGTTGATTCCTACATAGTAGATTCTGGGTTTCCAAAAACGACACAATACTCGAGCAAAAAACATGTTCTAAAATTCTACAACAGATCGACGTCAGAGATATAGGTCTATAATTTTGCGCATCTGCTCGACGACCCTTCTTGAAGACTGGGACTACCTGTGCTCTTTTCCAATCATTTGGACCCTCCGTTCCTCTAGAGACTTGCAGTACACGGCTGTTAGAAGGGGGGGCAAGTTCTTTCACGTACTCTGTGTAGAATCGAATTGGTATCCCGTCAGGTCCAGTGGACTTTCCTCTATTGAGTGATTCCAGTTGCTTTTCTATCCCTTGGACACTTATTTCGATGTCGGCCATTTTCTCGTTTGTGCGAGGATTTAGAGAAGGATCTGCAGTGGGGTCTTCCTCTGTGAAACAGCTTTAAAAAAAGGTGTTTAGTATTTCAGCTTTACACGTGTCATCCTGTGTTTCAATGCCATCATCATCCCGGAGTGTCTGGATATGCTGTTTCGAGCCACTTACTGATTTAACGTAAGACCAGAACTTCCTAGGATTTTCTGTCAAGTCGGTACATAGAATTTTACTTTCGAATTCACTGAACGCTTCACGCATAGCCCTCCTTACGCTAACTTTGACATCGTTTAGCTTCTGTTTGTCTGAGAGGTTTTGGCTGCGTTTAAACTTGGAGTGAAGCTCTCTTTGCTTTCGCAGTAGTTTCGTAACTTTGTTGTTGTACCACAGTGGGTTTTTCCCGTCCCTCACAGTTTTACTCGGCACGTACCTGTCTAAAACGCATTTTATGATTGCCTTGAACTTTCTCCATAAACACTCAACATTGTCAGTGTCGGAACAGAAATTTTCGTTTTGATCTGTTAGGTAGTCTGAAATCTGCCTTCTACTACTCTTGCTAAACAGATAAACCTTCCTCCCTTTTTTTATATTCCTATTAACTTCCATATTCAGGGATGCTGCAACGGCCTTATGATCACCGATTCCCTGTTCTGCACTTACAGAGTCGAAAAGTTTGGGTCTGTTTGTTATCAGTAGGTCCAAGATGTTATCTCCACGAGTCGGTTCTCTGTTTAATTGCTCGAGGTAATTTTCAGATAGTGCACTCAGTATAATGTCACTCGATGCTCTGTCCCTACCACCCGTCCTAAACATTTGAGTGTCCCAGTCTATATCTGGTAAATTGAAATCTCCACCTAAGACTATAACATGCTGAGAAAATTTATGTGAAATGTATTCCAAATTTACTCTCAGTTGTTCTGCCACTAACGCTGCTGAGTCGGGAGGTCGGTAAAAGGAGCCAATTATTAACCTAGCTCGGTTGTTGAGTGTAACCTCCACCCATAATAATTCACAGGAACTATCCACTTCTACTTCACTACAGGATAAACTACTACTAACAGCGACATACACTCCACCACCGGTTGCATGCAATCTATCCTTTCTAAACACCGTCTGTACCTTTGTAAAAATTTCGGCAGAATTTATCTCTGGCTTAAGCCAGCTTTCTGTACCTATAACGATTTCAACTTCGGTGCTTTCTATCAGCGCTAGAAGTTCTGGTACTTTACCAACGCAGCTTCGACAGTTGACAATTACAATACCGATTGCTGCTTGGTCCCCACATGTCCTGACTTTGCCCCGCACCCGTTGAGGCTGTTGCCCTTTCTGTACTTGCCCAAGGCCATCTAACCTAAAAAACCGCCCAGCCCACGCCACACAACCCCTGCTACCCGTGTAGCCGCTTGTTGCGTGTAGTGGACTCCTGACCTATCCAGCGGAACCCGAAACCCCACCACCCTATGGCACAAGTCGAGGAATCTGCAGCCCACACGGTCGCAGAACCGTCTCAGCCTCTGATTCAGACCCTCCACTCGGCTCTGTACCAAAGGTCCGCAGTCAGTCCTGTCGACGATGCTGCAGATGGTGAGCTCTGCTTTCATCCCGCTTGCGAGACTGGCAGTCTTCACCAAATCAGATAGCCGCCGGAAGCCAGAGAGGATTTCCTCCGATCCATAGCGACACACATCATCAGTGCCGACATGAGCGACCACCTGCAGATGGGTGCACCCTGTACCCTTCATGGCATCCGGAAGGACCCTTTCCACATCTGGAATGACTCCCCCCGGTATGCACACGGAGTGCACATTGGTTTTCTTCCCCTCTCTTGCTGCCATTTCCCTAAGGGGCCCCATTACGCGCCTGACGTTGGAGCTCCCAACTACCAGTAAGCCTGCCCTCTGTGACCGCCCGGATCTTGCAGACTGAGGGGCAACCTCTGGATCAGGACAAGCAGCCATGTCAGGCCGAAGATCAGTATCAGCCTGAGACAGAGCCTGAAACCGGTTCTGTCAGACAAACTGGAGAGGCCTTCCGTTCAGCCCTCCGGAATGTCTTTCGCCCCCTGCCACACCTTGAGACGACCTCCCACTCTACCACAGGTGAGGGATCAGCCTCAATGCGGGCAGTATCCCGGGCAACCACAGTCGTAGTCCGATCGGGGGATGCGTGGGACGAGCTGGCCGTCCCCGACAAACCCCCATCCGGCTGCATTAACTCACAATTTCTGTTCCTCCCCCAATCTCTCCCCCACTCACTTGCCACTCTGTTGTCAGCCTCAGTATTCTCAAAGTAAAATTCAATATCTTGTCTAAAGCATTGCATACACTTGTGCAATAGGACTGAAGGCCAGCCTCTCTTCTGTGCGTCTAACAATGTACAGTCATTACAAAAGCTGAAAGAAGAGAATACATTCAAATGTACAAGTTACACTTTATTGTTATGGCACGCTTTTATCTGTAAACAGAAATCATTTATCAGTAAATGCCTCCCCACTGCTAAATTAAGAAAGTAATGTAGTTATTTCTACATCTACTGAAAAAAATTGTGAACTGCAAAACAAGACACTTAATTTTTAACAAATAATTTACTTGGATGTAGCACTGCTTGCACTGGTCTATCATATTTTCCATTTATGTTCTGTTACACTTAAACATTAGCGCAGAGAGACAACATGTTCCCTGTTCCCCCTTACATGTTCCACATTTCAAGTAACTGATAACTTCCACTGTCTATTTTAATCATCACAGTAGACATAAGTTTCTAAGAACCTACAGCAGAGAATAAAACTTGACAATAATGACAACACACTTACAAAATAATTGATAGGAAAGCAAGGTACTTGCAGTTTTGTCTGAATGAATCTATTAAAACAAAGTGAAGGATTCTGCAACAAAATATTAAAAAATGCATGACTATGAAACATACCACTTTACATGAAAATCCCATCAGTTTCCTGTCCCCAGGAAGGCCAGTTACTCTTTTACAAATATGCTGTCTTGGATTTGTTGGCGATCTTGATATAACAATGTCTCCTTTCTTGATCTGTTGTAGCCTTGGTGTTATATGTTCAGAAAGCAGAATATTGTTGGAGAAAATAGTTGGTTCCATTGAAGGTCCTGAACACTTTAACCATAAACAATTATCATCATAAAGAGCAGAAACCAATATTAATAAAAACAAACATTTCATTACCTTACAGGTCTTTTTATATTATTCACTTCAGTACAGAGGTCCTGTTGTCTTATTAATGCTAAAGCAGATACCAACAAAACAACTTCACAAAATATTTCTACTTTTTGTCATCTATGAATTCTCTTGAATGCTAAAGAACATCATGTTTAGGATGAATGGAACAGTTAAACATAAATATATTACATTAACACTAATTTACAAAATAATAAAGACAATCAACCTCTCGCCTGAAAATAAATGAAAGGTGGTGCATAGTTCTCAGAATTTAATATCCTTATTATGAAGTATTAAAATGTTACAGAACATAAGAATACTGAACCAACAGACTTTCTGTTAACTTCTTACTTATTCCCATTTGGACTGTCTACCAAGAAATATATTTCGTCACTCAATGTCTGACATTGTTGTTGTTGTTGTTGTTGTTGTTATTGTCGTCTTCAGTCCAGAGACTGGTTTGACGTTCTCTATGCTACTCTATCCTGTGCAAGCTTCTTCATCTCCAAGTACGTACTGCAACCCACATCCTTCTGAGTCTGCTTAGTGCTTGCTTGGTTGGTTGGTTGGTTGGTTGGTTGGTGTGTTGAAAAAGGGGGGGGGGGGGAGAAGGACCACAATGCAAGGTCATTGGTCCCTTGTTCCCAGTAGAACAATTACCCAAGGGAAAGAAGAAAACAAAGAAGATGTATGGCACAATAACATGAGAAAGGAAGAACCAGAAGAATGACAGAAGGACAACAAACACTACAATGGGCTAAACAGGTCAAGAAAGCCACAGACACACACAAGAAACAGGGAGAAGAGACTAAAAACAAGAAAGCAGATTAACATGGCTGACTGACCATGAGATTAAAAAGGAGAAGCCAGCCACTCTGAATAAAACATAAAACTAAAGCTGTATTGAGTCATTCTCACCCAACACTGATAGTAGGGTGCTGAGAAAGTTAAAGGTCCATCGCAGAGTGGCTAAAAGTGGGCAGTCCAGCAAGAGGTGGACAACTGTCATTTGGGAACCACAGAGACACTGAGATGGGTCCTCACGACGGAGGAGGTAACCATGTGTGAGCCACGTATGGCCAATAAGGAGCTGACAAAGGACAACTGATTCCCTGCGAGAAGCCTGCACATAAGACTTTCACACATTCGCAGTCTCCTTAATAACACACAGTTTGCTGTGCATACTGTTTGCCACTCTGTCTCCCAAAACCGAAAAACCTTGTAGTGTAAGACAGAACGCAGGTCAGTTTCAGAGATGCCCATCGCCAGGAGCAGTTTCCACATAGTCTGTTTCGCCACCTTGTCTGCAAGTTCGTTGCCTGGTATTCCGATGTATCCTAGGGTCCACACAAACACCACTGAACGACTGGACCGTTCCAGGGCAGGGATGGACTCCTGGATGTTCACTACCGAAGGATGGCAAGGGTAGCACTGGTCGACAGCTTGTAAGCTGCTCAGAGAGAGAGAACAGAAAAGAAACGACACACCAGAACAGGAACGGATGTACTGAAGTGCACGAGATATGGCCACAAGCTCTGCAATGAATACACTGCAGCCAGCGGGCAAGGAATGCTGTTCATTATGGCCTCTGTGGACATAGGTGAAGCCAACATTACCAGCAGCCACCGAGCTGTTGGTGTAAACAACTTCAGAGCCCCGGAACACGTCAAGAATCGAGAGGAAGTGACAGCGGTGAGCGGGGGGTTAACGGAGTCCTTAGGGCCATGCAAAGGCTTCGGCCGAGGTGTACACCATGGAGGTGTACATGAATGGACCTCAAGTAGAGGTAGTAAAGGGAAGGACTCCAGTTTGGAGAGAAAGGATTGCACATGAAGCGCAATCATGAGCCATGACCTGGGCCGCCGATGCTGGACATGAACTGCCGCACGTGGGAAAAGGAGACTGTAATTCGGATGCTCAGGAGAACTACAGATGTGTGCATGTCGGATCCACAATGGAGGGACTCTGGCCTCCACCGGACTTGTTCTAAAAGCTCCTGTTGCTAGGTGAATGCCACAGTGGTGCACTGGGTCAAGTAAACGCAACGCTGAGGATGCTGCCAAACTGTAAACCAAACTCCCATAGTCAAGGCAGGATTGTACAAGGGCTCCGTAAAGCTATAGCAGCTTAGAGCGATCTGCACCCCAGTGGTGTTGCTCAGGCAGTGGAGAGCATTGAGGCGCTGCCAGCATTCCCGCTAAAGCTGATGAAGGTGAGGTAGCCAAGTCAATCAGGCATCAAAAATCAGTTCTAAGAATCGATACGTCTCCACTACAGTGAGTGGATCATCATTACGATAAAGGTCAGGTTCTGGATGAATGGTACGATACCGACAAGTGCATGAGACACGACTTTGCAGCTGAAAACTGGAAGCTGTGGACTACAGCCCACGACTGTGCCTTGTGAATGGCTCCCTGTAGGTGCTACTCAACAACACCAGTACTGGAAGAGCAATACGAAATTCAGAAGCTATCCACATACAGAGAAGGGGAGACCGACGTCCCTACAGCTGCTGCTAGGCTGTTAATGGCCAGTTAAAATAACAGATCACTCAATACAGACCCCTGCGGAACGCCATTTTCCTGAACAGGGGGGGGGGGAAGGACTATGGAAGGCAGGATATGATGTCACCAGGTCATGTTGTATGCCTTATGTGAGTCAAAAAGTCGGCAACCAGGTGTTGGCATCTGGAAAATGCTGTTTGGATAGCAGACTTGAGGGACACAAGATTATCAGTGGTAGAGCAACCCTGGTGGAAGCCGCCCTGACATGGAGCCAGTAGGGCACGAGACTCCAGAACCCAACCCAACCACTGACACACCATACGTTCCAGGAGCTTACAGAGAATGTTGGCGAGACTGATGGGCCGATAGCTATCCACATCAAGCTGATTTTTACTGGGTTTTAGCACCACAATGATGGCGCTCTCCCACCATTGCGATGGAAAAACTTTCATCGCATCAGATTCAGCTGAAGATAACGAGGAGATGGCACTTGTAGTCAAACGAGAGATGTTTAATCATCTGACTGTGCACCAATCCGGCCCAGAAGCTGTGTCGGGGCAATGTGCAAGGGCACTGAGGAGTTCCCACTCTGTGAATGCGGCATTCTCGAGTTGACTGTGACATGTAGTGAACAAGAGGACTTTACTTTCCATCCACCGTTTGAGGGTGCGAAAGGTGGGGTGGGGGGTAGTTCTACAACACAGAGGCTCAAGCATAGTTCTCAGCGAAGTGCTTCGTCCAGATTTGGAAAGGTGATGTATGGCACCCAATGGTCAACATGTACCTCTCCCAACACTCCTGTTTCAGTCAGTTTGTAACCAGGTGAACGCGGGCATGGAGCCTTTAAGGCAATTAGGTACTCTAGGGAAGGGTGCCACTTATGTCGCTATAGAGCTCGCCAATGCTCATTAATTGCCTCAGTGACTTCTGGTGACCACCAAGGGACTGTCTTTCACCGGGGGCACCCTAGAGAATGAGGGATTGCATTTTCCACTGATTCAGTCTCCGGGACTGAGGATGATCGTGAAGTCCTACAACCAGCTGCATTTGGGCACTTCAGCCACTAGTGGCTGTCATCTTTCCCAATAGCAGAAATCTGGGAAAGGAGTGACCCAAGGGACCCCTTCTTCACGAGGGGAGCCAAAGAAGACTTTCGCTTCTCCATCTGAGAAGTGGGGACTGGTGTCCCTGATAGTTGGAGGGACAGTGCTCCTGAGGTAGGTGGTGCGGGAGCAACAGGGAGTGAAGTGCCCCCCACCATCAAGGGGACAGGTGCAGTCTTCCAGTTCTGAGAGCCGACTGGAATTCACGGAACTGTTAAGGCTACAACTGTTCTCATAGCAGCGGCATAAGACTAGGTTATAGCCATAGGATTTAGGTGCTCAAATTTCCTCTTGGCCTCAGTGTAGGTCAGTCGGTCCAGAGTCTTTTATTCCATGATTTCCCTTTCTCGCTGTAAAATCCTGCAGTCTAGTGAGCAACGGTAATGATGCTCTCCGCAGTTGGCAAATATGGGAGGTGGGACACATGGAGTATTGGGATGGTATGGACGTCCACAATCTCAACATGTTATGCTGGAAGTACAGCAGGGAGACATATGGCTGAACTTCCAGCACTTAAAGCACCGCATTGGGGGAGGGATATATGGCTTGACATCCCAGCGGTAGACCATAACCTTGACCTTCTTGGCTAATGTGTCACCCTCTAAGGCCAAGATGAAGGCACAGGTGGCAACCTGATTATCCTTCGAACCCCAATGGACGCCCCGGACAAAATAAAACTCCTCGCCGCTCTAAGTTGGCGGGCAGCTCATCATCAGACTGCAAAAGGAAGTCCCTGTGGAATATGATACCCTGGACCATACTTAACCCTTTCGTGAGCCTTGGGAAACATGCTTCCCACTACAATGAACTCACTCCTAGTCCCGTGGGATTCACAGATCCCACCTCTGTACGGTGCTACCACCTAGTTAACAGTATAGGGTACTACTTCCAATCAGAAGTTCCCATCGTTTTTGCTGTACCTTCGCGCAGAGGCATTGTATAGCTGAGTGTTGCTCTGTAGAGGAGCCTTTCAGTGCTGTTTGCTTGACTTTTGTGATTTTTTTCTCAAAGCTATAGTATAAGATAAATACTTATGATTTACCCAAATTTATGAAGGAAAACATAAGATTGGAACGAGGAGAATTCCAGTTTTAAACAAAAGGAGTGATTTCTGCAGTAAAATGGATGGATAACCATCCAGTCACTTTCCTGTCCTCAATTCATGACCCATGAGAAACAGCCACAGTGAAAAGGAAAAACAAGGATGGTACTAATACAGAGATTTCTTGTCCTGAAGTTGTGGCAGAATACAACAAAATAATGGGTGGTGTCGATAAGTTTGATCAATTGCGAGAAAGGTATGCTACTGGCAGACGTTCTGTAAAATGGTGGCACAGAATATTTTATTTCCTGGTGGATGTTGCTGCACTGAATAGTTTTATCCTGTGGAAAATAAGTAAAAGAGAAAGTGGACAGCATGATCAGCTCCCATACAGGATCCATCTAGCCAGAAAATTGATCGGTGCTTCTCATCCCAAAAAAGGCGTGGGCAAAAACCTGTCTTTCTGGCAAAAACAGGTAAAGTACCTGAAGATTTTCGTCATTTGGCTGTAGGGGAGCATCAACCCATTTTAGGAGAAACCTACTGGACGTGCCATCACTGTAGTACCAAAGCTGCGGAAAAGAGCACTCGCTGTGTTTGTACATATTGTCAAATACCACTTTGCATAGACTCATGTTTCACATAATTTCATGGCAAGTAATTGTGAACAATCATTGTAACAAGAGAAGTAAATTTATCAAATAAATATAACATATGTTGAAAAAGTTGTTTTTGTCGTTTAACTCCAAGGAAGGGCAGTGGGAAGAATACTTCCCACCTTGTTGTGGGACCTCACTTTCACAGTTGGAGCAAATTTGATATTCTGTATGATAAATATAACTATCTGTTAACCACTATCTGCTCTCCATTCATAAAAAAAAAAAAAAAAAACTGGTCAATAATTTTGCCCACAAAAGGGTTAAACTCTTATGAAGCTGAAGCGTGATGGTAACAGAAACACCCCCCCCCCCCCTCTTTCCAGAGGATGCCGTTGTTTATTAAGACTGAGCCTGACCACATTTTGGACAAGCCTTCCACCTCCCCAAACTTGTCCTCTAAATGCTCTACAAAAAACAGAGGCTTCATCAAGACAAAGGAGTCCCTATCAGCTCTCATACATACGAGGTAACGGGGTGAAGAAGGTTTGCTGCAATCCTTAGCCTGGCGTCCCTCCCATGGTGCGGACAGGAAGGGGAACGATTTAGGATCATACTTCCTTATTTAGGATCATACTTCCTTGCATTGTACTGAGACCTGGAACGCTTAGAGACTGCTGGTGTTTGATCACCAGTAAATGATGATGTGGTATGCTTCATCGCGCATTATCCGGCCTGATGCCACCCACTCCAATCAGGGACCCTCCCCACAGGCACCACCCAACTGCAGCAAAGGCCACCTAGCAGGGTGACCATTGCCAGGAGTCCCGATGCCCCAGGGTGATGGGCATCTACTCCTTGTCATACGTGGGGAGTTAATGGTGCAGTCATCAGCAGAGCGATCCCTGTGTAGTCAGGGGGCTACAGGGAGGTACAACCAACAGGGTACATGGCGGCCCCACCACAACGGACTGGCTACTGTGCTGACATGAGGTGCAAAGAATTCCATGGTCTTTGTTGGTGCAGAAAATGACACTCCATAGCGGGTGGGGGAAAATGCACCCAGAAAGGTGTCCTCGCTCAAGAGATGGAGGATGAGTGTGACTGCAATGCCATGACGAAAAAGTGGGCTAAAGATCTCAATGCACGATGGGTGCAATGCACCATGTAATGTGTCCATCCCCAATTGGCTCGCTCTTTGGGAAACTTTTGAAAAATAGTGATCAACCCTACAGGGAACCATCACATGAAGGCCGAAAGGTGTGAGACTCCTTTTAGTCGCCTGTTACGACACGCAGGAATACCTTGGGCCTATTCTAACCCCCAGGCCAGCAGGGGGCGGGGTCTCCTTAGTGTATTCATCTCTTGGTCTCCCTCCATGATTTTTATCCTCCATGCTGCCCTCCAATACTAAAATGGTGATCCCTTGATTCCTTAAAACATGTTCTACCAACCGAGCCCTTCTTCTGGTCAAGTTGTGTCACAAATTCCTCTTCTCCCTAATTCTAAACAGTACCTGCTCATTAGTTATGTGACCTACCCATCTAGTCTTCAGCATTCTTCTGCAGCACCGCATTTCACAGGCTTCTATTCTCTTCTCGTCTAAACTATTTATTGTCCACATTTCATTTCACTTCCATACATGGCTGCACTCCATACAGATACTTTCAGAAAGGACTTGTTGACACATCTACACTCGATGTTAACAAATTTCTCTTCTTCAGAAACGCTTTCCTTGCCAACTTGCCATTGCCAGTCTACATTTTATAAGCTCTCTACTTCAACCGTCATCAGTTATTTTGCTCCCAAATAGCAAAACTCATCTAATACTTTGTGTGTCGTATTTCCTGAATTAATTCCCTCAGTGTCACCTGATTTAATTCGACTACATTTCATTATCCTCATTTTGCTTTTGTTGATGTTCATCTTATACTCTCCTTTCAAGACACTGTCCATTCCGTTTAACTGCTCTTCCAGGTCCTTTGCTGTCTCTGACAGAATTACTACGTCATCACCAAACCTCAAAGTTTTTATTTCTTCTCCATGGATCTCAATTCCTACTCCAATTTTTTCCTTTTGTTTCCTTTACTGCTTTTTCAATATATAGGTTAAATAATAACATCAGGGATAGGCTACAACCCTGTCTCACCCCCTTCCGAACCACTGCTTCCTTTTCATGCCCCTCAACTCTTATAACTGCCATCTGGTTTCTGTACAAAGTAAATAGCCTTTTGCTCCCTGTATTTGACCCCTGCCACAATATGAATTTGAGAGTATTCCAGTCAACATTGTCAAAAGCTTTCTCTAAGTCTACAAATGCCAGAAATGTAGGTTTACCTTTCCATAATCTATCTTCTAACATAAGTTGAAGGGTCAGTATTGCCTCACGTGTTCCAACATTTCTAGGGAATTCAAAATGATCTTCCTCGAGGTCGGCTTCTAACAGTTTTTCCACTCATCTGTAAAGAATTTGTGTTAGTATTTTGCAGCTGTGACTTATTAAACTGATAGTTTGGTAATTTTCACACCTGTCAACACCTGCTTTCTTTGAGACTGGAATTATATCTGAGGATATTTCGCCTGTCTCATACAGCTTGCTTACCAGATGGTACAGTTTGTCATGGCTGGCTCTCACAAGGCTATCAATAGCTCTAATGGAATGTTGTCTACTCCTGGGGCCTTGTTTCGACTTAGGTCTTTCAGTGCTCTGTCAAGCTCTTCACGCAGTACCGTATCTCCCATTTCAGCTTCATCTATGTCCTCTTCCATCTCCATAATATTGCCCTCAAGTACATAGCCATTGTATCAACCCTCTATATACTTCTTCCATTTCTGATACATAATGTATATCCAACGTAACAGCTATTGGGAAGCTCTGCCCAAGTCATGCTTTCCTGTATCTTTCTAGGCAAATTTCTCTCACATATCAATCTTTGTAAACTGAAATAAAATTTGTATGCTGCATATGCTGCTGTTGTTGTTATCATCATCATCATCATTTGGTGTATCTTCTTTCAACATTTCATGGGATGCTCACTTGTTATCCCAGGGGAATGGAAACCCAAAGTAATGGAGACTCAGAGGTGTGCAGCAACTACTGAAGGCTGTAACTTTGCTTTGGAACTAACAACAACTGTAATTCTTCACCTGCGTGTTTGTCAACTTTTAATTCTGTTTTACCTGTTCAATACACTGGTATCTCTAATATATTGTAAGATGAGCAGTGGATGAATAAACAAATAATATCTAATTTTCTTTTCTTCTTTTTTTGCATACTGTAGGTAATGGCTTATTTCATGATTGCATATCTCCAAATGGAATAAAAATAAATAACCAAATAAAATAAAATGTTTAAAGTTGTAGGAAGGAAACAGATAATGCTTTTTTTATAGTTTCACGGTTAGTCGCTCAAACCTGGTGGTAAAACAATTGGGTTCTGTTTTTAATATTGCAGCTAATTGTGCAACACTGTTGGCAAATATAAAATGAAGAGTAACATTATGAATACTTTAATGCAATATGTTAAATTCTAGATCGTCTAAAAACTGTATTGGGAGAAAAGTTACGCCATGAGGAATACACAGGTAAAGCATGAAATATGAAATATTTAACATATTGCACTAGTTGTAAAAGTAAACTACATTTTGAGCCAAAATAACCAACTCATTGCAACAAAATCTGTATATAACAAAGGCCTCAGCTCATTGATACACGAATGCCAATGAGGAGGTGAAGGAAAAATGGTTTCTGTACTTTTACAAATAATACCGGAAAATTGTGGACATTATTTTACTATGCATCACTTGTTGGAATAGAATGCTGAAGATTTCTGAAGGCTATCATTTTTGTAGGCAGTGAGAGACATTGGGTGACCATTAAAACAGGGAAGACTGCAGATACCCATTGTTTCAAACTGTTACTGATACAGCTTTAATTGCTCGCGTGACTTGCCCAGATGCAAATTGATGTCTTATCAACCTACAACTCAACTGTCTTGAAGTTAAATGTAGTGAGGGAGCAATATAGAGTCCTATTTGTGTTGATAATGGCAAGAAACAAATGAAAAAATGAATCCCAGTACAAGATATAACTTACACATCTCAAAAGTATCAAGAGGTAAGAAAAGCTTATTGCCTCCCTACACCAAAAATAAAACCAAGAACAGTGTTAGATGTCCCCACTTAACGATATGGTCTGGGTAATTCTTGAATTTAACACATGACAGTAGTACAGCTACTACACGATCATTTTCTTCCCCTCTCTTCCACCAGTAAGATTCAAGCCACTTATTTCTGAGTCAAAAGCACAACAAACACATGCACTAATAGCCCCAAATATCTAAGGAGATTCTTACACTGTGTTAACCACATTACACATATTTAAATCACTGGCACCAATGAATTACTTACCAATAAGTCTTCTAACTGAACATTGTGTATAGCACCTAAAACTGGTGTGCCTTATTGAGCTCTGCAGATAGCACTCACCAGCATTTAATCAAGCAGATCCAAGATGAGTGCCACCTCATGAGCTGTTTTAAGACCTTGGATAGGAAGGAAGGTTACTTTCTCTATCTATGTGCTGTGTTGGTTAGTTGGTTTGTGGGATTTAAGGGACCAGACTACTAGGGCCATCGGTCCCACAATGAATAAAAACAAACAACGGAGATGACAAGAGAGGACACAGGACAAGAAAGACATAGACAGAGACCATTAAAAAGGAATTTAAAATCACACCCAGTGCGATAGTGGTTGGCTGACCATAGAAACAAAAAAGGAAAAGCCAACCACCAAGAAATGCACTAAAAACCCCAGTCTAAAATCGTAGGCCAAAGGCCAGACTCAACACAAAAGGACAAACACTTAGATCAAGCGATAAAAACCCCCTGTGCATGAATAAAACTCAAAACTAAATCCGCCATCGCAACGTCATCTGATAAAAGTGCAGGAAGTGTATCAGGCAGTGCAAACGTATCCCTGAACGGAGTTAAAAGCAGGCAGTCCAACAAAATGATGACCATTGTCAAAGCTGACCCGCGGCGACATAAAGGTGGGTCCTCGCAGCACAATAAATAGCTGTGTGTCATGCAGGTGTGGCCAATGCGCAACCGGCAGAGGACAACAGAGTCCTTGTGAGAGACCCGCAAGGAGGAACGCCATGCACCCGTAGCCTCCTTGATGGCCCGAAGTTTGTTGGGTGAAGGAAGGGTGCGCCATTCTTCACCCCAGGAGCGAAGTACCTTCTGCCGCAGAACTAACCTGAGGCCACTATCCGAAAGGCCAATCTCCAAGGCTAATGCACCGATAGCCTGTTTGGCCAGCGTGTCAACACATTCATTTCCCGGGATGCCAACATGACCCGGAGTCCACACAAAGGCCATAGAGCGGCCGCAACGGGCAAGAGTATGGCCGGACTCCTGGACAGCCATCACCAGGCAAGAGTGAGGGAAATACTGGTTGATAGCTCGTAAACCGCTCAGGGAGTCATTACATATAACGAAGGACTCACCTGAGCAAGAGCAGATATACTCTAGGGCGCGAAAGATGGTGACCAGCTCGCCAGTGAAAACACTGCAGCCAGCTGGCAATGAGTGTGGTTCATAATGATCCCCTAGAGTAAGAGCATAACCAACATGACCAGCTACCATTGAACCGTCAGTGCAGACAATATCAGAGCCTTGAAATGCGGCAAGGATTGAAAGATAGCGGCAGCGGAGGGCCTCAGGAAGGACCGAGTCCTTCTGGCCCTGTGCCAAATCGAACCGAAGGCATGGGCGGGGCACACACCACAGGGGTATACACAGAGGGACCCAGAAAAGAGGTGGAAGAAGGAAAACCTCAAGCCCAATGAGAAGAGATCTGATGTGAACCACGATCATACACCCTGACCAGAGTCGCAGTTCCGGAAGATGGACGACCGACTGAGGGAACAGGAGACGATAATTGGGATGCTCGGGCAAGCTACAAAGGTGTGTAGCAGAAGCAGCTAGTAATCGTTGGTGCCGGAACCGCAATGGAGGGACACCTGCCTCCACAAGTATGCTGTTGACAGGGATTGTCTGGAAAGCTCCAGTGGTGAGTCGGATCCCACTGTGAAGGATGGGGTCCAGCAACAACAATGCGGAAGAGGATGTCGAACCAAAAGGCAAGCTCCCATAATCTAGACAGAACTGAATTAACGCCTCATTCAGCTGTAGAAGGGTAGACCGATCAGCACCCCAGCTGGTGTGACTCAAGCAACGAAGAGCGTTAAGATGCCGCCAGCACGTCTGTTTAAGCTGCCGAATATGAGGGAGCCAAGTCAACTGGGTATCAAAAACCAATCCCAAAAACTGATGCGTCTCCACCACAGCAAGAGGTTCGCCATAAAGATAAAGCCGTGGCTCAGGGTGAACAGTGTGTGACCAGCAGAAATGCATAATGCAGGTCTTGGCAGCCGAAAACTGGAAGCCATGCGCTACAGCCCAAGACTGTGCCTTGTGGATAGCACCCTGTAGCTGCCGTTCAGCAGCCGCAATGACAGTGGAGCTAAAGTATAGGCAGAAGTCGTCAGCATACAAGGAAGCTGAGACAGATGTTCCCACCACCACAGCGAACCCATTAATTGCAATTAAAAAGAGGCAGACACTTAAGACAGATCCTTGCGGTACCTCATTCTCCTGAACTCGGAACTATGGGGGGCCACAACTTGCATGCGGAAGGAAAGAAGCAACAGAAAATTTTGCATGAAAATCGGGAGCGGACCCCGAAGACCCCAACCATGAAGCGGAGAGAGGATGTGATGTCGCCATGTCGTATCGTATGCCTTCCGCATGTCAAAAAAGACAGCAACCAGATGCTGACGGCAGGCAACGGCCGTACAGATGGCAGACTCCAAACACCAGATTATCGGCGGCAGAGTGGCCCTTGTGGAACCCACCCTGAGATGGAGCCAGAAGGCCCCGCGACTCAAGTAGCCAACTCAACCTCCGGCTCACCATGTGTTCGAGAAACTTGCAAAGAACGCTGATGAGCCTAATGGGGCGGTAGCTGTCCACCTCCAGTGGGCTCTTGCCAGGTTTCAACATGGGGATTACGATGCTTTCCCACCATTGCGACAGGAACTCACCCTCAACACAGAGACGGTTGAAAAGGTCTAGGAGGTGTTGCTTGTTGGTGGCAGTCCACCGATAGGTGTTTGAGCATCTGACAGTGGATGCGATCTGGCCCAGGAGCCTTATCAGGGCAAGTGGCTAGGGCACTTTGGAATTCCCACTCACTGAACAGAGCATTGTACAATTCAGGGTGGCACGTGCGAAATGAAAGGCTCTGACGTTCCAACCACTCTTTCAGAGAACGGAAGGCCAGTGGGTAATTCGCAGAAGCGGAATTCTGAGCGAAATGTTCCGCCAAGAGGTTTGCAATTGTGTCAGAGTCGGTGCAGACTGCTCCATTCAGTGAAAGTGCAGGTACGCTGATGGGGATCCGATATCCATAGAGTCACCTAATCTTGGCCCAAACATACAATGGAGAGGTACGAAGGCCATACCTTTCCCAGCACGCCTGCTTGTGTTGGCGAATGAGGCGGCGGGATAGTGCACGGAGCCGTTTAAAGGCGATGAGGAGTGCCCATGAGGGATGCTGCTTGTGACGCTGGAGTGCCCGCCTGCGATCTTTAATCACCTCAGCGATCTTGGGCGACCACCAAGGCACAGTCCTCCATCGAGGGGACCCAGAAGAACAGGGAATGGCAGATTCTGTGGCAGTAACGATGCCGGTGGTGACTGAGTGAACCACTGCAGCAACAGCATCATTGGAAAGAGGCTCAATAGTGGCAATGGACGTGACCAAGTCCCAGTCAGCCTTATTCATAGCCCACCTGCATGGGCGCCCAGAAGAGTGATGCTGTGGCAGTGAAAGAAAGATCGGAAAGTGGTCACTACCGCACAAGTCATCATGCACACTCCATTGGACAGACGGTAAAAGGTTAGGGCTGCTGATCGAAAGGTTGATGGCTGAGTAAGTGCCATGCGCCACACTGAAATGTGTAAAGGCATCAGTATTTAAAAGAGAAAGGTCGAGCTGTGCCAATACTTGCTCAACGATGCTGCCTCGGCCTGTTGCCACTGATCCACCTCACAGAGAGTTATGGGTGTTGAAGTCGCCCAGTAACAAAAAAGGTGGCTGCAATTGGGCTATCAGCGCAGCCAGGGCATGCTGCGGGAAATCACCATCTGGTGGAAGATAGAGACTGCAGACAGTAACAGCCTGAGGATCCCACACTCTAACAGCGACAGCCTGTAAAGGTGTTTGTAGAGGGACAGACTCGCTGTAAAGAGAGTGAACGACTTCATTAGAAAGAAGCCTGCTGCCACATCTTTGGACTTGCGTTTATCCTCACCATGGCAACCACTAGTTTGCCTATCGACTTTACAACAACTTCAGTGGGAAGAAGCCTTCTGCCACATATTTGGAATGGCGTCCAACTTCAGCATAGCAACCAGTGGTTCCAAATGGTTCACTAACAGGGCTTGAGAGGGCAACCCATGTACTGTCAAAATGAAGTTCATTTATCCTACATTTTTAAATATTTTTAATGCCTCTTAATTGACAATAGCTGTTAAACAAGGTAAGTTTAGTGTGTGTTTATTTTCCTTTCTTGACAATCTTCTTTTAACTAAGAAATTTTAGATTGTTATTCGACCTACACTCCTGGAAATTGAAATAAGAACACCGTGAATTCATTGTCCCAGGAAGGGGAAACTTTATTGACACATTCCTGGGGTCAAATACATCACATGATCACACTGACAGAACCACAGGCACATAGACACAGGCAACAGAGCATGCACAATGTCGGCACTAGTACAGTGTATATCCACCTTTCGCAGCAATGCAGGCTGCTATTCTCCAATGGAGACGATCGTAGAGATGCTGGATGTAGTCCTGTGGAACGGCTTGCCATGCCATTTCCACCTGGCGCCTCAGTTGGACCAGCGTTCGTGCTGGACGTGCAGACCGCGTGAGACGACGCTTCATCCAGTCCCAAACATGCTCAATGGGGGACAGATCCGGAGATCTTGCTGGCCAGGGTAGTTGACTTACACCTTCTAGAGCACGTTGGGTGGCACGGGATACATGCGGACGTGCATTGTCCTGTTGGAACAGCAAGTTCCCTTGCCGGTCTAGGAATGGTAGAACGATGGGTTCGATGACGGTTTGGATGTACCGTGCACTATTCAGTGTCCCCTCGACGATCACCAGTGGTGTACGCCCAGTGTAGGAGATCGCTCCCCACACCATGATGCCGGGTGTTGGCCCTGTGTGCCTCGGTCGTATGCAGTCCTGATTGTGGCGCTCACCTGCACGGCGCCAAACACGCATACGACCATCATTGGCACCAAGGCAGAAGCGACTCTCATCGCTGAAGACGACACGTCTCCATTCGTCGCTCCATTCACGCCTGTCGCAACACCACTGGAGGCGGGCTGCACGATGTTGGGGCGTGAGCGGAAGACGGCCTAACGGTGTGCGGGACCGTAGCCCAGCTTCATGGAGACGGTTGCGAATGGTCCTCGCTGATACCCCAGGAGCAACAGTGTCCCTAATTAGCTGGGAAGTGGCGGTGCGGTCCCCTACGGCACTGCATAGGATCCTACGGTCTTGGCGTGCATCCGTGCGTCGCTGCGGTCCGGTCCCAGGTCGACGGGCACGTGCACCTTCCGCCGACCACTGGCGACAACATCGATGTACTGTGGAGACCTCACGCCCCACGTGTTGAGCAATTCGGCGGTACGTCCACCCGGCGTCCCGCATGCCCACTATACGCCCTCGCTCAAAGTCCGTCAACTGCACATACGGTTCACGTCCACACTGTCGCGGCATGCTACCAGTCTTAAAGACTGCGATGGAGCTCCGTATGCCATGGCAAACTGGCTGACACTGACGGCGGCGGTGCACAAATGCTGCGCAGCTAGCGCCATTCGACGGCCAACACCGCGGTTCCTGGTGTGTCCGCTGTGCCGTGCATGTGATCATTGCTTGTACAGCCCTCTCGCAGTGTCCGGAGCAAGTATGGTGGGTCTGACACACCGGTGTCAATGTGTTCTTTTTTCCATTTCCAGGAGTGTATAACCGATTGGTTAGTAATGACATCATTCCGCCAGAAGCGGGCGGAGCCTCCATTATATATAGCAAGATGTGCACTGGTTTCTCCAGCAGTGATTTACGGCCAGAAGGAGCTTCTTACTCATTTGTAATTCATTGTTTTTTTATATATATATATATATATATATATATATATATATATATATATATATATATATATATAAAAAAATCTCTCTCCCTCTAATTAAAGCTTTGTGCACAACTTGTAGGTCTGAAGATGATCACAGCAGTGGTCGAAACCAGTCACCGTAATAAATAATGGCCTCTTACTTGGACTGTATCCATCGCAAATCTTTCATGCAGTGCAAAGTCTTGAGTGACTGGAAAAAAGTGCAGTTGACACCTGTATACAGGAAGGGAAAACTACATATTCGTGAATTTACAGACCAATATCCATTTAACATTGGTTTGCTGCAGAATTCTTGAACATATTCTCAGTTTGCAGCGTGCAAGAAGTTGGCAATATGAGTTGGTCAGGGAACGTGTCCGGATGGCTGAAGCAGTTAAGGCATCCACTCATCAGAAATGGTAAATCTGAGTTCAAGTCCCATTCTGGCACAAATTTTCAACTTTTGCCATTGCATTACTACAATACCCTGTGTGGGTGGATTTCACGCATTCCCACCCATTCCTCCCTTTATTTGCCCATTCTCAATTTCATAGAAAATCTTCTGTCCACAGATTAGCATGGATTTAGAAAGCATTGCTCGAGTGAATTTTAGCTTGCCTTTTTCCCCCTCACGACATGCTGCAAACCATGATGGACAACAGGATGATCCCACATTCCTAGAGTACTGTAAAGCATTTGACATGGTGCCTCAGTGCAGGTTGGTAACAAAGGTACTAGCAAACAGAATAGGCTGCTAGATATGCGAGTATCTCAAAGACTTCTTAAATAATAGAACACAAAGTGTTGTCCTTGATGGTGAGTGTTCATCACAGACATCAGTATCAACAAGAGTGCCTAGACAAGTGCAATAGGATCACTCTTATTCTCTATATACATTGATGATCAGACAGGCAGGGTGAGCAGCAATCTTTGCCTGTTTGTTGATGATGCTATAGTGTTTGGGAAGGTGTTGTTGCTGAGTAACTTCAAGAGGATACAAGAAGATTTCGACAAAACTTCTAGTTGATGTGATGAATAGTGGGTTGCTCCACATGGAGAAAAATGTGCATTAATGTGGATGAGTAGGAAAAACAATCCCATAATGTTTGAATACAGTGTTAGTTGTTTACTGCCTGACACATTCACACTGATTAAATATTTAGGCGTACTGCTGTAAAGAGATATGAAATGGAACAAGCACACAAGGGACAGTTTTGATTTACTGGAAGAAATTTCAGAAAGTGTAGCTCACCTATATGAGTGGACCACATATAGAACACTTTGATGTGACTCATTCTTGAGTAATGCTCGAATGTTTCAGTTCCTTACCAGATCGGATTAAAGGAAGAAACTGATGCAATTGAGAGGTAGGCTGCTAGGTTTGTTACTGCTAGGTCTGATATATGAGTATTACGGAAATGCTTAGTGAACTTAAGTGGGAATACCTGGAGGGAACACGATATTCTTTTACAGAACACTTTTGATGAAATTTAGAGAACTGGCATCTGAAGGTGACTGAGGAACAATTCTACTGCCCTTATGCATAAGGGACATGATGGTAAGATAAAAGAAATTAGGGCTCGTATGGAGGCATATAGACAGTCTTCTTTCCTTGCTCTGGTTGCATGTGGGACAAGAGACGAACTCATTAACAGTGGTACAGGTTACTCTCTGCCATGCGCCATATGGTGACTTGAGGAGTGTGCAGATGTAGATTTTTAACAACATTTACATTTTGGATGCGAAGGGGTGAAATGTAGGATTGATCTTTGGTTGTCACATTCCTAAAAGCCTTCTTATTGTGACAAGGAGCAAGTCTTTACAAGATATGCATGTGCCTAGTAAAATTTGAAGTGGTTTTCATTGAGTTTTTGAAAACTGATGAAATATCAAAGGATGATTACATGCTATTTTTATCAACAGTGGTAAAGCCTGAGTGGAAAACATAGCCTGTGAAAGGTTACAAGGACTGCAGAATGATAGCACTCCTCCATATAGAAAGACATTTTGAACACACGTGGTTCCCCGATATGTCAATGCTTTTTAGCTATGGAGTTTTCACTTTCCAGTATAACCTTTTGGACTGTTATGTTTAGAATAACAAATATATGCAAAACAACACAGTACCTCTCAATGACATCATTAATCAGACCTTCAATAAGATAAAAAGAGAACAATTCCCTAACATGTATCTGTCACTCAAGTTCTCTGGTTTTACAGTAATACTTTTTGACAATGTAGGAAAAGGTAGATTGCACTTACTGTAAAGATGACATGTTACATTGCAGATAGGTGCAATTAAAAGACACTTACACATTAGCTTTTGGCCACAGCCTTTGTCAGAAACAGAAACATATGTCATTCATTTGCACAAGCAAGTGCAACTCACATACATAGCTCCGGCATCTCGGGCCAGAGATGCTGGAGTTGATAGTCATGTGCATGTCATGTGCTTGTTTGTGTGAATGAATGGTGCATGTTTCTCTTTTTCTGGTGAAGGCTGTCGCTGAAAGCTTATGCACAAGTGTCTTTCAATTGTGCCTGCCTGCAACTTAACATGTCATCTTAACAGTAAAAAGCAATCTATTTTTTTCCTGCCTGGAGTTTCCATTGTTCAAGGACCACTTGTATTCACACAGGGTGTGACTTTTACTTTCTTGGGTAAAGCCACATTTGTGAATTAAATAAGTTTTCCGTGAGGGAAAATCTGCACAGAAGGCAGTGCATTGTAAATGCTACTAACCACAGTGTAATAATTAAGGAAAAAAACATGCTCACAAAGAAATATCACATACCTCCATCTACGCCCCACCAATCACTGTGAACTGCTTGGCACAGGGTAGGTCCCATTGTACCACTTATCAGGGATTTTTCCCATTCCTTTCATATATGTAGTGCAGGAAGAATGATTGCTTAGACAGCTTTGTACACACTGTAACTAGTCTAATAAACTTTGTCTTTGTGATCACCGTGGAAGCAATACATAGGGGGTTGTAGTGTATTCCTAGATTCATCAATCCAAGTTGGTTCTGGAAACATTCCAAGAGACTTTTTTGTGATAGTTTGCATCTGTATTCAAGTGTCTGCCAATTCAGTTCTTTCAGCATCTTTGTGACACTCCCCCAAGGGTCGAACAAACTTGTTAACATTAGTGCTGTCCTCCTTTGTATCTGTTCAACCACTGTTTAGTCCTGTTTAGTAAGGATCTCAAACACTTGAACAATATTCTAGGATAAGTCACACGAGTGTTTTGTATGCAGCCTCCTTTGTAGACTCATTGCATCTCCTTATCATTCTACCAATGAACCGCAGTCAGCCACATGCTTTACCTACGACTGTGAGTAGGTGTATCATTTCATTTCATAACCCTAAAAATTCTTACAGCCAGATATTTGTACAAGTTGACCAATTTTAATCAGTTGTTTCTGTAGTCATAGGATACTACATTTTTTTCCATTTTCTTAAGTACACAGTTTTACATTTCTGACATTTAAAGCAAGTTGATAATCCCTGCAATGCTTTGAAATCTTTTCACAAGCTGACTGAATATTTCTGCTGAAAGCATGGGGAAACTACAGCCGTAATTTTCCCAGAGGTCATGCAGCTCTAACGTATGGTTAAATGATGGTGGTATCCTCTTGGGTAAAATGTTTCAGAGGTATAATAGTCCCCCATTTGTATCTCTGAGCGGGGACTACTCAGGATGATGTCAACGTCAGGAGAAACAAAACTGGCATTCCACAGATTGGAGCATGGAACGTTAGATCCCTTAATTGGGAAGGTAGGTTAGAAAATTTAAAAAGGTAAATGGATAGATTGAAGTTAGATATAGTGGGAATTAGTGAAGTTTGGTGGCAGGAGGAACAGGACTTCTAGTCAGGTGAATATAGGGTTATAAATCCAAAATCAAATAGGGGTAATACAGGAATAGGTTTAATAATGAGTAAGAAAATATGAATGTGGGTAAGGTACTATGAACAGCACAGTGACTGCATTACTGTACCCGAGATAGACATGAAGCCCACATCTTCCACAGTAGAAGTTTACATGTCATCTAGCTCTGTAGATGACGAGGAGATAAAAATTAAACCATGATGGGGGACAGGAATTTGACCGTAGGAAAAGGAATGAAGGAAAACAGTGGTGAATATGGACTGGAGGAAAGGAATAAAAGAGGAATTCGCCTGGTAGAATTTTGCACAGAACATAATTTAATCATGACTAACATTTGGTTTAAGAATTATAAGAGAAGGTTGTATACATGGAAGAGACCTGGAGACACTGGAAGGTTTTGGATTGATTACATAATGGTTAGACAGAGATTTAGGAACCAGATTTTAAATTTTAAGACATTCCCAGGGGCAGATGTGGGCTCTGCCCACAATTTATCGATTATGAATTGTAGATTAAAACTGAAGAAACTGGGAAAGGGTAGGAAATTAAGGAGATGGGACATCAATAAGTTGAAATAACCAGAGGTTGTTGAGAGATTCAGAGGGAACATTATACAGTGGTTGACTGGAACAGGGGAAAGGAATACAGCAGAAGATGAATGAGTAAATTTAAGAGATGAAATAGTGTAGGCAGCAGAGGATCAAATATGTAAAAAGACAAGGCTTAGTAGGAATTCTTGGAAAACACAAGAGATATTGAACGTAACTGATGAAAGGAGAAAATATAAAAATGCAGCAAATGAAGCAGGTGAAAGGGAATACAAACGATTAAAAAATGAGTGACAGGAATTGCAATATTGCTGCGCAGGACACATGTAGCAGCTGTATGAATATCAAGAGCTCAGATGGTGAACCAGACCTAAGCAACGAAGAGAAAGCTAGAAGGTGGAAGCACCATATAGAGAGTCTATAGAAGGGAGATGAACTTGAAAGCAATATTACAGAAAAGGAAACAGACGTAGATGAGATGGGAGAAATGAAGACATTGACAAAGCTCTGAAAGATCTAAGTCAAAGCAAGGCCCTGGGAATAGATGATGCTCTGTCAGAATTACCGATACCTTTGGTGGAGTTAGCCATGATAACTCTGCCATCTGGTGTGCAAGATGTATGAGACTGGTAAAATACTCTCAGACTTCAAAAAGAATGTACTAATTCCAATTCCAAAGAAAGCTGTTGCTGACAGGTGTGAAAATTACCAATCAATCAGTTTAATAAGTCATGGTTGCAAAATACTAACGTAAATTGTTTACAGAAGAATGGAAAAACTGGTAGAAGCAGACCTTGGGAAATATCAGTTTAGATTTTGGAGAAATGTAGGTACACATGAGGCAATACAGACTCTATGACTATCTTAGAAGATAGGTCAAGGAAAGACAAACTTACATTTATACCATTTGAGGACTTAGAGAAAACTTTTGACAATGTTGACTGGAATATTTTCTTTGAAATTCTGAAGGTGGCAGGGATAAAATACAGGAACAAAATGCTATTTACAACTTGTGCAGAAACCAGGTGGCAGTTATAAAGAGTCGAGGGGCATGAAAGGGGAGCAGTGGTCGAGAAGGGAGCGACACAGGATTGTAGCTTATCCCTGATGTTATTTAATATGTAGGAATTAAAGTTTGGGGAGAAGAAATAAAAACTTTGAGGTTTCCTGACAACACTGTAATTCAGTCAGAGAGCAAAGGAGAAAGGAGGATATAAGATGAACATCATCAAAAGCGAAACAGGGATAATGGATTGTGGTCAAATTAAATCGGGTGATGCTAAGGGAATCGGATTAGGAAACAAGGAACAAAGTAGTAGACAAGTTTTGTTGTTTCGGTAGCAAAATAACAGGTGATGCTCAGAGTAGAGAGGATGTAAAAAGTAGACTGGCAATGGTAAGGAAAGCATTTCTGAAGAGGAGAAACTTGTTAACAATGAATATAGATTTAAGTGTTAGCAAGTCTTTTCTGAAGGTTATTGTCTGGACTGTAGCCATGTATGGAAGAGAAACTTTGAGGATAAACAGTTTAGATAAAAAGAGAATAGACGCTTTCAAAATGTGGTGCTTCAGAAAAATGTTGAATATTAGATGGGTCGATCACGTAACTAATGAGAAGGTACTGAACAGAATTGGGAAGACAAGGAATTTATGGCAAAACTTGAACAAAAGAAGGGATTGGTTGCTAGGATACATTCTGAGACATCAAGATATCACCAATTTCATATTGGAGGAAAGAGTGAGTGGGTAAATCATAGAGGGAGATCAAGAGATGAATACAGTAAGCAGATTCAGAAGGATGTATGTTGCAGAAGTTATTCAGAGATCAAGAGGCTCACACAAGATACAGTAGTATGGAGAGCTGCAGCGGTCTTTGGACTGAAGACCACCACCACCACCACCACCACCACCACCACCACCACCACCACCAACTGTAGTCATAGGAAACAACATTTTCTTCCATTTTTGTAAGTACACAGTTATACATTTCTGAACATTTAAAGCAAGTTCCCAATTTCTGCAATACTTTGAAATCTTTTCAAAAGCTGACTGAATATCTGTGCAGTTTCTTTCAGACAGTACGTCATTACAGATAACCGTATCATCTGGAAATTGAGCTTACTATTAATACTGACATATTAATAACAACATATTAGAAAACTTTGTAAATATTGAAAGTCCTGAGAACCAGCCACAGCCTCCTGATCAAACCTTTGTAGAAATAATCTGAAACTCATTGTTATGGTGAAAATTTATTTTATGTTCCCAAAACTGAATTTTACAATTTATTATTCATATCAAGGCCACCAGTTTCCTCCAAAATGCAAAGCATTCTCATTTCAAGTTCTCGGAATTGGTGAACTGCTAAACATTGCATTCCACATGAAATTAGGGAGTGACAAAATCACCAGTTATTTTAAAAGCTACAAAAAATGCTGATTTCTGTAAAGCTTCCAAAACAAGGAAAGCCGAAACATTAGTCTTTATAACAAATGCCAATGCTGATGTCACTGAAACATTAACTTCGAGAAGGAAATCGGCACTAAGCTTGGTGAAGAAACTATCACAGAAGTTGTCAAAAACTTTAGTAAACCCATGTTAGGATGGCTATATAGAGATTTGAAACTGACTCTTCCCTAAGTTTTAAAGAAAGAAGACTGACTGACTTCACTATCACCCACAATACCTCTAGTATTACAGTGATACAGTAATGTGTGCAAACAATTCTGCCAGAGTAGCACAGTTAATAGCCATTTGTACAGCCAACCCTCCACAGCAATCTTTACTTCGACCTATGCAACGGCAGCCAAGAATATGACGTCATTAGCCACCTGATAACCGAAATAATCTCTTTTGAGACAAATCTCGTGGACACCTGGCTCATATTTCTGTATTTGTCACCTTTCAGCATATATTTTCTTCATAATTTACTTTTATTTTGTGGAAAACAAACTTGCACTTGCAAAGCATTAAGACTTGCAAGAATATTTTAACTCGCCTGCAGGTCTAATTAACGTGTCTTCAAATGTTGCAGCTATTATGCATGGGTATTCATAGCTAACACTTGGTTTAAGAATCATGATAGAAGGTTGTATACATGGAAGAACCCTGGAGATACTAAAAGGTATCAGATAGATTATATAATGGTAAGACACAGATTTAGGAACCAGGTTTTAAATTGTAAGACATTTCCAGGGGCAGATGTGGACTCTGACCACAATCTATTGGTTATGAAATGTAGATTAAAACTGAAGAAACTGCAAAAAGGTGGGAATTTAAGGAGATGGGACCTGGATAAACTGAAAGAACCAGACGTTGTACAGAGTTTCAGGGAGAGCATAAGGGAACAATTGAAAGGAATGGGGGAAAGAAATACAGTAGAAGAAGAATGGGTAGCTCTGAGCGATGAAGTAGTGAAGGCAGCAGACGATCAAGTAGGTAAAAAGAAGAGGGTTAGTAGAAATCCTTGGGTAACAGAAGAAATATTGAATTTAATTGATGAAAGGAGAAAATATAAAAATGCAGTAAATGAAGCAGGCAAAAAGGAATACAAACGTCTCAAAAATGATATCGACAGGAAGTGCAAAATGGCTAAGCAGGGATGGCTAGAGGACAAATGTAAGGATGTAGAGGCTTATCTCAGTAGGGGTAAGATAGATACTGCTTACAGGAAAATTAAAGAGATCTTTGGAGAAAGGAGAACCACTTGCTTGAATATCAAGAGCTTTGATGGAAACCCAGTTCTAAGCAAAGAAGGGAAAGCAGAAAGGTGGAAGGAGTATATAGAGGGTCTATACAAGGGCGATGCACTTGAGGACAATATTATGGAAATGGAAGAGAATGTAGATGAAGATGAAATGGGAGATACGATACTGCGTGAAGAGTTTGACAGAGCACTGAAGGACCTGAGTCGAAACAAGGCCCCGGGAGTAGACAACATTCCATTGGAACTACTGACGGCCTTGGGAGAGCCAGTCCTGACAAAACTCTACCATCTGGTGAGCAAGATGTATGAAACAGGCGAAATACCCTCAAACTTCAAGAAGAATATAATAATTCCAATCCCAAAGAAAGCAGGTGTTGACAGATGTGAAAATTACCGAACAATCAGTTTAATAAGCCACAGCTGCAAAGTACTAACACGAATTCTTTACAGACGAATGGAAAAACTAGTAGAAGCTGACCTCGGGGAAGATCAGTTTGGATTCCGTAGAAATACTGGAACACGTGAGGCAATACTGACCTTACGACTTATCTTAGAAGAAAGATTAAGGAAAGGCAAACCTACGTTTCTAGCATTTGTAGACTTAGAGAAAGCTTTTGACAATCTTGACTGGAATACTCTCTTTCAAATTCTAAAGGTGGCAGGGGTAAAATACAGGGAGCGAAAGGCTATTTACAACTTGTACAGAAACCAGATGGCAGTTATAAGAGTTGAGGGACATGAAAGGGAAGCAGTGGTTGGGAAGGGAGTAAGACAGGGTTGTAGCCTCTCCCCGATGTTATTCAATCTCTATATTGCGCAAGCAGTAAAGGAAACAAAAGAAAAATTTGGAGTAGGTATTAAAATCCATGGAGAAGAAATAAAAACTTTGAGGTTCGCCGATGACATTGTAATTCTGTCAGAGACAGCAAAGGACTTGGAAGAGCAGTTGAACGGAATGGATGGTGTCTTGAAGGGAGGATATAAGATGAATATCAACAAAAGCAAAACAAGGATAATGGAATGTAGTCGAGTTAAGTCGGGTGATGCTGAGGGTATTAGATTAGGAAATGAGACACTTAAAGTAGTAAAGGAGTTTTGCTATTTGGGGAGCAAAATAACTGATGATGGACGAAGTAGAGAGGATATAAAATGTAGACTGGCAATGGCAAGGAAAGCGTTTCTGAAGAAGAGAAATTTGTTAACATCAAGTATGGATTTAAGTGTCAGGAAGTTCTTTCTGAAAGTATTTGTATGGAGTGTAGCCATGTATGGAAGTGAAACATGGACGGTAAATAGTTTGGACAAGAAGAGAATAGAAGCTTTTGAAATGTGGTACTACAGAAGAATGCTGAAGATTAGATGGGTAGATCACATAACTAATGAGGAAGTATTGAATAGGATAGGGGAGAGGAGAAGTTTGTGGCACAACTTGACCAGAAGAAGGGATCGGTTGGTAGGACATGTTCTGAGGCATCAAGGGATCACCAATTTAGTATTTGAGGGCAGCGTGGAGGGTAAAAATCATAGGGGGAGACCAAGAGATGAATACACTAAGCAGATTCAGAAGGATGTAGGTTGCAGTAGGTACTGGGAGATGAAGAAGCTTGCACAGGATAGAGTAGCATGGAGAGCTGCATCAAACCAGTCTCAGGACTGAAGACCACAACAACAACAACAACAACAACAACAACATTTTAATAAACTGAGCACAGTTTATCCACCCAGCACATCCTGTTCCAGTCCTAACACTGGAATAACCAGTCAGATATAGGCAGGAGCAGCTTTGACAGCAACAGTATCATACATCAACTTAAATTACAATTGTTTCACAGTTTTCAGTGGAGAAATGACCAGCTGGTTCTCTCTTTCTCCAACTTATCCTGCCTTCTTCCCCAGCTGTATACCAAACGCTGCAATGCTTGAGATAATCTTCAGAGATCAATAGGTTCCACTGCTCTGCTGGCCTGCCCCTTTTTCTGATTTGTCATCAATTAAACAAGTTCGGTATGTGGCTGACCAGCAAATTCTTTGTCACAGTATTCCACAATGCACTGTTGAGGGTTTGTATCCTTTTACACCTACTGCAAGAAGGGAGATTTCCCAAGAATATATGATAGCCCTCTTGGATTCCATGTCACAACGCATAGGACCCCACTGACGTATGTGCGGGCGCAGTTTGGCAATCCCTGTAATTTGTGTCTTGCCATATGCCATATAAAGTTCATCTGTCACATTTATACTCCTTGGTACTGAAATTGTCACGAATGGTGTTTCTTGCACCTGACAGAAGATGACATTTAAAAGTATCATTACTTGAAAATGTGTTTGGTTCCTTGCAAACTGTAACCAAGCAAATCATATTCAGCCATTCCGACAGAAGTGAAACTAAACTCTTCAATTTTCTTTAATCTTTAGTTTTTGGAAATTAATTTGTTGCAGTAAAGTTCAAAGTTGTATACTCTGTATAAAATCCACATGGGAGCACTGCAATTTCTTCTTAATTGTGGATGAAAATTAAGGTATATGTTAATATGAATGCAAGCTCTTCAGAAACAGTTTCAAGAAGACAATTTTTCTATAGTATGTTATGATTAATTTTCATATTTTTATTTTTATAAATTCTTTAGGTGTTCTGTTACTAACATGTATAATGTAACTGTTATGGTGTAATGCAAAGATGCCTTTTAATGCTATCAACAAATGTTTGTTTTATTGTCCCAGTCCGTCACAGCAAAACAAATAAGTCTGCATTATTTTAAAAAAATACTACAGACATTTTCAATACAGCTGTGTGTCATAAGTATGAAATATTAGGAAAAATTGTGCAATGTGCACATAATCAGCAGCTTAAAACTTTAACCTTCAAATTACCAATACGTGGAAAAGATAGACTGGTACTTATTGTAAACATGACGTACCAAGTTACCAACAGGCATAATTAAAAGACACTTACGCATTTGCTTTCAGTTACGGTCTTTGTCACAAAAATAAACTCACGCCGTTCATTCTCACAAGCAAGATCACCAACTCTGGCAGCTTGGACAAGAACACTGCATTCTGATCTGAGCTGTGCGAGTTGATGGTCTTGTGTGCATGAGGTGAGTTTGCCTGTGAGAATGAATGTGTTCCTCTTTCTTTTTCTGACGAAGGCTGTGGCTGAAAGTTACTACGTAAGTGTCTTTTAACTCTGCCTGTCTGCAACTTAATGTATTATCTTTAGGTAGCAACCTATCTTTTCCTTGTGCGACTGCTACGGTCGCAGGTTCGAATCCTGCCTCGGGCATGGATGTGTGTGATGTCCTTAGATTAGTTAGGTTTAAGTAGTTCTAAGTTCTAGGGGACTGATGACCACAGATGTTAAGTCCCATAGTGCTCAGAGCCATTTGAACTATCTTTTCCTTACACTGTCGATATTCCTACCTGGATTTTCCATTGCTTAACCTTTGATTCATTTCATTACAACTTGTGCAATGAGTTGAAAAACACTGAAAGTGGATTACTGTTCCCCACTTTTACTGAACTTAATGTTGCAATTCCAACATACTAGAAAAAAGATATTCAGAAGAGAGAGAAATTCAGATTTTTTGTATCTGAAGTAAATTTTGATATTTATTAAATTGTATGTTTTTTTCTGAATATTTCTTCATAAATGGAATACGCATAGTGAGTTCAAAGTGATAACATTATATATAATACTAGCCTAATATGTTGTGGTATAAGCTCATGGGAAAATTATTGACAGAGATGTATGGTATAGTGTGTGGTTTTGGGTGGAAAATATCAGGCTGCTAATGTAATGTCCCTTATCAGGTTGTCAAAAAAAGAGAGGAAATCACTTGTCATGACATTTTGTCCTAAGGATCCCTAAGCTGATAACTTAATGCTTTACTGATACAGCTATTCATGATATCCATGCAATGACACACACACACACACACACACACACACACACACACACACACACACACACACATTTTTGACTGCCCTATCCTCCTACATAATCTATCTATCTTTCTTACAGCAATATATTGGCATTTTGGCCCGAGATGCAGGAGTTGGCAGGCGTGTGTGCATGAGCTATGCTTGCTTGCTTGTGTGCGCGAGGCGCAAGTTACTGGTACTGAGAGGCCAGCACAAGCTACTGCCAACTCCCTAAATGACCTACAATAAAGGATGTATGAGATATAAAGCTGATAAGAATGGATTTTTTGGTATAAATTCAATGTTTAAGGGTTGTGGAGGCAATTGCAAGAAACAATCACACAGAAAATGAAGTCACACTGGAGTCGGGTGGCTGGTAAGAGGCCACGGCTCACACTGCAGTTGGGCAGTCAGCACAGCACATTACCTCGCAACTCCCATCACTACCACAAGGCGTCACTCGAACCACCAATTAAATGTGGAACAGAGAGTGCCTTCTGTTAACTTTCTCGCGTGCAGTGCTTAAATAGTATAATTTATCTGAAAGCCATAATATTCAGTCACCTAACACCGTTCTCCAGATTTTAATCATAACTCTATGCAGTGCTCTATATACAAAATTATCCATATGCCAGTCACGCTGTCCAGCCATGGGTACTTAGTGCTAATCATGCAAGTCGCTAGTAATTTGTAAAGACCATTCTATCACCAAAAATAGAGTTGTGTTTAATTTTGTTTCAGGGAAAATTGCAAGAGTCATTCCCGAGCACACTTTAAATGATAAAGCTGATGGGCAGACGAGTTACTAAAGATATTCATGTGGGTTCCTTTGTTGTTAAATTTGGAATCAACATGGCAGTAGTACTTCACAGAAAAAATTTGAACAGCAGACATTGATGGACAAGAAGTGACAATTCTTAGAAATAACAGTGCAAATAACAAACCTACATTTAAAGATGATAAAAGTGCATCAGTGCCAAGGTTTGATATTTCTCAAATTTTTGACATGTCCGATATTGACCATTGACAAAGGTTTTATTTTACTGTCCTGGATATGAATGATATTTCTTAGGGTGGTATATTTTTGTTAAAATTTGTATACTTGTTAATGCTGGAAACCTAAATTTTCCCAATGAAACACATGAAAATTAATTTTTTTGTGCTATTCGCATTCTGTTAATGAATGTGTACTAGCACCCACGGGTGATCTGTGCGGCACTTAAGCCGTGCTGAGGATACTGGAATTCTGCTGCACTACTCTCACATGTTCTTCTCAATATTTATTAAGCTTTGCAGGTAACCATGGCTAGCGACAGAACCAGTAGGGTATCCTGTGATGGACTCTTTACAACCCTGACTTGCTACCCCTGGTGTTAGCACACAATGCTTCAGGGGTTGACCTTGTTTTACAGTTTATTCACCTGCCTTTCTTCCATTCCCTCCTCTTCCTTGTTTCTCTGTCTAGGCGTTACTGATCTTTGGTAGACCTTGGCGTTTTCTTTCCTTGTGTTTCACGCATTATACCCTTTTTGGCGTGTAGTTTTGTTGACTTGCCTAAAATACACACTTCCATCCTAACCATTTTAGTTGACATTTTACAGCTCCTCACTTCTCATATCTCTCTCTCTCTCTCCCTCCCTCTCTCTCCCTCCCTCTCCCCCCTCCCCCTCCTCTCCCTCATTCCCAACCTCCTCACTCTCCTTAAATCCAAGCAATGGAAATGGATCTTTCTCTTTAAAAAAAAAATTAATAATAATTATTATTACTTTGTACAGACAGAAATTTAATTACCAGAGCATTACTTAAATGCTTTGAAGCCTCACTAATCAACAAGATCATTTTTTTCTTTTAAAATCTTTTAATGATAGCAGTTGGAGCTTTGTGAGGTTATGATATAGTTGGTCATATTGACCCAAATTGTTTGCAGTGCAGGTAGTATTAGTTATTGACATGTGTGTTAAAGTGCCCACTTCCAGGATGAGAAACTGTGCCGACACCAGATCAAATCAGCCCAGTAGATTGGCAACAAGGGCCAGTGTGCAGAAAGATGGGGTATGCTGATTCCGTCCTGAGTGATGAATAGGAGACTAATGGCCTTAGATGTTTAGTCTTCTTAAATCCATCATCATCATCAGCAGCAGCAGCAGCAGCAGCAGCATTAGGAATTGCTAGTCCAGCAAAATGTGGACCACAGTCAAATGGGCACCACAATGAAAGTGGGGCAGATCCTTGCAATGGAGGAGATGACTTCGGCTCAGCTACATATCTCTGGCAAAGGACGACAGAGTCCTTTTGAGAGGCAGACTCATCAAGGCCAACGTGTAGTGGAAAGGTTGGGATGGAGGTTGGGGAAAGGGCATCCCAATCCGCATTAGCAAAGGCCCATCTGGGATGGGAGGGCTTCCAGGCAAGGGATGGTGGAGAGAAGATAGGACGATCGAAAAATGATCGCTGTTGCACAAATCACCATGAACTCCCCACTGAACAGAGGGGAGGAATCAAGGGCTACAGACAGAGAGATCAATGGCCAAGAAACTGCTGTGTGCTGCACTAAAGTGTGTGCGGGGGCTCCAGTGTTGAGAAGGCAGAGATTACGACCTGTCAGCAGGTCTTCAAGAATCCTTTCCTGATCAGTGGCTACAGTACCACCCCACAGAGGGTTATGGGTGTTAAAATTCTCAAAGAGAAGGAAGGGGAAGGGATCTGTTGAAGGAGTGCAGGACGTGTATGAGGCAGTCTAAATGGATCCGAATGGCAGCCACTCCCAGTGCAGAGTGAAAAGGAACTGAGGAACTAACAGTGGCCATGCAAACCAATGTAGACACCACCAGAGGCTCACAAAAGACTAACAAGATTCTGGAAACTGAAAGAGGTGAATGAATATCCACAAAACAAGATTCCTGAAATGTAGCACAAGCAACAAAGTAGAGAAAAAGAGAAGACAGAAATTCTGGAAGATGATGATTATAATCATTACGATTCCACTGAAAGAGAGTATTACAAGAGGCCGGATGGACACTGAGCAGGCCAGAATTGGTCATTATGCCGAGTCAGTGTCCATCAGCTGTAAGGACAGAGGGGCATCCACGGTTTAGTAGCAGGTGATTTCGCTGCCGGAGGCAAAGATTTGGTGTCTTGTTGCACAGCTGGAGGAGAATGCAATTGGGAAGCTACCATCATACCAGGCGATTTGACAACTGCAGTAGTGAATTGGATGTTGCAAGACTGTGTGGCCATGTCTTCTGTGGAGCAAGGCATAGCAAGGATGGTACTGGAAGTGCCAGATGCTAAGATTCCGCAGTTCCGATTAGCCAACAAATGTAAGGTTCTTTCTCCTTCATTTGGATAGCCTGCTCTTCAAGATACACAGGATGTTCACGGAAGGACGTGGTACGGTCATCATTACAATTGGTATTGCAGGGATAAGGAGACGGGTAATTGCCCTTGTGAGCATCCCTACCACAAGTAACACATTTGGCCGTGTTTTGACAGGACATGCGAGTGCGGTTGTAACGTTGACACTGGTAATAACTTCATAGACTGCTTTGAACTTCGATGGAAGCTCTACTTGATCAAATGTGAGAGGAAGAGTGCATGTGGGCACTGGAACTGCATCAACACCTTTCTGCATAATAAATGGATTAATTATAGCAGAGTATTGACCCACTTTGGTACATGTTTTCATAAGGAACTGAGATGCAGCTGGGAGAGTCTTTGGATCTATAGCCTCATTCTGTTTATGTTTGGTAGACACAGCCGGCCGGAGTGGCCAAGCGGTTCTAGGCGCTACAGTCTGGAGCTGCGCGACCGCTACGGTCGCAGGTTCGAATCCTGCCTCGGGCATGGATGTGTGTGATGTCCTTAGGTTAGTTAGATTTAAGTAGTTCTAAGTTCTAGGGGACTAATGACCTAAGAAGTTAAGTCCCATAGTGCTCAGAGCCATTTGAACCATTTGGTAGACACAGACTGAGATGGTGATTGGCTCATTGCAAAAAAATCCCCCATGATTGTCAGTGTCTCCGATGGTGTGCTCCTTCGAACTGGGAGCCTCCCTCAGAGGAGGGCGCACCAGGCTTAGGTGATTGTTCACACCTCCTGAACTCCTGATAGAGGGACCAACTAAAAACTGGGAAGGTAATAGCTCATGCAATCTCCCCTCCCTGGGCCCGGGCTATACCAGAGGGTAAGTGCGAACCTTGTCTGTCAACCAAGTGCTGGGTATAACACATCACTTAGTCACCTGTTAAGCAACAAATGTATAAGCTGGCTTCCAGGAGTGCACGTGGAGGAAGAAAAAACAGAGAAAAATCAAACGCCGGAGTGTAGGAAAGGGAGAAGACGTGGAATGAATAAAGAGAGAAAAAATAGGTGAGAGACTGTTCCCATGCTGGGCTACTGACACTGCAACACGTGTTCCTGAAAAAATTCAGGACATGTTCCCCAATGGAGGGGGAACAGGAGGATAGATATGCAGCACAGAAAGGAAAGATGTGCTGCAAAGGCTGTGGCCTCATGGTAGCCAAGCACAAACTCACCAAAGAGTGGTGAGCCCCCCCTCCTGGGAGGCACTCAGGAATCGTGCAACCTTTGTGCAGTGCTGTGGCTTTCCCCATTCATCCAGTGGCGGGCGAGGGGGCGGGGTGAGGCCCTTACAGGTTATGCGGGAATAACCAGGCTCTGAATTCTTCTTACACAATCCCAGATAGATACCCAATACCCGACATTCAGCATTATGCCAACACAGTAGCCAGTTAATCAGTTTTCAGTGTTCTCGACTGGCAGAAGGCACTCTTATGAACTCCTATGGCCCCAGAGGGCACATCTAAAACAGCTATTATTAAGCAATTTGAGCTGTAGCAATTTCTTTTCATGGCATTTGAGCTGAAGAATGCTGCCCGGGCATTGTAATGTTTCACTGACAGAATTCCCTGTTAAGTTTCCTATCTGCTTTCCCTATTTGGAGACGTCCTCATATTCTCATCTTCTTCTGAAGCGAAGTTCACTTCCAGCAAGGCTTTGGAGCAATTCAGAATAGTTTTCAATGAAGAAAAATGCCAACTACACAGACAACACCTAACGTTTCTAGGTCACTTGGTGACATGGGCAGATATCAGACCAACACAAGAAGACACAGACCTTATCGAGCAGGTACCCAGACTAACAACTTTCCACAACTGTCATTTTTGGGCATGACAGACTTCTAATGTCACCACAGAACACAAGCAGTCACAATCCAAGCACCATTAACAAATGTTTTAACTGGGAAGAGTGCTCGTGGTAAGTAAGCACTGCAGTGGACCAATCGGATGCAACACTCATTTGATAAAATAAAGGATTGCCTTTACTAAGCTGTAATTTTGGCACACCCCATATGTTTGGCACCTTTTTGTCTATTACACAAGATGCAAAAAAATTGCCATTGGTGTGGTTTTACAGCAGAGGATAGCCAGTCAGCAACAACTACTCCGGTTCTTCTCACAGAAACTCAGCACTGCAATGCAAATGGTCCGCCTATGACGGGGAATTGTTGGCGCTCTATGAAGCAGTCAAATGTTTTTGCAACAACATGGGAGGAGACCCCTCTCAATTTTCAGGGTTCATCGGCCTCTTGTGCACCCAATCCTTGACCCAGAAAGAGATTGTACCCCTTATCACTCCCGCCACCACAACTATATCGGACAATTCACAACCCTCTTCCTGACACTTAGATCTACACTTGATGTTAACAAATTTCTCTTCTTCAGAAATGCTTTTCTTGCCATTGCCAGTCTACAGTTTATATCCTCTCTACTTCGGCCATCATCAGTTACTTTGCTTCCCAAACAGCAAAACTCATTTACTACTGTGTCACATTTCCTAATCTAAGTCCCTTAGCATCACCCAATTTAATTGAACTACATTTCATTATCCTCATACTGCTTTTGTTGATGTTCATCTTATATCCTCCTTTCAAGGTGCTGTTCATACCGTTGAACTGCTCTTCCAACTTCTTTGCTGTCTCTGACAGAATTAAAATGTCAATAAAACCTGGTGGCAACATTGTTGTTTATGTTACATTTTAGAGTCATCAGTTGCCTTCTAACATGAGTCCAGAATGAAATTTTCACTCTGTAGGGGAGTGTCTACCAATATGAAACTTTCTGGCAGATTAAAACTGTGTACCAGACTGAGGCTCAAACTCGGGGCCTTTGCGGGCAAGTGCTCTACAGACTGAGCTGCCCAAGCTCCTCCATATACATGCTCAGTGAATTATGCAGTAAAGTACTCCAATTTTGCACTTCTACATGTGAGTGTTGCCTGGGTACCTATTCATCAGGACTTCCTACAAATGTAGGCGATGTTACTATCACATTTGCCAATGTAATGTTTCATATTGTAAATATTTTACCAAGCTTAAACTAAATATTTTAAGATATTAGGTTAAGGTGACTTGTCCTATTTACAAGTACCAAATAAAAAATAAATCTACCTAGCTAGCTATTTAGCTTATAATGATCACAGCTGTTATGTGTAAATTCAAGCTTTGAAGAAAACCTAACCTACAGTTGCAGTGACACATCCTTGTACCATGCACTGTCAACATCCAAGGTACAATAAAATTGTTTATATTCTTTCTAATTCAATCTCTTTTAATCCAAAATATATTAAAATATTTAATGTAAAGTCTGTAATAATTGTTGTCATTGTTATCTTAGATGCCAGAAATTAAGGAGAGAACCATTTGACCCATAGTTTCAAAAGAAAATTTAAGAGAAGCTTCGTTATTGGTTGATATAAATGGGATGTCTATCAGGGCAGTGGCTAAAAAGTGTGCAGTGTGTTTAGAACAACCCTTTAAAATCTTATAAATGCATCCTGGAAGAGCGAGGATTATGTTTTTTTAAGTTTCATTTCATCAGGTTTTTACTACAGAAGAAGAGTCTCTAAGGTATCTCATGAGCATCAGTTTAATGCATGTCAGTCTTTCAAAAGAAGCTGTTATGAAGGTAACCTATCAATACATGAAGTTCAAAACAAAGCAGTATTAAGATTCACAGTACATCAAATGTCCAGTTGGAGAATAAAACCTAGGCAATTTTCTGGAGCATAATCTAGAGTTATCATTACGAACATCATCTCCAAGTAGTATCACATGAGCATCTGTATTTAATAAGACTAGGCCTATCATAAAGCTGATCTAAAAAATGCTTGCCTTCTGTATAAAATATGCAATACATCTTTAATGAATTTATGATTATAATGTAGACAAGATTGGGATTTCATATGTAAACAAGTCTCCCATGGTTATTGTTCCTAAACAGTGAAGCATCCACAAAAAAAGGGTTTAATATCACAATTGTCACACATATTAATGTAATTAGAAACACTGTACCCCATGCATTTCTATTTCCACAAGTGAATTTCAAAGGTCATGTGTTGCATAGACCTCCTCACAAGAGTTATGTGTTGGTATGGGTATCAATAGGAGTGATGTTTTTGGTGTTCTTGCACCACTTCATAAAATATGTAAAACAAGGAAAAAAACTGTTTTGATCGTGGATAATCATGTGACCTATTCAAGATTGAAACCATTAACAATGATAGGGTTACTGAATCACAAACTCCAGCATCTAGATAGAGTTGTGTTTAGAAATATTAAAGAAATACTAGGACAGAACCTGTAAAATATGGTTACTAATCAGCCAGGAAAACATCTGACAACTTCCAGTTCAACTTAAATAACTGGGAAGGCCTATACTTTGGCTCTTACTCCCTCACATGTAATTTCTTTTTTTCACTTTACCATCAGGAATATGAACCATCAACTCAAACATATTTTCTGATGGTGAATATTTAGTGTACTCTATCACTGACAGAACCAATCCTGGACTAGCTGCTGAATTACGAGTCCAGTGAAGGGCCACTTTCAACTCCAATTCATCTGGAATCCCAGCCATCACCACGCCGAAGTCTCTGGAAGAAATAATGCTGTTTCTGAAAGATGTGTATAAGAAAGTTATGAACAGTGGCAAAAAACTGAACAAGTGCAAAATTCCAATTAAATCCCAGAAAAAGAAGTGAAAGAACTAGAGGCAGAGAACGATCTAGGAAAGCGTACAGAGATAAAAGGAAAGGATGAAGATACATGTCAAGAAAACTCACTCTCAAGATGTAGGTAAACAGCAGAAAAATACCAGAACGATACACAGCAAGACATCGTATTAGTGAAGTATTATCAGTACTAAATGATAGTATTCAGACAAATTTGTTAGAAGATCGAAGAGGACTTCATTGTTTGTGTGGTCTCAAGAAAACAATGAATTTGAGGTACAAAAAGAAGAAACTGTAGTTTTTATCACCAATGTGTGGAAAACAGGGTTAACTGTCTTTCCCTATATGCTTTTATGGGTTTAGTGTTTGATGAAATCAAAATGTCAAGAAGTTGAAAGCTGACTGAAAGATTTAAGATTTTTACAAATTTTTAATAATTTTTTAAGAACAGGTGGGCCTCCAAAGCTTTGGTTTCGAAGGGTTATACGAGATATATTTAACAGTTACGTTATTAAACAAATATTTTCTTGCCTTCCACTGTTTATATGTTACTTAAGCCTTGTTTCTCATCTCTTGGAGTTTGACCACGAGTATAAGGTACGGCCCAAGGTACAATGTAATCCACAGTGAAACAAATACAATTGTACCAATACCTTGATTCACATGACCTTTTGTTCAACTGGTAATAAAGGCAGAAAATATGGATATATATTTTTCAAAAGAGCAACATGGTATTAGAATAACATGAAATCTAGGGTACTGCTCCAGATTGTAAAATATCTTTGTTATTTGGGAAATTATGTATCTCGAAAGGAAAGTATCCGAAGAACAAAAATTCCCCAACTTGATTTATAAATCATCTCTTTACATGATGTAGGCTACTTTGGTTACTAGATTACCAAATTAATAATTCAAGCTGCAATTCTCAAGGAGTAGGAATGATAATGGCCAAGGCGAAGAGAGAGAACAGGAGAGAGTTAAAAACTTATCGACATTTGAGCTACTGAAAGTGTTGTATATAATACAGAAATCGTAAAATTATAGGCTGTATATTGACACACTGTACCGATCGTAGCGTTCTTAACAGAGCAAAAAAAATTATAATTTTGTGTAGCAACATACATCATGTTCAGTATATATGGGTGGAAAAAAAAGGCTGAATTTAAACTGACAAAAGCAATGATAATGGTATAGAACTATTACCACAAAAGAGTGAAACATTTACTATTCAGTATGTAAGTCGAAGTAATGTGGCATTATATTCCTGACCTGTTCGCTATATCACACCACTGACATGGGAGCCCAATACACTTACAATTTATTGGGCAGTTAACTAAACAGTAGGTGATAGTAATTATATGATGGAAATAAAGTAACAACCGTGGCAACTGCACATTAACCTTCACCTCCCTCCAACATACAGTAAAATATCACACATTTGGCATGGCACTTTCAGTTCCTACAGCAAGAACTCACACCTGATAATAAACACATTCTAAATCAAAGGTTTTTATTGGCATTGTACGCAGTTCTACTGCTACCTGACTTCTTGGAGCGTCAAATCTCTTTATTTTTTCTTTGATAGGCGATAAATCCTACAAAATAGCACCCACAGCACAAGGAATAACACCTTAGTTTGCCATAACAACACACTTAAAAAGTATAAATTATTGAAAACACTTACAACGACAAAGTCTGCAACATGTTCGACCGTAACATGCATTATACAACCGTACTGAACCACATACGTTAGTACATTAATTGCTTTCACAGTACTCTGTTTCAAATAATTGACAAATGCCATGAACTGTCAATAAAACTATCCTAAATTCAATTTTAAATCTGCGGTCATAACACCTTTCCAAAGATGTTAGCATCGCGTATACGGTGCTCTTAAATTCGCCGATGTTGTTTATATACACATGTGACAGAAGTATCTTCTAGTGGAGTGCTTTGTCGAGTTCATTTACTCTCTGGTAAAGATTTGCAAGTCGCGTGAAACTGGAATGAGTGAGTGTGTTGTGGAATTTTCAGTGGAATTCGATGCTGTTTACTAAGGCAATGATTATCTGTGAAACGTGAGCTTAGCAACGCTTATTATTCCATAAGCGATGCAGGTTGTGAATCAGTGCAAATGAATAAAATTTGGAAAGAATATTTCGAGTGGACGTTAAGATGACAGCTGTAAATATAATCTAGAATCATCTACTTGGAGGAATTCGTTGGCTGGTTGAAGCTGGTAAGAGTTCTTTCTGGCGTACTAATGTTTACATGTTCAGTGAACTGATTCATGTTTTCTAAGCGACAGTATTATTTTCGATAAATAAAAGCCATTCGTGCCCGTCTGCTGTACGATGTGTCACTGTTAACATTTTCCTGTAGATTTAAGTGTTCTGCCGGATAGAGTTAAAGGTATTGGTTAAAAGAGTAACAGGATAAGTTTAATGAAAGGAATGACATTTTGTAAATTCTATCTTGGATACGAGGTCTGTCATTGTTTTATTGGAAAATGTGTGTGTGGTGGTGTTAGGTTTCTATATTTTTTGTTGTTTTTATTACGGTTCCTTTGATCTCAATTCATGCTTTCAGCGGCAAAGGTATCGACAGAAATAATCGCAGTCGCAACATTCTTTTTAATTTTTTTATGCTGTTTCATGGAAGCTATTAGTCCATAACTCTTGGATTTAACTTGTCAATTAATAAACAGTGCGCTATTACAATGGCATTCACGTTGATTTATCGCCAAGTTCTGCTACTGGTGAAATTATTTCCATCAGAAGTAGTGTGTAGTAGGGAACTTCATTGCTTCAACTAATGATAGTTTATGATACAATGTCCAGTGACACGTTCGCTTCCACACGTGCGAACAGTATAGGCCTATGTACCGTATTCATCGTAAGGGTGAAGCTCAGACTTGTATCCGTCTGTGCTTACAAATTTGTTTTTGACTGGGTTCCGCCTTGAGCGCACACACTTTTTTCTTCTTTTAACCCATGAAGATAGGAGAAAAGATTGTTTACCCAAGCCGGAACCTAGTCATAAGCAAACAATGTATGTGCCGTTATTACATTAACAACAAACAACATTTATTATATTTATACACAGTAGTATTAGAAATATTGTCGTCGCCCTCAGTTTGACCTTCACAACAACGTTGTCCTTATCAGTGCTCCAATTATTTGGAATGTACACAGTAAATAAAAAATAGGTTCAACCTAGTATTTCCAACTTTTTAACTACACACCTGTAATTTGATATCGGCTAGATACTGGAAGTACTTTTGACTGTATTAAATATTCATGTAAGATCGAAAGACGATATCATAAAAAAAAGAGCTCAGACCGTGCTTTTAGGATTATCACAGTAGCACCATGAGAATGTACATTGGCTTATAGTTACACAAGTCACGTGTTTTAAGTATTTGCACTGATGCTGCAGGCTAATTGCACAGCAGGTGACATGCGCCAAAATAAAAGCCTCTTGCGCCAAACCGAATAGATCTCTGTAAGAGAGCTAAGTGACAGTCACGGTCAGCATTCGCCCGTTGTATGGCTCTCTGCTCAAGTATTCGTGTCCAAAAACTAATACTTTAGTGCAGCAAATGCCTTAAATACATCCGCTTATGGTGGTGTCATTCGCTAAACAGATATCAGTGTAAAATCAATTAATACCGTGAGAATTCATGACTGATTAAAACTGTGTGCCACCCCGAGACCGTGCCGTCGAGCAATGCTCTTTACAGGCTGAGTAGTAACGGTACAATTCGTGGATTTATGTGAAATTTGGACTACAGGAGTAAAGCACTGGTGGGAAAGTTGCGTCTTGAGTCCTGCCTTGGTAGCTCAAGCGTTAAGCACATTCCCATTCTACTAAAGAGCAGGGTTCCGCCGGCCTTGGTGGTCGAGCGGTTCTAAGCTCTTCAGTCCGGAACCGCGCGACTGCTACGGTCGCAGGTTCGAATCCTATCTCGGGCATGGATGTGTGTGACGTCCTTAGGTTAGTTAGGTTTAAGCAGTTTTACGTTCTAGGGGACTGATGACCTCCGATGTTAAGTCCCATAGTGCTCATAACCATTTGAACCATTTTGAGCAGGGTTCCGCGTTAGTGCGTCTGCCCGGCATAACGTTCTAATGTGCTAGGAAGTATCGCAGCGGACATTCTGCTGCAGAGAGATTCATGCTGGAATTAGTACCTTCGCCATCAGTGGTTGTGTTGCATTGGTCGTGGCCAGTTTTTGTTGAACCTTCCAAAGTGGCGATATAAGAATAAATTTATCCGTCTTTAGATCGACTGTTCAGAGTAAACTTAACATTATTTTGCTGCTTACTTGCCCACAGTGTGAGCTGTATTTGTCCTAAACTGACCTCAGAACCTACGGGAACGATAGTAAGTGCTGAAGCAATTTCCTAAATTCTTCACTTAATACTAGTTCGCGGGTTAATCGGCGCCTGTCTTCGAATGTCTGACTATTATGCATTTTCGTGACGCCATCTCGAAACCTGTGACCATAGGAGTGTTTTTGTAAAAAGTCTACTATGTAGATGGACTACATTTTGCCGGTGGCCTTCCAATAACTAGAAGTCTGTTACTTACATTTCACACAACTGAGCGTGTGTAATAATTTTATTTCAAACTTACTCCCCTCGCCCTCTCATTTCCTCCAAATTATTACGCCCTTGTATTTGTAAGAGTTGGTAGATTATAGTTGTGACTCATTGTAGTCACAGGATGCTACGTTTTGTGACCTGCATGATTTTTCCATTATCATTTGTGAAAAATCTACGATTAGAATTGTCTGCACGTTCAGTATTATACAGCATAAGCAGCAAGAGTTCCTATATTCACGCCTGAAATCTGTTAATCATTCACCATCCAAGATGCCGCGCGGGGTAGCCGCGCCGTCTCAGGCGTTCTGTCACGGTCCGCGCGGCTGTTCCGTCGGAGGTTCGAATCCTCCCTCGTGTGTGTGTGTGTGTGTGTGTGTGTGTGTGTGTGTGTGTGTGTGTGTCGTCCTTAGCGTAAGTTAGATTAAGTAGTGTGTTAGCTTAGGGACCGATGACCTCAGCAGCCAGCCGTTGTGACCGAGCAGTTCTAGGCGCTTCAGTCTGGAACCGCGCGACCGCTACGGTCGCAGGTTCGAATCCTGCCTCGGGCATGGATGTGTGTGATGTCATTAGGTTAGGTTTTAAGTAGTTCTAAGTTATAGGGGATTCATGACCTCAGATGTTAAGTCCCATAGTGCTCAGAGCCATTTGAACCATTTTCGAGCCGATGACCTCAGCAGTTTGCTTCCATATGACCTTATCACAAATTTCCAACCATCCAAGATGACAAGATGCATCTCACCTATCAACGAATTCTCCAAGTAGTCACAAATTTTGTTTGGTGTGCCGTACGACCGTAGTTTTATAATAAGCATTATTGCGGTACTGACCCAGTTGCTGTTTGAAAGTCAAGAAATACAGCATTTACCTGATTGCCGGTCCATGACTTTCAGGATGCCCTGTGAGAAAAAAGCAATTCGGATTTCGCGTATTTTCGGAATCCATGATGGTTGGCTGGAGGAAGTCGTTTAGTTCGAGATAGCTCATTATGTTCGAGCAAAGAGTATTTTCTAAGGTTCTACAAGAGATGAACGTCAACGAAACTGGGCGATAATTTTGTTCTGCCCTTCTTGTAGACGAATGTGAACTGTGCTTTCTTCTAACCACTGCGCAGTTTGTTTATGTTCAACGGATCTTCTATATAATCTTTAAGAAAAAGAAAAGACACACACCACAAAGAAATTACCTGAATGTGACGGAAATCGGTAGATGTGAGATGTACATGTACAGGTAAACAAATGGTTATAGTTTTAGAAAAAAATTAATGATTTATTTAAGAGAGAGTGTTCCACAGATTGAGCAACTCAGTAGTGCGTTGGTCCACTTCTGGCCCTTAACCAAGCATTTATTCGGCTTGGCGTTTATCGACAGAGTTATTGGATGCCCTCCAGAGGGATATCGTGCCAGGTTCAGTCCAGTTGGCGCGTTAGATCGTAAAAATCCCGAGCCACTTGGAGGGTCCTGCCCATAATGCTCCAAATGTTCCAAATCTGGGAAAGATCTGGGAACGGTGCTGGTCAAGTTAGGGTTTGGCAAGCACGAAGATAAGCAGTAGAAACTCTCGCCGTGTGCATGTGGGATTATCTTGCTGAAATGTAAGCCCAGGATGGTTTGGCATGAAGGGCAACAAAACGGGGCGTAGAATATCGTTGACGTACCGCTGAGCTGTAAGGGTGCTGCCGATGACAACCAGAGAGTCCTACTATGAAAACAAATGACACTACAGACCGCCACTCCTGTTTGTCAAACCGTAAACGGGCGACCATCAGGTTGGAATCCCTCCGCTGTTCGAGGCGTATCTTCGGCCTGAGATCTCATTGAGTGGAGAAATTGTCTTTAGAGATGAGTCCCACTTCGAACTGTAGCCCGATGGTCAGTGAAGACCTGTCTGGAGGCAGAGCCGTACAGTGGTGGGACGATCTAATACAGCAGTTGGACAGAATTTGGCATGATATTTTTCAAGAGGACATCCAAGAACTCTCAGTCAATGCTAAGCCGATTAACTGAGTGCATAAAGCCCAGAAGTGGACCAGCATCTTATAGACTTGCTCTATTTGTGAAGCTCCTTTCCTTGAATAAATCATCCATTTTTTCGGAAATTGTAATCATTTGTTTTTCTGTGCATGTGCATTATATCTACCGATTTCCATCCCATTCGGATAATTCCTTCGTGGTGCGTCGTTTTTTTTTATTGTTTATCTTAGATTGTGTTATTAAGAGAGGGCTAACTCAATCGCAAATTCGATGTAGAATCTGGCACTGAGTCTGTCAGGCCCTTTTTAACATTTCAGCTGTTTCTCAACGCCAATAACACTAATACCTATTTCATTCATCTTTTCAGTGTTGTGAGAAATACACTGGGACAATATTTCTGTATCTTTCCATGCAAAGGAACATTTGAAAACTGGGTTCAGTATTTTTGATCTAACTCCATTGTCACTTTCACTGTGAGTTCAAAAGACACCGTTTCATCATTGATGTGCTCAATGTGATGTATGCGTGCACACAGCAACTATACTTGTGCACCTATCACACAATGGATGGTTATTTTTTCCCGATCTTCAGAAGGTTTATAGTACCACTTTGAAGCATAATAGCCTCGAACGAGCCAGTGCTTGGTAACGACATTGGACCTCGTAAATCTTAATGCAGTCCTTCCTCTTCTAATTTGATTTCAGATTTCGAACCGGTCATACCCTCAAGGATTGGTGTCAACAAAAAAGAGAAAAAAAGAAAGAAAGGTAAAGAAAAGTGTTCCTTAAGGCATTCGTGGGGAAGATAAATGTTCAGAGTTCTTTTAACAACCGCACACCATTTGCATCTCACAATTAAGACCAGTGGAGCATTAAATACGAGCCACGCTAAGAAAATGTGGGACAGTTTCATCTGTTAGAGATCCAGAAGGCATCAGAAAATGCGATTAGCCAAGACTTCATAGCGAACAGTCCGTCGTTCGCAATGGAGATATGTCTGCAGTACCTCTGGGAAATGAAGTACACCATTACTCTTCACGATATATGGGTTGAAAATGACGAATCAGATATCGTTTGTAACTAGCGAATAATGGTGATAGTGGTGGTGATATTATTATTATTATTATTATTATTATTATTATTATTTCGTGCGCTCCACGGCCTGGCTGACGTTTTTCAATTGGACGCCACTTCAGAGATTTGGGAGTCCCTAACCCACCACAGTAATCGTACCAGGGAAAGGGGGACTTACGGTTTAACACTTCCATGGTTAAAATTTATTTTGCATATATCTGAAAAATACAAGGTCGAAAATTGACTTCCTTTGCGATAAAAAACTTTAGCTGACCAATTAAGAAATACGGCAAAATGGGACAAGTGTGTCCCCCGAAAGCAGCTAGATCCACGTTAAATGTTTAATTCTAGAATGATTTTATTAGCATGTCAGTTATGGGAAAAGCGTAACAAATCAGTACCTAAACACATCTATTCTCCCGGTAATGAAAAGGACAAAATATTGCACACAAATTTTCGACATTGCGTTTGAAGATGGCTTTGACGTACCACACACACACACACACACACACACACACACACACACACACACACACACACACACACACCAATGTTTTCAACATTCTGTGAAGTTTTATGGGGCATATACGTCCCACTAATAAAAATTGATGTGCAAGCCATCAAAATTACCGAGGTGGGTAATAATGTTTCAAATCAATGTCTGTGATGTATAAGAAAATACATTTAGTCACTTCAGACATTCTTGGAATGGAGACGATAGCGATGGTGATTTGATCTGATTTTCGTGAAACAGGCGCACTGTGCCACCTGTAAACACACGCCGTCCCATTTGATCACTCACAGTCTTCTATATATCTAGCCCGTGGTCCGTAATATTTTTCTCCAAATTCCAAAGCAAATCGGTTCATGCTAGTATTAGACAGATAAGAGATATATAGACATCGCAACGCACAAAACTGCGTATTACTGTAGTGGGGCAAACCTGTCCCATCAACCACGAAAGGGCTAACATAGAATCCAAACCACGTGTAATTTCCAGCGAATTTTCAAATCATTGAGAGGAGGTCACACCGTTAGAATATTTTAACAAAATGAAGCGAGTATTGCAAATGACCAACAACGTATTACTAGCATATAGGATGGCAGCTTACTAAACTTAGATGAAATTTAGTGTTCTTAAATAGACGAAAAATGAGCCAACATCGCTTGCCGACGAACTACGTGATGGAGCAACAGGAACTGAATAACTCTCAACCATTAAGTATCTAAGAGAATCTGACCGGAACCTATCAAAGGTGACGTGACATCAGTCTTCCAGTGGGAATAACAGGCGGCGGAGATTTGTCGGAAGAACACTGAGGAAGTGTAATTCATAAACGGAGGAGGAAACCTTCAGAACCCTTGTACAATCAACTGTTCAGGTCTGTTTGTCGTTGTGGGACCCTCAAACAGCTAAATTAACGGAACAGGTAGAAATTCAGCAAACAGCTGCAGGTTTCTTCACGAGTTGGTTGTATCAGCGCAAAATTGTCACAGAGACAGTAGAGGAAACGCGTTCTGTTTCAGAAAGAGCCGTACTCTGAAAATTCCACGCTCCAGTAAGAGTCAAGAATGACCGCGAGGGTATAAATGAGAAATTCTGGGTTATGCAGAGGCAAACCGATAGTCCTAGTTCCCGATCATCATCCGCAAATTTAACAGGAAGGAAGAAACGTTAGTAGGTACACTGTGTTCCTCCTTGCTCCTCCCCACCCCGCCCCACCCACCAAACTGTGACATATGTAGTGGAGATAGATGTGAACGTAAGTACCGTAATGTTATGCTGTTTCCTGAAGTTTAACCGTTAACGTCTTTCCACGTCTGTCGCTCCAAGTTCTGTGTTCGCAGAGGAACTTACACGAGATTATCTGGCTCATGTGACATAATACTAAAGAAAGCCAAGGAGAAATTTAGAAAAGGAATGAAAGTTCAGGGAGAAGAAATAAAAACTTTGAAGCTTGCCGATGACATTGTCAGAGCCGACAAAGGACATGGAAGAGCATTTCAGCGGACAGGATAGGGTCTTGAAAAGATAAGATAAATGTCAACAAAAGCAAAGCCAGGGCAATGGAATGTAGTCCAATTAAATCAGGCTATACTGAGGGAATTAGATCACGAAATGAATGAGACACTAAATGTAGTCGAAGAGTTTTGGCATTTGCCCGCAAAATAACCGAAGATACAGAGGATATAAAATTCTTATTTGCTACAGTAAGAAAAGCACTTATAAAAAAAATTATGAACGTCGAATATAATTGCCGTATTGTAGGACCTGCAGCCTAATATATGTCGCAGTATGACATTTTAATGAATAGTTATTTCCTGTTAACTATTTATTAAAATAAATTTAAGTGTCAGGAAGTCCTCCTGAAGGTATTTGTCTGGAGTGCAACCTTGTACGGAAGTGAAATGTGGACGATCAGCATTTCAGACGAGAAGAGAGTTGAAGCTTTTGAAATGTAGCGCTATAGAAGACTGCTGAAGATGAGGTGGATAGATCGCACAACTAATGAGGTGGTACTGAATCGAATTGGTGAGAAAAGTAAGTTATGGTACAACTTGACTACAACAAGCGATCCATTGATAGGGCACGTTCTGAGGCATCGAGGAATTGTCGATGTGGTAATGGCAGCAAATGTGGGAGTGGATTGGGGGGAGACCAAGGAAAGAATATAGCAAACAGGTTCAAATTATTGTAGTGTGCTGTAGTTATTCGGAGATGGAGGCTTTCACAGCATGCATTGTAGCGTGGGGAGCTGCATCAAAGTAATCTTCGGATTGAAGGCCACACCACCGCCACACGCCATTCATTAGTTTATCGAATATTTCAGTATTTTACCTTCCAGAGAAATGTAAAGACTGGCCTTGTGGCGTGCGGTGTGCTATCTGTGCTCATTTAAGGCCTCCTCCATATCACCTCAACTGCTTATCGCTCTGGTTCGACGTCCGCTTGCCATGCTGGCCCAGTTTCAAAGCACGTCATACCCATCTTCCCAAAGTTGAATTATAGCTGCATTTACCATGTATGTGATCTTTCACATAGTATTTAAACGTGAACTTTTTATAATCATTAAACAGTCACTTACATGGTGAAACAGCAGTCATTTGAGGAGCATACAGTGTATATGTTAAGATGATACATAGCTTGCCGATTGCTCATCTACCAGAAAGTTAGTGTCAGTACTTCATTTGACGTTTACATAAGTATTAGAGTCCATAATAATAAAAAAAATCGATGCCGCAGTCTGACATAGTTGCGACCCTCCTGCATTCGTCGTGACAAAAAGAAAATATGTGTTTATAGCCGTAAAAATACACATAGTGAGGTTAGTACAGGTTCAGACAGCGAAATAATTTGGGCGAAAATAAGGTTTAAAGGTGGATCAAACGTAGTCATTCTGTGCTTCTATAGAACCCCCTGCCTCTGAACCAATATGGGCGAAATATTTGCGAGGAATATTTCGTGTAAATTTCCTGGTCATGTTATAGTATAGTATAGTAACCTACAAGTGTGCATTCAAGTTAATTAAGGCGGCTAGTGAGGACAGAGAATAATGTAAATTGCTTAAATGCCTTATCTGAAAATAACCTTGAGTAGCTAATGAGAGAACCTACTAGTAAAGATACAAAAAAAAAAAAATAAGAAAAAAATCCGAACGAAACCAAAATTAATGTAAGGAGAGCCATCTCAATGTCCCCCCTATTGTTCTGTAGAGGGATCAATACGAAATTCTCCTTGCCATGCACTCTATTGGAGTTAATGCTTCGCTGGGTTACAGTTATCTTCTTTGGTTCAAAAATTTTTAGTCGGACTAGTGCTCATTGATCGTGACAGTTCATCCGTGACGTTTAGTCTCAAGCAAATTTCCACTGAATTAATGTCACACTGCGTGATCACTCTTAATATCTTTTACTTCCGAACAATTGCGCTTGCTAGCACGTGATTCTTCAGACTTATCCTTTGTGACGAAAATTTTTAAAACATTTCCCATTCAAGCGCATCTATCAGCCGTCCTTGATATTTCATTGTCAATTTACGTAAGAGAACGGTAACAAAACGTAATGAAACTTTGAAACGTTCGTTCAATTGTTTCCTATTCACAGCTGAAAGGCAAAAATTTTCACCGTTCAAGAGTCAGCGGTAGAACCTTATCTGTCCTCATTTTCCGTCAACCAGTTTATTTCCGATAGCCTTTAGTCGCTTCTGGTTGTTCAGTGATTCCGCGTTTTGAAGAAGTTATATACTTCCAACATGTAAACTTCCTTGGCAAGACTTTGGTCATCCAGTGAACTATTTAATTCGAGCAGTTACTTTACCCTTCCAGAATAAATATTTGAATGTTCATCGATCGGGACTATGTCAAAATTGTTATCTGTTCCCTTTCTTTATCAGTAATTCACATCTATTACCACTTCCGCTATCCAGAGAAAGTGCAAGAAACAAAAATATCATCCTCATTAAACAAACAAAGTAAATTCTTCCTTGTGGCCAACTTCTTAGCTTCCCTTGATAATAGCCGGCTACGAATTGTCCGCTTTGCTGCGTTTCTCCAGTATCTGAACAGGCACCAGTTCCCTTTTCTCTTACTACCCACAACGCAAAACACATACATACTTAAAACTTAATTGCTAAGAAAATATAAATTAATCCTTTCCTGTATGTCAAAACTTGATATAGTGCGATAACATTATACTCGTGACTGTCATCATTCCTGGCAACCATAACATTCTACTTTGACCCATCACACCATGCATACTTCACAGAAATCGTAAGAAGTTTTAATCTTGTGTTAAATGAATAAACAGATCGAAGACATATGTCCAGGCACTCTGTGACCTTAATGGTATCGAAACGGAGGGTGACACAGAGGAAGCTGAAAGACTTTACCACCTTTCCCAAAACTGTTTCATTGAGAAAGATTGTGCTGTAATTTCTCCTTTAAATCGTCTCACTAATGCCTGAATGACAGATACAGAAATAAATGACAGTGGAATAGAAAAGCAACTGAAATAGTACAACAGAGAAAAGGCTACTGGAGCAGACTGGGTAACAATACGAGTCTACATAGAGAATGTGAAAGAACTAACATCTTTTATAGCAGAAGTTTGTTCCTGGTGAAGAAGTGCTGGTCATTGCAGTTGACGAGGGCTGCTGAACAGACACAGAACAACATGGTCCAGTCCTATTAATGTGAGGACGGTGGTTGACAGAAGACCATGCAGATGGATTATACAAAGGGAAAATTGCTTGCAGTACAGTCGACAGGTTATTTGTGAACAAAAGGATTGTGCACAGGAGACAGTGACCCATTCACTTAAGATCCAATGGGCTGCCGCAGAGTCCTTGGTGGAATGATGACTGTCTATTGGCAATCAGGGCCGGACGAACAGCTCTGTGGATCTTCAAACACTGTCCAACTACAGGTAACTTTCACGCCTTCAGATCTGCGAGAGCACTTGTGAGGCAAGTGATAAAAGATCAGAGGAGCTCCTGGAAGGAATCCACGACTTCCATTAATCGGTCCACTTCCACTGCACAGTTTGGTACTCAATCCGACGGATTTTCGGCAAGTGCAGCACACAACCCTTTACAGCCTTGTCAAGTAATGGGATCTTAATGGACATGCCAGAAGACGTGGCTTAGGTTTTAACTGAACACTTATTTACTGTAACTTTGTCATCCAGACAAGCTCCTGCTTTTCAGGTGTTCCGTAGGACTGTGGAGATGAGGAAGCTCAATTTCTTCTCGCATAATGAGGAAGTCTACAACATTCCATTCTCGATGTGGGAATTTGAATCATCTTTGTCTGCAGCCAGAGACACTGCTCCAGGACCTGGAGATCCATTGTTCTATGCTTCGTCATCTGTGCCCTGAAGCTAAAGGACAGCTCCTCTCTTGATTCAATCAGATCGGGTTTGATGGACAGTACACCACGACTTGGAAGGAGGCAGTATTAATTCCATTCTGGAAACCGGGCAAAGACCTTAGCACACCTAACAGTTACCATAGTGTAGCCCTTACCAATTGTATGGGTAAGACTCTTAAATGTATGGTCAACCGCCACCTTGTCTGCCTGCTCGAATTCCGAGGTCACCTGAGCCACGCGCAGTGCAGTTTAAGGCGCTATGATTCTACGCTTGACAACTTAATTCTGTTGGAGACAGCGATACAGGAGTCCTTCTTATGCCGAAACCATTTGGTTTATATGTTTTTGACCTATAAAAAGCATTTGACAACATCCTTCGCCAACTTCATGAATGGGGATTATGTGGGTGCCTGCCACTTCTTATCCAATCTTTCCACCAGGACCGGCGTTTTCGATATCGCATTAGCAATTCCTTGCCTGAGTGCTATGGTCAAGAGAATGGGGTCCTCCAAGGCTGTGTCCTCAGTGTCACATTGCAATCGCTATCAGTGGCATTTCCTATGCAGTCAGGAGCCCTGTCAAATGCTCGTTGTTTGTGGATGACTTTGCAATCTTCTTCTCTCCTCTGATCTTTACAACAACAAGGCAGCTGCAGCTGACCATTAGGAGGCTGGAAACTTGGTCCAAGACAACTGGTTTTCGGTTCCCACCAGGGAAGAGTACATGTGTCGATTTTAACCGTGCTTGCCAAAGTTTTAACCAACCAGGGCTCACAGTGGGGGACAATATTTTACATTTACAAGAAACTGTGTACTTTTTCGGTTTCTTATTTGACTCGAAATTAAATTGGCTCCCACACCTGAAAGATCTGAGGACAAAGGGCTTCCAGTCATTGAATATTTTGAAATGCCTTAGTGGAAAAACATGGGGAGCTGACAGGTCCCGGCTCCTGCAGTTTTATAGGGGATTTGTTCATTCACATTGAGAGTATGGCAGCGTGGTCTGTGGATCAGCCCATACTTCCTACCTCAAGAAGTTAGATGCTGTCCACCATGAGGTTATCTGGATATCGACTGGGCCCTTTCGGACCAACCCAGTTTCAAGTCTGTGTGCAGAGGCTGGTGAACCACCACTCTGGATTTTGTGACGTATTCTTTTGGCTCGACAGGTGCTGAAATCTTGGCATCACCTCAGTCATTAGCATTTAGTTCAGTGTTCCAACCCACTTTTGAACTTCTGTTCAGGAATCGGCCCCATGTGATCAAGCCATTTGGGATACGTGCTACAGGCTGCCTCAAGGGTCTAGATCCGACGCATCAAAATACACAGCCAGGGATGGAACGCATTGCCACCTTTGTGCCTTCAGAGGCCCAAAGTGATTTTAACCTTGACACATTACAAGAAAACTTGTACTCCAGATTATTTTTCTGTAAGTTTTGTTTTGTCCATTTTAAGTATATACCACAGTTTTATCGTTGCTTATAGAGGTGAATCCCAGCAAGAGAAGTCCTCAGTTGTTCTGCTGTTTTCCCTGATAGGGTTTTTAAAGTGCATCTTCTGGAACAATTTACAAATTATGATGCAGAATTAGATGGCATTCTGATGGCACTGGAGAGTATTCACAGACATCAATGTACAGGTTTTTTTGTCTGTTCTGATTCACTTAGTGCACTTCAAGCACTTCACCAAATTATCCAGTAGATCAGCTGATTCAGCTCATCCATCACTCCTTACAGCAGCTCCGACACCATGGCAAGGAGGTGATCTTTTGCTGGGTACCTGGCCACATCGGGACACAGGGAAATGATTTAGCCGCCAAGGAAGCATGTCAGGATGGTGCTGTCCTTCAATGCCCCATCCTGTTGCAAGCCATCATCTCATTTTCTGACAGACGCATCATGCATCAGTGGGAGACTGAATGGTCGCAGGTGACAGAAAACAAACTGCGCTTGATCAAATTGACCACAAAGGCATCGTGGACTCCATGTTGGCCTCACCACTGGAAGGAGGTTCTACTTACCAGACTGCACATCATACATACCCCTTTAACACATGGATTCCTCCCCCGGCGGGAATATTCACCACTATGTGACGTTTGTGTTGTGCCACTGTCAGTTCAGCATATTTTGGCAACGGCTGTCCTACCTATACATCTCGAATCCAGTAAGGACACTGATGATAATGCTGTTGAGTGCCCTAAATCCGCCATAATCATGAGGCGAGTTGATGTTCCTTTCCTCAACTGATGCAAGAAGCACTCGTGGCCGCCGCCCGCGAAACCCGTGCCGTGTGACAATCATGGTCGGTAAAGAAAAAAAGACGCAACCCTTACAATATCCTAGACTACTATGTTCATGAAGTTGTCAAAATTTGTGTAATCATCCCCACTATGGCCGACGAAACACGCATGGCTTGTCCGACCGTTGTCGCTGTGTGCACTCAGAAAACTGCCAGATCTGACCATAAGGACGCATATTGACATCAGATAAAAATTCCCGGAAGCTCTGGAGTGAGTAGTGTCAACATAATAGCGATAATGGACGGGAGTCCACACTGACTCAAATGTAGATAGGCTAGCTTCTACTGAAACAACGCAGTTTATTCAAGCCAAGCCTGTTCTTTTGGCCGTAGACTTCTCCACCTAGCTGCTAGCAGCACACCTTGTCATTGGTCAGCCGTCGTAAAGCTTCGCGCACCATACCATAGCCGTGTCTCTCCAGGTGCACCTCACACATTAACTGCACTCAACAATCATAACCGCCACTTTCTGTTCCCTTTACGCACTCGACACGTTACGTTGCAGGTCTACCCTTAAAGATCAGAGCTTCCGAAAAAACTGCCACCCTCTGCAGGACATCCCAAAACTTAACCCGTTTTTCACTTCCCGCATTCAGTGGTCCAGAGCGTCTCTGCAAGGTTGTTTGACATAATGCCTTATAGCTACTCATCACTGCGGTTACAGATAGATTAGCCTTTTGACTCATCTGTCAGTTGCACATCTTTGCATTGCACTACCTCCTAAGACGTCATCTAGCTACAAAAGCGTACATCGCAGTGTCGTGAAAAGTCCATGGGAAATCCTGACTCAACCAACTCATTTTGAATGAGTCAAAAGTGTGCTTCCATGTTATTGTCACCTGTTGGCCAATGACTTGTAATTACGTCAGTGCTACAGCAACAACATGCACTATACTCGATTTAAGTATGTATAGTTCCACCGCAATTTATTACCCGTGCAGGTTGATACGTTGCTACGAAGCAAGCTCGTTCCATGGTATCGACGATACTGTCCAGTCACATTAATGTGACAACCTGTGGAAGGCCAAAATAGCCAGCTTTTCCAGTGCGGACTTCTGATAGACGCGCAGGAAGTGTGTCTGTGAGGTTCTAGAAGGCACCTACTGGGATGTGGAGCATTGGTGGGTCAAGTGCCATGGCCAGCTGCGTTTGGTTTCTCGGTTCAGCATCCATGGTGCGAACAGCCCCATCGATTGTCGATTGGTTTTTAATCCGTGGAGTTTCATGGCCTCATCCTGGTGCTTTACGAACCACGCATTTACATTGCGAACTATGTGACACGTTGCTTTGTCCTGCTGGCAAGTGGCAACGTGCTGAGGATAAACTAACTCCAGAATGAGATTTTCACTCTGCAGCGGAGTGTGCGCTGATATGAAACTTCCTGGCAGATTAAAACTGTGTGCCAGACCGAGACTCGAACTGGGGACCTTTGACTTCGCGGGCAAGTGCTCTACCAACTGAGCTACCCAAGCACGACTCCCGAGTGAAAATCTCATTCTGGAAACATCCCCCAGGCTGTGGCTAAGCCATGTCTCCGCAATATCCTTTCTTCCAGGAGTGCTAATTCTGCAAGATATGCAAGAGAGCTCCTGTGAAGTTTGGAAGATAGGAGACGAGGTACTGGCGGAATTAAAGTTGTGAGGACGGGTCGGGAGGCGTGCTTGGGTAGCTCAGTTGGTAGAGCACTTGCCCGCGAAAGGCAAAGGTCCCGAGTTCGAGTCTCGGTCCGGCACACAGTTTTAATCTGTCAGGAAGTTTCGATAAACTAACTGCATACAGGAATGTAGATGGCCTCAAGGATAGATGCATACTTGTGTTGATCCATTGTTTCTTCCAGAATGACGAGATCAATCATGAAAATACACTCCTGGAAATTGAAATAAGAACACCGTGAATTCGTTGTCCCAGGAAGGGGAAACTTTATTGACACATACCTGGGGTCAGATACATCACATGATCACACTGACAGAACCACAGGCACATAGACACAGGCAACAGAGCATGCACAATGTCGGCATTAGTACAGTGTATATCCACCTTTCGCAGCAATGCAGGCTGCTATTCTCCCATGGAGACGATCGTAGAGATGCTGGATGTAGTCCTGTGGAACGGCTTGCCATGCCATTTCCACCTGGCGCCTCAGTTGGACCAGCGTTCGTGCTGGACGTGCAGACCGCGTGAGACGACGCTTCATCCAGTCCCAAACATGCTCAATGGGGGACAGATCCGGAGATCTTGCTGGCCAGGGTAGTTGACGTACACCTTCTAGAGCACGTTGGGTGGCACGGGATACATGCGGACGAGCATTGTCCTGCTGGAACAGCAAGTTCCCTTGCCGGTCTAGGAATGGTAGAACGATGGGTTCGATGACGGTTTGGATGTACCGTGCACTATTCAGTGTCCCCTCGACGATCACCAGTGGTGTACGGCCAGTGTAGGAGATCGCTCCCCACACCATGATGCCGGGTGTTGGCCCTGTGTGCCTCGGTCGTATGCAGTCCTGATTGTGGCGCTCACCTGCACGGCGCCAAACACGCATACGACCATCATTGGCACCAAGGCAGAAGTGACTCTCATCGCTGAAGACGACACGTCTCCATTCGTCCCTCCATTCACGCCTGTCGCGACACCACTGGAGGCGGGCTGCACGATGTTGGGGCGTGAGCGGAAGACGGCCTAACGGTGTGCGGGACCGTAGCCCAGCTTCATGGAGACGGTTGCGAATGGTCCTCGCCGATACCCCAGCAGCAACAGTGTCCCTAATTTGCTGGGAAGTGGCGGTGCGGTCCCCTACGGCACTGCGTAGGATCCTACGGTCTTGGCGTGCATCCGTGCGCCGCTGCGGTCCAGTCCCAGGTCGACGGGCACGTGCACCTTCCGCCGACTACTGGCGACAACATCGATGTACTGTGGAGACCTCACGCCCCACGTGTTGAGCAATTCGGCGGTACGTCCACCTGGCCTCCCGCATGCCCACTATACGCCCTCGCTCAAAGTCCGTCAACTGCACATACGGTTCACGTCCACGCTGTCGCGGCATGCTACCAGTGTTAAAGACTGCGATGGAGCTCCGTATGCCACGGCAAACTGGCTGACACTGACGGCGGCGGTGCACAAATGCTGCGCAGCTAGCGCCATTCGACGGCCAACACCGCGGTTCCTGGTGTGTCCGCTGTGCCGTGCGTGTGATCATTGCTTGTACAGCCCTCTCGCAGTGTCCGGAGCAAGTATGGTGGGTCTGACACACCGGTGTCAATGTGTTCTTTTTTCCATTTCCAGGAGTGTATTTCCCAGACTATGACGTTCCATCCTCTGGCCTGGACCCATCCGACGATAGTTTTCAGACGTTTTACGTCTTACACACCAACGGCCATCTGTCCTATGGAGCATAAAAAGTGGTTCATCTGGAAAGACGACATGTCGCAACTCAATGGACGTTGTGTTGCGGCACTAGCGTGCAAATTCCAGCCTTCGTCGCCGATGAACAGCATTCAGCATGAGAGCATGAACCAGGAGCCGGCTGAGGTGGACCCTACGCAGCAACGTTTGGTTCGAGCCACTGTTGGTAACCCCTTGGCCAGTCTGGCCGGTCAGTTGCTCAAAGATTGTACACGTCTTGCATTCTCCCCCCTCCTTCCTACTTCCATCTATAGTCCACATTACACAATGGCTTTTATGAGGATTTGAGAGAAGCGAAAATTAAAATAAACTTTCTAGTTTACATAGCTTGTCATGTTGAGTTGGCTGCAGTGCTTCTTGTCTAGAGATCTGATTCTTGAAGATTAAAATGTCACATCAGATTCTCAATGCTGGTTTGAACTAAATAAATCTGAAGATTGTTGTTGCAGCATTATTTTAGTTAAATATATTACCTCACATTTTAGTATATCATATATGATTTTTCACATTAACAAAGCCGAAATTACGTCGTTCGCACAGAAATACAAAAATGCGTCCGATCGCATCAGAGGCATGCTTACGCGTCTCACCTTCTGCGGAAAAGAACAGTATTCCAAAATATTTAAAATTTTTCTTAACAAATGAATTTCTGCTTGCTTTAATTTTGATTATTATTTCATAAATGAATCCAGAAATAAATATAGTAAACCGTACAGGATTCCGTAACTAATAATAGAAATTTTCAGTGTGGAAATAATTCGTAATTGAAAATGTTTCTAAAAAAATAATTTTAACTGTACATTCGGAACTAGTAATTATCGATTATAACATCGAAACTAAAATATCTTATAGATAAATTCCTTTTCATAAACTTTAGTTTGAAATGTGACATACTGTGTATAAAATTATATGGAAGTTTTCAGAAAGACAACTGAGGTAATATTAATCCGTCCAAAATTCGAAAACTAATACTGGTATCGACAACTACTGTTGAGGTAAGGTAATGCTAGAGGAGGAAGTCCCGTTACAATCTCCTAAGCTTTCATTGACTCCTGTCATTTATGACCCATGATGCACCACAGTTGGCTCGGCGCCGGTTTTGGACGGCGCAGTTTCGCCATGCACCATGTGCTGTAACCATGGCTGCACGCAATCAGTTTACAAACGTGGCCCTTTCTGAAATGCTTCTATACCTGGCACTTAAGCCAATGATCATACCCTTTTGGACATCAGATAAATAGCTCAGTTTCCGCATTACGACAACGACTACACTGTTTTCCGCATCCCCCAACACGCTTTATATATCCTCCACGGCTAGCGCTGCCATCTGCGGTCTGTGAGTGCTTTTTGCGCGTTGACGTCGAACATAGGCGATGGCCACATTACTGTGACTGGGCCGTGTATGAGCCCAGGTAGGCTTTGGGTAGTCACTAAATTAATTTCGCGTTTAGGTTTAGTTTCTATTCGAAATTCTGCCTTACAGATTTAGATTCTTTACGGTTTTCCTGAATCACTTAAGATAAATGTCGGAATAGTTATTTTGAAAACGACACGGTCAATTTCTTCCCCAGTTAGATTCAATTTTTTCCCCAGTCAGCCTGTGGTCTGATACTAATGACTTCGTCGTAGATGTAATGTTAAATCCTCATTACCATTCTTTCCTCTCGATCCAGAATAGTCATTTCCTCTATTACCTGTTCTAAGTAAGAAATTGCACCGTTGGTATTAATCTCAAAATTCTTAAAACCCATGTTCTAAAAGGAGCCAATAAACTTACACCATCTGGTCAGAAGTATCCGGACACCCGTATATAATGCTTTACGGGCTTCTAGGTGTCATGGGAGGCGGTACTGCCAGTATAAAAGGATGCGGAGTGTATTGAGTCGAAAGACTAGAGTGAATCGGTCAAGAAATCCCAGTTACTTCGAACGTGGGCTAGTCATTGGACATCACCCGAATAACATATTTATCAGGTACATTTCAACCCTTCGAAAGCTGCCCATTCGACTTCTGGTATTGTGTCTGTGAAGCGGAATGAGCAACCACAACTTAACCAAGACCAGACTGATCTCATGTACTGACGACCAGGGACCGTCGAACATAGCGGAAGCTGGTTTAATACATGAAATCAGCTTAAGGACTCACTCGTGAGATACACAACGCTAGCAGCTGTCCAGTTAACTTCATGACTGTGCGTAGGCGTGTAAAAGGAATGGGGTACAATGAGCGGGCAGCTCATCGGAAGACACACATTTTTGTAGTCATTGCTAAGCGATTCGTGAAGTGATGTAGAGAGCGATCCCATTTGACAATGACTGACTGAAAGCGCGTGATTTGAAATGATTAATCACGGTAGAACCCGTGGCAATCCGGTGAACGGTTTGAGTTTGGCGAATGCGTGAACGATACCTGACTTGTATAGTGCCAGAAGTGAAGTACGGAAGGCATGGTGTTACGGTATGGGGGTATTTTTCTGGTAAGAATGGGGTCTCTTATTGCGGTTAAATAAACACTAAATACAGAAGGCTGTGAACTCATCTTACAGCAGTGTCCACTGCGTACAGTAGAGGAACATTCGGAAACGGTGACTGATTATTCAGTATGAGAATTCAACCTGTCATTAAAAAAAAAGCCAGCATCGGTAAGGTAATGGTTGGTAGGCAGTAACATTCCTGAAACGCAGCAGCCTCCCCATTCCCGACCTAAACCCAGTGGAACGTCTCTGGGATGAGTTAGAACATCGACTTCGCCCCAGATCCGAACATCCAACATCACTACTTCCTCTGGTTTCGACTGTTGAGGAAGAATGAGTGGCTATTCCTCCACAGACATTCAGACGGCCCATTGAAGTCTTCAAGCCGGCATAATGGCGAAGGATGAACACCAAAAAAAAATGGTTCTGAGCACTATGGGACTTAACATCTATGGTCATCAGTCCCCTAGAATTTAGAACTACTTAAACCTAACTAACCTAAGGACATCACACACATCCATGCCCGAGGCAGGATTCGAACCTGCGACCGTAGCAGTCGCGCGGCTCCGGACTGAGCGCCTAGAACCGCTAGACCACCGCGGCCGGCCGAAGGATGAACACACCTCAATTAATGTCCACAACTAGGTTTTTGGACTCTTTCGATAATGCAGCGTTCACTGATCATCCGAACACCACTCGTGACATCTTATAGTCAATTCTGCGTTGCATAGCTGTGTCCGGATACTTTTGATCGGTTAGTGTTACTTTCCTTACCGCGTGACGTGCCCGCGACATCATAGGCGGTGGGCGGTAGTCGTAGTGTTTTGGCCCATCAGTTTATTACTTACCCCATCGTACCTCACGAGATAAAAGTTAAAATAAAACTGAGTGATCACTAGGGTACCATCTGCGAATGAAACAGGAAGCTGGTACTTCTGGAACCCTCCGTCACACACTTACCGGTGCTTTGTGGAATGAAGATAGAGCTGTAGCGTTCTGTCCCAAGTGACGTGGGTATCGTCGAGAAGTTTTGCTTCTTTCAACACGCAAGCGTCCGTTCTTTCGTGATTACACGTGAAATACGTAATGAAATGGATGTATTTTTTCACCTCCAATGGCTCTACTTGCTTGTATACTGCGACTATTTAAACACTCTAATTTTGAGCGAAGGCGCTGACATGGTGATTGGTTGTACCCGTGGACCTAATTTCTTTGTCGCCTTGGAGGAACAAACTTAGGTAACGTGTAGAACGCTGTGGCTCGATGATTCAGTTGTACAATGCCAGACTACAGAACCCCAGTCTCGGACTGGATGCCTCAGGTTCCTTATCTGTTGCTTATACGAGGCGTGTCTTTTTAAGTAAGTACCGTTTTGAAATGCTAAGATATCTCAATAACTTTATTTTTACATGAAAGCCTGTACCTTAATCTACGCACTGATGCCATTACAGTCTGATTCTTCCTTGTTTACGTTGTGTACTGAGTGTTTAAGATGCCTCCGATAATCGTGAGTCCCGTCGACTGTGAAGTACGGGCTGTTATAAGATTTCTTAGTGATAAAGGTCTAAAAGCGATCGATATTCATCCTGAGATCTGTGCAGTTTACGGAGAAAACGTTATGAGTGATTGAATGGTTAGAAAGTGGTTGAGAGCATTTAAAGATGGCCGCACAAATGTGCATGATGAACAACGGAGTGGGCGTCCTTCGGTCGTTAATGAAAGTTTGGTGCAGGAAGTGGACAATAAGGTGAGAGAAAACAGACGCTTTACGATTTCCTCCTTGCGGGATGACTTTCCTAATGTTTTTCGTAATGTTTTTTATGACATTGTGACCGAGCAATTGAATTACCGAAAATTGTGCGCACGTTGGGTACCGAAAATGTTGACAAAACCAAGCGTTTAGACAGTTCATTGACTTTCCTTGAGCGGTGCACAACGACGGTGATGATTTCTTAAGCCAAATTGTTATGGACGATGAGACATGGGTGCCCTACGCCACACCAGAATCAAAGCAACCGTCTATGGAAGTTGAGCAAGGGCATCGTTTTGCTGCAAGACAATGCCCGTCCGCATGTAGCGAATCAGACCAAAGATCTCATCACATATTTTCAATGGGAAACTCTAGATCATCCTCCGTACAGCCCCGATCTTGCGCCCTGTGACTACCATCTGTTCCTGCACTTGAAGAAACACCTGGGCGGTCAGCGTCTTCAAGACGATGACGAAGTCAAAACAGTGGTGATGCAGTGGTTAACAAGTCAGGTGGCAGACTTCTATGAGGAGGGTATTAAAAAACTGATACAACGTTATGACAAGTGCCTCAATTTTGACGAAAATTATGTAGAAAAGTAGATTAAGGTACAGGCTTTCATGTAAAAATAAAATTATTGAGATATATTAGCACGTCTTTTTTTTTTATTTCAAAGCGGTACTTACTTTAAAAAAAAACACGCCGCGTAATTTCTTTCGCATTTGGTGGTGCTTGTTGCTTTGAAAAATACTGAGTTGTTCTGTAGTTACGAATAAACGTTAAACTGTGAACAGGCTGGATAAGTCAGTCTGACGGACGGAGGAAGGCAGCGGCAAATCACCTCCAGCAGGACCATGCCCAGTAGACGTTGAAAATCACCCTTCATGTACACTTTCCGGCAGTAAGAAGCGATAGCACACTGGCAGAGTGACATTAGTTTCGAAGCATTTGGCAGTGCAGCATATGTCTAAAATTATCAAAACCGGGTTAAATGTCTTTGTAAGAATAAATTAAGTACGGGTACTTGCCGCTGCTATATAACCTCAAAATTTGAGCCATTTGCGCAATCTAATTTTTGTGACAGGAGAAGTCCAAAGCAACTAGCAGTGAGGACACACTCCCTGACTGCGCAAAGAAACACACGCTCTCGTATTCCGGTTTAAGCTCCTTGTTTCAGCAGAGGACAGAATTTGATTCAGTTGCTTAGTCGTACGCTGTCAGGAGGGTTTACTTGTCACATCTGTCTTATAGACAAACAGTAAATCTGTCGGCCAAAAATTTCTGGAACGTATACGTTTCAGAAGTCTTTGCCATTCATATTAATAAGTTATTTAATTTGTTGTACCCGTTGTGAATTTAAGTATAAAATAGAAACAGTGTTCGGGCAGTACAGTTTACTAATGGAAGATTAATATTTAGGTTTTCTCTTCCCCACATGTATATCCGGAGCCGCTTCTCAAACGTTCCGCATTGCATTTCGTAATATTTCATCTGCCACAGATGTATTTCTTTCGTTAAGGACACTTTCGAGCTCATCTAAAAGGTTTTGAATTGTAAGTGTAGTTCAGGTCATCTTAAAGAAGAAAAAAATTGGGAACAAATAGGTCTGGTAATCAAGGGGGCAAGGAAGATCGCCGATCTTTGAGATCGTCGCCGATGTTTGGGATGACGTGGTGTGAAAATGTGTGTCGAGCAACTTGTGTTGCAATCGATGCAGTGTGGACTTCGGCTCCCTGTTTATGGAACCACATATCTTTTATGTTGACAGATTGTAGTAGACCTTTTGCGGCACTTTGATATGATTTTCGGCAGTCACTGTTATTGGAGCCCCCGAACTGTGGAAATACTTATTGGGTTCCCCTCTGCGCAAAATCGATAGTTTTTCCCGTTGACTAATCATTAAAACGCAACATGGCTCATAGGTCATAATCAACAAGACGTTACCTGAAGCAATGATCCTTCCATAAAAGATCGCATACTGGACAAAATCACAATCAATCATACCACTGTGAAGTGAAGTAAACCTAAGGCAGCACTCTGAAAACACCCATTCTGGAATTTTAAGTGTACGAGGACTGACAGTTGATAAACTAATGTTAACTGATTTTGTTGTGCGTAATAATTCAACTAAATGTATAATCACTGGTCATTCCAACAGAATCATTGTTCCTACAGTACTATTCGACTGAAGAACACGTTGCTACACATTCCATTGCAGCATGCTCATTACAACTGGAAGCTCTAAATCACTCGTCCCATACTCTTCTAAAGTAGCACGTGCGCCAAACCGTTTGTTCCTTCTGTCGCTCCTTGTGAGCTGTGCAAGGAGTATCCCAAACCTATAGCGTCAAAATTATATTGCTTGTAGAGGAATTAAAATACGGTACTGTGACAAAGGAACTAATGATCGAAATGACTACTCAGTTTTTTTTATTTTAACTGACCGGCTACACCTTATACCAACAACTTTTGCTCACAGCACCTGTTCATATTGGCGACCTTCAGTTTCAGCATACGACAGCGCATACAATTTTGTCGCACGCTCTCAAATGGTTCAAATAGCTCTGAGCACTACGGGACTTAAACATCTGAGGTCATCAGTCCCCTAGAACTTAGAACTACTTAAACCTAACTAACCTAAGGACATCATGCACATCCATGCCCGAGGCAGGATTCGAACCTGCGACCGTAGCGGTCGCGCGGTTTCAGACTGAAGCGCCTAGAACCGCTCGGCCACACAGGCCGGCCGCACGCTCTCAGATACCCATACTGTCTGTTGTATAGTAACAGGCAGATAGGGCCTAGCCAGCTAATTCCTCTTCAGATTCTTCTGGGATTTTGTACGCCTACATAATGTAACCACACAGAAAGAAAAAATTAAAACATAAGAGTACGAATAAGGTCCAGCAATCGCCTTGGCCATAGGATTATGTTTCCCCTTCCAATGTAAATATGAGGGTATCGTTGTTCAGGTTCTCACGGACAGTAATATCGAAATTTGATGGTGCACTAATCACGCTCTCTCGTGCAAAACAAGACGTACAGTCTCCAACAATTATGGCAGCACATACCAAGTGAATGATACCATTCAAACGGGATTACAACAAATAAGATCCCATTACTTCATGGTGTACACATGTAGCCCACAAAGTGACTGGTAATCTTTTCTAGTTATCCGAAATTACTGTAATGTATGGATTTTCATCACCCTAGACATATCTGTTTCGGTAATTGTAAACACTGTCGAAGCTGAAAGAGATCTCATCCATAAAGAATACGACCTGCAGTGCTGCGCTAGATAGTCCATTGGTAGAACCGAACTATAGGTTCGAAATTAGTCTCATTGCTTGCACGCGTAGTTTATGACAGAGGTGTAATTGGCGTTCCATTAGTAGACTTCATGCTGTATCTTTTAGGAGTGTGCGTTTACTGACAAGTTGACAGATGGTTGTTGATGAAACCTGTCCTATCCGATTCGACACCACTGCAGTGGGCACGGGATCATCGGGATTTGACAGTCGATCAATGGAAACGTGTCGGCTCTTCGGGCGAATAACATTTTTGTTACACTAGGTCGATGGTCGTCATCGAGGTGAACAGCGGCTCGAGACGTGCAGCGCACCACGGACGCAGGCTGTTGGGAGCAGTATTATGCTATGGGAGACATTCTGCTCTTGCATGGGACCTGTGGTAGTAATCGAATACACGCTGACAGTTACGAAACACCTGCATCCCTTCATGTCTGATGTCAGAACTATAATTGTCTGTATCTCGGAGCCAGTACCGTGCCACGGTGGTTTGAGGACCATTATAGTGAACTCAGTTCATGTCTCGGCGACCAAATTCGCCTGATGTAAATCCTATGGAACATATTTGTCGCTATCGGGCGCCACACCGCGTACGTAAATCAGCGGCCCACACCGCGTACGTAAATCAGCGGCCCGATATGTACGTGAACTATCTGATCTGTGCAGACACATCTAGTGCCACATATCTCCATAAATCTACCAGAAAACTGTCGGATCACTGATACGCAGAATCAGTGATTTATTTCGTTCCAAAGACGGACAAACAAGCTATTAAGCAAGTGGTCATAATGTTTTGGCTCATCAATGTACTCTGCATAACCGACAAAGGCAGGACCTCTGTTTCGGCGGTGATCAGTCCTTTATGTTTCCACTGCTTGGTTCACTCCTTTATCTCGTGCTGATAATGATACACCCAGCATTGGTCCATGATTGATTGGGCCACTAAAGAAAGCCCCTGGTTTAGCCTGAAACAGCTACAACTTTTCCACTGCAGCTAAGATTATGTGGCTTTTTGGATTGGTGCGAGCAGCCGCGGAACCCAACGTCGACGATCTCTCTCATGTTCAAAATATCGAAGGTGTCGATAAATGATCACGATGATGACAGATGTTCAGTTTTCGATCGCCGCCTCGATTGTGATACGCCGTTCTTAAAGCCAATGGCCTCCACGTCACATGCGATTCCCAGTTCTACACAGAGACATGGTCCGGCGCTCCGTTCTTAGTCATTCAGACTCGTTTGATCATATTTTTCTATCATACTGGAAGGGTTCGCGCTACCTAATCCCTTTGTCATATGATGGTGCTTTGTTGCCGACACTTCTACCAACCCAACATACACTGTCGTAGCCGTTTTTAAATGCAGAGCATGAAATTAATTACATAACTTAATTTTTTCTGAGCTGAAAATTAAAACTTTGATTACCCTTTGTACACTGGACACTGGTCCAACATATTTTTCCAGTGAGTGCATTATATCAGCCTAGCATTTTTCTGGAATGTTTGAAAAATACTCGTCTGCAACTGCCATTAATAACCTCTTGGACAGATGCAAAACATATTCCAGCTTCTAAGTTTTTAGATGTTGATGCAGATAGGAATCAGAGAGAACCAAATTGTAGAATGGGGTGGATTATTAGCAGTACTTCAGAACCCTCAATTTACCCGTTACCTATGCACCTGTGTATGTGTGCAGGTGATGATTGAAGATGATTTATTATTTGAATTAGATTAGGTGAAATGAAATATATGAGGAGGATGAAATCGGTGGACGTATGACATAAATATTAGTGACAGTCAGGGATGCTGAGTCGATGACGTAATGAATGTGCCGTAATGGAAGTTAATGCCAGAATGGGACTCGAACCCGGATTTCCTTTTTTTTTTGGCGAACTTTGGTCTTAACCACTTCAGCACGCCTACAGGCCCGCCGCAGTTTCATTGTAACTGAGGATTTGCGACACTGTTACCAGAAGTTCTCCCACAGGGTATTTGGGAATAGCTCTGGGGATTCAATATTTATATGGCTCTTGCACTAAATCGTCGTCTTCCCCCCCCCCCCCCCCCCCCCCACCCCGTTAGTGGTACTATTCCTAGACATGTTGTTGTTGTAGTCTTCAGTCCTGAGACTGGTTTGATGCAGCTCTCCATGCTACCCTATCCTGTGCAAGCTTCTTCATCTCCCAGTACCTGCTGCAGCGTACATCCTTCTGAATCTGCTTAGTGTATTCATCTCTTGGTCTCCCTCTACGATTTTTACCCTCCACGCTGCCCTTCCTAGACATACAAGAAAGGTTTTAGCAGTCGCGAATTTGAATCACCATTGGCTGTATATTGGAATGACGATAGTAAAAATTTGTGCAGGGCCTGAACTCTGACGCGGTTTTATTGCTTTACACGAGCGCTCCTTGTCCAGGAAGGACATGTGTGTAGTGTGTCTTGGCCCTGGTGTTGTCGAAGAAATACGAAATAGCAGAGCATGTGTTATTAAGAATTACGATGCAGTGTTCCTTCGGACATGCGTGCAGTGCATGTTGTGACACATTGACCACGGTATATGAAAGTTTGAGTCAGCGGTTAAGGCGACTGCTCGCGTAGAGCGAGAAATCCGGATTCGAATCAGTGTCTGACTCAAATTTTCATTTGCATTCAGATATAGAGCCGAAGGTGATTCAGATTGGCAACTGCGAATACGTTTCCTGTATACCTTGATGGCTGTAGTCTCTGCATTGCCTGATCCTTTTGACATGCATGAATGTCCGAATGGACATTGCATCGTATTTCTTTGTAACAGATGTACTGCTATTTCTTCTTCCTAGATACCCTATGGGAGAATCCCGGAGTGAAGTGTTTGTAAGTAATAGGAGCTACACATAAATGCCAATGAAAGCTTTTAGGACTGGAGGCGTTGTCAGATAGCATGGTGGTTACACCAGAAAGCAGTAAATCCGTGGTGTCATACATGTAATTACATTCCAGGTTCAGCATTTGTTACAGGTTTTCTCTGCTATCATTTCATGTCTTTGCATCTTCACTGATTTTATCGCCGTTATTCATCCATTTCATTTCAGGAAAGTTATTCGAGGAGGTCTGTGTGACATTCCTGCCACTGCCCTCCTACACTCCGTTTAGGTATCATGAGAATAAGATAAGGTAGATTGGAACACGTACGAAAGCATTAGATTATCATTTGTCCCTCGCTCAATATGCGGCTGCAACAGGACATAAAGTCGCTAATGCTGGTACGTGCCATTTTCGAGACGACAGGACTTTTCTTGTACGGCATCCGATAAGCTGCTGGCCAACAGGCGGAGCAAAGCCACTATGTGGGACTGCCTTCACCTATATACTGTACCTTGGCCTTAACCTACTTTCATAGGCGCGGACTCTGTCTCTCTCTCTCTCTCCATTCGTGTCCCTCCCCCCTACCCCCCTCTCCCTTTAGCGGGCAAGCGACCTAGCAGCGCGGACACCAATCAGCTGGTCCATCGTCTTTGCTGTTTGGCTGCGTGACGTAGCCGATTGGTGTGATAGCTAACACTGACAGGTGCTCACTTGTCAGTAACAGTAATTCAGCGCGGCAATGGTGCGCTACGGGGTTGGCACTTTGGCTCTGCGTAGTGGTAAAATATCGATATTTTTTCAAATTATATTTAGCGATATTTTTCCCCGGTTCATTGACATCAAAATGGCAATAGCGAATGCCAATATTTTTATTTTATATTTTGTCAAAATTTTCGGTAAATATTTGGAGTTGTCCTTTTAAATTGTAATAGAACATAATTTTACTCTCACTAATTTTTGACTTGCATCACGTCCAGCCTTTGATTTTGATTATGTGAAGCAAGTCTATGTGGCACTAAAGTAGAAAAGTAGTAGTCAGTTTGCTTGCACGGGGGGGGGGGGGGGGGGGGAGAGAGGATGGAACAACAACATTTCCAATGTAAAGAAATAGCACACCAGTGGCGTTAGAAACAATTTTTAACGCAATTAGTGTGCTATCTCTTTACATCGGCATTCTTCAAAAACAGTTGCTGAAGGAGATGAACAAAACTCTAAATGACAAGATTCGTGTTCGCTGTGGTCTGAGACGTGTGAACGGGAAATTCTGACGTAATCGGCGCTCGGTGCTACCAACAGAAACTGCAACGTTTAGCTTCACCATGCAATTTTGACACTACAACTGCTAGGTCACTGTCTTTGGCAAAAAGGAAAAAATGGGGATGTCGACATGAAGTGTTGCGGGCAAGCCCATCGGACGCCTTTTACTGTGCCACTTAACGTGCAGTTAACATTTGTAGCAAAGTGATTGTCGCCAAGCGTGAACGTGCATCATTTTCCTTTCAATTCTTGCTCTAAGGGGGATAGGCAGGCTACTAGTTTGTTGATGTTGAAATCTTGCCCTCCCACACATCACTATTAAAATTCTGTCTCTGCACAAGTTTTGAAAGCTTCGTGAGGCATAAGATATACAAAAGAAAAAGTTTTTACTTGTCTTCATTTTCTCTTCTTGTTGTTACTGCAGTTAGTGCGTTTAGGGTTCATAGTTGCGGCTGAAATTTTGATTTAACATTGTGGGTTCCTGATAACTAATTAACAGATGAAGATTTACCTGTATATTTCTTGAATTTAATTCTATTCTTGTTATCACACCGACGTTACAATTTTCACTTGAAAACACAAATTACTTTGTTGTTGACGAGATTAGAAAAATCGTGCGTTCCCATCGGAGGCATGCCCACTACTACGTATAATACATTCTGCGGTACTAACTGTATTCCAGAGTTTACAAAGCGAAAGAGTTAACAATCTATCTTGACAAAAGAAGAATCTTTACCAAATTATGTCATTACTTATAAATGAATCCAGAAATAACTTTAATAATTCGCGTTAGGTTGTGCAATTAATAACATGAATTTTAAGTATGCGAGATATTTCGTAATTTCAAAATATTTCTCAAAGTAGATTAATTCCAACCGTACACACAGAGTTTAATAAATTAATTTTTTTCTAAAATTTTTAGCCAGAAATATAATACATCGTATACAAAATCATATGAAATTCTTTCAGTGAAACAGCCGAGAATGTTCACCTATACCAGATTCGAGATTAATCCCGGTATCGGCTCCTTCTATAAAAAAAGGTTATTTTAGAAGAGGGTGCCCCATTACAATGTACAGAATATATAATACTGCTTGTATATTTACATTGTCCAGCCGATATTTCATAGGCAGCTACTTCGATAGTTTTTCCGTCGATACATCGATAAATTTTTCTATATATTTAGGGCCGATAATGACATATTTTAAAAAAAAAATATCGATATATCCTATTCCCGATGTTTTTAAGAATATCAACAGTCCTATTGGTAACCTGTGTCGTCTTCGCTGAGCATCGCGCTTTGTTTCTGCATAATTCTTTGCATAGCCTGTTAACAGCCAGATAAATGTCAAAAAGGGCACTTCACACGCCACCATTGAATAACTGTATGTGACCGCTGAACGGATCAGTACTTGGACATATGCGCTCGATCGTGTCAGCTTGACGCAAGTAATATTCGCAAATATGTCTTCTGGGACAGAGACGGCTGCAGTTGTGAATTCTTCGTCTTTAGATAAAGAAATATTACCGGCCAAATCGAACTGAAGACCTGGCCAGGGTGGCAGCAGCCTCGCGTGTACATCCGAGAACTAAGGGGATGTGCTAACTACGTACACTGCAGTAGGCCTGTTACTACATTGTGGAGCGCCTGCAAACGACTTGCATAAAAATTACATTGACCAACACTACTGTTTCACAGTACTCTTCGCATATCATCTCTACGGCATCATTCATTCAAAGTGTAATCAATCCATGCTTCGTGATATTGGACTACTGGCCACTTTAATTCAGATGTTACTTTTTTCGTAAAAGAAATATAGTAGTCCGTTTTTGAAACTGTCGTTTCTCTCGCAGATGATATTTCGTCTATTCTGACGCCTTCTAAAACCAATTCCTATAAAGAGAAAAAGTTTCTCCGTTTCCATGCTAGCCGTGAAGTCCGGTTCTGTGCAACGAAAACTGAAGTTCTTACAAAATTGATGTTTCGTTGTATGGCTCATAAAGAAATGGTCGCGCAGTAACAGTTTTATCCATCTCGTCAGTGTGCTCTTGATTTCTTCGCCTTGTGGTAGAAACTTGAATCCCACTCTGCCCAGCATAGAGATTCTTGTGCTGTTATTTACGCACAGTCGAATTTCTTGGCTGTAAAATTTTACTTGCACGTTCCATCGACTTTTTCCTCAGTGCTGTTAATTTTTCATCCTGCTTGCCGTCACTAATTTGATGACGTTCCAAGCAAGCCGTCGCGGCAGCCCTCAAAACATTTTTCCGCGGATACTTCCCGTGCTTTCACTGCGAGGTATTATGCACTGCTTTTAACTGGAACGTTGTTGTACCAAGTAATGTGACCAATTACTGCTACGGCCTGGTCTGCTGTTCGCTTTGTCAAGCAATAAATGGTTGTCAGTCCAAGACTTGTTGCTGTGGAGTGGTGCTTTCAGATGGGCTGTGTCCTCGGCCTCATCGTACGTACCGGTTTGCCAATCCAACTGTGGAAGAACCATAGTTTAGCGTGCGATCGGAATCTCTATGCTGCTTGGCACTTCTCCGTAAAGAGATCATTCCTAACGATGAAGGTTGCGATAATTGATACAGAAAAATACATCAACGCGGAGTTCAACCTTAGACCTTTGTGTTGTTGACCTGCCGCCCACTCGGTGACAAAGCCATTTTCTATTGTGCTTCGCAGTGGTAGCTGAAAATAATTTTTCATGCGAGTGTCAACGTCCCAAGCCTTATTTTTAGCTCTTTCGGGAGACATTCAACTGATAACCAGCTTGCTGAATCCAAAGTGAAATGTGTAGGGTATAAGACGCCTGTAATAATTCATGAACGACTGAAGCTATAGTTTCGTACGAGTGACGGTAGGCTTTGCAGGGTGCCCAAGGGTTATGCCGAGTAGTTAACACTATTTTATCGACACAAGTATTATCGTTATCATATTAAAGCTAAGAGATAAAACAATATCATTGCTTGGCGAATAATACTTTTGTAACAGTCATTGAGATGCAGTCCTCAAAATGAATGTTGTATTGATCTTTTTATCGGCAAGAGTTACGGGAAAGGAAGTGACATTGCTTAGTGTTACGTTATTGTGTTGATTATATTTTTTTATTTATCTTTTTTTGAGTTCATCGGGAATACTGTTGTTGTTGTTGTGGTCTTCAGTCCTGAGACTGGTTTGATGCAGCTCTCCATGCTACTCTATCCTGTGCAAGCTTCATCTCCCAGTACCTACTGCAATCTACATCCTTCTGAATCTGCTTAGTGTATTCATCTCTTGGTCTCCCTCTACGATTTTTACCCTCCATGCTGCCCTCCAATACTAAATTGGTGATCCCTTGATGCCTCAGAACATGTCCTACCAACCGATCCCGTCTTCTGGTCAAGTTGTGCCACAAACTTCTCTTCTCCCCAATCCTATTCAATACTTCCTCATTAGTTATGTGATCTACCCATCTAATCTTCAACATTCTTCTGTAGCACCAAATTTCGAATGCTTCTATTCTCTTCTTGTCCAAACTATTTATCGTCCATGTTTCACTTCCATACATGGCTACACTCCATACAAATGCTTTCAGAAATGACTTCATGACACTTAAATCTATACTCGATGTTAACAAATTTTTCTTCTTCAGAAAAGCTTTCCTTGCCATTGCCAGTCTACATTTTATATCCTCTCTACTTCGACCATCATCAGTTATTTTGCTCCCCAAATAGCAAAACTCCTTTACTACTTTAAGTGTCTCATTTCCTAATCTAATTCCCTCAGCATCACCCGACTTAATTCGACTACATTCCATTATCTTCGTTTTGCTTTTGTTGATGTTCATCTTATATCCTCCTTTCAAGACACTGTCCATTCCATTCAACTGCTCTTCCAAGTCCTTTGCTGTCTCTGACAGAATTACAATGTCATCGGCGAACCTCAAAGTTTTTATTTCTTCTCCATGAATTTTAATACCTACTCCGAATTTTTCTTTTGTTTCCTTTACTGCTTGCTCAATATACAAATTGAACAACATCGGGGAGATGCTACAACCCTGTCTTACTCCCTTCCCAACCACTGCTTCCCTTTCATGTCCCTCGACTCTTATAACTGCCATCTGGTTTCTGTACAAATTGTAAATAGCCTTTCGCTCCCTGTATTTTACCCCTGCCACCTTTAGAATTTGAAAGAGAGTATTCCAGTCAACATTGTCAAAAGCTTTCTCTAAGTCTACAAATGCTAGAAACGTAGGTTTGCCTTTACTTAATCTTTCTTCTAAGATAAGTCGTAAGGTCAGTATTGCCTCACGTGTTCCAGTGTTTCTACGGAATCCAAACTGATCTTCCCGGAGGTTGGCTTCTACTAGTTTTTCCATTCGTGTGTAAAGAATTCGTGTTAGTATTTTGCAGCTGTGACATATTAAGCTGATAGTTCGGTAATTTTCACATCTGTCAACACCTGCTTTCTTTGGGATTGGAATTATTATATTCTTCTTGAAGTCTGTGGGTATTTCGCCTGTTTCATACATCTTGCTCACCAGATGGTAGAGTTTTGTCAGGACTGGCTCTCCCACGGCCGTCAGTAGTTCCAATGGAATATTGTCTACTCCGGGGGCCTTGTTTCGACTCAGGTCTTTCAGTGCTCTGTCAAACTCTTCACGCAGTATCGTATCTCCCATTTCATCTTCATCTACATCCTCTTCCATTTCCATAATATTGTCCTCAAGTACATCGCCCTTGTGTAAACCCTCCATATACTCCTTCCACCTTTCTGCTTTCCCTTCTTTGCTTAGAACTGGGTTGCCATCTGAGCTCTTGATATTCATACAAGCGGTTCTCCTTTCTCCAAAGGTCTCTTTGATTTTCCTGTAGGCGGTATCTATCTTACCCCTAGTGAGATAGGCCTCTACATCCTTACATTTGTCCTCTAGCCATCCCTGCTTAGCCATTTTGCACTTCCTGTCGATCTCATTTTTGAGACGTTTGTATTCCTTTTTGCCTGTTTCACTTACTGCATTTTTATATTTTCTCCTTTCATCAATTAAATTCAATATTTCTTCTGTTACCCAAGGATTTCTACTAGCCCTCGTCTTTTTACCTACTTGATCCTCTGTCATCAACAAATTGAACTAGGCTCGTGCTGTGTAATTGTCTAAGCTGGCTTGAAATAACATCGAAGAATAGATTGTACTATGCATTAATATTACTGAAGGATGAAAGCCAATGAAAAATGGAGAATACAGTGGTGATCGATCATATTGTAGCCTACACGCCACAAGGTTCCATTTCATTAACTAAATTCTTAGAGTTGACTATACCAAGCTTTTGGTCTTTTTAATAGAGATCTCCTCAGTCGAACTAGGGGACCCCGTGAGATTTTAGTGATAAATTACGGAATCCGTGTAACTGAACGCCTGTAACAAATGTTCTTCCACAAAACATTTTTACGTGCTTCGATCTCATTAAAAGTATTATAAAATGAATCTTCAACAGTGCAGCAGAGTCTAAACTGTAATGTAACTTCCTGGGAGATTAAAACTGAATGGCGTGCTGGGATTCAAACCGGGCATGATAGCGTACTACCGCCACCAAAAGAATACTGGGACACGTAAGTCAAAGAAACCATAATTTTGGAATATGAATGTACAAGTGGTGTTGTACGTGAGCCTTTGGGGTTTCTATAAGAACACTCCAGGCTCTTTGAAGTATCCTGAATGTGCAGTAGTAAATGCACGTGGCCCATTTCTTGTTGCTCTAGTGTTTGCCGTTACACCTGATGTAGGAGGCTTTGCTTCTTGCGTGGGCGTTCTAGTTGCGCGCATCTGACCTCGCGTGTTCCTCGGGAGTCAGTATTTGAAAACGGTAGTTCAGTCGATAATGTCTGTTCATTAATCCTTTGATAGGATATTCGTAAACTGCAATGTCTGAATGTTAGGCCTATCGAACATGCCATATTTGCCGCGGGTGTAACTAGACGGCCACGTGGTATCTGTTCCATTCGCCCGTTGTGTAACTAGATGGAAGAACTAGCCTTAATATAGTACTTGCAACTAACAAAAACTGTTGGTCTCAATGACATTTCCTCCTCTTCATCTGTTAAATTATGAGGAATATGCACATCGGTGCTATCGTGGATAAGCACATCGGTGCAATGGTGGATAAGTGGATCACGCCCCTAGAGTCGACAAATGATTTTTTAAAATGAAAGTATTAGTTATTAGTCATACATAATGGTCTTCTAGCGATCTACCCACAGTTCATACGAAATACCAGCTCGCAGGAGCACATATCAGTGTGAGGACTTTGGACTTTACTCCATATTATAGCTTTGCCTCGTTAATCCTAAAACAAGCAAGTGATTACTCTCCAAGACACCGCTTACCAGATCGTGCAATTTGTGAACGTATTTGCAGCAAAGAACCAGTGTTTAATACAAAGGACAAATATTTTGTGAACTAAATGGATATGCTATAACAACCAAAGGTAATCAAAGATTATATACAGCTATGGAGAACAGTAGCCTTACGTAAGCGTGATTAGACTTCGCGAAGTACTGTACAGTTCACTTTAGTTTCGTTACATTAGAATTACTGACCAGAAAAGTATACGGTCACACTTTTTCTTGTTTTGTAAAACAAAAAACTACAGTTTATTATTATTATTATTGGGCATACGTTACAAAAACATCCCCTGCATTTCGGCTGCTCATTTGTGCTTGTGCTTTTGCAACGTTCAGACCAAAATTTTCGTACAGAGAATTCCCTCTGTTTAGGTAATAAATGAAGCGCATATCGCTCGAGATAAGTATATTACGTCACTATGTGTGTGTATGTCAGTTAAGTAACGGACGAGTGCTTGCACTTCATTCGTCGCTGTTTGTAATAGGTTTACACAAGTAGACACTTTTTAACATGCACAATAGATTAAGCACATTGATGCCCCTTACAACACAGATACAGTAATTCAACCTGTATACAATGAAGATAAGTCAGCGACACTGTAATCATAATAATGGTTATGAAAATTGCAACCACAACCATACATGTGACTGAAGCGAAAGTTGCCACGTAGATTAATTACATGACAGTGGCACAACGCCCTGTCATCAAAGGCTGTAAATGTCGTTGCTTGGGGTGGTAAGAGGATATGAAAATGTTTTTGGGAAACCTTCCTCCGTGCGGTTAATATACGAGTCAGCATACCGCTGTCAGTGAAGACGGTGACAATTTGCAGACCAGGATATGTAGGTCTGCCACATTTCAGGCAGACGCGCTGGCCAAGGTGTCCTTGGCACCCGTCCTTCTTCCTTTTCAAGTTGGCTGACCATTCATGACGTGAGACATGAGGGCATTATCCTGCTGGAATACGGTAGGAGGAGGTGTCTGAAGGATGTGCAGTAACAGCTGCTGAGATGCCCCATATTATATTCAATGTCAGTCCAAAACCAAGTTGTACATCGTGCGCTATGTTGCTCAGCAATGCAGGCCACAGATGGTCGTCGCCATCAGTTCGTCCTACACGTAAACGGTATGTCGACATCAGTGTAGGACTCCTTGAATGGGGACTCGTCAGATTGCAAATTTTGCCAGTCGTTGCTCCGATACGACTTTTACGTGTTATTAAGACCTGGGGTGTTTCTGGTTGTTAAACAGTGGAAGCCGTCGCTATGGCTTTATTCATTTATTATTGTTTCATCAAGAACGGCACTTTGATCTCCGTTGCAAGACACCGTCATTTAAACCACTGGTGTTTTAATTAAAATCATTAAATAGCTTATACCAAAACAAAATTTTTATTGTAAGAGCACGACATAATGAAATGAAACCTATATAAACGATATATCAATTAAAGATAAGCAACTAAACTTTGTTTGTACCACTATTTTGTTTCTGTTCTGCCCGCGATCAGTGTGTCGTCGCTGCCTCGGATACATCATCAGTCCCTTGTGCATGCTAAACTAAATAATTCCACTATATCTAATTTACTCGGTACCCTCTGGCTTTTACGTGCCTCTACTCTAGTATTCGTCGGTCCATTCGGGTTGCCGCTGTTCATATTCTACTACTAAATTCTACTCACTCCTTTTAATAACACGGTGAAAACAAATTCGTACTGATAACATTTAAATATAAAAAACATACATCATGTGCAAGTTCTCTGTTTTCTAAACTCAGCAAGCAGTTGTCCACTGACGACCATGTAGTCCTGGGGAGCTTCTAAGATAATACAGATCTTCTGAAGAAACTTGCTACTTAACGTCCACCATAGGTGGTTGGACTAATAAATTTCCAAGGGATTAATTGAAGCGTTCGATACCGTTTTGCCAACTCTCAACCAATCTGTTACCTTCGAAACTAATTTAGTCCTCAGGCTACACAACAAATAAGTGTATTGACCACATATGAAGGCCTTGTTTCAATAGTGGTACGTTGTGGTTAGATACCATAACCACCAATGACATGGCGAGGCCCTTAGTCGAATTAAATTGTTTCAGTTACTGCTTGTCGCTGATACCAAGATATATGCCATAAACACTTCTGGCTTTGGTACGTTTGATTCTTTCAGGTAGCCACTCCTTTATTTTCGAATCTTGGGCTGCCTTTGTCCGTGATTCTGGAGCCCATAATTTCATAGACTCTACGGCGGAGCCATGCATCTCGCACTTACATTGTAGGGCATAGTCCACGAATCACAAGCACGATTGTGGTCGGTGCACCTTCAGAAGCTCCGCAGTTTTTAGTGCACTTCGTTGCTCACTAGATCTTTAAGTTGCAATCGTTGTAACCATTCAGTCACACCAAAGCTGTTACCTTGAAGCCGGCCGAAGTGGCCGTGCGGTTAAAGGCGCTGCAGTCTGGAACCGTAAGACCGCTACGGTCGCAGGTTCGAATCCTGCTTCGGGCATGGATGTTTGTGATGTCCTTAGGTTAGTTAGGTTTAACTAGCTCTAAGTTCTGGGGGACTAATGACCTCAGCAGTTGAGTCCCATAGTGCTCAGAGCCATTTTGTTACCTTGAAGATTGCTTTTTGATGCATACGCACTGCTTGGAACGGTATTTTGTAACTCGCAGCCCTGGCACGTGCTGTTATGCGCATTAATTTAACTGTCTTCTGTGAAACTAAGGTTACGTGTCTCCAAAAAAATGTCTCATCACTATGCACACTTTATCCAATATTTCTTTTTATTGAAATGCCATATAGGATAACAGCAGGGTCCATGGTTGTAAAAAGACAACTCTTCAGCAACCGGTACACAGTTTTTGTGCAGTTTTTAGCTGCAATGTCAGGCGAGCCAGCAGTTCAGCCCGCAGCAGACGGTGTCAGACCGTCGACGAAACAGATGCGTACTCGTTATTTAGTGCACCTCCACCCAACCAAGTTACAATTGTGGAAGACGGTAGTCATTCTGTAGTGTGGCATCGATGCGTAATCAAACATCCGCTGTCCTGTAGCCAAATAAGCATCACTACTGTAGCTGCGTGCTCTGTACGAGTCGCTAATGTCACAGTATGACAGATTTCCCGGAAACCGATAATTTCGCCCAATATGAAGTACCATACGCTGTTATTGTGTCATTTATCGTCTGGGAAACATGTTGGCACTTGATCTCATTTCCAATACGTTTGACGGCGCTTCAATCATAGAGCTGGCGTTGTGGTAAGTCATGACGCTGCTTCATCTGCTTACACGCCATTTCTGCGATCGTTGCCTTATTGCTACAAAAAATGGCTCAAATGGTTCTGAGCACTATGGGACTTAACATCTGTGGTCATCAGTCCCCTAGAACTTAGAACTACTTAAACCTAACTAACCTAAGGACATCACACACATCCATGCCCGAGGCAGGATTCGAACCTGCGACCGTAGCGGTCACGCGGTTTCAGACTGAAGCGCCTAGAACCGCACGGCCACACCTGCTGGCCTTATTGCTACAATGAGGCTCTGAACGTTCTCCGTAATTGCCTGTCATTTTAAGAAAAACGTGTGTTTCCTAACTGTGAAGACTTCTTTGTAGGTGTTGCAGTTTTCTTAAACGGTAATTCAGTTTTTTTTTTTTTTTTTTTTTTTTTTTTTTTTTTTTTTTTTTTTTTTTTTAAATGTCAGTGCAACCATGATGTGTTCCTGCAACTTTGTATAACATCCTTTTAGAAATAATTTGGAATCATTTACCGAATTGTAGTTTTTGAGCACTTCTATTGTAGTCAGAAAAATGTATCTGTCTGGAGGGAATATAAATAACGATTTCCGTTGGTTGCATGACCTTTACTTCACACAACATGCCTGTCGTTTTAAATATTAAATGTCGGATGTACAGCGAAGAAGCTTTTACTTGAGAACATAACGAAGAAATAAGCTGACGAAACAATATTAGTCATACATAAAAAAGTACACGTGTCGCTTTGCAGCGACGTAGGTGGTGTAAAACTAAGTGCCAGACGCCCATATGACCTTCCACCGCTGACGTAATACGTCTCTCTCTCTCTCTCTCTCTCTCTCTCTGTGTGTGTGTGTGTGTGTGTGTGTGTGTGTGTGTGTGTGTGTGTGGGGGGGGGGGGGGGGGGGGTTACATGCGATAAGCGTAATAAGTTGGGTCGACGTGGGAATGAGACGTAGCAGAAAAAAGATACTGTTTGGGCATGCCCATGAGCACAACGTTAATGAAGTCACCCGGTTTGTCGGTATATTAACGTGAACTGCCTGTCGTATGTACAAGGAATAGTCTATTTAAAACCCGACTTGACTTGCAGCTGTCCGAGAATGCATCTGGTTGGTGCATATGCTCGTAGCGTTTCTCCGTAAGTTTAATAAACTCAACAGATACACGTAACTGAGACTTTAGTTATCAATAATCTCTTCTCCATCGCCATTTACAGCAGACTACCAACGATGGGATAACTTTTCTGTTCCACGACTGTAGAAATCGCGTGGTTTTGCGACGAAGAACTCGTTGGACCACGTTCGGAGCACATTTTTATCCGGAAAGGAAGTACATTGAAGGTTGTTCGATAGAGAGCAGGTTGGCAGTGAGGAGGCGCAGGATCATGTGATTTCGGTGGGTGTGGAATGACTTCACAATCCAACTCTTGTATCGTGTTTTCTGTAAGCCTCGCAGAGGGTGGGCGGGCGTTATCGCGGAGTAGCATCACATCACGCGGTCTTCCTGATCGTCGTTCTCTGATTGCGTCTGCAAAACGTCTGAGTTGTTGTCAATAAATGTCAACTGTGATGGTTACACCTAGGGCACACCGTCACTGTTCCACCAAATGCATAACATTACCTTTTGTCGATGCGCGCAGGTCTATGCACGGGGAGTTGCTGCTTTGTTTGGATTCAACCATTCCTTTCTTTTCCTTATGTTAGCAAAAAAAGACCATTTCTCGTCACCAGTAACGATACAGGATGCAATGGCCGGTGCGTTTTTCCCGAGCCAGTTGATGACGACAAAGCAGAGAAGAACATAAGGCCACCCGCTGAGTCTTGTGATTGTGTCGTAGAGCACGTAGTTCCCATACATGCGATTTTTGAACCTTCCCCATTGCATGAAAACGTCGCGCGATGGTGGAATGATCACAGTTCGTCACATTCGCCAGCTCTCGAGTATACGACAGCATTGAATTGTATTATTATGGATTAATCCGTTTAAATGATCTTCATCAAACCCCGAATGTCTTCCTGAACGTGGAGAGTCACTAATGTCAAGAGGATCGTTGCCGTGCTCTGCCCAATGGCATTATCCCCATACACGGCGCAAATGTTTCTGGCTGGCTCCACTGCCGTCTCCCCTCTATAGAACTCAAACAGAAGAATATGTCGGAAATGTTCCGATTCCTCCACTAGCGTCCACAGCTCCAGCCACTGCTTCCAAATGACAAAATGACAATACATAAACTCAAATAGCAGCAATGAACTACTAATAAAAATGCAATCGATAAATAAACCCAGAACAACCGAAATACCAACATGCAAAATAAAAACGCTAGAACTAGTGCACCAACCTACTAGGTCCACATTTCCGAGCGAAAATTGCGAAGGGAACTGCGTTCAGTGGACCTCACAAGATGCTATTGCTTATAGCGGTACATAAAACTGCACGACTTCAGTGCGCCAAACAGCTCAGAAAATGTGCAGTAACTGACTGGAGATGTGTAGCGTGATCAGACGAGTTACGACTTTGCGTTCGTCTTGAATGATTCAGGGCGTCGAGAGCACCGCCGGGCGTCGGCACACTCAGGCGTTTAAGGGGAAACCACTCTGATTAAAAGGTGCACCAAATTCACAATTTTGAACATACAGCGATGACATTTTGTACCATGTTTTACATGAAATTAACACATTTACTGTTAACTTCCTTCGATTATATTTATTTAACTATTTTATACAATTTCAAATTTCATTTTTAAAAAATGCAAAATTTTCGTTTGTTTAATCTATTTGTATATAGGAAGCTTTTCTCAAGAGGTTTTTTGAACATATCGAATAGGAGAATTTCAATAATTTTTTAATTATAAGTCTGTAAGTATATTAGAATTCGTGCAAAATTCTAAGCACTTTGTCCCATATCTCAGCTTACACACTCACTTTCAAGATTTACCGTTAAGGCAAAAATTTTTTGGGTTTAAAAACTAAATGTACAAAATTCCATAATTGTGATTCTGAACAAAAAACCTCATATGGACGTATCCCGATTCCGAATGGTTTCCCGGATGTAACACATTTAATATCACTTTTGTACGTTTTTCGTGAACAACTCGAAAACCGCACCCTCCAGCGAAAACTTGTCACAGTACAAAATTAAACTGTATTAAATTTCCTACAAAAAAGGTCCTATTCATTTTTTCTCTAGAACTAATGGTTTGTGCGAAGAGAGCGCGAGAATGTTGAGAAACTCGTTCGATGTGCATGCGCTGTAGCTTACGTAGTTTTTGTAGACAGCATATTGAGGTGACAAGTTGAGACGAGCAGTTTGATACGAGACACTTGTGGTCTATCAAGTCGGGAAACTACCTTATATATATAATTTTCAGGAAATGCATTTTAAAGTTAGCCTAACGTTTTGTCTCATGTCAGCTCTTCAGAAGGCTCCAGTTTTGTATTCGGGGTCTTCTTTGCCTTGAACGTTTCTGTTCTGGTTTCTTGTTTTCTGCCGTCTTTCCTTTATCAGATCTTCAACTGGCTTTTCAGTAGCCGAGAGCCGTTGTAAAACTATTTTTCTCAAGATATCATGAGTGGAATTTCCTGTCTTAAAGCCCATTCTCTCCAATACCTCAATCCTCTCTACGATCCATTCATTAAATATAAGAACTGCATCATAAGTTGTAATTCTGAGAACTGTAGCAGATGCAAATATAAAAAAAAAGCATCGTTTCCATATTAGTGACTGTAGAGACTCATTTCAATTCTGGGTTTTTCCATGAACACCCTTTTTAGAAGTTCAAGCTCGGCTAGAAACCTGTAAGTGGGCTTGACAACATCCAAGATACAATGATTTTTTTTCGCGGGTTATCAGCCAAATCAAGGCGTCGTTCTGCGACGTTTCGACAAGTTTCCTTCAGGCCTGAAGATGACGAGCTAGGAAACTTGTCGAAACGTTACCGCAGAACGTCGTCTCGATTCGGCTGATAACTTAAGAAAACTTCGTCATAGAGATTCGACGAGGAAGCCTACATTCCCATATATCCAGGATGCAATTTAGAAGCCTTTCCCTGTGAAAGTAGGGGTTTTTATTGCTCTGAGCCCGTAGATGTTGAAGTTTTACTTCAAAAAGTAGGAGCAGCAGGAAGGTCGCGTTACACATTTAATTATTTTTTCAGGCCCTTCGATGCGATTTCGTCATTGAAACTGTGGGAACTTGATGTCAATGAGTTCTACCAATAAATAAAAAAATAAATGAACGTCCTCCCTTAAACTGCAGTGTGTGGACGGTGTAATCCGGGCCGGACTTGGTTCTCTGGCTGTTCCTCATTCTGTCATTCGGGTTACCTTGAACATGAACCAGGATGTGCATTTCAATGTTCTCGGCTACTAAATGTTGCCCCTTATTCTACATCTTCATAGTGCTTATGAGGTCTTTCAAGGTAACAGGCTGCACGTATGCAGTGCTAATTTGACGATCACTCAAGCACCCAGCTGCATCTGTGCTGTCCCGATCTTACTGTCGTAGTATATGGCTGGACATGTTTGGAACAGCAGATGAAACGTAGCAGGCAATACTATGGCATTTTGGTAATTTTACGGGATCTAATGGCATGGGCAGGATATTCCATACCTGAAAAAACCGGTGACACTCTTCCTCTCCGAAGTGAGGCCGTCGTGAAGACTAGAGGCCATGTTAGTTTCAGCGTGATGTCTCCTGGAGTGACTAATTTTTTGTCCGGTGTGCCTATCTCTGGAGCGAGCATAGCCTACTGTGCGTGCAGTCAACAGCAAATGTCCGTCGACTTCGCTGTAGTGCTCTCTGTTCACGCTTAATGCAAAGGCCGAAGCCTAAATACTACATTGGCCCCGTTTTTACGCCGTTGTTTACTTGTAACTTCAATGGCGAATTACTGTCGCTGCTGCGGATGCAAAGAGAAAATCGTGAAAGAAAGAACAGTTACATTTCATAGGAAACTACGACAAAAGTCTCACTATGTAAGTAGGCTGTTTAGGTTTTTTTATTGGTAACGCCACCTCTGTATGAAAATCACTGGCTGTGCTGTGTGCAGTCTGCGGCTGCTTTGCATTGTTGTAATACTCGCCATTGTAGTGTTAGGCAGCTGGCTGTGAACAGCGCGTAGCGTTGCGCAGTTGGAGGTGAGCCGCCAGCAGTGGTGGATGTGGGGAGAGAGATGGCGGAGTTTTGAAATTTGTCATGAACTGCTATATTTATATATGATGATATCAAGGTAAATACATTGTTTGTTCTCTATTAATATCTCTCATTTGCTAACGATCCCTATCAGTAGTTAGTGCCTTCCATAGTTTGAATCTTTTATTTAGCTGGCAGTAGTGGCGCTCGCTGTATTGCAGTAGCTTGAGCAGCGAAGATTTTTGTGAGGTAAGTGATTTGTGAAAGGTATAGTTTAATGTTAGTCAGGGCCATTCTTTTGTAGGGAATTTTGAAAGTCAGATTGCGTTGCGCTAACAAAATATTGTGTGTCAGTTTAAGCACAGTCATGTATAATTGTTTAAAGGGGACGTTTCAACTACAATTATCATTCTAGCAAGAGACGATTAAATGTTTAAAATACAAAGATACAACGTAACGAAGGCCTAAGATCATAGGGCTGGGTTTTGTGACTCTGTGACTAATGCTGCAGGACTGATAAATTTAGAAGTGTGGAGTAAGCTGCCAATCTGTTCATTGAACGTATACAGTTTTTGAGCTGTGTTAATCTGCATATAAGATTCATCGCTACGTTCACTTTCATGAATATTTCAAGACTATTACGTCATTATAAAGTAGTCAAAACAGGAGACAAGCTGTTAGTCGTAAGGTGACGGAAATGACTAGTGCGATTAATATTTTTACTTCCCTGAGACTGAGGAAGATAAAAGATATAGTCGGCTACAGACAGTAAAGCAAGAACATTTATTTATAATTGTAGTACATTTTCCCAGAATTATAATTGGTATACATGTGTTGTGCAGCTGCTTCAAGCTGTGATATACACTATGTGATCAAAAGTATCCGGACACCTGGCTGGAAATGACTTAAAAGTTCGTGGCGCCCTCCATTGGCAATGCTGGAGTTCAATATGGTGTTGCCCCATCCTTGCCTTGGTGACAGCTTGCGCTTTCGCAGGCATACGTTCAGTCAGGTGTTGGAAGGCATCTTGGGGAATGGAAGTCCATTCTTCACGGAGTGCTACTCTGAGGAGAGCTATCGATGTCGGTCGGTGAGGTCTGGCACGAAGTCGGCGTTCCAAAACATCCCAAAGGTGTTCTATAGGATTCAGGTCAGGACTCTGTGCAGGCCAATCAATTACAGGGATGTTGTTGTCGTGTAACCACTCCGCCACAGACCATGCATTATGAACTGGTGCTCGATCGTGTTGAAAGATGCAATCGCCATCTCCGAATTGCTCTTCAACAGTGGGAAGCAAGAAGGTGCTTAAAACATCAATGTAGGCCTGTGCTGTGATAGTGCCACGCTAAAGAACAAGTGGTCCAAGCCCCCTCCATGGAAAACACGACCGCACCATAACACCACCGCCTCCGAATTTTACTGTTGGCACTATACACGCTGGCAGATGACGTTCACCGGGCATTCGCCACACCCACACCCACACCCACACCCTGCCATCGGATCGCCACATTGTGTACCGTGATTCGTCACTCCTCACAACGTTTTTCACTGTTCAATCTGACACATGTTTTTGCTCCTTACACCAAACAAGGTGTCGTTTGGCATTTACCCGCTTAGGAGCAGCCGCTCGACCATGGAATCCGTTTTCTCACCTCCCGCCTAACCAGCCGGCACAGTAGCTCAGCGTGTTCGGTCAGAGAGCTGGTAGGCCTCTGTATTAAAAAAAACTGAGTCAAAGGATCAACAAACGTACTTGAACGGATGTCATGTGACGTCCGCAACGACCAACCACAACGATCAACACCGAAAGAAAAAAAACCTGTCATAGTACTTGCAGTGGATTCTGATGTAGTTTGGAATTCCTGTGTGATGGTCTGGACAGATGTCTGCCCATCACACATTACGACCCTCTTCAACTATCGGCGCTCTCTGTCCGTCAACAGACGAGGACGGCCGGTACGCTTTTGTGCAGTACGTGTCCGTTCGCGTTTCCACTTCCTTATCACATCAGAAACAGTGGACCTATGGATGTTTAGGAGTGTAGAAATCTCGCATGCAGACGTATGACACAAGTGACACACAATCACGTGACCGCGTTCGAAGTCCGTAAGTTCCGAGAAACGTCCCATTCTGCTCTCTCACGATGTCTGATGTCTATTGAGGTCACTACTGATATGGAGTACCTGCCAGTTGGGTGGCAGCACAATGCACCTAATTTGAAAATGTATGTTTTTGGGGGGTGTCCGGATACTTTTGATCACGTAGTGCAGCAGGAGGCGGCAGGTGTACACGGCTCAGAATTTCTCACCTTGCGACACTCGTTTCATGCTAACATTATGCGACTGTAGTTGGACGGATTGGAAACGAGTGTGCAGAACATGGAGACACAACCTGACCAAATAATATCTGAAAAGGAATTAAATGAACAGAACTGAACGATGCGAAGGATCTTTGTAGGATTTGCAGTTGATAGACAAAGAATAAAAAATATTGTACTAAGTATAGAGTTTACATAATAATTTATGCATATATTCATGTGTGTATTTCCAGGCGTGTCGGTGAAGAAAGTGGAAATATTTACGCGACACATTCCGCTGAGAACTAAGAGTATCTCGTTTAGATCGTTCCGGAAACGAAGGTGGCTTGCCAGCGTTTCAGTCAAATTGCTGCTTTAGAAAGACATTATAAATCCATGGCAAATAAAAAATATTTCTCACAGACACATAACGTCATCTTAACAGGACGATGCACGTCCCTTCAACGGCTGCTGTTACCAGATGGACAACGCGTTTAGGATGACGGGAACAACCTGTGTCCATTAGAAGCCAGCGCTTGGAGACAGTCACAGAATTCATAGGGCATCATTTCAATACCTCCATCTTCAATCTACCCTTTGCCAGCCAACTGTTAGAGAGAGGAAAAAAAAAAAAAACGGGATTGCTGAATACAGCGGAAAAAATGTGAAGCTTATTCAGAGGTGCAAGATGACAGTCAGTTATAATTTGTACTGATTTTGCTACCTAGCATGCGGAAACTGTCACCTGGAGCTCATTGACATCTAGAATTAAACGCAGCAGATTGTATTGGAAGAACTGCAATAGTCTTGAATCTCTTCTAAAGCCCATTGCCAGTTCTGTCCTTGCGGACCTGAAAACCTCCACCTTGCAAGCCTCATTCTAAATTTCAGCGAATTACCTTGCAAATTATTACGATTTCCTGTCAGGAATGTTCTAAATTACAAACTATGGTGAATATGTGTCAGATTATAGATTTCTGATGCGGTTCTAGGCGCTACAGTCTGGAACCGGGCGACCGCTACGGTCGCAGGTTCGAATCCGGCCTCGGGCATGGATGTGTGTGATGTCCTTAGGTTAGTTAGGTTTAATTAGTCGTAAGTTCTAGGCGACTGATGACCTTAGGAGTTAAGTCGGATAGTGCTCAGAGCCATTTTTATAGATTTCTGATCGCAAAAATAATGTGTACTTAACTAATGATGACCATACGTTTTCTGTGACAATAGCCTTTCTAAAATTTGTGATGTCCGAAAGAACAGGCACTACGCATTCATATAGTTGATTCGCCTCTATCGGCAATGAATTCACCACCTTCATTGCGGAAAAAATTGTCTTAAGCATTTCCTTGCTGATAATCATTACTGTAATTATTTTCTGCCACAAAATGAGTTAGTTATTATTTTCACTTAACGAAATCCACGTATGTGAAACAGTAAACTGCTCGTAAAAAATGCAAAACATACAATAACAGTTTAAAACATAGAACAAATATAGTTAAAATAAAGAAATAGAATAGTAATGAATGCCCAGACATTTTAATTAGGTGTGTTGAAAATACTCGGACAGCACATTGTGTACAGCTTACTTTTCAAAAATGGTATTTGAGAAATCAGCTGTATTACACAAGGATGTATGTGGCTTGAGAGCATCATTAATTTATGTAGTAGCAAAAGTTTTCATTTTTCAGAATTAATTAATGGTGGTTGGGTATTGTGCAGAGTTACAGATTATTACAAAAGTTCGTTATACAGTTGTCAAGAACATTATTTACATATCAACTTTTATATGAAGATCATTTTTTGTGTATCACCGTTTCGAAGATGTTATCTCTAAACAAAGTTGCCTTTGTGGATGAGTTTTAACCCTTAAAAGGGAAAATGGGCACTAACAAAAAATACATACTGCTGTATTTTACCCACAGCCCCGCCGAGTTTCGTCAAGATCGTTTGTTGACAGTTGGAAACTTTTCCTTGTAGGAAGAACAGTCTTACTGCGTAATCATGTTTGAAGTACGGTGGATTTTTCCTTCAAATTATTGTGTTCATTTGATAAACGTGCTAATATGAGATGCCATCTAACCCCGTAGTGTCAATCCGTTCGCTCTCCTTTGTTGCTTCCACATTGCAGTGTTTTCACCGCAACGCCAACAATGACAACCGCCGTGAAAGGCTTTCGAATAACGTTACAGTGTATCGTGTTCCATTCAGAAGACATGTAGACGCTTCGGTACAGGAGTCATTTGTAAGAAACATGCAACAAAGTTTCTCGCTAACGTACAAATCCTACGCCGAAAACGTCGTTTTGATATCTTGAGCGATGGACGAAACGAAAGAGTTGCAAGTTTTAGATGAAGGAGTCACTCACTGTTTATATTGTCATTAGCGCACGGTGTGCGACTGCGAAGGCAGGGCGGCTCCGTGACCCGGAGGTGGGCGTCGGGTGGGACACGTGTTCGGGACGAGGTGCAGCGCCGGGTCGACTTGGCGGCGCGCGCCATCGATCCCGCCAACAGTCGGGCCGGCCAGCCCTGGAGGCTAGCCGCTGCCACAGAGCGTCCGCGGCCGCCCCGACGCTCGTTCTCAGGCAGTCTGGTGCACGGCTTCCACACGCGAGAGCTAGCCGGTTCTCACAAATATCTGTGACTGCGCCAGCAGGGGCTACAGTCTGCTCTGGACTAATTTGAGCTGGGTTTAAATGGTTCTGGAGTATTCCCCTAATTCAGTCACTGCTTCGACACTTACAGACGCAGCCGTCGACTGCTAATTAGGGTTGCGGACAAAGTAGGCTCATCTAACACTTCGTCTGGGGGAGAGGAGCAGCGCGGCAATAGAGGTCCACATCCTCACGCCGCACATTGAATCAGAATCCCGAAAAATGGCCATAAATGTTATTTTAAAAAAAGTTCCGGCTTAAGAAGTTTCGTTTAATAGGTTGGCTAGAGAAATGGTGGGACTATTGAATCCTGCTCTTAGGAGCGGCCAACTGCTTCTTCTGTAGGTTGAATTTCAGGTCTAACGCGACATTCAGTTGAGCCGCGCGCCAAGCTAGACGGACTAGAAAAGCGTGCGTCGTTCGAATGAAATATTTCTGTTCAGCGAAGTCAGACCGAAATTTTTAAAAATAGAGGCTGTTCCAGAAGATACGTACTTAATTACGGACACTTATTTCTTTATTTAATCATTAATTAACAATTGGTTTTTGTTAATTAACTTCTTGCTTGAATACAAGCCAGACAATTGAAAAGCACTTGCGAAAAAAGGAGATGAGATTTAGATTCCACGACATTCCGCCTTGTTTTTCATTCCGTCCTTAAGTATATACTATTATCTTCGGGAATCAGCCTTAAAATCCAGCTACTAGCCGCAACTCTGTAATTGATCCCATTCATAAGCGACAGTTGCAAAATGAGGTTATTTACACTAGGATAAGAAAAACTGATTTTGAAAAGTTTCGAAGCTACGCCATTGCAACAGTCAGCCATTACCTCAAAGAGTATTCATGGTACAGTATGCCAACTGGAGTCCGTAGACTGTTGGTCCACGGGCCGGACATAATTGCTTCTACACTTTTACCTACAGGTCAGCTGTCGGAATGTGCGCAGGAATCAACAAATCAGTTAATGAGTTAATGTCGCCTAAGTTTTGCCCGAAAGTCGTCTCGCGTGAAAGCTATGGAGGATGTGTTCCGGAGACATCTTTCAACAACCGATCCCTGTACACGGTGCAATAAATATGTACGGCACAAATTGCAGGACGCATTTCTCACACGTAGACGAAGAAAATATGTTATATGAACATGGGTCTGAAAACGCTTTGTTTCCATGTTACAACTCATTTTCTCCAGCTCATTAATCACGGGGAAACACCCACGAACAGAACGCACCAGCTTACAACATGCGACTCTTTCTCATAGGAGATGTTCAATATGCCCTCCGTGGGCACTGATACATCCGTCAAACCATCGTCATAGTGAATCTCAGATGTGCTGGTGTATCCCGTATGGTTTCGCAGTCTTCCATAATACGGACTCGGAAACTCTGAACATCTTGTATTGGGGTTCCATACACAGGAGATTTCAAATGCCCCCACAAATAAAAGTCGAATGGGTTTAGGTCCGGAGAATATGCAGGGCAGACAATTGGCCCATCTCTGCCTATCCACCTGTCACTGAATTTGTTATTTAGAAACCACCGGCCATTAGCACTAAAATGAGCAGGTACTCCATTGTGCATGAAGTACATGTTTTGTCACACAGCTAACAGATCAAGTAGAACACTCTCTACGAAATTATGACAACTTTGTCCATCGAGCCTGGATGGAAGAAAGTGAGGCCCTGCCAAACAGTCACCAACAATGCTGGTCCAAAAATTGACAGAAAATCTTTGTCAATGACTTACTTCAACAGTTACGCGAGGATTGACATCTGTCCATATATGCCGATTGTGAAAATTTACCATCTGATCTCGTTGAAATGACGCCTCGTCTGTGAGCAGCACCGCTGTACTAAAATTATGGCTGATAATTTGTCGAACAAACCATTCACAGAAGAGTACCCGTGCAGGAAAATCAGCTGCTGAGAGTCATGTGGTCAACATTCAGTGTTGCTGTTACATGTCTTGTACTGACACTAGGGTCGTCGTCAACTGCACGAAGAATTGCCACCTCCCGTTGCGGTGACGTCTTTCTAGACCTCCCCCGGTCGCGAGTATCGGGCTTAAATGCCCACCGAGCAAGGTGGCGCAGTGGTTGCCCACTGGACTCGCATTCGAGAGGACGACGGTTCAATCCCGCGTCCAGCCATCCTGATTTAGGTTTTCCGTGATTTCCCTAAATCCCTAAAGGCAAATGCCGGGATGGTTCCTTTGAAAGGGCACGGCCGACTTCCTTCCGTGTCCTTCCCAATCCGATGAGATCGATGACCTCGCTGTCTGGCCTCCTCCCCCAAAACAACTCCTTAAATGCCCCATTTTCTCTAAGACGACAGTTAACGGTTTCAAACGGTTTCCTGTTGGGGCAGCTTCGTCCTTGAAATCTCTCGCAGTAGAAACGCAGAGCGCGAGCGCAATTGCCGTCAGCTAATCCATACAACAAATGGGCATCTGTCATCTCTGCATTTGTGTACACTGCGATTAACTCCACGTAGTAACCCGCGTGCTTGCAACAGTCGTACTGGTCGCTGGAACAATTGATGTTATTTGTAAACATGCAATGACGTACGTCGCATGGCAACTGGGACATTTAAAACAAAATGGCGTTGCGCAACGTAATCAGACGTCACCAAGAGCGCATGTTCCCCATGATTATAACGTTGTGTCCTTGTGTGTTCCCCATGATTAGTGAATTGTAGAAAATGAATTGTAATATGGAAACAAAGCGTTTCCAGACCCATGTTCATATAACATAATTTCTACTTGTGAGAAATGTATCCTGCAATTTGTGCCATACGTTTTTGTTACACCCTGCATAACGGTAATTCAGTTCTATACGTCCACCGTTGTAGCTGGTGGGTCAGTGCGTCTGACTGCCAAGCGGAGGACTCCGTTTCGATTCTCAGTACTGCCGGGGACTTCCCCGTGGTGGATGAACTGGAACGGGTTGCACTGAGACCTGGTTCAGGAGGGATTCACTACAGTTGCTGCACGTAAAGAGGGATTCCAAGACTTGCAGTTACTTAGAGCATGAAAATCTTGCTGAAACACAAAATTCTATCGAGTTGTTAACGCCTTCCTCTAACTACATTTAGTCCATATACAGTTGGGTACTAGAACCATTTTTCCAAGGCTGGCATAGCGTGTATTTACAGTACTTAAGATTTTCGCAAGCTGTGGGGAATGCAGTGTGGTGTGGTGTAGTGGTTAGCGTCGCTGGCTGGGCGCTAGTTCAAATCCAACCACCAGCAATCTTTTACTATTTAGTATTCATAATTTGTGGAAGGTTCTTGAAGTATCTTATGTTTGTAATGTTTTTGTGTACTTTGAAATATTGGATGTCTGGATAAAAACTGGCATTCTGGAATATTTGGTATTTGTATAAACAGTAGCACTCTCCGTCCCAGAGTTTTGTTCTGTTCTGGCTCTACTTTGGTATCAGCAACAGACGTACTTTCAGGTCCAACAAGGAAACATCATGAAGTGGACCTTATATTTTAAGGGCAAAAAGAATACTTGCGAGATACCAGCCACAGCACTCAATTTATCCCGCGCGAAATTGGGCCATAATTCTCATAGTACGCAGTCGTGACCTTCCGAGAGCAGAGCTTTTAAACTTTTGCGCGCACCTTGCATGTCATCCGCTCCGCCATACTGCAGTTACCTAATGCCCGAGCGCGATGTGGCCTGTAGTGGAGCAAGTACGAGGCTTGTGAAATACTGTTTTGACACCGGTAACGTTCTTTGTTCATTGTGTCAAGGTGCTCTGTTCGTAACATGTAACTTCTTCCAGAAATATCTTCGCTTTGAACATTATGTTGAGATTCACAAATATAATGTAAATAAATTATTCGAATTGGTGTTCAATTAAAGAAATAGCGTAGCGCTATTTATGTATTAACGTCGCAATTGTTCGTTGTTTTATTTGGATTGTAATGCTCACAATGTTAAAGTGAAGTAAATTTCCTCGAAATATGGAATTCTTCAACGTGATTACCAAGATTAAATTTAAATGGAAAATCGTTAACTTTATTCTTCAGTTGCTTTGGGTTATTAATTCAGAACTTGAGGCGTATATATAGCTGCGGAATATCAAAACGAGAATATTTTTGAAATAATATTGAACGTGTGGCCTGTGTGTGTGTGTGTGTGTGTGTGTGTGTGTGTGTGTGTGTGTGTGTGACGTAGACATATTACTGTTTTTTCGCGTAGAATAACATGACTGTTTTCGACCAAGATAGCGAAACACGTTGGGCAGGTGTGTCTACCTCTCCCCATCTCTTCCCTCTCCCTCGTCATTCCGCGAATAGGAGGCCTCAGGTTGTCACTCCGCTGTATAGTTCTTCGCGCCCTGGCGTTACGACACTTGAATGGGTGCGACGAGTGACAAACAGCCGGTGCACATTCCTAGGCATTTCCTAGGGCTGATACCTAAGACGTGTTTTTTTTTCTGCTTATAATTTGAGGTCGCAGCTGTTTCTTGTAAATGTTATACTTCATTGACAAACCTGGTTTCGGATTGAAACTTGATTCTGCTGTCGACGTCATAGTATTATCAGTATATGCTGCTGTAATCTGATACGTTAATTGCATTTTGTACACGGTAGGTAGTTTTTATTTGCGTATTATATAGAAACTGCATACATTTTCACTGTCGTTAAACTAATAGTGAAGGGTTCATGTTCGACCCCACTCTATTGGACATTTCCGATAGGTACCCTGAAATTATTTATGATACTATTAAATTATTGAACTCTCGGTATCGATACTGATACCATAAGTAGGCGAAACAAAAGTATTGTCACTTAACTCATATCAGCAATGTCGTAACCACCCCTGCTTACGAGCATGATACAAAAAGCAAGCGTTTTCTTCCAACATTCCGTTTGCAGCGTAGGAGGAAGCAGTATATTGGTTGAGTCTTCTATTTACGAACGCTCTCGGGGTGTTAAACAATAAACCGCACCTTGATGAACTAAGCCTCACGTTTAGCATTTAGCCGAATTTTCTAGCGTTGCCAATTTTTTTGTGAAGAACCGAATCATCCACTAACAGCCTCTTGGGAGTTTCCTGCGTTTTCCACTACGTTACGTGTAAACTTAAAAAAAACTAGCCGACGCTCCACGAAGGAATTATCCGAATGAGACGGAAATCGGTAGATGTGATGATCTACATGTACATACAAATGATTACAATTTCAGAAAAAATAGATGATTTTTTAAATAGAAAGAGCTTGACAAATTGAGCAATTCGATAATTCATTGGTCCATCTCTGCCCGTTATACAAGCAATTATTCGGCTTGGCATTGTTTGATAGAGTTGTTCGATGTGCTCCTGAGGGATACCGCGTCAAATCCCGTCCACCTGGAGCGTTAGATAGTCAAAATTCCATGCTTTGAGCTCAGCCCGCTTTCTGTGAGCCGCCTCTTAATGATCCTCGTGGTTTCTGGAGCACTAGTTGTACGTCGGATCCATGATAATGATTGAATCCGGGGCTCTGAGTGCCTCGCTTGCGATTGTTTGTTAATCACGTTCTGTCGTCTCTCTAGGTCGACCGGTTCCTTCTTGACGCTGTGTTCGACCACGGTTCACCCATTCGTGCCAACATCATCGGGTAGTGGCATCGCTCCTGTTCAGATGTCGAGCGATTCGCCTATTACTCGAATCCGCTTCTTTGAGCCCAACTAAACGTCCTCTTTCAAATGATGTCATCTGCTTACATCGTCCACGCGCGTATGTGCGAGGCATAATTATTGTTCAACTGAGTAAAGGAAATGAAATTTTCAAAGACTTTATATCCTGGTGCCATCATGTCTCATGTTTGCTAGCGTCACCAGCTGCGCGGTGAAATTATGTTGCAGTGTCACACATTCATCCTTCGGCCGCCAAAGTTTAGAGTTTTGCATTTTCCATCGATATCTGTATAAGTTTGTGACCTATTTGCGTAACTGCATCGCGCTGAGTCGTAATTTTTTGAGTGTATATTGGCCCTGTAATACAACCCGTGTTTCTTTTGCGACTGCAGACTTTCCTCCGTTAAGAATTACATGCTGTGTACAGTTTGCTAGGACCTATTTAATCATTCCACAAAGCTTACCTAACATTCCGTAGCTCGTACGTTGTTCTTTAGGAGACAGTACAGAACTGCATCGAACGCTTTGCAGCACTGAAGGCACACAGCATCAACCTGTGCGCTGGTATCTGCTAACCATTTAGTTTCGTGGTCGAAGAGAGCTAGCTGAGCTTCACACTGTCGTTATTTGTGGAATCTATGTTGATTCCTATCGAGGGCATTTTCGGACTCGAGAAAAGTCATAGTACCAGAGTGTAAAGCGTGTTGGAAAATTCTAAAACAGATTGGCGACAGCGATACAAGTGTGCAGTTCTGTACGTCTGTTCGGACTATCTTTCTTGACTACAGGAAAGACTTCAGAACTTTCCCAGTCAGTTGCAGCGCTTCGTCCGGCCAACGACTTAACGATGGTTTGCTGCTGGAAGAGGAAGTAGTTCTTTCGCATACTCGATGTAGAATAGATTTTCCATCATATATGGAACTGAGCGATCTTAATTGATTTTATATCCCGCGTTCACTTTTTTCAGTGTGTAATGTTGACGTTTGTGCGATGATTGAGAGGTGGAACTGCAGTACGATCTTCTTTAGTTTAAAAAATCCGGAGAAGAGAATTTAGTTTGAGAGAACGTTTAGGCCGAGGAAGCAGAAAAATACTTACACGTTCGTTGTAACGTATAGGCTGGACTGTGAACTTCTGAAGTGTGGCACGTGGACTTATCTGAAGGAGGTTCAAAACCTCTTTGATATAGCCAGTGCTGTTCACATTGTCCTCAACATGTACGAGTAGAGATTGCGTGTTCTATCCAACGGCGCTCGCCATCATGGTTAAGAATTGTCGATATGCCTTTCAAACTACTGGCTACCAAATTACTGTCACCGCGGTAGCGTGTAACACATACATGAGATCGTCGTTGTTGGACAGGCACCTCGTTTATAAGAGTATGTCTCGGACGAGATCAGTAATCATGATACACATGTACAGTGAATGAACTAATGATTTTTCATTAGTTTTTGCGTGATTTCGCACTTGAACATCCTACGCTGAAGCGTAAAATTTGACCATATATTACGTATTGATACTATCTTTCTTCTTGAATCTGATGACAGTCTGCCGAGACACGTAATTTACAGTTAATGTGGATTGAGATAGGGTTCGGCGAGAAACATGGGTAGCACTGGACGAAGTCATCAGACGGCAGAGAGCTTAAACGTTGAAATTTGAGTGCCAAAAATTCGCATGGCGGACAAAAACGACAATAGGGTCCGAATGGGATGCCTAGCTAGCCATTTCGAAGGACATAGCGATAGTGAGATGGAAGAAGACACAAAGGAATGACTCGACAACCTAAGCAATGTAGACAGACGAGTTGGATATCCTACTAGATAAAGACACAGAATGCCGCCAAAGATTGTAAAATACTAGAAGGAAAAATTTAAATACCTAGGAGCAAATACGACAAGATGAAAGAGGATCAATGAGCTAATAACACAGAGGACGAAGAAGACGGTGTCAGCTTTCCATATGGCCAGAGAAGTGTACAATAAACAGAATATATCTACGGAAACAAAATTACACGATTAGGCAAAGGTGATGAATGCGGTTCTGTATGCGGTCGAAACGGAATCGCTAGGAAGACATAGTGCGAATCAACTACAGAAAGAAGTGAAAAGAAAGCTTTAGACAGTATTGGACCCTAAAAGAGGTTGTGAAAGATGTTTTACCGGAGAGCGAGGACAGACTGAAAAGAGCGAGATTTGCGGGACCTGCGATCAGAATGAATACGGACAGAAAGACCAAAGAAGCGTATGAAGCAACTGGTAGGACAAGAGGAGAGACAGGAACCAAGCAGATTCTTGAACCTGGGACAGAATGTATAAAATGCTAAAACGTGATTCGCCTGAAAACAGTTTGCCTCTCCTCTTAGCAGAGCAGTGATGGCTCATCAAATTTTGATGCGTTTGCGTTTCCTGCGTTTGTGGTTTCTGGACAGTGGAAGCCGACGCAGTGGCATTCATAATACATTCTAGCTCTCGGCAGAGGGCGTTATTCCGTCGACGCAGACATGTTCACGCCCGTTACAATCCCCAGCATCGAGCCAACGGGACGAAACTGAACGCTCTGTTACGGTTTTGGACACAACACGACGGTATACCGTGCTGTGGTCACATAGTGTGGTCTTGTACCCACTTGCCGCTGCGTGCCGAACTACTTCTATTCTCTGGTTCCAGACAAACATCACAGGGGTAACAGCGTGCCCGTAGAGGCCTGTTCACACTGGCTCACTAACTTAGCGCCGCAGATAACCGCGCCTTTCAGCACCCTAAATCATACACCGCTTCACTAATTTAGTCTAGTAACGAGTGATTTAGTAGCTCTGGCAAAAGAAGAAAACAATAAATAAGCGAGTCTGCGTTCACCATGGTTTACTTGGTGGTTTGGAGAGTGAGGGTGGACCAAGTAGTACATCGGAGCAGCAAAGCTTATCCTGGAGTAGTTGGTAGAAGAGATTAAAAATGAAGATGAAAAATGAGTACAAAAATGGATTGGCCAACGAGTTTTGTGTGGAGCATATAATGTTGTTTCAGGAGGACAAGCAGTTAAAGCCCACATGAATAATTTCTTACACAGGAACTGTTTAAAGATGCTTTAATTTTGTTAAAAAATACAATGGAAAAATCAGCCTACAGAAGCGCATCTGAGAAAAACCTTACCTGCAGAAACAAAAGTGCAGGCACTGTTGTACATTCTTGCTACTGGGTGCAGTTTAGGGGCCCTGCCTCATCTCTTTCGACAGGGGAAGTCCGCTTTTTCAGCCGATGCTTTTAATTTATCTTCAATCGCCTCGCGAAATCCCGGTATTCCCATCGCCTTTTCTAAACTCAGCGATTGTGCCTGGCTTGGCTGTTCTACTTTTGCCCAGGATACATCGCACATCCCACATCCCACATCCACCGCGGTTCTGCACAACAAACTTCAGCTTCGTATCACCACTCCAGCAAACCATGTTAGAAATCCAGAAGAAACAAATGACTGGAAAGAGAGATGGGAACGGACTACTAATGCTCTTTAATAAACAGATGTTCAAACCTATCCAGTGGTAAATAAACTGTGGTGGGGGAACCGTCTTGGTCAGTCGCGGTCCAGCTTACTAGATCGGACTACTAAACCATCTTACTTGACTAAAACAACGGTATCCACACACATTTGGATACTGAATCATTCGGCCTTTGAGTAAATTACTGGTCTAATTTAAGCACTCTTGGGAACCGAAAAGTCAGGCGAGACAATTTCTCAGAGGGCTGTTCTACTACCCATTTCAAGTTCGCTTGCTTGCTGCAGTTGGTACTATTTAACTTCAACGATCAATTCTGATTATTGATTTCAAGCTGTCCTTAATTTGAAGACATTTCACTTGTCCAGTATGGCATAACGCCTTTATATTCTCACTATAGGGTGTGCTGTTGCGCCTGCGAGTACTGCTTGCTCTATTACTCACTCACTGCTGGTACTGTTCTACATATGTTGCAAAGTTTGATTCATTCTCCCACACTTCCTGGGTGTAAATCTTGCGAAGGGTCGTAATGAACAGACACTATCGTGTTGTGTAAACCTTTATATGGTTATCTAGAGGTTGTGTTATTTTGTAAACTTGCAGTTGCTTCCAACAACAAAATCCGTTTTATGCAAGTAACAGGGCCCATAGTTATTGTCTTAGCACGATTTTGACGCTGTGTATCAGGAACGGAACTCGCACCTTGAAATTATCGGAGAATATATTTAGTGGCAGATACGTGTTTTGAAATGGTGTTTAGAGATGTTAATAGTTCATTGTTGTTAGCAGCGACCATTCTGTGAGCTCTGGTGCTCAGGATCACATAACTGTCGACAGCGGACTGGTTTAGTACCTGCACGTATAGCTGTACAAGGTGTGTCTAAATGAGAACAAGAGTATAGTTATTGACAAAGGTCATTTTGACTGCATAATATTACACTGAGTGACAAAAATCATGGGATACCTCCTAATGTAGTGCCAGACGTCCCTTTGCCCGGCGCAGTGCAGCAACTCGACGTGGCGTGGACGTCCCCCGCAGAAGTATTAAGCCATACTGCTTGCATACTCGTCCATAACTGCGAAAGTGTTGCCAGTGCAGATTTTGTGCATGAACTGACCTCTCGATTATGTCCCATAAATGTTCAGTGAGATTCATGTCGGGCGCTTGGGGTGGCCAAATCATTTGCTCGAATTGTCCAGAATGTTCTTCAAACCAGTCAGCAACAATTGTTGCCCGGTGATATAACGACGTCGTTTGGAAACATGAAGTTGATGTATGGCTGCAGATGGTCTCAAAGTAGCCGAACATAACCATTTCCAGTCAGTGATCGATTCAGTTGTACCAGAGGACCCAGTCCATTCCATTTTAACATAGCCCACACCATTATGGAGCCATCATCAGATTACATAGTGCCTTGTTGACAATTTACGTAAATGGCTTCGCGGGGTCTGTCCCATACACGAACGCTACCATCAGCTCTTACCAAATGAAATATGGACTCATCTGACCAGGCCACGGTTTTCCAGTAGTTTAGGGTCCAACCGATGTGGACTCGAGGCCAGGAGAGGTACTGCAATTGATGTCGTGCTGTTAGCAACGGCATTCTCGTCGGTCGTTTGCTGCCATAGCTCATTAACCCCAAGTTTCTCCGCACTGTGCAACCGATACGTTCGTCTACGTCCCACATTGATTTCTGCGGTTATTTCGCACAGTGTTGCTTGTCTGTTAGCACTGACAACTCTACGCAAACGACACTGCTCTCGATCGTTAAGTGAAGGTCGTCGGCCACTGTGTTGTCCATGGTGAGAGGTATTGCCTGAAATTTGTTCTTCTCACTACATTCTTCACACTGTGGATCTGTGAATATTGAATTCCGTAACGGTTTCCCCAAATGGAACGTCGCGTGAGTCTAGCTCCAACTACAATTCCGCATTCAAAGTGTCTTAATTCCCGTCGTGCGGCCATAATCACATGTGAAAGCTTTTCACATGAATCGCCAGAGTACAAATGATAACTCTGCCAATGCACTGGCCTTTTTGTATCTTGTGTACACGATACTACCGCCATCTGAACATGTGCATATCTCTATCCCATGACTTGTGGTTCATTGCAATAAAGTTGACATCCATGCAATGATTCTGGCGTGTAGGAAGAAAGTAGATGACTTGAGTTTATAAATTCCTGAAGCGTCGAACTTTTCACTATGTCATGCATTGGTTTGTCACAGGCGAGTCGCTCACCTTTCGCTAATTGCTTTAAGAAACCAAAGCTGTGGGACTGCTATAGATATATTTAACTGGGCCCCAGGACTCTTCGTCCAATTTATAAACAGAGGGCACATGTTTGGCTACATTGAGCATATCGTCCTTCCGGAGAAGCACTATTTGATTCGAGAACTTGACTCAATTTGCTTTTGATGATATTTTCAAGTCTCAGCAACGTGTCGTATTCATCTCACTTCACCTAGTGGATGAATACGGGTCCGCGTCGAAAAAAGAAATTACACATAGTTTTTCTCGCCTTAAGGGTAAGGTGGGGTTTAATTGGTTTGACTCTTTTTTTTATCCATTAATAGATTGGGCTGTAAGGGTGATATTGCCTCATCACATGTCATAATTTGGCAAAAAGAATCCGTATCTTTTTTTACGTAAGCAACAGGTGGATCAGTCATTCATTCTTCCTATATTTCAGTTCTGTAATAGATGGTTCAAATGGCTCTGAGCACTATGCGACTTAACTGCTGAGGTCATCAGTCGCCTAGAACTTAGAACTACTTAAACCTAACTAACCTAAGGACATCACACACATCCATGCCCGAGGCAGGATTCGAATCTGCAACCGTAGCGGTCGCTCGGCTCCAGACTGTAGCGCCTAGAACCGCACGGCCACTCCGGCCGGCCTGTAATAGATTATTGGTCTTCTATTGTGCTCAGAGTTCGCCTTAACTAAGATTCTTGTAGATAACGCGTGGCACATGTCTTCTCCCTGTCGATGTTTCAACAGTCATTTCACGTGTAATTGGTCTGATAATGAGAAATGAGATCATCCATAGCCAAAATAGTGACAGAGTTCGTACGAACCTAGGCTTTCTGGAGCCGTAGCAAGCCTTTCCTGTTTTCATGGAGCTCTACAGAAACTTGGCATCATTTTAAGACGGATGGTTTCTGCAACTTACAAGTGCTTTCCAGAAATAGAGAAACAGAGACGAAGCCTTTCACAACAAATTCGCAGTAGGGAGAAACACCCCGCCTCATTCTGGTTAACATTTTGATGCACCGCTGCTCTTCATCTGCCAAGTGTACGTTACAGCTTTTCGTGGCGTCGCAGAATACAGTCTTCATAAGTGTACCATTGCGATTGAAGCGATCTTGTTTTATTTGCGTCTCGCAGACTTGATTTTGTGTATCTGTTAACTGGAACAAGGAACGCGCGGTTGAGAGAGGATTCGGTATGCCACTGGTAAATGGCAGAAATTCATATCTTCGCGGAACGTATCAAAGAAAACGACATGGAGGCGACAACGACTAGGAGATAATCGTCGCGAGTTTGGAAGAGGCGCCGATAAGGCTTGTCAGCTGTCCTCCGGCTTTGACAATAAGACTGTCTGAGTTTCAAACTCAGGATAATTGATCACTTGCCTCCTTTCCCACAACCATATACAGGGTGACCCAAAAATCCGTTATTGTTGGAAAATGCACTAATTCACGGAATAATGTGTGTAATGGGGTAAAAAAGACAAAAAATTCTAGAATTCGAATAGAGAGCAACTGCCAAGATGAGTAACATGGAAGTTGATATCCTCGGAATAGCGAACAGCTTAAAGCCCTTAATAACTGCAAGTATTCCGGGCCAGATAGTGTACTGATAAGGTTCCTTTCAGTGTATGCATGTTAATAGCCCTATATTTAGAAATCATACATAACCACTCGCTCGGCGACAGATCCATACCAAAAGACTGGAAAGTTGCACAGATCACACCAATACTCAAGAAAGGAAATAGGAGTAGTTCACTGAATTACAAACTCATATCACTACTAGTTCTGTATTCGCACAAAGTAATGAGTCCTGCCGGCCGGTGTGGCCGTGCGGTTCTAGGCGCTTCAGTCTGGAACCGCGTGACCACTACGGTCGCAGGTTCGAATCCTGCCTCGAACATGGATGTGTGTGATGTCCTTAGGTTAGTTAGGTTTAAGTAGTTCTAAGTTCTAGGGGACTGACGACCACAGATGTTAAGTCCCATAGTGCTCAGAGCCATTTGAACCAATTTTAATGAGTGCTATCGACAGGGAATTTGGAATTAATTTCATGTTTCTAGATTTCCAGAAGGCTTTTCAAGTGGTTTCTCACAAGAGAATTCTAAAGAAATTGCGTGCCTAGGGAGTATCGCTTCAGTTTTGTGACTGGATCCGCGATTTCCTCTCAGAAAGATTGCAGTATGTAGTAATCGACGGAAAATCATCGGGTTAAACAGAAGTCGATATCCGGCGTTTCCCAAGGAAATGTTATGGGCCCTCTGCTGTTCGTAATCTACACAAACGATTTATGAGATAATCTGAGCAGCCCTTTTAGATTGTTGCAGTAGATGCTGTAATTTACTATACGGTAAAGTCGTCAGAAAATCTAAACCGATTGCAAACGATTTAAACTTGGTGTCTGAATGGTGCGAAGAGTGGCAATTGTGTCTCAGTATGGAAAAGTCACCCACATGAGTATGAAATAAATACGTTAAATTTCTCGAACAGTCCACGGGTATACTGCCGGTTCATAGTGTCCAACGGGCCGCCCGCCCTCAGGAGCTCAGTTCGTCAGCGCACATGACGATGGCGACATGTCTGATCGCCGAAATATTGTGCCCGTGGGACACTATGAACCGGCAGTATACCCGTGGACTGTTCGAGCAACAAATACGCCGGGAGAAACTGAAGAATCACACGTTAAATTTCGATTACTCGAAATCACACAAATCAAAATTCGACTAAATAACTAGGAATTACAATTAGAAATAATTCAAGTTTGGAACGATCACGTAGATAATGTTTTGTATAAGACAAACGAAGGTCTACTTTTTATTGGCAGAACACTTAGAAGATGCAACAGGTCTGGTTTTGACTGCCTAAACTCTGCTCTTTCGTCCTCTGATAAGAGTATTGTTGTGCTGTATGGGGTCCTTACCAAATACGACTGATAAAGGGTATTGTAAAAGTGTACGGAAGGGCATCTTGTTTTGTATTATCGCGAAATAGGGGAGAAAATGTCACGAATACGATTTACGAGTTGGGATGGCACTCATTAAAACAAAGAAGTTTTTCGTTGCGGCGAGATCTTTTCACGAAATTTCAATTACCAGCCTTTTCCTCTGAATGTGAAAATATTTTGCTGTAGGCAGCTTGCATTGGGAGAAATGGCAATCATAATAAAATAATAGAAATCAGAGATGGTACAGAAAGATTTAAGTCTTCATTTTTCCCATGCGCTGTTAGTTGGATGGTATAGTAGTAGTCTGACGGTGGTTTGAAGAACCCTCTGCCAAGCAATTAATTGTGAATAGCCGAATAGTCATGTTGATGTAGAAATGCTTGAAAGGGCATGGGGTTTTATTGAAACCAAAAGCAAATGCAGAAACTGGCCAAGAGATGGCATTGGACAGCAACATCTGTGACGTCGCATGCGAATTCCGCATAAAACGAGCTGTAGTGAGAGAGGGAGTCAGATCTCCCTAGCCTAGTTGGTAAACACCTGCTGGAATGTACGACTATTATGCAGGATGGTGCTCCACCCCATATTGCAACACGTGTGAAACATCTCGTGCGCACATCATTTGGTGTGAGGGTCATGTGTTGAGCCGCCACGTCCGTCATGGTTTGCCTCTCATGTTCTCAGATCTCAGTCCGTGCTATAATTGGCTGTCGGGTTACCTGAAGTCACAAGTCACCACGATCTCCCGACCTCATTAAGGATGCTAAAAGACAAATGTGGCATTTTCTCACCATGAATGCTGAATGTGGTACAGTGCTGTTCACAGCATTGTCCCTCGACTACAGGTATTGTTGATGAATGACGGCCGTTGTGTTGAGCATTTCTTATGAAGAAGATCTTCTTCGCCAAAAATAAATTGTTATACTAATTATTGCGTTTGTATCATACGAAGCGCCATCTGTTGGTAATTTTTTGCACTTTTGTTTCCTTCAATAAAGCCCCATGTCTTTCCAAGCATGTGTGTCAAGTTTTACCTCTCTACAACAGTTTCTCGTGGTAGACGCAAGTTGAGTGCGCGGTACGCTAACCGATTTAACAGCTTCCAGGGGCGACAAAAATTTTATTTCCAAAATTACGCGGAATTATTGCCGAATTTGAAAATGTATAATGCTTTCAGAATCTACTCCTATTACAACCACTCCGTGTAATATGTTCATTAGTAGCTACACCTTTCCGTGGAACGTTCTAGTCTGCATAGGTACGGCCAAGTTATTTTGTGTGTAGGAAGTGAACAAATCAATCAATCTGAATTCTTGCGGTAAGGAGCAGAAAGAACATGATAGAAACGAATATAAATTCGAGAAACGTGAGCTTTAGTCTCGTTATGAGAAATGAGAACTGAGAACCAGAAACGAAGTAACTAAGTCGCTTCTCAAGAATTCGTTGGAATCCACAATTTCCCTGTTGTTGGATTGCCCATCACTATCAGAGCCGTAGGAATCTTAACTCCTCTGTATAAAACAGCTTCAAACGTGCGATTACTTTTCAAATGAGTTAATGTGTTAAACATTTGACGTTAAGCATGTAAGCGAGAACATGTTTAAAATTATGCTTAAAGCTTGTTGGAAACCACCACGTGTTCTCATTATCAGACACTTCATTTAGATATTATGGGTAACCGGCACGCCATTTTACGCAGAAACTGAGTTTTCACGCACTTAAATGTCTGTGACGTCATATATCGTGAATTTTGTGTCGTACAATGATAAAATTTCGCAAATACATTCAGTGGTGTATGTGGATACTGTCTGCAAACTGTTTTGTGGAAAGAGCCAGTTGTAAAAAAGTACTAAATTAAAATGGCATTTCTGATGCTGAAGTTTTTACTGCGTGGACATCGAAAATATTATAAGCGATAAACTTTTTTCATTTCATCGTTTTGTGTAGGCGTCATCGAGCTGTACTTTCGTAAAGGTTTGAAACTATGCTTAAAGTTTGTAGGAAGTTGCCAAGTGCCCTAATTCTCAAATACTCCGTCGGTTACGCTGCCTCAGGACACACTCAGTTTCTAACTGTAATACTTAATGTTTTAAACGTCTAACCTGAGATTATATCTCTTAATAAATAGTGTATGACAGCATTTAAAATTTGTAAGTTCGGTCAGTAATTGCATGAAACTCTCAAAATAAAATTTTTGTTGCACGTGTGGACGCTTAGACGGACAACCAGCAACTGAAATTGCGTGACCGCGGCTATTTAGGAATATAGATTTGCGATGCCTCGGTAAAAACACGGAAAAATCTGCCTGAAATCGTTATTTCAAATGACGTTACGAAATTTAGTATATTGTCGATAATTGTAGATCTCCCCAGACTGAAAACCAGTCATGAACTCCTGTGCGTGGCAATAGGACGAAACATTGCTTGCCACAGTCAATATAGACATACACGTAATCTATTATTATTATTATTATTATTATTATTATTATTATCATGATTATGAACTGCTCTCTCTCTCTCTCTCTCTCTCTCTCTCTCTCTCTCTCTCTCACCGATTTGCTAATAGCATATGTGTGATGATATGTCTAACAAGACAATGAGCGTTCGCCAGTAGTGGTGAATAAAGCTTTTTATGTAAATAACGTGCACCCTCTGCTTACCATGAACTTCTTTTAATAACTGCAGCATGTTCAGTAGATAAACGAACTTAGCCGGCAGCTATGGCCGAGCGGTTCTAGACGCTTCAGTCCGGAACTGCACCGTTGCTACGGTCGCAGGTTCGAATCCTGCCTCGGGAATGGATGTGCGTGTTGTCCTTAGGTTAGTTAGGTTTAAGTAGTTCTAAGTTAGGGGACTGATGACATCAGATGTTAAGTTCCATAGTGCTTAGAGCAATAAAACGAACTTATTCAGATCCGTAAATAACAGGACAACTAGTCAAAACCATCGTTCAGTTTTGCATGCCTAACGTAAAGTGCTCCTTTAAGGTCACGAGATCTATTAATAGAATCTAGTGGTGATTCACTTATGTACAGGCATAATTTAAGGTAGTGGCTTAACTAATTGCATTACGGTCGCCGGTTTAAGTGCCAATATTGCTACATATGTTACAGGTATGCGGGTGTTTACCAAGAACGAACAGACGTGACACATGTTACGGGGGAACTAGGCAACGTCATTAGCGGAAACGGATACGCTATTAAGCCTATTGGGTGGGCTTTCCGCACTACCGGTCGTCTTCAGTTGTCGTTAACAGCAGAAGCGAAGTGATGCCGCGTGACATTTCGCCCTTGCTTCCGCTGTCACTCTGACATTGAGGAGAAGAGGAAAGAGGCCTTGTTTCCGTGTGGCAGACGTTCTGAACTGCATGGTGGCTCCAGAAGTGTAGTGCGAAGCATTCCAGGTGAAATTCTCGTGAAATAGCTGTGCGTCATCGTTCGTTCGCTGTTGAATCAGAGCCCAGAGCACAGCAGAGAGACGTCATCTCGCTGACGTAACGGTCAAGGACTTCACTTCGCCGAACAGGACTTCCTTGAAGCAGGACAGCGTGAAGGTGCTTGGAGTGGGAAAGAGATTGTCTTGTAAAGCAACTCGTCGCGATCCCTGCCTCAGTGCTTGACGGAACGTTTATTGTCTATGCTGATCAAGTCTGCCAGTGTCACCAGGAAGTGGGAGTGATCGCGCTCAGTGGGCTGGTATGTTAATAGTCACTCATATCGGAAAGCAGAGTGTACGGTTCCCTATGTCTGCCATTACCTTACAGTGACGCATGGGTGTAAACTTTTAAAAAAATATGATTATTGTTGCGCGTAGCATAGGCGGCATTCTTTTGTCGTGCATTTGACTTATGCTGTTGAGGTTCCTTTGATTCTTGCGTTACTAATCTTTGGGATGATGGTGGTGGTGTAATTTAATTAAAAACATCTCCATGTATTAACAGGAACGAAGGCGAACTTTGGCGACGACAAGTGATTTGTGTAAATACACTGATATTTTTTTAACCAATAAACTTAACTTTTTCCTCTAAAAGAACAGAAATTGATGCCACTTAACTACAATTACATCAAATGACGAGCTGCAGTCACATGAAGTAGCTTTGGGATTTAAATCGTATGATGCATGCTTTGCTATATTGATGCATGGAGTTCATTTTCTACTAACAGATGGCTCTTAAATATATTCTAAAACGAAGCACAGATCACATGTGTCACGTGGTTGCTGATTCTTGTAAATAACCAACATGGCGAAGAGAACAGTTTACGGTGGCGGTGACGGTTTGCAGAAGCTTGTTGATAAAGTTTTTAGCAGTGATAATGCAGTAAGTGATTTGTCCTGCATTGGTTCAGAGTCTGAAGGACCGCAAGCGGTAGTTCAAAGTGAATCTACACTGAAGAACCAAAGAAACTGGTACACCTGCCTAATATCGTGTAGTGCCCCCGCGAGCACAGTGCCGCAACCCGACATGGCATGGTGGCATGGGCCCGACTAATGTCTGAAGTAATGCTGGAGGGAACTGACACCGTGAATCGTGCTGGGCTGTCCATAAATCCGTAAGAGTACGAGGGTCTGGAGATCTCTTCTGAACAGCACGTTGCGAGGCTTCCCAGATACGCTAAATAATGTTCATATCTGAGGAGTTTGGTGGCCAGCGGAAGTGTTTAAAATCGGAAGAGTATTCTTGGAGCCACTCTGTAACAATTCTGGAGGTGTGCGGTGTCGCATTGCCCTGCTGTAATTGCCGGCCGGAGTGGCCATGCGGTTCTAGGCGCTACAGTCTGGAGCCGAGCGACCGCTACGGTCGCAGGTTCGAATCCTGCCTCGGGCATGGATGTGTGTGATGTCCTTAGGTTAGTTAGGCTTAATTAGTTCTAAGTTCTAGGCGACTGATGACCTCAGAAGTTAAGTCGCATAGTGCTCAGAGCCATTTGAACCATTTGAACCCTGCTGCAATTGCCCTAGTCCGTCGGAATGCACAATGGACATGACTGTGTGGAGATCATCAGACAGAATGCTTACGTACGTGACACCTATCAGAGTCGTATTTAGACGTATCAGGGGTACCATATTGTTCCAATTGCACACGCCCCACAAAATTACAGAGCCTCCATCATCTTGAACAGTCCCCTGCTGACATGCAGCACCCATGGATTCATGAGATGATGATTATGTTTGATTTGTGGGGCGCTGAACTGCGCGGTCATCAGCGCCTGTACAAAGTCCCAATTTTTACACAGTCCATTTTCTTTTCACAATCCGGTCTAGCCACTGCCATGAATGATGATGGTGAAAAAATGATGAGGACAACACACACACCCAGTCCCCAGGCAGAAAAAATCCCCCAGTCCGGCCGGGAATCGAACTCGGGACCCCATGATCCAGAGCCAGTAACGCTAGCCTCTAGACAACGAGCTGCGGACATGGATTCATGAAGTTGTCTCCATACCATCCGCTCGATGCGAACGAAACGAGACTCGTCCGACCAGGCAACATGTTTCCAGTCGTCAGCAGTCCAGTGTCGGTTTTGACGGGCCCAGGCGAGGCGTGAAGCTTTGCGTCGTGCAGTCATCAAGGGTACACGAGAGGACCTTCGTCTCCGAAAGCCCATATCGATGTTTCGTTGAATGGTTCGCACGCTGACACTTGTTGATGGTCCAGCATTGAAGTCTGCAGCAATTTGCGAAAGGGTTGCCCTTCTGTCACGTTGAACGATTCCCTTTAGTCGTCGTTGGTCCCGTTCTTGCAGGATCTTTTTCCGGCCGCAGCGACGTCGGAGATCTGATGGTTTACTGGACTCGTTATATTCACGGTACGCTCGTGAAATGGTCGTACGGGAAAATCCCCACTTCATCGCTAGCTCGGAGATGCTGTGTTCATCCCTCGTGCGCCGACTATAACACCACGTTGAAACTCAATTAAATCTCGATGACCTGCCATTGTAGCAGCAGATCTAACAACTCCGCCAGAAACTTGGTGGTGGTGGTGGTGGTGGTTAGTATTTAACGTCCCGTCGACAACGAGGTCATTAGAGACGGAGCGCAAGCTCGTGTTAGGGAAGGATTGGGAAGGAAATTGGCCGTGCCCTTTCAAAGGAACCATCCCGGCATTTGCCTGAAACGATTTAGGGAAATCACGGAAAACCTAAATCAGGATGGCTGGAGACGGGATTGAACCGTCGTCCTCCCGAATGCGAGTCCAGTGTGCTAACCACTGCGCCACCTCGCTCGGTCCCAGAAACTTGTATTATACTGGGTACCCATAAAGAAAGTATCCATTTTCATTTTCCAGATTTGCTACAACAAAATAAACATATTTAGAGAGCGTAGCTAATACTGTTAAATATGTTCACCTTCATTGGCAACGCACTTTTCTCATCGCCTTGTCGTTGCGTGCAACACGCGCTGTAACATTTGAGGGGTTATTAGCAAGTAAGCCTCTTGTATTCACCGTTTCAGTTCATTCAAATGTGGCACCCTGGTAGCATCAACTCGGCTCTTGATGAAACCAAGCGCAAAAAAAGTACAGGGGAGTGAGATCGGGGGAGCGAGCAGCCCACGTGCGACCTTCAGCTCTTCCTATCCACCTGTTAGGAAAGGTCTCGTTCAGGTAGTCCCGGACAATGTTTGCAAAGTGGGATGGTGCCCCATCTTGTTGATACATGACAGAGGCGAGGATACCGTCCTGTTGCAACTGTGGCTCGAAGAAAAACTGCAGCATGTCTAGGTAGGTTGCTCCGGTAATTGTCTTTTCAGCAAACATAAACGGCCCATAGATCCTACCTTTCATGAGACGAAACCACACATTAACTTTGGAAGAATCCCTTTGCCACTCAGTGAATTCATGGTGTTGCTCCTCTGCCCAGATCCGGAAATTGTGTTTGTTGACGACGCCGCAGACATGAAATTTCGTCTCGTCGCTGAACATAACATGATCCAGCAGGTCCTTCTCGGCTACAGCCTCTAACAGTTCATGACACATGCTTGCTTGTGCCGCATGGTCTTCATCCTCGCTGGTGGCACCCTGGTAGCATAGACCCTTTTTTTAAAGGGTGTAGTGAAGCACTTTCCACAATGTGGATTTCGGCATGGATGGTTCAAGACTCAGCCGGCGGGTGGATGCCGTTGGACTTATTTCGATAGCTTCCCTCAAACGTTGTACAGATTGTGGGCTGACCGGTGGTCGCCCAGCGCGTCTCTTATCAGCTACAGATCCTGTACGCCGGGATTTGTTGACGAGCTTCGGAATGGCAAATCTTGTAGGGACATCCTTCCGATACTTTCTCTCAAACAGCCCCTGAACCTCAGCATTGGTTTCGCCACGTAAACGATGTTCCGGAATTGTAATTCTTTCGGCAATTTTTAACACTCTGCCGTCCGGCGACACCGCGGTGCTGTCGTGCGCGAAATAGCGGTGAACGGCCGGCGACGTGGTGTCTGGAGCATAATATCGCGCAGTGGCCGGCGGCGGCACATTAGTATCTTTTGCATTCTGACGGTGTTTGTCTAGGTAACAATAAGTTACGCACGTCAACAAGTTTTTTTTGTTTTTATAAGTAGTTGCGCCTTTTCATCATGGCAGACGAAAGAGACGATACGATTATTTACGATGAATGCACGGACGACTTGGCCGATTGGGAAGAAGACATTGGATATCAAAGAAAATGAAAGTGAAGCAGAATCTTCGGAAGATGATGAAATACGTCCAAGAAGAATTCGGCGAACGCTGCGGTTGCCAACTGATTCGAATGAATCAGGCGAAGACAATAGTGCACAGTGGTCAGACTTTGTTTTACCGAGGACCAGTAACAAATTTGAAGGACCTCCGGGTCCAGGCATATTTCCCGAAAATACACAGAGCGTCGAGGATACCGTAGAATCATGTATTGGGAAGGATCTATTTGTATATATTAGCAACGAAACTAACAAGTACTACAGTCAAAATTGCAATAGAAGGAAACTGGATTAAAAAATGCCAAATTTGTCGACGTTACGAGACCCGAACTTAGCAAATGGTTTGGGCTTGTTATCGTTATGGGCCCTATAAAAAACGCAAGGATCGATGATTATTGGTCAACGAATCCGTTGATAGACACACCGATATTTCGCAAAGCGGTGTCCCGCAACAGATTCAGACAAATATCATTTTTCCGACAACAACAATAAACCGGATAATGCCGACCGGCTTTTCAAAGTGCAATTCGTAATTGATTATTTTTCCAAAAAGTTTAAAGGAACTTTTAATCTAAGTGAAAACATTTCAATTGATGAAGAAGGAATGATGCCGTGACGTGGACAGTTAAATTTTAAAGTTCACAATCCGTCGGACATTACGAAATATGGCATACTCATTCGGATGCTGTGTGAGTCGAGTACGGGATACAGTTCCTCATTCAAGATATATTCCGGCGCTGGACAGCCTTTAGCAAAAACAGTGATGGAACTATTGACAGCTTCTTATGGAAAGTGGCATCACCTCTACATGGATAATTATTATAACCGTGTAGAACTTGCAGAGAAGTTACTTGAAAATAAAAGTCCAGTTTGTGGAACGATACGGGAAAATAGAGTATTTCCGGAAAAATTAAAACACGCAAAACTCAATTTGTTTGAAGCTTGTCATCAACGGAAAGGTGAAGTACTCGCACAGGTATGGAGAGCTTCGAAAACTAAAACGATGCGAATGATCTCTACAGTACATAATGTCACTTTGACTGACATTCAAAGAAAATTTAGAGAAACCACTTAAACAATAAAATAACCTGAAAGTGTATTAGACTACAACAAATACATGAAAGGAGTGGATCGGGCAGACCAATATTTTAGTTATTACCCTATATACAGAAAAACTATAAAATGGTCAAAAAAGGTTTGCATGTACCTCTTTAATTGCGCATTGTTTAATGGATTCCGTGGATGTCAATATTTCAATGCAGAACACAAGTGTCTCCGATTTCACAATTTTTTATTGAAAGTGTCTGATTCGTGGATAAAAGACTGTGTACCTGCTTCCGAGCAAAAGTTGGAGGTTGCCACTACATCGTGTACGTCTCATCATGATGCGGTTGACAGACTTTCCGGTTACATAAAGCAACGCCAACTAATACTTATTTCCGAAACGAGTAAACGAAAACGAAGAAACTGCCATGTATGTTCCAAAACAAAAAAAGATGAACAAACTTAATGTGCAAGTCCTGTGGAGTTGCGTTACATCTTGGAGACTGTTTTGCTGCATATCATACGAAAGAGAAATACTATGTACCAAAGACAATGCAAATAAACAAATATATGAAACAAACAAATTTTGTATTTATTTATGTATGTATATCTTCGAAATTTCGTGGAAGTAATGGAACAGGGTTGAGAACTTATGAGAACTAACGATGAGATTATTAAAACTTAACAATAACGTCAAGAACGGTCGGTGACAAGCCAAGTAATCCGAATTAGCGCTGCCGGCGCCAAGCGAATAATTTGTACGAGGCGTGCGGACGATAAAGTGTAAACATTCTGATGTGTCTTCACGGTACCTGTAACAGAAATAATCCACACGTACGTTTTCTCAAAAATGGATACTTTATGGGCACCCTGTATAGCCGTACCGCAACGCCGTACTCTTCCTGATTACATATCGCTGTATTTGAATACGCATGCCTATACCATTTTCTTTGGCGCTTCAGTGTAGTTCTGGAAATAGTGATAAAAGTGACGATAATGATGAGTGAGCTTTTCACCTGGCTTATTTAGAAGACTGACTGACAGACTGACAAATGTTACAGGCACTGTCGAACAAAACTGAAAAAATGTCTCAAGACGTCTGGTTTCTGTCGAGTAAAGACGAGTTGCATATCAAAAGGTAATGAGTGGCGTACACATTCAAGCGAACGGGTATAGAAAGATATTTTTTGTCTTCGTATGTATATTTTCAGTTCCTTCATGGTGTATCACAAGATCAGTGGAAAGGAAAAAACTAGCTACATCCACTTCAGGACCAACGTTGCACGGTAACTGCTGGAGTGTGCACAGCTGAGTACTTTGTTCAGGGACAACAGTCCCTCTGAGATTGAGGCAAAAACGGGGTTATTTCCCGATGGACATGCTCCCAACTGAGAAGAAAAAAAATCAGAAAAAGATGTGTTTTCTGCTATTCAAGAGTAGGAAGTAGTTTGAAACTGGATGGCAGTGTAGAAAGTATGGTGCTGCTCCACATTTGAAGACTGTTTTTGAGGTGTACTATAAGCAACAGTCATACGAAGTTCACAGCAACGTGTAAGGACACAGAGTAAGGTCGAAAAAGAGTCGCAGACTAGTATGCCACGAGAAGTAGTTCATCAGTAATGTAAGCATTCCCGTTTCGTATGTGGCGCATTTGATACAGCTATTTCTACATAGCATACAATCTTAATGGCACTGCAGGTGTATTTTTCTTCTACGCCAATGCTGCATGTAACCAAAGCTTACACCTTCTCTGTTCTGCAATTAGTATTTTATTTTAGCTTAGTCTTCTCAGTTTGCTTACAAACATACAGTTTAGGCAGTTTCAGTTTTGGAGGCTAGATCGTATGCCACAGGCATGAGATAGCGTACGTCGAATGTTTGTTAGTAGTGCTGTCGTACATAGAAGCAACTCTATGCGATGAAGTTTCGAGTGATTCTCGTGGCGTTTAGCTTTTTCTCCGTCGTTTGTCCGTAATCGCGTACGCACGCAGCCCAGAGTGACCGTTATCCCGCGCGTTAATCAAATTGCAGCATTCACTCGATACATTCACGCGTAGCTCTGCGGCAAAAAGAATTCTCTTAGAAGAGCGTGAAACGCTTGTTCAATAGATCGTCTGTCTTAGCTGCAATTCCTTGTAAATAGTGTGCACTAGTTGGCATGTTTATGTAGCCGACTTCGGCTGTGCCGAATGAATCCAAGAACTTTTGTTTATAGCACGTGACTGTCTGCATAGGTACTACACTACTGGCCATTAAAATTGCTACACCAAGAAGAAATGCAGATGACAAACGGGAATCCATTGGACAAATATATTATACTGGAACTTACATGTGATTACATTTTCACGCACATTGGGTGCATGGATCCTGAGAAATCAGTACCCAGAACAACCACCTCTGGCCGTAATAACGGCCTTGATACACCTGGGCATTGAGTCCAACAGAGCTTGGGTGGCGTGTACAGGTACAGCTGCCCATGCAGCTTCAACACGATATCACAGTTCATCAAGAGTAGTGACTGGCGTATGGTGACGAGCCAGTTGCTCTGCCACCATTGACCAGACGTTTTCAATTGGTGAGAGATCTGGAGAATGTGCTGGCCAGGGCAGCAGTCGAACATTTTCTGTATCCAGAAAGGCCAGTACAGACCTGCAACATGCGGTCGTGCATTATTCTGCTGAAATGTAGGGCTTCGCAGGGATCGAATGAAGGGTCGTATACATCCATGTAACGTCCACTGTTGAAAGTGTCGTCAATGCGAACAAGAGGTGACCGAGACGTATAACCAATGGCACGCCACACCATCACGCCGGGTGATACGCCAGTATGGCGATGACGAATACACGCTTCCAATGTGCGTTCACCGCGATGTCGCCAAACATGGATGCGACCATCATAATGCTGTAAACAGAACCTGGATTCATCCGAAAAAATGTTTCGCCATTCGTGCACCCAGGTTCGTCGTCGAGTGCACCATCGCAGGCGCTCCTGTCTGTGATGCAGCGTCAAGGGTGACCGCAGCCATTGTCTCCGAGCTGATAGTCTATGCTGCTGCAAACGTCGTCGAACAATTCGTGCAGATAGTTGTTGTCTTGCAAACGTCCCCATCTGTTGACTCAGGGATCGAGTCGTGGCTGCACGGTCCGTTACAGCCATGCGGATAAGATGCCTGTCATCTCGACAGCATCTTCTTCCTGTCGGTTAAATTTCGCGTCTGTGGCACGTCATCTTCGTGGTGTAACAATTTTAATGGCCAGTAGTGTAGATGAGTTATTCACTTACGCATACAAGCAGAGTGTCTCTATGAGAAGCGGCGGTTCGTGGGATTTCCGCTGGACTTAAGCAGAGAACTGTACGGAATGGGTATTGCTTAAAAATTATGTGTGCAATTTAGGAGCATCGTCGCACACACACACACGTCTTGCTGTTGTTGCATGACCGCTAAAATAATAGATAAATGATCGCAGAATTTAAGATCAGTTAAAGGAATGGTGATTTGACTTGATAGTCGTACTGTCTGGCCATAGTTCACCCTAGACCGCGTGAGTGCAGATATTTTTGACTTACTGGATGTCTATAGTAACGGGTTTGTAAAAATTGATGATACTTCGGAACGGCGTCTCCGAGCATAAGTCGTGCAATTTGCGGGGGTTTCAGCAAGCCATAATACAAGTCTGCTGTATTGATCAGACATGCTTGTCGTCCTCGTTCACACCTGGACCACCGTATCACACGAGTAACCGACACGGTAAAGCAGCACTCAAGAGTGTCACCTAAGGCTATCCAGAACCATTAGCTGGAAAAGGCGCTTCTGTCTAGGTCTCTTCCTGGTCACCGCGCAGTCTGCTTATGATATTGTTAGCTAGAGGCGTACTTGTCCGAATGACTGGCGGAAACTTGTATTCAGTCTCCAGAGCAAATCCTGCAGTTGCATCGACGGCTGCCACTGGAGTCTTTGAGACAACACTGAGACCGCCTGCAGACGTCACAGCATGGAGAGTCGCCGCGTGCAGTGGCTGTACAGTTGCATTTTTTAAATTTTTGTTTAGGTTTGGTTCCACAGTCATTTGCAGTTTCTTGAAAGATCACATTAATTCCGCCGAAACCGTATGTTTGCCTAGAAAAGCCTTGTTCAATAAAACTATTGGCTTGTTCGAGTTGTATAGACACTTTCAAGTGGAAAGGTCCATGTGTGTGTTACATGACTTCACATAGCAACCGTGGCTTCTAATCGTGTGAAGTTCTGCAGTACTGACGAAGTATGTATAAAAATTGTACATTTCTACATGTCTCGAAGGAAATAATTAAGTTTTTCAAGAAACTTATGTTCGTTGATGAAACAAAGCAGGCCCTATCCCGATAATCCAACATGTTCTGTTGTTTTCCTTCCTCAAACAGACGCAATCTTTCCCTATAACAATATTCGAGCATGTCTCTGTGGCCACAAAGAAATGATTCTAAAATTCCCTGATATTTCCCGGTTCTCCAATAAAGTTTGTAATACTTGGCTGTGATTTTGAAATTGTGTTCGTATTATAAAACAATTAAATCTGGTATATAACTCACAAAAATGAAGAAGACTCTGTAAATATGTTCATTTAAATAGCCAGTTTTTTATTTCATTCATTTTACTGCATTGTCATAGTTGTTATTAATTTAAAAATCTCATAAAATGTATATAATTTAAAATGAGTAATACAAAAATAAGCTAAAGACTTGTAGTATGAAATTCTTATGTTTGGTAGATCAAATTATTCAAGATTTTTACATTGCTCATCAATAGCTTGAATCTTTTTTTGACGCCAAATCTTTCATTTGCTACACGAAAAGTTAAGTAATAAAATGAAACACCTCCAGCCGTCCTTATGATGTCATTTACTGTATGGCTGCCAGTTTCGATGCTTCAGTGCACCATCTTCAGATGCTGGCTGATCCTGAGGGAGTCACTGATGCATCGCGTATGCGGATGGCGTTAACCCCCTCATCATCATCTTAAGACCTGAAGATACGCACTGAAGCACCGAAACTGGTTGTCATACAGTAAATGACATCATGAGGACGGTTGGAGGTGTTTAATTTTCTTACAAAAGTGAACGACCGAAGTCCTCCAGACCTCCATTCACAAGGATGGATATAAAAAAGGTTGTATCGTGTGCAAACTTCGTTTTTTTACCGTTGCTCCACTATGTGATATTTGTAACCATTTGAGTTTCTGGACAAACTTTATTGAGTAACTCATCAAATCCTATAACAAAATGGGTACAAGAAGTAATGGATTTCCTCAGTCCATCTTCATAATGAGGAACAATCCCATAAAGAATTGAGTACCCAATTTTAGTTCGCTGCAGTTCCAGTCTTCTGGCTATTTCAGTGTAATTGAACGCTTTGTTTTTAAATTAATTGTACGTCACTTCCAGCTGAGTGCACTGACTTGCGAGTCAACATGTGATGTGTTGTCGCGTTACCCAGCGGGTAGTCTAGAAGGTGTACATTGCCTTCGCCAGGACGACCACCGTGCCTGTTCCCCACAGAGCTTGCGTGAGACGCCATGGGGCCGCGCTTAGTTTTGTGCATTCAGCGACGTCCTTTCACATATTTGCGGCAGCAAGTTCAGGAGAGTGAAAGCTGTTTCCAACATGGCATATTAAATCTCGGATGTGAATCGAAACAATCCCCAACACGTTCTAACTGTGTGTCGAGCCTGTTTCTTAATAACGCATAAACTTTCACATATTTAATTTTATTTATCATTAATTATACCCGCTTGTGGTGTTCTGTATATTCATAAACCTTTGTTCTTTAACTGTTTGTAACGATAACTTCTTTTTTCCGTAGTCGAAGGACAATAGTTCCACTAAGTACTGAAAGGTTTTGTCCAAAGGAAGGTAAAATAGTGTTTTTGTTGTTTTTGTTTTTAGAGTAAAAATCTAGGGACTGTATGTTAATATTGCAGAAGGCTGAGGACGTCCATTGTCAATTAGCAAGCAAGAACGCACTCTGAGTATTTGAAAGAAGCGCGTGATTTTGCTGCTCTTCCGGCTTCGGGTGACGATGTCGTAAAAATACCGCTTTTAAAAGAAAACGGCGGTTTAGTCACCTAAAACCGTAAAGGCTCAGGGTCATCGTGGTGTGGTTGCAGCAGTACCTTGGACGACTGGCTGCAAGTAATCGTATTCTGTTCTTTATCTGTTACGACCAGTTGCGCGGACTGCTCTAGGCTGAGGCACCTTTTTACACCATTATTGTTCTACGGAAGTGAGATTACGTGGCGCTGTTCTTCTATGTAATCCAGCTGAACGCCACGAGGTCACCGGCCAGTTGGGAACTGTCAACGAGGCCACTCAGAATCGGTAGTGTTCTTGCCCTTTCCGCTGCACAATGGCTATTGTTGACAGTCTGAATGCCGTATGTCTTACGACAACTTCCTGCTTCAGTGCTGTTCAGCTGCTAACGGCGCCATTGGCCTTCATTTCCAAACTGTTTCCCGTTCCAGCCTTGCTTCTTTTCGCCTGTTTTTAATAACACGTTAGGTCAAGTTGACATGCTTGTCTACTGTCTGGCGGCAGTGCGGATGGACTTCGTAGGTGAACGAGTGAAGACGTTTAAAACGCGATCGACGTTTTCCTCGGATGTTCTTGGTCGCCCACTCCTCCCTTTATCCAACACTGTCTCCGTAAATCTTTTGTACATGCACGGATTGAAGGGCGTGATGGTGGATCTCTTCCATACTTCGTTCTGAAGTTTCGTTGAGTCTGATCATCCGATTTTATCTCAATAAACCAGAACACACATTGTGCCTTCTCTTGAGGAGTTGTCATTTTATGGAGGTTGAGCTCCTTCCATCAACAGAGTATCTGAAACACAACATTTCAGTATATATAAAAACTTTAATAAGCAGTGATTACAATAAAAGAAATTTTGTTAAAATATTTCAACAACTGCCCTTATAATAAAATTTTGAAGCTGTAAAGGGACTTTATGGACACCCTGTATTTTTCATGAAATAAGCGAAGTTTTCGCGATGTGAAGCTTTTCATACAGAATTGGCGCGCACAAGCCTTAGCGTAGCGGAAATGACAACACAGTGGGGGAAATGACAACACAGTGGGAGTCGATAGTGCCAGGCGGGAGTAGTCAAATACCAACTAGTTCAGATAGGACTAAAGGTGGAGATAAACCTTATCATCATGCTACAGTTGCGGTAGTGCTTCGTGTCCAGCGACCTCGGTGACAACGAGACAAAATAAGCATTCGTTGCTTTCCTCAGTGACTGCAATCTGGTAAGAAAAATTTTACATTGTTACTTGCCTGGACGCCATGTTTTCGCTTTTTTACTGAAATGTTCGGTATTTTAGTTCCATGTTCGGTACCGACGTATGAGTGCTTTGGTATTTTTTAGAATTCCCGTTATATCACTTACCTATTGATCTGCAGAATTACCGAAAGGATAACGCCGGTTCATTCATTCGTGGAAAGAGTCTTCAGCCATGTGAATCATTTATGGTCTGACACTAGAAACAAATTGAGTGTCGTGTTGGTAAAAGCAAAATTATGTATTCGTTGTAGTTTTAAGTTTGCAACATGCAATGACTTTTTCCAAAAAATGAAATGTAACAAAAAATTAGTTGAAAACTGTAACGAGCAATAGTGAATATAACTTTTAATGTTGCTAGCAGTCTGATAGTGTCACCTGAGCTCGGCAAATTCTTTCGTCAGTCAGTGTTCGATAATTTCGTCAATTTCATCTGGCAAACCGACGCGCGACGGGTACTCAAAACGCTAATTATGAAATTTGTTGGGGATCCGCGTAGACGCTCCAGGACACACGCTACGACAGACTCAACGAATGTGATGCATATTTATAGCCGCTATTTATGTCTCACCTTGTGTCTTTAAGTTTCCAGGCAGAATTTCTGATGGGTTCCCATGGGACTAGCGCGTCTCTTTTTCTGTCAGTTACCGCATGAAATAGTTTAGCTGTTTCGTTATTCTATGTAAATCGTCAAATCTTACGACATGACAATTTTTAAATTTTATACAGGGTGGTTCATTGATCGTGACCGGGCCAAATATCTCACGAAATAAGCGTCAAACGAAAAAACTACAAAGAAGGAAACTTGTCTAGCTTGAAGGGGGAAACCAGATGGCGCTAAACCAGATGGCGCTATGGTTGGTCCGCTAGATGGCGCTGCCATAGGTCAAACGGATATCAACTGCCTTTTTTTTAGTAGCAACCCCTTTTTTCTTACATATTCGCGTAGTACGTAAAGAAATATGAATGTTTTAGTTGGACCACTTTTTTCGCTTTGTGATAGATGGCGCTGTAATAAGTCACAAACATATGGCTCACAATTTTAGACGAACAGTTGGTAACAGGTAGGTTTTTTAAATCAAAATACAGAACGTAGGTACGTTTGAACATTTTATTTCGATTGTTCCAATGTGATACATGTACCTTTGTGAATTTATCATTTCTGAGAACGCATGCTGTTACAGGGTGATTAGCTGTAAATACCACATTAATGCAATAAATGCTCAAAATGATGTCCGTCAACCTCAATGCATTTGACAATATGTGTAACAACATTCCTCTCAACAGCGAATAGTTCGCCTTCCGTAATGTTCGCACATGCATTGACAATGCGCTGACGCATGATGTCAGGCGTTGTCGGTGGATCACGATAGCCAATATACTTCAACTTTCCCCACAGAAAGAAATCCGGGGACGTCAGATCCGGTGAACGTGCGGGCCATGGTATGGTGCTTCGACGACCAATCCACCTGTCATGACATTTGCTATTCAATACCGCTTCAACCGCATGCGAACTATGTGCCGGACATCCATCATGTTGGAAGTACATCGCCATTCTGTCATGCAGTGAAACATCTTGTAGTAACATCGGTAGAACATTACGTAGGAAATCAGCATACATTGCACCATTTAGATTGCCATCGATAAAATGGGGGCCAATTATCCTTCCTCCCATAATGCCGCACCATACATTAACCCGCCAATGTCGCTGATGTTCCACTTGTCGCAGCCATCGTGGATTTCCCGTTGCCCAATAGTGCATAATATGCCGGTTTACGTTACCGCTGTTGGTGAATGACGCTTCGTCGCTAAATAGAACACGTGCAGAAAATCTGTCATCGTCCCGTAATTTCTCTTGTGCCTTGTGGCAGAACTGTACATGACGTTCAAAGTCGTCAGCATGCAATTCCTAGTGCATAGAAATATGGTACGGGTGCAGTCGATGTTGATGTAGCATTCTGAACACCGACGTTTTAGAGATTCCTGATTCTCGCGCAATTTGTCTGTCACTGATGTGCGAATTAGCCGCGACAACAGCTAAAACACCTACTTGGGCATCATCATTTGTTGCAGGTCGTGGTTGACGTTTCACATGTGGCTGAACGCTCCCTGTTTCCTTAAATAACGTAACTATCCGGCGAACGGTCCGGTCACTTGGATGATGTCGTCCAGGATACCGAGCAGCATAAATAGCACACTCCCGTTGGGTTCAAATGGCTCTGAGCACTATGAGACTTAACTGCTGAGGTCATCAGTCACCTAGAACTTAGAACTACTTAAACCTAACTAACCTAAGGACGTCACACACATCCATGTCCAAGGCAGGATTCCAACCTGCGACCGTAGCGGTCGCGCGGTTCCAGACTGTAGCGCCTAGAACCGCTCGGCCACACCGGTCGGCGCCCGTTGGGCATTTTGATCGCAATAGCCATACATGAACACGGTATCGACCTTTTCCGCAATTGGTAAACGGTTCATTTTAACACGGGTAATGTATCACGAAGCAAATACCGTCCGCACTGGCGGAATGTTACGTGATACCACGTACTTATACGTTTGTGACTATTACAGCGCCATTTCTCACTAAGCGAAAAAAGTGGTCCAACTAAAACATTCATATTTCTTTACGTACTACACGAATATGTACTAAAAATGGGGATTCCTACTTTAAAAAACGCAGTTGATATCCGTTTGACCTATGGCAGCGCCATCTAGTGGGCCAACCATAGCGCCATCTGGTGTCCCTCTTCAAGCTAGACGAGTTTCGTTCTTCATAGTTTTTTCGTTTGATGCTTATTTCGTGAGATATTTGGCCCGGTCACTATCAATGGACCACCCTGTATACCTCTCTCTCTCTCTCTCTCTCTCGCTGTGTGTGTGTGTGTGTGTGTGTGTGTGTGTGTGTGTGTGTGTTTGTTTGTTTGATTTTCGAATGTAACGTGCCTGTTGTTGTTGTTGTTGAGGCGTTGTATGAAGATGGAATACTTCAAGACGTTTGTGGTCGCCGGTACTTGCCAATATGTTACCCGTCTGATCGCACTGCAGTATCTTGCGGCGCCAGACTTCCCTCTCGGAGATGCAAAGTCAGTACCACCCGCAAATCTCAAACATCAGCTAAGACAAAAGAAATTCGCGAGCTGCTTCTTTACTGCGCAGGTATTTCACCTGCGTTATACAGTATACATTCAATTATATGTTACTACAGCGTACTACTTTATCAAAGTTCACAATATGGATTCGTTTTTTGCACTCTGTGCGTCCTCTCTAGGTTCCCTTTGACAAATCACGTCATGATAATTGTCGTGTCCTGCGGGGTTCCGTGGTCTACAGGGAATTTCCGAGGTAGCACGGCAGTTTTCATGGAATAACTGCCCCGATGAGTAGTGTGAGGTAACGGTCGAGTCGTCGCGCCCTGAGAATACTCCAGTGGCCGCTTGGCGGGCGCGGGCCGCTTGGCAGGCCGACCACGTGGTGCCAGAAGCTGGCCGGAGCAAGAGGGCTCCAGCCGCGTGGCTGGGAATTCCACGGTGACGCTATGTTGATGAGGGAGACACGCCGGGAGTGCCAGAGATGGCGGACATTTCACAGAGAAATTAACAGTAGCCAAATGAATTGTGATACCTCAGAATGAAACATGGTCATTACTATTACTTGCACGACGATTCTCATGGTGTAATCAGATTTTCAATATTTTCAATATCTTTATTAGTTTAAAGTTTAGTATTTGACGATAAATTATGCAAGTAACACCCAGCAACGAATTTCCAAAATCTAAACGATTCATCCGATTTCGTCGATCTACGTGTCTTTAGAAAGCCATTAGTGTAAACCTATATTGGTATGAATTACAGGCATGTAACTTGATTAGAGCATGAGTTATTGCAGGTCAAAGTGGCCGATTGCTATCGATCGCGTCAGGCCATAAGTACTCCACAGTTACACGAAAAAACGGTAGCAGCATGCTTATAAATATATTTATTCATCTATGTCTTCGTTTATATCCGATATATACTATTCATGAAGAAATTGCTTAAACATTTACTGTGTTTTTGAAAGTACAGACACATTAGGCTCCTGCCCAACCTTTTGCTTCCTTTCTTTTGATAAATGTTTGTTTAATTGTTATGTATTTAATGTGTGTTTGAGCGTGTTTATGGTCCAGCCATAGGAATATTTATTTAATTTCAAGTATTTAAATGTAACTCCAGTATTTCGTATGTTTCATTATGTTTGTGAGTGGGCGTTGGCTTGTTTATAACGGATTTGATGGTGAAATACTATTAATGAACGTGGATTTGATAGTAATTTAATTTAACTGATATTGGCTCTGAGGTGTGTACCAATCACAGCGATCATCTCCGGGGGAGGACACGAAGTTGTTATGAGCAGCGCGGCAGTTCTGGACAGGACACGGGAGTGAGTGCTGGACGCGGACAGTACAGCGCGACGGACTCACAGTCGGCGGAAAGACTTGGACAGTGGAACAGTTTGCGCGTGGTCGCGGAGAATAGAAGTATTTCGGAGTGCCGACCTGTGCTCTTGTGTGATATCCGTGGCTTCTGCAGTGAAGACGTAGTGTGCGTTTAGAAGTGAATATCTCGCGAGCTGTGTTGTTGTTCATAACAAATTACGTGAAGTAGGAATCTATTGTTTCACCGTTATTCAACTTATGTTTTATTTAATTGCTGGTCTATCGACACCAATAACTGTTTTGCAGAAATATACCACATTCTCAAAAGTACTTCTACTATCGTACTCACCATTTAAAGTCGTTAAGATAGTACCTGCAGATTTTATTTAATTGCAATCTTTCATTTATAGATTTATATGTTTCTTTCATTGCTGAGTGATAGAAACCTTCGACCATTCGATTTATGTGTCTATTCTTACCATATACTGTAGACTCAGCAATATTTGGCCGGTAATGCGGCAACTACGTATCCCAGCCCCTAGACAACAAAACCAGCCACAACTTTTAATATTTCAATACTTACGACTCGGAGGGTGCGTAGTTGTTTGAAAGCCCGCAGTAGGTGCCTCCAAGCGCAGGCACCCAGGTGCTCATAGCCCCTGCCTTGCAGATACGCTGCGTCTTCTTTGGCTCTCATGACATGCGCAAAACAACAGAGAATTTCCCGCGCAGTATGCTGCCCAAACACAAACATTTACTGAAAGATCAAGTTCAGGTGCTTGGTCAAGATCACGACTGTCCTTCGTCGGTTAGAAAGATAGAGGGAATAGCACATCACTTTTTCCTAAGTGATAGGTTACTCTCAGTGTGTGTGTGTGTGTGTGTGTGTGTGTGTGTGTGTGTTTATAGAGATCTTATTTTATTTGTTACTATAATGTTTTGTTTGTTTCGTTACCCGGCCGTCTAAGGACCACGATATGCGTGCAATAATTCTGACTACTGTTCTCATTATTATTATTGCTACTATTGCTACTTCGTTAAGTAATATGCTTCTCATCAGTTCACCGTATCTTGCAAGGCGTTCGCCCTACCATTTTTTGGCAAAAGTTGTTCGTATACGCCGCGCGGTCACGGTCCGTGCGGCTCCTCCCGTCGGAGGTTCGAGTCCTCCCTCGGGCGTGTCCGTGTGTGTGTGTGTGTGTGTGTGTGTGTGTGTGTGTGTGTGTGTGTGTGGTGTTCATAGCGTAAGTTAGTTTAAGTTAGATTAAGTAGTATGTAAGCTTAGGGACCGATGACCTAAGCAGTTTGGTTCCATAAGATCTTACCACAAATTTACAAAATTTGTTCGTATACTCATTTACCCTATATCTTTTTGACGTTAATAGTCCTGGGTGGTCTTGCCTTCGGTTTCGAGTCAAATATGTTTGAGAGGCGTTTAATCAATTTGCAGTCATTTATTCTTCGAATGTGGCCATAAAAGCGAACTCACAATTTGCACATTGTTAGCGTAATTTTTATGTTTTTATTTCGTTTTTTTATCTAGACCCCACCTTATCGTTATAAAGTAATAAAAAAGGAGTGTAAGCTCTTTGCTGCTGACTACACAGTGTTTTGCCAAACCTCGCTGTCTTTATATTAGTGTCTCGTGTGTCGCCAATCGATAATTTTGGAAAATTTTAGGTCTACTTCTAAATTATCCATATTCTGAACGTTGGCAGTCGTTGTGATTGTTATAGAGTCTCTTCTGCTAGAATATTTATGAATCTCGTTAAGCGAACAACTCACATTTTTCTTTCAGCTTTTATTTTTGCTATAGTGTCAGTATCTTTAAAGAGGTCAGATAGTTCAGTTTTTTAAATTTTTTCAGATTCGGTGTTCTCCACAGACGGAGGCCTTCACTGCTCCAAAAATTTCATGTAGTGTCTTCTTCTCAGATATACTTAGGGATACTTCACCTTAAAATTAAAACAATTGCAGTCCTCGGTTGCGAAAATGAAGGCTGCAATTGTTTTAATTTTACTTTGTAACGGTCGCTGACAACGCAGCGATGTGTAAAGCTTTAATACTTCACCTTATTTTTCGGCAGACTCCAGGGATCTACGTGCATATGCTAAAACTGGTTGTAGAAGTAAGTTACAGACGCGTATCTCGCCTTTCGTAGAAATATTTCTATTTATTAAGCTGTTTGACCCAGCATAATAAGTTTTCTTATTTGCGTTTTGAATTTTAATGCAGCCTGTCACATTATTTGCTGCATTGAACAAGATTCCTATGTATTTCAGAATAAAATTCAGCCGTCAGTGGCAAATATATTTTTACTTCACATTACCAGTTTCAACAAATTAATTTGTCACCTTTAGAAGCCTATAAAATTTTGGATGTTACAAGTCTTTAGATGTAGGTTATGTGAACTGTAAGAAGTTTATTGCAGAAACTAACTTAGTAGTGGTTTAACAGATGTCAGTATCTTCTTCGCTGAAGTATAAGATCACAGCCGGCCGGTGTGACCGAGCGGTTCTAGGCGATTCAGTCTGGAACCGCGCGACCGCTGCGGTCGCAGGTTCGAATCCTGCCTCGAGCATGGATGTGTGTGATGTCCTTAGGTTAGTTAGGTTTAAGTAGTTCTAAGTTCTAGGGGACTGATGACCTCAGAAGTTAAGTCCCATAGTGCTCAGAGCCATTTGAACCATTTTATAAGATCAGAGTATTTCCAGAAGCATACATATTGTATGTGATTATTGTAAACATAGACTGACAGATACACTTTGTGAATTACATCTATGTACATGTCAAACTGTTGTGCTATCAGCGAGAAACATATATAAAAGCATGGAAGAAATAACTAGGAAATATTAGGAAATTATACGTGTAATACACTCCTGGAAATGGAAAAAAGAACACATTGACACCGGTGTGTCAGACCCACCATACTTGCTCCGGACACTGCGAGAGGGCTGTACAAGCAATGATCACACGCACGGCACAGCGGACACACCAGGAACCGCGGTGTTGGCCGTCGAATGGCGCTAGCTGCACAGCATTTGTGCACCGCCGCCGTCAGTGTCAGCCAGTTTGCCGTGGCATACGGAGCTCCATCGCAGTCTTTAACACTGGTAGCATGCCGCGACAGTGTGGACGTGAACCGTATGTGCAGTTGACGGACTTTGAGCGAGCGCGTATAGTGGGCATGCGGGAGGCCGGGTGGACGTACCGCCGAATTGCTCAACACGTGGGGCGTGAGGTCTCCACAGTACATCGATGTTGTCGCCAGTGGTTGGCGGAAGGTGCACGTGCCCGTCGACCTGGGACCGGACCGCAGCGACGCACGGATGCACGCCAAGACCGTAGGATCCTACGCAGTGCCGTAGGGGACCGCACCGCCACTTCCCAGCAATTTAGGGATACTGTTGCTCCTGGGGTATCGGCGAGGACCATTCGCAACCGTCTCCATGAAGCTGGGCTACGGTCCCGCACACCGTTAGGCCGTCTTCCGCTCACGCCCCAACATCGTGCAGCCCGCCTCCAGTGGTGTCGCGACAGGCGTGAATGGAGGGACGAATGGAGACGTGTCGTCTTCAGCGATGAGAGTCGCTTCTGCCTTGGTGCCAATGATGGTCGTATGCGTGTTTGGCGCCGTGCAGGTGAGCGCCACAATCAGGACTGCATACGACCGAGGCACACAGGGCCAAAACCCGGCATCATGGCGTGGGGAGCGATCTCCTACACTGGCCGTACACCACTGGTGATCGTCGAGGGGACACTGAATAGTGCACGGTACATCCAAACCGTCATCGAACCCATCGTTCTACCATTCCTAGACCGGCAAGGGAACTTGCTGTTCCAACAGGACAATGCACGTCCGCATGTATCCCGTGCCACCCAACGTGCTCTAGAAGGTGTAAGTCAACTACCCTGGCCAGCAAGATCTCCGGATCTGTCCCCCATTGAGCATGTTTGGGACTGGATGAAGCGTCGTCTCACGCGGTCTGCACGTCCAGCACGAACGCTGGTCCAACTGAGGCGCCAGGTGGAAATGGCATGGCAAGCCGTTCCACAGGACTACATCCAGCATCTCTACGATCGTCTCCATGGGAGAATAGCAGCCTGCATTGCTGCGAAAGGTGGATATACACTGTACTAGTGCCGACATTGTGCATGCTCTGTTGCCTGTGTCCATGTGCCTGTGGTTCTGTCAGTGTGATCATGTGATGTATCTGACCCCAGGAATGTGTCAATAAAGTTTCCCCTTCCTGGGACAATGAATTCACGGTGTTCTTATTTCAATTTCCAGGAGTGTACATTTGAAAGAACGTGGCACATAGTTCTAATGTATAAACGGATTCGGCTAGTTCCTATCCTATTGTATATTTCTTTCTACAGACGATATGTTGTTGTTACCATCATTGTATTAGAGGGGGATGTAAATTATGTCAAATCACTGACTTATCGAACTGCTTCCACCCGAAAATTAAATTTACAAATGAAAAGAAATTCAACATAGTGAACTTAGGTTTCTGGACCTGAAAACGTGTTTGGTAGCTTCGACATTTACAGGAAATCCACCACAACTGACAACACTGATGTGTTCTTGTCACGTCTTTAAGCACAAACTGGCGTTCTTTCTCGTTACGATGGACGGTTTTATTGAGCTGCCCGCAACCCATTCTATTATTGCTACTGAACTTGATAACTTAAAATTATAACTTGGTATCAACTTTATAAAAATGAAACCAATAAGAATATAAACATGGGTAACATTTCTCGTCATATAGCTAATTTGTTTAAAAAATATTTCATCGGTATGTCCTTTGCCATCAATAACGTCACCAGGTTGCCCTTTATGCACAATGAGAAGCGCCCAACTGACAAATTTTTCGAAACTGGGGTATATACAAGACAGTGTGGCATATGTCACATAGGTCAGACAACGAGACCATCTAAGACGCGATCTCGTGAGCACTTGCTCAACAAAATCATTGAGAATTCATATAATCAACTTTTGTAGAACATCTCAAAATCGAGAAACACATCCTTCTTCCTCTAGTCTTACTTGACATGGAAATTTTGCATATTGTCGGCAAGGGCTACAAAATGAACCTTATAGAAGAATTTGAAGTATATAAATATTCCACCTGATTTGTTGAAAGATCAGCTTGCATTGAAAATTAGACATTGTTTTGATTGTATAGCATCTCTTATAAAATATGAAAATTAGCCCATTCTTTTTATGTATTAGAACTATGTGCCACGTTATGCCAGCGTATTATACTTGTAACTTCTTCATGTGCCTCAGTTACACTTTTTGTATGATTTTATGTATGTTACTTGGTGCTGGCACAACAGCTTTACATGTAAATACGAGGGTCGTCCACAAAGTAAGTTCCGTTTCTATTTCTATCCGCGGCAGCGCTACGATCACAGTTCCGAGCATGCGCGGCAGTTACTCAAGGAGAAGACATGTACGCCATTTTCAGATCGCTGCTGCCGACGTGTGCTTTGTAGTGCTTCTTTATAATGTCAGTCATAATTGAAAATGCCGCCGCCTGTGAAATCAGATCTGTGATTTGTTTTCTAAATGCAAAGAAAGTTAATAAAAGGAATTTCATCAGCAAATCTGCGAGGTTTACGGACAGAACAAGCGCCGACTACTATCAAAAGGTGTTTTCTTCTTCTTCTTCTTCTTCTTCTTCTTCTTCACGATAATGCCCGACCTCACACGGCGAATGTGGCCAAAACTCTTATGGGAATTTCACTGGGACGAGTTTGATAATCCTCCTTACAACCCGGAACCCCCTCCTAGCGACTTTCATCTCTTCTTACACCTAAAATTTGTCCTTAGTGGTCAACACTTCAACGATGATGACGAGCTGAAAGAACATGTTACCACATGGTTGAATACACAGGCAGCACCTCCTATGAAGAAGGCATACAAAAACTTGTGCCATACTATGAGAAGTGTCTATAAAATTTCGGAAGCTATGTAGAAAAGTGGTTTAACAGTTGTAGATTTTTGTACAATAAATATTTTTTATGTATCTGTACACTTTTGTTTTATATAACCAAACGGAACTTATTTTGTGGACATACCTCATAGATATGATTCACTCATTGCATCTGTAAATCTTGTTCACAATTATAAACAATATATGTGTTTTTGGACATATTACTCTGTGAAGGAGATATTGAAATATGCTAAACCAATAATAAGTAAGTTTCTGTAATATACTTCTTATACTTTAGATAAATTTATAGCCCAGATCTTACGATTTATAATATCATTAATTGTGTAGGCTTCTGAGGATGACAATTTGTTACGTAATAAAAATTTCTGTGCGACTGATGACTGAATTTTATTCTGAAATATTTACTACTGTTGCTGAAAACTAACAGCTATGAATAAAATAATAGCTTCCATATATTTTAATTGGTTTCTTTATTTGTATTTTCCAGCTTGACCTTTACGTTACCACATTTTGGAGTTCTGGTGAGTACAACGTATTTCGTTTTTTTAAATATCTAATTGCAACCCAGTTCCTTCAAGAGGTTTGACTGCTCATGAGAGTTACAATTTTTATTGTCTTCTAAAAGTATGATGTCGACAGTGTAAGGCAAATTAGATTTATTATTATTATTATTGTGGAATCCTGCCCACCCACCCACTCGTCTCGTATAGGGTGCCTAAAGGATGCTGCGTTCTAGGAATGCTATACAACAGTTCAAGCAAAATCTGATTAATAGTTATTACAAATAAGAAGAATGACAATACCTATTTTGTATTTAAAAGTGGTCTGAAACGATGGGCGACATGCAAATAAGTTCCTTTGCTATATACAGTGTTCATGCGAGCAGTTGATGTGGATCGCACGTCACTGCTATCGTAGCACTCTCTACTAGGCCGTGCTAATACTGTCTGAATATGGAGCCGATACTGAGCGGCCGAAGCTGGCAGGAGCGGCGCTTTCATATTCTCTTCTCGTAAAGGCCGCTCCTGTCGTGGTGCAGTCACAATCAGCGCACCATTGGCCGACGTCGTCTCACCGCCTGCTCTTTTCTTGCGTTCTTCATCTTCGTTCCGGCGCTTGTGGTTACGCCAGAACATTCCTACTCCCCCCCCCCCCCCCCTCCCCGCAAAGCGACGGACCGTCGTCGTGTAGAGAGTGTGACTATGGCGGGGGAGGCAGGAGTGTGGGCGCATCGCCGGGCCGGAAGCTGTGGTTGCAGGGGACTCAACCCGGTAAATAGCTGGCTGCCCAAATGTATAAGCCGACAAGGCACCGGAATAGGACTGATCTGGTATTTGCACGGCCTGCTGAAATGATGGATCGGACTGTTTCAAAATCTGTTCTGAGTTTATAAGGTACACTGTACACGATCGCACCATGCAACATAATATCTGAATGTAAAGCACCGCAAGCACGTTTGAATTTGTATTTCCTTGTCATACCCTGTAAATCTGTTACCCACTAGAGATAAGTTTGTCCTGACCGCTTTTTGCAATTATAGAATTGATACCGAGCTGCTACCACATTCATTCGTTGGTCGTAATTGTTACTTAACGACTGTATCACCTGTTCATAACTAAGTTCACTCGGAGTGGCTTTAGTGATAAGCTTTTGTAGGAGCCTAAACACTGCACTTCCTACTGTTGGTATTAGATAGGAAAGTTTCACAGTACGTGGTACATTGTGAGCGAGGGTATGGGCTTCGAACTGGGACAACCACTTGAGCCATTCCTCTTCTTGTTCATGAAAGCGTCGAAAAGATGGTATAGTAGTAGGTGTAGTGAGCGGTGCTTGTTCCGTCGGGCGCGCAGCGTTGGCCAGTTGCTGCTGCACCGTGTTGAGTAAGGTGGCGATTTGTTGTGTCTGGAACTGAAACATCTGCATTAGCTGTGTGGTATCTAACGCTTGCGGCGGCAGCGCCTGAACAGGGACGGGACAGGTGAGGTGGGCATGTTGGAACGACACATATGCAAAAAAAGACAAGGCAAGCTAGTAAAATTAGGACACAAGCAAAGAAAATTTCTGCAACGCCCACCTGAAAACACTGATTAGCAAAAAGACAAGAAACTGGTAAAGCAAAGAAAAGCCCCTGGAAAATAAAGACAAGACAGAATTAAGGTGCCAGCACAATATCAACGAAAATTCCGTGGCCGTCAGGCACAGGGTTCGGCGGATACTCGTCGCCAAATGTGGAGTCCTGCCCACTCGTCTCGTATTGGGTGCCTTAAGGATGCTGCATTCTCGAAATGCTATATAACAATTCAAGCAAAATCACATTTATAGTTATTTATTACAAATAAGAAGAATGAGAATACTTAACTTGTATGTACAACAAATGGTCGGAAGCGATGGGCGACATGTAAATAAGTGTCCTTTGCTATACACAATGTTCATGCAAGCAATTGAATTGGATCGCACGTCACTGCTATCGTAGCACACTCTGCTAGACCGTGCTAATACTGTCCGAATACTGAGGCGATACTGAGCAGCCGAAGCTGGCAGAAGCGGCGCTTACATTCGCTTCTTGTAGAGGCCGCTCCTGTCGCGGTTCAACTCGTAATCAGCGCACCATTGGCCGATGTCGTCTCACCGCTTTCTCTTCTCTTGCGTGCTTCATCTTCGTTCCGGCGCTTGTGGTTACGACAGAACAATTATTATTATTTGTTGTTGTTGTTTTGTGCACTCGTTTAATTCTCTCATGTGTCGGATAACTTTTTCTATTACGAGAGCGAAGAAAAATGGTGATTGTATCAATAAGAAATTTTATATAATAAAAATATGTAATTAAAATGGAATGAAATGCATTTAATTCATCGGGGAGACTCTCAGCTCAAAATCAATGTCAGCGAATACTAAATGAAAATATATATTCCAAGCAGTTATATGCAGCACAGAAACCTGGAGCATGACCAACCGAGAAAAGGAAAAACTGTTAGTATTTAAAAGGAGAGTAATGAGGAAGATATGGGACCAATCTTAGATAAAGGAGAATGGAGAAAGGGGAGGAATGAGGAACTCTACCTCTCAATGCAAAAATCAGCAGTACTACAGAAGCTGAAGAGCAAAAGAATCCAGTGGGCAGGCCACGTAGCCCGTATGCCATCAGAAGGTGAAGAAAGCACTTGCGGGGAAACCAAACACCAGACGCTCCATACGAAGACCAAGGCAGCGCTGGATGGGCGCCGTGGAGTTCCCGTATAAAAGCACACTAGTTGCTTTGGAGCGCTGTAAATGGTGTAGTAATTGGTACGTAAGACAGTTAAGTGACGCACTAAAGTGGTGTGTACCTGCCACTCGTAGTATGGAAACAAAAGTAGTAAGATGCGTCGACGTAGAGACGTGATGAAATTGCATAAAAAGATGCTGTAGTGTTTGGACGAGCTTATGACAGCATTATGAACGAAGATGTCTAATTTGTTGGTGTATGAACGCGTTCTGCCCAATGCGTCTGCAAGGAGTCGTACACTATGGACATGGTAAACATGCATCACGACGTAAAAACAGTGGTCGTGAAACGACTGCGACCAGAGACGATTGTCACGTCTTGTTATTGACAGTTGGTTTCAAGCCAAGCAAACATTGCCAAAGGATATTTTGATTCGGATACTTCGGAAATGTACATTGCGCGCAGCGGCAAAAAACAGCATCCAGCCAATAAAAAGTGAGAATACAGATGCAAAACGTAATTTAAAATCCAATCGCAGATTTAGGCTGAGGGGGAAATTTAGAATCCAATGACTGCTGTTACGAGCCGATCGCATACATATTGAGCTGAAATTCGTAATATGCAAATGTCCACAGTTAAGTCAGGTTTACTAAAGATTCTAGACCCGCAGCTGAGTCGCGAAGGTATAGGCCGTCCGATAATGTCAGAATGAATTTGTGATACATGCAAAGCATGGACATTAAAGATGGCGTGGACCATTAAAAGAAAAGCCGTTTCATTCGAAAAAAAAAAAAAACTCTTTTACGTGGTGCTCGCGAGTTGATGCTAGATTGCGAGCCTGGAAGACAGCCCCAGACCCATTGCAGGGGGGAGATTATGGCAGCCAAGGTGGTAAACGTAGCGGAGACAAGCTCTCCAGCACTTTTACGCGGTCTCTCGTCTCATTTGCTGGATTTTAATCGTTTGTGAAGGTTGGCGCAGAAGTCTGTCACCATCTTGTTATACAGCATCGTCTGACCTCCATCACCGTAGAATGAGAAATGCAGAGTTTAAATCACAGTGGCAGTTCTGTCGCGTAGTGAGACGTACTACATGTACACTACTGGCCATTAAAATTGCTACACCACGAAGATGTGCTACAAACGCGAAATTTAACCGACAGGAAGGAGATGCTATGATATGCAAATGATTAGCTTTTCAGAGCATTCACACAAGGTTGGCGCCGGTGGCGATACCTACAACGTGCTAGCATGAGGAAATCTCATACACAAACAGCAGTTGGCCGGCGTTGCCTGGTGAAACGTTGTCGTGATGCCTCGTGTAATGAGGAGAAATGAGTACCATCGTGTTTCCGACTTTGATAACGGTCGAATTGTAGCCTATCGCGATTGCAGTTTTCGTATCGCGACATTGCTTGCCGCGTCGGTCGTGATCCAATGACTGTTAGCAGAATATGGAATCGGTGGGTTCAGGAGGGTAATACGGAACGCCGTGCTGGTTCCCAACGGCCTCGTATCACTAGCAGTCGTGATGACAGGCATCTTATCCGCATGACTGTAACAGATCGTGCAACCACGTCTCGATCCCTGAGTCATCGGATGGGGACGTTTGCAAGACAACAACCATCAGTACGAAAAGTTCGACGACGTTTGCAGCAGCATAGACTATCAGCTCGGAGACCATGGCTGCGGTTACCCTTGATGCTGCATCACAGACAGGAGCGCCTGTACTCAACGACGAACCTCGGTGCACGAATGGCAAAACGTCATTTTTTCGGATGGATCCTGGTTCTGTTTACAGCATCATCATAGTCGTACCCGTGTTTGGCGACATCGTGGTGAATGCACATTGGAAGCGTGTATTCGTCGTCGCCATACTGGCGTATCACCCGGCGTGATGGTATTGTGTGCCATTGGTTATACGTCTCGGTCACCTCTTGTTGGAATTGACGAAACTTTGAACAGTGGACGTTACATTTCAGATGTATACGACCCGTTGCTTTACCCTTCATTCGATCCCTGCGAAGCCCTACATTTCAGCAGAATAATGCACGACCGCATGTTGCAGGTCCTGTACGGGCCTTTCTGGATACAGAAAATGTTCGACTGCTGCCCTGGCCAGCACATTCTCCAGATCTCTCACCAATTGAAAACGTCTGGTCAATGGTGGCCGAGCAACTGGCTCGTCACAATACGCCAGTCACTACTCTTGATGAACTGTGGTATTGTGTTGAAGCTGCATGGGCAGCTGTACCTGTACACGCCATCAAAGTTCTGTTTGACTCAATGCCCAGGCGTATCAAGGCCGTTATTACGGCCAGAGGTGGTTGTTCTGGGTACTGATTTCTCAGGATCTATGCACCCAAATTGCGTGAAAATGTAATCACATGTCAGTTCTAGTATAATATATTTGTTCAATGAATACCCGTTTATCATCTGCATTTCTTCTTAGTGTAGCAATTTTAATGGCCAGTAGTGTAGATTATCGCGGGTGCCATGAAAGCGTGCGCGCCTGCCTGTCTGCTCGCGGACCGACCGCAGACATCACTCTGAGATAATTTTAGTAAGTTTTCTGCCTTTGAAACGAATTTAGATTACTCTCGTGGCCACTCATTCTCTCCCCTCTTTTATTCAGAGTAGTTTCACGCGCTTTGTAACCAGTTGGAACTACCGCGGGGCTGGAACGAACTTGTTCATTATCATTAGTATTCTTATATAGATAAATTTTTTCCTATGGAGTAAAGACTATCGTACTGATAATCCGGCATTGTGGACTAGTGATTTTCTCACACTGTAAAGGCTCTTTCTCTCATTTCTCTTGTTCTATAGAGGCAATACCAGAAGTAGTTTAATTCCACGGCCCCCGGTCCCTAATTCTTCAAACGCTTCCCGGTTGACAACCTTGGTGTATATACAGGAAGATCTTTCTATGTAAGCAAATATTTATCCGAAGATCTAGGGCAAAAATGAGAGCAGCCGATGTGATTGTTGACTTCATGGACATACCACCATTGGGAACCCAACATTTCTTTCAATATTAGTTTTAGTTGATTCTTTTTACCGGAATATGAGCTGCAGTCTTCGTAGCGAATCCTCATAAATATACACAGAGGTGACAAAAGTCATGGGATAGCGACTTGCACATATACAAATGGCGGCAGTATCGCGTACACAAGGTGTAAAAGGGCAGTGTATTGGCGGTGACGTCATTTGCACTCAGGTGATTCATGTGAAAAGGTTTAAGACGTGAATGTGGCCGCACGACGGAAATTAACAGACTTTGTAAGTGAAATGGTAGGTGGAGCTAGACGCATGGGACACTGAATTTCGTAAATCGTTTGTGAATTCAGTATTCTGCGATCCACAGAGTTTGTCGAGAGTACCAAATTTCAGGCATTACCTCTCACCACAGACAACGCATATAAAGACCAAGAACAGCCGCGTTTGTGTGGAGTTATCTGTACTGACAGACAAACAACACTGCATGAAGTAGCCGCAGAAATCAACGATGTAGGACCAACGTATCCGTTAGGTCAGTGCGGCGAAATTTGGCGTGAATGGACTATGGCAGCTGACGACCGACGCGAGTGCCTTTGCTGACAGCACCTCCTCACCTGTGTTGCCTCTCCTGGGCTCGTGACCATATCGGTTGGACCCTAGGCGAGTGGAAAACCGTGACCTGCTTCGATGAGTCCCGATTTCAGTTGGTAGGAGCTGATGGCAGGATTAGAGTATGGCGCAGACCCCACGAAGCCATGGACCCAAGGGACCGTGCAAGCTGGTATTGCCTCCATAATAGTGCGACCAGTTTTACATGAAACGGAAAGTGTCCTCTGGTCCAACTGAACCAATTATTGAAGGAAATGGTCATGACGGCTGCTTGGAGACCATTTGCAGCCGTTCGTGGACTTCATGTTCCCAAACTACGATGGAATTTTTATGGATGACAGTGCGCTACGTCACCGGGCCAGAGATGTTCGCCATTGGTGTGAAGAACATTCTCGACAATTAGAGCGAGAAATGTGGCTGCCCAGATTGCCCTGTATGAATCGCATCAGGAGGTCAATTCGTGCACAACACCCTGCACGTTAAACACTTTCGGAGTTATTGGACGGCTGTAGGAGCAACATGACTTAACATTTCTACAGGGGACTTTCACCGACTTCCGTGCCACGTCGAGTTGCTACTCTATGCCGGGCAAAAGGGGATCGGACACGATGTTAGGAGGTATCCCGTGACTTGTTACCTCAGTGTACGAGGTCTAGGACTCTTTGATACGAGGGTTATCCCAGAAGTAAGGCCTCCTATTTTTTTATAAGTACATAGACCTGTTTATTTCTGCAATGGTTTACATCAGTTTACAGCTTGAACATTTAGCTATTTTTCGACATAATCATCATTTCTGTCGATGCATTTTTGTAGACGCTGTGGCAGTTTTTGTGTGCCCATGTCATACCAGCTCCCCGCCATGCTATTCAGAAACTTATGAACCTCTTCTTTCACCTCGCCGTCGGAGCTGAATCGCTTTCCGGTCATATGTTCTTTTCACCTAGGGAACATGTGATAGTCACTGGGCGCCAAGTCAGGGCTATAGGGTGGGTGGGTGGGTGATTATGTTCCACTGAAACTGTTGCAGGGGAGCATCGGTTTGCCGAGCGATGTGTGAGCGAGTGTTGTCATGGAGAATGAGTACGCCCTCGCTCAACATTCCTCTTCTCCGGTTCTGAATTGCCCGTTTGAGTTTTTTCAGAGTCTCACAGTACCTGTCAGCGTTAATTGTGGTCCCACCGATTCAGCTCTGACGACGAGGTGAAAGAAGAGGTTCATAGCTTTTTTAACAGCATGGCGGGGAGCTGGTATGACATGGGCATACAAAAACTGCCACAGCGTCTACAAAAATGCATCGACAGAAATGGTGATTATGTCGAAAAATAGCTAAATGTTCAAGCTGTAAACTGATGTAAACCATTGTAGAAATAAACAGGTCTATGTACTTATGAAAAAAAAGGAGACCTTACTTTTGAGATTACCCACGTAGCTTAATCTAATAATCATCTGCATATGTCATTCATAAAGAAACTTTGGACTCTTCCTTGCCGAATAGTGGTCACAAAGCTGGAGGCAGTGTTACCCATATTAGCGTGATTTCTTGTTCGTGAGGCCGCGGGGAGGGGGGGGGGGGGGAGTGAGTGGGCGGCGTTAAGTAATTTTTTGTCCGATGTGCTTATTTTAGCAACGGCATTTACTAGTGAGCTATTGATCACACTCGCCGCAGGATGAGTTAAGTCACGATGTCAAATCGTAACGAATTATTGTGGGTATGATGGATAAAACAAGTAACGCATTAGCAAAGTAGCGTGTTTCTGCAGTACTCGTCCAAAACGGCCAAATCTGATAACTGTTTAGTGAGAGTATGGATGACATTTGAAAGGTTCGTTCACCAGAGGTGTGTGGAAATTCAGTGTTGCCAGTCTGTTAGGTGCAACGAACAGGAGAAGCTGTGTGGAGCGAGGCAGCAGACGGGCAGTTATCGCGTTTTCATTGTGCGCCGGGCTCGCTGTGGACGCCTTTGTCCTGGCGTCGCTTTTGTAGCGCCCGCCTTCAACTCTTTGTTCTGCTCCGTCGCGATTCCTGCTTGCTGCTGTCCTTCACACAGCGATCTATTTTTACAATACTTTGTTTCACAAATAGGTTGAACGTATGCTGTACACGGTCTGCTTGCTAATGCTAGTGATTTGAAGATTTTCACGGATGGTATCGGAACAGTGAGAATTCTTAACATAACTGTTTCATAGTTTCAAAGCGTTTAACAACCATTCAGATGACTATTACAAGTACTGCCGCTATCGTGTTCAGTATTTAGATAAAAAAAAAAGGTTATAGATGCTAAGGATCACCCTTATTTCATTAGTATTCTTGAGAAGTGCATTATTCACCTTTTGGTAGTTGTAAGCAGATGTAGATCCAAACAGTGAATAGCAGAAGAATAGTAATTTACACTCCAAGAAAATGAAGTCGCGCCAAGACGGTATTATCCGAATGGGACGGAAATTGGTAGACGTGATGTACGTGTACACACAAACAAATGATAAAAATCCGGGTGTCCTCTTGTCCTTGCTGGCCAAGGCAGGGAAGACAAACAGTAAAAACTCCCTCCGTGAGCGGACGTGCATTGTCTTTTTGAAATGTAAGCCCAGGATGGCTCGCCATGAAGGGCAATAAAATGGAGCTTAGAATATCGTCGACATACCGCTGTGCTGTAAGGGTGCGGCGAATGACAGGCAGAGGTGTGCTGCTATGAAAAGGAATGGCACCCCAGACCATCACCCCTGGCTGTCGCCGTGTATGGCGGCCGACAGTCAGGTTGGCACCCCACTGCTGTCTGGGGCGTCTCCAGAAACGTCTTCGGCCTGGTATCTCATTGACTGGAGTAGAATCGTCTTCAGTAATGACACCCGCTTCGAACTCAGCCCCGATGACCAGCGAAAACGTTTTATAACAGTATTCTTCAGTCAGTCAACTAAATTTATAAATTTTTTTCCTTTAAATTTTATCGCAACGTACCTGTGACATGCAAAGACTATTTGTAAAATGTAATATATGTGATGTTACAGTGCTTTGCTAAAGTATATTTGTAACTCATGTAAAGAAATATGTTAAATGTGTAATTTACTAAATAGTATTTCATCGCGGATTGAGGAAATGAAAATGTTTGTGTGTGTAATTTTATATATTGTGCAAGCTGTCATTTGTATAAAGTGGTTCACGGCTGGGGCAATGTGTAGGATATGTGTTATGTAAAAGATGGAGAGCTTTTGTAGTGTACGGAAGTTACTGTGGGAAGCGTAGAAGGTGGCTTGGGTTTTTGGCGCACTACCTGTAGAGCGGGCGGGAACGAGAACATACAGTCTGTAGGCAGAAGTGAAAGACAGCACGCGGAAGGAGCGGGCGATGCCCTACCTGGAATTTGTTGCAAAATAGCCTCGGATGACGACTGATGAATTATTACAGCTCGGGTACAAGTTGTTGGGCCATGCAATGGACGTTAAAACGACGCCAAGAAGAATTAATTATCCCATACTTCAAGTGCAGCCGCCATTGCTATCCGCCACAACCAACGCCTACAGCCAACAGATTACGAACAGTATAATTAGAATTTTAGAAGCGTGAACCATCAATTAAAAATTAATTTTTTTGAATAATTATTGTTTTATAACAAAAAATTTGGTTCACCCTGTTAATTATTCTAATCATTCACCTACGAGTATATGGGGCCCTTTCCTAGTGTTCCATTATTTCGAGTAAACCTGTTTTACAAACATTTGAAGTGCTTCATTCAGTGTCTACAAGCACTAATTTTCATCTTTGAATAAATGTTTGAAAATAATTGTTGTGAACTAATTTTTTAAAGTGAAACTGAGTAAATAAATTTTGATAAAATGCTTTCGGTTATACATGGAATTCAATAATTTGGCTCACTAATACTAAAGTATGATTGCATATAAATATTGAATGACAAAGTTCATGAGTGATGAGCACAAAACTGCTTATGAGATTAGAATATCTAAATATTTAATTTGTGGGTTATACTAAATGCAAACATAGAAGTCCCCACTGGCCTATTTCTTTCTTCTTCACATAGTAATGATTAAAAATTCGTGGTCTTTCTAGACCAATATTATATATGTATGTGGGTGTAGAAGCTAAAAGACTGTGTGTCTTTCTCAGAACTATATCCTCAAAGTTGTATTTATTTGAGAAGTTATGTTACGGAATAGCAGGAAAGTAGGGCGAATTTACTTCTTCTGCATTCCGGAAACTTAACCATTTTTTTGCCCATATAGGCTGGCGACGGTAAATCCATTAGACAAACCACTTAATGTAATGAGCTTGGCACAGAAAGGTCCTAGATTTTGTATTGTTCCATTTTTACTGCATTTCTTTCTAACAGCTAGAAAACTCTAAGGAAATGGGACGGATAGTCTGATTTCCATATCCATTAGTCATAAATGACTATCAAATCCTGTAAAAGGGGTAACATTATAGTATATGCACGGTTCTCCGTATAATAATGTTTCGCGTGGCTTTTCCATTAGCAGGACTATTTGTTCTGTTGGAGTATAGTGTTGTACTGTCTGGAGACTCCCCAGACCGCGGTGGGGTACCAACCTGACTGTCGGCCGCCATACGGCCTGACAGCCAGGAGTCATGGTCTGGGGTGCCATTTCTTTTCATAGCCAGACCCTTTTGCTTGTCATCCGCGGCGCCCTTGCAGCGCAGCGGTAGTCGACGATATTTTACTCCCCGTTTTGTTGCCCCCCATAGCGAACCGTCCTGGGCTTAAGAAGATAATGACCGCCTGCACACGGCGAGGCTTTCACCTGCTCGTCTTCGTGCTTGCCAAACCCTACCTTGGCCAGCAAGGTCGCCGGATCTCCCCCAATTGAGAACGTCTGGAGCATTATGGGCACGGCCTTCCAGCCATCTCTGGTTTTTGATGATCTAGCGCACCAGTTCGACAGAATTGCGCACGATATCCTTCAGAAGGACATGCGGCAAATCTATCAATCAACGCCAAGAAGAATAATTGCTTGCATAAGGGCCAGACGTGGACCAAAGCATTATTAACTTGCTCAATTTGTGAAGCTCTTTCTCTTTAATAAATCTCCAGTTTTTCTGAGTTGTAATTACTTGTTTCCTTGCACATACATTTCACATCTACCGACTTCCGTCACATTCGGATAATCCCTTCGTGGTGCGTCAGTTTTTCGTTTTTTGTGTATTTCCTGGCCGCGCGTGTATGCTATAACTGTTCTGTGTTGTGGGTCACCAGCTCCAGATTCTTGTTGCTGTGGCATCCAATCCTCCTCCTGTTTGGTGGTTGGACCCGACTAGGCTGGTTCTAAGGGGCGATGATTTGCAACACTCACAGCAGAAAAACTTGCGCATGGCCTGGCTGGAAGCAGCACCTGACAAACTCAATTAGCGGTAGCAGGGAATTGACAGGGAAAATGTCTCTGTTCTGCCCATAATTCTGAGTGACTGACAGGGCTGTATGTGGAGCGTTTCGGGAGTCGGCCGGCGGCCCATGTGGAGCAGGATTCGTGTGCCATCTGGGGGCGGATATTGCGCTTCCGTAGCGTATTTCTGATGTTTGGAGTAGGTGATCTCTCGCGATCAGACGTGATAGATTTTTGCAGTACGGAAAATTGAGAGATCCCGAAAGTCCGTCAACCGTACGCAGATGTGAATTTCGGTTTGCGCTGTTCCAGTTTTCTCGGCGAGTGTTGGGGGATTAGACAGATACATCACATTAGGATGTAGAGCTAAGTAGGTAAATGAACGTGGCGTTCAGTGAAAGAGATGGGGTTTCAGAGGTTTTCATTAAAGCTGATAAGTTTTGTCTGTCGTAACATGTATGTGGTGCTTTTAAGGTGACCATTTCTCTATTGACTTGGAACTATATTCCTGTCTCGTCTTTGTGGCGATAACAGGCAGAAGACGCTCGGGGCCATTTGGAGGCGGAGTGTGATGTGCTAGCTGTGGACATATTCCAGTCGAGTGGTCTGGTCTCGAAATCTTCCCTAAGATCAGTTAGATCGTTACAGGACTGTTAGTTATTGATTTGTAAAGTTAGCAGTGTCTGTGGTGAGAGCAGCTGGGTAAGATACGTGTCAGGTGTTTAGTCCTGTGGCAATGTGGCTTCGGGTGTTGCACAATGCGCGAAATACGATCACCCTGGCGCTGGAGGGACAGCGTCGGATTCAAACGGGTTCTGTCGCCTTGCGGAACGCGTGCACGCGTCGCTCTGATGCGGCGACAAACACACTGACGCTACTCCTTTCCACCCTTGCTCTCTTGAAAAAAACTCACTCCTCTTTTCAGTGCTGGTTTTAGAACTAAAGATGATCTGTGCGTCAGATGGAAACCGATACTCAAAGTAATATAGTAATCCCGTAGGCTTTTTTGTTTTCAGTATGACTTTACTAAGAAAATGGCTTTGCTTTAATAATGGCATGTGTGTATTGCATGAAATTCATGTCAAGGTCTGTGTGTTTGTTTGTGTTTGGAAGAGCGAAATCTGCAGCTATATGTCGCAAGCCACATTACGGTCCGTGACTCAAGAGTGCATCTGGTGTGAGTTTCATTTCCATCCCTTTCCTATTACATTCACGTACGGTGCGTTGAAAGAAAGACAATCGACGTGGGCTCGTATTTTCTCGTCGTTGTCATTTCGCGAGACACATGAGGAAGTAATGTTGCACGACGTTACTTGGAACGTAAGCTCTCGGAAGTCAGACAGAGAGCCTCTCCGTAATACACAACGCCACTATCGTAGCGTCTGACACTTGAGTTTGTTGAGCATCTCCCCTACACTATTGCGCATACTGAAGCACCCCATGACTAAACGTGCCATTCTTTGCTATCTCCTTTTCAACGAGGGGCGTTTAATGAGTAATGCAACACATTTTTTTCCTGAAATCAGCTTGGTTGTATTCATGAGTCCAACACACCGCACTATATCTCCTCTCTAGGGTGCAAAACCCTATTTTTCAATACAATCTCTGTTCACTGCTACGGCCTTAACGCCACTTTAGTGAGGGGGACGGAGGAAGAGGAGGCACGTGTGCGCCCACATGGTATTACTGAACTGGTCGACGTCAGAGCCAGAGCCAAGGTCTTGCTGCGTCAGTAACCTCCCCCATCAACCAAGTACTGTTTTCTGCAGAGTGAATCCTTCATTGGGCTAAACAGATGGAAGTTGGAAGGTGCTAGATCCGAGCTGTAGCTTGGATGAGGAAGAACAGTTCAACGAAGTTTTGTGAGCTGCTCTCGACTGTGTCAGCGCTAGCAACAGAGACGTCCAGTTGTCAGATTGTGATCCGTCGGTCTCCTCGAATGAGAATCACCACGCACGCCAATGCAGGAGTCACAGCTGTGAGCAGCCGGCAGGCACGCAGGAGATCGGACAATTTAGCGCGACCTTGTTGCGATGAGAACAGACGCCTAATCCGACGACTCACCGTGTATTTTGTAAGCGCTTATGAATGAATGTATGCGATGCTCTGGTTATCTGCCAAAAGAAACTCAATGACAGCTCTACCTCATCGTAGCCGCCATGTTGAAGACTACGTACAGCGCCGTCACCTATCGGAACTTCTGGGAAGTATAGGGGCTGAAGCGAGAATGTTCCACGATGTCCCACAACAAATTCGTTTATTTTCAACCGCAGTTGGTTGAGAAAAAAGCGTTGCATTACTCGTTGAACGCCCGTTGTAATAATCCAAATGTAGTGGCAAAAGTATAAATATTTTACAGTGATCTAGACAGGTTTTGTTCCCGACTGTTACTCCAATAACAAATTAAAAGTATTTTCTCACGCTGTGATGCACACAGTGACAAATGAGATATTGATGTGAAAAAGATTAAAATCATCAAAGTAGTTTCAAATATTACCATTCCTTCGTGGCTGGGACTCGAGAATCCCTTCTCGACTTGCAGACGAAATGATTAGCTTCATATATGGTAGCTAGCGTGACAAGTGATACAACAGGCGAGAACTACACGGTGTCTAGCATTCGCTGTCTGGCAGATGTTGGCGCCGGTGTAGGGTTGCCAGACTCGTACGGCTTCTACAAGGCAACGCGCTCGTCATAGTCCGCCCCTTCGACTGACAAAATGCGATTTCCTAACGCGCTTTTGCTCCCCTGCAGATACTGACAATTTCAATTCCTACCATCGGCGCGTTGTTGGGTGGTCTAAGTTCACAGATCCTCGTGTTTGTTTGTGCCTTTACTGACTCGTTCCACAACGTAGCAAGAGATTACAATCTAGTTGAAGCGAACGATGTGTCGTTATTCGTTATAATTTTATCCAGCTACTGATCCTATGTGTCAACTGGCTTCAAGAATCACGGAGTACTTTCCCAAGGAAACGACCCATTTTTTTTTCATGATTTGGGCGTTTATGACCTCAGCCGTTTTCGAGCATCTTACTGACCGCTACCGAGTTGAACTCTCCGTCATGTACTACTGGGCAGTAGCGTAAAATGTACAAGAAGAATCTCTACACGTTTAGCGGAAATCTGTGCGGGAATAGAGCATTCCAACCTTCAAATTGACAAAGGTTCACCACACGCATAGTGTCTGATGTGTAGACTCCCTTCGTAGCGAGGTATGGTGTATTGTAGAAGTTACCAAGTTAATGCCACATCCGGTTTTGCAAGGTGGAATACTCGGATGTGTTCACCAGGTCAGCCAAGGACCGCTGCTTCACTAACATTGGAAGTTTGGTCAACATGGTTATGGAGTAACAGCGATTAGTATAAATTAACGTGGTATTAAGAAAACGGTCTTAATCGCGTTTTTTATTTATTTAGTGCCGACCGGTTTCAGCCCATCACAGGGGCCATCTTCAGGGCGAACATATGGTCGACTGCTGGTGGCGTCACGTCTACTAAATAAATAAAAAACGCGATTAAGACTGTTTTCTTAATACTAACATTGGAAGTACCATAGAGAAATTTCAAGGGTTTGACGACCAAAGCACAGGGAGAGTTCGTATCGTGCTAGTGGAAAGGTCGACCTCTGCACGGCAAGCACGTTATATGGCCTTGCCTTTACGACGAGATCCAAGGATGTCTCAAAGATAATTGTCTGCAGGGCAGGAGCGACATAAACTGTATCGTAAGATAAGGAGCAGACGTCTGGAATTGTCTCTTGGGGGGGGGGGGGGGGGGGGGGGGGGGCAACGTGGAGATGGGGAGATGGTATTGATTATCGTGGAGTGGAGTCCGTACTATCGTAATTCGACTACGAATGAATGGAGGAATGCACCTTCCAAAGACGAATATTGTTTTTTCCGTACATTCATCTGAAAACAAATTTGAGAAATTCTTATACTGCCAGAGATATGGAGACGAGGTTCAGAAGCGACATCAGCTATTTTTTCTACTTTCAGTTAGCGCAGGCTTCCCCTTCATGGTCGGCAGCGTCCGAACTGCTCTGAACATGGTCACTTTCGCTTGTCTGTCAGTTATATTGGTTGTAAGCACAATTTCTAGTAATTGCCACTATCAACCTTACGTAATGCTTGCTATAATACATAGTAATAAGATTACAAATGATGTACGTGGACTGGATCTCCTAGCTAAGGTAACAAAGCCACGAATAACTGACGAAAATAGCACACCGTTGAATACCGTTACTCGTCGTATTCATTTTTCAAAGATACATAATTTAAAGGTGTAAGTAGAAGATAACTAATTTTTTTTAGAATAATGAAAAACTGGGACAGGGAGGCACGTTGTCTCTAAAATCCGGTTTTCATCTAAATGCGTGGTTGTTCACTTGCTGCCAGAAAACACTGTCGGTGCACGGCGTAAAACTTCATGCGTTTACCTCTCTGGTCGATGTCAGTAATAAGTATTACTCTTCTATCCTGAACTCTGAAACTGTAGTAGTCCTCATACATCACCTGCTATATAATATGAGGGGTACGTCGCAGTATTAATTGCTGAATACACCCTAGCGGTAGATTAAGAAGAAAATGAAGCAGTGACCTACATGAAGGTCGATTTGAACACTACAGTGATTTACTGACTTTTTATTTCAGGTGATTCGCCCCTACCTTCAGAGTTATGAACCTACTTAACCCACCCAGTTACCAGCTGGACATAAGAAAAAAGTGCAATCCGAATCTCTGAGCAGTTGGGATTTTTTCCCCCTACATAATACACCGTAAGAGATAAAATTTACCGTAAGTAACCAGAAAAAAAAGTCTAATGTTTCTTGGGAGAAATGAATCTGCAAAACAAGCAATGTACAGCTGCCATTAAACAGTTCTATTTCATTTGCAAAGAAGAATTACGGAAAATAGCCTCATCACCTAGTTGTATCTCGGCAGTTCTTCAGAATAGTGATGAACTATTCTTGGGTAAGATAACAGCGATTGTTTATTCGCTTTAACGGAAAAGAAGAGCTTGGGTGTGTGACCGGTTATCTGGAACTGTGACAGCACCGCAGTACTGTTCTGGCTCTCATGGATCTTGCAAGGGGGAACGCCACGACGTTGTGGCCACAGACTTACTTCAGACTTTGGACTCCTTTAGCAGGCCATTAGAACAGTATAATGTGCGAGTAGTAAGGCGCTTCTCCTCTGGCAATTCCGAGAAAATCGTAAGAGAAGTTTTACGCGTATATCATGTAACATGTATCCGTGCATAGGTTTCAGACGTTAGAGTTCATAGTGGTTCAGTGGTTAGCGTTCGAGTTTCGTATGACGATGGTGTATGAGGCGACGATTCACTCCTGCAAAAAGCTTAAATTTTAATCTATATTTTTTAATCATTGGCCATATTATTTAATTTATATATTTGAGAGGTAATATAATTTAAAAAAAACCACGTGTATTTGCATGAAGTTTCAGTGAATTTCATGTTATTTGACTGCTTACTGTTTTAATTAAATTTATTAATTGGAACAAACATATTTATAAGTAAATATAGAAACGCATAGAGTTTTCCTGAAAATTTATGCATGTCGAGATTCGCGAAATCTCTTATACATGCTGTCTGTTAAGGTACCCGGAACTACTTTGCACCTCGACGTTTCGAGCTGCAGACATAGAAGAGTTGACATGCGTAGCGGTGAGATGTTCCAATGTAGCAAGAACGAATTGTATAGGTGCAAATTTTTTGAATATCACAGAATTTATACATGTAGTACAAAAATGAAGGTTTGAGCGAGAGTCGAGCCACTGTCTCGTACACGTTCGTCTTACGAAGCTCGAATGCTAACCACTTGACTACCATGAAGTTCGGCATCTACACATAGTTACATCTGTTACGTAATAGACGCGTAAATCTTCTCTTGCGATTTTTCCGGAATTGCCATAGTAATGCACCGTATTACTAGCACACATTATGTTATTTTAAAAGCCTACTAAAGGTGTGCAAAATTTGAAGTAAATCCGCGATCCCAACGTCCCCCCCCCCTCCCCTCTGTTTGTTAAAAACTGACACTACTTGTACGGTTCCACACATCTATGTATAATATTATTATCTGGGCTGTCGGGCGGCTACGATCTGCTATGCCACAAAGATCCAGAAAAAAAACTGGAAGGAAGCAGGAATACGATGCCTGTACGAAATGTAATACACAAGAGATCGCACCTTGCCTAAAGTTGGATTAGCACTTATAAGTTCTGTGGGCCTCCATTAAGAGAGACACATTGTACGCAGTGTCGTATCCGCTTCACAGCCATTTTCGGCTCGTCTGTGTCATCAGATCTTCGCACCCGAAGACTGTCCTATATTGAATCAGACTGAAATCGGATGATGTCAAATCCAGTGCCTTCGATGGATCTGGGAAAGACGTAAACGTTCGTGCTTACATACAGTGAGTTAGTATCGCCTACAGTTTCATGTGTGGTTTCTTCGTCTTAATGGCTTCTGCAAGTTACTTTAGCGTTTCAGTATATTGTTCACTGTTGGCGGTACGCCTGCATTCCAGAAATTAGGAAACAAATACGTCCTTATCATCCAAGAAATAGTTAAGACTTTCTGCACTGATCAATGCCTATTTGAACATTTCGGCGTTGGAGAAATGTGTGCCTTGTCATGAGCTGAGTCCCAACCATAAAAAAATCACTTCCATGTCACCAAATTCGCGATGAAGTTTCTTTATAGGCTCCCGTTCTTGTCACGTTACATTTCCACGAGAGGAGAACCACGTAACCGGTCATGTCGGTATTGGCTTTCGGAGATAAGCTTGTTTCTTCGCTCACTTGTAATGTTCTAGTAAACCATCAGCTCGTTCAGTAAACTGTCATAAAACGCCGCCATCTTTACGCGATTAGGCTTCAGCTTGTACGTAATTCACTGTTGCGAGTTAACACAAATTCTGCTTCACTATTGATTAATATGATAAGTTCAGCTGTTGTCTGGCTCTCGTATTATGTTTATTTGAACACTGCGTTCCAAGAACGGTTTTTGTGTCATTTTTGAAATGTATGCATATTTACTGAAAAATGTAGGAACCCAAAACGAGTTCCAAGTAAATCTGCTGACATCCACACAAGACGGCAAAACCACAGTATTTCTGAATGCAGTATGGCTAACAAAACCAACAAAAGAACGGTCACATTCAAACAGTGCGGTGACTTATGAATTAATAACCGTAATTCACGGATGTGCGCGGAGGCGCTACTCGCAAAATTTGCAACGGAGTACATACGATCGACAAAGGAGTGCATAGCGAACACTGAAGGGGGAGGGTTAGTAACTTGTTCACCTGAAGTAGATAGTAGCCAGCTCACTCTGCACGCACGACTTCTGTGTTACTACGCTGTCTTTATAATTTGAGTGCAACTACTAAGGAGGTCCAGTACGGGCTGTAATTATCGTATGGAAGCGAAACTTGGTAGATATGCTAACACGTTAATGCGGGATCTATTTACGCCGAAAAGATTTAGTTGTATGACGGCTGTGGTTAATAATAGAATCAACATATGCCTTTCTCACTTGTTTGACATTTTCCGCCAACATTGCAAGCTGAATTATTTATCGCTCATTTACTACAACAACGTCATAACTCGAAAATCATGATTTTTCAGGAAACGCTTTTGAAGCTTAGAAACAGCTGTAATTTTTTGGAATTATAATATCAAACCAACAAATTGATACAGTTTGTTAAAGTAATATCTTGTTATGATGTGGACATAAATTACAAGCCGAAATATATACTACAGAATTTTCCATGATTTTTCAAAACTATTAATTTTCACTTACGACGCTGTTGCTACTAAAATTAGTGTATTTGCTTGACATAAGTGGAATTGTGACGTTACTGTTGATTACAAAAAGTGTGATTACTCAACGTTTACCACAATTTTGCTCTTATGACAGTATTATTTCTTCCCGCGAATTTTGATGTAACTTTTGCATTTCTTGCTTTTATGTTTTCGTTTTCTTCAAAGGATAAGAGAGAAGGTGAAGCGGTAGCAAAGCGTAGAGCCTGCGCCTACCGTCATGTATTTTTGATTTTCAAGTGTTAAAAAAAGTAAGATGTTTTTCCTGTTCCTCAGTAAGATGAAGGACTCACTCTCTTTTAATGAACGAAGATAGACGCACGTTATTTTAGAGCGTAATCGGCGGTAGCCATTTTGGTTAGAATGAGTAAAAAGTCTGTTTTTTTATAGGATATAGCATTATTTTACCAGTGAAGTTGTAGGAGTCCTTATCCCAAGTAGTGCTGTAATATGTAAAAATGCAAGAAGCCCATCTGTGTACTTCGAAGTTATCACGAAGATCTGATTACAGTATCTTGGACACGGTCAAGATTTTCTAGGTGAATACGCCGATCGCACGTAGTATTATTAATTGGCCCGCCCGGTTGGCCGTGCGGTCTAACGCACTGCTTTCCGGGCGGGAAGGAGGGCCTGGTCCCCGGCACGAATCCGCCCGGCGGATTTGTGTCGAGGTCCGGTGAGCCGGCCAATCTGTGGATGGTTTTTAGGTGGTTTTCCATCTGCCTCGGCGAATGCGGGCTGGTTCCCATTATTCCGCCTCAGTTACACTGTGTCGGCGACTGCTGCGCAAATAAGTTCTCCACGTACGCGTACACCACCATTACTCTATCACGCAAACGTAGAGGTTACACTCGTCTGGTGTGAGACGTTCCCTGGGGGTCCACCGGGGGCCGAACTGGGTTCGGTGCGAGGCGGCGGAGGGGTGGAGTGGACTGCGGTAGTCGTCGTGGGGTTGTGGACCACTGCGGCTGCGTCGGGGACGGAGCCTCTCCGTCGTTTCTAGGTCCCCGGTTAACATACAATACAATACAATTATTAATTGGCATAGCTCAGCGTATTGTGCTTGTCCGACGCGCCGAAAAATTAATATTGTTATTTCCATATATCTAAACAAACATTTAATATTTGTGTTAGATTGTAAAGTGACAATAAAAACAGAAAACATGTCGAAAAGAAAAAGGGACTGAAATTGTAATGATCACGTTCATTGCATTCTTTATTTATGTAAAACAAATTCTAAAAAATTAATTGAAACACAAAAAATATACACCTGCTCATAGAAAGGTGCATAAAATTGAGATGTGGTTTTTCTGGATTAATTCAAGCAGGTCTTGTTTCTTGTTGGTTGCTACTTGAGGTTTTGCTGAAAAGCTCGTAATATCGTCCATTATCTTTTTCTTTCTGGTGATATTATTTACCACGTTGAAGTTCTCATTCTCATAAGACGTTTTGAACAATAGGGTGGTTTGTGATTCGCGTTCCACTCTGAGAATTTTCACTGTCACTATTTTCGCCTGTCACATATTCAGAGGCCCCATTTCAGTCGCTAAAGCTTTAATATTAAAAAAATCTTCAAAGAACAATTCCGTAACATTGAATCATTTTCCAATTTTTTTAGTTCAGTGGATAGCAGCAATGAATGACACTGGCGTGGAAATTGGGCCGCCCTTCAGCTGTCGTTTCACTTGGCGCTAAATTTACGAGTGCACAGAAGCTCCCTCGTTTTGCGTGTGGCCTTTGATGAAGTATTTATGGGTTATGCTTTTTATGTTGAGAGAAGGTATAGCGTAGAGAGGTACAAAGCAATCACGACCTTATTTTTTGCTTGCCCACACAATTATCAGTATAAAAAATGAAGTCTCGTTCGCCTGAAGCAGCTCTTTTATTGAAAAACCGAAGAACGCAGGAACCCAATTTGTTGATTTCTCTGTGACCATTGGATTCATCCCAAAGAAAACATTGACGTTTATTAGTCTTGAGATAGTAAATTGTAAAATTGAATACATTTAATTTAGACTTCTAATAAAAGACCGAGACATTACCCTTGGGAATTTGCATAACCGCTTGTAACTCATACACCGCCACAGCAGCATTCGATTCCTCCTTACCATACTTCTTTTCCTTTCTGCTCATTTCTTTCTCCACTATATGCTGATCATAATATTTCTTTCTCTTCTCTTTTTCACCCTCCCCCCTCAGCATTTCATAGGCACAGCATGTTTTAGATAAGTCTTTTTTGGGTATGAAGAATGAAATGTAAATATCTTCTGTAAATATCTTATAAAACAACAAATAGTTCACAAACGGGATTTTTTTTTCAGTCAGCCATGTAGTCTCTGTGAATATCCGCAATCGTTCTGGTTCCATGTTTTCCTCGGCGAACCTCTTCGAGCAGAACAGCTTATTTCGTTTTTCCTTTACCGTCCTAATAGGGGGATCGTTTATATTTAATGTGTTCTTGAGAAACAATTTCTACACTCTGACTTTCTGATCATTCAGACGGAAAAAAAGGCGCTATTACTATCCCTTTGCTTCCTTGCACCACCAACACGCATATACCGATATTTTGGCTGAATGGGCTCCATATTATTGTGAATATACTGTCGTTGTTGGTTTACATCACTTACGACCAATAGGATTTAAACATCAACAACTGTTCCTCTTCTGTAAATTTCACAGAACATTTCCACTTACACGTTACCGTACACGGAAGTTCCATTTTCCTCTAGTTTCAGATTTTGTTGCCTATGGTGTGCGTTTTGTATGCCTTTCCACTTTTTCTTAACTTCTTATTAACATTTCTGATATAGATGTGCTCATTCTTTTCACGCATAATTCCTTTCTTTGCTGGACTCGTTAATATTACCGGAGTTTCGACATGGGGGGGGGGGGGGGGGTGTTAGAGACACAGTTTCCTCTGTTCGAATTAGCTGCTCCGTGGATGTCGCTGTCACTGATAACGGTGGGTGGTACATACGTGGCATCGGTAACATCATGACCATCATTCTCGGAAAATGAGCATGAACGTGAAGAATAATCTGACACCGTTCCAACAGATGAACTTCAAGCAGAATTACTCTTCACCGCCACGTTTGCAGCTGACTTGGTGTCAGGAGCTAATACAATCCCTTGAAAATTAAAAATGTATTTGAGTGCAGAACTCATTGTTACAAAATCAAAAGACGTGGGATGTATTTTCGAAAAAAAAACCGAAGTAATTAATAACATACCTCTTTCTTCCGAAAATTCTTCGCTAGCAACAGAATTAGTATTTAGATCTGCAGAAGGAGCTGATGAGGTACATTTTACCTGCCATTTACTAAATTTCCTACTTGTTTCTTGTGAGCCATTAGCACCAGTTTTGTTCCTCGACTATCTGATTGTATGATTCTCTGACTGGTAATAAACTTATACTATCGAATAAACTATCACACTGATTCTTAATAATTGTCCACGTCCATTTGATGCTCATAAAATATTATATTACTGTAAATTATGATAACAATACTGACTTAAATATAGATAATTCAGAATATAGATAATTCAAACATGTAATTGCCGACGACTTAGTGCGAGAGTGTCATAATAGCAATTGATTCTAAAACCTATGATTAAGAAACGAATTTCTGTTATTTGTAACAACGTATTGAAACAAAATAGTACCTCAATGAAAGCGATTCTTTTCTGCAATAACGTCATAACACAAACTAACAGTAAGTCAAACAGAACTCATTCCAAGTTGTTCATGCACAAAGTCATATCTTTAAATAAGGCCTTACGCATTGCAAAGAAACAGATAGAAAGCGCTCTTACCTTTCAGCAATACTGTCACAGCACAAAATATGTCGCTGTTGTAAGGAACTTAACGACGTGCTACACGCAACAGCTGACTCACAACTGGGTTAATATAAATGTTGTAATTAACATTCCGTTCGAAACGTATTGCCGACAAAACGACACTACTGCCATCCTGCGACAAATTTTAAAAGCTCAGATATGACACACTACCAGTTGAAAGTTCTGTTCATTGCCATTTCACCTGTACTATTAACTCAAAGCCGTGTTTTTTGAGTTATGACGTTGTTGCAGCAAACGAGCGATATGAAAACATTTCTATACGACTTGCATTCACAGCGCCAGATTTGCACCTGGTGGCCAAAATTGGAATTTATTTTTTTCCCCAGCGTAAAGCGGTTCCGCATTAACGCTTTAGAATATCTACATCTCGCTGCCATACGATATTAAAGCCCATACTGGAATTCTGTGAGTAGCTGCACTTTAATTATAACCAATCGGTACATCTATAATGAGTGAGGAACGGTGTACGTCTGTACTGCTCGTGTCCGATTCCCAAGTTCATGACGTCGTCACCTTCGTCTCTTGCTCCTCTCAGCTGTTGCGCAGCAATCAGCCCAATTGGAATGTCAGAGGTCTTTCATTTGTCCTCATCTACAGCTGATGACTTGCATAGGCGAACGCAACACGATTGCAGCACGTAGGCTAGCGCGCTCCAAACCAACCTCCGAAACTTTTCAGACGACACGGTTTTACATAGAGAAGCAACGTTCTCAGACAGCTATGGAGAATTGCGTTAAAATCTGCAGGTGATCAGCGTTTGATTCTAAATTTGGCAAGTGACCTTCACCATCAATTGCAATATAGTAACTCAAATAAATAATCAAAAGAGTCGGTTTGTCGTCTTGTCGTTGGAATCATTCTCAACTGCCGAGAATCTCAGAATATATGCGAGTAATGTTTTAAGGAAGAACAACCGCATGAATGTTGTTCTGCGAAAGACAATGACATAGTGAAATTTATAGGAAGAATTGTAAACAAGTGTAATCAACAAACCATGTCGTCGTTTGAAAAAAACTTCGATCGATCAACTCAACGTATTGGTGATAAGGACCACCAAACTGGTTGAAAGGACGACTGCTAGATGATTAAAATTGTATGTTTCTCACGTGTATGTTGAGCATGTCTGAGGTGCTCTCGCAATGCTTAAACAAAACTATAGCTGGAGATGATGCTGGGACAGCAGTGCCCGTCAGTACAGATGTAGAAGTACATAAAGTTTTCGTTGGTAAACATTGCACTTTTTCTCGCTACATGAAATATTTCGTAGGAGAAACGAAGTTTTCCTTTTGCAGTTTGCATGAGCTAAGCTTTGGATGTGGCCATATACCTGCAGCGGAGCGCTCGTAATATGCACCATTGTCCTGGCCGTTTATTTACCCAGTCGTATCTCCAGACTAAGTTCCCAGGTTGTTAGAGCGTCCCCATTGTGTCACGTACTACCGATAAGAGTGTTGTCACTGTTGACATTCCTACGCTACAGAGTATGCGACGGTTAGGCTAATCAGAATTTGGAATTAATTAACTTCTTTTGAGTTATGAACTCGTGTGTTACGCATCTTTCTTAGAGCCCAGGATGCTTCTGGTTCGTCGTGAAGACAGCTTGCCCAAAAATTTTGCAGAATAAACGCGTATCTGTTCGGTTAAGGTTCAAAAATGGCTCCGAGCACTATGGGACTTAACATCTGAGGTCATCAGTCCCCTAGAACGTAGAACTACTTAAACCTAACTAACCTAAGGACATCACACACATCCATGTCCGAGGCATGATTCGAACCTGCGACCGTAGCGGTCTCGCGATTCCAGACTGAAGCGCCTAGAACCGCTCGGCCACTCTGGCCGGCTTCGGTTAAGGCACGTGCTAAATTTATTATTTAGAAAACAATAGCTGTATGCACTAACATTTCAAGTACAGTGAGTAGAGAATCCGTGGTATTTCGATCCCGCGTTGTTGTATTGATTATCAACAAAGCCAGTGAATTTAAGGCTATTTTAGTGATAGTATCTACTTGGTGCTATACTTTGCTGTCAGAGTGCGTTCCAGAAGTGGAACATCACACGGACTTTCATAGATGCTGTGCACCGCCATTTGTGCTCCAGAAGAGTGCTGTATTACCGACTTATCGCCTTGTTAAATGCTGGTGCAGCAGAGCAGTGCCGCAGTAACACAGGAACGGCACACCAATGAACGCTGACCAAACAAATGATGATGTGAAGCTCTAAGACACGTTTGCCGATTGCTTTGTGCCATAATTTTGGACGAGTATTGGAATCCACAACCGAGCGGCGCTCAGAGCAATCGATGAGGAACATGACTCTGGTGAGGAAGGAGTGTGGTGCAAACACCGATCCGGACAGCCAGATTCATGTTTTCCGTGGTATCCCTGGGGAGATCACGTTGGTGCCAAGGAGTTTTCTTTAAAAATGACAAATGACACCATCCATTTCCTTTGCCATTCTTTTCCCATCCAAGTTGATTCGTGTCGACTTACCTCGCTGTTGACGAGACATGAAACGAAAAAGTTCTTTGCTTCTTGAAAGACTCTCTGCATTCGTAGCTTGACAAAGAGAGAAGTTAAGACACACAACCAGTCCGGTGGCAAAAATTACTCGCTTCCGCCTTCGTATTTAAGACTCCTCAGACTAGAGGCCAACGTAATGCAGATCGTTGTCGATTTACCGAAGAGAAGAATGTTTAATCTGTAAATTTTTTCTATTCGTAACCGTTTGCTCGTGCACCCAATTTTTCTTCATTAATTATGGGACGATTTCTATTCCTATGCGTGAAATAATTACTCGTTTACTCCTTCTTTGACTATCATAAAGCAGTTTTTGTTTCCTCAGAGAATAGAGTTCTTATAAGTGATAGAAGCTATTGCTTTGTAGTTGCACCGAGAAACAAAGTTTTCGTTACTAGTGCTAATTGTCATCTATTTCACTGATTCTGCAAATATTGAGCCCGTAATAAAGATTGTCATGCAATCCGCGAAACGTGTTCGTAAAGTTGGTTCAAAAATGGCTCTGAGCACTATGGGACGTAACATCTATGGTCATCAGTCCCCTAGAACTTAGAACTACTTAAACCTAACTAACCTAAGGACAGCACACAACACCCAGCCATCACGAGGCAGAGAAAATCCCTGACCCCGCCGGGAATCGAAGCCGGGAACCCGGGCGTGGGAAGCGAGAACGCTACCGCACGACCACGAGATGCGGGCCGTAAATTTGGTCACAGGCATTATATATGCGAGCTGGTAAATCGTGTTGGTTTGCTTGTCGAGATGTGAACGGGGTAAACATGTCCCATACTGGAAGGCTCCATGAAAGAAAAGGCACCTTAAACATTAAATTATGGTACAACATTAAACTCATTGACTTTCGTTGGGTCGCGAACGTGTTATTAGAATACAGGGATTTCCTGTATCCCCTGTTCGTAAATAAACTGCGATACTAAAGAATTTCCACGCGAAAATAAACGTTTCCATGTTCTGTTGTATTCGTGTAAGAAACTAAGACCGAACCATTTTGTCCTCTGGTATCAGAAAATTGCAGGAAGAAAGGCGGGGGAAGAAGACGACTTGGAAAACTGCAGAGCGTGCAGTAGATATCAGGTATAACATTAGCACTTTGGCTGATATCAAATATTTAGCTCACTTGCGCATATTGTAGCCTTTGTTACTACCCATGTCAAGGACGCAAACACCTATTTTCTCTCTAGGGTGCTGTACAAATCTATGAGAAAGTGAACGCTGCGATGCCTTAGGAATTACCGGCAGACACACGCAAGTGTTGCAGGCGTAATGTTCATGTGAGAGGACTGCACTGAATAACAAATCAGTAGCTTGTTGCGGCAACTAGTATAAATCCTGTGACGACACAGAGATGGTGGTGGTATCACTGAATGATTATTTTTTTTTAAATTTTTTTTATTTTTTTACGTCGCTCCTTGCTGCGCACTAACCGAAGGCAACTTTGACTGTCATCTGTGAAGTAGTTTTTTGTGGGACTTTTGAGAATAGCCGTGTGTATCATTCAGACGGGAAAAACACACATACCGCTTTGTTACTAGTGGACAGAAAACATCACACAATACACGAAACAACAGTCAAGACAATGGATGAAAGTTATACACAAAAATGCGAAGTCGATTCTCGATTCCAGACAGTTTATGGTTAGCTTATTTTTATCTCGAAAATCCTCTGTTGATTACATTGTAGATGGTGAAACATTAACTAGTGAATACTACGCAAGTTATTTGGGCGGAAAGTATGAAAAAACTGCGTGAGAAAAGACTTGAACGTAAAAGAAATTTTGACGTTTCGAAAGATAATGTCCGTGCCAACGAAGTTGTTTAGTTAGCGAGAAAAACGTGGCAGTTGAAAGTTCCAAACATTCATTATATTATCTAGGTTTGGCACCCTCCGATTTCCGCATATTCCAACATGTAAAGAAATTCGTGGCTGGACACTACCTAGATGATTAAAACTATGTGCCGGGCTGGGATCAGAACTCGGATCCTTGCCATTCAAGGGCAACGCTCTTGTCAGGCTAAGTTTCTCATGCACGACTCACAATCTCACCTCGCATTTGCATGGTACCGGCATTTTCTCCCACTTTCCAAACTATGCAGAAGCTCTTCTGCATACCTTGTGGGAGTAGCATTCCTGAAAGAGAGGATGTCGCAGAGAATGTTTCACCCTGTAGCGGAGTATTTGTTTATTTTAAAATCTCCTGGTAGATTAAAAAGTTAAACCCATTTGGGAAGCGCGATTAATCTGCCAGTAGGTTTCAAAACGGAGCACACTCCTTTGCATTGTGAAAAATTCAATCCGGAAGCGTTTCACGTTGTCCTCGTAGCGAACAGTTTACTTGTTTAATAGTGCTGTGAGGATGTAGTTGGAGTTCTTCCATAGACATACATATATTCGTCACCTGAGCATTGCGTTAATAAGACAGATGGCGTCGTATGCGCTTGGCGGTAGGCGTGGAACGGTTGAGGTGTGTGTGATTAAACGGGCACGTTGGGATCGTGTTAAAATGGCGAGGTGGGGGTGGATGCGGGCATCGATCGTGGCGGTGGGGGCGGCCACAGTCACGGCGAGGCGACGTCTTGTCAGACAGTATGGCGGCGGCGCTCGCTCCGCGGCTGTTGGTTTGCGGCAGCGACATGTCTCGCGTCCGTGGCTCATGTCGGGACTCGCCTGCCAAGCTGAGCGTGAGTACCATCACCTGTTAGCGAGAGAGAGAGAGAGAGAGAGAGAGAGAGAGAGAGACTGACTTTACGTTCGGAGCTGAGTTTGAGAAGCACAATCCTTAATTAGGCACACACGCCAGACTTTTTTTACATGACACAATATTTTTTCCTAGAGTACTCGCAACTTTCCTGACAAATGCCGATGTGGTTTCCCTTGCCTCAAAGGATCGTATGCAGTAGCGAGCGTCCGCTGGACTACACTTAACAAGCAAAGTTGTGTTATGCTTCGGCGAGTGGCCATATTGCCACATGGCGTAGCACAACGTGACGTTTTCACAGTGAAGTACTTGCCAGGAGTCTGCCTATTGCAGCAACTCACCTGGCTGGAAGGAGTGTAAATATTCATCCTGCATTCAACGTACCCTGATCAGTCATTGTTCAGTTATACGGTTCGACCAAACCCAACAGCGTCACCTACTAGTTGGAGCCACTGGTCTACCGGTGGCAACCATACCTGATCGTTCCGCGCTTCAAATGGGATCCGCCGGGCCGAGGCCGCTCAATGACCGTCGTCGCAGGACACACCAGTAAAGCCGTCGGCACACGGACTGCTGTCGAACGTCAACGTTGAGCGTGCCGAGTTCAACGTGCTGCTGAACGCTCAAGAACGATGCGACTTGTGCATTCGGTACGTGGGCCCCAACGTAGTATACGCGATCGCAACGCACTCCAGCGGCAGTTGAGGGATGTTTTTAGTTCGTAAATCACACTGCTCAACGGGCGCGCGTAAAATTCCCACGTTAGCGCTCTTAAAACGCACATTTCCTCCATCGTCCACGAAAAGGAAAGTACCATGTCCAATCAGTAAGGACACAGTTTTATAAAAGTGCCATTACAAATAGCGTGGTACAAATTTTGAATACTTCTTCGCATAAGATAAACATTATTTCATCATTCCTACATTTTAGTAAAACCTCAAGGTCAGTCGTACTTGATCACTCTTCCTGCCTAGTAGCAGAATCTTTGCAACATGTTAATTACGAAGCGTAAAAGAAAAAGGAGCAAAATATCTTTATACAAGTAGCGCAAGCTCTCCAGTAAATTAACTCAATCGAACAAAGTCATCCCTCAAAAAGAGGTGAACTTATATTTACATAACATGAAATATTATAGTATATACTTACATTAAACTAATAATAAAGTATCAGAACCTAATAAAAACGCGAATGTTATGAAACAAAATTTGGAAGTGCCATGACGCGAGCCACCGCACCAACAAATAACTACATACAAGTCAGTGACGCTATGCATTACGCTGAACCAACAACACATTTCCTGAATCTAATCATAGTATGTTACCTGTTACTGAAAATCTTAATCGTAGATACGTTACTGATTGAAATTTAATTATAACAAATTGCACGAAGAACAATGTGTTTTTGGTGGATCTTGTGTGTGTCGCTGCCTTCAAATAGCCCACTCTCATAATAAGCAAGCTACAATAATTCTTTTGCCACGAATACGATGTTTCTCATTATTTTATTGGAACGAATCACACAACTAACAACGGGTTTTCCAGTGATTCTCAATTTGCAAATAGGCATGAAAAGAATGCCAATATGGCGCCTCACAACTCTGTGCTGAAGGGAGACGGCGCGCGTGCGAGCGTTGTGCCATCTCATTGGTCAACGCTCAGACGCACGCTCAGAATATCTGACATGCCAGATATTGCTCTGCACGTTCCGAAAGACTCCCGAACGTGCTAGTCCACGCTATGACGTCAGAAACTCGGCACGCTCAACGCTCAGCGTTCAGATACACTGTCCGTGTGCCGACGGCTTTAGTTTCCGAGGGCCCTCGGTTCAATTCGGAATGCCTGCGCACATTTTGCCGGCCACCAGAGGCCCGAGTGTGGAGTACACCAGCCGCCTGGCTACGCGCCACCTGAACTGAACATACTACTTGGTCAGCAGGGCGGGACGCCACCAGCCACTGCTGTGCTGCCGCCTGTAGTCAGCATTCTTGTGGCGAGGACGTCACACCGTGCCCGAGAGAGGGAGGCAGCTCTGTATTGCTGTGTGGGGAGCATCGGTAGGTACAACGTGAAGTTCAGATGGATCATGCAGTCCTGACTCCGAACCGCCACGGTAACGGAGAACCCATTCTGCACAAGCAACGATATGAGCTACCTATATTGAAAGCAAAATAGATGGAAACGAAGATTTGATGCCTTGTGGTGTTAAGGAAACCGTTTAAGACGGTGAGATAAGAGTAAGAAATGAAGTCTTACAACGAGCGAGCGGAAAAAAAAAGCCTTGTAAAGAAGATACGGAATCGAAGAGGTGTAATGATTGTGCATATTCAGGGTGTCCCAGAAGGAGGGGCCAGTATTCTGAGATTTGACAGGAACGATCATTTGAAGCAAAACAAGTCTAGTAAAGTCACTGATGAAGCAGAATCTTTATAACGTTTTCAGCTTGTGTTTTTTTCCTTCCGACCGCTCGTGTTCTGATATCTCCTGTGGTCTTCTTTTTACTGCCCTCTCCATTAGTGACCCTCTATCCGACTGGAATAGTATTTTCTATCGCTGGCTGGTTCCTGGCCTATCAGTTGGTGTATACTTATTTTTCCAGTTCTTGATCCCTATTTCAGACCACTCTTTTCTGAGTTCAGAAACCTATTTAATTCTTGTCTCCCGACCTACACGTTGCCATCCATACTCTTTCGGTTGTTCTACCAAAGTCCAGTCTTAGAAACATCGGACTAAGTCACTCCATTTTCATTATGCAGGTTGTTTGGACTTTTTATCTCATAACGTTGTTGTTTTCAATATCTAGCCCAGTTTGTCGATACTCAAGTTTATCTATAGCTGTGCGAGATTTACGTTTATCACATGTAGTGCTGTACCTGAAGAAATAATAATGTTAGAAGACTTGGTGTAAAGGAGTAGACGTAGAGTTGGCTTTGTTACCGGTTCTCTGTTGGCCGAGTGTAAAACTGGCATACCCCAGCGACCATGTTCGCCAATGCAAGGACGCTGGTGACGCCTCGTTCGTGTACTTCTCTTCAGCCTTTCTCGACGTTTCAATGTAGGCGAATGTAATAATGTGAAGTGTACTATCTTGTGTGATACGACGTAGAGAGAGAGGGGGGGGAGGGGTAGAGGGAGGAGAAAAAGAAGAAAACAAAATAATGACATATAGTCAGCTCTTACCCATTGCTAACAAGGTGTGTGCCCCCTGCGAAAGACAGTCCCTTGGTGGTCGCGGGAAGTCGCTGAGGCAATTAAGAGCGACATAAGCGACACCATTCCCTAGAGCATCTGATAGCCTTTAAGCGGCTCCGTGCCCGTGTACGCCAGTTCATAAAAAAGCGGAAACAGGAGTCTAGGGAGAGGTACGTGTCAACCATTGGGTGCCATACGACACCTTCCCAAGTCTGGACGAAGATCAGACGTCTTTTTGGACACCAGATCCCAACAGGTGTCCCCGGCATTAACATCAACTGCGTGCTCTCTACCGACGCAAACGCGGTTTCCGAGTACTTTGGTGAGCACTATCCTCGAGCCTCTGCGTCGGTGAATTACCCCCCAGCCTTTCGCATCCTCAAACTGCAGATGGAAAGAAAAGTCCTCTCGTTCACTACACGCCACAGTGAACCCTATAATGCCCCATTTACGGAGTGGGATCTCCTCAGCCCCCTTGCACATTGCCCCGACACAGCTCCTGGGCCGGATCGGATCCACAGTCAGGTGATTAAACATCTCTCGTCTGACTACAAGCGCCATCTCCTCGTCATCTTCAACCGGATCTCGTGCGATGGCGTCTTTCCATCGCAATGGCGGGAGAGCACAGTCGTTCCGGTGCTCAAACTGGGCAAAAACCGGCTTGATGTGGATAGCTATCGGCCCATCAGCCTCACCAACGTTGTTTGTAAGCTGCTGGAACGTATGGTGTGTCGGCGGTTGTGTTGGGTCCTGGAGTCACGTGGCCTACTGCCTCCATGTCAGGGCGACTTCCTCCAGGGGCGCTCTACTGCTGATAATCTTATGTCCCTCGAGTCTGCCATCCGAACAGCCTTTTCCAGACGCCAACACCTTGATGCCGTCTTTTTTGATCCACGCAAAGTGTATGACACGACCTGGTGACATCACATTCTTGCCACATCGTACGAGTGGGGTCTCCGAGGCCTGCTCCAGATTTTTATCCAGATTTTCCTGTCACTTTGTACTTTCCGTGCTGCAGTTGGTGCCTCTCATAGTTCCCCCCTCCCCCCTCCCATATCCTGGAGAATGGGGTCCTGCAGGGCTCTGTCTTGAGTGTATCACTGTTTTTAGTGGCCACTAACGGTCTAGTAGCAGCTGTAGGGCCGTCCGTCCCACCCTCTCCGTATGCAGACGACTTCTGCATTTCGTACTGCTCCACCAGTACAGGTGTTGTTAAGCGGTGCCTACAGGGAGCCACCCACAAGGCGCAGTCATGGGCTCTCGCCCACAGCTTCCAGTTTTTAGCCGCTAAGTCGAGTGTGATGCACTTCTGTCGGCGTCGTACCGTTCATCCGGAACCAGAACTTTATCTGCATGACAATACACTAACTGTAGTGGAGGCACATCGATTCTTAAGACTGGTTTTCGATGCCTGATTGACTTGGCTACCTCACCTTCGTCAGCTTAATTGGAAGTGCTGGGAGCGCCTCAATGTGCTCCACTGCCTGAGCAACACCAACTGGGGTGCAGATCGCTCTACTGTGCTGCAGCTCTACAAAGCCCTTGTTCAATCCCGCCTTGACTATGGGAGTCTGATTTATGGTTCGGTGGCGCCCTCAGCGTTGCGTGTACTCGACCCAGTGCACCGCTGTTGCGTTCGCCTAGCGACGGGAGCTTTTAGAACGAGTCCGGTGACCAACGTTCTGGTGGAGGCCGGAGTCGCTCCATTGCAGTTTCGACGTGCACAACTGCTCGCCACTTACATTGCACACATTCATAGTTCTCCTGAGCATCCTAATTACCGGCTCCTTTTCCCACCCGTGGGAGTTCATCTCGCATCGGCTGCCCAGGTCAGGGCTAACGATTGCGCTTCGCGTGCGATCCCTTCTGTCTGAACGTGAGTGCTTCCCTTTTCCACCTCCCATCCAGGTCCGTCCGCATACACGTTCATGGTGTGCGCCTAGGCCGCAAACTCGTCTGGACCTTCCGCATGACCCTAAGGACTCTGTTACTCCTGCCGCTCTCCGCTGTCACTTCCTCTCGATTCTTGACGTGTTCCGGGACTCTGAAGTGGTTTACACCGACGGCTCGATGGCTGATGGTCTTATTGGCTTCGCTTACGTCCACAGAGGCCATTTTGAACAGCATTCCTTGCCCGATGGCGTTAGTGATTCTCTGCAGTGCTGGTGGCCATCTCTCGTGTTCTTCATTATATCTGTTCACGCCCTGGGGAATCGTTTGTTCCGTGTACTGACTCCTTGAACAGCCTACAAGCTATCGACCAGTGATACCCTCGCCATCCGTTGGTAGCGTCCATCCAAGAGTCCATCAATGCCCTGGACCTGTCCCGTCGTTGAGTGGTGTTTGTATGGACCCTAGGACACGTCGGCATCCCAGGCAACGAAGTTGCCAACAGGCTACGCGGAAACCGCTTCTGGGCATCTCTGAACCTGACCTGCGTTCTGACTTACGCCGTAGGGTTTTTCGGCTTTGGGAGACGCAATGGCATAACAGTACACACAACAAACTGCGTGTCATTAAGGAGACTACGAATGCGTGGAAGTATTCCATGCGGGCCTCTCGCAGGAAATCAGATGTCCTCTGCCGGCCACTCTTGGGCGACCCACGGTTATCTTCTGCGCTGTGAAGACACGCCTGAGTCTCGGCGCGGTGCCCGGTTGACAGTGACCCATATTCTGGTGCACTGCCCCACTTTGACTGCCCAGCGACGAAATCTTGGGTTACCGTACTCGTTGCCGCTAATTTTATCTGACAACGTCTCATCGGTTGATTTAGTTTTACGTTTTATTCGTGAGGGTGGGTTTTATCATTTGATCTAAGTTTTAGCGCATGTCCTTTGTCCCTCTGTGTCCTCCACCCTCGTGCTACTAGGGTGGAGGTTTTAATGTGTTGCAGAGTGGCTGGCGTCTCCTTTTTTATTCTCATGGTCAGCCAACCATGGTAATCTGCCTTTGTTGCTTTAATCTCTTCATCCCGTTTCTTGCTTTTTCCGTGGTTTTCTTGTCTCCTTTTGTCCATTTACATGTTTGTTGCCCTTCATCGTTTTTGTGATTTTTCCTTTGATTCCGTTTGTTTTATTCTCACACTTGTGGCGTTGTTTTATTCGGAACAAGGGACTGATGACCTTGTAGTTTGGTCCCTTTCCCCCTCTTTTTAATCCAACCAACCAACCTAACAAGGTGTCTGCCGATTGTGACGTCTCCATAGTACTGACGGATTACCAAAACAATGTCACAAATCCTCACTCCGCGATACGCTGAGAACAGGTTTGGATTTTAACCTTGTGATTAACGCTAAGTCTAAACTGTAGCCACCTGCTCTGCTCCCGTTGCTGGACAAAGATTGGGTTCCTCTCCAGGAACTGAAGGGGTACCTCGGAGTCGAGTGCCACCTTAAATGTACATTAAGGATGTTGTCTACGGGTCGGATATTTCCTCAATACCAGGGCTGCTTTCGAATGTGATGTTACGCTGCCTTTTAGTTAAACCGTCGAGTACGGTAGTAACATGTTTATTGGAGAGTCAGCCCTCTGTAAATCTAAAATGAAATAGCTAACTTCGGGATATGCGATTATATTATAAATATAATAAGTGCAATTTTTTTCAGGGCAGCATCTACCTACAGTGATGCTACTGTATTTTTGCTGCTGTCTACATGATGAGCCGGTAGCAGTTTATTAGCAGCAGCTGTAGTGGCCGTATAATCTGGGTTCGTTGCACACTTGGCATTGCGTGCTACTGACATACATGTATTGTTAACTGACAACTGCGGTACCCACTCGCCGTTGCCCGTTTGCTTAACTGTCAGCAGGGTTAGGTATTTAATTATCGTCAACCAAAGTTACTGTGTGCCAGCAGAATCAAAATAATATCGAATGATGTTTTGAGTTTCGTTCTGTATGTCGAACAGAATGAAAAGCAGTGGGACGTGTTTAATCTTGAAAGTGTGATTTGCGGTAAAATCGTATCTAATGAGGTAGCAAAGGCGAAATACAAATCGTTGCGCGGTGCCGCATCAGGGAGTTCCAATCACAGTGTCTTAAATTGGGCGAGAACCGATACAGAAAACGCAGGTTTCGATCTCCACAAACTCTGCGGCCTGATCCTCGAAGTCTGGCAGGTGGCGTGTCGATCTTACCCGAATTGGACGAGCTAGGAACGGTCTTTGGAAGAATTGTAAGAAATTCGTTGTCATTGAGGACTTCACATTGACGTTTACGTGGCATCTACCAGCCGAGATGTGCACAGACTCCAACTGAAGCCTTACAAAGTGACGGCACTGCACTGGCTGGCCAATTCCGATGCTGTTGCTCGGCATCTGTACTGCAACTAGTTGTTGCAATCAGTGCGTGTCGAAGAGGTACAGTAGTTACTGAAGTTCCCCTTTTTTGATGAAGCCTGACCGTATTTATCAGGGTGCATGAAGCTGCAGATCAAGCTGTGTTGGAGCTCTAAAAATTCCTCAACAGTTCATGAAGAGGCTCTACGTTATGTGAAAATAGGGAGATTGCTACTCGCCATGTAATGGAGATGTGTACACACACACACACACACACACACACACACACACACACACACACACGAGACTCACATATATATGACCACTAAGGCAGCCAGAGACAGTGGTCGTGTGTGTGTGTGTGTGTGTGTGTGTGTGTGTGTGTGTGTGTGTGTGTGTTTCGTCTACTTCAGGAGGAAGCCTTTTCGCTGAAAACATACTTGTTTAGCAGTCTTTTTGTTGTGCCTGTTTGCGACTCAACATCTCCACTATATGGTTTTCAAAATATTGTCATTATTCCATCCTGGCTTTTCCATTGTTTGAAAATAGGAGTCTGATATGCAGTTGGTGCAACACGAATTATTGTACAGATCTTTTTCTTCCAAACCATAACTTTTGTCACTTAGTCAGTAACATGTTCCAAGCATCATGTTGCATAACAGTTCGTAATGATGTGGAATGAGTCATTATACATCCACAATCGCAAATTAATTTGTACGTACGGTTACATTCTCAACATTTCTATTTTTTTAGGTTATTTATTTTTTTACAACAAAAAGATACACAGATGTGAGGTAGTAATTTCTACCCTCCACTTTTTACGCATTACAATAATAGAAATTCTTCCATGGGGTGGAATAAGCTGTCAGGGAGAAACTTTCTCACTTTGTTATTAAATTTTACTTTGCTGCCTGTCAGACATTTTCTATTATTGGCTAGGTGATCAAAATATTTTATTGCAGCTTCGTGCACCCCTTTTTGTTCTAAGGGCAACCTTAATGTGGAATAATGAATATTTTTCCTTCTGATATTGTAATTATGTACCCGTTGTTCCCTTTGAACTGTCATGGATTATTTACAGCAATATACTGTGAAGACTTTCTTTCTTAGAGATGAGTTACCCCAGAACATTATTCCATATGACAATATTGAATAAAAATAACCAAAATATGTCAACTTGCTGATTTGTTTCTACTCCAGATTTGCTACGATTCTAAACACAAAATTGGCTGAACTAAGTTGTTTTTGGAGTTCGAAAATGTGTTTTTTCCCATCGAAATTCTCATCAGTATGAATTACTAAGAAATTTGCAGCTTCCACCCTATTTTATTATTTATTCACCAGGTGTTACACTTATCATTGTTGTACTACCTCTAGATGTGCAGAACTGAATATGTTGGGTCTTTTTAAACTTGAGGGCGAGACCATTCGCAGAAAACCAGTCAATGATACTTCTTAATAACTTCGTTTACCATTACTTCTGTTTCTGTATATAAGCGTGGATTGATTACAGTACTAGTTTCATCTGCAAAAGGAACTGATTCTGCTCGTTTTATACTAGACGGAAGATCGTCTACATATATAAGGAACAGTAGTGGACCTAAGATTGAACCTTGGGGAACCCCATACCTGATTTCTCCGTAGTCAGAATTATGTCTCTCGACTATATTGCTTGAATTACGAAGTACAACTTTCTGCAGCCTTTTGGTTAGAGATTACATTATTCACTGGTTGGCTATACCATTAATCCCACAAAATGTTAATTTGTTCAGGAGAATACTGTACAGGTATGTGCACAATACATTGCAGTCTTTATTCAGAAAACTGACAAAGTGACGAAAAGTGTTAAGATTATTTCATACAGCACAACGCAAGACCAAACACCACCATCGCGCCTGACAGAATTAAGAGGTGTTCTTGATGTTCTGACAAGTGCAACCATAATTCATCCGGAAAAAGGTGCATTTCAAGATCAGCCTTCACCTCGTCTACAGACAGAGCAACACCAGATAGTTGCACTGCTGAATTTGTGGAGATACGCCTATTTTATCTAAACTTGAGCTTGCGTACCACGAACACCGTATTTCTTCTGCTTGTAAATATGATGTGTCTTTTATGCAGATTCTTCTCGGGAATATTTATTGCTAACATCCACCAATTTTTTTCAATTTGGACGATGACGTAGGATGACGGCTTCAAAATGTTGTTAATTCTTTCGTTGAACTATAACTTCAACCAAAGTTCTTTACTCGTTCGTTGCGATAGCGTCAAATAAGAGATAAATTTTTCTTTCGGGAGAGATCCGTTCAATTGATTCTGCAATTTTTATATGTTCTTAACGTCTTTAAGTTTTAAAGTTTTCTGGTAGTCAAACTTCTAGTATTTTGAAAACTCTATGCGTTATCTCTTTCTGTATTACTGCTGCAGCAACGTATTATAACTAGTTCGTTTTTCGTAACTATATGAAAAATTTCATTAGGCGTTCTTCGAAGCTTCCAGTGGGACAAAGTAATTGTTTTTCAAATAAAATTTTCTGATCGCGTAATGTTATTTTCCCTCATTCCATCAATAAAATGTTCATTTTCACTCTTCACAGCAATAACACATTAAAATTAACAGAAATGTTGCTGTCGTGACACTATTACCTAATCTTTCGTAAGTTACCAAACGCACAACCTTTCGTTACTGGATGCAACATGAAGACTCAATTTGCAAAATTAAATTCATACATGTGTTTCATATTTTAACTCATTTAGTAAACACAGTCGTGGTCGCATTTAAGTTGTTAATCTTTTATTAAATGCGACCAGTTTCGATCTTTTAAACGTATCATTATAAGATCTACATTCCGTGAAGGCAGGAGGAATCACTGGCGTGGAGCAGATCCGTCCGTGCTGGAGCGGAGAACACAGCGATTCCTTACTGTCATCACGGATCTTATGAGGCTCTGCTTCGAAGATCGAAACCGGTCATATTAAAAAAAAATAACAACGTAAATGCGACCACGACTGTGCTTGCTAAATAAGTTTTTAATATTAATGGGTCGCTATTTTCCTGGAACAATATTACAAAAAATTTTGTTTCATGTTTTTACAATTACAAGTATAGCAGGGAATCAGAACAAAACGGCTGTATTTTGTCGCGGTCGCTTGCCGTCGGCTAAAGGTGTCGCTCTCACCGGCGATGTTCACGGAAATCCTTGCAAGGCCGCTCCTAGCTCTTCGTGTTGTGCTAAAGCCGATAAACAACGTTCCAGGTCCAGCGTTTGCGTGTTCTTCCCGATAGTGGCTCCCATTCAGCGTACGACACAGCGCTCGCTCCGTATTTGAAATATCCTGTACATTTCACTCATCGACGAAAATAACAGCTATTCAGTAAACTGAAAAGTAGCCAAACATTGGGAAAAAGATAAGCATTTCATGGAATGGTAGAAAATTATAATACTGCTATTTAGACCATTTGTGGTGGGGCTTTTCTGTCACTTTAATCCACCGTCATAAAGTAACTATTCAGTTACTCAGAATTTTAAACTCGGATTGTGAGAGGCAGGTAATTAGCCCAATGCTAAATAACACCAAAAACCTTTTACGTTACTATTAACTTTGTGTTAGGGTGCTATTTCTTCTTGAGGATTTGACTCGTCTTCGGATGATGAAGATAGCTGAAATTACAGCTAAAAGTGGCTAACAGTCATCCATTGATCCACTTCAAAATTTAAGCACTACACAAACATTTTCAAACTAAATAACGTGTGGTATCTTATATTCTTTTTTCATTTAATCGATTCAAATGTCGGAAGACAACGCTTTCTAATTAAGGCCTATACGTGACACACTCAGGTGGCGGTGGTGATGATAACGGAGGTAGATAGTCGCACGCACAACAGCACACACTGGCGTTAAAAATGCTTGGAACCGAAGTCATGCTTGAATTGACTGTCCTTACTGGCGGATACTGTTTAAGCTTACACACTACTGCGCTGAAGCTGTACAATAGTTTCTTAAAAAACGTTTTACATTCTCATGGGAGCATGTGGTACTGATCGCATGACTTCTACATTTGGTAAAAGTTCTTGTTCTGTACCACCCCTTCCCGTTGCCCATGTCCTTCACGGAATGTGTGCATTCAATTAGTGTGTTACAAATGCTGCTCTCTGCAGTATCAAGTCTTGCGGCTCTTCTGCCGATGGTGATGATGATAACAACAATGACGATGACACCTGCGGCGACGACTTCGACGGCGACGATGGTTCTCTATCGTACGCCCAGCCTCCCGATAGTTACCCTCTCAGTATTAAGGGTTGATCGACACCGTTTTGGAGGCGTCAGTTGACTTCCATGACACTGTCATTCACTACTGATGTACGTTGAATGTATCAGATGCAGACCTGCTCATCATGGTAAACCAGTGAGGGGCAGAGGGGGCGGGCGTGTCACCGTATCTGGAGCACGTGGTCAACCTCGCAGCTGCGCAGCCTGGTCGCTGTTCTCTCGTCTCTGTGCCATATAAAAGCGGCTTTCGACCAGATGTGTCACGTAGGTAACTATCTGTAGCGTAGCGTCTCGTATCCATTCACATGTGGTAGCTAGAAGTGGCTTCGCATCAAGAGAGATCTCGCCGGCTGTGAAATCATCACTCCATCTGCCAATAGCCCCAGAACGATCCAAACGCATTTCTTTCCTTTTGACCGTGGACTTGAAGTACTATATTTCGTCGAATTTGCTTTCGGTATACCTTCATTGTTAAATATGACTTCAGCGCTTAAGCGAAAGTGACTGTTCGAAACATCGCGGACACACAGTTTATTCAGAGTCGTCTGCGAACCATCCTATGTCTGCTTAACTGAACTATTCAATGGATGATGCTTACTGTTTACATTCACTTCATGGTTTGTATGGGTTTGCATCCTTTCTTCTGTGCAAAATTCCGTCCATAAACCGGAGGTAGCGTCTCAGTGATGATGTAGGTCTGTCCAAAGAATTCGTTGGATGGTATCATAAAACACAGAAGAGAGGAAAAAAATACATTTTGCCACCTTAAAGTAATCTCCGTTGCTCACAACACATATATGTGAAAGCTTGTAAAGCAACTGAAAACTAAGCGAATAAACTGATCAAAACATTAATGCAACATGCCCTTCCATATACAATATGTCTGCGAAATGTGTGTCTTTCAGTATTCCTTTGAAGCAAAGGAACAAGCAAAGAAGTCTTCAGATGCCAGGTTCGGAGAACACAGTGGATGTCGGAGAATATTTACGCCGTGCTTAGCCAAGATTTTGCGCACGCGGATCTCAGAGTGTGGACGACCCTTCCAGCGCAGTGCATTACCACTTTCTGATCCAGTACCAACTTTACTCTCAGGTACAGTCGCAATCGGTCATGCCGTTGCTATCGAAAATCGTGACCAGTAATCACTTGATGCCGGACTTACGGAAGAGACTCCTTTGCGGCACGAGTAAGGGATTGATTGTTGCTGGGACTCCGGATCGAAGCTCTGTCATGATAATAGTTTGCAGGGAAGACGGGTCTCACTGACACTCCGGGATATCTCACCTTTCTTTTCTCTTGTGCCCCGCGCTTCGAAAACAGATCTTCCGCTTGTGGAAACCTTCGTGAATGACTAATTTAGCATCGTTCTGTTTCAGTCTTTAGTTTTTCCAATAACAGTCTCTCTCTTTAGAAAGTCTCCGATGTTGTTGTTATATTTGCTTGAGGCTGACAGTCGAACCGAACGTGTTACATCGGCAATAGTTCCCTCTCCCTCCTTGAAGGCATTTGGTGAACCACCCGTAAAGACAGTTTATTCGCTCACGGCATCTCTTACATAGGTATGCACTGTTATGCCGTGCATCTCCACCGCCGTTATTCCTAATTTGTGTCAAAACTTGATTTCGTAGGAACTCTGATTTCTGTGATTCCTTTCTCACCTTGGCCTTATCGTGAGACGTATGTGAGAGAGAATAACAGACTCTTCAGGGAACGTACGTTTTCGGAGATTCAAGAATAAACCCCTCCGCGATGCGTAACTCACTTGCGCCTAGTAAATAAGCCCCTCTTCATATTCCATTATTAAAGTTGGGTAGGATCCCGGACGTATAAGGAGTACACAGGAATACGTCGAAACAGTATTTTGTATTCAACTTCTATCCTTAAGATTCTTCCAATGAATCTCAGCGTGCAATCTGCCTTTTCTGCATTTTGTTTTTATTCAAATTTGTTAGCTCGTATCTTTAGTACTGGGTATTTTATGGTTGTTAATTTGTCCAGGAATATAACACCAATAATGTAATTGACACTCCTCGGGAGTTTACTGCACTCTTGTAAGCCCAGCCGCATTTTCATTTTTGCATTATTAAAAAACGTTTCCGGTTAAAGTGCAGTCCATTCACCGGCCTCGCCAGAGCTTCCTTGTTGCCCCTGTCTCTTGCTGACTGTCAGACACGTTAACCGTGTACTAACATAACTAACAAAGGGGGACTTAAGCCCTGGCCCTATGCGATTTTCTTCATACCTGTAGAATATGAAGGTCGCTTCCAGAACATCAGTTTGTTAAAGCAATACGACACAAGTCTCAAAGAATCTCGAAAAGGGACCTTTGAGGACTATAAAAGTTTTCCGAGCGCTTTTGAGTACACGTTGTATGCAGCTTAACGAAGTAATTGCCTGTAAGTGAATGCGTAGCGTTTTAGGACTATAATCGCAAAGTGATAGTTGGATAGATGCACACTTATTTCTCTTTTACTCAAATTCCATATTTTGTAACAAATAATGTTAACATTGAATCATAATTATTTAGTAAAAATAACTTATTTTTATTTTTAATTAATACCTGCATTAAAATGCGAGTATTTCTAAAAAGTTAAAAATTAGTAAAAACTGCGAAGCATCAAATGGAAAATAAAGAATTTTTTTGTTCCTAGTTATTGAACTGTGTTATTGATATATAATTTTTCCGTTTTAACAAAAAAAATATTTTAAATGTACAGTATGTATCAAATTATAATTTATTTTTATACGACCGGATATTAAAAATAAAGATACCACTGTTATTAAAAATACTATTCAGTATTTGTTTGTTAAAATTTCCGTGTGTTAATAAAGACCCCAGAGAGCTGTCAGCTCTTTTGTGCGTACGTGTGTGGTGAGCGTTGGGCCGCAAGCCACTGCAGTACATTTACCTTCCCTGTGTTTCAGTCTCAACATCTTACTGTATAAATTAGTTTAATTTGTTTATGGATAATTTCCTCCGTAAGTAAGCGTAATTTTTTTCATCTTTTCTACCCAGACATGTTTTGATGATGTTACATCTGTCGGTAACAAGAAAGATGGCTTTTTACTATCTGTACATTTAGTAATTCAGTTTTGAAGTAAAGTACTCACAAATTCGAAAATAGAATTTTTATAGGCTGTTCTGCTAAAAAGCATAGAGGCCAGTATATGTGGAGGTTCGTCAGGAACCCATACGACGGTAGCCCCCTGAGTACACAGGGAACACCACTGCTGATGGCCGTGTTGTTACCTCCGTCCGCATGCCCTGCCCGCTTAGGGTGACGGTATATGGCATCGGGAAAAGAGCTGGCCGCCAGGGCCCGACACTCTCATCAGACACACTGGAAGTCGTCAGTGCGGATTGTTATGGCCTCAAGGACTGTGTCTTGGCTCCGCCAATCAGTTCCTAGTTTGCAGACCGACAGGTTTTGGGCGGGGGTTGGGGGAGGGGGACAGTGGTTGTGTGCTTTCTCTCTGCTATGCTAATATTCTTTACGGAGAATGTTGAAAACGCCTTTGGGAAAGTCCCTCCCCCTAGTAAATTACGAAGTTGTTCCGTTTTAATTAAAACGACTAATACTGTCCCATCCTGGACATACACTCTTGTGGAAACTCGGTGATGTACTTACTATTGTAACACACCATAAAGAGTGTAAACATGGCACAGGGTATCATTTTTCACTGAGACTTAATGCTGCAACTGGACGAACAACAGCACGAACACTTGGAGAAGCGTCGTATGCGTTTCATACGACGTATACGAAGAGGCCTGCCAGACAACAAGAGGGGGATTTGCTTTCAGATGAGGTCAAAATCATGGCTTATCACTGATCTGAGGCCATATTTCTCACCTTCGATGCAGTGCTTCAAATGCCAATGTTTCAGGCTCACCCTCATTGTACATACGACCAGATGTGTGAGGATTGTAGTCAGCCACTTTACGAAAATTCGCATTTTGCACTAACTCTTGTCTGCGTCAGTTGCAGAAAAGACCACCCTCCCCAGCCCTCGAAACGTGCTACTCTCATTAAGGAGTGCAAAATAAACGAACTGAAGGTCTTCTGTCGCCTCTCATATTTTGAATCTCGGAAAAAATGTGATCTTTGACTCTGCTGTGGTCAGCTCGTCGGCAGTCTCTAGCGTATATGCTCTTTCGACGTCGATCTCCGGTAGTTGCGCAAGTAAATTAGACCATGGGGCAGTAGGCAACTCCTGCTCATGGTTCCTGCGGTACCATCTAGCGAGAGAAGCAGTATCCTTCTCCGACATCTCCTGCTGACAGGACTCGTTTTTTGGGAAACCATCCCTAGAAGTCTCCAGACCAGCGACCTAGCACCAGACAATGGCTAAAGGGCTGCTTGCTCCTCTTTAGCTCTTAAGCCCACAGCAAATAGGCTCTTACAAGATTGTAGACCCACCAAAAGTTACGAAACAGAAAAAAAAAATCCTGGGAGAAGGCCACATCGATGAGCCCAGAAGCACAAGATCCGACCATCTCGTCGAACTGGGAACCAGAGTTTATTGATGTTGTTCCACCGCAGTTGGTGACAGTGACCCTGGAGTGTGACTTCCTCTTGGTCCCTTCACGCTTTAACGGGACCCTCTTAACGTTATAATTCAGTGGAACCGCAAATGCTACTACTGTCTGCTGCCATAACAACTAGTGATTTCGTCATATTCTGCGACCTTTGTTGCTCTACTAGAAGTACAGTTCACGGATAATCGTTCTCCAACTTTCCGAGGTTACTGTGTGTTGGAACTGTACTAACCCTGAGAGATATCTGTAGGGTCTGTGCATTTGCTCGAACAGATGTCTTAAGTGAGTGCATTTTCCTATTCCCCTCGGTAAATCACCAGAAGCAGTAAGAGAGCAAGTGCGAACGATTCCAACGATCGTCATTTGTAATATTTATTTATCCTCAGGTAGTGAGAGATGACTAGCTTAATCCAACAAATTCCCCCCTCCCCTTTTTCCACTACTTGGGGATTTCAGTGTGCACTACCCCCTGTGGGGGAAGTACCACTTTGTCTGGTAAGAGCCCTCTCATTGACCAGCCTCTTTCTCATCTTGATCTGTCTCCCCTCAGTGACGGCACTCCTACCCACGCTGGCGTCGCACGTGACACCATGCCAGCTATCGACCTGACGATCTCTTCGTCCAGTTTCATGGCTTCGCTAAAGTTTGATTAAAATATGTCTAAGTCGCAGTGATAATTATTTTATTATGACCGATTTCGACTTTAAGTTAAGGTCAACCTCAGATGTGAGCCCCCTATGGCTGGTGCCGGCGGCTCCTCGGCTGTTCTCGTGGTAGCACGATAGCAACTGCTACCATGAGAACAACCGAGGATCTGCCGGCACCAGCCGTAGGGGGCTCACATACGAAGATGACTTTAAGTTAAAGTCGAAACCAGTCATAATAAATAAATATCATTGTTATCTAAACTGATATTTTAACCAAATTATATAGCAGCGGATCGCTGCTGTCCTATGGCAATGTTGTCTAAATTTATTTGCTAAAACGTTTACTGCATAACAATCTTTGTGACAGTGACCACTTTCTGGTGATCCAGTCACTTCCTTGTCACCACCCAACGGATAAAGATAACTAGCAGTATTGTACCTCTGCAATCACTTTTGTCGTCTCTTTCTCAGACTACACTGACGAGGTTGTGGGAGATACTTCCAACACAGTCACCTACCCCGCTGAAAATGCTGTTCTCATTTACACAGGCTCCTCTGACACTGGCCAGTGCCATGGTGGACCACAGACATTGCAACAGCTATTCAGTATCATTGAAGGCCCTGTAGCGTCTGAAGCGATGTTCTTCACAGACCAATTCATCACTTGGTGCTAAGGCTCGCTATCTTACTAAACACAGTAAGAGGGAATGATCGAAGCGCTACTTCTCCACCGTGGGAACATGTGCCTCTGCAACCCAGGTGTGAGTCAAACTCTGTAGCCTTCTAGGCCACCAAAGTTCAACAGTTGTTCCAGGTCTCTCCCTTCAAGGTGGTAGTTCCGCCTATTCGTCTGTTCTTCCTTGTGGTCAGCATCCTCTTCTTACGTTACCTTCGAGATACGCAAGACAGGTTGAATACCTCACACCAACTTATATAATGAATTTCTTACAGATTAGGAACTGCTTCAGCCTCTTACCTTGCAACACAATGTGGCCCCAGGCCTTGTTTCGACTCATTCAGATGATCCAACATCTGAATGTTATTCAAAGACTCCATTTGCTCAGGGCCTTCAATCACATTTGGCTACAGTGTGTTTTCCCTTCACAATGGCTAGTTAGTATCATCTTCATAAACCTTAAACCAGAGTGGAGCCCCATTACCACTGACAGCTACCAGCCGGTTAGCCTGGTCAGTGTGCTCTCCAAACTGCTTGACAGGTTGGTAGCCTGACAGTTATGCTGGGTTTTCGAATTGCAGATCCTTTTGTCCCCCCGTCATTGTGATTTCTGGGGGAGATGACACGCAATCAACAGTTTGGTTACGTTGGAAACAGAAATCCTTTAGTTCTTTTAAACGCCGACACTTTGTCATCTTTTTTCACCTACACATGGCATAAGACACTGCTTGTTGCCATCACATTTACGTACTCTCCATGGCTAGAGCTTTAGAGGCTCTCTACCAGTTTTTATTCTTCGGTTTCTATCCCAGCGTTCGTTTCGTGTCAGCATTAGTACATCACTCTGCTCCCCATGAGTCCATGGGGAACGACGTTCCGTAGGGCACTCTCGTGAGTGTTACACTCTTCATCTTCACTATTAATGGGATAGTGACTTTTGTCAGATCAGCGGTCAGCCCCACACAGTTTGTCGACGACTATTGCATTTGATACAGGTCCCACTCAGTAGTCCTCACAGAAAGCAAACTTCCAGTCGGATCTGAGGGGCCTCTGGGTGGATCCTTCCTCACGTTTTCCAATTCTTTTCTGAAAAAAAAAGCCGCACATCATACATTTCTGTCGTTGTACTACAGTTCATTCGGATCCAGAACTAGTTGACATGATTGACCCATACTAAAGACCAACTGCATGCGAAAGGTTAAAGCTCCCTGTTTTGCGTGCTCACACCTCATGTGGTGCAGATGGCACTACTTTCTTACATGTTTACTGGGTTTTCTTCTCTTTCCGAGTGGAGTATGATGTCAAGGTTCACGGCTCAGCATTACCTTCAGCTTTGCAATTATTGGACCTAGTCCCTCTCTCAGAGTAATACTGGCCAGTGGCGCCTTCTGGACCAGTCCCATAGACAGTCTCCTTGCTGAAGCAGGGGTCTTATTTCTTCAGTTCCGACAGTACTAACATTTGCTCACTTACGTGATCACCCTCTGACAATTTACTAATCATCCAACTTTTCAAATTCGTTTTAATGCAAGGGTCATTGACTCCCTGACATTCACAATTGGGCTGGATTAACAGTTGCAGTGCACTTTGAGGCCCTCTGATGGGAATGCTCCAGATTTCTGTTAGAATGAATCCCCCATGTTGACCTACACCATCCTCCCTTGGTTCGTATCCAGAATTCAAATTAAGATCGTTCTATTTCAAGGGTGTTAAGCTTCTGTTGCTCACATGACCTGTCGGCGTCTGTTCTTTTCTGTTCTTCAGGAGTGTCAGGGTATGACTGTCATTTACACTGACGGCTCTAACTGTAGATGGGGGTTTGCTTTTACATTTCCTGCCAGTCAGGTATGGTGTTTGTTGCCACGAAAGTGTAGTGTTCTTATGGCTGAACTGATAGCGTTCAAAGAGGCCTATGGTTTATTAAGTAGGCCTCCTTCGACTACATTTTAATTTGTAGTTACTAAATGAGGAATCTTCAGACTATTGTTTGATGTTACTCTTGTTACGCTTTGATACCTACTGTTCATTACCTTCATTCTGGCCTTAGTCGTTCTGTCTGCTCAATTCTTTTCCTTTGCGTCCCAAGTCATTTGAGTAGCCCTGGGAATGAACTGTCCAGCGTTTCGGCTACAGAAACAATTACTCGCCCCCACATTGCTTTGACAATCCTAAGTGCGGAACTGCAGTTGCAAATAAGACCTCTCCTTCGTCAGAGATGGAACAACATGTTGGGATACTGTCTCCTCTAGTAAACTTCGCACTATTAAGAAGACTAGTGCTGCGTGGTGTTCCTCCTACCGTCCGTTCTGGAAGGAATCCATTTTTCTATGTCGCCTCCACAGCGGTGATACGAGATTAATCCATTGTTTTATTTTATATAATAAACCACTTGTGTGTTGTAGTTGCAGAGCATTACAGACATCAGGTCACACCCTGATGGAATGCCTCCGTCCTCTGGTTCTCCATGCTGAGCGTGGTATCCCGTATTCTTTACCTTATGGTGTGGATCACTCAAGGACAATTTAGCTTAATGTCCGGTTTGTGTGTGAAAGTGGTTTTTATTCTTAGATATTACGTTTTAAACTACTTTCGGAGAGGAGACTGTGGATGGTTTGGGTTGGGGCGCCTCCTACCCCGTGCTGGGTCTTTGGGACCCTCCCAGCTGCCTCGGTCATGCTTTTAGATGTGGTTAGCTCTTTTTTCTGCCTTGCCCTATTTTTTGTTTTAGGGGTGGCACCCCGATGCTGTTGGCTATAAAGGATTGAGGGACTGGTCCCGACGCGTGCAGAGCCCCAGAGCACACTCACCTGTCGCCACCCACCTACTGACCTGATTATTTCACTCATCTTATTTTACTATTGTCGTTTCGACTGATCCTCAATAGGTTTTTAGCCTTATCACTTTTACCTTTACGACTTTCCCGACCAGAAGGCATTCTTTACTCTGCAACGGTCTTCACCCTTAACTCCTTGACCTATGCCCCAGCCCAACCCATAGTCTTGTAGTTCTCTTTAAGTTATTTTTCAGCTCTGAAGTCAATATTGCCTCCAGTGTCCAGATTTTACCATTTTATCTCCAGATGAAATTTCTTTTTATGGATGAACTGATGACCTCGATGTTTAGTCCCTTCACCTCCATCCAACCAACCATTTGTTAATAAAAGTGGAATTCAACTAAAGTAAAAAAATCTTACTTGTGGGATTCGAACCAGTGAACTCAGTTACAAATCTTTTACGCTAGTCACTCTACTACCGACGAATACATTAATGAGCTAAAACTGTTTTGTGCGTAAGACTTCTCGGGAGTCATCTTATCTTCAAAGATGATTATTTCAAGTTCGTTCGATAATTGCGTCGTACTGCTTTAGGAAATTAAAGTTCGGGAACTGACCTTCAAATCCTATAAGTGCGAAAAAAATGGAACAGGGCCAGTTCGTGAAGTTCCATTGTTAGGTTATTAGTGTCTACTCTTCCCACTTTTTCTAGTACGCAGTATGTTTTAATGTGAGTGTTCTAACTGCTTCCGCAGAAGAAGGAAGAGCTTGAGTAATATTTGCTGGGGCGGGAAGGGGTTGGGAACTGCATACTTTAGGACGTGGATGGAAGTGATATATGAAGAGCAGTGGAGAACTAGCCGGCGGAGAGGACTGGGACGGCGAATGGCTGAAAAGCGAAGCAGCAGCGACAGCAGTCCTTGAAAACGGAAGCCGACCTCGTGCGCTATAACTGTCGCTTCAGATCACGGCGGCAACTGCGCGTTTTCTGTTTTCTTTGTATCCAAGTTGGGATCTCCGACGGAAGTATTGAAAAGTTCTGAGCTGAGGATGCACTGGCCATGCAAATACTCAGAGAACATGGTAATTTTATTGTAAAGTTCGTATGTTATTTGGGTTTGTATGTGACTACTTTATTCTTAAAGTAAAATTCTGTGTCGTGTGTCGTGTGTGTGTGTGTGCGTGTGTGTGTGTGTGTGTGTGTGTGTGTGTGTGTGTGTGTGTGTGTGAGCGAGCGAGCGGGGGAGGGGAGAGTTATCGTTACATCTTACTTGGTATTACCGAGGACGTCATTTCACATAGAGTAAACTTTATCGTAATGCGAATGAAGGCGAAGAGATGTAGCTTGAATTGTACTGCCATCGCAGCACATCGTAGGACACTGCCCATATAATTGACTGTACCTTCCCTTGAGACATTGTGCTTAGAATATGCAGTATACAGATCCAATGTTGACGTCCTGCTTTAGATTTTCCGTGGTTTTTCTTTGTGTTCCAAATCACTTGATCTGAATACGAGAACAGTTCCTTGAATGAGTTAACGTTCGCTTTCTCCCCTCACCCTTGGCCAAGTGAGCCAGTGTTCTATTTCTAATGACCTCGATGTCGACGAGTTGGTGTACGCTTTTACTTCCTTCCTGGTTTTTCTGTACAGACCACTGTGAAATGTTTTTGCGTTGCCGGTTGTCTTAGCGACATGCGCCCTACTGCCTTAGTTGTAACTATCCTTCACAAGTTGATGTGTTTTATTGTTCAGCAGTTCTGAATAGCAGTACAATTAACTACCCTCTTCCGTTCCTGGGACCTCCTCTCTGGCCAGTACAGTCACATTATATCTACAGAATCTGTGGTTTATTTGGTGGAATCTTCTGCGTGGCTCCAGCTATGTATACATCTTCCAAGTTATTTGCTGGGTTCGGCATTTTTGTTTTCTGGAATTTCGTCGATCGTATCCAACAACAGTCTGCCGTAGCACACGCCATTTTACAGATCGCGTGAAAACACTGCTGCATCATTTGGGCGCGCTGCTTGACACAGTATTACGCTCGGAAAACAGTCCCGTCTGTGGATCGTGGAACAATGAGATGATGTGTCTGCATCGCTTCATTTATGACAACTGTCTGGGAACGATGCTTTACATAAACCTGTCACGGAGTCTAGCATAAGAAGAATGTTTGTTGGGAAGTGAACAATTAGTACCACGCGTCCTTTGTCTAGATCCTAGACAGGATTTTCAACTGTCACAACCTGCTGCGGATCTGTTAGTGCAAGTAAATTCAAGGCGAATATTGTTACTTTCGGTAAAGTCGAATCTCGGTATTCCAAATAAACATTGTTTTTGTTTACAAACTTAATCGTTTATAGTTAATTTATACCCGTGCAGTTCTTTTTTAGACTCATCTCAGGTAAACTGTGAGGGGACTTCAGAAGTAAGTTACACATAATTATGGCAAGTCAAATAGCTTATATTGAATGCTGCACTACATTTCAACGTGAAACAGATACACGATGCTGGTTCCCAGCATAGTTTCAGTCTCTGTAAACAATGATCGGAACGTTCTAGCAGTCGTTCAGTTCCTCGACGATATAAATCCGACATTCGAGAACCGCTCTGTGAACGTCCTCATCAATGGAAAATCTGCGATTGCTTCGAATAAATTCCTCGATTTCCTGCACTTTGTGTGGTCGATGTCGATGGTCTTCCTTACCAGATAGTTCCAGGATGAAGACCTAACTCTTCCCGACATGGTTACGTGCATAAAAGAAATAGTGATTTGGATGTATTTTAATGAAATTCTGCGTTACTAGTATTAATAAAACATGCCTTCTGTTATAAATACAGTGTTTTCTTTGCTATATTTCTGAGGTCAATAAAGTGCGCACGAAAATAAACACTCATGAACATCATTAGTTTACGCTTTAGTGATTCTGTGAATAATGGAGAAACTGTTGAAATGCTTGTATCTACGGAGAGCTGAAGTATGTGCTTTCTAGAACAGTATACCTGTTATAAAAATGTAAACTGCAGTAATGAAATAAAGACACCGTGCCACGCCTCTCGCATTTTGTTTTTTTGTAAATGTCGAATACCGTTCTCGTGACATGTGCCATGTTCCTTGTCGCCACTGTTAGGCCCTAGCTACTTCTTTTAGCTCAGTCTTTAAAAATGTTAATTATCTTGAAGCGCGGTATTACCCTAGTTGCGCTACCTTTTTGTTTCTTAAAATTAAATCCGTTTTCTCTCGATAGACGCAAGAAGCGGCAGGTCTTCGGTAAAAAAAAAAAAAAAAAGAGAGAGGGTAATATAATGTTGGCCCATCTCACAGTTTTGCTGTAGCGAAGGCACCCGCCCTCTCACGGTGTGCACATTTTCTGACACTGAAGCCTTAACTCGTAACCTGATCTTGGACCCACAACAGATGGCAAGCATAGTCTCGGTGCCTCCGGCACTCGTGGAGGAAGACGTGCCGTTCTCTGAGGAAATCCGACCCCAGCAAACAATTATAAACCGTAAGCGCTTCCAGGAGCTTCAGCTTTGCCCCAAGACTGTCACTGTAATCCTACGATACACTGGTTGCCAAGAAAAGTTTTTTCATTGCTAACTGATTAAACTTTTATCAGTTCGATTTGTTTCTCTTGGATAATATTTTACTACTTAATTTTCTACATCTGTGACTGTGTTTCCCAAGCTATCAAAGGTATATGGCGAAGGATACGTAGTGCAAAAAGTATGATTTAGGAGTTGCTAGAAAAAATACACTATTAACACTTCTTTGCAGCTGAGTAGCTTCATTTTATACCTACGATATTTGATGATTTTGTGAAGAATCGGCCTCCTGCCAGACAGCAGAGAGATGATTTTTCCACGAGGTTGGATAGCACTTTGATACTGCCGAGAGCGCGCCGTTGCCGATGCAGAATAGGGCGTGAGGCACACAGATCTATCCTGTGTGGCTTTTCGGGGTGACTTTATCTGTCTTGCAGTCTGTTACAGCGTCAATTTTTGAGTCCGTTTCCGTGTTTTATTGAGTGACATCTGCGTACATTGCTTAGAGCGCATTTCAGTGTGACGTATTTTGGGGTGCCAAGGTTCACGGATTCGCCGTGTATACAGTGAGCTAACTAGCTGGGAGCTGTATCCAGTCAATAAACTGACACGCATCATTCTTAACTGCCACTTGCACTGATACAGTAGTGTGAAATAAGTACCGTTTATTAACGAAAACACACACAGGTAGAGTGCACGGTTTTCAGAGAAGAGTCCAGGTGGGTTCGCCGATAGTACTCAAGTAACAGTGTGGCCAGAACGTAAACCAAACAGCGGGTTGCTTTCAGCTGTTTGTGTAATTTTCTTTCGCTGCCTCTAAATGTAAAGGGACTTATCAATCAATTACCAGGCAATTCGGTAGTGAGGTCTGTGGGACCCACAGTTTTGGAGATTCTGTAGGAGATTTCCACTTTCGGCATTTGCCTCTCAACCAGTGGAAACCTCCCGATATGCTGGGGATGGTAACTATTTTTAATTTAATTCATGGACAATATGTAAACCTAGTGTATATCTCTTTCTTAGCTTTTTCCCCATCATAGAGGGTCCGTTGTTTTCATATTATGGCAAATTTTATTTATTTTCACTTTATGGCATGTTGCCAGTCGTCAGTTTTACCTAAGCGTGGGAATTCATGTATGCCATATATCCGTGAACATAAATCTCACGAGAAAAAATGCAAAATGTCTGGTGACCGTGGTGGACACTCCAGTAGTGACAGGTCAGCGCTTCCTATCCTATGTTCATTCAGGTAATCTCGTACCCTACACATTTATGGAAATGTGGAGAGGCGTCATCCTGTTGAAAGGTGAAACGTTGAAACTTCTTCTATCAGTCTCAAAGGTTGGGGCATAAGCCATACTCGGAGCTTGTCGAGAGGGAAGGTGCATTGACAGTTCTCTCAACGAAGGACGAAGGTCGCTAGACTATCTCGTCGGATATAGCCCTGAACACGTTAACTTTCCCGGAATCCCAGACGGTTGGACGGTTGCATGTGCATTCTGTGCCCCCACCCACCCACACACCCAACCATAAGTGTGTGTGTTGCATCTATTGAACTTCCCCGAAAGGTGAAAAGTGACTTCGTCACTGAGAAATAATTTGCTGCGACTTCGTCAATGGTTCAAATGGCTCTGAGCACTATGGGACTTAACATCTGTGGTCGTCAGTCCCCTAGAACTTAGAACAACTTAAACCTAACTAACCTAAGGACATCACACACATCCATGCCCGAGGTAGGATTCGAACCTGCGACCGTAGCGGTCACGCGGTTCCAGACTGAAGCGCCTAGAACCGCACGGCCACACCGGCCGGCCGACTTCGTCATCTGCAAGATTGTTCTGTATACCAGTGCAGAACAGCTGGTGTCGTAATTTGTCGTCTTGGTTTACTGCTGACGAAGGATTTTCCACTCTGTTGTCTGAGTGAGTTCAGTTTTTCACTTCTTACTTTATGGGTCTTCGCGCGATCCTCAAACCTCAGTTCTGACACGCCCGGTCGGCCCGAACGTTTTGCATCTCACAACCAACCACCCTCGATTTTCTTGTACCGTTTCGCTACACAGTTGTGAACTGGTGATGCCTTGTGTAACTTACAATGGAAGGCTCTTTGCACATTCGCTGCTTGTTGGCTACGGGCATATTCTAGCACAGAAAAATTCTCTCTGCTTGGTTCGCCGCCATTCTCAGCAGCAACAACAACAACAACAACAACAACAACAATAATAATAATAATAAAACAACTCAGCAAAACGAAATGTACAGCTATATGACCCTTCGCCATCTATCTCGGACCCCATCGTTAGGAAGGTAAATAAATGAGACATAAGCCCGCTCTGATGACGTACTCTCTAAGAGCTTACCAAGTGTCGAATAATTTTTCTTCTCTAATAATTTATCTGCTTGGCTACCACGGGGCCCCAGCCTTTGCAGCATTTTTTCCCTTCCGTGCTGCATGTCTATCCTCTTGCTCTCCTTTTTCCCCTCCCTTGGGGAACATGTGTGGGGTATTATAGGGAATGTTCTGCATTCTGTCACTGATGTGCGAACAGTCTCACCTTTGTTTTTCGCTCCATTTTTCTTTGTTTCCCTTCTCCTCTCGTTCCTCCACTTCGGAATTTGAGGATCCTCTTTTTTTTCTTCATCCTCCCTGTGTGCTCCTGAAGGCCGACCCACGCGTCAGACATGTAACGGGTAGATGTGTAACAGCTGACTCGGTAACGCGTAATTCCCAGCCCCGGGTCAACAGGTAGGCTTTGCACGTACCACCTGGTATAGGCCAGGCCCAGGGATGGGTGATTGCCTGAGCTGTAACCTTCCCAAATTGCCGATTGGTCCCTCTGTCAGGCGTTCGGGAGGTGTGACCTGAGGTGTGAACAATCACCTAAGGCGTGTGCGCCCCATTGTGAAGGGGGCCCCCAGTTGGAAGGAGCAGGCCATCGGAGACACTGGCAATCATGGAGGATTTCCTTATGATGAGTCAATCATCTTCCCACTCAACGTCTACAAAACGTAAATGTAATGAGGCTATTGATTTGAAGACCCTTCCCACCGCCCCACGGTTCCTTGTGGTCTCACGTACTAAAGACGGTCAGTCCTTCGCCACAGTCAATCTGTTTATTATTCAGAGAGGTGTTGATGCAATTGCTGGCTCTGTGAAATCCTGCTCTCGTTTACGGAATGGCACTTTGCTTTTGGAGACTGCCTCCGATAATCAGACACAACAACTGCTTGCTGCTTCGCTTCTCCACGGCTACCCTGTTCGTGTAGAGGCCCAAAGAACTTTGAACTCTTCACCTGGTGTAATTTACACCAGGCTGCTTGATGGTCTAACCAAGGCCGAAATATAATCTTACCTCTCTGATCAGGGTGTCATTGCTGTCCATCGTGTAGTGGAAAAGGTAGATTCCTCATTAGTGCCCACCCGCACTCTTTTCCTCACCTTTGATAGGGTGGTACTCCCATCCAAGCTCAAAGCAGGCTATGAAATTATCACAGTCCAGCTGTACATTCCGAACCCGATGTACTGTTACCAGTGTCATCGTTTTAACCACACTAGAACATCTTGTCGACACCCAGCCGAATGTGTAACCTGTGTTAGGGATGCACACGAGGGCTATTGTCCACCTCCTCCTCCCCACTGTATCAACTGCAATGGCGGCCATGCCGATTCCTCTCAGGATTGTCCCATGTATCCAGATGAGCAGTCTGTCCAAGAGATTTGAGTAAAGGAAAAACTGCTTTACCCAGTAGTTTGCAGGTTACTGGCTAGTCGCAACCCCTCCCGTCTGGCACCTATAGTTCTGTTCTTGTTACCCCTCGCTCCATGAAGGACATGGCCACGCAGACATACGACCTCAAATTCGGCTCTGAGGCTGTGAAATTGCCCATTGTCAAGGTAGCATCGCCATCCCCCTGTTCCGCTGTGCAACAGACCGTCAAACTCGAGCCTCAAGGGACGAAGCCACCGACTACACAACCAGTAGGCTGGAAAGGACAGAGGGAATACTCCCGTGAAGACTTCCTCCATCCGACCAAGCAAACAACACCCGAGTCTTCATGTAAACACAAAGGCTCAAAGAAGTCCGCTAAAGGTCTTCACGTTCGCCAACTCGCAGATTATGTTCGACAGTGTTGCCACATGGTACCTTAGCCCTGCTAGCTTCTGTCTCGCCGGTGCACACCACCGAACGTTTTTCAGCATTGGACTCCACGGACCGACCACACAAACAAACCGATGCTTCTGTGGACCCCATGGAGCAGGATCCTCGTGCTCCTTTGTTAGCGACTCTACACTGGCTGTCACTCGGCGCCTGCCGAGTTGACACCCCTCCATCTCTTCCTCCTCATGACTGTCCTCCAATGGAACGTTCGCAGCCTTTAGTCCCACAAAGAGGTTTTACAGTTGCTTTTAGCATCGCAGCATCCTCTTGTCCTCTGCATTCAGGATATGAATTTGAGCCCTCATGACCGCTTTGAGCTTTCACATTACTTATCGATTCGTTTTTACCTTCCCCCCCCCCCCCCCCCTCTCCCCTGAGGTCGGCATTCCGTCTCATGGGGGCGTCATGCTGGTCTTACGGGATGACCTTCCCGTCAACCCATCTCCCTGACTGCCCGTCTTCAAGCTGTTGCATTCCTCTTTTCCTTCCCTTCTGACTTTCTCCCTCTGTAACATTTATGTACCTCTGTCCTTCAGCATCACCAGGGCAGACTTCCTTCAGCTTATTGGGCAGCTACCTTCCCTTTTTTTTGCTACTCGATGGCTTTAATGTGCATCATCCCCTTTGGGTTTCTCTCAGGACCTGTCAGAGAGGTGCCCTCTTGGCTGACCTTCTCAATCAGCTTAATCTTTTCTCTCTTAACAATGGAGCACCCACTTTCATTTCTGGCTCCTCGCACACCTATTCCCATTTGGATCTATCCTTTTGCAGTGCTCAGTTTGCCCATCGTCTTGAGTGGTCCATTCCTTCTGACACCTACTCGAGCGACCATTTCCTGTATGCTGTCCGTTTGCTGACTCCTACCCAGTCTGCATGCGCGCCAAAGTGGCAGCTTACTAAGGCTGACTGGCAGCTTTACTCCTCTATGGCGACCTTCGCAGAGCAAGATTTCCCCAGTTGTGATGACCAGGTGGACCATCTCACCAACGTTATCTTTACTGCTGCAGAACGTTCCATTCCTTGCACTTCCTCTTTACCATGTCCTGTTCCAGTCCCTTGGTGGACTGAGGCATGGCGCGATACAATTCGTGCGTGGAGACGTGCTCTCCACGTTTTGAACCGTCATCGTACAATGGCAAACTGCAGTCGTTATAAACAGAGGCATGCAAAGTGTCGTCGCGTCGTTTGAGACATCAAACGAGCTAGATGGTTTTCATTCATTAGTTCGTGTAACAGTTCCACCCTTTCCTCTGTGGTGTGAGCCAACCTCCGACGGCTCTCTGGGACCAAGATCCATTCCTCAATTTCCGGCCTGACAGTAGCAGACGATGTTATCGTGGACCCTATTGTTATATCCAACACCTTGGGCCACCATTTTGCGGAAGTTTCGAGCTCTTAGCCCTATCACCCTGCCTTCCTCCATCGGAAACGAGCGGAGGAGGCTCGGGCGATACCCTTCTCTTCACCGAATCGCGAGTGGTACGATGCCGCCTTTACTACGAGGGAGCTCGATCATGCTCTCAGTTCATACCGATCCTCCGCCCCAGGGTCGGACAGCATCCACATTCAGATGCTACAGCACCTTTCTCTTGTGGGCAAGCACTTTCTGCTTAAAACGTACAACCGCATCTGGGCAGAGAGCACGTTTCCCAGACGCTGGCGTGAAGCCACCGTCGTACCCATACCTAAGTCCCGCAAGGACACAAACCTTCCTTCTAGCTACCAACCCATCTCTCTTACCAGTTGCGTTTGCAAGGTGATGGAATGTATGATTCATGCCTGGCTGGTATGGTGGCTCGAGTCTCGCAATTTACTGACGAATGCGCAGTGTGGATTTCGAGTGCGGTGTTTTGCAGTTGACCATCTCGTTACTTTGTCAACCCATGTCATGAATGGCTTTCTGCGGAAATCCCAGACTGTGGCCGTGTCTTTCGATTTGGAGAAGGCTTATGACACCTGCTGGAGAAATGGTATCCTCCGTACTCTTTACACGTGGGGCTTCTGTGGCCGCCTGCACTGTTTCCTTCAGGCATTTTTACAAGATAGAGTTTTCAAGGTGCGTGTGGGTTCTGCCTTGTCACACACCTTTACCCAGGAAAATGGTGTGCCTCAGGATTGTGTTTTGAGTGTCGCCCTCTTTGCTGTCGCCATTAACCCTATCATGGCCTGTCACCCACCGGGCATCTCCAGCTCCCTTTTTGTTGACGATTTTGCCATCTATTGCAGTTCTCCACGGACCTGTCTCACTGAGCGGCGTCTTCAGCGCTGTCTTGATCGTCTTTACTCCTGGAGCATCGACAGTGGATTTCGCTTTTCCCCTGACAAAACTGTATTTATGTATTTCTGGAGGCGCAAATGGTTTCTCCCACCATCTCTACATTTTGGACCTGTTGCCCTTCCATTCGTTGAAACTACAAAATTTCGGGGGCTCTTGCTCGACCGGAAACTCTCTTGGTCCTCCCATGTGTCTTACCTGGTAGCCCACTGTACATGGTCCCCCACTCTCCTATGCGTCCTCAATGGTACTTCCTGGGGTGCCAATCGAACCACCCTCCTCTGCTTGTACCGGTCCCTTGTCCGTTCGAAACTCGACTATGGGTGCTTCGTTTATGCGTCGGCACACCCATCCCTCTTATGCCTTCTCAACGCCATCCACCATCATGGCATCCGTTGGGCCACATTTGCCTTTTACAACAGCCTGGTTGAGAGTCTGTATGCTGAAGCTACTGAACTCCACTGTCCTACTGCCTTGGCTTCCTCCTCAACGGATATGCATGCCGTTTGTCTGCCATGCGTGGCCACCCCTCCTAGGCCTCCTCTTTGACAGTCAGTATGGAGCTCGTCCCTCTTCTCAGTTACCTCCTGCAGTCCGCTTTCGCCTCTTGCTACGGCGGCTTAACTTCACACTACCTGTAACTTTCCCAGTGCGTGTGAAACCTTCACCACCTTGTCTTCGTGAAGCAGCCCATGTTAACCTTGGCCTTCATTCGCTTCCTAAAGACACTACTCCAGCCTCGTTCTATCGCGTCCAGTTTCATGACCTTCGCATGGAACTTGGCGATGGTACCATTGTCTACACTGATGGCTCACGGACAGACTGTGGGGTCGGATGTGCCTTCGTCATTGGCACCCGTGTCTTTCAATATCGGTTTCCGGCCCACTGCTGAGTATTTACAGCCGAATTCTTCGCCTTGTACAAGGCCGCGGAGTACAGCCGGCGACACAGCCTTTCCAATTGTGTCCTCTGCTCAGACTCGCTCACCGCCCTCCAAGTCTATGTGCGCTGTACACTGGTCATCCCTTAGTGCAGCGGGTCCATGGAAACTGTCACTCGCTCACTCTTCGTGGAGCCAGTGTGATGTTTCTGTGGGCCCCTGGTCATGTCGGTCTGTTAGGAAACGAGGCTGCTGATACTGCTGCCAAGGCTGCAGTCCTCGTAGCCTCAGCCACGTGACTATATTCCCTCCGATGATCTTTGCGTTGCCATCTGTCAGGAGGTGGTGTCCCTCTGGCATCACCAATGGTCCTCCCTTCACGGGAATAAGCTTTGCTTCATTAAGCCTCTCCCAGCGCCTTGGACGACCTCCTCTCGGCCCTCCCGCCGAGAGAAGATTATTTTAACTCGGCTGCGTATTGGGCACTGCCTTTCTAGCCATCGTCATTTGCTAAGTGGCGCTACCCCACCACTTTGTACACATTGTGCCCAAATTTTAACTGTCCGCCATTTCCTGCTGGAATGTCCTTTTTTTTTTAACGATTTACGTTCCAGCTTGGGTTTGCCGTCTGATTTATCAGCCGTTTTAGTGAATTTATCCGCCGAAGCAATATGTCGAAGGCCATTTCATTTTTAGTGTTGGACCTCCATTTCAGTATGGTGTTTCTTTAGCCCTCTTTCCACGTGTCTGTTTTTAGATGTCTCCTATTCTGTCCATTGGGGCTGACGTATAGTCGTTTAACTCCTCTGTCTGTTTGTGTTTTATAGTTTTGACTAGGGCGCGTATGACCCCAGTTGTTTTTTGCGCCCTAAAGCAAAACAAAATAAAACCGCTCGTTACTGCTGCGATCCACTGTTGCCCCCCCCCCCCCCCCCATAAACAGGGAGCAACTTCCTGTGAATCGATGTGGCACAAAGTCATCGCCAGTCTTGAAAAGAGAACTACATCACCGACCGTTGTCGCAACCGGACATCTACTTCACAGTCCATTATGGCTCACCTGTAAATAAAAGAAAATACTTTTGTATACCAACTTATTGCTAAATGTTCCAAATATGTTCACAAAAAATTTCATTCTTCTCCTGCAAAAAGAAAAGAGAGAGAGAGAGAGAGAGAGAGAGAGAGAGAGAGAGAGAGAGACGACTGTGCAAAACTTTCTGAACACCCTCTGTAGTTTGTCTGTAGACCTTATGAACGTACGACGCTATCAGACGCGAATCTGGGACAGCGCGTTTAGAAACACGGTCTGTAATGAACTGGGCATCAAGATGCACTACCTGGGGGCTTCTGCCTGTGTTGCCTCATTAGACGGTACATCCGGCCATTTATGCGGCCCAAATTTGGCTGCGCTGTTTATTTTTGCAAAGTGGTATGTGTGTGTGTGGGGGGGGGGGGGGCGTCAGGAGCTCGTATTTTCGTATCGCATGTCGTTTTGCAGGCAGAGCTTGCTACAAACGTGGCCTCACGCTTGATGTGACCGATAGAACAATCGCATGACATGCACGTGACTATATGCAACTACTATTGGCAGCTAATCATTATGTTTTTCTCCGGCAATGAACCTCTTCTGGATTGAGTCAACTTAGTAAATGTTATTGAATGGAAAAAAGGCAATATAGGGCAGTCCACTATTGGCATTTTAACGTGCACGGAGGTGGGGACTTTGCAGGGACTGGCAAGAGAGTTGAAGAGGGGTCACAAATTATATACACTATGTGATCAAAAGTATCCGGACACGCCCAAAAACATACGTTTTTCATGTTAGGTGCTGCCACCTACTGCCAGGTACTCCTTATCAGCGACCTCAGTAGCCATTAGATATCGTGAGAGAGCAGAATGGGGCGCTCCCCGGCACCCACAGACTTCGAACGTGGTCAGGTGATTGGGGGTCACTTGTGTCATACGTCTGCACGCTAGATTTCCACACTCCTAAACATCCCTAGGTCCTCCGTTTCCGATGTCATAGTAAAGTGAAAACGTGAAGGGGCACTTAGAGCACAAAAGCGTAGATGCCGACCTCGTCTGTTGACTGACAGAGACCGCAGACAGTTGAAGAGGGTCGTAATGTGTAATAGGCAGACCACCACACAGGAATTACAAGCTGCGTCAGGATCCACTGCAAGTACTATGATAGCTAGGCGGGAGGTGAGAAAACTTGTATTTCATGGTCGGGTGGCCGCTCATAAGCGACACATCACGCCGGTAAATGCCCAACGATGCCTCGCGTGGTGTAAGGAGTGTAAACATTGGACGATTGAAGAGTGGATCACTGTACACAATGTGGCGATCCGATGGCAGGGTGTGGGTATGGCGAATGCCCAGTAAACGTCATCTGCCAGCGTGTGTAGTGCCAACAGTAAAATTCGGAGGTGGTGTTATGGTGGGGTCGGTTTTTCATGGAGGGGCTTGCAGCGCTTGTTGTTTTGCGTGGCACTATCACAGCACATGCCTATATTGATGTTTTAAGCACGTTAATGCTTCCCACTGTTGAAGAGCAATTCGGGGATGGCGACTGCATCTTTCAACACGATCGAGCACCTGTGGCCTGTGGCGGAGTGGTTACACGACAACAACATCCCTGTAATGGACTGGCCTGCATGGAGTACTGGCCTGAATCCTATAGAACACCTTTGGGATGTTTTGGAACGCCGACTTCGTGCCAGGCCTCACCGACCGACATGATACCTCTCCTCAGTGCAGCACTCCATGAAGAATGTGCTGCCATTCCAAAGAAACCTTCCAGCACCTGACTGAATGTATGCCTGCGAGAGTGGATGGTGTCGTCAAGGCTAAGGGTGGGCAAACACCATATTGAATTCAAGTATTATCGATGAAGGGCGCCACGAACTTTAAAGTCATTTTCAGCCAGGTGTCCGGATACTGTTCATATAGTGTATCATTGTACAGAATGTGCAGGGTGAAGTGATGTATGTTGAATGCGTTGATTATCAATTTCGTACGGGTACCAACTTTGGGGTCTCACTGAATACGTAAGGTATGACGTAATTTATGAAACAGATTTCGATATGATCGTCAGTTACAAGTGCGATCGATGCAGATGCAACCAAATTTGCATGTCTGTACAGTCAGAAAGTAGTTTCCTCACACCTCATGGCTGCTGTATTTTGACACCGCTCACTTTACCCACAAAACATTTTATAACAAATTTCTGGGTAAGTAATATGTTTCTAAATGTGGATTGCTCTCCATTACTAATATACCACTAATAACACAGGGGTGTGGTTGAAAATTAATGTGGTCTGTGTCGGTTCAGTTGAAATACGTCGCTTAAATAGTTACTCTTGGAATATAAATGCACTCATTTACGGTGTTATACTGCCTGTAACAATGCCGGAATAGCTGATGTACTGATTAGCAGTGATCTTATCATCTGACAGATGAAATAAAATGGTAGATGGCAACGATGGAAGACACTGTGGACTCACTTAAAATCTTGCAAACCAGAATGAAAATTAATTTTCCTCGCCTACCTTGAGCACTCGCTTCGCTGTCTTCGGTGCTGCTGTGACCGCAGATGTCTAGTTTCCGTAAGACAATCGAAGTGACTGGAACTAGAGATTTTTCTGAGTACAAAAGTTGATGACGTGATTAAACTGTAGTTGGAGTCAAAATCAATGAAGGGCGAGTTCAGGCTTGTTCTCTGCATCTACAAGTTCTCCACAGCCAATAGGCGTTCGGTAGTGTTCTGAGCTTTCTGCTGTGAATGATTTAGCGCGTTATTTAGTGAATTTTTATTGCATTTGTTACGAGTTGTCATGGCTGGTGATAGTAAGCGAGTAGTGCTACCCACGCAAACGAGAGACATGATTTGCGGGATACACGTTTTTATCAAGCATAAAGCACGTATATGTGCGTTCCGCAACCGTCGCTTGGAACCGGCAACAACGCTATCGCCGTCCTAGTTTCGATCTACGCGAGACGACATCGTTCGTGAATCGGACTGTAGAAACGGTCACTACGACCGACTTTACGCATAGTAATAGCGGAGCCCGCCACAGTGATCCGGCAGGTGTACGACATGTACATGCTACCATGCGCCACGAAACGTCCCAGGCAGGACGGAGTGGCCGAGCGGTTCTAGGCGCTTCAGTCTGGAACCGCACGACCGCTACGGTCGCAGGTTCGAATCCTGCCTCGGGCATGGATGTGTGTGATGTCCTTTGGTTAGTTATGTTTAAGTGGTTCTAAGTTCTAGGGGACTAATGACCTCTGATGTTAAGTCCCATAGTGCTCAGAGCCATTTTTGAAACGTCCCATGTCAGAGGAGCGAGGGCATGGCAAGTGCACTGTGTACATGCGCAACACTAGTAGCGCAGCTCTTGCGGCAAACATCAACCGTCTCCATTTTTGCGTGATAAGTGGGCCAGTGTCGGTAGTTCAGGATATACACTACTGGCCATCAAAATTGCTACACCAAGAAGAAATGCAGATGATAGACGGGTATTCATTGGACAAATATGTTATATTATAACTGACATGTGATTACATTTTCACGCAATTTGGGTGCATAGATCCTGAGAAATCAGTACCCAGAACAACCACCTCTGGTCGTAATAACGGCCTTGATACGCCTGGGCATTGAGTCAAACAGAGCTTGGATGGCGTGTACAGGTACAGCTGCCCATGCAGCTTCAACACGATACCACAGTTCATCATGAGTAGTGACTAGAGTATTGTGACAAGCCAGTTGCTCGACCACCATTGACCAGACGTTTTCAATTGGTGAGAGATCTGGAGAATGTGCTGGCCAGGGCAGCAGTCGAACATTTTCTGTATCCAGAAAGGCCAGTACAGGATCTGCAACATGCGGTCGTGCATTATCCTGCTGAAATGTAGGGTTTCGCAGGGATCGAATGAAGGGTAGAGCCACGGGTTGTAACACATCTGAAATGTAGCGTCCACTATTCAAAATGTGGTCAATGCGAACAAGAGGTGACCGAGACGTGTAACCAATGGCACGCCACACCATCACGCCGGGTGATACGCCAGTATGGCGATGACGAATACACGCTTCCAATGTGCGTTCACCGCGATCTCGCCAAACACGGATGCGACCATCATGATGCTGTAAACAGAACCTGGAATCATCGGAAAAAATGACGTTTTGCCATTCGTGCACCCAGCTTCGTCGTTGAGTACACCATCGCAGGCGCTCCTGTCTGTGATGCAGCGTCAAGGGTAACCGCAGCCATGGTCTCCGAGCTCATAGTCCATGCCGCTGCAAACGTCGTCGAACTGTTCGTGCAGATGGTTGTTGTCTTGCAAATGTCCCCATCTGTTGACTCAGGGATCGAGACGTGGCTGCACAATCCGTTGGAGCCATGCGGATAAGATGCCTGTCATCTCGACTGCTAGTGATACGAGGCCGTTGGGATCCAGCACGGCGTTCCGTATTCCCGTCCTGAACCCACCGATTCCATTTTCTGCTAACAGTAATTGGATCACGACCGACGCGAGCAGCAATGTCGCGATACGAAAACTGCAATCGCGATAGGCTACAATTCGACCTTTATCAAAGTCGGGAACATGATGGTACGCATTTCTCCTCCTTACATAGGCATCAGAACAACGTTTTACCAGGCAACGCCGGTCAACTGCTGTTTGTGTATGAGAAATCGGTTGAAAACTTTCCTCATGTCAGCACGTTGTAGGTGTCGCCACCGGCGCCAACCTTGTGTGAATGCTCTGAAAAGCTAATCATTTGTGTATCACTGCATCTTCTTTCTGTCGGTTAAATTTCGCGTCTGTAGCACGTGATCTTCGTGGTGTAGCAATTTTAATGGCCAGTAGTGTAGCATCGGCGCCAACGAACATGCCTACAGGCTGCTACGACATCTCTCGGCGCGGGGATAGTAGTCACCGCACGAGCCGAGCGGATGCTAGCACCATTAGACGATGTTTGTTTCTCCTGTCGTTGTTCTGTAAATTCGCCAGTAACATTGGCGTCGTGTCGAATGTAAGCCCCTTGGGTTGTTGCACGGGGCGGTAGCTGGCACGTGCCGCCGCCGACCTAAGAGACTCGGGTGAGGAGGCGGGGAGCGCGCCACCCCCGCGGCGGGGGCGTCGTCCTGGGCAACTGGCGCTGACGCCGCGGAGGCCCAGCGTCAGCGTCAGCGCCGGCGCCGCTATCGACTGGCTGCGTGGCCGCGGCTCGGCTGCGCTCGGCTCGCAGTGCACGCAGCGTCCTGCTGGCGCTCACACCGGCTCCGGAATGAACGGTGCGGGCGGCCACTCGGACGCCGGCGGCCTCCGTGTTCGCCGAGCAGTGTCTGTTTTCTTAACGTGGCCTAATCTCGTCACACGTAACATACTGAAAAGTAATGTAATGTTACCTTGATTACACGCAACATACTGAAAGGTGCGAATACATTGTTGATTTGGTAGTAATTGACTACATTCTTGGATGTGTCTTGTAAGTAGCAATTCGTATTTTCTTTCGTTTTACTTGTTTTGGTAGACCCGTTGAGAACAACCATTGTCCGGACACTTCTTTACTCTGAGGTGACAAAATTCATGGGATAGCGGTTTGCACATACAGAGGGGTCCAAAAAAATGTACCCACTGTTTAAAAGTCCATATCTGGCAAACTAATTGACGGAGTTGTCTCATCTTTGGTAGTGTAATAGTTTGTAGTTCCGGGAATCGCCAGATAGTCAGTGTTTTGTTCTTAGTTGCACCTAGTTACTCGAGTAAACATGGCTGGCGCAAGGCTTACAATCGATGAAAGGAAGTCAGTTTTGAAGTGGTATTTGAAGTACGAAAACATAAATGAGGTTCAACGGCAATGGTGAAATGAGTAGCAAACAGAGTCACCGACACGTTTAACGATTCGTCGCATTCGAGACAAATTTGAAGCCGGAGGCTGTGTTAAAGATGTACACAAACAACGATCTGGACGACCTGTAACAGTAACAAGTCCAGCTAACTCCCGTCGTGTGTCACAACAATTCTTTCGCTCACTACAGAAATCTGTGAGACAGTGTGCCCGTGAAACTGGAGTGAATCGCTCAAGTGTTCGGTGAATTTCGAAGACAGCAGAGTGGAAGTGCTACATCCCACGATTGCTACACGCAGTGAACGAGGACGACCCAGTTCGTAGAATGGAGTACTGCGAGTGGTTTACTAACATGGTGCGCAAAGATGAAGAGTTTGCAGAGATGATTGTGTGGTCTGATGCGGCCCAGTTCAAATCAATGGTAGAGTAAATCGCCACAATTGCCTCTACTGGCCCGCCGTAAATCCAAACGTCCATGTAGACAAATCCGTGAATTTGCCAGGAGTAAATGTGTGGTGTGGGTTGTCTTACCGGGGCTCGATTGCGCCATTCTTCTTTGACGGCACAGTTACCGGTAAGGTGTACCTTCAGAAGCTTCAGACATCCATTTTACCTGCCATCCGAGACTTGTATGGAGACGGAAGAGTTTACTTTCAACAAGATGGTGCCCCAGCCCACTACCAAAATCGTGTTAGGGCGTATCTCGACGAAAATCTACCAGGAAGATGGATAGGCCGTAGAGGTGCTGTGGAGTATCCACCACGTTCCCCAGACCTAACTCCTCTGGACTTTTACCTGTGGGGAACACTAAAGGACTTCGTTTATCGACAAAAGGCAAAAGCCACGCATATTGGATGAACTTCGAGAATCCATCGTACATTCATGTGCGAATATCCAACTGAACACGTTGCAGTCAGTAGCTCGTGCTGCAGTTCGGCGGCATCGTTCGTGTGTGAATGTTAATTCTGACCATTTCGAACACCTACAGTGATATCTTTAAGTTGGATTTTAATCTACACTTTCACCAAAAATCAGACAACTCCGTCTATTAGTTTGCAAGTTATGGACTTTTAAACAGTGGATACATTTTTTTTGGACCCCTCTGTATATAGATGGCGGTAGTTCGCGTTTGTACTCATGTGATTCACCTGAAAAGGTGTCCGACGTGATTATGGCCGCACAACAGGAATTACCAGACTTTGAACATCGAATGGTAGATGGAGCTAGACATGTGGGACACTTCATTTCTGAAATTGTTGTGGAATTCTATATTCCGAGACCAACAATGTCAAGAATGTGCCGAGAATACCACATTGCAGGCATTACCCCTCACTGCAGACAACGCAGTGGCCGACGGCTTTCAGTTAACGACCGAGAGCAGCGGCGTCTGCGTACAGTTGTCAGTGCTAACAGACAAGCAATGCGGCGAAGTTTGGCGTTAATACGCTATGGTAGCAGACAAACGCGCGTGCCTTTGCTAACGGCACATCGCCTGTCGAGCCTCTCCTGGGTTCGTGACCATACCGGTTGGACCGTAGAGGAGTGGAAAACCATAGCCTGGTCAGATGAGTCCAGATATCAGTTGTATGCAGCTGATGGTAGGGCTCGAGTGTGGCGCAGACCCCACGAGGTCATGCACCCAAGTTTCAACAAGGCACTGTGCCAGCTTTGGTTGGCTCCATAACGGTGTGGGCTGTTTTTCCATGCAGTGGACTGGGTCGTCTAGTTCAACTAAACCGATCATTGACTGGAAATAGTTACGTTCGGCTACTTGGAGACCATTTGTAGCGATTCGTGTACTTCATGTTCCGAAACAAAGATGGAATTTTTATAGACGACAGACTGTTACTGGGCCACAGTTGTTCGCTATTTGTTTGAACATTCTGGACGGTTGCATCGAATTGTTTGGCCACCCATATCGCCTACAGTTAAAGCCATCCAACATTTATGGGCCATAATCGATAGGTCAGTTCGTGCAACATATCCTGCACAGGCAACGCTTTCGAAATTATGAACGGCTGTATAGGCAGCATGTCTCGGTGTTTCTGCAGGCGACTTCCATCGACTCGTTGATTCCCTGCCACGTCGAGTTGCTACGTTACGCCGGGCAAAAGGAGGTCCGTCACGATTTTGGCGGTTTTGGCTCTGAGCACTATGGGACTTAACATCTATGGTCATCAGTCCCCTAGAACTTAGAACTACTTAAACCTAACTAACCTAAGGACAGCACACAACACCCAGCCATCACGAGGCAGAGAAAATCCCTGACCCCGCCGGGAATCGAACCCGGGAACCCGGGCGTGGGAAGCGAGAACGCTACCGCACCACCACGAGATGTGGGCTTTGGCGGTTTTTCCATGACTTTTGTAACCTCAGTGGATTTCGTTTCTTAGAAACCGAATATAAATGAACATATGGATTACTTATACAGATTCTCCTGCTTGAAATGATAAACTCAAATTTCATAAACCCTTCTACATATATAAACGTAGTTATTAGAGCAATGCTATATGCAAAGGGAGGAGTATTTGCTCTGTAGTTAGTATTGACTTGTCGTTTACGAAGAAACATGACCTCGTTTATTAAAGAACTCTCAGGAAGAAAAGCAAAATGACACGACGCCTGATAATGGTACACCCTGTGAAAAGTTTAGCGCTCCATCAACGTGATATAAAACTAAAATCTTCTTTCATGTTCTACAGATATTCAACCTTTCCTTTTGCAAAGAAATGAACAGCATTATTGCCAGTACCGTTTAGGTTCGTCTGCATTCCTACGTAAATATACAGCGCAGCGGAAATTGCTGTGAACCGGCGTCTCTGGTCTTCACATTTAGCACATTTCCCGCGTCTTGCAAGGATAGCCTCAGTGCGAACGTGCATTGGCTGTTGTATCACTACGCTCATTTTTTCAACAGTTCTCAATTAGCAATACAAAAAAGTACTTCTTTGCATTATGGAAAGAGTTGTTGCCTTATCTTGCCACACAAAAAGAGTCATTATTGTGCATGTAGCAACATTCTTGTAACTTTGCGTAGCACCACTAGCCTAAACTTATGTGAAATAAAATATGAGTTCACATTGGGTGGAAAGCGGAGTATATTTGTATTGAATCATGTGCCGAATATGTAAGTAGACCTCAGTTAATTGCTATAGCTTCAGTAAAAAGTACGCAAATTATAATTGTACGTTAATCCCTTCAAGTCTCTTTTTCGAAAGTCTCATGATAACTAATATGCTTGAGAAAGTTAGCATGTAAGATCCACGACGTTCATGTGTCTGAATCTTGCCACCTGTTGTAAAATGGTACTGTATAATGTCTGCCGTTTCGAATGTTCCGTTAAATCCTGGTCTCAGAGTGACGGACCAATTTGCATGATGATTGATGATCATGATGTTGATGATTATGATTGAGTGAGTGATCGCTTCTTCTCGGACGTCCCAAGGCGTCTGCGTAACTTACTTTTTGATGCTGTACAGTTCCAGTTTTCGTGAAAGTGCTTGTCCATATACTTTGTACAGGATTCGAATGCTCTTTGTAGTTCGTAAATATTTCCGTATCGCATCCTATGAATGAGTCTTGGAAATTATTAACGGCCCTAAAACTGCGTTGGTACTGTTACCTGGAGGAAAAAGTCATACCAGAATTGGTAAATTGCTGATATTGAAAGTGACTGATTTTCGTGTAGCCGGAATTGTATTACCCGCAGCTATGGCTGACGATTCCAAAAAGTTTGCACCGTATGGTGTGTGTGTGTGTGTGTGTGTGTGTGTGTGTGTGTGTGTGTGTGTGTCCTTAGGCCCTGTAATTGCGAGTAAAGTATTGAAAATGACGTGATAAAATTTAGTACTGACGTTACTTTATTGGACGCCTCATTGTCTTAGCCTGGCTGAACTTCAACCTGTTGTCAAACGTGAATATGTCGGAATTAAACGTTGAATGGTTACTGCCATCCCCATTACATTTTAGAGAACTTTCCCATTAACTACTTCTAGTTGGATAATGGCGATCTCATGCGCCAAAAAAATTGCTTACTGCTCGGCAAAACTATTGATACATTACGTGCGAAAGATGTCTCGTACCAAACTTACACCCTCTTAGTATGTTGCTTACCGTTGGTATCAATGATAAGGATTGTAATTTAGTAAGGAATGCAAAATTTTTTTTTCGGTTAGCGTAAACCTCCATAATATACTGCAGTTTCCAATAAGCTTCTCTTATGTAACTACAGTTTATGAAAGTTACGGCCCCAAAAATCGTGTTGCATTGTAACAGAACTGATAATGATTTCTAAGCCAGAGAATAAAGTACGGCTTGTAGCTGTGGCTGGGAAAACCACCGAAAGAGGCTGAAACGTTTATGGCTTTGCACAAGGTAAGTAGTTACGACAGTGCATATTTACTCAGCTTACGTATTCCCTAGCCCAGCCTGAGTAATTTGTTACAACGTTTTTGCAGAATTTGTAATCCATGCTTAAGGAAATCACGTGGTAAATGGTCAAACCAAGTCTCGGCATCATGCTCACGTCTTTAGTCTTGTCAAAATGACGGCCCTCAGGTGTCGGTACACGTTAGAATATACATGGGTCTAGGTCAGGTGAATAGGGGGGATGATCCAGTAGTTGGAAACGTAAGGCCTTCAGTTTGGCAGCCACAGCTGGAGACCTGTGCGAAGATGCATTGTTGTGCAACAAAAGGATCCCTTTGGTAAACTTCGCCGTGATTGTCTACTTCATCTGTTCGCGGAGACGAGCCTGATACTTTCGGACTACTCTAAAACCCAGAGTTACGTAGTCCACAGGTAGAATATCGTCCTGTGCCAGAAAACGGTTGCCGTGGCTTTCTTGACCAACTTCTTCTTTCACGGGGAAGACTAACGCGTTTTCCTTCAATGTTGTTTGGTTTAGAGACTAAATGTATAGCCGAGTTTCATCTCTAGTCACTAACGTTCCCAGAAAAGTCCATTGGTGCACTAAATTCGGCCAAAAGTCTGTTGATGCCTTTTAAGTCTTGCCTTACTCATTTACTCTTCAAATATTTCGACACCCTCTTCACCGATTGGCAGCATCGCATGTTGTGTCGTGTATGTTGATGAGGGTCTACGATTGCGGGGCCCATCGTCGATGGTAAAATGCCCAGAATAGAAAAGGGACACCCATGTCTTGACAGTGCTGTAGGGAAGACACCTCTCCCCTGTAGTAAAGCCGGCCAGAGAAGATCCCTGGCAGTTGGAGTGGGACGACTGAAGTAGAGGATTCTTGACATATCAGTGAAGAAACATGTTAATGATTATCCGCGGTTCATTCACATAAGAATTTAGCAAGCTTGTGTCGTCTTACAGCTCCAGCGGGAAGGCGCCATAGCTAGAAACTCCTCAGCCCCTCGAGGTACGACGACTTTCTTCATTATTCTCGTTGGATTCGAACCCCCCACGGAACACCTCTATCCGTGCTCGAACGCCGCAGTGTTCATCCGATACAGCAGACATGCTTTCGCTGTCGGCCCGTAACCTATAAATCGAGCTAAACGTAACGGTAGTTTTGGAGCAGTCGGCGGCCCTCAGTTTATATGATAAGAGACGGCGGTAGCCAGAGAGACGTGAAGGGACGTTTATCGCGGCGGCGTGCGCAACGCGTGGAGCCGTTGTGTAGCAGTGAGAAAACGCCACTTGGGTCCCCTCTGCCGCTCGGTCAATTGACCGGCCCGTCCGTGTGACGTCTGCGAGCGGCAAGGTTGCAGCGTCGCCGTTGGCCAGAGGGCAGAGCTGAGCAGTAGCCGCAAACAGCTCATACCGGGCGCATACGCGGGCCCGAGCTGTCCCTCTGGTCTGCGGTAAGCAGTGATACAAAATGAAAGTCGAGTGTCTGTAAAAACATCAAGCAGGAATACCAATACTTTTGAGGTTTAGCTAACGACTGATTTCGATCGTACCTAGGAGATAGGGTACGAAGAGTCGAAATTACACAAATGTCAAATAAGAATACATACTCAGCGGGACCAGAATACATTAATGCAAGAGTTCCTCAGGGTAGAATATTAGGACGGACACTGTTCGTGATATACACAGATGACTTTCCCTGTAGTGTTGATCTCTGCTGATGACAGCAATATTGTAGTGGATGAGAAAAACAAGAGAACTGCTTCCAGAGGAAGCTAATGAAATAGTCAGTACAACGAAATTTTTTAGCCCTGTATGTGATGAAAACTAGGAATTTAGGATAAGGGAAACACTGAAGAATTAAGAGACCTCTGCAAACACCGTAACGTCGTCCAAGTGTTAGAGAAGAGAAGGTTCAACTGGGCAGACATCTAGCAAGAATGACAGATAAGAGACTGCCTAGAACAGCATTCTGCAGAATTAGGTGACGAGAGGACCAAGCTAGGATGAACATCAACACCAACTGGACATACACTGCACTCCACAGAAAGAAATAGAGACTCGTAGAGTACCCATGTGGTCGATTAGGCTCTTTCCGTACGTAAAGCAAAGAACAGAAAGATATTATTGTGTGGTTATTTTAATTAATATCGCAAGTAGCAACATGAAACAACATACTGTGGACAGGCGAGCCCTATTTCAAACGACATGTCAATACGCAGAATTGCAGAGTATGGGCAATGGAAAATCCGCAAGCAAGGACTATATGCTTTCGAGGAGATGAGTCCTGCGGGTCCTGTTACATGTAGCGCCATTGGTAAATGCGATGAGAGTCTTTTGCGCACCAGCTTCACTCCAACCCCTCAACAGCGTGGATTTGTGGGCAGTACCATTTTAAAGCAAGATGACGCTCCTCCCCACATTGCACAGCCAATGAAGCGGCTTCTGCAGAGGCCTTTCAGAAATGCTAGAATTATCAACCGTCGTTTTCCTACAGCCTAGTCGTCCAAATAACATGATCTTAATCCGTGTGATTTCGGGCTGCGGGGTTATCTGAAGCATGTCGTGTTCAGTGCTCCTATTACGAACATACTGAACTGAATACAGAATGCATTCTGAACGCGAACCCCGAGACAGGCCAATCTGTTGTGGAACATGCTGTTTCTCGATTTAAACTTGTGGCAGAAAACTGTGGACTACATATTGAACATATCTTGCGCCAGTCTCATGACAATTAGAAACCAATGCCATTTTGCATTTCATGCGGTTTTTGGCCCATGACAATTGTTAGGAATATTGGGAAACCCCACAGGCCCATTTTTTGACAAAATTGAATTACGTGGGATTCTGTACTTCAAACACATAGCCCGATCTTGGTATAGAGAAATCGCATGCCTTTTTGTATTTTTACGCAGACATTGTATCGCCTTAACTAAAGAGAAACCACACAAGTATAAAATATATGGGCTTTCTGTAAATTTCATGTTGTCATACTGTTTTAAATAGAGAGAGTAGTCGATTTTGCCTCTTACTCTCTGATTTAATCGATTTAGGTTGTTATTTATGGTAAAATGTCAGACAGTGGTGATGCTAGTAACAAATGTCAGGCAGTAGCGAATAAAAGAAAGAATGCAGTGGAGTTTCAGAAACATATTACCATAAAATGAGCAAGAGCGAAAAGTGAAGAATATACAAATTGGAAAGGGAATAGAGTTCAACCAATACATCATGGTTATAACTGCAGGTGAGTTCTAACCTGAAACTTAGTATCGCTTCAAAATTAAGGTTTAATTACAACAGTGAACACGATAATGTAGAACATTAAACTCAGTTGAATGCGTAATTCTATTTCTAGTTGTCGAATGAAATGTATGACAACTAAGATACCTGAGAGTAGGAGGATAGAATTATAAACTAAATTTATTGACTTCCAAACAAAAAATGATAGATTTCTTCAGTGCCTCAGAAGTAAAACCAGTGGTAAGAAAGAAGCCTAGAAGTGATAGGGAATTTGGGAGTAAGTACAGTCATATGCTTATTGGTTATCATGATCAGAAGATAAGATTCAGGTTTGGGAAACTGCATTTCAAAATGTTTTTGGCGTCAGCAGTGACTGAATAAAGCAATCTGTTGAAAGAAGGTAAATCTCCACAAGATACGAGGGGATAATGTCGTCCTGGAAATGCAAAACCAGTGGCTTTAATAGTGAGAATAAAAAATCTAGAAAGCACATTATACCAATGAAAAATGGCATTACCTTGACCGTAAACTTAAAGTGAAGACTATGTGGCAGATGTTCAAAAACATAAAACTGGATATTCATGTTGACTGTAAATTTTATTTGAAAATTGTCCGTGGACATTTTAGTGTAAAATTTGGACAACCACAAGTGGATACGTGTTGCACGTGTGAACAGCTCTGTGTAAAAATCAAAAGTCCATCTCTGAATGATGCTGCGAAAAGGGCAGCAATAGGTGATTTAACAGTACACAATAGGCACGCTGATAGATTCTTCATGAAATTACATGAAGTTAAAGCGAAAACTGAAACTGATTCTACTCCTGCAGGTCTCTCGTTTGATTTTATGCAGAACCTGCGATTGCCTGAGATACCAATACAAGATACGTTTTACTTGCGTCAGCTTTCAGTAAATGTCTTTAATGTGCACGACTTACGGAGTGAAAGGCCAGGTTTTATCTGTGTCATGATTGAAGGAATTGCACAAAAAGCCCCGATGAAGTCTATTCGTTTATTTTTGATTATGTAAATGAAAATGTTGGATAACATGTTAAACACATGCACTTGTTCTCCGACTCTTGTGGAGGCCAAAAGACAAACTGTGCAATGGTGAGATCTTGTTTAATGCTTGTGGTACAGTAAAGATTTCAGTTCATCAACCATTACTTTCCAATAAGAGGCCACTCTTACCATACTTGTGATAGAGATTTCAGTAAAATGAAAAGGAAAATCAGAAAGGTGGATAGGATATATTTGCTGAAAGAATATGCAGAATTAATAACAGAATCCAGCACAGAGACGAATTTTGAAGTGAAAATACCAAAAACAGAAGAGGTTCTAAGGAATGGTGGTCGAAGTTATACCGAAAGAATGCTATTTCCGTTGAAGCTCAAGGAAGCGCTACATACAGCGGTTGTTTGCTGATGATGCTGCGATGTAAGGTAAGGTATCGAAGTTGAGTGACTGTAGGAAGATACAAGAAGACGGAGAGAGACTTTCTTGTTGGTGTGATGAATGGCAGCTAGCTATGGATGTGGAAAAATTAAGGTTAATGAGGATGAGTAGGAAGAACAAACCTGCAATGTTCAGTTACAGTATTACTAGTGTCCTGCTTGACACAGTCGTGCCGTTCAAATGTCTGGGCATAACGTTGCAAAGCGGTATGAGATGGGACGAGCATGTGAGAACTGTGGTAAGAAAGGCGAATGGTCGACTTCGGTTTATTGGGAGAATTTTAGGGAAGAGTGATTGACCTGTAAAGGACACTGCATATAGGACGCTGGTGCGACTTATTCTTGAATATTGTTCGAGTGTTTGGAACCCATACCAGGTCGGATTGAAGGAAGGCATCAAAGAAATTCAGAGCCGGGCTGCTCAATTTGTTATCGGTAGGTTCGAACGTCGCGTAAGTGTTACGGAGATGCTTCGGCAATTCAAATGGAAATTCCTGGAGGGAATACAACGTTCTCTTCGAGAAACACTATTGAGAAAATGTAAAGAACCGGCATTTGAAGCTGCTGCCGAACGACTTTACTGCCGCCAACATACACTGCGCGTAAGGGCCACGAAGATAAGATACAAAGTTAGGGCTCAGGGAGGCATATAGATAGTCGTTTTTCCCTCGCTCTATTTGCGACAAGTAGTGGTACAGGGTACCTTCCGCCACGCACCGTACGGTGGCGTGCGGATTATCTACGTAGATGTAGACAGAACAGTTCTGTTTTTCACGTGAAACTCTCGGTGTAGTTAAAGTTAGGCCATTTGTTGATGGAACAAAAGAGCACACGTTCCAATTGACTGATCGAACTGTAATTTCACTGAACTCTGTAAGTCATACTTATCAAGGTCATGGGCCCATAAATGAGAAGAAAATGCGTGACCTAAGGCGATTTGTACCATTCGTACCAAAAGAAGAAATCATCAAAACTTCTATTGTGACATAACAATTGGACAACATGTGTGAAAGAGTAAACCCATGTTTGGAGTATAACGCCAAAGAGAATGGAAAACAGCCATAATTTGTTTGATTTTGTCCATATTAGCAAAAATATTAGTTGAGTGTTGATTTTTATTTATTTATTACAAAATATTGAGAAAGCCCACATGTTAACGACATAAATTTTAGCATAACGAAAAGAAAATATACACTGAAGCGCCAAAGAAACTGGTATAGGCACGCGTATTCAAATTTAGAATATGTAAACTGGCGGAATATGGCGCTGCGGTACGCAACACCTATAAAAGTGTCTGGTGCAGTTGTTAGATCGGTTACTGTTGCTATAAAGGCAGGTTATCAAGATTTAAGTGAGTTTGAACGTGGTGTTACAGTTGGCGCGCGAGCGATGGGACACAACATCTCCGAGGTAACGATGAAGTGGGGATTTTCCCGTACGACTGTTTCACGAGTGTACTGTGAATGTCAGGAATCCGGCAAAACATCAAATCTCCGACGTCGCTGCGGCCGTAAAAAGATCCTGCAAGAACAGGACCAACGACGACTGGAGAGAAGTGCAACCTTCTCGCAAAATGCTGCAGATTTCAGTGCTGGTCTATCGACAAATGAAAGTGTGCGAACCATTGAACGAAACATCATTGATACGGACTTTCGGTGCCAAAGACCCACTCGTGTTCCTTTGCTGACTCCACGACACAAAACTTACGCCTCGCCTGGGCCCGTCAACACCGACATTGTACTGTTGTTAACTGGAAACATGTTGCCTGTTCAGACGAGTCTCGTTTCAAATTGCATAGAGCGGTTGGACGTGAATGGGTATGGAGACAACCTCATGAATCGATGGACCCTGCGTATCAGCTAGCTCGTGGAGGCTCTGTAACGGCGTGGGGCGTGTGCATTTGGAGTGAAATAGGAGCCATGATACGTTTAGACACGACTGTGACAGGTGACACGTACGTAAGCATCCTGTCTGATCACCTGCATCCATTCATGTCCATTGTGCATTCCGACGGACTAGGGCAATTCGAGCAGGACAATGCGACACCCCGCACGTCCAAAATTGCTACAGAGTGGCTCCAGGGACATTCTTCTCAGTTTAAACACCAAACTCCCCAGGCATGAACATTTTTGAGCATATTTGGGATACCTTACAACGTGCTGCTCAGGAGAGATCGTGGATGCGCTACACTATATTAGGCAGCTGTCCCAGTTTTTTTGTCCCTTGAGTGTATTAGGATTGCCTACAGAGCATTCGCGTTCATTCATCTACATTCATTTTTACGGAAATGAGAAGTAAAACGGAATTTCTGTACAATTTTAAGACCTGGAATGTTTTTTGTATCTCCTGAAACGTTTAGTTTCTGGGACATGAGGGGTTTTTCAGTATTCTCATTCAGTTAAAAATCTATATCGTTTTTATGCGGTTTTTGGCCTCAGGACAATATTACAGACCTGTTTTGCCATCTAGTGTGGTACGACCTCGCCGTGGCGGGTGGACTTATCACAACTCTAGACTGTCGAATTCGTACTGTCGTGCTCTTTGAACGGTGCGGATGGTGTAATATACCATTCAAACCACAGGCGTCGTATTGCGATTCATCTGTCGTTTGTAGCTGATCTCTTTTACGTTATTGGTGAAATTTTCGTGCTGTTTTTATTCCTCCCACGGCGTTTCTCCATGCGTTAATAATATGCTGCTCAAATTTGTCATCATTCTGAATAGTGGTTCTCTTTCTACGGCGTTTTGAAACCGGAACATCAATTAATAGATACGAGGGTTAGTCAAATGAAAACCTTAAATTTGTAATAACAAATCGAAATTTCGCGCCGTTATCCTGTAAGTTGGGAAGCGTGCTACAAACAGCGTGCAGAATGGCCTGTAAGTGGCAGCATAGTGCAGATGCACACATACGGTCGCAGTATCAGTATAAAGATGGCCGCCTCACTTGCGACTTGCACCAGGGAAGAACAGCGTTCTGTTATTCGGTTTTTGCGAAGTGAAGGTGTGAAACATATTGAAATTCATCGACGAATGAAGGTTCAGTACGGTGATGCATGTTTGTCACAGCAGCAAGTCTACGAATGGAGTAGGAAATTCGCAAATGGTGTTACTTCTGTGGAAGATGCTCCTCGTCCAGGTCAGGCACAACGAGTTGTGACTCCACAGAACATTGCAGCAGTTGAAGCCATAGTGAAGGAAAACCGCCGAGTGACACTGAATGACTTTGCAGCATGTTTACAGATTAGGCGTGGGTCAGCACACCACATTGTGCATGATGCGCTCCAGTTTCACAAAGTGTCTGCAATTTGGGTGCCACGGCAGCTGACTCTTGAAATGAGAGAGCGACGTGTTGATGCCTGTGAAGAACTTCATCGGCGCTTTGAACGAGAAGGTGAAGGCTTCCTTGCAAGAATCGTTATTGGGGACGAAACCTGGGTTCACTTCCACCAACCGGAAAGGAAGAGAGCGAGCAAGGAATGGCGCCATTCCTCATCACCAAAACAAGTTTCGAACAGAACCACCAGCAGGGAAGGTTATGCTGACTCTCTTTTGGGACGAAAAATGTGTCATTTTGGAGCATTAATTGCCTAGAGCGACCACTGTCACCACTGCATCATACACAGATCTCCTAAAAATCATCTGCGGCCTGCGACATGGATTGCTGTCAGCAAGTGTCCTTTTGCAACATGACAGTGCAAGGCCTCACACTGCCCGTACAACAGTTGCAGCAATCACAGACCTGCATTTTGAGTGTCTTCCTCATCCACCATACTCACCAGACCTTGCCCCAAGCTATTTCCATATGTTTGAATAGTCAAAGACGCAATGAGAGGAAATAAGTTCCGTTCTGATGAAAGAGGTACGCCCACGCGGTGCGTGAGTGGTTGCGCGGACTACCAATTTTTTTTGTGAAGGAATTTATGCACTTTGTAAGCGCTGGAGGACTTGCATTGAGCGTGGGGGAGATTATGTTGAGAAGTGATACAGCTTTGGACATCTGCACTGTAAATAATATTTTAAAAAATATTTAAGGTTTTCATTTGACTCACCCTCGTACCCCGTACATTGACGTGATTTGTCCGAGAAGACCGACAAGAGCCCGCTCGCAAATCCATTCATTGGCTTGCATGTCTGCAGGTGCGACTTAACTCTATGTGAGAATACGGAATAGAGGATTAACAACAGAACTTGAAGACAGCACAACCTACACGTGCAGCCTGTAACTATAAGAATTCCGCAAACAATTAGCAGGCGCCTCTTTACCTTTGCGACGCTGATGCGTAGCAATAACATGCAACAAATTGCCAGTGGTTCTCGTGTAGTTCGTCGTGGGACACGTGCGTCCCAATGTAGTGAAAGGTGTAACTCAGCGAACTAGGGCCGATTACAGCTCACTTTGGACGAATGACAGAAAGTTCGACTCGTCATCTCCAGGCACCACAAAGCCAGAACGGCCTCTGGCATCCACAGTAGCCAAGAAGACACACGTAGGCACGATCTGGAATGATATGTTAAAAGTTGACGAGAGGGAACCATCTACAGGTAAGGAAAAACTGGGCACAGAAAGACGTGTCTTAAACTTGCTGAAAGAGGCGGCTGTTTTTTGGAACATTGTACCAAGTTAATAATATTGCAGCCGTATTAGGGTGACACGGTAATTCGTGCGCGTAATTGAATTTAATCGATTTGGTGTTGCGAGCCTGTGGTAGACTTGATAGTCTGAGGACACGCGCCATACGTTGCAGGTGAGACGTTGCCTGGTGTTTTTTTTAATTTTTTATTGTCTTTGCGCTTTTCATTCCCATCCCTGAAGGGGATGGGCGGGCTGTTTGAGGGCTTGCATTACCCTTGCCTGGTGTTAACACTGTTGCCAGTAGTCCAAGGAGGCGCACGTGTTGATTACCCTGTATTCGAATGGCAGCGCTGTTCAGATGAACTAATTCAAACGCGCAGTCGTTGCCGATCGTACAACGACCTCTGCACAAATTAGCATTAATGTTGTACCCATTGCGCAGCTAGACACGTCAGGAACAGATGTCTTTAAGCTGCACTACGTTTAATAGCGGAAGCTTCCCATGAATGTAGTCTTAATAAGCTGCCGTAGGGCTGATCTGTAACGGAGGAAATGTATGCTAGTGTTACTTTTGTTTATATGCTACACAGCTTCGAAAATTCTGAATATGAATTTTGGAATCCGCTATTGGATGTTGTATTTATATACTATACGTTAATCGAGTTTTCTAGCCCGATGACATTTGTTTCTCTGTAAAGCAACTTTGTATTTTGTGTGCACTATAAAGTGAGGTTGTATCTACTTTCGTAATATTTTTCATCAATATAGACGAATGATTTTCCTTCGGATGGCAGTTATGTGATAAGGAGCGGAAGATTGTGCAAGAAGATACGTTTAATAAACTTTTGCACGACAATTAATGCTTTCGGAATGGTTTTATTAACATTCTAGTTTGCAAGCGTTGTAGAAAACGTGTGAAGTGTTCACTGGTTGAAGATTATTCTATCCAGGCGTTTTGTAGATTTGGAATGGATAGAAAATTTCTGAATGTGTAAGGCCAGTCATTTTCCTGCGCAAAGCTTTAGCGAGTGTTTTGTCACTAGGCGTTGATTGCACGCGAGAGCCTTTCCCACGAAAAGAGAGAATGGGTACAGCAGTTTGCAAATTAGCTAGTTATGTTGTTGCTAGTCGCTTTCATTTTTCTAAGGCAGCAAATCTATCACTTAAAGTAAAAAGCAAATAGGAGCTTGACAGCCCTAGTGCGGTTCAAAAACGGCTGAGCCTTTACATGGCAACGCTTATCTGTTGTGGAAGAGGAAATCCGGCAGCTAGAATCGCTTTTCCACAATAGATATTGGAGTGTTTACGTGACCAATCAAACTGTGTTGGGAAATCGGTTTACGAAAATCAGATCTGGAAGCCCCATGTAAATTTGGTGTGTGGCGATGTAGTGGCGATGGTGCTATTGATATTAGTGGTCGTAGTCGTAGTAGTAGTAGTAATCATTCTGGTAATTGGCGAATGCCAACGTGCGCTGGCCTGTTGGAATAGTGTTTTACTTCGTGCCAATATACAACTGTAGGATGAAGTGACAGGTTATTAGGGCCACTATTTGAGATCCGTTGGCAGAAGACTCGCATCTGCCTTGGCTACGGTACAGCGCCACAACCGCGCTGTGCCGAAGGAAACAACACGGATTTCCCGTGAACTGCGTGACTACCACAGTATCTAAGTTATGCCAACATCTTTAAAGGCAGACGGCATGTTGCTACAATAGGCTGAAGCAACGGTTCAGTGGAATGAGAGACATTGTTAAATTCGACTTCGACGACGACATTTACATTAATACTTCAGTCCCTATTCCTTCCATCGCCGCGCAACATCTGCAGACGAATAGCTGCACGCCAAAGGCTCGGTGGGTAATTCGTGACACATGATTTGTACCAACACTAAGGAAATTTCCGAAGTTAGGCGCTGAGAAAAATTGTACAGCTCTAATACTCCTTGTCCAGAGGTTGTTTTTGTACCCGATTCCAACCATGGACACCCCGGATATTTCGGATGCCTTATGATCAAAATTTTGTATAAACATTCAGGCAAGACTGGTCTTCATCATGACGTAGACTGCCTACAAGCCCATAAACACACGAGCTTTTATCCTTAAACGATTTTGAAGAACATATCCTTTCTCAGAGAGCAGAAGCCGGCCGGGGTGGCCGAGCGGTGCTACGCGCTACAGTCTGGAACCGCGCGACCGCTGGGGTCGCAGGTTCGAATCCTGCCTCGGGCATGGGTGTGTGTGATGTCCCTAGGTTAGTTAGGTTTAAGTAGTTCTAAGTTCTCAGAGCCATTTGAACCATTTTCAGAGAGCAGAAGGTCCACTACTCTGCTCTCTGAGAATTGACCTTCCGCCTAACATTCGTCAAGCAGAATTAGTACTTTTTGCGGGTGATACTAATGTTATAATACATTCCGTTAGAGAGAAAGCAGCAGAAGAAACTGTTACTGACGCCTGTTCATGCGCTACATCAGTTGTTGGTAAGACCAGCTGTTGTGCAGAACCAAATATAGTGCGTTTTCTCAAAATTTAGGGAGAGTAAATTTTCAGAGAACCACTTAATAATGCTTTGGAAAACGTTATTTAGCAGTTTCTTCTGTTGCTTTCTTCCTAGTGGAATTCGTTGTAACATTAGTATCGTCCGCAGAAATTACCAACAGTACACACTGGTAATTACCCCACCATGGCCTTCCGCAATGATGTTTCACTTTTCTCAGAAGTGAGCAACAGCAATAGCCAGCTGGCGATGACCTTCGGCATATCCAGAAGCTTTTGAATGATGATTGAAACGGACTTTCCTCCACTGTTAACTACACACAGATGCGACTGCACTCCTGGTTCCTCCCTGAGACACGACCACCCAGTTCTTTCTTGACTCGTCTTGTACGCATGTTTTCTCACTGGCGGTGTCTACCCCACCTATGGCCGAGTGCACCAACCTGGACCAAAAAGCAAGATAACAAAGATCCCGTGATCACGGTTAAAAGTAAGCCGCGTTTAAAATGTCTGTGCGGTGCACCAACGTTATTCGCCAGTCAGGAAAGGGTCGTCAGCCAACAGCGCATTTGACAGCGGTTAACCCCGTGTTTTGCAATGGAAGGCGCTCTGGAGCTGCAAAGATGTTAATAGAGATATAAATTTGTACACATCGAAAGGGTGCAAAAAAGGGCAGCTCGTTTTGTATTATCACGTAATAGGAGAGAGAGTGTGGCAGATATGATACACGAGTTGGGATGGAAGTCATTAAAGCAATGACGTTTTTCGTCGCGGCGAGATCTATTTACGAAATTCCAGTCACCAACTTTCTCTTCCGAATGCGAAAATATTTTGTTGAGCCCAACCTACATAGGTAGGAATGATCATCAAAATAAAATAAGAGAAATCAGAGCTCGAACAGAAAGGTTTAGGTGTTCGTTTTTCCAGCGCGCTGTTCGGGAGTGGAATGGTAGAGAGATAGTATGATTGTGGTTGATGAACCCTCTGCCGAGCACTTAAATGTGAATTGCAGAGCAGTCATGTAGATGTAGATGTAGGTGGTTATATACTTCAGTTTCCTAGACAGTCGCTGGTGACTGACGTCATTGTCACGTACTCTCACTTTCGTCAACAAGCAGAAGTATGTTTATACCTCTCTACCAGTCCATTCGTTTATGTTTGGGGCAATGGGAAGCTAACTACAAATTTTTCTAAGTACGAGATGGATATACTTCTTGAATTGGTCGGGGAAAATAAGAAACTGATAGCTGCATTGTAACAGAAGAAATGTACAGTGTCTCGTATTCGTAATTATTTTTTTGTCGTTCTGTTCGAATACCTACGTCATTGCAAAATATAGTTATCAAATACATTCTAATCAACAAATCTGTCATTTTTATGAAAAATCCACGTCTTCTTGTTTCTAACTGTAGACTTCACGCACAGATCCAGTTTCCATTGCAAACAAAAATTCTTAGTTACCGATCTTTCGTAAAAGAGTGTTAATGAAGATTGTGTAGTTAAAAAACTTTTAATTTTTTTTCTTCTTGTATTTTACACTTCACGTAAATGCTCATAGAACTTGGACATTTGTTAAAAAACTTGAATCCATCCGGAATCGAACCCAGCCTCTCCATGCAGCGAGCAAGAAACCTAACACAGAGCTAAATTACTTGTCGAAAAAAAATCTACCTTATTTTAAGATATTAGACATGGTCAGAAAACTCAGAAGTCGATCTTATGGAGAATTTTTAATTGTTGCATCGAACTAATATGGGAGAGATATACTTGAGTCTTGAACTTCATGTACCATAGATATAAAAAATTACTAAAATCCCATTCTCGTGTGGTCCCTTTGTTTGACAGAAACAGGTAACGTGGTCACATATGGAGGCACAATTAATTCTACTTCTGTAAGTGTAATTCATCAATTAATAAACTTTCAAGTATAGGTTCAAATGGCTCCAAGCATGACATTTCAGGTCATCAGTCCCTTAGACTTAGAACTACTTAAACCTAACTAACCTAAGGACATCACACACATCCATGCCAGAGGCATGCGACCGTAGCAGCAGCGCTCGGCCACAGCGGCCGGCCATCTCAAGTGTAAAGTATGGTATCGATGCCCGAGTCTCTCAGTACATCGAAACGTGCCATCACGTTAATGCCGTACGCTTTTAAAACTCTGACCATCTGCAGAAAACAGGGCGTTAGCCGCGGTCGTATTTAACCGCGGTGAGTTTCTGTGTTTAACTTCGATCCAGGACTGCGCACCAGAATTTTGCGTTGAACAGGGCTAAATGCCGACTTTAGCACGGTTAACTTTTAACCGGTATTAGTGTACTCTGCTGTTCACCACAGTGGCATACTTCCGTCTATACACAGCAACCGGCTAATAATGAATTTTCTTGCCGTCATTTCTTTCAAAAATTGGAAAGAAATCAGCGCTAGCGTGCCACCTTCTCAATAGGTTGTCTTTTGTGGCCTCGTGCAAAGAATAGCGCAGTAAAATTTATGTAGCGGTTGTTGGAGGGCCGTGTGATTGGTCTTCAGTGAAGACTGTGACGTTATTCTTCTTCGTTACCACCATAATACGAACTTTATCACTGCATCTCCTATAGTGTGTTTCCGAATCTCTTGAGAACGAGTAAGGCCACTGAATATGTGCCTTGCTCTCTGGAAGTTACATTTTCCTTGTAAATTCGATGATGCAATTAAATTTTCACTGACGTGTGGGAGCACTCATATTCGTTCAGTGTGACAATGCAGTCGTATCTTCGTCTTCGCTAATTAGTGACTGGCTTCAGCGCAGCTTTGGATTGCGACATATCTGTTCGTATCTGATGAAATCGACCTTGTCGATGTCTTTTCCTTACAATTTAAGTGCGCATGTTACGGCTAGCGTAGTCCAGGCAAGTCGCTGCATCAGTTACTGCACTGTGTCGGAGATCCGTAGTTACAACCTTAGCATATGAATTCTTCTGTACCGTGTTACGTCATTATTTGAATTTTTCCGGCGGGTTTACACTTATGTGAGTGCTGATATTTCACCAACGAAATAACATTCCCTACTTTTAGCTAATCTTAAACCAGTTGTGACTTCTGTAGCCTGGATTTCCCAATGAACCAATGGCAACTCGTACAACCTGTTATGAGTGACAACATTCTCCTTCCCCTCTTCCCCCTTTCTCCAGTTTGTATCTGAAAAAAGCGCTTATTTTTACAAAATAATACTTTTTCTGCTTTTGACACAATTCCCTTGAACATTTATGGACTTCTTCCTAAAGGGCTACAAGCGTTTTTATTCCGGCTGCAAAGAACTCTTTATTTTGTTGTTTGTACGAATTTCCCACGAACTTTTTCACGTCCTCGTTGTCCTGGAACCTCTTCCCATGTAATGCCTTCTTCAGTGCATCAAACAAATGGAAATCACTAGGTGCTAAATCAGGACTGTAAGGGGGATGAGGCAGTACTTCCCAGCCCATTTTGTTGACGGTTTCACGGGTTAGTTGAGCAATATGAGGACGTGTGTTGTCTCCTCTGAGATCCACGACGTCTCTCTCTCATGGCTGGCTTCACCTTCTTTAAAAGCACATCCGAGTAGTATATGCTGTTCATTGTACGCTACTGTTCGAGATAATCACAAAAAAATTGGACCTTCAGCATCCCGAAACTCCGTCAACATGACTTTTCATGCTGATGCTTAAATTTTTAATTTTTTCTCAGGTGAGTTGGTGTGCTTCCGCTCCAAGCTTTGTCTTTTTGATTCTGGCTCATAATAGTGAACCCAAGTTTCATCACAAGTCAAAATTTTGTTGAAGGAAGTGCTCACCTTCTCTTTCATAACGTTCCTTTAGATCTGTGTACTGTTTCAACCTTCGTGTAGCCGCTCAACTCCTTTGGGACCCACCTTACACATGTTTTGCGGTACATCAGCTTGTTACAGATAATGTTATGAACTGTACCAGTGCTAACTTGAACCTTACCAACTATCATTTCCACAGTCACACGGCGCTCGGCACGAATAATGTCACCAATTCGACTTTCAAGTGAGGGATTTGAAACTGCAACTGGTCGGCCAGAACGGTGCTCGTCAGTCACTGAGTCGCGCCCATTTTTGAACTGCTCTACCCACTTGTAAAAATTTGCACGATTCTTGCAACCTCCGCCGTAAACTTTAGACATTCTATAGTGTATACTCACGGGTTTCTCGTCTTCAGCAAGTAAAAAACGAATAACAGCACGTTGTTCAACTAATGTGGACGTTTCAAGCGGACTCGCCATCTTGAAATGTATTTTTGAGATTATAAACAAAACAATGTTGATACATCAGCTGATCAGGGATGCCACCTTAAAGCCATAAAAGTACTAAACTTGCTCTGCTAACAGCTTTTTCTCCAGACCAATTTGTCTCTTTAATTATTGAAAGACCCTCGTAGCATCAAAAGAATATTTAGTTTGTGTATTATGTTATACGAAGAACTTCGAAGTATTCAGGTATGTGCCGTCTGCGCCTATAGCACTGACCGTTGGTATGATGCTGTAAAAGGTACGTCGTTATTTAGGTCTTGTCAGAATACTACATCAGTGTTGCTCAGACGGAAGCAAACCTATATGTTGTACCATAGAATGACAGTATAAGTAAATTTAACTATCACCCTTGGTGTTGTACAATATTGTTTTTATACTGTAATGATAGTGATGTTAGGCATAACCTTCAGTGTCGAACTTTAAAGCCAAGGCCTAGAAATTAAGTCCTATTTGGTAACGAACGTGCTGAAACTTGGAGCATTTCCCAATGACCGTGATAACCGAGCAACTCACTAGGACCATTGCCACCAAAGTCCGTGGTCGAAAATCGATTCAGACATTGAATTCACTATCGCCCTCTCGCTCTGATCAGATTATAGTAATTTTGTGAAGTATTCAGTGAATTACAACAATAACGGACAACAACTGAGTTCTTGTTGATATGGAAAGTCATCTGGCGGAAGAAATAATCATATGAGACTGAAATCGAAGCAGTTTTTATATAGGCGAAACAAGGATTCAAAAATATTAATTTTTGAATCACCGCCGACCTACTTTATGGATTCATTGTTTGTTGGCTATTACGTTCGTTACTGATACCATTAGTCGAGTCTTAATGGTACCGTTAGTCGGGTCTGTCGTTATCGTTATAAATAGATAACAAATTATCCTTACAAGATTTTAGAGTCTGATAATTTTCGTCAGTAAATAAATATTGTATTCTGACAGCAGCTTATTGGTGATGCAAGAATGAATTTCTTTCTGTTTACTTAAGCCTTGAAGAACTATTAAAAAAATTAAAATAGGATATGATGGTTTTCCTGGTCACAGTAGTTAAGCGTATATCAGGAGATTATAACAGTAGATAGAGAAGTGTAGTTGATAAATGTTTTTAAAGAATAGAAGAAATGTCACTAGCCAGAATGGCTGTTGGTCAGCGTGATTCTTTTAATGCATTTGCTCAAATTTTTTAACTTATGCTACGTGTAGTTGAGAGACAAACATTAAGCCGCTATAGGTAATACAGTGATAAACATTTTTATTTGGGAAAAAATAGGATTGCGGTCCCAAGGTGCAGAAAGTTCGTAGAAACTATGCACCAGCATTCGAAAGTATTTATAACGGCGTAAATGATTGTAAACGGAATTAGGTTAATGCTGCAGATTTGTCATGTTATGGACACATGATTGAAGATTTCTCCGGCCTCCCAGGAACCTCACGGTTCTTTCGTGAGTTCGTGCTTGGCGCACATGGGGCCCCGAGCTATTGCAGCCAATTCTTTCTTCCCTGGCTGCATTTCCCTCACTCTGGCCTCCCTCCCTATCCTCGCTTCTTCCCCGTTGTCATCTCCTTCCCCTCTCTCAGCGTTCTGATTTATGTCGATCTGGTTTCCTGTATTAGTTGCAATTGTGTTCCTTTTGCCTGTTCTTTCATCCTTTTTGGCGTTTAAGTCCCCACTTGAGGTTTGACCTCCACTTCAAAATTTACTGTTTTTAGTGTGAGCCATACGTGGAAGAACTCCCTTCCTAGCATCTACGGCGTGGATTCCTCTCCCCCCTTCCGTCCCCTTCCCCGCTGTAGCCCCCTTCCACCCTGCTAGGTCACCAGCACGTGTAGCCAGTCCGTCTGGTGGCGCTGTTATGTACCCATATGGCTGAGCTCCCTGACAGCACAGGGGTGACACTACTGATACCTGAGTTGTTCCCTCCGCATTTATGCCTAGGAGTGGTTGCTTGTCTTCTTGGATCATCGGAACTCCCGGCAACGGCCGCTGTGCCAGACGGCCCTTGCTTTAATAGAGATTGGGCCCCTCCATGCCAGCACCAACGTGGTGACGGTGCTGTGGCTGGGTGGCGCCCATGGGGAGAGCCCCTGGTTGGAGTGGGTGGTATCAGGGCAGATGCTGGACGCGTGAAGTGTGCCAAGCTGCAAAGATCTGGCCGTTCTGAAACCGCCGTCTCTTCGAATGGTGAATGATCATTGAATGCTGCTTCGTATCATCCGGCAAGCTTCCCTTCCTTGGCTACACCATGGGAGGGTGGCCTGGCTCGCCATCTTGGGATGAAACCATTTCCCCTTTACCTCGTCTGTACTAGGACAGATGGGGACACATTCACCACCACAAAGCCATTGTTTTTCGTGGAAAATATCGAGGACAAGTTTGGTGAAGTACAGTCTCTTAGTAAGATGTGGTCGGGGTCCCTGTCGATCAAAGCTTCTTCTACCACCAAATCCGCAGCTCTTCATGCCTGTGATCGTCTTGGCAATGTCCTGGTGTCTGTCACTCCCCACCAATTTCTGAATGTGGTCCAGTGAGTAATTTTTCATGGGGACATCATCCTGCAAACTGATGAGGAACTCTGGGCTAATCTGGAATGGCGTGGCTTTCATTTCGTTCGACGTGTGCAGAAGGGTCACAAAGACAACCACACCAATACTGGCATCTTCATTCTGGCTTTCGAGGTGGATACCCTCCCAGAGGTCAAGGTTATGTGCTACAGATGTGACATGAAGCCGTATGTCTCTCCACCTATGCAGTGCTTTTGGTGCTTGCGTTTAGGGCATATGTCTTCATGCTGTACGGTGAACCCTTTGTGAGGTAACTGGCCACCCACTCCATGAGAGAAGCCCTTGTTTTCTGCCCCCTGTATGTGTGTCAGTTGTGCTGACCGCCACTCCCCTCACTCGCCGGAATGCCCAGCTTACAAGAGAGAAAAGAAGATCCAGGAGTAAAAGTTCCTGGATCGCTTGTCTTATGCTGAGCCTCACCAAAAGTATGAGATACTCCATCCAGAGTCACTATCTACAACTTTTGCCATTGTTATTTCATTTCCTCTTCTTCCCTCTCCCCCCGCCCCCTCCCCTGCAGTTCCCACGACCCCCCCCCCTTCTTCGCATCTGCTAGTGATTGGGCTCCCTCCTGGGACCCCTCTCCCGGGTCTCTCTCAGGCCAGAAGACTTTTACCACCACTCCGCCATGAGGTGCACAATCTGTGTGCCCCAAGGTCGCCTGCTCTCTTTCGGTTCCAGATCTTCCAGAAGTGTGTACTCCCCATGTGCACTGCCCTCCTCCCTCTCAGAAAGAGAAGAAGAAGAAGAAACAGAAATCCATAGACATGGCACCCCCGGTGCCCCCAAAGGGGCCATCGCCCCCTTTGCAACCTTAGTCTAACATCTTATTCATGGATGTCACTCCATACTTATCGGTGACTTCTACCGACCGAGTGACCTACCCTCCTCGGTTTCTTCATGTCTACCTTGGACTCTCACCACACGATCATCCAGTGGAATGACGACAGATAATATCGTCACCTACCGAAAATGCAACATATTGTCTCCTCCTATTCTGCGTCCTGTTTTGTTCTTCAAGAAACGCATTTCCGTGAAGACCACTCACCTACATTTCGTGGTTATCGGACGTCCTGTCGGAACCGTGCTGGTCCTGGGGTAGCATCTGGCGGGGTCTGCACTTTGGTTCTCTCCGATGTCATTAGTGACTGGATCCTCCTACATACCAACTTGGAAGTGATAGTGGTTCGAGTGCAAACGACTTCGGCAATCACCATTTTCAATGTCTGCCTCCCTCCAGGTAGGCCACTTCCTTATGTTGCACTGTCTTCCTTAATCCAGCAACTGCCGCCCCTGTTTCGCCTCCTTGGGGACTTCAGTGCCCACCATCCACTGTGGAGGAGTGTTACTTCAATGGGTAGAGTTATTCTAATTGACCAACTTATCATGGACCTCGATTTGTGTCTCCTCAATGATGGTTCCCCTACCACTTTGGTGCCGCCCATGGCACCTTCTCTGCTATTGACTTCACGATCTCCACCCCTGCCCTCATGCCTCCCCTACATTGGTCATCCCATGATGACCTTTGTGAGAGTGACCATTCTCCGGTGATTCTGTCGTTGCCCTGCTGCCGCCAGGCAGACAGGCCCCCACAGTGGGCATTCTGCAGGGCCAATTGGCCTTTATATACGTCTATTGTGAACTTTGACACCTCCCTCTCGAATCTCATTGACGTAGTCGTGCAAGACACCTCTGCCACTATTCTTCCTGCTGCTGGCACTGCTGTCCCCCTGTCCACAGATCCCCCTCATTGTCGGCCGGTATCATGGTGGACCAAGGATGTCGCAGTCACTGTCCATCACCGCTGATGTGTGCTGCAGTGATTAAATTGACACCCTTCACAGACCAATCTTCTCACTTTTAAGTGTCTCCATGCTAAGGCTCGTTACCTTATGAAGCAGAGTAAAAAGGAATGCTGGGAGCGCTGTGTTTCCTCCCTGGGGTCGTATGCCTCTTCATCGCAGGTTCGATCCAAGCTCCGTAGCCTTCTGGGCCACCAGCGACAGTCAGCCGCCCAGGGTCTGAACCTGCAAGGTGCTCTATGCACAGATCTTTTGGCCCTCGCAGAACATCTCGCGACACACTTTGCGACAGCATTGTCTTCCTACCCTACTACCTTTCTTTTAAGTCCCCATTTAACCGGACATAAATTCCTACTAGTACTATGTTTGACACTGACGCCAGTGATGGCTCGTAACCACATATTTGTAGTTACCTTGCAAACAGGTCGTTTGCGGACCCATATTTACTGGAACCTTTTTGCTTCTATTGCCTTGTACTTTCATATCTGTCAGTTTTCGCCTACGACGTGCACTGTTTACAAATTTTCCACTTCCCTCTCAGCTTGTTGCCCCAAGCGACCGCTTGTATCGCTTGGGCCTTTACATCCGCACTGCGGATAAGAGCCACTCTTCCTGAACGCGGCCAGACTTATGGGAGCAGGAGGTCCCACACACACCCTCCCCCCCACTCGAACTATTGCAGGGAGGATTATCAAAGAGAAATAAATTTGTCGTTCTTGACGTGAAAATCCGCGTCTAAAATTAGAACAACATGCCCATCTCCCTCCCCCACCCTACCCCACCCGCTTTCCTCTTCCTACGGCACACCACGTCTTTGCAGGGGGGATGACATTGGAAAAGTTTAGATATAAAAGTGTAGATATTGGAACATATTAAAAAGCTTATAAGCTGTCGTATTCCTGCGCAACACCTGTGATTGGACTAGGAAAAGAAACGTGATGTGGAACAAACAATACCGGTATTACACTGAAGAGCCAAAGAAACTGGTACACGTGCCTTATATCATGAAGGGCCCCCGCGAGAACGCAGAAGTGCCGCAACACGATGTGGCATGGACTCTACTAATGTTTGAAAATGCTCGAGGGAACTGACACCATGAGTCCTGCAGGGCTGTTCATAAATCTTTAAGAATGCGAGGGGGTGGAGATCTCTTCTGAAAAGCATGTTCCAAGTCATCCCGATATGCTCAATATTGTTCATGTCTGAAGAGTTTGGTGGCTAGCGGAAGTGATTAAACTCAGAAGAGTGTCCTTGGAGCCAACTCTGTAGCAATTCTGGACGTATGGGATGTTGCATTGTCCTCCTGGAATTGCCCAAGTCCGTCAGAATGCACAACGGACATGAATGGTTGCAGGTGACCTGACAGGATGCCTACGTACGTGTCATCTGTCAGAGTCGTATCAAGACGTCTCAGAGGTCACATATCACTCCAACTGCAAACGCCCCACACCCTTACAGAGCCTCCACCAGTCAACAGTCCACTGCTGACCTGCAGGGTCCATGGATTCACGAGGTTATCTCCATACCCTGACACGTCCATCCGCTCGATGCAATTTTGAGACTCGGCCAACCAGAGAACATGTTTCCAGTCATCAACAGTCCAACGTCGACGTTGACGGGCCCAGGCAAGGCGTAAAGCTTTGTGTCCTGCAGTCACCAAATACGAGTCGGCCTTCGGCTCCGAAAGCCCATATCGATGATGTTTCGTTGAATGGTTCGCACGCTGACACTTGTTGATGGCCCAGCATTAAAATGTGCAGCATTTTGCAGATGGGTTGCGCTTCTGTGACGTTGAACGATTCTCTTCAGTCGTCGTTGGTCCCGTTCTTGCAGGATCTTTTTCGGGCAGCAGCGATGTCGGTGATTTGATGTTTTACCGGACTCCTGTTATTCACAGTACATTCGTGAAATGCTCCCTCGGAGACGCTTTGTCCCATCGGTCGTGCTCCGACTATAACATCACGCTCAAACTCGTTTAAATTTTGAAAACCTATAATTGTAGCAGCAGCAACCAATCAAACAACTGCACCAGACACTTGTCTTACATAGGCGTTGCCGACTTCAACGTCGTATTCTTCCTGTTTACTACCTTTGTGTTTGAATACGCGTGCATATACCAGTTTGTTTGGGGCTAGAGTGTATATATACCGTTATCCTGTGTCGGATGAGTCCTGAACTGCAAATAGTTGTTGAAAATATCGAAGAAATTCAGAGGCAGGCTGCTAGATTTGTGGATAGATTCAAACAAAACGCAGCTATTACGAAGATGCTTCGGGAACGTAAGTGGAAATCACTGGAGGGATTGCGACATACCCCTCTCAGGTGACACCGCCTTATAGTAGGCACCTTCAGTGCCGGGCGGGAGGGTTTGCGTGCTTCGGTGAAGTCGAGAGCTATGCCGGCGGTAGCATAGCTACTGGCAGGGTCTCCCAAGCCGGACTGGTCCCGACAGAGGAGCCAGACAAAGTGTGTCCCACAACATAGGGCAGGGAGGGCTCTAGAGGCGTAGTGAAGCCAGCTTCCCTAGAGGAGTAAACCTCATACAAATCCTGGTCCTCCAGTTTGGGGGTTGGGCATGGGGCTAATAACCCCATACTGTAAAAAAAAAAAAAAAAAAAAGAATATTACGGAAATTCAACAGAAGCCTCGGAAACTGGATGGAAAGCATGTATCACGACCCCGGCAAAGGAAACGGATAAAGGATCTAACAGTAGCATCATGGAATGTGAGGACAATGCTTCAGCCTGGAAAGATGAAAGAAATAGCTAATGAAATTTTAAAATTCAAATATGATATTGTAGGGCTACAGGAAATAAGATGGCAGGGGAATGGGCAGATAGATAAACCTGAGTACTCGTTGGTATATAGTGGACCAGAAGAAAGAACAGGCCAACTTGGAACAGGGTTTATAATAACTAGGGAAGTTAGGAAAAGCCTTCTAGAATTTGAACCCATAAATGAAAGGATGTGGAGACTCAGACTAAAAGGTAAATTTAGGAATATATCAATAGTTAATGCACATGCACCAACAGAGGAAAAAGAGGATATAATTAAAGAACATTTCTACGAAGACTTGGAAAAAGTATACGGTGCAGTACCTAAATATGACCTGATGCTAGTAATAGGAGATTTTAATGCAAAAATAGGGAGGAATGAACATCTGTATGGAGTCTCTGGAAAATATTCACTACATGAAGAAAACAATGAGAATGGAGACTTATTATGCCAATTCGCAGCAAGGAATAATATGATTATTAAAAGTACCTGCTTTCCACATAAAAGGATCCATCTGGGAACTTGGAAGTCTGCAGCCAATGAAGTAGTCAATCAGATTGATCATATTTTAGTGATTGCACGCCACTCCACGTCAGTCACGGATGTACGGAGCTGCAGAGGACCAAACTGTGATTCAGACCACTTTCTGATAAAATCAGTCTTGAGAGAGAAACTGTCACTAACAAATGGCAACAGAATGGGAAAGATGATGAAATGGAATACAGACAAACTGAACATCCCCGATGAAGTAAAAAAATACCAAGCAACACTAAGCAGAAAGTTGAGCAATGAAGAGACCACAGAAGGAGTAGATGGAAGGTGGAACAGGTTTGAAAAAGCCATTAAGGATGCTGCAGAGGAAATAATAGGCATAAGAAGGAACAGAAGAACCCAGGAGTGGTTTGATGAAGATTGCAGGTCAGCAATAGAGGAAAAGAACAGGGCAAGAACAAAAATGCTACAGAGAGAAACCAGAAATAATGTGGAACAATATAGAGAATTAAGGAGAAGAGCTAACAGACTGTGCAAGAGAAAGAAAAGAGAGTGGAATAAGAAGAAATTTCAAGAACTACACTCCTGGAAATGGAAAAAAGAACACATTGACACCGGTGTGTCAGACCCACCATACTTGCTCCGGACACTGCGAGAGGGCTGTACAAGCAATGATCACACGCACGGCACAGCGGACACACCAGGAACCGCGGTGTTGGTCGTCGAATGGCGCTAGCTGCGCAGCATTTGTGCACCGCCGCCGTCAGTGTCAGCCAGTTTGCCGTGGCATACGGAGCTCCATCGCAGTCTTTAACACTGGTAGCATGCCGCGACAGCGTGGACGTGAACCGTATGTGCAGTTGACGGACTTTGAGCGAGGGCGTATAGTGGGCATGCGGGAGGCCGGGTGGACGTACCGCCGAATTGCTCAACACGTGGGGCGTGAGGTCTCCACAGTACATCGATGTTGTCGCCAGTGGTCGGCGGAAGGTGCACGTGCCCGTCGACCTGGGACCGGACCGCAGCGACGCACGGATGCACGCCAAGACCGTAGGATCCTACGCAGTGCCGTAGGGGACCGCACCGCCACTTCCCAGCAAATTAGGGACACTATTGCTCCTGGGGTATTGGCGAGGACCATTCGCAACCGTCTCCATGAAGCTGGGCTACGGTCCCGCACACCGTTAGGCCGTCTTCCGCTCACGCCCCAACATCGTGCAGCCCGCCTCCAGTGGTGTCGCGACAGGCGTGAATGGAGGGACGAATGGAGACGTGTCGTCTTCAGCGATGAGAGTCGCTTCTGCCTTGGTGCCAATGATGGTCGTATGCGTGTTTGGCGCCGTGCAGGTGAGCGCCACAATCAGGACTGCATACGACCGAGGCACACAGGGCCAACACCCGGCATCATGGTGTGGGGAGCGATCTCCTACACTGGCCGTACACCACTGGTGATCGTCGAGGGGACACTGAATAGTGCACGGTACATCCAAACCGTCATCGAACCCATCGTTCTACCATTCCTAGACCGGCAAGGGAACTTGCTGTTCCAACAGGACAATGCACGTCCGCATGTATCCCGTGCCACCCAACGTGCTCTAGAAGGTGTAAGTCAACTACCCTGGCCAGCAAGATCTCCGGATCTGTCCCCCATTGAGCATGTTTGGGACTGGATGAAGCGTCGTCTCACGCGGTCTGCACGTCCAGCACGAACGCTGGTCCAACTGAGGCGCCAGGTGGAAATGGCATGGCAAGCCGTTCCACAGGACTACATCCAGCATCTCTACGATCGTCTCCATGGGAGAATAGCAGCCTGCATTGCTGCGAAAGGTGGATATACACTGTACTAGTGCCGACATTGTGCATGCTCTGTTGCCTGTGTCTATGTGCCTGTGGTTCTGTCAGTGTGATCATGTGATGTATCTGACCCCAGAAATGTGTCAATAAAGTTTCCCCTTCCTGGGATAATGAATTCACGGTGTTCTTATTTCCATTTCCAGGAGTGTAGAAGAACTAAAGGAACAGAGTGAAATAAAGTTCTATCATGCCATAGGCAAAATGAAGAATAGATTCCAACCAAAAACAATGGCCTGTTCCAGTAAAGATGGGAAAATGATAAGGGAGGAAGAACAGATAGTGGGAAGATGGGCAGAATATTTCAAAGATACACTAAGCACCAGCCTAGAAGATGAAGAGACAGCTGCACAGGAGGGAAGAGTGGAGCTGGAAGTAGACAATGAAACCAATGAGGCAAGAAAACCAACACTACAAGAGGTGTCCCAGGCTGTGCACAAGTCAAAAAACAATCGAGCCCCTGGGGAAGACAGCATAATTGCTGAATTAATAAAAACTGGTGGTGAGGCTGTAATAAAGGAACTGCACACATTAATATCAGATATATGGGAAACACAAACTATGCCAGATAATTGGAAAATTGGAATAATAGTCCCCATTTATAAGAAAGGGGACAGAACAGCATGTGAAAACTATAGAGGTGTAACACTCCTAAGTACAGCTTATAAGATCTTCACAAGTATATTAAACGAAAGGATACGGAAGTGTGCAGAAGGCATACTAGGGGAATATCAGTGTGGCTTTCGACCGGGCAGAGGAACAACTGATCAAATATTTGTGATAAGGCAAATGATGGAAAAGTTCTATGAATATGATATAGATCTGCATTTCTTATTCATCGATTTCAAACAAGCCTTTGACAGCATAATTCGGCAAGAACTATACAGAGTACTGAAAGAAGTTGGTATATGTGCTAAATTAATAAGACTAATCAGAATGACAATGACAGAGACAAGAGCAAAAGTAAAGGTCCTTAGCAGAACAAGTGAGAGCTTTGACTTTAATAAAGGTGTGAAGCAAGGGGATAGCCTCTCCACTGTCCTATTCAACATTGCCCTGCATAGTGCAGTAAATAAAATCAACAAGAAACATACCGGGCAATGGAAACAGAAGCCTTAAAAATTGGCCTCGTAGTAAATGTAAACAAAACAAAATATATGGTAATGTCACAATCTGAGGCCAGAAGAACCCCTAAAAACCTAAACATCAATGGGAAATGCTTCAATGGAGTGTCCTCTTTTAACTATTTGGGAGCCCTAATAACAAATGATAACAGTATTGGAAAGGCTATAAGGGAAAGAATACAAGCAGGAAACAGAGCTTACTTTGCAAATATGCAGCTTTTCAAAAGTAGCCTTGTTACAAGAAAAACTAAATTGCTAATATATAATTCCCTAGTCCGCCCAGTTATCACATACGGCTCAGAGGTATGGACATTGACAGAACACGATAAAAATGCTCTAAGAAGCGTTGAGCGGAAAATACTACGCAAAATCTATGGGCCAATAAGGGAGGAAGAAGGCTGGAGAATACGCTACAATGCTGAATTACAGGAGTTAATACAAGGCAGGGACATAGTAAAATTTGTTAAATCACAGCGAATACGATGGCTAGGACACTTGGAGAGAATGGCAGAGGATAGAATGCCAAAGAAAATGATGAAAGGTATGATCCATTCAGTTAGGCGAAAAGGGAGACCTAGAAGAAGATGGATCGATGAGGTAATAATGGATATCAGCAATATGGGAGTCCGGGGGTGGAAAAGAGCAGCAAATAACCGAGAAGTGTGGAGGAAGATTGTTGAAGAAGCCAAGGCTCACCAAGGGCTGTAGAGCTACTGAAGAAGAAGAAGATTGCGACATACTTTTCCCGGAGCACTGATGCGAAAATTTAGAGACCCAGGATTTGAAGCTGACTGCCGAACGATTCTGCTGCCGCCAAAGCACATAAGGACCGTGAAGATAAGAGAGATTGCGGATCGTACGGAGGCATATAAACAGCTATTTTGACGAGTGAAACAGGAAAGGAAATGACTAGTAGTGGTACAGGGTACTCTCCGCCACGCAACATATGTGGCTTGCAGAGTATGTGTGTAGATGTATATGAAATGATACTGCGTAACTGACTTGACGTTTCCGAGTTTCCAGGTTTCGTCAGTCGGCAGTCGGCATACTTGGCTCAGCGCGCCTGCTGTTAAGGCGGAAACTATGAATTTTCAATTCTTTACCAAGAAAATGAAGCTGAAAGAATACCGCTTAAGTTAGACAAGGTAAAACGGTTCGATTTCGCGTAGTTGCGAAAGAAGGAAATACCGCGTAACTGCAGCGTCGGAAACTCCCAAGAGGCTGCGTGCGGACGATGCTGACAGCTGTAGGGAGCTTGCAGAGCCAAAAGACTGTAGCAAAATCCAAGAAAACCTGCATGGAATTGACGATTGGTGCAGCGGCTGGCACTAGGTCACTTACAAAATCAAATCTGCACTTTGGTACGCTATTTTCAAGTAACCAGCGATTTCTTTCTCTCTGAAATGATCGTCCTATTAAGCGCAGTCGATTTCTTTACTTGATCCGAAGGGATGAGTACCCTGTCCCCTCCACCTCCTGTCAATCAGTACTTTGCCTCCCACCCCAATCCTCAAGATCTGTGTGAACGTGGCAGTGGTCGAAATACAAATTCCTGTGCTGACTTTGCTTCCGAAGCAAGGGCTGGACGTGTTGGTGTTCAACATGAAAAGGTAAAGTCTTCAAATAACACTTCATGTATCCTAGTCTGCAGATAGACAGAAAGCACAGTTTGGCCTCAGAATATACCAGAAATAGTATATGAACCCGTCTGTGTACTACACATTTAAAACAAAATACAGTTCCTTAGGTTGAATTTTTTGAGTAGTGTTTTACTACAAAATTCTTTGGTAGTGTAAGTTTATACAGCAACCGATTATATTTAACAGATCGGAATGTGGTTTATGAATAAATATCATGAACATCGATTTCATTTTGAAAGTTAGAACACAGTTTTAGCTTCTCAAGTTAAATCGCGGCAGGATTCTATATCACAATTCCAGATAGCTGTTCCTGCTTTGAACAGTTATTCAATAACTGGTAGTATGTAAAATTCTTACCAGTCTCGTGACATTATCACGAATGATTAAGGACTCTGGACATCCAGATGTAGCAGTGCTTAGTTACATGCAAATCAAAATCTGTATGTATAGAATACTTGTATCCCTATTTGTTTATATTTGCGTGTTATTCTGCAACAGCATTTATCTTCATGCCATACACAATAATTATCACAAAAAAACACAATCTTCCTTTACTTAAAATTACCAAAAGACATTATTGCATGACATATATAATTGCTCTGTTCAGTCGTTCGACGTATTGGCGTGTTGAAACCACATTGCCAAATGAAAATACTGGCATAAATATCGATGGTGGCTAAAATATGGTGAGAACTACAATACACTATTCTCAATAAATATTGAACGTGTGGAGGCCTCTCAAGGCGCCCATTCACAGCGCGACTGGTCCGCCGACCCGTCTGCCAAACTGTCCGACTGTTTCTTGACACCGGAAACTGCTTGCACCGACGGAATATGGGCTGGCAGGCAGCGGTCAGGGAAGTAGGTAGACGTCCGCTGGTCTAACCGGGGCATCCGATCGCGTGCACGTCGCCTGCACACAAGCGAACGGGTCGGAACAGACTGGCTGTTGCGACTCGAGTGGTCTATCTTACCTTATACCTGGAGTGAACGATGGAACTGTGGCTGATCAGGCCACTGCGCACACAATACCCAAGATGCATGTAGTACTGGGCACATAGAGGCCTTCCTTTCTTATGACCCGCGCCTGTGTAGTACATTTAGTCGTTGAAGAAACAACCCCTCGGAAGTGCCTGTGTCGATTTGGGGAATGCCGAACTGCCGGAGAAATGTGGGCACGGAGATATGCAGACAGCAGGCTCTGCGGACACCGCTTGTGACAGGTGGTTTGGGCACTTGCCTCCGGGACGAGAGAAGGCCTTCCACTCGGCGGAATCGTCCGCCTGTGTACGAGGGGGGGACGCAGAAGAAACCGGACTCCGAGGGCGCTGCCACTCATAGACGTAGTGCAGGGTTCTCATGCTAGATGGTGTTAGTAGAGACCTTCATGAAACAGCGGTGCAGACGGCGTCAGTGTAGAGCTGAACGTGCAAGTGTGGTATTGTGTTTCTCTGACTGTCGGCGGGTTACCTCTGCGAAGTCGTTATGGCAACTTTAAAAGAACAAAGAGTGTGTGTGAAATTTTGTTTCCTGCTTAAAAAAGCTGCAACGGAGACACACCAAATGCTTCAGCAAGCTTACCAGGAGGATGCTATGAGCCGCACACAGGTTTTCGAGTGGTTTGGGTGCTTTAAACGTGGTGAGATGTGTGTCGAAGACCAAGCTCGTTCTGGACGCCCTTAAACATCGCGAAATGAGAACATTAAAAAGGTCCGCCAAAAGATCAACGAGGATCTTCACCAAACGATCGATCAAATTTCAGCAGAGACAAGAATCAGTTGGAGCTCGTGCCAGCGGATTTTGAGTGAGGATTTGCACGTGAGACGTGTTGCTGCTAAATTTATACCGCGCCTTCTCACACAGGAGCAAAAAACCATCCGCATGAATGTGTGTCAGGACTTGAAAACAGAGATTGCACGTGATCCAAACTTCTTGAACAAAGTCATTACAGGGGTTGAGAGTTGGTGTTACGGGTATGACACAGAAACCAAGCAACCGTCAAGCCAGTAGAGGACTCCCAACTCTCCCAGACCAAAAAAAGCAAGGCAAGTGAGGTCAAATGTGAAGACGATGATCATTGTCTTTTTTGATGTTCGTGGAATTGTGCATCGGGAATTCGTACCCCTGGCTAGACTGTTAACCAGCACTTTTACTTGGATGTTTTAAGGCGTCTGCGAGAGGATGTAAGGGGGAAACGCCCGGAACTTTGGCAATCAGGTGACTGGTTTCTGCATCACGACAACGCTCGAGCACACACGGCCTTACGAGTGACCCACTATTTGGCGTCTCGGAGGTGGTCTGTCGTTCCCCACGCTCCGTATTCGCCGGACCTAGCCCCGTGCGACTTTTTCCTATTTCCACGAATGAAAAAAAAAACGCTAAAAGGGGAGCGTTATGACGATGTGGAGGCGGTAAAAACAGCTTCGCAAAGGGCACTGGACGATATCGAACTTGAAGAGTTCCAAACAGGCTTCCAATAGTGGGAAAAGAGACTTGACAAGTGCATCGCATGTAATGGAGAGTATTTTGAAGGTTACTGAAGTAATTTTGTAAAAAAGGTTCATCAATAAATTTTTTATAACAATCCGGTTTCTTTTAGGTCCCCCCCCCCCCCTCGTATGAAGGCCTGTATGTGCTGGTTGCGTCAGGGAACACGCGGACACTATAACTTAAAAGCGGAGATATGCAGACACTACCAGCTGGAAAGAGGCCTTCCCTCCTCCCCTAGCGAGTGTCCAAACTACCTGGCACAAGTGGTGTCCGCAAATGCTGCCGTCCGCGTACCTCCGTGCCCGCATTTCTCCGGCAGTTTGGCGTTCGACAAATCCAAATCGACACAGTCACTTTCGCGGGGCATGATTCTACAACGACGAAATATAGAGCAGACGTTTCCCCTTGCAGGGGCACAGATCATACGAGAGGAAGGACTCTGTGAGACAGGTATTACATGCGTTTTGGGCATTGTGTGAGCAGTGGCCTGATCAGTCACAGTTCCGTTTTTCACTCCAGGTATAAGGCAAGCTAAACCACTCGACCCGCAACGACCAGTCTGTCCAATGATGGAGCAATATGTCAACACTGTCGGTGTGGAGACGGACGTATCAGAAGTCGACTCCGCATCCTTTCATCTGGAAGCGTAACAATCTTATCGCAGAATAGCAGAGTTACAAATATTTGAATGAACCGTATTTGTCCCCACCAGCATTACTGTTAAACTGTGATAACCAACGGCAAAATTATCGAATGTGTACAGCGTCTGCGGGAAGGAGGCGGCCAAAGCCGAAAATCAACATCAGATAGCAAAAAATATAGTCAAGAAGTAGATCTAAGAGTGACTTAGGTTTTACTTGTTACTGATAACGATTATTAAATAAGCCCACGTTCGTCCTTAAAGCGTACAACCTCTGCGTGCGCCAAACAACACTTACCAAGGTTTGTTAGTCTCTGCAGATACGAGACATCATTGTCAGCCAAACCCAGTCACAGAAACTCGCGTAGATCGGTCATAACTCGCCGATGCCGGCTCTGATGTTTGTTACTTCTTCCAGATTTACCAAGTGGTACAGATTCTGAGATACTGCGCGCTAACTTGTGTGTCCGATTGCTTCTGAAGTTCCTGATAACAAGTTGACAAAATTTTACAGAGATCTGTCTCAAAAGTAAAGTACAGTCAGCCGTAGCTCGTTAATGATAAGCATTAAAGAATAAGAAACTTAAATTCGTTTGAAATGTCAGTATTTCATCAATTTGTCTCACTGCGTTGCTGTCGTCTTTATTTCTTGACACAAGATCATCTCCGTAACAGTCTTTTTGTAAGTTATTACACGCTCGTTATCTCGAAACTGTCCAACAAGCAGATGTCCATTCAACCGTCCAAACAGACATAAAACTTTTGTCCTCAGTCGGAAATGTATGTAGCTAGTGGCGCTATGCTCCATCCCAGTTGGCCGTCTGTTGATTTGTGATGTGTGCAGCTTGCGGTCTAGGATTCTGGTGGCGCAACTTGGTGTATCTCACGTGCGAGTCTTGCATCTTTGCTTGCCCAAAGGAGAAAAATTGCATTCCTTGGTAATTGTCGATCCACATGCTCTAAAGTATATGAAAACTTGTTCCTACGGTCTCAAAAAGGCGTCGCCATAAAATTGTTGCGTGATCTGGCAACTTTTGGGGTCTGTCGCCCGGTAATTCTGAGAGCCTTCTTGTCTCCAGATAGAATTGTAACAGCCAGGTTTAATTAAAAATTAAACCTCCTTGAAAATATGTGATAACCCTCACATAAACGTCTCAAAAGATCGACTCAAACAGACTCTTTCATCATACTCAAATTTTCTATCATCTGTTATGTATAGTCATTGTGTTGGAGTTCATCGGTGATTGATGCTCAACTCATTGGTTGTGGTAACCCGATCGTGGCAGTTACTGGATGTTACGTCAACGTGCTGAAATTCCTAACGCCATCCAAGAGCACTATTTCGATGTATCATGTCCTCATTCACTGGTATCAGTTTCAGGGAATCGATGTTGACTAAGCCTTCTATTTGTCTAAGGGCTCCATCACAGTTTCATGTTGATCAACAGTAGCTTCCCTGAAACAACAGGAAACAAGACTGAGATGTTATTGTATTGTCAGATGAGAGAGAACCAGTGCTTCAAGATATAAAATTTCATTTCCTCGCTGCATTCCACAATCCACGTAGTGCGCTACTTTTTAAGCGACCTTTTCAATTCTGTGGTGAAAATTGTCTTATCAGGAAACTTAAACACAGTATTAAAATTCTTGGAAAACTCCAGTTTTTGTGAGCGGGACAAAAATCAGCGTTTTTGAGGAGCCTGCTAGAGCAATTACAGTAACTGTACTTGCCCAACATGAGCACGCCATTGACATCCTTGAGTTTTGTGTATGGCCCTTACGTGTGATATCGCATTCCGAAGTACGGTGGCTATTTAGAAAGTAGAGAACGTTTTGGCATAAAAAAAACTAAGTACAAGAAATACATTTTATTATATACATCTGAAAGAGCGACTGGCATACTACTTTCCCACATAGTCACCAAACACATTGAGGCACTTATCATAGCGGTGGACAAGCTTTGCGAGACCTTCGCCGTAAAATTCTGCCGCCTGATACTTCAGCCAGTGAGTCACGCCCGCCTGGATTTCCGCGTCGTCATCAAAGCGCTGCGTTGCAAGCCAGTTCTTCATCTTGGGAAACATGTGGAAGTAGTTGGTGCAAGATCGGGGCTGTAGGGCGGATGAGGGAAAATTTCCCATTTGAATGAATTAAGGAGTTCTTCAATGCGGTTTTCCGTGTGAGGTCGGGCATTGCCGTGCAAAAACAAAATTTTGGACGTCAGCTTTCCTCGGCGTTTGTTTTGAACAGCTCATCTAAGGCTGTGCAAAGTTAGACAGTACTGTGAAGAATTTATGGTTGCTCCACGATAGAGAGAATCGATAAGAAGCACGCCTTGCATATCCCAAAACACTGTCGCCATCAGCTTCCTTGCTGACAAGGTTTGAAAACATTTTCTTGGTTTTTGGGGGGACCTTGTGTGCGCCACTCCATGGACTGTAATTTTGTCTCGCAATTGACTTGTTTCACGCAAGTCTCGTCACCGGTTACGATTCGATCCAGTAATGAATCACCATGTTTGTGATAGGCCTCCAGAAATGTCAACGTTGGCCCCTTTTGCTGGCTCAAATGGTTCAAATGGCTCTGAGCACTATGGGACTCAACTGCTGTGGTCATAAGTCCCCTAGAACTTAGAACTACTTAAACCTAACTAACCTAAGGACATCACACACATCCATGCCCGAGGCAGGATTCGAACCTGCGACCGTAGCGGTCGTGCGGTTCCAGACTGAAGCGCCTTTAACCGCGCGGCCACTCCGGCCGGCTCCCTTTTGCTGTTCTTTATGGTGCTCTGTAAGTATTTTGGGCACCCATCGTGCACAAAATTTGTGGTAGCCTAGCTTTTGAGTGACAATTTCAAACAACAAAATCCGTGAAACTAGTGGAAAAGAAAGCGAAAGCTCCGTTATTGTGAAGCGACGGTTTTCACGAATTGTTACATCAACTTTAGCGACAAGATCGTCAGTCAGAATGCTCGGGCGTCCACTCTTTTAAATCGAATGCACCATTTCCGGACAGAACATTCACTCATTACGTTGTTTCCGTACACTTCGCACAGTTCACGATAAATTTCTCTAGGGTTTAGATTTTTTGCCAACGAAAACCGTATCACAGACCGCACCTCACAACTGGCGGGGTTTTAGATTGCAGCGCACATTTCAGATTCGAATATCGAAGAAACCAGACGCGCAGAGACGTTCCCGCTGTCGCGGATGGATGCTGACTGAGCTGCCGAGCTACCAAAATATACGCGATCGGCGCGCGCCTGGGGCGTCAGACGGAAACGTTCCCTACTTTCTGAATAGCCCTCGTATGATTTTGCTCTCAATTTGCTGCAGTGGTTGCGTTGTTGGAGGTCACGGAAAAAGACAGTTTCGAAGCTAACCTAAATCGACGTCATTACTGACAACAAGGAATCTCGTGGCCTTGAGAGTCACTCTTCTTGAAATAGTGGTCATCAAAGAGCGGTGGCACTCGAAGAAGGGAAATGTTACGTCGAAACGGAGAAGTTCACATGAAGAGAGCAGAGGAAAGCGCTAAGCGAAAGTGGCGCTCATCATTTGTTTTCATATTTGTTACAACTGAGGGAAGGTCAGCCACCTAAACTCTTTCGTAGGAAACCTTTCTAGTTCATTCCGCTGCTGACTGCGTCATTTAATGTATTGATTGCCGGAACCTTGACTTGAAAAAAGTGTGTTAGTGTGTGTGTGTGTGTGTGTGTGTGTGTGTGTGTGAGAGAGAGAGAGAGAGAGAGAGAGAGAGAGAGAGAGAGAGACGCGCGCGCCATGGTGGCAAGCACAATATGAATCCGATCAAAACCATGTGGGCTTGTACCTTGATGTAGCACGCCGCAACGGTTGCCTCAGTCATTGGCGGTTCCAGAAGCGAGTTCGAAAGAATGCGATGACGCGCGCTGCACCTGGCCGTGGTGGGAGCGAGTAGCCTTGTGGATGGCCTTCGCCGGCCTCCCCGCGCCTCCGCCGGCCGTCCACCGCCGCCCCCACTCCCCGCGCCGTCGTTTGCTTTTGAATGTGGGGGCAATACGTGCCTCGCGGCGGCGGCGTCGACGGGGGCGGTTGACGGCTCGCCCTGTCCGGAAATGCGCCGGCTCCGGGAGGCAAGACGGAGAACAGGCGCGAGCCGACCCGTGTGCCGTGTGCAAACGCCGCAGCTGAGCTGTGGTGCCGTGCGCTATACGGACAAACCGTGCAGTCCCAAGTATGACCGACTGCGGCCTGCCGCGCATCCTCCTCTAGCTCGGATAGTGCCTGTTGCTTCCAGCGGAGAGTGCTCTAAACATCTGCCGTTAGTCGACAGTTACATCAGACGGTGAGCGGTCTGTGCTTATCTCTCATAAGCTTCACCGACTGTGTAATGTATTCATGTGTTTGTGCTCAGAGTACACCGAGTAGCAGCTGATGGTGTCAGACATCGCAGTCTTGTTCTGGCGCATTTTTCTCGTTGCTGTAACAGATGATCATGTTCAATATTACCTCCGTGCTGTCGTGGAAAATACTGTTAAGAGACAACTGCCGATTCTAGGCTAGTGTGTAAACTGCTTATCTGATCGTTCTGCTACAAACTTGGAGCTTCCACTGCAGATTTCGGCTACCAGTTGTCTACGTTAGTGCATTTGTGAAAATGCTATGATGAATGTTGTTGAGCAGTATTCTTGTTACCATGTATTTCTTTGATTTAGCTGGTTATTCTGCCGTCGGTTGAAATAGTGCAATCATAGTCATAGGCGTGAACGCCATTCGTGTTCTGTGTTGTCAGTGCACAATTTTCTGCTGTGTAAATCCTATTTTTCTTCTTTTGCAGTATAAATCATGGGGCGGTACACGGGCAAGAAGTGCAGACTTATTTCCATGTTCTGGCTTACTACGTTCTTCTTCTTGGTGGAGATTGTTGTTGGTTACGTGACGAATTCAATGGCCTTGGTTGCTGACAGTTTTCACATGTTGAGTGATGTAGCTGCTCTAGTCGTCGCCTTTCTTTCTGTTAAGGTGAGTAATCGTTCTGATATGACCACATACACACAGAAACTTGTACCGGCTCTAAATGGGCAACTAACATTTTTTTGTCAGTTTATGTTTGTAAACTTCCATAGGTGTTTGTTTTTGTCAGTTCATTGGCTGTCCAAACTTTAACTGTCATAAAAAGTTCCAACATTTCATGCAATATTCTAGATGCCTTTCTTGTAGTGACAATGTACACAAACGTGTAGTAGCACCAAAAACACTGGGATGATTCATGCCACCAGACAATCACAACACTGTCAATGTGGATATAGACTTATATTGAAAATAGGTTGTTGATGTAATGTACAGAGAGATTAAGTTTATGAGACTAGTTTCAATCTGAAAGATTTTATATTTTTTTACATTCATTGTGGATATGAGCAGCAGTAGAGTTAGAGATATCCTAGGAAATTACAACATATCAGATAGATGAGTAATATATGCAGCTCACTTGTTTCTCAAAACGGAGGCTTATTTATGGCAAAACAGTTGTCAATAGGCCTACTGCTTGTTTCCTACTGCAGTACAGTGTAATTCATAAGAAAGTGAACCATAGATTAAAGATTGTAACTGATACATAATGTAAAATCACTAGCTGTGTTTATTCACTGGATCTGTGTGTACTCTGGAGGTATTGGCTCTTGAGTGGAGGATGTTAACTATATTAACTGTGGACCGCAGTCTTGCTGTTAAAATTCTGAAATGCTAAATTTTTCTGTCTAAATTTTTTTCTTTGGTTTTGTAGTCAATGTAATTTTATATCAACATATCTCTGTAGTTTTACTGAACTTCCTTTGTGTGTGGTTTTAGGAAACAAGTGGTATTTTGGAGAGAATACATCAACTCAGCAAGAATTGCAGTTTTCCCTAACATTTCTGAAAAATGGTTTTCTTGCCGTTAGATTTTCCAAATTTGAATAAAGGTAAACTTAACATTATGGAAAATGCAGCAGAACTGAGTGCAAGATGCAGAAGTTTACCACTCAAGCAGAGGAGGCTAAAAAGTGTTTACATAAGGGAATTAACAACAAATAAGTTTACAGTTGAAATTAATAAACTACTGGAAAAATTTGCAATGTGAAAACAGTAGGGAAAGTGGATGAAATAACTTAATACATATGTGGATGATGTTAAAAGCCCAAAAGGTGGATGATGATAAAAGCCCAAAAGAAAGCGTAAATTGATGGTAGGTAATGAAAACCTTATAACTCCAGCTGACTGTGAAAACATTGTAATTCCAGTAACCAGTAACTCCATTATGAAAGAGAGGCTTGAAACTGAATGGATTTCTCTAATCTGTCAATAACTAGGCTTGTGCTACATAGTTAGGTGTATTAACTTCATTTTATCACCTTTTATTGTTTAAGAAATCTTTTTTGGTTCTCCCATAAAATTTAACAAAATGGAGTTCCAAGGTTTTAATTGCCTACTGTCAGTATGGTACATTATTTTCAAAGTATGCTTAGTAATTAATATGAAAGGTATCTTAAGATGTATCTGTAGGGCTATGTGCAAACTTAATCAAGATGGACTCAGATACAATTTTGCTATTGATTTACTTCATACTTTTTATCAAGATGTGCAGTTAATTACAATCTCTCTGTGCAATTCACAAATATCACAGTTTGTATTAGTCATTGAAGATGTGTAGAATTTTTATACTTCTGAGGAATATACCTGCCGCAGTGACTATAGTAAAGTCAATGAAAGAAGTTTCCCAATGGTTACAATAGGCTTGTTGCGGCTGCTTTGTGCATCTTATCTTGGCTGAGACTGTAATGTGGTTTTGTGTATGTCCCTGTGTAAATACCTCAGTGCTGTCACAGCTCCACAGCTGACTACTGGTTTCGCCTGCAGCCATTTAAAATTCAGCTGAAAGCTGGTACCAGCACTGACAGCTGTTGGGATCTTTGTTCATTGACTTCGCTATAGGAAAGTGACTATAATTTGAGAAAATATTAGTCATACATTCCACACACACTTAACGAGAATATTTTATTGCAGATGTCGCCAAAGAAGTGGTCCAAAAACACATTTGGATGGGCCAGAGCTGAGGTATTAGGAGCTTTAGTAAATGCAGTTTTTCTTGTTGCACTGTGCTTCTCAATTACTGTGGAAGCTTGCAAAAGGTACGTGTACACCCCACCCCCACTTCTCTCTCTCTCTCTCTCTCTCTCTCTCTCTCTCTGTTTGTGTGTGTGTGTGTGTGTTTGTGTTTGCACACAGCAAATTAGTGTGTTGAGGGGGGGGGGGGGCGCAAGCATCCTTTTAGTTTTGAAATGATGTGAGGCACTGAGAACCATAAGGGCCTAAAATACACTGTTGTCAGGCCCATATTTAAGTTAAGGTCAGAGAAACCAATGAGACAGTGTTTTGTGAATGTTCATATACGCAGTGTGAGCCTACAGCATAGATAAACCTGACTCGCCATAAGATCAAGAGGTGTCAGAAGCAAGAATAAATGCTGCAGTCTCTAATTCAACAGTGATGTACTTTAGGCCCTTATAGTTCTCAGTGGCTCATCGAAGGTGGTGGTTTTTGGCCAGTACACCTCTTTTAAGAGAATCAACTGTAAACATTAATTACATTGATTGTTTGTTTGTTTTAAGGTTCATAGAGGTCGAGGAGATCCATGAGCCGAAGCTGATAGTGATAGTAGGAACTCTTGGACTGGTAGTCAATATTATTGGGTTGTTCCTGTTCCATGGTGAGTAAAAAAACTCTTGGACTCCATAATACAGTTAAATTTTCTGCTAACTAATTAAAGTGGAGTACTGTGACAATATGAAGTCTGTTATTGTATTACTGCAGCAATTTGTTGAAAACTAACAAGCAGGTGCCTTCAACAGCTTCATAAACTTTTGCCAGATAAAAAATTAAAATATCAGTTTTGCTGTGACTGTATTTATGTCCAAATTAATCCTTGTGAAAGATGTCACTGTATGCAGTATGATACTGAACAATGTACAAAATACCTGATGACACATACGCACATAGAAAGAAGAAAAAATAATTTCTCGGCTACGTTTAGATCATTTAAAAATTAGTCTTTTATTTTATGTTACTTTGAATGAGATGTTGATCTACTGCTTCACACCAGAAATGAGACAACAGTGAAAGCAGTGAGTTGAAAGCAGTAGCCAGAAATAGCAAATTATTGTATCAAATGAAGACACATGAGAAAACTGTAAAAACAATTGGGAGACATTATGGTTGGTGAGATTAACCTTCAGGAGAAATTACAAGTACTGTCAACACACACAGAAAAAACTACTATGTTTTGGAAATGTTAGTTCCTTGTCAGAGAGGAGGAAGGTACAGGCTTGGGGAATGTTTAAAAGACAGGTCACTCATCTTGTATTTAAAGGGAGTCGTGGGTTGTGAGGACAAAGGGAGATAAAGGTGAAAGGAAAGTGTTAGAAATAAGGCAATTAACGATGATACATTCGTAAACTTTGTACTGATTTCACTATACAGACGGCAGGATGACACAATAATGACTAATAAGAGAAAGAGAAATGAAATTAATAGTACAGTTTCAACTAGAAGAAAAGTTGGGGAGGGGAGGGATAGATAGATAGATATTGCATGTAGTATACAGATCTGAAAGTTGAGTAATTGTTCTTTCTTTTGCAGAACATGGACATGGACATGGTCATTCACATGGTGGACTCTCACGAAGTCATACCAGGTTGTCACAGCTGGTCTCAACTGATGATAATGAGAATGATGAGACATTTCAACCACCACAAGAAACATTTGACCCTTCAGAGAAAGGGCGACATCACCACGAAAAAAGATCATCGGCATCACAGATGAACATGCGTGGTGTTTTTCTTCATGTTCTTGCAGATGCTCTTGGCTCAGTGATTGTCATTGCATCAGCTTCTGTAAGTTCAATGTGTTTTAATTCTAAATTTTGACTTGTTTTTGTCAAGAGAGAGAAAAGTTGTATGACCTGGGCAGATGTTAAATGACCATAATTGCTGTTACATATCATACTGGTCCAGTTATCAGTCATACCTCAGCTAAATAATTTCGTGATTGACAGTTGGTAATAGCATGAGTTGTATATTGTCTGGTGTTCATGCATTCAGCGCTTGGCATGCACAAAGCAAACTAAATATCATCTGTAAATAAAGATTTTTCAGTTAACTTCATTTGTGGAGGGGATTAGTTGTGGATGCAGCAGCAGTAGTGATTATTAAGCATTAAGGATCTTTCACTGGCCTATTTGCAGCTGACTATGGGAAAAAGACATAAAAATCCTGTAAAATTATTTTATGTCTCAATTGCAAATTGACACAAATGATTACTAGTCTGTCAGAGTGGTCATCTTCCAATCTATAAATGAAAATAAAACATTAACAAACATAAATTTCAAATTATAATAGACATTGAAAATAATTTTTAAAAAAATGTAAAATTGTACTTGATTAATGAAGAGTTGTGAAAAGTCAACATTTTTTTAAAGAATTGTCATAATCATAAAATAATGGTAATAGCTCTATACCGGACTTTTCATGGCATTCCCTTGTATCCAGTATATTATAAATCCCACTCGGGGTCTACAGATTTGTTTCGGGGAAGGTGGGACGGGGGAGGGGGGGGGGGCAGCAGCTGGGAGATGGGAATGGGAGTGACTAGAAAACTAATAATCTGTAGTATTAAAATTTAACTAAAATGCACTGCCTGACAAAAAAGTGAAGCACCCAGAAGGGGAAGAGAAAATGAAATGTAACTTCAAGGCCTGTGATGTTGTTCCAGTGATTACAAATTCTAGTCAAATTTACAAAGAACTCGGCAGTATGAGGTCTCCAATCAGTTTAACATTCCATATTGTCTAGCCTGGACTCGTGCACTGATTTGATTACGAAAGGTGTTATAAAGCTGTTGTATCCTTTCTTGGGGCAAGCTGGCCCCAACTGTTGTAACTGGTCCGTGATATCCTAGATTCTTGTACTGGGAGAAAGGGACCTCTCCCAAGTTGCATGGGTATGCAGCATCTCTGTGTCTGTCACAGTGATCACCCAACATCTGGTGTTTACTTTAGGAGGCCCAGTAACAATAATAAATGTGAACAGTGCTAATACACTCCGATGGTCACTCTGCTTGTCACAGAAAAACAGTCTCCCTAATCATTTACATAACTGCTGATGGTGTGTACTTTTATGAAGTTACATTCACATCTGACCTTGCCTTCTAGGTATTAACCTTCTTTTTAAGCACTGTATTTTCTGTACCACATCCTGAAAGTCCGCAGCTCGTGGTCTAGTGGCTAGCATTGCTGCCTCTGGATCACAGTGTCCTGGGTTCGATTAGCGGCCGAGTTGGGGATTGTCTCTGCCTAGGGACTCAGTGTTTGTGATCCCCTCACCATTTCCTCCCTGCAGGCCCGGGGATTAGAATAGGCCCGAGGTGTTCCTGCCTGTCACCTTTCGGACTTTATGTGATGGTCCCCTGTAGGGTTTGTTCTCCATTTCTCAAAATTTTCCTGAAGAGGAAGCCAATTGGGGAAGGACGCCTCACATGGTGCATCATGTCCATCGTGCATTGATATCTTTAGCCCACTTTCTTGTCATGGCATTGCAGTCCTGCACATCCTCCCATCTCCTGAGCGAGGAAAGTTTCCTGGGTGCGTTTGCCTTCACCCACTATGCAGTGTCGTTTTCTGCGCTGATGATGACCGTGGACTTCTTTGCACTTCATATCCAGCATGGTAGCCAGTCCATTGTGGTGGGGCCGCCATGTACCCTGTCAGTTTTAGCCCCCTGACTACACAGGGATCGCTCTGCTGATGACTGCACCGTTAACTCCCCATGTATGCCAAGGAGTAGATGCCAGTCACCCTGGGGCATCGGGACTCCTGGCAATGACCATCCTGCCAGGTGGCCTTTGCTGCAGCCGGGTGGCACCCGTGAGGAGGATCCTCGTTGTAGTGGGTGGCATCAGGCCGAATGATGCGTGATGAAGGGTACCACATCATCACTTACCTGGTGATCAAACGCCAGCAGTCTCTAAGTATTCCAAGTCTCAGTACAATGCAAGGAAGTAAGATACTAAATTGTTCCCCTCCCTGGCCACACCATGGGACAAATGTCAGGCTAAGGATCGCAGCGAACCTTGTTCACCCCAGTACCTCATATGTACGAGAACTGACGGGGACTGCTTTGTTTCCATGAAGCCTCAGTTTTTTGTAGAGCATTTAGAGGACAAGTTTGGGGAGGTGGAGGGCTTGTCCAAAATGCGGTCAAGGTCAGACTTGATAAAAACGGCATCATCTGCCCAGTCATGGGCATTACTCGATTGTGACAAGCTGGGGGATGTTTCTGTTACCATCACGCCTCATAAGAGCTTAAATGTGATCCAGGGTGTTATATTCCACAAGGACCTTCTTTTGCAGTCTGACGACGAACTGCACGCCAACTTAATGATGAGGAGTTCATTTCATCCGGTGCATCCATCGGGGTCCGAGGGATAATCATGTTGCCACCGGTGCCTTCATCTTGGCCTTATAGGGTGACACATTACCTGAGAAGGTCAAGATGATGGTCTACCGCTGTGATGACTACCCATATATCCATCCCCCAATGTGGTGCCTTAAGTGCTGGAAGTTCGGCCATATGTCTTCCCGCTGTACTTCCAGCATCACATGTCAAGATTGTGGATGTCCTCCCATCCCAATACTCAATGTGCCCCGCCTCCCATCTGTGTCAACTGCGGAGAGCATCATTCCCCTTGCTCACCAGACTGCAGGATTTTACAGAGAGTAAGGAAAATCATGGAATACAAGACTGTGGACCGACTGATCTACACTGAGGCCAAGAGGAAATTTGATTACCTATGTCCTGTGGCTATGACCACTTCTTACGCTGCTGCTACGAGAACAGTTGTAGCCCCATCAGTTCCATGAGTTCCAGTCGGCTCTCAGAATCGGAAGACTACACGTGCCCCCTTGAGGGTGGGCAGCATTTCCCTGCCTGTTTCTCCCGCACCACCTACCTCAGGAGCACTGTCCCCCAACCATTGGATACAACAGTTCCAACTTGTAAGCTGGAGAAGCGTAAGTCTTCTTCAGCTCCTCTCGCTAGGAAGAGGTCCGTTGGTCACTCCCTTTCCAGGTTTCTGTTAGTGGGCAAGATAACATCCGCCAGTGGCTGAAGTGCCCAAAAGAAGCTAGTCATAGGGCTTCACAGTCGTCCTCAGTCCAGGAGAATGAATCAGTGGAGCCCTCCCAGCCAGAGAAACCCAAGGATCAGTGAGAGAAATCCAAAAAAAAAAAGGCACCCCAAGACCAAGGGAATTGCTGTAGTACCCACACCACTGCTGCCTACAAGGTCTGCGTCTGAGGATGAGGTGAAGATTCTGGTGTCTGCTGAGGACCTAGACCTGGCCAGACCCTCAGACACAACGGATGTAGCCTGTTCAGGAAATAAGTTGGTGGTAGCAGGTGACACTGAGGCATTGACTACCTCATTGAGTGCTTCAGGCCTTCCCAGCCTCACGATAACATCATCCTCTAGTGGAATTGCGGTGGCTTTTTCCACCATCTGGCTGAGCTATGGCAACTGTTAAGCTTTACACCTGCATTCTGCATTGCTCTCCAGGAAACTAGGTTCCCAGCAATGCGGACCTCTACCCTTTGCAGCTAAAAGATATTACAAGAATCATAGTGAATATAATAGTGTGTCAGTTGGACTTTGCATTTATGTCCTGAACTCGGTATGTAGTGAACCTGTGCCCATTCAAACTTCTCTTGAAGCTGTGGCTTTCATGGTATGGACAACTTGGAAATAACTGTGTGCAATGTGTATCTCCCTCAAGATGGTGTGATACCCCTGAACTTGTTGGTTGCACTGATTGATCAGGTCCCTAAACCTTTCCTACTTTTGGGAGATTTTAATGCCCATAACCCCTTGTGAGGTAGCACCATGCTTACTGGCCATGGCAGAGTTACCAAAAATCTACTGTCCCAACTCGACCTCTGCCTCTTAAATACTGGGGCTGGCACATGTATCAGTGTGGCTCATGGTAGTTACTTGGCCATTGATTTATCAATTTGCAGTCCAGGACTTCTCCCATCTATCCACTGGAGAGCACACGACAACCTGTGTGGTAGTGACCACTTCTTCATGTTCCTGTCAGTCATCTGGCGTCATGCCCACAGACGCCTACCCAAATGGGCTTTAAACAAGGCAGACTGGGTAGCCTTCACCTCTACTGTCACCATTGAATCTCCCCCATGTGGTGCCATCAATGTTGTGATTGATCAGGTCACTACAACGATAATTTATGCGGTGGAAAATGCGATCCCTCATTCTGTAGGGTGCCCCCAGTGAAAGACAATCCCTTGGTGGTCTCCGGAAGTCTCTGAGGCAATTAATGAGCGTCTGCAAGCTCTACAGTGACATAAGCAGCACCCTTCCCTAGAACACCTTGCCCGCATTCACGTGCTTATAAAACGATGGAAACAGGCGTGTTGGGAGAGGTACATGTTGACCATTGGGTGCCATACGACACCTTCCCAAGTCTGGATGAAGATCAGATGTCTTTTTGGGTACCAGACCCCAACAGGTGTCCCTGGCATTAACATCAATGGCGTGCTCTCTACTGACACAAACACAGTTTCCGAGCACTATGCTCGAGCCTCTGCGTCGGAGAACAACCCCCCAGCCTTTTGCACCCTCAAACGTCAGATGGAAAGCGAAATCCCCTTATTCACTACATGCCACAGTTAATTCTATAACCCTCCATTTACAGAGTGGGAGATCCTCAGTGCCCTTGCACATTGCCTCGACACAGCTACTGGGCCGGATCGGATCCACAGTCAGATGATTAAACATCTCTTGTCTGATTACAAGCGATATCTCCTCGTTATCTTCAACTGGATCCGGTGCGATGGCATCTTTCCATCACAGTGGTGGGAGAGCACCATCATTCCGGTGGTAAAACCCGGTAAAAATCCACTTGATGTGGATAGCTATTGGCCCTTCAGCCTCACCAATGTTCTTTGTAAGCTGCTGGGACGGATGGTGTCGGTGGTTGGGTTGGGCCCTGGAGTCACGTGGCCTACTGGCTCCATGTCAGGGCGGCTTCCGCCAGGTTCACTCTACCACTGATAATTTTGTTTACCTCGAGTCTACCATCGGAACAGCCTTTTCCAGATGCCAACATCTGGTTGCCGTCTTTTCTGACTTATGTAAAGCATACGACATGACCTGGTGACATCATATCCTTGCCACATTGTATGAGTGGGGTCTCTGCGGCCTGCTCCCGATTTTTATCCAAAATTTCCTGTTGCCCCGTACATTCCATGTCCAAGTTGGTGCTTCCCATGTTCCCCCCCACCCCTCCTCCCCCCACCATCCCCTTATTCAGCAGTGGTGTTCCACAGGCTAGTGTATTGAGTGTATCTCTATTTTTAGTGGCCTTCAACGGCCTAGCAGCAGGTGTAGGGCCATCGGTCTCCCCTTCTCTCTGTATGCAGATGAATTCTGCATTTTGTGTTGCTCCTCTGTTACTGGTATCACTGAGCGGCACCTACAGAGAGCCATTCACAAGGTGCAGTCATGGGCTGTAGCTCACAGCTTCCAGTGTTCAGCCACGAAGTCGTGTGCCATGCACTTCTGTCAACGTTGTACTGATCATCCGGAACCTGAACTTTATCTTAATGACAATCCACTCACTGTAGTGGAGATGTATTGATTCTTAGGACTTGTTTTCAATTTCCGATTGATTTGGCTACCTCACCTTCGTCTGGTTAAGCGGTACTGCTGGCAGCACATCAATGCGCTCCACTGCCTGAGCAACACCAACTGGGGTGCAGATTGCTCTAAGCTGCTGCAGCTCTACAAAGCCCCTTTTCAATCCTGCCTTCACTATGGGAGTCTGGTCTATGGTTGTGTGGCCCTCTCAGCATTGCGTTTCCTTGACCCAGTGAAGAGTTTTTAGCAAACAGAACACAGCATTTTGTTATCAATGGAGAGACGTCTACAGACGTTAAAGTAACCTCTGGTGTGCCTCAGGGGAGTGTTATGGGACCATTGCTTTTCACAATATATATAAATGATCTAGTAGATAGTGTCGGAAGTTCCATGCGGCTTTTCGCGGATGATGCTGTAGTATACAGAGAAGTTGCAGCATTAGAAAATTGTAGTGAAATGCAGGAAGATCTGCAGCGGATAGGCACTTGGTGCAGGGAGTGGCAACTGACCCTTAACATAGACAAATGTAATGTATTGCGAATACATAGAAAGAAGGATCCTTTATTGTATGATTATATGATAGCAGAACAAACACTGGTAGCAGTTACTTCTGTAAAATATCTGGGAGTATGCGTGCGGAACGATTTGAAGTGGAATGATCATATAAAATTAATTGTTGGTAAGGCGGGTACCAGGTTGAGATTCATTGGGAGAGTCCTTAGAAAATGTAGTCCATCAACAAAGGAGGTGGCTTACAAAACACTCGTTCGACCTATACTTGAGTATTGCTCAACAGTGTGGGATCCGTACCAGATCGGGTTGACGGAGGAGATAGAGAAGATCCAAAGAAGAGCGGCGCGTTTTGTCACAGGGTTATTTGGTAACTGTGATAGCATTACGGAGATGTTTAGCAAACTCAAGTGGCAGACACTGCAAGGGAGGCGCTCTGCATCGCGGTGTAGCTTGCTCACCAGGTTTCGAGAGGGTGCGTTTCTGGATGAGTTATTGAATATATTGCTTCCCCTTACTAATACTTCCCGAGGAGATCACGAATATAAAATTAGAGAGATTTGAGCGAGCACGGAGGCTTTCAGATAGTCGTTCTTCCCGCGAACCATACGCGACTGGAACAGGAAAGGGGGGTAATGACAGTGGCACGTAAAGTGCCCTCCGCCACACACCGTTGGGTGGATTGCGGAGTATAAATGTAGATGTAGATGTAGATGTTAGACTAGTGACGGAAGCTTTTAGGATGAGTCCGGTGATAAAGCACCTCCATTGCTGATTTGATGTGCATGACTGCTCACCACTTATGTTACACACAATCATAGTTCTCCTGAGCATTAGAATTACCATCTCCTTTTTCCACCCATGGCAGTTCATCTCCCACATTGGCAGCCCAGGTCAGGGCTCACGATTGCGATTCGCGTGCTATCCCTTCTCTCCGAACTGGAGTCCTTCCCTTTACTACCTCTACTTGAGGTCCATTCATGCACACCTCCATGGTGTACACCTTGGCCAAAGCTTACTCTGGATCTTTCGCATCGTCCTAAGGAATCTGTTAACCCCACTGTTCTCTGCTGTCACTTCCTCTTGATTCTTGATGTGTTCTGGGGCTCTGAAGTTGTTTACACCGATGGCTTGATGGTTGATGGTAATGTTTGCTTTGCCTATGTCCCCAGAGGCCATATTGAACAGCATTCCTTGCCCACTGGCTGCAGTGTTTTCACTGCAGAGATTGTGGCTATATCTCATGCAGTTGAGTACATCTGTTCCTGTTCTGGTGAGGCATTTTTTCTCTGTTCCAACTCCCTGAGCAGCTTTCAAGCTATTGACCAGTGCTACCCTCACCATCCTTTGGTAGCGAACATCCAGGAGTCCATCTCTAATCATTCAATGGTGTTTGTGTGGACCATAGGACACATCGGAATCCCAGGCAGCGAACTTGCTGATAGGCTGGCCAAACAGGCTACGCCCAAACCGCTCCTGACGATGGGCATCTCTGAAGCTGACCTGCGTTCTGTCTTATGCTGCAAGGGTTTTTGGCTTTGGGAGACAGAATAGCATAACAGTGTGCACAACAAACTGCATGTCATTAAGGAGACTGTGAATGTGTGGAAGTCTTCTGTGTGGGCTTCTCGCAGGGAATCAGTTGTCCTTTATCAGCTGCACGTTGGCCGTACATGGCTCACACATGGTTACCTCCTCCATCGTGAGGACTCACCTAAGTGTTGCTGTGGCCCCCAAATGACAGTCGTCCACCTGTTGCTGGACTGCTCACTTTTAGCCCCTCTGCAGTGGACTTCTAACTTCAGAGCACCCTCCCTTTGGTGTTGGACGACAGTGCCTCAACAGCACCTTTAGTTTTACATTTTATTTGTGAGGGTGGGTTTTATTGTTTGATCTGAGTTTTAGCACATGTCCTTTGTCCCTCTGTGTCCTCCACCTGAGGGCTTTTAGGGTGGAGGTTTTAGTGTGTTGCAGAGTGGCTGGCTTCTTTTTTTTTTCCTCATGGCCAGCCAGCCATGGTAATCTGCTTTCTTGTTTTTAATCTCCTCTCCCTGCTTCTTGCATCTCTCTGTGGTTATCTAGTCCTGTTTTGTACATCGTAGTGTTTGTTGTCCTTCGACCGTTCTTCTGGTTCTTCCTCTCTTGTGTTATTGTGCCATACGTCTTCTTTGTTATCTTCTTTCCCTTGGGTAATTGTTCTACTGGGAACAAGGGACTGATGACCTCACAGTTTGGTCCCTTTCCTCCCCTCCTAAACCAACCAATCAGCCAACAAACATCCTAAAATTAATTTAGAAGTGATAAGCTGTTTGGACAAACACTACACTTTCCTGTGTACCCATTGTTCTGTACAACACAGTGTGTTTAGTAATATGTTAGATATCACTGAATCCTGTTGCACATCCGGTACAGAGCTATTTTCTGCATTTGACTGGCTTATTTTACAAAAATTGTTGATGTTTCACTAATGAACTATGATTTTTGAAAATTTTTGAAAAAAATAAAAAATATCCTGTCTGTTATTTACTCAAGTGTATACTTTCCAATATTGTTCATTGATACAAGTATCATCATTAATAAATCAAAACTAGTAATCATTTGTGCAAATTGAAACTGATACTGAAAAAATAGTAACAGTGGCAAGTGGCTTCTCCATTTCTGGTTGATGCACTTTTTCCGCTCTGCAGAGATTTCACTCGCTTTCCCCCCCCTAGATGGCAACCAGTCACCTGTCATTGCAAAACTTATTATACAGAAGAGGATTGTATGTATACCTTCAAGCATACTACACAGCAAGCTCTTTATCAAGCATACAACACACCAAGCTCTTGAAGCCCAGGAAACGATTATGGTTTGGTGGCATCTGGGATTTACCTTTTAGACACTCTCAAATGTTAATAAGCTACTTTAATCAAAATATAATATACAGTACTGTTAAAGATTAAATTAACAATAGCTGTACAGTGTATCACAAGAACACTGACAATGCTTGGTCCATTGTTACGGACAGCAAAGTGATCATTTTTGAAGGGAGAACTCAAGTCTGGAAGTTCATTGTTTGGACAGCGCACAGTATCATAGGTTGTCAGTAGTTGCACCTCTGTTTCGTAGGGTTATGTTTGGTGACATAATTAATTAAGCACCACATTATTTATAAATATATAGTTGATATCAGTGTCACTTTGATGCAGTCTGTGTATTGCGGGGAAGTGTTTCAATCTGTTTATTGGCAGGTACTATAGTACCTACCAAGCCAAACTATGGTCTCGATCAGCCAGCAAGAGGAAGAGTACGAAGGAGAGAGTAAAGGTAACTATTCGCCTCAGAGTTGGTGGGCTTTATCTTGTTTATGTGCCTGTTGATGACTCAGTCTCAACTTAAGGTGAGTGATTACCTGTACACCTGCCATTAAATGGAGTATTGTCATACACTGAAGGTGTGTGAAGAGTTAAAACTATATCAGCAGCTTTGTTACACAATATACTCCTTGACACTTTGACAGCATTTATTCACAGGTGATGTGTGTACATTCATGTCTCCTCTAAATTTTTGAGTTCCAGTGCTTCATTTTATGTAATTTATTGCAGTATACTGTTTGGCAGCTACATGTTTCATTGAAGCTCACAGATATATACTGGAAATTCTGTAAACTGAAAATGTAAAGTAATTTTTCTAGGAATGTGGTTGCTTGCTTTGGAGTCAAGTTCTTCTGACAAAAACTGTGAACTTTAGTAGACTTAATATTAAGTTGTTCATAGTACCAGTGAAATGGTTATTGTGAGCCTTTTGTTTTTGTAGGCAGTTATTCTAGTCCCACTGTCCACTTGGATAACTGTGTGCATTAGCAGACCACTTCCAGATGACAGGTTCAGGCATAGGGCTATACTCTGCCGCTATCACCCAATAGAGTAACATGTTGACCCTTTGAAGATATGGGATAAAGGCCAGTAAAAAAAATGATAATCTAGTTGTCCCATTAACATTAGCATATACGAGGTTTGTCTGGAAAATACGTATAAAAGTTGAATAATAACTTTATTTTACAATTATTCAGGTATTACAATATGGTCTCCTTCAAAGTACTCGCCCTGAGATGTGATAAACTTCTGCCAACGCCATTTCCACTGTTGATAACATTGCTGAAAGTCTTCAGTTGTGATGTTGTTCAGTTGCCGTGTCATTTCCGCCTTGGTGGCTTCCGCATCTCCCAAGTGCCGCCCCTGAAGCACCATTTTGCATCTCGGGAACATGAAGTAGTCACATGGGGCTAAATCGAGTGAATAAGGCGGGTGGTCTGTCACCGGATTGAGCTTCGGGCCAAAAACTCGCGCACAACGAGCGACGTATGAGTAGGCGCATTGTCGTGATGAAGGATCCACCTGCCCCCTTTTGCCAACTCTGGTCGAACTCGGGCCACACGAGCTCTGAGGCGTGTCAGAACTACAACGTAAAAATTTCCGTTCACTCTCTGGCTGGGAGGGACAAATTCCTTGTGAATAATGCCCCTAGAATCAAAGAAAACAATAATATTGTCTTCACATTGGACTTTGATTTTCGCGACTTTTTTGTTCTCGGTTCTCCTGCTAGTTCCCATTCCTTGCTTTGAGATTTGAGCTCCACATCAAATTCGTAAAACCAGGACTCGTCTCCAGTGATGACTCGGTTGAGAAAGTCCCCTCGTTCCTCTGCTTCCAACCAATCCTCACAGCACTCAACCCTTTTTGCTTTCTGTTCTGGTGTCAAGAGCTTCGGTACGATTTTCGCACACAATTTCTTCATTTAAAGTTTTTGTGTCAGTATTTCGTGAACGATTGTTTTGGGTATTGACAGCTCGTCAGCAATCATTCTGACTGTCAATCTACGGTCTTTAAGAACACAAGCCTGAATTTGTTCAACATTTGCATCGGAACTCGATGTCGACGGGCGTCCTGGGCGAGGGTCATCGTTCACATCTTCTCAGCCATCCCGGAACATTTTTAACCACTTGTTCACGGTTGGTTCCTTCAGAGAATTGTCTCCATAAACCTGTTTCAAACACTCAAACATCTCACGGCCATTCTTGCCTAGGTTTGCAAGAAACTTGATGTTGACGCGCTGTTCCTCAATCCGAGAGAGCTCCATGCCGACGGCAGGTGAGAAAGGGTAACTGTCTACAAGCTGCCGCACACTCCCACCTTCACGCAGAGTGCTCTGACTCAAACTGAGGGTTGATAAGATTGATTACAGCAGTAGTCCCACGTGGTGGTGACTGCAACTTGTAACATAAAGACATTATTAGACTTTTATACGTATTTTCCGGACAAACCTCGTATTTACACCCTCCAATAATTCACGTGCATCGGTTGAAGAAACTTTTATGTTTTGTATTCACATCCCACTTAGCTTAGTGAAATTCAGTGTTGATCTGAGCTTAATGACTTTCGGTTATCACTTGCCATATTTGCACTGCAGGATAGCAACAAACATTGTTTTGAATTGGAATATGTCTAGAGCAGTTAATATCAGGAAATCAGTTTCTGTTCTTGCCAGAACTACAGATAACATAAAGGAATACTTGGTGTTTATCTGGAAAATTACTGGTGTAATGCCACTGTCTCACTGATATTTAAACTATTCTGTACATAGAATTCATGCTATTAGATGTAATGCCGTCTTTATTTGTATTCATATTAATTTCAATTGGTTTTTTAACTGTTAACTGCACAAACTTGTGTATTAGCACACTTCAAGCAGTGTCTAGCTGAGCTATTATAGGATTAGTCTTGCATGGCAGAAAATTACACTGCTGAGCCTAAACATTATGACCACCCACTTAATAGCTTGTTTGCCCTTCTTGGGAATGAAATACATCTCTGGTTCTGCATGTCTGGGATCCAACTGCTTGTAGGTAGGATTGTGGAAATATGTGCCATTAGGTGTCTATGCACAAGTCATGTAGTTCATGAAAATGATGAGCCGCAAATTTGCATATGTGGCGATGGTTCCTGGTAGTGACCCAGATGGCTTCCATGGAATTTACATCAGGCAAATTTGGTCACTGAGACATGAACATGAGTTCACTATAATGCTCTTCAAACCACTGTAGCACGGTTCTTTCTGTGAGACACAGACATTTATACTGCTGAAAGATGACATTGGTGTCAGGATGACATCAGGGATGAAGGAAGGGATGAAGGTGGTTCGCAGCTTGTGAGCATGTCTTTGATTATTACTACAGGCCCCATGCAAGTGCAGGAGAATGTCTCCCATAGTATAATACTGCTCACACCAGCCTGTGTCCATGGCATGTGGCACATTTCAACCCACCGTTCGCCTTGATGACGGTGTTTGTGGCCGAAATGTGATTCCCTGAATAAATGACACATTTCCACTGATGGGCGCTTGAATCCCAGTGGTCTCATTACCCAATACAATCGTAGCTGATGATGAAGTTGGTTCAACATATGAACACATAGGGATGGTTTGCTGCAAAGCTCCATATTCAGCAATGTATGATGAGCGGTGTGTTCTGAAACACTTGGGCATGCACTGGCATTGTGCTCTTTCAGCAGAGATGCCACAGATCACCATTTCTCGTACTTTACAGAGCAGGCAAGCCTCCGAACTCCATGTTCTGTGGAGAGTTGTGGGTGTCCAACCATTTAGCGCCTAGTGGTAGTTCCGCTATTCTCCTACATCTTTCTGTAGATGCTCACAAAAATAGCATGTGAACATTCAATCAGCTTCACTCTTCTTGAGATACTCGTTCTCAGGCAGTGTGTAATAATAATCTGTCCTTTGTCAGAGTCACTTAGCTCAATGGATTTCCCCATTTGCAGCCCATATCTTCACTAGGCAGATCCCCTATCCATGTCTGCTGCAATTGCATACTTTCGTTACTGCGTCAAGTGCCCGCAAAGCCACAAGGTGGCATCCAATGCTGCGTTGGCAGTGGTCATAGTTTTTTGGCTCATCAGTGTATACAAAAGTCAAAGATATTAAAAACTGTATTTTCTGAGTGTTAAATTAATTAGTCTATATACATTGAAGAGCCAAAGAAACTGGGCTGCCTAATATCGTTTAGGGTCCCCGCGACCATGGAGAAGTGCTGCAACAGGACATGACATGGACTCAACTAACCTTTGACACCATGAATTCTGCAGGGCTGTCCATAAACCTGTAAGAGTGCGAGGGGGTGGAGATCTCTTCTGAACAACACATTTCAAGGCATCCCAGATGTGCTTAATAATGTAGATGTCTGGAGAGGCTGGAGGCAATTGGAAGTGTTTAAACTCAGAAGAGTGTTCCTGGAGTGACTCTAGCAGTTCCGGAAGTTTGGAGTGTCGCATTGTCTTGCTGGGATTGCCCAAGTCCGTCAGAATGCACAATGGACATGAACAGATGCAGGAGATCAGACAGGATGCTTTCGTTTGTGTCACCTGTCAGTTGTATCTAGACATATCAGGGCTCCCACATCATTCAAACTGCACATGCGCCACTCCATTACAGAGCCTCCACCAGCTTGAACAGTCCCTTGGTGACATGCAGTGTCCATGGATTCATGAGGTTGTCTCCATACCTATACGCATCCATCCACTTGATACAATTTGAAACGAGACTTGTCTGGCAGGCAACGTGTTTCTAGTCATCAACAGTCAAATGTCGGTGTTGATAGGCCTAGGCAAGGCGTAAAGCTTTGTGTTATGCAGTCATCAGCCATCAGGGGTACATTTTGGGCCTTCAGCTCCGAAAGCCGATATCAATCATATTTCATTGAATGGTTCGCACACTGACAGTTGTTGAAGGCTCAGCATTGAAATCCGCAGCAATTTGCAGAAGGGTTGCACTTTGGTCACGTTGAATGATTCTCTTCAGTTGTCATTGGCCCTGTTCTTGTAAGATCATTTTCCGGCTGCAGCGATGTCGGAGATTCCTGATATTCATGGTACACTCTTGAAATGGTTGTCTGGGAAAATTCCCACTTCATGGCTACCTCAGAGATGCTGTGTCCCATTGCTTGTGTGCTGACTATAACACTACATTCAAACACATTTAAATCTTGATTACCTAGCATTTTAGCAGCAGTAACTGAGCTAACAACTGTGGCAGACACTCGTTGTCTTATAGAGGTGTTGCTGACTGCAGCGCTGTATTCTGCTTGTTTATGTATCTCTGTATTAGAATACACATGCCTATACCAGTTTCTTTGGCGCTTCAGTGTATTAAAGTGCATGGTAAGTAAGTAACGTGGTCCCTTTCCATGCCATTGCCACCTTATTTACATACCTCGTAGGTATTGGTAACCAGTTAATAGTATATGCTCCGAATATTAAATTGTTACTGATTTTCTGTTTTTCTGCAGGTTGTTTACCTGACATCCTGGAGTTACAAATTTTATTTGGATCCAGCACTTAGTTTACTTCTGGTGGTACTAATCCTGCGATCAGTGTGGCCTCTTCTCCAGGAATCTGCTCTGATTTTACTGCAGACAGTGCCAACACACATCCAGGTGGATGCTATCCAACGAAGACTACTTGATAAGGTGGATGGTGTACTTGCGGTTCATGAGTTCCATGTTTGGCAACTTGCTGGTGATCGCATAATTGCTTCAGCACATATCAGGTAGGATTTTGCCTTCATTACGTGATGCACATTAACCCAGTTCCAAATAATTTGGAAGTACATGAAGAACTCGGAGGAGGAGTATGAATATAAAGTACAAATGATAGGTGACAGAATGTTTGTGTATCATTATTGAGCAGTCGTTTGTGAAATGCAGGTTTGCACATCTGGAAAATGACCTCAGGTGTTTGTTAAAATTCCCACGCTTTTCCTATCTTTCACTCCCCTCCCCACTATCCCCCTTCTCAGCCCCCCATCATCTGCCACAAAAATTTCATGCACACTTATATACCTAGAGCGCCTGAAAAATGACTTACATTGATTCTGTAATTAGTTTTGCATGTCCTCTGGTGTTGTTGTACAGGTGGGGTAAGTAGTTCATATAAGTGACACTATTGAAAGATATTTGGATTAATATAATGACATTACTCACATTTCATGTTGCATGTACTTCAGTAAAGACTTGTGTTGCAGGTGTAGAAATCTTTCAGAATATATGAAGATAGCTGAAAAAGTGAAGGAATTCTTTCATAATGAAGGCATCCATTCAACAACTATTCAGCCAGAATTTATAGAAATCAATGATGTAAGTTAACTTTTATATTGAGTAATTTTCCTGGTGAACCATAAACTAACCTATGTTAAAACACACACACACACACACACACACACACACACACACACACACACACTCACTCTATTGTCTCTGACCATTGTGGCCAGTCTAAGCTGCCAGAGACAGTGGTCATATGTGTGCTAGTTGTTTTGAGAATGTGTGCATCTTTTCTACTTCAAAAGGAGGCCTTTTGGTGAAAAGCTAAAATGTATAGCAGTCTTTTCATTGTCTCAGTTTGCAACTCATTGTCTCCTCTACATTGTGAGGAGTAAAGTATCTGTTTCATAATATTGTTGAGACATAAGGAAAGTGCACAGAGCAAGGTCTACTGATTATACTGAGCACGAAAGGCAATTAAACTTCAGGTCTGATTCTTGCAACTGCTGCATTAGCGTATAGTGCCAGTTTTCATTCCTTCTTCCTCTGTGTACTACAAAAGTTCAGCACACATTTCAACATATCGCTGATCCAATTCAGAACTCGGGTATTGGGGCACCTGTAATTCAGATTCAGTATGTAATAGAACCATGTTTCCAACTCTTAAAAATTATTTTCTCGAAAATGAACATTCAGAGTTTGAACTTCAAAAATCAAAACATCTGACAGCAACAACATTAGCAGCTGTGTATCCTGGGTAGTGGTGGCATATCATATTCCATGCTTCATTGGGCCACCACAATTGAATTCCACAGATTACAAATTGCCTCAGGCATGATGCATGTAAGGAGCTAATTTAGATTACAAGTCTCAAGGTTTAAAACAAAGCTTTTCATTGAAGTACTTAAAGGAAAGGGTCAAAGGTGCTACATTGATACATTTTTTAGTGTGTTAGTCAATTAGAAAGATCCTAATGTTCCTGTCCGAAACCGAGCAAGGGTCGAATCATGGACAATTAAATACAACAGGGAGATACTGAACCTAGCACTAGCTTTGAAAATGTGAAACATGTACGTGAAAGCACTGCTGTTAAGGCGGCGGCGGCGGCGGTGGTGGTGGTGGTGGTGGTGGTGGTGGTGGTGATAAGTACAGCTATAGAATATCTTGCTTAAAAATTACTATTAAGGAGAAGCTTTCTCAGCAAGTACAATAGATTATGATCCTGTGCTTGAGTTCATTCCCTCCTCCCCTTGATTCCATTTCCTCCTCCCCTCCTCTCGCTGTGTCTGTTTCCTCCTATGCTCCTCACACACCTCTCGCCATGTCCATTTACTTCTCCCCTCCTCTTGCTCCTCTTTCCATGTCTGTTTCCTCCTCCCCATGCTGTGTCTGTCTGCCCCCCTCACCACCCCTGACTGCCACAGTCCCCCCCCTCGCCGTGTCCTGGTCCGCATCCCCTCCCCTCCCCTCCTCTCCTATCGCAGTCCCGGCCCCATTCCCTCCCCTCTCCTCCCCTCGCAGTGTCCTGGTCACCATCCCCTCCCCTCTCCTCCCCTCGCAGTGTCCTGGTCCGCATCCCCTCCGCCTCTCCTCCCCTCGCAGTGACCAGGTCCCCTCCCTCCCCCCCTCTCTCTCTCTCTCTCTCTCTCTCTCTCTCTCTCTCTCTCTCTCTCTCTCTCTCTATCTCGTCCCCCCTCTCTATCTCGTCCCCCCCATCTCTATCTCGTCCCCCCCATCTCTATCTCGTCCCCCCCCTCTCTATCTCGTCCCCCCCCTCTCTCTATCTCGTCCCCCCCCTCTCTCTATCTCGTCCCCCCCCTCTCTCTATCTCGTCCCCCCCCTCTCTCTATCTCGTCCCCCCCCTCTCTCTATCTCGTCCCCCCCCTCTCTCTATCTCGTCCCCCCCCTCTCTCTATCTCGTCCCCCCCCTCTCTCTATCTCGTCCCCCCCTCTCTCTATCTCGTCCCCCCCCTCTCTCTATCTCGTCGCCCCTCTCTCTATCTCGTCGCCCCTCTCTCTATCTCGTCGCCCCTCTCTCTATCTCGTCGCCCCTCTCTCTATCTCGTCGCCCCTCTCTCTATCTCGTCGCCCCTCTCTCTATCTCGTCGCCCCTCTCTCTATCTCGTCGCCCCTCTCTCTATCTCGTCGCCCCTCTCTCTATCTCGTCGCCCCTCTCTCTATCTCGTCGCCCCTCTCTCTATCTCGTCGCCCCTCTCTCTATCTCGTCGCCCCCTCTCTCTATCTCGTCGCCCCCTCTCTCTATCTCGTCGCCCCTCTCTCTATCTCGTCGCCCCTCTCTCTATCTCGTCGCCCCTCTCTCTATCTCGTCGCCCCTCTCTCTATCTCGTCGCCCCTCTCTCTATCTCGTCGCCCCTCTCTCTATCTCGTCGCCCCTCTCTCTATCTCGTCGCCCCTCTCTCTATCTCGTCGCCCCTCTCTCTATCTCGTCGCCCCCTCTCTCTATCTCGTCGCCCCTCTCTCTATCTCGTCGCCCCTCTCTCTATCTCGTCGCCCCTCTCTCTATCTCGTCGCCCCTCTCTCTATCTCGTCGCCCCTCTCTCTATCTCGTCGCCCCTCTCTCTATCTCGTCGCCCCTCTCTCTATCTCGTCGCCCCTCTCTCTATCTCGTCGCCCCTCTCTCTATCTCGTCGCCCCTCTCTCTATCTCGTCGCCCCTCTCTCTATCTCGTCGCCCCTCTCTCTATCTCGTCGCCCCTCTCTCTCTCTATCTCGTCGCCCCCTCTCTCTCTCTATCTCGTCGCCCCTCTCTCTCTCTATCTCGTCGCCCCTCTCTCTCTCTATCTCGTCGCCCCTCTCTCTCTCTCTATCTCGTCGCCCCTCTCTCTCTCTCTATCTCGTCGCCCCTCTCTCTCTCTCTATCTCGTCGCCCCTCTCTCTCTCTCTATCTCGTCGCCCCTCTCTCTCTCTCTATCTCGTCGCCCCTCTCTCTCTCTCTATCTCGTCGCCCCTCTCTCTCTCTCTATCTCGTCGCCCCTCTCTCTCTCTCTATCTCGTCGCCCCTCTCTCTCTCTCTATCTCGTCGCCCCTCTCTCTCTCTCTATCTCGTCGCCCCTCTCTCTCTCTCTATCTCGTCGCCCCTCTCTCTCTCTCTATCTCGTCGCCCCTCTCTCTCTCTCTCTATCTCGTCGCCCCTCTCTCTCTCTCTATCTCGTCGCCCCTCTCTCTCTCTCTATCTCGTCGCCCCTCTCTCTCTCTCTATCTCGTCGCCCCTCTCTCTCTCTCTATCTCGTCGCCCCTCTCTCTCTCTCTATCTCGTCGCCCCTCTCTCTCTCTCTATCTCGTCGCCCCTCTCTCTCTCTCTATCTCGTCGCCCCTCTCTCTCTCTCTATCTCGTCGCCCCTCTCTCTCTCTCTATCTCGTCGCCCCTCTCTCTCTCTCTCTCTATCTCGTCGCCCCCCTCTCTCTCTCTATCTCGTCGCCCCTCTCTCTCTCTCTCTCTATCTCGTCGCCCCTCTCTCTCTCTCTCTCTATCTCGTCGCCCCTCTCTCTCTCTCTATCTCGTCGCCCCTCTCTCTCTCTCTCTCTCTATCTCGTCGCCCCTCTCTCTCTCTCTCTCTATCTCGTCGCCCCTCTCTCTCTCTCTCTCTCTATCTCGTCGCCCCTCTCTCTCTCTCTCTCTATCTCGTCGCCCCTCTCTCTCTCTCTCTCTATCTCGTCGCCCCTCTCTCTCTCTCTCTCTATCTCGTCGCCCCCTCTCTCTCTCTCTATCTCGTCGCCCCTCTCTCTCTCTCTATCTCGTCGCCCCTCTCTCTCTCTCTATCTCGTCGCCCCTCTCTCTCTCTCTATCTCGTCGCCCCTCTCTCTCTCTCTATCTCGTCGCCCCTCTCTCTCTCTCTATCTCGTCGCCCCCCTCTCTCTCTCTATCTCGTCGCCCCCCCCCCTCTCTCTCTCTCTCTCTCTCTCTCTCTCTCTCTCGTCGCCCCCCCCCCCTCTCTCTCTCTCTCTCTCGTCGCCCCTCTCTCTCTCTCTCTCTCTCTCGTCGCCCCTCTCTCTCTCTCTCTCTCTCCCTCTCTCTCTCTCTCTCTCTCTCTCTCTCGTCGCCCCTCTCTCTCTCTCTCTCTCTCTCTCTCTCTCTCTCTCTCTCTCTCTCTCTCTCTCTCTCTCTCTCGTCGCCCCCCTCTCTCTCTCTCTCTCTCTCGTCGCCCCCCCCCCTCTCTCTCTCTCTCTCTCTCTCTCTCTCTCTCTCTCGTCGCCCCCCTCTCTCTCTCTCTCTCTCTCTCTCGTCGCCCCTCTCTCTCTCTCTCTCCCTCTCTCTCGTCGCCCCTCTCTCTCTCTCTCTCCCTCTCTCTCGTCTCCCCCCCTCTCTCTCGTCGTCTCCCCCCCCTCTCTCTCGTCGTCTCCCCCCCCCTCTCTCTCGTCGTCTCCCCCCCCTCTCTCTCGTCGTCTCCCCCCCCCCTCTCTCTCGTCGTCTCCCCCCCCCTCTCTCTCTTCGTCTCCCCGCCCCCCCTCTCTCTCTTCGTCCGCCCCCCCCCCCCTCTCTCTCTCTCTTCGTCCGCCCCCCCTCTCTCTCTTCGTCCGCCCCCCCCCCTCTCTCTCTTCGTCTCCCCCCCTCTCTCTCTTCGTCCGCCCCCCCCCCCCCTCCCCATGATTTTTATTCCTTTATACTTTTGGATATGTTTGAGTTTGGGGGACTTCACCACTATTTCGTTATGATTAGCTAATGTATTTAGCTTGAAAGTTTTTCGTACCTTTATCTTTAAATTTTGATTTTATGTATTGGTTTGAGGGTTTTATTTATTTAGTAAAATTTTTAAATAAAGTTAATAGAAGTGTTAAACTTCTACTTTTTTGTTTTCAAAACATATACTTTTGCTAAGCTAATTATCTTATTTTGATTTTATTCCTTAATTAGATAATCTTGTGCATTTGAAACATGTACATGAATTAAGAAGTATGTGAAGTAAATAGTTATTAGGATTTGTCCTGTTATGATGTATGGTCCTTCATCTGGTCGTTTACCAGTTCATATTAGTATACATACAACTACTACCGCAATTCAAAATAAAATCTTAGTAATAGGGTAGAATTGAGTATCTGGAAATGATGTTTTGCTATAAAATGGTAGGATTATTAAGATTGTAATTGATTGAAATAATGCGGTAAGACCTCATAATTTATTAGGAATTGGTCGTAGAATTGCGTAAGTGAATAGGAAATACCATTTTGGTTGAATGTGGATTGGTGTTACTTGCGGGTTAGTGGGTACAGAGTTATCTGGGTCTCCTAGAAGGTAATGATTAATTAATTAATAATGCTGTTATTAATACAAATGTGATGGAATCATTGAATGTGCAATACGTGTGGAATGTAACTTTTTGATATCCCCATGTAATCTTAAGGGATTGTTGGATCCTATTTGGTGTAGGAAGAATAAATGTATTGTGAGCGTAGCTGCAATAATAAATGGTAACACAAAATTGAATGTGAAAAACTCGTTTAAGGTTGCATTATCAACAACAAACCCTCATCATACCCATTGATCCTAATCTGTTCCTAACTATGGAATTGCTAATAGTAGGTTAGTAATTACAGTTGCACCTCAGAATGATATTTAACCTTACGGTAAAACATTCCTAAATGCATTAGGAATAGAATTGCTGTTCCTGTTATTCAGGTGTGTGTATGTACATATAAGATCCATAACAGATTCCTCATCCTACATGCAAATAAATGCAGTAAAAATCAAAGGGACTTTGGTTAGTTTCAGCTAAACAAGAAGCAAAACAAGATAAGGCCAAGGGAAAGGAAAAAATAATAAACCAACAATAAAGTTAATGACTCATAAAATCAAATATATTAAAACTACTAATTAAACTAACCAAAGATAACAGAATCAAGGCTAATCTAACTTCATATGAAATGGTTTGAGCAACAGAACATATAGAACCTAACATAAAGTAATTCAAATTTGAAGATCAGCTAGCAGTCATTAGTGTATAAACACTTAATCTTATACAACATAAAAAATAAAATCTCATTAGAAAGTAACACGTGTAAGTCAAATAAGGAAAATTACCCAAACAGCCAAAGAAATTATTAAATTGAAAACATAAAAAATAAAGTAAATAATTAGATATGAATACAATAGAGGGAAACGTGGGAAAAATATATCTAAAAAAAAGATGATGTGACTTACCAAACAAAAGCGCTGGCAGGTTGATACACACACAAACACACACACAAAATTCAAGCTTTCGCAACCAACGGTTGCATCATCAGGAAAGAGGGAAGGAGAGGGAGAGACGAAAGGATGTGGGTTTTAAGGGAGAGGGTAAGGAGTCATTCCAATCCCGGGAGCGGAAAGACTTACCTTACCTTAGGGGGAAAAAAGGACAGGTATACACACGCACACACACGCACACATCCATCTGCACATACACAGACACAAGCAGACATTTGTAAAGGCAAAGAGTTTGGGCAGAGATGTCAGTCGAGGCGGAAGTACAGAGGCAAAGATGTTGTTGAAAGACAAGTGAGGTATGAGCAGCGGCAACTTAAAATTAGCAGAGGTTGAGGCCTGGCGGATAACGAGAAGAGAGGATATACTGAAGGGCAAGTTCCCATCTCCGGAGTTCGGATAGGTTGGTGTTAGTGGGAAGTATCCAGATAACCTGGACGGTGTAACACTGTGCCAAGATGTGCTGGCTGTGCACCAAGGCATGTTTAGCCACAGGGTGATCCTCATTACCAACAAACACTGTCTGCCTGTGTCCATTCATGCGAATGGACAGTTTGTTGCTGGTCATTCCCACATAGAAAGCTTCACAGTGTAGGCAGGTCAGTTGGTAAATCACGTGTGTGCTTTCACACGTGTCTCTGCCTTTGATCGTGTACACCTTCCGGGTTACAGGACTGGAGTAGGTGGTGGTGGGAGGGTGCATGGGACAGGTTTTATGCTGGGGAAGGTTACAAGGGTAGGAGCCAGAGGGTAGGGAAGGTGGTTTGGGGATTTCATAGGGATGAACTAAGAGGTTACGAAGGTTAGGTGGACGGCGGAAAGACACTCTTGGTGGAGTGGGGAGGATATCATGAAGGATGGATCTCATTTCAGGGCAGGATTTGAGGAAGTCGTATCCCTGCTGGAGAGCCACATTCAGAGTCTGATCCAGTCCCAGAAAGTATCCTGTCACAAGTGGGGCACTTTTGTGGTTCTTCTGTGGGAGGTTCTGAGTTTGAGGGGATGAGGAAGTGGCTCTGGTTATTTGCTTCTGTACCAGGTCGGGAGGGTATTTGCGGGATTCGAAAGCTGTTTTCAGGTTGTTGGTGTAATGGTTCAGGGATTCCGGACTGGAGCAGATTCGTTTGCCACGAAGACCTAGGCTGTAGGGAAGGGACCGTTTGATGTGGAATGGGTGGCAGCTGTCATAATGGAGGTACTGTTGCTTGTTGGTGGGTTTGATGTGGACGGACATGTGAAGCTGGCCATTGGACAGATGGTGGTCAACGTCAAGGAAAGTGGCATGGGATTTGGAGTAGGACCAGGTGAATCTGATGGAACCAAAGGAGTTGAGGTTGGAGAGGAAATGCTGGAGTTCTTCTTCACTGTGAGTCCAGATCATGAAGATGTCATCAATAAATCTGTACCAAACTTTGGGTTGACAGGCCTGGATAACCAAGAAGGCTTCCTCTAAGTGACCCATGAATAGGTTGACGTACGAGGGGGCCATCCTGGTACCCATGGCTGTTCGCTTTAATTGTTGGTATGTCTGGCCTTCAAAAGTGAAGAAGTTGTGGGTCAGGATGAAGCTGGCTAAGGTAATGAGGAAAGAGGTTTTAGGTAGGGTGGCAGATGATTGGCGTAAAAGGAAGTGCTCCATCACAGCGAGGCCCTGGACGTGCGGAATATTTGTGTATAAGGAAGTGGCATCAATGGTTACAAGGATGGTTTCTGGGGGTAACAGATCGGGTAAGGATTCCAGGCGTTCGAGAAAGTGGTTGGTGTCTTTGATGAAGGATGGGAGACTGCATGTAATGGGTTGAAGGTGTTGATCTACGTAGGCAGAGATACGTTCTGTGGGGGCTTGGTAACCAGCTACAATGGGGCGGCCGGGATGATTGGGTTTGTGAATTTTAGGTAGAAGGTAGGGGTGCGGGGTGTCGGTGGGGTCAGGAGGTTGATGGAGTCAGGTGAAAGGTTTTGTAGGGGGCCTAAGGTTCTGATGATTCCTTGAAGCTCTGCCTGGACATCAGGAATGGGATTACCTTGGCAAACTTTGTATGTGGTGTTGTCTGAAAGCTGACGCAGTCCCTCAGCCACATACTCCCGACGATCAAGTACCACGGTCGTGGAACCCTTTAATTAGATATAATATGAAAAGGATGCTCCTGACAATTTAACTTGATAGCATCACAAAAAGGTTGAGGTATACCAACAAATCCTACCCTATTTGGCTATAACCTAAAACCTTACACTCCAATAAAGTTAAAAAAGCCACACTAATTAAAAAACAAATAACCAATAGAAGAAAATTTAAAACAAATATAAATAATCATAAAGTATCAATACTATTTGTAGAAAAAATCTACATAAATGAGTTCTAAATTCAACGCATTACTCAGTCAAAATAGCAGTCAATTAAAATCAATCAATAACATAAAAAAATATTTTACCCATATGCTCCTTTCATGCTAATATGGATAAATAATCTTAGGATAGGAACCAACCTGGCTCGTGCCGATCTGAACTTGGATCATGTAAGAATTTAAAGGTTGAACAGACGTATTTACTGGGCTCCCACACCCAAAATTTTTTTTTAATTCAACATTGAGGTCGCAATCTGCTTTGTCAGTATGAGCTCTCAAAAAGAGTTATGCTGTCGTTCCTAAGGTAACTTAATCTCATGATCACAAATTATGGATCTAAACCACAAACATAAATCGGTGATATAATAATGAATTTATTTATTCTTCATGTCACCCCAACAAAACATTATCATCAAATATAGAAAGATCAACAAAAAACTATATAAAAATAGAATGTTAAACCGTACAGGGTCTTCTCGTCCTAAAGATAAATTTAAGGCTTTTGACTTAAAAGTTAAATTCAAAAATTTATTAAGAGGCAGTTCATTTCTCGTCAAGCCATTCATTCCAGCCACTAATTAAGATACTACTGATTATGCTACCTTTGCACGGTCAAAATATTGCGTCCCTTTAAAAATTTATGCATTGAGCAGGCGAAACCTCAAAATATTTTCGAGAGGACCTGTTTTCAATGGTTATACATTGTAGAGTTAACAGATTGTAATCCACTGTAATGCATAAAAGCCTTTTACAGTGAACAGACCCTTACTACTCTTGTCTTAGAACGCAATGAGTTTGATGCAAACTATTGCAAGCATTATCGTCAGTCATCCTTGGAATACAAAACTCATTTTCTACAGTAGTGGCTATTGCTAAATTTCTGTAAGAGCTGTGACATTGAGAGATTTTCTTTCTTAAAATAATGAAAAACCGTGGCCATTCAAAGAGAACAACCCTGTAATGGTCGAAGGCAATCACTCTTTGCTGGTTCATGTTAGACTCTTTTTGTAACTCTAGATCTGATAGCTCAGAAGTATCATGTGGAGTGTAATATTGAGCCCACATTGCACACCAATGGAGTGATGGTGTATCGTGGGGAACTGAGAAAATAATTACGCTGCATATTTGGTACAGGTTCCTCTTGTTATGTGCATCAAGGAGCCAAAATTGTACACATTCTAAAATGTCACAATGTGACTATATATATATGTCTATGTAGCAAATCTTTGTCTTATATTTTTATTTGTTTATTTTTTTAATAGTGCATATGACGACTTGGCATTTATTCCAGAATCCTTCGATTTGCAACATGGTGGGTGAATAGTACATGCTTATTGAAATGTCTGGGCTGTTGCTTGTAGGCTGTTCAAAACTGTTCCCTGTGTTTCTGGGTCATTACTTCAGTATTTCACTGTCAGTCAGTCTTGTTTACGTTCATTATGATAGAGATTCCTGAAGATATGTTTGTTTAAATCTATTTGAGAGTACACACAAGCATTTGCTGATAAACTGCAAATGTTGATGTCATAAACACTTAACAGTATTGTGGTGTGCGTACTGTAAGACCTTCGGTACACACACCATCAGATTATCTTACTTGTTGCTCTAACAAAGTAGGCGAGTGTTAGCAATATGTGTCGTGGTCTTATCGTGGTGTGTTTATCTTCTGCCGTTAGGTCAGACGATAGAAATGCCACTTGCATGCTTAGAGTAGCAGATTGACGGTGACCAACTTTAAACAGAACTTGATTAATTTTCACACACATTTATTAAAATAATAAAAAGCATAGATATTACATAACTGGATTCTGGATGCTGTTTACAATTGACAATCTGAAGTTCCTTTGGTCTTGGTACGTTAATCTTATTCTCACATATCTCTGATACTTGACAAAGTGTCTATTCATTTATCTTCATGGCTATGTACAGGAATATGATAATCTTATTAGGCGCAGACTGAAACTTGACTATAGACTGGTACAGACAAATGCAGACTAATGCAGACTGACTAATCGGAGGTCTGTACACTCGTTACAATACTCCGCTCGTTCAGGTATCACTGTGCGAGTGTTATCCGCGAGGAGAAAAGGTTCTATGTTAGCAGCAATCTCATTGGCTGCGTTACATATTAATACGGGGATCGGCGGAAGCAGAATTTGGTCCGTCTTTAAGGCAGTGCCATCTCGTAGTGTGGAGATGGACGAGCGCTGCACCTGCGCTGTTGTGCTTAGTGGGGTGCGCTCTAGTGGGAAAGTTGTGTACGCGCTATGCGGAACTATGTACACAAGTATGTTAGTTGAAATGAAAACAATCATTCAGTTATCATTTGTGAAACAAAGTATGATATTTAGTTCATGTTTTTTTTTGTCAGATAACTGGGTGCTGTTCTGTCCCAGAGAGAGAAACAGCTCTCAATCATTTGTAAAATAATGAAAATATAAATACCAATAATATTTGGGACTGAAGAGGAAAGAGTACTTACAAAATGCTGGAACAGAAAGGACTAGAACATGACTGAAGCAAACAAATTTAAAAGAGCATAAAAATGCTAAGTTTATAGCCTTTAGATGTATGATAAAGCAAGTGATTAAATATTCTGAAGTTCAAAATTCAGCAAATGTTATTTAATTTATGCATCTGTCAGTCCTCCAGTTCTTGTTTCATCACTCATTTAGTAGATTTTCCTTTTGTATCGTAATTGGTGTGAATTTTGTATACATAATGCCAGCCAGAGATTTAGGAACCAGGTTTTAAATTGTAAGACATTTCCAGGGGCAGATGTGGACTCCGACCACAATCTATTGGTTATGAACTGTAGATTAAAACTGAAGAAACTGCAAAAAGGTGGGAATTTAATGAGATGGGACCTGAATAAACTGAAAGAACCAGAGATTGTACAGAGTTTCAGGGAGAGCATAAGGGAACAATTGACAGGAATGGGGGAAAGAAATACAGTAGAAGAAGAATGGGTAGCTTTGAGGGATGAAGTAGCGAAGGCAGCAGAGGATCAAGTAGGTAAAAAGACGAGGGCTAGTAGAAATCCTTGGGTAACAGAAGAAATATTGAATTTAATTGATGAAAGGAGAAAATATAAAAATGCAGTAAATGAAGCAGGCAAAAAGGAATACAAACGTCTCAAAAATGAGATCATCAGGAAGTACAAAATGGCTAAGCAGGGATGGCTAGAGGACAAATGTAAGGATGTAGAGGCCTATCTCACTAGGGGTTAGATGGATACTGCCTACAGGAAAATTAAAGAGACCTTTGGAGATAAGAGAACGACTTGTATGATTATCAAGAGCTCAGATGGAAACCCAGTTCTAAGCAAAGAAGGGAAAGCAGAAAGGTGGAAGGAGTATATAGAGGATCTATACAAGGGCGATGTACTTGAGGACAATATTATGGAAATGGAAGAAGATGTAGATGAAGATGAAATGGGAGATATGATACTGCGTGAAGAGTTTGACAGTGCACTGAAAGACCTGAGTCGAAACAAGGCCCCCGGAGTAGACAACATTCCATTGGAACTACTGACGGCCTTGGGAGAGCCAGTCCTGACAAAACTCTACCATCTGGTGAGCAAGATGTATGAAACAGGCGAAATACCCTCAGACTTCAAGAAGAATATAATAATTCCAATCCCAAAGAAAGCAGGTGTTGACAGATGTGAAAATTACCGAACTATCAGTTTAATAAGTCACAGCTGCAAAATACTAACACGAATTCTTTACAGACGAATGGAAAAACTAGTAGAAGCCAACCTCGGGGAAGATCAGTTTGGATTCCGTAGAAATGTTGGAACACGTGAGGCAATACTGACCCTAGGACTTATCTTAGAAGCTAGATTAAGGAAGGGCAAACCTACGTTTCTAGCATTTGTAGACTTAGACAAAGCTTTTGACAATGTTGACTGGAATACTCTCTTTCAAATTCTAAAGGTGGCAGGGGTAAAATACAGGGAGCGAAAGGCTATTTACAATTTGTACAGAAACCAGATGGCAGTTATAAGAGTCGAGGGACATGAAAGGGAAGCAGTGGTTGGGAAGGGAGTAAGACAGGGTTGTAGCCTCTCCCCGATGTTGTTCAATCTGTATATTGAGCAAGCAGTAAAGGAAACAAAAGAAAAATTCGGAGTAGGTATTCTCCAATTCATGGAGAAGAAATAAAAACTTTGAGGTTCGCTGATGACATTGTAATTCTGTCAGAGACAGCAAAGGACTTGGAAGTGCAGTTGAATGGAATGGACAGTGTCTTGAAAGGAGGATATAAGATGAACATCAACAAAAGCAAAACAAGGATAATGGAATGTAGTCTAATTAAGTCGGGTGATGCTGAGGGAATTAGATTAGGAAATGAGACACTTAAAGTAGTAAAGGAGTTTTGTATTTGGGGAGCAAAATAACTGATGATGGTCGAAGTAGAGAGGATATAAAATGTAGACTGGCAATGGCAAGGAAAGCGTTTCTGAAGAAGAGAAATTTGTTAACATCGAGTATAGATTTAAGTGTCAGGAAGTCATTTCTGAAAGTATTTGTATGGAGTGTAGGCATGTGTGCAAGTGAAACATGGACGATAAATAGTTTGGACAAGAAGAGAATAGAAGCTTTCGAAATGTGGTGCTACAGAAGAATGCTGAAGATTAGATGGGTAGATCACGTAACTAATGAGGAAGTATTGAACAGGATTGGGGAGAAGAGAAGTTTGTGGTACAACTTGACCAGAAGACGGGATCGGTTGGTAGGACATGTTCTGAGGCATCAAGGGATCACCAATTTAGTATTGGAGGGCAGCGTGGAGGGTAAAAATCGTAGAGGGAGACCAAGAGATGAATACACTAAGCAGATTCAGAAGGATGTAGGTTGCAGTAGGTACTGGGAGATGAAAAAGCTTGCACAGGATAGAGTAGCATGGAGAGCTGCATCAAACCAGTCTCAGGACTGAAGACCACAACAACAACAAATCCCAGCAATTCAAAGGTGGTAGAATTAAAGAGTGTTTGTATTTGCAGATAGTGTCTAAGGACTTACTAATAGTAGTGCCTAAAATATGGAATAGAATGCCAGTTCTAAAAACATTGTTTGTCTTAGATACTTAATAATAATAATAATAATAATAATAATAATAAGTGATGGCTATGTAATGATAAGTTATTTACTTACAGTTTACACACGACACAGTCCAGCCAGCACCAACTGAAGATTGTGTGTTGGACTGTCCCAAGACAGATAAGCCATGTGCATTATCCACTTGCTGTGGGCCATCGAAACATGTGAGTCGCAGAATCAGCTCCCTTGTCACCGCTGTGTAATGTGCTTTGATTAAAATGCTTTGGTTCTTAAAGGGTTTCCTTCTTTCTTCTTTCTCTGTCAAAATTTGGCTGTACTTTGTATGTTTTAGTCTACAATACTTGTTCTGAAATCTTTTGTCAGCCTTTTTGTATGTTTTTTTTTCTTTTTTCTTGATACTTTGTACTTTCCTGTAGCATCTGTGACTATATGTATTTTTTCTTTAGAGAATATATTGAAATGATAGACGAAACAACTTCTGTAACTTTTTTCCTTGTACTTCAAAGTAGAGCATGAATGGTGAAAGGGATAAAGGTATGTTGCCATAGTTGCTGTCATTGCATATGGTGTATGATACATATTTAATGGAGCATGGGATTATATTTTGTCAGCACTATAAAATGAATGTGTGCATGCTTGCTTAATGGCAGAAGGAACTTACCACTCGCATTGTGTGTGCATGGAACTAATATTTCAGAACAAATATTTAAAATCATGCTATTGTAAATATTTTCTAATAGGAGCACAATCTGGAAACTTGCATGATCCGTTGCTGTCACCCTCTTTTATCATGGACAATGCATATTGCATCCATAGCGTACAATAGTAGCTTTTGGTGATACTCCAATGTTTTTTAAGTTTAATCTCGCAAGTCTTGATTTATCGTTGCTGTTTGTTTTCTGCCAAAGAGATTTTAGAATTTGTGTATGTGAATTAAACAATAAAATACAATGTAATTGGATAGATAAAAAATTTACTCGCCAAGCGGCAGCAGAACACGCACATAAAAAATACTATAATTATGCAGCCTTTCGAAGCCAGCAGCTCCTTCTTCTGACAGAGGGGTTGAAAGGGAAGGAAGAAGGGTGAAGGAAAGGACTGGAGAGGTCTAGGAAAAGGGGTACATTTCAGAAAAGTTTCCCAGAACTGCGGGTCGGGGGAGACTTACCGGACGGGATGAGGAGGAGTGACTGATTATTGGGGACTGCACCAGACGAGATTTGAAAACTTGAGGGCTTACAGGTAGAAGACAGAGTATTATGCAAGACAGAGATTTCTGCTAAAACATCAGGCACTAGTTAGTAAGAGTGGAAAGCTAAGTGCATTGTATATAACAGAGATGGAAGGAGGATGGTGAAAAATAGACAGACAAGAAAAGGAAAGATGTAGAAAACTAAAACAGGGTCAATAAAAGAGTAGTTACTGTGAAGAAATGCTCATATGGAAGAAATTAACATAAATTTAAGCCAGGTGGGTGGTGAGAACCAGGGACATGTTGTAACGCTACTTCCCACTTGTGGAGTTCTGAGAAACAGATGTCTGGGGGAAGAGTCCAAATGGTGCATGTGGTGAAACAGGCACCAGGTCACACTGTTGTGTTACAGAGTATGCTGTGCAACAGAGTACAATATACAAGGTATCCCTGTGCCCACATATCCTAATTGATAATTTGGTGATAGTCACGCCATGTAAAAGCCCAAACAGCATTTACATAACAGCTGGTATATGGCGTGCTGTTTCACAGGTGTGTCTCCATTTGATAATATGTGTTCCACCTACAGGGCTGGTTTAGGTGTGTGTGTGTGTGTGTGTGTGTGTGTGTGTGTGTGTGTAGGACAGTGTTGCAGTGGGTACGGTCACAGGGGCAGGAGCCATAGGGTGGGGAGATGTGTACAGATGGAGCATGGTGTCTGACAGGGATATTGTGGAGGTTTGGAGGGTGGCAAAATCTCAAACAAAATGGATCTCATTTCAGGACATGATTTGAAGAATTCTTGGGCTTGTCAAAGTAGCTTATTTAATACATTCACAGACAAGGATAATACTGAGTCACCAATGATATGGTCCGAAGTTGTTTTTTGGAGGGATCAACAATACCAGGAGTGGATGTGAAGGCTGAGGGGAGAGTGGTGGTGTAATGCTGTAAAAAGTCTGCTTCTGAGTAAATACATTTGCCTTGAATGCCAAGGCTGTATGGGAGGCAACATCCGACATGGGAAGGATGGCAGCTGTGAAAATGTAAGTACTTTTGTTTGTTAGTGTGTTTAATGTGGACAAAAGTGCATAGCTGGCCTTCGGTGAGGATGAGATCAATCTTGAGGATAGTGGAACAATATTCAGAGTAGGATCACGTGAAATTTAGTTGGACTAATGCAATTAGAGATTCCAGGAATTTTAACAGGTCAGTCTCGTCAAGAGTTCATATAGCAAAGGTGGCATCAATGTATCTAAACCAAACCATGGGCTGAAGACTTATAGATACTAGGAAAGCTACCTCCAAATGACCTATGAAAAGGTTAGCATAGGAAGGAGCAATCTTGGTTCCTGTGGCTGCACCCCTGATATGTTTGTATGTCTGGCCCTCAAAGGTGAAGCAGTTGTTTGTAAATATAAAGTTGATTAAGTTGAGCAGGAAGGACGCCATAGGTTTGGAATCAAGTGGATGCTGACTGAGGAAATGCTCAGCACCAGACCGACCAAGTACATGGGGGATGTCGGTATAGAGGGAGGTGGCATCACTAGTGACAAGCAAGATGTGTTATGGAATTGGGACGGGCACAGATTTCAGACGATCTAGGAAATGGTTGGTATCTTTGATATAAGAGGGGAGTCTTTGTGCTGTGAGTTGCAGGTGCTGATCAACTAAGGCGGATATATGTTCTGTGGGTGCTTTGAAGCCAGTAACTATAGGATGGCCAGGACGACTGGGTTTGTGGATTTTAGGAATAAGGTAAAAGGTGGGGGTGCATAGATTGCTTGGGGTAAGAAGTTCTATGGATTGAGGTGTTAGTCCTTGTGAGGGGCCTGCGGTTGTAACGAGGGACTGCAGGTCAGTTTGAATCACAGGGATGGAATCGATGGCAGATGGTATATGTAGAGGTGCCAGACAGCTGGTGTAGGCCATCACTAACATACTCCTTTTGGTCAAATGTTACAACATGTCCTTGGTTCTCACCACCCACCTGTCCTTAATTTATGTTAATTTCTTCCATCTCAGCATTTATTCTCAGTAACTACTCCTTTCTTAACTATGTTTTAGTTTTCTACATCTTTCATTTTCTTGTTGACTATTTTTTGCTGTCCGCCTCCCACCTCTGTTATGTACAATGCACGTAGCTTCCCACTCTCATTAATTTGTGCACGATGTTTTAGCAGTAATCTGTCTTGCATATTACTCTGTCTTCCACCTTTAAGCTCTCAGGTTTTAAAATTTCATCCAGTGCAATGCAGTCTTTCCTTCTCATCCCATGCGGTAAGTCTCCCGTGACCTGCAGTTCTGAGTGACTTTTCCAAAATCTATCCCTTTTCCTAGACCTCTCCAGTTCTTTTCCTTCACCCTCTTCCATCTTCTTCAACCCTTCTGCTGGAAGGAGCCAATGGCTCAGAAAGATTGCTTAATTATAACCTTTTTTATTATATGCGTGTTCTGCTGCCATGTGGTGAATAGATTTTTTATCTATTCAGTTACATCATATTGTCAGAAATTGTTTTCATTGTTATAAACAATAAAATACACTCTAAGACTTTCATTAACGAACATACGCACAGTAACACTGAACTGAAGAGATGTGAAATATGCTAAACTAACATAGATCCTAATACAATTAGAGTGATATTCAGAGTGTGGGTGTAGAAATTAAACCTTTCAGGTTCATAGATTACTGAATAGCTGTTTTACAGTGGTATCATAGTATGTTGGTGTGAATGTGCTTAGCAGAAATCGGTCCGGCAAACTAAGGCAGTTTCGATTGAAGTATTGGAATCAACATTCAGATGTATTAATGCTGTGAGATGGCTCAGAGATGATGATCAAGAGCTTGTTAAATAGGTTACAAGTCCCCCAAAACATTTACAATGTTCCAGTAAAGGTCAACTGGATGTAAAATTGCTCATTGTTGCTCCAAATATTTTGATAAAATGTTTTAAGAAATGGACACACCACATCCAAACAACTATGTGTGGACATTGAGGTTGCAGGTAAATATTCATACTCACAATTAAACTTCTTAGATAATGCGAGTGCGCAAAGTCCAGTAAATGTCTGGTAGTGGTATTTTTGGTGAGTATTGTAAAAAGAAACTGTTTGGAAAACCACATGTAAATTATTGTCGTTCTGCACTACTAGTGCTTTATTGAGACAAGTTCCCCAATCTGGATGATGGAGACTTTGTTTCGAAAGACACTCATGGGAACTTGCTAGCGTACAATTTCAAGGCTTCTCATTGCAAAATTATGTACCCAGAATGATTATTTTATACAACACAAGAACTGAGGCTTGCAGTTGACTAAATTCATTCAAGTGCCTTGTCATTTAGCTAGATATTAAACCACCACATTGACAATTTTGAAAATACCCTTCTTACTGCTGCCTGTTATTGGAAGCTCATTGAGTCTTCTAACCACAGTCCCCATCAATTTGAGTTGGATATAGTAGAAGATTAATTTTTTTTTTTAAAAGAGAGAGAAGGTTTGGAGATTAATTTCTCAGCATCGTTGTTTAAAATCCCAATATTGTATTTGACAGGGCTGTGACATTTCATCAGTCTGAAGCAAAGGCAAGTTTTTGAAGTTGCCATTAAAGCATTTCATACCAGCACGACAGGTTCAAGTTCTCTTTTCTGGTGAAAGCTGTACCACCAAGTTATGTGGCCCCATTATTAAGAAACTGGACTTGTATTCAAGAGAAATGGCGTTCAAATTATTCTCCTCTGCTCATTGTCTACTGCCCCCCCCCCCCCCCCCCCCCCTCCATGCTTTTCTCTCTCTCTCTCTCTCTCTCTCTCTCTCTCTCTCTCTCTCTCTCTCTCTCTCTCTCTCTCTCTCTCTCTCTCTCACACACACACACACACACACACACACACACACACACACACACACACACGCAGAGAGAGAGAGAGAGAGAGAGAGAGAGAGACAGCCTTCTAAGACAGTGTTCAAATATTTAACTCTTTCTGCTGCCACAGATGTGTTCCTGCATTCTGTGATGAGCACGACTTTGTTGTAGCTGTACTGCTTGCCAAGTGCGGATGCCTATATGCTGAGGGATGGTATTCTGGCAACTATTAAATACTTATCGTATCATTTTAAGACAACTATTGGCTGGAAAAAAGTGATTTTTGCACATCTTCCAGACTGATGTTTTCGCTTGACAAAGAACTGAATTTCTTTTCATTATTGATCATAGTTACTGCACTACATCAAATTAAGTAAAACATTGGATGCTGTTTTAAAGAGTTCAGAGGTAGCAAAACTTTGCATAAACGTTGTATATGGTTGATTGCAGCTTGTGCAGTGCAATGTATGAAATGAACATAAGATATCAAAGTAATATTTAAAATTCAGAGCAGAATTGTACCTCATTTCATTCTCAGGTTACTGATTTTTGATATCCGATGGACTGTCACGCACGACCCGCCCATTTCTGTCCTGTGAATTGGGACTATGTGGTAATAACAATTGTCATGTTTCATAAACTGTTCAGAATATCAAAACAAATGGTGACATGCAAAGATGCACATACATGGTTAGATAAATACCAAAACTTTTTTGTTCACCAAGATATGGAAGTAACTCCTATACAGCAGTGAGAGGTTGGCTGTTCAGATGCATACGTACGCTAATAGCTCTGTGGGAAAACTCAAGTGGCACGCATATAAGTGTCCACGCCACTTGGAGAATGGCAGAGCAGAATGTGTATACACGTCCGCAGCAGTGAAATGGTTAATGATGTTTACAAGTCACTAAAATGTAATTCTCTTTTGCAAACTCTCTCTTTCATGTAAGGGGCAGTCAAAAAGTTTCTATTCAGATGCCATACAGTCCAGAATTGATATGCCAGTCAGGCAAAATCACCATGAGCATTGAGGCAGTCATCTCACTGGGGCAGTAGGTTGAAGATACTCCTTCGGAGAAACACTGTATCCTGCTGTGTGAAGAAGTCTGTCACCACCTGTGGTACACCTGTGTCTGACAGGAATTTTCAAACCTTTAATGTAGATGTAGATGTAGAAAGCCTGTTTTAAGGGACTAAGGTGTGATGATCACATGGAGAGAGATTAGGACTATAGGGCAGGTGCTAGTGTCCCAACTTGAATTGACATAACTTCTGCATTACGACATTGTGGTGTGGGGATGTGCATTATCATGAAACAGCAGCAACCCTTGTCACACACCATTTTACAATGATGGTTTTCAACAGATATACTGCCCTTATACATTCTTCATTCCCCAGTTAATGCCTGCCAGTGTTTGTCTTTCAGCAGTCACGAAAAGAATAAAAGCATGTTGGTTCTGTTGGACATAATGTAACCATACTTAAAGCTACTACATTTTTTGCATGCAAGTCAAAAAGACATGAATGCATCACTAATCCCTTGTCTACATGTCGGTGCTTATACGAGGGCTATCCGCAAAGTACATTATGTTTTGGAATTAAAAATAAATAAAGTATTGGAAAATTCTTTTATTATATACAGATGAAAGCCACACTTAAATACTACTTTTTACATAATTGCCATTTAAATTAAGGCACTTATTGTAGCGATGGATGAGCTTGGAAATTCCTTCGTCGTAAAATTCGGCCGCCTGTGCCTTCAACCACGTGGTTAATCAGCAACCTGGTAGAAAGATGATTTTTGTGGATTTCCTGGAAAGAGGCACTACAATAAACTCTCAAAGGTATTGCCAAACTCTGCACAATCTCAGAAGAGCAATACAAAGCAAGCGCAGGGGAAAGTTGGGCTCAAAGATCATACTGATTCACGACAACGCCCGGGCCCACACGGCAAATGCCACTCGTGAAGCTCTCGAATCTTTGAAGTGGGAGTTGTTTTCTCATCTGCCATACAGTCCCGACCTGGCACCAAGCGACTTCCACTTCTTCCCAGCAATGAAGAAATGGTTGGCTATGCAGCGTTTTTATGACGACGCACAGCTTCAAGAAGAGGTAACCACGTGGTTGAAGGCGCAGGCGGCCGAATTTTACGATGAAGGAATTTCCAAGCTCGTCCATCACTACGATAAGTGCCTTAATTTAAATGGCAACTATGTAGAAAAGTAGTATTGAAGTGTGGCTTTCATCTGTATATAATAAAAAAAATTTCCAATACTTTATTTATTTTCAATTCCAAAACGTAATGTACTTTGTGGATAGCCCTCGTATATCCACATTGGAGTCGCACTATGTTGCATATACACTGCACCAACACCATCAAATAGAAACATCTTCATAGCCACTTATGTCTCAGAACTGGTTTCAGGCTTTCCACTAGAGCCAGTAAGTTGTCATATGCAGTCCACCATGTTACTTGATGTTTGTTCTTAACAGAAGAAAATTGCACCAAGGCCACATTGTCCCCGAATCCTTGTGTTATTTGAGATAGATATATTGTTCTGTACTGACAGAAACTCGTGTGTGTCTGGTAATTTCATAGATTAGCTGTAAAGTATACGAAATCTGTTATACAGAAGCACAATGTCATTATCCAAAAGCTAACAGATGCTGTGAAGTTTGTTTCATTCTGTTAACAATTGACACAACCCACACAGAGTAGTGAATCCATAGACTAAACACGATATCTGTTTTCCATTCAGTTATCAAAATTATGACTGGAATAACGTTAGCAAATACATTGCCGTGAAATAATGCTAATTTGTAATTCGTTTGAAGACTTCGTGGTAGGCAGGACACAGCATATTATCTCAGTCAGAAGAGTGAGCAGGCCATGCCGTGTGTGGAATATCTTCCATTTCCAAGAAAACATCAACCACCTGTGCTCTGTGAGGTTGAGCATTATTGTCCATCAATACAAAGTATGGGCCCACAGCACCTCGCAGCAACCACACATCAGGTCCCAATATCTCATCATGATACTGAAAGCAGTTAAATTTTTTAGATTCACCCGTACAATTTCATGGAGAGCTGTTAGAGTGGTCAACATAATCCCTGCCACACCGTTGTGGATCCTCCTCGATATGGTCTCTTTCCACATTATTTGGGTCCCAAAGTCATGTTCCACATTCCATCCAGAGGTGAATCCATCGAGACTTACTCTCCAGACCAATTCCTGACTCATCTGTGAAAAGAACATTGGCCAACTGCTCAATTGTCCAGGTGGAATGTTGATGACTCCACTCTTAGATTCTTCCTTATGTGAAGGCGTGTCAGAGGTGTACATGCAGCAAGTCAGTAACAATAAAGGCCACTCTGCTGAAGCCTTCTTTACACCATTTGCCTCTATACAACACGTCCAATGGATGCTGCGAGGTCAGATGCCAGTTGCCATGCAGTGCTAAGGCAATACCACTGTGGCCTTACAGCCAAATAGTGTCTCCTCTTTTGGATGTTACACATAGTCGGCCCTGCCATGGTCTTTGGGATACAGTTTCTCTCTCTAAGCTATCACCACATTTTAGAAACAAGAGAACGATTCACTTTAAGCCATTGGGCCGCATGAGTTTGTGCTTGTCCTGCTTCTATTCCTCCTATGTCTCTCCACCGCAGAGTGTCTGGCAGGCGTCTCCTCTGTGCCATTCTGCACCATCTGTGACATCATCTGTGTACACAGCGATTATGGATGTGGGACTGCCCGGCAAACACTACCCCGTTTGATGGGTGTCCTGACGTCATTGCTGGCATTGTTGTCCATTGATCAGAATGCCACCTTCCGTGTGGAACATGATCGTGTGGACATTTATTGACAGTTTGTATGATAATATCATGACTTAGACAAAGGGCGGGGAATAGCAGTTTGGGAACCAGAGTATACACCCCGAGAAAACTGGGAAGAACCTGGGAATGTTTTCATCCAGGAGAAATACGGGAAAAACGCAGGAATTTTTTAGAATTCCGGAAATTTTTCCTTGTTTTAGTTTTCAGTTAAATTTTTGTAATTTTCACTGATAATAACTGATAGTCTAACAAAGAATTTTACTTTAGCTCGTTACTTCAGAATAATACTGCAGCAGTAAAATATAAATCAGAGAATAACATCAATATAAAATGCCAGTTTCATAGAAAATGCGCCGTTTACATCAACAAAACAGTGCGCACATAAGTGTCTGCCAACAGCAACATGTCAGACTGTGCAGTAATTCGTAACAACAAATTGCTTTCAATGCGTCTTTCTCGTGAGCACCATTTCGATGAGTGTGATGAAGACTATGCAATACAACAAACTGCCTTCGATGAGCATGATGTCACAACTGTTTACATTTATAATAGGTTACGGGAAAATATTGCGACTGTTGGGTTGAGAAGCGGTACTTAAAACTAAATTTCCTTTTACGGAAAGTGAATTATGTTTCTAGTGACAATGTACTAAGAATTTCTTAAGTCACACGATGTTAGACTCTTTTAAACATAACACTGAGGACCAGCCACTTAGAAAAATTTCAAGGGGAAAACCCAATCATTTATGCTGTTAAATTTTACTGGCACTTATGCGTTTGATGTATCAGAAAGGTAGCACAGACACACAAAAAAGAGAACATTTCAAGGTTAGTGCTTATATTTATTTTAATTATTTCACAGATAACAAATTATGCAATAACAATGGAAAAAGTATAATTATCCTTAAAAAAAAGTGCTAAGTGAGTTCTTCAGCAATTTCATACGTAATTGGCTTTTCTATTTTGTGGAAAAGTAAGTGCTTGACGGAACATTTTATTCAGCCAGGGAAACCACAAAATGTTCTGTTCAGAGCAGTGAAATTTATAATCATGCTCATATAAATATTCAGCTGTTGCAATTTAAGGTGTGCTCTTAGGATCCTGCATAACCACATCCTCGGAATAAAAACGTCAAAAACTTTTTGATGACCAACATCATATGTGAAAGCTTAGCTTTTTTTGTAGTTATATTGTATGTACATTAATTTAAACCATTAACTTGTTTTCTTATTTATGCGTTCGCGCTTCTTCACAGTGATGTTGCTATTGCCTAACTACATCACTTGTCTTGTGTTCTGAATGTTTGCTGTCATTGGCTCGCGAGATCACGTGACATGAGCTGTAATTGGCTTACAAAAGCGCGTTGGAATCTTGATGTCAGTGCTTCAGAAGCTGACATGCTGTATTTGGTGGAATTTGTATTTACACTTTTGTAATACAAACCGCTCATCGAAGGTATTTGCAAAACCGTGTTATTTTTTGGTGGGTTTTGTTTGCTAATGTGTCGGGAACTTCTGTTCTGGTGAATAAAACCTTGACTATTCAAAGAATTGATATGTTTTATAACTCCAGGGGAAAGTATATTGTTACTTAACATGGAAAAAGTGTTCTCTCAGCTGGGAAAAAGCGTGTTTTCACCTGAAAAGAAGTGAAATTTGTCCATGGAAAAGTGCATTTTCACCCAATAAAAAGTGCATTTTTAACTGGGATATCCAGGAATTTTTTTGTCTTTTCTGTGTATACACCCTGGTGTATATGTGTCCTGAGCCACCAACCTCTCACTGCTGTGGGTGTGAGTTAACTTCAATATCTTAGTGAATTAAAAAAGTTTTGAGTATTTATCGTACAACATATTTGCCTCATTGTGTGTTATAATTTGCAAGGGAAAAAAAAAAAAAAAAAAAAGTTCATTTTGATATCTTGAATCGTTTATGACCTATGATGAATGGTGAAGTGCACGAATAGCCACCTCGTGTATGTCTGTCTGCCGAATATAAAAGCCAATAACTCAGGACTGAAATGAAATATTGTTCTGCTTGAAATTTCAATACTTTATCTACATTTCACTCACTGCAATGTATGAGCTAAAATCAACCATATACAAAGATTATGCAATGCATTTTTGTCTCGGCAAACTGTTTAAAATTGCATGGAATGTTTTACTTAATTTGATGCAGCAGAGTAAGCGTGATGTATAACAACAAGAAATTCATTTCTTTATCGAATGAAGCTACCAGGTGATAAGATCTGCAAAAACAAAATTTTCTCACCTAATAGTTTTCAGGAAATCGGACGATAAGTATTTCAAATCGGTGGGACACCATCACTTAGCACAAGCACAAACTCCCGCTGAGCGATAGAGCCATAATAGAAATCATCCTCAGCATTGAATGCAGAGAACACATTTGTATCAGCATAAAGTTTAATGTTGTATAGACGTAGCAAGCAATATTAACAGCAACTTAATACTTTCTGAAGTTATCTGTAATGAAGTTCCGCCTAAAAAAAGCTGCAGAAACATCCAATCAGATCTTAATAACATTCCAAAGTGATGCAGAGATTGGCAACTTGCCTTAAATGTACGCCATTGTAAAATAATGCTCTTCATCAGATGTAGTATCCTGATACTCCAATATTAATGATACACAATTACAATGAGTCAACTTGTGCAAATACCTGGGTATAAATTTGTAGGAATATGAAGTGGAATAATGACGTAGGCTCATTCTTAAGTGGGGCATATGGCAGCTTCACTTTAACAGTGTCTACAAAGGAGACAGCTAACTAATCATTTGTGTGTATGATCTTAGAATATTGCTCAAGTGTGTAGGACCCATACCAGATATGACTAGCAGCAAGTATTGAATGTTTACAAAGGAGGACAACATCAGTGGTTGCAGGTTTGCTCGACTCAGTAGGAAAGCTTCGTGGAAATGTTGAGAAATCTGAATTGGCAGACACTTGAAGATTGACTCAAATCATCCTGCAAAAGCTTCTTAACAAAATTTTGAGAACCAGTTTTAAGTTAAGAATCTACACACATTCTTCATCACCTAGGTATTACTCCTATGATTATCTTGAAGACAAAAGTATGCGAATTAACAGCACACAGTAACATTTAAGCATTCATTCTTCCTGTGGTCTGTACATGGTTAAAAAGGCAAGAAACTTTAAGATGTAATACTGTGCTGAGTTGTTCTTGCAGAATGTTTGTGTGGATGTAAATAGATGTAGATATTGGGGAAAGATTTTAACTGCCCCATCAGGAATTACTACAAAATTTCAGAAAAGAAGTTTCCATGAATAGCCTGAAAAAAAATAAGTTACAGACATAGTTCGAATAGTTACATACAAGAGTTAGTCATTAATAGAGATGTATACCATTGAAATACTTTATTGCATGACCAACAATTATTATTCAACGAAACACCATAAAAGGTACCAAATGAGGTGGCACAGTGGTTAGCACACTGGACTTGCATTTGGGAGGACGATGATTCAAACGCACATCAGGACATCCTGATTTAGGTTTTTTGTAATTTCCCTAAATTACTTCAGGCAAATGCTGGGATGGTCCCTTTGAAAGGGCACGAATGACTCTTTCCTAATCTGATGGGATCGACGACCTTGCTGTTTGGTCCCCTCCCTCAAATAAAACAACCAACCATAAAAGGTGTTATGATAATAGTGTAGTGTGCACGAGCAAAGTAATGCATAATACATGGTTGTGCCATGCTCAGTATGGGCGGCAGGGGAACAACAAGATGTTACTCATTTCTGATGGTCAGTGTTCAGTATGTAGACACTTTTTATATAAAAGTAGGATATATGACTGTGAACAAGGATTCGAGAATGGAAGTCACAGTGCCAGTGGCAAACAGCTGAGTGGAAGACTAATGTGCATATATACTAAGACAGTAAAATTGAAGATAAACATGCTAATCAGAGTAATCAGAAGCATCAATATTAATGAAATTGTTGTGGTATTCATAAATAACTTTCACTTCTAATATCAGTGGTGGCTCGTGCAAAATTTTACCAATGTTTTACAATTTGGTGGCCTATAGCCTTTTGACTTACAAGGGTAGTATGTAAACTGAACTGTTTAAATATATTTAAATTTTACAGTTAATTGTTTAACACTGTGAGCAATAAAGTAAAATAGAAAAAATTGTGTTGGTTGCAGTGGTAATAGAACCAGTCACTGTTGCGAACCTCTCACCCATAGTGTCATTAATGCAGCCACTGTTGGAAAAACCCCTCATGCTGCGCACTTCCACAATAGCTTATACACAAATACTGATCCAGTACTGTGAGCAATGTAGCACTTGCAGTGCTAGAAGGGGCGAGAACTCATCAGAGCACAGCTGCATCCCTTTTCTGAGTTGATTGTAGCCCAGCTGGCCATTCTTTCAGCACTTGGCACTGGTTGCTCGTTATCACAAAGAGAATGCTACAAAACATGTTTTTGTCCATTTTATTTGCATACCAGTATGCATTTTAAGAGAAATGGTTTGGCTTTCATTTCAAGAGATGTGGCATTAATTTAGAACTGTAGCTACAGTGTGCTGTAGCACATTAGCACATGATTACCAGCCACCACTATGTAATATAATAGTATACATAATGGCCTTGGATTTGGGATACTGAGTAAATAGTGGGTACAAAGGCAGCAGTCACAAACATGCATGGGAGACATGTTCCAGGAGCTTGTGAAGTAAATGCTATTCTAGACCTAATTTGACAAGTGGCAAGTCCTGTGCAGCACTATCACCCACAGAGTAAGATTATTGATAATGCTGAAGTATTTGTCCTCAGCCAAGAAAATTTGGGATATGAGCATCCTCTGTAAAATTCTGAACATATTTTGTGGATCAAAGTAACAGTTTACCCTCTTTCCCTCCACCCTATCCTGCCCCAATTGAGCCCCTGAGTGGCTCATTACTACTAGTTAGCATATTGGTCACAAGTTTATATGCACCTTTAGCATTTTGCCCTTTATAGTCCGTCTGTCTCTGTTTCTTCCTTAGGTTCTGCTATCTGGAAATCTTATTTGACTGATCCTTTACTTGCACTTTGAACAAAGCTGTATCACAAGATTTACTTGACTGTGAACTCCTATTTGTCTGGCTGTTACTCTAATGTAGAACTTCATCTCATCTGTTTAGATTATAGTCAAAGGAGTTGTTGGCTTGGTATGTTACCCATGGTGGCATCATAATTTATGTGCGGATGATAGTGTTCTGAAAATCTGATTTTGCTGGGTCATCTTTGATTTGACTATTATCTTTGAACTTTTTTTCCTGTAAGATTGTTGAATGGGCATCTTCTTTGCAATTGTGTTAAATACATTGTGTAATTTAAACTGTGACAACAACATCAGTTCAACGTCTCTCTGGGGCAGCATCAAAAAGGAATGTGTGACAGTCTTGTTGTACTAGGTAAGAGTACTAATTTCCATTTAAGTAAAGTATGGGATCTGGCCTCAACGTTCAGATCGAGGACTGTGGTAAGCACTGATGTTTTAATGACTGAGATCCTCATATCACAACCCATCAGTATATTGACTGAGACCTGGAGAAGTAAACCCATACTCTGGAAAATAAGCTAGGAAAGTAGGCTGGTACTCAGTGGAAGATATTTCATGATTAGAACTCTCCAACAATAACACATCATACTATCGAAATGAAAAATTTATGGCACCAGGCTCAGTAACAGAGTAAAAACAAAAAAGCATGTGGCTTCTCAGGCTGTCTTCAGGTGACAGCTGAATGTCAGAGCATAAAATTAATAGTACAGGAGTAAACGAATCCACTCATGAATACCAGATGCATTGAATCATCGACGGGCACCCAAAAAGAATTAAAATTATGCTGGCTTTTGAATGAAATCCTTTAATGTGCTGGGACGTGCTCATACACATCTACCTATCTACATTGTGTTAGCCAGTGTAGTTGCAAGGTGGTGGGGGGTTACCCGAATGTAAGTTTGGTCGGGCAATGTTCGGTTGGCTCACAACCAGGAGTGCCAGCTTGTGAAAAATCACTGCCGGTGCTCAGAATCAGAGTTCACAAATGTTGAAAACTAAGCCACTTGGAAATACAGTTTCAGGTATATTTGAATAAGCAGTTCTTGATAAAGGTAAGCAAACTATTGTTTATTAGATTATTTTTCCACACTAAATTAAAATGCCGTATGGCAGGAGTGGCTGGGAGACCCCCTAAGAGAAGGTTCAGCCACCTAGTTGGAATTATGCTCCATGCCTGCAGGCACCTTCCCTTTATAAAGTATGACATCTGTGTGTGGAAGTGTGTGCGTTAAGTGTAGTCAGTATAATGGGTGTATGGAGAGTGTAGTGTCTTGTTCACATTGGAGATCGATGGGAGAAGGGAGAGGGTCAAACTTGGTGCCAGCACATAGCGTACTTCTTCCAAAAAGCACCAAAGGGGCCACCAAGCATAACATCCCCATCCAACAGACGGATCACCGTCAGCAGTGTCACATGCCTTCATTTCGTGAGACACTGGAATTTAACCCAGGACATTGGCATAAAGACTGGTGATCAGAAACTATACATCACTATGTCTCCTCCTCTTCCTGGTGAAACACTGACAGTGAAATATTGATCGACCACTAGGACATGAAGTGGCTTATCTCTGAATCGAGCATTACCGTACATGCGGGCTTTAGCGAACTTGACTACAGAGGGTAGTGTTGTCCACACTAATAATTAACACAAAAAGTAACCCACTGTCAACATAGAATAATTTTATTTTCAACGATGTCTGTAATTTCTAATTCTCACTCATAAAGAATGTGTTCTTACAAATAGCGGATGGTTTGATGAAAATGTTTTCCGCAGTGTCAAGCTCAGCTTTCACATCTTATTTATGGACATGCACGATAGCGTTGCTGCTCAATTTCTGTTGCATCGTGGTGTTGCTCAGGTAAGTCTTCAGTCTTCTAAGGGTGCAGAATGAATGTTCTGCTGTACATGTATAAACTGGTATAATTAAAGTAATCTTTTTCAATTTCGTCACCTCTGGAATCAATTCGCTAACTTACGTATTTGAGGAAAAGAATTGCTTTAAATCTTCTGAATGTCCAATAAAATAATTTTTAGATTTACACACATGTAAATAATATTTCTGGGCAATTTTAATATTTGTGAGTAAGTCATCCGTATAAAATTCGTTTACATAATTGCAATATTTGGTTTTGGAAAGAAGAAATGTTGCTGTTTCTTTGAAGTAAATCATAGCAGCTGCAGAAAATCGCTCCTCGAAACACTGAACCACAATTTCCATAATTTCAAAATAAATTATCTGGTAATAACAACAGGGACTGGTAAAAGCATTGGGTAGAGCGCAGTCATAAAGTTTTCAAGAAGTCTTCAAACTTATTGAACTGTTAGCTCTTGCACATCAAATTTTTTTGCTCAGTTCCAAGTAAGAGCTCAATAATTCATCTAAACTTCCATCAGTTCTAAATAGCGTCACAATATCATACACTATAAATATTAATATAGTCCATGGCTCCTTGGAGCTTTAGGGAGGAATTTTGCAGAAAAGCTTTCAAAACTTCATCTGGCTCTAAAATTTTGATAAGAAGTGTAGTGATGAAGATAAATTCAAAACAGCACAGAAAATTTAAGAAACTTAACTGTTCGTAATTCTGGAAGGTAGTTTTTCAGTGAACTTGTTCTGCAGCATGACCTGACAGAGCTAAAAGGCCGAAGAGCTATAGGATGAGTAATGATAGCATCTTGGAGAGACTCAAATATTGTTAGTCATATGGGGGACCTGCGAACAAAATTGGTAATTTCTTTCACATTTGGAAGATAGTCTCCTACTATGGTCTCATTATGCTTAGCCTGTTGAGTCACAAGGTTCAAAGAATTGGTCAAACAGTGAACATGCAGAATGTGTGGCTCAATTTCTGATTTTTGCTTGCAACCCTAAAAAAGCACCAGTCACATTTGCCACTCCATCCGTAGCAATACCTCTGCATGGCTTGATATCTATAGAGAAACAAGTGAAAACATACATTAATGTCAAAAATACTTCAGCTCCATTCATTATTATAGAAACCAAAAAGTAATTCACTAATTTGAAAATTATCGCCACTGACACATCAGAATCACACCAAAACGTGTCCTTTTTGACATATGTTGCTAGTTTCATCCACAATTATGAAATGGTATTGGGAATATTTTACAAACTTTATTGAATTGTGTAAAACTTTATTAGCTATGTCAAAATCTTCATTTCTTATCAGGGTGTGTATGCCTTGAGACAGCTGGGAAAAATGTGGGAATTATCACATCCAGGAAAAAAGTGGAAATTGTTTAGAATTCCAGGAATTTTTTCATTGTTTTGCTTCAATTAATTTTTTGTCACGTTGACTGGTAAGAACTGATACTCCAACAAAGAATTTTACTTTAGCCTGTTACTGGTGAATAATGTTGGAGCAGTGAAACGTAAATTACACACAAAAATAAAACATTAATTGCAAAGAAAGTGTGACATTTACAACAAAACACAGTGCACGCACAAGTGTCTGCCAACAGCAAAATGTGTGCAATGCTTTTGATGAGCAGGACATCACAACTGTTTGTTTGTAACAGGTCATGGGAAAATATTGTGAATGGTTGGCTGAGCAGCATTACTTTCAAAGTAAAATTGCTTTTATGCAAGATGAACTGTGTTGTGTGTGAGAATGTGTGATGAATTGCTTAAATCACAATCACTTGTGTCTCATTCAAAACTTAACCCTTTGAGGTCCAGTCACACAGAAAAATTTCGGGTCCATAACACCAGCCATTTATGCCATTATTTAAAACTTTACTAGCACCTTTGTGTTTTATGTATCTTAAAGGCTAACATGCTAAAAGACCAATACTGTATGTGGAAGCTTAGCTTTTCTTATAGCTATGCTGTATATGTAGTAATTTAAAACATTAACTTCTCCTATTTGTGTATTCGTACTACGTAATGGTGATATTAGCTGACTGCATCACATGTCCTGCACTCTGAATGTCTGCTCCCATTGGCTGGTGAGATCATGTGACCTGAACTATGATCTGCTGACAAAAGCACATCACAGTCTCAATTCCAGTGCTTTGGAAGCTGCTGTATTGTATTTGGTGGAATTTGCATTTATAGTTTTATAATATGAAAATGTGCAGTGTACATCTTTTTTTGCATCAAAGATCTTTCCAAAACACACTTTTTTTGCTGGGTTTTATTTTCTGAAGTACTGAGAAGTTCTATGCTTTTGTATAAAACCTTTACCATTCAAAGGATTGACAGGTTCTATAGCTTCGAGGGAAAGTATACTGTCACTTAACGTGCAAAAAATGTGTTTTCACTGAGGTATTGAGTATTTTCACCTGGGGAATATTTTATTTTCACCTGGGAAATGTGTATTTTTATTTTTAACTGGGAAATACCTGGAAATTTTTTTGCTGCTCTGTGTACATATCCCACTTCCGTTGTGTGAATGCAATCTGTAATTTGTACACTGAAGCCAAGAGAACAGTTATCAATTGCCTTCAGCAACTAACTCTAACAATCCATTACAGAGCTACTCTTGGAGACATTAAACACTGCACATTTATACATTTATCAGTTGCAGTTCCTTACTACAGCAAGATATATGATGATTTGACTTTTCATGACAATCAAACCTTTCAAACACTTTGTTCCAAGAAGAAAATCCTACTTTAAGTGAATGCTTTTGTTTAGTTTTCTTCACAAAAGGCCCACTACAGGAACTCATTTCCGCATATACAAGACAAAACACTTTACTGCACTTCTTATTGTATGACATCCATTTGTATTTGTCTTCCCATATTTTTGAAAAGAAAGACCACCACCACTATGACCGGGTTTCTTTGTTTCATTCAGTACCGCAGTTGGATTTGAGCCATGTGAAGCAACATCTGCATGTTTCATAGCCAAATCATTTTTCTTCTTTTTTGGGTGAACAATGAGTATATGCATTACAAAAACAAACTACAGTAAAGAAATAAACAAAGTAAATTGTAATTGTAAATGCTACTGCATTGTGTAATAAAAAGTGTTAACTAAAACTTGCTGCCCCACAAAGAATGGTGCTAAATGAGTTTGTCTGTTGACACAAATCAGTTGGTGTAAACCTTTGCTGGCCGTTGCCCATTGGGTGGGATGATAAAAAACTTTCATGATCTTTCTGTGATAGAGTAGTGCTGAGGGTTTTTCAGTTATTTCTGGAGGACTGAGACATGCTAGACCTTGCTTGAATGGGTCAGCACAAATGCGACATCAACATTAGCATAATTGACAGCTTTGAATTTTTCCCCAAATTACTTTTTTACCCATTTTTGTGCAGGTTCTGAGCACCCAGAAAACATTCTGATTTGTGCATGAGCACTAGGATACTCAACAGAGATTATAATTTTAATTAATATTTTGTTTATACTGGTTGCTGGTGAGGAGGAAAGTTAGTTATTAGTATTTTATTAATGATCTCATTCATAAGCAGCCATATCGCAGTCGCTCAAGAAAGTTATAATTAAGCTTTACTTGTTTAATCAGAATCGGACGATGACTCTCCTTATCCGCAGTCTCGATGATTCAAAGCGATCTGCAATCCTGTGTAAATCAAATGTCTTGGTTTTCTTGCGTTGCTTAGCCTGTCGGGAAACCTCAGATCAAGCGGAAAGTTTGCTTTGATAGCGTTTAATTATTCGATGAAATAATGGAGCTCGTGGATCTAATAATTGCAGGTTTGTTTCCAATTCATTGGAAGTTCCCTTCTGATTACCAACGAAACGACACCTCTGTGCAAATTTCCAATTAGAGAATACATACATAATGAAATTCCTTACACACCTTTGATGTAAATGCTCAATATATATTTTCTTGAGTAGCATACAATATATTTTCAATCTCCTTCTTCCAGTAATATCGATAGCAAAATCACAATTATTCAATGTGGCTATTCGGCACAGAGGAGATCCTAGAAGTCCACTCAACACACGAGAGAGAATATTACAAAGAGTAATTATGCGCTCATGGAATAGTAATAATACTGTACTACTTTGCGCATTGATTCTGCGAGTGTATAGATGGTCAAGTAGGGAATTCACTCATAGAATTGTGCAGGAATAATTAGTGGAATATAAAGAGAGATTACAAGATGACATCCCTCCTCACAACTCGTATACATAGTGTGCCTAAAAAGTTCGGCGAATGGTATCAGACAACAAACAAAACAAGATACAAAGAAATATTCTTTATTGCCCTTCAAAATCGTCACCACCCACCACAACACACTTTTGACAGTGTTCATACTGCTTCTGGAAACTATAAGCAGAGCCCTCCTGTGAAACCGATCGCAAAACGGCTGTCGTGCAGTCTTTGATGGCATACACGTCCGCACAATGTTCACCTTTCATGGCGACTTTCATACAGGGAAATAGGTAGAAGTCCACAGGAGCCAGATCAGGGGAGTACAGAGGGTTTTCAAGAACACCGATTGCCATTTTGATTCTGGATTGAACTGGTAGCACCAGGTCTCATGATGATGGTGTTCAGAAACAATGGATCCTGGTCACACATGGAAATGAAATCGCCTGCAGTTTCCATCTGTTTTGCTTTGTGCTTGTCTGTGAGCTTGTGGACACAACATTGGCAGCCAATCTTCCACTTACCCAAATCATCGCATATGATGGTGTGCACCGTGTGCCCTTGCTAATGCTCTATTCCTCCAGTCAATCTGAGAATCAATTGCTGATCTTGTGCCAACATTTGGCGCACTTTCTTGATCTTTTCTGGGGTCTGCTTGTCGATAGCCGACCTGAACGTGGCTCATCCTCAGTTGTTTCCTTCCCTTCACGGAAGCATTTAAACCATTCGTAAACACACTTTCTGCTCATGGCTCCCTTCCTGTACACATGCACCAACATTCCATGTGTCTTTGTTGCAGTCTTCCACAACTTGTAGCAGAACTTGATGTTTACACGTTGCTCCATTGTGCTGTGACATTTCCTCTCACACTGACTACGTTCAACTGTCCACAGTCTATTTACACAGCCAGTCACATGTGGTGCATGCTGTATGTCAGTTCTCCTCAAGCCTCTGAAGACCCATGCGCACATGCGCCAAGTTGCTGTTCATATATGACACCATTCACCAAACTTTTCAGACACACCACGTGTCACATCATGAAGGAAGGTGGCTAAAAGCATGATAAAGCACATTAAATAAGTCAGCTTAATTTGTCAAAATTTTCCTGTCTCACATCTACCAAAGCTACTGGTTACTTTTTCAGTAATTTTACACTAAACATTTAAGTATTTCATTTATTAAACTGATTTAACATTCATAAGCTAACCTGTCCTGTTTTAAGAAGTACAGGAGAAGTAATATTAGAAAATGAAATTCCTCTTATGCACTTGCTTTATAAATTGTACTCAAACAGTGAAACAAACATTTCCATCTGGCAGTATTATGTATGATGCCCTTTTTCTCCATCAAATACAAGAGGAGCAGCATTAATTTGGTTTCTGGATACCAATGCACATTGAATGTGCAGATGCAGCAAAAACTGTTGTTAAGATTTCCAGTATAGATGTGCTTTTTGAATGTGCCCACTAAAGCACAATAGACTTCTTCTTTCAAAAAGCTTTGTAATGGTTAATGATTTCATATATGTCTCAGTGATTCAGTAAAAGAAAATAAAAAGCAGTGTAGTTTTAGCGTTGGCTGGTATCTGGCTGTAACCTACTGCCACTTGGTAACTGTTATGAGACAGGTGCATTGACCTGTTTCCATTTATAGCATTACTTTATTCAACATGACTGTCTTATGGAGGACCACCTTGCGAGTATCTGTTCCATTATATCCATGTTTCAGTGGCTTTTCATATTATCATTCACAGATATTTGTGGAATGTCTCTGTGAGTAATAAAAGGGCTTTCTCAGTATTTTTTTGTATTTTATGTAGGTGACCAATCAGATACGAAAATTGTATTTGTACTGTGTCGATTCAGATGCAGTGTCTGCTGAATATATTCACATCATCAACTACACTCTTGATAGGGTCATCATTTTATAAAATATAACAACTTTGTTGCCCTAATGTGAAAAGTAAAGATACATATAATGTAATCTGATCTAATAACATCTTACGTGTCTGTGACGTAAACTGACTTTTTATTACAGACCTCCATTTTTTTACCATCATCCATTTTCCAACTTGGACCAGCAGCTGTGCCCCTTGCTGCAGTGGGAGCATTTCTCTCTTCACCACATTAGTGCATAGTAGCTATTTATTTATGCAACACGCAAAGTGAACATTTCTGAGCATTCCACTAGGTCACAGTAATCAATTGTACCCACTTGTTTCAAAGCATGATCTCACTCTCACTGCATGTTTTACCTGCAGGAAAAGGTTCAATTTTAGTGTCAAATTCTACCTTGCTTAGGCTTCCATTTTAGGCCACATGCACTGAAAGACTGTATTTTAGTCTGATTTTAAGTTGTGCTATTGTTGTTGTTGTTGTTGTTGTTGTTGTGGTCTTCAGTCCTGAGACTGGTTTGATGCAGCTCTCCATGCTACTCTGTCCTGTGCAAGCTTCTTCATCTCCCAGTACCTACTGCAACCTACATCCTTCTGAATCTGCTTAGTGTATTGATCTCTTGGTCTCCCTCTACGATTTTTACCCTCCACGCTGCCCTCCAATGCTAAATTTGTGATCCCTTGATGCCTCAAAACATGTCCTACCAACCGATCCCTTCTTCTAGTCAAGTTGTGCCACAAACTTCTCTTCTCCCCAATCCTATTCAATACCTCCTCATTAGTTACGTGATCTACCCACCTTATCTTCAGCATTCTTCTGTAGCACCACATTTCGAAAGCTTCTATTCTCTTCTTGTCCAAACTATTTATCGTCCATGTTTCACTTCCATACATGGCTACACTCCATACAAATACTTTCAGAAACGACTTCCTGACATTTAAATCTAAACTCGATGTTAACAAATTTCTCTTCTTCAGAAAAGCTTTCCTTGCCATTGCCAGTCTAAATTTTATATCATCCCTACTTCGACCATCATCAGTTATTTTGCTCCCCAAATAGCAAAACTCCTTTACTACTTTAAGTGTCTCATTTCCTAATCTAATCCCCTCAGCATCACCCGATTTAATTTGACTACATTCCATTATCCTCGTTTTGCTTTTGTTGATGTTCATCTTATATCCTCCTTTCAAGACACTGTCCATTCCATTCAACTGCACTTCCAAGTCCTTTGCTGTCTCTGACAGAATTACAATGTCATCAGCGAACCTCAAAGTTTTACTTCTTCTCCATGAATTTTAATACCTACTCCAAATTTTTCTTTTGTTTCCTTTACTGCTTGCTCAATATACAGATTGAATAACATCGGGAAGAGGCTACAACCCTGTCTCACTCCTTTCCCAACCACTGCTTCCCTTTCATGCCCCTCTATTCTTATAACTGCCATCTGGTTTCTGTACAAATTGTAAATAGCCTTTCGCTCCCTGTATTTTACCCCTGCCACCTTCAGAATTCGAAACAGAGTATTCCAGTTAACATTGTCAAAAGCTTTCTCTAAGTCAACAAATGCTAGAAACGTAGGTTTGCCTTTTCTTAATCTTTCTTCTAAGATAAGTCGTAAGGTTAATATTGCCTCACGTGTTCCAACATTTCTACGGAATCTACATCTACATCTACATCTATACTCCGCGAGCCACCTTACGGTGTTTGGCGGAGGGTACTTATTGTACCACTATCTGATCCCCCCTTCCCTGTTCCATTCACGAATTGTGCGTGGGAAGAACGACTGCTTGTAAGTCTCCGTATTTGCTCTAATTTTTCGGATCTTTTCGTTGTGATCATTACGCGAGATATATGTGGGCGGTAGTAATATGTTGCCCATCTCTTCCCGGAATGTGCTCTCTCGTAATTTCGATAATAAACCTCTCCGTATTGCGTAACGCCTTTCTTGAAGTGTCCGCCACTGGAGCTTGTTCAGCATCTCCGTAACGCTCTCGCGCTGACTAAATGTCCCCATGACGAATCGCGCTGCTTTTCGCTGGATCATGTCTATCTCTTCTATTAATCCAACCTGGTAAGGGTCCCATACTGATGAGCAATACTCAAGAATCGGACGAACAAGCGTTTTGTAAGCTACTTCTTTCGTCGATGAGTCACATTTTCTTAGAATTCTTCCTATGAATCTCAACCTGGCGCCTGCTTTTCCCACTATTTGTTTTATGTGATCATTCCACTTCAGATCGCTCCGGATAGTAACTCCTAAGTATTTTACGGTCGTTACCGCTTCCAATGATTTACCACCTATGGCATAATCGTACTGGAATGGATTTCTGCCCCTATGTATGCGCATTATATTACATTTATCTACGTTTAGGGAAAGCTGCCAGCTGTCGCACCATGCATTAATCCTCTGCAGGTCCTCCTGGAGTACGTACGAGTCTTCTGATGTTGCTACTTTCTTGTAGACAACCGTGTCATCTGCAAATAGCCTCACGGAGCTACCGATGTTGTCAACTAAGTCATTTATGTATATTGTAAACAATAAAGGTCCTATCACGCTTCCCTGCGGTACTCCCGAAATTACCTCTACATCTGCAGATTTTGAACTGTTAAGAATGACATGTTGTGTTCTTTCTTCTAGGAAATCCTGAATCCAATCACAAACCTGGTCCGATATTCCGTAAGCTCGTATTTTTTTCACTAAACGTAAGTGCGGAACCGTATCAAATGCCTTCCTGAAGTCCAGGAATACGGCATCAATCTGCTCGCCAGTGTCTACGGCACTGTGAATTTCTTGGGCAAATAGGGCGAGCTGAGTTTTACATGATCTCCGTTTGCGGAATCCATGTTGGTTATGATGAAGGAGATTTGTATTATCTAAGAACGTCATAATACGAGAACACAAAACATGTTCCATTATTCTACAACAGATTGACGTAAGCGAAATAGGCCTATAATTATTCGCATCTGATTTATGACCCTTCTTGAAAATGGGAACGACCTGCGCTTTCTTCCAGTCGCTAGGTACTTTACGTTCTTCCAGCGATCTACGATAAATTGCTGATAGAAAGGGGGCAAGTTCTTTAGCATAATCACTGTAGAGTCTTAAGGGTATCTCGTCTGGTCCGGATGCTTTTCCGCTACTAAGTGATAGCAGTTGTTTTTCAATTCCGATATCGTTTATTTCAATATTTTCCATTTTGGCGTCCGTGCGATGGCTGAAGTCAGGGACCGTGTTAAGATTTTCCGCAGTGAAACAGTTTCGGAACACTGAATTCAGTATTTCTGCCTTTCTTCGGTCGTCCTCTGTTTGGGTGCCATCGTGGTCAACGAGTGACTGAATAGGGGATTTAGATCCGCTTACCGATTTTACATATGACCAAAACTTTTTAGGGTTCTTGTTTAGATTGTTTGCCAATGTTTTATATTCGAATTCGTTGAATGCTTCTCTCATTGCTCTCTTTACGCTCTTTTTCGCTTCGTTCAGCTTTTCCTTATCAGCTATGATTCGACTACTCTTAAACCTATGATGAAGCTTTCTTTGTTTCCGTAGTACCTTTCGTACATGATCCAAACTGATCTTCCCCGAGGTTGGCTTCTACTAGTTTTTCCATTCGTCTGTAAAGAATTCGCGTTAGTATTTTGCAGTTGTGATTTATTAAACTGATAGTTCGGTAATTTTCACATCTATCAACACCTGCTTTCTTTGGGATTGGAATTATTATATTCTTCTTGAAGTCTGAGGGTATTTCGCCTGTCTCATACATCTTGCTCACCAGATGGTAGAGTTTTGTCATGACTGGCTCTCCCAAGGCCATCAGTAGTTCTAATGGAATGTTGTGTACTCCTGGGGCCTTGTTTCGACTCAGGTCTCTCAGTGCTCTGTCAAACTCTTCACGCAGTATCATATCTCCCATTTCATCTTCATCTACATCCTCTTCCATTTTCATAATATTGTCCTCAAGTACATCGCCCTTGTGTAAACCCTCTATATACTCCTTCCACCTTTCTGCCTTCCCTTCTTTGCTTAGAACTGGGTTGCCATCTGAGCTCTTGATATTCATACAAGTGGTTCTCCTTTCTCCAAAGGTCTCTTTAATTTTCCTGTAGGCAGTATCTATCTTACCCCTAGTGAGACAAACCTCTACATCCTTACATTTGTCCTCTAGCCATCCCTGCTTAGCCATTTTGCACTTCCTGACGATTTCATTTTTGAGACGTTTGTATTCCTTTTTGCCTGCTTCATTTACTGCATTTTTATATTTTCTCCTTTCATCAATTAAATTCAATATTTCTTCTGTTACCCAAGGATTTCTATTAGCCCTTGTCTTTTTACCTACTTGATCCTCTGCTGCCTTCACTACTTCATCCCTCAGAGCTACCCATTCTTCTTCTACTGTATTTGTTTCCCCCATGCCTGTCAATTGTTCCCTTATGCTCTCCCTGAAACTCTCTACAACCTCTGGTTCTTTCAGTTTATCCAGATCCCATCTCCTTAAATTCCCACCTTTTTGCAGTTTCTTCAGTTTCAATCTGCAATTCATAACCAATATATTGTGGTCAGAATCCACATCTGCCCCTGGAAATGTCTTACAATTTAAAACCTGGTTCCTAAATCTCTGTCTTACCATTATATAATCTATCTGATACCTTTTAGTATCTCCAGGATTCTTCCAGCTATACAACCTTCTCTTATGGTTCTTGAACCAACTGTTAGCTATGATTAAGTTATGCTCTGTGCAAAATTCTACAAGGCGGCTTCCTCTTTCATTTCTTCCCCCCAATCCATATTCACCTACTATGTTTCCTTCTCTCCCTTTTCCTACTGACGAATTCCAGTCACCCATGACTATTAAATTTTCGTCTCCCTTCATTACCTGAATAATTTCTTTTATTTCATCATACATTTCTTCAATTTCTTCGTCATCTGCAGAGCTAGTTGGCATATAAACTTGTACTACTGTAGTAGGCATGGGCTTTGTGTCTATCTTGGCCACAATAATGCATTCACTATGCTGTTTGTAGTAGCTAACCCGCACTCCTATTTTTTTATTCATTATTAAACCTACTCCTGCATTACCCCTATTTGATTTTGTATTTATAAACCTGTAATCACCTGACCAAAAGTCTTGTTCCTCCTGCCACCGAACTTCACTAATTCCCACTATATCTAACTTTAACCTATCCATTTCCCTTTTAAAATTTTCTAACCTACCTGCCCGATTAAGGGATCTGACATTCCACGCTCCGATCTGTAGAACGCCAGTTTTCTTTCTCCTGATAACGATGTCCTCTTGAGTAGTCCCCGCCCGGAGATCCGAAAGGGGGACTATTTTACCTCCGGAATATTTTACCCAAGAGGATGCTATCATCATTTAATAATACAGTAAAGCTGCATGTCCTCGGGAAAAATTACGGCTGTAGTTTCCCCTTGCTTTCAGCCGTTCGCAGTACCAGCACAGCAAGGCCGTTTTGGTTAATGTTACAAGGCCAGATCAGTCAATCATCCATACTGTTGCCCCTGCAACTACTGAAAAGGCTGCTGCCCCTTTTCAGGAACCACATGTTTGTCTGGCCCCTCAACAGATACCCCTCTGTTGTGGTTGCACCTACGGTACGGACATCTGTATCGCTGAGGCACGCAAGCCTCCCCACCAACGGCAGGTCCATGGTTCATGGGGGGGTTGTGCTATTATGAGAAAGTAATTGTACATATTTGTTTGTACATTTTCATAAAGTCATTTTCTTGTCCTCCTGATTCATGTAAATTTTTCAGCCACATTTCTCTCATTGTACGTGGAAGTGTTAGCAATGATAGTGTTGAACATGACAAAAATATAACAATATGACAAAAATATAACAATTTTGTACTGAGCCCACCACCTCTTTGTGAGCATGTTTTGCACTTCATATGAACGTGATAAAGAATTATTTCACTTCGAGTCTCATTATGACCTATTCATAGCTTAGGTGTTCTACTGCAGATGGTTTTGTTTTTGCTTTTTTAAAGTAACTGTAAAATGTAGATGTTTATTAATTACAGAATAGCATCTGTGGGTTGCAGATCATGCGAGGCGGACTTTGCATGCAAAAGAGGTAGTCTTGAAGAATATGAATGAAATGTACAATCTCTTTGCATGCTAAACTCCCAGCATGTGGAGATAATTTGACATCTTTCATTATAACTGGAGTAAATTAGTAAAGTAGATGAAGAGAAGTCAAGTCTTTTCAACATTTTCTGCTAATTTTTCCACACAGATTTAAGTGCATGGTTAAACTTGCTTGCATAACACGCATATTAACATACTAGTTACATGCTGTTTATATAGTGCATTAAGTTGTTGATCTGATTTGTGCTACAGTGTGCATCTGCATCCACTTATAAAGCAAAAGCTAAATGGCTATTAGTAATGACCTGAACTGTTTGAAATATAAAACAGCACACATTTATTTCATATCATAATAGAAGCTTACATAATTTGTGCATAATAGACAAAGTTAACAAAAATGTCTCCTGCCCATGTGTACAAATTCTGTTCTGTAAAGTAGTGTATATCACAGATCTTACATATAATGGAAAAATCCCCTTTTTTTCATGACTTGTTTTTTGTGAAATGTTCATCAGTTGGATGTTTATACCACTACAGAAGCACACACAAATAAAACAGTTAACACGTGTTGATGGCAACTGTAATCTGTAAAGTTGTGTCATCTGATCCACTGTCGGTGCAGGGACGAGAGACGCCATCCCCGGGTGACACGCCTTACTTGTGCCGGCAGCGCAGTAGTGCAGCTAGTTTGGGTGCAAGGCAGCAAGAGCTGAGCGAGATGGAGAGCGGTAGGCTGCTGGGCGGCGTACCGGTCACAGCTCCCGGGCTGCCATCACCTTCCCCTCAGGGTGCTGCAGTGGTGCCCCTGACTGGAGTACAGCCTGGCCAAGAGTCTCGTGTCTGACAGTGGCCACAGGCACCCTCTTGCTGAGAGGGGGCTACAGGAGCCAGAGTGATGCACGTGCTTCCTGCGACTCGAGATATTTATTACTGTTCATTGGCTCACTTCTAGGCAACTGCAGGTTAGAGAGCACCTTGTATGCATAAGTTGCCGTCTTTCTGTGTGGTTAATCAGGTTGCCATCATTCCTCCCACCAGCATTTTCAAAGTGCCTGAACATCTGGTATTTGCAATTGGGTTTTGTGTACAGCCTCACAAATAGTGTACTCTGTTACAGAATCTGCTTATATAAGCTTATTGCCTCATTGTGTAATATATCTGTGTGTGTGTGTGTGTGTGTGTGTGTGTGTGTGTGTGTGTGTGTGTGTACCAGCACATTCATGTCTTTACATGTACACACAGTATGCATGAAATGTTCTTGTAAGACAATGGGCACGCACAGTGATGCAAAATATTTCTTACTGAGGTCTATCTTGTGTGCAAAAATGTGTGATGAGCACCATTTGGTAATCCTCAAGACATCACTAACTTACTGCCATTCCAGTAATAAAATGATCCGCAGTAAAACTGTTAAAGCACGAACTAATTTGTTTTTTAAGTAGTGGAAATCTGTGAATATTGAACACTGAACAGTATTAGTGGCTGAATTTTTTTTCTGTTGCTAGCATGAAAAGAATTATGGTTCGTTTCTCGTAATTTTCCTGTTGTTGATCTTTTATAAATAGCCTAATAAAATGCTACCAGAGATAATGACACAATCAGAAAAGTATTTCCACTTTGGAAAATCTATTACGATGATCTGCTTTTATAAAAAAAATTGATTTTTGTTGTTACATAATCACAGGAAAAACAAATTTAGAAGCTGTCTACATAATATAGTTTGCAGTTAATTTCTGTTTTCACTGGTAGCTATTACGGTCAGAACATAGTTACCAAGTAGCTGAAGTGACATTGTGTGTACACACATATAGTTTGAAAGCATGGTGCGGAAATACTGTTGAGTCAAATAGGAAAAAAATGAGGGATTCCACAGCACGCATTGATATTTGCATTCAAAAATGATTGTTTATAATAAAGCTGAGTATTAGCTCCACAATCTTCTTAACGTTGTTTAGCGAGGCTGCCTGTGTGAAAGATCCCAGACAAATGTTTCTCTTATATTGCATGCCAGTTTCACTCCCATCATTTATCAGTGGAACAGCATCTTATTTTCTTTCCATCTAATGTAAGGAATAAAGAGAGGGCCTGAATGATTGCTTATGGCTTCCTAGAGCAGTGTTATGCAGTAGCATATTTACTTGTGAAGAAGCTTACTTGTGAAAAAGCTGAAATCAGTAAGGAAAAATAAAATGATGATGCAGAACGTGGATAATTTCGTGATATGATTTTTGTTTTTACTGGAATAATTTGAGAAGATGAATGTTGTAACAATATATGAAAAAGCAGGTCAAAAGCATTCATGTAGTCATAATGCTCTCCTTAAGTCTCAGGACAGAAGTGGCTATCAGGAGTTTTTGTTGAAATATTGTGGCATGCCATATCATGAGTAGTGAACCACTGCTAGGCAGTTCTCTGTGAAACAGAATTCTGTTTGAGAAGTGTGAGTCACTTGCAGTTGTCTTCATTAGATGTTAACAAATATGTGCACAGTAATGAAAGACAGAGCTAAAGCCATCTGTTCAGCATTTAATGTCCTATCACTAATAACCAGAAGCTTTGAAAGTTTTTAAATCTCTGTTGCTCATATTGTACTTGTATGTCAAGCACAATAATGTTGGTCCAAAAAAAGTCATCTATAAGAACTTTTTGATGCAAAGTACTCACACTGACTTTTTAAATTATTATTATATTCTTTTGTTGTTCCTCATTGGCTTAACTGTTAGAGTAACTTGAAAAACTTTATCATGTTGTACGTAACTTCAGTGTAGTTTATGTTGTCCAACAAAGGAGTGTGTCAGATTTATTGTGAAACACTCAGAAAGAGAGAACAGCATTAAGGAATACTTTCAACACATACTGCTTCACTATAGTGACATTAACATCCTTGTAAATAGGAGATGCAATGCTCTATCCTGTAGTGAAAGAACATGTGAACAGTTTTGCTTACATGCCTTGATTATTGTAAGAAAAATATTTGAATGTACTGCATTGTCTATGCTACTGAGAGTTTGTTGGGAATTAGTGTTTTTAGAGGGGTTTGGGAGGGGGTGGAGGATTTTCTTGCTACAAAGGAATGGAGGAAATGAACAGCAGCATTACTGCAGTAGTACTGTTGTCATAAAGATTTCAGTGAAGTTTGAAACACATGTTTATTACTGAGAAGCAAATATTGTAGCAAATGTGACTATTTACTATTTCGAGAGCAAAAGCAAATTAGAATGTGGGAATTTTTATGGTAAAGGCTTTCCAAATTGAACTTACTGAGAATAAATGCATGGTTGGCATAAAAGTACATTGAATATTGGGATTTATGTTGTTTGTGTGGCATAGATGAAGTCAGTGTAGTGCTAAAAGTGGCATTTTTATGGCTGTCATTGTTAAAATTGATTTCAACAGACTTGTGGGAAGACAGAAAATACTGCAACTTCCTGTTGTTTAAGGTTGCCAATCTCACATTGCTATAATTTTATAATTTACATTATTTTATAAGTTACTACGTGCTGATTGCTATACCTGGTGTAGTTGAAAAACTCCTTCAATGCTGCACTTGAATGAGAAAGTTGTAGTGCTGAATGCAGCACCTTAAACAATTAAGTGGAAGTTTGAGAAATCAGTTTAACGTGTGCCCCTGCTATTTCTGGCTCAAGAATAACTACAATCATCTGTGTCTTAAACTGAATAACGTTTTGTTAAATGTTTGTGAACACAAATACGCACAGTTTTGTAGACTTACTTTGGCTTTATGTGTTGACATGGTTATTAAAACTCCACTAGAATTTATTTGTTAAGTGTTTGTCAGGAACTTTTTCCTTCTTAACCAAGTATAAGTAAAAATGAAGAAACCAATACAAAAACTATATATATACATTGCTCTTCCAAACTGTTCGTGTTTGGTGTTTTAAGAAATTCATATATTCCCAAGCTGTTAAGTTTTTTTTTTTCTATTTGCCTTCACACAGAAGATATTGTTAATAATTTCATCACTGTAAATGGATTTTAGCATGTGAAAATCCTAAGGAGAAATTGTAGCAGTTGTATCTAAAATGTAGAAGTGGTTAATTTTGTGAACACCTATGCAAGTGTTTGCATTGAGACACCTTGGGCTGTGATTTATTATTACATATAATGTAATATGCTGTGGGTCAGTTTGAAAATTCAGTTACTTGCAGATGTCCATGTAGTCTTATAAAGATATTTTTGAATAAACTTTTTTATCCTGATATTAAATCCCTCTGCAATAAGGTTGGGATGGATGTTCAGTAATTGTTGATGTTTATAATGTGCTCTTCAGAACATTAAGTATTTTAGAGTACTGTGAAATTATGATATTTGTTAACAGTGAGGTCATAAAACTTTTCTTGTGAGCTTCACACCTAAGAATAGTGTTCAGGTTTGTCCTAGTAAGAAAAAATAGTTGGTTGTGTGTGTCACAATATTTTTTTCTTGTTTCGCATTTGCTCCCACTTTTCTCGGAAAGACAAAGAACTTTGAAATGAGTTCTATGTTAGTAAAGTGTCATGCTTGGTGGTGATCTCTCCATTATGTATTCTGACAAGAGAAGAAATGTATTTATTTTATGTTTAATAGATGTTACTGATCTGACCAGAACAGAAAAGATTACTTGAAATAAAAACTTCAAAATGTTCTGTTTGAATGTGTGAATCATTGATTAGGTTATAACACATTTCCTGGTATAACAGTGTGTGCACTGTAAACTTAAGATTTCTCTTGCTTTTTGCTCAGTAAGTTGTAGTCTTTTGCTGTCCATTATTTCACTGATGTAACAGAGTATGTATAGATGATGGACAATTAATTATGCTCCCATAGTAACTTATGTCTTAGTGTACCCAGTTGACCTATGTAATTTTGTCAAGTACAAAACTACTCACTCAAATGGCAGCAGTGGATGTGCTGTGTATGTAACAGATAAACAGAATTCAATGTTCACATTACGCTGTTACCCTAACGATTTGCAATATGGGACAACAGTTTTCCAATTAGTTTATTATGTCAGCCTCACAAGTAATTTTTAATACAACACCAATAAATGTAAATTTTACCTGTGTTCTGTCACAGCATGCATATTGACTAGAAACTTGTTGTCCTTTCAATTTCTTCTTTGCTGAATTTTACTGGTGTAAAATTCTCTGTTATGGTGCCTTTTTCCCCCAAGTACATCCATGTCACACTATTTTCAACAATTGTGATCTGATACGGCTTTGTAGAACTCGTGTGTTGCCTCTTAGTTATCTCCACATCTTGCCTCCCAAGTTATCTCCACACTTAGTTTATAGGACGTGATCCATAAAGAATAGAGGCTGAGGCATTCTGCATCTTGCCACCTCTTTGTACCCCAACTTCTGTGGTTCTTGCCATACCAATTGTGTGTGAAAGGGGCATTTAAAAGAAATAGATTTATACTTCATATTTCTTGCCTTTACAGCCTTCAAAATTTGTGATCTATTGAGGCTTTCATTTCCCCATATTTCAGTAACATGTTTGTTATTACTTACAAGTAGGTGTTCTGCACTGGTTAAGTGACACTCTGCTATCTTGATGTGTTGATAGTTTCAGTAGTCATCTTTTATTGCACAAAAATTGCATAATAATTCTATCACTCATATATACCATTGTGATTTTACCATTTTTTGCTTCTCAGACTTAGATCTTCAGATTGTCTGTATCTCATATATTGACATAATTTTCATAACAATGTTTTTGGTTTCATTCCCATTATTTGTATTAACTGTGAATGAGAACTGCACAGAGAAATAATAGCTTTCTGAACTGCACTCACAAAAAGTAAAATGAAAAAACAATGCAGTGGAAACTGAGATTTCCCATGCTTATCTTCTAGGTATTACCTTAGGTATTACCTTGGTTGTTTCTCATGTATGTTGCTGTTGAAGTTCGCATAACTGCGCATTTGTGGGGTGGAACTGTTTCTTCACTGCATTTGTAGCATCTGGTTATAAGATTTTTTAATAGAAATTTCTTGTTTGTGTGATGATTGATGGGAGCAGGCAAGATGATCTGTATAAAATGAGTCTGATGAATCTCCAGCAGTTCGGTTTTTAAATTCATAGCTGGCAGACATTTAAAAAATCTTGTCGTCGTCATTGCCTTACTTAGACAAGGGAAGGATAGCAACAAGACTTTTGATGTTGAAAGATGGTGAAAAGCAGAAAATATTCTGGTTATGCTGTTTTTTTGTTTATTAAGTTAAAACATTTGATGACAAGACCAAAGTTAGGATCTCACCTATACTCAATTGAATGTAGTATTTTTGTTAAAATATTACATAAATATTGTTTACTGTTAATGATGACCTTAAAAACAGATCATATGTATAAGCATTTACATTATCTGTATGCTTCACTACTTATGTGAGATGTTTAATTATTATTGTAATAATAATAATAAATGTTATATTTTTTTGTTACAAAAATTTTTACATTGATTTTGACATATACAAGTTTCAAGATGCATTATTAACTACCATATTTAGGTCTTTCATAATCTCCAATAAGAAGACTGATATTCAACATCCCTTTGAATGAGGGCGTGTAGACACACACACACACACACACACACACACACACACACACACACACACACACACATGCCTCGAGATGACTGGGTGTTTGTGTTGTCCTCATCATTTCATCATCATCCAGGAAAGTGGCGAAATTGGACTGAGCAAAGATTGGATACTTGTACGGGCGCTGATAACCATGCAGTTGAGCGCCCCACAAACCAAACATCATCATCAACACACACACACACACACACACACACACACACACACACACACACAAATAAATATTTAAAAATATTTAAGCCTGCATTTTCCATCACCCTTTACATACAATGTTATTAATCCAAATCCAGTTTAACCCATGATTAATTTTGTAGGTTTCTTGGGGATGTTTTTGTAACCATATATACACAATTTGCGAAGAAAGCATTATTTGTCGTACCAGCTTAGGAGTTTCATACAAGGATGAGTCACTGCACGGTCTGAGGCGCCTTGTCACAGTTTGCGTGCCCCCTCCCCCCGCCCCCATTGAAGATTCAAGTCCCCCCTCAGGCGTGTGTGTGTGTGTGTGTGTGTGTGTGTGTGTGTGTGTGTGTTGTTGTTTGTGTAAGTTAGATTAAGTAGTGTATAAGCCTACGGACCGATGACCTCAGCAGTTTGGCCCCATAGGAACTTGTCACAAATTTCCAAGAATGGGTCAATAATTTAAAAAGAAAAAAAAGAAAAAAGGTTAGAATATGGGTAGTGACATCAGTATACTGACTCCCAACTTGAAATTTTGCTTTTCAACTTGCTCTCCTTGTAAATTTAAACACTTATTCAATCATTTGACATAATCTCCTTTAATGAGAATGAACATTCTTGTGCCATCTTTGGCATCCAGTAAATGACTTCTTTGCTGCCATCTGACCTTCAAAAGTGTTGAAACAATTAAAAATCACACAAGACTAATATGGGGCTGTACAATTGACTTGCAATAACCGCTGTGTTTTATTGTGTACAGGAATTATTATCCAGAAGGAACATGACTTCTATCAGCAGCCCAGGTCATTTCCTGCATATTGCCTGTTGCAGTTTTGTCCAGGAGGAGGAAATGGAGGAGTGTTTGAAGAATTAGGTCCTGTAAGATCCAAAATAAATTTAACTATGAGATATTATGGACAAGAGTGAAAGAGTTAGTTGATTTAAATTAACAACCTGACATATTTATTGGCCACTAGATTCAGGCACATTGGTTGTAGCATTGTTCAAAGGTAGCCTAAATTCAGTAGCATGGAAATAACCCAAGCACAAGTGGTGACTCTAAAACTACCCAGTGGAATGCTATGCAGACACTGTCAACAGTTAGGACACACATTCTTGTGAGGTAATGCTATATAAATTGTCTGGAACTGCCTTTCGAAGAAATATTCTAGACCACCTGTTTACCAACAGATCCAATCCTTTCACCAGCGAGAGAGGGCACTAGATTCCGTTACAGGTTCAGTGGTCACCAAAAGCAGAAAGCTCATCAACAAAAGTAAGAGAATGTTTGTATTTGGATGGAAAGCGAATGGCCGTACTGCAGTGGTGACACCGCTTCCCATCAGATCGCCGAAATTAAACACTGTCGGGCTTTGCTACCACATGGATGGGTCACCGCCCAGGTCTGTCGAGTGCTGTTGTGAAGCAGTGTGCACTCAGCCCTTGTGAGATCAATTGAGGAGCTACTTGACTGAGAAGTAGTGGCACAGGCCAGAAAAACTGACAATGATCTGGAGAGTGCAGTGCTGGCCATGTGCCCCTCCGTATCCACATCTGGTGATGCCTAAGAGCTGAGGATGGCATGGCGGCTGGTTGGTACTGTTGGGCCTTCATGGCCTGTTACAGCAATGAATCATTCACAGGAAACCATGGGGAGGATTACAGAAATGAGGAGGGGGAGGTACTATTAGACAAGTGTCCGAGAAATAAATGGGTAATTGGTAATGGGTGATACAAGAGAAGAGACAATCACAAGTTTGTGGTTGGAATTTGAAACAGATACCCATAATAGACTATAATATAATAACTGAAGAAACCCAACAGCAATGAAAGTGAAAGTGATGCCAGTATTAATTTTGAAGGCAGCCACTGACTATCGGTAGGGACGTTGTATTCAGGATGGGTACATATGAGGTTGGAAAAGTTGGGAAAAAATTATGCAGGAAACTGAATGACAGAAAAACCCAAGTGATATACAGTGAAAAGATTAAGACAGAACTTCCCAAAGATGAGGGGAAGGATGTATAGGAAGAATGGAGTCAAACAGTCCCTAGTCAAAGCAGCAGAATAAACGTGGAAGGACAGCAACAAAAGTCACACAGAAACTCTGTGGCAGAATGTGAGAATTACAGAAAGTCAAGAAGAATAACAACACATGGAGTGAATCCTTGAAAAACAGAATGGAAAATAATAGAGACAGATGGACATGACTAAGCAGAGAAGCAAAGAAAATCATAGTGCTGGCTAAGAAAATGTCTTGAGAAAAATTCACGAAAGAAACAGAATGTTAAGAATGGTTAGAAGATGATAAACTGCATATTAGGTAACAGAAGGAAGCAAAAAGAAAATCCTTAGTTATCAACAAAGAGGGGAAACCCATGTGATAGGACCAAAAAGTTTTGAAAGTGTGGAAACAGTGCTTTCAAAATCTATATGAAGGACAGAATGAAAAAATACACATAAGCTTAACAAAGTGAGGTAATGAAAACCAGTAGGAAACATGAAAAAATGAAGGATGTTAGTTGTAATGGAAAATGTTTTAACGTAATACACTTTTGAGTATCTAGGAAGTAAGCTAAGCAACAAAGGAAACATAAAGGATGAGATTTTAGGGAGAAAGAAAATTATTCACAATTTTATAATTGGCTATTGAACATTAACAGGAATAGCTATGATATACAAGTGACAGAGGTGTGCTTTCGATGAAGGGTCCTGTGGAAGATGAGAAGGGACAGCATAAGGAGTGAAACAATACAAAACATGATTCAGGTAACGCCCCTAAAAGGAACTATGGAGAGAAATGGGTTGAAGTTGTTTGGCTGCATAAAAAGAATGGGACAAGAAAGTCTCCCAGCGAGACAGAATCTGAAAGAGGAACAGATGGAAGACTAAACAAGGAGAGGCCATCTGAGGGATGGTGTGAATAGAAGAAGAAGAAGAAGAAGAAGAAGAAGATGAGGATGATGATGATGGTGATGATGTACCAAGTACAGTAATAAAACAACAGAGACCCAATCTGGGTTTTGATGGTTCCATTTGAAGAATGTTCTGTAAACAGAAACTACTACAATCCTGCTACAAAAGAGATTGCAAGGAAGTTTATAGAGAAAAGTTAGTAGCAACTTGTGCATCTGTTAAGATCTATGCATTAAGCTTCCAGGTATTGTCACATTGATGTCCTGGTGAAAGATCTTTCTAAAAATCATAAGAACATCTGGTCACATGAAAAATCAATGAATAATGGATCCATACCAGTCCATTCAATCTTTCATGTAGAAATTGAGGACAGCAGACAGAAATATTAAGTTCCACATTTCAAAATGCATTTATACGTGAAGATAGTAGCATATTAATATTCCATCACACACACACACCACACACACACACGTTCAGACTACTTGAAGTGAAGAATACTGGCTCTGTGTCAGATTTTAGACTAAATATGTTGTGGAATATACTCTTGTAGCTAGACTGTATTTGTTGAGAACATCTTGCACAGCGAATAGCCCTGCATGAGTAGTAGAAGGTACAGATCACTCCTGTTTATAAAAAGGGTAAAAGATAGGATGCATAGAGTTACAGGTCAATATTGCTGATGTCCGCCTGTTGCAGGATTGTACAGCATATTCTAGTCATACATTAGGATGTTCCTGGAAGAAAATAAGATTCTCTCCGAGAATTGGCATGGATACAGAAAAATTGATGACATGAAACACTGCATGCTGTATTTGTGCATGCCATCTTGCAAGCAATAGATGCAGCTGAGCAAGTAGATCCCATTGTCTTAAATTTCCAAAAGGTATTTGACACTTCACCACATTATCAACTGCATACATTTACTGTCTGTAATTGTGTGTGTCATTAATAGATCTGGTGTCTTGTACTGGACAGCAAGAGTTCAACGGAAATGAAAGTAGTGTCAGATATTATCGGCAGCATTATAAGACTTTTTCCTAATGATGCTCGGGAAAGTATCATTGTTGGATGATCATAAGACACTGCTGGAAGAGTTCAAAAAATCTACAGTAAGTCTGAAAGGCAGTTTTCTTTAAATTTTGATAAATGTAATGTAATGCCTTTAACAAAGAGGAAGAATTGTTAAGTATTTGATTAAAAGATTAATAGTAGCCATCTTGAGCACATCACGCCATATAAGTACAGGATGTCCGTAATGTGTGTTCCTGATTCAATATGGTATAGAAAGAGAACCATTGTTCAGAATGATGTTAAATTTGAACAGCATGGCATTAGTGAAATGGGAAACATAATGGAACAACATAAATTTAATGAAAATTTTATCAATAGATGGTGCTGAAAGCAACTTAACATAAATGTGGTCAGCTACAAATGACAGATAAATCACAATAAGACAACTATGGCTGGAGTTGCACCTTAGACAATCTGTACTGTTCAATGTGCATGACTGCACAAGTTTAGCAGTAAGCAGTCGTGGCACTGGCTGTTACTAAGATATGCACGTCCACCAAGGCAAGGCCTCAACACTTTGATGTGAGAAAGTGGTTTTTAATCATCCTGAGCCTGAAAAACACGCATAAAGCAAAAGTACATTGAATTTTAATTGTCTTAGGGCAAAAAACTGCATAAAAAGCAAAATCACATTGATTTCCAATTGTTGTGAGACTGGCGCAAGACATGTTTCAAAATGCTGTCCACTGTTTTCTGCCACAGGTTTAAATCGAGGAACAGCGTGTTCCACAACAGATCAGTGTGTCTTGGATGTCATGTTCAGAATGCGTTGCGCAATGTATGCATTAAATTCAGCTACATTTGTAATTGGAGCACTGACCATAACATCTCTATGATAACAGAGATTAAGATCAGGTGATTTGGATGCACAGCCTGTGAGGAAATGACAGCTGATAATTCTAGCATATCTGAAATGCCTCTGCAACAGCCACTTTACTGGCTGTGCAATATGCAGATGATAGCCATCTTGCATAAAAATGATCCTATCCACGCTGTTGAAGGCTTGGAATGACATCGATATGCAAAGGACTCTCTCAGAATTTACAAGTGACGGTACAAGTAACAGGAACAGCAGGACTCATTCTCTGGAAAGAATACAACCCTATCATAAATGATGACATCAAACTTTACCACACAGTCATCTTTGCAGAATGAGTGGTACCAGTTGATATGCATGTAAATTTTCTATTTCCATTACGCAATTCTGAGTATTGACATGTCCCTGAAGAGGGAAATGGACTTTGCATGTCCTCAGAATGATCCATGGCCAATCATTGTCCACTTCCGTTGAGCAAAAAAGTTCCAGAACGAACATCTGTCTTCCTGACAGGTCAACAGGAAGCAACTCCTCAACATGAGTGATTTTGTATGGATAGCAATGCAAGATATTTCGTAGGATTTTATGCATTGTGTTTGCAGGCATTCCAACGCTCTGGGAATTCCATGTGCACTGCATGTTTGCGCACCACCACTCAACCCCTCCTACAATGCTGTGGCCACATCTTCAACAGAAGTCGAATTAACTGCTTTCCTCCCTCTGCTATATTGCACTTCAAAACAACCTGTCTTTTCGAATTTCATTATAATTTTCTCCAGGCCCTTAGTAGACATTGGTCCAATGACTTTTTTTTTCATACTCTGGGAGTGTCTGGACCTTCTGAAAGACTACTGCTGCACAGTCACCATTCTTTTGAAAGAGCTTTACCAGCAGCATGTGATCTTTCATGGAGACAGTCATGTTGGGAATCTCGGACACAACCTGAGGAGCGGCTGTGTGCCACATGTCTGGTGGCTTGCGTATTCTGATGCTTACAGTGCCTTTATTGGTCAAATTTTCTTCCCTCCCCCCCCCCCCCCCCTCTCCCACTTTCCCGTAATGATGTTTCCCCCAGTGTCAATAATACACTTTCCAACTCTGACATCATTCTGAGCAGTGGTTCTCTTTCTACAGCATTTTGAAAGTGGAATTTTAATTATCGACCCCATGTATTTAGGGTTAATGTTAAGAAACAGTATGAAATGGAACACACACATGCATTAAGTATTAAAAAAGGAAAATGAAAGATGTAAATTTGTTGGGAGGGTTCTGGGGAAAGAGCAGTGAATCTATGAAGGGAAATGCTTACAATATGTTAGTGTAACCAGTTCTAGAGTATTGTTCCAGTGTTCGTAGTCCTCATCAAGCAATCATAACAGTACATAATGTCTTAATTGGAAGGATTTTAGCAGGCTGATATAGCCTCTATAAAAATGTAACAGAAGTGCTCAAGGAAATTAAATGGAAACCTTTGAAGGAAAGACAATGTAGTTCTCACAAAACCTTTTTGGGTAAATTTAGAGAACTTACATTTGAATAAGGCTGTGCAACCATGGTGCTGCCGTCTTTGTTCACATAGGGATCATGAGAATAAGGTAACAGAAATTAAGGTGTGTACAGCCATTTTCCTCATACTTAGTGTGTGAATGGAATAGGTCAGGAAATTGATAAATAGTATGCAATACTCTCTGCCGTGCACCCTACAATGGCTTGCAGCATATATACACTATGTGATCAAAACTATCTGGACACCTGGCTGAAAATGACTTGAAAGTTCATGGCTTGCTCCATTGGTAACACTGGAATTCAATATGGTGTTTGCCAACCCTTAGCCTTGATGACAGCTTCCACTCTCGCAGGCATACATTCAATCAGGTGCTGGAAGGTTTCTTGGGGAATGGCAGCTAATTCTTCACGGAGTGCTGCACTGAGAAGAGGTATCAGTGTCAGTCGGTGACGGCTGGCATGAAGTCGGCATATCCAAACATCCCAAAGGTGTTCTGTGGGATTCAGGTCAGGACTCTGTGCAGGTCAGTCCATTACAGGGATGTTATTGTGATGTAACGACTCCGCCACAGGCCGCGCATTGTGAATAGGTGGTTGATCGTGTTGAAACATGCAGTCGCCATTCCCGAATTGCTCTCCAACAGTGGGAAGCAAGAAGGTGCTTAAAGCATCAATGTAGGCTTATGCTGTAATAGTGCGAAGCAAAACAAGAAGGGATGTAAGCCCCCTTCACGAAAAACCTGACCACACCATAACACCACTGCCTCCGAATTTTACTGTTGGCACTACACACGCTGGCAGATGACATTCACTGGGTATTCGCCATACCCACACCCTACCATCGGATCGCCACATTGTGTGCTGTGATTTGTCACTCCACACAACATTTTTCCTCTGCTCAGTCATCCAACGTTTATGCTCCTTACACCAAGCAAGGCGTCGTTTGGCATTTACTGGTGTGATGTGTGGCTTATGAGCAGCTGCTTGACCATGAAATCAGTTTTCTCAACTCCCACCCACCTGTCATAGTACTTGCAGTGGTTCCTGGTGCAGTTTTGAATTCCTGTGTGACGGTTTGGATAGATGTCTGCCTATTACACATTACGACCCTCTTCAACTGTCGGCGGTCTCTGTCAGTCAACAGACGAGGTCGGCCTGTACACTTTTGTGCTGTACGTGTCCCTTCAAGTACCTGCAGTTTTGAAGTCATATTTCCAAGTATATGTTCAGTACAGCAACTTTATTCTTTACTTCAAGTCTGATTTGACTTTTAAAGGCATCTAATACTAGCATACCCCTTACGGAGCAGCACCCTAGGTCTGCATACCCCAACAGTGTCTAGCCAGTCCATCGTTAATTTTGTTGCTGTCCAGTAATTTTTCTTGCCAACCTATTACTAACCCATTAGGGAATTTCCCTTTGGCAAAATTTTATACTTCAAGATAACGTAGGGCAGCAAATTTCTTCCCTCAGCAAGAATCTCCTAACTTTAGAGTTATTCTTTGTTATTCATTTACACTTGTTCTTAACCACACATTTTTCACCCCTTTGTTGTTCATTGTGGTTTTTCTCAGCATGTCCCAAAAGATGTGTTTCTAGATCTTGCATTTCTATTGTAAAAGTAAGTGAACCACTGGGCATTTTGATTACATACTAATGGAAGTTCACAAGCAGTACAGTTGAAACTTCTTTGCTGCGAAAATATACAAGAACTTATAGGGTTAGGTAAGCTGATTTCTGACATTTGGTAGCCAAATTCTGGGGGGGAACTGTGGCTCATATGAAGGCCAATATGATAAATATGCTCAAATTTGGAGAATGGAATGTGCATAAATTACTGCAGAGAGGAGCTGTTAACAGTGTTGCTGAAGAGGCATTGGTGTGTGGAATGGGAATTGTTAATACTGTGTATGTTCTACAGGATTAATTTATTTAGTCTGCCAGTTTTCAACTTACAAGGCCATCATCAGACTTTAACTGACTATTGTCATCAAGAAGTTACAATATTTACAAACAACAGTGGAAAAATGTTAACTCATTTAGAATGAGGCACAAAAACAGAGTAAATGTCATCTTTAACTGTGCAGTAGTAATGCAATTAAAAAGGTAAAAAGTTTAGCAGTTAATAAATATAGAGAGAGCAAACTGGGAAAAGCATTAGCACTAAACTTGAAAACTAGTGCCTGTATAATAATTTACATTAGATTAACAGTCCCAATTAAATACACTGTCCAGTCATATTAATGTGAACACCCATTAAAAGTCTGAATAACTACCTTCTACAGTGTGGACCATTGCGGGATGTACAGGAAGAGTGTCAGTGAGGTTCTGGAAAGTATTGACAAGGATGTGAAGTCATGCCGATTCCAATGCTGTGGCTAGTTTCTTGGTTGAGGATTCATGGTGCAAACTGTCCGATTAAAGTCTTCCCACAGATTCTCAATTGTGTTGAAATCTGTGAAGTTTGGTGGCCGGGGAAGTACTGTAAACTCACCCTCATGCTTTTTTTACCTGTGCGTGTATTAGACGAGCTGAGTGGCACAAAACATTGTTATGCTGGTAGGTACAAACTGTGTGTAAGGGTGGACACGGTTCATAAGAATAGATGCATACATGTGTTGATCCATTGTGCCTTTCAAATTGTTGAGAATACCCAGGGAATGCCACGAAAACATTCCTTAAGACAATAACGCTCCCTCCTCTGGCCTGGACCCTTTTGACGATTGTTGCAAGGTGGTTGCTTTCAGACATTTCACGCTGTATGGAGACGGAAAGACCACCTGCAGCCACTCAGGGGCATCCAGTTGCAGTCTTGGGGTGTAAATTCCAGCTTTGTCACTAATGAATGGCAGTCAGTATGGGTGCATCAACCGGATGCCTGCTAGGGAGTCCCATACGCAGCAATGTTCACGGAACAGTTGTTGAGGAGACGTTGTTGGTAGTCCCTTGGCTGCTCAACAGTTGCAGGGCTATTTGCCCTTATACATATTTGCAGCTGTCGTTCACTCTTGTCACCACAGTCGCCTTGATGTTTGTTTTGGAAAGCATCATTTTGCCATACACGGTGTACCTTAACTGTGGTGATATGCAAACAGCTTACAAACTTAGCCATTTTGGAAATGCTTCCACCATTGGCTTGTGAGTCAGTGATCATTCTCTTTTTGATGTCAGATAAATCACTCTGTTTCTGCATTAAAACAGTAACTGCACTGTTTACCACATCGCCCCCCCCCCTCACCCTACCCCCAGGATGTGCTTTATATACCCACGACTACTAGTGCTGCCAACTGCCCTCCATGACCGTGTGACCAGTTATGCATGGTGACATTGAACACAGGCAGTTGTCACATTAATGTGACTGGACAGTGTAAATTACTTCTTGACAAGACCCTTAAAGTATAGGTTGAAGAGGTATTATATATTGGAAGTAATACAAAACGGAGTAAAAGATAGAATTATCAGTTGTAACAACAGACTGATTGAAGCATATAGGCAGCTACAAGAAAATGAAAGTAAACAAACACAGGAAAATGGAGGATCAGAAAGGAATAGACGGTGTGGGAAGTAATGGAAAGCTAAGGATTAATTAAAGTTTAGAAGATGGTAAGTACTGAGCTGTGTTTGGTCATTTTAATATTAAATCAGGATTGTGGGCTACATGTTAGTTTATTTACAGGGCTTCCAAGGAGGTTGAATTTTTGGGCCTTATTGTAATCCCTGAAGGACATAGGACTGTGTCTGTATTTGTGGATCTCTCACAATTCACACTCGGTGAATGTGGAGTTGTAATTCTGTAGCCTCCACCTGCGTTCATATTCAGCCAGACCAGTTGCTATGTCTCTGCCTGATTGACCAACATAAACTAGCGTAAGTTTGTGTACTGAATGATATGTATTTCAGTGCTGCAGATTCCTGCGATCCTAGTGATCAGCTGTCAAAGCATTCACAATGAAGTACCATCATTTGTTACACCCTTAAAAAGGAGTAGAGCACATGTACTACTAAGTACACAAAATTGGCTAAGACATGAAATAGACAGCTGTGAGAATTTTGGGGTAAATCTAAGTGTATGTTGAAAAGATAGGATGATAGGAAATAAAGGTGTTATATTCGTTACAGTAGACAAGAAAATTATTAAGATAGAGATTGAAGTTGCATGCCAGTTTGTTTGGGTAAGATTCAGTATCACGGGTGAGCATGACCTTATAATTGGGTCTTTCTGTCAACATCCTGACTCATCAGCAGGTGTAAGCAAAACACTAGAGAAGGTCTCAGCTTGCTTCCCAGCTGTTCTGTCAATACTGTGGGAGGCTATATTCATCAAACTGTTTTTTTTGGGATAACTACAGTTTTGTTAATGGTTGGCATGACAAGATGTCCAATGAAATGATACCAAATGCCTTCTCTAGAAACTGTATAGAACAACCCACTGGTGGAAATACATTGCCTGACAAAAAAGTGAAGCAGCTGGAGTGGGACAAGGAGCCAAAATATAGTTCCACAGTTTGAGAGGTACATGATATTATTTCAGCAATTAAAAAATTGAGTGAAATTTACAAAACACTTTGTGTTATGATCCCAAGTATCAGTATGACGACATTGCACCCTCTGTGACGAAGATGTATGTACTGATTTATTTGGAAAGGGTGTTATAAACCCATTATAAACCCATTATATCCTCTGCTGAGGCGTGCTGACCCACAACTGTTGTGACCAGTCCCGAATATCCTGGACACTGGCACTGAGATGGAGTTGACATCTAAACTGGTTCCAAACATGTCCTGACAGGATCAGATCTAGGGTTATCGCTGCCTGTGGGACTTCTTAACATCATACAGACAGTCCATAGAGACATGTACCATATGTGGGTGGGCATTGGCCTTTTGAAAAGTGGCTTCACGATACTATCATGTGAGAGGTAACAAATGAGGATGCAGAACGTCTGTGACATACCATTTTGCCATAGGAGTGCCTCAGTCACTACCAGCCAAGACTTGGAGTCATATCCATTGGCTCTAATCATCATGATGCCTGGAGTGACACCAGTGTACCTCTTGAAAACATTGGATGATAAGGATCTCTCTCCTGGTCACTGCCATACTCGCCGATAATGTTCATTCAGGGTAGTGCAGAGTCACAGATCATCTCTATAAACATAATGTGACCCCATTCATCAGCAGTTTATGCTTCCTAGTCAAAGTATGACTACACATGTGGCTGTCTGTGTTGTGGTGTTACAAGCAGCCAACAGATGGAATAATAATTCCCTAGTCTGGCTGCTGCTGGTCTCCAATCAGTGATGCGGAAGGACACAGAATGTTGCAGGGAGTCTTTTATGTCATCTCAGATGGTAGGCACTGATGTGAAGGGGTTAGGGTGTGTTCAGTTTTCAATATCGTGATCCTTAGTTGTGGTGGTTAGACGTGGTCAACCAGAACTTCGACAGTGTGTATCCCTTCCCTCACATTTCCACATAGTCCACTGTTGGACCACTGTCACATCCAGATGCCACACAGATCTGGATAGTGAATGATGTCACATTTTTATGTCAGGCAGAGTATACTGGGTCTAATGGCGACAAATAGACATGATCACTCTTTGGACATCAACATTTAAACTGACATCATCAGTGACCACGAGACAGTAGTAGCAATGACCCTCCGCCACACACCGTCAGGTGGCTTGCGGGGTATGGATGTAGATGTAGATTCAACCAGCCAGATAAATGAAGACCCACAACAGGGACCCTTTCATATGTCAGGAGTTGATAATGCCATTTCACGCAAGTATGTAGTGTGTCTGCGTCCTTCACAATACTCACTCAGCATCTGATGCTGTTCATGGCCATTATATACTCTAATGGGCCTGGTAACAAAAATAAAAATGAATAGCAGTAATGCACTCTGGTGACCATTCTACCACACTACAGAGAATTGCAACTCTTTAATCATTTAAGTATCCACCAATGGTGGTGTAAGTGTATGAAGTTGCCTTGGCATCTGATAATACCTTCTGGATGCTTCACATTTTTTTGTCACGCAGAGTATAGCTGGTCTAATGGCAACAAATAGACATGATCACTCTTTGGATGTCAACATTTAAACTGACATCATCAGTGACCACAAGACAGTAGTAGCAATAATGGTTAAGTATAAAGGGCAACTAAAACAAGTACAGAAGTTTACATATTCCAAAAAGTAGATAGAGAGGCTGCCGTGCCATACAGGGTACAATCAATAAGTTTTAGGACTGATTTAATTTAAAATTTTTAAATTGCGCTAACTGGTACAAATCCTTAGTATCTTCGAAGTAGCACCCTTGTGCTTTGACACAACGTATATAATGCGATTCCCACTGCACATACGCCTTCTGGAACTAGCTTTCTGTTATCATCTTTAGAGATGCCATCACGGTGTTTTGGACATCTACAGTGCTGAATTGGTGTCTCTTGAGATTCCGCTTGAGCCGGGAAAGAGGAAGATGTCCGCTGGTGATAGATCTGGACTGTAGGGATGGTGAGGCAACTTGGCAACGCTGTGCTTGGCCAGGTGTTCTAACACCCACAGCGCACAGTGGTAAGGCATGTTTTCAATGTAGTGCAGCTTCCACCAAGCAGCAATAACTGGCTGCACTCGGAGGACACGTTTGTGCGACCTTTCAAGTACTTCCACATAAAATTTTGGGTGAACCACACCACAACAGTCAAAAAGAGCAGATGAGCATGGTTTTGACCCTTGACTTGCTCATTTTGGCTTTCTTCGGACATGAGAAATTGGCAATGTGCCACTCAGCATTCTGAAATGAAGTATTGTCTCCAGGTTGTCCTCAAAAAACCACTATTCATAACCGGTAATCACACTGAAGAAAATTTGAATTTTCTTGGATACAGTTCAGAATTTCCTTGAAAATTTGCACGATTCTGTTTTTGTTCATCACTCAGTACCAATTTTTTGGATGGTACCGTACGAAAACCCCAACTGATCAACAATCAGACAAATGTTTAAGCACCAGTCAGAGTCAAGGAGCGCCTTCACCATGGCCACATTTTCATCAGTCCTTGAAGTTGATGGACAACCAGTGCGCTGGTTGTCTTCGACAAGCTCTCACGCCTCCCGGAACAGTTTGTGCCGCTCAAACCCTGTTGAGCGGCTCAGGGTAGCATCCCCGTAGGTGTCCTTGATCATTCTGAGGGGTCTCTGATTTCCAGAGTTTCACACAGAATTTATTGGTGCAGAGCTGCTCGAGATTTTTCTCCATCTTGAAACACAATCGCACTACTGAACAGAGGATCACAAAAATCGACGTGCTCACTCTCTGCTTCCCTGCAGGTGACTGGAAAAAATACTGATCTCTGCAGAAGGCTCCCCAATATCACGACCAGGCAGTCCGGTGCCCCTCCACTGCTCTGTTTGCGCTACAGAAATTCGATCCTACTACTTGTTGATCACACTCTGTATATAAAACAGAAATGTAAAACATTTAGCTCTCCGCAGGAGCATGTGGAGGAACTGAGACTGAAGTTTACATGTACAGTTGACCAATCACTGGATATGTATCAACCTAAGAGAACAGTTCGCGACGTCTTTCCAGTCGGGAGCAATATGCATAGTACATTCCTAGAGTCACCACTTAATACTGGTTCTTAAAACTTTGGAAGTCGGCTGTCATGATGTAGCCACCATTTATCTTCAAGAGTCTGTTGATTCAAGTGTTCCAGAATTCCCATGACACCCTTCCAGAAGTCAAACAAACCTATGACCATTTGTGCTGTCCTCCTTTGTGTGCATTCCGTGTCATCCATTTGTTCTATTTGGTCTGGGTTCCATACCGATTGATTGATATTCTAGCTAGGATGTGTGAATGTTTTGTAAGTAGTTGATTTCATAGAATGACAATATTTTCCCTACTAGCAAAGAGCCTACGTGACCATTCAGTTTCTTATCCCCTGGAATTGTTACACTTTGATATTTGTACAAACTGAATGAATGGTTCCAACTGTTGCTCACTGATACTGTAGCCATAGCTGTAATCACCGTTTTGTATTTTGTAAAGTGTGCCATTTAACATTTCGGAGTATTTAAACCTCGTAGCCAAACAGTGTACCATTGGACATCTTACATAGTTCTTAGTCAATATTTCTGTAGCTTATTCCAGGTTGTGTTTCATTATAGATGAGTTACTTCTGCTTTTGTCAATAGCTTTTCACTTAAGATATGGTATTGTATCGTATTGAACTGGGGACCTAGAAACAACAGAGGGGCTGCGTCCCTGCCATAGGCCTCGGTGGTACACAATCCCACAACAGGCTACAGCAGCCCATTCACACCCCCACTGCCCCACACCGAACCCAGGGTTATTGTGTAGTTCGACCCCCAGTGGACACCCCTGGGAACGTCTCACACCAGACGAGTGTAACCCCAATGTTTGCGTGTTAGAGTAATTATGGTGTATGCGTACATGGAGAAAGTGTTTGCTCAGCAATCGCCGACATGGTGTAACTTAGGTGGAATGAGTGGAACCAGTCCGCATTTGCCAAGGTAGACGGAAAACCGCTTTAAAAACCATCCACAGACTGGCCGGCTTACTGGACCTCGACACTAAACTGCTGGGCAGATTCGTGCCGGGGACCGTCATGGCTTCCTGCCCAGAAAGCAGTGCATTGGACCTCATGGCTAACCGGGCAGGCTTCATCTAAGGTACATGCTACACCATCCCTACCAAGAAATCCTCACTTCAGTCACAAAATCATTTGATCCTCACATCATCATACTTTTGATATTAAATGTTGCTGTTGTTACAAGTCAAAAGCTTTTTGAAAACTGAGAAATACTGCATCCTCCTGATTGCATTCATCCAGTGTTTTCAGATTGTAATGTGAGAGTTATGTAAACTAATTTTCACATGACTGATGTTTTTGGAACCATACTGGCTGGAAAGCTGGCATTGGGAAGGTCATTCTGCTCTCGATATCTTATTACATTCGCGCTCAGAAAATGTTGGAGTCAGTACTATTGGACAGTAGTTTTGTGTATCACTTTTGTCAATGGATATGATTTGCACTTTCTTCCAACCAGTGGGTACAGCTTTTGGTTTGGGGGTTCTGGTTCTATGTAGAATTTGACAGGGATTAAGTCCCACTGGAGCCTTGCTTCAATTTAAAAAATTTCAGGTATTTCTCAACATCACTGACACTCATATTTGCAGTGACACAAATCTTTATTTTAAGGGAATATTTGAAAACTGAGTTGAGCATTTTTGCTTTTGTTTTGCTACCCTCAGTTTCAATTCATGTATAATTCATGAGTGTCTGTGCACTGACTTTGGTGCCACAGACAGCTATTACGTATGACATAAAGTTCTTTGGGTTTTGTGATAGGTCTTTTGGCAAGATTCTGCTGTGGTAGTCATCAAAGATTTCACACATTGCTTTTTTGATAATGAAATAAATTCTATAGCATTTCTCTAGGTATAGTCCAATGTTTTGTTTTTCATCTATTGTGCTTTAGAAATTTCTTTATCAAGACTGTGTATCCCCCTTCATAAACTGTTCTGTGAGATATAAACACATCCAGTGCATTGTCAAATATTCTTCTAAATTTCCTTCATGCTACCGCCCATAGCTAGATGTTTCCTCTTTGATATATGATATGATTGCCTTACTGAACATGTGTTGGTTCCACATTGTACTGAAGTAATCAGTGTTGCTGCCAGTGCCTCATGGTCACTAATACCAGGTACATCATGGACTCACAAAGAGGTAAGGTCTATTTGCAGCCATTAGAGCTAATATATCTCCATCACGAATGAACTTCTGTATAATCTGTTATAGGTAGTTTTTCAGATAACTGTAATAGTACAATTGACTGTTGAGTGATTAAATTCTCCTTCAATGATGGCAGTATGTATGAGGGAGCATCTGTACCAGTGAACTAAGGTTTTCTCCGAGGTTTCAGTTCACATTTGGGAGTGAGTCTGGTTGTTTATGTAAAGATGCAATTTTAAAGTTTATTTCCAGCCTTGATACTGATACTTGCCCAAAAAATCTCACACTTGAAAATTATGCCACTGCCATTTCCCATTGCCTATCAGTTGGTATATGCTAACATTTACACCAAAAGACTCACCACTGCTGCCATTCTCATGTCTTGAACAGCTTTTTGTACCTCTCATTATATGAGCTCCACTACTTTTTAAGAGTTTCCAAACTTACCTTAATACTTAGGAATCTCCTACAGGTATTATCGTGAATGGATGAAGAGCCACCTTAAGAAAGTGTGTTTGGTTCTCACCTAATCCGTTTAGGGGTGTTCTACTGTTCTCAAACCCATACACTCAAGTCTAGGAAGTCACAGCCTAGCTTGTCACAGAACCTTTAAAGTTCCTTGTTCAACCCTACCACTTGTCTCAGAACCAGGGGGCCATGATCAGTTCTGGGGACAGTGGTGCAAACTGTGAACCTTGCTGAAATTCCTTGAGCAAGGTTGGTCTTCTAATCCTTCTCTACCAATTGGAATGCTCTAAGTATGACCTCTAAGCCCAGACAACAGGCATTGTTTGTTCTAATGTGTGCTACACTTTGTGGCTGGTTGCAATCTTTTTCCTCAGTGGCTTCTAGAGCAGCCTCTTTAACATGTTGAATGAGCTGTCCAAATCTACACACTGAATGCAGGAGGTGATCCTTCCTGTACTTTTCTGCCATTTCCTAAAGGGTTGCTATTATTTGCCCGCAGATCTGAACTGTGAGTTTGACCATGAAATATTAAATTTTATTCTTGGATATGTGGTCCATCTAAATTCTTACTGTTCAGTTCTCCATTTGCAATATCATTGACCCAGTTGTATTTGAAATGGTTAACATATTGTTTTGCTCATAACTGTAAGATTTGATTAACCAATATTTCCTCCATTCTCTGTTTTCCACAGTTTATCTAAGAATTTGGTAACACTGATGAAATCAAATTCTGTTTATCACATACTCCCTTTTCACTAGCAGCTAATTAACTGTTCTGCAAAACATAAGATGTCTTTCATTTTTTGTAAGCGTATTTTGGTTATATAATGTTAAATTGTGGTAAAGTGCTAGACTATGTATCCAATGGTCTCGAGTTTGATTCCCAGTGAGTGCTAGGGTTTTTATGTCTCAGTTATAACTTGCTTCATCAGCAGAAAAATTTGTTGATAAGAAAAATGCTCCATTCTCTGTGATTTGGCGTCCACATTAAATGATAGGCCCCCCCTGAGTCAGTCAGTTCAAAGGCAGGAGGAAGGTGAGGGCATACCACCTCCAACAGAACCATGACTAATAAAGCACTGTGATATTCAAACCAATTTTTGGCTTGGTGACAGGTTTATCTTAATGTTAAAGTGTATTTACTTTGAATTTTCATACGATTTTTCCAGTATAGGTGAAAAAGACCCATACTCTTTTATTCTAAATTTGGCATTTTTCTTCTGGACAGGTTTTATTAAAACCATTTTCAGCATTTCTTGAAATTAACAAGGTATTATTACATAAATGACTGCTTCCAATGCACTTACATAATATGTTGATACATATCCCACTATGCCCTACAGACCTGGAAGTATGTAATAGGTATTCATAGTTACTGTTGGACTGGGGGAACAAATATTTTGTAGCTAACTTATATCAGTTTCAGAAATTATTGTAATTGTTGCCTGTAAAAATTCCAATAGCTTTTAAAGCTTCAACTGTTTCCATAAATAAATGAAAAATTTCAACACTGCAATTACTGGAGAGAGCACTGAGCAACTGACTCAAGTATGATTATTACATTAAAACAGTCAGTAGTGCTGTACAAACTTGCCAGCTCCATGTCAGTCATCTGTCTCACCAAGATAAGTTCCTCTTGTCTTCCTCCCATCCCTGTATGGGGCAGGTGGGGGTAAAGCCCCACAATTGTCAGTTTTTTGAACACTGTACATTTTCCAGTGATGTCAAATTGAAGTCATAGACAGGGTTGTTAACCATAACCCATCCAAAGTTCAGCTCTGTCTGGTTACTAATTGGATAGAAATTTACAATTTAACAAGAAATTTTACTAAAAGTCTGTATGACACAATTCCGTTCTGTGTCATCAAACAAAATTAAAATTCCAAGAACGAAGCAAACACAGTTTGAACACTTACCAGGAATGAAACAGATGCACCCAGTAAAGCAAATGACATTCAGCTCTGTGATGACAGTAGCAGTGACACATACGATGCTTTAAATCACAGAGTACAAAACTCCATCAATTCTTCCTAACAGTAGTTGAAAATGCAGAGACGAAAACTGGACTATAAAAACAGATCCATTAGAATTACTTAAACAGGCATTGCGTACCTCAATCACTACACATGTGTTTGCAACTAATGTGTTAGAGAGATTGTAGAAGAACATTAGATAATTAAAAAGAAGTAATTTTTGTAGCTATGATGATGTTTCAGTCAAAGCAGTAACATTTTTTGCTGACTTTTCTTTGTAACCAACCAGCGAGACAAAGTGTATTTTCTGAAAAAATGGAAGTTGCTATAACCCATATTTGTAAAAATGGAGATATACAGATAATCTCTAGTTATGGAACCGTCCCTGTTCTTCCTATGTAACCAAAAATTTTGAGAATTTTGCATACAGCTGAATATTCAATCACATATTTGAAAATAACATTTTAACGTCCGCCCAGTATGGCATTTTGAAAGGATTCTCCACTGAGAAAGCAATTCATGAAATTGCAAACTTATTTCTGATACAACTTGATGCACTTTGCTTCTAAAATGGATGCGAAAGAGCGGGCACTGTCATCTCTTTAAAGTTACTGCTTAAACACTGAAATTAGTTGGCCAATCATAGACGTTAATTGTAAATTGCTAGAGCAGTCACCCACTAAACTCTCCCTCACTTCTACCTTCATTCAGGGTGTATACGCCACAGGGCAACCGGAAAAACTCGAGAACTGTTTCATCCAGAAAAAACCCGGGAACTTTTTAGAATATTCATTGTTTTAGTTTTCAGTTTCTACTGCAGCAATAAAACATAAATGAAAGAATAACATCAAAATAAAACTTCAGTTGCAAAGAAAATGCTCCCTGTACAACAATAAAACACAATGCACATACAAGCGTCTGCAGAAAGCAAAATGCATCAGAGGCTTTCGGGCGAAGACTATGCAATACTTCGTAGCAACAACCTGCTTTCGATTAGCTAACAGATCGTCGGAAAATATTGCAAATGGAGTTGTAAAAAGCGTTACTTTAAAAGCATATTTCCGTTTGTGTCGAATGAATTATGTTCCGTGTGAGAATGTGCGATGAATTTCTTCAGGCAAGGAGCGTTTGATTCTTATTCAAAACTTAACGCTTCGAGGACCAGCCACTTAGAATAATTTGGTGCCAAGAAGACCAGCCATTTATGACATCATATGTAAAACATTCTCGGTTTTCTTGCCGCGTCAGTTCGGGATGAAATCTCGAGCTTTCGACGATAGCCTCCATCGTCATCGTCAGGAGCAACCGACGATGACGGTGGAGGCTGTCGTCGCAAGCTCGAGATTTTATCCCGAACTGACGCGGCAAGTAAACCGAGAATGTTTTACATATGTCGCGAAAGACTTCGTTGTCATTTATGTCATTGTTTAAAATTATACTGGCACATTATGTTTGATATAACTTAAATGGTAACACACGCCAAAAAAGATCATTGTCGTATGTGAGAGCTTAGCTTTTCTTGTAGCTGTACTGTATGTGTATTAATTTAAGCCATTAACTTTCCCTACTTGCGTGTTCGCGCTATTAAACACTGAAACACTGATGTTGCTATTGGCTGACTACCAAGGTTACTAAATAATAGCTGACTACATCACTCATCCTGTGCTCTGATTATCTGCTGTCATTGGCTGACGAGATCATGTGACGTGAGCTACGATTGGCTGACAAAAGCGCATCGCAATCTGATTTCAGTGTTTCGGCAGCTACCGTACTGTGCTGTAGTTGGTGGAATTCATTACTTTCGTAATACGAAAATGTACAGTGTACATGTTATCGTCCGTCAAAGATCTTTCCAAAAAGCATTGTTTTTGCTGGATTTATTCTCCTAAAGCGCCGGGAAGCTCTATGCTGGCGTGTAAAACCTTTATCATTCAAAAGATTGATAAGTTTTACAGTTCCGATTGAAACCATTTTCTACATCTATATAGATACACCGCAGCCATCGATGGTGCGTCGCGGATGGTACCCTGAACCACTACTAGTCATTTCCTTTTCTTTTCCACTCGCAAATAGAGCGAGAGAGAAACGACCGTCTTTTTATGCCTCCGCATGAGCCCTTATTTCTCTGTCTCATCTTCGTGGTCCTTATGTGCAATATATGTTGGCGGCAGCAGAATCGTTCGGCAGTCAGCTTCAAATGCCAGTTCTCTAAATTTTCGCAATAGTGTTTCTCGAAAAGAACGACGCCTTCACTATAGGGAATCCCATTTGAATTTCCGAAGGATCTCCTCAACACTTACGCGATATTTGAACCTATTGTAACAAATCTAGCAGCCCGCCTCTGAATTGCTCCGATGTCTTCCTTCAGTTCGATCTGGTACAGATCCCAAACTTCCGAGCAGTACTCAAAAATAGGTCGCAACAGCGTCCTATATGCGGTCTCCTTTACAGGTGAAACCATTTTTTCCCTAAAATTCTCCTAATAAACCAAAGTCGACCATTCGCCTTCCCTACCACAATTCTCGCATGCTCGTTTCACGTCTTATCGCTTTGCCACGCTATGCCCACAGATTTAAACGACTTGATTGTGTCAAGCAGGAAACTAGTAATATTGTATCCTACTCAGCTGCATTAACTTACATTTTTCACATTCAGGGCTAGGTGCCATTCATCACACCAACTGGAAATTTTCTCTAAGTCGCCTTGTATCTTTCTACTGTCCCTCAACTTGGACATTTTACCGTACGCCACAGCGTCATCAGCAAACAACGGCAGACTGCTGCCCACCCTGTCTGCCAAGTCATTGATGTACATAGAAAACAACAGCGGTCCTGCGACACTTTCCTAGGGCACTCCCGACGATACCCTTGTCTGTGATGAACACTCCCCGTCGAGGACAACGTACTGGGTTCTATTACTTAAGAATTCTTCGAGCCATTCACATATCTGTGGACTTATTCCAAATGCTCTTACCTTCGTTAATAGCCTGCAATCGGGCACGTGCCGAATGCTTTCCGGAAATCTAGAAATATGGAATCAGCCTGTTGCCCTTCATCCATTGTTCGCAGAAAAGGTCAAGCCGAGTTTTGCACGAGTGATGCTTTCTAAAACTGTGCTGATTCGTAGACATAAGCTTCTCAGTCTCAGGAAAGTTTTTTATATTCTAACTGAGAATATGTTTAAGGATTCTGCAGCAAACAGAAGTTAGGGCTGTTGGTCTGTAATTTTGCGGGTCCGCTCTTTTACCCTCTCTATATAATGGAGTCACCTGCGCTTTTTTTCCAGTCTCTTAAGGCTTAGAGCTGGGCGAGAGATTCAAGATAAATGCAATCTAGGTAAGGCTCCAGTGCCATAAAGTACGCTTTGTAAAATCGAACTAGGGTTCCATCCGGACATAGTGATTTATTTGCTTTCAAAGCTTTCACTTGTTTTTCTACGCCAGGTATGTCGTCCATACGGGAGTCTGTCCGATTGCCAAATGACGGTATGTTTGTAAGATTCTCCTGCGTGAATGATCTCTTGAACGTGAAATTTAAAACTTCGGCTTTCGTTGTGCTGTATTCAACTGCTGCACCAGACTGGTCAACAAGGAACTGAATGGAAGCCTTAGACCTACTTAGCGATTTTACATACGACCAGAATTTTCTCGGGTTCTCTGCCAGATCTTTGCTAAGGTGTGACGGTGGTAGTTGTATGCTTCGCGCCTATATCTTTCCACAGACGCACGAAATTCTACTAACCTGCGCTAGTCATCATTTGTACTATCCTTTTTGAACCTAGAGCGCACAAGCCTCTGCTTCCTCAGCATCTTACGAATTTCGTTATTAAATCATGATGGGTCTTTCCCATTCTTTATTCATTTATTAGGCACGTAACTCTCTAGACCACGATTTACAATCTGCGTAAACATTGCCCAAAATTCCCCTACATCCACCGTACTGGAGCTAAGTGATGCAGTTCACTGTCTAAGTGAGATGATAACAACTGCTTATCTGTTCTGTCTAGCAGAAACACTCTCCTAGCCTTCTTGACTGATTTATTAACTTTCGTAATCACAGTTGCTATAATGACATCATGATCTCTACTCCCCGTTTCTATACAGACATTGTCGATAAGGTCCGACCCATTTGTAGCTGCAAGGTCTAAGATATTTGCACTGCGTGTAGGATGCCGAGCTAGCTGTTAAAGACAGTTTTCAGAAAACTTGTTCAAAAGTATTTCGCATGACTGTCTGTCGCTCTGCACGCCTTACAATGAATCCATAGACATTCCAGTCTATACTTAGGTTAAAGTCGCTTCCAATTAGTATTGCATTCTGGGTATTTACGCGGTATTGATCGTAGACTTTCTTTGAATGACTCTAGAACTGTCACAGCAGAATCAGGTGGCCAATAAAAACATCCAACAGTTAACTTGGTTTCACTTACACCTGTTATATGCAACCAGATGACTTGATTACCACACTCAGCTTCGACTTCAAAGAGACAATATTTTCGTCAACTGCAATGAACATTGCCCCCCCCCCCCCCCACTCCCCCCTATGGACTCTAATCTGTCTTTCCGATATAGTCCATAGGGGGGAGTGGGGGGGGGGGGGGCAATGTTCATTGCAGTTGACGAAAATATTGTCTCTTTGAGCACGAGAGCTTTCCTGGAGGGCAGTAGATTGGGGAACTTTATTACGAATACTTCGATAGTTTACTGACAAAAACTGTGACAGTCGAAGCGTCTTTATTCCGGACGTTTGACTTCCCTTGCTGCATATCGACCGGCGAGTGTTCATCAGAGAACCTCCAAATACTGTCTTGCCTAAAAAAAACCTCATGTGCACTCCACAAGTACTCTGCTACCCGAGTAGCTGCTTCCTTTGTGTAGTGCACGCCTGACCTATCGAGGGGAGTCCTACAAATCCCCACACGATAACGCAGGTCCAGAAATCTACAGCCAAGACAGTCACAGAGCCGACGAAGCCTTTGGTTGAGACACTCCACTCGGCTCCAAACCAAAGGACCCCGATCAACTCTGGAAACGATGCTGCAAATTGTGAACTCTACTTGCGCCACACGCGCGAGGTCTGCAGCCTACACCACCTCCGCGAGCCGCCTGTACGAGCTGAGGATCGCGTCAGAACCCATGCGACAGGCGTCGTCGGTGCCGACGTAAGCCACAACATGCAGACGACTGCAGCCTGCAGTGGCTCTCTTTCCAGCCCTGAACACTGTCTGCCTAAGGGGCCCCATAACGCGCCTAGCATTGGAGATCCCAACAAGTAGTAAACCCCCCGTGTGCCTGCTCGGGCCCTGCTGAAGGAACGGCCACCTGTCCACTCACAGGGTGAACGGGCGAGGTCAGGCGGCGTGTCACCAAACACAGAAATAATGTATCTTTAACCGGGCAAAAGTCGGGGACTTTTTGTTGTTCGTGTATATACCCTGTTCACTGCATGTAGTGCAACACTGACAGCACATTTATTTGATTAAACGATAACGTTGCGAAATGAGCGGGAAAGCTGCCTGGGAAGCCTCAGGCCACTACGAAGAGCACCAATTTTGGTCATTAGCTCGATAGGTACACTACCGTCATCACAGTCTCGTGCCGAGGATCCCAACCGCTATTACCCACCTCTGCCATCAGCATTCATTCACAATGTGAATGTATGCTTTCCCGGCGTATACAGCTGTCGAAGAGTTCTCGGGCTTCCAGCCGGGTGGCGGTGTCTTCAAACTGCAGTTTGACGACACCGCAACCCGGCTGGAAGCCCCAGAACTCTTCGCCATTCATTCACAATGTTTTGCCAACTGTAAGGGATGCTCGCCGTTTGTTTAGACTATGGAAGAGACGGAAGCGGTTCTTTCAGGTCACCCCCTGTTTGTGATGTTACCTGCAGCCAAGCTGTGCGGGCCTCAAGTTCGAACCGCATGTGTACACTGAAGTGACAATAGTTATAGGATACCTTCTAATATCGTGTTGGACTTCCTTTTGCCCAATGCAGTGCAATAACTCGACGTAGCAAGCACTCAGCAGGTCGTTGGCAGACATATTGAGGCATTCTGCGCCTCTATTGCCATCCACAATTACGAAAGTGTTGACGGTGCAGGATTTTGTACATGAACTGACCTCTCGATTACGTCCCATGAATGTTCGATGGGGTTCATGTCGGGCGATCTGGGTGGGCAATTCATTGGCCTAAATTCTCCCGAATGTTCTTCAAACGAGTCACAAACTGTTGTGGCCCAATGACTTGGCACATTGTCATCCACAAAAATCCCATAGTTGTCTGGGAACATGAGCTACGGTCGCAGGTTCGAATCCTGTCTCGGGCATGGATGTGTGTGATGTCCTTAGGCTAGTTAGGTTTAAGTAGTTCTAAGTTTTAGGGGACTGATGACCTCAGATGTTAAGTCCCATAGTGCTCAGAGCCATTTGAACCATTTTTGGGAACATGAAGTGATCTGACCAGGCTACGGTTTTTCAGTCGTTTAGGCCCAACCGATATGGGCACGAGCGCTGAAGGCGATGTCGTGCTGTTAGCAAAGACACAGCTACAGTCGATCGTCTGCTGCCATAGCTCATCAACGCCAAATTTCGCCGCACTGTCCTAACGAATATGTTTGTCGCCTGTACCACATTGACTTCTCTAGTTATCTCACGAAGTACTGCTTTTTTGTTAACATTGACAACTATACGCAAGCGCCGCTGCTTTCGGTCGTTACGTGACGACCTTCGTCCACTTCGTTGTCTGTGGTGACAGGTAATGCCTGAAATGTGATGTTCTCGGCACGCTATTGACACTGTGGATTTCGGAATACTGAACTGCCTAACGATTGCCGAAATGCATTGTCCCGTGCGTCTAGTTTCAGTGTCTGTGTTCAGTGTCTGTGTTCAGAGTCTGTGTTCAGAGTCTGTTAAATCTCGTCATGTGGCCATAATAACGTCGGAAATCTTTTCATATCAATCATGTGAGTACAGACGAGAGCTCCCCCAATGTACTACCCTTTTATACCTTGTGTATGCGATACTACCTCCATCTGCAAATGTGCATGTCGCTATCCGATGACTTTTCTTACCTCAGTGCATAAAACCACCAGCATGGCACTGCTCTCTCTCATTTTGTCTCGGATTTTTGCTGTCCATAGTTGAGTTACAGGGCCGTCTTTCGTCCTGGCGTGTCAACACATGAACAGCTTCTCTGAGGTGAGGCGCCCATCATTAATCCCCTTTGTGGCATATCTCCTCATTACCGTTGGGGCTAGGCTAGGATTACCAGCCACAGCACAGCAGTATGTAGTAACTAGGTTTCTTCTACAATTTTTGTTTGCACTCTTTTGTGCTGTTTAATCAAATTTCTGGGCAGCCTATGCCGGCAGCTAGGTGCCAACATTAAAATATTGAACTAAGTTCTGGCAGGCCCCTGATGTACTCTTTGCTAAGCGCCTAATAAATTCCTGGTACTTATTTTTCAATGACAAATGCACTACTGGGCATTAAAATTGCTACACCACGAAGATGACGTGCTACAGACGCGAAATTTAACCGACAGGAAGAAGATGCTGTGATATGCAAATGATTAGCTTTTCAGAGCATTCACACAATGATGGCGCCGGTGCCGACACCTACAACGTGCTGACACGAGGAAAGTTTCCAACCGATTTCTCATACACAAACAGCAGTTGACCGGAGTTGCCTGGTGAAACGTTGTTGTGAGGCCTAGTGTAAGGAGGAGAAATGCGTACCATCACGTTTCCGACTTTGATAAAGGTCGGATTGTAGCCTATCGCGATTGCGGTTTATCGTATCGCGACATTGCTGCTCGCTTTGGTCAAGTTCCAATGACTGTTAGCAGAATATGGAATCGGCAGGTTCAGGAGAGTAATAAGGAAAGCCGTGATGGATCCCAACGGCTTCGTATCACTAGCAGTCGAGTGACAGGCATGGCTGTAACGGATCGTGCAGCCACGTCTCGATCCCTGAGTCAACAGATGGGGACGTTTGCAAGACAACCATCTACACGCACAATTCGACGACGTTTGCAGCAGCATGGACTATCAGCTCGGAGACCATGGCTGCGGTTACCCTTGACGCTGCATCACAGACAGGAGCACCTGCGATGGTGTACTCAACGACGAACCTGGGAGAACGAATGGCAAAACGTCATTTTTTCAGATGAATCCAGGTCCTGTTTACAGCATCATGATGGTCGCATCCGTGTTTGGCGACACCGCGGTGAAGGCACATTGGAAGCGTGTATTCGTCATCGCCATACTGGCATATCACCCTGCGGGATGGTATGGGGTATCATTGGTTACACGTCTCGGTCACCTCTTGTTCGCATTGACGGCACTTTGAACAGTGGACGTTACATTTCAGATGTGTTACGACCCGTGGCTCTACCCTTCGTTCGATCCCTGCGAAACCCTACATTTGAGCAGGATAATGCACGACCGCATGTTGCAGGTCCGGATCGGGCCTTTCTGGATACAGAAAATGTTCGACTGCTGGCCTGGCCAACACATTCTCCAGATCTCTCACCAATTGAAAAGTCTGGTCAATGGTGGCCGAGCATTTGGCTCGTCACAATACGCCAGTCACTACTGTTGATGAACTGTGGTATCGTGTTGAAGCTGCATGGGCAGCTGTACCTGTACACGCCATCAAAGTTCTGTTTGACTCAATGCCCAGGCGTATCAAGGCCGTTATTACGGCCAGAGGTGGTTGTTCTGTGTACTGATTTCTCAGGATCTATGCACCCAAATTGCGTGAAATTGTAATCACATGTCAGTTCTAGTATAATACATTTGTCTAATGAATACCCGTTTATCACCTGAATTTCTTCTTGGTGTAGCAATTTTAATGGCCAGTAGTGTATATTTAATTATTTTGGTGACTAATGGTAGTGGGGAGGAGTTACCTTCCCCTTGCAAGATATGGTCACTAACAGTAAAATCACAGTATATAAACCTCTCCTGCAAGTAGGAAAAGAAATCTTCATTGCCTGTCCAAAGGATTAGTTATTTAATCATATTAGTTGCGTGTGAGTTAGTTTCACTTTCACATCATGTTCACCAGTTCAAAATGTTCAAATGTGTGTGAAATCTTATGGGACTTAACTGCTAAGGTCATCAGTCCCTAAGCTTACACACTAATTAACCTAAATTATCCTAAGGACACACACACACACACACACACACACACACACACACACACACACACACACACACACACGCCCTAGGGATGGACTTGAACCTCCGCCGGGACCAGCTGCACAGTCCATGACTGCATCGCCCTAGACCGCTCGGCTAATCCCGCGCGGCTCTTCACCATTTACCAACCACCTAATCTCCTCTTCCCATCTCGCTCTAATGCAGTGTAAACAGGAAAGAAAAATCAAACTGTTGACATTTTCTTTGATTGTGCGCAGGCTCTTTTGATTATGAAGATGATAAAGTTGTACTAGGAAAACTAAAATTTTATGGTTTTAAAGGTTGTTGTCTTGCATGGCTGAATTCGTATCTTACATGGAAAACGGGAGGTCACATTAATAAATGATACAACAGGAATACGAGTAAAATCGGAGTAGGGAAACATTAAATGCAACGTCCAACAAAGTTTGGTGCTAGACTTGCTCCTGTTCTTGGGCTATGTGAATGATTTAGCGGGGATGTTGGAGGACTTTCCACAAACTGTGATGTTTGCTGACATGCTAGTATAACTGATAAACGGCAGTACCAGACGTCGAGGAGAATAATGGAACGGGCTTACAACTGGTTCAGAGCAAACAGACTAACACTTAACCTTATAAAGACTTGCATTATGCAGGTCCACATAAATCAAAATGCCACACAACAGAAGTAGAGATCATTGAGCTCACACTGGATGAGGCTACACGTGTGAAGAATAAAGAGAGGTGCCACCAGCGTATGAATAACTTAACCGAAAGCTCAGCTCTACCTGAAGTGATCTTAGAAATCTCATTTGTTGGACTGCAGACAGGATTGCTACACATGTTACACGCTTTTACTCATAAGAATATTGTGTAGAGTTGATAGCAGAACGTCTTGCAGAAGCATCTTCTGGGACCTATACATTCTTACATTATGGCAATACATATACCTGCTAATGCTGTGTGCGGTTAATAACTACGATGAATGTGTAATTGACAACTGCAGCATTTCTATATAGTCTGTGCATCCATATTGGGGGTTGAGATTGGATTTTACACTGTGGTTACAAAAATCATAGGATAGCGATATGCAGTTATTCAGAAGGTGGCAGTATCGCATACACACGGTATGAAAAGGCAGTGCACAGGAGGATCTGGCAATTTTACTCAGGTGATTCGTGTGGGAAGGTTTCCGATGTGATTATGACCGCATGTCGAGGTTTAACAGGTTTTTGACGCAGAACGGTAGTTGCAGCCAGACACATGGGACGTTCCATCTCGGAAATCAAGCAGTTCAATATTCTGGGATCCTCAATGTGAAGAGGATACCACATTTGAGGCATTACCTCTCACCATGCACAACACAGTGGCCGACAGTCTTCACTTAACGACCGAGAGCAGCGGCGTTTGCGTAGAGTTGTCAGCGCTAACAGACAAGCAACGCTACGTGAAATAACTGCAGAAATCAATGTGGGACATACGGCGAACGTATCCGTTTCGACAGTGTGGCTAAATATGGCATAAGTTTGTTTAACTTAGTTTAAGTAGTGCGTTAATCTAGGGACCGATGATCTATGCAGTTTGGTCCCTTAGGAATTCACACACATTTGAACACATTCCTGGTGTGATGAGTCCCGATTTCAGTTGGTAAGAGCTGATGATAGGGTTTGGTTGTGGTACAGAGCGCACAAAGCCGTGGACCCACCTTGTAAACAAGGCATTGTACAAACTGATGGTGGCCGGGTTTACATGGAATGGACTGGATCCTCTGGTTCAACTGAACCAATCATTGACTGGAAATGGTTATGTTCGTGTACTTGGGGACCATCTGCAGCCATTTGTGGACTTAATGTTCTCAAACAGCGATGGAATTTTTATGGATGCCAATGCGCCATGTCACCATTTCACAATTGTTCGCGACTGATTTGAAGAACGTTCTGAACAATTCTAACGAATGATTTGGCCACCCAGATCGCCCGACAAGAATCCCATCGAACATTTATAGGACGTAATCGAAAGGAGTTCGTACACGAAATCCTGCACCGGCAACACTTTCGCGATTATGGACGGCTATAGAGGCAGCATGGCTCAGTATTTCTGCAGGAGACTTCCAACAAGTTGTTGAGTCCATGCCACGTAGAGTTTCTGCGCTACGCCAAGCATAAAGGAGGTCCTAGACGATATTAGGAGGTATCTCATACCTTCGTCACGGTCTAATGTATGACACAAACAGATTTTGACTTTGCCTGTATGTAGACAGCTGATAGTTTTCTGTGTAATGTTATGTAAGTAGTTTTTTTGAAGTATTAGATAAAAACAGTAGGTAGGACATAGAAGAGGATAACTAGATCTCTCTCTCTCTCTCTCTCTCTCTCTCTCTCTCTCTCTCTCTCTCTCTCTCTCTCTCTCTCCTCCATCCCTCATCACCTTCTCTTTCTTTATTATTTTTTAATGTATGACTTGATTCATTGTACATTCCTGAAGACTCTCCTCCACTATGTGATTTACAAAACACACTGTGTTAATGAACGAATTTGTCGAAGAAGCAGTATATTATTTTACAGAGAATTACATAAATCCTGTGGATAACTGTCCCATTTGGAGATTTTCAGAAGTTGACAAAAATATGGAAACACTGTGAGAAATGCATTGTTGAATGTAAATCAAGATACTAGCCAAGCTAGCAGGTTGCGTTGTTGTATTTGACCATGAGCTCAATATGCTGCGAGTGGTCAGAACAGTGTCGTGTAATTATGAGTGTATTATGTAGGAGCTAAGTGAATTGGAGTGTGGGCAAATTGTAGGTACTCGCATGGTGTGTGCTTCCGTAACCAAGGCAGTCGAAGCATTTGGAGTCTGTACTACATACAGGGAAAGTGGAGAACCATCATCCGCTGAGTCAGAACACGGACGAAAGTGCGTGTTGACTGAATGTGACAGACGGTCATTGAAGAGGATTGAGGCGAAAAATGAGAGGGTGACAGCTGCAAGTGTCTCTGCAGAACTGAATGTTGCATTGCGACTCCTATTAGCACCAAAGCAACATGAAGGCCTTTCCATAACTCGGGAAATGCTGGGCGAACTGCAAACACAAAACCACTCATCACTTACACAAATACCCGCAACCATAAAATACGCTGCTGAAACCATAAAACCCGGAATATGGAGCAATGGGAAAACGTCGTTTGGTCAGATCAGTCTTGTTTCAGACAGCTTCCAACTTCTTGCTGAGTTTACATCTGACATGCACTCCTGGAAATGGAAAAAAGAACACATTGACACCGGTGTGTCAGACCCACCATACTTGCTCCGGACACTGCGAGAGGGCTGTACAAGCAATGATCACACGCACGGCACAGCGGACACACCAGGAACCGCGGTGTTGGCCGTCGAATGGCGCTAGCTGCGCAGCATTTGTGCACCGCCGCCGTCAGTGTCAGCCAGTTTGCCGTGGCATACGGAGCTCCATCGCAGTCTTTAACACTGGTAGCATGCCGCGACAGCGTGGACGTGAACCGTATGTGCAGTTGACGGACTTTGAGCGAGGGCGTATAGTGGGCATGCGGGAGGCCGGGTGGACGTACCGCCGAATTGCTCAACACGTGGGGCGTGAGGTCTCCACAGTACATCGATGTTGTCGCCAGTGGTCGGCGGAAGGTGCACATGCCCGTCGACCTGGGACCGGACCGCAGCGACGCACGGATGCACGCCAAGACCGTAGGATCCTACGCAGTGCCGTAGGGGACCGCACCGCCACTTCCCAGCAAATTAGGGACACTGTTGCTCCTGGGGTATCGGCGAGGACCTTTCGCAACCGTCTCCATGAAGCTGGGCTACGGTCCCGCACACCGTTAGGCCGTCTTCCGCTCACGCCCCAACATCGTGCAGCCCGCCTCCAGTGGTGTCGCGACAGGCGTGAATGGAGGGACGAATGGAGACGTGTCGTCTTCAGCGATGAGAGTCGCTTCTGCCTTGGTGCCAATGATGGTCGTATGCGTGTTTGGCGCCGTGCAGGTGAGCACCACAATCAGGACTGCATACGACCGAGGCACACAGGGCCAACACCCGGCATCATGGTGTGGGGAGCGATTTCCTACACTGGCCGTACACCACTGGTGATCGTCGAGGGGACACTGAATAGTGCACGGTACATCCAAACCGTCATCGAACCCATCGTTCTACCATTCCTAGACCGGCAAGGGAACTTGCTGTTCCAACAGGACAATGCACGTCCGCATGTATCCCGTGCCACCCAACGTGTTCTAGAAGGTGTAAGTCAACTACCCTGGCCAGCAAGATCTCCGGATCTGTCCCCCATTGAGCATGTTTGGGACTGGATGAAGCGTCGTCTCACGCGGTCTGCACGTCCAGCACGAACGCTGGTCCAACTGAGGCGCCAGGTGGAAATGGCATGGCAAGCCGTTCCACAGGACTACATCCAGCATCTCTACGATCGTCTCCATGGGAGAATAGCAGCCTGCATTGCTGCGAAAGGTGGATATACACTGTACTAGTGCCGACATTGTGCATGCTCTGTTGCCTGTGTCTATGTGCCTGTGGTTCTGTCAGTGTGATCATGTGATGTATCTGACCCCAGGAATGTGTCAATAAAGTTTCCCCTTCCTGGGACAATGAATTCACGGTGTTCTTATTTCAATTTCCAGGAGTGTATATGCCGTCCCCAACGCTGTGATGTAGATTGCTTGCTGCCAAGAGAAACATGGTGGGGTACGGTGGTGTTTGAACAGGTGTATTATGGTATTCCATGGACCTCATGCTTATTCTGCAAGGTTATGTTACTGCCAAGGATTATGTGACATTTTGGCCGATCAAGTCAATCCCATGTGTGCCTTTTTTATTTTCTTTATTTTTATTTATTTTTATGTATTTATTTATTTATTTATTGATTGAGTCATCGGTCTTCTGAATGGTTTGATGCGATCCGCTATGAATTCCTCTTCTGTTTCAACCTTTTCATCTCAGAGTAGCACTTGAAACTATGTCTTCAGTTATTTGCTGGGTGTTTCCCAATCTCTGTATTCCCCGACAGCGTTTACCCTCCACAACTCTAGTAGCATGGAAGGTATTCCCTAATGTCTTAACACATGTCCCATCATGGTACCCCTGCTTCTTGTCAGTGTTTTCCATATATTCCTTTCCTCACCGATTCTGCACAGAACCTGCCCATTCCTTACCTTATCAGTACACCTCACTTTCAACAGTCATCTGTAGCATCACATCTCAAATATTACGATTGTCTTCCGTTCTGGTTTTCCCACAGTCCATGTTTACCTGCCACGCAGTGCTGTGCTCCAAACGTACACTCTCAGAAATTTCTTCCTCAAATTAGGGTTCATGTTTGATACCAGTCAATCTCTCGATACCAGAAAATCCCTTTTTACGTGCGATAGTCTGCTTCCGATATCCTCCTTGCTCTGTCCATCAAGGGTTATTTTGCCGCCGAAGTAGCAGAATTCCTTCAACTACTTCGTGATCAGCAATTTTTATGTTAAGTTTCTAGCTGTTCTCATTTCTGCTACTTCATATTGCGTATTAAACCGAGGACCTAGAAATAATGGAGGGGCTTCCTCCCGCTGTAGCCCTCAGTGGTTCACAACCCCAACAACGGGCGACAGCAGTCCACGCTCCACACCACCACCCCACAACCCCACACCGAACCCAGGGTTATTGTGCGGTTCAGCCCCCCTCCCCCCCTCAGAAACGTCTCATACCAGGCGAGTGTAGCTCCAAATGTTTGCGACAGTAATCGGCCGGGCGGATTTGTGCTTGGTACGACAATGCCTTCCCGTTCGGGAAGCAGCGTGTTAGACAGCGCCGCTATCCAGGCGGGCTTACTTCATATTACTTTCGTCTTTTTTTATTTACTCTCAACCCAAATTTTTTACACATTGCACTCAGTCATCATCAAATCTTTCTTTTATTTCCATAATTCCTTCTTTGATGTATTGATCGAACAGTAGGGGGTGAAAGACTACACCCTTTTTAATTGAGCATTTCGTTCTTGGTCTCCCACTCTCCACAGTGCTTGTTCCCCAGCGGTGATGCTTTGTGGCAAGACGACAGTGTCGCTGTCCACATACCTTCAATAATCCAGGATTTGTTTTGCGAGCACAAGGATGGACTGACACATCCACCCCCGCCAGCACAGGGATCAGATATCAATATTATTGAGCCTTTGTGGTCTGCTTTGGAGAGAAGGGTGCGTGATCGCTATCGTCCACCATCATCGTTACCTGGACTTGCCACTACTATGTAGGCAGAATGGTGTAACATTCCCATGGAAACCACACAGGACCAGTATTCATCCATTGCGAGATGACCAGAAGCTGTTGTGGATGCCAACAGTTTTATACACTGTACTAGGCATGATAATGTGTTATATATGTGGTCTTTCCACATTCTTGTCCACACCTTGTATGACCTTAGTTCTACCCTATTAGAATACAAGAATGAGTATCCTGAGCTAGTGGTTGTCACATTTGGTCAAGGGCTATTGGTAATAGTTCAGAGGAGATGATACGTTGTCCCATCATTTATTACACATGCTCATCAGGAAAGGTGTGTGATGATCATATTGACCAGAGAAATTAATGAACATCTTGCAAAATGCAATGGTTAAATTGAAGTGTGTGCATGGATATTGTCTTTTGCGAAGAACGTACCTCACTGGTATTGTAACAATAGCAATACAATAGGCAGGGTGACATTTTATCTGTATCCTTCAATTTTTCCACAACATTGTCAAAAATGTACATTAATTTTAGACAAGGGCTGGTTGGACCGTTATTCCCTTGAGTTTGTCCTGTGTGTCTGACTGATACATTTTGGCAGTTTACACTCTCCTCATTGACTTTACAGTTGTAAAACGTCCATCTTTAACACTGAGGTTGAACTGGTATCATCACTCTGTTCAGTTCTATCTTGGTTATAAGGTGTGACAGGACTCTGAGGAGTGATGTCATTACTCATAGACCAACTTCCAGCAACTGGTTTTAGCTGACGCACTAGATGAAATTACTTTTGTGTTAAAGGAGGCCACTCACTGATAAGCAGGAGGACAGAGTTGTCAACAGGCAAACACATAAACAAAAAAGAAAACTTGCTAGCTTTCGGAATACGAGCTACCATAAAACAAACACACACACACACACACACACACACACACACACACACACACACACACACACACACTCACTCACTTCAATTTTCCCTTTGTGGTACATGGCGCTGTAATAGTCACAAACATATGGCTCACAATTTAGGACGAACAGTTGGTAACTAGTAGGTTTTTTAAATTAAAATACAGAACGTAGGTACGTTTGAACATGTGATACATGTACCTTTGTGAACTTATCATTTCTGAGAACGCATGCTGTTACAGTGTGATTACCTGTAAATACCACATTAATGCAATAAATGCTCAAAATGATGTCCGTCAACCTCAATGCATTTGCCAATACGTGTAACGACATTCCTCTCAACAGCGAGCAGTTCGCCTTCTGTAATGTTCGCACATGCATTGACAATGCGCTGACGCATGTTGTCAGGCGTTGTCGGTGGATCACGATAGCAAATATCCTTCAACTTTCCCCACAGAAAAAAAACGCAGTTGATATCCGTTTGACCTATGGCAGCGCCATCTATCGGGTTAACCATAGCGCCATCTGATTTCCCCCTTCAAGCTAGACGAGTTTCGTTTTTTGTAGTTTTTTCGTTTGGTGCGTATTTCGTGAGATATTTGGCCCACTCACTATCAATGGACCACCCTGTATATATACAGGGTGTTTCACTAAATGTGTTTGTCTCTGTAAGTAACGAAGTAATAGGCGAAGGAAATACTTATTGCGGTAAGTCACCATAAGAAACGTGACACTGTCTGCCGCACCAAATTTAGAAGGCACATTGCGTTATGTGTAGCGTGTGTGATATCTGCCCCTGAAACTTTGAAGGGTTGTAGGTCCCAAACTAAAAGTGATAGCAACGTAATTTAAATTGATGTATACACAGCTGGTGTTATTGATTCCAGTGCATGATAGAAACAACTATTGTTCCATTTAAAAAATCGTGTCTTTTTGCTGTAACTCTTTGGATAATAACACAATAAACTATTTTCGTAGCTCCGCAGATAGTGTAACGTTTCTTATGGTGACCTACCGCAAGAAATATTTCCGTCGTCTATTACTTCGTAACTTACAGAGGCAAACACATTTAGAGAAACACCATATATATATATATATATATATATATATATATATATATATATATATATATATATATACTCCTGGAAATGGAAAAAAGAACACATTGACACCGGTGTGTCAGACCCACCATACTTGCTCCGGACACTGCGAGAGGGCTGTACAAGCAATGATCACACGCACGGCACAGCGGACACACCAGGAAGCGCGGTGTTGGCCGTCGAATGGCGCTAGCTGCGCAGCATTTGTGCACCGCCGCCGTCAGTGTCAGCCAGTTTGCCGTGGCATACGGAGCTCCATCGCAGTCTTTAACACTGGTAGTATGCCGCGACAGCGTGGACGTGAACCGTATGTGCAGTTGACGGACTTTGAGCGAGGGCGTATAGTGGGCATGCGGGAGGCCGGGTGGACGTACCGCCGAATTGCTCAACACGTGGGGCGTGAGGTCTCCACAGTACATCGATGTTGTCGCCAGTGGTCGGCTGAAGGTGCACGTGCCCGTCGACCTGGGACCGGACCGCAGCAACGCACGGATGCACGCCAAGACCGTAGGATCCTACGCAGTGCCGTAGGGGACCGCACCACCACTTCCCAGCAAATTAGGGACACTGTTGCTCCTGGGGTATCGGCGAGGACCATTCGCAACCGTCTCCATGAAACTGGGCTACGGTCCCGCACACCGTTAGGCCGTCTTCCGCTCACGCCCCAACATCGTGCAGCCCGCCTCCAGTGGTGTCGCGACAGGCGTGAATGGAGGGACGAATGGAGACGTGTCGTCTTCAGCGATGAGAGTCGCTTCTGCCTTGGTGCCAATAATGGTCGTATGCGTGTTTGGCGCCGTGCAGGTGAGCGCCACAATCAGGACTGCATACGACCGAGGCACACAGGGCCAACACCCGGCATCATGGTGTGGGGAGCGATCTCCTACACTGCCCGTACACCACTGGTGATCGTCGAGGGGACACTGAATAGTGCACGGTACATCCAAACCGTCATCGAACCCATCGTTCTACCATTCCTAGACCAGCAAGGGAACTTGCTGTTCCAACAGGACAATGCACGTCCGCATGTATCCCGTGCCACCCAACGTGCTCTACAAGGTGTAAGTCAACTACCCTGGCCAGCAAGATCTCCGGATCTGTCCCCCATTGAGCATGTTTGGGACTGGATGAAGCGTCGTCTCACGCGGTCTGCACGTCCAGCACGAACGCTGGTCCAACTGAGGCGCCAGGTGGAAATGGCATGGCAAGCCGTTCCACAGGACTACATCCAGCATCTCTACGATCGTCTCCATGGGAGAATAGCAGCCTGCATTGCTATATATATATATATATATATATATATATATATATATATATGGCAGGGGGATTCGAGGTGGGTGGATAGCGGCTCAGAGGGAGGCTGCTGGTGGTTTGCTGCCTAGGAATGTGGGAGAGAGGGGTGGCAGGTAGACAGGCTAGGCATGTGACGCACAGTGGGGAGCAGTGTACATTGAAGGTAATTTGAGGAGGCGACTGATAGGATGGAGGAAGGAAAACTGTTGGGTGGAAGATGGAGAAACAGTGGTTTTCCAGAGATCGGGGTTGGGACGATTACAGGACCAGAGGTTGAGTTGCAAGGATAACTCCAATTATGTAGTTTAGAGAAGCTGGTGGTGGAGGGAAGGATCCAGATGGCCTGGGTTATGAAGTGGCCATTGAAATTGAGAATGTTGTGCTCAGCTGCATGTTGTGCCACCAGGCATTCAACTCTGTTCTTGGCAACAGTTTGTCGGTGGCCATTTATCCTGGTGGACAGCTGGTTGACAGTCATACTGACATAAAAAGCTGTGTAGTGTTTGCATCTGAGTTGGTATATAACATAACAACTTTCGCAGGTGGTCCATTCTCTGATGGATTAGGTGGACTGGGCAGGTCTTGCACCATGCTCCACCACAGGCTATGATCCCTGTGCCAAGGAACTGGTATTGAGAGTGGCATAGGGATGGACTAGCATGTTGTGTGGGTTATGGAACACTGCTTTAGGATGGGTAGGAAGGATATTGAATAGCATGTCCCTCATTTCAGGGTTGAATGAGAAAGAATGAAAACCTTAACAAAGGATACGGTTCAGATGTTCTGGTCCAGGTTGATATTGGATGACTAGGGTGGCGGGCCTTTGTTGCTTATTCGTGGAGGTAGTGATGGGATTGTAGCATGTTTGTGGATATAGCACAGGAAATATGTTTGTGGGCTACATCTAGAGGTAGAGGGGTTGGGGGGGGGGTAGTGCCTTTCTGTGAAGGCCTTCATGAGGTTTTCAGCATACTGGGCAAAGGAGTTATCGCTACTGAAGGTACTTTGTCCAGTAGTGGCTAGGCTGTATGGAAGGAATTTTTTGGTGTGGAAGGGATGGCAGCCGTCGAAATGCAGATACTGTCACTGTTTATTGGAGTGATGTGGACAGAGGTTTGGATGGAGACATCGGAGACATGGAAGTCAATGTCCAGGAACATGGCACACTGGGTGGTGGAGGACCAGGTGAAGTGGAGGAGGTGTTGTGGCTATAAAGGAATACGGATAGGTTGCAAGTATTCTCTGAATTGTATCATGAAGATATCATCAATGAACCTGAACCACACTAGAGACTGAGAGTTCTTAGAGGCTAGGAAGGTTTCCTCTATATCTATGCTGACTTCAGCATTAAGAGGCGCCATACTAGCGCCCATGGAACGAGGTGGCAGGTTTGGAATGTGAAGGACATTGGGAGACGTGGTGGCAAGACCATGTGAATGAGGGACATAGGTGTTTAGGGGGTAGCATAAATAGTAACGAGTAGGGATACAGGAGGTAAAGGGGTGCTGACAGTGGAGAGTTAGTGAAGGACATGGTTAGTATCTTTGATGTGACTGGCTAGCTACCAGGCTATTGGTTGGAAGTTTGGGTCAACGAGAACAGAAATTCTTTCAGTGGGAGCACAGTAGCCAGCTGCAATAGAGTGTCCAGGATTGTTGTGTTTGTGGATATTGGGGAGCATGTAAAAAGTGGGTGTCTGGGGCTAAGGTGAGGTTCTGGAAGGGCCTGTGGATTTTAGAAGGGACTGGGTTCCATATGCTTTTTGCAGAACCTTGCCCCTGAATCGATCTTCCTTCTCACCCCAACAATGCCCAAGGAGGAGGAGATCCCCACCCCTTTACTTCCTGGATTAATAACCATCACTGGTGATGCCACCTTCCTATGCACCAACATCCATCCCTCTTTTTCTTTTCTTTTTTTTCACATGCCAAGTCCAAAGAGTGATTTTTTCTTCTGGAGTGGTAATGTGTGTGAAATAGTTTCACTTTATTGTGGATTCGCTTGCAAAGGGACTTGGGCTCTCTGTTAGTCCTTGAGTCTTTTGAGGGTGTTGGATAGGTAATTGTACAAGTGATTAACTGTAACTATTTACATGTAAAATGCCGAGTAACTGAAGATTACATCATCTTTGATGGTCCTTTGGGGCTTCAATAATGGCTCGAGGCGCCTTGTCTTTGTGCCACTGTCGTGGCAGGGCCTGGCCTACATTCGCAAGTTGGCGGACATTTCCCCGATTTGTGAAAAATACGTGTTGCTTGGTCTTTTATCTTCTCAGCGACGAATTTTTCTCCGGTCAGGTTGTGTATTCTCTCTTCCTGGCCTACCTTGGGGCGCTTAGGCTCCACTTCAAACATCTGTTTTGTAGTGGTTGCAAACTGCGTACATTAGAGTCACATGTTGTTCTCCAAGACGTCTAGCCGCACAGCAGGGAGGATTGTACCGTTGCTGTATAAAGTTTCAATTTCGTTGACGGGTTTAAATTCCTGCTCGCGAAAAATGGCGCGAGTGTCCGGATCATCTTCATAGTATTCAATTTTCTATCTCGTATGACTGGGGTAAAAGACATCCCTTTATCCAGTATCACTCCCAGGTATTTCGTTGTCGTAGTCCAGGGTATTGGCTGTCCATTGATGGCAAGTCGCGTCCTTAATTCCGGCTGTTTCTTTGTGAACAGTATTGCTGCAGTTTTGATAGGGTTTAGGGTGATTTTATTTGTCTTTGCCCATTGTTCGGTGACAACAAGTTGTCGCTGGATCCTGTTGACAAGTTGTTCGATGTTCCTTCCAGAGGCTAGGAAGGCCGTGTCATCGGCGTACAGACTGGCGGTGACGTGTTGAATGGTGGGAATGTCGTTAACATTCAAATTAAAAAGGCATGGGGATATCACTGCTCCCCGTGGGATGCCAGCTGAGACAGTTTTTAGTGATGATTTCTTCCCATCTACTTGTACAAACAGACGCCTGTCATGCAGAAAGCTATCAATCAGCTTGATGTAACAGTCGGGGAGACTGGTTTGATCAAGCCACACTCGATCATATGCTTTTTCGATATCTAGGAAAACTCCAGCTGTGGAGTTCTGACTGTTCACGTTGAGTTGTATGGACTCTGTGGTCCGAAGCAGCTGAAGCTCCGCCAATAACCGTGGCTGGCAGCCAAACTGTTCGTGGCGGATGATGCTATTTTCTCCCAGATAGTCTTTGAGATGCTGGAGCAGCACCTGTTCCAATATTTTGCCGAGTGTGGGCAACAGACTAATCGGGCGGTAGCTGTCTGGCATAACTGGGTTTTTTCTTCTTTCGGGAATAGGGATCGTCTTCACTGTCTACGAGTCTGCAGGAAAGTAGCCGTTGAGTAAGCAGCTATTGATAATTTGAGTTAAGAGAACGTTGGCCTTTCTCGGAAGATGCTTAAGATCGGCGTTGATCACAGAGTCCTTGCCAGGCGCCGAGTTGTTCGTCTTCCTGATGAGTTTTCTAACTTCAGCAGGAGTGCTAAGAACAGGCTTCTGTTGTGTGGGGAGTTGGCGGAAGTCGGCGATTCGCTGTCGGAAAACGGTCCTCTTCCCTTGCGTTCTCTGCATCCTGTGGGGGCAGAACTGTCATGTGGTGTTCATATGCGTCGGCATACAATCCAGCTTGGCCAGGAAAGTCGTGTATGAGGCCATCGGGGCCGTGTACTGCTCTGTTTGGTGGTCTCGGTTGGTGTAGTGCCCTTACAAGTTGCCTTTTTTCCCTAGTCTTGAGAAGCATTTCGTCCATCTTTGTTTCTCAGAGGTTTTGCCGCCATTCTTCAGCTCGGCTTTGTAGCTCCCGGGACAAACGATGCATCGGCCCTCTCTCTTCTGGTTGTCTGTATCGCTGCCACCGTTTTGTGTGAGTATTCAGGCGATGCTTGATGGCGGTGAGATGAGTAGGGAATGTTTCAAATTGATGCTCATGACGAAAGATACCAGTCGCTGCACGTCTTGTTGCCCGTTGGATTTTAGCTGTCAAAGTTGCCACAGCGATCTTAATTTCCGGAACTGTAGAGACTGCTTGGATCATTCGGACGTTATTGTTAAGGTATGTCGCAAAAAGATCCCAGTTAACAGCTCTGGAGTTTGGAGGTGGTACTGGGAGGCCGCCACCCTCGAGAGGTCCAAGAACTTGTACATGATCAGAGGACAGGTACTGGATGGTCTTGAGCTGTAGATTTGCAGCGATGTTTTTAACAATCGCTATATTGAGAACGTCAGACTCCTAGACGGCGAATTCAAGGATGCGTGTCGGCTCCTGTGGCCCATAGATGGTGACTTGAAGATCGTTCTCTAGATCGTAGAATAGCTATCCCTTTCGGTTGGCCCTCCTTGAATGCTAAGCTCCATGTTTGGAGCTAAGGTCTCCTCCCAGCAAGACCTTATTAATCGGTAGAAGACAGCATGAAGATCTCTGGCCACCAACGGTTTCTTGGGGCTAAGATCCACCATCACCGGAGTTATGTTTCCTATTGCCGTGAAGATTGTAACCGCTGTGGCTTCCAGTGATTCCAGGGGCGGTAGATCCTCCTGATGATGCCCTATAGTGTTTTTGACGAACACTGCAGTTCCGCCACCTCGTTGTCCAATCCGGTCCTTCCTATAACCATGCATGTTGCGTAGTTTGAAACTAGCCATGTCCGTCAGGTGCGTTTCCGACATCAGAACTATACCCAACCTGTGCCGACTGACAAATTCGTTCAGTTCACTTTGTTTACGTCTTGCTCCATTGGCATTCCAAATGCAGAGTTGGACGTGTCTTGTTCTGCGGCCGTTGTCCATTGCTTAAGGAGTGGTAAACGCCGTCATTATTCCCTCCACCAGCGTGAGGATTCTTGTCAGTTTTTGTTGAAATTGTACAAGGAGGGCTGCGATGTCCGAGGTGGCTGGTGTCAAAGTGCCTAGGGTGGCTGTAGTGGGCGCAAATGTTGCAGGTTGGTCGCCTAGGCGACAGTGTGTCTTCATAGGAACGTGAAATCCGTCGTCTTGGAGTCTTCTGTAGGGTAGCTGACATTTGGGGCTGTCCGAATGGGCCGGCCGGGGTGGCCGAGCGGTTCTAGGCGCTACAGTCTGGAACCGCGCGACCGCTACGGTCGCAGTTTCGAATCTGCCACGGGCATGGATGCGTGTGATGTCCTTAGGTTAGTTAGGTTTATGTAGTTCTAAGTTCTACGGGACTGATGACCTCAGAAGTTAAGTCCCATAGTGCTCAGAGCCATTTGAACCATTTTGTCCGAATGGCTGTTGTGCTGGTGCCTCACAGTTCATCCTGCTAGTCGTCGCTGGCGTTGTCGATTGATGAACGATCTTCACCGTCGGGTTCTTGGCCTGCTATTGCAACTGGACTTTATATTTCCGGAGGAGTGCCTGGTATTTTTCGCAGCCGCACCATGAGGCGCAGTCTTCTTTGTCACAGCACATTTTGCTTTGGAGGTGCAGGGCAGGCTGGAGTCTTTGGTTCGATGGTCTCCAGCGCAGCGGGGTAGCATCCGGCAATAATTTGCCGTATGCTCGATGTATTGACAGTTTTTGCACTGTGTCGGCCCATCCTTGGAACGATAATCTTCTATGCGCACCCTCGTGTAGAGAAAATACCGGATGTCGTAGATTTTATGGTTGTCTTTAGCCTTAGGAAGGCTGACGCATACGTGGGCAGCCTTACTAATTCACCACTGACTTGATCTCCTTCTCTCCTTTTATATTGATGTACCCTGGCGTGGGGAATTCTTTTTCACTTCATGCTCCCCTGAGTTGACCTGTGCAGGCAGCCGTTTGATCACCACCTGACGTTCCTCTTTCTCCAGTGGTTGATGTGTGAAGTGTGGCAAGTCGTAGGTCTCAAAAAATTTCAGAGCCTTTCTTTGATCCTCAAAGGACTCGATATAGTATTTAATCTGGTCCTTCTGGAAGATGGCCTTCAGGGTTCCAGAGAGTTATTGTTGTAGCGCATTATTCAGTTCCACATACTGGCCAGTATAATAAATCGTCACTGGTGGAACACGTTTCTGTTTTGCTGCGTCAGATGCAGCAGCGTCTGGTTGTTTCTTGGTCGAGGTTTCGTGTCTGCGTGGAGTCGTCCTTGCTGTCGTCTCTGGGGGTAATAGGTGTGAGCTTATTGGTAGTCTCAATCGTCTCCTCTCGTCGTTTTTGAGGCTTCGCGTCTTCTTCCGCGTTTCTCCGATAGTGGCGTTTGTGTCGCACTAGGAAGAAGTCAGCTGTTTCTGCAAAGCTGTTGTCTCTTTCCAGTGCTGCTTGGTCCATCAATTCCATGTTCTCGCCGAATTCCAGCGGTTTTGTCCTGTCCTGTTCCACATCAGGTTCGTCGTGAAGGACGTTACCGCGCGGAGGGTACGACACTTCTTCGTCCGTGAAGGTTTCAATTTTGCGCGGCGCCGATGGCATCCGAGAACGCGCTTGTTTACAGGTAGAAGGCCGGCTGGAGTGGCCGAGCGGTTCTAGGCGCTACAGTCTGGAACCGCGCGACCGCTACGGTCGCAGGTTCGAATCCTACCTCGGCCATGGATGTGTGTGATGTCTTAGGTTAGTTAGGTTTAAGTAGTTCTAAGTCCTAGGGGACTGATGACCTCAGAAGTGAAGTCCCATAGTGCTCAGAGCCATTTGAACCATTTTGAACAGGTAGAAGCGACTGTTGGTGTCAGTTGGGCGTGTCGTTCTGTCGTCGCCGCGGCGCCAGGCGGTTGCACAGCTCGGCCAGAGTGTACGTTGAGCTCTCATAAACAATGTCCGTAGCCTGTGTCGTCTGCCTCCGATGTCCATTTCCCAGTGCCGAAGTCGTCGTAAGTGGAGTGGCCGATGGGGCCTGAGACGCGGCAGACCCCACCCACCGGCGATCGGCCCCCTCCTGCACCGTTTGCTCGCGTTGACACCGGCCTCTCGACGTGCTGCGACATACATCATGCTCACGGCCTTGCTGCTATCAAGCTCCCACCTCTTTGCTTCCCTACAACACCACTACCACAGCCACTTACTGAAATGCAGCATGACACCATGTGGAGGCGGAGGTGTGTGTGTGTACATGAACGTGTGTGCATTTGGTGTGTGTGTTTTTTGTGTGTATTTTACTCTACCTCGAAAAAGGATTACTCCAAAAACTAGCATGTTATCTTCCGTTTGTGTGTGCCTAGACTCAATGCCTCTGTTTTTCGGTGAATGGTCTCTTTTAAGCCTTTGAGACCCACTGGCTACAATTGTGTACATTAACCTTTATTATGTCTTGGCACAACAGGAATATTTTTCCCCAATGGGAACGTTATTTACAAATTTGTGAATGTTCAATATTTTCATCAAGCTTAAGTGCTGCTAACTGTTGGCCATCACTACAAAAGTATCAACAAGCCAAAGTAGCAGCGCGCAGCAGATTGCGACCGCCAGAATACATGAAGTGGTTTGCTGTAGTCCGATTCACGAACGATGGCGGTTCACACATATCAAGGCATGGACCGCGACTGCACTGTTGCCGGTTCCAAGCGACAGTTGTGACATGGACTCAAGTATGAAGAAAGCGTACATCGTGCAGGTCATGCCTCTCGTTTGCTATGGAGAATTTATCGCTTACCTCCACTTTCAGCAATGACAACTCGCAACAAATGGAATAAAAATTCATTAAATAGCACGCTGCGGTCACATGTAATGCTCGCATTGATTACAACATTCACCGCAGAGCGCTCAGAACACTACGGGAATAGAGCGCTGTATATACAGGGCTCTATACGGGAAGCTCACTGGCTATCGGAGAATGCCTGACGTGGGTGCACAGAACTAGTTTAAACTCGACGGCCATCATTCGTGATTCCAGTTATAGTTGCAGTCAGCTGCATAACTGAATATTACTATCGTTATTTTGCGTTATAATTAGTGAATGACCACTTTATTTATTAAAATTGTGAATATTTCAAAATTAGTTATTTTGGTCCATAAAAAGGAGCCAAGTGTAAACTGTATAATTTTGAAACAGATTGCATATTTTAGCATAAATATTGCGTCTAAAATCATTAAAAAATCACCTGGGAGCATTACAGAATAAAGAAAAATTTTCCTTCATACGGAAAAAATTCAGATCTGAAATGGTTAATTCGGAAGTATTTATATTCTACCAGAATTTTCCTACAACGTTTGATGCAGTATTAGTCCTACATGGTGCTGTAGTCACCTGTGGTTCCTTATTTGATATGACGGAGGAGATGTGAATCTGTAAGCAGTTCCCACCTTTCTAGGTCCAGTAGCAACAGCATTAGTACCATACATTCACAATTGTTTGCAATTTCTCGAAGAAATATCCAGCCTCTCCAGGGCACAGTGCGTCATCTCTGATATTAAGTTAAGCAGAAGAACTACGTTCATCAACACCAGTCGAGTGTGTCTAGAATGTTTACTAACCAATATGGTGCCCAGACCAAAAGCAAGTCAAGTACTGAGCATATTCCTGTTTGATATGGGGTTCTCACTCCGTCCAAAGCACAAAGCTCTAAATTATTGCCTCCTGTTGATGTGCTTACAAATATTACACTTTTTGTCATTTCTGTAGTGTGGTTTTATATTTATCTGATTCCGCAAGTGAATACACTTAACATAATTTAGAATGTAGTTATTTTCTTACCTGCAAGTGTGGGTGGAGTGCGGGTTCACGTGTTCAGCATATCACCAGAAAATGTAAATAAATCTTCTGGGAGATGCTGTTCAATCGGAGAACTGTCTGTCGGCCAAACCTGTATAATCCATTAAACTTTAACGTGATGTATTTAGTTAAAATGTGTTTAACATTAGCCCAGTAATATTCAAGAGCATACCCAGGATCTGAGCTAGGTGGGGGTCCCTCGGTTTAGTTTGCGGTGAATGGCGAAACAGTTTTGAGACTTCATGGCAAGTGGCTCTGATATGGGTATCTGCAGAAATTTATCCAGTTAGAGGGGCAAGACTATGCAACTGCCATTTTTTTGATTGGTCATTCTGCGATAACATGCCACAAGAATTAAATTAAATTAAGGAACAAGTTATTATATACCATAAAATTAATGGTTATTTATTCGTTTATGTAAAGGTGTGTGAGAATTGAGAATTCTGTAGTGAATAAAGACCCTGTACTGCAGATTCCAGGCTGGGGGATGTGGGGAGTACTCTCTGTTGCGCCTCCCATTGCCCCCCCCCCCCCACCTACCTTTGCAGATGCCAGTGGGCTTTGGATAACTTGCTGCTACTGACTATCCATTACGTGTTCTAGCTTTCTTGACACTTACGTTGAATTGCTATGATGTCTGTTTGGAGGAGTATCAAGCAAAAGGAAGAGTTTTTTTGGGGGGTGGGGGGTGGGTGAGGTGAAAGGAGACAGGTGCAATCCCATGTCCTTTTCTGGGTATGCCCTTGGTAATGTTATAGTGTTTCATAAGCTTAAATCATCCGACTGTATCGTATTTAAACGAGGAGAACAGCACAGTTTCCAATTTTCTTTTCGTTCCTGTATCTGTGTGCATGTGGCATCAACAACAAATTTAAAGTCAGTGTTACTGTAAGTACCCTTGCAGTATCTTGTTCCGTAAAGTGTTGCTTAATTTCTGCCGGTATAGCAGTGATTATTGTTGCTCATGTATCAACATCGATAAGTACTTTGTATAACGTACTCGTGTAAAAAAATCCATCTTACACTTAGAGATAATATAGGAAAACCCAGAAGTCTTTAATACATATTAGTGCAATCACTGAGTATGTTTTTAATTTGAATGATGCGTTTGTGGCTTACAGTGCAGTGAAAAAGATCATCAGCTATGGGAACTGACCAGTTCAACAAACTAGCAGTTATTTTTAGTTTCTGAGAGCTGAGAAACGGATTAGTAAGGAAAATGAGTTTTCAGAAACGAACACAGTGAGTGCCATTACGATCTTTTATTTACATAGTAATATGAGGACACTTGTGTACACATTTGGTATAGCCAGCATCGCTCTTTGACTGTGTATGCAGTATAGTATGATACATTGACATTACACACTACTGGAGGACGTTGCCGACTGTTCTGGTGTCTGGGCCGTAGCGAGCTTAGCACACGTCTGTAACAGATCTTTCCTTCTTGAAGTCACAAGCTGTCTGCATTACGTACACTTCCACACGTGTTGGACACAAATCTGCAACCTGTAGAGGATCTGGGGGTGTGTGCACACAGTTAATCACAATTATGCAGAGGTAACATTGAACCAAAGACATCGATAGGGCGAAGCTACTTTGCGTCCGTTAGAAATCGACAACACAATATGCGGCAAACACTTTTTTCCTGGCCGGTACACACGTAGTGGTAACAGAGAAAAACTCAGAAATACTGCTGCATATCTTTCAAAGTGCGTGCCTAATACTTCTGCAGCAAGCGTGTTATTGAGGAAGAGTGACACTATTTACACAAAACTACTAGCGGACGTCTATTGGAATTAAAGCACAACGCGGAATGCATCGTGAGGTTATGTCGTATATTAAGTTAAATACTTCTTTCCGTAGAAGAACTTTGGAATTCGCGTATAATGGATTGCAACTGAGGTTAGGTTGGATTTTTTCACCATCGGAAGGAAGCTATCATTATTTTCCGATGCTGAAACCACGCAAATGTTCAGTCTGTTAGCTTGGTCGTTATGTTGCGAGAGACACGAGAAACGAAAAACATAGTCTAGCGACGAAACACCGACACACACTACTTCTCTTCTGCCAGATAAGGGAATGTGTCAGATTATACTGGTGCTGTGGACGTAAGTGAATTTTCGTTGAAATAATGTGTCTCTGGTAAATTTTCAACGGGATAGTAGCTGATCAAAGTCGAGCAGACGTGGTGATGTTTGTTTAAAATTTTGTAACAATACTGTCTTATTGTGTTAATGTTCGTGCATCTATACGTTTATCTGTGAGGTTTTTCTGAACTAAAATTTCTGCAGGAGGTGCGTTAAAGAGCCTACTTTACCTCTGGATCGTGGACTGTATTTTTCTCAGGTTGTGAACATTTTGGATTTGAGCACTTGCAGAGAATTGCGGTACAGTTGGCTGGAGAATATGCAGAGTACTGGAAACGACGCACGTGTGACGAGGGGGGGGGGGGGGGGGGTTGAAATTAGTGGGTGTATAAATATCTCCGTCACTGAAATAGCGGTAGAACACAGCGCAAACGAGGACACTGAAATGAGTCACTGAGGATAACTGCGATCGCAATCCGCGACAGACTGCGCAGTCTTGGTCATCCCGCATACGAAACGGCAGCACCTCGGTACGGCCGAGACGGATACAATATTAACCGGCGTGAGGAGACGAGGCGCGGGTCAGTCCGGCGTGCGCTGCCTGCGCTTGCTCTTGTCGCGCCGACGCGCCTTGCCTCGGGGGTGGGGGTGGGGGTTGGCGTGGGGCGGCGCGCGGGGCGTGATCTCGCAGCTGCAGCCGCTGCGCACGCGCACGTAGTCCAGCCGCCAGCCGCTCTGCTGGGGCTCGCGCACCAGCGCGTACGAGTACGAGTACTTCTGCACGCACTTGGACTGGTTCTGCAGCCGGTGGTCGACGAACATGCACGGCCGGTCGACGACGCTGTCGTCGCACGACACCTCGAAGAAGCTCTGCTGGTGCTCGTCGCTGTTGAACAGCTCGACGTAGTCGCCGTCCTTGTTGGTGCCGCCGACGGGCGCCACCATGTCGACGCGCGACGGGCAGCACTCGACGGCGCCGGCGCCGTTGGCGCTCGCCTCGCTCACCAGCGTCTGCAGCTGGCGCGTCGTCAGCCGGCCGCCCGACCGCCACCCCGCCCCCACGTCCGCCTCCGGGCCTCCGCCGCCGCCGCCGCTACCGCTCCTGCAACGCACCGCACAAACGTCAGGACGCAATCTGAATGTGCAGGTGCTGAACAGCATAATACACTGCTGGCCACTGAAACTGCAACAGTAGAAAGCATGGACAAGAAAAACGAACTACACTACTGGCCATTAAAACTGCTACACCACCAAGATGACGTGCTACAGATGCGAAATTTAACCGACAGGAAGATGATGCTGTGATATGTAAATGATTAGTAGCTTTTCAGAGCATTCACACAATGTTGGCGCCGGTGGCGACACCTACAACGTGCTGACATGAGGAAAGTTTCCAACCGAGTTCTCATACACAAACAGCAGTTGACCGGCGTTGGCTGGTGAAACGTTGTTGTGATGCCTCGCGTAAGGAGGAGAAATGCGTACCATCACGTTTCCGACTTTGATAAAGATCGGATTGTAGCCTATCGCGATTGCGGTTTATCGTATCGCGACATGGGTGCTCGCGTTGGTCAAGATCCAATGACTGTTAGCAGAATATGGAATCGGTGGGTTCAGGAGGGTAATACGGAACGCCGGGCTGGATCCCAACGGCCTCGTATCACTAGCAGTCGAGATGACAGGCATCTTATGCGCATGGCTGTAACGGATCGTGCAGCCACGTCTCGATTCCTGAGTCAACAGATGGGGACGTTTGCAAGACAACAACCATCTGCGCGAACAGTTCGACGTCGTTTTCAGAAAGACGGACTATCAGCTCGGAGATCGTGGCTGCGGTTAGCCTTGACGCTGCTTCACAGACAGGAGCGCCTGCGATGATGTATTCAACGACGAACCTGGGTGCATGAATGGCAAAACCTCATTTTTTCGGATGAATCCAGTTCCGTTTACAGCATCATGACGGTCGCATCCGTGTTTGGCGGCATCGCGGTGAACGCACATTGGAAGGGTATATTCGTCATCGCCATACTGGCGTATCGCCCGGCGTGATGATATGGGGTGCCATTGGTTACACGTCTCGGTCACCTCTTGTTCGCATTGACGGCACTTTGAACAGTGGACGTTACATTTCAGATGTGTTACGACCCGTGGTTCTACCCTTCATTCGATCCCTGCGAAACGCTACATTTCAGCTGGATAATGCACGACCGCATGTTGTAGGTCCTGTGCGGGCGTTTCGGGATACAGAAAATGTTTGACTGCTGCCCTGGCCAGTACATTCTCCAGATCTCTCACCAATTGAAAACGTCTGGTCAATGGTGGCCGAGCAACTGCCTCGTCACAATACGCCAGTCACTACTCTTCATGAACTGTGATATCGCGTTAAAGCTGCATGGGTAGCTGTACCTGTACACGCCATCCAAGCCCAGGCGTATCAAGGCCAGAGGTGGTTGTTCTGGGTACTTATTTGTCAGGATCTATGCACCCAAATTGCGTGAAAATGTAATCACTTGTCAGTTCTAGTATTATATATTTGTCCAATGAATACCCGTTTATCATCTGCGTTTCTACTTGGTGTAGCAATTTTATTGGCTAGTAGTGTATGCACACAGTTCGTAATGCACATGCGTGTTTCGAAGTGCACCAGGAAATGTTTAGCATACTGCCCTGGCCACAGAACTCCCCAGATGTAAACCCAATCCAAAACCTGCGGGACCACCTCAATCAGGCTGTTCACACCGTGGATCCTCAACCGAGACACCTAGCGCACGGAAACCGCGGCACTCGAGTCGGCTTGGCTCCAGCTCTCTGTCAGTACCTTCCAGAACATCACTGACTCTCTTCGCACACATCTCGCAGCAGTCGGCACAGCAAAATGTGGTTATTGAGGCTTTTGACAGGTTGTCACATTAATGTGACACGACTGGGTAGTGTAGTAGGAATAATACGTACTTGAATTTGTAGGTGAACAAGATGAGAAACTTGGTTCAAAGACGTGCTAAGTTTGGCAGTTTAATCTGACTGGGCACTGAGTCCAACTGAACTGGGATGTCAGACATATGTAGTCAGTCGCTGCTGTTTTAACTCTTCGCTAGAGGTCATCAATCGTGGTGTCATGCCAGTCTCTCAGCAGTCCACAACTACATGGTTTCACTGATAGAGAAGTCAGAAGAATGTGGTGGCCAGGGCACCAGTCACACAGGCTCTGAATTGTGGTAGGTCGTCTTCATGGAAGATAACATCACAGAAGCCTCGAAGATAAGGCACAATAACTCGTCTTAATAGTCCAGATCTGTAATGCCTACTATTTTAATTATTATAATTACAGGGTGACTTTCAGCTCGAAAATTAAGGTTGTCATAAATTTCAAGGACAGAATTAGACCCAGAGAAAAACATGATGGACAGAAGAGAGAAGAAAGTTGCAGAGTATGAGAATGTAAAATAATGCTGAACCAGATGACCAAAATGAAAAGAAGAAAGTTATGGTTACTGGCTACCTTAGAAGTGCCCTAAGTTTGCCAAGGGCTATCTTATCCTACATCTAAATCCATTATTGTTGTACTGTTCTACATGGTCCCCACTGGCACATGTGTACCTCGACAACGCTCGAGTCTACACATTCTTATGTGGCTGGCCTACTTTATGCAAATAATCTTACTATTTTATTTGACAGTGCAGTTTGAAATTTTAGTCGCACTTAACATGTTAGTGCTATAGAAGGAAAATGCCTTGTTATCCGTAATTGGTGCACTGGATACTTAAATATCTGGTGGGTTTTACAAGTGTCCCTGCGATCCTAAGGGCTGAAAGTGGAGCAGCTGGTTCTTTGAAACGTGATTTGTAATGTTATTAACTTTAAACCGTGCCTCAGTATCTTCTACGATTGTTTATATGAGGGCGTGCTGGAAAGTAATGGCTCCAAATTTTTTGTTGTGTTCTTAATGTCGGCTGAGGTGTAATTACAATTCATGGTTATTGCTTGGTCGAGTTTCCTGCTTCCCTGACGCAAGTTTCAACCCTCTGCTGCTAGAGGAGTCCGAACAGTATCAGGCAATATGGCGGTGCATAGCGTAAGTATGCCGGTGTGTAATCGAGTTTCTGATTTGAAGAGTTGGTCCACACATGGCGCAGCCTCTCCTTCAGCACGACAATGCCACACCACACACTGGCACTGAGACATCTGTAACAGCCCGCCTCCTTGGATTCTGTCGTCTGTCATCCTCCGTACTGTCTCTACTGGACCTCATCTGGTTTTCATCTGTTTCCAGAACACTTCGAGGACTTCACTCTGAAAGCGATGAAGCAGTGCAGGCAGCGGTGAGATTCTGGCTCCGTCAAGAAAGTAAAACACTGTACAGTGACGATATCACCAAAGTAGTCTCTCGGTGGGAGTATTGTGTTCATCGCCAGGATAAGAATGTTGAAAAATGAATATGTAACCATGAAGAATAAAGGTATAGAACGTTAAAATTTTTTGTTTAAAAAGCTTTACCAGAATTTATATAAAAATTGGGAGGCATTATTTTTCAACTCGCCTTCGTAGACTACAGTCGAACTATTCTATCGCTTGCGCCTTGTCCCGCAGTTACGCAGGGTCGGCCATGGTTGACCGGATTTGGCATGTTAATTTTAAGGGGTGGCCGGATGCCCTTTCTGCCACCACCCCGTACCCCCCAGGACGGAATTAGTGCACCCCAGCTATCTGCGTCGAGCGGAGATCGTGAAATAGTGTGAATGTGTTTCAAATGCCTGTGAGTCGTGTAACTGAGGCGGGACCGTGGGGACCAGCCCGGCATTCACCGAGCAGGATGTGTAAAACCGCCTAAAAACCACATCCAGGCTGGCCGGCACAACGGCCGTCGTCGTTAATCCGCCGGGCGGATTTGATCTGAGGCCGGCGCGCCCACCCGAGTCCAGAAAGCAGCGCGTTAGCGCTCTCGGCTATCCTGGCGGGTGGACTACAGTCGAACAATATGTTTAAAATATTCCTGAAAATGGCTAACCTAAAACCACATGATCAGTGGAAACTACTTCTCTGTATCCACAAACTGGTGTGTTTCCTCATCTCAGTCAGTTGATATGTTTAGGATATGATTCGTGACCTGTTAACCGGTGTATGTAGACCAGCTATTATGAAAAATAGGACTGTGTATCTAAAAGACCGGGGAATAATATCTATATTGGAATCTTTCAGAAAGAGAGGTTTTGCATTCAAACTTCCTGGCAGATTAAAACTGTGTGCCGGACCGAGACTCGAACTCGGGACCTTTGCCTTTCGCGGGCAAGTGTTCTACCAACTGAGCTACCCAAGCACGACTCAGGCCCCGTCCTCACAGCTTTACTTCTGCCAGTACCTCGTCTCCTACCTTCCAAACTTTATAGAAGGTCTCCTGCGAACCTTGCAGAACTAGCACTCCTGAAAGAAAGGATATTGCGGAGACATGGCTTAGCCACAGCCTAGGGGATGTTTCCAGAATAAGGCAAAGGTCCCGAGTTCGACTCTCGGTCCGGCACACAGTTTTAATCTGCCAGGAAGTTTCATATCAGCGCACACTCCGCTGCAGAGTGAACATCTCATTCTGGAGGTTTTACATTACTTATTGAGCGCCCTCGTAAGTGAACGGTAAAGGTGTTTGACTAACTTTATTTATTTTTGTGAATCTTCCAGCGTCGATTTCCGTGTAGTTCACCGATCATGTGCTGCTGGGTCTTAGAGAGAGTCAGAGGGGGTCTGATAATTCGGATTTAGAAACTTGCCTGGTCCCACAGGGTGAACCTTATATAGTGAAGGTGCCGACAGTTGCATGTGTCGGTGGGTGGAGTTCAAAATGTTCAAATATGTGTGAAATCTTATGGGACTTAACTGCTAAGGTCATCAGTCCCAAAGCTTACACACTACTTAACCTAAATTATCCTAAGGACAAAGACACACCCCCCTGCCCGAGGGAGGAGTCGAACCTCCGCCGGGACCAGTCGCACAGTCCATGACTGCAGCGCCTGAGACCGCTCGGCTAATCCCGCGCGGCACGGGTGGAGCTGTAGGCACCTGAAGGTGAGTGTGTTTATTTAGTGTATGAAGGAGGGGGCGGTACTCACAGCGCGTGGTGGTCCCTGGAGCGCTGCGACCGCCGGCCGCCTCCGCCGCCGCCTGGCCTGGAGGAGTGCATCGCGCTGGTCTGGGACGGCGCCGTCAGGCAGGCGGCCAGCGACACCACCTGCAACACACAGCACGAGCCCGTCACCACACGCTGCCGCCGACGACACACCGGCGCTGGAGGCGGTCTCTGGCGTCTCACACAAGTAAGGTTAGCCCTGCGGTCTAACGCACGTCTTTCCGGGCGGGAAGGAGCGCCTGGTCCCCGGCACGAATCCGCCCGGCGGATTTGTTGCGAGGCCCGTCAACCGGCCAGTCTGTGGATGGTTTTTAGGCGGTTTTCCATCTGCCTCGGCGAATGCGGGCTGGTTCCCTTTATTCTGCCTCAGTTACACTGTGTCGGCGATTGCCGCGCAAACAAGTTCTCCACGTACGCGTACACCACCATTACTCTACCACGCAAACATATGGGTTACACTCGTCTGGTGTGAGACGCTCCCTAGGGGGTCTACCGGGGCCCGAACCGCACAATAGCCCTGGGTTCCGTGTGGGGCGGCGGTGGGGTGAAGTGGACTGCGGTAGTCGTCGTGGGGTTGTGGACCACTGCGGGTGCGGCGGGGACGGAGCCTCTCCGTCGTTCCCCGGTGCAAATACAGTACAATACAAAGGTTCAAATGGCTCTGAGCACTATGGGACTTAACATCTGAGGTCGTCAGTCCCCTAGAACTTAGAACTACTTAAACCTAACTAACCTAAGGACATCACACACATCCATGCCCGGGGCAGGATTCGAACCTGCGACCGTAGCGGTCGCGCGGTTCCAGACTGAAGCGCCTAGAACCGCCCGGCCACAGAAGTAAGAGCACCACTTAATGTCTCACAGACGATCATGTCCTCACAGATTGCACTAGACGAGGATGGGGAACGCCGGCCGGTGTGGCCGAGCGGTTCTAGGCACTCCAGTCTGGAACCGTGCGACCGCTACGGTCGCAGGTTCGAATTCTGCCTCGGGCATGGATGTGTGTGATGTCCTTAGGTTAGTTAGGTTTAAGTCGTTCTAAGTTCTAGGGGACTGATGACCTCAAATGTTAAGTCCCATAGTGCTCAGAGCCATTTTGAGGATGGGGGACGAAACTGGCAGTGTCTTTTTTGAAGCAAACATCGCAGCATTTACCGTAACGGGTTTACAGGAAGCCTCGATGAACATAAACGTGCATAGTTTCAAGAAAACCAAAGCCGTTCACTTCGTTCGTGCTTGTCCAGCTGACCTATGTGGTCTCACACGGAGATGTTACAGACTCGACCTCTTCAATTTTCTTCGTACTTACAACATTTGTGAGCCCGTGTCCCAGTAACAATTACCTAAAACAGTACGATACACTTTCCAAAAACAATACAAATTACCGACTTTGGGAGCTGAAGGTGCGAGCTCTCATAAAGTGCACAAAATTTCGAGCTTCTTAACACAGCTTCCTGTAGCTGTGTACGTAAGCGTTCTAGCCTTGTAATTCTGAGGTCGCTAGCAACTTTTTTAAACTTTTATTGGAATGTCATATTTACTATGAAATTGAAATATTAATCAACAAATATTGACTCATAAATTTCTGATAAAAGTAAATATTTTGTGTAAGTCTGCAGGCTTTCGTAGCCGTTGCCACTAACGTTAAAATCTTCTTGGTTGTTAGGCCGCATCATATTTCTTTCTAAAATAATAGAAGTTTCTATCCCTCTGCTGGCATCGTCTTCAGGATGTTTTGGTGTCCACTATTGCTAGAACACTGTGTTCTAGCACTAGTGGACACCGAAACATCCTGAAGAAGAAAACAGCATAGTATTGTTCTAGCAATAGTGGACGCCGAAACAACCTGAAGAAGATCCCAGCAGAGTGGTCGAAACGTCGATTATTTTAGAAGGAAGTACGACGCCGCCTACCAACCCAGAAGATTTTAACTTTGAATCTTACGTGTTTAATCCGAATCGCGTGAATATACAATTAATAACCGGTTAAAATTTGGTACGGAAACGACAAACATTGGATAGCAGATTACACATGAATACATACACGTCGGGAGACCACCAGGTACCCACTTACCAGTCCAGTGCTATACTGCAGAGCGTGCTGAACCACTGGCCTCATGAACTCTGCCAACCTGCCATACAGACCTACTACTGCGTCCTCTATTTTTTAATTTAACTGTAAGACAGTCCACAGTTTTGTATCAAATTTTATTATCGGTAAACGCTTTTTCATGGGATTAGTAGACACACTCGTAAAGACGTAGTTTTTAAAATTGTGATTCAGTATTTTTTTTATCAACATTTCAATTTCCTAATAAATTTAGAATTCAAATAAATAAAAAAAAAGCTGCATCTGTCTACAACCGACAACCGTCCCCACGCCAAAAAGTGTAGCACAATACGACCGCTCTTTTAAAGGATGGAAATTATTTATACTTGACAGCACTCTGAACTGTTCAAGGTCGATTTTTTCTAGCATTTTTGAGAAAGTCATCATACTGCTACAGGAAACTGAAGGGTAGCAAGGTTCCCTTGTCAGTACGCTGCAATACAAGGTACTAGGCAACGACAGTGTTAACGATGCGTTATGATGGTTGGTTCAAATGGCTCTGAGCACTATGGGACTTAACATCTGAGGTCATCAGTCCCCTAGAACTTAGAACTACTTAAACCTAACTAACGTAAGGACGTCACACACATCCATGCCCGAGGGAGGATTCGAACCTTCGACCGTAGCAGTCGCGCGGTTCCGGACGGAAGCGCCTAGAACCGCTCGGCCACCGCGGCCGGCGATGCGTTATGAAAGTAAGTACTATGACAGATATATACTGACGAGGCAAAACATTACGACCACCTGCTTAGTAGCTTGTTTGTCCCTTCTTTGGAACGAAATACATAACTGATTCTGTGTATCACGGATCCGACAGTTTGTCGGTAGGTTTGTGGGCGGCATCAGATGTCTAGGCACAGGTCATGTAATTCGCGTAAATAACGGACCGCTGATCTGTGTATGAGTTATGGAGCCTGATAGCGACCAAGATGGGTTCCACAGGATCTAAATCAGGCGAATTTGATCGCGGAGATATGAACGTGAGTTCACGATAGTGCTCCTCAAATCACTGTAGCGCGGTTCCGGCTCCGAGCACGGACAGTTATACTGCTGAAAGACGACATCGCCTTCAGGGAAAACATCAAGCGTGAAGGGATGCAGGTGATTCACAACTGTCAGTGTGTCTTTCATTACTACCGCAGTTTCCATGTAAGCACAGGAGAATGGCTCCCGTAGCATAATACAAATGCTGCCTGCACCAGCCTGCGTTCGTGGCGCGTTGCGCGTTTCGAGCCGCTGTTCACCTCGATGAAGGCGTCTATGGAGACGACCATCGACCTAGTGTAGCAAAAGTGTGATTCCGCCGAAGAGCCGACACGTTTCCATCGGTCGACGGTCGAATCCCGATGGCTCCGTACCCAATGCAATCGTTAACTGACCAGGTAGTTGGGTCAACATGTGATCACATAGGGGTGGTGTGCTGCAGAGCTCCATGTCGAACAATGTACGATGAACGGTGTGCTCCGAAACACTTGTGCGTACACCAGCATTGTGGTCTTTGGGTAGAGATGCTACAGACCACTATCTATCCTACTTTACAGAGCAGACAAGCCTCCGAACCCTACGTTTTGTTGAGAGACTTGGACGTCCAAAGATTTAGCGCCTGGTAATAGCGTCACCGTACTTCTACCTCTTTCCGTAGATGCTCACGACAGTAGAACGTGAATATTCGACCAGATTCGACGATTTCGAGATAGTCGTTCACAGGCTTTGTGTAATAATAATCTATCCTTTGACGAACTCACTTGTTTCAGTGCGTTTCCCAATTTGCATCTCATATCTTCGCTACGCAGGGCGCCATCCGACTCTGCTGCGCTAACATACTTTTGATAGGGTGTCACGTGCCCGCAACGTCATCAGACGGCATCAGCTTATAAAAATTGTTATTGGTTACAAGTAAACATAGATATGTGTAGTAATAAATACATATGTTTGCAGATAGCTAGATAATGGCAGTGGAGTTAGTAGCGTACTTGCTATAAGTTTCTGAATATAGCAGCGTTTTGACTTACTATAAATTTAATAAAGAAAGCACTCCATCAGTGATAGGGACATTAGAGATGGGGCACAAACGTTGATAACAGAAGGATAAGGATCGAAACTGGTCATTTATTTTTCGAAGAAACTATTCTAGTATGCAGCTTAATCGATTAGGTAAATACTAAGTGGAGCCCACCTATGGGTGACTTGATGGAGATTTCAGCCTCACTCTTCGACAAGAGAAAGTCTGTTGGTCGATCTTGGGTCTTTCAAATTTCTACAGGTACGGCATCAGCTTATCAGGAAAGCGACGTAAATATTTTAAACCCTTTAGCTTTATTGTTACTTACAGGTAGTGACATTATGGTTTGAGAAGACCCACCTGCCCAGATTTAGGAAAATGCTTGGATGGTTGCTCTTATTGCCGTCTGGCCACCTCGATCAATACCGAGGCCAATATACAAGATCAAGAGAGAATTCTGGCACCGAGATGGATGGAATGTATGTTACAAGTTCTGATGTGGCTTGCGGCAACTACAGACATTGGCGCTCGTCGACTACGATGCGGTAAGTGCAGTAAGATTAAATGGCCAATGACGAAACTCACTCTGCGCTCTTCCGTGTCTGAGTAGCGGGCTGCGTTAGATTCTGATCAGGAATCTCGCTCCAAATTGGAGTACATGTTAACAACTGCTGCTGCAGGGGTAATTTAAGTCTGTGTGGACCGTAGAAAGAAGCCGACTATTACGCTGCTAAAATTATGTAAATACCTGACGACTAATTGAAACTTTAACTTCCATCTCCCTCAAGTATTTTTTTAAGCATGTGTTGCTGATGTTTCTGCAAGCATTCTGCTGTTGGATAAACAAATAACCGTAATTGCCGCGGACGAAACCAATTTATCCTCGTTATATGTAAACGATGAAATCTGTCATATTTCTTGTTGATGCTGTAATGAGCTACTGGACAACCTAATCAATTAAAGTAAAACTACGCGAGGTTGCGAGGGAAAAAAATAAAACAGAAAATGTGGAATCGATTTCCATCAGTTACGTGATTTACGTCCCGTTACGCCGTCGTGATCATAAGCAAAACAAACTCTCCACCTTTCGTAATTGGTGTCCGGGTTTCGACAGGGAAATTAAAGAGACTAGAGATGACATGATAGACAGGAAATCTAATTCCGCGCTATAAAAACAAAAGAAAAAAATGTCATGGGGCATGGGTGGGCGGGGGAGCGGGGAAGGATGTAGGCAGCCAATGCATGGACAATACATGATACACAAGTTGTATGGGCAAACAAAACTGTAGAATAATCGTTTGGGTGCGTGAATAATGAGAAGTAGTACATCGCCACTACAGCAAGAGAAAATGGGAATTATTCACTTACGCCAGAGTTAAGCTGGTTTCTCGAGACACTCGAAGCGATTGAACCTCTTGTAAACACCTTATCTATTTCTGTTCCGTACACTTACACCTCTGTCTCTCTTGCGTCCAAAGTTCTTTCTCGCAATTTGCTCAAAAACTGACGATGACACGCTGTGACGACTCTCATTACTTGTCCCTGGCCATAGCACGTACATCTCTTTCAGCTTGAGTCTGGCAGTATGTAGCGCTTCTCGACATGTATGCAGTTTTGACATACGTTGCATTTACATTTCAGTCACTTCACTGAGCTTAAAGACGCACCTAATATGTCTAGCCAGTTATGTCTCAGGGATACGATACACACTTGGGGTCAGCAGAAACCATTCACTCACAGGAAGCGCAGAGAAAGCATATACGACGTGAGTGTACGCTCTGTAGAAGTGACTGTTTTCTTGCTGAGAGTAACTTGGGAAACTCTTGGTTTGCAATGACTCGTTAGGCAACAACTGCGTGGTACGGTATACTGGCTGAATTACCTTTGTTATTCTACTGAACTTGGAATATCTGAATAATGAAAATTCGGTCCCGTCTATTAAGCAAACAAGTAATATTTTTGCTAGTCAAACATACTTCAGCACAATTGTGCCACTGACTGTGTTTTCTTTTTCCAGGTCATATTCTCTGGAAGATTATGGCTCTGTGGGATTCCCTTACAGTATCATATCGCGTGCCACAGTCATATGCACGTTCCTCTCTTGCAGAAATAGATACAGAAAGAAAGTAAAATGGTTGCCCAGAAAGTAATGCACTGCATTTTTTTTTCTCAGCCGAAAACAATGCTACGAGTGCGAAACGTTACATATGTATTATTTGAAGTCTCCTGAGTGAGCGCGCCAAGTTTCCGTCACTTCCGACAGATAGCGTAGCTGCAGGACAGTTTCAAAATGGCGTCTGTAGGTGATGTACGTTACAAGCAACGTGCCGTCATTGAATGTCTCACTGCAGAGAAAGAAACTCTGGGGAATATTCACAAACGCTTGTGCAAAGTCTATGGAGCATCTGCTGTTGACAGAAGACAGTTAGTCGCTGAACACGGAGGGTGAGTCGTCAGGAAGCAGTTCGGCGGAGCTCCACGATTTGCAGCGGCCGTCGCACCTGGCATGTGGCAGCGAGCTGAGTTTGTCATTCGCCATTAAAGGATGACATTCGTGGAGGACATTTTGGGGACGATGAGGTGATTCACACAGTGAAGCACTGGCTCTGCCACCAGGACAAGGATTGGCACCGACAGGGCATACACGCCCTCGTTTCGCGCTGGAGGGAGGCCATAGAACGGGATGGAGATTACATGGAAAAATAGGGTGTGTAGATAAAACACCATTCTTTCGTGTGTGTAATTCTCATTACGTTCAATAAAGAATTGTTGAAGAAAAAAATGCGATGCATTACTTTCTGGGCAACAATCGCAAGCCAACAATTCTAACATAAAATACGATGTTGTTTCTGTGAGAGACTGCCTCTTAAGAGAATTCGCAGTTTGCTTATATAAACAAACACACATAAAAAAGTTTTGCATCACCCAGATTCCCAAAACTCCTGAAGATAGACGTTGACTGTGGATATTGTATCACACACACAGTCCGTTTGACTGTTCAGAGATGTCACTAAACCCACCCAAAGATGTAAACAACCATGCATGAGCAGCGCCTATGAGACGGAGGGGGTCTGACAGCCGATCAGTTACAGTCATTCCACCAGGAAGGAGGTACACGGCTCGTGTTGTCTATAGTTCAACCATGCCTAGACGGTCAATGCCGCGGTTTAGTCGCGTCGGCATTGTTAGTTTGTGCCAAGAAGGGCTCTCAACGAGGGAAGTGTCCAGGCGTCTCTGAGGGAACAAAAGCGATGTTGTTCGGACATGGAGGAGATACAGAGAGACAGGAACTGTCGATGACATGCCTCGCTCAGGCCGCCCAAGAGCTACTACTACAGCAGTGGATGATCTCTACCTACGGATTATGGCTGGCAAGAACCCTGACAGCAACGGCACCACGTTGAATAATGCTTTTCGTGCAGCCACAGGATGTCGTGTTACGACTCAAACTGTGCGCATTAGGCTGCATGATGCGCAACTTCACTTCCGACGTTCATTGCGAGGTCCATCTTTGCAACCACGACAACATGCAGCGCGGGACAGATGGTCCCAACAACATGCCGAATGAACCGCTCAGGACTGGCGTCACGTTCTCTTCACCAATGAGTGTCGCATATATCTTCAACCAGACAACCGTCGGAGGCGTATTTGGAGGCAACCCGATTAGGCTGAACGCTTTACACACTGCCCAGCGAGTGCAGCAAGGTGGAGGTTCCCTGCTGTTTTGGGGTGGGATTGTGTGGGACAACGTTCGCCGCTAGTGGTCATGGAAGGCGCCGTAATGGTTGTACGATACGTGAATGCCATCCTCCGACCGATAGGGTAACCATATCGGCAGCATATATGCGAGGCATTCGTCTTCATGGACGACAATTCTTGCCCACAATCGTGCACATCTTGTGAATGACATCCTTCAGGCTAACGGCATCACTCGACTGGACTGGCCAGCATGTTCTCCCGACATGAACCCTATCGAACATGCCTGGGATGGATTGAAAAGAACTGTTTATGGATGACGTGACACACCAACCACTGTGAGGGATCTACGCCTATTCGCCGTTGAGGAGTTTATGTTGATCTCTGTCCCAGTTTTCTGTACAGGTACCGGAACTCTCAGAACCGAGGCGCTGCAAAACTTTTTTTGATGTGTGCAGTATTAAATTGCCACATAAATCACCAATGAAATCCTTACTTTGCTGCGAAACAAAGAAATATTTCAGTTTTTTTTCACGCTCCTTACCAGCAGAACTGTTAGCTCCACGTTATCTTTAGGTGGGCCCATATTGCTGTGTCATCGAGAGGGATGAACATCGCCCATGAGAGACGAGAGGCCTGAAGCGTGGGAAGGTGCGCCACTTAGCGCTTTCTTCGTAAGCCCAAGTTCTTGCGACATACCCACAACGCCTTGTATTGCGACTAAAAAAACTATGTAGAAGTAGCGGTGCCACATAGCTCTTTTAATTATGCTTTCGGTTTACCTTGTACCTTCTTTTAATACGGAAACATTATTTGTTGTTGTTGTAAGAAGTGGCTGTTAGCTCTTTTTAGATTTTCTCGGCTGTTGGATCAGCGCTAACCAAATAGCAAAACTGGAAATAAAATTCACTGTTATCGTTGCCGCGCAAGGAGAGAGTTGTCAGTATACAGGGCGTTCGGCAACTCCCATTACAAACTTTTAGGACCTGTAGAGGGGAATGAGTATGTAATATTTTGAATAGGAACCCAAGTCCGGAAACGTGCCGTTTACATTCTACTATGGGTACAATTCAGATGTGTAACGCGTCCACACGTACTGAGGGAAAGAAAAAAGTCTGAGAGTTGCTTGTCCTGGTACGCAATAGTGTAGACAAGAGGACGTTACTACGTCAGACGGTCACCTGATGTCACTTAACGCCTGCGCTGATGCGAGACTTGTTCAGTGCCTGTGCGTGTCCGATAGAGCAAACCTGCTTGGGTACACGTTTTCGGACATGCTCGTTGTATATGGCGAACCTCGAGGTAACGGAAGAGCTGCTATAATCCGTTCATCATAAGAATAAACCTGATGTAGACATTACACTATGTATTCTTCCGCGTTTGATGGAACCTCATTGGATTTCGGTTTCACGTGGGACTGCAGCCAAGCTGTCTCGAGTACTGTCAAGTACAATAATAAGGGTACGTAACGATAATACGGGACAACAGCTTTACCGGCGTATTTAACTTGGACAACACTGGCCTGTCAGCTGGTATAGCTAGCCTGCAGTGAAGTGGCCAGCTGCAGTTCACACGTAAAAGGAGTCGAGCAGAGGAGCAATACAGCTTCGAATGTCATTTAATTTTTAAGCGGAATGAAATAACACACTGCAAATCTCCCACAATACGCTCCTCAGACGAATAGACGAAAACCGCAACATGTTATCCTTTTTAGCTAACGTACTATTGTGATTAGAAACAAGAATGATGAAAATTCCTGACTTAACCACAGGGTAATTTTTCTGCATAAGCTGTTTGTAATGTAAGAGAGTATTGAAGGATTTCACAATATAGTTAAATATTGAAGCCACTGAACGCATTACTTACAGTCAGTCGTCTGGTAATCTCTTAGTTCCTTCATTATCCGAATCCAAGGAATACATTTCAGTTCTGGAAGTGTCACCTGGTACGTTGATAATGAGGCTATTAACAACACAACCCACGAAACCAACCAAGCGCAGCATTTTATCTTATTCTTTTATGGCGAGCCGTTCTATTTCCCGCCAGCGTTCGGCAGTGACGTGTGAAAAAGCTGTGTGCGTTAGTTCCACTACGTCTGCCAGCTTAAACAGTCTTGTTACTTGTCGGACCAAATCCCGCAGCTTGGCTCCAGATCTGTTCTGTTGGGTTCATATTGTACTGGTCCGGTAGAAAATGTAAAAATGCAGCATTTCTTTGATGTACTCGATGCTGTGAAAATGATGGTTTTTCATGTTGCTACGATACTTACCTACCAGGGTGGTATAAAACGATGGACATAGTCCAAATAATCAGGATTTGGTTTTTCATTCTTACCTTAAAAATTAAATTGTTATGTTTTCTTAATTTTAACAACTTATGAACAGTCTTTCATAAAACATCGATAGTTAAGAATTTCTATTTGAAATGGAAACAGGAATTTCGGGTCCAATATGTAAGTAGAAAACAAGAAGGCGTGCATTATTCATAAAAAAAAGATGATGTGGTTTATAATTACGAGATGTAGGTGAAATAAATCGAACGAGAAAAAAAATATAAGCCGGAGATTTGCAGTAACGCATGAATAAGAGAATTTTGTTCACAGTCCAATGCGCTACCGACTGCGCTATACGTCCAATGTGTGTCTATCACCCGCAGTATACAGAACGCTGGAAAACTTCAGCCGATTATCTCCGTAAATTTATGAGAAAACATTAAGAACAGCCTATTTCTCGGCACTTTTTAACCGTGTTCCACTCGCGTGTTTCATTACGGAACAGAAAGCAGCCTCCGCCATTTTAATACTGCACATTAAAAGCGCGACAATCACAGCACAACGCTGCAGAGGCTGTGACTGTACGCGATTTGTGAAATAAAAACTACGTAACTGATGCGTGATTAAGAAAATCGTTGATGGCTGTTAATGCATATGAATATCTTAAGGTTTAATTTAACGTAACTTAGTAATAAGATATCTAACACATAAGTAGGAACTACTTCCAAGAGCGTAACATCACCAGTGTACGTGTGCTACGGCTCCTGACCAATCATCGCGTTTGTGTTTATTTACATCAGGTTTATTTTTATGATGAACGGATTATAGTCGACTGTATCACGAACGTCTTCCGTAACGTAACAAGACGTCGCACAAACTGTTTGTCCAAGTTACCCAGCGGTTCCGAGAAACAGGTACCTTCACCGGGAGGAGGCAGGCCTGTGTCGCTTCACGGCAACGCTTCACGCCCGAATTTGAAGGTGGTGTGCTGTATCGCGTCGAAGAGAACCCGTCAACGGATACCCGAACAATTGCGAGTGTAACGGGTGCTGGTCAAAGTGTCGTTTGGGACGTTCTACGTGAGCAGCAATTATATCCTTACCAGTTACAAAGGGTACACGATATGGATCCAGCCGATTTTGCACAACGCATTGCATACTGCACGTGGTTCCTGCACCGCTGCACCCCTGTTTCCTCGTAGAGTTCTGTTCACCGGTGAATGTAAGTTCACTACGAACTGTGTTCTGAAAACATGAAAGTCATGTCTGGGGAGACGAAAAACGTCGTGCCACGCATGTTCATGGATTTCAGTACTGGTTTGATACTAACGTGTGGGCAGGTATTTTGAACGGTCATGTGACTGGGCCATGCCTCCCTCCACCCAAGCTAACTGGTGCTGCATACTTGGTCTTACTGCGGAACGTATTGGAACCGTTCTTGGAAGCTGTGCCGCTGATGGTCCTTCAGGAAATGTGGTTTCAGCATGATGGTGCACCACCTCACTTTTCATGTGCGGTTCGGAGACATCTCAACAGACGATACGATGAAAGGTGAATTGGCCGAGGTGGTACAACCACGACCGCCGGATTTAATTCCTGTGGTCTACTACTTGTGGAATCGTTTGCAATGCTTAATTTACGAGACTCCTGTAGAGATAGAGGAAGATATGCTGTTACGAGTTCTGTCCACTGCTCTGGAGACTGAACAGACACCGGGTGGGATGGGGAGTGTGTACCAGAACTCGCTTAGTAGGTACAATGTCTGTTAACAACGTTGGTGGTCGCTGCATCAAGCCACTATTGTAATGCATCAGTGCTGTTCTGTACGTATTCCTTTTTGTTTTGGAATGACGTAAACATGTTGATGTTTAAGAGTTAATACAAATATTCTTAAGTTATGGATGTTTCGTTACATTTCCTTTCGAGTTGTTCTCTAATAACTGTACTGCGTCACGCCAAATTCAGTTCCTCAAGCAGAAGTGGATGAGTTAAACTTCTGAATTGAAACCGTCGTAGAACGGAAACGGTACGTTTCCGAACATTGGTTTCCTATTCAGAATATTATGTGCTCACTCCCCTCTGCAAGTCCTAGATGTTTGGGAAGGGAATTTCCGTACGCCCTGAATAGAACACGTATATAGCAAACACTAACTGCGCGGCAGGTATCTCGTGCTAGAAAAGTGTTTCCAAAGCCCAGTGGGGGCCGTTGACGGTAGCGCGGACTAGCGGCGGAGGCGCAAAGCGCAGTGTAAATCGCGGCTCGCCAAATGAGGCGCGGCGCTTCTCGGCGCGCACTCGCCGGCCCGGCTAATGGGCCGGCCTGCAGCTGTTTGCCGTCTAATGGAGCGCCGCTTTGAAGTGCTGCCTGGCTCGGCCGCGCCCGCGCCCACGCGCATGCGCACTCGCCAGCTCAAACACCGCGCCGTCTTCCTGCCCCTGGCCGCTGTTTGTCTTGCGAACCGAGAAGCTTCCTCCACACAACGAGCCGTTTATCGCGCCACCAAACATTTGGAAATCTGATGAGATGCACTTAAGAAGTGAAAGAGTTTCTGGTCGCAACTTTCAAAACAAAGCGCCGTTTATTTGACGAGAACGCCAGCGCCTTCCCACTTGGAATTCCTTCTGTCAGGCATAAGAACCACTGTTACCAGAAAAGTGTCCCTAGTCTGTGGAAGCCACGATCCTACACTAAGTCCGTTCCCCTGGCTAGCAAGGTATTACAGTTGTATGACACAGAGGGACCGCGGTTTAAATACCCGTCTGGCCACCCAGATATAAATTTTCCTTGGTTTACCTAAACCACTTGAGGCAAATACCGAGATGTTTCCTTCGAAAACGGCAGGATTGGCTTCCTTCCCTTTTTTTCCCTCAGTTCGTGCTTGTACTCCGTTACCAATGACTTTCTCGTTGACGGGACATTAACTTCAGAAAATGTTACATTGCTACTAAACCATCGTCAAATTTACTACACCACATTTTATTCAAATGAATTCATTTATAGATTACGCGCCAGTTAATTATAATTATTAAACTTCCAGCGGTATGTTACATACCAAATGAAGTACGAAGTGTCCTGTTTTATATCCTACAGCAATAGTAAATTTTACGAGGATTTAGTAATCTAGGGTTAAACTCTAACATTCGTTCCTTCCTCTCCCCCCCCCCCCCCCCCCCACACGATGAACTGCGGAAATACCAGCATTCTGATAAGTAAATTAGAATATTATCGCGTCACTGGAATTTATGGAAAACTGTTCAAGTAATATCACTCATAGAGAAATGAAGGGGCGTTCAGAGGGAAGAGAGATCAGTGGCCTTTCGGCTAGGCAGTAAATACACGTGATTGCCCACAAGGTTCCATCGTTGGACCTACATCTTTTCTTGTGGAAATTAATGACATTTTGTCAGTAACATTACTGTATGCTAAGGTGGTTTATTTTACAGACGATAGGAACGTTAGGGTAAATGGCATTTCAGATACACTTTTTGAGAAAGCTGTTAATTTTTTTGAACATTGGTAAAATGTTTCTAGTCAGATCATTGTCATTTTTTAAATTCGCACTATGCAGTTTAGAGCCGGCAATAGAGTTACACCCTGTGGATGCACAAAATGTAGAGACATGAAGTTAGAAGAGGTTGCCAGTGTTAGATTCTTCGGGTTACGACTTGATGATAAATGTAACTGGAAGAAGCATACCGCAGAACTGCAGAAACACCTAATCAAATATTTGTTTGCAATGCAAATGTTGCCACAAATAGTTGATGTAGAAATAAAAGAACCTCAGATAGTTTGCTTACTTCCATTCCATAACATCATACATGTAATGTTTTGGGGTAATTCTCAAATAAAGCTAATTTTTGCCGAGTCTAAAACCATTTAATAAGCATAATTTGGGTTTGAAATCTAGAGGGTACTGCAAAAGCCTGTTAAAAGAACTGAGTGCACTAACTAATGCTTTTGTGTGTGTATGTTCGTTAACGGTATTTGTGCAAAGTAATGTAGGCATCTTCCATCAGGACCATTCCCACTCTGAAATCAATAGAAATAGAAATAAGAACACTCTAAATTCAAAATTAGTAGTTTAATTTGGTTCAGGTACACACAACAACAACTTGCAGCATCAATTGTACTTACGTACAATTTAAAAGAGCGTTAAAGTACTTACAGCGGACTAACTCAATGTACTTCGTACGCTACTTCCTTAGCAAAACCAAAGGACGTATATATTATTAATAATATCACATTGAGGAAGTACATGAGTCTCGAACATCGGCAGCACAGCAATGCAAACCATGTAATTAAGCACAATAAATTTTATTTTTGACAGCGCTTAACAACATTAGGCCAGGCATTATCGTTCACATTTTAGTATGTTCACCTTTACTTGTTTGTGGTAAGTTTTGTAATACTTCCAGAACAGTGTGTGCGATTAGTCGTGGTGTATGCTCACGGAAGGCAAGAGTCTTAGGTACGACTCCCGGTCCAGCACGGAGCTTTAATCTGCCAGAGTGTTTCAAACATGGCATTAGCTTGCAAATAAAATATTGCTTTAATCCGCATTCTAACGAACAACTTCCGTTGTAATCTGCAGAAGGAAATTAACAGACCACTTATTATGTAAATGTGTAACATGTACTTCTATTTCTGTGATATGTTCCACATCTTCGAGTATTTCTTCACTATTGCTATACGGAACAATCGGTGTAACTCATCTACTAACATTTTTTCATGCTAATTCGGCGTGCTTCGCGACGCATCTTCCATGGTACCCACTCTGAAGATAATAGCTTCCTCGTTGTAGCGGCCGGCCGAAGTGGCCGAGCGGTTAAAGGCGCTACAGTCTGGAACCGCACGACCGCGACGGTCGCAGGTTCGAATCCTGCCTCGGGCATGGATGTGTGTGATGTCCTTAGGTTAGTTAGGTTTAAGTAGTTCTAAGTTCTAGGGGACTTATGACCACAGCAGTTGAGTCCCATAGTGCTCAGAGCCATTTGAACCATTCGTTGTAGCGAAGCTCATTTGACAGTAAAGAGAAATGACCGAAGCAATAGTGACTGAAAGTAGGCATCTTTCAGCCGTTTATGACACCAACAAAAATGATAAAATATTAGTCTGATTCTCATTTAAAATCAATGACATTATCCTCTCCACCACTGATCAACAATTTCAATAGCTGTAAATAAAAAACCAGCAGAGTATAATCAACGACGGAATAGTCTGTGCACGGAGCGAGGTGGCGCAGTGGTTATCACACTGGACTCGCATTCACTTCCACTTCCAGTCACCCTGATTTAAGTATTCAGTGGTTTCCCTAAATCGCTCCAGGCAAATTCCGGGATGGTCCCTTCGGGAGGGCACGCCCGATTTCCTTCCCCATCCTTGTAACATTCTGAGCTTTTGCACCGTCTCTAATGACCTCTATGTCGACGGGACGTTAAACACTAATCTCCTCTTCCTCCTCCTGGAGTGGAGGGCTGTACACACCTAGGTCTGTAAGTACGATCGGTTCCGTTGTCATTCAAATGACACAATGGCAATCGGGGATATGAATTTTCTGTAAGAGTTTCTTATTTTATGGTTTAATTAAGGACCGTAGCAAGTAATACAGGCTTTCAGTTTGGTGGTCACTAAAGATAATCTTAGTAGGCCCCGTCACGCGCACGCTTGAGGCAAGAGCGAGAACGTCAATGTCTGCCGCCTACAAGGTAGAGGACCCTTTGGACGCGGCTGTTGCGCACGTACCTCGCCACGGGGACCTGCAGGCGCTGTCCAGATACCCTCAATGAAATTCCTTCCATCAATGCGATGTTTTCTGAAAACCTGAAATTGTGTCAGTAATAATGTACTGCATCGGTACGTTTCTTCATCGCTCGACATACTTCAGAAATTTATTATAATTTTCACTTTCTGTGGGAGTTTAAGCGTTGGATGTTTGTGAGCTATTGGTGCTCTTTTCTTTCCTGCAGTGGTCTTTCTATGTTCTCAAGATGTTGTACCTTCTTCATCACCCAGAAGTTCGTACACACGCACAACACATAATTCATAGAGCTGTTTAACATCAAGCTAATTTCGAGGAAGGACGACGGCATTTGAATCACAGAGCGAAACGGCACACTGACATTCGTGAACAGAGGATTTCATATACCGATTCAACAATTGTCACTGACGTCTTCCGTGGTTTTTAACCCTTCAGGTAAGTGCTTCAGCAATCACACCTAGAGACGCGGCACAATGGTGAGGCAATGTAATCGCATTCAGGAGGACGGTGGTTCAATTCCCCATCGAGCCACCCAGATTTGGGTTTCTTGTAGTTTCCCTAAATCGCACGAGGCAAATCCAGGGATGGTTCCCTCCTATCCTCCTACAATTCGAGCTTGTGCTCAGTCTCAAATTACCTCGTCGTGGACGGGCCGTTAAACCCTAATCTGCCGTTTCTTCCATTTCATCCACTGAAACTAACTTGAAAGTATCTTTGTGGGTTTGCATTTCTGAACATTATCAAAATGAATCAGCAGTAACTGCGTACTGACTCGTTCCACGACCATGGAAAATTTGCTCCTTAATTTGGTCCTACGGAACTAGACATGCAAAAGAAAATAAATAGGCTCAGTCAGGACGGCATCGATGAAAGCGTGGCTCAAAATCTGAGACGTATGAATGTCCCAAACTTCATTCTCTCAGACCATAAAGCAAGACGAAAAAAACACTAGTCTAGATTTGAAATTTATCGCCAGAATTACTTCCAGATAGTCACTTTGTTATCCAATACAAACCTTCCACATTATCTGTGCAAATACGTGGGGGAGTTGGAAAATAAGTTTCCCCTGTCGACTATGGTCAGAGTTGTGTGTGAAGCCGCGCGGGATTAGCCGAGCGGTCTTGGGGCTGCAGTCATGGACTGTGCGGCTGGTCCCTTCGGAGGTTCGAGTCCTCCCTCGGGCATGGGTGTGTGTGTTTGTCCTTACGATAATTTAGGTTAAGTAGTGTGTAAGCTTAGGGACTGATGACCTTAGCAGTTAAGTCCCACAAGACTTCACTCACATTTGAACATTTTTTGTGTGTGAAAGGAAAAAAAAGAGAATGAGATATCAAAGATAAGACATATCTTTATTTTTCTACATAATTTCCAAGTACATGGAGGCATTTGTCATACCGCTTTATAAGTTTCAAAAAGCCTTCCAGGACAAAATCAGGGCGTTGCATACGGAAGAAGCGTTGAACGGCTTGTTTGACGTCAGCATTGTTGCCAAAGCACCTTCCGCTGAGAGTTTTCTTCAAAGCAGGAAACAGACGGAAGTGACTTGGTGCGAGATCCGGATTGTAAGGCGGATGTTGTAGGCGCTCCCAACCAAGAGCTGAAATACGGTTTTGCGTTGCCGTCGCCGTGTGTGGTCTCGCATTGTCATCCAACAGCAGAACGCCAGATCTGAGAAGGACAAGCCACTTTTTCCGAACCACCTCTTTCAATGTCGACAGAGTGGCACAGTACCACGCAGCATTGTTGGTTGCATCCACCAGAAAGTCGAGCAGCAAAACTCCTTTGGCGTCCCAGAAAACGGTGAGTAGCACTTTACCTGCAGACGGAGTGCTTTTGAACTTCTTACGGACAGGTGATGACGGATGTTTCCACTCCATGGATGCGGCCTTCGACTCGGGCGTGTAATGGTGGCCCCACGTTTCATCCCTCGTCACAATCCGAAACAGAAGGCCATTGCCAGATTCATGGTAACGCAAGGGCTGTTCCAGGCTGCGTTGTTCCATGTGTGTCGTGGTCAGCTGGCGGGGCACCCATCGTGCTGACACCTTCCTGTATCGAAGAATGTCGTGGATGATCTTGTGAGCTCGTTTATGTCCGATTCCAAATTCTGACGCTACTCCAACGATGGTGATACGCCGGTTCACTTTAATCATATCATCCACCTTCCTGACATTTGCATCTGTAGTGGCCGTGCGCGTCCGTCCAGGTCTCGGTATGTCCTGCACTTGCTGAGGTCCGTCACTGAATTGCTGGCGCCATCTCCGCACCATTTACCTCGACATCACACCTGACCCACACACCTCAACAAGGCGGTTATGAATTTCTGTGCCTGATATTCCACGTGTCCATTCATAGCGGATAACAGCTCTCACTTCCGCCTTTGATCACGACTCCAAAACGCACCTTCTCTCCATAGCTCCGGGAAAAAACCGAGCGGCTGGCCTCCGCTTTACGCAGGCACTGTGACAGCGCCATCTGCTTAATCGCGGTCGTCCTCTACCCAATGGTTTATCGGTGTCTTGCACGTGCGCGTTCACCTGCCGTGTCGTCTTTCGCCCATATCACACAACTCTGCCCACAGTCGACAGGGGAAACTTACTTTCCAAGTCCCCCTCGTATACTTATTGCCCAGTAACGAAGCAAAAAAAAAAAAAAAAAAAAATTTAAGTAAGAGACTAGCTGAACAAGACTTGGTAGCTGCAGTCGCGTATCGATGAGAAACAACTTTTCACTGTGTTATGGGAAGATTCAAGCAGGCATAGTTACGGTAAGTGTATATATGCTGGAAGACGGGTTCGGCGTAGGCGCTTGTCTACACGCTTGTGTCACAACTGTTGTTGAGCCAGGCGCTGTCACGGAACTTGCTGCCATCCTTGACGAGATTCCTCCGTCTACTGTGGTCTTCGGCGAGCTCCTCCCATTTGTCACAATCAGTATTTAAAGTGTTCACTTCACGTTTGACGCAATCTTTAATGCACAGTACAGGTTTTCCAAGGGGGCTTTTCGCAAGTGCCTAGTGTGGTCGCTTGGAAACAGCTAGAACCGACATGTAAAGTACCTATCACTCCAAATGAAGTATTGCACTGGCTTACACTTGTGAAATAGAATGAAACTTTTTCACACATCCTCTATAATGAGACAGGTAGCTAGCTAGCGATCTTCTCACCAGTACCTCTTCGGTTTTCACTTGACCCCGTAGGAAAATATACACTGTCATCGAATCAACTACGATTGTATATTACTTTTCATGCTGATTCCATCGACGTCGACAGAGGAACATAAATTCTTAACAGAAACGTAGATGACAAACGTACCTCATCTACGTCTACATCTACACCCATACTCTGCAAGCCACCTGACTGTGTGCGGCGGAGGCTACTTTGAGTACATCTATCGGTTTTCCCTTCTATTCCAGTCTCGTATTGTTCGTGGAAAGAAAGATTGTCGGTATGCCTCTGTGTGGGCTCTAATCTCTCTGATTTTATCCTCATGGTCTCTTCGCGAGATATATGTAGGAGGGAGCAATATACTGCTTCACTGCTCGGTGAAGGTATGTTTCGAAACTTCAACAAAAGCCTATACCGAGCTACTGAGCGTATCTCTTGCAGAGTCTTTCACTGGAGTTTATCTATCATCTCCGTAACGCTTTCGCGATTACTAAATGATCCTGTAACGAAGCGCGCCGCTCTGCGTTGGATCTTCTCTATCTCTTCTATCAACCCTATCTGGTACGCATCCCATACCGGTGAGCAGTATTCAAGCAGTGGGCGATCAAGTGTACTGTAACTTACTTCCTTAGGGTTCTTTCAATGAATCTGTCTGGCATCTGCTTTACCGACGATTAATTTTATATGGTCATTCCATTTTAAATCACTCCTAATGCCTACGCCCAGATAATTTATGGAATTAACTGCTTCCAGTTGCTGACCTGCTATATTGTAGCTAAATGATAAAGGATCTTTCTTTCTATGTATTCGCAGCACATTACACTTGTCTACATTGAGATTCAATTGCCATTCCCTGCACCACGCGTCAATTCGTTGCAGATCGTCCTGCATTTCAGTACAATTTTCCATTGTTACAACCTCTCGATATACCACAGCATCATCCGAAAATAGCCTCATTGAACTTCCGAATGTTATCCACAAGCTCATTTATGTATACTGTGAATAGCAACGGTCCTACGACACTCCCCTGCGGCACACCTGAAATTACTCTTACTTCGGATTTCTTCCAAACACTCATACCGCCTGAAATGTTCATTTCTGACTTTCGGTTCCTCGTTCCGAAAACACCAGTTGTAGATCTACTTCGTGACTGATTTTGAACTTACGGCTTTCCGAAGACCGCGTAGATGGAGCACAACATCGAATCCGACAAAGGTGGGTAGCAAACGGGCCGCCCTTTTCAAAGGTACCATTCGGGCATTCGCCTGTCATTGGAAACGCCGAGGAATTGTTAGGTAATGGCCAGTTTCATAGTCCGCTGCCGGTGGAACAGCATGCCGTGCCTCCGCGTGTTAAGTGGCCACTTAGCAGGGCGGGTCGTTACGGCCGGCCATCCCTGTGACTCAGCGCTGAGGCGGAAGTTGCCGCGGGTCCTCTGTAGAGGAATGTCGGTCGCGCAGAGGAGGCGGTTCGGCTCTCGCCGACACAGGGATTCGCAAGTCAGCTAAGTAGAGGGCGCGCTGCCGCCCGTCTTTTCGCACAGTCTCTCGGCGCGGTGGCTGATGGGAGCAGCGGCATCGATAGAAATCCAACGGCGATGACCGGTATGGGTTTACGAGGGGTGTTCAGTAAGAAACGTGACACTTTTTGTCTGAAAGCAGGTTGGTTTTATTCAGGGTTCCAATTCAACATATTATTCCCCACTCTTCTGACTACAAAATGCTATTTTTCAACATAATCTCCGTTCAGTGCGACGGCCTTACGTCACCCTACTGGGAGGGCCTGTATCCCCGCTACTGGTCGACGTCGAATTCAACGTCTTGCTGCGTGAATAATCTCCTAAAGATCCACGTACTGTTTCCCGCGGAATGCATCCTTTATCCTTCTCTAAAAGTGTCCACATATCCCAACATTGCAGCCGGTCGGCAAGCGGAAGATCGGACAGGTCTGTACAGCCTTATTCCCGTTGATGTCTGATGCCTCGCCCCCTTGCTTTTGTTCACTGCCAGGCCTCCGTAGCCATTCTACAAGCACCTATGAATATCTCCGATTCTCTGATTTTCCGCCAAAAGAAACTCAGTGACAGCTCTCTGCTTGGAACGCACCACCGTTACAGACTCCATTTTGAAAAATATGTATAGCGCCACCACCTGTCGGAACTTTATGAAAATATACGGGCTGAAGCAGGAATATCCACGACGTGGCACACTAAATTACGCACTTTTTTTCTATCGAAACTCGCCGCAGAAAAAAAGGTGTTACATTACTTGAACGCCCCCCCTCGCCCCCCCCCCCCCCCCCCAGTATTTTTGATCGCTGTCAAAACTGACGAGCAGACTGTACAATTTTTCATGATGACCTCTATTCGTTTTCAAGGTGAACCTTCTTTGTGGGTCTGCAGCAGGTAAAGTTCAAATGGCTCTGAGCACTATGGGAGTTACCATCTGAGGTAATCAGTCCCCTAGAACTTAGAACTTAATTAACCTAAGGACATTACAGACATCCGTGCCCAAGGTAGGATTCGAACCTGCGACCGTAGCAGTCGCGCAGAGCAGGTAAAGTATTTTTCTGGAAATGATAGTTTCGCAGCCACGTTCCAGTGTATTTATATTTGTTTCTTTGATACTAGTTTCGGGGTCGCAGCCTCATTCTTCAAGCGCTCCTGTATAAAAATAATACGTAAAGGTTGAGCCTCCGTATCACGATACAAATTCTGGCAAATTACATTGGAACTCCCCTACCTTATTCTGCATGATCGCATGAATCATGCAGTACTGACAGATCTTCGTATGTATTTCAGTGTTTGGCAGTATTCTTAATGCAGTGTACGCCAGGATTGTACGCATTGTGGGAACCACGCCGTATTTTAAACGATGTCATCTTATACTTGAATTTAATTGTGAATATTTTACAGTTGCACCAAACAGATGTCAATGGGATAAGCTCTGCTTTGAACAACAAATGTTGATGCTATGTTTATTTAGAATGTATGGTTTACATTCACTAGCTTTCCTGGCAGTTTCATCAACTTCAGCCGGACGCTGTGACCGAGCGGTTCTAGCGCTTCAGTCTGGAACCGCGCGACCGCTACGGTCGAAGGTTGAATCCTGCCTCGGGCGTGGATGTGTGTGATGTCCTTAAGTTAGTTAGGTTTAAGCAGTTCTAAGTTGTAGATGTTCAGATGTTAAGTCCCATAGTGCTCAGAGCCATTTGAACCATTAACTTCAGGTGCATCATAAATGTTTTGTTCCTGTTTAGAAATCTTCGTGTTTGCTTAGCACATTATGTAGCTGTTTGTAACTTGAACTACATGTTATACTTTGTAGGGATTAATATTGTATTTCACATTAATGGTAGTATAATGGTGTTATTATACAATGTATCAAACTTTGTAACTTTACGCTGAGACTCAATCTTTATGTACTGTTTTTACACAGGAGCGCTTGAGCGTGGTTCTGCGACCCCAAAACTAGCATCAAATAAATAAATATAAGAAAACACTACAGTGTAGCTGAGGGAAAGTATTTAGGGCGTCTACGTCTAAGAAATCAATAGTGACGTGCTGATCAGAAAGAATATTACACAAGCGCTCAAAGATCAAAAAATGGTTCAAATGGCTCTGAGCACTATGGGACTTAACATCTGAGGTCATCAGTCCCCTAGAACTTAGAACTACTTAAACCTAACTAACCTAAGGACATCACACACATCAATGCCCGAGGCAGGATTCGAACCTGCGACCGTAGCGGTTGTGCGATTCCACACTGAAGCGCCTAGAACCGCTCGGCCACACCGGCCGGCACTCAAAGATCCAACTGGGAATGTGAGAAAGGCAGTAAATTCGTTAGTTACTTCCGTCAAATGCGAACAGAGAGAAGAGGAATAAGCTGTTATATTTATTTTTATTTAAAAGGACCATTACAATAAATTGCTTTGAAAATAAATAAATACTGGTATGTATCTATCACGTTGATTAACGTAAAATTAAAAATATATGAAAGACATACGCATGCACATGCCTTACGTTCAAGGCAAGTGCAGTTAAATCACGTATGTACGATAATTATTTTAGAAGCTTCTGGTTTAGTAATACAGTAAATGAAACTCTTTTTTTTCGTGCGACTGCGCTGTCTCATCTCCAGTAAACAACAACGCAGAAAATTTATCGAGTAGTGTGTGTGACAAGTTGTATGTATATTTTACATTTCATTTTCATGCATCCAAATAAACAATAGGAAAGTTGTGAAGGAAATTATAGAATGGGGATATTTGAATTATATTAACTTACTTGGCACTGGTTTGAGATTAGAAATAGGTTTGCCACTGCCTGTAAAAAAAATGATCTTCAATTTCTTTTTATAGTGTCACCATCGATTTCGTGTCCCCAGCCCCATCCTCAGATGCACCTGGTGTATATTCATAGTATCTATATGAAACAGATAGTAAATTATTTGCGTCGTAAATAGTTTTATTCGTTCAATCAAGACCGGTTTCTGGCGATTATGAGCCAATCTCCAGGTGAAAAGTAACGACAAGGCACGTGGCAGCCGCACGCTGGTCACCATATTGCGGGCAGCTGACAGCCGCACACGAGGCCGAGGTACGATATACTCTTTAGTATATGATTCGATAATTCTCAGTTGCGGAAGTCCTGTTAACCAAATTTTATGCAATCTGTATGAGTTATTACCGTAAAGCACTAGCGTGAACTGCAAAACCTATGTGCACAACACCCGGGAAGTGATTCTTCAGTGGTCGGCATTGAATCTGCTGCCGACAACTGAAGGGCCAGTTAGATAAAAATAAATTTGCCAAGGCAGAAAAAGAACGACGCGGGGCTCTATAGGTTGGGATAAACACTATGAGTAAAGGGGGGTGGGGAGGAGGGAGGGAGGGAGGGGGGAGGGAGGGAGGGAGGGAGAGAGAGAGAGAGAGAGAGAGAGAGGGAGAGAAACAGGGTTGACAACTATAGTGAATAACTGGAGCATGGTAAGGCTCAACGCAACGCAGAACTAAATGAATGTGCAGTGACGAGTCCCACGTATCGAGTCGCCTCGTACTGAATTACGTGGGAAGGTGATCAATTCCCTGACTGTTGACAAGAAATAAATTTCCCATTGAGGAGACGTGTGGAGTCCATACCTTGTAATTGGAAGTGTACAGCCATTACGCATTCTGCGACAACTTGAGACGACGGGCGACGCTTGCGAAGCAGCGCAGCGTGCGACGTGGCATGCAAAGCGCCGCGCGAGCGACGGAAACGGCAGCGGACACTTTGCCAACAATGTGGGTCCCGGACGGCGGAAGACAAGTTGCCGGAGCTGGTACACATATTAATTCCGCGTTCCACGAGACGGGGCGCTGGCGGCAGGAAAGCCGTTAATCAGTGCAGCTGACGGCGGTCAAGGATAGGCGGGAAAAATTCGGGCCCGTTCCAAATCGCTAAGGGGCCCCGCTGCTGCACAGGAAGAATGTGCTGCTGCGATCTTCAGTCCAAAGGACGCTTTGGTGTGGCTCTCCACGACAGTGTATCCTGTGTAAGTCTCTTCATCTCTGAATAACTACTGCAACCTGCATCCATCGGAACGTGCTTACTGCATTCATCCCTTGCTCTCCTTCTACTCTTTTAAACCCCCCCCCCCCCCCACCCTCTCACATCCACCCTCCATTACGAAATTATTGATTCCTTGATGCCTCAGGAAGTGCCCTATCAATCCGCCCCTAAAATTTTCTGTTTGTAGCATAAATTTCTTTTCTCCCCAGTTCGATTCACCACCTCTTCATTCTCCTCATTAGTTATTCTATATAGCCATTTACTCTTAGGCATTCTTCCGTAGGACTAAATTTCAAAATCTCCATTTTTGTTATTGTCTATATTATTTGTCGTTTCGCTTCCGTACAAGGACACATTCCAGACAAATACCTTCAGAAAAGACTTTTTAACACACAAATTTATATTCAGTGTTAAAATATAACTGTTTCTCAGAAATACTTTTCTTGCCATTTCCAGTTTGTATTTCCTATCCTTTGTATTTCAACCGTCGACAGTTGTTCTGATACCCAAAATTGCAAATAGTGTATGCTACTTTAAGAGTCTCATTTCTTGTGATCTCTCAGGCTTTCTCTGGCAGACAACACTGTGTTTAATGCGGCTAACATGTCGACAAATAAGATGACTAGAACTAAGTTGACACAACAGCATTCCGCTTATATCGTTTCAGAAGTTTACCAGTCAGCCCCTGTGTCAATATATGGCAATATATGGCCTTCAACGTGGATGCGCTACAGTTTAGAAGTGTTCTTCCATTTACTCTCCATTTGGCAGCTGCCTCTCTACAACTGAATCTGTTCATTCCTCCTTAAGTACCCGACATATTTAGTCGTTTTTATTATATATCAGTGATACTGTAGTTAAAAAGTAAGTACAACATACCCGGTGATTCAGCTGCCCTTACCGCGCGACCGCTATGATCGCAGGTTCGAATCCTGCCTCGGGCATGGATGTGTGTGATGTCCTGAGGTTAGTTAGGTTTAAGTAGTTCTAAGTTCTAGGGGACTGATGACCTCAGATGTTAAGTCCCATAGTGCTCAGAGCCATTTGAACCATTTTCAGCTGCCCTTACCAATGTCACTTTACGCATTGTTATTTCTGTCCATCAAAAACACACATGAAAATTCCATATTAGCTCGCTCGCTATGCACAAACTACTCGTATTAGTACTACAGAAAAAAATTAACAGGAACCTTTTATAAGAAATGAAATGCAGTTAAATTTTGTATTGGGATACATTTTCACAAGAGGCTGCAGTTTTCGAGCTATTCAAGAAAACGTACAAAAGTTACCCTCAGATCCACCCCCATTTCCACACTCACCTCACCCCCCTCCCCCTCCTCTTGGTCAGGATTTCTAGTATGTTGTTTATAGCACTACTACCTACCGCCGTACAAATATATGTGACTGCACGAATTATTTCCCACATTCGATCTTTTTGGTCTTCACTGACTGGCCTTATTACGCGACCGCCTTACTCGAGAATTTATAAATTGTAAAACTGGCGTTTGTGTAACTTTCACCTAACAATTTTATGACTTTTAACAGCATAAAATAAAGAATTACATGGTTGTATTTGTCAGGCCTTCTGATTACAAAACTGGTGTGCTTGTAAAGTTATGATTGGATCGAACTGTCAAAGTAATTAGTTTCAGCATAAAATTAAAAAAAAAGAAATGATTATTAAATGACACCCTAGCTGCAAACAGGCGTTGATATACAACATTGGGGACATGTTGAAGTGTGTGTGCCCCGACAGGGTCTCGAACCGGGAATCTCCTGCTTACATGGTAGACGCTCTATCCATCTGACCCACCGAGGGCACAGAGGATAGTGCGCCTGCAGGGACTTATCCCTTGCACGCTCCCCGTGAGACCCACATTCCCGGCCATTGACCTTCTTGTGCGAACGCTCACGCTATGCCCCAACTCATACGGGACTTGGTAGATTAATCTGCCACGAGTAATGAATGTGATGGGCAAACATCTATGAGGCGCACTACGAATTTAGTGGTGTGGACACGTTGGGAATGTCGGTGTCACGGGGAGTGTGCAAGGGATAAGTCCCTGCAGGCGCATTATCCTCTGTGCCCTCAATGGCTCAGATGGATAGAGCGTCTGCCATGTAAGCAGGAGATCTCGGCTTCGAGACCCGGTCGTGGCACACATTTTTGAACATGTCACCAACGATGTATATCAACGCCTGTTTGCAGCTAGGGTGTCGATTTAATTATCATTTCATTCTAGAGAAACTGCACGGTCATCAGTGGTATCTGTTCTTTCGGGAACAGGTACTATCTTGATATATAGTTTACAAAAATAGTGTTTCTTTCATTATCCACACGGCACATTCAAATTAATAGTGTTACCGAAATAGCCGACTATGTTGGTGATGTAAAAAAAGGTCAGATGTCGGGAATAGTTCGTATAATCGGAAAGTTTTGTAAAGTGAAAGAGGCGAATGCCATGGACAACATATTAGAAATCCTTATTGTGGAGGGATGAGCGTGGGACTAGAGGTGTGCTGAAGTTCACTTTTTTACGCGTTTCTTGAGTAACTCGAAATCCGTGACCCACAGCGAAAACGTATCCCAGTGCAAAATTTAACTATATTAAATTTCCTACAAAAGGTCCACATCATTTTTGCTGTAGGACTAATAATTGTAGCCGGCCGGAGTGGCCGAGCGGTTCTAGGCGCTGCAGTCTGGAACCGCGCGACCGCTGCGGTCGCAGGTTCGAATCCTACCTCGGGCATGGATGTGTGTGATGTCCTTAGGTTAGTTAGGTTTAACTAGTTCTAAGTTCTAGGGGACTAATGACCTCAGCAGTTGAGTCCCATAGTGCTCAGAGCCATTTTGATGACCTCAGAAGTTAAGTCCCATAGTGCTCAGAGCCATTTGAACTAACGAGCAAGGGAATTTCAAAATCTTGCGCGTGGTTTTTGAAGACCGTATATGACACTAAATCTTGCATAAAACCACACTGGTAGGGGCAGCTGAATCAACTGTATGACATCAGTTTGAGTATCGGCTTATAGTCTTTGCACCGAGCGTAAACGGCTGCGTACTTTCTTGCAAGCTGCAACGTGTATCCACAAATAGGTAGAGCGATTCGTAATGAATCAGGATTCGATGGCGTGTAGAAAGAATTAGTAACTCGCTGCAGAGCCGAGTGAAGTACTGCATGCAAATGTGAGGATTACACGTGGAATATCTTCTTCAACAAGCACGAGTGTAGAGTAAATTTACAAGCTAATGATGTAATCTATTTCTTGTGGAAGCAGGTAACGAGTGGAGTTTGTGTCCAGTTAGATGGGGACTTAATCGAAACCTTTACATTTCAAACGCATTTGGAACCGGTTATCGGTAATTAAACTGACGGTGTTCCGAGTGCTGCATTGCGAGCTGTATACATTGTAGGATGCTGAAACATCGTAAGTACGTTCATTAATCGGTGCGTTCGCGGAGTATGCCGAAAAAAAAGTTCCACTTTCTCCCACTAAGTGAGGAAGTGTTGGCCGTAAGTAGTCAGAATGTGGTGTGGGTGCAGGGAAAGAGGGGGGGGCGACGATTAAACACATGATAACAGTGATTATGGCACGTATATTAGCATACGGTCACAAGTTACCAGATGCATTCAGTATGGTTTCCCGAGCCCGCCCTGTTAGCCGTGCGGTCTAACGTACTGCTTTCCGGGCAGGAAGGCGTGCCGGTCCCAGGCATAAATCCGCCTGGCGGATTTGTGTCGATGTCCCGTGTGCCGGCCAGTCTGTGGATGGTTTTTAAGGCGGTTTTCCATCTGCCTCGGCGAATGCGGGCTGGTTCCCCTTATTCTGCCTCAGTTACACTATGTCGGCGATTGCTGCGCAAACACTTACTCCACGTACGCGTACACCATAATTACTCTACCACGCAAACATTGGGGTTATACTCGTCTGGTGTGAGGCGTTCCCGGATGGGTTCACTGGGGGCCGAACCGCACAATAACCCTGAGTTCGGTGTGGGGCGGCGGTGGGGTGAGTGGACTTCTGTAACCTGTTGTGAGGTTGTGTACCACTGCGGGCTACGGCAGGGACGAAGCCTCTCCGTCGTTTCTAGGTCCCCAGTTCCATACGATACAATACAATCGTCTCCTGACTCAGCAACATGCTGCATCCGTGACACGGCATGGTCGGCAGTTGCTCGCAGCACTCAGAGCGATATGTTGTCGTATGCTAGTTATCCTTCAGATAAGAAAGAGTCAGTACACATCCCTGATAGTAACGATGTTTCAGATATCCTCACAACCAGAAGTCACATGGGTTTAGGTCGGGACATCTGGAAGGCCATCCATCTTGAAATTGCTGAGAGGTGATGCGGTTGTTACTGAAGGTTCCTGGAAACAAATCATTCCTGTGGTAAGCGACATGCGGTGTCGCCCCATCTTGCATGAAAATAGTGGTGTGGACGCAGTTGCGTTGTTGCAAAGCTGGAATCGCATGTTGCACAAGGAGGTCCTTGTAACGTACAGATACCATTGTACACCTAAAAGGCCTGCGAGGTGTCATCTCCTCGAAGAGAAATAGACCGAGAACGAAGGAACCACACCACAAAGTCACATAACCTGAGTGCAGTGGATGTTCCTGCACAGTATGTGGCGGAGTAAGACTTCAAATGCGACAGTTCTGTGCACTCACGACACCGTGCAGAATGAAATGTGCCTCGTCTGTCTAAAAAATATTCTCTGGCCACATGTCATCCATTTACATGTGTGCCAACAAACGAACAGCAAAGTCACGGCGCCGGCTGTTGTGGCCGAGAGGTTCTAGGCGCTTCAGTCCGGAACCGCGCGACTGCTACGGTCGCAGGTTCGAATCCTGCCTCGGGCATGGATGTGTGTGATGTCCTTAGGTTAGTTAGGTTTAAGTAGTTCTAAGTTCTAGGGGACTGATGACCTCCGCTGTTAAGTGCCATAGTGCTCAGAATTTGGGTTCACAGATTTACTTCAAACTTTGTACACCTTTAATAGGCCATCAGAACAACATAATGTGAAAGAAGTACGGTGCACTACTCTGGCAATTCCGAGAAAATCGCAAGAGAAGCTTTATGTGGCTTATCTGTTTATGCGTAGGTGCTGGACGTTAGAGTTGATGGTGGTCACGTGATTAGCGTTCGAGCTTCGTAAGACGGACGTGTATGAGCTGACGGTTCAGATTTAATTATTAATCAATTTTTTTAATTTATATGACATTTGAGAGAGTAAAAAAAAAGCCACTTGCATTTGCATGAAGTTTGAATTTATGTTTTACATTTCTTTATGACAGATAACACCCTGCAACGTGTGATGTCGAGAGTACATCCACGAGTGATTCTCCATAGCTCTTGTGTTCTAGCACACAGAGACTTACTATATTACTGATTATGAATAACGTCATTTGTATTATTGTTTATCGAGGTTTGACTTGGGCTTTACAATCCTGTCCCTCGTCCTTGAAAATTTTCCTCAGGATGTGCTTTCATACAGTGTGGAACGTGTAACGGGACATGCTCCTCTAACATTACTTTTCCTCGACAGTTGTTTTCGATACCAGTATTATTTTTCGAATTTTGGACAGGTCAATATTATCTCAGCTGCTTTTCTCAAAACTTTCATATAATTTTATACACAGTAGGCTATGTTGCACTTCAAGCTAAAATTTATTAAAAGGCATTACTTTATTTAGGATGTTATCGATAAATACTAGTTGTGAATGTACAGTCAAAACTATTTTTGTTAGGAACGCTTGAAATTACGAATTATTTGCCACACTTAAAATTTGTGTTATTTATTACGCAATCCTGTACTGTTTGCTATGTTTACTTCTGGATTCGTTTATGAAATAATAATCGAACTTAAATAAAACTCATTTGTCAAGAAACATTGTAAAGCCTTTGGGATATTGTTATTACCGTAGAGTGAGGTAATAGTAAGCATGCCTCTGATGTGATCGGACGTATTTTTGTATTTTGGGCGAACAATGTAATTTCGGCTTCGTTAACGTGAAAATTTAAAACACTAAAATGTGACAAAATATATGATCAGACGTATTTTTGTACTTTGGGCGAACAATGTAATTTCGGCTCCGTTAACGTGAAACTTCAAAATATTAAAATGTGACAAAATATATTAACGTAACAACAAAAATGTTGCAACAACCATGTTCAAATCTTTGTAGATAAATTCAACCATGAGGACCTGAAATGTCAGAATTTCAGCTTCAAGAATCAGGCCCATAGACAAAAAGAATTGGAGTCAGCTCTGCACGAAAAGCTAAGTAAAGAAGAAAGTTTATTGTAACCCTCGCTCCTCTCAAATTTTTCGTAAAATACTTTGCTGTTTGTGGAAAACAGCTGGAATGAGGAAGGAGCGGCGAGATTACAAACGCCACACTACAAATCCGGTCTAGGTCGAACTAAGAGTTTGCGGAACGCCAGTAAGTGGCTACTCAGTGAGCTGGGACGCCGTTGCCCGGTGCCGCCGCGGCAGCTACTGCGGCAGCGCCGGCTGTCCCCGTTGCCCAGATACGTTTCGGCGTGGCTGGCACGCAGCCGACGCGACGCCGGGGCGCCGCAGTTTATGAATCGTGTAAGTTTAGAGAGACGGGCAGGCAAGGGAAGAGAAGAGCGCGTGTCTTTGAGAGCGGCGCGTGTTGACAGAGGGCGCCCGGATAAATACACAGGCCGGGCACTTGCCGGCCATTTATTATGCTTCTCTATCTCTGGCCGCGACGTATTGACCGCCGCGCCGGCCGTGCTCGCCTCGCTCCCAAAAAAGAAAATCCCGCCGGTCCGGCCCAAGTACCTAAACAACTGGCGGTGTTTACAGGAGGCGCAGCGGCAGCGGCAGAAACGGCGATACCCCACGCTCTTGCTCTGTCCCACGCCTCCTGCAACACGGCTCCCGTCCACGAGGACGCGGCCGCGCGCAGGGTCCCGGGAGCAGAGCTCTGCGGCTCCCCGGGGACGGCAGTGGGCCTACAGCGCTCCTGCAGGCGCGGTAGCTAGCGCGCGCCACTGCTGTGGCCGCCACACCGTCCTGAGCAAAATCCTCGACGTGTGTTTGCCCCAGTTAACGAGTCCATTGTTAAATGATAATTAATTGAAACCCGCAGCTGCCGGCAGGTGTTGTTGATATACCTCGATGGGGACAGCTGAAAATGTGTGCCCCGACCGGGACTCGATCCCGGGATCTCCTGCTAACATGGCAGACGCTCTATCCATCTGAGCCACCGAGGACACAGATAAATAGCGCGAATGTGGGTCTCACGGGGAGCGTGCACGGGATAAGTCCCTGCAGTCGCGCTGTTTATCTGCGTCCTCGTTGGCTCAGATGGATGGAGCGTCTGCCATGTAAGCAGGAGATACCGGGTTCGAGTCCCGGTCGGGGCATACATTTTCAGCTGCTCTCATCGAGGTGTATCAACAACTGTCGGCAGCTGAGCGTTTCAGTTAATCATCATTTATTCTAGAGAAGCTGCACGGTCGTCAATGGTTTCTGTTTTTTGGAGAACAGTTACTCTCTTCATATATACAGTTAAAAGGCTACCCAGCGAATGCGCAGTAGCGTTCTCGCTTCCCACGCCCGGGTTCCCGGGCTCGATTCCCGGCGGGGTCAGGGATTTTCTCAGCCTCGTGATGACTGGGTGTTGTGTGATGTCCTTAGGTTAGTTAGGTTTAAGTAATTCTAAGTTCTAGGGGACTGATGACCATAGATGTTAAGTCCCATAGTGCTCAGAGCATTTCCTTTCGAATGCGCACAGGTTGCCAGAACTCTTACGGGAATCGTCACCTTAGTGTGCGCGAGTAATGAGTGGATGGGCAAATATCTATCAGGTACATTACGTATGTAGATTGTGGACAGTTGGGAATGTGGGTCTCACGGGAAGCGTGCAAGGGGTAAGTTCCTGCAGTCGCGGTATTCGTCTGTGTCCTCGGTGGCTCAGATCCTGCACGGTAGTTCAGCGTGGAAGGATCAACAAAACGAACTTTAACGGATGTCATATGACGTTCGCAACGACCAAACACAACGATCAACAAACAAACAAAATGAAAAAAAAGTCGTCTGCCATATAAGCAGGAGATCCCGAGTTCGGGTCCCGGTCGGGGCACACATTTTCAGCTGTCCCCATCGCGGTATATCAACAACACCTGCCGGCAGCTGCGGGTTTCAATTAATTATCATTTATTCTAGAGAAGCTGCACTGTCATCAATGGTATCTGTTGTTTCGAGAACAGTTACTATCTTCAGATTCCATTGTTATTTATTTTAATCTCTCGCAGGCTGCCACTGCTATCGCCGGTTGTCAATTAACATAAGGCTTTATTTATAAAACTAGCTTATCGCCCGCTGTTTCGCTCGCGTACTCACTATGGCCTGCAGCTGTTTTTTTTTGTTTTTATTTAATCGAATTTTTACAACGTTCACAAATTGCAACACCTTCTAAGCTTTTCACGCTAATTAAGACCATATAGCCGTGATCTTTTCCGAACGTACTCCTGACTAAAAAAAAAAAAAAAAAAAAAAAAAAATTGAGGTAGGTGGAGTCCAAACTTTTTGTTAATCATGCATTTTGCATTCCCTGTGGAGATATTTCCGTAGCAACTTTTACCTCCTAACAAATATTCCTTTATATCTAACCGAAAACTGAAACACGAATTTTCATAAATTTAGCCTTAAAATTTTTTAATGAAACAAAGTATTTCCTTAAAAGTTTTCATCCCCTATTGCACACTCTTAGGGTTTGAATTTCCAGAAACACTGAAACACGTATTTCTTTTATTTCAAACCGAGAAGTCAAATACCAGTTGCCGTAGATGGAGCGTCCACGTATTCGTACAAAGGGTATATATCGTATTTGGTAATCGTAATTATGTTGTCTATACGTTCCAGTTTACGGGAAAAAACTGGTGGAGGGTTGTGCAGTGTTTAACTGTACAAATAAATTCGATAAAGTGATCAATATTATCTTTCATAGGTTCTTGGACGTTTATACGTGTTTTGCAAGTGAATATTCTTGCCCGATCAATGTGTCTACAATGTCTACAACGTGATAATATAACAAACGTGCATTTAATTGTAAATTTCCTGTTTCAAAACCACAACTTCTAGAAAAATGGGTAAGTACTGTCAGGAGACAACGTTTTCGACCGACAGAAAACCGTTTGTATGTTCCGAACATTTAGACGAAAGTTGTTTCGTTGCGAACTATCCAGAAGGCTGAGAGATTGTAATGCCACTTCCTCGGACGAGAAATGAAAATCAAAAATCAGCTCCAAAATGCCCAAAGATTTCCCCAAAACAAGTTCCAAATACCATGAAAAATGAACAAGCAAACAAATTTCCAGTTAACACTATTATTTGGATATTAACCAGTAATTGAATCAGGAATCTAATACTTAGTAATTTATTAACATACGAAAGAAAGATAGGATTCCAGTAAAAGCAAACTCAAAATTCAAAATCATAGTAAATCGCAAAATCATTATAATTAAAATTCGCAAAGTAGAACCAACGTTCCCAAAGAATACTCCGTGTGAGTACTCTTTGAGATTCGTGAGTAATGGCTAAGGATAATTCAATCCATTGTCACTATGTTACGAGAGTTAGCCGAAGCAGGTCATACTTTTGAATGCTCGTATATGTAGGCGCAGTTAGACTTTTTTTTCACAATTGATTATTGCGATCTACTATGACGCAGTGAAACGATACTTTCACTTCAAATATTACTTTTTTTTAGAATTCAGATAGAGGACTTGCATATATTAGACAGAAGTGACTTTTAATTAGATAATCTGAAGTTAACACTATTTAGGAAGTGAACACAGAGAGACAATTTCATTCGTAATAACTAATGGACTATGGAACTTGGCGATAGTAACGAAGCATATAATTTATAATTCCCCCCAACACCTGGGAAAGATTCTTCCTCACGGCTCTGTTAGAAAGTGACTAATATTGTGTAATAAACCAGCATATCGTGTCAATTCACGCATTTATCATTCAAGTTTTACAATATTATTTATAGAGATAACGGGCTGTGATATTATTTGATGGAAGCGCTCGGCGCTTATATAGAAACTCCTTGACGTTAGTAAATAATAACACTCTTACGACTGATTATAGATTTCAGATTACAGCCAGTCTCTAGGGAATTTGGTGTCGCTGGAACTAATGTGAACTTATCATTAATATTTAAATAGCAACTGATAAACCATCGATTATAGACGATTTAATTATGACATTTGGTAAAGTAAATATCTCGCACAAGTCGCGAGTTCAGTTCATCAATGTTCTGTTTGTAACGTCGATACCGATACATGAGAAATAACAATCTCATTGCTCTACTGCTGAGTGTTAGCCAAGATCGAAGATCCGAAGGACGTTACAAGATGACGCTGTTCCATCTATCTTCCATACGCATTATTTTTGTGAGCTATAGGGCCTATCATATTTTAACTCTAGAACTTCAAAGAAACTGAAGTGTAAGCAAGAGGAGATATCGCTCGTACGTTAACCACCACAATCGCCAGTACTGAATTTATCCGCTGTTTACCACATACCAAGTAGGGGCTTGTGGGGCTATGGTCGCACCCGAAGCCCGCCCTTCCCTCCCTTCCAACCACAGCTCAAAGTGACACCTGTCGCCTCCTCCGCCAGCCCCGGCTGTACGCGGCCAGTACTGGCCCCAGGCCGCAGGAGCCCGGGAGGCGACGGCGGTAGGTGGCAGCAGACGGCGGCTATTAGTGAAGCAGGCGGCGACCCGCGCCGGCAGCCAAGGCCGCGGCGTGACAGCGGCGTGCCGGCCGTGTGTGGGTCCGCACCGGAGGCTGCTGGGTGCGGCCGCGGGGCGGGCCAGCACGCAGCCAGCGCGGCGGCCGTGGCTGCCGGCGCGGGTCGCCGCCTGCTGCTGCGGCCCACCCTGCCACGCGCTCCCTCACTGCACGGACAAATCTCGTATTTTGCAGCGTCATTCACGTCATTATAAACCATAAGTTTATTCGCTCTCAACGCGGCAAATTAGATACCGTGGAGTTCTAGAACGATGTTTCTGCGAGCTATGTCCAACTGTCTAAGGAATATACACTGATCAAAAAATTAGTGGAACGTCACTCTGAGCGTCTGCCACACTACATTGAATATTACACTACTGGCCATTAAAATTGCTACACCACGAAAATGACGTGCTACAGACGCGAAATTTAACCGACAGGAAGAAAGATACTGTGATATGCGAATGATTGGCTTTTCAGAGCATTCACACAAGGTTGGCGCCGGTGGCGACACCTACAACGTGCTGACATGAGGAAAGTTTCCAATCGATTTCTCATACACAAACAGCAGTTGACCGGCGTTGGCTGGTAAAACGTTCTTGTGATGCCTCGTGTAAGGAGGAGAAATGCGTACCATCACGTTTCCGACTTTGAAAAGGTCACATTGTAGCCTATCGCGATTGCGGTTTATCGTATCGCGACATTGCTGCTCGCGTTGGTCGAGATCCAATGACTGTTAGCAGAATATGGAATCAGTGGGTTCAGGAGGGTAATACGGAACGCCGTACTGGATCCCGACGGCCTCGTATCACTAGCAGTCGGGATGACAGGCATCTTATCCGCATCGCTGTAACGGATCGTACAGCCACGTCTCGATCCCCGAGTTAACAGATGGGGACGTTTGCAAGACAACAACCATCTGCACGAACAGTTCGACGACGTTTCCAGCACCATTGTCTATCATCTCGGAGACCCTTGACGCTGCATCACAGACAGCAGCGCCTGCGATGGTGTACTCAACGACGAACATGAGTGCACGAATGGCAAAACGTCATTTTTCGGATGAATCCAGGTTCTGTTTACAGCATCGTGATGGTCGCATCCGTGTTTGGCGACATCGCGGTGAACGCACATTGGAAGCGTGTATTGGTCATCGCCATACTGGCGTATCACCCGGCGTGATGGTATGGGGTGCCATTGGTTGCACGTCTCGGTCACCTCTTGTTCGCATTGACGGCACTTTGAACAGTGGACGTTACATTTCAGACGTGTTACGATCCGTGGCTCTACCCTTCATTCGATCTCTGCCAATCTATACATTTCAGCAGCATAATACACGACAGCATCTTGCAGGTCGTGCACGGGCCTTTCTGCATACAGAAAATGTTCAGCTGCTGCCCTGGCCAGCACATTCTCCAGATCTCTCACCAACTGAAAACGTCTGATCAATGGTGGCCGAGCAACTGGCTCGTCACAATACGCCAGTCACTACTCTTGATCTGTGGTATCGCGTCGAACCTGCATGGGCAGCTGTACCTGTACACGCCATCCAAGGTCTGTTTGACTCAATGCCCAGGCGTATCAAGGCCTTTATTACCGCTAGAGGTGGTTGTTCTGGGTACCGATTTCTCAGGATCTATGCACCCAAATGTAACCACATGTCAGTTCTAGTATAATATATTTGTCCAATGGATACCCATTTATCATCTGCATTTCTTCTTGGTGTAGCAATTTTAATGGCCAGTAGTGTAACTGAAGACAGGGTATGTTACCAAATTATACCTCTATCTTCCCCAGATTAAGCACACAACAAAACATTATTATAGACCTCTTTCATTTACATAAAAAGGACTGACACGTCCAACAGGTGCCGAAAACAAAATGGAATCAATTTTTCATCCCGTCACCCTGGGTTCTATTCATTGCTCTTTGAAGTGCTCAGTGACATGTCCCAAACATGCTCGATGGGGCTTAGGTCAGGACTCACGGCTTGCCACTCCATTATATCAACATCCAGGCTTCGCAAGACAGCTGATGCCCGCCACATAGGCTCTGGCACTGGAAGGACTTCAGGACTGCCACTGAATGCAGCAGTCACCACACGATCCAACACGATGTATTCGATGAACTGCCTCGCCTTAAGGCGATCATGAACAACAAGATCCGTATGGCTGTCAACACTGATGACTCCCCACAGCATTACAGAACCTTGGCGAATATGTCGATTTCCTGTATAACACTTTGCACCAAGACGTCCGCAAAAACGAACACGGCCATCACGTATCTTCAGAGGAAGGCTGGACCCGTCTGTGAATAACACGTTTTGATAGTGACAAAGTTACCAGTTGAATTGGGAACGGCAGAACAGAAGGTGAGCTTCGAGCTGCTCTCCTGTCAATCGGGGTACTCGAACACGACGCCTGCATCTTAAGGTCCTTTCTCGCAACCTGCTCTTTGCGGTCTGATCGGACACAGCGGCTCCAGTAGCCCTTCTGAGACCGTCTTGCAGTGTTCCGGCGGCATCCGTGCGACGCCGCGATGCAGAGGTGGCCTTCACGTGGGACTGCCATGAGCCGGCGACCTTGTCCAACTCGCCTTGTGCCCCGACCTGTCTCCCTGTAGCGTACCCACAATCTGTGGATGACACGTGGAAAGACATTGGCACTTGCAGCGGCACGATCAGAAGTCCATCCTTTTTGGAATCGAACAGACCACCCTTCCAACTTGCACTGCATTAATGTGTCGCACTGCATGTGAACTTCCACAAATGTCAACTGCCACCTGCTTTCCTCACTAGCAAATATTGGGATACCCATACGCACTTCCTTCTGAGGGATCACTTGACACTGTAATGCATAACACAGCCAGTAGATGGTTTTCTTAACGTTCCTCAGCGCGACCTCACCTGCAACACCCTTACAAGACTTTCGGACTGTTTCTGACGACCCTGCATACATACAAACACATCAATGTTTGTGTGGTGTCACCGCCAGACACCACACTTGCTAGGTGGTAGCTTAAATCGGCCGCGGTCCATTTAGTACATGTCGGACCCGCGTGTCGCCACTGTGTAATCGCAGACCTAGCGCCACCACCAAGGCAGGTCTCGTGATACGAGAGAGCACTCGCCCCAGTTGTACGAGAACCTAGCTACCGCCCAGTTGTACGAGAACCTAGCTACCGACCAGATGTACGAAGCCTTTCTCTCTCATTAGCCGAGAGACAGAATAGCCATCAGCTAAGTTAATGGCTACGAACTAGCAAGGCGCCATTTGTATCAGTGCCTATAGCTTACGAGTATTCAAGAGAGATGTATTCCAAGGACTAATAAAAAGATAAGTAATAAGCATCTACATACTTTTCTTCTTATTCATTTATAAGTTCTCATGTTCCAGACTTCACGCCCGTCTGCGTTAGCCTTGCGTGCCCTATCGGCTACAGCGTTAGTCTAGCGTGCATTTTCAGCCATCTCAACTTCACGGTGTCGGCCCAGCTACCGACACAACATTGGCGACGATTTAACGTGTTCTTTCTGATTGCTTACATTTAATTGTGTCATGGCTTCGCCACATTCTCCAGATGTACTGTCTGAATTTTATCGCTTGCAGAATCAGCAGACGCAGGCGTTACTGGATGCCCTTGGACAGCTCGTCCAGGGTCAACGTACCATTCAAACCGATGCGGCCGCCGCCGCTTCTTCGCTACCGCTGCCACTAAACGCTGTTGCACCTCCCTTTCGACCATACGTGGCAGCTGATGAGACCTGGCACGAGTGGTCTCGCCAGTTCAACTTTCATCTAGCAGCCTACAGAATTCAAGGTAAAGAGCGGCAGCCGTTTTTGCTTTCTTGTGTCGGTGTGTCCACATACCGTGTGATAGTGAAATTGTTTCCCCGACGAGACGTAGCAACTCTGTCCTACGAGGAAATTTTGTCTGCATTAGATGCCTATTTCAAAGAAACAGTTAATGTGGTTGCAAAACGGTATACGTTCTTTCGTACGAAACGTACGGCCGGTCAAACTAATAGGGAGTGGGTAGCAACATTGCAAGGACTTACTAGGGACTGTGCCTTTGAATGTGACTGTGGTCTTTCTTATTCAGATACAATGGTGCATGATGCAATTGCACAGAACGTTTCTGATGTTCGCATACGGGAGCAAATTTTGAAACTAGTTCATCCCTCCCTTCAACAAGTGATAGACATATTGGATAGACAGGACACACTTGACTGTGCTCAGGAATCTTTTGAAACTTCGCCAGCCGTGTGTAACATTAACCGGCCCGCTGGACGCGCTGCGCGGCCCGGTAACCGGGCCTCGCGCACGTCCGCACAACTGCCATCGCACAAACAAACGCAGCTGCCGCCGCGCGCTAAGCCACGTGTGCCGCGCCAGCCCACAAATGTAGTGAAATCATGCCCGCGGTGTGCTACTAGACATTCGCGTGAACATTGCCCGTCACGCCAAGCTATTTGCTTTTTCTGCAATAAGAAAGGACATGTTCAAAGTGTTTGCCAGAAAAAGCTCAGATCAGACAATCGCAATCATTCCAGGCCCTTTGCTTCGCGCCGGAATCGAACCAAGGACACTCAGGCTCGTGGACCTTCGCCTATGGACATTCATGTCGTTAATTCCGCTTCGTCCAGTGACACTTTCTCTAACAGTGACTGTGTTCGTCCCACAAAAACTGTGCGTCGACGTCGCCGGAAATCACGTCAATTAGCAAGTGATTCTGTACCAGTGTCTATTCAAATTGCACAAAACAGTCGCTTTTGTCGTCAGCAGGACAATAAACTTTTTGTGGACTTAGACTTTGAAGGCAAAGTGATACCATTCCAGCTCGATACCGGAGCTGCAGTTTCATTGCTCAATCACGACACGTACAAACAACTGGGCAAACCTCCGTTGCGTTCCGCAAATGTTAAGCTAACTACATATTCCGGACAGAAAATTCCTGTGTTAGGACAGTGCAGCCTTCTTGCAACATACAAGGGACAAACAAAACTTGTATCATTTTACGTTCTTCGTTCTTCTTCTGCAGTGAACTTGTTTGGTCTAGACTTGTTTCAGTTGTTTAACATGTCTATTGTAAATCAGGTCCTATCGGTGAATCAGACTGTGCCTACAGACAGTGTTTCTCGGCTGTGTGACGAATTTGCAGACATTTTTGCACCGGGCTTAGGTTGCGCTAAAAACTATGAAGCACATTTGGAACTGGAAGGAAACGCGCAACCGAAATTTTTCAGAGCGCGCAATGTTCCCCACGCATTGCGTCAGGAGGTCGCAAGAACATTGAACAATGTAGAATCACAAGGTGTGAGTGAATGTGCGCAATGCCTCTTCTCTTTCAGCTCCGCTTCATCGCGTACGCCGTACAGGTGTTCCGTTCGTCTGGACGACGGAATGCGAACGCGCCTTTCGCCAGTTGAAATCGGCGTTGCTTTCTAATACTTGCCTTACGCCATTCGATCCCCAGAAACCCCTTTTGTTGATGGTAGATGCCTCGGATTTCGGGATCGGTGCTGTGCTTGCGCACAAAGTTGGCTCCCATGATCGCCCTATTGCCTTTGCGTCCCAATTGCTCTCGTCTGCGCAAAGAAATTATTCACAGATAGAGAAAGAAGCTTTGGCTCTCGTGTTTGGTGTTACTAAGTTCCATGATTTCTTGTATGGTCGTCACTTTCCCATCATCACAGACCACAAACCTTTGACATCGCTTTTTCATCCGACCACGCCTGTACCTCCACGTACAGCGCAGAAATTCATTCGCTGGTCTATTTTCCTCTCGCAGTACCGCTACGATATCTTGTATCGGTCCACTGCTAAGCACGGAAACGCCGATGCGTTGTCCCGTTTGCCTGTTGCTGAGGATAAAGCATTCGATTCTTCCGAACTTGCTTGCATGTTCATTGATTCGGAAACCGATGAAGTGGTCGAATCGTTTCCGATTGATTTTCGTCGTGTCGCTACAGCCACAGCTGCTGACCCTGTCCTTGCTACTGTTTTACGTTTTGTTGCTACGCAATGGCCTTTGTCAAAGTCTCGGATCGAGGATCCGTTGGTTCGCCGATTTTTTGCTCACAAGGAGAGACTTTTTGTTCGACGTGGTGTTTTGTTGTTGCGTTCTGATAATGATCAGTCCAGAGTCGTGGTCCCACGTTCGTTACAGTCCTCTGTTTTACGGCTTCTTCACCAAGGACATTGGGGTATAGTGCGAACGAAACAACTTGCTCGTCAGCACTGTACTTGGTTCGGAATCGATGCTGCGATTACGAATATGTGTTCTTCGTGCCCGGCGTGTGCCGAACAACAGTCCGCACCGCCGCAGAAAGTCTTCGCGTGGCCAAAAGCCACTTCCCCTTGGCAACGCTTGCACATTGATTTTGCTGGTCCATTCTGGAATGCTCGATGGTTGGTTCTGGTCGACGCCTTCAGTACTTTTCCTTTTGTTGTCCGGATGTCTTCCACGACGTCCTCCGCCACCATTCAAGCGTTGTCTGCTATCTTTTGCATTGAAGGTCTTCCGCAGACTATTGTTTCCGACAATGGCCCACAATTCATGTCCGCAGAATTTCAGTCATTCTGCCAGGCCAATGGTATTCAACATCTGACATCCGCGCCGTTTTCGCCTCAGTCCAACGGTGCCGCTGAACGATTGGTCCGGACTTTCAAGTCACAGATGTTGAAATTGAAAGAGTCGCATTCTCGGGAGGACGCATTGTTGCTCTTTTTGTCTTCGTATCGCGCTCAGCCCCGAGATGGTCGCTCGCCGGCTGAGTTGCTCCACGGTCGTCCTCATCGCACCTTGATGTCTTTGCTGCATCCGCCGCATCAGGTTCCTGTGCAGCGGCAGACTCCTGCTTTTGCTCCAGGCGACGTTGTATATTATCGCAACTATCGAGGTTCACGGCGTTGGCTCGCAGGGCGCATTCTTCGCTGCCTCGGCCGCGCGATGTATTTGGTTTTGGGGGCCTCTGGTGAGGTGCGTCGGCATCTCAATCAGCTGCGCCTCTGTCGTCGCTCGGGTTCTGCCGCTCCCCGTCTGCTTTCAGCGACGGTGCCGTCCGGTCAGCGCCCTGGGGACCCATCTACTGGCTCGCCTCATCCCCAGGTGTTACCGACGATGCCTTCCATTTTGCCCCATGGCGACGCGCCGCCGCCGCCGCAGCAGCAGCAGCCGCCGCCGCCGCCGCTTGTTTTCCCGCCGGCGCCGCCCGCATTCGACGCTTCGTTGCAGCCGCCAAGCGCCTCCCAGGGTCACGCGCCGCCGATCGCTTCCCGTGACCAGCTGTCCTCCGCCATGGCACTCCCGCCCGCTCCGGACCACATGACGTCATCGCGCGTCGGCTACCCCGACGCAATGGAGGTTGATCCTTCGGTCCCTCCTGTCTCTTTACGGGCGCATACACCGCATGTTGACGTGCACCCTGGACTAGTTTTTCAGGCGTTTCCTAGCTCCCCTCGGACCGAATGGCCGGGTGCGGGTGGCACAGCCTCGCCTGTTGTTAGGATCCCCACCTCATCGCATACGTCAACATGTGGTCCTCCCCACGGCGGGCGGAAGCCTTATCACACGACCGTTCGCCGATTTGCGGGGGAGGAATGTGGTGTCACCGCCAGACACCACACTTGCTAGGTGGTAGCTTAAATCGGCCGCGGTCCATTTAGTACATGTCGGACCCGCGTGTCGCCACTGTGTAATCGCAGACCTAGCGCCACCACCAAGGCAGGTCTCGTGATACGAGAGAGCACTCGCCCCAGTTGTACGAGAACCTAGCTACCGCCCAGTTGTACGAGAACCTAGCTACCGACCAGATGTACGAAGCCTTTCTCTCTCATTAGCCGAGAGACAGAATAGCCATCAGCTAAGTTAATGGCTACGAACTAGCAAGGCGCCATTTGTATCAGTGCCTATAGCTTACGAGTATTCAAGAGAGATGTATTCCAAGGACTAATAAAAAGATAAGTAATAAGCATCTACATACTTTTCTTCTTATTCATTTATAAGTTCTCATGTTCCAGACTTCACGCCCGTCTGCGTTAGCCTTGCGTGCCCTATCGGCTACAGCGTTAGTCTAGCGTGCATTTTCAGCCATCTCAACTTCACGGTGTCGGCCCAGCTACCGACACAACAGTTTGTAACGGAATACATTGCGTCTGCTTATCTTATCCAATATGTTTCGTCTCTATGTAGCAAATAGCGCCACAAAAAACTGTATTTTTATCCTTCAATAGAGGTCACTTTTTCAGTTAATGAAAGGTTATTCAATGAAAAGTGCTTCATCACCTTATCTTCTTATTATACACAGTGTAGGTGTCAGTTCTATTCAGCTATTGTAAAACTTAAATTAGTTTTCGCCTTCAGATATCTAGGCTTTCTAATAGAAGAACAGTTAGTGCAAAAAATAATCGAAGCCGTCCTGAAGCATTTGTAGTCTGTCACCAGAACAAAGCAAAATAATAAAATACAGACTAACAATAAACAAAAGCACAAAATCCACTACTGTAACTTGAATGAGAGAGGTGAAGGTAGCTTAAATACCGATGTTAGCAGAGGACGAATCATCCCCCATCCCCACCAAACAAAGTCAATGTGAAAACTTTCTTCCCTAGAAATACTCAAGTTGAGCTCCCCTTCCGTGTCGTTGACGGCCTGTGTGAATACCTCCAATTGAAATCCATTGTAGAATGTTTTGACGTGTCGTTCCGTCCCCTCAAGTGTGAATCAGTCTTCAGTGGAACACGGCTGAAGTATGTTTGATTTCCTGTTTACCTATAGTGCAGACAAAGCTCAACAATGAGTTGCAGAACGTGATAAAGAAAGTTTGAAGGAAGGCATCAAAAGCAACTACAGCAAAACTGTAATGACATGTAATCAAAATTCGGAAAGAAAAAAAAATTCAATAAAATCACAAAACCAGTTGATGAGCTTTTATGTTTGGGCCAAGTGCAGACAACAACGGAATAGGCAGCAAAAGAAGTAGAATAAAAATGGCTTTCGGTGTAAAAGGGGCACGTTTCCAACGTGTCTGACATGGAAGTGTTTACAGCCACTGTATATTACAGGTTTTGACTTACAATATGAGGATTCCTGTGCTAGCTATGGAGAGATGCACGAAGGGAATTGCTAATAGGGACAAGAAAAAGCATGATGGATGACCGTCGTGAAAATGAAATAGCGGGAGATGAATGCATAGTACATGGACGAAGTACGTTGTTGGGTGGATTCGAAGAACTGAGATAAATCAAGGCGACGAACTAATGCAAGGTGGATTGTTGAGATTAGAAAACATTGATGCCTATAGCTGAAGATTATACAACACAGAAAGGTCTACAGGAGGCCTTTATCAAGTAAGCCAGAAGTGAATGTCCGATAGCTGATAATCATTATATGAAAAGCAATAACATAAATGCTAAACTCCAGCGGTCTGTGATCTACCAAAACGTTCCAGTAGTTACTGAGTAGGGGATGACATTGACAAAAACTTCCTTCCGGATTCTTATAACTTCGTAATATGGTAAGCAACACAGGTCAGTAATACTTACCAGTGCGATGGCATTTGACCCATAAGTCGCGGGATCGAATCCCGTTGATGGAGGAAGTCCTCATCACTAGTGTTTGATTAACGTGGTGACCTTAGCGTCCTGTTCAGCAGTCTTCGCACCAGAGTGCTGGGTTAAATTATAAGGCTGTCGGCACTGTCCCCTGGCGTGAGGCAATGTGACACTGTTATTGCCTGACTCCTTGGTCTGTTCTGGAAGGGCAGGCTGTGTGCCGACACCCAAATACACTCTTCATTTCTCCCAAAGCACAAACTCATCATTACTGATATGCACAATCACTCATCACCTTCGACTGGAGTACACGACACGTAACTTCGGGGGTGAAGTCTACATGCACAGAAGCACGGATACATCCGTGTCGTCCCAACCAATAGCAGTCAGCCATAGTGTGCGCCCGAGTTAATTTCGGACTGTGCGGAGCTTGTTTACGACTGGTTTTCGCATTCTGTGTGGTGTTCTCTCGAAAGTTATTTCGAGGCAATCTGGTCCGTGTGAGTGGCAAAACAAAATCTCGCCTATTGTTACACAAGCCGGGGAGAGAAATAGTGTGTCGCATGTACTATCAGTTCTTCAGACGGGCGTCAGAGGCCGCATCTACGTCTGATCACAAAGCGCTTCCGGTGTTGCCAAGTGTCAAAAACGAACAGGTGAGGTGTGCGGTGTCGGGCTTAGAACTGTTCATAATTACCACTATGAAATGAATTTTTGTTTGTACAACAGCTGCTTTCGTGCCTGGCGGCGATTTCTGTTACTGTCATGGACAACGCTAGTGTGCACTCTGTGCAACGGAATAAGGTCCTACTTCAAATACCAGAAACTATGAAATCATTACATGGTTGTCATCTAATGAAATTCCTCCCACTGCGTAACAGACCAGGGCAGAGCTACCCGTGCTCGTAAATGCATCCAAGCCTGAACACCGCAGTTACAAGATACATGAACTTGCAAGACAGCATGGTCATCGAGTAACCAGGTTACCACGATATCACTACCAATACAATCCTACTGGTCTGGCATAGGCGCAAGTTGAACCCCATATCGCAGAAAGAAACAGCATCTTCTGGATTGCTGACGTCGAAAGACTCACACATAACTCTCTCTGCATGGGAAAACTTTGTCAGACATTCAAAAACACTGCGGGAAGAAGATTTTAAAGAGGAAATCGATAGAGACTCGGTCAGAGAACCATTCATAATTAATCTTTCCGATTCTGATCCGTCTGAATCAGACAGCGAGGGTGAAGAAAATGTTTTGAGCTAACTGTGTCAGTACAGCTTAATACATCATTTAAAAACGTGTCGTTCAACTTAGCCTTTAATATGTAACTTGAGACTAGGTTTGCTTGGCAGGTAACGCTCTGATTGTTCCTTATGCAGTTTCGTTGTGGACTTTATTTAAAGCTTGTCTTCGGTTTTGAATACCTCGTCGATTGTTGTGAACTCTACAGTAAAGTTAAACTCTCAGCCGTAAAAATATGTAAAATTGATTTTGTACTTATGCTAGTCGGACTGACGTCTTTACTTTTGGAACAGTGATTATTCGTTCATTAAACATCATACAAATATATTAGTCTTATCAATGATTAAATATTCTAATACGTTCTTCGAAAAACTGTGTTGGGAAGATTATCAAATATTGTCTTTGCATTCGCCGAGATTAACCTCAACAAACTTCGAGTGGAAACTTGTCCTGTACTACGTATGGTAATAACTATATACAATTGAAACGATATCGATGAAAATTATAAAGTATTTGATATAAGTGAGATGTCCAGAAATAGAAAAAGCGATTTTTTCAGATAATTATTTTTAATGTATGACAGACTATTTTCATATTTTCTGAAATAAGATTCTTTCAGCTGCTTGACGAAAAGATACTGTACATGTAGATCGCTCAGATATTTGCTTATGTCACTTGAATGGCTCTGAGCACTATGGGACTTATCTTCTAAGGCCATCAATCCCCTAGAACTTAGAACTACTTAAACCTAACTAACGTAAGGACATCACACACATCCATGCCCGAGGTAGGATTCGAACCTGCGACCGTGTATGTGCAAATATTTACTATGCAACTGCAGATAAATAATTATGACTACAGTTCGCAATCCATCACAAGGTGAAATTAATCTTCGGATTCGAAAGAGAGAGATAAATACTCTTCAATGCGCCGCAGTTTTTTCCTGTTAATGACACGTATTGCAAAACATTCGATTAGTGTTATAAAAACTGTTTTAGGGCGGTCAAAAGCCTCTGGTGGTCCAGGATGTGTCAGTAAATATACATTTTTTCTACGTTTCTTTTCTTCTTCTTCTTCTTATATTTTATTTTGCAAGACCTCTCAAAAGGAACGTATTTCCGAGTATCAACGGGAAAGATATATAAATGCGCCGCGGTTTTTCCCAATTACTCATCACGGTATTTTCTTGCATTGATCGACGACATCGACAAACAATGCAAATCTGTCTATTATTGATGTCAGTGTTCGTCCAATTACCATGCGTTGTAATTTTTCTACGTTACAAATTTTATACAGCTCCGTATTTTAAAGGCACACAGTTTCATGACGTGGCCTTCCTCTCAAAGGCGCAAATCACTGCGCTTGTCACCTTTCTTGCAGACGTATGTAACGTGAATGGTCGACTGCCAGTAGCCGACTGCTTGATGGAGCGGAGCTAACGCAGACTCTGTCTGCATTCCAACAGGTGGCTCTCCTACCACCCCAAACTCCTGGCGGCGCGAAGTCTTCCGCCACCCGTCAAGTAGCGTGGCGTGCGCTCTGACAGAGACTTTACTAAACGTATAAATGTGCTGAATTCCTAATTGTCTACTCTGGGACTATTTCGAGTTCAAAAACTGCTTGAGAATCCGCGTTTTGGGTACCCTTCTTTCTTACTGTCCACCTGCTTGTTGGGTGGTAACGTGCTTGCCTCCCATGCACTGGGCCTGGGTTCGATTCCCGGCCAGGTTGGAGATTTTATCCGCCCGGGAACTGGGTGTTATGTTGTCCTCTTCATCATTTCATCCTCATCATCGGCTGCAAGTCGCTTATTGTGGCGTCTGCTGAAATAAGACTTGCGCTTAGCGGTCGAAACCGAATGGGACCTTCTGGCCAACAATGTCATACGATCATTTCATTTTTTTTTCCTTTCTCACTGAAACTTTGCAATGCTGAGCTGGTGTGCAACAGCTGCGGTCGGTGGATGGGATATAGTCAGCCACCGCCTTATTTCAGGTTTACGTACAGCGGACGCCCAATGAAACTGTGCGTGCAACAGTTCACTTTCCACCTTCAGACGCTTAATTAGTTTTGTGTAGTGAGCGGGCAGTAGTTTAGTGGTACTCAGTTGTTCCTAATATTTACCTGCAAAGATGGGTACGATCAAGGATAACGCGTGTTTATCTTTAGGCAACCAATTGCACCCTCTAATGGGAACTGTTCCCAAAGAGAACAAAATGGTTCAAATGGCTCTGAGCACTATGGGACTTAACATCTGTGGTCATCAGTCCCCTAGAACTTAGAACTACTTAAACCTAACTAACCTAAGGACATCACACACATCCATGCCCGAGGAAGGATTCGAACCTGCGACCGTAGTGGTCACGCGGCTCCAGACTGAGGCGTCTAGAACCGCACTCCACAACGGCCTGCCCCAAAGAGAACACTGTCTTCCAAAACCACCGTTGCCCAACTGAGTCAGCCAGGCGAGGCTGAACTTCAAAATGCCGGCTGACTTAAAGGTCAGCTCACACTGTACGTCATGGAACGGAACGTCAAAACATTCCACTTTGCGCTTCAAATAGCGGCGTTCACACAGGCCGTCAACGGAACGGAGCGGAACTGAACCAAACGGAATGGGACGCGACGTTAGCGTCAAGGATTCTTGGGATCCACTGACGTTGGTGGCGTGCAGAATGGCGACGCCTGATAACGTTGGAAGCTACTGTACTGTCGGTGATCATTCTTGTTATAGCAGAGGATTTGGTTCATTTCTGTATTCTGATCTGTTTTTTATCAATATTTTTGTATTCGTGACACACTGAGAAAGTTGTAAGAGGAACTGGATGTTTTTCATATGAGCGTGTTTCCACAAAAGAGGCCAAATGTCAAAGTGAAATTAATTTAAGGTTCTACAAATAAAATGCCAACCCAGTACGTTAATAAGGACGCAAATAAAGTAAACGATTCTCATTAAGAAATATTTTTTTAGCAATAAAAATATTTTTCTATGTTTGTTTGGTGCTGAGGAAAAAATCAAAACAGTGGGTGAAATGAAAACAGAAGCAAAAAAACTTCAAACATCTAGAGATTGATTTACATTACCGGTTTCGTCAAACCACACTGCCTTACAATGGCTGGGGGCAGGAATGATGACAGCCAATGATAGACGCCGTGGAACACAGTGCTTACATAACGGAGGTGGAGTGGTATGTGCATAACGAGCAGTGGTGCAGATTTCACCACACGAGAATTTGGCATAAAAGACATAAATAACGTCCATGTGTGACACTAGTCAGGCTCACAGTATATTCCTTACTCTCAGTAAGGAGCATGCTCTGCTCGGGCACTAATGCGCATCTTGCACTTGTTATTCATGCTGGCTAAGAAACTCTTGAAGAGTCCTTGGGGAATATCGTTCTACTCCTCTCTCAAGGCGGTTATTAGTTCTTGCACGGTTCGGGAAGGCGGTGTTCGTTGACAAACACACCTGCCAAGAGCATCCCAGTCATGCTGTATAGATTTCGGTCCTGGGAGTAGGCAGACCATTATATACGTACAATATCTTCAGTGTCCAGTGTGTCAGACATCTCAGCGGTTCTGTGTCGTCCGTAAACAGAAAGTCGGGACCTACCGCACCTCTAAGTAGTCGGACATAGTCTCCTTGCAATACCAAATGATTCAAATGGCTCTGAGCACTATGGGACTTAACATCTTTGGTCATCAGTCCCCTAGAACTTAGAACTACTTAAACCTAACTAACCTAAGGACATCACACAACACCCAGTCATCACGAGGCAGAGAAAATCCCTGGCCCCGCCGGGAATCGAACCCGGGAACCCGGGAACCCGGGCGTGGGAAGCGAGAACGCTACCGCACGACCACGAGCTGCGGACCCTTGCAATACCGCTGTGCTGTAACGAGTACCATGTGCAAAGATATGCAGCGAAGGAGTCATTGTGCGTAATGCCTGATCACACCTTAACGCTTAGACCATACCGATGACATTCATGAATATTTTGTAATGTGTAAGCCGTCCCCCCCCCCCCTCTCTCAACACTAACCCGTGGCCAGAATCACTTGCCACAATGAAGTGAGATTCATCAGAGAACATCGCTCTGGGCCACTGTTGCTTATCCCAACCAACATACTCTCTACACCAACGATTATTGCTCGACGGTGACGTGTTTGAAGTGGGATGCATTTAACAGACTTCGAAGCATACAGACCAGCCTGATTTAAACGCTGCTAAATGGTTCTGTCAGAGAGATGTGTACCGGTGGCAGTTGCAAGGGCTGCAGCAATATCCCTACGAGTGAGAATGGCTGAGCCTTCTCGCCACCAGAGTTACGTATCATGCTCTTGCGGTGTGGTGGTGTGTTTACGACTACCGGCACACTTTCGCATAACATCTGCACATTCACGGCCTTTTTTAATCGCGAGATGACACTTTTGGACACAACCGTTGCTGCGGTCACAGGGGCGACACTTCGTCCGGCTCCTAACTGTCCAACTGCTCGTCCGCGATTTTAAGCACTCAAGTCGTGTCCTGCAGACATGTTGCCGTACCACACTTAATGTCGCACTGCCGGCCGGGGTGGCCGAGCGGTTCTAGGCGCTACAGACTGGAGCCGCGCGACCGCTACGGTCGCAGGTTCGAATCCTGCCTCGGGCATGGATGTGTGTGATGTCCTTAGGTTAGTTAGGTTTAAGTAGTTCTAAGTTCTAGGGGCCTGATGACCTCAGAAGTTAAGAAGTCCCATAGTGCTCAGAGCCATTTGAACCATTTTTTGAATGTTGCACTATCCGGTTCCGTAATAAACTTTGTTAAACAACGTACTGCATGAACCATGAACTGTACAATGCATACATAGCGTTCGTGCAGAAGCTTCGCTGCGTCGCGCTCTCTACATTTCCTTTTACTATTACTGGTCGTGTGTTCCATAGCAATTGTCGGTTGTTCCGTAGCTGTTGGCAGTTGTTCCTCAATAAGTGTCAGTTATTCCTTAGCACTGTCAAGCAGTGCACGCTCCCATCTTCGGATCTTACGGACTACACTTTAAGAACAAGTGAGGCATAGTGTATCGGTATGTCACAAGTAAATCTACCATTACGTGAAATACCATGCATAGTGCACCGAGTATGCATGATCATGTTCGCTTAACAGCTGAATGTGCCTTGCATGTTCTTCTAATGTGTTTTTACAATGTGACACGATATACTTTACACATAGACGAGATTCTTTGAAGTGTATTGCACAAGATCTGAAGATGGCAACGTTGTTTGCCGAAACCGGTATTCTAAATAAACGCTCCACAAAAGCGACTGTGGCTGTTGAAGTTCTTTTACTTCTGTTTTCATACTAATTTACATCGCCCCCAAATTGGAACAATGTCAAGTATATGCGTATTCTTATGCACTGCCTTGCACTTATCGTTTGATGTGTTCGTGTGTACATATTTCTTCAAGCAAACTAGTATCGGTGTTTCGCAATGTGGAAAACTTTGCTGTACAGCCTGTGTCAAGACCACCCGTTATCAATTTTGCTTTGGCCTCTAATAAACTATACTATCGTTGCTAGTTTCTTTAGCAATACCCGTGATGACTCAATCACAATGATATCTGTAGTTCAGCGTATTCAGATTTTTGTTAAGACGGACGTTATCTCGCAGCCCCACTTCAGTGATGTTTATTGAGCTAAGCGACGGACGGTATGTTTACTTTCAGTCTAGTGTTAACACGCTACCATTGACGGTGAAGTTCTGGTCAAATGGCTCTGAGCACTATGGGACTCAACTGCTGTGGTCATAAGTCCCCTAGAACTTAGAACTACTTAATCCTAACTAACCTAAGGACATCACACACATCCATGCCCGAGGTAGGATTCGAACCTGCGACCGTGCGGTCGTGCGGTTCCAGACTGTAGCGCGGTGAAGTTCTCTTTCGTTCCATAGCGTTTCATTGAAGTCCATTTTGACAAGACCTTAAATCAATCTATTTCGGCACCATGTAGTAGTAGCCGCTCGGGATTAGCCGAGCGGTCTAGGGCGCTGCAGTCATGGACTGTGCGGCTTGTCCCGGCGGAGGTTCGAGTCCTCCCTCGGGCATGGGTGTGTGTGTGTTTGTCCTTAGGATAATTTAGGTTAAGTAGTGTGTAAGCTTAGGGACTGATGACCTTAGCAGTTGAGTCCCATAAGATTTCACACACATTTTTTTGAACCATGTAGTATTTGTGTTTATTTTTACAGCAGAAGGAAAATATTAAACTCTCATGGAAACAATTTACAGCTTGTTTTCATGATTTCGTCGTGAATTCCAGCTCTCCGCTAGGCTAAATATAGTCAAGTGAGCTATAAATAACGCTGCTTCGTGGGTTTCTCTTACTGCAGCAACAACGTACGTGATCTTAATTGCCTGGAACATGAGACGTTATGTCCCTAACAGTGACAAGCGCGGCAACTGTTACGTAAGGCACGTCTCGGGATGGACGAGCCGGTTTCCGTTCCAGTCGGGGGCGGCACTGACAAGAATCTTGTAGCTGCGCTTTTTAGCCTCCGTACACAGCCGCTTTACAACGAAGCACTTCGATGTGACCCGCATAACAAGTACTTTCCGAGACAGTTTAGTTTATCTGCCGATGCCGGGCTCATGCGTTGCCTAAACGATCTCTTGAAGTCTTGCGCAGCTACGAAGTTCGTAGTACTTTCACTTTAGTGACGATAGCTTGAAGCCTCACTCCGTTCCGTACACTCACATACCACGTGCAGAGAGTAGTATTCGTGAGTACGTGCGTGAAAAGCGAGGATGTTATCCCGCGCTGCATGAGGTAGCAGATGTTTGAAATGGCTGGTAACTTTCAGTTACATGCGCTGCAAACCTCCTGAATAGAGGATAAATATCTTGCTATACTGGCAGTCTTCTGCACTTAGCGTGAGACCGAACTCTACATACAGACTTTGAGGTCGATGAGGGTTGTTTGCTGGTTATTCTGTTTCATGGAACCCTCATTAACCAGTGGCTCCTTACACAGCAATTCGTTCGGTTTTTTACCTTCTTTACCTTGTGACTTGTGACTGTACCGCACTGAAAATATCTACACGTGAATGAAAGTGTGTGCAATTCGAAGTGTGTGTCTAGCTCGTAAATAACACTTTCCAGTGACTCGCTGTCAACAGAATGTCCAAATGCGTGTGTGAATTCCTGAGGGACCAAACTGCTGAGGTCATCGGTCGCTAGACTTACACACTACTTAAACTAACTTATGCTAAGAACAAAAACCACACCCATGCCCGAGGGAGAACCCGAACCTCCAGCGGGAGGGGCCGCGCAATCCGTGACATGGCGCCTCAAACCGCGTGGCCAATCCGCTCTGCGATTTGCTGTGAACAACGCGGTTTTTGCCTCTCCACCATGACCCTTCAGTTATGTTTTGTTTATACCGTCTCTGGTTCAGTGTACGGCGCTTAATTACGCATGTATAGTAACGCAGTACGGATTTGTTGAAACTGTACACTAATCTCCAGGAGTTATCCACAGTCTATGGTATGTTGCTGTTTTGAATAGCTCTTGAATAGCAAACGTTAAGCAGTGTTGTGTATATTGTGCTGTAGGATAATAGGGTTCTTCGTTAGTGTTGGATTTGTAACTATTTGTCATTTGATTCCCGCCAAATGAAAAAATAATGCATCAAAAGGGGTTCGGGAGAAGCAAGGTTCAGATCTCCGTCAGGCCACCCAAACGTGGGTTCTCCTAACCTGATCGAGGCGGATAGCACGGCAATTCCTTTGAAAACGTAACAACTGATTTTCTTCCCCTTAAGTGACCTATGAGACCGTCAGTGCAATCTTTCATGACATCGTTGTCAGTTAGACGCTAAACCCTAATCTTCCCTATATCCTCCTTAAAAACCTATATAAGGAGAACGGTTCAGGTTGAACTTATGATGCAACATACTTAACAAAGTAACCTATCGAAAAAATCAACATTTTGTTGGTATCAGTATCATCATGTCGAATGGCCTATTTTGTTACTGCACCGTGTTACACCGTGTATAGCCTTTTTCTATAGTTATATGTGCGTCCATATAACCGGCATAATCCCAAAATATCTGTGTGGTCTTTTGATATCCCGTATTATCAAACTAATCAAGACATAACTCGTCCTAGGTACCCCGGAAGTAGAGCCAGAAGAGATACAGGATTCGATTTGAAGCATGAGGATAGAAAAGTTGCCTGGAAAAAGTGGCGTTTCAGTAAAAATGATTAACAATAGACGCTAAGTTATACAAAAGGACGTTGAAAAGCTATTTATAGGATATTCATGATGGAAGATAATTCACAAAAACTGTGAAGATATCGGAGGTGCTTTCGAAATGTGGCGCTACAGAAGAATGCTGAAGATTAGATGGGTAGATCACGTAACTAATGAGGAGGCACTTAATAGATTCGGGGAGAAGAGGAATTTGTGGCACAACTTGACTGGAAGAAGGGATCGGTTAGTAGGACACGTTCTGCGTCATCAAGGGATCACCAATTTAGTGACGGAGGGAAGCATGGAGGGTAAAAATCGGAGGCCTAGAGATGAATACACTAAGCAGATTCAGAAGGATGGTGGTTGCAGTAGTTACTCGGAGATGAAGAGGCTTGCACAGGATAGAGTAGGATGGAGAGCTGCATCAAACCATCGGAGGTAGACAGAACATACAACTAAAATTTACGTAACCTAACAACGTCCTTAGCGTTATACGGAAGATATTCACCTAAAAATCCAATAATCCCAGGTGCGAGGTAGTCACTAACTTATAACTAAAGGCTTAAAGAACTTTTTGATTTTAATCAAAGAAGAAATTAGCTTTAGAAGCGGGTGTAACACAATAAGTCATTTGCAAATCGCGGTCGAGAGTATAGAATGCAGCAGTGAGCGTGAATTACAACTTTACTTCAGCTTGATAAAATCTTTGAAAGTTCTTAACATTGTTTCAACAAAATCTGCACTACGAGTCCTTGAATTACAAGTTGCTGAACCAAGCAGTAATTCCACTGTTTTACCTTAACGGTGAAACTCGTAAGCATGGTAGAAAATTAGAATTTAAAGCAGAATCGGCTAAGTGGTTTCGATGTCACCTGAGGTATTCTTAGCAGCCTCAGAGGAAGTATTAGATATTTAAACTAGGAAAAAGAAGAAAGATTTATGTGCTAGGTGGTTATAATTAAACTGAGGGTGTTCCGAGTCGTGCACTGCAGGCTGTATACATCGCAGGACGCTGAAACATCGTAGGTACGTTCAGTTCAAAATGGTTCAAATGGCTCTGAGCACTATGGGAATTAACTTCTGAGGTCATCAGTCCCCTAGAACTTAGAACTACTTAAACCTAACTAAGCTAAGGACATCAACACATCCATGCCCAAGGCAGGATTCGAACCAGCGACCGTAGCGGTCGCGCGGTTCCAGACTGTAGCGCCTAGGACCGCTCGGTTACGTTCAGTAATCAGTGCACTCGCGGAGTATACTGAAAAATAGTAGTTTCACTTTCTGGCACGAGAAGAAAATATGGCGTTGTACGCAGTCAGAATGTGAAATGTGAAATGTTTGCTGTTGTGGCATCAGAATACCGTTTGTCGCTCGGCGACGCGTGTTGATTTTCTTTGTGAAGTGACTGCTGGTGCAAAGAGTTTAAGAAGGTTGAAGTTTTCTGTGCGAAACGCAGTGACTATTGAGGAGAAAGACCGTGCACTGCTGGTAAAGTTACTTTATCAGAACGGCAGCAATAGCAGCGCTGTTTTGCGGGAGTATCGTTGACCGAAATAGCTGCGAAGAGGACCCATGTCAGTAAATGGGCTGACGAATATGATGTAAAATCTAAAGAAACAGATGAATCAGCTGGTGCAGAAGGTAGAGAGAGGCTGTGCGTTCCCATGGCAGTTGTTGACGATATTGCTCTCAAATTCTGCGGCCAATGCTCGAGCTATGTCGTAGGAATTGTCTCTCCATTGGTCAACGGTTCAAAAGATTTTGCGGCGCATTTTACACTGATATGCCTACAAGATTCAGAATGTGCACCAAATGAAGCCTTAAGATGGGCTAGAAGGCCTTGATTTTGCCAATCGTTTCTTAGCACACATGGAAATGGAGGACATATGGCCGGGGAATATTCTTTGGATGGACAAGGCATATTTTACTTGAATATACAGAACTATTGCATATGGGGTTCTGCTGCACCAGATATTGGGCAAGACCATGCACTGCACTTAGCTTATGCGACTGTGTGGTTTCACGAGGGCCTTCATTCTCAGTCCGTCTTTCTTCCAGAAGAGCCTATTAGGTGTAGAGTGACATCTGCGCATGATTCCAGCTTTGCAAGAACGCAACTGCGTCCACAGCACTATTTTCATGCAAGATGGGGCGACACCAGATGCGGCTTGCCAGGCGTAAGATTTGCTTCGAGAAACGTTCGGTAAAGACTGCACAATCTCTATGCAATTTTAAGATGTGTGGCCTTCCAGAACCCCCGACTTAAATCCATGCTAGTTCTCGTTATGGGGATAACTGAAGGATCGCGTGTACTAGAGATGTACCCGGACTCTTCCTGATGTGAAGAGTAGCAAGGAAAGAAATTTTTCTTTGATGAATAACAAATGATCTGATGATACGAACCTTTGTAAACCAGATTTAACGAAAACTGAATTACAAATAAGTGTTAATTTTGGTTACACCTAAGAAGAACTATTAAAATTTGTAAGGAATGATGGCAAACTTCAGGTTGCTGCTTAAACTGTAAGAAAATATAGCATTAAATAAAAAATTATATACATCTTCATTTTATAATTGATATGAAATTTTAGTTGGTTGATGCATTAAATCTGTTTTAAGATTTAAAAAATGCATTAGGTCTATTCATTTTGTCGGGCCAAAGTCTCCCATCTTCTGACAAAGGTAGTTGGCAACCCTAGTATAAGGGTGCATCAAAAAACGATAGGCGAGATTTGTTAGCAATATAAAGCAAATATTTTCTGTCGCCAGTAATGTGCTGCAAGTTAATAATAACGCACGGGAAACCTTGGTGTTGCAGAACATGTAAATACGTATCTTACACCATTTTATAAGTAGTAGAATATGGTGTAATGAAATAAAATTAAGTCTAATGTATTTTTCAAACGTTCGAAAACACGGACGATTGCTTGTCAATGATCATTATTTCCAGCGCCTCCAAAACGGTTGTAATTATAAACAGTATTATTATTTTTAATTTAAAACTGGCAACGTTTAATTTTTCTCCGAAAAGTAGAAAGTGCGGTACAAGATCCGTAGCACATGTACTGCATATGTTACAGGAAAAACCGTTTTTGGTCATAGACGCAAGTGGCTGAAGACCGTAATTCACGGAAAAGTTAGGAGAAGTCATTATGCAACAGTGGGTGTCGAATGATGTCTGATGGTGATGAGAATACGAACATCAATAAGTGCAGACCATCTTTTGGAGGGGTGGAGGTAGTTTAATTCGTCTATTAAGTGGCTGGCCGGATGGAATGAGACCTGAGGAAATGCTTCCCGTGTTCTCGGCGCCTAGGAGGGCCGCATCCCGGCCGACACCCTAACGAGCGCCGTCAGCGGCTACTCGCGCGCCGAGATTATTTTAGAAAGCGTCGGAATACACACGAGATATACGGCCCTCGCGCCGACCTCTCGACACGCGTGTCGGAAGAAGACGTGCCCATTGACGGCTTAAGAGGGGAAAGCTGCCCTCCGAAGACTGCGGCTTATCTCGGGGGCCGTCGTGTCGCATGGCCCTCAATTAACGCCAGCGACCACCCGTCAAGCCCCACAGTGTGAAACACGCGCCTCAATGCGCATGCGCGGCAGCTGTCAGCGCCTCTGCCGTTTGCTGTGAAAGCTGAGCTCTGTCAACTGTGGTGGTTCTCACGTAACCACCTCCTCCTGCGCTGGTACTCGTTCCATGACTCATACGCACAATATGTCGTATTTCAAAATGGTTCAAATGGCCCTGAGCACTATGGGACTTAACTTCTGAGCTCATCAGTCCCCTAGAACTTAGACCTACTTAAACCTAACTAACCTAAGGACATCACACACACCCATGCCAGAGGCAGGATTCGAACCTGCGACCGTAGCGCTCGCGCGGTTCCACACTGTAGCGCCTAGAACCGCTCGGCCACTCAGGCCCGCTATGTCGTAATAACGGGGAATCAGTTAATTTACTATATATTAAAATAATTTGTCTGACTGAATGCTGACCGTTCATAAATGATAGTTCAGATTATATAGCATTTTTGGTTTAATAATAGACGTAACTGCCAGTATTCATACCTTTTATTATAAAGACAACAAGTTTCCAAAAAGTCTCCAAAGGAATATTTGTACCCCAGTAAGGGTGTTTTTAGTTAACTTTCAAATTTAGCTTTCCTGCCTGTCATCATCAGGTCAGTGATAAAATATTTTGGCGGTCGCAGGTTCGAATCCTGCCTCGGGCATGGATGTATGATGTCCTTAGGTTAGTTAGGTTTAAGTAGTTCTAAGTCTAGGGGACTGATGACCTCAGATGTTAAGTCTCATAGTGCTTCCAGCTATCAAATATTTTGGTAGAAACATTACCTCGTCATTTCCTAGGTGAAGTCAGTGTTAATGTGGCATTTTCATTCTAGAATTGCGATTCTGAACATCGTAGTTGCTGTAATTGATTATTTATAACAAGTTTTATGAAGGAAAACATGTATAAGGGGCAGTCAAATGAAAACGAGACAGATGGACAAAAGTAAATAAACTGTTTATTTCTCTTGGCGACGCAAGGGTCAGCATCCGGCGGTCTTGTGGAACTGGGCATTCTTCAGCGTGCAGCTGACGGACTGGTCTTTCCCCGATACGTCTAAAGTGGGCAGCTGTCAGAATTTGCTAAGCTGGTTTAAAGGCCAGGGACTTTCTCTTGGCAGCAGGTGTTTTCAGCACCTGTTGGTAGTAAGTTTGCGAGAAGACCTGGCAGGAAACAGCACTTTCCAGGGGAGGTCTATTAGCGGGAGAAGGAGATGACCAACGAGAATGCTTTTGTTTCTGCTCCTCAGCATGACTGGTTGATATGGTGGAATGTTTTAAGCATTTTTCGAAAGTCGTTGGCAGCTCGCGGGGCCGAGCTGTGGGTCAGCAGCGGTCCTTGGTGTAGCCGTCGCATCGCGTACCCTATGGTGGCGGATGTGGTATTTAAAAGCGTTTAATGTTTCTGAACTCTAAAGTGATCCTCAGTGATCAACAAGGCTATTTTGCCAAGACGGAGGTCTCCAGGAACTCGAAAGGGTGTTCCGAAGCGCAGCCATGGATTTCTTATTCACCATTTCTCGGTTTTCTACGTGATTCGTGTGACTGAGTGAATGTGCACGCGCATGTGGAGTTTAACGAAAAAGACGGACTGGGCGACATGGGTGACTTTTGACCTGTTGAATTTTAACTGTTATTCTGGTATTGCCTTCGTGGATATTTCGGCGGAAGTTACAAGAAATCAGTTTGGAGGTGGTGTGCTGTCTGCTAGCTATTTACGTTCTAGTGGTAGGAAGTCGAAAATTGTCAAAAAGCAATTATTTTAATACAGGGATTTTATTATCGGTGTCGAATCAACGATTATTTTAATTCTGTCCCTCGGGTGAACGTGAGTTTGCTGATATTTATTACAACTGGTTTAATAGTGTTGCAGTGCTGTAAATTGACCCATGTCAGTCAATAAACATTTCCTAGTTAATATTCGGGGCAATACTGGTGAAGTCTCATGCAGCCGGCCGGAGTGGTCGAGCGGTTAAAGGCGCTACAGTCTGGAACCGCACGACCGCTACGGTCGCAGGTTCGAATCCTGCCTCGGGCATGGATGTGTGTGATGTCCTTAGGTTAGTTAGGTTTAAGTAGTTCTAAGTTCTAGGGGACTTATGACCACAGCAGTTGAGTCCCATAGTGCTGAGAGCCATTTTTGAAGTCTCATGCAAAACAAGGGTAATGGAATGTAGTGGATTTATGAGGTGATACTGAGGGTGGAATTAGATTACTAAGTGATATACTAAAAGTAGTGAATGAGTTTCGCTAGTTGGGTGGCAAAATAACCGATGCTGGGGAAGTAGAGAAGATATAAAACGCGTACCAGCAACAGCAAGAAAAGCGTTTCTGAAAAAGAGAAATTTGTTAATATCGAATATAAATTTAAGTGTTTGGAAGTGTTTTCTGAAGGTATTTGCACGGAGAGTAGCATGTATGCACGGGTACTTGAACGATAAGCAGTTCAGAGGAGAAAAGCGTATAAGCTTTTGGAATGTGGTGCCACAGAAGAATGTTAAAGATTAGGTGGGTAGATCGGATAAGTGATTAGGGGGTACTGAATTAAATTGCTCTGTAAGGAAATTTATATCGTAACTTGAGTATGAAATGCGATTCTTTGGTAGGACACTTCCTGAGGTGCTATGAAATCGGTAATTTGGTAATAGAAGAAAGTTTGGAGGGTAAAAATTGTGGAGAGAGAACATGGATTGACTTCAATAAGAAGGTTCAAGAGGATACCAGCGGAAAATTTCTTCTATGGAACACAAAAAAATTAGGATATGTTCCGACTGTTTAAAAGATTCTGACTGAAAAGTGGGGTACCAGCTGCCTCATTCTGTCTTCTTCAGCACCTTTAAAAATGTTCTCAAACATTTCGGCATGCGAACATATTCGCGCTTTTATGACTTGCAACTCACCTCAGACTCCCACAAGCTCCCCAAACTGTAACTCGCTCACAGCCACTAGTCCATAGACGTAAGTCGCTCATAGCCATCCACTCCCAGTTGCCATTCTCACTCGCTCATTCAGTTCAACTAATTGTCGTTGTTTCTTTGCGACTGTTTGTCATTGGCTCCTGTGTCTCAGGCATAACCTCTTCGTTCCGTCCCACTACTACACTCTCCTCTGACTGCCGCTCTCTCCCTATTGCTCTCTCTTACTGTTAATATCTCGTTGCTACCTTCCTAATGTTGCTCTCGCTTCTCACTCTCACTACCTTACTCCTCCTCGTTGTCATTGTCATATACTCTGTCTCTCATTATCACTGGCTCTCACCCACTTCCACTTTGCCCTTCTCTCTACCCGTCCCTCTTTTTCTAGCACTGTCTTGTCACTGTCAACTATGTTCCACTGCCACTCTGTCCCTCTGTTTCTGTCTCCTTCGCTCTTCCCATAAAGCAGCCACTGTCTATACTGTCTATAACTTCTCCATCTGTTTGTCACTGCCGCTGTCTTCTTCCCTCTCAGCATAAACAGTACGAATATGTTCACAGGCCAAAATTTTTGTAAAAAATTTTAAAGGTAAAATGAGGCAGCTGCTGCTCAACCTTTCAGTCGTGTCTTTTAAATAAACAGAACATATTCGCATTTATTTTTGTGCCTCGGTAGGAGAATCTTTCCGCTGGTTCCCCTGTTCCCTGATGCAGCGGGGCGCGTAACTCATATGAAACGAAATATACTGATCAACAAAATTTAGATAGTTTACTTATGTGGAAGTCACGCAGAACTAATTTTAAATCAGACGGGATTTTGTGAGCAAGGAAAAAAAATGCATGTGCCTCAGTGCTACGTCATGGGGTTCAGATATGGAAACGGAGACACTTTACAGCATATTTCTCCGTGCTACGTCACTTGGCAAAGAACGTTTTCGCTTCACGGTATATTTTACGTGCGTATTTTATGTGTAGAAGTATTTTAACTTTGAACCTCTGTATCTCGGAAACGGAAAAACGTACGAAGAAAATTTTCAAGGTTTTTCGAGATGGGAAACTCAGGAATATGTCGTAAAAATTACAGTCGTTTGCTGTGCACAGCCGTCTCGGAATACGTGACTGGGTTTTGGTGATCAAAAAAGAAGTTTTTGAGGTGTTTCTCGAAAACAGATAAAGATTTCTGAAAACAAGGAAATGGATTTTCTAGATAAATGCCTAGGGAATATATCTTTAAAATTTGTGCCTTCTACTGCGGTTACTTATTATTTGGATTCTGCCTCATACCGGATTTTCCTGTGGCCGAGATGTTCTAGACGCTTCAGTCTGGAACCGCGCGACCGCTACGATCACAGGTTCGAATCCTGCCTCGAGCATGGATGTGTGTGATGTCCTTAGGTTCGTTAGGTTTAGGCAGTTCTAAGTAAGGCTAGGGGACTGATGACGTCTGATGTTAAGTCCCATAGTGTTTAGAGCCGTTTGACTAGGATTTTACGTGCAGAAACAGTGTAAATTTGAACCTCTGCATATCGGAACGGAAGGTGATAAGAAAAAAATTTTCAAGATTTTTCGAGACCGAGATCTTAGGAATATATCGTAAAATTTCTGCCATTTGCTGAGCATTGACATCTTGGACTCCTCGGTTCGGATTTGGTCCACTGGTGACAATACAGTAAAAAAATATAGTAAAAAATAGTAAAAATATAGTAAAAAACCTTTTTTGCGCTTTTCCGAGGAACCACCATGAACTAATGGTACCTCCGTAAGTCCTGTTAAGCCCACCGTAGATCACATAAAATGCAAAAAGGAACCAATCGATTTGCTCCATTTGTCTGAGCAAGAGGAAGTGTGTAATATTCGTAATTTGACCCTGTACTGTATTATAGTGACAGTAGGAGGAACTATCAGTTTAATAAGTCACAGCTGCAAAATACTAAGCGAATTCTTTACAGACGAATGGAAAAACTGGTAGAAGCCGACCTCGGGGAAGATCAATTTGGATTCCGTAGAAATGTTGGAACACGTGAGGCAATACTGACCCTACGACTTATCTTAGAAGAAAGATTAAGGAAAGGCAAACCTACGTTTCTAGCACTTGCAGACTTAGAGAAAGCTTTTGACAATGTTGACTGGAATACTGTCTTTCAAATTCTGAAGGTGGCAGGGGTCAAATACAGGGAGCGAAAGGCTATTTACAATTTGTACAGAAACCAGATGGCAGGTATAAGAGTCGAGGGACATGAAAGGGAAGCAGTGGTTGGGAAGGGAGTGAGACAGGGTTGTAACATCTCCCCGATGTTATTCAATCTGTATATTGAGCAAGCAGGTAGGTAACAAAAGAAAGCCGGCCCGTGTGGCCGAGCCGTTCTAGGCGCTACAGTCTGAAACCGCGCGGCTGCCACGGTCGCAGGCTCGTATCCTGCCTCGGGCATGGATGTTTGTGATGTCCTTAGGTTGGATAGGTTTAAGTAGTTCTAAGTTCTACGGGACTGATGACCTCCGATGTTAAGTCCCATACTGTTCAGAGCCATTTGAACCAAACAAAAGAAAAATTCAGAGTAGGTACCAAAATCCATGGAGAAGAAATAAAAACTTTGAGGTTCGCCGATGAGATTGTAATTCTGTCAGAGACAGCAAAGGACTTGGAAGAGCAGTTCAACGGAATAGACAGTGTCTTGAAAGGAGGATATAAGATGATCATCAATAAAAGCAAAACGAGGATAATGGAATGTAGTCGAATTAAGTCGGGTGATGCTGAGGGAATTAGATTAGGAAATGAGACGCTTAAAGTAGTAAATGAGTTTTGCTATTTGGGGAGCAAAATAACTGATGATGGTCGAAGTAGAGACGATATAAAATGTAGACTGGCAATGGCAAGAAAAGCGTTTCTGAAGATGTTTGATAACACAGAGTATAGATTTACGTGTCAGGAAGTCGTTTCTGAAAGTATTTGTATGGAGTGTAGCCATGCATGGAAGTGAAACATGAACGATAAATGGTTTGGACAAGAAGAGAATAGAAGCTTTCGAAATGTGGTGCTACAGAAGTATGCTGAAGATTAGATGGATAGATCACATAACTAATGAGGAGGTATTGAATAGAATTGGGGAGAAGAGGAGTTTGTAGCACAACTTGACTAAAAGAAGGGACCGGTTGGTAGGACATGTTCTGAGTCATCAAGGGATGACCAATTTAGTATTGGAGGGCAGCGTGGAGGGTAAAAATCGTAAAGGGTGACCTAGAGATGAATACACTAAGCAGATTCAGAAGGATGTAGGTTCCAGTAGTTACTGGGAGATGAAGAAGCTTGCACAGGATAGAGTAGCATGGAGAACTGCACCAAACCAGTCTCAGGACTGAAGACCACAACAACAACAACTGCAGGATAGTGACAGTAAGAGGACCCTCCTGATGGGTAAAAAAATGGTCCCTAGCCCTAGGGCTATCCAAAACGCTCGACCCTACCTTTTTAAAACCGACAAACTAGAGGTATGAGCACCGGAAAATCCCGTTTTCATGCGCGGCGCTTTGGGACATATCAGACACACATGCCGCCGCATGCCTATCGATAGCAAGCAGCAGTGTCCCTGACGGTGGTGCTCCTTTAAGAGGTGCCGGCAGTAGGCCAGGCCGTGTCGTCGCTGGTCGGTATGGATGCACCGCGGCCGCTGGCGCCGGCCGGTCGGCGCTTCGCCGGCCGTGAGGCGCAGCCATAATAATTGCCGGGTCGCGGCGCGAGAGCCCACCGCCGAGCTCCGCGGCTGCCCAAGGCGGAACGCAGCGGGCGCCGACTGCTGCAGCGCGCACACCGCCGCGCCGCCGACTAATCCGAGGAGGACTGTCCTCTCCAGTAGCCTCACTCGAGGCCGGACCAGCTGGTGTCCTACACACCGTGCGGCTCATTTCAGACCAATATCGAAATAGCTGAGTGGAGAGTTCCGCCGGGAAGCCCTTACACATGCCCCATACAGGCCCGATCTCTCTCCAGGTGATTTCCATATTTTTTGGAGCCCTGAAGAAAGACATCCGTAAGGATCGATTTGCTTCGAACCAAGAGGCGAACGCCTGTGTACAGTTGTGATTCAGTAGGCAACCGCAAACATTTTTCCTTGAAGGCACTGACCGTCTTTTCTCACATTGGCGTCCAAACAAATGTATCCACTGTTTAAAAGTCCATAACTGGCAAACTAATTGACGGAGTTGTCTCATCTTAGATAGTGTAATAGTTTGTAGTTCCGGCAATCGCCACACAAGCGTTGTATTGCATTGTTTTGTTTTGTCAGATGACAGTCGCCAGATAGAGTTTTGTTCTTAGTTGCACCTAGTTACTCGAGTAAACATGGCTGGCGCAAGGCTTACATTCGATGAAAGGAAGTCAGTTCTGAAGTGGTATTGTAAGTACGAAAACATTAATGAAGTTTAACGGCATTGGTGAAATGAGTAGCAAACAGAGCCACCGACACGTTAAACGATTCGTCGCATTCGAGACAAATTTGAAGCCCAAGGCTGTGTTAAAGATGTACACAAACAACGATCTGGACGGCCTGTAACAGTACCAAGTCCAGCTAACTACCATCGTGTGTTACGACAACTCATTCGCTCACCACAGGTGTGCCCGTGAAACTGGAGTGAATCGCTCAAGTGTTCGGTGAATTTTGAAGACAGCAGAGTGGAAGTGCTACATCCCACGATTGCTACACGCAGTGAACGAGGACGACCCAGTTCGTAGAATGGAGTACTGCGTGTGGTTTACTAACATGGTGCGGAAAGATGAAGAGTTTGCAGAGATGATTGTGTGGTCTGATAGGGCACAGTGCAAATCAATGGTAGGGTAAATCGCCACAATTGCCTCTACTGGCCCGCCGAAAATCCAGACGTCCATGTAGACAAATCCGTGAATTTGCCAGGAGTAAATGTGTGATGTGGGTTGTCTTACCAGGGCTTGATTGGGCCATTCTTCTTTGACGGCACAGTTACCGATGGGGTGTACCTTCAGAAGCTTCAGACGTCCATTTTACCTGCCATCCGAGACTTGTATGGAGACGGAAGAATTTACTTTCAACAAATGGTTCAAATGGCGCTGAGCACTATGGGACTTAACTTCTGAGGTCATCAGTCCCCTAGAACTTAGAACTACTTAAACCTAACTAACCTAAGGACATCACACACATCCATACCCGAGGCAGGATTCTAACCTGCGACCGTAGCGGTCGCGCGGTTCCAGACTGTAGCGCCTAGAACCGCTCGGCCACCCCGGCCGGCTAGCAAAATGGTGCCCCAGCTCACTACCAAAATCGTGTTAGGGCGTGTCTCGACGAAAATCTACCACGACCACGTTCCCCAGACCTAACTCCTCTGACCTTTTACCTGTGGGGAACACTAAATGACGTCGTTTATTGACAAAAGCCATGCACATTGGATGAACTCCGAGAATCCATCGTACCCCATGTGTAAATATCCAACTGAACACGTTGCAGTCAGTAGTTCGTGCTGCAGTTCGGCTGCATCGTTTGTGTGTGGATGTTAATGGTGACCATTTCGAACACTTACAGTGATATCTATAAGTCGGACTTTAAGCTACACTTTCACCAAACATGAGACAACTCCGTCAATTAGTTTGCAAGTTATGGACTTTTAAACAGTGGATACATTTTTTTGGACCCCTCTGTATATCAAGAAATATGGCGATTGCTTCTGAAATAATAAACAACCTACTTACTTTTTTCAATGTGTCTCATTTTCATTTGAATCTCCCTTATAGTTTAAAGCAGCCCTCCACGCTGCTCTCTGCTGTGCAAGTCTTTTCGTTTTTTTCATATCGTAGCCGCTTACGATATTTAAATCTTGAGCTTCTTCAACAATTTTTGCCCTCCATTGCGATATTATTTTTGTTAACTTCAAACAAAGAACATATTAATATTTCTTGCTAAGACAATTAAACAAATTTCTAGAGAATGGTTGTATACTAATTAAGGACGACAGACCTCTGATACAACAAAGCTGAACGTAACTACTTCCTGGTTCGAAGGAAAGAAAATTTTCTTTCAGTGAGTATTACTCCTCTTCATACTCCGAAACTCCGATGTATCAAAAATATCGACATTCTCTAAGGGGGCGATCAAAACGTTTCTGTTTGAGGACGTTGCTACAGAGTGCCTGCAATGTAGCGCGATCCCGATGCGGGCATACTCGTGTTTAAGCTCCAACCTGTAGGCAAGGAATTACAGTGGCTTTCGTCTCCTTCCGACTTGCGTGCAGTAACTGCGGAAACGTGAACTATGGCGACGTTGTTACCAAATGCGTCCAAACAGGACCAACGTGCCGTTATTCTTTTCTTGGCTGTCGAAGGACAAACACTGTTAGACATCGTCTGGAGAATTAAGAATGTGTATGGGGCAGTATTTCTGTTGAAAGCCATCATTGTCGAATGGTGCACCAAAAGATGCTGCTGCTTCTTGATAACGCACATTCCTATGATGCAAACGTCGTTACGCACAAGTTACGCCAACTCAAGTGGGAAACACTGGAGCACCCGACCTGCGGTCCTGACCTCTCGCCATGTGATCATCACGCCTTCAGTCCCTTAAAAAACGCTTGAGGGGTCCACGATTCCTGTCGAGAGAGGCTGTGCAGCAAGCAGTTACGGACTTCTGCACACAGAAGGACACACTCTTTTACCAAATGGGAATCTTCATCCTGATGCGTCGACTGGATTGTTGCCCTAATGCTCACGGTGACTTTGTCTGACTGGCATACCGATTCTGTACGGCCTTCGAACGGACACTTTTTGATCGCCTCTTATACATGGGATATACAGTCCGGATCGGCATCATTCAAGCAATTCAACGAAACGACGACGTACCGATACCTCAGAAAATTTTGCTTTCTGTAGTCATGTGGGAACATTAAAATTTCAGAGCAGCGAAATGTGCTCCGTCTTACGGGCACACTGGTGTCTGGAAGCTAAGACAAACGACAAATGAGAGAATAAACATGTGCAACATGTCGGAAACGTAACAGAACACATTAACCATTAATTACAACACATTTGTCGTACGACAAGTACATAACAGAAAGCTTACAACACAAAAATAAAACTGTTAATATTTGACTACCCCAAGCTTGTAACCTATGTGGCATGAACATCAACTAAGGGGGAAAAAGGGGGGGGAAGGTGCCTGGAAGAGACAATGTGCCAAGTCACCAATGCATCTCAACACGTTCTACAGAATTCGTAAGTTGATCAGCTACGCGAAGAATACTTTCCCCAGTGAAAAATTTATCCACCAGTGCAGATAAGTGCAAACTGTTATTACAGTCCACGAAATGTGGTTGACTTGCGCCAGTGAAAAGACGCGGTAGTTAGCAGCCAAGAATTTGTGTAGCTCAATCAAGCTCATCACAATCTCTTCAGATAACAGTTGCATTTAAACCGAACGTCTTCAGTTACTTCAAAAATGGTTCAAATGGCTCTGAGCACTATGGGACTTAACATCTGTGGTCATCAGTCCCCTAGAACTTAGAACAACTTAAACCTAACTAACCTAAGGACATCACACACATCCATGCCCGAGGCAGGATTCGAACCTGCGACCGTAGCAGTCCCCCGGTTCCGGACTGAGCGCATAGAACCGCTAGACCACCGCGGCCGGCCTCTTCAGTTACTTATTAAATATGTACGAATTAGTGCTGTCCTTATATTTTAACTCTTGTCCTATCACCGTGTCCTTTCTTCTATTTAGCATTTTACACACCTCCCTTTCTTCGCCGATTATGTGGAGAACCTCATTTCTTATAACAGGACTCAATTTTCAGCATCCTTCAATAAAATCACACTTCACATGACTCTATTATCTTTTTTTCAGTTTTACGATTCTCCATGACTCACCTACATGCAGTGATGTACGTGTTCAAAAAATCTTTCAGTATGAGTGCAGATAATTGCGACAAATCGCTTTAAAATATTTTGTTATCTGCATAAATTGGTTTTGGAGCCCTCTCAGGGTCATTTCCAGACGAGGCACGCGTGAGATACATATTTATTTTCGCAGCTTGATACTCTATGACGGGAATATAGGAAAAATTCAAGTTTTTCGCGAAATGAGCCACCCATCTTCTTCTCGCAGAGCTAGTTTCCACAATCCCGCTGCGAAACCGAATATATCATTTCTGGATGCCCCATCTGAAGATGATATGAAAATGCTCAAAAATTAGTTCATGGACCTAAGCAGATATTTCAAAGTGATCTGTCGCAGTTATCTGTACTTCTATTCAATTAATAAATAGGAACATGTTCTACTCCGGCCGCGGTTTCCGTGCGGTTCTAGGCGCTTCGGTCCGGAACCGCGGGACTCCTACGGTCGCAGGTTCGAATCCTGCATCGAGCATGGCTGTGTGCCATGTTCTTAGGTTAGTTAGGTTTAAGTAGTTCTAAGTTCTAGGAGACTGATGACCTAAGATGTTAAGTCCCATAGTGCTCAGAGCCATTTTGAACATGTTCTACGATGTCTTTAATGGATACGCTTCTTTCTCACATTAAGATGTATGTTTGTTGGTTTACGTTTTTTTAGCGAGAAATATTTTCTTTGGCTGCCCTAATTAACTTTGTATGTGTTACATGCTTTGTCCTCATGCGTTTGAGAAAGGAAGGAATGAAAATTAGTTTAATGTTCTGATGACAGAGCGGCCATGAGAGACGGAGCACAAACTCGGATTTCGAAGGGATTGGGAAGAAAATCGGCCGGGTCCTCTTCCAAGAACCATTCCGGTGTTTGCTTGGAGTGATTTTAGGTTCGCCGATGACATCGTAATTCTGTCAGAGACAGCAAAGGACCTGAAGAGCAGCTGAACGGAATGGACAGTGTCTTGAAAGGAGGGTATAAGATGATCATCAACAAAAGGAAAACGAGGATAATGGAATGTTGTCGAATTAAATAGGGTGATGCTGCGGGAATTAGCTTAGGAAATGAGACGCTTAAAGTAGTAAAGGAGTTTTGCTATTTGGGGAGCAAAATAACTGATGATGGTCGAAGTAGAGAGGATATAAAACGTAGACTGGCAATGGCCAGGAAAGCGTTTCTGAAGAAAAATTTGATAACATCGAGTATAGATTTAAGTGTCAGGAAGTCGTTTCTGAAAGTATTTGTATGGAGTGTAGCCATGTATGGCAGTGAAACATGGACGATAAGTAGTTTAGACAATAAGAGAATAGAAGTTTTCAAAATGTGGTGTTACAGAAGAATGCTGAAGATTAAATGGGTAGACCACATAACTAATGAGGAGGTACTGAATAGAACTGGGGAGAAGAGAAATTTGTGTCACAACTTGACTAGAAGAGGGGATAGGTTGGTAGGACGTGTTCTGAGGCATCAAGGGTTCACCGATTTGGTATTGGAGGGTTGTGTGGAGGGTAAAAATCGTAGATGAAGACCAAGAGATGAATACATTAAACAGATTCAGAATGATGGAGGTTGCAGTAGGTACTGGGAGATGAAGCAGCTTGCACAGGATAGAGTAGCATGGAGAGCTGCATCAAACCAGTCTCTGGACTTGTAAGCATGTATCAAGTAGCACTGATTTTTTCAGTTTTACCATTCTCCATGACTCACCTGAATGCAGTGATGTACGTGTTCAAAAAATCTTTCAGTATGAGTGCAGATAATTGCTATAGTCGCTTCTTTGTTTTTTCGCGCCAGAACGAACGAGGAGTCACGTGGTGGTTTTCTAACCGTGTGTTTGTTGTGAAGATTTTAAGGAATCAGGCTAATAGAACAACTAAATTTTGTGACTATAAAGGTGTTTGATGCTGTGTAATCATTCGTGTACCTCACGAGACGTAATCCGCGGTTCGCGAAGTCATAAACCACGAGAACAATCGCGAGAACATGATTAGATGCCCGTGAACATCTCATCCGCACCGGTAAGGATTGCAGTGTGGGATGATGTGTTGTGGTGTAGTGTTACTGTATGTATCAGTGTATCAACATATTTGTTTTTTGTTCAAAAAAATGGCTCTGAGCACTATGGGACTTAACTTCTGAGGTCATCAGTCCCCTAGAACTTAGAACTACTTAAACCTAACTAACCTAAGGACATCACACACATCCACGCCCGAGGGAGGATTCGAACCTGCGACCGTAGCGGTCGCGCGGTTCCAGACTGTAGCGCCTAGAACCGCTCGGCCACACCGAACGGCTGTTATTTTGTGAAAAGTGTATCAGTGCAGCCCTGTGTAGCGCAAGTGTTAAAAAAATACATCAGTGGATTATACTAGGCTAAAACTTGAATTTTGGTAATTGGCACTCCTTTGTTCCCCTTGGTTATCGTTTATTACAGCAATATTCAAGCTGCTGTTCCTAGACTGCAAGGGAAGAAGCGAATGACGACTGGATTTACGAGGTGAGTGGGTACAATTAGCAAACTCAGACGGAACAATAACCCCACCCTCCCCAATTCGCTTTGTAAGTAGGATGTTTAGGTTTTTATGTTGGTAACGCCACGTAGCGTTCTATATGAAAATCACTGACTGTGCTGTGTGAAGGCTGTGGTTGGTTTGCATTGTTGGAGTATATGCTATTGTAGTGTTGGGCAGCTGGCTGTTAACAGCGCGTAGCGTTGCGCAGTTGGAGGTGAGCCGCCAGCAGTGGTGGATGTGGGGAGAGAGATGGCGGAATTTTGAGAGCGGACGATCTGGATGTGTGTCCATCAGAAAGAGTAAATTTGTAATATTGGATATCATGGACTGATATATATATTAGTCTTTTGAACACTATTAAGGTAAATACATTGTTTGTTCTCCATCAAAATCTTTCATTTGCTAAGTATGCCTATCAGTAGTTAGTGCCTTCAACAGTTAGAATCTTTTATTTAGCTGGCAGTATTGGCGGTCGCTGTATTGCAGTAGTTCGAGTAACGAAGATTTTTGTGAGGTAAGTGATTCATGAAAGGTATAGGTTATTGTTAGTCAAGGCCATTCTGTTGCAGGGATTATTAAAAGTCAGATTGCGTTGCGCTCAAAATACTGTGTGTAAGTTTAGTGATGATCAGAACAAGTAAACAGAGAAATGTCTGAGTACGTTCAGTTATGCTCAGCTGTTTGAAAAGCAAATAATGTAAGAGGTTTAGCAGCACAGTAATTCATTAATTTTTCTAAGGGGACGTTTCAGTCTACAGACTGAAGTCCACAATAAGAACAAAGAAGAACCTAAATGTAGATGGGCGGACTGGGATTTGAACTGTCGTCCTTCCAAATGTGAGACCAATGTGCTAACCAGTGCGCCACCTCGCTAAGTCAAGCGTCTGTAATCGGTAGAATGTAATTTTCACTCTACAGCGGAGTGTGCGCTGATACGAAACTTCCTGGCAGATTAAAACTGTGTGCCGGACCGAGACTCGAACTCGGGACCTTTGCCTTTCGCGTGCAAGTGCTCTACCAACTGAGCTACCCCAGCACGACTCACGCCCCGTTCTCACAGCTGCCAGTACCTCGTCTCCTACCTTCCAAACTTTACAGAAGCTCTCCTGCCAGGAAGTTTCGTCTGTAATCGGTGTCCACTGATTACGGCAATGTTGTTCTGAACGTCCATCAAATTCGGATGCATTCGGACAGGGAGTGGCTGATATGCGTACGAAGGACGCTAGCACGCAACGGGCGGTGCGTTGTACGGTATATATTTATAGATGTGGATTGACGTGTGAAGCGAACGCCCGAATCTCGTTGACGCCAGGCGTCAGCGGTGCGTCCGGCCAAAACAAGCAAGAAGGCACGCCGGCTGCATCGCAGTCATGAGGGCGCGCCGCGACCACCGCAGAGGCGCGTGACACGCGGCAATTGCCAGAATGGGCCGTGATGGATGGCCCGCCAGCCGCTGCAGCCCTGCCCTACCGCAGGCGCCGCTCAGATCCCGCCTCCGGTGCCCTCAATGGGCGACCCTGCGGAGCCGACCCGGAGATGCCTTTCTCTACGCGGCAGTTACGTACATCTGGTGCAACGCGTCACATCGACTCCACCCCGAAGCAAGTTTGAAGCGGTACTGTTAGTAGCCTCCATTTAAGCTTCGCTTCACGAGAAGATCACTGTGCTGATCATCGGAATTTTGTGTAGCACAAGGGAAAGCTACTCTACTTAATTTTCACATACCGTGGCCATTGCCCGTGAGAATGCTTACAACTGTGTTTTATTTTTATTTGTCACACTTCCTACGTCTCCTCTTTACCCCTCCACGAGACAATGAGTGTATGAAGTAGAAACACAGGGCTAACCAGAGATTGTCAGGAGGTGGTGGTTTTGTTAAAGGAAATTTATTTATTTATTTACACGTCAAGTTCCGTAGGACCAAATTGAGGAGCAAAGTTCATGGAACGTGTCAGTACATGAAATTACAACATAAAAGTAGTAATAGACAAAAATAAATGTTCATGACCCTGAAAAATGTCAGTCCATAAGTTTAAGTAAACACTATCAGCAATACAAGAGAATCAGCTTAATTCTTTAAGGAACTCCTCAACAGAATAGAAGAAGTGACCCATGAGGAAACTCTTCAGTTTCTATTTGAAAGCGCGTGGATTACTGCTAAGATTTTCGAATTAAAGTGGCAGCTTATTGAAAATGGATGCAGCAGTATAGTGCACACCCTTTTGCACAAGAGTTAAGGGGCCGGTCGCGGTGGCCGAGCGGTTCTAGGCGCTAAGGTCTGGAACCGCGCGACCGCTACGGTCGAAGGCTCGAATCCTGCCTCGGGCAAGGACGTGTGTGATGTCCTTAGGTTAGCTAGGTTCAAGTAGTTCTAAGTTCTAGGGGACTGATGGCCTTAGAAGTTAAGTCTCATAGTGCTCAGAGCCATTTGAAGCATTTTGAACAAGAGTTAAGGAAGTGTCATCCAAATGCAGGTTTGATTTCTGCCGAGTATTGATCGAGTGAGAGCTGCTTATTCTTGGGAATAAACTAATATTGGTAACAAGAAACGACAATAAGGAATATACATATTGAGAGACCAGTGTCAAAATACCCAGACTCGTGAACAGAGGTCGACAACAGGTTAGTGAACTCACACCACTTATTTCCCGAGCCGCCCGTTTCTGAGCCAAAAATATCGTTCTAGATTGGGAAGAGTTACCCCAAAATAATATACCATACGACATAAGCGAATGAAAATAAGCAAATTAGACTAATTTTCGTTTCGAACGATCACTCACTTCTGATGCCGTTCGAATAGTAAAAATGGCAGCAAGAAACGACAATAAGGAATATACATATTGAGAGACCAGTGTCAAAATACCCAGACTCGTGAACAGAGGTCGACAACAGGTTAGTGAACTCACACCACTTATTTCCCGAGCCGCCCGTTTCTGAGCCAAAAATATCGTTCTAGATTGGGAAGAGTTACCCATAAATAATATACCATACGACATAAGCGAATGAAAATAAGCAAAGTAGACTAATTTTCGTTTCGAACGATCACTCACTTCTGATGCCGTTCGAATAGTAAAAATGGCAGTATTAAGTCTTTGAACAAGATCCTGAACGTGGGATTTCCAGGACAGCTTACTACCTATCGAAACATCTAGAAATTGAACTGTTCAGTTTCACTAATCATATGCCCGTTCTGTGAAATTAAAACGTCAGGTTTTGTTGAATTGTGTGTTAGAAACTGTAAGAACTGAGTCTTACCGTCATTTAGCGTTAGTTTATTTTCTACACTACGGTCGCAGTTTCGAATCCTGCCTCGGGCATGGATGTGTGTGATATCCTTAGGTTAGTTAAGTTCAAGTAGTTCTAAGTTCTAGAGGACTGATGACCTCAACTGTTAAGTCCCATAGTGCTCAGAGCCATTTTGAACCATATTTTCTAGAAGCCATGAATTTAGGTCATGTACTGCACTATTTGAAATCGAGCCAATGTTGCACACAACATCATTTACTACCAAGCTAGTGTCATCAGCAAAGAGAAATATTTTAGAGTTACCCGTAATACTAGAGGGCATATCATTTATATAAATAAAGAACAGGATTGGGCAAGGCTAAGCAAATAGGTTTGCAGAGGCTTTCGCAAAGTATCTATAGTTTAGAGGACGTCAGGTGTTCCACCCTCATTTGGCTTCCTCCACCTCCCAAAAATTTGAACTGGGAGACGTCGGTCCTTGATGCACCATATTTAGATACTGTTCGGTAGGAGGACCTGGAGTGAGGACATCTCCGTGACAGGTGTACTGGTATGATAAGGAAAATGGATGTAAAATGAGGTGTATTATCGTGTATCCTGCTCGAAGTGTAGTGTTTAAAGTCAGTATAGGTAGGGAAATGTTAGAAGAAATGGTAATTCTCATATTTTGAAAAATTAATTGATTGTAGTAAATGTGGGCGCCGCCCGCCATCTTAGTACCTATGTTTGAGCATATTCGTAGCTGAGATCTGCTCAACAGAGAGAACGGACGATACAATGAATTTCTATGTACGATTTTTGTGAATTTTTACTTAATTTTAATAGCCGCTTGTTTGTTTCTTGGTGCCGAGAACATGTTCAAGCCAAAGGTGTAAGTGAGCCTTAAGCAACTGAAATTCCAAGTTCGCGAGTTTTTATCGAAGTTCAGTGATTGCTATAAATAATAGAAAGTTAGTTAGGATGCTTTTTCCGACATAATTTTCGGCACTTTCTGGCGTTCTTTTGTCATTTGGTGATGAAAAAGTTCGCGTCAGTCGGGTAAGAGAGATTTAACCATCAGAAATTCATGACATTACGTGGATTTAACATTCTCGAATACTTACGACAGGCAGTATGGACTGGACTAGACTAATTTTTCCTTAATGTTTTGTGTAATTAATGTCTTTTTCTCTGTGCTTCATCTGTAGCCACACGCTTCGCGCCTGTTTTCGGAACTAGCGCTCAGAAATTAGTAATCAGGGATTGGTGTGTGTTCTCTTAACGTTAAACAATCGTAAGGGGAAACAGAAACTCAGTGAAACTCAGTGAATACATTAGTTGATTTCTTTGTGATTGGTGATGGAGCCACACGGCCTACCACGTGTGAATATGATTTCTTCGTTCATCCCTGATACCCATAATAATATGATAAATTGACTTAATAGATTTTAGAACTGGCATAGTTGGCTATGAAATCATTTTTGTGTGAAGAATTTTCCTTTATTTTAATTGGTTTGGACCTCAGTAATATCTTGATGTGGGGCACTTTATCAGATTTGAATTGCAACACGATTTTGTCCTAATTAATTTTGCAGAGCACCATAGTAAATTCTTAACGACCATCAGCCACATTTCATGCAATAATTTTGGTAATTTCAGTTAGTAGTAGTAAGTAAATGAACGTACAGCATGACACTGATAGTACAGCCCTTATACATTTTTAAATTACTTGTTTCACGTGTTTGCTAGAGCCTAAATTCATTATGGTGCCCCTTAATCCGAATGTGTAAAGTTTTCTATTGATTGACGCCTTTTATCCTTTCTTTATTTGAATGATAACTGGGACTGTAGTTGTTGAGTATGATAAGAGTTTTGTTAGACACCGGTCAGTCCATAGTTTATTTAATCCCTGCTTATCTCTGTTAGGCTTTGCCTTGCTATCACATGCGATAGTACATTCGTACAGTGCAGTAGTTGCGATAATCAGTTTGTATTTTGGCATGCCATTGCGAATGCGATGTTGTTTGATGATATGAAATCACATGGAGTAAAACCTTCCCGCTATCTTCTTGTGTGACAGTTTTATTATATCCTTAGGAAAGCAAAAGTAATCCCAATTGGGAATCAGTACTGGTAGTTATGCAGATTTATATCAGTCATCAGAAAGTGTAAATGAATCTGATACAGAAATTACTAATGGTGTATTAAAATTTTATGCGGCTAAACACTCAAGTGTTGCTATTGAAATCGTCGAATAAACTCACCCTCTTCCTAATCAATATACAACCTTCAGTAATCAATAATAGATGAGAGAGTGAATAAATTAATAGATTAAAGAAACCTCATTAGAGTAACAGTGAGACAGGAGTTGGTAGTAGTTAGCTTGTGAACATGAAGAAACCTATACTCCTTCTGTACTGATTGCGCTGGTTCATGATAACTTCAAGGAGCGTTATCCGTTGCATATTTAATTAACTGAAATTATGAAATTCATTTTCTATCAGTAATTAATTAGTTGAAATCGGGCCACTTTTAATAAAATACCCTAGTATCAAGACTCCCAGCAAGCTATAAGAGGTTATCTTAAATAATAAAAGTAAACAATAATCAGAAATTAGAAGTACACTTGCTCAGAAAGAGTTGTACCCGTTCAGGCTCCGCAGTTCCAACCAAATAGTCAAGCAAGAAGTAGGGTTGCAAATTTACTGCTTGACTGTCTTCATCGAAGTCATCAGACCGGCAGTACAAGCTTGGGCTGGAAAAGAGGATGATAGTAAGAATCGGCCGTAAGAGTGTTTAGGGACTGTCCAGGCATCCGGTTCAGGATATGTACGAAAATAGCCGGTAACCTAAATATTGGTACCTAGATGGGTAATTGAACACCACTCGTCCCGAATGCGAATCCGCTGTGTTACAGTTGTGGTTCCTATCTTTCAGAGATCATTACATGCGAACGGTATCAGACATCACCTTGTAATGGAATGGAGCACGTATCTAAGAAGACAAGTTTCATTTTAGGTGCTCTGATTACGCTCGAAAACGACCTGAGAACGATGCAGGAATGGAGAGGTGTCCAGACAGACTGGCCAAGGTTCTCAGGAGACACAGTAGCTCTTGGTGAATGGGAGGGTGGAATGCGGCCTGACGGGTGTTGTTGATGGGCTGGGCCAGTCTCACATCAGCTGTTGGTCACGTGGGTGCGCGACCGCATCGGTCCGGGCGGCCCTGTGCACCTAAAAAGTACCACAACCGACCAAATACTGGGCCGACGAATCACAACCTTGCATTTAAATTGTATAATATCTTCTCTTTCATATAAAAACTGCTTCCTAAATTCAAGACAGTTGGACTCCCGCCAAGTCAAATGAAAATATTACTTTTTCAAAGCTGTGGTTAAAAGTAGAGTAGAAGGAGATACCGGCCACTGATTGGCTGTCGCGAACGCAGGTCGTGCGGGCTGGTAAGAAGACAATACCAACTGAAAAAAATACTTCATTCTGGAGACTTGAGAGTGGCAGAGGCGCAACATTTATTCCTCAACACTCGCGAGATGGCAGGTGGGTTTGATTATAGTGGTGCACAACATTGGTGAGATATTGGCATTGGTGAGATATTGACATTGGTTTTCCCGACCAAGAAATAAGCTGCAGATAATTAGGGTAAGATATAAATATTGCTTCAGAAAAATAATAAAAAATGTACGAGAGGTGTTTAATAAGCAATGCAGCTCTTTTTTCTGAAAGCAGTTGGTTTTATTCAAAATTCCATTACCCCGTGTTATTCCACACTCTTATGGCCCCAAACCCTGTTTTCCAACATAATCTTCGTTCAACGCGATGATCTTCCGCCAGATTACTGGGAGGACCTGCATGGTGGCATGGAACCACTCTACTGATCGACGTTGAAGCATCAATAAATCCCCCATGTCGCTTCGAGCGGAGTTCATCCTCTATTGTGCCAAACGGATGGAAGTCGGAAGGTGCGAGATCCGGGCTGTAGGGTGGATGAGGAAGAACACACCACTGAGAATCCCGACTGGTGCATCACCACTACCAACAGAGACGTCCAGTCGTTTAGCGAGGTGTCTGTTATTCGTCGATCACCTCCAATGAGAGAGTCCGCATGTTCCAACACTGTAGGAGTCACAGCTGTGTGCTGCGGGCCGGGACACGAGTGATCGGACAGGTTTCTGTGATGATGAAGACGCCTCGCCCAACGACTCACCGTGCTTTCTTTCACTGTCAGGCCTCCGTAGACATACTGCGAGGGCCTATGAATATCTGCAATACTCCGGTTTTCCGCCAAAAGAAAGTCAATGGCAGCTCTCTGGTTGGATGGCACCTCCGTTACAGACACCATTTTGAGGGGTGGGTGTGACAATTATAATAAAACACAACCTTATCCTGACTCAGCTTTGTTTATCCTGGATTGGGAACACGGTACCAACCCTCGCTGCATCAAACCAGTCTTCGGACTGAAGACCACAACAACAAAAACAATGTAAATATGTGTTTTAGAAATAAAGGAACCACTAATAAGAAAAAAATCATCATACGAGTTAAATCAAACTTAGAGATTCTGCAATCATTAAGGATCTATTTAATACTCTTCAACTTTGTCTTGAGTCTCCTTCTTAAGGAGTTGTATATTAAGCTAGCTGCACTAAAAGTGTGCTCAGATGCCACGGAACCTGCCCATTTCACACTTATTCTGAACTTAAACTAAATTGTAAGTAGAACGTACAGCGTATTACACAACTGCACCACATCTGCAAGACGTTTGGTTGAGTTGTTCTGCGTTCTCTATAGTTCAGTCTGCGCTGTATATGAACAATTAAAATATGTTCATTTTTAAATATTTTTCTCTTAAATTTTGTATTTCTTCATATAAAGCTGTAATTTACGTTCGGTACAATTCAAGTCAGTGATGTCAACTACTTTTCATGTACAAAGTTCGACACACAGTGAGGAATAAAAGATCAGATTGTTTCCTCTTTCATGTCCCAAGCATGCGCCATCTCGTTAAATGCTCCATAGATTATGCTTCCAGTGTGACGTATACATCCTGCAAAGTTGTCGCTTCTATCTGAGTTTGAAAACTATAGCGGCCAGAGGCGGGAATGTAGGCGCAATTTCATCCGCAAGTTACGGCCTACCGGAATCAGAGGCGAAGCTCCGTTACGTCGCTAGTTTCTTCGTCGACGAAACGTAACACATTAAGGAATTAACGATGGTCACAGAGTTTAATAATGGTCAAAGCAAAATTCATAACTGATGTACATGACTATGGATGTATGGCAAATTCTTTACAGTCTGCTGAGAACTGGCATAATTGGAAAAGTGTCGTTCAGGCATTTAAAGACAAAAATATTCATTTATGGGAGGAAATACAGTATACACATATAACTATGAAAATATTTAGTAGGTACTGCATAGCATTCTTTTACTTCATTCTTTGAGTCTGGTTTTATAAGATCCAAATAAAGTAAAGAATATCCCGTACTTTTCTTGCCCAGAAGAGCTAAGTTTTCATTGTTGATACAATTACCATCAAATAACTTTTCCATCCCCCTTCGTTCTCATTTATGTACGTTGTAGGCTTTTCTTTGTCCAGGTGTTGTAAAACCTGTTGCAAGAGAACACTAGTAAGAAAAATATCAAATGTTCACGAGACCATGGTAGTGTGACACGAAAAGAAAGCTATAAATAAAATAAAGATTCAGGAGACACAAAAGGAGAAAATATGCTACTACGAGTGAGCGAGTCAAGGACAGTTTAACTTACAATGTTAGCCAGCGGCCCAACAAACCCTCGCCACCGACTCCGTCAGTAGCCTGTTCTCTTTCATTCTGCTGGTATGCAGTATGCTGGTATTCAGGAATTTAGAAATCTACAGTCACCGAATCAATTGCTCTTTGATGTCACCTACCCACTCGCGACGTGATTTGCTGCTGATTTACACGCTGGAATGTTAGGCGCGCACACACCACCAGAAGCCGATTTTGTCGAGAAAGTCGCTGGTGTAAAAAGATTTAATTCTTCCCTTCATATGGTAACAATGGTACTTCCTTCTCCTCCCTCATGTTTATCCCACCTAGTATAGGGTCAGCTTTTTGAGGATTTGGCAAACTGTAAATTATTATTAAACTCTGCAGCAGTGTGCCCTTCCTGACGCAACAGTAGTAACGCTAATCTGAGGAAGGGAAGACTTGCGCTGCATCTGTTTCTGAACCTTATAAACTTTGTTCCGTATGTGATCGTATTTTAACTGTTTGTGTGTCGTATTCTCTGAGGTAGCATATGTGGATAAGCTGATAATTTGCCTAAACAAGCGTGAGAAACCATCTAAAAGCTGTACAGAGGCTGTCTGGCATACAATCCCATGGCTGTAAATCCGCTGTGTGGATGATATCGAAGTATGCTTCACCTCCCTGTCTCGCAAGCTAGTTCATTGCATATTATGCTATTTAGCAATTTATATGTCAACAACAGTAATAACAATTTTTGTTTCTTTCCCTGCAGAAGGAAATAATAATTATTGCCATTCTTAACAAATGTAGTAATGTTAGCTAGGATATAAGCAGAAGGATAAAACTGAGATCTTAGTAACTAGTTAAATTTTATTTATTAAGTAGTGGTATAAAAGGAGTTAGGTCTTATTTCTTTAATAATCGTCATTATATAAAATTGCAGAAAAGACACTTATCTGTTATGTATATAAAGCAGAGTGTATGTTTCGGATCTCCTGACAAACCCTTGGGTCGATTTCATTCGAATTTGGCACAGAAACAGCAGGTTTCACAAGTATCAGCACTGTGGGTTTTATAACCTTCTAGCACCAATAGGAGCAGAGATACAGACCAAAACATGTTTTTTCCCAGCCCTGGAATACAGGCTGCCCTGCATAACAGGCATGTTGCGTGGGAGCAGTATCAGCCTTCCAACTCAACCATATTTACTGGACAGTGTATATGTCAGAGTCAAGAGACAGTTTTCTGGGTCCCAACATGTCAGGCACCCTGCACAACAGGTGTGGTGTTTGGGAGTAGTATCTGCCTGCTTTGTCGACCTGTGTTGCATGGCGGCCTGTATGTCAGAGGCAAGCAAGTATTTTTCAAACCCCTGATGTGTAGCCTGCCCTGCATGACAGGTATATTATGAGAGGAATATTGGCCTGCTTCATTGAACTATATTAGAGGGGCCTCACATGCTGCTGAGCATAGCTGGGGAGTGGTTGAAAGGGGTGGACAGAGTGAAGAGGAAATGAACAGAGACAGTGGAGGAGGGGCAGGCACAGGAGGCAGGTGAAAGGTGTAGGAGGACAGTGGGCAGGTGGAAAAGGAAGAGGGGGAGGTAGAGACGGTAAAAGAGGGGGAGGGGGAAGGATGTGGTCAGAGGAAGGGGGAAGAAAATAGACAAAGAGAGGGGGAGGAGGAGATGAAGAGTCAGACTTCGGAGGACGAGATAAAGGGGTGGGAGGATGAGGTGCACAGACAGAGGGGGTAAGACGTAGAGATGGGGAGGAAGAGGCTTGTTCAATATATGTGTCGAACACATACGCCGGCGAAGCTGCGGGAAAGGCTAGTAATAAAGATTAAGACGTTGTGGTCTGCTGCAGTTTCTAGATAATACACACATGTTTTTACCAGCAATAAACAATTAAATAATCGAAGTCTTCCCCCGCTTTCCTTCAGGTTGGCAGGGACTGACGACAGTGAACGTGCGGGGGTTTCTGGCGGCAGCGGGCGCGCGTGGCTGCGGAACGTTGCGGCGGCTCGCGCTGCTGCTGGTGCAGCAAACCTGTCGGAGGCAGCGCAGCGGCCGCGCCTGCTGCTCTGGCTGCCACTGCCTGCCTCCATTGAATATTCCGGGCCAGTGGCACGACGGAATGCCAGCTGGCCGCCGGCGCGACGGGCAAGAAGCGAGCTCAATGGGCGCGCGTCAGACGGGTATAGCGGCTCCCTGTAATAGCCACCTCTCTCTACTCGCTGGCGCTAGTGCGGTTGCGTGTTCCTGTCGCTCTTCTTCTCGCGTCAGATTGCTAATAAATGCTCATTACCATCTTCCGAGATCTGCAGGTTAGTTGCACTGCCGCTATTTCTTTAAGTGGCGGATTTACACTACTGGCTATTAAAATTGCTACGCCACGAAGATGACGTGCTAGAGACGCGAAATTTAAGCGACAGGAAGAAGATGCTGTGGCATGCAAATGATTAGCTTTTCAGAGCATTCACACAAGGTTGGCGCCGGTGGCGACTCCGCAGTTGACCGGCGTTGCCTGGTGAAACGTTCTTGTGATGCCTCGTGTAAGGAGGAGAAATGCGTACCATCCCGCTTCCAGCATTGATAAAGGTCCGATTGTACCCCGTCGCGAGTGTTGCTCGCTCGCGTTGGTCGAGATCCAATGACTGTTACCAGAATGTGGAATCGGTGGGTTCAGGAGGGTAATACGGAACGCCGGGGTGGATGCCAACGGCCTCGTATCACTAGCAGTCGAGATGACAGGCATCTTATCCGCATGACTGTAACGGATCGTGCAGCCACGTCTCGATCCCTGAGTCAACACATGGGGACGTTTGCAAGACAACGAACAGTTCGACGACATTAGCAGCAGCATGAATTATCAGCTCGGAGACCACGGGTGCGGTTATCCTTGACGCTGCATCACAGACAGAAGCGCCTGTGATGGTGTACTCAATGACGAACCTGGGTGCACGAATGGCAAAACGTCATTTTTCGGATGAATCCAGGTTCTGTTTACAGCATCATGATGGTCGCACCCGTGTTTGGCGACATCGTGGTGAACGCACATTGGAAGCGTGTATTCGTCATCACCATACTGGCGTATCAACCTGCGTGATGGTATGGGTTACAAGTCTCGGTCACCTATTGTTCGCATTGACGGCACTTTGAACAGTGGACGTTACATTTCAGATGTGTTACGACCCGTGGCTCTACCCTTCATTCGATCCTAGCGAAACCCTACATTTCAGCAGGGTAATGCACGACCGCATGTTGCAGGTCCTGTACGGGCCTTTCTCGATGCAGAAAATGTTCGACTGCTGCCCTGGCTAGCACATTCTCCAGATGTCTCACCAATTGAAAACGTCTGGTCAATGGTGGCCGAGCAACTGGATCGTCACAATACGCCAGTCACTACTCTTGATGAACTGTGGTATTTTGTTGAAGCTGCATGGGCAGCTGTACCTGTACACGCCATCCAAGCTCTGTTCGACTCAGTGCCCAGGCGTATCAAGGGTGTTATTACGGCCAGAGGTGGTTGTTCTTGGTACTGAATTTCTCAGGATCGATGCACCCAAATTGCGTGAAAATGTAATCACATGTCAGTTCTAGTAGAATATATTTGTCCAATGAATACGCGTTTATCATCTGCATTTCTTCTTGGTGTAGCAATTTTAATGGCCAGTAGTGCACATCAAGGTCGGCGATCCAAACAGTTTATAGCCACACCATAATGAAATTCATTCATCACCCATAGGGGGTGTCACTCGTGGCATCATGGCGTGGGGGAGCCGTCCACCATGACTTCAGGTCACAAGTGGTACTGATTAAGGAAACCCTGGCTTCACAACTGTACATCACAGGCATCCTGCATCCTTATGTGTTACCCCTCGTGAGAGAGTATGCAACTTTTCAACAGGACAATGCTCCCATACACATGACACCTGTCACTACCAACAGTCTAGGTGATGCTGAGGTACTCCTGCGACCACCAATATCTCCATATCCCTCCCTGACAGAAGATATGTCGGAACAGATAAGGCGTCTACTCTGTCCAGTGCCAGTATAGACGACATTGAAGACTAGTTACAAAAGTTGCGAGCCAAGTTCCCTCAGAAGAAGGTACGACGGCCTTAAGATAGCTTTCACAATTGAATCATTGCACGCATCAAAGCCAGAGGGGGTGTAATGTCATATTGATAAGTGATTTCACGGTAGCGAGTTCTTTCTAATTTGACTCGGTATTGTAATCTCTCAAATAATATCACACACACACACACACACACACACACACACACACACACACACACACACACACACACATTCCGTGAATTTCCATTTCGTTCCTCTTCCCCTTCTGGGTGCTTCACTTTCTTTAACAGACAGTGTACACACTTAAAGGCATCAAACGCTGTTCTAGGAGAACCCGCTTCTTAAGCGTTTTAGAGAAATCCATCTCCGTAGTTTTACGAGCTCGTTGAATACCATACGAGAGCACCAGCCGTCAATCAGCAGCGTTAGCGTAACCTGCTAAGGGGGTAAATTAGAAGCCAGCCGGTACTGAGTTCGAGTCCCGTTATTTTTGTCCTAATCTGCACGACGGCTGCGGCTCTCCTATAGCATTCAACAAGCTCGTAAAACTTTGAACCTCGACTTTTCGAAAACGCTTCTTCGTTTTTTCTGGTATAAGGTCACGAGCTGCCGAGCCGGGCGGATTAGCTGTGCTTTTCTTTTGCTCTTCATATAGTGTCTATGGTTTGCCCTCGTCGTGTGGGGTATGACTGCAAAAGAGAGGCGAGTGATGCTGCGTAAATAGTATGATTTAAGAAGAGCGAATATCAAGATGGCAAGCGAGGATGTTAGACAAACTACATTGCCATGAGATGAGAGAATGATACCGACACTTGTTATTAAGTTAGCGCCTACTGAGTTCATGGCAGGCAACCGTTCTCTACACCTCCTTCTAGGAAAAAAATGGTTCAAATGGCTCTGAGCACTATGGGACTTAACTTCTAAGGTCATCAGTCCCCTAGAACTAAGAACTACTTAAACCTAACTAACCTAAGGACGTCACACACATCCATGCCCGAGGCAGGATTCGAACCTGCGACCGTAGCGGTCGCGCGGTTCCAGACTGTAGCACCTAGAACCGCTTGGCCACCCAGGCCGGCCCTCCTTCTAAGGATGTACTGTTGCGTCTCTAAAGACATTGCTCCGTTCCTTCCTAGCATGTTTCAAGTTGTTTACCTACCTACGATGGTAATTTGCTATTTATACCAAAATACGAACTGCCGTAAAACTTGGCAAAGAAAAACTTTTTGCTTGAAACGACCGATTTTACCTGGACTGCACCTAGTATACAATAACTGAGGAAGACAAACTTCGGTTTGAAAGCTTTGGTTGCAGTGCTAATTTATTACGCAAACTGTAAGGTACAAACTCTAAATCGCCACTTACATTCCGCGACCAGCACCTATTCGATACGCTTGCTTTTCCTCATGATAGTCGGCGATTGTCTATTACATTTTTCAGTTGTGAGCAACACTTGAAAACTGTTACACATTTGAGGTTCAAAATGTTCAAATGTGTGTGAAATCTTATGGGACTTAACTACTAAGGTCATCAGTCCCTAAGCTTACACACTACTTAACCTAAATTATCCTAAGGACAAACACACACACACACACACACACGCCAGAGGGAGGACTCGAACCTCTGCCGGGACCAGCCGCACAGTCCATGACTGCAGCGCCGTACACCGCTCGGCTAATCCTACACGGCCATTTGAAGTCTGTTAGTGTTGTGGTTGAGGATGATGGTCACATTCCACGCACACAATCAACTTAATCCATTCAGCCCTATCTCAACATAAAACCAATCCTTTCTTATGTGTTATATCCTGGCAGAACCACCATTAACCCAATGTTGCAAACTAACGACCGGAAAAGTCCTCGTGACGTCAGTCAATACGTGCTGAACACTTAGTGGATCAAGGGACAGCTGCAAAATTTCAGAAAAGTATGGAAAAACTTTAGTGTAAAGGAATGATATTATCTGAATGAAATGGTATGGCACCTAACTATCATTGAGCAACTAGAAAACTTGTCGAAGCAAGACATATTTCAGCTTTTAATGTCTGGAAACATGGTTAATCTTTAATTCGCATTTTTAAGTGGCTACAAATACTACACGATGGCCTATTAGTTGACATCTTCATTTGAAGTTCGCAAACGTTTCTTCTCCCTTACGTTGCCTGACCGTCTTCCGTCTGTAATAGCTAACTCGCCAAACCTGCGAAGTTCGGTAGCAAATGGGAGTACATATACTTACAATTCTTTCAAACACTAAGTAGGGGTAAAATATCTACAAAACAGTCTCTACAGCTACTCAAAAATCAATTTCACTTTTGCGAACTTCGCAAGTTTGGTGAGTTCATTTTTAAAGCGTGATAATTGCCTTCGTCACGAGACGTTTTCTAATCTATTCCAGTTGGGGTGACGAAGTATCCAAACTTAGAGAGCGCAGGAAGCTGTGCCTTCTTATCTTGGCAGGCCGCTTAATGCGGCAAAAAGCTGCCCAGCAACTTGGGATCCGGTTATCGGACGAGCACAGAATGAACGGCTATAACGTATGGAAAAAGGCGCTGCCGGCGGAGGAGCAACTCTGGACCGCTTGGCCGCCTAAAGCTTGGCCGGGTTATTCGCCCTGAGTTGTGACGCGGATACCGTGCTCCGCGCAGCGTGACCGAACTGGATCCCGTGTGAGGATCTTATTTGGGCGACTCGCTCTCTTCATAAATCTTCATTAACGCGGATCCGTCATCCCCGTTTGTGTTATGCTGCAAAGCGGAACGGATGGCGTCTGGTCCGTAAGTGGGCTTAATTACACGAGTCCCGAACTGATGATTTTTCCTCGTTCTCGCCGTCTGGTGCGGACTGGAGGCATTAGCCTTTCATGGTTGGGAGTTGCTGACATTCTGCGGAAATGAAGTACCGATCCGGTGACAGTGCCTTGGAGAAGAGTTGTCTTGTAACTTCAACCGGAGGGTGACCATCGCTAACTCGATAACTCTACCTATTGTTTTTATCTACATCCACATCTGCATCCATACTCCGCAAGCCACCTGACGGTGTGTGGCGGAGGGTACCTTGAGTACCTCTATCGGTTCTCCCTTCTGTTCAAGTCTCGTATTGTTCGTGGAAAGAAAGATTGTCGGTATGCCTCTGTGTGGGCTCTAATCTCTCTGATTTTATCCTCATGGTCTCTTCGCGAGATATGCGTAGGAGGGAGCAATATACTGCTTGGCTCTTCAGTGAAGATATGTTCTGAAAACTTCAACGAAAGATCGTACCGAGCTACTGAACATATCTCTTGCAGAGTCTTCCACTGTAGTTTATCTGTCATCTCGGTAACGCTTTCGCGATTACTAACTGATCCTGTAACGAAGCGCGCTGCTCTCCGTTGGATCTTCTCTCTCTCTTCTGTCAACCATATCTGGTAAGGATCCCACACCGGATGAACAGTATTCAAGCAGTGGGCGAACAAGTGTACTGTAACCTACTTCCTTTGTTTTCGGACTGCATTTCCTAAGGATTCTTCCAATGAATCTCAGTCTGGCATCTGCTTTACCGACGATTAATTTTATATGGTCTTTCCATTTTAAATCACTTCTAATGCCTACTTCCAGATAATTTATGGAATTAACTGCTTCCAGTTGCTGACCTGCTATATTGTAGCTAAACGATAAAGGATCTTTCTTTGTATGTATTCGCAGCACATTACACCTGTCTACATTGTGATTCAGTTGCCATTACCTGCATCATGCGTCAATTCGTTGCAGATCCTCCTGCATTTCAGTGCATTTTTCCATTGACACAACCTCTCGATATACTACAGCATCATCCGCAAAAAGCCTCAGTGAACTTCCGATGTTATCCACGTCATTTATATATATTGTGAATAGCAACGGTCCTACGGCACTCCCCTGCGGCACACCTAAAATCACCATTACTTCGGAAGACTTCTCTCAATCGAGAATGACATGCTGCGTTCTGTTATCTAGGAACTCTTCAGTCCAATCACACAACTGGTCTGATAGTCCATATGCTCTTACTTTGTTCATTAAACGGATGTGGGGAACTGTATCGAACGCCTTGCGGAAGAAACACGGCATCTACCTGGGAACCCGTGTCTATGGCCCTCTGAGTCTCGTGGACGAATAGCACACGATCGTCTTTTTCGAAACCCATGCTGATTCCTACAGAGTAGATTCTAGTCTCCAGAAAAGTCATTATACTCTAACATAATTATCATGCAACATGTGGCGTATCAGTAAACGTTAGCTTAGACATGGAGGTCGCGTAATGGTACGATCACTAAGTTTTGTGGCCCACCTCGGCCAAGAGGGAGAGCTTCAAACGTACGATTACAACGTGTCTGTCTTCATTAGTTACCGAAGTAGTGACGGAAGTGATCATACACCCCCTTATCATGGTTTAATCGAAGAGGCATAAAAAACAATTACCTCAGATATTTGTTATACACTTCCTGCAACACCGATTGGCCACTGTCTCAACAAGTTTTGGTTTCTGTGTACATGCTTACTGACCTTTTTTTCAATGTTGACCAATCCTGTACTAGACATCCTGTATATGGATGTAGATATGAAGGTTTAGTAAAAGGTAATATATGACATAAAAGGCAAAAGAGGAGTTTTATAGTACTTTAAATTTGGTTAGCCACCGTTTACAGTCATACTGCGTGTTAGCAACATCTGTGAATGACATCTACATCCATCCTCTGCAAACAATCCAGAAGTGCACGGCAGAGGGTACTTCTCATTAAATCAGTTATCAGGGCTTCTTCCCGTTCCATTCATCTATGTAGCTATGTAGCGCGGTAAGAATAATTGTTTAAATTCCTCGGTGCGCGCTGCAATAAGTGTAATTCTGAACTCGCTGACCCTACTGGAGCGACATGTGATGTGTTGTACTATGTTCACACATTCATGACTTAAGGCTCGTTCATGAAACTTCGCAAGTAGGCATTCGTGGGATAGTTTGCGTCCATCTTCAAGCATATGCCAGTTTAGTTTCTTCAACATTTACGTGATACTCTTCAATGGGCCAAAAAACCTATCACAATTCGTGCAGCATTTCTTTCGTATCCCTTCTATGTCGCCTGTTAGTCCTATTTGGTATGGGTCGCACACACTTGAACAACATTGTGTGATGGCCGGCCGGTGTGACCGTGCGGTTAAAGGCGCTTCAGTCTGGAACCGCGTGACCACTACGGTCGCAGGTTCGAATCCTGCCTCGGGCATGGATGTGTGTGATGTCCTTAGGTTAGTTAGGTTTAATTAGTTCTAAGTTCTACGCGACTGATGACCTCAGAAGTTAAGTCGCATAGTGCTCAGAGTCATTTGAACCATTTTTGAACATTGTGTGATGGGTCGCACGAATGTTTTGTATGTAGTCTCCTTGTCAATCGCCGCGCGGGATTAGCCGAGCGGTCTAAGGCGCTGCAGTCACTGACTGTGAGGCTGCTCCCGGCGGAGGTTCGAGTCCTCCCTCGGGCATGGGTGTGTGTGTTTGTCCTTAGGATAATTTAGGTTAAGTAGTGTATAAGCTTAGGGACTGATGACCTTAGCAGTTAAGTCCCATAAGATTTCACACACATTTGAACATGTTTGAACCGGTGACCTCGCTATTTGGTCTCCTCCGTCAAACAACCGAACCGAACAGGACTTCAACGTGAAATGGTAGTTGAAGCTAGACGCATGGGACAATCCATTTCGGAAATCGTTAGGGAATTCAACATTCCGCGATCTACAGCGGCAAGAGTGTGCCGAGAATACCACATTTCAGTCTTTACCTCTAACCACGGACGACGCACTGGCCAGTAGCTTTCACTTAACGACCCAGAGCAGCGGCGTTGGCGTAGAGTTGTCAGTGCTAACAGACAAGAAACAACGCGTGAAATAAGCGTAGAAATGAATGTGGGGCGTACGACGATGGTATCCGCTAGGACAGTGCGGTGAAATACGGTATCCATGGCAGCAGACGACCGACGCGAGTGCCTTTGCTAACAGCAGAATATCTTCTGCAGCGCCTGTCCTGGATTCGTGGCCATGGGATTGGACCCTAGATGAGTGGAAAGCCGTGGCGTGGCTCCATGAATCCCGATTTCAGTAGGTAAGAGCCAATGGTAGGGTTGGAGTGTGGCGCAGACCCCAGAAAGCCGTGGACCCAAATTATCACGCAAGGGACTGCGGAAGCTGGTGATGACTTCGTAACGGCGTGGGCTGTGTTTTCACGGAATGACGTCGATCCTCTGCTCCGACTGATCCTTCTGGACACCATTTGCCAATTTTAATGGATGACAATGTGCCATGTCACCGGACCACAATTGTTCACATTTGGTTTGATGAACATTCTGGGCAATTCGAGTGATTGATTTGGTCAAGCAGATCGCCCTGCATGAATCTCATCGAACATTTATGGGACATAGTTGAGAGGTCAGTTCGTGCACGCACTCCTGCACCGGCAACACTTTCGGAACTATGGACGGCTGTAGAGAATGCATGGCTCAGTATTTCTGCAGAGATTTCCGGCGACTTCCTGGGTCCATGCCACGTAGATTCGTCGCACTACGGCAGGAAAAAGGGCGTCCGAAACGACAGTAGAAGATATCCCGTGACTTTCGTCAACTGAATATATATCAAACTTCCTGGCAGATTAAAACTGTGTGCCGGGCCGAGACTCGAACTCGGGACGTTTGCCTGCGAAAGGTAAAGGTACCGAGTTCGAGTCTCGGCCCGGCACACAGTTTTAATCTGCCAGGAAGTTTCATATCATCACATACTCCGCTGCAGAGTGAAAATCTCATTCTGAATATATATCGTTCATCTTTGCAGCGGTGCGATAGTTAAATCTGGTAAAACGAAATATACCTCCTCCAGCATTAATTTATTCATCTGAAATAAATGCGTAAGTCAATAAAAGTGGAAAAGCTCGCCGTAGATATTGATGAGTAAATAAATAAATAAATAAATAGGAAAAAATTGAAGGCTTCGCTAAAACTACAAAGGCGGCTTGCAAATAGCCTCAGTTTGTGAATTATTGCTTCGGAATCGTGAAGAGGCTGTTTGTATGTGTGTGTGTGTGTGTGTGTGTGTGTAGGCACCTGTTAGCTGGCGGATGGTGGTTTACGGCGAGGTCAGAGCGCTGAGCGCGGAGCGGCCGTTACTCGCCGTTACTCCGGCGCTCTGAATGAATTCGCGCAACCGAGGCGTGCGTGCTTTATGCACGGCGCGCGCTGCCCGTGACTCCGTCCTCGGCCGTACGTCACGTCACGTTGCGCCCGCCGGCCGGCTGGCCTTTGTAGGCCGCGGCCGGCCCACATTTCACCGCCGCTCCCGTACCAGACGCCGCGCGTCCTGCGCTCAGTTCCGTGTTAGCGGCTACGGGAACCTCAAGAAGACAACTATTACGCGCAAAACTTTTCATGCAATACCGGAGTTATTTTTCACTGACTTGCTATGGTATCCTCTTCCGCTCGTCCCATTTCTCCTTTACTTGACTTGTTTGAAAAGAAGCTCTAAGCTTGTGGTTATAGCTTGATAAGTGTGCCTACCAATTTTAATTGTATATTACAGCACTGAGGATGGTCACTAAGTGACCGAAAATCGATTATGCTGACAATAAAACAACAAAATACGGCCAATGCTGTTTTTCCTTCCAATTCTATCCACTATTTGGTCGTGGTGCATACAACACGGCATGGAGTCGCCAATCAATCGGTACAAAATGTTCATTCGTCGTTTTAGTCTGCATACGTACATCATAGATATTTGAGACTTGAAAAGGTCTCTGGAACCATATACCTTCCGTCTTGCATTGTCTCCAGAAGACTTTCCAGGTCGGAATCCATTACTTCTGTGGTGCTATCGATCCATCTCGTCCTTTGATGTCCTCTTCCGTTACGCCTTCGATCTTCCCCAGCATTAACGTCTTTTCCAGTGAAACGTATCATCTGACGATGTGTCCAGAGTAGGTTAGTTTGTTTTTCAATATCAGACTTTCCAAGGAGAAATCTGATTTTATTTGTTCTAATACTTAGCTATTCGTTCTCTTTGCGGTCCACGGAACTGTAAGGAGTTTCCTCCAAAACCACAGTTCAGAGGAGTAAAGTCTTCGCTTTTCAGCCTTTGTTATGGTCCATGTATGACATCTGTATGTCACTACTGGAAAGACCATGGTCCTTACCATACGGATCGCTGTTATTAAAGTTACGTCTCTGCTCTTAAAACGTTGTCAATGTTGGACATTTCCTTTCTATTAAGTAAGAAGCGAGTCTTGATTTGATCGCTACCATGAAGTGATAGATGTAGCTCCCATGTTTTCGTTTTTGGACATTTGGCATTAGGCCAGCCTTTTCACTTACTTTCGCCTTCAGTAAGAGGATCTGCAATTCTTCTTAACTTTCTACCCTCAGGATGATATCACCTGCATGCCTAAGGTTATCTATATTTTTCTCAGCTACATTGAGTCCTCATAATGTGACCTGCACACAGACTGAAATATAAGGGATGTTGTACTCACGCTGTTATAAAAAAAATTCCATATTTTAAGAGATGATGCTATGGGCCAAAACATGAAAAGAGTCCACTAAACATGCGCCTTAAAATCAATATCTTAAGGGCTATGAACACTTGATCAGTGGAAGAGATGTGTTGCATTTTAGAGCACATGTTTACTGTTCTTTTTTTCTTGTTTTAGTCCATACTTCCATTTCTCAAAATATGGAACACATTTTCTTAACACCCTGTATTACACAGTGCCCTCGATAGTGCCACTAATGCAACCGTATAGATATTCTGCTTATGGTGTTCACAGGGAAGTGGGGGAATGCAGTGGCTTGTAAATGGCAGTGCACGTTCTTCTCCTGTTTTTGCGTAAGCAGAGACCATAAAAGGGAAATCGCGGATTGGTTTTCGAGATCGCTTTTAAAATCCGTAATAAGTTTGTAAGCTTCCCAGGATTCGGCCCGTGCTGGGAGCTGTCGACACGGAATCGAAAGGCATTCGTGTCGCCCGTGCCAGGCACGAGAACGAGTTCGGCAGCAGAATGGGAAGCTTTCAGCGGAGCAGGGAAGGATAAACGGCGGTTTCTGCGCCGCCGCCGGACTGTGAAATACGGGAAGCATTCCGAGATAAACGGGAGTGGCTGGTGGCTGGTGGCTCGTTAGCGGCAGGTGCCGGGGGCTCTGCCGGCCCAGGCGTACCGGCGCAGCCACGGGGGGGCGGGCTCGGCTGCAGTCGCTCGCGGACTGAGGCTGGCGGTAGCACGTGGTGGTAGGAGGGCAGTGTCACAAGGGGTCGCTGAACTGTGAGGGCCCGTGAGGGGGGGGGGGGGGAGGAACAGTCACTGAGAAACGAGCATCCACTTCATAGGCGAGCATCTGAAACGAACTATAGCAGCAGTTGCAGCGGCGTGACTAAAGTATGGCAACCAGGCCGCTGTTTCCGCGGGGACGAAGTTTTGTGACGAGCGATAAAAAGTGTGGAGGGCAAAAGAAAAGAAAGGAAGGGGAGGGATGAAGCATGAGGAGGGGGAAGGCGAAGAACAAGGATAAGAATAAGAATAAGAAGGAAAAAGAATGGAGGGTCCCAAAATAAGAAAAGGGGCCTAGATATGTGAAAGGATATCACTAAAAGTTTTCGAACTGGACTGTGTTGAGCAGCTGTTTCACAAAACCTACCTCTGCCTCACCGAGAGACACGCCATTAACCCCCTCCCCCTCCCTCCCCACTGATTCGAGTCGAACTCGTTTATATAAAACAGCTTCATACGTCTGTTTACTTTTTAAATGAGTTAATGTTTTAAATATCGGGCGATAAACATATAAGCGAGAAAAGGTTTAGTAAAGGTTTGAAATTATGTGTGAAGTTTATTTTAGGTCATGAAATGCTCTTATTCTCAAATAAAACAAACACTGATCGAACCGGTCTTGAAGGCCCAACGACACCGACCGACCGCCGTGTCATCCTAAGCCCCAAGACGTCACCGGATGCGGATACGGAGGGGCATGTCGTCAACACACTGCTCTCGCAACCGTTTTCAGGTTTCGTGACCGGTGCCGCTACTTCTCAATCAAGTAGCTCCTCAATTGGCCTCACAAGGTCAGAGTGCACCCCACTTGCCAACAGCACTCGGCAGGCCCAGGCGGTGACCCATCCAGTTGGTAACCACGCCCGACAGCGCTTAATTTCGGAGATCAGACGGGAACCGGTGTTAACACTGTGGCAGTTGGTTCAAATGGCTCTGAGCACTATGGGACTTAACATCTGTGGTCATCACTCCCCTAGAACTTAGACCTACTTAAACCTAACTAACCTAAGGACATCACACACATCCATGCCCGAGGCAGGATTCGAACCTGCGACCGTAGCGTTCGTTCGCTCGGTTCCAGACTGTAGCGCCTAGAACCGCACGGCCTGTGGCAGTTCCGTTGGCCTGTATTCTCAAGTACTGAATGAAATAGTCTGGTCAATTTGTTCGCAGTTACGCTGCCTCAACTCACACGCACAGATTCTAACCTAAATACTGTGCTAAACTAACATAATATTATACCTCTTACAGTAGATTATGACAACATTTAAAATTTTTAAATTTTCTCAGTAATCGTATAAATTCCTAAAATCATATTTTGTTGCCTCTCGGCGCTGTTAGATAGGTAACTTCCAGCTGCTCACTGGTTTGGAAACGTAATCCAGGACAATGGTGCAGAGTGTAGTGATTATGAATTGAACAGCACCACCGCTCCACTCCATACCGACTAAATAGTGCCGGCGAAAATTGCCTCCACCAACAGCATTCGAACACCCAATCCGAGCACCAGCGCACAGGCGTACGTTAGCGGCCTCTGCTACACCTCTCGGTGGCCAGGAGAGGAATTTTCAGATTGTTGAACCTCGAGGGATTTCACAGAGGAATGTGGTATTTAAAAAAATCATTCCCGTCGGAGGAAGAAGCTATACGTGACAGGAAAAAGTCACAGGGATGAGTAGGATTTGAGCCACGAATCTTTGGATTTATAGTCTGACATGTTTTTTCATTAATGATTTAGCGACAGATAACGATTCCTTAATGGAGAAATTTTAAATCTGCCAATTTGAAGCTGCGCCATGCTCTGTATGTTTTTGAAGTTAAACAGGGGAGCAGCAGTGTTCAAAACAAAGGCAGATGAAACTAGTCACCAACTGAAACTTTTTTCTGCATCTGGTTTGTAAATAGGTGCATTTACCCAATTTTGGGGTGCTGAAGTAACTGGTAAAGTGTCTAGAATGGAAACCAGTACTGGCGGACATTGATAGAATCAAAACGAACACGAACTACATATTCAGAACTTTAGAATTCAATACTATACATGAACATGACGTCAATAGAGGGCAAAATTAATTCAGATTGTATTTTTAAACTTTAATTTTGTTTGATATTCAGAAAACGGTACAGTGGTGCTCTTCTTTTGTCAGCTGTTTCATCACTGTGCCTCAGAGGACCCCAACAGTAGTCGCCCATCATCGATAGATTCCAGTGGCCTTGGTAACGGTGTTCCATCGTACGGGTGTCTTGGTGAAAGTGTTCAACCCGTTCATCGCTTACGGTACCACAATTTTCCTTAAACAAATCAAGGTGGGAACGCAGAAAGTGAATTTTATGCGACAGTCTAGACGCTATGTTCTTGCAGATGTCGAAGAGATAATTCATAATGGAAACATAGTTACCATCTCTTGTTTAAGAAAAATTCCCGTCACAATTGAAATGAAGGACCAGCAGGTAACTCGATTTTCGTGCGTTTCATATCAAAGGTTGGAGCTTTCATCAAGTTCCCTATTTCTGGTTGAACAAATAAATCTTCTTTCAGCTTTGCTTCAGTCAAATTAAGAAACTTTTCTTCCAAATGACTAAAGGCCAAACAGTAAAAAACCGTTAAAACTAGAAAGTTTTGAAAGGTACGGTATATTCGAATTCTGCACACTAAAATACATACTAATTATTGTATCAATTTCCAGTTGCAAAATGACTGTTGAGTAGTGTAGAGACGAAGGTGTGAAGTTCAGACAGGCAGACTGACCTAAACCGGACAACTGTCGGCAGTTCCTCATGGATACGGGGCATTGGATGCTGCTGATTGTGGCCAGTTCTTAAAGTGAGAACGTAAGTCCCGACGACAACATTTGTGTTATTGAGAGGTGTTGGCTACGTACCGGTACTGGATTTCTACCTATCCGTCTTCTGTTTCATATTGGATAACTCTCATCACAAACTTGCACACAAGAAGTTTCATTTAGCGCATAAACCATTTGACAGTGTTCTCTGTGTTGGGTATAAAGTAAATCGTCCGGATTTAGGTTACTGAAATGTAAGGGACATTGCAGCCAATAGCGCCAATTGAAGTATGCATAATTATTATCAAATGTCCGAAGAACAATTTATTTCTTGCATTCACTCTACTTTATCATCATCATCATCATCATCATTTAAGACTGATTATGCCTTTCAGCGTTCAGTCTGGAGCGTAGTCCCCCTTATAAAATTCCTCCATGATCCCCTATTCAGTGCTAACATTGGTGCCTCTTCTGATGTTAAGCCTATTACTTCAAAATCATTCTCAACCGAATCCAGGTACCTTAGTCTACCCCGACTTCTCCTACCCTCTACTGCTGAACCCGTGAGTCTCTTGGGTAACCCTGCTTCTCCCATGCGTATAACATGACCCCACCATCTAAGCCTGTTCGCCCTGACTGCTGCATCTATAGAGTTCATTCCCAGTTTTTCTTTGATTTCCTCATTGTGGACACCCTCCTGCCATTGTTCCCATCTACTAGTACCTGCAGTCATCCTAGCTACCTTCATATCCGTAACCTCAACCTTATTGATAAGGTAACCTGAATCCACCCAGCTTTCGCTCCCATACAACAAAGTTGGTCGAAAGATTGGACGGTGCACAGATAACTTAGTCTTGGTGCTGACTTCCTTCTTCCAAAGAGAGTAGATCGTAGCTCAGCGCTCACTGCATTGGCTTTGCTACACCTCGCTTCCAGTTCTTTCACTATGTTGCCATCCTGTGAGAATATGCATCCTAAGTACTTGAAACCGTCCACCTGTTCTAACTTTGTTCCTCCTATTTGGCACTCAATCCGTTTATATCTCTTTCCCACTGACATTACTTTCGTTCACTATACTTTATTGCTAACATGATAGTTCACATTTCGTGACCATTTACACCGACACAAAAAATCGCAACACCAAAAATAATTATCGTTGAGTAATGGAATTTCGGGTGTACTTTTGTGTAGTTAACATACTTACAGTTCAGTGCTCAACATTGCAAGATCACAGGGCGAGATAAGGCACTGCAAATGCGAAGTGCTGGTACATTAACAACAGTTGTAACCGCCAGAATGTTGAATGCAAGCATGCAGACGTGCATGCATTGTGTTGTACAGGTGCCGGCTGTCAGTTTGTGGGGTGGAGTTAGAGTCCTGTTGCAATTGGTCAGCCGGCCGCGGTGGTCTAGCGGTTCTAGGCGCGCAGTCCGGAACCGCGCGACTGCTACGGTCGCAGGTTCGAATCATGCCTCGGGCATGGATGTGTGTGATGTCCTTAGGTTAGTTAGGTTTAAGTAGTTCTACGTTCTAGGGGACTGATGACCACAGATGTTAAGTCCCATAGTGCTCAGAGCCATTTGAACCATTTTGCAATTGGTCAGCCAATACGGGATGGCTAATGTTGGGTGTGAATGACGTTGGAGCTGTCGTCTCATGATGTCCCATATGTGCTCGGTTGGAGACAGATCTGGTGATCGAGCAGACCACAATCTGTAGAGCGTGTTGGGTTACAACAGCGGTATGTGGGCGAGCGTTATCCTGCTGGAAAGCGCTTCCTGTAATGCTGTTCATGAAAGGCACAACGACAGGTCGCGTCGCCAGATTGGCGAATAAATTTTCAGCCAGGGTGCGTGGGATAACAATGAGACTGTTGCTGCTGTTATACGAAATCGCACCCCAGACCGTAACTCCGGGTGTAGGTCCAAAGCGTCTAGCACGCAGACAGGGTGATTGCAGGCACTCAATTGGCTGTCTCCTAGCCAACACATGGTCATAACTGGCACCGAGACAGAACCAGCTTTAATAAGAAAACTCAACAGTCCTCCAATTTGCCCACCAATGGGCTCTCGCTTGACACCACTGAAGTTGCAGACTGCGGTGGTTTGGCATCAGTGGGATGCACGCTACAGGGCGTCTGGCTCGGAGATGTCCTTGAAGTAACCGATTTGTAACAGTTCGCTGTTTTCACTGTGGTGCCACGTGCTGCTCAGATTGCTGCTGCAGATGCAGTACGACGTGCCAGAGCCGTGTGCCGAACACGATGGTAATGTCAGTTGGCCATCTGGAGTCCAGTCTTCTTCCGACCGTACATCCTTGTGACCACCGCTGACAGAAATTGTGTACACTGGCTAAATCCTTGCCAACCCTTTCCGCAGTATCGCAGAAGGAACATCGAGCTTCTCGTAGCTTTATTACATGGCCTCGTTCAAACTCATTGAAGTGCTGATAATGGCGTCTTTGTCGCATTAAAGACATTCTTGACTAACATCAGCTGACCCCGTCCAATCTCAAAGGTAACTAACGCTCAAGAGCGTTACAGCGTGTGTCCGTGTAGACCTGATTTGCATCCTCCTAGTGGTGCTACTAGCGTCATTATCATACTACTGGCTCGAAATCTGAATAGATATCTTTCGGATGTAAAAACCCGCCTACCAACTTTCCACTGTGTCGCACAACTCCTTCCGGCTGTTATGGTTTTTTTCCTTCAGTGTTTTTTGTACCTTCAAAATTGTTCTACACTCATGCTCATAAATTAAGGATAATTGCAGAATGTGGTGCCACACAACGTGGCACTACACAAAACTGCCGCTAATAGCATAGGCACATAGGGATCACACACGACACAGATCTATAAGCCCACGGTATTGGTGATAAGTTGAGAAAACCGTCCCGAAACACATTTGCTACAAAATGCCACTGTTTCCTGCGCATGTGCCCTGACATCAATATGGGATATGAACACCATGCACACGTACACAGGCCGCACAACGGGTTGGTATAAAAAATGGTTCAAATGACTCTGAGCACTATGCGACTTAACTTCTGAGGTCATCAGTCGCCTAGAACTTAGAACTAATGGAACCTAACTAACCTAAGGACATCACACACATCCATGCCCGAGGCAGGATTCGAACCTGCGACCGTAGCGGTCGCTCGGTTCCAGACTGTAGCGCCTAGAACCTCACGGCCGGGGGGGGGGGGAGGGTTGGTATACCCTGGATCAGGTGGTCGAGCAGGTGGTGGGGTATAGCCTCCCATTCTTGCACCAGTGCCTGTCGGAGCTCCTGAAGTGTCGTAGGGATTTGAAGACGTGCAGCGATACGTCGACTGAGAGCATCCCAGATGTGATCGATGGGGTTTAGGTCTGGAGAACAGGCAGGCCACTCTACTCGCCTGATATCTTCTGTTTCAAGGTACTCCTCCACGATGGCAGTTCAGTGGGGCCGTGCGTTATCATCCATCAGGAGGAAGGTGGGTCCCACTGCACCCCTGAAAAGGTGGACATTACTGGTGCAAAATGACGTCCCGATACACCTGACGTGTTACAGTTCCTCTGTCCAAAGACATGCAGGGGTGTACGTGCACCAATCATAATCCCACCCCACACCATCAAACCACAACCTTCATAAGGTCCCTTTCACGGACATTAAGGGGTTGGTATCTGGTTCCTGGTTCCCGCCTGATGAAAACCCGGCGATAATCTCTGTTCAGGCTACACCTGGACTCGTCCGTGAACATAACCTAGGACCACTGTTCCAAAGACCATGTACTGTGTTCTTGACACCAGGCTTTACGGGCTTTCCTGTGACCTGGGGTCAGTGGAATGCACTTTGCAGGTTTCTGGGCGAATAAACCATGTCTGTTCAGTTGTTTGTAGACTGTGTGTCTGGAGACAACTGTTCCAGTGGCTGGAGTAAGGTTCCAAGCAAGACTACCTGCAATACACAGTGGCCGTCTGCGGGCACTGATGGTGAGATATCACTTTTTTGTGATGTACACTGTGGACGTCCCGTACTGTAGCGCCTGCACACGTTTCCTGTCTGATGGAATCGTTGCCACAATCTTGAGATCACGCTTTGTTGCACACGGAGGTTCCATGCTACGAGCTGCTGTGTTTGACCAGCCTCCAGTCGCCCTAGTATTCTACCCCTCACAACGTCATCAATATGTGTTCTTTGAGCCATTTTCAACACACAGTCACCATTACCACGTCTGAAAACGTCTGCACACTTCTCGCTGCACCGTACTCTGACATGCACCAACACACGTCTGCGTGCCACCGTGGGACGACCGCAGGTCAAATGCACCGCATTGTCACACCCCGAGGTGATTTAAAGCCGCAAACCGCCCACCAGAGTGTTGTTTCACCATGTATCAGCATTATCCTTAATTTATGGGCATGAGTGTATATAAACTATATAATTCCTTATCTATTTTCAGTAGTTGTACTGTTTCGTTTTCCATTACTTTTCGTTGGAAGATATTTGGATATCATTTATTGAGCAAAAAACTCTTTTCAAAGTGGTAAGAGATACTACAGTTTTATAATCACGTAATTAATTTGCCGTTGAGTACGCTAGTTCGCGTTTGTAGCCGTGTCCCAGCACTTCATTCCTTTCGCAACGTCTGATTCAAACACCAGCAAAGGCGAAGAGAGGTAGTGGATCGGCCGCTTGTAATGACTGGGAAATAAAACGGTACTCATTCCCGCCTCGGTGGTCCCGCCTGCCATTACCGAGTAACTGCGCCCTTTTTATGCCTTTCGTAATTCAGGGCTTATATTGCGGCCAGCCGCTGCTTGTAATTATTCTAAACGGCTTCCGCAGTTTAATGCTTCAGTTTCTCTGAGTAAATACGTATTACGTCAAGTTCAAGTTCAACGATAAAACCACAGTCCATTTCGTACTCAGTGAATGACTGTGTTATTACCTCTCAGCTTTATAGGACATGAAACGGGATGATTATTTTTTCCGCGCACAATTTGACACTAGTTATGCTTACAAAGGGTCGTCGCCTCGAGAGAGAAAAAAAAAATATTTAGCAAGGAACTGTAATCTCTCGAGTGGTACGAAAATTGAAATCGCTGTTTTTGTTGCAAAAATTAGTCAGGCTTGAACAATAGTTTCAACTGCAGGCTCATATTTTTGGTGTTATTCCAAAACTCACACATTCCACTCAGAGTTTCAGAGTAAACGAGGTACGCTGTGGAACCAAAAAGAGTTGTTTATCACAAGGTGCTGTACATGCTTCTACTATACTTAATATTCACACCAATGACCAGCGTGTTCTTACAGACACAACTTGCCGTACACACGCTGTGTCAGGTTGGTAATTCCATATCTGTGCTGATGAAATCTAACGGAAGTAGTAGCTTGGAAGTGAATATTTTTCAGCATAGTTAGTACGGTTTTCGTTGAAACAGACGCTAAAGCTTTCTAAGGAAGCCTGCGAAATGCGTGAATTCGTACTCGTTGTCCGACTCCAACTACGAGCTGCAAATGTACTGTGCTATATCCACGCCTTCGCTAATACATAGAGCTGTATTATTGTAGTAACAGCAAGTCAAAGATCAGCGTTAGGAAGAACTATGGAAGATAACCAGCGCATCTAGGGGGGCAAAATTAACAGCTGAGAAAACAACTACTGCTGTAACAAAGTCTTTCCCCACTGACGAGAATGGTAGTGCAGTGTGGTATACAGGGCGTTTCAAAAATACTTTTACAAACTTTGGGGCAGGTTCTTTATACTAAAACAAGAGAAAAAGTTCATATAAGCATGTGTGCGAAAATCCTTCGTTTTCGAGTAATTAATGAAAGTTTACAGTTTAGGTGATTGGCACTAATCAACACACGAATGCACTCGTCGAATAATGGACTACAGCACCCTTTCAAATACTCCCTAACGGTTTCGAATGGTTTCGCAGGCTTCCACGACGTGTCCATTAAGATTTCCAGCATCCAGGTGGCCTCTGCTGCATAGAGCAGTTGTTTAAGGTTCCCCCAAGATGCGAAGGACTGAGGTCAAGGTAATGCGCAGTCCACGGAGCTGGTCCTCCGCTACCTATCCATCCTTCATGGTAGATGCCACCCAGTGCATCTCGACCACTGAGACTGAAATGCGCTGGAGCTCCATGACACATACACCATGTGTTTCTTCTTATTTTCAGGGACATATCTTCTTGTAGGTTTTGGAGAGTGTTGTGACAAAACGGATAGGGAACAGCCCTGTCTGACACCTTTCAATGTGCAATACTTCTTCTTTCAGCTGCGAGGGTGATTACTGTAGAGACTTCTGATACGTGATATGGAACATCAAATTCTGCAAGCACCTGCCACAACTTTTGCCAGACAACATAGTCAAAGGTTTTCCTGTAGTTAAGGAAGGAGATGAAAATAGAAATACACAACTCTCACAATCTCTCAATTATTTGTCTTATGTTGAATACATGTTTACGAGTTCCTTTTCCTTTAACAAAACTTTCTTGTTCTGTGGAAATGTGAGGCTGAATGTACAGCTTCAAACTCTCGTTCAACATAAGCCAAATTTTACTTTTATGGGATATGAGAGCGCTAGTTCCGTAGTTGGAACTATTCCTTGAGTGACCCTTGAGTAGGGGAATGAAGAGAGACCTCGACCTGTCTTTTGGCCGCTCCACAATTTCCTGTATTCTCCGGCTGGCGGCACAACCTGCGATGGTTGTGACTGGACCGATGAGGAGTGCAGTAGTGTGCTATTCTCGGATGAGGGCAAATTCAGTCTGAGTGGTGAGTCTCGGCGTATCCTTGTATGGCGAGAGGAACATTATTGAACATGATTGTTTTTGTGTCCCAGGTGGGAAGGCATAAAGACGCATGGGTGTGCTGACCACCAGATCTTTAAACACAGCATACTCATGGGTTAGTGTTATTGTGACACTGTACTCCTTCCTCACTAACAGATCTGAAGGACTCAACTTTAAAGATCCCAATCGTGAAATAAAATCCACCGAACTGGAGATATGGTGTTCACACTTGCCAACAAATGGACTGAGAAATGATAAATATTTTGCCAGATTATAAGTGGGTGCACCCAAATTACTAACTATCGGGCATAGAGGAACCCCTTCCTTATGCAACTTAGGCAGACCATACAACCTCGGTGGAGCGGCAGCACCAGGATGACGTTTCTTACGTAAATCTTTCGACAACGAACTCTTTTTTCAACAGTGAAAGTGTCTTGCGTTTTATCCTTTTTGTGGGGTCACTAGATAGTCTTCTGTACGCCGGGTCGTTGAGTAGTAAATCAACATTTTACCTATTTTTTTCCATCTGTCTCGTTTTCATTTGACTGCTCCTTCCATAATGGCCCTTAGCATTCAAATCGTATTTTTAAACGCTAATAAATACAGTCAAATAAACATTTGCTTGGTAACGATATCAGTCCTTAGATTCAACCTGTAAATTCACTGACTTAAAAATATGGAAAAATGTTTTTTTGAATTTTATAACAATTTTACTTGTAGTCTAAATATTCCTTCGTTGCACATATCATTCGGTACAACCAATCGCTGCATAACAATCCATCATTGTAATATAGAAACCGTAACTGTAAATACACTACTGGCCATTAAAACTGCTACACCACGAAGATGACGTGCTACAGAGTCGAAATTAACCGACAGGAAGAAGATGCTTTGATATGCAAATGATTAGCATTTCAGAGCATTAACACAAGGTTGGCGCCGGTGGCGACACCTACAGCGTGCTGACGTGAGGAAAGTTTACAACCGATTTCTCGTACACAAACAGCAGTTGACCGGCGTTGCCTGGTGAAACGTTGTTGTGATGCCTCGTGTAAGGAGGAGAAATGCGTACTATCACGTTTCCGAATTTGATAAAGGTCGGATTGTAGCCTATCGAGATTGCGGTTTATCGTATCGCGACATTGCTGCTCGCGTTGGTCGAGATCCAATGACTGTTAGCAGAATATGGAATCGATGGGTTCAGGAGGGTAATACGGAACGCCGTGCTGTATCCGAACGGCCTCGTATCACTAGCAGTCGAGATGACAGGCATCTTATCCGCATCACGGTAACGGATCGTGCAGCCACGTCTCGATCCCTGAGTCAACAGATGGGGACATTTGCAACACAACAACCATCTCCACGAAGAGTTCGACGGCGTTTGCAGCAGCATGGACTATCAGCTCGGAGACCATGGCTGCGGTTACCCTTGAAGCTGCATCACACACAGGAGCGCCTGCGATGGTATGCTCAATGACGAACCTGGGTGCACGAATGGCAAAACGTAATTTTTTCGGATGAATACAGATTCTGTTTACAGCATCATGATGGTCGCACCCGTGTTCGGCGACATCGCGGTGAACGCACATTGGAAGCGTGTATTCGTCATCGCCATACTGGCGTATCACCCGGCGTGATGGTATGGGATGCCACTGGTTACACGTCTCGGTCACCTCTTGTTCGCATTGACGGCACTTGAACAGTGGATGTTACATTTCAGATGTGTTAACACCCGTGGCTCTACCCTTCATTCGACCCCTGCGAAATCCTACATTTCAGCAGGATAATGCACGACCGCATGTTGCAGGTCCTGTACGGGCCTTTCTGGATACAGAAAATGTTCGACTGCTACCCTGGCCAGCACATTCTCCAGATCTCTCACCAATTGAAAACGTCTGGTCAATGGTGGCCGAGCAACTGGCTCGTCACAATACGCCAGTCCCTACTCTTGATGAACTGTGGTATCGTGTTGAAGCTGCATGGGCAGCTGTACCTGTACACGCCATCCAAGCTCTGTTTGACTCAATGCCCAGACCTATCAAGGCCGTTACTACGGCCAGAGGTGGTTGTTCTGGGTAATGATTTCTCAGGATCTATGCACCCAAATTGATTGAAAATGTAATCACTAGTCAGTTCCAGTATAATATATTTGTCCAATGAATACCCGTTTATCATCTGCATTTCTTCTTTGTGTAGTGTACTATCGGACGAATTGAACAGTATACAAGAAGCAGCCTGCAAATAGATACCGCCACTAATCAGCTGCTCGAGATGTTGGTTTCAATGTATTGACATCATGCCCGGTGTGTATCATCAGTGGGCCAATCGCGTCGCGCCGAGGCGACCGTCTGCCACTGCAGCCAGACGCCGACGCCGCCCGCTGTCGGGACTGAGCAGTGGCGGCGCTTTGCGCATGCGCGGCCGGCTCGTGACGGGCGGGCTGGTGGACAGCGGCCATTACGCGCTCGGCGGCGCGTGAAGATAATCTGGCGCTGGCACACGCCACCTCCCCACTCAGCGGCCCGATAAAAGCGAACAGCCTCGCCGCCTTCCCAGAAGCGCCGCCGAGGAAAAGCCAGACACGAAGAGCTCTCCCTCCAGTCGCGGCCTTCCTGTTTCGTGCATTCTACGGTCGCAATTCAGTTCTCGCCAACGTGAAAACAGTAGTTCGTTTTTAATACCAAAATCTTAGCTGCACCCAGTTGGCCGTTAGATTCGCACAGTGCATGAAAGGTGTGTGGAACATCGCCGTCATACGAGGCTACAACAGCCGGAAAAATCGGCAGTAGCAGAACACTGCTTAAATCAGGGACACAGTACGAAATATGATGAAACTGTGGTAGTTGCCAACATTTCCAGTTTTTGGAACAGTGTCTATAAAGAGGCGATTGAAATAGATCTGTAAACGTAACCATTTCAAGTACTCCATATATACTGCAAAATCTAGTCTGATGTACATTAGGCTGAAACTCGTGTTTAAAACTTAAATAAACCGTGAATCTTGAGCCAATTGGATACCTGTAAAAGGATGTACTAATTTTTTTGCGCCAGTGTATATACGAGTCTCGGTCTCCCTCTACAACTTTATACCGCCCCCCCCCCTCCCTCACAACACACACTATCACCATTACCACCTGCTGATTCCTTGATGCCTCAGGAAATGACCCACGAGCTCATATCTTCTTTTAGTCAGGTTATGCCATAAATTTTTGTACGTTTCAATTCGGTTCAATACCTCCTTATTAGTTATTCGATCTATTCATCTAATCTTCAGCATTCTTCTGTAGCACCACACTTCAAGATTAAAGTATAAATAGTGTGTCGTAGAAGACTGCCATGAGGGACAAAAAGTATAAGATATGTAAATAAAAAATACGAAGGAGATTTCAAGTATAGCTCTGTAGCGCCTAGACATATTACATGCGTGAGTTCCTACATGGACAGATATACTGTTGGGCTAAGATACTTCTCGTACAACCATGGGCGGGATCATGAAATAACTGGGAACAAAGTATATCAGCATAATTTCTTGGCAGATTAAAACTGTATGGCGGACCGAGATTCGAAATCGGGACCTTTGCATTTCACGGTTTTAATCTACCAAGAAATTTCGTATTAGCGCATTCTCCGGTGCAGAGTTAAAATTCCATTCTGAAAAGTATATCAGTGTTGAATCCAAAATTTGAAAGGTAGCTGATTAGTGACAGTTTTAATGACATTAAGTCCCTAGTTGTGGGGTAGCAGTGGCTGTAGGAACTCGTGACATGTAAATCGTAACTGTTGAATATGTAGAAGAGTTTCAGTGGCTCACGCGTAACTTATTACGTGGAGAACACTCTCAGCCATGCTGAGAACCGCAGCATAGAGGTGGATGAGGAAAAGTGGAGACATGGGAAACAATCAAAAACGACAGATACTAGTACCACGGCTAAAGTCCTTCGGAAGCTGTCATGTGACGCGACAGTAACGATGATATCTCAGTGCTATGGGTAGTGGTGGCAATAGGGGGACATAAAAGTAAATAAAGGGACAACATAGTATAATCACCAATAACCGACAAGCGCTTTCAGTCGCACATAATGTGCAGGGTTATCTTGGCCCTGTGAGAAGGTCACTAGTGTTGGGTTGATTTGATTACGACGATCTGTAGCAAATCTGGTGTCGAGTGATCCAGCGAATGTTGACCATTACGCAATCAGCCTGTACGGACGTTCGGGAATGCAAGCTATAGGGTGTCCTGTGCTGCCTTCCAGCGCACGCTCGGTATCCCGAGGACTGCACACGAATGCTCGGCACAGACGGTCTTTACGGCCCGTGCGTGCTTGCATAGCCTGAAAATTACACACAACAACTCCCAACGACGTTTCCCTATGTGCATATTATACAAGAACTAACAATGCACAGACTTACGTCTGGAGCAAACGAATGAGTAGCTGTGGCGTCCGGCAAAGCATGTGTAATCGAGAGCACAGCGTTGGATATTCTAATCTAGCGTCTGACTTTTTCCTCGAATCTCCTTCGACAAGCAACGAGCTGGAATCAGGCAGGATCTTAGCACTTCAGGGTTCCGTTTGCATCTTTCGGTGTACCTTTTCGCAGGCACGCTGCACGCTGATGAGGACGCCTCACTCATTGCCCACATTACCCCAAATGGCTCAGGCCGCTGATATCCGCAACCAGGGCGGTGAACGAGTTCATCACCCTTGGATCACAGACGCCACGTCTTTGGAAAGTCTTCGAGTGGATCACGCAATAACCCCTCTCCTACATTCATATATATCGACGAATTGTGCTTATATGTACCGTCTTAGCATGTAAATAGTGTTCATACGACTACTACAGTAATGAAAATAATAGTCTAATCGTTTAGTTGCTAAGGTTCAGTGTTCTCATACTGAAAACGTGGCTGAGCTATAGGGCGTTCAATTACAGCCTTTACTACCTTCTTTCACTATTAGTTAGGCCATCGACCCTAAGGTTGGCATCATACATTTCTCCATTCTAGCCGTCTACGAGCTATCATTTTAATTTCAGTGGAATTGCTACGTATAATATCGTCTACGATCTCTGGTATACACTGTCTGCCAAAAACAGTGAAGCATTCACAAGACATGGTCGGATATTGTCTAACCATAAAGACACATGAGAAGCCCACCTATGTTCCAGTACCAAGTACAGTAGTGCCACGTAGTGTAGTGTTGTGTAGCAATGTAGTTCAGAATTATAAATTAAAAAAAATTGTTATCACCAATGCTGCACATGTAGTAGACCAGTAGACTCTGCCTCTTGGGGTCTGGGAAAAGAGATATCCGTGCGCCATATAGCCAAATGGTAGTACGTAGACTTTTTCATTTATTATTATTATTATTCTTTTTATGAAGATATCTGTGTAGATTATTTCCCTTTCCCCTTAGCTATTACTAACACATTTGAAATTCTTTTAAAATATTATGTACTATATTAACTCCAATTCATGTGCAACATTCGGCCTGTTCTTTATATAGATAACAGACTAAAGAAAATAGCTAATAAATAATAAATAAATAATAAGAAAAGTCAAAACAGAAACCCCAAAATATCAATGACATGGGTAAAAGAAGTTAAAGCAGACCTGAGAGAAATGGAAATAATGGAGGAAGAAATAGGAGAAGGAGAATGACTCAGAACAAAAGTAAAAGTAAAAAGTTTCAAGGTTGCCAGGAGAAAATAAAGAAAAAAGACAGGTGTAGTCAGAGCAAAAGTAAAAGATTTCGAAGGCTCCCAGGAGAAAGCAAAGAAAAAAAACAGGTGCAATATAGACAGAAGAAAGAAAAGAAAAAACATAGGGAAAGAATGAAGAATTAAGGAAAGAAAAGAAAGAATACATAAGTTATTTCATGTGGTCCTTAGTAGAGCAAACAAATTGGTTGGTTGGTTGGTTGGTTGTTTGAGGTTAAAGGGACCAAACAGCAAGGTCATCAGTCCCTTGTTTCAAATAGACTCCATTCTGCTAACGGGACATCTCAGTATAGTCAGAAAAATAAAACGGATAAAGGGGAAACGTAAAAGGGCAGTCACGTTGTCATTAGTAAAAACAAATGAGGGAAGTTGGCAAGAGAACGAACCCAACACTATGCTGAAACAGCATAGGCAAGACCACCTGTGACTTAAAAGGTACAACTGCTATAATGCAGAAAGTACGTATGGGAATAGAAAAACTAACCAAGCCTTAAAAAGAAGGGGTGAAAACAGAGTAAAAGGGAAAGAAAAGAGGATTCCGGTCAGGGAGGTGAATCGGGAATCTCTGAACACTGCCTACAGTGGGAGACACCCAAACACTCACCGCCCTGCCCCAACACCAGAGGGAGATTAAAAACTTTAAAACTGAGAATAAAAACCACTCTCCCGGAGGAAACCTAGAACCAGAGAGACTATCCGGGAATCGTCAGCCAACATCAAAGGTAAAGTGTGGGGGAGTCTGTACTTAGCACGCAGAGCCAAAAGAAGGGGGCATTCAACCAAAATGTGGGCCACTGACTGGAAGGCTCCACAACGACATAGCGGGGGTGGCTCATCACGCAAAAGGAAACCATGGGTCAGCCTGGTATGGCCAATGCGGAGACGACACAGTGTGGTCGAGTCCTTGCGGGAGAGGCTAAAGGAAGAACGCCATGGGCCTGTATTCACCTTAATGGCACGAAGTTTATTAGACAGTGGAGTAGCCTCCCAAGAATTGGCCCATGACTGTGCAAAGTGGGATTTGATGTGAAGCCGTAAATCCGCTGCAGGAGGGGTTACAGAAAACGGGGGGTAAGTAACTGCTCCCCCAGCCAAACGATCAGCGAGCTCATTACCCGGGATACCCACATGGCCCGGGACCCATAGGAAGTCAATGGAACAAGCAGCACGGTGAAGATCAGCGAGATGGTCATGGATGGCAGAGACCAAGGGATGGCGCGAAAAACACCGGTCAATAGCAAGAAGGCCACTCATCGAGTCCGTACATAACAAAACGCGGTTGTGTTGGGATTGTTTAATAAAGGTAAGGGCCCGGGAAATTGCCATCAATTCCGCAGTAAACCCCCACATGAGGGTGGCAGTAGATGATTTTCCGTTCCAACAAAGGACGTGAAGGCATACCCAACATGATCAGCAGATTTAGAACCATCAGTGTAAAAAACAACAGCATCCCGAAACTCCCATAAAATTTGGCGGAAAAAGGAACGGAACACCACCGGGGGGATGGAATCTTTCGGACCGCGGCGGAGATCCATCCGAATTCGAGGCCGAGGAACTAACCAAGGAGGGGTGGAGGGGAGGGAGCGAGGAAGACAGGACAAAGAAGGAAGCCGAAAATCACGGGTAAGAGACGCAAGGCGCAGCCCAACCGGTAAACCCGCCCGAGGGCGGGAGTCAGGCGGGCGACGCCCATGGTCTGGGAATAGGATAGAATAGGAAGGATGAGCGGGAGAAGAACGGATAGTAAGGGCATAAGACACCAGAAGCTGGGACCGCCGAACAGAAAGGGGGGGGATCCCAGCTTCAACCAGGAGACTATCAACAGGGCTAGTAGGGAAGGCACCGGTGGCCAAACGGATACCACGATGGTGGACTGGATCCAGCACGTGCAGCGTGGAAGGAGCAGCTGAACCATAAACTTGACAACCATAGTCCAAACGTGACAGAACTAGAGCACGATAAAGACGGAGGAGGAGGGAACGGTCCGCACCCCAGGAGGAGTGGGCAAGGAAGCGAAGGACATTGAGTTTACGGAAACATCCTACCTTCAGGAGTCTGATATGGGGCAGCCAAGTGAGCTTGTTGTCGAAAAGAAGACCTAGGAAACGAAACTGTGGAACCACAGGCAATCTTTGTGCAGCGAGATAGAGCTCTGGATCAGGGTGGACCGTAGTACGGCGACAGAAGTGGACCACCCGCGATTTTAAAGGAGAGAATTGAAACCCGTGGGAGAGGGTCCATGCAGAGGCACGCCGTATAGCCACCTGGAGCTGCCGTTCTGCAGATGGCATCGAGGAGGAACTAACCCAAATGCAGAAATCATCCACATACAGGGCAGGGGCGACCAAGGGACCGACAGAGGCCACAAGTCCATCGATAGCAATGAGGAAAAGAAGGACACTCAAGACAGAACCCTGTGGGATGCCCGTCTCCTGGGTCCGTGGAGAACTAAAAGCAGTACCAACTCGAACTCTGAATGACCGATGGATCAGGAACTGGCGGATAAAAATCGGGAGTGGGCCCCGAAGACCCCACTGATGAAGGGTTAGTAAGATGTGATGGCGCCAGGCCGTGTCATAGGCCTTGCGAAGGTCAAAAAACACTGCAACCAAATGGCGGCGCTGGGAAAAAGCCTGCCGAACTGCGGATTCCAAGCGAAGCAAATGATCGATTGGAGATCGTCCCTCTCGAAAGCCACACTGGTAAGGGGACAATAGATCCCGAGATTCGAGGACCCAAGTGAGCCGACGGGCTACCAGCCGTTCAAGTAACTTACAACCAACATTGGTCAAACTAATTGCCCGATAGCTGTCAACAGATAGGGGGTTCTGACCAGGCTTAAGGACAGGAACCACAATGCTATCCCTCCACTGAGAAGGGAAGTCACCCTGGAGCCAGATACGGTTAAACACCCGAAGAAGATGGTGCCGTTGTGGAGCACTGAGATGTTGAAGCAGCTGGTTATGAATGGAATCTGGGCCAGGAGCCGTATCATGAGAAGCAGATAGAGCAGAAAGAAATTCCCATTCAGTGAAAGGTTCGTTGTAAGATTCTGACTCACAAGTGGTGAAACATAAGGTGACAGCTTCAGCCTGCTGTTTTTGATGAAGGAAAGCAGCTGGATAGGAGGCCGACGCTGATGCCACTGCAAAATGGGTCGCAAGATGTTCTGCGAGAACTAATGGGTCCGTACAAATGCCATCTGGGAGGTGAAGGCCTGGGAGGGTGGACTGCCGATGGCAACCTTGGAGAGAGCGAAGTGTAGCCCATACCCGTGACAGAGGGACAGTGGAACCAAGGGAAGAAACGAATCGTTCCCAACATATCCGCTTGCTCTGTTTGATTAAATAACGGGCTTTAGCGCGAAGGCGCTTAAAGGTAGAAAGGCTGGCTACAGATGGGTGCCTCTTAAAGTGTTGCAAAGCTCGACGGCGATCACGGATGGCAATGGCAATGGCCGTACTCCACCACGGGACTTGCCGACGACGAAATTGTCCAGATGAGCGCGGGACAGCAAGGTTAGCAGCGCGAACAATCGCGTCAGACACGTCACGTAGGACGTCATCAATACAACCCGACAAAGAGGGAGAAAACTCGACCTGTGCAGTATATAGAGGCCAATCGGCGCGGTGGAAAGACCAACGAGGTAACCTCTCCATCGGGGAGCGGGAAGGGAGCGTGATAATCAACGGGAAATGGTCACTATCACAAAGGTCGTCGTGTGGCGACCAGTGTAATGAAGGGAGGAGAGAGGGAGAAGAAAGAGAAAGATCAATGGCAGAAAAGGTACCATGACCAGCACTGAAATGAGTAGGGGAGCCATCATTAAGAAGGCACAGGTCGTGGTCTGCAATAAATTGGTCGATAAGAAGACCTCGTCTAGATGGAAAGGCACTGCCCCACAAAGGATGATGAGCATTAAAATCCCCAAGGAGGAGGAAGGGAGGAGGAAGTTGCTGAAGAAGGGTGGTTAAGGCAGCAGGTGTAAGAGTCCTGTCAGGAGGGAGATAAAGATTGCATACTGTGACTGCAGAGTCTAAGTGGACCCTAACAGCAACTGCTTCCAATGTAGTTTGGAGAGGAATCCACGTGCTAGCAATGTCTGTACGGGCCAACGTACAAACGCCACCAGAAGCCCGCAAGGGTCCGACCCGATTTCGACAGAAAACACGGAACCCACGGAGGGTCGGTGAGTGAGCATCAGTAAAATGAGATTCCTGGAGAACCACACAAGCTGCTGAGCAGGACGAAAGAAGGGATTTCAATTCCGGAAGGTGACGATAGTAGCCATTACAATTCCATTGGAGAACCACAGAACGATGGTTTAAATGAGGGCTGAACACGCTAAATCCAGTCATACCGCCGGGTCCCCACCTGTCACCGACAAGGAGGGGGGCGACATCCATAAACGACAGGTCAGAATCCGGTTGTGAAGCCGGGGAAGGGACCTCCGGTGACACCAGAGGCTCTTTGTCCCGGGACTTATGTTTCTTCTTCTTTTCAGGCTGAGATCGAGGAGGGCTGTGTGGCATAATGGAGCCAGCTGCAGCAAGATCAGGAACAGAAAGAGACCGGGCGACCTGGGGGCCGATAGACCGCGGCTCTCGCGGTCGCCGCGCTGCAGCAGACCTTTGACCTGGAAGGTGCCGGGAAGGGGCATCCCGGGAGAGGCGCCCTTGACCGGCAGACGCCGAAGGAGTGGGACACTTCTCCGGCTGGGGAGGGGGAGCGGCGCCCAGAGGAGAAGGTGTGGGAGCCGCAGGGGAGGGGGGAAGGAGAGGGGTCCGGGACGGGGGTAAGGAAGGGGGAGGAAGGGATGAAGATGTAACCAAGGCGTAACTAGATGTCATGGACACAGGGTGCAATCGTGCATATTTCTTACGGGCCTCTGTGTAGCTTAAACGATCAAGAGACTTATACTCCTGTATCTTTTTTTCTTTCTTATAGACTGGGCAATCTGCTGAACGTGGAGAATGACTACCATGACAATTTACACATACAGGAGGGGGAACACAGGGACTCCCCTCATGGAGTGGACGTCCACAGTCACCACAGAGAGGGTCCTGGGTACAGCGAGAAGACATGTGGCCAAAACGCAAGCACTTAAAACACCGCATAGGAGGTGGGATGTACGGCTTCACATCACAGCGATAGACCATAATCTTAACTTTCTCAGGAAGGGTATCCCCTTCAAAGGCCAGGATAAAGGCACCAGTATCAATACGATTATCTTTAGGACCCTTCTGAACACGCCGAACAAAGTGAACACCCCGCCGTCCGAGATTGTCCCGAAGTTCCTCATCAGTTTGAAGGATGAGGTCTCTGTGAAAAATTACACCTTGTACCATATTTAGAGACTGGTGAGGGGTAATGGACACGGGAATTGTGCCAAGATGGGTACAGGCACGAAGGGCCGCAGATTGGGCAGCCGAAGCAGTTTTTATCAGTAATGAACCCGACCGCATCTTGCTCAGGGAGTCCACTTCGCCGAACTTGTCTTCAATGTGTTCCACAAAGAATAAAGGTTTGACACCGGTGAAAGTATCTCCATCAGTCTTGGTGCAAACTAGATAACGGGGGAAAGGTTTTGCCCCTAGACGACGGGCCTGACCCTCCTCCCAGGGGGTAGCCACGGAAGGGAAGGCCGAAGGGGCAAGAGAAGCAGCACTTGAGGAATCAGTACCACGCAGAGAGACGGCCGCAGAAGAGCGGCCAGAGGTTTGGACCCTTATGCGTTTCATCTGCATAGCGTCCGCCCTGATACCACCCACTCCGATCAGGGGCTCTCCTCACGGGCGCCACCCAGCCACAGCAAGGGCCGTCTGGCACGGCGGCCATTGCCGGGAGTTCCGATGCTCCAGGATGACGAGCAACCACTCCAAGGCATGCATGAGGAGGTCACAGCTCAGGTATCAGAAGTGTGATCCCTGTGTGTTCAGGGGGCTCAACCAAAAGGGTACATAGCGACCCCACCACACAGGCTGGCTACCGTGCTGGCTATGCACCCTAGCATCAGACAACGACGTAGAAGAAAAGGTGGAATATACTAGGAGGGCACACGTCGGAGACACTAGGTAAGGTGCTCTCCCCCAAATGGCTCACACTACGGAAAGAGAAATTTTGGAATGGAGGTCAAACCCCAGAGGGGGACCAAGGAATGCCAAAAGGAGGAGATGATTACGCAACAAAGCCAGAGTGTAAAACCAACAGAACCAGGAGGATAGCGGGGGCCAACATAAGCAAGGACACCAATAGAGGGAGAGGAGAGGGCGAGGGGAAAGGGGTATGGAGGGGAAAGGAGGGGAAGGGAAAGGAAATGCAGCCCGGGAGAGAAAGAAGGCTGCAATGGCTCGGGGCCCCGTGCTCGCCACGCACGTATCCACGAAAGAGTTGTGGACCCCCTGGGGGGAGCAAACAAATTAAAAAAAGTGAATGTAACATCGTACACGTAAGCACCGTCGGCGGGTATACAAACGACCATACCTGAAATGCTTTGCGACTGGTAGATCAGTCGCCACAGGGCATACACGTTGTTCGTGTTTAGTGTTATTATCAAGTCTGGTAGGGTATGTAAGTGGTGCGAAGCGCGTCTGGTACTGGATGATCACTGTGAAGGATACGGAAATGCCTCGTGTGAAACAGCGTTACCAAAATCTGACAAAGGTTTGAAAGGGGCTGCATTGTTGGTTTTCATTTGGTCGGATGATGCTGCAATATCCACATTTGTGGGGTAATTCACGTGTGACAGTGGGCCGCTGTTCGACTACATGGGGACTATAGGGCGGACATTCTCGTCGCCAAGATACTAGTCGACCACGACTGAACACCACGAGCCTCGTCGTATAGTGCACCAAGCACACTGCAACTCCTAAACATCGGCATCTGCCATCCGCGAACAAGTAATGGACGCCCTGCAACATTCTGTCACCCCGCACCATTCGTCGAAGACTAACAGCAACCGGCCTAGAGAATTATCGTCCCATAGGTAGACTGCTGTTAACACCTCAGCAAAAAAGGCTGCGTGTGGAGTGGTGCCGCGACCTGGGAGCACGGACTGTTGAAGAATGGTGTCCCAATTTGTTCAGTGATGAATCGCGGTCCTGCACAATCCCGGGGGATCATGCTCGGGATTACGGCGCTGACCTGGTGAGAGGTCCCATTCTTCCAATCCTTTGGAGAATTACAGTGGTTTGCTCCTGACGTCGTGGTGTGGGGAGCCAACTGGCATGACTCCAGGCTGCAGCTGGTTGTTATTGAGGCACAGCAGTATGTCACGATCATGTTTCGTCCTTATGTGTTTCCTTTCATGCGACAGTATCGTGGTGCCATTTTTTAACAGGTCTATGCTTTTCCACACATGGCATGTTTCTCTGTGGACTTTCTGCATGATGTCGAGGTACTCTCGCGGCAGGAAGATCTTCAGATCTGTCCACAGAAGAACATGTGCGGTACCAGCTCGACTTGAACGCTGTCCCAAGGATCAGTTATAACAGTTTCGGGGCTATCTTGCCTCAGGATAGGATACGACGACTTTATCACACCTTTACATATAGAGTCAGTTCATGAATGCAGCCCAGACGTGGGCAGCATCATGCTCGTAAGTGGGCTCATATTGCCAAGTGCTTTGTAAATTTGACTGAGTACGAAAAAAAAAAAACAAGCCAAATTTAAACAGACGCAAAATCTATAATATTGGCAATCTTTTATAGGAGCTTGAAACTTAGCGCGGACTTCAATGCGAGATGCTTATAGTAGTTTCCACAACGAAACTTTGTCTCGAAACCTGGCAGAAAATCCAAAGAGATTCTGGTCGTATGTGAAGCATGCTAGCAGCAAGACACAATCAATACCTTCTCTGCGCGATAGCAATGGAGATACCATCGAAGACAGCGCTGCCAAAGCATAGTTTCTAAACACAGCCTTCCGAAATGCCTTCACAAAAGAAGACGAAGTAAATATTCCATAATTCGAATCAAGAACAACTGCCAGTATGAGTAGCGTAGAAGTAGATATCCTCGGAGTAGTGAAGCAGCTTAAATCACTTAATAGAAGCAAGTCTTCTGGCCCAGACTGTATACCAATTAGGTTCCTTTCCGAGTATGCTGATGCAATAGTTCCATACTTAACAATCACATACAAGCGTTCGCTCGACGTAAGATCCGTACCCAAAGACTGGAAAGTTGCACAGGTCACACCAATATTCAAGAAAGGTAGTAGGAGTAATCCACTAAATTACAGGCCCATATCATTAACGTCCATATGAAGCAGGATTCTGGAACATACATTGTGTTCGAACATTATGAATTACCTCGAAGAAAACGGCGTATTGACACACAGTCAACATGGGTTTAGAAAACATCTTTCGTGTGAAACACAACTAGCTCTTTACTCGCACGAACTTTTGAGTGCCATCGACAAGGGACTTCAAATTGATTCCGTATTTCTGGATTTCCGGAAGGCTTTTGACACTGTACCACGCAAGCGTCTTGTAGTGAAATAGCGTGCTTATGTAATATCGTCTCAGATATGTGACTGGGTTCGTGATTTCCTGTCACAGAGGTCACAGTCCGTAATAATTGACGGAAAGTAATCGAGTAAAACAGAACTGATTTCTGGCGTTCCCCAAGGTAGTGTTATAGAGCCTTTGCTGTTTTTTATCTATATAAAAGATTTGGGAGACAATGTGAGCAGCCGTCTTAGGTTGTTTGCAGATGACACTGTCGTTTATCGACTAGTAAAGTCATCAGAAGATCAAAACAAATAGCAAGAAGACTTACAAAATATATCTGTATGGTGCGAAAATTGGCAATTGACCCTAAATAACGAAAAGTGTGAGGTCATTCACATGAGTACTAAAAGGAATCCGTTAAACTTCGGTTACACGATAAATCAGTCAAATCTAAAAGCTGTAAATTTCTGCTAAATACCCAGGAATTACAATTACGAACAACTTAAATTGAAAGGAACACACAAAAATGTTGTGGGGAAGGATAACCAAAGGCTGCGTTTTATTGGCAGGACACTTAGGAGACGTAATAGATCAACATTACGCTTGTCCGTCCTCTTTTAGAATGCTGCTGCGCGGTATGGGATCCTCACCAGATAGGATTGACAGAATACATCGAAAAAGTTCAAAGAAGGGCAGCACGTTTTGTATTATCGTGAAATAGGGGAGAGAGTGTCAGTGAAATGATACAGGATTTGGGATGGTCATCGTTAAAACAAAGGGGTTTCTCGTTGCGCAGGAATCTTCTCACGAAATTCCAATCACGAACCTTCTCCTCCGAATGCGAAAATATGTTGTTGAGGCCGACCGACGTAGGTAGAAACGATCACGATGATAGAATAAGGGAAATCGGAGCTCGTACGGAAAGGTACAGGTGTTCGTTCTATCCGCGCGCTGTACGAGATTGGAATAATAGAGAATTGTGAAGGTGGTTCGATGAACGCTCTGCCAGGAACTTAAATATGATTTGCAGAGTATCCATGTAGATGTAGATGTCAGTGAAATGACATCACATATTCTTTCAACGCCTAAAGCTACATACTTCCCTTCTGCATGTTTTTCTTTTTTTGTCAGGCAGTGTATATATGCTCATATCTATCTCGTTCCTCGTGTTTTCCACTGTACAGAGCTGTGCTTCAACCATTCATGGATATTTTTCTGGTTCCAAGGTTCATATTCTTGGATGTTAACAGATACTTCTTTTTGAAGAAAGCCCTTTTGGTTTTTGCATAGCTTGATACTACGACTTCCTTTGGATCTTTCTTCTTTTCTCTTCCATTACCAAGAGAGTACAATCCTTCCGTCTCATTGCTTTGAGTAGTATATAAGACGTGACTGTCCAAAGCTGGGTTACAGTTACTGTACTTAGTGTTGACAACGGGTAATATAAACAACATTTTAGAGCTGTAACGTCCACCTGACGTGATGTTACGACTAGAAAAGGTTGATGTTTCTAGAATGAAATTTTCACTCTACAGCGGAGTGTGCGCTGATATGAAACTTCCTGGCAGATTAAAACTGTGTGCCGGACCGAGACTCGAACCGGGACCTTTGCCTTTCGCGGGCAAGGGCTCTACCAACTGAGCTACCCAAGCACGACTCACGTCCCGTGCTCACAGCTTTACTTCTGCCCGTACCTCGTCTCCTACATTCCAAACTTTACAGAAGCTCTTCTGCGAACCTTCTGAAAAGTTTGGAAGGTAGGAGACGAGGTACTGGCAGAAGTAAAGCTGCGAGGACGGGGCGTGAGTCGTGCTTGGGTAGCTCATTTGGTAGAGCACTTGCCCGCGAAAGGCAAAGGTCCCGAGTTCGAGTCTCGGTCCGGCACACAGTTTTAATCTGGCAGGAAGTTTCAAGGTTGATGTTGTTCGAAGCTACATTGACCTATCAAAGAAAACCAACCACATCTATTTCTGTGCATTATGTTTTCGTTCTCGTCGCATGTGTCAATTAAGTACTGAATGTATCTGTGTAATTTGAAATAAAACGCACGGTAATATTGATAAATTTAGTATTTCGGGTCACTGTGAATATCGACATTTAGCCATCACGCATGTCCACCTCCTGGGCACAGAATTATGTGTGTAAGTGGCCCATACAAGTTGTGTGTTTTTTCTTCGCGTGTTTCCAGGTGCTTACTTTTCACTTTTCAATAACGTACTTGTACCAAATTGTGTAGTAACGTATCTGAACCACTGTATGTTTGCGAAGTGTCGAACCTGATGAACTTCACTGACTTCGGTAGTCATTTCGATAACAGCCCTTTCTCTTGTTCGTGGAACTCGCTATTCGGCAGTAGCGAGTGCATAGGCAACAAGACACAAAGAACCTATCGAAACTACCTGTCTGTTCTGACCAAAGAATGGTAGACATAAGTCACTCCTCGAAATCTAATATGCGTAAAACACACTCTCGTAAGAAGAACATACAACCAGTCTGTCACCTCCCAACATTATCTAGACTACGTGTTATGCTGCAGATCAACTACTCACCACAACATACATTTCAAAAAATGATACAAACTCGCCGAACAAAATACACTACAAGAAAAAAAAAGACACGCCACGAAGGAATTATCTGAATGGGACGAGAATCAGCAGAAGTGATGTAGATCTACAGATAAACAAATGATTACAATTTCAAAAGAATCGGGTGATTTATTCGAGAGAAAGAGCTTCACAAATTGGACAAGTTAATGTCCCGATGGTCCACCTCTGGCCTTTATGCAAGCAGCTATTCGGCTTGAACTTGCCCATACCCACACCGTGAATGAAGTTACCCGATTTGTTTGTGTATCAATATGGACTGTCCATCGAATCTACAAAGAATGGTCTACCACTCGCAGCCATGTAGCACGGTGGGAGAACAGCGATCGTAAAGAGAACCTAATCGAAAGCGACCGGAGAGGGGCGTGTCGCCCTATCAGTCACAATCGGTTCCACACCCGGCAGGAATTGCCCCTGTCAGTGAACGGAGGTCCAGGTTTCCGAGCTAACGTTGCGAAGGGAACTGCATTTGATGGACTTTCGGAGTGCGGTGCCTTGCAAAATGTCATTGCTCGTAGCGGTACGTAAAACTGCATGTCTTCATTATGCCAAACAATATAGAAATTGGACGTAGGTGACTGGACATGCGCAGTGTGATGCCACGGCCCAATGAGGGATTCTACACGCATTGTGCAGAGCGTGTATTCAGGCCGAAAGTGGTTCTGTGATATTTTGGGGCTATTTGTCACGCCAGCAAATAGGCCCACCCACTGTTGTTTCCCTGAACAAGCCAGGATATGTATCGCAACAATCTCGGTGACCAAATATTGTCTGTTCTTTTACGTCTTCATAACGAGTTCGATGTGACACTGCCATCTTCCAGGACAACATCAGCCGTGACTACTGGTCTGTGTGTTCCTTGTTTGACGAACACTCAGGCGCCCTGTCGTGCCTCGACTAAATCACCGTATCTTGAATCAAAGGAAAGTCTTTCACTGTTTAGAATGGCGGATGAAACGTAGCAATCAACATCCCAGCAATTTATTTGCTCTACAGGATCTAAACATCCACCTCTACACCTATATTCCGCATGCACCGTTACGGTGTGTGGCGAGGGGTACTTTGTCTATTCCTCAGAGGTCTACTACACACTGGGAGAAACTGTACGGGTAGTGGGCGCTGTGTGGAGGGGACTGGGCGGTTCCACTGAAGCTCAAATCGCTATAGCTGCGGAAATCTGGCTGAATAAAGCCAGAAATTCTTGCAGAGGACCTAAACGTGTTCACAAGGGATAGATTAAATACAATTGGAGGTGGAGTATTTATTGCCTTCAGAAGTAGTTTACTTTGTAGTGGAATTGAAATAGGTAGTCGCTGTGGGTTAGTATGGATAGAGGTTATACTTGCAACCGGGATAAATCAATAATTGGTTCCTTTTACCGACCGCTGAACAGTTCAAAGAAAACTTGAATCTTATTTCATAAAGGAACCTGCGTCATATAATTATAGTTGGTGGTCACTTCAAGCAACCCCAGATATGTTGGCAAAGATACACATTTAAAGCCAGCGATAGGCATAAAACGTGGTCCGAAACTGTACTGAATGCTTTCTCAGAAAATTATTTTGAACAGTTAGTTCAGGAGCCCACTCGAAGTGTAAATGGTTGCGAAAACATGCTTGGCCTCTTAGCAACAAACAATTCTGAGCAAGTAGGAAGCATCACGACGGTTGCAGGGATTAATGACCTCAAGGCTTTTGTAGTGAGACTGAATACCGTAAAACCCAAATCCACCAAAAATAAACGCCAACGACATCTAATTTAAAAAAAATGGAGATAAAAATTCACTTGACACCTTTCTAAGAGAGTATCTACTCCTCCAATCTATGTAACCGTAGACCAGATGTGGTTTGAATTCAAAGAGACAGTGTCGACGGGAATTGACAGATATGTACCACATAAATTAATAAGCGATGGTACTAATCCCCCGTCGTACACAAAACGGCCCAGAACACAGTTGTAGAAGCAACGGAAAAAGCATTCCAAATTTAAAAGGGCGCGAACTCCCCTTGCAGTGCGAGGTGCTTTTAATAGTTTCACAACGGAACTCTGTCTAGAAATCTGGCAGAAAACCCAAAGAGATTCTGGTCACACGTAAAGTATACCAGCAGCAGGGTTACTAAACACGGTTTTCCGAAACTCCTCAACCAAATAAGATTAAGTAAATATTACAGAATTCGAATCTAGAAAACTGCCAACATGAGTGGCTAAGAAGTAATTATCCTTGATGTAGCGAAGCAGCTTAAACCGCTTAGTAAAGGCAAGGAAACCGGTCCAGATTGTATACCAGTCGGTTTCCTATAAGAGTATGCTGATACAATAGCTGCATACTTAGCAATCACATACAGCCACTTGCTCACCGAAAAGTCCGTACCAAAAGACTGGAAAGTTGCACAAGTTACACCAGTACCCAAGAACAGAAATATGATTAATCCGCTGAATTACAAACCCGTATCACTAACGTCGATTTGCAGTAGGTTTTTGACACATATGATGTTGGAACACAGTATGAATTACCTCAAAGAAAACTATATATTGTCAAATAATCAGCAACGACTCAGAAAATATCGTTCTTGTGAGTTACAACTAACTCTGTATTCTCACGACGTAAAGAGTGCCATTGACAGGGGATGTCAAATTGATTACATATTGTTAGATTTCCGCAAGGTCTTTAACACCATTCCTTACAAGCGTCCTCAATAAAATTGCACGTGTATGGAGTATCGTCTCAGTTGTGCGATTGGATTCTTGAGTTCCTGTCAGGAAGGTTACAGTTCGTAGTAACTGACGGAAAGTCATCGAATAAAACAGAAGGAATATCTGGCGTTTCGAAGGAAGCGTTATAGGCCACTATACTGTTCCTGATCTACGTAAATGACGCAGGAGACAATTTGAACAGTCATCTTAGATTGTTTTGCAGATGGTGCTGTCATTTACTGCTTGTAAAGTTAGCATATGATCAAAACTAACTGCAAAACGATTTAGACAAGAGATCCGTATGGTGCGAAATGTGGCAATTGACTCTAAATAATGAAAACTGTGGAGTCATGCTCATGAGTACTAAAAGAAATCCGCAAACTTTCGGCTATACGGTAAATCTAAATACTTACGGATTACATTTACAAATAAATTTGAAAGATCACATACATAATGTTGTGGGGAAAGCATGTTAAAACTGTGATTTATCGGCAAAACAAAGTACAACAGGTCTACTAGAGAGATTGCTTACACCACGCTTGTCCGCCCTCTTCCGAAGTACAACTTTCTAATCTGATTGAGAAAATTTTCTACTGACGGCCACCTACATAGGAAGAAATGATCATCATGATAAAATAAGAGAAAGCAAAGATCGCACAGAAAGATTTAAGTGTTCGTTTATCCCACGCGCCGTTCGAGGGCGGAACGGTAGATAAATAGGTTCAAAAATGGTTCAAACGGCTCCAAGCAGTATGGGACTTAACTTCTGAGGTCATCAGTCCTCTGGAACTTAGAACTACTTAAACCTAACTAACCTAAGGACATCACACACCCATGTCCATGGCAGGATTCGAACCTGCTACCGTAGCGGTTGCGCGGTTCCAGACTGTAGCGCCTAGAACCGCTCGGTCACCCCGGCAGACTAAACAGATTGAAGGTGGTTCGATAAATCCTTAGCCAGACACAGACTTGTGAATTTCAGAGTAATGATGTAGATGTAGACGTATCACAGTCACTTACCTCTTTCCTGTTCCAGTCTGAATTGTTCCGGGGAAGAGCCCCCATGTGAGCTCGAATTACTCTGATTTTGCTTTCATGGTGTTTTCGCGAGATGTGCAGAGGAGGAAGCAATATATTTATTGTCTCTTCTAGGAACATACGTACGCTTTCGGAATTTTGACAGTAAGGCAGACCTTCATGCAAACGCCTTTTATGCGGCCTCTACCACTGGAGTAACAAAAGCAAAACGAGGATAATGGAATGTAGTCGAATTAAGTCGAGTGATACTGAGGGAATTAGATTAGGAAATGAGACACTTAAAGTAGTAAAGGAGTTTTGCTATTTGGGGAGCAAAATAACTGATGATGGTCGAAGTAGAGAGAATATAGAATGTAGACTGGCAATGGCAAGGAAATCGTTTCTGAAGAAGAGAAATTTGTTAACATCGAGTATGGATTTAAATGTCAGGAAGTCGTTTCTGAAAGTATTTGTATGGAGTGTAGCCATGTATGGAAGTGAAACGTGGACGATAAATAGTTTAGACAAGAAGAGAATAGAAGCTTTCGAAATGTGGTGCTACAGAAGGATGCTGAAGATTAGATGGGTAGATCACATAAGTAATCAGGAGGTATTGAATAGAATTGGGGAGAAGAGGAGCTTGTGGCACAACTTGACTAGAAGAAGGGATCGGTTGGTAGGACATATTCTGAGGCGTCAAGGGATCACCAATTTAGTATTGGGGGGCAGCACGGAGGGTAAAAATCGTAGAGGGAGACCAAGAGATGAATACACTAAGCAGATTCAGAAGGATGTAGGTTGCAGTAGTTACTGGGAGATGAAGAAGCTTGCACAGGATAGAGTAGGATGGAGAGCTGCATCAAACCAGTCTCAGGACTGAAGACCACAACAACAACAACCACTGGAGTTTGCTTATTGTTAGAATCCCCGTGACGCTTTCGCGCTTACTGAATGAACTTGTAATGAGACGCGCAGCTCTTCTTCAATCTTCTCTATTTCCTCTATCAATTCTATCTGACATAGATCCCAGACTAACAAGCAGTATTGGAGAATTGATCGAGTAAGAGACATTTCCTGAGAATTCTTCCAATGGCTTTCAGTCTGGCATTTGTCTTACCTGGGGTAAGTTTTGCGTGGTCGATTCACTTCCAATCACTCTGCACATTTTTTCTAGATATTTTATGCGTATCATCTTCCAGTGATTGTTCTACAATCGCTTAATCATACAATAATTGTTTTTGCTGGCTATTTAGGCGTAGTACGTACGTTTCATTTGTATATGCTGAGGGTCAACTGCCACCCCCTGCACCAAACGTTCATCCTCTGCAGGCCTTCTTGCAACAGCATCATCGTGAAAAATCTCCACAAGTTACGACTTGATCCGCTAGGTCATTTATATTCGATGGCTAATCGGAAAGTAAGGTCTGATCGGTCACGAAATGGAAACCACAGTGAAAATCAAAAAGTTTTGTATGCAACAGTTTGCTACATTTTACTTCTCTACATAGTCGCCGTTCCGACTTAGACATTTGTCGTAGCATTGTACCAACTTTCCTCGTGATAGAAGGCAGCCACCTGTGCTTGCCGCCACTTCTCTACGCTTGTCTGCTCGTTGCTTTGAATGTAAAAATGTTGTATTCACAGTCAGCGGTTCATGCGAGCAGAGGTGGGCGTCAGAGGGATCAAGGTGCAGGCTGTACGGTAGATCATCAAACACTTCCCATCGAAAGCGCTGCAGGGGTGTCCTCATAGCCTCTGCAGTGTGCGGCCGAGAACTGTCATGGAGAAGGAAATGCATGACAGGTAGAGGTGGGGGCTGCAAAGAATCTGGCCCAACCTCACAGCGGACACCCACACTTGGCGGGAGACACTACTGTTCTAGGCATCTTTACGTGATCAGTGTGTACTCAGAAGTGAAAAAAACGACGTGATGCGGTCGAGGGTCGTACTAAAGACACTGACCCAACATACTGTATCTGTATAAGGCTTCAATCGATTTTTCACTGTCGTTCGGCTTCGTGACCTGTCGAACCTTACTTCCCTTAATGCCCTCGTATATAGTGAAAACAAATGATGCTATGACGCTCACCTGGGATGTGACTAAAGTTAAGTCTGAAGATTTCTCGACTTTGAGAAAAAAAATGGTTCAAATGGCTCTGAGCACTATGGGACTTAACTTCTGAGGTCATCAGCCCCCTAGAACTTAAAACTACCTTAACCTAACCAACCTAAGGACGTCACACACATCCATGCCCGAGGCAGGATTCGAACCTGCGACCGTAGCCTTTGAGAAACACACACTGTTTTCTGTTTACTAGAAACTCTTCAATCCGGTCACACAGCTGGTCTGATTTTCCGTACTCTCGAATTTCGTACAGCAGGCGCCTGTGCATAATTTCATGGAACGCGTTTTGGAAGTCAGGGAAGACTGCTTCTACTTGGGCGCTTGCGCTGAAAGCGTTCTGAGTCTCGTGGATGAACAGAAAGAGTTGGGTTTCACGTGATCGTTCTTTCCAGGATACATGTTGGTTCCTATAGCAGATCTCCGATCTCCAGAAAGCCATAAAAAGCGAGCGTAAAACATGTTCCAAAGTTATATAAATCAGACCGACGTCAATGAATGGCTTCAGCTGGACATGGCATACCAGAACGAAACTTGAGCACTCTCTTTCTCTTTGCCAAGGCTGAAGTGACCCTTAACATAGACAAATGTAATGTATTGCGAATACATAGAAAGATGGATCATTTATTGTATGATTATATGAGAGCGGAAAAAACACTGGTAGCAGTTACTTCTGTAAACTATCTGGGAGTATGCGTGCGAAACGATTTGAAGGGGAATGATCATATAAAATTAATTGTTGGTAAGGTGGGTGCCAGGTTGAGATTCATTGGAGAGTCCTTAGAAAATGTAGTCCATCAACAAAGGAGGTGGCTTACAAAACACTCGTTCGACATATACTTGAGTCTTGCTCATCAGTGTGAGATTCGTACCAGGTCGGGTTGACGGAGGAGATAGAGAAGATCCAAAGAAGAGCGGCGCGTTTCGTCACACGGTTATTAGGTATGCGTGATAGCGTTACGGAAATGTTTAGCAAACTCAAGTGGCAGACTCTGCAAGAGAGGCACTCTGCATCGCGGTATAGCTTGCTGTCCAGGTTTCGAGAGGGTGCGTTTCTGGATGTGGTATCGAATATATTGCTTCCCCCTACTTATACCTCCCGAGGAGATCACGAATGTAAAATTAGAGAGATTCGAGCGCGCACGGAGGCTTTCCGGCAGACGTTTTTCCCGCGAACCATACGCGACTGGAACAGGAAAGGGAGGTAATGACAGTGGCACGTAAAGTGCGCTCCGCCACACACCGTTGGGTGGCTTGCGCGGTATAAATGTAGATGCAGAACAAAGTGTTACACGGGACTGACTGATTTTTTCTTCGGCGTGCTTATAAGCAAAATCAGGTCTGTTTTTTCTTATGTCTCTGTTGGCGCACAAGTGACGTCACTTTGCGCAAGAACATTATGTCACGCATAAAAGCTGAAGTCCCGTATTGGTAGGATGTGGGTCTCTGGACAATGCTGTCATGCTGGAGATGCGGCAGGTGAAGCCGAGCTGCGGCCCGCGCTGTCCGCTTATCGGAAGCGAGCAAACAATGCCGCGGGTCGCGTGTTCAGGGCCCGCCGCAACTCAGCCGTTTGGCGCGGCTTCCGAAGCGCCGCCGCCAGCCACAGCGGCTGCAGTTCGGCTCCCAGCCCAGCCGCACCTCATAAACACGTGGCACTGCAAGTTACGAGCCACGCCGCTTGAACTGCCACACTTCTCACTGCCCCGGGACTTTTCACTCGGGCTCCCGCGCTCATCCGCACAGCGGGAAGAATGACGCGAGGAATTTCTTTGTCCTCCAGTCCTGCAATATTTTGGTTTCTTTGCGATCGTCTGTCGTATAAGAATTTCGCTTTGAGATACAACACCTGTCATATTCCCGAAGCCAACTAAGAACGGGTGAAAGGGAGCCACGTAAACAAGAAACCTTGTAACCTCGTACAAATGACGCTTAACAGGACTTCGAGGCGTTGTACAACACGGGCACAGGTTGCGAGAATGCCTCGTGTGTTGGGTGCGGGAGTTGGAAATGTGCGACTGGAATTCGCGCTGTTTCTGTGTGTATCTGTGTTGCCTGCATCGACCACTTCAGAAAATGTTACCTCTCGAGCTCTCGAGTAAATACTGTATGCTGCAATACAAGGACAGACATGTGAAACAACATCCCGGAAATTTATAATGAGACAGGTAGGAGTCAATAAATACAGGATTTGATTTTAGTGACAAATTGATACGTGAACAAACATTTTCCAGCGTGCATAGTGGTGCACAAGATACGATGTGCAGAGTGGATGAGACTCTGTGGAATATACATGTTCCGTGTTTGTTGATGGGCAACGTAATATATTTGCGTAGCCAAATGGATTAATACGTGTTGTGTGAATAAAGCAAAAGTTTATTTTGTCCGATAAATAGTTGTTACCCGTCATTTAGCTGCGTTAATCTGCATAAACTACAACAGAAATTCTGCGAAGGGCCTTCAAAGGTAGCCGGCCGCGGTGGCCGAGCGGTTCTAGGCGCTTCAGTCCGGAACCGAGCGACTGCTACCGTCGCAGGTTAGAATCATGCCTCGGGCATGGATGTGTGTGATGTCCTTAGGTTAGCTAGGTTTAAGTAGTTCTAAGTTCTAGGGGACTGATGACCTACGATGTTAAGTTCCATAGAGCTCAGAGCCATTTGAACTAGCCTTCACAGGTAAAATCCACAATATCCAGAATGTGTAAGTTCGCATGTTTTGGTAGCTGGAAACAATTTCAACAACTTTTTCTAGGTTGTAGATCGCACCATGTCGATTTCACAAACACCAGTGAAGGCCATTTAAAGTGTCTAAAAGTCTACAGACAAGATAAAAGGAATATGGAAACACAAAAAACGCAACACGTTGCTATGCCTATACGCTGTAGGAAAAGTGTTGGCTTTCAAAACAATTTCCAGTTGAGTTGCAATAGATAAAAATACATGTTCCAAATGGTTTTTAAGGGAGTTTTATACCATTCTTCCTGCAAAATAACGGAAGGTTCAGAGAGCGATGATGGAGGTTCCCGACTATCCCGCGCTCTCTTCTTCAACGTACACCAAAGAGATTCAATAATATTGAGATATGGTGACTGTGACGGTCAGGAGACATGCGAAAATTCATTCTCGTGCTCACAAAACCAGTTCTGGACGATGCGAGTTGTGTCAGCAAGAGTGCCATCGTCTTTAATAACGACATCACCATTGGGGAACAAACTTTGTATCATGGGCTAGACATTATCAGCCAAAATTGGCACATAATCATTGGCAGTAATGCGAAATTGCAGAGTGACCATGGGGCCCGTGGAATACCACGATGTGGCTGCCCAAATCATCAGCTGACCCCTGCCATGTTTCACTCTTGGGACATAAACTCGGCCAAAAATACGAAACAGAGTACAACAAGACGAAATGACCTTCTTCCTTTGCTTCACAATCCAAGTCTTAGGGCCTCGCCGCCACGTTTGCCTGTTACGGGGATTTGCATCACGGATGAGTGGTTTTGGAATTCCAACATGACCTGCAATTTCACGCTTCTGGAACTGTCCTGGTGTTCTTTCGGTGATGATAGAGTTCGCGAGGGTGACATTGAACTCTGCAGTTACTTTAATAGCTGTCATCATCTTATTTTCGTCACAATCGTCTTCAGCGGCCGTTTGTTGTGATCATGCAACACATACTTTCGCCTGCGTTGTGCCTTAGCAGATGATGTCGTCCCGCTTTTTGAGTGACGTATAAATCTTCGATGTGGCGCCTCTTGAAACACCAAACATTTCGGCTACGTTGGTTAAGGAAGCCCCCATCATATGAGCACCAACAATTTGCCCGCATTCGAAGTCACTTAGCTGCGATATGGATGCACTCACAGCTATAGAAAACCCTCTTCTGACGCCGACTGACTCTCGAGAATACTGCACAGATACCGTTCGCTGCCAAACACAACAGCACAAGGTGCAGGTTTGGCTAGCACCTGCATTTATGTTCAACTATGCATTTCTATCGGATTTCCAAATTTTTTTCTACCCCCCACATTTTTATTCGTTAATATACATCTCACGCTGGCTCTACAGCTTAAAAATAGGGAGTTTGTTGGGTTTTCACCCGGTCAGTTTATGTCGGCGACAACTACGTACTTACTGTAAATTCTTCGTAATTGCAATTTATGTGATTGCAGCCAACCCTGTAGGAACAATGGTGTTCCAAAGTTATAACCGTATTTTTCTTGTTTCGGGACTAAATACGTCAATTTTTTGACCAACGTGCTTCGTTTAGCCGAAGCAGCTCCATGAAATATTTACAATTAGCTGACAAATCCGTCATTGCCCGTGTATTCATTTTGCCAAAACGAAAACGAAAGCAAAAAATGAACTACTTGTTGTGAAGTATGGAAGAGATTTCATTTCCATGTTTTCATGAAAACACCTCCGAAATTATGAAACAGTCGTACAAAAAATATGCATAATGTACAAATGTATAAGTACAGAATCCAAATTAAGAAATATGATCCCGGACAGTTATGTACGCTGGGCGCAGCAGCTTCACGTGTCTACAATGCGATTTTGAAAACATCTCTGTGGCAACGCCTCGTCATGGGACTTTTGCACTTCGCCGTTGAAAGCTATCATAAGCATTGCCAGGGGTCAAGGATTTCCGTAAGCTGAATTTATTGTAGGAGTGTCTTAGTAGCAAACAATAAATATATTTAAATTTCTTGCACGATGCGGCATTTTTTCACGTATCTCAATGTTTATGACGTTGTATCTCTCGAGCTATATGCCTTAAAATGATACATTTGTGTAGGTAGATTTAGTGATATGTTTCGATACTGTCTGCAAAATGCGTGTTGAACAGAGTCAATAGCAAGGAAGTAAGTAGGCCGCGGTGGCCGAGCGGTTCTAGGCGCTTCAGTCCGCAACCGCGTGACTGCTACGGTGGCAGGTTCGAATCCTGCCTCGCGCATAAATGTGTCTGATGTCCTTAGGTTGGTTAGGTTTAAGTAGTTCTAAGTTCTAGCGGACTGATGACCTCAGATGTTAAGTCCCATAGTGCTCAGAGCCATTTGAGCAAGGAAGTAACAAATTTAAATATCACGCATGATGCGACAATTTTTCACGTACCTCAGTGTTCATTTCGTCATATCTCCTGGATTATGTGTGATACCATTACATGTTTTTGTAAGTGCATTTAGCGACATATGTGGATACCGCCTGCGAAATTTACTGCGAATAAGTTAGTGGCATAGAAGTAATACATTTAAACATTTTGCATGATACAGCAGTTTTTCGCACATGATATTGTTTATGACGTGATATATCCTGAACTATGATAGGTAGGTGGTTATTACCCCAACAGCGATCGTTGCCCGGCAGTAAGGGATGTGTGTACCAAGTTTGGTTCAAATCGGTCCAGTAATTTAGGAGAAGATGCAGTACGTACACTGCAATGTCCATATGCAATGTGCGTTGTATAATCTATTCATCTCCACCGTATGAAAGGGGGTGGACAAAGCCAAGTTCGTGATTCGATTCTGAAATATCTTGCCCCGCTTAGAAGCACTCATTGTTAAGGTTTCCTTGTTGAAAATCGCTCTAATAATTTACTGTGGTGGGTAGAGCACAGGGCACCTTGTTATAAGACACTGCTAGTTCGGTGAAATCTCGTCGTCCCAGGGATGGCGAATACTAAAAGACGCCTGGCGTCGCCGAACATTTTGTATCTAACAGTGGTTGTTCGCTGTGAGATGGTCTATCATATTTAGATGTTTGATGCAGAGACTCTGAAACATCCCGTACACTATTTAAAATAAGAGCAGACTGAGTGAATTGAGAGACATGACATTAAGGTTAAATTTGATCGGGTACAGTGTTGGTGCGAGTTCTCGTAACTAGTTCTTTTTAAATAACATAACTTATATTTCTTGACTGTAATTCGTCCTCATTGTCCGATTACCCAGCGAAGAGTCGAACGGCAGAAATCCTGTTTGGACGTCATCAAAACAGCAGCAGCGCCTGCAAGGTGTCTGAAGCGGCTTGCGTGCTGACCGACGTGGCTGAGCGACAGCCTAACGCCTGTATACGAACCAAAAACTAATTTGCCGTCGAAGACGAGCTCATTGCAGGCATGCCTAACCTCGTAATGGGTGGCGGAGAAGGAAACTGGAGGTGCCTTTATCAAACGAACTACCTTGGTCGGTTTAGGGAAACTATGTGAAACTTACGTCTGGATTTGAACTCCGCACCGTTCCGATTCATGCGTTAATTCTACATCTACATGTACGAGATTACTCTGCTATTCACAATAAAGTGCCTGGCAGAGGGTTCACTGAACCACCTTCATGCTGTCTCTCTACCGTTCTACTCTCGAACGGCACGCGGGAAAAACAAGCACTTAAATTTTTCTGTGCGAACTCTGATTTCTCTTATTTTATCGTGATGATCATTTCTCCTTATGCCGGTGGGTGCCAACAGAATGTTTTCGAAATCGGAGAAGAAAACTGCTGATTGAAATTTCATGAGGAGATACCGTCGCAACGAAAATCGCCTCCAATTCACGTATCATGTCTGTGACACTATCTCCCCTATTTCACGATAATACAAAACGAGCTGCTCTTCTTTGTGCTTTTTCGATGTCATCCGTCAGTCCCACCTGATGCCGATCTCACACCGCGCAGCAATACTCCAGAATAGGGCGGACAAGCGTGGTGTAAGCAGTCTCTTTAGTAGACCTGTTGCACCTTCTAAATGTTCTGCCAATGAGTCGCTGTCTTTGGTTTGCTCTATCCATAATATTATCTATGTGATCGTTCCAGTTTAGGTTATTTGTAATTGTAATCCGTAAGTATTTAGTTGAATTTACAGCCCTCAGATTTGTGTGACATATCGCGTAATCAAAATTTAGCTGATTTCTTTTAGTACTCATGTGAATAACTTCACACTTTTCTTTATTCAGGGTCAATGGCGACTTTTTGCACCATACAGATATCTTATCTAAATCATTTTGCAATTCTTTTTGATCATCTGATGACTCTACAAGACGGTAAATGACAGCATCATCTGCAAACAATCTAAGACAGCTACTCAGTTTGTCTCCTATGTCGTTAACATAGACAAGGGACAATAAGAGGCCCTATAACACTTCCTTGGGGAACGCCGGATCTGTTTCACTCGATGACGTTTCGTCTATTACTACGAACTGTGACCTTTCTGACAGGAAATCACGAATCCAGTCGCACAACTGAGGCGATACTCCGTAGGCTCGCAGTTTGGTTAGAAGACGCTTGTGAGGTACGGTGTCGAAAGCCTTCTGGATATCTAAAAATATAGAACCAATTTGACATCCCCTGTCGATAGCACTTATTACTTCATGAGTATAAAGAGCTAGTTGTGTTTCACAAGAACGATATTTTCTTCGAGGTACGTCATAATGTTCGAATACAGTATATGTTCCAAAACCCTACTGCAAATCGACGTTAGTGATGTAGGCCTGCAATTCAGTTGCTTACTCCTACTTCCCTTTTTGGGTATTGGTGTGACCTGAGCAATTTTCCAGTCTTTAGGTACGGATCTTTCTGTGAGCGAGCGGTTGTATATAATTGCTAAATATGGACCTATTTTATCAGCATACTGTGAGAGGAACCTCACTGGTATACAATCTGGACCGGAGGCCTTGCCGTTATTAAGTGATTAAAGCTGCTTTGTTACACCGAGGATATCTACTTCTATGTTCCCCATCTTGGCAGCTGTTCTTGATTGGAATTCAGGAATATTTACTTCGTCTTCTTTACTTGCTGTAGTACCTCGACACAATCAGGCGTCGGAAGCTGCAAACAGTAAGCGCCCGCTTCTGTGGAGACTCGCGGGCGTGGCAGGCACGGCGTGCGCCTGGCCTGCGTGAATACCCGCTCCTGCAGGTCGTCCGTCCAGCCCACGCTCGGCATGGAGACCGCACAGCGTGGCGCCACGGCATTCGTTTCGCGAGTCTCCTCCGCCACAAATGGCGAGCCGAGGCGTCTGACACGGCTGACCTTTGGATAATCTTAAGCCGCCATTACCGAGTCTGGCGCGTCTGATGTTTTATGGAAGCTGCACTGTCCGCCTGTTTTCTTCTCAATGGGGAGAAATCCTTGGGCGGCGCACCTGCTCGCCGCACCACCTCACGTACGGAACGTACCCTTTCCGTTCACGTTCGAACTGCATCTCAACAAAGTGATTACATTGTGACCTTTGTGCCTTACTAGACAATTAATCTTTTTACTGTTGCTAACTGCGAAAAACATGTCACCATCTGTGGATCTGGTGCTCAGACAGCTGTCTGACAGCAATAGTTTCACGTGGTCTGGCTTTTGGGGTATGCATCGGTGGAGAAACAAAAAGAAAGGAACAAGTTTGTTTCCACGTATTGCGACTCTTGTCTAATGGTACAGAGTGGTGCAAGATCTACATCTACATCTACATCCATACTCCGCAAGCCACCTGACGATATGTGGCGGAGGGTACTTTTTGTACCTCTATCGGTTCACCCTTCTATTCCTAGTCTCGTATTGTTCGTGGAAATAAAGATTGTCGGTATGCCTCTGTGTGGGCTCTAATCTCTCTGATTTTATCCTTATGGTCTCTTCGCGAGATATACGTAGGAGGGAGCAATATACTGCTTGACTTCTCGGTGAAGGTATGTTCTCGAAACTTCAACAAAAGCCCGTACCGAGCTACTGAGCATCTCTCCTGCAGAGTCTCCCACTGGAGTTTATCTATCATGTCTGTAACGCTCTCGCGATTACTAAACGATCCCGTAACGAAGTGTGCTGCTCTGCGTTGGATCTTCTCTATCTCTTCTATCAACCCTATCTGGTACGGATCCCACACTGGTGAGCAATATTCAAGCAGTGGGCGAACAAGTGTACTGTAACCTATTTCCCTTGTTTCCGGATTGCGTTTCCTTAGGATTCTTCCAATGAATCTGTCTGGCACCTACTTTACCGACGATCAACTTTATATGATCATTCCATTTTAAATCACTCCTAATGCCTACTCCCAGAAGATTTCTCGACATTTCGTAGCTTAAATCGCAAACTGGTGTTACTAACATCCTCAGTATCTGCAATAGCGTGGGATGTCTGGAAAGAGCTGCAATGTCCATAGGAACCAACTTGATGTTACTATTTTGTATCATCTGTTGGCGCGTGATTGCCTGAACCGAAAGACCAACTATCGCACGGTCATACATTTGGCGTCCAGTTACTGCAGTGGGCTACAATCGTGAAGTATCTAGGAGCGAGTGAGGAAGGAAGGAAAATAACAGTTTAATATCCTGTGGGTATCATCTAACATTTATCCGTATATTAAGAGCGTTGCCATTCGTTGTACTACACGGTAATTTTGTCCAGGGCTTTCTACAGTTCCTTACAATCTTCCAGTCGTAAGGTACTCCTTTTTTTGCAGATAGTAGCGCATTTTACTTTATTTCCAGTTTTGATATTTCACTGCAGTATGTACGAACTAAGGAGCGAGCGTTGACTGTGCGGCTGGTCACGGCGGAGGTTCGAGTCCTCCCTCTGGCATGGGTGTGTGTATAATTGGAAGGAGAAACAGCATTGGTCGTATTTTTTTGTTTTATTATCCGCAAAATCGATTTTCGGTCACTTAGTGACCATCCTCAGTGCTAGAAGTTAAAAATTTCACATAACGATCAGAGAGTATAAAACAGAAAATCACAACTACACCTGCGTATGAGCATAACAGTTGGTAGTAACATACCTGTAATATACAATTAAAATTGGTAGGCACTGGTATCAACAAGCTCAGAGCGATCACATAAACTGAGGCCGCTGTTTACATGCACCTGTTCAGCAGACCTCGGTGTGACAGGGCTTGGAACGGCCTTTATGTGACATGTGTCACGTGAAGACTTAATATTACTGGTTTTGCGAGATATTAACACAAAATAACTCTTGTGCATTTGTGAATCATGAAGTAATTCAAATTTAAACTTCTAGCACTGAGGATGGTCACCATGTGACCGAAAATCGATTTTGCGGATAATAATAATAATAATAAAAAAAAAATACGACCAATGCTGTTTCTCCTTCCAATTATATCCATTATCTGGTCGTGGTGCACAGAACACTCCATGGAGTCACCAATCAATGGGTCTCTGTGTTTGTCCTTAAGATAATTTAGGTTATGTAGTGTGTAAGCTTAGCAGTTAAGTCCCATAAGATTTCACACACATTTGAACATTTTTGAGCGAGCGTTAGGTTCCCATGCTGGCCAACAGAGGCGGTTGACCATCTGGCGCTTCCAGAGCCAATTGGGATGAGGTGCTGATGCAGAAATCACTCGTGACGTCAGCAATGAGGTACATAGGGGAAGTACATTTATTCTGGTGCGAAACAAGAAATTGTTATTAATAAATATTTGCTAACAAAAGTTGTCTTTTGACACTCAGACATTAAGAGGAGTGTACAGGTCATAAACACTATCTTTCGCCAGTTTTACAATTCCAGGAAACGTTCATATTAATAAATAAGTCAATAACTCTGACATAACCGAAGATGTACGACCTTATATTAACTTTACCTATTGTACTTTCAAGTTGCAGACCGTGTGCCATAGTTGGCAATCGTCTTCTCTCGTACCGTTAATTGTGAGCTTACAATCAGTGTGAACAAGCTCATTATACGGTATTTTTTAAATAAACGCAGCATAATGGCGTCCCGTGTACAAATTATTTTCACAAAAAAACTTCTTCCCATTTCAGTAGGTAAAACATAGACAGTAGTATTGCACTTTCAGAATCCGACGGCGCTGCTACGCCTCTGTAAGTGGACACTAATCTACGAGAGCATCTCAATATAACAGGAAGATTTCATAGACGGCGGCTCACTAAGTCAGTTCAAGGACAGACTGCTTTAACTATCGTAAAACTCGGGTCGGAAAGCGTGGCCAGTTAAACTATACGCCCCTTATACCAGCATCTATCCGAAATCAAACGTTTTTGGATGTTTAGTATGGGTGGGGGATTCTTGCACAACGACGATACTTTCCTGTACATCTCATCGTCAGTGAAGAGTCTGATAATGCTGCTGACCCTGCAACAGACAGGCGCAAGCAATATTGATCTCTAATTCTGTACATCTTAACCATTTTTGCATCTCATTTCGTGATACACAGACTATTCGCTGAAAGAGAGAGTCTATTGAATGTGATCCAGAAACGGAGCCAATTCCGTGGCGTATGCAATGTCAAATATAATGGGAATTTCTCCCGTATCAGATATCTTCTTCGGCTTGGGTAATCTTATTTGTTTTTCAATACCGAAGGTGATTATTTTAATATCTCCCATTTGAGGCGATCAGACATTGGTATGGGAGTATCCTTCTTCTTTTCTTTTTCTTGTGCTTTCGCCCCCCATCGGTGCAGCGTCGGGATGGTTAGCAACGGATGTAGTACGGATGATTTAAAGACTGGCCGTATGCCTCTCCTGCCACCACACCGTTACTCCCTGGAACGGAATATGTGTACTCCAACTGTCTGCGTGTAGTGTTATTCATGTGAATGTGGGTGAAAGTTTTCAAAATTTTTTGCGAATCGTGTAACTGAGGCAGAACTTGGGTATCAGAGCTTTATTCACCTATTGGAATATGAGAAACCGCCTAAAAATCACGTCCAGGCTGGCCCACACGTTGACCCTCGTCGTTAATCCGCCGGACGGGTTCGATTCGGGGCCAGCACACCTACCCGTCCCGGAATCGGCGCTTTAACACTCGGCAGGTTTAGTATGGCGCTATCCTCATGAATGAGTAGACTTTTAAAGGCGGGTTTTACTATTTATTCTTGCTGTCTGCCGTCTTTAGTTCAACAAAAGACTGAGCCACGAGGTTTTGTTTGGAATTTTGGGACCCGTTCAATGACTTTACCTAAATCGAAATTCCCTAAACATTTCTGATAGGTCTTTCGTGACGAACTGATTATGGAAATTACACTGAGCGCCAAAACGTGATTTGAATCACTGGGAGACGGGTCTATCCTAAGCACCTGCAGCATAAGCCGAACCTTCCTCTCCCCGTACGCCGACGGGCTTGCCACAGTGATAACACGGTTCCCGTCAGATCACCGAAGTTGAGCGCTGTCGGGCCTGGATAGCACTTGGATGGATGATCGTTCGAGTATGCCGAGCACTGTTGGCAAGTGAGGTGCATTCAGTCTCTGTGAGGTCAGTTGAGGAGGTATTTGATTGAGGAGTAGAGGCTCTGATCACGTAAGCTGACAACAGCTGGGCTAGCGGTGTGCTGACCACATAACCGCGTGCAGGCATCCAGTGACGCCTATCGGTTGAAGATGACTCGGCGGTCGGTCGGTACCGTTGGGCCTTCCGAGGCCTTTTCGGACGCAGTTTGGGATTTTAGTTTGAGTTTCTCTCCCTGCAGTCTTGCTAGAATGTGTTCCTAACGCCCCACGTTCAAATCGGAGGCGGTTTGACTGACAGTAGACCAGCGGCTTTGCGGAGGCGTCCGTTCGTCAAAAAATTGTATCCGTCCTGCGCGACGGTTTATTTTAGTAGAAAGATTGTCTCTGCTGTTTTGAAGATCTGCTCTAGACTGGAAACTTGAATTCTTATGTAATCTGCAATAAGGTATGACACTTGCGCCTTGCACGGATGATCGTCCAACTTTCAAAACTGGTTAATTCGGTGCGTGTCGTCTTGTTCTCTACCTGTCTGTAACAGACTGCTCATCTATCGTATATTCACTCGAGTCACGTAGCCGCAACGTTCGGGCTGCATAGCCGGCCCATCTTTAAATGAAACAAAACTGCCCGTTACTTTTGGTCACTCAGTCTATTGTATACTGCAAACACATTTTCTGATCGAAAGTGTCTAAAGAACCCTATGTTGTGCGGAATGGAGCACTAGATATCGCAAGAGGCGGACCAGCCAGCATAAAAAGTGGCGGCGGAAGTGCTGTGTTGTCAGCAGAGAAGCAGAGTGGTTCGGTCACGGGAACTCAGTGACTTCGAACGTGGACTAGTCTTTGGCTGTCACCTGAGTAACAAATCCGTCAGGGACGTTTCAACCCTTCTAAGGCTGCCCAAGTCGATTTTTGGTGATGTGATTGTGAAGTGGAAACGGGAAGGAACAACCGTAGTTAAATCAAGACTAGACAGCCCTCATGTAATCACGGAGAGGTACTGTCGAGTATTGCGGAGGGTGTTTGTAAAAATTGCATGAAATCAGCTGAACGGATGATTCGTGAGTTCAGAGTGCTACCTGCAGTCCACTTGTACAGTCACTGTGCGTGGACAGTTAAAAGTAATTGGATACAGTGGTGATATGGAGTGAGGAATGACACTTAACCGTGTGCTAATCCGATAGAAGGGTTCGGGTTTGGTGAGTGCCTGGAGAACGTTGCCTGCCATCATATATAGTGCCAACAGTAAAGTACAGGGGAGGTGGTGTTACGGAATGGGGGTGTTTTTTCGTGGTTAGGGTATGGTGTCCTTAATGAGCTAAATGTCGAAGGATATGAGCAGTGCAGAGACGATGATCAGTGGTGTCAGCATTACAAAGAAGCTTGTCGCAAAGCAGAAGCTCTGAGGCAATCGTTTGTGGACAGTAGCATTCCTGAAGCGGACTGCGCTGCCCCAGAACCCGACCTGAACCCAATGGAACACCTTTGTGACGACTTAGAACGTCGACTTTGCTCCATACTCCATTACTTTCTCTGGCCTGGGCTCATGAGGAAGACTGGGCTACCATTGCTCCACCGACATTCAGACATCTCACTGAAGGTGTCCCCTGCAAATTTCAAACCGTCATAAAAGTGAAGGGTGAACACGCTCATAGCAACTGTTCACTAATACCTTGACTGAGAATTGCTAAGGAACAGCTGACACCTGTTTAGGGACAACGGATAATAGCTACGGAACACTCGACCAGTGACAGTAAAAGGAAATGTAGACGGCAGGACGTGTTAGCTGTGGCGAGGCCTGTGCAAGAACGCTCTGTATGCATTGAACAGTTCTTGCAGTACGGTGTTCGAAGAAGGTTGTTCTCAAACCAGTATTTACGACATTGCAAATGGTACAGCAACTTGTCTGCAAGACAACATTCGAGAGCTTAGGACGGTGGACGAGCAGTTGGGCGGTTCGAAGCCAGGTCAAATTATAACTACTGTGGCCACAGTGACGGGAGCGTCGAGAACTGTCATCTCGCGATTAAAAACGACCGCTGGGCGAGGAACAGCTTTGCCAAAGCATGCCGGTGGTCGCGGACGGAGCACCACACCACAAGAGGATCGATACGCAGCACTGGTGGCGAAAAGTAACAGACATCTCACTCCTAGGCAGATCGCTGCAGACCTTGCTACAAGGAACCGTTTCGCGGCCATTAAATCTGGCTGGTTTGTGTGCTCGGAAATATATACATCTCACTTCAACCACGCCATCCTCGAAGAAGAGTTCGTTGGTGTAGGGATCATGTTGACTGGGGCCAGCATCTGTCGTCCAGAGCGATTTTCTCCAACGACTGCCACTTACCTAAGGCAAATCATTCTGGCTGCCAGTTAGTATGGAGAGAGAGGGGAACACGTTACACACTGCAGATTTTTCATGAAAGTCATAGGTATGGCCAAGACGTTATGGTGTGGGCAGGCATTATTCATAATGGCCGAACACCACTGCATATCTTTGCGCAAGATGCAGCAGTATTTGCAGGGAGATTATTATGGATGATTTCCGTCTGTTTAGGAGATCGATAAGTCTCACATTTCGGTTTACGGACGATAGTTGCCACTCACAGAGGACCGCTGAGATGTCGGACACACTCTAAAGTGAAGGTATTGAATATATGGAATTGCCTGCGTACTCCCGGGACCTAAACCCTACAAGGCATGCTTGGGATGATCATGTTAGGTGTGTTTCTCAACGAACAACCCCTCCCCGAACCGGGCACAAACTGAAAATCGCCGTTGGGAAGGAGTGGTTCAGTATCCCCCAAAGACTCCTCAATAGCTGATAGCCAGCACGAATAACAGGTGCAAATTGTGCATTGCTGCCCGAGGAGGGCATATTCCCTACTGATCGATTGCTTGATTTGGGAAGGGAGCCAAATAGCGGATTAGGGAAGGATGGGGAAGGAAATCGGTTGTGCCCTTTCAAAGGAACCATCCCGACATTTGCCTGAAGCGATTTAAGGAATTAACGGAAAACTTAAAGCAGGATGACCGGACGCGGGTTTGAGCCGTCATCCTCCCGGATGCGAGTCCAGTGCGCTAACCATTGCGCCACCTTGTTCGGTATTCCTTACTGAGAGTCCGATGTTGTGAGTGTGAATTGTGTCAAACGAGAACGTTATTTAAGTTTGTAATCTTGATTTTCCTATTGGTTAAATCTGTACCATTTTTTGTTATAAATACCACTCCACCTCTATTACGACCGCCCCTGGTAGCTGAGTGCTCAGTGCGACAGAATGTCAATCCAAAGGGCCCGGGTTCGATTCCCGGCTGGGTCGGAGAATTTCTCGACTCAGGGACTGGGTGTCGTGTTGTCCTAATCATGATCACTTCATCCCCATCGACGTGCAAGTCGCTGAAGTGGTGTCAAATCGAAAGACTTGCACCCGGCGATCGGTCTACCCAACGGCAGGCCCCAGTCACACGACATTTACATTTTTACCTGTATTACGTATGTACTACGTTTCATGTCGTCCGTCATTAGCCTGTGACAGTACCTGTCCAACAATGTCTCTGTTCCTTAGCAGTTGTCGAGCACTGTATGTGTCCAGATAACCCGCCCGGTTAGCCGTGTGGTCTGACGCACTACTTTCCGGGCGGGAAGGCGTGCCGGTCCCCGGCACGAGTCCCCCTGGCAGACTAGTGTCGAGGTCCGGCCTGTGGTTGGTTTTTAAGGCGGTTTTCCACCTGCCTCGGAGAATGCGGGCTGGTTCCCCTTATTCCGCCTCAGTTACACTAAGTCGACGATTGCTCAAACACTTTCTCCACATACGCGTACAACATAATTACTCTACCACGCCCCGCGCGACCGCTACGGTCGCAGGTTCGAATGCTGCCTCGGGCATGGATGTGTGTGATGTCGTTAGGTTAGTTATGTTTAAGTAGCTCTAAGTTCTAGGGGACTGATGACCTCAGATGTTAAGTCCCATAGTGCTCAGAGCCATTTGAACCATCTATCACGCCAACATAGGTGAGCCGTAGTTGTGTCCGGCTCTTCGAAAAGCGCGCCAGGCGGAGTGCTTTCGCTTCGCGTCTAGTGTTTGCGGGGGCGCTTTCGGTTTGGCTTGCTGTTTGGATCGCTACCGCCCTCTGGCGGGAGGTGCAAGGGTATGGTCGCGTGACGATCGTGGGGGTACGTATTGGGCGGTGACCGAGAGAGGTGGTGGCGCGAGCGGGGCCCTGTTGTTGGGGGTCGTCAACTGCTCGCCACGTGCTTTGCCCGACCTCTTGGCTGTCAGGGGCTAAGTCTGCATTACCCGCATGTACGTGGCTTAAGAAGCTTAGAAGCCTTGGTGCAGATCAGCGTGTGGGACCGTATGTCTTCTTATCGGCCGTTGAAACCACTGGTAGCGGTTGGCTCTGACGAGTATTTGGAAGCGTAACGTGTTCCCGGCGCTGTGGTGGAGTGTGAGAAGTTGAGTGCTGTTTTTGTGTAACAGAGTTAGTTATGTTGTTGTTGTTGTTGTTGTGGTCTTCAGTCCTGAGACTGGTTTGATGCAGCTCTCCATGCTACTCTATCCTGTGCAAGCTTCTTCATCTCCCAGTACCTACTGCAACCTACATCCTTCTGAATCTGCTTAGTGTAATCATCTCTTGGTCGCCCTCTACTATTTTTACCCACCACGCTGCCCTCCAATGCTAAATTTGTGATCCCTTGATGCCTCGAAACATGTCCTACCAACCGATCCCTTCTTCTACTCAAGTTGTGCCACAAACTTCTCTTCTCCCCAATCCTATTCAATACCTCCTCATTAGTTACGTGGTCTACCCACCTTATCTTCAGCATTCTTCTGTAGCACCACATTTCGAAAGCTTCTATTCTCTTCTTGTCCAAACTAGTTATCGTCCATGTTTCACTTCCATACATGGCTACACTCCATAAAAATACTTTCAGGCCCGCATCTCGTGGTCGTGCGGTAGCGTTCTCGCTTCCCACGCCCGGGTTCCCGGGTTCGATTCCCGGCGGCGTCAGGGATTATCTCTGCCTCGTGATGGCTGGGTGTTGTGTGCTGTCCTTAGGTTTGTTAGGTTTAATTAGTTCTAAGTTCTAGGGGACTGATGACCATAGATGTTTAAGTCCCATAGTGCTCAGAGCCATTTGAACCATTTGAGCCAATACTTTCAGAAACGACTTCCTGACACTTAAATCTATACACGATGTTAACAAATTTCTCTTCTTCAGAAACGATTCCCTTGCCATTGCCAGTGTACATTTTATATCATGCCTACTTCGACCATCATCAGTTATTTTGCTCCCCAAATAGCAAAACTCCTTTACTACTTTAAGTGTCTCATTTCCTAATTTAATCCCCTCAGCATCACCCGATTTAATTTGACTACATTCCATTATCCTCGTTTTGCTTTTGTTGATGTTCATCTTATATCCTCCTTTCAAGACACTGTCCATTCCGCTCAACTGCTCTTCCAAGTCCTTTGCTGTCTCTGACACAATTACAATGTCATCGGCGAACCTCAAAGTTTTTACTTCTTCTCCATGAATTTTAACACCTACTCCGAATTTTTCTTTTGTTTCCTTTACTATAGCGCCTAGAATGGCTCGGCCGCACCGGCCGGCTTTCTTTTGTTACCTACCTGCTTGCTCAATATACTGATTGAATAACATCGGGGAGAGGCTGCAACCCTGTCTCACTCCTTTCCCAACCACTGCTTCCCTTTCATGCCCCTCGACTCTTATAACTGCCAGCTGGTTTCTGTACAAATTGTAAATAGCCTTTCGCTCCCTGTATTTTACCCCTGCGACCTTCAGAATTTGAAAGAGAGTATTCCAGTTAACGTTTTCAAAAGCTTTCTCTAAGTCTACAAATGCTAGAAACGTAGGTTTGCCTTTTCTTAATCTTTCTTCTAAGATAAGTCGTAAGGTTAGTATTTCCTCACGTGTTCCAACATTTCTACGGGATCCAAACTGATCTTCCCCGAGGTCCGCTTCTACCAGTTTTTCCATTCGTCTGTAAAGAATTCGTATTAGTATTTTGTAGCTGTGACTTACTTAACTGATAGTTCGGTATATATATTTGTGGTAATTGCTTCATGGTCGGGCTGTTTCATTCACACTTTGTTTGGCTGATTTAGGGTCGGTGTCGCGTGTCTCTGTGGTTCGGAGTCTGTGCAGGCACCGCCCTTGCTACATCTTCTGGTTTTGGGTAGCTCGGTGAGGTGGTGGCTTGTAATGTAAGTTTTGGGGCTGATCTGCTGTGGCCCTGTAGACCACCAATAACTATTCCGCCTATTGTGATTTGGGCCCCTTTACACGTGTCACTCCCTCACCGAGCTAAGGAAAATTTTTTTGGGAACTGCCTTTAATGTGAAGGTTTGTGTGCTGGCTTATTATCATTTATCTTGTAACAACTAACAGGTGTAATATAAGTTATTTAGCTATTTTAGCTTTAGTACAAACTAGCTACTTGAAGGTGTTTTTTTAAGGAATTGTTCTCTTATAGATATAACAAGTTTAAAATCTTATTACTGGGACGTTGTTATCATCATACCTGGCAATATCCTTACACAGAGAAAATTTGCCAGCTATTTAAAAGAGTTTTTTGTTGTCTTATGTATAAGTCAAGTTAAAATCTTACTATTGGGAAGTTGTTAACGTCATCCCAGGCAATCTCCTTTTCAAAAAATTGGCTCTGAGCACTGTGGGACTCAACTGCTGAGGTCATTAGTCCCCTAGAACTTAGAACTAGTTAAACCTAACTAACCTAAGGACATCACAAATATCCATGTCCGAGGCAGGATTCGAACCTGCGACCGTAGCGGTCTTGCGGTTCCAGACTGCAGCGCCTTTAACCGCACGGCCACTTCGGCCGGCTTTCCTTTTTCAGAAAGAAAATTTGTCAGCTATTCGAAATTGTTTTTTAAATTTTTTTTTAAATGCCAGACTTAAAAATTTATTATTGAGAAAGCCTTTAAAATAAAAAGATAACCTTGGCAGTGTGTGTTATTTCACGAGCACCTCCTGGCCCCTACTTCCAAGATTACGTTTTTGGAATAACATGTGTACTTGAACTGTTGTTTGTGAACCGCTGTAATTGACGGTTCAATAGGGATCACACTCGTCTGGTGTGAGACGTCCCCGGAGGGGTCCACTGGTGGCCGAACCGCACAGTAGCCCTGGTTTCGGTGTGGGCCGGCGGTGGAGTGTGTGGGCTGTTGTAGCCTGTTGTGCGGTTGTGAACCACTGAGGGCTACGGCGGGGACGAAGCCTCTCCGTCGTTTCTAGGTACCCAGTTCCATACGATACAATGCAAAACAATACAACGTACCCGGATACGTTCATACAGTGTGTGGACAGGAATAGCTTGTTCCCTCCTATCAACAAACAAGCGGGCGCGGATAGAATCGGGTCGAGATTTGGACTAGAGCAGTGGCTAAGGCGTGGATATGACGCGGAGAGCCCGTCAGTGTGTCTGGGGCGAACGTGCGAGTAAGCAAAGCGCTGCACAGCTGCCGCGCGGGCAGTGGGCTTCACGCCTCAATTACCAGAGCAGAGGTCATCGGCGGTTGCGGCCGATGCTATCGGCAGAGAGCGGGCAATTTATTGCAGGCGAGAGGCGGGAGGGCCATCTGATGCGGGGCCGCGGCGCGCCCGCGTGGGCACAGCAGCCAGCGTCCGGCGTCCGTGTCCGGCCAATTAATGCGCCGGACCCCGCGGTGCCAGCGCGCCGACTACCTTGCGTAACTCTGGGCGAAGCGCGGCCCGCTGGCAAAACACGCAGGGCCGAGGCGTCTCAGTCAGTAGGGCGACCGAGAATCTATTGAGCAGACGGCGCCCGGAACAAGACACCCTTTTAGCGTAGTCGTGTAGCGGCCGAGGCGTGCCTGCTCTTCTGACTAAACAACTTCGTCCGAGGCTAAAGATTGCAGTCGAGTGTGTGTGTGTGTGTGTGTGTGTGTGTGTGTGTGTGTGTGAGAGAGAGAGAGTGAGAGAGAGAGAGAGAGAGAAGAGAGAGAGAGAGAGAGAGAGAGAGAGCGAACAAACCAGCGTCAATAGGCGTATGGTTAAAAAAAATGGCTCTGAGCACTATGGGACTCAACATCGGAGGTCATCAGTCCCCTAGAACTTAGAACTACTTAAACGTAACTAACCTAAGAACATCACACATATCCATGCCCGAGGGAAGATTCGAACCTGCGACCGTAGCAGCAGCGCAGTTCCGGTCTGAAGCGCCTAGAACCGATCGGCCACAAGAGGCGAATCTGTGATTTGGAAACGGATGGAATGAGAGTAAAAAGGAGCCCTAACTTCGGTGCCATGCGTCACAGGTGACTTTTCATTCCATTTATCGAAATTAACTTGAGGATTACTGCACATTTAGATGCTTGAAACACGGAATAACAGGACATGTTATATTCTCCATTTGTTACTCATCAATTTCACTGACTTTTTAACTGCAGCATCGTCAGATGACAAGTCCCCCAGTACTCGGCTGGACTTCAATGGCTTTTAACATCCACACCGCAACTGAAACTCTGAAATTATCAGGAACAAAATACAGGGAGCGTAAGTCTGTCAGTGGTTTGTAAGAAACTAGACTGCAGTTTCAGAGGGGAAGCCTATTATGCCAGTTAGTTTCCACAGTTAAACTGCAAAGAGAGCAGACGACGGTGTATTGGTTTAAAATTTTGGAGCGCTAAACAGCGTGGTAATCACTGTGTAGTGTCCCAGAGGGTACCCCTGGCACACTATATATGTTGTGGCAAAGAGCATATCAGTATTTCACCTCATAATATATGTTTTACATAATATACAACTAAGGGAGGCATAGAAAGAGTCCTGGTATGTATTGACGTCACGGACTCTTTCTTTCATTAAGCCGACTTCATATATACCAAAAACATACCATTGTATAAGCAGCCACTCTATTTAAAACGAAAATCAAAGGTCATAGAGCTGCTGCCATAGTCAGAAAATTTTTTTCATACGTTCTCCAGTATATCTACTCATACCAGTGTCATACGTTATTAGTATTAATAAACAGTGTATGGCATAAAAATGGCTGGTTGATCCGGAATAACAGGATGAACCAACAACCGAAAAACGCGTCAAAACTGTCGTCCAAATTATTGAGCAGGAGATTAAAACAGTGTGCTGGACCGAGACTCGAACTCTGGCCCTTTGCCTTTCGCGAGCAAGTTCTCTACCAACTGAGCTACCCAAGCACGACTCACGCCCCGTCCCCACAGCTTTATTTCTGCCAGTACCTCGTCTCCTACCTTCCAAACTTTACAGAAGCTCTCCTGCGAACCTTGCAGAACTAGCACTCCTGAAGGAAAGGATATTGCGGAGACATGGCTTAGCCACAGCCTGGGGGATGTTTCCAGAATTAAATTTTCACCCTGCAGCGGAGTGTGCGCTGATATGAAACTTCCTGGCAGATTAAAACTGTGTGCCGGACCGAGACTCGCACTCGGGACCTTTGACTTTCGTGGACAAGTGCTCTACCAACTGAGCTGCCCAGGCACAGGTTCGCAGGAGAGCTTCTGTACAGTTTGGAAGGTAAGAGACGAGGTACTGGCAGAAGTAAAGCTGTGAGGACGAGGCGTGAGTCGTGCTTGGGCAGCTCAGTCGGTAGAGCACTTGCCCACGAAAGGCAAAGGTCCCGAGTTCGAGTCTCGGTCCGGCACACACTTTTAATCTGCCAGGACGTTTCATATCAGCGCACACTGCGCTGCAGAGCGACAATTTCACTCTATTGGGCAGGAGTTCAGACCTCACATAAAATGTCAACAATTCTATCGTCATCACCTAACATTAACGCCCCTCTACCAGCATACAAAACACTCTGAGTGTGACGCCATAAACACTGCATACCGGCGGATCTTCATGTCGCAAGAGATAAGCATTTGTCATTGGGCAATGTTCAATACGAAGACGAGTGAAGATGACTTCGTCCCTTCTTTGAGCTCTAAACGAGGTGCGCCATGGTCGAAGAGATGGTTTGACCGACTGAAGCTTGCTGTTGGCCGCTACCAACTACTGTCTTTCCCAATCAGCCAGCATTGTTACCCACGATACGATAGCATGCAAGGGGACGTTAAAGTGGACTGGGTTGTTCTCCGGGAAGGCTCGTTTCACTGCTCGGTCAGCTTTTTCATTTCCTCGATTCTCATGTATCAGGCAACCGGCAGATGACCACCTCTTCCTTCTGGCTTTGCAAGAGGTGTGTGGTGTCCTGGACCATCTGAACAGCAGACGACGAGGTGATGTGGCCGATTAATAGGGGAAGAGGTTTATGAGTGTCCTAATCATTTATTAACTGCACTGCAAGAGTAAGACTCCGCTCTTCTACATAAAAATGTGCAACGTTTTCAATGACGCAGGTTGCTCGGAAACTGTGAAGTCGGGTTAGACGGTCAAGGAAATTCGCAGCGTAACGGGACCTCAGGTCTGCTCTCCACCGAAGTGTGTGAATTTCGTGTGAACCAACTTTCCGTACTATCTATGTTTGAACGATAGTCAAAGAATTATGTTGGGCATTGACCAGAGCAATTTTACCTCTTACAAGAACGAGGAAATGTTCTTAACGCCCCAAATTGACTCCCTTCTTGGGCGGCCGCTGTGGCCGAGCGGTTCTAGGCGCTTCGGTCCGGAACCGCGCTGCTGCTACTGTCGCAGGTTCAAATCCTGCCTCAGGCATGGATGTGTGTGAAGTCCTTAGGTTAGTTAGGTTTGAGTAGTTCTAAGTCTATGGGACTGATGACCTCAGATGTTAAGTCCTATGGTGCTTGGAGCCATTTGAACCATTTGACTCACTTCTGGAAGCAACAGGCCGTAGAAACAGACGTTTACTTATGGTCATCGATGGCGCAGAATGTCGTTGGTAAGATGTGCGTTAGTGTCGGCACATGATATAACTCATTACTACACCAATGCTTACAGCTAGGATGGTTATAATGATTCCACTGATTTACTGTCTACTTAGAGTAATTGAAGTAATTGTTAGAATAACCAGATATGTTCATTTTTGGCCGAAAATGAGATTTCACTACCACTACATAGTTTGAAAATTCTTCTGTCATATGATACAAGAACGAGGCTTATTAATGTGACCAACTCAGAATAACATAGGGAGTGGATTTGTTGACCTCGGCTGTTTGAGAGAAAAACCAGACACATACGAGATTTGCATTTCAAACAGTAGCCAGATTCTAGCATGAGAAAGGAATAGACTGTAACGATTGTATTTCTGCGGTGACAACTCTGTGCACAGAATGTCATGCTCAAAAAATTTCATGTATTGAATTTACGTAATACAGAAACTATTAAACAATATTTATCTTCCGTTCTTGGTCTCTGGATAAGTGAAATCATATGTATATTGACTTTTCCCGAGAAAAACTTTATAAAGTGCCTCTCCCAGCTAATAAACTGAAGACATAAAGTCTTCAAATGAGTACTATGCACTATTGTATGGTACTATAGTTCTGAAGGTGGCAGTAGCCGAAACCGGTAATAGTTAATTGTAAAAAAAAAAGTCGGCAAGATGGACCTTTGAAAGTAATCTACAAGTTAAATCTGAGAAATATAATGATATCATAAAGCCGGCCAAGAAGAATATTCCAGGCTCAGGCACGAAATTTTTGTAGTAAGTTGGCGTATGACAAAATTGTTACGGATTTTACATCCAGTTTATCAGACGGAGAAGTATAATGAATTTCCTGTGAACCTTTCACAGCTATCACTGGTATTAGGATATCCATTTTTTTGTATTTCTCAGACTCTTCATAATATTCAGTAGCCTGTAAAGTGTTAATAATTGTTGTTTCTTTAGTTACTTGTCTATTCCTTTGACATCGCATTCCTAAAACAAAGTTGTTTGTTGCAAAAGAGAGACAAGTCGATTTCTTAAAAAAAATTCAATGAATATTATAATAAATCTTTGTTTGGTTATGTACTAAGTCACTGTGGCGTGCTGATGGCGCCGGCCGGAGTGGCCGAGCGGTTCTAGGTGCTACAGTCTGGAACCGCGCGACCGCTACGGTCGCAGGTTCGAATCCTGCCTCGGGCATGGATGTGTGTGATGTCCTTAGGTTAGTTAGGTTTAACTAGTTCTAAGTTCTAGGGGACTGATGACCTCAGAAGTTAAGTTCCATACAGTCAAGTGCTTTATACTCTTTAATGCAGACTGACCATTCAGGACGACGGAGTAAACGCACAGATAAAAAGCACACATTTTTCGTCCGCTCGTTTCATGAGCCGCATCTGCTACTTGATATCAGTTAAAATTCATTTTAGACAGAGTTTGGTGGTGACTATTTGGCGTAGCGATGTGTTTAATTTCAGGAACTTTCTTCAGGTTTAACTCGTTGTGTCACACATACCAAAATAAAGTGACGAATCAACGAGTAAGTACTTGCGGCTTACTACCAGGAACCGGAACCAAAAATCCACGCACAAAAGTACGTAACGACCCAGTTTGTAAACGGTGATGTACATGAAAGGGACACAGTAAGTCAGAAGGAAGTGAGACAGCGTTCTAGCCTATCCTCCATGTCATTCAATCTGTACACTGAGCAATCAGTAAAGGAGAAATTTGGAAAGAAAAAGTTCAAGGAGAAGAAATACAAACTTTTATGTTTGCCGATGATATTGTAATTCGGTCACAGAGGAATTGATAGTGCGTTGAAAAGAGCTCATTAGATGGTTATCAATAAAAGTAAACAATGGTATTCGAATTTAAATAAATTCGGTTCTAAGGGAGTTGGATTAAGGAGTCTTTTAGTGAAAATGTTTTTATGGAGTATAGCCTTGTATGGAACGAAATATAGACGGTAAATAGTACAGGAAACTGGTACTGAATCGAATTTGAGGAGAAAGGAGAAATCTAAGACACAACTTGACTGAAAGGAGGGGTCAGCTGGAAGGCACGTTCTGGGGCTTCGAGGCATGGTTAGTTTGTTAATCGAGGGAAGTGTGAGGGATAAAAAAACTGAAGAGGGAGACTAATAGTTGAGTATAGTCAGCAGATTCAAAAGGAAGCAGGGTGTATTGGTTATGCAAATATGAAGAGGCTAGTATGGAGAGCTGCAGCAAACCCGTCTTTCCGTGACGGCTGTACCACCATGTCCATCTCGCAAATCGACGGTAATCTTACTATCGTACATTAGTGACTTTGGTTACGGAGGCAGCTGGTTTTCTGCAAGCGCCACACTTCATTGCCATCGAATTTTCTTACAGTGAAGATGGAGACTACTCTCATAGTGCTATTCATTCCTTCGATCGTTCAACAGCCGCGCGTCTTTTGCAGTCCCCCGGCAGGAGCCCACACCTCGTGTGAAGCATCGAAAGTATCTCGTTACGCTGCACTACACGAGAGGCGTTAATGCTGGCGACGAGCGGTCGCAAACGCTGGTTTATAATTAAGGCTACTGCGGCTTTCGGACCCTGTAATCTTCGCAGCTGCGGTGCGAGGCTGCTAAACAGAGCCACTAATTTGCCATTACAACACACAAAACCGAACGGCTCCTAACGAGGTGGCGCTCATTTTCTTCTTTGTAACGCAAAGGTCGCCTGCTCCACCAGAGCCCCTCGTCGCCCTGTTAATGTGGTCGTATCAATCAGCAACCCGTCACAGCTCGGAAATACCCTCGACTGCCGGATCTACACTACTGGCCATTAAAATTGCAACAGCATGAGGGCGACGTGGAACGTGCGTCAAACTGGCACGAAGTACACTACATGCTTGGATATGCAAATGATATGCACTTATCGCGAATCTGCCGATCAGCACAAAGTCCCAAGTGACAGGAAGAAAATCAGGTGACTCCTGTATACAGGGTGGTTCATTGATCGTGACCGGGCCAAATATCTCACGAAATAAGCGTCAAACGAAAAAAACTACAAAGAATGAAACTTGTCTAGCTTGAAGGCGGAAACCAGATGGCGCTATGGGTTGCTCGCTAGATGGCGCTGCCATACGTCAAATGGATATCAACTGCGTTTTCTTAAATAGGAACCCCCATTTTTTATTACATAGTCGTGTAGTACGTAAAGAAATATGAATGTTTTAATAGGACCACTTTTTTCGCTTTGTGATAGATGGCGCTGTAATAGTCACAAACAAGTGGCTCACAATTTTAGACGAACAGTTGGTAAGAGGTAGGTTTTTTAAATTAAAATACAGAACGTAGGTACGTTTGAACATTTCATTTCGGTTGTTCCAATGTGATACATTTACCTTTGTGAACTTATCATTTCTGAGAACGCATGCCGTTACAGCGTGATTACCTGTAAATACCACATTAATAGAATAAATGCTCAAAATGATGTCCGTCAACCTCAATGCATTTGGCAATACGTGTAACGACATTCCTCTCAACAACGAGTAGTTCGCCTTCCGTAATGTTCGCACATGCATTGACAATGCGCTGACGCATGTTGTCAGGCGTTGTCGGTGGATCACGATAGCAAATATCCTTTAACTTTCCCCACAGGAAGAAATCCGGGGACGTCAGATCCGGTGAATGTGCGGGACATGGTATGGTGCTTCGATGACCAATCCACCTGTCATGAAATATGCTATTCAATATCGCTTCAACCGCACGCGAGCTATGTGCCGGACATCCATCATGTTGGAAGTACATCGCCATTTTGTCATGCAATGAAACATCTTGTAGTAACATCGGTAGAACATTACGTAGGAAATCAGCATACATTGCACCACTTAGATTGCCATCGATGAAATGGCGGCCAATTATCGTTCCTCCCATAATGCCGCACCATACATTAACCCGCCAAGGTCACTGATGTTCCACTTGTCGCAGCCATCGTGGATTTTCCGTTGCCCAATAGCGCATATTATGCCGGTTTACGTTGGTGAATGACGCTTCATCGCTAAATAGAACGCGTGCAAAAAATCTGTCATCGTCCCGTAATTTCTCTTGTGCCCAGTGACAGAACTGTACACGACGTTCAGAGTCGTCGCCATGCAATTCCTGGCGCATAGAAATATGATACGGGTGCAATCGCTGTTGATGTAGTATTCTCAACACCGACGCTTTTGAGATTCCCGATTCTCGCACAATTTGTCTGCTACTGATGTGCGGATTAGCCGTGACAGCAGCTAAAATACCTACTTGGGCATCATCATTTGTTGCAGGTCGCGGTTGACGTTTCACTTGTGGCTGAACACTTCCTGTTTCCGTAAATAACGTAATTATCCGGTGAACGGTCCGGACTCTTGGATGATGTCGTCCAGAATACCAAGCAGCATACATAGCACACGCCCGTTGTGGATTTTGATCACAATAGCCATACATCAACACGATATCGACCTTTTCCGCAATTGGTAAACGGTCCATTTTAACACGGGTAACGTATCACGAAGCAAATACCGTCCGCTCTGGCGGAATGTTGCGTGATACCACGTACTTATACGTTTGCGACTATTACACCGCCATCTATCACAAAGCGAAAAAAGTGGTCCAACTAAAACATTCATACTACACGAATAAGTAATAAAAATGGGGGTCCCTATTTTAAAAAACGCAGTTGCTATCCGTTTGACCTACAGCAGCGCCATCTAGCGGGCAACCATAGCGCTATCTGGTTTCGCCCTTCGAGCTAGACGAGTTTCGTCCTTTGTAGTTTTTTCGTTTAATGCTTATTACGTGAGATATTTGGCCAGATCACTATCAATGGACCAACCTGTATAAGAAGGATAAAGGAATGGACCCACAGAATTACAGGCCAATATCCCTAACATCGCGTTGCTGCAAAATCCTTGAACATTTTCTCACTTATAATAAAATAAATTTTCTTGATACCTAATAGTTTATGTCCACGAATCAGCACAGTTTTAGAGAGCATCTTTCGTGCGAAACTCAGGTTGTCCTTCTCTCACATGACATACTGTGAAGTATAGACGAACGGCAACAGGGAGTGTTCATCAGAGACACGTGTATCGTCAGGAGTGCCCCAGCGAAGTGTGGTAGAGCCGTTATTGTTTTCTGTATACGTAAATAATATGACGGACGGAGTGGACAGCAATGTGCGGTTGCTCGCTGATGATGCTGTGGTGTACGGTAAGGTATCGAAGTAGAGTGACTGTGGGAGGATACATGGTGACTTAGACAAAATTTATAGTTGGTGTGAGGAATGGAAGCTACTTGTAAATGTAGGAGTATGTAAGATAATGCAGATGAGTAGGAAAAACAATCCCGTAATGTTCGGGTACAGGACGCTAGTGCGACTTATTCCTGAGCACTTCTCGAGTGTCTGGAACCAGCACCGGGTGGGATTAAAAGAAGACATCGAAGTAGTTTTAAGGCGGACTGCTAGATTTGGTATCGGCAGGTTCGAATAACATGCACGTGTTACGGGATGCTTCGGGAAATCAAATGGGAAACCCTGGAGGAAAGGCGACGTTCTTTTCGAGAAACACCACTGAGAAAATTTAGAGAACCGGCATTTGAAGCTCGCCGCAGAAATATTCTATTGCCATCATCATACATAGTATTTCGGGTAAGAACCGGCCGAAGTGGCCGAGCGGTTCTAGGCGCTTCAGTCTGGAACAGCGAGACCGCTACGGTCGCAGGTTCGAATCCTGCCTCGGGCATGGATGTGTGTGATGTCCTTAGGTTAGTTAGGTTTAAGTAGTTCTAAGTTCTAGGGGACTGATGACCTAGGATGTTGTCCCATAGTGTTCAGAGCCATTTGAACCATTTCGGGTAAGAACCACGAAGATAAGATATGAGAAATTAGGGCTCATATGGAGGCAAGTAGATAGTCGTTTTGTAAGTAGGCTGTTTAGGTTTTTATATTGGTAACGCCACGTAGCGCTCTGTATGAAAATCACTGGCTGTGCTGTGTGCAGTCTGTGGCTGGGTGGCATTGTTGTAATATTCGCTATTGTAGTGTTGGGCTGTTGGCTGTTAACAGCGCGTAGGGTTGCGCAGTTGGAGGTGAGCCGCCAGCAGTGGTGGATGTGGGGAGAGAGATGGCGGAGTTTTGAGAGCGGATGATCTGGACGTGTGTCCATCAGAGACGGTAAATTTGTAAGACTGGATGTCATGAACTGATGTATATTATGACTTTTGAACACCTTTAAGGTAAATACATTGTTTGTTCTCTATCAAAATCTTTCATTTGCTAACTATGCCTATTAGTAGTTAGTGCCTTCAGTAGTTAGAATCTTTTATTTAGCTGGCAGTAGTGGCGCTCGCTGTATTGCAGTAGTTCGAGTAACGAAGATTTTTGTGATGTAAGTGATTTGTGAAAGGTATAGGTTAATGTTAGTCAGAGTCATTCTTTTGTAGGGATTATTGAAAGTCAGAGTGCGTTGCGCTAAAAAATATTGTGTGTCACTTTAGTGAATGTCTGAGTACGTTCAGTTTTGCTCAGCTGTTTGAAAAGCAAATAATGTAAGAGGTTTGTTAGACAGTAATTCATTAATTTTTCTAAGGGGACCTTTCAGTTTTTCCCTCTCTCTGTTCGAGTGGAACAGGAAAGGAAATGACTAGTAGTGGTACAGGGTACCCTCTGCCACGCACTGCACGGTAGCTCCTGGAGTACCTATGTAGGCGTGGATGTAGCTGTAGAAACGCATTTCTGTCCGCCTGCTTAGCTGGGTGATAATGTGTTTGCCTCCCGTGCAAGCGGGCCCGGGTTCGATTCCCGTTGGGGTTGGAGATTTTCTCCGCTCGTGGACTGGGTATTGTGTTGTCCTCATCATCATTTCATCCTCAATCACCGGCGCGCAAGTCGCCCAATATGGCGTCGACTGAAATAATTCTTGCACTTGGCGGCCGAACTTCCCCGGATTGGGCCTCCCGGCCAACAATGCTATACGCTCATTTCTTTTTCCTGCACAACTACTGAAGTAGGCGAGATTAACGCCATCTGCTTTCTGTATCTAAGAAAAGACTGCACAGCTAGTTTCTCTTTCAGAAACTGAATTTGAATGTTGGTTGTTTGTGAGAAGATCGTGTTATGGCTCGTCTAAGAAGCTGGAACTCCTACCAGATCGGGTCGGAAGGGGACAGCTGCAGGATGGTGGTGTATAGCAGGACTTAACAACTCGCTGGTTTTGTGCGTGAGTACCCGCGCCTGCTCGCGCTCTTGCTCGGAAACACAGAAGCAGCGACTTGCTGAGGTGTGAGGCAGATGCGAGCGCATTATGTTGTCGCGATAATACGGGGGAGCCGCCAATGTGAGGTAGAGGAAGGTCAGTTTTTACTGCGGTACCATCTACAACAGGGTGTCCAACATTTTAGTTTACCTGGGCCACAATGGAAGAAGAGCATTTCTGGACCGTACATGATGTACTTAACCCCAACAATGAGAGCACAAATATATATATATATATATATATATATATATATATATATATATATATATATATAATGGTAAGACAGAGATTTAGGAACCAGGTTTTAAATTGTAAGACATTTCCAGGGGCAGATGTGGACACTGACCATAATCTATTGGTTATGAACTGTAGATTAAAACTGAAGAAACTGCAAAAAGGTGGGAATTTAATGAGATGGGACCTGGATAAACTGAAAGAACCAGAGGTTGTACAGAGTTTCAGGGAGGGCATAAGGGAACAATTGACAGGAATGAGGGAAAGAAATACAGTAGAAGAAGAATGGGTAGCTTTGAGGAATGAAATAGTGAAGGCAGCAGTGGATCAAGTAGGTACAAGAGAGCTAGTGGAAATCCTTGGGTAACAGAAGAAATATTGAATTTAATTGATGAAAGGAGAAAATATAAAAATGCAGTAAATGAAGCAGGCAAAAAGGAATACAAACGTCTCAAAAATGAGATCTACAGGAAGTGCAAAATGGCTAAGCAGGGATGGCTAGAGGACAAATGTAAGGATGTAGAGGCTTATCTCACTAGGGGTAAGATAGATACTGCCTACAGGAAAATTAAAGAGACCTTTGGAGAAAAGAGAACCACTTGTATGAATATCAAGAGCTCAGATGGAAACCCAGTTCTAACCAAAGAAGGGAAAGCAGAAAGATGGAAGGAGTATAAAGAGGGTCTATACAGGGGCGATGTACTTGAGGGCAATATTATGGAAATGGAAGAGAATGTAGATGAAGACGAAATGGGAGATACGATACTGCGTGAAGAGTTTGACAGAGCACTGAAAGACCTGAGCCGAAACAAGGCCCCGGGAGTAGACAACATTCCATTAGAACTACTGACGGCATTGGGAGAGCCAGTCCTGACAAAACTCTAACATCTGGTGAGAAAGATGTATGAGACAGGTGAAGTATCCCCAGACTTCAAGAAGAATATAATAATTCCAATCCCAAAGAAAGCAGGTGTCAACAGATGTGAAAATTACCGAACTATCAGTTTAATAAGTCACAGCTACAAAATACTAACGCGAATTCTTTACAGAAAAATGGAAAAACTGGTATAAGCCGACATCGGGGAAGATCAGTTTGGATTCCGTAGAAATATTGGAACACGTGAGGCAATACTGACCTTACGACTTATCTTAGAAGAAAGATTAAGGAAAGGCAAACCTACGTTTCTAGCATTTGTAGACTTAGAGAAAGCTTGTGACAATTTTGACTGGAATACTCTCTTTCAAATTCTAAAGGTGGCAGGGTTAAAATACCGGGAGCAAAAGGCTATTTACAATTTGTACAGAAACCAGATGGCAGTTATAAGAGTCGAGGGACATGAAAGGGAAGCAGTGGTTGGGAAGGGAGTGAGACAGGGTTGTAGCCTCTCCCCGATGTTATTCAATCTGTATATTGTCAAGCAGTAAAGGAAACAAAAGAAAAATTCGGAGTAGGTATTACAATTCATGGAAAAGAAATAAAAACTTTGAGGTTCGCCGATGACATTGTAATTCTGTCAGAGACAGCAAAGGACTTGGAAGAAGAGCAAATCGAGGATAATGGAATGTAGTCGAATTAAGTCGGGTGATGCTGAGAGTATTACATTAGGAAATGAGACACTTAAATTGGTAAAGGAGTTTTGCTATTTGGAGAGCAAAATAACTGATGATGGTCGAAGTAGAGAGGATATAAAATGTAGATTGGCAATGACAAGGAAAGCGTTTCTCAAGAAGAGAAATTTGTTAAGATCGAGTATTGATTTAAGTGTTAGGAAGTCGTTTCTGAAAGTATTTGTATGGAGTGAAACATGGACGATAAATAGTTCGGACAGGAGGAGAATAGAAGCTTTCGAAATGTGGTGCTACAGAAGAATGCTGGAGATTAGATGGGTAGATCACATAACTAATGAGGAGGTATTGAATAGAATTGGGGAGAAGAGGAGTTTGTGGCACAACTTGACTAGAAGAAGGGATCGGTTGGTAGGACACGTTCTGAGGCATCAAGGGATCACAAATTTAGCATTGGAGGGCAGCGTGGAGGGTAAAAATCGTAGAGGGAGACCAAGAGATGAATACACAAAGCAGATTCAGAATGATGTAGGGTGCAGTAGGTACTGGGAGATGAAGAAACTTGCACAGGATAGGGTAGCATGGAGAGCTGCATCAAACCAGTCTCAGGACTAAATGTTACATTTTACATAAACAGAATTTTATGGAATTTTTTTACCAATAGTATGATAGATGCTCACTTCTTGGTCCACTTTGATACTTGGTTTGGGCCGCATGCGGCTCTCGGATTGGACTTCCTTGATCGATAATCAAAAATGGCGATTAGTCACTGTACAACACCGACATTGTCTTCCCACTTCAATCTGCAGCGGGAGGGATATTCTCATTTTACACAAAAATATGAGTTTGCAAAATGTTTACTGTATCGTAAGACGCTGAATACTTTTATGAAGTTCAGTTTACAGAGGCACTACATCTCTTGCGACTTCAAACAATACAGAAACGGGAAGTGCGAGTGTGTGCAAGAGTTGTTAAAACTTAAAACGAAGCTTTTTGGAGAAGAAGAACAAATGGAAGAAATATGAAGTGAGTGTCCTGTTCAGATGAGTTACGAAATTGCACTGCTTTTAGCAAAGTCCTTGCACCCTTTCACTGAAAGTGATTTAATAAAATAAAGTAATACATGGTAGTTGCAGCTCAACATTTATGTCCACTTCAGTTAGATCGGTTTCACGTGGTGTCGTTTTCAAAAACGACGACCAAGCGTCCCACACAAATTACGGCAGACTATGTTCCGGCCGACCGGTTTTGCCGAGCGGTTCTAGGCGCTTCAGTCTGGAACCGCGGGATCGCTACGGTCGCAGATTCGAATCCTGCCTCGGGCAGGAATGTATGTGATGTCCTTAGGTTAGTTAGGTTTAAGTAGTTCTAAGTTCTAGGGGACTGATGACCTCAGATGATAAGTCCCATAGTGCTCAGTACCGTTTTGAACTACGTTCCGAGTTAGCTTGCAGAATCTTTCCATATTCTTAAGCGCTCTGTGAAAGTGTGGATATCACAGGGTACGTAGCTGGATGTGACATTCTTGGCAGCTTTAAAGAAAGTATAGAATATGCGAGTTTATGATGGAGTTTACTGGTGTATGTGTCTACAGAGAATCAGTCATACTGGAAAATAATCAAGATACGTGGCGTAGCTGAGTGTAAAAATCAAGCAGCTTACAGAAACCAACTGCCACGCGGAGTGGCCGCGCCGTTTGAGGCGTCATGTCACGGACTGCGCGGCCCCTCCCGCCGGAGGTTCGAGTCCTCCCTCGGGCATGGGTGTGAGTGTTGTTCTTAGTATAAGTTAGTTTAATTAGTGTGTAAGTCTAGGGACCGATGACCTAAGCAGTGTGGTCCCTTGGAATTCGCACATATTTGGACATCTTTGAACAGCAACCAACTACTACTGGGCTGGAGCTTCATGTAGCTGATCTGCAATGTGACAGGGGTATACAAGACAGTCTAGACTTTAACACGCATTTCCCTCGGGATCGATTTTCTCATTCATACAGGTCTCCATACTGCTGCCCACCCTATTCTCCGTGACGGTGGATTGGGGTACGGTACTCGCCGGTCGCATGTCTGCAAGCAGCACGTGCTCGCGTCTGCTGTGAAGCCCTGCTCTATAAACACTGCGGTTTATGTGTCAGCAGTTTACTTGCTCGCTTTGACTGGGATCCCACAACTCCCATGAGAATATGTAATCGATGGGTTTAGGAGGGACATGACACTATGCAGAATCTCAGTGACCCCACGCGTCTAGTGCCCGAGAGGACAGACGTAAGGTTCTCTCGGCCGTGCAGGATCGTACAAAAAAAAAAAAATAGTTCAAATGGCTCTGAGCACTATGGGACTTAACATTTGAGGTCATCAGTCCAATAGACTTACTTACAAGGGAACCTCCCCATCGCATCCCCCTCAGATTTAGTTATAAGTTGGCACAGTGGATAGGCCTTGAAAAACTGAACACAGATCGATCGAGAAAACAGGAAGAAGTTGTGTGGAACTATGAAAAAATAAGCAAAATATACAAACTGGGTCGTCCATGTGCAATATAGGCAATATTAAGGGCAATGTGATACGAGGAGAGCCGTGGTCCTGTGGTTAGCGTGAACAGCTGTAGAGCTAGAGGTCTTTGGTTCAAATCTTTCCTCGACCGAAAATTTTAACTTTTTATTTTCAGTTTATGTGACAAAGCCTTATGTTTTCATCACTTTTTTTGGAGTGATTATTACATCCACAAGAAAACCTAAATCGGGCAAGGTAGAAGAATCTTTTTACCCATTCGCCAAGTGTACTAGTTAGGTGGGTCGACAACATATTCCTGCCATGTGACGAACATGCTGTCACCAGTGTCGTATAGAATATATCAGACGTGAAACTTCCTGGCAGATTAAAACTGTGTGCCCGACCGAGACTCGAACTCGGGACCTTTGCCTTTCGCGGGCAAGTGCTCTACCAACTGAGCTACCGAAGCACGACTCACGCCCGGTACTCACAGCTTTACTTCTGCCAGTACCTCGTCTCCTACCTTCCAAACTTTACAGAAGCTCTCCTGCGAACCTTGCAGAACTAGCACTCCTGAAAGAAAGGTTATTGCGGAGACATGGCTTAGCCACAGCCTGGGGGATGTTTCCAGAATGAGATTTTCACTCTGCAGCGGAGTGTGCGCTGATATGAAACTTCCTGGCGATTAAAACTGTGTGCCCGACCGAGACTCGAACTCTGGACCTTTGCCTTTCGCGGGCAAGTGCTCTACCAACTGAGCTACCGCAGCACGACTCACGCCCGGTACTCACAGCTTTACTTCTGCCAGTACCTCGTCTCCTACCTTCCAAACTTTACAGAAGCTCTCCTGCGAACCTTGTAGACTAGCACTCCTGAAAGAAAGGATATTGCGGAGACATGGCTTAGCCACAGCCTGGGGGATGTTTCCAGAATGAGATTTTCACTCTGCAGCGGAGTGTGCGCTGATATGAAACTTCCTGGCGATTAAAACTGTGTGCCCGACCGAGACTCGAACTCGGGACCTTTGCCTTTCGCGGGCAAGTGCTTTACCAACTGAGCTACCGAAGCACGACTCACGCCCGGTACTCACAGCTTTACTTCTGCCAGTACCTCGTCTCCTACCTTCCAAACTTTACAGAAGCTCTCCTGCGAACCTTGCAGAACTAGCACTCCTGAAAGAAAGGCTCATGGTATCTGTGCTACGACACGTTGTCATGATCATTAGTGCTAAAGAGTCTGCTACAAGCAGTATGGTTCGTATTATATCAGTAAGTGCCTTTGCGCAGGGAGAGAGGAGAGAGGGGGGGGGGGGAGAAAGACAGAAAGAAAGAGAGAGAGAGAGAGAGAGAGAGAGAGAGAGAGAGAGAGAGAGAACCTATGAAGGAAGGTTCACTTGTGCATGGCGACAGACACCTTGTTTGTTTCCAAGTCTTATACAGTGTTGGTGCGGAGAACAATGGTTAAAACTGCACCGCCAGTGCACTATGGCCACGTCGCTGTCTGGAGTGGGGCATTTAGCGCCGAGCAGCTGTGTTCGCTGAAGCGAACTCTGACTGTAGCGCGTGTTTCAGTCTGCAAGTAGAATATTTACTGTAATTTCCATGTTAGTTAAGGTACGGAGAAAGTACTTAGCAGGTGCACTGCTCATTATGGGTGCCCTAAAAAACACAAGTATTATATTAACAAGCGGCAGCGATAGTTTTCCGAACATATAGATTTGTCTATGAAGAGTCAGAAACAGTTGTCTAATGTGGGGTTTACCCCGACATCGCCAGTTACCAGGACAGGCAACGGTTTGAGCGTGTGGCGCCAAACAGAGACAAACGACGTACTGGGGATGCTGCCAAATACTCCCCACATCTCTGTCGCGGAGCACCTTACGCACCCAGCTTCTTACCTGCACACCGCTCAAGGAAAGAAGTGATGCGCAAAACGGTTCAAGCTTTTGTGGTTAGTGCTAGCAACAGTGAGAGAAAGAAGAATCTAGCGAAGATTTAGAAATGGCGAATGAAATTCACGTTCTTTAACGTCGAAACGGAGATAATTGATTACCTTGCTTACTTCAGAGAACTTGAGGTAGATCTTTAAAGTTCAGATTTATTGAAATGACCTGAATAAGTTACAAGCAGGAAATTACAATCTCTGTATTAGAGACTTCCGAATAGTTCATGACACTGTGTCTATTTTATCGAAAGGAGCAAAATCATCACTATATCCTTAGGAGCTGTTCGGTTTGCGTGTTGCGGTGAAAAATTAGCGGCTGTGTTTACCAGTCTCCAGACAGTTACCAGACAGATTGCAGGCCCCTAGAGCCGAGGGATCGTTAACGACGAAGAGGAGTGTGTCCCTGGCTTCACGATCGCACCATTAAAATCCCTCCTGACCTTCTGAGGCGTGCCAACGGCGTACCGCACGCAGCCCAAAAGCCGTAAACGCCCTCGTCCGGGACACCGTAAAAGGTGTTCAGCTACTCAAATTCGATCAAAACAATGAATAAAGCCGTGACAGTAAACGGCATTTTAACTGTAGGGAATCAGTTACAAAATGATACTCCTTGCGGACAAGAGAACCGACACACTAAACTCTGGTATCCAGACGTAAACATCGCGTCGCTGGTATCAATAAAAGCTGGGATGGAACGGCACCACAAACGTTTGAGAACCTATGACTCTCCAATTTAAAAAGTCAAACAACTTGCATGTGCCAAAGCCGTTTCGCTTTCTTACCATTTCAAATATCTCTTACGAAAGTGGGACTGAAAGCATGATCAGATGTTCTCTTTAAAATACATTGAAAGTCGATATAGTAGTAAATTACGCGTGAGAGTATAAAAAAAATAAGAATACCCAAGAACAATATAAATCCTAATAAAAGATCAAAAAATTAGAAATAATCGACTTCTGTGTCAAAATACCTTATCTTTTTATCGAACAAAATTTCAGGTGAATAAAAATAGCGCAGCTAGTTTGAAACTAATTTCAAACAGATCTGCGGCATGATAACAGAAGGCCAAAATAAATTCTTTTTGCTACTTTTCTTTCCTTACTCTAAACTGCAGAGCTGGCTGTTTGTGAACCGGCCCATTATTCGCGAAAACGTGCTCAGAACCTGGCTAGAGGAACTACTTTACTTTGTGCGACAGTGTTGTCCATTATCTGACACAAAAGGAAAATTCCGAAAATTTCATCTTCCAACAAAACGGGACATCACCTGCGTTGGAGCATCGGTGTTCGTCGCTACCCAAATAACGAACTTCCGCATCGCTGGATTGGGCGTAGTGGCGAAGATGATGTGGCTCTGTTCCCTTGGCCTCCATTGGTCGCCTGATCTGATGCATTGTGACTTTTTTCTCTGGGGACACATTAAGGACCGTGTTTACGTATCCTCACTCTCAAGAACGGTGGAGGAGATCGGAGAATGCATCAGTGCTGCTGCGCTGACAAAGGACAAGATGATGCTACATCAGGTATGAAACGAACTTGAGGATCAGAGGGACACTCATAGAACAGCTTTAGAGTGCAAAATGCAAATTTAGTTAGTTTACGGTTCTATTCATACATTAATCATATCTGAACAATGTAACTCTTCCGGAAATACAGAGCTTTGAAATCGGTTACTGCTGCTACAATGGGAGGTTATCAACATTTAAGAGAGTTTGAAAGTCGTGTCATAGTCTGCGCACGAGCGATGTGACACAGCATCTTCGCGGTAGCGATGAAGTGGGGATTTTCCCGTACGACCATTTCACGAGCGTACCGTGAATATCAGGAGTCCGGTGAAACATCAAATTTCCGACGTCATTGCGGTCGGTAAAAGATCTTTCAAGAACGGGACCAACGACGACTGAACAGAGTCGTTCAGCTTGACAGGAGTGCAACCCATCCGCAAATTTTCTGCATATTTCAATGCTAGGCCATCAACAACTGTCAGCGAGCGAACCATTCAACGAAACATCATCGATATGGGCTTTCGGAGCCGAAGGCCCACTCGTGTACCCTTGACGACTGCACGACACAAAGCTTTACACATCGTCTGTGCCCGTCAACACCGACATTGGACTGTTAATGACTGGACACATGTTGCCTGGTCGGACGAGTCTCGTTTCAAATTCTGTTGGGTGCAGGGACTGTACAGGTATGGAGACAACCTCATGAATCCATGGACCCTGCATTTCAGCAAGGGACTGTTCAAGCTGGTAGAGCCTCTGTAATGGTGCGGGGCGTGTGCTGTTCGAGTGATATGGGGCCCCTGATCGGTCTAGATTCGACTCTGACAGGTAACACATAAGTGAGCATTCTGTCTGTTCACCTGTATCCATTCATGTTCATTGTGAATTCCGACGGACTTGGTCAATTGCAGCAGGTCAATGCGACACCCCACACCTCCAGAATTGCTGGAGAGAGGCTCCAGGAACACTCTTCTGAGTTTAAGCATTTTCGCTGATCTCCATCTCCCCAGACATGAACATTATTGAGCATATATGGGATACCTTGCAACGTGCTGTTCAGAAGAGAGCTCCACTCTGTCATACTCTTACGGATTTATGGACAGACCTGCAAGATTCATGGTGTCAATTCCCTCCACCTCTACTTCAGATGTTAGTCCATGCCACGTCGTGTTGCGGCACTTCTGCGTGCTCGCGACGGCCCTAAAACGATACTAGGCAAGTGTACCAGTTTCTTTGGTTCTTGAGCGTACAATAGCCCTTTAGATCGTTCCGTCGTACGAGATGTGTTCGCAGAACAACGGTGACTACGGTTAAATCGACTGCAAAGAGAAAGAGAGCAAGCGTGCGTGTGTGTGTGTATTGTGCATGGGATAACTTTTGATAAGTTGTGGGGCTGTATTTATATCATCTCTTCTAGACGGTCAGTCTGCAGTTTGGAGAGGCTGCTGGTAAATTAAGATACTCGGACCACGGACACGGGAGAGTAGGCTACGGCGGGCGAGGGTCGGCCGCGTTGCGCTGGTCGGCGGGCTTACAGTTTGGTAGTCCCGTTACGGGCCGCTACGCAGCGATGAAGACGTTCGCGCGTGGCTGGGCAGCCTCATCAGGCCTGAGGCCGGGGCCACAAATGAGTTGGGGGGGGGGGGGGGGGGGGGAAGCGGCCCAGAGAGGCCAAAGGCTCGCCGACCGAAGTTAGGGCAGGCGAGGCGTGCCGTGGGGCTAGGTCACGTGGCTGTCTGCTCTCCTCAACACGCAGCTGGGCGAAAGCTGCGAAGTGGTCAGTGACGTCGCTACGAAGAACCTGTGCAAGCGTTAGGGACGGCGGTAGTCGCAGAAACATCCGGTTTTCAGTTACACCGGTTTCTTCGTTTCCTATTTAACCTGACTGTTACAGCTGCTCAAAGCAACCTGTTTCTGAAATTAACCGATTTCTGAAATAACCAATTTTCGGTACTTATTTCCAATGACAAATGTAGACTTCGAACAAAGATTGTAATATTCTAATGAAGGTGAAAGAGTATGAGATCTCTCTCGATATGGGGTTAAGACTGCGGCAGAAATCTATCTCACCGCGTGCACCAAAGATGGCGAAGGCGAAGGAGATGGGCGTGGCGATGACGAGAGGGAAACATCACAAAATGGTTTAAATGGCTCTGAGCACTATGGGACTTAACTTCTGAGGTCACCAGTCCCCTAGAACTTAGAACTGCTTAAACCTAACTAACCTAAGGGCATCACACACATCCATGCCCGAGGCAGGATTCGAATCTGCGACCGTAGCGGTCGCGCGGTTCCAGCTATAGAGCCTACAACCGCACTACATTAGTGACTCAATAATTCCGTACCTATTCTTACATCATGTGTTAGATGCTTGTTTCTGAGTGTCGCCGTTGTTATTACAATGGCACTGATCGCTTTCCCCATTTTCTGTAATAACCCAATAATTCAAAGAAATGGAAATTTACAGATAAACATTACCATTACCCGTTTGTAAAAAAGGTTTATTGTAAATTTACATGTTACTTTTTTTACTCGGCTGTTAGTGAAAACTGAAGGAAACCTGCAATCACAGAGACGAAACATGTACCGAAAGCTACGGGTTATTCAGAGCTAAAGTAGTTATATCGGTTTTAACCGGTCGATTTTTTCCATCCTCAGCAAGCGTTCGAAGCAAATTCGGCACTGAGCCAATCGACAATAATTCAAAAGCCATTTGAAAGCTTCTTCCTTCCTGCCACCCGTCCCTGTGACCTATATTACATGGACATTAGCGATCTCAGATTCAATTACAGGCAACTGGAATTAATGTGTTTCGAGTCTAGATCTTACATACAGGTTAATACATGTGACTGCGTGCCTAGAACCCATCCTATGTCCCTGCTTCCATTTAAGTATAGATTAATTTTTATTCATTTCCAACTGAAACTGTCAATAGACTGTCATCTATATTCAGTAATACAGAATGAGTAAATCGCGTAAATATAGCCGTTGTTTATCTGAAAAATATTTCAAAACTAACAATTGCAGTTCACACTGACACTCGTATTGTTACGATACCATTTTCGCCATGATTGGTGTCGTACTGGATTGCTTCCCACGAAAACCAAGAAAATTTAGTTTCTCATTATTCACACTCGACCGTTAATCTTAAGCATTTGAGAGTCTCTTTATCACAAGAGTATTTCTTTAATAACAACTTATCATAATCCTCTCATCTGTATTACTAACACTCATCACCCTTCTCCTGCTTTACTCATCGTCTACATCGAGTTTGATTCTCACTCGCTAAGTAGGCATACGTTGATTGTGACAGTCAGCTACATTGTAAAGCATGTATTGGCACTGTGATGGTCGTTACTAAGATCATGCACGTCCAGCGGAGGTTCAGTTGACCAGGATTGAGAATGAACTAGTTGGTCCAAAACTAGTCGTCAAACATATGTACTGCAACTGTGACAAATTAGTTAACAAACACTTCATGAATATAACATTTGTTTACAAAACTAAGGGAGAGTCCATTTTCAGAGAATAACTCTTTGAAAAGCATAATTAGCAATTTCTTCTGAGACTTCCTCTTTAATGGTTTTTATTATAGCACTAGTTTTGCGTACAAAAAGTACCAGTTCTATCCACTGAATGTTAGGAGGAAGGTAATTCACATACAGGCTTCTTAAAAACACACCGACAAAATTCGAGGGTACGTTGAAGAACGTGTCTCGAAGAAAAAAATGAAGATACAAATCCATGTCCGGAAACGTCATCCAGAGACGCTACAGATCGAAGCTCTAGGCACCGTCACCTCTACGCGCGCGCGCGCGCGCGTGTGTGTGTGTGTGTGTGTGTGTGTGTGTGTGTGTGTGTGTGTGTGTGTGTGTGTGTGTACAGGGTGATTCTGTGGTGATGTAACAAACTTTCAAGGATGATGGAAACGGTTAAATTGAAACAATTATTTTTTTTTTATTAAAACTGACCTGCAGAATTTTCCTTGACAAAGACAACTCAAACTTAACCTATTCATTTATTATCCACAATATACAAGCCCAATGCAATCTGACTGCTATACATTGACAACATGACTTCCAATAACTAACAAAATAGAATGGCCCTGAATTGCAAGAAGTCCTAACAGTAATACAAATCCAAAAAATATGAAATTAAAGAAATATGAAACTGCTTCCAACTCTATTAACTGCCTAAACTCATTTCAATCACGAATCCCGATTGTGGAAACCCTTTTATTTTTCATAAGTCACTTACCTTACCGAAAATCTTCAAAACACGAGCTACACCAATTACAGCAATTAGCAACTATAGCCAGCTAAGTAAAAAAGATTCTAACTACTATAGACTCTAACTACTAGGAGGCTCATGGTCAGCAAAAAGAAAGATTTTTTTGAATAGCAAACAATGTATTTAGAAAATTTTACCTTATTAATGTGACATACAGTTCCGAAAATTATATAGTTGTCAATAATTCCACTGCCCAAACATTATCAACCATACCTCTATCCTTATACATTTCTTTGCATATTTTCTTATAAACACATAATATCCTCTCACTTTACAATGCATGTCCTACCAACACAGAGACTCCACGAAGAACATCATTTCCATACACTTCCCTATCCACTCGCTAACTGCTAGTCCGTCCAACCACAGAATGTCTTGCCGAGGGCGCAGAACGCTGTCAGCGATATTAACTCAGTCTATAGTGTTGCCAACATACAAACAGGCTAATTACAAAATGTATCGATTTGAGATAAGGAACTCTGGTCTGGAAACGAACGAATTGAAAGTTATAAGCGAAATTCGTTTCAATACATCTGACAGTGGAATACATGCACCAGTACTCTTGTTGCTAAGACTTTCAGGGGTATGGACCAAAACAAGCAAAAAAATTGTGGTAAATATGGGCTCTAAAATGCATACCTTAAGGGCTACGAGTACTTGTTCAATAGAGGAGATATCTTTCACAGTACCGAAGATGAACACGTGCTCATAGCTCCTCAGGTATGCGTCTTAGAGCCCATGTTTACTGGACACTTTTTTCTTGTTGTGGTGCAAACTACCACATCGGGAAGTTGCCTACCTGCAATCGTAGTAACAGTAGGAGTACATGTATTCCACTGCCAGCGGGATCAGAATGATTTTCGCTTATATCTTTCTACTCGTTCGTTTCCGGACCAGGGTCCCTCAACACAAACTGATACATTTATCTTCCGTCATCGTCCCTGAAAGTTTGTAACGTCATCGGGGGATTAGCCTGTATGTACATACGTGTGCAGATGCCAGCGCGTCTAACTTCGTCGTTCTGCAGTGCCGTCGGATGACGTTTCCGGACAAGAGTTTCTGCCCTCATTTTGTTCCTCAACACACCTTCTACATCCCCTCGACGCGTATCGGTGTCAGTTTGAAACACCCTATATACAAGGAATAGGAGTGGACCAACAATTCAACCTTGTGGACTACCTTTGTGATTTCTCCCTAGTCACTAAAATTTTCTACCCTTCCAACACTGAATGAATTATTCAGCACATCTTTTTGCATTGTGTTTGTTATGTACAATTCAAATCCGATGTGGGTAAAGTCATCAGTACCATAAAACTTGAGTTTTTCTAGGAGAATAACATGATCTACGCAATCAGACATCGTAGAAAGATCACAAAAACTATCAGCTGGCGATATTTTATTATTTGAAGCTAGCAATATATGATGTGTGAATGCATAAATAGCAATCTCAATCAAGCAACCTCTCTGGAATCCAAGCTGTGATACGGTCAGTAATATTTTCCTTCTTAAATATAAGACTACCTTTGAGTATCTTACTTTTAGGAACATTTTGGAAAAAAAAAATGTCACTGAGGAAACTGAACAACATTGTTTCTGTCAATTTCCTTATCAGACGACTGCTAGAGAAAATAGAGAACGTCCAAAGAAGTGCGGCGCGTTTTTTCACGGGTTGGATTGGTAAGCGTGGAAGCGACACAGAGATGCTCATTCATCTCCAGTGTAAGGTGCTATAAGAGAAGCGTTCTGTTACTGTTAAAATTTCGAGAACACACGTTCCTAGAAAAGTCGTCTAACATATTCCTTACTGATATATCTCTCGAAAAAACCATGACGACAAAATTAGATTCTATCTCATGCGTAAGCTTACCGGAAATCGTTCTTCTCGCGGTGGCATTTGCTACCGGAACAAGAAAGAGGAGGAAAAAGGTAGTGGTACAAGTGGTACTCAACACCACACACAGTAAGGTGGTTAGCGGAGTGCATATGTGGATGGTGAAGGGACTGACACTGGAGATAAAATCAGAGCTTGCTGCTTCAAACCACAGAGATGACAGTAAAAATAGTAGTGTACGAGACGAGTGCCTCAACCGGTACGCCACTTGGGACAGTACCTGTAAGAGCGGCAGTCGGGTCTGGGAATGTTAGGTCATCGGGCTGCGGAGAGGCGGCCGCTGGTAATTGGGCTCGTGGGACAGGGCAGATACCATCTGGAGGCAGGGGCACGCCCCTCTGTAATTGGCCGCACCGGGACACAGCGACGCGGGACGCCCGCGCTGACTAATTGAGTCGCTACCGGCGCCTCTCCATTACCGGCAGTCAGCTGCCACCCCGGGCAGGCTACCACAAGGAGGAAGTTCAGCATAAACACTCAGTGTGTCGGTTACCTGCAGTAAGGGGGCAGAGTAGGAAGTGCACCACCCGCAGTGAGCGAGCGTGTTTTTCTGCCTAGGATATTAATCAGATGCGGGTAGGACTCGCGCACAGAGGTTTCCGTAGAAAATCTTAGTTATGCATACAGACAGATCGTCCATTTCGGGAATCGAAAATCTCGACTATTTTTGTCCTTAAACGGCATTGATGCTGGCAAGATATCGGTCCCAGGAATTCCAAGACTTTCGAGAATGCTCTTGTAATGTAGGCGTAACTTTCCACAGCTGTTGTCACTGTGAATAAAATTCTTCTACGCTGTTGACCACGTTGTCAATATATAAAATTGTCCTTCATTTCGGCTAATATTACAAGTGACCATCCTCTGGATTTTGTGCTGAGCTCAGCACAAAGCCCTGAGGAAGACCGCTTGTAATAGTGGCCGAAACGTCGTACATTTTACGTATTTTGTTTTAATGTTGAAATTGGATAACAAATGACAAAATAATATTGCTTCGTGTTACATGATTACAAATTAACCATTTTCTGATTTTTTTCTTTACTTCTTCCGTGAAACCTTTCTTCTTGCCAGATTTCATGATCCTACGTCAAGGGGAAGTATCATACAGGTTTTAATGAGTGAATTTGCTAATATGTAAGTATGTGACATAAATGGCCATATCTCTCGATTGCATTGACTTAGAATCTTCACTTTTTTACATTGCCAAGGGATCGTAGACTTCAATACGCGACATAAAAAGTTGATACGTCCACCCTTTCCCGAGAAAAAAGGGTTTTGAAAAGTCAGACAGATAGACAGGTAAACGGACAACAAAGTGATCCTAAAAGCGTTTCGTTTTTACAGATTGAGGTACGGAACCTTAAAAAGATGTACTTATTTTAGTTTCAGAAAAAGCTTTGGACAATACTCACAGGAATACTCTGTTTGGAATTCCGAATGTGGCAACGATACAAGGCAGGGAGCGAAAGATTAACTACAATTTGCACCGGGGTCAGACTGGAGTGGTACGAGTCGAAGGATACGAAAGAGACGCAGTAATTGGGAAGAGAGAGTGAGACAGGACTGTAGCTTACCCAGGTGTCATTCAGTATGTTTACCGAGTGAACAGTAACGGGAACTAAGGAAAACTTTGGAGAAGAAAAGTTCACCGAAATGAAATAAAAATACACCGACCAGCCACGAAACTCTTTGGTGACAACTCTGCGAGGTCTGCAAAACACCACAAGGTCAAATCTCTGTATCTCAGATGAATACACTCCAGCCGCTGGGGCATGCAAGATCTATTAGTCCATCCGAAATGCTTATTTTCAGTTTCCGAAATGGTGTAACCACATTTTTGGACACAGCTTGTAGAATATCATTCGTGGCTGCACGTGGCACGTTGTCCTCTTAGCTATTGTGAACGCCAGAGTCGGTTTCCCGTATCTGGGGAATGCGGCTTTGTAGAGAAGTGTTAATGCTGGGAGCAGCAATATCTGCTTTCTCGTACTGAGGTTGACTGGTTGATGCAGCAAGCCCTAAAACAAATTTCGCGAAGTGATGGGGAGCTCGCAAAAGCAAGGAATTGGCGAACAGCTATAGAGCGTGGAGGAGGTAAGCGGGCTGGAGTGGAGTGGGGGGAGGACTATGATGTGGAGGTAAAGCGAAGACTGTTGGGCACATGCAGTAGGGACCGAGTGATCCTCAGTGATCTATGTAATTGTATTGCCCGTCCGGAACACTTAAAAGAATTCGGAAGTGCGTTCCCGTACGTGGTTACGGAATTTTGGGCTACTCATGATTCCTTTTCTGAGAGTATAGAGCGACTTAGAGAACGAGCAAATGCTGTCTAGAAAGAGGCCCCATAGCAGAGAGTGGAGCCGTTAGCTGTCTTCACTGCTGTTTGATGAAACTTACTGACTGTGCAAAGTTTAACTGGAGGTAATAAATTAAATTGGTCTATCTGGAAGCTTGAAATTTTATGTTGCTGTGTCACCTGTCCGTAAATGACTTTGAACTGTTCTGCCTGATAACACATGTGAATCACCCATAAGACAGTGTGGATGTCAACGTAACTTTGTGCACGTACATACCAGCAGCAAGTATGTAAATAGAGTTGCAATTCTTTGTTCAAAAATGGTTCAAATGGTTCTGAGCACTATGGGACTTAACATCTACGGTCACCAGTCCCCTAGAACTTAGAACTACTTACACCTAACTAACCTAAGGCCATCACACAACACCCAGTCACCACGAGGCAGAGAAAATCTCTGACCCCGCCGGGAATCGAACCCGGCAATTCTTTGTGACAGGCAGAACGGACATGAGAGTGCATTAGTGTTGTTTCTGTTTATTGTGGTTGCTAGGTCTGGTATGGTATACAAGGTGCGTGCGCAGCTTCAGATGTCGAGTGATCGCTGTGAAGGATACGGATCTGCCGCCTCCTCATGTGAGACAGCATTATCAGTCCCTGATAGAGTCCGAAAGGGACCTCACTGAAGGTCTGCATTTGGGCTGTTGGTCGAATTGTGCAATATCTAAATTCGTGGACCATTCGGATGTTACAGTGGTCCATTGTTGGACTGTATGGCAACGCGAAGGCAGGCATACAGTCCAACAATGACCACTTCTGACAATCAAAAGGGAAGACTGCCGCATTGTGCATTAAGTACATCGTTCTCCTTTTCACCTGCGGCTCCTATGCAGCCGGCCGGAGTGGCCGAGCGGTTCTAGGCGCTACAATCTGGAACCGCGCTACCGCTACGGTCGTAGGTTCGAATCCTGCCTCGGGCTTGGATGTGTGTGATGTCCTTAGGTTAGTTAGGTTTAAGTAGTTCTAAGTTCTAGGGGACTGATGACCTCAGCAGTTAAGTCCCATAGTGCTCAGAGCCATTTGAACCTCCTATGCAAGAACAAGTGACGGATTCCATGCAACATTCTGGTCGGAGACTATCATCAGCGGGACTAGCGAATTGCCGTTCCATGTGCAGGTTGCCTTGAACACCACAACAGAAACCCCTGGGTTTGTTGATGTGCCGCGATTGGGAAGCACGGACTGCTGATGAAGGAGCCACGTTGTATCCCTCGACGAATCTGCACGACCCCACATGACCATCGTCAGTGAGTATGGCGGCGACCTGGGGAGAGATCCCATCCTTCCAATATTCTGGAGATCCACAGGTCCTGGGAGATATTTCGTAATGATTTCAGCCATGGATAGTGGTCACTGATAGGACAGCACATAGTGGACTACGTCACATACATCCTGCATCCTCATGTGCTACCTCTCACGCAACAGTATCGTGGTGCCATTTTTCAACACGACAATGTTCGTCCAAGCGTAGCACGTATCCCTACAAATTGACGGGGTGATTTTGAGGTACTCCTGTTGCCAGCAAGATCTCCAGACCTGTCGCCGATAGGACATGTGTGGGACCAGCTCGTAAGCCAGCTGTGTACCAGTTTCAGCAACCAGGTTATCAGTGACCAGTTACAGTAGTTATGGGACAGCTTGAAGCAAGAGACAACGGTTTTATGACATCCTCACCAACAGAATTCGTGAATGCATAGAATCCAGAGGTGGTGCAACGTCATATTGATAAGTGGGCTCATACTGCCAGGTTCATTGTAAATTTCATTCCGTTTTGTGGTAACTGAAATACACTACTGGCCATTAAAATTGCTACACCACGAAGATGACGTGTTACAAACGCGAAATTTAACCGACAGGATGAAGATGCTTTAATATGCAAATGATTAGCTATTCAGAGCATTCACACAAGGTTGGCGCCGCTGGTGACACCTACAACGTGCTGACATGAGGAAAGTTTCCAGCCGATTTCTCATACACAAACTGCAGTTGACCGGCGTTGCCTGGTGAAACATTGTTGTGGTGCCTCGTGCAAGGAGGAGAAATGCGTACCATCACGTTTCCAACTTTGATAAAGGTCGGATTGTAGCCTATCGCGATTGCGGTTTATCGTATCACGACATTGCTGCTCGCGTTGGTCGAGATCCAACGACTGTTAGTACAATATGGAATCGGTGGGTTCAGGAGGGTAATACGGAACGCCGGGCTGGATCGTATCACTAGCAGTCGAGATGACAGACATCTTATCCGCATCGCTGTAACGAATCGTGCAGCCACGTCTCGACCCCTGAGTCAACAGATGGGGACGTTTGTAAGACAACAACCATCTGCACCAACAGTTCGACGACGTTTGCAGCAGCATGGACTATCAGCTCGGAGACCATGGCTGCGGTTACTCTTGACGCTGCATCACAGACATGAGTGCCTGCGATGGTCTACTCAACGACGAACCTGGGTGCACTAATAGGAAAACGTCGTTTTTTCGGATGAATCCAGGTTCTGTTTACAGCATCATGATGGTCGCATCCGTGTTTGGAGACATCACGGTGAACGCACATTGGAAGCGTGTTTTCGTCATCGCCATACTGGCGTATCACCTGGCGTGATGGTATGGGGTGCCATTGGTTATACGTCTCGGTTACCTTTTGCTCGCATTGACGGCACTTTGAACAGTGGACGTTACATTTCAGATGTGTTCCGACCCGTGGCTCTACCCTTCATTCGATCCCTCCGAAACCCTACATTTCAGCAGGATAATGCACGGCCGCACGTTGCAGGTCCTGTACGGGCCTTTCTGGATACAGAAAATGTTCGACTGCTGCCCTGGCCAGCACATTCTCCAGATGTGTCACCAATTGAAAACGTCTGGTCAATGGTGGCCGAGCAACTGACTCGTCACAATACGGCAGTCACTAATCTTGATGAAGTGTGGTATCGTGTTGAAGCTGCATGGGCAGCTGTGGCTGTACACGCCATCCAAGCTCTGTTTGACTCAATGCCCAGGCGTATCAAGGCCGTTATTACGGCCAGAGGTGGTTGTTCTGGGTACTGATTTCTCAGTATCTATGCACCCAAACTGCGTGAAAATGTAATCACATGTCAGTTCTAGTACAATGTATTTGTCCAATTAATACCCGTTTATCATCTGCATTTCTTCTTGGTGTAGCAATTTGAATGGCCAGTAGTGTAATATCATATACCCACTCCACGTGAAAATTTTTGATTTCGATTCCTCCTCTCATTCTGGATGCTTTACGTTTGTTGTCAGGCGGTGTGTTATACTGTTTTTTAGGAGAATATTGTGGACATTGCTAACAACCAGCTGGAGATTGTGTATGGACTGTTTGCGTTTTACGTTTTCCATTATTGTGGTCTGAAAGGAAAAGTCTTTCTTAAAGTGTCTGGATTGCTACAGGGCACCCATTAGTGGTAGAGCAGTAGTGTAAACTTTAATCCCGTCACTAGTGTTGCAGCGACGCTAGCGACCCGTCTCTGGACTGATTTAGCAGTACAGCAATGCAGACAACAGATGCGGGTCCGCCAGTAAAAACTTCCAACCAGATCGATGAAACAGTACGTCGCACAGTTTGTCCGCCAGTAAAAGCTTCCAACCAGATCGATGAAACAGTACGTCGCACAGTTTGTACCGCGCATTGAATATCGTTACGAGCGCGTGGATTCTGGCCGCTGACCTCAGTGAGATGCTTCGAGGACGAGGCGAGGGGAATGTCTCGTGTTGTAATAAAATTTCGTGTTACCTTAGTCACCAAGCCTTGAGACTTCTGTTCCGGAAATATTCCCTCCTTTCATGATTACGTTCATCGGACAGCGGCGCAGAAGTGTAGTAAGCGAGCCCGCTTGTAATGTTGGTTGCCATGCCGGCACCTGCGACAGCCCGCGTGCCGTAAGTCAGGGCGACTGGGGCTGGTACCGGACGCCCTACATGGAAACTTCGCCTTCTTCCGCCGCACCAGTTCTGCGTCGATCCGCTGACACCGGGTCCATTAAGCTACGCTCCATCTCTGAGTGTTTTTCCTCGTAAGTTGATGGCGCTAATTTAAAGTTTAGTGGCCTGGGAAACGTCACTGCTAAATATTTGCGAAACACTTCTCGCTACAACAACCTAAACGCCGTCTACAGGTATAACATAATTAGTAAAAGTCATATGCACTCTGTCCTGTTCCAGATCACAATTATACAGTCTGTCACGTCTTACAAAACTATCCTAAAATGTACAGAGCAGATATCTTCAACACACTACTGAAACACAATAAGAGGACACGACCACTGCAGTGAATGAAGGAAGTGAAAGGCCCCCTTAGAAAAATTTATGAATGATCGTGCTGATAAACCCCTTATGTCATCTGATTTTCAAGCAGCTGAGCAAAACTGAACGTGCACAGACATTTCTCTCCTTACTTATTCAAATCATCAATAAACTGACACACAATATTTTTAGAGCAACGCAGTCTGACTTTCAATAATCCCTACAAAAGAATGGCCCTGACAAACAATAACCTACACCTTTCATCAATCACTTAACTCACAACAATCTTCATTATTCGAACTATTGCGATACAGCGACCGCCAATCCTGCCAGCTAAATAAAAGATTCTAACTACTGAAGGCACTAAATACTGATACGCATAGGCAGCAAATATAAGATTTTGATAGAGAACAAGCAATGTATTTACCTTAATAGTGTTCAAAAGTCATAATATATATAGCAGTTCATGACATCCAGTCTTACAAATGTACCCTCTCTGATGGACACACGTCCAGATCATCCGCTCTCAAAACTCCGCCATCTCACTCCCCACATCCACCACTGCTGGCAGCTCACCTCCAACTCCACAACGCTGTGCGCTGTTCACATCCAGCCGCCCAACACTACAATAGCGAATTCCAACAATGCTAACCAGCCACAGACTGCACACAGCACAGTCAGTGATTTTCATACAGAGCGCTACGTGGCGTTACCAACATAAAAACCTAAACAGCCTACTTACAAAAGTGGTAATATTTACTTGGAAAAATTAGTGCGTGAGCTGTCAAAATGGTTCAAATGGCTCTGAGCACCATGGGACTTAACATTTGAGGTCATCAGTTCCCTAGAACTTAGAACTACTTAAACCTAACTAACCTAAGGACATTACACATATCCATGACCAAGGCAGGATTCGAACCTGCGACCGTAACAGTCAAGCGGCTCCGGACTGAAGCGCCTAGAACCGCTCGGCCACACCGGCCGGCGATGAAAGTACTCCTCACTAAATAAACAAATGGCCGTTTGCGTATTTTTATGTCTCTTTTCAACGCAAAAGGACAATTTTAAAAGAGTGTCATATCGTTCATACTTGAACAATTCTCTATGCAACCCTTTTTAAAAAAGAAGAGAACTGTTAAAATAATTCTGATTTCTTTTCTTTTAATCCTTTAAATTCTATTCTATGCAGTAAAAGCTGCCTTGTATACACCAAGTTTATACTTACGTGTATTGTTCATACACTGTTGTCGCTGTTGTTGTCATTGTTAGTTCGAAGACTAATTTGATGCTAGTCTGTCCTCTACAAACATTTTCAGCTCCGCCTAATTACTTCAGGCTTGATCCAATTAAGCTTGCATATTGCAGTGAAACACTTGTTCCATTCTACAGTTTTTATTTCCCACTCTTCCCTTCATTAACAGCCGGCCTGAGTGGCCGAGCGGTTCTAGGCGCTTCAGACTGGAGCCGCGCGACCGCTACGGTCGCAGATTCGAATCGTGCATCGGGCATGGATGCGTGTGATGTCCTTGGGTTAGTTAGGTTTAAGTAGTTCTAAGTCTATGGGACTGATGACCTCAGATGTTAAATCCCACAGTACTCAGAGCCATTTGAACCATCTTTCGTTAACAAACGATGTCTCAAGATGCGCCCAGTCGACCGGTTCCCTCACTCAAGTTATGCCGTAAATTGATCTTCTCTCAAGTTTTCTTCGGCACCTCTTATGCGATCCATCCATCTGACCCTCAGCGTCCTTCTGTTGTACTGCTCTCAGTACCGGGGATTGATCTGCCTCATGGAACATTTACTACGTACGCCAAGTTTCAGTAATTCCATCTTGTGCGAGTGGAATGTACTGCGCCTGGCCCAAGACTTGGAAAAATAGAGATGCGAGCAGCCGTAATTTTATTTCATAATTTCACTTAGCTACCAGTTTTGGTGCCTCATTGGCATCATCTTCAGGCCCCTACACACGTAGGTAGACAAGTTATCTAAACGTTTTGTGCTGTTATACGGACCTCAATATACAACTGTTCTCTGAAGTCTTCTTCTCGGTAGACGTGGACCTTTCACAATTCTAACGACAAGAGGTTTACGTGTAACGTTAGCAGAACACTTAAATTAAGGACTTTTCGCCTTGTTTTCTCCTCTGAAAAAGATACTCGAAATTCACTCACTATCAAATGGATCAAATGGCTCTAAGCACTGTGGGACTTAACATCTGAGGTCATCAGTCCCCTAGACTTAGAACTACTTAAAACTAACTAACCTATGGACATCACACACGTCCATGCCCGAGGCAGGATTCGAACCTGCGGCCGTAGCAGCAGCGCGGTTACGAACTGAATCGCCTACAACCGCTCGGCCACAACGGCCGGGCCACTCGCTATCCCGTGGCATCCCGTGTTTTACAAATTTCGTGAGGAAGACCTACAATTTCATAACATTTTGAAAGCTCAGTTCATCACCTTTTGCCGGCCGAAGTGGCCGTGCGGTTAAAGGCGCTGCAGTCTGGAATCGCAAGACCGCTACGGTCGCAGGTTCGAATCCTGCCTCGGGCATTGATGTTTGTGATGTCCTTAGGTTAGTTAGGTTTAACTAGTTCTAAGTTCTAGGGGACTAATGACCTCAGAAGTTGAGTCCTATAGTGCTCAGAGCCATTTGAACCATTTTTTCATCACCGCCACTTTACCTTTTCATCTTCCAGTCATAACTTAACATAATTATAAATAAGCTACTTTTCGCTCCGCTAATATTTACTACGAACATGTTGTCGGATTATTAGCTAACGACCAACTGGCGCCAACAATAGAGACACTAGTGTGTAAGAAACCATACCTTGTAAGGTTGGATTATGAACTAATAACCGGAAACCGGTCCCTGCTGAACAAATATTAGAGTAACAAAACGCGATTTGTTTGCTTTCGATCTTAAATGTTAGTGTTCCACCAAGAAGTGATGGAAGAATACATTAGTATAACTTAATAGCGTTAAGAGCAGTCAGTCTGTGAACGAATTTTCTGTTACCACTTTCTAAGCTTATATGAAGAAGTGACAGCTGGCACAACTTCGCAGCTGAAAGCGGCTTTTTACCTCGTGAGGTGACAGATCTTAGCGGATGCAGAGGTCAGCTCTCCACTTGGCCTTTTCGAATAATAAATACGAGTATTTAGCGTCTCACTTTGGGCAAGACACTGTCAGTTTGAGCAGCTAATTCAAAGCACCATAAACTGCTGTGAGCAGACATCCTGACCTGTCAAATAAACGCAGGTTTGAGAAGAGGCGGATGTTGCTTGCAGTCTCCCTGCGTATGCTGGAACGGTCTGATCTCCTCGCCTTGTTTGCTGCCAGCGTTTAGGACAGGAAGCCGGACGCTAAGCCTGTAAGTTGCGACAGTCGAGATGTGCGATAAGGACGCTGTTCTTTTTCTGCGTCTCTTGAGCGTTGGCGTGGCCAGGAATACAGAATCGAGTCTCACAGACCACAGAGACTTCGTCGTACCTAATAGACATATTATGCAGATTTGTGGACTTGTCTCTTGGTGGAAGCAAAACACTTCACATATTATGGACATACGAAAAGGATCATAGAATGGGATCCATAAGGGAGACCGCCGGCCGTATGTACTTTGTATACCAGGAATTCAGAAGACGTATTGCAGGCAATTTATGACAAATAGGTGTCCGCCTGCTTAGCTGGGTAGTAACGTGCTTCCCTCCCATGCAAGCGGGCTCGGGTTCGATTCCCGATCGGGATGGAGATTTTCTCCGCTCGTGGACTGGATCTTGTGTTGTCCTTATCATCATTTCATCGCCATCACCGGCGCGCAAGTCGCCCATGTGGCGTCGAATGAAATAAGATTTGCACTTGGCGGCCGAACTTCCTCTAATAGGGGCCTTCCGCTCAACGATACCATACACTAATTTCCATTTGATGAGACATAGATATAAATGGGGAATGAAAATTAAATCTGATGTATAATGCTGGTTTACCGGAAAACGTAAATAAACTGTAAAACCAGAAATAATAATAATAATAATAATGATTCAGCTGAGATGTCTGTGTTGCGCTGTAACACATGGCTGACGCTTTTGGTTATCAGAGTTCAAAATGGCTCAAATGGCTCTGAGCACTATGGGACTCAACAGCTGAGGTTATCAGTCCCCTAGAACTTAGAACTACTTAAACTTAACTAATCTAAGGACATCACATACATCCATGCCCGAGGCAGGATTCGAACCTGCGACCGTAGCAGTCATGCGGTTCCGGACTGAAGTGCCTAGAACCGCACGGCCACCGCGGCCGGCGTTATCAGAGTTAAGTCTGTGCAGCTGTAGAGGTTGATTCCATGATAGTGTTACAAACTTTTACGGATGTTGTTGTATGGTAAATGTATCAATTTGAGGTAAGGGATCCTGGTCCCCAAACGACAGAGTCGAAGCCGGCCGGTGTGGCCGAGCGGTTCTAGGCGCTTCAGTCTGGAACCTCGCGACCGCTACGGTCGCAGGTTTGAATCCTGGCTCGGGCATGGATGTGTGTGCTGTCCTTAGGTTAATTAGGTTTAAGTAGTTGGAAGTTCTAGGGGACTGATGACCTCAGATGTTAAGTCCCATAGTGCTCAGAGCCATTTGAAGCATTCTGAACAGAGTCGAAAGTTATGTGCGAAAATCGTTCTAATACTTCTGACAGTGAAATAGATGTACCAGTACTGTTGTTGCTAAGATTGTAGGGTATGCAACTTTCAGACGTGGTAGCGTGAACAAAAACAAGAAAAAAAATCACTAGTAAATACGGGCTCTAAAATGCATACGGTAAGAGCTATGAGCACTTGTTCATTTTCGATACTGCACAACACATTTCTTCTACTGCATGTTCTATGTTTTCCATTTTTTGGGGTAGGTAGTATGGACTATCATCATAATCATCAGCGTTCTGCCATAGGGCAAGTCTTCACATGCGGCTCTCCATGCAGTCCCGTCATTTGCTACCCTCTTCGTTTTCTCTGTCCTTATACTATCCATCGTTTGTTACCTTCTGCGTCGTTATCTGCTTTCATTGTCTGCCCCGATAGCCGAATGGTCACGTGACGGACTGCCGTCCTAAGGGGCCCGGGTTCGATTCCTGGCTGGGTTGGGGATTTTCTCCGCTCAGGGACTGGGTATTATGCTGTCTTCATCATTTCATCCCCATCCGGCGCGCAGGTCGCCCAATGTGGCGTCGAATGTAATAAGACCGTTGACGCCAAACTCTCATTTCATTTCATCTGCTTCTATTCACCGTTCCTTCCACAGCACCCATCAGTAAACAACTGTGTTTCCCCTTCCTGATTAACCTTAAAATTTCTCTCTCTTCGCCCTTTCTTCTCAACACCTCCTAATTTCTCACTTTGTCTGCCCATTTCTCCCTTCCATACTCCTCCAAATCCACATCTCAAGTGCTTTTGTTCTTCTTTCTTCCCGCTCCCTCAGTGTGCATGTTTCAGCTGCGTATAATGCTGCGCTCCATATAAAGCACTTCGCCAGTCTCTTCCATAGGTTCCTGTCGATCCACCCACACTGAAGCGTCCTCCTCTTATTAAGTGCCTCCGTGGCAATTGCAATACGCGTTTTCACCTCCGCACTATCTGCCCCGATAGCTGAGTGGTCAGCGTGACTTACTGCCGTCCTAAGGGGCCCGGTTTCGATTCCCGGCTGGGTTGGGGATTTTCTCCGCTCAGGGACTGGGTGTTGTGCTGTCTTCATCATCATTTCATCCCCTCTGGCGCTAAGGTCGCCCAATGTGGTGACGAATGTAATAAGACCTGCACCAAGGCGGCCAGAGATGAGGCGCTCATTTCATTTTACCTCCTTATTGCATCTAATATCCTCCGTAATTATGCTTCCCAGAGATATGTAAACACTAACTTATTCTATATCTTCCTGCCCTAACCTTATAGTTGCTCTTACTCTTCATGCTCTTATCACCACACATTTTGTCTTCATCTTATTAATTATCATTCTGAATTCCTCAAAGGAGGTATTTAATTCATTTCATTCCAATAATAGTTCTTTCGCTCTCTGCCAATAGCACCGCATCATCCACAAATCTAATACATTCTACCTTCCTATCACGAACCCCCACCCCTCTTTTTCATTTCAAACTTTCTCAGTAATATGCTCCAAATATATGTTAAACAGTATGGGGAAGAAAAAGCAGCCTCGCTTCACTCCCCTTCCAATTGCTCTTTCCTGTGTCGTCTCATTCCAAATCAGTACTCGTGTTTTCTGTTGTAGGTATAGCTTCTTAACCGGCCTTCTATCCCTCCAGTAGACTCCATTAATCGAAAACAATAAGAAACGTCCAGTAAACATATACTCTAAAATGTATATCTTAAGAGCTATGGGCACTCGTTCAGCAGAAGAGATGTATTTCACAGTAGCGAAGTAGAAAACATTCTTAAGAAATGAAACTTCCTGACAGATTGAAACTGTATGCCGGACGGAGACTCGAACTTGGGACCTTCGCCTTTCGCGGGCAAGTGTTCTACCATCTGAGCTACCCAAGCACGACTTACGCCCCGTCCTCACAACTTTACTTCTGTCAGTACCACGTCTCCAACTTTCCAAACTTTACAGAAGCTCTTCTGTAGAAGAGATACATCTTTCCTATCGTCTGTTATTTTCTTCTCAAGAACATAATAAACTCTGTTTTCCTTTTCCAAAATTTATTTTATGCTTCACATGTCTTTTTTAATTAACAGTGCAATTATGTAAAAGAGAGGATTAGTAACAGCAGTGAGAGAAGCCGTAGAAGAAGTCCAAGAGCTGAGCTCTGCAGCTTTGTTAGTAGTTTTGGTAGAAAACGGCCTACCGCAGTTACCAAGGCTGTGCCATCATAAACGCCGACACAGACAGCTGGTTGCCAGTCACAGAGGTGGGATACTTCCCACGAGTCTTGGGCTACTCACCACACTACATCCCACCTCCACAGGGACAGACAGCACGCACAAACTACATTCACGAGAAATCAATAGGCTAGTAAAAGTTTGCCGCTGAGGCTTGAAGGGCGGTTGAGATTGTGAGGACTGAAACGAATGTAGTGGGTGATGGGGCAGATCGGGTGCATACCACAGTCTGTCTCCACGGACGATGCTGTACTCCAGCCTCGACATGTGTTATCATATTGCACCAGTTACTACGAGGGTTGACTGAAAAGTAATACCTTCACCTTCGTAACTCTTCAACAGTTGGCAGCATTGGTATGCGGCAGGTACTGGCTTGTTCCGTAGCCTCTTCTCTACGGCTCCAGTTGGCGGGAAGCCTTAGCATTGAACGATTGTGTTGTTACGGTGTAAAGTATGGAACACTGCGCAGACGGCCGGTCAATGCGATTTAAGCAACGTGCAGTCATTGAATTCTTGGCAGCACAAGGTGTCATCCAAAAGGAGATTCATCAGAGAACGACCGAAATTGACGGTGATTATGTTGATGTGAGTACTGTGCTCACCCGAACAAAAGACTTTCTTCCATTGTTCCATTGTCCAGGTTCTGACAGCAGCACCAGGTTTTTCTGTTATGCGCATTTGCACCACTGATGCGTGATTTTGAAATTTCAGCTCGTCCTGCAATTCCCTACCTATGAAGCTCAGCAATAAAAAGATTCTGGTCTTGACTGGATTCGCGTGCGTGACAGTCAATTCTGCAGTGACTTTCGCAACTGACGTCCTCTTAATTTTCGCCAGAATCCTCTTCAATGACCGTCCGTCACATTCATTTAACACACACTTGCGTTCGCTTTATGACTTACCGGATGACGTTTTGCCGCTTTCCTTGTTTGCGGTATAAGTCTTCGATACGGTGCCTCTTGAAACATCAAAAACTTCGGCTCTTTCTGTTACGAAACCACTAACCATACGAGCACCAGTAATTTGCCCACGTTGGAACTCATTCAGCTTGAACATAAGGCACATACAACTATACAGAATACAGCGTTGACACTAGCGACGTATTGAGGACACTGCATGTAGGCTCCGTCCGCGGCCAAACACAACAGGCAGGCTTGGCTAGCATCAGGATTTAAGTTCAAGCATGCATTTCTCTCAGTGTTTCCCTATTTTTGTTCAACTCCTGTGCATGATAACCTGCTAGGATTACACAACTGCTCACGGTCTATGTAAGTCTGCAGGCTTTCGTGGCCGTTGTCACTTAAGTTAAAATCTTCTGGGTTATTAGGCCGCGTCATATTTCCTCTAAAATAATCGACGTTTCGATCCCTCTGCTGGGATCTTCTTCAGGATCTTGAGGTGTCCACTACTGCTAGAACACAGTGTTCTAGCAGTAGTGGACACCAAAATGTCCTGAGGAAGATCCCTGCAGAGGGGCCGAAACGTCGATTATTTTAGAGGAAATATGACGCGGCCTAATAACTCAGAAGATTTTAACTTCAGTGCTCACGGTCTCTTGACTTTGAAAGTTCAATATACGTTCGGTAGGCTAAATTAATGCGACTTCTCAGTTTTGCTCTCTCTCTCTCTCTCTCTCTCTCTCTCTCACTCACACACACACACACACACACACACACACACAGATTCATTTCTATCATTAGTCAGTGAAACTGCAAAAGACACAAAACGCTGCATTTCAGATTCTTAACCGTCCCGAGGTGGAGCTCGCACCCATACCCTCTATTTCCGAGACAGTGGGCGCTAACCCGGTATCGCGGAGGATGTGGGTGGGGAAGGGGCGGGTCGCGTGCTGTCACACGGGTCTGTTTGCCCCGGCGAACTTCTGAGAGCAACAAGGCGCCGCCATTATCCGAGGGGCCGAGGGCCGCCATTATGCAAACTCGAAAATGAAATCTCCGCCGACACCCATAAAAAACATGCTAAGTGGCGATGAACTGCATAAACGGCGATCGCCGTCTGATACGGGCCCGTTGCCGTCCCTCGGCACGAATTATGCGCACATTTTAGCCCGACAGGTCTTTCGTCGGCAATTTCCAGAGTGGGCCTGTAAGTCGACGGCGTATGCCACTTGCGAGAGGCGGGTAAGAAGAATTTCCGGTGATTCGCAACCATTCGAAATCTTAATGGCGATTTATTCCGCAATTTCCGTTAACATCGCCCTCCTATATCGCTGGTACAGGCTGGTTAGGAGCTTACGAGCGGCACTTCAAAGGCAGGTTGACGATCACGGATCTGAATCTTGAAAACGAGAATCGTATTTACAGGGTACAACGATCTCTGCGAGCGATCAGGTATTTCGTTTGAACCTGTCAGAAGGTCTCCATAGACAAATCTACATGTGCTTCTTCTTGTTCTCCGCAGGCCACGCGGTTGTGTGTGGCATGGTGTACTTTAGACACTACTACCTTCTCTCTCCTTCTCTATTCCACTCGCGAATGGTGCTTAGAAAGAAAGACTGTAGGTAAATCTCCGTATGATCTATAATTTCCGTGATTTTCTCTTCGTGGTCATTTCATGAGATGTATGCGCGAGGAAGTAATATATTGCCTGACTTCCCGGAACATACGCTCCCGGCATTCCAACTGCATCTATCACTGGAGTTCGTCGTGCATTTCCGTAAAGTTCTCATGCTTACAAAACGAGCCCATAAAGAAACGTGCGCACTCTCTTGGATTTCCTCCACTTCTTCTATTATTCCTACCTGGAAGGGTCCGATACTGACGAGCAATAATCAAGAAATCCCCGAACGACTGCTTGTAGTTCACAGCTTTCGTGAATGGGCTACATTTCCTATTATTCGCATGAATCGCAGACAGGCATCTGATTTTCTTACGGTTAGTTCAAACTAGCCATTCCATTTTAAGTTGCTCCCGACGTGTACTCCTAGATATCTTACGGCTGTTGCTCAGGGGAACGGAAAAGCTGGTGGAAGTCGGCCTAGGGTAAGACCAGTTTGGGTTCTGCAGAAACACACACGCGGCTATGCTGTCCCTACGACTTATCGTAAGAGACAGCTCAAGGCGCGGCAGACCTACGTTTGTAGAATTTTCAGATGTGGTGATGACAATGACGACTGCAATACCCCCTTTAAATTTCTGAAGGAGACGAAGGGCGTGAAAGGGAATCAATATTTGAAAAGGGAGAGAAACAGGGCTGTAGTCTGTCCCGAATGTTATTCAGCCTGTGCACTGAGCAAGCTGTGAAGGAAGCCCCTTATTCCGCCTCAGCTACAGTATGTCGGCGATTGCTGCGCAAACAAGTCCTCGACGTACGCGTACACCACCATTACTCTACCACACAAACATAGGGGTTACACTCGTCTGGTGTGAGACGTTCCCCGGGGGGCGAATCGCACAATAACCCTGAAATAGCGGTTCGATGTGGGGCGGCGGAGGGGTGAAGTGGACTGCGGTAGTCGTCGTGGGGTTGTGGACCACTGCGGCTGCGGCGGGGATGGCGTCTCTCCGTCGTTTCTAGCCCCCCGGATAACATACAATACAATACAATACAACACTAAGTAGGTTCAAACGGATGTAGGTTGCAGTAGTTTGTCGAAGATGAAGATGTTTGCACAGGATCGAGTAGCGTGGAAAGCTGCATCATACATGACCACGTCAACAGTAACAACTGTTTCCCATTGGTTATCACCAATGGTGTAATCAAACAATGATCGGTATTTACAGCTACTCATGCGCTATACTTTTATCCTCATTCAAGGTAAACTCCCAATTCCAGCACCAATGTTTGGCCCTCTGTAGATGTTCCAGCATTTCACTAGGGCCTTCTGGCGGTGCAACCTTTCTGTAGATAACAGCATCGCTTCTAACGTTATCCAGCGCATTGTTTAAATACACTGATGGAAAAAAGTCGCAGTACCAAGAAGGGGTAGTGCAACATGAACGAAAGATTGTAGGCATGTTCCTGCATCTGAAAGACGATGTGTATTTAAATTTCGCACCAATCGCATATGAGTGACGGTAGTAGCTCCACTATGAGAATGCAAATCATGTTTGCTTTAAAAACACGCACTTGATGGTCATGAGCGTTAGTTACCTTTGAGATCGGACATGATGAGTTGATGTTAAGGTGCCAAAATCAGCGTTATCAGAGTTTGTACTACGTCGTGTGTTAGAGTTGCGAGAAGCTGACTGTTCCTTCTGCGACACTGCAGAAAGACTTGGCAGGAATATACCCACAGTATTTGACTGCTGGCAGTGTTGGTCACGAGAATGTACGGTTTCAAGAAGACTGGCCTCCGGACGCCCAAGTGATACAACCGAGAGCGAGTACCATCGTGTTCGGCTTATGGCCCTGGCTCATCGTATTGCATTTGCAGCAGCAATTTGAGCAGCAGTTGGCACCACCACAGTGACACAAAGAATTGTTGCAAAACGGTCTCTATAAGGACAGTTTCATGTCAGACGTCCTATAGCGTACATTCCACTGACAACAGACCACCGCGATTTGCAGCTTAAGTGGTGTAAAGCGAGAGTTCATTGGAGGGCAGGGTGGAGGCCTGCTGTGTTTATTGACGAAACCTGGGTGTGTTCAGTGCCAGTGATGACGGTGTGTTGGTTAGAAGGAGGCCAGCTGAGGTCCCGCAAGCAACATGTTTGTGCGCTGGACACACATGGATCTACACCTGGAGTTACGGTCTGGGGTGCGATTTCGTATGACGGGAGGAGCACTGTGATTATTCCACGCACGCTGTCTGCAAATCTGTACGTCAATCTGGTGATTCGACCTGTTGTGCTGCCATTCGTGAACGGCATTCCAGGGGGTGTTTTCCAACAGGGCAGCACTCTCCCACACACCGCATTTGTAACCCAATATAACAGAATGTCGACACTTTGCATTGGCCTGCTCGATCACAAGATCCGTCTCCAGTCGAGCCGGCCGCTGTGGCCGAATGGTTCTAGGCGCTTCAGTCCGGAACCACGCGGCTGCTACGGTCGCCGGTTCGAATCCTGCCTCGGGCATGGATGTGTGTATTGTCCTTAGGTTAGTTAGGTTTAAGTAGTTCTAAGTTCTAGGGGACTGATGACCTCAGATGTTAAGTCCCATAGCGCTGAGAGCCATTTGAACCATTTTTGTATCATGAATGCAAAAGGAAAATCGCGAATCATCTTTAGATCAGTATACATTTCATATGTTCATATCAACGTTTTGTAAGCAATGTGCTCAGGTATGTCAAAAAAATGGCTCTGAGCACTATGGGATTCAATTTCTGAGGTCATTAGTCCCCTAGAACTTAGAACTACTTAAACCTAACTAACCTAAGGACATCACAAACATCCATGCCCGAGGCAGGATTCGAACCTGCGACCGTAGACGTCACGCGGTTACATACTGATGCGCCTAAAACCGCTCGGCCACAACGGCCAGTGATCTTTCGTAAGTTGAGATGTCATAACGGAACGGAACCTATACATTGTAATCTACATTTACGTCTACAGCTACATACATACATACATACATACATAAATACACCGCAAGCGACCCTATGGTGCATGGCGGACGGTACTTTGTACGACTACCATTCATTTACTTCCCTGTTCCACTCGCAAATGCATAAAACAGTCGATTAAGACAGCAGGAAACCTGCACAGTATTTTTACAAAAATAAAGAGAAACTCGCAGAACACGACGTCCTCTGGGAGATGTAGCATTCACCTACCAAGCCAAGTCAACCGCTGTTCCTTAGTGAACCCGATAACATAGGCTGTAATATAGGGAGACTGATATGTAGTGCAACGAAAGTAATTTTTTAATTCATCTATTATCTAGCGGTGCAGAAGGAACAGCAGTAAAGAGTAACAGTATATGCGCCAGGAGTTACCACTGACATTTTTCACAGTGAAGTTCTAAATCGCTTATCTGTTTCCACAGTTTGACAGGAAACAAATAAGCGGATTCCTCCATTTCCAATTTTTTCCTCTGTTGTTGCAAAGGACACTTGCCTGTTCGAATTTCCCACCATTTTACCTTGCAATACTTTTTTCTCAAATATCCAGATAAATTTTAAATTTGACGCTATTGTTTTTCATTCAAATGCACGCATATATGACGTGTTGATGTACACTACTGGGCATTAAAATTGCTACACCAAGAAGAAATACAGATGATAAACGGGTATTAATTGGACAGATATATTATACTAAAACTGACATGTGATTATATTTTCACGCAATTTGAGTGCATAGATCCTGAGAAATCAGTACCCAGAACAACCACCTCTGGCCGTAATAACGGCCTTGATACGCCTGGGCATTGAGTCAGACAGAGCTTGGATGGCGTGTACAGGTACATCGGCCCATGCAGCTTCAACACGATACCATAGTTCATCGAGAGTAGTGACTGGCGTAGTGTGACGAGCCAGTTGCTCGGTCACCATTGACCAGACGTTTTCAATTGGTGACACATCTGGAGAATGTGTTGGCCAGGGCAGCAGTCGAACATTTTCTGTATCCAGAAAGTCCCGTACAGGACCTGCAACATGCGTTGGTGCATTATCCAGCTGAAATGTAGGGTTTCGCAGGGTTGAATGAAGGGTAGAGCCACGGGTCGTAACACATTTGAAATGTAACGTCCGCTGTTCAAAGAGCCGTCAATGCGAACAAGAGGTGACCGAGACGTGCAACCAATGGCACCCCATACCATCACGCCGGGTGATACGCCAGTATGGCGATGACGAATACGTGCTTCCAATGTGCGTCCACCGCGATGTCGCCATACACGGATGCGACCATCACGATGCTGTAAACAGAACCTGGATTCATCCGAAAAAATGACGTTTTGCCATTCGTGCATCCAGGTTCGTCGTTGAGTACACCATCGCAAGCGCTCCTGTCTGTGATGCAGCGTCGATGGTAACCGCAGCCATGGTCTCCGAGCTGATCGTCCATGCTGCTGCAAACCTCGTCGAACTGTTGGTGCTGATGGTTGTTGTCTTGCAAACGTCCCCATCTGTTGACTCAGGGATCGAGACGTGGCTGCACGATCAGTTACAGCGATGCGGATAATATGCCTGTCATCTCGACTGCTAGTGATACGAGGCCGTTGGGATCCAGCCTGGCGTTCCGTATTACCCTCCTGAACCCACCGATTCCATATTGTACTAATAGTCATTGGATCTGGACCAACGCGAGCAGCAATGTCACGATACGATAAACCGCAATCGCAATAGGCTACAATCCGACCTTTATCAAAGTCGGAAACGTGATGGTACGCATTTCTCCTCCTTACAGGAGGCATCACAACAACGTTTCACCAGGCAGCGCCGGTCAACTGCTGTTTGTGTATGAGAAATCGGTTGGAAACTTTCGTCATGTCAGCACATTGTAGGTGTCGCCACCGGTGCCAACCTTGTGTGAATGCTCTGAAAAGCTAATCATTTACATATCACAGCATCTTCTTCCAGTCTGTTAATTGTCGCGTCTGTAGCACGTCATCTTCGTGGTGTAGCAATTTTAATGGCCAGTAGTGTAGCTTTCTTTGAAGTACACGTCATTCTGTTCTAAATTGATGGGAAATTTTCAAGTGACTCGTCAGCTTTGAAATAGTCTTTTGTTCTAAAACTTGGTTACTTTCTTAAAAGTAAAGGTTGTGTTTAAAAATGTAACAACAGAATAATAGTTTTTTAAAAATTCTTTTAGTTTCCTACTACCTCCAGTGTGTTGAGAGGGCACTGATAAAAACTGTGCAGTAGTATAAAATTTTCTGAGAGAACAATTTTTCGTGCTTTCTACTTTTCCTCGGGCTTCGCAGGACGCGCCCTCGGCTGTGGCGTCGGAGTGTGTGCCCCCTGCGAGTCGGCAACCCGCGCCGCGCGTCCGCAGCTGCCGCAGCGGCCGCCAGCCCACGGTTCCCAGCGGTCGCGCCTCCGTGCAGCCAGCCGGCTAGCCGCCTCTTATTTGTGGGGCTGGCGGCCAAGGCCGGCTCGTTACGTGCCCGACTGGCAGCGCCTGGCACGGCCCGCCTATTTAACACGCAATTACGCGCACACCGCTCAAAGGCGCCGGCCCGATCCGGATTTACGATGCGAGCCGCTACTAATTCGGGAGGCAGGCGAAGCGCGCGCGGGTTTACGGCTCCGAGGCCTAACGACGCCGCTGCGGGAGCGACCCCTAGCCGGCGACCCGGCGATTTCCCCTAACAGCTGCGCTGCTGATAGCTGCGGGAGAAACGGACCCCTGGAAACGTAGACCAATTGCACTGGCAACAAACGCTGAGACCGAGTCGGTACAGACGTAAGAGTCGCTACGAGGCCTCACGTCTTCGTGGTCTTCTCAGTTCTATTTTTTCATTCAAATCCCGATATCGTTCTATTTTTCCTCAATAGTGGTCAAAAATCTTTATCGAAATTTTCCGACGAACCGAGCTGACATGAAGCTAACGTTTCCGTCAAAACAATAAATCAACAAACGCAATGAAATATGGAACGAGCTTAAGTAGTCGAAGAGACAAAATACCGTCTGGCTGTCAGATCAAGGATCAGTCATTGCAATCATAAGCGTCCATATAATTAGTCTGGGCAGGGTGTGAGTGTTAAGAAAAATTCATAAGCCGGCCTTAGTGGCCGATTGGTTCTAGGCGCTACAGTCTGGAACCGCGCGACCGCTACGGTCGCAGGTTGGAATCCTGCCTCGGGCATGGATGTGTGTGCTGTCCTTAGGTTAGTTACGTTTAAGTAGTTCTAAGTTCTAGGGGACTGATGACATCAGAAGTTAAGTCCCATAGTGCTCAGAGCAATTTGAACCATTTTTGAACAATTCATAGCTCATCCAAGGCTATAATGTACAAATAATTAAAATTTATACAATCATAAATGGTGCTTACGATAATTCTCATTTATTGTTCGGTCTCATTTGCACGCTTTTTTATTAGATCACATGTTGTGATCACACTGGGTCATCTTTAGATCTGAGTAGTTGCGTCAGCACCCCGTGTTAACTATTCATAACCAGATATCAGAGTACTCTGATACGTGTTCTGAGTGGACAAGACGGGTTTCTGACGGCAATACTTAAATTTGATGATGTTCCAGAATGATCGAAATATGTAATCTCATTACAAATGTACAACTGAGACGGAATAATAACTGAGGATTATATATATATATAATCCTCAGTTATTATTCCGTCTCAGTTGTACATTTGTAATGAGATTACATATTTCGATCATTCTGGAACATCATCAAATTTAAGTATTGCCGTCAGAAACCCGTCTTGTCCACTCAGAACACGTATCAGAGTACTCTGATATCTGGTTATGAATAGTTAACACGGGGTGCTGACGCAACTACACGCAATTACGCGCAATATATATATATATATATATATATATATATATATATATATATATATATATATATGTTTATGCTACATCCCTGCCCACATTATTACATTTTTGTTGCTGCGCTTTAAAGTACAGTATAGGAAGATTTTGTTTGGCGAGCTATCAGACCGGTAGGATCACAAGGCACTCATCGAACAACATGCCGGATGGTCACATAGCGTGAGAACGGGCGGGCTAGCAATAGCCTTATCGCGACGATGGGGATTCATCTAGAACACTGGCCGCCAAGAAGCGGGTCTCTCTATTATTTGAATTTACAGTTTAAACGTTAACATACTTCTCCAACCGTGTTGATGACGGTACTTGCACTGAGAATTTGCTGATAATAATTTCAGTATCACTCAATTCATCAGAAAATGCAGGGGTAGGCGCCAAACTGATAAGGTAAACCACAGCTAGTCTACGGTCGGTTTCCTAGGAGGTAATACATGAATCAGACTACAAATAAGATCTCGTGTAAGGACGGAACAGTTTGCTGAAAAATTACCTCCGGTGCCGTAATTGTGCCATTTGTTAATTTAAGACATCCTGCGATCGGTTGCCGAGGTGGCAACACGCGGAATATTGTGTGAAGTGAAACTCAGCGCAAAATACGGCATTAATTGTTAAGTTGCCTCGAAATACATATTAGCGTGAGCTCATGTGGATTCTAAGACAGTGTGAAACATTTTGTGACTTTTGTGGTGCTCGGGAACTAATGATTAATGACCGGGAACCTTGTTATGAATATTAACGATAGATTGGCTCCAGAACCCGTTTTACTAGTTTTGCGATTGGACAAATAAAAACAAAACTATTGACATCGTAACGTTTTAATAAAAAGTTTCATTGCTGAGCATTTAAACCAAGCCACTTGCCACATTATTATGCACTGTTTATTGCACAAGCGTTAGAAGTAGCGGCCGACGGAGAAGAAACCAACTGCGTCCACGTCTAAGAGGCGAGAGGTAAGTAAGCTGGCTAGAATTCAGTTACGAAGTGAGGAGGGGGGGAGGGGGGGGGGGGGGGACAGACGCACTGAACCTTCGTAACTCACACGTAGCGCCACCGTGCGTCCCCGAGTACACGTTGTGGTAGATCTTTCGAACATTCATTCCCCTGTCTGCTGTGATAGGATTACGAGGTTCTGAATCCCGCAAGACGATTATGTCGACTATAGTGATAAGTGATACTGCTTAGGTTCATTCAAAAAGAAACGATTCGACACTCAGTCGTGCTTGAAAAGTTGAAATGAAGGCTTCAATAGAAGAGCAACGGGATATAGTGCCTTTCCTAAAACCGGAAGCAGTGCGGGGAACGGTAATTCATCTGAGAATTACAAACCTGTACGAAGAGCGAGTTATGGTGGCAGCCATAGCTCCAGAGGTTGGATTAGGCGTCGGAATTGTAGCGGACATACATAGCTCTCCGTACACTTGTGTCATTGATCGCAGAAGTAGTAGCAGTGCCTGATGTCATACGGAGTTCTGAAATTCTATGGGGATTTATCCAACTGACTAAACAACCTACTTCGATACTACTTTTAAAAAACAACACTTAAACAGAACTATTCAGAGACCAAGTTGACAGTTGACTACGGTTACTGCGCAGCGACTACCAACATAACAAAAACCAAATTTTATCTGTATCGCCACTACGACAGTACACGGTGAGACCCTTTCGTCTTATCGTCGAGTAATCCTGCAGAGAAGTCCCTTAACAAGATGACTTCAGTTATTGTTCAATACATTATATGTATAGAAACATAAGCCAACGAAATTACTCGCACACCGAAATTAGGGTGCGCCAGGATGCACGATAGCGTCTGAAAGCAAGTCAATCGGCCACTATACACGCGAAACACGTCCGCCTGTGACGCACGCCGAGCACCGAATTTACGGGATGATATGAGAATTTATCGCCGTCCGATGGGCGTGCAAATCGCCCGACAGCTCATTAACCGGCGGGCGGACGCTGCATTGTTTGCTAATCCTGTGCCAGGCCCGACCCGGCCGCTACGCCTAGGGGAGTCCCCGCCCTGGGTGGCAGGCGCTGACTGAGCAGTGCTGCCACCACACTCAGTGACGCCTGTCACATGCTGCAGCGATTGCTCACCGCGGGATTAACACTAGCGTCCAAAGAACAGCTCGCTGAAAAGAAGTGTACGCCGCTGATTAAGTGCGCAACAAATGAGACATGACAAGGTTTACAGAGGAGCATTTGTTATCTGACTGTCAGTAATTCACTCTCTTCCTCATGCACTGCAGTCAGAGTCTCTAACCTTCAGGTCTAATTCAAGGAAGAACGCCTGCTTCCACTGGCGTCACCGTCCCGCAGTGGTTTTGATCTGAACATGGCCTATTCGACAGAAAGCGGTTGTTTATTTATTTATTTATCATGTACCGTGCGACAATACGATCCAAAGCTGCTTGCTCATGGCATGAGACAGACCATAGTTTACAGAATTCTGATAAGAAAATTTTATAGAAAAGTATGGAATTAATAAAACACGAAAAAAACCTGTGAGGGAGTATACGTATGCCATCATACTTAAAATATAAAAGTGATTTGCTCTGTTTTGTTTACATAGTTTCAAACTTATATATAATTTATTCTGGTGAGCTAAACGCCTAAAACTTTATACCGAGAGCTCAAAATGAAGGTGGCCTGGAAAATACAGGGTTCTGTAAATGATTTATTCAGTTTCAAAGCTCTATATTTTCCGAAGTGTTGCATGTACAATATGATTGATGCATGAGTAGGACTGCAAGCTTACTGAGTTTCATTTTGCACTCTATGAATGTCCTATGAGTCACACGACACACGCCCAAGCGATAGTTAGGTTCGTTCCGTACCTCATGTGGTATCATTCTGTCAGCAGCACTCATGCACACTCTGAGCCATTCTAATGTTCTTGGCGGTGGGGGTACGTAAACACTGTCCTTAACGTGCCCACAACGCGTTAGGTCAGGCGGTCTGGTGAGGAACGTCGATGCTCCAATCAATGGGTGGTCTCTCTTCTTGGAAGATGAAATTCTTGGAATCCGCTGTCAATTCTGGAAACAACCACAACTGCAACACATACAGATAAGAGGTACCCGCTCCAGTCTTCTCACAGAAGAAAAACGGCTTTGTCGCCATTTTTTCAAAGCATTGTACCTGTAACACCAGCTGGTGGGCACAGTGCAAACTCGGCGAGTTTACGGTTTATTCATGCATCAATCATATTTGTAAATGTAATACTTTGGAAAATACAAAACTCTGGAAAAGAGTGAATTATTTATACAAGGCGAGATAAATAAAAGTGGCCTGGTGAACAGGGTTCCAGGATACAAGGAAACACAACAGAGTTAAGGAAATACAGTACTAACCTGACTACAGCAGGTATTGAAAGTGACCACCATTCGTCTGTTGTCACTTTTGGGCCCTGGTCAGCAAGTTGCTGAGGGCGGATCACGCGGGATTAGCCGAGCGGTCTGAGGCGCTGCAGTCATGCACTGTACGACTGGCCCGGCGGACGTTCGAGTCCTCCCTCGGGCATGGGTGTGTGTGTTTGTCCTTAGGGTAATTTAGGTTAAGTAGTGTGTAAGTTTAGGGACTGATGACCTTAGTAGTTAAGTACCATAAGATTTCACACACATTTGAACATTTTTGAACAAGCTGGATCGAAGTTGGGCTGCTGAAATTGCCGCAGTCTTATCCGAGGTGTTCTGTTGCAGTTCTTGAGGACTATGAGGGTTGTTGTGACACACCTTAGACTTGAGGGCTCCCGCCACAGAGTAATCACACAGTGACAGATCGTGTAACCTGAGTGGCCAGCTTGCATGATCGGCGTGATATGCCGGTCTCTTGCAACGGGCGACGGGTTAATTTGGCAGAGCTCTGAAGCATTTTCTGCTGAACTGCAGCCATATTTTCTGGTGTGCGGGCACGAAAAAAAAAAAAAAAAATGGTTCAAATGGCTCTAAGCACTATGGAACTTAACATCAGAGGTCATCAGTCCCCTGGACTTAGAACTGCTTAAACCTAACTAACCTAAGGACATCACACACACCCATGCTCGACGCAGGATTCGAACTTGCGAGCGTAGCAGCAGCGCGGTTTTGAACTGAAGCGCCTTGAATCGCTCGGTCACAGCGGACGGCTGTGCGGGCACGTTTCGGAATGCTTTTTGACTTGTTCAAAACAGTGTTGCATTACACCCTTATCTGGCACTTTGACACCATTAAACTGCTCAGAGGCGGACGGGGTGGCCGAGCGGTTCTGGGCGCTACAGTTTGGAATCGTTGGACCGCTACGGTCGCAGGTTCGAATCCTGCCTCGGGCTTGGATGTGTGTGATGTCCTTAGGTTAGTTAAGTGTAAGTAGTTCTAAGTTCTAGGGGACTGATGACCTCCGATGTTAAGTCTCATAGTGCTCAGAGGCATTTGAACCATTTTTGAAAGTGCTCAAAAAACAGCTGACCTCGCCGTTTGTTTTCTTGTAACTTTCCACCCGCTGCTCCGCTGTGAGTTCCATCGTCCCCTTTGCACTGCTCCAGGCGCAATGACTTAGCCCGCACTACGCTCTTACCCGGTGTGGATCATGTGGCGTGCGTGCACGTGGTGTGCGCATCACGGGGTGTGGTTATGTGCATATATTCACGTCCAATCGTATGCACTCCTACGGGAGACTTTCATTTGCCCCATTCTGTAGTAGGCTGTTTTTCATGCCGTTTAAGACAGACACCCATATCTTCTACACCTGCAGTGGATGATGTAAGACTGATTGGCTCCCTGAAGGTGTACGATATATTTTCGGAGCATTTCATGTTTTGCCCACCCAATGGATATGATATGTCTCCCTTTCATTGGTTCAAATGGCTCTGAGCACTATGGGACTTAACATCTGTGGTAATCAGTCCCCTAGAACTTAGAACTGCTTAAACCTAACTAACCTAAGGACATCACACACATCCATGACGTAGGCAGGATTCGAATCTGCGACAGTAGCAGTCGCGCGGTTCCGGACCGAGCACCTAGAACCGCTCGGTCACCGCGGCCGGCCTTCCTCTCATTATTTATGAATAGGAAAGAAAACTACTTAGGTGTGAGACGAGAAGGGATGGCACAGGTGAAAGCAAGGTGTGGGCAGTCAGGCTGGGTGAGCGGAGTGAGTTTTGAGAGTGGGCTGCTGACACAACGGACTAGTCTGCCTCCCGGGGCAGCTGCGTCTCCGCGTCCACCTCTGCCACCGGCCTCCGCCACACGGCCTCCGTGCCCGGCTGGTCCGTAAATCCCCGGCCGCGATAAGTCCGGCGACCCTCAGGGTCAAGCCGCGGCGTCGCTACCTTGTAAAGCTCTTAGCTTCATGTCCGACGTGTGTGGCCGGCCATTACCCTGTTGCCAAATGCCGTTAGGCGCGTCCTGATAAAAACCTAACGGCAGTGGTCCCTCGAACTTTCTACGGCACGTTGATGTCCATTTCGACACACGACTTAATAAAGTGTCATTGTTAAGATCATATCGTACCGCTATTCCAGTTGAGTGTCTCGTGACTAATGAGAACATGTGTCGAAGCCGTACGTTTTCGGGAGCATTCGCCTTAACCACTAGCCTACGTGGTGCTGGCCAAAGAGCGAGGTGCCAAAGGAAGAGTGATACCACGCAACGCAACCACAAGAAAAGATTGTCACTGCAAGCCGCAGCGACGAATGGCAACAGCGGTGTTGCACGCCGGGCCTGTTTATAAAATATCCATGTATCGATATATCGATATTTCCTCCAAAGGTTATAGATATAAATCGATGATTTTTGGTGGTAGGTGGTAAGCTTCTAAGGGACCAAACTACTGAGGTCATTGGTCCCTAGGATTACATCACACTAGTTAATCTAACTTAACTAACTTACGATAAGGACAACACACGCACCCAGTCCGACGGAGGGTTCGAACCTCCGACCGGGTGGGGGGGGGGGCTTACGATATTTTTTACTACGGATATATCGATAGCAAAACAGCAATAGCGAGCGCCGATATTTTTATTTTATGTTTTCACATTTTTCGGTAAATATTTGAAGCTGTTCTTTTGAAATTGTAGTAGAATATACCCTTTTTACTTTCACTGTGTGGAGGAGTCTTCCTTCTTTTTGAGCTTTCATCACGACCAGTTTTTCTTTTTGACTGTATGAAGCAAACATATGTGGCACAAAACAAGGCGTGCGATTGCGCTGGGGTGGGGTGGTGAGGGGAGGGGTGGTGAGGTGAGGGGAGGGGAGGGGAGGAGAGGGGGGAAGGGAAATATGACGTAATCGGTGCTCGGCGGTACCGACAGAAACTGCAACGTTTAGCTTCACCACGCAATTTTGACACTACAACTTGTAGGTCGTTGGCGTTGGCAGAAACGAAAAAACTGGGGAGGCGACATGCAATGTTACGGACAGGTCCGATATGTGACGAAACCGAACGACGGACCCATCGGACACCCTTTTATCGTGCCACTCACTTGCAGTTACAATTGTTAGCGAGGTGGTAGTCGACAAGCCTGAACGTGCATCGTTCTCAAATCGTTCAAATGGCTCTAAGCACTATGGGACTTAGTATCTGAGGTCATCAGTCCCCTAGACCTTAGTACTACTTAAGCCTAACTAACCTAAGGACATGACACACACCCAGGATTCGAACCTGCCACCGTAGAGGTCACACGGTTCCAGACAAAAGCGCCTAGAACCGCTCGGCCAGAACGGCCGGCGAACTGCAGTGAATTTACAAGTCCCTGGTACTCCTCCGGAAACAGCTGACATCAAATCGTCTGCAAAGCGGTAGCCAATTCTGGTCTGTTCGTCGGTGCAAGATCTATGGCACGGAGCTTGCGTTCTATACATTCCAGATATGACCGTTGCGGTTCAAATTTGGGCTCCGTGGTAACCACGTCAGTTCTTTGACCTCCACTGTATGTTCATGGAGCCATTTCAACGGGATGTGGGAGCGATGTGCCAGCGCTTTATTATTTTGAAACACCGCAGAACCGTCATGGTGTTGGAATGCAAACAATGGGTGGAAATAGTCCCCGGGCATCCAACGTCTCTTCCACAACTACGTCTCTTCAACTAGGGGGCCCATTCCATTCAAGGAAAATGCACCTCAGATCATGAAAGAGACACCACCGCCTTGGGCGACACGGACTACACCGTCTTGGCAATCGGGATTCATCGATTCATGTGGTCTGCGACACGCATGGTGCGGCATCGTGATTCGTTTGACCATATCGTGTTACGCCATTGCTCTCGCGTCCACCCCTGGTGCTTGGCGACAAATGCAAGCCGTTTTGCCCGATGACGTTGGGTTAACAGTCGTGTGTGGCACCGGTTCCCATATCCCATGGAACCCATATTCCTAGGGATTATTCAATGGGAGACGTGGGGTAGCACGTCCTGTGTTGAATTAAGCCGTCATCTGTTGCACTGTAGCCCTTCTGTCGCTATTGAAAACCGGGTTCCCGGGTTCGATTCCCGGCGGGGTCAGGGATTTTCTCTGCCTCGTGATGGCTGGGTTTTGTGTGATGTCCTTAGGTTAGTTAGGTTTAAGTAGTTCTAAGTTCTAGGGGACTGATGACCATAGATGTTAAGTCCCATAGTGCTCAGAGCCATTTTTGAACTATTGAAAATGCGTCTCAGATGTTGCCAGTCACGGTGGTCAAGGGAGGCTAGACATCTGTTGTGGACTGTGGGACCCTCATTCAACCATTCATAATACACCTTGGACATGACTGAACGTGGGAAACAGAATTCCTGGAGCACTACCGAAACCGAAATTCCCATCCGTCGGGCACCAAGCACGATTCACCGTTCGAAAGGCGTCAGCTCTTCTCGGAAAGTCTCTTATAGAACTGCAGCTGGCACTGAGAGGAGGGGGGGGGGGGGGGGGGGGCGTGTGGTGCGCATACAACACACCTGCGCCATCTGTGCCCCACTATACCATGATGTAGGCTAAGTGAGTGTACGCCACAGTTGTTGACGTTTAGGGTCAAATGTCAGTCCCTGCACCATTAATCTATCCTCTGCAGGTGTTCCAGCAATTCGATAGTCTTCTAGCGTTACTACCTTGTAGCAGATCCGTGCTTCATCGGCGAATAGCTTCAAGGAGCTTCTGACGTCATCCGCTACATCGCTTACATCTTACACATTGTAAACAGTAACACATCTATCACAATTCCTTGGTGTTCTCCTAACGTTACTTTCTGCATCTGTAGTTTTTATTACCGGCCCATGTGGCCGAGCGGTTCTAGGCGCTTCAGTCAGTAACCGCGCAGCTGCTACGGTCGCCGTAGCCTCGGGCATGGATGTGTGTGATGTCCTTAGGTTAGTTAGGTTTAAGTAGTTCTAAGTCTAGGGGACTGATGACCTCAGATGTTAAGTCCCATAGTGCTTAGAGTCATTTTAACCATTTTTTGTAGTTTTTATTCCTCTAAGAGCGCCATGTTGAACCAGCACGGATAGCTGCGCTCGCTAGTACGTCGCTACTGAGATTCGGGGAGAAGCTCCGGTCCTGGATGGAATCCGCCGCCCGACGGATTAACGATGAGGGTCGATGTGCAGCAAGCTTGTTATGGCTTTTAGGCGGTTTCTCACATCCGACTAGATGAATACCGGGTTGGTACCCACGCCTTCTCAGTTAGGCGACTGGCAAACATTTCGGAAACATTCTCACGCTTTAACATGGAGTAACGATGGACGCAGACAGACGGCGTACGCAACGGGCGGGGGGGGGGGGGGGGGGAGTGGCGACAGGAAGGAGGTAGAACCGAGAAAAAAAAAAAAAAAAGACGAAGGAGAGGGACGCGTTTTGAACCTGGAAGGGAGTCCTCCATCCAACCACACTACTCAATAAAATCGCATTTTGTTGACTAAACGGCAGTATAGAACTGTATCAAATGCCTTCCTGAAGCCAAGGAACACGGCGTCATTAAGGTCGCGTTACGGATTCACTGGTGCGTTCTACATGGTCTAAACTGCACTGAAGATGCAAGCTACTTGATCTTCCTCCAGTTACGTACGGGAAAGGAACATCCCGGACTCGGCTGTAGCTGTATACAAAAGTTGCTCCGCTTATCCGCTGAGCGGGCAGTTTATCTGCCAGCAGGAATTACACGACGATCGGAACGTCCGTGCGGCTGCCAGGTCGGCATTAGCGGGCACGCGATTTACTGGCCGTCGTGCCGTGACGAGCACACGCGCGCTCCTTTTGCTTCTGGTGGGGGCTGGAAGCGGCACGCGGGGTTTATAGCGGCTCTCCAGACACGGCAAACGCATTACGCTGTCCAAGTGCGCGCCGGCGCGGCGCGGCGCGGAAGACTCAGCACCACTGGCCTATCGAGCAGCCAGTCGTTGAAGGAACAATAGCGTCTCGATTGGGCGCGTAAATGCATAACTTAGCGCATCCTCGGTGCAGTGTTGTTGCTTGTTACGTTTCTCTCCGTGATGGGGAGTGATGTTGAGTCAAGGCTTCACTTGACGGTACTAGGTAGCGTCTCCCACTTGAAAGTTGCGTACTAAAGAAGAGATTCGTTTACCATAGTGCCTGACAGCTGTCAGTCATTCCACCAATCGTCTTCCGCAGGTCCCCCTGCATTTCGCTGCCATCTTCTGCCCTGTAGGCAGCACCAAAATCCACGAAAGGCCTCATGGAACGTCCAGTGTTCCACTTTTGCGGTACGCCGTTAGTTTTCAGTTAGGATAATTAATTTGTTTTGCCTCGCTTGACTTATAGGTCATTCTTTCGACTTTATTTTCATTATAAAGAACTGAAAATTCATCAGACTGACTACAATGTACGTCTAAATTTGGTCAATTCAATTAAATCACAGTGCAATAACACTAAAATAAATATAATCGGAAAGTTATTGATTGTAAACCCTAAAACAAGGATACGGTCTCTCACCAACCCTTTTTTGATAGTGTCAGGCTTGTAAGGGTGTTGCAGGGTAGGTAGTGCTGAGAAATAATTGTTAAGAAAAGAATTCGATACGTTGCGCCCTTTCCGAGCTACTTAACAGCGAAGTTAAGCAATCTGGCCGTTGCGAGCGCAAGTTTATGCTGCCCGTCAGTCGCTGTCGCCGAACGTGATCTTCATTTGGTTTCCTGCAACCAAAGAAGAGAGCGTTGGAGAAATGGGACATTGGACTGTAGGGAACACCGAACCCGAGCCAGAGATTGCGAATCTTGCGCATTATTTATCATCTACGCTATGACAAGTGATTAAGACTGCACGGAGTTGATGGAGCCCTCTCTTGTGTGACTAAAGAGGTCAGTCTTATACTGAGCTAAATAACTGAAAAGTCGTCACACCAAATGAAATTTCTAATGAGGAAAATCAAGAAACAGTAGTGGGCCAGCAAAGAGACGATAACTAGCGTTTAGCTATTGTACGTCGTAACAACCAAACAATTTTCTTTGGGACAAGAACGTAGGCTTCCGCGGCCGGTGTCATAGTGATTAAAATTCTTCTGAGTATTATGCCACGTCATTGCTAAAAAACTAACAACAATAATAAACTAAAACCGATCTTTCGGACGAATTGCAAAGGCCTTCCTCAGGGCACGACTGGTTTTGCAGTTTCTTTGGTATCCACAGAAACACACCATACCTGGTTAGGAAGCAATAACTTCATAAGTTCGCATCACGTGACATAAATACGGTGTTTGTACTAGACGAGTATTTTGTTATGTCGTTAAGGTCAATATTCTGCTGCTGACCTTTAGTAATTATTCTTTTTTTGTGTTTGACCAACAACTTCGTCAATAGAAGACACAAAAAATTTTATGTTTATATAAAGGACTTTTGGAAATCATCTGTTCTCGGAATAAGAAGCCGCCGGCCCTTGTGGCCGAGCCGTTCTAGGCGCTAAAGTCTGGAACAACGCGACCGCTACGGTCGCAGGTTCGAATCCTGCCTCGGGCATGGATGTGTGTGATATCCTTAGGTTAGTTAGGTTTAAGTAGTTCTAAGTTCTAGGGGACTGATGACCTCAGAAGTTAAGTCCCATAGTGCTCAGAGCCATTTGAACAAGAAGCCACAAGGGAAATTTACTGGTTGTACCTGACAGTGCGCATCAGGTACATACGAGTGTCCCGTGCAAGTGCTCATTGCTGTAATCATATTTCTTGCTGCAATCAGTTTGTGCAACATTTCGCCACTACTCCCGTCTCGGTACACTGGCACAACCGTTTAGTCAGCAACCTACGATAATTACCAAAAGCTGGGACATTTCGGCATCATTTGCTCCAAACGTGGTAGTGACAGTTTGGGCATTTGCTCATCAACAAGCCTGCCCTGAAGCTTATAAATACTGGTCGTCCGGCCGCCAAGTGGCATCATATCAGCGACCGCTGTAGTGCGTGTTCCCGCCGTGAGACCGCCGTCGTTCACACACCATCCACTGGAGCAGCTATCTGCGTTCGCCATCCAACGGGATCGTCTGCTCGGCAGTCGTGTCGCACCAACGGTGTGTCTAGTGTCGAGCTGAAGCCCTCCCGGCCGCCGATCCACTGGACGCACGCCGACGCCATACGCTGCCACCAGATGTGAGGGTGGGGTTCGTTCTCATGTCTCCACTGGCGGTGCACACCGAGGCAGACCGCCAGCCCGCGTCACTAATGGTCTGGTGTAGCCAGGCCAAGCTGCCGTGCCAGCACACGACGCAGGCTCGTAACGCTGCCAGCAGTGCTGGACCTGCAACGTCGCCACACTCCCAGGCCGCACTGGACGTAGCGCCTGCAGGCGTCTTTCCGTGGGTCTGATCCCCATCCACTTGCCTGTCGTCTGTAGAAAACTGGTATAAACGAACAAATCACACAACTGCCTGCAACCTGAACGTAACACGAAATGCCTCACCTACGGTCTACAGGACCCGATCCGGTACACCAGTTAAGTACAGGGTGGTTACAACTCGACTTTCACTACTTCAGAGGGCCGCCATGAGAAATAAGCGATCGTAGAACAATGAAACTTTGTGGAAAGATTTGCAAGGACATGCCGAAGAAAAGGAAGGAATAAACCATTGAACGAAACACATTTTAAAGTTACTAAAAAACAGTCGTGAATTCACAATCAGTTATTAAAATAAGATCGTAATTTCTTAGACTTTCCCGGCGATTTGATGACATCTTGTGGAAATCGGGTTTTGTGCCGGATATCAGCGTCTTCCAAACACGATATTTCGACGTCGTTACTCGTCGTCTTCATCAGGTGTTCCCTGAGACCTGATGAAGACGTCAAGTAATGACGTCGAAATATCGTGTTTGGAAGACGCTGATATTCGGCAGAAAACCCGATTTCCACGAGATGTCAAAATAAGATCGGTTTCGGCCTCTAATAGTAGGCCATCTTCACGATAATGCACCATCCGCAATATGACGCTTACAACAACTGTGACGACCCCAGTCGCAAAACAGTTTTTGCGACAGGGGTCAGCGCAGCTGTTCCAAGCGTCATCATCTTCAGCTGGATGGTGCGTTATCCTAAAAATGGTTCAAATGGCTCTGACCACTATGGGATCAGTCCCCTAGAACTTAGAACTACTTAATCCTAACTAACCTAAGGACATCACACACATCCATGCCCGAGGCTGGATTCCAACCTGTGACCGTAGCGGTCGCGCGTTTCCAGACTGTAGCGCCTAGCACCGCTCGGCAACTCCAGCCGGCTATCCTGAAAATGGCTTACTACTAGGGGCCGAAACCGGTCATGTTTGTAACGAAAGACCTTGCATTCAAGACTTCTTTTTTACTAATTTTTCTTTAATGACAGGTTGCTCAACCCAATAATTTTGCCGGCCGGAGTGGCCGTGCGGTTCTAGGCGCTACAATCTGGAGCCAAACGACCGCTACGGTCGCAGGTTCGAATCCTGCCTCGGGCATGGATGTGTGCGATGTCCTTAGGTTAGTTAGATTTAGATAGTTCTAAGTTCTAGGCGATTGATGACCTCAGAAGTTAAGTCGCATAGTGCTCAGAGCCATTTGAACCGTTTTGAACCCAATAATTTTATCTAAAATTATGAAACAAGTTTTAACTTCCACTTGAGAAGCAACGTTTGATAATTGCGTAGCATGTTTACGTTACAATCTACGAACGTTGCTCAATATGACATCTGCATCCGCGACAGCCTGGAACTGCATTTCAGAATTGGATGTAGCACTTGTCGAACGGTGGACCGTGGATTGTTCAACTGTTATGACAAAGCTCGTGCACTGCTTGAAGATCGCGTATTGCGTCCAGCATTCTCAACCATGGCAAAAGAAACTTCTTTAACAATTTGCGGTGCAACCGGCTGTCAGTCTCTCCCAGGAGCAATTCCCGAATCACCAGTTGACTCGCACTTCTTCAACCACGGTGCGGAATGTGGTGTCACCGCCAGACACCACACTTGCTAGGTGGTAGCCTTTTAAATCGGCCGCGGTCCGCTAGTATACGACGGACCCGCGTGTCGTCACTGTCAGTAATTGCAGACCGAGCGCCGCCACACGGCAGGTCTAGAGAGACGTACTGGCACTCGCCCCAGTTGTACAGCCGACGTTCATAGCTACAGTTCACTGACAACTACACTCTCATTTGCCGAGACGATAGTTAGCATAGCCTTCAGCTGTAAGTGCTACGACCTAGCGAGGCGCCATAATCCTTTGCTATATATATTGTGGTTATAACATGTATCATCAAGAGCGATGTTCTACAAATGTGGATTAAAGTTAAGTATTCCAGAAGCTACGTACTTTTCTTTATAGCATTCATTACGTATCCTGTTTCAGACCTCACGCCAGCCTGCGTTTGTTTAAACGCGTGCCTTTTGGTTACCCGTCACTGTGGACTGGCTGTCTTGTCAGTCCACAACACGGAAAGAGGACCTCTCTGTATTCCTTTAATGTGTCGATACTCGCTAAGAGCAACAGCACTATTGCTGTTGTGTGATAAAACAACTTTACGAGTGAAGCCCTGCTCACCTGTCTGGACCCTTGTTAACAGTCTGCCACTGTAGTGCAGACTGGCGCTTGTGCTTCAACCCTACGTCGCCGTAGCGGTACCTGTCGCCTAATGGCGAGTCATGGCGCTAATACTGCTAACAATGCAAATCCTGCAGCCCACCGTCTGAACATCATTCCTAAGAAGTTGGGTACCCCTATGGTAAATAGTTTCCTGACTCCACTGGTTCAAGTAGGGAAGCTTTAAATATAACCATCCTCTATGCCACATTCAAAATGGTTCAAATGGCTCTGAGCACTATGGGACTCAACTGCTGTGGTCATAAGTCCCCTAGAACTTAGAACTACTTAAACCTAACTAACCTAAGGACATCACACAACACCCAGCCATCACGAGGCAGAGAAAATCCCTGACCCCGCCGGGAATCGAACCCGGGAACCCGGGCGTGGGAAGCGAGAACGCTACCGCACGACCACGAGATGCGGGCTATGCCACATTCGCTCGATGAAATTCGACAAGATGCGTTGACAAAGAAGCAGCAGCTCAGATCTCAAAAATCACCCCTAATTTGTCACAGTACACCATAAACGCACTTTCCGTCAACAATTCAGTTCATATTGGCAGGATGTATAGGGCACGATTAGGACTATTCCTGAAAGGCATCGTGTGGAAAATCCATAAGAGAAATCGTGAGTGGCAGCAGTAATGTATTTCAACGACAAACTAAACGAAAGCTGTACATTGTAAAACGCACTTAATTTCTTCCATTCCAAACAGACATTCCCACAGCCAGAACCCCTGTAGCTGTCCATACAACACAACCCACGGGTTCTTTCAAGATATAAAGAATTCTGTGTTTCCTACTAAATGCGTTATTCATTCTGTGCGTGCTTCTTCGATAATGGCACATTTCTCTTTCGGGACCCGAGAGTCTTCCGAGCAGCGGCCGACGTGTAAGCAGTGTTGTACACCTGCAGTTAAGCGCGCTAAGACGGATGGGTTTGCGTGCGCACAGCTACTTGTCAGCGCTCGCGGAGAGGTAAACGTTTACCGGCCTCTGATAGGCTACTAACGACCCGCGCTTCACAGGCTATTACTGCCGCGATGCAGGGCCCCGCCCCGGCGAGCTGCGGGGAACGAGAGGGAGAGGGAGAGAGAGAGAGAGAGAGAGAGAGGACTTAACGAGCGGGCGGAACCACAGAGGCGCGTGGGCGGAACTCCGCCAGCCGGCGCTCCACGGGCAAAGCGTGGCCGTCTCGCCGGCGGCCCATGTTTTCGGCTCGTACGTCCACTGACCGCTACTGTATTTCTACATCTACATCTCTACTCACAAGGAGACGGGAGGAACTTTCCGTCAACTATTTATTTCATATTGATAGGATGTGTAGGGCACGACTAGGACTATTTTATTTCTTTATTTGGCATTTCGTGTAGCAACTCGATTTAGCCATCAGCAACACATAGTTACAATGTACATAGAATTAAATAAAAGGATACAGAAATGCGTACACTGAAGCGTCAAAGAAACTGGCATAGACAAAAGAAGACGAAGTAAATATTCCAGAACTCGAATCGAGAACAGCTCCCAACATGAGCAACGTAGAAGTAAATATCCTCGGAGTAGCGAAGCAACTTAAATCACTTAATAGAAGCAAGTCTTCTGGTCCAGACCGCATACCAATTAGGTTCCTTTCGGAGTATGCTGATGCATTAGCTACATACTTAACAATGATATACAACCTTTCGCTCGATGAAAGATCCATACCCAAAGACTGGAAAGGTGCACAGGTCACACCAATATTCAAGAAAGGTAGTAGGAGTAATCCACTAAATTACAGGCCCATAACATTAACGTCGATATGCGGCACGATTCTAGAACGTATATTGTGTTCGAACATTATGAATTACCTCGAGTGCGGCTGGTCCCGGCGGAGGTTCGAGTCCTCCCTGGGAATGGGTGTGTGTGTTTGTCCTTAGGATAATGTAGGTTAAGTAGTGAGTAAGCTTAGGGACTGATGACCTTAGCAGTTAAGTCCCATAAGATTTCATACACATTTGAACATTTGAATTTGAATTACCTCGAAGAAAACGGTCTGTTGAGACACAGTAAACATGGGTTTAGAAAAGCATCGTTCCTGTGAAACACAACTAGCTCTTTATTCACATGAAGTGTTGAGTGCTATTGACAAGGGATTTCAGATCGATTCCGTATTTATGGATATCCGGAAGGCTTTTGACACTGTACCACACAAGCGGCTCGTAGTGAAATTGGGTGCTTATGGAATATCGTCTCAGTTATGTGACTGGATTTGTGATTTCCTGTCAGAGAGGTAATTGACGGAAAGTTATCGAGTAAAACAGAAGTGATTTCTGGCGTTCTCCAAGGTAGTGTTATAGGCCCTTTGCTGTTCCTTATCTATATAAACGATTTTGGAGACTATCTGAGCAACCGTCTTCGGTTGTTTGCAGATGACGCTGTCGTTTATCCACTAATAAAATCATCAGAAGATAAAAAAAATGCAAATCGATTTAGAAAAGATATCTGAATGGTGCGAAAAGTGGCAATTGACCCTAAATAACCAAAAGTGTGAGGTCATCCACATGAGTGCTAAAATGAATTCGTTAAAGTTGGGTTACACGATAAAAAATCGTGAATAGTGTTTAAAAAAGTTTTAATAGATAGTATAATTGAACAATGTATTGAGTGGGAATTGGTGATGGTACATTATAGTAATGTGACAATGGGTGTATCTGTTCTTTCTGTCAAAAGGTTCGGTGTAAATTCATTTGTAGAGTTTTACCTTTGTTCTCATTCTATTTTAATCTATGTAACCTGACCGATAAGTTGACAATGCTATCTTTAATGTTTTATGCATACAGGCCTGAAGATGACGCAATGAATCGTCGAAAGTGGCAGCGACAAAATAAAGTAAAATTATAAGGATTCCTAAGTATGGAATTGCTCATAATAAATTAGTAACCTCAGAATGATATTTGACCTCAAGGTAAAACGCATCCTATAAATGCAGTTGCTATAACTAAGAATAGAATTACTGTACCAATTATACAGGTGTGCGGCTGTAAGTGTTTTTATTTTTTGTCACGATAATAAGCGGCCGTCGTCCCAGAGACGTCTTGCTAAAAGGATGGACATACAAAAACTTCTCAGAAGCTCTCCTAACAACTGCAGCTGGCATAGGGTGCCCGTGGTGCGCATACAACACACCTACACCAACTGTGCCCCACTGTGTCACGACATTTGCTAGGTCATTGTAGCAGTCATTGCGTTTATGACCCGGAGACCGACAGACACCAGATCATTTTTGGTAGACGCTACTGTACGTTGTGAATTACTGCAAAGTTGTCGAGTATCCTGTTTTAACTAGACCCCCCACCCCTCACATCCACAGTATGCAGGTTCCAACGTGTCACACCATTCGAACATTCTGCAGAATTTTTCTTGTTAATCTTATCTGCTCAACAGCTATACATGGGCAGTGAGTTAGTAACAGCACGGCAAGGAAGCTGAGTCAAACCTGTTTCACCTAGGCTGCATCTCGTTACAGCAAAGACGTCTTAACAAAGGCACGGAATGTACGCACGCAATTACGGCCGCAGAGAGCTGCGAATAGCCCTGCTCTGTGAAAGTGTTATCTGAATGTCCCTGTAAAAGCGAAGGCCATCGTTCGTATCCCACTTAAGTACACTGTGGTGACCTGAGTGCCAAAGAGGCTGATGCCAGCAGCTACACAGACATTTCACTCCGGCAAAACTGGCTGCTGGTGAGCAATATAAAGCGGAAACATTGCTCAATAGCTGGTTACAAACTATTGGACGATTCCGTAAAGAGTGACCAAAGGAATCCGGCCACGAGTATGTAATGCGGAACTGACCACTAAATTTCAAGAGAGGTGGGCCCGCCAGTATAAAAGCAGGAGGGAACTGTTGTGTTGTCAGTGGAGAAACCGTAACAGCAGAAAGGGACGATCAGGAGAGCTCAAAGACTTCGAACGTGGCATCTGAGTAACAAATCCATCAAGGATATTTCAGCCCTCCTAAAGCTGCTGCAGTCGACTTTTGGTGATGTGACTGTGAAGTAGAAACGCGAATCAACAACCGCAGCTAAACGAAGAGCAGACGAACCTCGTGTACTAACGGACAGGGACCGTCGAACAGAGCGGACGGTGGTTGTAAGAAAATCTCATAAAATCTGCAGAAGGAAGAATTCTGAGTTCAAGTTGGGGGAGGGGACCAAACAGCGACGTCATCGGTCCCATCGGATTAGGGAAGGATGAAGAAGAAAGTCAGCCGTGCCCATCCAAACGAACCATACCGGCATTTGCCTGAAGTGATTTAGGAAAATCACTGAGAACCAAAGTCAGGATGGCCGGACACGGGCTTGAACCGTCGTCCTCCCGAATGCGAGACAAGGGTCCTAACCACTGCCCCACCTCGCTCGATATGTCTGTAGTCAATGCTCAGCGACACTTGATGTGTTGTGAAGACCAGCGTCAATGGACAGTGGATGACTGGAAACGAGTGATTTGTTGTTGTTGTTGTGCTCTTCAGTCCAAGGTCTGGTTTGATGCAGCTTTCCATGCTTCCCCCCCCCCCCCCCCATCCTTTGCAAGCCTCTTCACCTCCGAGTAACTACTTCAACCTACATCCTACATCACTTCGTCTCCCACTACGATTTTTACCCCACACTTTTCTCTCCAGTACTAAACTGGTGATCCCTTGATGCTTCAGAACGTGCCATACTATCCGATCCCTTCTTCTAGTCAAGTTGCGCCACAAATTCCTCTTCTCCCCAATTCTGTTCAGTACTTCCTCATCAGTTACGTGATCTATCCGTCTAACCATCAGCATTCTTCTGTAGCACCATATTTCAAAAGCTTCTATTCTCTTCTTGTCTAAACAGTTAAACAGTTTATCGTCCATTTTTCACATCCATACAAATACTTTCAGAAAAGACTGCCTGACACTTAAATCTATTCTCGACGTTAACAAATTTCTCATTTTCAGAAACGCTTTCCTCGCCATCGCCGGTCTACATTTTGTATCCTCTCTACTTCGACCATCCTCTGTTATTTTGCTGTGCAAATAGCAAAACTCATCTACTACTTTAAGTTTGTCATTTCCTAATCTAATCCCATCAGCATCACCTGATGTAATTCGACTGCATTCCATTATTCTCGTTTTGCTTTTGTTGATGTTCATCTTATATCCTACTTTCAAGACACTGTCCATTCCGTTCATTTTTTCTTCTAAGTCCTTTGCTGTCTCTGACGGAATTACAATGTCATCGACAAACCTCAAGGTTTTTATTTATTCTCCCTGGATTTTAACTCCTACTCCAAATTTTTTCTGTTGTTTCCTTTACTGCTTGCTAAATATACAGATTGAATAACATCGGGGATAGGCTACAACCCTGTCTCACTCCCTTCTCAACCATTGCTTCCCTTTCGTGCCCCTGCACTCTTATAACTGCCTCCTGATTTATGTGCAATTATAAATTGCCTTTCGCTCCCTGTATTTTACGCCTGCCACCTTCAGAATTTGAAAGAGAATATTACAATAAACATTGTCAGAAACTTTCCCTATGTCTACAAATGCTATAAATGTAGGTTTGTCTTTCCTTAACCTAGCTTCTAAGGATCAGTATTGCCTCACGTGCTTCTACATCCCCACACAATCCAAAGTGATCTTCCCGAAGGTCGGCTTCTACCAGTTCTTTCATTCGTCTGTAAAGAATTTGTGTTAATGTTTTGCAGCCGTGAATTATTAAACTGCTACTTCGGTAATTTTTACATCTGTCAGCAGCTGCTTTCTTTGGAATCGGGATTATTATATTCTTCTTGAAGTCTGAGAGCATTTCGCCAGTTTCATACATATTGCCCACTAAATGGAAGAGCTTGGTCATGGCTGTCTCTTCCGGGCTATTAATAGTTCTAACGGAATGTTGTCTACTCTTGGGGCCTTGTTTCTAATTAGATGTTGCAGTGCTCTGACAAATTCTTCACGCAGTAGCATATTTCCCATCTCATCTTCATCTAAGTCCTCTTCCATCTCCATAATATGGCTCTCAAGTACGTCGCCCTTGTATAGACCCTCTACACCCTTCCACATTTCGTCTTTTCCTTCTTTGCTTAGGACTGGTTTACCATTGAGCTCTTGATATTCATGCAAGTGGTTCTATTTTCTCCAAAGGTCTCTTTAATTTTTCTGTAGGCGGCATCTATCTTACACCTAGTGACACATGCTTCTACATCCTTACATTTGTCCTCTAGCCATTCCCGCTTAGCCGTTTGCACTTCCTGTCGATCTCATTTTTGAGACGTTTGTATTCGTTTCCGCCTGTTTCATTTACTGCATTTTTATATTTTCTCCTTTCATCATTTAAATTCAATATCTCTTGTGCTACCCAAGGATTTCTACTAGCCCTCGTCTTTTTACATATTTGATCCTCTACTGTCTTCACTATTTCATCTCTCAAAGCCACCCGTTCTTCTTCTACTATATTTCGTTCCCTTGTTCTCGTCAATCTTTCCCTAATGTTTCTTCTGAAACTCTCTACAACCTCTAGTTTTTTCAGTTCATCCAGGTCCCATCTCCTTAAATTCCCACCATTTTGCTGATTCTTCAGTTTTAATCTAAAATTCATATTTAACCTACAGTTCATAACCAGTAAATTGCGGTCGGAGTCCACATCTGTCTCTGGAAATGTCTTACAGTTTAAAACCTGGTTCCTAAATCTCTACCTTACCATTAAGTAGCGGTGATGTTCTGCAAAACTACTGCAGATACACAGCTGGGACATGTTTAATAGATTCAGCAGACCAAAAGCAACAAAATAAAAAGAAATCGTGCTTTGCTTTAACCTCGTACAGTTATGCGATGGCTTCATATTAACCAAGTTGCTAAATTTCAGGCAAAATCTTTTATTAGTTGTAACTCCGTAACTAAACATTTGCGGACATATTTTTACATCAACTTTTTTACTTAGTTTTACTTGTAGAATAACATATTATAATATTTGCATATATTCGCGAATCACCCTGTATTGGCAGCAATACCACAGAGACAAAAACAGCCAGTAAGAAATTTGGAAAAAATCTTCAGCCGGTAGACAGCTACACCATAGAGCATTGAACATTCTGGATGTAAATAGAACAGCTCACATCTCAAAAGCTGTTTGTTTCAAAATTTTGTTCCAGTTCTGACTCATACGTTCCCCTTTATGATTATCAGACACTTTTCAAAAATCATGAATGGCCTTAGCAAATCAACCATTATTTATGAGAGCTCTCTACACAGACTAGTTAGCACGTGACGACCAACAACCGATAGCAGTTTCTACCTTTCGCAAGCAGTCATCTATAGGGTGATTCAGCTGGCCCTACGTGTGGGATTTATGCAAACCACAACGCCTTCAAAAAACTAGTGTGTGATTTTCAAATTATCTCACTCGCTACATACAAACAGTTAATCATAGAAAAAAAAATTCATCAGTACCTTTTTGTAGGAACTTTAATACAGTTAAATTTTGTACTGGAGTACGTTTTAGCTAGAGGCCGTAGTTTTCGAATTAATCAAAGAAAACGGATAAAAGTGGCCTTGAAACGAGTTTTTCTTGAATAACTCGAAAGCTGTTGCCTTCAGTGAAAACGTGTCCCAGTACAAAATTTAACTACGGGAAGTTTTCTTTTTTATGTAGGACTAAGAGTCTGCATGTAGCGAACGAGAGAATATGAATATTTCATGCACAGTTTTTCAATGTGTTATGGGTTGCATAAAATCCACAGGTTGGGGCAGCTGATTCACACTGCATGAATCGTTGTGCTGTTGATACCAGGGAGCTCCGCTGCGGCACCAGTACTTTGTTCGCGCAGGTAACTGAGTGCTAGAGAAGAGCAGTGGTTTGGGCGAAGATGGGGAAAGACGCGGAAAAGAGAGAAATCAGGTCCTAGCACATACTCTGCTCCTCTCCAAAAGCATCGGCGCGGCTGCCGAGTCCACTGTCCTCATACGATAAACGTATCACCAATAGTGCCACGTGCCCTTACTATGGAGAGGCTCGGAAGTTAATCCGGGACAGTTGGGCAGAGACTTGTGATGGCACACTTTATACCGCCACCTCTTCTTCCCTCACCAGCTAAATAACAGCAGTGAAAAGTCCTGTTACTAGCAGAAATCGGGTGGACATCCGCTAAGCTCAATCCTGCACTGTACAGCACTCGTTGACGATCAGATAAGATGGCACCTTTACGACTGCGGAACTGTTGACAATTCTCTACAAGAAAAGGGGACAACGTAATTGCAGACAAAGACCGTAACATAGTGGACAGCCTCCTTATAAGATCAGAGCAGGTTCGCTCATTTAGCGCACTCTGAGCGAAAGCCGCTCTAGCAGATACGCTGACGCCCAGACAATAAAGTGCCACGACTTACAGCTCTTCAAGCGAAGTCTCACTGTGCTGCTCACACAAGCGTGTTAAGTGTGCCAGCTGCCCGAACCAAACTTTCAAGTCGTAATGGGACTGGTGCCCCTTGGTCCTACTTTCAACACGAACCGGAATACATGATACGCTCAAAGAATTGCAGTATTTGATACAAGCAATCGGAGTGTCCGATACAAATATATGCTTTATAGATCATTACAACTCTGGCTGTTTGTCTGAAGCAGATAAACAGCATAGGAATACATTATTATTATTTAATATATTATCATCTTATTCCGGTATAAAACATTGTAATGAATTGCTGTTAAGTGAAAGAATCAAATATACTAAAAATTTGTGTCCCAAATTTTGAATAGCGTTGGAATCAATAATTATTATTCTCATTGTTTTTATTTCTACATTTATTCTGAATAATAATTCGAATACATTTGTGAAATAACTTTCGCTGAATGTAAAAATCGATAAATCGCTGTGCTGCATGTTTTCGTATCTCTGATCTTTTCCGTCTAAGACCATTTGTCGCGCGTTAATTGTAGTCTCTAGTATCTTCTGTCCAGTTGGAAGTAGAGTATGTACTTGACGGGAGAGTGATGTAGTTGTAGTTGGCGAATAATTGTAATTTCATCATTGTGTAAACATAAAAATATTGCAATTTAACCACGCAGGATTCTTATCTCAAAGCCATGATGCTAACTAGGCATAAAATTATTCTTCCAGAGAGCCATTTCCTTTTTTCAGTGAGTCACATTTTCGACGAGAAGTCACAAGAAGCATTTGAGTAAAACATAATTTATTATTACATGAGTTTCTGTCATGTCTTTGTGTCCCGGGCATTTATTAATTGCGCGCATATTAGCGTTGCAGTTACTACAAAATGAACTTGATTTCATATTTTTCAGTCTGGGACATTTTACTAATTTTTCGCCATGATAGACGGGAGGTTATAGCATACCAGACTAACATAATGGTTAGTTTTAGTGCGGGGAGTGGCTCGCAGCTCGTAAATATAGCCGGAGAGTCATACTTATGAGTCACCAACAACTGCTGATAGAAAATACCCTTCATTCACTATCAGTTACCATCAACCTATCACCTGGAGGCAACCTATATAATAACGGAAAGAACACATGAAAAACATGTGACCATATGACGATCAATGCAACGATATGTGGGCAACATGTGATATCACACTATTTAGGGTGGTAGAATTTGTTACATAATGTTTGGTAGGATAATTAATACATAGTAAGCCTTTGAGGACAGAAATTTCAAATTATTAACGAATATTTAATTTATATAATAAACTTGATGTGTGATGCGAAACGAAATGAGAGTTACTACATAACTAGTGATGATACGTAAGTATAGGTGTATCTTTTGACTGTTTCTTCGGACTCTTAGTCTTGTTCAGCGAGAACTATGTGATTTTCGACAAGATGGCATGTTCCGTTTGCGGTACAAATTTTCACCATTAATAAATTCACCTTCACGAAGTAGAAATATTCCCCCAATTTGCCACAAACCACTTCAAGCACCTCGACACTTACGATACTCATTTTCGTTTTCTACTTAAAATCCCGACGTGCGCAGACGAAACACGTCTGCCCTTGGCAAGGTCCCGTCGCTAACTCCCCTATACGTTGGCCGACACCCCCGTAAAACCCTGGACACGTTCTAGGCGACAGCCGACAATAGCTGCAGTTGGCATGAAGCGCACTTGTCCGGGATGTTATGGAGAAGCACCGAAGTTCGCAGCCCGGGCAGTGTGCTGCTCCTTCCATATCTCTAAAGTGTGCGACAACGCTGCCCTTCACAGTGGGTCCGTAACTACACACCAGAAACAAAATAATCTACATCCATACTCCGCAAGCCACCTGACGCTGTGTGGCGGAGGGTACCTTGAGCACCTCTATCGGTTCTCCCTTCTATTCCAGTCTCGTATTGTTCGCGGAAAGAAAGACTGTCGGTATGCCTCTGTGTGGGCTCTAATCTCTCTGATTTTATCCTCATGGTCTCTTCGCGAGAAATACGTAGGAGGGAGCAATATACTGCTTGACTCTTCGGTGGAGGTATGTTCTCGAAACTTCAACAAAAGCCCGTACCGAGCTACTGAGCGTCTCTCCTGTAGAGTCTTCCATTGGAGTTTATGTATCATCTCCGTAACGCTTTCGCGATTACTAAATGATCCTGTAACGAAGCGCGCTGCTCTCCGTTGGATCTTCTCTCTCTCTTCTGTCAACCCTATCTGGTACGGATCCCACACCGGTGAGCAGTATACAAGCATTGGGCGTGTACTGTAACCTACTTCCTTTGTTTTCGGATTGCATTTCCTTGGGATTCTTCCAATGAATCTCAGTCTGGCATTTGCTTTACCGACGATTAATTTTATATGGTCATTCCATTTTATATGGTCATTCCATTTTAAATCACTCCTAATACCTACTCCCTGATAATTTATGGAATTAACTGCTTCCAGTTGCTGACCTGCTATATTCTAGCTAAACGATACAGGATCTTTCTTTCTACGTATTCGCAGCTAATTTCACTTGTCTGCATTGAGATTTAGTTGCCATTCCCTGTACCATGCTTCAATTCGTTGCAGATCCTCCTGCATTTCAGTACAATTTTCCATTGTTACAACCTCTCGATATACTACAGCATCATCCGCAAAAAGCCTCAGTGAACTTGCGATGTTATCCACAAGGTCATTTACGTATATTGTGAATAGCAACGGTCCTACGACACTCCCCTGCGGCACACCTGAAATCACTATTACTTCGGAAGACTTCTCTCCCTTGAGAATGACATGCTGCGTACTGTTATCTAGGATCTCTTCAATCCAATCACACAACTGGTCTGATAGTCCATAAGCTCTTACTTTGTTCATTAAACGACTGTGGGCAACTGTATCAAACGCCTTGCGGAAGTCAAGAAACACATCATCTACCTGAGAACCCGTGTCTATGGCCCTCTGAGTCTCGTGGACGAATAGCGCGAGCTGGGTTTCACACGATCGTCTTTTTCGAAACCCATGATGATTCGTACCGAGTAGTCTCCAGAAAAGTCATTATACTCGAACATAATACGTGTTCCAAAAACCAAAGCAGCAGACTTGCGACGTCTAAATTCCGCTATTCGCAGATGTAGAGAGAGTTTTATGGTTAGAAAACTTGTTTAGCTCAAAGAATTAATGACGATCGTGGACTGATTTTTTTTGCAAAGTACTAGCTGCAGTCGTGGCCAGAAAAAAAGACACATTATTTCATATCTAGCCCTTTCCCACGCAGGAAGACAGACCGAGGTTCGCAGTGGTTAGCACACTGGACTCGCGTTCGGGAGGACTATGGTTCAGACCCGCGTCCGACTGTCCTGATTTAGGTTTTGCTTGACTTTCCTAAATCGCTTCAGGCAAATGCCGGGATGGTTCCATGGAAAGGGCGCGCCGGCCGCTGCGGCCAAGCGGTTCTAGGCGCTGTAGTCCGGCACCGCGCTGATGCTGCGGTCGCAGGTTCGAATCCTGCCTCGGGCACGGATGTGTATGACGTCCTTAGGTTTCAGTAGTTGTAAGTCTAGGTGACTGATGACCTGAGATGTTAAGTCCCATAGTGCTTAGAGCCATTTGAACATTTTTTTTTTTTTTTTTTTTTTGGAAAGTCACTAATTTGATGGCACCGATGACCTGGCTGTTTTGTCCCCTCCCCCCAGATCAACCAACCAACCAAGCAACAGTCTCACTCTTGTAGAAACTGCAGCCCCACGGTGCTCGCTCCGTCCCACGTGCGCTGTGCACTGTCGGAGCAGGCGGCTGAAGCCGATGGCCGAGGAGGCGGACGAGTTGTCTGTCGGCCTGCGTTGTCCGGCTGCCCGGCGACAGGCCGCACGAGGAACCATAAAAGTGCAACGCTAAACTGCGTGCTGCGCTCACCTATTGTTCGGAGGCGAAATAAGAGATGACTCTCGTCGTTCGTGGGGACATCGTAAAAGCGCGGTTTTAGAACGCGGATGCGGATCTGGGCTGCGGGCGTCCATTGTTGCCGGCAGTAAAATCGGTGGCACTTCTGCGGCGAGTGAGTAATAGGCGCGGGTCGCGGGGTAGCGGGAAGGCTGCTTTCTAGGAGGTTCGGCGAGCGTCACAGAGGAGGACGTGTATTACGCCGGTACCTGCACGCCATCTGCTTCTCTGTGGCGCAGTCCGGGAAACACTATCACGCCATACGAGGGCTGTCCAGAAAATAGGTTCCGATTGATCGCGAAATGGAAACCACAGTGAAAATCAGAAATGTTTTATTTGTAACAATTAGCTACACCTTCCAGCTACTTCTCTACGTAGTCGCCGTTCTGACTGAGACATTTGTTGTAACATGGTATCAACTTTCCAATACCCTCATCATAGAAGGCAGTCAATTCTCTATGCTGGACTACAGCTCGTTGTGTGTGCCAAAATGTTGTCTTCATAGCCAGCGTTTCATGTGAGCAGAGATGAAACTCAGAGGGAGACAACTACGGGCTGTATTGTGGGTAATCAGACATTTCCAATTGAAAACGATGCAGGAGCAGCTTCATTGCCCCTGCAGAATGCAACTGAGAATCGTCTTGAAGAAGAAACCGCACGACAGTTATGTAATGTTGGCTGCATTGCTTCAGGCGAAATTTCTCACCAGGCCCTCGTACTTGGCGGGAGACACTATTTTCTAGACATCTTTACGCTCTCACTGTGAGCTCAGAAATCAGAAGAGCGACGTGATGCTATCTAGGGTCATACTAGAGACACTGCCCAACACATCTGTGCAAAGATTTATCGGATTTTCATAGTCGTTTCCATTTCACGACCGATCGGAACTCACTTTCTGGACACCCCTCGTATTTAAATGATGTACAGGCGTGGGGCTTCAGCGTGCATAAGGCTAGTACCAGGTACGAAGATTTGTCCGGGATGACGAAGAAAAATTTAACTTAACAGTATAGGCCTGGCTTTCACATACAAACAGGGCTGTATACTCCTGCACTACAGTAACAGTGTGTACCGTTACTTAAAGTATGAATCGAAAGAGACAAATAACTAATCAGTGACTTTTATTTATTTTTCATTTGTACATTATTCCTCCATTACTATAATTATCGAGACACAGATGTTTTGTAGGTATAATCTTCCAGGAAACCTATGGTACTGTTTTTTAGTGGTAAAACGCTGCTCTTCCGAACCGTGTTTACACTAAACATTACCAGTTTTTATTTTTTTTATTTTTTATTTTTTTTATTTTTTATTTTTTATTTATTTATTTTTTTTTTTTTTTTTTGCGGCGTCGCTAAAGCACGCTTGTGTGACTGCGCTCGACTCGGAGGCACGGCGGTTGGAATTCTAGTGAGACATGAAATTTTCTCTGCCTGTATATGGCCGGCAGAGGGAGGACAGTTTGTGGAGGAGATGGGTATTTCGTCCATAAGAGACGTTATTACGACGGCTGCGACTGTTGACAAGCACAAATAAAATAGTTTCTGCGTCAGTCACTTGTTTATTTTGCCACTATGCGTTTAGATGCTTCACACCATCATCTTCAGCTGCAGATCCGTTTATTTACATGGCTGGTGTTCGTGCAGAGTACAGACATCTTTTCACAGTCGCAGACCAAGGGCTGTGTAGCTGATTTTGCGTCTTTTGGGGGAGGGTAGAGTTGTAAGAAGTCTGCATACTGTTACTTGGTGCAGAGAAGCGGAAAAGTTCATTCTACGTCAACATACCCCTTGTGATATTCCAGCCAAAATATCCATAAGACATTTACATTTTTCTTACTGTGCACTTAAATTTCATATGGAGTGACCTCCTCGCCGCTACTGTTTTATCTGAACCCTGTCGCCATGAGGCACTGTTTCTCTATTGTTGTTGTGGTCTTCAGTCCTGAGACTGGTTTGATGCAGCTCTCCATGCTACTCTATCCTGTGCAAGCTTCTTCATCTCCCAGTACCTACTGCAGCCTACATCCTTCTGAATCTGCTTAGTGTATTCATCTCTTGGTCTCCCTCTACGTTTTTTACCCTCCACGCTGCCCTCCAATACTAAATTGGTGATCCCTAGATGTCTCACAACATGTCCTACCAACCGATCCCTTCTTCTAGTCAAGTTGTGCCACAAGCTCCTCTTCTCCCCAATTCTGTTCAATACCTCCTCATTAGTTATGTGGTGGTGGGTAGTGTTTAACTTCCCGTCGACAACGAGGTCATTAGAGACGGAGCACAAGCTCGGGTTAGGGAAGGATTGGGAAGGAAATCGGCCGTGCCCTTTCAAAGGAACCATCCCGGCATTTGCCTGAAACGATTTAGGGAAATCACGGAAAACCTAAATATTAGTTATGTGATCTACCCATCTAATCTTCAGCATTCTTCTGTAGCACCACACTTCGAAAGTTTCTATTCTCTTCTTGTCTAAACTATTTATCGTCCACGTTTCACTTCCATACATGGCTACACTCCATACAAATACTTTCAGAAACGACTTCCTGACACTTAAATCTATACGCTGTGTTATCAAACTTCTCTTCTTCAGAAACGCTTTCCTTGCCATTGCCAGTTTACATTTTATATCCTCTCTACTTCGACCATCATCAGTTATTTTGCTCCCCAAATAGCAAAACTCATATACTACTTTAAGCGTCTCATTTCCTAATCTAATTCCCTTAGCATCACCCGACTTAATTAGACTTCATTCCATTATCCTCGTTTTGCTTTTAGTGATGATCATCTCATATCCTCCTTTCAAGACACTGTCCATTCCGTTCAACTGCTCTTCCAAGTCCTTTGCTGTCTCTGACAGAATTACAATGTCATCGGCGAACCTCAAAGTTTTTATTTCTTCTCCATGGATTTTAATACCTACTCCGAACTTTCATTTTGTTTCCTTTATTGCTTGATCAATATACAGATTGAATAACATCGGGGATAGGCTACAACCCTGTCTCACTCCCTTCCCAACCACTGGTTTCCTTTCATACCGCTCGACTCTTATAACTGCCATCTGGTTTCTGTACAAATTGTACATAGCCTTTCGCTCCCTGTATTTGACCCCTGCCACCTTCAGAATTTGAAAGACAGTATTCCAGTCAACATTGTCAAAAGATTTCTCTACGTCTACAAATGCTAGAAACGTAGGTTTGCCTTTCCTTAATCTTTCTTCTAAGATAAGTCGTAGGGTCAGTATCGCCTCACGTGTTCCAACATTTCTACGGAATCTAAACTGATCTTCCCCGAGGTCGGCTTCTACCAGTTTTTCCATTCGTCTGTAAAGAATTCGCGTTAGTATTTGGGAGTGATATAGAAGAAAATAATTTCCAAAAATGCTCTCCTTTTCTTCTCGAAATTCGATGTAGTCATGCTTTAGTTTCTTCATCTTCTTCCGCCAGATGTCAGCGTTCTGCATGGAAACATTTTTCCATAACTCTGTCATCATTTCATGAAGATCGATTATTTTACGTTGAACGAATGAGGACACCTCAACATCCAGAGGCGCTAATAATGATCATACGTATGGGTAAATTTCGCAATTTATTAAGAATTCCACTCCAATGATACCATGCTGCTGTTTCCGCTGCTTAAATAACTGTCTACTCGTGCAAACGTGGAGTTAGAGAAGTTGGAAATTTGCGGTAAGTTCTTATGGGAGCGAGCTGCTGTGGTCATCGGTTCCTAGGCTTGCACACTACTTAATGTAACTTAAAGTAACTTATGCTAAGGACAACACACACATCCATGCCCGAGGGAGGACTCAAATCTCCAACGGTGGGAGCCGCGCAACCGTTGCAAGGCACCCTAGACCGCGCGGATATCCAACGCGGCTTGGAGTTAGAACCTCGTTATGTGGGCTAGATAGTAATCACATGTTGAAAAGCGCTTACCAGTAATCCGGAAATCGGAATTTAAACTGGCGAGGGTATTTACATTCTTTAATTAGCCAACGGCTCTTCAGAGCGCAAAGGCATCGACTCAGCATCGTGATCTGTCCGTCCAAAATCACCGCGATAGGTGACCTGACAGAAACATAAAGAAACAGTGCCTCATGGCGAGAATGTTCAGGTAAAAGAGTAGCGGACCAGCAAATAAAGGTCTTACGCCAATTTCAGGTGCGTTGCGTGCATTTCGCACACAGTGCCGTAATCACTGGGGATCCCGATACCGCAACGAACACTTTTTGGTGCTATTACGTTGGACAGATGATTGACAAATTGGCGAGAATATCCAGCAGTGTGGAAATGGTCGACCACGTACAACAACCCCACACCAGTATTGTAGTGCAGGAGGGCGTGCTGAAAAGTAATGCCTCCGAATCTTTCATGTCAAAACTCTTAAAGCATTTTAAATAAAACTATGTTCACTAAGACTTATAACTTTACTCTTCGAGTCTACGTTTTTATTTCTCAACAATGTCGCCCTATTGATACGGTCACTGTCGAATGTTTGACTTTGTTGACGTACCCACAACCTCTCCTCCGCTTGCGCAGCTTTATCACTATCAGTGTGATGTCCTCGGAGGCGTTCTGTAGATATTGAAAACCGATGAATCTCGGCTGGGGGCAAGTCTGGATTGTATGGAGGATGATCGATGCCGGCTGGAGTGGCCGAGCGGTTCTAGGCACTGCAGTCTGGAACCGCGCGACCGCTACGGTCGCAAGTTCGAATCCTGCCTCGGGCATGGATGTGTGTGATGTCCTTAGGTTAGTTAGGTTTAACTAGTTCTAAGTTCTAGGGGACTGATGACCTCAGAAGTTAAGTCCCATAGTGCTCAGAGCCATTTGAACCATTTTTGATGGTCGATGACAGTGAAGCCAAGGCGTCGGACTGTTGCAGATGTCGCAGCGCTGACGTCTGGTCTGGCATTGTCGTGGTGAAGGAGAGGATGCTCCACACGAGAACGAACGCTTCGAATTCGCGCTTTCAGTTTTCTGAGGATCTCGCAGTACACAGACATAGTTACGTTACGCACCGCCATGTTGCACATTAAAATTCGAGCCCTCTAGCGGCAGAGTGTTGCAACTTTTCAGCGAAGCAGGGAAGTTGACCGAGCAATCTGCATGACCTCAGTAGTGTTACAAACCCTAAGACGGTGAACCAACGCAACAGCGGCTGTGTTTAAGAGTCATCGCTGCAAACCCGGGGCGTACATCTTCCTTCAGACAAAATCTGCACGGCATTGACGGGTTTCTCTGTTTGCTTCACGACCATCGATGGGCATTCGTCACACGCAAGAGCACTGCGTGGATCGGCGAATATGGTGCCTTCCATACCGCGAGTGCCCGTGGGAACAGTAACAGTCCGCTTTTGGCGAAAAATTCCCTCTTTGCCAGTGCTTGTACTTTCCTTTTTTCTCTTTGCTCCGTCTATCATGCTTAATTTTTCACCACTTGGTCTACTTTTTGGGCCTCAGTTATGGTGTCAAGTTTGTCGCTAAAGTTGTATGTTCTGTTAATCATTAATTTTGTCTTTCTTTGGTTTATTTTGAATTTATATTGAAACGGTACAGTAGTTTCCGCTCCATAAGCGGCAGGTGGCGCTGCTCGCTCGCACCGGGAAGTACAAACGGAGGCGGCTCCGACGTCAAGAAATGGCAGGCTTCATAATACGTATTTGTATGTGTCGTGTATTATGCATTTCTTGTACGTGAATGTGAATCTGCACATGAACGTTCCTAATCCTCCTCACACCTTTCCATGAAGCGTGGCCAAATCTTACTTGGGAAGTAGTTCTGTAGTAAAGTAGTGCCAACCTCACTCCTGGGAAGGGGATCAGAGAGACAGCACAGGCAGGGCAAAGTCAAAGACGTTCCAGTGTCCCAAGATTTGGGGTGGAGAGGTTGGTCACGGCCAAGTGGTTCGACCATCCCCTCCACCGGGGACTAGGAAGACCTCTGGGTGCCCGCGATATTCTGGGAGTGTTACAGAAGACGGGTAAGTGAGCAGACGTTCCCTCAGTGCGTCTGTCTCGATGTTCACGCGTGGAAGAGAGGTATTTGAATATTTGCACTAATTCTTTTATTGTGTGTGAAATCTTATGGGACTTAACTGCTAAGGGCATCAGTCCCTAAGCTTACACACAACCTAACCTAAATTATCCTAATGACAAACACACACACACACACACATGCCCGAGGGAGGACTCGAACCTCCGCCGGGACCAGCCGCACAGTCCATGACTGCAGCGCCTTAGACCGTTCGGCTGATCCCGCGCGGCTAATTCTTTTATTTCCAGCCTCGGATTGTGTAAGGAAATGAATGTTCTCGTTTAATTTCGGAAATTTGACTCCCTGTGTTAATGTATCTGGTCCCCAGATTGCCCGTTATCCTCCTCACATAATGGATGTCCCATGTAAAATATTGGGAGACTCTGGTGGTATTCATTTGGCCAACGCAATTCCGTTTTGCCCGCAGAAATGTGCGTGCAGATTAATATATAATATACCCGAGCTATAAGTTGTAAAATTGTAATATCTGTAAACTGGAACAATTGCTGCAATCGTTGTAAAGTCGAGTGATAATGTTTAAAATAAATAGGTAATCAATTGTCATCAACTTTTAACATACCCCAAAAATCACATAGGAGTCAAGTTAAACGAATTCATTTAAAATAAAAGATATAGAATGCAGGTACCCACACATCAGCGTGTGAGCCCTCCAGCCCCTTGCCTAGTATCGTACAGAAAGGGCACGCTCCCTAGGTAGCACTATCAAGCTCCCCTCCCCAGTTATCCGTTGCGCAATTTTCATTCACGGCTTGACGACATCAACTTTCATCTGGCGTCCCTAGGCAAGGAGGTTTGACGGTAATCTTTCAATATTCTGTGTTCGTTATACTGCTCATTCCACTCGACAGATTCATCAAGTCCTAATCCGAAAGAGGGTAGCAATATCACCACCGAATGTCGTCGTTGATAACGACTTTAACACTGAATCTTTAATCTCACTTCTACATTTGGACGACCACAGACGATCACAACCTCCCAGTGAGTGGGCCAGGAGCAGCGGCAGCAGGAATGCGCCGCTATTTTCTTTAAGAAGGCTCCCGAGTGCGAGTGGGGCGACGATTAGGCGGCTGTTTGCCTGTCGCTCAGCGCTGTTTGCGCCCCCGCCCTTGTCACTGGACTCGGCCAACAGCGGCGCTCGTCAAAACACTGCCGGCCGCGTCCGTGTGAAAACAATCCTCAACAATAATAATAACAACAAGAGGCAGGGGGAGGGGGCACGGATTTCAAAATTCTATTTCTCACACTCTACGTAAACCGGAAGCACAGTTCCAACGTTACTGGCACATCAATCTTAATGTTATTACTAGATGTAATGGTTCTTTATTTACGTGTCCATTACGGCACTGCAACCTCAGTTCTCGATACCAGTAATATCGTACTACTTTTCTGCGAAGTAACAGACATATTTTTGTGACAATATTCACATTTAGTTCTATTATTGTATAGGTACTCCGATGTATCGATATATTATAGTGATATGGTTCTTGTGTGTAATCATTTCTGTGAGGCTGTCATAATCTTTGACTTACTTGTAACCGTTTTGGCGCGAATGCGCACAGAGCAGTCTTTGTTTCACTTTGCAGAACTTAACTTGTTATTTCGCTTTGTAAAAAAACAGTCAAGTCTTGTGTTTGGTTAAAGTGGGAATTAAATATATGAAGATTGATTCAAAACTGTTTTCTTGATGATGTGACAATTAAGAAGAAGTGTATGTGAACTTACAAGAAGTTTAATAAAAGTGTGGATCGTGAACACCAAGTCAAAAATTATTTCTACCATACCATTGTTCTGATCTGGGATTGTTTGATCATTAAGAATTTCCTGAAAAACGCATCTGTTAGGTCTTCAAATATTACTAAAATACCGATCTGGACCTTCTAGCAGTCAAAATTGAATCACCCTAGAATCAACAAGATGAGCCATAACAACTTCGATGAAGTCTACTTGGGAATCCATTCAAGGTAAGTGCCAAAATTTATAACTTTTTTACAGTGACTTCATTATTTCCATTCTGACGATATCATCCATAGTCAATAACTTTGCTGTTGCCCGATAAAGCGAACATACACTGCGTGAGCAACATTATTAATCTGATTTCTAACCTAATTTGCAAGTGGTGGTATTGTTAGATAGACCACCCAGGAATTTCGTGCAATGCCGCAGTGGCGCTGTGGCTTGTGTACAGAAACATGGCGACGACACCCAAGAAACGGTTATTTTGTAAGTTTAATTTCTGAATATGTAAAATAGTTATGTTGTCAACGGCGCTTAAGGGTCGCATACACATAGTGATGTTCTATACTTCTCACTTCACTCAACTTTTGTTCAGCTATATGTGTATAAGACCGGTTTCCGTCAGATCACTGAAGTTAAGCGCTGCTGGGCTGGGCTAGCACTTGAATGGGTGACCATCCAATCTACCGAGCACTGTTGGCAAGCGGGGTGCACTCAGCCCCTGTGAGGCAAACTGAGGAGCTACTTGACTGAGAACTAGCGGCTCCGGTCTCGTAAACTGACATACGGCCGGGAGAGCGGTGTGCTGACCACATGACACCGCATCCAGTGACGCCTGTGTGCTGAGGATGACACGGCGACCGGTCGGTACCGTTGGGCCTTCGTGGCCTGTTCGGGCGGAGTTCACTTTTTATTTGTGTATAAGAGGTACTATACACGGCATTTTGACTGAAGAGATCAATTTGATTATGCTATACTGCTAAGAAGAAGATGCTTAAATCTACATCTGCATGTAATTGACCCCTCTGGAAATTCATATTTAAGTGCTTGGAGGAGAGTTCGTCAAATCACCTTCAGACAATTTCTCTACCATTCCCCTCCAAAACAGCCCCGGGGAAAACGAACACTTAAAGCTTGCCGTCTGAGCTCTGATTTCTCTTGCTTTATTATGATGATCATTTCTCCCTATGGAGACTGGCAATTACAAAACGCTTTTGCAGTGTTGGTCCCTGAAATTACCTGAAAAGATCTCGCCACAACGAAAAACGCCTTTCTTTTAATGATTGCCACCTCAAGTTTCGTACCCTTCCATGACACTCTCTCCCCTATTTCGCAGTGATAGAAAACGAAGATGTCCCATTTTTCAACTTTTTCGATGTCTTCCATCAATCTCATCTGCTAAGGATCTCATACTGCGCAGCAATATTCCTGAAGAGAATTGAGAAGCGTAGTGTAGGCAGTCTCCTTAGTAGAACCATTATACCTATTCTTACTCCTAGTTGTTTCGGACGAGTTTTATAATTTTGTAATCGTCTGTCTGAATTTTACAAATGAGTTGTTGTTGTTGTTGTTGTGGTCTTCAGTCCAGAGACTAGTTTCATGCAGCCCTCCATTCTATTCCATCCTGTGTGAACCTCTTCATCTCTGAATAACTACTGCAACCTACATCCTTCTGAATCTGTTTAGTATTTCATCTCTTGGCCTCCCTCTACGATTTTTACCCTCCACGCTTTCCCCCAATGCTAAATTGGTTATCCCTTAATGTCTCAGAATGTGTCATACTAACCGGGCCGCGCGGATTTAGCCGAGCGGTCTAAGGCGCTGCAGTCAGTGCATTGTGCGGCTGGTCCCGGCGGAGGTTCGAGTTCTCCCTCGGGCATGGGTGTGTGTGTGTGTGTGTGTGTGTGTGTGTGTGTGTGTTTGTCCTTAGGATAATTTAGGTTGAGTGGTGTGTGGGCTTCGAGACTGATGACCTTGGCAGTTGGGTCCCATAAGATTTCACACACACACACACACACACACACACACACACACACACACATACTCACACACACACACACACACACACACACACACACACACAAGCTAACCGATCTCTTCTTCTAGTCAAGTTGGGCCACAAATTCCTCTTCTCTCCAATTCTATTCCGTAGCTCCTCAAGAGTTACGTGCTCTGCCCATCTAATCTTCAGCATTATTCTGTAGCACCACGAACTTCTATTCTCTTCTTGTCTAAACTATTTATCGTCCATGTTTCACATCCATACATGGCTACACTCAATACAAATACTTTCAGAAAAGACTTCCTGACACTTAAATCTATACCCGATATTAACACATTTCTCATCTTACAGAAATGCTTTCCTTGCCATAGCGAGTCTACATTTTATATCCTCACTACTTCGACCATCATCAGTTATTTTGTTCCCCAGATAGCAAAACAGAATACCACTTCAAGCGTCTCATTTCCTAATCTAATTCCCGCAGTTTCATCCGATTTAATTCGACTACATTCCATTATCCTCGTTTTGCTTTTGCTGATGTTCATCTTACATCCTCCTTTCAAGACACTGCCCATTCCGTTCCGCTGCTCTTCTTGGTCCTTTACTGTCTCTGACAGAATTACAATGTCGTCGGTAAACTTCAAAGTTTTTATTTCTTCTCCACGGCTTTAAATTCCTACTCGAAATTATTCTGTTGTTTCCTTTACTGTTTGCTCAATATACAGATTGAATAGCATCTGGGATAGGCTACAACATTGTTTCATTCCTTTCTCAACCACTGCTTCCCTTTCGTGCCCCTCGACTCTTATATCTGACATTCTGTACAAATTGTGAATAGCCTCTCTCTCCCTGTATTTTACCGCTGCCATCTTCTGCTATTATGTCACTGATATAATTTAAACAGTGCATTATTTTGTTCAAGAAAGCGTGACTGATCGTAATGCATTAAAGAAATAAAATGTACTAAGGAACAATCTGAAATCGGTAACCAGGTGGTGCTAGCGAATGACCTGGCAGATAATGTCGGAAGACCCATTATGCTGTCCAAGCACGACGCCGGTGCATAAATCGCAGCGCCATAAGGTGGTTTTGTTTCCGTCTTGTTTCCATCTGCTTGTCCGATCGCTCTCGTAGAAGGACGGACAAACTTTGCGCAAGAGTAGGACACCACGGGACGCGAGGCACACGTTGGGAACTTTTCATTAATATTAATGGCGGCAGGAATATCTAGAGAGTGCGGCTGACATCTCACTAAGAGAAACACCGCCTCCAGAGACAACGCCGGCCGTGTCTGGGATGCAGGACCTGTTTCCTTTATGTGCGCTGCTGACCGGAGCGTACGATCGGATTCCACGTGTGCCAGGCGCGGCAAGCCCAGATGTGATCTTCTCAGACACCGAGATGGATTCAGCCATAAAAACTGCTCCATTTGCTGTTTGTTGTTTGTCTTTCCGTCTTCCTTTATCTTTGAACTAGTCCGACGGCTTGTTAATCTCGGAGTGCTCCTTCGTTTGTCTCGCTTAATCATGTTTACACTTGTTTATTTGGTTTGGCATGGAACACGTCGCAATGCGAAAATATGTAACTACACTAAGTGATCAAAAGTATCCGGACACCTGGCTGAAAAGACTTACAAGTTTGTGGCGCCCTCCATCGATAATGCTGGAATTCAATATGTTGTTGGCCTACCCTTAGCCTTAATGACAGCTTCCACTCTTGCAGGCATATGTTCAGTCAAGTGCTGGAAGATTTATTGGGGAATGGCAGCCCATTCTTCACGGAGTGCTGCACTGAGCAGAAGTATCGATGTCAGTCGGTAACGCCTGGCACTAAGTCGGCGTTCCAAAACATCCCAAAGGTGTTCTACAGGATTCAGGTCAGGACTCTGTGCGGCCCAGTCCATTACAGGGATGTTATTGTCATGTAATCACTACGCCACAGGCCGTGCGTTATGAACAGGTGCTCGATCGTGTTGAAAGATGCATTCGCCATCCCCAAATTATTCTTCAACAGTGGGAAGCAAGAAGGTCCTTAAAACATCAATGTAGGCCTGTGCTGTGATAGTGCCACGCTAAACAAGAAGGGGTGCAAGTCCCCTCCATGAAAAACACGACAATACCATAACACCACCGCCTCCGAATTTTACTGTTGGCACAACACACACTGGCAGATGATGTTCACCGAGAATTCGCCATACCCACTTCCTACCATCGGATCGCCACATTGTGTACCGTGATTCGTCACTCCACAAAACGTTTTTCCATTGTTCAATGTTACACTAAGCGAGGCATCGTTTGGCATTTACCGGCGTGATGTGTGCCTTATGAGCAACCGCTCAACCATGAAATCCAAATTTTATCACCTCCCGCCTGTCATAGTACTTGCAGTCGATCCTGATGCAGTTTGGAATTCCTGTGTGGTGGTCTGGATAGATGTCTGCCTATTACACATTACGACCCTCTTCAACTGTCGGCGGTCTTTGTCAGTCAACAGACAAGGTCACCCCGTACGCTTTTGTGCTGTATGTGTCTCTTCACGTTTCCACTTTTCTGTCACATAGGACACAGTAGACCTAGGGATGTTTATGAGTGTGGAAATACCGCGTACAGACGTATGACACAAATGACAATCAATCACCTGACCACATTCGAAGTCCGTGAATTCCGCGGAGGGCCCCATTCTGCTCTCTCAAGATGTCTAATGACTACTGAGGTCGCTGACATGGAGTACCTGGCAGTACGTGGCAGCAAAATACACCTAATACGAAAAATGTATGTTTTGGGGGTTGTCCGGGTACTTTTGATAACATAGTGTACATGTAAAGCTAGTGGTGTGTGGATGGGTATGTTGATGGAAGACCTAGAGCAATTTCTATAGGAGACAGACAAAATGATGTGAACACCTGTACTTAACTGGGAATGATTTATCAATTAGGGGTAGGACCCCCGTTTGCCAGTAACACAGCTGCGATTCTTCTTGGGATACTGGCATATAATTATTGTATGGTCTCCAGTGGAATGGTATGCTACTCTTCCATCAGAACCTCGTCTAACTCCTGTAATGGCGAGGGAGGCGGAAATCTGCTCCTTAGTCTGCGCTCCAATACCGCCACCAAGGGTTCGATAATATTCAAGTCCGGGGACTATGTCGGCCAGGGAAGACGCTGCAGTTTAATTGCATGCTCCTTATACCACGATTGTACTGTCCTGTCTGTGTGAATGGATATATTAAAATTCGGAAATACGGCATAATTGTTGGGGAACAACATTTGAATTATGGGGTGCACCTGATCACCTAAAGTGATCGAAACTTCCTGGCAGATTAAAACTGTGTGCCCGACCGAGACTCGAACTCAGGACCTTTGCCTTTCGCGGGCAAGTGCTCTACCATCTGAGCTACCGAAGCACGACTCACGCCCGGTACTCACAGCTTTACTTCTGCCAGTATCTCGTCTCCTACCGTCCCGAGTTCGAGTCTCGGTCGGGCACACAGTTTTAATCTGCCAGGAAGTTTCATATCAGCGCACACTCCGCTGCAGAGTGAAAATCTCATTCTGGAAACATCCCCCAGGCTGTGGCTAAGCCATGTCTCCGCAATATCCTTTCTTTCAGGAGTGCTAGTTCTGCAAGTTTCGCAGGAGAGCTTCTGTAAGGTTTGGAAGGTAGGAGACAAGGTACTGGCAGAAGTAAAGCTGTGAGTACCGGGCGTGAGTCGTGCTTCGGTAGCTCAGATGGTAGAGCACTTGCCCGCGAAAGGCAAAGGTCCCGAGTTCGAGTCTCGGTCGGGCACACAGTTTTAATCTGCCAGGAAGTTTCATATCAGCGCACACTCCGCTGCAGAGTGAAAATCTCATTCTGGAAACATCCCCCAGGCTGTGGCTAAGCCATGTCTCCGCAATATCCTTTCTTTCAGGAGTGCTAGTTCTGCAAGTTTCGCAGGAGAGCTTCTGTAAGGTTTGGAAGGTAGGAGACGAGGTACTGGCAGAAGTAAATCTGTGAGTACCGGGCGTGAGTCGTGCTTCGGTAGCTCAGATGGTAGAGCACTTGCCCGCGAAAGGCAAAGGTCCCGAGTTCGAGTCTCGGTCGGGCACACAGTTTTAATCTGCCAGGAAGTTTCATATCAGCGCACACTCCGCTGCAGAGTGAAAATCTCATTCTGGAAACATCCCCCAGGCTGTGGCTAAGCCATGTCTCCGCAATATCCTTTCTTTCAGGAGTGCTAGTTCTGCAAGTTTCGCAGGAGAGCTTCTGTAAGGTTTGGAAGGTAGGAGACGAGGTACTGGCAGAAGTAAAGCTGTGAGTACCGGGCGTGAGTCGTGCTTCGGTAGCTCAGATGGTAGAGCACTTGCCCGCGAAAGGCAAAGGTCCCGAGTTCGAGTCTCGGTCGGGCACACAGTTTTAATCTGCCAGGAAGTTTCATATCAGCGCACACTCCGCTGCAGAGTGAAAATCTCATTCTGGACCTAAAGTGATCGTTGGCTGTAATACGGTCTTTGAGAGTAATAATGGCAACAGTAGAATACCATGATATGTCTGCCCACACCATAACACTCCCATCTCTGTGCTTAACGGTTGGAATCAAGCAATCAGGATTTTAGGCTTCTGTAGGCGTTCTCTAGACGTAAACCCGGCCCAATGTTGGAAATAACGAAAACTTTGACTCGTCGGACCATGTACCGTGTTTCCACTGTGCAGCCGTCCAGGATTTATACTCCTGACACCACGTTTTGCGCTTCTTTGAGTTGATTGTCGTCACTAATGGTTTCGGCATAGCAGCTCGTCGACGAATATTCGCTTTATGGAGTTCTTGGCGGACAGTGTCGAGTGTCGATAGATACGGGGTCTCGAAGATGGCTATTGAGCTCTGCATTCACTTTAGCAGCCGTAGTTTTGTGTTGTTCTGACACAATTCGTGTTAACGTACGACGATTTCTGTCATTTGGTTTTGATTTGCGCCCACTTTACGTTTATACGATGATGTCTTTCCATGTTTTGTGTATTCTGTCATGACTATTGAAACTGTTGGTCTTGAATCATTCAATAAGTGGGTTGTCTTGGTTACTGACGCTCCAACTAATCGGGTCCCCACAATCTGCCCTCTTTGAAACTCTGCTAGGTCTTTCATTTCACGTCGACCTCTGCCTCTGAACGGAAATACGAAGTGTGCACTACTCGTAAACAACCTGCACTGATGTTGTCAAATAATATGTGTGGGCTCTATGATGGTTACATACCAAGGAAGCGGTATACGGTATTAAGAGATGTACTTTGCGAAGGATGCCTCACGGCTAGTAAGATTGAAAAAGTCGTGGGTAGCTGCGACGCGTGCATTGCATGCGTTGTTGACCGTCAAACACAACCATCTCGTCACTATGCCTTGTATATTCCACATGCCATGCAACGATGGGTGGTGGAGAATATTTATGGTGTAACTATCATTTCTCCCGTTCCGTGTTCTGTTCGATAAAGGAGCGTAGAAACAGTGACTGTCGTTAAATCTCCTTATTAGCTCAAATTTCTGGGATTTTCTCGTTTTGGTCATTTCGCGAAGCGAATGTGAGAGGAAATAATGTGTTGTCCAACTCTTCTTGGGAAGTAAGCCCTCGGAACTTCAACATCAACCTCTCGTCATGAACAGCGCCTCGTTTGTAGCATTACCGCTGATGTCTGCTGAATATCTTCGTAACGCTCCCGCGCTTTCTAAACGATTCCGTGAGAAAATGCGCCGCTATTCATTGGATTTTCTCTATCTCTTCCACTAATTAGTATTTTATTTTGGTCCAACAGTCTTCTGACTGGTTTAATGCGGTCAAGCACGGCTTTCTCTCCTGTGCCAACTTCTTCACCTTGGAATAACACTGGACTCACATTCGGGAGGATGACGATTCAATCCCGTGTCCGGCCACCCTTAGATTTTCGGTGATTTCCCTACATCACTTCAGACAAATGCCGGGATGGTTCCTTTGAAAGGACACGGCCGACTTCTTTCCCCACGCTTCCCTAATCCGATGGGACCGATGACCTCGCTGTTTGGTCTCTTTCTCCAAATCAACCAACCAATGAGAATAACGCTTGCACTTAGTACCTTCAAAAATGGTTCAAATGACTCTAAGTACCATGGGACTTAACATCTGAGGTCATCAGTCCTCTAGACTTAGAACTACTTAAACCTGACTAACCTAAGGACGTCACACGCATCGATGCCCGAGGCAGGTTTCGAACCTGCGACCGTAACGGTCGCACGGTTCCGGACTGAAGCGCCTAGAATCGCTCGGCCACTGTGGCCGGCAATGAGCTAGTGTGAACCGGGTGTTAAACCTTAACCTTGCTTCCCTGCCTTTCGGTAAAGGATGTCAGCGGACACAGGAAGAGCATATGGTCACATGGCTCGATTAAAAGTAGAAAAGGGAATACATGTGTGTCAGGCACTACAATTTTGTCAAAATTGTCTCCAACATGTTCATTGCAAAGTGTAGGAGCCCGAAAGAGAGAGACGTATCGTTAGAGAAGCGCTGCGGAAGCCCATCCGAGAACGCATATTTTGGCGGCAAGTCAATTGTCATGTCGGGAACTAGGCCGGGAACGCCCCTGCGTCATCCATATTCTACAGCCTTGTTGAAGATTCTATCTGGAACGTATTATTCGTAACTTTGTACGGGAGAAGAAGGGAATTCTCTTGACTAGATCACCGCTTCAGACTACGCACTTCACTTTCTACGTAACAATGGGTTCAGTGTAAGTAATGGTGAGTCAGGCTACACCTTTTTGTTCACTGGCAGGTAGTTTCTGGTAACTGTAACCAGTTTATCAATCCTATGAGGACTGTGGCCTGAAAATTCGGATTATAGACGTCAGGATGAGCAGGACACAGCAGAGGCGAGTTATCTCCGTGCTGGTGGGTTGCAAATACGGCTAATTAGCCGTTAAATACGCCATACTATATGTTAATGGTTCCTCACTGTGCATAATGTCAGCCATATTATGTATCTTAGATAAGTAGTCTGTAGAACAACATGGGGAGCATTAGCTTCTGTCCTATGCTCATCTGCTGTGAGCCTTGTCTTTTTCAGCTGCTGAAAAATGTGCGCCAACGTGGCTTAAAAATCTCCACACTCAAAAAACGGATGTTCAACTCAATAGCACAACGAGAATTGATCGTAGGGGTCATCAAATCCAGTCTTACAGAATGGCTCGCAATATTGATCCATATGCTACCGCCATATTTGCGCTGCACTCGCGAGAGACTACGAGAAGATATTGAGCAACAATAATCTACTAATACACGAGGACACAGGATTCGCCACCCATAGCCGCCTTCGATCCAGAGAGCCCCCTATCAAAACGGCAATAACAACCACAGAGGAAAAACTCAGCTTGACTAAAGCTTGGCCTCGACAATGGACCTCAAAGCAGAGTATGTATTACCCGAAAGCCTCCGGGTTTTGAACTAAAACGTAAAACCTGGTCAACCCTGAATATAATACGGACCCAGAATGGTAGATGACATAAGCGTGGGTTCGGTATGCGGCGGTGGGGTGAGTGGACTGCTGTAGCCTGCTGTGGGGTTGGGTACCACTGAAGGCTAAGGAGGGGACGGAACCTCGCCTTCGTTTCTAGGTCCCCAGTTCAACACAATGGTAGTTGTGCCTGTGTCCAGTATAAATGGGGCAAGAAATTGACGCCCTTCTGCCAATGCCGTGAGATCCAAACCATAAAACACATTGTAGAAGAATGCCCTCGAACAGCTTATAAAGGGAATTCTAAAGATTTCCTCATGGCGGCTCCAGAAGCAATACACATATCAGTATGTTATATGTTTGTTTATTCGATAATTATTCTAACTAATTGTATTGTCACTTGTGTCTTATTGCCATAAGCTAAACAATAAATTCCTTAGTGGTGGGTCTTTTTTTCCCATGGGCTGTATTGTGTTGTTCTTTATCGTTGCTGGACTTCCAGTTGTAGCGCGCAGCAGTGAAGTTGGCAGTCCTGGAGCGCGGCAGGGAGACTGGATCCCCGCGCTGTTGCTGACCCGAGGGGCGGCGGTCGGTGTATTGGCGAATGCTGGCGGCACAGCCGGGGCGGACAGCGCTGATTTACAGGCGGCACCTGCTCGCCGCTCAGGGCGTGCGGGCTAATTGAAAGAGCGGGTGCTGGCTGCTGCGAACGGCCGGCCAACAGGTGGCCTGCCCAGGCGCTTGCCACGCCAGCCGCCTTAGGAGGCGGTCCCTGCTGCCAACTCAGTGGCACTTCGCGTTCTGGTGCAAGACTTGATGTTTTAGTGCTTTAACGTCGCTGACGGTTCTTTTTACCTTCTCATTCATCAGAGGCTTGTAGTAATGGACATACCCTGTTTACTTAATCGCTCTCCGACGCCAGGCGTAGATCCGATGGATTTTACGGTTCCCCCTTTCCCTCCAAAAGGAGATTTTACTGTAATTGTTTGTATTTTCACATCTACACTACTGGCATTTAAAACTTCTCTACCAGGAAGAAATCAGATCATAAACGGGTATTCACTGAACAAATATATTATACTAGAACTGACATGTGATTACATTTTCACGCAATTTGGGTGCATAGATCCTGAGAAATCAGTGCCCAGAACAACCACCTCTGGCCGTAGTAACGGCCTTGATACGCCTGGGCACTGAGTCAATCAGAGCTTGGATGGCGTGTACAGGTACAGCTACCAATGCAGCTTCAACAGGATACCACAATTCATGCAGAATAGTGACTGGCGTATTGTGACGCGCCAGTTGCTCGGCCACCATTGACCAGGCGCTTTCAATTGGGGAGAGATCTGGAGAATGTGCTGGCCAGGGCAGCAGTCGAACATTTTCTGTATCCAGAAAGGCCCGTACAGGACCTGCAACATGCGGTCGTGTATTATCCTGCTGAAATGTAGGATTTCGCAGGGATCGAATGAAGGGTAGAGCCACGGGTCGGAACACATCTGAAATGAAACGTCCACCGTTCAAAGAGCCGTCAATGCGAAGAGGAGACTGAGACGTGTAACCAATGGCACCCCATACCATCACGCCGGGTGATACGTCAGTATGGCGATGGCGAATACACGCTTCCAATTTGCGTTCACCGCGATGTCGCTAAACACGGATGCGACCATCGTGATGCTGTAAACAGAACCTGGATTCATCCGAAGAATGACGTTTTGCCATTCGTGCACCCAGGTTTGTCGTTTAGTACACCATCGCAGGCGCTGCTGTCTGTGATGGAGCGTCAAGGGTAACCGCAGCCATGGTCTCCGAGCTGATAATGCATGCTGCTGCAAACGTCGTCGATCTGTTCGTGCAGATGGTTGTTGTCTTGCAAACGTCCCCATTTGTTGACTCAGGCATCGAGACGTGGCTGCACGATCCGTTACAGCCAGGCGGATAAGATGCCTGTCATCTCGACTGCTAGTGTGATACGAGGTCGTTGGGATCCAGCACGGCGTTCCGTATTACCCTCCTGAACCCACCGATTCCATATTCTGCTAACAGTCATTGGATAACGACGAACGCGAGCAGCAATGTAGCGATACGATAAACCGCAATCGCGATAGGCTATAATCGGACCTTTATCAAAGTCGGAAACGCGATGGTACGCATTTCTTTTCCTTACACGAGGCATCACAACAACGTTTCACCAGGCAACGCCGGTGAACTGCTGTTTGTGTATGAGAAATCGGTTGGAAACTTTCCTCATGTCAGCACGTTGTAGGTATCGCCACCGGCGCCAACCTTGTGTGAATGCTCTGAAAAGCTAATCATTTGCATATCACAGCGTCTTCTTCCTGTCGGTTAAATTTCGTGTCTGTAGGACGTCATCTTCGTGGTGTAGCAATTTTAATGGCCAGTAGTGTATTAATGTAATATATAGGGTGTTCATGCTACACACTTCTATAGGCTGTACACGGGATCCTATGTCCAGAAACGGTTCGTTTCCATTTTACAAGGAAAACGAGATGTACAGATTTCACTTCTCTTTAGTGTGACATTGTGACAGCTGTTCAATATGACGACCGCCAAGTTCGGTCCACACGGTGTATCTGCGCCGTGAGTTCGCGTAAACTTTCTTCAACATGCGTGGTGTATACTTGATCACTTCTGCCGCAGCCATGATCCGTGCAACGAGATCATCCTCCGACTGGACAGAGGTCTTCTAAACAAAACTCTTCATGTGGCCCAACAAGAGAAAGCCCAAAGAGGTTAAATCGGGATCGTGGTGCCCAAGCATGTGGCCCTCCTCGACCGACCCCTCTGTCCCCGTAGACTGCGTTCAGATGGTTCCGGACATGAACTGCAAAATGTACTGCTGCGCCTTCATGCTGTAGCCACAATTACTGCAGAATGTCCAATGTCACATCTTCCAAAAACTCCGCCAGCACTTGTTGCAGGTATATCAAGTAGCAGCCGCATTACGACAACAACTGCCGAGTAACAATACTTACGACCTACTGAGGCAAGAAGAGACCTTTCAAACACTGAATACATTAGCCAACGAGGTATCATGAAAAGTATTGACAATATTCTTGAGAGACTTTCGTGACTAGTTGCTAATCACCAATCGCGTCCAACACTCCGATCCCGTACCGCCTGTTCGTGGATAGGTCGACGAAAACAGTTGGAATCCGCCACGTGCAGGACTAGGGGGACTGGGATGATCTACTTCACGGACTTGACATATGCACCGACTATGACGTAGATTAGTTAGTAGCTTCAGTAGAATAGAATAGGATAGTAGATTAGGAACCTGCAGCGACAATAAAATCCTTGCCTGCCTTGTGTCAGGTGCACGCTCATAGGGTTTACTTCTATGAGCCAGGCACTATTATACTAACACTGGCACACATGTAACGCTGCAGGCAGTGAACACAAATCACTAGTAGTTATTAGAAAGTAATGCTAACACTAGAAATAGTCTGCCCATTAACCCAAGTAATACTGTCTGTAGTCTTGCAAATTAATATGTAGTAGCTGCAATTATAAATAACATTGTAGAATATTAAGACCCACTAATCACTAAGGTGGTGGGTTATTCTTGTATAATTATTATGATTGGAAATAAAGGATTTAAAAAAAAGTACCTGCCACTCGTTAGGTTGGATGAAGGATGTACGGCCGAATCACATACCGTCACAGACACCTGCCCAGACATTGATGCCAAAGGTATGTTGAAATCTTCGTGTACACTTGGCTTTGGGGTTTCCTTTATCCAAAATGTGGCTATTGCGAGCACTGTTGAAATGCACTTCGTTCGTGGATAAAATTCTCCTTGGAAACCGAGGAAAATCCACACAGCGGCGTAAAAACCAAGTACAGAAATTGACAAGTGGCACAGCCTGAAGCATGGCGTTTACCGTCTGTGGGTGATTTGGGTGGAGTTGCTGTTCGTACAGAGCACGTCAGACTCAAGAGTCTTCCAGTACGACACTGCGCCGCCTTCTTAGGGCACCAGAGTTTGTTCTATCGCTTGCGAATTTCCAGTTTTCCCGCAGACGTTGTTCTACTCTGGAAAACATGGGATGAGAGTAATTGACTTGTAATAACTTAAAACTATGAAGCGCTATCTGTTCAATGCATCAACCACATAGCCAATAATTTTGCCCGCATGTTTCAGGGTCAAAGTTCGGCCGCATGGCTGAATACCAAAGATATACTTAACATCCTCTCTGGATGTGTACGGTGCAAAACAACGCAGACCCAGTTTCCAGCGACAGACCTTTCCATCGAAACGGCGATCACTTACTTGCAGAATCACAAGTTTCCTCAAAAAATGGTTCAAATGACTCTGAGCACTATGGGACTTAACATCTGAGGTCATCAGTCCCCTCAAGTTTCCTCAGAAATCAGTTGCAACTGCAGGGCGAGTTTCGCTACAGATACTGATAAAATACGTGTAGAAATATATCTAAAATATGTTAAACGTATGTGAAATATGTATGTGTGAAATATATGTGACATGTGTACACAGGTGAAGCTGTGAGCAAAAGGCTAATTTCCAAATCAAGCAGGATTTATCTAAGAGTCTCGAGAATGGCAAAGAATTCTAGAAAATTACGAGACATATTTAACTTGGGATTCTTCTTTAATGCTTTCACGCATAATTAGGGATGCGTCATCACCTGCTGAAAGGATCCTAAGTAGAAAAAGACTCCGAGTCACAGGCTGGTCAGCCGGCCGAAGTGGCCGTGCGGTTAAAGGCGCTGCAGTCTGGAACCGCAAGACCGCTACGGTCGCAGGTTCGAATCCTGCCTCGGGCATGGATGTTTGTGATGTCCTTAGGTTAGTTAGGTTTAACTAGTTCTAAGTTCTAGGGGACTAATGACCTCAGCAGTTGAGTCCCATAGTGCTCAGAGCCATTTTGAACAGGCTGGTCACACCTGCAGCCAACAACAAATCCGACAAGACTCCTGAGTGCACAGGTAGAACCAGCAAGGCTCTCCATTAAATTTTTTTGGTTTTGTTTTAGAGTGCAAAAACAACTAAGGTCATAAGCGCCAATGTCGTAATCTTAGACCATCAAGAAGTAAAAGAACATAAAAGCGACTACATGTTAAGCCTAACCGACGGAAGGAAAGCGAGCTAAGAACAAGGACTTCCTCGTGGAGAATGGTCTACAAAATATGCTGTACAACCCGAACAAAAGATTAAATGTCCTTCACGATATTGCCACCACGGATAAGAAGCAAACTTCAGTCGACAGGCCACGCGTAGTTCGCTAAAACAACAGGTAACGAAGATGGCAAACATGTATTAGAACGTGAGTGGTTAAAAAAAGGGCATTCGTTCAGGAAGTGGCGAACCGTCAAATGTGGACAACAACGAGCACAAAGTGGTGGGGATCACCATTTAACAAATGGCGATGGGTGCGCAACCTCGCTAAAATGATCTCCTCGCGGCGAGAGGGCTGAGATTAGGTCGGGCAAGCCTCTGCGCTGTGACAGGTTTAATTTCCCTGAAGAGAAGACCAGTGGTGACGCCAAATTGATACCACCTGCCGACAGACGGCAGCACGGAGATCATCTGAAGGGATGGAAGGACTAGCGGACCTGCGTAGGAGGAGTGCAGCCCTGGCAGCAGCGTCAGCAGCCTCGTTTCCCGTCAGACCGACGTGACCTGGAACCCACATGCAACATCAACAGCGAGCAAGTGGAAGCTTTCCTGTGACAGCTGGTTGAGTGCTGGTCTGTTAGGGCTTGTTGCTGGATTCCGTCTGCGTGAAAATGGACGTAAAAATGGAGCAACGAGTTTGTGTGAAATTTTGTTTTAAAACTAGGAAATCAGCATCCGAGACTTACGAACTATTAAAAACAGCTTCTGGAGATAATTGTATGAGCCAGTCAAAAGTTTTTGTCTGGTTCAACAGATTTAAAATTGGACGCAAATCCTTTGAAGATGACCCACGGTCCGGCCGTTCTTCCACCTCAAAAACGAATGAAAATATTGTGAAAGTTCGCGACTTAGTGCGCTCTGATCGTAGACTTACAATCAGGGAGATGGTTGGTGAACTTAATTTAAGTTTCTATGCAGTTCAGTCAATTTTAAATGAAGATCTGAACATGCGTCGAAGTCTGCGCAAAATGCATTCCAAAAATGTTGTCAAGTGGCCAGAGACAATATCGACTTGAAGTGTGCCAAGAATTGATTAATCGGACTAAAAATGAGCCTGATTTGTTAAATAGGGTAATTATAGGTGACGAATCGTGTGTATATGGATATAATCCTGACTCCAAAGTGCAGTCTTCGCAGTGGAAGACTCCAGGTTCACCACGACCGAAAAAAGCCCGCCACATTCGGTCGAAGGTGAAGACAGAGTTCGTGATTTTTTTCGATTCTACCGGTATTATGCATCACGAATTTACCCCTGGAGGACAGACAATTAACCAGGAATACTAGAAATGTGTTCTTGAGCGTTTGCGCGAAAAGGTGCGGAAGGAAAGGCCTGCATTGTGGAAAGACAAGAGTTGGGTGGTACTCCATGATAATGCTCCGGCTCACCGTGCCTTCTCCATCGTTGAATTTTTGAGCAAATTCAAAATTCCCGTGCTTCCACAACCGCCATATTCCCCTGATTGGCCCCTGTGGATTTCTACCTGTTTCCTAAACTGAAATTTACACTGAAAGGGAAGCGATTTTACTCTATTGAAGACATCCAGGCAAATATGGAGAGCGTCCTTAACACACTTAAGGAAAAAATTTTTCCAAAAATGTTTACAAAAATGGAAACACCGTTGGAGTCGGTGTGTTCAGTCAGAAGGGGACTATTTTGAAGGAGATGCATCACAGTAGCATGTAAGTACTACCATTGTACAATTACAAGCCCATTCTTAAAACTTTCCAATCACACCTCATACATACATTATATGTTCCAGCACTTATCATGAAAACATTGCTTGCCGTTTCCAAGATGACAACATCCAGTTAATTATGACTGGCCACTGATGGGACTTCACACTGGTCGACACCTACCACATTGTTGTTGGGGAGACTGAGAGTCCTTCAACAGCCTTGTGTGTTGCAGTGCTTATCACACCAACTTTGTCACCATTGCTGGGTGAGAGGGCCACCCAGTGCCTTGTACCTGATTATCAAGGCAAGCACTTCTGGGTGCCAAAGACCTATCCGTCCGACGGGTCCTGGGTCAGCCGACTGGATGACCTCTAACAGCATGGTACATCCCAATGGGTCATTGCAGGTCATCGTCATTTTCTGTGGTGGGATTTAGAACACTCTAATATTGTGTGGGGACACATCCTCACTATGGCTTTGCCTACCGACTGCCAGACGGTAGCCTGCAAGACTTCAGCCGAATTACTTGTGTAGCGTGGTTGGCGATCAGTTAGCTGACCCAGTAACAAGTGTCAGTAGAATTCCATTATGACACTGGCATGAGATGTCAACCAAGGCTGATGAGAAGACACAGAACTATAAATCTGAACAATAAATATTAACATGTCAATCATGTTGTATTAGCGCTGAAAGATGCCTGTACAAGTTCCACAACATCATCCTTATAATTGTAGAGGAGTCTCCACACTGCGCCCCTGGAATTTGGCACCAGAAGTGGTTCCCCAGCGACATCAGTACGACAATGATGTCCTGGAGCGATTGGTGAACCAGGAGTGGACGTCACAGTGTCATCTACAGCCTTCTGACATCTGGGATGGCGTCCACAAACCTTATCTATAACTGCACTGTAGTGAGTCCACTCAGGACTTTGCTACTGGGCTTTTTATTTTGTTGTTTCTTTATAGTCAGCATTGGGCATGGAGACTGTCACACAACATGGAAAGTGACTTTTTTTTAAACCTGAAGGATCTGTAGATCTGCCGCAATTTAGAGTAAATTGTAGGGAACCTTACCTTGTGCCCATAAGATGTGACAGCTGTATTTTAACTGGACATTGTGCACCATGCAGTGGAATGGCACCAATAGCTTGCACCACTCGCAGGCGTTATAGTCAGGCAGCTCACGACTGTACTCTCACTGGGCACAGACCAGATACAAAGACTACTCAACATTATTTGTATGAGACTTGGGTTCCACTACGTCTGCTTTTGCTTGATATTAGTGTTGTGGGTGTGTAAGTAGTAACAAATTGCCCAAAGATGCCGGAAACACGATCAGCTAATACAAGTGATACTGTAGTTGCGTGGCCGAGTGGTTTAGGCACTTCCGTCCGGAACCGTGCTGCTGCTACGATCGCAGGTTCGAACCCTGCCTTGGGCATGGATGTGTGTGATGTCCTTAGGTTAGTTAGGTTTAAGTAGTTCTAAGTCTAGGGGACTGATGACCTCAGATGTTAAGTTCCATAGTGCTTAGACCCATTTGAACCATTTGAACTGTAGCTGCTTTGATGGAGCAGGAATCGGAATTGTTAGAGGATAATACTCAGCAGAAGTTGTATAATGACGAGTTAAGTAGGCGACTAAAAGCTTTGCCAGATGTGTAACATTCACAGTCGGGTTCAGAAGGAGTTAAAGCTGTGGTGAGTTTTCCCTCCTCTCCTGCATATACTTCAGCAGCTAACCTAGTAACACGCTGCTCCAGTAAAACAACAGAGGACTGACAGTATTAATTAATGATGTTTTAGCCACAGTCAGAGTGAGTAATCGGTTAGATGAAACGACTCTTAGGATGGTCAGTGTATGTCTTATGGGTGAGGCTAAACTGCATGTGATGTATCATGAGACAATTAGCACAGCTCGTACATTTGAACAAGTAGCAGAGGGTTTACAACAGAGACGCCACAAACAGAACAGCGCTAGATCTTTAAGAGAGTAGTTGAATGGATTAATGCAGAACGCCATTGAAACTGTCGAAGCCATTTCTGATAGGAAGATAAAGCTCTAGATATCTTTCCACAGCGAGATGCTGCGGAATTTTCATGTAGAATCCGGATGATTTAGATGCAGTGCTTCTCATTGCCACGCACTTTCTGCAAGTTGACATTGCTACGAAGTTACACAGTGATCGACTAATCTTTGCTTTCTGCGAAAATGTTATTGGTGGGGCAAAATGGAAGCAATACAAAGTAAAAGGGAAGTACTAGCCCTGCAGCCATATTTACAGAAAATTGGAGATTACTGGATTTACTCTACATTTGTCAACTGTTACATAAACAGAAAATACAGGGATGACAAACTCAATGGAACCAAAAATGACTTAGCGAGATCATGGTTTCATCTTCCAGCTACTACCACAGGAACAACAATGATTACCTTTCCTCGACCATCGTTGTATTGGCTAGAAGTGCAATTAAGCATAGTATTTGCACAAAACGTAACCTTTCTTAACGAAACCTTGTTTTCCACAATCTCAGAAAAGGGAAGAATTTCAATTGACCAGATGATTGAACATATAAAGCAATATCGTTAGAAAAAGAAGCAAACGATAATAACTGTTAACACGTCCACAACAAGTGATACCTTGACTTTACTAAACACTTCCGCAACTTCCTTCCGCTTAAAACGCAAAACATCGTGTTCAAATGAACAACCATTCCATGAAATGCGTATGGAATGGATACAACTAGCGATAAGAATGAAAAATAGACTCTGCGAAGTTTATTAGTAGTTGGAAAACAAACCACAAATACAATGTAAAAAATGGCTCTGAGCACTATGAGACTTAACACCTGAGGTCATCAGTCCCCTAGAACTTAGAACTACTTAAACCTAACCAACCTAAGGACATCACACACACCCATGCCCGAGGCAGGATTCGAACCTGCGACCGTAGCGGTCGCGCGGTTCCAGGCTGAAGCGCCTAGAACCGCTCGGCCACACCGGCCGGCAAATACAATGTAAATTTAGATAATTAAGTTAACACAAACTAAGACAAGGAGCCTTACGGTTCACATCAAGAGTTGGCTGGTTAAAATGGCTCTGAGCACTATGGGACTTAACATCTGTGGTCATCAGTCCCCTAGAACTTAGAACTACTTAAACCTAACTAACCTAAGGACATCACACACACCCACGCCCGAGGCAGGATTCGAACCTGCGACCGTAGCGGTCGCGCGGTTCCAGGCTGAAGCGCCTAGAACCGCTCGGCCACACCGGCCGGCAAATACAATGTAAATTTAGATAATTAAGTTAACACAAACTAAGACAAGGAGCCTTACGGTTCGCATCAAGAGTAACAAAGAGATTGAACTCGTTGTAAAATTTAATTGTAAATACAAACAAATGTACAGACCAGTTTGGTAGGAGATAGAGAAATTAAAATTCAGGACGAATTTCTTAAACAACAGAGGAATGTTGCATCACAGAGCAAACTAGGGGAAGGTGTTAAAGTTTTTCCTTAGTTCACGCTATCACAGCCACAGGCAACACAAGACAAGGTGATGACACAGCTATGCAGCAGAAACAAACAATCAAAACTGTAAGTCGGTTGCGTATGCAAGCATATATTGCTATGTTGGCACCAATCACCAGGCACAAGATACACTCTCAGCAAAACGTGTATCGCGAGAGAGAAAGAGAGAGAGAGAGATTCGTTAGCTCTTGTTATGGGAAGGAACGGGACTACCTCAGATGCAATAACACATTTCAGAGATCTGACAGTGCAATTAAGAGCCTGTAACAAATGGTTAAACAAACACAGTGGAACGAGGACTGCTGACACCTAGTGAAAGAAGTGGCCCACATTTGGTCAAGATGAACAGAGCTTCAAGTTATTCCGTCCACCGTATCTATGAATACTGCTGTTCTCCAGCTCTGAATTCAATTGGTCATTAGGACTGATTGTGTTTGTACCGAAGCACTCGATTCAATGATTGTTTTGGTGCAAAAATGGCTCTGAGCACAAACTTCCGTTATTTTCTATATGTTCTTGGATGGGCCAGTCAAGGACGACATGCCAGTTTCAGTTCCTTATTCCTTACTGTATTCTTTTCTTCCAGTACTGTTTCATCTGCTCACTTTGTTCTTACTTCCTGTCTTTTGACAATTCCCCACATTTTTTTGTACTCTCCTGCCTTGGAACCTTTCATAATGAGTACTTTTTCCTTATAAAATCTTCTGTTTCAGTCGTTTCCTGAGCTTTTACTTTTTTTTCGAAATCCTTTTTTACTTCATGGATACAACTTGTTGTTGACTTCTTATCTCAAAAAGATGCCCTGCATTTGATATAAACGTCCAAAAAATACCGGCCTTCTTTCTCTCGTTATTTCTGATATATTTTCTACGTTTCGATGAATTTCATCATTACTACATAAATTATAATCTTTCATAATCTCTCGCGGGCCTAACAGTGTGCTAATGATTCACATTTTTAGTATGTGTAATTGATGTAAATTATAGTTTAAAAATAGACATTCAATTGCATATACATGGAGGTCATAAACAGTCTGAGGAGCTTGTAAGCGTGCTATAGGGCAGGTTGTGCTGGGAAATAATCTTAAAAAAAAAAAAAGAAACTGCGCCTTTTCAGAGTGATTTGGCATTGACGTGAGTCAATCAAGTTGTCATGCGTGCTAGTTCAAGCACTAGCACGAGCCAAAATGCGGTAATGCACAGACATCTGTGGATCCGCGAGGTACTACTTACTGAAATACTCATTACAACTTAAAATGTTCCTTTTTCGGAAGTGATAAATTTAAGCTACAGATTGCAATTCTGGAAAAGTCTTGATCACACAGTTCTTTATCAAATGCTACGCGTTTCGAGAAACAATCGTGATATATAATCTGTGAGAAAATGTACAGAAATTATTAAAAATAAGTAATAAGTATAGCGCATGATCATGACAAACAAGGATGCACAATTGTTTCGTTACTTTCATGTACGAGGGGAATTCGACACCTAATGCAGCACATTTTTTTTTCTGGGCCAACTGCGGTTTAATAAAAATACGGAATATGTTGTGGGACACAGTGGAATATTCTTTCTTCGGTCCCTATAGCGTCATGGAGCTCCGATAGGTGGCGCGCTGTACCTAGTCTTCAAAATGGCATCTGTAACGAAGGTGCTTTTGAAGCGGAGGGCTGCCGTTGAGTTCCTTTTGGCGGAAAAATAGAACATCGCAGACATTCACAGCAACTTGCAGAATGTGTAGGGAAGTCTGGCACCCAACAAAAGCACGGTGAGTCGTTGGGCGAGATGTCTGTCATCACGGCAACAAGGGCGCGCAAACCTGTCAGATCTCCCGCGTGCCGGCCGGCCGCACACAGTTGTGACTCTGCGTTGTTGGAACGTGCGGACACCCTCGTTCGAGATGTTACGCGCTCGCACTGCGATGCAACAGCGCACACAACACGGGCGTGCCCTTACACCGCTCACGTTACCGAATTCATTTGTGATGTGGCCGTCTCTACGGTTCGCTTTTTCGACAAGTACACTCGTTCGGCTTTGCAGGATCTAAATCCTGCAGCCATTGTGCAGGTTACTGTAAGGTGTAATGGTCCCTCTTCCACGACAGTGGTTAACTCCGCCGTGGACATACCGCTGAAGACCGAGAATTGCTTTACAAGACAGCGCTGCCGACGTGGCTGCGGGAGGCAGTTGTCTGACACGAAACGTAAGCAGGTTACAAATTCGTGCACCACATGCATTGCTCGTTAAAGGCCTCGTACCGTCTGCAATATACTGTGCGTATCCGACCACAGTGTCCTTGTCTTAAAATACCACTACCGTGTGTATAATTCTGACCATGCATTAATACGAGGTCCATTTGCGATATTCAGTAAACGCTAATTGATAACAATACAATGCAAACACGAGAGTTTCAAAATACTTTTAAAGTGGCGTTCACAGATCACAGTACGATTATGAAACTGCGTTAAAGTGCCACCAAAGGTTATTTTTGTAATCGGTCGAGGTATTGGCAACTCATTTCAATTGACATCTTTCGAAATAGGACTGAGATACTCTTCCGCTGTCACTGTCTTTGTCTCCAATCTTACTCAGGCTTGAACTAGTAGCACGACGCCTCATCCATAGCTGTTATGATCACAGAAAATGTGAACCTTGGTCACGCGAGTTAAAGAAGTCTCCAGTAATTTTCATCTGCGTTGCCTTTTGTTCGTTTGTGCGCAGATTTACATAAAACGTCTTCATCTGCATCTACATCTACATGATACCTTCGCAATTCACAATTAAGTGCCTGGCAGAGATTTCAGCTGCTCCTCTACCGTTCCACTCTCGAACAGCGCTCGGGAAAAAGGAACACTTAAATCTTTCCGTGCGAGCTGTGATATCTCTTGTTTTATTATGATGATCATTCCCCCCTATGTATGTGGGCGCCGAGAAAATGAAGAGAAAGTAGGTGATCGAAATTTCAAGAGAATATCCTGCCGCAACGGAAAACGCCTTTATTTTCACGACTGCCTCTCCAACTCGCGTATCATATCCGTGGCCACCTCTCCCCCTATTTCGCGATAATACAAAACGAGCTGCCCTTCTTTGAACTTCTTCTATCCCCTCTGTCAGTCCCATCTGATGTGGATCCCAGACCACACAGCAATACTCCAGAAGTGTGCGAACAAGCGTAGTGTAAGCAGTCTCTTTAGTAGTCCTTTTACATTTTCTAAGTGCTCTGGCAATAAAACGCACTCACTGATTTGCTTTCTCCACAACATTATCTGTGTGTTCATTTCAATTTAAGTTACTCGCAATTGCAATCTCCAACTATTTAGTTGAATTTACAGCCATTATATTTGTGTGATTTATCCTGTAACCGAAATTTAGCGGATTCATTTTAGTACTCATATGAATCACTTCAGATTTCTCATTATTGGGAGTCAGTTGCTACTTTTTGCACCGTACAGATATCTTGTCTAAATCATTTTGCAATTTGTTTTTATCATCTGATGACTTTACAAGACGGTAAATTATAGCATCATCTAAGAGCGGTGTTTAGATTACTCCTAAATCGGTTATGTAGATTAGGAACAGCAGAGGGTCTAGAACACTTCCGTGGGGAACGCCAGATATTACTTCTGTGTTACTCGATGACATTTGTAACACCTCCGTTTTTATCCCGACCCGATCTGATCGAATAGCAGCCCAATATTTATTATTAACATGACCGTGAACCTAATGGGGCTGGTAATCGGAACTGACTGCTACGGAAGTTGTTACTTTCCAGTTCGTCCTGTTCAATACTATAACACTGAATGTATGGTAATAAGGATCACCAACACAGTTTTACTAATTACGAACTTATATTCTTCTCAAAACACAAAAACGAGACAGCCACTGCCTTCGTCATACATATCTAATTACGGCTAATCTCAGCACAGGCTTTCTTCATTTGCCATTATCGTCACACGCTAATCCATCACTGCATCCAACATTGCAATCGAAGGTTAGGCCGGCGCGGTAGACACGAAACTAAATATCGGCACTAGCAACGTCACTGATCACGTTTATATAGATACTTCATCACTTTCCCAGTATTTATTTATTATTTAGTGGTCTAACCACGGCGATGGTGACACCTTTCTCGGTTAAAAACCCAATAATGGCCTCCACACATACACACAATTCCCGCCAACCACTCTGGCGCATTTCGACACTCGCTCTCGCAAACATGCCACAATCGATTGTTCGCCCTATCGACCTGTGGCGAGTGCAAAATTATAGTAAGGGCCTACGGACCCCTTACACATTCCGTCAGTTATTAGGAAGTGTACCCTTTCGGACAAGAAATCACGAATCTAGCCGCACACTTAACACGACAGTAAACAGGCACGCAATTTGATTGGTTGTCGCTTGTGAAGAACGGTGTCAAAAGCCTTATGGAAATCTAAAAATATGGAGTTAATTTGACGTCCCATGTCGGCAGCATTCTTTACTCCGTGAGAATAAAAAGCTAGTTTGCTTCACAAGAACGGTATTTCCTGAACTGCTGTTGGCGCCTTTCCATGGCTTGAGAAGGTAGTCCACATTTCGTAGTGTGGAGTGGAGCGAAAGTGGGCAGCTACTATCGTGATTACGACAGATGAAAAATGGAACATTTTACATTCCGTATAACACGAATGAAAAGCGAGCGGAAACCTACTTAGATGCTGCTACTTAAATAGTTACTAGATGCGCCTTTGACTTTGCACATTCTTTGCTTGCTTGCTTGATTGATGTATACTGCAGAGAGACCATTGTTGCTTGGGAGCAGTTGATCGGATCGGACAGCAGGGGCGCGACACAGATAAGGAGAAGGAGTAGCCCTGTGGAGTAAGGTCTGTAAGGTACCGGCCGTGCGACACGCGTGTCGCCTAACGGACGCGGCACGCTCATAAATTTGGACGCGCCGAAGGAGTCGGCTCGTATTTCACGGCTTATTCCCGGCCATTACCGGCCGGCCGCCGGCAGCGCAGCGTCGGGTTTCGGCGGCGGCGTGGCGTTGTATGTAAATGCAACAAGTGTCGGCGGGTGTCGATGCGGCGGCGATAGCGGGGGACGGCGCCGCCGGCAGACTCCTAAACACCCGCAACAGGTGGCCGCGCCTCCGGCAACAGGCTGCACCGAGAAGGGAACACTCAGCTCCAGCGTCGACAGTTAGTAAACACCTGCTGATTTCCCGCAGTATTCCGAGATACACACTGAAGAGCCAAGGAAACTGGTACAGAACGCAGAAGTGGCGCAGCACGACGTGGCACGGACACCACTAATGCCCGAAGTAGTGCCGGAGGGTACTGACACCACGAATCCGTAAGAGTACGAGGGGGTGGAGATCTCTACTGGACAGCACGTTGCAAGGCATCCCAGATATGCTCAGTAATGTTCATGTCTGGGGAGGTTGGTGGCCGACGGAAGTGTTTAAACCCAGAAGATTGTTCCTGGATTCACTCTATAGCAATTCTGGACTTGTGGGGTGTCGCATTGTCCTGCTGGAATAGCCCAAGTCCGTCGGAATGCAGAATGAACAAGAATGGATGCAGGTGGTAGACAGGACGCCTACGAACGTGTCACCTGCCAAAGTCGTATTCTCGCTTATCAGGGGTCCCATGTCACTCCAACTGCATACGCCCCACACCATTACAGAGCCTCCACCAGTTTGAATACTCCCCTGCTGATATGCTGGATCCATGGGGTCATGAGGTTGTCTCCATACACGTACACGTCCATACGTTCGATACAGTTTGAAACGAGACTCGTCCGACCAGGAACATGGTTCCAGTCATCAACAGTCCAATGTCGGTGTTGACGGGCCCAGGCGAGGCGTAAAGCTTTGTGTCGTGCGGTCATCAAGGGGGCCTTCGGCTCCGAAAGCCAACATCGTTGATGTTTTGTTGAATGGTTCGTACGCTGACACTTGTTGAAGGGCCAGCACTGAAATCTGCAGCAATTTGCGGAAGGGTTGCACTTTTGTTACGTCGAAAGACTCTCTTCAGTCGTCGCTGGTCCCGTTCTTGCAGGATCTTATACAGCAGAATGATAAATAATACTGAAGCATTTTGGCTTGAGGAGAAGTAAAGGTGCAAGAGAGGCAATTCTGACGGCGCTTGATAATGTAGGCAAGACTTCACAAATTGAAGAAACTTTCATAGAAAAAGCGTTCGACAACTGAGAATAATAAAGAGGGAGCAATAAGAATAGAAGACCAAGAGATTAATGGTTGGTTTAGACTGTATATAAGGCGGCGATGCAGTCCTTGTCCCATATTGTTCAAGCAATTTATCGAAGAAGCAATGACGGAAATAAAAGAAGGGTTCACAAGTGGTATCGAAACACAATGTCAAAGGATGTCGCTGACAAAATAACGTCCGTGTACTGGCTAAAGAAACAAACATTTATAGAAGAAAGGTCCGAGAAGCTGTTAAAATTTCTAAGAATGCATCTAATTTCAATCGAGAGGACGGCTATAGGCTTCCGGTATCGTGGCTCCCCGGCATCAAGGAAGTAAATACGCGGCCGCGGTGTGTGAGCGGCATAAACAACGAGCTGCTAGTCACCTCGGCGGACAATAATATTTTGGTAAACATTCCCCCTCTCTTGTTCTGTCCGTTTCGAATCTAGCCACTGATGACGACCAACCAATAGCGGTAGCATGCATTTCAACCAATAACCCTTCTCCAGTGTAAGTGTGGAACAGTGCCTTTCTATCCAATGACGATGGACCGCCAATGGTATCCACAGGAGAGGAGTTGCCAACGCCCTTTCTTCTTCATCAGAGCGGGAATATTAGCCTATGACTATGGCCCACCAATGGTAGCCACATGAATTTTCACCAATACTATCACTTATCCAGCACGAACGCCAGAAAACTCCCCCTTTATAAATGGGCACGACACTCGTTCTAGCAGTAGTGGACACCAAAAGATCCTGAGGATGATCCCAGCAGAGGGGTCGAAACGTCTAACATTTTAGAAGAAACATGACGCTGCCTAGTAACTCAGAAGATTTTAACTTCAGATGTAGACGTTATTTGCAACTGCGTGCGACATTGGCAACAATCCACTGTGCCGTTAGGATCGATGTATTAAACCGATTACCTCAGCCAATGTGAATGCTGAAATGCTACCAGTATTTCAAAATACTGAATTCTTGACCTGACCTTGTCTGTGTCAGTACCAGATGCATTATTGGTCGTTTGCCCAATTCGTATAGTTTCCTTGTTCTATGTTTGCCTTGTACAGGACTATCTTACCCATTATTGAGGGCTGCAGACTCAGTTTTTCTGGCAAGGAAAGGGGAAGGTGCGACACACAGTATCGATATCAAGGGCCGTCGCTAAGGTCGTGAAATCAGCTGATAGAACGTGTAGTATTACATTATAAATACTGGGTAGAGAGTATGCAGTTACTGGTAGTGACAAATGAACAGACACTGTACTCTTAATTTTTTATTATTAAATAACTTCCTTGCAAAATAATATTGTACACTAGGGGTAAACCGAATGGGCTTGCGCTGTTTCAATGAGACTAGCCTCGTATCCGGAAGGAATTGAGGCTTCAGACTCTTTCTGGCCACCTCATTTAATTCTTCGACGGATTTTGTAAATTATTTCATCCAAATGTCGGGATAGGTCCTACTATAACGCCACATTTGACAAAAGAGACATGTAAAAATCTGGATGCCTGCATCTTTTATATCCTTTTCGTTTGTAATACCATGACATTCCCGATACCCTTGTAACAGTGATGTACGAATCAATAAAACTGCTACTGCTTCTACAACATAAGAACCAAATGTCAACGGACAACTTCTACTTACGTTTTTAAGGATTATGAGGTAGTACGTATTACGTAGCAGTAACAAACATTTCTCGTAGCTTTATTATTCTGTGGTCATGAACCACAAGAATTATAATTTTTCTGTACTTCATGCGACGTTTAGTTCTATTTCGAAGTTTAGATGCAGCTCTCTGTTCTCGCCTCTTGCCATCTATTTCCTTCATTTCAGCATAACCGTTGCATCCACCATCATACCTGCGCCTGCTTCTGCTAGCCTTTCCCTCCACCACACATTAACTACGCATCTCGTAATATCAGCCAAACCGACTCTCTCTTCGATTAATTACGTTATTTGTTAGATTTTTTCATTGACTCGTTGCACAATTTCTTCACTCCTTAATCGATCAAAGCATCTGAATCCGTTTCGTCTTCCCCATACTCCATGTTTCGCATCCACACAGATATTTGTTTCAAACAATTTTCCACTTACTTTTTCTTCCTTCAGAGTTTATACGTTTGAATGTTTGCAGTTGCTTTGTTTCATAGGAAGCCCTTTTATATTATTCGGTTGTTGCTAGTATATCTTATACCTTTGTGTAGTCTACTCCCGAAAAATTCATCCACTTTTTCAAGAGTGATCGGTCAAGTTTACTATTTAGCCATCCACGTTTCCCACCATAGGTTTGTTTTTGCTTACGTGCATATTGTAGCCAGCACGTAGCACTCGCTGTATTTGAAGAAGCTATCAACTCAATTCATTTTCGCTTTGGGCTACCACTGATACGCCATCACTGAACCAGATCGTGCCGGTTTTCGGTTCACTCCTTCATTGCGACAATCCTTTGCTTCCCACACTGCCTCAGCAACATACAAATTAAATGTCGATGTTGGAAATGATCGTCCCTGCCATACAGATTTCCTGACTTTGTTCTCTTGTACCATTACATACGTGCTGACTACTCCATGTTGATGTACATAAGAAGAACGGAGTATACCTCAGCCCCTGCAGCTGAAACCACGTTGCGCTGCTTGTGAGTGTATTAGCACTGAAGTTAGCCCATCAGGCCGCTGCGCGGGCTAATTCAAGCCGCCCGCCAGATACAGTTAGTGTCGGTTGTCCTCGTAGCGCAGATGATAGCGCACGAGACTGCTCAGCTTTTGGCTTGGGTTCGCTTCTTACTACCGTTGCACGTCCATTTTTTGTATCACTCTCTTATTCCGTTTCAGGAAACGAAACTAAGAACACATTTGGCGACACCGTCGTGGTGGGTCACTTGAATTTGTGCGTGCAACGGCTTCATTCGTTAAATCGAATATCTGTTCTTAGCAATTATTTCCCAGCGAAACCTACCCTGCAACACCCTTACAAGCTCTGCAGACTGTTTCTGACCACCATTTATATGTTTCCTTGTTTTTCCGATGTCTGCCCACTATTTTCACCCATGGGCTAAAATTGCTTCTGAGATGGCCCTACTTCTCCTAAAACTAAAGTGGTTCTCTCCTAAGCCTGTTTCAACATTACCTTCCATTATTCGATAAACCAGTCTTTTTTGCAACGTTTTATGAAACTGCATGTTGTATTTGACGAGGGAACCCTCCAAGTCAATGGGTAAAATGTTATAAAACGGTTTTAAGATACGGAGGTGTGTCTGTTTTAGAAGTCGTCGAGATCATTTATCTGTCAAAGTCTGAATTTTTGTACAGTCCGTGTCTGAAAATCTACTAAAAGACTACAAGGCACAAGTCGGTGACGGAAAAATACTCTGCAACAGTTAGTTACGGCCGGCCGCGGTGGTCTAGCGGTTCTGGCGCTGCAGTCCGGAACCGCGGGACTGCTACGGTCGCAGGTTCGAATCCTGCCTCGGGCATGGGTGTGTATGATGTCCTTAGGTTAGTTAGGTTTAAGTAGTTCTAAGTTCTAGGGAACTTATGACCTAAGATGTTGAGTCCCATAGTGCTCAGAGCCATTTGAACCATTTGAACTTAGTTACGACCAGCATATTCACGAGAGTCATAAATGAGTTAGTATTTGGGAAAAACTATGCATTTGTTTGAAACAATATATGTTAACGCATTGCAGTACTTAGCCATATTTTCCATAATAGAAACTATTGTCTAATCTAATGTTCTTCCCTTATTCGCCATCAAAGTACGAAAGTTAAGTTTCAAGGATGTGATTAAAACACAAGCGGAATGGTACAGGTAATGGTCAAGACGTGGATAGCACAATGATTGGTGGCATTTGATACTGGATTACAGAAGTGTGGATATACCGAAAACGATGTAGCATATCTGCACGTTATCCTTGTGAAGTGTGGGTCGTGGTCCATTTCATTTTGTTTTAATCACTTTATCAAAAATCAGAATTTGTACTTCGATGATGACCAAAAGAAGAACATATGACATGTAGTGTGCTGGTTCTAGCTGTCTATTACAGGTTATTGGTTTGTCAGCGGCTTGTCCCTTACAGTCCTTAGATTCGTTACTCGTCAAACATAGATGAACACAGACGCAGGATATTAAAGATAAATGACCTTCAGCCGTGGCAGAATAACACATATCCGTATTGTAAAATTATTTTTATTCGGTTTTAGCCGTTTGCGTCGGGTATCTCCTTAGTAACAGTTTACGGTGGAGTCTGGTGGTACCTCTGGATACTGATGAACATTGAAGACAACTTTCGCTGCTGATGCAGGCTAGGAAGGCGCCGTATATCACAGAGCGGCGGCGTGGGTCCGCAGAGAGCTGCGGGCGTCAGTCCGGTTGTGAACCCGGGACTCGCGCTGTGAATCACTGCAGACAGCCGGCACGAATAACGACGCTTGCGGTCGTTGCGCGGTGTGTCTGGTACGTTCCCGCTTTCCGCGCTCTTCTGGACTGAGTATCCTTCAGGACATGACCAGTCGGCCACCACTGTGTGTCCCTCCTCTTGCTTTAATAGAGAGGGGGGAGGGGGAGGTAGACGTCCCGGCCACAGACAGCATATATACGGCACGACCACGTTTGGCCGAGAACAGAAGAGGGTATCTTGCTATCTGTACCAGTCTTTCATCGCAAGAGTTTGATTTATTTGGTAACCAATTTCAATTATTAATTATAAAAAAATGGTTCAAATGGCTCTAAGTACTATAGGACTTAACATCTGAGGTCATCATCCCCTAGAACTTAGAACTATTTCGTGGTTTACTGATGATATTGTAATTTTGTCAGAGACAATAAAGGGCTTGGGAGAACAGTTGAACGGAATGGACAGCGTCTTGAAAGGAAGATATAAGATGAACAACAACAAAAGCAAAACGAGGATAATGGAAAGTAGTAGAATTGAATCAGGTGATGCTGATGCTGATGGAATTAGGTTAAGAAATGAGACACTTGAAGTAGTAGATGACTTTTGCTATTTGGTCAGCAAAATAGCTGATGGTGGTCGAAATAGAGATGATATAAAATATATACTGGCAATGGCGAGAAAAGCGTTTCTGAAGAAGAGAAATTTGTTGACATCGAAAGTGGATTTAAGTGTTGGTAAGTGTTTCCTGAAAGCATGTGTATGGATTGTGGCCATGTATGGAAGTGAAACATGGACGATGAGCGGTTTAGACAAGAAGAGAATAGAAGCTTTCGAAATGTGGTGCTACAGAAGAATGCTGAAGGTTAGATGGGTAGATCACGTAACTAATGAGAAGGTACTGAACATAATTGGGGAGACAAGAAATTCGTGGCGCAACCTGACTAGACGATGGGATCGGTTGGTAGGACACGTTCTGAGGCATCAAGGGATCACCAGTTTAGTACTGGAGGGAACCGTGGAGGGTAAGAGTCGTAGAGGAAGATCAAGAGATGAATACACTAAACAGGTTAAGAAGGATGGATGTTGCAGAAGATGAAGAGGTTTGCACAGATAGAGTAGCATGGCCAGCTCCATCAAACCAGTGTTTTGGACTGAAGACAACAACAACAACAACAACAACAACAACGACACACACATACAAATATCGTCATATCGGAACCTCTGTCTAAGTGGGAAAAAAAGAAAGAAAAAAAAAAAGCTCTGAGCCCTATGGGACTTAACTTCTGAGGTCATCAGTCCCCTAGAACTTAGAACTCCGAGGCAGGATTCGAACCTGCTACTGTAGCGGTCGCGCGGTTCCAGACTGTAACGCCTAGAACCGCTCGGCCACCCCGCTAGGTGCAATCAAACCAATTACGTACAGGCGTGCCTATCAATTCACTGCTGCACGTCCGTGTCTCACTCTGTCAATTGTATAGAAATAACTAGAAAATGGTTCAAATGGCTCTGAGCACTATGGGACTTAACATCTGAGGTCATCAGCCCCTAGAACTCAGATCTGCTTAAACCTAACTAACCTAAGGACATCACACACATCCATGCCCGAGGCAGGATTCGAACCTGACTGAAGAGCCTAGAACCGCTCGGCCACACCGGCCGGCGTGAAATAACTAGAATTTGGACCATATCCCGTAAATAAATTAATAAGTAAATAAATAAATAAATTGCTGAAAACAAGTTTTGTACAACGTCATGACCCGTGTATCTCTTTTTAAATAATACTTTTTCGATCCTAGGAAACTATTACGCGCAGCTATCTTTTCAATGGAATTAAGTTAAGTGCAGTTCAGCACAGTCACTACGCCTCTAACCGCGAACGGCACAATATGGGTTGCGTATGCTGCTCAGTGCGTCGGCATGGATCGTTTCGAGCTTTGTCACTTTGCTTCAAGAAGAGTTGTAAGTATGGGAAGCTGCCAGCCACATTGACGCACATCACGCCGACAACATTCAAACATCCAGCCACTACAGTGAGACGCTAATAATCGAAGCCCTGACTCGCTGTGCTCGCCTGTTGTCAACAACAGCGACCGATGATCGATACCTAAGAATTATGGCTCGTGGGTTTCTACTGACATGAACACCTTCGAGTGTGCTTTGTGCGCATGTGGAACCTTGCAATGCGCCGTCGAAGGAATTCTGCACACACGTGGATGACCTGTGGGGCTCCGCCGCCGAAGAGTGTGGCACGCTTGAGAAGCAACTTGCGCGCTTCAGAAGCAACGTGTCCACCATCTCGTGGGCAACATGTCGGGAAATATCGAACCGTGTTACCATGCAAAAGGTGGAGCGACACGGTGCTGAATGTTACCGTGCCGCTAAGGAATCATATCGAGCGCCGTCCTTTGAACTGCCCGCCGCGGCCGGCAGCTGAGAAGAGTACGCCGCCGGTGAACAGCGGTTGTCCGCCAGTGGCGACAGAGGGCGTGGCGGTGGGTGACGCGAGGCAGTTCGGCGTTCGGCGAGGAGGAGCGAACGGGGACTCCGGTCGTCGTCCGGGAAGGAATAAACGGGTCTTGCACAAGACGTGAGGCGAACGGAGGACGTGTGCGGACATTGGCTGCGGCGGTCCTGGTTGTGGGCATGTGATGGCAACTGGTCGGTACAGATGACAGGGCACAATGACTTTGGAGTTAGTCCGAGCGAAAAGGGTCATTTGCTGTGAACAGTGTTCTGCTCGCTTGGGGGGAAATATTCTGTCTGCTGTAAGCACTTTGCCTTGGGTACTAAATTTTTAACTACGTCTGAGCATTTTGTTCTCGGCGCTGAGGGATTTGTGAACTGGATATACAGGGTGGTCCATTGATAGTGACCGGGCCAAATATCTCATGAAATATGCATCAAATGAAAAAAACTACAAAGAACGAAACTCGTCTAGCTTGAAGGGGGAAACCAGATAGCGCTATGGTTGGCACGACGCTAAATGGCGCTGCCAAAGGTTGGTTCAAATGGCTCTCAGCACTATGGGACTTAACATCTGAGGTCATCAGTCCCCTAGAACTACTTAAACCTAACTAACCTAAGGACATCACACACATCCATGCCCGAGGCAGGATTCGCACCGGCGACCGTAGTGGTCGCGCGGTTCCAGACCGTAGCGTCTAGAACCGCTCGGCCACATCAACCGGCGATGCCATAGGTCAAACAGGTATTGACTGCGTTTTTTTAAAAATAGGAACCCCTATTTTTTATTACATATTCGTGTAGTACGTAAAGAAATATTAATGTTTTAGTTGGACCTCTTTTTTCGCTTTGTGGTAGATGGCGCTGTAATAGTCACAAACGTGCGGACGGTATTTGCTTCGTGATACATCACCCGTGTTAAAATGGACCGTTTACCAATTGTGGAAAAGGTCTATATCGTGTTGATGTATGGCTATTATGATCAAAATGCCCAACGGGCGTGTGCTATGTATGCTGCTAGGTATCCTGGACGACACATCCAAGTGGTTCAAATGGCTCTGAGCACTATGGGACTCAACTGCTGAGGTCATTAGTCCCCTAGAACCTAGAACTAGTTAAACCTAACTAACCTAAGGACATCACAAACATCCATGCCCGAGGCAGGATTCGAACCTGCGACCGTAGCGGTCTTGCGGTTCCAGACTGCAGTGCCTTTAACCGCACGGCCACTTCGGCCGGCTACATCCAAGTGTCGGGACCGTTCGCCGGATAGGTAAGTTATTTAAGGTAACAGGAAGTGTTCAGCCACATGTGAAACGTCACGTAATGTTCTACCGATGTTACTACAAGGTGTTCCCTGCATGACAGAATGGTGATGGACTTCCAACGTGGTGGATGTCCGGCATATAGCTCGCGTGCGGTTGAAGCGGTACTGAATGGCATATATCATGACAGGTGGATTGGTCGTCGAAGCTCCATACCACCGCCCGCACGTTCACCGGATCTGACGTCCCCGGATTTCTTTCTGTGGGGAAAGTTGAAGGATATTTGCTATCGTTATCCACCGACAACGCCTGACAACATGCGTCAGAGCATTGTTAATGTATGTGCGAACATTACGGAAGGCGAACTACTCGCTGTTGAGAGGAATGTCGTTACACGTATTGACAAATACATTGCGGTTCACGGACATCTTTTTGAGCATTTATTGCATTAATGTGGTATTTACAGGTAATCACACAGTAACAGCATGCGTTCTCAGAAATGATAAGTTCATTAAGGTACATGTATCACATTGGAACAATGGAAATACGTTCTGTATTTTCATTTACAATACCTACCTGTTACCAACTGTTCGTCTAAAATTGTGAGACGTATGTTGGTGACTATTACAGCGCCATCTATCACAAAGCGAAGAAAGTGGTCCAACTAAAACATTCATATTTCTTTACGTACTACACGAATATGTAATAAAAATGGGGGTCCCTATTAAAAAAAAAAAAAAAAAAACGCAGTTGATACCCGTTTGACCTATGGCAGTGCCATCTTGCGGGCCAACCATAGCGCCATCTGGTTTCCCCCTTCAAGCTGTACAAGTTTCGTTCTTTGTAATTTTTTCGTTTGACGCTTATTTCGTGAGATATTTGGCCCGGTCACGATCAATGGACCGCCCTGTATAGTGACGAACTTGTCTGCTGCGATAGTTCAAGTGTTCTGAACTTGTAGGGCACCCTTGTGTTGCTCGGTACCTCTGTTTCTATATGCACGGAAAAAGGAAACTTGCATTTCATTGAAAATAAAAGTGTAGCCTTCGCAATTCTTGTCAGTTGTGCCGAAGCAGTGGTCTGATGGACGGAAATTGTTCAGAAATGTATTAAATGGTTACGTTGTTATTCTGAGCTTTCTAATTAAGTTATCGAGTTGTTGCGGTCTTTTTATGTGTCAGTTACTGAATACTTATAGTTGTTCATCTCTTGGCGTGTGGTACATAAGAAGTCATGCATATACATGTCTCTGTGTCCCTGGTGGTATGGTGAAGTTAAACACGTTAACCTGCGTTACTACTATTGGAGTATTTTCCCATGGAGAGGTTTGATAAAGGAAATTGTGATTTTGCGTGCTCCTAGCACATGACGTGGCTTGGGCGTCTTGGGTTTATTTGGTGTGTTTGTTGTTCGGCCAAACAGCGGTTAAGGTGTAATTAGAAACATTGGCTCAGGTCGCTGCACTGGCGACAGATGAAATTCGGACCAAATCAGTACTGTCGGCTCGTCATTTGTAACCTGTTTTCCCTGCTAATTTTGGTAATGGCCCAAGAGTTGAACATCTGAAGTATCGAATGTGTATTTGTAATGACGTTTTTTGGGGGGCATTAGTAGCCATTTGTAACAGACTTCGGAAAGATGTGTAAAGTTGAGTTGCCAAGATAGGTTGAAATTGTTGTAAGGAAAGCTGTCGGGTACCAAATAGTACAGGGGTTGAACTGTGACTGAGTGACATTATTCTAACATTTTTGCAACTGATGCCTGATGTTGCTAAATTCTAGTGCCTTTTGCTTTGCAAGAAGGGAAAAAAGTGACTGATATTTATTTACTGTCCTGGATGTTCATTGATATTATGTATTTTATTTCTTATTTTGAAACTGCTGCCACTATCCCGGATTCGATGTTAGTACTAGCGTATTCTCCTCTCAACCCAGCACCACCCACTGCAACCCTCTCGTTGCTACAGTTACCCAGGAGCTCGTTTATCTTTGTTTCCGTGATGTTTATTGCGTCTTTCCCTGCTCCTGTTGAGTTTTTTTTAATTTGTGGTAAGGTGTTACGGGTCCAAACTGATCCCTTTGAATCTAGGCTCTTACACAGATGTCGCAAGTTTGTTATTGAGGAAAGCGCTCTATGTATCCCAAATGATTCAGAAAAGACGTCTTAGAAACACCAGAAGACTTTCTTTTTACTAATTTCGTCTTAAATCATCTTCGGCAAGTCTTATTAACATAAGATGGGCCTGTTATACGTTGACATCGAAAGAACGGACAATAAACAGCAGTTCACTGTATGAAGCAACTGTTACTGTCGCACGAACAAGTTATGAATGCCCATTCCATAGCGTAAAAGTGGGTCTAGATGGTTTTCTGGAAGTTATTCAGAGCCTTTTTTGTGCTACACTTGTCATACAGTGCATTGCATACTGGCGTACTTACGCGTGGAAACGACATATCCAGCATGTCTGTGTGTGCAATATCGTGTCTTACACAGAGATCTATATGAGATCCATGACATCTTGCGACACATTTCAGGACATACGCTTCGAAAGGCTTTCACGACATTTTTGTCCATTTCTTCATTAGCCTTGCACCTACGTTGATACACACGGTACTTGATTCAGCGGTTAAAGTCGTAGCAACGGGCGTCTGGGACTCTGAAGGGGTTATGCTATTTGATGTCCTACCTCACGGTGCAACGCTCAACTCTGAAGTATACTGTGGCACCATCAGGAGATTGAAGAAACGACTTTAGCATGTTCGTCATCACGAAAGTGCAAACGAACTTCTCTGTGATAAGGTAAGGCGTCGCACAAGTCTGCGCACCCGAGAGAAACTCAGAAAGCTTCGTTGGACTGTTGTTCCTCACGCGCCCTACAGCCCAGATCTCGAACCTTCCGACTTCCGTCTGTTTGGCCCAATGAAGGATGCACCCCTCCGGAAACAGTGCGTGGATGATTTTGAGTTACTGATGCAGAAGAAGTTGGCTCCGACATCGACTGGCTAGTGGTACTATGCGGGCATACAGGCCGTCACAGTAAGGTGGCGTAAGGCTATCGCACTGAGCCGAGATTACATTGAGAAATAGGTTTTGTACCCAAAAGAGTCTGGAATAATATGGTGTGTTACGATCCTGAATAAAACTAACTTTATTTCAGAAAAAAATGTTTTGCATTACTTATTGAAAGCCGCTCGTATTTTCGATAATATAGAAGCTGAAGTAATGAATTAAAATTTGTGCCAAGGCTGGGACTTGAACCCTGGTCCACTGCTTACGAGGCAGATGTGCTGATCTCTACACCTCTGTAGCACTGTGGCTATGACAGATGCTCGGACTACCCCAGTCCCCTGCCCTCCTTAACACAAACTTTCATTTACGCCTTCAGTCTATTTTCCCCTTATTAAATCAACAGTATTGCCAAGGTTCTGCGATACTGTAATAGCACCACAGCTTCATATATAATGGGAAAACAAAGCTGGGGTGCTATTCCAATATCGGAAAACCTCTACAGTACTGAGGATTTAAGAAGGGGAAAATAGGCTGAAGATGTGAATTGAAGATTGTGTTAGGGAGGGCGTTGGACTAGAGTATTCCATGCATCTGTGACAGCCATAGTGTGACAGAGGTGTAGTGGTTAGCACATCTGCCTCGTAAGCAATGGACCTGGGATCAAGTCCTGGCCTTAGCACAAATTTTAATTCATTACTTCAGTTTCTATCCTTTTAGAAGATAACTTTATCTTGTTTGTATTCAGGAAAATGTAGTTTTCTCATTTCTTGAGTACACTGGTGTCCAAAATTAAAGCAACAAACCTCTGTTTCCCCTTCATGTGTCTAATTCACGATATTATCATCAAAATGTCAACGAGATATCCCTACGATCGTGTTCTGCACGGAAGATAGCATTCTGGTCAACAGGCAACTATGCCAACAATGATGTCGAGGCACCTATGAAACGAGGTAGTGTTTACCAGGTAGCCCCAATCGCGGTGCACACAGTCAGAGACTGTGCAGTATGGCACAGAGGAGATGCCTCCTAGACTCTCTGCAGCGGAAGGCTGTAGAAAGGAAGCAGGAAAGTCGCAAACTGATTTGGCCGGCTGACTTGATGCGAATCGTTCTATTGTTTCCTGGATGTGGCGATGGTTTACAGAGGCCGAAAATCCCGAAGACCAAAGCAGGTCCGACCTGTGTGACTTGAGACATATTGGCTGTAAGGGCACGACATTAGCGCCTTAGTACTGCTCATCAGTTGGCACCTGAGCTCGAGGCATCCACTGAACGTGTTGTATCGAGGCAAACGGTGTGCAGAAGGTTTCGGCAGAGTGGCCTTTATTGTCAGAGACATACTGTATGCCTATCTCCGTCTTCACAGAAGGTAACGTCTAGAGAGGAAATGCCATCTGGACAGTCGAACAGTGGGCCAATGTTGTTTTCACAGATTAGTCCCAATTTAATCTAGGGAGAGGTTCCGGATGGATTGGCATGTGGATGGAACTTGGAATACCATTTCGGGGCCCAAACATTGTGGAAAGAGACCAAGATTGAGGAGAATCCCTCATGTTTACCAATCGAAACCTTCTTCATGAAATTTTATGGGTGAATTGGCAAGGTTTAACTGATGTCAGATATTGTGATGAAATCTCGGGACCTCATCAGCGGTTGTTGCGAGATGCTGTGGGCCCACACGTCGTATAGATAGATGATGACGCTCGACGTCATAGAGCACAGGAGGTTGATGTTTTCTTGAAAATGGAACGCGTGGGTTGGTCTGATCGCTCTCCAGATTTGAATCACATAAAGCATGTCGGATGCACTAGGGAGGAGGCTTGCATTAAGCCAGCATCTACCAACCACTCTCAAAGAATGCGAGCAGCTCTGCAGGAAGAATGGACGTTACTGCCTCAGCGTGAGGCTAATGACATCATTCACAGCATGCCCCGTGGTTCTCAGGCCTGTATTGCTGCCAGAGTGGTCACACCCCACACTGAGCACATTAACCAGTTGTCGAAATGTACGTGCAAATCCGTTAAGTTGGAAAAAGCGATGACCATTTCTGTTTACGGTTACGCAAGTTCCAGTCGTCTGCGTTCTGTATTCTTTACATTGTTTGTGATTTACTATCACCTGTTTACACTGTTTCGTGACAAAAAAAAAAAAAAAAAAAAAAAAAAAAAAAAAAAAAAAAAACCGCAAGCTTGCAAAATTTCCTTTTGTTGCTTTAATTCTGGACACCAGTGTAGTTTATGGTTTAGTCGCAGTGTTCTATGGGATGTCTGTAGGAAAAAGCATTCTCCGAGCGTGTGCTAGCCACAGCAGAGTAGAGTAGAGTAGAGTAGAGGTAGAGAGGCGGACGGTACTCACCGCGATGAGCGAGGCGAGCGCGCGGGGCCGCATGGTGGCCGCGTCTGCCTGGGCGCTGCGCAGCCTCAGCCAGCCGCAGCCGCTCGCCGCTAGCCGGCCAGCATCCTGCAACAGCCGCCGCGTCGGCCTTTAAGGCGAGCCCTGCCTCCCACGCAACCCGCCGCCGCCGCCGCTGCCGCCTCCAGCGCCGGCGCCGGCGCCAGCGCCGCCCCCGCGACGCCGCCCCTCCGCCCCCGCGGCGCCAGTGGGCGCGGCCCGACGACCCCTCTACCACCCCCAGCTGGCCATTCACAGCGAAGGGCGCCCGCGATACGCTAATTGGCGCTGCGGGCTACTCCACAGCCGCCACATCCACCGGGGCTGCTTAGAAAGCTGTTATTGTCACTTCGAAAAACAAAGAAGTTACAAAATTAACTTTTGATTTGTTTGCAGGTACGTCTCTGCAGTTCTGTGAACAATAAAATTGCGCAGTGATGATGATGATTAGTGCGTGCGCAGGGCAGGAAGATTTCAGCGCCCGTACTAAAATTTTATGAGACCAGAGTAGATAGACGGTGCAAACTTATTAAAAGCTGTAATTACAGGGAAAAACACAAATAACGTTCTAAAAACATGCCAACGCGCGCCCACACACGCACACACACAAATACACACACACACGAAACCGACCGAGTGGTTAGCACAATGGACTCGCATTCGGGAGGACGACGGTTCAATCCCATGTCCAGCCATCTTCCGTGATTTCCCTAAATCGTTCCAGGCAAATGCCGGGATGGTTCCTTTGAAAGGGCACAGCCGACTTCCTTCCCTGTACTTTTCTAATCCGATGAGACCGATGACCTCGCTGTTTGGTCTCCTCCCCCAAAAACAACAACACAACACACAAAAAACTAGAAAATCACGTACGCTGTCAGACTCAAAACGTACAGCAAAAAATGTTACAAAGAATTAAAAAAACATAGCATATAGCTGTGGCTAGCTGAACACTGGAACAAAAAGGATGAGCCGGCTCTCTGCAAGACAGTAAAATCTCCTGCCTAAGATCGACTGAAGTGCATATGCTTCACAAAATTTTAAAACCTTTATCACTCTCGTCTCAACGTCAGCTAAAATAGATGGCATCTCACCACCGAAATCATCTTCCTCCCTCCCAACACAACATATAAGGAGTAGTCAAACGAAATCGAGACAGATGGAAGAAAAACGTGAGTGAACTGTTCATTATTTCAAAAATAATACCCTTTACTTTTAATACGTTTATCTCACTGTGACACAGGCGTCAGTCCTTCGATGGAAAAATGTTTGCGGTTGACTATGGAATCACGATTGGTTCCATTTTTCGAAACAGATCGATGGAGACGAATAACTTTCTTCGCGCTCCAACAATATGGAAATGGCATGGGGAGACATCGGGACTAACGGTTTTCCAGCGAAACTCCTGCAGCGAAGTCGAAACAACAGGCCCGCCAGCATTGGGAAAGTCACGATAAGCTTTTTCTTTGGCTGTAATGACCCGCTGACCATTCACTTTCTGGAACACAGCGCCGCAAGTCCAAAATCCCAAGAATGTTGATGGACGATATCATTCTGTTGCACGATAATGCCCCCATGTTATCAAGGTTGTTTCGGCTACACTGCAGAAGTTTCGTTGGGAAGGTGTGACACATCCTCCCTATGTGATTTGCATATGTTTGGAGGCCTGAAGAAAGAGATTCGTGGGGATCGATTTGCTTCGGCTGAAGAGGTGCACTCCTGGATACAGGAGGAGCTGCGCAGGCAGCTGTCTGAAGCTACCTGTTGCTCGACATATGCGAGCAGCACGTAGTGGCTTGCTTTCCACCAATTAATACTCGCTTAATATTTATTTTATATGTGACATGCCAATTTGAATACTTAATTTCTGGTGAAGACACTCATATAAGTGTCTAAACCTGGTCAAAAGGCTTCAGTTTTGTGACCGAGGGCTGTAATTACTTTATCTTTAGCTGCAAATAGCTGTCCTTGGAGGCAGTGAAAGTCTTGTCTCTCATTGGGATACAAATTATTTTTACTTTTGAAATAATTAAGTGTTTACTTATTTTTTCCATCTGTCTCGTTTTAATTTCACTGACCCTTATAAGGTGCACTAAGGTAGAATGCGGCGTACAGTGATTTTCACGCCACAGGCATCACAGGTTAGCGGATCCAGAGACCATGCGTTAGGGGACAGTGTCCATTCTGACGGCAGGTCAAGCTCACTACAGCGACTGGCGTGAGGAACGCCACGGCCGAATAGATGGCTTCGGCAACCACAGGTTATCGTCCCTCACTGCCTGCCACTCCTTCTCCAACAACTGTAAGGATCTCCCACGCAACGCAGAAATGAGAGCCTGCAGGGGAATGGCACATTGTGTCACGCCATGTTCCCTGCAGACCTCCTTGATGGCTCAGTTTACTTTATCAGTGCACCAAATTTCCACGTACCCCCTTCCCCAGCAGAATGATACCTGCCTTCTCCGCTGTTGAAAAAAGTACAAGTGGTCATCTGTTAGAATACTTTCTCTGCTGGGTTCCTCTGCTGTAATGATTCTAGGGCACTAGGGAAATCGAAGCAGATGATAAACTATGTGCTCCGAAGAGGTCTCGGCTACTCGATTGCCATCAGGATTGTATCCAGTTCTGTAGTGAATGCAGTATGTCCACGGGCAAGGCGAATCCTGAAGTTATAGTCAGGAACAGTACTGAACTGCCAGTTGATTCCTCTTCTATGGAACTATCAATGTACACAACTTTAAAATGTAAAGCAACAAAGGTTGAAACGTAAAATGTGAAAAGCGATCTGTCTTGAAATTCGTCAAATCTGCAATAATTCTGGGCCTCTGTGGTAACAGAGGTGGAAATCTACTCCGATCTTGGTACAAAAGCTTCCGTGCAGTGAAGCCTTTTTGTCCTGTGGAGAAGACCAGTGACCCTTGTGTCGGGTAGATTATAAAAATAGAACTCTTGCTCACATTCTGCTCGATTAAAATTGATTACTGGTTTCCGTTCTGCAGTGGTCATCAGATCATCTAATGACTACAGCTGTGAGACGCACGCGCGTAGTCAGAACATGAATATGTAGTGAGAAAGCATCAATGTGTAGCTCGTCTAACCATTAGATCTGGATTGACCTGTCACAGCCGCAACTTTTCCACTGCTGCCGAAAAAAAAGAAAAACTCGACGCACTACGAAGGAATAAACAGAATGGGACGGAAATCGGTAGATGTGATGCACATCTACAAACAAATGATTACAAGTTCAGAAAAATTGGGTGATTTATTCAAGCTTTATTCGAGCTTCACAAATTGAGCAACTCAAAAACACGTCAGTCCACCTCTGGCTCTTATGTAAGCAGTTACCACTTGGCACTGATTGACTGAGGTGTGGATATCCTCCTGAGGGATGTCGTGCCAAATTGTGTCCAACTGGTGCGTTAGATCGTCAAACTCCCTAGCTGATCGGATGGACAACTCTCGTCCGGTACGGGTGGGCATTATCTTGTTTAGAAGTATGCTCAGGGTGGCTTGCCATTAAGGGAAACGAAACGGGTCGTAGAATGTCGTCGGCGTACCGCTGTGCTGTAAAGGTGCCGTGGATGACAACCAAAGAGGAGTGCTTGCTGGGCCTTATGGAGAGCGGCAGGCATGTTGGTATTCCACTTCCGTTCGATGAGTCTCCACACACGTCTTCGGCCTGGAATCGCACTGACTGGAGTAGGGTCGTCTTCAGTGATGTCCCGCTTTGGCCGGCCGGTGTGGCCGAGCGGTTCTAGGCGCTTCAGTCTGGAACCGCGCTACCGCTACGGTTGCAGGTTCGAATCCTACCTCGGGCATGCATGTGTGATGCCTTTAGGTTAGTTAGGTTTAAGTAGTTCTAAGTTCTAGGGGACTGATCACCTCAGATGTTGAGACCCATTGTTCTCAGAGCCATTTGAACCATTTGATGTCCCGCTTCGACTGGAACACCGATGACCTGCGAAGACGTGTGTGGAGACGCGATGGGATATCAACCTAACTGTCGCCATTTCTTACTACTCGACAACAAAGAGTGATGGTCTGGGATGCCGTTTCTGTTCGTAACGGGACCGCTTTGGTTGTCATCCGCGGCAGAGTAGCGGTATGTAGACGATATTCTACCGTCCGTTTTCATGCCCCTCGCAGTAAGCCATCCTGGGTTCATGTTTCAGCAACATAATGACTACCAGCACACGGCGAGAGTGTCTACTGCTTGCCTTCGTGCTTGCCAAACCTCACCTCGGACAGCAAGAGCGATGAATCTTCCCCCCATTTGAGGACGCTTGGAGCATTATGGGCAGAGCCCTCCAACCATCTCGGTATTTTGCCCATCTAACACGCCAGATGGACAGAAATTGGCGCGATATTCCTGAGGAGGACATCCAGAAACACTATCAATGCCAAGCCGAATGAATGCTTGCTTAAGGGCCAGAGGTGGACAAACGCTCAATTTTTGAAGATTTTCTATTGAATAAATCATCCAGTTTTATAATCCTTTGTTTGTCTGTACATCCGTCCCATTCGGATAATCGTGATTCGTCTTTTTTTTCACAATGCTCCATTTTATCAAAGGGGTGCATTGAGTCTTGTGGTGTCAATTGAACTGACACTCGAGTGAGAAGCAGGGGATTCTAGGCTTGGGAAGCTCACAATGTCCGGGAGGCAGCAGTGCTGGAGCCATGCTCCTGAATAACGCCAATGGCAGAGCGTGACACGGCGGCCGGTCGGTATTAGCTTTAACTATATCTATAGGCTGACCATTGTTGTTTTGGTACCTCGATCTTCATGTTACGGCCATGTGGGGAGGGGATACATGTACCAGGAAACATACCGAAAGATAATTCCATAACTCGACTTTTTCTCTGTGATGATGAAAAATTTATGACTGCCCTTCTATATCGTATACAGGGTGTCCCAAATCCTTAGGGTCAAAATTATACAAATGGCGAGAAGAGGTACTTAACCTAGGGAGAATTTCCCTATGGGGGGCAAAATGAAATTGTCTGAGGGGTAAAGACAAAAAAATTGTTGAATTAGGCTTCACTTGCTAAACTAAAATTTTAGAAAGCATAACAAACTCAAAAAAAAAAATTGCTCACCTTCAGGAGACATTCCGCTATTACCGCGTAACACAGACACTAGCCTTGATAATGGCCCCAGTTCGGGGAAAAGGAGAGTGCACGATTTTCTTCTGGTACGCCATAGCCGGCTGACGGCAGTGAATAATGATTGGACACCGTAGAGCTAACTATTGCAGGGATGTTCATTGATGTGTTTTACCCACTATTCCAGGTGGTTTCTGTGGGTTTAACGTCGGGTAAAAATGGAAATGTCGTGTGGCTAGGGCCTCCCGTCGGGTAGACCGTTCGCCTGGTGCAGGTCTTTCGATTTGACGCCACTTCGGCGACCTGCGCGTCGATGGGGATGAAATGATGATGATTAGGACAACACAACACCCAGTCCCTGAGCGGAGAAAATCTCCGACCCAGCCGGGAATCGAACCCGGGCCCTTAAGATTGACAGTCTGTCACGCTGACCACTCAGCTACCGGGGCTAAACTAAAATTTTGGAAAACATAACAAACTCAAAAAAAAAATTGCTCACCTTCAGGAGACATTCCGCTATTACCGCGTAACACAGACACTAGCCTTGATAATGGCCCCAGTTCGGGGAAAAGGAGAGTGCACGATTTTCTTCTGGTATGCCATAGCCGGCTGACGGCAGTGAATAATGATTGGACGCCGTAGAGCTAACTATTGCAGGGATGTTCATTGATGTGTTTTACCCACTATTCCAGGTGGTTTCTGTGTGATTAACGTCGGGTGATTTAATGGGCCAGTCGAAGTGTGACAGGGGGTATGAGTGTTCCGTTAAACCAGGAACGTATGTTTGCAGCCCTGTGGACACAACTGTTGTCATCCTGGAAGACGGAACTTTTCGCAGTAATTATGAAGATGCGCAAGAAAGGGCAACGTATGGCCACAGAGAAACAAACATGATGGTTCATGAATAATTTGAAAAAGGGCCAAAAATTACGACTCGTCGGACCATACTACATGCCTCCAGTCAGATATTGCGCACCTTTGCGTGTCACTGTGAGCTATGGCCTTTTGGAGGGTACCCAACTCTAAATGTCAATAGCATGGAGTTTCCAGTGACGTCACTCAAGACAGCTCGCCTACGTAAGGACGGTAGCAGCGATCATTCGACAGTCACCACTTGACAATGGCCAACGAGAATTCGGCCGAAAGCTCGTGGATTTTAAACCACTGGACGCGGCTGGAAGCCAGAGAAAATTTTATCAGTATATATCGCCGCAAAACTATGCATTCGTATATAATATTTACGAATGCAGAGGGTATTGGGCGGGTCACAGGTGGCGGATAGTAAACGTTCCATGAGATATGGTGGACAGCTGCGAATTCAGAATAAGCACTCACGGTCACGGCCCAAGACAAAATAAAACCAAATCCACTTTGCGTCTGTCTTGCAGCGAGCGGCAAAGTGGTCAGCGTCTGTTCATCAGTGGTGTGGCTGAAATTTATATTCTGGAAGTAACCCTTCCAGTCTTAACACTCTGAGTTCACTCAGTGAGCCTACTCAAGCCGACCCGATTCCAGCTAATATCATCTTGGAGCGCTTTGATGATCACGATATTACACTAGGTGGTCAATCCACCGCCAGTATTACTGGTGCAACTGGTCTTTCGGATTCTGGGGCGGCCAGGTTAAAATGCAGTGTGATTCAACAGAGGAAGACGGAGCCCTCTGGCAACTTAAAACCAAAACAAATACTTTTTAGCGACGCATAACATGCAAGCACTTTTGCAACCAGGCAAGCTTCGTAATTTGGGAGATACATCAAAGGAACAGGAGATTCAAATTTTGGCACTTCAAGAAATACGAATGTCAATAACACCATGGATTTCGGCAGTTATCGTCTTTTTCAAAGTGGACGTGGTGAAAGAATAATTAATAATACACCACATCCGGGAGTTGCATTTCCAGTCTCCAAAACATTTTAAATTCAATAACGGAGGTAGAACCCATTAATAAATGACTAACGACCATTTCTCTTAAATGTGCAAATAAAGCATATACTTCGATTAATGCCCAGAAGCCAGTCAATGAGGATAACCATAAAAAACCTGAAGAAGTTAATGAAGCTTGGGACATGTTAGAAAGCATCATCTTGGAAACTCCCTCAAAACATGTTAAAGTAATAGTGGGTGATTTTAATGTACAGTTAGGTAAAGAGAAAAAATATAAGAAAAGGTGGGTAGATTTCCTGTGCATGAATGGACAAATCAAAATGGCCAAAGACTTGTTGGAACGTGCAAAAATTTTAACTTTAACCCATGTCAACATATTTTAAAAAGAATCCTTCTAAACAAAAAAACTTGGCGGGTACCCAATACATTTATTATGGAATTGCAAATCGATCATGCATCAATTTCATGCCACAACTACAAAGAAATAACGTGAATAAAAGTAAAACTTCAATCTCAAAAACTCTTCAAAACAAAAAATGTTACCCCAAACTTTGACACTGCTAAAATAACCCCAACTCTAACAAGAGAACTTGACAAAAAACGATCAAAAATTGGAAAAGTTGAAAAAAAGTTCATCAAAACAGGACAAAATTTAATTCCGCTTCGAAAGAAACAAAAACACCCTTGGTGGAACGTAGATTGTGAAACAGCAGTTAAGTCTTGACATGAGGCATTGATAAATTGGAATAGTAACAAAACTTAAAAATATAGAAATCCCTTCTAACTGCAAGAAAAGAAACATCTAAATAAAACCGACAGACAAAAAGAAACTACGAAAATGACAACTTCTATAAATCGAAAAAGACTTGCAAAAGAACAATACAAGAAAGTTTCATGAAACATTGAAAACAAAATTAACTGGTTACCAACCTCAAAGTCTTTGCTTCAAAAATGAGAATTAAACTCTCCAGAACTAACGAATGAATTTCAACTACAGCAAACAAATAACACCAACCCTAACTCTAAAGACCTTGACGAAATTGAAATAATTAAGCAAATTAAGAGACTCAAAAACAATAAAGCACCCTGAGAAGATAGTATAATTGCAGAACTAGTAAAACCAGCTGGCCCTAACACTGTAAAAGAGATCACTTAACCAATAGGACATATCTGGCAAACTGAACAAAATACTTGAGGACTGCAAAACTGCCCTAATTCATCCATTACTTAAAAGAGAGGACAGGACCGATGTTAATAATTATCGAGGAATCTAGTGGAATCCCGGTCACATACAAAACTCTCTCGTAATGTTTACGTGATTGAGCCCAATAACAGTTAGAACCTAAAATCGGTGAATACCAAGCAGGCTTGAGACCAAACAGGTCCTGTCCAAAACAAATTATTAATGTAAAACTGATCCTTAGGCACCAAAGGATTTCTGCTAACAATACTGTATGTACGTTTGCGGATTTTAAAAAGGCCTATGACTCAGTTGATCGTGAATCTCTTTTCCAAATTTTAAAGGAACAAGCGCTACATAATAAAACTCTAACAGTGATTAAGGAAACGTTAACTGACACTAGCTCTAAATTTAAATTCATGGGAGAAATTTCTGAACCATTTGATATAAATATTAATGTTATGGAGGCATACTCTCCCCATTACTGTTTAATCATGTTTTGAAAAACGTAATTACAGAACGGCAAGAGAAAAAGTTGAATTGAAATAGAGATCAATCAATTACGTTAGGTAGAGGTAATATTAGAGTAGATTACTTCGTCTTTGCAGATGATCTGGCAGTTTTAACTAGCTCAAAAACAAATTGAAATTCTTTAAGAAGTTGGGGAAAACGTAGGACTACAAATATCGTTCGGAAAAACGGAATATATGACATTCAACAATCACCGAAGTTTCTGAACACGAAATATGGAAAAATAAAAATGTATTCTCAGTTTAAATATTTGGGGAAAATCATACAAGAAAATGGTATGGAAAATGCAGCAAACGAAGATCGCTATCAAAAAATTGCGACAGAATTCAAATTAACGCAAAATATTTATAATAAAAAATCACGTTCTAAAATCAGTAAACTTAGGCATTACAACACTGTAATCAAATCTGAATGTCTTTATGGAGTTGAAACTTTAATTTGAAACAGAAAGAGGGATTCTATTAGGCTCCAAAATTACAGGCTGAGAAGTAATAAGGAAATAGAAGAATACACAGACATACATGATGGCATGAGAAAACGGGGACCCAAATTTTGTGGGCACACTGAAAAAATGGCACGCACTAGATTAACAAAACAAGTAGTAGAATTCTACGGAAACACAAGTAAGGCCAAAACTGAGCCAATTAAATGGATCGCTGCAGTTAAAGAGGATCTTAAAGTAGCCGGTATAACTCAGGCAGACGTTAGAGACAGAAAAACATTCAGACAAAAGACATTTGATTGGAGACATTTGGAGACATTTGATTCGTCGGAGGAAAGCTACAAAATAGACTGGAACACCGTGTCTGATGAAAGAAAGAGACCTCATTCTGAAAGGATGAAACAAATTTGGACACAAAGAAAGGCCAGCCATCAAAAGTGACATTAATGGATTGTACTTCGCGTGAGACTATGGGGCTCATACGTGAATAATAATAAAATTTATGTACTGTTCAAGCTATGAGTGAAATGCACTCGTTACTCATTCGGCTTTAGATATCTTCTTTCTTTACGTTTTTAAGATCTGTCTCTCTCTGTCAGGGTGTTCAAACCTTTACATCAAGCTAGTACGGTTGACAGATTACGTCACTGGGAACAACTTTCGTTATAGACAAAAAGTTCGCTGATGCTTCCCTGCGATCCTAGGCGTCCTTTAGTATTCGCCAGCCCTGGGACGACGAGATTTCGCCGAACTAGCAGTGTCTGCTAACCCAGTGTGCCGCATACTACCTGCCACAGCAAATTGATAGAGTGATTTTCAGTAAGAAAATGTTAAGAATAACTGCTGTTAGCGGAAAAAGATATTTTGGATGTGAATCAGGAGATTTAATTTTGCTGGGCCTGTCCCCTTTCATACGGACCAGATGACTGGATGATAGGCAACACGCAAGACATGCATACTCAGGAGAATGCCTACGGGCTGCCGCCTATCAGGGGCATGGCCGGTACAAAAGGGCCCCCAGCGTTGTCGGGAAGTGTCTCTACAGATAGTTGTTCCGCATGACGTTATATATGATGCAAGGTATTTGCAAAACACTGTATATATTCGTTGGGCTGATCAAGCCAGTTCTAACAATAAAGCGTTATTCAGTTTCTTTTCCGAATGACTGTTTCTGCAATTTGCAGTTGCCCTTTTGGGAGGCTTTGCTTTTTGGGGTCTTACAGTATAATTGAAAGAAAAAAAATCAGAGCATTGTTAATATGCAAGAATATGACAAGCATAAATATGTCTTTTGAGGCTAAAATATTCTTGAAAGTCTTGGAATCCCTGGGACCAATATCTTGCCAGTATCAACGTCGATAACAGACAAAAGTCTTCGAGATCCGCGATGAACTGACTATATACATAATTAAGCGAGATCCGCGATGAACTGACTATATACATAATTAAGTTCGTACTGAATTCTCAGTGATCGACCCTCCTCGCATCTGGCCAATTTATTTATGATCAGCAGTTGAATGGAATGGACAGTGTCTTGAAAGGTGGATATAAGATGAACATCAACAAAAGCAAAACAAGGATAATGGAATGTAGTCTAATTAAGTCGGGTGATGCTGAGGGAATTAGATTAGGAAATGAGGCACTTAAAGTAGTAAAGGAGTTTTGCTATTTGGGGAGCAAAATAACTGATGATGGTCGAAGTAGAGAGGAAATAAAATGTAGGTTGGCAATGGCAAGGAAAGCGTTTCTGAAGGAGAGAAATTTGTTAACATCCAGTATTGATTTAAGTGTCAGGAAGTCATTTCTGAAAGTATTCGTATGGAGTGTAGCCATGTATGGAAGTGAAACATGGACGATAAACAGTTTGGACAAGAAGAGAATAGAAGCTTTCGAAATGTGGTGCTACAGAAGAATGCTGAAGATTAGATGGGTAGATCACATAACTAATGAGGAAGTATTGAATAGGATTGGGGAGAAGAGAAGTTTGTGGCACAACTTGACCAGAAGAAGGGATCGGTTGGTAGGACATGTTCTGAGGCATCAAGGGATCACCAATTTAGTACTGGAGGGCAGTGTGGAGGGTAAAAATCGTAGAGGGAGACCAAGAGATGAATACACTAAGCAGATTCAGAAGGATGTAGGTTGCAGTAGGTACTGGGAAATGAAAAAGCTTGCACAGGATAGAGTAGCATGGAGAGCCGCATCAAACCAGTCTCAGGACTGAAGACCACAACAACAACAAACAGGTGCCTATTAATGTATGTGTAGTTTTTCGACACTATCTGATTCATTTTGATAACACGAACCTCCGTTATATATTATTTGCCTTAGTAACTTGTAATAAATGATCAATGAGTCCTGTACATTTAAAGCTGGTCTCTACCGGTCACTGTAATTCTAATGTCGTCCAAGTCTTCCGGAAAGCATTCGATACTGTTTCGCACTGTTGCCTGTTGAACGAAATAGGGGCTTACGGCTGTGACACCAGATTGGTGACTTCGGACTTCTTACCAGATAAACTCGACAACTATCATTCCTCCAGAGACGTTCAGACACTTATTGAAAGTTTCCTTCGGTGAGTTCTAGCAGTCAGAAAGGCGAAGCTTGGACACACCCCATGTTAACGTCCCCACTTCTTATCACTAAATGTATGTGTCGCGAGAAGCGCACGACGAGAAAATATTAGCTTCAAAAATGTTCAAATGTGTGTGAAATCTTATGAGACTTAACTGCTAACATCATCAGTCCCTACGCTTAAACACTACTTAACCTAAATTATCCTAAGGACAAACACACACACACCCATGCCCGAGGGAGGACTCGAACCTCCGCCGGGAACAGCCGCACAGTCCATGACTGTAGCACCTTAGACCGCTCGGCTAATCTCGGGCGGCAAAATATGAGCTCATAGGAAGATTTATTGACAGTCGTTCTAAGCAACATTCGCCACTGCAACAGAGAGGAATGGAGTGTGGGAGAGGGATTACAGTGGTAACAGATGTACCCTCTGGCTCACAACGTAAGGTGGTTTCTGGTTCAAAAATGGTTCAAATGGCTCTGAGCACTATGGGACTTAGCATCTGTGGTCATCAGTCCCCTAGAACTTAGAACTACTTAAACCTAACTAACCTAAGGACATCACACATATCCATGCCCGAGGCAGGATTCGAACCTGCGACCGTAGCGGTCACGCGGTTCCAGACTGAAGCGACTAGAACCGCACGGCCACACCGGCAGCGTGGTTTCCGGAGTAGAACTGTAGCAGTAAAGCAGATGGCGTATAAAAAACAAAATAATGCACGTAAGTAAAAGAGTACAAGTGAAATTACACTACTGGCCATTAAAATTGCTACACCAAGAACAAATGCAGATGGTAAACGGGTATTCATTGGACAAATATATTACACTAGAACTGACATGTCATTACATTTTCACGCAGTTTGGGTGCATAGATCCTGAGAAATCAGTACCCAGAACAACCACCTCTGGCCGTAATAACGGCGTTGATACGCCTGGGCATTGAGTCAAACAGAGCTTGGATGACGTGTACAGGTACAGCTGCCCATGCAGCTTCAACACGATACCACAGTTCATCAAGAGTAGTGACTGGCGTATTGTGACGAGCCAGTTTCTCGACCGCCATTGACCAGACGTTTTCAGTTGGTGAGAGATCTGGCGAATGTGCTGGACAGGGCGGCAGACGAACATTTTCTGTATCCAGAAAGGCCTGCACAGGACCTGCAACTTGCGGTCGTGCATTATCCTGCTGAAATGTAGGGTTTCGCAGGGATCGAATGAAGGGTAGAGTCACGGGTCGTAACACATCTGAAATGTAACGTCCACCGTTCAAAGTGCCGTCAATGCGAACAAGAAGTGACCGAGACGTGTAACCAATGGCACCCCATACCGTCACGCCGGGTGATACGATAGTATGGGGATGACGAATACACGCATCCAATGTGCGTTCATCGCGATGTCGCCAAACACGGATGCGACCATCATGATGCTGTAAACAGAACCTGGATTCATCCGAAAAAAATGAGGTTTTGCCATTTGTGCACCCAGGTTCGTCGTTGAGTACACCATCGCAAGCGCTCCTGTCTGTGATGCAGCGTCAAGGGTAACCGCAGCCACGGTCTCCGAGATGATAGTCCATGCTGTTGCAAACGACGTCGAACTGTTCGTGCAGATGGTTATTGCCTTGCGAACGTCCCTATTTGTTGACTCAGGGATCGAGACGTGGCTGTACGATTCGTTACAGCCATGCGGATAAGATGCCTGTCATCTCGACTACTAGTGATACGAGGCCGTTGGGATCCAGCACGGCGTTCCGTATTACCCTCCTGAACCCACCGATTCCATATTCTGCTAACAATCATTGGATCTCGACCAACGCAAGCAGCAATGTCGCGATACGATAAACCGAAATCGCGATAGGCTGCAATCCGACCTTTATCAAAGTCGGAAACGTGATGGTACGAATTTCTCCTCCTTACAAGAGCCACCACAACAACGTTGCACCGGGCAACGTCGGTCAACTGCTGTGTGTGTGAGAAATCGGTTGGAAACTTTCCTCATGTCAGCACATTGTAGGTGTCGCCACCGGCGCCAACCTTGTATGAATGCTCTGAAAAGCGAATCATTTGCATATCACAGCGTCTTCTTGCTGTCGGCATCTTCGTGGTGTAGCAATTTTAATGGCCAGTAGTGTATTTTATTTACTTTTTCATTCTCAGCTCACACGAATGGGATATAAAACAATTTCGTTTTCTCCTTATCTGTACGCCCAGTCTGCGTAATGAGAACATAAGTTGTCCGCTCAGTAAGTGAATAAGTCTGTAACCAGACCTGCGTGCGTGAAGGTACAGCAGGTAAGTAACATTGCTCGTGACAAGTCGGGCCGTAATGAGAGCTAATGAGACGCACTGGGGACGAGCGGATAAGGCAGGCCTGCGTCGTGTTTGGTGGGAGCCGTTGCGCGGGCTGGCTCGGGTCGGCGTGCGTTTCGGATGCAGCGTCGGATGGCGCGCAGATAACCCGGGGGCCACGCCGAATCACAAATTAGGAGGCGCACCCGCTGTAATTCTCCGCGCAGATACGCATCGCAGTCCTGTTTGTATTCGGGCGCAATTAATTCCCGCACCGCGATAGCGAGCGGCGCCGAACTCATCCGCCTAGCGGCCGTGGCCGTACCACGGCGCTGTTCGTTCACGCACAGGGCCGGTCTGTCGTGGGGGCATCACTGCTCTTGGGAGTGAACACCAGACGTCATAAAGAGCGAGGCGCCTCAGACTGACCGCCAGAAAGCTATTCAGAACGAGCAAACATCAATCGAGGTGTGGTTATCCCTAAGTTGTAACAATAAATTAGGCGAATTTCTGAGATTCCCAAGTGATTTTTAATTTTATAGCTGCCGAATTACGACACTGGCTTTTATTTAAATGGAACTAAATATATTTCTAGGGCACTGGAAATAGGCTTTGAAGAGAACATGTAGAACTTTATCAAACAGTGAAACACGTCGGCGCCATATGCTACGACCTGGTTCACTATTCACTCATTCCACACAACTGCGCACTACGCGAGCCACTAGTTCATGAAATTAACGTGCTGTAAGCGGCGAAGATCTTTACACCATCTGGCGTGTCATATCTCACTCAGCTCTGATATTTGGACTGTAGCGAGAGAATGAAAGAACAAGCAGCTAAATTTTGGTTTTGTGGCGTGCTCGGAGGAAGGAAGTCAGACTTGCTTTTATACTGCTTTTGTCGCTGTGTCTTCTTCGCTGTGTTCGTGGTCAGGTGTTTTAACACGATGTTTGCTTATCGCAAGTGCTAATTTTGTATTTAATTCGCGTGTTTGGCGAACCCAGACTACTATCAGTTACTGTAGTAGTGTTTTAAACTGTAGAAATAGCAGCTGCATTACCTGCATCAGGGTATCCTGCAAGTTCTGAATCTTCTGCGTGCTCTTCTGAAATCTCTTCCCAGTAGTTCATTACACGATCAACCAGAACATCTACCACGGAACTATGCCAGCTCTATATACATTCTTACAGATATATAAAAAATTCACGAATGTCGGAGTGGTCCTTCTAATTACAAATGGTTCAAATGGCTCTGAGCACTATGGGACTTAACGTCTGAGGTCATCAGTTCCCTAGAACTTAGAACTACTTAAACCTAACTAACCTAAGGATATCACACACATCCATGCCCGAGGCGGGATTCTAACCTGCGACCTTAGCAGTCGCGCGGTTCCGAACTGAAGCGCCTAGAACCGCTAGGCCACCACGGCCGGCTTTTAATTACAAAAACCAACCAAAAGTGAATAGATGATATGCCTGTAACCGTCAAGTGGTGCATGAACTGTTTTCGTCATGTGCCATATTATCAGAAATCATCCTACATGTGCCGGCTGCTGTGGCCGAGCGTTTCTAGGCGCTTTAGTACGGAACCACGCTGCTGCTACGGTCGCAGGTTCGAATCCTGTCTCGGGTACGGAAGTGTGTGATGTCCTTAGATTAGTTAGGTTTAAATAGTTCTAAGTCTAGGGGACTGATGACCTCAGATGTTAAGTCCCATAGTGCTTGGAGCCATTTCAGTCATTTCATCCAACATATGCACTGTCAGGGGAAATAATTTTTAGTACCTCAGAGGTTAAGATTCTTGAGGTAGTTTGTGAAACTGTATCATCTACAACCTTCATTATTCATTAGAAGAAGCATTTCATAATCAGTAACATTTGAAGAAATCAGGAACCCAATTCACAACAATCTACTTACTTACACGAACGACGCGGAAGACAACTAGCTGTAAGCCTTCTTACAAAAGATTTCGGTTTTGATTTTATAGTGTACAATGTAGGCAATGTAACTGTGAAAAGAAATTTGTACCATAAGATATCAGAGGAGTAAATCTACAGGTGACAAATAAATTGGAGCTGAAGACAAAGCCAGGTCTGAAGACGGTTGCCTCAAACGCCATCGGCAAATATTCATACGATTACGATATCTGTAGCGTAAAATATAAAAATGGCTTTCATTCTCGTTCATAGAAATTATTGTGAATGTATTAATAGCAATAAAATAGACTGTTTGTAATAAATAAAGTAATGAACACCATTTAAGCCAGTGGTAAGTATATCTACCAATATCACTTAAAGGGTTAAGAACGAAAGCTACTACACGGTTTGCAATGCGCACGCCTGTTATATTTCATAAGATTCTTCAGCAGCCAGGTAAGGACTTCGTGACGCAGATCCTGAGAAGACGCAACGTGGACAGGAAGATTGATGATTTTTGGGTTCACGACAGCTTGTTGCTTAGTAACCTTGACGTAATATCTTTAACGAACGGCATGGACATTTACCTTTCGCGAATCGAACCTATAACATAATATTCAGCGCACTTCTGGTGTTAATTAGACACCAGATACGCATAACATGAATTAGCGCTGATTGGAAATGTTTTCTAGAAAAAAAATGCGTTGCTATTACGAAACTTCTGTTACTTCTTTATATAAAGGGACAGTCAAATGAAAAAATAAGTAAACTGTTTATTGTTTCAAAAGTAATCGCCATAAATGCTGATACACCTATTCCACCAGGAGACAAGACCATCACTGACTTCGTGGAAAAATGTTTGCCGTTGCCTACGTAACCGTGTTTGTACCAAGTCGTGCACATCTTCGTCAGAAGGAAATCGACGGCCACTAATGCCTTTCTTCTGGGCTCCAAAAAATACAGAAATCGCCTCTCGTGAGGGATCGGGACTGTAGCGAGGACTTACGTGCTTCCCAGCGAAATTTCTGCAGCATAGTCGAAACTATAGGCACGCCAGCTCCAGGAATGTCACGATGAACTTTTTCATTGACAGCAAGGGTCGTTGTTTATTGACTCTCTGAAACACTGCGCCACAATTAACGCACAGAAGCAAAAACTGAAGGGTGCCGCTAAGTCCAAACGCGAAGGAATGTTGATGGATCATTCTGTTGGACGAGAATGACCGCCCACAGGTTACCAAAGTTGTTTAGAGTATGCTGCTGAAGTCTGGCAAATCCTGCGTACAGCCCCGATCTGTCCCCAGTCGATTTCCATATTTTTGGAGGCACCGAAGAAAAAATTTGTGGCCTTCGATTTGCTTCGGACGAAGAGGAGCACGCCTTGGTACAATCATGGTTCCCTATTCAAAATTTATTTGAAATTGCGTTCCAGGTTTTTTCAAAGACTCTGTAGGCTTCCAACAGTAAGGAGATAACACTGCCGCACACCACTGTCTCGCTGTAGGAGAAGAGGTCCCACATACGTCTCCCCTACTGTTTTAAAGAAAAGCAACACAGTGAAAGGTGAAAGGCAAAAATCGTATTTAAATGTAGAATAATAAAAAAACTGCACTCTTATTTCTGTGTTGGTACTAACTAAATCTGCATAAGACCTACAGCAATAGTAGTACCACAGGCATTAAGAGGCAAGACACCAGACCAGATAGATTAAAATTAGTAAATAAAAACAAATACACCTAGACCAGGGATGGAAACCTCCACATCCAACTTTCTGTTCCCAGTACTCTACCCACTGCGCAAGCTGCACAGTAGAGATGGGCAAACACGTTCATCCTTGGGAACTAGTTCACTGGTGATCGCTCTTTTTTGGGAACCGTTCATTTTTACTCGTTCACCGTTCATTACTGCTTGGTATATGGTTCTTATGCAAAATTTAAAATTAGTGACTGAAGATGGAAGGCGCCAAGAGTGGGCACTTGCCTCCCCCCTGCAGCACAGAGTTTTTATTCAGAATTCTCACATACTTGTAATTTTCGTGAGTCTGCAAAATCTCTCGTTTAGCCAACTGTAGCGTTATGTGGGTGATCACAGTGAAATAATATAAGGTGGCGCATGAAAAACCGGCCCCGAGTACAGACTGCTCGCCAATTACGCACAATTTGTTGACCGCTATGAGCAGAATAGCTAAACATGTAGTAACTAGAAAGTGAAGAAATAACAAATGGGCTAATGCAAACAACAACTTCGAAACAATAAATGACGATTGGTGAGCGACAATGAGCAGTCTAGTACTCGGGGCCGATTTTTCGTGCGCCACCCTGTACCACTGAAATAATATTGTACAAGTTATCACACTCTCTTTACAAAATGTGACACCAGACACTCGATTATGGAGCGCGGGCTTCATTCGGTTGTAAGTCGGTCTGCCTTCCATAACAATGAACATGCCCTTTTACCTCGGATCAAAAAAAGATGGAAAATGGCCACTAGTGCGTGCTGTGCCGACTACCTTTGCATGTCCAATAACTAAAAAATCTTGCCTTTTTACAAGTATTTCTTCTGCTGTTTATTAAAATGGTGAAGTAAGGTGATACGGCGTTTTGTTACCTGAAAAAATAGTATTACATACCACGTAATTTATATGTAATTTACGTAATTATAGAATACATTTTAATTACCGGTCGTGGACGCTGAGTACGAAAAGAACCAGAAGTTTAGAATCCAAAAAAGGTTTGACACAGATCTAGAATGGGTGTGCGTAGCGAACGAAACGAACAACTCGATACTGAACTATGTGGAACTGCGTCGAGTGGCCATGCGAAAAAGGACGAGTCCGGCCGAGGGAGACAGAGACCGAGACAAACGGGAACGGGACCGAGCCTGTAACGAGACCGGCCGACAGAACGAGACCGACGATTTCCCGTTCCCGGGAACTACAAGTAGAAAGCCGCGACCGAGACCGAGACCGAGACAGACGGGAACGGGACCGAGGCTGAACTAGACCGGCCGACGTGCTGTTGTGGGAACGAGATCGACCATTTCCCGTTCCCGGGAACTACAAGTAGAAAGCCGCGACCGAGACCGAGACCGAGACAGACGGGAACGGGACCGAGGCTGAACTAGACCGGCCGACGTGCTGTTGTGGGAACGAGATCGACCATTTCCCGTTCCCGGGAACTACAAGTAGAAAGCCGCGACCGAGACCGAGACCGACACAGACGGGAACGGGACCGAGGCTGAACTAGACCGGCCGACGTGCTGTTGTGGGAACGAGATCGACCATTTCCCGTTCCCGGGAACTACAAGTAGAAAGCCGCGACCGAGACCGAGACAGTCGGGAACGGGACCGAGGCTGAACGAGACCAGCCGACGTGCTGTTACGGGAACGAGATCGACCGTTTTCCGTTCCTGGGAACTAGCAGTAGAAAGCCGCGACTGAAGTCAAATATGAAAGACCGTTCCTTAGAATTTGTTCCTCGCTTGTTCCGTTCATCTTGGTGAACCGTTCCTTTGGACGCGTTATTTCGCCAATGACCCATCTCTACTGCTCAGACCGAGCGAGGTGGCGCAGTGGTTAGCACACTGGACTCGCATTCGGGAGGACGACGGTTCAATCCCGTCTCCGGCCGTCCTGATTTAGGTTTTCCGTGATTTCCCTAAATCCTTTCAGGAAAATGCCGGGATGGTTCCTTTGAAAGGGCACGGCCGATTTCCTTCCCCGTCCTTCCCTAACCCGAGCTTGCGCTCCGTCTCTAATGACCTCGTTGTCGACGGGATGTTAAACACTAATCTCCTCCTCCTCCTCTACTGCTCAGTCCTGCTACAGGTTACTGAATGAATATATTTGCTGTACATGTGATTACAGGTTTGCTGGTTTGCCATTGTTTGGCATCCATTTTCTATCGATATTTATGGACAGGACTAAATTTTGTTCCATGCATTTTGTACAGCTAATGAGCAAGGGATCGTGCTGTGAAGTTCGAGTGTGCTATTTCTTCTTAGTCGTGGATATAAATTATCTGGTGGACAACCTAGGAACGTCCATGGGGTTGTGCGTGTATGACGTTAATGTGTATGTGGTAGTTGCAACGCCGGAATACTGCAGACGGATGCTGGAAGACCTGGAGAAGTTGGGCGCTTGATGCAGGAAATGCCAGTTGACACACGAAATAAACAAACATAGTGCAATAAATAGGAGTAGAGGCACACTGTATAAATATTAATTTTTTTTCTAAATATCGAAGTTTTCGATATATCGTTGCCGTCCTTGTCATACTTTCCCAAGGTCGCGAAGGATTTCCAGAGAAGTGGTGGCTGCTTATTTTCGAGACACCGCCGGCCACGATGGAGCGCGCTTGCATTCCGCGGCGGAGAGTTTGATGTTTCAAGTCGCCGTGTTAAATCGGCCCATCAGTCAGAGGGGGGCCGCTCCACCTACCGGGTCGCCTATTATTAGACTCGTCCCGTGTTGTGAACACACGTCTGACGTCGGGATCTGGACGAGCTGCCGTCCCGCCGAGCTTCTGGCCGGAGGTCGGGACCTCCACTCGTACGGATCTAACTGTTGCAGCGGCTGTATTGGAGGATATATAGTGTCTCATATCTATTTGCCAATTTCCTGTCCCTGCCTACCAATCAGATGAACGGACGTTTACCATCTGAGATGGCTTCCCCGTGCAATCGGAAAAAACATCACTTTTCTTCCGATGTTTGCTGGTCCTAGTCGTATACTTTCCTTCTTGTGGTCGCCGCGTACCGCCAACATGCTTAATTTTGTTAATTTCGGCCACCATTGTCTTGTGTACTGCCGAAATGGTAACTTCTAAGTTCCAACATTCAGGAATTCACGGTGAGACCGTTGTTTGCTAGCGTGCTTTCGAGAAATATTCTATTACATGATTTTCAGATCTATAAATATCTTCTTTTGGAACAAGATCAAATCTGTTTGTTCTGATCGAGGCCTAGTTTGATGTTCAAGGACTAACACTGGTCTTTCATTAAGTTATCGGTCGACGTAAGTCATACACTGCCAGAAAAAAAGATGAGTAGTGACTATTAGAGGTTTCTAATTCACTCAAAATTTATTGCGGCAACATTGCATATGAAGTGCATGAAGTCATTACATTTACAAGTCAATAACACAATCTTTTCTTTCTTTCACTGGTGCCATGTCCCGTGCTGATGCAGGGTCGGCATTGTTAGGAACGGAATGCCCTTCCTGCCGCCACCCCGTACCCCCCCCCCCCCCCCCCCCCCCCGGGATCGAATCAATGTATCCCCGCTGTCTGCGTCTAGTGTGAGTCATGGAATAGTGCGAACGTGTTCAGATGTCTGCGAGTCGTGTAACTGAGGCGGAACATGGGGACCAGCCCGGTATTCACCCAGCAGGACGTGGAAAACCGCCTAAAAACCAGGTTGGCTGGCACACCGGCCCTTGTCATTAATCCGCCGGGCGGATTCGATCCGGGGCCGGCCCACCTACCCGAGTCTAGGAAGCAGCGCGTTAGCGCCCTCGGCTACCCTGGCGGGTTCAATAACACAATCTGAAGTACCCGATATCGACCCATACTGAAACACCCATATTAGTACGTGGTGTAGCCTCCAAGCGCGACAATGCACGATCTGATTCTGGCATCCAGCCGATCGTACAGATGACGAATACTGTCCTCGGATACCTTATTCTACGCCTGTTCGACCTGTTCACGTAGTTATGTAAGAGTTGTTGGTTCAAGATTTAGCACGAGTCACTTCTCGTCCTATCATATCCCTCACGTGCTCGAAGTCCGGAAATCGTGCTGGCCGGGTAAGTCGCTGCACGTCATGCCTACCATGTCGTCTTTCACGGACAGTGTGGGAGACCATTATCCTGTTGGAAAAACACATCACCTTCGTGTTTCAAGAACGGGTCTAATACCATTCTGTACGTACCGGGTTAGTGTCGCCTCCAGAAACACCAAAGCTGAACGAGAGTTGCAGATTTCGCACCCCAGACCATAAATCCTAGGCTGGGGCAAGTGTGTCTTTGACAAATCCACTCTACGAGACAGCACTCAGAAGATCTGCGTCGTACGCACAAACTACCATCACTTGTGTGCAAGCAGAATCTGCTTTTATCGCTGACGACTACGGCGCGTCATTCCATCTTGTAAGTGGTCATCTGACTGCACCACCAAACCTTTACGCGTCACCTGGACCCGTCAATACCGACATTGGACTGTTGATAACTGGAAAAATGTTGCATGGTCGGACGAGTCTCGTTTCAAATTGTATCGATCGGCTGGATACAACCTCATGAATCCATGGATCCTGTATGTCAGCAGGTGACTGTTCAACCCTGGTGGAGGCTCTGTAATGGTATGGGGCGTGTGCAGTTGGAGTGACATGGGAGCACTGATACGTGTTGATACGACTCTGAAAGTGACACGTACGTAAGCATCCTGTCTGATCACTTGCATCCACTAACATCCGTTGTGGATTCCGACGGACTTTGGCAAATCCAGCAGGACAATGCGACACCGCACACGTCCAGATTGCTACAGAGTGGCTCCAGGAACATTCTTCTGAGTTTAAACACTTCCACTGGCCAACAAACATATATGGGATGTCTTGCAACGTGCTGTTCAGAAGAGATCTTAACCCCGTCGTTCACTTACGGATTTATGGACGGCCCTGCAGGATTTGTGGTGTCCGTTCCCTCCAGCACTACTTCAGACATTAGTCGAGTCGTGTTGGGGCTTTGCTGCGTGCTCGCGGGGGACCAATACGATATTAGTCAGGTATACCAATTGTTTTGGCTTTGCAGTGTATTTGTGATATACTTGTGCGCAACGGGGAATACTTGATGGTGACTTCCTACTTCGTATAGTTCAAATAAAAAAAAAAAGGTTCAAATGGCTCTGAGCACTATGGGACTTAACGTCTGAGGTCATCAGTCCCCTAGAACATAGAACTACTTTAACCTAACTAACCTAAGGACTTCACACACATCCATGCCCGAGGCAGGATTCGAACCTGCGACCGTAGCGGTCGCGCGGTTCCAGACTGTAGCGCCCAGAACCGCTCGGCCACACCGGCCGGCTTCGTATAGTTCCGTTCCGTTTCGTTTCGTTCCGATGATGGTCTGTGTAAATGCTGCTGTTTGAAATACGCCGTGAAATATTTGACGTTGCGTTCCGTGATGTCCAGTGTGTATTGACCATGCAGGCTGTCCGTAGTGCAGACTGTCTGCCTTCTAACGTCTCCTGCAGCAGTTCGTTGAGCATTTCTGTGTCTCTTTCACGCTAAATTAGCCCGTGACGAATCATACGGCTCTTCTTCTTTTCAATTTTTTCCGTTAATCCACCTTGGTATTACTCCCAGACCGATGAACAATATTCAATAAATGGTCTAACAATTGTTTTGAAAGTGACATGCTTCATGTGCTGATAAAACTTTCTTAGGTTTCTTTCAATGAAATTGAACTGGCATCTGCTTTCATCACATTAGACAAAAAAATTAGATGCTGCACAATACACAAATGATATAGATTACTTTCCTACCTATGAGCGTCTTTGATAAACGAGCATGGGTTGAAAAGGACGAGAATACATTCCCTTCCACGTTGTTTTTTACGTATATTAGTTCACAAAGCATCGACAGTGACCGTCGGAGAGCCACGATAAACAAGTTGTTGACAACTACATTTCTAACATATTCGATGATCGACAAGCAAGCGGATGTCTGGGTGAATAAATCGTGATTACCGCGTCGTTCTTCGAACAAGTCTTGTACGTTCCTGGCATCTTTTGGCAGGGCATATGGTTTTCCTAAATGTGGTGCACTACCTTCAGCCGTGATGACTGAAATCTAAAACTGAGAGAGTGTTGCAGAAAGAGCAGTTTGAATCGAAAGAGCACAATGGACGTAATTGGATGCTGCGATTATTTGGAAAAGATACCAATCAAAAGGGAGAGATGTCTGCACAGTTTTTATTGACACGGAAAAAGCCTTTGATAGAGTACAGTGGACTAAAGTTTTAGATATCCTGAATCAGACTGATGTAAACTGGAAGAAAGGAGAGTAATAAGCAATGTACTTGATATGAGTCAATAAGGAAAAGCAACGATAGCATATGTGATGACCAAAGTAATTAATATTGGAAGGGGGACTGTCTTTCACGTACCCTGTTTAATATCTGTTTAGATGATTTAGCTACAAACACCTTATACCTAAAAAACCGTCAGGAAACCGAGGAAGGATAGAATTTGCTGAAAAACTGAAAAAGCAGTTAACACTATGTCAAAAGAACTGTACATCGGCGGTATATGGAATGAAAATTAAAGGGAAAATTAGTTTCTGCAAGGCAATAAAGTAAGAAAAAAGCGAAAATTTGTAATGACTTAGCAGAAGCGGTTAATAACTTCAGGTACCTTTGACGCAAAATAATCATTAATATACCATGTAGACAAGGAATAAAAACAAGAATAGCTATTTCAAAAGAAATGTTTTACACAAGAAGTATTTTCTACGATCCAGTAAATAAATAACCAAGGAAAAGATTAGAGAAGTGTTTTTTGTGGAGTACTCTGCATGGTGCGAGAACATGGGGATGGCGAACGAGAGAGAAGAAATGATTAGATTCTTTTGGGTTGTGGATTTGGAGAGGCACGTCAAATGAACAGATGAATTAGCGAATGAGATTGTGTTACTCAGCGCGAATGAAGGAAGAAAGATATTGGAAATAATTAAGAGGCGGAAAAGGATTTGCGTAGAACGTAGCATGAAGAGAGACTGCTTGTTAAAGGATGCACAAGAAGGAATGGTGACTAGAAGAGGACCAGGGGAATAATAACATAGCAGCTAGTTGACCTCATTAGGGTAAATACTCTCCGGCGGAAAGCTGGGAGGTCTGGAGAATGCGGAACTTACAGGGATATACACGCAGGTAAGAGGAATTATGCGATAAAGATAAGAGCATATCCATACAGGGATAGTGCTGTGTACACAGGGCATAAAAAGGGCAGTGCAGTGCACTGGCGGAGCTGTCATTTGTACTCAGGTGATGAAAGCTTTCCGACGTGGTTACGACCGCATGACGGAAATCAACAGACTTTGGAAAGGGAATGGTACTTGGAGGAAGATGCAAGGGAGATTTCGGAAATCGTTAGGGAATTCAGTATTCCGAGATTCTCAATGTCAAGAGTTGCCGAGAATACCAAATTTCAGGCGTTACCTCTCACCACGGACAACGCAGTCCCCGACGGCCTTGACTTAACGACCGAGAGCAGCGGCATTTGCGAAGAGCTGTGAGTGCTAACAGACAAGCAACTCTACTTGAGATAACCGCAGAAATCAATATAGGACGTACGACGAACGTACCTTCTAGGACAGTGCGGCGAAATTTAGCTTTAATTGGTTGCGGCAGCAACGACGGCGCGAGTGCCTTTGATAACAGAACGAGTCGAAGCCATTGTCCCAAATTGTCAGAGAGGCACCGTGTAAGGTGGTGGTGGCCCCGTAATGGTATTTTCGGCTAATTGGAGACCATTTGCAGCGTTTCATGGACAACAACGATGGAATCCTTATGGATGCGTCACTGGGACACAGTCGTTCGCGAATGGTTTGAAGGACGTTCTAGAAAGTTCGATATAATTATTTGGCCCACTAGAGCGGACGACATGGATCCTATTGAACATTTATGGGACATAATCGAGAGTTCAGTTGTAACTCTTCAGGCTTTCCCGGCGAGAACACCTCAGGAGCAGCACCAGGCGGGCGCGGACCGCGAACGGAACGCCAAACGCGGGTCCGGCCCCAGACAGCTGCCACGACCACAGATGGTGGACGAGCAGGGCGCGGACGTCCGTGGGAGCACCGGGGAAGGGCCAAAACCTCAGGAGCAGCACCAGGCGGGCGCGGACCGCGAACGGAACGCCCGACACAGGACGGGCTCAGACAGCTGCCATAGATGGCGACCAAGTCGGGCGCGGAAGTCCCAGGGAGCACCGGGGAAGAGACACACCTTACAAGCAGCGCCAGGCGGGCCCGGACGGCAAACAGAGCGCCCAGCATATATACTGGACAAGATCCTCCAACACGGCAGTCTCAGGTAGCACCTGAAGAAGGCAACGAGTTACGTGGCCGAAATATTGTGCCAGAGCGACACAAACATCCGGCAGTAGACCCGATTATTACACATGTCGAGCGTTCAGTTCGTACACAAAATCCTGCACTGGAAACACTTTTAAAATCATGGTCGGCTGTAAGAGCACTACGGCATACAGTTTCTTCGGAGGACTTTCAACGACTTGTTGCGTCCTAGCCAAATCGAGGTGTTGCAGTGCGCCGGGTGAAAGGACGTCCGAGACGATTTTAAGAGGTATGCCAAGACCTTTGCCATCCCATTATACTTGCCTTATGGGCTGAACGCATCACCATTGTAAACAAAAGTACTCCGCAGCTGTAATTAGTTCTTCACTGACATTACTGAGCATCATGTACTAACGAAACAGAAAAAAAATTGAAGTCAGAACTATCTGTGTGCCATGGCGAGCACTTGACGTCATGTATTTATAAGGAAGGCACTCCTCCACGTAGCAGACGCGTCTTCAGGAGAGCCACAAAGCAGATCCTACAGGCGACAGCCGTGCGGTAGGTCGCCTCTTCTGTCTGGAGAGAGTGCGACGAGACGCAATTTGCTGTCGTGACGCGGCGGCTGCGGGATTCTGCAGCTCGTACGAGTCGAATTACACAGGCGTACTTTATAGCGTCGTTGTCAGTAAGGTCAGAGGGTAATGCCCCGGTGACATCTAGGCCGTTAGCGATGCAGGACAGGCTCTGGTGTAGGCGATCCATAAAAGGCTGACTGCTGTTGGGTTCAACGGCAGTCGTAAACGTGTACCTAATCAACAGATTACTCCCACGGAAGAACATTTTTCGTATTTTTTTAATTGTTTTTACGTGAACTCCCTACGTAAAATTTCCCTTGAATGCTTGTGTGCATTACGTTTGGAACATTCATTTGTTTGGCCATGTCAACGTCTGACACGCACAGCCAGAATGGTTGCGACCACAGAAATAACATGACGATTTCATCGGCTTCTCGCTGCACACTAGTACCTCGCATGAGAGATTCAATTCACGTCCTCTCTTCGTAAGCGCAGGAAACTATCCTAGATATGTGTGTGTGTGTGTGTGTGTGTGTGTGTGTGTGTGTGTGTGTGTGTGTGCGTGCAAAAAAACAATCCCAGACTTCTCTGTTATATAAAGCACCTTTTGATAAAACTACAAATAAAAAAAGAGCACTCCATCTTCAGGCCACCAATGGCCTACCGGGACCAACCGACCGCCGTGTCATCCTCAGAGGAGGCTGCGGATAGGAGGGGCGTGGGGTCACCACACCGCTCTCCCGGTCGTTACAATTGTATTCTTGACCGAAACCGCTACTATTCGGTCGAGTAGCTCCTCAATTGGCATCACGAGGCTGAGTGCACCCCGAAAAATGGCAACAGCGCATGGCGGCCTGGATGGTCACCCATCCAAGTGCTGGCCACGCCTAGCAGCGCTTAACTTCGGTGATGTCACAGGAACCGTTGTATCCACTGCGGCAAGGCCGTTGCCATAAAACTACAAATGTGACCTTTTTTTCCTTATTGAATAATCCATAAGGGACTGATAATAATAATGTCAAGTGACAGTCTTCCCTATAGGCTACTATGTAATAATTCCTAATGTTATTTCAGTTAAAATGTTTGCAGAATTATCGCAGCTACACTGAATGAACACTAAGAAACTATTTCTTTTGACTGTAGTCATAAAAAAGGCAAAGTTTTCACAAAATCAACATCTGTAAACCACTACCTGATGGTAATCTTTGTTCTACGAAGCTGTAATTTTTCTTATGTCTGAAGAAAGCAATATTAGATTGTTTCTTCCTTCCACTTCTGGCAGTGGCACGATGCAGTTACTCTGGCCGAGCAGTTCTACGCGCTTGATTCCCGAACCGCGGAACTGCTACGGTCGTAGGTTCGAATCCTGCCTCGGGCATGGACGCTTGTGACATCCTTAGGTTGGTTAGGTTTAAGTAGTTCTAAGTTCTAGGGGACTGATGACCCCCGATGTTAAGTCCCATAGTGCTCAGAGCCATTTGAACCATTTCGATGCAGATATAAGTGTCTTCATCTTATCAGTTTTAGCAATAAAGAATTAGACCATTACGGTTAAACCTTGGTTTTTCTTTGTAAAGTGACGAGCCTCTCAGTCCTCCTTTTTTAATTATGTGATGCAAGTAATTTCCGGCCATTTGTATTAATTTGGAACCGACTCGCCTGATGCTGCAATGATCAAACACCTTGAGCGATCTATCATTAGTTATTTTCTTGTTAGCCGATCAATTTTTTGCAAAATAATCTCTCTTTTATGAACATTAACTATGCACGCAGTCATCCATCACCAAGTGCGCCGTTAACCAATTTAATTATCATTCGAGCTAGTAAAGCGAGAGCACTTTTTTTATTTAAGGTAAAAAAAACGATCATTATTTACAATAATTTCAGTTACAGATGACAATAACTGGACTTCCTCTTTTTTTCCCTCTTTGAAGTCTGAGACATGCCCTGTTGCATTTAAGAGAAAACTGAAGCACTTCCGTTTGCCACGCTTATAACTGTAGCGCCGCAATAGTTTTTGGGGAAACTAGCAGCTCAGCCGCAGCAGCTGGAGCAGTAATAAGCAGCCCGCAGGCGCTGAGAGATTTGGCGAGCCGCTTGCAGGAACAGGGTTGTTTATCCTTTGCCAGATGTGCCAGGCCAAGAACCGCAATCCTGCCAAAGCTGAGGTAAGATGGGGCTCTCGCTATACAATCCAAGCAGTTTCTATATCGCCAGGCCACGAACTTGGTGTTCCAAACGTGCCTGGAAGCGGCGCTTCAAGACAACAATTGAGCTCCTAAACCGTATGAATAATCACAAATTTTAGCAGTGGCATCAGCAGTCCGGCAGCGTCAACTACTTTTGTTAAAGTTTCGAGAACATACCTTCACCGAAGAGTCAAGCGGTATATTGCTCCCTCCTACGTATATCTCGCGAAGAGACCATGCGGATAAAATCAGAGAGATTAGAGCCCACACAGAAGCATACTGACAATCCTTATTTCCACGAACAATACGATACTGGAATAGAAGGGAGAACCCATAGAGGTACTCAAGGTACCCTCCCCCACACACCGTCAGGTGGCTTGCGGAGTACGGATGTAGATGTAGATGTAGATAGGGCTACGCCAGACAACGGAGTGATAAGGGTGAGCAAGTATTCGCCAGACGTTCGCGCCTCCGCTGCTACACTATCTCCAAGCACCGTGCCCTCCTTCCTGGACTTGATGCCTCTCCAGTGGTGGACCTCCTCCAAGCTCACTCCAGCAACAGCTAGACTACTGCCCTGGAGGGCAGCTGATAGAGACCGCGTGATACAGCCGCTCGACCACCTGCACTGGTATGGGCGCCTTCACGCAAGCCTCCATCGCTCGCAGGAAGGAGATCCGTCACTGGAGGTTGTCATCCTCACAAGTGCTCCGCCAGTCTTCTGTGCTACAGAGCCCCTCGTGAGCTGCTATGCTGCGTATCACTGGGACGCGCCACTGAGCGAGCTCCTGGTTTCGGCATTGCTGGGCGCAGACGTCACCCACAGCTGGTCGCTCACCATGCGCCACTCTCACCATAGGGTCGCGCCTGCCGCACCGCAACACTGCAACCCCAGTCATATGTGTTTATTTGAATTTTCACGTTGCTTATCTGTGCTACTACCAGTGTGCGGCCTCACCTCGACCCGCTGCCACTACCTAATCTTGCCTTCGCCCCGGATCCATTTCATAAACTTCACATAAAATTTTTCTTTATGTCGAAGAGTGAAGGAAATACCTCCATTTTCTTCCAGTTACAATTATTCCCCTTTTCCCACTTTCCTTTACCTTCTTCTCATTACTTGCGTCCTAATCTGCTTCATTGCCCAAGGCCGCTAACGCAAGCCTATGTGATGGCGCTCTATTCGGAGGTAAGCGTATTCGAGTCCTGATGGTGGATGTGATTTTCAGTTCCAGTACTTGGTCAGCAAGAGAATTAAAGGTGATGGCGTAAAGTTCGTGATCTCCAGTCTCTACGTCAACAAGTTTAAATTCCAGACGTGTCCGTGACGGCATGTGACATTGTTGTTACTAATCCGTTTCTCGGATGAGGGCGTCAAGCTTGACGGCCCATTAGGTGGTCTTCGAGAGGGCTAGGCTATGCGTCGGCACCGAGTTTCACCCTCTCTCTTCTCTCAACTTCATCATAAAACATGAACAAAACACTATTCTACACACACATCCATTACATTCACCTGCACCTACAAATGCACCTACGACACACTTGTCAGCAGGTAAACGAGCCAGTGCGCGCGGTGAGAGAACACCCTTTCCGCTAGGCGGCTCAACCAACCCCGTGCCATACGAACTTACATTTTTTTTACTTGTATTCCATCACTTTCCGTCTTTCTCACGCTTTCCTACACTTTCTCCTCTGTCACTTACTGTTAATGATCATAGTTTATGTCTGCCAACCTCTAATTTGTCTTTCTGGTCCTACGTTTTATGAGCGACTATAAATTTTTTCTGCTGTACTAGGTCTAGTACTGACGATGCACGACAGTCTTCCGTCATCATGGTGTGCTTTGCTGTTAAAGTTCCGAGAGCGTACGTTCTTAGAACAAACAACAAATATATTCCTTCTTGCAATGTATATCTCGCTAAAAGACCATGAAGGTAAAAGTAGAGAGAGTCGAGCTCACACGGTGACTTACCAACAATCGTTGTTTCCGCAAACGATTCGCGACTCGTAGAGGAAAGGGGGGAAGAGAAACGAGTACACAAAGTACTCTACGCCACACACCGTAAGGTGGATTGCGGGGTATAGAAGTAGATGCATATGTAGTGTCCACTATTTATCTCACAGTTATTTCTAAATATCAGATTCCATACTGATACAAAATATTTGATCAAAACTCTCACTCTCTTGGGTACTGCCACTATTTGAGAACACAACATTCTCATCGCCTTGGATACCGTAACTATTTGAGAACCTTACTCATGTACCTTGAACTGTTTACAAAGTATTGGGAATGTGGGATGTTGTGACTTGGCAAGACAGCCAAGTCACAATGAGAGGAAGCCGAAAGGCACACGTTAAGCTCACGCAGATTGGCGTGAGGTCTGGAACAGTTAAAGGAATTAATAGTAGCAAATAAAGTACGTAGTTGATGTAATACTTAACTTTAATCCACAGTTGTAGAACATCTCTCTTGACGGTACATGTTATAACCACAATATAAAATAATATCAAATGCTATGGCGCCTTGCTAGGTCGTAGCAAATGACGTAGCTGAAGGCTATGCTAACTATCGTCTCGGCAAATGAGAGCGTATTTTTTCAGTGAATCATTGCTATGAACATCGGCTGTACAACTGGGGCGAGTGCTAGTAAGTCTCTCTAGACCTGCCGTGTGGTGGCGCTCGGTCTGCAATCATTGACAGTGGCGACACGCAGGTCCGGCGTATACTAATGGACCGCGGCCGATTTAAAGGCTACCACCTAGCAAGTGTGGTGACTGGCGGTGACACCACATTGGATGTGTGAGTTACAGCGAAATCGGATTTTCCCGTCCAGGGAAGCGATGTAATCACAGTACGTAGCACGTGGTAAAAGTTCGCTGTGCGTTCTCCCTTCTCTCTGTTACCACAAATAGCATGAAATTGTGTCCATTTCTACTAGAGCAGCAGGTCATGCGAGGGATCTGGTTCTATCGTGTCACATCAGGACGTGGTACGTAAGTTCTAATAGTCCCACCAACCTAGTGCCTTCATATGATGTCGTCGTCACAGCAGAAACAGCACATACATACATCTTGAGTCAGTTGATTTTGATGAAAGGCTTTTACGAAATTACAGTGAAATGGGATAAGCCTTTTATCTCATCTAAATCATAAAATTGGTAATTCATATGCACATTAGCTGTGTTTTCATTATAAAAATATTCCTTCCGAGAAAATAGCAAACTGAGTTCCACAATATTTCGTAACTGTGCGTACACCTATCAAGTTCACACAATATCTCATTGATAATTCTCAATAGTGAAAATCAGTTCTTCATTATTTTCTACCGAAGAATACACACTACAAACATATCACAAGACATATTACAAGACAATGCAATCTGCTTTGGTAGCAGATGACATATTTTAATTGAGCACTTCCTAACGCCATGCCATCAGACTAAACAGTAACTATTTGGCGCGAACCACCACACAGGGTGATCATTCATTACAGTGCCAATCATGCACGAAGCGGTCAGAGTCTCCTTAGTGTATCAACCGTGTGTTCAAAATTAACTTCAAAACGATGTTCTCCTTATATTGTAACAATACAGTACTGAGAGGGTATCCCATGCCATTTTGGACTACATCTAAATTTAATTATTATTAATAAAGAAAAATAAGAAGTTTGGGGCACAGTACAGCAACCAATCAGAACGCAAGGGATTTCCGTTGGCGCAATTTTCCATGGGCACTGCATCAAAGTAACGGCATCTGCCATGTTTAGCACATCCCACCTTGTGTCGTCATACGTCTGCTATTATAGCCTAGCTCAACTCAGATATAATCTGTAAGAATTACGTAGTGGCCCCAAGAGCCAGAAATGCTACAGCGTTTATGTGCGGCATTTCAACTCTGTATCCGCCCGGGGTTAGTCGAACATCCTGTTTCGTGTCAGAACGAATACGAAAAGTACAAATGTTACGAGTGAGTTGCACGCGGGGAGTTTCGCGGCTCATTTTTATTTTAGTATCAACGAGTAGGTGTGCTCGGTTTAGGGACTGACATGAAATGCGTGCGTTTGCCAAGTGAGTGACAGTTTAATTTCTGGTTGCACGGGGCATTTTTGAGTAACGGGCTGGCGCGGCCAAAGACCTGCGATAGAATATTCAAGAACGCCCTGGTCGTGTTTATATTCAGTGCTCGGTCGTAAACCGGTGAGTGACCAGCTGCGCTCAGCTGCACGTATTCCGCTGGATTAACTTCTGGGAGCCGCCGTATGCCTTCAAAGATCGCCAGTCTTGAGTGCGCGGCCGTAGCTGCTCTACTAGGGTGAATCCTCCGTCACTCTGATGAAGCACACTCTTCTGTCTGTACCGAAAGCAGAGCCGACTCACGGATGATACCGGTATGTTATACTTATCCGCAAAAATGTCTTCCCATCCACTATATAATCCACTTACTCGCATTATACACTCATGCTCATAAACTAAGGATAACTGCAGAATGTGGTGCCACACAACGTGGCACTACACAAAACTGGCGCTAATAGCATAGACACATAGGGAACACACACAACACAGATCTGTAAGTCCACGGTATTGGTGATTGGTTGAGAAAACCGTCTCGAAACACATGTGCTACAAAACGCCACTGTTTCCTGTGCATGTACCACGACATCAATATGGGATATGATCACCTTGCAAACGTACACAGGCAACGTAACGGGTTGGCATACTCTGGGTCACGTGGTCGAGCAGCTGCTGGGGTATAGCCTCCCATTCTTGCACCAGTGCCTGTCGGAGCTCCTGAAGTGTCCTAGGGGTTTGAAGACGTGCAGCGATACGTCGACCGAGAGCATCCCAGATGTACTCGATGGGGTTTGGGTCTGGAGAAGAGGAACTCCACTCCAGTCGCCTCATATCTTCTGTTTGAAGGTACTCCTCCACGATGGCAGTTCGATGGGGCCGTGCGTCATCATCGATCAGGAGGAAGGTGAGACACACTGCACCCCTGAAAAGGTGGACGTACTGGTGCAAAATGACGTCCCGATACACCTGACCTGTTACAGTTCCTCTGTCAAAGACATGCAGGGCTGTACGTGCACCAATCTTAATCCCACCCCACACCATCAAACCACGACCTCCATACAGGTTGTAATGTCCCCACAGAAAATACCGTCTACCACGCACAAATTAATCATTTTCAATCAAACCATCCACATTCATTCACTTTGGAAAAGTTATTTGACCTGATTTTCTCGTAATATATGCGGCGACAGCTCGACGACGCCAAGGTATTTTCTAGTGCGTTTATTCTTTGAAATAACAGAGATGCATATATGCATTCTCCATGGTTGTGAGAGTGGTAACGAGGACAGCTTCTGGAGTATCTGTTGAGGGATTGACGTGTTTCTGAGAGATACATATTCTGCTTTTCTTCTCGCTAAAGCGAGCCAATTAACATTTGTGCCGCTAGCGGTTTGTTTGAAGAGAAAGAGACCGTAAATGGAAAATAATTAAAGCGTGGAATCACCGGAGATCTGGACATGTAATGGAGATGGATTTAATACACGATTTCCTCCATAAATAAGGTTTGTGACTTTTTTGTTCTGGAGTGAATGAACGAATGAGTTTTTTCTGAATCATTTGATGATCACGTTGGCCCTGTAATTAGTGGGGAAGTTTCAGCTGTGTCGAAGAGAGCCTGCAATCACTGAGTCTGTGTTAAATCGTCCAAAAAGGCTTCGTACACATCTGGAATTCGCAATCTTTCGTAAAAGGAACAAATTGTCCACACGATTGATTCTCCCGACTGACTGCAGTGTTTAACAGTAATAATAAATTTAAAGATCTCTTACAGCAAGCCAGTCGCTGATTACCAAGAAGAAGGACTCCACCAAAGATTCTAGTTGGCTGATTTCACGTAATGAAAAATTATATTAAAAACTGTACATAGACAAAGGAGAGAAAGAGAGAGAGCGAATGAAAATAGAGATAATACTAATAATCCTCCATTAGCCTAATTTTTCCCCTGTCTTATCACGGATCAGCCAAGAACTGGGAGGGCCTTACTTTACTGTATAGATTTATGTGTGAAGGTGAAGGGATCTTAAAGGCAACAGATACACGTCTATACAGACAAGACAATACACAGAGATAGAGGCTAGCTGCATTCATCATCTATTCTTAGATAAAGAGACGGCAACTTATTATCCGAACATTAAAATGTTAAAAGGTACCTTTCAAAGACATTAAGGGGTTGGTATCTGGTTCCTAGTTCAAGCCAGATGAAAATCCGGCGAGAATCACTGTTCAGACTATACCTGTACTCGATCGTGAACATAACGTGGGACCACTGTTCCAATGACCATGTACTGGGTTCTTGACACCAGGCTTTACGGGCTCTCCTGTGACCAGGGGTCAGTGGAATGCATCTTGCATGTCTCCTGGCGAATAAACCACGTCTGTTCAGTCGTCTGTAGACTGTGTGTATGGAGACAACTGTTCCAGTGGCTGCGGTAAGGTCCCGAGCAAGGCTACCTGCAGTACTCCGTGGCCGTCTGCGGTCACCGGTGGTGAGATATCGGTCTTCTTGTGGTGTTTTACACTGTGGACGTACCGTACTGTAGCGCCTGGACACGTTTCCTCTCTACTGGAATCGTTGCCAAAATCTTGAGATCACACTTTGTGGCACACGGAGGGTCCGTGCTATAACCTGCTGTGTTTGACCAGCCTCCAGTCGCCCTAGTGTTCTACCCCTCATAATGGCATCAGTACGTGGCCTATGAGCCATTTTCCACACACAGTCACCATTAGTGCGTCTGAAAACGTCTGCAAACTTACTCGCTGCACCGCACTCTGACATGCACCAACACACCTCTGCATATATGGACTGCTGCCAGCACCGCCGTGTGACGACCGCAGGTCAAATGCCCACACCCCGAGGTGATTTAAACCCGCAAACCGCCCACCAGCGCATTGTTTCGCCATGTATCAGCATTATCCTTAATTTATGAACATGAGTGTATTCATGGTAAGAGCTGGTTTACTATCCGTTAGATACCATCACGCAGTGTTAGCTACTTGGATAAGAAAATGGATGATTAGGAAAGGAAAAAGTCACCACACCGATTGAAAATGGCCCGGTAACAAAGTCAAAGTGATAAGACAGGAACAGTAAGTGGTAAACTTTATACACTATCTGATCAAAAGTATGCGGAAACTCCGATGTAACGCGGAATTGACCACTAGATGTCACGGGAGGCGGACCCGCCAGTTCGAAAGGGGGCGGGGAGTATTGTGTTGGACAGCAGAATGGATTGGTCAGGAGGACTCAGTGACTTCGAACGGAGACTACTCATTCGATGTCAGCTGAGTGACAAATCCATCAGGGAAGTAGAATGTTAGTGATGTGAGTGTGAAGTGGAAGCGCGAAGGAACAACCGACGATAAATCAAGACCAGGCAGACCTCATGTTCAAAATGGTTCAAATGGCTCTGAGCACTATGGGACTCAACTGCTGAGGTCATTAGTCCCCTAGAACTTAGAACTAGTTAAACCTAACTAACCTAAGAACAGCACAAACATCCATGCCTGAGGCTGGATTCGAACCTGCGACCGTAGCGGTCTTGCGGTTCCAGACTGCAGCGCCTTTAACCGCACGGCCACTTCGGCCGGCCAGACCTCATGTACTAATGAACGGGGACGGAGGAGCATCCCGGAGAATGGTTGCAAAAATCGAATCAATTTGACTGAGGGGATCACTTGTGACTTTCAAAGTGTTACCAGCCGTCCAGCTTGCACAATGACTGTGCGTAGGAAGTTAAAAATAATGGGGTACAAAAGCCATAAATTTGTGCAGTCAGTGTTAAGCGGTGCTTGAGGTGATGTAAAGGGCGGTAACACTGGTCAGTGGATCACTGGTAAGGAGTGATCCGGAGTGACGTATCACGCTGTATCCTGTGGCAATTCGATGGAAGACTGTGGGTTGGGCTAACGCCTAAAGAAAGGTATCTGGTGTCATGCATAGTCCCAAGAGTGAAGTAAGGAGGAAGTGGTGTTATGACACGGGATTTTTTCTCATGGTTAGGGTGTGGTCCCTTTACTGCGCCTAACAAACGCTAAATGTGGAAGGGTATCAACACATTTTACAGAATTGTGTAATGCTTTAAGTAGAGGAACAGTTCAGGGACAATGTTTGCTTGTGTCAGCGCGACAATGTTCCCTGTCATAAAGCAGCATCTGTGAGAAAGTGGTTTGTGGACGAAGCCCAAAGTCCCAGAACCAAACGGAACACCTTTGGGTTCAAATGGCTCTGAGCACTATGGGACTTAACATCTGAGGTCGTCAGTCGCCTAGAGCTTAGAACTACTTAAACCTTACTAACCTAAGGACATCACACACATCCATGCCCGAGGCAGGATTCGAACCTGCGATCGTAGCAGCAGCGCGGTTCCGGACTAAAGCGCCTAGAACCGCTCGGCCACAGCGGCCGGCTAGTGAAACGTAAGAGACCACTGAATTACGCATCATGGCACTCCAGATAAAGCAGTTTGTTGAAATAATATGTACGAACAAGCTAAGAGTGCCCACACTATTACGGACAATGGCTCTGCATTACCGATCGCATGCAGAAGTAAATTTCGTCTGCTTTTGTATAGGCACTATAGACTTCAGTCAGGTGATCCTGAGAATACGCCGAATGACGGGACCAGTAGCAACTATTATAAACTATACGGTAGGCGCTCCTAACTCGTTAGTACTTCTGATGCCAGCGAACTGATGTTCTTGTAGAGCCACAGTGGGATGTTATACCCCGCTTCTATGCTTGCTATCAAGATATATCATACACTTAGTATATCGTACTATGCCGCCCTTATGATGACATATGGCTGGGACTAGTCGCACATAAAAATGTATTAATATAGCAGCTTTAGTTGGTTTAAGATTAATATCTCAAAAAACTGGAATTATTCTCACATGTCAGACAATCACTCTCAATCGCTGTTGTTGATCTCAGTCGTGGTATTAAACCTACCACCGAAAGTAAGCAGGCTGATAAGAGCAAATCATTCGAATGTAGCGTATCACCTTCCTAGCGTATGGTCCGAGGCTGCTCAGTAGCGAAACAGTTCTGGCTGAAAGTTGTGCGATTAAGACGCTTGGAAACTCGGGAGCGATTAATGTAGTAATAGCGACATTTATAACACATGGCGTAACTTTAGCACACGCAGCTGACACTTAGAAACAGTTACTCACCCCGACAATCTGAGCAGAAAGCTTCGTACCGGATATTTGCGTCATTACTCTGCAGTTCACACATGATTGTTTCGAAGAGTGTTCACAGGACCAGTTTCAAACTAGTTCTTTACCGTTCCTCTCTTGGTTAGCACATCGGAAAATGAACACAGAAAGCTTTCCATGCGATGGTTATTTCTCCCTATTTTGGTGGCAGTCAATAAAATATTATGGCATTCAGAGGTGAATGTTGATGATTGAAATTTATTGAAAATATCTCGCCACAATCAAATCGCCATCGTTTCAATGACTGTAGCTCCAACTCGCTTATCATACGCATCAGACACTCTCTCTCTTTCGTGATAATGCAACAACAGCTGCCCTTCCTTGAACCTTTTTGATACCCTCCGCAGTCCTACCTGCTACCACGAGGCAGTACTCCAGCCAGGAGCGGGCGGACAAGCGTGGTGCAGACAGTCTCTTTAGTAGCGTTGTTCCAGCTTCATGTAATTTCACGCCAAATTATTTTTTAGTGTCACTGATAACTCTTTACTTGCTTCGAACTTCGATTTATGTTAATTTCAGTCAAACGCAAGACGAATTATTTCGACGTTTGGTTCTGATACTTTTGGCAGGCCAGTACTTCCTCCTTCGCACAAAAATCCTGTGCAAAGTTCAGGCAACAATAATGAACATGAGTAGCGATCACGCACCCTTCTCTCCGAAGTAGACCACAAAGACTGATTAATATTGAGATCTGGTACTGTCGTGGCTAGGAGAGATGCAACAATAAATCCTCGTGCTCGCAAAACCAGTGCCGGACGATGCGAACTTTGTGAAGAGGGGGCATATTTTCTCGGAACACAGTGTCATCATCGGAGAACAAACGTTGTACCATGAAATGAGCGTGATCAGCCAAAATGGTCACATAATCTTGGCAGGAATGCAACCTTGTACAGTAACCATGGGGCTCGTGGAATACCTCAATATGACTGCGCATATCGCACCCGGAAAAAATTGGAAATTTCGGGTAAGTTCCTATGGGGCCAAAAGTGCTGAGGTCATCGGCCCATAGGCTTAGACACTACGTAATCTAACTGAAACTAACTCATGTTAAGGACAACACACACACATGCCCGGGGGAGGAGTCGAACCTCCGACTGGGGGAGGTGCGAGAACCGTGGCAAGGTGCCCGAGACCGCGCGGCTACCCCGCGCGGCTATCGCCATGTTTCACTCTTGGGGCGTAAGTTCGGCCAGAAGTTGGAAACAGTGTGAAGCAAGACTCAACCGACCACACCTCTGTCTGCCATTGCTCCATAGACCAGGTTTTATGGCCTCAGCCTACGTTTCCTGTTACGAACATTTGTATAACTGATGAATATTTTTTGAAATTCCATCTCGCACAGCAATTCCCTGCTTCCGGAGCTCCCTTCGCGTTGTTTTGGTGGTGACAGGGTTCGCGAGCACGATATTCATCTCTGCAGCGACTTGTGCAGCTGTCGTACTCGTTATTTTTCGTCACAATCCTCTTCAGTGATCGTCCGACCCTCTCACTCAACACACACATTCTTCCGCGCTGTGACTTACCGGATGCCATTTTTTCCGCTTTCCTCGTAAGCGGTATAAATCTTCGACACGACGCCTCTTGAAACACCAAACACTTCGATTGCCTTGGTTACGGAAGTACACACCATACAAGAACCACGCGAGAATACACTCAACCCCGACATACACAGGTAGACGTAACACCGTTGTGACCATGACTTACACTTGCGACGTGCTGAGGGCGCTGCACAGCTGCCGCTCGTGGTGAAACACAACAGCGCAACCAGCAGGCCTGACTAGCATCTGGATTTATAATTTTAATAAACATTTTTGGAAGAGTGGTCAAAACTTTTCAAAATTTTTCTTTTTGATCACACCATGTATATTACAAAAACATAGGTGACCGGTTTCGGTCACATCACGTGGCCATCATCAGACCTGTAATTTAATTTAGAAAGTAATAGAAACCTTACTAGATTGACAATAAAATATGGCAAAATGGTTATAAGGATAAAACACAATAAGACGTGTTATACCCATGGCATCCTTCGAAGATGGTAGGTGGAGCACTCTTCTCAGCTGCTGTGATGTCAGCTGGTGCCAGCAAGTCACGAACATACGCTTAAGTACGAAGATGCTCCGCCTACCTCTTCTCCCTCCACCTCACGTCCACCAGTCAGTATAAAATGAGTTCACACAATCGTCAAAACGTAAAAAAAAGTACAATAACAACACAAAAATAGTTATGTATAAAATATCTCTTTACAAGCATGGAATTACTTAAATATTGTTTAAAATATCAATTAAAAGCTTTAAAATAACTGCACAGATGATGTATACTGAGTGTGCCCTCTATGGGCTAAGGCGGTACTACCACAATGGTTTGAAAGTCAACGATGTTGTGAAGGTCTTTGGCATTGCGGCATCATATCGATATGTGAGTTGTGATTCGACTGCAAAATATACATCTACGCTGATTCTGTCTGTCTATCTTATATTAACTTTATTTGGCACTGGAGATATATGTAATGATGGAATGATCAGCTACAGAGTGGTATGATATTACATAGATTTTTTAAAATGTCATAAAACTGATTTATTAAAAATGGAGTCATATTTCGTAATATTTATAGTTGGAAGTTTAAAATTGTGATGTTAATATTTACGTACTGTTCTAAGGTACATTTCTGCCATGGATACAACTGGGTCCCATGATTTTCTGAACAAAAGAGTACATACGTGTTCATAGAATTTCGTCAAAGAGACCATAAAAATGTTTTTCACGAAAATCCAACTGTTCATTGAAAAGCACTGACGGTTCAGCTATATAATGGGCATGTATCCCGATGTCCTCCAAAATATTTAATAATAAGCCTTTATTAGTGTAATGAAGGACTTGCAAATTCTGTTGTACCGTCCCTTCGGCATGCTCATTAAAAGTTATATGATGGCCGAAGACTGATTTTGCTCGTGCGGTACCTGATGTAAGTTCTTTGTATCGTGTACTAAAGCTCCAGCCTGTTTGGCCAATGTACCGGGTGATCAAAAAGTCAGTATAAATTTGAAAAATGAATAAATCACGGAATAATGTAGATAAAGAGGTACAAATTGACACACATGCTTGGAATGACATGGGGTTTTATTAGAACCAAAAAAATACAAAAGTTCAAAAAATGACTGACAGATGGCGCTTCATCTGATCGGAATAGCAATAATTAGCATAAAAAAGTAAGACAAAGCAAAGATGATGTTCTTTTCAGGAAATTCTCAATCTGTCCACCATCATTCCTCAATAATAGCTGTAGTCGAGGAATAATGTTAACAGCACTGTAAAGCATGTCCGGAGTTATGCTGAGGCATTGGCGTCGGATTTTGTCTTTCAGCATCCCTAGATATGTTGGTCGATCACGATACACTTGCGACTTCAGGTAATCACCACATTGTATCTTGTAAACCCCTGATCTGAGAAATCTATCGTTATCATTACCTACAGTATGTCTTAATTTATTTTGCAAAGTATTGTTAGTTTCAAATGCTACTGTTATTTCAGAATTCTGTTCTTCTAACATACGTGGTGTGATCAAGACTGATCTATAAAAAGAAAAATCTGCATTTAGGTTCAAGCATGCATTTCTCGCGATGTTTACGTATATTAATGTAGAATTGCCGTGTACGTTAAATGAGTACCTTATCGATTGGTGAGTAGCCAGTCGGGCAGCAGAAGCGGGATGAGAATCACCAGCCGGAGTGGCCCGTCGCACGCCGGGGGTGTTATTTGGAGCGCGGAGTTGCCAGGGGGCAAGTGGCGGCGGCGTATCGGCGTTCCGTTCCGGGGGCAACGACTGGGCCTGGGAGGCGGTCAGTGACTGAAATCTCGGCGGGGGCGACCCGGCGTAATGTGACGCCTGACGTGTGACGCCTGCCGTGACCTGGCGCCGTGACGAGTGACGGGCGCCACTTAACGCGCCGCGCCGGCCCGCCGGCGGAAACAAGAGACGGTTGCGGCGGGCTACCGGCGTTCCCGGAAAACTGCCCGCTGCTCAGAAGCCGGTCTCTCCTCCAGAACCGTGACTCAGAGCACAGGTCATCGCGGCTGAGGTCACCCGTACCCTGCCGTGTCCCGCCTTTTCCTAGTTCTGCACTGCCCACACCTTCTCCAGCACCCGTACCGGACAGCCTCGTACCACGTGGCGTCATTTCGTTGTCTGTGTACCATACTGCGAAGACGCCTTGGGGCCAGAATACTTCAGCAAATAATGGAGCAACTAATCGCAGAAACTGTAACAGCAGGCCTTGAAAGTTGTCTCTCACAATCACAACCCTCAGTGCAGATTTCCTTCAAACGTACTAAATCGCAGACACACTGCAATACACGAGGGTGAGTCAAATGAAAACCTTAAATCTGTAATAACATATCGAAATTTCGCGCCGTTATCCTGTAAGTTGGTAAGTTCTACAAACAGCGTGCAGAATGGCCTGTAGGTGGAAGTATAGTGCAGATGGACACATACCGTCGCAGTATCAGTATAAAGATGGCTGCCCCACTTGCGACTTGCACCAAAGAAGAACAGCGTTCTGTTATTCGGTTTTTGCGGACGGTGATGCATGTTTGTCACAGCAGCAAGTCTACGAATGGAGTAGGAAATTCGCAAATGATGTGACTTCAGTGGAAGATGCTCCTCGTCCAGGTCAGGCACAACGAGTTGTGACTCCACAGAACACTGCAGCAGTTGAAGCCATAGTGAAGGAAAACTGCCGAGTGTCACTGAATGACACTGCAGCATGTTCACAGATTAGTCGTGGGTCAGCACACCACACTGTGCACGATGTGCCCCAGTTTCACAAAGTGTCTGCAAGATGGGTGTCACGGCAGCTGACTCCCGAAATGAGAGAACGACGTGTTGATGCTTGTGAATAACTTCTTCGGTGCTTTGAACGAGAAGGTGATTCCTTGCAAGAATCGTTACTGAGGACGAAACCTGGGTTGACTTCCACCAACCGGAAACGAACAGAGCGAGCAGGGAATGGCGCCATTCCGCATCACCAAAACCAAAGAAGTTTCGAACAGAACCATCAGCAGGGAAGGTTATGCTGACTCTCTTTTGGGACGAAAAAGGCATCATTTTGGAGCATTACGTGCCTAGAGGGACCACTGTCACCAGTGCATCACACACAGATCTAAAAAAATCATCTGCGGGCTGCAGTCAGATCAAAGCGACGTGGGTTGTTGTCAGCAGGTGTCCTTTTGCAACATGACAATGCAAGACTTCACACTGCCCGTACAACAGGCAACAATCACAGACCTGCATTTTGAGTGTCTTCCTAATCCTCCATACTCACCAGACATGGCCCCAAGTGATTTCCATATGTTTTGACCACTCAGACACGCAATGGGAGGAAAGAAGTTCCATTATGATGAAGAGGTGCACCACGCGGTGCATGAGTGGATGTGCGGACTACCAAAAGAATTATTTTCTAAAGGAATTTATGCACTTTGTAAAAGCTGGATTGCTCACATTGAGCGTAGGGGAGATTATGTTGAAAAGTGATACAGCTTTGTACCACTTCTGCACAATAAATAATATTTAAAACTATATTTAAGGCTTTCATTTGACTCATTCTCGTATCACGCTGTGACACATACAGTCGCGAAACATACTCCTGCGGAAGTTGTCACAAGCGTCGTAAGGATAATGTTGGTTTTTAATTATTTTTCTATTTAATTAACCAAATATTCGTTATACTTTCACGTTCCACACACTAGTAAATAGCCAATAGACAAGAACTATCGTGAAATAAATGTAAGAACAGCCGAATCTCACTGATTCAGTGACATTAGCTACAACTTATTCAAGAAGAATATCTTCGAATATGTGCATAATTGCAGCCTACTCCGCTGAAAGCAAGGCATTGTAAACATATATTTCATGCATGAGAAACATATATATCAGTTTCTGCCTGTTCTTATTATGACACGTAAGAATTTTTATGGAGTTTGATGATGCGCCCATTCTTACACTTCAGTCGACATTCAGATTATTCGTGGGTTTGCTCTACTACCGTGGGGACCTTCAAGGACAATTAAAAGAAAACCACCAAAATTTCGGACTTTTTCTGCTTTTTGCTCAAATTTCCCCGAAACTAACCGTTTAATCAAGAAAGCCAAGGGTGTAAAAAATGTAAAGCTTTAAATTCTTCATCGATTGAGAACCAAGACTTTGCTATTTGATTACATTTTCCTACAGAAAAGCCTCGGCTCAAAACGGCAATTTTTCACACGAAAAACACTTGTTTCGTCGGAATAAAAAATGGTACAAATGGCTCTGAGCACTATGGGACTTAACTTCTGAGGTCAACAGTCTCCTACAACTTAGAACTACTTAAACCTAACTAACCTAAGGACATCACACACATCCATGCCCGAGCCAGGATTCGAACCTGCGACCGTAGCGATCGCGTGGTGTCAGACTGTAGCGCCTAGAACCGCTCGGCGACCCCGGCCGGCATAAATCCGTAACAGTACGAGGGGTTGGAGATCTCTTCTGAACCGCATGTTGTAAGGCATCTCAGATATGCTCAATATTGTTCATGTCTGGGGAATTCGATAACAAACGGAAGTGTTTAAACTCAGAAGAGTGTTGCTGGAACCACTCTGTAACAATCTGGACGTATTGGGTGTCGCATTGTCCTGTTGGAACAGCCCAAGTCCGTCGGGATGCACAATGGACGTAAATGGATGTAGGTGATCAGACAGGATACGTACGTGCGTGTCACCTACCAGAGTCGTATCTAGACATATCAGGGGTCCCATATCACTCCAACTGCACGCGCCCCACACCATTACAGAGCCTCCACCGGCTTGAACAGTCCCCTGCTGACATGCGGGGTCCATGGATTCATGAGGTTGTCTCCATACCCGTACACGTCCATCCGCTCTATACAATTTGAAACGAGACTCCTCCGCCCAGGCAACACATTTCTAGTCATCAACATACCGATGTCGGCGTTGACGGTCCCAGGCTAGGAGTAAAGTTTTGTTTGTGCAGTCATCGAGGGTATACGAGTGGGCCTTCGTCTCCGAAAGCCCATATCGATGATTCCAGAATGGGATTGTCACTCTGTAGCGGCGTGTGCGCTGATACAAAACTTTCTGGCGGATTAAAACTGTGTGCCGGTCCGGAAGTTTCATATCGACGATGTCTCGTTGAATGGTTCGCACGCTGACACTTATTGACGGCGCAGCAATGAAATCTGCAGCAGTCTGAGGAAGGGTTGCACTTCTGTCACGTTGAACGATTCTCTTCAGTCGTCGTTGGTCCCGCTGTTGCAGGATCTTTTTCAGGCCTCAGCGACGTCGGAGATTTGGGGTTTTACCGGATTCCTGACATTCACGGTACACTCGTGAAATGGTCGCACGGTAAAATCGGATCTTCATCGCTATCTCGGAGATACTGTGTCCCGTCGCACGTGCGCCGACTATAACACCATTTTCAAACTCACTCACATCTTGATAACCTGCCATTACAACGGCAGTAACCGATCTAACAACTGCACCAGAGACATGTTGTCTTATATAGGCGTTGCCGACCGTTGCGCCGTATTCTGCCCGTTTGCATATCTCTGTACTTGAATACGCATGCCTATACAAGTTTCTTTGACGCTTCAGTATATATTACACCACTGGCCATTAAAATTGCTACACTACGAAAATGACGTGCTACAAACGTGAAATATAACCGACAGGAAGAAGATGCTGTGATATGCAAATGATTAGCTTTTCAGAGAATTCACACAAGGTTGGCGCCGGTGGCGACTCCTACAACGTGCTGACATGAGGAAAGTTTCCATCCGATTTCTCATACACAAACAGCAGTTGACCGGCGTTGCCTGGTGAAACGTTGTTGTGATGCCTCGTGTAAGCAGGAGAAATGCGTACCATCACGTTTCCGACTTTGATAAAGGGATGATTGTAGCCTATCGCGATTGCGGTTTACCGTATCGCGACATTGCTGCTCGCGTTGGTCGAGATCCAATGACAGTTAGCAGAATATGGAATCGGTGGGATCAGGAGGGTAATACGGAACGCCGTGCTGGATCCCAACGGCCTCGTATCACTAGCAGTCGAGATGACAGGCATATTTTACGCATGGTTGTTACGGATCGTGCAGCCACGTCTCGATCCCTGAGTCAACAGATGGGGACATCTGCACGAACAGTTCGACGACGACGTTTGCAGCAGCATGGACTATCAGCTTGGAGACCGTGGCTGCGGTTACCCTTGACGCTGTATCACAGACAGGAGCGCCTGCGATGGCGTACTCAACGACGAAGCTGGGTGCAGGAATGGCAAAACGACATTTTTTCGGATAGATCCAGGTTCTGTTTACAGCATCACGATGGTCGCATCCGTGTTTGGCGACATCGCGGTGAACGCACATTGGAAGTGTGTATTCGTCATCGACATACTGGCGTATCACTTGGCGTGATGGTATGGGGTGCCATTGGTTGTAAGGTGTCAGGCAAATCCAACACCTTCCATGAAAACCCTGACATGATAAGCAAATCCAGTAGTATGTCACATAGCTCCGAATAAATCGTGACATTAAATTAACCAAAGTAATACGAGTAACGAGTGAGCAAATGGAATACCACAGACTAACACAAGAATGCCTAAATGCATGTCATACCTTCCCACTGTGAGACAGACGCAGTTCCGAGGGGAGAAACGAGAACAGAAGCCGAGAGCAGAGCCGTGTTAAGCTAGAAGGCCCTACGATAAGGGACGGACTGGACACCCACGTCGCCAGCTAACCACTAGGACCACCCCAGCTGCAAGTTTAAATGTGAGACTTTTTCGCGTCTCTGTTACGTCAGGACCACCCCCCAGCCCATGTTAAAAGCTAGAGCCCTCCAGAAGAACAGTATAGATCTTACGATAACACAAAAAGGGCCACCCCCAGCCGCAAGTTTTAGCGTAAGACTTTTTCGCGTCTCTGTTACGTCAGGACCACACCCAGCCCATGTTAAAAGATAGAGCCCTCCAGAAGAAAAGTGCAGATCTTACGATAACTCAAAAAGGGCCAAAACACCCGCAAGTTTTAGCGTGAGACTTTTTCGCGTCTCTGTTACGTTGCAAACTTTAAAAACATTGCCGCACCACGAAAAGTATAACGTTTCTCATTGGATAGACATAATTTTTGTAGGTGGAGCTTAAGGTTAACATTGAGACCCTGATTGGTCAGATGAAAACACAGCCAGACAGTTTTTTTTTTTAAACCAACTTCGGTAAATTGTAGTAAGGAGAAGTTAGGAGGGAGTTGCTTCCGAGACGGCGAGGTGAGCGGAGCTGCGCTGCCCGCTGCCCCCTGACGAACACCGATAAGGTAATGAACGCACGCGATGCCTCATAACAGCGCATAAAGCTTCACTTAGAACTGCAGAAGTCTCATCTGTTACTCCCCCTTTTTGCGTAATACTAGTGTCGATCGTCAATTAAAGCTCATGGTGTTCACATTTACCACTTGAAGTAAAAATCTGATGATTTTTCTGTTATATAGTTATTGAGAAGCCACATCAGCCACTGTAATTTACGACAAGTTAGATAAGTAATTAAAGATAATTGAGGGTCACTGTAGAACATTTTGATAGTTTTCTCTCTTGTGGAACTTAATTTAAACCTAGATTATAGATGTGATATGGCATAGGTCATCCTTCGATCGATTGTAGAGCTTGGAGACCCACTTAGGGAATATTCGTTCACATTTTTGTTGAACGCAGTTGGTTTTTACCATCCTGTATTAAAACATTTCCTTTTTATCAATAGTGCAATTTATAAACAATGTTTTGTGAGTAGAATAAAATTTACAATGGTAAACTTAACTGCTTTTTCGACGTTATTTTACCAGCTAACTAAAAATAGGAAAGCCTTGAACCCCTTCCACTAAATTTAGTTAGTATTAAGATTCTTTTGCAAGGAGTGCAGTGGAGCTGACGCTGAAATCATTAAGTATTTGGTTATATCATCGCTAGTCTCACTGCACTGAACTCTTCTGAATTCTACATGTCATATGTGGTCTGACGTCTCCTTACCAGCAACAGGTCCCAGGTTCAAACTAGTCGATTCCCTAAAAAACACGCTCAGAGCGTCGTTGCACGAAAGTGGTAGGGAGACACGATATAGAACAAACAGACACCACGCAGAATGTTAGATGGTTACACGTCTCGGTCACCTCTTGTTCGCATTGACGGCACTTTGAACAGTGGACGTTACATTTCAGATGTGTTACGACCCGTGGCTCTACCCTTCATTCGATCCCTGCGAAACCCTACATTTCAGCAGGAAAATGCACGACCGCATGTTGCAGGTGCTGCACGGGCCTTTCGGGATACAGAAAATGTTCGACTGCTGCCCTGGCCAGCACATTCTGCAGATCTCTCACCAACTGAAAACGTCTGGTCAGTGGTGGCCGAGCAACTGGCTCGTCACAATACGCCAGTCACTACTCTTGATGAACTGTGGTATCGTGTTGAAGATGCATGAGCAACTGTGCCTGTACACGCCACCCAAGCTCTGTTTGACTCAATGCCTGGGCGTACCAAGGCCGTTATTACGGCCAGAGGTGGTTGTTCTGGGTACTGATTTTTCAGGATCTATGCACCCAAATTGCGTGAAAATGTAGTCACATGTCAGCTCTAGTATAATATATTTGTCCAATGAAAACCCGTTTATCATCTGCATTTCTACTTGGTGTAGCAATTTGAATGGTCAGTAGTGTAGATTACTTGATTCAGCGTCGTCTAAGTCGCTTCGGAGGTTTTTTGACGTTAGCAACAATCGCACAGTATATATAGGCTCTCCTTCACAGAGGGCGGTAGCTGCCACAGTACCTGGGAGGGCAGTGCTCCTTAGAGGAGAGAGAGCGTGCGCCCGCCGTGGCCGCGGTTGGCCGCCAGGAGGGCCCGGAGACGTCCGGCCTTGCTGATTTACGGTGGCCGCTGAGGCCGGCAGATAAATCAGTGCTGCCGCGCCAGGGCGTGGTTCCGTGGCTCCGTGGCTGTCGCTGTGGCTGGTCGGCGAGAGGGGGGGGGGGGGGGGGGCTGTACCGCCAAAGCCCTGCCGCAGCGGCCGCGAGTACCGAGTGAAACTAGCCACGGGCGGCGACAACGACGAGGTATCCACAACTCTTGTGTACACGAACAGGAGGCGCGTCTGAGACACGGTTAGCGCGGTCGCGGGTCAGATATATTCGTTCCACTGTCTCGCGTACTCTGCTGCGGAATACATCGCACCGCGCCTGCAAAGAAGGCTGTCGTGTAGCTAAACCGCAGCGTGCAGTATACGCCTATACGCTGATACGGTACGCCAAGTAGCCGCGCGCAGTGGCCGAGTAGTTTAGGCGGCATGTCACGGATCGCTCGGCCGCTCCTCCCGAGAGGTTCGAGTCCTCCTTCGGGCGTGGGTGTGTGTGTTGTTCTTAGCCTAATTTAGTTTAAGTAGTGTCTAAGTCTAGCGACCGATGACCTCAGCACGAGAAGGTGTTTTATGCACTTCACCTTACGACTCCAAGCTTCCCGTTTACTAGTGGAAAACCAAATGTGATTTGAGACTTTCTCGGCGTATTCCATTCGTGAAATCTTCTCGGGAGATCAGCCGAGTAAAGGCGTCGTCTTCTCGCAACGTTTCGAAGGGTTTCGTACCCATCATCTTCAAGCGAAGATCTTCGCTTGAAGATGATGGGTACGAAACCCTTCGAAACGTTGCGAGAAGACGACGCCTTTACTCGGCTGATCTCCATAGTGGAAAACCACATTGTACAAATAACCACAATCGTGTGACCTACTGTACTTGCACTACAGTTGTCGGTTATCATCTGTCTAGAGTCGCAGAGTTCGTGATCTGGGATCCCATGTCATCTGCTGCGCCTCTAAGCAAAAAATACACCTTAGCATCCAAAGTTATTTTATCACATAAAATATTACCTCTTGCATAAACATAAGGGAACTTGTTTTCTTTGCTATGCAGCCTTTATTCTGCAATATTTTAAGGAAGCTACGGAGTAAAAGAATAGACAGATAGTTCACACACACACACACACACACACACACACAAGCGCGCGCGCCAAGCAGCAATTTATGGCTGTTTGCTGATGATGCTACGGTTATGGGAAGGTGTCATTGTTGAGTGACTGTAGAAATATACAAGATGACGTAGACAACTTGTTTCAAAAGTAGAACAACTTATGTTACGCAGATGAGCAGGAAAGACAGTCCTGTGACGTTCAAACGCAACAATAGTAGCTTGCAGCTTGTACAACAGTAAATATCTGCGTATAACGTTGCAAAGCGATATAAAATTGAATGAGCACGTCAGGTTGGCAGTAGGGAAGGCATGTGGTCGACTTCGTTTTGCTGGGAGAATTTTGGGTAAGTGTAGCTCCTCCACAACATAGGTGGCGTACAGAACGTTACTGCGACCCATTCGTGAGTACTTGGTTCCAATGGCTCTGACCACTATGGGACTCAACTTCTGAGGTCATCAGTCCCCTAGAACTTAGAACTACTTAAACCTAACTAACCTAAGGACATCACACACATCCATGCCCGAGGCAGGATTCGAAGCTGCGACTGTAGCGGTCTAACGGTTCCAGACTGTAGCGCCTAGAACCGCTCGTACCCCGGCCGGCTCCTGAGTACTGTTCGAGTCTTTGTGATCCACAGGGGGTCGGATTAAAGTAAGACATCGAAGCAATTCTGAGGCTGGCTGCTAGGTTCGATCAGCACGCAAGTATTACGGAGATGCTTCGTGAAGTCAAATTGAATACCTGGACGTAAGACGATGGTCTTTCCGCAAGACACTACTGCGCAAATTTAGAGAACCAGCATCTTAGGATAACTTCAGAATGATTCTACTGCCACCAACATTGATTGTGCGTAAAGAAGATAAGATGCGAGAAATTACGACTAGTTTGGAGTCTTCTAGACAGTCGTTTTCTCCTGGTTTTCCGAGTGTGACAGGGAAGGAAATGACCAGTAGTGGTACAAGATACCCCCGGCATGTACCGCACCGTAGTTTTCGGAGTACGTACGTTGATGTACATGTACATCCAAACACGACGAGACTGTGCCGTTGTCAGAGAACACGTTAAGATACAAAGTAATCCCTTGGTCGCAGTTCACTATTCGACGTTTGAGAAGTGGCTGTAGTTTTCTTTGCGAATACATTTTCGCCACTACGGCAGTAGGTACCGTCTGCTAACTTAACCAAACAAGTTTGTATCTGAACACACACGTCGCGCAGACCGCTGTGGCAGGCTTGCTGAAGTTAGTAATAGCTGATGTCAGAGATTTTCCAGCCAAGTTAACGGACAGGTAATATTAGGCGGGCGGCTAACCTTTGCTTCCGGGTCGCCGCTTGCAGAGGAAAGGCTGCTGCTGCCGTGCCGACTGCCCTCTGCGTGCTGAGTGCGCCGAACTGCACAGACGCTTCTGCGCTCGCTGCTATCTCTGATGCATTGTAATGAGATGAGATGAGATGAGATGAGAGTAATTGTGTCGCATGTAATTGCTTTGGTATCAGATATATGATTAGAAAATCATTGGTTCGGTAGCCACTTCACAGTAGCGGCCTTGGATAGGTCTATTTGCGTCTGTGCGGCAGTGGAGGTGTATGAATAGAGCGCTAGGGTTCAATTCCAGGCAGGAATGGGAAATTTTCCTCGTTCCAGTCCTTCCAGGATGCCCCAGGAGCCACTCAGCCTACTACCAAATATGAGTACCGGAAACTGGCCTGGGTGGTGGGCTCGTTCCCGCACCCCCCCCCCCCCCCCCCTCCCAGGTCAACAGCCTGGTTATATGCTTGTGCCACAGACTTTAACTTTTTTTTTTCTTATTTAGGCCTGTTGTTCGTGTTGTGTCTAGGCAAGACAGCCTAGACACAATGAGAGGAAGCCGAAAGGCACGCGCTTAAACTCACCCAGGCTGGCGTGAGGTGGTGGTGGTGGTTAGTGTTTAACGTCCCGTCGACAACGAGGTCATTAGAGACGGATCGCAAGCTCGGGTTAGGGAAGGATTGGGAAGGAAATCGGCCGTGCCCTTTCAAAGGAACCATCCCGGCATTTGCCTGAAACGATTTAGGGAAATCACGGAAAACCTAAATCAGGATGGCCGGAGACGGGATTGAACCGTCGTCCTCCCGAATGCGAGTCCAGTTGGCGTGAGGTCTGAAACAGGATACGTAATGAATGCTATAAAGAAAAGCACGTAGCTGCTGGAATACTTAACTTTAATCCACAATTGGTGAACATTGGTCTTGTTGATACAGTATTATCATCTCAATATAACTTGGTGATGGCGCCTTGCTAGGTCGTAGCAATTGACTTAGCTGAAGGCTATGCTAACTATCGTCTCGGCAAATGAGAGCGTATTTGTCAGTGTGGCGTCGCTAGCAAAGTCGGCTGTACAACTGGGGCGAGTGCTAGTACGTCTTTCTAGACCTGCCGTGTGGTGGCGCTCGGTCTGCGATCACTGACAGTGGCGACACGCGGGTCCGACGTATACTACCGGACCGCGGCCGGTTTAAAAGCTACCACCTAGCAAGTGTGTCTGGCGGTGACACCACAGTTCGATTTCATACGAGAGCTTATCATAATAATTATTATTATGTGGTGTCCGCCGCTGTTAGCTGAGTGGTCAGCGATACGGAATGTCATTCCTAACGGCCAATGTTCGATTCCCGGCTGGGTCGGAAATTTTCTCCGCTCATGGACTGGGTGTTGTGTTCTCTTTATCATCATCATTTCTTCCCCATCGACACGCAAGTCTCCGAAGAGGCGTCAACTCGACAGACTTGCACTAGGCGAACGGTCCACCCGACGGGAGGGCCTAGCCACACGGCATTTCCATGTATTATTATGTGCTTGTCAGACTTTCATTCTAACCACTGCGTGAAGTGATTTGATGTGTTCAAAGAGTGATCACGTGCTGTAGACAGTGTAATCCAAATTGTCCGATGGTCAAGTCATATCTCGTTACACAAGTGTTCACGAAGTTGTTGTCTCGTCCACTTCATTCGATGACTGTGAAATTATTCAGTGCATAAATGTTTCGACGAATTTATGTGATGTTGTATAAGGAACTTTTCCTGCATTCGATGCTTGTCCCTAAGTGGTTGTTAGGCCCAAATTTTGACTAAATAGCCATGCACTTCAATTAAAAGGTAGGTGGATCCTTTTGAACACGTATTTGTTTTTGTAGTTGCAGTATAAAAGTGATGCTGAAGTATGTTTCTTATGGTTCAAATGGCTCTGAGCACTATGGGACTTAACATCTGTGGTCATCAGTCCCCTAGAGCTTAGAACTACTTAAACCTAACTAACCTAAGGACATCACACACATCCATGCCCGAGGCAGGATTCGAACCTGCGACCGTAGCAGTCGCGCGGTTCCGGGCCGCGCGCCTAGAACCGCTAGACCACCGCGGCCGGCCTCGAGGAACAGTTGCTTTGTTTGATATTATGACGAATTGTTCTGTATTTATAAAACAAAATAGAATCATTAACCGCTACAGGCTCAGACTGGCTTACCACGCCGAATTTTAATGCGTTCGGCGTTTGACCCACAGTGTTACGCAGTTTGTGGACGAGCAGCAAAGTTTCATGGTAACGACATCGACAGACTGCGCTGCAGAGCCCCGCCATACTTAGAAGCCAGAAAACAACTTGTCGCCGTTTTAAAGTCACTGAAGTGTGGCAGAGGCGGTGCAAAGCGTCCTCGCCAATATATCTACCTCGATCCTTCCCGTGTAAAGAAGAGAACTGGGCTTTGACATGCACCGGAAAATACAGACCAGAGTCGTCCCGACTGGAATCCAATAAGCTTCCGAGGACAGAGATTATTTATGGGTACAGCGTACCTTCAAGGTGTAAAGTGTGCTTCAGCCCCATAATCTGCTGTACTCGCACTACAGTTCTCGGTTATCGATTCTCATATATCTGTCTAGATTCCCAGAGTTCGTGATGTGGGATCCCATATCATGTGCTGCGCCTCTAAACAAAAGAGGTTTATATAAATTACCCAAACCCACCTAAGCATCAAAAGTTAGTTTATCACATAAAGCATTACCTCTTGCATAAACATAAGCGAACTTGTTTTCTTTACTATGCAGTCTTTATTCTGAAATTTTAAGGAAGCTACACAGTAATAAAATAGAAAGATCTTTTTGTTATTATAGTCTCACATCACCGCCTGATAATGAACTGATCATCTTTTCGTTATTGGTCACTGTTATAATGAAATTCCAAATTTAAGAAATATATTTATAGAGCTTTATTTTTTCCTGTGACATCAGAGATTAAAGAATTTTAGAGAATTTATCTTTAGAATTCAACTGAATATCAAACTGCTTCGTAAATTTTACCTGAATGTTTTTCAAAATATTTTCTTCTGTTTTCATAAGAATTGCAGAAAAGTAAAGTAACGTTCATCACTGAAATTCTGTAGTGCTGGAGTATATAGAGGGTCTATACAAGGGCGATGTACTTTAGGAGAATATTATGGAAATGGAAGAGGATGTAGATGAAGATGAAATGGGAGATACGATACTGCGTGAAGAGTTCGACATAGCACTGAAAGGCCTGAGTCGAAACAAGGCCCCCGGAGTAGACAACATTCCATTGGAACTATCGATGGCCTTGGGAGAGCCAGTCCTGACAAAACTCTACCATCTAGTGAGCAATATGTATGAGACAGGCGAAATACCCTCAGACTTCAAGAAGAATATAATAATCCCAATCCCAAAGAAAGCAGGTGTTGACAGATGTGAAAATTACCGAACTATCAGTTTAATAAGTCACAGCTGCAAAATACTAACGCGAATTCTTTACAGACGAATGGAAAAACTAGTAGAAGCCGACCTCGGGGAAGATCAGTTTGGATTCCGTAGAAATGTTGGAACACGTGAGGCAATACTGACCCTACGACTTATCTTAGAAGCTAGATTAAGGAAAGGCAAACCTACGTTTCTAGCATTTGTAGACTTAGACAAAGCTTTTGACAATGTCGACTGGAACACTCTCTTTGAAATTCTGAAGGTGGCAGGGGTAAAAGACAGGGAGCGAAAGGGTATTTACAATTTGTACAGAAACCAGATGGCAGTTATAAGAGTCGAGGGACATGAAAGGGAAGCAGTGGTTGGGAAAGGAGTGAGACAGGGTTTTAGTCTCTCTCCGATGTTATTCAATCTGTATATTGAGCAAACAGTGAAGGAAACAATTGAAAAATTCTGAGTAGGTATTAAAATCCATGGAGAAGAAATAAAAACTGTGAGGTTCGCCGATGACATCGTAATTCTGTCAGAGACAGCAAAGGACTTGGAAGAGCAGTTGAACGGAATGGATAGTGTCTTGAAAGGAGGATATAAGATGAACATCAACAAAAGCTAAACGAGGATAATGGAATGTAGTCGAATTAAGTCGAGAGATGTCGAGGGAATTAGATTAGGAAATGAGACACTTAAAGTAGTAAAGGAGTTTAGCTATTTGGGGAGCAAAATAACTGATGATGGTTGAAGTAGAGAGGATATAAAATGTAGACTGGCAATGGCAAGGAACGCGTTTCTGAAGAAGAGAAATTTGTTAACATCGAGTATAGATTTAAGTGTCAGGAAGTCATTTCTGAAAGTATTTGTATGGAGTGTAGCCATATATGGAAGTGAAACATGGACGATAAACAGTTTGGACAAGAAGAGAATAGAAGCTTTCGAAATGTGGTGCTACAGAAGAATGCTGAAGATTAGATGGGCAGATCACATAACTAATCAGGAAGGATTGAATAGGATTGGGGAGAAGAGAAGTTTGTGGCACAACTTGACCAGAAGAAGGGATCGGTTAGTTGGACATGTTCTGAGGCATCAAGGGATCACCAATTTAGTATTGGAGGGCAGCGTGGAGGGTAAAAATCGTAGAGGGAGACCAAGAGATGACTACACTAAGGAGATACAGAAGGATGTAGGTTGCAGTAGGTACCGGGAGATGAAGAAGCTTGCACAGGATAAAGTAGCATGGAGAGCTGCATCAAACCAGTCTCAGGACTGAAGACCATAACAACAACATAAACTGTGCATGATGCAATATCGTTTTTTAAAGTGCAACTTTAAATGCAACGTTATTTTTATGTGTAACTCGTGAAAGCTGTTGCCTGAACTCCCGTAGTAAGAGGCAACTGGGAACAAACGGAAACGAAAATATATTTGAGAACCGTTACGAGAACAGCAAACAATTTTTCTTGTCCTGGTATCGAACGCTGCAGACACATGCCGAAATGCAACTCTAATCTCATTTCTGCTATCCCCCAAGACGTTGACCTTTCTTTAGTTTACTCTTAGTTCACATTCTGACCTCATTAAACTCTTCATTCAGTTCAACACCTCCGGTAATTCTTCCTTAGCCCGCATCTCGTGGTCGTGCGGTAGCGTTCTCGCTTCCCACGCCCGGGTTCCCGGGTTCGATTCCCGGCGGGGTCAGGGATTTTCTCTGCCTCGTGATGGCTGGGTGTTGTGTGATGTCCTTAGGTTAGTTAGGTTTAAGTAGTTCTAAGTTCTAGGGGACTGATGACCATAGATGTTAAGTCCCATAGTGCTCAGAGCCATTTGAACCATTTGAATTCTTCCTTAGATTCACCAAGGAAGTCAATGTGTTTAGCGTGTCTTGCCAGTGATATCCTTTCACCCGGAATCTTAATCCCAGTTCTGGATCTTTTCCGGGTATTGTTGCAGAAGGAGGAAACACAAGGACAACATCAGTTCGTTGCATACTTGCATAAAATGGCAGAAGAAATCTACTGTTAACTGATGTTCAGAAACTATTTGTGAGTCACAGTGCATTATTTTTTAGGCTGCTGTTATGCGGTTCACAAATTGCGTCTTCAGGGGTAGGCTTAAGATGGTTTCACGTCGAAGCCATTTACAGAAAAATAATAAATAAAAAGTGTGATTGTGGCTGACAGATAAAGGTATTGTGTAGTAAACTCGACCACATTAGCAGCAGCAGTTTGCTTATCAGACTTACATAAGCAACTTCTGCTTCAATAAATAAGGCCCACTTCGGTGTGACACACAGAGGGTTTATTTGGAAAGCGGCAGATGTTTCCGATCAGAGATAGACCCGGCGCTGCTCGGGAGCGATTATTTCCCGGCTATCGGCGGGCTGCGAGGCTCCGTCCTGCCTGCCAGAGAAACGTAATAGCCCCTAAAAGGAAATGTACCGCCGCCGAACAACAAATTATAGACGGGAAGCGGCGCGTTGCGCAAAAGGTAGCACTTGTGGATCGGCGTGCCGCCGCTAGGTGGCGGGCGTGGCGACCCATCGCGTGATTAATGACGGTGCGTGCACGTGGCTCGACCTTGCTGGTGCACGTGCACACGTGTGCGCGCAGACACCGCCTCGCCACTTATCACCCGCCCCGCCCGCTTCAGCCAGTCACCCGTCACCAACACTCTACTCCGTATCTCCTCCACTCCAGGAAAACCTTACTTCTGCATCTAAACATGGCACACCACCCAAGAGAACCCTAAACCTTACAGGCTGATATGTTCAATAAATGCTCTAACGAAAGTACAGCCTGAGGGACCGTAAAGTGGTAATAGGCATGAGCCCCCTGGAGTACGGTTTCAGGAAATGTAATTCCACCGAGGATGCGACAAACCACGCACTGAATGTAGTGAACACCTTAGATGGCAAGTACATTTTTAGGAATAATACTTGATATAACTGGGGCATTTGATATTTTATGGCGACCCTCCCTGTTAAATATACTGAAACAGAGGGACCATCCCAGATTTCTCTATAACAGCTTACGACGTTACTGTGCAGACAGGCAGGTGCAATTAGAATGTCCCGGAAAGAAAATTGTTAAAAAAATCACCAAACGCTGACAGGGCTCTGTCTGTTACGGAACCACCTTGAGATAATCAACAGTAGAGGCTGTATTATCTACGCAGACGATCTGATACTTATAGTATCTGCCAACTCAAGGGCTAAATTAGAAGAAAATAGTAGGTCAGTTCAGAAAAGACTAAGTAGCAGCATGGAACGTGTGGTAGTAATCGAAGATAAGCTGACAGCTGCGAGCCATCTGCATCCCTTCATGCTTGATGTCTTCCCCGACGGCGATGTCATCTTTCAGCAGTATAATTGCCTGTGTCTCGGAGCCAGAACCGTGCTACAGTGGTTTGTGGAACATTATAGTGAACTCACATTAATGTGTCTCCACCCTGATGTAAATCCTGTGGAACCCAGCTGAGACACCACCGGGCGCCATTACCACGTACGTAAATCAGTGGCGTTATTTACGCGAATCACGTGACCTGTGCTAGTTATCTAATGCCGCATATTTCCACAAACCTGCCAACATACTGACTGATTCGTGATACGCAGAATCAGTCATGTATTTCGTTCCAGAGACGGACAAACAAGCTATTAAGCAGGTGGTCATAATGTTTTGGCTCATCAGTTTAAAAAAAAGTTCAAATGTGTGTGAAATCTTATGGAACTTAACTGCTAAGGTCATCAGTCCCTAAGCTTACACACTGCTTAACTTAAATTATCCTAAGGACAAACACACACACCCATGCCCGAGGGAGGACTCGAACCTCCGCCGGGATCAGCTGCACAGTGCGTGACTGCTGGCTCATCAGTATAGAACAACGCAGACTGAGGTGATACTAGGCCTGCTACCTGGATCTAGCTGTAAGAAAGAAATATGCATAATATTGACTCAAAAAGGGCGAATATGATAAGGTAAAGAAATTACTGGGCACAAGATTCACATCAAATAAAAAAATACAGGCTTGTGTTGATCGAGAATGCCAAGAAATAAAGGGCAGAAACAGGGAGAAGAACTCACTGGTTCCTTCCTGTAATAAAATAAAGATCGAAAATGTCGTACTTCCTTTCGACCAAGAGATCGATAACTGCCTGTCGGGACATGGGCCATATCCCAGCTGATTACTGAACATATGAGAACGCACCACATACTGTTACGAATGTGAAGCAATCGGCATCATGGAGCGCATCTTCTGGGAGTGTGCTATTAGACAAGATGGTGTAGATCAGGTCAGTAGCGTATATGGTAATACAACGGTCTGTAACATAATAGTGAATCAGGAACTGTGACATAAGATGAACTCGCAGACAGTTAAAATATCAGCTCATGAACTGCAAGCCTGTGAGGTTGACAGACAAGAAAGAAGAGCAATACATCGTGAGAGGAAGACGCACCATGGCAGAACATACACCTGCAACAAGTTGCCGGAAGCTGTGAGGAGAAGAACGTTGGGGAAGACCAGGAAAGATTTCCTGAAACAATGACGGCCATCCCCCAAACTCTGCAGCTTGGGCGGTAAAACAGCACAGGCCCAGACTGAGATTTTCACTCTGCAGCGGAGTGTGCGCTGATATGAAACTTCCTGGTAGATTAAAACTGTGTGCCGGACCGAGACTCGAACTTGGGACCTTTGCCTTTCGCGGGCAAGTGCTCTACCATCTGTGCTACCCAAGCACGACTCACGCCCCGTCCTCACAGCTTTACTTCTGCCAGTACCTCGTCTCCTTCATTCCGAACTTCACAGAAGCTCTCCTGCGAACCTTGCAGAATTAGCACTTCACTACCGAGCGAGGTGGCGCAGTGGTTAGCACACTGGACTCGCATTCGGGAGGACGACGGTTCAATCCCGTCTCCGGCCATCCTGATTTAGGTTTTCCGTGATTTCCCTAAATCGCTTCAGGCAAATGCCGGGATGGTTCCTTTGAAAGAGCACGGCCGATTTCCTTCCCCATCCTTCCCTCACCCGAGCTTGCGCTCCGTCTCTAATGACCTCGTTGTCGACGGGACGTTCAACACTAACCACCACCACCACCACCACCACTAGCACTTCTGGAAGAAAGAATATTGCGGAGAGATGGCTTAGCCACAGCCTAGGGTATGTTTCCAGAATGAGATTTTGACTCTGCAGCGGAGTGTGCGCAGATATGAAACTTCCTGGCAGATTAAAACTGTGTGCCGGACCGAGGCTCGAACTCGGGATCTTTACCGTGACTCGTGCTTGGGTAGCTCAGATGGTAGAGCACTTGCCCGTGAAAGGCAAAGGTCCCGAGTTCGAGTCTCGGTCCGGCACAGTGGTCAAGTTCGCATAACGTAGGGGTTCCGGATACTTTTGATCATGCATTGTAGGTTTGTCTTGTGAGATTTCTTTGTATCAATTTAAGGCGAATCCTGAGATGATTGCAGGATTTCAGGCCGTGAAGCTTACGTTTCGTGAGTTGTCTGATGCCTGACGACGACGACTGATGTATTCTGGTTAGCTCGAGCTTTGACAATGAGACAAAGCAGCTTATTTAATGAACTCTGTGGTGAATGAGATGCTTGCTAGGAGACGACCCTGCTGGCAGTGGGTGGTCTGCCGTCCCGTCAGCCACCAGTTAGGAACCAGAGAGCAGGCTCTAGACTGCACTGCACTGGGTTGGGGTGGAGTGGGCCTGCGCAGCAGACGGAGAGTGCCGCGTGGGTGTTGGCGCCTATGCCGGCTGCCGGCGCCTGGTTGTCTGCGACAGCGCGGCTGAGGAGGGGGGGGGGGGGGGCAGAGAGACTGCCGGGTCTCGGGGGGAGGGGGGAGGAGAGATGTGTCTCCACGCGCGTTGTACTTGTCGGGGTTCGACTGGAATTTCGGCGGAATGCTCCTCATCGTACGATTGAGTCCGGAGCGACGTGAAAGACTTCATGGATTGTTACAAGAAAACGCGAATGAGGGCGCCCAATTAGAAGTTTTCCTCTGAGCCGTTAAGAAAGGGTTTAATCTAGGACACAAGTGGTTGTCGCGAATATTTGGTTAATATGGAGCGGACCAGTAAACATGCGCTATGAACACCTGAAAAAAATTCTTATATTTTAAGGACAAGTTAATTCCTGTTAGCCGCTAACACTTTATTATGCTTCCGTACTATAATCTTATTTCGGCGTAAGTACCATTTCCTAGCACAACATGCAATCGTTATACGTAACACAGAGGTTGTCAGTTACACGGTAGTTTACATCTACATCTACATCCATACTCCGCAAGCCACCTGACGGTGTGTGGCGGAGGGTACCCTCAGTACCTCTATCGGTTCTCCCTCCTATTCCAGTCTCGTATTGTTCGTGGACAGAAGGATTGTCGGTATGCTTCTGTGTGGGCTCTAATCTCTCTGATTTTATCCTCATGGTCTCTTCGCGAGATATACGTAGGAGGGAGCAATATACTGCTTGACACTTATCCGTGCTCAAACCTAGGTCAACATCCGTTTTCCTCTCGCAAAAAAAAAAAAAATGGCTCTGAGCACTATGGAACTTCGTACCGAGCTACTGAGCGTCTCTCCTGCAGAGTCTTCCACTGGAGTTTATCTATCATCTGCGTAACGCTTTCGCAATTACTAAATGATCCTGTAACGAAGCGCGTTGCTCTCCGTTGGATCTTCTCTATCTCTTCTATCAACCCTATCTGGTACGGATCCCACACTGCTGAGCAGTATTCAAGCAGTGGGCGAACAAGTGTACTGTAACCTACTTCCTTTGTTTTCGGATTGCATTTCCTTAGGATTCTTCCAATGAATCTCAGTCTGGCATCTGCTTTACCGACGATTAACTTTATATGATCATTCCATTTTAAATCACTCCTAATGCGTACTCTCAGATAATTTATGGAATTAACTGCTTCCAGTTGCTGATCTGCTATTTTGTAGCTAAATGATAAGGGATCTATCTTTCTATGTATTCGCAGCACATTACACTTGTCTACATTGAGATTGAATTGCCAATCCCTGCACCATGCGTCAATTCGCTGCAGATCCTCCTGCATTACAGTACCATTTTCCATTGTTATAACCTCTCGATACACCACAGCATCTTCTGCAAAAAGCCTCAGTGAACTTCCGATGTCATCCACAAGGTCATTTATGTATATTGTGAATAGCAACGGTCCTATGACACTCCCCTGCGGCACACCTGAAATCACTCTTACTTCGGATGACTTCTCTCCATTGAGAATGACATGCTGCGTTGTGTTATCTAGGAACTCTTCAATCCAATCACACAATTGGTCTGATAGTCCATTTGCTCTTACTTTGTTCATTAAACGACTGTGGGGAACTGTTTACATAAGATATGTGCAAAGGTGTCCTGGGTGTCCATAGTATTGTCGAATACTATGGTAGGTGGTAATACTCGTCGAAACAAGAAAAATAAGTCCAGGAAACATGGGTCCGGAAACGCATCCTTTCTGCGATAAACGCGTGTTTACAGGAGATGTTCAACGTGGCATCTATTCATGGCAACGCACTCCTCTGCCCTCTGCCCTCCGACGTAAGGAATGACGCACCCTTTGAAGTATACCGGGTTGTCGTTGTACCTGCTGGCACGAATTGAAGGCGCGACCCTGTAGTGTCCGCACGTCGTTGACTGGTGTGGCGTAGACCAATTCCTTCAAGTGTCCCCATAGTCAAACGTCTAGGGGATTGAGGTTTGGGGAACAAGCAGGCCACGGTGTGGGGCAGTCCCGACCAATCCAGCGCTCCTGATATGGCTGCGCCAGATGCTCGCGCGCGTTGTGACGAAAGTGTGCTGGTGCGCAATCGTGCACGGACCATATTTGTATTCGTTGCTGCAATGGCTCATCCTCTAGCAATGTAGGCAGTACATTAATAAGAAAGTCCAGAAAATGCGCCACAGTTAACCTCCGTAGTAGCACGTATGGCCCTATTAATCTATCGTTTGTTCATGCGTTGACTGAGAATCAGTGTTGATGCCCTCTTTCCTCAATTCCTTGAGGATTTACATCTGCCCGTAGATGCTGGTTAAGAAATTTCATCTCTTGTGAACCCTGCCTCATCGGTAAAGAGCCATTGACAGAACCGCCGTCTGCCATGATGATCCTGTGGCCTCATGACCTGAACGTTCAGTTGATGATGCGGGTACAGCAATAGTTCATGAAGTACCTACCCAGATAAGAGAGTGAGACACGTCCTCTGCTGCTGCTAATCGTTGCACACTCGTTCCAGCGGTTTTCTTCTATCGAAGTGACATACGCTCCTCTATATCAGGAGTGCGGACTGTGCGGGGTCTTCTACTGTCAGTCTTCTGAGTTGTCCCCCTCAGACGCTGGAAAAGTCTGTCGAACAGTTTACCAGAGGGCGTTCTGCGCTGTGGATATTTTTCAGCGGAAAGAGCACTGGCTCGCAGGCCACGTCTACTTGCTAAATCATAGCAGAATATCATATCCGCCATTTCACGTAACGAGTAATAGTCTTCCATTGCTAGCAAGTGGTGGAAGAGAGAAAATGTAAATGTACTACACCGTACAAACAGCGCAGTAACAGTAAACACCCAATTTCAAATGGCTCTGAGCACTATGGGACTTAACACCTGAGGTCATGAGTCCCCTGGAACTTAGAACTACTTAAACCTAACTAACCTAAGGACATCACACACATCCATGCCCGAGGCAGGATTCGAACCTGCGACCGTAGCGGTCGCGTGGTTCCAGACTGAAGCGCCTAGCACCGCTCGGCCACTGCGGCCGGCCAAACACATAAGTGAATCCGCGTTTGGAAGAAGGTAAAACACTATGAACCTTAAACAGGTTTTACAGTATTGTACAATATAGCATACAAACACGATGAAAACTAACGTAATCTGGAACACGAAACAAACAACTGACTGCAGACCACCTAATGGTGGGTAGAGTCACCCTACCGACACACTTGACAGAGCGCCAGTGCAACGACTGCGCTAATATCCGCAACCAAGGGTGTCGCAGTCCTTACTATACACACATGTTTATCTGGGAAAGTACGTGTTTCCAGACCCATGTTTGTTGGACTTATTTGTCTTGTTTCGATGAGTACTACTACCTCTCAAAGTATTCGGCACTTTTTTGAACACCCTGTACTTGCGTTAAGTTGTTCATAACGTATGCACATATCATATCTGTGTCTGGTCGCTATTTTCTTGCTGTCTTACATTATGAACAATTACGTATTTTTCATAATATTTGACAGTTTCTTCTATTTTGATGACTTGATAACTTTATCTAGGTTTACTTACGTTGTTATATTGTATTTACATACTGGACTTGTATATGGTCATAATTTTCTAGCTGTCTTATATTGTGAATAATTGCTCGTTTTTCGTAACATTTGACAGTTGTCTTTCTACTGAGAGCTTTATAACTCGATCGAGAGGCGCTGTTTGTTTACATTTCTTTATCTGTTCAAAATGGTTCAAATGGCTCGGAGCACTATGGGACTTAACAGCTGAGGTCATCAGTCCTCTAGAACTTAGAACTACTTAATCCTAACTAAGGACATCACAGACATCCATGCCCGAAGCAGGATTTGAACCTGCGACCGTAGCGGTCGCACAGTTCCAGACTGACGCGCCTAGAACCGTTCGGCCACTTCGGCCGGCCTTTATCTGTGTCAGAGATATTGTGATTAGAGGTGCTGCTTATGTACTCTTTGGTGTATGTTTTAATTACGTTCATCACTTCAATTTGCTAATAAAATTTTCTAAATAGTGTTTGTGTTATAGATTTGTTGGCTAGTTTAGAGTACCTCGCGAGTTCTTTTTTATGGGTAGGTAAATTTCTATTTCTTCTAAAATATTCATGCTGATTCCTTTTGCAATTTTGTATCGTATATGAATTGCTGTTTCTATGTTTCCGTTCTATGATTGCTGGTTTTTAGATGTAGAAAGAAGGTACATGGGTTAGTGTCCGCATCCTTTGCGTATTCCCTATATCTGATGTAGAAGTTACGTCCTGTTTGTTTGATGTAATATTTTTCACAGATCCCGCGATTGATTTTATATATTCGAGGACATGATTCTTCTGGTTTATGCTGAATTGTTTTTTCGCTTAAGTTGTAAGATGTTTGTAAAGCTAGTGTTTTTTGCCGTGGTAATTAATTTATTTGAGATATTGTCCATATAAGTGGCAGATATGTACGTGTTTTTCCTTTTTGGTTGAATTTCTCGCAGGGCAAGTCCGGGAGACATGGACCATTGGTTGAGACGGATCAGTAGAGCATTTCACAAATGCAGCTCCCGCTACTTATGAGGAAGTTCATTAGTGAACAAACTTGTTGTAAAACTGTTGCTGTTATTCTCATCTTAGTTCTGGAGGAAAAAAAAAACGTCCTAGGTTCTGGCAAGCCGAAATGTTTTATCGCGTAGCTGCGTAATTTTAGTATTAAGGCTTAGTTTGCACAATATTGATGCAACTTTTTTTACTGTGAGATAGACACATGTGGAGGTAAGAAGCTAACCTAAAATGGCCACCGCGTGCGCTACCTACAGATAAAGGCCGCAGTGGTCCACCTCCTCGGACAATCGGGAAAGATGGACCAATGTTATCTGGGAGATATGGACCACATGTTTTAATGTGGCGGAGATGGAGCGCAATTAAATTTAGCTTCAATACAAGTGGAATAATCCGACTGAAGACGGCCATTGTTCCAGACTATATGCCTATGCCAACAAATGGAAGAGCAGAATCTTGTACACAAACTAACCACCCACTTTGAAGCTCATTGGCCATCTCAAGCACATCGAAAGAGCAGAGTTATCTGCAAAAGTCTAATTCCTTCACTGACACAATTTTGGGCTCCACTCTTACTGAACCTAAAACTTCCAGTATAACGACTTCAAAACTGTCTACTCCTAGGCCAAAAAAGACAAAATTTTTGGAAGATGTATCGCTTATTCCTTCTACTGATGAAAACATGAATTTTAAGAGGAAGGCAGCAACTATATCCATAGCGATAAACTCTGCTCGAACTGCAAAGGGAAAGAGGGATAAGAAAAGGAAGGAAACAGGAAAAGGTACAAAATGATCAACAAAGGCAAATACCAGTGAAGAGAGAAACAGGCAGAAGCAGCTAAAAAATTCTGCAAATATCTCACCTTGTTCACCAGATGCAGACATTGTAGAAGATTACGAGAATAACTTCGATAAATGAGATGAAGATGAATGTGTTGGGAGTTTTAAAATATATTACGAAGCTAATAAGACGACCGTTGGATTCAGTGTTTCTCGTTCACGATGGTAGCATGGATGTTGTTCAACATTTGGTAGTAAGTGTAACTGCTGGGGCGAGAGAAAGACACACTAACGCTGTGCTCGCGCTTGTTGGTACTGAAATTAATGAAGGAAATTACTTTGGTTGTAGATATCAATTCCTGGGGTGCGTGATCTCAAAAGGAGACTGATTTTGTCCATGAGCTTATCCATTCATGACACCTTGTAACGGAATATTTGGCTTTCGGTGGTAAAGAAATTCCGTAGAATTTCACGATACACCAACTCAAACACGAACTTCTGTCACTCAAAAATTAACCAATGCCCTATAGCCAACTGACAAATTAATCTCGTTTGATAATTCCATTTGCCAAAATAATCCAGTTAAAGTTACAATATCGGACCCAGCACAAGCCGGCCGAAGTGGCCGTGCGGTTCTAGGCGCTGCAGTCTGGAACCGCGAGACCGCGACGGTCGCAGGTTCGAATCCTGCCTCGGCCATGGATGTGTGTGATGTCCTTAGGTTAGCTAGGTTTAACTAGTTCTAAGTTCTAGGGGACTAATGACCTCAGAAGTTGAGTCCCATAGTGCTCAGAGCCATTTGAACCATTTGAACCCAGCACAATTAATATCATTTACCAAAATAAACAAGAAATTTAAAAAATTCATACATTTAACCAACGAAATACAGCAAAAGATACACTGATTATAATCGTAATTATTTATTTTTATTTCCCTAGAGTTTGAGGAAACAATATGTTGATTTTTCTATTTACAACACACTGTTTCACGTGGTCTAAAAATAGGTGATTATTGATTACTCCTCATCGACATATTTAGGAATTTGTAGGATGTCTAAAGATAGGTATCTGAAACGTTGGTCTGATATAAGACACTTCTGCTGTTAAGTCAGTCAGCACTGTGTTTTAGCCACATTACAATTACAACAAAGAAATGGGAAGGCTGCCTTACAATCGTCAAAAATCAGATTCTACTTGCCACAGTTCGTCACTACTTCAGGCCCACAAATCTGATTGCCTTACGTATTATTCAAAAGTTAAATTGAGTTTCAAATCCCTCCCTTAAACAATACCTACAGAAATAGCCGTTCATATTACCAAATTACGAAAAATAACACATAAGATTAAGTCCCACGCCTCCCAACACACACTGGCGCTACTGCTTTCCTGTCGATGATGCAGCTCTTTCCCTCTTGACTTCAACCCTTCGGCAGTTACCACCGAACTGCTATCATTCGTCATCCACTGCTGTCCTCCAGGACAAAAAGGGCAGTCATCCGAGCGAGATCATTCCGTTGTTTTGACGTCCGTGGCAGAGGCGATCGAGCTATACGACGTGCACGCTCTTCCATGCACTGCAGAGTACATATGTAGGTGTATAACGTCTATTCGGAAGATATTTAGTGTAGTTCAACTATGTGAATGAAATTCTTGCTGTAGTTTGTATACAGGTAATTAGACGCACCACTTTTGAATGTTTTCTTTGTGTTATAAAAACCTCCTGTTAATGCATATGCCGCTGTTCTTTTTTTTTTTTTACTTTTTATTTGCACAACGATTTTGTTTTTGTATGATCAGATGATCAGATCTGAGTGCAAAAGGAAATGTCACTGAGAGGTATTGAAACGTATCTCGTGATCCATTTTCTACAGCTGAAGAGATGGTTTCTAGCGCAAGCCAATAATGTGCTCTGTTTAACCTAAAACATGGCGACGAAGCCTGATTAAGTGCATCGCTACCTTCATGGCGACTTTTGTGGGAATTTGATTAAATTAAAGAAGAAACCCGCAATTAGTCGTACTGAGTTGTAAATTTTTATTGTTCACTTTGCTTTTCCGGCACCAACGGAAACAAACAAAACTGGTACCATCTGCACTATGTTACGTGTTAACGCGATCGCTTTCAGGACAGAGAGGCAGGCCGACCTCGGAACGAATTCGCCTGGCGAATTAACGACAATGGGTTGGTATGCTGGCCAACCTGAATGTGGTTGTTAGGCGGTTTCGCACGTCAAAATGCTCAAATGTGTGTGAATTTCTAAGGGACCAAACTGCTGAGGTCATTGGTCCCTAGACTTACACGCTACTTAAACTAACTTACGCTCAGAACAACACACACACTCATGCCCGAGGGAGGACTCGAACCTCCGGCGGGAGGGGTTTCCCACATCCCCCTAGGTAAATACTGGGCTGGTTCTCATCTTCCGCCTCCAGATACATGTTACCCAAATATTTAGAACACTCTTTCACATTTGCACACAGAATTAGAGACTGGTGTCCTCCGCTGGTTGGTCTCCTTAAAAACTCAATCTGCATCAGTATCGAACACTGACATCTTTTCTGTACTTACTCATTAGTTTACTTGCAATGCACACGTCTTTCTTGCACTATCGGCGTCCTATCTCAAATGATGATTTTATCCCTTCACTGTTACGGTCCGATGACACTGAAATAGCGTCCCTACCTTCTGACAGGCACGACTACTTGCGTCGCAACCTGTGATCACGTGAACAGCACGCAGGCGCTGACAGCAACAGAGCATGCGCCTTCCACGTGATCACCAGAGAAGAGCAATACTCTTCTGCACAACTGCTTTTCTTCGCGGCACTTCTGTAGCGGCACAGCTACATCAGACCGGCACTGAATTCAGGGGCGAATTTACGTATTCATTTACATATAAGGAATTTAACACCTGTTAGTATTGGTGACATAAAAATACACTCCCGGAAATTGAAATAAGAACACCGTGAATTCATTGTCCCAGGAAGGGGAAACTTTATTGACACATTCCTGGGGTCAGATACATCACATGATCACACTGACAGAACCACAGGCACATAGACACAGGCAACAGAGCATGCACAATGTCGGCACTAGTACAGTGTATATCCACCTTTCGCAGCAATGCAGGCTGCTATTCTCCCATGGAGACGATCGTAGAGATGCTGGATGTAGTCCTGTGGAACGGCTTGCCATGCCATTTCCACCTGGCGCCTCAGTTGGACCAGCGTTCGTGCTGGACGTGCAGACCGCGTGAGACGACGCTTCATCCAGTCCCAAACATGCTCAATGGGGGACAGATCCGGAGATCTTGCTGGCCAGGGTAGTTGACTTACACCTTCTAGAGCACGTTGGGTGGCACGGGATACATGCGGACGTGCATTGTCCTGTTGGAACAGCAAGTTCCCTTGCCGGTCTAGGAATGGTAGAACGATGGGTTCGATGACGGTTTGGATGTACCGTGCACTATTCAGTGTCCCCTCGACGATCACCAGTGGTGTACGGCCAGTGTAGGAGATCGCTCCCCACACCATGATGCCGGGTGTTGGCCCTGTGTGCCTCGGTCGTATGCAGTCCTGATTGTGGCGCTCACCTGCACGGCGCCAAACACGCATACGACCATCATTGGCACCAAGGCAGAAGCGACTCTCATCGCTGAAGACGACACGTCTCCATTCGTCCCTCCATTCACGCCTGTCGCGACACCACTGGAGGCGGGCTGCACGATGTTGGGGCGTGAGCAGAAGACGGCCTAACGGTGTGCGGGACCGTAGCCCAGCTTCATGGAGACGGTTGCGAATGGTCCTCGCCGATACCCCAGGAGCAACAGTGTCCCTAATTTGCTGGGAAGTGGCGGTGCGGTCCCCTACGGCACTGCGTAGGATCCTACGGTCTTGGCGTGCATCCGTGCGTCGCTGCGGTCCGGTCCCAGGTCGACGGGCACGTGCACCTTCCGCCGACCACTGGCGACAACATCGATGTACTGTGGAGACCTCACGCCCCACGTGTTGAGCAATTCAGCGGTACGTCCACCCGGCCTCCCGCATGCCCACTATACGCCCTCGCTCAAAGTCCGTCAACTGCACATACGGTTCACGTCCACGCTGTCGCGGCATGCTACCAGTGTTAAAGACTGCGATGGAGCTCCGTATGCCACGGCAAACTGGCTGACACTGACGGCGGCGGTGCACAAATGCTGCGCAGCTAGCGCCATTCGACGGCCAACACCGCGGTTCCTGGTGTGTCCGCTGTGCCGTGCGTGTGATCATTGCTTGTACAGCCCTCTCGCAGTGTCCGGAGCAAGTATGGTGGGTCTGACACACCGGTGTCAATGTGTTCTTTTTTCCATTTCCAGGAGTGTACTACAGCATCATCCGAAAATAACCTCAGCGAACTTCCGATGTTATCCACAAGGTCATTTATATATATTGTGAATAACAACGGTCCCATGACATTCTCCTGCGGCGCACCTGAAATCACTCTTACTTCAGAAGACTTCTCTCCATTGAGAATGACATGCTGCGTTGTGTTATCTAGGAACTTTTCAATCCAATCACGCAATTGGTCTCATACTCCGTATGCTCTTACTTTGTTCATTAAACGTCTATGGGGAACTGTATCAAATGCCTTGCGGAAGTCAAGAAACAATATGATATAAATAGAATCAAATGACCACTGCTGAAAAAATATATAGATTAAAAACTAAGTTTGAGCGGGAGTCGAAGCGCCGCTTCATACACGTTAGTCTTGCGAAGCGCGAACACAAACCGCTTGATCACCATGGAGGCCAACACCCAATACCTAAGCAGAGATACATCCGTTAGATAATAGACTCGTAACGTCAGTTAACGTGCGGATGACATACGAAAAAGCATCTACGTCATTCAGTTATAAGCTATCATCAACCCAAAGCCGCCACTTGGCGTGGTTCTACTGGAGGGTCTGTAGTTTAACTTGGTCTCCGAACGACAAACGTGGGCAGAGGTGAAATAAGTGATAGGTGAGAGATAAAAAATTGTAAAACTGACTGGGGATCGAACGTGAGGCCTTTGGTTTTGTATACTTATATGGATATGGTGTCTGTTCTATCGGACATGTCCGAGAGAACAGACACTACGAATGCAGTGTGTGGACATACAAGGTGAGAATGTAGGTCTCACGGAAGGCGTGCGCGAGATAGTCCCTGCAGTCACACTATACTCTGTGCCCTCGGTGGCTCAGATGGACAGAGCGTCTGCCATGTAAGCAGGAGATCCCGGGTTCGAGTCCCGGTTGGGGTACACATTTCTACCTGTCCCGTTAATATATGTCAACGCCCGTCAGCAGCTGATGGTATTAATATATAATTCTAATTTCGCTTTGGTTTTGTAGTGTAATCTAAAGAAATGTCGGGGTTAACTCGCGGCGACCGTGTAGGCCAACCTCGTCAGCTGGAGCCACAGAGCTGCCGGTCCGGTGAGCGACTCTGGTCAGCTGGAGCGGCCGCGCTGGACTCCAGTCGGGCACTCCGTCGCCCTGGCCTGTACCGGCCATCTCCGACCGTAGGAATGCGAGCCGGGCCGGGCCGTGCGGCGGCGCTGGCTCCTCCAGCGCCCAACCACAGGGTCAGCGCGTAATGAGGCGGAGGGCCGCCAAGGACGCCGCCGCACCACCGCCGCTTGTCACTCTGGAATCCCGGCACGCACGTGCGAGCGCCGCCGGCACTTACACGCAGACGCACACACACACACGAACACACGCTCATTTCAGACACAGCGCATGCGCCACTGGAGGGCTGGAACGCCACTCAGGCCGGTCTGCTACTGAGAACTTCACAGTTACGTACGGCTTCGTTCTACAGCTTAAATAGCTCACCGTGTCTCATCGTGAGAAATGGGCGAAAGGCATCGAATTAAGGGCTACAGGTTTAATACAATGTTACAGTCTGCTTACTAGAGGTGTTCCAGCCTGCGTGCCCCTATCTCCGCCTCAACCATTAAAGCAGCTCCACTTGCCACAACGGAAACACAGGGGGTATATGTGTACTGAAGCACAGTGGTCAAAAGTGGACAACTAGGTTTCCAGAAACCCTGGCTAGCTTAACAACAGGATGCGGTACCAATCCATCTTGACTACAAAATAGAAATGAACTCCCATGCTTCTTGACAGAGCATAGGGGAACGGTGCGGGAGACCAGCACTGCCGTACTAGGCAAGGTCCTAATGGAGGTGGTTTGCCGTTGCCTTCCTCCGACCGCAATGTGGATGAAAGATGATGATGATGATGCTGATGACGACACAATCAGACCCAGTCATCTCGGGGCAGGTGAAAATCCGTGACCTCGCCGGGAATCGAATCCGGGACCCCGTGCTCGGGAAGCGAGAACGCTACCGCGAGACCCCGAGCTGCGGACTGACTACACACTAGCCAAGTGTATGTTAATGTAGGTACTTTCACTGCAGCCCTTTATCATAACGTTTGGAGCAGCAAAATGAGCAAACCAAACTTAAAGGAGACTGAGGAGAAATTAAGAATTGGGTAATGTATGCCAGTCACGAAAAAGAGACCGACTCCAGCAGGAGAAACCTTGTCGTCTGTTTGTGACGCAGCTTCAAATAAATTGGTAAGTGTCTCGCAACACATTGTGTAATAAAGTAATTTGGGAACCTTGAGTCAGTTACCACATGTTTGTAAATTTGTCCAGTAGTTACCTCACTCCATAAATATTTCAAAAATGACAAAGGGTTTGACAGTTGTGAGGAAATGGGTGGTAGGGACTTGAGGCAATTTAGCAGTGTAAAGACTTTCTAAACTTAGAGCGGATATTGGTTTAAACAGGAAAAAAAAGGCTCAGTAGACATTAAAAACCACATTCTGGTGGTGTTCAACCTAGTGCAAAGAAAGCTTAGTATAACAGAAAAGCTTCTTCTTTGAAACATGCACTTTTTATATTAACTTAACAAGGAAAACGAACGTCGTCTTTGCTAAAATGTATTTGAGGAATTTAGAATGAACTATTTTCACTACTTAAAATGAATTCAGCGAAGCCACAATACACATCCTGGAAAAAGTAATTAAAATTGATATAACTGGGGTCACATTAGGCGGAAAGACACTAAGGTTACAAAAGTTGAACTTCGAGAACCTTATTTTAGTTGGCTTTGGAGTGTAATAGAAATCTTCTGGTCTCCTACCCAAAAAAACCCAACCCAACATCTTCTGGTTCGTAGGTTCAACGGATCTAGACCTCCAGAGATAGTTCTGATTGTACAAAAAACATATGCACTCATGCTCAAAAATTAAGGATAATGCTGATACATGGTGAAACAACGCTCTGGTGGTCGCTTTGCGGGTTTCAATCATCTCGGGGTGTGACCATAAGGTGCATTTGACCTGCTGTCGTCGCACGGTGGCGCTGGTAGCAAAGGTGTGTTGCTGCATGTCAGAGTACGGTGCAGCGAGTAAGTGTGCAGACTTTTTCAGACGTTCTAATCGTGACTGTGTGTTGAAAATGGCTCAAAGAACACATATTGATGTTATGAGAGGTAGAATTCTAGGCGATTGAAGGCTGATCAAACAAAGCCGGTCCTACCACGAAACCTCCGTATACAACAAAGTGTGATCTCACGATTGTGGCAACGATTCCAGCAGACAGGAAACGTGTGCAGGCGCTACAGTACGGGACGTCCACAGTGTACAAAACCACAAGAATACCGATATCTCGCCATCAGTGCCAGCAGACGACTACGGAGTACTGCAGGTAGTCTTGCTCGGGACCTTACCGCAGCCACTGGAACAGTTGTCTCCAGACACACAGTCTGCAGACGACTGAACAGACATGGTTTATTCGCCCGGAGACCTGCAAGGTGCTTTCCACTGACCCCTGTCATGGGAGAGCCCGTAAAGCCTGGTGTCAAGAACGTAGTACATGGTCAGTGGAACAGTGGTCCCAGGTTATGTTCACGGACGGGTCCAGGTATAGCCTGAACAATGATTCTAGCCGGGGTTTCATCTGGCGTGAACCAGGAACCAGATACCCCTTGGGGTATCCTTTGAATGGGACCTGTATGGAGGTCGTGGTTTGAAGGTGTAGGGTGGGATTATGATTGGTGCACGCACACCCATGCATGTCTTTGACAGAGGAACTGTACCAGTTCAGGTGTATCGGGACGTCAGTTTGCACCAGTATGTCCGCCTTTCCAGGGGTGCAGTGGGTCCCATCTTCCTTTTCATGGATGATGACGCACGGCCCCACCGAGCTGCCATCGTGGAGCAGTACCTTGAAACAGAAGATATCAGGCGAATGGAGTGGCCTGTCTGTTTTGCAGACCTAAACCCCATCGAGCACGTTTGGGATGCTCTCGGTCAACGTATCACTGCACTTCTTCAATCCCCTTGCGACACTTTTGGAGCTCCGACAGCCACTGGTGCAAGAATGGAAGGCTACATCCCAGCAGCTGCTCGACCACCTGATCCAGAGTATGCCAACCCGTTGTGCGGCCTGTGTACGTGTGCATGGTGATCATATCCCATATTGATGTCGTGATACATGTGCAGGAAGCAGTGGAGTTTTGTAGCACATGTCTTTCGGGACGGTTTTCTCACCAATAGCGTGGACTTACAGATCTGTGTCGTGTGTGTTCCCTAAGTGCCTATGCTATTAGCGCCAGTTTTGTATAGTGCCACGTTGTGTGGTACCACAACTTGCAGTTATCCTTAATTTATGAGCATGAGTGTATTAGAGGTGACGTATTAAGGACTAGCCGAAGGAGGGTGAAGTTGCAGCGAAAGCAGTTCATATCGAAGTAAATCAATAAGCCCGAAATACGCCGGAAAGGAAATAAAAATGACAAATAAAAACCACCATTTTCTGGCCTATAATGACGCTAAATGATATTTATTTCACTGAGTGACACTTAAGAAGAAAAAAAAAACTTTTCATCAACTTTTGAACTGTACTTATAACCCTACGATGAAAGAGTACAGAATAAAGTGCCGCGTGATGTAGCACAGCGGGTAGACGGGCAGGCAAGCCAGATTTCTTAGCCAACTTGTGTTGGACATAGAGTGGCTTGGATGTGAGTAAAGTAGCCAGCCCGTTCTGCTGATAACATTCGACAGATTGCCTGGCTGGCTAACAGAGGTTAAAAGCGGAATTTGTACACCTCTGCCGCTTACACCGAGCGTCCAAGCGCCATTTTTTAAATTTCCAGTAAGTACGTAACAAAGCTAGGGTGACGTGCAAAAAATGTTGATGAGCGACACAATTAAACCACTAGTGGGAGATAATCCTTGTATCAGTATGTTTTGAAAAATTGTTGTAGTAAAAGTGACGCACCGCGACGCAGTAATTCGGCTCGCTGGGGAATGCAGTGCGTGGCCGCAGCAGCGCATGTGGCGACGGCAGTGATGCAGTGGGCATACCAGCAACGAACGTCCGGCAGCCATCACCGTCTGTTGAAGAATTAAATTTAACTCTGTACGAGTCAGTCTTAGAGAAAACCATAGGAGATATATAAATGTACAGGCAATAAAACGAGAATTGAAACACACGAAGGATCCGCGGATTAAATTAGGTAAAGGAATTAGACAAGGAGATTCATTAAGTCCACTCCTGTTTAACTTTATAATGGACTACATAACTGATGCCGTAAGAAAGAAACAAGGATATAAAATGAGAAAGAAAGTGGTAAATATTATATGTTATGCTGACAAAGCTGCACTGAAATCAAATATTGAGGATAATCTTCTCCATAAAAGAAAAAGACTGTGGTAAAACACCTGTAATATGTAGATGTAGACAGTGTGTCATTTGAAAAAGTGATGAGATGTTATCGCCTTCCATAAAGACTAAACCATGAAAATCAAAAACCAAAAGACAAAGGCAATAAGGGTAGCCGGATGCATGCAAAAATCTCTGTGGAAAACGACTGAGAGGAAAATAAAAATATATGCAGCAGAAACTAGAACGGAAACGAGAAAAATGAAACAAAAGTTAACGGCAGTGGAAATGAGGGTTGTAAGTCAGATCCAAGGAGTAACCTTGTGGGACAAGAGAATAAATGTAAGCCGGCCTGGGTGGCCGAGCGGTTCTAAGCGCTACAGTCTGGAACCGCGCGACCGCTCCGGTCGCAGGTTCGAGTCCTGCCTCGGGCATGGATGTGTGTGATATCCTTAGGTTGGTTAGGTTTAAGTAGTTCTAAGTTCTAGGGGATTGATGACCTCAGAAGTTAAGTCCCATAGTGCTCAGAGCCATTTGAACCATTTGAATAAATGTATCGACAAGGGAATGGTGAGGAATACATGATATAGAGGTACGGATGAAGATATGGAAAAGAAGTTGGAACGATCATGTGGAAAGAATGAATCTCACGAGACTAGATAAAATTTATAAACATGGACGACTGCATCGGAAACGACTATCTGAACGACCAACCAGCAGATGAGACAGCAGTTGGTCCAGTATATACACGGAATGAGGTAGACAAAAGGGGAAAGCCTAGTCACCAGCAGAAGAAGAAGAGTCAGTCTTTGAACTCTATAACTAGCGGACTGAAGTAATGATTTATGTTGGGTCAAGCCAGTTATTTAAACTAAATAAATCTCAGTATTGCTTAAAACACTTAAAGGACGGATCGATATTTAGAAGGTGTAGTGCTTCTCATGCCTATTCTGTACAATACCCTTGAACTTGTATTATTCGAGAAGTACGTCATTTTCATTGGTAGTTAGAGAAGGTATGAGCGATAGAGTTTTTCCTGATGGTTTTTTTAAGGAAGTGAAGAATATTACATCAAATTACAGAGAATCATTTATTCCTTGAAACATATAGATACTCTCTGGACATTAGGTTTTTACGAGGGAACTATGTTGTTTGAAACGCAGTCACATGCACCCATATGGCCACAAATGGACAGTTTTAAACTATTATCTGTTGCTCATATTCGGGTATTTTGAGTATTAGCCCCCTGTTTCATAGACGTTTCTTCCGGGCCAGAACTTTATTATTATTCAATTGTCCAGGAATGCGAGGCCGCAACAGATAGCAGTCAGACGCAAGTTTCCAGATTCAAATGGTTCAAATGGCTCTGAGCACTATGGGACTTAACATTTGAGGTTAACAGTCCCCTAGAACTTAGAACTACCTAAACCCAACTAATCTAAGGACATAACACACATCCATGCCCAAGGCAGGATTCGAACCTGTGACCGTAGCAGCCGCGTGGTTCCAGACTGAAGCGCCTAGAACCGCTCGGTCACGGAGGCTGGCTAAGTTTCCAGATATTCCTCCACCAAATAAGAGAAACGCCACAACAATAAGCGAGAACTGAAGACTACTCAACTGCAGGTTGTGGAACACTTCATATTCCCTTCAGACGTTGTACTTCTGAGGAAGACGTTACATGGAAGATACTGATCTTAACATAAAAAACAGAAGAAGGTGGTAGTTTGCCGCCTGCACTGCCGAAGGCGTTTTGGGGCGATTACGTCTGTATCAGAAAGTTGATACGGTATTTCTTCATTTCAGAAATGCATTTGGTTTGGTACTAAACGAACATTTAAAAAAAGTGCTATTATGTGGGATATCAAAGAAAATTTATGACTGGATCCTCATCCTCACTGACAGTCATTTCAACAGCTGCAAGGGAATTCTTGATTATTTTGACGCCTTCGAACATGAAAAGGCATCTTAGAAACGTATGTTCTCGAATATAGAGTAGACCAACGTTGATATGGCTAATATGTCAACATGTTGCATTGATAGTAAACTCTTTGTGATTTCTGTTATTGTGTTACGCTTCCGATTCTCTACAACAGTTTGGCTGCAGGAGAGATATTTACATATTCAAGATACTAGTTACTGGCATAACTTTATTCCTTGCAATGTACATTTCTACGTAAATTACGCGAGGATCCATTTCTGTTAGCCGCAGAACGTTATAGCCACCTGCCAGATATCCAATATCTGCGACTGTTAGCATGGATGGTCCACTAGCACGTGATATTAATGATATTGGACGCAGATACAAAAATCTTTCAATCATATAGAACGTCGAATTCCATCTGGTGAGCTCTCCTTGAATTAGTTTGAGGACTGGTTGTTTTCGTGGCTGTTGACTTGATACTACGCTGTGTTTGATCCACGTTACAGTCTTTTAGACAGCAGTAATCAACTGAGGCAGTTTGTCAGTCTTCTCTGTTGATCTTTTTGCTACCATACTGAACATGTTGACAAAATACGGAATGTAACTTTTCCTTCCATATGCTGTTTCTGTGTCTATAACCGGTGAAATGGTACAGTTATGAGACTTTTCAGAAAAAAATTCCTTTAAATGAGCAAAAAACTGTTGACACTGGTAACAAGAAATCTGGCTCTTTAGGCAAGATCTAGGGTCGATATTTTGCATTAGACAACGATGTTACGATATTTCTAAAACTTCACACTGACGTTCAATCATACAGAATCGATATTTTGAAAATGCCCACGGTCATCGAACATCCCGAACCGGGAGCCTTGCTGTTTATGTCCTGTATTAATGAACTGGAAGACAGTATTAATAGTCACATCAGAATTTTTGCAGGAACATTGGTTTTGAAGTACTGTCTGTAAACATATGCACAAATTTTTTAGTCTGAAGTTGAGAAGATTTCAAATCAGGACTGGTAACTTGTTTTAAATGCACAGGAATATAAAAATGTGCACTTCACAAAACGGTTCACAGAATCAGTCATTTCACGCAAATATCTGTGTGTAACCATTTGTATGGCTTATTCGTAGATAATCGGTGTACAGAGGAGATTGCTTCTAAAGTATACCCTAACGTGTGTGGCCCATGCTGGATATGACTAACAATGAAATTTCAACGTATTATAAGGATGTCTGACATATTGTTAAATTATTATTTGACAGAAGCTGATTGTTATTAAGTATTGATTTAGGTCTAAGTACACACTACTTTATTTTAAATGGGGTGCAGGATGTGTGGTGAAATAAGTGTCGCTAAGGAGAGGACTGGGGCACGGGAAGTACGTTGTGGAGCAATTGTCTACTCTCAATGTCGATAGAAAGCTTTGTTTTGGTGGTAATGGTGGTACGTTCCTATTGGGCCAAACTGCAGCTTTGTTTTCTGAGGAGGAGTTTTAGGTAGCACTCGCGATACAGTGAGAACTACTTCATAATTCTGTAAAAAAGGGTTGTTAGCAATTGCCTAATTGACTTAAAAGTTCGTAGTTTAGTAAAACAGGTACAAAAATTAAATAGCACTTGCCTTTTGTCATTTCAGAAACAAATTGTTTCAAAGAAAATTCTTGTTCACTCTAAAGGTGAGGTAAGTGATAATGCTGCTGATGTTTAGAGGAGGAAGATCTCTGGGGGAGGGGCCATGAGCTCATGCTTTATATGAGTCAGGGGTCCGCCGGCACGGTTGCTCAGCCCTCTTTTTTTTTATAAAAAAAAAAAAAAAAAAAAAAAAAACTGAGTGAATGGATCAACGATGACCTTGAACGGATGTCATAGGACATCCACCCTGAACAAATGGAACGAACAAAATGAGATTAAAAAATGGGGGGTAATGATGTCTGGAAGTTTGAGAACCACCGCTGTAGTCAGTGGCCGGCCGGAGTGGCCGAGCGGTGAAAGGCGCTACGGTCTGGAACCGCACGCCCGCTACGGTCGCAGGTTCGAATCCTGCCTCGGGCATGGATGTGTGTGATGTCCTTAGGTTAGTTAGGTTTAAGTAGTTCTAAGTTATAGGGGACTTATGACCACAGCAGTTGAGCGCCATAGTGCTCAGAGCCATTTGAACCATTTTTTTGTAGTCAGTGCTTCGTGGCTAGGGTGTGGTCCCCTTACTGAGCTTAAGACTACAGTACGTGTCAAAGAATATGAATACTTTTGACAGCATTGTATACTGTCTAAGCAGAGGAAATGTTTGGAGTCGATGACTGTTTGTACGAGTATGACAGTGCACACTGTAATGAAGCAGCATCTTTGAGACAGTGGGTTGTGGATATTGACATTTCTGAAACGGACTGGCCTGCCCATAGTGGGCACCTGAACGCAATCTAACACCTTTGGGATGAGTTAGAGTGTCAATCTTGTTACAGAACTCAGCGTCCAACTTCGCTACCTCGTCTGGTTTCGGCTGCTGGAGAAGAATGGGCCCCCATTCCTCCACAGACGTTGAGACACCTCACTGAAACTGTCCCCAGAAGTGAAGAGGAACGCTGCAGGGGGAAGAGTTGTGGAAGCAGATTGCTGACTCTGCACCAGTTGTCTGATCAGACATTTGATCGATTCACGATTCAGCGCGGCAGTACAACGTACGCTGGCTCCAGCGGTTAGATACTAGGATCACGTCACCCTGCTAGGGCTGAATCTCAGAGACACATTTAGTAAGAATCTGTATACCTTTTGTTCGCGACGCTAGCGTGCAGGACGAATGGTTGTTTAAACATAGACGTGTGGGATAATGTTACTAGAAAATAAATGATAAAGAATTTTTCTATCGCCGCAAAAATATATAAATGAGCACACGTAACTTAGGTATATTAACATAGGTTTAAAATACACTTTATTTGTATCGTAGTTATCTACATTACTATACGGGTAAAAAGGTAACGGGAGTTCCAATTGCAGGTTGTGTATCTAAACGCGTCGAGGAGCAACGAAAATTTAATTTTCGGTACTTCATGTAATTACTGTCCGAATTTAAAAGTCTGCTCATTATAAGCTATAATCTTACGTCAGAAGTTGAACGCAGTAAGTCAGGCACTAAAGTTAGAAACTGAGTTTACGTCTTGAGGACGCATAACTCATGGCGCACGAATTATCCAGACTATATTCATCCAGTATTTAAGTAGGAGAGCACTTAGCGACTTCCAGCAGACCTTACACGTGATTTGTGACCCTCTCGAAAATTTCTGTCCCTGACATCCGTAACAAAATAATGAAAGGGAAAAAGTTAGTAGTATGCTCCATTGTCGCTCTTCATGCAGCAAAACTTCCGATCAAGCATCACGTTTTAACGTATTATTTACGTAGTACTAACTCTATTAGCAACGCATTTTGCAGCGAATATTCAGTTATAACCCTGAATGTACTTACGAATTTATGTCACAATACTACACACATAGTTCAGACCATATAACGTCATAAATATTGAGATGCTTGAAAAACTAGCTTCTCATAAAATAGAAAGCACATTACCCATACCATACTCGTCTAATTTTTGATAGTGGCAGCGCTTACCCACTCCCAACAAACTTTATACATAATTTCAACCGTTTACTAAACTTTTTCTCGCTAACAGCCCCATAAACAAAGAAAACATTTCCTCGCTTCCTACATTTTCGTTTCCCATAGGTAAAACTTCCGACATTAATAAAACCAACACAGTCAGCGTTTTTCCTCTTCGACCCTAAAGATTTTACGCTTTTAGCGTTAAGTAAAGTGACGTGATTAATCAGACGTTTGAAGGTGTTTTTCAGTGCGATAGTTTAAAGGATCAGGAGTGGAGAGTTTCCTGGTAGTATACTAACATTGTGGGTGTAGGCGAAGGGCGCACATGTCCCACGGTAATGTCTACCAATAGGTGTCAGGACACTTTTCATCAGATATTGCACATATCCGTTCCTCGGATGCTTACAGTTTATAGCTTTCACCAGCTCTATAAATTACTTCCGTGCTCGATACTTCCTCCAGAAATGAGAGGAGCAGGGTACGACGTCATCTCTGGTATATTTGGTTCAAATGGCTCTGAGCACTATGGGACTTAACTGCTGAAGTCATCAGTCCCCTAGAACTTAGAACTACTTAAACCTAACTAACCTAAGGACATCACACACATCCATGCCCGCGGCAGGATTCGAACCTGCGACCGTAGCGGTCGCACGGTTCCGGACTGAAGCGCCTAGAACCTTACGGCCACCGCGGCCGGCGGTATATTTGGGATCGCGTCTAGAAGTGTCGTGCTGGGAGCAGAGGGAAAGGGAGCGGCGAGATGTAGTTGGAGGACACGGGGCAGGAATGCCGGGGTTGGGCAGCCCGGGACACGGGGACACGCACGGGTCAGCACGGTCACGGCCGGCGCGACACACGTGGGGCCGCGAGCCGCGTCACACCCACGTCGCCGCCGCCGGGAGGCGTGGGGCTCGAACCGCCGCCCTCGGTCTCACCGTAGCACCAGACCCTCAGCTGTCGACTTACATTCTGTCACTCTATCCATGACCAGCTGAATTACTGGGTGAACAGGCTGTATTTTTTACGTATTTATTAATTTTTCTGCCACTGAATTTTGGTCTGCTGCTGGTACTGTGATACTGTTCCATGCCGTGTTACACTTACAGGGTGTTTCAGACTGACGATTTAAAAATCTGGGGACAGGTTCCATACACCAAAACAAGAAAAAATGTCCAAGTAAACATGGGCTTTAAAATGCATATAAAATGCATACCTTAAGAGCTATGAGCAGTTGTTCATCGCCGGCCGGAGTGGCCGAGCGGTTCTAGGCGCTTCAGTCTGGAACCGCGCGACGGCTACTGTCGCAGGTTCGAATCCTGCCTCGGGCATGGGTGTGTGGTGTCCTTAGGTTAGTTAGGTTTAAGTAGTTCTAAGTTCTAGGGGACTGATGACCTCAGCTGTTAAGTCCCATAGTACTCAGAGCCAACTTGTTCATCTTCGCTACGGTGAAACACATCTCTTTTACTGCAAGCTTTTTGCTTTCCATATTTTTGGAGGAAGTAGTATCGGCCAAAACGAGAAACAAGTGTCCAGTAGACATAAGCTCTAAGGTGCACAACTTAAGAGCTATGAGCAGTTGACCATCTGCACTACTGTGAAAGACATCGCTTCTATTCAGCAAGTCCTCATGGCACTTAAGGTATGCACTCTAGAGCCCATGTTTACTAAACACTTTTTATAGTTTTGGTGTAAGGAACCTGTCCCCTAAATTTTTAAAGCGCCGTTCTGAAATACCCTGTAGAATTATAAATTTTTAACTGATTGTACATGTTTCCTTCTCTATAAAATATGGATACTACCCAGGTGTGTTATGTTAAGCTATTAGTAAACTACAACTACATTTCTTACGATACAATGTTAGCACACTGGGCTCGCATTCGGGAGGACGACTGTTCAATCCCGCGTCCAGCCATCCTGATTTAGGTTTTCCGTGATTTCCCTAAATGTCTCCAGGCAAATGCCGGGATGATTCCTTTGGAAGGGCACGGCCGACTTCCTTCCCCGTCCTTCCCTAATCCGATGAGACCGATGACCTCGCTGTTTGGTCTCTTCCCCCAAACAATCCAACCCCAACCCAACCCACGATGTTAGTATACTACCAGTAACCTCTCCACTCCTGATCCTTTAAACCATCGCACTGAAAAACACCTTCAAACGTCTGATTATTTCATGTCACTTTACTTAACGTTAAGCGCGTAAAACCTTTATGGTCTAAGAGGTGAAAGGCTAATTGTGTTGATTTTATTAGTGTCGGAAGTTTTACCGTATGGGCAACGAAAATGTAGTAAGAGATGAAATGTTTTTCTTTCATCAGTTTGTGGGACTGTAAGCGAGAAAAAGTTTAGTAAACGTTTGAAATTATGTGTAAAGTTTGTTGGGAGTGGTTAAGCGCTTCCAATATCAAAAATTAGACGACTATGGTATGGGTAATGCGCTTTCTGTTTTATGAGAAGCTAGTTTTTCATGCATCTCAATGTTTATGACGTTATATGTTATGAACTATGTGTCGCATTGTGACATAAATTTGTAAGTACATTCAGCTTTATAACTGGATATTCGCTGCAAAATGCGTTGCTAATAGATTTAGGACTAAAGAAATAATACGTTAAAACGTGATGCTTGATCGGAAGTTTTACTGCATAAAAAGCGACAATGTAGCATACTACTAACTTTTTCCCTTTCATTATTTTGTTACGGATGTCAGGGACAGAAATTTTCGAGAGGGTCACAAATCATGTGTAAGATCTGTTGGAAGTCGCTAAGTGCGCTCACACTTAAATACTGGACGAATATCGCCTGGGTAATTCGTGCGCCGTGACTTATGCATCCTCAGGACATAAACTCGGTTTCTAACTTTAATACTTGACTTATTGCGTTAAACTTCTGACGTAAGATTATAGCTTATAATGAGCAACTTTTAAATTCGGTCAGTAATTACATGAAGTATCGAAAATTAAATTTTCGTTGCTTCTCGACGCTTTAGATAGGCAACCTACGACTGGGACTTCTGTTACCTTTTTACCCGTTTAGTAACGTAGATAACTACGATACAAATAAAGTGTATATTAAACCTATGTTAATACATCTAAGTTACGTGTGCTCATTTATATATTTTTGTGGCGATAGAAAAATTCTTTATCATTTATTTTCTAGTAACATTATCCCACACTTATATGTTTTCGCAACCAATCCTCCTGCATACTAGGGTCGTGGAAAAAAGGTATACAGATTCTTACTAAATGTCTCTCTGAGTTTCAGCCCTAGCAGGGTGACGTGATCCCAGTGTCTCTAGCCGCTGGAGGCAGCGTACGTTGTACTGCCGCGCTGAATCGTGAATCGAGCAAATATCTGATCAGACACCTGGTGCAGAGTCAGCAATCTGCTTCCACACCTCACCTCGCAGCGTTTCTCTCCACTGCCAGTTCCCCGAGCGGCTACGGCCTCAATCTCCATAGGTTTCGGGGACAGAATTTTTGAAATTGACTTTCGGCACGTTTCCACGACCACCACATTGCGGTGCCTTGGACGGCACATTTCGCATTAGGTCTTGTGGATCTACCATATTAGCGAAGTCAGTGTTTGCACTGGTTATTATCCCGTTGCACGCCTTGTAGTTATGCTTGCCCGAAGTTCCTTTTGCGAGTGTACCGTAACTAACAGAGAAAACTGACACGAGTGAACGTATGCGATATAGAAGCAAAAACGTTACAGTAAACATGGATCCACAAACTAGTTGTCTGTGAGGTAACTATCAACGTACGGTTATAGGCCGCCACTGACTTCGCAGTGGAATATTGCCCTACTTGGTATAAACGTATTTGGAATGCGACCTTTTCGATCAAATCCCTATTTAATTGCGCTCATATTTCACGCGAAACCAGGAAGAAAGAAAATTACGCATGGTAATACGTAATTAAAGTGCGGAAACTCACGGAGGTCAGGCGTGGGCTGTAATTATCGTATGGCAGCGAAGCTTGGTAGAAAGGCTAACGCGTTAATGCTGAACCGATATACAACGGAAAAATTTACTTCCAAATTTTGAGCCAGGTGCGAACCTTGCGCTGTATACTATTTATATGACGGTCTGACATTCACACTGTCATTTGACAAGCCATAACGTAAACGAACATTATGGCCACTGAGAACAGAGACCGTGCGCTGTTAGTGGAACTGTTTTATGTGAACGGCAGCAATTACAGCGCTGCATTGAGAGAGTATCGCCGCCTGGAAGGTCTGAGGAGAGGGGCAGTTAAATGGTTTAAAAAGATGACAATGAAATTCGAAAACAAGGGTGAACTCGATGTGGCACCTGGAAGAATAAGTCGAGGTTGCTGTTGCTGTAACTGACGATGCAGCACGTGTCCCCGGCAGTGCTACCGCTTGTGCAGTGTCACGAGACTTGTCCATCCCGTGGCCAACACTACAGAAAGTTTCGCGCCTACTGTACACTGATACCCGTACAAGATCCAGACGACGCAGCAACTGAAACCTCGCGATTCGAAGCAACGTCCTGAGTATGCTCTTCGGTTTCTGGCTCGGATCGAAGTTGATGACATGTGGCTGGGCAATATTCGGTGGAGTGACGAGCCACATTTCACACTACAGGGTGCAGTGAATACACAGAACTGCGAAATTTAGGGTAATGTTGTGTACGAATAACCACTGTACTCGCCGTATGTGATTGTGTGATGTAGATTCAGAAGCATCTTTATTCTTGCTCCGTTCTTCTTTGAAGAGAATACATCCACAGCTCCCGTCACGCGTGCGATGACGCCTGCACGCTATCGAGAACTCTTTGTACAGCATGCGAGTTCTTCTTTGGAAGAGCAACTGTATGGAAACCACGTTTTCATGCATAACGAGGCAACACCTCATATCGCTCTCCCACTGAAAGACCTGCTTAATGCAACGCTCCATAAACGTGTTATCTCCTGAAGTTTTCCAGATGCATGACCTGCAAGATCATCTCGTCTTTTGGCTCTAGGGATATCTAAAGAGCGTCCGCAGCTCGTGGTCGTGCAGTAGCGTTCTCGCTTCCCGTGCCCGGGTTCCCTGGTTCGATTCCCGGCGGGGTCAGGGATTTTCTCTGCCTCGTAACGACTGGGTGTTGTGTGATGTCCTTAGGTTAGTTAGGTTTAAGTAGTTCTAAGTTCTAGGGGACTGATGACCTTGGATGTTAAGTCCCATAATGCTCAGAGCCACTTGAACCATTTTGATATCTAAAGAGCGCGTTTAACAGGTCCACATTCGGTCTCCACGTCATCTGAAGGCCAGTCTACAGAAATATGTGTCTCAGATCCCAAAAAAATTGCTGCGAGCAACTGTTCACCACATCGTTTTACGCATGCAGCATCTCGTCAATGTCTTCAGTGCTCATGCTTAAAAAAAGTGTGAAAGCAACGGTTAAAAATAAAGTGGACATCATACCTTTCTCACTTAATGACCTTTTCTAGCCACGTCCCGTTCCTAATCCATTACATATAGAAACATACGTATACGTCTTTCCTCCATTCACATAGCCAGATTTGTACCTGGTGGCCAAAACTGGAATTAATTTGTTTTCTAGAGTATATCGGTTCTTTATTAACGCGTCAGAATATCTATCAAGTTTCGCTGCCATACCATAATTACAGCCAATACAGTATCTGAACGTATCAACACGTAAAGTTGATGTTCCATGTGTCTTCCTCACATCTATAAGCAATAATGGTTCAAATGGCTCTGAGCACTATGGGACTTAACTTCTGAGGTCATCAGTCACCTAGAACTTAGAGCTATTTAAACCTAACTAACCTAAGGACATCACACACGTCCATGCCCGAAGCAGGATTCGAACCTGCGACCGTAGCGGTCGCGTGGCTCCAGACTGAAGCGCCTAGAACCGCTCTAAGCAATAATACTCTCGCCTCTGCAGTGAGTTACTTTTTCAAACAGCCGCAGATCACCTCGTAGATCTTTTAGATCTTGACAGCACTGTACGACTTGCTGCGCCAGTTCTTTAAACTTATCAACGGGGATACTGTGTCCATCCTTCTGATTGGAGATTTGAGGGACTTCGGCCGTTCACTTATGTAATAAAATGGAACACCTGCAGCCGTCCTTTCGATCTTATTTATTATATGGCTACCAGTCATCAGGGCCAACGTCCATGAACTGGTTTCCGTAGACTGTAACAACGATGTTGTGTCTCCAACGATCAGCTACCAACTAGTTGATGATTGGAGACAACACCGTTGTTACAGTCTACGGAAAACAGTTTACGGATGTTGGCCACCAATGGAATCGTGTATACTGTTGGGGTTAATGCCATCAGCGTCAGTTAAGGCCTGAAGATGGCATACTGTGTCACCGAAGCTGGTAGGCGCATAATAAATAACATCGGAAGGACGGCAAGTCGTCTTACATCAGCAGCATAGTGTGGCAGTCCCCCGTGATGCATGGACCACATTCCCCCAACGTTGTGCAAGAGCCACTAGCGAAATTTGAGCCGAAATAGATGAGCACTTAATCGGAAAGTTTACATTTCAAATACCTTTGAACTAACTAGGACATGTTTTCAACTGAAGTCAGTGCTGGTTCGTAAACACAAGATCACAATTACCTCACAAATGGTTGGTTTGGGAGCCCCTGTGGACTGGAACGTTTTTACTTTTCTTATTTTATACTTTCATCCTTATAAGTTTTCGCTGTTAATGATAACACCCCCTGTACATTTCTACTGCTGTGATGGGTCTTTAGGTCTACCTCGGCTACCATAATGCGTACACTCCAGCGTTACCCATACTTCGTTTTGTTTTGATTACCCTGTACTGGTCTGACCAGAAGTTCTGTTCTTCTGCCACAAAACTTCGTAATCCCTACCATACCTAAATTCAACCTATATACTTTTCAAATTCTGTAACCCACCAACCCGGTGAAGGTATCTAACATTTCTCACTCCATCCCGTAAAACGCGACATTTTATTCCTGGTTACAGAAGCCTTGTGAGAAATCTTCACTTTGAGAGCCGAATTGGGAACTGTTTTGCTTCTGAAATATTTTATCCAAGATGATGTTTGCAGTAAAGAAGCATCTGCCCGAGTTTCCCAGACTGGCACAAATATTTGAAATATCACCATCTAATTGATTGTGGTGCCCAATTGCGACCGATGTCAGAATTTATATCACTTCATCAAGTATACATTAATCTAGCCCTTCGACAGATGTCCTTCCGGTGAGGCTGCACCTCCAGTACAGCTGTCTGTATCGTACAGGCAGACAAACCACACCTCCGCGGCAAGAACCGTGGCTCGTCCAAATGATAACACGATGAAATAAAGACACCAAATCAAGGCAGAAAGACACAAAATGGCGTGTCTGCGTTGCGAGGCACTTTGTCAAAGGTTTCCCAAACAGGTTTTCTAGCGTTCAGCTCCCGGATTCCTGTTCGCAGACACGTCGGACATTGTCGGCAAACCGTGAGAACGAATGCAAAAAGAGGCGGACGCGTAAATTACTTGCAGGAGAACGACGGCGTGAGCGGCTGCTCGTAAATAATTCGGGCCGGTCGGAAATGCAAACTGGTGGAGATTTATCTGGTGGCGGGTGTGCCCAGGAGCGGCGCCAGCGCCGGCAGCTACAGGCTACGGGCTACAGGTCCATTAGGGCTGGCGGCGTCTCGCCTCATGTTTTATGCGCGCCGTCTCGTCTTTTCGGCAAATGAGATGCGGCCGCGGCCAGTGGCCACGGCCACGGCGCTCCATTCACGTGCAGCAAGGACACGTGGGGAGCGGCTAGCGACCAGCGGCAGCCACACACCGACACGCACACACGCACCGCTGCCGTGTAAATCACCGCCGAGCGCCATTTTAATTCCAGTGCCTGCTGCTTCGCTCCCGTCCTGCGTCCAGCAGCCCCTCTAGACAGCGCAGTAGTTCCTTCCCACGAGACTGGGTGGATGACTAATGTTCCTAACCCGAGAAGGAGATAACAAGACCTGTCTTCGACCGTTTCTTCTATTTATTCGCCATCTGGCTGGCCAGCGATTTAGCCAACTATATTTTTCCAGGATGAGATTTTTCACTCAGCAACGGAGTATGCGCTGACATGAAACGTCCTGGCAGATTAAAAATGTGTGCCGAACCGTGACTCGAACTCGGGACCTTTGCCTTTCGTTGGCAAGTGCTCTGCCGACTGAGCTACCCAAGCACGTCTCAGGACCCTCCCTCACAGCTTCAAATCTGCCAGTACCTCGACTCCTTGCTTCCAATCTTCACAGAAGCTCTTTGCAGGCTGGCGAGAGTAAACTCGCGTGCCGCGAAGAAGTGCTGATGCCTTGTCAGTGAGTCGTGATGCCTCTCCTGCAGATCTTGTTGGGGGTTGTTTGGAAGAAAGAGACCAAACAGCGAGGCCATCGGTCTGATCGGATTAGGGAAGGACGTCGGCAGTGCCCTTTCAAAGGAACCATCCCGGAATTTGCCTGGAGCGATTTAGGGAAATCAAGGAAAACCTAAATCAGGATGGCCGGACCGTCGTCCTTCCGAATGCGAGTCCACTGTGCTAACCACTGCGCCACCTCGCTCGGTCCCTGCAGGTCAGAGCCACGACGGTATACAGCGCTGGCAGCAGCAGAAAGGCAAGGAAGCCGCCGCCACAGAGACGTTCCACGACTCAGTCTAACTTCCTCCTCAGCGCTGTCGAAGGTATCCCATCATGCACTGCCGACTGTGGTCTGGGATATCGGTTGTCATGAAGACCACGCCCTGGTTATCCACCAAGGATCGACCAAGACGGCAGCAGATGCTCACGAGTCGGCCAAGAGTCTGTGCGGACATACCATACTTGGTCGCTGTGGTGGTTCAAATGGCTCTGAGCACTATGGGACTTAACATCTGAGGTCATCAGTCCCCTAGAACTACTTAAACATAACTAACCTAAGGACATCGCACACATCCATGCCCGAGGCAGGATTCGAACCTGCGACCGTAGCAGCAGCGCGGTTCCGGACTGAAGCGCCTAGAACCGCTCAGCCACCGTGGCCGGCGGTCGCTGTGACATGGCATCTTGCAGATCATCTGCGATGGCCCAATGTGTAGGAGGGAGTGCTGCCCACGATTCTTATACGTGACGATCCATTAGGCAGCAACATCAGATCAGACCAAGGCCGTGGTATGCTTCAGGTTGGCTGCATCTCAGTGCTGAATCAGCAAGCAGGTGGCAGGCTGTTCGTCATAGATCAGCTTGTCTTGGGTTCACTGAAACTCAATACACTGTCATTCTCTTTGGTTCTGGCGACACAGACTGTATGGCAACGCCACACACTGTTTTCTGGAGGTCCGAAATGGTAGCTCTTTACAGCGCCAAGTTCACATATAAGACGCGGTGGCTCTGAAAGTATGAGTGCATGCGCGCTCGTTTATCAGACTCATCAGTGCTCATTCTCTCGCTGTGATAACTCAATCATTATTCTGGGTCATCAACCTCGGTTCTTTCTATCTAATGCACTGGCGCTTGGGCAGCAGAGTTATGCAGAATTACTTCACAGTGCCTTGTTCCGTAGTATTTCAGCCTGCCTCTCTCTGAGGTCATGTGGCAACGCTCGCGTCCGGACTTGCCGTGTATTATATGTGTGTTACGCCCTGTTGACATTCTGATTGGCACATTGGCCCAGTGTCAACCTCCTCTGATCTATGATTACCTGGTAGAATTTTTGAAAATGAAAACGTGTACAGTCAAATTAATCTGTTTTGCGACAGTACAAGTGATAGATTAAATTAACAAACCATTGCTACACGTTAATGTCTGGTCTCCTCATCCAGTCAAGGCTTGATGGTATAGCAGTGGAAAAGTAGTACGGATCACTTGGGTAGGCTTCTAATTTACACCTCTTGACTAGGTGACGGATGGTCTGGTCAGGTGCTCTGCATTCACAGCTTGGGCTGGACTCCTTAGCTTGCAATACATTAATTCCATCGATTCTTGTACACTGGTCGCCAATCTGACTCCCGAACCATACTGGATTAATGTAGCCAGTAGCCTAGAACCACATTTACGGGTTAGAGACTTTGACTTCAGGTATTTTCCAGCATCATTAACAATATATTTGTAAGTCTTGGCAGGTGGCATCACTTCTCAGAGACGGGCTATAAGCGGGAGCAGGAAGTGAGCAAAACGTTGCCTGCGTTCCTTTTCCAACGCTAGTCTGTCTTAGTAGCTCCGTGATTCACCTCTGTTCCTCAGTGGACAGTGTGTCTAGCTAATCAGATGCTCGATTTCTGTAACTGCCAAGGATTTTCCCTACGTGGGGGGACCGGACTGGGTTGCACACAGCCTGCTGAGGCCATCTGAGAAGCTGTTCGAGTGAGAAGTGGCCGCACAGAGGTCATGAAACCCAACAACGACCGGGAGAGCGGTGTATGACCCACCATACAGCATCCGATGACGCCACTGGTAGAAGATGACAGGGGGTTCGGTCAGTCCTAATTGACTTTGCTTATTTTCTAAGGCGACTACCTGACAACCACAAAGTTTAAACAATTCCGTGAGTTGCTGCGAGCTCGCCAAGATAATTAAATGTTGCGTCGTTCAAGTGGGGCAATCACGATCCTGTCATCGAATAAGTTATTCTGCCACTAAAAAAAAGTCTAAAAAAGTTCACAAGTTCGTTCCCTTTCGCGGACGTGAAATTCTGATCGGTCATTACCGATGTTACAGGTGGGTTCTCTGTGTTAGTTCGTGCAGTTGTGATTATCCTGGAACCGGTTTCGTATTAAACAGTGAATCCATTAGCTAGCTGGGGGTGGTGTTTAATGAAAGAGATGGACAGATGAGTTTTAACTGAAGCCAGTGAACTGCATTTGTTTCCATGAATATTTGAAGAGTCGTGTATTTATGTAGCTCTTCGCCTACGTAATTGTCACATTGCGCGGTTGTTATTATTAATATTATTATTGTGTATAGGTCATGTAATGAGCGTATTGTAATTCTGACTCTCATTAAGAATGCATGATTAAATGTAAGAGATGCCAGAATTCGCTAATCTTGCCATGTGAATTACACTGAAAAGCCAATTAACTGGTACACCTGCCTAATATCATGTAGGGCGCCCGCGAGCACGCAGAAGTGCCGCAACACGACGTGGCATGGACTCGAGTAACGTCTGTAGTAGTGATGGAGGGAATTGACACCATGAGTCCTGCAAGGCTGTCCATAAATTCGTAAGAGTACGAGGGACTGGAGATCTCTTCTGAAAAGCATGTTGCAAGGCATCTCAGATACGCTCAACAATGTTCATGTCTGGGGAGTTTGGTGGCCAGCGTAAGTGTTTAAACTGAGAAGATTGCTCCTGGAGCCATTCTGTAGCAATTCTGGGGGGCGTCACATTTTCCTGCTGGAATTGCCCAAGTCCATTGGAATGCGCAATGGACATGAATGGATGCAGGTGATCAGAGAGGATGCTTATGTACATGTCACCTTTCAGAGTCGTATCTAGACGTATCAGGGGTCCCATATCACTCCAACTGCACACGCTCAGCACCATTACAGAGCCTCCACTAGCTTCAACAGTCCCATGCTGACAGGCAGTGTTCATGGATTCGTGAGGTTGTCTCCAGACCCATACATGTCCATTCTCCCAATACAATTTGAAACGATACTCGTCTGATCAGGCAACATGTTTCCAGTCGTCAACAGTCCAAAGTCGTGGGTGACGGGCCCAGCCGAGGCGTAAGGCTTCATGTCGTGCAGTCATCAAGTGTACACGATAGGGCGTTCGGCTCTGAAAGCCCATATCGATGATGTGTCATTGAATGGTTATCACACTGACACTTGTTGATTTCCCAGCACTGAAACCTGCAGCAGTTTGCGTAAGGGTTGCACTTCTATTACGTTGAACGATTCTTTTCATTGGTCGTTGGTCCTGTTTCAAGTATCTGCGCTAGCAGAATAGAAATGCGGAAAACCCAAGTTCGAAAAAAATGTATTGGACTCACAAAAGGAAACAATAATGCAATCGTCGAAACAACAACAGACTGGATACCAACTGCGGAATGTCACAGATATAAAATAATAATAGGAAAGACCTGACTTCTCACGGGGAGAGACGACATCAAACAATTCTACAATGCCGAGAGGTTCGTCGACTATACCAAGTCCATCTGCTAGAGATCGGCCAGCTAGAAGAGGCGTCTGGCCGTGGCTGCAGGTGGCCGCCAGTAAATATTTTTGTTGACAACACAGGCGACGTAGGTTTTCCAGGTGAATATACGCCCTGTAATGCAGGCATCCCGTGTTGGTTAGACGTGAAGTGGGATCCCGATGCAGTAGGTGCTACGATGTCTGAAGTGGGCGACCACAGTACTCTTCTTGCAGGATCTTTTTGCGGCTGCAGCTATGTGGGGGATTTGATGGTTTACCGGATTCCTGATATTCCCGGCAAACTCGTGAAATGGTCGTACGGGAAATTCCCCACTTCATCGCTACCTCGGAAATGCTATGTCCATCGTTCGTGCGCCGACTATAACACCACATTCAAACTCACTTGAAACGTGATAACCTGCCAGCCGGCCGAAGTGGCCGTGCGGTTAAAGGCGCTGCAGTCTGGAACCGCAAGACCGCTGCGGTCGCAGGTTCGAATCCTGCCTCGGGCATGGATGTTTGTGATGTCCTTAGGTTAGTTAGGTTTAACTAGTCCTAAGTTCTAGGGGACTAATGACCTCAGCAGTTGAGTCCCATAGTGCTCAGAGCCATTTGGACCATCTGATAACCTGCCACTGTAGCAGCAGTAACCGATATGACAACTGCGCCAGACTCTTGTTGTCCTATACAGGTGTTGCCGACTGCAGCGCCGTATTCTGCCTGTTTATATTTCTCTGTATTTGAATACGGGTGCCATTAATAGTTTATTTGGCGCTTCAGTGTAGATGCAAAATATTGAAATGATAACTACTTATCTAGTACGATGCTGGAAACAAAGTATCGCTGTTTACGCACGTCTAAGAGGCAACGTTTTCACTTTCAGTCTGTGCTTAATACTCTGTTTGTATGAATAATTGTTTCTGCCGCTCTCCGACGGGACGTCAGCTACATACAATACTGGCCATTGAAATTGCTACACCACGGATATGACGTGCTACAGACGCGAAATTTAACCGACAGGAAGAAGATGCTGTGATATGGAAATGATTAGCTTTCCAGAGCATTCACACAAGGTTGGCGCCGGTGGCGACACCTACAACGTGCTGATATGAGGAAAGTTTCCAATCGATTTCTCATACACAAACAGCAGTTCACCGGCGTTGCCTGATGAAACGTTGTTGTGATGCTTCGTGTAAGGAGGAGAAATGCGTACCATCACGTTTTCGACCTCGATAAAGGTTGAATTGTAGCCTATCGCGATTGCGGTTTATCGTATCGTGACATTGCTGCTCGCGTTGGTCGAGATCCAATGACTGTTCGCAGAATATGGAATCGGTGGGTTCAGGAGGGAAATACGGAACGCCGTGCTGGATCCCAACGGCCTTGCATCACTAGCAGTCGAAATGACAGGCATCTTATCCGCATGGCTGTAACAGCTCGTGCAACCACGTCTCGATCCCTGAGTCAACAGATGGGGACGTTTGCAAGACAACAACCATCTGCACGAACAGTTCGACGACGTTTGCAGCAGCATGGACTATCAGCTCGGAGACCATGGCTGCGGTACCCCATGACGCTGCGTGCTGTATTCAACGATGAACCTGGGTGCACGAATGGCAAAACGTCATTTTTTCGGATGAATCCAGGTTCTGTTTACAGCATCATGATGGTCGCATCCGTGTTTGGCGACATCCCGGTGAACGCACATTGGAAGCGTGTATTCGTCATCGCCATACTGGCGTATCATCCGGCGTGGTGGTATGGGGAGGTGGGGGAGGGGGGGCATTGGTTACACGTCTAGTTCACCTCTTGTTCGCATTGACGGCACTTTGAAGAGTGGACGTTACATTTCAGATGCGTTACGACCCGTCGTTCTACACTTCATTCGATCCCTGCGAAACCCTAATTTTCAGCAGGATAATGCACGACCGCATGTTGCAGGTTCTGTACGGGCCTTTCTGGATACAGAAAATGTCCGATCGCTGCCCTGGCCAGCACATTCTTCAGATCCCTCACCAACTGAAAACGTCTGGTCAATGGTGGCCGAGCAACTGGCTCGTCACAATACGCCAGTCACTACTCTTGATGAACTGTGGTACCGTGGTGAAGCTGCATGGGCAGCTGTACCTGTACACGCCATCCAAGCTCTGTTTGACTCAATGCCCAGGCGTATCAAGACCGTTATTACGGCCAGAGGTGGTTGTTCTGGGTTCTGATTTCTCAGGATCTATGCACCCAAATTGCGTGAAAATGTAATCACATGGCAGTTCTAGTATAATGCATTTGTCCAATGAATACCCGTTTATCATCTGCATTTCTTCTTGGTGTAGCGATTTGAATGGCCAGTAGTGTATGGTGTTCGTCTGTCGCGTGTTCATTTCTCATTTTCCGATAGCGTATCTGTCATCGGACGGCTAGGTAATAACACCCAGAGGATGAGCGACGCTGGGGCCTGGCTCTCCAGCAACACTGGCTGTGTGTGGACGGCCGCAGCTGCTGGAAGCACGCTAGCGCGCCAGTCCTGGCAGAGCTCCACGGCGCGGCGCCTGCCCGCCCCCGGGCTGAACACGCGCTCCTGACACGGTCGCCGATTTGTCACGTCTTTTACGCCTCCGTCACCACCGGAACACTCCTCCCGTTTAGCGCTCGGCGCCGTACATCACCGCTGGCCAGCCTAAAATCCCCTGAAAGGCGCCAGGAATAAATCTTCGCCAGGCCTCTGGAACATACACGCAGCTGTATCGGAACCATTAATTTGCCGTAGGACGAGGTAACTGTTAGCTTTCAAGTTAAATTGGGCGTATAACTAAATCGTAAATAGGATGAAAAGACAGATCCTCTTCGTAACCGTTTATAGCACATTAAGTACGCGGCACCTCTAAATTATTCACTCCCTTAGCCGCGCGGGATAAGCCGAGCGGTCTGAGGCGCTGCAGTCAAGGACTGTGCGGCTGGTCCCGGCGGAGGTTCGTGTCGTCCCTTGCGCATGCGCGTGTGTGTTTGTCCTTAGGATAATTTAGGTGAAGTAGTGTGTAAGCTTAGGGACTGATGACCTTAGCAGTTAAGTCCCATAAGATTTTACAGGCGCATTCAATTCCTTAGAGGCCATAATTCCAACGTAATACCTCATGTCTCACATCGACCCGAAATTTCTATCATTCTTGTTTCCCATTCCTTTTTCGGAGAGGGTCAGCAGCAGCTAGGTGCTTACTGTTTAGCCAAGCAGGCGTAGTATGCAACAAATTTGAAAATAAAAATACTTAACATGATAAAAAATAAAGATTTCACAACTGACTAAAATGCATGAACTTGATGTGACAATAACAGACTATTGTGCTTCTAAGGCTGTTGATGTTGGAGGTCGTGTAGTTCCATCATTGTAGCCAAGCTGTGGCTTGACAACCAACTCCAGTAAAAAAAAGATGGTATAGGAATGTGAGACAGAAAGAACATTTTCGATTCAAGGAAAGTTGCTAGTTCGTGTTCTCGTCAAACATATAATTTTAATCTACCAAGAAATTCCTATACTGACAAGTTTTCCAACAATACGATGTTTCCATGCGGTTCTTGGCGCTTCAGTCTGGAACTGCGTGACTGCTACGGTCGCAGGTTCGAATCCTGCCTCGGGCACATTTCTGTATTTCTTTACATTTGCGTGACGAGTGCACATTCTGTGAAGCACACGGTTCAATCACAGTTGAACGGACAGTACTGCATGCGACCTTGGCTAATAAATTTACTCCAAATATTTAAACGGTTTATTTATCAACGTGTGGACAGTCGTTAGGATATATAAATAGGAAGTTGCTATTCCGGTAACGAAACTTCACCTGGTAAGCTTTTCAGATAAGAGAAATTGTGAGAGATGTTATTCCAGGTCCGCAGCTCGTGGTCGTGCGGTAGCGTTCTCGCTTCCTACGCCCGGGTTCCCGGGTTCGATTCCCGGCGGGGTCAGGGATTTTCTCTGGCTCGTGATGACTGGGTGTTGTGTGATGTCCTTAGGTTAGTTAGGTTTAAGTAGTTCTAAGTTCTAGGGGACTGATGACCATAGATGTTAAGTCCCATAGTGCTCAGAGCCATTTTTTTTGTTATTCCAGAGACAATGTCTTTAGATCTCGACCTTAATACTAGGAACAGCTTCCGTCTGCATTCGAAACACAATCCTGTCGGAATATTCACGGAAACAGATTGTTGAGCGTGAATAGTCACGCAACATACATACTAGTCGTGCACTCGAACGAGGATCGTTGTCCAGAGGCTGTAACACGTGTTTCTCAGAGGCAGCTGTCATGCGGAGGCGTCGACCTTATTCCGCTGGGACGGGCAGTGCTGAGTATGCTTCACACACGCGACAATATATCGCTGCAAATTACTGTCTGCTAGGAAAATGTTCCCGATAAGGGCGTGCTGTTCCCCGCCCACTGCCATTTGCACGAACATGGGTGGCCAGCAGCCGCCTTGTTCTTCATTTGAATAACGCGTCACGTTTCGCTCGCGACAAGACACTTGCCCTGATTCTATCCGTGTATTTAGTGTGGAGATGTAACACAACAGCTGTATCTCCATAGCACGTGGCGGTAAGAATAGATGTACATATTTTCTGTAATGCAGAGAGGTGGCACATCACTCCCGCACTTAAACAACACTGTCAGCCAGATTAACATAGATATTTTAGGTCATGATCTCGGTGTTCCCCAGTACTACATTTGGTATGTCTGGCTAATGACTTTTTTACATGAGAAAATTGTGGGTTGAATGTTCTTATAACTCAACGTGTAACCTGTAGAGACTTTAAGGGGCTGCAGTGAAGGTGATGGAGAACAGGGAGAGAGATGAAATTGCGTGCCGTAAATGCTGAGTGCAGCCATCTGACCGTGTGAATGGTTGTGGGTTCCAGCGCTCAGTGGATGTTACCTGCAGAGGGGCTTCTGGCCGAAGCCCTATCTTCCTTCCGCTTAGTGTCAGACAGAAGGGTGCCAGTTCGCAAAACATTACCTGGGCCAGGCGGCAGTTCACATCGTGAAGGCAGCCATTTAAGAGAGACTGCTGTAAACAGAGCGTTTGTGAAAATGGTGGGAAGGTCATAAAACTCCGTGTGTTCTCGCGTTAGAAGCTGAAGCAATACGGGCAGCTCACATGGTATTTGTGTTTAGTGGAGGCGAGAACGTAACACCCCCCCCCCCCTCCCCTGATGCCATGAAGTCGCCAGGTTTTTCCAAGCGAGCAGCAAAAACAAATACGTCGTGGATACAACTGTCTGGGAAGCTTAGTAGCCTTCATTCAGAAATTGGAAATGGTCGGCCTGGAAAGATTAGATCTCTCCATAAATAAGAGACTGTTGTCCTGTCTACGTAGATTTTTTCCCAAACATGGCCATGCTTACTGTAAGAACGACGCCTCCCTAGTCTAAAATCTTCTTTTTTCGACAAGAGAGATTTGGAGTCGTTGCTCGGCACCTCTCAGGATATGCAGAGTGGAGGCTTGCACACCCAGCGTGGAAACCCTGATGCTGTGTCTGTAATGGCTACCAGGCCAACAGAGCAGACGAGAAAGGAGATCCAGTGAGTAGAGGATAGTTCGATTGGTTTGTGCAATCTGGGGGCAGCTTCGTTTTTGCTAATTCGGTTCCCGTATTCAGGCTTGGTGGAAAGTGGTTGTGATTCTTTGCCTTCTTCGTCTTCTGGTCCTCCCCTGATAGAGAACGTCTGGTCTTCCCCTAGTGGGAGACACGTGTGGTCTGTATCTTGTGTCGGGCTAGGAGCCAGTGGCAGTTTCGAACTGCACCGACTGTGGAACTGCATATCATCTCGGACATATAGTCTGGTACGTGGGCGAACTTATTCCTCGTGAGTCGGCCGTCTGACGTTTGACAATTCCAGCACGCACCGTAGTGGCTGTCAGTAAATTTGGTTGGCCAGACCAGCGAATGGGTGCACCTCTACCGGGATTTCAGGGCTCTGATAGGGAAGCTTCCCGCATTCTGATAATCAGGCCGCCAGGCCGCGTAGTTCGTATATTTTTGTGGACGTGTCAGAACATAGACCTGTGGCAGCGCACCACTCGTCACCCACAGCGCGCAGTTTTCTGCTGCCGCCTGAATCAAAGTGAAAGGGTAAAATACTGCTGCACCGGCGTAGGGTTGTTAAATGATATTCCCAGCTCCCCGTTCTTCGTGAACTATGGTGTGTGGCATATTTGGTCGTAGTTGATTCCATTTGAACAGAGTTGGACCTCCCAGTGGGTTCATGTAAACCGAGTCAGAGAGCGTTGTAAAAGGGATTAATTCAGGGGGGAATTTGTATAGCTTCCATCCCATCGCGTGCTGTGCCAGTCGAACACCATTTCTTTCCTCAGTTGTGTTTATCTTTTTTGTGTTAGATTTATTAGCTAGTTGTACTTACAAAAGGATCAATAAAATTTGACATTATTTTGTCAACTTAAATACGCCACTGTTCCCCTTCACACTCCCTCAACTATTTACTGGCTTTATTTTAATGTGGTGGTACATGGGTACACCAGCTATTTAAGGTTCAGTCTTTTTAAATTACTTAATATGATTATTAATTTGAGTTCTGAAAGTGACCACAGGCATAGGGTAACGAAAGTGCCAAGAGTAAATACACTAATTCATGTATAAAAATTAAGAGTGTAGCAGACGATTTGAAGGTTACTGAGAAGATAATACTTTTCTTTATGTAAAGATAATTATATTTAACATCACTCAGATATGTATTTATGACTCAAGCAAGTGATGGGTTGCAATGTCTGTACCTCACTATCAAATGCTGGTGAGATTTGTTCATAGGCATGGTATTTTTTTTCTTTTATACGTCCAACGAATCACAATCTGACAAATTAACACCGTTCGTCCAAAAATGTCAGAAACTGATTTCATTCCTGGCGGCGCCAGCACAGTAACTAGGGTGGGAGCTTAACTGACAGCGGTAAACAACCGGTGCGTATTCGACCAGCCAGTTGTGAGCAGGCAGCGTTAAGTAGCGGCGTGCGGCCTTAAGTGTCCACGTTGTTGTGTCAGAAATAGCTTCGGACCAGCAGCTCTAAATTATTCAACACATTCTCCAAAATGTTTTGAAGAAGAGAAAGGTGTGTGCCAAGCTTGTTCCGCAGACCTCGACTTTCGAGCCGGACGCGGTGGGCGAGCGGTTCTAGGCGCTTCAGTCCGGAACCGCGTGACTCCTACGGTCGCAGATTCGAAATCTGCCTCGGGCATGGATGTGTGTGAGGTCCTTAGGTTAGTTAGGTTTAAGTAGTTCTATGTTCTAGGGGACTGATGACCTCAGATGTTAAGTCCCATAGTGCTCAGAGCCATATGAACCATTTTGACTTTCGAACAAGAACGACTTGTGAACACCTGTCGCGACTTGACTGAAATGCAACACACGGATAATCTTTTTCTGGAAGAGTTGTCTTGGGCGACGGGACTTGGTGTTATTAATAAGAAATTACCAGAAAGGGACAAAGTGCAGAATGGGTGTCCGATGTTTCGCCAAGACCGAAGCATATGCGAATGTTACGCGAGAGTTGAATAACATCTCTAAGAAGATAAGTTTTCACATGTCTTATGAACGTTCTGCGTGTTGTACTCAATTTGGGGACACTGTGTGGAACACATGAAGCAGTAAAACCACCATCTACATTTTTATGTATTTTTTATTCGTTCAGTCTCGAAACATTTCGAACTGACGGTGAAGCCGCAAATATTTCATAAATGGATCGAGGTTCTGAAACAAAATTTTTGGCAAATGTTAGAACGCAAAGCGGCAAGTAATTTCCTGTGTAGATAACATCTGTATACATTTTTATCTGCCGGAGGAAGAAAGGAAGAACGACAGATCAGGATTTAGCGGCCCGTCGACGACAGGGTAATTAGCGACAGAGAACACTAGCACTGGAGAAGAATGGGTCGAAATACTGGCCTTCCGGTAATTATTTACCTTCAGTGATTTAGAGAAACTATAAAAAACGCAAATTTCCATGTCTATACGAGGATCTGAAGTGCTTATAATACTACCGGCCACTATTAAATTAGCAATACACCGATAATGTTATTCCTATGAATGGAATTAAATTTGACCATGACTGTGTACTAATGGTTAGGATATCGAACTATTTTTCGTTTCTCTAAAGTTATCTGAAAGAAGTAATAGCAGAACAAACGGGAATCGAACCAAGGCTCTATTAGCAATAGAGTAAACTGCAATCACGCAAAAGGAAACGGCTGCCAGAGTAATTACGCCAGTTTGTACCAAGTACTAGCACTGTTCATAAAGAAACTTAGCTACTGGTATTTACTTTACTTGACACTGAAATCCTACTTTTCGCGTATAGGACAGCAGACAATAGTACACTTTAGCTATCAATATACCGTTGGTTTGTCATGAATAACGCAGAAAGAGTACTGAAACATTTTGTGAACAACTGGCCCTTAGTGACACTTTTACTCGGAAACACAGCAGCACTTTGAATAGGACGCTGTCTAGGTAAATGACTGAGGATAAAATATGGTTCCTCAACACAAAGTCCATAGAACACAAACTAATTATTGGATAATAAAACACGTAAAAGGTCCATGCAATTACACAGTACTCAACCGATTCTTTGAGGAGATTTTGACAATTTCGTGTGGCTGATAAAAAAAAGGTGGCAACAGTATCCATGGCTCTTGCTGTATAACTAGCTGAGAAAACTTCCTTTTTAGGGTAAGTTTTTCATAGCACCGAGCTAACCGATATATTCCATTAATAATGCCCCAAATTCTTCCTCATCCGAGGCCATATTAAACAATCTTACTGCTCTTATTGGTTCAAATGGCTCTGAGCACTAGGGGACTCAACTGCTGAGGTCATTAGTCCCCTAGAACTTAGAACTAGTTAAACTTAACTAACCTAAGGACATCACAAACATCCATGCCCGAGGCAGGATTCGAACCTGCGACCGTAGCGGTCTTGCGGTGCCAGACTGCAGCGCCTTTAACCGCACGGCCACTTCGGCCGGCTTACTGCTCTTATTGTCTCGTTCAGCACCCAAGATGCGAACACTTTGTATGCTAGCCACAAACCAAGTCTTGTCACAAAGGAACTTTTCTATTCGCATTTCCATTATTTTACAGAACATTACTTTTAATTACATTGACATATATGGACGTAAAAAATGGTTCAAATGGCTCTGAGCACTATGGGACTCAACTGCTGAGGTCATTAGTCCCCTAGAACTTAGAACTAGTTAAACCTAACTAACCTAAGGACATCACAAACATCCATGCCCGAGGCAGGATTCGAACCTGCGACCGTAGCGGTCTAGCGGTTCCAGACTGCAGCGCCTTTAACCGCACGGCCACTTCGGCCGGCAAATGGACGTAAATATGAATAAAACATTTACATAGATGTTATACCAAATAGCATGGGTATACAGATATCACATCAAGTAAAAGGAGACAAAGAAATTCTGTTAGATAAGTACAGAGAACATAGATATTAGTGTTACATGCTGTCCTCCCGAATGAATGTCGAGTGTCTCACAACTGCACCACATTGCTCGCATTTATCTAACGTAGCATCGAAACTGCCACTTTTTCATGTTAACGATATAGCTTCCTTAACGGTATTCAAACCTCTTGGAGAGAAGAGTTCAGTGATATTACGTTTCTTAAAGTTTGCTGTGAAATTTCCGAAAAAAACATCTGCGTTAATCGTCATCATGTGTTGAGATAACTGTCACTGATTATTAACTCATTGTCTTTCATCGTATAGTGTGAGGGACTCTATGGAATTCCTACCATAGTCAACGTAAAATGAGAGAATATCTTCTTCGTTACTGAAGCTCACAGTCCACAAAGGAAAAGGCACTAAAATGGAAGTAGAAGACGTAGAACTATGATCACTAGAGAGCACCGTTTTTTACATAGGACCAAGCCCTGTTCACGGAAGGTGTTTGTACTTTGCGCTGTTTACCTTGTTACTTATATTTGGAAAATTTCCTATCTGTTTTTGAGAAAATTTTTACCTCAGCCCATAACAACTGTTATACGTGAACTACTCCTTTCAAGAACCTTCTAAAGTTATCAAAAGGTACATTATTCCGTAGAAAACAGTTGCTTCATTATCTTGGTAGGTAAAGAAGATACAAGATAATATGCCAGGAAGTTTGTTTCAATGCCTTGAACAGTTTACGAGTAATATTTCTACAGGACATCATTTACGTTTCTGAATGACGGCCAATCGCCAAAGATTTCGTGCAAATGCAAGTGTCAAAACAATATTTAAAAAATCCTGTGGCAAACATTAAATATTTCTTGTTGCGACCTTGCAAAGTTCAAGCCGTGGAATTCAACGGAGTTTCTGCACCGTCTTCTCATTATTTTACAAAGCAAAATATTGCTGGCTATGTAGGGTAAGTCATGTGCCCCTACCAGTGTCGTTTTATGCAACCCGCAATGTTAGTGCTGGCCGCCTTAAACGACGTGTGAGACTGCCATATTTCTCGCGCTAGGAGCAAAGTGTTAGTCTTACGGCTAAAATAAGCGGCAGATTTTTGTAGGAAATAATGTACTTAAATGTTGTACTGAGATACGTTTTCACTGGAGGCATACAACATACAAAAGTGAGCTTCAGCCGCACCTCCGCTCCACACTCATCCTTCAGCAATCAAGATTTCTAGTATGTTGTTCGTCGCACTCTCTCCTACCTCTGCACAAAATTTTCCGACAACACGAACTTTTCCCGGTGTTCAACCTTTCTTGGTCTCTATTGATTTGATTGGGCTTTTACGACACAAGCATAGTCGGCTACTTCGTTAACATGCCAGTGAGGATAATGAAAGAAAAACGTTATGCTAGAACTAATTACGTTGAAAATTCGATCCACCTCAGCCCTTTGAAGTACAGTCGCTGCGTGACCAGAAAATCTGACGAATACAGAAAAAAAATTGTTTATTTTATGCTGTTAAAATTCACAAAATGATAGGTAAAATTTACACAAATGTCAATTTTACAATTTATAAGTGCTCGACTGAGCCAGTGCGCAATTAAGCCAGTCAATGAAGACCAAAGGCCGGCCGAAGTGGCCGTGCGGTTAAAGGCGCTGCAGTCTGGAACCGCAAGACCGCTACGGTCGCAGGTTCGAATCCTGCCTCGGGCATGGATGTTTGTGATGTCCTTAGGTTAGTTAGGTTTAACTAGTTCTAAGTTCTAGGGGACTAATGACCTCAGCAGTTGAGTCCCATAGTGCTCAGAGCCATTTGAACCATTTTTGAAGACCAAAGAAGGTAGAATGTGGGAAATAGTTCAAGCAGCCGCAAATATTTGTGCAGTGGTAGGAGGGAGATCCATGGACAAATGGTTCAAATGGCTCTGAGCACTATGGGACTTAACTTCTAAGGTCATCAGTCCCCTAGAACTTAGAACTACTTAAACCTAACTAACCTAAGGACATCACACACATCCATGCCCGAGGCAGGATTCGAACCTGCGACCGTAACGGTCGCGCGGTTCCAGACTGTAACGCCTAGAACCGCTCGGCCACCCTGGCCGGCTCCATGAACATCATACTAGAAATCCTGACCAGTGGGGGCAAAGAGTGGGAGTGGGGGATTCATTTTTCTTGAATCTACATCTACATCTACATGGATACTCTGAAAATCACATTCAGGTGCCTGGCAGAGGGTTCATTGAACCACCTTCACAATCTTGTTATTCCAATTTCGTATAGCGCGCGGAAACAATAAACACCTCTATCTTTCCGTACGAGCTCTGATTTCCCTTATTTTATCGTGGTGATCGTTCCTACCTATGTAGTTCGGTGTCAACAAAATATTTTCGCATTCGGAGGAGAAAGTTGGTGATTGGAATTTCGTGAGAAGATCCCGTCGCGACGAAAAACGCCTTTCTTTTAACGATTTCCAGCCCAAATCCTTTATCATTTCTTTGACACTCTCTCCCATATTTCACGATAATACAAAACGTGCTGTCTTTCTTTGAACTTTTTCGATGTACTGCGTCAGTCCTATCTGGTAAGGATCCCACACCGCGCAGCAGTATTCTAAAAGAGGACGGACAAGAGTAGCGTGTAGGCAGTCTCCTTAGTAGGTCTGTTAGATTTGTAAGTGTGTTGCCAATAAAACGGAGTCTTTGTTTAACCATTCCCACAACATTTTCTATGAGTTCCTTCCAATTAAGTTGTTCGTAATCGTAATTCCTAGGTATTTAGTTGAATTTACGGTTTTTAGATTAGACAGATTTATCGTGTAACCGAAGTTTAACGGGTTCCTTTTAGCACGCAAGTCGACGACCTCACACTTTTCGTTATTTAGGGTCAACTGCCATTTTTTGCACCACTCAGATATCATTTCTAAATCGTTTTGCGGTTTGTTTTGATCCTCTGATGACTTTATTAGTCGATAAACGACAGCGTCATCTGCAAACAACCGAAGACAGCTGCCCAGATTGTCTCCAAAATCGTTTATATAGACAAGGAACAGCAAAGGGCCTATAACACTACCTTGGGGAACGACAGAAATCACTTCCGTTTTACTCGATGACTTTCCGTCAATTACTACGAAATAACTCAAGAATAGTAGCTTCTAGCGAAAACGTACCTCAGTACAGAATTAAAGTAAATTAAATTTCCTACACAAAGATCCTGTTCATTTTTTCTATAGGACTAATAGTTTGCAGATAGTGAGGGAGACAATACGAAAATCTCGCTCGTGGTTTATGAAAACCAGCTATAACAATGGGGTTGCATAAAACGCCAGCGGTAGGGGCATCTGAATCACCCTGCTTATTTATATTACGAAATATTTGGGACGTCCAACTTACGTGTTTCAGCCTGGATGTAGCATGTGATTTACAAATGTCAGAAAATATTCAAATTAGTTGAAACTTATATCATCACGTATCTGAGTGTATAGCTTCAGAGCCAAAACTTTTTTGAAGGGGTGAGCAGGAGAGATGTCTACCTTGTGCGCTCCCCAGGCGTTCTGTACTGAAACCGACGACTGGATGAATAAGGATGGTCAGACTGGGATTTGAAATCCACTCCTTCCCAGCGGGAGAGCAGTGTCTTCAGCACTGCGCCGCGTCGCTCGGCGTTTAGCCGTGTGGTACGAGTGGAAGTGAGGGAGAGGGAGACAGAGAGAGAGAGAGAGAGAGAGAGAGAGAGAGAGAGAGGGAGGGGCGGCCATTATGCTGCGTCACGCAGGCGGCCCTGTTGACGCTCGCTGACCCTTGGCCGCCACGTGCCGCGGGCAGCTGCCCGACAGCCCCGCGCTGTGGACAGACAGACACGCCTCACGCCTGATAGCATCGCGTGGCCAACCAGGTCCCACCTGTGTGGATTGTTCTGTCGCCCGCGGACGACGCCATCTGTCGCTGGCGTCCCACCGCGCCGTGTAATTGGCTCGTGATGGCACTAGGCCCGTCCGCTAACCCGTGTCAGCGGCGGGCTGGTGTAGCCGTCGCCCGCGCTACTAACCACTAATTACGTGAGCCTGATACGCAATGGAGCCCCGAGTTCCCGGCTTCACGCTGCTGTCGCTGCTGCCGTACTTTGAAGTTTTGTTTACATTATTGCGATATCAAATTTTATGCCCGTCGACAGGTGGATGACATTTTCATGGTGTTGCCCGATGATTGGTTTGGCCGTTACTGATGATAACATTTTTCTGGGTAGTTCAAATGGTTCAAATGGTTCTTTCCACTATGGGACTTAACTTCTGAGGTCATCAGTCCCCTGGAACTTAGAACTACTTAAACCTAACTAACCTAAGGATAGCACACACATCCATGGCCGAAGCAGGATTCGAACCTGCGACCGTAGCGGTCTCGCGGTTCCAGACTGTAGCGCCTAGAACCGCTCGGCCACCCCGGCAGGCTTCTGGGTAGTTATTGGCCGGAAATCCAATCGGGTGACAAGTTTACCTCCCAAATATTTTACCCAAGAGGATGCTATCACCAAATCTTACGGTACAGCTGCATGTTCTCGGGAATTGCAACGGCTGGAGCTTCTCTTCACTTCAACTGTTCGTAATGCCAACTTAGGAAAACCATGATGGGTAATGTTACAAGGTCAGATTACTCATCCATGCAGGCAATTGCTACTGAAACTACTGACAGGGTTGTCACCCATCTTTCGGAACCGTGTGTTCGTCCGGCCTCTCCATAGACAGCCCTCCCATGAGGGTTGAACTACGGTATGACTGACTAGCTGTATCGTTATGGCGCGCCAGCCACTCCATCCTAATCCATGTTTCGTGGGAGGCACTTCCAGTAAACTTTGATTATAATAATGAAAGAAGAAAAAAGGACAGAATTGCCGCAGGATTCCTTGATTCCTCAGATCTGTTCAAGATACGCAGGCGTATAATAGTTAATGACGCAAACTACACAATTTAAAGTACACGATTTTATGTTATGTTATGGTATGGTATGTTATGTTAACCGGGGACCTAGAAACGACGGAGAGGTTCCGTCCCCGCCGCAGCCGCAGTGGTCCGCAACCCCACGACGACTATCGCAGTCCACTTCACCCCTCCGCCACCCCACACTGAACCCAGGGTTATTGTGCGGTTCGGCCCCCGGTGGACCCCCGAGGGAACGTCTCACACCAGACGAGTGTAACCCCTATGTTTGCGTGGTAGAGTAATGGTGGTGTACGCGTACGTGGAGAAGTTGTTTGCGCAGCAATCGCCGACATAGTGTAGCTGAGGCGGAATAAGGGGAAGCAGCCCGCATTTTCCGAAGCAGATGGAAAACCGCCTAAAAACCATCCACAGACTGGCTGGTCCACCGAACCTCGACACAAATCCGCCGGGTGGATTCGTGCTGGGGACCAGGTGCTCCTTCCCGCTCCGGAAAGCCGTGCGTGAGACCACACGGCCAATCGGGCGGGGATGAGTACAAGATACTAGAAGCATAAACGTTAACTAACCATGGGTCAGAAACGACCGTTTGAGAATTTACAGTTTCCAGCCACTGATGACCAAATCGTTTTTGAACTGCGTCCTAACTAGGAAATCGGGTGCGAATAAGAAAAGTCTTCGGTGCTTTAATAAAAGTAGAACTGGTTTACTACAAAATTAACGCAATCTTACTTTGGTATGTTACTGTTACATGTCACATCCGCAGGGCACTTTATACGGTCTACTATTTCCATAGACCTGTGCCTGTTAAAGAAAGGGCTGGTTCAAATGGCTCTGAGCACTATGGGACTCAACTGCTGAGGTCATTAGTCCCCTAGAACTTAGAACTAGTTAAACCTAACTAACCTAAGGACATCACAAACATCCATGCCCGAGGCAGGATTCGAACCTGCGACCGTAGCGGTCTTGCGGTTCCAGACTGCAGCGCCTGTAACCGCACGGCCACTTCGGCCGGCATAAAGAAAGGGTTCAAAGTGTCATTCATGCAGTTGAATGTGGAACAGTACTCGTTTCCATGTTGATTTTGAAATTCTCGCCACACTTCCGAATCATTTCCAAATAGTTGGCAAACATTCATACTTTTATACTCCATTTCTTCCACTTTGTCAATACTATTATGTGAACTCTAGATGTAAAAATTCATAGCTTTCAAAACTTAAATAACCCATTCGACGAACGGATTACAATCAAACTGACACGTGTTCTCATTGCTACAGACTCTGCTAAGAGGCCGGCCGGAGTGGCCGAGCGGTTCTTGGCGCTACAGTCTGGAACCGCGTGACGCTACGGTCGCAGGTTCGAATCCTGCCTCGGGCATGGATGTGTGTGATATCCTTAGGTTAGTTAGGTTTGAGTAGTTCTAAGTTCTAGGGGACTGATGACCTCAGCAGTTAAGTCCCATAGTGCTCAGAGCCATTTTCTGCTAAGAGACTTGGTATCAACCCAGGACATCACCACAAAAACTGATGATTAAGAACTGTACGACATCCCTTGTCCCAAATCCTGGCAATGCAAATGTTTTCACTTCAGGATACCCCGTGTCCAACAATAGCACGACCCTGTCTCGCAGTCCTAAACTATTACTCCTATCGCATACTGAAGTCGGCAGAGGAGTACGACATGGAATGGGTGTAACCAGTGCCACCAGAGAACAATTAACAAATAGAAAAGAGTTCTCTTAGTTCAGACGATAACATATAAGAGACAATAGTGGATCAAAAGAAAAGAAATCATTTTCGGAGGAAACACGTGTACTGAAAACAGGTTATTTAAAGATTTTATATTTTATCTGTTTGTTATTTTTTCAGTTCCGTCGAGTGAGGTACAAGTATAAAATACAAAGCGGCTTACGCTATATATGGGCTTGAAAGACAGGTGATAGAGGAAATTAGATTATTTTAATTCATTATGGGTATTGTCGAACATCGTGATTGTATGTTAAATGAAATATGACTCAAATAGCTTGAAAAGTGTCCTTCTCTATTCTGTTCTTACTGCTTCAGCAGTTAAAATGTGATTGTACTATCGGTACATCTGAGACTGGAAAGTCTTTGAACCAGAGCCATGGGTGCGTTACACTTTTGTTTTCTTTGGAGAGATGGGTCGAGAAACGTGACGTCAACTTCCGTTGACGGGACGCGAGACAAACGGGAAGTCATTAAAGTTTCAGTACATTCGCTTCACTGTATATACGTATCGAGTTCTGCATCTTCCGTAACTATACCTGTTCTTTGTGTTAATTATCGATTACAGCAGAAACCATAATTTGGTCGTATCGTGGTTGCAAAACTGCAATCAGATAGCGCTCGCGAGTCGTGTACGTCAATCACAACTCGTTTGATGGTCGACTAATAATTCAGAGCTACTCGGTATTTTTATAATATCTTAAACTAACCATCAATGTATTTTTTCAATACTTTTGTAAACATGATACGTGTATGATATAATGTGGTTTGTTCGTCGTCACACGTGGTCGAACATCGTGTGCCTTCAGATTCAGGCCGTCTCTCTATACATGATTTTTCTGTAAGTAGCAGTCCAAGTGATGCTGATAATTTGGCTTAAAATAGTAATGACTTACACAAGATTTGTAGACTTTCACGGTCGGAAATATCATGTCCATTATAATTATCCGGGCTGTTATGCCGCTGTCGGTTCAGGAATTGACACAGAATTCATCAACCGACCACGGCATAACAGCCCGGATAATTATAATGGACATGATTACACAAGATTTTTTAGGAATTTCTTCAACTCCTCTCATAGTTCTCGGAACTTGTAATTACAAATTTACGACAGCTAAACCTACGCACGCAGCGGACGGAAAGATAAAATGGTTGAAATGGCTCTGAGCACTATGGGACTTAACATCTGTAGTCATCAGTCCCCTAGGATTTAGAACTACTTAAACCTAACTAACCTAAGGAAAGATAAATGTATTCTTTACCAGCGTACCAGCTAAGTTAGCAGCTGTACGAGTCTACAGGATCCAGGACAAACAGAGCACAGGAAGTTTGTTGTGCATAATCACAGGTCCACCTAAAATCGTTTCAACTTCAAGGCGTAATTCTGTTAACAAATTCATGTCAAAGTTAAATCTTTTTGTCGAGAAATACGTCTAGCATATCAGTTCATTCCTAGTCCAAGCCAGAGTAGTCTCTAACTTAACAAGCGTTCTGTTTACATTGAAGATTCGAGCACTGTAATAAAGCTTCGAAGTCAGACTACTCACATATTCAGGCAGTGAGCGTAGGGGAATGAATGCAGAAATCTTGTATCACCATTCTAAGTGGTTTTTCACTGTCTCCCTCCTGCCCGCTACGAAGGGTCAGATAAATGAATAATAATGAGCGTATGGCATTGGTGGCCGGGAGACCCCTCGCGGGGCGGTTCGGCCGCCGCTCCACAAGTTCTTTAACGCCACTACAGCGACTTGCGAGTGAATGAGGATGAAAGACACACAACACCCATTCATCTCGAGACAGAGAAAATCCCTGACCCACCGGGAATCGAACCCGGGACCCCGCGCGCGGGAAGCGAGAACGCTACCGCAAGACCACGAGCTGCGGACACCGGGTCAGCTATGTATCTGTTTCGTGAGGATGACTGTGGTGAGCTCTTGCACAGTGTAGTGTTACGTTTTTCGTTTATGATGGTGATGATCATGATGAGAGAAGGGAGTGGCTGAAGCCCTGCGTCGGCACGTAGTCTACCACCCTCAAATAGCACCAAGGGGACCACCACTCTTGACGTCCCCATCAACAGTGTCGCATGCCCTCATTTTATGAGAAACTGCGGAGTTGTTTGGAGTTCAACCAGCATATTAGCACAAAAACTGATGATGAGGACCCTAACACCACCGTCTTTCCCTCCCTTGCCGGCCAAACGCAGTGGAAGTTTTCCATCACCAGGATTCGAACAGCTTTACATCTGATCCGAGCGCCAGAGCACGGGCGTGCGTTAGCGACACTGGCTTTGCAGGCTCGTTTGATGAAACTTTCATTTTTTCAGATTATAAAGCCAAATGCTGTAAATCTGTTTCAAGCTGTGGCACGCCACAAATGAAATATTACTTTATCTTCATGCTTATGAGCAGTTTCAGGCTCATCTTCACATGTGATGAGCACAAATTTACATACTGCCCTCCGAACATGGCCGGCCTTGGTGGCCGAGCGGTTCTAAGCGCTACAGTCTGGAACAGCGCGACCGCTACGGTCGTGGGTTGGAATCCTGCCTCGGGAATGGATGTGTGTGATGTCGTCAGGTTAGTTAGGTTTAAGTAGTTATAAGTTCCAGGGCACTGATAACCTCAGATGGTAAGTCCCATAGTGCTCAGAGCCATTTGAACCTCCGAACATGCTGCTCGGCATTGGAGGTTAGTTCACTGTGACTAAAAGATAGGAAACACAGCCTTGTGTCGCCTTGTGTGGTACTCATTTGGCAAGTTGTGTTGAAAGTGTTTGCTTATTGCAGAAGTATAGGCAGTGTAGGTGTAAATGAAAGCTGCCAGTGAAATCTGCACTACTTATAAAGGCCAGTCCCAATTTGATGTTGTTACCAAAAAACTCGAACAATTCTACCCCGGTTTTCTTTAAATTTTTACGCGATACTCAGATAAACATTGGGACTGCCATAGGCTACACTTTTTTTGTGTATATAGTATATAAATATATACACAGCATATAACAGGGGAACGTTATTAGCAGAAACCTCGAAAAATTCTTCACATATTTACTTTAGATATTTACACGATGCTTTAATAAACGTTCGTACGAACGCAAGCTATATATTTTTTATACCTATGATGTATAAAGTTATACACGGTGAGTCACTAACTATTGCCACCTGGAATAACTCCGAAAGTGTGATAGAAGCTGAAAAGTTTGTGGGACAAATGTTGCGTGGGACAACGGGGGCCATAATATGACGTTGGTTTTTTGTTGCTAGGTGGGGTCTCGTCAGAGATATGAAGGTAAACTTTTTTATGGGATGCTATAGTTTGGTACTTATTTTCTGATAGCAGCTATCGAGACGAATCCAATCATGCGTAACAGTGAGGTCTTTGAAGGTCAACGAACGTCAAAAAGGTGGCATGAACGTCCATTTACAGAAGGTGTTCGAAGTGATGACCATTGGTTTCAATGCAGTGCTGCAACCTTCTTCTTATGGAGTGAGTGGTATTCCGTATCACTTCGGCACTTATCGAAGCACATGCTCTGACAGTTCTGTCTGGCATATCTTCAGGTGTAGGTGGTACGTCTTTATAAGCAATGTCTTTTACGAATCCCCGCAAGAAAAAATCCAGAGGCGTCAAGTCTGGCGAACGAGCCGGCCCCGACACATCACCCCCGCGTCCAATCCACGATTTGGAAATTATCTCTACAACTCATTTCCAGCCATCAACTAAAAGTGTGCCGGACACCCATCGTGTAGATACCACGTTCTGTTCCTTGTCCCTAAAGGTATTTCTTCCAATAACAGACCTAATGTTTCTTGCAGGAATGTGGTGCACTTCCTACCATTAAGATCTCCTTAGATGAAATAGGGGCCTATAATTCTGTCCTCCAGAATCCCACACCATACATTCACCGACCATGGTTTTTGGTGTGCAACTTGCCGCAGCCAAGATGGATTTTCAGTTGCCCAATAATGCATGTTATGCAAATTAACGTTTCTATCGTTTGCGAATGTAACCTCGTCAGTAAATAAAATCAAATTAATAAATGTTTCATCCCTCTGAATATGAAGTTGAGCCCATCGGCCAATTTCAATTGCGACACATAGAATCCGTACCAGTTAATTCTTGGTGGTGGCTGATATGGTAAGGATGACATTTATGGGGATGCGGAACACGAACAATACTACTCTGGCTCGTGCCAGATTCCCTTGCGATTTGACGCGAACTAACACAAGGATCTCGAAACATAGTGGCAAGAGTACCAATTTCCGTTTCCTCTGTAGTAACTTTCCTTTGCCGGATATATTTCCGATGCGTTAAAGATCCAGTTGTTTTCAATTTATCATACACATATTTAAATATAAGACGTGTAGGGTGAGTAAGTTTAGGGTATCTTTCAGCGAATAAGTCTCTAGGTCTCACTACTTGGAGACCATTTGCAGCCATTTATGGACTTCATGTTAGCAAAGAACGGTGAAATTTTTACGGACGACAATGGATGTCACGGGGCCACAGTTGTTTGCAGTTGGTTTGAAGAACGATCTGGACAATTCGAGCGAATGGTGGGCCAACCAGATCGCCCGACACGAATCCCATCGAACATTTATGGGGCATAATGGAGACGTCAGATGGTGCACAAAACCTTGCACCGGCAACACTTTCGCCATTATGGGCGCCTGTATAGACAGCATGTCTCAATATTTCTGCAGGGGACTTCCGACGACTTCTTGAGTCCGTGCCATGTGGAGTTTCTGCACTACTCCGGGCAAAAGGAGGCCAGACACGATTTTGGGAGGTGCCCCATGACTTTTGCCACCTCAGTGTATGCCTTCTTTTAGTCAAGCTGTGCGTACAGCTCCTTTCTTCTCAAATCACCTCAGCACCTACTCATCTAATCTTCAGTACTTTTATGTAACACCGTATTTCAAAAGTTTCTATTCACTGCCCGGCTGTATTGTGTGTCACTCACATCTCACTTCCATGTAAGTCTCAACTCCGAACTATTGTAATTGAATATCTGAAACAAAGGGCGACGTCAGAACGTAAAGTGTCGCCGCGTTAATTCTCGACTGACACGCTCGACGGTGTCGGCCGCATTAGTGACGGCTACGAGAGGAAGCGAAAGGCCGAACGGCCGGCGAGGGGCGTTCTCGGGCCGCGCCGGCAGACGGGTCCCGGCGGTGCTTCCGCCGCCCACGCCGCTGTCTCTCGCGCGCGGGCGGCCAGGCGGCGCTAATACCGTGCTCGGCGCGGAACAAACCGGCGAATGAGTAATGGACTCGCGGGGCGCCTGCGAGGGAGGTGAAGCTCACAGTTCCAGCTCCAGCGACGCCAGCGGCTCACGGGACGTCTCCCTCACGCTGGCCGTCCTCTCACTCTGGCAGGGCCCACTTGGAACGAGGCTTTGCTCTACTTTGTGCTTCTGCCGGCCAAAAATCAGCGATCTCCACCCAAGGATCTGGTCAAGGCTTTCGTAACCGTTGTTAATAATGATACAATTTTCTGAGCCTTTACATCGCGTCATATTACTCGTGAGACTTCTTCAATGCTAGACGTTTCGATCCCTCTGCTGCAATCTTTGTCAGGATTCCAATGGCGCTTCCGGATGGCTAAGGTGAGGTACACAAACATCGAGCATATTCAGCCTCCCTGCGACCCAGTCGAGGGACACACATGTCGAGCATATTCAGCCATTCAGGGACCCAGTGGAATCGTGAAGAACATACCGCCCGAGGGATACAAATGTTGAGCATATTCAGCCATTCAAGAACCAAGTGGAACACCAGAGAATATCCCAGCTGGGGGAAACAAACTTCCAGTATGTTCAGTGGAACCCTGATGAAATCCCAGCGAAGAGATACAAACGTCGAGCATGTTCAGCCATCCAGAGACTGAGTGGAATCCTGAAGATTACCTACGCCGAAGGGACAAACGCGGAGCATGTTCAGCCACCCAGCTATCCAGTGTAATCCTGAAGAATATCCCAGCCGTGGGATACAATCGTCGAGCATGTTCAGCGACCCAGCGACCCAGTGGGATCCTGAAGAATAATCCCAGTCAGGCTTGTTCATCCAACCACCGAGGGACACCAGTGGAGTCTTGAAGAAGATTCCAGTAGAGGAATTACCGTTGCTTAGCTGTCCGTTCGTTTACTGTGATCAACACGACTTAACAGTAGAACCACACAATGAAATAATTCTCTTTTTTCAAGAGTGCATCCGAGATCTTACATAAGGAGGGGGACAGGAGATAGGGGAATGGCAGCCGATATTAGATTCGTCATGGATGGCGAAGTACTATTTAGATTTTATATTTCACAAAGTATAGTTCTGGGTACATTTACCAATAGTCAGTTTGAAATTTGTGTGTTGAAACGGCACTTTCAATTCCGCTACAGTACGTTTCTTTAACTCACGAGATTAGTCTTTGCAAACCTTTGGTAAGGACATTCTGTAATCAGTAGCGATATGTTGCGCGGACTCATTCAGCGTGTCTCTTGGAGACTGCAGTTGTAACCTCTGCCTCTGCAGAGTTCCAGTCGCTTCCAGCCAGTCAGGACAGCGGGCGGTATTTGCCCATACTGGTGAGTGAGTTTGAATACACCGTATGTTGCGGGCTCGTTGAGGGGACACGTTGTTGCACTACGGAGTTGGCGGCTGCAGTTGAACGTTTGGTCAAATCATTTTAATTATTTGACATATTATTCAGCAGACAACGTTTCCAGTCTCGCGTGATGTTCGTATTCGCACAGTTATTTTACGATCATTTTGCGTGCTGATTTTGTAATGAACTGCGAACACGTTCTGCTAGTTAGACGTGAGATACTGCAAGTTCTAAACTGATTACACAACCGGGTCATTGTTATTCAAAGCGAAGTGCTGTGCACTGTTTTGTCATTTTCTCCTGCATATTAGGTTATTAATTGCATTACTGGAAGTCGTCCAGAGAACTCTTATAGTTTTTGTGAACACTAGAATTTTGACTCATGTCGTGTGTACTGTGACTAGCACGCGGAAAATGTGCTAGAAAATCGCTCTCTGTTGCACGCACGATTTTCAGCTTTTGAAACGTAGATTTTGGTTGCTGGTTCCAGGATTGCTGTGTTGCTGTTACGGAGTATATGTGCTCATGTGATTGCACAGAGCATGACATTAACTGTATTAGCAGTTCTTAGTAGTGCATGAAGAGCTTGCCTTTAGAATCACGCCATTTTTCAATTGCTATGGTGAAGCGTTAACAATAATTAATAATTTCCAGACATAGTTATTGTGAATGTCCTCGGGGGGGGGGGTAACCATCCCATCACACTTTGTTTGGGTATAAGCTGATCACTTCTACACTCTGTGATTTCGATAGAATTTCACAAATGATTTTAGTTCTGTTTGATGTTCAATCAGACAAAGTATGCTTTGCCTGTTTCTAGTTCCACTGTTTCGTGTGAACGTGTACTACAGTGGTTATTTCCTTGTCTTATTTTCTACGGCAATTCCTCTATAAATTTGATTATTGGACCATGAATATGTCTATAACAAGGCGTAGCGTCAATGCATCAGCGCTTAGTTTAGCTACTTGTCTCAGTAGAAGAGCTCATACGAGGATAGTAGGCCACTGCAAGTTCTCATTACATGTTATATTTTTCTTGAACCTGAAACTGAACTGATACGTCTGTCTTTGCGGCAGGATTCTAGCTCAGTTTGTGGAGACATTCTGCTCCAGGGGGTGTGGGGCAGATACCCCGCCTGTCACCATCCCCTTCCCCTCCTCTTGTCCAAGCTTTTTTTTCTTCTTTTTGCGCGATACGCTTCCAAACACGAAAGATCTGATCAGACAGCCCGAGTCACACGGCGAGGCTATAAAACAGGATTCCTTTTACATTGTTTCATTTTCGACCAATGCTAAGCCAAACTAAACAACACTACAAAGATAAAACACGCTCTTTGTTCTGTCTCACTTGGTACAACAAGAGTGTCTGCATCTAGCAACAAGAAACCAAACATCTCCCAAATAAGGCAGAAATATGCCTTGTAGAACTGTTCCTCAACACAGTCCAGGCAGTCTCTCCTCACGATTCCCTTCCATATCACTCCCTCCCCATTCCATTTTAGTGCCCCTCAAACCATCCACTTCTTCTCATACACTGAAGTGACAAAAGTCGTGGTATAGCGATATGCACATATATAAAATTTCCTGGCAGATTAAAACTGTTTGCCCAACCGAGACTCGAACTCGGGACCTTTGCCTTTCGCGGGCAAGTGCTCTACCATCTGAGCTACCGAATCACGACTCACGCCCGGTACTCACAGCTTTACTTCTGCCAGTATCAGCGCACACTCCGCTGCAGAGTGAAAATCTCATTCTGGAAACATCCCCCAGGCTGTGGCTAAGCCATGTCTCCGCTATATCCTTTCTTTCAGGAGTGCTAGCTCTGCAAGGTTCGCAGGAGAGCTTCTGTAAAGTTTGGAAGGTAGGAGACGAGGTACTGGCAGAAGTAAAGCTGTGAGTATCGGGCGTGAGTCGTGCTTCGGTAGCTCAGATGGTAGAGCACTTGCCCGCGAAAGGCAAAGGTCCCGAGTTCGAGTCTCGGTCGGGCACACGGTTTTAATCTGCCAGGAAGTTTCATATCAGCGCACACTCCGCTGCAGAGTGAAAATCTCATTCTGCACATATATAGATAGCGGTGGTATGGCGTAAACCAGAGATAAAACGCCAGTGCTTTGGCGGAGATGTCATTTGTATTCAGTTGAGTCATGCGGAAAGGTTTCCGACGAGATTATGGCCGCACGATGAGGATTAACAGACTCTGAACGCGGAATGGTACTTGGATCTAGAAACATGAGACATTCCATTTCGGAAATCGTTTGGGAATGCTATATTGCGAGATCTCAAGTGTCACGAGTGTGCTGCGAATACCAGATTTTGGGCATTACGTCTCACCACGGACAACGCAGTGGTCTATGTCTTCACTTAACGACCGAGAGCAGCGGCGTTTGCGTAGAGTTGTCAGTGATAACAGAGAAGCAACACTGCGTGAAATAACCGCAGAAATCAATGTGGGACGTACGACGAACGAATTCGTTAGGATAGTGCGCCGAATTTTGCGATAATGGGCAACGGCAGCAGACGACCTACGTGAGTTCCTTTCCTAACAGCACGACATCGCCTGCAGCGCCTCTCCTGGGCTCGTGACTATATCGGTAGCGCCCTAGACGACTGGAAAACCGTGGCCTGGTCAAACGAGTCCAGATTTCAGTTGGTAAGAGCTGATGGTACGGTACGAGTGTGGCACAGCACACACGAAGCCATGGACCTAAGCTGCTCTTTACAAGTTCGTGGTGACTCCATAATGGTGTGGGCTCTATTTACATGGAATGGACTGGGTCCTACGGATGTTCGTCTACTAGGAGACCATTTGCAGCCATTTGTGGACTTCATGTTACCAAAGAACGATGAAATTTTTATGGACGACAATGGATGTCACAGAGACACAGTTGTTCGCAATTGGCCTGAAGAACGATCTGGACAATTCGAGCTGATAAAAGGGTTCGAATGAGGCGCAGACCCCACGAAGCCACGGACCCATGTTGTCAACAAGGCATTGTGCAAGCCGGTGGTGAGTCTATAATGGTATTGATTGTGTTAACATGGAATGTACGGAGTCCTCTGTGCCAGCCACAGTGGCAGAGCGGTTCTAGGTGCTACAGTCCTAAACCGCGCGACCGCTACGGTCGCAGGTTCGAATCCTGCCTATGGCATGGATGTGTGTGATGTTCTTAGGTTAGTTAGGTTTAAGTAGTTCTAAGTTCTAGGGGACTGATGTTAAGTCCCACAGTGCTCAGAGCCATTTGAACCATTTAAGTCCTCTGATCCAACTGAACCGATCATTGGCGGGAAACGGCTATATTCGGCTACCTGGAAACGATCTGCAGCCATTCATGGACTTCGTGTTCCGAAACGACAATGCGCTATATTACCGGGCCACAAGTGTTAGCGATTGGTTTGCAGCACATTCTGGACAATTCGAGTGAATGGTTTGGTCACCAAATCGCCAGAAATGAATCCCATTGAACATTTATTGAACATAACGGAGTGGTCAGTTCGTCCACAAAATCATGCACTGGCAACCCTTCCGCATTTATCGACGGCTAAGAAGGCAGCTGCAGATTTAAGTGTCAGGAAGTCGTTTCTGAAAGAATTTGTATGCAGTGTAGCCATGTATGGAAGTGAAACATGGACGATACATAGTTTGGACAAGAAGAGAATAGAAGCTTTCGAAATGTGGTGCTAGAGAAGAATGCTGAAGATTAGATGGGTAGATCACATAACTAATGAGGAGGTACTGAATAGAATTGGGGAGAAGAGGAGTTTGTGGCACAACTTGACAAGAAGAAGGGACCGGTTGGTAGGACATGTTCTGAGGCATCAAGGGATCGCAAATTTAGCATTGGAGGGCAGCGTGGAGGGTAAAAATCGTAGAGGGATACCAAGAGATGAATAAACTAAGCAGATTGAGAAGGATGTAGGTTGCAGTAAGTACTGGGAGATGAAGAAGCTTGCACAGGATAGAGTAGCATGGAGAGCTGCATCAAACCAGTCTCAGGACTGAAGATCACAAGAATAACAACAAGAAGGCAGCATTACTCAGTATTTCAAATACATCTACACGATACTCTGCAAGCCAGCTAATGGTGTGTGGTGGAGGGTACTTTCGGTACCACTATCTGATCCCTCCAACCCTGTTCCTCTCGCGAATAGTGCGTGGGAAGAATGATTGTCGGTAAGCCTCTGTATTGGCTGTAATTTCTCGAATTTTCTCCTTGTGGTCGGTATGCGAGATGTATTTGGGGGGAAGTAAAATGTTGTCTGACTCCTCCTGAAATCTGCTGTCATGAAATTTCAGTAGTAAATCTCATCGTGATGCACAACGCCTCTCTTGTAACGTCTGCCAGTGGAGTTTGTTTAGCATCTCCGTAACGCTGTCTCACCAGCTAAACGATCCCGTGACGGAACGCGGCGCTCTTCGTTGGATCTTCTCTGTCTTCTCTATCAGTCCTACCTGATAGGGATCCCAGATTGATGGTCAACAATCAAGAATCGGGCGAACAAGTGCCTTCAAATCAAATCTGGGTGAATTTCTAAGGGACCAAACTGCTGAGGTCATCGGTCCCTAGACTTACACACTACTTAAACTTACTTAAACTAACTTATGCCAAGAACAACACACACCCCCATGCCTGCGGGAGGACACGAACCTCCGGCGGGAGGGGCCGAACAAGTGCTTTAAAGGCCACTTCTTTCGTGGATGAGTTACATTTCCTTAAGATTCTTCCGATGAAACTGAGTCTGGTGTCTGCTTTTCCCACTATCTGTTTTATATGGTCATTCCAGTTAAGGTCGCTCTGGATAATTACTCCTAGGGAATTCCAACGACAGTTGAGTCCATGGCACGTCGACTTGCTGCACTACGCCGGTCGAAACGGGGTCCGACACGATTTTAGGAGGTATCGCATAACTTTTGTCACCTCAATGTGATTATTTTCTTTTCACCCCTTCTATTTAGCCCTGCCGCTTCTCATTTTATTTTGCTGTTATAATGTTGCGTGCCCACGGAAACGGCGTCCCGGCTGCTGCACCGTAATTACGACATTAGGAAGAACGCGAGGGCTCTACAACTCTAATAGGACCAAGCCTAGTAAAGCACTGTGTTGTTCATGGCAACCTGCAGACGGGGAAAATTGGTGGTGAAGTTTATCCTTTTCCCTGTACTTCTCTCGAAATATTTTATCCATGCCCGAAGATCACTTTTATTGAGACTCTTGACTGTAGCATCACAAGCGGCAAGTTCCCTAAGTGGCTCTGCTCGTGCGAACACTTGACGTGCGCCGAGCTCGTAGTGACCCTACTGGTCACCGCTTGAAGCGTCTAGGAATCCGGTTGGCATTTAAAGCGGCGTGTGCGAGTGCTTGTGCTGGAAGGTGTACGCGGCGGCTGGGAATTATTAATGCGTGGCCACGTCCCGGCCGAGCAGGCTCTCGAGCGGTTAGTCAGCACCTCTGGTCGTGCCGACACGCCTCAGGAATGTCCGCGAACGGTCGCGCCCCGCCGCTGCCTCCGGGACGAGGCCCGCCTTCCCCGCGAGAGCTTTTGTCGGCGCGAGTGGGTCAGTGGCGTCGACACTCGTCTCCACAGGGACCTGTCGCGCCCAGCCGGCTGTGAGCGGGAGAGCCAAGCACGGGGCCGCTCGCATTCTTCTGGCACACCCTCACCAATTAACCACTCTGTTGCTCCACAGCCAATGTTTGTGTCCTGACGTGCGTTCTCCTTTGAGTGATATCCTGCTTGTTACAGAGCAGATACATCATGGGTAGCTTGCGTATGACGTGCAATGACACAATTTAACACGATGTAAAAAAAAAAAAAAAGCTTATGTTGCGCATAAATGATTCTACATTACTGCGTGCGTGCGTGTTAGCGCCACTGGCGAATGAAAATCCCGTATAGTGAGAGAATGGTCGCCCTTTTCCCATACGCTTGCCGCCTTCTGCAGTTTTTAGTTACCACGTGACATTCCCGGCTCTCCTCTTACGCGTGTGGCATAGGTTTTGAAACATCCCCTTGGAAAAATTATGAATGACTGTGCTAGTAAAATAGACATCTGAGTAAAACTGAACGTACTCAGATAGTTCTCTCTTTACTTATTCTGATCATCACTAAACTGACACACAAAATTTTTTTAGCGCAACGCAATCTGGCTTTCAATAATCCCTAGAAAAGAATGGCCCTGACTAACAACAACCTATACCTTTCATGAACCACTTACCTCACAAAAATCTTCGTTACTCGAACTACTGCAATACAGCGAGCGCCAATACTACCAGCTAAATAAAAGATTCTAATTACTGATAGGCATAGTTAGCAAATGAAAGATTTTGATAGAGAACAAACAATGTATTTACCTTAATAATGTTCAAAAGCCATCATCTATATCTATCAGTTCGTGACAACCATCTTTACAAAATTCCTTTTTCTGGCGGACACACGTCCAGATCGTCCGCTTATAGTAACCTCTCAAAATTCCGCCATCTCTCTCCCCACATCCACCACTGCTGGCGGCTCACCTCCAACTGGACTACGCTACGCGCTGTTAACAGCCAACTGCTCAACACTACAATAGCGAATATTTCAACAATGAGTCCAACCAGCCACAGACTGCACACAGCACAGTCAGTGATTTTCATACAGACCGCTACGTGGCGTTACCAACATAAAAACCTAAACAGCCTACTTACAGTTTGCTATGCGTTTTCTGAAGTTTTGAGGGGGATAATGCTATAGTGATGTGCTTTCGTCCGCACGTTTCTAGGCCGGAATGATAAGAAATTTTATACGATTACCGCTGAAGGGTGAGACGCAGCAAGACGAACTCCGTATAACAAATCGCTGCAGTGCTTTATCTTAAACAAATTCGTGATCAAAGTTGCTGTGAGATGATGTGAGACTAAGTTCTTGACGTATCGATACTTTTCGTTTCTCTCCAAGATTGTTGAATCATTCACGTAGAGATGACATGCAACTCAACCAAAACAGTTGATCATTGATTCATTTGCAGGCCGCGGTGGCCGTGCGGTTCTAAGTGCTGCAGTCCGGAACCGCTGGACTGCAACGGTCGCAGGTTCGAATCCTGCCTCGGGCATGGATGTGTGTGATGTTCTTACGTTAGTTAGGTTTAAGTAGTTCTAAGTTCTAGGGGACTGATGACCTAAGATGTTAAGTCCCATAGTGCTCAGAGCCATTTGAACCATTTGATTCATTTCTTCTCGTAGTTAAATTCATGAACACAGGTATACGCTTTTCTTGTTTGTTTACTTGCACTTTGTCTGTAGTAAAAGTAAACAAGGAAAATAAAAGAGGTAAGAAAACCATGAAAGCCACTAAAATGAAATCGGAAGAGTACAGTCAATGTTTATAATCCAAAGTATTTTACAGCTGTTTTTATGATGGACTAAGCAATTTCAAGTGCAAATACTGTATACAGTACTTGTGTCGAATCATTTTTACTGTATACCTTTCCAGAACCTTAAAACGCTGATCTATACATGACTTATGTATCGTTTAGAATGTAATGCATGAGTGATGATGATGATGTTTGATTTGTGGGCGGTCACCTGCACGGTCATCAACGCCCGTACAAAGTCCCATTATTACACAGTCCAATTTTTTACACAGTTCAATATAGCCACCGTCACGAATGATGATGATGATGATATTTGGTTTGTGTGCGCTCAGCTGCGCGGCCATCAGCGCCCGTACAAAGTCCCATTTTTACACAGTCCAATTTTTTACACAGTTCAATATAGCCACTGTCACAAATGATGATGATGGTGAAACGATGACGACAACACAAACACCCAGTTCCCGGGCAGAGAAAATCCCCAACACGGCTGGAAATCGAAGCCGGGACCCCGTGATCCAGAGGCAGCAACGCTAGCCACAATGCATGAGTGGGCTGTTAGCTAATAAGCAGGGATATTGTGAATGCTTTGTGCTTGGGTAATACATTTGTGACGAGGATACTGTTCTTTCACATCGATTATCCCTAACACATTTATGTTTTGCACAACAATTAGCACCAGTAAAAATTCCTTGACAAAAATACAACTTTCTACTCACGTAGTATGTAATATAGTGCGATTCTGTCTTGGTAATAAATGAGAGCAGGAAGTAGTCTTGCAGGAGGAAAACCTTTAAGCTGATCTCTCAAATAAACATAGCTACTGCAGATGGTTTCAGTACTGATAAATGGTTTGTTGCAATTAGTTTTTTGTAAATTCCTTACACGAAAACTGCTTCAGAATATTGGTGTTTGGCAAGAATTTTTCCTGTAAAAACTATGTTTTCCGACCTGATGTTTATTACCAATTTCTGCTGCTAATGGTTAGGGTTTGTGACGTTTCATTTGGCCTTGGGTTGTGGAGGAATACACATGGGTCTTCAGAATACTATACGGCGTCTCATGAAGTGCACTTAGTTTCACCGAAGGCGTTATACGAGTTTCACTAACATTGGAATCCTACTGTATCTGGCGGGACTACATTTTATTAAACTTGAACTAGTTGTGAGTGACTTGCCAAAGACCCACTTTCTTGTAATGCTCTTGGCCAAGCTTTGGGAGGTTTAAAAATAAAATTAAGTGAATGTTGTTATGTCCAGAAGGTGCGGCCAGCAACGACATGTGGCTCGTTGCCAGTTAAAATTCATGTTCTGGGAGTAACGGCGCCAGAGTCCATTAACACGTCTGCACGTGGATCTGAGGTGCTGCGAGTAATCTTGTGATTTTATGTAAACCGCTTTAAGCTCTACTTCTTTAGAAGTTCATGAGCTATTTTAATGGCCGTGGGAAAAGTATTGCACCGATAACTGTTCTGACACGAACCATTTTAATGTGTACCTTTTAATATAAAGAGTAGCTTACATGTCGAATTGTGTTCAGAGTATTGTAAAGCTCCGCATGTCTTTTCTTCTCGGTTTATTTTAGATTCCTTTTTGCGGTTACCGGGCTGTCGGGCTCGGATATGAGAGCTATACATATGGAACATGCTTCGTTACGAAATAACAATGACCGTGTGCCTAATACGAATACGCGTGTCTTATACTTCTCAGATATTAAACTTAATCAGTTGAAAAATGAAAAGTTTCACTTTCAAATAGCACAGTACAAGTCAAATTATGTTATTTTATTACCCATTTTGCGCGTAACACATTTCGCTAACGATACCTAAACTCACCCAGACTCGTGTTAACAGTAAGTAACGTTTAGTTTCCACACGAATTCATCAGGTATCTCTGATAACGTCCTACTATCAATGTATTTCTCCACGAGAATTACTGGTTCTCAAACACGGTTCTTTTTCAGCCTCTATTCTCATAACTAATCACGTGCCTTGTTCCGCGAAGTAACTTAACTGTTCAAACACTTTCTCCTACGAACCGACGTAACACTTCCAATTCTTAATTACACTTTGTAGCAAATTCTTCACACTGATGTGTATGTTTGAAATTACGTCAGTAGTTGGGGGTTGATCTGAAAGTTATATTATTCTTCCAGAACCAAGTTCGCTGAAATCGCTAGTAATTCTTTTTATTACAATTACCGATTTCGACAGATCTACGCTGTCATCATCAGAATGTATTCTGAGACGTAAGGACAACATATTTCACGTTTTAAATGTGTGGTATTTTATGTGTGACATATTGATGTTCCCTGCCACTTTTTATTACAATTTGACGCAACATCACTAGATGACTTTCAGTGTTGTAGAAAGCATGTACATCTAATAATGTCACAAGATCCAATGATGACAGCGAGGATATGTTAAAACCGGTAATAGTAATAAAAAGAATTATCAGAGATCTTGTCAAACTTCATTCTAAAACAAGAGTACTATCTTCATACTAAATTATCCAAGATGCGGCTACGTGTGCCCGCTCCGTGCTGTAGTCCAGCAGCTACTCCGTGCACACACTATGCCGGCGCGTGACCACCAGGGCTCGGGTACTTTTGCCGTAATATACGAGGACTACCCGGAAAGTAAGGTCCGACCGGTCGCGAAATGGAAACCATAAGGAAAATCAAAAATGTTTCATTTGCAATAGTTAATTCCACCTTCGAGCTACTTCTCTACATAGTCGCCGCTCCGACTGAAACATTTGTCGTAAAACGGTATCAACTTTCCAAAACCCTCGTCATAGACGGCAGTCGTCTGTGCTTTCTGCGAATTCTCTACGCTGAAATGCTGCTTGTTATCTGTGCCAAAAAGTTGTCTTCATAGTCAGCGTTTCATGTGCGCAGAGATGAAAACCAGAGGGAGCCAAGTCCGGGTTGTACGTTGGGTGATCAAAGACTTCCCACCTAAAACGCTACAGACGGGTCCTCATTGCCCCTGCGCGGCCGAGAACTGCCATGAGGAAGGAAACGCTTGACATTTACATTGTGTACACTGCTTGAAACCAGGCGAAATCTCTGTCAGGCACGCATACTTGGAGGGAGACGTTACTTTCTAGACATTTTTACGTGCTCACTGTGAGCTCGGAACTGAAAAAAGCGATGTGACACCATCGACTGGAATACTAGAGACACTGTCCAACGCATCTACGCAAGGCTTTATCCGATTTACACTGTGGTTTCCAATTCACCATCGACTGGACCTTACTTTCAGAACAGCCCTCGTAATTGCGCTCTACCAATCATCTTCGGTATTTTTGGTGCAGTGCATAAATGGCGTCGTAAATGGTAGGATTGCTGGTAGTACTGGTAGTATTGGTACGGAGAGAAACATGCTTAATATGTGAGAGAGAAAATGGGAGCCGGCTACTTCTCTTTGTTTTTGTTTGTTTGATCTGCACATGATTAGAACTGCACGTTTTTCAGACTTAGTCCATTGTGTATTCTATACCCTTACAAAATATAAACTCATTTTTATGACAAATAAAAATTAGTTGATCGCCTCACTTTTTTGTAACCGCATCAAATAGTTCTAATGCAAGTACAATTTACATGCACAAGCATTAAACAATCTGTATAGCTATTAGTGTTATTTTGTACTCAATAGAGCGTTCATCGTCGTGATCAGAGGCAACAGTTCCCTTTTATTACTGATAAGGGTGAAATCGCTTTACAAATAACAGTAAGCCGCGCGGTATTACCCGAGCGGTCAGAGGTGCTGCAGTCATAGACTGTGCGGCAGGTCGCGGCGGAAGTTCGAGTCCTCCCTCCGGCATGCGTGTGTGTGTTTATCCTTAGGATAGTTTAGGTTAAATAGTGTGTAAGCTTAGGGACTGATGACCTTAGCGCCCGCATGTCGTGGTCGTGCGGTAGCGTTCTCGCTTCCCACGCCCGGGTGCCCGGGTTCGATTCCCGGCGGGGTCAGGGATTTTCTCTGCCTCGTGATGGCTGGGTGTTGTGTGATGTCCTTAGGTTAGTTAGGTTTAAGTGGTTCTAAGTTCTAGGGGACTGATGACGATAGATGTTAAGTCCCATAGTGCTCAGAGCCATTTTTGATGACCTCAGCAGTTAAGTCCCATAAGATTTCACACACATTTGAACATTTTTGAACGAATAACAGTAACATATTTTATGTAAGTTCGACGAAGTAGTAAAGCGATGTGTCATATATTTTTGTTTTCACTTTTTTTTAAAAAATATTAGCTTTTTTTAGGTAGTTGTGTTTTCTAGCTCTATATGAAAAGTCCCTTCCGCCGAAGGTTCGAGTCCTCCCTCGGGCATCGGTGTGTGTGTTGTTCTTAGCGTAGTTTATTTTAAGTTAAGTAGAGTGTAAGTCTAGGGACCGTTGAACCTAAGCAGTCTGGTCCCTTAGGAATTCACACACATTTGAACATTTTTATATGAAAAATCTTTGTTGTTTTCCTTATTTTTAGTAGAAAATCCCTCTGTTTCACGTCACAGATCAACAATTTTCGAACAAACAGACTGGAGGAGAACCACATAGAACAAAATATTCCATACGTTACACAGACAGCCCTTTGATTTCTTCCCTCAGTTCCTAGACGGCTCACCCGTCTCCGGTACGTAGGGTAATCTATTACGACGCCGATTGCTTACACAAAGAAAAGGATCGAAAAGAGGAAACGCCCGATGGGTATGCAACACATCTAACATACAGGCAACGCAGTTACGACCTTAGCTGGACAAGGCTACGAAGAAAACTGTCGTAGCCTACGCTTCCTTACGAAATTTTTCTGTAGCCTGCGCTAGTTTTACAACTCCATGCAGTAAAACGCCAAGGAATTGCTTCCTCCATGGGAAAAAGGCTCTCGGCTTCGAAAGTTCCAGAAGCTAGCAATTAGTAAGGAGTACAATATCGATACGTTACAACATCAAACATGGCAGTACTCCTTAAGTACGGCTTATTCACATAAGTAATTGTACATCGCGCTGGTATGCCGAGCGCGTGTGTAATTTGGAGATTGTGCTTGTTTTCAGCACAAATTTGTCATTACGAGTATGCGTTTATACACTGAAGATCCAAAGAAACTGGTACACCTGCCTAGTATCATGTAGGGCCCCCGCGAGCACGTAAAAGTGCCACAACACGACGTGGCATGGACTCGGTTAATATATGAAGTACTGCTCGAGGGAACTGACACCATGAATCCTGCAGGGCTGTCTATGCATCCGTAACAGGACGAGCGGTGGAGATCTCTTCAGAACATTACGTTGCAAGGCACCCCAGATATGCTCAACAATGTTCACATCTGGGGACTTTGGTGGCCAGCGGAAGTGTTTAAACTCAGAAGAGCGTACGTGGAGTCACTCTGTAGCAATTCTGGACGTGCAGGGTGTGGCATTGTCCTGCTGGAATTGCGGCCTCCACCACCTGGAGTTGCCCAAGTCCGTCGGAATGCACAATGGACATGAATCGATGCAGGTTATCAGACAGGATGCTTAAGTATGAGTCAGCGGCCAGAGTCTTATCTAGAAGTATCAGAGGTCCCATGTAACTCTAACCTCACACGCCCCATACCATTACACGGCCTCCACCAGCTTGAACAGTCCCCTGGTGACATGCAGGGTCCATGGATTCACGAGCTTGTCTCCACACCCTTACACGTCCATCCGCTCGACACAATTTGAAACGAGATTCGTCCTACAAGGCAACATGTTTCCAGTCGTCAGCAGTCCAATACCGGTGTTGAAGGGACCAAGCAAGGCGTAAAGCTTTGTGTCGTGCAGTCATCAAGGATACACGAGAGGGCATTCGGCTCCGAAAGCCAATATATATTATGTTTCGTTGACACCCTAAGACTTGTTGATGGCTCAGCATTGAAATCTGCAGCAATTTTCGGAAGGGTTGCACTTGTGTTACGTTGAACGATTCTCTTCAGTCGTTGTTGGTCCCGTTCTTGCAGGATCTTTATCCGGCCGCAGCAATGTTGGAGATTCGATGATTTACCGGATTCCTGATATTCACGGCACACTCGTGAAATAGTCGTACGGGAAAATCCCCATTTCATCGCTACCTCGGAGATGCTGTGTCTCATCGCTCATGCGCCGCCTACAACACCGCGTTCAAAGTGACTTAAATCTTGGTAAGCTGCCATTGCAGCAGCAGTAATCGCTCTAAGAACTGCGCCAGACACTTGTTGTCTTATATAGGCGTTCCCGACCGTAGCGCCGTATTCTGTCTGTTTACATATCTCTGTGTTTGAATACGCATGCCTATAGCACTTTCTTTGGTGCTTCAGTGTATCAGTTGTCTATTTAGGGTAAGAATTTATATCACATGTTTGTAGCTTTGCTCTGTAATGTTCTAGTAATTTGTCGTTACAGATGTGGGTTGCTTCCATGACTGAATCACGAATCCACTGGACTGGCATGTTTACTCAAGGAATGGAGATTGCCCTCTAACATTTGAAATTTTCTTTTATTTGTTAATTGTAAAAAGTTATAAAAGTGTGATTTGAAATTCTTGTTATAAAAATTCTTCAATGTTAACTATTGATTTCTCTGTGCCATGAGCTCATATGCGATATCGATGGTAAATTACTTTATTTCTCAAGTAAGTTTTGAGATCATTTCTTGTCGAGAATAACAGTGAAGTAGCTAAAGTATTTTAAAAACGGAATGAGAACGGTCGTGACTGCAATGGAACGTTTATTTGCAATAGTTACTGGTTTTGGTTGGAATGTGACCATCTTCAGAAAATTTATCACAACAAATGCTCCGTTCACCGCCACCGCCTACCTTCGTGGTATAAATGATCTACAGATGGTCACATTCTGACCGAAGCCAGTAACCGTTGCAAATAAATATTTCATTGCTGTCAAGGCTGGTTTTAATATATTTTAGATCATTTCTTAAGAATTAACTAAATTGTCCAAAAGCTGTTCTTTGGAAAACAGATAAAATTTGTTAACCAATTTGTTCTTAACGGCCTTGCACGTCCCGCTCCCTGCTCCATGCACTGCCACCATTTCATATTTGGTAATTATTGAAGGAGAGTGAACACTCGGCAGGATGTGGCGAGTAAGGTAAACCCTATTGTCACATACTCCATGTACGGCGTACTAAACGATGTATGCTAGGAGCGAAAGCAAGACACCACAAGGCAGTTAATACCACAAACACCGCGTGACCCGAAATCTGTCCCCAACAGAGCATGTCTGAGATGCAGACGGAATACGAATACTTCCACACCAGTGTACCGTGGTGTAGCACCTTCCGTCCGTTTATGCGTCCGCAACGACTCACGGGTCGTGTAGGAACAGGAATTTCTTAAAATGGTGACTTCTGGTGCACCAGTTCTACTTCTATATGGATACTCTGGAAACCCCATTTAAGTGCCTGGCAGACGGTTCATCGAACCACCTTCACAATTCTCTGTTATTCCAATCTCGTACAGCGTGTAGGAAGAAGGAACACCTTATATCTTTCCGTGCGAGCTATGATTTCATTTATTTTATCGTGTTGATCGTTTCTCCCTATGTACGTCGATGTCAACAAAATATTTTAGCATTCGGAGGATAAAGTTGGTGATTGGAATTTCGTGAGAAGATTCCGTCGCAACGAAAAACGCCTTTCTTTTAACGATTTCCAGCCTAAATCCTGTATCATTTCTGTGACACTCTCTCCCATATTACGCGATAATACAAAAAGTGCTGCCTTTCTTTGAACTTCTTCGATGTACTCCGTCAGTCCTATCTGGTAAGGATTCCACATCTCGCAGCAGTATTCTAAAAGAGGACGGACAAGCGTAGTGTAGGCTGTCTCGTTAGTAGGTTGTAAGTAGGCTGTTTAGGTTTTTTTATTGGTAACGCCACCTCTGTATGAAAATCACTGGCTGTGCTGTGTGCAGTCTGTGGCTAGTTTGCATTGTTGTCTGCCATTGTAGTGTTGGGCAGCTGCAGCTTGATGTGAACAGCGCGTAGCGTTGCGCAGTTGGAGGTGAGCCGCCAGCAGTGGTGGATGTGGGGAGAGAGATGGCGGAGATTTGTAATTTGTCATGAACTGCTATATTTATATATGATGATATTAAGATCTATTAAATAATTATTTTATGATCCACATTCTTTAAAAAAGGAGCACTTGGAAAGGAAAGAACAATAAGAAGGAACTAGTAACAGTAAAACATAATTTTCTTTTCAATTAGATGGTAATATTTTTTTTACAATAAGTTGTTGTGGTGCACCACTTTAATTACATAGACATTAAGATGTGAATATACATTTCCCTTATCTGCATTGTTGTTTAGTGTAATATTTTTTCTGCTTGCGCTATGTCATGTTTAGGTATAAGTTGCTGCTGTTTGCCAGGCATAGTGTTATTGAATTTGACTTTTGCTCATTTATGCTGCTAGCTTTGCCAATTTGCATTTTTTGTCATTGCTGCTTGTGCTGATTTGTTATGTGATGCTGCATTGCCTCGTCCCTTAGTTTAGCATCTGAGCTCAGTAGATTTAAGTTAGCTTAAGAGGGGGTAGCCTCTAAGAGAATGAATTGCGATGAATTGGAAGAAATGCATTGAGAAAACAGGTTTAGGTAGGATTTTCTTGGAAATAAATGTTGAGGTAAGAAATGTGTGAACATATAAATACAGAAAGCATGCTTAGATAGAATTTTTTTGGTGGAAACAAAGGATGAAATAAGAGGAAAGATATATGAAGTTTTGGGTTGGACTGCAGTACCAAATGTTACACTGAAAACGAACCCTGTCCTTTCCTATTGGTGTTATCCCACTATGTGTTTGTGTACCCTTGTGTAGTTGTTTTCTTCCTGTCTCTGTGTAGTTTCATAGAATTTTTTCCTCTTTTAATATTAAGCTACATTCACTATGATGAGGAATACTGTTATCCTCAAATATAATTGGCATTAATAATATGTTATTTACTTTGTAAAGATATTAGACATTATTCATTCTGTTTAAATGCTCATGTGTGAAGTTGATGTTTCGCAAGTTATTCTGATCTTCTATGTATGTACTCATGTCATAATTCCTGTAACACTGACGTATATGTCTATTTCTATTCTTTTGTAAAGCCTGTACTACAAATGTTATCTGTATTGTTATGTTTTTAATGATGTATTTTGTACCTTTGTTATTGTATTCTTATGTTGTAAAATTGTAATTGTCACCAGTTCATGATATTATTAACTTGTTAGTTACATTTCACTGCACACGTTTCTGTTGGTCATAGTATATGGACAATATGTGAGAAGTAGGGACTGTTAGTGTTTGCACGTGTGTTACTAATTCAGTAAGGGACTGGATAACAGCATTGCTGGTTCTAAGGACAATTCCAAAAACGTTGTGAGTGCACAAGTGGTGGTTTATGGACTTGCTATATTATCCGCAAGACTCTTCAATGGTGATTGTGCACCTGCACAGTCACAACAGATGGCTGCTGGCCATCTCTACAAGGACTACAGTGGGTCTGCATCTTTGATGACCCACCAATACGATTATCTCTACAAGGACTACAGTGGGTCTACACCTTTGCTGACTCACCAATGCCATTATTTCTACAAGGACTGCAGTGGGTCTACACCTCTGGTGGCCCACCAATACCGTAATCTCTACCAGGATTACAGTGGGTCTGCTCTGTGATGACCTACCTACCAATATTCTTCCAAACCTCGAATGACTCTGCTGTGGGTTTGCTCTGTTGTGACCCAATACTTATCTGCATGTCGAGAGTCAGCACTGTCTTTCCGTTGGAAGGACAACACTAATTCTTCAAGACTGCATGGAAATCCACTACTTCCGTGTGCATTTTCTTCTACTGCTCAGACTTTGAGAAAAACACTATATTTTACCGTAATGAATGATCAGGACTGTCTTTATGGACTGTGACAAAATTTTAGCTTTTGACCAACATTGTATCAATATGTGTGTGCATTTGATTTCTTTGTTATTGTAATTATGAAAAATTTTATCAAATCATTATTGGCCACTGCCCAAAAAAAAATTTGTAAAATTTTTTGTGGGGAGCATGGGGGCTATGTAAGTAGGCTGTTTAGGTTTTTTTATTGGTAACGCCACCTCTGTATGAAAATCACTGGCTGTGCTGTGTGCAGTCTGTGGCTAATTTGCATTGTTGTCTGCCATTGTAGTGTTGGGCAGCTGCAGCTGGATGTGAACAGCGCGTAGCGTTGCGCAGTTGGAGGTGAGCCGCCAGCAGTGGTGGATGTGGGGAGAGAGATGGCGGAGATTTGTAATTTGTCATGAACTGATATATATATTATGACTTGTGATGATATTAAGGTAAATACATTGTTTGTTCTCTATTAATATCTTTCATTTGCTAACTATCCCTATCAGTAGTTAGTGCCTTCCATAGTTTGAATCTTTTATTTAGCTGGCAGTAGTGGCGCTCGCTGTATTGCAGTAGCTTGAGCAGCGAAGATTTTTCTGAGGTAAGTGTGTGAAACGTATAGGTTAATGTTAGTCAGGGCCATTCTTTCGTAGGGATTTTTTTGAAAGTCAGATTGCGTTTCGCTAACAAAAATATTGTGTGTCAGTTTAAGCACAGTCTTGTATAATTGTTAAAAAGGGGACGTTGCAAGGTCTGTCACATTTTCTAAGTGTCCTGTCAATAGAACGCAGTCTTTGGTTAGCCTTCCCCACAACATTTTCTATGCCTTCCTTCCAATTTAAGTTGTTCGTAATCGTAATTCCTAGGTATTTGGTTGAATTTACGGCCTTTAGGTTTGACTGATTTATCGTGTAATCGAAATTTAACGAATTCCTTTCAGCATTCATGTGAATGACCTCACACTTTTCGTTATTTTGGTTCAACTGCCAATTTTCACACCATTCAGATATATTTTCTAAATCGTTTTGCAATTTGTTTCGGTCTTTTGATGACTTTATTAGTCGATGAACGACAGCGTCATCTGCAAGCAACCTAAGACTGCTGCTCAGATTGTCTCCCAAATCGTTTATATAGATGAGAACAGCAAAGGGCCTATACCATTACCTCGGGGAAAGCCAGAAATCAATTCTGTTTCACTCGATGGCTTTCCGTCTATTACTACGAACTGTGACCTTTCTGACAGGAAGTCACAAATCCAGTCACATAACTGAGACTATATTCCATAAGCAAGCAATTTCACTACAAGCTGCTTGTGTGGTATAGTGTCAAAAGCCTTCCGGAAATCCAGAAATACGGAATCGACCTGAAATCCCTTGTCAGTAGCACTCAAGACTTCATCTGAATAAAGAGCTAGTTGTGTTTCACACGAAAGATGTTTTCTAAACCTATGTTGACTGTGTGTCAATAGACCTGTTTCTTCGAGGTAATTCATAATGTTCGAACACAATATATGTTCCAGACTCCTGCTGCATATCGACGTTAATGATATGGGCCCGTAATTTAGTGGATTACTCCTACTACCTGTCTTGAATACTGGTGTGACCTGTGCAACTTTCCAGTCTTTGGGTACGGATCTTTCGTCGAGCGAACGGTTGTATATGGTTGGAAAGTATGGAGCTAATGCCTCAGTATACTCTGAAAGGGACCTAATTAGTACACAGTCTGAACCAGAAGACTTGCTTTTATTAAGTGATTTAAGTTGTTCCACTACTCCAAGGATATTTACTTCTACGTTACTAATGTTGGCAACTGTTCTTGATTCGAATTCTGGAATATTTACTTCGTCTTCTTTTGTGAAGGCATTTCGGAAGGCCGTGTTAGGTAACTATGCTTTGGCACCATTTTCTTCGATAGCATCTCCATTGCTATCGCGCAGAAGAGGTATTGATTGTTTCTTGCCAGTAAGATACTTCACATACGACTAGAATCTCTTTGGATTATCTGCCAGGTTTCGAGACAAAGTTTAGTTGTGGAAACTGTTATAAGCATCTTGCATCGAAGTCCGGGCTAAATTTCGAGCTTCTGTAAAAGATCGCCAATCTTGGGGATTTTGCGTCTGTTTGATTCGTTGTTTCTGCAGCAGAGTTCTGACCCGTTTTGAATACCGAGGAGGATTAGCTCCATCGTTTGTAAATTTATTAGGTATAAATCGCTCTACTGCTACCGATACTATTTCTTTGAATTCAAGCCACATGTGGTCTACGCTTATATTATTATTTTGGAAGGGTTGGAGATTGTCTCTCAGGAAGGTGTCAAGTGAATTTCTATCTGATTTTTTGAATAGGTATATTTTTCGTTTATTTTTCGAGAATTTGGGGGTTACAGTATTTAGTACCGCTACGATAACCCTGTGTACACTAATCATTGTATCCGTTTTGATGCTCGTTATTAACTCAGGATTATTTGTTGCTATGAGTTCTAATGTGTTTTCACAGCTGTCTACTATTCGCGCGGGCTCATGAACTAACTGCCTCAAATAATTTTCAGAGAATGCGTATAGCACAATTTCGGATGACGTTTTATGCGTACCCCCGGAATTAAACATGCATTTTCGCCACATTTCGAAGGTAAATTAAAGCCACCACTAACTATTATCGTATTAGTCGGGTACGTGTGTGAAATCAAACTGAAGTTTTCGTTGAACCTTTCAGCAACAGTATCATCTGAATTGGGAGGCTGGTAAAAGGATCCAATTATTAGTTTATTCTGGCTGCCAACAATGACCTGTGCCCATACTAACTCACAGGAACTATCTACTTCAATTTCGCGAGATGTTAAACTACTTCTAACAGCAACAAACACGCCGCCGCCAATCGTGTTTAGCCTACCTTTTCGGAACACCGTCAGGTTCTTCGCAAAATTTTCGGATGAGCTTATCTCCGGCTTTAGCCAGCATTCAGTACCTATAACGATTTCAACATCAGTGCTTTCTACTAGCACTTGCAGCTCTGGTACTTTCCCAACACAGCTACGGCAATTTACAGTTGTTATAGCGATGATTCCTGTATCTACGTTCTTCCTGTGTTCGGCCTGCACCCTTTGTGACTGAAGCCCTTCTTGTGTTTCCCGAGACCCTCTAACCTAAAAAAAACGCCCAGTCGACGCCACATAGCCAGTGCTACCCGTGTAGTCGCCTCCTGCGTATAGTGGACACCTGATCTATTCAGCGGAACCCGAAATCCAACTACCCTTTGACGTAAGTCGAGCAATCTGCAGCCTACACGGTCGCAGAACCGTCTGAGCCTCTGATTCAGACCCTACACTCTGCTCTCCACCAGAAGTCCCCATTCGGCCCTGTCGACTATGCTGCAAATGGTCAGTTCTGTTTTCATCTTGCAAGCAAGACTGGCAGCCTTTACCACTTCTGTTAGCCGCAGAGAGAGTCTCTTCTGATCCAAAGTGACACACGTCGTTAACCGACGTGAGCAACCACCTGCAGTTGACTGCACCCTGTGCTCTTCATGGCATCCGGGAGGACCCGTTCCACGTCTGGAATGACTCCACCCGGTATGCACACGGAGTGCACATTGGTTTTCCTTCTCTATTTCATTACCGCACATGATCAATACAGTCACGGAGCTTGAATAAAGTGAATGAGATTCTTCAGATGCTAATAGTTCCACTCGCAGGAACGCTACAAAGGAGTAGGGACGAAACAATGCTGGGGAAGGCAGTGGAGCGGTGCCTCTTCGGCGAAATCCGGACACGCTGGGAACAGAGGTGAGAGGGGTAATCGGTATGGAACGCAGGCGGCTACCGGCGGGGGGAGTGTTCACAGCCGCACACAATGGCGCGGTTCGAAATGAGCCGATTCGTTACCGCGCGGTCGGCCGCTTCATAAATGTGTATCGACAGGGCCGGCGCACGCCTCCGTAATAACTTCATCGCCGTGCCCGGCACAGCGAGCCGCGGCCGCAGCGGTGGACTACGGAGAGCGGGGAATGCCGCGGCCATTCAGCGATTTATACGTCCGGCGGGGCTGCGAGCCGCACGAATACAAACGGCGCCTTAACGGGACAGCCGGCAGGCGATTACGATTCCGGGGAGCGATCTGGCAGGCGATCGGCCAGATTGGAGCCTCGGATGCCGCGGCGTGGGGCGGCCGGAGAATGCCGCCGCCAGCGCGTGGGCGGAGTCCGGCCGCGGTCCAGGAGGCTGCGGGCAACAAGTGCTCCCGTCCCCTCTCTCTCCCTGTCTCTCTCTGTTTTTCTCTCTCTACTGTGCGCGTGTTCGCATATATAGACACACACACACACACACACACACACACACACACAGCCTAGTCAAGCTTTCTACGAAGTGTTTATTATTTGACTTCAACAATTGCCTGTTTTACACTACCGGAAAGAAGAGTACACCCATTTAGAGATTTCCAATTCACTCAAGATTTATCGTTCCAACAGCGTAGAAGTACCGGGTGATCAAAAAGTCAGTATAAATTTGAAAACTGAATAAATCACGGAATAATGTAGATAGAGATGTACAAATTGACACACATGCTTGGAATGACATGGGGTTTTATTAGAACTAAAAAAAAAATACAAAAGTTAAAAAAAGATGTCCGACAGATGGCGCTTCATCTGATCAGAATAGCAATAATTAGCATAACAAAGTAAGACAAAGCAAAGATGATGTTTTTTACAGGAAATGCTCAATATGTCCACCATCATTCCTCAACAATAGCTGTAGTCGAGGAATAATGTTGTGAACAGCACTGTAAAGCATGTCCGGAGTTATGGTGAGGCATTGGCGTCGGATGTTGTCTTTCAGCATCCCTAGAGATGTCGGTCGATCACGATACACTTGCGACTTCAGGTAACCCCAAAGCCAATAATCGCACGGACTGAGGTCTGGGGACCTGGGAGGCCAAGCATGACGAAAGTGGCGGCTGAGCACACGATCATCACCAAACGACGCGCGCAAGAGATCTCTCACGCGTCTAGCAATACTTTTTTTTGTTCTAATAAAACCCCATGTCATTCCAAGCATGTGTGTCAATTTTTACCTCTCTATCTACATTATTCCGTGGTTTATTAAGTTTTGAAATTTATACTGACTTTTTGATCATTCGGTACATGAAATGAAAAGATTTACAGATCAACAGCACAAGCGGTTCTGAGGTACAAGGTATCGGACCCTGCTGAAACACCCATATTAGTAGGTGGTGTAGCCTCCACGGGTGGCAGTGCAGGCGCTGACCCTGGCAACAAGTCGATCATCAGATGGCGAATACCGTCCTGGGATCCGTTATTCCACGCCTGCTCAACCTGTTCACGTAGTTCTGTAAGAGTTGTTGGTTGATGAGTTGCACGAGTCACTTCTCGTCCCATCACATCCCACATGTGCTCGGTTGCAGACAAGTCAGAAGACCTTGGTAGCCAGGGAACTTGCTACACGTGTTGCAGAGCACGTTGAGTTTCACGGCCAATGTGTGGGCGAGCATTATCCTATTGGAATAACACATCACCCTCCTGTTCAAAAAATATTCAAATGTGTGTGAAACCACTGCTAAGGTCATCAGTCCCAAGTAGTGTGTAAACACTACTTAACCTAAATTATCCTAAGGACAAACACACACACCCATGCCCGAGGGAGGACTCGAACCTCCGCCCGGATCAGCCGCACAGTCTATGACTGCAGCGCCCTAGACCGCTCGGCTAATCCCGCGCGGCACCCTCCTGTTGCGAGAACGGCGAAAGAACCAGCTAACAACATTTTACACTCCCCGAGCGCTGGGTAGCGTCCACTCCAGAACAGCAAAGGTGAACCAGAGTTGTAGCTTATGACATCCCGAACCCCAAGGCCTGACGTGGGCCAATGCGTCTTGGACGAATGCATTCTATGAGGCAGCACTCACAGGTCTATGTCGTGCAAGCCAAACGACCATAGCTCGAGTGCAAGCAGAAACCGTGTTCATCGCTGAAGACCACGGCGCGACATCCCATCTTCCAAGTGATCCCCTGAGGGTACCGGCCGAGATGTGCACGTGGATACTGCGGCGTGGGTGGAAGACGGGCTAGATGTGTGCGTGCCCGTAGTCTCACTGCTAATAACCAGATCTCAACAGTTCCTCTTGGCACGTCTGGGCCAGCAAGTCCACTTATCTGTTCTGTGGTAGCTGTGCAATCTGTCATTACTGTCCGCACAGTAAGACCATCCTGGCGGGCGCCTGTGCTTTATGGACGTCCAGAACCTCGTCTACAGCCGTGAGATGTTCACGTGACTGGTAATACTAGGATCGTTGCACAACTGACGCAGCTCCTGTGTGGCAATTCTCCGAAAGGATCATCCCGCTTCTTGGAAGGCCACAATTGGATCCCCTTTCAAACTTGGCCGTGGGAACCACGCGTGCGTCTTCGTGATATGGTCGCCTGCTTCCTTCTCCTGTTAGCACCATAGTGACGCTTCTGCCTGTAAGCATTCCCTATTAAAGGGTATACACAGGCGGCACTGGTGGTTATGCCACTACGCTATCTGTTGGAGGATGACGTATAAACCATTATTAGTACATATGATATCTCCCAGGTGCCACATACCGTCATCGGATCAAAATCGTCGTCGACTTTCCAGGTGCATTAATTTTTTCTCCGGGAATGTATTTGTCAACTTCCATTTCATCATATTTTACGCGTCTGTTAACTAGATCGCAGTTTTGCTATGATAATCTATGCCCACTAGTCGATATCTGTTGGGCTGGCCGGGGTGGCCGAGCGGTTCTAGGCGCTACAGTCTGGAACCGCGCGACCGCTACGGTCGCAGGTTCGAATTCTGCCTCGGGCATGGATGTGTGATGTCCTTAGGTTAGTTCGGTTTAAGTAGTTCTAAGTTCTAGGGTACTGATGACCTCAGAAGTTAAGTCCCCTAGTGCTCAGAGCCATTTGAACCATTTTTGATATCTGTGGCGTAGTCAGACCTGGTTTGCTCTGGTCTCTTACCATGGTTTCTCTTAATGCCGTTCTTTCGGTGAGCTGTGGCTCATCCAATAGGAATTCAACGCAGACCTTGAAGCAGTAGCAAAAGTTCGGTTTTATTCTCTTCCGGTTTGTTGAGTGAGTGTGTGTGTTCAAATGGTTCAAATGGCTCTGAGCACTATGGGACTCAACTGGAAGCTTGGCTACTGAGAAGTGCAGAGGTTGGACAAAACGAACATAAATATAGATGCTAGCCAAGCCTGCAGGTTTGGTTGTCGTATTTGACCACGAATGGGACCTCAGCAATGTCCTCCATACGTTGCATGTGTCAATCGTGGTCAGAACAGTGCCCCGTGTTCTCGTGAGTGCAATATGTCAGAGCTAAGTAAATTCGAGCGTGTCAAGATCGATGGTGCTCCTACGGTGAGTTCTTCCGTAACCAAGGTAGACGAAGGGTTTGGTGTTTCAGGATGCGCTGTATTGAAGATTTATGCCAGATACAAGGAAAGCTGAAAAGAAAATCATCCGTTAAATCACAGCGCGGACAAAGAGTGAGTAGAGTGATCATGTCACAAGGTCACTGAAGAGACTCTACATCTGCATATCTACAATTGTACTCCGCTAGCCACCAAGCGGTGTGTGGCGAAGGACACTATTCGCGCCAAAGTCATATTCCCCCCCCTGTGTTCTACTCGCGAATCGCGCGAGGGAAAAACAACTGTCTGAACGCCTCAGTACGACCTCTAATTTCCCTTATCTTTGAATGGCGATCAATGCGCGATTTGAAAGTTGGTGGTAATAATATATGCTCTACATCCTCGGTGAAGATCGGATTTTGGAATTTTAGTGAGCAGCCCCTTCCGTTTAGTTTGTCGTCTATCTGCAAGTGTGTCCCACTTCAAACTTTCTATGAGATTTGTAAACGTTCTCGCGATGGCAAAATGTACCAGTCACGAAGCTTGCCGCTCTTCTTTGGACCTTCTCAATCTCTTGAATCAGACCCAACTGGTAAGGGTCCCATACAGACGAACAATGCTCTAAGACTGGACGAACTAAAGTATTGTAAGCAATTTCCGTTGTTGAAGCACTGCATCGCTTCAGGATTCTGTCAATAAACCGCTATCTAGAGTTCGCCTTACCCGTTACTTGTGTAATCGGATCGTTCCATTTGCTCTTTCGAATAGTCACACCCAGATACTTGACGGATGTTACGGCTTCCAAAGATTGGGCATTTATTTTGCACTCGTACATTAATGGGGATTTTCCTTTTGTTATACGCAGTAGGTTACACTTACTAATATTGAGTCATTACACCAGGCATTTATTTTCTGCAAATCCTCAGTGATTTGTTCATAACTTTCTTGTGATACTACTTTCCTGTAGACTACAGCATCACCGGTAAACAGTCTAATGCCGGCGTCAATACCATCAACCGGATCGGTTATGTAAATCGTAAAGAGCAGCTGGCCTATTACGCTGTCCTGGGGCACACCTGATATTACGTTCGTTTCTGTTGAAGTCTCCCCATTCAGGACGACATACTGTTCTCTGTCTGTAAGAAAACTTTCTATCCAACCGCATATGTCATCGGATAGACCGTATGAGAGGACTTTTTGACCAAGCGACAGCGTGGAACCGAGTCGAACGCCTTTCGAAAGTGGAGGTATATGGCATCAACCTGGGAGCCAGTATCTAGAGTCTGTCGTATATCATGCACGAAGAGGGTCAGCTGTGTCTCGCATGACCGCCGTTTCCTAAAACAGTGCTGGTTTCTGTTGATGAGCTTCTCAGAATCTAGAAAGGTCAATATGTCTGAACACGAAATATGTGCCATGATTCTACAACAAGTAGGTGTCAGTGAAATTGGCCTGTAATTGTGTGCATCCGATTTTCTACCCTTTTTATAGATTGCTATGACCTGGGCTTTCTTCCAGTCCCGTGGAACTTTACGCTGTTCCAATTATCTCTGATGGATGATGGATAAGAATGGTGCTATATTTGCAGCATAGTCAACATAAACTCTTACGGGGATACCATGTGGGCCAGATGCCTTCCTGGCGTCTAAGGATCTTATCTGTTTTACAATCCCAGACACACTAAACACTTTGTCAGCCATTCTTGCATTTGCTCGATAATTGAAAGGGGGAATGGTGCTGCAGACCTCTACCGTAACCGAGTGTTTGAAAGCTAGGTTTAGAATTTCGGCCTTCTGTTTATCATCATCCGTTACATTACCCGTACTGTCAGCAGGAGAAGGTACTGAATTATATGTAGCGTTCATAGATTTTACGTACGACCAAAATTTTTTGTAGTTATTTTTAGATATTGCAGGTAAAATATTGCTTTCAAATTCGTTGAAAGAATCTCTCATTGACCTTTCATTTCGCATAATTTCTGTTTGTCGTGCCGATAAATAACAGAACAGCAGCAGCAAGTGTATCTGCAGAAGTGAATGTCACACTCGCAAATCCTATCGGCACCAAAACAACACGAAGGGAGTTCCATAAACAGGAAATTACAAGGGAAGCTGGAATCCCAAAACTACTCATCAGTGATGCAAATGTCCGCAACAGGGAAACGTGGAGTCGAAGCCATCACACCTGAACTGTGGGGCAATGGAAGAAAGTCGTTTGGTAGAATGAGTCTTGTTGCACACTGCTTGCAATCACTGGCCGAGTTTACGTCTCAAGGGGAAAACATGGCGGGGATTCGGTGATGATTCAGGCAACCATATCGTGGTATCCCCTGGGCGACGTGGTTGCTCTGCTAGTCGCGTTACTGTCAACGATTATGCGAAAATTTTGGCTCATCAGGAGTATCCCATTGTTCTAGGTCTGTTCCCTAATGGTGATGCAGTGTTCCAAGACGACGTGGCTCCTATTCACAAAAGTCGTATCGTCTGGGACTGCTTTTGTGAGCACCACGATGTACACTACTGGCCATTAAAATTGCTACATCACGAAGATGACGTGCTGTAGACGCGAAATTTAACCGACAGGAAGAAGATGCTGTGATACACAAATGATTATCTTTTCAGAGCATTTGCACAAGGTTGGCGCCGGTGGTGACACCTGCAACGTGTCGACACGAGGAAAGTTTCCAACTGAATTCTCACACACAACAGTAGCTAGCCGGCGTTTCCTGGTGAAACGTTGTTGTGATGCTCCGTGTAAGGAGGAGAAATGCGTACCATCACGTTTCCGACTTTGATAAAGGTGGGATTGTAGCGTATCGCGATTGCGATTTCTCGAATCGCGGCATTGCTGCTCGCGTTGGTCGCGATCCAATGACTGTTAGCAGAATATGGAATCGGTGGGTACAGGAGGGTAATACGGAACGCCGTGTTGGATCCCAACGGGCTCGTATCACTAGCAGTCGAGATGACAGGCATCTTATCCGCACGGCTGTAACGGATCGTGCAGCCACGTCTCGATCCCTGAGTCAACAGATGGGGACGTTTGGAAGACAACAACCATATGCACGAACAGTTCGACGACGTTTGCAGCAGCATGGAGTATCAGCTCGGAGACCATGGCTGCGGTTACCCTTGACGCTGTATCACAGACAGGAGCGCCTTCGATGGTGTACTCAACGACGAACCTGGGTGCACGATTGGCAAAACGTCATGTTTTCGGATGAATCCAGGTTCTGTTTACAGCATCACGATGGTCGCATCCGTGTTTGGCGACATCGCGGTGAAAGCACATTGGAAGCGTGTATTCGTCATCGCCATACTGGCTATCACCCGGCGTGATGGTATGGGGTGCCATTGGTTACACGTCTCTGTCACCTCTTGTTCGAATTGACGGCACTTTGAACAGTGGACGTTACATTTCAGATGTGTTGCGACCCGTGGCTCTACCCTTCATTCGATCCCTGCGAAACTCTACATTTCAGCAGGATAATGCACGACCGCATGTTGCAGGTCCTGTTCGGGCCTTTCTGGATACAGAAAATGTTCGACTGCTGGCCCGGCTAGCACATTCTCCAGATCTCTCACCAACTGAAAACGTCTGGTAAATGGTGGCCGAGCAACTGGCTCGTCACAATACGCCAGTCACTACTCTCGATGAGCTGTGGTATCGTGTTGAAGCTGCATGGGCAGCTGTACCTGTACACGCCATCCATTTCTCCTTGCACGAGTGACGGGATACGAAGTAATATATTTTGAAATTGCGTTGCTTGACGTCTCATATTGATGTAAGAGATTCTGTAGGTGAGCTATGTAAACGTATTGTTCATTCATATGACGATTCTTTGCATTTTTTAGGTCTCATTTATAATATGTGAGCGAAGTCTTTGTCATTCTGTGGCCGCGTAATTCATGAAACTTTAGCTACGTCCTTCATGTAGAATGACAACATCTTTGGGTCTCAATACTTAGCAACTGATGCTACATCTTTCTACACTGATGCACGATCTTCCCCATCTTTAAATTCAGACGATATATAAAGTTTTTTTACAAGATATTATGTGGTCATGGCCTTACACATTATTTAGTAATGGGGATCCTACTGTAAAATTTTGCGTTCAGCGAGAGCATTAATTCAACGAAAATTATTTTCCATGTTCTGCATTCATTAAATCAGCATAAGATTGGTAGCGGTACTTTTAATATGATTCTTACAGGTTTCAGAAGGCAAGTTCTTCTCGAGTTCTTTGGAGCAGCAAATGCCACGTCCTGTCCCAGACGATGTTATTCTATTATTCAGTTTTCAGATTTTTTCTGTAGTGAAGTGCTTAAGAAACAATTATGATCCAAGCATGCTGACTGCACATGTTCTGCCTATGAGGTGGAACATATTGGAAACTTGAAACTTCATGGCAGATGTGCCGGACTGAGACTCGAACTCGGGACATTTGCCTTTCGCGGTCAAGTGCTCTACCAACTGAGCTACCCAAGTACGACTCACGCCGTGTCCTCACAGGTTTACTTCTGGCAGTACCTCGTCTCCTACCTTCCAAACTGTACAGAAGCTCTCCTGCGAACCTTGCAGAGGACTTGCCCGCGAAAGGCAAAGGTCCCGAGTTCGAGTCTTGGTCCAGCACACAGTTTTAATCTGCCAGGACGTTTCATATCAGCGCACAATCCGCTACAGAGTGAAAATCTCATTCATATTGGGAACTCGTTCATTAAATTAATCTTGAACGTTCTATACGCCCTATTTGACAGATGCGCTAACCATATGGTTCCTGAGTTAACTTGTTAATGGAACGACGTAACAGCGTGTTAAAACAGCACTTCAATAAGTCAGTATTCACAGATACAATAGGGCGCTATAATCAGGGCACTTTTCTGTAGGCATTTCTGTATGTTCTCAGATTTAACACAACACATAGGCCGCTTACAACTTCAAATAACATGTGAATCGTCAAATATGTATGTAATGTTTAACATTATCCGTATTTCATATGTGAGATAATGATAATATATTTTATCGGTAATAAACGGCACTCTTCAGTCATCGTACTTAACATAAACCAAAGAGCGCTTCGAGAGACAATGGTCTAATCATCACGATGAAAACACTCAACACACATGGAAAAAAATAGCTAGCAATATTTTTTAAATGAAGTAAAATAAAAATTAAATGGTGCAATGTGTTTTAATCTATTTTATTTCATGAACGTCGCAAGTATTTTGTGAGAGTTCTATTGTTTTAACCATATGTTTTTGAGAGTTGAAACATTATGATTTTCACATAACAGCGAATGGCAGGAGAAATCCTTTCTTTTGTTTCAGAATAATTATTTTTCTGGGTTCGTCTGCTAAACAATATCATGATAAAATCATTCAGTATGCTCTTAATTGAGGTAGTCCACATCTAAGTGTTTCGAAACTCACCATTCACTGAGAAAATATGTTAGAGTAACGTGTGACAGCGTCTCGTTGCGTCCGCTCAGCTCAGAGACCACCCAGAAAAGACATCTCCATCTTCATTTGTCATTTATTTTAAGAAATTTCGAAATGAGTCGGCAGCAGGGAGAAAAACTGCTCAGTAAGCGTTCAGTCAACAGTGAAGAATATGCGACGAGAAAACTGAAAATGCGAACGCTACGTAAAGCCAAGGAACTCACCGGAAAGAGTTTCTCCGCAGGGGCGGTGTGTTTCATAATGAGTGTTGTCTCTCTAAAGGCACTGTTGATTTGTGTTAAGTGCTATTCAGGTGGTTAAATAATACCAATTACTACCGATATTTGTGCGTGTGTGAAATGTTATGGGATTTAACTGGTAAGGTCATCAGTCTCTAAGCTTACACACTACTTAACCTAAATTATCCTAAAGACAAACACACACTCCCATGCCCTAGGGAGGAGTCGAACCTCCGCCGGAACCAGCCGCACAGTCCATGACTGCAGCGCCTTAGACCGCTCGGCTACTAAGGATATTTGCAGTGTCTTCTAACGCAGACGAATAGAAATCATGGTGCATGAAACGAAGCCCGGCACGTAGTGGGGACAGATGAGCATGCAGCTGAAGATAGAAACCACGAGAAAAGCTGTAAGTAATCGCGGAATGAAGTCATGAAACGTTTTCGCGCAACGTAATTTCACTGCCTGACAATAGAAGCGAAGGACCCAGAAGAAGTTGAGAGGATATGTGACCCCATTTCAATGATTACAATATCGAGTCAAATTGTAGTATCATACGCCTACAAATTGGATAACACTATCATGCACATTATCGTCTGTCCCTGCGACTGTGATGATAGTTCACGAGAGGCTCTCTGGGAATGTGAGCTGTCTGCTCGATTGTTAGTAGAGTCGCAGGAGTACATTTTATAGCGTTATGCAACATCAATCGTGTTGTTACTTCCGTTGGGAGTTGGCTGGGGGCAGGGTGTACGGCGGGGCTAATTCGACAAGTACATGAAGATTGCAGGTTTCTCTCGCTGGGCGTCACCAAGTGTTATATCCTGTCTCCTCTTAAGAAGTGTTTGTAATCGGCTCTTGAGAAGCTGTACGAACGTGTATGTAAGTGGGCATTTGTGGCGTGGAGATGTACGAGGGGCGTTTAGACGCCCGTCTTGTCTCAGAGTCGCCCAAATCGACGCCGTCGCGCCACTCAGAATGTCTGGACATGTCTGCTGTCGCCTGCCCTCCCAGCCCCCCCCCCCTTCCCCTCACTTTCCCTCTCTCCACCTCACGCACGCACAATGCCGCCTGCGTGGGCGGCGGGGCCCCGGCCGTAATTGAACGGAACTTTAGTGCGCATTGTCAGCCAGAGCCGTGGCTGCGAGCTGTCTGTTCCGCCGCCAGTCACCACACCACTGCGAAGCACGGCGGGCGTGTTCAAAAAATGGTTCAAATGGCTCTAAGCGCTGTGGGACTTAACATCTGAGGTCATCAACCCCCTAGACTTAGAACTACTGAGGCCTAACTAACTTAAGGACATCACACACATCCATGCTCGAGGCAGGATTCGAACCTGCGACCGTAGGAGCAGCGCGGTTCCGGACTGAAGCGCCTAGAACCGCTCGGCCACTCCGGCCGGTCACAGGGTAATCCGTGCAGTGTCTGAACTACTGTGCCAAGGTGACTTAGTGGCCAACGCACCTTCCTAGTAAGCAGGAAACCCACGTTCTGTTTCCGGCCTTGGTACAAATTTTCACTCACTGCTTCAGGCTATACAGGGTGTTACAAAAAGGTTCGGCCAAACTTTCAGGAAACATTCCTCACACACAAATGAAGAAAAGATGTTATGTGGATATGTGTCCGGAAACGCTTAATTTCCGTGTTAGAGCTCATTTTAGTTTCGTCAGTATGTACTGTGCTTCCTCGATTCACCGCCAGTTGGCCCAATTGAAGGAAGGTAATGTTGACTTTGGTGCTTGTGTTGACATGCGACTCATTGCTCTAAAGTACTAGCATCAAGCACACCAGTACGTAGCATCAACAGGTTAGTGTTCATCACGAACGTGGTTTTGCAGTCAGTGCAATGTTTACAAATCCAGAGTTGGCAGATGCCCATTTGATGTATGGATTAGCATGGGGCAATAGCCGTGGCGCGGTACGTTTGTATCGAGACACATTTCCAGAACGAAGGTGCCCCGACAGGAAGACGTTCGAAGCAGTCTTAGGGAGCACGGAACATTCCATCCTATGACTCGCGACTGGGGAAGACCTAGAACGACGAGGATACCTGCAATGGACAAGGCAATTCTTCGTGCAGTTGACGATAACCCTAATGTCAGCGTCAGAGAAGTTGCTGCTGTACAAGGTAACGTTGACCACGTCAATGTATGGAGAGTGCTACGGGAGAACCAGTTGTTTCCGTACCATGTACAGCATGTGCAGGCACTATCAGCAGCTGATTGGCCTCCACGGGTACACTTCTGCGAATGGTTCATCCAACAATGTGTCAATCCTCATTTCACTGCAAATGTTCTCTTTACGGATGAGGCTTCATTCCAACGTGATCAAATTGTAAATTTTCACAATCAACATGTGTGGGCAGCCGGGAATCCGCACACAGTTGTGCAATCACGTCGTCAACACAGATTTTCTGTGAACGTTTGGGCAGGCATTGTTGGTGATGTCTCGATTGGGCCCCATGTTCTTCCACCTACGCTCAATGGACCACGTTATCATGATTTCACACGGGATACTCTACCTGTGCTGCTAGAACATGTGCCTTTACAAGTACGACACAACATGTGGTTCATGTACGATGGAGCTCCTGCACATTTCAGTCGAAGTGTTCGTACGCTTCTCAACAACAGATTCGGTGACCGATGGATTGGTGGAGGCGGACCAATTCCATGGCCTCCACGCTCTCCTGACCTCAACCCTCTTGACTTTCATTTATGGGGGCATTTGAAAGCTCTTGTCTACGCAACCTCGCTACCAAATGTAGAGACTCTTCGTGCTCTTATTGTGGACGGCTGTGATACAATACGCCATTCTCCAGGGCTGCATCAGCGCATCAGGGATTCCATGCGACGGAGGGTGGATGCATGTGTCCCCGCTAACGGATGACATTTTGAACATTCCCTGTAACAAAGTGTTTGAAGTCACGCTGGTACGTTCTGTTGCTGTGTGTTTCCATTCCATGATTAATGTGATTTGAAGAGAAGTAATAAAATGAGCTCTGATATGGAAAGTAAGCATTTCCGGACACATGTCCACATAACATATTTTCTTTCTTTGTGTGTGACGAATGTTTCCTGAAAGTTTGGCCTTACCTTTTTGTAACACCTTGTATGCACTGAATTAACGAAGTTCAGAATTTCACGATTATCGTTTTCGACAAACTATGTTGCCATATTCGGATCTGTAGACCGAATAAGCGCAAAACTGTGTGAGAGATACATACATAACATTTTAACGTAATATGGATCCATAACATATCTTATGCACTACACTTCAAACAATTTCGTCCATGACTTCAGTAATGTGTGTCACATTCCATGGAATGATCTGGATTTGGCGAATGTATAGAGAACTTTGCCTGAAAGTGCCAACAGTGAAGTACGGAGGAGATCATGTTACTATATGGCGTTGTTTTATGTGGTTAGAACGTGGTCCCCTTATTGTACTAAAGGAAATTCCAAATACAGAAGGACATGAACACATTTTACAGCATAGTGTATTGCATACTGTAGAGGAACGGTCCGGAGACGATGACTGTAGTAATACGGCGGTGCACCACGTCATGAAGCAGTATCTGTGATGCAACGGTCTGTGGTCATTAACATTCGTGAAATTGACTGCCTGCCAAAGGCACTGACTTGAGTAGAATGGAACACCTTGGGATCAGTTAGCACGTCGACTTTGCTACTGTCTCTGATTTCGGCCTTTGAGGAAGAACGGACTGTCATTCCTCCACTGACATTCAGACAGCTCGTTGAAAGTGTGCTCAGCAGAATAATGTCCACTAATAGATGTCCAGATACTTATGATCAGACACTGCATCCGTTGCAAGCCGGAATGTCTTGGAAAGTGAAAGAGAGACATTATACAAGATGTATAGAAACAAAGAGGGAACAATAAGAATGGAACACCGAGAGAAATGTACTCAGATTGAAAACGACGAAAAGGAGACTGCAGTTAAGAGTAGAAGGAAATCAAACGGAAGCAGCAGCCTAGAAGGAAGGTGATAAAGGTTTTAATCTAGAGATAGAGTAAGCAGTAAAGGCAACCAAAGAAAAATGTGGAAGTGAATTAAAATTCAGCGGGAATAAATAAAACTTCGAGATTTGGCCGATGCCATTGTGCTTGTGACAAAGCCTGGAAGATAAGCTAAACAGAATGGTTCGTCTCTTGAAAAGAAACGTCAACAATGCAATGGAGTATAATGGAAATGAATCAGATGATGTTGAGACTATTAGATTAGGAAATGACACATTGAAAGTAATAGACAAGTTTTGCTATTTGGACAGCAAATTAACTGAAGGTGCTCGAAGTAGAGAGGATATAAAATGCAGAATGTGAAAAGCGAGAGAAATTTAAGTGAAAAGGAGAAATAATTTAATATGTAATGTATATTTAAGTCACACGAAAACTGTCTCAAAGAATTTGTCTCCAGTGTATTAACGTGAAAAGTGGAAGATGGACGTTACAGAACAGAAATCGTTCGAAATGTGATACTGCAGAAGAATACTGAAGATTAGATAGGTATATCGAAAAATTAACGACAAAGTACTGAATCGAACTGGGGAGACAACGAATTTATTGCCAAACTTAAATTAAAACAAGTACGCAGTTGTTAGAACACATCTTGAACCATAAACTAGTCATCACCTTGACAATGGAGAAAAGTGTACCAAGTTAAAATAGCAGTCGGCCGCGGTGGTCGAGCGGCTATAGGGGCTTCAGTTCGGAACCGCGCTGCTGTTGCGGTCGCAGGTTCAAATCCTGCCTCGGGCAATATAGTGTGCTGGAGTGTTTTGCTGAGTGTTTCTCTCATGTTTCGTACTGTTGAATTCGTTAGAACTTTAACTTACGATGCTCAATTTGTGTTTGCACCTGTGGTCAGCTGACAGGAAATTTTCTTCATTCAGGGCAATAACTAATTACGGAGTAATACGTTCGAAAATCATTCACACTTGTGTAAATATTGAGTTTTCCTTCTATCAGATACCTCGAGATCCTATATTTTCGACGATCCTGAATCGTCAAATGAGCCCGCCGACATCCGGGCTACGCGATGCGACGTGGCCGTTTAGACAGTCGCTCTGCGCATGCGCAGAGGTCCGGATTAATTGTCGCCCCAGGCCAGCTAGCGCCTTCGCTGTTTTCCCAGAACTGTGCGCCCTCGCTTTATTCGGCCCGGCGGCGCTCGGCGCTTCGCGTTGTGCTGTGCCGTGTTTTTGTTTGGCGGACGATCGCTAATCAGGCCGCCTGCCCCCAGGGCCACCCACCTCAGGGCAGGCTGTGTCTCGCCTGCTCCTCTCCTCCAGACTGCTTTTTGCTCGCCCCCGTTTCACCTGCCTCTGTCTGCAACGCTTCGCGCAACGGCAGTCTGGGTTCATTTTTCTCTAGTGATTCATTCTCTTCACTGCTGAGCGCTGGCTCGCAGCGAAAACTGAGTTAGAAGCAAGATAACGTACAAGAACTGTTACAATACACGTTACTTATAGCTGGGTGGCAATTTCTCACAGCTCTCTAGAATATGTCTCGCTAAGGCCTAATCAACTAATGACACCTTTTCCAGGAACTTCAGGGTGAGTAAACTGCCTACATGGGCTGTATATAAGGATTTATTTATAATTTATCATGACGGACTGGTATTAGGCCTCACAGTCATTTTCAGCTACACATTTCGCAAGTCAAGACATTTGACAAGACAAGACAGAAAAAGTTTCATTTCACATACTAATATACTTAAGTAACTTCCTCTTGACTACTGAGCTCCGTGCTTGGATCCTCACATCGAGACCTCCAAGGTGTCAGACACTCATAACGGTACCATACTTTGTGTGTAGATGGAGTATCAACCAAAACACCGACTTAGTTCGTGCTATGTGCTGTCGTACAGTAGAATATGTTTAAACGGTAATTTAAAGTAATACCAGAACTACGAAGCAGAGGAAAGGCGAACTTGTGAGCGACAGTTTCGTAGATCTCGCTTGGGTTAGCAGGTAGAGCGTGAGGTCTCGTCCCAAAGGTCCCGCGTTCAACCCCCACTGATGACAGTTGTTTTAACTGTTTATGGGAGGACATTTTGCTGACATGTAAAAAGAGTTTTTGGATTTTGTAGCAATGTTAGTATGCCAGTCTGTCTTCGCTTCTTTAGCTGAAAATAGCAAAGCTATAGAGTACATTTATAAAGAAAGGCGTGGTGTTCTGTCGGACATGTGCGGAACAGTAGAATGAAGAAACAGTAGCATTACACGTGCGTAAGTATTCACAGTCCTATATAACACTTTCACGTGTAATATAGTAAAAATAATGTCGTCATGGGTTTATGAATCTAGGAAACTCAGTAGCCGGCCGCTGTGGCTGAACGGTTCTAGGCACTTCAGCCCAGAACCGCGCTGCTGCTACGGTCGCAGGTTCGATTCCTGCCTCGGGCATGGATGTGTGTGATGTCCTTAGGTTAGTTACGTTTAAGTAGTTCTAAGTTCTAGGGGACTGATGACCTCAGATGTTAAGTCCCATAGTGCTCAGAGCCACATGAACCATTTTTGATGCTCTTTTTCCGCCTTCCTTGTATGCTGTATAAATCTTCGATACGGTGCCTCTTGAAACACTCCCTTGGCTACAGAACCACCTACTATACTACCAGCAACACTTTCCTTACGTTACAATTTACTGAGCTCCAAACATAATGCACTCACAACTACACACAATTCTGTTCTGACCGAGATCGACACTTGGAACGTATTGAGACCATGGCACACACATGTCGTGGCCAAATACAACAGGAAAACTTGTAGGCTTGAGTAGTACCTGCTTTTACGTTCAAACGTGCATTTCTAGCAGTGTTTTCATATTTTTGGCCAACCCCTGTATCTTTACTAACTGGGACAATATTTCACACCGAAGTCCGTGGCGAATAGTAACCACACGTTCTCAGTCATGTCACAAACTACTCATTTGCAGGATTACGTGTATGGCTCTGAGCACCATGGGACTTAACTGCTGTAGTCATCAGTCCCTTAGAACTTAGAACTACTTAAACCTAACTAATCTAACTACCCAAGCATGGTCGTACTTGGGTAGCTCAGTTGGTAGAGCACTTGCCCGCGAGAGGCAAAGGTCCCGAGTTCGAGTCTCGGTCCGGTACACAGTTTTAATCTGGCAGGAAGTTTCATAACCTAAGGATATCACACACATCCATGCCCGAGGCAGGATTCGAAGCTGCGACCGTAGCGGTATCGCGGTTCCAGACTGTAACGCCTAGAACCGCTCGGCCACTCCGGAAGGCGCTTACGTGTACTGGAAGGTTTTTTTCTTCTGTTACAGGGTAATTTCACTCTCGCCTGTCTTCACTGCTAATTACGATACGTCCAGTATATCCAAAATGTGGTTAACTGGACAGTGCGCATCCTGGCACCTTCTCATATTCAGAATGCAAAAGTATCAGTACGATCAGGACTTTCTAACTCAAAGGGGAATAAGTCCCACCCTAAACTCCTAGAGAACCGTGTACAAAGTTTATAAAACTGTGAAATCTGTCGTTCCCAGCAGAGTCGACACATAGACATAGTACCCAAATGTTCTAAAGCTTCTCTCGGCACCGAGCGAGGTGGCGCAGTGGTTAGCACACTGGACTCGCATTCGGGAGGACGACGGTTCATCCCGCGTCCAGCCATCCTGATTTAGGTTTTCCGTGATTTCCCTAAAACGCTCCAGGCAAATGCCGGGATGGCTCCTTTGGTAGGGCACGGCCGACTTCCTTCCCCGTCCTTCCCTAATCCGATGAGACCGATGACCTCGCTGTTTGGTCTCTTCCCCCCCAAACAATCGAATACAATCCTTCTCTCGGCACATCCACATCCTGATTTCAGTCCAGCTGCAGTCAGTAGGATTTCACTCAGCAATGACAGCTTGCCACCTCGGTGACTGTGTATGCAGGATGCAACACAGGGTGCTTTTTTTTGTTTTTGTTTTTACCTCGGCTGTTAACGGAAGCGTGCCAACGGCAGCGGTCAGACACCTCGGCAGGGGAGACACAAAAGGAAGAAGAGCGGCCCTCCAGGGTAAGACAGTGAGCGGCCGGCGGCGAGCAGCACACCGGGGCCTCCTCTTGTGCTGATAGAAATAAACGAGCGGCGCTGCCTCTCCAGGCGCCCAAAGACAACGCGGCCGGCGCCGGACTGACAGCCAGCCCCGGCCGGCAGCTCGCCAGCTGGCCCGCCGTGTTTGGCGCCGCGCCGCTCCAAAGCAATGCTCGAAATGAAAAATAAACAGTAATTACTCCAAAGTGCTTCATCACGCCGCGCCACGCAGCTCCTGTACTTTCGAGTGTGGCCGCCATTGTGGGGCGGCGCTGCCGGCGCCACGGCTGGACACTCCGAGGCGTCCACCTCTACGCTGCGGCCGTTCGTAGCCTCGCAAGTCTGTCCTCCGTTTATTACAGGCAGACCAGACTGCATTTCGCCAGATACGAGGGTCACTCAAAACGAAATGCACACTATTTTTGTAAAGATACAGTTTTCATTCTGTCAAAGTTTCACAGTGTGTAGATACATCGTTCCCGCTTGTTTTCAAACTTAGTTCCACCTGTTCCCGTGAGTGGCGCCGTCACAGCATGTCTTCAAGATGGCTGCTACACTTGACGTTCGTCAGAAGCAACATGCTGTCATAGAATTCCTGTGCTGTGAAAACGATACAGTGTGAAACATCCACAACAGGTTGAAAAAGGTGTATGGAGATGTTTCTGTCGATCACAGTACAGTTATGAAACTTCCTGGCAGATTAAAACTGTGTGCCGGACCGAGACTCGAACTCGGGACCTTTACCTTTCGCGGGCAAGTGCTCTCCGAACTGAGCTACCCAAGCACGACTCACGACCCGTCCTCACAGCTTTACTTCTGCCAGTACCTCGTCTCCTACCTTCCAAACTCGCAGCGGCAGGCCTTGTACTGACACACTCCAGACAATGTGCAGAGATTTAACGAATTGGTGACTGCTGACAGACACATCACAGTGAACGAATTGTCACGCTTCGTTGGGCTAGGGGAAGGAAGTGTTTGCAGAATACTGAAAGTGTTAACGTTAAAAAAGGTTTGCACCAGGTGGGTTCCAAGGATGTTGACAGTGGCTCACAAAGAAACAAGAAAAACGGTATGCAGCCAACTTTTGAAACAGTACGAGAATGGTGGAAATGAATTTCTTGGAAGAATTGTGACAGGTGATGAAACGTGGCTCCATCATCTTCGTGGAACAAGGTTTTAAGATGATGACTCCCTTGTGCATGCTGCCAAACAGTGGCTCCAACAGGTTGATGCAGAATTTTACTGTGCGGGTATACAGACGCTGGTTCCAAGATGGCGTAAGACAGTTGAGAGGGATGGAAATGATGTGGAGAAATGAAAATATTGTTCCTAAAGCATGTATCTACACACTGTAAAACTTTCAAACATGTAGAATACAAGATGGATTAAAAAAAATAGTGTGCATTTCTTTTGGATTGACTCTCGTACTATTATCTCACATAATGATACAAACAGGACAGTTATCTGACTTCATTGCAAAACATAAAACACAGTGCACCACATGAAAGAAAACTGCACTGAACCGCCAAAGAAACTGGTACATACATGCATACAGAGATATGAGAACAGGCAGAATAAGGTACTATGGTCAGCAACGCCTATATAAGACAACAAGTGTCTGGTGCAGTTGCTAGATGGGTTATTGGTGCTACAATGGCAGGTTATCAAGATTTAAGTGAGTTTGAACGTGGTGTTACAGCCGGTGCACGAGTGATGGGACACAGCACCTCCGAGGTAGTGATGAAGCGGAGATTTTCCCGTACGACAGTTGTAGCGTGAATATCAGGAATCCAGTAAAACAATATCAGGAATCCGGTAAAACATCAAAATGGTTCAAATGGCTCTAAGCACTATGGGGTTTAACATCTGATGTCATCAATACCCTAGACTTAGAACTACTTAAACCTAACCAACCTAAGGACGTCACGTCCATGCCTGAGGCAGGAGTCGAACCTGCGACCGTAGCTGCAGCGCGTTTCCGCACTGAAGTGCCTAGAACCTCTCGGCCACAGCGGCCGGCGGTAAAACTTCAAATCTCTGGCATCGCTGCGGCCGGAAAAGATCCTGCAAGGACGGGACCGACGACAACGGACGAGACTCGTTCAATGTGACGGAAGTGCAACCCTTCCGCAAATTGCAGCAGATTTCGATGCTGGGCCATCAACAAGTGTCAGCGTGCTAACCATTCAAGACACATCATCAATATGGCTTTCGGAGCCGAAGGCCCACTCGTGTACCATTGATGTCTGCACGCCACAAAGCTTACGCCTCGCCTGGGCCCGTCAACACCGACATTGGACTCTTGATGACTGGAAACATGTTGCCTGGTCGGACGAGTCTCGTTTCAAACTGTATCGACTGGATGAATGTGTACGGGTATGGAGACAACCTCATGAATCCATGGACTCTGCATGTCAGCAGGGGACTATTCAAGCTGGTGGAGGCTCTGTAATGGTGTGGGGCGTGTGCTGGTGGAGTGACGTGGGACCCCTGATACGTCTAGATACGAATCTGACAGGTGACACGTACGTAAGAATCCTATCTGATCACTTGCATCCATTCATGTCCATTGTGCATTCCGACAGACTTGGGCAATTCCAGTAGGTCAATGCGGCAGCCCACAAGAACAGAACTGCAGGAGAGTGGATCCAGGAACAGTCTTCTGAATTTAAACACTCCTGTTGGCCACCATACTCCCCAGACATGAACGTTACTGAGCTTACCTGGGATGCCTTGCAACGTGCTGTTTACAAGATATCCCAACCTCTTAGGACTCTTACGGACTTATGGACAGCCCTGGAAGATTCATGGCGTCAGTTCCTCCAGCACTACGTCAGACATTAGTCGAGTCCATGCCACGTCATGTTGCGGCACTTCTACGTACTCGCTGGGACCCTACATGACATTAGGCAGGTGTACCCGTTTCTGCGACTCTTCAGTTTATATAAACATAAGTAAAGAACTGTGTCAGATAATTGCTTTTTTAATCTGACTGCGCCATTACGATGAGAGACAGAGGGTGATTCCGTGATGATACTACAAACCTTCAGGAACGATGGAGATGGATAAATCTATCAACTTGTGGAAAAGAATCCTGGTCCGCAAATTACTGACTCGAAAATTATAAGAGAAAGTTTCTCTGACAGTGCAACGCATATACCGGTACCGCTCCTGCTACCATTATAGGTCTAGAGGTTGCGATAATGACCCAAGTAACTCAATGCAGATGGCATACGGTATACTGACATGCACACTCCTGATGTATGTTTGAACTGTTTGCTCTATATTGACTGCAGTCTGCGTTCATAAGCTGACGCTCAGTCCTAACCAAATAGAGTCGTACCCTGTGACGGATCTTGCAGTATGGTTCAAATGGCTCTGAGCACTATGGGACTTAACTTCTGAGGTCATAAGTCCCCTAGAACTTAGAATTACTTAAACCTAACTAACCTAAGGACATCACACACATCCATGGCCGAGGCAGGATGCGAACCTGCGACCTTAGCGGTCGCGCTGTGCCAGACTGTAGCGCCTAGAACCGCTCGGCCACACCGGCCGGGTCTTGCAGTATGACTGTCGTGTCTGTGCAAGCTAATGGAATCAGCAGAGAAGCGGAAAGGCTGTACAGGACCAAATATCCGTGTAGAAGAACTCCGTCTCACACCATGTTTCCAAGACTGTTCCAACGATTAACTGAAACAGGGCTATTTGTGCCGTATTACAAGGACCGAGCAGGACGACGACGAAATCCCCGGACTTCCGACTTAAAGACGCTGTCCTTCCTCGAGTGCATGAGGCGCCTGCAATCATCAATCGAACGGCTGTACGTGAAATTAATGTTTCGCAGAGTACTGTGTTGCGAGTATTGTGGGAAACACCCGTGCCATCCACAGAAAGTGCATGCTTGGACTGCTGGTGACTTCGGACCTCATGCCATGTTTAGCCAATAGTTCTTGCAGCGTTTTACAGTCGACCCTCTCTTTTTTGCGTATATGCTTTTCACGGATGAAGCCTGTTTCACCGGTGACGGAATGCTAAATAGTTGCAACAGTCATGTTTGGGCTGGTGAGAACCCCTATGCTACAGTTGTAAAGAACCGTCAACGCAGGTTAGCAGTCAACATGTAGGGGGGGGGGGGGGGAGGGGCTTAGTAATAGCTTACGTACTATGCCTGTTTCTTCTCCCTACACGCTTAAACCCACCAGTGTACACAATGTTTATCAGAGACATACTAGCCTGCTTCCTGTAAAAATTCCACTTGTTATTCGTCTACGGATCCGGTCCCCACATGTTGGAGACCCACCACGCTTTGGGCTGAGGGTTCGTGAACACATGTATCAGACATTCCGTGTAAAGTTGATAGGCAGAGTACGTATTGTTTCGAAGCCAGCACGTTCGCCTGATATCATCCCACTTCATTTTTGATGTGTGGCCGTGTGAAAGGTCTTGTGTACAAGACGCCTGTCAAGACCGAAGACGACCCCATGGCACGAATTCTTGCTGCCTGCAACATTGTTCAAACGACATCCAGTATATTACAATGGGCACGACAGGACTTTAGCGACGATGCAGTGCCAGCATTGACCCTAAGGGACGTCATTTTGATCAACTGTTATAAACGCAGCGGGTTGTGAAAGCTGCGTAGGTGAATCGAATTCACTTTTATCGTACCGTAGACGTAGTTACTTGCGGCGTTACTAGTCCATCAACAGAGGAAATTACTGGAGCGTACTGGCGAGTATTCAACCGGAAGTCTGTGCTTCATAATTAGGGTTCGGAAGTTGGGGCCCTTAGACTGAGCGCTGCGCGAAGCTAAGGTGGAAACCGAGTAGATTTTCGCTTGAACCTTTCGTCTTAATCGTTCACAGACTAGGGTCCCTTACTTCAGATTGATACATAGTCCCTGCAAGTTTTTAACATCGTCACGGAATCATCCTGTGTATGTAGGCGGGTGCCTTTGATCTTCACATCTTGCTGAGCGTCAAACCAACTCTATTAACAGAGCTCATTAATTTCGAAATGCGGTAGTTAAATATGTCTTATGATCAGCTGCAGTTCTGGAGCCGCTGGTCGTATCAGAAAGCACTGAAAACCAATAATCCCGTCTCAGCTTTATCTGTTCCCTCCCATTTTTACCAGTTGAATATCTTTGTTCCCTTGTGAAATATCACGGTTACTGTGACACTATGCCATTTTTAGCTAAACACAAGCATGTAGTTAGGATAATGTGTGGTGTTGACCCTCGAAGCTCTTGTACACGGCTTTTTGAACAGTTCGGAGTACGGTACACTGACAAAAACCGCATAGCAAATTTACTCCCTTATTAAGTTTTTATAATCAATGACATATCAAAAATATCAGTGACATTTGTTGATATAATACTAGAAGGAGAAATGACTAGCCTGTGTGTGCGTGTGCGTGTTTGAGAGAGAGGCAGACAGTGAAATCAGATACAAATCACTGAATAAATCAAAATAAAATCCTACATCATCACTAATTTACTTAAGTAAGGTGCAGTACGACTACGCTCTATACTTCGTGTTGTTGAGGTCTTTAGTGCGAAGTCTGGTCTGCTGCAGGTGTCGACACTACTCTATTCTGTGCAAGTCTCTTCATCTCCGGATAATTAATGCAACATTCTTCTGTTTGAACCTGCTTACCGTACTCATCCCTCGGTCTCGCCTTATTACCGATCTGACGATTCCTTGATGCCTCAGAACGTGTCCTGTCAACCGATCCCTTCTTTTTGTCAAGATGTGCCACAAATTTCGTTTTTCCTCAACTTAATTCACTACCACTTCATTAGTTATTCTATGTACCCACCTAATCTTCGGCACTCTTCCTTGCCGCTATATTTCAAAAGATTCTTTTCTCTTCTTTTTAAACTTTTCTGCAAGGGTGCGCTCCAGGCAAATGCCGTCAGGGAAGAGTTCCTTCCTAACACTTAAATTTATATTGGGTTAACGATCCACCCCGGCCTCGCACGGGCAGCAATAACAGTCTACGCTTAGCAGTGTTGTCTGGGACAGAAGTAATATATTATATACATAAACCGTCCTCATGACTCAGTCTATCAGTCAACAAAAACGAAAAACAAACGCTATCAAACAGGCCACAAAGGACCAATGTACCGACCGTCCGCCATGTCATCCTCAGCTCTTAGGCCTCACCGGATGCGGAAACGGAGGGGTATGTGGTCAGCAAACCACTCTCCCGGCCATTGTCAGTTTTCGTAACCGGAGCCGCTTCTTCTCAAACTACTAGCTCCTCAATTGGACTCACAAGAGCTTAGTGCACCCGTATTGCCAACAGCGCTCGGCTGACTGGTCACCCATCTGAGTGCTAGTCACGCCCGACAGCACTTAACATCGGCGATCTAAAGGGAACCGGTATTATCACTGCACCAACGCTGTTGGCAATCTATCAATGAAAACCGTATCAAAATCCCTATGCAGCTCCTGAGATTAGCCTTCACATACAGACAGAAAAAAGTGTCGGGGCAGTGTAATTTAAAACACGTAGAATTACAGATTTTAACAATTTCCTCTTTTTTCCGTTTATTTTTCTTTTTTCTTTTTTTAGCCAGTCTGCATGTTGTATCATCTCTGTTTCGGCGACTTATTTTATTTTGCAGTACAAATAGCAAAATTCGTGTACCACCTTTAGCCTCTCATTTTCTATTTTAGTACCTTCAGATTCACCAGTTTTTCGCCTTATTTAATTCAACTACATTGCATTACCCTTGTTTCATTTTTGTTGATGTTTATCTCATATCCTCTTTTTAAGCCACTACCCATTGCACTCGACCGCTCTTCCAAGTCCTCTGTCTCTGACAGAATTACAATGCCATCGGCAACGCTCAAAGTTTTTATTTCATCTACCTGACATTTAATTTCCTCACCAAACTTTTGTTTACTGTATGCTCATTGTGCAGATTGAATAACATTGGCGATTGGCTATAACTCTATCTCACTCCCTTCTCGAACACTGCCTCCCATTCAGCTCGACACTTAAGTCGCAGTAAATCCTCTCAGCTATAAACTACCTCTGTACGAATCGCAACTTGACTGGGAAAGTCGGAGCACGACGTTGTAGTTGCTGCATAAGCTCGTAGCGTTTTCCCATAATTTTAACAAGCACAACAGATACACATAACAGAGCCTTTAGTCATCTGTAACACATTTTTCTTCCCTATTTACAATAGTCTGGCAATGCTGCGGTAACTTCCGGTTCCATCACTGTAGAAACCACGTTGGTCTGAGGCGAAAAACTTGTAGAACTATTCGGAGCCCATTTTCATCCGGGAAAGAAGTTACTTGAAGGCTGTTCGATAGATAAGGAAAAGGTGAAAATCTGAGGGCGAAAGATCAGTTGAATAAGGTGGGTGCTGAATGACTTCCCAACCCGACTCTTGTGCAGAATGTGGGTGGGCGTTATCGTGGCACAGTATCATTCCACGCTGTCTTCCTGCTCGTTGTTCTCGGCCTGCGTCTGCAAGACGTCTCAGTTGTTGACTGCGAAAGTCATCAGTGATGCTTACATCTCGGGGAAGCAATTCGTAGTACACCAAGCTGTCGCTGTTCTAAAAAATACATAAAATTCTCTTTTGTGGATGTGCGCAGGACTTTGTATGGGGAGTTGCTGCTTTGTTTGGGCTCAACCATTCCTTTCGTTTCACTAAGTTAACATAAAGAACTCATCTCTCGGCACCAGTAACGACACAGAATAGGAACGATACTGCAGGGCCTGTGAATGTGCTTTTCTGATTACGGTGCAGTGTCGTCATTCCATTCAACAGCTGATGGTAGTCCTTATTCGCAATTGTGAATTCATTTAATGTACAAGGTAGGAACGGTCGGTTTTCTTCACAAGGCAACTGATGACGAGCAAGTAGAGATACACATATGGCCACCTGCTGATTTTTGTGGCTTCGGCTTAGAGTATGCGATACCCATACACTCGATTTTTTAACCTTGCCCATTGCATGGAAATTTCGCACGGCGGTGGAATATATGGCTCAGAGCACTATGGCTCTGATCACTATGGGACTCAACTGCTGAGGTCATCAGTCCCCTAGAACTTAGAACTAGTTAAACCTAACTAATCTAAGGACTTCACACACATCCATGCCCGAGGCAGGATTCTAACCTGCGACCGTAGCGGTCTTGCGGTTCCAGACTGTAGCGCCTTTGCCGGCCGAAGTGGCCGTGCGGTTAAAGGCGCTGCAGTCTGGAACCGCAAAACCGCTACGGTCGCAGGTTCGAATCCTGCCTCGGGCATGGATGTTTGTGATGTCCTTAGGTTAGTTAGGTTTAACTAGTTCTAAGTTCTAGGGGACTAATGACCTCAGCAGTTGAGTCCCATAGTGCTTAGAGCCATTTGAACCATTTTGTAGCGCCTTTAACCGCACGGCCACTTCGGCCGGCGGCGGTGGAATGATGACATTTCATCACATTTGCCAGTTCTCGAGTACACTGATGTGAATCTACATCTACATCGATACTCTGCGAATCACATTTAACTGCCTGGCAGAGGGTTCATCGAACCACCTTCACAATTCTCTATTATTCAAATCTCGTATAGCGCGGAAAGAATGAACACTTATATCTTTCCGTACGAGCTCTGATTTCCCTTATTTTATCGTGCTGATCGTTCCGCCCTATGTAGGTCGGTGTCAACAAAATATTTTCGCATTCGGAGGAGAAAGTTGGTGATTGCAATTTCGTGAGAAGATTCCGTCGCAACGAAAACGCCTTTCTTTTAATGATTCCCAGTCCAAATCCTGTATCATATCAGTGATACTCTCTCCCATATTTCACGATAATACAAAACGTGCTGCCTTTCTTTGAACTGCCGGCCGGTGTGCCGAGCGGTTATAGGCGCTTCAGTCTGGAACCGCGCGACCGCTACGGTCGCAGGTTCGAATCCAACCTCGGGCATGGATGTGTGTGATGTCCTTAGGTTGGTTAGGTTTAAGTAGTTCTAAGTTCTAGGGGACTGATGACCTCAGATGTTAAGTCCCATAGTGCTCAGAGCCATTCCTTTGAACTTTTTCGATGTACTCAGTCAGTCCTATCTGGTAAGGATCCCACACCGCGGAGCAGTATTCTGAAAGAGGACGGACAAGCGTAGTGTAGGCAGTCTCCTTAGTAGGTCTGTTACATTTTCTAAGTGTTCTGCCAATAAAACGCAGCCTTTGGTTAATCTTCCCCACAACATTTTCTATGTGTTCTTTCCAATTTAAGTTGTTCGTAATTGTAATACCTAGGTATTTAGTTGAATTTATGGCTTTTAGATTAGACTGATTTATCGTGTAACCGAAGTTTAACGATTTCCTTTTGGCACTCATGTGGATGACCTCACACTTTTCGTTATTTAGGGCCAACTTCCACTTTTCGGACCATTCAGATATTTTTTATAAACAGTTTTGCAGTTTGTTTTGATCTCCTGATGACTTTATTACTCGATAAATGACAGCGTCATCTGCAAACAACCTAAGACGGCGGCTCAGATTGTCTCCCAAATCGTTTAATAATACATAAGGAATATTCCAGACTGTCTCCGCTGCTGTCGCCCCTCTACTGGACTCAAACAGTAGAATATGTCGGAAATGTTCCGATTTATCCACTTCTCACTCCATTTCCTAGCGTCCACAGCTGCGTTCACCATCTTCAAATAACGAAATGACAATATGTAAACTTAAATAGCAACAGTGAATTACAAATAAAAAAACGACAATCGATAAATAAACCTGCAGTAACCGGAATACTAACATACAAAACTAAAACGCTACGAACTTATGCACCAACGTAGTATCACCCGTGAGGAGGTGGTTTGGTTTTCGCTCGTGATCGGTGACCACTTTTCACATCATCACCAACACGATTCCAGAATTTGAACAGTTCTCGGGTATCCGATCGGGTAGCGTCGTAATTTCTCCACAATATTTCGGCAGAAGTACACGATGCCATCTTCAAAAGGTTCCTGACGAATGCCGTGCTGCTCCTCTCGGGATCCTATATACACTAGCCGTTACCCCCTCCACCGTTCCTCTCCTGGTGTCTTTGGTGCGGCCGGCGCGGCGGCAACCGTAGTTGTTGGGGGGCGCTACGCGGTCGGATACCCGAGAACTGTTCAAATTGGAAATATGCCTGGAAAACTTCATATCGCATACGATTCCGGAAGATTGGTATCGGGAATGTTACAGAATTGACACGTATAATGACGCTTGAGCTTTCAGGCGGTCTGCATCACCGTTTCGATGCGGAGCCACGGAAATGATGACCGGGACTGCGACGGTGAGAAACAAAACGGAGAAGCGCAGCTAGTCCTTGGGCAAGTCCTACGCGTGCGATCCACGTCTGCGCTGCCGATAGCCTGTGCGCACGTGAGCGGCCTGCCGGGAAAACGTCCAGCAGCCGGCAGGGCAATTACGTGGCCAGCCTCCCGCCGTCCACCGCTCCGGTCGACTATTTGTGGCCGTCGATAGCGCTGCGTCGCGAGTCACGCCCGGCTCTGCCAGTCCGCCGTACTGCAGGCGGGGGCGGGTACACGCATGCGCCGGGTATGCAGGCGAGCGCGTCGCACCGCTCCTGATCCGACAACGTGTTCAGATTAGATAGCTAGCGAGGGAGCGGAAGTGCGACAAAGGGCAAGCCGGCGCGTGTGCTGCTCTTAAACTGTGGAACGTCTCCAATTCCCAATTGCAGTTTGTTGCAGGATCGAAGCACCAACCTTCACAATCTCTTATTCGCTCATTCGTCGTGTTCCATATATGCCACCTAGATGACCAATCTCCATGGAAGTGGGACGAGTCAAGGTATACGTTAACAAATGACAAAGAAATCATGAAAAGTTGATCTTTTTGCCACATAAGCAATAAACTACCACTATACTGCTCATTATTACTCTTGCTCATGCCTTCTAAATTTAATCTAGTGAAACTTCCTGGCAGATTAAAACTGTGTGCCGGACCGAGACTCGAACTCGGGACCTTTGCCTTTCGCGGGCAAGTGCTCAACCATCTGAGCTACCCAGGCACGACACACGCACCGTCCTCACAGCTTTTACTTCTGCCAGTACCTCGTCTCCTACGTTCGTTGGAGAGCGTCTCATTCTGGACGTAAGGAAGCTGTTCGAAAAAGGCTACTTCAGCCTTAGTATGACTATGTAGCCGCTGTTTATCTGCTCTTAACCGCTTAATATCTATTTTATTAGAATGGAATTTTTCTGAGAAAACATTTTGCTGCATCTGCCTCGTGTTCACAGCCCATTACTATTTCTCACGCAGCTATATAACAAACGCTGCTACATATCATCCAGTTAACATAATTTTTCAGTTCTGGAATCTCGATAGCTAGAGACTTAGATAATTCGTTGAAAGAGTGGCTGATGAAGCAGGTTTTTAATTTTCCTTTAAACTGACAGGGATTCCCAAGTTCTTGCTTCATGCTGACGGGAGCTTGTTGAATATCTTCCCACCATAGTAAATGACTCCATTCTGAACCCCCGACAAGGAGGAAAAGTCTAGATGGAAATTACATTTGTGTCTTTTATTGTGACTGTGTGTACCACAGTTCACTTGAAGCTGAATTTTATTATTAAGGAAAAAACCAATGAGGAGCAAACGTATTAGGAACTCAATATGAGAATTCCAAGATTCTTAAAGAGGTTTCGTCGAGATGTAGTTATTTCGTCTTTCTTCGTTATGACCAGTTATAGAGCGCATTTGCTTCTTGGCTTGGTATGGCAACTAAGTTTACTTCTTCTCTCTCCAAAATCTCTTTATGAATTCGTTGTGTTGTTTCTTGCGTTCCTCTGTCCACTGTTTTTCAGTGGTCTTTTGATCGTTCTCTGCGAATGTGTGATTTGACACTATAATTCCAAAGATTTTACGTTCTCTGTTGGTATCTTCTGTGGTGTTATTTCTCTTAAGTCCTGCTTTATTAATTCTAAGCAAGTTACTTTTTAATTATTATATTAAGTAGTTTTTCACTTAATCTAGTGTTCTCCATTGTGCAGATGTAACCATAGGACTACAATCGTCTTACACAGTAAAGTTGTCTGCTACTGTGTATGGGTCGGTACTTTTTATTTTAATCAATACGCCATTTACACTAACGGGAGCATAAATTTTTCAGAGAATTTTTAGCTCTCGTTCCCAGTTTCATCAATTTTTGACTGGCCTCCTAGAGACGTAGCCTCGGAGGCATATAGTACTTCAGGCAAAACAACTATTTCGTAATGCCGAAATTTTGCATTACGGGATATTTCTCTTTTATTGCAGTGATTACATGTTATTCTGCACACTTTGCTTAGTTTGGTGGCTCTATATAAATTCACTTTACAGTCTGGTCCAGATGGTACTAACATTTCTCCGAAATATTTAAAAGAACACACATTTTAAATTTTCACATAATTCGTTTGTTGTGGGCTCTTCTAACACTTCGATGTAAATTTTCCATCAAATAACTCTTCACACATGATATCAGGAAGCTTGTCTTTCAAGCTATCTCGTGTAACTTCTCTATTTGGTTTCTTTCACTAGCTTAGTAATGGCAGTGGATCGTCAGTAAAAGCTAGGCACTTCACTTTGATTCTCCATCCAGAGGTCCCGATTTTTATACCCTTTATTTCTTTCCCTCAATCTCGGACGACTCTGCGTAATACTGTGTGAAACAGAAGCGGCCATCGTCTTGTCGACCTCCTATGCGTACTTCAAAAGGCTCAAATACTTCAGTCACCCGCTGTGGCCGAGCGGTTCTAGACGCTTCTGTCCGGAACCGCGCTTATGCTACGGTCACAGGTTCGAATCCTGCCTCGGGCATAGATGTGTGTGATGTCCTCAGGCTAGTTAGGTTTAAGTAGTTCTAAGTCTAGGGGACTGATGACTTTAGATGTTAAGTCCTATAGTGCTTAGAGCCATTTAAACCATCAAATATTTCATCAAGAAACTTCAGTTGAGATGATGTTTATGTGAGATTCTGGCAGATTAGTTTATAACCTTTCTGTTTAGTTTGAGTTTTTCTCAAGTGTCCAAAATAGATTAATTGTCAACAAAGTTCTTTTTAACACGCTCACGCCGGCGCTTTAGAATTGTCTCTCGCTGTGGGGCGGCACTGGTATTCATGGATTCCTTCATTTGGCGGCTCGGCTTTTACTGTTTGTTGCCGTGGGTGGTGGTTGTATTCAAACGCTCTAGCCTATTTTTGTAATATATTGACCTTTATTTTGAAACTGGTGTACGTTCAATCTCTTAAAACAACGAGAGATCACATTACATAATTTTGTACTAAATTAATCACACATAATGTGATATCTCGCTGACAGTTCACACAAAATTGTATTCATTTCTCCTGGCTGTTAGGTAATACATCATGCATTAGTGTATTGCTGGTAGCATAATTGGTAGAGTCGGGCGTGATCCACTGGTGGTGCGCGCCGTCCGATAGGAGAATCTCGCGTGATCCACGAGTGGTACAAGCCGACGTGTTAAAATGAAATAGATGTGTGAAGAAGTATTTTAAGAATAGGAAAGCAAAGAAAATTGTTGGAACTGATTAGAATGAAGAAGATATACGGTGGGCCATGTAGCGAAGAAACTGCCTGTATCGAAGATAAGGAACGAAAGAAGCATGACTAGTGATATCAGCTGCAACGGCTCTTTGTGCGGAATCAGCGGCGATGAGTGGAAATGTGTGCCGCACCAGGACTCGGAACCGGGGTCTCCTACGGACTAGCTGGGTTAACTACTGCACAAACCGGACATAGTGTTTAGTGCGAGGACTACCTCGGCACTCTCCCCTCCGACTCAAATTCCCATTCAGCGCCACCTTTCCCGGAGTCCCCGCATGCGTCCTCGATGCTAGCTAGTCTTAGATTGCCACGAGAGGTCGGACGTTAATGTGCATCCGCACTAAAGGTTGTGGATTCATTGCTCATCGAGGCGAATCAGTTATATGAATGTGTGATGTCTGTCCATTCGAACATTCCTGCCAGATCGAAACTGTGTGCCAAGCACGGACTCGAACCCAGGATTTTTGCCTTTCGCGGGTAAGTGCTCCATCGACTGAGCTATCCAAGCAGTGGTAGAAGTAAAGCTGTGAAGGCCGATCGTCAATTATGTTTTTATAGCTGCCCAGGAAAGACAAAGGTCCTTGGTCCAACTGCCGATTTGGCAAACGTTTCTCATCAACCGGAAGGTTTCAGTTCATCTGTTGTTCTGTTTTCCGGAACAGTGACACGTGTACTATAGTGCCTTATCATTTTACAAATGTTATCCAGTAGAAAGAGTTCATATGTGAAATGTAGTGTGGGGCAGACGGATACACGAGAAGTATTGCCCAAGTAGAAAGTTCGTGCTCGATTTTGTATGTGTGCGTGTTTATATCGCTTTTGCGATGATGAATGCTTAAATATTGAAAATATATTGCTTTTACAGCGATTTATTTCAAATGTTCAAATGTGTGTGAATTCCTAAGGGACCAAACTGCTGAGGTCATCTTTCCCTAGTCTTACACACTACTTAAACTTAAAGCTAAGGACAACACACACTCACACCCATGCCCGAGGGAGGACTCGAACCTCCGGCGTGAGGGGCCGCACGCTTAGTGAAATGGCGCCTCTAACCGCGCGGCCACTCCGCGCGGCAGCGATTTATTTAGTCATTCGTGATCTTTTTCTCTGATAGCGTAAGTACATATTTACTATCGCTGTTTATGCAATGTGTTTTGATGTAACTGTCAAATCGAATGAGCTGATAGTTTTCTGCAATTAGATGTCTGTATATGCCGTTTGGGATGAGTTGCCCCTGCCAATCCTGAACGTAGACTTTGACCTATGACGTAACGATGATGTGGCATGTGACGTCATATCAGCTCATGCGGAGATGAAACAGACCATCGGCAACATTTATATTGTTTCCGCACTGCATTTTGGAAAGTTGGTTCTGGAAATGGACTGATCTATAATGTAGCCAAAGGTTTAGGTTCGGTTGCAAGATGATAGTTTGTGAGTTGACGTAGCGAAATCTTTGTTATGAGATACTGATTTTAAACGTAGCCCGAGACCCAGATTAGTCGAAAATATGACAGTCTCGTCGCGAGTAGGCGAAGTACCTATTGTGGCGTCATAGCCATAATTCTTGTGCGTATTTATGGAGGTCAATGATTGGTTTATGTCCACTATTTTGATAATGGCAAAGCAGCTGTAGTGGTATCGGGTGGTTCAATGTTTTTGTTATGTGGACAGAATCACATCCAAGGGGTATGTGCAGCTCCGTTTCACAACCGATGCCGGTGCTGTTGACAAGGCCACGCGTGAAAGCAGCTTCATTAGTAAACAGGTTTAATTAAATTAATTGGTGTAATTAGCCGAACTTCGGTCTGCATACTTCGTTGTCTGCTGTGTCATCGACGGTAAAAAGAGTAGAAAACATTATAGTATGTATCACGACCAAGAACATGTTGTACGGAGATAAAACACGCCGCGCTCGTGCGTTTCAGAGAGCAGGGTGTGGCGGCCATTTGGCGCTAACCCCCTTCTTAGGCGTCGTCAGGCGGCGGACGGCTCGCAACGAGACATGTTTACAGGTAACAAATAACGGCGGCTGCTGCGCGCATGCGCACAATGAGGGCAGCGCGTACAGTATCTCAGCCTGGCGCCGCCCCTCCCACGCCTCGTAAACAAACGAGCCCCAGTGCTGGCGCAGGCGTTGGCGTTGGTGAAGCTGCGTCGGCGCCGCCGGCGGGTCTGGCTCGAGGTACGTGGCCTGGCCGCTTCGTCTGGACGGCCGGAACCTCATTCGTGCTTCCGGCGGCTTCCTTCTGCCTAAAGACTTACACTGCGCAAGCCACTGCGCATAGCGTGCCTGAGGGTACACCGTACCAGTATTAGCGATCTGTTGTCCTAATCCATTCGCAAACGAGTGAGGTAAAAGCGACTGTCTACACGCCTCTGTTCGTGCTCCAGTCTCTCTTATCTTGAGTCATGATCCCTACACCATCAGCATCACCGTTGCACACTCATATTGGAATACATTTTCTCCAAATTTACCCAACAGGGTTTCGCGAGAACTACACTACTTGCCATTAAAATTTGCTACACCAAAAAGAAATGCAGATGATAAACGGGTATTCATTGGACAAATATATTATACTAGAACTGACATGTGATTACATTTTCACGCAATTTGGGTGCATAGATCCTGAGAAATCAGTACCCAGAACAACCACCTCTGGCCGTAATAACGGCCTTAATACGCCTGGGCATTGAGTCAAACAGAGCTTGGGTGGCGTGTACAGGTACAGCTGCCCATGCAGCTTCAACACGATACCACAGTTCATCAAGAGTAGTGACTGGCGTATTGTGACGAGGCAGTTGCTCGGCCACCATTGACCAGACGTTTTCAATTGGTGAGAGATCTGGAGAATGTGCTGGCCAGGGCAGCAGTCGAACATTTTCTGTATCCAGAAAGGCCCGTACAGGACCTGCAAAATGCGGTCGTGCATTATCCTGCTGAAATGTAGGTTTTCGCAGGGATCGAATGAAGGGTTAGGCCACGGGTCGTAACACATCTGAAATGTAACGTCCACTGTTCAAAGTGCCGTCAATGCGAACAAGAGGTGACCGAGACGTGTAAGCAATGGCACCTCATACCATCACGCCGGGTGATACGCAAATATGGCGATGACGAATACACGCTTCCAATGTGCATTCACCGCGATGTCGCCAAACACGGATGCGGCCATCGTGATGCTGTAAAGAGAACCTAGATTCATCCGGAAAAAATGACGTTTTGCCATTCGTGCGCCCAGGTTCGTCGTTGAGTACACCATGGCAGGCGCTCCTGTCTGTGATGCAGCGTCAAGGGTAACCGCAGCCACGGTGTCCGAGCTGATAGTCCATGCTGCTACAAACGACGTCGAACTGTTCGTGCATATGGTTGTTGTCTTGCAAACGTCCCCATCTGTTGACTCAGGGATCGAGACGTGGCTGCACGATCCGTTACAGCCATGGGGATAAGATGACTGTCATCTCGACTGCTAGTCATACGAGGCCGTTGGGATCCAGCACTGCGTTCCGTATTACCTGAAGCCACCGACTCCATATTCTGCTTACAGTCATTGGATCTCGACCATCGCGAGCAGCAATGTCGCGATACGATAAACCACAATCACGATACGCTACAGTTCGACGTTTTTCAAAGTCGGAAACGTGATGGTTCGCATTTCTCCTCCTTACGCAAGGCATCACAACAACGTTTCACCAGGCAACGACGGTCAACTGCTGTTTGTATATGAGAAATCGGTTGGAAACGATCCTCATGTCAGCACGTTGTAGGTGTCGCCACCGGCGCCAACCTTGTGTGAATGTTCTGAAAAGTTAATAATTTGCATATCACAGCATCTTCTTCCAGTCGGTTAAATTTCCCGTCTGTAGTACCACATCTTCGTTGTGTAGCAATTTTAATGGCCAGTAGTGTTATGTCCTCCTTGCTCCAAGAATACTCCTAGCACTTCTGCATAACACTTTGGTACGGGTCGTACCAGGTTGTAGCGACAGTAGCAGAGTGTCCATTAATTCGTTGGATATCTGTTGCTACACCTATTTCGTAAAGACTCCAAAGACTGGAACGACACTTTAGAACTGGCAGCACTACAAGGGATTGTTATTTCACTACCCTACCCACGCTCGTATCCGAACTTAACGAGATAAACGAAAGTTGGTAGGAGTTTTTCTACATCTGAAAGCTGACGTCTATTCTAATTTCGCGCCAGTCACGTAACAGAGGCGCGTGGTGAGCTGACCTCAGTCGAGGATTCCTTTAAGGGGACTAAGACGCCATTATCATTATCTCACTGAGCTTAAACAAGGTCGTATAATATGGCTACGAGAAGCTGGATGTGTCTTCCGTGTCATTTCTGGAAACCCAGAATCTACTCTGTAGGAATCAACATGGATTCCGGAAACGGCGATCGTGTGAGACCCAACTCGCTTTATTTGTTCATGAGACCCAGAAACGATTAGATACAGGCTCCCAGTTAGATGCCATTTTCCTTGACTTCCGGAAGGCGTTCGATACAGTTCCGCACTGTCGCCTGATAAACAAAGTAAGAGCCTACGGAATATCAGACCAGCTGTGTGGCTGGATTGTAGAGTTTTTAGCAAACAGAACACAGCATGTTGTTCTCAATGGAGAGACGTCTACAGCCGTTAAAGTAACCTCTGGCGTGCCACAGGGGAGTGTTATGGGAACATTGCTTTTCACAATATATATAAATGACTTAGTAGATAGTGTCGGAAGTTCCATGCTGCGTTTCGCGGATGATGCTGTAGTATACAGAGAAGTTGCAGCATTAGAAAATTGTAGCGAAATGCAGGAAGATCTGCAGCGGATAGGCACTTGGTGCAGGGAGTGGCAACTGACCCTAACATAGACAAATTTAATGTATTGCGAATGCATAGAAATAAGGATCCTTTATTGTATGATTATATGATAGCGGAACAAACACTGGTAGCAGTTACTTCTGTAAAATATCTGGGAGGATGCGTACGGAACGATTTCAAGTGGAATGATCATTTAAAATTAATTGTTGGTAAGGCGGGTGCCAGGTTGAAATTCATTGGGAGAGTCCTTAGAAAATGTAGTCCTTCAACAAAAGACTCGTTCGACCTATACTTCAGTATTGCTCATCAGTGTGGGATCCGTACCAGGTCGGGTTGACAGAGGAGATAAAGAAGATCCAAAGAAGAGCGGCGCGTTTCGTCACAGGGTTATTTCGTAAGCGTGATAGCGTTACGGAGATGTTTAGCAAACTCAAGTGGCAGACTCTGCAAGAGAGGCGCTCTGCATCGTGGTGTAGCTTGCTGTCGAGGTTTCGAGAGGGTGCGTTTCTGGATGAGGTATCGAATATATTGCTTCCCCCTACTTATATCTCCCGAGGAGATCACGAATGTAAAATTAGAGATATGTGAGCGCGCGCGGAGACTTTCCGGCAGTCGTTCTTCCCGCGAACCATACGCGACTGGAACAGGAAAGGGAGGTGAAACTTCCTGGCAGATTAAAACTGTGTGCTTGACCGAGACTCGAACTCGGGACCTTTGCCTTTTGCGGGCAAGTGCTCTACCGTCTGAGCTACCGAAGCACGACTCACGCCCGGTACTCACAGCTTTACTTCTGCCAGTATCTCGTCTCCTACCTTCCAAACTTTACGGAAGCTCTCCTGCAAGGTTCGCAGGAGAGCTTCTGTAAAGTTTGGAAGGTAGGAGACGTGGTACTGGCAGAAGGAAAGCTGTGAGTACCGGGCGTGAGTCGTGCTTCGGTAGCTCAGACGGTAGAGCACTTGCCCGCGAAAAGCAAAGGTCCCGAGTTCGAGTCTCGGTCGGGCACACAGTTTTAATCTGCCCGGAAGTTTCATATCAGCGCACGCTCCGCTACAGAGTGAAAATCTCATTCAGGAAAGGGAGGTAATGATAGTGGCACGTAATGTATCTGTTGAGAGGCCAGACAAATGTGTGGTTCCTGAAGAGGGGCAGCAGCCTTTTCAGTAGTTGCAAGGGCAACAGTCTGGATGATTGACTGATCTGGCCTTGTAACAATAACCAAAACGGCCTTGCTGTGCTGGTACTGCGAACGGCTGAAAGCAAGGGGAAACTACAGCCGTAATTTTTCCCGAGGGCATGCAGCTTTACTGTATGATTACATGATGATGGCGTCCTCTTGCGTAAAATATTCCGGAGGTAAAATAGTCCCCCATTCGGATCTCCGGGCGGGGACTACTCAAGAGGATGTCGTTATCAGGAGAAAGAAAACTGGCGTTCTACGGATCGGAGCGTGGAATGTCAGATCCCTTAATCGGGCAGGTAGGTTAGAAAATTTAAAAAGGGAAATGGATAGGTTGAAGTTAGATATAGTGGGAATTAGTGAAGTTCGGTGGCAGGAGGAACAAGACTTCTGGTCAGGTGACTACAGGGTTATAAACACAAAATCAAATAGGGGTAATGCAGGAGTAGCTTTAATAATGAATAGGAAAATAGGAATGCGGGTAAGCTACTACAAACAGCATAGTGAACGCATTATTGTGGCCAAGATAGATACGAAGCCCACACCTACTACAGTAGTACAAGTTTATATGCCAACTAGCTCTGCAGATGACGAAGAAATTGAAGAAATGTATGATGAAATAAAAGAAATTATTCAGATTGTGAAGGGAGACGAAAATTTAATAGTCATGGGTGACTGGAATTCGAGTGTAGGAAAAGGGAGAGAAGGAAACATAGTAGGTGAATATGGATTGGGGGACAGAAATGAAAGAGGAAGCCGCCTGGTAGAATTTTGCACAGAGCACAACATAATCATGACTAACACTTGGTTTAAGAATCATGAAAGAAGGTTGTATACATGGAAGAACCCTGGAGATACTAAAAGGTATCAGATAGATTATACAATGGTAAGACAGAGATTTAGGAACCAGGTTTTAAATTGTAAGACATTTCCAGGGGCAGATGTGGACTCTGACCACAATCTATTGGTTATGACCTGTAGATTAAAACTGAAGAAACTGCAAAAAGGTGGGAATTTAAGGAGATGGGACCTGGGTAAACTAAAAGAACCAGAGGTTGTACAGAGATTCAGGGAGAGCATAAGGGAGCAATTGACAGGAATGGGGGAAATAAATACAGTAGAAGAAGAATGGGTAGCTTTGAGGGATGAAATAGTGAAGGCAGCAGAGGATCAAGTAGGTAAAAAGACGAGGGCTAGTAGAAATCCTTGGGTAACAGAAGAAATATTGAATTTAATTGATGAAAGGAGAAAATACAAAAATGCAGTAAGTGAAACAGGCAAAAAGGAATACAAACGTCTCAAAAATGAGATCGACAGGAAGTGCAAAATGGCTAAGCAGGGATGGCTAGAGGACAAATGTAAGGATGTAGAGGCCTATCTCACTAGGGGTAAGATAGATACCGCCTACAGGAAAATTAGAGAGACCTTTGGAGATAAGAGAACGACTTGTATGAATATCAAGAGCTCAGACGGAAACCCAGTTCTAAGCAAAGAAGGGAAAGCAGAAAGGTGGAAGGAGTATATAGAGGGTCTATACAAGGGCGATGTACTTGAGGACAATATTATGGAAATGGAAGAGGATGTAGATGAAGATGAAATGGGAGATACGATACTGCGTGAAGAGTTTGACAGAGCACTGAAAGACCTGAGTCGAAACAAGGCCCCCGGAGTAGACAATATTCCATTGGAACTACTGACGGCCGTGGGAGAGCCAGTCCTGACAAAACTCTACCATCTGGTGAGCAAGATGTATGAAACAGGCGAAATACCCTCAGACTTCAAGAAGAATATAATAATTCCAATCCCAAAGAAAGCAGGTGTTGACAGATGTGAAAATTACCGAACTATCAGCTTAATAAGTCACAGCTGCAAAGTGCTAACACGAATTCTTTACAGACGAATGGAAAAACTAGTAGAAGCCAACCTCGGGGAAGATCAGTTTGGATTCCGTAGAAACACTGGAACACGTGAGGCAATACTGACCTTACGACTTATCTTAGAAGAAAGATTAAGGAAAGGCAAACCTACGTTTCTAGCATTTGTAGACTTAGAGAAAGCTTTTGACAATGTTGACTGGAATACTCTCTTTCAAATTCTAAAGGTGGCAGGGGTAAAATACAGGGAGCGAAAGGCTATTTACAATTTGTACAGAAACCAAATGGCAGTTATAAGAGTCGAGGGACATGAAAGGGAAGCAGTGGTTGGGAAGGGAGTAAGACAGGGTTGTAGCCTCTCCCCGATGTTGTTCAATCTGTATATTGAACAAGCAGTAAAGGAAACAAAAGAAAAATTCGGAGTAGGTATTAAAATTCATGGAGAAGAAATAAAAACTTTGAGGTTCGCCGATGACATTGTAATTCTGTCAGATACAGCAAAGGCTTTGGAAGAGCAGTTGAATGGAATGGACAGTGTCTTGAAAGGAGGATATAAGATGAACATCAACAAAAGCAAAACAAGGATAATGGAATTTAGTCTAATTAAGTCGGGTGATGCTGAGGGAATTAGATTAGGAAATGAGGCACTTAAAGTAGTAAAGGAGTTTTGCTATTTGGGGAGCAAAATAACTGATGATGGTCGAAGTAGAGAAGATATAAAATGTAGGCTGGCAATGGCAAGGAAAGCGTTTCTGAAGAAGAGAAATTTGTTAACATCCAGTATTGATTTAAGTGTCAGGAAGTCATTTCTGAAAGTATTCGTATGGAGTGTAGCCATGTATGGAAGTGAAACATGGACGATAAATAGTTTGGACAAGAAGAGAATAGAAGCTTTCGAAATGTGGTGCTACAGAAGAATGCTGAAGATTAGATGGGTAGATCACATAACTAATGAGGAAGTATTGAATAGGATTGGGGAGAAGAGAAGTTTGTGGCACAACTTGACCAGAAGAAGGGATCGGTTGGTAGGACATGTTCTGAGGCATCAAGGGATCACCAATTTAGTATTGGAGGGCAGCGTGGAGGGCAAAAATCGTAGAGGGAGACCAAGAGATGAATACACTAAGCAGATTCAGAAGGATGTAGGTTGCAGTAGGTACTGGGAGATGAAAAAGCTTGCACAGGATAGAGTAGCATGGAGAGCTGCATCAAACCAGTCTCAGGACTGAAGACCACAACAACAACATGTGCCCTCCGCCACACACCGTTGGGTGGCTTGCGGAGTATAAATGTAGATGTAGATGTAGATACTGCACAAAAACTTGGAGGGAATGTAGCCGCTGGCAGCGGTGGTTTTAGGAAGGTACAGTGCAAAAAATTGCTCTAATAATAGTACTATTATATTGTGTTTAACTAAGAGCATTTATTTGAACTGTTATCATTCTAAGAATTATTACTGGAGCAATAGGAGATAAGAAACTAGTCAGAATTGAATTCCACCTGTTTATCAAAAACATGTCCTCTTGAAAATATTCTGAGGTCTGGTCTGCTCACTGAGTAAATTTTTGAAGAGTCGCGGTATTCTGACTGTGCGAAGGTAGCATAATCATTAGTCTAGAAGCACAAAAATTCTGGTAAGTTCCTGTTTATTTAAGAGGCTCTCACTGAAAAGTGGTGTACCGACTGCCTCATTCTGCTTTCCTGAGCACCTATAAAATGTTCCCAAAACTTTTGGCATCCTAATATATTCACTATTTTTTATGCTACGACAGAAGAAGACAGTGGGAGTGGCAGTGGCAAAGAGACGGAAAAGTAGCAAATATTTGGAGATAGTAGGCAGTGGTTGTGTTATAGAAACAGCAATGTGAGACAATGGCAGTGCGAGAGAAAGAAAGGGACACAGCAGCAGTGGAATATAGCTGAAAGCGACAGGACAGTGCTAGAAAGAGAGTGAAGGAGACAGTCTCAGAGGCGGGGGAGGGAGGAATAAAGATAAATGGAAAGAAAGAGAAAGTAGAAGATGGTGAGAGCCAGTGACAATGAGAGGCGGAGTGTATGAGAATGATAACGAGGAAGAGAGAGAGACAGAAGAGAGAGCCCCAGTGCGAGAGAGCAAGAGGGAGACAGCGACAGTTAAAGGAGACAGTAGTAGCAGGACGGAACGAAGGCGACTGTGGGTGTGATACAGGAGACAAAGTCACAAGGAAACAATGATAATGAGTTGGGCTAAATGAGTGAGTGAGAGTGGTTAACTGGGAGTGGATGGGTATGAGAGACCTAACAGCGATAGACTGGTGGTTGTGAGTGAGTTAGGGGAGTTTGTGGGACTTTGAGGTGAGTTGCATGTTAAAAAAAGCGTGAATGTGTTCGCATGTCAAATTTTTTGAGAAAGTTTTTAAAGATGCAGAGGAAGGTAGGATGAGGCAATTGGTATCCCACTTTTCAGTTAGAAACTTTTAAATAAACGGGAACATATTCGAATTTTTTGTACTCCAGTTGGAGCATTTTTTCCGGTGGTGGTTAAACTTAGGATATTCGCTGAGAAACTACAACAAACGGATGTCAGGGATGTGGATTTTGGTGGTTGCTTTTACATGCCCTTCGTTGGACGTTAAATTATTAAGTGTTATACTTTACTTGACACCAGTTGAGTAGTGACACTAACGTCCTGTCAGCTGTTTTATTGATTGCTGCCTGTCAGACTGACTACAGTTACCAGAAACGGTTAAAATTATAGATTTGGGAACAGAATACAAAAATCAAAATCATTCAATAAGGAACTATGCTCATGGAAAGAAACAAATGTGTAATTTATTATGTGTTCAATTGAACAAGTACACCGAACAATTAGGCTGTATATCTCAGAGTACATGATGTCTCCAAGTGATACAAGTTACACGACGATTTCTTTTCGGCGCTTTGCCATTATCAAGTGTATCTGTGAAGTGGTATATAGGCATAATACTGTTCTTTATGTCTGTGTTAGTCTATGTCTTACATCCTAGCTGGGAGCACGTGCTCCATAAGGCATCTTGAAGCGTAAATGTCGGTTGTCTTTTTGTTATGGTAATGTTATTTATAAATTTACTTTCTATTTGCGTGATATTGTAAAGTTTTTTTTGACAGCTTTGGTTACAGCGATGCTATGTGCTTACAATGGAATTTCTATTTCGCAGAAAATCAATGATTACGTTTAATTTTTCTGTGCTGCAATGTTGTAGTTTTCACGTAAATGACGGGTGTTCTGTTGTTTTGCGTTTATCGCAATAATTTACCCTTAGTTACTTTACATGTGGCAAGGACCTTATCGACGATACGCGTGTCTATGAGCCTCTTCCACTTCTGTCTGTCCAATGCGCTGTTTGTCCAGTTGCTGTTGCTGTTCATCCTAGTTGTGACCTCTTGAATGTTATCCCGCCATCTGATTCTTCCTCTTCCTCTCGTTCCATCTATAGTTCTGCTGAATGCCAGTCTAGGTCGTCTATTCTCTGTCATTCATGCTGTATGGCCAGCCCAATTCAACCTTCTCTTCTTGAGCACTTCGACGATGTGACGGTATTTGTACAGCCCTCTTAATTCTTCATTACTTCTTATTTTCCATTCCATTTTATTTTCGTAGTATATAGGTCCAAAAATTATCATTAGTACTTTTCTTTCGAATAGTAACAGTTTTTCTTCATCTTTCTTCTTAAATATTAATGTTACCCTTCTTCTTTATAATTTCAGTAACATTTTCGATGTATTCTTTAACCTTAAAATCTGTCTGTTCGTTGAGGTTGTCTTATGGATATTTTTATGTATGAGTGTAAATTTCCATTTCTTCCAAAATGTTCACTGTGTATCCCTTAGTACTTCGTGTAGAATTTTTAGGACATTTTCAATATCTTCTGCTTTATGTTCTTGGATTTTAAAGTGGAAGTAACATTTGGAATCATTGCTTTCGCACTTACGTGTGTATTATCTCTCATACAGAAAAATACCCAGGAAATATCCTCAAAGAAGAAACAGATTTCAAACATAAAAAATACCTCTAAAATTTCTCAAACATTAAAATACCTAGAAAATTTCATTGAAATCATGAAAGGAGGGGGAAAAATTTATCGCGAAAAAAGAAAAACAACAAAATACCTATCATTTACGTAAAAACCACAAAGTAATGTCTCTAAAAAAATAAACGCAGTCACTGGCAGAAATCCCATCGTAAGCAAATAGCATCGCTGGATCCAAAGGTGTCAAAAAATCTGTGAAAAATAGCTTTACAAGATCACGCAAATAAAAAGTAAACATACAGATAAAATGATCATAACAAAAAGACAACCGACGTTAACGCTGCAAGATTCCATATGGACCACGTCATTCCAGATACGACGTAAGCAGAAAGTGCCATATTTAGTCACACACTAGCATACATCTACATCTACATGGATACTCTGCAAACCATACTTGAGTGCCTGGCAGACGAAATCTCGAACCACCTTCACAATATTTTTCTATTATTCCAGTCTCGAACAGCGGGCGGAAAAAGGAAACGAACACCTTTATCTTGATATGTCTGATTTCCCTTATTTTATTATGATGATCGTTTCTACTTATGTAGATCGGCGTCAACAAAATATTTTCGCATTCGGAGAAGAAATCTTGTGACTGAAATTTCATGAGAAGATTCCGCCACAACGAAAAACGTCTTTGTTTTAACGATGTCCACCCCAAACCCTATATCATGTTAGCGACACTCTCTGACTTAGGAACAACTTATACCTTTTATACCATATTCGAAGACACATTTATAGCGGCAAAAAGCCGAATAGAGCTCGTTGTTAAAATTGTGTCACAACGAGTAAATAAAGTAGCAGTGCAGCAAAAAACTTGTACTTAAAATACGTCGTTCTTCGATCTCATGCAAGTCGTGGGCCCACAAGAGGAGAAACTGTTTCCTTCCCTCTCAAATCACTCCGAACGAACACATGCACATATTTTTCTAAGTGATTATCCGTAAAAAAGCCCGCCCGGTTAGCCGTGGGGTCTAACGGACTGCTTTCCGGGCGGGATGGCATGCCGGTCCCCGGCACGATTAGTGGCGAGGTCCGGTGTTCCGGCCAGTCTGTGGATGGCTTTCAAGGCGGTTTTCCATCTGCCTCGGGCTGGTTCCCCTTATTCCTCCTCAGTTACACTATGTCGGCGATTGCTGCGCAAACACTTTCTCCACGAGTCGGGTATCTCATGATGGATGTTTTCGGAGTCCATGCTGGTTGACGTTGAGGAGGTCATCCTGTTCAACATAATGTTTGAGCGCAGAACACGTTCTAAGATTCTGCAACAAATCGATGTCAACGACACTGGATATGGGTCGTTAAGTTTTGCATAGCAGAGCAGATGTAGAATGGGGAAGACACTTCCTTACTAAACGGTCTAAATTGGGACAATTCGTTGAAGACTTCGGCGACAGTCTCGAACCGCGAGTTATTTCGAACCCAGAAATGCGGAAGGAGCGAGTGTAGAACAATGCACTGGACAGCGCGCGCCGAGCTGGACACGCGGTGACAGGCGGCAGGCGGCAGGCGAGGCGATGGCCCCGGACAATTGGTAAAGCAGGCTCAGGCACAATTTAAAACGTCCGGCCCAATTTTGAGTTATGTCTCGTCACCGTGAGCCGGCGTCGCGCCTTGATAGATTTGACCCACCTCATGTTTATTGACTGCGTCTTGTACGTCCATCCGAACGAATGCACCACCAGTTTCCGGGTCACTTAACTTCTACCAAAATACGCCAGCACTGCATGATGACGACGTCTTATAGCGCCTTGTTTTGACCGAGCGAATTTAGTCCTCTGGTTAAGGGGACTGATCGCGCGCTCCTCAATACCAAGAATCAATCAGCCATTGGGCTTCCCTGAATTATCTGCGTCTACATGTCGCGAGTGTGTGGTGGGAGGTTCTTCGGGCACCGTCATCGTCCTTATCGGTCCGTAAAAAATAGCGTACAATACCAAAAGTTCCTAAAAGCCGCAAGCAAAAATACTATTTTTTCAGTGGTTCATATAACGGATTCTGGGTTTAGGGTTCATTTGTACACCTATCGGAAGGTGGAGCGTACTATAGCTACTCTACAGTACAGGGTCAAAATTTAAATACTACGTACTTCCTCCAGCCCAGTAAATTGAGCAAATCGGTTTGTTCTTTTGCATTAGGTGTGATATAGGACGGACTTTAGGCGGCTTATAAAAGCACCATTTGTTCATGGACGGTTCCTGTGAAAACTCAGAAAAACCATGGATTTTGGGTTTGAAAAGTACCAGTTGTGGTGATGGCCACTTCTACAATTTCTATTCTTGGCAGATCATCGAAATTTTTACCATACGTTCTTAAAATGATATTCACGAGAATCTTCGAAACTTTTTGCAATATCACTTTCAGTTACCGAGATCAGGAGGTTCAAAATTACCGAACTTATTCAGAAAACCGCAAAAATTAATTTTTAGCCATTATTGCGGTGGGTGTCAGTTATCTAAATAACTAACCATAGCAAACGGCTCAGATTTAGACTATACATTCTTTAGGCGTTCATCTACAAACGACATTTCCCTATTTTCGAAAATCTGTGTCTGTTATCAAGAGCCGACCGTGGTGGCCACGCGGTTCTAGGCGCTGCAGTTCGGAACCGCGCGACTGCTTCGGTCGCAGGTTCGAATCCTGCCTCGGGCATGGATGTGAGTGATGTCCTGAGGTTAGTTAGGTTTAAGTAGTTCTAAGTTCTAGGGGACTGATGACCTCAGATGTTAAGTCCCATAGTGCTCAGAGCCACTTGAACCGTTTTGTTATCAAGAAACATCCGGAAAACAATTCGGTTTGAGTACCAGAAGTACCATATGCGGGGACGGCCACTTCTATGATTTCTATTCATGGCAAATCGTCGAACTTTATACCATGTTCTCGTGGATGATGTCTTCGGGGAAACGAGAGCCAGGGGTTCCAAGTTGCCGTATTTATCCGCGTGATGAACACACAGCAAGAGTTCTGGGGTCATCTCAGGGGTCCTGGGTTCGCAAAACTATGTTTTTAGTCAGCGGTTTTTCACCAACAAAACTTTATGATGCGCTGTCTCTGTATAATGGGCTCTTCACACCTATATAAATATGACCAAAGTGGTGCTGCAATGACAGAAAATAGGCTGAGAGAGTCTTAACAACCTGAAAAGAACTTCAAAGACTGCCAAAATTATATTGAACTGGAAAGAGTGTAAATTAAGTAAAATAATACTAATAACGTTTTTACTAGTTTAAGATGCAAGTCATAAGCCTGGCGTTTTCAATGGATTCCGATCGATGAGCAAAATACCTAGAAAAAAAGTAAAGCAGACGACTTTATGTTAACCTAGTAATATGCCTACTTATTTGTTGTTTATCCGTGTCAAAGTACGTGAATGTGTGGAAGTACACTGAGGAGCGAAAGAGACTGATACACCTGCCTAATATCGTGGAGGGCCGTGTCGCAACACGACGTGGCATGGACTCGACTAATGTCTGAAGTATTGCTGGCGGAAACTGACACCGTGAATCGTGCAGGGCTGTCCATAAAACCGTAAGAGTACGAGGTGGTGGACAACTCTTCTGAACAACACGCTGCAAGGCCTGCCTGATATGCACAATAATGTTCATGTCTGGCGAGTTTGGTGGCCAGTGGAAGTGTTTAAACCCAGAAGGGTGTTCCTGGAGCCACTCTCTAGCAATTCTGGACGGGTGTGGTGTCGCATTGTCATGCTGAAATTGCCTAAGTCCGTCGGAATGCACATGGACATGAACGGATGCAGGTGATCAGACAGGATGCTTACGTACGTTCAACCTGTCAGAGTTGTATGTGCACATGTCGAGGGACCCATATCGCTCCAACTGCAGACGCCCCACACCATTACAGAGCCTCCACCAGCTTGAACAGTCCCCTGCTGACATGCAGGGCCCATGGATTCATGAGGTTGTCTCCATTCCCGTACACGTCAATCCGCTCGATACAGTTTGAAACGAGGCTCGTCCGACGAGGCAGTATGTTTCTAGTAATCTACAGTCCAATGTCAGTGCTGATGGGCCCAGGCGAGGCGTAAAGCTTTGTGTTGTGCGGTCATCAAGGGTACACGAACGGGCCTTCGGTTCCGAAAGGCCATATCGATAATGTTTCGTTGAATGTTCCGCACGCTGACACTTGTTGATGGCCTAGCATTCAAATTTGCAGCAATTTGCGGAAGGGTTGTGTAGTATCATTGCCACAGATACCACTACAACGCCGCGCCAACACTAGGTTGGCAGCCCATCGTCTGCCGAGGACAGCGCACTCTAGCGGGCTGTGCAGCTCGACGGAACTGAAGTGTGACTCGTCCACTTCTTAGCTAGATTTCAACTTAGGCAGACGCACTTTCATAATCGGCCCTCAGCCAGTTCTGTAATGTTTACAAGGATTCTCTGAGGAGGGCCCATCAGGCTTAGTCCCTGAGAATATGGTGTATTAGTTCATGGTATTCCATGTTATGAGATTGTCAGTTCAGAACCGCAGCTGCAGTCCTACAAACTACTGAAGATAAGTAATTTCATTGTACTATGTGTTTCTTGAATAATAACAGTGTGCCTTACCACATATTATTGCAACCTGGACTCCTTCAGCTCCTATCAACTCGGCCTCCTACTTATTTGGATTTAGTAACGAGCTGAAAACACCCACGCGTTTTGTGCCTCTAAGCAGTGAAACACAATAGGTTGCGCTTCTGTCACGCGGAACGATACTCTTCAGCCGTCGTTCGTCCCATTCTTGCAGGATCTTTTTCCGGCCGCGGCGATGTCGGAGATATGATGTTTTACCGAGTTCCTGACACTCACGGTACACTCGTGAAACGGTCGTACGGGAAAATCCGCTCTTCATCGCTACCTCAGAGGTGCTGTGTCTCATTGCTTGTGTGCCGACTATAACGCCACGTTCAAACTCACTTAAATCTTGATAACCTGCCATTGTACCAGCAGTAACCGATCTAATAACTGCGCCAGCACTTGTTTTCTTATATAAGCGTTGCAGCTGCAGCGCAGCATTCTGTCTGTTTACATATCTCTGTATTTGAATACGCATGCCTATACCAGCTTCATTGCCGCTTCAGTGTATATACATAAATGGTCATACTTTACTGATCTATAATATTTGTTTTACATAAGCAGCACACCCAGCTGTAGCAGGAAACAGAAGGGGAGCAGTGGAAAAATGCTCCTGTCGGACCACGATAAAGGCGATTGCGCTCCTCTTTGAAAGACTCTGATATCAAAGTTTGGGAACAGCTGCATCAAACCTAATTCTGTCTTCGTCACCAAAAATTCTGGCATGAAAAACATATTCGTGCTTTTTCGTGCTGGAAGAGAGTAGCAGAGAGAGACAGTGATGGTGGAAGAGAGAAGAGACTGTACCAATGGGAGAGAAACAGAGAGGAAACAGCGGTGTTAGGAGAGAGAAAGTGGTAGTGAAAGTGAAAGGATATGGATGAAGACAATAGTGGTGGCAGTCAAAGAGATAGAAGACACTGATGGCCAGTGAGAAACAGTAGCAGTAAAGAGAAAGAGAGAGAAGGCAGTGAAAATGAAAAAGTCAGGTCAGTGCAGAGCATACATACGCTTAGGGAATCTGGATAGTCCCAGATCAATGAACTTTAACACGTAGTTATAGGTGAATTAGCATTTTTGGCCGAAATTTTAAATACTTGGGTATAGGGTAAAAATATGTTGGACCTCCAAATTTTTGAACTGCTAAGGTACGCTGAAGACAGTAGCAATGGAAAGAATCACAAAAGGAGACAGAGGTGATACACTGTAAATAAATAGAAGAAGGAGGCAGTGGGAGATAGACGTATATAGACAGTGGCACTGAGAGGGAAGGTTTTCGTCGTGCCTGCTTAGCACGTTTCCAGGTCTGCTAACGGAATTAGGAAGGCAGCCTGGCAGTGCACATGGCTGCAGGTTGTGGAGCTGGTGGTGGAAGGTGAATGGCACTGAGATGGAGATGCTGACTAGGAACCCACTGAGTACGAGATCACAAGTACGATCTTTAGTAAGGCTCATTTGAAAGTGTTGTGTTAACAATTAGGACAGGAAAAATATTAGCTACTAGTGGCTCGCCATGTGCATCAGGAGGGCAACAGGAGATGCTGAGCTCAATCTTCTTTGGGATATATGTATTATACTTCACAAAATGGACGTCGTCGACATTCAAGAAATGTTCAAAACAAATCATTAACTTGCACCGTGAACACCGAATGGAAAATGGCGCTCCACAGTGATCACAAAGGTTCATTCCATCAAGATCGAAGGAGTTACAAACCGTCCAGGAATTTCATATAGGTGTCCACTCTTGACGAATCCATATAGAATCGTATCGGTAACGAGATAATGGGAACTGACGGAATGTAGTGGCATGCAACCGAATGCGAAACAGTCTTTCATGGAGCATATCGTGAAACTGGCTATTCTTTAAGGCGTAGCTGCAAGTAGTGCGATAATATGTTTTATAGGAACGGAAAAAACAAACATCCAGTCGCTGAATTTGACCAATAGTTCCAGGTGGTGTGAACTACAATGTCACACACTTTCCATGAGGGATATTTTGCTCTAAAGGAGTACGATTTTTATAAGCAGACTAGAAATCAAACAGAAGCAAGTTATTTTGACCAGCTATTGGCCGGAAGCAGGGCACATATCACAGTTGTATTTCTCTTACTTCCGTTTTCCCCCTCTTGTTTGAAATGAGATAAATATTTCCTACTGCCCTTGCATGACCACGCACACGAGGAAGAATCTTAGGGGCAGAGCACCTCCAACTTCTCGGAGCACAATAAATAGCTCTCCAGCCAATTTACTATCCAGATTAACAGTTGGCTTAATTGTACACGGATGCGCTAAAGCATGTTAGTTGATCTTGATACAAATTTCTGGGTAACTCTAATTTTCAGCGGTCCTTTCGTACGCTTTTCCTCATCAAATCACGATTGGAGCTGAAAACAAATCCCTTACTCAACGATGGGACACGTTTGTTTATCTCATCCACAAATTTTCCGGCCGATTCCGCAGTTGCTGTGGATCGTCAAGTTGATGCTTTGTTTGTAATTTCATTACCTTACGTCTTCCAGTTTTTTAGCAGTGTCTGAAACTATGCAACCATCCACTGCTTCCTTTGAAATCACTGTAATCTATGTCTCGCGCACTTTGATGTGCGTAACGTAGTAGGTCACTACCATGCGTCTCCCGTAAACTGTATCGAGCATCAATGAAACGCAAAAACACCACTTTATGTAACAAGTACGCCTAGTCCTCCCATGAATATCTGTAGTTTTCGTATGTACTACATGGCCATATTGCTGCTAATATATTCGAAATCCGTTCATAACTTTTTTTTTTGCTATACTGAGGATGATCTTCCATGTGCTTAATTATGTTTAGTACCAGCTTCTTAGAAAACGATGGTTCTTTACTACGTTTCACTGGAGACGGGATCTATGGCTCCCTGTACGACAAGGATGGTGGATTATGTGGGTCGACACCTGTTCCGATATCACTTTAACTTGTTAAGAACTTGTCGTCATCACTGTACTCCTCATGTACATCGTCCGCATAGTCAGTAACTCACCTTTCGAGAATGCTAATATACTCCTGGAAATGGAAAAAAGAACACATTGACACCGGTGTGTCAGACCCACCATACTTGCTCCGGACACTGCGAGAGGGCTGTACAAGCAATGATCACACGCACGGCACAGCGGACACACCAGGAACCGCGGTGTTGGCCGTCGAATGGCGCTAGCTGCGCAGCATTTGTGCACCGCCGCCGTCAGTGTCAGCCAGTTTGCCGTGGCATACGGAGCTCCATCGCAGTCTTTAACACTGGTAGCATGCCGCGACAGCGTGGACGTGAACCGTATGTGCAGTTGACGGACTTTGAGCGAGGGCGTACAGTGGGCATGCGGGAGGCCGGGTGGACGTACCGCCGAATTGCTCAACACGTGGGGCGTGAGGTATCCACAATACATCGATGTTGTCGCCAGTGGTCGACGGAAGGTGCACGTGCCCGTCGACCTGGGACCGGACCGCAGCGACGCACGGATGCACGCCAAGACCGTAGGATCCTACGCAGTGCCGTAGGGGACCGCACCGCCACTTCCCAGCAAATTAGGGACACTGTTGCTCCTGGGGTATCGGCGAGGACCATTCGCAACCGTCTCCATGAAGCTGGGCTACGGTCCCGCACACCGTTAGGCCGTCTTCCGCTCACGCCCCAACATCGTGCAGCCCGCCTCCAGTGGTGTCGCGACAGGCGTGAATGGAGGGACGAATGGAGACGTGTCGTCTTCAGCGATGAGAGTCGCTTCTGCCTTGGTGCCAATGATGGTCGTATGCGTGTTTGGCGCCGTGCAGGTGAGCGCCACAATCAGGACTGCATACGACCGAGGCACACAGGGCCAGCACCCGGCATCATGGTGTGGGGAGCGATCTCCTACACTGGCCGTACACCACTGGTGATCGTCGAGGGGACACTGAATAGTGCACGGTACATCCAAACCGTCATCGAACCCATCGTTCTACCATTCCTAGACCGGCAAGGGAACGTGCTGTTCCAACAGGACAATGCACGTCCGCATGTATCCCGTGCCACCCAACGTGCTCTAGAAGGTGTAAGTCAACTACCCTGGCCAGCAAGATCTCCGGATCTGTCCCCCATTGAGCATGTTTGGGACTGGATGAAGCGTCGTCTCACGCGGTCTGCACGTCCAGCACGAACGCTGGTCCAACTGAGGCGCCAGGTGGAAATGGCATGGCAAGCCGTTCCACAGGACTACATCCAGCATCTCTACGATCGTCTCCATGGGAGAATAGCAGCCTGCATTGCTGCGAAAAGTGGATATACACTGTACTAGTGCCGACATTGTGGATGCTCTGTTGCCTGTGTCTATGTGCCTGTGGTTCTGTCAGTGTGATCATGTGATGTATCTGACCCCAGGAATGTGTCAATAAAGTTTCCCCTTCCTGGGACAATGAATTCACGGTGTTCTTATTTCAATTTCCAGGAGTGTATTTCATCTGTCACTTCTTTCTCACTCTGCAAAATTCCTTGGGTTCCTTTCTGACAAAAAGTCAACTTCGGCAACTGTTGTTCTTTGCTTTGTTTCTCGTTGGCGATGCTCTAATTTGTGCCAATACCGCCAGCACAGCGGCACTGTTGTGAGTCGCTCATCGACTATGCGTTTCAGCCACGCTCCGCAGCCTCGCGCTGTCCTCACCACTGGATATCTCCAGCGCCACTCTTTGTTGCCATTGTCAACCAATATTGTGGTTGCACGGTAGACAATACGTGGGGCTTCGAAAGCAGCAGATATTGTTGACGTTTTGCGACGCCGAACTCAAGGGGCTCCTTGTGAGTGTGAAGGCTTAACTAGAAAGAAAGAATGGAAAAGATGATTTAGAAAGTTCTGAGTTAAAGGAGCGCGAATATTTTCACATGCCAAAATTTTTGGTGAGGAAGGACGAATGAGGCAGCTGGTTGCCCATTTTTCTGTCAGAGTCTTTTAAAGAAGAACATATTCGCCTTTTTTGTGTTCCAACAGGAGCATTTTCCCTCTGGTTTCCTCTCTTACCTATTCCATGCGGGAAGAAAGACTGTACGTACGAATTCGAGTCTCTCTAGTTTTGCCTTCATGATATTTTCGCCACGTATACCTACGGGGAAGCAGTATGTTGATTGATTCTTCTAGGTATGTACGGTTTCGAAATATTAACAGTAAATCACTCCATGAGACACAACGCATGAATGTCTCACCCACCACTGGAGCTGGAGGGCATCTTCGTGACGTTTTTGTTCTTATTAAAAGAGCCTGTGACAAAACGCACTGCTCTTCTTTTGAATCTTTTCTATTTTGGTCTATGAATCTTACTTCGCAAGGGTCACAGACTGACGAGAAAATTTCAAGCAAGGGTCGAAAGAGGATTTCATCAACAGCCCTCTTTGTGGGTGAACTACACTTCCTGACGATTCTTCGAATGAATCAAAGCCTGGCCACTGCTACTGGAGTTCGATGACCATCTCCGCAACACTCTCGCTCTTCTACGGATCTTCTTTATATCCTGTTACTCTTACCTGACAACGGTCACGGACTATGTACAAAATCTCAGGAAACCGTCAAATTAGTTTAGTATTGTATCTCATTCGTGGTTGAGCTACATAGTATTCTTGCAATAATTCTCTGACACCTACCTCTCCTGCAACTACTTCTACGTGGTCATTCTACACAAATTAACGGAAACCATCTTATCTGGTACTTACAAGGGAACCTCCCCATCGCACCCCCGTCAGATTTAGTTATAAGTTGGCACAGTGGATAGGCCTTGAAAAACGGACCACAGATCAATCGAAAAAACAGGAAGAAGTTGTGTGGAACTATGAAAAAAATTAGTAAAATATACAAACTGATTAGTCCATGCGCAAGATAGGCAACATCAAGGAGCCTCTGAGTTCAGGAGCGCCGTGGTCCCGTGGTTAGCGTGAGTAGCTGCGGAACGAAAGGTCCTTGGTTCATATCTTCCCTCGACTGAAAATTTTACTTTCTTTATTTTCGCAAAGTTATGATCTGTCCGTTCGTTCATTGACGTGTCTGTTCACTGTAATAAGTTTAGTGTCTGTGTTTTGCGACCGCACCGCAAAACCGTGCGATTAGTAGACGGAAGGACGTGCCTCTCCAATGGGAACCGAAAACATTTGATCGCAAGGTCATAGGTCAACCGATTCCTCCACAGGAAAACACATCTGATATATTCTATACGACACTGGTGACGGCATGTGCGTCACATGACAGGAATATGTTGTCGACCCACCTAACTTGTACACTTAGCGAATGGGTAAAAAGATTCTTCTACCTTGCCCGATTTAGATTTTCTTGTGGATGTGATAATCACTCCCAAAAAAGTGATGAAAACGTAAGAGTTTGTCACATAAACTGAAAATAAAAAATTAAACTGTTCACTCGAGGTATGACTTGAACCTAGAATCTCTCGTTCCGTAGCTCCTCTCGCTAACCACGGGACCACGGCGCTCCTTGACTCCTATTGTCCTTGATGTTGTCTATCTTCGCATGGACTACACAATTCGTATATTTTACAAATTTTTTTCATAGTTCCACACAACTTCTTCCTGTTTTCTCGATTGATATGTGTTCAGTTTTTCAAGGCCTATCCACTGTGCCAACTTATAACTAAACCTGAAGGGGGTGCGATGGGGAGGTTCCCTTGTTAGCACTAGCAGTGAACAAACGTGTCGCGTTCTTACACAAAAAAATCTCAGACAGGGCTTAAATATCAGTAACAATAAAAGAACAACATGTTCATAGTGAAACACAATCTGTTGTTTGTATAACTTTTATTCCAAAATGTAGCAAACTATCAAGATGTAAGACAACGCATAGAAAGTAATCAGCAAGTGATATGCATTACACTAATGTTCCAACAGTTGTGGGATAGCTCATAATGCTGTGTCGGATCTGTTTCTGACAGGCGTAGTGCAGCAGCTATACGTAGCATGGACTCAAGAAGTCGTTGCAAGTCCCCCGCATGCTGCTTCCATAGCTGCCGAAAATTGCGGAAGTGTTGCCGGCGCAGGATTTCGTGCACGAACTGATCTCTCGACTATCACGAACAACTGTGACCCAGTGACACTGTGCATTATCATCCATAAAAATTCCATCGTTCTTTGGGAAAAATGAAGTCCATGAAGCCGGCCGGTGTGGCCGTGCGGTTCTAAGCGCGTCAGTTTGGAACCGCGTGACCGCTACGGTCGCAGGTTCGAATCTTGCCTCGGGCATGGATGTGTGTGATGTCCTTAGGTTAGTTAGGTTTAAGTAGTTCTAAGTTCTAGGGGACTGATGACCTCAGTAGTTAAGTCCCATAGTGCTCAGAGCCATTTTTTGAAGTCCATGAATGGCTGCAAACGGTCCTCAAGTAGCCAAACATAATCATTCTCAGTCGATGATCAGTTCAGTTGCGCCAGAGGACGCAGTACATTGCGTGTAAACACAGCACACACCATTAAGGAGCCACCACCGGCTTGCACAGTGCCTCGTTGGCAACTTGGGTCCATGGCTACGTCGGGTCTGCGCCACACTCGAAACCTACTATCAGCTCTTACCGTCTGAAATGGGGATAATTTGATCAAACCAAACGACCGCAGGAGAGCTGCTGCAGGCGATGTCGCGCTGCTAGCAAGGACACTCTCGTCGCTCGTCTGCTGCCATAGCCCATTAACGCCAAACTTCGCCGAAATGTCCGAACCGATACATTAGTCGTACGTCTCACATGGAGCTCTGCGATTATTTCACGCAGTGTTTCTTGTCTGTTGGCCCTGACAGCTTGTAACACGCCCGGGAGTACAACTGGGGGTGGGGGACCCTTTAAACTGGTTGTTGTTTCGGACCGTTTCTTGACCGTGCGCCCTGTCCACACCACGTACCTGATAATCCCGTGGCGGTCGTACTGTTCTGCTCCACACTGCTGCTGGCTTGCCTGAAATTATCTATCGAAATATGCAAGCGAGTCAGGTGAGACAAACATCGTCACAACACAACACTGTTCTACGTCTGGTATGACCAACTATATTCTGAGACGATTAAAGGAAATCACAGGTTGCACTGTTTACATTCTAATTCATAAGTGTTTATCCCAATTAATATCTCAAATGGTTCAAATGGCTCTGAGCACCATGGGACTTAACATCTGTGGTCATCAGTCCCCTAGAACTTAGAACTACTTAAACCTAACTAACCTAAGGACATCACACACATCCATGCCCGAGGCAGGATTCGAACCTGCGACCGTAGCAGTCGCGCGGTTCCGGACTGAGCGCCTAGAACCGCTAGACCACCGCGGCCGGCCCCAATTAATGTATGATTACCAGTCCACAGTATCACTTGGACGAGCGTACGCGTAACCGACACGACGCGGGTGATTGTTGATGATGCGGAAGCCGAATGATCGCACGGAAGTTCTTACGCTCGTTAAGCATACACAGATATCTGGTTCCAGTCCTCCTTGACACTAGTAATAAATTTTAACACTGTTCACAAAGTTAAATTTACAGTTTACAGTTCTCCGTTGTACGAGCGTGCGCGTAACCGTCGCGGCGCGGTTGATTGTTGATGATGCGGAACGCGATGAGCGAACGCACGTTCACACGCTCGCTACGAGATACTGGCACATAAATACTCTCTTTTGTGGTAAATAGTATTACTGATTCACACTAGTTCATTCTTGGAGACCCAACACGGCGCTGATGATTGATACTGAACGGTACGACACGCAACGAGATGATACACAAATACACTCCTGGAAATGGAAAAAAGAACACATTGACACCGGTGTGTCGCACCCACCATACTTGCTCCGGACACTGCGAGAGGGCTGTACAAGCAATGATCACACGCACGGCACAGCGGACACCCCAGGAACCGCGGTGTTGGCCGTCGAATGGCGCTAGCTGCGCAGCATTTGTGCACCGCCGCCGTCAGTGTCAGCCAGTTTGCCGTGGCATACGGAGCTCCATCGCAGTCTTTAACACTGGTAGCATGCCGCGACAGCGTGGACGTGAACCGTATGTGCAGTTGACGGACTTTGAGCGAGGGCGTATAGTGGGCATGCGGGAGGCCGGGTGGACGTACCGCCGAATTGCTCAACACGTGGGGCGTGAGGTCTCCACAGTACATCGATGTTGTCGCCAGTGGTCGGCGGAAGGTGCACGTGCCCGTCGACCTGGGACCGGACCGCAGCGACGCACGGATGCACGCCAAGACCGTAGGATCCTACGCAGTGCCGTAGGGGACCACACCGCCACTTCCCAGCAAATTAGGGACACTGTTGCTCCTGGGGTATCGGCGAGGACCATTCGCAACCGTCTCCATGAAGCTGGGCTACGGTCCCGCACACCGTTAGGCCGTCTTCCGCTCACGCCCCAACATCGTGCAGCCCGCCTCCAGTGGTGTCGCGACAGGCGTGAATGGAGGGACGAATGGAGACGTGTCGTCTTCAGCGATGAGAGTCGCTTCTGCCTTGGTGCCAATGATGGTCGTATGCGTGTTTGGCGCCGTGCAGGTGAGCGCCACAATCAGGACTGCATACGACCGAGGCACACAGGGCCAACACCCGGCATCATGGTGTGGGGAGCGATCTCTTACACTGGCCGTACACCACTGGTGATCGTCGAGGGGACACTGAATAGTGCACGTTACATCCAAACCGTCATCGAACCCATCGTTCTACCATTCCTAGACCGGCAAGGGAACTTGCTGTTCCAACAGGACAATGCACGTCCGCATGTATCCCGTGCCACCCAACGTGCTCTAGAAGGTGTACGTCAACTACCCTGGCCAGCAAGATCTCCGGATCTGTCCCCCATTGAGCATGTTTGGGACTGGATGAAGCGTCGTCTCACTCGGTCTGCACGTCCAGCACGAACGCTGGTCCAACTGAGGCGCCAGGTGGAAATGGCATGGCAAGCCGTTCCACAGGACTACATCCAGCATCTCTACGATCGTCTCCATGGGAGAATAGCAGCCTGCATTGCTGCGAAAAGTGGATATACACTGTACTAGTGCCGACATTGTGCATGCTCTGTTGCCTGTGTCTATGTGCCTGTGGTTATATCAGTGTGATCATGTGATGTATCTGACCCCAGGAATGTGTCAATAAAGTTTCCCCTTCCTGGGACAATGAATTCACGGTGTTCTTATTTCAATTTCCAGGAGTGTACATTAGCAGCAGCACTGCTCATTTTTAAATTACTTACTGACGCACTTTCCTCTGAATCATTTGCTTATTTTATCACTTTACTGTAATATCACTTGTAGCATCACTTCAACTTCCATACTAACAATACCTCTCACATACAGAGCTACACACAACACAACAGTCGCATGTCCCGCGCTCGACTCGACAGACGCGGCTGTCCGCAAAGATACTCCGCAACCAAACCAGCGATATGATAATATGCTTACAAGCTTCAAGCAAACGTCGCTGCTCTCGCTCGTTAAATGAAGGCCACCGGTCACTGGTTTCTCCATAGTGAGAGGTAATTCCTAAAATTTGATATTCTCGGCACACTCTTGACACTGTGGATTTCGGAGTACTGAATTCCGTAATTATTACCGAAGTGGATGTCCCTTGTATCTAGCTCCAACTGCCACTCCGGGTTCAAAGTGTACTAATTCTCGTCGTGCGGCCATAATCACTTCGGAAATCTTCCCACAGGGAAAAAATTGGGAAATGTGTGGTAAGTATCTATGGGACCAAGCTACTGAGGTCATCGGTCCCTAGGCTTACACACTCCTTAATCGAACTTACTTACACTAAGGACAACAAACACACCCACGCCCGAGGGAGTACTCGAATCTGGGACGGGGGGAGCCGCGAGATCCGTGGCAAGACGCCGTTGACCGCGCGACTACAGCGCGCAGCTTTTTCACATGAATCCCGTGAGTATAAATGAGAGCTCTGACAATGCACTACCCTTTTATACAGTGTATACGCGATACTTCTACCGTCTGTATATTTGCATATCGCTATCCCGTGACTTCTGTCACCTCAGTGTGTGACAGCACAAAACAAAGCAAGTGGTTCAAATGGCTCTGAGCACTATGCGATTTAACATCTGAGGTCATCAGTCCCTTAGCACTTAGAACTACTTAAACCTAACTAACCTAAGGACATCAAACACATCCATGCCCGAGGCAGGATTCGAACCTGCGACCGTAGCGGACGCGCGGCTCCAGACTAAAGCGCCTAGAACCGCCCGGCCACAGCGGCCGGCAAAACAAAGCAGTAAAGAGCGCAAAATTAAGTAAACAAACAGCGTGCATATTGCACACGATGAGACAGCAGCAGAAGTCTCGGTTACCATGTTACCTTGACCAGCGACCGCCTGACAGCGGCAGAAACGCCACTGCGGGAAGTGTTTGGTCCCCTTTGAAAGTCAGCCGGCGGCGGAAACGTAGCGGAAAACTGCTTCCCATTTCTCAGTTGTCGCTGCCACCGTCCGGGTGCGGAGATTAGTGGCGCTACATCCGACACGGGAGCCGCCTGGGCGCTCGTCCATTTGTTGTTCTTCAGAAGTAGCCGCCATCACTCGAAAAATAAGCCCCAACGACACTGAAGACACATCACTATTCTCATAGGGGGACAGACACACGTCCTTCATGGCTGTCGGTCACGCCAGTTCATTACATCACCTGACTGCTTCTGCAGTTGAAAACATTAGAGCTATTTCTACGGTTGCGTATCTCAGTCAAAAACATCGGAATCCTGGTTGTACCAATTTGTTGTCCGTCTGTCTGTCTGTCTGTCCGACAGTTAAGAATCCTATTTCTCATGAACTGTTAGACGTATCAAGTTCAAATCTGTGCCACATACTAAGGTCTACGACTCCTTGGCGGTGTACAGTATTTAAACTACTACATCAGTGCAGTCAAAAAATACGGTCATTTATTTCACATATTCTAATACTCGCAAACTCACTCATCAAAATATATATGGTACTTCCGGTTGACCTAAAATCATGAAACTTGGCAGGAAGCAAGTTTTCATACGAAAATTAAAAGAATAAATCCAAAAAATGTTAATTTGTAATTATATCACACGAAAAAACCATTTTTGGTATTTGTTATCCGACTGTCTGTCTATCTGTCTATTAACACCCTTTTCTCTCAGGAACGGATAAACATATCAAGTTGAAATTTATGTCACATTCTAAGGTCCATGATCCCTTGGCGGTGAATAGAATCTGAGCTCCTACGCTAATGAAATCAAAAGAAACGGCCATTTATGTCACATATTTTTTACTCGAAAATCTGAAAAGTTGTTAAACTGCTGCGAAAGTCTTGTAATGCCTGGGATTGGTATCTTAGCAGTATCGATATCAACAAAAGCCAAAAATCTTCGGCATTCTCGTTTCCTGGGATTGACGAAACATCTGTACACATAATTAAGTTTGTCATCTCACAGCGCGAGTCCTACTCGTATTTGGCCAATTTTTCATAGAGTCAACTCATTATTGAGATTTAATAGTAACACAGTGCACTTTCCATTCATCGTTAGTAACCGAATTTTCGTTATGAGAGTCGTCACTATGTGACGACATGAAATTTATTCCACATTTTCCGGCAATTATTATATAATTTTAGTGGCCCTCTGTTTTGCACATATTGTTTGACAGTACACGAGTGACAACAACCGATGACCAATAACTACTGCCCGATCATGGCGCAGCTATTTTCGAATGTAACTATGAAACGAGGCCTTCCTGGACAGACTCATGTAAGACCTAACAGTTTTTTTTAAGAGTCCCCCGTTATGCCGAAGTTTATATTACATTTTAGCACCATAATTGGTTATTTTCAGGCAATAGAATAACCATCAGATTATTAGATAGTTTGCCATCGGTTTTAGCGCTTGACAATGCATGGGAGTTTTGACAGACATCCTGCCTAAACCATTAATTACGAAAATTGATCTATAATGGAATTACTGACTCACAATTTTTTTAGCAAGTGAACAGCCGTACACGTTTATCTGCTTGTATAGTGTTGTTTTATCTCTCTGATCTTCTTATATAAAAAAAGTCAATTTCATTGGAACAGCGTGTACATAAAATGCAGCCATCATCATAGTCCATTAATAGTAGGCTATATATGATGACTGCAATAATTTCTTGTTAGTAAATAACTAACAAAAAAACCAAGCCATCGTGAAGAAATTATCCGAATAAAACAGAAACATGTGTATGTGATGCACATGTACAGTAAATGATAATTTCAGAAAAAACTAGATGATTGGTTCAAGAGGAAGAGCTTCAGAAATTGAGAAAGTCAGTAACGCGTTGGTCCACCTCTGACTCTTTTTCCAGCAGTTATTCGGCTTGGCAATGGCTGATAGAGTTATTGGATGTCCGCCTGAGGGATATCGCGCCAAATTCTGCCCAACTGTCGCCTTAGATCGTCAAAGTTTCGAGCTGATTGGAGGGCGCTGCTCATACTACTCCAAGCGTTCTCAACTGGGGAGAGATTAATGGATCTTGCTGGCCAAATAGTGATCGCCAAGCGCGAAGACAAGCAGTGGAAACTCTCGCCGTGTGCGGGTGGGCTTTATCTTGTTGAAATGTAAGCCCAGGATGGCTTGCCATAAAGGGCAACGAAACGGGGTGTAGAATATCGTCGTCTTCGAAGCGGTACTCATCACTGAAGACATTTCTACTTCAGTGAATGAGATTCCACACCAAAAATTTGTCTTTTGTTTTGTTTTATTTTTAAAGTGTAGTAGTAGATGTGTGGTAAGAATCTCTTTAAAAAGTATAATGATTACATTACAAGATTTTGAATTTTAATACGCTTAAATAGAGATGATATTAGTAAGAAATTGGTGCTGCAGTTTGAATAGCCTCTTACAAAAAGTTGCTTCCCGACCGTCACTCGACACGTACAGAACATGTGATTTATATCGTCACCTGACGTTGAGTCGCATGAAGGCATTGGGGAATCTCTAACGCCTTTCTAGAGACTGTGCTATCCTCTCTTTAAAGTTGTATGATTTGTTTGAGTTAATATTGTCTCATAATTTGACCAACAGAGGAATTAACCGAGAGAGATAACCATTTTAACTGAAAATTTTAAACTTATTGCAGTCTGGCGTTTGCATTTAAATTATTTGTTAAAATCAGACAATTTTTCGGAAGTTACGGCCATTGGCAATAAGAAAGTGGAATTATTACTCTGTTCGCGATCTCGTTTACTTGGCATTTCTGATGACGTGTAATAAATATGAAAATTAGCTGTCCAAGTCACATGTACAGTCCGTATTAATCAAAAAGACAGACAATATTACCAAAAGATGCACACACCATTTGAATACTAAAGTGGTTCACGAGTCAGCGACTATCATCTACATCAACGAATGTGTCGTTATTCATATCGCAATGAACTGTAAATCGATTTTTAAATTAAAGCAGATGGTGAAAGGTATCAGTTACCAGAAATAAGGGAAGAAAATTTATGAGCCTTGGATTATTATTAAAATTATGAATGATGGCACCATAAAAACTGCAATATGATTACCTCAGAGCCCTCGATAAGAAAAGACAACGAAAAGTCAACATCACGACTATTTAAAATAATATGATTACAAAAAATAGGATACAATGCAGCTTCATAGATAAGGTCGTTTTGGATTAAATACTTCTCAATCCTATCGCCGTAGTTGTAAGTTATGCTACATAATCAATTCGGATACTATAGGGCGTTCTTATTATTGCCAGAAGTCCATCATGTAAATCAAGATCTTCTCACGGGAGAAGATTGCAAATTATAGTAATGGCGACCTGTCTACCACTGCATTCAGATCAGCGATAAGAAATTGCCCTTGTTGGGAGCGTCCTTTGCAAAGTGGTCAGCATACTCTGTTTCCTGGTCTTCGTGCGATGGAATCCGGTGAAACTTCACCGTTCCACAAATACTTTATTTCCAACACAACAAGTATGGAAATAATTGACAATAACATGTCCACTGGGACGTTGGTTCTTCTATGTCTGATGTACATATACAAGGAAACAAGGCACTCTACTGGAATAAGGAATCACAAGAAAACTGTAAGGCACTGAGGTTACGTAGGATGTTGTCTCTAAATGCAGTTACTTGCCGCAAGCACAAAATCTAACAAGGAGAGGTATCCGGTGGTGGGATGGATTACTAGATGTAGATTAAAGTCCAAGGTATCACACCCTGCAGCTTTTCACCGTGGTGGGCCCTCGTTTGCGATTAATCGACAAGTAATTTTTCAGAATTTTGCGTGATTGAAGGGGATTGAAGGGCGCGATGGTGAATCTCTCCCAGGCTTCGTTCGGAAGTTCCGTTGAGTCTGAACATCCGATTTTGTCTCAATAAACCAGGACACACATTGTGCCTTCTCTTGAGGAGTTGTCGTTTATAGAAGTTCAGTTCCTTCCATCAACAGAGTATCTGAAACACAAAATTTTAGTATGTAAAAAAACTTTAGTAAACACTGCTTACAATAAAAGAATTGTTGTTAAAATATTTTAACAACTGCCGTTGTAATAAAATTTTGAAATTGTAAAGGGACATTATGGACACCCTGTATATATATTCAATGCACCATGTGTTGTGAGGCCGGCGAGGGACGTATGATGAAGTTATTCGCCAGACTCGTCTGTAACGCGGGTAGACGTAGTTGCAGGATATAGTAGATAGCACCGACTCGACAATGACATGTCTTAATATTTCAGTTGTTGTTGTGCGTTTGGTGTGTTTGTACAGTTAACAGCTCTATCCATAGTGATATCAGAGCATTTTACTATGACTACCCCATTGTCCATAAGTACCAAGCAAGAAATGTTGCGAGGTGTTCACTTTTTATATTCTGAAGGGACTAAAGACGCGGAGATTATTTCCAGAATGCAGCTGCAGTAGTTGTCTTAGAGGACGAAATGTTTAAGAATGGATAAATAGCTTTAAAAGTGGAGGTCTATCTGTCTGCGACGAATAGCGTTTTCATAGGTCGCACACTTCGAAACCCGGACAAGACGAGCTGGGCAAATGGTTCGTGACCATCGTAGTACCAGAATTGAAGATATTTCACATGAGTGAAGCAATAGGCAAGCTCTAAGCTATCGCAATATTTGTACTCCTGTGCTCGTTGAATCAATTCTGTACGTTACGAAAAGAATTAAGCCATAGTATTTTATACAATAAAAAGATAACTTGTATTTCTCTAAATGAACGAATAGGTTGGTTGGTTTGGGGAAGGAGACCAGACAGCGAGGTCATCGGTCTCATCGGATTAGGGAAGGACGGGGAAGGAAGTCGGCCGTGCCCTTTGAAAGGATCCATCCCGGCATTTGCCTGGAGCGATTTAGGGAAATCACGGAAAACCTAAATCAGGATGGCCAGACGCGGGATTGAACCGTCGTCCTCCCGAATGCGAGTCCAGTGTCTAACCACTGCGCCACCTCGCTCGGTAAATGAACGAATAGTCGTTACAAATAATGCGGCAAGTAATAGGGTCGAACTATTAAACAGCAACAACGATGAAGCTGTCTCTACTGAGCATAAACAATGGGGTCGAAGCGAAGAGACTCCAAGTGCAAGTGGAGTCAATTCCGTTGCAACTTCGCGACGCCTGGAGGGGGTGGTACTGATACATGATACACTGAAGTGCCAAAGAAACTCGTATAGGTATGCGTATTCAAATACGGAGGCCTGTAAACTGACGGAATACGGCGCTGCGGTCGGAAACGCCGGCGTAAGATGGCAACTGTCTGGCGCACTTGTTAGATCGGTTACTGCTGCTACAACGGCAGGTTATCAAGATTAAAGTGAGTTCAACGTGGAGTTATAGTAGGCGCATGAGCGATGAGACACAGTACCTCAGAGGTAGCGATGAAAAGCGGATTTTCCAGTACGACCGTTTCACGAGTGTGCCGTGAACATCAGGAATCCGGTAAAACATCGAATCTCCGACATCGCTGCGGCCGGAAAAAGATCGTGCAAGAACGGGACGACTGAAGAGATTCGTTCAACTTGACAGAAGTGCAACCCTTCCGCAAACTGCTGCAGATTTCAATGCTGGGCAATCAAAAAGTGTCATCGTCAGAGCCATTCAACGAAACATCATCGATATGGACTTTCGGAGCCGAAGGCCCACTTTTGTTCCGTTGATGACTGCACGACAGAAAGCTTTACGCCTCGCCTGGGCCCATAACACAGGCATTGGACTGTTGATGACTGGAAACACGTTGCCTGGTTGGACGAGTCTCGTTTCAAATTGTATCGAGCGGATTGACGTGTACGGGTATGGAGACAACCTCATGAGTCCATAGGCCCCGCATGTCAGCAGGGGACTGTTGAAGCTGGTGGAGGCTCTGTAATAGTGTGGGGCGTGTGCAGTTGGAGTGATATGGGGCCCCTGATACGTCTAGATACGACTCTGACAGGTGACACGTACGTAAGCATCCAGTCTGATCACCTGCATCCATTCATGGCCATTGTGCACTCCGACGGATTTGGGCAATTCCAGCAGGACAGTGCGACATCCCACACTCAAGAATGCTGGAGAGTGGCTGCAGGAACACTCTTCTGAGTTTAAACACTTCCGCTGGTTACCGAACTCCCCAGACATGAACATTATGAAGCATATCCGGGATGCCTTGCGAGGTGCTGTTCACAAGAGGTCTCCACCCACTCGTACTCTTACGGATGTATGGATAGCCCTGCAGGATTCATACGCCAGTTTCCTCCAGCAATACTCCAGACATCGGTCGGGTCCATGACACGTCGTGTTGAGGCACTGCTGCGTGCTCGCGGGGCCATAGACGATATTAGGCAGGTGTACCAGTTTCCTTGAGTCTTCAGTGTACCACAATATACACGAAGAGCACGACATTTACAAGGCAATAACAAATTCAAGAAGGTTCTGGAGCAGCATGCATGTCAGAATGCTTCATCCAGCCTTCTTAGAAGCGAGCAGAAGTATTAAGCCGTTCCTGGAACTTACACCGACGAGATGGTTACATCACCACCTAGAAATAGCCACTCGCAAACGTAAAAAGTGCCAGACATCGCGCTCCGTCAAGTTTATCAGAAAATCATGATGTTTGCCCAGCTTTATCTTAGCAAAACGGCGTTGCTTTGCCAGAGGTGGGGCTTAACGCGAATTTATTGCGGCCGTAATAGGCCAGCTGGCACAGTGTCAGCATGCATTAGCGGCAGAGCACGCCAGGCCGGCAGCGACTGCTTGCCGACGTCGGTCACGTACCGAGTGGGGGTGGGCGCTGTCGCAGACCGCGTATCTCTTGTTGACAAACACGCGGGTCCTCGGGGGAAGACAACGGCTGTCTGGGCGGAGCGTAAAGCCAACCCGCGAGTGCGCACTCTTGACTTTTACTGCCGTGGCGAATAAAGCGCCGGGCAGCGCAGTGGCAAGTCGTGGGCCGACCGCAGAGGTGAGAGGTCAGTCAAGTTCAAGAGTTCTCCCTGGCTTCCGTGTTCCCATTAATTATACACGTGCAGCAACGACCTAACACGGGCTACTGTACGCCGCCCGCCGCTGATTTGAATTCCTAAAATGGTTCGCTCCATTCTTTCTCAAGTTGTGGTGCGACAGACTTTTCAACCACACTGGTGTCTTTGCCGCCGGGATATCGTAAGGCAAATATTTCTTTATATATCATGTTTACTGAGTATTTATCCGTTATATTTTGGGAAATCAGTACAAAATGTTCACTTTTCATGTTTAATGTTGGACGAGCGAGGCTAGGAGCAACATGATTTTCTACACTTCAGAGCAACACATTTAACCGACGCCCATCGACGGAGGGATTTATATCACCATTTTGTTTGCATTACGTCCAACATCTATTATTGTACTGAACTGTAAAACAAAGAAAAAGGACATGAAAAATTGCATCTCGCATTGAAAGTTTGTCTGACGTATTGTTGCTTTGTATAGGTAACATGTTACAGCTGTTAAAAATTTGAAGAAGAGCCTTTTTATAACTGTGAGCTCTCCATATTCAGCATTATACTTTTCGGTTTCGATGATTATAACGATCATCACTGGATCAGATGAATCAAAAATGCATACTGCTCATTAATTACTCAAAAGCGTACCATGTACAGCTACTTTCCACAGAGGTATGGAAAATACACATAATTTGGCTAATATAAAAATCAGCAATTAGGTTAAACACAAACATGTAGCAGGTTGCGTAAAGACTGCCGACAGTTAACAAGTAACAGAAGTTAAGTCGCATAGTGCTCAGAGCCTTTTTTTTTTGTATTTGGTGTGCTGCAGAGTCATTTATGAGTAGTACGCATTTTTTAATCCTTCTTTTCTTCCACGACGATGGTTATAATTACCGATACCGGTAGAGAATAAATTTGAATTTGTGCAGCTGATGGCTAAAAATGGTTTTCTTGAAAAATGTGACATGTGTATAACTTAGAAGGAAGAAAGCAGCCCCCTGTAACTGTTATTTGTAGTAGTGCAGAAGACGAAATACATGATTTGTCAGCGCAGAGAATTACAATAATAATTTCGTTATTTGAATAAGCTTATTTGCCAAACTCCATACTTGAAGTCGAAAGTGAGATTACAGGCTTCTTTTCAAACTATGAAATATTACATCGGCAAAAATTTTGTTGTGAACTGGTCGGCTTATTAACGTGAAAGATTTATCGTCGAAAATACGTAGTTTATCAGAGATATGAGTGCATTCACAACAAGAAAGAAAAACATGAGAGATATGCAAATGTGACATACATTCTAAGACAAAAAAAAACGACACACCACGAAGGAATTCTCAGAATGGGGCAGAATTCGGTAAATGTGATATACATGTACAGATAATCAGATAATTACAGTTTCAGAACACTGGATGACTTAGTCAAGAGAAGGAGCTTCACAAACTGAACAAGGCAAGAACTGATATCTTACGTCACTCTGCAGAATGCCACAACATCTGGATACTACAACTACTGTCGTGTGACTAGGGCCTCCCGTCGGGTAGACCGTTTGCCGGATGCAAGTCTTTGGAGTTGACGCCACTTCGGCGACCTGCGCGTCGATGGGGATGAAATGATGACGATTAGGACAACACAACACCCAGTCCCTGAACGGAGAAAACCTCCGACCCAGTTGGGAATCGAACCCGGGCCCTTAGGATTGACATTCTGTCGCGCTGACCACTCAGCTACCGGGGACGGACATTTGGATACTAACTGAAGCATTTTCCGGAAGAAAGGCTCATAGAACAAAATGGTTATATGAGGTAGGCATAAATTTACTTTTAATACATTTGAATAACAACCTGATGCTAATATACAAGTATATTTTAGTAGGATGTGTACTACTACTAAGCAGATCTTTCCATAATACTAGTTATTATAAACATTTATACGTCCTTTTCCCATAAATCAGCGTCAGTAGGTTATAATGAGCGAACATTTCTTTCGTCAAATGTTATTTTAATCGTCAGAACACATTGAAATATAAAAGAGGGATTATTATTAATAATAGCTACGATCAGGGAATTCTCGGAATGATACGAAACTAAAAATAACTGAACGTAAGTTGATAACAAAAGACAACTACACAAATAAAATACCACTGTTTTGTCCTGCAGACCATACATTATGAAGGATAGTTTCTCTGGTATAGTTTCTAATTACTGAAAGACCGTTTGTTTCTCTTTATCATCTTCATCATCATCTCTTCTTCTTCTTCTTCTGCCCTGTATGGATGTCTATTTTCTAAATAACGTCCATTGTTGGTGACTATCTTCAACCATACAGTGTAACCACGAAATACTTTCATCATCCATGACTTAAATAAATCCCTGACATCCTATTATTTTTCTGGATCCACTAGATTAAACGCTTTTCAATACTCCATTAATGTATTTCTGTTTCCAAAGACGGAATGATGCATATGGGCATTTGTATATTACTGAGTCTAGGACTGATCCATCTGCTTTGTACCCTGGGCAATAGTCTTCTTGAAGATGACGTGGTCACAAGCACTCACAACATGAAACTGAATGAGAACTACTGTGCGCACATTCATCAAGAAAACGCTGCCCTCACATCTAGCATTGAGACAATGAAAGAAAACCCTGGTAAAATGTTCTACATAACCTGCTGATTAATTTTAAACGATTTCTCGAAAAAGAACGCGTAGACATATGGACGTTTCTTCCGGAAAATGCCCCAGTCATAACTATTACAGGAATGAGCCTGCAAGTAAAGAGTAAACACACGTATGTACGGCTGTATATCTAAATATCTAGCTGCATGAAATACGATGCTTAAGCACACGGTCACAGAACTGCGAGGTGTACCACGGCGAGGTACAAGTGACTGGACACTTCTTACGAAGCACAATTACTGTTTCAGAACCTCGCACTCTTTGCCAGATTCTGCAAATCGCAGCTGTAACAAACAAATCTTGCACCGCCTGCCGCTTACTGAAAACTCAGCTCGAAACAGGTTGAGATAAAATACGATTGCTTGCTTACAGTGTCTTCACAGGAATACCATATTACACGCCAATTATCTAGCTGCGCCGCTACATGTCACCTGCGATCTTTTATACGTTTTTGTGCCGATGCCTTATCTACGAAAACTTCCTCAGTACTAATACATCACGTAAACTACTCAGTATTAACTATAGGGTCACATTATTTCTATATAATCTGGAAATGTAGCAGAGAGATATTTGCAGAATTGAATCTATTACGACCTATCACCAGTCGTATCTGGTTAGCTCAGTCGGTATGAGCACTGACTGCGAAAAGGTAGTTTCGGGTCCCGGTCAGCCATACAGCACTGATCTCCCAGGAATTATTTAAGTATGAGGTGTGTTTTAACGAAGCATCCGCACAAACGTAAGGCGATGTGTGATGCTGTTAAGGAACAGTGGTGAACAGAACGCAGGTAGTGGATGGCCGTACGCCTCCTGAGAGCGACTTTGGGGTTCATGGGTGCGGTGAACGGCGTATGATGTAAATCGGCTACCTTTAGAAGAAGCAGTAAATGAGTGAGTTAAACGCTGACGGTTCAAAACAAATAACAGTAAAAATAATAAAAAAAAGAATCCTCAACGGTCACATGACTCTAGTAAATGAACTAGTCGGACATGCATTAGTGCCATCCACAACGAAGAGCACGTAGAGCTAATGGAGTATGTGTGCTCCTCGGCATCTGTGAAGGACGCAGCAGTGCCATTGCGTATGCACAGTGCACATCTCCTAGGCACTTGCTAGAACATGGGAAAGTCAAGTAGTCGCATAAACAGCTTCTTCGTGAGCTCACCCGACAACCGCATCATGCGTACCCTCTATGTGACCCTCCCCCCCGCTCCCCCCCTTCTCCTCAAGCCTAGGTCTCAAACATTCCGCTTATGGGTAAAGTGGTATGTGATTATCTCCGATGCTGTGGGACATCTACTGCCGGTCTTCGCAACAGACGTGCCACAGCACACCGCTTATCCCACAGACACGAAATAGATATTCAGCTGTACAACGTTGAGGAGGAAAACTGAATGCTTTCTTGCTTAAGTTTTCTGACATGCGAGTGTAGGAGTTTACGTGAGAGAAGAGGAACGAAACTGAATTTATATTCTTGGGTATATCGGCTTCGATATTACATCGTTATGAGGTACAATATCAATAATATGCGTTAACAATGTGTGTACATGCTAATTGCGCTAATACTCTTTCTTGCATCTGAGCTCAAAGCCGTCGTTCAGGAGCATTAGAACTTTTCAGAAAAATGAGCACCCTGTCAAATCTTAGTCCTCTCTTCTTTTCATTAGCAGCTTGTGACGTTTGGTTCAAATGGCTCTGAGCACTATGGGACTTAATATCTGGGTCATCAGTCCCCTAGAACTTAGAACTACTTAAACCTAACTAACCTAAGGACATCACACACATCCTTGCCCGAGGCATTCGAACCTGCAAGTGTTTAGTTTAATAGCAATAAAAACTCTGCAACCAGTAAAGAACGATTTATTTATCAACAAGTAGTTTCGGACAAAATGTCATACTCACGCGATGGTACACATTTATTGTGCAATTTTACACGTTTCTCATGTAGAGAATTACTTTGCTGAAGTAATACAAAAAATACAGACTTCTTTGCAGGATTCTGACTATTTAGTCAAATAAGTACGCATAATGCAATTTTTTCTCTTTTATACTAAAAAAGAAACGTTTCCCGGCCCAAGAAGCACATAACATTACACGTGAAATATATACACTTGTGTGCAATACTTAAAGACGAAACTATCACCTGATGTGTCGTTGCCAAGTAACAAAGCTCGACGAAATTTGGACCATACATAGAAAGAAATAGTACAGTATAGTACAAAAGGTAACTGAAAGGAATACACAATGAGACGTTCAGAAATGACACTTTTATTCATAGACAATAATAGAATAATAGCAATCTCCACTGTTTATGACGGACCCTGGACAGTGCGGTTTACAACCCCTGGATGGTCGTCACAGATCGATACATCAACGATGGCGGTTCGCGCAGCTCGACACATGGACAGGGACTACATTGCTACCAGTTCCAGGCGACGGTTGCGGTGAGGGCATACACGCGCTCTGCGATTGAAGAAAGCATGTTTACTGCAAATTATGTCTCTCGCTTCCTTGTGCAGAATTTGTCGCTTATCATAACCATTAGGCGTGACAAGTCGCCACAAATTGAATAAAAATTCAAATCGCTAAGACCACGTTTGATCCTCGCATTGGCTACGAGATCACAGCACAGCGCTGACAACACCACTGAACGCTCATTGGCTGTCGGACAATGCGTGACGAAGATGCGTAGAACAAGCCTAAAGCCGACAGACATAATTCGTGTTTCCAGCTATAGTGCACGTGTGCGCGCTGCAGTGCGTCTCCTCAACGTGACCCACACGTGCCCAATGGGATTTAAATGGGGGGATCGGACAGGTCAGCCCATTCGCCGAATATGCTCTCGTTCTAAGAACTCCTCCACTTGTGTTGTTCGAAGCGGCCGCGCATTGTCATTCATGGAAATAAAGCCAGAGGCGAATGCACCCCTGAAAAGACGCACATGGTGAAGAAGTACACGTTGACCGGTGAGTGTGCCGCGTTCGAATATTTGGAGGTCAGTAGGCTCATGCAGCATTCACACCACAACATGTGAACCACCAAATCGATCATGTTCGACAATATTCCTTGGAGCATTACGCGTTCCTACCACTTGTCATACGACGGTATGTCCAGAACCACTACTCACGCTGAGTCTGTTCACATCCGAGAAGAGCACACGAATCCGCTCCTCGTTGGCCCAGTCCCCATACTCTTGGGATAATCGAAACGGTGCCTCTGGCGCGCGAGGCGGGTGTCAACGGATCACAACGTACTGGCCATCGGGCGAAGATACCACCTCCATACAGTCGCTGCGCCACTGTAGGCCATGAAGTTGCTTACCTTGCAATCTTGTTAAATGTGCCTGGAAACTGAATGTGGTTTGATGTGGGTCTCTTCTTGCCTGTTGCACTGTGTAGCGGTCATCTGCTGCTATAGTTGATCGTGGTCGATCACCCCCTCTCCTTCGCGCCTGTGATTCGGAACGCTCCCCATGCTCATGATAAGATGCTGTGAACAATACCGAACTCCTAGACAGCTCTCGTCTCAATTCGCCCTTCTTCCAATATCCCAACGATTTCTTCGTGTATAAAGTTATCCGGATGTTGTCTCTCCGACATGCTGTAAATAAAGAACAGCACCGCAGTTCATTGTAGCTGCTGATCGATATACAGACACTGTCTTTTCCCGTTCCTTCAAATGTCTCGTGTTGTGGGGCCTGCCCCTTTTGAGCCGGCCGCGGTGGCCGAGCGCTTCTAGGCGCTACAGTCTGGAACCAGGCGACCGCTACGGTCGCAGGTTCGAATCCTGCCTCGGGCATGGATGTGTGTGATGTACTTAGGTTGGTTAGGTTTAAGTAGTTCTAAGTTCTAGGGGGCTAATGACCTCAGAAGTTAAGTCCCATACTGCTCAGAGTCATTTGAACCATTTAAATTGCCCCTTTTGGGGCTGTTGTCACGATGAGCTCACGCCATATGACGTGCAGCTTTCTGTGCGCGATTGAGAGATCTCTGGCAACATGTTCTCACACTTTTTTTCATTTCCACCGAGTAGTTTATGTTTCCTATCACTTTATCTCATCGTTAAGTTTTGCAGCGCGGTGTAAGTTGCGCCATGAGCATGTGCTTATGCCCGAAACAGTTACGGATAATCAGATACGAAGGGACTTAAAAAAGTAGTTACCTATTATTACGGCAAAACAAGTAGCTTGTATTGAATCCTGCACTACAGTTCAAAGTGACAAGGATGCATCATATTGTTTCCCAACTTAGTCACCAAGTCTTTCTAAACAATGGTGAGAACGTTCTACGAATTTCTCGACGATACAAATCCGGTCCTCGGCCACGGACGCATTAGAGTACCGCTGTGTGAACTTCCCCATTGTCGGAAAATATCTTTCTCCTTAGATGTTGTTTCAGCTTGCTGAAAAGATGGTAACAGCAGGGTGCAAGATCTGGTCCTCCAGATCAGCATCGCTCACGTCTCTGCGCTCTCGGTCAAAGTTTTGGCACCTTTCCACAACGCCTGGACGCGACGTTGCCTTTGTTCCATGTACCGTGGTGAATCTGTGTGCAATACAGATGTTTTTCTCGCAAAAACGGTACTGTACTGTGTACTTCAACTCTGGAGTATGTTCATATACTGAAGAGCAAAAGAAACTCTTACACCTGCCTAATATCGTGTAGGGCCCCCGCGAGCGCTACTGATGTCTGAAGTAGTGCTGGAGGCAATTGACACCATGAATCCTGCACGGCTGTCCATAAATCCGTAACAATAGGGGTGGAGATCTCTTCTGAACAGCACACGGCAAGACATGCCAGATATGCTCAATAATGTTCATGTCTAGCGAGTTTGGTGGTCAGAGAAAGTCTTTTAACTTATAAGAGTGTTCCTGGAGCCACTCTGTAGCAATTTTGGACGTGTGGGGTGTCGAATTGTCCTGCTTGAGTTGCCCAAGTCCGTCGGAATGCACAATGGACACGAATGGATGCAGGTGACCAGACAGGATGCTTACGTACGTGCTACCTGTCAGAGTCTTATCTAGACATATCAGGGGGCCCCATCATTCCAAGTGCACACGCCCCATACAATTACAGAGCCTCCACCGTCTTGAACAGTGCCCTGCTGACCTGCAGGGACCATGGATTCATGAGGTTGTCTCCATACCCATACACGTCCGTTCCCTTGATACAATTTAAAACGAGACTCGTCCGACCAGGCAATATGTTTCCAGTTAACAGTAGGCCTATGTCGGTGTTTGCGGGTCCAGGCGAGGCATAAAGTTTTGTGTCATGCAGTCATCAAGGCTACCCGAGTGGGCCTTCGGCTCCGAAAGCCCATATCGATGATATTTCGTTGAATGGTTCGGACGCTGACACTAGTTGATGGCCCAACATTGAAATCTGCAGCAGTTTGCGGAAGGGCTGTACTCCTGTCACGTTGAACGATTCTCTTCAGTCGTCGTTGGTCTCGTTGTTGAAGAATCTTTTTCCGGCGTTAGCGATGTCCGTGATTTGATGTTTTGCCGACTTCCTGATATTCACGGTACACTCGTGAAATGGTCGTACGGGAAAATCCCCATTTCATCGCTATCTCGGAGATGCTGTGTCCCATAGCTCGTGCGCCGACTATATCACCACGTTCAAACTCAATTAAATCTTGATAACCTGCCATTGTAACAGCAGTAACCGATGTAACAACTGCGCCAGACGCTTGCCGTCTTACAACGCAGCGCCATATTCTGCCTGTCGCATATCTCTGTATTTGAATACGCGTGCCTATACCATTTTCTTTGGTGCTTCAGTGTATTTGCCACGCTATTTCACTCCCACACTGTGATGCCCTTTTATCTCTACCGCAGCAGAAATGTGTCTGGAGGAATTCAAGCACGTGTAATCTTTTTTTAAAATGCGCCATTCTTGTTGCATAATTACCTTAGTGTGAGCGGCATGTGTAGCTTCCTTTTTGGCCTCTCTATGTAGTTCACGAGAGGTTGTAGTGTTTTAAGCACGGTTAAAGTTCGAGTGCGGTCGTAGGCTTTTCAAAGGTACCATTTTGATTAAAGTAATTGTTTTCTAATTGATTAGTGTAGGTGAACATGTCTTAGGGCAGTCCCCCGATTTAATTACTATTGCTCTGTTTCGAAACAACACAGTAGGGTAACAAAGAAATACAGGCAGTGCCAAAACTGTTGAATTCATCTGTTGCAAAAAAATGGTTCAAATGGCTCTGAGCACTATGGGACTCAACTGCCGAGGTCATTAGTCCCCTAGAACTTAGAACTAGTTAAACCTAACTAACTTAAGGACATCACAAACATCCATGCCCGAGGCAGGATTCGAGCCTGCGACCGTAGCGGCCTCGCGGATCCAGACTTTCATCTGTTGCAAAGTCGTTTGTGCTGAAGTACAGCAGGTACATGATCCTGATGGTAAATATCCTGAATAAAATGAAATGCCACTCAGAAACACGTATCACAGATTGATAAGCTATGACATCCCACACTGTTGCAAAGACCGCGTAAAGCTTGTGTCCCAGTGAAAAGTGTAGACTTTGGTTGTACTGGGCTGATGGGGGAAGTGAAACACCACTCAGATAAACGCTAAAGTAAGAGAGACCGCAGGGAGGCTGTCTGCACCTCAGAGGAGCTCCAAAACACCCTAATTTGCAAAACAAAGTAGTTTTAAGCGGAGTGTGAAACGGGCTCCTTGAGAACGTAATACAAAGTAGCTTCAACTTTGCCGCTGTTTTAAGAGGCGTACAAACGCGGAGAAACTTTTGTAGGCTGTAGGCTTCCACACGACGACGTGCAGAGCGATTAACGCAGCCGTTGGGCCGTCATCCCTGCGCTGCCGGGCCGTCCCGCTCGGCTCCTAACGCGTCTGCGGACTGCGCTGTGAGTCGCCGGGCCCGGCTCTAAATTAGCCGGTAAGGCTCGGCTGTCATATCGCCGCCAGAAGCAACAGTGAGTCCAGGGGCCGCACCGTCATATCTCGGCCGCTCATCTCATCTCGGCGCCGAGCGTGCGGCGCTACCAGGGCAGCCTAACTCCCAGGCGCCACGGCCGGTTGTCCACAGTCCCGTCACTACCAATTAGGCGGCAGGCATCCACGACCGCGGTACGCCTTTGGAACGTATCACAGAAAATTCCTCGTAGTAGCGTTTCGTCTACACTTTAACAACAGACAATATTTGCTTAGACATTCCAGCTTGGTGGAAATTGTTATTCCCTACCCGAATGAGATTTTCACTCTGCAGCGGAGCGTGCGCTGATATGAAACTTCCTGGCGGATGAAAACTGTGTGCCGGACCGAGACTCGATCTCGGGACCTTTGCCTTTCGCGAGCAAGTGCTCTACCGACTGAGCTACCCACGCACGACTCACGCCCCGTCCTCACAGCTTTACTTCTGCCATACCTCGTCTCCTACCTTCCAAATTTTACAGAAGCTCTTCAGCAAACCTTGGAAAACTAGCACTCCTGAAAGATAGGATACTGCGGAGACATATCTTAGCCACAGCCTGGGGGATGTTTCCAGAATGAGATTTTCACTCTGCAGTGGAGTGCGCGCTGATATGAAACTTCCTGGCAGATTAAAATTGTGTGCCGGACCGAGATTCGAACTCGGGACCTTTGCCTTTCGCGGGCAAGTGCTCCACGGACTGAGCTACCCACGCACGACTCACGCCCCGTCCTCACAGCTTTACTTCTGCCAGTACCTCGTCTCCTACCTTCAAAACTTTACAGAAGCTCTCCTGCGAACCTTGCAGAACTAGCACTCCTGAAATAAAGGATATTGCGGAGACATGGCTTACCCACAGCCTGGGGGATGTTTCCAGAATGAGATTTTCACTCTCCCACGGAGTGTGCGCTGATATGAAACTTCCTGACAGATTAAAACTGTGTGCCGGCAAAGGTCCCGAGTTCGAGTCTCGGTCCGGCATACAGTTTTAATCTGCTAGGAATTTTTGTTGTTCCTTAACTACACTAAAGCTAAACTCAGCCCGAATATGTCTCGGAAGGCCCAACGGTACCATCCTCAACCGACAGGCGTCACTGGATGCGGATATGGAGGGGCATACGGTCAGCACACTGCTCTCCCAGGCGTTGTCAGTTTTCGTGGCCGGTCCGTAACTACACTACCTGACAAAAAAAAAGGTGAAGCACCCAGTGGGTGACGAGGAAATTAAACGAAATTTCGCGAGCTCAGAGGGTATGTGGTATTATTTCAGTGATTACAAAATGAAATCAAGTTTACAAAGAACTTGCCAGTGTGAGCCCACGTATCAGTATGATGCTGCTCTTATAACGTCTCGAGTTGCTAATCCTCCGAAGAACACCAATTTTCGTGAGAAGCGCGTGGGCGACCGCGAAAGTTCGCAACAAAGGATGAATCGAGACGTAATTAATGAATACGAAATCAAGTGACAAATTCTGAACCTTTGTATGAGGAACAAACCGCTGCTGTTTTATTTCGAAACACCTAAAAATTCAACCACGAGTTAAAGTGTCAAAATAATTACAGAATGAAAAGATACCTTATGAGTCTGTAAATATAGAGAGGAATTAATACTTTTTTTCAATGTGGAGGAGGCAGTTAAAAATATTCAAGTTCAAACGGAGCCTGTTCTTGGTTTTGAGACGCTGTTCAATACAGAAAATACCCGACGTTCCAGCGGCCATGGCTGCACCAGGTTAGGAAACTTCTGGGCAAACAGAAGCGGCGAGTTCTGTGGTTCACAGGCTTGAGCAGCCAACAATATGGCACCGGAACCACTTTTTCCAGTCGCAGGCACACTAGTGTGAGGTGCCGACCTGGTAAGAAAACGCCTGAGCACAGTTGATCCAGCGCATTCTGCAACTTCTTATAGACCGAGTCCTGGCTGCAGGAAATTTCCAGCATGCTGGAGTAAAATTTAAGTGGTCGTTTAGTAATGACGTTCGGATTCTTTCACCGTTTCGGTCATTGGGCTAGCACGAGTACTTCGCGATACTACGAGAGAACAACAGCACCAGCTATGCTGTAAGGTTCACCGAAGTCTGCCATCGTCCTTTTTGTTGCCTATGCCTAATTCTCATGGTTTAGCATTCTCTCTCCGAAGTGCTCTCCTTTAACTTTCGTAGTTATAGGTCAATACTTTTTCTATACGTCGTTCTGTGAATGTTTTTACTTCGGTGGAGACTGACCTCTGTTAAGAGTGCCTTCTTCTGTACTGATACATCTATTTTTTTTATTTTCTCAATCTTTTATTTATCAGTGTTACGATTAATACCACATTTGTCCAGAATCCATTAAAATTAGTGGTTGCTTGCAAGTCGGGTCACAGCGAATGCCTTTCCACTATCTGATTCTGGGTAGAATGTTAATACACTCCTGGAAATGGAAAAAAGAACACATTGACACCGGTGTGTCAGACCCACCATACTTGCTCCGGACACTGCGAGAGGGCTGTACAAGCAATGATCACACGCACGGCACAGCGGACACACCAGGAACCGCGGTGTTGGCCGTCGAATGGCGCTAGCTGCGCAGCATTTGTGCACCGCCGCCGTCAGTGTCAGCCAGTTTGCCGTGGCATACGGAGCTCCATCGCAGTCTTTAACACTGGTAGCATGCCGCGACAGCGTGGACGTGAACCGTATGTGCAGTTGACGGACTTTGAGCGAGGGCGTATAGTGGGCATGCGGGAGGCCGGGTGGACGTACCGCCGAATTGCTCAACACGTGGGGCGTGAGGTCTCCACAGTACATCGATGTTGTCGCCAGTGGTCGGTGGAAGGTGCACGTGCCCGTCGACCTGGGACCGGACCGCAGCGACGCACGGATGCACGCCAAGACCGTAGGATCCTACGCAGTGCCGTAGGGGACCGCACCGCCACTTCCCAGCAAATTAGGGACACTGTTGCTCCTGGGGTATCGGCGAGGACCATTCGCAACCGTCTCCATGAAGCTGGGCTACGGTCCCGCACACCGTTAGGCCGTCTTCCGCTCACGCCCCAACATCGTGCAGCCCGCCTCCAGTGGTGTCGCGACAGGCGTGAATGGAGGGACGAATGGAGACGTGTCGTCTTCAGCGATGAGAGTCGCTTCTGCCTTGGTGCCAATGATGGTCGTATGCGTGTTTGGCGCCGTGCAGGTGAGCGCCACAATCAGGACTGCATACGACCGAGGCACACAGGGCCAACACCCGGCATCATGGTGTGGGGAGCGATCTCCTACACTGGCCGTACACCACTGGTGATCGTCGAGGGGACACTGAATAGTGCACGGTACATCCAAACCGTCATCGAACCCATCGTTCTACCATTCCTAGACTGGCAGGGGAACTTGCTGTTCCAACAGGACAATGCACGTCCGCATGTATCCCGTGCCACCCAACGTGCTCTAGAAGGTGTAAGTCAACTACCCTGGCCAGCAAGATCTCCGGATCTGTCCCCCATTGAGCATGTTTGGGACTGGATGAAGCGTCGTCTCACGCGGTCTGCACGTCCAGCACGAACGCTGGTCCAACTGAGGCGCCAGGTGGAAATGGCATGGCAAGCCGTTCCACAGGACTACATCCAGCATCTCTACGATCGTCTCCATGGGAGAATAGCAGCCTGCATTGCTGCGAAAGGTGGATATACACTGTACTAGTGCCGACATTGTGCATGCTCTGTTGCCTGTGTCTATGTGCCTGTGGTTCTGTCAGTGTGATCATGTGATGTATCTGACCCCAGGAATGTGTCAATAAAGTTTCCCCTTCCTGGGACAGTGAATTCACGGTGTTCTTATTTCAATTTCCAGGAGTGTATGATATCCCGACGGCCTATCTGTTTTTATATCGCCCGCTCAGTTTAGGTGAGGCAGCACATTCTATCCTGGATGCATGCGCTGATTTGTTTGGGAAGCGTGCCATAAAGCCGTTGTATCGTGTCGTGAGGCAAGCTGGCTGAGAACTGTTGAGACCGGTACTTGATGTCCTGAATAATGGCGCTGGGACGGACGTCCACCGAGGGAGCTGGCGCAGTGATTAGCTAGCTGGACTCGCATTCGGGAGTACGACGGTTCAAACCCGCGTCCGGCCATCCTGATTTCGGTTTCCCATAATTTCCCTAAATTGCTTCAAGCAAATGATGGAATAGTTCCTTTAAAAGGACACGGCCGATTTCCTTGAACATCCTTCCTCATCTGATGGGACCAGTGACCTCACTGTTCGGTCCCCTCCCGCAAACCAACCAACCAGCCAACCAGTCAACAGACGTCCGAGCTGATCCAACACAGTCTATCGGGAGAGATCCGAGGATCTTTACGGCCGTGGCAGAAAGTCAGTTTCCCACAGACGGTTGATAGAGGCGATGTATGGACTAGCATTTTTCTGTCTAAGAATGCCACCATGGTACTGTCACATTTCAGGTGACGCACGATGTGCTTGACGTAACGGTTTACAGTCAGACATAACTCAATCACTACCAAGCGTGAACTGACGTCATACTTGATATTTCCCCACACGATGACGCCAGGAGTAGCACCGCTGTAATTCTCCAAAGCATTGGAAGAATACGACCTCTCTCCAGGTCGCCACTGTACTCGCGAGCGATGGTCGTATGGGATCGTGCAGAACCGGTATTCATCGCCGAACACAGTGTGACGCGATTCATCAGCACTCTATGTTCTCAGTCACTGCACCACTCCAAAAGCATCCGCTTGTGTTGTGATAACGGGAGGCCATGCGTGAAGCGGAAATTCCCTATATTGGCCACTGCTAGTTTCTAATCAATGGTACGGGGCGACACAAAATGTTGCAAGGAGTTCCTTGCAAGGAGTTCACTATTTGCTCTCGTGTGGTAGCCGCAGATGTGAAAAGGATACAGTCTGCTTAATGCAGGATAAGGCGGTCTTCCCTTCTCGTGGTCGCTCGGTACCTTCACGTTCTTTACGTTCGCATGCAGTCCAACGCTGGGCCACAGTAAAATCCGAATGCCCCACAGATTTAGGTATTTCAGGGTTAGAACAAAGGGGTAAATTTAGAACCATAATGAGCTCTCTTTGAAACTCTGTCGGGTGCTGATAACGCTGTCTCAAACGCCTACGTGGCATTTATGCGTCCTTCACTGCCATAACTGAACATCTAAAGCTCTTCACGCCACATATATACCCCACGAGGTCTGGTAACAACACTGGATACGAACAACACTAATGCCCTCTGGTGGCCGTTCTCCATGTCACAGTGTTGCAACTCTAATCATTAACATACACGCCGATGGTGTGTATGTGTGCGAATTTACGTTGACATCTGACTTTGTCTTCTGGGTGCTACACGTTTTCAACTGGCAGTGAAATAAATGAATGTTAAGCAACTGCTAGTGTGCTTTTCACAGATCTGCTGTGCCTGTGATGTGCATCAGGTATCCATAAGGTTCTTTCGTAACCTGTCCTTATTTTGCTCGTGTGTCGTAACAAAGGGACTGGACATGAAACTGTATAGTTCAGCGGAATGTAGCGCAGAAAGTAATAGCACTAGCGTAAAGCAGAAAGTCCACGTCAGTAATTCAGTTTTCACAGTTTAACATTGTCATAGCAATTTGCCACCCCTGTGTGACTGCGTCTGTAGTACTGATGACATTGGTTCTAATACTACATCTTAGTTATTTCTGCGACAGTGTTAACTGCAATAGTTTTTAAATACGACGAGGAAATCTAAGAAGATGTTTGTCTCATAAAAATTGTAATACTATCCTGACAGGTCCCGAGAAAACATTAACCTTCTAGAAATACTGACAGTTAGGTCTTAAATGTAGAGACAAGTGTAGTTCTATTGCGAAAGTGCCGTATTCCTTACTTGTAGCATTAATGGCTAGTATGTGATGTCACTTGCTTTATGTAACTACTTTTCAGTAGCAATGTCTAGATATATGAGATGGAATAATTGTATGTTCAGTTGTAGGTAAAACAAACTGAAGTCTGTATTTCATTGTTAAGATATCGGGCCCTATGTACCCACTATAAGCACGGTCTAACGCTTTTTGCATCGTCTGTACAACGTACAGGATTGCCGATATCTACTGCTCCGAAAGGTTTTCAGGAGCTATAGAGACAGAGGTGCAAAGTCTTGAGTAGGACATATCATTTTCCAGCTTACCTTTTCGAAATATAATTGACATTAAGCAGAGTAAGAAAACTTCTTGTTAGAAGTATTTGGAAAGTAATGAAGATAAAAGCCTCAACTTCATGTTAGGTACTCGAACTAAAACGCATATCATCATAAGTGCATTGCCTTTTCGGTAGGCCAATGGGACAGAATGGAGAGCAACTTAATTTAGGGATGTTGATCGAACACAGATTAAGAAACATTTGTCAGAGCCCTGCGAACGAAATTGGTAGGTGTAGCTCAAAATGTTACTACGTCCACCAGGTATGTTAAATTTACGATTTCCCAGTTTTCCTTAACTAGAGTTGGATGTTTGTAGAAAGATGCTTGAACTCTGTCCTGTCTCCTTAATGGTATTTGTTAACGTGGTGATGTTTGAATGGGGAAGGCGCTGATGTAACTACAAAAACTGAAATGTGGCGTCGAGTCTCTAGCAGAGGGAAGCTATGAATGTTTATTTAGTAGAGGCTAAGTTTGGAAAAAGAACAACAAGAACATTTTTCTTGTTTACCCTTAGATAACGATCTTGCGTAAGCGTGAGTCAGCATTTTCCGTCGCTTACAACTGGCCTTCAAATGGTCCGTGCAGAGAACAACTGAGTGTTTCTCGCGACGTACGGAATAATCATTAACTTATATGTTCCAAGCGCAAACTTCAGTCAGTTAATGTGAAAATGCTCATATTTGGTGAAAGACGAGAGAAACAGTGCATCTGCGTGGTCTACCAATTATCGATATTTATTTTTCGGCGGCGGCAAGAAAAACTTTTTATATGTCTTGCGTTCCCAGACGAATATAAAAATTATAGCTTAGAGTTTCTATCTAACAGAGAGTAGCAGTGGCATACACGACGAAGGCCGCGGCAGTGTCCAGCGACAAGTGGCCTACAAAACGCCATAAGCGCTGAGGAACAGGCTAATACGTACATGGATGCTTCATTGGTTCACGGGCTTCGCGTCGGATAACGTTGTGGAAACTGCGCAATATTTCAAGCAAACAGCTGCTGGTCGTCTTCAGGTGCTTACTGACGTGTTGCTGCAAGGGCCCGCCAATATATACGCTGACTCGCTAGAAAAGCGCACGCGCCAAGGGATAGTGTTTTAAGCACTGTAAAAGTCCGATTGCAGTCGTAGACTTTTCAAACGTAAAATGTTGGTTAAAGTTGAGTCGGATTTGTTCCTCTGCTGGCGAAGATGCCTTAGTACCACTAATGCTGGTTCCCATGCCTTAATGAGTTGAAATCCTGTGTCTCTATTGTTACTTGTACAAATTTCGACTGCTTCTTTAATGATGGAGTCCCAGTACGCGGAAGCTGACGAAAGGATTTTTGTCTCTCCGTAGTTCATGCTTTTCTGGCTGATCCAGTCTGGTGTGACGTCTATGTTCAGCGTATCTATACTTAACAGTACGACACAGCTGGCCGATGTGCGATTTGCCACACTGGCACGGTATTTGATATGTCCCTGGTATCCTTATACCTAGGTTGCTTTTAACAGAACCCAGCATTGTTTGCACTCGCGCTGAAGTGCTGGTGACACATTTTATTTGATGTTTTTTGAAATACATGACTGCTCAGCCAACTCATTCAGCTAATGGGCATTTTTGGGAAGATGGTTCAAAGTGCGTAATAGTACATTTCTCCAGGCAGCAGGACTGATGAGCTCGATAGATCTAAGATGAATGAAACGATCACATAGAGTCGATAGATCTAAGATGAATGAAACGATCACATAGAGTCAGTCGTGAGTAAATCAGGTGGTAGACCTCCGCTCTTTCGCAGGATTCTGGAAAAATGCAGTCAGTCTACAAATGAGATTGTTTGCAAAAAATGGAGCCGGCCGTCTGAAAATACTGCCCCAGTGCTTGGGACTCATAACAGTAAGGCTGAGAGGGGATATTGAACGTAAACAGAGAAGGGGTCCTACTGCCATTGCCTGTGGAAGTAGGTGCCGTCCCTATAAGAACGCTGAAGACCTGAACTCGCCGCTAGAGGAAAATTGACGAACACCCCGTGACGTCAGAACAAGCACGTGCACTCAGTCATGCTGAAAACAGAGATATGGGGGCTTCGAAGGAAGAGCAAAGGGTTGTAGTGAGTTTCCTGGCAGTGGAAGGAGTGCGGGGAACGGAAATTATTCGAAAAATGGTACAAGCATACGAAGAGCACTGCGTGTCCTTTGCAAGGCTCAAGCAGTAACACGGGGGGTTCAAACAAGGACGGATGTTGTTGGCCGATGACGTACGATCTGCAACGCCACACCGCATTACCGAAGCCAACTGTCCAGCAGGTGGATGCCCTCATTATTGAAGAACGGTGAGATGCAGTGGCAGCCATTGCCCCGGAGGGCATACTGAGCGGCGGAACTGCATCGGACTTGCAGTGCTATTTGTACCTTGTGCTATTATTTGATGAATTTCCGTTCCCTGCCGTCCTTTCGCTGTCAGGAACCCCTCTGCTCTTCTTTTGCGGCCTCCATTCCTCTGCTTTCAGCATTACTGAGTGCAGCAGACGTGGTTGCTCTGTCGTCACCTGCGCGCGCTCATGTCCCTCTAGCGGCGTGTTTAAGGCCTGAGCGCTCTCACAGGGGCTGCACATTTTTCCGTAGGCAATGGCATTACGATCCCTTCAGCAGTTTTCCTTTTAAAGCTTCTGGCTTGTTTATTTTTGAATGTACCTTAAATATAAATGTAGATCAGGAGATTACAAGCTAATATTCATAGACTGTTTGTCGATCCACTCTGACACATACCGGGAACACAAAACAGACTATTGTTTTAGTTAGTGCAAGTCTCTAGAAGGATGCTGTAGGCGAGGCAAAGGATAGAAACGGTACCCTAGTATGTGCTTTTATCGTTCATCTTGACTGTGACAGGTGGCCGGGGTGGCCTAGCGGTTATAGGTGCTTCAGTCTGGAACCGCGCGACCGCTACGGTCGCAGGTTCGAATCTTGTCTCGGGCATGGATGTGTGTGATGTCCATAGGATAGTTAGGTTTAAGTAGTTCTAAGTCTAGGGGAATGATGACCTCAGATGTGAGGTCCCCCATAGTGCTCACAGCCATTTGAACCATTTGACTGTGACAAAGTATCATGGACTCTTTATTATCCCAAGTTAAGTTTCCTCCTACGACGCCAACGGTGTTACGGATTTAGCATGTCTATGCTTTTCGACAAAAGGAACTCTCACCAGCGTTTATCAAAAATCTTAGTCTAAGCGATCTTACCTCACACCTCTAACATCGACCAGCAGTGTGTCGACGACCATGTTAATCCCATGTGACGTGACGTTAGCAAATCTGTGGGGACTCAACGGAATCTTTACTGCATAGTGACGAAGCAGATCTCCAATATTATAACTACTCACATTTTGTTGTTGTCCTTCAGTAAACTGGTGAGAAAGACGATGTATTACGTGCGAGCTTAGGCATCCTCAGTCGTGATCTCCAATAAAATTTTCAGATGTAGGCAGGAGATACAGTATACTGATGAAAGATGCTTGCAACAGTAACCGAAACGATGATCTGTACAAAAACATGGCGACCTCTCCTCCTTGTCCACATTTTATCACCTTCTCCATCTTTCTTCGCGAAATGGTTTCCTTAACTTGGTCATTTTCTCCTTGTGTTTGTCCTCCTCCACGGTTCACTTCCTTCCGTCAGCTCATAAACAGGCAGAAGAGAGATTTAAAAAATGACATCGTGTTCAGACGTGCAGTTCACACCCTCGTCTGACCGACCCGATTTAGGTGTTGTACAGTTTCATTAAACGACTGCAAGCGAGTGCTGCGGTGATTTTCACAACAAGAGCACAGACGATTTACTTTTCCGTCATTCTCCAACAGTAAGGCGCTTGTAATATTCCTTCCCACATTAGTCTGCAACGAAATTAAACATCAAACAAGGTAATATGCAAGTTAGATATTAATATTCACCGTTATTGTATCACTTAATTAATGTTGGGATGAAACAATTAAAAAAAACTAAACTTTCTACTTATCTTCGACTCTTGTTCCCAGCTCGTTGTACGAGGTCAGGTTGTTATGTGGTGACTGAAAGACATGTATTTGCCGTTTTCCTCATTTATTGTCGCCAGAACAGCTGTTTATAACCCTTCTATGCTCAAGTGAAACAAAATAATATATATATATATATATATATATATATATATATATATATATATATATATATATATATATATATATTCAAATGAAAGAGAAACGACACAATTCTACGTAGTATCTCTGCAAATTGAAATCAAAATGAAATCAGAATTTGATCTAGCGTGTTTACAAGTTAAAAGCAAAAACCAGATTGCGATGAGTTGGCGCACATCACTCGTATTTATGCCCTCGGATTTCGCGCGAGAATATTCAAGAAACAGAAAGTTATCAATCACAATAATCTTACGATCTGTACATTATTTTTGATAAAGATATACATTTTTAGAAAACAGGGTATTAAGAAACTTAAGTTTACAAGAACATAATATTTGTTAATTACATCTTTTTCAATCTCACAAAAGTATTTAGTAAAATACGAAACTTTCTTTGTCAATACCTTTTCAAAAAATATTCTTCGAAAACATAAATTATTCATGAAAAAATGGAGAAAAGAGTTTCAATTGGAATATATCAATACTAAAACGAATAATTTTTACCCGTGCAGAAATGTTACGTAGGCCTACTATGACATGCGTAGTGGACATCAAATTATATTTCTATAAATAAAATGTTTTGACAAGAGTAACTGCACTATTACAGTAAGGAGTAATAAATATAATTGTGATGAATAATAAAATTTAATCTGAAACATCCACAACAAAATTTGGACAGTTTCTGGAACACATAGATCATATGTTGGGCATTTAATAGATTGTATAAAAGAAAACCAGTCTTATCTTAATTGTTAGTCCTTCGTTTTGTTTTGATTGCTTACTTTATTAAATGATTTGTCAGCAATGCGGCGTGCTGGGTACGGACGACCATCGGCTGGTCTGCGGCGAGGCATTGGCTGTCTGGACTCTCGCAACGAAGGTAATAGCATTCATGCGGCGCACTATCTATACAGCAATCTCTTCTCACATAATATTTTCTCCAGAGGAAACGTATTTTCCGCGTCATAAGACGAACGCAGTGGCGTGGATCACAGGTATGACGGTCCATTACATCTATAGACACACACGTCTAAACGTACTGAACGTACTGGATTACTGGCAATACTTGCAAGATGGACACACAAAACTGTTACGGCAACGAAAGTACAAGGACTGCTATGCCAATTTCCTAGTAACGGTATTTGCGGACCCGCCATATACTTGGGGTGTGCTGGGTGCGCAGACATGAGCGGCGGTGCTGTTGTTGTGAAACTGACCAAGTTACGTGATCAGTTAAGAACAACTATGCGAGTATGCGACCTAGGAAAAACTAACGCTTGTACAGTTAGCAGTGGGATGTGCTTCAAATTTTGTTTTCATGTCTTTAAATGCTTTTCTTTGGGGTGCCGGAGGTGGCCCCAGTGTGAGTTTGTTGTTATGTCATGCTGCAGGGTAGGACGGGAGCGAGGTTCCTTCCAGGACAGTTATAATGAATAAGGGGGTACTATGTTTATTTTGTGAGCAATAAAGGTTTCTGTTTCTCCTACCTTCCTTAAAACAAAAATACAAATCAATAAAAGAATAAAATAAAATAAATAAATAAACATAAAACAACCTCAGTCCTGGCATTTCCTTTCTCTTTAAAGAAACAAAAAAGTGGTCAGCGCGACAGACCGTCAATCCTAAAGGCCCGGGTTCGATTCCCGGCTGGGTGTTGTGTTGCCCTAATCATCATCATTTCATCACCATCGAACCGCAAGTCGCCGAAGTGGCGTCAAATCTAAAGACTTGCACCCGGCGAACGGTCTACCTGACGGGAGACCCTAGTCACACGACATTTACATTTTTAACTAAATGATATTGTGAGGAACCTTTATTTGTAAGTGTTAAACCTTCGTGTTGTACCAGACTACAGACCAAAACCGATGTTATTATTAGTTGCAACAATGAAACAATTATTTCTATGTGATCAGATGCTCCGAGTATTTCAAATGTAAGTTCGTATCGAGTGCTTAATTAAAGTTTGTTATATTAATGGAAATTTGCTTACCCCCTAGATATGCTTCCCCTCAGATACCCTCGGTTAAGCCCTGCGCTCCCTGCAGCTCTGAGTGGGCGTCCTCCGCGGCTGGACCCTGGATCCACTCCCCCACCCCTCCCACGCCGGTCGCTGTACCGGGGCGTAACTCAGTGCCGTCAGCCACCACCGGCGGCGCTGCTGTCGCGGCCGTAATTGAAAAATAAAGAGCCGCACTCCTTATCTGACGCACGCTCCCTCCAGCGCGTCCCATCACTCAGCATTTTAAATTTCTAAACGCCGTCCAACGGCCCTCGTGACGACAATTAAAGTACCGAGAAAGCGAAAAATTTATTCCGGCGCAGTGGAAGGTCGGAGATGCGTCCAGCCGCTGACGGCGGTGAATAGTAATGCCGGCTCTACTGCCGCCAAGGAATCTCCAGGTTTCAACGCAACGGCCATCTACGTCGTCCCCCATTTATGCGGCTTTCCTTGTGAACGCTTTAGCGGCCGACCTATCCGGAGACTGTTTACGCCTTCTGTACCGCCAGCAACCCACACTTCCATAGGTCCTTTCAAACCTGCATCCCTAGCCCAGGTTGTTGCGTTGTTTCATGAGCTCTGGCAAACGTTAGATAGAATTTCGCACCGTAGACAGAATGTGAGAGCAGAGAATATACTGAAAGATTAGCTACTGAAGTGACAGCTTGGGGGAAAGTTGGCATCCGTCGTACCTCAGGGAAATGTGTTTGGGTCTTTGTACAAACGACCTAGTAGACAGCAATGATAACACCGTTTTGACATGTTCCAGTCAACTGTATTTATTTCTCTTGTTTTATGTAAAATGTGTCAACGATTTGAGAGTTACATAATTCCATCTTTAGACACACAAACTGGTTCTGTCACAAATGATAACAATAGCGTTACTTAAAAGTAGGAGCTTTCGAGAGTAGGTGGAATTAATTAAAAACTGTAACAGAGGAAAATTGCGTAAAGGAACATGCATCTGTTATCAGAAAACTTTAATTTACTTCATACAATGAAAACTGAAATATATAATAAAATCGTGGTGAGTTTCAACTGATGATCATTTCTGTGCCATTTACACAATAGTGAGTGTTATGGAATATCAGTGGAAGATATGAATAACGTATTTTACTACTGAGGGACATATTCCCGCAAAAACAATTACTGCATTTTTACAAAAATCCGGGTTACTTTGCCGACTATAAATCAACCACAAGCGACGTCAGAATGTGTTACACAATGCTTGCTATGTTACTTCCGTAAATGTTATGTGTAGTATTTCTTCAAACGGAACTTATAGCCTCACCTTCACGTTGCTGGATTGAGCAAAACACAATTCTTATTCTTTCATTTTCACACAGACAATCTTAGTGCTGTGATACCAGTTTCAATGGATTTTTATTTTTTGTTATAATTGTTTGCTTGCACATTTTTTAAGAAAATCGGTTTTAGAAATCGTAAAGCGTCTGTTCTCTCTCATATTTTCAGCAACATCATACACTAAATCGTCAGTAATGACTGAAGGTCACCCACTTCGCCGCGCAGGATTAGCCGAGCGGTCTAAAGCGCTGCAGCCGTGGAATGCGAGGCTGGTCCCGGCGGAGGTTCGAGTCCTGCCTCGGGCATGGGTGTGTGTGTGTGTTTGTCCTTAGGATAATTTAGGTTAAGTAGTGTGTAAGCTTAGGGTCTGATGCCTTAGCAGTTAAGTCCCATAAGATTTCACACACATTTCAACATTTTTTTTTTCACCCACTTCGTCCTTAGTATGCATATCGTACGGCCGTCCTTAAAAGCTCTCCCTCATTTCCGTACCATTCTGTAGCTCATAAGTGTCAAGAAATGTTCTTTATGCAGTTTTTGCAGAACGTTTAAATTATCGAAAGTTTTGCTTAGACGGGAAATTTCTAGGAGGAGGATATTCAGAGATGGTTGTACGATACGATACGTGCCTGGACATTGTTGGGAATAATGTAGAAAAGGAGATTAAAATACGGGTATTAGGTTACAAATGACTTAAGATAAGTTGGAATACAGTGTACGTAGGAGCTGTAATATGAGCGTAGGACTTTCTGGATAGGAAACAGATAATGTATCATTTTCGTCTCTCTCCTACTTTTTATTCCTCAGAAAATGTAACGAACAGATAATTTCTGAATTTGATTTTGTATTTTGATCATCGCTGTAATCTTTTGAGTTCCTATCCGACGTACGTCGAGAAGTCTTTGATGAGTACCGATATTTCATCGTCTTTTCTAATTTATTGCGAAATATGCCAAGTACGCTTTTGTCCAGTTTATCCCTTTATTTCTTGTGCTAAAATAACAACGTAGTTATAGGGAGTTTGGTCACGCCGTAAGATAATTATCTCTAACTGGAGTGAGATCTGCCGTTGACGAGATCTTGATGCTGAGACTAATTATTAACCGTCAACAGAAACAGTAGAAGAATACTGCACGTAAACAGATGAAATGACGCGATATCGTTAAGTTCACGACATGCCACTGAAACCGAAAGTTTTGAAGATAAAAAGAATCTATAATGATCCCATAGCGATAGTTTCAATGAATAACATTTCTCGTCTCTAAACTGTAGATTAGAAGAGAAAGAGAAATGGAAGAGTCGTTGAGCTACGCTTAATCTAATACAGATACGGTGCAAAGGTACCACTCACTAACTTTGAGGCAACACTTGCTACTGGGAAGGTAAACCCAGAGAAAACAAAATGTTCTAGAGAGAGAGAGAGAGAGGGGGGGGGGAGGGGGGGCGAGAGGGGGGAGGGGGGAGAGAGAGGGAGGAGGGAGAGAGAGTGAGAAGGAGCGGGGGGAGGGGCGGAAGTGGAGAGAGGATAGACAGAAAGACAAGGAAAACAACATCCGCAACATCAAATTGGGAATAATAGGAAATGAATATCCAGAAACACAAAAATGTTGAAAACGGCGCAACAGTGGCGGCAGTGTATCAGCGCTGCTGTTTTGGTTGTGTGTAGACGGTTTTAAAAGAAATCTGGAAAGTGACTGAAGGAATAAAAGGAATATATTGCACCCCGGCAAGGAAACTTGACAAAAAAAAAACGGGAGTTTTTAACTGATGACAATAAAAAATACGCCTGAAGTGCCCAACGTGCACGAAACACATCACGTTTCTATGCTGCAATTCGTCCACTTCAGGGCACTTGTTTTAGTTTTGTTGTAGACTGCTCCATGATTCGCGACGGTAAGAAGAGTGTCACTTCAGTACCCACGGGTCATTCACGAAGAGCCGCGTATTCTGAAATGTGACACTCTTCATGTATAAGGTAAGCTGAATACAATTTTTAATATCGTTGATTACTACAAATGTCTGTGTTTATACAGTGTCTGCATCTTACATTGCAGTGTGATGCATGCATGCATGCATGCATGTGTGAAGGAACAAAAACTGTTTTGATGATTACAGCCGGCCGATGTGGCCGAGCGGTTCTAGGCACTACAGTCTGGAACCGCGCGACAGCTACGGTCGCAGGTTCGAATCCTGCCTCGTGCATGGATGTGTGTGATGTCCTAAGGTTAGTTGGGTTTAAGTAGTTCTACGTTCTAGGGGACTGATGACCTCAGCAGTTAAGTCCCATAGTGCTCAGAGCCATTTGAACCATTTGATGATTACAGCTGTTGTTCATATTACGAAATTTATTCCGTTGTAGTGTACAAGCAAAAAATTTGTGCTATAAAGAAAGGTGATATTGAATCCCGATAAATTGTATCTTTTAACTCTGCCGTGGGTCTGTGTTTGCATACAAAAACAACAATATGGGAATTGTGGGTCCATCTTGCTGCAAAACACTTTCGTTATTTATTTTTTTATCCTCTACACTAGTTTCAGCGATAGATACCGTCATCACCAGTGGGTTCTTTAATTCGTCTTACTATACGTCACAGCATGGTTTTTAAGATTGTCGTCGCTGTTTGTGACATATTTTCTGTGTTTTTCTGTTGCAGATTTTTTTTCGGCACACATCAGGCCATCTGCAAGTTCGTTGGATGGCTTTTGGCTACTTTTATACACACAAAAACATACGGCGGACCCACAATTTCCACATTATTGAATCCATTTTCTCTGCTAAAAGTATTCATAAATTATGTATGCTCATGTACGATTCAATGTCTTCGTAAATTGTGTTCCTTAAATTGTACCTTATTTATGTTTCTTATTAAATTGTATTAATTTCGATAAATTATAATTTTACATTTTGTATTTTTCTAATAAAACGATTTAAACTTGTTTTTCATTTTTTATTTTAAGTGAGGCACCCAGTGGAGGCTCGGATGGCGTATCATATTACCGTGAGTAAAAAAAATGAAATAAATAAAAAAATGTAAAAAATGGGGTGAAAAAGTGGCAGGGATATCAAATGAGTGATCATAAAAAAATAAAAGAGTTTTTAGTAAGGCAAGAAAATTGACACTGTTCAAAGAACTAATTAATAATTACCTGGTAATACCTCATATTCGATTAGGACAGAATTATATGTCCATATTACCATTGTGTAGAATATAATGGAATTTACTGCCTCAAGTACGCAGCTCATGGTCGTGCGGTAGCGTTCTCGCTTCCCGCGCCCGGGTTCCCGGGTTCGATTCCCGGCGGGGTTAGGGATTTTCTCTGCCTCGTGATGACTGGGTGTTGTGTGCTGTCCTTAGATTAGTTAGGTTTAAGTGGTTCTAAGTTCTAGGGGACTGATGACCATAGATGTTAAGTCCCATAGTGCTCAGAGCCATTTGAACCATTTTTTACTGCCACAAATAATTACTTGAAATTCAAAGCAAGCGTATACTATTTCAGTTTAAGTTTTATAGAATTATTTAAGTCGATTTTTTTCTGCTGCATTTTTGAGTTGTCTCACTGTTCTCGCCGGGGTGCGATATATCAGTTCAAAAATTTGCGATGCTATGTGCCCGATTTGGCTGATGGTAAGGTGGTTTTAGGACCAGTGTAGAGAGTGCATATGTTAGGTTTGCTTATTATTCAGTTAGAGATTAATGAAAAGTAAGTGGGCTGACGGGACCAACAATTTGTTGTACCTGACAATTGTGAAAGGAATGGCAGAGGCACGTGAAGAATTTGGCTACTTTTTTTTCCATTAGGTCGAAACGTTCCCGTGCACGGTGTGCTTTACACACGCCTTGTTCCCTCATTACCGCCAGCTTCGGCGCTGACACTCGGGCATTGTTTATCGGCGTAGAGCTGTGACATATTTACTATCTCCAATGCAAATATGTCACCTGGGTATATGTTTTTACGTCCTGTCTACTTAGTCTTGTTTCTTAATGCATTAAAGTTCTGAAGACAAATGGCGCGAAAGGAAAACAAATTGTCGCCGTAAGTAAGTACACTATTTATTAGTGCCCGTTGCGAAACGCCAGTGTGGTACCTTTTTGTTTTTAATCTGAGACACTGCCTCGCGCATGTTGTGAAGCAAGTGTCGTGACAATAGCACTTAATCATCGCCGGAGTCAGAGTAGTCACCGGACGTGAGAGAATCCCTGCGTCCCCTGTACGGTGGACAGACGGCTGCGTAATTGGATTGTAAATGCAGCGCGCACTTCGACTCGCAGAATTAGCCCGTAAATAAAGCCGCTAGCCCGGGGGGAGCGGAGCTGGTGCGGCCCACGGACCGCTGCTTGCCGTCTGGTTGGCCTCTCTTGCGGCGCTTTGCAAGACGCCAATCCAGCTCCGTACCTTGCGCTGGAGCGACGCCAGCAGAAATACAACAACAGTCTTGCCGTCAGCGGCCAGCTTCATTACGCCACAAACCTGTCCCGGGTCCGTCCACTTTCCGTGCAACAACTAAACACACAGTTGCAGTTCCTCGTGTCTTGTGCCACAGCAGCTGCTGCACAGAATTCTGTAACTACTCAGTTGCTACGTGAGTCGTCGGCGAAGTCCATCTAAGAGCTTACTCGTGCAAGCACACGCAATACTGCTTTCCTGATTTTCAAATCTGCAATCTGTTTTATCAACATGTGACGTATGTAACTAAGTACACTACTGGCATTTAAAACTGCTACACCACGAAGATGACGTGTTGCAGACGCGAAATTTAACCGACAGGAAGATGATGCTGTGATATGAAAAAGATTAGCTTTTCAGAGGATTCACACAAGATTGGCGCCGGTGGCGACACCTACAACGTGCTGACATGAGGAAAGTTTCCAACCGATTTTTCGTACACAAACAGCAGCTGACCGGCGTTGCCTGGTGAAACGTTGCTGTGAGGGAGGAGAAATGCGTACCATCACGTTTCCGACTTTGATAAAGGTCGGATTGTAGCCTATCGCGATTGCGGTTTATCGTATCGCGAAATTGCTGCTCGCGTTGGTCGAGATCAAATGACTGTTAGCAGAATATGGAATCGGTGGGTTCAGGAGGGTAATACAGAACGCCGTGCTGGATCCCAACGGCCTCGTATCACTAGCAGTCGAGATGACAGGCATCTTATCCGCATGGCTGTAACGAATCGTGCAGCCACGTCTCGATCCCTGAGTCAACAGATGGGGACGTTTGCAAGGCAACAACCATTTGCACAAACAGTTCGACGACGTTTGCAGCAGCATGAACTATCAGCTCGGAGACAATGGCTGCGGTTACCCTTGAAGCTGCATCACAGACAGGAGCGCCTGCGATGGTGTACTGAACGAGGAACCTGGGTGCACAAATGGCAAAACGTCATTTTTTTCGGATGAATCCAGGTTCTGTTTACAGCATCATGATAGTCGCATCCGTTTGGCGAAATCGCCGTGAACGCACATTGGAAGCGTGTATTCGTCATCGCCATACTGGCGTACCACCGGGCGTGATGGTATGGGGTGCCATTGGTTACACGTCTCGGTCACCTCTTGTTCGCATTGACGGCACTTTGAACAGTGGACGTTACATTTCAGATGTGTTACGACCCGTGGCTCTACCCTTCATTCGGTCCCTGCGAAACCCTACATTTCAGCAGGGTAATGCACGACCGCATGTTGCAGGTCCTGTACGGGCCTTTCCGGACACAGAAAATGTTCGACTGCTGCCCTGGCCAGCACATTCTCCAGATCTCTCACCAATTGAAAACGTCTGGTCAATGGTGGCTGAGCAACTGGCTCGTCACAATACGCCAGTCACTACTCGTGATGAACTGTGGTATCGTGTTGAAGCTGCATGGGCAGCTGTACCTGTACACGCCATCCAAGCTCTGTTTGACTTAATGCTTAGGCGTATCAAGGCCGTTATTACGGTCAGAGGTGGTTGATCTGGGTACTGATTTCTCAGGATCTATGCACCCAAATTGCGTGAAAATGTGATCACATGTCAGTTCTAGTATAATATATTTTTCCAATTAATACCCGTTTATGATCTGCATTTCTTGTTGGTGTAGCAATTTTAATGGCCAGTAGTCTATATACATTCACAAATAAATACACTATTACATCCATTACACATTGAATGTAATTTCTGTAATAAAGCTTACAGATTCAGAAAGGCGAAAATTTCTGGGTGTTGCAGAAGGTATTTTATCAGCATTTTCCGTGTTACAGTGTATGAGGTGGCTCAGAATAACAACGGTTTCTGGAGACGTGGAATGACCGCTGAGTTGGACCGCTTTATACTAGGTGCTGACATTGTAAGATTAATAAAATGTAGGAGATAGTCTGGCTTGCACATGTTCTTAGGACAGATACTGGAAGAACGACTAGAAAAGTTTTTGATCAGAGGCTAACTGAAGGAAGGCACGGAGGAAGGTCACGAGAGCAGTGGATAGATGATGTGGAAGATGATATAAAATGTCTCTCCCAGAAATCAGAGGACTCCGGAGAACCATACTGGAGAGGGCAGACTGGAGGAAACTTGTTGAGGGGACTAAGAACCACTCAGAATTATAGTGCCCCGAGAAGAAGAGGATTTAATAACGATAATAAATATTTACAAGGGTTTATGTGGTGCACTTTTAGGTTTCGAGCGTCCATTTCTCTCCTTTGCTCCTGGCGTACCCTTTATTTGGGTGTAGAAACAGGAGGAGACGAGCCTTACGACTACAGGCTTCCGTCTTCGCCAGGTGGACAACTTGTGTTCGTGTCGTCCTTTTTCGAGCTGAGAAGAAAGCTTAGTAGTGTCATACAGCTGATATAATCTAATAGATATTTTACATACTTTCTTGAGTGATCCCACGGCTGTGGAGGGCTGGAGCACTCATGCGGCTCTCCTGCATCACGTGACGCGTCGGCCACAACGAGGATTATTCTCGTGGCGAGCAGTCGTTGTTTGGAATGTCGTACCGATGCTGCCCTTCCTGGCCATTCGTGCCGGCCACCAACTGACCGTACTTACTGTGACAAATGAGCACTAGCTGCGCACTGCTGCGTGGCTTACGTCAGCTTTAACTAAGTCCTCTTCCTGGTACTGTTGCAACATTTACATAACCAGAGAATGAAAAGCATTACAATTTACTCGTGGCGACCAGACAGGAGCACTAGGCTTACTGCGGGAAAGCTGCGTTATCATAAAACGCTCTTCGTACCTAATAGTGTAGCATTTCACATTCAGAGCGAACGAGCGAGAGAGAAAGAAAGAAAGAGAGAGAGGACGCGGGGAAGAGAGAATGATAACAAAAACCTGGCTTATAGATATGCGAGTCGCAAATCTTCGTGGTTTGTAGTGTGTGTGTGTGATGTTCGCACCTTGGCATGCATGTAAATTAATAAGAGGTGTTTTTTGCAAAGGAAACCGCAAATAGTGAAACGACGTTAGGACACACTTGTAAATGCGAAATGGCTGTTACAATCATCGCAAACCAGACCAAACTGGTCGTTATATGCAAACTTGGCTAACTAGTAGACATTAATCAACGCTTTGCCTCGTTCAGATATAGTTGTGGAAGCGTTACACAGGTTGCCGCATTGGACAGGAGCAGAGCGTAAATCCCTGTTGTAGCACGCAAATTTAGCTTTCCTGTAGTTTCCTAAAAACACTTAGGGAAATACCAGGATATTATTTTTTGAATAAGGCACATTTCGTTAGTCCTTTTCCTTCATTTGGGGCTTGTCCTATACCTGTAATGACCAAGCTGTTGAAGGGACATTAATTTCAATCTTACGTACCATAGTTACATGCGTTTGCTTACGAAAACCTAACGGTCACCTTGGCCCAAGCCATCGCGAGGCCGTTGAATAACCATTAACTTATACTGCCATTATTTCGAGCGTGAGACAGGGAGGGAGGGAGGGAGGGAGGGAGAGAGAGAGAGAGAGAGAGAGAGAGAGAGAGAGGGAGTGAGGCTCACACACCAAACAACTTACTTAATCCGGACTGATTTAGTCAGTACACTGGACTTGCATTCGGGAGGACGACGGTTCAAACCCACATCCGGCCATCCTGATTGATGTTTTCCGTGATTTCCCTAAATCGCTTCAGGCAAATGCCGGGATGTTTCCTTTGAAAAGGCACGGCCGATTTCCTTCCCCATCCTTTGCTAATCGTAGCTTGTGCTCCGTCTCTAATGATCTCGTTGTTGACGGGATGTTAAACACTAATCTCCTCCAATCCGGACTGATCCGTCCTCTGCGTTATCGCTGCTAAGCATTTTACAAAGAAATCTTTTCGTGGAGATTTCGTGTCGGCAAGGTAGTTGATAACGTCCTCACAGTTAATCCTATTTACATTTCAATTCTAATTTGCGGTATTTGTCATCTCACATACATCTTCCTTGCAAAGCAAGAGATAAGGTTTAATTCTATTTTAAACGGAAAACGACCTATCCGCCGAAAAGGTAGCTACCACACTTGACAGTTGCATCCTGAGCGCAATCATATTGTTCGCATATAATTTGTCTAGTTCCTTTTTTAAAAGAGATTTGGAAACTTGACTCTCTACCACGAATGTTTTGTTAGCCCACGTTTTTGTTGACGCATATTGAATTCGGAAGCAAGCGCCTAACGGTGGTTTCCGCATTAGTGGTAACTAGCAGGTCTGTTGTCACTCAGCTGCAGAGGACAGTGATTAAGACTCTGGACTTGCTTTCGTCAGGAGCGAGGCTGAATTCTCCAACCAGCCATCCAATATGGTTTCCATTTTTCTCTGAATCATTTGAAGTGAATATCGGGATAGTCCCTCTCGAAAGGCTGATTTGCTTGCCCATCGTTCTCCTAGCTAAGTTTGTTCTCTATCCCTTACGACCTAGTCAACGGCGGGAAACTAAACTCTATCTTCCTTCGCGAAGCTGCTCTGGATACGTTTATTACTGGATTCTGTAAGCTGCATCTTCGTTTCTCTAGGTCCTACAAATCGTAGACTTTAAGGAGTATTACTACATGGAATAGTTGTCAGGTTTTGTATGGGTTACATGATTGAAACGATTAAATTGTACTTCCTGTGAGCGGTGTTCTATAGGTTTTGAATATTTTAAGGATGTCGTCATTAACCATCAAAAAGCAGCTGCAGTGATATATTGTTTATTATCGAGATTAGTTACGACCAGAAGATCATTCCTAATCGAAGTATGGATATTATTTAACATTATCTGAAGGATGGAAACAAAAAGTTCTCTATGATTCCATATATGCGTAAGCTGATTGGAGATGATCTGCAAAAAATGCGTCTCTACAGAAGATTTTCGGTAGTTAATACAGAGGTTCTTCAAGTAGGGTGTGTTGTTTCCGAAGCAGTTAACGTGTTTACATTTGAATATTTCGCTGTGTCGAGCGTTAGAGACCGAGTGAGGTGACGCAGTGGTTAGCACACTGGACTCACATTCGGGAGGCCAACGGTTCAATCCTGCATCCAGTCATTCAGATATGGATTTTCCGTGGTTTCCCTGAATTGCCCCTGGTAAATTCTGGGCCGGTTCCTTCAAAAGGGCAAGGCCGATTTCCTTCCTCATCCTTGATACAATTCGAGCTTGTGCTCCGTCTGTAATGACCTCGATGTAGACGGGACGTCAAATCCAATGTTCCTTCCTTTGTTTGAGTGTTTGAAAGTTACACTCAGTATTTCCAGCCCCACACCCCGCTTCCCCTCCATCAAGACATTCCAAGACTTTTTGAATGAGACCTATAGGAAGGTACATAGAGAAGGTATGTGGCATCTGTTCCTTTCTGATTGCTATCAGCTAACAACGGTGTTCAATTCAGTGATGCAGCAGCAGTTGCAACCGTGTCGAGGATTCAAGCAAAGCTATTTACCATTATGGAAAGAAAAACATGTTAAAGAACGTTGTAGTGGAGTAGTTGTGAAAGAAACTACAAGTAAGTTTGTGATTTTTTACACGTCACGTGACGCGACGGCAGCGCTCGTAACGCATAAAATCAAAACTATAACACTCGTGACGTTAATGTCTATGGGGTACCGCTATGATATATATGACGCCTGTTTCTCGACACGTTATGCCAATAAATTATGCCTCAAAAAACACTTTTCTTGAGCGTACCGCATTTTATGTTTTTACATCTTGAAATGCTTTCATTTGTTTATGTGTCGTAAACATTGTTTCTTTAAGACGTTTTGCAATAGCTGTCATAAGAACTTGCGTTGCAAAATTCTGCAACGCCTTTAGTAAAGAAACAATGTTCACGGGGTGTAAATAAATGTAAACATCTGGAGATGGGTTCCCAGCAAAACAAAATACCGCAATGAAATAGGCAACTCCAGTGGACAAGCAGTTGGAAATAAATTGGCGATTTTTGTCTAAATGCAGGTCATTCGAGAGCTTGTAGTTTTATGTGTCAGTATAGACAAAAAATATTAGCACGAAGTTTTTAAATACTTGTCCAAAAATACTTACGATGCCTGATTGCATTAGTGTGGGTTGTGTTCGTAACAAATGGTTCAAATGGCTCTGAGCACTATGCGACTTAACTTCTGAGGTCATCAGTAGCCTATAACTTACAAATAATTAAACCTAACTAACCTAAGGATATCACACACATGCATGCCCGAGGCAGGATTCGAACCTGCGACCGTAGCAGTCGCTCGGCTCCAGACTAGCGCCTAGAACCTCACGGCCACTACGGCCGGCTGTTCGTAACACAAAATAGTCATAAATACAATGCGAAAGCCTCGCTCTCTCTCTCGCACGAATTTGTTCCGCGGACGGGATTGAAACTAAGCGAGGGTCGAGTGCGTATCCACGGCCGCCGGCTGCTCACCCGCGATCTACAGTTACTGGCTACGTAAAGTACACAGTTCACGGGAAAACTTGTCAGTTAAGCACATCAAACCACATCAGTGGAAGAGGAACGTAAGGTACTGATAAAGGTACGACAGCATCAGTGAGTATAGCTGCTTCGAATACGGAGGTGGCTGTGATAAAATCATGGCATAAACATATGCACCTATACAGATGGCAGCAGTGTCGCGTACGGCGGAGCTGTCATTTGTACTCAGGTGATTCTTGTGAAAAGGTTTGTGGCAGCACAATTGGAATTAACAGCCTTTGAATGCGGAATGGTTGTTGGAGCTAGACGCCCGGGAAATCTTTAGGGAATTCAGTATTCCCAGATCCACAGAGCCAAGAGTGTGCCGAGAATACCAAATTTCAGGCATTACCTGTCACCACGGACAACGCAGAGGCCGACGGTCATCACTTAACGATCGAGAGCAGAGGCGTTTGCGTAGAGTTGTGCTAATAGACAAGCAACACTGCGTTAAATAACGGCAGAAATCATTGTGGGAGGTACGACGAACGTATCCCTTACGACACTAAAATGAAATTTCACGTTAATGGGCTATGGTAGTACACGACCGCCGTGAGTGCCTTTGCTAACAGCACGACATCGCCTCCAGCGACTTTCTTGGGCCAGTAACCACATCGTTTTGGACCCTAGACGACTGAGAAACCGTGGCCTGGTCAGATGCGGTTTCGGTTGGTAAGAGCCGATGGTAGGGTTCGAGCGTGGCGCATACCCCATGAAGCCTGGACGCAAGTTGTCAACGAGGCGACTAAACCAATCATTTACTGGAAATTCTTACGCTCTGCTACTTGGAGGCCATTTGCGATGGAATTTTTATCGATGACAGAGCGCCGTGTCACCGGGCTACAATTGTTCATGACTGATTCGAAGAACATTCCGGACAATTCAAGCCAATAGTTTGGCCGTCAATATCGAACATTTATGGGGTGTAACCGTGAGGTCAGTTCTTGCACAAAATTTTGCACCGGCAACACTTTCGCTATTATGGACGGCTATTGAGGCAGCATGGCTCAATCCGTCCACAGGGGCTTCCAAAGACTTGTTGAGTCCACGCCCTGCACTATGCCAGGGAAAAGGAGGTCCGACCCGATATTAGGAGGTATATCATGAATTTTGTCGTCTCAGTGTATGTGAGTCTGAGTAACATCGCATTTATACTCTACAAACATCTGTGAAGTGAATGGTAGGCAGTACTTTCGGTTGTAACACACACTTGGTTTCTTTTCGTTCTATTCACTTTCTATTCACTTATGGGACGCTGGAAGAAGGGCTGCTTAAATGCCTCTTACACACTGTAAATAGTCTAATCTTGTATTTGCGGTCCCTACAGAGCCGACACATAGAAGGTCGCAGTATACTCCTGGATTCGTTACATAATACTGATTGTTGAAACTGTAGAAGTAGGGTTTCGCGATATGGTATGGTGTCAATATGCAAGTGTTAGTTAATTCAAATTTTTAACATATCCATAACGCTCTCCGGTGGGTGAAATACGAGTTAAGTCCATTCGATCTGCCCTTGTTTGCGTATGTTGATTATTCCCGTCAGCCCTAGTTACTACAGTTCCCACAAGCTTGTGCAATATTCTAGGATATTTATTTTTCGAAAAAAAATTCCGCCACTTGACTGTTCGTTATTCATTTATGTTACACAGTCCTGATTTCGGCTTCGTAGCTAGACATATTTCCGATGTTAATAGACCAGTTGTATGACAGAATACATGCCTATATATTACGTTTCTTCGATAGGTACTCATATCCTGTTATATTTAAACTGGCCTATAAGACTAGTAATATGAAACTTACTGGCAGATTAAAACTTTGTGCCGGACCGAGACTCGAACTCGGGATCTTTGCCTATCGTGTGCTAGTGCTCTACCAACTGAGCTGCCCAACCACGACTCACGACCCGTCTTCAAAGCTTTAATTCCGACAGTACCTCGTCTCCTACCTTTCTAACTTCGCAGAAGCTCTCCTGCATACCTTGCAGAACTAGCACTCCTGGAAGAAAGGATATTGCGGATACATGGCTTAGCTACAGCCTTGCGAAGTTCTGTGAACTTTGGAAGGTAGGAGTCGAGGTACTGGCGGAATTAAAGCTTTGAGGACGGGTCGTGAGTCGTGCTTGGGTAGCTCAGTTGGTAGAGCACTTGGCCGCGAAAGGAAAGGTCTCGAGTTCGGGACTCGGTCCGGCACAACAGTTTTTATCTGCCAGGAAGTTTCATATCAGCGCACACTCCGCTGCAGAGTGAAAATTTCATTCTGGAGACTAGTAATATGTTTTTTTCGACGATGATATGTCACAGACATGAGAATAGTTACAAAGCGGAAACCGTGGCTGTGTAAAATAAACGAACAATTAACAGTCAAAAGGTGGAAATTTCTTTCAAAAAATTCTGTACGATTGTGGTCCTCCACGAAGGGAAGATCATTCTGGGATGGGACGCATAAGTAATTTGCTAGCCTCCTTCATAAGGTGCCTGCATTTTTCCAGCTATCCTGACAATGGACCCAAGTGTGCCACCTGCTTTGCCGACCGCGAAGAAACTGCGCCACGAGCGCGCCGGGAGACGGCTGGACCACGTGGACGGCGGAGCATCTGGGCACCGCGCCGGTGGGTGTGGCCGCTGGCTGCGGGGGTGGACGCGGGGCGGGGGCGGCACACGCGCCGTGGCGCTGCGGTCGCTCCGTCAGCGGCGGCGAGCGCAAACAAACACGGCATTCCAGGTACACCTCCAGCCAGCGGAGGGCCGCCTCTTCCGGATCAACCTGCCTACAGCGGGCCGCTCGGCAGTTCCGGGTGACTGCTTGGTCATCCTACTAAATGCGCGAGCCAAATTTACGTATACACTGTTTAATGAATACTCGAAAAGTACAATAATTATTTATTTTCCGTGTCTGTTGCAGCGCGCTAACCGAGAAAATAGAGGCGGAATCACCTGGTCATTAACTTTAAAATCACGTTCCGGTGTGCAGGGCTTACCCAACAAGTGGCACTGCAGCAAGTGGTCTGGATCTAGCACTTTGCGTCAGTCGCTTAGGACAGGGAGGATGGAAGACTGGAGCTGAACGTCCTGTAGACAGCGCGGTTATTAGCGACGGAGCACAGGCTCGGGTTACGAGAAGATGGGGGAGGAAATCGGCCGTGTTGTCTTCAGAGGAACCATCCGTGCATTTGCCTGGAGCGATTCAGGAAAATCACGGTAAACCTATATCTGCATGGACGGACGGAGATTTCAATCAGATGCGAGTCCAGTGTGCTAACCACTGCGACACCTCGCTCTGACGCACATCTGGGTGAAGAAGAGGCCGCATTAGCACATTTTGGTCTTGCGTCTTCAAAAGATGGCCACACAGGGTAGGGGAGGTCTTGTCAGAGGCTCTCTATGGTGGATGTCCAGGTCTCTAGTATGTACTCCATCTCTCCACGCAGGACTACTGAAGAGCGCCCGTGAGCACGTGCGTTCAATGTATGTAGCTTTTACTTGAGGTCAGATGTCTCCTAGCGGTCCAGCAGTGCTGTCAGAGATATTAGTGAATGTTTTGTATTATCGCGAAATAGGGGAGATAGTGTCACAGACATGACACGTGAATTGAAGTGGCAATCATTAAAACAAAGGCGTTTTTCGTCGCGACGGGAACTTCTCATGAAATTTCAATCACCAGTTTTCTCCTCCGATTGCGAAAACATTCTGTTGGCACCCACCTACATAGGGAGAAATGATCATTACGATAAAATAAGAGAAATCAGGACTCGCACAAAAAAAATTAAAGTGCTCGTTTTTCCCTCGTGCCGTTCTAGAGTGGAACGGTAGAGAGACAGCTTGAAGGTGGTTCTTTGAACCTTCTTCCAGGCACTTTATTGTGAATAGCAGAGTAATCACGTAGATGTATTTGCTACAGTTTAATGATTTAGTTGGTAGAAATATAGGCCTAGTCTTTATTTTTAATTTTAACAAACAGTGACTACGGATACACAAACTTCATTATTATTCATATGTATTGCTTGCAACGCAACCCAGCTTCTTTCGGTATACTAGGCATATCTGCATGATCCGTACAACCACAGTCATGTTAACATAATCTCATTTGATCATATCACATTGCTCGCACCCAGCTGTTAGGAGCAACTCGTGTACAAAGTTTCGTGTGTATGTGGACACGTTCTGTTGACGGTGTATGCACGAGTGACAGTACTATCATACTGGTGAATGCGTGTGCAATATTTTAATGTTTCGATTTGTACATATATACTCACTATTTTTAATTCTGACGAGTAGTGGCTATTCGTAAGACAATACTGAGAACGGGAGCTGAAGACCTCGCTGTTTAGCACCCAAAATTAAACTCAGCTATCCATATAGATCAGCCCCTTCCCAGCCTACAGAGAAAGCACAGTTGTCCAAAGGATCACTTGTTCCACTCATCTTTCTCGCGATCGCGGTACATGCTTAGGTGTAACAAATGATGCTCTTGTATGATATGCTTCTTAAACGTTTTCGAGAAATCTGTGTCCAAAGATTTACGAGTCTGTCGAATACTAGACGAGAGCCATACAGTAATTCTACCCGTAATGCGTTCGAGTCTACTCATTTTTTCATATTTCCTAATCTTACAACAAACACTTGTATAGCTACAACTAATCATGTTTCTTCAAAAAATAGTCTTTCAAAGTTAAGGGAAGTCATAACTAGCACTATGGGCCGATAGAAACATTTACTGTATGTCGATGAGTCTACTTTATTCTGTTATCCACTGTCGGAAGTGTTTGCTTGCGGTGAGCACCAGGAGACGAGCACGAAGGCAACGACAATGTTTCTAGACCTATCAGTGAGAGACTGTTTTCAATTTACACCAGCACATATACATTGAATTTCTGTCTTTAAGTGAACGCTAATTTCAGGAATTACTGTAGGATTTTGTTTCTGTTTACGCTAATAGACTGTCAAGAGAAAGGTTTGTGTACATAATCTATAAATATCTCGTGCAAACAGGGTACGATTGGTAGCCCCTTCATGGAATAAATTTTCTTCTTCTCCTTCCAAAGCCTCTTCATCCTTTTCTTCACCTCTTCAACTCTTTTTCCGATATCTCCAGTACCATATGCTCCACTGGTGATTTTCTATCCTTTTCCTGTACCCTTCTCTGTCGTTGATTTCTGATATATTGATTGGTATGTGCTTGCTTCTCCAGTTCTTAGTTCCGACCAATCCTTCCTGAATTGTGCACCCCACTTGGCTCCTGCCTTCCCCCTTGACCTGCCCGTTGTTTCCCACACCCTTTTTGTCATTTTATGTATATTCAAGTCCGATCACACGTCAAGGTTGTGTTAACCAAATGATTTAATCCTAAGACAAACTTGGACATTTGCGCTTATTGTCGTGGGTGCATCAACTAACAGAGTACTCTATTTTGTTGACGTCAGGTATATTTAAGTTCCGAGTTGACTGAAGATCAATAAAACTGGCGTCCAGAACACTTGGAGAGATAATACTCACGAAAGGCGTTCAACAAGTAATGCAACACGTCTTTTTTCTGGAAGCAAGTTGGTTTTATTCAGGATCCCAATACACCATATTGTTCCTCACTATTTTGGCCACAAAACCCTATTTTTCTACATAGCTTCCGTTCAGTGCGACGACGTTACGCCATCTCACCGTGAAAGCCTATACTCTCGCATGGTACAACTCTACGCGTCTACGTCCGCAGCTCGTGGTCTCGCGGTCGCGATCTCGCTTCCCGAGCACGGGTCCCGGGTTCGATTCCCGGCGGGGTCATGGATTCTCACCTGCCTCGAGATGACTGGGTGTTTGTGTTGTCCTCGTCATTTCATCATCATTCATGCAAATGGAAGATTGGACTGAGAAAAGATTGGGAATTTGTACGGGCGCTAATAACTGAGCAGCTGAGCGCCCCACAATGCAATCATCATCATCATCTACGTGTCTACGTCGAAGCCAACGTCTTGCTACATGAGTAACCTCCCCGGCATCCACATACTGCTTCCAGCAAAGTGCACCGTTCATTGGGTCAAACAGATGGAAGTTGGACGATGCGAAATCCGTGCTATAGGGGGGATTTTGAAGAACGGTCCAATGAAGGTTTGTGAGCACCTCTCGGGTGCACAGACTTTTATGAGGCCTTGCGTTGTCGTGGGGAAAGAGAAGTTCGTTTGAATTTTTCTGGCAACGAACACGCTGAAGCCGTTTCTTCAGTTACCTCGGGGTAGCACAATACACTTCAGAGTTGATCTAACTGAGGGTGTGGCTTCCAACTTTTTTTTTCGGAGGAGAAGTGATGTGGCGACACACCATGGATCGCTGTTTTGTTTCCGGTTCTAAGTGTGAACTCACGTTTCATCGCATGTGACGATGTTCGACAAAAAATTATCACGATCAACCTCGTAACACTCAAGCAATTCCGCATAGATGGTCCTTTGTTGCTGTTTATGATCTTCTGTCAGCCGGCGAGGAACCAAGCGGTCACACACCTTTAAAAAGAGTGCCCCGACCGATGGACGAGTGTCGTAGCACTTCTAAAAAAAGACGTTCAGTGTGCAGCGAGCTGTTTGATTGTGATCCGTCGATCACCTCCAATGAGAGTGTCCGCACGTTCCAACACTGCAGAAGTCACAGCTGAGTCCAGCCGGCCGGTAAGCGGGAGATTGGACAGGTTTGCGCAACCTTGTTGCGGTGATGACAGACGCCTCGCCCACCGACTCTGCATGCTTTTGTTCATACAACCTAACTGTATGCCAGAGGTTATCAATCGTAGTTGTTGCAAGTGGTGTTGTGCAATCCTCTCGGGAATTCATTACCAAATCTTTTCAGTAGGTGAGAGATCTGGAGAACTTCCTGACTAGGACAACAGTGTAACACCCTCTGCACTGACTTAGGTCGAGATCTGGAACTGCATTATCTTGTTGAAAGATAACTGGGGCGGGTCTCCGTAGACATTCTGCAGGCGCCTGAGAATACCTGCGATGCTCTCGTTTTCCGCCAAAGGAAACTCAATGACAGCTCTCTGCTTAGAACGAACCCCCATTGAAGATACCTCCGCTAAAGACGCCAATTTGAAGATTATGTTTAGCGCCACCAACTGTGGGAAGTTCCTGAAACTATGGGACTGAAGGTGGAATATGCCACGACGCTACACATTAAATTCAGCGTTTTTCCATCCGAAATGAGCAGAGACAAAAATGTGTTAGATTACTTATTGAACTCACCTTGTAAAACAAATGGTCAGTTTGCTGGAGCCAAGTCTCAAAAAAGGACACGGAAATTACGGATCTAGTTGCAAACTGTTATATTTTCTTATCAGATGGCTGAGAAAATAGCGCTGAATGTGAAAAACACCACACGAATTACCACTGTTTATTTGTAGTCCTTAAACTACTGGACGCAGAATGCCTGTATGTGGTAGCTGGAAAAGGTCGAGTGTCTGACACGGCAGACACCACAAATTGCTCCGAACGCTACCTGGGATCACGAATTCGAAAGAGGCGAGCGAGTTCCGTTTCCAGGAAAAGATATTATTTATTCTGGCAACACAGCGCCTCCGCAGCGGCAGTATAAACAAGTGTTTGACATTTACAGTGCGCACATATAGCGAGCCGGCGAAAGCGTTCGGCGAGCGGGATGTTTATTCATGGGCGCCTTGTCGGATTGGGCCTCATTAGCCATGTGAGGGCGCGCGTCGCGCGGCAGAACGCGAGAACGCGGCCGGGCGCCAGGAATGCAGCTGGCGACCCTGGCAGGATCGCGCGTCTACACAGGCCGTCTGTAATGGATCACGGCACTGGACCGTGTTTATTTTGACGTAATCACATATCTGTATTATTTTCCAGTGATGTTTTATTGTCGGTACGCCATATCTCCCGTGTTTCTCGATTAAAATTAGCGACTGAGACATCATTTTCAAGATTTTGTTCACCACTAATGACGAAAAATACTCAATTACTTTAAAGATATTGTTTTCGTTAAAAGGACTTCAAGGTTGAAGACTTTTTAAAGCTAATTTGAAAGGTGACATCTATTGACAATCTGTTTAACCAAGATGCACAAAAGCCATTGCGGTTGTTCAAAAATGTGTGAGAAATCTTATGGGAACTAACTGCTAAGGTCATCAGTTCCTAAGCTTACACACTACTTAACCTAAATTATCCTAAGGACGAACACACACACCCATGCCCGAGGGAGGACTCGAACCTCCTCTGGAATCAGCCACACAGTCCATGACTGCAGCGCCTCAGACCGCTCGGCTAATCCCGCGCGGCATTACGGTTGTTAGGTTCTATACGCAAATGTAATCTATTACGTTGGTCCGGTCATACATGTCGATATAAAGAATTCAGAAGGCGCAATCTGTTGACAATTTAATTTTACTATTACGCACAACAGCGTCTGGAGTTGTTTACGTTCTTTACCCATGTGTTGTGTACTGCGCAAATAAACAATTACATCAACGTCCATTATCACTAGCAAGTACTTTTTACTCTTGTATCTCCATTTATAACTTGATTTATTCAATTATTAATTAGTCATTGATGTACAGCACTTCTAACCACAGTACCATTAATCTACATACTTATCTTTATATATTAATTCCTATTTACTTTATAGCGTTTGCAACGTCAAGTTCCACCCTTCCTAACCTCAATACCATTAATCTCCATCAAAATTCCTAAACAGTGTTACTACTATTAGCTTCTAATCAAGCTGCGGGCCTATGGGGTATCGTCTCAGTTGTGCGACTGGATTCGTGATGTGCTGTCAGGAAGGTCGCAGTTCGTAGTAATAGACGGCAAATCATCGAGTAAAACTGAAGTGATATCAGGTGTTCCCCAGGGAAGCGTCCTGGGACCTCTGCTGTTCCTGATCTATATAAATTACCTGGGTGACAATCTGAGCAGTTCTCTTAGGTTGTTCGCAGATGATGCTGTAATTTACCGTCTAGTAAGGTCATCCGAAGACCAGTATCAGTTGCAAAGCGATTTAGAAAAGATTGCTGTATGGTGTGGCAGGTGGCAGTTGACGCTAAATAACGAAAAGTGTGAGGTGATCCACATGTGTTCCAAAAGAAATCCGTTGGAATTCGATTACTCGATAAATAGTACAATTCCCAAGGCTGTCAATTCAACTAAGTACCTGGGTGTTAAAATTACGAACAACTTCAGTTGGAAAGACCACATAGATAATATTGTGGGAATGGCGAGACAAAGGTTGCGTTTCATTGGCAGGACACTTAGAAGATGCAACAAGTCCACTAACGAGACAGCTTACACTACACTCGTTCGTCCTCTGTTAGAATATTGCTGCGCGGTGTGGGATCCTTACCAGGTGGAATTGACGGAGGACATCGAAAGGGTGCAAAAAAGGGCAGCTCGTTTTGTATTATCACGTAATAGGGGAGAGAGTGTGGCAGATATGATACGCGAGTTGGGATGGAAGTCATTAAAGCAAAGACGTTTTTCGTCGAAGCGAGATATATTTACGAAATTTCAGTCACCAACTTACTCTTCCGAATGCGAAAATATTTTGTTGAGCCCAACCTACATAGGTAGGAATGATCATCAAAATAAAATAATAGAAATCAGAGCTCGAACAGAAAGGTTTAGGTGTTCGTTTTTCACGCGCGCTGTTCGGGAGTGGAATGGTAGAGAGATAGTGTGATTGTGGTTCGATGAACCCTCTGCCAAGCACTTAAATATGACTTGCAGAGTAATCATGTAGATGTAGATGTAGATGTAGATCGTTTTATTTCCACGATATTCAGTGCCACGGGAGTCAATAAACAAAGTGCTGTGCAATCCTATTCAAAGGTTATTCTATGTCCAAGAAATGATGATTGTATAACAGTTAATGAATATGTCATATCCAGTTTGTTACCTGGAGAGGCAGTGGTTTACATCATTTCTGGTTCTGTCGAACTTGGCGGAAAAAACAGCGTTCAGTTATATCCTGAAGAATTGTTGAACTGTTTATATTTTTCCGGTTTACCACCTCATCAACTGCTTTTAAATAAAAATGCTATTAATTTGTTAATTTGAAATCTTAACGATAATCTGGCATTAATTAATGTTGTAAGATTTGTGGTTACTCACTGAGACGAGTACATTACTCTGCTAAATTCATTGACTCTGATGAAACTGTGGTATTGCCCCGTATTTCCTTATACCTTCTGATCCAACCATGCTCTTGCAAATGATAAGACAACTGCTATAAATAAAACTAGACTTTACTATGACCATTAAGGTCATAAGGTCAAACCTCAGCCCACAGATGTCACTGGATGTGGTTGTGGAGGTGCATTTGGTCAGCACACCACTCTCCCGCTGTATTTCATTTTATGAGACCGGAGCCACTGCTTCTCAGTCAAGTAGCTCCTGAGTTTGCCTCACAAGGGCTGAGTGCAGCCCGCTTGTCAGCAGCGCTCGGGATACCTGATGGTCACCCATCCAGATGCTAGACTAGCCCGACAACTCTTAACTTCGGTGATAGGATGGGAACCGGTGTTACCATTGCGTCAAGGCCGTTGGCTCTCTGACGTCGATAGGCAGAGACATTCCCAGAGGTTCGTTCTAAGCAGAGAGCTGTCATTGAGTTTCCTTTGGCGGAAAACCAGAGCATCGCAGGTATCCACAGGCGCCTGCAGAATGTCTATGGAGACCCGCCCCAGTTAACTTTCAACAAGATAATGCAATTCCAGATCTCGACCTAAGTCAGTGCAGAGGGTGTTAAGCTGTTGTCCTAGTCAGGAAGTTCTCCAGATCTGTCACCTACCGAAAGCATTTGGTAACGAATTCCTGAGAGGTTTGCACAGCACCACTTGCAACCACTACGATTGATAACCTCTGGCATACAGTTAGGCTGTATGGAATGACATACCTTTATCTATTGCCCAGGCAAACTTCGCTATGATATCCAGTGGAGGTGTGCCACTGTTTCAGCCAGATGTAACACCTCCGTGAACTAAATTTCGTTTCCTGCGTACCACATATTGTAGCTAGAGACAATTACATGATAATAAATGTACATTAATTAAGGTAATTACTGGAGAAGACGAATTCTCCTTTTCCCGCAGGCGGTGAGATCTGTCATCCACCTAATTGTCGGCTGCTGTCCCGACAATGGCTGGCATCGACCTCCTTTTCTTCTAGCAGGGGTTCATTTGATCGTTAACTGAAATAATGAACGTGACAAAAGTGGAAACTACAGACCAGAGAAGACGCGTCTGTTCTGACAAAATCATGATATATTGTACTTCTAGTATCACACTAAAGGAAGATGACGTAGCCTCATTTATGATGGTACCTTTATAAAAAAGCAATTCTGTCTCTTCTTGCCGCAGATCAAGCACCTACACAGAAAACTTTCAATCGATAGTAAAGCATTGAATTAGCTCATGGACTATGCGAGAACGTGAGCAGAGAACCCGCGGAGAACGTTGATTATTGGCAAGAAAAGTAACGGAAGCAGGGGCAGAGAACTACATACAATTGTTCAGTAATCATCTTAAACAGCGTCCAGTCTGTGGCGTGCCATCAGATAAACAGTGTAACCGCGAACGCCGCTGACCTAGGTGCTGACAGAACTTGCTCTCTGTCACCTTGTGAATGGAACGTCCACGGCGGAAGACGACGTACTAAGCTTGACCACCGATGCCAAGATGGTGGCTGGCTCCGAATCGACATCCGTTCGAGGCAGTCCACTAGTAACAACTGCCTTTCCTTGCCGTCTCTCGTAAGTTTCGTTGACCGAGGAGCCCTCAGCAACGTATGCTTCCGCCGACGAGAAGAGGGGCGTACAACCAACCTACCCAGCGTGGCTGCTAGCATCATCAGAGGTCGGTACTCTTACTGTGGCGGCAATTTCGCGAAGCCGGCCGAAGTGGCCGAGCGGTTCTAGGCGCTACAGTCTGGAACAGCGCGACCGCTACGGTCGCAGGTTCGAATCCTGCCTCGGGCATGTATGTGTGTGATGTCCTTAGGTTAGTTAGGTTTAAGTAGTTCTAAGTTCTAGGGGACTGATGACCTCTGAAGTTAAATCCAATAGTGCTCAAAGCCATTTGAACCATTTTTGAACCAGTTTCGCGGAAACTGCGGAATCTCGTGTGTCTTCCGGCGGGGAGTAGGCGTGGCCTGAATTTGCAGCTAACGACTGGCTACCCTCTGTCTATCTTTGCCGTCTTGTTCTATTGTAGAATTAAACGAATTTGGTCCCTGAAAATTCGTTCTCCCCGAGTAGCCCTTAGCCCGCTAGTTAGGCAAGCCGACAGTTGTCTCAAGTCGTCGGGGGAAATTAATTTGAAATAGCGAAGTTGTAATTAAAGATTAATTATAACGATTATTGAGGTAATTGTGTTATCAGTTCGAGCGCCGTATCACATGGACGGTAATTTAACGAACAACTCGAATCTGAAGTCTAAATTACTGATTTAATTTACTCTGTACACTCTCCCTTTGTTACTGAGCTGGATCATGCGGCAGTATAGACTAGAGACAGGCCTTGTGGACTGACCACGAAAAGTATGCATACTACAATACTACCTACAAAATTAATCGTATATTGTTCCTACCATTGTATATTTGCACAATAAGTTATTTTAGATCCTTACTGATGTTGCAGTTTTAATGACCTGTAGTGTGATGTCGAATCACGTCGCTCTTGTGTACAATAAATTGTAATCTTTGACACATAAACTATTTTAAGTCAATACTTTATTATAATTTGTGGTTTCATATCAGTGCAAGTAAATTTCTGTGTTATTTAAACTAGAATGAGATTTTCAGTCTTCAGTGGAGTGTGCGCTGGTATGAAATTTCGTGGCAGATTAAAACTGTGTGCCGGACCGAGACTCGAACTCGGGACCTTTGCCTCTCGCGAACAAGTGCTCCACCACCTGAGCTACCCGAGCACGACACACGCCACGTCCTCACAGCTTTACTTCGGCTAGTACCTCGTCTCCTACTTTCCAAACTTCACAGAAGCTCTCCTGTGGCTAAACCATGTCTCCGCAGTATCCTTTCTTCCAGGAGTGCTAGTTCTGCAAGGTTCGCAGGAGAGCTTCTGTAAAGTTTGGAAGGTAGGAGGCGAGGTACTGGCAGAAGTAAATCTGTGAGGACGGTGCCTGTGTCGTGCTTGGGTGGCTCAGATGGTAGGACACTTGCCTGCGAAAGGCGAAGGTCCCGAGTTCGAGTCTCGATCCAGCACACAGTTTTTGTCTGCCAGGAAGTTTCTTATTTAAACTACTTTACATTTGGCGGCGTTATCATGTAATCAAAAGTTTAGATAGTTACAATCGGATTCAATGCCAGGTCAAAGCGGCTCCTTTTGGAAATAAGTCCGCCCCACCTGGAACGCTAATCGTGTGACTGGATATGACTTCCCAGCAGCTGATCTGTTGCTTCGTGCTTCAGACGAACTCAAACTTCCTGCCCGACAGCCGTAAAGCACACCTCGTGTCTGAGAAAGGTATGGTATGTAAAGCACTCAGAACTGACGGTCAGACGCACGAGCCCTTCAAGCACACGTCGGCTTTGATGGACACGCAGCCCGCCTTGCATTGAGCCAAGAACGCCTTCCTAGAGCACAAGCGGAATGCCGATGCCGGGACGCCGTACACAAGCAACGCTAAGAAAAGACTGGCAACGTCCGAGACTGAACGCTCTAGTACAATGTCACGAGTAATTTTAGCTCCGTTGCGTGCTTCCGATTATTTTCGGGTTGCTTTGTCTTAATATAGCCTGTTATGATCCACTGATCCAGCAATTTCGCATCTCTGACAAGCAAACAGTTCTTTTCCTGCACGGCGACGTAGGCAGCAGACGCTCTATCTCCCCGCTTCTCATTCCACCCCCATCTCCCAGTCCCAAAGCGTGGGTTCGACAAATGAGACCACATGCTGCCACACCACATTCTTCTGCATCTCCGCCTCCTCCCCCACCCCTGCCTACGCACACTTAATTTTGCGTTTCTAGGCCGTTCCGCTCTACACAATAACTTCATAGTAGTCAGGGGAGAAAAGAATGGTTCAAATGGCTCTGAGCACTGTGGAACTTAACATCTGAGTTCATCAGTCCCCTAGACTTAGAACAACTTAAACCTAACGAACCTAAGGACATCACACACATCCATACCCGAGGCAGGATTCGAACCTGCGACCGTAGCGGTCGCGCTGTTCCGGTCTGAAGCGGCTAGAACCTCTCGGCCACTGCGGTCGTCAGGGGGTCGGGTGGGGGAAGAAATATGAGCAACCTAAGCAGTGTGGTCTCATGTGAATAAATTTTCACTTCCATGCTGTAGACGTATCACATTGTATACGATCATAAGCACGGGTCAAACATCCACTACCTCACACATAATGAACGAGAATGTTCCAATACTGTAAAAGCATTTGTCATGGCACATCAGTGGGTGACGCTTTGTTCTTCAAAAATTAGCTTTCTTTTTACTGTGTGGAAATTTTCACTTCAATCAATGAACTCTGTTTTCAATAACTACAACATTCCCCAGCTAAATTGTTATCAGATTTATGTTTTTCCATAATCGCTATTTTGGCCTGTGTGTTATTCACAAGTGGTAACTAAGCATGAAGTCCGTCTACATGCGCCATCAGTCTAAAACGTTTCGAGACTGGGTTAACAAGAAATAGAGCAAAGTTAAGATGGAGGCTTAACGCTTCAGTGTTCTCCATAGCCTCCCCTCTCCCCCAACCCCTTCTTTAGAGTACAACGCACAAAACGTTCATACAACCATATGAAACTGTCAGAAATGTCCTTCTTTGGGATATTACTCAACTCGGGCATCACACTGTCTTGAAAGTCGGTTACGTCCTCAAAGCGTAACCCTTCATGTGAATTTAGTCATTTTGCTGCTTTGTGTTGCGTTTGCATCGATAACACCAAGTCTCGCCACCCATCATGATTTCTTAGAGAAAAATTTTTCCGCATTTTGCTCTGCAATCAAGTCGTAGAATTCGTATACGCGTCATTGTTTTTGTTCTCAAAAATGGTTCAAATGGCTCTGAGCATTATGGGACTTAACTTCTGAGGTCATCAGTCCCCTAGGTCACTCGGTCACAGCGGCCGGCGTAATGGATGTACGAGTGCAGGTTATAGACTCATGGTTGACGGAATATGGAAGTTTGTGTCTGGCTGTGAGTTGTGCTGGGACAGCCAGATCCTAAGGCGACCACTCGTGATACGCGGGAAATCTGTGTTAGTGTCCCGTTCGGGTCCAGGTCACTCTCGCCATTCCATTACACACCTGATTGTTGTCCGTATTCGACTGTTGTCCCTATTCGCAACGGCGAATACATTTTACGAGGGCTGTTCGAAAAGTAAGATCCGATCGGTCGCGAAATGAAAACCACAGTGAAAATAAAAAAAAATTATTCGCAACAGTTTGCCATACCTTCCAGCTATCTCTCTAAATAGCTGCCGCTCCGACTTAGACATTTGTCGTGGTGTTGTACAAAGTTTCCAGCACCATCCTCAAAGAAAGCAGTCACCTGTGCTTTCCGCCAATACGCTACGCTGGTCTGCCTTTCGTTGTTTGTACCAAAATGTTGCCTTTGTAGCCAACGGTTCATGTGAGCAGAGATGAACAACGGAGGGAGCTAATTAAGGGCTGTCTGCGTGTGATCAAACACTTCCCACCGAAAACGCTGCAGGAGCGTCTTCATTGCCCCTGCAGAATGCGGCTGAAAGTTGTCCTGATGAAAGAAACACATGACATTTATGTTATGTTGGCTGCATAGCTTCAGGCGAAATCTCTCGCCAGATCCACATACTTGGAGTGAGGCACTGTTGTTTTAGGCATTTCTACGTGACCACTTTGTGCTCTGGACTGAAAAGGGTAGACAGGGTAGAGCATACTAAGTTTTTGGTTGTATACATAGATGAGAATCTTAATTGGAAAATTCATATTTTGGACCTTCTACAGCGACTAGATTCAGCAACTTTTGCAATCAGAATAATTGCCAATTTTGAGGATATAGAAATTAGTAAGCTAACATACTTTGCATACTTTCACTCTCTGGTGTCATACAGAATAATATTTTGTGGTAACTAAACATTTAGACAAAAGGTATTCACTGCTCAAAAGAAAGTGGTTAGAATAATGTGTGGGGTTCATAGTCGTACATCTTGTAGGCATCTTTTTAACAGACTGGGAATTCTTACAACAGCCTCACAGTACATTTACTCACTAATGCCGGCCGGAGTGGCCGAGCGGTTCTAGGCGCTTCAGTCTGGAACGGCGCGTCCGCTACGTCGCCGGTTCGAATCCTGGCTCGGGCATGAATGTGTGTGATGTCCTTAGGTTAGTTAGGTTTAAGTAGTTCTAAGTTCTAGGGGACTGATGACCTCTGAAGTTAAGTCCGATAGTGCTCAGAGCCACTTGAACCATTTTTACTCACTAATGATACTTGTTCTCAACAACATGGACCAGTTTGAAAACAACAGTGACATTCATGATTACAATACCAGAAAAAAAGAAAGACTTACACTATCCTTTACTCAACCTATCTCTGGCACAGAAAGGGGTAAAATACGCTGCTATAAAAATTTTCGACAAATTACCATACGAAATAAAATGTCTGACAGACAGCAGTAATAGCTTCAAAAATAAATTGAAATCATTCACTTTCTATACCACAGATGAATTCTTGAATAGGAATAAATAAATCTATCTATATAGTATATGCATTTTGTGCCATTTAAGGTAATGGGGTAAGTAATAGAAATATTAATCCTTAACTCTGCATTGTAATATATATATAAATCCTGGTTCATATGTGGATTTCTTGTGCACTTGACACGTTCCACATCATAATGGCTACCGTACTGTGCGACTGATCAATAGAACATGCAACCAACTAACTAAATAAATAAAAAAGAGCGACGTGAAGCGATCGAGAGGCACACTAAAAACACATCCCTGCAAAGGTCCATCGGATTTTCACAGTGGTTTCCGTTCCACGTCTAATCGGACCATACTTTCCGAATGTGCCTCGTATGTATTTCTGGTGAATGTTTGAATAATTAGATCGGAAGAATTAGTTTCTCTGTCGCTGCCCGTGGGTGCCGCGACATTGCCCACTCCTCCAACCGACCAAACCGCTGTGACATGCGAGAGAGAGACTTATGAAGCACGCAAGTGTTTCCCACAGATAGAGAGGGCCCTCAGCTACCTGCCAGGGTAGCCGAGAGCGCTAAGGCGCTGCTTCCTAGACTCAGGTAGGCGCGCCGGCCCCGGATCGAATCCGCCCGGCGGATTAACGACGACGGCCGGTGTGCCGGCCAGCCTGGATGTGGTTTTAGGCGGTTTTCCACATACCGTTAGGTGAATACCGAGCTGGTCCCCAAGTTCCGCCTCAGTTACACGACTCACAGACATTTGAAAAACGTTCGCACTATTTCATGACTTACACTCGCTGCAGACAGCTGGGGTACACAACTTCCGTCCCGGGGGGCTTGGGGTGGCGGCAGGAAGGGCATTGACACTGCCACATCCGTCTTAACAAAGTCGACGCCTCGTTGGAGCGGGACACAGGCCCGAGAAAGAAAGAAAGAGAGAGCCCTCAGCGGTACTGTGTTATTCGCAACCTTTGGAAACGGCCTGGTATGTTGTCACTCTGTGAGTGGGCAGCGCCTTTTACGCAGCACGTTGCGAGAAATTCCCGCAGCTAGGAAAACGTAGCTTTAGACGCAGCCAGGTGCCCGCAGGTGGACAGCGGCCAGCCGGCCAGGCGGTGTCCCGTATCGCCGGATTAATAGCCGCGGAGCGCCGGAGGAGCGGCGGACGCCTCGTAATGGAGTCATTACGCCGTGTCCCCACTTTCCCCTCGGCTATCTTAATGAGCGCCACTTTACATGGAACACGCGGCTCCCAGCGCAGATAATGAGCCGTAATTTAAGCCGCGGGTCGGCCGGTGGACACCCCGCCTTCCTGTTCGCACGTACTTTCCCCGCTAACTGGGCTACACGCCTGTCCAGGCGGGCAGGAGATGTCCGACAGGCGAGTATGTCACCGTACAGAGCTGTCGCTGTCGCTACCAGCGCACTACGCACGACTTGGTCTACCTGGGGAAAGGTAGGCTGCCATACGAGGCACCTGTTATCACGCCAGGATAAGAGACCAGTGCTGAAATGTGCCGCGAAAAACACTGCGCCACTCACGGCGATACTACCTGTTTTGCAGGCAGCCCTACAAATACTACAACACATCTTTAGTCAGCACCACAACATCCCCGTCAATTGGAGGTAATGCAGCAGCAATTGCTTGATCAGTCACCATACAGCGCTCCAAAAATCATCTGCACTAAAACGCAAGAACGAACCGCCAGTACTGTGACTGTGGACACGAAGCAGACCCTAACCTAGTGATACTCGGCTGTCAACGACGGAAACAAGCGACATACGTCCTGCTTCTGCAGTTGAGGAGCAGGGAAGGTAGCGGAGCATTCAGTGTGGAAACGTTACTGGCAACAACGGCAATAAAAAATTTTATATTGCTTCGTTTCCGTGCGAAGGTGGAAATGTAACTCTAACGGTGCCTAATTCTCCAATACAAAACAGGTAAGACCTTCTAGGCACTTAAATATTTTCTTGTTGAGGTATGCGATCTTTTTATATCTGGCATGTGTTACCATGTTTATACAAAATCTCATGTATCCAGCCAGTGTTATTCCACTACGTGATGGTGAACTCTCCATGCAGATTTGTGAATGATATGATGCGTGTAGTTAGAATATGTGTTTTGTGTGTAAACAAGAGTAATTTTCATATGTTGTATGTGGCTGTCAGTACAATACTAAGCAAGAGCGATCCCCGGTCTCAGGACTGGAGTATACTAAAAAGTAGGAACTGGCAGAGCTGCACTCGGAAACTGGTAGTGGCCGAAAGGGAAAGAAAAGATAAGTGATGTGGGAAGGACACATAATGAGGATAGAAGAGGGGCCGGCCGCGGTGGCCGTGCGGTTCTGGCGCTGCAGTCCGGAACCGCGGGACTGCTACGGTCGCAGGTTCGAATCCTGCCTCGGGCATGGGTGTATGTGATGTCCTTAGGTTAGTTAGGTTTAAGTAGTTCTAAGTTCTAGGGGACTTATGACCTAAGATGTTGAGTCCCATAGTGCTCAGAGCCATTTGAACCATTTGATAGAAGAGGGAAGACACTGCGAGTAGCATTTTCAAGATTCGCAGAGCTCAGAAGAAGCCGAGGGAGGCCACTGCCAAGATGAAAGGATGATATCAAGACGGATATAGAGGCGGCTAGCCTGAGGAAAGGAGAATGGACGATGAAAGGCAGGAACAGAAATGACTGGTGGAGGAATGTAGAGAACGCGCATCGTCTCCGTGGCTCAAGCGACAGTTAAGAAGAGGAAGAATTATTAATAGTAAATAGGACAATCCAAAGTGACTTACGTAAACCATTGCCTTAACTTGTAGGAGTCACTGCGGCCATCAACGCCACCACCACGACCACCACACTACCTCCACCAAATTTACGATTCGCGGGAAGAACGACAGCTGGGAAGCCTCCGTGTGAGTTCAGATATCTCAAATTTTATCTCCATGGTCTTTTCGCCCGAAACGCAAATGAGTGGCGGACTATTCTAGGAACGTGCGCACTCGTAACCTTTCTTTCGTGACTCTTTCCCGCTATACTGAATGAACCTGTAACGAATCTTGCTGCTCTTCTTTGGATCTTCTCTGTTTTCTCTATAATCCTCTCTGCTAGCAATCCCAGACTGAAGAGCAATATTGAAGTATTGGTCGAAAGAGGGTTTTATAAGTACCTCCCTTGTGGGTCGACTACATTTCCTGAGGGCTCTTCCAATGCATCTGAAGTCTGGCGTCTGCCTTATCCGCGATTCATTTTGTGTTGTCTTTCCACTTTAAATCGCTACGTAAACATATTTTTCAATATTTTATCGATGTGACTGCTTCGAATGATTATTCCGCAATCCTGTAATAACGATGAGCCTTTGTGCCTATTTATACGCAACGCGTCAGATTTGTTTATATTGAGGGTCAATTGTCACTCTCCGCAGCAAGCGCCGATTTACTGCAGGTCTTTCTGCATTCCGCAAAAATTTTGTAGCGACACGACCACACTGTATACAACAGTAACATCCTCGAAAAGCCTCGTGGAACTTTCGACGTTATCCACTACGTCATTTAAATATATTACGAAACGCAACGGTCCAATACCACGCCGGCCGAAGTGGCCGCGCGGTTCTGGCGCTGCAGTCTGGAACCGCGAGACCGCTACGGTCGCAGGTTCGAATCCTGCCTCGGGCATGGATGTGTGTGATGTCCTTAGGTTAGTTAAGTTTAACTAGTTCCAAGTTCTAGGGGACTAATGACCTCAGCAGTTGAGTCCCATAGTGCTCAGAGCCATTCCAATACCACTGCTTTGGGGTCGGATCGAATTTATTTTCACGTCTGGTGATCTCTCTAGGTCGAGAATGGCATGCATTGTTATATTTTCTAGAAATTCTTCACTCTAGACACAACGCTGACATATTCCATAGCTCGTATTTTGTTCATTAGGCGGCAGGGCGCAGCTGCATAGAACGCTTTTCGAAAGTCAAGAAACATGGCTTTGCGACGACGCGGCTGTTCGGGGTTCGTCCAAAAGAAAGTTTTCACTCACCTTGTAACGAATTTCTTCTTCTGCAGTCCGGTCCGCACGCCTTCTCTGTTAGAAAACAGATAGTGTTCCTCTACTGGAAAATCTGTACTAGAAGCATTATACGGATCCAAAGGGTGCAACAAGTCTTTTTAGTATCAGGTTAACCGAGCGATTGATTGAAAGGTAGTTTGTGAGTCAAAACTTTGATTCATTGCCACTTGTCTGACACAAAAAACACTGCCACGCTCGTGCCAAACTTAAGTTCTAGTTTCAACACTCACTCGCGCTCATAGACACTGGTAATAACCAGCTTATGATATCAAACCAAACCTAATACCAGAAAGGATTACAAAACAGATTATCTGTGACAGAATTCTCTCTTAAATATTATACTATTTGACCAGTACCAATGTTCAGTTTCTGGTAACTGCTTGTATAACATGCCACACAGATTTTGGCCATTCCATGAAGACAGTTTGCATATTAAAATCGGAATATCATGTGTTCGTTTTTCTCACACTTTTGCATCCGCTTTGCAGCAATCCATGGTTAAGTTTTTTAATCCTGCAAAATTATCACGTCTATTAGAGATCTTTATATCCGCATCCTAACATGGTGATGGCTGAGCTCCGAAATGAACTTTAGACTTCACAAAGCAATTCTTTAGCCCGCAAAATACTCGCGAACGTTCTGTCCTCTGGTTGGCTGATATACAAGTACATCGTAACGAGCCCAATATTAGTATTAAAGCATGCAATTCCGTGGCTTTTACTTCTGATCAATCACAATAGCTTTTATGAACAATTTATCAAAAGCAAAAACTTATAAAATTCACATACATCAAAATAACTCTCTCCTCAACTAAAAAATTATCGTGAAAAGTATCTTCTTTTCTCAGGTCCATAAACTCGCTAGTTGCACTGTTCAGTTTCCGCTGAGTATCATTCACCCTCTCAGATACAATTCTCACGTTAACGTAGAGGGTGACAATTATTGAACTATATGAAAAAAAAAAACGCAAATTAGTTACAAACTGCGGCGTGCGCCCACTTCATTCAACATGTAAAGTCACAAAAAGGTGTCGCATGTGTTCAGATTCGGAGAATATGGTGGCCAATCGAAGCCCATGCCAGTGACCCTGGGTACCCCAGAGCCATAACGCGGTCCCCAAAGTGCTCCTCCAGGACATCAAACACTCTCCTGCTTCGATGGGGTGGAGCTCCGTCTTGCATGAAATCAGAGTAACTTTGGATAATGGGGATGAAATCATCTTCCCAAATAGTCACGTACCGTTCGATAGTCACCGTGCCGTCAAGGAATACCGTACGGACTATTCCGTGATTGGACATTGCACACCAAACATCACCTATTGAGGGTGAAGAGACTTCTCGACCTCGAAATGCGGATTCTCAGTCCTCCAAATGTACCAATTTTGCTTATTGACGAACCCATACAAATGAAAGTGGGCTTCGTCGCTAAAACAAGCCATACTGCGCGTACTTATTCCCATCATAAACCGCGATCATTCGTGCAGTTTGAACGTCCAGACGCAAACGGTTCAGAAGTTACGACGATATTATTTCATATACTTCAGTAACTGTCACCCTGTATATTCAGTTAATAGATGTAAAATTATTAATTTCATTTAATACGTCGTCTTCACACCATCATTCACACTAATAAATTAGCAAATTAGCAATAATTAATGTAAGTCGCAATGAATACTGCTTTGTTTCCCAAATAGGAAGTTTTAACTGCTTGATAATTTCGTAGTCCGTAAGACGCTGACACATTGCGGCCACTACGGAAACTACACTAGTGGCCATTAAAATTGCTACACGGCGAAGATGACGTGTTTCAGACGCGAAATTTAACCGACAGGAAGAAGATGCTGTGATATGCAAATGATAAGCTTTTCAGAGCATTCACACAAGGTTGGCGACGGTGGCGACACCTACAACGTGCTGACATGAGGAAAGTTTCCAACCGATTTCTCATACACAAAAAGCAGTTGACCGGCGTTGCCTCGTGAAACGTTGTTGTGATGCCTCGTGTTAAGGAGGAGAAATGCGTACCATCACGTTTCCGACATTGATAAAGGTCGGATTGTAGCCTATCGCGATTGAGGTTTATCGTATCGCGACATTGATGCTCGCGTTCGTCGAGATGCAATGACTATTAGCAAAATATGGGATCGGTGGTTTCAGAAGGGTAATACGGAACGCCGTGCTGGATCCCAACGGTCTCGTATCACTAGCAGTCGAGATGACAGGTATCTTATCCGCAAGGCTGTAACGGATTGTGCAGCCACGTCTCGATCCCTGAGTCAACAGTTGGGGACGTTTGCAAGACAACAACCATCTGCACGAACAGTTCGACGACGTTTGCAGCAGCATGGACTATCAGCTCTGAGACCATGGCTGCGGTTACCCTTGACGCTGCATCACAGACAGGAGCGCCTGCGATGGTGTACTCAACGACGAACCTGGGTGCACGAATGGCAAAACGGCACTTTTTCGGATGAATCCAGGTTCTATTTACAGCATCATGATGGTCGCATTCGTGTTTGGCGACACCGCGGTGAACGCACATTGCAAGCGTTTATTGGTCATCGCCATACTGGGGTATCACCCGGCTTGATGGTATCGGGTGCTTTTGGTTACACGTCTCGATCACTTCTTGTTCGCATTGACGGCACTTTGAACAGTGGACGTTACATTTCAGATGTGTTACGACCCGTGGCTCTACCCTTCATTGCCGGCCGCGGTGGTCTAGCGGTTCTAGGCGCGCAGTCCGGAACCGTGGGACCGCTATGGTAGCAGGTTCGAATCCTGCCTCGGGCATGGATGTGTGTGATGTCCTTAGGTTAGTTAGGTTTAAGTAGTTCTAAGTTCTAGGGGACTGATGACCACAGATGTTAAGTCCCATAGTGCTCAGAGCCATTTCTACCCTTCATTCGATCCCTGCGAAACCCTACATTTCAGCAGGATAATGCACGACCGCATGTTGCAGGTCCTGTACGGGCCTTTCTGGATACATAAAATGTTCGACTGCTGCCCTGGGCAGCACGTTCTCCAGATCTCTCACCAATTGAAAACGTCTGGTCAATGGTGGCCGAGCAACTGGCTCGTCACAATACGTCAGTTACTACTCTTGATGGACTGTGGTATCGTGTTGAAGCTGTATGAGCAGCTGTACCTGTACACGCCATCCAAGCTCAGTTTGACTTAATGCCCAGGTTTATCAAGGCCGTTATTACGGCCAGAGGTGGTTGTTCTGGGTACTGATTTCTCAGGATCTATGCACCCAAATTGCATGAAAATGTAATCAGATGTCAGTTCTAGTACAATATATTTGTCCAATGAATACCCGTTTATCATCTGCATTTCTTGTTGGTGTAGCAATTTTAATGGCCAGTAGTGTACATGCATCTAGCTACTAAATCAGGGGGCATCTGTCATGCAGGCAAGAATCAATGTGTGAAGCTGTCAGCCTGTTACTGACTCTTGTATAGGCACGATGTAAAGCGCTACGCCTCAGCATCAACCTGGGCGCCTGTATCTCCTGCTTTCTGGTTTCGTGGACGGACGGAATTAGCTGTATTTCACACGGCCGTTGTTTTCGGAACCCATGTTGATTCCTATACAGCAGCAGTATTTGCTTCAACAAAGTGCAACGCTTGCTGTTTCCTTCAACCTCTGAAGGTGTGGGGTCTCTCTCCGTAGGCAGACACTAAACGAGGAACCGGGCAGAAGCGGCCGCCAGAAGGGAGGAGGATGCAGCGGCTGCCTGCAGACCCAGAGCGCCATTAGCGAAGCAGACGGATGTCCCCTGATGAGAAGCCCGGCTGCCTGGCGTGTGGCAAGCAGAAGACGGCGACGCCGCGCCTACCCACTGCCCGCAGCCGTCCCTCTGCTCTGGGCTCTTGCCGACAGACGCCGCCGCTGCGGTTCCGCTTAGCCGCCTCTTAACGAGGTGCGCCTCCGTCCACATTTTATGGACTCCTGGCGCTGAAAACAGCTGCTGGCCACCTCCTACTCTATCCCCGTCTGCGGTGTACACTCGACGTGGCTTCGAACATGTGATTCTGCGTTCTGCAGGGGTGGTAAGCTCTTATCTCCACATTAGAATTAGGTTAATTAGAGATTAAAAAGCCCATTATTTTGACTCCTCAGTGCAATAAGACGATTAATTCAATAGCTTTAGACGAGCTCAAACATGTTTTAAAAAGCGTGAAACATCTTATAGCGTGGGAACCAATTGGAATAAATATCCATCTCATTAAATATGGAGGAACGCTTGTAAGGTGCCAGGACATGGGCACTTACACGTTAGCTTACCGACATTACTATTAATAATAAAGTTACTGGCAAGGGCATCAGATCATGACTTTATTGAATTATGATAAGTGTGAGGCACTCTCGAGCAGTATTCCCCGCATGTCTGCATGATTAAGTCACTAACTTATTGCGTTGGTGAAAAGTGTCGGAAGTTGAGAATTGTGGAATATAAAGTCTGCAGCTGGCCGTAGCTCGCCGAGCCGCCGTGGGCGGCAGGTAGCGGTCACCGGAAACGCGGGGCAATACGGTGCTTTTGGGGATAGTCCGGCATCCGGAGCCACCTGTGCTGGGCAACACGTGGCGAAGACGGGAATTTCGTTTGCCTAGAGGCGATATGACCTACTCGATCATTGGATAGATCTCAGAAATGCCGCTGGAGGGATTTCGGCGATGATAGAGCGTTCGACATTGGCCGAAACGGGGTATTCTTCTGCCGCGTTTTCGTACGCGTGTGAGACGGGAGAATTGTGGAGAGAGAGGACTTCGCCTTCAGCCATCGAGCGGTACGGACTTGGAGACGGCGTCTTGGCCATCGTCTATGAAGGGAGATATACGGTCTGTATCGCAGCACTGCACCATCGCGTGTTCGCCGGCCGAAGTGGCCGTGCGGTTTTAGGCGCTGCAGTCTGGAACCGCGAGACCGCTACGGTCGTAGGTTCGAATCCTGCCTCGGGCATGGATGTGTGTGATGTCCTTAGGTTAGTTAGGTTTAAGTAGTTCTAAGTTCTAGGGGACTAATGACCTCAGAAGTTGAGTCCCATAGTGCTCAGAGCCATTTGAACCATCGCGTGTTCCGTACTGAGTTCTGCGGTTAGAGCTCTTTGTGTGCTCAGAAGCGAGATTTTCACCAACCCTTAACCATTTCCAACAACTTACCTAATATTCTTGATCTGGTAGTTATCCTTGCAAGGTGCCGAGTATTTATCAACGCAGCTGTCGGTAATAGGGGCGCGTAATTGTGAATTGTTAATGTGCCATTTTTGGTAAATTTTGTCAGTTGTGGGGAATATCAAATTAAAATGCCAATATTACAGTCGAATTATCGACTTCATTGTAGCTAGCATTTACCCTGTCCCAGTAAGCTTTAAGTGTACTCTAGTCACTGCACAGCTTGCCAAGACGGGAAGCAAAGGAGGTTTGCAGTCTTCTATGTCAGCGACGGACAAATAAGTTTACACGCTGTGTACATTTATTCAACGAATGCTGGCAAAATTATAAAGTACTTACAGTAATATGAGAAATTTAGTCCGCCTTGATGCAAAACATTTATTGTATGTTACAGCATATTTTCAGAATTGTTGTCGCTGTTTACGACATATTTTTGTGCGTTTTTTTTCTGTTGCCGTTTTTTACTCAGCGAACATCATGTAATGTTCGTTGGATGGTATGTAGCTGCTTTTATACACAGAAAAACAAAGTGTGATAGTTTTGTGCAAAAAGGTGACAATTTGAGAAGATGGGACCTGGATAAACTGACAGGACCAGAGGTTGTAGAGAGTTTCAGGTAGAGCATTAGGGAACGATTGACAAGAATGAGAGAAAGAAATACAGTGGAAGACGAATGGGTATCTTTGAGAAATGAATTAGTGAAGGCAGCAGAGGATCATGTAGGTAAAAAGGCGAGGGCTAATAGAAATCCTTGCGTAAAAGAAGAGATGTTGAATTTAGTTGATGAAAGGAGAAAACACAAAAATGCAGTAAATGAAGCAGGCAAAAAGGAATACAAACGTCTCAAAAATGAGATCGACAGGAAGTGCAATATAGCTAAGCAGGGATGGCTAGAGGACAAATGTAAGGATGTAGAGGCGTATATCACTAGGGGTAAGATAGACACTGCCTACAGGAAATTTAAAGAGAACCACTTGCATGAATATCAAGAGCTCAGATGGAAACCCAGATCTAAGCAAAGAAGGGAAAGCAGAAAGGTGGAAGGAGTATATAGAGGGCCTATACAGGGGGATGTATTTGAGGACAATATTATGGAAATGGAAGAGGATGTAGATGAAGATGAAATGGGAGATATGATACTGCGTGAAGAGTTTGACAGAGTTTCTTGCCCCTGAGATACAGGCTACCAAGCAAACAAGCAAAGCAGTTTGATTTGGAAGGCCGATACTGTTCACACAAAAGATCTCTGTTTTGCAGGGGCTGAAAAATACATGTTTTTGCCCAAATCTGCACTCCTATTGGAAGTAGGTAGATGTAAATTCCGCAGCTTTGATACTTCTGAGGCCAGCTGTTCCTGTGCCAAATTTGATTGAGATCGTTCCCAGTTTTTGGGAGGAGAACACGTATGTACGCACGCATTTATATATATATATATATATATATATATATATATATATATATATATATATATATAATTCTTTCTCATAGTCGAGTTCAAAATACAACATGAAAATAGTATTTATGTTTTATTCTCTTGCGTTTAGATTACTACTACAGATTCTGAATTGTTCGAAACTTTGTAGTCCTACCTGTATACAGATTAAAAATATGTGAAATACTGTTATTGCAGCTAATATCATCACATATCGAGCAGCTGATGAAGTTTCTCTCACACTCTGTATATCAATGATGCCAACCAGTTTGCCTATTCATTTCCCTGTTAAGGTTTCGATTGCAGTAACAATAAATGGGGCTAAATGTGTGAGAGAGAGGTCGAAGAAAGAGATGGAGAGAACAGGGGTGGAGAGGAAATGGACACATCGAAGCAAAGGAAGAGATGGAGAGAGATAAGAAGAAGAAGGAGGATATGGACAGAGAGAGCGGAGAGGAGGAGGAGGAGGAGGAAAAGGAGGAGGAGATGGACAAAGAGAATAGGGAGGAGAGATGAGGCAGAGGGAGACTATGACGTAAACCCAGATCCTATACGTTCTTACATTCTTAGCAACTGTGAAGCGGAGTACTGAGTTCTGTTTTCTAGAAACTATTCAGTCCAATTGTGTATCTGCTTTGGATGTTCTGTTTTGATGTATTTTGTTTAGTGGGTGATGGTGTGGAACTGTTACGAAGTCGAGATACACAGTGTCATGTTTTTGTATCTCATGAACAAAGAAATCGAGTTAGCTTTCGCCTGATTTCCACTTGCTGGAACCTTGTTGAGTCCTGCTAAGGAGTTGTTCATTCTCCATTGTATATACAATCGAAAGCCTCGGGTAAGACACAAGTTATGTCACCAGATATTCTCAACGGTAATAATTTACGATTCCTGCATGCCACGTCGAACGCTAGGACAATCTGTTGCAGGTGTTTTGGCGGCTGGACTTCCGTGTCCACACAGCCGTCCACCAGTCAGCGGGTCGCCTTATCTCGCCGGAGATCGCGCTGCTCTGGTTCCAGAGCCGTGCTGTCGATGTGGCCAGCATTTGCAACAACGGTGGTTGTCGGAAAGGCGAAAGCTGCGCAGCGCAGACATCCACCTGCCGCCTCCGCGCCTTTTAAGGCTCGCCCTATCTGAGCCTCCATCTCCCTCATCTCCGTCGACTGCCATACAGAGGGCACGCCGGCGTCTGGAACTGACGGTAAATTCCAGCATGCTTTGTCGTTCCGACTAGAACGAGCATTTCAACTGAACCTTCTGTCGTATTTCAAGTCCCTCCTAGTGTATCAATATAAATAAATAAATAAGAAACTATTCTGATTACACACCTAATATTTTTGAATTGAGTTGGGCGTGCAACCCACCACTGTGAGCTTTAAAATGTCGCCATAAAACGGGGTGAATAGTAAAGTTTTCAGCTTTAAAAGAAACAAATGATAATTTTACAAAGAAAATGAAAATCAAAATTATATGAGATTACGGTTCGTGTGCCTAATTTTGAACCTATAGTTGTTTTTGGAACGTAGCTCAAGATTTTATAAAATAAAAAAATTTGGCGTTTCTGTTTAACGCTTTTTATTGTTTATTTATTGGTCCTTTGGGTGAATGGGGACGTGTTCGAGTAAGACACAAAATTTACCTTGTTCAAAAAGTTTCATCAGTACAAAACTAAGAAGATTGCTTGAACTGTGATTAAAAAAAAAAACATTGTTGGATCTCTAATTACGTTACTGTAACATTGTCCGCCTCGATAACTTAGTGGTCAGCGCGGCGGAAGGCCATGTAAAGGGGCACGGATTCGATTCCCGGCTGGTCGGAGATTTTCTCCGCTCAGGCTCTGGGTGTTGTATTGTCTTCATCATCATCATCTCATGCCCATCAACACACAAGTCACCGAAGTGGCGTCACCTAAAAAGACTTGCACCTACCCGACGGGAGACACTAGCCACACGACATTTCATTGTAACTTTAATGACTGCACCATGTAATGATGGCAGCATTACAGCAAAAATAACTCTGTACCCAGTGTCGACTACAAACATGTTTATCTTTGGGAGGGTTTCTCTGTGAGGTTTGGAGAAAGTATGGTCACGCGCTTCCGGGTGTCCAGACTAATCAGAGGACTGCCAGCACACAAAGCGGGCTGGAACGCACCTGTGAGTACACCACTCTTTTGTGTACTGTTGCGAGCCGGCGGTGTGCTTCGTGATTAATGCAGCTTGCCGCTGGGTTGCTGCGTGATGAGGTCGTTTACGTTATTGCGATTATTCGTAAGAATTACACATATACAAAATTCGCGAGGTACTTCATGGTTAAATTTTCACTAATCCACGTTGCGAAATTGCTATGAACAGCGCGTGTGGACTCACGTTCCACGCATCGTTACAGACTTTTTGTGTCTTTGTTAGGTCAGTAGCTACGAGGCTTAGTGCAGAATCCGACTTCAGTCATTCCATTCAAAGAGTGTTACTGTCAATTCAGACACCCTTCCCATCAGTTAATATTATTAAATGCTTTGTAGTGTGTACAGAAACGTTGTTCAGATAATAAGTACATATTTATATTTTACCTAGTAAGTGCCTTTCCTACACTACGAGGCGATGTGCTATTTTGTTCATTTGATTCTCAGGCCATTTAAATGAAGTATCTAAATATTCTGTCTTATTTCGATTTCCCTGTTCATTTATTTATTATTGAACTACATGAAGAGATTGACACTTTGCAACCATTTTACGATCGCACAATACAATACGTAAGTACTGATTGCTTTATTCTACTATAATAACGTAGCACTTTCATATCAAAGACGGCATCCCATATTCTGAACATAACGCTTCCAGTTCCATGCACGTACTTTTCAGTTAAATAAGGTGAATGCGACACTGGTGCAACTTTCAGTGACGCCGTACTTTATTCTACGTAAGTGTATATGATAAATATTCTACATTTGACTGTTATATTACAAATCGGAGTTCACATCCCCACTGCGCAGTGAGTAACTGTAAGTCGGACTGCTGAAACATAATAGACTATTGCTGCAAAATTAGATTTTATTCTTCATATTCGTTTTTGTTTAAATTCCTGTGGTAATGATGACGACGGTGTGAATGACTGGTGGCCAATGCTAAATAGAAACATACAAATCTCTTCTTTGCATATACAGCGGGTTTGTCAATGAAGTCGATAAGGAGCTTGCTGCATGGTCTTGGCTGCAACGACTAAAATTATTAGAAGTCGTTGGTAAAAAGTAATATATTGTACTTAACTGGTGGTACAGGAGTCTTCACAGTCAGGATGAATATAATTACAAACAGAGAGCTATATAGAGGCATCACATAGTCCATACTTTAACTAAGAGCCTTGTTAGAGGTTGCTTCCTATCAGCTGCAGGCTACACTACTTTCCTACTTGACGTCCAGAGCAAGAGTGACCGAGCGCACGCTAGAGACTTGTGGCAAGCCGCGGAGCGGTGCTAGTCTCGACTCGCGGGTCGAACGATACTAGTACGGACCGCGGTCGATAACTGCAACCCCTAACATGTGCGGTATCGAACGTTGATACCACACCTGTCACTCTGGAAGCTAGTTATTATTCTAGTGAAGTAAATGCGAATTACTTAGGTAACTTTCATCTATCATGTTGTACTTTGAGTTCGTTAATTAATCACATGGGTCAAAACTTTGGCTATGCTAGGGCATAGCTTTTCCACATTAGATGATGTTGGGGTTTATTTGCAGTAGTCAACCAACTTCAGACAGAGGAGTCACGTTACATGATGACGCACGATGGGTAGTTTTCTCGTTTCAACTATTACCTTGAAAGTATTTTGACACCAGTTCTAAGTATGAGTACTTGAAGATAGGTTTATGGTGACCCACCATGTGCTGGTCCATGTCAACTATCGTTTAAAAATGGGACAATAGGCGAAACTTGCCAATAGTGGAAAATAAACAACTTTGTTTTTATGAAACAGATCTGATGATGGTCATTAAAGACCGAAACCGCTAGTTGTGGCCATAGACGTAAATTAAAGGAAACTTATTAAATAAACAATAATTGTAGTGGAATGTGGAAAAAAACTGTCATTTCAGACATATTGTACACTGTGGTAACTGGCCGAAGAAAAGTAATGGAAAGATTTAATACTCACCTAACAGACTTCCTTCCTCTCAGGTTGCATGACACCATTGAAATGGAAGGCCTTTGAATGTGATATTAAGTGGTAAAGAAACAATAGGGTTGTGCCCTTTCTAGGATGATTTAAATATTATTAAGAACCCTGAACTATCCGTTCTGTTAATGTCATGCTTTCTGTAGATTAAACAAATTAACGTAAATAAGCAAAAAATAATTTCCCAAAGTAGCACACGATCCAAATTGTGCCATTTCGTTTCAAATTCTTTTCAGATACTACTTTAAAAGTATTTTGACACCAATTCTGAGTACTTGAAGAAAGGTTTATGGTCGTTATCGATTTATTTAAAATCTTATATAGCTTTCATTTCAATACTTGTGAAACAAAAGCATACTGGTATAATGAAAACTGGGGAAACTTAGATTTTTCTGTTAAAATCTCTTCCTCAGAAAATGGCTTCTATGCATAATTATCAACTGTTATTCTTGCAGTTCTTAAGTTAATATTATACGCCTATATTTTAACTTTATTAATAATAACATTCTGATATTTGCTCCTGAAGAAAAAAACCATGTCATCAATAATTTCATACAATGCCAATGTTGGTAGTCTACACACATGTTAAATTATTTATCCCGATATTTAAATCCCATTTCAGTTATATTGGTGAAAGAGGTCATACAATGAGACATAGCTAAATACAGTGGAATAAGAGTTACACGGTTTTTCGTACATCTTATTACACAGCGCGTGCTTAGGCACCGTCTTCGTTACTGTGAAAGACATCGCTTTTACTATACAAGTGATCATAACTCTTAAGGTAGGCATTTTAAAGCCCACGTTTACAAGACATTTTTTCTTGTTTTGGTCCATGCAGCCTTCTCGCAAAATGTGTAAAACAAAGAGCCTGCAGTAGAAGAGATTTGTTTCACAGTATCAAAGATGAAGAAGTGCTCATAGCTCTTAAGATATGCATTTTAGAACCCATGTGTACTAGAATTTTTGCTTCGAATGATTGTTCCTGAATACTGACCACCCCTTCCTGGGACACCCTGTACAACCGTGACCATCTACTGTCCTTGTCCATTTGTAAAGGTGTATGACGCAAAATGTCTTATGGGTTTTTGAAGTGGTCGTGCTTTGTGGTGAGCGTTTCTAAGCCGGAACTCCGTGAGCAGTAATGAGCACAATATAATGTCACTGGTTCCTGCACAACATAGTAAGAAATAAAAAAAAAAAAAACTAGCTACCGCCCCTTTTTGTGATGCCTGTTTTGTCGGTAATGGCGCTCGATTTTCCCATAAAACGTCGAATAGGTGGATCTGACTGTGAGGTACACTGTATTAGCAGTAAACTGCATATGAAGGTGCCAATCATATCGTAACTTCTTACTCTCGCTGGCGGGGGTATTTAGAGAAAATGAACACCAAATCACATATATGTATGTTTCAGGCGTTTTTACTCACCTGCTGGTGTCTCTTCTGGCTGCTGAGCTGGCGTGGTAACGTTTCTGAAACGAAAATAAGAAAGGGTCAGTATCTAGAGCAGATACAAGTGTGTGAAATAGCAAAAACTAAAAACGTCAATATTTTGTTTATTACAAGGTGTGCGCCCAACTCAAATTGTCACAATGATAACATTCTGTCCCACTAGTGACACTGGATACATTAAAATATCCTTTTATTTTGCGTACATTAATCTATATATTCATTTTCAAATGATTGTATTACGTCCGATGTCCGATGTGTACAAAACAGAATGTCTATGTGTATATTAATGAGTAACATGATTAAAGAAAACTGCGCCAAGCTCCATTTTGTGACTTAATGAATATTTCACCGTAGATCATGAATGCCAATTTGATGAGTTATACGATTGATTCATTTGGAAATGGATACATAGCACAAACTGTAAAATAATGTAGTAATGCGAAATACAAGGATATGGCAGCCATTGTCGAAGAGTCTTATCATTTGAACAGTAAAAATGCCAATGAAACCAAAAACCGATAACACTTTATTTTTACTGATGCAATAAATTGCTGTATTACCATTTCAATTAATTAAAAACGGTATTGTTGCTGTTGTTATAATGTCCATATGTTTTGGAATTGGATTTTGTCAGAAGACATTTTAAAACATTCTTATTGGTTGTGACTTTAATAAACCATCCACAGAAGTTCGTTATGAGCTGGTATTCCAACAAAAAGTGTTCGCTACATCAGATGTGGATCACTGACATGCACCAACAGAAGAAAACTTCATAAACGTGTACCAAAAATCTTTAACTCATTCCGGCAAGGCAGTATATTTTTGTAAGCACATGAAAACATTGGAGAACGAACATTAACCGAGCAAATTTTCCAGGATGTCAGCTACAAAGATAAACTCACACCAGACGTTGGACGAAGACCTTCAAAACTGAGAAACATTCGAAACTAAAATCAAATACTTTTAGCATTTCGAAGGAAAAAAATTCCAAATTAATTTGATGTACGAGTCCAAAATTTGTAATTTGATACCATTGTAAAAGAAGAACACATTATAGTAAAGTGAAAGAAATTAAGAAAAAGCTGATGTAACATTCATAAATGTCTATATTATCGTTGATACTTTTAATTGTAGCATTGAAACATGTTGGGTTCAATGTAACATTCATAAATGTCTATATAATCGTTGATACTTTTAATTGTAACATTGAAACATGTTGGGTTCAAGCAGAAAAATAAAATATTATGATTTGAATACATCACATTACCAGTAAAAAATCCCAAACCTAGAAGATACAGTTACAAGATAGGCCTTGAAGCAAGCACTGTTGTATCTACATCCACAATCCGCAAGCCAACTTACGGTGTGTGACGGAGGGCACTTCATATAACCCTGTCACTTCTCTTCCTGTTCCCTTCGCGGAAAAAAAAGGTTGCGCAAAAAACATCTGGTAAATGCCCGTGAGATCTCGAATCCAGTTTTACCTTCCTGATGTTTTCGAGATATATGTGTAGGAGGAAGAAATACATCGGTTATCTCTTCCCGGAACGTATGCTCTAGGAATTTCAGCAGTAAAGCTCACGATAAAGGACAACGGCCCCATTTCCAAGCTCTTTTACTGGGAATGGATGAGCCTTTCGGTGAAGATGTCGATATTTCCAAGTGAAGCCGAGACGAAACGTAAGGCTCTTCTTTGGATCTTGTCTTGTCTTTTATCGATCGTATCTGGTAATGGTCCCAAATTGGGGAGCAGTATTTTAGTACCGGTCGAACGATGGTTTCGTAAGCTACCTCCTTCGTGCTTGGATTACAGTTCTCGAGGATTTTTCAAACGAACCTCAGTGTAGCGTCTGCCTTTCTTACAAACATTTTTTAAACGGTCGATCCACTTTAAATCGCTCCGCAAGAATGCATCCAGATATTTAATGGATTGACTACGTTCAGTGTTTCTTCGACAACACTGTAATAGTTCGATAACGGGTCCCTTCTGCTTACAGAGCCGGCCGCGGTGGTCTCGCGGTTCTAGGAGCTCAGTCCAGAGCTGCGCGACCGCTACGGTCGCAGGTTCGAATCGTGCTTCGGGCATGGATGTGTGTGATGTCCTTAGGTTAGTTAGGTTTAAGTAGTTTTAAGTTCTAGGGGACTGATGACCACTGATGTTAAGTCCCATAGTACTCAGAGCCATTTGAACCATTTCTGCTTACAGAACGTGAACCAGAATTCCTCAGACAAAATTTCGGAGGCTGTTTCAGAACGTAAAATAAGTATTTTGGTACAAGGACCAGAGCCCTTCCGTCGCTCAGTACAGAACAATAATGCAATTCGGATTTTTGCAGTTCATTAAACTGCATTTCTTCCTGTGAAAATACACCCACAACTGTGAAAAGGTCTGTACTACACTACCACCAAAACAAATAACGCAAAACCAAGTAATAGAACCACCACCATCTATAAAAGTACTGTAGTCTTGTCGCCGTCGTTGCGACAACAGCAGATGGGGGCTAGGATATATGGAGTTAAGAAATCAAAAGAAATATGATTACTGGAAAAGAAGATACTCAGAAAATTGGCCTAAATAATTTCCGAATTTCTTTGGGAGTTTGGATTAACCGTCGGCAATTAAGTACGTTATACTAGTGTCTGTTGAGAGTCAGACGTTAACCACTGCACCAAGCGTCGGTTTTCTACTGGTCTTGCGGCATTCCGATAAAATTTTATTATGTTGCTACTTCAAGATACAAGGTGTTTCAAAGTCTTTTCAGCAAACGTCTATGGTAGATCACGTCGTGGGAACAACTTTTGCTTGATACTAAATATTCCCGGCGACGTTAGGCGTCTTTCATTAGTGGTTAGCCCCCGAGAGATGTCACGGCAAAGATATTCAGCGTACGCAAAGCGTGTTGCCTATAATCCAGTCATCTGCTCCGCGTAAAGGTTAGTACTCCAAGCAAAATGAAAGTTTCCGATTGCAATTTAAAATACCTTTTTGGCTTAGACACACTCATTCTTAAGGTTTTGAAAATCACTTTATCAATTTACTAGGATAGTAAGATGCAGATGGAGCATATCTGGTTAGCAAACCCTGCTAGTTCAGTGAAATCACGCCATCTCAGGGCCGACAAATACTAAAGGAAGCGCAGCATCGCCGGGAAGCCTCAGCGAAAATTTAGTTTCTAGTAAAAGTTGTTCACCATGACGTGATCCATAACCCCTGCATGTCAGATGCAAACACTATGAAACACTCTATGTACTACAGTATCACACGCGAATATCTGCATCTACATCTACACGAATACTCTGCAAATCACATTTAAGCGCCTGGCAGAGGGTTCATTGAACCACCTTCACAATTCTCTATTATTCCAATCTCGTTTAGCGCACGGAAAGAATAAACACCTATATCTTTCCGTATGAGCTCTGAGTTCCTTTATTTTATCTTGGTGATCGTTCCTCCCTATGTAAGTCGGCGTCAACAAAATATTTTCGCATTCGGAGGAGAAAGTTTGTGACTGGAATTTTGTGAGAAGATTCCGTCGCAACGAAAAACGGTTTTCTTTTAATGATTCCGAGCCCAAATCCTGTATCATGTCTGTGACACTCTCTCCCACATATCGCGACAATACAAAACGTGCTGCCTTTCTTTGAACTTTTTCGATGTACTCCGCAGTCCTATCTGGTAAGGATCCCACACCGCGCAGCAGTATCCTAAAAGTGGACGGACAAGCGTAGTGTAGGCAGTCTCCGTAGTAGGTCTGTTACATTTTATAAGCGTCCTGCCAATAAAACGCAGTCTTTGGTTAGCCTTCCCCACAACATTTTCTGTGTGTTTCTTCCAATTTAAGTGGTTCGTAATTGTAATAGCTAGGTATTTAGTTGAATTTACGGCTTTTAGATTAGACTGATTTACCGTGTAACCGAAGTTTAAAGAGTTCCTTTTACCACTCATGTGGATGACCTCACACTTTTCGTTATTTAATTTCAAATGCCACTTTTCGCATCATTCAGATATCTTATCTAAATCGATTTGCAGTTTGTTTTGATCTTCTGATGACTTTATTAGTCGATAAACGACAGCGTCATCTGCAAACAACCGAAGACGGCTGCTCAGATTGTCGTCCAAATCGATTATATAGATAAAGAACAGCAAAGGGCATATAACACTACCGTGGGGAACGCCATAAGTCACTTCTGTTTTACTCGATGACTTCCCGTCAATTACTACGAACTGTGACCTTTCTGACAGGAAATCGCAGATCAAGTCACATAACTGAGACGATATTCCATAAGCACGCAATTTCACTACCAGCCTTCCGGAAATCCAGAAATGCGGAATCGATCTAAAATCCCTTGTCAGTAGCACTCAGCACTTCATGTGAATAAAGAGCTAGTTTTGTTTCACAAGAAAGATGTTTTCTAAACCCATGTTGACTATGTGTCAATAGACCGTTTTCTTCGAGGTAATTCATTATACTCTGGGAGTTGCCGGAGTTAATTAGTTATACATGATCCAGTCGTGTTAATGTGACTAACACCTATGTTCGAAGTCATAGGGCATGATTATTGGCTTTCGGGCCAACGATGGAAGCATCTCCGAAACAGCTAAGTTTGTAAAGTTTAGCGCGGATGGCAAAATGGGGCCATCCAAAACCAAGGCCGATTCGGGTGTGATGCATCACGGGTGATAGATGACATGGGCGAAAGACTGCTGCAGCGATATGTACGGGTAAGTAGACGTGCAATTGTTGAGCAGTTGACCGCCCAGATGAACTAAGGGGCTACCAACCGTCTCTCTCAACCGCTCAGCGGTCATTGATGCATATGGACGTCCGCAGGAGGTGCCTGTTTCGGGCACACATGTTGACTGCTGTTCATGGGCGACGACGGCTGAAATTTGCACGCCTGTACCGCAACTACACGTCCATTGAGTGGCAACATCGGCCAGGTGGTTGTTGACCTATACGGCGTGAAATGTCTGAAAGCAAACAGCCTGTAACAATCGGGTCCAGGCCGGCGGAAGGAGCGTTACGATCTTGAGCATTCACTGGGTGATCTCATCCTTCTGGAATACACAATGGATCAACGGAAGAATGCGTCTATCCTTATGGCCCATCTTCCACCGTATATGCGGTTTGTTTTTCCTCGGCATAGTGGCATCTGCCTGTAGTAGAATGCAACGTGTCACACAGCCCACGGTGTACATGCGTGATTCGAAGAGCACTATCACGAGTTTACCATACTCCCCTGGCCACCAAACTCCCCGGATTTAAAATCGATCGAGACACTGTGTTACCACCTCGATCGAGCTGTTCGCGCCATGGATCCTCAACCGAGAAACCTAGAGCATCTACCACGGCATTGGAGTCAGCGTCGCTCCACATCCCTGTCGATGTCTTTGTAATATTCCTCCTTTTGACTTGTGTGTGTTATTTACTATCCTGATATGTAAAACCAAATGTACTACTTGCGTGTATTTTGTATTCTCTGAATTAGTTTACAAAACATACTGTCATGCAAAGCCAACTGTAATGTTCTTATACTATACTGTGAATAATAAGCAATGTAACAAACAGAAATACAGTTACCTATCTGGACAGCAAAACCACAAAAACAAGTGTAATAATCGTGTGTGTGAACCTAAGGAATAAGCATCAGCCTTTAACTCGTTTCTTCAAATAAGTCATTAGTTCAGAGGTATGGCAAATAACAGCAGCTAGACTACTATTCTGCATCGATAACAATATATTTGGTTTTTGGTACACTATTATTCGCCAGTCTAATTAGGCACACGTAATGAAGCTAAGTAGGAGAGCAGAAAAGATTACAACTCCCTAATTACCTAACAGACTTCGTTTTAGATTTAGATAAAATATGGTTCAGCAATACAAGAAAAGTTTAGCCACTCGAAACAAAACTACAGCACCCAATTGCTTAATCAAGAAGACTGATTTCATGAAAACAAAAGTAAATTTGGACGGGGGGGGGGGGGGGGAGGCTCTACATCAACATATTTGGTACTCAACATTTCATTGTTTCACTATAACTCTTTAACGTTACTATTTATCACCATTAATCATCACCTTAGTATTTCCTTTCATTAGTACGTAATGTGAAAGCAGCAAACAATTTATCTAATATGGTCTCTGAATCTGGCATAACCTTACGTAATCATTTTAACACAGAAAATAATAACAATGTTAATTATGAAATTCTCAGTTATTCTTTCCATCAATTATTTCACTGATTTGCCAACAATATATTAAAGATTTCACAGTCTTGGCTGAATACAGGTCACTCGGAATTTTCAGTTACCAGGTTAGGATCCTGCTTGGTTTATGAGCGGGATAAATTACCAGGTGGACACAATTGTTAATTTGGATGATGGTTATTACTCTTAAAGCACATTTCAACTTCCTGGCACACACTATAATACATAGCTAAATTGTCATGCCCTGCAAGCTGTGATCAGCGACAGTGGCGTTGGTGGCAACAACTGCATTAATATCAGAACGGCCAAGAGCAGTTATCCATGTCGGACTTATTTCCTCTAAATAGCGATGATCCATCTGATAATCAATAGCCCGTTTTTCTCCCCATACCAGGCCGTGATAAACTGCAGTTTCCAACCGAGGAAAGATGCAACAATATGGCGCACTCCACACTATACTGGCGCTGTACGTGCTGCCTCTAAGATCACTGGCCACCGACTGACTTTGTTCGCGCTCGCCAAAGCGCGCCAAACGTTTCCGCTCCCAACTTTTCCTACGCTCACACAGCTATCCGTTCCTGACGGAACTACTCCGTCTTTTATACTACACATATCTCATATAACCCTAAGTGAGTGCCAGTAACTATTATATACATAATTACGTTATAGCACCTTTTTTACATTTAATAATTATAACACGTAGATATCTTTACAATGTTTAAAAGTAAATATTACACCCTTTTTTAAATATGTATATTCATTTTAATCTTATCAAAGAGTTTCAGTATCGATTTCGCTTCAAACAAGATGTCTCTACTTCTGCTTTAACAGTTTCAATAAAATATTTACAAAAAAAATTTTAAAAATATGAACAATAATGTCACACCTTGCAGGACCTGACTGAATCTCTTCCTGCACGTCTCGCACTGCAAAACGTTGTTTTTCACACTTTTGACAGGTGACTACATAAATGTAAATGGACAGAATAATATCTCAAAAACAGCACAGTTTCTTTGAATAAATGCAGTTTACGACACGTTCCGCCTCCAGCATGTAGTTGTCCTTTCATGTTGCTGCACCGACAGCACTTGCTGTGGTGTGGAGACATGTTTCGCACAGTTACGGCCTCGCAGCAGCCTGCAGCCGGCGCGTCTAACACTGCCTGCGGTTTTCGTTTCCAGCTCGGCGTGTTCCACAGGCCGGAGAGGCGAACCTCGCGCTGCTCGCTCCTAACGAATGCGGCGGAGGCAGCGGCGGCGGCCTCACAGTTCGACGCCCGGCGCGGCCATAAATCGCCGCCGCAGCGGCGCGCTGTCAGCCGCGCTGACGCGAGGCGCCGCGGCCGGCATTGAGCTGTCTGCCGCTGCCCACGGCACGTCGCCGCCCTCCCTCGCTGACGTCATCAACATTAGCGCCGCAGCCGTTCCGTACACCAGTCTTCGGCACCTTCCCTATCCGTCTTCAGCAAATAACTACGTATGGAGAGTGCATGATGCGACGGCTATCTCGGAGGTATATTCCGTTTTACAGAAGCGTCATCCAAATATAGGAATACGTCAGGTCTCCAGTGCTCGAGGGATGTTTGGAAAGTAAGGTACGATCGGTCGCGAAACGGAAACCTTAGCGAAAATCAAAATTATTTATTTCCAGGAGTTAGTTACACCATCCGGCTACTTCTCTATATAGTCGTCGCTGTGACAGACCTACAATATGTCGTAGCGTTATACAAGCTTTCCAGTATCCTCGTCATAGAAGGCAGCCTCCTGTGCTCTCTGACATTTTTCTACGACGGAATGCAGCTCATTGGCTATGCCAAAATGTTGCCTTCATTGTCAGCAGTTCATTCGAGCAGAGAAAAATCAGGGATCCAAGTCCTACCCATCTAAAACGATGCATGTTCGTCCTCATTGCCCCTGAAGTGTGTGACCGAGAAGTGTTATGAAGAAGGAACTGCATGACAGTTACTTTGTCTGTGGTTGCTTGAAATCAGACGAAATCTCTCCGCAGGTACCCATACTTGGCGGGAGCGACAGAAGAGCGATGTGACGCTATCCACAGGGATACACTGTCCAACACATCTGTGTGAAGTTTCATCAGATTTTCACTGTCGTTTCCATTTCGGAACGATCGTTTCTTACTTTCTTTGTTATTTGGGCAAAAAAATAACCGAAGATTACATCAGGCAGGCGAATTAGCCTCAGACTTCGGAAAAAATGTAATAACTTCAGTTCCAAAGAAGGCAGCTGCTTATAGATATGAATATTATCGGGTTATCAGTTTAATAAGTCATGACTGCAAAATACTGACAAAAATTATTTACAACATAATGGAAAAACTTGTAGAAGCTGACCTCAGGGAAAATCAGTTTGGATTCTGGAGAAATGTAGGAACGCAAGACAATGCTGAGCCAACCGTTTGCCTTAGATGGAAGTTTAAAGACAGGCAAACCTAAAAATGTAGCATTTCAAGATTTACAGAAAGCATTTGACAATGTTAATTCTAATACACTTTTTAAAATTATGAAGGCAGTTGGGATAAAATACAGGGAACGAAATGTTGTTTACAACTTGTACAGAAACTAGACTGCAATCATAAGACGGGACATGAAAGGGAAGCAGTAGGAGTAAGACAGATTTTACCTAGCCCCAGCGTCATTCAGTCTGAATATTGAGCAAGTGGCGAAAGAAACCGATGAGATATTTGGAAAGTGAATTAGAGTTCAGGGAGAAGAATTAAAACTGATGGTATTGTAATTCTGTCAAAGATGGCAAAAGACTTGGCAGATCAACCAAGGAAACTGATGGTGTCGCGAAAAGAGATTGCAACATGAACATAAAATAAATGGAGAGAGGGTACTGCAATGCAGTCGAATTAAATCGCGATGCCGAGGGAATTGTATAAAGAAATGAGACACTGAAAGTAGTAGAAGAGTTTTGCCATTTGGTCAGCAAAATAACCGACGATGGCCAAAGTACAGACGATGTATAATTCAGGCGAGCAACACCAAGAACACTTCTGAAAAAGGCAAATTCGCTGGCATCGAATATAAATTTGGTATTAGGTAGTCTTTCTGAAGATATTTGTGTAGAATGTAGGCTCGTACGGAAGTGGTCGTGGACGATAAGCAGTTCATACAAGAAGAGAATGGTAGCTCTCGAAATATGGTGCTAGAAACGAGTGCTACATATTATGCGGGTACATAAGATAACTGATGAGCAGCTAGTGATTCGAATGAAGGAGAAAGATTTACACTACAACTTGACTAAATGGACGCAACTGACTGACAGGAACAATTCTGAGGCATCAAAAAATAGTCAGTTTTGGTAATGGATGGAATTGTGTGAGAGAAACTGTGGGAAATTGAAACTGATTTAGGTTGCAGTAGTCATATAGACATTATTAGACTTGCACAGGTTGTGTGGAGAGTTGCATTTAATCAGTCGTCGTACAGAAGACCACGACAACAACACGAATCTCTCAACGCATTTATACATTCCCTGCGCCCAAAATTTTGTGCCGATGACAACATCTCCATGTTCGTTATGGAAGGATAATAAGGTATCATCCAAAGCTCTCTTAGAAATCTGCGGAAAATTGAGCAACAGTTGAAGAATTGGGAACCTTTTTCATCAGTTTTCTGTGCCAGTCGTTGGTGACTGCAAACATATGCCCTTTTCTATCGTATTTACGAACTTTCGTCCTCCTCGTCTTAAGGAAAAGACTCCGTTAACGGTCAACACCTCCACTCACCCCATACAATCCGTATAAAGCCCAAACTTCGCGACAAATATTAACAACTTTCAGGGTTTCTGTGGCTACAAACCGTATTGCAGCACGAATGACACATTTGCGCCACTTTCAATGCAGCACTCATTTTAAATAAGTACAATGGGTGACTGATAAACAATATAGCTTACTCACTATCACAGCTCTCTGCACAAAAATCTACTGGGTGAATCGGTGAAACATTCATTTTATGTACAACCACCGTCCACCACGCTTGACGGTCCCTGCCCGTCAGTACATGACTTCAGACTGGTCCTTACTATTGCGTCGGGTTTCCACATCGTAATCACACCACCATCAGTCTAATTGGGCACCTCTGGAAAGTGGCTGGTTGTGGCTATTTGCAGTGTTTCGTACAGTGTAATTTACGAAAACAGGTGCGGTGTTCTTCAACAAAAAATAGATAAAAGGAGCTGTAGATCGGTTGAAATGTCCCTGGTGGATTTGTTTCTTAGGTGAGACCCAGTGACTTGTCCGAACTGGATGTTACTGAGATCACCTGACAGACCCCATTCCGCTCTTTCTGCTTTTCTACTGACAACGCAATACTCCACGCGCCATTTTATATTGGCGGGTACACCTCTTGTGACATCTAGTGGCCATTAGATGAGTTAATGTTCTCGGCAGAGGGACATGCACATTAAACACTGAAACCGTTCAGGAAATACCAATTACTCAACAAGTAATGGAGAGGGTTATGTTGAGGATCACTACTAGAGACAGGAAATCAGACAAAGCTAGTAGATTGGAGTGGAAGATAAAGTTATGACTGCAATGAAAAGATATGCAGATGGGCAGGATCTGCAGCACCAGGCGACCGAACAATAAATGGATCGAGGAATTTTTTTACTTGATCCGTGGAAATAATAAAATGTTGTTGGTCGGTAGACGACAAAAAATATACAGAAACAATAGAGATACCTATCGTAGAAGACAAAAATTCAAAAGAAGCCTAAATCAGACGCTTTTATGCAAGAGCGGACGTCAAATGGCTGAAGATGTTGTTTGTGATGATAGAATTCTTATGATTTTATATTGTGTACGTAACACTTCTAGACGTTAGATAATAGCGCATACGTTTCAGGCATTATTTTGACAGTTATGACAATGATTCTGAACACAATTCGGCAGGGTTATAAAAAAAGCGTAGAGTAACTGCAAAACATTCGACACACAAAGTAACTACAAGAATCATTAACAGGTGGCATCTAATGTAAATCGCCGAGGACACAGATATTACACTGCGTGGATTCCATAGTATACTTTGGTTCTTCTGCTCAGCCTTATTTTACTCTTCGCAGCCGACAGTAATGGGGTCTCTGAAGGCAATAAGTGGTCGCCAGAAGTTCTACAGCCGCAGTGATTACCACTAATGTTGACTCTGAGAAGACTCTCCAAGTGCGCTAGATAATTCCGAAGAACGATGTCTGTGCCAGTGCCAGGAGAAAAGCTAATTTTAAAGCTGCCAGCTGCTAATCCCATGCATGATAGCTTGTTATAGAACATTTCAGTCATTTATTTAGATTAATTTCACTTGTCGACACATTCTTGCTGTCTACCTTTATTCATTTTCAAAACACGGATTTTATTATTTTATGCTTGAATCTGTGCCAAATAAAATTAAATTTTAGCACTTAGTGCACTCATTACTGCCTGATACAATAGCGGTGAGGTATTCAAACAACCAGCACTCTAGGACTCGCTGATATATGTACTCACTTTTACAGGAACTGTAGTTAGCTACCTGTTAAGCACATTAATTCTTGAATAGAATATTCTCTAGCTTCCAGCTGTGTCAAGTGATTAAAATGCCACAAGCATTCGACGAAGTTGTCTTTCGTCGTTATCAAGTGAAATGGCCTCAACATGACAATGGCCAAGGAATACTTGATCGAAAGTTCACGGCATTTTTACTTCTTGACGCCGCTGGAATCCCGAGAAAATTTTATTCAGTGTTACTGCAACGAAATTCAGGAATTCTTACGTTAATATTTAATTTTCCTCCAGGCCATTCATGATATTTCATCTTTTCACTATCGTAGCTATAAAACAGTACACTCAATTGAAATTAATTTACAGATTTTGACAGTTAATTAATGAAGAATTATAGGGACTGTCGAAATATTTGTCTGTCACAATGTTAATGTGAAACAAACTTTTTGCGTATGAAGCGTGGAACTATGTTATATCTTTGAAATAAAAAAGCGTTTATAATTTCAGTCGTTTCCCTACAACAGGATAGCGATTCTTTTAAGTGGTGATATTCTTCAAGAATCGCAGCTACTCTTCCCCTTCTGCTACTATTTTGAAGATTGAAAATCTATTGTCGCCAATCTCTTGCATTGAATTTTAACTGCATCATTCAGATTACGAGATGAAGGCTACACAGTGGAATGACGTAGACTGTGGACAGTGGATTATGGAATGTAGGGAAACCTTAATGATTTGACAGAACCTGAGCTTGCTTCCACCTTAGGACACTTTTTAGGTTGTTGCTACCATCTTGTGGTAACTGCTGGAAGTGAAGGCAGCCTCAGGTCGTAAATTTGCCCTGCACTGCTAATTAAATGAGCCCAGCGGGGGACAGAGGGCATAAGGCAAGGCGCACCTGCCTCAGCCGCAAAGATATACGATCTGTACTTTAGTCGAATATGTGTACGTAGGCGGACACTTGAATACTCACAAATTAAACTGTCGCCTTCCAACTTACGTAAGACAGGACTCGGGCTACGCTACAGATCAGTTATCACCACAGCCTACATTAAAAAACAATATGGAAACACAAATATCGTCAGTTTTTTGCTCTATTTCTGTTTGCACGGGTTCAAAATGGCTCTGAGCACTATGCGACTTAACATCTGAGGTCATCAGTCCCCTAGAACTTAGAACTACTTAAACCTAAGGACATCACACACATCCATGCCCGAGGCAGGATGCGAACCTGCGACCGTAGCGCCTAGAATCGTTCTGCCACAGCGGTCGGCCTTGCACAGGTATTTGGAAATTTGTGAAAAGGACTATGGGACCAAACTGCTGAGGTCATTGGTCCCTAGGCTTACGCACTACTTAATCTAACTTAAACTAACTTACGCTAAGGAAAACACGCACCCATGCCCGAGGGAGGACTCGAACCTCCGACGGGGGAAGCCGCGCGAACAAGACGCCTCAGACCGCACGGCTACCCCGCGCGGCTGCACGGGTATAAAGTTGCAAATAATAACGCTATCAAGCCATAGGTCAAAGTTGACGTCTGGCATCGGCAGGTTTCTACTCACCCCAACAGAGAGGTGGAGTGAATGTAGGACCATCACAGCCGTCTTGTGCGAGACTAGAAAAGTCAATCTTACGTCAAACTCAGCCAGTGAAAGACATGTGAACGAACGTGTGACTGAGATTCAAATGATCGGAACGATCGATCTCCAGGAAATATATGTATCATGCTACGACATTTCGGCTCGTGGAAGGTAATGCTGCTAGAACAGTGATACGTTTGCAGAACCACCGGATGAAAGTGGGTTTTACACAGCTATAATCGACTGACTGTCCATGCGTAACTCCAAAAGACGGTGTCGATTAGTCCACAATGTCGGCCCGACACTGCAGTATATGGGAGAGATCAGAACACTTACCGTTCGAATGCCGTAGAGTGCAGAATCAAAATCCTAGTCAGATAAAGTCGCGTTAGCATTGAGGCAATCATCCCATCGACGCACCAGATGCAAGACACCCTTTTGGTAAAACACTGTCTCCTGCTGCGTGAAGAAGTCCGTATGTGCCTGCTGCACATACGTGTCCGTCAGGAATCGTCGACTCTTAAAGGCCATTTTTAAAGGATCGAAAGTTTGATAATTGCGTGGGGACAGATCGGGGACACGTGATCGAGTGTCTCCACCATTTGAGTTGGCGTAACTTCTGCGTTACGGCATTTGTGATATGGAGACTTGCGTTGACACGAGGCAGCAGCACGCTTTTCGCTGTTTTCCCCGACTGTTCGCACTGACTGCACGCCGTTTTTCTTCAGTGCTGCGTAATACCGTTCCCCTCTGATTGTGACACCGGGTTCCTTGAGACTAATAAGCAATGGGTCCCGGTAATGAAAGAGCAGGGTGCGCATCACCTTTGCAGCAGGTGACTACCTCTTGAACTTCTTGGGACGATGGGATCACCACTGCATCATCGACGTTTTCGACTCCGATTCCCAGTTCTGGTAACAGCTTTCCTCGCCTGCAACAGTCAGCTGAAGAAACGTGTCTCCTGCAACAATGGAACGCATTAGCTGCTTAAGGTAATCGGCCACTCGGTTTGTTTTTCGTTTGGCATTCAACGTCTGGAGTGTGCATTGGCTGCAGACCTTATGGTAGCGTAACTCCTGCCTGATAATGTGTTGCGCGGTAATGAAGCCGATATGGAAAACCTTTGCAAGCGCACGAATGGTTATGCGCCGATCCGCCTTAATCGCCTCATCAACCGATCGTAATGGATGAAGCTGACCCCTTAGATCGACCAGCATCTTGTATCGAATCTCGACCACCGCGGAACTTGGGGCATCATGCCACAAAGGTGGTTTTCAACAGACATGCTGCCCCATACACATTCTGCATTCTCCGATGGATATCTACCAGTGTTTGTCCTTCGGTAGCCAAGGAAAGAATAACAGTACGTCGGTCCTTTTTGGACACATTTAGTAATAACGTCGTCATTATTCACGTTTCTACATTAACCGCACGGACGTCGGAAAGACAAGAATGCCAAATACACCCTAGCCTACATATCGGTGCTTATATACCTGCATCAGAGTGGCTCTGGGCTGCATATAAGCTGCATCAACGCCCTCGAAAGGAAATTTTTGATCGGGCGTTATATTGTTATATGTGTACACCTGTGTGCGTCGTCAGTTCAGCACCATCTGTTGCTAGCTGGGTAGGTCACAAATAACCTACGCAAAATGATCTGAAAAGTAAGCCTGTCTTTGATAGGAAACCTCATTCTAAGTAATCTTTTAACCATAGGAATTTGCTAAATACAGCTGTCTATGTAACGGAGGCAAATGTGAGCTTGAATTCTCTGTGTCTAAAGTCACACCAAACGTCGAACGATTATTTGAAGCTTGCATGGGGGACCACTGTGGCACTTTACGGGATGACGGACTGTCATCATGGAAAGTGGCCTGTCGAATTGGCGTGCACCACACTGTGTCATTTGAACGTTCAACTAGTATCATCAGACACAAACTCTCGAAGAGATGCCTCGATGATTCAGTTACGGTCAACAGCATCAGATGGTGACAGCTACTTACAAACTACGGGTAGAAGAGGTCTTGAGGAGAATGCAATTCCGGGCCACGTGCTTGGAGGCAACTTGGAGGGCTAACCCAAACAGTAAGCCACCGCCTCCACACGATGAATTGGACTTCTAGGCGCTCGTTAAGAACAACAGTACAAACATACCACCACTACGTTGCGTAAGTTGTGGAGTAATGGAACCTGGATCAGCGGCGACGATTTCTGTTCATCGGTGAGTGCAGGCTTTACCTGACGTCTGATGAGAGACAGTGACATCACTGACTTGCAGTCTCCGAGGTTCAGTAGGAAGGTGGCTCAGTCACGTTATTGGCCTTTATCATGTTGGACGCCTGTCAACACTACCACACAAAGCATTTATGCATTTTGCTACCATCGAGGGAAATCTGATAGCTATGTGTTATCGGGACAGGATCCTTATCGCGACAGGATTGTCCAAGCTATTATCTATCTTTACAATTAACATTTTTGCAAAAGGTGTCTGTTTTTGAAGGTAGCGTGACGAGCACACGGTGCCTACCTCGTGTATATCCTCCTGCAGAAAACTAGGTGGTATCTGTTGATACCAATCAGATTGAGTACGCTTGGAAGCAGGTGAAATTCGCAATGCGTCGCCGCAGAAACCTGCGCAACACACTGGATGACTTCATCCATGGAAGAGTGGGGCAGGCTTGAGTAGCAACGTGTAGACCACCTTGTGGACGGAAAGCCACGGAAATCTACACCTATGTAGTTTACGTTTAAGTGCCTGGAAGAGGGTTCATGAAACCATCTTCAGACTATTTCTCTGCCGTTCCAATCTCTAACAGCGCTTGGGAAAAATGTACACTTATATCTTTCCGATTTCTCTTAATTTATTGCGATGATAGTTTCTTCCTACGTAAGCAGGCATCAATAAAAAAAAATTGCATTCAGGTTATTGAAATTTCTTGAAAAGATTTCGCCGCAACCAAAAACGCCTCTGTTTTTATAACTGCCATCCCAACTAGCGTACCATATCTGTGACACTCTCTCCCTTATTTCTCGATATGGCTGCCTTATTTGCACTTTTTCGATCTCCTCCGTCAAACCTTTCGTAAGGACCCCATGCAGCACAGCAATACTCTAGCAGAGGACGGACAAGCGCAGTGTAGGCAAACTGTTTAGAAGATCTGTTGCATCTTCTAGATGTTCTGCCAATAAAACTCAGTATTTGGTTTGCATTCCATACAACATTATCTATGTGATAATTCCAATTTCAGTTGCAATCTCTACTTATCTGGTTGAATTTACATCCTTTAAATTTGTGCGATTTTTTGTGTAACCGAAATTTAACTGACTCCTTTCAGTATTCATATGGATGGCCTCACACTTAGAGGCAATTGTCACCTTTTGCCGATACAGATAATATGTTTAAGTCGTTTTGCAATCGCTTTTGATGTTATAATGATTTTACTAGACGTCATCTGCAAACAACCCAAGAAGACTGCTCAGATTGCCTCCTAAATCGTATACATAGATTAGAAACAATAAAGGGCCTGTAACACTTCCCTGGAGAAAGCCAGATATCACTTCTGTTTTACGCGATGACTTTCCGTCAGTTACTACGAACTTTGACCTTTCTACCAGGAAACCACGAATCCAATGGCATAACTGAATCGGTACTTCATACGCACGCCATTTGATTAGAAGTCTCTTGTGAGAAACGATGTGGAAGGCTGGAAACATATTAAAATACACGGGGCGGAACAAGATGGCGTTCAACATTAACATCAGCAGTTCTGACTTCATAGATGTGCAAACATGTGCATTTCCGAACAAACTAGTTTTACTTATTTATTTATTTTCATTCCACAATACAGTTTTAAGACGTTTTCTTTCATTTCTTGCTCGTCTTGAGTCTACACCCACATATATTCGTAGATTTGCAGGTGGCCAAACACATTTTTAAGCAGTTGACATCATTTTGTCGGTCACTATTATCCGAATGGTTCAAATGGCTCTGAGCCTATGTGACTTAACATCTGACCGAGCGAGGTGGAGCAGTGGTTAGCACACTGGACTCGCATTCGGGAGGACGACGGTTCAATCCCGCGTCCGGCCATCCTGATTTAGGTTTTCCGTGATTTCCCTAAATCGCTCCAGGCAAATGCCGGGATGGTTCCTTTCAAAGGGCACGGCCGACTTCCTTACCCATCCGCCCCTCATCCGATGAAACCGATGACCTCGCTGTCTGGTCTCCTCCCCCAAAAAACCAACCAACTTAACATCTGAGGTCATCAGTCCCCTAGACTTAGAACTACTTAAACCTAACTAGCCTAAGGACATCACACACATCCATGCTCGAGGCAGGATTCGAACCTGCGACCGTAGCAGCTCGGCCACAACGACCAGCCCACTACTGTCCAGAAACCATAACCTCCACAATGAGTGACGACGATGAGGACTACCGTGCTCAGGAGCAAAACGAGCAAAACCTAGTGTGTTGCAATAAGTCGTCGACTGTCTGTCTTGTTTGTATGTGTGTATTCAACTGGGGACCTAGAAACGACGAAGAGGCTTTGTTCCCGCCGTAGCTCTCAGTGGTACACAACCCCACAACAGGCTACAGTAGTCCACACACCCTACCGCCGCCCCACACCGAACCACAGACAAACATGTTACTAGGTGACCGAACTCAGGGTTATTGTGCGGTTTGGTACCCAGTGGAATCCCCCTGCCGCCTCCCCCCTACCGGGAACGTCTCATTCCAGACGAGTGTAACCCCAATGTCTGCGTGGTACAGTAATTAGAGTGTACGCGGACGTGGAGACATTGTTTGCGCAGCAATCGCCGACATAGTGTAACTGAGACGGAATAAGGGGAACCAGCCCGCATTCACCGAAGCAGATGGAGAACCGCCTTAAACACCATCCACAGGCTGGCCGGCACTCTGGACCTCGACACTAATCCGCCGGGCCGATTCGCGCAGGGGACCGTCACGCCATCCCGCTCGGGAAGCAGTGCCTGAGACCACACTGCTAGCCGGGCGGGCTTACCTGTCTTACGCAAACGATAGCTGCACAGGCTTTAGGCGCACTGTACAGGATGTAGTTTGACCTGGTGAACGGGCTGAGCAGTCGTCTTGACTCGGGACGCCATTGGTCGTATGACGTAACCTTGATTTACGCCTACTGAGCGGGGATCGGAACAGAAACCGATATCCTTGTATGTTCTGCAGTGATGGAAGTGGTGGCAGCGTGAGGTGTTGATATCTTCACGGTGGAAAATAAATACTACCGTACGTATTCACTTTTTATTTGTTGTTTCAAAAGAGCCTTTTTATTGCTTTCTGCATTGCTCTAAACAGATTTTGAATTGTTATCCAGGTGCCATAAGATACCTTGTTTCTTCGAAATCCATTGGAAAGAAAGTGGAATGTAATAAATATAGTTGTTTGGACATAAAAATAAAAAGTAATAAATAGCATTTTGTTTCCTCATAAGAAATCGATACTACAGTCTTAAAAGTACAGAGTTTTTCTCGTAAATAAACCTCGCTTTTATTTAATTTAAGGTTAATACTTCTTGTAGAGGCCATTTTTGCATCTTGTATCAGTCCAAGTTGACGATGATAATTATTTTACTTTTCAAGCAGCGAGAAGTTATATTATTAGCCCTTCAAAGATTCTGACCTGTTTGCTCCTAGTAGCAACGAAATGATTTTAAATCGTGGAAGGAGAGGACTTTTGTCAAACACTATCACGCCTTCAGTGATATTTTCAGATATCGAGCTCGCATGAAAATTTTAAAGACAGAGAATTAGACCCTTAATCACACGAACGTTTGAAAAATTGAAAACCGAAAATACGTCAGACACTCGTAACTTTCGAGGAGGAAAACACTCATAATGCGGAGGTTTTCGTGCACATAGGGAGATAAGGGAAGCTGGAGCGGATGCAGCTCAGCTGAGACTGCGGCGACCACGCCTGCAGGACTGCCGAGGTACGCGGTGTAGCTGGACAGTGTTTTGTGTGTCTCCTGGCGGCCAGCCCGCGGCTTCGTTAGCCTCCATTCACGGCCACCAGCGGGGCGCGGCCATAACACTGTGACAACAGCTCTGTCAGTCACCGGCCGGATGGGACCCTACCGTCTGTCACAATGACGGCACGCCTGTGGCTATAAACTGGTACAGCGGGCCACTGCCTTCATAGGTTGGCCTGTTTCTCAAGACATTACTTTATCACAATACTCGATGTAAATTACTTACTAATTTCAAGACGTTTTTGTCGGAAACCGTCAGGTTAAGAGCGATTACGTGAGCAGCAGGGGAGAAAGCTCGTGTAAAGAACGCAAGTATTCTCATATTAACACGGAAATAAGGAATAAATTTATGAAACTACACATTTAGGCGAAGTATTTTTTTATTTATAGAATACGAAAGTCGAAAGAAAACAAACTGAAGGAAGATCGAAACTTCCTGGCAGATTAAAACTGCGTGCTGGACCGAGACTCGAACTGGGGACTTTCCCTTTCGCGGGCAAGAGCTTTACCAAATTTTACTCTTATACATTTCTGAGAAAAAATTCGCAAAAGTTGACCTCAACAGTCTACAATTATTTTGTCTATGGAAATATGTAGACACTTAGTAACAGGTAGAATATTTATTTTGATTAGAGCTCTTCCTCAAGAACTCCAGATTCTTCATTTACAGAACCTTTAACAGATAACACCACACTTCTTTCGAAAAGCAATATTCTACATTGTTTCAGTAAGTTTTTAAGTACATTTGCGCAGAAGTTACAGCCAGGTAACCATAAATACACTATCCTTTAAAACAAGCACATATCATCTGTCTGTCAAGACTTACGACAGCTTCCAACCAGCAGAGCTACACAAGCACGACGGACGACCTTTCCTCACGGCGTTACTACCGCGAAAGACAAAGGTCCCGAGTTGGAGTCTCCGTCCGACACACAGTTTTAATCTGGCACGAAGTACAATATCAGTGCACACTCCGGTGCAGAGTGAAAATTTCATTCTGAAGGACGATTAACAGGGAATATTGGAGACGCTTTGCTGTACTATACAGCGACATGAAAAATAAACTGGTCGATACCGAACAAAATGAAATGGTAAAACATGGACCAGTACAAGAGTGTGAACTATAACTGTTGACGACATACTGTACCTCAGTGGCGTAGGGGAAGTCGACACGAACAATTTGATGCAAGTCATACGTGGTCTGTACAGTCGAGAAACCACCATAAATTGGCCTACAAAAGCCACTTCTCGCCCCGTGCGAGATTTTTAAAGTTTTCTTGGTATCTCACATCAGCAGGTTCGTCCGCTATTTCGTTAACATTATTATTTTGAAGTTTACCGTGGGGGTAAACAAAGAAAAAATACTTTTTTAAACGTTATGTAAAAACTTATTGCTTTTACAAATGGTTCAAATGGCTCTGAGCACTATGAGATTGAACATCTGAGGTCATCAGTCCCCTAGAACTTAGAACTACTTGAACCTAACCAACCTAAGGACATCTCCCACATCCATGCCTTAGGCCTGAGGCGACCGTAGCGGTAGCGCGGTTCCAGACTGAAGCGCCTAGAACCACATGGCCACACCGGCCAGCTAATTGCGTTTGCAATTGGATCTAAACTTAGTCCTTACAAGCTCTACACTTTATTGGTAAGAAAAAGCATTCCGTCTTCAGGCCACGAGTGGCCTACCGTGACCATCCGACCGCCATGTCATCCTCAGTGGTGGATGCGGATAGGAGGGTCGTGGGGTCAGCACACCACTCTCCCGGTCGTTATGATGGTATTCTTGACCGAAGCCGCTACTATTCAGTCGAGTAGCTTCTCAATTGGCATCACGAGGCTGAGTGCACCCCGACAAATGGCAACAGCGCATGGCGGGCCGGATGGTCACCCATCCAAGTGCCGACCACTCCCGACTGCGCTTAACTTGGATGATCTCACGGGAACCGGTGTATCCACTGCGGCAAGGCCGTTGCCTTCGTTGGTAAGAAGGTCGGCCAAACAAAACAATTTCATTGTTAATTTTATACCTTTAACTTCACAATATTTTGAGCTAAAATTTACACAAACGCAAATTTTACATTTTGTAAGTGCAAGAAATAGGGATTTTTTAATATCCAGGCTCTTGTTCTGCAACTTGAGTAGCTTTTGTAGTCCAATTTGTATCCCATCCTGACTGACCACTAGTGTCGTATATAAAAAAATTGTTCGTCCTGATTCTGCCTACACCACTATAGTACGTTCTGAACAGTTATGCTTTACACCCTGTAGATGTCTATAATGTATCTTAGTATTTCTTTAAAAAAAAAGTCAAAATTTAAGCGACTGGGAAAATGCTTAATGCTTGAGAACTGGTAGGCTCAGTGCATTGCGCAGAGGAAGTCGCACCATTATTGGAGGCACCATGCCTGGCTCCCATCGTCGATATTGCGGGCAGGAGCAGACCCGTCCGCTAGCTGTCAAATGCAAACTACCTTAAGTCGGTCAGAATACAGCTGCAAACAGGTAAAAAGCAGGGTGCATCGCAGGTGGATGTGCGGCCAGCGACACGGGGAGGCCGTTGGCACGGTGGTCCCGTGGGCGCAGCCGCAGTTGAGGGATCAGCCTCGCGACGGACATTAACCATGCTGAGCGGACGCGCATGGGTGCCGCCGTCCGTGGCCGGCGCATGCCAATGCCGGCGCCGGCGGACCGCCGCGACCTCCCCTGCCGCCTGCTCTCGCTGCATCCACACCTGCATAAATACGCCGCAGGCCACCGTACGGTGCACGGCGGAGGGCACTCTGTACGCAGTGAGCGAAAAGCAACTGTCTGTCAGCCCCTATATCAACTCTAATTTCTCTTTTTTTATGTATGTAGACTGAAACGGTGAGAGAAAAATTGTACCAAGACTGGGAATCGAGCCCACGTCTCCTGCTTACTAGGCCGGTACGTTAGCCACTAGGCCACCTTTGCACAGCGGTTCGCACAATGCACAGATTACTCTGGTACGCTTCCCTCCTCGATCAAAATTCTCACTGCCGATCCAGTGTACTTAATTTGGATCGAGGAGGGAGCAGTGCCAGAGTAATACGTGCAGGTGTGTGAACCGCTGTGCCACGGTAGCTCAGCGTGTTCGGTCAGAGAGCTGGCTGGCCTCTGTAATAAAAAAAACTGAGTGAAAAGGTCAACAACGAGCTTCAACGGATGTCATGTGACGTCCGCTACGACGAAATACAACTAACAATAACGAAAAAAATGAAAAAAAGTGGCTTAATGCTTAACGTACCCGCCTAGTAAGCAAGAGACCCAGGTTCGATTCCCGGTCTTGGTACAAATTTTCAATCTCCGCATCAGTTTATATATACGAGGGTTGGAACTTTAGTAGTGCCAACTATTTATTTACAGCTCATACAAAATAGATAAGCCTTTCAAAGTTTTAATGACCTTCAAAGTAGTCACCAGCGATGTGGAAGTCGTAGGATACTCTTAGCAGTGCCAGTTGTGTTGAAAGTTCGAGCGGCGCGGTCTTTTGCCCGACGAAATTTTAGCAGTTCTGAAGCGAATGCAGTGAAGTGTTTCCTTCAGTTTAGGAATCGAGTTGAACTTGCGAGGGCTTAAGTCAGGGGAGTGCAGTTCAAAATAGTTCAAATGGGTCTGACCACTATGGGACTTAACATCTGTGGTCATCAGTCCCCTAGAACTTAGAACTATTTAAACCTAACTAACCTAAGGACATCACACACATCCAAGCCCGAGGCAGGATTCGAACCTGCGACCGTAGCGGTCACGCGGTTGCAGACTGAAGCGCCTAGAACCGCACGGCCACACCGGCCGGCAGTGCAGTAGGTGGTACAGCACTTAGCAGTCCCATCAGTCAAACAAATCAGTAACAGCTTGCCCTGTACGTGCTTGAGCATGGTCCTGCAAAATGATGGTCAGGTCGTGCAGAAAGTGTCACCACTTCTGTCTCTATGCTGTTCATTTTTGGAACACAAGCTACTACCAGCTTAGAGACAGAAGTGATGACACTTTCTGCACGACCTGTTACTGACTTGTTTGATTGATGGTGCTGCTAAGTGCAATACCACCTACTGCACTCCCCTGACTTGAGCCCTAGTGAGTTCAAGTCGATTTCTAAACTGAAGGAAACACTTCACGGCATTTGTATCAGAATTGGTACAAATTCGTTGGGCAATAGATCGCGCCGCTCGAACTGTCAACACAACTGGCAGTGCTAAGAGTATCCTACAACTTCCACATCGCTGGCAACGGGTTACACACAATGCTGGGGAATACTTTGAAGGTCAGTAAAACTTTGAAACACGTATCTATTTTGTACGAGCTGTAAATAAATAGTTGCCACTATTAAAGTTCCAACCCTCCTATCAAATCATATCTGTATGAGACCAGTAAAGTCTCTGAAGCTGTGCCGCTCCATTCGTCTAATTTCTCTTGTGTCCTCTTCGTGGTAGTTACCTGAAATGTACGTTAGCGGCAGTAGGATCGTCCTGCAGTCGTTTGGTGAGTGCGTAAGTACCAAGGAGACCCTTATCCAACTCCAGTCGCAAAAGCCACAAGATCGCTACACGAGTTACGCATCACACAGTGGTTTGCTGTTAAAATTCTGACAGCTTATGTTCTCATAAGAATCAAATACTATATTATTTCGTCCAAAATATATATCACTAAAAGAACAGGAAGGTAAAATTAGAGACATTCTATCTCACACGAAAGATTGTGAACGAGATTTCTTCAAGTGCCACGTCCGCGACTGGATCAGGAAAATAGGGAAGTGACAATAGTGTTCAAAGTACCCACCGCCAGTCACCGTAGAGTGACCTGGGGAGTATACATGTAATAGCAGAACTGCTCGTAGGTGTTGCACGCGGCGTCAACGACAGGTTTCGTTTAATTTGGCCCCGTACCTCAATAGGTACCAACGCAACCCTTATAGTATCACTTCCGTCCGGATGTCTGTCTGTCCGGCTGTTAAAAAGACATTTTTTCACTCTATAGTTCCTTGGCACTGTAATAAATTGAAGCTTCCAAGTCAATGCAATCAAAAGATACGGTCATTTATGTCGCATATTTTGATACTCGGAAACTCACTCATGAAAACCTATAGAGTACTTCCCGTTGACCTAAAATCATGAAAATTGGCAGGAGGCAAGGTTTCACAGCACAAGTAAGGGAAGAAATGCGAAAATCGTTAATTTGTAATTAGCTCATAAGGGAAAAAAATGATCATTCGTTATCCGACTGTTTGTGTGCGTCCGCCTGTTAAAACCTCTTTTTCTCAGGAGCGGGTAAGTGTACCAAGTTGAAATTTACGTCACACACTGAAGACTACAGTGCCTCCGCAGTGTTAAAATGTGAGCTTCTACGTCAATGCAATCAAAAGATACGACAATTTATGTCACATACTTTGATATATTTCCAGTGTTACCGACAACATGAAGAAGTCATCGAAATTGTCGATTTACGGATTGGATGAACTGCCTATATAGGTAATTATGTTCGTACAGAACCCTCGGCGGGCGAGCTCTACTCGTAATTACCCTGATTTTTAGCAGAACCGAGAACTGTTTTTCATTACAAGCAGTGTGTTGCTTAGACATTAATTGGTTGGTTGGTTGGCTGATTATGGGGAAGGGACCAAACAGTGTCGTTAGCGGTCCCATCAGATTAGGAAAGGATGGGGAAGGAAATCGCCCGTGCCCTTTCAAAACAAACATCCAGAAATTTGCCCGAAGCCATTTACTGAAACCACGGAAAATCTAAATCAGCATGGCCGGATGCGGGTTTGAACCGTCATCCTCCCGAATGCAAGTACAGTGCGCTAACCACCTCGCTCGGTGGACATTAGTTTGAGGTGACTGATCGATTTAAGTGTTTTAGATTGCTCTGGTGAGATTTTCAGTTTATCATTCCTTACGTCATTGTTTACTTAATTTAGAATAGTGCCCTCATGTTGAATTCTGTGTGTCTTATTAATTATGTCGTGATTTCTATAGAAACCACTGTAGTAGTCGTTCTTATTAAATCAGATGACTTGCTCAAATAGACTCTTATTTAGGCAGACATTACTTGTCATTAGCTCCCTGCTTTGAAATACCACTGTTCGCGATTTGTATAATGAGATGACCACATGATGTCCTTTGCTGATCTGCAACAGTCCATGTCACTCAAACAAAACTCTACAGAACCACGGCATTGCATGTCTTGCAACATAATTGTGGAGGCTGCATATCAACCAAAAAAGGAATGTTGTAAATGAATATGTCATGACTAAGCAAAACTTGTGCAGGACCGATCGGGACTCGAACTTAATTTCATGCCATTACACCTTCATTCATTTTATCCCAATTACCTCCACTCGTTTCACGTCGAAGAAAATAATTCAATTGAGGCGTGTCTTATACACTCAATAGTCAAAGAAACTGGTACACGTGCCTAATACCGTGTAGGGACCCCGCGAACACGCAGAAGTGCCGCAACACGACGTGGCATGAACTCGACAATGTCTGAAGTAGTGCTGGAGGGAACTGACACCGTGAATCCTTCAGGGCTGTCCATAAATCCGTAACAGTACGAGGAAGTGGAGATCTCTTCTGAACAGCTCGTTGCAAGGCATCCCAAATATGTTCAATAATGTTGATGTATGTGGAGTTTGGTGTTCCTGGAGCCACTCTGTAGCAATTCTGCAAGTGCGGAATGTCGCATTGTCGTGCTGGAGTTGCCAAAGTCCGTCGGAATGCACAATGGACATGTATGGATGCAGGTGATCAGACAGGATACTTACGTACGTAACAACTGTCAGAGTCATACCTAGACGTATCAGGGGTCACATATCACTCCAACTGCACATGACCCACACCATTACAGAGCCTGCACCAGCTTGAACAGTTTAGTTGAATGTTTCGCACGCTGACACATGCTGATGGCGCAGCACTGAAATCTGCAGCAATTTGCAGCAGGGATGCATTTCTGTCACATTGAACGGATTCTCTTCAGTCATTGTTGGTCCCGTTCTTGCAAGATTTTTTTTCGTCCGCAGCAACGTCGGAGATTTGATGTTTTACCGGATTCCTCATATTCACAGTTCACTTGTGAAATGGTTGTACGGGAAAATCCCCGCTTCATCGCTATCTCGGAAATGCTGTGTTGCATCGTTCCTGCCCCGGTACAACACCGGGTTCAAACTCACTTAAATCTTGATGACCTGTCGCGTGGAGTGGCCGCGCGGTTTGAGGCGCCATGTCACGGACTGCGCGCCCCCTCCCGCCGGAGGTTCGAGTCCTCCCTCGGGCATGGGTGTGTGTGTGTGTGTGTTGTTCTTAGCATAAGTTAGTTTAAAGTAGTGTTTAAATCTAGGGACGGATGACTTCAGCAGTTTGGTCCATTAGGAATACACACACACACACACACACACACTCTCTTGATGACCTACCACTGTAGTAGCAGTAACCGATCTAACAACTGCGCCAGACACTTGTTATCTTATATAGGCGTTGCCGACCGCAGCTCCGTATTTTGTCTGTTTACATATCTCTGTATTTGAAAACGCATACCTATACCAGTGTCTTTGGCGCTTCATTGTAAAAGCTCAAAGGCAAAATATTAATCAGCCCAGCCCGTAAAAGAGTACACTGTTCGCTTTGGAGCGATGTAGATGGTGTGGAACTTAGTTGGCGACCACGTGACTTTTACGACTGGTGTAAGTCATGACAGTGAAGTGGTGTGCATGAGCCAGTCGGTTACATGATATCATAGCAATAAACTTAGTTTCTGTGGATATGTGACAGAGTGACAGAAAGAAGCTATCGTGTTGAACGTCCGTGATCACATCGTGAATGAAGTTGCCGTCTTGTGGCGTATCACCGCGGACTAACCAGTGGGTCTACAACGGTTCAAATGGCTCTGAGCACTGAGGGACTAACATCTGAGATGATCAGTCCCCTAGAACTTAGAACTACTTAAACCTAACTAAACTAAGGACATCACACACATCCATGCCCGAGGCGGGATTCGAACTTAAGACCGCTGCGGTCGCGCGGTTCCGAACTAAAGCGCCTAGAACCACTCGGCACCAGTGGGTCTATAAGGGACGGTGTACCATTCGCAAGCCATGTGACACAAAATAAGGGCAGTGCTAGTAAAAAGATACCAACCGAAGAGAGACGAGCTCTCATAGCGGCACATATAGCTGCACGTCATCGGTGAGAAAGACGTCACGGAAACTGCACAGTAGCAAAGATGGTCCGATGAATTACGATTTTGATATTTTTTTTTTCGATTGATGGCAAACTTCTAGCACATTGCTGCGCAATGAGGCGATTATCCTGCAGTCTGTGGAGGGTTTAGTTCATGCCCGAGGTGGTTCTGCGATGTTTTTTCCGTACCATGACAGGCTCATTCATTCAAGTTACTGCGAACACGAATCAGGATGTTTACTCCCCGACTTCCAGTATGACAGCAGCTGTTTTCACACGGTTGCCTGCGTACGTTCCTTGTCTGACGAACACTAACGCACCCTCCAGCAACTGGATTGGTCGGCTAAATCTTCTGAGCTGATCCCACAGAAAATGTCTAGGACAGTCTGTAACAGCGGGTGAACGGTAACGACGTTCTCGCAGTTTGGTAGTTCCACAGGACCTAATCATCAATGAGTGCCTTCAGCTGGATGTAGTGTAGCTGAAGAAACTTCTGGATACTCTCTCTCGTCGAGGTGAGTTCATTATGAAGGCTACTGGCGATGCTGGACGTTACTAGAGTGATGTCGCTAATTTTTCTCTGGTGGGCTTATAGGGTGATTCGGTTATGATGATAAAAATTTTCAGGAACGATGGAGAAGGGTAATTGTATGAATTTGAAGTAAGGGACCCTACTCCGGAAATAAAGGAGTCGAAAGTTATAAGTGAAAATCGTGGAGTTTTTCGACTGTCAGCTCTTTGTTTGCCATATTTTTGGAGGACGTAGTGTGGACCAAAACAAGAAACAAATGAGAAGTAATCATGGGCTGTAAAGTGTGTATCTTAAGAGCTATGAATACTTGTTCGGTAGGAGAGATGTGTTTCACAGTAACAAAGATGAAGAGGGAAGCGCATCTCTTCAGGTATATACTTTAGAGCCCGTATTGACAGATGACTATTACCCCATGGAATTTCAGGACTGCAGCCGGATGACGTAGACTTGTTGCCACGGTATTTCGGATAACAATCATTCACCCATTACATCTAAAGATGGCTGAATGATTGTCAGCCGAAATACCGTGGCAACAAGTCTGCGTCATTCGGCAGTAATCCCAAAACTTCATAGAATATTCTTTACATCGCGAAAATTTCAAGAGCCACAACTTTTTTCTTGTTTTGTCCCTACTACTTCCTCCAAAAACATGGAAAGCAAAGAGCCTCCAGTAGAAGAACTCTGCTGTCAGAAGTATCACAGCGATTTTCGCCTACGATTTTCCACTCGGTCGTTTCCGGGACATGGTCCCTCATCTGAGACTGATACATTCACACTTGTTCATCATTCCTAAGAGTTTGTAACATCATCACCCTATATAAGCAAATGAAGTCATATTTTCACAACCCGTTTTAGGGTGTACTAGAATAGACATTATACGAAATGCTATGATTTAGGACAGGCAGAATACGAAACGCTACGATTAGGCAGTTTTTAAAAGTAAGAGCTTTCAAAGATATCAATGGAGATCGTAAGAATATCTGTAAAGAAACGTATAAAATGAAATGAAGAAAACAGAAAGTCGAAGTCCTGATATGAATACAGACATGTCACAAGACGAACACTGAGAAAACATCAAACGTGGACGTGGTTGAGTCAGAACTGGTCTGAAAGACAAATGCTCGGAGGGAAAGAAGGAGAAGAACAACAACAAAAAGAAGAACAAGAACTTCTGATACTTATCTCTAGAACATTTATCAACTTTTACGACAAAACAAGAGTAATAATCAATATTTACAGCAATTATACTGATCTATCACAGGACTATGAAAGTACAGCGCGGCCTATACCCCACGCATGAGCTGTATGTGGTCTCTGGATTAACACAGATTACTGTTCGCGTTTTATCGTTTTATCCTTCTCTCAATAAACTTCCCATAGCTGAATGTTACAAACGCTTTTTAAATTCGTTTCATAACGAAAACCCAAATGAAAGTGTTTGGTAACACTCTGGGTTGCATGAACCACCCGACCAGCAGTGTTTGTGTGGGCAGACGACACATACTGATTAGAAAGAAAGCTCCGCCGTTGTGGCCTCAGACGGGAAAATCTGGACCTTCCGACCATCGCTTCATCCTCAGACAATGGCGTCCTTTCGATGCCGAACAGAGAGGCGTGTGGTCAGCACACCGCTGTCACGGTCGTTGCAGGCTTTGCAGACCCTGGAACCCCTACTTCCCATCCAAGTAGCTGCTCAGTTGGCATTACGAGCCTGAGTGACTGTCTCGAAGACTTCTTAAGTAATAGAACGCAGTGTGTTGTCATCGACAGCGAGTGTTCAGTGGAGACAGGGGTAACTTCAGGAGTGCCCCAGGGAAGTGTGATAGAACCGTTGCTATTTTCTGTGTGCATAAATGATCTAGTAGGCAGGGTGGGCAGCAATCTGCGGGTGTTCACTGATGATACTGTGGTGTGCAGGAAGGTGTCGAAGATCAGTGACGGTAGGTTGATACAAGATGACCTGGACAACATTTTTATTTGGTATGATGAATCACAGGTGGCTTTTAACGTAGTGAAATGTAAGTTAATGTAGATGAGTAGCAAAAACAAACCCTTAACGTTCGGATGCGGCATTAGTAATATCCTGCTTGATACAGTCACGTCGTTTAACTATCAGGGTGTAGCGTTGCGAAGCCGTCTGAAATGGATCGAACACGTGACGATTGTGGTAGGGGAGGCGAATGGTGGACTTCGGTTTATTGGGAGAATTTTGGGAAAGTGTAGTGTTTCTGTAAAGGAGACCGCATGTAGGGCGCTAGTGTGACCTATTCTTGAGTACTGCTCGAGAATTTGGGATGCGCTCCAGGACGGATTGTAATAAGACATCGAAGCATTTCAGAGGCAAGCTGCTAGATTTGTTACCGGTAGTTCGATCAACATGCAAGTGTTAGGAATATGCTTCGGGAGCTCAAGTGGACATCCCTGCATGGAAGAAGACATCATTTCGAAGAACACTACTGAGAAAGTTTAAAGAACCGGCATCTGAAGATGACTGCAGAAGGATCCTACTGCCGCCAACATACATTTCGCGTAGGGACCACGAAGAAAAGATCCGGAAATTAGGGCTCATATGGAGTCGTTTTTCTCTCGCTCTCTCTGCGAGTGGAACAGGAAGGCAAACGACTAGTTGTGGTGCAGGCTACGCTCCACCGCGCACCGTACGGTGGCTTCCCGACTATGTATGTGGATGTATCTGCAGATGAGTGGACCCCAATCCAGTCCTCCCAACAAGGAAAATTCCCTGGCAGTTAACGTGGATTCAACCCGGGACCTCCGCACGGCAGTCCGCCTCGCTGACCACCCAACTGTGGAGGTGGAGACATACTGATTACATGAGTAAAAACAGCTTCCGAAATAGCAGAGAAAAAGCTGCTGATGACTCTTAGGAGAGGCACGCGATACGCTACATGGAACTGTGCTATCGCTGCGGCAGAGATTACAGTTAGGCGCCGTCCACAACTGTAGTCGTCTGGCGCCCACACAGAAGGATGACAGGATGACCTCATACGAGACACAGTGTGCGGGCTTAATCTGCACAGTGGAACACTATCAAGAGGACCACAACATGTTGCGCTTGTGACCATGTTTAGCAGTGGATGTCATGTTTTGCGGGTAACGCCCGAGCCGCCGAAAAATTGTGCACACCATTTCAGCTTACTTTTTCAGTTTACGTCTCTCGCCATTTCGCTGCAATGAACTGCATTCACGGTTGCCTCGACGGGTCGCTTGTGCGGTCTCGCGAAACGCGATATCCAGAGACGGTTTTTTGTTCCCGTTTCTGAATGAATCTGACATGCGTGCTGGCAGATGTAGCATCTGCGGGCAGCGCGGAGGGTCTCAGACGTCGGCTTGATATACAAGCTCTGCCACTACGATCTGGGTGTTCTGCACCACCGTAATGCGACTGTGTGTGCCACACAATGAACCACTGTCTGCGCTCAAAAACATAGCGATACAGTGTCATAATCAAACGGTCAAAGAAAGAGTTAATAGACGCTACTGTAATGAACATATTTGTAAGAAATGAACATTAAAAATGTAATTTTACTAGTACTAGGGAAGTATGAACGAAATTTTATTCAAACTTTAGGGAAACGGCTGCTAGTATGGTCCAGTTAAGCCAAATTCATATAAAACTTTTGTTGTTGTTTTGAGATAAGCTACACCCGCATAAAACCTTTACACGAAATTCTGTTTTGGTGTAAATGGTGAAAGAAAGATTTCTAGCCAAAACGATCCGGATCCACCAATTAATGTTTCCTAGTAAACGTGCGGAACAGTACGTCACGTTCCTGTCTTTCGTGCATTTACGGGTTTGACCTCACCAGCCGTGGGTCGTTTACATGGGGTGAAGTGTCTACGAGGACGTGACTCTTCTGATCCCGGAAAAAGGACGGGGAAAGATATTCTCATAGGAAGCATTGCTGCACTGAGTTCATTTTGTGCTGCTGTTCTAGAGCAAAGAACGAATCATAGAACCGAAAGGAAAAGCGGAAGATAAATTGTTGATGGTTTAGGCAGTGGGTTTCAAATAGGATACGGAAAACATATATATTTGACATGGAAATTAGACGATGAATTAGACTACATTGCACTTTGCTTACACTTTTCACAACTGATTTACAGATCAGATACAGATACGAGACAAGCAGTATTTTAAGTACAGAAATTAAAGTTCAAATTTTTTCACGCAATTTAGCCTCAGGGAACTCGTTGAAAATTATTTAGTGTTCCAACAAGTAAATATAAAACTGGTTCAACTGCATCCAATTCCCGAAAACGCAGAGTTGTAATTTTATCACCCGATCCGTCGTTGACGTACCGGAGGCAAACTCAACTGAAAAATCAAACAGGTTTGATATGAGGTGTGAGCCGACAGTCTTCCCAGTGACATCACAGGATTTGATACGACGTTTCGTTCACATGTGGTCGTAGTCTCCGAAGACTGTCTCATGCTATCAGACTCATCGCCCCTTTATTTCGAAATTCATGTCACAGAAAACAAAAACGCTCTGAACCATGTATACATATTTATTGGCAATGTATACAGATCACCAAATATTGAAAAAAAAAGACATTTATGTAACGACAAAATTGTCTGTTTCCTATGGGGCGGGGAAGGGAAGTCTCACAGGACTCCTGAGAAACGTCAATACGTGGTGGAACGTCCCATTGCTCGGATACAGGCTTGAATCCGTCATGACGTACCATCGATGAGCTCTGGTCCAAACTGTCCCAACCCTCGTCCGGCCATCCTGATTTAGGTTTTCCTGATTTCCCTAAATCACTTCAGGCGCATCCCGGGATGGCTGCTTTGAAAGGGCACGGCGGACTTCCTTCCCCATGCTTCCATTATCCGACGGGACCGTTGATCTCGTCGTTTTGTCCCCTCCCTCAAATCAACCAAACTGTCCCACTCTTCAACGAAGATTCTGTCTAGTCGCGGAGGGTTTTTGGGCTTTGACGACATCCAAAACAGCTAGTTTCAATCGGTCTCAACATGTTACATTGGATTCCTAGCGGGGGAACGGGCACGCCACTCCATTCTTGCGATCCTAGCACGCTGAACGATCGTGTTCAAGAGAGCAGAACGATATGCAAGTGTCTTATTGCCCATCAAATTGAAATTGCCACCAAAATATTGGTGATGCTGTCACACCATTAGTTGCAGAATATCGTCCTTGTACCGTACAGCAATGAGATTGCCCTCAACCACCACGAGAGGGGCACGATGGCTCCATGTGATGCCACCGCAGAACATCACTCCATCGCCACCTTGTACGTGTCAGACACAGTGTTGGAGGCATTCGATATTACCTGGCTGCCTCCAGACACGTTCCCAGCGACATCCAGGATAAAAACAGATGAGAGTTTCGTCCGTAAACAACACCCGACACCGATCCTGGGGGGCCCATTCCGCATAATTCGTTGCACATCTGTAACGGAGTCCGCAGTGTTGTGGTGTACGACATGGTGCTCGCCACGGTCGCCGGGAATGGAGATTCGCGTCTTGGAATCGTCTCCTAACAATTTGATGCGATACGTGGCATCCTGTAGCCTATTCGAACGCCGAATTCAATTGTGGGGCACCCAGGACGCGGTTTATTTGACTAGAAAGTTGCAGAATCGATCACTGCGTGCACCTTTCGACAGTGGACGACCTGTGGGATGCGATCACTGGTGGCGACTGTCCTTCGTGGCACGACTGATGTCACTCTACTGTTGCACAGACGTCTCTAATATGCTCCTACTGTTGCTTTACTTTGAACTGAAATGCTGCAGTCCATTCGAGCGTGGCGTTCTACCGATAGGTAGCGTTCATGGCAACTACTTATAGGTTTACAGACGTCAGGGGTGACCTTCCGATCGGTACCGGAACAGTCACAGTAGCAACGTAGCTATGCGACGTATAAGGGTCACTCGAAACTTCTGCTTCGATAAAATGAAATCTTCTCGGTTTACGAGCCGCGTCACAGTTTTCGACAGCTGTCTCCACCATCGTCAGCAGGAGTTAAAAATCACAGGCTGCCGAGGCTCGCACGGCAAAGCGAAGGCGAGCCAAAGACGTAGGCTTGATGCTTTTAGGGACTCGCAAGCGGCAGTTTCAAATGTGGCGGCGCCCCTCGCGCCATGTGACGTCACTCGGTCCGGCGGCGATACGGAGCCGTCAGAAGCTGCCCAGCTTGCCTTCTACGGATGCACCAATTCTGTCCTCTCTGTAAGGTTCCAGAAGCTGCCAGTCAATGTGGCACTTCAGACTTCCGTGGGAGGTTGCAGACCCTGCCATTACATAAATACTGGATGTCTCTCCTAACAAGGGAACCTCCCCATCGCACCCCCCCCCCCCCAAGATTTAGTTATAAGTTGGCACAGTGGATAGGCCTTGATAAACTGAACACAGATCAATTGAGAAAACAGGAAGAAGTTGTGTGGAACTGTGAAAAAATAAGCAAAACATACAAACTGAGTAGTCCATGGGCGACATAGGCAACATCATGGACAAAGTGAGCACAGGAGCGTCGTGGTCCCGTGGTAGCGTGAGCAGATGCTGAGCGAGAGGTTCTTGGTTCAAGTCTTCCCTCGAGCGAAAATTTTATTTTCTTTATTTTTGCATAGTTATTATCTGTCCGTTCGTTCATTGACGTCTTTGTTCACTGTAATAAGATTAGTGTCTGTGTTTTGCGACCGCATCGCAAAACTGTGCGATTAGTAGACGAAAGGACGTGCCTCTCCAATGGGAAGCGAAAACATTTGATCGCAAGGTCATAGGTCAACCGATTTCTCCACAGGAAAACGCATCTGATATATTCTATACGACACTGGTGACGGCATGTGCGTCACATGACAGGAATATGTTGTCGACCCACCTAACTTGTGCACTTGGCGAAGGGGTAAAAAGATTCTTCTACCTTGCCCGATTTAGGTTTTCTTGTGGATGTGATAATCACTCCCAAAAAAGTGATGAAAACATAAGAGTTTGTCACATAAACAGAAAATAAAAATTTAAACTTATCACTCGATGGAAGATTTGAACCAAGGACCTTTCGTTCCGGAACTGCTCACGTTACCACGAGACCACGGCGCTCCTGCGTTCCCAGTGTCCTTGACGTTGCCTATCTTCCCATGGACTACTCAGTTTGTATATTTTGCTTATTTTTTCACAGTTCCACACAACTTCTTCCTGTTTTCTCAATTGATCTGTGTTCAGTTTATCAAGGCCTATCCACTGTGCCAACTTATAACTAAATCTGAGGGGGGTGCGATGAGGAGGTTCCCTTGTAAGAGTTGTCAGGCGCATTTTATCTGGTGTTCTGTCAGGTATCGGCCATTTCGCTTTTGCATCGTGTAGTTGGTGTCAGCCCAAACAAATATTGCTCGTCAAATGCTTTATGCGAAACGCAGAGTCGACGGAATGCGTCGTTTCCAGTTTCAAACTAAATCATTATTAAATCGGAATTTCAAGTGGCCATCGACAGCGCTACCAAATTAGTCTAATGTGATATTTTTTTACGATATATATTATCAGGAACCGTAAAACACGAAGAGTAAGTAGCAGTCAAGCAGCGACTGAGCAGCACGTTTCTGCATGGCGTTGCCAGTCAGCACGGGCCAGGCTGGTGCTGTAGAACTCGTTATCCCTTGTGTTTTACTGCCCCTGCTAATACACTCCTGGAAACTGAAATAAGAACACCGTGAATTCATTGTCCCAGGAAGGGGAAACTTTATTGACACATTCCTGGGGTCAGATACATCACATGATCACACTGACAGAACCACAGGCACATAGACACAGGCAACAGAGCATGCACAATGTCGGCACTAGTACAGTGTATATCCACCTTTCGCAGCAATGCAGGCTGCTATTCTCCCATGGAGACGATCGTAGAGATGCTGGATGTAGTCCTGTGGAACGGCTTGCCATGCCATTTCCACCTGGCGCCTCAGTTGGACCAGCGTTCGTGCTGGACGTGCAGACCGCGTGAGACGACGCTTCATCCAGTCCCAAACATGCTCAATGGGGGACAGATCCGGAGATCTTGCTGCCCAGGGTAGTTGACTTACACCTTCTAGAGCACGTTGGGTGGCACGGGATACATGCGGACGTGCATTGTCCTGTTGGAACAGCAAGTTCCCTTGCCGGTCTAGGAATGGTAGAACGATGGGTTCGATGACGGTTTGGATGTACCGTGCACTATTCAGTGTCCCCTCGACGATCACCAGTGGTGTACGGCCAGTGTAGGAGATCGCTCCCCACACCATGATGGCGGGTGTTGGCCCTGTGTGCCTCGGTCGTATGCAGTCCTGATTGTGGCGCTCACCTGCACGGCGCCAAACAGGCATACAACCATCATTGGCACCAAGGCAGAAGCGACTCTCATCGCTGAAGACGACACGTCTCCATTCGTCCCTCCATTCACGCCTGTCGCGACACCACTGGAGGCGGGCTGCACGATGTTGGGGCGTGAGCGGAAGACGGCCTAACGGTGTGCGGGACCGTATCCCAGCTTCATGGAGACGGTTGCGAATGGTCCTCGCCGATACCCCAGGAGCAACAGTGTCCCTAATTTGCTGGGAAGTGGCGGTGCGGTCCCCTACGGCACTGCGTAGGATCCTACGGTCTTGGCGTGCATCCGTGCGTCACTGCGGTCCGGTCCCAGGTCGACGGGCACGTGCACCTTCCGCCGACCACTGGCGACAACATCGATGTACTGTGGAGACCTCACGCCCCACGTGTTGAGCAATTCGGCGGTACGTCCACCCGGCCTCCCGCATGCCCACTATACGCCCTCGCTCAAAGTCCGTCAACTGCACATACGGTTCACGTCCACGCTGTCGCGGCATGCTACCAGTGTTAAAGACTGCGATGGAGCTCCGTAAGCCACGGCAAACTGGCTGACACTGACGGCAGCGGTGCACAAATGCTGCGCAGCTAGCGCCATTCGACGGCCAACACCGCGGTTCCTGGTGTGTCCGCTGTGCCGTGCGTGTGATCATTGCTTGTACAGCCCTCTCGCAGTGTCCGGAGCAAGTATGGTGGGTCTGACACACCGGTGTCAATGTGTTCTTTTTTCCATTTCCAGGAGTGTACATATCGGTAAAACGAATATCGTGCAAGACCAATTTGGGACCGCTCTGCGGAAGGGGGACGTACGATTACGATTGAGAAATGATTTTGTTAGAAAATGCTAGCAACCGATGTTGTCCATCGAAGCTGGGCATCTCATGAGACACATGATAAGCAGCATTTGTGTGACTTGACCTCAGCTACAAGTCGCAAAAACAAAATTCCAAGTATCTGCCCAAACATCAGGGAAAACTCGCCTGACAACTCCTAGGAAAGACGCTGAGCATAAGCGGAAGACCGTGCCAGCCCCGGTGGTTAGTGATATTAACTCCTGATAACGATGGCGTACACAGCTATCGAAAGTTAAGGTTATCAAAATGGTTCAAATTGCTCTGAGCGCTATGGGACTTGACATCTGAGGTCATCAGTCCCCTATAATTTAGAAGTGCTTAAACCTGACTAGCCTAAGGACATCACACACATCCAAGCCCGAGGCAGGATTCGAACCTGCGACCGTAGCGTTCGCGCGGTTCCAGTCTGAAGCACCTAGAACCGCTCGGCCACTCCGACCGGCTAAATTTATCCATGTTATATGCATGAACCATGAACCATGAACTATGGACCTTGCCGTTGGTGGGGAGGCTTGCGTGCCTCAGCGATACAGAAAGCCGTACCGTAGGTACAACCACAATGGAGGTGTATCTGTTGAGAGGCCAGACAAACGTGTGGTTCCTGAAGAGAGGCAGCAGCCTTTTCAGTAGTTGCAGGGGCAACAGTCTGGATGGTTGACTGATCTGGCCCTGTAACACTAACCAAAACTGCCTTGCTGTTGTGGTACTGCGAACGGCTGAAAGCAAGGGGAAACTACGGCCGTAATTTTTCCCGAGGGCATGCAGCTTTACTGTATGATTAAATGATGATGGCGCCCTCTTGGGTAAAATATTCCGGAGGTAAAATAGTCCCCCATTCGGATCTCCGGGCGGGGACTACTCAAGAGGACGTCGTTATCAGGAGAAAGAAAACTGGCGTTCTACGGATCGGAGCGTGGAATGTCAGATCCCTTAATCGGGCAGGTAGGTTAGAAAATTTAAAAAGGGAAATGGATAGGTTAAAGTTAGATATTGTGGGAATTAGTGAAGTTCGGTGGCAGGAGGAACAAGACTTTTGGTCAGGTGACTACAGGGTTATAAACACAAAGTCAAATAGGGGTAATGCAGGAGTAGGTTTAATAATGAATAGGAAAATAGGAATGCGGATAAGCTACTACAAACAGCATAGTGAACGCATTATTGTGGCCAAGATAGATACGAAGCCCACACCTACTACAGTAGTACAAGTTTATATGCCAACTAGCTCTGCAGATGACGAAGAAATTGAAGAAATGTATGATGAAATAAAAGAAATTATTCAGATAGTGAAGGGAGACGAAAATTTAATAGTCATGGGTGACTGGAATTCGAGTGTAGGAAAAGGGAGAGGAGGAAACTTAGTAGGTGAATATGGATTGGGGCTAAGAAATGAAAGAGGAAGCCGCCTGATAGAATTTTGCACAGAGCACAACTTAATCATAGCTAACACTTGGTTTAAGAATCATGATAGAAGGTTGTATACATGGAAGAACCCTGGAGATACTAAAAGGTATCAGATAGATTATATAATGGTAAGACAGAGATTTAGGAACCAGGTTTTAAATTGTAAGACATTTCCAGGGGCAGATGTGGACTCTGACCACAATCTATTGGTTATGACCTGTAGATTAAAACTGAAGAAACTGCAAAAAGGTGGGAATTTAAGGAGATGGGACCTGGATAAACTGAAAGAACCAGAGGTTGTACAGAGTTTCAGGGAGAGCATAAGGGAACAATTGAAAGGAATGGGGGAAAGAAATACAGTAGAAGAAGAATGGGTAGCTCTGAGGGATGAAGTAGTGAAGGCAGCAGACGATCAAGTAGGTAAAAAGAAGAGGGTTAGTAGAAATCCTTGGGTAACACAAGAAATATTGAATTTAATTGATGAAAGGAGAAAATATAAAAATGCAGTAAATGAAGCAGGCAAAAAGGAATACAAACGTCTCAAAAATGAAATCGACAGGAAGTGCAAAATGGCTAAGCAGGGATGGCTAGAGGACAAATGTAAGGATGTAGAGGCTTATCTCAATAGGGGTAAGATAGATACTGCCTACAGGAAAATTAGAGAGACCTTTGGAGATAAGAGAACCACATGTATGAACACCAAGAGCTCAGATGGAAACCCAGTTCTAAGCAAAGAAGGGAAAGCAGAAAGGTGGGAGGAGTATATAGAGAGTCTATACAAGGGCGATGCACTTGAGGACAATATTATGGAAATGGAAGAGGATGTAGATGAAGATGAAATGGGAGATACGATACTGCGTGAAGAGTTTGACAGAGCACTGAAGGACCTGAGTCGAAACAAGGCCCCCGGAGTAGACAACATTCCATTGGAACTACTGACGGCCTTGGGAGAGCCAGTCCTGACAAAACTACCATCTGGTGAGCAAGATGTATGAAACAGGCGAAATACCCTCAGACTTCAAGAAGAATATAATAATTCCAATCCCAAAGAAAGCAGGTGTTGACAGATGTGAAAATTACCGAACAATAAGTTTAATAAGCCACAGCTGCAAAGTACTAACACGAATTCTTTACAGACGAATGGAAAAACTAGTAGAAGCCGACCTCGGGGAAGATCAGTTTGGATTCCGTAGAAATACTGGAACACGTGAGGCAATACTGACCTTACGACTTATCTTAGAAGAAAGATTAAGGAAAGGCAAACCTACGTTTCTAGCATTTGTAGACCTAGAGAAAGCTTTTGACAATGTTGACTGGAATACTCTCTTTCAAATTCTAAAGGTGGCAGGGGTAAAATACAGGGAGCGAAGGCTATTTACAACTTGTACAGAAACCAGATGGCAGTTATAAGAGTTGAGGGACATGAAAGGGAAGCAGTGGTTGGGAAGGGAGTAAGACAGAGTTGTAGCCTCTCCCCGATGTTATTCAATCTCTATATTGAGCAAGCAGTAAAGGAAACAAAAGAAAAATTTGGAGTAGGTATTAAAATCCATGGAGAAGAAATAAAAACTTTGAGGTTCGCCGATGACATTGTAATTCTGTCAGAGACAGCAAAGGACTTGGAAGAGCAGTTGAACGGAATGGATGGTGTCTTGAATGGGGGATATAAGATGAACATCAACAAAAGCAAAACGAGGATAATGGAATGTAGTCGAGTTAAGTCGGGTGATGCTGAGGGTATTAGATTAGGAAATGAGACACTTAAAGTAGTAAAGGATTTTTGCTATTTGGGGAGCAAAATAACTGATGATGGACGAAGTAGAGGGGATATAAAATGTAGACTGGCAATGGCAAGGAAAGCGTTTCTGAAGAAGAGAAATTTGTTGACATCGAGTATAGATTTAAGTGTCAGGAAGTTATTTCTGAAAGTATTTGTATGGAGTGTAGCCATGTATGGAAGTGAAACATGGACGATAACTAGTTTGGACAAGAAGAGAATAGAAGCTATTGAAATGTGGTGCTACAGAAGAATGCTGAAGATTAGATGGGTAGATCACATAACTAATGAGGAAGTATTGAATAGGATTGGGGAGAAGAGAAGTTTGTGGCACAACTTGACCAGAAGACGGGATCGGTTGGTAGGACATGTTCTGAGGCATCAAGGGATCACCAATTTAGTATTGGAGGGCAGCGTGGAGGGTAAAAATCATAGGGGGAGACCAAGAGATGAATACACTAAGCAGATTCAGAAGGATGTAGGTTGCAGTAGGTACTGGGAGATGAAGAAGCTTGCACAGGATAGAGTAGCATGGAGAGCTGCATCAAACCAGTCTAGGACTGAAGACCACAACAACAACAACATATGCATGTTGTTTGACGGCTACGACTGTATCGTAAGATTTTTATGAAATGCTGCAACATTGTTCAGATGTGCGTGAAACTCCCTAAGCTTACACACTACTTAACCTAAATTATCCTAAGGACAAACACATACAAGCCCATGCCCGAGGGAGGACTCGAACCTCCACCGGGACCAGCCGCACAATCCATGACTGCAGCGCCTCAGACCGCTCGGCTAATCTCGCGAGGCCAAATGCTGTAACATTCGCTCGTTACTAACATTTTATTAACACGAAGCGTTTCGGCAGCATTCTGGCATCATCGGGTTCATTTCCAGTTATTTTTAAACTCTAATTATAAGGAAGTGACAGTGAAAATGCGTCTTTTTCGACACGTAACCTCACTCGCACACACAGCAGAGGGAACTAACCTCACTTCGTTTTAATTTCAATGCAAAAGTAACTGTAAATGCGCCAGAAGATAACAGCACGCTACCGAAACGCATAGTGATGATAAAATATTAGTAGTGAATGACTGTTACAGTACATATTAATTCAGAAAAAGCTGTCGAAAGCTCGAGAGTTTAATTCGAAGTGACGGGGCTTATAAAGCGAGAAGTGTTTGTTGAAGCACACCTCCTAGAATGACTTGTAGAAGGAAACTATTGTTGATGTGTGTATGTTACGACCCTTGTGGACGCGTCGTTTAGAGTGCGTGGGCACGGAAGCTACGACGACGGATAAAAAGTTCTTTTCAACAGGAGAAATCACTTGACGAAGTGTATTGACCTACAACTGGTGCACATGGAAAAATTAGCTTTTTTTTTAATATAGAAGACACATGGTATCGGTGGCAGACTCGTCCCTGTACGGTGAGTGTAATCAGCTTCCACACGGCCGGGCGCGCCGCTGCAATTAGCGTCAGCTGTCGGGCTGTCGGAGCGGCGGTCCCCGGCGTGGCCCGGCAGCCGCGACCGTCTCTTGTTCTCGACTCACTGTCGGCGGCGCGCATTGTGCCCCGGCTGATCGCCGCCGCGGGAGTCCAATCATCGCGGCGACGCGCTGGGTGCGGCCGCGGTCTGGACGGCCGCGCCCACGGGCTCTCCGCTGCGGGCTGCGCCGTAATTACGGGGCTGTGTGTGGCCCGGTGACGTCACGCGCCCCCGGATACGGAGCGCCGAGCACCCGCCACAGGGGGCGGGCGCCGCTGCCCGTACCGCAGCCGCCTCCACATTTCTGAACGCCGACGATTAACGTTAGCAGGTAGCGAAGGCGTGCGTTTGAGCTGGAAGGTGTGAGCCCTAGCTCTGCCAAGAATCCAAAGATGAAAAAATTAAAAATAAACAAAAAAGTTGAATCCCAACAACGATTTGTAATATGCAACACTACCGTCAACGCTCCCTCGCCGAATCACAGACCTTGCAGAGCTGAGCTGGCTTGAGTATGTCAACGACACAGGTCGCCGTACCGTACGTGTAATCAAATCAGAGGGGATTCTGTGAAGAGGCCACGCGAACCTGTGGTTCGTGAAGAGGTGCAGCAGCTGAGTAGTTTAGGGGCAGCAGTCTGCAAGATTCGCTTATCTGGCTTTGTAACACAACGAGTCCTTTTGGGGTGAAGAGAGCCATCCAGTTCATGTCGAGAAACTCGCCACCGCCGCTTGAGTGGTCATGTGAAAGCTGAACCCAAAGGGGAAAATTGGGGCGCAACTTCCTTGAAGCGACGAATGAAAATTTGATAAGACCGGGGTTCAAACATGGGTCTCCTGCTCAGAAGTCAGATGCGCTAATCACTACACCACCCTGACACAGTGGCTTTGCACAACAGCACGGACTATGCTAGCGCACCTCCCTCCTCGATCCAAATTCCCATTCACGTCTCAGCCCACATGGTATTACATCTAATCTCAAACAGCATTGCAGAGAATGAGAATTTCACTCTGCAGCGGAGTGTGCGCTGATATGAAACTTCCTGGCGGATTAAAACCGTGTGCCGGACCGAGACTCGAACTCGGGACCTTTGCCTCCTGCAGGAAAGCTTCTGTAAAGTTTGGAAGGTAGGAGACGGGGTACTGGCAGAAGTAAAGCTGTGAGGACGGGGGGTGTGTCGTGCTTGGGTAGCTCAGTTGGTAGAGCACTTGCCTGCGAAAGGCAAAGGTCCCGAGTTCGAGTCTCGGTCTGGCATACAGTTTTAAGCTACCAGAAAGTTAGCACTGCAGAGGCTCTCCAGCTGTGTTGGAATAGCGCCTCAGCATCGTACAACACGGGGGATCCTGCCTGAAACTCAGGCACATCTGCTAGGCAGATGGTTAGTGAGCAAGTTATACGGGTTCGATTCTCAGTTTCGTAGTTTCAGTTTGCATACACACTTCACAGATGTTTGCGACTTGAAAGCGTCTCTGGAACCATATAGTTGCGTTCGTTAAAGCATCTTTGCTGGGTTTCAGGCAGGATCCACCGTTTAGTTCTTTGCTGAGTTGCTATTTAATTTTTAACAAATATTCTCTCTTTACTGGTTTGTTGTACCATTATTAGGATGTGAACTGCACCTTTTATTTTCTGGCTGATATTCTTATACAGGGTGAAGGACTTACGACGGCCGACCACAAATTTATTCATAACGAGTAAATATATCGACCAAAGGCTTTCGTTAAGCAACAGCAGGCAGTTCGGTGAACTTTCTGAAGTACGCAAGTAATTTTTGACGTTTATACACTGTACAGCCACATTAATGTGACCATCTGTCAAAAGCCTGAATAACCACCTTCTGCAGTGCGAGACGTGCTGGAAGGGTCAGTGAGGTTCTGGAAGGTAGCGACAGTGATTCGGAGCCACGCCGACTTCTCTGTTGTGGTTAGCTGCACTGACTTTCTCGGTTGAGGATCCATGGCAGGAGCAGCACGATACAGCCGACTTCTAGTGGGCAATGACGGAGACGCAAATGTGAAAGAAATGCGTTACGAAGAGCAAACGTTTCATTAGCTGTTGACATCATGTTCGAAGCTAGAAGTCAGCAGACAGAAACAGTGTGTGACAAACAGCAGCAAATCCCTGCACACGAAACAAACGATACTCAGAAATTATCAGAAAATCCTATATTCCACAAGATACTTTCGTAACTGAGCATTTCCCTTTAAAAATATTGCATGTAAATAAAGACCTAAATTTCATCGACAAAAAAAAAAAAAAAAAAAAAAAAGCTCGTTAAGAAGTCTGTCACTAAGGTGCGGCGATACTGCGGATCGCGTCGAAGCTGTGCAACCGGCGACTTTCTTTAGATAGGGGTACTCGGGTTCTCTTTATGTGCATTACTGGATCTGTGTAACCCGTGTTCTTTTTTAATTTTGCTGTTCAAGCTACCTTCAACTGTTATTTATATTATACCTGGTCAGTCACGTAATCATGTGTCGTTTCGTGTCACACAGGCTATTCATTTCTTTTATTGAAATGCGAGTTGTTCCTGATGTAAGGAGATGCACTTTAACAACGCAGAGAAGCCGGTTTTCGCTACCGATAGGCCCGAAGTACCGACAACTGACGCTTCAAACTTGAGGTGACGGAGGTGGGGTAGAATGTTATACTGATATGGAGGCCGCCTCGAGGAAACACGGTACAGCTCTCTCGTTAAGCAGGAATGAATTAGGATTACCCGCAAAACTAGCAAGTTTATTAACGACAATTCCTGTAGACGAAACATGGACCCAAGAAAGGGTCCTTTTAATTATCAGTTTCTAATTAACATAGACTCTACATACAAGAAAATTACGCATCACGAAGAAATTACTCGAATGGGGCGGAAATCGGTAGACGTGGTGTACAAGTACAAAATGGTTCAAATGGCTCTAAGCACTATTCGGAAAGAACGGCTCTTAATACCCTCTATATCATCCAGATTTAGATTTTACATGGTTTTCTTAATAACTTAACGCGAATGTAACGTCAGTCCTAGCCGACATATGTAGCAAGTCTAAATCCCTTTGCATCAGAACTATGAGGATAATACGTAATGTCTTCCAAAATACGTAGTTGGTTCCATGAATATTCGACTAATGGAACCCAGTATTTTATGCGGTAAGGCGAATTTCTCGCAGAAAAAAATACAAGATGTGTGCCCCCAATGAAGCACAAATTTACTCTGCCGGTATACAAGGGGGCTGTAATTAAAGTGCAACTATTCGCAGAGGTTCAGTGTGGGCTGAAATTATTGCATGGCAGCGAAACTTGGTAGACATTCTAGTGCATTAATGCAGAGCCGATTTACGCCAGAAAAAAATTAGTTCCAGTTTTGACCACCAGTGCCAAATTGGCGCTGTGAACGTAAGAAAGAGACGTAGAAATGTTTCCCTATGTAACGGATTAGAATGCAATGTGGGCAGAAATCGTCAAACAAGTGAGAAAGACGTAACATTGATTTTATTATTAACCTCGACTTACACAACTTGTGCAATATGAGCAGTGGAGGCGTCGACGAGATGCTGTGCTTGCCATATTTGCCAAAATTGAAACTATTTTTTTTACAGCTTAAATCGGTTCCACATTAAGTCATTAGTATATCTACCGAGTTTCGCTTGCATACGAAAATTACAGCCACGCTGGACACGATGAGTAGCTGCACTTTAATGGTTCAAATGGCTCTAAGCACTATGGGACTTAACATCTGAGATCATGGGTCTCCTAGACTTAGAAATACGTAAACCTAACTAACCTAAGGAGATCACACACATCCATGCCCGAGGCAGGATTCGAACCTGCGACCGTACCGGTCACGCGTTTCCAGACTGTAGAACCTAGAACCGCTCGGTCGGAACGGCCGGCTCCAAAGGTGGACCGACACACTACTGAGCAGGTGATGATAATATTGTGAACCATTAATGTATTTGGGGTGTCGCACATCATACTGAGAACACGTGCACGCCACTGTAGTTGGGGAACGTGTCACGTGGTTGGTTGTGAGAGAAGCGACCTGGCCGACCTGCGCTGCTCGCTGCCGATCAGTGAAGCTCCCTCGGCTGCGGCGGCTCCCACGTGTCGTGGCCAGTATTTGATGCTGCCGGCAGTGCGGTATCTACGACGGCACATCTCGAGCTGTTTGACAAACGGCCCGCCGTCCGCCTTAATTGAGACGCCGGGGCGCGCCTGCTCCATTTAGATTAGCTCTCAGATACTGACCAGTGTTTGTTCTCTCCTCCCAGTACACTTGCTGAGACTACGTCGCTTCCTAGTCATTCCGCGAACACTCAGACTCGCGTTTCGGGTGAGTGTGGTTGAAATTCCCATCTGACCATTAGGATTCAGATTTTTCGGCCCTTTCCCCAACCTAATTCTTACAATTGACTAAATTCCTTCTTCAGAAAGATCGCGGTCCATCGCCTTCTCCATTCTTGTCCTACAGGGTTTGGCCAACGTTCTTATGATCTATTCGACCAAGTGAAGTAGAATGTTTATTTTACTTGCTCCTATGAGGTCTACAACTTTGGTTCGGCCATGTTTCCTCGAAGCTCGAGGCTTTATTGTGGGAAACTTACAGAAAACGTACGATTCAAAGTAGTGACCACTGGCCACTACCTTCTCTCATGTTTCTGGTAGCACGAATCCCGTGGCGGAAGAACTGGGCGTCTTTTGAGGGTACCCATGAATCGATCCGATTTTGCACTTGTTCATATGACCGGTGATATTGGTCAGCCAGGCCGTGTGCCATTGATAGAAAAAGATGGTAGTCAGACGGACCAATGTCTGCAGAATACGGCAGGTGAGATAGGACTTACCGTTTCAGCATTTCCAGGTACGTTTTGACGGATTTTGCGGAATGTGATCTAATACTACCATAAAAATCACCTTTTTATGTCTGTCGCTCTATTATGGCCCTTTGTCTCTCAGTTCTCCTCTCAACCGCTTTCGATACCGACTTCGTGTGATTGTTTCCGTCGGTTTCTATAGATTCGAAAACCCTCTCTCTTCCACCGCCATGTCGGTCTTCGACGTCGAAATTACTGTTCTGGATGCTTTGGAACCATTATCTGCACGTCCTTTCTCTAGTAGATGCCTCACCAATGGTCTTAGCCAGCATTTTATGAGCCTCGGCCGCAGATTTCTACATATTAAATCAGAGAATTAAAACATCCGGCCGGCCGGTGTGGCCGAGCAGTTCTAGGCGCTTCAGTCTGGAACCGCGCGACCGCTACGGTCGCAGGTTGGAATCCTGCCTCGGGCATGACTGTGTGTGATGTCCTTAGGTTAGTTAGGTTTAATTAGTTCTAAGTTCTAGGGGACTGATGACCTCAGATGTTAAGTCCCATAGTGCCCAGAGCCACTTGACTTTGAAACATCCCGCAAATGACTGGGCTTATAAGTTGTCATATTCAGTCGTGAATAGGTTTATGATGCAATCACAAATCGACTAATATTTTGATGGCCTTATGTTTACAAATGGCTAAGGTTACTATGTGACACTAACGACTTAACAAATGTAGACCACTTAACGCTACTGCCATCTGCTTCAAAACGGCGAAAGCTAAGTTGTGAATCTAGTACAAACAGTTCACAGTAACTTCAGATAGATCTCTTTACCTTTACCACCAGATTCATGAACTGCGTGTAAAATATGATACATTTTTACCATCGTTAGTCAGTTACATCGTCAGCAGATCATTTGGCAGATTCTTATCGAAATTAAAAGTAACGGGTCGCTTCACTGAATACGTAAAAAAAGTAAAGCACAGCCCGTGGTGCAAACGCGAGACCGCGATGTTCGTCTGACTGCAAGTAAAGGGCAGTCTTTCTTGGCCGAGTGGTAGGCGGAAGGCCCATAGCCATGACCTCTTCCTCTCCAATCCGTTCCCTCCCCCCCCCCCCCCCCCCCGCAAAAAAAAGTCCCGCTCCTCCCCCCGGAAGATCAGGAGTACTCATGTGATAGTATGCTGAGTGGACCTGCACCATCCTGGAGGGACTAAAACGAGGAAAAATCCTTGCCCCTACCCGGGATTTAATCCGGAACCTCCAGATCCTAAGTCTAGTGAGCCACCCGCTAGACCACCACGGCCACACAGAATTCGTACACACGATTTTATCTGTGGTGAGAATACACCACTTCTTGGCAAAACTATTTCATATTTAAGATTGTAAACCAAACTAACTGCGCTATTGTTCTATCAATATTTGTTTTGAACAGGTTTCGGCTTATTGGGCCCTCGCTAAGAAAGCTCTCATTAGTGTGCACAAGACACACTATTATGTAAGAAACAAAATTTAGAGCCGGTTGGAGTGGCCGTGCGGTTCTAGGCGCTACAGTCTGGAGCCGAGCGGCCGCTAAGGTCGCAGGTTCGAATCCTGCCTCGGGCATGGATGTGAGTGATGTCCTTAGGTTAGTTAGGTTTAATTAGTTCTAAGTTCTAGGCGACTGATGACCTCAGAAGTTAAGTCGCATAGAGCTCAGAGCCAATTTTTTTTAACCAAATTTAGAAAAAAAAAGTTCTATCAACACACACGAAATCTTTGGTCGTGACATCAAACATAAAGTGTAAAATCCAATGCTCATTGCTCGTGATATGCACGAAACGCGTTAAATTACAGTTTACAAGGTGCATAGTACCAAATACAGTACATAGCGCAAAGACACAATATTAAAATTTAAAAGCTGTTTAAATGCAATAGTATGATTTTAAGGAAAAACGAAGTAAGTTGCACTAACAGTTACGCTATGATACAGCTTTATGGAGATGAATATCACCATTGGGATTGAGGGCAGAGAGTGTATGTCCGGTTGAATGAATCATGTGAAGCTTAAGCATGGGGATATATTCAGCTGTAAATGATAATTTAGAATTAGGTGTGAGTTTGTGATTAATGGTTATTTACCTTAGTTGCCTGTAATTGGCTAAGTCCCCCCCCCCCCTCTCGATCATATGCAGCCAGTCTGTGCCGACTACGTTGCTGAACGTGTGTTGAAGGGAGGTCACTGACACTGAGTCAGCACAGAAAAGCGTGAGTGCAGTGGCTGGAGCAGTTTGTGCCAGAGCTTGGAAAACTTAGGGCTCTGCTCGAACTTTCGATCGCCCTGCTATCTAGCGATTTGTGTTATCTCCACGACGTGTTTTAGTATTATTAATGTAATTTTAATAATAAAAATAACAGTTATTGATGTAATTTTAATAATAAAAGTAACACGTTGAGCATGGAATGTTATGTCTTCTAGCGTGCAAGTCATGTGCAGGAACAGCAACGATTAAATAAATATAATACTACCATCACCATTCAGTCCAATCCTCCTGCGTTAACTTATCATGCGATCTAGTGACGTACTATCTCTACGACAAGTCTTTCTGCAGTAATTTATTTTCGCGATTGCTATTACATTAAATTTAACATTACTTATTTCATTAAATCAGTATTTAATTCCTAATTAATTGTATCTTTCCAAGCTGATCAAACGCCTAACATTCTTACCCGTTATTCCAGTAAATGCGATAAGGGGCTGACATGCTCATTTGCCATCCCAGCTGGAAAATCATTACAGCCGCTAATAACCAAATAAAATATTGTGCTAGACTGAGGGCCAACTAATATTTTTGGAAGGACCACATTTTTGTCTTTGACTGTTAGTTTTTTTAAAAAAATGACCGTAAATGATTATGTAACCGTACTTAATGTATGGGAAGCAATATTGCGAATTTGGTCAAATATAACAGAAGTCTTTATGGTGGTAGTATTTGATGTTGTTTTCTCCTTTGTGTCAAGAAATTATCAAACTGAAGAAGAGCTGTAGCTTGTTGTGGCTAGTTCGCAGCTTTTCCCGTTTCTCTTGCATTATAGATAGGACTAAGCCATTTTGGTACTGGAAGTAGTGTACCCAATAAGAAGAGCAGACCCACCGTATCTGAGTCCGGGTGGGGGCGACTCATAGATAAATCACGAAAGAGCTTTGAGGTTTCGTGACGAATTGCTGAGGGTACCCTTGTTACTGGCCAGTTTCCATTAAATAATGCTCCTTATTTGAAACTAATACTAAAATGGTACATCTGTCTGTGAAGATTAATTATTTATTTGTAGATGGAGGAGGGGACGTTGGTCTCCACCTTTCTGCGTCCTCGCTGGCTACGCCTGCGCTCTGTAATAATCGAGTTTTAGAATATTAAAAAAGTTTCTTTCGTGACACATTCTCTATTGCAATGAAAAAGGCGCGCTCGTGTGCGCGTGTGTTTGTTTGTACAGGTATATTTACGTGAAACTCAAGTGGGATCAACAATTTCTGGAATTCAAACTGAATGTGTTGGTGACTTTAGAGAACGAGACTTAGATTCGAATGGATTCCATGTAGTTCGACTGACCTTTCAAATGAGTACAGGCTGTGCCTAAAGCTGAACAGTAAAAACGTTACGAGGAACTGTTTTCATAAATTCCAATTAATTTCATTTTAAAATTTTATCTTTTAAGAACTTGTTGCACGTACGTACATACAGAGTTATGCATTGCCATTGTTAAATATTATTTTTGAAAGTTAAAGTGGAAATTATCAGCTGTTCGTTTTCAAAAACACGAACTAGCACGTCGAAAAACGAGTTCCAGCGAAACCGCACTTCTAGTTTTAATTTCAATATACAATTATAATAAAGTTCTAAATTGCAGGTCGTGCACACGGAACAGCGTATGTGAAACTCGGAGTAAAGATTTCGATAACATTTTTAAACTGAAGAAGAATGAAAGGTGGGAACCGCAGCCCGGTACTGAAAGAAGAACGACCGGGAGTGGAACGTGTGATCGTTTGAAAAAGAACGTGACAGAAGTGGGTGCGAGAAACGGCGGAACTGGAATGAGCGGCTGCCCGGAAAAGAACGAGACTAGCCGAAGAGGACCGAGGCGAAAACGAGATCGACCTGAGGAGAACGGTGAACGACCGTTCTTCAGAAGTCGTCCGCGAGCTCCCCCGCTCAGTTTAGTAAACCATTCCTGTGGACTGATGCTTCGCGAACGACGCACCTTTAGCTTGCAAGTCAGATGACACGTGGTTATTCGGTTGATTGATTCGGGGCATGTGAGACGTCTCCTGGCAAGACATTTACAAAATCATTAGAATATATAAAAAATAATAAAAATAAACATTTATCTGCATTACTATTATTTCATTACTGTATGAATGTTTGTAGATTATATATAAAAGGAAATAACAATTTTTCAATTTTATGTTTGTGCAATATTTATGTATTTATATTTCACAAATAATTTCTGTGGTCGGCGAAAGTATGTATCGAAGCAGACAATGATAATTGAAAGAGATAACGAAGATGCATATTAAATTGCCTATAAATAGTGGAGGTTAAAACATTACTCTCTCTGTCTTCTTGTAGCCGTTAAAGTTGTAAGAGCCTGTGACGCTAGCTTGAATGCTTAGGTAGCCTTCGTTTGTCCTTTGATCGAGAAAGACGCCCTTGGAGGCTGATATCTGTAAAAGGTGTGTACGTTAAATTTATGTTGATTTTTTGAATACATAAATTGTTAAAATTACTACCTGTAATAATTTACTGCTAGCTTGCGCAAGATTTCATTCTACCTACCTAACAGTTTTCAGCTTATTAGGAATTTTTCATGACGCAGAGCCGTGCAGCGATCGCGGGAGCTGCTGCCGCGGCAAATTCAAATGGAACTGAACGAAAGTCATTTTCAAAAATGGCTCTGAGCACTATGGGACTTAACTTATGAGGTCATCAGTCCCCTAGAACTTAGAACTAGTTAAACCTAACTAACCTAAGGACATCACACACATCCATGCCCGAGGCAGGATTCGAACCTGCGACCGTAGCGATCGCGCGGTTCCAGAATGCAGGGCCTAGAACCGTTCGGCCACTCAGGCTGGCGAAAGCAGTTTTCCCGCATTATAGCGGACAGGTAACGGTACATTAAAATTATCTCTTTCAGCTTCCTGGAGACTTCAGAGGGATATTGTGGATTTTATTATGTCATTTTTAGGTGGGCATGGGCAGCTGCTATTATGTTATCAGTTACGTAAATAATTCATGACTGATAAAATTTTACTTGTGTGTGATAAAAGACTGCTGTGGAAAACCTGTCCAAGCTAATAACGTAATAATCAAATTTCATTTTCATTTTCTTTAGTTTCATGATCCCATGTTAGTCGTGGCAGTTAATAGTGTTCATATATTTAAAAAGAAACCACTGCAGCTTTTACGTTTAGTGAACATAAGATACTATAACTTCCGCACAGGTAATAAGGATGATTTTCTGTGTATTGAAGAAATGAAAGTAGCGAAGGGCATTTTTTTTATTCCATAATTAGTTACAGTGATTATACCATATTCCATATCTAACAAGCCAGATCAGTGATATATAAAAACAGTTTGCAAATTATAGATCGTACATCCACAGCAGGAAATCTATTAGTGTTGTACGTATGCCCACATAATAGGTCAAAGTTCATAAAGTTATAATATTTTCAACTGCAGAAACTAATAGTGAGAATCGTCGCAACAGTAAGCTATATAAAATTAATTAAAATTTTATGCCATATAAACTCCATATAAAGTAAAAAGGGTGTGCGGTGGGGATTACGCGACACAGGGGACCAAACAGCGAGGTCCTCGGTCACATCGGATTAGGGAAGGATGTTGAAGGAAGTCGGCCGTGCCCTTTCAAAGGAACCATCTTGGTATTTGCCTGAAACGATTTAGGAAAATCACGGGAAACCTACATCAGGTTGGCTGGGCGCGGGTTTGAACCGCCGTCCTCCCGAATGCGAGTCCAGTGTGCTAACCACAGCGCTACCTCACTCGGTTGGTCATTCGGGCAGCGCTCGATTTCATATGGATATGTGCTGGGTGCCGCGGGTCCGTTAGGAGGCACCTACCCAGCCCAGCCTAGCCCAGCCCAGCCTGGCGCAGACGCCGGCCGCACCTGCTGGCGTGGAGGGGCGGTGCGTAAAGCAGGCGTTTTTACGGCCGCGGCGCGTCTGGGGCGGCCACAAGGACGGCAGCAGGCGCTGCCCGGGCCGGCGGCTCGCGAAACCACCTACCGGCCAGGCTGGCGAGCCGCCGGCTGCGTACTGCGGGCGAATCCGTCTGCGGGCCTAGCAGCAGAGGCCCAGATTCCTGCGCTCGCCTGCGCCAGTGCGAGACACGCGACCTGCTCGTTCTCACCACCGCCATACTGCGGTTTTCAGGCTGATACTCTCTTTCAAATTCTGAAGCTGGCAGGGGTAAAATACAGGGAGCGAAAGGCTATTTACAATTTTTTCAGAACCAGATGGTAGTTATAAGAGTCGAGGTGCATGAAAGGGAAGCAGTGGTTGGGAAGGGAGTGAGACAGGGTTGTAGCCTATCCCCGATGTTATTCAATCTGTATATTGAGCAAGCAGTAAAGGAAACGAAAGAAAAATTCGGAGTAGGAATTAAAATCCATGGAGAAGAAATAAAAACTTTGAGGTTCGCCGATGACATTGTAATTCTGTCAGAGACAGCAAAGGACTTGGAAGAGCAGTTGAACGGAATGGACAGTGTCTTGAAAGGAGGATATAAGATGAACATCAACAAAAGCAAAACGAGGATAATGCAATTAGTCGAATTAAATCGGGTGATGCAGAGGCAATTAGATTAGGAAATGAGACACTTAAAGTAGTAAATCAGTTTTCCTATTTGGGGAGCAAAATAACTGATGATGGTCGAAGTAGAGAGGATATAAAATGTAGACTGGCAATGGCAAGGAAAGCGTTTCTGAAGAAGAGAAATTTGTTAACATTGAGTATAGATTTAAGTGTCAGGAACTCGTTTCTAAAAGTATTTGTATGGAGTGTAGCCATGTATGGAAGTGAAACATGGACGATAAATAGTTTGGACAAGAAGAGTGTAGAAGCTTTCGAAATGTGGAGCTACAGAAAAATGCTCAAGATTAGACGGGTAGATCACATAACTGATGAGGAGGTATTGAATAGAATTGGGGAGAAGAGCAGTTTGTGACACAAGCTGACTATTAGAAGGGATCGGTTGGCAGGGCATATTTTGAGACATCAAGGGATCACCAATTTAGTATTGGAGGGAAGCGTGGAGGGTAAAAATCGTAGAGGGAGACCAAGAGATGAATACACTAAATAGATTCAGAAGGATGTAGGTTGCAGTAGGTACTGGGAGATGAAGAAGCTTGCACACGATAGAGTAGCATGTAGAGCTGCAGCAAACCAGTCTCTAGGCTGAAGACCACAACAACAACAACCCGCAGATTCTCCAGAGTGCCCCTCCTTCGGTGCCAGCGTGAACAAGTGTCGGAACAGTTCCGTTTTTCCTCGTCTTCGGAGCTCTCGTGGCGTTGCAAGAAGTGCCATTCGCGGCCGCGGTCAGAATCAACTCATTTTCGGTGAAGTGCTGTGCGCGAGACCGATTACGTGACGCATTGCTCTGCAATTTTACTTGGAAATCTGAATTAATCCTTTGCTCTGAGACACTGTCGAATCAGTCTAAGGAATGTCGCTAGCCTCGCTCTCAGCTGCGAAACACGAAATTTGTGTGTAGGAGTCTTCTGTGTTGGCGAGCCTCAACAAAATCTTCCGATTTACAGGTCGCTGCACTTGTAATAAAATACTCGAGCACGCCGGCCGCGGTGGCCGAGCGGCTCTAGGCGCTACAGTCGGAACTACGCGGCTGCTGCGGTCGCAGGTTCGAATCCTGCCTCGGGCATGGATGTGTGTGATGTCCTTAGGTTAGTTATGTTTAAGTAGTTCTACGTCTATGGGACTGAGGACCTCAGATGTTAAGTCCTATAGTGCTTAGAGCAATTTTTGAAATACTCGACCTTTCGACTGCCGTCTCCACCATCTTTACCAGTCGTCAGTCATCGTTATCAGTCATCCCCGTATTCGCCCTGCTGAAAAAATGCAACACCCTCAAGGACAAGGCAGAATTATTTTCATGTAACATAACGGGCAGTTCATCATTTTATCAATTAATGATAACACAGTCAGACCAAATGAAACACCCATGTCACATTAAAGGGCGTCCAAACAGTCTCATCAATACACAGTGTACCACATTCTGGCAGAAACGTAGGCGTGAATTCTCGCATGCAAACGATCATAAAGGTGCCGACTGGCATCCTGCGACAAATTTTCCCAAGTATCTCCCGCATTTGCTGCAATTCGGCAATGGTTCTTCCGCGATATAAAGAACGAGTAAGTTCCCGCCTCACCATGTCTCACAGGTAGTCAGTTGGTCTTGCTGGCCAGAGCGGTTGTACGCCACGGAGGGCACTTTGCGTCGCAGCAGCTGTATGTGGACATGTACGGCACTGGATAAAACATACCTCCTTACTGTCAGTGGTACAACCTGTATGGATAGCAGCCTGTGCAATATAGGAGGCTGTGGTCACTTTTCTGTAGAAGCACCATATGTGACCGCGAGATGTAACTGACGAGCCCCACGTCACAAAGCCTGAGGTGGGCCGTTTTTGTCGTGGGCAAATACACCCCCATTGTGAGCGCCGTAAACGTGTACATCCTTCACTCACACACAAACAGAACTTACTCTCATCAATGAAGACAATAGAGTGCCGTTCCATTCTCCAGCTGATGTTTTCACAACACCCTCAAGGCTGTATTTGAAGGTATCGTTGTGTCAGTGGTAGCCTGGCCAGAGGCACATGTGCTCTTAGTCCTCTCGCAGTCAGCCACCAATGGTTCTCAATGACATATAAGGTGTAACACGTGACCGAATTCCTACCTGGATGATGTTCGGTCGCCACCGCTGCTCGAACAATGCGTTGATCCTGAGGTGCGTCTGTACTATGTGGACACCCAGAACCTGGTCTGCGGGTGCGGAAATGTTCCACGCGTGTTTGCTGAAAGCAGCGACACTCCACCGATACGTTGTGCCCAATATGTACAGCAACCCGTCGTGCGACCATCAAGCTTCCCGCAGGCCCAGAAGGCAACTCTGTCGAAACGGCTGCAGTTAGCTGGAGTTCGTACTCTTCAGCAGAGGATGGGTGTACCCTACATGGAGTATTACGCACGCTGTTCACCTTTAAACTCAGCACAGTTACTGCCTGCAGACTCAGAACACAGGGTCACATACAGAACTCTCCAGAGCGCCATCTGATGGTCGATGACAGTGACAAATGAATCACTAACACTACAACCACTCAATATGTGGATTTATACCCTGATGCTATCGAACACAGACCTTGAGGGTGTTTTTTTTTTTTTTTTTTTTTTTTTCTCCAGGCTATGTCGGTACGTTTGCAGCGTCTGGAATCTCCCAGAAAGGGCCGGCGTGACGCACACGTAGGCGAGTTGGGCAGCTCATAGCAGCTCTGGCCTGCCATTAGTTTTCACCACGCTGTGCACAAGGAAGCGGTTCTGAGCGCGCTAGTACACAGAGCAAAGATTATTTCTGACGACTACCATTTAAATATGAATTGGAGCATTTGAGATGTGTGTTCAGGGACAGCATGGTTCCTCCAAGCGAGACAAAGCATACGCTCTCAGGGGCCACCGGCGAAGGACCCCTAGTGAATAGGCGGAAGAGTCCAAATGAATGCATTAATGCCAAACTGTGAGTCAACAAGCACTGCCTCTAATACCAACATGGAAGGTACTGTTTCAATTCAAACAGTAATCGGGCAACATATTACTTCCTCCCATACTACTCTCGTCAGTCGACGAGAAAATAAACAAAGTTCATACGGAAACTTGCGCAGCATTCGAAAATGGTACAGGATAGCGGCGAGGGTGTATGGAACGGTAGAGGTTCACTTAATTCAGTTTTTATCTTTTATGCATTCAAGCCGGCGGTCGTTACTTTGAATAGGTGCTATGAGCTCAATTTGTTACTATATACTGTAGTTGGTTTACGTCAATAAAAGTAACTAAATATTCATTACCAACCCTTATTTCCTGATCTCAAAGTACATACCTCAGGTTAGTTCACCATCTGGTATGGATAGGTTTCTGATACCCTGTATAATGATACAGGTATGCTCCGCTGAATACTTGCGGAATGCAGATAAAAATACGCACAGAGGGCTAGCCCGCACAACGCTTTGACTACATGGTTTGTGTTTTGATAGCATAAGTCGTTCACGAATGCCATTTCTTGCTGCTGTGGCGAGAACCTGCTCACGAGTGTTGCAAGAGCCCGTTAAGCCCTAACGGGCTTTACAGCGATTACTGTGCTTCTGTCGGGTGTTACAATGCGTGATTGTGTTATTATCACAGAGCGCCGTGCACTCCGTCTACTCATTGCACTAACAAAGTTCTTGAGAATGCCGCGAACCGCTATGTACTCACACAATGTAAGAAGACAATTAGAAAACTAGGATAAATGTTTGGCCGATTTCTTGTCATGTCAGATTTGCATGTGCTCTGGAGCTTTCGACTACTTCCTCTCTCGTTGTCGTCAGAAGTTATCTGTAGGTCGTGTGGTCTTTTATTTAGCTGGTCGAGTTATGTAATGGAGACGTCAGGGATGTCCCATATGTTGTCAGAGACTGTATCGATGTCGAACATGGAGGAACACTAGTAGCGATGCTGATTTCGTTAAATGATGAATAACTCGGCATATTTCTGTGCAGTTTTACAGCAGCAAGCGTCTTTTTACACGCTGTCCAGGTTAAAGTAGCTGTACACAATCTGATCTCAACGATCTTTTTTACGTCAGATGCCCAGTAGGTAGATTACATGGGACTAGATTTTCATATTATCAGTCTTAATCGTATGTTTGTTCATCATGCGGTCTTCGACAACAGAAGATTTGACGAAATCGCGATGTTACAGAAGTGTCGGCGCTCTACGGAGCGTCCTCAAATCGAACTGAATGACTAATGTAACTGTTACCACATTCACAAGAAAGTTTATAAGCTCCAAAAACAAAGAGATGTGAAAATAAATCTGTGAAACATTTATCGAAGAATGACGCCACGAAAAGGTAGTTTCTCGACTTAGAATGCTTTTCTCTGAATTAAAGATGCAAACCACTGACAGCTGCAGATAACATAAGAAGCTAGGCATACCTTTCGACTGACGCTGTACAGTGTCTTGCAAAGTTTAGATGCGAGTGCACACTATCTGATTCAAAGTATTCGCACACCTATTTATGTATGTTAATATAGGAAGTGTCCAAAGGTGGACTTTACGATGGGTTGAATTCTCCTCGGTACATTCTTAGTGAGACGTCTCAATCTGGAGGAATGGCATCTCAATCTCTCTCAGGAGCCGAAACTAGAGGAGGTAATAATTTTAGAGGCTGTGGTCTTGAGCGGCCAACGGCCTTGCCACAGTGGTAACACCGGTTCCCGTCAGATCACCGAAGTCAAGCACTGTCGGGCTGGGCTAGCACTTGGATGGGTGACCATCTGGTCTGCCGAGCGCTGTTGGCAAGCAGGGTGCACTCAGCCCTTGTGAGGCAAACTGAGGAGCTACTTGATTGAGTAGTAGCGGCTCCGGACTCGGAAACTGACATATGGCCGGGAGAGCGGTGTGCTGATCACAGGCCCCTCCATATCCGCATCCAGTGACGCATGTGATCTAAGGATGACACGGCGGTCGGTCAGTACCTGTTGGGCCTTCATGGCCTATTCGGGAGGAGTTTAGTTTTAGTTTTGTAGTCTTAAACGAAGTCGACGCTCTAACTTATCCAATAGGTGTCAAGTTGGGAAAGAATCGTCGTCTGCAAACTGCTGCTCTACTGAACGCAGTACACAGTATTGTAAAGCGTGTTCAGATCCTTCCGCATTTAGCATTTTCTCAAGCGCAATCGGAGACCACACCATTATCACGAAGCTCACCCCCACGCCCTAACACCAACTATTTCGGACTTCAGTGTTGGCACTACACATGTTAGCAGTCATTCGCCAAATCCGAACGCGTCCATCGGATCTTCACTGGGTGTAGCGTGATTCACCACGCCAAATCGTCGTGTCCAGTCACTCCCTGTCCAGTGATGTCGCTGTTTACACTTCAATAGTCGCTGAGCTTTAAGTACAGAAATTTGCGGCTTATGAGGAACTGCTCGATTATTGTGACGCACTCTTTTTGACTCCCAACGTACAGCAAAAGTGCCAGCTGGACTGAAGGTAGCACTCCGAAACTCGTGAGTGATTCCTTCCGCCGATTTCAAGCGATTTCTTAGACGCCCACTCTCCAATGTTCGACGGTCCCTGTCGGTCAGTACACGAGATCTGCCTGATCGTGGTTTAACTGTGGTCGTCTCTTAGCATTTCCTCTTTACAACTACATCAGGAACAGTCGACTTGAGGAGCTTTAGAAGGACTGAAAGTCCGTAACATTTCTTTCTCGGGTGTCATCCAATGACTAATCCAGGTCCCAAGCCACTGAGCTCTTCCGAGCGACCTGTTCCGCTCTTACTGCTACTCTACTAATAACACAATACTATCCGCATATTTCTACACTCATGCTCATAAATTAAGGATAATTGCAGAATGTGGTGGCACACAACGAAGCAATAAACAAAACTGGCGCTAATAGCATAGGCACATAAGGAACACACACGTCACAGATCTGTAAGTCCACGGTATTGGTGATAAGTTGAGAAAAAAGTCCCGAAACACATATGCTACAAAACGCCACTGTTTCCTGCCCATGTACTCCGACATCAATATTGTATATGATCACCACACAGGTACACAGGCCGCAAAACGGGTTGGCATACTCTGGATCGGGTGGTCGAGCAGTTGCTGGGGTATAGCCTCCCATTCTTGCACCAGTGCCTGTCCGAGCTCCTGAAGTGTCCTAGGGGTTTGAAGACGTGCAGCGATACGTCGACCGAGAGCATCCCAGATGTGCTCGATGGGGTTTAGGTCTGGAGGACAGGCAGGCCACTCCATTCACCTAATATCGTCTGTTTCAAGGTACTCCTCCACGATGGCAGCTCGGTGGGGCCGTGCGTTATCATCCACCAGGAGGAAGGTGGGACCCACTGCACCGCTGAAAAGGTGGACATACTGGTGAAAAATGACGTCCCGATACACCTGACCTGTTACAGTTCCTCTGTCAAAAACATGCAAGGGTGTACGTGCACCAGTCATAATCCCACCCCACACCATCAAACCACGACCTCCATACAGGTCCCTTTCAAGGGCATTAAGGGGTTGGTATCTGGTTCCTGGTTCCCGCCAGATGAAAACCCAGCGAGAATCACTGTTTAGACTGTACCTGGACTCGTCCGTGAGTATATCCTGGGACCACCATTCCAATGACCATGTACTGTGTTCTTGACACCAGGCTTTATGGTCTCTCCTGTGACTAGGGGTCAGTGGAATGCACCCTGCAGGTCTCCGGGCGAATAAACCATGTCTGTTCAGTCGTATGTAGACTGTGTGTCTGGAGACAACTGTTCCAGTGGTTGCGGTAAGGTCCCGAGCAAGGCTACTTGCAGTACTCCGTGGCCGTCTGAGGTCACTGATGGTGAAATATCGGTCTTCTTCTGGTGTTGTACGCTGTGGACGCCCCGTACTGTAGCGCCTGGACACGTTTCCTGTCTGCTGGAATCGTTACCATAATCGTGAGATCACACTTTGTGGCACACGGAGGGCCTGTGCTACGGCCTGCTTTGTTTGATCAGCCACCAGTCGCCTTAGTATTCTACCCCTCATAACATCAATTTGTGTTCTTTGAGCCATTTTCAACACACAGTCAACATTAGCACGTCTGTAAACGTCTGCACACTTACTCGCTGCCGCGTGGGATTAGCCGAGCGGTCTAGGGCGCTGCAGTCAGGGACTGTGCGGCTGGTCCCGGCGGAGGTTCGAGTCCTCCCTCGGGCATGGGTGTGTGTGTTTGTCCTTAGGATAATTTAGGTTAAGTAGTGTGTAAGCTTAGGGACTGATGACCTTAGCAGTTAAGTCCCATAAGATTTCACACACATTTGAACATTTGAACTTACTCGCTGCACCGTACTCTCACATGCACCAACACACCTCTGTGTATGTGGACTGCTGCCAGCGCCACCGTGCGACGACCGCTGGTCAAATGCACCGCATGGTCATACCCCGAGGTGTTTTAAACCCGCAAACCGCCCAACAGAGCTTTGTTTCACCATGTATCAGCATTACCCTTAATTTATGAGCATGAGCGTGTATTGGCTTAGTTCTCATTTCCGCGTAGGGGGTCTGGATAGTGTTGATCAGATAGTTCAGATGCAACGAGACCGAAGGGTCTTCACCGTTTTCAGAGATTGCAAAAAGAAAGTTTGCAGTAGAACAGTGAAACTGGCGAGTGTCGGAGGCGCCTCTAGCACGCTCGCAGGCAAAAAGGAGTGGCAGGGATTTCTGCCTCACAAAGCCGGACACGGGCGAGTATTTTCGCCTGACGAAACGTGTGTAAACACGGGGGACGGACGGCGCGTTTATCGCGACTGCGGCGGCTGGCGGCCGCTCTTGGCCAATGTTTACAAACGCCTTTGTTGCGGGCGCAGCAGGTTGCTTGGGAGGCCGTGCCGTTCGCGGTGTTCGTTTTAGCCACTTAACACGTTGACGTCTCTCCCGTATTGTGTTACGCCTGCCACAGAAAACTTCCCCGACACGTTTGCCGGTATAGTCATTCCGAATTTCCATTTGCGTCAGTTCTGTTCGTGCCTCGCACTCTGCTGTCATTCCTCCGAGCTTCCATCAAGTACACCTGCACCTTGCAAGAATTCTATGCAAGTCGTTGTCAAGTGTGCGAACATGAACTCAACAGAAACTTTGGAGCGTTCGCCCTGCTACTCACCCCCTTCCCCCTACTACTGCTGTTACAAATTCGGGTGTTTGTACGTACCTATTGGTTAGTTGATTTCAAAATGTTCAAATGTATTTGAAATCTTATGGGACTGAACTGCTAAGGCCATCAGTCCCTAAGCTTACACACTACTTAACCTAAATTATCCTAAGGACAAACACACACACCCATGCCCGAGGGAGGACTCGAACCTTCGCCGGTACCAGCCGCACAGTCCATGACTGCAGCGCCTCAGACCGCACGGCTAATCCCGCGCGGCAGTTGATTTAAGGAAGGGGACCAAACAGCGAGGTTCAAATGGCTCTGAGCACTATGGGACTTAACTTCTGAGGTCATCAGTCCCCTAGAACTTAGAACTACTTAAACCTAACTAACCTAAGGACATCACACACACCCATGCCCGAGGCTGGATTCGAACCTGCGACCGTAGCGGTCGCACGGTTCCAGACTGTAGCTCCTACAACCGCTCGGCCACCTCGGCCGGCCAACTGGTCACAATTGCTTAAAATACAACAGCAGTCAAACTTCATAAAAAAAGAATGATGATGACGCAAATCCTTGTGGCTCGTGTCAGCCTTCGTCACGTACACTATGTGATCAGAAGTATCCGGACACCCAGCTGAAAATAACTTACAAATTCGTGGCGCACTTCATCGGCAATGCTGGAATTAAATATGGTGTTGGCCCACCCGTAACTTGATGACAGCTTCCACTCTCGCACGAACACATTCAGTAAGGTGCTGGAAGGTTTCTTGGGAAATGGGACCCCATTCTTCACGGAGTACTGCACTGAGGAGAGGTATCGATCTCTGTCGGTGAGGTCTGGCACGAAGTCGGCGTTTCAAAACATCCCAAAGGGATTCTGTAGGAATCAGGTCAGGACTCTGTGCAGGCCAGTCCATTACATGGATGTTATTGTCATGTAACCACTCCGCTACATGCTGTGATTTATGAACAGGTGTTCGATCGTGTTGAAAGATGCAATCGCCATCCCCGAATTGCTCTTCAACAGTGGGAAGGAAGAAGGTATTTAAAACATCATTGTAGGCCTCTGCTGTGATAAGGCCACGCAAAACAAGGGGTGCAAACCCCCTCCATAGAAATCACGACCACACCATAACACCACCGCCCCCGAATTTTACTGTTGGCACTACACACTTTGGCAGATGACATTCACCGGGTATTTTCCACACCCACACCTCGTCATCGGATTTCCACATTGTGTACCTTGATTCGTCACTCCACACAACGTTTCTCCATTTTTCAACCGTCCAATGTTTACACTCCTTAAACCAAACGAGGCCTCGTTTAGCATTTACCGGCGTGATGTATGGCTTATGTGCAGCGGCTCGGCCATGAAATCCGAGTTTTCTCACCTCCCGCCTAACTGTCATAGTACTTGGAGTGGATTCAGATGCAGTTCGGGATTCCTGTGTGATGATCTGGACAGATATCTGCCTATTACACATTACGACCCTCTTCAACTGTTGGCGGTCTCTGTCAGTCAACAGACGAGGTCGGCCTGTACGTGTCCCTTCATGTTTCCACTTCATTATCACATCGGAAACAGTGGACCTAGGGATGTTTAGGAGTGTGGAAATCTCGCTTACAGACGTATGACACAAGTGACACCCAATCACCTGAACACGTTAGAAGTTCCGTGAGTTCCGCAGGCCGCCCGATTCTGCTTTCTCACGATGTCTAATAACTACTGAGGTCGCTGATATGGAGTACCTGGCAGTAGGTGGCAGCACAATGCACCTAATATGAAAAACGTATGTTTTGGGGGGTTTTCGGATACTTTTGATCACATGAAGTACACATCTACATCTATACTCCGCGAAGCATCGTCAAGTGCATAGCAGAGGGTCGCCCCACTGTAACAGTCGTAAGGGCTTTTTACCGACCCATTCACTTATCGAGAATGGGACAAATGAGTGAATGCCTATGTGCTCGCTGTAATTAGTCTAATATTTTCCTTATGACCCATACGATAGCGGTTGGCAGTGCCTATGGAAGACAACAAGTGTCTGGCGCAGTTGTTAGATCGGTTACTGCTGATATAATGGCAGGTTACCAAGATTTGAGTGAGTTTGAACGTGGTGTTATTGTCAGCGCACGAGCGATGGGACACAACATCTAAGAGGCAGAGATGAAGTGGGAATTTTCCCGTACGACCATTTCACGAGTGTACCGTGAATATAAGGAATCCGGTAAAACATCAAATCTCCGAGATGGCTGATGCCGGAAAAAGATCCTGCAAGAGTGGAATCAACGACGACGGAAGGGAATCATTCGACGTGACAGAAGCGCAACGCTTCCGCAAATTGCTGCAGATTTCAATGCTAGGCCATCAACTGTGCGAACCATTCAACGAAACATCATCGATATGGGCTTTCGGAGCAGAAGGCACACTCGAGTACCCTTGATGACTGCAAGACACAAAGCTTTACGTCTCGCTTGGGCACGTCAACACCGACACTGAACTGTTGATGACTGGAAACATGTTGGCTGGTCGGACGAGTCTCGTTTCAAATTTTGTCGAGCGGATGGACGTGTACGGGTTTGGAGGCAACCTCATGAATTCACGGAACCTGCATGTCAGCAGGGGACTGTTCAAGCTGGTGGAGGCTCTGTAATGGGGTGAGGCATGTGCAGTTGGAGTGATATAGGAGCCTGATACGTCTAGATACGACTCTGACTGGTGACACGTACGTAGGTATCCTGTCTGATCACCTACATCCATTCATGTCCATTGTACATTCTGACGATCTTGGGCAATTCCAGTAGGACAATGCGATACCCGACAAGACCAGAATTGCTACAGAGTGGTCCCAGGAACACTCTCCTGAGTTTAAAGAGTCCCCACAAGTGAACAACAGAAGAGATCTCCAGCCCCTCGTACTCTTACGGAATTATGGACAACCCTGCAGGTTTCATGGTGTCAATTCCCTCGAGCAGTGCTTCAGACAGTATTCGAGTGCATGCCACGTCGTGTTGCGGCACTTCTGCGTGGTTGCGGGGGCCCTATAGGATATTAGGCAGGTGTACTAGTTTCTTTGGCTGTTCAGTGTATAATTAGACGTACAGCCATACGGAAATACGACGCCATTTTGAAAAGTGTACGAGACTGTGATCCCACAACAAATAAAGTTGTGGGGTGCCCCTATCGTGATGCTGTACGCAAAACCTTATTGATACATGGTGCCACCCCTATGTCCAGTATTGCAGCAATGTAGGCGCGACTGACTCTCTCTGCTGGCACGTCATATGAGACCACAACCATGGTCACCGTGCTGACAGCCCATGGTTCACCAGGCGCTGTCGCGCTATCTGTGTGGTTACCTGTCGTGTTGAAAACAAGCCTATTTCATGATTAAGGTTACATGGTGTGGCTGTATAGTGCTGCACAGCAGAGAGGATAACGTCTGTCCTCTCGGGCGCTGGTCACGTGGGACATCGTGATCCTGCCTGTCGAAGAATATCGTCGTCTGAATCCACTGTTTCCGTATTTACATGACAGTCATGGGCTCCCGACCAACTCTAGCAGCAATGTGAAAAGCGCCAAGCTGGAACCACCCATCGTTTCATTTTTTATCTTCATTATTCCTCCCTTGATCAAGTAATAATTAAATTCATTTCCTTTCCTTCATTAATTGAGTGAAGAACTTATATTCCAATTGAGACACAGATGATTTCATAGCATCCCTTTAATAATATCATTACGATTAATTTGGTACCGAGTTTGCATGTTTTACTAGGCAGGTACTAGGCAGTCTTAGTGAGCTATCAGCATCACGGTGACCTGTTGACTGGATGGGGCACCTCCCCTGCGGACCAGCTTTCATGACTTCTAAAGCAGAAGGTGGCTCCCCCTTCCTCTCGGCATAGGGACAGCGGTCAGGCTGCTGTGGCGTCACGGGGAGATGATTTTCGGGGAATCTAGACCGGTGTCAGGTAGACGGTCCACACATATAGCCAAGGCAGCGTGGTATAAAAGAATCACCGGGAGGTGCAGGAGAGCCGTTTGTTTCGTTATAGTCTGTTATTCAACCAAATTGCCCCTGCAGTGTCTGCTGGCCACAGGCCAGATGATAGTGATTTAGGATGACCGAGTCGACAAATAGCACCACCAGGACCGCAGGCGCGCGAAAATACGGACTGTTCTGCCCATTTTTTGAAGAAATACTTGCTCACCTTCTTGGCGCTAGGACGCGGCGGGTTTTGAACAGTGCCCTGTCTTAGAGAGCGTGAGCCAGCCACTATCGTAGATCAGAGACATGAGAGTCAGGGCACCCGTTTTCCATCAAATTGTAACCTGAATTTACTCGCATTGGTCGGAGCTACAACGTTTTTCGACAGTGTGGGGAGGTTGTTGTTGTTGTGGTCTTCAGTCCTGAGACTGGTTTGATGCAGCTCTCCACGCTACTCTATCCTGTGCAAGCTTCTTCATCTCCCAGTACGTACTGCAGCCTACATCCTTCTGAATCTGCTTAGTGTATTCATCTCTTGGTCTCCCTCTACGATTTTTATCCTCCACGCTGCCCTCCAATACTAAATTGGTGATCCCTTGATGCCTCAGAACATGTCCTACCAACCGATCCATTCTTCTAGTCAAGTTGTGTCACAAACTCCTCTTCTCCTCAGTCCTATTCAGTACTTGCTCATTCATTAGTTATGTGATCTACCCATCTAATCTTCAGCATTCTTCTGTAGCACCACATTTCGAAAGCTTCTATTCTCTTCTTGTCCAAACTATTTATCGGCCATGTTTTACTTCCATACATGGCTACACTCCATACATATACTTTCAGAAACGACTTCCTGACACTTAAATCTATACTCGATGTTAACAAATTTCCCTTCTTCAGAAACGCTTTCCTTGCCATAGACAGTCTACATTTTATATCCTCTCTACTTCGACCATCATCAGTTATTTTGCTCCCCAAATAGCAAAAGTCCTTTACTACCTTAAGTGTCTCATTTCCTAATCTAATTCCCGCAGCATCACCCGACTTAACTCGACTACATTCCTTTATCCTCGTTTTGCTTTTGTTGATGTTCATCTTATATCCTCCTTTTAAGACACTGTCCATTCCGTTCAACTGCTCTTCCAAGTCCTTTGCTGTCTCTGACGGAATTACAGGAGAGGGGGGCATAAGAAATTCTTAACGTTTTGTTTGAACTTGGAAAATTCAGATTTTGGCTGGCAGATTAACAAACTTTTTGGGAGAGAGAGGACAAGACTAACACGCAGCATCCCGTTTGCAGCTCGTACAACTACCTTGCGGACAGGGTAATAGTTTCTGGAGGTTTCTCTACGAGAGCCCTTACAGAGCTTGACTTTTGAATTCCTCTGTGGTCTCTGCTGAAAGTCACGCCTCGTCACCCTGCTGTATGCAGTTCTCCGCGGTACAGCTTACGAGGCACTTTAACTGCAGTTATGACTTCAGCCTCTGCAGTTACCCGTACTTAGGGCGCAGTCCATCCATGGAAAGATCACGCTGCAAATGCGAAAGCGAGTTGAAAGCGCTGAGTCGGTGTTTGTTCTGAATTACGTTCTGCACGATGGCTCGCTCGTGACTCTAATATCTGGGGTCACTGTACGAGGTTCCCTTTTCCCCGTTGCGAGTTTGCGATCATGTCCAATTCTGAAAAGTGTGTTTAATTGTTTCTGTTGGAAGGCGAGTTAATACCAGATGCTTCCCATACTCCTCCCGTTGAATATTCCACTCAATATTGTTTTGTTTTAACTGAATATTGCGCGGATTATTTAATTCAGTTTTTCTCTTAATTTTGGGTTTGGAGATGTTGACATTTCGTACTAATCCTTTTTTGGTTTTTCTCTTGATTTTTATATCAAAAAATTTTGGTCAAAGTGGACCCATCTGTAATTTCGGTACTTAGTCGAATCCCTTAATTCCTTTGGTTAATACTGATTTTGGCAAAGACCGCACCCACGACTCACTTTTCCCAATCGTTTGTGTTGCGCACATTCTGCCACATCACATCTGAGTCAGAAGGGGTTATCTGCATATCGAGAGGGTTCACTCGATACAGTTCACAAGAACAGCTTCCGTTTCACCATAGGTCGGTGGCGTCTTGAATTCCAAAGCTCGACTCCAGATTCCTGCACGCAGAACGATAAACTGCAGAGTAGAGAGGCCACGATCCTGTCTCAGACCAAATTCCGACACCAGCTGGAAGGTATTTCTCCTTCTTACACGATGAATAACACGATATTCTCACGAACCACAAAAATAAAAATGCAATGTCTGAATGAGAAATCCGCTGGTTAGAGTTTCCTAATGTACAGGACATTAACGTTTCCTACTTTATGCTGTTACGCTTTAAATGCTAACTACCTGCATATCCAAGGATGTAGTAACCTCCATGCCAACTGAAGTTTGTTTCGTGCCGCTCTCGCGGTTTTCAATGTGAATGGTAAGCTTCATGGAACAGGTGGCAGTACAGAAGGTGATAGTCCCGCGACGCAGGCTCCTGCCACATTCCCGTCCCTCAATCAATGGCTGGCGACCACACAGGTCACATTCCGGCGCCGTCGCTGCCACCCAGGAACGCAGCCGGTAGCGGACAAGTGTTTCCGTATCGCGCCGCCATCGGCCGTACCGCCTCCCGATATTTAAATCCGCGCCTTAGTATTCATGAGGGCCCCCGCGCGCGCACCGTACTTGCACGCCGCGGCCACCCTTTTCCTCCTCCCGGGGCGCGCTATTACTGATTTGTGTTAGCAGAGCGGCCCATCAAGTCGGAGATGCTGCCACACCGCATTAATAGAGCGGCGGTTCCCGGAAAATAACGCCCCGTGCTCTCCCGCCGATAATACACAGCCGCGGGAGAAGGGTGTGTCGCTGCCGCTTGCGCACGGAGCGGACCATGCATGTCAACAAGAAGAAACACCCCATCTGGCTGAGTCCGTCTGAAAGCGAGAGAGTTCCTGTTTATCACTTGAAACCGCAACGAACGTGAAGTATATAGGATTAAACGAAATGTTCAAATGTGAGGGACCAAACTGCTGAGGTCATCGGTCCCTAGACTTACACACTACTTAAACTAACTTATGCTAAGAACAACACACACCCATGCCCGAGGGAGGACTCGAACCTCCGACGGGAGCGGCAGCGCAATCTGGGACATGGCTCCTCAAATCGCGCGGCAGCAGTAATCGTGTGGAGATACGTGAAGCGACCACCTAAAACTAACTGTGGGGAAACAGATGCCATGCTGAGAGCCATTAGATGAAACACGAAAGCTGTTTCTTTACTCGACATTTCCATTTCTTCCCATTATATTTCATTTTTTTTAGCAGATCGCGATAACTGTCCTTGCTCTGTTTAATGACAGACTGTTGTAATCAGTTTCGATTAATGGATGTGATCACTGCAGCTACTTGTCTGCATAGCTACTGTGATATCACCCAAGGATCACGGTGCCACATCCAGTCGCCGACGCGCATCAGTACCACAGCAAAAATAAAGAAAAGTTATTGACATTCATCTAGGCTTACCTAAATGCGTATATTGTATGTCATCCATTGTTTGTTCGACAAGTGCAATGATTACTGTTGGTCACACTCAGGAAAAAATGATTACAGTTTTTTTTCATTCCAAGTTATTGCCACCACTCTGGGCTCACCTACACGATTCTGTTATGTCATTTATTACTTGTTCGTCTATTGTAATTTGACTACATTTTGTGATACTTCCGTACTTTTATTTGTGGTGGTTGTCAACTCATTCCTTCACACTTATGTTTTACTTTTTGGTCATATCTGTTTTATGTTTACATTGTACCATACCAGTTATGGTTGCAATTGTCTTCTGTTTTAATACTGACTAAAGACTACTTCTGTAACTTCTTTACTATGTTACCTACGACACAATTTTCATGCTATTAATATGAGTTTTTCTTCCATAATAACAGCATAAACATTTTCATCAAATTTGTTCATGAGATGCTGACATGTACTTAATTGCAATGTACAGAAGTTTATGAAGTTACTCTTTCACTTGATTTCTACGGGCAATGCTTGCGCCACCTACTGTCCTTCGTTTATGTCTTTGATAGTTCAGTCGCCACAGTCAGTTTGGCACTGGTTCTATTCGAATACACAGCAGTGTCGAATATGCCTACATGAGATGAGATTTGTACTGTTTCAGTTTATTTGCTCAAATTCGTGAGCGATGTACCAAAGTTTGATATTTATGTAAGTACTATACTATTTGAAATTTCTGCATATTGCAATACTTAGATGCACACTTATGTGTATTTTCAATCTTTAATTTCTTGTATACTTCATTCCACAGCTTCTGTCTGATTATGAAATTTTGAGATGCATAACGCGTTATAAAGAACTGTGCAATCAAGACCTTTGTATATTTCAAAGTTATGCCAATACCACAGAGATTAGCCATGTCTCACTGCAGTCCGCAGTGACGAATGACGAATGGGAGAGGCTAAAGAGGACATGCCCTCTCTCTCAGCACAGCAGCGCCCTCCCTCGGAGGTCAATATAGAGCCGAGCATGGAAGTGCTCTGCCCCAGTCAGTAATCTCAGCTGAAGCAGTCATTATTATTATTATTATTATCATTATTATTATTTCTTTTCTTTCTCAGACATTATGTCTGGTTAAAAATGGAAACTGACGCGGACCTTGATCAAGAGTGACTTCCCTTTAACTGTATGGTATATGTTACATTGCATTTAGGAACTTTCGGGTGATTGAACATGTATCAATAATTACAGATTTCTGTAGTTGTATATATACGTTTGGATGTAGTTGTATTGCGTTGATGTACTGGTGGATATTGTGTGGTATGACTCCTCTAGTTGATAGTATAATTGGTACAATGTCAACTTTATCCTGATGCCACATGTCCTTAACTTCCTCAGCCAGTTGGATGTATTTTTCAATTTTTTCTTCTGTTATCTTCTGTATATTTGTTGTATTGGGTATGGATATTTCGATTAGTTGTGTTAATTTCTTCTTTTTATTGGTGAGTATGATGTCTGGTTTGTTATGAGGTGTTGTTTTATCTGTTATAATCGTTCTGTTCCAGTATAATTTGTATTCATCATTCTCCAGTACATTTTGTGGTGCATACTCGTATGTGGAAACGTGTTGTTTTATAAGTTTATGTTGTATGGCAAGTTGTTGATGTATTATTTTTGCTACATTGTCATGTCCTCTGGTGTATTCTGTATTTGCTAGTATTGTACACCCACCTGTGATGTGATCTACTGTTTCTATTTGTTGTTTGCAAAGTCTGCATTTATCCGATGTGGTATTGGGATCTTTAATAATATGCTTGGTGTAACATCTGGTGTTTATTGTTTGATCGTGTATTGCAATCATGAATCCTTCCATCTCACTGTATATATTGCCTTTTCTTAGCCATGTGTTGGATGCGTCTTGATAGATGCGTGGCTGTGTTAGATGATACGGGTGCTTGCCATGTAGTGTTTACTTTTTCCAATTTACTTTCTTCGTATCTGTTGATGTTATGTGGCCTAAAGGATTGTAGAAGTGGTTATGAAATTGCAGTGGTGTAGCCGATGTATTTATATGAGTGATTGCTTTGTGTATTTTGCTAGTTTCTGCTCGTTCTATCAAGAATTTTCTTAAATTGTCTACCTGTCCGTAATGTAGGTTTTTATGTCGATAAATCCCCTTCCTCCTTCCTTTCTGCTTAATGTGAATCTTTCTGTTGCTGAATGTATGTGATGTACTCTATATTTGTGGCATTGTGATCGTGTAAGTGTATTGAGTGCTTCTAGGTCTGTGTTACTCCATTTCACTACTGCAAATGAGTAGGTCAATACTGGTATAGCATAAATATTTATAGCTTTTGTCTTGTTTCTTGCTGTCAATTCTGTTTCCAGTATATTTGTTAGTCTTTGTCTATATTTTTCTTTTAGTTCTTCTTTAATATTTCTATTATCTATTCCTATTTTTTTGTCTGTATCCTAGATATTTATAGGCATCTGTTTTTTCCGTCGCTTCTATGCAGTCGCTGTGGTTATCCAATGTGTAATCTTCTTGTTTAGTGTGTCTTCCCTTGACTATGCTATTTCTCTTACATTTGTCTGTTCCAAAAGCCATATTTATATCATTGCTGAATATTTCTGTTATCTTTAGTAATTGGTTGAGTTATTATTATTATTAAGTAGGACTAAAGTGTTATCCAAGTCTCAGATGGGAATATACTTTGTAAATGTTGAACATTTTACTTCAAGAGAAGAGTTTCTTAATTAGCGAATCTAGTGATGGTTTACTAATAAATGACAGTTGTAAATTATCGGGCACTGAGTCGGCAAAGGATTGTATGAAGTTGAGTAATTTTTTTATCATTTATGTAATACACTGAACAAATATTTGATATGTTCGATGAGCCCTGTCCCAGAGCAATAAAAAAACCCACAGTTACGGCTGGACGATTGTTGTTTCATCTGGTCGTAACAGTTACTCTAGCGACTCTGTTCACTTTGTTCTCCGACCAACAGGATTCGTTTGCGGTTGTTGGACCATGTGCCTCAGCTCCTTTGAAAGATATTTCGCTGTCCTAGTCCCAGATCTAATTCTAGTCTGTGCTGCGTTCTGATGTTGACAGGAAGACTGCCTTTGTCAGTCCATGCTGTTGTGCAGTCAATGCAATCTACAAAGTACTGGGTGAGATATTTCTTTTTTTTTACCGACGTGATAATTACTGCGAGGGACGAGGTTCGAGTGGCACTACTCAGATGCGATAACACCGCGAACGAGGAGCCGTATTACTACACGCAATAAAATGCATGCTCATATGAAAGATTACAACTGTGTGCATTTATCAGCACTTGAAGCCTAACATCATGCAGAGAAAAACTACCAATTCAAATGGTACAAATGGCTCTGAGCATTATGGTATTTAACTTCTGAAGGTCATCAGTCCCCTAGAATTTAGAACTACTTAAACCTAACTAACCTAAGGACATCACAAACATCCATGCCCGAGGCAGGATTCGAACCTGCGACCGTAGCGGTCGCGCGGTTCCAGACTGAAGCGCCTAGAACGGCTCGTCCACACGGTCCGGCAGTACGTCACAGGAAAAGTCGAACAGCATATAACTTCCTCCCATATACGTCTCACGATATGACCCCCAGGAAATCAGAGAAATTAGATGTCATATGGAGTTTTACCGAGAATTATTCTTTCTATGCGCCATTCTGGGCTGTAAAAGGGAAGGGGGAAAAAGTGATAGTAGTACAGATGTACCCTCCGCTACGCACCGTGAGGTGGCTTGAAGAGTATAGTTGTAGGATGTAAGGTCCCTTGCTTGCTCACTTCGTTGATAACTGTCCTCTCCTAGTCTAGGACGGAGTGCTTCTTTATTAGTACTATTTGATAATGGGTTTCTTGGAGTTCGTTAACCATAATGGACTGAGACGCCACTATTAATTCATAAAATCCTCTTTCCAAAGATATTATCGAATTACAGTAAAGAAAATCGTTACACGATGTTCGAATAAAACTTCAAATTTCGTGTGTGCTTTAGTCTTCGACGACATTTCCAACTGGAGAATTACGCACAGTATTCTCCCGATAAGTGGCCGTCGTATTCACTACATTAGACGGATACCATTCGACGGATTCCTCCGACCGTGTGTTCAAGGCCCACCATATATGTAGACGCCAATTTTACTGCCGCTGCGCCGGCACGCGCTCGAAAACATGCCGCGCTCAGAAACAAATGCAAAACTCACTGTTGATACCAGAAATGCTTAAACGCGCCGTTTCCCATCTCCCAGAGGCTGTACTTACTCTCGTATCGTTAGAGATGCATCAATAGTGATCTCACAAGCTGCAGATGTCTTCCAGTCCTACTTTTCACGATATAAGTGCATCAGATGCCCGTATTAGACGAACTCTAGTGTAAAAACTGCATTACTAGGAATGCATTTTCTATTCCGACACAATCACAGTTATGTTTTCAGATTACCAGTTTCGACCGTTCCAAACGGCTATTCTCCGATCCATTCACTGACGTCATATGGAATAATTTTCTGGCCGGCAGCTGTGAACGAGCGGTTCTAGGCGCATCAGTCCGGAATCCCGCTGCTGCTGGGTCGCAAGTTCGAATCCTGCCTCGGGCATGGATGTGTGTGATGTCCTTAGGTTAGTTAGGTTTAAGTAGTTCTAAGTTCTAGTGGACTGATGATCTCAGAAGTTAAGTCCCATAGTGCTCAGAGCCATTTGAACCATTTTTTAACAAAAATTCAGTCAACACGTGCCTGCACGAGGGTGTGTTGGAAAATATAGTATAATAGTGAAAGGCATTGCATTGACAATAACGTTATTAGAATCATATTATCTGATTTGTTCATAACTACACTACGGAGCACCACATCCGATGAAAAGTTAATTAAAATAATTATTTAAAAAATGCAAAAGTAATAAAAATTATTTCATTTTTCCCAGCATAGTTCTGCAAGAAAGTCAACAGTAAAATATAGTACAATGGTGTAGATTTCGTAGAACTAACGTAATGTTACATTTCATCTTTACGTCTACAGTAAAACTTATGAAAAACGTTCGCTAATAAAATTACGCATACTCATTAAAATTACATAAAACATAGTGGAAGTTTTTGCTATCGACCAGTAAATCACTGAAAAAATCAAGTAACTACCTACGACTGCTTGAGATTTGCTCATTCATTAAAATTTTTTCTAAAATGTCCAGTACTACACCTTTATTACCAAAATGAAAAATGTGTATGTTGTCTTCAATGTTTTTAAGTTGATGTTGGTTCTCCTTTAAATGAAATCCCACAACTTGCGTGTCTGTGCACACGGAATTAAATCTGAAAATCCCTTCCAGATTGTTTCTCACATGACAAGCAGACAATCTTATGTGTTCCTGCACTACAGAATTCATTCGGTGGTGGTTCTTCTAAGCTATGTCGCACCAATTTACACTGTTTATTAGTCTTTTGAAATCCCGCTGTAATATTATGTTTGCGGAAGACGTCTGCTAGATCTGACGTTGATTCATAGTACGATAACGAAATATACTCTACATCTACATCTACATTGATACTCCGCAAGCCACCCAACGGTGTGTGGCGGAGGGCACTTTACGTGCCACTGTCATTACCTCCCTTTCCTGTTCCAGTCGCGTATGGTTCGCGGGAAGAACGACTGTCTGAAAGCCTTCGTGCGCGCTCTAATCTCTCTAATTTTACATTCGTGATCTCCTCGGGAGGTATAAGTAGGGGGAAGCAATATATTCGATACCTCATCCAGAAACGCACCCTCTCGAAACCTGGCGAGCAAGCTACACCGCGATGCAGAGCGCCTCTCTTGCAGAGTCTGCCACTTGAGTTTATTAAACATCTCCGTAACGCTATCACGGTTACCAAATAACACTGTGACGAAACGCGCCGCTCTTCTTTGGATCTTCTCTATCTCCTCCGTCAGACCGATCTGGTACGGATCCCACACTGATGAGCAATACTCAAGTATAGGTCGAACGAGTGTTTTGTAAGCCACCTCCTTTGTTGATGGACTACATTTTCTAAGCACTCTCCCAATGAATCTCAACCTGGTACCCGCCTTACCAACAATTAATTTTATATGATCATTCCACTTCAAATCGTTTCGCACGCATACTCCCAGATATTTTATCATATAATCATACAGTAAAAGATCCTTCTTTCTATGTATTCGCAATACATTACATTTGTCTATGTTAAGGGTCAGTTCCTCCTCCTTGTTAACCACTTCATTCTTTTCTACTCTATTAAAATTTTTTTCTTCCAGTCATTCTGATTGCCACCTCAGTAAAGCAATTAACCATTCTAACCTGAACAATCACGTCAGTTTCCTTCTCAATTACACCTTTTTAGCAGCCTAGCCTAGCGAGCCGGTGAAACGTTGAAGTAAAATAAACGCGCTTTTAAACTGGAGGATACCATGGATCTTGCGATATAAGCAAATTCGTTGACGTTGGCTTACCATGGATCTCAATTTTAACACTATGTCGTGTTCAGTGATTTGTAACTCCAAAACATTAATTTAATTAGTTCGCAAGAATCACGCCAACCGTTGTGATACTATGGATCCATCGCACATCGCAACCAGGACTTCGGGTGCGATTAAGAATTGAAATCATTTCTGCTTGACAGGTCCTTCTACCCCAATTTGTGAACACACAGAATCGTTGCCATAAAATTTCGAGCGTGCATCAGCGCAAATTTCACATGTTCATCTGATACTTTGGCTGTATACGGTCCAGTCATCTTCAGAGACAGTCGAGGTGTCTGTTCCTCCAGCACTTGCTCCGCTTTTGTGAGTTTATAAAGGAATGTGCCGGATTCCATGATTCGTCCAAGCTGAAGCCGTTATCTCAATTAGTTAAATTCGTTGCCAAGTATCTGTATCTGTATTTGGTATGGTTACATTTATCAAATTTTAGTCTAATTTAAATAATACTAAATTTTCTAACGAAAAATGTGGCCAGTTTTTGACAGAAAAAAATGTATTTTCTTCACTAATCTAGAGACGGTGTCTTGTCGCAAATATGATCACGAAAAAAGCAGAAAACTGAACTTTACACGTCCTACAGTAAATGAAAAATTGACACCAATGAAGACCGCATTTGCATGCAGCATTGCTAAAGAAGTAAACTCGTGTGCATCGCGAATTTGCTTTGAACACAGCGTTGTTTAAATTGGCGTCGTCCTATTAAAGCTGGTACGAGAGTTGATCACGAAGTGCTATCGCCTCGAGAAGAAAAGTTACGTAATTAAGCTTTTGTTTATTTGTAAGTGCATGTTTCCAGTCGTGTTAATTTTTTTTCAGTTTATTGGCTTTCAGGCAATGTTCATTCAGTCATCTCAACAATGTAACGTCGATTATAGCGACGCGAGCGTAAGGGCAACACTATACTCAGTCACCGTGCGGACAAAATCTCCGACCCGGCCGGAAATCGAACCCGGTGCAGTCGCGGTACACGATGAAATCCTTGCACAACATTACTAGTCGACGGGCAACGGTATTATTAGTCGACCACAACGTTATTGTACCTGGGAATAATAGAGCTTCGGCCGGCTTGTTGTGAGAGCGCGCGTGATCAGGAATGATAGTATACGCACCACTGACCTGACAGTATTCACAGCGCGACGCACTTTCCTTAGCCACCGCTGTACTTGTTTACTGTAACGTCGCCGCGTGTATCCGCTAACGACCAAATGCAATAATACCGTGGTTGAGTAATACCGCAGCACGCTGCTAGAGGAGTCAAAACATGATGCAGTCCATTGATAGATTGGGGATGAGGTGTGCCGTTTTGTTCCATCTATTCCAGAACGAGGTGTGCGACCTATAGCACATTCTCCATGCCAACGCGAATTCAATTTGTATACCAAAGCGACAATTTTCGTCTAGGGTGATTTATCCCTTCTCTAGCCAATCAGATCGAAGCTTCAATCCGGCGATATGTATCTCGTATCTGTCACATATGTTCTTTTGCACAATATGTTATGGAATTAACATCGGTGAGAGAAAGGACGTCATGGATAATGACTAAACTACAGACTACGGTTCGTATCGAGGCTAAATCCCGGTTGGTTATAATTAAAGTGCAGCTACTCACAGAGGTTCAGTGTGGACTGAAATTATCGTATGGCAGGGAAACCTGATGGAAATTATAATTTGTTAATGCGGAACAGATTTTCGCTGGAAAAAAAATTAGTTCCAATTTTGGCCACCAGGTGGAAATCTGTCGCTGTGAATACAAGGAAGACTTACAGAAATGTTTCCATATACAATGGATAAGGAACGGGGTGTGAGCAAACAAGGTCAAACAAGTGAGAATGTTACAATGTTGATTTTATTATTAACCACCGCTTACACACTCAGTTCAGCATGACCACCGACATGCTGCATCCGTAAAACTATGCGATCAACAGTTGCTCGCAGCAGTTACGGTGGAATTGAGCACGTGTTCCTGTGTACTGGCCTTGAGATCAGCTAGGAATCGAATGCGTCCCTAGTACACGTGTTCTGTTAGATATCCTCAGAGTCAAAAGACAGGTGGATTCAAATCAGGCGATTTTACAGGCCATGCGTCTGGAAAACTTCTGGAAATAACACGTTCGCGAAAGGTTGCATTAAGCAGATGCGGCACTGGGCGAACGACAAGTTGTGTTACCCGATCTTGCCTGATAACAATAATTTCCACTCAGTTACGCTCTTCCAAAGCAGGATTCATATGCTGCACGAGGTGGTCTCGATAAAGTGCATACGTCACGGTACACTTGACAGGCCGTGTGGGTGTATTCTCTTCAAAGAAGAACGGATCGGGAAAAAAGGTGCTTGTGAATCCTCACCACACAGTCGCTAGTTCTCTTCGTGCACGACAACGCGGTTTACCAGTACCCCGAATGTGGCAGTTCTGTGTATTCACTGCATCCTGTAGTGTAAAATGTGCCTCGTTATTCCATAGAATATTGTGCGTCCACATGTCACCAAGTTTTTCGAACGATGCTGATGGTCGTTAGGTTCCATTCGCTGCACAGCTTGTATCTTCTACGGGTACCAGTGTAATATAGACCACAGAACTTTCCGCACAGTTGACCATTGGATGGACAATTCTCGTGATACTGGAAGATCAATAACACTACCAGGACATGTGAAGAATGGTAAGGTACACCAACAGTAATCACGTCATTAATTTCCACCGGGATAGGAGGCCTTCCTTTTCCAGGTGCCAGCCGTGTTTTCGAATTGCATTATCATCTTCTTTAACCATTTACTCATATCGGGCCTCTCCATACACCTTTCAGTCGGCGATACTCTCTCAGTGCATCACTACAATTGCTGCCGTTCCCATAAAACAGTTTTACTAAAAGCGTACAGTCTCTTTTATCGATCGTCAAACTGTTCACTCACGTTATGGCTTGTCAAATGACAGCGAGGATATCTTGCCGTAATGCAGTGTGCAGCGCCAGATTTGCACCTGGTAGTCGCAATTAGAACTAATCGTTTCTCCTGCATACATCGGTTCCGCATCAATGCATTAGTATTTCTACCAAGTTTCTCTGTCATACAGTAACTGCAGCCCACACTGGACGTCCGTGATTAGCTGCACTTTCATCATAACCAACTGGTATGTCTCGCCCCCAGGCGCAGCTTATGCTGCTGCGAACGTTCTTGACAGGTGAAAGTGTCCGGGTTCGATTCTCAGCACGATGTACAGTTTTAATATGGTACAAAGCTTCAATGTGGGTAACACCATCTATAAGAAAAAACTGAAGCCTTAACTACTCTAGCTGACAGTAGTTACAAAAATTATTTATTAACCTTTGTACTGACATTCAGCGATCTGACGATGTATTTCGAATTAATTTCTGCCAAAGGACTGAAAGGAACCTTCGACTTCTGCCTAACTTAATACAAACACAGACAATTTTTGAGTTTTTTTTTTCGTTTCTGGCTTTGGCGTACAGAGACCCTAAGAGGAAAAACCCTGTCGACAAACAAGAAAAGCGATAATTTGATTTATACAGTTCTCTTCATATACAGCCTATCTGGAATAAATTTGTGGTACAGTGATGTACCCGTTCACCTGGATCAGGTCCTTAGCGCATTATCACCACCACCACCGTCAACATTATCGTCGTCGTTATCTATTTACCAAAGCTGGATAAAGACATCCTCTGAACTTTTCCGTGGATTATGGTTTTAGTTCGTGTCATCAAAAAAATGGCTCTGAGCACTATGGGACTTAACTGCTGTGGTCACGAGTCCCCTAGAACTTAGAACTACTTAAATCTAACTAACCTAAGGACATCACACACATCCATGCCCGAGGCAGGATTCGAACCTGCGACCGTAGCGGTCGCGCGGTTCCAGACTGTGGTGCCTAGAACCGCTCGGCCACTCCGGCCCGCTCGTGTCATCGTACGTTTCGGTGGAAACTTGGCTTAGCAATGTTCCGAAGAAAACTGCAAGTTTTGTTACACTTTTTGATTAGCCCGCAGAGAGCATACCTACAAAAAATAATGTAGCATTCATCTACCCACAATTCCTCCAAAGAAGGAGAGTCTGTGTGTATTTACGACGCTGTTGAATCGAGAAGGTTAACATAACTCTTTAGTACATTGTGGGAATTTTCATTTGTCCAATAAATACAGTTCGGATGATGAATGGTTGCAGCTATTCTACTTGTAAGGCACATTAACGTATGTAAAAAAAAAAAGAAAATATATCACCAAATTGTCGTCAGTTATGCACAGTTTTATAGCCTACTTACAAAATGGGAGACGCCTACGTGAGTCATCCCCGTTTAGAGCGTTAAGTAATCTGGAAATGTAGGGCCTCCACCTTACCTGCTTTAAAATGCAATGGAAATATGATTTACTAACGCGTGACTCACGAGAAGCTTGCTCCGTACGAACTTCACCGTCTCGTGGGAACGCACACTTCTTCTGTTTTCCATACGTACATGACAAACAACGGTGCATACAAACACTTTCATCAGTCCCAGCCTCGTTACATTACCGCAGTAAGTAAATGCAAATGGAAATGGAAAAGGCGTATAATGTTGCTGGAAGGGAAATCCCTCACGACTTTAGCTACCATCATTGAAATGGTTCTCCTTGTTTGCACTCACTGGACACCATTCCACTGCGAGGCGTGGGCGTTATACAGGGTGTTACAAAAAGGTACGGCCAGACTTTCAGGAAACATTCCTCACACAAATAAAGAAAAGATGTCATGTGGACATGTGTCCGGAAACGATTAATTTCCATGTTAGAGCTCATTTTAGTTTCGTCACTATGTACTGTACTTCCTCGATTCACCGCCAGTTGGCCCAATTGAAGGAAGGTAATGTTGACTTCGGTGCTTGTGTTGACATGCGACTCATTGCTCTACAGTACTAGCATCAAGCACATTTCAGTCTAAGTGTTCGTACGCTCCTCAACAACAGATTCGGTGACCGATGGATTGGTAGAGGCGGACCCATGCCATGGCCTCCACGCTCTCCTGACCTCGACCCTCTTGACTTTCATTTATGGGGGCATTTGAAAGCTCTTGTCTACGCAATCCCGGTACCAAATGTAGAGACTCTTCGTGCTCGTATTGTGGACGGCTGTGATACAATACGCCATTCTCCACGGCTGCATCAGCGCATCAAGGATTGCATGCGACGGAGGGTGGATGCATGTATCCTCGATAACGGAGGACATTTTGAACATTTCCTGTAACTAAGTGTTTGAAGTCACGCTGGTACATTCTGTTGCTGTGTGTTTCCATTCCATGATTAATGTGATTTGAGGAGAAGTAATAAAATGAGCTCTAACATGGAAAGTAAGCGTTTCCGGGCACATGTCCACATAACATATTTTCTTTCTTTGTGTGTGAGGAATGTTTGCTGAAAGTTTGGCCGTACATTTTTCTAACACCCTCTATATCAGTTGCAACTATTTCATGAAGTTGAGCGTGAAGACTGCACGTAATATCATCTTTTGATGATGATGGTGATAGAGAGAGAGAGAGAGAGAGAGAAAGAGACTGACATCAGGTGAGGACATACAAGCCACTGAATCCCGAACGGCCACAGGTTAACCTCCAAACTAAAGTACAGGGTTCCAATCCTTCTAAGACTATTATCCCTGAGTCCAGGCAGATGTTGGCTAGTAACCCTCCCTTGTCGTGGTCAGACATGATAGACCGAAACTTTGACGGCGAGTGTGCCTGCCCTCGCTTTCACAAGCAGTCCGATATCGGGCCATCATCACATCCGAATGTGCCACAGATCTGGATAGTGCACGATTTGGCCAGCTGACCAAATGGAGACGCACAATGAGGCCCCTCTTAAACTCTGTCAGATGCTGTTAACGATGCCTCAAACGTGTACGAGGCATCTCCCGTCCTTCACAAAGATCTCTGTACATCTTGCACAGTTCTTATCCCTACCAGGTCAGCCAACAACACTAAACACGAACGACAATAATGCACTCTGGTGGCGTTTCTACCGGTCACCGAGAATTACAACTCTATAGTCATTCACTTATCTGCCTATTGTGCGCACGTGTACGAAGCTACATTGGCATCCGACCACGCCAGTCAGGTGCTTCAGTTTTTTCCTCAGGCAGTGCATTTACCACAAAGTGAGAAATAAACACATTGAGTATCAATACAAACATGTCCTAACGATGTATTGTGCCTTAACGGCAGCCTACGCATGGGACTTTAATTCCCTAATCCGGCAGTGAAGCAAGACTAGATTCCTTTCACACGTTCCGTAGATCATCCTCACACTTTTTATCGAAATGATATGGTATCTATTATATATGAAGTCTTCACGGGTTGTCAGCCGACTAGCGTCGTCGTTTCGTAGCAACGTTTCGATGGAATGCGTCTCCATCATCATCAGGCGAAGTGTCGGGATATCGTCGGTCGCGGGCTGATATCTCTGCTGCACCGCTCTCCGCTTCCCACGGTCCAGCAGAGATATCAGCCCGCGACCGACGATATCCCGACACTTCGCCTGATGATGATGGAGACGCATTCCATCGAAACGTTGCTACGAGACGACGACGCTACTCGGCTGACAACCAGTGAAGACTTCGGATATGAAATTCGCCGACAATGCCTGCACTCACGTATGACATGGTATCTATTAGTTTACAGGTTTGTGTGAATTCTTTGTTTGCAAGCATGGTTACAACTTACTAAATAGCGTGCGGGGTCAAATTTAACAAGATTTAACGTACGGTACTAGTGTTTGGTACTGCTCATGAAAGTTGTGCTACACCTAAATTTCGTTTTTTTAACTACTGATGGTTCAAATGGCTCTGAGCACTATGGGACTTGACATTTGAGGTCATAAGTCCCCTAGAACTTAGGACTACTTAAACCTAACTAACCTAAGGACATCACACACATCCATGCCCGAGGCAGGATTCGATCCTGCGACCGTAGTAGTCGCTTGGTCCCAGACCGAAGCGCCTAGAACCGCTCGGCCACATCGGCCGGCAACTACTCATGCTACGGATTCTGAATTAACAATTAGTTTATTGAACAGAAAGAGTTGTCCAGAAGGAACAGAAAATTCGTTTATGAAATACAAAGTGCTCTACAGAAAAAAATGTTTTGGCGCTGTGTACCGGACATTTAAGCCATGCGGCAAATAATGGTAGACTCTGTGGCTACGCATTAAACACTTCTTTTTATGTCGCTGAGGTAAAGTATAGTAAACTGAGAAAGGCTGTATAAAGAACAGTGCGAGGATTGTTCACGCATGCCAGCAACGAACGCTGTCATCATAAATTTAAATACAGACCCTCTAATTCGAATGTCCTCTCTGTTATTAACGCTTCTGACATTTACAAGAGGGAAACTTTACTGTCTGAGAGCACGTTGATGCCTGCAACAGACTCCACTCTACGGCCAACAAAATACGATCTCCCGTCTGCGCAGAGCAAAGTATCGTGTAAATCATTCCAGTGGCACGGCTAGGTTGCCACATTGCTGCAGATCACGTCAGGTTGTCATCATCTACTCAATGGCTATTACTGTGCCTTATGTTATAACGAGAATGACTTCATGGAACTGCTTTCCTAAGCAAGCAAGCGTTGGATCCCTTGATCTATAAACTCTCCAGAGCTGACCGATAAACTATGACTTCGGGCACGTTGCCATCAGCTTGTGACGTCACTGTGAAACGTGCTGTAACACGTGGGTGAAATTTCATATCACAGCAGATTATTACAGTGGTCGGTATGTACACAATAAAGTGATACACCGGAATCTAGACAGCACGTTTTGAGCAGTGTGCAGTAATCGAATTTCCATCAGCAGAAGGAGTTCCACCAGCGCGAATTCTAGAATGAATGGACGCTGATTAGGGGACTGAATGAATGTAACGAAGTTGCAGTATCGGAATTGTGCTAGGAGAAACAGTAGAATGCTCTTTGGTCAGGAATCAACTTTCACAAGAGGAATGGGTGTAACCGTTCATCATCCGAAACTATAATTATTGGACCACTGACAATAGCCACAATGCAGTGAAGAGGGATGTTAATCTGCTTGATTCAGTAGCGTAGGGAAGCATACAGAGGTACAGATAGGCTTTTCCTTTGAGCTTTTCTTTTCACAGTAGCTGTTGAAGGGAGGCACTATGCGAATGGTTCATCGACTGTAACAGAAATTACAGTTTTTGTCAGGATAATGCTCCAACTTGTTCTTTCGAAATGTGCAAAGATACACTCATATATAAATATTTGTTGCTCCTCCATTAACATATTCCTGACTGTAACATCACCTAGTTTCATTTCCATCAGTTTTTTTTAGCTAGCAAAATGGAACTACACAGAGTACAGGAGTACCAATCAATAGAGTAAACGTAATTCATAGGTTACAGAAAATAATAGTTAAACACAAAAACATCTTTTATTGTTATCGTATTGTCACCTTCCAAATTTTAGTTATTTAGCACGATTAAATTGAATCTTTCAGGCCCTGCCTATCATCAGACGAGGATGTCACACAAACAAGAGATTCGCATTGGAAGGAAAGGTCGACAGTGCCTGAAACCTTTCGGCCTGTCGGCAATGACAGAATCTAGCCGCGTGCCTGCAATCTTTCTCAAATGATTTTACAGAAACTACTCAGTAAAAGAAATTAATGTTTGCTTTAGTTTTAGTTTTATGTGTCAGGTTCGTGATGATGTGCCCATCATTTCGTTAGTGGTCACATTTATTGTGATATTTACGTGGAAGTAAGATAATGCGTGAAATTCGGAAAAGTTTGCAATGGAAAATAGCGATCGCTATGATTTTGCTTTTGGTGCATATTACATAATATGCCGCAGCATATGAAATTTAGCTAACATATTGAATAGACTTGAGTGAAGTCTGTCACCAATCTCTGGAAAATTGATCCGATGTAGCACACTCATTCGCCAACGCGCGGCGCCAGCGATGAAGCCAGAGTGAAATATTCACAACATTCTCCATATTTCTTGAACGAACTGAGATATCGAATAGAATTTTTGGCAAATGATAGCATACAAAGAGGAGAGTAAATTGCCCTATGGTTATTATGCAAAACTTCATTAACTACCGTTTTATTTCATTAACTACAGGCTTTTTCGATGAAAGAATGTAATTTATAAGGGCCATCGGCAGCTGGTGAAATAAGAAATGCTGTGGGTTTTGGAAAAACATGAGTGAAGACATTACACGTTCATTTGTATCGAGAATGAGCCTTTTCATATGCTACTGACCTTACTTTTCCTCACTTTCTCACTAAATAAACTTAATAAACAACTTTTTCAGAATTCTTTTGTAACTGTGTCTGCACAAGTTAGTGAGGTAAGACAGCGTTTCGTCAAGAGAAGCAAATGTTAACATGGCAACAGAGAAATGTGTATGCTTTACTCAAAATTCGCCAGTCATGGCGCTTCTCTGAAAGTTACAAATGGTTAACTAGTCAGGTGAAAATAAATGTCTGCATTTTCGGCGAAATTCTTTTTAGATATTTACCAAAGCAGAGGTGACAGTAGATCTGTGTGAATGGGCAACTTGCAACTGCGGGTGTGGAAGTCCCCCACTTAATATTTGCAGAACATGTGAGTGTAGGCTTCACTTTAGAACGGCACATCCCTCCAGCTCTTGGCATTCCCCCTACAGCGTTTGCCCGTTACCCCAACACTACCGCTCTCCCTACACATGCCCAGCCCTCTGCGCATCTACTGGCCACAGTATTGTGCACACGCTATAACTATGGATTTTTTGGTTAATAATATTAGCTAAGAACGATTTGTGCAAATACCCGCGCACGTTAGCCCGCCGTTTTCGGGATTCAGGTAAGTGCGCCAACACCGAATCGAATCCGCCCAGGGCAACCTGAATGTGGTTCCCAGTTCCTCATCTGACTAGGTGAATATCGGCGTGGTACCCATGTGACACCTCAGTAACAGGGTTCAGAAACATTTCGAACATGTTATGAACACTGTTACGTGGCCCACACTAGGCACAGATAGACAGGTACACAATTTCCGTCCTGGAGGACGGTACTACTTAGACGCCAAAGCAATTTTTTTTAACAAATCGACCCTGGGTAGATAAGAGATAAAGGCCGAAGAAAACGAGGAAGAAGAATGTTGTCTAAGAAGCAATGATAATACGAGGGTTGGAACGTTAATAGTGGCAACCATTTATTTACAACTCGTACGAAATAGATGCGTGTGTCAAAGTTTTACTGACCAACAAAATAGTCACTAGCATAGTGTATAACGCATTTCCAGCGACGGGGAAGTCGTAGGATACAATAACGATACAACAACACTGGCGGCTGCTCTGGTTTGTGCACACGACATCGTAACCTACAACTTGCCTGTCTCACAACGCGAACTGTAGTGGATACACTTCCGCAAGTACTTGCAGCAAGTTCGTGAAATTAACTTGCCGAAGCGACTTGCGCCAGTTTTCGTACAAATGTAAACACCTCAGCAAGTACTTGCGGAAGTTACTTGCTAGTGGACGCGCGCCTTTACAGTCAGTTGATTTGAAAAACTCATGCCAATTTGACAAGGCCACGTATCACTGCAAGTGGTGCGAGGCCCTCTAGGAAGACAGACCGCGACACGTACATCACAGCACGTGACACTACAGGTCTTACGAATGCCATTCGGCGACTCGGGCGGGGAGCGAGTAACTATTTTATACGAATTTAATAATTCTTGACTGCACGTTTAATTAAGTGTGCAAGCTGTCGATAGCACACGAAAAAGTTAGCATATTAAGTTCAAAAATGGTTCAAATGGCTCTGAGCACTATGGGACTCAACTTCTGTGGTCATCAGTCCCCTAGAACTTAGAACTACTTAAACCTAACTAACCTAAAGACATCACACACATCCATGCCCGAGGCAGGATTCGAACCTGCGACCGTAGCAGTCCCGCGGTTCCGGACTGCGCGCCTAGAACCACTAGACCACCGGGGCCGGCTCCGTATTTCTCGCGGGTCCCGAAGTGGCGCGAGACGCGGAAATAATTACGTGCGCGGGAACTGTTAGAGGCGCCCTCAACTGCACGCGTCAGCGGCGCGACAAACGGCACAGTCGAGGGGTTAAACAAGCCTAAGGCGTAACTGAGCGATAAGTTTGTGCCCAACTTGACAGCGCCAAAACGGAGGGCGCTCGGTCGCCATCCGCTGGCACCGCGCCTCCCATTGTGCGGTGCGCCGAGTCCCACGAATTACGGCGTCGTTGCTGCGACTGCGTCCGCAGCAGGCGATTGATGGGCGAGCGGCGCGCGATAAGCGGAGCGCGCCGTCTGAATGAAGCGCGCCCGGCCGATTCTAAAGCTGTCAGCGCGCCAATAAAAAGCAATTTGCCGCCTCGTCCGAGATGGAAACAGTGACTGGCGCGGACGTCGCGGCGTGACGTAGCAATTCAGGGGGGGACGTGTTCCCTGCTGGCTGTGGTAACGGCGCCAACACGGTAAAGGTCGCCGCCCGAGATTGATGACGCCATGAATCGCGACGAGGCGCTCGATTTCGCTCGACCAGGCCTCTGCGGATAACGGTTTTTATTCCGTCCCCCTGCAGTATAGGGGACGGGCCGTGTATATATGTGCGGTGAACACTGGCACAGCATCGTTTCTTTGAAAAGAGGCCGTTAAAACAAAGGATGTTTTCGGCGATTGGCTAGATACGGCGCAGCACGGGATAAATAACGGCTGCCACTAAAAAGTGGCCCTCCGAAATATATGGTTATATTATTCACGAATTCATTAAGTGAGGAAACTATATTTGGCACGTTCTGGGAAATCCTTCCAGAGAATACGCGAGCAATAAGACTTTCTCAAAAGAAGAAAAAAAGCTTGTTTCTACATCTTCGCAACGTAAACAAAAATTTATAAATGCAAGTGTGAGAAACATGTTCGCATGACTTACCTTCTTTGTAAACACATAACATAAAGCACTTCTCAGCCGCGATATTATTGCACTTGGCCGTTATAGGAATGCCGGTTTTCGGTTGTATCGACTTTTTTCCAGGCCAGTTAAATCGGACTGTTAAAACCGCTCGAAATATCCGGTTTCTGAAATAACCCATTTTAGATTTTTTATTTCTGTCATTCCCAGTAATAAACGCAGAAATCGGACAAATATTGATAAATTCTGACTTAGTTTCAAGATACATAGAACCAAAATATCAATTTAAACAGGCGAATAAAAGAAAACTTATACTGCCCACCGTTTACTGCTTTTCTCGAAAAGTAATAAGTGGGTGAATAAAAAAAAATAAATAAAGAAACAGCAATATTCTCCTACTGATCGTAATGTTTTGAAACTCTGCTTAAAAATCAGGTTGTAATCGGTGACTGCAACACTGTTTGAGCATTACGAAGTCAGTGCTGAAGGGTGAAACATGTGGTTCAAGAACTTTAATTTTCGCGTTAATTTGTCCGTTCTTAAAGTTACATGCAGATAAAGGCATATTACGTAGACACAGGCAGCAGGTCAGCTACCTTCTAGTTTTATTATATACTATGGATGAATTATTGTTAAGCTTTTAATTTATTACATTTACCATAATTTCCTTCCTGTTCTGTTATTTGATATAAATAGCAAACAAATCTTTAAGCTTTTAAAGCAAACGAAGCATTGTGCTTCACTGCTACGTAGCTTCATAAAAACATTTGCAGAGTAGGATTGGTACCATTCTGCAATACAACGGATGTCCGGCGGGGACAGCGAGAGCCCACCTGGTAGAGTAGGTGGGGGCAAGTCCTGGACGCCGCACGTTAAAGCGTACCTTAGCCACGACGCACTGCAACTGGGACATCATCGTCTCAGCAATGCTGTACCAATTGTTATGCCAAGTGGGTTTTGCTTGTTTCTGCCGGCGCTTTTATTAAAGTAGCACAGATCGCTTTGCCCGTTTTTTACAATAATGAAATATTTCAAGCCAATGGAAGTTTTATGAATAAAAACTACTCATCTTTTCTAAATCAGTGTATTTAAAAAAGAAAAGTTTTATCACTGCTGCTGTGTCTAATTGATATTTCGTTTTTTTACTCGGCTATCAGTACAAAATATAAAACATTTCTTATAATCGAGATCAAAAAATACCGATTATTCAGAACTAAAATACCGGTATCGGTTTTAACTGGTTGGTTTTTCCCGCCACTAGGCCGTTATCGGAACAGGCGGCAACGTAGCAGTAAACAAAGACAATGGTTACTGAGGAAAACATATTGCGTTGTCAAGGTTTCAGGTCATTTGTGCGTATGCTATGCAAGTGTTTCCGGATTCCGTCTCCTTCGAAATCCAGCTTTACACCGAAGTGACGAAAGAAATGTTATACATCCTAATATCGTGTCAGATCTTCTTTTGCTCGGCCTAGTGCTGCAACTCGACGTGACATGGACTCAACAATTCGTTGCAAGTCCCCTACAGAAATATAGAGCCATACTACCTCTATAACCGTCCATAATGCGAAAATGTTGCCGGTGCACGATTTTGTGCACGCACTAACTTTTCGATTATGTCCCATAAATGTTCGATGGAACTCATCTCGGGTGATCAGCATGGCCAGATCATTCGCTCAAACTGTCCAGAGTTTTCTTCAAACCAGTCACGAATAATTGTGGCCGAGTAACATGAAGCATTCTCATCGTAAAAAGTTCCATCGTTGTTTGGAAACAGAAGCCCGTGAATGACTGCAAATTCGGTTCAACTGGGCCAGAGGACCCAGTACGTTCTATGTAAACGCAGTCCACACCATAATGGAACCACCATCAGCTTGCACAGTGCGTTGTTGACAACTTGGGTCCATGGTTTCGTGGGATCTTTCCCACACCTCTTAACAACTGGAATGTGGACTCATGTGTCCAACCCCTGTTTTCCAGTCGTCTAGAGTCCAACCGAAATGGTCCGAGCCCAGGAGAGGCGCTGTAGGTGATGTGCTCTTAGCAACACTGAGTTGTTTAAACCACCCTGCCTGTTAGTGAGGCTTCACATTTGTAAACAGTAATTTGGTCATTAGTTAAGTGTAGGGTGATTAATGTTCTAGGCATAAAACGATCATCATCGCTTGCAGAAAAAAGTTTTTTTCCGGTCTACTGATTGTTGTTTATTTATCGAAATTGCAGCGTTCAGATACCATCCCTCATCTTCAGATCTACTGAAAAATATAGTGCAAAAAAAAAACTGGTAACTCAAGGTATTAAGTTTCCTTTTAATAAAAATCTGTTTCGAATTTTAGGCTATGACTTGTAATATTTCACGTATAAGTAATTTAAGAGGTACATTTAAAATCATTTAGTACCTGTAGAGGGCTGTTCAAATGGTTCTGACAAGGGAACATCCCCATCGCACCCCCCTCAGATTTAGTTATAAGTTGGCACAGTGGATAGGCCTTAAAAAACTGAACACAGATCAATCGAGAAAACAGGAAGAAGTTGTGTGGAACTATGAAAAGATAAGCAAAATATACAAACTGGGTCGTTCATGCATAAGATAGGCAACAATAAGGGCAATGAGAGGCGAGGAGCGCCGTGGTCCCGTGGTTGGCGTGAACAGCTGCGGAACGAGAGGTCCTTGGTTCAAATCTGCCCTCGACAGAAAATTTTAACTTTTTATTTTCAGTTTATGTGAAAAACTCTAATGTTTTCATCACTTTTTTTGGAGTGATTATTACATCCACAAGAAAACCTAAATCGGGCAAGGTAGAAGAATCTTTTCACCCATTCGCCAAGTGTACTAGTTAGGTGGGTCGACAACATATTCCTGTCATGTGACGCACATGCTGTCACCAGTGTCGTATACAAAATATCAGACGTGTTTTCCTGTGGAGGAATCGGTTGACCTATGACCTTGCGATCAAATGTTTTCGGTTCCCATTGGAGAGGCACGTCCTTTCGTCAACTAATCACACGGTTTTGCGTAGCGGTCGCAAAACACAGACACTAAACTTATTACAGTGAACAGAGACGTCAATGAACAAACGGACAGATCATAACTTTGCGAAAATGAAGAAAGCAAATTTTTCAGTCGAGGGCAGATTTGAACCAAGGACCTCTCGTTCCGCAGATGTTCACGCTAACCACGGGACCACGGCACTCTTCGCCTGACATTGCCCTTAATGTTGCCTATCTTACGCATGGACGACCCAGTTTGTATATTTTGCTTATTTTTTCATAGTTCCACACAACTTCTTCCTGTTTTCTCGATTGATCTGTGTTCAGTTTTTCAAGGCCTATCCACTGTGCCAACTTATAACTAAATCTGAGGGGGGTGCGATGGGGATGTTCCCTTGTGAGCACTATGGGACTTAACATCTATGGTCATCAGTCACCTAGAACTTAGAACTACTTAAACCTAACTAACCTAAGGACAGCACACAACACCCAGCCATCACGAGGCAGAGAAAATCCCTGACCCTGCCGGGAATCGAACCCGGGAACTCGGGCGTGGGAAGCGAGAACGCTACCGCACGACCACGAGATGCGGGCGTAGAGGGCTGTTATTAATAGCACAAGTTTTTTCAGCGGTAAAAATGTTTCTGATCAGTAGCATGAAAGATAGCGTACAAGTCTGTTTCTAGTACACATGACAGTGAAACCGATAGTGTTTCTGTGCGATGGGTTACTGTATAATACGAAATGATATGTTATACGCGCTGTATTTCTGCAGATAGATGCAGCTCTTTTAGCTTTGCAGTACTTAAAAATTAGTATTAAGTCATTAGTTTGCAGTTATTTTTACATTCTTCGATAGATCTGAAAATGGGTGACAGCTTCTGAAAACGGTGGTCTTGAAACAATAGCAATCGACAGAGTGGAGAAAAAAATAGTTTTATAGAAATATCGATAGTGGATCTCTGTTGTTGAGACTCTTTATGTCCAGATTTGAAATCATAACATTTCGCATAAGCATGTTCATTGCAAAACTGAAATTGATGAAAAGTAGAACATTATAAAAAGGAAAAACAATATGTAAGACAATAATACAGACTGCTTCCCATGCTTTTCAGAATTGTTATTGGGAAGCAATACCGATGAAGAGTAAGAGAGCGAGAACTCAGAACCTTAAGCAAATGACGTGCTAACATCTTCAATTTTTGTAATCCTGTCTTCCTCAGTTGCGTGTATAAAAATTATCAATATACCGTAATAAATGACGTGCTAGTTGATGTGATCTTGAATATCGATATTTCTGAACAAGTAATCCCTTTCTACAGCTACGTGTCGTATAGATTATGAAAAAATAGTTCATTTTGACTTGGATAGTAGTGACGCTGTTATTACGATACTTTAAAATTCTCGTTTGATCATTGACATCTGAGTATGCCGCATTATCCTTAAAGTATTTACAATAAATGCCGAAAAGGTTATTTCAACGAAGCCACGACGTAATCCTTCCATCAATTCTTGTACAACGTCCTCCACGTTGACGAGACATGAGATTTTGTATTTCTCAGCCGGCCGGGGTAGCCGAGCGGTTCCAGTCGCTGCAGTCTGCAACCGGGCGACCGCTACGGTCGCAGGTTTGAATCCTGCCTCGGGCATGAATGTGTGTAATGTCCTTACGTTATTTTCGGTTTAAGTAGTTCTAAGTACTAAGGGACTGATGACCTCAGATATTAAGTCCCATAGTGCTCAGAGCCATTTCTTCCCAAACCTTGATCAGTGTGTCTGAGGTCATTGTTGCAACAACTGTTCCAGTCCTGTTTCTGAAGTCAGGTACTCCAGCTTGTAGCGCTGGTAGATACACATGATCCTTTATGAATCACAAAGGTAAAAATCGTTTGGCATCAGAGCCGGTGACGGTGGAGGCCTCTGTCATCCCGCTCATTCCAACGGACGTCTTTTAACCAGTGGTGTAGTGTCTCATGGCAGAGACGGCACACCATCTTGCTGCACATAAAGTGGTGTGGTTCAGCATCCAGCTACAGTTGCTGCACAAAAAACGAAAGGCTCTTAAACTTTCCGCTGGGATATGATACAATGAACATTTAATTTACGGAAGTCTCGTTTCAACTGTGCCATCTCGTGGGGATTTGTTGACCCCCAGACAGCCGGCCGGAGAGGCCGAGCGGTCCTAGGCGCTTCAGTCTGGAACCGCGCGACCGCTACGGTCGCAGGTTCGAATCCTGCCTCGGGCATGGATGTGTGTGATGTCCGCAGGTTATTTAGGTTAAGTAGTTCTAAGTTTTAGGGGCCTGATGACCTCAGAAGTTGAGTCCCATAGCGCTCAGAGCCATTGGAACCATTTTTGACCCCCAGACACAAACATTATGTGTGTTCACATTTTCACTTACATGAAATGTCATCACTGAAAACGACACGATCCAGGAAAGCTTCATGGTCTTGCACCAACATTTTGTTTGCAAAGTTGATAAGTACACCGTAATCTGTAGGCTTTAGAGCTTGTAACAGGTTAATAAATAAAAATATTTGAGCTACTGTTTCACTTGATGTACTATTTGTAATTGTAAGTTGAATATAATAAATGCTACACCGTATTAAAACGGGTATATTCATTTTGAAACACCCTGTACTTATGTAATATGAGATGCTCAAGATGTTGCTACCGATCTCGTAATTGGATACTATCAGGTAACCGAGCGAGGTGGCGCAGTGGTTAGCACACTGGACTCGCATTCGGGAGGACGACGGTTCAATCCCGTCTCCAGCCATCCTGATTTAGGTTTTCCGTGATTTCCCTAAATCGTTTCAGGCAAATGCCGGGATGGTTCCTTTCAAAGGGCACGGCCGATTTCCTTCCCCATCCTTCCCTAACCCGAGCTCAAGCTCCGTCTCTAATGACCTCGTTGTCGACGGGACGTTAAACAACACTAACCTAACCTATCAGGTATTTTGATGTTATGTACCAGACTTCACCGTACACAGCAAATGTGGCGAGACGCCGCAGCCAGACAGGCACAAACACCCGCCCGTCGCGTCTTGGTTCCGGGCAGCAGCCGCCTCCAGATGGCTCTCTCAATTTCTGACCACTTTCTGCTTCCGCAACACGTTCATCTGTGCGTCGTACTCGTCCGCAGTTAGTGCTCCAAGCTACCAAGGACACCTCTGTCAACCCCTCTTGTGCTGGCGGGCATGGAGATCATTCCGCCGACACGCACAAAACACGACGCTCTGCAGATACGGAGTTCCGAACTAGCAATTAGTTCAATTCAGAGCCTGCTGCTAGCTTATTGTAGTTCCCGCAAGACTATATTCCTATTTCGCAGTTGCTATTTACGGAGAACTTAACGAAGGGTGTCTCCACAATTACATTCAGTCATACTGACAATATCATAGACTGTGAAGAGATAGCAAAGTTATTTGGATTTCATAGCATTAGGTTTAAGACATCAAGTTCCACACATAGTACCAACCTTAATTACTATTCTGTAACATATTCTTGATAAAAGTTATTGCTTATTTTATATTGCGTCGACAAATTTCTTTTTTTGTGTCGCCTGTCAAGTAAGTGTTTAAGCTGATAGCTGAAACTTAAAGTCAGCCACCTTTAAAGAACTATAGCAGTAAATACTTTTGTGTTACCACCGACGTTTCTTGGGCTGAATTAGGCCTAATAGCAGCACTTCGTTACAACATTCCTAACATTTCCGTCTATTACATGTAGTATATTGCATTCATTTGCCCATCAAGAGAATTGCCATTCATCACACTAAGGTGCAAATTTTGTCCAAGCCTTTCTGCATATAACTCATTTCCTCACTTTCCTGTAGACAACAACGTCGATAGCGAACGATCTGGTAGTGTTGCTTATGCTATCTGATAAATAATTTATGTACCAGGTAGTTATAATTAAAGTACAGGCCAGCCGGTGTGGCTGAGCGGTTCTAGGCGCTTGAGTCCGGAACCGCGCTGCTCCTACGGTCGCAGGTTCCAATCCTGCCTCGGGCATGGATAAGTGTGATGTCCTTAGGTTAGTTAGGTATAAGTAGTTCTAAGTCTAGGGGACTGATGATTTCAGATGTTAAGTCCCATAGTGCTCAGAGCCATTTTTGGAAACATTGCTACGTCTCTTTCTTACATTCACAGCGCCACTGGTGGCCAAAAGTGGAACTAATTTTTTTCTGGCGTAAATCGGCTCCGCATTAATGCACCAGAATGTCTACCGAGTTTCGCTGCCATGCAGTAATTACAGTCCACACTGGACCTCTGTGAATAGTTGCACTTTAATTACAGCCGCCCGGTATACCGGCAGAGTAACTGTGTGCTTCCAGAATGAGATTTTCACTCTGCAACGGAGTGTGCGCTGATATGAAACTTCCTGGCAGATTAAAACTGTGTGCCGGACCGAGACTCGAACTCGTGACCTTTGCCTTTCGCGGGCAAGTGCTCTACCATCTGAGCTACCCAAGCACGACTCACGCCCCGTCCTCACAGCTTAATTTGTCCTTAACTGGGGGCACAGATCTTGTATTTTTTTTCTGCGAGACATTCGCCTTACCGCATAAAGTATTGGGTTCCATCAGTCGAACATTCATGGAGCCAACTACGTATTTTCGAAGACATTACGTACTATCCTCATAGTTCTGATGCAAAGGGATTTAGACATGCTACATACGTCGGCTAGGACTGACGTTACATTCTCGTTAAGTTATTAGGAAAACCATGTAAAATCTAAATGTGGATGATATAGAACCGTTATTCCCGAATACGAGATAAACTTGAGAAGATGAAGATAGAATAAAATGCCACAAGGGATAAAGCGGTGAAAAAGGATAAATGGGAAACATCAATGTCATAGAAACAAATACACTTCTTCTGCTGCTAGATTCATGTCAAGGACAGAGAATCGCCCAAGTTTGTATTAGCCGTCCCCTGATGACCGATGAAGCAACTAATGGCACTTCTACGGGGCCCACTTAGCCGGCAACTTTAAAACTGTTGACAGACTTGTGCGCGATGATGAAATGCGCAAACAGAGCGAGGCTGGAAGTGAGGAGTCGCCTCTGGCGGGCCGCCAGCTCCCCGCGGTCCCGGTTGACAATGGAGTCGTGTGCCGCTGAGCACACGCCGGCAGAGGTGGCCGCAGGACCGGCTGAGGAATTTCGCGAGTCAACACGACGGCCGCCGGCTGCGCGTATCCGCCTGTCATAGCTCCGGCACGGGTGCGCAGCATCCCGAATCTCAAGGACGCCGAATGGGGACCTATGAGATCTGTTCAGAAAATTCCGGAACTTTGCCCACAAAATTTTTCTACGCTTCCCTTTTACTTATTGTGTATGGTCTCCTTCGAAATACTCTCCTCCACAATTCATACACTGCTCCCAACGACCCTTCTACTTTCGGAAGCAGTCTTGGTACGTCTTTTACTGGATCGCGCGAATCGCCATCTGCAAATTTTCTTTTATCTCGTCTCTCGTTGCAAATCGTCGTCCTTCCAACGGGTTTTTAACTTTGGAAATAAAAGTAAGTCTGCAGGGGCCACGTCTGGAGAGTACAGAGGATGAGGCAGCACAGTGATTTCGTTTTTTGTTGAATAGTCACGCATGAATGATAGGCTGCGTTATTGTGATGCAAGAACCATGAATTGTCTCGCCAAATTTCAGGCCGTTTCCTCCTCAAATTTTGTCGCAGGCGTAGCAACACGTCCCAGTAGTATCGTCGATTAACAAAAATGGCTTTGAGCACTATGGGACTTAACTTCTGAGGTCATCAGTCCCCTAGAACTTAGAACTACTTAAACCTAACTAACCTAAGGACATCACACACATCCATGCCCGAGGCAGGATTCGATCCTGCGACCGTAGCGGTCCCGCGGTTCCAGACTGTAGCGCCTAGAACCGCTCGGCCACTACGGCCGGCAACTAATCCTTCAAAGTCAAAGAAAACTATCAGCTTGGCTTTGACATTTGACCTGAACTCACGAGCTATTTTTGGTCTTGGAGAATTTTTCTCGACCCACTGTCAAGACTGAAACTTGGTCTCAATATTACAACCGTAGACCCACGCCTCATCACCAGTTATGATCCCCTCAAGGAACATCTCGTTCTCTTCCAAGCGATCCAAAATCTCTTCACGGATTGCGAGGCGAAGGTCTTTCTAGTCTTGACTCATGAGCCGTGGAACAAACTTGGCGGCAACACGATACATTCCAAGATGCTGTTTCAGGATTTCATGGCATGATCCAACTGAAATGTTGCATTCTTCCTCAATCTCTCGGACAGTCAGTCTTCTATTGGCGCGCACAATTTCGTTGACGTTCCTAACATCAACATCGTCGGTAGACGTCGAAGGGTGACCTGAACTAGGCTCATCTTTAGCTTCCGTCAGGACCTGTTTAAACCGTGTAAACCACTCGTAAAGCCGAGCACGGCCTCTACACACATCACCGTACGCTTCCTGCATTATTTCGAGTGTCTCTGTAAAGGTTTTCTTGAGTTTCACGCAAAATTTAATACAAACACGTTATTCAACTCTGCCATCTCGAAATTCGCGAATTGTGTGACACAACGTTCTACTGAATATACCACTGAACAATAGCTAACACACCTCCAAGAATGAAACTTCCGGCTGTTATGCATTAAACAGAGGCGTGTGCTGGGATGCCAACTACATTTCGCCCCAACGCACCATTGGCGCGAAATTACGAATGGTCCGAAATTTTTTGAACAGAGTTCGTAATCTACTAGAGTGGTTCAGAAAGTAAGGTAGCAACTCCTCTGCGAAAATATGTTTTGCCTGGAAGTCAGAGAGATAGATACAGGGCGACTGGCGAAATGGCTAGTATGATGCCCCTCGTAGAGATAAAGTGAGGGAACCTCCAGCAGTGTTCTCACTATCGAACACCATTTCAGCAGTTATGGTGCAGTGAACGGTAGAGCACAGCACATTTGCGTATGACGCGTGAGTGGGACATGGTGAGTTTGTCACAGCACTGTAGTAGCTTTTCTGTGGCCATTTCAATCGTGAATGCCGCGGTGCTATTCCCAGCCGCAATACGATTCTCAGGTGGGTTACCGGTCTTTAGTCGACAGGAAGTATCGTGAAGAAGAAACCCCCTAGTCCTAAGCGGTCCAAAGGAGGCTGTGCGACGACAAGCGCGTGACTTAAAGTTAAGTGGTGAATCCGTGAGCACTATTTTGAAGAAAGATTTAACGTTTCATCCAAAAAGATGTGTGTTTTTTCTCAGCTGAAGGGAACAGATTATAAGCAACGAGAGGACTTTGGCGCTCGAATGTTGCTGCTGCATGAGGACAACGAAAATTCAATGATCATCATGAGTGATGAAGCTCATTTTCATTTGAGTTGGGAAGTTAAGAAGAAAAATTGGACTTTGAGAACTGCACATCATTCACTAAACACAACTCCATACAGAGCGTGTAATGGTATTGTGTGCGATTAGCAACTTCGACTTCACTAGCCACTATTTAATGAAAACTGTGCCACTGAAGCAGTCAACACTCAAGTTCACAGTCTTATCACTTTTTTGCCACCACAGCTGCAACGGTGACGTCTACTCATGAAGTTCAACAAGATGGTGCCGCCCCGCACACTGCATGTAGATTTATGGACGTAGTTCGTCACATGTTTCCAAGGAGGGTCATTTCCCATTTCGGTGACATCCCATGGTCTCCGGGGTCCTCGGATTTAAGCCCACGTCACTTCCTTTTTTGGGGATACCTAAAATCATGTGTGCATTCACACAGACGTGGCACCTTGACTGATTTGAAAGAGGCAATCACGCAGGACGTGGAAGCAACTCATTTTGAAATGTTGGACCACACACACACTGACTTTCATCAGAGGCTTGAAAAATGCATATGAATCAAAAGTGCGAACACTATTTTTCATTCATAATGCTAATTTGAAGTGACATGTAATTACAAAGATGTTGTCGTAATAAATTCACTTCTGCCTTAAAACTTGTGTGTACTGTTCCTTTCAGAAACGCCCGATTCCCGCATTGTACATTTCTACTTTTCCACGCAGTCACCATAGTTGTCCAAGTATTTTTTCTAGCACAAAATCATTAACAAATCAGGGTCCAGGTCTAGGAGCCACTTAAGAACAGCCTCCTGAACGTCGGCGTCAGGGATGAAACTGGTGCCATATCCCAGGCTGTATGGATGGTGCTTTCATACAGTGAATCGGAAACGTGAGACCACGCCTAACCGAGGCCGCATGCGATGGGGCATTGTCGTGCAACAACGTGACATCTTTACAAAACAATCCCTTGTCGTCTCCTCTGAATCGCCTTCTGCAATCGTTCCAGCGTGGCACAGTAACTGGCGGCACATAATGTAGCGGCTCCATTTCATAAAGATAAGACTTGAATTTAGTAAATGTTGCTTCAGTCCCGAGTGGTAAGTTCATTAATAATTTGGTTCTTACAGGAGTCACACGATGCACTCACGTTGCGTTCTGTGTGACGGTATAATACAGGTTTGAAACACTCTCTACCTGATAATCCAGACAGTGCTGGAGTGACAACCTTATTCACTTAACTTCGTATTCTTATAAGAGTTGCTGCGGTACCACCCGAAAGCACATCTTTCAGTAGTCCAGTATGTTGTATATTAAATCCACTGCACTGCTCATAGAGAAGTTGAGTTATGCTGTGATCTGCCTTACACGAATGCCACGGTCGATTTCAATGAATTTTTGTATATGGCACCCCTTATCATTTCAGGTGAACGTTCTAAACCGCCCTGATCTTGACTCGTGTCGCATATCTGTCCTGCCTTTGACAAATTCCAGGTACCAAAATCACACCTATTTTCGAGACAATACAATGCTTCCGGAAGCTTAAATTGTTGTGGGGACATTTCCATCCAAGGCAAAAATCTTATTACATTTCACACTTCAATCATCGACCACGGGTTCGTCAACACTTCCATCTTTAAACAGTATTTCGAAGCGCAACGGCGCAGCTACCACCACCATCTACTGATCTACAGGCTGCGTGGAGAACCTCTCAACGTCTCTTCTACCTAGACATAAATTTAATTCGCGTGGGGCATTAAGACGCCCGTAAGAGCTCTTGTTACCATTCTTACTGATCCATTCTTGTATTTCTACGCCTGCACCTAATTCTGTACGCTACAGGCCGCTGTAAGACGTGTGGCGGAGGGTGAATATTGCACTAGAACTTTCTTTACCCCTACTACTGCATTCGTGAATGATACATGTGAACGAAGACTGGCGGACCCTTCTGCATAAGCGCGAATTTCTCGAACTACAGCACCATGATCATTAAGCAAGACATATTTCGGACGTAGACGTTATGTTTCTGACCCGCTTTGGAATTCGTTGTCTCAGAAATTTCGTTGGAAGGTAGTACACGGTGTACAACGTCTTAAAGTCCAGTCGATGATGTCATTAGGTACGGAGCACAAACTCTAGACTGCGAAAAGGACAGAGAAGAAAATTAGCCCCGTCCTTTTTAAAGGAACCGTTCCAGCATTTGCATTAAGCTACTTTTGACAAACAACGTAAAATCTAAACCTCGGTGGCCCGACGGAGATTTTAGCCGCCGTTTGTCGGATGGGAGTTCAGTGATTCTTTTAATTCCACTCGGTTAAACGAAAGAGAAATTTGGTCAGTTTGCAATGCGCTGTTCATACAATTCCGATCAGTTCGTCTAAATTTTAGGGTTATATGAAGGTACGGACAAAAACGTTAATGGAAAACTAGCTCCTATCGCAAATAGATAGATTTATATTTTTGACAAGCATGTTAACGCACAGAGCAGATCTACGTAAAAAAGACAAAATTGGGCAGTTCATTTACCTAAATGATACAATTAGAAGATATCTCCAAAATGAAGTAAGAAGAGAAAATTACATTACTTTTCCTAGTGTTATTTCGGTAAGAATATTTCTAAATGGGAGTGGATCTTGGCTAATCAACAAAAGGATAAAAAACATTACAGAGCAACCAAATGAAATTCCTCAGGAACATAACAAGGTACACAAAATTAGGTAATAACAGAAACATATTAAGAAGGAAGGACCAAATGTATCCGGAACAGGCCGAGAAAGGCCTGAAGGCGATGAAGTAGCGGAAGAAGAAGGAGAAGAAGAAGAAGAAGAAGAAGAAGAAGAAGATGATGATGATGAATGTTTGTAGTTCCTGAAACAAAACACGATTCACGTAATTTCTGCCAGCCGGTATGGCCGAGCGGTTCTAAGCGCTTCAGTCTGGAACCGCGCGACCGCTGCGGTCCTTAGGTTAGTTAGCTTTAAGTAGTTCTAAGTTCTAGGGGCCTGATGATCTCAGATGTCAAGTCCCATACGCTCATAGCCATTTTAACAAGCCACGTAATTTCTGAACGAGGTCAGCGCATCAATTTTTACAACCCGATTGGAAAGGACATAATCGTTGCAGGGAGTAGAGTCAGGAAAACCGGTCTCTTGACGTACGGGGCGGTAGCTGCAAGATAGGCGGGCGTGTAGTGAACTCTCGTAATGTCTTGCGTGACACTGTTCAACATGCTGTGACAATGGGGGACGGGAAAGCATGGGCCAGTGGCAATATAGAGTAACGATACGGGCGGCGTGGTGCCGTACGACTGGAGCAGTCCAGCGCTGGCCTCCACAGTCAGCCACATCAGTGTGTGTCGTCATCGCTGCGTATCAGCGCCTGTGATAGACCACTTACGATGCCACTCGGTTCCAGTCGGCGCTTATCGATATACTAGCATCATTTGTGGGCTATTTAGACAGCCTGCAACACGCGAGGAGGAAAGTTCTAGTGGTCTCAAAACGACAGTTCCTCTTACTACGAGGAACCTTGTCAAGGTATTCCAGACGTGACACTCCGACGTGCTACAATGTTAATTCAGATCTGCCATACGCGCATTATGGGCAACCCTCAGTTTTAAACATTTCTCGCATTGAAAAAAATGGCTCTGACCACTATGGGACTTAGCTTCTGAGGTCATCAGTCCCCTAGAACTTAGAACTATTTAAACCTAACTAACCTAAGGACATTACACACATCGATGCCCGAGGTAGGATTCGAACCTGCGACCGTAGCGGTCGCGCAGTTCCAGACCGTAGCGCCTCGAACCGCTCGGCCACTCCGGCCGGCTCGCATTGAAAGTCCACGCCTCAGTGTCGAGAGTCAAGACCGGCGATACCCGCTAATTGTAAGCTTTCCCTTTCACACTCATCAGAAAATTTTGCGAAATGTTTAACTTTCCAGGAGTACTACAGTTCTTTTATACAACCTGGCTGCTGTCGGAATGTTTGTGTGGGTGGATATTCGGCCTTGGTATGTCTCGTTGTCGTGATATGGGGCTCCTTTTAGTATATCCCTTGGCCATATAGGCTTCCAGTTGGTGGTCTGATAATTTTGCTTGTCAACATGTTAGAGATGTTCATTTCGTCTCGTCCACGCAGCAGCCGTGACCGTTCGCACTCGAATCGATGTGCGATGCGACAGACAAATTACGCAACGTCCCGCACATTTACTCGGAAACATGTATTGACAAATCCAGATTAATCGTCTGGACTGACACAGAATCATGTCTGTCTGAATAAGGGTCGCCAGCCCCGATTTGAACACGAGACCACGATGAACTTCTAACTAATATGAAGTCATTATTAAAGAGCTGTGTAGCTATGTAAGATCTATCATGAAGGTTCCTAGAACCGACTAGGGCACGGTAGAATATAAATTGCTAATAATGCACATACCGCCTACGACAAACAGGCTTCTAGCAACTTCCGCCGATGATCTCCACAAAGTTAAAACAACAAACTTTTCAGAGCCAGTCGATAAAATTCACACAAAAACACTACACTCAAATTTTCACAGTAACAGAATGTTTTGCTAGCACTTGAACTGGCCATTTCACCCTCGCAATAAAGACGTGACGCTTCCTAAGGGGACTTACTCTTTGTATGGGTGCCGAAGAACACTGGCCAGCATGGTAAAGAGCGAAGGCCTTACGTCAGCCTACTAGGTACTGACGACAACCCACTTACTAGGATTGTGGGAAGACCGCCCTATCACCTCCACGCTGGGATAAGTGTCCACAACAGCGACCAGAACTATCCAACATTCGCGGTCGGTGTTTTCAGTATGTCCAGCCTGTGTCACAGCTTATCTCGGAGCGCTGGGGCGCTCTGCAGGGGGAGGAAGTTGGTCCAGCTGTCACTCCCTGACCGGCTCAAGGCGGCGCCCGAGGACCCCGGCACAGTGTGTAACGAGAGCGGCAAACAGCCCCGCCGCATCGGGCCCGCTAACACGGCCACCTGAACGGCCGATTAGCGCCTCGCTGCGGCCCTCCCGCCTACGCCTACACAGCTGTTTGAGTTCCCCAGGGAACCGCGGCGGACACGCCCACCGACCGTTCCCACCGCCTGCGCCTCTTCTCGGGACCCTTCCCACCCCGAGCACGCTGCGACCGGTTGGGACCAGCCTCATACCCCACTGACGGACGTAATCCCTGTAATCAGCTACTGAGAGAAACGTGTGTGGCCTTCCGAAGTATATGCTGATGTTTGTGAAAGTGTAACACCCAGAAAAGAATCCCCGCTCGAATGAATCGTGACGCGGATAATGATAAGAACAGTTGATAACTATTCTCGTTGTAGCCTTGATACCAAGGAATGGTTTGTTACAGCTCCTTGGTAGTACCGAGCGAGGTGGCGCAGTGGTCAGCACAGTGGACTCGCATTCGGGAGGACGACGGTTCAAACCCGCGTCCGGCCATCCTGATTCAGGTTTTCCGTGATTTCGCTAAATCGCTTCAGGATGTTAGCCGTGTACCCTGAGGAGAATGTTGTCAGGGCACCTGCCGATAGCGACATGTCTGATCATCGGTGTATTGTGCCCGCTGGACACTATGAATCGCCATGGACTGTTTGATTATTACTCTGGAAGAAAGAACAATTTCACAAATCAATTATATTTTCTTTGATTAAGTTATACATTTTGAAAAATAGGACATAGACCTGACAGGCAGCGAAATGTTCTGCTGTCAAAGAGATGAGTGGTAAGTTTTTGGTACTGCAGTGTATTTCTCTCTCTCTCTTTCTTTGTAGTATTTATTCCTTGATACGGGGTCCGCTGTGTTTCACGATTTCGTGGATTTATTTTAAGTTTGTGACAGGATACCCAACCTGTCGTCAAAATCATCAGTTGACATGAGGGAGGGAACTGAAGTGTGCATGCCTAGGGGCCTCATTCAACATGTAGAAGAGGCTATTCTGCCAGCCACTGAGTGAACAGGATACAGCCAACTGCATATTGTGGCACACTTCGGGACAAACGAAGCTTGTCATCTTGGCTAGGATCACTTCCACGACTGGTAGAGAAAGTTGAGAATACCAACCCTCCTCAAGGAGTTTTAACGAAGCTCACAATCTGCAGCATCGTCTCCAGAACGGATGGTGGCCACCTGGTTCTGAATGGAAGGCTTCAACCAGAGACTGCAAAAGTTCTGTGGTCAGCTAGGCAACAACATTCTGGACTTGTGCCATAGGATTTATAACTGTAGGATCACTATTAATTATTTTTTTGGGGGGGGGGGCGTGGGGTGGAAAGAAAATATTTCAGTGAGAACAGATGATTTTGACCAAACATTCGTCTCACGCTCCATATGTAAAAGGGACGGGAAGAAGCTCTAACAACTGTTACAGTGGGACGTACGCTCATCCATGCACTTCATAATGGTTTGCAGAGTACAAATGTAGATGTAGATATAGAGGGAAACCGTGCTCGCCATCTCTCTTTGAATCGTGTGAACTTCCTACTCTGCCCAGAATTTTCTATTTACAAAGGACCCTTGCTCTGATCTGAAACTTCCTGGCAGACTAAAACTGCGCACCGGACCGGAATTCGAACCCAGAACCTTACCTTTCTCTGCCGAATGGCCTCCCGACTGAGCTATCGGGCTCGACTCCCGATTGGCCCTCACAGCTTTACTTCGTCAGTATACCACTCCTTCTTTAGAAACATTCTTTCAGGGTGCTAGTCTCGTAAGGTATGCAGGAGAACATCTGTGAAGTTTGAAAAACAGGAGAGAGGTTAATTTCTTCGGCGATTCGTCAACACTTCGTGGACAACTCAGCGGATGAGGGCGTGTCTCCGCTAATGGTAAAGGTTCTGGCTGCGGATCCTTTTTGCGCGGCGTACGGTTATGATTTGGAAGTTTGTTCGGTGCGCTGTCGTATTTTCACTGTTTGTGTATCTTATTTTCTGAGGTTGAGTGTGCGAACCAGCGCATAATTTGTTTAAATGAACGTGGAAATTGTACGTTCAGGCTTGTCGGTGTACCAGAAAAAACGACTGCTAATCCGCCGGACGGATCCTATTCGGGGGCTGGTAGACCTTCCTGACTCGCAAACTACCACGCTGCACCTTAAGCAGTACGAGCGAGTACCCCGTCATTCTGCGAAGTTTCGTGATTGGTTAAAAAAAAAGTTAAAATGATGGTTTAAATACATCACGTGCTCTGCATGGTCTCCTTACACTAGAGTACAACGCACAGACGGTTCATATAATCATGTGGAAGAGCCAGATAAGTCCATCTTCGGGATGTTGTTTAACTCACGCGTCACACTAGCTTAAATGTCGATTATTATGTCAAAGAATTGAACCTAGAGTTGAATTTCTTGACTTTCTAGTTTTGTGATAGGTTTTCAAAAAATAAATGTCCGCGTTTTGCATTTCAGTCAAGTCGCATCAGGCATCAACGCTTTGTTGTTTTTGCTCGGGAGTTAGGGTGTGCTGGACAAACACGCTTTTGTCTTCTTCAAAACAATCCGGAGAAGGTCTGAAAACTTGAGTTACAGACGTTGCTGCCTTGCGATTAGCGCCACAATAGCGCTGAAACATTACGGTCGCACATCCACTAGTTAACACTGTCTGCGGCCAACTTGACTGGCCAAAGACAAATCTGTTGTTTACAGTTGTTCGTTCAAGCTGCCACCGTACTTATTGCGCTAATGTCGCTTATTCTGCAGGAATAAAATTAGTGTCTGAACTTTTTGGACGGGCGGTGTATGAGTTACGTTTCTGTACGACTGTGCAGAATATTTGTTTATAAATGACGAGAATGTACTGATTCTCGTCTGCTCCTCTCAATTTTTGTCGTTGATACCGTGCGACACGCTACTTTCCGACATGAAACAGCTTCTGCAGCTACTACCCCTCCCCGCCAAACATTTATGGGAACCCAACAGTTATCTAACCTATGGCCCAAGTCCAGCAGGCAATACTCCGCGCAGGACCGCCTGGTGAACACGCACTCGGGTAAGAGGATCAGCTGCGACTGGGCAGGGACGCTGCCTGCTTAACGTGGGTGTCCGGTTTCTTCAACTCTTAAAACTATTTATGCGAGACTTTAAGCGGCTTTCTGCGATTACATTTGACCTGTTAAAGGCTGCGTGTGCTTTATTAGGAGGTTTTCGACAATTTGTTGTATTAAGCCTGTGTATTACTATCGCGTTTCCTTCCTAAGAGACATAAAACCATTCCTTGTTTGTCTTCTGAAGCGTACATAAAAAGTGTTTTTCAATAAGCTTTGAATCTCCAGCAATATTGACTGTATTTAAAAGGCCGTTGTTTCGCCCACAGCGCGCAATAATCCAAGAAGGGATGTTTTCTAAGACGCTGTTCTAAAGGCGCTTAAGCCATTCCACACGAGTTATATACGCTAGAATTCACACAGCGCAGCGCAGCGCTCGTTTAAGTCGTTTCAGTTAGCAGTCTCAAGAAACGAGAGGACAGTGGGTGTAAACAGTGTGCGGAAGAGATTTTGGGGAAGCGGAGAGACATGGCAGGGATTAGATAAGAAAAGGGTCTTTAAATAAAATTAAAAATGAAACTACACCGTGACTCACCAAAGATCTGATTGTACAGCTCACGTCTATATGTCACTTATAGACATAATATTTTTAAAAATCAGCTGATCTCTCACATGATTCTTGGTCATTCAACAGAATACGTCATATTAATGTTTATTCAATAAATGAAACCGAGAAAGATGGAAAAAAGTAAGTAAACTGTTGATTGTTTCAAAAGCAATCGCCATAACTATACATACATTTATCCCACTGCGAGACAAGACATTCTGTGTCTTCATGGGGAAATGTTTGCGGTTGACTACGGAACCACCTGCGTACCCAGACGTGTAGCCTTCTTAGGGTTCCAACAACATGGAAATCTCATAGGCAGAGATCTCTGCTGTATGGAGGATGTGTAAGAACTTCCCAGCAAAACTTCTGTAGCGGAATGAAACAACTTTGGCAGCGTGTGGGCATCCATACTGTCCCGATTTCTTCCCAAGCGATTTTCATATTTTTGGTGGCCTGAGGACATTCGTGGACGTTGATTTGCTTAGGATGAAGAGTTGTACACCTGGGCACAGTAACGGTTCGGTAGGCAACCGCAAACATTTTTCCGTTAAGGCACTAACAGTCTTTTCTCAGAATAGGATAAATGTATTAATAGTTACGGCGACTACATTTGAAACAATAAACAGTTTACAAACTTTTTTCCATCTACCTCGTCTTCATTAAACTGACCCTTAACTTACATATAATGTAAAATTTTATTCTACCTTTGACATCGGTTCATCTTTTTAGTAAAGATATCTTTCATTATGCGCATGTACTTTACACAGCGTCTGTTCAAAATGGCTCTGAGCACTATGGGACTCAACTGCTGAGGTCATTAGTCCCCTAGAACTTAGAACTAGTTAAACCTAACTAACCTAAGGACATCACAAACATCCATGCCCGAGGCAGGATTCGAACCTGCGACCGTAGCGGTCTTGCGGTTCCAGACTGCAGCGCCTTTAACAGCACGGCCACTTCGGCCGGCCACAGCGTCTGTAATTAATTAATGTCTTCGCTACTTTTGCAACTTTGGAACTACTGTATTGGTTTCGTTACCCATGCGAGGCTGGGCCACATTTTATGATGTTGATCATAATGTGCAGTACAATAAAACTAATAATAGTGCTTATTAAACCATTAATTCGTGAAATGGATGGTTCATTCTCGGTGCTCGCACAATAAGCGAAATTTAAAGCGGTACGGCAGGAATATTCGACTCAGGAACATACACGATGCAACTTCTCACCAGATTGTATACTAATGAACTTTAAGATTTGTTTCGGCTCAGTCTTTACATCTCTTCTATATTGTTACTAAATCTGAAACGAAAAAAATGTTTATCTTAGAGCAAAGGACAATTAACGACAATAAAGCGAGGCCTGAGGATGAAAGCTTGTAAGGGCCGTCTGACGATGGATTAAAAAATTCCGGAACCATTAATATTTAAGCATAAACTTTTTACAACGTATTAGTGACTTGTCACTGTATTTAAGTTATAATTCTACTACAGGCATGTTTCTCAAAATGTATGATTTGCTCAAGAAAGCGTAAAACTAAGTTCGTATTTACGGATAAATTGACTCTATAATAAGGGCCTAAGTCACAAAGTTTATGTCGGTATAAAAACCTCAGGATGCGTCCTAATGGAGCTCATGTTTTTCTTGGACGTAGTGGAGTTGATGCTCGATGAGAAGAAACACAGGAAACTAGGGACAATTACCAGCCACAGATCGGAAGTAGCAATGTTTTATGTTCCTCTTACGGAGTTCAGACGCTTTAAGCCGCTGCACCGTCTGCTCGCAACCACCGTACGTCTGCTCGAACCAGACATAGCTCGCCGCATGACCGATCACACTAGCAAACAGCAGTACAACAAAATAAACTTCTTACTGTACCAGTTTCAGTAACTAACTCGGCACTACTTAATTCTGCATGCATTATAGTATTTCGCAGCTTCGATTATCAAGTGGCTCTGAGCACTATGGGACTTAACATCTGTGGTCATCAGTCCCCGAGAACTTAGAACTACTTAAACCTAACTAACCTAATAACATCACACACATCCATGCCCGAGGCAGGATTCGAACCTGCGACCGTAGCGGTCACGCAGTTCCAAACTGAAGCGCTTAGAACCGCACGGCCGCTCTGGCCGGCTTCGATTATCGTCAGGCCTGACGTACAAGATAGGTTCGAAATGCACAGCGACGTGCTTAATCTAAGAGTAAAATCCATATAGGTTTCAGAATTGTTATACTTTTCTTTGCACATTTACGGACTCTATTATTACGGCATCAGATTTCTTATTTCAAAAGCATGTATTACATACAGACGAATGATGTATCTACGGAAAATGGCCCTGAGAAGTTTCAGTAATATGGCTAATTTAAACGACCGATAATTAATTTTAAATACAATCCTTAAATGTTAAACACTGGCCAATCTATATACACTCCTGGAAATTGAAATAAGAACACCGTGAATTCATTGTCCCAGGAAGGGGAAACTTTATTGACACATTCCTGGGGTCAGATACATCACATGATCACACTGACAGAACCACAGGCACATAGACACAGGCAACAGAGCATGCACAATGTCGGCACTAGTACAGTGTATATCCACCTTTCGCAGCAATGCAGGCTGCTATTCTCCCATGGAGACGATCGTAGAGATGCTGGATGTAGTCCTGTGGAACGGCTTGCCATGCCATTTCCACCTGGCGCCTCAGTTGGACCAGCGTTCGTGCTGGACGTGCAGACCGCGTGAGACGACGCTTCATCCAGTCCCAAACATGCTCAATGGGGGACAGATCCGGAGATCTTGCTGGCCAGGGTAGTTGACGCATACCTTCTAGAGCACGTTGGGTGGCACGGGATACATGCGGACGTGCATTGTCCTGTTGGAACAGCAAGTTCCCTTGCCGGTCTAGGAATGGTAGAACGATGGGTTCGATGACGGTTTGGATGTACCGTGCACTATTCAGTGTCCCCTCGACGATCACCAGTGGTGTACGGCCAGTGTAGGAGATCGCTCCCCACACCATGATGCCGGGTGTTGGCCCTGCGTGCCTCGGTCGTATGCAGTCCTGATTGTGGCGCTCACCTGCACGGCGCCAAACACGCATACGACCATCATTGGCACCAAGGCAGAAGCGACTCTCATCGCTGAAGACGACACGTCTCCATTCGTCCCTCCATTCACGCCTGTCGCGACACCACTGGAGGCAGGCTGCACGATGTTGGGGCGTGAGCGGAAGACGGCCTAACGGTGTGCGGGACCGTAGCCCAGCTTCATGGAGACGGTTGCGAATGGTCCTCGCCGATACCCCAGGAGCAACAGTGTCCCTAATTTACTGGGAAGTGGCGGTGCGGTCCCCTACGGCACTGCGTAGGATCCTACGGTCTTGGCGTGCATCCGTGCGTCGCTGCGGTCCGGTCCCAGGTCGACGGGCACGTGCACCTTCCGCCGACCACTGGCGACAACATCGATGTACTGTGGAGACCTCACGCCCCACGTGTTGAGCAATTCGGCGGTACGTCCACCCGGCCTCCCGCATGCCCACTATACGCCCTCGCTCAAAGTCCGTCAACTGCACATACGGTTCACGTCCACGCTGTCGTGGCATGCTACCAGTGTTAAAGACTGCGATGGAGCTCCGTATGCCACGGCAAACTGGCTGACACTGACGGCGGCGGTGCACAAATGCTGCGCAGCTAGCGCCATTCGACGGCCAACACCGCGGTTCCTGGTGTGTCCGCTGTGCCGTGCGTGTGATCATTGCTTGTACAGCCCTCTCGCAGTGTCCGGAGCAAGTATGGTGGGTCTGACACACCGGTGTCAATGTGTTCTTTTTTCCATTTCCAGGAGTGTATATTGTAAGATGTGAACAGTTATAATAAAATAAATAAAAAAATCTTTTAGTTGGTGCTCAAATAGATAGAAACTTTGTCTTGATGAAAGTGCGTTTCCATTCCCTGTAGCTAACTTGGTTGATCATCTTTCTGGGTTAGCGTTGTTGAATACGCGTCGACTTCCTAGATTATTAACTAAATTTAAAGATGTCACCAACTACACATATACATGGATATTAAGATTGCCATTTATGTCCAGAAACCTGCCTTATGTGTTATATCGGGGAACGTAGCGCAGAGTTCAAGACACAGGACTCGCATTCGGGAAAAGCAGGTAACAAATTTGTGTCCAGCCATCCTAGTGTAGGTTTATCGTGCTTTCCTTAAGTCGTTGAAGGCAAACGCATAGATGGTTATTTTGAAAGTTACACGGTTGATATTCTTCACCATCCCTGTCCTACCACCACATGTGCTCCGGCTCTAATGACCACGCCATCGACAGTAAGTTAAATCGTAATCTTGTTTCCTCCATGAGCTATGCACTGACATCATTGTAATCCGTTGCAACTCTGCAGTTAAGACCATTCGGCGTACGTATGAAGGTCACTTCATTCGTCACTGTGATAATTTACAAGTGAAACATTGATGAGAAGTCTTAATTAGGAATGAGATATTCTTGCTGAGATTTGAGAAAATACTATCTAGCTGACTAGACGGTAATCATAGAAACGATATTACGATTTGTGTACGTTGTAGTGAAACTGATTATTTGAACCAAGAGTATTTTCACGTGAATAACCAATGTTTAAGGAAAACGTTTGAGTATTTATACACAAAAGTAGTTCATCTTCCAAAAAATTTAGGAAAAGAAACTTTTATTTGAAATTTTGAGTTCATTCTCTCCAGTTTAAAGCTGGCTATCAATACCCAAATGAAACACACACACACACACACACACACACACACACACACACAGAACGCCCCACAGTACATTATATTACACCTCTAATGCCTGATAACATGTAAATTGGCTTTTAAATAAAGGAACTTGTTTAGTAGAGCAACGAATTATGTAAATGCGCCGTAAGAGAGGGCATTATGTGCGCTGAGATTTATCTTTGTGTGAGAGTGCTTCGATAAATCAGGCTCGCCGCCACAGCGGCCTGAATAGACCGTTTCAGGAGGAGTGGGGAAGGGAAGGGTGTCTGTTTTGATGGACATACACGCTTTAACGCCACGTCTACCTGAGGAATGTTGCATTTCTCATGTGATTAGAGTATTCGGTATCTGTTCTTGTTCACATGGCTTAATAGGTGACAGAGAGTAATGAGAAAGGGGGTAATTAACATTTACATATTTTATTTGTTTTACTGAGTAGGGGAGCGAGTTGAACTCAGGTAACATTTTATCTTCATTTTCTCCAAATACCTCTTCACCCGTTCACTATGTTACTTCTTCACGTCTTCTGTCCATTCTATAGTCCATCGAGTGGACTTCGAAGAAAATTTATGATTGTTAGTTGTGGCTTGAAATTTTGTTCTGTTGTAAAAAATTTATCCATGGATGCCAATTTCTTTTGAGTTTTCATACATTTGCTTTCGATCCCTCATAGTTTAGGTTAACTCCGCGATTTTCTTGTGAGTTTGTTGACTTGCACTTCACGTAAGCGACCAAAAACCGTAGTCGTCGTTTCCCGATTATACGAAAGATGTATTCTCCAATTCGGCAATTTGCAACACACCTCCGAATTCCGTCTCCTCGTCTCCCTTCCTGCGCGCGACCGCAACGGTCGCAGGTTCGAATCCTACCTCGGGCATGGATGTGCGTGATGTCCTTAGGTTAGTTAGGTTTAGGTAGTTCTAAGTTCTAGGGGACTGATGACCTTAGATGTTAAGTCCCATAGTGCTCAGAGCCATTTGAACCATTTTCTCCCTTCCTGACTTCTTCCTCAGCACCGGAAGTACAATCAGTGACGATGATGGTAAATGTTTTCGTCAGGACGTCCGAGCGGTGGACTCACGCATTGGGGTCGATGGAGTGCAGCGATGTTGTCTTCACGCTTAAACCCGTCGTGTCAAATGTATAGAACGAACGGAAGCTTACAGAGAAGAAATACAAACCAAACACACATTAAATGAAGGAAATACATTCGATATGATTACATATGTATTTTAGTGTGTGTACGCCTATAGCGTTGTTTGTTAATACTCGAAGTAGTAATAAATTCTCTAGTAGAACTACTGACGGTGTGTTTGCCTTGGTACAATGCTACACATACATAATGTAAGTAGACAGTTTAGGTTTTTATGTTGGTAACGCCACGTAGCGCTCTGTATGAAAATCACTGTGCTGTGTGCAGTCTGTGGCTGGTTGGACTCATTGTTGGAATATTCGCTTGTGTAGTGTTGGGCAGTTGGATGTGAACAGCGCGTACCGTTAAGCAGTTGGAGGTGAGCTGCCAGCAGTGGTGGATGTGGGAAGAGACATGGCGGAGTTCTGAGAGCGGTCGATTTGGACGTGTGTCCGTCAGAAGAAGGAAATTTGTAAGACTGGATGTCATGAACTGATTATATATATAATGACTTTTAAACACTATTAAGGTAAATACATTGTTTGCCCTCTGTCAAAATCTTTCATTTGCTAACTATGCCTATCAGTAGTTAGTGCCTTCAGTTGTTAGAATCTTTCATTTAGCTGGGGGTATTGGCGCTCGCTGTATTGCAGTAGTTCGAGTAACGAAGATTTTTGTAAGGTAAGTGATTCATGAAAGGTATACGTTATTGTTAGTCAGGTCCATTCTTTTGTAGGGATTGTTGAAAGTCAGACTGCGTTGGACTAAAAAAACATAAAAAAAATATTGCGTGTCAGTTTAGTGATGATCAGAATAAGTAAATAGAGAAATGTATGAGTACGTTCAGTTTTGCTCAGCTGTTTGAAAATCAAATAACGTAAGAGGTTTATCAGCACAGTCATTTATAATTTTTCTAAGGGGGCGTTACAATAGTTGCTCTAAAATTCCTGTTACTTGAAGAGGAGACTGAGTAGATAATGGATTGGAACCCATGTACAGAAAAGTACCGTTTGCGTCCTACAGCGATTTGAAAACCTATTGGTAACGCGACCACTTTAACAAGTAATTTATTAGACGTATATCACATATTTTATTATTCCTCTGATTATTAACTAAAGAAACGAAAAGGAAACTGTGTACAGAACTCACCAAGCATGGTGCAAAATCGGCTGTCATTATTGACTGTATCCTTTAGAGGTGGTATGGATGCAGTTGTTGGTCATGCGGAACAGACCAGACGGTGCTGAGAGCAACATCCTTCTCAGGTGCTGGAAGTGCGGTGTTTAACATTAGGCATGGAAGGGGGGGGGGGTACCTACAATAAATTTCTCTCCCGGAATTTACGTCGGCATAGAAAAACACCTTCCACACGATGACCTATTATCTATGCGCTACGGAATTAAATGCAAATTATTATACGGCCAGGCCAATGATGGGCGTATTCTCTCTCTCTCTCTCTCTCTGCCTAATAAATTAATCAAATTATTTTCGCCAGTAACATGGTGCCTCAAAGACAATGATATCAGGATATTTTCTACTTGAATTATAGGCCGTGCTAAGGGTCACGAAAATGTTTATTTCCAATGAAAGACAAGTTTGGACAGTGATAAGTACATTGATTGATAAACGTAACTAGCATACACAGAGTAAAATTAATTAGCGTTGGCGAAATGGAGGAAGGATTTCCTCGACTTCGAAAATGGTTGATCATCATTGGCTGGTTGTCCGCTAAACTTGCAAGTACCGCGACTCTCGCAGTTAAAAAACGGCTCCATTTTACGCGTGAACAAACTCCTGTGCGAAATTACTCTGCCTAAGCTGCGAGGATCTCACTGGCACCCAACACGGAGTTCAAGATGGCTGATACAAAGCACAGTGCGTTGTCTCTGAAGTAATCTCGAGAGGACAGCTGGTTGCTCCGGAATCTGCCCAAATACGTTTCCGTAGCCGGCGTCTTTACTCGATGGCTATGCTGGTCTAAATCCCCTTTTTCTACAACGCCGACGCCCGAAGTACTTTCCGTCTCCCACGGACGTAGTGTCTTCAATGCCTGCAGCCCACAGGCGACGTGTCTCCTCTACGTTTGCTTCGTAAAATTTCCACATCACTCCATGTGGAGCTAGAAAGATATGTTAGAACATCAATACGAGGGCTGTTCCGCATCTCTGCTCCACTCGCACGTGTTCTAACATCAGAAAATCCCCCTCCATACAATTCTGAAGCGTCGCTTCTAACACGGCACAGCGCGTACCCAATCGCAGGCCGTTCCATCTATATTTATTTCAGACGGAGCCACTCTGCACCAGTTCTGGACGTGTGAGGTGTCGCATTGTCCTGCTGGAATTGACTAAGTCCGTTGGAATGCACAATGGACATGAATGGATGCAGGCGATCAGACAGGATGCTTACGTACGTGTCACCTGTCAGAGTCGTATCTAGACGTATAAGGAGTCCCACATCACTCCAACTGCACACGTCCCACACCATTACAGAGCCTCCACCAGCTTTAACAGTCCCCTGCTGACATGGAGGGTACATGGATTCATGAGGCCAACGGGCGGCGTCCAACGTCGCGGTGGGCAGTGGTCATAACGTTTTGGCTGATCAGTATAAATGAATTATGTAATATGAGATACGATCATAAAAGCTTACTAACTGTTTTGAATGTCATTTATCTTCAGCCTTATTTAATTTCATAGTCCTTGCTACGTATATGTACCGCTTTTGAAGGTGACCGTCACTAGAATGTGCATATGTGCATTCACGAATTTATGTAACTTTCGTTAGAGGTTTGTATCATAGCAGTTGATACGTACGAGTCGCGCATGGTCGTGAGTTGTCAGTACTGGAAAGCAAACAATAAACCATGCCCCCCTCCGCCCCCCTCTCATCATCTAAACCCACTGCGGGCACTCTGCTTACCAAACGTAAGCGCCAACTTTAGTTAGCTCACGACCGAGTTCACAAACGTCAATTAAAATCAAGCACAGATTAAAATATCGTTGTCTCTGTACAGGGTGTACATAAAGTCCGTGAACACTCTCAATTATTTATTCCACAAGAACTGAACATTGTACAGATGTCATACATATTGCATTTTGAGGAGAAACTCAAAGTAGTTTTTTTTTTTTTTTACAAACATTCTATATGCGAACCACGAGTGACCCGGCAGACGTCAATATGGTAATCGAATTCTTGCCATAGTCGTCTCTAACACGCGCTCCACATTCACTCACACTGGGACATCCGCTTCTCTTTGCCGTGCACAAGCAACCCATCATAATGAATTTGTTGAGCAAGTGGCAAATGGCCTTCCTTGTTAGTGGCTTCTTACTGTACTTGGTTCTAAACATCCGTTGAACAGCTGTAGCACACTTAACTGTTGTCGAGCTCCAACACACAGAAAACTCGCTCGTCACCTAACCTCTCCATGTTTGCAACAAGAGCTGACTATCTGCAAATTACCAAACTATGCTGCGGCTGTATAAATAAAAAAAACTTTCAGGATTTCTCTTCAAAATGACACACGTATGATATCTGTACAATGTTTGGTTCTCGTGCAATAAATAATTGAAGGTGTTCAGGGACTTTATGCACACCATGTAGATATTTTTGTATGTCACTGAGCAGGAAGCCCACACTTTTAAGAAGCTCGTATCGTCAGTTGACGTTTCTGGATTCGCCTATTAGTTGCTAGACGAAATTATTATAAAATAACGGCTGAGAACCGCGGACAGCACCAATACACGATCCGGGTCGCTGTTCGACGACCACTGGCGTACAGAAACGGGTGCTCTGTACCCTTACGTTCGTGACTGATTGCAGGCACTAACAAGAAGAAGCAGATGGATGTGCCAAAGACATCCATACCAGCGATAAAACACGTGCGAGACGAAAGACGGAACGTGAGTTTGTCCACTACTAGAAGTGGACGGCGCTGCTAGCATTTTTCAACTTCGCAACAGCAACGGCAAAACGTCGCCGGTGTGCTATGTTCTAGGTTAGGGCCGAGTCAAAACTGCACTTTAATAACCCAGTGAGCGCTGTTTTGCCCCAGTTTGCAATTGGTTTCTCTATCCTGAGTTTAAATGCTACTAAGATATTTATGCATGAACCGTTATTACCGTGTAAACTGAAACGTATAATTACAGAAGTGAGCTATAGAAACTTACCTGTATGTTTTCTCGATAAATTTTCTCATTGGACATCAGACAGTGGACATCTCCTAACGCTGACGACTCTATCAGATGTCGTAAACACTCAGACATCTTAACACTAAAACATCTCAGCATGTCGACTATTTATACGTATCCGCGCAACGATCAGTTCGTGACGTCACCAGACTGCTGCCTATAATCGCGCAGGAGGAGATTAGTGTTTAACGTCCCGTCGACAACGAGGTCATTAGAGACGGAGTAGAAGTTCGGATCAGGGAAGGATGGGGAATGAAATCGGTCGCGCCCCTTCAAAGAAACCATACCGGTATTTGCCTGAAGCGATTTACGGAAATCACGGAAAACCTAAATCAGAATGGACGGAAGCGGGGTTGAACCGTCATCCTCCCGAATGCGAGCCCAGTGTGCTAACCACGGCGCCACCTCGCTCGATCCTATGATCGCTGTATTGCAGTGGAGAGGAGGGGACGCTTTTAGCTTTACACGGCACTAAGGCCAAAAAATGAACAAGGGTGGAAATACAGGTCGTGAACGCTTGCACTGTGTTACCTGTGTGTTAACGGGCTCAGAATATTTGGAATGTCCGAGCGGTTCTAAGCACTTCAGTCTGGAACCGAGCGACCGCAGGTTCGAATCCTGCCTCGGGCATGGATGTGTGTGATGTCTTTAGGTTAGTTAGGTTTAAGTAGTTCTAAGTTCTAGGGGACTGATGACCTCAGATGTTAAGTCCCACAGTGCTCAGAGCCATTTGAACCATTTGAATATCGTCTTTCTTCTTCCGTCCTTCATGTAAGGACGCATTTTCTTGTTGTTTATGCTATTAATGATAATAATAACAATATTACTCAGAAGCATTTAAGTGTTTATTTCATAGGGGTCCAATAGCGGTTACTGATGATGTATCCATTGCTATCAGTGTTTCTGCCGTGACTACATTACTTTCGTAAAATAAAGAACAGACTCCTTCAGTAACAACCGTGATTTTATTTCAATTGGCGATGCATTTCGAGTCCTGGAGGATCATCTTCAAGCGCTTTGACAGTTTCTTGTTTTTTTTTTTAGATTAATTCTGGTCTATTTCCAGTGGTGGACACATGATTTCGAAGCACAGTATAAGTAAACATGTACATAAACATGTTTTATCATACTGCGCTTCCAAAACATGTATCCACCACTGGGAACTTACCAGAATTAACATAAATGTGAAAAAAGGTTGTAAACTGCGGACGTATCTGAAGATGAGCCTCCACGGCTCGAAATGCATCGTACACTGAAATAAAATCACGGGTGTGACTGAAGGCGACTTCTTTTTATTTTTCGATACTAATGATATGTCCAGAATTTTTCCCTGTTTCAGTTTCTAATGACATTGGAAAGAGACTGGTTTGGTGACGTGCCGATTTTCGCGCCATTATATGAAGCTCTGGATTCTATGCTAGTCGAATCTTCCAGTGTACATTTCTTGTCACGAAGCCCAATCAACTTTATTTGGATAATGTGAAATATTTTGTCGTATTACACTTCGTATTATCACATCTCGCCGTCACAAAACTTATCTCCTTCCCAAAAAGACTCTGAACCTCTGCACTAAAAAATTAAATAAGGAAAGAGTTTTATTTCGACCAACAGTAGGTGACTTTAATCAGAATTGAACTTCTTGTACCGTATCTTTCCTTGTTATGCTCTTGCTGTGGTCAATGCGATGCATTCCGACTCCGAACGATTAGCTATCGGAGGAATTAAGTACATTTCTTACTTTATTGTGAAACGGATACATTACAAGTCGATATCACCGTCATATTGTGAAGTTTTCACACTAGACTGGGAGCCAACGCAACGTCCTATCACTTAGACCAGTACGGAACAGTGAAAGTGAGCTCATGACATACCATCATGACACAAAACGTCACAGCACTGTATCAGAATTAAGTAACTAGCAATGACAGAGTTTATTAATGCTAAAGCATACTCCATAACTAATGTTCTTGAGAACGGTTGTACGACAAACTTCTGAGGAATGAAACAATAGTAAAATTGTCATCCAAAGAATTCAAAATATTGACATTTATTTGGTAGTGAAAATATATAAAGATACCAAACAATGTTTACAAAGCGACAGCTACATCCTTTCTAACTTGTCCATTGTGCTTCATCTTCCTAAGTACCAAATAACGTCTAAAACTACTGGGACTTTCTCCTTCAACAGAGCTGACTTATTCATTGTTAAAAAACGTTGTTTGACGAGAATTACTTTATAAAATTACGTTCCTACCTATGCAGAGTTTAGGATTTTCCCCTGTCAAGATCGCTTTCATATTTCTGGCCCTTCAGGAACACTAGTGAGAAAAAAATCTAAGTCGTTATGAAACATTTACAGTGTGTCTCTGAAACAAAACAAAATAATAAAATAAAGAAGACACAAATTCACGAAACCCACCACTGTAACATGAGTCCTCTTGGCGGAAGTAGGCTATCTTATCGATGTTAGCAGACGACAATACCGTCTCCCCACCTCCACCCCCGTCCTCCATCAACATCAACATTAAAACTTTCTTCAAGAGGAATCTTGATTCTGACGGCCTGTGTAAATGCCGCCATGTGAAGGGCATAGTGGACTGGCACGACTTCCATTGCATCCCTTTTCGCTCCGTCATTGGTGGAGCGACTTCGACGGTAACGAGTTTTCCCTACTTGGCACCCCCGCATCGCCTGACGCTGGACAGTGGAGTATGCTCTCCACCCCGTGCTCTGGGGGTGTGACCACCCGCGCGGCGTGCCTCCTGCCTGAGGGGCAGGTTAGGGCTCTGCCATTAGCGCCCCGGCCGCGACCACGCCCCCTGGCCACCCCTGCAATTACCGGCGCGTTCCCACCCCGCCGTTCAGCCCCACGGCCACAGATGGCGCCGCGCCACCAGCCACGCTGACGCGAGGGGCGACAAGGCTGCGAAGGAAGTCAACACTGCTCTGTCCTAGATTGGCACTTCACCTCAGTATGCACACGCGGGGGCGAGGAGTAGAGTTGCCATATACGGCTTGGTACACATGCGTCATTTTACGTCCATTCAACTTTCTCAAACTCGCAAATTATTCATCATACAAAAACAGAATTAGCATCAGCGTATTCTGAAAGATCTTCACTATGTTTTTATCTTGATTCTATTTATATAAAAAATTAACTTGATTTACGCAAGTTTACCATAATTCATTTCCGAGTGACAGCGAATTTTCGACAAAAGCGGAACATTTCTGCTATTGATTTTAGTTGTAATTTTTTTTCTCAGAGCCGCACTAGCACTCTCTCATTTACTTGGTAGATTTTTCCAAAGTCCGACTGCCCCTACAGGTTTCGCCCTCTACAGCTCCCTCTAGTACCATGGAAGTTATTCGATGATGCCTTAAGATGCGTCCCATCACCCTGTCTTTTCTTATAGTCTAGTGCGCTGGATCTCCATATTTCTTACCTTATCAATACATCTAATTATCGGCATCTTTCTGTAGCATCACATCTCAAACCCTTCGATTCTCTTCTTTGCTGGATTTTTCGCAGTCCGTGATTCACTTTCACTCAACGCAGTGCTCCAAATGAACACCCTCCGAAATTTCTTCCTCAAATTAAGATCGCTGTCTGATATTAGTTGACTTCTTTCGTCCAGGAATGTATTCTCTCCCTGTGGAAGTCTCATTTTTATGTCCTCCGTGCTTCGTCCGTGGTACGTAATTTTGATTCCAAGGTAGCAGGATAGCTTCACTTTGTCTGCTTCGTGGCACCTAATTTGGATCGTAAGCTTATTGCTAATCTCATTCCTTTTACTCCTAATTACTTTCGTCTTTCTTCTCAATCCATAACGAGTGCTGATTAGACTATTCATTCCATCTAGCACTTTCAGTAAGGACCGCAAAGTCATTAGCAAATCTTATCACTGATATGCTTTCGCTGTGAATTTTAATGCCTGTCCTGAATGTTCATTTCCGTCAGTACTTCTTCGGCCGATACAGACCATAAAGCCAGTCTCGGATCTTATTTTCAGGATGTGCATGGTTGTCACCATATCCTACTGAGTGTCCCACTTCCCCGACTTGCTGATCAACTGGAAAAAGTTCAAATATTCTGATCAAAAGTATCCAGAAATTCTACGAAACGCAAAATTGACTACTAGGTGTCACGAGATGCTGGTTCATTTATATAAATGGAGGCAGCAGAGTACTATGTAGTCAGTAGAGAGGTAGTGTAAGCGGTTTCCATATTAGAAGTGTAGAACTGAATGCAACTGGATATATTATTCATTTAGTTTATTTATCATCTGGAAAATTCACAATTATGACAAAAATGCTTGATTCTCAATATTATTTCACAAAGGCATCCTGTGGCAACATCTCGGCAGTTACTTAAAGCAACCTGTATCGACTCAAATCTGTTAATGTATTATGGGGGTCAGGGAGAAAACAGGAAATAAATCTTGTAAGTACTGAGTGATAGTCGTGAAATGAGTCAGTAAAGCATAGAACAGCTGAAGGCAACATGTGCAATTATATTCTTATTATGGAATTTGGGAAAAAAACGTTTCATGACTTGCAAGACAATGCGTTAGAGCGGAGCTACATCTCATGCAGGAGCAGCTCAGTCTCACCAAATTGTAACTGTTTGGGGCAGAAATAATGTGGTTAGTGTCGGCGTCCTCTGTTCTACGTCATCGAGGTCTGTGATGGAGATTTAAGTAGAAATTCTGCGGCGAAGCTCTGCGAAGCGACAAGGGCAGGGAAGAGTTAGATGAAGCCTGTTTTTACTGTGCGACGTCATCTGTCAAGGAAGCCTCGCTCTGCGGTGTTTTACGTCACACCTTGGACATAACTGGCTGGATTCCTCGTGGTCCCTTCTCAAAAGAAGCGCAATGGGCTGTCTGACCATCCCGGCGTTCGATTCACTAGCCGTTTCTTCCAGCTGACTTCCAAGACATCTACTTGCCTCCCAGACGCATGCATGTCTGTTTGTATACTACTGCAAGTAATGATCACTTGTATATTCAAGATCAATTTATTACGCACGTCGAGGGTGACTCTCTAATTTTAGTTTTGCGAATTTGCGTATGTTGTGGGTACAATCCGAAAAATGGTCCTCTAGCAGTATTAACAGCAGAATATGTCCGTAATTAGAGTTCAATGACTTCGAACTTGGACTAGTTGTCGTATGTCCCCTGAGTAACAAGTCAGCCAGGGACATTTCAACCCCCTAAAGGGTGATACGGCTGTGAAATCGAAATGCTAAGGAACATCCACAGCTAAACGCAAACAACGCAGACCTAATATAATGACGGACAAAGACCGTCGAGCATTGTGGATGGTGGTTGTAAGAAGTCGCACTAACTCAGTAGAATGAATAACTCGTGAGTTCCAAAGTGCTACAGGCATTCCAGTTACCATAATGTGTGTAGGGAGCGAACACAATAAACGTGTGCAGGCAGTCAGAAAGGCTGGGGTACAGTTGTTCAGCTGCTCCCCGTAAGCCACACATTTCTGAAGTCAATGATAAGGGATGCTTCAAGTGAAGTAAAGAACAACGCCACGGAACAGCTGTCGACTGCAAACGAGTGTTTTGGAGTGTAGCAGTTATCAGGATGGAAGGATATGGATTTTGGAGATTGCTAGTGTAGTGCCAACAGCGCAGTGGGGAGGGGATGGTGTTACGAAATGGAATGTTTTTCGTGGTTAGAGTTTGATGCCAGTACGTTGTCCTCGATTGTGAGTGTTCATTGGAGGTGAGGGTATCATCTAGAGTGCCCCAGGAAAGTGTGGTAGGTCCGCTGTTGTTTTCTCTCTACATAAATGATCTTTTGGATAGGTTTGATAGCAACGTGCGGCTGTTTGCTGATGATGCTGTGGTGTACGGGAAGGTGTCGTCGTTGAGTGACTGTAGGAGGATGCAAGATGACTTGGACAGAATTTGTGATTGGTGTAAAGAATGGCGGCTAACTCTAAATATAGATAAATGTAAATTAATGCAGAAGAATAGGAAAAAGAGTCCTGTAATGTTTGAATACTCCATTAGAAATGTAGCACTTGACACAGTCATATCGATTAAATATTTAGGCGTAACATTGCAGAGCGATATGGAGTGGGACAAGCATGTAGTGGCAGTTGTGGGGAAGACGGATAGTCGTCTTCGGTTCATTGGTAGAATTTTGGAAAGATGTGGTTCAACTGTAAAGGAGACCGCTTATAAAACACTAATACGACCTATTCTTGAGTACTGCTCGAGCGTTTGGGATCCCTATCAGGTAGGATTGAGGGAGGAAATAGAAGCAATTCAGAGGCGGGCTGCTAGATTTGTTACTGGTAGGTTTGATCATCACGCGAGTGTTACGGAAATGCTTCAGGAACTCGGGTGGGAGTCTCTAGAGGAAAGGAGGCGTTCTTTTCGTGAATCGCTACTGAGGAAATTTAGAGAACCAGCATTTGAGGCTGACTGCAGTACAATTTTACTGCCGCCAACATACATTTCGCGGAAAGACCCCAAAGATAAGATAAGAGAGATTAGGGCTCGTACAGAGGCATATAGGCAGTCATTTTTCCCTCGTTCTGTTTGGGAGTGGAACAGGGAGAGAAGATGCTAGTTGTGGTACGAGGTACCCTCCGCCACGCACCGGATGGTGGATTGCGGAGTATGTATGTAGATGCAGATGTAGATCCCTTATTGCGCTTAAAGAAATGTTAAATGCTGAAGTATATGAACACATTTTGCAGAATATTCTACAGCATACAATAGATGAACAGTCCGGAGACGATTGTTTGTATCAGCGTGTTAGGACCCCGCTGTCATAAGGCAGCATCTGTGAGGCAATGGTTTGTGGACAATAACATTCTTGAACTGGATTGGGCTGGCTAGAGATCCTACCTGAATCCGACGGAACAGCTTTGGGATGATGTGGAAAGTCGACTCCGCTCTAGACCCAAGCGTCCAGCATCACCGCCTTCGCCATTTTCGCTCTCGAGAAAGAATACGTTGCCATTGCTCTACAGATATTCAGACACCTCATTGAAAGTGTATTCAGAAGAGTTCAATACGCCATACAGGCCGAAGGCGGACACAGTCCCCATTAACGTTCACTAATACGTGTCCGGACACTTTTCATCACATAATGTAGAAAGATCGACCTCATTGCCTTCTGTTTCTGCAAGAAATTTTCGGGAAAGCTAATTTTTTTTTAAATGTTCTGTGATTCACTTTCGGTACAAAGTGCTATGACGTCGAAAGTGTTGGTAGATTTAAAGATATCTAGTATCCAAATTCGACCAATTCATTCAGTGGACCTGATCTGTGATAAAAACGTCATGCATCTTAAAGCGATTTTGCGTTAACGACGACAAATTAACTTTTGCCTTATGACAACACAATGTGAATGCCGCTGTATCGCGTAAAGTAACCACGTATGCAAATTATTTCCTTTAAAAAATCTGCACGGTTAAATCATCAAACGCCAATTATAACTCTCAAAATTATTGGTAATTACGTGCGGTGCACATTTAAATTTGTATTTCAATACAACAATAGAATTATCGTTATCAATATCAACATTATTCCTACTACACTGTCTAAAAATAGCTGTCTCTCTTCAGCTCATCACCTTTCACCGACCCGTTAGTGTTCTTCTCCGAGGAATAGCCTAAAACAAATTTATTTTCTGTATAACAGGGTAAGTGGTAGCTATTCAAAATCAAGAAATTCAAAATTACGAACACTTCAAATTCTTTGTGACTTCGGTAAACGAACACGAAGGTAGTTCACTTTACTCTTAGACGAAAGGAAATGAAAAAAATGACACTAGTAAACAGCTCTTTGGCTGCCCCCGACAACTTCGTTACTGCGTTTCATTTTCCACTGCTGATAACATCAGCGGCGTAGCAGTCCTGGCGCTGCAGCTACCCGGTATGCGTGAATTACTGCAGATGAACTAGCTGCAACATTTAAGCATGAACGTCCCTAGAATATGATTTCACGCCCCGTTATTACTTTCGTATCTCACTTCTAACGTAGCACCTGATCGGTGTTGGTACCATTGTTAGCAGTGTGAGAGACACAGGAAAACTTTTCTCATCTGTGTATATCGACTTCCTAGTACCTCTCTTTGTACCCAGGGTTTTTTTAAATGTACATCTTTGGCAAAGTACCTTTTGAATGATATATGTTTCATTGGCCTCTTTGTACAATTAATTTTAAAAATCGTTACTTCATGTTTCGATTTTCACGTATTAATATTACGATAGTTCAGTAAAACAGTTGCAGTATGATTATGAACGTACACGTTTTCCTATTACTGTCTCTGTTCAAAAATTTTGTGTACCTAGTTTTTCGACTTTCACTCCGACTCCTTAGTGCTCTCCTTCTAAGCATAGCCTAAAACAGATATGGTTTCCTTAATAATGAGGGAAGTTGGAAGTCATAGATATTCAAAATCAAGAAATAAAAAATTAGGAACTTACTCCAAATGTTCTGGCAACTGTGGTAAATGACCATAAAGTTACTCCTACAGGAAAGTGAGCGAAATAACGACGCCAATACGTGACGTTACTTATAGACTTCGTTACTAAGTACTTTGATTTCCACTGTTGAAAACTCATCGACTCAGCAGTTGCTGCACTGTAGCTGCCCGGTAAGCGTGCGTTACTGCAAATGAACGTTATTGCTTTCATGTGTCATTTCTGCCACAGCACCTGTAACCAACTGCACACACAATATACAATCGGATAACCTCCAGAGTAGAAGCAGTTGTCAAGGAGACATGATTTCAATTTGTTTTCGAAACTTTCATTATTTGCCTCCACCTTAAATTCACAAGGGAAGTGATCGAACATATTTGTTGCTGCATACTCATGCTTCCTTCTTTTCTGTGCAAGAGTAAGCTTGTGTTATCGACAGTGCAGGTTATTTTTGTTCCTATCATTATAGGTTTGCATACCACTATTATTTTATAATGGTTCCTGGCTGTTCACAACAAATTTCATGAGAGAGTATATGCATTTGTGTGACGCTGTTCTTAACGTGCCTTTTTCTAAACAGCTATATTTACATACGAAAATCTTTAGAAATAATCGCGTTTTAGTTGACTTCAGAAGGAACGTAGTCCACCCACAACGGAGATAGTTAACAAAACTCTCTTTCTATTCATAATTGGGCATTGTTCATCAGTTCGCGACCTTTACCATGTAAGGTAAGGTAAGGTAAGGTGAGGTAAGGTAAGGTAAGGTAGCGTGAGGTGAGCAAAGTTAAGGTGAGATGAGAAGAGGTAAGGTCAGCCAATCCCACAAGAGTTGTAGCCATAGCAACCAGCCATGCTTGCCAGTCCTTCATCCCTATCACTTCCCGCACGCACATAAGATTCAGTCTCAGGCAGCTTGCTGTCTGTGAAATGGTTCGTTCCATACTGTGATTTGTTTGTTTTCACATACTTATCGTTGAGATAGTCAGTATTTTTTCCTTGCTCCTGTTGTATGTTGCTTGATGTGCGACAGTGAACAATTTGAGATGAAATTTCTTCAAGTGTTATGAGTGGAAAATGTGGTGTCATCCTTTTCATGAGTGCATTGCTGTGTGTCAGTCCAAAGAAACGTTTTACCCGTCAAGTGTCTGCTCAGAGAAAAATATACAAATTTTGACAGAAAGCTTATTAAAAGGAACAACGTAAAATTATCAGATAGCTACTAGGACCAATTGAAACAGAAGAGGGCTATAGACTACAATCTCGTTAAACAACTGTGAAATTGACGAACATTGTAGCAGACATTAGAAAAAGGCGATTAAAATTTTATGGGCACGTCTCTAGGCTTCCCAAAATAAGACTTAAGCACAAAATACTTAAATACAAAAAATGGTTCAAATGGCTCTGAGCACTATGGGACTCAACATCTGAGGTCATCAGTCCCCTAGAACTTAGAACTACTTAAACCTAACTAACCTAATGACATCACACACATTCACCCCCGAGGCAGGACTCGAACCAGCGACCGTAGCGGTCTCGCGGTTCCAGAACGAAGCGCCTAGACCGCTCTGCCACACCGACAGGCTCTTAAATACATACAAGGTCTTAAAACTGTAGCCTGGATACAAGAGGTCAAAAAGGATCTACAGAAAGCTCAGATAAATTATTCCGATATTTTGAACAGAAAGGTATTTAAGCAGAAAATTGATAGGTGGGACGTTAAGTCAGAGAACGAAGCTCCGAAGAAAGCGGGAACAAAATGGACAGAGGAAAGGAAGAGAACCCACGCAGAAAAAATGAGAGGAGTGTCGAAAAAAAGAATCAAGAAGCTTTTCGTAATCCAACAGGGTCTAATCGTACAGTACAGTTTGGTTTTACGGTGATCGGACATGGGTGTGGGATGGTTTACAGAGGGAACACACTGGTCTGCTAAAAGAACTTGACCGTGTTACCTAACATGGAAAGATCTCCCTTTACGAGTATTAAAGTCTCTGAAATATAAGTGGAAAAATATTCCTTCGAAAACATAACGGTACAGAATAATTTACTTCAATGGTCTTTTGCAAGTAACACACATCTTAACAATGGCCAGACCCAAGCACGCTCGACTTAAAAGTATGCAGCGCTGATGGCAGCTCGACCGTTCTTCGTCAGTTACAATACACAAAGGATATTTACAAAAAGATTAATTACTAAGTTTTTCCCACAAGATGTGCTTCTCTCCCCACTCAGCAATCGTTTAAGATTCAATATCTTCCAATTAGCAAATTAAATTAAAGCATTAGGGGCCATAACAGACGATGAAACCGGACCGTTATAAGTTCTCTTAAGGTATGAACTTGCTAAGCTTGACTGCCATCAAAATAAAGTGGCGCCGGAAGATACCTTTCTAGGGGGGTACGGACAGAGAGAGGTAGTTTGTCTGTCGCGGATTCTAGTTAATCGAATTGCCACAGCTGACAGGGGATATGAAACGCCCGTTAAGGAAAGACGGAGGTTATTCCGGATACGCGTTTGCGAGCAGTTGCGCTTTCACGGTTAACGAGCAGACGGCCTCGCTCAATTTCCGATTTGAACGGCGTTTTGCGCAGGCCACATCCACAGCCGCGGCTACGAATCGGACCAGCGTGTAACAAGATAATGGGACAGGGTCACAACAGCTGCGCATAAGAAACAAGGAAGAATTTCGCATGGCTTCTCGCTGATTAACAACTATAAAAAGCGAAATGTAATTACATCTGCTTCGACATGATTTTCTAGGGTCATTGCTTATAAAGTAACCGACCGTGTCTAATGTGGGGAAAATGTTTTTAAGAGGCTGACTCTGAATGTATTTACAGTTACGACTATTTCCCTTTCGTTTAATAACATAAAGTGGTTGTACTAGGTGCGACTGCGATTCTACGATCGTTTAGGCTGAATCCATTTTCATATTCGACGTCAGTGAACAAAATTTCAAAATATTCCAGAAAATGGTGGGATTCACACAGACCATCAAAGGAGTGGAACAAAACGTCAGCACCAAGCATTCTCAGGACGAGAGGATCTACGTTGATACTGGTGTGGGGCAGTGATGTCTGCTAAATTTGACCTATTTTCGCCGCATTCACTCATGTTGCAGCAGACGAGTTCGTGCTTTCGTGTTTTTTTAATTTTATTTTCGTGGCATATTGCAAAGGGCTCCTGAGACTTCGATATTTTCCTCTAAGTGTTCTACCGCCAAAGAGATCAAATATTTAAAAGCAAGCAATGATTTAGTCTTTACAATACCTGCACAAAGAAAAAATGGCTCTGAGCACTATGGGACTTAACATCGGAGGTCATCAGTCCGCTAGAACTTCGGACTACTTAAACGTAACTAACCTAAGGACATCACACACACATCCATGCCCGAGGCAGGATTCGAACCTGCGACCGTAGCAGTTGCGCAGCTCCAGGATGAAGCGCCTGCACAAAGAATAACGCTATCCAGTGAATATGTAAAAATGTAATTAGATGAAACAATTTTAATTAGAGAATCCTTTTTTCTGGCAATGGTAACGCGAGATCTGATTTAGGAGAACAACATACCATAGCGCCATCTGGTTTCCCCCTTCAAGCTAGACGAGTTTCGTCTTTGTAGTTTTTTCGTTTGATGTTCATTTCGTGAGATATTTGGCCCGGTCACTATCAATGGACCACCCTGTATATAGCACTTCATCCAATGTGTTTTGTTTTAATCCATAACACAAAAGAACATAAAAAACCATTTTTCTCCTGATTTTTTCACCGTCAAGAAAGATGTTTTTTATGAAACTGTTTCATATATTTACGTTCTTGTTTGTGCACAGAGAGCATCCCAGGCTGCCTCAGACAGCTACAACACCACGAAGAACCACTTCTCGTGTTTTGGAAGATCAATGGTTAGTGTTTTTTTATCATGGTTCTTTATTTCAATTGCGATAATCCTATTTGCAACTGTCACTGAGATATTATCAACTACATTGTAAACTGTAAAACTGTAAGGCGTGAGCGCATATTCCTTCCATAAAGCGGCATGATCTGTGAGTTGTTCAGTGTTGTTGTAAGCGCAGTTGCACGACGACTAACGCCGTCTTTCCAGATACATTACTTACGTACCCAGATATTAAAGATCGAAATTGACCTCTTTTGAGGAGAAACATTTGTAGGAAAAGTAGCCACTCTTGTAACCATTGCAATGTATCATGAAAACAATGTAATAAATCCTCCCTATTGTAACGTCTAATGGAACTGAAAATTTACGTAACCGAAACCCATTGTTGTCACTGGAAGCGATTTCGAAATAATTTTGTTATCACTTTCGTTTACATCTGCATTTGAATTCAGCAAGGTGCATCAGTTTCCGTCGGCGCTGTTAGAGCTCTTGATCTTAATTGCTTAGATTGATGGAGGCTAGTGCTCGGGGGAGGCGGTATAACCGGTTTGCGCACTTTCGTTGGTGCCAAAAGCAAAACCACTAAGATAGACAAACTGCTGAATATTAATATTGGCGACGATTACCAGCAGAACGTCCGTGACAAATTCCGTCGGACAGAATTTAAATTTCTTAGCTCGGCGCTACTAATAAACAGAAATATGTCATGCTGTGGCAGCATAGCGGAGAAAAAGAAGCGAACCATTAAAAATAGCAGGATGCCGGACCTCATCCAGCCGCCAGTTGTTTCCAGATCGTACCACAGAGAGAAAAAAAAAGAGAAAAAAAATCTCGTCGTTCTCTTGAACAATGGATCCGAGTGTTCGGCTTGTAACTTGATGTATTTGAGCCTAGTGCACCTCAGTTTATCAACTTTTCGCAATGCTAAGCAAGACTGGAGTATAAATGAGCAGAATAATGTTTTTTCAGCGGTAACATAGCTCATGGTTTTGATGCCAGTGGAGGACGTGCAACACTGAAAATATTCTGGCGCTACAGTGAAGTGCTGCTCTCATCACAGGTTGCCATCATTCTTCAACGTATTCTATCCTTCCTCAGATTTCTGTTATTTGATACATTTCACATCTTTCTTTTTCACAATCATGTTTTAGAGATCTGATGTGCTATTCAATAGTTCTTCATTCAACACAATTTTCCAGATATTAGAGACCTTTTTATTCTTGTTTCTTTTATGGTTTTGTGTTTTGGTGCACACTTAATTTAAAAATGTATATAATTGTCAGTGAATTTGTAATTGTTATTTCTGAAATAACTAACTTTTATAATTTGTGATTCAGTATCAGGCATATCTAAGTATGCAGCCCTTACAATATTTAATTTTCTAATACTTGTACATACATTTCTATGGCATGCAATTTTAATCAGAACTAGTTCTCCATCTTTATAACGAATGCTTTTATGTAGTAGCGACCCCTCTACCTATTTCTCAGTCGATGAAAACTGAAAAAAAAACGTATTTTGTACGTTAATAATTTTTGTTGGGAGTTTACTACTGCTTCCCTAGCTGGTTGTTGTAAGGAACTGATTTTTGTTCATTGCTCACATACAGTCTCATGCTTATTAGCAAGTTCTAGAGACAGTTCCCAAACCCGGGGAAGTGACTTGGGGAAGACATTTGTGGCTATGTTTTACCAGTCTTTAACCCTGCCTTTGCTCTATGTTCTTGCACATATCACGTTAATGAGTTCATCCTGTGCACAACTGGTTAGGAGTTAGTTCATAATTAAAGCAAAAAACGGCATACTTAGTGACTGACTGTTGTAGGGGGAGGGGGTGGTTATCAGGATTTGTATGCTGCCACTTAATCTATAAAAGATGATTTATTGGAGACGTAAGTATTATAGCAAAGAACACTAAAATGAGATCCGAGCGTAGTGAACACAGAAAATTTCTACATAAAGGTAGAATAGTGGGAGAGAGAGTAATGGTGCCGGCGAGATGCAAGAACAGAAGAAGAACAAAAAGGAGAAGAGAAACAATAAATAAAGATGGAGCAGATGATGTATGATGACGAGGAGGAGGAGGAGGAGGAGGAGGATGAGGGGAAGAGGAGGAGGATGTGCGGAGGAGTAGTAGGACGAAGAGGGGACAAATGTGACGAAGGAAAATTAGTAGTTTTAGGAAAAGCAACAGTGGTACAAAGAAAAGAGATAAGATTAAGAAGGGTGAGAAAAAGTGTAGGAAAAACACAGAAAGGACGAAAAGAATGGATTGTAAGAGAAGGCAGGAGAAGACAGGAAGCGAGCTTATACTTTGCAGTTCTATCTTTGATGGAGACGAAAACATAAATCACTCACGGCACTTTTATAGGCATTGTTTCACACTCATCTAAAATAATTTTAGAGAAACTACATAAAACTTAAATCAAGTTCTGGATTGGGAGGAAGGATTTTAACTCGTTTACTGGTAAATGTGAATACAGTGCATTAACGACTTCACAACTGAAGTAGAGGAAGAAGAAGAATGCGAAGAAGTAAAAGAAAAGATCGATGAAAACGACGAGGAAGAGGAGTTGTATAAAGTGAGAAAGGAACTATTAATAGTTGATTAGGATAAAGGTGGAGGATGAAAAGGAGAATGTAGTAGGAGGAGCAGAGCAAGAGAAGAACGAATAGGAGGAAAATGAGGAATAGCAGGAAGAGAAATGGAATTTCGCATCTAGTTGACAGAAACGATTAACAATAAAAGAACTGAATGCCGCTCCAGTAGCATGTGAGTGGGAATTGTACAGTCCAGTTCACCTTTCCATTCTCGTAGAAAGCTGTGAAAGCCGAGGACAAGACTTAGAGAAAGAGATGGTAATCAATATCTTTCTATGGTATATACTTCGATTTGAAGCTGGTCAGCTGGTCGCAGGTAGAGATAGCATAATTTTCTGAAGTAGCGATGTATCAAATTTTTATTTGAAAGAAAAAATGAAGATCAGAACAGGAATTTCTGTAATATAAATGCGTTATATGTCAGGTCTGTCATTGTTAATCTTTCTTTCTTTTGCTTTCCCGCAATGACGCAGGGTCAGTATGGTTAATCGGATTTGGTGAGGTTAATTTAAGGGGTGGCCAGATGCCCTTCCTATCGCCACCCCATACCCCCCGGGACGGAATTAGTGAACCCCAACTGTCCGTGTCTAGTGGACTCCATGGAATAGTGCGAATGTGTTCAGATGTCTGCGAGCCGTGTAACTGAGGCCGGACGTGGGGACCAGCCCGGTATTCACCTAGTGGGATGTGGAAAACCGCCTAAAAACCACATCCAGGTTGGCTAGCACACCGGCCTCCGTCGTTAAGCCACCGGGCGGATTCGATATGGGACCGGCGCGCCTATCCTAGTCCAGGAAGCAGCGCATTAGCGCTCTCGGCTAACCTAGCGGGTATTGTTAATCTATACACAGTTTAATTTTTATAGAAGTAACCATGTTGAAAATTCTATTACTTATCAGTTAAAGAAAAATTCCAGAGCTGACTAGTTGCGCTAAACATACCACAGGAAAAGAGCTTGGAGTAGTAAGCTTAAAGAAAAGATGGGTCAGTCTGCAAGCTTTCATCGCCGTCGATCTTTTAGGTGCTCGGCCGCCTCATGTTCCTCTTAAATTTCTTCTCCGCAATCGACGTTTCGACCGCTCAGATGGGATCTTCTCCTATATCTTCTGGTTTCCCGGTTAACTGACGAGTGTCAGAGAGCAGTTTCGCTTTTTCCCTGACGGGCTGTCGTCACTGGATAAGTAGCGATATCAGGGAGAGAAAGAGAGTGGGAATATTCGCCAAAATATTATTTTTCTGCTGCAGAGATAGCTTCTTGGTTATAATATCTTCGTTTGATATTCATCAATAGATGTTTCAGGATGTGCATTTTTCTGCAAGCAAATTATGCCCTATCAACTTTGATTGGCCGAGGGTCCACGAAGCTAGATGCCTATAGCCGCTTTTTCCATTGAAATTGATATCGTTCTTAGATATCTCAATCACTTCTCGTATTTTTAAATAAATATTACATTCTTTGGCTAATACTTTTATGTTCTTGAGATCTACACTACATCTCGGTCGCAGTTCACCTGGAGTTGCGCTATCACATTTTCACATTTTTAAACGCGTCTGGCAAATATTTCCTTCCTTACTCTGCCGCTAAACCTCTATTAAACACCTTTTACTTTTTCACATTAGTTGTGAGTCGTCTCCAAGCATTACCATCGGAGCAATTATTATCTGTGCTAATTGGTTAGATAGCGTATATTCTCCTCAGCGTAACTTCATATACCGAAAAAATATTTCGATATTCAGCAGCATGAGACAGTCAACAGCTACTACTTTATTATTTACTTCCTTCCGAGTTTTTCTGTCAATACAGAGGTATTCCAGGAGACAACATTTCATGTATATTATTTAATTTATAGTGGACGAGATCTCTATCAGTGATTAAATATGGGGATCAAAGCAGAAAACATAAGAATCCCATGCCCCACCTTTTCCTGATGACCTCATGTTAACGTTAAAAAACTTGCAAGAGGATTCTACGAAACTCCAAACAATGCATTTAAGACCAGAGAAAGCAAGTCTACTCATCAACGTGAGAAAGACAAAAAAAAAATGGCTCTGAGCACTATGGGACTCAACATCTCAGGTCATAAGTCCCCTAGAACTTAGAACTACTGAAACCTAACTAACCTAAGGACATCACACACACCCATGCCCGATGCAGGATTCGAACCTGCGACCGTAGCAGTCCCGCGGTTCCGGACTGTAGCGCCAGAACCGCTAGACCACCGCGGCCGGCGTGAGAAAGACAGAATTCATTACCAGTATTAAAGACGTCCCTAGAACGATAAGAGACAACGCTACTGAGAATATCATGAGAGCGGAGACTGTAAAGTAGTTTGGAGGGTGCGTCTCATATGATCCCAATCAAAAGGTAGCCATCGAAAAACGGAAAAAAACTAGATAGGAAATTCTTGCAAAAATAGTCACATCAAGGGTCCTACCAAATGGGAGACGACAGCGTAAACGTAAACCAAACCCAAGAAAACCTCACCGATGCCTTCAGTAGAAGACGACTACCTTTCTATGGCACATTTACGGAAAATGGACGTCCTTAGGCCGTTGTGTAAGATCTTCAAAGAGGTCAAAAAGGATAAAGTCTATGGATCAGGCAAAGACCATGCAGGACATTTTAGGCACCGGCCGCTGTGGCCGAGCGGTTCTAGGCGCTTCAGTCTGGAACCGCGCGACCGCCATGGTCGCAGGTTCGAATCCTGCCTCGGGCATGGATGTGTGTGATGTCCTGGCCATTTAAATTTGCGCGTGCAACGGCTTGATTGGCTCACTTCAATGCTCATTAACTCAGAAACGGCGCAACGTATGGAATTTTTATTTTCTTAACAATTTGTCTCATCGCAACCTTCGCTGCAACACCCTTTCAAGATTCTCACACTGTCTGTGACCACCCTGTAGAAAACAGAGTTATGCAAGCCGTTTATACCGACAACTGTGTCGATATTGCGATATACCAACAGTGTAATATCGATGTCGGAGTGAGAGCTTCGAGCCCACACGGAGGTTTACCGGCTGTTGTTATTCTCGCTAATCATCCGCCACTGCAACAGAAAGGGGTGGAAGTGAAAGTGGTACACGAAGTACCCTCCGCGACACACCGCAAGGTGGCTTTCGCTGTATACAGGGTGAGCCGCGTAAGACGTAACACCCCCTTTATTGTGGGTGTGATTGAACGTAGCGACAAGCGGTGTTAGGCGAATCAAAGCCGACTATGGGGCACATACTTTGGTACATGCACAATAATCACAACGTTTCTATTGACCGAGATAATGAGGCAAGTTCATGTTATTTAAATGGCACGGTATACTTTTTATACCATCATTCGAACGCTCTTGAAAAGACGCGTATAGTGATGTACCGCATGTTGCTATTCTGATTCAAACTTTCCTTAAAAGACGCTGTTGGTGTTTGTGGTTAGTGTTTAACGTCCCGTCGACAACGAGGTCATTAGAGACGGAGCGCAAGCTCGGGTTAGGGAAAGACTGGGGAGGAAATCGGCCGTGCCCTTTCAAAGGAACCATCCCGGCATTTGCCTGAAACGATTTAGGGAAATCACGGAAAACCTAAATCAGGATGGCCGGAGACGGGATTGAACCGTCGTCCTCCCGAATGCGAGTCCAGTGTGCTAACCACTGCGCCATCTCGCTCGGTACAAAGACGCTGGGAAATGAGGATTTACCTACGTAGAGTAGGCCGTGCATGCTTCATAGAGCACGGCAACTCGGCCTGTGGGTCGCGCGAAGCGTGTTTACGGTCTGCAGCCGCTTCCGACCGCCTCGACCTTCAATCGTATAATAGTTCCCAGCGTCTTTTAAGCAAAGTTTGATTCACAGTAGCAACGTGCAGTACATCACTATACGCGTCTTTTCCAGAGCGTTCGAATGATGGTAAAAAAAGTATAGCGTCCCATTTAAAAAAAAATGCACTTGCTTAATGATCTCGGTCAATATAAACGTTGAGATTATTGTGCATGTACCAACGTATGTGCCCCATAGTCCGCTATGATTCGCCTAAAACCGCTTGCCGATACGTGCAATCGCCCCCGGAATAAAGGAGGTGTTACGTCTTACGCGACTCGCCCTGTATATGTATATGTAGCTGTCATTTCTACAAAGTATCGGTGCTGCGATGTATCGTTCCGTCCGGTAGTGGGTGGCAATGCTCGCTCGGAGCACCTTTCGCTACGCCGTGCCCTCGGCATTGAAGGCGGGAGGGGGGTAGGGTGGCAGTATGAGCTGTCAAGTGTCGGCAGGTCGCGCCGCTGACCCCTCGGTGAGCTCTGCTGTCTGCGCGGTAACACAGCACGGCACGGCACGGCACGGCACGGCACGAGACAAAGGGGGCATCAGCGGCTGTCTTGCTGGGAAGCGTGACTGTGCGGTCGCTCCGCGTCTCGGACTCGGCACACGCTGCCTGGGGTCGGCGCACAGTACACCAGCACCAGACGGCAGCCACACACGCAGAAAGGAAGCCGGTTCATCACTTTCCCTCTGCATTCAAGATAGGGTTATACTCTGTCTCTCTCTGGCCATTGAAATTGCTACATCACGAGTATGATGTGCTACAGACACGAAATTTAACCCACAGGAAGAAGATGCTGTGATGTGCAAATGATTAGCTTTTCAGAGCATTCACACTAGGTTGGCGCCGGTGCCTTCACCTGCAACGTGCTGACATGAAGAAAGTTCCCAAACGATTTCTCATACACAAACAGCAGTTGACCGGCGTTGCCTGGTGGAACGTTGTTGTGATGCCTCGTGTAAGGAGGAGAAATGCGCACCGTCACGTTTCCGACTTTGATAAAGGTCGGATTGTAGCCTATCGCGATTGCGGTTTATCGTATCGCGACATTGCTGCTCGCGTTGGTCGAGATCCAATGACTGCTAGCAGAATATGGAATCGGTGGGTTCAGGAGGGTAATGCGAAACGCCGTGCTGGATCCCAACGGCCTCGTATCACCAGCAGTCGAGATGACAGGCATCTTATCCGCATGACTGTAACGGATCGTGCAGCAACGTCTCGATCCCTGAGTCAACAGATGGGGACGTTTGCAAGACAACAACCATCTGCACGAACAGTTAGACGACGTTTGCAGCAGCATGGACTATCAGCTCGGATGCCATGGCTGCGATTACTCTTGACGCTTGACGCCTGTGATGGTGTACTCAACGACGAACGTGGGTGTTCGAATGCAAAACGTCATTTTTTCGGATGAATCCAGGTTCTGTTTACAGCATCATGATGGTCGCATCCGTATTTGGCGACGACTTGGTGAACGCACATTGGAAGCGTGTATTCGTCATCACCATACTGGCATGTCACTCGGCGTGATTGTATGGAGTGCCGTTGATTACACGTCTCGGTCACCTCTTGTTCGCACTGACGGCACTTTGAACAATGCACGTTACATTTCAGATGTGTTACGACCCGTGGCTCTACCCTTCATTCGTTCCCTGCGAAACCCTACATATCAGCAGGATAATGCACGACCGCATGTTGCAGATCGTGTACGGGCCATTCTGGATACAGAAAATGTTCGACTGCTGCCCTGGCCAACACATTCTCCAGATCTCTCACCAGTTCAAAACGTCTGGTCAATGGTGGCCGAGCAACTGGCTCGGCGCAATACGCCAGTCACTACTATAGATGAACTGTGGTATCGTGTTGGATCTGCATGGGCAACTGTACCTGTATACGCCATCCAAGCACTGTATGACTCAAAGCCCATGGGTATCAGAGCCGTTATTACGGCCAGAGATGGTTTCTCAGGTTCTATGCACCCAAATTGCGTGAAAATGTAATCACATGTCAGTTATAGTATAATGTATTTGTCCAATGAATACCCGTTTATCATCTGCATTTCTTCTTGGTGTAGCAATTTTAATGGCCAGTAGTGTATATATAGATAGATAAAACTACAGGAGGTGGACAAAAATACGGAAACACCAAAAACGCAACACAATACCATGCCTAATACAGCGTAGGAAATCCGTTGTCCCTGACCGAGAGAGGAGGCGCAGTGGTTAGCACACTGGACTCGCATTCTGGAGGACGACGGTTCAAACCCGCGTCCGGCCATGCTGGCTTAGGTTTTCCGTGATTTCCCTAAACTGCTTCATGCAAATGACGAGATGGTTCCTTTGAAAAGGCACGGCCGACTTCCTTCGGCACCCTTCCCTAATGCTGCAGAAAATTAGATGTACTGTGTTTTTTCAAAGTTTAGAGCAGGCCCATTTGCAGAAAACCAATTAATAACTTTTCCAAAGACCTTATCTGTATCAGTTTCAATTGGAGTTTCTTACGACAATGATGATTGCATCATTAGCAGTCCGCAGCTCGTGGTCGTGCGGTAGCGTTCTCGCTTCCCGCGCCCGGGTTCCCGGGTTCGATTCCCGTCTGGGTCAGAGATTTTCTCTGCCTCGTGATGACTGGGTGTTGTGTGATGTCCTTAGGTTAGTTAGGTTTAAATAGTTCTAAGTTCTAGGGGACTGATGACCATAGAAGTTGAGTCCCATAGTGCTCAGAGCCATTTGAACCATCATTAGCAAACAGTGTCAGTTCAGCTTCTTGTTTCAGATACGAAGGGAAGTCGTTCACATACATCAACAGAAGGGGACCCATGACTGAACCCTTTGGAACACCTAATGTAATTTCTCCCCAGTTAGATGAAGTGGCAAACTTACTTAAAGCACTTGACCCATATACAGAAGCTTTTTGTTTCCTGTTCTGCAGGTATAACTTAAACCACTCATATGCTATTCCATTTGTAAGATAGAATTGTAATTTCTGTAACATAATGTCATGATGCTCACAGAACGAGCCCTGGACGATGCGAGCTGTGCGAATTGGGTCCAAATGATTCAAATGACTCTAAGCTCTATGCGACTTAACATCTGAGGTCATCAGTCCCCTAGACTTAGAACTGCTTAAACCTAACTAACCTAAGGACATCACACAGATCAATGCCCGAGGCAGGATTCGAACCTGCGACCGTAGCAGCAGCGCGGTTCCGGACTGAAGCGCCAAGAATCGTCCGGCCACAGCGGCCGGCGTGAATTTGGGCCCTGTAGCCTTGGAATACAGGATCACCATTGGACCATCGGATGGAGCTGATCAGCCAAAATGGTCACATACTTCTTGGCGGGAATGCGACCTTGCAAACCATGGCGCCCATGGAATATCACTATATGGCTGCCCGAATAATCACTGAACCCCTGCCATGTTCCACCCTAGAGACATAAACTCGGCTAGAAGTTGGAAACCTTCTGAACAAGACTCATCCGATCAGACACTTTCTTCAATTGCTCCACACTTCTGGTTTTATGATTCAGGCATCACGTTTTCCTGCTATGGGCTTTTGCTGAGTGGTTTTGCAATTCCAGCTGACTTTGCAATTTATTGCTTATGCAGCTCCCTTAATGTAGATTGAGATTTTCACTCTGCAGCGGAGTGTGCGCTGATATGAAACTTCCTGACAGATTAAAACTGTGTGCAGCACCGAGACTCGAACTCGGGACCTTTGCCATTCGCGGGCAAGTGTTCTACCAACTGAGGTATCCGTCCTCACAGCTGCAGTTCCTTTATAAATTTAAGAGAAGCACTTGCCCGCGAAAAGCATAGGTCCCGAGTTCGAGTCTCGGTCCGGCAAAGCCGGTTGTAGGCGCTTCAGTCCGGAACCGCGCGACTGCTACGGTCGCAGGTTCGAATCCTGCCTCGGGCATGGATGTGTGTGATGTCCTTAGGTTAGTTAGGTTTAAGTAGTTCTAAGTTCTAGGGGACTGATGACCTCAGATGTTAAGTCCCATAGTGCTCAGAGCCATTTGAACCATTTGGTCTGGCACACAGTTTTAATCTGCCAGGAAGTTTTCCTTCGAGTAGTTTTTGCACTGACAGGGTTTGCGAGTGCGACATTCATTTCTGCAGTGACTTTTGCAGTTTCATCCCTCAATTTTCCGTCTCATTACTCTTCTGAACGTCTGTCACGCTCACTTAAGACACACGTTCGTCTGCGTTGTGACTTGCCCGCTTTCCTTGCACGCGGTATGTATCTTCGATACACTGCCTCTAACAACACTATAATACTTCGGCAACCTTGGTTACGGAAGTTCCTACTATTCGAGCAGCGACAATTTGTCCATGTTCAAATTCACTGAGTTCCGAAAAAACGTACGCACAACTCACACAACACTATTTTGACCAATACTGACACTTTCAAAGTATCATGCACATGGTATAGATGCCGTTCATTCTCAGGTAAAACAGTGTAGTCTGCCGGCTGGGCTACATCTGTATTTATGTACAAGTATGCATTTCTCGGTATGCTTCCAGGATTTTTGTGCAACCCCTGTGTATCACGTCGTGTGATATTTTGTCTGGCTTTCTCGTGCACCGAATACGTGTATTCCTATTCAGTTCCGTTGCAGAGTTCCGAAAGTTGCAAAAAGGGTCACAATAATAAAGTCAGTCACGCCCAAGGAAAAAATGGTTAGGCTCTTGTTGCTCATGTTTTACGTTAATCTGATCGGACAATATTAGAAGTTACCTCTGAATTTATGCAAATGATTCTCATTCATGTATAATGAAATACTGTCTCAAATAGCTTTACAAACACGCACTCACATTGTGATGAGATTTCATGGCCGTACAAAGATTGCCAACGTGTTTTAGATAGTAGGAAATGGAAGGTTATCTCGTTCAGAAAACGCAAGAAAGTAGTATCCTATGGCTACATGATCAGTGAATTACCACTGCAATCAGTAAACTTAAACAAATACCTAGGTGTTAAAAAATGGCTCTGAGCACTATGGGTCTGATGACCTCAGATGTTGTCATCAGTCCCCTAGACTTAGAACTACTTAAACCTAACTAAGGACCTCACACACAACCATGCCCGAGGCAGGATTCGAACTTTCGACCGTAGCAGCAGCGCGGTTCGGGACTGAAGAACCTAGAACCGCTCGGCCACAACGACCGGGTTTCCTTGGTGTAATGATTTGTAGGGATTTTAAATGATTGAATGAGCACAACTGTAGATAAGGCAAGTGGTAGACTTCGGTTCATTGGAAGGATACTTAGAAGAAGTAGTCAGTCTCAAACGAGACTTTTTACAAATCAATGTTGCTGAAGTGTGCGGGGCTCAAACCAAAAAGAATAGTAATTATTGAACATTTACAGAGAACGGAAGCATAAATGGTGACAGAGAGAACTAAAAACTAAACTCCTCCCGAAAAAGCCATGAAAGCCCAGCGGTACTGACCGGCCGCCGTGTCACCCTCAGTCAAAGGCGTCACTGGATGCTGATATGGAGGGCATGTGGACAGCACACCACTCTCCCGGCCGTATGTCACTTTTCGAGACCGGAGCCGCTACTTGTTAATCAAGTAGCTCCTCGCAAGGGCTGAGTGCACCCCGCTTGCCAACAGCGCTCGGCAGACCGGATGGTCACCCATCCAAGTGCTAGCCCAGCCCGACAGTGCTTAACTTTTGTGAGCTGAGGGGAACCGGTGTTACCACTGCGGCAAGGCCGTTGGCGGTCACGGAGAGACCAACAAGCAAATGTTGCGGAAACCTGAATTGGCAGACTGGTGGTAGGCGACAGTCATCCTGTGAAAGGCCATATTAAGAACAGAATCTAGAGATGTTCTCACGTCCTGTGGCCCACGACGAGAAGATTAAACTAATTACAGCACGCATAGAGGTGTTTAGACAGTGACACTTCCCGATCTCCATACGGGATTGAAACTCTATGAAACCCTAACGTGTAGTACCTTGCAAGGTCCACTCTATCATGTATTTCACAGTGGTCTGTAGAGTATATACGTAGCTATACGCATGCAGACTGTTGATCTACCATGGTTATCCATTCACTGGAATCACACCAAATGAATTCGCAATTGCGAATAATGACTACCATCAGCTGTAGAATGGACTGACGACAGTGAAAATTTGTGCCGGACCGGGACTCGCATCATAATCAGAATAACATAGAAACTGCAACATCGTATCGTATTCATTGGAGTAATTAAATTATTGTCCTTACAATACCTGATGCTGAAAGTTAGCCCTACGGTAAATAAACTAAATTTCAAAATCAGAGGCTGAACATTCCTTTTATCTCTGCTGACTCCCCGGTTGCCATATTTGTCATCATCTTTTCCAAATTTTCGAGACGGTTAAGTTCATGTCCTCTTAGTACTTCCGAACATCACACTCAGAGTTTCTTCTACAGGCAGAGACCTTCGTTGATGCGAAGAATGCTATCCACATCCTCGGGCTCTTATACGCATCCGCGGATATTAAAACATTGTAAACTACTGTAACCCCTTCTGGACGGTGGAGTTGTGACGATAAGACTGTGTCTGGTCACAATTTTCGTCTGGCAACGTTGGACTTCGCAATTCAGGTTCCGTAGACTACGAACATTTTGATATAACTTTGGCTGTCATGTTCTTGATACGTTCCTTTTTAAGTTACAAATATCTATCTTAAATACTCAAACGATTTTTTTGAAATTTTCTGTGTATTGCCTCCACATTGGGAAGTTGAATTAAGTTGCCATCGCATCTTACACACTGCTGTGGCCTACAGATTAAGTACTCCCAAGAACCAGATCTGCCGGGTTGTCTACCCGCAAGACGTGAACAACATAACAGCAACATACTTACAAGGGAACCTCCCCATCACACCCCCCTCAGGTTTAGTTATAAGTTGGCACAGTGGATAGGCCTTGAAAAACTGAACACAGATCAATCGAGAAAACAGGAAGAAGTTGTGTGAACTATGAAAAAAATAAGCAAAATATACAAACTGAGTAGTCTATGCGCAACATAGGGAACAACAAGAACATTCTGAGCTCAGGAGCGCAGTGGTCCTGTGGTTAGCGTTTGCAGCTACGGAACGAGAGGTCCTTGGTTCAAGTCTGCCCTCGAGTGGCAAGTTTAACTTTTTATTTTCAGCCAATTATTATCTGTCTGTCCGTCGGTCCGACGCGAGGTAACTGCGCCGTAGTATGAGGACGCTACACCTAAACAAACATCGATACACACAACGTCAGTCGACTACAGCGCACGGAAGAGAGAGTATTCCTGCTAACGAGGCTCCCTAGTTGGCAGTTAACTGTTCGCTACTTTGGACGAGAATGCATTAAATACGTGAGACGTATTTCGTGGGGAATGTGAGTCCAGCAAATACAGCTCGCGACTTCATTGGAGAGGCACGTCATTTCGTCTACTAATCGCACTATTTTGCGATGCGGTCGCAAAACACAGATACTAAGCTTATTACAGTGAACATAGACGTCAATGAACGAACGGACAGATAATAACTTTGCGAAAATGAAGAAAGTAAACGTTTCACTCGAGGGAAGACTTGAACCAAGGACCTCTCGATCCGCAGTTGCTCACGCTAATCACGGGACCACGGTGCTCCTGAACTTACATTGTCTTTGATGTTGCCTATCTTGCGCATGGATTACTCAGTTTCTATACTTCGTTTATTTTTTTTTCATAATTCCACACAACTTCTTCCTGTTTTCTCGATTGATCTGTGTTCAGTTTTTCAAGGCCTATCCACTGTGCCAACTTATAAATAAATCTGAGGGGGTAGCGATGGGGATGTTCCCTTGTTAGTAACGCTTGCAGAAGGTGCCACTTGGACTGGACGCATCAACATTGTACACTACGTAGGTTACTTGCTACAGTCATGTGTACTAGAATAGAGCAGGACAAATAACCTTCCGCTCGACCGGTATTTAGGAAGCTGCATCGCTCCAAGCCCGCCAATGTAATTGTGACTCAGGGAAGAGAATTAATCAGCAGTTGCCTCCGAGGTTCAAAAATGGTTCAAATGGCTCTGAGCACTATGGGACTTAACTTCTGAGGTCATCAGTCCCCTAGAGTTAGAACTACTTAAACCTAACAAACCTAAGGACATCACACACACATCCATGCCCGAGGCAGGATTCGAACCTGCGACCGTAGCGGTCGCGCGGTTCCAAACTGTAGCGCCTAGAACCGCTCGGCCATCCCGGCCGGCCCTCCGAGGTCTCCGAGCGGTTATCCACTAGATGCCTAACAGTGGTCATCCAGTAACCTTCGAGTAAGCTTTCAGATTTCAACTCTGATTTACAAATATTCAAAGACTGGAGTACGTTCAGAATGCTGGACAGCCAGAATTGGAATTTGTAACTTATCCAGTTTGGACGTTGCTTCTGAGTGACTTTTACCGAACTCGCGTATTTTATCCTGCGTCTCCTCATTCAACTCGAACCGTAGATATTTTGCGTTTAATAAATGTGTTGACTTTTATAAATTCTGTCATCTGTATTTATGCAGCCACCTTGGAGATACTGGCATGTACTGGCTTGCAATACAGAACTCTGAGACTGCTGTCACAATACATACTCTTGCATTAGAAGCACGCTTTATCAAACGTGTGATGCTTCACCACACTGTTGAAAGATTTTATAGTGTTACACTCTTCAATGATACATACATTACATTGCGTACTTGTTAATATTTTAAAGACAAACGTAGATAGCATCACTGATTTTATGTTGTTGTTGTTTTCTTCACTCTGCTTTGATGCAACTCTTCACGCTAATCTATGCTGCGCAAACCTCATCATCTCGGGATAACTACTGTAACTTCCATCCATCTGAACCTGGTTGTTGTAGGCAGAACTTGGACTCCTAAAAATTTTACACCCAACAGTTCCCTCCATTATCCCACTGATGGTTTCTTTATACCGCGGCATGCGCCCTAACAACCGCCGCATTCTTTTAATCAGCTTATGTCGGAGTTTTTTTTCCCAGTTGGATTCCGTACCTCCTCATCAGTTAATCGATTTTACCTTCTAATTTGCAACATTCTTGTGTAGGACTACACTTCAAAAGATACAATCAGCTGCTTCTCAGAACTGTTTGTAGCTCACTCCTTCACTTGCGTACAAGGCTGCGCTACACACAGATAGCCTGAGAAAAATTTATATGTGTTTCATGTTAAGAAATTCCAGATTTTCAGAAACTATGTCAAGGAGAACACCACTAATACTGTATTCGAACGTTACAGGATCTTTTTTCCTACTCAACTGCATTAATTTACATTTTTTTACATACAGAACAAGCTGTCATTCATTACACCCAACAGAAATTCTGTGTAAATAATCCGATATCCTTCCACAATCAGTCAACGACAACAGTTTCCTGTGCGCTACAGCGTCATCAGCAAACACTCAACAGTTGCTGCTCGTTCTGGTCTGTCAGGTCATTTACATAGCGTATATTGAGAACAAAGTTGGTTTTATCACACTTCCCTGGGATACTTTTGACAATACCCTTGTCTCTTATCGCGGTCTAGGACAAGGTATTGGATTTTGCTACTTGAGAAGTATTCGAGCCACTCAAATAGCTGGGAACCTATTCCGTATGTTCAGACCTTCGTTAAGAGTCTGCGGTGTGGCACTGGGTCAAAATCTTTCCGGAAATTTAGGAATATGTAATTTTCCATCGTTCGCAGGATATCGTGTGAGAAAAGATCAATGTGGTACCGCACGAGCGATGCTTTCTAAACCTGGGCTGATTATCAGAGAGAATCTTTTCTGTCGTAAGGACTTTAATACAGTAAATGAGCTGAATAAAATGTTCTCGGGTTTCCAACCGCGTCAATTGCTTAAAACTACACGAGCTTTCGGCCAAGCACTTCTTGGCCATTGTCAAATGTTATGACTGCCAATAGGCTGTTGGTGCGCCCTTATATACGCTAGCTGCCGGCTGTGACGTCGCTGGTGCCCTGACATTGCCATATATGGGCATGTTTTGAGTCGGCGTTCGATGTGCCCTCTTCAACCTCACGATCGCTGGATCCCCCGCAGCGCTGAGTTGCAAGCTACCGTCTCTATTCAGAGTGTTTGCGGTAATTTTTATTTCAATAGCTTCCTTTATTAAACTGTCCCAGAAGCCGTTAGTGCGAGCCACGACAGAGGTTGTGGTGTCACCGCCAGACACCACACTTGCTAGGTGGTAGCTTAAATCGGCCGCGGTCCATTTAGTACATGTCGGACCCGCGTGTCGCCGCTGTGTGATCGCAGACCGAGCGCCACCACAAGGCAGGTCTCGAGATACGGACGAGCACTCGCCCCAGTTGTACGACGACTTTGCTAGCGACTACACTGACGAAGCCTTTCTCTCATTTGCCGAGAGACTGTTAGAATAGCCTTCAGCTAAGTCCATGGCTACGACCTAGCAAGGCGCCATTAGCCTTACATAGTTTGATAGTTATCGTGTGAAATGTCTCATCCAGAATGCTGTATTCACATCAAAGAATAAAAGATAAGTATTCGAGGAGCTGCATACTTTTCTTATGAGAATTCACTACTTATCCTGTTCCAGAATTCACGCCCGTCTGCGTTAGATGGCTTCCATTTCGGCCTCCTCTATCTACAAGGTGTTGGCACATTTACCAACACATCAGAGGTATCGTCAAATTTTATGTGGTGACCGTTTTCTAACGCATGCTCAGCTAACGCAGATTTCTCTGGATAGCGTAGGCGATAATACCTCTCACGTTCTTTCCTGCGTTGTTCCACAGTGCGCACTGTTTGTCCGATGTACTTCTGGCAACATTCACAAGGTATTTCGTGGACTCCAGGTGTTCTGAGACCTATTGCGTCTTTAACTGGTCTCAGTAATTGACGGATTTTCATTGCAGGCCTGAAGATTGATTTGATCTTGTGTCTTTTCAACAGATTGCTTATCTTGCCCCGACACAGAGCCACAGAATGGCAGCAAAGCAAGTTTCTTTTCCCGCTCTTCGTCGGTGGTCTTATTCTGATATTTCCCAGAAATCACTTCTTTCATTTGATGGGCACTGTAGCCGTTATTCCTGAAAACCTCGCGTAGGTGGCTTAGTTTATGAGGCAGGTTATCGTCGTCTGATATTACTCTTGCACGATGCACCGATGTTTGCAATACTGTGCGCTTCTGTGCTGGATGATGATGGCTGGTGGCGTGTAGGTACGGGTCTGTGTGGGTAGGTTTTCTGTAGATGTTGTGGCCAAGGCACCCATTTCGTTTACGGTGGACAAGGACGTCGAGCAAGTGCAATGCATTATCTTTTTCCACCTCCATGGTGAACTGGATATTACTGTTGATGCCATTGAGGTGTTCCAAAAACTCGTCTATTTCCTCGCGTCAGTGTGACCAAATGACGATGGTGTCGTCAACGTATTGAAAGAAACACTTCGGCTTCAATGGCGCAGTATCTATGGCAATATCCTCAAAATTCTCCATGAAGGAGTTTGCAACAGCTGGATCCAACGGGCTTCCCATTGCTACGCCGTCTGTCTGATCGTAATACTGGCCGTCGTACACGAAATAGGAGGACATAAGAGTGTGCCTAAATAGCTCAATCGCGTCACTTACAAAGTACTGGGAAATTATGTCCAAAGCGTCTTTGATAGGCACATTCGTAAACAGCGCCACTACATCAAAACTGACCATAATATCGTCCTCACTAAGGCGTAGACGGTTGATACTGCTGATAAATTCTGCTGAGTTTTTTATATGATGCTCGCAGTCTCCCACATGTGGAGCGAGGAGCTTGGCCAAGTAATTCGCCAGCTTGTATGTTGGAGAACCTATTGTAGACACAATAAGGCGAAGTGGCGTCCCGTCCTTGTATATATTCTGTAAACCATAAGCAGTAGGTAGTCTAGGCGCCTGTGGGAGAAGATTCTTAACCACACTGTCTTCCACTGAAGATCGCTTAAGAAGTTCTAGTATTCTTGATGTCGGGTCGCGTGGGAGCTTCCGATAAGTATCTTCGTTCAGTAGTGCACAGATCTTCGTATAATAGTCCTCAAACTCCATAATTACGGCGAGACTCTGCATTCATACAGTAAATGAGCTTTTTATTAAAAAAAATTGCGAAGTAGTTACACAAAATGCAGTCAGTCTCACTCAAATGAGAAGACGCTGCGGGCCCCGGCACTGCACCTGAAGAAGGCGAAGAAAGGGGTCTCCCAAACTCAGTTGTGAAGCCTCCCTTGACGGTTCCACCTCCAACTGTGTTATGGGGCATTGTCTCTGTAGGGATTTATTGAGGGGGTCCTAACAAAGACACAGTTTCATCCCTCGCAAACGCTGCCCGCATGAATCTGTAATTACCGGAGACTATTGTTACGTCGCCGCGGCTCACATAAAATTATCGCCGGCCCTGCCAGCTAATCGAGACCTGCTTTTTGCCGTCCGTCCGACTCCGGCCGACATTATGTCGCTGCAACGAGGCTATTAGCCGCAGCTCCGGTCTGGGTCCGCTCTGTGCGGTTAAACACCTCCTCGGCAAGTGTTTCCGAGGCGGCCCGCACACGAGCCTCCTTACGTAACGCGACGCGGTGCACTGGCCGCTCAGGATGAGTTATTGACGGGAGGACGCACTGCTCTGATGCTGCTCTTCATCCAATTTATTCCGCGCCGTTCAGCTGTCAGCGTCCATCAATTTCTTCTGATATCGTCTCTTTTCTGAGCTCGGAGATATTAATTCGAAAGTATAGGAGGTATCATTTATTCACGACGACAGGCGGTGCGGTGCCGCAGAGAGCTTTGAGAAAAAAACGCGTAGGTCTGTGATAAATACTTCCTGTCGAGCGCGGAGATGTGTCTATTATTCCGGAAGAGCACGTGCTCCGGATGTGTGTAATACTCGCTAACGCTCGAACACGGCGGTCAGCTCTACAGGGAAAGCGAGATGATTCTCTTCATGCGCCGAAAATGCGAAAAATTTTAGCGAACTAGGCGGATTTGAACTGTGATGCCCTTGCCACTGTTGTCCCTACGAGAGCAAGTGCTAGACCTGGTAAACACTAAATAACCAGATGTCGAGAGAGAGTAAACAAATGTTAATGGCTCTGAGCACTATGGGACATAACATCTGTGGTCATCAGTCCTCTAGAACTTAGAACTACTTAAACCTAACTAACCTAAGGACATCACACATATCCATGCCCGAGGCAGGATTCGAACCTGCGACCGTAGCGGTCACGCAGTTCCAGACTGAAGCGCCTAGAACCGCACGGCCACACGGGCCGGCCAAACAAATGTTAATCATCAACATGATAATATACGACAGAATCAACTTGTGGTAGTACTACTGGAAATAATAATTCATGTATAATACATACATTCCATAAAACTTTAAGCAAATAGAAGGTGCACCAACGTTCTTCAGTGAAACTCATACGAGGGCTATTCGGAAAGTAAGGTCCGATCGGTAGCGAAATGGAAACCACTGTGAAATTCAAAAATGTTATATTTCAAACAGTTAGGCAGAGCTTCCGTCTACTTCTCTATATAGTCGCCTCTCAGACTTGGACATTTGTCGTAACCTTGAACCAACTTCCCAATGCCCTCGTCATAGAAGGCAGTCGCCAGTGCCTTCCGCCATATCTCTACGCTAGTCTACAGCTCGTAGTCTGTGCCAAAATGTTCACAGCAAGTGGTTAATATGTGCAGAAACGAAACTCAGTGGGAGCCAATTACGGTCTGTATTGTTGGTAATTAAACACTTCCCAACGAAAATGTTGCAGGAGCATCTTCATTGCTCCTCCAGAGTGCGGGCGAGAATTGTCATGAAGACGGAAACGCATGTCAGTCATGTTACATGGGCGGAATAGCTTCATGCTAATTTCTCAGGAGACCCTCACACTTGTCGGGAGACAGTTTTTTCCAGGCATCTTTACGTGCTCACTGTGCGCTCAAAAGTGATAAGAGCGAATGACGCGGTAGACTGGCATATTAGAGGCACTGTCCAACACATCTGTGCGAAGTTTCATCGGATTTTCACTGTCGTTCCCATTTCACAATCGATCGGATCTCTCTTTCCGAATGGTCCTCGTAAAAATAAAAAAAGCTCTTGTGGGGTTGATGGAGTTCCAGACAGAGCTCTGAAAAGTTGTTCCTACTTAATAACTAATGTTCATAGTTATGTATGCAATGCATCACTGGCACAGGGAATTTTTCCAGACAGGTTGAAATATGAAATTGTTAAACCTCCCCATAAGAAAGGTGGCAACACAGGCTTAAACAATTATCGTCCAGTTTCCTTACTGGCCCATTTTTTCTAAAATATTCGGAAAAGTGATGTACACAAGAGTAGTCGCACACTTAATTCGAAACAATTTCCTTAGAATATCAAAGTTTGCGTTCCGGAGGGTTGCTCCACTGAAATGCTATTTATACATTCACTCATGAAATGGTAGAAGCCTTAAAAAAGTACATCGCCAGTTGGTAGTTTTTGTGATCTTTCCAAGGCGTTTGGTTGTGGTGGTAATGTTACTCTCTTAGAAAAACTCATGTTTTATGGATGATGATGATGATGATTGGTTTGTGGGGCGCTCAACTGCGCGGTTATCAGCGCGCCTACAAATTCCCAACCTCCGCACAGTCCAATCTCGCCACTTTCATGAATGATGATGAAATGATGAGGAGAGCACAAACACCCAGTCATTTCGACGCAGGTGAAAATCCCTGACCCCGCCGGAAATCGAACACGGGACCCCGTGCTCGGGAAGCGAAACACGACCGCGAGACCACGAGTTGCAGGCATGTTTTATGGAGATGATGGCTTTAGACAAATCTGGTTTGAATCATATTTAACAAAGAGAATGCAAACAGTTATGCAGAAGAATTCAATGTCAGAAAGGTAGAAAATTTTCTTAACTTTGGGGGGGGGGGGAGGGAGGGAGGGAGGGAATAATCACAAAGGGAGTCCCACAGGGTTCAATTTTGGGTCCACTCTTATCTCGTGAATAGGAGTGGACCATTCTGTGAATGGTTAACATGGGGTATGGCCATCTATAAACCATGATATCCTTGAGCTGCAGTAGCAGTCCGTGTTCCCCCCTGTATGTCGAGAAGATGTGGCAGCTAGATGCTAGGAACGAGTCACGGAATAGAGTTTCTGTTACAAGAGTTGGTGGAATGTAAGAGTGACTTCCTCACTGGATAGTGTTCATAACTGCATTTCAGTTGGCATCAGTCAAAACACAGTGGAGCTGTGGTGGTAAAGCGTGTCGTATATAATTGTACCTGAATTAAAAAGGCACGGCAAGGCTGTAGTGTGCTCTGATTGTAGTAGCACTGTACTCGTTTTCATAAAGCACGGCAGTGCTTTGGTGTGTGTGTGTGTGTGTGTGTGTGTGTGTGTGTGTGTGTGTGTGTGTGTGTGTGTGTGTGTGTAGTGTGATCTATTGTATTCTAGTGATGAGCTTTAGTGGGTTTGTTTGCAGTCGACGTTCATTCGCATTTAGTTGTATATTAGTTTGTGTGCCTGTGTAAGTTTTATTGTCCAGAGTTCGTTGTTAGTCGATGTACCTTCGTAGTTGGTTGCATTGACCGTAGGTGTTTTCTCAAATTGGTTCAAATGGCTCTGAGCACTACGGGACTTAACATCTGAGGTCATCAGTCCCTTAGAACTTAGAACTACTTAAACCTAACTAACCTAAAGACATCGCACACATCCATACCCGAGGCAGGGTTCGAACATGAGACCGTAGCGGTCGTGCGGTACCAGGCTGATGCGCCTAGAACCGGGCCACTCCGGCCGGCACGCGTTTTCTGTAATGTATGTGATGGTGTTAGTTTTTTGCAGCAGAAGTAATTTAATGCCTCATCTGTAAAGTTGATTTAAGCTGGGCGAAGCGATAATCCATATGTAAGAGATGTATACACACGCATTTTAGGTTACATTCTCTATTGTATATTGTTTGATGCAAGTTTCAAGTATTAATCATTTTATTACCGTACGATGAGAAATTATTTATACCAGATTTGTACTGTTGTATCAGAAGATTGAGCGAAAGAGCTTGCCTTATTCGTTTATACGTATGCCCTGGCATTGTAAGTGTATGCAAATACATCAAAGTATTTGGTTACGAGCCCACACTTTCTCAACCTCGAGTCACACTCAACTCCCACCGACATCCTGCGTCACAAAGTGATGCAGTACGATGCTAGCGAGGGCATCGTCACATGTACACCAGTATACCCATCGCCGTCAGCTGATGAGCAAATAAGTGAATACGAAGACAGAGCGTTTACAAAATTACGCCCACTCGCATTACCGCGGCAGCCGTGGCGGTACGCTTTGGAATTACTGCGTTAAAACACACACTCGGAGCGAAGTTACGGTCGCCCGGCTGCGTATACGGACCTCCGGGGATGAGTTGTGACGTACAAAAAGGGCACACCGCCCCGCGGCCGCGTCCCCGGCGTCGACGTCGCTGTGACGTAAGCGCCGCCGCCGCGACGGATGACGGTCCTACGTCACCGGAACGGCGCCCGCAGACGCCGAAGGCGCCGTAACTCGCACAATAACGACGGCCGTCCATTAACAAAGTAGCTGTTCCCCGCTTTCGTTAGCACCGAAGGCTAAATATACGTCCAGCGCCGGAAAACACGCCGAGATTTGTGAATGCCGTAAGGTGGCATTTGCCCACGAATTATGTGGGGTAGTAATTATACTCCGGCGACTTTTGTCAGCGAGCATAAATCGGATCCTTTTTTTTTCTTTTTTTTTGCTGGGCGCCCCGTTCTCACCGTCCTAATGACCCTAACGGCGCCTGCCAAGTGGCATACTACCACTTCAGCCTTTCGGAAGATGTCGATTTTAATTCGGAATTCCTAAACGGGAGCAGACCTATCTTTTATGTTACGACACTGCTAACATTACAGTTAACGAGACTCGTAACCGTACGGATTATTCAAGGGGGAATGTGAAGCTGGGCAATTCACGAAAAGTTAAAATCTATTAGCCGCAGAGTATAAGATTACTGAGCCGACTTTGAGCAGTTCAAGTTGCAACGTATCATTTCCGACCCTAGAGGGCCATACTCTCACAGCAGTAATTAAGTGGAGGTGATTCGAATTCGGAGGATGGTTACACGCACATTAACTGCCGTGCAGGAGGCTATCTCAGGACGGCTGGAATTTTCCAGGCTTTGCGGCGAGCGCTCAGTGAACGCGAAATTAATCCGTCACCTTACAGTCACGAATGCTGTCATCTGCCGTCGAACATCAAATTGAAGGTGGACGTTTCCCATAAATCGAATTTTAAACGTTTGCATAGCACCTAGTTAAATTTCTGGGCTGCCCAATCTGTCGAAGGATTGGCACAAATGTTTGTTACCAATGCTTTGTTTAAGCACGTTTTACGTCAAGAAAAGTGTAGTACTGCCATTGAAACGAAAACTACACGGAAAACACCAGTGCCACATGCAAGAATACCGGAAAAGTGTGTATGCAGACGACACTCATGGATGCAAACAAAAATCGGAAAATGCGACCACTGATGTTGTTTCTCATTAATAAAGCGAAACGTCTATAGTAGAATAAATGCTTAAAATAAAAATAAAATGAAATTTTAAATAACTTATGGAGGCGTTGAGTATTTTAAAGGCTTAGCTTTCAAGTGAATCCTTGAAGGTATTTCCGTTCTGTCGTTGTTACTATAAAAATGCGTGATTTTTTTCACCAGATGCGTTTCGCTTTATTGAGGTAAAGCATCATCAGTCTGTAATTGAGTTATTTGCATTTTGATTTGCTTTTGGATCGAGAAACAGTTCCTTAAGAATAAACTGATTTGTAATTATGAAGATTTTCGGTTGATTTCTTGCTTACATCGAGAAATGCCGTCTGCAAGACTCTGATAATTTGGGTCTAATTTTTAGATGTTCCGCAGCACTAAGCATTTCTCATGTTTTTCACAACACACCTTTATACACACCACTGTATTTAGTTTGGTGTGCATAAAAGAGTGTTGTGAAAAACATAATGACAGGTTATCAAAGTTTAAGTCAGTTTGAACATGGTGCTATAGTCGGCGCACAAGCGATGGGACGCATCATCTCCAAGATAGCGATAAAGTGAGGATTTTCCCGTACGACCATTTCACGAGTGTGCCGTGAATATCAGGAATCCTGTAAAACATCAGATCTCCGACATTGCTGCGGCCGGAAAAGGATCCTGCAAGAACGGGACCAACGACGACTGGAGAGAATCGTTCAACGAGACAGAAGTGCAACCCTTCCGCAGATTGCTGCAGATTTCAGTTCTGGGCCATCAACAAGTGTTAGCGTGCGAACTATTCAACGAAACATCATCGATATAGGCTTTCGAAGCCGAAAGCCCACTGTGTACCCTTGATGACTGCACTACACAAAGCTTTACGCCTCGCCTGGGCACGTCAACACCGACATTGGACTGTTGACGACAGGAAACATGTTGCCTAGTCGGAAGAGTATTGTTTCAGATTGTATCGAACGGGTGGACATGTACTGGTATGGAAACAACTTCAAGAACCCATGGACCCTGCATGTCGGCAGGGGACTGTTCAGGCTGGTAGAGGCTCTGGTATGGTATGGGCGTGTGCAGTTGGAGTGATATGGGTCCCCTGACATGTCAAGATACGACCCTGACGTGTGACACGTACGTAGGCATGCTGTCTGATCACCTGCATCCCTTCATATCCATTGTGCATTCCGACGGACCGGCAATTCCAGCAGGACAATGCGACACCCCACATGTCTAGAATGGCTACAGAGTAGATCAAGGAACACTCTTCTGAGTTTAAACACTTCCGCTTGAGCATAGATGGGATGCCTTACAACGTGCTATTCAGAAGAGATCTCCACACAGTCGTACTCTTACGGATTTATGGACAGCTCTGCAGGGTTCATGGTGTCAATTCCGTCCAGCACTAATTCACACATTAGTCGAGTTCATGCCACGTCGTGTTGCGGCACTTCTGCGTGCTTGTGGTGCCCTACACGATATTAGGTAGTTGTTCCAATTTATTTGGCTCTTCACTGTATAATCGAGTCGTCTGCCCCTTATGAAACGGGGTAGGCTCAGCAAAACTCAACTTCTCGGTTTGTTTATATGGTACCTTTCTCCGCTTGGATATACTATTTCTTAAGGTTTTCTTGCTAAAAATCATTATCTTGATTTATTAAGGCAGGTAGTATGCAACATACCTGATTAGTAGATCCTTTTAGTTCGGTAAAATCTCGTCGTGACAGGGTCACGCGAATACTGAATTATACATAGCGTCTCCAAAGTTGTTCTCCATGACGTGGGCCACAACCCCTGGCCGTTTGATACGAGGGCTGTTGGGAAAGTGAGGTCCGATCGGTCGCAAAATGAAACCATAGTGAAAATTAAAAAATGTTTTATTTGAAACATTTCTCTACTATCGCCTTTCCGACTAAGACTTTTGCCGTAGCGTTGTTCCAATTTTCCAATACCCTTGTCATTGAAGGTGGCCGCCTGTGATTTCCACCAATTCTGTACACTCATCTGCACCTCGTTGTCTGTGCCAAAATGCTTTCCTCATAGCCAGCGATTCATGTGAACAAAGAGATGAAAATTAGAGGAAACAAAGACCGGGCGGTATGGTGGGTGATCAAACATTTCCCACCGAAAACGCTGCAGGAGCGTCCTCATTGTCCCTCCACTATGCGGCAGAGAATTTTCATGAAGAATGAAACGCACGACTATTTCGTTTTGTAGGCTGCAAGAAATGATGCGAAATCTCTTACAGTCGCTCATATTTGGCGGGAGATCTTATTTTCTACGCATCTTTAACGTGCTCACTGTTCGTTCGGGACTCAAAAGAGCGATGTGATGCTATCGACGGGCATACTAGAGACACTGTCCAACATATCAGTCCAAAGTGTCATCGGATTTTCATTGTGAATTACATTTAGCGTTGTATCAGACCTTTAATTTCGGAATAGCCCTAGTACAAAGACTTTTAAACAGCCTTTATACATACATGACGAAAAATACTGTTTTATTACACACGTAACATAAATATGTGAACGTTATTGACAGGGTGAGGACGTTTTCTTAGAAGGAATGATTACTCATTTTCAGAACAGCACAAATCCCGAAATCGCTATCATAAATAAATTATGTAATAACAGTACGCACAGGACAGGTCGCCATTTCTAAAATAGCACAGGACTGTGGACCCAAGTAAACGGAAAATTATAGAGTGACTTATCTGGCGCTTCATTGGAAGGAAGAAAGGACGATTCAGTGGTCGTTCACGGGGTGACGAAATACTTGTGTGGAGATGGAACCGCGAACGAATGGAGAGTTGTACAGATCAACCCCCAAGTGACGAATGGCGGTCGCTGAAATCGGGGAGTAACGCATGGCTACGTGACCACGGACTCTGGGATTTAGTGGACCTTCTGCCCGTGTAGCGGGTCCAGATTAAGCTCGGCCGTTAAGATAGAGCTCTCTGATCCACGGCGTGGCGCGGCTGCCCTGCGCCGGCATAGCTCTTTCCGACACAGCTTGTCCCGTTCGCAGTGGAAGCCACGCCGGCGACAGCTTTCTAACCGTTACCGTTCCCCACGGTGCACAAGTTGCCACCAGTAATAGCTAAGAAGCTCTCATCTAGTAAATAAGTTCCCAGTGAAGTGAGAAAAGTCTGTGGATAAAGTGAAAGTGTATAGTTCCAGACACCTTTTCAAGTCTCAACTATCTGTGATGTATATGTACAAACTGAAATGAGGAATGAAAATTTTCTTTCGTCGCTTCAGTCTGCATATGTACATCATAGACATTTGACATTGGAGAAAGTCTCTGGAACTATATACGGTAGTTTCATTTGATTAATGCTCGTCTGCCTCGGTTTTAGGCGGGATCCCTTGTTTCGTACGATACTGACATGCTATTCCAATAGAGTAGAAGAGAATCTGTAATACTCTAGAATGAAATATTCACTCCGCAGCTGCGTGCGCGCTGATATGAAACTTCCTGGCACATTAGAACTGTATGCCGGACCGATACTCGAACTCGGGAACTTTGCATTTCGCGGGCGTGTGCTCTACCATCTGAGCTACTCAAGCACGACTCACGACCCATCCCCACAGCTTCACTACCTCCAGTACCTTGTCTCCTACCTTCCAAACTTCACAGAAGCTATTCGAATGTAGGGGGAATACCAAGTGGCTGAGGCGTGAAGGGGAATTTGGACTGAGGAGGGAGTCGTGCTTGACTAGTCCGTGCTGTTGTGAAAAGCCACTGTGCCTCGGTGGTGAACTGCTTAGCGGATCTGCCTGTTTAGATGGAGACCCGGGTTCGAATCCCAGCCATGATGCAAACTTTCGCCACGTGGGATTAGCCGAGCGGTCTAGGGCGCTGCAGTCATGGACTGTGCGGCTGGTCCCGGCGGAGGTTCGAATCCTCCCTCGGGCATGGGTGTGTTTGTTTGTCCTTAGGATAATTTAGGTTAAGTAGTGTGTAAGCTTAGGGACTGATGACCTTAGCAGTTAAGTCCCATAAGATTTCACACACATTTGAACATTTTATTTTTTGCAAACTTTCATTCGGCACTTTACTTTCTTTATATACTCATGCATCTTAGTCTGTAGATTGCAAAATAAAACGCCTGCAGAGGTAAGCGGAATATGACTCCCTTTCAACGATTCCTGCTTGTAAATACTCTATTTTACTACAGAAATTTCGGCGTTACACCACTGTCAAACATTTACAAACACGCAATACAGTCGTGTCAGTAATACATGATAGGGATCATAAAACAATGCACTGAAACGCCAAATAAACTGGTATAGGCATCCGTATTCAATTACAGAGATACACTACGTGATCAAAATTATCCGGGCACCCCCAAAACATACTTTTTTCATATTAGGTGCATTGTGCTGCCACCTACTGCTAGGTACTCTATATCAGTGACCTCAGTAGTCATTCGACATCGTGAGAGAGCAGAGTGCGGCGCTGCGAGGAACTCGCGGACTTCGAACGTGGTCAGGTGATTGGGTGTCACTTGCGTAATACGTCTGTGCGCGAGATTTCCACACTCCTAAATATCCCTAGGTCCACTGTTTCCGATGTGATAGTGAAGTGGAAACATGAAGGGACACGTACAGAACAGAAGCGTGCACGCCGACCTCGTCTGCGACTGACAGAGACCGCCGACAGTTGAAGAGGGTCGTAATGTGTAATAGGCAGACATCTATCCAGATCATCACACAGGAATTCCAGACTGCATCAGGATCCACTGCAAGTATTATGACAGTTAGGTGGGAGGTGTGAAAACATGGGATTTCATGGTCGAGCGGCCGCTCATTAGCCACACATCACGCCGGTAAATGCCAAACTGCGCCTCGCTTGATGTAAGGAGAGTGAACAGTGGAAAAACGTTGTGTGGCGTGACGAATCATGGTACACAATGTGGCGATCCAATGGCAGGGTGGAGGTATGGCGAATGTACGGCGAACGTCATCTACATCTACATTTATACTCCGCAAGCCACCCAACGGTGTATGGCGGAGGGCACTTTACGTGCCACTGTCATTACCTCCCTTTCCTGTTCCAGTCGCGTATGGTTCGCGGGAAGAACGACTGTCTGAAAGCCTCCGTGCGCGCTCTAATCTCTCTAATTTTACATTCGTGATCTCCTCGGGAGGTATAAGTAGGGGGAAGCAATATATTCGATACCTCATCCAGAAACGCACCCTCTCGAAACCTGGCGAGCAATCTACACCGCGATGCAGAGCGCCTCTCTTGCAGAGTCTGCCACTTGAGTTTATTAAACATCTCCGTAACGCTATCACGGTTACCAAATAACCCTGTGACGAAACGCGTCGCTCTTCTTTGGATCTTCTCTATCTCCTCCGTCAAACCGATCTGGTACGGATCCCACACTGATGAGCAATACTCAAGTATAGGTCGAACGAGTGTTTTGTAAGCCACCTCCTTTGTTGATGGACTACATTTTCTAAGCACTCTCCCAATGAATCTCAACCTGGTACCCGCCTTACCAACAATTAATTTTATATGATCATTCCACTTCAAATCGTTCCGCACGCATACTCCCAGATATTTTACAGAAGTAACTGCTACCAGTGTTTGTTCCGCTATCGTATAATCATACAATAAAGGATCCTTCTTTCTATGTATTCGCAATACATTACATTTGTCTCTGTTAAGAGACAGTTGCCACTCCCTGCACCAAGTGCCTATCCGCTGCAGATCTTCCTGCATTTCGCTACAATTTTCTAATGCTGCAACTTCTCTGTATACTACAGCATCATCCGCGAAAAGCCGCATGGAACTTCCGACACTATCTACTAGGTCATTTATATATATTGTGAAAAGCAATGGTCCCATAACTCTCCCCTGTGGCACGCCAGAGGTTACTTTAACGTCTGTAGACGTCTCTCCATTGATAACAACATGCTGTGTTCTGTTTGCTAAAAACTCTTCAATCCAGCCACACAGCTGGTCTGATATTCCGTAGGCTCTTACTTTGTTTATCAGGCGACAGTGCGGAACTGTATCGAACGCCTTCCGGAAGTCAAGAAAAATAGCATCTACCTGGGAGCCTGTATCTAATATTTTCTGGGTCTCATGAACAAATAAAGCGAGTTGGGTCTCACACGATCGCTGTTTCCGGAATCCATGTTGGTTCCTACATAGTAGATTCTGGGTTTCCAAAATCGACATGATACTCGAGCAAAAAACATGTTCTAAAATTCTACAACAGATCGACGTCAGAGATATAGGTCTATAGTTTTGCGCATCTGCTCTACGACCCTTTTTGAAGACTGGGACTACCTGTGCTCTTTTCCAATCATTTGGAACCCTCCGTTCCTCTAGAGACTTGCGGTACACGGCTGTTAGAAGGGGGGGGGGGGGGGGGGGCGTGCCAGAGTGTGTAGTGCCTGCTGTAAAATTCGGAGTGCAGTGGTGTTACGGTGTGGTCGTGTTTTTCATGGAGGGAGCATGCACTCCTTGTTGTTTTGCGTGGCAGTATCACAACACAAGCCTACACTGATGTTTTACGCACCTTCTTGCTTCCCACAATCGAAGATCAATTCGAGGATGGCGATTGCACCTTTCAACACGATCGAGCAACTGCTCATGATGCGGCGACCAACGACGAGTGAAGAGTATCGCTCAATGTGACAGAAGTGCAACCCTTCCTCAAGTTGCTGCAGATTTCAATACTGGACCATCAACAAGTGTCAGCGTGCGAACCATTCAACAAGACATCATCGATATGGGTTTTCGAAGCCGAAGGCCCACTCGTGTACCCTCGATGACTGCACGACAGAAAGCTTTACGGCTCGCCTGTCAACACTGACACTGGACTATTGATGACTGGAAGCATGTTGTCTGGTGGGACGAATCTCGTTTGAAATGGTATCGAGCGAATGGATGTGTACGGGTATGGAGACAACCTGATGAATATATGAACCCCGCATGCCAGCATGCTGTGCAAGCTGATGGAGATTTGGGCGCTAATGTCCATAACAGTTTTGCGCCCTAAAAAAAAAAAAAAAAAAAAAAAAAAAATCTGATGGAGACTCTGTAAGGGTGTAGGGAGTGTGCAGTTGGAGTGATAGGAACCCCTGACACGTCTAGATACGAATGTGACAGGTGACACGTGCGTAAGCATCCTGCGTGATCACCTGCATCCTTTCGTGTCCATTGCACATTCCGACGGACTTGGGCAATTCCACGAGGACAACGCGACACCCCACACGTCCAGACTTGCTACAGAGTGGCTGCAGAAACAGTCTTCTGTGTCTAAATACTTCCGCTGGCCACCAAACTCCCCAGACGTGAACATTATTGATCATTTCTCCTCGTACTTCAACGGATTTATTGACAGCGCTGCAGGATTCATATCGGTTCCCTCCAGCACTACTTCAGACATTAGTTGAGCCCATGCCACGTCGTGTTGCTGCACTTCTGCGAACTCACGGGGAATCTAGAAGATATTAGGCAGCTGTACCAGTTTCTTCGGCTCTTGAGTGTAATCTGAACGGTAAACTGCTAACCCACACTAAATTAGAAATAACTGATTCCATTTCACGGTGAGGAATACACTGCCTGACAGTGGAAGTGAAGGAAACAGAAGGCGAGAAGGAAACAAAATGAAACTTCACCGGTTGTGAGGGTATGCGAGGTTATAAAGCCAAATTTACAAATTTGGCAGTAAGAGTCCACTTACGAATATCACACTGTGACCCCTAAGGCTTGTATGCATACGCTGGTTCGGCTCTGAGAGTATCATAAAGCCATTGCACCCTCTCCTCCCTGGCCCTGTAACGTTGTAGTTCTCCCCTAATACACTGGACGCTTGCTCTGGGACGGAGTTGAAGTCTGAGCTGGTCCCACGTATAACGGGAAGATCTGCGGATCCTGCTGGCCACGGACTACATCAATACTAAGCGAACAGTTAATAGAAATACGTGCTATGTGTGGGCGACCACTGACCTGTTGCAGAATGACACCATGATACTGTCACATGAGAGGTAACACCTGAAGTCATACACGATGGCTGCCCACACTGAGACGTCAGGAGTAACACTACTGCGCCTCCCCAAACCACTGGAAGAATGAGACCTCTCTCCAGGTTCCCACCACGCTCACAGACGATGAGCATCCGAGATAATGTAGAGCTGTCATTCTTCGCTCAACACGATGCGACGCCTTTCAACAGCAGCCACGACACCACTCCAAACGCAGCCTTTTGTGTTGCAGTATTAATGACCACCCTACGTATGGGACAGTAGTTCTCTAGTCCAAATGCTGTTTGGCCCCGACCTACGATCTGGGATGACATACAATGTTGCAGGAAATCAGTTACTTATTTTCGGATGACAGGGGTAGTTATGAAGGGGCTATGACGTGCTTGCTCCACAGTACAGAGAGCCCCCTTGTTGTGGTCAGACGCATTCGACAGGAACCTTGACGAGGAGCATGCGTGCCCTGCATGTTCCCATGCAGCCCAACACTGGGCGACTGTCATAACCAAAAGCCCCACAAATCTCTGAGCCTTGCTGCGGTTCGCATTGGTGCTGTTTGTAGGGCCAGACGGTATCGGTTAGTTGGCTTGGTTGCGATTGTTTGTCTTTTTTCGTGTTGACTGGCGCCACTCGGTTTCGTAAGCGTTGCCCCTCCGCTAGTGGCAGCAGCGGCGGTTATCGATATGTAGTAATTGTTGCCCTATCTTTGAGGTGATGTCGTTGTTTTTCTGGGTCATGTGAGTGGCCAGTTCTATTGGGGACTCATGAGGAGCCAGGTTTGCACAGTGCGATAACACAGCGGGACCGCTGGCGGCACGCATGGACTGCTGGATGGAAGGGTTGTGGTCACGAGGGTGCACGACCTCCTCGTAAACCGGAACCAGCAAGCTTTAAGATGAGTGCATTTCAATCGATACAACGTCAGACGACCTAGGTGCCTGGGGAGCTGAGTCACCCCTGTCAGTCGACCAGTATGGAGGGACATCTCGCACAGTCTGAGCCCAATGTAGCTCAGCACCGTCTTGTTGGGAAAGAACTGGGTCTTGGCAGTTAACCACTTTTGGTAAAGCAAAAAGACGCGGAATATCAGGGCAGTTGTTAGCATTACTGCTTTTTTCAGAGAAAAATAAGGTCCCACAATGCGATCGACAATCACACAATACACATTACCATTTGAACTATCACATACTTCTTCCGTCACAGTTCGTGGATTGCTTGTGGCCCACATGCGAACTTTCTGTTTGTTTACCTTACCACACCCGCGAAATGCTGCTTCGACGGGAAATGATAGATTGTTTAGAAAATTTTCACACTCCTCTAAACGGCGAATACTCGCCTACAAATCACTGCTGTAACCCAACATGCTCCACAGAGTGTCGACACATTGCCTTAGGCTGTTCGACCACCAGATCCGTCTCCAGTCGAGCACTTGTGGGACATCGTCGACGACAACTCCAGCGTCATCCACAAACAGCATTAACCGTCCCAGTACTGACCGACCAAGTGCAACACGCATGGGAATCCATCCCACAAACTGACATCCGGCATCTGTACTACTCAATGCAAGCACGTCTGCATGCTTGCACTGAATATTCTGGCGGTTACATTGGTTATTAACGTAAAAGCATCTCACATTTGCAATAGCTTTTCTCACGCTTACTTTAACCTGTGAACTTGTAACGTTAATCACTTAAATAACTTACCTATGTAAATAGGCTGATTAGGTTTTATGTTGGTAACGCCACGTAGCGCTCTGTATGAAAATCACTGACTATGCTGTGTGCAGTCTGTCGCTGGTTGGACCCATTGCTGGAATATTCGCTTGTGAAGTGTTGGGCAGTTGGATGCGAACAGCGTGTAGCGTTGGGCAGTTGGAGGTGAGCCGCCAGCAGTAGTGGATATAAAGAGAATGATGCCAGAGTTTCGAGAGGTTGCTATAAGTAGATGATCTGGACGTGTGTCCGCCACAAAAAGGAAGTTTGTAAAGATGGATGTCATGAGTTGATATATATATATATGATGACTTTTGAACATTATTAAGGGAAATACATTGTTTGTTCTGTATCAAAATTTTTCATTTTGCTGACTATGCATATCAGTAGTTAGTGCCTTCAGTAGTTAGAATCTTTTATTTAGCTGGCAGTAGTGGCGCTCGCTGTATTGCAGTAGTTCGAGTAACGAAGATTTTTGTGAGGTAAGCGATTTATGAAAGGTATAGGTTATTGTTAGTCAGGACCATTCTTTTGTAGGGATTATTGAAAGTCAGATTGCGTTGCTCTTAAAATATTGTGTGTCAGTTTTGTGATGACCAGAATAAGAGAAAAATGTTTGAGTACGTTGAGTTTTGCTTAGCTGTTTGAAAATCAAATAACGTAAGAGTTTTTCCAACACTGTCATTCATAATTTTTCTAAGGGGACGTTTCACCTAGACAAATGTATTCCTGAAATTTCATAACTCTACATTATTTATTTATTGGTGCTGGGATCTTTTTTTCATCAGTGCATTTCGTTAGTAAATTCTGCTAAACAACCAACTAGAAAAACTGACCACAAAAAACTCGGAGGGATTACTTCCGGAAAATTTACTTGATGCGCTGTGGCGTCTTGTTAGTGGAGCGCAGAAAGTTTATGTCTGTATGTAGTACGCAGAGAACTTAAGCGCTAGATGTGACGCGGGAAGCAAACGCGGCGGCGACAACTGTGTGTTACTGTGTGAGACAATGCAGACGGGGGTGTGAGCCGGAGAGCCGCGACGTGTAAATATGTGCGCGGGCCCGCTTCGGCAGGTGCGCGCTGTTCGCGGCGCATTTGCACAGCGCCGGCCAAACATATTCGCGCCAACGAGCGGCTATAAATCCTGGCAGCGGCGGCGACCCCCGACCCCGGCAGCTGGCAGCTGGCAGCTACAGCCACGGCATGGCGATCTGCGCCCGGACGGCCCCTCTGCGCCTCCGCACAGGCGATGCGCCGGAACCTGCTGCACCCCTAAAGGGGGCCAAGAAATTACAGCGACTTAAACTATGTGATTTAAAGTATTCGGACATCTACAATTAAGAGCCGAAGAAACTTGTACGCCTGTCTGACATCGTGTAGGGCCACAGCGAGCACGCAGAAGTGCCGCAACACGACGTCTCGCGGACTCCACCAATGTCTAAAGAAGTGCTGGAGGGAACTGATACCATGAATTCTGCAGGTTTGTACATAAATCCCTAAGAGTACGACTGCGTGGAGATCTCTTCTGAACAGCACGTTGCAAGGCATCCCAGATATCCTCAACAATGTTCATGTTTGGGGAGTCTAGTGGCCAGCGGAAGTGTTTAAACTCAGAAGAGTGGTCCTGCAGCCACTCTGTTGAAATTCTGGAGGTGTGGGGTGTCGCATTGTCCTGATGGAACTCCCCAAGTCTGTCGGTGTGCACAGTGGATATGAATGGATGCAGGCTTACGTACGTGTCATTTGACAGTGTCTTATCTAGACGTATCAGCTGTCCCATATCACTCCAACTGCACACGCCTCACACCATTACAGAGCCTCCACCAGCTTGAACAGTCCCTTGCTGACATGCAGGGTCCATGGATCCATGAGGTTGTCTCCATACCGGTACACGTCCATCCGCTCTAAACACTTTCAAACTAGACTCATTGGACCATGCGACATGTTTCCTGTCATCAACAGTTCAATGTCGGTGTTGACGTGCCCAGGCGAGTCGTAAAGCTTTCTGTCGTGCAGTCATCTAGGGTACACGAGTGGACCTTCGGCTCCGAAAGCCCATATCGATGATGTTTCATTGAATGATTGGCACGCAGACACTTCTTGATGGCCCAGCATTGAAATCTGCAGCAATTTGCGGAAGGATTACACTTTTCTCACGTTGAACGATTTTCTTCAGTCTTCGTTGGTCCCGTTCTTGTAGGATCTTTTCCAGACCGCAGCAATGTCGGAGATTTGATGTTTTACCGGATTCAAGATACGCTCGTTACTCCCGTGAAATGGTCGTACGGGAAAATCTCCACTTCATCGCGACCTCGGAGATGCTTCGTCCCATCGCTCATGCGCCAACTATAATACCACGTTCAAACTCACTGAGAGCTTGATAACCTGCCATCGTAGCTGCGCCTGATACTTATTGTCTCATATAGGCGTTGCCGACCGCAGCGCCGTATTCTGCCTGTTTACAAATCTCTCTGTTTGAATATGCATGCCGGCCGTTGTGGCCGTGCGGTTCTAGGCGCTTCAGTCTGGAACCGCCGCTACGGTCGCAGGTTCGAATCCTGCCTCGGGCATGGATGTGTGTGATCTCCTTAGGTTAGTTAGGTTTAAGTAGTTTTAAGTTCTAGGGGACTGATGGCCACAGATGTTGAGTCCCATAGTACTCAGAGCCATTTGAACCAATTTTTGAATATGCATGCCTATACTAGTTTCTTTGGCGCCTCAGTATAATATCGGACATTAATCTGAGGTATGGACACCCTCTGACTTTATGACTGTTTGCTCTCGAGACACTTGCAGTAAGGTGTCTGAATGCATGTGGAGGAATGGAAGCCCTTTCTCCCTCAAGAGCCGAAACCAGAGTAGATAAGCATGTTGGACGGTGAGGTCTTCAGCGAACTCGACGTTCTAACCCATCCTAACGGTTTTCCACTGGGTTCAGATCGGGACTCCGTGCAGAAAAGTGCATTTCAGGAATTTTATGGGTACAAACCATTGCCTCGCAGAATCCGCTCCATGACAGGGTGCATTGTTATGTTGGTACAATCGATCGTCGTCTCTGATCTGTTCCCGTACTGTACGCAGTAAGCTATGCATATCCTTTCGCATTTCGTATCTTCTTAAAGGGGAACGTTGTTGAAATGGTCAGAAAATAGAAATTTTCAACTTGTTTCTATGTATTATTAAAACTCTTGGACATCAATTTCTCACAAGTTTCAATGATGAAATCGCATCAGAAATGCCTGTAAAATAATTAAATGTGTGACGAAAGGCCCACTTTTTGAAGCAACACTTCAGTTCTAGCTGGCTGAACAACGATTCCGTGTATTACATTCATGCAAACTTACACGGGATACATCTAGAAGGCTGTGATGTTTACTCTTTCATCTGTGACTCTTTTCAGTATATTAGAAACATTAACAGATCAGCTGCCTTGTTTGTGAAGACGCACTTCTTGTTTTGTGACATTTTCGTCTGGCGCAATTGTCGGAATTGCAACTTATGATGCAGTTCTTGTATTTAATGAGGGGAAAGAAGGGAGGATGAAGGTATTAGAGAGAATGGGCTTTAAGTTAGGAAATTTCACTCAAGACATGTTGAGAAACACGGGTTTACAGCGCCTCTCTGCAGCTGATAAAGGAAAGAAAGCCGGCCGCAGTGGCCGTGCGGTTCTAGGCGCTACAGTCTGGAACCGAGCGACCGCTACGGTCGCAGGTTCGAATCCTGCCTCGGGCATGGATGTGTGTGATGTCCTTAGGTTAGTTAGGTTTAATTAGTTCTAAGTTCTAGGCGACTGATGACCTCAGAAGTTAAGTCGCATAGTGCTTAGAGCCATTTGAACCATTTGAAGGAAAGAAAGCAGAAAACAAGATACCATGAGAGAAGCTTTGAAGAGAAAGAGAAACCCGATAACAACTCCGAGGCCTTGAGAAGAGATGGCATAAGAAAACGTTAGGCTGAACTTTAAATTGTGTTTTTCAGGATCTATGAAGGGTAGAAGTACGAAATTTTGTACACTGATTTCTACTACCTCAATAAATGTTGTCTCAAGATTAAATTTTGAAATTCTAAATGGAAGTTGAGATATGGTGCAAAGTATTTGAAATTTTGCATGAATGTTACATTATACTTACAAAATTATAATTAGAAATTGTCAAAATTTTTCTATTCGATATATTCAAAACTCCTCATGAGAGAAGAGATTAAACAGAGATGACTGAACAGAAATCTCTTGAATAGTTTCTGATAAAAAATACATTATTACTTTTTCAAAATAAAATTTTTAAATTCCGTATAAAAACTTATATACATTAACTCCAAGGGAGTTAATAGTAAACGTGTTAATTCATGCAAAGCATGGTACAGAATTCCATTGCTGTGTGTTTAAAATTGTGGATGTGATACATCTTTTAAATGGTGTGTGTGTTTTCCAATAACGTTCCCCCTTAAGGACATTAAAAAAAGACCCTTGCACCGTAACACCACCTCCTCCATACTCCACTGTTGGCACTTGACATGAGGACAGGGAACGTTCTCCAGACATTCGCCAAACCCAAACCTTTTCTTCGGATTGGCACATGGTAAAGTGTGAGTGACCAGATCAGACAACTCATTTCCAGTCACGCACTGTGCAGTGGCTTCGCTCTTCACGCCACTTCTAGCGCAACATAGGACTGACTAAAGAAATGAATGGCCTATGAGCAGCTGCTCGGTCATTGCACCTCATTCTTTTTAAATCACCATGCACAGTCACTGTGCCAGCTGGACTGCTACGCGTACTTTGGAACTCACGAGTGGTTCCTTCCGTTGACTTCATGCGATTTTGTACAACGACCCTCCGGATGGTCACAAATAGGACGTCTAACAGGGGCGTACTACAAGCTGTTTCTGAAAAATGTTTTGCTCCCGAAAATTCGTCAAAGAAGGGCCGATATGCTTGCAACAGGCTTCTTCAATTTGCACGATAATACAAGACCGCATAATGCCGTAGCGGTGTGAGAAACTCTCGACAAATATTGATGCGAAATACTTCTCCACCCACCATAAATTCCTGATATGAGCCAGCTCGTTAGTCTATACGACCAAATCATAAAAAGCTCCAGGCAATCAAAATTATTGTAGCATTTATGACATCTGCCAACAGCTAGGCACGTAGCAACATACGAAAGACAAAAAATTTGTCACCACAACATCAAGCAAACAGCGAGTAACACCGCCTCTAGGTCTGGTAATGGCCTCAGTTCGGCGAGGGAGAGGGTCCGCAAGTTGCTTCAGGCATGCATTATCCAGCTCAAGCGACTCATTACTGATTACAGTGAGAAGACAGAAGTCATGGGATAATGATGAGCACGTATACAGACGGCGGTAGTCTCGCGTACACGAAGTATAAAAGGACAATGAATTGGCGAAGCTGTCATTTGTATTCAGGTTATTAACTTGAAAACGTGTCCTACGTGATCATTGCCGCACGACGGGAATTACCTGACTTTTGAACGCGGAATGGTAGTTGGGGCTAGATGCATGCGACATTACAATTCGGAAATCGTTAGGGAATTCAGTATTCTGAGATACCACAAAGAGTGTGATGGGAATCCCAGATTGCTGGCATTTCCTCTTACCACTGACAACGGATTGGCCGACGGACTCCTCTTAACGACCGAGGGCAGCGGCGTTTGTGCATATTTGTCATTACTAACAGACAAGCAACACTGCGTGAAATAACCGCAGAAATCAATGTGGGACGTACGACGAATATATCCGTTCGGACAGTTTTGCGAAATTCGGCGATAAGAGCTATGGCAGCAGACGACTTTCATCGTCTGCAGCGCGTCTCCTGAGCTCGTAACCATGTCGATGGGAACCTGGACGACTGGAACCTGGTCAGATGAGTCCCGATTTCAGTTGGTAAGGCCTGGTGGTAGGAAATCGAGTGTGGCGCAGATCCCACGAAGCCACGGACCCGAGTTGTCAACAGGGCACTGGGCAAGCTGGTTGTGGTTCCATAATGGTGTAGGATGTGTTTACATGGAATGGATTGGGTCTTTTGTTCAACTGAAAAAATGATTGAATGTAAGTGGTTATGTTTCGCTACTTAGAGACCATTTGCAGACATTCACAGACGTCATGTTCCCCAACAATTGTTCTCGACTGGTTTCAAGAACATTCTGGACAATTCGTGCATATCATTTGGCTACCCAGATTGCGTGGCGTGAATCTCTTCGAATATTTACGGAACATAATCAATAGGTCAGTTTATGTACGAAATGCTACACCGGTAACACTTTCTCATTTATGGGCGGCTGTAGAGGCAACATGGCTCAATGTTTCTGTAGGGGACTTCCAACGACTTCTTGAGTCCATAGCTGCTGCACTACGCCGGGCAAACGGGAGGTCAGCTACGACATTAGAGGGTATCCCACGACTTCTGTCACCTCAGTGTTGGTCCCGAAAAGCTACCAAATTCCGCTAAGGATCACCCGCTGCTCGAAATGTTCGCAGGAATTTTCTGTAGGATTGAGATTGGATGACTTAGAGACCCAGTCGAGGTGCGACAGGGTTCCTGAGCGTTCGTAAAAACGTGAACGGGTGTGTGTACACACCCTGTGAAAATCGCTGTTTTCATATTGGAAGATGAGTTTTCACAGCACACTCATTACATAAATGTAAACGAAAGGTCAAATGTTGCTCACCGAGAATGTTGAAATAAATATCGCAGTTCGTGTTCTCAGTAGCCTGAACGATTGGTCCTAAATCACACTATTTAAGATAACCCCAAATATCAAAGTTTCACACCTGGTCTCAACTACAACCCCCACAGACAGCGAGTTTAAACGCGTCGGTCGGCCGGTCGGTCGTCGGTACACTCGGCACCTGGGACTATTTGAAAATAGGCAAACTCATGACTTGTTGGACAACATTATGCCTCTCCAGCAACTTGTAAGACGTTGTGGTCTCCTGACCTTCATTGCTTACGTATTCTGCCCTCACAATCATATTCCGCATATCAAGACACTTCATTCGAACCCAAACTCGATAAGATAAAGTCAATCTTGTATGAATTCAACTAAACGATATGCAATTAACAAGTAAGCGCACCGTGGTTGAAATACTCGAGGCTGGCATACACACATACACTCCAGACAGGTCACAGAAGCTTTTACTTCGGGAGAGAAACCACACAACGGGATGCAGGTCCCTTCAGAGGACGACCCAGCCTATGTCCGCTAGTGACTGCCCGAGTGGAAAGGGGGGAACAACCCTGTGTTTGGCTTAAAAGCAAATTCCGCTACATTGTGTGGGAGTGACCAGCCTACACATTCCTTACACATAGCACCCATTTTCAGAGATTTTCACAGAGAGACAGCAAACGCCAATGCTACAGGTTTCCAGATTGGTCGCCTTAAATGAAACGTCATTCTCCCGTTTTAGAAGAACAATGCTGATTGGCAGACGATATTTCTGACGCCTTGAGCTGAAGGAATAATGGAAGAGACTGAAAGATATACCCCTTTACACCTGGCGTGGAGAGGTGCTGTTCCGTTGTCGCTCTTGGAGCGAGGAACAAGTCTCTCCTCAGTACTTCACTGGGAGAGCACCTTTGTCAAGAGCGAATTGAAGTGCTACTCTATATTGAATCCTTGCAATTAATCGTTGTTCACTGTGTTGGCTGACACACTTATTGTGCGGTGTGAACGGACAGACTTATAGTTAAACGCTTCCGAGTGAATTTTGAGTTCCATCGTGGTGGACTGGTTATCTGACCGGTGTACCACGCCAATAGTTAGACTAGGGGCGAATAGGAATCCTTGACTTCATCAAGGCATAGCGAGAGTCTGATTGGCGAAGGTCAATCCAGATAGAACGAGAGTTATCTTATTTGTCAGCAGCGAGCGGCGCAGACAGCAGTCATCGCAGCTTACGGTATTGTGTGCTACAGCTATTGCAAGCCCCATATTTCCTCCACAACAGTACACTTCACTGCATTCCACATGCGACAGCCTCGACCGTACCTAGCAACATTCTAAAGGATAATTATTCAAGTTGAGTAGGCATGCCTCTCAGCCATTTTGCCAAGTCAACAACCATCTTAAACTTCATATAGAAATTTCATTAGCTGTCCTTGAGAGGTAACTTCACATTCTGAAAAGAACCTAGGATATAACTTGTTCAATTCATTACTAAAAGTGCCATTGCGATTTCTCAGAATTTTTGCAAAATAAATAATAACTTTCGTTAATTTCTTTTTTTTTGCACTAACTAGCACTACTCCAGTACGCAAGTATCCCACTAGTTACGTAAGAAATTTTGTGAATTTTTGTGTCATTTCCTTACAGCGGACGACTCCAGAAGATATTTATTGCTGAAAGTTTTTCAGGAATTTCTCTTTAGAACGTTAGGAACGTCTGTCTGACTTCTGTAGTAGTGTGGAGGTGGAAATTGCATCTTGCAGGAGCCACAGGGTAAAGGGTACATCTCAGCTTAATCCGTTGCGCAGAATAACAGAATAACAGATCAACCCTACACACTCAGAAACTTACTGCCCTGTTCCTGTGTTTTCTCTCTCAATGAAGTCCTGCAGAAGAGCATTTTTTCAACGCTGCAGTGCAAGGGTAATATTTTTTCCTACGGCAAATCGGTCGCAATATTTAAACTGCGGTGAAAACCTTTGTGAAGCTTTACGCAGATGTGTTGCACAGTGTCGCTAATGTGACCATCTATTGTGTCAGGTAACACTTTTCAGTTCTGAGCGCACAGTGAGCACGTGAAGATGCCTACATAAATAGTATCTCCCACCAAGTGTGAAGTACTGCTGAGAGGTTTCGCCTGATTTCATGCAGCCCACATTACGTAACTGTCATGTGTTCCCTTCTTCCCTGCTGTCGTCCCACCCACCTCCATCTCATGATTACGTTATTCACACCATTCCGTTCCCAGACCCATTTACGTGCTCTTCAGTTTCTCCTTGTAACTATCCAACGAGCCTCTCTCTGACACCTGCTGAGCATTCGTTACTTTTGAACTATTTTCGCATTAACAGTTTATTTTCAACTGTCGTAAGTAAAAACTCGTACACTATGTTACCATATGGCTGAAACTGTTTCCTCATGTCAGATCCCAAACCACACACACACTCCTCATGTCAGTTGCAGGTTGTCTATTCCATGGTTTCCAGGAGCAACAAAAATTTGATTTTCAGTACTCCATAATTTACAAATAATAATCGAATTTAAAAATTCACAATGCTGTCGTGACCTTCCTTTAAGAGGAGTAATCTTACGTTAAAGCTTTTACGCAATAAGTACTAAAGTTAGAAAGTGTGTATATATCTTGAGGCGGTGTGACTCAAGGCGCGCAAACTACCCAGACTTTATTCATCCAGTATTTTAGAATGAGAGCACTTAACGGCTTCCAACAAACTTTGTGCATAATTTAAAATTTTTTCTAGTTGATACCACTCGCAGCATACTGAGCAGCAGTTTCTCAGGTATTATATTTTCGGAATTCATGCATAACTGCACCACCAACTCTCTTCGCAATACATTTTGCAGAATGTATCCATACATACCACTGAATGAACGTGTATAACTGCAACACTACACGACATACACTTCTGGAAATGGAAAAAAGAACACATTGACACCGGTGTGTCAGACCCACCATACTTGCTCCGGACACTGCGAGAGGGCTGTACAAGCAATGATCACACGCACGGCACAGCGGACACACCAGGAACCGCGGTGTTGGCCGTCGAATGGCGCTAGCTGCGCAGCATTTGTGCACCGCCGCCGTCAGTGTCAGCCAGTTTGCCGTGGCATACGGAGCTCCATCGCAGTAACACTGGTAGCATGCCGCGACAGCGTGGACGTGAACCGTATGTGCAGTTGACGGACTTTGAGCGAGGGCGTATAGTGGGCATGCGGGAGGCCGGGTGGACGTACCGCCGAATTGCTCAACACGTGGGGCGTGAGGTCTCCACAGTACATCGATGTTGTCGCCAGTGGTCGGCGGAAGGTGCACGTGCCCGTCGACCTAGGACTGGGCCGCAGCGACGCACGGATGCACGCCAAGACCGTAGGATCCTACACAGTGCCGTAGGGGACCGCACCGCCACTTCCCAGCAAATTAGGGACACTGTTGCTCCTTGGGTATCGGCGAGGACCATTCGCAACCGTCTCCATGAAGCTGGGCTACGGTCCCGCACACCGTTAGGCCGTCTTCCGCTCACGCCCCAACATCGTGCAGCCCGCCTCCAGTGGTGTCGCGACAGGCGTGAATGGAGGGACGAATGGAGACGTGTCGTCTTCAGCGATGAGAGTCGCTTCTGCCTTGGTGCCAATGATGGTCGTATGCGTGTTTGGCGCCGTGCAGGTGAGCGCCACAATCAGGACTGCATACGACCGAGGCACACAGGGCCAACACCCGGCATCATGGTGTGGGGAGCGATCTCCTACACTGGCCGTACACCACTGGTGATCGTCGAGGGGACACTGAATAGTGCACGGTACATCCAAACCGTCATCGAACCCATCGTTCTACCATTCCTAGACCGGCAAGGGAACTTGCTGTTCCAACAGGACAATGCACGTCCGCATGTATCCCGTGCCACCCAACGTGCTCTAGAAGGTGTAAGTCAACTACCCTGGCCAGCAAGATCTCCGGATCTGTCCCCCATTGAGCATGTTTGGGACTGGATGAAGCGTCGTCTCACGCGGTCTGCACGTCCAGCACGAACGCTGGTCCAACTGAGGCGCCAGGTGGAAATGGCATGGCAAGCCGTTCCACAGGACTACATCCAGCATCTCTACGATCGTCTCCATGGGAGAATAGCAGCCTGCATTGCTGCGAAAGGTGGATATACACTGTACTAGTGCCGACATTGTGCATGCTCTGTTGCCTGTGTCTATGTGCCTGTGGTTCTGTCAGTGTGATCATGTGATGTATCTGACCCCAGGAATGAGTCAATAAAGTTTCCCCTTCCTGGGACAATGAATTCACGGTGTTCTTATTTCAATTTCCAGGAGTGTATATTTCAAGAGAAATGACGTCATAAACATTGCGATGCGTGAAAAACTAGCCCTTTTTAAAATGGAGCGCAACTTACTCAGAGTACACTTTCCTGGTGTTCGGTAATGAGCACTTAGCGAATTCCAACAAATTTTTAACACAATTTCAAACGTTCTATGAACTCTTTCTTGTTTGTTTTACCCGACTGACGTTTAATATTTAACACGTTAATTCATTCGTAAAGTAATCAGACGTTTTAAACTTGTTTTACACATAGGAGTTCGAGTCTTTAAAGAATAAGGGGTGCGTGGCTACTGGTGTACAAAGACCGAAAGCATTACTTTTCAAGAACGTCGGAAGCTCTGTTTCAAATAAATGTGTTGTTCAACGAAGGCGGTCTAGGCCATTTCGTTCTCTCTGTATTGAGCCATTTTTCGCAACTAGGCTAAATACAAAAACTCATGACTTCATTGTTAACGTGTAATGTGTTCTTTTCTATGCTTTAGTTAAACATTACTACAATTGATTTTCAGGGCTAATTCAAAATCTGTTATATTAGATTCTTCCATTAGATGTCTAAGCTTATCAGCTTATCTACGTTAGATGGAAACAGTACAATACGAAAAAACAAAGCTAGTTCCGATACGTTACATTAGAACTACCGGAAATAGTTTTAATGACACGCAATCTCCTTGTCTAACTCTTCCACTTTTCAATTTGTTACGATCCTTATGAGGTCCAGTTATAATTTAAGGGCTGTCAACACAGCTTTTATTGACAGTGAGTCGTAAGCCTTTTAAAATCTATAAACCGACACTTTTTACTCATTTGTTTGTTTTATAATTTCGTTGGTGACTTGCAAGTCGTCCATTGTACTGTATCTATTTGTAAACCCATCTTCTTCCTAGCATGATTAAAATCCAAGTTTCTTTTTCCTTACTGTTGATGATAATTTTAGGGACTATTTTGTGAGTTAGGAGCGACAGGCTAATAGATCTATATAGATATTCTGCTACGCACCCCTAACATATCTCGTGGAGTAAACAACGATGCAAATAGTGATAAAATTCTATCAGGCTTCCCGCAGTGTCAAATAGCTTTCACGATGGAGATACAGACAGATGGTGCCTTGCCTTTTCTGCATGCTACCAGTTATCACCACCCTTCGCATAAAAGTTCTGTTCTGAGGGCATTGGTGCATCGAACGGAATCCGTTTCAGATGTTGAAAACCTTTCGAAGGAACTGAACCACTTAGGCGAAGTATTCAAAGAAAACGGCTACAACAACTGCACAGATTTCGCAAGTCATCTCGCCAAACAAACGTAAGCCGAAGGCCCCCGAGGACAACATAAAGAAGATTACGTTATTGCCGTTCTGTGGCTCAATAATAGGTAAGATTAGCCGGCTCCTAAAGAGCCATGAAGTTGATTCGGTCTTTAGAGCACCAGCTAAAATTCTACAACTTATGAGACCTGTGAAAGACGATATAGGTCTCAGAACGCCACGAGTACCGTGTGGGTGTGGACAATTTTATGTCGGACAGACTATACGCACCTCTGAACAGCCCCGTGTACAACAAGAGAGATGTTTTCACCTACGGTATCCTGAGAAATCGGCGGTAGCTAAACATGCCCTAGAAAACGGACACCGTATTGTATTCTCCGTAACATATATTATTACACGGGCTGATAGTTTCTGGCACAGCATGATAAAAGAAGAAATCGAGATAAAAATTCTGATAACGCACTCAATAAAGATGGCGGCCATCGTGATGTTGAAACGGGCGCGGCAAACGCACAACGAAAACATTACCATATTTGGATCTGGAATGAGCACCAGTGACGTCACTAAAGGCAGTGCGACTATAATTAGGACGACAGCAGCAATTATTCGACAGTCACCACCCGACACTGGCCAAGGAGCATTCGGGCAAAAGCTGGTGGGTTGTAAACCAATTGAGGCGGCTCGAAGCCCGAGATTATTGCATTAGTACATATCGCCGCGAAACTATGCATTAGTATGATGATACAAATAACTTTACTATGCGATTAATAAAAGCAGTGGACTATCAGATACGAAGGACACGCTCATAAATCGCTGGAATCACAAGTGTTCCACTACAGACCCCGTATAACCTGTTCAAAAATAAGAAATAAAACGCTCGGTCCACCTCTCTGATTAAAGAGAACCTCGAAGTGGAAGCAATGACTCTTCCGAAAATTGAAATAAAACAAAGCAACCCAAAGGGTCATTCGCCTTGCGGCTCGCTAGTCATACAGCGGTTAGCAGCCAAGATAAACCCTGGCCCACATGCTGGGTCGTTTTTGTTACCCGAACCAATGGCCCCAATACAAAACCGCACACACACACACACACACACACACAAACACACACGTTCATTTTCTGCTCACGGCTTCAGCAAGCGCACTTACGTCATCACGCATTCCCACGGCCGTCGAAGGCGTTGTTCCCAGGCTCACGTCCCTGACTTGGAGATGACAGGTGCGCGAAAAATTAGCGACGCTCGCGGCAGATTGCATCTGGCCAGGCTGAGACACAGCCATCAGCTTTTCGGGGAAGGCACAAAAGAGGCCGCTGCGGGCGCCTAACGCGGCGAAAATTAACCCATTAGCCGGCGAGAGCCCTGAGCGGTCAGGGCGGTCGTAAATCAGCTTTTGCGCGCCTTTCGATCAGCGCCGTTCCGCCACGAGGTTATAATTTTATTCGCGGACGAGAAATTGGTACAGCGGGCATCGCACCACAGCTCCAAGTGGTAATGACCTTGCGTCTGAGGCGCCAAAATAAGGCTGCCGGACGGGACAGTCTAATTCCTGTTTACGACGTTCCGCGCTCCGTAAATTACGAGGGCACTAAGGAAAGTTCTCCGCCTAGAATATAGATGACGTTGATATGGATGAAGCTTGATTCATGGATAAATATTTCTCAGTTTTCTTCTCACGTCCGATTTGTTTTTGCACTCAAGCTTTCAACAACTTTATCTATCTTAATCGTTTGAAATTAATTTCTCTACCAGTAGGTCGTGTGGCATTTTCGTATGTAGTCGTACCCTTCACAAGAATGGTAGCAGGATAACCCCGACAACTATAAAGACATACCTCTGGTATCTTTCACCTACAATATATTCTCTAGAATAGTTTAGCTAAAGTCATTGACCAACTTGACTCCCGACTAGATGAAATCAGTCTAGCTTCCGAGCTAGTAGATGCAGTACAGAGCAAACAGAAAACCGTAAGACCATTCGTACATAGCGGAGTCGTGGCGGACATCTGTGGGTAGTCATATTAGCCGACGTTCAAAAGACACTTGATTCCATAGACACGAAGACTCGGATCTCCACGTTATGAGGACTGGACCTAGATGAGAAGACCACCATATTCTGAGAGTTTCCCAATTCAGGTGCGAGTTAGGCTGGTATTACACTATCATATTTCTTGGTCAGAGTTGATATGTCAAATATTTATGTCAAATAAATTTGATGGTGTAAGAGGGAACTTAGTCAAATCTCCCCTGTCGTCAAATAAATATGATCAAATCAAGGGCTTCGCAGTAGATTTGATCATAAAAGTCACTTGTCTTCTGTTCACTGCAATGTGAAATGTTACCACTTGGAGCGCTAGCATCGCTGCAGCGTTCTGTCACGAGTAGTATGTTTGTAAACATGGCTGCGAAGTTCAATTCGTGTGTACCGTCAGCTACAAAATTAATAGAAATGTATGAAGCTGATGAGGCGCTTTACAGCGTAAGGCACCGTGAGTACAAAAATAGATTAATAAGACAGGAGAGCCACAAAAAACTGCGGAGGTTATTAGCCGTGAGATACGGCCCAGGTGCACGGCTGACGATAGAAAAAGAAAATTAATGGTCTCCGGTCAAGCTATTCTCACGAGAAAGTGAAAGTACGTATCCTAAGTAGCCCTAAATGGAAAGAAGAAGAAGTCGGCCGAATTGCGTCTTTTAGTAGTTACGAAGTCACGGAACTTCCATGTAATACCATAAATTACCTCGATGTCTGTACTGGAGGAAATATTAGTCCAAAAATATCTTCACGATAGACTATGATCCCAAATTTGTTCCATGTTATGATGATAATTCTTGCACTATAATGTAAGTTAAACATCAAATAGTATTGTAATATGGATTTTTGATTGTGTGTTACATTCAGATGCGTGAAATACAATAGCGAGTGTCACAAAATTCTTAATATTTTAAATTTTTTAGGCGACTGTCGACAGCATCTGGAGAAATGCATAGTAAACACTGTGCTGTCTTACGATATATTTATTCACAAATGGTTTCGATCATTGGTCATCTTCACAGTGGAAAAAAAAGTATTGCGATGTGTGAAGTTGTCATAAAAGTTGTCCTCTGTGAAGATAATCATTGATCGAAATCGGTTGTGAATAAATATATTGTAAGACACCACAGTGTTTACCATGCATTTTTCCAAGTCGTAATATTTTATTGGTTTATCGCCATTGGAAGTTTATCCATAATTAGTGAACCTTCAGTCTGCTCCTTTATGTTTCAGTAGGCGTCTTAAATACGCTAATTAATGGTAACACATTCAGCCGTGTGTTTAAATTTCACTCGTATATCCATCTTTTGTCTCGAATTTCTGGTGGGACAGATGTGGTCAGTACATGAGAATTAATTGTAGCATTATGGTATTATCACTGCATCAGACTTGTCGAAGTAGATTTCCTCTGCTGTAAAGCTATTGCCTATAATTTTCTGAGATGAAAATTGTTATCGTTGATTGTTATTACTGATTACCTTGCAAAGGGTCAAGTAGCAACTGGTGAACGTTATATAGTTGTCAGAATCGATTAAGCGATTTTTTTTTCTATTGAGAGAGGCATGGAAAGAAACTGAAGATAGTGTGGCATCCTCACTTCACTGCTGTAATATATTCAGTGGTTCTACATTAGATCTACAACCTAAGGAACATACATCCACGGCAAAGCTGACAAATTTTATCCTCGATCTCACATTTGTGAAAGGAAACTTGGAGCGATGCAGGTCACAGGTTCTCCAGATGACAACAGTCCGGCTTCGGATTAGCCAAAAGCAGGCTGTCTGCCGGGACAACCTAACTCACGTTTTGGGACTCTAAGGTCCTCAAATTACGGAGCACCCTGAAGGGCGGCCGCAACGGCTTGCATGTGCATCTGTCTCCTCTACAGTTAATTTTAAAATGTGTGCAGTACCTATTGGTCTCCTTTTCGGTTTTAGCTGTATTTACACGCTCCTTTCATTACTAATAATGCCGTCTGACAAGTAACGCCAGAGATTAGTTTGTAACGTATCATCCATGACCACATCCGTGGACTTGTTCTCTTTGTTGCTGTTGGTGGCAGAACCGGTACCTGGTAGGAAGGAGGAGTAGTTTGTCGAACCTAGAGGCTGGAGATGATGGGTTAGATTTTCTTTAATGCTTATAAGTGGATTGTGATTGGAGTATATTATGCTGTCACAAGGGCTAATTAGTTTTCCATGAAGGCATGTTAACACCTGTTGTGAGAGCTGCTGGCAGAAAGCAACACTTTGCAGAGGAGTGTGACTATGGAAAGCAGGATGTGACCAGTCAGAATGCTTGCGTTTTGGTCCTGAGGCCGACCGGCTGAGAGGTTGGAAAGTTTCAACATTTTTGGGGAATTGTGAGATGCATGGAAAACTGTGAGGTTGATAGGCAGCCATCGCGGGTGTAGAAGGCAAGTTTTGGTGTATTGTTTTTAAAGTAAGTGAAGTCTGGTGCTCGTTATCACCCAGGTAATCTTACCAACGTGTAAAAACTATAGGAATCCAAAGTGCGTTACCACTTGCGTGTGTGGAAATTTGTTTTCTAGGCGAGTGCTGCAGTTTGGTGATCGTTCATATGCTTAACAGGAGCCATTAGCTGGCAGCAGGTAGTATTTTGTGAAAGATATGATTAAAGCCAGAAATTTCATTTTGTTTTCGTGAAAACTTGAAGTATGGTGTTCCTATGTGACTGCTTATCTATTGATTTTAAATATCTTGTTTTGTGGTTGTGGAGACTATTGGTAAAAGTTGCTAGAAATGAACTGTAGGCAATGTACAAATATTGTTAGGGTTCACATGGTCCAGTCCAGTGGTCGAATATGAATAAAAATGGCTCTGAGCACTGTGAGACTTAACATCTGAGGTCATCAGTCCCCTAGACTTAGAACTACTTAAACCTAACTAACTTAAGGACATCACACACATCCATGCCCGAGGCAGGATTCGAACCTGCGACCGTAGCGGTCGCGCGGTTCCAGACTGAAGCACCTAGAACCGCTCTGCCACCACGGCCGGCGAATATGAATGAAGTTAGGTGGCTAAGTGACATTTGAGTTTGGAATCTTGACGGATTTAACTCTGTCTCTTGGGTTAAAGCAAACCTGGTTTTCGTAGTACGAAGTGCTAAGAATTAGCCAAGGCCTGCCAGTTAACATACACTATTAAATTTTAGAGCAACACTTGGCATAATTTGTGCTCCGCACTATGCATTGCTGACAAGGGAACCTCCCCATCGAATCCCCCTCAGATTTAGTTATAAGTTGGCACAGTGGATAGGCCTTGAAAAAATGAACACAGATCAATCGAGAAAACAGGAAGAAGTTGTGTGGAACTATGAAAAAATAAGCAAATTATCAAACTGAGTAGTCCATGTGGAAAATAGGCAACAACAAGGAAACAGCAAGCTCAGAAGTACCGTGGTCCCGTGGTTAGCGTGAGCAGCTGCGGAACGAGAGGTCCTTGGTTCAAGCCTTCCCTCGGGCGAAAAGTTTAACTTGTTATTTTCAGTTTATGTGACATACGCTTATGTTTTCATCACTTTTTTGGGAGTGATTATCGCATCCACAAGAAAACCTAAATCGGGCAAGGTACGAGAATCTTTTTACCCATTCGCCAAGCGTACAAGTTAGGTGGGTCGACAACATATTCCTGTCATGCGACGCACATGCTGTCACCAGTGTCGTATATAATATATCAGACGTGTTTTCCTGTGGAGGAATCGGTTGACCTATGACCTTGCGATCAAATGTTTTCGGTTCTCATTGGAGAGGCACGTCCTTTCGTCTACTAATCGCACGGTTTTGCGATGCGGCCGCAAAACACAGACACTAAACTTATTACAGTGAACAGAGACGTCAATGAACGAACGGACAGATCTGTTTTTTTTTCATAGTTCCACACAACTTCTTCCTGTTTTCTCGATTGATCTGTGTTTAGTTTTTCATTGTGCCAACTTATAACTAAATCTGAGGGGGTGCGATGGGGAGGTTCCCTTGTAAGAGTTAGTGAATTCTGGCCGCGTCCGCAAGAGAGGCTTCGAGTACGCCGCGGACGCAAGACCGAGAAACACTTCAGTCTGCAGCAAGCGTGTTACTTCCGGGCACCAGCCAACGAAACGGTTTCTTGAGCAATGTGAACCTGTTCTCACGATGCGCAATCATTGTGTCAGCTTTTATCTACCAATAATAGATTCTGGACAGCATTCTCATTTTCACATAAAACGAAACACCTATCACGAATAACCACTCATAACTAATCTGAAAGAGCTCAACTGGTTTGTCTTCCGCCTATGGTCAGCTTCCGCTTGAGACGGGTATTATAATTTACAATTTTTTCATTCAGCTATTCATAGAGCCACCTCCACACCCCTTTCTTCTGCAAATCTCAAATCTGAAATCAATCTGATTAAAATAGTGGCTGTCAATAATGGCTATGATCCTTCCATAGTAGCAGTATTTTTAGTAGGAAAAACAATAAGAGTCACTGCCCTAGGCCTTTCTAATAACGAACCTAATGAAAAGAAAAAAAATTTCTCCATACCATTTCTGGGTCCAATTTCTTACAGAATACAGCGTTTACTTCGAAATAAATATAACTGTAGAGTAGCCTTCTTCGCTAATAATTCTTTAAAAAGTAATATCATACATAACTTGAAACCTACGCTTTCCCTTTGCATAATTCTGGTGTCTATAAAATTATTTTCGGCAATTGTGGCCTATTACATAGGCCAAATAGGCCAAGCTATTGCGACAAGATTCAAAGAACACCTTCTCGGCAAAAAAGGGCACCAATGTTCATAATTCAACTTTCGTTGACCATTTCTTAATCACAGGGCATAATCCTAAAGATGTAAAAGACGTATAGATCTTGCACTCGGAGAAAAAAAGCTTTAGGCTTAACATCTTAAAAGAGCTAGAGATTTTTAAACACCTATCTCTGAAGAACGTTCTTATTCTGAACGAACAGTTGAAATTCCGCAATAAAAACATTTTTCAAGGTGTGGAGCCGCTAATTAAAAATGGTCTGAATGGCGATACTTTCCTCAATGTAGAATCTTTCCTTTACAGTTCCACATTTTTATGTATATTTGAATTATATTTCATTTATAAAATAAGACCGTTACGGTATGTTACAATTTTCCTCCACTGATCCCTGTTATTGCCTGTAATGTTAAATTGTCTATACAGTGCCTCAGTTGCTCTTGTCAGTAATTCGATCACTTTTTGCTAGGTGGCGCTAATCTGTTTTCGTGTCCAACTCGTGGCTGCCTTGGCCGTCTGCCGTCTAGTCTGGCGGTAGCGGCGGTTTGATGCAGTTTGGCTCTAAGCGACCTCGTGACTGCCATTGTATGTCGATGGAACATTTTATTCCAATTGACGAACATGTTACATTTTTACAGTTTAATTTTTATTCTTGTGATTATTTCAATTTGACAAGAGCTTTTTTGGCTCAGATTTTTTTCACGTATGGTGTGATTATATGTAAGTACACTGCTTGTGGAGTATATGGAACTAATCCTATTAATTATATTGTATTATTGAGGCATGTCATTATATTTTCTAGGTAATCCTACGTAATTTTTATTATGATGAAGCCGGCCGTTGTGGCCGAGCGGTTCTAGGCGCTTTGGTCCCGAACCGCGCTGCTGCGACGGTCGCTGGTTCGAATCCTGCCTCGGGCGTGGATGTGTGTGCTGACCTTAGTTTAGTTAGGTTTAAGTAGTTCTAAGTCTAGGGGACTGATGACCTCAAATGTTAAGACCCATAGTTTTCAGACTCATTTGAACCAATCTAATGAAGACCGCCTTAGAGCTGTCGAAACCATGGTCAATTTAACAGCAGTTTTATGCAGCCGAGGTGACTATACGTACATTCTGTAATTAAGTTAACGTACGATTGCTGGAATTCAGTGTATAACAATGTTTAATATTTTAATTTACAATGCGTAAAATACTTTACGCTAGAAGAAACGTGGAAACTTCAGAAAAAAAACACTGTTCCGGGTAAAGCTCTGAATCTTCCAGCGCTGTTAAATTACCTGTTTCCTTGACGTAACAAATTAACACATTGTGTCGAAATTCACAGGACACATTCTGTAGCATCCTATCCATGGAAATTAAGTCAGTGACAGATTTGTTTTTAGTTTTCCATATTTTACACCTCATAATCACACAGTCGTCATCTTCCGACAATCAATAGATGAAAGTAAGAGACAAAAAAGATTCGATAAAATCTGCTAAGAAACTACTGTATTTCCATTATGATAAAAGAAAGATTGTACCTATAGGCACATGCTGCAAGCCGTGACGTGACGTACTCTTTGCGATGTACAGAATTCTAAAGGCAACAGTAAGCAGAAGTCGAGATTTTATAGGCAGAGTTTCTATTCATACATATCTATAATCGGAAGGAACAGTTACTTTGCCGGATTTTGTAGTTACATTTTTTATGTAAAAAGTTTTAAAAATGGTTAAAAATCATGACACATTACTCTAACGAATGTACCTATAAATTCTTCCGAAGCAGGTATTGCTTTCGCTTACATGCGTATGTATGAATAGTCAAAGACACGTTTTGACAGTTGATGCAGCAACAGTGACAGCTGCTTGAATATCAGTACCACATATCAAGAAAGCAGCTGTGAGAAGCAGGTTTACACCACAGTGTGATACATGTGTTCTTGATTACGAATTAACCGTTGGAGGCGGAGCCCGTGTCGGTATATATCATGAAACTCTCGAATAGTAACCAGGCTAGGGGCGGAATCGCAGAGTTTAACGACCTCATCCAGTCGACCGATAACTGTCAGCAGTGTCGTATGTCCTCTAAACCTTAAACATTCGATAGAAAGGGACAAAATGAAAGTTCGAAAATGAACAGGCAAAGGAAGAAGTTTATGGCACAAAAGGCTTTCACATGGGTGACATCTGCTTTGGCAGCCAGGAAAAGTTAATTCACTGACGAAGGCGCAGTAAGGCTATGAGAATTTTAATGTTGAACCAGCTATACTTGTCGACGATTTTAGCTTGTCACATTGTAACTAAGATGAAAAGATGTAAAAATGGGCCATAACGGCTAAAGCCTGTGTACGCCTACATTAAATCGCAGTTGACACTGATGTCAGTACTCAGCTATTAATACGAATACTTCAAATTTGTTTCCATTTCGACTGCTTATTTGAATAAAACACGCTGAGTTTTTATTTGTGCAATTAATGGGTAGACATTAGTTACGGGATAAGAGACACTCCTGCCATAGCGATGAACTAATATGAAGTAGAGAGTCATCTATCTGACAATATTATTCGATTTTCAGTTTCACTATTATAGAACGCAATAAAATATCATGTTGACAAATAAAACCGATAATATTCCACTATACAGTGGAACAGATTTAAACAGTCACTTTAATTTTGTTGATGCTATTCGTTTTAATACCAATACGCATATTTTTATTGATTGAGAAACTGGATTTTTGCGTGCAATATTTCTGGCAATAGAAAATGTCAATAAGTTAGCAACAATCAGCATTAGAAAACCAACTGACAAAACGTACGATGCAAAAAGTATAGCTTCGGCTTATGAATGAAAAACGCGGTAGGGAAGTAATATATGTAGTTGCGGTTAAATCCGCACGTAACAATAATTTATATGCAAGCACATTTTTCTTCCAGTGGTTACGACGTACAGCGCAAAATATAAACACTGAAACAAAGAGGCTGACAGTGGCTGTCGATGGCGCTAGACCGTTTAACTGCCAGAGAAAACCGGCCCCGGAAGCGTCTATTGCCCATTGGGAGGATGTTTACTTTACTGGAGACTTCAATGCACGATACAGACAGGAACGCGAAAAAAGTGCGAGTACAATATCTCACTATATTAGGCGCCAATGTATTCTCTGGCAGAGAAAGGAATATTTTGGTTTATCAAGTGACCTGGATGTGGTTGGTTGGTTGGTTTGTTTGTTTGTTTAAAAAGGGTGTGAAACGGACCAAACTGCGAGGTTTGCACCACAGTGTGATACATGTGTTCTTGATTACGAATAACCGTAGAACAACTACCCAGGGGAAAGAAGAAAGCAAAGAAGACGTACGGCACAATAACAGGAGAAAGGAAGAACGAGAAGAATCGACAGGAGGGCAACAAACACTACAATAGACAAAACAGGACAAGAAAACCAGAGAGACGGAAGAAACAGGGAGAAGAGACTAAAAACAAGGAAGCATATTACCATGGCTGGCTGACCATGAGAGTAAAAAAGGAGAAGCCAGCCACTCTGCAACACATTAAAACCTCCACCCTAAAAGCCCTAGGGTGGAGGACACAGAGGGAAAAAGGACGTGCGCTAAAACTCAGAGCAAATGATAAAACCCACCCGCATGAATAAAACGTAAAACTAGAGATGCTATTGAGGCATCGTCGCCCAACACCGAAGGTAGGGTGCTGGGAAAGTTAAAAGTCCGCCCCAGAGTGGCTAAAAGCTGGCAGTCGAGCAAGAGGTGGGCGACTGTCATTTGGGAGCCACACCGACACTGAGGTGGGTCCTCGCGACGGAGGAGGTAACCATGTGTGGTGAGCCACGTATGGGCAATGCGGAGCCGACCAAGTACAACTGATTCCCTGCGAGAAGCACGCAGGAAAAATTTCCACACATTCGCAGTCTCCTTAATTACACGCAGTTTGTTGTGTAAAAGCTCTTGGTTGACGAGTTGCACCATACACCTCTCGTTCCATCACATCCCACACGTTCTCGATTGGAGACAGTCCTGGAGATCGTCCTGGTCAGGAAAGTGTTGCAGAGCACGTTGAGTTTCACGGGCAGTGTGGAGCAATACATCACTTTCCTGCTGCAGGAACGTCAAAAGAACGGGTCTGACAACATTCTGTACGTACCACGCGCTGGTTAGCGTCCATTTCAGCGGCGCCAAAGGTGAATGAGAGCTTTAGTTTACCGTATCCCAGACCATACAGCCTGGAGTGTGGTCAGTGTATCTTGGGTGAATGAATTCTACGAGAAAGCGATCGTCAGGGTTACGTCGTACATGCAAACCATCATCACTTGCGTGCAGCCAGAATCTGCTTTCATCGCTGAAGACCACGTGAAACGTCCCCTTTGAACAATTCTACACGACTGTCCTTAACCTGACACACAATATTTTGTTAGCGCAACGCAATCTGACTTTCACAATTCCCTACAAAAGAATGGCCCTGACTAACATTAAACTATACCTTTCACAAATCACTTACCTCACAAAAATCTTCGCTGCTCAAGCTACTGCAATACAGCGAGCGCCACTATTGCGCCACTATTGCCAGCTAAATAAAAGATTCAAACTATGGAAGGCACTAACTACTGATAGGGATAGTTAGCAAATGAAAGATATTAATAGAGAACAAACAATGTATTTACCTTGATATCATCATATATAAATATAGCAGTTCATGAAAAATTACAAATCTCCGCCATCTCTCTCCCCACATCCACCACTGCTGGCGGCTCACCTCCAACTGCGCAACGCTACGCGCTGTTCACATCCAGCTGCCGCTGCCCAACACTACAATGGCAGACAACAATGCAAACTAGCCACAGACTGCACACAGCACAGCCAGTGTTTTCATATTGAGCGCTACGTAACGTTGCCAATAAGAAAACATAAACAGCCTACTTACATAGCCCCCATGCTACCCACAAAAATTTTTACAAATGGTGTTGGGCACTGGCCAATACAGATTTGACAAAAATTTTTCACAATTACAGTAACAAAGATATAAAATGCACACACTTATTGATACATTGTTGGTCAAAAGCTAAAAAGTTCTCACAGTCCATAAAGACAGTCCACATTGTTCATCACAGTGAAACTGCCGTTTCTTTTCTCAAAGTCTGAGCAGTAAAAGACAATGCACACGGAAGTAGTGGATTTCCATGCCGTCTTGAAGAAGTAGTGTTGTCCTTCCAACGGAAAGACAGTGCTGACTCTTGACAAGCTGACAGGTAATGGGCCACAACAGAGCAAACCCACAGCAGAGTTCATTCGACGTTTTGAAGAATATTGGTAGGTAGGTCATCACAGAGTAGACCCACCGTAGTCCTGGTAGAGATTACGATATTGGTGGGCCACCAGAGGTGCAGACCCACTGCAGTCCTTGTAGAAATAATGGTATTGGTGGGCCACCAGAGGTGCAGACCCACTGTAGTCCTTGTAGAGATTACGGTATTGGTGGGCCATCGAAGGTGCAGACCCACTGTAGTCCTTGTAGAGACGGCCAGCAGCCATCTGTTGCGACTGTGCAGGTGCATAATCACCATTGAAGAGTCTTGCGGATAATATAGCAAGTCCATAAACCATCACTTGTGCACTCACAAAGTTTTTGGAATTGTCCTTAGAACCAGCAATGCTGTTATCCAGTCCCTTGCTGAATCATTAACACACGTGCAAACACTAACAGTCCCTACTTCTCACATATTGTCCGTATACTATGACCAACAGAAACGTGTGCAGTGAAATGGAACTTACAAGTTACTTAATTTGATGAACTGGTGTCTATACAACAATAAATTTACAACATGAAAATACAATTACAAAGGTACAAAATACATCATTAAAGAACATAACAATACAGATAACATTTGTAGTAAAACAGGCGTTACAAAAGAATAGAAATAGACATATACGTCAGTGTTACAGGAATTATGACATGAGTACATACATAGAAGATCAGAATAACTTTTGGAACATCAACTTTACACATGAGTATTAAACAGAACGGAATTAGTAATGTCTAACATCTTTACAAAGTAAATAACATATTATTAATGCCAATTATATTCGAGGATAACAGTATTCCTCATCATAGTGAATGTAGCTTAATATTAAAAGAAGAAAAAATTCTATGAAACTACACAGAGACAGGAAGAAAACAAATACACAAGGGTACACAAACATATAGTGGGATAACACCAATAGGAAAGGTCAGGGTTCGTTTGCAGTGTAACATTTGGTACTGCAGTCCAACCCAAAACTTCATATATCTTTCCTCTTATTTCATCCTTTGTTTCCACCAAAAAAATTCTATCTAAGCATGCTTTCTGTATTCTGTTCATATTTCTTACAAAATAATTATTTCTGATTGTACAATACTCATTTAGGCCCAAACCGTTTTCATGTAACTTTCAAAGCATTCTTCCCCTATTCTCCATAGTTCGTTTCTTATATAGTCTACCCCCTCTTAAGCTAACTTAAATCTACTGAGCTCAGATATTAAACTAAGGGACGAGGCAATGCAGCAGCACAAAACAATTAACACAAACTGCAATGACAAAAAAATTCAAATTTGCAAAGCAAGCAGCATTAAATCTGGCTTAGCAGAGTAACACAAATTAAAATTCAGTAGCATTATGCCTGGCAAACAGCAGCTTATATCTAAACATGACATAGCTCAAGCAGAAAAAATATTACAGTAAAAATAACAATGCAGATAAGGGAAATGTATATTCACATCTTAATATCTATGTAATTAAAGTGGTGCACCACAACAACTTATTGTAAAAGAAATATTACCATGTACTTGAAAAGAAAATTATGTGTTACTGTTACTAGTTCCTTCTTATTGTTCTTTCCTTTCCATGTGCTCCTTTTTTAAAGAATGTGGATCATAAAATAATTATTTAATAGATCTGTTGACAGAAAGTGTTCACATTAGCAAATGCATTTCATTTTATAAAAGCAATGCTGCAACACAGCAGAAAAACAGGTATCAAATGAAATAAGCAATTACGCAAACCAAAGCATAAAAATATCATTCAATAGTCATGTGACATTTCATAAGTTAGTAGAAATTCTCTCAACTCTCGTAGAAAGACGCTTGTCGTAATCAGGTGTGCAGATGTACGAATATTTCCCATCAATTCATAAGCATTTCAGTAATTAGCACAAAGTGCGAGTAATCATATGTTTTCAAGTAACGAGGGTGTCGCATTAGCGATGAAAGGCACACCCTAATGGCTTGTTCTCCAGGTGTTTGACACAGCTGTGTGCCCACAACGCATTACAAAAATCATATGTTTTCAAGTTCGACCGTGTCGTTTTTGCGATGCTTTCTACAAAGGAATGTCAGAAGCGAGGTTAATGGCGTCCCCTTTTTTTTTCTACCTGTGCCGCTGAAAAGGGCTCGCAATAATGGCTTTTTCTCCAGGCGTCTGACACAGCTGGGTGCCCGCGACGCATTACGTGCAGGTGGTCACTTAACTTTTTTACGGAAATATTTACCGCTACAGTGACAGTCTCACATAAAAATATTTCACAGGTCAAGAATTAGCGTTGCAAATCTGTAGAAACAAAATCCTATGAATATAACAGTGTCCAAAAAATGTTCAGTGGCATTGTGATACATTCACACATGATTCACACATGTCATAACTCTTAAAGTACGATTCTTGGTTTCCAACATACTTCTTATTCCTCATATACGGTAGCATCATCTTATTGATCATAAACATATCTCAACAGCATAATACACATCGTCGTTGTAATAATAACATCATAACACCTCAGTCAAATCTCAAAAACGTCGTAGCTTTCTGCAATAATATCAAAACCTAAAAAATATTCTCTGCTCATTTCAATAATGTCATCTACCCCAAACGTACTTTAAAATCATGCTCCCTTACCAAATACATCATTCAAAGCTCTCATAGTATCACAATGGTTCCGAAAAATATGAACAGTTTACAAAGTACAGACAAAATACAATTTCGTAAGTGTGAAGTAATCCAACTCTGTAATTGCGTAAACATATGTCACTGATGTAATAAAAAAAGTTTATCTCTCAGTTAAATGATCAGATAGCTGTGTAATTCTGTGTTAGAGAAATATGGTACCGATGTGTAAAGTTGTATAAGCAAATACCATATTAGCTAGGGTTCCTTGTGGTTGCCACACACATGGTACACAAAGTAAGCGTGTACCCCCCTGAGGATTAATGTAATTATACCCTCAGGTGTTACAGATTACAGCAATGGAATGAAATGTATCACGGAAAACCTTTGTATCATTGTACTCCAAATATCTTTAAAAATAAATATTTTAAGTACATAATCAATCACTCAAATACGTGTCCTGTAGCGCTAAATGTGCGTCTTGTTGTAAGATAATCTCTGTGGAAGTGTCGTAGTTATCGTCCTCCGAAAGCTAAGTTCTGCAGAAGTCAATGTACTTACCTCATGATAAACAAAAGTAAAATGCTTTGTGTATAGATATCGTAGTTATTACGCTTATTGTTGTGATGAAGAAAGTACTGTACTGTAACGTATTGTTGTGCTACGGAAAACCCTGTCTCATTGTAGCTATACTACAAAAGTTACTACTAAAACCTGTTTTACTTTCCAGAAGAATTCAGAAAAACTGTGCAGATATAAAACAGAAACACTGCAAAAGCAACATTGTAAATTGTCACTCATTAGTAGCGTCGTGATAAAATCGTGTAGCTGTCACATAAACTAACCACTCTGTCGTCTGGTATCTCACAGAAAGTACTTTAAACCCAGAATGTATTTTCAAGTAAACCAAAATGTTGCATTAAAATCTCATTAGCAGTACTGGTAAATGTTCTAATCATGCAACTAACAAGCAAGAATGTACATACACAATTACACTGTGTCGTCTGTTCGCAATAACAATGCATTCGTAATTTCTGTTTAAATAAGTTTTCTTGGTTCTTGACTGGATATTTAACTTCAAACACTGTTGCATGGTAACAGTTTCTGAAGCATACTAGTAACGTGAAGTGAAAAGTTTTATGGCAAAGACAAAGTTAAAAAGCAGATTATCTTTCAATAAACGGTTTTACATGTGAAATGTGGTGTAAATCTTTACTCTTCCTAGTACTCAGAGTTTCAACTTGAACGGAATTAGCATGCGGTATACGTCGGTGAGGAGTGCTAAAATTTTTCTCAAGGTTAGCGTCTTATGTTATTTTTCTCGGAGCCAGCGGGCGCACGCGGCTGCCTGCTGTGCGAGTCATTGTCTGTCTCTTTGTTGGCGCGCGCCGTTATTGGGATTAGGAGACCTAGCTTCTACAAATTCACGTTGTCGAAAGTGCCCTGCTCTGTTTGAATCCCGCCAGTTCTGATACAATTCAGGTCTGTCGTTACGAATATATCGTCTGTCGTCATGTCGGTAGATTCCATAGTTTCTTTCTTGTCGGTCACATGGTGGAGAATTTCTCCTTGACTCGTAACTGCGTGCTGATCCGTTGCGTCTAAAAATATTCTGTCTCCCTTGATAATAATAGTTCTGATTACCATATTGTCTGTTTCTATGGTTATCTCTGTCATATTCATTACTACGGAAATGCGATCTTTCTCTGTAACTATTACTCTGCCAATGGTTGTCATATGGGCGGTGTCTGTTTTGGTCACGATTTGCGTTGTAAGAATAGGCTTGTCGTGGCCAGTTATTGTTTCTGTCGTCACGGAATTGTGACGGATGTGACCTGTAATTGTTGTGTCCTTGTTTTCGCGTTCCGCGATTATCAGTGTCAATTTCTAGTTCTTGTAACAGTCCCTGAAAAGCTTCAATGTCGTCTTTGCAACGTCCTGCTAAAATAATATGTCGTAAATGTTCAGGTAATTTGATTAAGCAAATGCGGATGAGTTCTGAGGGGCTGTATGGGTTTGTCAGGTACTGATTCTTGTGCAACATGTCTTCAAAATATTTCACAAGACTGGAAAATTCAGACTGTTCAAAGTGTTTCATCATCATGATGCTATGTTTTACACGGTCTTGTGTGGCTTGAGACCAATATGCTGAGAGGAAGGCATGGTAAAACTCTCCTTCACTGTGGCAATCGTGAATTACCGATCGCATTCTTACAGCTGGTTCATTCTCCAAGTAGCCACACATAAATTCTAATCTGTGTTCTAACGACCAGTTGGGAGGAAAACAATGAGAGAATTGATGGAGCCACGCTTGTGGATGAATGTCATTGGCAGAATTCTTAAACGTTTTGAATTTACGTGTAGTAATGAACAGCTTATAGTCAAAATAATCATGTCGGCGAGTCGCATGTCGGTCATTGTTACGTCGCTTCGGCGGTTCCAACTCAAAATTCGGTGCACATTGCCGATTTCTTTCATAACTTCCGAAATGCCCTATGTTATTATTTTGTGGCTGTTCCGTATTTCTATGTCCCTCTTCCCTTATTGGGGCGCGAGTGTCCTCTGAAATACGTAATTCTTGTATTACCTGTGTTAGCTGATCTTGTATTTCCCGGATTTCTCTTTGGTGTTGCGTATCAATTTGATTCAGATTTTGTTTCAGTTTCCTAATTTGTTCGCTCTCTTCTGTGTTATTAAAGACTACCGGTTTTGTGTCATTCAGATTATCATCTACCTTCGTAGATAAATTATTTAGCTGATCCGAAAGTTCAACTACTTTCTCTGATAATGAACTAATTTCCTCCATGTGTCTTTCTACTGTGTCCTTTAAGTTTTCCTGAGTTTTTGCAAGTTGCGTAACCGAATCGGTAGATGCAACTGAGTCAATTTTAGCTTGCAAGGTCTCATGATTTTCATGAACAATAATTTGCAGTTCTTTTATGGCTGCTTCGTGATTCTGTAATGCATTTTCATGCCGCGAAAAAATAGGTTGAAAATGCTCACAAATTTGTGTTTTTACGTCGTTACAGACTTTTTGACATTTCGATTCGATTTTATGTAACTCAGTAGTTAAATCTTCACGTGTTTGTTCAAGTGTGGTGTCTAACTTTTGAAGATTTTGTTCCATTGTGTCTAACTGTTGCTGTGTTTGTCTCTGGTGTTGTTCCATTGTGTCTAACTTTTTAAGATTTTGTTCCACTGTGTCTAACTTTTTAAGATTTTCTCCCATTTGTTTCTGATTTTGTTCAAGTGTTGTGTCTAACTTTTGTAGCTTTTGTCCCATTTGTTGCATTAACTGTAATAACAATGCACTGGTGTCTGAAACATGTTCCTCAGTGCTTTTCGGCAGTGAATTTGCACTGGCAACATTGACATTTTGACATGCAGAAAATGTGTCTTGACTTATTTGAGAAAACGGCGAGAACCCAAAACCTGAGTCTACAGTATTCGCAAAATTGTGTCCTGTCATTCCCGATTCCTGAGGCAAGCTGTTGCCGACCGATCGATCGATAATGCGTCCCTCTTCACTAATTGTTTCACTGTCCACGCCATTGTTTGCCGCCCGCTCCATTTCCCTATGCACGATTACCAAATTAATACTTTGAACATCAGTTAATTCATTACTCGGTGGCGCTAACACACTGCTTTCATTTTCACTGTCATTTCTCAGTTTACTTTGGAGCCTAGTATTACGTTTTTCACACGCCATTATTGTCACAATATTTCACACGACAACGCAGAAAAGCACAATTTGAAGAGCAAAAATAAGAGAACACATTAACATAGCACTGAAAATAATATTTAGTTAATTGCAAGCGCAGCTGCGAAAAACTTGCTGCAAATCTACATGCATGCCACAACTGTTTTACTGCACAACAATGAAAAACTACAACTACAAAGGAAATTCTCTCTATAATTACGCGCTAGCAATAAACAAAATCTACACTAATTACACAAACTACAAGAAAAAATCAGAAGATTCCAGTGAGGTATCCTCGGCTAAGGGTCGACATATGAAACGTCCCTTTTGAACAATTCTACACGACTGTCCTTAACCTGACACACAATATTTTGTTAGCGCAACGCAATCTGACTTTCACAATTCCCTACAAAAGAATGGCCCTGACTAACATTAAACTATACCTTTCACAAATCACTTACCTCACAAAAATCTTCGCTGCTCAAGCTACTGCAATACAGCGAGCGCCACTATTGCGCCACTATTGCCAGCTAAATAAAAGATTCAAACCATGGAAGGCACTAACTACTGATAGGGATAGTTAGCAAATGAAAGATATTAATAGAGAACAAACAATGTATTTACCTTGATATCATCATATATAAATATAGCAGTTCATGACAAATTACAAATCTCCGCCATCTCTCTCCCCACATCCACCACTGCTGGCGGCTCACCTCCAACTGCGCAACGCTACGCGCTGTTCACATCCAGCTGCCGCTGCCCAACACTACAATGGCAGACAACAATGCAAACTAGCCACAGACTGCACACAGCACAGCCAGTGTTTTCATATTGAGCGCTACGTAACGTTGCCAATAAGAAAACATAAACAGCCTACTTACACACGGTGCGCCATTCCATCTACCAGGTGATCCTCTGACGGCACTAGTGTAGCCGTGCACGTCGATTCTGTGGCGTGAGTGGAAGACGGGCTAGAACTGGGCGTGCCTACAGTCCCACTGGCAATAATAGGTTTGCAACAGTTCGTGTTGACTTGTCTGGACTCGCAAGCCCACTTACCTGCGCTGTGGTGGCTGTACGACCTGCAATTGCTGCCCTTACATACAACGATCCTGGCCGCCGTCTGTGCTACTTGGACATCCAGAACCTCGTCAATGGGTATGAGAATGTTCACGTGACCACTGACACTGATGTCGTTGCACAACTTACGCAGCTTCTCCAACTCATATGGCAGTTCTCCAAAAGGAGGACCATTCCCCTGCTCGGAAGGCCACAGTCTGACCCCTTTAAAACTCGCTCAGTTGGCTGTAGGAAGCAAGAGTGCGTCTCTGTGGCATGGTAGTCTACTTTCTTCACACGTTTGCGCCATACTGAGCCTTCTGGATGCGGCCAATCCCTATTAAAGGGAAGACACAAATGGCGCTCTGGTAGCTATGCCATTACGTTGTCTGTTGGTGAACGACGCTGAAATCACTATCAGAATATCTACTATCAGCCGGGTGACATATTCCGTCATCAGATAATAATCGACGTCGTTTTTCTAGGTGTGGTGTGCGTACTGTAAGACCTTCAGTACACACACCATCACATTATTTGACTTGTCGTTCTAACGAAGTAGGCGAGTGTCAGCAATGTGTCTCGTGGTCTTATCGTGGCGTGTTTATCTTCTGCTGTTAGGTCAGACCATAGAAATGCCACTTGCACGCTTAGAGTAGCAGATTGACGGTGACCAACTTTAAACAAATGGTTCAAATGGCTCTGAGCACTATGGGACTTAACTGCTGTGGTCATCAGTCCCCTAGAACTTAGAACTGCTTAAACCTAACTAACGTAAGGACATCACACACATCCATGCCCGAGGCAGGATTCGAACCTGCGACCGTAGCGGTCACGCGGTTCCAGACTGAAGCGCCTTTAACCGCATGGCCACACCGGCCGGCAACTTTAAACAGAACTTGATTAATTTTCACACACACATTTATTAAAATAATAACAAGCATAAAAATTACTTAACTTGGTTCTGGGTGCTATTTACAATTGACAATCTGAAGTTCCCTTGGTATTGGTACGTTAATCTTATTCTCACATATCTCTGATACTTGACAAAAGTGTCTATACATTTATCTTCATGGCTATGTACAGGAATATGATAATCTTACTAGGCCAGACTGAAACTTGACTATAGACTGGTACAGACTAATGTAGACTGGTACAGACAGGTGCAGATAAATGTAGACTAATGCAGACTAACTAATCGGAGGTCTGTACACTCGTTATAATACCTTGCATGTTCATGTATCACTGCGCGAGTGTGATCCGCGAGGAGAAAAGGTTCTACGTTAGCAGCAATCTCATTGGCTGCGTTACATATTAATACGCGGATCAGTGGAAGCAAAATTTGGTCCGTCTCTATGGCAGCGCCATCTCATAGTGCGGAGACGGACGAGCGCTGCGCCTGCGCTGTAGTGCTTAGCGGGGCGCGCTCTAGTGGGAAAGTTGTGTACGCGCTGACTACGCGGAACTATGTACACAACACTAGGTGCAATAATTTTTTTCTGGTAGTGTATTTCGACTCTAGCACTGCTCACGAAGACCCAAAGCAAGACAGCAGGTCTCGACAACGAATCTGGCTGAGCGAAATCGTCCAGAGGCAGTCAGGAGCAAGTCAAAAATTGGACGTCACTATGGCGACTTGTATGTTCCTAAACTATCCCAGTAATCCTATTGGAAAAAGGGACCTACAGTTTACTTTGGAACCTGAACGACATGTCGTTCCTGGTGAATCTTCACCTCATTGAGAGGTGAAGGCTAAGCTAAAGGTAAATGGAAATATTTCGGGATTCGATCGCTCAACCTTCCTGTTTCCAGGCATACGCTTTACGGCTAGCCCACCTAGTCCGATGATTGACATTAGAAGATACTGGATAAGCGTAGGTGCTGCTGATCTGCTTGATGTGGGTGCTCTGTGACAGGTTATGTCATCCAGAATGAGATTTTCACTCTGCAGCGGAGTGTGCGCTGATATGAAACTTCCTGGCAGATTAAAACTGTGTGCTGGACCGAGACTCGAACTCGGGACCTTTGCCTTTCGCGGGCAAATGCTCTACCAACTGAGCTACCCAAGCACGACTCACGCCCGTCCTCACAGCTTTACTTCTGCCAGTACCTCGTCTCCTACCTTCCAAACTTAACAGAAGATCTCCTGCGAACCTTGCAGAACTAGCACTCCTGAAAGAAAGGATACTGCGGAGACATGGCTTAGCCACAGCCTGCACTTGCCTGCGAAAGGCAAAGGTCTCGAGTTCGAGTCTCGGTCCGACACACAGTTTTAATCTGTCAGGAAGATTCAGGTTATGTCATATTTGTAGTTCCTGTTTGCGGCGGAGCTGCTATACTTATGATGTCCATGGTCTCTGCCATCGATGCGTCTTCGTCTATTTATGGAAAGGATACAAGGAACATAGCGTGTACTACACTAGAATGCCTTGCTATTTTCAACAATCTTAGTTCTCGTGCTGCTTTATTGTCTGAATGTTCTGAGAATATTGGAAGTTTAGGCTATATGTGTGAAAATACAAACACTAGCCGTAAGCTTTTTTTTGGGGGGGGAGGTTGTGGGGGGGGCGGGGAGGGGGGGGGGTGCGGGTTCGAGGGAAGGGTGGGGAGAGGATGCGGTCCTGACCCCATTAACCAACGTCAGATCCTCATCTGGTCAAGCGTACACCCATTTTCAGCGAGGAAACAGGCGTCAGTTCCTATTTCCAAAAGTTCCTACCAGGAAGTTCACAGAAAACTTCTCGGGCTGTCAAGCAGCGTGACTCTGCCGAATGTGAGAGGCAGCGCAGTGCGACGGAGTGGTGTCTGGCCAGGGGACGGGTCTCCCACTGGACGACGGGACCTTCGGGGGAAAGCCGGTCCTACTCCAGCACTCCAGACCTCTCCGCTCCGCTCCGCTCCTCTCCAGCGTCTGTTTGTAATTAATGTTTGCCTTTCGGTAAGTCAGTGTCTCTGTTTATGAGACTGCATTCCGCGGGAGAAAGCCGCTGCTATTTGCATGGCTGGTGACTGCCGGAAGGGTGGGGGCATTGCCACGGCGCGAACACGCACGCCGCGCTGCCGGCCGCGGGCTCCACGCCCCACTTTGGCCCTGCCGCGCATGCGCCGTACGTCCTTCACCGGCCTTCACCGCCGCACCCAAGTTCTTGCAGCGAAGGACGTCGTATGTGCAACAGCGTTCGTTAGAATTGCAACATGTACAAACGAGGGCCCGAATCAAACATACTCGCAGGATGTGTACAGCTGTGTACCAGCTGTAATTGACTAACTTTATGGGCCTCCTACACACTGTTCAGAGTTACTTTAGGACAGACAGGCATGAACGCATGGAAGTGCGAAGAAGAGTTGCCACATTCCGCACGAACATGCCCGCAATCCCATATTTGATTCCAGTCACTCAATCTCGCAAAGTATTCAGTGTCCAAAGATTGAAAAGGCAGTAGTGTGTTTTGGAAGAGAGCTACAGGCTTCTCACTTTAGTTTTATTCACAACAATAAACCTTTAAGATGGCGTACGGGAAGTTTACGAAAATATATTTTTTGATGACGCTATTGAATTTTCTATAAGTGAGGAACCTTATTGACTGGAGATGGGTGAACACATTATGCAAACGTAATGTTAAGAATAAATCTCAATTTTCGCGACTATTAACGTGATCGTTAGAGGCTTCCAGCACAAGATAATTTGAGATAAGCGTTACGCATTATATTGCAGTCGAGGGTCGAGATCTAATCCGTCGCTCATTTGGTTTCATGACGAGAAACATGTCCCTCGATTTACGTCGAAGAGCCAAAGAAACTGGTACACCTGCCGAATATCGTGTAGGGCCCCCTCGAGCACACAGAAGTGCCACTACGCGACGTGGCATGGACTCGACTGATGTCTGAAGTAGTGCTGCAGGGAACTGAGACAATGATTCCTGCAGCGCTGTCCACAAATCTGTAAGAGTACGAGGGATGGAGATCTCTTCTGAACAGCACGTTCCAATGCATCCGAGATATACTCAATAATGTTCACGTCTGCGGAGTTTGGTAGCCAGCGGAAGTGTTTAAACTCAACAGTGTTCCTAGAGCCACTATGTAGCAATTCTGTACGTGTGGGTGTCGCACTGTCCTGCTGGAATTTCTCACGTCCGTCGGAATGCGCGGCTGTTTACGTATATGTCACCTGTCATATCTAGACGTATATGGGGTCCAATATCACTCCACCTACACACGCCTCACACCGTTACAGAGCCTCCACCAGCTTTAACAGTCCCTTGCTGACATGCAGGATCCTCGGATTCATGAGGTTGTCTCCATACTCGTACACATCCATACGCTCCATACAATTTGAAACGAGACTCGTCCGACCAGGCAACGTGTTTCCAGTCATCAATAGTCCTAAGTCTGTGTTGACGGGCCCAGGCGAGGCGTAAAGCTTGGTATCGTACGGTCATCAAGAGTACACGAGTGGACCTTCGCTTCCGACAGCCCATATCATTGATGTTTCGTTGAATGGTTCGCACGCTGGCGTTAATGTCCCAGCATTGAAATCTGCAGCAATTTGCGGAGGGGTTGCACTTCTGTTGTGTTGAACGATTCTGATCAGTCGTCGTTGGTCCCGTTTGCAGGCCACAACGATGTCTTAGATTTGATGTTTTAGCGGATTCCTAATATTCACGGTACACTTGTGAAATGGTCGTAAGGGAAAAATCTCCACTTCAGCACTACCTCGGAGATGCTGTGTTTCATAGCTCGTAGGCCACCTATAGCACCACATTCAAACTCACTTAAATCTTGACAACCAGCCATTGTAGGAGCAATAACCGATCTAGCAACTGCGCCAGACACTTCTTGTCTTATATAGGCGTTTACGACCGCAGCGCCGTATTCTGCCTGTTTACAATACGCATACCTATACCAGTTTCTTTGGCGCTTCGATGTATAATAAATCTGCCAACAACCGTAAAATAAAGTAAAACTGCAACTCCTGCAACTTCTTGTAATGGGAATAAACAGAAAGAAAAACGGACGATTACCCCAATGCAACGTGCTGTCTGAAACTTAAGCACAGTGTAAACGGGAAGAGTTATAGTGGTGGGGAGGTTGGACCTCAGGTCTCGTGGAAGTGGCCACAGCTGTCAATACTAATTTAAGTTTGAACATAATATATGACTGAAACGATCAGTGTTATACTAAACTAGTGAGGAGCAGAATCGATAGTTTCAAAAAACTGAAAACTGTATGCAAGAGATCTATACGAATCGAACACATATGGGACAAACGAATGGGCTAAACTGTTAATTAAAAGTAGTAGATGTATTATGTAGTTAAGGAAATAATTTTGAATTTCCATTCATATAAAGTTTATTTAAGATTCTAAGCAATTTATTCATGTTTCCTTCTGTTGGGCACGCCTAAGGTAGTTGCCAAACATAAAGGTAGCATGATATCCGTAGCGCCGGCCGCGGTGGTCTAGCGGTTCTAGGCGCTCAGTCCGGAACCGCGCGACTGCTACGGTCGCAGGTTCGAATCCTGCCTCGGGCATGGATGTGTGTGATGTCCTTAGGTTAGTTAGGTTTAAGTAGTTCTAAGTTCTAGGGGACTGATGACCACAGATGTTAAGTCCCATAGTGTTCAGAAGCATTTGAACCATTTTGATATCCGTAGCCAACGCAAAGTCGCCTTTTGTCGACGTGCGGTAGCTTAAATCATGAGCTCGGCGTATGAATGTCGTCCTATGAACTACTCGTATTTGGCGGATGGGTCAAATAGTTCCCGGTTTCAGCACTCTCTGCAGTGGCAGAGGTAACTATTGGCGGATGAATGGTCTATTTTAATATCTTGTGCGGAAGCATGAAGTAGTTCCTGGCATGAGCGCCATCTAGAAGACGACTGAGCATACTACATGTGAGGCACCGCGACCTGCGTGTTTTGCGGCGCAGTCTGCGATAAAGCTGCGTACTGCGTCTGGCGGAGGCGCAGCACCTTCAACGAAAAATAGTTCACATTTGGAAACAGAGTCCCTTATACACAAAAAACTGCGTGTAAAATTTTCTTCTTCGCTTTTCTGTACCATTTCAAGTTTGCACAAGATAGCAAACTCTGACCTCAAGGCTGGAATGGTATTGATTTTTGAAGTCAGTGAAATTTTAATGGTAGTATGAAAAGTTTTGCCAAAAACCCTGAACAGTTTTCTCAAGAAAGTCTAAAAACGAGGTAAAATGTCACTTTTAAATTGATGAAACACGTCATATTGAGATATTGATTGAGTGATTGATTGATTGATACATTGTGTACAAATGTATTTTAATGTAGAACAAGTCAAACAATACAACATTATACGGGCAAAAAGAGAAGAAACAAACAATACTGTAAACAATATAAAAAAAGGTATGCAATATTACATTCAAGGTTTCAAGAGAAAACACAATACTGCAGACAACAATATGCAAGATATACAATACTACACAAATTAACGTACAATAGCGTCTAAGATGGGATGTATGATTTGTTTGAAAGTTACGTTGCATAACGTCCATCTCTATCGTGTACCGAAAACAGAGAACTTTTGCGAATCCAGCCTAGCTGCTGTGGCCGCCGTGCGCTCCGGCAGCACATTCGGTTGTAGTCGTCAAGTTCTCGGATACGTGAGGCAGCAGGAAACAAACGGAAAAGAAAAAATGTCCAACAACTGAATTTTTCTCATTCTGGTGCTACTCACCATCAACATGAAATGTGAGTTCTTGCTCTCTGATGTGATATTCCAGCACCGCATGTCAGTTCTCGTGAACACGAAGACTACGTTGACATTGAGAACTTCTGAGTTTTAGGTTTTTGGACTGCGCAATTCCAGTCAGGCGGAAGCCATCAAACGGAGCGGAAACGTGAAAGCAGCAGCAGCAGCTGTAAGTCGTTACAAAATGATTGAGGCCATATTTAGAAAAGGATTCCGCCGTTCTACAGAAATGTTTAAGGAAAACCGCACAGAATCTTGAATCTGGACGTCCATACAGGGATTTGGAACCCAGTACTTCTGAAAACAGCTCCATTGCCTTACTGTGTACCTCACGTGGCCAGAAGAAAGAACTCTGAATTTAACGCCCTCTCATCCCAGTTAGCTTTTTTGCATGGTTTTACAATCGCGATGAAATGTCTGAAATGCTTTAAATTTCTTTATGTGTGAAATGCCAGCTTCGATCTTAATGACATTCAGAAGCAAACACTGTACATAGCATCATTTGCTGTATGCAGTCACTCAATACAATGGCCAATGGCTACAGAGGCGGACGATATTTACAGTCTACAGACGAAAATATATTCGCTGATATCGGCTGGAGAAGTTTAGAGCAGGAAGGAATCGCCGGACGTCAGTCACTAGATACGTTGGTGTAGAAAATAGTAACTGATTCTTATACACTGAAAGTTTTCAATATATCTGGTTTTTTCTTATGAGATTGTGTAATTTATTTCGGTTCCCAACTACGTCTCTGTTCAGGAGCAAACAAAAATCACATTCTCGTTCGTAGTTTTGGTTGTACGTTTTTATTTTCACTTTCTGCTTTTAGTAGTGCTGTTTGTCTACAAAAGTGCTTCGTTTAAGGAATGTCGTAATTACGAAAGTAGAATGACACGATTTCTTTCGCCTCTGCGTTATGCATGACGTGACACTCGCAAATAGTTTGCCCTTAAATTCTGTGTTAAGGGGCTCCGGAAAGCCCTATACTTGCAATGTTAAAATAACGCTTATAAATTACATCTTTCCTCACAAAGTATTTGAGGTAGGAAGTTGAACTTTTTACAGATTATTTATTGGAAGATGGGCTACAACTTAACACAGGGATTTTCCAAAATTTTAGTTCAGTTATTAAAGAGGATTTTTTTCAATTGTAATGAAAATTCACAACATTGTTTTGCAATTTTTTATTTATATATTCAAAAATATACAGTTTTTTGGAAAAAGGCTGTGTTAAATTATGCAGAAGGTACTGTGTAACATTTTCTGAAAGTTTGAAACAAATATGTTTGGAAGATCCCTAGAAAACATGTAATTAGTATGAGAAAATAAAAGTTTTGGGAATCGAGCGACAAAGATTGGATTAACTTTTTAGTGCATTCCAGGTCCATAGGATGGATTATCTTCATCCTCTGCAAACTCCTCCTCCAGCTTCCTCTTGTTCCTCCTCCTGTTTACTCTTGCTTGTATTTCTAGACTCTTTACAGCCCTGTCTGCAGCCCGAAGGCGTTCCTTGTCTAAAGCAAGCATCGCTCGTTGTTGTGTTCGTAGATTTTGCTACCATTTTCTTCAGTTGCAGTTACTGCAACACTGTTCCAAAAGGTGGTCATGTATGAACACTTATCACATTTCAGTTGTATTTCACTAGCAAGTCCTACGTGCTTTATTATGGAGAGTTCCAGACCAACTTCACTACAATGAATACATCTTACACAGTTTGAAAAAATTCCTTTGAGAACCGACATATCAAATATTTCATTCACATCCGATTCGCCCATAAAACATTCATAGTTTTCACTCATTGAACCAAGCTTCTTCTGTGAAGTATTTTCTTTCCCACTTTGACTGCTATGGGCAGGTGTACTTGAGAGGTTAGGTTCACTCACTTGGTTATCGTCTTTATTGTTTACAGTAATAACACATACCTTTGGCTTTCCAACATTTCTCCTTTTCTTAAAAGCCTTCAGAGGATTTCTAATAGCTTTACTTTTACTCATTATACTTCAACAAAACAGAGACTCAAGAAACAGAATTAATTACGAATATTTTCGAGATAACGACAGAGTAAATAAACATGAAACAATCGACAATCACACCAGCGATATATATTGAACCATCACAGGTTAGCCACAACACATACTTTATCTCACATCACTAAAATGTACCTGATGAACACGGACGTTAATAATAACACCATTTGACAGCAGTTTAACAGCGCCACAGTGGGTCACGCCCATGTAGAACACATTTCAAAAAAAATTTAAAAATAGTTGTAGTCTTCGGAATTGAATAAATTATATATCTATTAAAAGGTAATAGTCTGCAGATTCAGAAAACGCAAAACAGTAAAAATTGAACTTTTCATGATTTTGAGCCTTTCCGGAGCCCCTTAAACAGGTACAGACTGTCATTTGCTTTATTTGGAATCATTAATTACGCCGTCGTGAACGTATAGTGACCGTTTACTAGCGTCAACTTACTTAGCTAGTGGGTCTTCCCGGAGACTGGTGGTTCTAAATCACACAGGTATGTTTCGGGCCAAATTAGAGATGGCTGCGAGCCATAAACTAATTATTGAGGCAGAACAGCAGTTTATGACGCCAACGGGAGCCATCCGAGTCAGGAGGCGGAACCTGTTCCGCAGGATCTGCGCGCACCTGCCGCCCACTCGGCGCGCGTGTACGCGAGGTCCTGCGCTGCTCCTGGCCACAGTCCCATCACGCTTCTCTCTTTCAGCATGCACAGCACGCAGACGCTCACACGGATCGTGCGCGAAATCAACAGTGGCCACACACATACAGTGCGTTTCGAAACGTTAGTAGATCCCCGCGAGAAAAAATCACAGAAAGGTTGAAACTACGATATACGAGGTGCATTCAAGTTCTAAGGCCTCTGATTTTTTTTCTAATTAACTACTCACCCGAAATCGATGAAACTGGCGTTACTTCTCGACGTAATCGCCCTGCAGACGTACACATTTTTCACAACGCTGACGCCATGATTCCATGGCAGCGGCGAAGGCTTCTTTAGGAGTCTGTTTTGACCACTGGAAAATCGCTGAGGCAATAGCAGCACGGCTGGTGAATGTGCAGCCACGGAGAGTGTCTTTCATTGTTGGAAAAAGCCAAAAGTCACTAGGAGCCAGGTATGGTGAGTAGGGAGCATGAGGAATCACTTCAAAGTTGTTATCACGAAGAAACTGTTGCATAACGTTAGCTCGATGTGCGGGTGCGTTGTCTTGGTGAAACAGCACACGCGCAGCCCTTCTCGGACGTTTTTGTTGCAGTGCAGGAAGGAATTTGTTCTTCAAAACATTTTCGTAGGATGCACCTGTTACCGGAGTGCCCTTCGGAACGTAATGGGTAAGGATTACGCCCTCGCTGTCCCAGAACGTGGACACCATCATTTTTTCAGCACTGGCGGTTACCCGAAATTTTTTTGGTGGCGGTGAATCTGTGTGCTTCCATTGAGCTGACTGGCGCTTTGTTTCTGGATTGAAACATGGCATCCACGTCTCATCCATTGTCACAACCGATGAAAAGAAAGTCCCATTCGTGCTGTCGTTACGCGTCAACATTGCTTGGCAACATGCCACACGGGCAGCCATGTGGTCGTCCGTTAGCATTAGTGGCACCCACCTGGATGACACTTTTCGCATTTTCAGGTCGTCATGCAGGATTGTGTGCACAGAACCCACAGAAATGCCAACTCTGGAGGCGATCTGTTCAACAGTCATTCGGCGATCCCCCAAAACAATTCTCTCCACTTTCTCGATCATGTCGTCAGACCGGCTTGTGCGAGCCCGAGGTTGTTTCGGTTTGTTGTCACACGATGTTCTGCCTTCATTAAACTGTCGCACCCACGAACGGACTTTCGACACATCCATAACTCCGTCACCACATGTCTCCTTCAACTGTCGATGAATTTCAATTGGTTTCACACCACGCAAATTCAGAAAACGAATGATTGCACGCAGTTCAAGTAAGGAAAACGTCGCCATTTTAAGTATTTAAAGCAGTTCACATTCTCGCCGCTGGCGGTAAAATTCCATCTGCCGTACGGTGCTGCCATCTCTGGGACGTATTGACAATGAACGCGGCCTCATTTTAAAACAATGCGCATGTTGCTCTCTCTTTCCGGTCCGGCCTTAGAACTTGAATGCACCTTGTAGATTTCCCGGGTTATCAGGTGTCGCTCTGCACCAACGTTTCGACAAGTTTCCTACTCGTCATCTTCATGCAAAGCGTCGGGTTCATGCTTATCGCGCTTCACATGCACTGGACATGTCCACGCGCAATAGACATGAATTTACCGAGCGAGGTGGCGCAGTGGATAGACACTGGACTAGCATTCGGGAGGACGACGGTTCAATCCCGCGTCCGGCCATCCTGATTTAGGTTTTCCGTGATTTCCCTAAATCGCTACAGGCAAATGCCGGGGTGGTTCCTTTGAAAGGGCGCGGCCGACTTCTTACCCCGTCCTTCCCTAATCCGATGAGACCGATGACCTCGCTGTCTGGTCTCCTTCCCCAAACAACCCAACCCAACATGAATTCGACACTTCACCTGAATATGACGAGTAGAAAACTTGTCGAAACGCTGACACAGGAAGACGAGTTTCGCCGAGGAAGCATGTATTTCCATATAAGACAGAAACTTCCCGTCAGATTTAAACTGAGCGCCAGACCAGGACTCGAACCTGGGACATTTGCCTTTCGCTGCCAATTGCTTTGCCTACTGAGCTAATAAGCACGAGTTACGACCCCTCATCATAGCTTTGCGTCCGCCAGTGCCTCATATTCTACCTTATAATTTCACAGAAGTGCTCCTACATAACTTGAGTGAAAAGTATTCTTGGAAGAAAGGATAATGTGGAGACAGCCTAGCTACAACCTGATGGATTGTTTCCAGAAGGAAGGTAGGAGACAAGGTACTGGTGGAAATTAGGTGTGAGGGCCGTTCGTGAGTGGTATTTGGATAGCTCACTCGCACAGTACTTGTCCGAAAAAGGCAAAAGTCCCAGGTTCGAATTCTGACACAGCAAGCAGTTTTAATCTGCCAGGACGTTCCAAATTGACGTACACTCCGCTGCAGGATGAAAATTCTCTATGGAAGTAAAAAAAGAAAAAGAAGAAGAAGGCTGTGGGCTGTGACTATATATCCCACAGTGTGTCATGACTGAGATGCACATGTTGCACAAAAAGGTTTTAATGAACTCTTACTGTAACGTTTCGTCCACTGAGTACTTAGAATTGGAAAATGTGGCCCGCTAAACTCGCACGTGGGCAGGTAAAGTATAATTTACATTTCTTGGGAAGTCCATCCTTGTGCAAGGAAAGCCTGTAGATAACTATCAATACAGTATTATCGATATTTTTTGTTCTGATATCATCGAGCTATATATGTACTTTTCACTATTAATATCCATAACAAATATGGGTCCTAGACCCTGCATATATAGATTGACGCCGGCCGCTGGTGGCCGAGCGGTTCTGGCGCTACAGTCTGGAACCGCACGACCGCTACGGTCGCAAGTTCGAATCCTCCCTCGGGCATGGATGTGTGTGTTGTCCTTAGGTTAGTTAGGTTTAAGTACTTCTAAGTTCTAGGGGACTTATGACCTCAGCAGTTGAGTCCCATAGTACTCAGAGCCAGAGCCATATAGAGCGACGACTTTTCAACTCAATCATTACTGCAGTAACAGTGACAGTGTAGTAGCCCTCTAGAAAAATGTTCGCCACCTGTTTGTCGAGGCGGGTGGTCTCACTGATCCCTTATAGACAAACAAGGAGTCGTACTACAGTCAGGTGTTGTTCTAGTACACAACAATGTCCATGTATTGTTCCATCAAGTCAAGCAGTAGGTGATGGATGACGTATCCCATAACCCGGAAGTAATTTACACTTTCTTCCGAAAATGCAGAAGCGGTTGAGCGGACGACGTACTGAAAAATACCGGGGCGACATGCTTAGCTCATGAGCAGCAGTCGTTTCAAAAAGACGACTGGAAAGCTGGTACACCATTACTAAATATGACTCAATAGCCATGATGATTAGGTTGAAAAGTAATCATCACCAGTATACTTAGTACGTACATAAACCCATTCCTGTGTTTATACTCTTTTTCAGCTTCCAGACTTCCTATAAGAAATTGAAAAAGGACAACTCTTACTGCCTGCGAAAAAGATACGGTTATGAAGGCACTAATTCCATTTTTTCTAAAGCTCTGACATGAAATGTTCAGGAGAATAGATGGGTCGTTCGCCTGCTTAACAATATTTGTTAGTGTACTGTGCCAGTGGCACAGACTTTATACTGCTTCTCATATTCAGAAAATCACTGCACGAAGGCTTGCCGACAGACTGGAGAAATATTGCCTTACGCGTTTACTGCAGGGAGAAGGTACCACAGGAGAACGTTCGCAGTTTGTTAACGAAACATTTATGACGGGAGCACTCCATGTATGGCAGTAAGTCATCCACAGAAGGAGCAGCAATTCTACGCCCAATCTGGTGGAGAGTATAAATTTTCAGCTTAACAGCCGTTCACGCGTCGTTAAAGTGAGAATTCACATGGCTGTGTAGTTTATGGTCAAAGGATCTTCTCGAAGCCTTCAACTCGAAAATCAATTCTGTTTCAGCCAGTACCAACTTCAGCGTCTAATAATGCTCATTCATGCAGCTCATATTCATAAGTGGCGGAAATCGATATCTTTGTACTACTTTCAAATAACTTTTCTAGAGATTTTATCGTTGCGGTAAGGTATTTTATTGATAAGTGGTGATTCGGCGTCAGTTACTGTTTCATCTCAAGTCAGTAGCGTTATATCTCTCCATGCTGAAACGCGAAGTAAATGGAAAACTAGTAGGGGGCAGCAGATACTGGCGGTAATGGTGGCCATGGTGGTGGTGTTGGTGGTGGTGGTGCTGCTGCTGCTAAGTTCATGTGGGACCAAACTGCTGAGGGCATCTGTCCTTAGGCTTACTCACTACTTAATCTAACTTAAACTAACTTAAGGTAAGGACAACACACACACACACACACACACACACACACACACACACACACACACACGAGGGAGGACTCTAACGTCCGACGGGGGGCAGCCGCGCGAATTGTCGCAAGGCGGATCCTACCACGCAGTAGAAGATAGTGGAATGTTCGAGAGTTGCTGTGGAGGATTGTAGATGTAGCGATTACGTACGGATGGAAGGAATAGCGCATGATAGGAAAAAGACGAACGCAGCATGAAACCAGTTGTGAAACTGATTACTTAAAACCATATTCAAACTGAACTTCGTTCATTCCGTGTGAACCCTGTGTCGCGTTAAACTATCAGGGCTACATTTTTCTGTAGTGCAGGAGTACAGGTATCGTGGTCGTGAAAACTGTCAATTACGCTGAACCATTGTGTCACCAGAGCAACAAAGACGGAACCATCAAGAAACCACAGACCATGCCAGACATTTATTCCAAATAAGCGTCGGTATCTAGTGATCACGGTACCAATTAAATATTTGGGCGTAACATTGCAGAGCGATATGGAGTGGGACAAGCATGTAGTGGCAGTTGTGGGGAAGGCGGATAGTCGTCTTCGGTTCATTGGTAGAATTTTGGGAAGATGTGGTTCATCTGTAAAGGAGATCGCTTATAAAACACTAATACGACCTATTCTTGAGTACTGCTCGAGCGTTTGGGACCCCTATCAGGTCGGATTGAGGGAGGACATAGAAGCAATTCAGGGGCGGGCTACTAGATTTGTTACTGGTAGGTACGATCATCACGCGTGTGTTACGGAAATGCTTCAGGAACTCGGGTGGGAGCCTCTAGAGGAAAGGAGGCGTTCTTTTCGTGAATCGCTGCTGAGGAAATTTAGAGAACCAGCATTTGAGGCTCACTGCAGTACAATTTTACTGCCGCTAACTTATATTTCTCGGAAAGACCACAAAGATAAGAGAGAGTAGGCCTCGTACCGAGGCATAGAGGCAGTCATTTTTCCCTCGTTCTGTTTGGGAGTGGAACAGGGAGAGAAGATGCTAGTTGTGGTACGAGGTACCCTCCACCACGCACCGTATGGTGGATTGCGGAGTACGTATGTAGAAGGGGATACACATCTACCCATGTGTTCCTAGTTTGAATAACACATCACGTATCATCGGCTATCAGCTGCCTACCCTGCTGCACTACCCTTGTAAAACTGTGTCATCCTTCCAAACTACATGCTGTCAACGTGAATGACCACATGTGCCAGCTGCATGCTACATACCGAAACACGTTTACTCTGTACATGCTTGCAGAATACTATACATGTCTCCACAACAAATGTAAATTGTCAACATGATACGCTTCGGCAGGCAAGCACGATACCACAGTTTGCGGAACGAGTATGCTTCACTTGCAGCGTGTCAGACATATGGCCAGAGAAACATTTCGTCTTGTTTTGATCTGAGGAACAAGTCCCGATGTTTGGTACAGGTATTTAGAAACGTCCTCCACGGTGCTAACTGAGTTGTAGCTACACGACGGACAGGCGCCTCCGCTAGTGCGATAACCGTCCCTCTCCTCTGGTATCTCCAGCGATCGGTGGGAGACTAAGAGGTCCCGGCACTCGCATCTGACGCCTTTAAGGCCGGGTTGGCCTTCTGTGACGGCGCCGCGTTACACAACCACGTAACACCAGAGGCGAGCGCCAGTCGCTCTGGAAACGACGAAACAAGGAGACCAGGCGGGGCAGACGCGGCGGCTCACCGGAGCTGAGCGATCCACAGCCAGTTCGGCGCGTCTCAAGGCACGCTATAAAAAATAACGCCCACAATCCTACTGCCTAGCCGCCCATTAATTCATACTATAATATTTTCGCTCTGCTTCTCAATGAGTGGCGAGGAGAACACAGCGAGTGCTGTAGCTCGATTTTCCAGAAACTTCTCTCAGAGGAAGAGGAGTCAAAGTAAGGGAACACATCTCTCAGCTTATCCGCAGATACTGAGTAAACGACGATCAAGGTTTTTGTTGGAATTTAGATACCCTTTTATCAGGCGATAATTTTAAAGGGAGGTTTACTATCTTTTGGTTCAAAAAATCGATTTTTTTAAATTGCATTTTTGGATCCATAAAAGTGGTTAGAATCCACCCCTGAAACGGTTTTTCCGAATACGAAACGGAAATGTTTGTTATTCGCGGTTGAGCAAAAAAATGAACTGCCTGAAACCAGCCTTACTCACGCATTAGTTTTTTTCTTTCGGATGACGAGTTATTGTAACGATGCTTGGGAGGAAAAACACAAAATTCAAATGAAAGTTTGAACGCGTGTGTTTGGAAGTTAGCATCCAAGCATTTACATTCTGGTGTGAAGACTGTGGGGGTTGCGACTTTCCTGGCGATGAGCAGCTTCAACGAAGGGTATTCAGCAATTATGAAGACCATGACGACGATGGACGTCACCCTGGGACTCTATTCGCCGCAGTTCGCCAAGCATTCGGACGACCGCCGGATTCAAGCGGCAGAAAACCGTTTGTCACCGTCCGTACGAGCGGCTCTGGAGCAGAGTAGGATGGCCCAGATCGAGCATAACGCTCTGTGTGAGGAAGAGGAAGGACTAGTTTATGGACCCGGAATAGCAGATTAACGGTAGGTTGCATAATATTGCATTTATGTGTAGTCAAAACTTCAAACGTGTTTTTCTCGAAATGTTTTTTTATCGCGCGGTATGGTAACTTCAAATCTACTGAACCGATTGGTATGATTCTTTGTTTCAGACGAAGCTAACTAAATTGTCTAGGAGTTGTACCACTTTTCTTCCGATCCATCAACTATAAATATTTTTACTGGCCGACAAAGTCGAAAAATCGATGAAAGAACCCTATTTTTTTTTCAAATGGCCGCCATTTTGTTACCTATGGTCCAAATAACTCCTAAAGAATATTATATACTTCTCTAACGTCATCTCAATTTTGATTTCAGGCGAGCCGGCTGACCTGTGACATACCGCGCGTGGAGGTCTACATTGAAACTTTGTTTCGTTCCGACGGCGCTTTCGCCTTTACTCTTCTACATTTCCGGTCGAAAAAATTCTAATTTGTACAGGAAATATCAATTAACATTTTGACCAAATTTCAAATTGATATCTATGACACATCGCGAGAAAAAGATTATCGAAGAACATGCTTTTTTCGGGCCAAAGATAGTTAACCTCCCCTTAATGGTAGCGTTGGCACAGTTGGTAGTGTTTCGGCTTCACACTTTAGCGCCCCGTATTAGAAACCCGATTATTGTTTTGATGTTACTTCCTTCTTTCTAATTTATCTACCCATATCCGTAGAAAGTTACTACACGAATCTTTCCTCACCTCATGGGATACAAGGGCCTCATATTAATTGCAAAATTACAACTGGATATCACAATAAGTAACATACATTTATTATATAACATACGTGTGTATGCCTCATTGGTGTCTTTTCACTTTGAGAACTAATTCAGCAATGATGTGTTTTCCTTACTGGTTCCCTCAAGAGGACGAAACCAGCTGGGCAGATCAGAATGGACAGAATACAAATCCTCCTTGCAGGTTGAACGAATAAACGCTTATACTTGCTGGCCGACTGAAACCCACTTCTCGGCAACGACTACGCAACACCTCCAACATTACCGACAAGCCGCAAAAAACGAATTTCACCGAAACAAATTTCAAATTTTTCTCATTCATTTATTGTTCTACGCATTCTCGTAGTAATCTTCTGCGGAAAAGAGTAGATAAATAAATGATAAAATAAATAAATACATAGATAAAAGCTTAAGTCAAAATTGACAAGGTTTCGACGCTACTATGAGCGTCGTCTTCAGAATTAAACTAACTGTTCTAAAACATAATAGGTATATAAGACATTAATAAACTAAAGTGTGTACTGACTGGGAAGAGATGCAGTACTTACAAGTCACATTCTAAAAAAAAATCTAAGCCGGAAAGACGACGTCATGAAAAATTGTAAATAAGATAAGATGGCGAGCCGCTAAGGGCTGCTCGTACCTGAGTGAACACGGGTTGCAACAAAACTGTTCTAATATAATTCTGACACGGTCACTGAACCTTAGCAGCTATGTTCAAAATTTTATACATAAAAGCAATAATCGTGATTTGAACACGGGGCGCAAAAGTGTGAAGGAGCGACGCTACCAATTGTGCCAAAACATCAGATGTAGAGGTTACGTCTTGAAACGCACATAAAGTACCTCAGAAATTTTGACTGTCATTTTCTCATAAACAGTCAGTATTTACGGATAAGCAGACACGTGTTCGCTTATTTTGAGCCAAGTTTCTGGCAAGCCTGGTTATGGCGCACAGGTTAACTATAACAAATAATTGACTCACCTGTCGAATGACCAGGTTAATGGTGACAGAGAACACTTCCAGAGAAAAAAAAATCACATCCAGGTGTAGTGGTCTGATATCCAGATTGTAAGGAATACGTGGTAAAACTTTCGACTCGAATTCGCTCAGCTTTCCGATTACGACATCTTATTCATAGGCCAGAGTTGTCTTGGGTAAGAAGTGGCCCAAACTTGAGGGAATCATTTGGTGTTTCGTGCTAATTTCTGCATGGATTTTGGATGACACTTGTTTCGAATCGAACTCTGTCATACCTTGGTCATCATATGGAATGATTTCATAAGAATTCAGAGGTGTGCAAAGACTGGTACCTCGCTTTAAAAGTTTAGAAATGGAAAATTGTGCATCACGAAAAACCCGTAACATTGGTTTCATACGACTATAATATCAATGAACGATAGCGGAAATTAGTGAAAGCATACAGATAGCTCCTTGTAAGAAATTGTGGGATGTTCACACGGAGCCAGTACCAGGAAAAGCAAATGGCAGAGTTAAAAATGGTTCAAATAGCTCTGAGCACTATGGGACTTAACATCTGATGTCATCAGTCCCTAGAACTTAGAACTACTTAAACCTAACTAACCTACGGACACCAGACACATCCATGCCCGAGGCAGGATTCGAACCTGCGACCGTAGTGGTCCCGCGGTTCCAGACTGAAGCGCCTAGAACCGTTCGACCACACCGCCCGGCCTGCTGAATTAAAGACAGCAGCTGTAAATAATGGCAAGAAACAGTTTGATAAACAGAGTTATTACGTATAAAACACGGTACGTGATGTGCTTCATTAATATGAGTTGATGGTCCCACGACAAACCGAAAAATGGCAGCTCTATCTGATCCTCGCTAATGGAAATTTAGCAGGATATGCGCATGTAAACAGTGGTAAGTGCCACGAACATAGCTGCCACTCATAGAACCGCGTGGGTTGCTTCTGCCAGCAGAATACTTTTCAGGTGTAATTTTTACGAATCTGAGGATGACGTGGATAGCTATGTCACAGATCAAGATTATAAGTTCCCGAACGCATATTTGCTTCAAAAGTTGTTGGTGATCAGGTAAATTTGAATGTTTGCTTAAGCAAGTAAACAATGATAAACAGTGTCCCGTAGTACTGTCTACGTGAACTTAGACGGCAGGCTGATGATAGAAATGTTAAGGACCATCCTTGACATTGTTCTAATGCTGTCGTAAGGTACTTACTCAAATTAATTTTATATTGTGCTAAATCACAGATTAATTTTTGAAATTGTTGTACTTAATTGTTGCAAAAATTGGTAATACAAATCATAATATCAAAAACTGAAACAATTTGGACATATTAAATTTGTATCTTTGAGAGCCTTCCCAATAATGTCTTGTAATTCAAGCACCAAGTAAACTGTGGTAAGTCAATCCTAGCCCTTGTTAAATGCACTCACTTTGCTAGTAAACAACTTTAAGTATCCATTGACGAACTATAAAGAATAAATGTTGGATAGAGTTTGCCACTTTAAAAATATATTACTGTAAAAGTATTTGAAAACAATGGCCTTTCTGGATAAGGATCATACTATAACTACTTGAAATATGTTATTTATAAGATTTTACTAAAACGTTACGGTGCATATTTTCAAAACAACCAACTTGTCCCTTATCAGTGTTTACGCTGGGATTTTCAGTTCGCTTCTTTGCCACTATTCTAGGAAAATGCAACAGTCCAAAAAGAAGATTGCGTGACCCATCCTAAATAACGCCCAGCCGTGTGTGACCAGTACCGGACAGGACTAACTGGGCACAGTGAATGTATATAATGAAGGACAGTACGAATGGTAACAGGTTTGATTGGTTGGCGAGCGATCTTCGCGGAGACGCTGCAAACGTGAACTGGCAACGCTTGAAGATAGGCGCTAACTCTAACGCGAAGATCTACTTACAAAGTTTCACGACCAGTCTTAAGTGAAGGTTATACGAATACACTATCATCCCCTGCTTATCACTTCCGTAGTGACCGCGAAGACAACTTCAGACTAATCACAACGCGATTCGGAGAATTAGTCATTCTTCCACGCTCCATACGCCAATGGAACGGGAATATCATTAATACGTGGTACAATGGAAGGTGCGCTCTGCCATATGCTTGACAGTGGTTTGCAGAGTAAGAAAGAAGAAGCGGATTTGTTTCACATTCGATTGTGCTACCTTTTTTTGTTTCCTTCTTCTTAAATCGGGAATGTGGCCTCTCCATATGTCGGACAACCATTTCCACGCTGGTTTTAGATATGCCACCGACTTATCGTCAATACAGCCTCTTCAGTACAAAATTACTTTCAACGTCGATTCATCTTCATTCTGATATATTTAAAAATAATCTAGTGTCGGAGAAAATATTTCTCTAGATGACGCATAAGTATGTTCCGGAACTACTATGGAATTTTTATGGATGACAATGCACTTTGTCACCGGGCCGAAATTGTTCGCGATAGCTTTGAAAAACGTTCTGGACAATTCGAGCGAATTATTTGGCCACCCAGGTCGTCCAACAGGAATCCCATCTAACGTTTATGGGACACAATCGAGAGGTCAGGTCGCACAAAAAATCCTCCACCGGCACACTTTCGCCATTTTGGACGGCTATAGAGGTGTCATGGCTCAGTGTTTCTGCAGGGGACTTGCAACGACTTGTTGAGTCCATGCTACTTCGAGTTAATGCACTACCCCGGGCAAAAGGAGGCCAGACAAGATATTGAGAGGTATCGTCATGACTTTTGTCATCTCAGTGTAAGTAACACAGTAAAAACGGAAATACAGATAATATGTAAAACACAGAACGTACATGCTCTTTAAACATATGGAACCCGTTCCGAAACCGATGGACAGCGCAGAATAAGGTAAAGATACTAATTCTAGACGAACTGCCTTTGCAGAACTGGTGATGTAATTCTTGAAGTTTTTATATCGCAGGTCAAATCAGAAGTCATGCATGACCTGCTTTCGGCCATAAAGAGTTTCGACAGTCCTGAAGCGAAGGGAAGCTACACCGCAGTGGGAGTGGCTAAACCAGAGTGCAACGTCCGCCCGCCTTAGTCAGTCGCACAATACAACACATCCGTCACGGACAGCGGGTATATAAAGTCACCGACTGGTGTCAGTACAGAGAAATGTCCTTCCCGAATAGAATAGGCAGCCTTTTCGCGGAGGCATTAAAATTTCCAACCGGTCCCCAGAGCCACCTGCCAGCCAGAGAATAAGCTGTTTCGGCCGTGCCTAGCATCTTCGGGGAGTGGAGTGATTCATGGCGTCTCTAGGCAAACGACATTCGAAAGCTTTTGGAATACACAGGTGGCGGCGGGGACCTCGTCTCTGTGGTGGCCGCGACTCGTTTCAGCGCGTCGTGTATTTTATGCTAAGTACATCCGTATTATAAGGCCGGCCGGCTGCTAACTGAATGCTAAGGTGGGAGATGGACGGACAATGGTGCCGCAATAGGCTGTTTGGGGAATCGTAATGGCAGGCGCGGACCAGTAGCGACAAACCGAGCGCCGCATCGCTCCCCCGCAAGTCGCCATCGCATTCCTCAGAGGCCGCCGCGCCAGCCGCAGCCATCAAAACGCTCTTTATTGACTGCCAACCAGTTCCACTGCGGTTACGATCGCTGGAATTTTCCAGCCCGAAGAGAACTGGTTGTCGACCCATATGGTTTTCGGCCAGGTCCGCGAGAAGAACAGATCTTCATCTGCAGAGTGGTCACAGTAAAACTGGTCCTAAAAGTGTTTTCGACACTCTACGGCTACATAACATGCCACTGTGGTGGTGGGCATATTGTAACACATCGTGTTGCGAACCCTGCCAAGAACGCCAAGTGCAGTTCTGAGCGTGTGGGGTTGATCTGTTATTCTGTTATTCTGTTATTCTTCGCAACGGATTAATCTGAGATGTACCCTTTACCCTGTGGCTTCTGCAAGATGCAATTTCCTCCCCCACGCTACTACAGATGTCAGACAGACGCTCCTAACGTTCTAAAGAGAAATGCCTGAAAAACTTTCAGCAATAAATATCTTCTGGAGTCGTCTGCTGTAAGGAAATGACACGAAAATTCACAAAATTTCTTACGTAACTAGTGGGATACTTGGGTACTGGAGTAGTGCTAGTTAGTGTAAGAAAAACATGAAACTAACGAAAGTTATTATTTATTTTGCAAAAATTCTGAGAAATCACAATGGCACTTTTAGTTATGAACTGAACAACTTATATCCTGGTTCTTTTCGGAATGTCCAGTTACGTCTTAAGGATAGGATTCGCTAATGAAATTTCTATACAAAGTTTAAGATTGTTATCGACTTGGCAGAATGGCTGAGAGCCGCACCTACTCAACTTAAATAATTATCCTTTAGAATGTAGCTAGGTACGGTCGAAGTTGTCGCGTGTGAAATGCAGTGAAGTGTACTGTTGTGGAGGAAATATGGGGCTCTCAATAGCTGTAGCGCAGAATATCGTAAGCTGCAATGACTGCTGTCTGCACCGCTCGCTGCTGACAAATAAGATAACTCGTTCTATCTGGACTGACCTTCGCCAATCAAACTCTCCCTATGCCTTGATGAAGTCAAGGATTCCTGTTCGCCCCTAGTCTAACTATTGGCGTGGTACACTGGTCAGATAACCAGTCCACTGCGATGCCACTCAAAATTCGCTCGCAGGCGGTTAACTACGTCCATTCACACCGCACAATAAGTGTGTCAGCCAACAGAGTGAACAACGCTTAATCGCAAGGACTCAATATAGAGTAGCACTTCGATTCGCTCTCGACAGATGTGCTCTCCCAGTGAAGTACTGAGGAGAGACTTGTTCTTCGCTCCAAGAGCGACAACGCAACGGCGCCTCTCCACGCCAGACGTGAAGGGGTACATCTTTCGGTCTCTTCCATTATTCCTTCAGCTGAAGGCGCCAGAAATATCGTCTACCAATCGGCATTGCTCTTCTAAAACGGGAGAATGACGTTTCGTTTAAGGTGACCAATCCGGAAACCTGTAGCATTGGCGTTTGGCGTTTGCTGTCTCTCTGTGAAAATCTCTGAAAATGCGTGCTATGTGTAAAGAATGCGTAGGCTGGCCGCTCCCACACAATGTAGCGGAATTTGCTTTTAAGCCGAACTTGGGGTCGTTCCCCCTTTTCACTCGGGCCCACGCTGTCCGCTACACGGGCGGTCACCGGTTGACATAGGCTGGGTCGTCCTCTGAAGGGACTGGCGTCCCACTGTGCGGTTTCTTTCCCGAACTAAAAGCTTCTGTGACTGTCGTGTCTGGAATGTATGTGTGTATGCCAGCCTCGAGTATTTCAACCACGGTGTGCTTACTTGTTAATTGCATATCGTTTACATGAATTCATACAACATTCACGTTATCTTATCGAGTTTGGGTTCGAATGAAGCGTCTCGATGTGCAGAATATGGTTGTGAGGGCGGAATATGTAAGGAATGAAGGTCAGGAGACCAAGACGTCTTACACAGTGACGAGCACGTGTGCGGCGGCGCAAGATCGGAAACAAGGAACAAGTCGAGAAGTAATTAATGAACACAAAATCAGGTGACAGATTCGGGTCCTTTTGTCGAGGAATGAACTGCGGCTCCATCCATAACTTGCAATATCAATTTTATCTGTAAGTATCTAAAGATTCAACCGCGAAATAAAGCAGCTAAATCGTTACAAAAACGAAAGCAACTTTGCAATAATAATTTCCTACGTACAGAGGAACCGAAATTTTTAAACAGATCTCGGCTGCAGTTATCTTGAGTGGAATTAATAAACTGTTCACAATGGCGGCGGCGTTAAAATATTCAAGTTCAAACGGAGCCTGTTCTTCGTCTTGAGGCGCGCCCGAACGCAGAAAATCTCGCCGTCTCAACGGCCAAGGCTGCGCCTGGTCAGGAGACTTCTGGGGCAAAAAGGAAGCGGCCTGGTCTGTGGGCCAGCAGTCGACAGCTAGCAGCTCGACCGCCCAGCAAGTTGGCACCGAAGCTACTTTTTCAAGCTGTAGACACACTACATCTACATTTATACTCCGCAAGCCACCCAACGGTGTGTGGCGGAGGGCACTTTACGTGCCACTGTCATTACCTCCCTTTCCTGTTCCAGTCGCGTATGGTTTGCGGGAAGAACGACTGCCGTAAAGCCTCCGTGCGCGCTCGAATCTCTCTAATTTTACGTTCGTGATCTCCTCGGGAGGTATAAGTAGGGGGAAGCAATATATTCGATACCTCATCCAGAAACGCACCCTCTCGAAACCTGGCGAGCAAGCTACACCGCTATGCAGGGCGCCTCTCTTGCAGAGTCTGCCACTTGAGTTTGTTAAACATCTCCATAACGCTATCAAGGTTACCAAATAACCCTGTGACGAAACGCGCCACTCTTCTTTGGATCTTCTCTATCTCCTCCGTCAACCCGATCTGGTTCGGATCCCACACTGATGTGCAATACTCAAGTATAGGTCGAACGAGTGTTTTGTAAGCCACCTCCTACATTTTCTAAGGACTCTCCCAATGAATCTCAACCTGGTACCCGCCTTACCAACAATTAATTTCATATGATCATTCCACTTCAAATCGTTGCGCACGCACGCAGATATTTTACAGAAGTAACTGCTACCAGTGCTTGTTCCGCTATCATATAATCATACAATAAAGGATCCTTCTTTCTATATATTCGCAATACATTACATTTGTCTATGTTAAGGGTCACTAGTGTGAGGTGACGATCAGCTAACAAAAACCCTGAGCGTCACCGTTATAGAGGATTCTAGACCGTCTTCTTGGAAGGTCTAGCAGTTACCGTCTCGGCCGCTGCCGCCTACCGTCCACAGGTACGCCCCGCCATGCGAGGTAAAGCTTATCTGTTCGTCACTTCGGGCACAGTCTAATAATGATACTCGGATTCGCCATTTCGGTCGTTTGGCGATCGCGGGTGTTTCGCCATAATACGTGAGAGCAGTAGGGTCAGCCATGTGGTAAGGTTCATCGAATTCTGCCACCCTGCCTTTGCTTGCTCACAGTGTCAGGATTGTCTGTCTGAAGTGTTCTCAGTTCAACTTATGTTGCTGTAGGTGAATGCTTCCTCTATACGACATTCTGCGAATGCGTCTGTGTCAGTCGAGCTGTCCTCGGTTCAGAGGGCTAATTTCAGAATATCTCTCTTTAAGCTAATTTCTAAACCTTTTATTTGTGATACCATTTCTATCAGTTTTCTCCAGTATCCATTCAAGTCAGTTGCTCCCTGCATGTACGGTCATGGTCCAAGCTTTCCCACTGTCTGATACAGGACAGAATACTAACATGAGATCGCGATGGCCTATCCATATTTATCTCACCCGGTGACTGGTGCAAGCTCGTTCAATTCACGCCGCCTGGGATACGGAAACAGTGGCAGTAAGTGTGGTAGAGCAGTATCATACCAGTCTAGACGATTTCCTGACTATTCGCGTGTGACACGAGGGAAAAGCGACTTGCTGCATGCCTCGGTATGCGCTCTAATGCACTGAATAGTCAAAGAAACGGATACACCTGCCTAATGTCGTGTAGGGCCCCAGATAGCACGCAGAAGTGCCGCAACACGACGTGGCATGGACTCGACTAATGTCTCAAGTAGTGCTGCAGGGAACTGACACAATGAATCCTGCAGCGCTGTCCATAACTCAGTAAGAGTACGAGGGGTGGAGGTCTCTTCTGAACAGCACGTTCCAATGCATCCCAGATATGATCAATAATGTTCACGCCGGGGAAGTTTGGCGGGCAGTGGAAGTGTTTAAACTCAAGAGTGTTCCTAGAGCCACTATGCAGAAATTCTGGACGTGCGGGTGTCGCACTGTCCTGCTGGAACTTCCCAAGTCCGTCGAAATGCACAATGCACATGAATGGATGCAGGTGATCAGACAGGATGTTTACGCATGTGTCACCTGTCATAGTATCTAGACGTATCTGGGGGTCCCATATCTCTCGTCCTGCACACGACCCACGCCATTACAGAGTCTCCACCAGCTTGAACAGTTTCCTGCTGACATGCAGGGTCCATGGATTCATGAGGTTGTCCCCGTATCCGTACACGTACATCCGCTCGACACAATTTGAAACGAGACTTGTCAGACCAGGCAACATGTTTCCAGTCTTCAAGAGTCCACTGTCTGTGTTGACGGCCCCTGGCGAGGCCAAAAGCTGTGTGTAGTGCAGTCATCAAGAGTACACGAGCGGGCATTCGGCTTCGAAAGACCATATCGCTGATTTTTGGTTGAATTGTTCGCACGTTTACACTTGTTGATGCCCCAGCATTGAAATCTGCAGCAATTTGCGGAAGGTTTGCCCTTCTGTTACGTTGAACGATTCTCTTCAGTTATCATTGGTCCTCACCCTACAGGATCTTTTTCCGGCTGCAGCAATGTCAGAGATCTGATGTTTTAGTGGATTCCTGATGTTCACGGTACACTCGTGAAATGGTTGTTCGGGAAAATCCCCACTTCATCGCTGTCTCGCAGATGCTGTGTCCCATCGCTCGTGCGCCGGCTACAACACCACGTTCAAACTCACTTAAATCTTGATTACCTCCCATTGTAGCAGCAGTAACCGATCTAACAACTGCGCCAGACACTTGTTGTCTTATATAGGCGTTGCCGGCCGCAGCGCCTTATTCTGCCCGTTTACATATCTCTTATTTGAATACACATGCCTATACCGGTTTCTTTGGCGCTTCGGTGTATCTCTTATTTTATTATCATGATCTCCAGGAGACATATGTTGGCGGTAGGAGCATTTTCTCCCAGGTCTCCGAATACCGGTTCTGCAAATATACTCAACAGAATTTCACGAGAACAACGTCGCCTCTCTTCGAAGGAATCTTATTCAGTTAATTCTAGCGACCCGTCCCTGCTTCGCACAGGTATCGCGCTCTACGGCCGCACGTCTTGTCTTGCCGTGGTGGTAAATTTATTGTCTGGCTACTTCGTACAGTTAGTCATAAAATTGTGAAAGCAATGTTAGGTAACTGAATATCGTCAGTTTCATATAACCGAAATTATGTAAGCATCTCACGCCATTAAGGCTCTTAGGAAGAATGAATGTAGTAACTTACTTCAATACACGAAGTCGTGACTGCAATTAAGCTGTTTAGTTTTATTTTTAGATGAGACGTTTCGGTTTTCTAAGAGATCATCTTCAGATCTTACATTTTGTGAGGAGGAATGAAACATAATGCTTCAGTTACAGTCGAAACGGACATTAAAATAAAATAATGCAGCAAAAGGCAACCGTAAATACCGTTGGCGAGGAGCAAGTCCACTAGTGGAGGCGTGGAGAACACTGCTACATACGGCTCGACTGCCGGTAGCTAAATAGCGGAAGCCCTGCCCATTGTCTTTGGCGAGACGCCATTTGTAGCCATTGGCCGTGAGACTCGATTATATTGTGCGAAGAACACGTGCTACATGTGTAATTATTATGAGTTTGGTCCTTGGCAAAACAGCGATGAATGTTTTGCTGTTATAAAAAAGAACATAAGTTACAGAAAGCGTCAAAATAGAAAAACCGTCACTACCCAATAACAAGGCTCGTTTAAACGTGAGCTGCCTTCTGCAGGGCCTTTGGTAAACGTAAGCGTAGCAAAGACGGTCGGTACGACACCAGCTTGATAATCAAGGAGACGACGTACGTTATACCTTTAGTCAAAGCTGTTATGAATTCCCATTGGCCTCCTTCTTGCCCTACCATTGGGTAGTAACTGTCTCTCTATTTCGACGCTTTTTATAGCCCATGTTCTTCTTCCTAACATCAAAATATTCGTCTTTGTTTTATGAAGGACCAAACTCTTACTAATTACACATCTATTACATTTTCTTCAAACAATGTAATCAAGTCTCACCGCCACTGTATGCAAATAGCGTTACGCCAGAGACAATGTACGGGGCTTCCGATATTTACATACCGCCAACAGAGCCAAGTGTAGCCGTGTTCTCCACGTCTCCATAGCTTGACCTGATCCACGCCAGCATAGTCATAAAGGTTATATCTGATACGCTTTTTTACTCCGTTATTTTATTTTTTGTAACTGAAGCATTATGTTCCATTCCTCTTCACAGAATGTAAGATATGAAGATGACCTCTTAGAAGATCGAAACCGATCTACAAATAAAAAGGAACAACTTAAATGCTGTCACAGGTCTGTGTATTGAAATAAGGTATAATATTAGGCAGATCGCTGTTTTTCCTGTAACAGTGTTCCAAAAACATTATAAAAAGAATGTTATCTGTTCCTTAAGAAATAGGCGTCTAGAGTGACATTTTCGGGCTTGATGGGAATCCATCATGATTTAGTTAATATGTTTACAACCAATGCGAATTCTGCATGCGCACCATGAGTGTACGTGAGTGAGCGAGTGAGTAAATAAGTTGCAAAATGTCTGAGCGTTCGGAATGATAGATGCGAACATTGGTGGCAACACATGCTTGAATCAGGCTTGGAAATGTGCTCGGATAGCCGAATGGTTTAGCGAAGTACTCGCGATACGTCGGAAAACTAGGTTTGACACAAAAGTCCTGTTGTTTCTGCATATTCATTACATTGCAGGTTCAGGATACTCGAATGATTTGAACTGATAATGCAATGAACGACTCTTTCGCGTGATTAACGGCTCTCTCTAGCAGCGAAAGACAACCAACAGGCCCTGGAATGCGTAAATCACTAACGTTCAGCAGCGAGCTGAAAAACTAAGCATTTTGAGAACTGACCTACTTCAGTGAATATTTCTCTGTTCATGCTAACAGAATCTTCCGTCGGATCTTGGTAGAACAACATTGTAATAAATGAAAAGCAACAGTTTGCTTTTCATTTATTATTTATTTATGGTCATGTATAACCCTTTAGGATAAATACATAGGTCGAAAGGCGTGCGAGTTCTCCAATGGATTGTGTTTAACTGAACGTCGTTGAAACTTCCTCAGGCGATTATGATGAAACAAAATGGGAAGAGAGGAACGAGATAAGAGGAAAACGAAATCTGTTTTCTTGTATATATCATTTACCGTGATATGAATACAATATCAGGTCAGCTAACACCATCATTTGACGTTATTCTAGGATACGGTATAGTAAACTGTTATTCATCCTAAGGAAAAACCTAGAGATTTTTGCTGCGAGCAAAGATTAGAAAAATTTTTGATAATTCAACTACTAATGGCTGACCACCACAGCTATGTAAGAACACGGTAAGTACAACACGAAAAGTTGTTGAGGAGGAGCGAAAGACACTTCCAAACCAAGAGAATAATCTTATTTTAATGGGACCGTTAGTTTACTTTAAATGGGTACTGGTTTTTCGCTTTTAGTCTTACCGTTTTTCTCGTTTGTTCTCTTTATATTCATTTATTGTTTAGCATTTTTAACTGCATTACCACTGCACTCTCAGAGATGGCATTTATCCTGTCCTCTTACCTTACTCGCCATGTGTCACATCCATTTCAACGTTGCTCACGGAAGTTGTATCCTTTTTAAATATGATCGTCAGTTAAAATGTACTGAAACTCGGTTGCTGTAGGACAGACACAATATTATGTTTCCCGTTGGTAACTATGAAGTTATTGTACCAAGAAGAGACAGATGAATCAGTTAACAAAAGAAACAAAGACTTTTCACCATGTTAGCAAACGAGACACTGATAGCATACGAAATGAAGTTGTTGCTATTGTCAATAACCTTTCTCTCTATAGTTATTACACCGGCGTACTGACTTCATTATCTTTTAAATTTATTACCTCACTTAACCTCTCACTTCATATAGGACGGCGTATGAAAAATACCCTGGCAGGAGTCCAACACCGCGTCTTATATGGTCGCTGCAACTGATTCCACTTAAGATACGAAATACTACTGCACATGAGAATACGAACGCATATTCCGCACAGGCAAAATCCTCCGGTAATGCGAGTGTCACGTTTAGCTAAGGGGTCAATGACCTGTTTGTAGCAGCGTGAATGTAAATGCAAAGCCACTTTTGCCCTGTAATTATTTTCACATCGGATTTCAGAACTTACGTGGGAGGGGCACTCGTTTAGTCGAGAACAGTCTGGCTCCGGCAATGCCCGCAAATAAATGAGAAACTGTTTTGCATAAAAGAGCTCCGTGGGGCACTGTAAATTATCGGACTTCCCTTTGCGATGCATGCAAATGTCGCTCCGTCTTTCGGGATTATTACAATGCCCTACCAGTCTGCAGTACATGACACTTTTATTCCACATTTAGAACTGAGGAATATTAAACTGCTACTTCCTGGTGAGTTCTAACTCACCTTAGCATATTTGTGGCACCAGAATCTCGTGCTGTGTTTATGATGTACCTTCCCAGAAAGCTGAGTTTTAGTTGATATTATTGGAATAGTCTTACGTTCAAAGACTTTTTGATGCAGTTCTCCATGCTAACGTATCCTGTTGAAGTTTTTTCCATCTCTGCATAGCTGCCGCAACCTAACACACACCTCAACCTGCTACAACTGTAGTCAAGTCTTTGTCTCCCTCTGCTTATTGTTACCTCCCTTGAACACCCTACCCTACTTCCCTTCACTGCCTAATTAACTATACCTTGATACCTCAGACTGTAAATCAGTTGTGCCAGAAGTCTATCTTTCACCAGATTCCGTTCATTATTTCTGCATTAGTTATCCAGACATCCACTTAATTTTCAGTATCCTTAAAAAAATTTTATTTGTTCTCCACTGTTTATCCCTAAATTTCCACTTCCATGTACGTCTACACTGCAAGCAAATACTTTAAAAACTACTTCTTTATACATAAATTAATATCCGAGATTCGAACTTAACACCCTCTTCTTTTGAATAAAAGCTTTTCTTCCTGTTACTATTGGCGATTTGTCTTTTGTATTCTCTGCACTTGAGAATAACTAAGGATAGGAGAAGTAAAATGAATTTTTTCAGTACTTGGGATAAATTTCGCAACATGGACGGCAAAAATACAATGCACTTAGTTTCCCCCTGTGAAACCATCGACTGATTTCTATGTACGGCGTCTATCAATTCACTAGTTACATAAACGGAAATATTATCGACTGAAGTCACTCAATGGTGTACATAAGATCGTTCCATATTATGAATGACAAGATATATTGCTAGAAAGAAAGGCAACATCACGAGGAATAACCACAGAAACAAGAAATTTGTTTCACACGTGCCCATTTGGCGAGTTAAAGGAAGGACTAATCAGTTTCGCTGCGACCTCTTAAGCTTCCCAGGTTCAAAAATGGTTCAAATGGCTCTGAGCACTATGGGACTCAACTGCTGAGGTCATTAGTCCCCTAGAACTTAGAACTAGTTAAACCTAACTAACCTAAGGACATCGCAAACATCCATGCCCGAGGCAGGATTCGAACCTGCGACCGTAGCGGTCTTGCGGTTCCAGGCTTCCCAGGTGCCATGATTCATTGTATACAAGTAGAATTTGCCTACGTATCCTGCAGTCAGATGCTCTAGATATTTCAGCGATCCCCGGACCGCCATCTTAAAATTATAGACGTGACGGAAGTGGTTTTATCGGAATTAAAGTGAGGGACGGAAGCAATGCAGCTGTTTCACTGGAGTCGACAATGGTATGTACGTAATTCACTTTTTCGAACAACAGCGCAAATTGAAATCGCAGGTTTCTTTATTGACGTATATAACAAAATTTATTTTATCGTAAATTACTTATAAAAGAAGAAGGTGAAGAAATAACAGTTACAAGATATAAATCAAATCAAGAGATTCTAAAAGTGGCCAGTAATAGTAAATAAAGCATAGCGTTCCGGTTTTGCGTGGTTTTAATCTCTTTCTTAATGAGACGTCCATTAACACAGACCCGCTAACCAGTTTGTGATTTGACACTGAAGGAGACCCTATGACATCGGTATTCGTTAAGTTTGTTGTGTTTAATTTCCACGGCGACAAAGTAGCATCAGACATACAAATACAATAAATTTCTCAACAAGATGTTTGGTGCGAGGAAATGGTAAAGTTTTTATTATCTTCGTCCTCATCGTGTCTCACTAAGATATTTGATGAAGACAGAACATAGCTTTTTCATCCCTTTTGTCAAAGTTTCAGAGCTACTGCTAGGTTCACAAACTGCAGCTGTATTAATTTGCCGGGCCCATAAGCAAATTGAACGTAAAAAGAAATCACTAATCTGTGCCTACAATGAGGAGTACTCTCCGCTTTACAGTTCACTGTAGATGTATATAACCTGATGAGCCAAAACATTATAACCACCTTCTTAACAGCCTTTGGAACGAAATACACCCTGATTCTGCGTTTCAGGGACCCGACTGTTTGTTGGTACGTTTGTGGAGGTACTAGATGTGGCACTAGAAGTGTATGCACAGGTCACGTAATTCGCGTAAATAACGGGCCGCTGATTTGCGTACTATGTGATGGCGCGATAGTAACCGAGATCGATTTCATGGAATTTACATCAGGCGAATCTGGTCACCAAGACATCAGCTTGAGTTCAATATAATGCTTCTCAGACGACTATAGCACGATTCTGGCTTTGACACACGGACAATTATACTGCTGAAAGATGTTATCACCGTCGAGGAAGACATTAGGCACAAGAGATGCAGGTGGTCCACAGCTGACAGTCTCTTCGATTACTACCGCAGGTCCCACGCAAGCTCAGGAGAATGTCTATGATAGTAGACACTTAACAAAAGTTTTGTATCACCCCGGTTCCCAGAACTACTGTAGATAGACGTTGGCTGGATATTATATCACAGACACAGTCCCTTTGACTGTCCAGAGATGTCACTAAACCCACCCAAAGTTGTAAACAACCATGCATGAACAACGCCTATTAGACGGAGATGGTCCGACAGCCAATCAGTTCCAGTCATTCCAACAGGAAGGAGGTACACGGCTCGTGTTGTCTGTAGTTCAACAATGCCTGGACGGTCAATACCGCGGTTCGACCGCGTCCGCATTGTTACTTTGTGCCAGGAAGGGCTCTCAAAAAGGTAAGTGTCCAGGCGTCTAGGAGTGAACCAAAGTGATGTTCGGACATGGAGGAGATACAGAGAGACGGGAACTGTCGATGACATGCCTCGCTCAGGCCGCCCAAGGACTACTACTGCAGTGGATGACCGCTACCTACGGATTGTGGCTCGGAGGAACCCTGACAGCAACGCCACCATGTTGAATAATGTTTTTCGTGCAGTCACAGGACGTCATGTTACGACCCAAAAAGTGTGCAATAAGTTGCATACTGCGCAATTTCACTCCCGACGTCCATAGCGAGGTCCATCTTTGCAAAAACGACACCATGCAGCGCGATGCAGATTGGTCTAACAACATGCTCAGGATTGGCATCACGTTTTCTTCACCGATGAGTGTCGCATATGCCTTCAACCAGACAATCGTCAGAGACGTGTTTGGAGGCAACACGTCAGACTGAACTCCTTAGACACACTGTCGAGCGAGTGCAGCAAGGTGGAGGTTCCCTGCTGTTTTGGGGTGGCATTATGTGGGGCCGACGTACGCCGCTGGTGGCCATGGAGGCGCTGTAACGGCTGTACGACACGTGAACACCATCCTCCGACCGATAGTGCAACCATATCGGCAGCATATTGGCGAGGCACTCGTCTTCATAGACGACAATTAGCGCCCCCATCGTGCACGTCGTGTGAATGATTTCCTTCTGGATAAAGAAATCGCTCGGCTACAGTGGTTAGCATGTTCTCCAGACATGAACCCTATCGAACATGCCTGAAATACACTGAAAAGGGCTGCTTATGGACGATGTGACCCACCAACCACTCTGATGGGTCTATGCCGAAGCGCAGTTGAGGAGTGGGACAATCTGGACCAACAGCGCCTTGATGAACTTGTGGATAGTATTCCACGAAGAATATAGGCATGCATCAATGCAAGAGGACGTGCTACTGGGTATTGGAGGTACCAGTGTGCACAGCAATCTGGACCACCACCTCTGAAGGTCTCGCTGTATGGTGGTACAACATGCAATGGATGGTTTTCACGGGCAATAAAAAGAGCGGAAGTGTTGTTTATGTTGACCTCTTCTAATTTTCTGTACAGATTCCGGAACTCTCGGAACCGACGTGATGCAAAACTTTTTTTGATGTGCATACGAGGGTTGGAACTTAAATAGTGGCAACTATTTATTCACAACTGATACAGAAGTGTTACATGTTTGTACCTATTAGTGTCCTTTAAAGTAGTCACCAGCGTTGTGTACAATCCGCTGCCAGCGATGTGGAAAGCGTAGTATACCGTTAGCAAAGCCTGTTTTGTTGATGGTGCGAATGGAGTGGTCTAAACTTATGGTGATTCCCCTGTACGATTGTCATGGTGTTATCCTAACGCATTACGTTCCTCCACGGCAGATCGTCAATGCACAGTATAACTTTTCGTTTTGGATCATCACCTGCTACCAGCTTTGCGAAAGAAGCGGCGACAGTTTCTGCGCAACCCACCCATCATTTTGCACGACAATGCTCGGGCGCACACAGCGCAAGCTGTGGCTGCTCTGTTCGGTCGATGGGACTGGGAAGTACTGTACCATCCACCATACTCCCAGGACTTAAGTCCTTGCGACTTTGATTTGATTCCGAAGATGAAGGAACCACTTCGTGCCACTCGCTTCAGAACTGTTCCAGAGATTAAACAGGCAGTAGACCACTCCATTCGCAACATCACCAGAACAGGCTCTGCTAACGGTATACAACGCCTTCCACATCGCTGGCAACGGGTTCTGCACAACGCTAGCGACTACTTTGAAGGACAGCAACAGGTGCAAACATGTAACTCTTTTGTATCAGTTGTGAATAAATAGTTGCCACTATTTAAGTTCCAACCCTCGTATAATACTGCTCCCACCAGGGTGTGCCAGTGGCGCGCTGCACGTTTCGAGCCGCCATTCGCGTGGTTGGCGGCTTTTGTGGAGACGACCATTAACCTGCTGGTGCAAGAAACGTGAGTCATCCGCTCAGCTGAAACGTTTTGATTGATCCGTAGTCTAATCATGATGATCCTGTTCCCACTGAAATGATAACTGGTGATTCCTTTGGGTCAACATATGAAAATGTATGGGTTGTCTGCTGTGGAGTCCAGTGTTCAACAATGATCGCTGAATGGTGGGCTCCGAAACACATGTGCGTGCACCGGCATTATGCTCCTTCACCAGAGAGCTACAGACCGCCATCTATACTAATTTACCAAGCCGACAAGCCTCTGAACCTTGCACAGAAGTCGTCGACACCCAACAACTTGGCGCCTAGTGGTAGTTTCAGTATCCTTCTACCACCTTTCATAGACGCTCTCGACTGTAGCACGTGAACATTCTACCAGTTTCGAGATACTCGTTCACAGGCTCCGGGCAATAATAATCTCCATTTATGTCAGTGGGTTTCTTCATTTTCGGTTCGTATAGCCGCTAGAATGATTCCCCATCTGTCTCTGCTCCGCTTACGTAATTCCATTGCCGCCTCACGTTCCCGCAAAGTCACCAGGCGACATCCAACCTCGCAGTGGGCAGGGTCATAATGTTGTGACTCATCAGTGTAGATAACATTTTGTTGTCTGCCTTTGTTCTTTGAATGACATGTTTACTAATTGTTCCTATTTTATTTTATGCTGTTGACTTTGTTGCATGTTACGTACAGGAGATACAACAAAAGAGATAATTAGACAGTGTGACATCCATGATAGACTCTCAATAATATGAACTAGGATAGATTGGTACTTATGTTATAGAGCTGGCGTTGAGTGGCGGACTTGCACATTTAAAAGTGGATTAAGCTGTTGGGCACAGTTCTCCTTCAGATTTAGAAAAATCCATACGTATTTGTACACACACATTACTGACACACACATGACCAATGTTATCTCTGGCACTGAGGCACAACTCAGTTCTTACAGGAAAGGGCTCGTACTACTTTGGGAATGGGGCTTTTGGAGGACAGGTTTATAACCGTGTTGTGGGTCTATAGAGGCTCTGGATTTGGTAGGGTGGCAGGAGGGAGTTTCTGAGACTAAGGTGGATGTAGTATGTGTACAAGACATTGTTTGAGAACAGTAACAAAGGGACTGAACTAAAAGTGGTTAGCAGCTAGCCTCTACAACTTGACTTCCTGAAATGTTAGTTCCAAATTTATTTTAATTGGATATAATCAAAAGTGGGAGTATGAGGGGAATAGAATGGACGGTTTTATTCTCCATGGGACCAAATTGAGGAGCAAATCTCCAAGATCATGGAACGTGTCAGCACATGGAATTGCAACATAAAAGTAATAGGTAAAAATGATTGCTCATGAACCCACAGAAAGTTTTGTTGAGCCCAACCTACATAGGTAGGAATGATCATCAAAATAAAATAAGAGAAATCAGAGCTCGAACAGAAACGTTTAGGTGTTCGTTTTTCCCGCGCGCTGTTCGGGAGTGGAATGGTAGAGAGATAGTATGATTGTGGTTCGATGAACCCTCTGCCAAGCACTTAAATGTGAATTGCAGAGTAATGATGTAGATGTAGATATACAGGGTGGTCCATTGATAGTGACTGGGCCAAACATCTCAAGAAATAAGCATCAAACGAAAAAACTACAAAGAACGAAACTTGTCTAGCTTGGAGGGGGAAACCAGATGGCGCTATGGTTGGCCCGCTAGATGGTACTGCCATAGGTCAAACGGATATCAACTGCGTTATTTTTAATTAGTAACCCCCATTTTTATTACATATTCGTGTAGTACGTAAAGAAATATGAATGTTTCAGTTGGACCACTTTTTTCGCTTTGTGATAGATGGCACTGTAATAGACACAAACGTATAAGTACGTGGTATCACGTAACATTCCGCCAGTGCGGACGGTATTTGCTTCGTGATACATTACCCGTGTTAAAATAGGCCGTTTACCAATTGCGGTAAAGGTCGATATCGTGTTGATGTATGGCTATTGTGATCAAAATGCCCAACGGGCGTGTGCTATGTATGCTATTCGGATTTTTTCGTTTGACGCTTATTTCGTGAGATATTTGGCACAGTCACGATCAATGGACCACCCTGTATAAGCTGGATTAAAAGTGTCTAAATGTGACCCAGAACACGAAATATGCTTTCCTGGGGAAAGTCAACTGGTCTAATTGTAGCGTTCAGGAACAACTGATGAGGAAAAACAAGCGAGTGTACCACATAACGAAGTGAATTGCCCACTGGCCTACAACAGGAAACAGTGCAGCCTCACCGAAAACCGCATTTATCCACAGAAATCAACGAGCAGATTGGGCTACATGGGAGTGTACTGGCAGATTTATGCTGGCGGCGGCGTTCACGCAGCTATGAATCTTCTCTCGCGACCGCACTAACTGGCAGAGGGCCGGCGGAGCTGTTTTATGGTCGATGTTCGCGAAACTCTGCACTCCGGGCGCTCGATGGCCGTTCTGAGGAAAGCCGCCGTCCACCATCAGCATCTGCTGCCGGCAGTAAAATCCGAAACATACGCGGTCCGCTCCGTGTTCTCCATTCACGACGAGCTGAAGAATGGCACTGGGAATGCCGCACCATACCGCCCCTGTTCTCAGTCTCCGAGGAGCTTTTTCGAGACCAATGGAACCCAACTCGATTACAGAACACATTTCGTGGTATGCAGATATGTTGTCCTATCACGCACTGTAAATTTATACGGCGGTCTGTTGAACGACCACAGGCTTTTTTTTTACCCGCACCTGTTGAAGAAGAGCAATAACAAGTCCCCTTAACCAGGGACTAACAATACTGTTTATTACTGACGACACGTTTCTGAGGCTTATGTCTGACGCCAGCTCTCAGAAGCGCACTCGGAAGCGAGACACGCTTAGAAATTCCAAATTAATGGAATTCCCATTGAAGATAAAAAAGAAACATTATTTTATTGCAAAAGATCATTGCTTTTGAAATGCTTCTGCATAAATACCAGGCGTTGTATTTAATCGTGCCATCGTTGATGGGAAAAACAGTCGTATAGTGAATTAGGAAAAAATATAAAAAAACTACTTAGACTGCAAATAAATGGTATTCATTTTATTATATCATTTCGCTCCCTGTATACAGGGAGCGAAAGGCTATTTACAATTTGTACAGAAACCAGATGGCAGTTACAAGAGTCGAGGGACATGAAAGGGAAGCAGTGGTTGGGAAGGGAGTGAGACAGGGTTGTAGCCTCTCCCCGCTGTTATTCAATCTGTATATTGAGCAAGCAGTGAAGGAAACAAAACAAAAATTCGGAGTAGGTATTAAAATCCATGGAGAAGAAATAAAAACTTTGAGGTTCGCCGATGACATTGTAATTTTGTTAGAGACAGCAAAGGACTTGGAAGAGCAGATGAACGGAATGGGCAGTGTCTTGAAAAGAGGATATAAGATGAACATCAACAAAAGCAAAACGAGGATAATGGAATGTAGTCGATTTAAGTCGCGTGATGCTGAGGGAATTAGATTAGGAAATGAGAGTAAGTAGTAAAGGAGTTTTGCTATTTGGGGAGGAAAATAACTGATGATGGTCGAAGTAGAGAGGACAAGAAGAGAATAGAAGCTACGAAATGTGGTGCTACAGAAGAATGCTGAAAATTAGATGGGTAGATCACATTGGGGAGAGGAGAAGTATGTGGCACAACTTGACTAGAAGAAGGGATCGGTCGGTAGGACATGTTCTGAGGCATCAAGGGATCACCAATTTACTATTGGAGGGCAACGTGGAGGGTAAAAATTGTAGAGGGAGACGAAGAGATGAATACACTAAGCAGATTCAGAGGGATGTAGGCTGCAGTAAGTATTAGGAGATGATGAAGCTTGCACAGGATAGAGTAGCATGGAGAGCTGCATCAAGACCACAACAATAACAACAATATCATTTCGATGCTTGTAGCGTCACCAGATGTAGCTGACACATATACATCCAATGGAAGTGGGTTGTAAGTCTTAGGACATCGTCTTTCGGTAACGTGCACTGCGCAAGAGACACAGAGCACCTCTCAAGAAGCGAAACCCGCAGCGGCGGGTTGAAGAATAAAACCATCCAGCTGCTGTTAACCGCTCTGATGGGGGACTGGAACGCCCTTCCACAAGAACGTCTTGTAAGCAAGCATTGCCGTCCATGGTGATCACACACCGTATTAAGAATCATGTACCGCCTTTTGTAACGGTCAGGAGACCATCACAAATCGCAGCAACATCAGTGTGTTATCTTTGAATAAAAATATCATTTCTGTTCGTCTCACGCTACGGTCGCAGGTTAGAATCCTGCCTCGGGCATGGATGTGTGTGATGTCCTTAGGTTAGTTAAGTTTAAGTAGTTCTAGGGGACTGATGACCTCAGTCCCATAGTACTCGGAGCCATTTGAACCATTTGTCCGTTTCGCTGCGTGTTTCCTTCTGTTACTGTAGTAGTTCTTTCTGTATTTGGTCCAAGTTTCGACGAGAGATATTACTTTCAGCGACGCCTCATTCGAAAGTTGGCGTCTCGACGTTTCACACAGTAGTGTATTATGATCCGGCGCCTTGGACTGAGCATCTTTGAAACGGAGTCGCTGGATCTATGGAAAATTTCTTGAAGAACCGTGATTCCGCGAGTAAGCGACCGGGTGAATTCCAGGCAGCTCTTTTCAGAATAAATCAGCTATTCTCCTGCAGTCACGCAAGCCACTTCGGGCCGATCTTAGAGTCACAGCCGGCCGGAGTGGCCGTGCGGTTCTAGGCGCTACAGTCCGGAGCCGAGCGACCGCTACGGTAGCAGGTTCGAATCCTGCCTCGGGCATGGATGTGTATGATGTCTTGACTCAATGCCCAAGCGTATCGAGGCCGTTATTACGGCCAGAGGTAGTTGTTATGGGTACTGATTTCTCAGGATCTATGCACCCAAATTGCGTGAAAATGTAATCATATGTCAGTTCTAGTATAATATATTTGTCCAATGAATACCCGTTTATCATCCCGTTTATCATATGCATTTCTTCTTGGTGTAGCAATTTTAATGGCCAGTAGTGTAATATAGGATGCTCTTTTTTTTAACGCCCTGTTAAAGAGGAGGGAAAATATTCTGGTAATAGCTGGTCTGTAAAGCACGTTACACAGGTGCAGAGGCGTGCAGCACGAGTATCGGGTTCGGCGGCTGGTTGTCGTCGCAGTTACACTGGAACACGGCGGAGCTGAGGTCAGCTCAGAGCGACGAAGCGCGTCTCGTCCGCAGGAAGCCGTAAATCTGCTGCTGCTGCTGCTCTCTCTCTCTCTCTGTCTAGAGGCGCTGGCCTTCGGCAGACAGGTCTCTTCCGGCGGTCGTCGTCGTCGTCGCCAGCAAAACTCGGCGCTACCACCTTAAGACTTGCCGCCGATTTCGCAATGGGAGAGCGCAGAACGTGTTGCCACTGTTGTTAAGTCCATCCATTCGTAAAACAGATCCATCCTATCAGAGCACTTTCTTGAATTAAGCCCGTATTACAACTGTCTGACCAGGACCTCATTCCAGCTTTCATAAGAGGTATGACAAAAAAGCTGGTTACGACACCATATTGCAGTACTTGTGTTATTCTGATCACGATGCAACTGCAGCGACCACAGCCGCTAGGGAACACCATCAAATGAATTCGCAAATGAATTTGTAATATCGCATTTGTTTGATATTACCTGGCAAGCGACTTTCAAGTACAACGTCTGAATTGTACGGGAATATACATAGTGGATGTACGACTAGAGGCCGCAGACGCATCGTTGTCGACATATGGAAGTTTGGGTCTGGCCGTGAGTCATCCACGGATAGCCAATGGTGAGGCGACCGCTAGCGATAAGTGAGAAATCCGGGTTCGAGTCCCGGTCTGGTACAGATTTTCATTGTCGTCATTTCATTCTACAGTTGATGCTCGTCCTTATTCACAGTCGCGAATTCATTTGATGTGAAAAACCTAGATCGCCGCTGTATATGTTATTTAAGGTCTTTTATGAAAGATCTTTGGAAAAGTTATTTTACAGAGTATATACTGGGTCGTTTCTCATTTCCAAAGGTACTAGTCGTAAAACCGAAATTCAAGCAGCTGTCTTCATAGTTCCTGCATTTTCTGCTATTCGTGTCTATAGAACTGTGTGGTACACTTGAAGTATCACTCTTTTTACTTACGCGGAAAAATGTGTCAGTGCTAGCAAACACAAATCAAGGGAGACAAACAACAACTGACAGTAACCTGTATTTGATAAAACTGACCTTCAGATTGATTGTTACTAAAGAGAAACAAATGAGTGACGTAGTAAGATTGGACTGCCATCTACCACACTCCCAAACTAAAAGGACATATTTTTTTAAGGACGTTATATTCACCGTTGACTGTGTAAATTATTTATTCCACAACTGCAGATTCGGCCTTTGGGCCATTTACAAGTTGTACGGTAATAGATTTTGCATCGGCACATGTCAGACCTAAAAATTTATACGTACGTACATTACGGAGTATTTTAAAATCTCACATTTGTTAAAGCAACGACTTTTGCAGTACGACTTGAAAATGGCACAATGACCGGAACTGCAATTGTGAAATAAACAGTTTATACACTGAGCAGTCAGAACATACAAACCAGGCCAGGCGACACAGCGTCACCCGGTGACGAATTTCTGCCAATCAGACACACGCACAATGCGTACAGTATCAGTGAGCGTGCTGTCCTTGTGTAGAAGGAGGCAGGTGCACGATATGTCTGCGTTTGTCATGTCCCGGAATCTCGGCATGAGCATTTAGGAAACAGCGCGACTTGTCGGGCTGACCAGTGTACAGTCAACCACGATTATCACAACTATCAAAAAATTCAACATGATGGTGAACACCAACCATGAGAAATTAAAATGACTTACATATTGGCCTGCTAGATACCAGTACTAGCGCTCTTGTTCCTTTCTCATAAACTAAATTGACTACGTCACTAATTTTAATAAATCAGGAGTGCTGTGGTGAGTGTCTTCAACGCGAGGAGAAACCAAGGTGAAACCACATCCAGAGGTCGTATGGTTGGGCGACCACGCCTCATTACAGATATCAAAGGTTGTAGGCTGGGCAGACTAGGAAAACAGGACAGGCGGCGAATGACGGCGAAACTAAATCAGACTTTCACCGAATACTCCTGATGGCGAAACTAAATCAGACTTTCACCGATTAGTCCTAACGATGGTCCCCCGCAGCTGACGACCCACGCATGTGCCAATGTTAACACCATGACTTCGGCAACTACGACTTAAATTGGCATGTGACCATTGGCACTTGACGTTGGCGTAGTGGCAAAGCATTGCAAAGTCTGATGAATCGCGATAGCTTCTTCCTCATAGCGATGGGAGTGCGCGAATCCCTCGTCTTCCAGGCGAACATATCCAAGACACATGTGGTACGGGATGGAGACAAGCTGGCGGCGGCTCCATTATGCTCTGAGGAACATTCTTGTGGGCGTCCATGGGTCCAGCGGAGCTCGCGCAATGAAACTTTTCAACAAGATAATGCGCCACATCACAATGCCAGGAGTGTGATAGGGTGGTTCGAGGGACATAATAGCGAGTTCCAGCTGACGTGCTGGCACCTCAATACTGCACATGTGAATTGGATCGAGTACATCTGGGATGTGATTGAACGTGGCGTCATAGCTCATCGCACACTCCCCAGAATTTGTGGCGACTTGTGTGTACAGATGTGGTGCAAGCTCCCTCCAGCGACCTACCAAGGCCTCATTGCTTCCATGCCACGACACGTCGCCGCGGTTATTCGTGCCAGAGGTCGTAATGTTCTGGCTGATCAGTGTACAGTCAACGGCCAATATCACGTCCATCAAAAAATTCAACATGATGGTGAACACCGACCATGAGAAATTAAAATCACTGACGTATTGGCCTGCTAGATACCACTACTAGCGCACTTGTTCCTTTCTCACAAAACAAATCGACTACATCACTAATTTTAAGAAATCATCTCGACGCCGCTACAGTAAGGTCGCGACGCCTCTGGAAGGCGCGACGCACAGTTTGAAACCCCTAGAATACAGGATTGGCAACGGCCTTGCCGCAGTGGATACACCGGCACTTGGATGGGTGACCATCCAGGCCGCCACGCGCTGTTGCCATTTTTCGGGGTGCACTCAGCCTCGTGATGCCAATTGAGGAGCTACTCGACCGATTAGTAGCGGCTTCGGTCAAGAATACCATCGTAACGACTGGGAGAGCGGTGTGCTGACCACACGCCCCTCCAATCCGCATCCTGAATGAGGATGACACGGCGGTCGGATGGTCCCGATGAGCCACCTGTGGCCTGAAAACGGAGTGCTAGAATACAGGATTAAATGGTTTCCTGAATACCTAGAGAGAACGAGTTCGCATACAGGAGAATGGTCGAGCGCCTAGAAGATGAATGAGGAGCTGCGGCGCGTCGCGGCAACGCTATAGCATGGGACCGCTCGCGAAGCAGCGGGAGATCGACAGGCAGTGGCGGCGGTGGGATTGCGGAGGCGCGTCCGCCGGCTGATGCAACAGTCCGCAGCCACAAGACAATGGCTATTCTGGGCGCGTCTCGCTCATAAGCCGGCGCGTATCGCCGAGCTGCCCCGTCATCTTTCCCCGTAACTCAATTGGCCAGGCCGGCCGAGTCAACGACTGCGCGTCCACAGCGCGCCGTGGCGCCACGCCAGAGCCGAGGCCGGCTGGCGCCTCCCGTCCGCCGTTCTCACGACTCTTCGGCTGTCGATACGATGTCGCGTACAAGGGGCGTTCCATAAGTAATGCAACACATATTTTTTCTCGGACAATTTCGGTTTAAAAAAATGCGGAAATTGATGTGGAAAACCGTGGAATATTCCCTTTGCAGCCCGTTATAATTTGATGAAATTCCGATAGGTGGCGACGCTGTACGTAGTCTTTAAAGTGGCGTCTGCAACAGAGGTGCGTTCCAGGCACGGGAGCTGTCACTGAGTTCCTTTTGGCGGAAAACCAGAGCATCGCAGCTATTCATAGGTACTTGCGGAATGTCTACGGAGACCCAGCAGTGAACAAATGCGCGGTGAGTCGTTGGGCGAGGCGCCTGTCATCATTGAAACAATGTTGCGCAAACCTGTAGGATCTCCCACTTGCCGGCCGGCCGCCAACAGCTCTGACTCCTGCGTTGTTGGAACGTGCAGACACACTCATTCGAGGTGATCGACGAATCACAATCAAACCTCTCACTGCACGACTGTCTGTAGAGCTGACACACTCGTCCACCAGTTCGGGTACTCAAAGGTGTTTACCCGCTAGGTTCCTCGCCGCCTAAGAGAAGTTCATAAAGAGCAACGGTGGACCATCTGTGGGAATTGCTTGCGCGTTCCGAGGTTGATCGTGTAATTTTTTTGGCGTAGATTGTCACAGGCGATAAAGCACGGAATCATCACTTCGAATCGGAAACACAACGTCAATTTATGGAGTGGCGCCACATCACCTCTCCTCCGAATAAAATGTTCAAAGCGGCACCATCAGATGGTAATATCATGGCGACACTCTTCTGTGAATGTGAAGGGATTATTCTGTTTCATGTTCTCCCTCATCGTGCAATGATCAACTATGAAATGTACTGTGCTGGGAAATTGAAGAAAAGACTTCAGCGTGTTCATCACCACAAAAATGGAAATGTGTATCTCCTTCTCATCGCCAACGCAAGGTCTCACACGAATCTGTTTACCCGAGAGGAGTTCACAAAACTTCACTGGACTGTTCTTGCTCATCCATCCTACACCCGGGACCTCGCACCTTCCGACTTCCATTTGTTTGCCCCACAGGAAGCAGCACATGGATGATGCGGAGGTTATTCGCTGGCTCCGACGTAGACTAGTAGAGTGGTACCATATAGGCCCTGTCAGGAAGGTGGCGTAAGGTCGTCGCATTGAACGGAGATTATACGAGGGGTACCCAAGAAAACGGAATTATTATTTAAAAGCTATACGCTATCTTACTGTTTATACCTTATCCCCTTCAAAATACTCCCTGTGACAACTAATACGTTTGTCCCACCGGGGCTTCCACTGTTCGAAACATTTTTTGCAATCATCTTTACAAGTGGCCTACAGCACCTCCCTCGTTTTCTTCTTGACTTCTTCAGTGATGTCAAATGGATGTAGTTTCATTCTCCTTTTCATACGTGGAAATAAGAAAAAGTTGCGCGGACTCACAACAGGCGAGTAATGTGCGTGGGGCAGCGGAACCAAGCCATTTTTAGACAAGAACTGTCTGTGTGTGTAGGGGCGTTGGCAGCAACCATTTTCATTCCCAAATCTTCCGTTAAAATTCGCTGAACCGAGTTCCAAGATAACCCGCCACTCTCTGACAGTTGATCGATTGTCTGTCGACTGTTTCTGAGCGCAAGCTCTCGAATTTTGCCAATATTTTCGTCGATTCGGTGAGCTGATGGACGTCCAGAACGAGGTCTGTCATCAATGGACGTGCCGCAATTTTTAAATCGAGCAACCCACTCGTACACTTGAGATTTTCCCATATAGTCACCTTGGTAAGCTGTTTTGAGGATTAAAATAGTTTCAACAGAATTTTTACCGAGTAGAAAGCAAAATTTCGCAGCTGCACGTTGTTCGCTTAACCTTGCATTAATAGAAAATGAAACTGGAACGAAACAGCACTAGCAAAAACCATCACTGCAGATGACGACAAAGAGCCAGGTCGACAACGCAGGCGGCGCTGAACTGAGAATCAGTTGCGCTATACAAAAATGCGTACTACACAAGCTCCGCACATAACAACGTTATTCCGTCTTTCTCTCTTTTTCTTGGGGGGGGGTTGGGGGGGGGGTACCCCTTCGTATTCGAATGTGTAACACACATGCCTGGGAGAAAACGGAAATATGTGGAAGAAAGGCGACCTTGTTCTCGCGAAACATTGGTGCGTACATTTACAGAAGGGGCATTGCAGGAAGACTGTGGGAGTGCTCTGCTACCACTATCATATGCCTCATGTAGGGGTCATGAGAATAAGAGAGATCAGAATGTGTTCAGAGACGTATTTAGAGTCACTTCGCTCTCGCTCAAAGTGCAAATGGAATAACACAGAAATAAGAGAATATTTCCAAGAATCAACCTTCTGCCAGCCATTGTAGAGTTGGTTTTGCAGTATATATAACGCCTGGAAAAAAAAGCACCCACAACACATGGTCAGATGTCACGTACGTACACCGTCAGTGGACATTTGCAGTTCTTTGTGACAGGTAGAACGGCCAATAGAATGCATTTGTACTGTTCGTGTTTAGTACGGTTGCCAGGCGTGGATGGGTACATACGGCGTGTGAAAAACGTCAGACGTTACATGATCAGTGTGAGGGACATGGAGATATAGCGCACTCGTGTGAGACCCGTTATCAGCACCTTCCAGAGCTTGAAATAGGCCTTACTGTGTGTCGCATTTGGCTGGCCGGTCGAAACGTGCAGTATCCAGGTTTCTTTTGACATTAGAGAGTCACAGGGGTCCGATGTTGCACTGCATGGGAACGTGAGGGCAGCTGTACTCGTCGTGAAGGATCAGTCGGCCACGTTTGAGCACCACAGAGGAGGAGGGTCCCTTTATTGTGCACGAAGTGCATCGTAGCACCCTCTGCACTTCCCATCCCGCACCACTGGTGCAGAAACCAGACTAGGGAATTACAGTCCCAACGTAGACTGACGTTAAATAACAACACAAACGTCTGCTTCTGGAATGCCACCTTGAACAGGATGCGCGGACTGCATGTGAATGGAGCAGGGTTAAATGTTCAGCAACGAATCGCGGTTCTTTCCTACCGCCGAAGACCACCGTCGGTGAATACGGTGGCGACGTGGAGAGAGGTCCCACTCTTTCAATGTTTTGGAGAAGCACAGCGGTTTTACTCCTGGAGTCAGGGTGTGGGGACCTCTCGGGTGTGACCTCAGGTCACTACTGGCGGTTACTGAGGGAACTCTGCCTGCATAACGGTACGTCACAGTTATCCTGCGTCTTGAGGTGTTATTTCTCATGCTACATTATCGTGTTGCCATTTTTGAGCAGGACAACGTTCATCCCCACGTGGCGCTTTTCTCTATGAACTGTCTGCGTGACGTTGAGGTATTCACGCGACCACCAACATCACCAGATATTTCTCCGACAGACGTGTGGAACCAGTTCGAACGTCAACGCCATCCCAGATCCAGTGTCCATATCAAGGGCCAGCTACAACAGTTGTGGGCCACATTGCTTGAGAAGGGGCTGGAACGGCTCTATGACACCCTACCAATCGAATCAGTGCATGCATATCAGCCAGAGAGGGTGGAACGTCTTACTGATAAACGGGGTCATGTTAACAAGTATCTTGTCAATCTGACAGTATTTTAAAATTGCAGAAATAACATCACATACCATCTCGCCCCTTGAAATTTCAGATCGTTTCCTCCTTCCCCCATTGATGGCCTTACGTCTTCTGTCAGGCAGTGGGTGTAGTTCCTCCCCGTCTCCCTCAGTGTTCAGGTTTCTAACCTATAAATGTATTGTCACAGTCCATAAGGCAACTGCTATTGAGCCAACTCAAAGAATGAACTAGTAGAAAATGAATGACTAAAAGTTTGTATTAAATACAACGGATGAGGATGTAGGTCCCACGGAGTAGTTACATGCGTCAGTTTCCTGCCTTCTACATGATCGAGTGTATTTTGACCCTCATCTCTGGGGATTTTTGATTTAATCTCGTACTTCTGTATCGTTTGTCTCGATGGTTCAAAAATGGGTCAAATGGCTCTGAGCACTATGAGACTTAACATCTGTGATCATCAGTCCCCTAGAACTTAGAACTACTTAAACCTAACTAACCTAAGGACATCACACACATCCATGCCCGAGGCAGGATTCGAACCTGCGACCGTAGCGGTCGCGCGGTTCCAGGCTGAAGCGCCTAGAACCACTCGGCCACACCTGCCGGCTCGATGATTCCGTTGGTAAGTTTTAGACCGAAGATCGTTGACTTCCGATCCCCAGCCGGCTATAGTAACAACTCTCTTATATCGTTTCCTTCACATCTGGAAATCATTTGTTGACCGAACTGCAGTGTGGTTCGAAGAACGCTGTATATTGTAGATAACTGGTTAAATAAGTAAGTTCAAAGATTATTGGAACGCAAGGCGAAACCACCTCCAACAGAATCATGCGTAGGAAACTATTTATGAAGTTCAAGTGTGTGTGTTTTAGGGCGCACAACAACGAGGTTATCAGCGTTATGAAGTTCAAAACAACCTCTCTGGCTGCTGTGGCCGAGCGGTTCTAGGCGCTTTAGTCCGGAACCGCGCTGCTCCTACGGCCGCAGGTTTGAATCCTGCCTCGGGCATAGACGTGTGTGATGTCCTTAGGTTGGTTAGATTTAAGTAATTCTAAGTCTTGGGGACTGATGGCCTCAGGTGTTAAGTCCCATAGTGCTTAAAGCCATTTTCTGAAAATAACCTTTCGGTTATGGACGACTTTACTTTTGCTTTATCTATTGGGATTCGATTCATCTGGTCAACAGCCTAGTGCAACTCGTTCTTATCACTGTTCATTACAGCAATGTCATCTGAAACTGGATGCTTTTGAAGCATCCCTCATTAACTGTTACTGGGCGGCAAACACAAATCTGAATGACTGGGATTAAATATCGCTTTCCGCAACTGTAGTACCACTTTAGTCAATTGTTCCGTCATACTAGCTCTCTCCGAACGGAGGGCTCCATATGAGCGTTCATTTCGCTGTTTCCTGAGACGGCGTAGAACCCGAGTTGGACAAAGATGGAGGGGAAGGCACTGGAAGAGCTTTGACTGAAGGAATCACCCTGAAATTTGTTTCACATAAATCGGGATAACCGAGTGATAAATTTTAAACATATTCTACCGGGATACGGTTACAGAACATTAACCAGTGCGAAAAATCGTTCAGTAGTTGGAGAAAGAGGCCTTTCTACGGTGCTTCCGCAAACCATTGGTCCCGAAATGCTTGTTAATTGGTTGTAGGTGCTCAGGCTCTTCAATATTCAGCTATATCTCGAAAGGTCCCAACAGAGGTAACGTAATGCTGCTATTAATTTTCTCCCGTTATATTTATAGGTGGACCAACTTGAAACGAGGCTCTCAAAAACAGGTATAATGCAATTTTTTATTACGCTCGACTGCGATAACTACACAGGGCCATCACGGGCAGAAAAGTCGTCGTGAAACTTCTGGGCGCAGCTTATCGTAAAAGTCTGCGTGAGATCCGCTTCTGTTGCCCACTCAGATACTCCCCTCCAAAAGTATTCGCAGCAGGAGGAATACATCCGCGTCCGGGTCGGGAAGGGTAAACGACTCTTCTTCGAAATTTCCCGTCTGTCTCCTGGTCGAGGTTCTCGCAGTACGACTTTGGGAAATATGTGACACTGAGGAATTCTAGGTAGTATTTAGAGCGCTGTCTACCAAGCCTGGAGCCCACACATTCACATACCTGTGTGGTGACTGGTGAGGCTAACGTTTACCCAGTTCACCAAATTCGTTCGTGTGGCTACTACACTCATTTCTAATTCAGGGTTTTTGTAGCCTGGTCAGTTTCCCGTCTCTGTACCCGAGGTCGCCAAAGCACACTTGTGTCAAGTCACCTACCTAGAGGTGGCCAGTTCGAACACAAGTGGAGAACAAAAGTTCATCACTAGTATTTGAGCGTCATGGGAAAGAGTGTGGTGGCGTAAAGTTTCTTGACGCCGGATTACACAGCAAGTGGCTGCTATGACTTCGTAACTTCTCCACAGTGTGTCATGGACTGAGAACATCCGCCAGATGGCCACGTTCTGTGATCACCTCGGTGCTTTGATGCGTTTTGCTCCGGCACTTGAGTAAAGTAGCAACGTCTATAAAAATGAAGTTGTCAAATGATTGCAATTTCTCTCTTATCGAGCGATGGTGCAAAGGTCATTGTTGATGGTGGGACACATCCCTCCTACTGCATGTAATACGCCCCTAAAAGGAATGTAATGATTTCAGAATAAATTTGTTTCCTTAAGTTTATACCATTTACGGGCCGTACTTATATAACACCACCGTCAGTACTGTGGGGCTTGTATCTGACAGAAACGAGAGCAGCAGATTCATAGTTCGGAGATAATGGCCAGATCATACGTAATTTACACTTGCTGAAAAGGATCACAAGTCACTGTTAGATGGTCAACAAATAATCTCAGAGACGCGCTTTGCCTGTAGCAGAATGAAATCAATGGAATCGTGGTTCTGTTTCCAGCTACAACAACAAAATGGTGGAGCTGGTGCTCCCAGAAATACAGGGGCATTCTATTTCAAATAATTTTGTTTCTAGCGAAGTCCTTAGTGTGACAAACTATTGGGCCTTTTCCCTTATGCTAATGCATAAAAGGGCTATTTCAACACAACAGAGGAGTGCTGTATTTCTCTCTGTCTTTTGCGTTCTCCTTTCTTCTCTTTTTTTCTTTCCTTCTTCGATTTTCCGTTTCTTTCCTTTCCAGTTTCACCTTTTTCATTTCTTCTTCCATTTTCACTTCTTTTCCTTTCCTAACTTCCACTTCTTGTCTCCTATTTTTCTCTTTCACATTGTCTTCCAGTTCTTTTCCTGTTCTTTAACTTTCCGATTTACATTTTCCCTAACTTCCCTATTTTTTACTCTCCATCTATTTTGCATACTTTTTTTTCTTGATTTCTTCCATTCTATGTTTCTCTTTCACTCTCTTCTCATCCGTTTTCTCTTTGTTCCTCTCCTTTTTCTTTCCTTGTTCTGCTTTTCTTCCTAATCATCTGCTCTTTCCTTTCCCGCTTGTGTGGATATCCCCTCTTTCTCTCTCTGATCTATTCCTTTGTCCTACTAAAGTTACCTTCGTTCTCTCAACTTCGCACTTCAAACAACTACTTCTGTTTCCGATTCTTTTCTTTGCTTACCGTTTTTCTGACTTTCTTTTCGTACGTTTGTTTTCCAACTCTTGCCTTTTCTTCCACCCCTTCCTTTTCTTGTCTTTCCTTATCTTTTCTCTTGTACTGTTTTCCTTTCCTCATTCATTTTTCTCCTCCCCTTTTTCCTGTTTCATCTTCATGTGTTATCCCCTATCTTTATCCTTCTTTTCTTTGTCAATCTTTATCCTCATTGCTGCTCCTCCTACATCCTTTTTCTTTATTTTTCTCAAGAAATAATGTATATTTAAATAAGAATCTAGAATGAAAATTTCAATCGTGCATTTTTCGCTGTTGGAGTCGCGATTTTCAAAGCATATTGTACACGTGGGGGCTGGCTGCCATAGACTAGATGCCATGTCCCTCACAGTGAGAGGCGAGACAGATTAAGCGTTACGTGTTGAGCGCGCACCACCCACCTGCCGTGGGCGGAATGAGCGATGCAGCCGCCAGCCTAAGCCGAGATCATCTCGCCTGTTAATCATAATTGGTCGCGCTGAGCCCCTCTATTGCGGCAGTGGCTTATGGGGCGAGACGCCGCCTCCGCGATGGAGAGAAGAGAAGCTGGCCGGCCGATAAACCGGCGGACACGTCCGCGGAAGGCTTAAGAGCTTATGCAAATGAGAGCCGGCCCTGGGGAACAGAAAGCAGTCGCCCAGTAGACAAGCTTCCTTAAGATAGGCGCCTCGCCAAATGCGGACATTTTTCACGCCTTTCACGGTCAATTTTCAACAAACCGTTTAAGCAGAATTAATAGCCTTTCGTTTCGAAAGTCGAGACCCTCTGGCGAATACCGACCGTGTGACGTGTGCTAAATGACGACGGGAAATAGCGGTCCTTTGACTGTGAAATTCGGCAGCAAGTTGGGAAATACTTTTAAGGAATACAGCCTGACTCATCTGCTCCTATGAGCTGGCGTTTATCTTATCATCATTACTTCTTCGCAGCTCGGATTTCCATTTGTGGTGACAGTGTAAGGAACTGTTGCTGCGCTTAATCTCTATTACGTCGTTTTCTGCGAGACACACTTAAACAGTTGCTTCTTCTTCGATAAATGATTGAAATAGTATATCTGTTTCTTCTTATTGCTACTAAACTCGAACTATCGAGCTGCCCATCCCCAATTGCCCAATTTACCTTTGCTCCAGAAAACAATCATCCATCTAAGTGCCGTCATACCCTCCAACGGATCAAAATTTCCGATCGATCCGTACTTTACCTAGATGCCACATCCACATACTCCTAACATCGCTCCGACTTCTTTTCCTACCGTCCAGACACCCTGAGCTGCACAGTCTTAGGAACAACAAAATCAATATCTACGAACTGCAGCTATTTGGTTCCTAGGTCATTGGGTGCTGCAGGAGGGTAAAGGTGCTAAACATCTGCCACATAGTGTCATGCAGGGACAAACACCAGTATTATAGGTCCAAGAAAATATTACCCATGTCCCCAACGACGCTATCTTTCACTTATCTTTCCCACTGCAAAACACTAAAGTGTGTATAAGAGGGTTACCGTCCCTCGATGAGGTAGTCATTGTGTACCGACTACTACCTAGTAATGGAGAAGGGTAGGGAAGGACATGGGCCGTGCTCTGTCAAAGAACTGAACTGGAATCCGACTCAACTGATTTAGGGAAACCAAGTGCGACGTGGCGAAGTCGTTCATGATAGCAAAATTACGAAGTGAAACTAATCGTCGGAAGGAACGAAGATCTTGCAGGAAAGCGAATAACATTTGACTATAAGAAGCTACCTGTGCGTAATGGTTGGCGAAACTGAAATATGAAGCAGCCTATTACAGTTACAAGCCAGCAATGGTATTGATTTGTACGATATTATTGATATTTTAACGGTAAGAGGAGAAGCATTGTCATAAAAAACTGAATCCGTTTCTCATTACTATCCAAAACCGAGGTGAGTGGTAAAAATTTGATTTTCTGTTAGTAAATCCAACCACAAGACCCACAATTACCCGAAAAATGGTTCAAATGGCTCTGAGCACTATGTCCTAACTAACCTAAGGACATCACACACACCCATGCCCAAGGCAGAATTCGAACCTGCGACCGTAGCGATTGCGCGGTTCCATACTGTAGAGCCTAGAACCGCTCGGCCACTTCGGCCGGCCACAATTACCCGGTCTAAGGCGCTGCAGTCATGGACTGTACGGCTGGTCCCGGCGGAGGTTCGAGTCCTCCCTCGGGCATGGGTGTGTGTGTTCGTCCTTAGGATAATTTAGCTCAAGTTATGTGTAAGCTTAGGGACTGATGACCTTAGCAGTTAAGTCCCATAAGACTTCACACACATTTGAACAATTACCACCACCACCACCACCAACAACAACAACAACACCTGCAACAACAACACCTGCAACAACAACACCTGCAACAACAACACCTGCAACAACAACACCTGCAACAACAACACCTGCAACAACAACAACACTTGTAACAACAGCACCTGAAACAGCAACATCTGCAACAACAACAATAACAACAACAATACTATGACGACACTATACTATCCACGTACTGATCAGTCAGTTACACGATATAAGGAATGTGGTGTGCGTACTGTAAGACCTTCGGTACACACACCATCAGATTATTTGACTTGTCGCTCTAACGAAGTAGGCGAGTGTCAGCAATATGTCTCGTGGTCTTATCGTGGCGTGTTTATCTTCTGCCGTTAGGTCAGACGGTAGAAATGCCACTTGCACGCTTAGAGTAGCAGATTTACGGTGACCAACTTTAAACAGAACTTGATTAATTTTCACACACATTTATTAAAATAATAAAAATCATAAACCTTACTTAACTTGATTCTGGATGCTATTTACAATTGACAATCTGAAGTTCCTTTGGTCTTGGTACATTAATCTTATTCTCACATATCTCTGATACTTGACAAAGTGTCTATTAATTTATCTTCATGGCTATGTACAGGAATATGGTAATCTTATTAGGCGCAGACTGAAACTTGACTATAGACTGGTACAGACTAATATAGACTGGTACAGACAGGTGCAGATAAATGCAGACTAATGCAGACTAACTAATCGGAGGTCTGTACACTCGTTATAATACCTCGAGCGTTCAGGTATCACTGCGCGAGTGATCCGCGAGGAGAAAAGGTTCTACGTTAGCAGCAATCTCATTGGCTGCGTTACATATTAATACGCGGATCGGCGGAAGCAAAATTTGGTCAGTCTCTAAGACAGCGCCATCTCGTAGTGCGGAGACGGACGAGCGCTGCGCCTGCGCTGTTGTACTTAGCGGGGCGCGCTCTAGTGGGAAAGTTGTGTACGCTCTGACTACGCGGAACTATGTACACAACAAGGAAGATTGGTATGGAGGGAGTAAAGGGGAAAGCACTTTTTTTTTTTAAAGTTCTGTGGATGACTAGATCATTAGAGAAGGAATAGAATCTCAGACAGGACTATGAAGATGACATACGAATAACTTAAACTGGAATGATCGTATAGATAACGTTGTGTGGAAAGCGAACCAAAGACGGGATTTATTGGCATAACAATTAGAAAATACAACAGGTCTACCAAGGAGAGTGCTTACATTACAGTTCTGCTCCCTCTTCTGCGTATTGCTGTGCAATGTGAGATCCACATCAAAATAGCTGACGGAGGACACTGAAAAAGTTCAAAGAAGGGCAGCTCGTTTTGTATTACAGTAAAATAGGGGATAGATTGAGTCGGATATGATATGCGAAATGGGGAGGCAATCATTAAAGCGAAGACGACTTTCGTTGCGGCAGAATATTCTCATGAAATTTCAGTCAATAACTTTGTCCTCAGAGTGTAAAAAAAAAATATTGTGTTAGTTCCCACCTACAGAGCGAGGAGTATCACCATAAACCTTACTTAACTTGATTCTGGATGCTGGCACAGAAAGATTTAAGTGTTCGTTTTCCCCGCGCGCTGTTCGGCAATGAAACAGTAGATAAATAGCTTGTAGGTGGTTCGATTAAACCTCTTCCATGCACTTACCTGTGAACTACGGAGTACTCATGTAGATGTAGATGTAGATGGAAACTGGCTGCGAAATTTTGAAAGGAACCAACGTTTACCTTAAATAATCAATGTAAACCACTTAAATTCCTGGTTGGTGTCCAACGTTTTAATCACTGCACCACCTCGATCGATTATTTGAGGGTACTAGGAACCGGATTTGTCTCCTTTCTTCATATTTCATAACGACCCAGAAAACAGCAATGCACTGCGCAAACACTCCCCCAGTCACTCGTACAGTAGTGTTATAAACACACTCCGTAGAATAACGAAGGCAAACTATCTCAGTTGTTTACTGTACTCCGCCAAAACCCACTCATGATGTGGGTGCCGTATTTCACATTCCAGCTAATGGCGAGGCAGGAACAATTGCACCAACCACGGCTGACATTAGAGCTAAAGTTAAACGCGTGCTAACTCGTGAATGCGCACAAGACGTTTCTCATTTTGGTACAACTTACGAGTTGTGGGCTGGCTGAAGAATTTGCTGATGGCTTATTGTCGACTCTGCGCTGGCAGACTATCAGAGCTGCAGATCCCTGTGGCCTCGCTCTTGGCAGATTATAGGACCACATAGGCAGCAGGAGAGGAGTGGCTAGTGGAGAACGGTATAGACCATTGTTCGTGTGTTGCAAGCTCCGTCTTCATTCACAGTCACTCTATGCATACATTACATTGTTCAGTTTTTCGCAATGCCCTCAGATTTTCTGTCCGTAGGTCGTCATGCCCATTTCCAGTACAACAATTAGATTTGTACGAACCCCCCCCCCCCTCCCTCCCAAAATGTGCTTTCCATCTCTTCTCAATTCGCCCGCGTAATCAGATAATACCACAGATGAAAGAACCTTGTAAGGAGGCAGACGGTAAGGCGTGCCGCATCAGACTTCGTGAGACGGCAATTCATTTGCCACTTTGCACGACAGGAGGTCCAAACAGCTTATCTGCATATCTGTCACAATCAGAACTCAAAGTAGTCCCTTCACTCAGGAATGAGCGTAGGAGAGTGGATGCAGGATTCATGCATCGTCGTTCTAGGCAAGGTACTAATGGGTTTGCCATTGTCTTCCTCAGGTCTATTACTAAGTGTGTCTGTATCGTGTGGATAACTGTAGTGAGTGCTTATGCAGTGTAGTAAAAGGTTCTTACTGCACCGAGCGATGTAACGCAGTGATTAGCAGTCTAAACTAGCATTCGGTGGTTCCTTTGGAAGGATGCGGACGATGTCCTTCCCCAATCCGAGTTTGTGCTCCGCCTCTAAGGACCTTGTAGTCGAAGGGACGTTAAACTCTCATCTCCTAATCTCCTACCGGTTCGTGTTTTTATGGGCAATCTGTCACCAGATGTTTTCAGCGACTGATAGATCTGCCCAAAACAACAGACTGTCTCTGTACCGACGTACACTAGGACAATTCAAGCAACATGTGGTCTCATGTTACTTTGTTGAAAGATAACGCCACGGAGACCCGTAATGTAGGGCACAGTCTGTAACCTCCCCCTCACTTATCGACCTTAATGACAGTGAAAAATTAAACCGCGTGTACCTAATGGAAGTTTGGGAAAAGCAATCGTCACCGAAGTTAATTTGTCGGTAAAGAGGGAGGAAAGGGTTACATCTAAATGAAAGGAAATATGCAAATGAAACTGCTCGAAATTAATTTTGAAAAGGGGTAAAGTTAATAAAGAAAGTAAATGTGCGGCCGTTACGTTGACAATTAACTAGCGGTAATTAGATATTTGAGATTTGGGGGAAATTACGGTCGCCAGTCCTATGGACAGTTACTATAGTAACTGAAAAAGAAAGGTTATTACACATATAATTAGCACTAGAAGCGTGGCAACTGAAGGTTGACACGTGTAGTGTGAAAAATGAAAGTTTGTCAGAAGTAATAAATTTCGCTACACTCTGACTTAATTTAGCAAAAGAATTAATGAAACCGGGAAATCGAAAGTTAATTTAGTGACTGAAGTTAATAGTGAGCTTTCTTTCTGAAGCACATCGAAATTCAATAAAATACGGTTAGTCTTGGACTACCTCAACAATCATTTCAAAAGCTACTTGAATCTACGCAATTTAGAAATAAGAGATTTAACTTTGAACTTGAATTAAATGATTCTGAACAATTAACAATAGTAAAATCTAGTACGTACCAAGCTGAGCTGCAGTCACAGGTAAGCTAAAATACGGTAACAAAACTCGCACTCTTAATTTGTGCTTGTGTAATCTAAATATTGTAGCCAGCTATGAATACCTTGACTGAACTTTGAAATTAAATCAGTGAAATCGAATGATGCTGGCGTTTGAATTTCAACGACACTCGGGTTCATTCCGGAAAAGGAAGGGACCCTGCTTGGTAATGCAATTGGGACAATGAGCAACAAAGGTTAATGCTACGTTGCTGTAATTTAGTTATGAAAATGGAACAGTTTGAAAAGCTGAGGTCTGCCATACAGTTCTAAAACTTTACGTGCTTCCAGTCTTCCTTGTTGGTTGATTGAAGGTTTGAAGCCATCGATCAAGGAGGTGGCGACAGTCACTTATTGTCGGCCGTCGCTGTTGCAGAAGCTGGATGTTGGCGCGCCTTCTTCTCGACACGGTCACCAGGCGAAACGGGCTCTTGATGTGCGCCAGCTAATGCTTCCCGTCCGCGACACCGTGTCAGAAACTATCATAACAAGTCGAGCGCAATTACATGCTGCCCAACCCCGAAAGCGCGGCAACTCCCGGGAGCGTCACACAACAAAAACATGGTTCAAATGGCTCTGAGCACTATAGGACTCAACTGCTGAGGTCATTAGTCCCCTAGAACTTAGAACTAGTTAAACCTAACTAACCTAAGGACATCACAAACATCCATGCCCCAGGCAGGATTCGAACTGGCGACCGTAGCGGTCTTGCGGTTCCAGACTGCAGCGCCTTTAACCGCACGACCACTTCGGCCGGCGTCACACAACACACCTGCTCCACTGCACCACCCCAGCCAGACTCTCCTCTGCCCGCGCTCCACGCGACCGAGTTCACACTACCAAAGATCCTAAACACTTTGGTACTCCACACGACCTATCGATGTATTCGTTCAATAGCATAGTTTTCCCTAGGCCAGACCCAGCGTATAAATACAAATAATATTCACAAAACAAACCAATTATAAATCGACATAAATGCATATATATATATACAAATAGTAAAACAATTACAACATACAAAGACACAGAAATGTTATATCTTCAGGTAACAAAATAAGGAAAAAAATTTGCAGTGCAATAGATGGAAATAGGAGGATATGCATTTCCGGCGTTACAAGTCAACGGCCTAAACACATCAGAAATTTAACTGCTGCTGCCTAAATTAGCGACTATGCGAACAAGAGCTGTCCCAATGGCACCCCTGCTCTTTGCAGTGCCCGACGAACCAATCGGTACCAAACAACTAAAGTGTTGTGCAACATTATGCCTCCTCGCAACATGTGACGAAACGAGTCATAAGGAAGTGAACGTCAATGTGACCTGGCATCTCAATGTGTCAAATTAAAATTACTGTATATCCACTAAAATTTCCAAGATAGCCTGTTTTTGTGGAACAGGAGATATAAGAACATTTCTGGACTTAGCCGACGCTCTATACACAAATTATTAACATATTTATGCGTCGTCGTGTTTAGCGATCATTAAAGTTTAAATGTTTGTTTATTTATGATGTATAAAAAGATTGTTAAATAATTTGTAATTTTGGTTAAACTGCGATATAACACAATTTGGCACACACTTATTTAACGACAGCATGCTGACTTTGCAGTAGCGATTAAGATGTAAAATATATTTAACATGATTTATTATGTTCGTAAAAAGATCGAAAAGTGTGCTTTGAGTCTCGTAGTGGCACGGCAATAAGAAGAATATGGGCACGTATTTGACTAACTTCGGAGATTTCCCTTCGAAACAAAACTAAAAGTAATAAAATGATAAAGTGTATACCTAGTTATGGAATGAGATGTACACATGAGTAGATTTAAGATTATGTATATTAAAAATTTGAAATATGAACAAAAGAATTTATTCCGATAAGTTAGGGCCAGGAAAGTAACGAATTTGATTACTGTAGTTGGTCATGTGACCAAGTTCTGGAGGGGGCAAGCAGAGTAGCGTCTTGGTCGTTCGCCGCTGTCGTTGGAGGGGCGAATAAGGGCTTCTGATCTTTGGCGCTGGAACAGCGGAGGTACTTTTAAATGAATGTCAGTGGAAGTTAGAAAACTATGTAAGGTGTCGAAATGTTTGCATGTGCTACAAACTCTGACCTACGTTACTGTTCGGATATTTCATTCGATGCTCCGCTTGCTTTGCTCTGCACTATACAGTGATTCATTTATCTGCTGCAGGTTTCAAAAGTGGTTCAAATGGCTCTAAGCGCTATGGGACTTAACACGTGAGGTCATCAGTTCCTAGACTTAGAACTACTTAAACCTAAATAACCTAAGGACATCACACACATCCATGCCCGAGGCAGGATTCGAACTTGTGACCGTAGCAGGAGCGCGTTTCCGGACTGAAGCGCCTAGAACCGCTCGGCCACAACGGCCGGCTGCTGCAGGTTTGCTTAGAAACATAGTTACGACCATCTTTTCGCACTTGATTTCCATTGATTCTTTACCTGCAAGTAAAGCTAAAAGTTGAACTGAAACCAACGCATTGTTACTTCATTATCATTTGGGATCACTACATTTCATTTGTAACAATTCAATTTAATATAGTTGAAAACATTTACGGAGCTCTATAAGTTTCCGCTGATTAATATGCTCAGCTAAATCATGCATAACTGTTTGAGCCAAAACGCTTCAGCATATAACCGACACTTAGATGAAGTCGAGCCAGAATTATTGTAGGTTATGCGCATGCCCAATCGCTACAGGTTGCTGCTGATAAGACCACAGTGAATATGCAGGTAGTTCACTAGTCAGGATGCCAGTGAGCTCGCAAACATAACACCATGCTGCCAAAACGACTATGTTAGACAGTGTTCCTGGTTGCATTCTGTGTTCCCACGTCTCGCCTTATGAGGGTACGTACTGCAACTAGGAACAATGTCGCACATGTCTTGCTGTTCCAGTTGCTATTGTGTGGGGAAGCGTAATGCTACATGGGCGCAATGACTTCCAGATCTTTGAACATGGTACACTCACTGGTCAAGATTATTGTGGCATTGTACTCCTGCACCGTGTGCGTCTCTGCAGGGGTGAATTCGACTCTGATTTGACTTTTAAGGATGACAACGTACGACCGCATTGAAGAGTGCAGGTGGAGTAGCTCCTGGAACGAAATGATATTCGGTGAATAGACTGGCTTTCCCGTTCCCCCGACTTAAATCCCATCGACCACGTGTGGGATATATTGAGGAGGCATGTTGTATCACTTTTTAACAATGAAATTACTCAACAACCGTGCAGTTTATGCGTTATTTTATTTTTACTACCAGTTTCGACAACGGCCTTGCCGCAGTGGATACACCGGTTCCCGTCAAATCACCGAAGTTAAGCGCTGTTGGGCGTGGCCAGCACTTGGATGGCTGACCATCCGGGCCGCCATGCGCTGTTGCCATCTTTCGGGGTTCACTCAGCCCCGTGATGCCAACTGAGGAGTTACTCGACTGAATAGTAGCGGCTCCGGTCAAAGAAGAAGAAAACCATCATAACGACCGGGAGAGCAGGGTGCTGACCACACGCCCTTCCTATCCGCATCCGCCGGCCGGAGTGGCCGTGTGATTCTGGGCGCTACAGTCTGGAGCAGTAAAGAATTCAATAATATCCAGTGAAGTTATTAGCGAATGCGAATGTGAAATAATCTGGGTTAAGTTAAGTATCAAAGGTGGGTCAGATATGATAGTCGGATGCTTCTATAGACCACCTGTATCAGCAACCGTAGTAGTTGAGCGCCTCAGAGAGAACCTGCAGAACGTCGTGAAGAAGTTTCGTGATCATACTATTGTAATAGGGGGAGACTTCAATCTACCAGGTATAGAATGGGATAGTCACACAATCAGAACTGGAGCCAGGGACAGAGACTCTTGTGACATTATCCTGACTGCCTTGTCCGAGAATTACATCGAGCAGATAGTTAGAGAACCAACTCGTGAAGCTAACGTTTTAGACCTCATAGCAACAAATAGACCGGAACTTTTCGACTCCGTGAATGTAGAAGAGGGTATCAGTGATCATAAGTCAGTGGTTGCATCAATGACTACAAGTGTAATAAGAAATGCCAAGAAAGGAAGGAAAATATATTTGCTTAACAAGAGTGATAGGGCACAAATCGCAGAATATCTGAGTGACCACCATCAAACGTTCATTTCTGAGGAAGAGGATGTGGAACAAAAATGGAAAAAATTCAGAAACATCGTCCAGTACGCCTTAGATAAGTTCGTACCGACTAAGGTCCAAAGCGAGGGGAAAGATCCACCGTGGTATAACAATCATGTACGAAAGGTACTACGGAAACAAAGAAAGCTTCATCATAGGTTTAAGAGTAGTCGAATCATAGCTGATAAGGAAAAGCTGAACGAAGCGAAAAAGAGCGTAAAGAGAGCAATGAGAGAAGCATTCAACGAATTCGAACATAAAACATTGGCAAACAATCTAAACAAGAACCCTAAAAAGTTTTGGTCATATGTAAAATCGGTAAGCGGATCTAAATCCCCTATTCAGTCACTCGTTGACCACGATGGCACCGAAACAGAGGACGACCGAAGAAAGGCAGAAATACTGAATTCAGTGTTCCGAAACTGTTTCACTGCGGAAAATCGTAACACGGTCCCTGACTTCAGCCGTCGCACGGACGCCAAAATGGAAAATATTGAAATAAACGATATCGGAATTGAAAAACAACTGCTATCACTTAGTAGCGGAAAAGCATCCGGACCAGACGAGATACCCTTAAGATTCTACAGTGATTATGCTAAAGAACTTGCCCCCTTTCTATCAGCAATTTATCGTAGATCGCTGGAAGAACGTAAAGTACCTAGCGACTGGAAGAAAGCGCAGGTCGTTCCCATTTTCAAGAAGGGTCATAAATCAGATGCGAATAATTATAGGCCTATTTCGCTTACGTCAATCTGTTGTAGAATAATGGAACATGTCTTGTGTTCTCGTATTATGACGTTCTTAGATAATACAAATCTCCTTCATCATAACCAACATGGATTCCGCAAACAGAGATCATGTGAAACTCAGCTCGCCCTATTTGCCCAAGAAATTCACAGTGCCGTAGACACTGGCGAGCAGATTGATGCCGTATTCCTGGACTTCAGGAAGGCATTTGATACGGTTCCGCACTTACGTTTAGTGAAAAAAATACGAGCTTACGGAATATCGGACCAGGTTTGTGATTGGATTCAGGATTTCCTAGAAGAAAGAACACAACATGTCATTCTTAACGGTTCAAAATCTGCAGATGTAGAGGTAATTTCGGGAGTACCGCAGGGAAGCGTGATAGGACCTTTATTGTTTACAATATACATAAATGACTTAGTTGACACTATCGGTAGCTCCGTGAGGCTATTTGCAGATGACACGGTTGTCTACAAGAAAGTAGCAACATCAGAAGACTCGTACGTACTCCAGGAGGACCTGCAGAGGATTAATGCATGGTGCGACAGCTGGCAGCTTTCCCTAAACGTAGATAAATGTAATATAATGCGCATACATAGGGGCAGAAATCCATTCCAGTACGATTACGCCATAGGTGGTAAATCATTGGAAGCGGTAACGACCGTAAAATACTTAGGAGTTACTATCCGGAGCGATCTGAAGTGGAATGATCACATAAAACAAATAGTGGGAAAAGCAGGCGCCAGGTTGAGATTCATAGGAAGAATTCTAAGAAAATGTGACTCATCGACGAAAGAAGTAGCTTACAAAACGCTTGTTCGTCCGATTCTTGAGTATTGCTCATCAGTATGGGACCCTTACCAGGTTGGATTAATAGAAGAGATAGACATGATCCAGCGAAAAGCAGCGCGATTCGTCATGGGGACATTTAGTCAGCGCGAGAGCGTTACGGAGATGCTGAACAAGCTCCAGTGGCGGACACTTCAAGAAAGGCGTTACGCAATACGGAGAGGTTTATTATCGAAATTACGAGAGAGCACATTCCGGGAAGAGATGGGCAACATATTACTACCGCCCACATATATCTCGCGTAATGATCACAACGAAAAGATCCGAGAAATTAGAGCAAATACGGAGACTTACAAGCAGTCGTTCTTCCCGCGCACAATTCGTGAATGGAACAGGGAAGGGGGGATCAGATAGTGGTACAATAAGTACCCTCCGCCACACACCGTAAGGTGGCTCGCGGAGTATAGATGTAGATGTAGATGTAGACCACTACAGTCGCAGGCTCGAATCCTGCCTCGGGCATGGATGTGTGTGATGTCCTTAGGTTAGTTAGGTTTAAGTAGTTCTAAGTTCCAGGCGACTGATGAACTCAGAAGTTAAGTCGCATAGTGCTCAGAGCCATATCCGCATCCTCAACTGAGGATGACACGGCGGTCGGATGGTCCCGATGGGCCACTTGCGGCCTGAAGACGGAGTGCTTTTTCTATACTTCCAGATTCGCCATTCCAGTATGCCCCACATGCATCTGTCAAAAATAAACGACATTGTCATAGTGGGCAATACGTGCCTCGATGTCATCAATTCTAAACCATATCCCAGATGCTTCCTTCGAATACCTGATTGCACCTGATTGGCCTTCAAAGGAACTTGGGCAGTTGCAATCAGGTCTTCGAAGGAAGTGCTTGAGACACGGTTCAGAATTGACGACATCCAAGAACATATGGTCCAGTGTGCCAATATTTTTGAGACATGCATATGGAGCCTGAAGATGGAATACTGGAATGCCGAAACTGGTAGTAAAAATAAAATAAAATAACATCTAAACTGCACGACTATCGGCTAATTTCATTGTTAGCTACTTGACCAGCCGCTGCCCCATTTCCACACAGGTTCAACAGAGAGTATTGTCGCAAGTTCACAAGCACCTTCTACCACCCAGCAGTTGTGAACCGGGCTTATGGAGGAATGGAATGCCCTATTTCAAGAAACCCTTACCAACCTTGTGGCCAGCGAGAGTACACGTTGCAGAGCGTGTACTGCCGTCAGTGGTGATCCCACGTCCCGTTAAGAGCTATGTCCCACTTTCTTTAATGTCCAGGGGACCTTCAGTATAATTACTATCATTGAATAAAAATGTATTTCTCTTCGTCTCTTAGCGTAATTCTTTCTCTTACCTCCTGTACTATACAGTACCAGTTCATCCTTTGTGTGGTCCAAGTTCCTTCGGGCTAAGTGAAGTATCTTTCGTCTTTAGCCGGACACGGTGGCCGTGCGGTTCTAGGCGCTTCAGCCCGGAACCGCGAGACTGCTACGGTCGCAGGTTCGAATCCTGCCTCGGGCATGGATGTGTGTGATGTCCCTAGGTTAGATAGGTTTAAGTAGTTCTAAGTTCTAGGGGACTGATGACCTCCGCTGTCAAGTCCCATAATGCTCAGACCATTTGAACCATTTTTTTTTTCGTCTTTAAGTTTTGCACGCCAGTATATATTAGTGAAACTTTCTTTTGGCGGGGCACAGAAACATTGTCTTACCATCCATTTAAGGCAGAAGATATGGTAGTATATGGGGCTCTCTTGTCCGTTCATGAACTACATGATACAGAGGTCATATTTTTTTTTTTTTAAATATCAGTACCATGCAAAGAACCAGTGTTGCAATTTTATGTTAGAGGTACTATGACTACACGCTCGAGTAAATTAGCTGCAAAACTTTCCTCGTCTTCTTACTTGCCTTTTCCGTTTCTCTGCGAGGTCGGGATTGTTACATGGGTTAGCAGTTAGGTAGCTGGTTTCTTAGTTAGCAATTATATGTTAGTAACAGCGGGCGTGTAAACGTTTTGTAGATGTTTGAAAGTTTATGTAACGTGGGTACCTGCCCGGAATTCACGTAGCTGGTTGTGGGAAACCTCGTAAAAACCGCATGCAGGCCTGATCGTTAATCCGCGAGACTCACCTCCGCTAATTGCGCAAGCGGCGTATTAATGCACTCCGTTATCCGAGCGGTTGGTGAGAGAGAAGTGACGTTATTATAACAGCAGTAGACGTGGATTTGTTAATAGGTGAAGTTTCTGTTTATAATAGAAAAGGTTTTTCTAATTATTATTATTCTTATTATTATTATTATTACAAGGTACGTCCACAAAGTAAGTTCCGTTTGGTTATGTAAAACAAACGTGTACAGGTGCAAAAAAAAATTTAATGTACAAAAATCTACAACTGTTAAATTTCTTTTCTACAGAGCTTCCGAAATTTTTTAGGCACTTTTCATAGAGGAGCACATGTTTTTGTATGTCTTATTCATAGAAGATTGCCACCTGTGTATTCAACCATGTGGTAACAAGTTCTCTCAGCTCGTCATCATCGTTGGAGTGTTGACCACCAAGGACAGATTTTAGGTGTAAGAAGAGATGAAAGTCGCTAGGAGCGAGGTCCGGGCTGTACGGAGGAGGATGAAACGCGTCCCAGTGAAATTCCCGTAAGAGTTGTTTGATCACATTCGCCGTGTGCGGTCGGGCATTATCGTGGGAAAAAATACCTTTTGACAGTAATCCTCGGCGCTTGTTCAGTATTGAGCGGCGCAATTTCTTAATGGTCTTGCAGTAACCACGTGCTTTGATTGTTTGGCTTCGTGGTAAGAAATCAATCAGTAAAATGCCTTTTCTGTCCCAAAAAACGGTGCACATGACTTTTCGAGGAGTCAAGATTTGCTTACGCTTAACCTTCGTTGGGGATGAAGTGTGCCTCCATTCCGTTGATTGCCGTTTTGTACGATACCCAAGTTTCATCCCCCGTGACTACCCGAGATAGAAAACCATCGGCTTCTTGATTGCAGCGTGTCAGAAACTGAAGTGCACTACCCATACGTTGTTTTTTGTGATGTTCAGTAAGAATTTTGGGTACAACGCGAGCAAAGTTTTCGAAATTTCGGTTTTTCAGTAACTATTTCATGAGTTAGTGGTCGTGAGATTCGTTTAACTTCCGTAGCAAGGGAACTAAGTGTAAACTTACGGTTGTGCTTAATCTTCTCTTCAATTGTTTGAACCAGTTCATCAAAACCTCAAACGGGCGTCCACTTCGTTCTTCATCGTGCACTATCACGTCCTTCATTGAACAGTCTGACCCATCTTCCAATCATTGAGTAACTCATAGCATTTTGTCGGTAAACCTCGCAGATTTGTCGAATTTCCTTTGGTTTAGCTTTCTTCGCAATTAGGAAACGAATCACAGATCTGATTTCACACGCTGCGGCATTTTCAATTACGGCTGACATTATAAATAAACACTACAAAGCACACGTCGGCAGCACCCAACTTGAAAATGGCGTTCATGTCTTCGCCTTGAGTCAAAGTAACTGAAACGGAAGTAATAGAAACGGAACTTACTTGTGGACAACCCTCGTATTATATAATTATTGTTAATAGTAGAAACATTTATGGTGATGGGAGGTAATATTTTGTAGGAAGTACACTGAACAGTTTGTGTTAGAATCTGTGTAAGTATCAATACAACTTGTGTTAAAATTATGGGTAACAGGCTACAGTGTAATAAATAAATATTCCGAGTGGGTCGAAAATAACCTGTAACGCTCCCAAACGAATTAAGAACGCAGTGACTTCCCAACGCTTCACTCGATCATATACTGCGGCAGAAGTCGGTGTCGACACTTCAGGTTCGTACCTTCAGTTATTGTTTTTTTTTTTTAAAAAAAATCAGGAAAACCTCTCTGCAGAATTATTCTCTGCGTCATCCTGATTGGCGATACCTTCAGTGCGCGTCTGAAGACGTCGTGAGCAGCTGCTATGGCAAACGGAGCTCGTGTTTGCCTCTAAGTGACCAGGCTGTGAGTGAGCATGACGAGCACGGCTTTCAGTCTCCAGTGAGTTCACTGCTAGTTCGCCCTAGGCAAAGCATGTTGGTTTCTTGGTTGTAAATCATATCGGAAACTAAATACTGCTGTCTCCTTAGTAATCGTAGGAATTTTTCAGCGTCTAAGTGATTTAGAGAGGTCCAATATGAGTCTCCAGCAGACATCCAATTTGAGCGCTAACGGAAGGGAGCCTTTATTCATGAGGACAGGTTGTCAAGTATCTACAGCCTGGGGAGCAAGTCCTCCCGTCCTGAGAATTTAGGCTCTTGCTTTGTGTGTCCGCTGCAGAGTATGCTTCACCTGTGTGGAGTGCATCCACTCACACCAAACAGGTTGATATGCCAATCAATGAGACCATCCGAATCTTGTAGGTCGGGATGTATGAAGCCAACTCCATTCGATAAACTCTACCCAATTGTTGGAATATCTCTCCCACTATTAGAAGGGCTGTTGCTGCTGATGTAGAGAGGGCTAAGCAAACTTATGATCCCCGACATCCAGTGCATGATCATCAGGTTGTAGTCCGTCGACTGAAGTCGAGAAAGAGCTTCGTCGCCAGGACTCAACCACTAGAGGGAACACAAGGAGTCTAACCGTGTCACCAGGTGAAAGAGCAAGGGCTACATTTCAGCAAGATAATGCCCGCCTGTACAAGGCGAGAGTTTCTACCGCTTGTTTTTCGTCCGTGCCAAACCCTTTCTTGCCCAGTAAGGTCGCCGGACTCCCCCTCCTCCCTCCAATTAAGAACGTTCGGAGTATTATGGGCAGGGCCCTCCATTCACACTGGATTTTGGTGAACTGACGCGCCAATGTGAAAGGATCTGGGGAAATATCTCTCGAGGGGACATCCAACAACTCTGTCAATCAATGCCAAGCCGAATAACTGCTCACGTAAGGGCTAGAGGTGGACCAACGCGTTATTGACGTGCTCGAATTGTGGAGCTCTTTCTCTTTCATAAATCATCCAATAATTCTGACATTTTAATCATTTGTTTGTCTATACATGTACATCACATCTACCGATTTCCGTCCCAGTTGGATAAATCCGCCATGCTGAGTCTTTTTCTCGTGGAGTATATTACTTGTCGTGCTACTTTATGCTCCGTTTATCTTCATTTTCATTTGAGTAATGTAGAAAATAAAGAAAATATACTATTAATATATAGTAAATCATAGCGTTTTTCATGCATAAGTGTAAGCGTATTTTCACATTTTGTCGCTTTTGTCGTTCCAATGATGTGCAAAGGAGGTTGCTTACAAAACGCTTATCCCATAATATTGATCATCAATTTAGAACTCGTATCAGATAGGACTAGCGGGACACACAAAGTATACAGAATAGGGAAACACAAATGGTCACAGGTTTATTTCACCCACGTGACAGCGTCACAGAAATGCTGACATAACTGGACTGATGCGTCCAGATCTAGCCAGCTATCCCGAGACAGCCTACGAATCAAGTTTCAAGAACAAATATTAAGGCAGACTAAAGGAATAAGCTAAACCCCCTATGTATCACTCAGGTAGGTAGTGTGTGATAAGTTTGTACTAATTATAACGGGCACTCAAATGGAAAGGACACACATGAAAAAAACAGGAAGTAAACTTTTTATTATTTCAAAAGTAATCGTCCTTGTGTTAGTTCATTTATTCCGTTGTGAGAACAAAATGGTCAATGCCATCATGGAAAAATGTTCGCGGTTGAACCACGACATGTATTCGGGCGTGGAGCTCTTAGTTCGAAGCAAATCGATAGCGACGATGTCTTCCTTCATGGCTCCAAAAATCTGGAAATCGCATGGGGAGTGTTCGACAATGTGGAGCCTGACCCTCAGACATAGCTGTGTAATAGTGGCAGGGAGAAATTGTCTTAGCTGTGTGCTGCACCACAAGCCGTTTCACTAACCCTCAAGCTCAGCCTACCGAACAGTGGTAACTTGGCCTCCATATCAGTAGCGACGAGGCCTTTACAAAACTGGCGACGAGGATATACAAAAGAGGAGAGATGAGAGAGTAGAGGTAGAGGAGGAAGGAGAAGGAAGGAGGGAGGGAGAGAGAAAAGGAGGGAAAGAAAGAAGAAGGTTACGCGAAAACAGGGGAAAAACACAAAGCAAAAAGGGGGGAGTGAGGGGAAGTGAGAGGGAGATAAGGGCTACAGGGTGTAATTCATTACCAGTAAATGAGGTGACAAGTACCAAAGGAGAATGAAAGACTATGTGCTGATAGAGTAGTGTCGCGTGCACACGTGGGGATGTTGAGATGGGAAACTGTGGATGTTGGTAGATTTGAGGGAGGCAGTGTGCGTGAGTTGCGAGTGGCTTGGAAGCGAGAACAGGAGGGGTTGGGGGAGAACGTGTTTATCTGAGTGGTTAACCTAAATGAGGGCCGCCACAACGACGGCAGCTGTCTGTAGAACAGGCGTCGTAGCTCAGTCAGAGCGGACTTTATTGTCCCGAGGGCGGCTGCCCGGGCACTTGCTGCGGCGCCCCTCAGCTCGTGTTGTGGCCGGTACTGTGCCGCAGCCGGCCGCGGAACACAAATTGATTGCCTCGGGACGCGTTCTGCCCTCCCCCACAACAAGTGGCCAGCTGTCGTACGCTCGCAGCTGAGAACGTATCCAACAAAGAAGCAAAAATGAAGCTATTCCAACATACAAGACACCTAATTACCTAAACGTATTTTACAAGCTCTCGTTATATCGGAGGAGCACGACACGATACCAAACATGCCTGTCGGCTAATAGCCAAGGTGTGTTTGTTAAAAGAATGAAAGATTCCCTCCTAGTTGAATTTCACTCTGTTCCTTCGCTTCTGAACTTTGAAACAAGAAGGTTCGTAGTTCAATATTAACATCGACAGCAATGCTTCGGTTGCAATAATTATAAGTCTGTTGTTTGAAACTGATAAACAATGTTTTATTCAAAATGATCTCCATTGCTATTTATACATTTGTCTCATCTCTCCGGTAGGCTATGAATGCCACGCTAAAAAAGAGAAATAGATGATAATCGGACGCTGTCAAGTCTGGAGAGTAAGCCACATGCCATCTTATTTCCCAACTGAACGCTTCGTTCGTTTCCCTGACCCGTTATGTTGTGTGTGACGGGCTTTACCATGGAGCAGTATGAATGTGTTGCCTCTTTCGATATTCCTGTCGTTTTTCAATTAATTCTCGATTCAAATCGATCATTTGCTGTAGGCAGTGAACAGTGTTAACGGTGTCACCAGGTTTTAGCAGCTCATAACAGATGACACCCTTCTGATCCCTCCAAACAAATAGCATTCTTTTCTTTCCAAGGCGATTTCATCTTGCAGTGGACGTTGCAGTGGTTTTCCTGGATTCACCCACGATATACGACGCTTAGGATTCTCAAGATACATCCATCTTTCACACCTGTCACTACTGGATAGACAAACGACTTTCTTTTGTATCTGGCGAGCAACATTTCACAAGTGGTCTTTGGATTCGCCTGGTGTCTTTCATTCAGATTATGCGGAACCCATTTTCCCACCTTCTGCATCTTTCTCATAGCTTTCAACCGAAGAGAAACGGCTTTCTGCGTCACATTCACTGGTTCCGCGAGTTCCTGTTGAGTATCATTTTCATCCAATAAAGCATGCGATTGTTGTCTTCGAATTTTTCGGTAGTTTCCCGCGCTCGTCGTTTCTCACGTCAAAACTGCCACTTTTGAATTTTTTGAACCACTCGAAACACTGAGTTCTTCAGAGGGGATGTTCGCCGAAAGCTTCGACGAGCATTCTATGCCATTCTGTAGCAGTTTTCTTCAAATGATAACAGAAAACTAATGCTGTCCGCAAATCGTAGTTCGTAGACACAAAACTCGACATGTTTACGGGTTTGAAACACACCGTGATCAATGGAACTGGGCTTACTGTGTGTTGATATTCGTCGTCGAGCGTTACAGGAAGCAGACGGCGCTACAGGCGCGGTCTCACGGGCTCTACATTTACGGCTAGCACCATCTATAGGGAAATTCTGGTTTCATACTCCTACACCTGGTACAAACTCCAATGGTACAATGTTATGGAAGCAAATCCGCCGCAACCTGCTTAAAGGAAGCAGCCCTGCGTTCAGTCAGGTGTTTCTGAGGAAGTCACAGAAACTTTGGATTAGGATGTTCGAATGGGGGTTAAAACATGAACCTCTCTAATGTGCGTCCTAGTACCGTCTTTCCAAAATTCTGATCTTAACTATTCCTGAAAGTCACTTGATTGAAGTATTTCACTTTTTCACAAGAGGAAGAATTGATCTACTGTGAAACGAAACTCTGTTCCCCCATTTCCTTCTCAGAACTACGGGTCGCCACAAACAGCTTCGTCCTATGGTATCGAGCACGTACAAATCTTGCCCAACATTATGTTTCATCTCAGCACTGTTAATATCTGAGAAAAGGAAATAATTCTGATTCGATCTAATGTTAGAGATTTCGTTGAGCCACTCACTAGGGGGACAAGACAATTTCTCGATCGGGCTGTGGAAGGCTTCGTATTTAAGTTAAATCATGTTTGCTTTTATTGCGCTATTGCAGTTTCTGCATATATTCCTTTTTCAAGCATAAGATTTGATGTTACATCACAGAAATAAGTTAATAATGGACGAGTTCCAAAATTTTATTGAGCGTGTTGGTACGTCAGTTTTACTCCCCTTGCCATGATGTGCAGTGCGTCCGCTTACTTCTTGCAACATGTGTCCACTATAGTGCAATAAAACGGTTTTAGCTAAAAGCGAACAAAACACAATTTAAAAAAAATTGATATAAGCTTCGGACCCGCATTACAAGAAGTTAAGTTCAGTTTTAGTTAATTGTGTACTTATTTTCTCTAAGCAGTATGGTTTAAGGAGAACCAATTTTCTCATAGTTTGTTCCTGCTAGTAGATTCCACCGTTTTAGTTAGATTCTGGGAGATTCGTGAAATGCTTATTTCCAGCTGCCATAGCCTCATCATTAGACTCAAAATGTTCATCATGTACAGATTTCTTTTTGCAATAGGTGGAGGTAAGAGCATTTCAAATCTGGCGAACAGAGTGGATATTCTAACAATTCGTAAATCAGATTTATCCGTGTTCTCGTCGCCACAACGTTTTTGTGGGCAGGTGGTTTATCTTTACGGAAGATTACTTTTTCTGTTGCACGTGTGTATTTGCATTCCAGCAGATAAATATCACCTTTTCCTTATTTGGTCCTTCACCCACCACTCCTATTTCTGGCATGAAGAAATGGTCGCACGTGTCATCTACAGCAACACATCGGCAATAAAAATTGACTTTTCTTGAAATGGCCCAAATAATTGTGCAAAATTCCACTTCGCTTTCGATGAGCATTCAAAAAATGTACCCTCCACTTCGCACAGCCCTTTCTCATAGTGAAACTTGCAAAATGAGCCGCAGTCTTCCTTTTAATGTTTCTGGCGCCAAGTATTTCACTAATCATTACGAGCAGATCGAACACTGAGACGCCGTGAACTTTCTTGATCCTTCAATCTGTGGTTGCAGCTTTCGGAGGCAATTCGGTCTAAACTGAAACAGGCCAATGACAAAACCTTCAAGCATAAAAGAGACTGAAAGGTGGCTGCTGATTGGCTCTTATGTTCCCTTTCAAGATCTTTCACTTCTTTTTCATGATTTGTACGTTTTGTCATACACCTCAAAACTGTTGTCTTTAATTCTCTGAAACCTATCTACGCACGTTATTCCCGACAGAGTATGTGCTCCATACACTTCCACTACAACACAATGACTTTTTGCAGCAGATTTTTTGAGATGAAAGCCGAAAACTAACACTTCGAACAGGTGCTATTTTGTAGGTGCATAACGTAACATGTTTAAGGCACTAGATATCCACTCGGAAGTAACACACATATTTAAAAGCATAATGTTTCTACGCTTTAAAGGGCCTCGTGTCGATGTCCGCGAAGCTACACTAGTACAACTATTGCATCTCTTCGTCAACAGCGAGAATTAATTCAAGCTTTCAGTAATCATTTTACAACTGTCTTTGAGATGTTGCAATAACCAGTTTCAATATCCGATTCAAATAATTCTGCGAACTCTCTGATAAACCACTGCATTAATAGTAAGTCTTTGGAGAGACGGTTGGCCATCAGCCAATAGTATTCGTTGCCAGCGAGTAAGCTATGAAGTTCCTTGTTGAAAGGAAGTCAGCCATTATTTTCAATCTACTTGCGATTACTGTGTTGTACAAGACTTTGGAGTGTTCAGATGTGTTTGTTTCTGGAGCATGTTGAGGATACATGCTCTTCCGACGAAGTCACAATTTGATGGAGAGCCATGTTGTCAAACCATCTGGGAGATGATCAATCCTATTTACAGTAGTGTAAGATTAATCCTGTTTACATTCTGTGCTGAAGTGCAATTTCCCGTGTGAGATCAGCTGGGTTCATTTATTAGTAATTCTCTGCCCGTGGATATTCTTCAGCGCGCTTATGCGCAGTGGAACATTATTCTTATTTTGTCTGAGGAATGTCTACTAAGATCATCCAATTTAAATTCTGTGCTCAAGTGCATTTTACCGCCGCGTCTGTCTGTTAATACCCTCCCCCCCCCCTCCCCCCCCCCAACCCAGTAGCGTTCTTCTGCATGTGTACGTGCAGGTGAATAGGTTCGGAGAGGTTCCATATTATTAAGTCCTTGGAGGCTAGTAAAATCATCATTTATCACTTCATTTCATTTCGTATAATATTAAAGTCTGCAATGTTACCTGTTTAAGAAGAGTAAGGTTACTTTTTATCTTTGTTTTATAAAAAGAAGTGTGGGGTATTTTACTGTTGCGAGTTTGTACATTGTTCTGACAGTTTCTCAAGTTCAGTACATTAGTGTCAAAATCATGAGTTGTGACTTTATTTTCTAGAACCGTGCGTTCTGCGTATAAACTTCACTTAAATATGCCGTGTTGAAAAGACGCCACCTTGTATTCTTCTGGAACTCATGAATGTAGGCCTACTCCCAGTTAGTTTCATCACAGGCATTCTGTCACATAATGGGCAGTGATTATTATTATTATTATTATTATTACTATTACCTTCACTTTCTCAGACGTTAAGTCCGGTTAAAAATGGAGTGACGCGGACCTTGATCAAGCGTCACTTCCTTTTAACTGTACGGTATGTGTTATATTGCATTTAGGAACTTTCGGGTAATTGAACATGTATCAATAATTACGGATTTCTGTAGCTGTATATATATGTTTGGATGTAGCTGTATTGCATTGATGTACTGGTGGATATTGTGTGGTATGACTCCTGTAGTTGATAGTATAATTGGTATGGTGTCAACTTTATCCTGATGCCACATGTCTTTGACTTCCTCAGCCAGTTGGATGTATTTTTCAATTTTTTCTCCTGTTTTCTTTTGTATATTTGTTGTATTGGGTATAGATATTTCGATTAGTTGTATTAATTTCTTCTTTTTATTGGTGAGTATGATGTCAGGTTTGTTATGTGGCGTTGTTTTATCTGTTATAATGGTTCTGTTCCAGTATAATTTGTATTCATCATTCTCCAGTACATTTTGTGGTGTATACTTGTATGTAGGAACGTGTTGTTTTAAAAGTTTATGTTGTAAGGCAAGCTGTTAATGTATTATTTTTGCGACATTGTCATGTCTTCTGGGGTATTCTGTATTTGCTAGTATTGTACATCCGCTTGTGATGTGATCTACTGTTTCTATTTGTTGTTTACAAAGTCTGCATTTATCCGCTGTGGTATTGGGATCTTTAATAATATGCTTGCTGTAATACCTGGTGTTTATTGTTTGATCCTGTATTGCAATCATGAATCCTTCTGTCTCGCTGTGTATATTGCCTTTTCTTAGCCATGTGTTGGATGCGTCTTGATCGATGTGTGGCTGTGTTAGATGATACGGGTGCTTGCCATGTAGTGTTTTCTTTTTCCAATTTCCTTTCTTCATGTCTGTTGATGTTATGTGATCTAAAGGGTTGTAGAAGTGGTTATGAAATTGCAGTGGTGTAGCCGATGTATTTATATGAGTGATTGCCTTGTGTATTTTGCTAGTTTCTGCTCGTTCTAGAAAGAATTTTCTTAAATTGTCTACCTGTCCATAATGTAGGTTTTTTATGTCGACAAATCCCCTTCCCCCTTCCTTTCTGCTTAATGTGAATCTTTCTGTTGCTGAATGTATGTGATGTATTCTATATTTGTGGCATTGTGATCGTGTAAGTGTATTGAGTGCTTCTAGGTCTGTGTTACTCCATTTCACTACTCCAAATGAGTAGGTCAATATTGGTATGGCATAGGTATTTATAGCTTTTGTCTTGTTTCTTGCTGTCAATTCTGTTTTCAGTATTTTTGTTAGTCTTTGTCTATATTTTTCTTTTAGTTCTTCTTTGATATTTGTATTATCTATTCCTATTTTTTGTCTGTATCCTAGATATTTATAGGCATCCGTTTTTTCCATCGCTTCTATGCAGTCGCTGTGGTTATCCAATATGTAATCTTCTTGTTTAGTATGTTTTCCCTTGACTATGCTATTTTTCTTACATTTGTCTGTTCCAAAAGCCATACTTATATCATTGCTGAATCCTTCTGTTATCTTTAGTAATTGGTTGAGTTGTTGATTTGTTGCTGCCAGTAGTTTTAGATCATCCATGTATAGCAAATGTGTGATTTTGTGTGGGTATGTTCCAGTAATATTGTATCCATAATTTGTATTATTTAGCATGTTGGATAGTGGGTTCAGAGCAAGGCAGAACCAGAAAGGACTTAATGAGTCTCCTTGGTATATTCCACGCTTAATCTGTATTGGCTGTGATGTGATATTATTTGAATTTGTTTGGATATTAAGTGTGGTTTTCCAATTTTTCATTACTATGTTTAGGAACTGTATCAATTTAGGATCTACTTTGTATATTTCCAATATTTGTAGTAACCATGAGTGGGGTACACTATCAAAAGCTTTTTGGTAATCAATGTATGCGTAGTGTAGCGACCTTTGTTTAGTTTTAGCTTGATATGTCACCTCTGCATCTATTATCAGTTGCTCTTTACATCCTCGTGCTCCTTTGCAACAGCCTTTTTGTTCTTCATTTATAATTTTGTTCTGTGTTGTATGTGTCATTAATTTCTGTTTAATGACTGAAGTTAATATTTTGTATATTGTTGGTAGGCATGTTATGGGGCGATATTTAGCTGGGTTCGCTGTGTCTGCTTGATCTTTAGGTTTCAGATATGTTATTCCGTGTGTAAGTGTATCAGGGAATGTGTATGGGTCTGCAATGTAACTGTTAAATAATTTAGTTAGATGTGAATGTGTTGAGGTGAACTTCTTTAACCAGAAATTTGCTATTTTGTCATTTCCAGGGGCTTTCCAATTGTGAGTAGAATTAATTGCTTGGGTGACTTCATGTTGCAAAATTATCACTTCAGGCATTTGTGGTATCATCTTGTATGTGTCTGTTTCTGCTTCTATCCACCGTGCATGCCTGTTATGTTGTACCAGGTTTGACCATATGTTGCTCCAGAAGTGTTCCATGTCTGTTATGTTTGGTGGATTGTTTATTTTAATGTGTGTGTTATCTATTGTCTGGTAGAATTTCTTTTGGTTTGTGTTGAATGTTTGGTTTTGTTTCCTTCTATTTTCACTTTTTTTGTATCTTCTGAGTCGTTTGGCTAATGCTTGTAACTTCTGCTTCTTTTCGTCTTATTGCTCTGTCGCTTCTTGTTGTGAGATTTTACCTAACTTTTTTCGTTTTTTTTCCGAGATTTCATTTCTTATAAATTGTGTTAGCTGTCCGATGTCTTTTCTCAGTTTTTCTATTTTGATCTGTAGCCTGTGTTGCCATGCTGGTTTTTTGGGTTTCTTCTGTGTGTTGGTTGGTTCTGATCTCTGCTTAGTGTGTATATTTAGTGTAGTGAGTGCTCCTATATAAACCAGTAGTTGTAGCTCTTCCATAGTTGTGTTTTCATTTATTTTGTTGTGTATGATTGTGTTGATAGTTTTTATTGTTGTTTCGACTTGTGGGTTATTTGGTGGTCTACGCAAGAATGGTCTAATGTCTGTATTTGTGTCTTTGTATTCTATATATGTTAGCTGAAATTTTTCTTCTATATCTAACATCTGTGTCACTTCGTGTTCTATTTGTGCTTGTTCTGGTGGCTGTCTTAAGATTTCGTTTTCCTCTGATTGTTTAATTGGTGCGCGTTGTTCTTTGTTTGTTTGCTCTGGGATGTTTGAGTCCATTACTGTATTTTCTTCTTCTTCTGATTGCACATTATTTTCATCCAGTATTTGTTGTACTTGTTGTTTGATGTTTTCTAATTCTGACTGGGGTATCCTGTTATTTTTTATTATTACACTGATCTGATCAGCTAATCGTTGTTCTGTTAAAAATTTTAATTCTGGGTATCTGGTAATAAATGTTGTGTATACTTGTGATCTGTATCCAGTTGTGTTGGTTCCTAGGTTTGTTGCTTGGTAATAACAGAACATGAGGTGTCGATTAACTTCATCTGACCATCTCATCCTCTGTCTTTGTTTTCCTTCTAGGGTGGTTGCAGGAAGCATATCCTGCAAAACACCTCTATTTGGTTTTAAATCATTTTCCAGTTGGCTAGCAGTGTCGTTACCATTGTGGGCGGGCATAGGGTTCAAGCGTCGTCCCCGACCATGACGGCGCTTGTCCGAGGCTTCTTTAGTTCTGTCCTGAACCAACTAATCACACTAAAAGGGGGGTTAGCCCTATTAGTGGTTTGTTCTTTTCGTCGCCTTTTACGACTGGCAGAACATACCGGAGGCCGATTCTTTTCCCGGGCCTCCTGAATTATTATTATTATTATTATTATTATTATTATTATTACCAGCAAGTACTGCAATATCTTTAGACGACAGTTTCCAGGAATTTTAAAGTAAGGCTACGTATGGTCCTGCGTCGGTGGACGCTGATACGAGACATACGGTAGCACTGCTCAACTGAAATGTAATCATCATACGGCCGATAGACTTTCAGGCTTCTGTTACATGATCTTTCAGCACATTAACTATTTTCTGCATACTGAATTTCTGTGTGCAGAACCAGAATGGATTCCGTAAGAGCTCCGAGCACTTGTTCAGTACATGAGATGTGTTTCACATTAGCGAAGATAAACAAGTCCTCAATGCTCTTAAGGGCCCATGTTTAATAGACTTTTTTCTTGTTTTGGTCCATACTAACACCTCTAAAAATACAGAAAGCAAAGAGCTTGTAGCAGAAGAGATTTGTTTCGCAGCGTCGAAGATGAAGAAGTGCTCATAGCTGTTGAGGTATGCATTTTACAGCCCATGTTTACCAGACTTTTCTTACTTCGAATGAGCGTTCCTGTGTTATCATGCATGCTGGCCATTCCTCAAATGGTTCAAATGGCTCTAAGCGCTATGGGACGTAACATCTGAGGTTATCAGTCTCCTAGACCTAGAACTACTTAAACATAACTAACCTAAGAACATCACACACATCCATGGCCGAGGTAGGATTCGAACCTGCGACTGTAGCAGCAGCGCGGTTCCAGACTGAAGCGCCTAGAACCGCTCGGCCACAACGGGCGGCAACCATTCCTCCGGCGTCACCTTGTATGTATTATGTGGTCTACAGTGAGTATGTAAAATGTGTGTAGCAGTTTCAAACAAAATTAGTTCTCATATCACTTACTGCTGGAAAAACGTATGGAATAACACACGTGTATCGCCCCTATGTCTGAAGGTGTGAATGGTAACTTTCACTTGCTATTTGACTATCTTCTTCTGTGCAGATGCTCAAACAGTGCCCGACTCTTACGGGAATCGTCAGTAAAGCCGCGACTAAGCAGTATAATTGGCAGGGGCACTATGAATGTAGGGCGGGACAATAAGTTGCGAATGTAGGTCTCACGGGAGGCGTGCCGAAGATAAGTCCCTGCAGTCGCACTATCCTCTGTGTCGCCGGTGGCTCAGATGGATCTGCCAGGACGGTAGCTCAGCGTGTTCGGTCAGAGAGCTGCTTGACCTCTGTAATAAAAAAAAAATTGATTGGAAAGATCAACAAACGAACTTTAACGGATGTCATGTGGCGTCCGCAACGACCAAACCTAAAGATAAAAAAAAAAAAAATGGATAGAGCGTCTGCCATGTAAGCAGGAGATCCCAGGTTCGAGTCACGATCGGGGCACACATTTTCAACTGTCCCTGTTGACTTATATCAACGCCTTTATGCAGCTATGGGTATTCATTTCATTGAATGGTAACTTGGTTAGAAGAAAAAATCGAAAATTACTTATTAGTATCGTATACATTGCCTTCTGGAGTGTTTATTGATTGGTGACATTCCCATGACGTTTTACTCCTATTGCCTGAGGAGGGTTGGGAAGAGGCTCATTCCATGATTCCATAGACCTAGAGAGAATGCTACAAAAATTGTATAGAATGAAATTTTTGTTAAATTATTAATATAAAGAATTTGTAAACGATTTTACTTCATAATTTGTATATTGTTTACACTTCTGAGGCTACAGACATTTCTTTGCCTATTAAATAACAGTGACACCGGCTTATCAGTTAAGCGATCAAAGTGGAGGAGTATCTACCGAACTGCTTCCTACGATATCGTTGGGAGGCTCTCGAGAGTGACAGAAGACGCGGTACCACCATAGGTTCGCTATGCAGACTTTCGGCTGGCTAGCAGCCCAACCCTCACGACCAAACGGCGGCCATCGCCGGCCACTGGGAGTGGGTGCTGTGCTGTGATGGCGCTGCACCGTGTGTGGTGACCCGTAACACGAGACCGGAAACAGCGGCGTCGCGCTGCCCCGATAAATTGGGCAGATTGCGGCGTCGCGCCGCTGCTTAGCATATCAGATGGGCGGCGCCGTTTTCCACGAAACGGGAGACAGGGGAAGTCCCTCAGCGGTGGTGGCGGCGCTGCAGTCGCTGCGACGTGCCTCACGATTCTGGTACCGGCGGGGCTATCGCTGTCCAGCCGGCCTGTGGTCCTCTGTCGTCAGGACCTTCCGTATCAGCGCAGCGCAGGGAGGGCCGGTTACCTGGATTGTTGGCTACCACATGTTTGTCTTATACGAGCTTGCTTCAGTTCAGACGGTGTCTCGTGCAGTTTGCCCGTCTCGAACTATCGCGTTACATGTTGTAGCTATATTTTTACGACAGCAGCCAGGACTAACAAGAATCACGATGGCTTACAGTGTTCGTGATTCAACAAGTGGCGAACAGGACATGCTCGAAACTGTGTGTGGCGCTCCGCGAGATGGCCGTGGTTTGCTCGCGAAAACGTTTCAGGCCCAGTACGCACGACCTAAGGCATTCGAAGTAGAGCGTTTTCTGCGTGAAATAATGCACATCGATCAACAGGAACTCCTCGGAATACATCTCTTGATCGTCTACAGCAGTTGTTCCCAACAGGTGGTCCGCGGACCCCCAGGAGTCCGCGAGCTATGCCAGAGGGGTCCGCAAGAAGCTATTAGAATAAAAAATATATTAAATATATTTCGAATGATAACAGATTTTTTGTTGTGGCCGCTCAATATTTTTTCAATAATGAATATGTCAATGGTTCAAATGGCTCTGAGCACTATGGGACTTAACATCTGTGGTCATCAGTCCCCTAGAACTTAGAACTACTTAAACCTAACTAACCTAAGGACAGCACACACATCCATGCCCGAAGCAGGATTCGAACCTGCGACCGTAGCGGTCACGCGGTTCCAGACTGAAGCGCCTAGAACCGCACGGCCACACTGGCCGGCAAATACACTCCTGGAAATTGAAATAAGAACACCGTGAATTCATTGTCCCAGGAAGGGGAAACTTTATTGACACATTCCTGGGGTCAGATACATCACATGATCACACTGACAGAACCACAGGCACATAGACACAGGCAACAGAGCATGCACAATGTCGGCACTAGTACAGTGTATATCCACCTTTCGCAGCAATGCAGGCTGCTATTCTCCCATGGAGACGATCGTAGAGATGCTGGATGTAGTCCTGTGGAACGGCTTGCCATGCCATTTCCACCTGGCGCCTCAGTTGGACCAGCGTTCGTGCTGGACGTGCAGACCGCGTGAGACGACGCTTCATCCAGTCCCAAACATGCTCAGTGGGGGACAGATCCGGAGATCTTGCTGGCCAGGGTAGTTGACTTACACCTTCTAGAGCACGTTGGGTGGCACGGGATATATGCGGACGTGCATTGTCCTGTTGGAACAGCAAGTTACCTTGCCGGTCTAGGAATGGTAGAACGATGGGTTCGATGACGGTTTGGATGTACCGTGCACTATTCAGTGTCCCCTCGACGATCACCAGTGGTGTACGGCCAGTGTAGGAGATCGCTCCCCACACCATGATGCCGGGTGTTGGCCCTGTGTGCCTCGGTCGTATGCAGTCCTGATTGTGGCGCTCACCTGCACGGTGCCAAACACGCATACGACCATCATTGGCACCAAGGCAGAAGCGCCTCTCATCGCTGAAGACGACACGTCTCCATTCGTCCCTCCATTCACGCCTGTCGCGACACCACTGGAGGCGGGCTGCACGATGTTGGGGCGTGAGCGGAAGACGGCCTAACGGTGTGGGGGACCGTAGCCCAGCTTCATGGAGACGGTTGCGAATGGTCCTCGCCGATACCCCAGGAGCAACAGTGTCCCTAATTTGCTGGGAAGTGGCGGTGCGGTCCCCTACGGCACTGCGTAGGATCCTACGGTCTTGGCGTGCATCCGTGCGTCGCTGCGGTCCGGTCCCAGGTCGACGGGCACGTGCACCTTCCGCCGACCACTGGCGACAACATCGATGTACTGTGGAGACCTCACGCCCCACGTGTTGAGCAATTCGGCGGTACGTCCACCCGGCCTCCCGCATGCCCACTATACGCCCTCGCTCAAAGTCCGTCAACTGCACATACGGTTCACGTCCACGCTGTCGCGGCATGCTACCAGTGTTAAAGACTGCGATGGAGCTCCGTATGCCACGGCAAACTGGCTGACACTGACGGCGGCGGTGCACAAATGCTGCGCAGCTAGCGCCATTCAACGGCCAACACCGCGGTTCCTGGTGTGTCCGCTGTGCCGTGCGTGTGATCATTGCTTGTACAGCCCTCTCGCAGTGTCCGGAGCAAGTATGGTGGGTCTGACACACCGGTGTCAATGTGTTCTTTTTTCCATTTCCAGGAGTGTATGTCAATGTTTTTTCTTAGTACCAAATATAGAAAACGTATAAAAAGACTCTTAATTTGGCTTTTTTAGGTACTTGATACTGTGATATGACAAGGTACCAATCATGCTCGATGAGGGGGTCCTTGAGAAAATTTTGTTGGGAACCCCTGGTCTAGAGCACGGCTTAGCTGAAATTTGTCGATGAAGCAACGTACGAACGGCTTATTTGCCGTTACACGGGTGGTTATCGGTGCCATCACACGGGCGGCAATGTCGGCGCAGTGAATGTCGACCATGCAGGACTCGGGATCCTGACCATATGAATCTTGGGGCTACCGTCTGAAGTTCCAGCCAAGCTTGCTGTAGACGCGATGCGGCCTTACGGGGAGGTACTAAGTCACTTGGAAGGATAGTGGCAGACGTTTGAGACGTACCCTGTTGTGAACGGAATGCGTCACGTGCGAAGTGAACTGTGCATATACATCCCGTCGTACGTGGCTGTAGGTCGATGTCGAGAGATCGTCATTCATGACGATCGACCACGGACTTGTTCGGGAAGGGTGTGTTCAGTCCAAATGCCTGAAGAGACGCCTCTTCCAGGCAGCTCGTGCCGTTTCGACGCCAGCATCACAACCGACGACATTGCAAATTACATACGTGGCAGCGAGGAACATGACGAACGCGGATATCGTTCCGCTCCAGTTGCCGACCCCCGCGGGCCCGGATTCCACGCCCACGATGCGACGGCATGCGTCGGAATCGTCGATATGCTTGGCAGCATCGACCCCATCTGCATTTCATCCGAGTGAAGAAGGAGAGCACCTGAAGGTCGGTTCAAGCTCGGTCACGGAGATGCGGGAGGTGCCTACTTGTTCAAATGGCTCTGAGCACTATCCGACTTACCTTCTGAGGTCATCAGTCGCCTAGAACTTAGAACTAATTAAACCTAACTAACCTAAGGACATCACACTCACCCATGTCCGAGGCAGGATTAGAACCTGCGACCGTAGCGGTCGCTCGGCTCAAGACTGTAGCGCCTAGAACCGCTCGGCCACTCCGGCCTGCCGGAGGTGACTACTGTTCGTCGTGATCCACAGGACGCAGACACGCGTTCTCGCATGTAGAAGTCGCGCAAACGACTAAAGAAGAGAAAGCTGGCCGCAGGAAACGATTCGCAAGAGAGTGACTCGTTGCAGGAAGATGAGGACAATCCCTCTGCGGCCGTGGACGATTCTCCAGCGGTTTCTGGCTCGCTGATGGCAACCACCGCCCAAGGAGAAAGACAGTTTCACGATGCTGTCCCCACTGACGAACTCCCTGGCGATATTGCGGCTAAGACACCAGACGAATGTCATCTGTCGCCTAACGTACCGCACCTCTGGCTTGCTGTTTGGGTGTCCGAGGTGGAGATGGAAGGAATTATGTGATACTCGAGCGACGGCCTGATGCCTGCGGCCGGCGTATCGTAGGCCAGACATCTTGCCTTGGCTGATCACTAATATGCATGTCGCCGCTGACAGGGATCATCAGACGGGTGACATGGTGCTTACTGGCCCAGACGACTGCAGGATACATCATCGTACTATACAATGACCCAGGTACAGTGAATCTCAATGGCATTACTTCCATGATGAAAACCCAGTTGTTAAAGGACATGATTCGGATGACGGACATTGATGTTGCGCTTCTCCAGCAGGTGCGGCCTGATCTGCGCCTCTATGGTTATGGACACACTTGTGAAGACAATACTAATAAGGCCATAGTAAGACAAGATGGCATAGAAGTAACGGATATCCAATAGTTACCATCAGCGTAAAACGTTGCATGCACCACTGGTGCGGTCTGCCTTCTGAATCTGTAAGCCCCGTCTGGAACGGCGAAGCGTGGAGAGCAAGCAGTCTATTACTCTACTGAGATAGCTCCGTTGTTTCAAGGCGCCACAGAGCACTTACTGGTGGGCGGGGACCTGTGTCCAGTCCCTTATGCCATGTTCTGGGACCTAACTTTAGACCATACATGGACAATCATCCACGTTGAACGACTCAGCCAGCATATTCGACAGAATTTATGTTTCCCAAGGTCTACGGGCAGTGACTGTTAGTACCGAACCATGGCCCACTGCATTCACCGACCATCAGGCCTTCATCTGCGCCGTGCCCTGCAACAGACGAGGTGTAATAGAGGACCATGGACTCTTGACGTCAACGTTGAGGCTTGCTGTGTAGCCGTCACTGATACCTGGCACAAATGAGAACAACGACGTCATACCTATGATTCCGCAATACGGTGGTGGGCACACAACACCAAACCAGCTATTCGACGCACATTCATGCCGCATGACAGAGACAGGGGCTTGGGCAATGATCGATCTCTGGGTTTCACTACATGGTCTTGAGGGAACTAGCATCGCAGCGGCCTTTGCCAGAGCACCAAACGGCCGTCCACCGGACACAGACGCGGCTCCTGCAGGTCACTGCTGCCAGATTTTATGGCACACGGGTTCGAGCGAGACTGCAAGACTCCGTCCCAGATAACCGTAGTTCTCGCTATTACGGAGACATCGTAGAAAGTGGCTGATCACGGCAGTTATTGCGGCGGTCGGGTAATGTGCAGAGACACCATCTCTTGTGACATCACACATTATTACCGTACTATCTGACCGGCCAACGGCCTGCAAATCACGTTGAGGATGTCCTGCAAGAACTCCCGTCCTTGGTAGGGCACGAGGACACGACACGTTCTTGGAAGCCGTCACGCTGGAAGAAAGGCGCGTGGCCCTGCCACATGGCGCAGAAAACAAATCCCCTGAACCTGACTGTCCGTCGCTTGTATTTTATAGTAGCTTTTCTGACCAGATGGGGAAAATTTGGCGGCAGATGTGCTGCAAACTTCTGGATCCGGACGTTCACGTCCCCCCCCCCCCCCCGAATATTTGGAGTTCATGGTAATCACTGTACCGAAACTGCACAGAGGGTGCAGACCGCAAGACTTCTGGCCGTTGACGTTAGTGAATCCAGATATGTCCGCACGCACGTACGCACTTTCTGCGGACGATGCATGACCCATGTGCTTCGGACAAGGACACCCTCACTGGCACACTGACTGAGGGGGTGGCGCCGCAATCCCTCGGGCCGCCGATTCCTGTTGAACATATCGCATGCTGTTCGCATGCTTACTTCGTGCTTGCCTCGTCGCTACTGTCAAGGATGCCTTTCACAACAGCCGAACATGTATGGGAGGTGGCAGTAATGTACACACGCCGTTAAGCTCTTGTAGAGATGTGGTGGCGCTCATGTCGGCGTGTCGTTTAGAAGGCGCCCTCGTAGAGGTTGACCCAGACCGCGCGTTTAACATTGATGAGTCGGCTTCTTGCAGGCTGTCTAAGAGAAGATGGGTCTGTCCCCAGTATAGGCTGGTGTGGTTTTCCATCTCATCTGCGGGACCCTTCCACAGACCTGGTCAATGGATACCGCTCACCACCATTCATTATTCAACGCTCGGTGCGACAGGCTGCCCTCTGTCAGCCTTTCCCTTCGCTGTTACCCTCGAGCCTACACTTCATGGTCTACGTCAGCATATGGAGAGTATTCGCCCCCACGTTATGCATTTTAAATGTAGTGCCTATGCGGCCGATGTAATTTTCTTGTCGAGGTCGACAGAAATTGTATGTGTGCCGAATGTTTGGTTCAGCGCTGCGGCGAGGGGGCAGGCAGCCTGATCAACCAGAAGCCGCACTAAATGGATGTGAGCAGAGGACTGACTATCAGTACTCCAATGCCCATTACCAAGGTCCCGGCGATGAACTGTTTGGGACGCCATGGCAAAGTGCAGCGTACAGTAGCACCTACGTATCGCACGCTACTTAACATGATCCGCAGGCAAGTTAGTCTCCACACGTTTCGAATGCATGTACATTTCGCGAACGTCCACCTCGCTCCGAAACGTGATTATTACACACACGTTCTCCCACTACCCGCTAAAATAGCTGGCAGGTGGCCATCGGTCATTTCGCCAGCGATGGTAGGATGTTCAGGACCCGTTGTGACACACTGACGCTCCCTACGCGTGTGGCAGGTATTGGGCTGATAAACATGCTACAGTGGGTACACACTCTCTTTCTGCGGACGATGCATGACCCATGTGCTTCGGACAAGGACACCCTCACTGGCACACTCACTGAGGGGGTGGCGCCGCAATCCCTCAGGCCGCCGATTCCTGTTGAACATATCGCGCCGCCATTTCTTCACATTCGCAACTATCTCGTCGACGTAAGTTACCTGTTGGATGACCTACAGACCATACAGGCGCCTAGGACAAAGGACTTCTACCACTACTTTCAACGAACACTACCTGCTAATGTGATTGAACGCCTACATGCTGCGGTTTTTTGGAAACGGGTGTGGAGTAACATGCTTTCGCCTTTCCTTCCTGTCGCACTGAGGGCTCTGTGATATGTGGAAAAGACAACGTTTATACACTCCCTGCTCCACGTGCACCGCTGTCGACACCGATACGCACCGTCTCGTTTGTGATATGGCTGACGACTGTCTGCTCATCACGTCGCATGTTGGTATTGTTGCTGTGACGGACGCCTCAGTCCACAGAGCCCGTCGAACTGGTCCATCTTGACGTCACTTACCACCGTGCTAATCGACATAATGCCACGGTGTGGGATAAAGGTATGGCGTTCTCATGCTTTTTTAATGATGGCGTTGTAGAGTTATTAGATTTTTGACACTATTTCACGAGCAAGTACACAATTTTACGGCGCACAGCACGTATGGTTCGCTCTTGCGAATTACTTGCGGTCGTTGCTTGTGCGCCGGCCAGAGCACTGGGTTGTACAGTGTGAGAGACGAGATTTAAGATACAGTACAGGATGCACTGACGAAAGACATCAACGACAATTTAAGTGTGTTTAACGCACGATGAACGAGAAGATGACCTGGGCACTCCACCGTCTGCCTACTGTGGACACCCCCGGAAGAAGGGAAAAAATGAAAAAAAAATATTAAATGGTGTTGTACCCTTTCATTTCTCCCTCCCCTCCCTCTCTCTTTCTCTTTATTTGTTTAAATAACGGTCGGAGGCATGTTTAATTTTTGCTCGCGGCCGGAGCCTGAAGTGGTGGCCAACATCTTTCCTAGTTAGCTTTCAGGGTGAAAGTGGCAGTGGCATCAGATATCGTTTTTGTTTGTAGGTCAGATAGGTTCTGGAGGCAGTGTGAGCGTTAAGGACCAACGCTTGAAGTGGGAGAGCTCTGTCGGTAATATTTGCTATTAGCGATTCTTTTTTACATTTTCTTGAATTCCATATTTATTAAAAAATGGTAATGTTATTCAACAAATGCTGAAAGATAATTGTTTAAAAAATAAAAATAAAAAAATAAAAAAGCAAGCCAAGTTCCATTCTGCTACTTCTACAGACTGGACACGAGTGGCTGCTGGGACCTGAGGTCCATCACTTGGGAGGACTGGGAATGCTGACGACGCGGAAGGAGCGCTGTGTTTCGCTGCCAACCTGCTCTGGGAGCTCCGTAATGCGTTAGCGCTCTCCCTGGGGAAGCTAATGGATCGACAAGAACAGTAATTTCTCACTTACCCTATTCTACCTCTACACGTGCCAAAGAGGGTTTTAGAAATCTCTCCGTCCACGAAAAGCGGGCAAGAAGGCCTTCTTGAATGAAAGAGCCGTTGTAACGTCCGGCGGACATATTAATTAATGTATGATTGATTAACTTATATAAGTCAACTGCTTTTTGTCTTAAGGTAGCGTACCTTATGGTTCGCAAATTACGCAGACTATGTAAGATATTTGAGAATCAGAGCACTTAGCGACTTCCAACTAAGTTTACACTTAATTTCAAACCTTTAAACAAATTTTTTCTCGCTGACATTTCTCACAAAATTATGTAAGGTAAAATTTTCATCGTAACCTACGTTTTCTTTGTTCGTGCAGTTGATCATCGGGCATTAAGTTGTAATGTATTTTATCTTTAGTACTAACTCTAGAACTAAACTAAACTCCGCCCGAACAGGCCATGAAGGCCCACCGGTATCGACCGGCCGCCGTGCCATCCTCAGCCCACAGGTGTCACTGGATGCGGATATGGAGGGGCATGTGGTCAGCACACCGCTCTCCCGGCCGTATATCAGCTTATGAGACCGGAGCCGCTACTTCTCAATCAAGTAGCTCCTCAGATTGCCTCACAAGGGCTCAGTGCACTCCGCTTGCCAAGAGCGCTCGGTTGACCGGGTGGTCACCCATCCAAGTGCTAGCCCAGCCCGACAGCTCTTAACTTCGGTGATCTGACGGGAACCGGTGTTATCACTGCGCCAAAGCCATTGGCTTATTACTAACTCTATTCAGAACGACTCTTGCATACCACGTAAAGTGCCTGCAAAATTATATCATTGTACAACACATAGTTCAGCAGATATGAAGGCAGAAACATTGAGACGCTTAAAAAGGGGCGCATGTTACCCACATTATACTCATCCAGTGTTTGATGAGGAGAGCAGTTAGAACTTTCAACAGACTTCAAACATTTTCTAATCTTTCTTCTCTCTTTCGTGGTTACCTCCAAATAAGTTAATGAGACGTTTGAAGCTTTTTACCCATGGGAGTTAGATCCTTTAATGAATCGAGAGTCGTAGGTTTACTGGTCTATAATATTCCCGTAACTAGCTAACTGAAGAGACCTGGAGAGATACCCACGAGTGACGAGTTGAAGAGCTACTGTGTAAGGCATTTAGATCATCTGATGGTGACATGGTACCCTTCGTGTGATTCAAGGCTCATAATATTATTATTATTATTAGCGAATGTCCCCATGGGAGAACGATAAGCAGGTGATTAACATTTCTTAATGTTCTTCTTATTTCCCCAGTATTTCTTCATTGCTTCCCCAAAGGCCTTCTTCCTTTCTTCGGTCCACTTTGGTCGGAAAGGTTTAGATTCCGTCTCTGGAGTAAACTTCCACTTGTCGATTTTTCTTCTGAATGTATCCCGGTCTGATGTGTTTGTTATGTCAATTTTTGCCTTTTTCAAATCCTTCTTAACTTCAGTTACCCAGGGTATTGTTGCCTTAAGTGATGTCATATAGTCCAATAGACGTTTAGTTAACCTGTTTCCAGGTAATCTGTCTATATGTCCATAAAACTTCATCCGCCTCTTCCTGATATCTGCCTCGATGTTTGATATTTTTTCGGTTGTCTCGGTAGTCTGCAGCCTGTATCCATCTTGTGTGTATCGTGGTCCTAGGATTTTTCTAATAATTTTTCTCTCTACTTTCTTAATTTCGTGTAAATCTAATTTTCTATTCAGGGAGAGTGTTTCACTTGCATATGTGACTGTTGGTTTGATGACTGTGTTGTAGTGTCTGATTTTAGTGCCTTTTGATAGACATTTCTTGTTATATATATTTTGAATAAGTCCGAATACTTTCTTGATTTTCTGTAATCGGTTTTTTTGTGCTATTTTCTCAAGTCCTGTTGGTTCAATAACTTCACCGAGATACTTAAAGTGCTTGACTCTAGTTATTTCACCATACTTTGTTTTTAGTTTCGAAATATCTAATTTTGAGCAGATGAATTCTGTCTTCTCAAAGGAGATTTGCAGGCCAACCTTCTCAGCACATTCTTTAAGTGTCTCAATTTGTTTTACTGCTGTTTCTTCACTGTCAGTTATAATTGCCAAGTCATTTGCAAACGCTAAATAAGGGATGTTCAATTTTCCTTTACCTCTTCCTAGTTCAATTGGCTTCCAAAAGCTTTGTTTCCTTAGTGTTACTTCCCACTCTTTCATAACTTTGTCCAAAACTATATTGAATAATAGTGGTGAGATCCCATCTCCTTGTCTTACTCCTGTTTTAATTGAGAATGGTTCCGAAATTTCCCCTCTGAATTTAATTTTTGATTTGGTTTCTGTTAGTGTTTGTTCAATTAGTTTTCGGGTTTTAGTGTCTAGGCCTCGTTCTTCGAGAATGTGACATAGAGACTGTCTGTCTATGGAATCGTATGCCTTTTTGAAATCAACGAATGTGCAGATTATTGGTTTTGACCTGATTGCTTTAATCTTTAAAATAGTTTTAAGGTTGAATATCTGTTCCGGGCATGATCTATTAGGACGAAAGCCTGCTTGGTAGTCTGAAATTGTATGTTCTAGTTGTTCTTGTGCCCTCTTTAGGAGACATGCAGATAGAATTTTGTAGGTAACTGGTAAAAGTGAAATGCCTCTGTAGTTGTTTACGTCTGATCTTTCTCCCTTTTTGTGCAATGGGTGAATTAGTGCACACTTCCACTCCTCTGGGATATTTTCTGTCTGCCAAATTTCTTTGATGATGCTAGTGATCTCTTTTAACGAATTTGGACCAAGGTTTTTCAGTAGTTCAGCTACAATTCCATCTTCTCCCGATGATTTATTATTTTTGAGTTTTCTAATGTGACTATAAATTTCTTCTTGAGATGGTGGTAGTGAAGTCTCATTCGTGTGTTCTGGTTGTAATCTGGGGAATCTTGTACTTGGTTGTGGGCAATTTAGGAGTTGTGAGAAATATTTAGCTAGTTCTTGGCAATTTTCTTTGTTAGTTAGTGCCAATTTTCCATTCTGTTTCCGGAAGCAGAGATTTTGTGGAGTGTATCCTTTGATTTGATTTGCGAATATTTTATAAAAATCTTGAGTGTTGTGGTTCTTAAAGTTTTCTTCAATTGTGTTTAGCTGTTCGTTAAGGTATTTTCTTTTAGTTTGTCTAAGTATTTTAGCTGTTTGTTTTCTCACTTTGAAAAATGTTTGTTGTGTGGTTTCTGATTTGTCACAATTGTAATTTAAAAAGGCTTGTTGTCTCTCTTCTAATGCGTTATCACAATTCGAATTCCACCATGGATGCTTGGATATTTTCTTTAACGGAATCAAATCTCTTGCTTTCTGTATAATTTTCGTTCGGAAATCTTTCCAGTTGTTTGTTGGTTGTTTATCCCATGCTTCTGTAATTTCTGATTCCTTGATGTTTTTCAAGTCAAATTTGGGAATTAGTGGTGATTTCCTTTGGCGTTTCCTTTTTGGAGTGAATTTAATTTTAACTCTGGTAAGGTAGTGGTCAGAATCTATATTTGCCCCTCTGCGGACTTGAACGTCGTGTATTTCTTTCTGGAAGTCATAGGAGATCGCAACATGGTCTATTTGAAATTCACCAAGCTGAAGGTTTGGTGATCTCCATGTTTTTTGTTTCTTGGGGTCTTTTCGAAGTGATGTTGTCACGATTTTTAGGTTGTTTTGCTGACATAACTCGATGAGTCTCATGCCGTTCTTGTTTGTGAATTTGTGTGCAGGGTAATTACCGACTGTTTTTTTATATTTCCTCTCTTTGCCAATTTGCGCGTTGAAATCCCCTAGGAGAATTTTTACATCCTCCTTTGGAATTTTGGACATTTTAGTTTCGAGTTTTTCCCAAAATTTTTCTGTCTTCTCCGGTTCTTTTTTGTTGGCAATGTTGGTAGGTGCATGAACATTAATAAATGTATATATTTTGTTGGTGTGCTTGATTCGCATGGTCATTAGTCTGTTACTGATTTGATTCATGTCTATAACAGAGTCAAGGGTGTCCTTATTTACAATAAAAGCCATGCCAAATATTGCAGCTCCTTTGCCAATTTTCTTGTCTGTTTTACTTTTAAAGATACGGTAATTGTTGTAGTCTATTGTTTCTGAATCAGTGAATCTGGTCTCTTGGAGAGCAAGGATTTGAATTTTCTGTTTGTTGAGTTCTGTTGTAAGATTATGAAGTTTGCCTGTCTGAATTAGTGTCTGAATGTTAAAAGTGCCAATAAATGTATGGGACTTTCGTGGACGTTTACTAGAGAACTCCGACTTTCTCTGTCGTACGAGCCCAAGCTCCCCAGAATCCGATAGCTTGGTTGTCGCCACAGGGCGAGTGGATTGGCCACCTGGGGTAATATTAATTTTACTTGTACGAATCATACTGCTTGTAATTAAGTTCCAGTTCCAGTTCCAGTTCAAGGCTCATAAATATATATAATAAAAATTTCTCACTTACCCTTACTGTTTGGCCTTTGCAGACGACTTGGTTATTCTAACGCAGGACATCCAAATTGCTCAGAAACAAATAGAAATTCTTAAAGAAACAGCAGAAAGAGTAGGTCTCCAAATCTCATTTGAAAAAACACAGTATATGACTAGCAACAAACTGGCACCCAAACTTTTGGAAACTAAGTATGGAAAAATCAAAAGAGTTTCGAAATTCAAATATTTAGGTGAAACAATCTCAGAGACTGGTCTAGAAAAAATTGGAAATGAAATTCGTTGTCAAAAGATGGAGACAGCTTTTAGACTTACAAAAGACATCTACAACAAAAAATGTCTCTCGAGGTACTCTAAATTGAGACATTACAACACGGTCATAAAACCAGAGTGCCTTTATGGGACTGAAACGCTAATTTTAAACAGAAAAAAGGACATTCAAGAAATCCAAAAAAGAGAAAGAAAAGTAATTAGAAAAATTCTAGGTCCAAAATATACTGAAGAAGGAACATACAGGCTAAGAGCAAATAGTGAAATTCAACAATACACCAGCATATATTCGGATATGAAAAAACGCAGATTAAAATTTTATGGGCATATTAAAAGAATGGATGCTACCAGACTAACTAAACAAGTAGTGGAATTCTACGAAAATCGAAGTAAAGCTAAATTTGAGACAATAAAATGGATTGCTGCTATAAAAGAGGACATGAAAGAGGCAGATATAAAACAAGATGAAATTCAAGACAGAAAATTATTTAGGCAAAAAATTCATGACTGGGTAGTTGGTCAAGCTGAAAAACCAAAGAAAACTGGAACCACATGGTCTGATGAAAGGAAAAGAGCTCATTCCGAGAGAATGAAAACAATTTGGGCAGAGAGAAAGTCTAAAAGAAAATAACTGAATGCCCCGTGATTGTACTTCGCGTGGTCCAGTAGGGCCCAAACGTGAATAATAATAATAAAAATTTCTACATCTATACCGAAACTTCGACATATGACTTACGGTGTATGTTGGAGGAAAAATGGTTCAAATGGCTCTGAGCACTATGGGACTTAACATCTATGGTCATCAGTCCCCTGGAACTTAGAACTACTTAAACCTAACTAACCTAAGGACAGCACACAACACCCAGTCATCACGAGGCAGAGAAAATCCATGACCCATCGGGGAATCGAACCCGGGATCCCGGGCGCGGGAAGCGAGAACGCTACCGCACGACCACGAGCTGCGGACGTTGGAGGAACTTGGTGAACAACTACCACTTTATCGTTTCCACGATGCATGGGCTAGGAGAGCGAGGGAGAAGAAAGACTGCAAGTAAGTCTCGGTGTGAACTGTGATTTCTTCCTGGGGCGTTGATGTGCTTGCAATGATGATAAGTTCATTTGCCACTACACCATGCTTTTAATTTAGTCGCGTCCTGTTTTGTGTGTCTCTGTATGTGTCCCTACTTGGGAATTTCTGGAGCATTGTTATCATATTCTTTACAAGTTATTATTGTCGCTGGTGCCCGTGCACCCGCGTTAATAAAGAAAAGAGAATATTTGATTCCTGGAAACAGTTAAGCGATGTGTGGCTTCTGTAAGCGGACAAAGCCACGAATAACCCTCACGTAAAGAAACACCGTGAGTCTGGGAACAAGCCGCTGTATTTAAATACAACGGACATGACAAATGATGCGAGTGAGACACTCGAGGCAATTACTGCAGAGAATGAGTAAGGGGCGCGTGGACTGAGTCACAACCTGGGTCAAATATTTTTGTTAGCGAGCGCCAGAGGCAGAGGCAGAGGCGGGGACCGCCTAATTGGCGTGACGAAGAGGGCCGCGGCGCCGGGCCGCCCGTCGACGTGTGTGTTTGTTTGGCAGCGCCGCCGCTCTTTGAGGGACCTGTCCGGGAGCGGTCTGCGCAGCGTCGGCGCGGTCAGGTGTCCAGCCGTCTGGGGAGGAGCGAGTACTTGCCGGCCGAACCCTCTACAGCGGGGACTGTCAGCGGACGACCGACGAACGGCGGTCGTCGCTGGGCACCTGCCGAACAACTTATCGACTGTATTTCCGCAGTTTCCGAGTGCCGGACTCTTGACCCCCGCCACGTCAACGGCATTTCATTTCACGAGGTACCTTACGAGGTTGTCGCTGTAGACATCAGTCCAAAGACTTGATCGGTATAATGGTCGACGCCAGCCTATTCTCTGCAAGCCTTTTCGTATTTACTACACTACTGGCCATTAAAATTGCTACACCACGAAGATGGCGTGCTACAGACGCGAAATTTAACCGACAGGAAGAAGATGCTGTCATATGCAAATCATTAGGTTTTCAGAGCATTCACACAAGGTTGGAGCCGGTGGCGACACCTACAACGTGCTGACATCAGGAAAGTTTCGAACTGAATTCTCATACACAAACAGCAGTTGACCGGTGTTGCCTGGTGAAACGTTGTTGTGATGCCTCGTTTAAGGAGGAGAAATGTGTACCATCACGTTTCCGACTTTGATAAAGGTTGATTGTAGCCTATCGGGATTGCGGTTTATCGTATCGCGACATTGCTGCTCGCGTTGGCCGAGATCCAATGACTGTTAGCAGAATGCGGAATCGCTGGGTTCAGGAGGGTAATACAGAATGCCGTGCTGGATCCCAACGGCCTCATATCACTAGCAGTCCACATGACAGGCATCTTATCCGCATGTCTGTAACGGATTGTGCAGCCACGTCTCGAACACTGAGTCGACAAATGGGGACGTTTGCAAGACAACAACCATCTGCACGAACAGCTCGACGACGTTTGCAACAGCATGGGCTATCAGCTTGGAGACCATGGCTACGGTTACCCTTGACGCTGCATCACAGACAGGAGCGCCTGTGATGGTGTGTTCAACGACGAACCTGGGTGCACGAATGGCAAAACGTCATTTTCTCGGATGAATCCAGGTTCTGTTTACAGCATCATGATGGTCGCATCCATGTTTGGTGACATCGTGGTGATCGCACATTGGAAGCGTGTATTCGTCATCGCCATACTGGCGTATCACCGGACGTGATGGTACGGGGAGCCATTGGTTACACGTCTCTGTCACCTCTTGTTCGCATTGACGGCACTTTGAACAGCGGACGTTACATTTCAGATGTGTTACGACCCGTGGCTCTACCCTTCATTCGATCCCTGCGAAACCCTACATTTCAGCAGGATAATGCACGACCGAATGTTGTAGGTCATGTACGGACCCTTCTGGATACAGAAAATGTTCGACTGCTGCCCTGGCCAGCACATTCTGCAGATCTCTCACCAACTGAAAACGTCTGGTCAATGGTGGCCGAGCAACTGGCACGTCACAATACGGCAGTCACTAGTCTTGTGGTATCGTGTTGAAGCTGCATGGGCAGCTGTACCTGTACACGCCATCCGAACTCTGTTTGACTCAATGCCTAGGCGTATCAAGGCCGTTATTACGGCCAGAGGTTGTTATTCTGGGTACTGATTTCTCAGGATCTATGCACCCAAATTGCGTGAAAATGTAATAAAAAAAATGGTTCAAATGGCTTTGAGCACTATGGGACTTAACTTCTGAGGTCATCAGTCCCCTAGAACTTAGAACTACTTAAACCTAACTAACCAAAGGACATCACACACACCCATGCCCGAGGCAGGATTCGAACCTGCGACCGTAGCGGTCGCGCGGGTCCGGACTGAAGCGCCTAGAACCGCTCGGCCTCACTGGCCGGCTAAAATGTAATCAGATGTCAGTTCTAGTATAATATATTTATCCAATAAATACCCGTTTATCATCTGCATTTCTTCTTGGTGTAGCAATTTTAATGGCCAGTAGCGTAGTTCTTTCACGCGGACATCACTTCGGCGTGTCGGGCACCCCTAACTTAGCCCACCCAGCCCATCAAGGAAAGAGGATCTACAGCTTAAAGTGGAATCTAAACATTGTGTCGTTCCTGGCGTATCGTGACGCCTCTGAGAGGACGAGACTAGCGTAAAAGCGGGCTGAAAAATTTTCGTGTCCGATCGGGATTCGATTACGCGACCTTACGATTTTCCGGGTAACGCTTTACCACTAGACCAGGAAGCCTGGCAGTAGTAAATTAGACATGAAAAGCATAACACAAGATAGGAGAAGGTGTAGGACAGTATGAGACCAGAGGGAAAGGGCGATAACTCACAAAGAAGAGCGAACTGCGATATTACTTTCCAAGTCAGTGATGGTGGTACGTGAAAGGGTCGAGACGCTGACAGGGAGGGGGAGGGCAGGGGGCAAGAGACGCCGCTGACTGGTGCGACGACAGCGGAGCTGTCACTGCGGCCTGGTCTCGTGGGGGACGCATTCCGTGGCGCGCGTGATGGACGAGGAGCGCCGCGCCCAGCTAATGACCTGCCGAGTGACGGCCGCCAGGGCAGCAGCCGCGGGCAGGTGGCGGCGTCTCGTCCACTCCTCGCCTCGTCTCTCGCAGCACGAGAGGCCACCTGAAGGGCGCCGCAGATAGTCCTCAGGGTTTTCACTGAGCAGCCCAAATCCACATAATTGTTGCCTGAGCTGTCCACATACGCTAGTGACCTTTTCCTAAACTGGGCGCCAAATTGCACACTTCCCAACATGTCGGCCAAAGATATTCGTACTAGCCCTCAGGGTTTTCACTGAGCAGTCCAAATCCACAGAATTGTTGCCTCAGCTGTGCACATACGCTAGTGACCTCTTCCTAAACTGGACGTCCAATTGCACGCGTCCCAACATGTCGGCCAAAGATATTTGTACTTGTTCGCCGCTTGAGATTGGAATGGAGCGAATAGGAGCCTGATATTGAGGGTTCCATACATTGGAAATCGACGCGCCTCCTTTTCTTTTGTCTCATCAGTCTTCTGACTCGTTCGATGCGGCCCGTCACGAATTCCTCTCCTGTGCCAACCTCTTCATCTCAGAGTAGCACTTGCAACCTTCGTCCTCAGTTATTTGTTGTACGCATTCCACACATTGTTTTCATCTACAGTTTCTGCCCTCTACAGCTCCCTCTAGTGCCATGGAAATCATTTTCTGATGTCTTAACAGATGTCCCCTCATCGTGTCCCTTCTACTTGTCAGTGTTTTCCACATATTCCTGAACTCTACAATTCTGCGCAGAACCTTCTCTTTTCTTAATTTTTTTGTGGTTTTAGGGCGAAAAACTGCTACGGTGATTAGCTCCCGGTCTCTGACTCAGGAAAAGGTAAAGAAAACCAAACTGGATGGGACCGAAACTGAAAAAAATGGGTAAATTAAAAACAGAAGCAAAGCTTAAAAAACCACTGTAGAAGGGAGGTCGTTTGTCTCCAAAAAGAGCTTCAAATGGCTGACGTCATCCTACTGACACTAATAAACTTGAGATCGCGATCGGTTGAGCGCGTGTCATCTGCTAAAATTAAAGATATATCAGGCGACAGATGTAGACGGGGGCGTAACGGAGTTAAATAGGGGCACTCAAGTAAAAGGTGTCTCACCGTCCACAGTTGAGAGCAGTGGGGATAATGCGGGGGAGGATCGCCACTTAAAAGATGTCGATGGCTAAAAAGACAGTGCCCTATCCGGAGTCTAGTTAAAATTACCTCCTCCCGACGACGAGTTCGGGATGACGAAGTCCAAGCACGGGAAGAGCTTTCACGTCCCACAATTTATTATTGGGAAGTATCGACCAATGTGCATGCCATAAAAGAGCAACACGACAACATAAAATACTCCGTAGATATCGGCGAAGGGAACCATGCGAATAGCAGGCTGAAGAAGATAGACTGCAGCCTTGGCCGCTATAGCGGCCGCCTCGTTTCCACAGACACCAACGTGCCCTGGGACCCAGAGGAATGCCACAGAGACGCCTCCCCAGGTGGATCAAGTAGAGGCAGTCCTGAATCCGGTGGACCAGAGGGTGGACAGGGTAGAGAGCTAAGAGACTGAGGAGAGAGCTGAGCGAATTTGAGCATATAATATACTGTATCTGCTGATGGCGACGGATGTATTGGACAGCCTGGAGAAGAGCGTAAAGCTCCGCAGTAAAAGCCGAACACTGGTCGGAAAGCCGAAATCGATTAGGGGTGTCGCCAACAATATAGGCACTCCCAACACCAAATGATGTTTTCGAGCCATCATCAGCACCTTCTCGTTCCTTACCCTACCAGTCCACCTAATTTTCAACAGTCGTCTGTAACACCACATCTCAAATGCATCGATGCTTTTCTGTTCCGGTTCTCCCATAGTCCATCTTTCACTACCATACAATGCTGTGCTCCAAATGTACATTATCAGAAGTTTCTTCCTCAGGTTAACGTCTATGTTTGATAATAGTAGACTTCTCTTGGCCAGGAATGGCCATTTTGCTAGTGCTAGTCTGCTTTTGACGTCCTTGCTCCGTCCATCACTGGTTATTTTGATGCCTAGCTGGGAGAATTCCTTAACTTCATCTACTTCGTGACCATGAATCCTGATGTTAAGTTTCTCGTTGTTCTCATTTCTGCTACTTCTCATTACTTTTGTCTTTCTTCAATTTACTCTCAATCCATATTCTGTACTCATTAGACTGCTCAATTCATTCAGCATATGCAATTCTTCTTTACAGAATAGCAATGCCATCAGCGAATCGTATCATTGATGTCCTTGCACTTAGAACTGTAATTCCACTCATGAATCTTTCTTTTATTTCAATCAGTGCTTCTTCGATGTAAGATTGAAAAGTAGTGGCGAAAAAGCACATACCTGACTTACACACTTCTTAATCCGGAAACTTTGTTCTTGGTCGTCCGGTATTACTATTCCCTCCAGGCGCTTGTTTGTTTGCTCTGTCCATACTGCAGAGATTAAGAGCGTAGTCAGAATTTTTGTTTTAAAACGTTTACTGCCGTAGTTCGAAAAGTATACATCCTTACAAGTGGTCCCTCTTTCACTCAAAATTACCAGCCAGCCCCCTCGCATCCTACGTGCTGTCAGCAAAGTTTCGAAGCACCCTCTAAGTAACTTCCACTACATTACTGTCAGGGTAATACATTGTAGCCTTCACGGTCGGCATCGGATGTGATCAAAATTAGATGCGATACACACTGTACATGCGCTTCTTCCTTCTCCTTTTTGGGCGATAATTGCTCGTCCCCCCGTCGTGAAGCAGTACGCATCCCTTGACCGATTGAAAGCCTTTGTGGGCTCCTTGTCCGTTCGAGTAGCTCTGCAATGGGAACGGTTTCAACTGTCGATGAAGTCTACGCATTGTACGAGGCCTGGCCGGTAGTCTATAGCTCCGCTTGTCCACTTAGCAGACTCCCGCTGCTCTGTACTTCACTGAGGCACTGAATGAACAGAGGGTACTGGGCTGCATGAGGGAGTCCCTTTGCAGCGGCAATAGCAGCCGCCTCTCCCGCATTCTAAGCTGTCGCGAGTGCTCGCACGGGCTGCGCTGAATTACGGCGTCCGGCAGATGGCCACTGCCGTATACTGTCGTATCCCGTATTGTGCTATGCTGTGCCGAAGGCGCTGTATCAACAAAACAAGCAGTGTGCGACAGCAACGGCAAACCGATGCCCACGAGAAAGACAGGCCACGGCGCGTACGTCACAGCACGTGACACTGAAGGTTCTACGAGGGCCAGCAGTCTTCTCCAGCGGGCAGCGAGTTTGATGAATCTTGACATCATCATCGTCATCATCATCATCATCATCATCATCATTTAAGACTGATTATGCCTTTCAGCGTTCAGTCTGGAGCATAGCCCCCCTTATAAAATTCCTTCATGATCCCCTATTCAGTGTTAACAGTGGTGCCTCTTCTGATGTTAAACCTATTACTTCAAAATCATTCTTAACCGAATATAGGTACCTTCTCCTTGGTCTGCCCCGACTCCTCCTACCCTCTACTGCTGAACCCATGAGTCTCTTGGGTAACCTTGCTTCTCCCATGCGTGTAACGTGACCCCACCATCTAAGCCTGTTCGCCCTGACTGCTACGTCTATAGAGTTCATTCTCAGTTTTTCTTTGATTTCCTCACTGTGGACACCCTCCTGCCATTGTTCCCATCTACTAGTACCTGCAATCATCGTAGCTACTTTCATATCCGTAACCTCAACCTTATTGATAAGGTAACCTGAATCCACCCAGCTTTCGCTCCCATACAACAAAGTTGGTCGAAAGATTGAACGGAGCACAGATAACTTAGTCTTGGTACTGACTTCCTTCTTGCAGAAGAGAGTAGATCGTAGCTGAGCGCTCACTGCATTAGCCTTGCTACACCTCGCTTCCAGTTCTTTCACTATGTTGCCATCCTGTGAGAATATGCATCCTAAGTACTTGAAACCGTCCACCTGTTCTAACTTTGTTCCTCCTATTTGGCACTCAATCAGTTTATATTTCTTTCCCACTGACATTACTTTCGTTTTGGAGATGCTAATCTTCATACCATAGTCTTTACATTTCTGATCTAGCTCTGAAATATTACTCTGCAATGAATCTTGACTGCGCGTTTAAATGCGTGCGAGCTCTCGATAGCACACGAGAAAGTTATGACCTTTAGTAGGTACCTTTTGAATTACATTTTGATTTTCCCTTGACCCTACACGGAGCTGAGCGTTCGCGAAGTGTGTCGGAAAAGTCGACTACTGTGACGTCACAAGTTCGTTGCGGCGCCTGTACTTCTCACGGGCCTCGCGGCAAACTGAGAAACGCACTCAGAAACGGCTAGGAAGGAAAGTCTGAGGTTACAGTTCCATCGCGACGGCAATAAGTCTGATAGATGAGGATAGTGACATTAAGCTAACAGGTCTTTCTAACAGAACTGCCTCGATATTCTCCTGAAATGATTTGGAAAATATTATACTCAAAATTCCAAACTGAATATTGTATTGGTTGGTTCAAATGGCTCTGAGCACTATGGGACTTAACTTCCGAGGTCATCAGTCCCCTAGAACTTAGAACTACTTAAACCTTACTAACCTAAAGACATCACACACATCCATGCCCGAGGCAGGATTCGAACCTGCGACCGTAGCGGTCGCGCGGTTCCAGACTGTAGCGCCTAGAACCGCTCGGCCACCACGGCCGGCAATATTGTATTCAGAGGTAAGTTCACATTATGCTTTAAAGGGAAAGTCTGCTACCACTGTAGATTGCCAGTACTATCTCTGTCCAATCATACGTTTTAATGTAATGTAAACATTACGCTTTATATTCTTCCACGTTTCCTGGATTCTCACTGCATTTCGTTTCACATAGAGTCGAAGCCATGGTGTCTTGAGTACGGTCTAGTACGATAATAAGGATAGGTTTTATGCTGTGCGTTACGCGCACATCGACTCAGCGATGGTACGGGGTAACAGCCTTAGTGGCGCATTTAACATGGACCGCACTGGTCAGCCAGCTGGTCCGACTAACCTGCGTGGAGAGGAATTGATGCAGTTAAGACGTAAAAGAGGCGAGCAGAAAGACGATATAGCTTCGAATTCCATTTAATTTTTAAACAAAATGAACGAATACACGGCAAAGTTGCAGCAATACATTTCTTAGGGGACCAAACGGAAAACGAAATGTTCTTCTCTTAGCTAACACATTATTGTTATCAAAATTGAGAGTGATGAAAATGCCTAAATTAAACACAGGTTAATTTTTCTGCGTGAGTTATGTGTGACTTGGAAGCTAGTTGCAGTATTATCGCCGTATGGTTAAATACAGAAGCCACAGCCACTGAAGGTAAGTCAGTCGTCTGGGAATCTCAGGACTCCTTCCATATCCAAATCCGAGGAATACATTCCAGTACAGGAACTGTCGTCACCTTCATTGGCGGTCAACAACAGAATCCACGAAGTCATCGACGGGCCACATTTTCTCCTCCTCTTTTATGACAGGCTGTTCTGATCTCCCACCACCGTTCGGCAGTGGCATGTGATAGAGCTTCGTGCATTAGTTCTAGTACGTCTGGCAACTTAAATTTGCACAGTTTCTCACGACGTCTCCTTTAACCTGGCTCCATATAATTTCTACTGTGCTCAGATTTCAGTTGTACGAAGGCAGCAGTAAAACTGCAGCATTTGTACACTGTGCTCGATACCAGAAAACTACTGCTTTCTACACCGCATATATTCTGGTTGGTGTGACACCACTTCTACCGTATAAAACAATGCACATAGTCCAAATAAAGAGTATTTGATTTTTCATTTTTGTCCTACAAATTTGATTTATAATGATTTCCTAATTTAAAAAAAATCCTTATTAAAAGTCTTTTATAAAATATCGATAACTAAGAATTTATATTTATAATGAAAACTGTGATTTTACATATGATACGTAATCAGAAACTAGAAGATGTGCACTTTTCATAGAAATGGCGATTAAATGTGTGTTAATCAGCATTTATTTGATAAATTTTATATTTAAGAAATGTAGGTATTCGAAGTGAACGAAAATAAAAAAATAAAACACCACAGAAAGTTTCTAACCGCGATCCACAAAACAGCCAAGCTCCATTTTTCACCGCTACAGATTACTTCACGTGTTACGTGGTTATTGATAGCTTAACTTCAGTTAACACAGCAGTTCGGTAAACTTCAAAGCCGATTTTCCCAATAAATTTGTGAAAAACGTCAAGACTAACCTGTTTCTCGCCTTTTAACGGTGTTCCACTATGGCGCAGAAACCAGCGTCAGCCATTTTTCCAGTTCCTATTAACAGCGTGACAGTTATAGCGCACAGCATATGCAAACTGCGACTGTACACGATTTTTGAAACAGAAGCTTCATAGCTAAAGTATGACTAAGAATAACTGAAATGACTATTAATACATTAGAATACCCTGAAGTTTAATTTACAATAAAAACTAAACTAACTTCCGCCCCAACAGGCCATGAAGGCCCAACGGTACGACCGGCCGCCATGTCATCCTCAGCCCACAGGCGTTACTGCATGCGAATACGGAGGGGCATGTGGTCAGCACACCGCTCTCTCGGCCGAATGTCAGTTTATGAGACCTGAGCCGCTACTCCTCAATCAAGCAGCTCCTCAGCTTGCCTCACAAGGGCCGAGTGCACCCCGCTTGCCAACAGCACTCGGCAGACCGGATAGTTACCAATCCAAGTGCTAGCCCAGTCCGACAGCGCTTAACTTAGGTGATCTGACGGGAACCGGTGTTACCACTGCGGCGAGGCCGTTGGCCTTCATTTATAATTTACAACTCCACAGTAATAAGACAATTAATATAGTAGTGGTAGCCCGCCCGGTTGGCCGTGCGGTCTAACGCACGGCTTTCCCGGCGGGAAGGAGCGCCTGGTCCCCGGCACGAATCCCCCCGGCGGATTTGTGTCGAGGTCCGATGAACCGGCCAGTCTGTGGATGGTTTTTAGGCGGTTTTCCATATGCCTCGGCGAATGCGGGCTGGTTCCCCTTATTCCGCCTCAGTTACACTACGTCGGCGGTTGCTGTGCAAACTAGTTCTCCACGTACGCGTACACCACCATTACTCTACCACGCAAACATAGGGGCTACACTCGTCTGGTGTGAGACGTTCCCTGGGGGGTCCACCGGGGGCCGAACCGCACAATAACCCTGGGTTCAGTGAAGGTTGGCGGGGGGGGGGGGGGGGGGGGTGAAGTGGACTGCGGTAGTCGTCGTGGGGTTGTGGACCACTGCGGTGGGGACGGAGCCTCTACGTCGTTTCTAGGTCCCCGGTTAACATACAGTACAATACATACAATATAGTAGTAGGACCTACTTCGAAGAGCGTAACAACACCATTGTACGTGTGCAATAGCTCCTGACCAATTATCAAGCTTGTGTTTGTTTACATGAGGTTTATTCTTATAATGAACGAAGTATAATTTAAGTAAGTAAAACATGGACGATGACTGCAGAAATTGTTGAAAGTCGGCTATTAGCAAACTTTCATCAAATGATTTATATTTATGCGATATTTTAGGCGCAGGAAAGGATCAAAGACACACTATGCACAGTTTACGCCGGTTACGAATAGCACAGTATTTTGCTGCACAGCGAAGGTACATCTATACGCTGTACTTTGGAGGAGTAGCGATCTGATCAATGTTATCAGCGCGACAGAGTCTGAGCAGCTTGCCAAAACAGACAGCCACTGGGCGCTACCTGATCTGTTTCGAACATCTGTATGACGTTTCGTTTGGATGAAAATTTTCTGTACTGCAGAATATAGGCGTTTATCCTGAGATCGTGACTTGCATTTGCGTATTGGCTAATATTTCATTCGCAATATTTCCATTTTAGAGATGGACTGTCTTTGTCACCAAGGTCAAATCCGTTGTTCAAAGTGAGACTGTTTGTTCCATGTTCGAGGATCAATATTGGCATTTCATTTGTTCATTCATGAATATAACTCACGTCACAGGTTGCTATCCCACTTATCCATTATTATCATTACAGAAATTTAAGATTACATAGTCGTCCTCTTTGTATTAATTCAAATGCATCGTGGAGCTATTCCTCGCGTGGTACGTTAGAAGCTGGAAAACAAAGGAAACCTTGCTACAGGAATTTTGTTACTAGTTTATGCAGTAATAACAAGAAATTACTCTACATATATCTTCAGTTGTTTTGATCCCACAGTCGTTTCTGAAATGTAAATAGTTTTCCAAGGATGTTTCCATTTACTCATGATTTCTTGCTTAAATCGGCAGCTGACGCGAGCACAAACGACTAGATGCGTTCTGCCTACGACAGGGTCGTTTTTCAGATAAGCTGCCATCATGTAAGTGTATTCACATTCTTCATATGCATGTTACAGCAAGTATAAGGTAGATGTGTGTGTTGAGAACTTTGAGATTTCCTACGGATTCTGAATTTGTTCGGAGGGTTTACTGAATTTCATGTCCATTGTCAAATGGTGTTTTAGAATAAAAAGTAAGGTTTTACGTAGTCACTGCACGTATCCTCTGTATAATAAACAGTTCATATGTATTTGCAGATCGTATAAGGAGATTAGAATGTGTTGACAATAATTCTGCATTCAGTTGGTTGCAAGTTCAAGTTATTCGTAAATTACTCTTTGCGCTTTGAAGGTCTCTCCTACTTCTGAAAATACCAATCAAACAGCAGTCTTTTTTACATGGATCAAAACTTTGTAAAAAATAAAAAATAAAAAAAGGATGGAATATTTTCGGGGAATTTTCTCTGAAGTTGTACCAGCTACGTACTTAGCTTACTTAAAAACAAGTCTAGCCTTTACTGTTAAGAAATTGAATTTTATTCAAAGGGAAAGATTCATGTTGGGTGACAGGAGCTGTGGACGTGACGCCAAGTGTTAAGAAACTCAATGGAGAAGGGCTGGTTATATCCCGAGACGAAATGACAGGAAATCGATAAGAAGAGTCTGTGTATGATTCTTCGTGACAACACTGTAGAGGACCTCCTAATAGAATGTGGACAGACAACAAAAGGAAGTAAGCGGGACAAACCTGGATACGCAAAGCTAGAGGCAGAAGTACAGGGAGAAGTGTGGAAATGGTCTGCGTCCAGCAGTGCATGACAAATGGCTGGTGGCGAGTATTAAAAAATATGCATAAGAGGCTCTGCCATACGGAGTCTTTCTATAATGAATCTTTCTTTCACTCTGTGGCAGGGTTTAGAAACTACTGGGCCGATTAAAATAGTATGCCGAACCGGGAAGCTTTCATTTCGCTGGCAGTACACTTACAGACTCCGCTATCCCATTCGCCTCAGTTCTGCCGGCAACAGTTTCCAATCTTCAGGTCCAGCACACAGTCTTAATCTTCCAGAAAGTTCCATGCACAATTTTAGTTTTTTTTTCTTTTACTCCCAGGATTATCCAGTCTTACTAGTTACGGCAAATAATCTGAGAATCTTTAATTACCATGAGAATATTAGACAATCTGTTCACATAATTATAGTCTCTGGAAGTAATTATCGTAAATTTTTCTCTTTAAAGGTTAACCCGTGTCTTAGTGTGTGTGTGTGTGTGTGTGTGTGTGTGTGTGTGTGTGTGAGTGATGAAGTGTTTCTCCTCTCTTTAAACATTTCTCAGCAAAAATTTTTGTCAGGTCACGGTATAAGGACACAACGAGTGCTAAGAACTTCCGCGTAACTTGAATTCCACGACGAGAAAGAGAAAGTTAGATACAAAAATACCGCAAAATCTTGAATGAGCGTAAGTCGGCATACTTTTATGAGCTAATTCATCGTGAAAAGTAAATGGTGAGGTGGTACACATCATACGGTTGAGGTGCCTGACGGCGTCATTGTTCGGTGATAGATGACCGGTCAGTTTAACAAAATTCTTACGCTACAATGGACGCGAGAATGGGGAAATGATTGCAAGCAAATCTCAGGGTGGTTCTGCTTTGTAATAAGGAAAAAATAATGAAAGAACACGTTAAGTCTCCGGCCATTGTACCACCGAACAATCCGCCCTCAATCTTTTCGATGTGGCGACTGAAACAATAGAGAAGTACGTATCAAATTATATTCATTATCGATGAAACGGGAAAGGTATAGCGTTTTTGAAGAAATGAATTGTATCAAGGTTACAATAGAATCTACTTCGATGAGTACGGACACAGCTCGACGTCGGATGGGGAAAAGGCTCAGATATGAAGAAAAAAAGACAGGTAGTTTCACATGGAAAAGAAATTGATAGTAGGACTTCTCGATACTTTTAATGGAGAGTCTGGTTAATTATAGTCTCTGGCCAGTATGTAAGACAGTTATTATTCTGACAATTTATGTTAGTCCATAACATAAGAAATTTAAAAAAAAAAAAATAGATTGTATTGAAATGAATGTATAGTCATATATACATATCATATTCTAATGTTTGGTATATATATTTTCCATAGTAACATATATAATGTTCTAGTGTGTGTGTGTGTGTGTGTGTGTGTGTGTGTGTGTGTGTGTGTGTCCAAGAGGAAACAGAAATACTGCCGACGCACATCATACACCGCGCAATACACCACTAGCAGACGGTTGTTTGTGGTAGGGTTCTTTCAATATTTAACTGATTTGGTAGCCAGCCACGAAGAGAAATTCCAGTGGTGGCGCGGACAGTTTGGTATTATATTCGACGCTTTACCCCAGTTTTCGCGTGGTATTTGCATACTGTTGTTGTTTTCTTGTTATTATCAGTTGGAATACTGGTACAATCCAACTCGCCAAGCTAGTCCACCTTATGGAGTTCTCCTGACCTCGGTACGAATACTGCACCTCACATCAGTTCCAACTCTCTGACTGTGTTCAAGCTTTCGTCACCAGCTAGAGTTATTACTCTCACTCATCCGTGAGTATACCTTGATGCCTCAAGAATAATCCAGCCAACCTATCCCCTATTTTCTCAAGTTAGATTCAGTGTGTCCTGACTCATGACTCTTATCTTCCAACATAATCTCCAGCACGCTTCTGTAGCACCCCGTTCAAAAGTTTTGACTCTGTTCTCGTGTGTCACTTCAACATAAAACTACACCCAAAAAAATTGTTTTACATAAAGACTTCCTAAAACGTGTATCTATACTGAATTTTAAGATACTTCTTGTTTTCACAAATACTTTTGTTGCGATTGTCATTCTACATGGTAAATACTCTTTAGCGAAGCCCTTATTTTGCAGTACAAATTGCAGAACACTTAAATCACTTTCAGCGTGTCACCTACGAATTTAATTATCTTAACACAATCCGGTTTAACTCGACTACACTCCATAACCCTTGTTCCATTTTTAATTTAATACCACATTAAACTTCTTTTTCTGGACAGCATTCATTTCGTTCAACTGGCTTTCCAAGTTGTCATAATTACAGTCTCATTGGCAAATTTCAGAGTTTTTATTTTTTATCCCTGAACATCAGAGCGCATTCCATATTCCTAGTCTGTTTGCTGTACTGCTTGTGTAATGCACAGAATGAACGACGGCGGCGTGGCTACAACGCTGCCTCACTCCCTTCTCGCTCTCATTTCTCATGCATATCCTTCAAATGTGCGGTCTGGTTTCCATACAGCTTGTAACTAACCTTTCGCTCCCCATGGTTTATGCCTTATGACTTCTTCAGAATACCAAAGAATGCATTACAGTCAAGACGGGAAAAATATTTTTTTCTAAATTTACGGGTACCTAGAAGCCGAGTTTGTCTTCACAGTGACTGGAAGTTACTGAAATTTACTGTGACTTTTTTGTACTGAATCGTTTTGTACAAGTAAGAGCGACGCTTTAATAATGCTCGCAGATCGTACGTTTAGTACTTCGTTTTGTTTGTCCGATCCCGCAATTCGAACATACTGTTCCGCCGAACGGAATAGGGAACAGCTTGATTCATTACCTGGTCGGAGGGAAGAAAAATGGAGAGACGGCACGAGAACACGGCGAAGCAGAGCGGCGGCCGAACGGCGCATTTCCCTGTGGCGGGCGCGCGGCCTATCGGATATGACAAATTCGGCCATTACGGGTACAAAGACGTGAAATACACGCCGGCAGATATCATCTGCGAGGCGGTCGGGTCCGTTTGGCTGGCGACCCTGGCTGGGACCGGCCTGCACCTCGGGCAAGGCGCTGGATGCGGCGAACCCGCCGCCGAGTGCGTGTCCAGTCGGGGAACTCGCAAAGCCGGTGAGCGGCTGGGGTTTACCGTTCGGTCAGCATGTCGCTGGTAGCATACGCACGCCATTCTCAGTACGGCTGTGGTCAGTGGAGACATCACAGAGGCTCTACAAATAAGCAACCTCACTGTAACCAACGCGAGATCATGACGAATGTTCCATGAGGATTTGGGATTAGAGATGACTAACGAAGGGGTTTTCTATTCACTACTGCCCATAGTTATTGTGTTGCTTCGAAATTAAGTAAAATACAGTGTAGATTTTGAAAACTTTGCAATAAAAAAGTAGTCGCTGACCGGTTTGCGTTTGGCACGTTTCTGGTCATACAATGCCATGTGAAACATGTAGGCAACGTACCGGCTGTTGCCGCATATTTTGTCTTGTTGCTTATTGTATTGCAACTGTGGGAACACGAGTGTACCGGCCGTGGTGGACGAACGGTTCTAGGCGCTACAGTCTGGAACCGCGCGACCGCTACGGTCGCAGGTTCGAATCCTGCCTCGGGCATGGGTCTGTGTGATGTCCTTAGGTTAGTTAGGTTTAAGTAGTTCTAAGTTCTAGGGGACTGATGACCTCAGCAGTTAAGCCCCATAGTGCTTAGAGCCATTTGAACCATTTGAACACGAGTGCTGTACGGAGAACCGCCGCTTTGTGCGAACTGTATGGCAAAGTTTCACTGTCATATTGCATACTGTATTGCCTCAGTGAGAATTTTGTCTAACATACGCACCTGTGCTCCACTGATGGAGCAATACATATTCGAAGAAGGTGCTAAACTCGAAAGAGAATGCTATTGTAGCGATAACCTATGGGCACAGGCCTCCGCGCCAATTTTTAATATAAACGTAGAGACACAGACCAGCAATATAAAGTACGAAACACACGCCTGAAGATGGCTAAACGGCCGTCAGCCGAATTATAGTTGTACGAGGGTTGCCCAGAAAGTAATGCACCGCATTTTTTCTTCAACAACTCTGTTGAACATAATGAGGATGACACACGCGAAAGAATGGTGTTTTATCTACACACCCTATTTTTTTTACGTAATGTTCATCCCGTTCTATGGCCTTCCTATAGCGCGGAGCAAGGGCGTGTATGCCCCGTCGGTACCAACCCTTGTCCTGGTGGCGGATCCAGTGCTTCACTGTGTGAATCACCTCCTCATCGTCCTCAAAATGTCTTCCACGAATGCCTCTGTCCTCGTAAATGACATCAGCAGCTCGCTGAAACATGTCAGTTGTGACAGCCATGGATGGTCTCCCCGATCGCTCCACAATTGTGGAGCTCCGCCGAACCTCCTTCTGATGATCTCACCCTTTGCACCCAGCGACTAACTGTACCTCTGTTGACAGCAGATGTTCCATAGACTTCGCACAAGCGTTTATGAAAATTTCCCACAGTTTCTCTCTCTACAGTGTGAAATTCAGTGACGGCACGTTGCTTGCAAAGTACAACACTTATAGACGCCATTTTGAAACCGTCCTGCAGATACGCTATCTGTCGGAAGTGAAGGAAACTTTGAGCGCTTACTCAGGAGACTTCAAATAACACATAGGTAACGTTTCGCATCCATAGCATTGTTGTCGGCCGAGAAAAAAATGCGGTGCATTACTTTCTGGGCAACCCTCGTACAATAACGCCATCGCAGTGAGAATAACATGCTTGTTTTGCACCAGGTTATTTTTATTGTTACCGGGTCGCCCAACCATGGTAAAGTTGTATTGGACTGCAAGTCAAGACTGAAATGACAGGTATTTATTTGCACCAATGACTGACTAAAATCACAATAAAATTTGCAGACAATAAATTACGAATTGTCTATAACACTGTGGGGGGATAACAAAAAGTGTGGAAGATTATATGGAGAAAGTGCAGCAAATTATGCTCATCTGGGTAGTTCGCAAACTGAAAGTTAACGATACAACGAGATACCTCAAATTATAACCACATTAAGCAAAACAAATTGCCTGGCAAAGTAAGCAAGTAACGAGCTTCTGACGATATGGATCGTGCTACCACAACTGCGACACTCACATTTCCCCAAAATCAACAGGTGATGTGCCTTCAGCACCAAACGGCAGCCAGGGATTGAATGACTCTCACGTGGAGCAGTGATCGAACGTCCACGAAACATAGATCTCCTTCTACAGCTGTGAACTTTCGAAGAAACTCTATATGCCAGGGATGACTCAATGATCTTGCCAATGTCATGGACGAGAATATCTCTTATTTAATGAGAAAACAAGGGAACACTGCAGAAGCTCCCATTTTGGTGGACAAGTAAGAGATTGGTACTGGGTTGGAGCAGTGTCCCATCGATTGGTAGGCATAGTCAAGTCAAGTACAGTTGTAGGGCGACTCATTTCAGTCGGGTACATCAAATTTTGTCGGGAAAGCAAGGGACAATCCACACTGGTCAGGCGGCGTCTCGCCGGAACAGGCAAAAATACTGTGCTCAATTATTGTCTGGCGATATCAGTGTCACGTCGCTTTCTGCTCAGTTCTAGGAGAAGCCGTGACTCTGCCGTCAAGAGCACGAAGCAGATCACAGCTTCACTTCCGCGAAAACTATCCTGTTCCCAGGGGAGCTTCGCCCTTCCTAATGAGATCCACTGACAGCCTTATGTCAACAAAGAGGACACAGAGACTGCAGGGGGAAAACATCTCGTGAGTGAGAAAACGCAAGCTTTCCTCCTAGCAAATGTGCCCAGTACACTCTAAGTAAAATTAACTACGAAATGGTGGAAATAAGTTCATGTTCCGACACGTGATAGTAATGTCACAACACTATCAAATACATTCTGATGGACTGCTATTTTGAGCCATTCAAGTACGTCAAGTTCTCATAACTCCTTCTCAATATCCTTTAGTCTAACATGTATGCTTGGCTACTACTACTATACCTCAACTGCCTATCCTAAAAGCATTTCGGTGTTTTTTATATCTCATCGAGATACAACACGTCTTGTGTCGCATGGTGAACATTGTCTCTTGTACAAGCTCACCTGAAGATGACTAAGTGGTTGTCAACCGGAATATTGTCGTGCAACGGCCAAATTCAACGATAAGCGGTATTAAGAATTCAGAGAAAAGAACGAATGTTACGCTCGCTCATCTTATTATGATGAAAGACTTGTTTTATTACGAGCATTCCACTTATGCTCCTCGAACCTGATCCAGAATTGGCCTGCAACTTCCAGATATGGTTAATATACAAATGGTAGACAGCCTTAACGGATACCTTTCTAGGACTCACGGGCTTTTCTTGATATCAGAACAAACGTAATGTGTTAGATATCTTCCAGAGATTACTATGAACCATGTGCTGGACTGGGAGGGACGGTCACTTACTCGGTAAATTCACGTTGTGCTGTGCAATACTGTCACAGAACAAACAGTTTTGCAAGGTCAGTTGAAAGCACAACAAGCGGATGAGATGTGAAGCATTGCTGAGGACTGGTGGGCACTGTGGCAGTTGAATGGTGATTGATGTACCCAAAAGGATGCAAGTGAACGAACTAAGAAGACGACTTTTCGTCCTTATTACTTTGTTTCAAGCCCATTATCTAAAACGAAGGCTTTTTACCCAAGCGGTTTTCTTTACTAATCGCTGTTTCGCATGAAAGTGTGCCTAATTGGTTAGAAATGAGCAAATGGTTCAAATGGCTCTGAGCACTATGGGACTCAACATCTTAGGTCATAAGTCCCCTTGAACTTAGAACTACTTAAACCTAACTAACCTAAGGACATCACACACACCCATGCCCGAGGCAGGATTCGAACCTGCGACCGTAGCAGTCCCGCGGTTCCGGACCGCAGCGCCAGAACCGCACGGCCACCGCGGCCGGCTAGAAATGAGCACCCAGAAGATGACAGCAACAGTCACGAAACGCATTGCTGTGTGTTTTCATTTCTTTTTCTTATGCTATATGAATATAAGGAACACTTAACTTCAATTTTTTAACTACGACCCTTTTCGGAAGCTTTGCTCCTCCATCAGGTGATTGTTTTGGTGCGTGGTTCATCAGCTCCAAGGAGAAACCAATGATGCCGAAATACCTAGTGGACTAATCAATTTGATTACAACTGACGAGAAAACAGAAATTTAATGTGAAAGCGAACATGGATGCGCAGCTGTTCGAGTTTTTTGACGTCACTGTGCGGAAATTCACATTACGGAGCATTCCCAAACGTGAAAAGCAGAATGCGACACATCAAACATTTGCTCCGTGGGGAGGAACGTGCCAAATGAGATACAAGATCTATTTTAGCGTCACAAGCACAACTTAGAAAATGTCATACTGCATTACGGCGCTTACAGTTCAAGACCATATTTGACGTTCTTTTTTCGTTGTTGTACCTGATATGCTGTTTCAAAGCACCGATACGTGGAGGATCTCTCGTAAACGCGTCGCATTTGATACGATTTGTAATAACAAAATAACCCAAAACGACGTGACGTTAGTCAAATGCTTTTCGTATTGCAAACAGCGAGGTGTGAAAGTATGTCTTTTCTACGCACCGGCACAATGAATGTTTATCGAAAACGTATCTTTTTTTGTGCGATTTGATATAGGCAAATATCAGGAAATGAGATTTCGGCGATTAAAGCATATACGATACCGTAAGTTGACTGAGACGCTGACTTACCTGCAAGGTCAGAGGTTCGTATCTTTATTCCTGCATGTATTCAAAAATATTCGGGGATTTAACTTAACAAAATTATGTTCTGAACTATATAAAGCCCCGGAACCTTTAGAAAAAAAATGCATATACACACCAGAGCTTCTATTAAATAAAGTCCCGAATCTTGTAGAATATATGAAGGTGAATAAAAAAACGGACGCTGGAGCAGATGTGCTTTTTAATAAAGGCAGTGAAAGAGGAGCTGTCTTTGTGTTATGTTAAAAGTTACATGTGAGTCGTTCATCTACCATAAATTTGCTTTCCTGTCCATCGATATATCCAGAACGTTCTTCGTGATTTCCTTCGCTTATGCCGGCTGTGGTGGCCAAACGGTTCTAGGCGCTACATTCTGGAACCGCGCGACTGCTACGGTCGCAGGTTCGAATCCTGCCTCGGACATGGATGTGTGTGACGTCCTTAGGTTAGTTAGGTTTAAGTAGTTCTAAGTTCTAGGGGACTGATGACCTCAGAAGTTAAGTCCCATAGTGCTCAGAGCCATTTGAACCATTTGAACCTTCGCTTATACTCGACTGTTATTAAACAGGTAAAATAGCTATTTTTACAGTCATGCAGTTTCGTAAACAAACTTTATGCTTTGCGCGCCAGATGTAGCCAACAACTGCCACTGAGAATCACGTCAGTCGCAAGCGTCGGTGAGGGGGCACGCTCCGTGTGAATGTACCAGCACACGAACTACATTGGTAAAAACGCCTGGCGCGTTTCACGTTGAGTAACACGTCCCGTGTGAGGACGGGCTACACACCGTAGGCCAAATGCTGTCCGGCACCTGCCGCGGAGGCGGACGGGCAGAGCTCTGTTTGTTTGGGCCGCCGGCCGGCCACCGTGGAAACTAATTTAGATAATAGGCGCAGATTGGCAGCCGCTACCTGCCGCGTGCCGCTATTAATAGCTCGGCGGGGCGATTCGGCCGGCGCGATCGTCGCGAGCAATTAATTCCGATGGCTCGCCAGATGGGCCTGATGAATGGCCGACATCTCTCTCTCTCTCTCTCTTTCTCCTCCCCTCTCTGCTCTTCCAGGAAGGCCGCGTCGCTGAGTATAAACGGAGCAAATGCGACGGAAGACGCCTCATCCTGGACGAGCTGCCGTTGCCCTGTCGCGGCTGTGAGATGAATTATACGCTCCACCTGTTGCATTAGCGGCAGACAAAAAGCCTAGGCAAGACATCCCCACTGTGCGCCCATCGCATGAGAAACGCGAAATGCAACAGGCTGCTGGAGAGACGGACGCGGACGTGGCCAGATAAGATAAGCTGAAGTGAAGAAGCAAAAGGCAACTAATTACATTTGGCGTCGCTACAGCATCTGCCCGCCCACCTTCTCTTCATCTCACTTCTTAACTCCTCCCACCCCCTCTTACATCGACGTCACCTTCCAAAGAAACCCATGCGGCAGATATTTTGTAAGCATATGCATACATACCAAGTAGGTTATACGCAGTACGTTACACATTATTGTTACGAACATAAACTTAGTCACACAGGGTGAGACACAGGAACACAATATCATTTCTTATTTTTCGTAGACACCATTAGGGGAACCGATTTTGCAAGTCACTGCTATGAACCTATTGAAGGAGCGATATGTGTAAAGGATAAAACTACTTGAAATATAGTATTCCTAGAATTCTTCCCAAGCTGTTCCTACTCACACAGTGAAAAGTGTTTTGCGTTTTATACTGCTATAACGTTAGTTACATTTCTCTTATCAGGAACAGGTGAAAATGGTTCAAATGGCTCTAAGCAATTTGGAACTTAACATCTGAGGTCATCAGTCCCCTAGACTTAGAACTACTTAAGCCTAACTAACCTAAGGACACCACATACATCCATTCCCGAGGCAGGATTCGAACCTGCGACCGTATCAGCCGCGTGGTTCCGGACGGAAGCGCCTAGAACCGCACGGCCACGCGGCTGGCAGCAACAGGTGAGAGAAATACAAGTAACATTTTAGCAGTGTAACACGCAAGTCACCTCACAGTTGTTGTTGCTTTTCGTTAGCTTATTTCAGTCTTAAGACTTCCATTTCCTGAAATTCTTTTTTGAATGTTTCCAAATACATATCTTTAGGACTTGGAATTATCAGGATACCTTTCAGCATACAGCGCCAGTTTGGTGACAGCCGTCATAAACGAAAACCATATTTAGTTTTCCGAATGCCGTATTGATTGTGAAAGACTGAAAAGCTTCACGACCGAGAAGTTTGGGTCTGGCAGTGAAGCATGCTCGGATAGCCTAAGGGTAAGGTGATTGCTCGCTATAAGTTGGAAATCCAGGTTTGACTCCTCGTCCAGCACAAATTTTCATCGTCGTCATTCCATTATACAGCAGATGGTTATCCATATTCGCAACTATGAATATGTTTCATGTATTATCGATCATAAATCGGTAATGAAAGACTGGAACGTGGTGACATAACAACCAAAAATACATCACAAAAAAATGGTTCAAATGGCTCTGAGCACTATGCGACTTAACTTCTGACGTCATCAGTCGCCTAGAAGTTAGAACTAATTAAACCTAACTAACCTAAGGACATCACACACATCCATGCCCGAGGCAGGATTCGAACCTGCGACCGTAGCGGTCACGCGGTTCCAGACTGAAGCGCCTAGAACCGCACGGCCTCACCGACGGGCAATACATCACGGTTACTGCTTCTGAAGAAGAGTGTTCAGCACAAACCGGAGAGTGTGTGGCGCGCAGGGAACAGGCCCGCCGGCCTAGCGGGCGGCTGGGCACTCGGCTAGCGGCCGCTGGCAGGCAGAGCTTTCTCCGAGGCTTTCACGGGCAGAGCCACGCCCAGCGTGTGGGGGAAAGCTGTCACCGCGCCGCCCCCACCCAGCGCCGCCGATGGCCCGGCCGCCAGCGAGCAACAGGGGCGGAGAGTCCTGCACCAGCGCAAATGTAAGGTGCGCGCTTCCTGTATACTGACACGGCTGTCTGCGTGTCTCCACCCAATGCTTCACATTGAGCGCCCTTTCGGCAGGTCACAGGTCACTGCTGTTCAGTCCGAACACACATACTGGCCACGTATAATGCTGACCATTAAAACTGCATCACGATGAAAATAGGATTATTCTCTTATTCAGTAGTTGCTGTGTTTTACGCGTTATTATTGTTATTATTATTATTGCTGTTATTATTATTATTATTATTATTATTATTATTATTAACGGTACAGTCCACAGTGCGCCAGCCGCTGTGGGCGAGCGGTTCTAGGCGCTTCAGTCCGGAACCGCGCGGCTGCTACGGTCGCAGGTTCGAATCCTGCCTCGGGCGTGGATGTATGTGGTGTCCTTAGGTTAGTTAGGTTTAAATAGTTCTAAGTCTATGGGACTGATGACCTGAGATGTTAAGCCTCATGGTGCTTAGAGCCATTTGAATCATTTTTGAACCAATCCACAGTGCATTAATGAAATTGTTTCCTTCTTTTGCAAACAGTTATCTGTACAGCTCCAAAATCCAACACCCCTTTACAATGCTTAACTACTTAGAAAGACAGAAAAGTATAAATGAACGAAAGTGATGCAGAGGAGGGGAGAATAGGGAGGAAAGACACAATGTAACTGAAGAAAGTAAGTTATTATCTAGCTACGTACAAACGCTAAAAATAATCAAGGAAATTATCATTAACGGTTCATAAAAGTAAGGAAATTAAGAAGATATTTCTATAGACGTCAGTAGTAATAGTAATGAAGACAGCATGCGACGGACGTCTAATTGAAGAGATTAAATTACATGTACTTTTCCTTCCAATAGATCCACAGTGAGGAGACGCTTGTGAATGATAGAAAACCAGAACACGTAATAAATATTTACAAAGAAAAAAGTATATGCTACTGTCGTCTACCTTCCACAGATCGAAAGTAAAATGGGCCTTATGTATGTGTATTAAGGCAAAATATTAAACGTATTTCATTTAAAAGGTAATGACAAGACTGGCACAAAACATGTAAATGCCCAATTCACTGAGATGCAGACTTTTGTAGCCTTGCAATTTCAAATAGAAAAATTATTTTCCAACGCTTATTTATAATCGTCGCATTAACGCACTTAATTTGCTCAGAAGTCAGATTGTAAGTAACACTTGCTTTATTTGATATCACTAGTAAGGTATACTGTTATACACATCAATCGGTTCTGCCAAGAGATTCGTCAATGAATTAGAAGGAGTAGGCCACCAGTAAAGCCTTTAGGCAGCTTTTAAACGGAACGTTAACTACTAATAGACTTTTTGTGGCCGCTGGCAAGTTACTGAAAATGTTTGTCACTGAAAAACGGCACCTTCAGAGAGCAAAGTAAGTGACTTTACATCTTTGTGAAGATTATTCGTATCTCATTTCATGATCTGAGCTGTTTATTTGAAACAGAGATGTATTTTAAATGATAAATATCATTCAGGAATAAAGATATTGGGCAGCATTGGTTAGTATCCCTCGTTGCCTAAAAAGGCTTCTGCAGGGCGGTCTTGAGGTCACACCACAAAGTGCTTGCGTAAGTAAATGATCAGCATAGTAACAATTTAGACAGGAGGAAACTCATTTACATTTAGAACATAAGGGAAGACTACGTAGCCGTCTGACTATCTATCTGCTGAATCTCACGGTAAGATCAGCTTAACAGCGAGCCTGGCTGTTCTTCTCAGACCCTGTTTTAGTAAAAACTCTGACCTTAAGGTGGTGGTCTACTCACCGAAGTGGCAATACTTTTTTATGACCATCCTAACTGAGTCCTTGTGGCTGGTTCCGAAAGAACCACTCTGGCACTTTAGATTGTCCAGCTGTGGTGACTTCTTGTCACCAACTTCCCCTTCCACGTGTAGCCCTTCAAATGAAGGATCGTACTACCGGTAGCGACATGACATATTCGATCGTAATCCTTACGCATCGCTGGTTCTCTACAGCATTCGGAGCCGAGCGCACCTTTTTCGGCAGGAGGCATTGTGTCTTCAACAGCTCTGCGTGGTTTTATTGTCTCTCAGGAACAACAGAAAAGTACCTGCTGCGAGAAAAAGTAGCTCCTGTTGCCAACGTAACAGGTGGGAAAGGGGTGGGGGGGGGGTGGGGTGAAACGCTGAAAACTCCTGCAGCTTTTTGGCTGGAGGGGTAGTCTCCAGAGTGCTTGGGTTGGACATTCTTCGGTGGTGCCAGAAGTTCGACCATCGTTACAAAAAGGTCTCCTTCCGCTCTAGTGTGTCTGTGGCTACAGCTTGAAGGCAGTGGTCCCTGTTCTTTCCTGATTTTCACTATCTTGTGGTGTTCTTGAATTAACTGTTCAGCTGTAATTAAAATTAATTCACCTTTCTCCACCCAATAGTCCCTCACCTAAGCAGCACATTGGTGTGTCCACAAGGCTGAGAAAAAATGATAATGATGCTTGAATTTGCCTATCAAGTTACCTGACTCATTAAATGTTAATGCAACTGGTTCATGATTACTATCAGTGATCAAAACCATTATTCCTCAAGTAATTCAGTACGTTTGAGGGCCACTGGACGACACAATTGCTGAGGCCTGCTTCATGTGTGGATGATACATCGCGGAAAAGCCTCACATTAACGAAGGAGTTGTTAGGCCGAGTCCCACCAAAAATTATGAACTGTTTGAAGACGTTATTAAAATACAAGGTTGGAAGTTTTCCGTGGAATGATAGGGCAAAGTGAATATCCGTTAACCAGTTGTACTGTTATTTAAATATCATTAACGCTATGGTAAACTTTTATAACGCAGTAGTGTAATTAGTAAAAGCAATACAAGTATGCAGACTTCTTTTATGCGAATGCGTGGGTTTATGGTCTTTCGCACATGTGCTAAAGAACAGACACCATGCATTTATATAACTGATTCGCCTCAATGGGCAATGTATCCACCACATTCAGTGCGGATGCACAATCTTGCGGGAATTTCAAAGCAGCGAGTGTGAAGGACGTGGACGGGAAATGTGGATAGATGGCACTTGGTGGGAATGTGGGTCAGCCGAGCGTCCTACAGAGACAGTCCACGTAGTAGGTTCAAATGGTTCAAATGGCTCTGAGCACTATGGGACTCAACTGCTGAGGTCATTAGTCCCCTAGAACTTAGAACTAGTTAAACCTAACTAACCTAAGGACATCACAAACATCCATGCCCGAGGCAGGATTCGAACCTGCGACCGTAGCGGTCTTGCGGTTCCAGACTGCAGCGCCTTTACCACGTAGTAGGTATATACAGGGTGTCCCAGCTATCTTGTCCACCCAATATATCTCTGGAACATTAACAGCTATTGGAAAACGACTTTCACCGGTATCAATGTAGGGCTAGGGCTCATGAATGTACATATTTGGAAACATTCTAAAACGAAAGCATATGTGTTTTTTAACACAAACTGTTGTTATGATCATGGTTAGCATTATTAGGAAGTAAGATACTACATAACTCAATAAACCGAACAGAAGATCCTTTCAAAGCAATCTTCACACTTAAATTGAAGAACTGATGACTGATATTCGTACAGAAGAAAGAAGTGTTTTTTGAGGTAACATGGTAAGATTTGATTGGTTAACTGTGGACCAAAGAGTGAGGTCATCGGTATCGTCGGGTTAGGGAAGGATGGGAGAGGAATTCGCCCGTGTCCTTTTCAAAGGAACCATTCCAGCACTTGCCTGAAGCGATTTAGGGAAATCACGGAAAATCTAAATGAGGATGACTGCACGTGGGTTTGAGCCTTCGTCCTCCCGAATGCGAGTCCAGTGTGATAACCACCTTTCTTGGTGGTAAGATATCGTACGAAGCATGTTCTCTATGTTAACCATCCTTTACCATGTAATATCACCACAAAGGAAACTATTTGTGGTCGAGCGGTTCTAGGCGCTTCAGACCGGGACAACGCGGCTGCTACGGTCGCAGGTTCGAATCCTGCCTCGGGCATGGATGTGTGTGATGTTCGGTTTAAGTAGTTCTAAGTCTAGGTGTCTGATGACCTCAGATGTTATGTCCCATAGTTCTTAGAGCCATTTAAACCATTTTGAAACTATTTCAATTAAGAATTAGTAATAACATACGCAAATGTAGGTTACAATCGTCATCTTCACGATAATATGTAACTTGTTAATGCTATTACGTACTGACTTAAAAAAGAAAAAGGAAAATCTTTAGAACAATTGGCTCTGACCACTATGGGACTTTACATCTGAGGTCATCAGTCCCCTAGAACTTAGAACTACTTAAACCTAACTAACCTAAGGACATCACACACATCCATGCCCGAGGCAGGATTCGGACCTGCGACCGTAGCAGTCGCGCGGTTCCGGACTGAAGCGCCTAGAACCGCTCGGCCACCGAGGCCGGCAGTCTGTAGAACATCATTATCATCACATCGTCGTCGTCGTTGTCGTGTTTGTCATCCTCATTGTCCCCTCTTCTCGTTCAGCCACGAAACACAGGCGCACGGAGTGGCCGTGTAGTGTAAGGCGCTATGTCACGGATTGCGAGGCTCCTCCCTCCAGTGCTTCCAGTCCTCCCTCGGGTATGGGTGTGTGTGTTGTCCTTAGCATAAGTTAGTTTAAGTAGTGAGTAAGTCTAGGGACCGATGGTCTCAGCAGTTTGGACCCTTAGGAATCCACACATATTTCAACATTTTTCGAAACACATATAAAATAATAGTCACATGTTCGCACTCGTTAATTAATGAAGAGTTTAAATTAATTTATGGTCTCAGTGGCTTCTGTTAATTAATGTCACCCGATTATCCAATGTTACATTGATATCTCCAGCCCTTGAGGGTGTGGCACCGCAGCTGCTGTCAAGACAAGTCAGGTTACACAACACGGCGGCAGCTGCAGCGCCCCGTTGCTGTTCGGCGGTGCCCAGAGGACAAGCAGTCGTAGCGCGAGGCCAGTCGCGGCTCCTAAATCAGGACTTGGGAGTCCCGCAGCTGCAGTGCGGGTACTCGTCCGGCGTGATGCGGCCCGCCATTAAATTTTACTCTCGATCTGACGCAAACGGCGGGACGCTCGGCTGGCTGCGAGGAAGCCAAGCGTGGCGGCGGTGAAACAGAAAGCGAGCCGGCCCCACTGAAGAGCCAACCTGTTACTCCGGACCGTGACGCAGCGGTCTGGGCCCTTCTGACGTAAACTGGCCGCCTCACCCGACTTCTCCGAGGTAACCTGTCTGGAATCCGAAAACATCGAAGGCAAAAAACCAACTCGCAAGGGTCCTTTGCCCTCACCTGGTTCTATAAATTTCACGCTAAATGCATTTTACGTCAGTAAACGGGCCTATTGTGTAGATTACCATATGCCTGAGAACAATAAGTACAACTGTAGTTTTTCACAATTTGTCGTTGTTTTTTAAAGTCAGTTTACATTCCAGGCCTTGGGCTTTAAAACATTTCCATTCAAAATGTGGGCTTGAAACTTCATAGTAAATTACTGATTCACCAATTTAATTTGAAAACTTCTACAAACACATTATTTATGTCCTCTTGAGCACAGTACATTCAAAAAATGGTTCAAATGGCTCTGAGCACTATGGGTCTTAATTTCTGAGGTCATCAGTCCCCTTGACTTAGAACTACTTAAACCCAACTAACCTAAGGACATCACACACATCCATGCCCAAGGCAGGATTCGAACCTGCGAAAGTAGCAGCAGCGCGGTTCCGGACTGAATCGCCTAGAACCGCTCGACCACCGAGGCCGGCAGAGTACATTCGATTTAGCTACAGATCTCACTCTTCTCCCAACTGCATTCCATATTTAACAAACTCAACGAACATGTCAGCTCTCCAAAGATGGCGTAATTTCAAAGATATAAGAAATTTAAAACATACATCGAATGCTATTAATCAGTATGTTTTCACAAAATTGATTTACATTTTGGATTAGAATATGTTAACTGCTATTGCTCAGACTACAAAAAAGACTGCATAAAATTTTTTAAAACATTGTCATTTTACGATGTCATTAGAAAAATTTAAAAGTTTTCGCAGCCGAATTTGGTGTGACAGAATAGCGCACACAATAGTTAGTTACACAAACATTGCTAAGAATAAGAGACAGAATCTAAAATGACGAAACTTAACCCCACGCCACGAAAATAACAAAATCAATTAACGCCAGCGATTCTCAGTATATGAGGCGTGACCCTCTAGGCGGGCGTCATAAAACTAAATGGAGGGCGCAAGCTTACTGAAAAGAAATATATATTGCATATGAATTTATAACTTGAGTAATTTATTTAAAGGAGAACAAAGAAAAATATATTATGACAAAATACAAAATTTACATTTACAATCATATAACGCACTTATAAATAGGACTGTATCAGTAATGCACAAAGCATTTAATATATAACTTTTGAATATCACACTAAAAAACAAGTTTTATAAGTATTAGTAACTCCCTTGGATCTGTCTTGCAGAATAAAGGTTTTCAGGGCAGCGTTGAAACTAGAAACAGACACCATTGAGTTACTTTTCTATTTTTACCATTACGCCTCGACTTTTTCGTGCATATTGTATAGTCTTCATTTGGCAGAGTGCTGTAGCATTGTATGGTGTAACTACCGCTTTCTGGTTTTATGGATCTGACGTTGGCAATAAATATTACCGAAACTAGTAAGCCAGTAATAATGTTAACATAGCAAGCATGGCAACCGTGAGTCTGTCTTTCTTCTGTATTCTAAGATAAGCTGCAGAGAGCATTTTCTCGTTCCTACATGTCTTCATAACGCAAACCGATCTTCTTCCAAACGGGCTTGTAGCAATAATTCCACAACACGCCAGGAATTCTTGAAAACAGAAAACGAGGTGCACGCAGGAGTACCTGCTACGCAGCACGTGGTAATCTCTTAACTCGCACAGCCATTCCCCTCCTACTGAGATGCTGAGAGTTACTGTTCAGAGACATCTACAGTGCACATTTACATTCTCTCGGCGTACTTTCAAAGTCTATTTTCCCAGTGTGGCCGGAAAACGAAGATCGTTCCAATTGAGAGCTGAAGTTATCTCCACCCCAGAGACTTGGAGGCTATGTCACATCTTCTTATTAGTTTTAAGAAACAAAGTGTCAGCAAAAAGATAGCCTTAACAGAAGTGCCTTGAGGTCCCAGTTGGTTGCACGTCAGTTAAGAGACTTGAACTGTGTAAACGCTGCACATGGTTTCTCCCTCTCTTACGCAATGTGACCGTGATCACTGGCAGGTAGTTCGATTTAACAAATTTTAGAAAAATGCGACCAAGTAAAAATTAATCACCACTGGAAACAAGAAAATGAGCATACTGACTCATTCGCATGTGTGATACTTGCGTCTCCACAGCACCCTGCGGGCTTTTGCAAGGTGGTCGAGGTGAACTCAGCCAGGGCCAGATACGAACAACTGGGCCGCGCAGTTTCCGTTTAGAGAGTTCAGCAGAAACGACCACTAGAGATAACCTAATCACTTTCGCCTCACCAATCGCTTACAGCAGTCATATAGGTAAACAACAGCTGCCCAGTTGTTTGAAACTGGACACACTGTTCATAATAATGAAAGCAATCCAAAGATATATAAACAGAAGCCGAACACTGGACATCCTGCAACGTTTATAATGTGTTAAGCTACCAAATCAGGAACCAGTTTGAAACAGAGTGGTCTTATATTCAGGAACGTGGAGGCTCCAGTCTTCATCCAGCCACTGTGGTATAGGTTTTCTATGATTTGCAAAATTACTTCAGGCAATTGCTAGGATGGTTCCTACTATAAGTCTATGCCTGCCTGCTTGTTCCATCCTTGTCAAACTACACCCTCAAATATGCAACTGTCTGTACATATAAATTACGTTATTTTCATTATACTTAAATTGTATCCCACCTATTGCAAGCTCTTATTTCTTCTTGTTTTCTTCTGCTCCTTAAAAAATCAACTCGACATAAAAATTTAAGAATATTCTGTACTATTTCTATTATGATTTACATAATTTCTCGTAGCAATAAAAAGATTGTGCTCTCGGTCAGTGCTCTTGTTCCTCCGTTTATCATGTTTATAGAGGAGAAAGAGTGTAGGCGAATATCTTTGGTCGTATGGGACGTTTATTTTCAATGATTTCATATTTCAGCTCGTTGCCGATATACAGAGTGTAATAGGTATAAATGGAATATTTTCATATGTGGTACCTTGATGTGTGCATACATTAATTTGTTAGTTGCTTTATCTCTGTGTCGGACAATCTTCTCGCAAACACGTCACATAAATTACTACCCAATGTTTTCTGCTCGGTCGTAGCTGTACGACTAAGTAAACTACACCTGTCAGTATAGATTAAACGTTTTGCGTCCACGAACCCGCATTTCAACACCAGACCTGCTGTCCAGGGAAAAATAAGCATTAACAGCTTGCTCTTGCCATATGTACAGTTGGAGGTACTATCCAACATAAAAACATACGACTTGTAATAGCTTAATTATTAGTCTGTAAATGACATAAATAATGTGATGTTTTTCAGTACACCGTTCTGTCAACAATAGAAAAATCCGCGCTTATACCGGTTACATCCCCTACGTACAACTGAAGTCAAACAACTTATAGGATTTTTTTTCTGTAGTATTCGTTCACAGCCACTCTTATGTTTTTCCAATTTTATGAACCATAATCTCCCTCGGATGCGATTGTTTCTCTAAGTCATGACTTATCAGAAATAAAAACCGACATACAGATGGTCGGCGGATGTTTATTCATAAAATATATTTGATTTATTGATGATCAGGGCTCGAACACAATGTTGTCAGTGTATTATTACCTTCACGCACACGACCGGCGAAAATTTGACCAGGGGCACGAGCGAAAGGTTGTTAATCCGCCGTAACCTTCACCGCCCGACGGCAGAATTGATTTACGGGGACGACGGACGGAGCCTCACCAAGTGCAGCCCGCCCCTCGCAGGCGCCTGTGTGTGGGAGGCGTGTGGGGGCGGAGCGCGCCTTGTACGGGCCAAGCCGGCGCGACGGTCAGCGCCTGTCCACTGGCTGTCCCCTGGCCCGGCGCACGTTTCAATTAGGCGCCCGCCTAATTACTAATTAGAATGCGCCGGTGACGTTCGCGCGCGAGCTCTATTAATCTCTGTCGGCGCGCGCACGGCCTAATTTATACCCACAATGTCTTCATTCTTTTGTGGCCACTTAATTAGGGGAGGCGCGCAGGCCAGCCACAGCCAGCGGTATCGCCTCGCTTCTCGTCGTGCCGCCGGGGCGGGTCGCCGTGGCCCCCCGGCTGCGGTCCGCTGAGACGCGCGCTGCGGGCCTGCATACTGCGCAGGGGCGTCTCTCTGCTACACGAATGGGTGCGTCCAGAGGCGGCGCCGCATACGGGGAATCTGGCGAGCAAAGCGCGGTTGTTCTCCCAAATGCCGAATAACCTACATGCTAGCCGTGGTGTCAGCGACTACTCACCAGGTGGCGAGCGCCTTGAACCGGACGTAAGTACATTACCGTGCTACTAGTCCCTCTAGGAACAACATATATTCGTGATTCGGTAGCTCTGAGGAATGGGGACTGATGCAGAAATTGTAATTAGTGCAGCTGCTTCCACAGTACTGTCGTGAGGCAGTATGTTAAGGAAGAAGAAGGAACTGAGGAAAAGAAGCCGGTCGGTGTGGCCGAGCGGCTCTAGGCGCTTCAGTCTGGAACCGCGCGACCGCTACGGTCGCTGGTTCGAATCCTGCCTCGGGCATGGATGTGTGTGATGTCCTTAGGTTAGTTAGGTTTAAGTAGTTCTAGGTTCTAGGGGACTGATGACCTCAGAAGTTAAGTCCCATAGTGCTCAGAGCCATTTGAACCTTTTGAGGAAAAGAAGGGGAAGAATAAGAAGAAGAAGAAAGCAGCGTGTGGTATCACGTAATCAAAGCGGAGAAACGTAAGTATTAACAAATAAAAAGTAAATATCTGTCCATAATCCAGTTTTCAAATTTAATTTTGAGACTGAATTTAATTTTTACGTGTATTGGAGATTTTTGTTGAAATTTCTTGTAATTGTTGTACTTATGATTCCATGAGCATGTTAAAAACTTTCAGGAATGATGATGACGGGTAAATGTATCAATTTGACGTAAGGGATCCTGGTCCGGAAACGAGCGAGTCGAAAATTGTAAGTGAAAATCGTATCGATACCTTTGACAATGGAATACATATACCAGTCCTGTTGCTGCTAATACTGTACGACAGGCAATGTATGGACCAAACAAGAAAAAAAGAATAGTAAATGACTGTTCTACATTGCATGCCTTAAGAGCTATGACCACTTGTAGACGATATGTTTCACAGTAGGGAAGTTGGACAAATGCTCATAGCTCATAAGTCGCGCATTTTGGAGCCAATATTCACTGACCATTTGCTTCTTGTTTTGGGCCCTACTGCCACCTCTGAAAATAGTCTGTCCTTTATATTTAGCCACAATAGTACCGACACAAGTATTCCACTATATCAAAACAATTCCGCCCTCCCACTCTCTCTCTCTCTCTCTCTCTCTCTCTCTCTCTCTCTCTCTGTGTGTGTGTGTGTGTGTGTGTGTGTGTGTGTGTGTGTGTGTGTGTGTGCGTGTGTGTGTGTGTGAGCGCACCCCAGCGTGATAATGGCACAAACCCTAAAAATGAAATTGACTTTCTGACGCGATGTTTCGTAAAAAATTGTTATATAAATGACAACCAATTGGACAATAAATACATATAGATTTGAACTTTCTCTTTTATTTGTTTACCCTTTTATCCACAAAATACAAATAAACGTTTTAATTCGAGTTAATTATTAACGAATCGAGCAAATATTTGTGTTCTCATTCACTTATAATGCATTATAACTTTTATCTGTAAGATATAGCTGTAAACTCTGTCAGAAAATTCTAACTCACCGCACACACTTGTACACATGTGAAACAACAGCAAGCATCTGAGTATGCATGGTTTGGGAATACCTGTTCTGAGATTTGTTCCCCGTTGTTTTTAATTATATGGATTTTTTATTGTTTAATATTACTATTGCTTTGACACCTACTATTACTCTATGATTATTATACTGTAATTCGTATGCATTGGCGACCATGCAGTTTGTGATTGTGTGGTAGAATATTTTTATTCTATTCTGCAAAGAGTCACTTTAAAAAACTCCTAAACAAACGGAGACTACCGCATAATTGTTGTAAAATAAAACAGAAGACTTTAGATAGAAAGATGTTGGATGAAACGCGTTTGCAGATCAAGAGCGGAATGTAGAAACCTTCAGTATCTACAAAGCTGATTATTATAGGAACATGTTTGTCAAAACCCTAAGAAGTTCCGATCGTATGAAAAGGCTGTTAGTTGCTCCATAGCTAGCGTACAGGCACTCAGAGACTAAATAGGCTGAAACAGTGGGTAGCTCCGATTTCAAATGTTTGTTTACAAAGGAAATCCCAGGCGAATGGCCAAAGTATAATTTTCGTTTAATTGAAAAGGTGAGTGAAATAAATTTTAGTGGCGTTGAAAAACAACTGAAACTGTTAAAACTGGACAAAGCTTCTGGTCCACATGGAATCCCTGTTAGATTCTATAATGAATTACCAGCTGAGTTAGTCCTTCTTTTAACTACAATCTGCCGGGTTTCTCGAACAAAAAATCGTACCCAGTAGTTGGCAGAAAGCACAGGTAAACCTATGTATGAGAAGGATAGCACAAGTGGTCCACAAAACTACCACCCAAAATCCCTTCCAGTTATTGTAACCTCTTAGAATATTTTCTGAGCACAAACGTAATGAGGTATCTCGAACGTGGTGATTGGCATGGTGTCCGAAAGAATCACGTGAAACCAAACGTGAACTTTTCTCACATGACGTAGTCAAAGACCTAAGTAAACTAATTTTGATATGTCGCTAGTGATAATATTACTTGGGCGATAGATGCAGTAGCCGGCCGGAGTGGCCGTGCGGTTCTAGGCGCTACAGTCTGGAGCCGAGCGACCGCTGCTGTCGCAGGTTCGAATCTTTCCTCGGGCATGGATGCGTGTGATGTCCTTAGGTTAGTTAGGTTTAATTAGTTGTCAGTTCTAGGCGACTAATGACCTCAGAAGTTAAGTCGCATAGTGATCAGAGCCATTTGAACCATTGATAGATGCAGTATTCCTCGATTCCCGAAAATCGTTTGAATCAGTGCCACATCTACGCCTATTATCTAAAGTATGATTGTATGCGGTACTAAGTAATATTTGTGACTGGACATAGTGTTTTTGGAAGGGAAGACGCGACATGTTATCTTGGATGGAGAGTCATCGATAGATGTAGAAGTAACTTCGGATGTGCTCAGAGAAGTGGGTTGGGCTCTTACTGTTCATATTGTATATTAATGACCTTTCGGGCAACATTAATAGTAACCTCACAGTTGTCGCAGACGATGTAGTTATCTACGAAGTACACTGTGAACGAAGCTGCCCAGATATTTTGCCATATCTTGATAAGATTTCAAAGAGGTGCAAATATTGGCAACTTGCTTTAAATGTTCATAAATGTAAAACTGTGAGCTTCACAAAATTAAAACACGTAGTATCCTATGACTATTATATCAACGCGTCATAGTTGAAATCGATCAACTCATACAAATACGTGGGTGTAACAATTCGTAGGGATATGAAATGGAACGATCGCAGATTTAGTCATAGGTAAAGCACGTGTCAGACTGTGATTCAGTGGCAGGATACTAGGGAAACCCTTTGAGTCTACAAAGGAGACCGTACAAAACACCCGTTTGAGCCATACCAGAATATAGCTATAATGTGTGGAGCGCATACCAAGTAGGACTAATAGGAGATACTGAACGGATACAAAAGAAGGGCAGCACGAATGTTCACAGTTTTTTTTCGATCCATGAGAGAGTATCACGAAGATTCTGAAAGAACTAAACTGGCAGACGCTTGATGATAGGCGCAAAGTATCCAGTCAAAACCTACTTAGCGGCTTTCCAGGATCCGTTTAAATGACGAATCTAGATATGTGTTACAACCCCCACATACAGTGGCCATAGGGATAACGATGAAAAGATTAGACTACGTACAGAAGTCACAGAAGCATTTACACAATCATTCTTCTCGCGATTCATACATGAATGGAACGGGAAGAAACAGGATGTACCTTCTGCCATGCACTTCACAGGCGTTTGCAGAGTATGGATGTAGATTTAGATGTAGGATGATGTACCCACATTTATTGTAAGTAATCATACTGTTTCTGAGAAAATACTACATCCAGTAAACTTTTTACACTCGTTTGATAATGATGTGTTGTATGTTTACAGATATACTTGTAAAGAGCACATGATCGAAGTTAACTAGATGTGCTAGATAATATCAGATCTGTACAGATACGATCCCACTCCCCTGGCGAAATAGCTACTGCTGTGCCACCCGCCCCCTCTCCCGGTAAAATTACCTTCCTGCGGTGTTTTTATGCTCTGACACGCGCATATGAACGATACGTCCATATGAACAAGGCTGGTACGCACAGCGAAAACGACTGACCAGTGAGGATTTGGAACACGAACTACATGGTTTAAACGTGTAGCTCAGTGATTACCAAAGAAACACGAAACTTTTCATTCTTTAGTGTATGTAGCGAGTTTTATTCGCGTAAGAATAACAAGAGGTAACTCACACATACTTAAAGCCTGCTTCCAGTGGGCTTACGACACTAGCACGAAAAATTCATCTCATGGCGATGGAATCGCGTACATTTATTTACACGATGTTGAACTTACAAGAAAACATCGTCTTGAGATCATATTTCAAAGAGGAAAAAGCACACTTGCACGACATCAGCCTGAGCAATCGATCCCACGCCAAAGTTTGGGCCATAATTCTGACAGCATGCAATTACGAACCTCTGAAAGTGCAGCTTTTAGAGTTTAGCGCGCACCGGTTTTTTGTCACTCGCTCCACGCCATAGCAGCCACCGAATGCTCGAGCGCAAAGCACTGTACAGAGAAGTGAAAGGAGGTTTCTGTTCGTAATATTGCTGAACCACCAAGCAACAGTGTGGCATCTGCAAGAGCGGTACGGAATCGCGGTCAGATTTCAACTTTTAATTGCAAAAGAACGACACCTTCTGAAAGTCGTGACTAGTAAGCATAATTGAATTCGACTAACTTCTATATAAGGCCAGGAAAGCGTATGGGGCATTCTTTATGCCGTTATTCATACCTTTCATTCTTTCACGACCCTCAAGAGGAACTTCGAATTATTAAAACACAGAGTGCAAGAAACTGCAATTTCTGTATTGCCGATACAACGAGGTGGGAAATATCCCGTTAAGAGCTGTATGTATATGGCTTCACCATGTTCAAATGTTTATTGGCAGGTTTAAGAACTCAGCACGACTTCTGGGCGTCAGTGTGAACTTCGGCTACTATCCTTGAAAGACAATCTCTTCTTTACAGGCAATTATGTGCACCAGTATTTCGGCCGGTCCTCCGGTATTTACTTCATTGTGTCGAAGTGCGAGATTTGTAATCAATAGCTGGCGCCAGGAATCTCTTTGCTTTAAACATTTTAAAGTATTTGTGCTTGTGGTCTTCAGTCCGAAGACTGGTTTGATGTAGCTCTTCTTCGTACTCTATTGTGTGCAAGCTTCTTCATCTCCGAATAACTACTGCAACCTACTTGCTTCTGAATCTGCTGCTTTATTAATCTCTTGGTCTCCCTGTACGATTTTCAACCCCCCACACTTCCCTCCAGCACTAAAAGGGTGATCACTTGATGTCTTAAAATGGGTCCAATCGTCAGGTTGTTCCACAAATTTTTCTCCCCTATTTTATTCAGTACCTTCCCGCTGGTTACGTGATCTATTCATCTAATCTTCAACATCTTCTGTAGCACCACATTTAAAAAGTTTCTATTCTCTTCTCGTGCATTTTAAAGTAGCTGTTCAGAAATCCATTGTAAATCAATGAAATGAATGAATGTGTTATTGAAGAAGTAGACTAGCGCTATTTAATTATTAACATCGCTGTTGTGCTTTATTTTCTATGTACTGAAAAGCTGACACTCTGAAAGTCAAGTGCTTCTGCAGATGATGTGCTATTCTGGAACGCGATTGGCATGATTAAATTGTAAATCGAAAGTCGTTAACTTCATTTCACAATAAGTATTCAAATACTTAGGTTTATCAATTTTGATATCCAGAATACCAGTATGAGTACGTGTTAAAAAATATTAAAGTATTAGTGCGGGAAGTTGATTTATTACGTACTCATATTACTTATTTCTTCTTCGCGTAAAACAATAGAGTTATCGAACAAGATTCGACAACAAGTTTGGCAGATGTGTCCACGTTCTCCCTTCCGTTCCCTTATCTTTAATATCACGCGAATAGGTGTCCTCTGGTTGCCGCTCAGCTGTACAGTGCTTCGCGCACAGACATTAGGAGGCTCCAGCGGGGCGGACCAACTAGCGGCTGACGGACAACCGGAGCGCGCGAAGTTCAAAACCTGTACCTTCAGAAGGTCATAACTGCGTACTGTCAAAATTATGGCCAAAAATTACACACGGGATGCTTTTCTGGGGTTCATATTTTGCACGAGTGCTATTTACTTCTTAAAATATGAGATCAAGTTAGTGGTGTTTCCTTGTTACACGAGTAGAATGTAACTGTTGACAGGCACAACAGCTGACAGTTACCGTAACATTATCAATCAACCATTGGAGGCTTTCTCTTGAATTCTGTTTTATTTACGCAGCAGATCGTATCGACTGGGAATTGGGAACAGAAAAGTACTGGCTGAACGGCTAAGGGAATTACATACAGCCTCCACCTTTTTTGCTCGATTGCTCCACCGTTCCTCCAGGAATCGTAAAAAATCGGGAGCCTTCGCTCAGATAGTATGTTTGCTTTGACACCTGCTGCCCAGCCTTGGAGAACCTACAATATTGTATCGAAATAACGATAAGAAACTGCACTACTGAACATGAGCAAACTGTGTAGGTGGCAACAGTGTGGAGGAAGGGCACTGTTGACCCATAAATCACGCTAGCGATAGACGTGTGTCCGGTAACGGTCTTTTGTTTATGATGCCAGTAGTACGAAATGACGCTGAGGAAAGGCGAGCGATTACAGTCGCGGCCCAAGGGAGAGGACTCTTCTCGTAGGTTGAAGATAGGAATACTAGGGACAGCAGAACTTGGTTAATTCTAAACAGTTCATCCTTCTTGCTTTTCTTTTTTTAAAAAAAATCATTTGTTGGGCTACCTCTGTGACTGTTCCCTTGACGGGCCTATGCTAAGGTGATAAAAGTGATACGACAGGGATATGCTCATACACCGATGTCGGTGGTACCGTATATACAAGGTATACAAGGACAGTGCATTAGCAATACTGTTATTTGTACTGAGGTGATCCAGGTGAAAAGATCTCAGATTTCATCATGACCACACGACGGGAATTAACAGACTCTGAGCGCCGAGTGGTAGTTGGACACATGGGAAATTCCATTTCTGAAATCGTTAGCGAATTCAATGTTCCGAGTGTCAAAAGCACGCCGAGAATATCAAATTTCATGTATTAATTCTCACTACGGTCAATGGAGTGGCCGATGGCCTTTACTTAAAGACCGAGAGGAGAGGTGTTCGTGTAGAGTTGTCAGTGCTAACGGACAAGCAACGCAGCGTGAAATAATCGCAGAAATCACTGGGTACATACGACAAACGTGTGCCAGCCGTTGTGACCGAGCGGTTCTAGGCGTTTCAGTGCGGAACCGCGCTGATGCTACGGTCGCAGGTTCGAATCCTGCCTTGGGCATGGATGTGTGTGATGTACTTAGGTTAATTAGGTTTCAGTAGTTCTAAGTCTAGGGGTTTGATGACCTCAGATGTTAAGTCTCATAGTGCTCAGAGCCATTTGAACCGTCTTTTGGACAAACGTGTCCGTTAGGATAGTGCGGCGAAATTTGGCGTTGATGGACTATGGCAGCAGAAGACGGCCACGAGTTCCCTTAGTGACAGAAAGACATCACCTACAGCGCCTCTCCTGGGCTCTTGACCGTAGCGGTTGGACCATAACGACTGGAAAATCGTGGCATAGTCAGATGAGTCCAAATTTTAGTTGGTAAGAGGTGACCGTAGAGTTCGAGTGTGACGTAGACCCAGCGAAGCAATGGACCCAAATTTTCAACAAGGCGATGTGAAAGCTGGTGGTAGCTCCATAATGAATGGTGTGGGTTGTGTTCACGTGGAATGGACTAGGTCCTCTGATCCAACTGAACCGATCGCTGACTGGAAATAGTTATGTTCGGCTACCTGGACACCATTTGCAGCCATTTATGGCTTTCATGTCCCTAAACCACAATGTCATGTTACTGGCCATAATTGTTCACGATTGGTTCCAATATCATTCTGGACAATTTGACCAAATGATTTGGCCACCCAGATCGCCTGCCATGAATCTAATCCAACATTTATGGGACATAATAGAGAGGTTGGTTCGCGGATAAAATTCTACTCCGGACGCACTTTCGCCGTTATGGACGGCTACAGACGCAGCATGGCTCAATATTTCTGCAACGGACTTCCAACGACTTGTTCAGTCCATCCTGCGTCGAGTTGCTGCACTGTGCTGGGTAAAATGAGGTCCGACATGATATTAGGAGGTATCCTATAACTTTTGCCACCTCAGTGTACATCGAAACACCTTCGACACGTCCCTCAATGAGGTACTCGATTAAAATAAGTGCTCGGTGGAAACGAGTTCGTTCTTTAAATTTGCAATATTACGATATTGCAGTGCCTGTGTTCTTCCAAATTACGAGGCAATGTCCGTTTGGAGATGCATACATGTCCGAAGGAACAGATACTATAGATGCCATGAAATGTATTCGCAGTTGCGGATAAGGAGAATTATCAGCTGTATAATGGGAAGACGACAATGAAAATTTGTGCCGGACCGGACTGGAACTCGGATTCCCGCTTATAGCGAGCGATCGCCCCAGTAGGTTATCCGAGCACGACTCTCCGCCGGACATAAACTTCCATACGTAGCCAGGTTGTGGACTTATGGTTGACAACATGTGGAAGTTAGTGCCTGACCGCGAGTCACGGTCAGATGCCATGATGGTAAGGCGACCGCTAGCAATAAGCGCGAAATCCGGGTTCGAGTCCCGAGCCGGCACAAATTTTCATTGTCGCCGTAAAGTTTTCAGCTTATGGTTGTCCATTTTCGCAACTGCGAATACATTTCAAGCATTTCTTTACATCTGCCGAGGTTGGGCTGTCCATCTAGAAGGCGTCCATTTTTATCTCTACACGCTGTTCGTAATTCGAAAAAATCTTCGGTCAAATCTGCCTGCGCAGGTCCAAAACTGATACGCTGCAGTGTGTTTTGCTGAATTCAGGATACGTGAGCTGCACAGAATTTGCTGGTAGCCACTTAGCGCCAAGAGAAGGAACAGACGGGGGGAGGAGCGCCGGCAACAGCGTTTCGGAGAGTGGCTCATCGTCGGTAGTTTACTGCGGCGGCGTCACACCTGAGCGCGATAAATCTGGTCGCGGCCGACAATCGGGCTCCGTAATGGGATAACAGCCGCCATTAGCCGACGCGGCCTCCAGCTAGAGCTGGACCCGGCTCTCTGCGCTCTGGAGGCAGGGGCGAGTGCCTCCAAGTCTCCAGCGCTGCGGTAGCCGACCGACTGTTCCAGAACCCACAAGCTCACCATTCCTAGACGTTCTCGACTAGTGACTTCCAGTACCCCAATACCTTCTCCGGGAAACGAGACCTCTCAGTTTGACGTTGCAGACGGGCTAGAGTCGGCAACGCTTGACGCCAGAACAGGAGACTTGAAAGTTTTTCTCCAGGGCTTTTTTCTTTCACTTTTCGTTCTCTATTTCAAGAGCGGAGAGGACTGCATTACGTCCCACCCATTACAGAATTGCAGTTGTTTCCTACCAACTGCCAGACGAGCTGTTAGTAATGCATGGGGGTTCCCAGTTAGCGGTAAGTTCAAATGGCTCTGAGCACTATGGGACTTAACATCTAAGGTCATCAGTCCCCTAGACTTAGAACTACTTAAACCTAACTAACCTAAGGACATCACGCACATCCATGCCCGAGGCCGATTCGAACTTGCGACCGTAGCAGCAGCGCGGTTCCAGACCGAAGAGCCTAGAACCGTTCGGTCACAACGGCCGGCTGGGAGTAAGTAGGCATTCGCCAGACCGCTAAGGGAAACCTGCCAAAAACGTTGGTCGGACCCACAGGATCAGATCTATTCTAATTTAGTTCTGTGATGAGAGCAGTATGTGTACCGTCAAAGGAGGTTAAACTGACAGTTGTGGTGAAGTTGACCGAAAAAAAACTTTTTTTCATGTTAAATATGAGTTGTTGTTGTTGTTGTGGTCTTCAGTCCTGAGACTGGTTTGATGCAGCTCTCCATGCTACTCTATCCTGTGCAAGCTTCTTCATCTCCCAGTACCTACTGCAACCTACATCCTTCTGAATCTGCTTAGTGTATTCATCTCTTGGTCTCCCCCTATGATTTTTACCCTCCACGCTGCCCTCCAATACTAAATTGGTGATCCCTTGATGCCTCAGAACATGTCCTACCAACCGATCCCTTCTTCTGGTCAAATTGTGCCACAAACTTCTCTTCTCCCCAATCCTATTCAATACTTCCTCATTAATTATGTGATCTACCCATCTAATCTTCAGCATTCTTCTGTAGCACCACATTTCAAAAGCTTCTATTCTCTTCTTGTCCAAACTATTTACCGTCCATGTTTCACTTCCATACATGGCTACACTCCATACAAATACTTTCAGAAATCACGTTAATGATGAAAATTTCTTCATTTTAGCTATACTCTGAGAAGACAATAGTGACAGAATACCTCTTAATATCGTTTCGGACCACATTTTGCTCTGCTTGGTTCAGCAAATCTGCGCAGTACGGACTCGACAGGTCGTTAGAAGTCCGCTGCAGAAATACTGGGAATAATAATAAAAGTCCTTAAAAACTACAGAATACAACATGCAGTGTTAAGAAGGGTACTTATGCATGCCAAGCACAACAAAAAGAATGGGAAAATAAGATGGCCTTTTATTCCCAAGGGAATAGTAATTACAAAGACAGTTGTGATTTTCGGGAGAGCCACCTTGGGTAATATGGAATTTGTGGTTGTTTGCTTGCCCCTAGCATTTTCCAGCCGACTAATTCGTGTTTAAGAGTCTTTAAGTTACATGATCTTATTTTCCGATATGTAACATTGTGCCTTCTAGGTATTTTATAAATATTCCTCATTAGTTCTTCGCTTACCATTATTCATTTAGTAATTTGCCGCCCATTAGGGTTCTGCCTCTGGTTGCATTTGCTTGATATTGTGACAACTAATTCTGATATGTCACTAGTGATAATATTACTTGGGTGATAGATATCCACACTATTGTGTGCTTCGTGTGTCAAATCGCGACTTTAAATCTGAATGAGGATAACGTAATTTTGTCATATGATGACATGGTTGGAGACCGTGGCTGTTATTTGAAGAAGACAAACGTTCATGGAGCTGAGACAGCAACCAGCCACAAGCTCATTTTCCTTTATTCAAAAAGGTACCCTTACCGGTTTCGAATCATTACAATTCATCGTCAGACCTCATTAGAACATTTAGGACAACTAATGAGTAAAAAATGCAGCACGTGTTCTAATGAAAGCGTGACAGCCGTCTGACGATGGATGAGGATAGATTTCCTAAGAACTATGGTCATTCTCAATGAATGAGTTAAGGAAGTGTTGTATATATAGACCAACTTTATTCGTTTTTGTTTATTGTCTATTTTCTGTTTTTTCCTTTTTATAATGTTTGGCATGTTCTGTTATAGCTCTGTTACGTCAAAATAATTAGTTTCGATACTTACCAATGTGTGTACGTATTCTGCTTTGTGGTGTTTGGAATGCACAGGCACTCTTCTCAAGGCTGCATGTTTCATTTTGTAGGTTTTAAGGCTTTTTATCAATGCGCTTCATTTTATGTGATGTGATATACGTCGACATACACTGCAAGTATACTCGTTGTTTTTAACATGCAGAGGGCTGAATGTGGCACTGACGAGATGCCGATACTGGTAATGCAAATGAAGTAACAACATGTGAAAACATGCTGCTGCTTGATGATTTTTTTTTGGTAAGTATCTGATCCACCGCTGTCCCCTATTCACGGTAGATCAACATAGATTACTGCTAGAGGTTATCTCCTTCGGTTTGATGGAATAGCAGCAAAGGCGCAACGGAGTCTGTGGAAGGACGTGATATACCAGCCATAAGACACATACTGTAATCCAACTGCGGGGTCCGCGTTTATAGCCAGGTTTCAATGATATCGTTTCGTATCGCTGCATATCATTTCAGTGCATTTAATTCACATACTTCTGCAGGACTTAGTATTGATAAAAACTTGAAGGACAGTTGCTATAACGATGCACCTGGAAACCAATAACCTGCTGAGATTAGTTGGCACTTAAGTCCCGTCAAGCTAGTCGTCACCAAAGTACGTCAGCTGAAATGCACTGACATGTCTCACACACAAAAGAGAAGAAGTATATTTCGTGGAAAATGTACGAATATCTCACGCGAAGATGGGTAACAACACGCCACACACAGTACAGTGGCTTGCGAAGTATGGCTGTAGATGTAGAGAAAGTATTCAGCAGTTGCGCACTTCGTGACTAGATACGAAGAGAGGGAGGAATGATTTAGTTCTTCCGCAATGTGCTCTTCTGTCAAAATGAAAACATTTTATCATATTTCAGCAGCGACACGCCCAACGGCATGCGTGCAGCTGTTTATCGTCCCATAACGTCAGACAACAGATGTCAGTGCACGGCATTATTTCAAATGCTATTATAGATAGAACTGCGTCTTATATTTCACTTTCTCAAAGCGGAGGTCAGTGATTTATGACCAGTGGATGCTAAGTTTACGACTCACACTATTTGTCTTTCGAACTTCAAGAACTGTGGCAATAAATCTTAAACTGAAAGCTCCAGTAACATGGACCTTTAAATTCCACAGATGGGTGATTTACGAGACACTGGCGACATAAAAATTAGTCGGTGATACCAACAGGAGATGGCTAACTTCTCTGACGGATCTGAAACGCGAAGGCTCTGCTGAATCAGATTTATGGGCGCCCACCTATGACTGATAATGATAAACTGCCGCTGAGTTTGGTTAATAGGACATTCTTTGCAGGCAGTGAAGGCAATACGTCAACCTACACCACACCGAACGTTATTCATTGCTAACATCTGTTGAAAAGCTGAATCGAGTGGGTGTATCGGTTACAGTAGATCTACTTCTGATTTTACACTGCAAAAATTGTGTAAAATGATTTACTCTCTACAAAGAAGGGAGATCACAGACTACGGTATTTTTATTTATTGTGGGACTGATAACAGTGATAAACAATTGTGCACATCCCCTGTTACAAGTATTACTTTTCTACTCTGGTAGTGTATGAAGGTTTTCAGCAAGCGAGTCCGAATCACAAATGCACATTGTTAAATGTTGGTAAACATTGTATGCGCACGTTATCTGCTCTGGTCTGACGTGACGTTCCTTCTGTGCTACACAAATAACGAAAAATATGAACTCTAGGAGCAACACAATATGTATCATCACTTCTAAAAAAGTTTATTTTACGGGAACTATTAAACCAATAATACAACAGAAGGAGAATTCACCAAAAACAAGAAAGAAGCAATTACGATGCCAGGAATATACTGTCTAATACATTACACATTAGTGAAAGTATTGGGTAAATGAGGCCATTGGATATCAATCAGAGTGTAACTGACGCATAACCAAACAGTAAATAGGAAAGTCAACCCTCAACAAACATAGTAACCCATTAAATAAAACAGACATCAATCTTACGGTATGTCTGCATACAACCGTGCATTAGTAGGCACAGTCCGATTGCTGGCGGTATCCTGCACCTTCCGCCGGCATTGGAACGGACTTAGGCAATCCGGTACAGGAGGATTGTGATCTAACACAGAATTCTCAACGTGCTAAAAATTGATTTTCTCAAATGCACAATGCACTTTTAATGATGCAAGTGGCAGTCTTACAATAATAATATAAAGAAACAGTTGTAAATTACTTCGATAGAACTCTGGGAAACTGCAACTCTGATTTGGTACTGACTCACGCAGGCACACCATGCATTTCATGTATCACTCGAAATAAAAATAGTGCCTACGTTTTGTTAAGTTAATTACTCATTCGATATAATTTTTGATATGTCAATTTTATAATTGATTTCTTGATTTTTGAAGTGCTATATGCTAGCATCCGAGTCGTTTTATCTCCACTGACAGGCAGAGAGTCCTCAGTAATGAAGAGGTGAATGCCTCCAGGACTGTTCAGAATCACTATAGGTGGACAACATTTATAGTTATTACAATAACTTATTTGTACGCTGATGCCGGAGGTGTTCCACGGAGCAAAGGAAGGAAATTCCACCCGCGTGCACAAAATATCGCGGGCAAATAATATACGTGGAGGAAATCAGTTTAGACCCCAACAAGCAGCATTACGAAAGAAGTCCATGAAATAAAGAACCAATGTTCAAGTTATTGTAGCTTCCCCGTCGAAGAGAATGTTCTAATACGTTACAGGCATCTGTAATCCATGTTTCAGATGAAAACCCACCAGGCATTGTCAAAGTAAGAGGATATCACCGACTTGCAGCCGCCTTGATAATAACTGGACGGTTTTCAGGTGAAACATCAGAGGAAGATATAAAAAATAGCCTGCTACGTGCCTGTAAATTATTGGGACGCAATGGTACATCATAAATATCAGTTTCCAACACAGGCCTGTGTGAGCTCAGTGTAGCATCAGACGAACAACTAATGCCAACTCAATACGAAGAACAGAAATGCAAGCAGTCATAGGCTTGTGTGACAGAAATACTGGAAAAAACTCTCAACGGGCAGGTAGTCAATAAAAAACAAGTACGACCATAAAAATTCGCTTGAAAATCCGAAATATTTGTTTTCAGGATGGGAACTAAGAATATTTTTCAGCTTCCCACGTATCGACTCAGCAGATATTCTGAGAGAAAATTGAATTAATAACATAGCGCACAATCACAGAGAGAGTCGTTCTTACCGTGCTGCTTCCGTTAAAGTAACGGGAAGAATCATCGAAACGTGTCAGTCGGAACCGTTCCATCCAGTAAGGCTCTCACTATTTGCATTCTCAGTAACTGACACCGCAAGTTGCGTGTATGTGATGGCGAGAAACCTCTAGAAGAGAGAGGAGCTGTATGTTTGTAGTCTTGTGTACTTGTACCTTGGATACATGGTTGTGTGATTGAGTCTAATTTGAAACTTTCGTGGGCAACTTGAGCCCGTAGCTTGATGTTTTAGTCCTCCCATCCTGACTGGCACAGCGATAGAACATAGACGTTTGTCGACGACAGGGCACGTCGTGTTCCCAATCGCACCGTTAGGATGGAATATATCCCTTGCTATAGTAATTTGTGCGGTATAGTTGTACACGATCCAGTCACGTTAATGTGACCACCAACTATGTTCGACGTGAACGGGCAACAACCACTGACAGACGGCAGGTAACGGTGCCAGCAGTGTAGGATATAAAGCCTATAGGGAGGGTGGAGTGTGGATTGTGGGGGGCGGAAGAGGTTGAGCAAGGGGGGGGGGGGGGGGGTGCAGAGAAACGTGCTGTCATTGTCGTAATGAGGAAAAGGAGCGACTTATCCGACGTCCAAAAGGATATGATCATTGGCTTTTGCGTCACGGTGGAAGCTTTTCGGGAACGGTTAAATCTGTGAACTATTCGCCTGCTGCCGTGGTTAACGTGTACCGTGCAGGGATGGCAAAATGACGCTATCCAAAACTGATGCCAGGACAACTTTGCACCATGGGTGAAGGATGACATCGGTGAAACTACGGATATGGAGGTGTGTACGAGTGAGCAGAAGTGCAACTGTTGAGCAACTGAACCACCAGATGAATCAAGGTGCTACCAGCAGTGTCTCGCAAAGGACCGTCCAGCGAATGTTGATGCGTTTCAGCATCCGCAGCAGGTTCAAAAAATGGCTCTGAGCACTATGGGACTTAACTTCTGAGGTCATCAGTCCCCTAGAACTTAGAACTACTTAAACCTAACTAACCTAAGGACATTACACACATCCATGCCCGTGGCAGGATTCGAACCTGCGAACGTAGCGGTCGCGCGGTTCCAGAATGTAGCGCTTAGAACCGCTCGGCCACCCCGGCCGGCTCCGCAGCAGGCCTCTGGTCCATGCACCCATGCTGACTACTGTTCATCGACGACAAAGGCTGGAATCTGCACTTCAATGCCGCAGCCGTACGTCGACTGAATGGCGAGAAGTGGCGTTTTCAGTTTTATGCTGCTTCGGACAGATGGCCGTTGACACGTACGGCGTGAAATGTCTGAAAACAAACACCCTACAGCAATCGTCGGAATGGTACAGGCCGGAGGAGAGAGCGTTACGGTCTGGGGAATGTTTTTGTGGCTTTCCCTGGGTTATCTCGTCATTCTGGAAGGAACAATGGATCAACACAACCACGCATTTATCCTTGAGGGCTATGTCCACCCCTACATGCACTGTGTTTTTCATCGGCACGATGGCATACACAAGCAAGGCAGTTCAACGTGTCACACAGCTCTCAGTGTACGTGTGTGTTTCGAAGAGCACCAATGTAAGTTTATTATACACTCCTGGCCACCAAACTCTCCGGATTTAAACCCAATGGAGACTCTGTGCGTCCATCTTGATCGGTCTTTACGCGCCACGAATCCTCAAACCGAGAAACCAACTTCCAAAACCTCAATGACTGCCTTCTTCCACGTCTTGCAGCGATCTGTAGACTTACCTTGCACACGCACCCGTAGTAAAAATTCAAGTCTCTGGAAGCTGTGATCAAAACCAAGATGATGAAGCCGGTCCGAATCATACAATATAGCTTGAACGAAATACAGTTAAGCACAAGAAGTACAGCGCAGGAAACTGGTTGTAAGGGTGTTTCCCCTACGTACCAGTATTATTTCCTTAATCTGCAGATTCGAAGTAAATTAGTACAATTTGATATCGGAATAACTGAGGCAGATACACAGACTTAAACTTTGCCCTTAAGTGCATTGACTCGCGTAATGTTACTGACATGTTTATCGGAATAACACGTTGTACTTTTGTATAATCTTTAAAATAAAGAACTTATATTTATATAAGAAGACACTAGCTATCGTGAATGAGATATTCCATACGAATACATTTAAGAGTAGATTTGTATGTAAAGTAACCATGACTAAGTGATCGTTCCTGTCATACTCCTGAACACTGATCATTCATCCTGGGACACTCTGTGTATTCATAGAGCTTGTCTGGTTATTTCAATAACTGAGATAAGGCTATACAGTACTCGCCACGTTCTTTTCGAGGCATATGTGGGTTACAATAGAGTCTAATAGAGTCTAACCTCATTGATCATGCCAAAACCTGAAGGAGATCGAACGTACTGTGACCAAGACATTGGACGACCTCTAGCGATCAGTGTCAGAGACAGTGTGAGCGCAGCTTTAACTATCCAGCGCTCCCGGCTTCTCCTGGCTGTGTAACGAGCGCGCGCGGGTCGGAGCGTGGCTGGCAGAGTAGTGGAGGGGGGGCAGAGCCAGTGCCGGGGCCCGGGGCGACTCAGACACCCCTGCCGTGCCCGCCGGCCGTACAGACGGCTGCGTTTTAAAAATATTCACCTGTAAACAAACAGGGAGCGCCTGCAGCGGCGCGATTGAGCGCAGCGCGGCTAATTATACCGGAGGGTAGGCGAGGCAGCGCGGCTTGCACTCAGGTGAAAAGTTCAGGTCAGGCCGCAGGGGGCACGTGGGCGCTACGCAGCAGCGGTGCCCACGTGGATCACACAGATTTTTCAATCTACGGGAGGATCCACAGATGTGAAACCACCTTCCTAAAGCAAAAACCTGTGGATAGACAGAAGTTTAATAGCAACTAGTGTGAGATGGCAGAGAAGAAACTAGTGAGGCTACGTTGCCATTTCGGTGACAACTCGTAATTTTCAGATGGGGAGGGGCTCACGTGACATATCAAACAGGTAGATAATTATACGAGAAAAAATAACAGTATCTTTCATTTCAGCATAGCTTCATTCAGTCGCGAGTAGTGCCGCATTTTAGACATATCAAGGCAAATGATGGTATTCATATATTGAGTCTACATGATATGCTCGACTTGTTGTCTAGCACATTTTCAGGCTGTTGTTATCCGCTTCACCCCACTTCTCATGAACTTTGACCTACATATGTTCCGGAACCGGAATGCGGGCACAACCATTGACAGTCTGCTCCCTGTCACATGGAAAGTTCTTGACTTCCACCACCATCACACGTCTCCACAGGCAGAAATTGACTGAAACCGGAGAACGTGGCTGCTAATCCAGTGGACCACTACATCTCAGACGTTTCATCATCATATCATCTCTTCAAGCATTAGGCTTTTTTTTCACCTATTACGGTACAAATCACTTCCTCACTCTTCCTTGACTTCTTCTTCCAACTGACTTAAATTTTCTTACCTGGAGAGGTGATCGTTCTTCACACATTCATTCATTGGAGATGTTCATCCCCATTTGCCCTATTTTGATGTATTTTATTGAGTAATAGTGTCCCACCCCCGTGTCGCACGGGCCGCACTAACAAGGGGATCACATTTCCATTGGAGTTTTGTAATTTTTTATATTTATGGTACGTGAAGTTCAGAACGCAAATATTAATCCCTCACAATAGCTCGATGCAACTGTCAAAAATTCTCGAGAAAATCGACTTTGAAGTTTTTCGACCATATTGAAAGGTCGATTTTTCTCGACAGGCCCTGTGGTTGTGTGATAAAATGCTTGCCTGCAAACATACAGTTTTTAGGTTCGATTTCCAGCTGATGCAAATTTTGAACAGAGGTGCCTATCCTACTATAAATTCCCTGAAGTTTAAAATACATAAATGTGGGGACAAATCAGTAATTTTCGTGACTGATAATCACTGGTTCCAGTCTCGTTTCGGCCATTATTATTCGTTTTTCTTCCATTCAGTTTAAATACCTACGTCATTTCAATATAAAATTCATCGACTTGCTAAGAAATACCTAATTGGTTTTTACGAAATAATTATTTCTGATTACATATCACACACTAAAATCCAGTTTTCATTGTAAATGTAGTCTCAATTAATGATATTTTACAAAAGATTCTCTAAATCGAAAATATCACAAATTAAATTTTTTTCATCCTTATGTATTATATAAAAATATAAACGTAGACGTTGAACATAAACGATGAACATAAGACGTAATTGATTACGTTCATCGTTTACGTTCAATGTTTACGTTCAACGTTCCTGTTCAGTCATTAAAAATTTCTTTTCTCTGTATTTATCGTTATTAATTTTTCTTGTCATACCTATTGTAATAAAACCAAATTCATTATTCCAATATTTACTACACATTTCTTTAAAATATTCAAATTTAAAATGACCTCCAACGAACACATGGTAAACATGATTTAAATTTTTGTCATCTTGTCTGAAAATATTTAAAAAATTAAGATTATCTCTAATTGTGTAGGAATTTTTTAATGTGTTTGTGTTAAATAAGAACAATCTCTTATTTATGTCTACCTCTAGTAAAATATTGTTTAACTACACACTGATTTTCAACAATGAAATAGTCAAGTATGACAACTGAATTATTTTCACATTCATCTAACGGAATAATTTCATTCGTTGGTATAGATAATTTTTTTTAAACGGGGGATACAGTGAAATTAAAATCATGGTTTTAAATCAGGAAATTAAAAAAAAATGTGCTCCCTGCTAGAGGAATGGCATACACATACTTCTCACATCCTATTATGAACCATTTCTTGCTCTTCGTAATGTCCTAGGTATCATTACGAATCGCGGTGACGTCAGTGTAATTATTGTCTTTGAACAAAAGTGTCGTTTCTGTTCGTCTCATTGCGAATTTGTTTCAATTACCTTCTGTATTATACTGAAGCAAGTCGTTACGTATGGTCGAAGTTTCATCGAATTACATTACTTGGCACTGACGTCATGTGAGGGTTACTTTCGTCGTTAAGCTTTGCACACCAGTCAATACTGAGAAGCAAATCATAGTAAGTTGCACGAACTATACGGACTTTCTCAGTAGCTAACAACATTTAACATGCAAGTAAAAAAGGAGAACAAATGGTAGCATGAAGAAAAGAGGAATTCATTGCTACAGACTGTGATATCTGCTATTAGTTTCACGCTAACAGATGTGTCCACACGGAGGTACATTATGTGTTAAAAAGTATCCGGACACCTGGCTCAAAATGACTTACAAGTTAGTGGCGCCCTCCATCGGTAATGCTGGAATTAAATATGGTGTTGCCTTGATGACAGCTTCCATTCTCGCAGGCATACGTTCAGGCAGGTGCTGGTAGGTTTCTTGGGGACTGACAGCCCATTCTTCACGGAGTGCCGCACTGGGGAGAGGTATCGATGTCGGTCGTTGAGGCCTGGCACGAAGTCGGCTTTCCAAAACATCCCAGAGGTGTTCTATAGGCTTCAGGTCAGGACCTTGTGCAGGCCAGTCAATTACAGCGATGTTATTGTCGTGTAACCACTCCGCCACAGACCACATTATAAACAGGCGCTCGACCGTGTTGAAAGGTGCAATCGTCATCCCCGAATTGCTCTTCAACAGTGGGAAGCACGAAGGTGCTTAAAACATCAATGCAGGCCTGTGCTGTGATAGCGCCACGCAAAATAACAAGAGGTGCAAGCCCCCTCCGTGAAAAACACGACCACACCATACCACCACCGCCTCAGAACTTTACTGTTGGCACTACACAGGTTGGCAGCTAACGTTCGCCGGGCTTTCGCCATATCCACACAGTCATGGATCGCCGCATTGTGTACCGTGGTTCGTTACTCCACACAACTTTTTCCACTGTTCAATCGTCCAATGTTTACGCTCCTTGCACCAAGCGAGGCGTCGTTTGGCGTTTACAGGCGTGATGTGTGGCTTATGAACAGCCGCTCGACCATGAAACCCAAGTTTTCTCACCTCCCGTCTAACTGTCATAGTACTTTCAGTGGATCCTGATGCAGTTTGGAATTCTTGTTTGATGGTCCGGATAGATGTATGCCTATTACACATTACGACCCTCTTCAACTGTCTGCGGTCTCTCAGTCAATAGACGAGGACGTCCTCTACGCTTTTGTGTTGCGCGTGTCCCTTCACGTTCGTACTTCATTATCACATAGGGAAAAAGTGGACCTAGGGATATTTAGGAGTGTGGAAATCTCGCGTTCAGACGTATGACACAAGTGATACCCAATCACCTGGCCTCGTTCGCCGTCCGTGAGTTCCACGGAACGCACCATTCTTGTCTCTCACGATGTCTAATGACTTCTGAGGTCGTTGACATTGAGTACCTGGCAGTAGGTGGCAGAAAAATGTACGTAATATGAAAAAGGTATGTTTCTGGGGGTGTCCGGATACTTTTGATCACATAGTGGATAGGAGCCATGAGTAACTTCTACTCCTCAAATTGTAAGCAATGAACTTGTCGGGTCTTTTCTTTCCTGCTGTTTACACATTGACGCTGCACAGTTTGGTTCTATGGTTTATGTACTCTACCAAAACAAGCTGACTCGTAATTGGACAGAGACAAAGAAATAACTTCTACTTATGTGTGTATGACGTTTATGAACGTATTCCAAACCGAATTTTGTGCTGGGATGTACAGAACAGGTTCGTTGTAGTACTGGGTCATAGAGAGACCTCTGCAGGCTGTTCGTCCCCTGAAAATGGCAGAGCGGAGGTGGGCGAAACGCGCAGTAGCTGCGACGTACCGCTCGCTGCAGCCGCCTGTCCCCGGCTGCTGCTTGTCCCGGCTTGGCGCGCCACTCAGCAGCGCTCTGCGAACGCCTCTCCTCTTACCTGAAACAATATTATTCCAGCTAAGTGCAAAAGACACGCCATGGGACAGCACAGCTTCTGCACTTCCACTCCTTGTGCACACACCCCTCCGCACAGGGTCGCCTTACCAGAATGTAAGCTAGTCACATAACTCACTGGTAAATACTGGGTAGTTATAATTAAGTAGCAGCTACTCACGAAGTTGCAGTGTGGGCTGTAATTATCGTGTGGCAGCGAAGCTTGGTGGATTGGCTAATGTGTTAACGCGGAACCGATTTATTCTGGGGAAAAAAAATAGTTCCAATTTTGACCACTAGGTGCAAATCTGGCGCTGCACGGCATCTCGTCAACACCTCCGTTCACCATATTGAACAAATTGTGTAAGCGGCGGTTAATAACAGAGTAAATGGCTCTGAGCACTATGGGACTCAACTGCTGAGGTCATTAGTCCCCTAGAACTTAGAACTAGTTAAACCTAACTAACCTAAGGACATCACAAACATCCATGCCCGAGGCAGGATTCGAACCTGCGACCGTAGCGGTCTTGCGGTTCCAGACTGCAGCGCCTTTAACCGCACGGCCACGTCGGCCGGCAGTAACAGAGTAAACGTTAGGCCTCTCTCACTAGTTTGACCTTTTCTGCCTACGTCCTGTTCCTGACTCATTACATATGGAAACATTTCTATGCGTCTTTCTTGCATTCAAACCGCCATATTTGCAGTTGGTGGCCAATATTGGAACGAAATTTTTCCAGCGTAAATCGGTTCCGAATTAACTCATTAGAATATCTGCCAAGCTTCATCACCATACGAAAATTACAGCCCACACTCGGTCTCTGTGAGTAACCATACATTAATTATAACTACCCGCTACTACAGGAATGAAAGAGCAAAGTGTGACAAAGCTGTAATGCATAGTAAATACACAAAAGGCGGAGTATCTCGAGTTTCATTCGCAAGAGAAAAGAACAGCCAGCTCATTTGGTCAAGAACGGGAAGGAATTGGGGCTCTTCACACAAATCATCAGGGCATTCTAATCATGTGATTTAGGGAAACTATGGCTTTTTGTTTTGTTTTTAAGTGTGTACGGGGATTTGAGCCATTAGCCTGCATGAGAGTGCGGGTGTGAAATACTTCTTCTCTATTAAAGTTTTCTCTATTTGTCACACACAAACAAGATGTCCGGACGGGGATTTGAACCATCAGCCTGAATGTGAGTGCAGGTGTGAAACAATTCTGCTCTGTAAAGTTCTGTTTATTTGACACACAATCAGTTTTTTATGACACATACATGACCGGTTTTAACCTTTAATGGGTACAACAGGATCAATAAAAAAGTTTATATTAAAACCTTAAAAAAACCATAAGTCTGCACTAGCTCTACTTCTGAGTCAAGTAAAGCCATTATTAAAATGGATGTGGACCAGACAGATGGGTGGCATTTGTAAACAAATCTTCATGTGTTGTCAAATTAAAATTAACACCAAAAATTAAGGAGTTATATGAAAAAAAACTAAATGTACTTTTCTTCCCTGTTCTTTGAGCTACATCCGAGCGTCCTCTATAAGACAATCTTTGCTTGCAGAAACCATAAAATATGAGAAATATTACAATAAGATTTCAGCTATTCGTAGAATATAAAAATAGAGTAGCTAAGGGTTGTTGAAACAGTAAAACCATATTTAAAATAAAGTAAGGTATTTACAGTAAAAAAAAAAATCCTTATGGTACAAACTTCCGACGGCTGATGGCGCTGCAATTCGGGCTGCTAGATGTTTACGCCAATGCCTCTGAACTTAGAAGGGACGACACATATTTTATGGCTTTCTCAAGTAAAGATTGTGCTAAAAAATAAAAAAATTCAAAGTAAGACAATCAAGTGAATGTCATTTTTCCAAACACTGAAGCTCTTTTACTTCATTTACTCCACTTTCTGAGGAAACACCCTGTGCTTTAGTTGAACGTAATCTGGAGACTCATGGAGAGATGGCAATTATGATGGCACTGAAATGACTGCTTTAAATGCACAGGACACGTAATGATTTATTACACTTTCTGATGCACATAACACACGATGGAGTCACATTCTCACAACGAGGAGACAGACATGGTCGAATACTGCACACGAATCAATATTTATGTATTAAAAACAAGGAGACACTTGCAAGTGACCTAGAGGAAATTGGGTAACAGCTACGCAGTATAAGAACTGTATGAGGTTCAACTCGTATCTCAGGCGACTTACTTCACTAGCAGCAAGGAACAAAGAAAATATTTTCGGTTCGATTTTCCAACAAAAAAATTATAATTGGGGCTATGACCATTAGTATGAAAAATGACTCTCTCATGCAGTAGACTACGTGGTTTGTCGTTCGTAGGAAAGTCCCCTTAATAAAAGGGGGAAAAAGAAACACGATTTTTGAGACACACATCTGCGAACCATACGCATACTTATGAAAAGCTTCAGAGAAAGGTGAACGGTTTTTACCATGAAGTATCCTTAAGTACACTAGGTATAATTCCGAACGGTATCACGAATGGTGGTCACATTTATAAAGCAACATTGGCACCTTCCAGCAGCCCCAAGGTTGAGGTCCAGAAGATGTTCCGCCAACTTCAGTCTTGCAAAAAGCAGCAGCTACATCAAGAAAACAGTTGTGGATCTCTTGGCTTGAGAATAAATCTACCGGGCCTTCCCTTAGGAAACCTTTCCAGCTTGGAATGAGCAGAATTGGATCGTGTACAGGTCACTAAGCAGTCGTCGTTCTGGGGTTGTAAGATCCAGGAGTAATCTCCAGAAATGGCACTCTCCTGGGGATACCACCATCTTTGGCTGCGGAGAACCACAGACCATGGAGCACCTACTGGATTGTCAACTATGCCCTGCATCTTGCGCTAAACATCCTCTGTTTGTGACACCGGATGCAGCTGAAGTTGCTAAATTTTGGCCAATATTAGTGTAGCCTGACAGTTCTTTCTTTCATTTGTTCGTCATGGTAAATATCACGTACTGTATTTGTTTATCATTCGAATAAATAATAATAGATAACCAACTGACCGACAGAAATATGTGATCCAGGGTCGGAACTGATTTTGAAAAACAAGAGGCAGACTACACTGGACAGACTACACTGGTATTCCAGTTGAAACTGGACAAATGAGGACACCAGCAGAGCTCGCTTAATTAACAGCTGCGACCATATCCACGGGAAGCATCGGAAGGTGTTATGGGGCCACGTGCCTCTCTGTTATCCACGTGAGCGAAAAAAGCTAAACTTTCGCACAGAGTGGCTAATGGCCAGTGAGCTGTTTGAGCCCGACCACAGTCGATAGCGACTAAGAGCAATGTGACTCAGGCAGAGAGAGAGAGAATGTTATTAAGTATAAATGCATCCCAGTTCTAGGCGCTACAGTCTGCAACCGCGCGACCGCTACGGTCGCAGGTTCGAAACCTGTCTCGGGCATGGGCGTGTGTGATGTCCTTAGAACTACTTAAACCTAACTAACCTACGTTCTAGGGGACTGATGACCTAAGAAGTTAAGTCCCATAGTGCTCAGAGCCATTTGAACCATTAATGCATCCATACGACGAAAGTAGTTTTTCAGGTAAACAAAGAAATACAACAAACTCCTTTCACAGTATGAGATGAGTACAATGCAAGAAGAAAGCTTCACATGAGGGGACGGCCTACCTTCTAAGCTTTTCGCCAAACATTTAAGTGTATTACCTGATTGAGGCATCCTAAAAGCAAATACGGTACATTCTCGTTCATAAGATTCAAGTATTTATTAGAGTTCTATATTCCGACATAATTGTCGTAAAGGGGTGTGACTATAATATAATTTAAATGTTTATTTGACACTACAATAGTAAAGCCATATTCACAGTGCATAAGGTATTTTTAAAGAAAAATTTTATGCTCTGTGACTATGACTTCACTATTGTGGTGGCAGAGCTCACACACACGCTGTTACTTCCAGAAGTACTTCTAGAAGGTCTCCTAATTGAAGAGAAACCGATTCTGGGATATAGGAACAGGCATGCGACTGAAGACATCAAACCTTGCTGAAATCAATACGTGGATATTAATGGGGAAACATCATCAACATTGTACTTGACCTCCATCGTACGTTTTGGTCGCGTGATAGAACTCATCCTGTTCATCATATACACGTCTAAAAATTACCTTTGAGGTAAAGTAACTGCTCTCTGGAGCAGTTAATAGACAAGGAAATTAAGCACTAGGGGGCAACGTCATTAACGGTTTGCTAAAAGCCAGAAACTTGCAGTTGCTTAATGTATGGTACATTCACTCGCAACTGACTTCGAACACAAACGAATGTTATGAAGTGCTCGCAAGTAAATGGATACACCGGACATTGAAAACCCCGTGGGTGATACGAAGATCACTAGAATCAGTCACAATTCTCACGCGGCCAGACGTTGATATGAGAAGCTTGTAAGGTGACCATATCCTTTGAGATCTCTGTGTCACCTCACACTTTTGCTGATGCACATAATTAGAATTCTTGATACATAAATGAATATCTACATTTGCCGCTGAACATAGTGTCTCTTTGATACAGCTGCGTGATTATGAAAGTAAAGAAAAGAAATTATCCAGAACAGTTTTACGCCACTCTGACAATCACGTGAAAGGCCCATACCTCCTTGCTTTGTTGCTGCCAATCCTTGAGAGCTGTTCACGTGATTTCAGCGTGCGGCGCATGTGGACGGACCGGAGGGAAGCGATGCCAAGTCAGTCTCGGATGGGCGACAGCAATGAAGAGATCGACAATGAATGGCTTGGGAGAGTACACAAAAGAACTGATAAAATTAACAATTAGGATATAATATCGAGAGTGCAAGAAAGGATGAGTATCGCACTTAAAATAATGAAACAGTTATATTTCACAATGTGTCTGACACGATTAACTTAATTGGTGCCATGGATACCAGTTCTGTACAGGGAAGTCAGAAACAATCTGAAAAGTTTGCAAGGAGGATGTGGGATAGGTTGTGCTGAGAAATAACCATAAAGAAAAAAAATTTATACGTTACGCAATTTCACATTTAATTAGCACTGAAATTAGCCAATCATGCAGTTGGGCTGGCAAATTAAAGTGGCCTGCCAAATACAATTAGTGGCAGTTGTTCTCATAGCAAATAGATGATAGCGCATGAGACTACTCAGCCTCTGATTTGAGATCGACCCTTACTAGCGTCCCATGTCCAATTTTTGTATCGCTGTCTTGTTTGGTTTTAGGGAACCAAACGAAGAGCACCATCTGTGGTAGGCCGATTGAATTTACACATGCAACTGCCTGACTGGCTAACTTCAGTCCTAAATAACTCAGAAAAGGTGGAAATAACGAGTTTTTTCTTAACAATTATTTTCCTGCACAATCTATCCTGAAACACCCTTACAAGCTTTGCAGACAGTTGCTGACCACCCTGTATAATAGCGGCTGGTGCCGACAAACAAAGCGAAAAATAATAATTTGCAACTGGAATCGAATCGCCTTTCATTTAATCATTTTCCCACAAAACATTACCACGAAAGGAGCTGTGCACTCTTCACCATCTTGAAGATAAAATCGAGCACGTTATTGGCATAGTCTAACAATCAGATTTTTCAGGCATATGAGAGGGGTCGTGACGCACTATTAACAAGCAGACTGTGGGAGTTCGTGCTCAAGCATAAATATTACGTGCTGTAGTCTCTTTCAATAACATTTCCTTATTTCCTTTTGCAGTCACATAAGATGATAAAAAAATGACGAAGAACGAAAATTGACAGAATCAAGAACACTAAGAGACAGTTTTTATATAACAAAGCGTACATTCAAAAGTGCTGCAATTAATTAATTATACTATTATTGCCAATTACCTATGCATGAGTTTCACGCAGTAACAGTAAACATGTCTCACCAAGCACACTAACTATACAGCGGCTGCAGTACGATTCATATGAGGTGTGAAACGACAGCATAAATCAAACTGTGGAGAAGGCAGATCCCACATGGAAATTTAACTGAAGTATAAAAAAGAAAAGGCACAAAGTAGCTGCCGACAAAATAAACGTTCGAGTGATTCTTGAGTAATTTTTGTCGGTTTCAGACAATTACTAGGCATGACTACAAAACAGAGAAGATTAAAAGGAAGCCGTGCGTTGCATGGCATTTTTTTTTTGAGCACGAAAGTGCCGTCGTAATGCTGAACACATTCCAACTACAACAAAGACGTTGTACGTGATGACGAGCCTTACCGTCAAAATCCATACACCTCCTTCCGATAAAAGTCAAGAAACATATTACTTCCTGCCTTCCGTAGGAGCTGCGATGGTACAATTAGAGAAATTCGGGCTAGTGCAGAATGGTGCTCAAGCTCTTTCGTCCCGTCTTCCATGCATTACTGCCACATGACGGAGGAGTGGAAATGACTGTGGAACGCTAGGTAGTCTCCACCATATTCCTTGCGAAGGCTTGCACAGCACACCCGTAGATGTACGTGTAGAATTTTCTTATGTAGAAGATAAGGCAACTAAGATAGCCGAAGCCAAATATAAACACGGCGAGAAAATAAATCAAGGTACGGTTAGCTGAGTGACAGCAACCAAATGGTTCAAATGGCTCTGAGCACTATGGGACTTAACATCTGTGGTCATCAGTCCCCTAGAACTTAGAACTACTTAAACCTAACTAACCTAAGGACATCACACACATCCATGCCCGAGGCAGGATTCGAACCTGCGACCGGAGCGGTCACGTGGTTCCAGACTGAAGCGCCTTTAACCGCACGGCCACACCGGCCGGCAACAGCAACCAGTCTGGCGAATTTTCAGACGTACGGAAGTTGATTTTAATATATTTTACAACTGGCGAATTATGACGCTAACTTCGTTTTCTTTTTCGAATCATATTATCTACTGTTCTCATTGTTATTGGATACAACCTTCGAATAAGACTTTGAATGTAAACTGTTACATACGCCAATTTCACTATTTAATCTGCTACTTTCACTATTCGATTTCTCTCGAAGACAAAAGACGACGCACACCACAAAGTAATTATCTGAATGGGACGGAAATCGATAAATGTAATGTACATGTACAGGTAAACAAATGATTACAATTTCAGAAAAAATGGATGATTTATTCAAGATAAAGAGCTTTAAAAACTAAGCAAGTCAGTAATGCATTTGTCCACCTCTTACATTTATGCAAGTACTTATTCGCCGTATGATACAAATTCCGAGTCATCTGATGCGCCTTGAAAAAATTGTTTTATGTAAGTGAACCACTCTCTACTTAGATTCTGAATGAAGCTTTTACTTCTTGCGCAAAAATTTAGAAAACACAGTTTTTAGATTCGTATATGTAAACTGCTATTCAGTCTTTCTTTCTTACTCGAGTCCAACCAAACTAATCAGTAAAAAGAAACGGATTTTTCACATCTTATAGTTCGACATCACAGCTTTATAATGAACTGGTTTCCTTTTCGTTCATTGGTTGGTTGATTTTGGGGGGGGGGGCGGCAGCGGCGAGATCATCGATTCCATCGGATTAGGGCATAATGGGGAAGGAAGTCGACCACGCCCCTTTCAAAGGAACCATCCTGGCATTTTCCTGAGGGGATTTAGGAAAATTAGGGAAAATATAAATCAGAATGGCCGAACGCGGGTTTGAACCACTGGGCATGTTTTGAAAGATTTGCCAAGGAAAAGGTAGTCGCAGGCCAGTTTACATTTGGTGGATTTAGGTCATACATTGCTGTATACGAAATATAACTAATATAAATAAATTGTTTTTAATGGTGAAAGGAGAGCTATACCTATTTCCGTTCCTGAGGAAGTCTGCTATTTACTGGAGGTTGTCCAGGACAATGTTGGCAGCTACATGCAACGTGTGAGACTATTATTGGCTGCTATGGCCTGCTACTGCCTGGGCTGCAAAACTGACTTGTGTTTCTCTTTTTCATATATTGCTGAAACAAGCCAAAGTTTGAAACGAAAAACTTACTAAAATGAACAGACACTGGGAATCATCAGCCGATGATGCTGACTGGATATTTTTCCAGTCTATGTCCCCTTGTTTCAGAAGACTTCGTGACAGACATAAAAGACATAAGAAAGCTACAGGGTGTTTCAAAAATGACCGGTATATTTTAAACGGCAATAAAAACTAAACGAGCAGCCATAGAAATACACCGTTTGTTGCAATATGCTAGGGACAACAGTACATTTTCAGGCAGACAAACTTTCGAAATTACAGTAGTTACAATTTTCAACAACAGATGGCGCTGCGGTCTGGGAAACTATAGTACGATATTTTCCACATATCCACCATGCGTAGCAATAATATGGCGTAGTCTCTGAATGAAATTACCCGAAACCTTTGACAACGTGTCTGGCGGAATGGCTTCACATGTAGATGAGATGTACTGCTTCAACTGTTCAATTGTTTCTGGATTCTGGCGATACACCTGGTCTTTCAAGTGTCCCCACAGAAAGAAGTCACAGGGGTTCATGTCTGGCGAATAGGGAGGCCAATCCACGCCGCCTCCTGTATGTTTCGGATAGCCCAAAGCAATCACACGATCATCGAAATATTCATTCAGGAAATTAAAGACGTCGGCCGTGCGATGTGGCCGGGCACCATCTTGCATAAACCACGAAGTGTTCGCAGTGTCGTCTAAGGCAGTTTGTACCGCCACAAATTCACGAAGAATGTCCAGATAGCGTGATGCAGTAATCGTTTCGGATCTGAAAAATGGGCCAATGATTCCTTTGGAAGAAATGGCGGCCCAGACCAGTACTTTTTGAGGATGCAGGGACGATGGGACTGCAACATGGGGCTTTTCGGTTCCCCATATACGCCAGTTCTGTTTATTGACGAAGCCGTCCAGGTAAAAATAAGCTTCGTCAGTAAACCAAATGCTGCCCACATGCATATCGCCGTCATCAATCCTGTGCACTATATCGTTAGCGAATGTCTCTCGTGCAGCAATGGTAGCGGCGCTGAGGGGTTGCCACGTTTGAATTTTGTATGGATAGAGGTGTAAACTCTGGCGCATGAGACGATACGTCGACGTTGGCGTCATTTGGACCGCAGCTGCAACACGGCGAACGGAAACCCGAGGCCGCTGTTGGATCACCTGCTGCACTAGCTGCGCGTTGCCCTCTGTGGTTGCTGTACGCAGTCGCCCTACCTTTCCAGCATGTTCATCCGTCACGTTCCCAGTCCGTTGAAATTTTTCAAACAGATCCTTTATTGTATCACTTTTCGGTCCTTTGGTTACATTAAACCTCCGTTGAAAACTTCGTCTTGTTGCAACAATACTGTGTTCTAGGCGGTGGAATTCCAACACCAGAAAAATCCTCTGTTCTAAGGAATAAACCATGTTGTCTACAGCACACTTGCACGTTGTGAACAGCACACGCTTACAGCAGAAAGACGACGTACAGAATGGCGCACCCACAGACTGCGTTGTCTTCTATATCTTTCACATCACTTGCAGCGCCATCTGTTGTTGAAAATTGTAACTACTGTAATTTCGAAAGTTTGTCTGCCTGAAAATGTACTGTTGTCCCAAGCATATTGGAACAAACGGTGTATTTCTATCGCTGCTCGTTTAGTTTTTATTGCCGTTTCAAATATACCGGTCATTTTTGAAACACCCTGTATATTCCTGTTACTTCTGAATGTGCAGCCGGACGAAGCTGAAAAGGACACATCGGGGTTTTCCTTATTGTCATGGGCTTCTTCCAGTTCTTCCTATACATTGTCTAACATTATGCACAGTTCATCACTCACTGTTACACCACCAATGGTGATTGATTTCACTTCAAATCAAGCAACGTTTCCTCTGAATACTCCTCCAGCCGAATGGCATACTTCTTGAAGAAACAGTTGCAGAAGTACTATTCTAGCTCTATCAATTTCAAACCATAATTTATACGGGGACAGTCAAAAAGAAGGAACAGATTTCGAACATTTACTGCTTCCAAAATATAAAAGATAGAAACACAATTCCAGCGTTCCTGGAAAGAGAAAAGTTCAAATTTATATGTATTCAATGTGGGCACCATGTGTTACACGACAAACATGAAAACGATGGCTCATTTCCTGCTACACACAAAGCAGCTGGTCTCTCGTTGTCGAATTCACAGCTTCAACAGTGCTACGTCGCAGACTTTCAAGGGTGTATAGGGAGATCACAAACCGCGGTCTTTTACGTAACCCCACAGATAGAAGTCAGAAGGTGTGAGGTCTGGAGATCTGGGAGGCCACCGTCGATGAAGTTCATCCTCTGCTCCTTCTCTTCCAATCCACCGTCCTGGAATGGTGTCATTCAAGTAACATCGGAAAATCCCTAAGCACATCCGACAATTCTGATTCTACAGACGTGCGAAATGTCCGCAGAATTGACGTGATCTCTGCTTCTCTTCGGATTGCCTCTGGTTAGAACGACTTGAGGCTCTGCTTGTAGAGGGCACACCGGAGTCATTCGCATTGTACATTCGGCAGACACACTTCGGGTTCTGCACGCCGCTGGGACACTTCTCTTAGCAAGCCACCGGCGCCTCCCTGAGTCAGCGCATTCACACGTTAGCAATGGTGAGATTTAGGGCTAGCACCACTGACACAGGTCGCGATGAGTTTTATAGCCGTTAATAATTTCATAGTTAAGTTCTACCTGGCCACTGGGGTTGGCAGAGTTGCACAGCAACTTCACTTATATTCCGAGCATGAATGAAATCACTGTTGAAGATTTGCGAATTTGATTCGGCCAAATTTAGAGAGCTGAACTTACCATAATATGCTTCGCTTCCTAAACTTTCTCGACCACAAGTTACTCCAGCTGTATCTTGTTTTGTGTTAATCATTACACTCGTTGCTTCTGCTGTAACTTTTACTTAATTACTTGTCTGTGAGCCGGCCGGAGTGGCCGAGTGGTTAAAGGCGCTACAGTCTGGAACCGCACGACCGCTACGGTCGCAGGTTCGAATCCTGCCTCGGGCATGGATGTGTGTGATGTCCTTAGGTTAGTTAGGTTTAAGTAGTTCTAAGTTTTAGGGGACTTATGACCACAGCAGTTGAGTCCCATAGTGCTCAGAGCCATTTGAGCCAACTTGTCTGTGTTTTTTAGCGGAATGAACTTGTGTTAATAAATTCAGGAGTTTATCGTATCCTTGAATTTAAGTTCACAGCTAGTCCTCTCTGTGCACAATTAAGGAAACTATGTGATTACCCCCACCCATTGATCTATTGCTGGGCCGAAAATTAGCGATTATTAAATCCCTTGCGCACAGTTTAATTAGAGTGGTTTCTTGGCTGATAGACCTAGATAAGTAACTAACTAGCATCATTTCTCACTCTCTTTAATACCGCGGGGAGTTTCGCACACATATCTTACAGGATGATAATTACTGAAATGCCGTCCTTGACGATGATGTGGCGCGGACGAATAGCGAAATTCTGCATGACTCGCTGAAGTGTCGGAACATCGATGCTGTCGATAACCTCCTGAATGGCTGTTTTCATCTCAGCAATGGTTGTGGGATCGTTGCTGTACACGTTGTCTCTAAAATAGCACCACAAAAGGGGTCGCGTGTGCTCAGATCCGGAGAATATGGCGCCCAATCGACGCCCATGGCCGGCCGTGGTGGCCGAGCGGTTCTAGGCGCTCCACTCTGGAACCGCGCGACTGCTACGGTCGCAGGTTCGAATGCTGCCTCGGGCATGGATGTATGTGATGTCTCTAGGTTAGTTAGGTTTTAGTAGTTCTAAGTTCTAGGGGACTGATGACCTCAGATGTTAAGTCCCATAGCGCTCAGAGCCATTTGAACAATCTTTTTTTTTCCGACGCCCATGCCAGTGACTTCTGGGTACCCCAGAGCCAGAATGCGGTTCCCAAAGTGTTCCTCCAGGACATCAAACACTCTCCTGCTTCGATGGGGTCGAGCTCCGTCTTGCATGAACCACATCTTGTCGAAATCAGGGTCACTTTGGATAATGGGGGTGAAATCATCTTCCAATACCTTCACGTACCGTACGGTAGTCACCGTGTCATCAAGGAATATCGCACCGATTATTCTATGACGGGACGTTGCACACCGCCGGCCGAAGTGGCCGTGCGGTTAAAGGCGCTGCAGTCTGGAACCGCAAGACCGCTACGGTCGCAGGTTCGAATCCTGCCTCGGGCATGGATGTTTGTGATGTCCTTAGGTTGGTTAGGTTTAACTAGTTCTAAGTTCTAGGGGACTAATGACCTCAGCAGTTGAGTCCCATAGTGCTCAGAGCCATTTGAACCATTTGAGCATTGCACACCATACAGTCATCCGTTGAGGGTGAAGAGACTTCTCGATGGCGAAATGCGGATTCTCAGTCTCCCAAATGCGTCAGCTTTGGTTATTGACGAACCCAACCAAATGAAAGTGGGGTTCGTCGCTAAGCCAAACCATGCATGCGTATACCAATTCCCGTCATGCCCCGCGGTCAACCGTGCAGTTTGAACGTCCTAAAGCAGAATGTTCAGAAGTTACAACGATTTAATTTCAAATAGTTCAATATTGTCACCCTTAGTGAGAACCGCGCTCTACTCTTTCAACCTTGTACCATTCGCCAATGGAATACGAAGGAAGGGCAATGACAGTGCAGCTATACATACAGATGTAGGATATTCCTGTACGAGCTGGGACGGAGTGGGAGAGAGATCTACAAAGCATCATGAGTTGGTATTGGCCGAATAAGCGAGAGTGGTTGTTGGGACGAGTGCCTGCCCTCTATCGTGGACGCGTGCCTCACATTCCTCTGGCTGGACGTAGGAGTGTGCCCGGCGTCTGGGCCGTCTCCACAATGGGCCGCGCCTTTTGTGAGCGCCGATTGGCTTTCACGGCATTACACGACACATTCTGGAAAAATTAATTTCGTAAGCGCGGAGGGAAATAAGTACATTCCCGAGAGGCACAGAAAAAGGAGCAGCGCGGCGCGTCCTTATGCGCGAGCGGTGAGGGAACCACAAAGGGGACTGCGCCCCCTCCTGACAGCAAGTGTGGGAATAAAAAGGAGCACGGGTCTGCGCTACCGAAATTAGATTTTCAAGAGCCAACACCGGGGCGCGAGCGAGGTCAGGTGTGATTATAAATGGAGAGATAAGGAAGTGTTCAGAGGCGCGTCAATGGTGCGAGGAGGGCGGGAAAAAAGACCTCGTCACGCCGAAAGGCTGCGTCGCGGAGTGCGTGGCATAGCTCACGCACCGCGAGCAGCGCCCCACTCGTTCGCTGTCAATGGTCGCCGGCCGAAGGAGACCGAGGCGTTCGACGAATGCGTGCCGCTGCGATGGTCATCACGCGGTAATTTAGTCGCGCTGAGGGGGCCCGTCTTCAAACATATTACACGGCAGAGCTCACGAAGCTCTCACAATGGAACGACTACAAAAGAGGCAAACTCCACAAAGGCAGGATTCCTCCTTATACTAACAAAGCGCAGCATGTAGTTTACAGCGACGCTTGGCGTAATGCGAATGAATTTGGCAGCTGAGCATATCAAGGGCTATCCACCCTACTTGAAATACGGCTTCACGTATTTTAAGCTGTTGGACATAGAAAATAAATGTTCTCTACATTTCATTTCAGCGCCATCGAACTGACTGAAAACATAATGGCCCAGAGATCACCAGTGTGTGTGTGTGTGTGTGTGTGTGTGTGTGTGTGTGTGTAGTGAGAGAAGCGTTACGAAACAATGTGCGTATAGCGTGTGCAGTGACTGGCAGTGAGATATGAGTGAACAGTGTGGCATTACATTATTTAATAAGTTATCAGTAAAAAAAGTATTGTATAGCAGGAGTAAATCTAATGACTGTCCCTAACTAGAAGTCTGTAAATACATGTGTATGCGAATTAGCTTATTTTAAATTGGTCTAAACTTGTAAATATTTGACGTGTCCTATGTCCTAGTAAAAAGAGATCTACGGATGAATAAAGCTGCTACTACTACTGCTACTACTACTACTACTACTACTACATAAGACCCAAGATCTGGCCATTCGATGTCAGAGAAGTGCGAGATGAAATATTTATCCTCACGAGGTGATACCTCGAAATTTGATAGGTCTTCGTTAATGAACGTGGAAATTTCGTGTAGGCTTGGCCTACTTATCACTTTAACAAACAGCAACATTGAGAAGTCGTCTTTAATTAGCATCAGGAAACAGCGGGAGTAAAATCTTCCGTGGAAATTAAAATATGTACATCTTCTGGTAGCTGAATACTGTTTACGTTCTTCGATTTGCTTAAGTCACTATTAGCAAAGCATTTCACAATACAGCTTCAAAGCTGCCTTTCTGATGCCTTTGTATTCAACAAAGCCAAATTGTTCATCTAAAAGATTCTCACTTTTCTTTTCAGTTCTGCTCTAAATTTTTGTAGCCAGCGTCGTTGACTCGTGAGCCACCGAAAGCGACAGTTGGCCCGCTGCTCGCATCAGATGCATTTTGGCACTGGAAATTTCGATAAAAGCCATGTTTCAGTGCCCTGGAAGAATAAATGTGCGAATCAAGTTCGGAAGGGGACTTTGGTGACTCTGATACTGATCCAGATTTCTGTATGGCTTAATGATCCGCTAACTGATATATAAAAGAAAACACTGCACTTTAAAGTCTGAAATATTATTTTACCCAAATGAACACTAGTAAAACAATAATTATGGTAGTAGAAAGTGTTAAAAAACTAAACGCAACACATGTCTGCAATGTGTTTTGCGATGACAATAAGACTCAAAAGGGAAAAGTGTGACGGAAATTTCAAGACAAATTATACGTAATAACGGCGTGTATGAGTTCTTCCTCGGAATAAGAACATAACTCAATAGAATATTTCTTACACCTGTAGGTCTTAATACTTTGTGGTAAGATTTTTAACATTAGATGAACCAATTTCATCATCTCAAATGAAACATTACACATATATTTTGCATTCACAGTTACAAAGAAATAATTTTCAAACCATACGTTAAAAACAGTACATTTGAGTAATCGTTTCGTTGCCACTTCCCCCAGTGATCTACACCCTAGGCTGTGTTTGATCCCATGCCTTCTAAAGCTCTGTCAAGTTCAGATTTGAATAAGGCACCAGAGTGACGCCCATTCTCAGAGGACTGTACAGTGACCAGTCTGCGATGAGTGGTATTCAGCACCTGACGGTACAGTTCCTTATTTTAGCGTCTATGCCTCTATTTTCTTTACACTTTCGAACGCTCAGTTGCCAATATGGCTTTAAGCGTTTCGCTACCAATTCCCGAAACAATTAAGTTAATCAAACAGAAGTCAACCGGCAAATCTGACAACAGATTGACACCACCTTACGAATTGTAACAAACCTAGAGTTATGACTACTTTCTAGGTCAACTGAAGTTTGCGTTTCCACCTTCTTTCTGTAACATTTTCTCCGATTTTCGGCGACAAAGTATGAGATTCATGTTTCTCAAATATGTTATACATACGTTATACATATGGGCTTTTGCGAAATTTATATCTTTTCAATTTTGTCCATAACGTAATAATATTCTTACATGTTTCTGTAAGATTCAGTTTTGGTATGAAAATAAGTTATCCTGAAGATTTCACTTTTCAATGACATGAACCCAACTTAGATTATGTGCTAACGCAAAACGTGCTATGGCTTTGTTTTAGCTTGATATCATTCATAACAAATGCCATATATTTAGAATGTTTTTCCAAATATTATTTACGTTATTTTCCATGACGTTCTATAACTAACTAAATTGAATATTACTGTTATATTTCAGAACCTCACTTATCTTTTTCATTAATAACAGTATATTTTGTGAAAGCTCAATATATTTTGCCTTATACACGTCGCATATTCCATAATTTTAAAAGTTATATTTCATTAAATAAATGTGGAGCATTAGGACTTGAGGACAACTGTGCATGGATATCAGTTGGCATGGCGTTGATGTAAAAGGAAGGAAAGAAGGAAGATTGCGTTTAACGTCGCGTCGACATCATTAGACACAAGCTCGAATTGCGTCAAGGATGGGGAAGGAAATCGGCAAAGTCCGTTCAAAGGAACGATGCCGGCATTTGCCTGCATCGATTAAGAACAATCACAGAAAAACTAAATCTGGATGGCCAGACGCGGGTTTGAGCCGTCGTCCTCCTGAATGCGAGTCCAGCTTGCTAACAACTGTGGCGTTGACATAGTGACAACGTATGAAGTGGAATTAGCAGAGTGAAGGCGTTGCGCATATCGGACATCGAGTGAACTGAACTTAATGCCGCAATTGGAGACAGAAGTGTACCGGCAGTCGGCAGGGTTCAAATGGCTCTAAGCACTATGGGACTTAACATCTGAGGTCATCACTCCCCTAGCATTTAGAACTACTTAAACGTAACTAACGTAAGGATATCACACACATCCATGCCCGAGGCAGGATTCGAACTTGCGACCGTAGCAGTCGCGTGGTTACGGACTGAAGCTCCTAGAACCGCTCGGCCACCGGGGCCTGCAGTCGGCAGGTAGCTGGCTTGTTAATCAACCCGGCGCACATGACTTCAACCTGGTGCCGGCAGTGGCATGTACACTGGAGGGCATGAGAAACTCCTAGTTCGGCAGTTGGCAGAAGTGCATTACCGACTAATGGGTTATAAGCTACTTAGCACATGAAGTGTCAAACGCATGACTGTGTTGGCGTGTCGGATGACTTAACAGTGATTACTGAATGTAACAACATTATTTAAAAGTGGGCTTTTCCCAAAGTTTAGGAGGATTTATCTTACAATTTTAGAACTTGTGATTTATGTGATTTTGTGAAGTGTTCATTCCAAAAAATAAGGCAAGATGAGAATATGGGTGAGGTGAATTCCACTCTAGTTAATATTTTCATTGATGAGGACAGCATTAATCGGTTAATGTTACCAAAGAGAAACACTTTACTCCCACTGAGTGGGTCTCGTAATGTAGAGCGTGGTGACATTGTTGAGACAAGTGGGGAATAAGAAGTAAATGACGATGTAAGTCGGACTAAATCACCAAGTGGTCACGTAGTGATGAGGAGATTAGTATTACAGCTTCCAAAGAAATTGATCTTAACGATATGTTGTAAAAAAAAAGGGCGTGTGTAGCAGCTCTCTTCATCACTAAAAGGAAGATTGGTGTAAATTTCTACTGTTCGGACATATCAAAATTTATAACAAAACTTTGTGTTGTGATCCCTTGAAGAAGCGTCTTTACTATGAAATTAAAAATCCAAGGCCTCTGATGTACCTCTGGAAAGAGTACGACGAGCCTGTAATTTGGAACTGCAACAAAGATGAGTATTATATTTACGACATTATCATTCATCTACCAAATTTTTTGATGTTGCTGAGCAACAGTCATACAATATTTTTTAAAGGAACACACCGCCATTTGATCGTGTTATTGTTTATTTAAGTACAACCCAGGTTTAGGCCTTTTATACCGTTTTAAAGTATTTGATTTTATGTCTTCAACATATACTGCATGACACTTAACATGTGTCAAGCTCAAAGTTGACCATAAATTAAGAAAAACATTGGCTCCCCACGAAAAGCCAAATGCAAAATCACCATTCTGCAACAAATCAGTAAATAATCGTGGGAGCACGTCATATTTAGTAAAAACAGGCTTACGTTGGTAAATAAAAGATGAGCACGTGTCCTTAAAACGTAATGATAATGAAATCTGTTACAAGATGCTGATTTTACCTCTGACATTTCGCGGGGAGTCTATATTTTTCTTAACCTGTGTCCAAGTTTGAGCTTGACAACATGTTAAGTACCCTGCAATGTATGTTAAAGACATAAAATCAAGTACTTGAAAATGGCATAAAAGGCCGAAACCTGGCTTGTACTTAAATAAACAATAACACAATCAAATGGCGGTGTGTTCCTTTCAGAAATACGAAATTTTAGTTAATGTTGTCTCTTTCTCCGTAGATTAGTTATGGACGGTATTGTTAGTTAAGAATAGTGGAAGAGTACATTATTATGACACGAATTTTCATCAGAGATTTGTACGTAGAACAGGATAGAGCAACACTCTGGAACGCAGTGTGAGTTCCTCAGGCGCCTCTTCTGAGAACACTCCCTTACAGAGACTGTGGTGCAGTCAGCACTGGAGAGCTTCTGCTCGGCCGTGGGAAGGTTCCAGTCAGTGGCCATGGACTCGCTCCTAGGTCCTCGGCATATTCCACGCCAGCAGGTTGCCAAAGACGAGAAAGAGCCGGAGGCGTTCAGTTCGCAGTTTCCTACTCACGAACACCTCCGTGACTTTCCAAACTCGGTAGTCATTTTTGTGGAAATGGCAGGTACGTATTTGGCTACCCACAGCTCCAATAAAAAATAATATTCAAAACAACTTCGTGTCGCTGTACCCTCTGCCTCGGTTACACATCTACAGTAATAGCCGCGACAGGTAGTCACTATGATGCCCTGTGTTCACTGCATTATGTAATCAAAACACTAAATGCAGCCAAGAGTTGTTCGGAGCTATAAAACCAAGTTCATATGAGCGGTTACACAGCGGACGGTGTTCGCAACAAGTAATCGTAAGGCTCCAGGCTATAAGACGGTGCAAGGCGGAATAACGTCCGACACGAAGAGCACGAAGAAAATACTTGTTGACCGTAATCCAAAATGGGAAGTACTAATGGTATTTAGTTTATCATACGTTTTCTTCTAAAAGCACTATCTGGTTAATGATGTTTCAATAAAATAAAATCATATTTAGAGTCAATCACACTATTTTCGATGTATAACACGTCTCGATAGTCGAATTATCATCATACAGACTGTGTGTCTGCTACACACACTACACCCCACCTCGGCTGTTTAGCCATATGGTGATGGCATTAAAATATCACACGTGTATTCCGCAACTCAAAAGAACTAATGCAGTAAAGCACAAGGCGAAGAACATGATAGCGACAGCGATGGCTTTACTATCAGAATGCGTACTGCAAGGAATGAAAACTTGGTTTATATAAAAAATGATACTCCGAACAAGGTTGTCCACAGTTTATATACGTCCAAATGACGGCACTATATTACTCAGATCTTAACTTTGATTAACAGGCTAATTATTTTATTCTTCCAACAGCGTACCTCTGTCCTGTCAATATGGCATATGAGTTGCTTTTGACCAAATTGGAGTGTTACTATTTCTGGAGCACTGGTTTTCTGGTTGATTTAATGGCCTTAATAGTTATCACTATCAACGTTTCTTGCTGACTGATTCTTAGTTCAGTTTTACTTATGATGTTGTAGACAGAACTTAACTTTTCTTTATAGTGCATACCACAGCAAGAAATTTATTGGACGAACGTGCTATTTTCCACTTCTGATGTATTTATTTTATTGAGTCATGACTAGTTTATGCATTTTAGGCCATTTTCAGGTGATTTTCTGTATAAAAGGAAGCATACAACATTACTGCCACAAACTGAAAAGCAGTTATATGAATGTATCTTGTTACAAATTTAGTGCAAAGGATATACCTAATCGATCTATCATTAATAGTATTAAGAGCCTCTTCTAATTCTTATGCAGAAAAATCAGTTACTGATACAACAGATTCTATAAACATGAGAATATATATTAAACTGGTCAAAAATACACATATTCCTGAGAATAATAAACTGGTTTCTTTCAATATCACAAAATTTGCGCAAATATATGAAGATATAACTGAAACTAATCACAGCCAAAATCTGTAAGTTCATTCAACTATTGCAGCTGACTCTTTCATTGAATTATTTTTGCTTTCAAGATGTAGATTCCCAATCAGGTGGTTAAGCCATGGGGTATTCACTAATCCTACTGAAGCAAATTTTTTTCAGAAGTCCTTTACAACAAATATCACATCGATGACACTTCAGTCCTATTAAGCAATACAGAAGACTACACAGCTGATATGAGCCCCCAGCTAAGTAGTATGCATGTTAAAATAAAATTTACCAGTGAAATCGAAATAAAGAACTGTATTAACTTCTTAGATGTTACAATAAAGAAAGAAAATTCAATGTACAAATTTGGAATTTTTCGAAAATGAACCACTACCAACACATTAATCAATAACGAATCATGCCAACCTGTAATCCATAAAAAATGTATTTGCATTCTGTGATACCTTCAGCTGATGAAGATAACATCAGTAAAGAAATAGTGCTACTAGAAAATTTTGCCATAATAAAAAAATTTGAGTCACAAATAATTAAAGAAATGTATAGAAATAAATTGAAATTAGGTAAAAGTCCGATGGAAACGAAAGTGAGAAATCTAAACAAACGCCTAAATTCATAGTTTTGTCCTGTTATGGAAACGTTTCTAATAAAATTGCCAAAACTTTTAAAAATTTCTGTCAATACTAAAAACAACATTAGTAATATTTTAAGACACATCACCAGTGCAACGACTTTCAATAAGTCAGGCATAGACTAAATTGTATGTGACGATTGTGACGACGTGTACATTAGGCAAAATGGGAGAGTACTTTGAGACACATTTTACAGAGCACATTCAATCTAACGTAACCATACAAGCGCCTTTGCACTGCGCATCCTAAAAAGCACACAAATCTCGAAAAACTTTAACGTAAAGCCGCAAAATTTGCATTATGCTATGAAAACAAAGAAAATGTATATTTGATATGAAAATGGAATTTTCAGTCATTTAAAAAGTAAACTTGATTCACGTATTAAAGAACAAACAAATCTACACAACAGGGAGTTCCTCGATAACTTACACCACATTCTACTAATGGCCAGTCAAAAATAGTCTGTAAAATATATGAAACTTAAAACTTAGCCTTATCTCATCATACATATACGGTATTTTTATTTTCTACATTTTTTATTTATTGCTATTTATTATCTTCCCTGTCCGCCCCCGGTAGCTGAGTGCTCAGCACGACAGAATGGTAATCCTAAGAGCCCGGGTTCGATTCCCGGCTGGGTCGGAGATTTTTTCCGCTCAGGTATTGGGTGTTGTGTTGTCCTAATCATCACCATTTCATCCCCATCAACGCTCAAGTTGCCGAAGTGACGTCAAATCGAAAGACTTGCACCAGGCGAACGGTCTACCCGGAGGGAGGCCCTAGTCACACGACATTTTTTTAATTTTTTTAACTTCCGTCAGATACATATAAATGTACACTCACCATTATTTGAAATTATTAGTCCATGCTTAGCTTTATTCATCGTTAAATGTAATATCTTCGTATATTTCACGCCTTATGAAAATGCCAAGCTGTCAGTCTAACAAGACACAATGTATGCGAACCAAAGCGAATAAGACACGGAAGTTTAAAGACGTTGTCATTTCAATGCGTATGGTGTATTTTCCTACTGCAGGCAACTATCTATCTAGTAAGTTTCTAGTAAGTTACATTCACATCATTATCGGAATTCTCTTTGTTGGGGTGGTGTAGTTTGCTCTAGTTTACACAGAAAATCACTTGAAAATTACATAAATAACGGAAACTTGTCGTCGACGAATAAAATAAATACCGAACGAGTGGAAAATAGCGCCTTCTCTTAGGCAGAAACAGGTATTGTTGCTAAGTCCATCTCTCCTTCTCTGACAATCATATATCAGAGACATTTGACATCAAAGCCATCCGAAAATACACTCCTGGAAATGGAAAAAAGAACACATTGACACCGGTGTGTCAGACCCACCATACTTGCTCCGGACACTGCGAGAGGGCTGTACAAGCAATGATCACACGCACGGCACAGCGGACACACCAGGAACCGCGGTGTTGGCCGTCGAATGGCGCTAGCTGCGCAGCATTTGTGCACCGCCGCCGTCAGTGTCAGCCAGTTTGCCGTGGCATACGGAGCTCCATCGCAGTCTTTAACACTGGTAGCATGCCGCGACAGCGTGGACGTGAACCGTATGTGCAGTTGACGGACTTTGAGCGAGGGCGTATAGTGGACATGCGGGAGGCCGGGTGGACGTACCGCCGAATTGCTCAACACGTGGGGCGTGAGGTCTCCACAGCACATCGATGTTGTCGCCAGTGGTCGGCGGAAGGTGCACGTGCCCGTCGACCTGGGACCGGACCGCAGCGACGCACGGATGCACGCCAAGACCGTAGGATCCTACGCAGTGCCGTAGGGGACCGCACCGCCACTTCCCAGCAAATTAGGGACACTGTTGCTCCTGGGGTATCGGCGAGGACCATTCGCAACCGTCTCCATGAAGCTGGGCTACGGTCCCGCACACCGTTAGGCCGTCTTCCGCTCACGCCCCAACATCGTGCAGCCCGCCTCCAGTGGTGTCGCGACAGGCGTGAATGGAGGGACGAATGGAGACGTGTCGTCTTCAGCTATGAGAGTCGCTTCTGCCTTGGTGCCAATGATGGTCGTATGCGTGTTTGGCGCCGTGCAGGTGAGCGCCACAATCAGGACTGCATACGACCGAGGCACACAGGGCCAACAACCGGCATCATGGTGTGGGGAGCGATCTCCTACACTGGCCGTACACCACTGGTGATCGTCGAGGGGACACTGAATAGTGCACGGTACATCCAAACCGTCCTCGAACCCATCGTTCTACCATTCCTAGACCAGCAAGGGAACTTGCTGTTCCAACAGGACAATGCCCGTCCGCATGTATCCCGTGCCACCCAACGTGGTCTAGAAGGTGTAAGTCAACTACCCTGGCCAGCAAGATCTCCGGATCTGTCCCCCATTGAGCATGTTTGGGACTGGATGAAGCGTCGTCTCACGCGGTCTGCACGTCCAGCACGAACGCTGGTCCAACTGAGGCGCCAGGTGGAAATGGCATGGCAAGCCGTTCCACAGGACTACATCCAGCATCTCTACGATCGTCTCCATGGGAGAATAGCAGCCTGCATTGCTGCGAAAGGTGGATATACACTGTACTAGTGCCGACATTGTGCATGCTCTGTTGCCTGTGTCTATGTGCCTGTGGTTCTGTCAATGTGATCATGTGATGTATCTGACCTCAGGAATGTGTCACTAAAGTTTCCCCTTCCTGGGACAATGAATTCACGGTGTTCTTATTTCAATTTCCAGGAGTGTATACTCTCTCAAGGTTAAGTGTATATTTCAATTAACGTATGTGAGTCGAGGTCGAAAAATGTCCGTATTGAAATACAGGAAACATCACCAATGAAAACTTTAAATTTCTGATGTAAATTACTACGTCTACGTCCAAAGATTGATAATTTCCTAACGCTTATCATACCGTGAACGTATTCGCTACAAAAACAGGCCAGTTACAAGCATGTTTGCCTCTGGAATGTGACAGAGCTTTTAATAACGAACTATATTTAATACCTCGTAAAAGTCGCGCAGCTGTACCGTGTGTCAGTGACACAGTCGGGAGACAGGTACTACCATGTTCTTCGAGACAGTCGGCTGTTGACAGTTACGAGAATACGGTCGACACACCAATGAAAACTCAACCTGTTGCGCGACGGTGTTGGTCCACCTTTCTCTTCGGCTGGCAGCCCGTTCGTAAAACCGGACTTTTTATGCTTGCTGATCTGGAAGCATTAACTTTTTATCAGTTCACACCGTACCTGCAGGGTAGGGGCGCGTCAGAAGCCACTAAGCCCTGATCTGCACTTGAAGGCGCGCTGACGTTGCAACTCGTTTTCCTTGAGAGTTTTTGACGATGTTAAAATGTTGTACTAGCGGTGCACGAGAACGTCTCTGAGCGACACTGTGAAGGCATTATGCAACAGTTCAGACTTGTTTAAGTATATCTGAAGATAAAACTGCTCCGTTGTTGGCACTTGAATTTAAAGTTCTTTTTTATCTATCTTTTTCTTCAGCATTTGATAATGAGATTTCAGCTTGAAGGAAAAAAAAACAAACTATACACTTAAGAGCAACCGTACTCGTTACCAGATTTGTGTTGTCACGTTTTTCAAAATGTAGTGTCACGGGCCTTAATGCGTCTGCTTATCGGCACACTCGGCTTTTTCTCTAATTATGTTCTTCGTCCTTTCTTCAACTCACTTCACAAGAATGAAGGGATGGTTCCTTCGACAATGCAACTGCCAAATTTACTGCCCCATCTAATTACATACATATAGACAGAATCTACATTTCCTTCAGTTGCCACAATACGGGGTGAACAGGAGCACCATTAACACTCCTTGAACTCCTTAGTCGGTTTTCGTCAAATATATGCAAAGAGCATTCACAATGAAAAAAATGGAAAAAAATGATTGTTTCATACTCGTTGCCATGAAATGAGGATGAAGCAGAATGTGTAGGCCTTAAATTCAGTGAATTTTTCCATTTTTGTTTTTGTGTTTTTGCAAAGAATTTTGCTGTGTACGTTGCCATATCAGTATTTATCTCTTCGTCATCTATTGAATGCCTCGTGTCTTTAAAAGAATGTCTTTACAGGCTTTTGATAACCACTGTTGGCTAAGAATCTCCTATACGTTTTTCCACTGCGTTACGGTTACACGAATTTTTTTTAATTTTTTGTTGGCCTTTAGCCTACACCATACAGTTAGTTTTGACTCACATAAAATGTAATGGTACAAACAGAAATTTAGTGTTACAGTACTTTTTTGCAACCTCGTACTCGTTGTAGGTACAACACACCTAGTTACAGACCAATACTGTATAATCATTGCGAAATCCAATGTTATGGCACACATTTGTGCCCTTCATTGTCAGTGATGGGTCGATTTTAGATGCGGAGAACTGCGGCACTATTGAAGTTATATATATTGCATAGATGTTTGTGATACTGTTGCTAACAAAGCCGTCACGCATGTTTACTAAAAGGCTCCCACGCACCTCCTATTCAGTCGACGTCAAGATCTTCTCTTCTCTCTTGGAACCCAGCAAAGAACTTCCTCGGTACATCTACCATCCATTCACCTGGCTATATATGTCCAGCTCACCTCTATTGTATTTTTATGCGGGACATAATTACGTTATTCACTCTATCCTGTTCCCTGACCCATTTATTGTCTTTCCGTTTTTTTTTCTTTTTTTGTCACTCCTGGTAACGCCCATCACGCAACTTCCCATTTCCAGCTCAGCAGTATTTCATGTCAGTCTTCGAGCGGCATTCGCATTAAAAGTCTACTTTTATTGCTACATGTCAAAATTGGCAATATGTATTTTACAGAGGCATGCGAATTTCAATTCTGAAATTACTATTTAGATTGCAGAAAGCACTTCAGATCATTTTCCTCTTCTGTTTCTTTCTTTTCTTCTGTGGCTGGTCATTCTGCTAAGGACTATGGTTGCTTAAATGTCTCTATAGATCAAGTGTTTACCGCTATACAGTATACAACGAAGCGGTGATGAAACGGTGCAAGCAGAGTTGAGGTTTTAAAAAAATGTCTCTGAGCACTATGGGACTTAACATCTGAGGTCATCAGTCTCCTAGAACTTAGAACTACTTATACCTAACTAACCTAAGGACATCACGCACGTCCATGCCCGAGGTAGGATTCTAGCCTGTGTCCGTAGCGGTCGCGCGGTTCCAGACTGAAGCGCCTAGAACCGCTTGGCCACAGCGGCCGGCTGAGGTTTTAGCTCTATTGAGAAACTCAAACATTCTACTGTAACGGTATCAACAAACTGGTCCCTCTTTGGGAGAAACGTGTTTGTCACTGCGACGATCACGTTGATAAAGAAATACGTGGACATAAAAATGTAGAATGTTAAAAACGTTTATTTTATTTAAAAAGCTTTACGAGTTTTCACATTTAAAATTCGGAACCTTTACTTTTCAGCACACACTCGTGCATGGATTCCTAAGACTTCTAAATTTTTAACGTGTGTTTTAGTGGTCATGGACAGCAAGTTGCCAAATATCTTCGTGTTTTTATTATGATCATTTTTGTGTGCATTACTTTATCCGTATCACAACTCTGGTCGTAGATGTAACGCAATTACAAAATTGATCGATCTGTCTCTGCATTGTTGAACCACAATAAAGTACTAACTTAAACAAATGTTTGTTACTCAAACAACTTTAGTAAATTCCTTGAGTCCTTCCACCAAAGAATTATAACTCATGGGATCAAGAGGCATATCGATGAGGAAACCTTCATTTTAAAGTGGTACGTCAAACTTTCATATCCTTCCAAACAGCCATATACTGCTACCTGCGGAGTGCTTCCTTCATTGGGCCAAACAAATGGAAAGACCCTGGCTGTAGGGTGAATGACAGAACAGTGTAATGAAGTTCTGTGAACTACTCCCAGGTGCGCAGACTTGTCTGAGGCCTTGCGCTGTCATGGAGAAGGAGAAGTTCGTTTGCATTTTTGTGGTGATGAACACACTGAAGTTGTTTCTTCAATATCCTGAGGGTAGCACAGCGCACTTCGGGGTTGATCGTTGCACCTTGTGGGAGAACATCAAACGGAATAACCCCATTGAGCCGACCGTGGCTCACGATTGTAGCCTGTCCTTCCTGCAATTCTGAAACGTCGGGAATATTTTTTTAATTTTCTGTTAATGTCTTCTGGGCGCCACTATCCTTGCTCACCTTCGCTGTCCGTGACTGGCAGCACCAGCGTTATCGATAGAAGGTTCGTGTTACTATCTGTGGAGCGAGCGCGAGTATTTCCGGTTCTGCTCTGAGAGGAAGGAGGCGGTGTGACGGAGTCGGTGGAGTGAGTCGGTGCAGCGAATCGGCAGAGTAACTCGGAAGGTAGACAATCGTATGTTAGTCAGTCAGCTCTGAGTCTCAGTCGCTTTTGGGGTTTGGACTGAGTCGGGTTCGTCGTTACTCGGCTGTGGGGCGAGTTGGCATTCAGTAGCAAGCGGGTCCGCTCGGTGCAAGCATGCGCCGGGACCGTGGTCGACGCAGACGGAAGGCCGTCGGTCGGTCGGTCAGCTGGTCGTCGGATGGAGGTCTGGGTTCTGCTGAGCACTGATACCAGTATCAGTCGGGGAAGAGTTGGCAGCCAGCAACGGTCGGGTCCGTATGGTGTTAGTATTCGGCGGGACCGCTGTTGGCGAAAGTGGGCTGCCGTTGGTCGTTTGCTCGGCCGCTCGTCTCACTCGACGACGTCTTGGATCCTCAGGACGAACACCATTTTCCGAGTCAGGATGTGGTTGGACCTTGTTGGTTCGTTGGAAGGGAGCAGCGACGTAGTCTCCACAGCGCTGAGCCAGGCTGGGGCTTTTGGCGGCGGGCACGCGCTGTTGCATTTGGAGGCGCTAGCTATGTGAGCGACTTTTCGCTTTCCTCCGAAACAGGATCCTCAAGTTGAGTAATTAGTTGCCTGTTCTTAAAACTCGACTGTTACAATTTCTTCTTTTTGGTGGATTGTTCTTTCCTCAGCCGTCGACACTTTTGATGACAAGTGGTGTGTGCTGTTGCCTACAACCCGCAGCCTTCTTCCGTAGTGATTTGACGCTTGTGACTTGTGTTTTCTGTATTGTTTTAAACTTGTCTTGGTGTGTGATGCCTTGATCTTGGCGAGGCCGTGTCCGAAGTATAGGTGTTTTGGTTTACTCGTCATCGGCAGATATATTCTATTATTTGTGCAGTTGGATCTGACGGTTGGAAATCGGTCAGATTGTCCATCGGTCGTGAACCGTCCCTAGGTTGTGCTGCCTTCTCTTATCTGACTTTAAGCCTTGGCTGCCTGTCCCACTTCACCACACACGTAAGCGACCTTCTCAAATCGATACTGGAGTATTATTTTAACACCACTTGTTATTGTTTTAATTTGTATTTTCCCCTTTTGTAATTTTGTAAGTACTTTGCTTGGCCTTCTCTAGTGTATTAATGCTGTTTTAATGATTGAAATTAGGCCTTCAGCCGTGTATTAATATTGTCTGTTTTATGTTTAGTCTATGGCCTTCAGCCGAACGTCATAACAACTTAAAGATTAGGCCTTCAGCCATGTTTCATTTAAAATTCTTGTTGCTCTGTATTTAGGCCTTCAGCCGCGTTTGTTTCAGAATCTGTGGCTTTAATATGTAAATCCTTGTCTGGAAGGTTCCCATTTAATTATCTTGAATTCTTGAAACGGCCTTCAGCAGTGTTCTGTAAGTGTTTATCTGAAGGTTGTATTTAATTATTCTTGAGTAACTGTTTGGGCCTTCAGCCGACAAGATATTTCAAGTTTTCTTAAGATTTTTTCTGTTGTATGTATTGCTTACCTTTAAAGCCTCTCCTTTATGATGTAAAGAAAATTTTGTTATTGGGCTTTCAGCCGAAGAATTAACTTGAATTTTCCTTAATATGGCCTTTAGCCGGAATTTGTAAATGCTGGCGTTTAAAGAATGTCCTTAGCTAATCTGAAACATTATTTCGGCCTTCAGCCGAGAAGATATTGTAATTTTGCTTAAGGGGCTCCGGAAAGGCTCAAAATCATGAAAAGTTCAATTTTTACTTTTTTTGCGTTTTCTGAATCTGCAGACTATTACCTTTTAATAGATGTATAATTTATTCAATTCCGAAGACTACAACTATTTTTAAATTTTTTTTGAAATGTGTTCTACATGGGCGTGACCCACTGTGGCGCTGTTAAACTGCTGTCAAATGGTGTTATTATTAACGTCGGTGTTCATCAGGTACATTTTAGTGATGTGAGATAAAGTATGTGTTGTGGCTAACCTGTGATGGTTCAATATATATCGCTGGTGTGATTGTCGGTTGTTTCATGTTTATTTACTCTGTCGTTATCTCGAAAATATTCGTAATTAATTCTGTTTCTTGAGTTTCTGTTTTGTTGAAGTATAATAATGAGTAAAAGTAAAGTTATTAGAAATCCTCTGAAGGCTTTTAAGAAAAGGAGAAATGTTGGAAAGCCAAAGGTATGTGTTATTGCTGTAAACAATAAAGACGATAACCAAGTGAGTGAAGCTAACCTCTCAAGTACACCTGCCCATAGCAGTCAAAGTGGGAAAGAAAATACTTCACAGAAGAAGCTTGGTTCAATGAGTGAAAACTATGAATGTTTTATGGGCGAATCGGATGTGAATGAAATTTTTGATAGGTCAGTTTTCAAAGGAATTTTTTCAAACTGTGTAAGATGTATTCATTGTAGTGAAGTTGGTCTGGAACTCTCCATAATAAAGCACGTAGGACTTGCTAGTGAAATACAACTGAAATGTGATAATGTTCATACATGACCACCTTTTGGAACAGTGTTGCAGTAACTGCAACTGAAGAAAATGGTAGCAAAATCTACGAACACAACAACAAGCGATGCTTGCTTTAGACAAGGAACGCCTTCGGGCTGCAGACAGGGCTGTAAAGAGTCTAGAAATACAAGCAAGAGTAAACAGGAGGAGGAACAAGAGGAAGCTGGAGGAGGAGTTTGCAGAGGATGAAGATAATCCATCCTATGGATCTGGAATGCACTAAAAAGTTAATCCAATCTTTGTCGCTCGATTCCCAAAACTTTTATTTTCTCATACTAATTACATGTTTTCTAAGGATCTTCCAAACATATTTGTTTCAAACTTTCAGTAAATGTTACACAGTACCTTCTGCATAATTTAACACAGCCTTTTTCCAAAAACTGTATATTTTTGAATATATAAATAAAAAATTGCAAAAAAATGTTGTGAATTTTCGTTACAATTGAAAAAATATCATCTTTAATAACTGAACTAAAATTTTGTAAAATCCCTGTGTTAAGTTGTAGCCCATATTCCAATAAATAATCTGTAAAAAGTTCAACTTCCTACCTCAAATACTTTGTGAGGAAAGACGTAATTAATAAGCGTTATTTTAACATTGCAAGTATAGGGCGTTCCGGAGCCCCTTAAGGCCTTCAGCCGTTACTCTAAATCCTGGTGTTTTGAAAGCAATCTCTCTGACTTATTCTGGGGAAGTTACTTGGGCCTTGAGCCGTGAATTGATCTTTGTTGATTTAAAGAGAAAACTGTGCATTGGTTCGAGCAATAAACTATGTGTGTTCTTGTATAACTAACAGTAACTGACCTTGGCCCCTTTCCACAACCTGATTCGCTCTGACCTGCGAAGCCAGATTTCACCCATAAGTATCCCAGAAGACTGTCACCAAGATTTTATCGGCTAAATGTGGGGCTTCGAACTTTTTCTTCGGGGAAGAGGTACTGTGTCACTACACCACAGTCTGCCGTTTTGTTTCCGGTTCGGAGTGATGAACCATATTTCATCACCTGCGACGATGTTCTACAAAAAATTGTCACCATCAGCCTCGTTACGCGCAAGCAATTGCGCAAAGACCGCCCTTCGTTGCTCTTTATGGTATTCTGCAAGGCGGCGAGGAACCCAGCACTCACACACGGTTTGATGCCCCAGCTGATGGAGGAGTGTGTGTCAGCACTACAAACAGAGATGTCCAGTTGTGCACCGAGATGTATGATTGTGTACGTCGATTGCCTCGCACGAGATGGTCCGCACGTTCCAACATTCCAGGAGTCACAGCTTTGTGCCTCAGGATCGTGTTAGTAAGTGGATTAATTTTCAGTGAACAGTGTTGGTAATTTCAAAAAGTTATTTTCCTTCGAGTACAGCAATAATTTATGTTTGTGAATGTTTCGAGTCTAACACTGCGCTTCATATCATTCAACTTTCATAATGTACTTCGGTACTGAGTTTTATTTACATAGTTTTTATTGAGCACACAACTATACTAAAGCACCAAAGAAGCTGGTATAGGCATGCGTATTCAAATACAGAGATATGTAAACAGTCAGAATACGGCGCTGCGGTCGGCAACGACAAGTGTCTGGCACAATTGTTAGATCGGTTACTGCTGCTTCAGTGGCAGGTTATCAAGATTTAAGTGAGTTTGAACGTGCTGTTATAGTCGCCTGCACGAACGATGGGGCACAGCATCTCCGAGGTATCGATGAAGTGGGTATTTTCCCATACGACCATTTCACGAGTGCGCCGTCAATATCAGGAGTCGGCTAAACATCAAATCTTCGGCATCTCCTGCAAGAACGGGATCAACGAGGACTGAAAATCGTTCGAAGTGACAGAAATGCAATCCTTCCGCAAATTGCTGCAGATTTCAGTGCTGGGCTTTCAACAAGTCTCAGCGCGTGAGCCATTCAACAAAACGTCATCGATATGAGCTTTCGGAGCCAAAGACCCACCCGTGTACCCTTGATGACTTCACGGCACAAAGCTTTACGCCCCGCCTGGACCCGTAAACACCGACATTGGAGTGTTGATGACTGGAAACGTGTTGCCAGGTTGAACGAGTGCTTGTTTCATATTTTATCGAGTGGATGTATGTGTACGAGTTTGGAGACAACCTCATGAATCCGTGTAGCTTGCAAGTCAGCAGAGGACTGTTCAAGCTGGTGGAGGCTCTGTAATGGTGTCGGGCGTGTGCATTTGGCGTCATATGGGAACCCTGGAAGGTCTAGATGCGACTCTGACAGGTGGCACGTACCTAAGCATCCTGTCTGATCACCTGCATCCGTTAATGTCGTGTACCTCATTGTCCTGCTTGAATTTGCAAAGTCCGTCGAAATGCACAATGGACAAGTTCAGAATTGCTACAGAGTGGCTCCAGCATCACTCTTCTGAGTTTAAACGCTTCAGTTGGCCACCAAACTCCCCAGACATGATCATTACTGAGCATACTTGGGATGCTTTGCAACATGCTCTTCAGAAGAGATTTGCACCCTCTCGTACTTTTACGGATTTCTGGACAGCGCTGCAGGATTCATGGTGTCATTTCCCTCCAGCACTACTTCGGACATTAGACAAGTCAATGCCACGTCGTGTTGCGGCATTTCTGCGTGCTCGCGGGGGCGCTACGCGACATTAGGCATGTTTACCAGTATCTTTGGCTCTTCAGTTGTCGTTTAATTAGTTTCATTTTCTTTATTTGAAATTTTGCCTTTATGCAGTGTAAAGTTTTATTTCACGACACTGTCCACATGCGCAACACGGGGGCAACGATCAGTCAGTTCTTATCAGCAACTGAATACGATAGCTAAAGTACGCGTTTCATGACGAGAAAGTTATTGAAATCAACATATTCATTTCTATCACATAACGGTTTTTTTTATAGAAAGCATGCAACTAATGAACTAATGCTAGCTTGTTTTCGACCATTTCATGGCCTTATGTGGCCCGTGTAAAAACTTTTGACGCTGAAATGTATTGCTGCAAACATGCGAGGTGCTGGGGCTAGCAGTGTATTTAACACTAAATTCTTCTAGAATCTTCATATGGAAATGATGCTCTAAGCCCCCCCTTTTCTAATTCCGACTTTTGGTGTTGTACATGGATTAAGAATAAACGCGAACTGACTGTAATCGACACTGCAAGTGGAGTAGAAAAGAGTTTGACACCTGCAATAATTTAATTTGATAGAAATTAATTTGATAAAGGAAAGTTTCATTAACGTAGTGAGAAATTAAAGGGTTGGTCTACCGGTCAACAGAATGAAAATTCTGTCCAAAATAACAATTTGATTTATTATGACTAAACTCAAAATAATAAACAAAACACATGAAACATTTACAATACGTCAAATTGGATACTCAAATAAATGCTGTGAAAGTGAAGTTGTCCATAAACTACATTGTGACATTTATGACCAAGTGGTACGTGTAGCCAATTCTTTGCAACTCAAATCTTAAGAGAAACACCCAGCCAACCCAACATTAATTGCTGCTATAGTAGTGAGAACTCAGACAATGAACACTCAAGACAGAACCACGTTAGAAAAGACGGGACAGGCGCGCTCTGCTGAGCTCTGATTGTCACGTAGCAAAATTCCCTAATCTGCCGGTGCTGCGAACATACATTACCAAGCTGTCTTCTTAACTGCAAGGACACGATCTGTCTGGCATACCGGAGGCGATGGCTGATTTGCTTCGACGTCCCGTCGTGGTGATGATTATGTCGCGAGTATAGCCCGAAACAAATTATCCTGTTCTGGTTGTTCCAGACTAAAGATTTCCTAGCAACACAAATGCGCCTCTGAGGGAGACGAAGAAGGCTCGCTACACACAATCACTGACGGTGCAGTGGTTGATTTTAACAGGCGAAGTCACACAGTAACTCCGATACAGTCAACTTTAGCCAAAACTTTTCAAGACGGAAAACATAAGCCGCTTGTACGCAGAACGCTCAATTGACAACTGTACTCGGTAAGTTACGTTGAAGTCGAAACTTCAGCAACTTTGTCAAACAGTGACAATTAAATGAAAGTATATTAGACAGCCAACGGAAGGCAGGCTGTCCAGAGCAGCGAGAGCTCAGTCTTGTAACCAAATCCGACCAAAAGGCGAGAGCCGACTCGACCCGTACAAGCCGAACACAGAACATTACCGCCCCCACGACAGTGGCCGTGGTTAAACGTGCCAATCAGCAACTCGATAACCGGTGAAAAATTTCACTCTATTGCCGAAGCACTATTGTTCCACCAATGGAGATACTTAGCGCCAATTTCTGCGCCAATTTTGCTACGTCACGGAGCTATCACCTGGGCAAGCCAACCACAGTTATGATTTTGCAGAAAACGCGGGAATTTGCCCGCCAAGACTGCCCGGGAAGACAAGTCATTCCCACGCCTCACTGGTAGCCCGTCAGAAAGTGTTTTCACCAAGTTTCTGCGAAGTAACGGAATCTCTAACCCCAGCCGCTCCTTCAGGCCCCTGTGGGCGTGTCGCTCCCGCTCTTATGACAATGCCGGCGTCCGGACAGCATCCACTCAACTCCCTCACACCCGTCGGCATAACCCTTTCAAGATCAGCAGAACCCGCCTGTCACCAGACCACCCGGCTGACGAGAGACGCTGTGTGGGAAGTCCACGTGTGAAGGAATATCAACTTTTCACCGCATGCAGTTAGAGAGGAAAATATTCGTATCTTCTCAGTTTTCAATACTAGCCTTGTAATGACCGTACTCGGCTATACTTCACCAAATCGAATTAATCAGAGTAAGACATAAATACACTCCTGGAAATGGAAAAAAGAACACATTGACACCGGTGTGTCAGACCCACCATACTTGCTCCGGACACTGCGAGAGGGCTGTACAAGCAATGATCACACGCACGGCACAGCGGACACACCAGGAACCGCGGTGTTGGCCGTCGAATGGCGCTAGCTGCGCAGCATTTGTGCACCGCCGCCGTCAGTGTCAGCCAGTTTGCCGTGGCATACGGAGCTCCATTGCAGTCTTTAACACTGGTAGCATGCCGCGACAGCGTGGACGTGAACCGTATGTGCAGTTGACGGACTTTGAGCGAGGGCATATAGTGGGAATGCGGGAGGCCGGGTGGACGTACCGCCGAATTGCTCAACACGTGGGGCGTGAGGTCTCCACAGTACATCGATGTTGTCGCCAGTGGTCGGCGGAAGGTGCACGTGCCCGTCGACCTGGGACCGGACCGCAGCGACGCACGGATGCACGCCAAGACCGTAGGATCCTACGCAGTGCCGTAGGGGACCGCACCGCCACTTCCCAGCAAATTAGGGACACTGTTGCTCCTGGGGTATCGGCGAGGACCATTCGCAATCGTCTCCATGAAGCTGGGCTACGGTCCCGCACACCGTTAGGCCGTCTTCCGCTCACGCCCCAACATCGTGCAGCCCGCCTCCAGTGGTGTCGCGACAGGCGTGAATGGAGGGACGAATGGAGACATGTCGTCTTCAGCGATGAGAGTCGCTTTTGCCTTGGTGCCAATGATGGTCGTATGCGTGTTTGGCGCCGTGCAGGTGAGCGCCACAATCAGGACTGCATACGACCGAGGCACACAGGCCGTACACCACTGGTGATCGTCGAGGGGACACTGAATAGTGCACGGTACATCCAAACCGTCATCGAACCCATCGTTCCACCATTCCTAGACCGGCAAGGGAACTTGCTGTTCCAACAGGACAATGCACGTCAGCATGTATCCCGTGCCACCCAACGTGCTCTAGAAGGTGTAAGTCAACTACCCTGGCCAGCGAGATCCCCGGATCTGTCCCCCATTGAGCATGTTTGGGACTGGATGAAGCGTCGTCTCACGCGGTCTGCACGTCCAGCACGAACGCTGGTCCAACTGAGGTGCCAGGTGGAAATGGCATGGCAAGCCGTTCCACAGGACTACATCCAGCATCTCTACGATCGTCTCCATGGGAGAATAGCAGCCTACATTGCTGCGAAAGGTGGATATACACTGTACTAGTGCCGACATTGTGCATGCTCTGTTGCCTGTGTCTATGTGCCTGTGGTTCTGTCAGTGTGATCATGTGATGTATCTGACCTCAGGAATGTGTCAATAAAGTTTCCCCTTCCTGGGACAATGAATTCACGGTGTTCTTATTTCAATTTCCAGGAGTGTATGAGAGAGGGCAAGTCACTGTGTGCATAGTAAAGGCGTGCCACCTCTCAAACATTGTCGGGCAACAGTGAGTGGCCATGTTGCGGAACAAATGATTGAAGATCGAGTGTCCGGCTACGTTGCCGGGCCACATTGTTGGAAATATGCATTTTATGGCCCTCATTAAAGTACCTTAACACGTTGTAGTGTCCCACTGTCGGCCTGGTGCGGCCCATTCGAGAAGAAGCAGCAGAATGGCGGCTCGGCAGCGCCGTGGCCTATATCCCCTCGCGCTGCCCTCTGTTGCCCTCGTCCCGCCTCCCACACTGCGGGGCGCCCGGCGCTTCCCGTCGGCGGTTAATTGTGGGGCGACTGCCGGCTGGTGGCTGTCGCGACCTAGGCGTCGCTGAGTACGCCATCCGAGCGGCAGCGACGGCGCGATTTGCACACAATGTGGCGGGGTGGGCGCCGAGGCGGCTTCGGCCGCGCTGCTGACGGAATCCCGACCTGCCCACAGCGAGGGCGTCGCGGCAGATCCCGTAGGCGGGGCGGGGCGTGCTAACGCCGATCACAGCCCAGGCGGGGTCACGCTCCCTGCATCACGTCGCGGCGCGGTCGACTCACCCGTGTCGACCTCTCAGCACCGCGTGTACAGTGAACGTCTTTATAAACGCACTGGCAAAATTATTAACATACGGCGTGTTTCGGGACAAACGCTGCTGTTCATTAAAACTGTAACATCATGAAGGCAGCACACAACAAACATCGATTTGATATTTACGAATCCAGGATAGTACAGTTATTTAAAAATTCAAAATTTATCTACAATGGTGACTGGATTACGCTCTTCCAAATTCTGAAGGTGGCAGTGGAAAAATACAAGGACCGAAAGTCAGTCCTTATCAGCAATTTGTACAGAAACCAGATGGCAGTTATAAGGGTCGAGGGCCATGAAAGGGAAGTAGTGGTTTGGAAGGGAGTGAGACAGAGCTGTAGCCTATCCCCGATGTTATTCAATCTGTGTATTGAGCAAGCAGTAAAGGAAACAAAAGAAAAATTCGGAGTATGTATTAAAATCCACGGAGAAGAAATAAAAACTTTGAGGTTCGCCGAAGGCATGGTAAATCTGTCAGAGATAGAAAAGTACTTGGAAGAGCAGCTGAACGGAATGGACAGTGTCTTGAAAGGAGGATATAAGATGAACATCAACAAAAGCAAAACGAGGATAATGGAATGTATTCGAATTAAGTCGGTTGATGCTGAGGGAATTAGATTAGGAAATGAGACACTTAACGTAGTAAAGGAGTTTCGCTATCTGGGGAGCAAAATAACTGATGATGGTCGGAGGATATAAAATGTAGACTGGCAATGGCAAGGAAAGCGTTTCTGAAGAAGAGAAACTTGATAACATCGAGTATAGATTTAAGTGTCAGGAAGTCGTTTCTGAATGTATTTGTATGGAGTGTAGCGATGTATGGAAGTGAATCATGCATGGTAAACAGTTTGGACAAGAAGAAAAGCTTTCGAAATGTGGTGCTACAGAAAAATACTAAAGATTAGATGGGTAGATCACATAACTAATGAGGTGTTGAATAGAATTGGAGAGAAGAGGAGTTTGTGGCACAACTTGACCAGAAGAAGGGATCGGTTGGTAGGACACGTTCTGAGGCATCAAGGGATCACCAATTTAGTATTGGAGGGCAGCGTGGAGGGTAAAAATCGTAGAGGGAGACCAAGAGATGAATACACTAAGCAGATTCAGAAGGATGTAGGCTGCAGTAGGTACTGGGAGATGAAAAAGCTTGCACAGGATAGAGTAGCATGGAGAGCTGCATCAAACCAGTCTCAGGACTAAAGACCACAACAACATCTACAAGATACAGAGTGGTCCACTTAAACTTTTCAGTGCAAATACCTCTGGTACAACAATACATAAACGAAGTGGTACACATATGAAATACCACTTTGTTTTTCGTTCACAAATATCTTAGTTTTTCACATAAAGGAAACAAAATATCTGTAGCTCATACAGTGGGATGTACTTCAATACCGCCTACATTTTCGAATACGTACTACGTTAGGAACATTTATAAATTAGGCTTAACACAAAGTTTGACGGTTTTGGCTCTTCGGTTTTGGGGTACAAATATGGAATAGTCCATTCATTTCAAGTTTGTTGAAGGTAAAACAATTAATGGAGAATCTAAAAATTCATTGTCAAAGTAAACACTACAAAACGTAATAACACAGTACGAAAAGATGAAATACACCATTCTCAGTTATTAAATATTGTCATATTTTTTCTTGTGAAACCTAGAGCTCTATTAAATGAGATTGTTGTGAGTTTTCGAATCGGAATATCCTTCTTGTGGCGCTTCGTGTCACTGCCCGTCACACAGTTTTAATCTACCAGGCAGTTCTGATAGCTTCACTGATTCGTGCACGAAAGGTAGCGTCGTCCTCGACTCGTGTGACGTGCATCTAATTTTCGAAGCAACCCAAGGAAAGTATTTCATATGTCGTGATACCTGTGGAACGCGGAGGTGATACGATAGGACCATCGCGGCCTATCCACCTCTAACGAAATATGACATTCAGCACGTCCCACCCCGTTCACTGTCCACTTTTTGGATGCATCATTATGTTGGAACATGATGGACAGCTGCAGATCAGTGGTCTGTTGTAACAGAAACTTGTCGACCATGTTCAGGTATTCACTTTCCGTTATGGTTTTCTCTGCGAAGAAAAAAGTGCCTATCACCGTATCGTACACTACGTGCCCTCTCATATTGGCGAAGATACCTCAGCAGTACCATTGTCACAGATTTGGACTGCGTATACCACATGACACTTTGTACCTTCTCTTTCTCTGTCGCTATTTTCATGCACTTGGCTTGAAGTCAAATTTGCAACATAGGAAAAAAAGAGAATTGAGAGCTGCCAAGCGTAACACAACAAACCACGATTCTCGATCTCTAATAGTTTCCGAGTTACGCTTGTTTGAAGTCATTGCAGGACTTCATGGACACCCTGTACAAATTATAATTTTAGCGCAAGTGCACAGAGAAGTCGGGAGTAACGCCGTCTACAGAATGTGTGCAAATAAGGTTAAATAGCGTGTTTATCATTCAGAAATCGCATCTTGATGCTGGATGTTAGTGAGAATATCGTGTTATGCCTTGTGTAAGAAGGAGAAACGAGCGGATCGCAGAGCCTATCTGTTATTTCAAATTTTTAATTTTGTTTTTAACTTTTAACTTAATAGTGCAATATTCAAGCATAACTGATTGTGGTCCACCGCCAAGTAGCAACGTCGCTTCAGCAGAAGTTATTTATTTCTGTGGAACGTGATCTACTGACATGTCCGCTATGCACCCATTGTGTGTAGCCAGTAGGAAGCGTGGGAGAGAAATCATGTGATGTCTGCTGGTTACCCCATGGGGCATAGTTTCCAGGTTGGACATTCTCTCTGGCACTGGCTTCCAGCTACCAATGAAGAGATTCCTTTCCCACACCATTTGCTGGACTTCGTTAAGCAAAAACTAATTACATTTCCCTTGTATACGCAGCAGTTTCGTAGTAAGAAAATTAGAGAAGCAAAGAGATTTAATCGTTAATTTTACGCTGTTAAAATTCAGAAAACTGATAGGTAAAACTAACATTATTGTATATTTTACAATTTTTAAGCTCACGATTACGTTGGTGTCGTAAGTAAGTGAGATGGTATTACAAAATCTCACGCGACGCACATGCGCTGCAGTTTAGGCGACTTAGGTCTGCCAATCTCATGTCGTTTCCCGGCCTGCCAGGCCATATGTGTCCTATATAAAACTTTTTGTCTCTGTGTCTTCTAGATCACTGTGGCACATTATAAGCAGTTATCGGTTACACCATATAATTCAATATTATCTTTCGTGATATTATATAATAACGAAATCTCAATTAACTGTTATTATATATTCCACCCAACAGATTATCAAGTAATAGTAATGATGAAACAATCCATAATAGACAAGAAGATGGGCCATTATCAACCAAGTGAGCAATGAAGAGAATTCTCACAATCTCTCTCTTACACATACCCTTCCCCACACCCACACACACCCACCCAAGCCCAAACCCACCCAAACCCACACCCACCCAAACTCCACACCCACCCAAACTCCACACCCACACAAAACCCACACAAAACCCACACCCACACAAAACCCACACAAACCCACACCCACACAAAACCCACACCCACACAAAACCCACACCCACACAAAACCCACACCTACACAAAACCCACACCCACACAAAACCCCACCAAAACCCACACCCCCACCAAAACCCACACCCCCACCAAAACCCACACTCCCACCAAAACCCACACCCCCACCCACACCCACACCCACACCCCCACACACACGTAACCACACACAACCACACCCACCCACACTTAACCACGCCTGCCCACACTCACCTGCACCCACCCACACCCACACTCTCTATAGTTCGTCTGATGTGGTAAGTGTCCTATCATAATGAACAACACTGTATCATTAATCATGCGAATATTTTGTTAGGTGTCTCCTCGAATTGAGAGCCAACTTGCTGGATAACCTTCGCTGGAGATTAAACGCTACAATAGTATATCACAGAGAACACAGAGGTACTTTTACGTACAGTGTTGTCTTTGTATGAAAAGCAGTGTGTCTCCGAGACCTTGCGTCCACTATCTGATGAAAGGATGAGCGTGAATACTAAATTTTTAAACACGAGGTGCTGCGCTTCAAGGGGAGAACACGCATCCTGGCCACACAACTTTCTCCGTTGTTTTACGGCGTCCGGAACGCAATTAAGCGGCCGGCGCGACACCGGCTGGTGTGGGTCCGAGATTTACTGAGGCACCGCGTCGCCCTTTGGTACACACGACCTGTCCCGCGGGGTCATTAGAAGCGGCTGATTAACACCGCCGGCGCGCCTAACCAGCTACCTGCGTTAACACGGAGTCGCAGTAAATTAACCACTCGCTACAGGGCCTCGGCCGCGGGCGCACGAATAGCTCATTTAAACTGGGAGCGCGCGGCCCTACAAATTGTTCCGCGATCGTACAAGGAAGCTTTGTGCGGGAGCCACCGGTATTTATACGCGGATTGCCCCCCCGGAAGCGCTTCTGGAGAGCTCTGTGAGTCCGTCTGTGAGGACAAAGCATCGTCGGAGACGGCCACACACGGTAAATCTCGGGTGGGCTAGCCACCCATCTTGCTGCTGACTCGTGCCTTATTATTCTTACGTCGCAGCCGCGGCACGTTCAGGCTGACAACCAGGTTGGCCACCGCACAGGGAGATGGGAGTCTGTACGCGGAAGGCGGTTGTCGTGGAAATCTGGTAATAGACTTCACCCACACTCTGCGTCCACTTGAAAGAACTATTGTTTTAGTTTACTTCTGTACCTTCTTTTGCTTTCCGATGAAACGCTCTGTGCTTTACATTACTTGCCGGCCGAAGTGGCCGAGTGGTTCTAGGCGCTTCAGTCTGGAACCGCGCGACCGCTACGGTCGCAGGTTCGAATCCTGCCTCGGGCATGGATGTGGGTGATGTCCTTAGGTTAGTTAGGTTTAAGTAGTTCTAAGTTCTAGGGGACTGATGACCTCAGATGTTAAGTCCCACAGTGCTCAGAGCCATTTGAACCATTTTGAACCTTTACATTACTTGAACGATACGTTCATCAAAAGATAGAGGTAATGTTGCGATTACTATAGCTTGGAAGGAATGCCATTAAATGGCAATACACACTATAATTTATTGCAACGTTCTGATGCTTTTACTTCACGATGCCCGCAACTTGGGTCAGACATGCAAATTAAAAACCACCTAACAGTTAAAAAACTTGACAAGAGCCAGTAGGAATCGCGCTATGATGTTTCCGTACTGAACTAATTATGTCCACTGAGGTGGAAAAAGTCATAGGATACCTCCTATTATCGTGTCGGACCTCCTTTTGCCCGGCGTAATTCAGAAACTCGACGTACCATGGAGTCAACAAGTCGTTGGAAATCCGTTGTTGAAATATCGAGCCATGCTGACTCTATATCTGACCGTAAATGCTAAAGTGTTGTCGGTGCAGGATTTTGTGGACGAACTGACATCTCGATTGTACCCCATAGATGTTCGATGGGATTCATGTCGGACTGTCTGGGTGGCCAAATCATTCGCTCGGATTGTGCAGAATTCTCTTCACCCAATGGCGAACAACTGTGGATCGCTGACATGGCATATTGTCATCCACAAAAATTCCATCATTGTTGCGGAACATTAAGCCCGTGAATGGCTGAAAATGGTATCGAAGTAGTCGAAAATAACCGTTTCCAGTCAATGATCGATTCAGTTCGACCAGAGAACCCTATCCATCCGTTGTAAGCTCGGCCCACAACATTATGGAGCCACCACCAGCTTTTACAGTGCTTTGTTGACAATTTGGATCCATGGCTTCTTCGGGTCAGCGGCAGACTCGAGCCCTACCATCAGCTCTTACGAAATGAAATGGGGACTCATGAGACCAGGCCACGGTTTTCCAGTCCTCTAGGATCCCATCCGTATGTTCACGAGATCAGGCGAGGCGCTGCAGGCGATGTCGTGCTGTTAACAAAGGCATTCGAGTCAGTCGTCTGCTGCTGTAGTCAATTAAGACCAGATTTCACCGCACTGTCCTAACGGATACATTGGTCGCGCGTCTCCCATTGATTCCTGCGGTTATTTCACACAGTGCTTATCTGTTCGCACTGACAACTATACGCAAACGCCGCTGCTCTCGGTGGTTAAGTTAAGGCCATCAGGCACTGCATTGTTGTGGGACTTAAAACTTTCCTGGCGTACATATCGTTCCACAATATGTCGGGCGAACTGCCGCATGTTTGCAACTTCCTGCCACAATATTTCGGCGCACTGTCTTCTCGCCATCTTCAGGTGATACTGGCGAAAACTCCCTGCGCTCTTGTATTAAAGGCCCCTCCGGCACATGCGTGGTTGATTCACTTGTTGCTACTACAGGGCATTCGATTCTGCTGCGTCGCGTGCCCTCCATTGTGAAAACTCGCCGCATTGCAGACCTGTAAATGACGGAACAAAGAAGAGGAAGAGACTTTTAAAACGACTGCCTATTTACCATATATTGGTAACATTTCAGCGCAAATAGGCAGAATACTACGAAAATATAAAACGAAAGCAATCTTTCACCCTCCTGCAAAAATTTCGTCGCTGTTGGGATCTGTCAAAGACGACCTAGGGCTGCACAAGGCAGTTGTTTACAGGATTCCGTGTGAATGTGGCAGATCTTATATAGGGCAAACGACGCGTACTGTGCAGGATCGCATTGTAGAACATCAGCGGCATACTCGCCTTCTTCAGCCTTGTAAGTCTGCCATTACCGACCACTGTATTTCCACTGGTCATGCCGTGAACTACAATGAGACAAAAATTGTGGCCCATACGTCTAACTTTTGGAGTTCTATTATTAATGAATCCTAGGAAATACGGCTGTCTGACAATGAGTCTATTATTAGTCGTGACGGCGGTTACCAATTGAATTCGGCATGGAATCCAATTGCCGAAAAACTTCGTTTCCTCCGTATCCGGCGTAGGTCTGTGAATGAATCGCAGGAAGACAGTCGAATTGATATCAATGCGGCGAGTTTTCACCACGGAGGGCGAGCGACGCAGCAGACTCGAACGCGCTCAAGTAGCGCACGCGCAACAACAAGAGAATCCCCCACGCATGTCTCGGAGGGGCCTTAAATACAAGAGCTCAGGGAGTTTTCGCCAGTATCACCTGACTCGGCGCCGAAATATTGTGGCAGGAAGTTGCAAACATCCGGCAGTTCGCCCGAAATTTTGTGGAACAGGCACTTCATTGTCCGTGGTGGGAGGTAATGCCTCAGATGTGTTATTCTCGGCACACCCTTAACACCGTGGACATCGGAGTGTCAACATCCCTAACGATTTCCGAAGTGAAATGTCTCATGCATCTAGCTCAAACTACATCCCGCGTTCAGATTCTATTAATTCCCATCATGCGGGCCGTAATCGCGTGAATCACCTGAGTACAAATGACAGATCCGGCAATTCACTGACCTTTTATACCCTGTGTAGCCGGCCGGAGTGGCCGTGCGGTTCTAGGCGCTACAGTCTGGAGCCGAGCGACCGCTACGGTCGCAGGTTCGAATCTTGCCTTGGGCATTGATGTGTGTGATGTCCTTAGGTTAGTTAGGTTTAATTAGTTCTAAGTTCTAGGCGACTGATGACCTCAGAAGTTAAGTCGCATAGTGCTCAGAGCCATACCCTGTGTACGCAATAATAACACTATCTGTATATGTGCGTACCACTGTCACACGAATTTTGTCACGTCAGTATATGTAGACAGTTTATACCTCCCGGGACAGAGAATCTCGGCGATTTTTGCCTGTTATCGATATCGATGCAGGCAAGATATCAGTCCCGGGGATTCCAATAATTTCGAGAATATTTTAATTTCAATTCCAACTTTTTCGTGTAATTTCGCATTTTTCATGTATTTTATTAATGCTGGAGGTATATTAGCATGCTATGTGAACTGGCAAATGCAGATGTGTTTACTTAGTCTGTTGCAATAATGATAAGATTTGACGAAGGTCTCTAGTGAAGAAAACGGTACAGCCAACCGTAGGGCTACTGCTGTTACACAAATGTCGAACTGTTTTGTGGAATGCTTTGAGGAATATTTTATGGGATATTCAAGCATCATCCCAAACAATGGACGTGGAATCCTACTTCAGCTAACGGAATTACTTTTCTTTCAGCATTACAGATGCTCGTACAGAAAGATTTAAGTGTTCGCCGGCCGGAGTGGCCGAGCGGTTAAAGGCGCTACAGTCTGGAACAGCACGACCGCTACGGTCGCAGGTTCGAATCCTGCCTCGGGTATGGATGTGTGTGATGTCCTTAGGTTAGTTAGGTTTAAGTAGTTCTAAGTTCTAGGGGACTTATGACCACAGCAGTTGAGTCCCATAGTGTTCAGAGCCATTTGAACCACTTAAGTGTTCATTTTTTCTATGAACTGCTAGAGAGTGGAACGGTAGAGAAATGGTCTGAAGGTGGTTCGAAGAACACCCTGCCTGGGACTCAAGTGCTGTAGATGCTGCAAGTGTCATTGGCATACACTGTCAGAGAATGTTTGTATGTAGACTGAGTAGTTCGTAAAGGACCTGTGATGATGTGGCGCGGTAATTGGCCAGAAGTACACTTGGCACCGCTAGATGGCAAAGGCATCGTTTCCACAGCGGCAGAGGACTCCATTTCATTTGTATCTCAGCCAATTAGCATGAAATATTTGTATACAAAAAAGTTTCTCCTAAATCACTCTACCTATTACTGAAAAGCAGTTCAAAATCCTTACAGTAGTTGCTGAAATTTTCGACGGATTACGAATACATTGTAAATTTGTAACGAAAAAATATTTTCAACGTGATACAATTACAAATTAACAGTTCTACAACTTTTTTCGTTACCTGTGCTGCAAAACCTTGCTCCTTGTCAAATTACGTTTCTAGATCGACGGGAAGTACCCTACAGATTTTGATAAGCGACTTTTGATCGCATTGACTTAGAAGCTCGATTTTTTTTGCGCTCTCGAGGGACTATAGACAGTATGTGACCAAAAAATTTCAACTTGATACCTCCACTTGTGCCTGAGAAATAGGGGTCTTCTGGCCAGATAGACGGACAAACAGATGAACAATGTAATTCTATAAGGGTTCCGTTTTCACCAATTAAGGAACCCTGAAAGTGAGACAGGCTTCCGGAAAAACTCGTGCAAATTGCACCTATAGCCATACAATACAAAGATTGAATTACGCCCTGTGCTTAGCACCAGTCGTGTATTTGATCTGGTCCGTAAAGAAATGGAGTACTTCTGTAACGGAAGATTGTGGAGAGCCGATCGCCTCTAGATATCGTAATTCTCATAAATAAAACGGAAAAAATTGTAAAAACAGAACCCAAATGCGCGAAAGAATGCTGTTTGAAGAACCATACAAATGCAAATACTAAAAGAGTAAATGAATATTGGTTGATTTTTACCGCGGGATATCTTCCAATAAACCACGTATAGTCACGAGCGTTAGTATCGACGAGTAGCTTATGGATGATAGCCAAGATACCACCGACTAGCCCATAACAGTTCGAGATCAAAAGCACGAATAAATATTATCAAACAACAGAACCATTAGTGATAAAAAAATCGACAGATTACACTGGTATACCACGGGATCGCGACATCACCAGAACACTATCATCTGCGTCCAAATCAAGAAAACAAATGCGCGGGGCACACGTGTCTCGCTCACCAGAAGAAAAACTCCAAATACATAAAACCTTGCCACAGAGTGACCTCCACACAAGATCGTAGCATGAGTACAATCGGTAGCGATATAATACGATGCAGCCCAGACAGAGAGAGAGAGAGACAGGGAGAGAGAAAGAGAGTTGTGGTCATTGAAACACTCCCGATTAGTTTGGATATTATTAATCACCGAGTACCAGCCTAAAAATGAGTTATACTGACTGTGTCCTAAGAATAAGCGCCTGATCGGCTAATACCGCTGTGGGAGTTGTTTCGTATCAGCATTTCGGCTGCTGAATAATGCATTAACACAATCACCACGCCTACACTACACTTGTCCGTCCACTCTTGGCGTACTGCCGCGCGGTGTGGGGCCCTTAGCAGACGGGATTAACAGAGTGCATCGGGAAAGTTCAAGGGAGACCAGCACGATTTGTACTATCGAGCAATAGGGGAGAGAGTGTCACGGACATGATGCAGGATTTGCGGTGGACATTACTAAAACAAAGGCGTTTCTCGTTGCGGCCTTATCTTCTCAAGAAATTTCTATCGACAACTTTCTCCTGTGAATGCGAAAATGTTTTGTTGACGCAGCGGCCTTGGGGACACGCTCAGTCGACAATACGTAATACGAGCGGCCTTCCGCCATTACACCACGTTCTGCTATCTTAGAGCTCTCTTTGCGACACTCCCGCCCCTGAACGCTGCCGGCACTGCACTTACTAACAGTTGCCATCTTTCTATGACTCGTGGCACTTGACTATCGATATAGCCTACCTCGACTTGCGTCATGCAAAACTACCTTTATCTTTACGTAAGGGTCTGCGAACCCCTGACGTCTTCAGTACGAAGACTGGTTGGATGCAACTCTCCACGCTACTTTGTCCTCCGCAGGCCACTTAGTCTGTATTAAGATTAACTGATGAAGACGACAGGTATTTCTTTCAAACTACTGTGGTTAGGTTAGGTTAGTGGTGTTTAACGTCCCGTCGACAACGAGGTCATTAGAGACGGAGCGCAAGCTCGGGTTAGGGAAGGATGGGGAGGGAAATCGGCCGTGCCCTTTCAAAGGAACCATCCCGCCACTTGCCTGAAACGATTTAGGGAAATCACGGAAAACCTAAATCAGGATGGCCGGAGACGGGATTGAACCGTCGTCCTCCCGAATGCGAGTCCAGTGTGCTAACCACGGCGCCACCTCGCTCGGTTTCAAACTACTGATTATGCCCAGTTCTTTGGGAACTAAAATTCATGGTGGTTTTTTCCGATGTGAGAAAAAAACAATCTTGTGAATTCGTGTTATGGAATGGTTTCCAGGAATCCGAGAAAACTAATGAAAACACTGCATTGGAGACAACATAAAACAGGTGATTCAAAACTGGAGTAATATGATATGACTCCAGGTATAGTAGTAGCAAAAAATAGATGCTTTGGTACCGAGGGGAAACAGCTATGATTCTAAACGTAACGAGTGACGTTGAGACATCATCTGAAGAGTGATCTACAATGAAAGACCAGTCGTTAAGTGAAACTGTCCGTTCTGTGTTTTCTACATATACTTCTGTATCTTAATTTGTCAAGCTACCGTACAGTCGGTATTACTATACTTACAAAATCGTGATCATTACGCAAGATGTTATGTTAGAGGATAGCAGAGTGTTGCTCGACTCGTATTGAAACGTCGGCTGTCCACGATCAACAGTAGATATCTTGCAGTGTTTCGCATTGGAGTTCGCTGAACATTTCTTTGAATTTCTCGGGCTGGGCTACACAAACAGAAACAAGGTGGAAGAGATTCAGCACATTTCGCTCGAATTCCCTCTGGCAGCCCGTCTTTAGATTTTCTGCGGCTCGTTATAAAACTGCTCGAAGCACATAGAAGGATGGGTCCTTTGAAAAAGATATGGTCCGTTTTGTCCCTCATCATTCCCCAATCTGGTTTCTGCTCTGTCTCCGACGCCATCGACTTCTGACTGTCGTGCACATCTTGCTTGACTGCCCAATTTTAGCTGCTCTGCGGCAGACTTTTAACCTTCCCAGCACCCTACCTTCGGTGTTGAGCGACAATGCCCCAACGGCAGATTTAGTTTTACATTTTATTCGTGAAGGGGTTTTTTATCGTACCATCTAAGGGTGGACCTTTGGCCTTCTCTCTGGAGCCTCCACCCTCCCTCCATTTTAACTCTGTCACAATTTCTTTGCATTTGTTTGTCTTTGTGTTCGTCTTTTCCCTACACGTGTTCATCTCGCCTTGTCATTTTGGGGTGGACATTTTAATGTGTTGCAGAGTGGCTGGCTCATCCTCTTTTATTCTTATGATTAGCCAGCCCAGACCATCTGCTCTATGGTTTTAATACAGTCTTCTACATTTCCTTATGGTGAATGTTTTCCCCGTTTTTTGTTTGTACCATTCGTTTTATTTTTAGGTGTGGTTCCTCATTCATTTTCCCTCTTTTCCTTTTCCAAACGTACTTTGGGAGTTGTTTCACCCTGAGCAATGTTGCGTGTGGACCAAGGGACTGATGACCCTGTAGTTTTGTCCCTTTGGCCCTCGAACCAACAAACCATGATTACGACTGCCTGGTGTCAGTGTCAGTACATGGACGAAATTACGATGAATTTAATATCCTGTTGTTGTCATGTATGACAATCGTTAATGGCTTCCGTTGATAGTACCGATCACTATGTTGGTTTAAAAAAAATGGTTCAAATGGCTCTGAGCACTATGGGACTCAACTGCTGAGGTCATTAGTCCCCTAGAACTTAGAACTAGTTAAACCTAACTAACCTAACGACATCACAAACATCCATGCCCGAGGCAGGATTCGAACCTGCGACCGTAGCGGTCTTGCAGTTCCAGACTGCAGCGCCTTTAACCGCATGACCACTTCGGCCGGCTGTTGGTTTAACAGGAGTAATTTTCTTAAGCTCGTACTCTGTCGTCCGCACTGACAGAAAAATTTAGAATACCAAGGAGGAGTTGTAGTACATAAGTGAAAGTTGGTAGGAGTTTTTCTGCATCTGAAAGATCGCGTCTATTCAGATTTCGTGGCAGTGGCGCTAGTAGCGCCACAATGGGGATGCAACTCATGTTTGCTTTAAATACACGCTCTAACGGTCGAGACCGTTAGTTACCTTTGAGAATGGATACGGTGAGTTGATGTTAGTCAAGCAAGTCTATAAGGCAACAAAGACGCCATTATAAACACCTCAATGTGTTTGAACGAGGCCGTCTAATAGTGCTACGAGAAGCTGGATGTTACTTCAACGATATTGCAGGAAGACTTGGCAGGAATGTAGCCACAGTACATGACAACTGGCAGCAGTAATCGCGAGAATGTACGTTTGCAAGACAGCTCAGGACGACCACGTGGCACTACCGCGAGGGAAGAGCATTGGGTTCGGCGTATGGCTCTGGAGCATCGTATTGCATGTGCAGAAACTGGCGTCACAGCGACACAACGGACTGTTACAAAGCGGTAACTTCAAGTATAGCACAGTAGGATGCATAGCACGGACCCTAAACCACCATCATTTGCGGCTGCAGTGGTGACAAGCGACAGCACAGTGGAGGGCAGGATGGAGGTCTGTTGTATTTTCTGGTGAAAGCTAGTACTGCCTCGGTGCCATTGATGGCCGTGTGTTGGTCAGAAAGAGGCCAGCTGAGCGCCTGCAGCCAACCTGTCTGCGTGCTAGACACACTGGACCTACACCTGGAGTTATGGTCGGAGGTGCGATTTCGTATGACAGCAGGAGCACTTTCGTGGTTACGGTACGCACCCTGACTGGAAAATTACACGCCAGTCTGGTGATTCGACCTCTTGAAATGCCATTGATAAACCGCATAACTGGAGGTGTCTTCCTACAGGATAACACTCGGCCACATATCGCTGTTGTAACCCAACATGTTCTGGAGTTCACCAGATCTGTCTCCAATCGAGCACCAACGGGACATAATCGGACGACAACTCCAGCGTCATCCACAACCACCACTAACCGCTCCTGTATTGGCGAACCATGTGCATCAGGCATGGAACTTCATCTCAAAAACTGACATGTGGCACCTGCAAAACACTATGTTTGCATGTTGCATGCTTCCGTTCAACACTCTGTCGGTTACGCCGGTTATTAACTTACCAGCGTTTCACGCTTTCAAAGGCGTATCTTGAGCTTAGATTAACCCTTGATCTTGCAATGTTGATCACTTAAATACTTTAACTAGAAAAATGCTTTCACGAAATTTCATTACTCTGATTACTTTTTGGTGTTGAGATTTCCTTTCTGTTAGTGTATACTGATGAGCCAAAACATTATGATCACTGCCTACCACCACACTGAGTGTTGCCTGTTGGCAACTAATAATATCGATATCCAGGATGGGGCTACCTCTCAGTCGCAGATTCAGCTGATGCACTCACTCTCTCTCTCTCTCTCTCTCTCTCTCTCTCTCTCTCTGACGCCGATCGACGTCTCCGGATATTGTGTTTTCCTTGGTTTAAAACGACGGTACACGTATTACAGCGTGTTGTAGCTTCAGTCCGCACAGTATGGATATGGCAGGAAAACACACGGCCGAAATATTAGAAGAAATAATGTTAATGCGGCTGCAGTTTTATAGATGATTCGCAGGTTTATTTGAACCATGGGAGAGTGTTACGGAGATATTGAAAGAACTTAACTGGCAAATTCCTGAAGATGGGCAGAAACTATCCCATGAAACGCTACTTAGAAAGTTTCTAGAACCAACTTTCAGTGACGAATCTAGGAATATGCTACAAAACTCTACGTATCGCTTCAGTACAAATCGCGAGGACAGTATTAGACCAACTACAATGCGCACAGAGACGTTTGACCAATCATTCTTTCCGTGCTCCGTAAGTGAATGAACGGGAAGAAATCCATAATAACTGGCAGAGTCGAAAGTACCCGCTGCCATGCGCTTCACAGAGATTTGCAGAGTATGGATGTAGATGTAGACAAATGAGGAAGCACTCTGGCTACGATACAGGACATAAATTGGAAAAGTCCACTGACATAACCAACTTTGACAAACGACTGTTTGTAATGGCCACGCGCATGTCAACGAACATCTCGGAAAGGCAAAACTGGCTCGCCGATCGCTTACTACTGTCACGAGTATCCACGGAAAGTGACAAAGGACAGTGAAACCACGAATATGTGACAAAGTGTTGGATATCGATGCATCACAGAAAATGCAGTTCGAAACTGCACCGCTCTGCAAAGCAGGATAAGCGGTGATCTGTGGCGGATTTGAAAACACAGTACAGCGATAAAACAGACCTAAGCGGTCTAAGACGCTGTAGTCATGGCCTGTGCGACTGATCCCGGACGAAGTTCGAGTCCTCCCCCTCGGGCATGGGTGTGTGTGTTTGTCCAGGATAATTTAGGTTAAGTAGTGTGTAAGCTTAGGGACTGATGACCTTAGCAGTTAAGTCCCATAATAAGTAACACACATTTCAAGCGTTTATTTACAGATTATCATTATTGTAATGATTTTTTATCATAGTAATGACTTGCTTATTATATTTCATTAGCAAAATATACATACGTGAAACTGCAAAGTAAGAAACAAAACAAGCAAAAATTAATGCAAAACGTAAAATAAGAATTTAAAACATAAAACAGTTATACGTTAAATAAATAACTAGACTAATAGACGTTTATATGTTTTATTTGGGTATGTTGAAAATACTCTGACAGCACACTGTCTAAAGCTTATTTTTCAAAAACAATGTTTCAGAAACCAGCTTTATTACGCTTGGACGTATGAAGCTTGATAACTTCTTCAATTTATTTTATAACAAAAGTTTTCATTTTTTAGAATTAATTAAAATTTCGATATGCAACATGCAAAAAAGGCAGTTTCTTTGAAACAACTGCAATTTATAATTAAATATGTCTCCCCGATGTTATTCAATCTGTATATTGAGCAAGCAGTGAAGGAAACAAAAGAAAAATTCGGAGTACGAATTAAAATCCATGGGGAAGAAATAAAAACCTTTGAGATTCGCCGATAACATTGTAATTCTGTTAGAGATAGCAAAGGACTTGGAAGAGCAGCTCAACGGAATGTATAGTGTCTTGAGAGGAGGATATAAGATGAGCATCAACAAAAGCAAAATGAGGATATGGAATGTAGTCGAGTTAACTCAGGTGATGCTGACGGAATTAGATTAGGGAATGAGACACTTAAAGTAGTAAATGGGTTTTGCTATTTGGGGAGCAAAATAACTGATGATGGTCGAAGCAGAGAGGATATAAAATGTAGATTGGCAATGGCAAGGAAAGCGTTTCTGAAGAAGAGAAATTTGATAACATCGAGAATAGATTTAAGTATCAGGAAGTCGTTTCTGAAAGTACTTGTATGGAGTGTAGCCATGTATGGAAGTGAAACATGGACGATAAATAGTTTGGACAAGAAGAGAATAGAAGCTTTCTTAATGTGGTGCTACAGAAAGAATGCTGAAGATTGGATGGGTAGATCACATAACTAATGAGGAGGTATTGAATAGGAAGAGTCCAGCAGTATTTTGCTCCCTCCTACGTATATCTCACGAAGAGACCATGAGGATAAAATCAGAGAGATTAGAGCCCACACAGAAGCATACAGACAATCCTTCTTTCCACGAACAATACGAGGCTGGAATAGAAGGGAGAACCGATAGAGGTACTCAGGGTACCCTCCGCCACACACCGTCAGGTGGCTTGCGGAGTATGGATGTAGATGTAGATGTAGATTGGGGGGAAGAGAAGTTTGTGGCACAATTTGACTAGAAGAAGGGATCGGTTGGTAGGACATGTTCTGAGGCATCAAAAGATCACCAATTTAGTATTGGAGGGCAGTGTGGAGGGTAAAAATAGTAGAGGGAGACCAAGAGATGAATACACTAAGCAGATGCAGAAGGATGTAGGTTACAGTAGGTACTGGGAGATGAAGCAGCTTGCACAGGATAGAGTAGCATGGAGAGCTGCATCAAACCAGTCTCAGGACTGAAGACCTCAATAACAACATGTCTGGGTATTTTGCAAAATTTCAAATTATTACAAAACTCGATTATACCGTTCCCAAGAACGTTAATAACATACAAATTTTTATATGAGAAACAATTTTGATGTGTCATGGTTTCGAAGATACCCCTCCAAACCTAGTACGTCAAATTAACCTGTTGGGGTGTGTTTTACCCATTAAATATGAAACTGGGAACAAACAAAGGAAAACGTATTTCATTTTTTTGTCGTCTCTACACACCCGCCAATTTTCATGAAGTTCGTTTATCGACACTAGGGAATGTTTCCTTTGAATGGCGCGCTCTATCTCTGTGACGCCGACAACAGTTCTTCCAGATGCCAGCGGCCGTAGCAGAACGTAACAGGCGAGGCGAGGCGAGGCGAGGTGAAGCAGCGGCAGCGGCGGAGGCCCAGTAAATCGCGCGATAGCCATCGGCGCTTCCCGCCTACACCCGCGCCGCGATTCAATTATGCGCCATAAATCTGGACCGGACGCTCCGCGCCGCGCCGCGCTGCACCGTGCATAGCCACAACAACGCACGCACCTGCTCGCGACAAGCTCTCACAGCTCAGGAGAGTACGCTTCCCTGCAACCTCAAGCCCTCAAACGCATTGATCTCTCACCACGAATCTCTGGTGAGTCCAGTTATACCAGAAATTTTTTATTGTTACAATAAAAATTTGTATGCAGCAAGCTGCTAAAGTCGTCCTTCGTCGCTTCTACACTGTCGGAAAAAAATGTCAACATCAAAAACTAATTAATGCAGAGTAATGAAAATTCGAGAGCACATCTATCTAGGTAACATATAAAAGTGATTAATATTGCATGATAATAGGTTAACGTAAGCGACAGGTAAGACACTGAAAAAGGGGAAATGCTGACACATCAATAACCAGTGTAACCTACAGAATGTTGAATACAAGAACGCAAACATGTGTGCATTGCGTTGTTCAAAATGGTTCAAATGGCTCTGAGCACTATGGGACTCAACTGCTATGGTCATAAGTCCCCTAGAACTTAGAACTACTTAAACCTAACTAACCTAAGGACATCACACACATCCATGCCCGAGGTAGGATGCGAACCTGCGACCGTAGCGGTCGTGCGGTTCCAGACTGTAGCGCCTTTAACCGCTCGGCCACTGCGGCGGCTGCATTGCGTTGTGCCGGTGCTGGATGTCAGTTTGTGGGGTGGAGTTCCATGCCTATAGCACTTGGTCGGTCAATACAGGGACGATTAATACTGTTTGTAGATGGCTAGCATGTTGGGTTACAACAGCGGTATGTGGGCGAGCGTTATCCTGTTGGAAAACACCCCCTGCAATGGTGTTTATGAATAGCAGCACAACAAGTCGAATCACCAAACTGATACATAAATTTTCAGTCAGGGTGCGTGGAATAACAGGCCGGTGTGGCCGAGCGGTTCTAGGCGCTTCAGTCTGGAACTGCGCGACCGCTACGGTCGCAGGTTCGGATACTACCTCGGGCATGGATGTGTGTGTTGTCCTTAGGTTAGTTAGGTTTAAGTAGTTCTAAGTTCTAGGGGGCTGATGACCTCAGAAGTTAAGTCCCATAGTGCTCAGAGCCATTTGAACCATTTTGCGTGGAATAACCGTGAGAGTGCTCCTGCAGTCATACAAATCGCACCCCAGACCGTAACTCCAGGTGTAGGTCCAGTGAATCTAGCACGCAGACTGGTTGATTGCAGGCGCTTATCTGGCCTCTTCCTAACACGTGGCCATTACTCGCCCCGAGGCAGAACCGGCCTTCATCAGAAAACAAAACCTCTGCCCTTCCATGAGCTCTCGCTTGACGCTACTGAAGCCGCAGTTGGCTGTGGTATGGGGTCTGTGCAATGCACGCTACAGTGCCCCTGGCTCGAAGCTGTCCTTGGATTAACCGATTCGTAACTGTTAGGTGTGTCACTGTGATGCAAACTGCTGCACAAATTGCTGCTGCAGATGCAGTACGATGCTCCAGAGCCATCTGCCGAAGACGATGGTCTTTCCTCTACATAGTGCCTCGTGGCCATCAGAAACCCGGTCTTATTGTGACCATACATTCTCGTGACCACTGCTGCCAGCAATAACGTGCAGTGGCTACGTTCCTGCCAAGTCTTGCTGCAGTATTGCAGAAGGAGCATCTAGCTTCTTGTAGCCCCATTATACGACACCGTTCAAACTGAATGAGGTGCTGATAATGGCGTGTTAGTAGCCCCAAAGGTATTCTTGACTAACATCAACTCACCACGCCCAGTCTCAACGATAATAAACGTTCACGTGCGTTACAGCTTGTATTTAAAGCAAACCTGAGGTGCATCGTCAAAGTGATGCTACAAGCGCTACTCTTATTCGTCTGGCATGAAATTTGAATAGACGTCGTCTTTCAGATGTAGAAACGCGCCTACCAACTTTTTTTACGTTTCATAACTCTTTGTTGGTGTTGCGACTTTTTTTCCTGTCGATGTATTTATTGTACAGGGTGTAACTCTTCAGGCTTTCCGGGCGAGGTCTTGACAAGTGGAATAATCGGGTCTACTGCCGGATGTTTGTGTCGCTCTGGCACAATATTTCGGCCACGTAACTCGTTGTCTTCTTCAGGTGCTACCTGAGACTGCCGTATTGGAGGATCTTGTCCAGTACTGGACAAGATCCTCCAATACGGCAATATTTCGGCCACGTAACTCGTTGCCTTCTTCAGGTGCTATCTGAGTACTGGACAAGGTCCTCCAATACGGCAGTCTCAGGTAGCACCTGAAGAAGGCAACGTGTTACGTGGCCGAAATTTTGTGCCAGAGCGACACAAACATCCGGCAGTAGACCAGATTATTCCACATGTCAAGATCTCGCTGGGAAAGCCTGAATGGCCAGAATGGATGTGTAATGATGTATTCTACTGTTCTCGTAAAGACATTTTCTTAAAACTATTGGCTGTTTATAATATTTGATGGACTATTGTGTGTACGTCCGTGATGTACTTCTTTGCCCTAAACATTCGGAGATTTAAATTTGTGTACTGTATTCAGGTCTTGCTTGGGTTTTGGTGGGTATTTGATGTTTCCCATTACTTCCGTTTTCTTACACGACATTTTTAAGCCAATAATTACGGCGATTTGTATTTATTTATATTAGTTTTATTTTCGAAGCGTGTGTAACTGCATTGAAGATATGCTAGCGACATGTCATTCTTAATAGGGAGAGACAGGTCGAAAGCATTAGTACCATCTGGTATACCTCAAGTTATGGTGCCACAGCTTCCAGCGTGGGGAAAGTCTTTCGATCTGACCATGCTTTGGTAATTATAATGTCTATTCAGGTGCTTATTTACACAATCGGCTTCTCGTGTGATTGAAGAGAAAAAGAAAACGAGTAATGCTATCCACTAGAATACGGAGAAACTCGATACATGCAAATAACACGTCACATAACGTCACATAACATCTCTGCTTTCGAAAGCTGTTCGTAGATTTATGGAAGACACGGCTGTGTTACTAAACGCGGACTCACTTGGAGATGACCAGTGCCTGATGCAAAAACTAAGAACTGACGCCAAAGATACACCACTGTAATAACCTCGAATAAGGCGAAAACGACCGATGCCGTTTGACTGCACACTAGGCTATCATTCACTAGAAGCAGTCATAAGGGCGGTGTCTGGGAGCGATCAAACGTGGAGCGGCCACATAAAAGTAGTCGTAGGAAAGGATAATGTCAGACTCAAATTCGTTGGAAGAAACGCTGTCTGTCTAAGGAAGAGATAGGATACAAACCATTATTCTAACGATACCCGTGCGCTGCTCCTCGGTATGGAACTTGTACCAGCTAGGATTAATGGAAGGAACAGAGAAGATCGAAAGAAGAGGAGCGAGTTTCGTCACAGGTTCGTTCACGAAGAGTGAAAGTGTCACGGAGACGGTCATACATCTCCAGTGGTAGACTCTACAGGAGAGGCTTTGTTTAACACGATACTGTTTGCGAGGTGCTGGGGCTAGAAGTGTATTTAACACTAAATTCTTCTAGAATCCACATATGTAAATGATGCTCTAAGCCCCCCCTATTCTAACTCCGACTTTTGCTGTTGCACAAGGATAAAAAAAAAAAAAAAAAAATACGCGAACTGACTCTAATCAACCCTGCCAGTGGAGTAGAAGAGAGTTTGGCACCTGCAATAATTTAATTTGATAAATAAGTTAAATAAACGAAGGTTTCATTAACATAGTGAGGAACGATACGGTTGCTCTACCGATTAACAGAATGAAAGTTTTGTCCAAAATAACAATATGATTTATTAAGACTAAACACAAAATAATAAACAAAAACACTTGAAACCTTTACAATACATCAAATTGACTCAAATTGGATACTCAAACAAACGCTGTGAATGTGAAGTTGTCCCTAAACTAGATTGTGAGGATTATGACGAAGTGGTATGTGGAGCCAATTCCTTGCAACTCAAATCTTAAGAGAAAACACACAGCCAACCCAACATTAATTGCTGCTACTCAAGACAGAACAAAGAAAAAGACGAACAGGCGCGCTCTGCTGAGCTCTGATTATCACCTAGGAAAATCCCTATCTGCCGGTGCTGCGGACATACATTACCAAACTGTCTTCTTAACTGCAAGAACACGATCTGGCGTACCGCAGGCGATGGCTGGTTGCTTCGACGTCCTCGACCGAAAGGCGAGAGTCGACTACTCAGAGCACCCGTACAAGCTGAACACAGAACATTCCCACCCCCACGACAGCGGCCGTGGTTAAACGTTCCAATCAGCAGCTCGAAAACCGGCGGAAAATTCCACTCCATTGCCGGAGCACTACCATTCCACCAATGGAGATTCTTGGCGCCAATTTCTCCGCTGATTTTGCTACGTCACGGAGCTATGCCCTGAGCAAGCCAATCACAGTTACTATTTTGCAGAAAGCGCGGGAATTTTCACGCCACAACTGCCTGGGTACACAAGTCATTCCCACACCTCGCTGGTAGCCCGCCAGAAAGTGTTTTCGCTAAGATTCTGCGAAGTAACGGAACCTCTAGCCCAGCCGCTACTTCAGACCCCTCCGGGCGCGTCTTTTGACAATGTCGGCGTCTGCAAAGCATTCACTTGACTTCCTCACACCCGTCGGCTTAACTCTTTCCAGATGCAGCAGAGCCCGCCTGTCACCGGACCACCCGGGTGACGAGAGACGCTGCGTGGGAAGTCCGCGCGTGAAGGAACAGCAACTTTTCACCGCATGCAATTAGAGACGAAAATCGTAAGATAGAAATATGAGAGGGGCTCATGCCACCTCTCATGTTTACTGTTGAAATTTCGAGAGAGTTGGTCTATGTCCTCAGAAGAGTCAACTAACATATTCATTCCTCCTACATATGTTTCGCGAAGAGATCATAAGGTAAAATTGGAGCAGTTCTAAAACATTGTCAGTAAAACTGATCAAGTAATAGTCAAAATACCCACGGGTGTGCTGCCGGTCTATAGTGTCCAACGGGCACAATATTTCGGCGATCATACATGTCGCCATCATCAGGTGAACTGACGGACTGAGCTCCTGTGAACGTGCCGGCACGGAGATCCGTACGCTATGGCTGCTCAGAGGGAACTGGGTTCGGTCGCGGCGGCGGCCGATTTAAATACCCTCCGCCCGCGGCGCGCTCCCTCCGCCGTCCGCGCCCCGCGCCACGGTCGCGCGGTGGAACAGATTGCGACGGCGTCTGAGATGACGTCGGAGTGATGGCTCTGTCCGCCGTGGTCGTCACAACTATACGTTTGCTCGATTTACTCTTGATTAACCCGATCGATGGTTCCCAAGTCTTGCTAAGATTATAGCCACAGTCACAGTTTATGAGGTCGTCATTGGTGCGAATTTCTATGGCCTCTCTAACAGCGCTGTCCCAGTATCTCGATGTCTGTACCAGAATCCTCGTGCGGTCATATTCCACGGCGTGATTTTCCGACAAACAATGTTCAGCGACCGCCGACTTGCTCGGATACATCAGACGAGTGTGCCTCTGGTGTTCACGGCATCGATCCTCGACGGTACGCATCGTCTGACCAATATACGACTTGCCACATTGACACGGAATCTGGTACACGCCGGCCTTCCTCAAACCGAGGTCATCTTTGGCACTCCCCACCAGTGCACGAGTTTTATTTGGAGGACAAAACACAGTTCCGACCCGGTGTTTCTTCAGAATGCGGGCGATTTTCCCCGAGAGTGCGCCTGTGTATGGAATAAATGCAGTGCCTACCTCCTCCCTCGTGACTTCATCCATCTCAACAGGTTGTGCTGCAGTGGTTGGGCGGAGAGCACGTTGAATCTGCCACTCTGAGTATCCATTTTTTCGAAATACAGTTCTCAGATGTTCCAATTCCTGGGGTAGACTCTCTGCGTCAGAGATCAAGTAATAGTTAAAAACAACAACTAGACATACAAAATGTGTCATCTTTCCGAAACTGGTTTTCATTATATAAATGATCCGGTGGAATTCATACACTTGATGACTTGAAAACGCCGGACGATAATACGTACCCTTTTGTACCACAATACGCTAAATCACATTGATAAAAACTGCTTACTTCGAGGGAAACATGAAAACTTACCTTACTAATTATATGTCTGCTAAACATAAACACAATATTATCATGGAATTGCGCAGCGGCAGCAACATATTACACAACAATTACGTACAAAAAAAAAAAAAAACGGTTCAAATGGCTCTGAGCACTACGGGACTCAACTGCTGTGGTCATAAGTCCCCTAGATCTTAGAACTACTTAAACCTAACTAACCTAAGGACAGCACACAACACCCAGCCATCACGAGGCAGAGAAAATCCCTGACCCCGCCGGGAATCGAACCCGGGAACCCGAGCGTGGGAAGCGAGAACGCTAAATTACGTACAGATCGAAACGCTGACAATCGTAAACGTACCATTCTGATGTGTGTAGTAAACGTCACATGCCTCGTAAACACGTACCTGAGCCTCATTTATGAGCGAAAACAACCAATCATCTCTACAATCATTATTTCTGTGACTATTATGACAGATAATAACACAAAAAGTCAGTCCTCACCGCACAAAAATTCTACTACTAACTGTTTAACACTTTTTGGATAAGAGATTCATAACAGTCATCCAGTCTATGGCTGCAGTTAAGTCTAGTAAGCTAAAGAGAGCAAAGGCTGCAGAACGAGTGGCGAAGTGTTGGGGCTCGAAAAATTCCGCAGCGCGGATACCGATGGAATGTTCGAGAGGCTGTAACGAGTAAACGGATAATAGCTCTTTGGCAAGGAGAGATTACAGGCAGTGTGTCATTATGAACCGCAGGAAACGATTACTGGAAGATGGGTTGAGATCCCGAGTTCCAATATGTCGTTTACCCCTGACACCGCACTACACGCAACAGACTGTTTCATGCCTTAGGAAAGAGTCAAATAACACATAGATTTGCATTCTGTGGTGTTCAGCGATGAGTATCGTTTCTGTTTGTGGCTGTCAGATCCACGCCAACACTGTCAGTATTCGACTGATGAAAAGTTACAGGAAGCAGTGACTGAGACCCAAACTTTTCAGAGTCCTTGAATAATGGTATGGTGAGTTATTGGATATGATAATAGAAATGATTTAGTCATTGTTGGAGGGAAACTGAACTATCGGCAGGATGCAGCAAGAATGGAAAGCTTCGTTATCTTACCATTCATGACCAGGGCACCAACTGACATTTTCCAGTAGGATAACGCAAGACCCCACGCTGCAGTTCACACGATAAAGGCCTTCAGGAACGTACAGATAGGTATTTCCCTGCAAGAGCCCCAAATTTGCACCCCAGAGCCCGTCTGGGGTGTGGTAAGACGTATCCTTTCATACCAGCTTCCAGCCAGCAATAATCATGAACTGAGCCCGCATCTCGTGGTCGTGCGGTAGCGTTCTCGCTTCCCACGCCCGGGTTCCCGGGTTCGATTCCCGGCGGGGTCAGGGATTTTCTCTGCCTCGTCATGGCTGGGTGTTGTGTGCTGTCCTTAGGTTAGTTAGGTTTAAGTAGATCTAAGTTCTAGGGGACTGATGACCATAGCTGTTAAGTCCCATAGTGCTCAGAGCCATTTGAACCAATCATGAACTGAGACAGCATGTGTTTCAAGTACGGCAAGAAATTCCGCAAGATGCTATTTGGAGGCTGTTAAATTCCATGCCAAAAACGATAACACAGTCCGTATGTACTTACGGTATCACAGCTCATACTGATGGAGGTATTTGATACCACTTCCGGATGAAATTAAGGTTTAATCATTTAATAGATAGTATGTGATGAACATCTTCACGAAGTTTGATAAATATCGGACTGGTGCTTCATGGTGAAACTTTTTCCGTTTACGTAAGTGGAATCGGATCCTGGAGATCCAGTCGCAGCATATGAATCGTTGCCCTAGTCCACAGGCTCCTCCAGTGTGAATGGAGAGTTCGTATCGGCGTGAGCCGATGCGCGGGGCGTTGCTGTTCCTCCCTCCCTCCCACCCGAGAAGATTTATGGGCTGCCCCATAATGGCGCACCATTAGCTGCGTGGCCCTGCCCTGCCCTGACCATATCTAAGCGTTACTGATTTACGCACCGGGCGAGCCCGCATTTATCGACTGCATCCCAACTGGTACTTTCTGCCCCGCACCCCGCTCTCTCTCTCTCTCTCTCTCTCTCTCTCTCTCTCTCTCTCTCTTCCTACCCAAATCGCTCTTCTTTCGCGGGCCGTAATATTTTACAGAAACCCACATTACATAATGAAGCCGTATTTCCAGCGTGTATTTGTTATCCGAGAGGCGCAATAAATATTTAAATAACGTTGTGGTATTGCTAGCGCTCGTGCGGATTTAATGAGACAGAAATGAGCAGCAAGTGATTTGCTGGCCAGGGAACAATGGCGCCGCCGACGGCAGCCTTTAACGACTGTCTGTGGCGTCGCAGACAAAGAACACAAAGGCTCGTGCGAGCGGCCGTCCCGTGCCGGCCGCGCGGCTCTTGAGGAGGCGACTTCACAGGCGCAGCGGAACTGATCCCTGAGTGGCGGGCGCCGCAGAGAACAACGTACGCCGCCGCACCTCACAGCGCTGTCTCTTCAGCCAAAGCTATTCCTTCTATTCATACACAAGTGGAATGTGAAACACTGAACACGCAGAACCGACAGTGTCCCACAAGCACATCAGAAAAAATACAAACCAACCACTTAACAGAGCATACTGGTTGCTCCGGAGCAAATATCCTTCAGCTTTCCCCACAGAAAGAAATCCGGGGACGTCATATCCGGTGAACGCGCGGGCCATGGTGTGTTGCTTCGACGACCAATCCACCTGTCATGAAATATGCTATTCAATACCGCTTCAACCGCACGCGGGCTATGTGCCGGACATCCAACATGCCAATTAGAAGTATGGTTCAAATGGCTCTGAGCACTATGGGACTTAACATCTGTGGTCATCAGTCCCCTAGAACTTCCAACTACTTAAACCTAACTAACCTAAGGACATCACACACATCCATGCCCGAGGCAGGATTCGAACCTGCGACCGTAGCAGTCGCGCGGTTCCGGACTGAGCGCCTAGAACCGCATGGCCACCGCGGCCGGCTGTTGGAAGTACATCTCCATTCTGTCATGCAGTGAAACATCTTGTAGTAACATCGGTAGAACATTACGTAGGAAATCAGCATACATTGCACCATTTATATTGCCAGCGATAAAATGGGGGCCAATTATCCTTCCTCCCATAATGCCGCACCATACATTAACCCACCAAGGTCGCTGATGTTCCACTTGTCGCAGCCATCGTGAATTTTCCGTTGCCGAATAGTGCATATAATGCCGGTTTACGTTACCCCTGTTGGTGAATGACGCTTCGTCGCTAAATAGAACGAGTGCAAAAAATCTGTCATCGTCCCGTAATTTCTCTTGTGCCCAGTGGCAGAACTGTACATGACGTTCAAAGTTGTCTCCATGCAATTCCTGGTGGATAGAAATGTGGTACGGGTGCAATCGATGTTGATGTAGCATTCTCGACACCGACGTTTTTGAGATTCCCGATTCTTGCGCAATTTGTCTGCTACTGACGTGCGGATTAGCCACGACAGCAGCTAAAACACCTACTTGGGCATCGTCATTTGTTGCAGGTCGTGGTTGACGTTTCACATGTGGCTGAACACTTCCTGTTTCCTTAAATAACGTATCTATCCGGCGAACGGTCCGGACACTTGCATGATGTCGTCCAGGATACCGAGCAGCATGCATAGCACACGTCCGTTGGGCATTTTGACCACAATAGCCACACACCAACACGATATCGACTTCTTCCGCAATTGGTAAACGGTCAATTTTAACACGGGTAATGTATCTCGAAGCGAATACCGTCCACACTGGCGGAATGTTACGTGATACCACGTACTTACGCGTTTGTGACTATTACAGCGCCATCTATCACAAAGCGAAAAAAGTGGTCCAACTAAAGCATTCATATTTCTTTACGGACTACACGAATATGTAATAAAAATGGGGGTTCCTATTTTTAAAAACGCAGTTGATATCCGTTTGACCTATGGCAGCGCCATCTAGCGGGTCAACCATAGCGCCATCTGGTTTCCCCCTTCAAGCTAGACGAGTTTCGTTTTTTGTAGTTTTTTCGTTTGATGCTTATTTCGTGAGCTATTTGATCCGGTCACTATCAATGGAACACCGTGTATAAATGTTGAATCATATTGAGATATGGTGACTCTGATATCCAGGAGAAATACGAAAATTCGTCTTCGCGGCTACAAAATCACTCCTGGATGGTGTGAACTGTGTGGCCGGTTGCATGTGAACTGCGTAGACCACGTTCTGCCTCATTATGCTGCCATGTGAACTGTGGAGCGAGCCGACTCATAGGCTTATTGATTCATCCGATAATCGTCCCTTGACTTTCGCTGTCGAACATTGTGAACTGCGGACAGCCGGCCGCGGTGGTCTAGCGGTTCTAGGCGCTCAGTCCGGAGCCGCGCGACTGCTACGGTCGCAGGTTCGAATCCTGCCTCGGGCATGGATGTGTGTGATGTCCTTAGGTTAGTTAGGATTAAGTAGTTCTAAGTTCTAGGGGACTGATGACCACAGATGTTAAGTCCCATAGTGCTCAGAGCCATTTTTGAACTGCGTACAATTATTTACTCGTATTAGAAAACCACGCCGTTCTGCACATACACTTAGTTTTATTCACTTTCATTTACTCACTACTCATGTGGGTGTTACACATTCTATTTAATAATGTCCTGTATGTGGTATCATCGCTATCGATACCACAAAGGAAACAATCGATTGAGCCACAGATGCTGGGAATGAAGAGTTCCGCAGCTTCCTCTAGAGGAAGCTACAGAGACTAGCGCCGTCTATCGTTAACGATCTGAAAGGTAGTGTCTACGTGCCATATTTATTCATCCTGGCTTATAAACGTACGTTTTCATACACGACAGCGTTACAGTAAGTTGCGCAAAATTCTCTTCGCTACGACATTCAACCGAAAGATGTTTTCATCGATTTTGCAATTGCCATTTATCAAGTAGTGAGCATCCTTTGTTCAAATTCACTTACCAGTGGCTCACGGTTTCACCTTGTTCAGTATTGGTGGAAGAGGATTTACAACTAAGCAAAAGATCTGCCAGACAACCCGAGAAAATTCTGGTCCTATGTAAAATAACTAAGTGGGTCTCAGACTTTTATACAGTCCCTTGTTGGCGTGTCTGGTGTGGCAGTTGAAGATAGCAAAACGAAAGACGAAGTTTTAAACTTCACATTCAAGAAATCGTTCACACAGGAGAACCGTGCAAATATACTGTCAGTTGACCATCGAACAGACTCCAGTATGGGCGACATAATAGTAAGCACCCCTGGCGTAGAGAAACGACTGAGATATTTGAAAGCAAATAATCACCTGATCCGGATGGAATCCCAATTTAATTTTACAAACAGTGCTCTGTGTTGCGGTGTAAAAATCAAGCGCCAGCACGCCAGCCGGGAACGAAAGAGAAGAGACAGCTGTGAGAAGAAGTCAGCCAATCGCATTCTGACCGACCCCCTACTAGGTCGACAATGAGACAGCAGAGGCCCCTGAAAAGGACTGGTGACGGCCCAACTGGACAACAGCGTCAACGTTAGCGACTTGGTCAGGAATCTCTATGTAGCACAGACTTGTGTTGGATTATTCTGTAGAAGACTGGATTATTTTGTATGTCGCCTTTTATTTGCGACACATATCATAGTTAAGTATTGCTCTGCATATGGGGCCAGCCTTCGTCCCCAACCATGAGATTTCCTGTTGATTTTTCGTCAGGGCGCTGATGACTGTGATGTCGAGCGCCCCCTCAACCCAACTCATCATCATCATCATCATCATCATCATCATCATCACAAAGTATTGTAATCGTCTTGATTGTAATAAAACTCATTAATAGGAGTTGTTTCATTGTTTATCTGGCGAGCCGATTACACAGGATTCGTAGACACAACACTCTACAGTCTACACCATTGGCCCCTTACCTAGCTTGCATTTATTATGAATCAACCGCACAGCAACAAGTCGCAACTGACCGGGATATAGCGCAGCTGACTCTAGTATACAAGAAGGGTAAAAGAACGGACCCACAAAATTACAGCCCACTATCCCTATCTTCGGTTTCCTGCAGAATCCTTGATCACATTCTCAGTTCGAAAATATTACGCTTTCTAGAGACTCAGGAGCTTATGTCCAAGAATCAGCATTTTTTTAGAAAGCATCGCTCGTGTGAAACTCAGCTGGCCCTTTTCCCTCATGATATGCTGCGAATTTTGGATGAAGGACAGCAGGCAGATCCCATATTTCTATATTTCCGGAAAGCAGGAAAGCATTTGACAAGGAGCCCAATTACAGGCTGTTAACGAAGGTACGAGCATATGGAATACGTTCACAGATAGGTGAGTGGCTCGAAGACTTTTTGAGTAATAGAACCCAGTATGTTGTCCTCGACGGCGAGTCTTCATAAGTGACAAGGGTGTCGTCGGGAGTGCCCCAGGAAAGTGTGATAGAAACGCTGTTGTTCTCCATATACATAAATGATTTGATTAGGCAGCAATTTGCGGTTGTTTGCTGAAGATGCTGTAGTATACGGTAAGATCTCGGAGTTGAGTACATATCCTCCTAGCCGTCCATAACAGCGCGAGTGCTACCGGTTCAGGATTTTGTGCACGAACTAACCTCTCGATTATGTCCCATAAATGTTCTATGGGATTCATGTCGGAAGATCTGGGTGGCCAGATCATCGCTCGAATTGTCCATGATGTTTTTCAAACAAATTGCGTGCAATTATGGCATTGTGACATGTGGCATTGTCACCCATAAGAACTCCATCTTTTTTTGGGATCATGAAGTCCTCGAATGGCTGCAAACGGTCTCCAAGTGGCCTAACATTAACAAGAGCCAGTCAGTCCCGTGTAAACACAGCCCACTCAATTATGGAGCCACCACCGACTTGCACAGTACCTTGTTGACAACTTGGGTCCAAGGCTTCGTGTGGTCTGTGCTACACTCCAACCATAACATCAGCTTTTACGTCCGCCTCCATAGCGTAGCGGTAGCGTTACCGCCTACCACGCAGGGGGCCCGGGTTCGATTATCGGCGGGGGACTGTGTGTTGTGCGCCCTTCATCATCATTTTCATCATCATTGACTCATAAGTCGCCGATGTGGCGTCATCTAAAAACGACTTGCAATACGGCCGCCGAACTCAACCAAATGAGGCCTTCCGGCCAATAACGCGATACGATCATTTCATTTCATCACCTTTTACCAAATGAAATGTGGACTCATCTGTCCAGGGCACATTCCAACCAATATGGTTAGGAGCCCAGGAGAGGCGCTGCAGTCGATGTAGTGCTGTTAGAACGGCACTCGCATCTGTTGTCTGCTGCCACAGCCCTTAACGCCAAATTTCGCCCAACCGTCCGAATGTATACCTTCGTCGTTCGTCCCACATTGATTTCTGCGCTCATTTCACACAGTGTTGCTTGTCTGTTAGCACTGACACTCTACGAAAACACCACGGCTCTCGGTCGTTAATAGAATGCCGTCGGCTACTGTGTTGTCCGTCGTGAGAGGTAAAACCTGAAATTTGGCACTCTCGGCTCATGGTTGACCCTGTGAATCTCGGAATATTGAATTCCTTAACGATTCCCGAAGGAATGTCCCATGCGTCGAGCTCCAACTACCGTTCGTGTTCAAAGTGTATGAATTCCCGTCGTGCGACCATAATCTCGTCCGAAACCTTTACACATGAATTACCTTGGCCGGCCGCTGTGGCCGAGCGGTTCTAGGCGCTTCAGTATGGAACCGCGTGACCACCACTGTCGCAGGCTCGAATCCTACCTTGGGCATGGATGTGTGTGATGTCCTTAGGTTAGTTAGGTTTAAGTAGTTTTAAGTTCTAGGGGACTGATGACCTCAGACGTTAGGCCCCATAGTGTTCAGAGCCATTTGACCATTTGAACTTCTATTTTTGAATTCGAGCGGTAGCTTACTGAAAATGATGCAGCAGTATACTGCACACCTTTCTGCGCAACAGTTAAGCAAGTCCGATCCAAATGCAGATTTGATTTCTGCCGAGTATTAAATGAGTTAATGTTGCTTATTCTTGGGAATAAGCTAACACTGTTAAAAAGAAATGACAGTAAGGAATATATATATATATATACACTGTATATATATATTTTGAGAGGCCAATGTCAACATACCCAGTCTCGTGAACAGGGGTCGACAAGAGATTCGTGAACTTACACCACTTATTGACCGAACCACCCGTATCTGAGCCAAAAATAACGTTTTAGAATTGGAAAAGTTACCCCGAAATATAACACCATATTACATGAGCGAATGACAATAAGCAAAGTAGACTAATTTTCGCATCAAACTATCACTCACTTCAGATACCTTTCGAATAGTAAAAATAGCAACATCAAGTCTTTGAACAAGATAGTGAACGTGGGATTTCTACGACAGTTTACTATCTATCTCAACACCTTGAAATTTGAACTGTCCGGTTTCACTAATCATATCGCAATTCTATGGAATTCAAATGTCAGGTTTTGTTGAATTGTGTGTTAGAAACTGTAAAAACTGAGTCTTACAGTGATGTAGCGTTAGCTTACATTCTACAAGCCATGAACTTAGTTCATGAACTGCACTACATCAAACCGAGCGAATGTTACACACAACATCCTTTACTACGAAGCTAGTGTCATCAGCAAACAGAAATATTTTAGTTACCCGTAATACTAGAGGGCATACATTTTATTTAAAAAAGGAACACGATGATGATGACAGTGACTATGATGGTGATGGTGATGATGATGATGATGATGATGATGATGATAATGATGGTGATGATAATGATGAAACAGACAATGTCGATGAGAAAGGAGCTAAAGCTGAGAGGAGTAAGTTGAGGAGATGGAGATGAAAGAGGTAGTGTACGATGTATCTGATGACCTTAGCGGTATTCCTGTGGAGAAGGAAGAGAGATGGTGCTGAAATATGAAGAAGACAGTGGCAATTGGTGTGGCCGTGAAGATGAATATGAGTAGGGATAAAGTATGATGTGGTGGTGGTGGTGATGATGATGATGATGATGATGATGATGATGATGACACCAATTATGATGATAATGACATGGAGGAGGAGGAGGTGGAGGGGGAGGACGAGGACAATAATAGAGAACAAGACGAAGATGCTTCAGATGCGAGAGAAATGGTTCAAATGGCTCTGAGCACTATGGGACTTAACGTCTGTGGTCATCAGTCCCCTAGAACTTAGAACTACTTAAACTTAACTAACGTAAGGACATCACACACATCCATGCCCGAGGCAGGATTCGAACCTGCGACCGTAGCGGTCACGCGGTTCCAAACTGAAGCGCCTAGAACCGCACGGCCACACCGGCCGGCTGATGCTAGAGAAGCGCTTCTTCTTTTGAGTAATCCTGGCACCATGTCTTCGCCTCATGGTCTACTGCATGTCCTCCCCCGCTAGCACTTGCAGCACCACGGCGCAGCCCGGCCGGGCCTGTCCCTGCTGCTGGGGGCGCAGCAGCTCTCGGCGGGGCGCGCCCTCTATTTATACCCGCCGTCGCCGCCCGCTGTGCCGCGCCTCGGGCGGACGGCTCACTCGGGCCGCAGACAAATTACCCGCAGATAAATTTGTCCGGACTTCGCGCGCCCTTTGTGGGGGAAATACCGCTGTCCGGTTTGTTAGCGCCCCGGTGCCCGGTCCCCGCCCCGAGCAGTGCGACAAAAATCGGCCGTAACTCTGCGGAGGCCATCGCCGCAGGAGATTTACCGTCGCCCCAGACCCTCCTGACCTGCCCTCTGCCCTCAGCTCAGCTCACCTCACCTCACCTCACTCACCCTCTGTCTACGACGGCGCTAACCAAACCACCCACTGCTTGTAGCTGCTCCGTCTCTTCTCATACAGGGCCATGCACTAGGTAATTAATGCTAATAATTGCGCTATTAACGCAATTTATATGGAATTAAAGCACAGTGTGGCTCTAGTTTCCAAAGGAAATTACAAACATTGTACTGTAATAGTACGAAAATATCACTGAAACTGGAAATGCAATGAAAAGATCTATGTGCCACAGTTCAATTCTTATCATAACTGGAGATTTCCTCCTTGATATAGCTATGTACCATGTCTCAAATTGCTTTATGTGAAAGCTGTTTCACACCGTATCACAGACACGAGAACTGATATGACTGTCACACGAGATACTCGAATTTGCATGTAATGAAAACGAGCTTGTCATTTGGATTTACTCTACCGAACTATCAGATATTTGTTATCATAAATATGGTCCAAGTGCTTTTCTGAAAATATGTATCTTCAAGGAAGATAAACTATATACGTGCTGTAAGAGAAATTCGGACCTCAGCCGCAATCCGGCGTTTAAATAAATTCAGTGGATACAACTAAAAGCTTGCGCCGGAACGAGTCTGGAACCAGTATCTCCCGCTTCACTTAGCAGTCGCCTTAACTGCTTCGGCTATCCGAGTAAGCTTTCCGTTCAACGCAAATTCTCAACCTGTCGCACACTACGCACGTGTGCAGTGCAGGCACGTTTTGATATCGATAGTTCCCGTCCGTTATTAGCCTCTCTGGCCCGAGGCCCTCGCTCGCTCGCTCAGCTCCACAGACAAAAATGCGTTTCTAAACCTGTTAACTCGCTGCTGGGTGTGTAAGTCCTAACGAGAATTTCATCTTCCACTGGAAACTGCTATTATGAAGTAGTCTTACTGATTAACAGTACTACAACAAAATTTAATTTAAGATCAATACTCGATATAAGAATACACTACTGGCCATTAAAATTGCTACACCAAGAAGAAATGCAGATGATAAACGGGTATTCATTGGACGAATGTATTATACTAGAACTGACATGTGATTACATTTTCACGCAATTTGGGTGCATAGATCCTGAGAAATCAGTACCCACAACAACGACCTCTGGTCGTAATACCGGCCTTGATACGCCTCGGCATTGAGTCAAACACAGCTTGAATGGCGTGTGCAGGTACAGCTGCCCATGCAGCTTCAACACGATACCACAGTTCATCAAGAGTAATGACTGGCGTATTGTGAGGAGCCAGTTGCTCGGTCACCATTGACCAGACGTTTTCAATTGGTGAGAGATCTGGAGAATCTGCTGGCCAGAGCAGCAGTCGAACATTTTCTGTATCCAGAAAGACCCGTACAGGACCTGCAACATGCTGTCGTGCGTTATCTAGGGTGCGTTATGTAGGGTTTCGCAGGGATCGAATGAGGGGTAAAGCCTCAGGTCGTAACACATCTAAAATGTAATGTCCACTGTTCAAAGTGCCGTCAATGAGACGTGTACCCAATGTCACCCCATACCATCACGCCGGGTGATACGCTAGTATGGCGATGACGAATACAAGCTTGCAATGTGCGTTCACCGCGATGTCGCCAAATACGGATGCGACAATCGTGATGCTGTAAACAGAAGCTGGATTCATCCGAAAAAATGACGTTTTGTCATTCGTGCACTCAGGTTCGTCGTAGAGTATACCATCGCAGGCGATCCTGTCTGTGATGCAGCGTCATGGGTAACCGCAGCCAGGGTCTCCGAGCTGATATTCCATGCTGCTGGAAACGTTGTCGAACTGTTCGTGCAGATGGTTGTTGTCTTGCAAACGTCCCCATCTGTTGACTCAGGGATCGAAACGTGGCTGCACGATCCGTTACAGCCATGCGTAAAATATGCCTGTCATCTCGACTGCTAGTGATACGAGGCCGTTAGGATCGAGCACGGCGTTTCGTATTACCCTCCTGAAACCAGCGATTCCATATTCTGCTAACAGTCATTGGATCTCGACCAACGCGAGCTGCAATGTCGCGATACGATAAACCGCAATCACGATAGGCTACAATCCGACCTATATCAAAGTCGGAAACGTAATGGTATGCATTACTCCTCCTTACACGAGGGATCACAACAACGTTTCACCAGGCAACGCCGGTCAACTGCTGTTTGTGTATGAGAAATCGGTTGGAAACTTTGCTCATGTCAGGACCCTGTAGGTGTCGCCGTCGGCGCCAACCTTGTGTGAATGCTCTGAAAAGATAATCATTTGCATATCACAGCATCTTCTTCGTGTTGGTTAAATTTCGCGTCTGTAGCACATCATCTTGATGGTGTAGAAATTTTAATGGCCAATAGTGCATAACGGCTTGTTTATAGAATTGAGTCTCTTCTGCTTAACAGTACTCATTTCATACAAGAAGTGGTGCCTTATGCAACTGATAATCATTTTAACATGATTTTATTTTATTTTATTGTACGCTAGTACAGCCGTATCAAATTATGAGTAGGCCTATGGACATCCGATCATTATAGGAGTAATAACAGTAAAATTCCATAATAGCGGATTCCAGTAAAAGATTCAGTTTTCGTTTGTACGGACGTGCCTAGTTACGAGTTAACAGGTGTAGAAACGTAGTTCGTCTGCTGAGGTGAGCGAGCGCAGGCCTGCCTTCGTGACGTACACGCCTCGGGCTGTCTTTCTCGTAGGCCTCGCTCTGGCCGAACTTCTCGGGCGGTTCGTCCTCTGCAGGCGACAGGTCTGGGGGTCAGCATTTCGACGCTGTCGTGGCCACGAGGCGCTCTGTTCCATGTGGCGACCGGCTGAGCGGTGTCTTTGACAGCGAATGGGAGTAAACGCCGCGACTTCGTGGCCGACCGTATCCTCGGGGCCATGGAGGTAAGAATAAGGGGAGATGGCGCTACGTATCCCAGCCGTACTACGTTTTGAAGCCATGGGGGCGTGGTTCGCTGCCATGACACTCTGACCAAAACATTGCCAGTGTGCTATAGCGCTGCGTGTATTACAGTCGCTAATTGCACCATATACGAATGTAACGTCATCAGATTGGTTGTTTCAAAGTTTTTGTTTAAAATAAAATCTCGCAAAGGCGAAATTCCGCTTTTCTTCTGATTAAAAATAGTTTTTAATGTAATATTACGAATAGCTAGCCTTCAATGTAAACGATACAATTTTTTTAATTCAGTAATAAACGTGTATCACAAACGAAATAATAGAAACTGGAAACTAAGTTAGCTATACCCTCCCTCCAAAGCCCCATAAATACATCTTGTTTGTAATACGTACTGGGACATTTCAGTTACGTTACACTACTGGGAAACACTGTTCATTACCACCAATATTTACTGAAATACGGTACACAGAATGGCAAATCTACACAGTGTCCTGTTTAGGCCTATACTTTACGCCAGTTAATGTAGTGTTAGCTTTTAATTTGGTACATGATGAGGACAAAGTGAGTTACTCAACACTTCGATTATCGGCGATACGTACGTATTATACTGAAACGTGAACTTGAAGACTAAGAATTTAATTCTTTGAATCAACATACCTTTTGCAAATATTTTGGGTGTGTAGGGAAAACTGATGCTACAGCATTTTCTCGGAGCCTTACTGTTGAAAGGGAAGTTCGGTCTATGTCCTCTTCTCGGAAATGCTGAGAACATACAGAGCTCCATTTAGACGCACGCCAATTCTTCCTCCTCGCGGTATTCTCCCACAGAGCTTTCCGACTTTCATTTTTAGGAAATCTAAAATCATACAGGAGAAAAACACGCTATAGTACAAGTACCGCTGTAGCACACGTTCATTCACAATGAAGTTGTAAAATCACACTTAACGAGACAATTTACACATGAAATGTTATTCCCTTCGATTTCGCATCACAATCAGAACGATTCGTACATCCGAACACCACACAAGTCTCCATAATAGCGCAAAATCCTTCCAAAAACGAGCGACAAGCCTATGCACACAAGCTTACAGCAGCAATGTTTTGGTCGGATTGAGATGGCTATCCTCGGCTTCACATAGCTTCACAGCTGTGACGTCACGGCGTCTCCCCCTATTCTTACCTCCATGCTCGGCCCGCTGCTAAAAGTAGCGTTTCTGGTCACTGCGGGTTCGATGGGGTTGAGTGTCGGCTGCGGCCGTGAAGATTGCTGGTTGAAAAAGATATCCCCACGCGATGCACGGAACCCGTCTTGTTCTGGACATCTGGATTTGCAAAAAATCTGTGTCCACTGTGGTGCTGGGTTGGGTGCCTATCTGCCAGTTTCAAAAATCGGGTGCAGGGCTATCTGTGAATAGCATAAGTTGGTTTATGATTTTTACCAAACTCGTCATAACATCCACTTGATGGCAGCCTTTGGACGAGCGGTTCTCAGCTTACGTTTCGATCTGATGTACATTACGGCCATGTTACGTCGCCCAGTGGCTATTCTAATTCGCCATTCTGGATATCCATCGTGACATGTAAACATCTTTATTCAAGAATACTTTAAATTATCTCACTCAAGTTACGTTTCTGTGAATCTGTGACTAAACTAGTGATGTTCGAGCTGCCTAAATTTGGCAGAGCCTATAATTAAATTTTGATGTTGATTTTGGAATCAGGTGCTTTATGCGCAACGTTTGCCTTTTCCCAGTGTGTTTACAATGTCTATCTGCGTTGTAAATGCAAACTGTTGATTAGTGTTCGTATGTCACAGGATAGCTTCTGTATCTGTTGTTTATATTGTGGGCCCAGTTAAAGAGGCCTGGGTACGATAAATGCCTTTACTGAGAGTGTCAGTCTCTCTAGTGGCGATCGCCATCCACACTCAGTGAAGAAAGAGAAACTGCTTGGCCCTGAAACTGATACTTGTATCTTACTTTGAATTTAATGTTGTCAGGTTCTTCCGCTTGGTTGGAACCAGTGGTCTTCCTTCTAATTATCTGCAAACAGTCACGTGATAGTGGATGGCTAATGTTAATGACCTGTCAGCTATTTTCAATGTGTTCTTGATGCTTGTAATGTGGAACATGCAGGTTAATTTTAAGGACTTGTGATCTGATTAGATCTCTGTGCTGAGCATGTTCAGACTTTTTATGACTTTATGTTGTTCCCAAAAAATATTTTTTAAATTTAATTCAGTCATTTCTGAGAGTTGGTAATACCTACCAACAGTTATTTTATTGGAAATTAATTTCGAAGATCGCTACTCACATTGTCTTGCATCATTTTCTGTGTTTTACTCAACTGGTCTGTTTTTTTCATAAATATGATAATAAATATGTGCCCAGTATTCTTACACTCAACACTAGCTCCCTACCACGTTACATCTCGTAGCACCCACTGCCCATTATCCTCATTGTTCCCAGTTTCACCTTATTTCCGCAAGAGTTTGGACGTAGTGTGTGTTCGCACTGAAGGTATCATTATTCGCTGTCAAGATGCATATACATATTATTTGTATGTGTGGCGTCTTTCCTTTCGGACCTGTCCGAAAGAAGAGACACCACAGAAGAAATAATTCAAGACTTGAAATAAAATAGGCTCCAAGCGCCGAAACATGAATTTGAGGAAAATGAGTTTTAAGTGTTTTAAATAATTTACAGTCATAATAGCACTATCAACATGTTTTATATGAAATTTAAGTATAGTTTTTGGATCTAGATTCCAAAGGTAACTACAAAAGTTGTACTGTACTGGTATGAAAAACTGGAACTGGAAATGCAATGAAAAACTCTAAATGCCACAGTTCAGTACTCACTACAAAAAAAAGTAAAAGTTGATTATGCTTCGGTAAAAAAGAATTAAGAATACTGATCGGCTGTCGTGTCTTCCGTTTGAAAATAGCCATGCAGTTTTATTATTTGCATTATTTATTTTATTCGTTTAAAATGATAACCACCTTTTAGCCATATGCTTAAGTTAAAACTAACCTTAAGAAATAGTCTTTCGAAACCGGATGAATCTGTCTGAAAGACCCTGTTACACTCAGGGCTGCCGTATCACAAAAAAAAAAAAAGTCAAATGGCTCTGAGAACTATGGGACTTAACATCTGAGGACATCACACACAAGCATGCCCGAGGTAGGATTCGAACCTGCGACCGTAGCAGTCGCGCGGTTCCGGACTGAAGCGCCTAGAACCGCTCGGGCACCACGGCTGGCGACGGAACAAAAGTTTGAATTATGGAAGAGTGGGGAAGGAAATAGGCCGTGCCCTTTACAAAGGAACCATCCCGTAATTAGCCTGAAGCGATTTAGGGAAATCACGGAAAACCTAAATCAGGATGGCCGGACGGGGACTTGAACCGATGTCCTCCCAAATGCGAGTCCAGTGTGCTAACCACTGCGCCACCTCGCTCGGTGGGATCGCCACGGAACCGCCTTTGGAGAACACTGCCGAACACCTGCCTAGGGCAAAAAAGTCGTATCATGTAAGTGAGACTAAATCAAATCCACGTGGGAATGTTCCAATTTCATTCCACTTAGTGTATCAAATGATTCATCATTACGCTTTGCCTGTATGCTGCGCCTATTTCCTTTACCACGTTGACGTCTCGTACGCGGTATTCTGCACAATTAATTAGGGAGCAGAGGACTAGCATTGGCTCTCAGGTTCTAGTTATCATCGCGAGAACCGAGCCGATTATTGTTTTCACCGCGCGTCTGTCTCAAAAAAAACAAAAGTATCATTAGTCCCGCACCCAGCTGGCGAGATTGTAATATCGAGATAGCGCGATGCCACGGCGCGTATTACAAAGGAAGGGTAGCCGAGATAAATATCGATCATTATTAGCTCCCCTCCTTTGCTCCGAGATGGCCGTGTCGATAGCGAGACACTCACGAGGGCTGTCCAACGTGTCGCCAACGCCGCGGCGTCAGGCACCAGGAAAGTGCCTGGCAGTTTGCCTCTGTACCACACACCACACCACAGACCCTTCTTTATATTGTAGCGCGCAATAATCCATACTGATATAGGCAGGATTTGTTATGAATGGGTTTCTATAACGAACTTACGTTTGTATTGGTGTTTATTTTTTCCATAGCGAACTCGGATTTGTTATACATTTATAGCGCCTGTAGTGCGACTGTACTATTTTGAAAAACAGTGATCGTACTAAGAGTGAACGTTACTAACCCTTAAATTAGTGACTAGTTCTTAGCAGCATGTTTCATATCCCATTAACTAACTTGAGACGATTTTATCATCACGCTTCCTTCGACGATTAAACTTAGATATTAATCCTTATATTACTTGTAAATGACACACACGTCATCCGGGAAACCAGTAACGTCACAACCAGCCCGCCCGGTTGACCGTGCGGTCTGACGCACGGCTTTCCGGGCGGGAAGGAGCGCCTGGTCCCCGGCACGAATCCGCCCGGCGCACTTGTGTCGAGGTCCGGTGAGCCGGCCAGTCTGTGGATGGTTTATAGGCGGTTTTCCATCTGTCTCGGCGAATGCGGGATGGTTCCCCTTATTCCGCCTCAGCTACACTATGTCGGCGATTGCTGCACAAACAAGTTCTCCATGTACGCGTATACCACCATTACTCTACCACGCAAACATAGGGGTTACAGTCGTCTGGTGTGTGACGTTCCCTGGGGGGAGTGGGGGGCCGGGGGGTGGCTCCACCGGGGGCCGAACCGCAGAAAAACCTTGAAAGATTGGTTCGTTGTAGGGCAGCGGAGAGGTGAAATGGACTGCGGTAGTCGTCGTGGGGTTGTGGACCACTGCGGCTGCGACGGAGCCTCTCCGTCGTTTCTAGGCCCCCAGTTAACACACAATACAGTACAGTACAATACAACTTCACAACCACTGTAGTCCGATATCAATTAGGTGCCATTTGACTGCTAATGATCTGGTCTGAAATCGTCAACAATAGTACAATGTGAACCCAGAAGCTTTTCTGGATGTAGAAATGATGCCCCTTTCAAGGAAACATGTTTGACATGTTTAGAGATACTCCAGGGATCTGAAACATTCTGAAATTAATAAATTATCCTGACTGTTGATAGTACATAGACACTTGAATCTTCACAATGTTAGTAAATGGTGACAAAATCGCAAGAATGCGCCTTTTTCCGAAATCCATACGTAGAAAACCAAAGGCGATACGAGCATTTGGGAAGATTGTTGCCGAATGTGGTACTTTGGTCATTAGTGAAAAATAACAATTAGGCCTACTTCATTGACGCTAACACTTTTCGAGACATCCTAAGGGTCGTCAGGGGCTGTTTTCTGTGGTGTTTAAGCAGATGTTTGCAATTTCGTTTTTGCACTCTGAAGCTGGAGCCAGGGCAGACAAGTACAGCTCGTCGCGTTAGTGTCGATGGAAAGCGTCGGTATGTATCGAATGACAAACAAAATGAGTATTAAAGCGGAATTTTAAGTACCCGTTTGAAAGAGCGGTCCCAGGTTAATCTCGTTTAGTATTTGTTTTAGCGATATGTGTTAACAGGGATTGTAAAACTCGCAGAATGAACAACAATCTGTCAGCGAGTCAGCAGCTCTGCGTGCATGGCGGTCTCATTCAGCGAGGGCCAGGGCAGTGCCGTCGCTTCTAGAGCACTGGATGTTCTGCGATATATATATATATATATATACATATACATATACATATATATATATGTGTGTGTGTGTGTGTGTGTGTGTGTGTGTGTGTGTGTGTGTTTGGTTGCTGTTGCTTCGTTGTCTGATGGTGTGTCCGGGCATCTTCCTAGTCGTGTTGGTTTCCAGTGCCCTTGAGTTTTCAGTTCTTTTCCCATTCCCTCATTACTTTGCCCAGGACTAGGTTGAAAAATAGTGGGTATAATCCGTCGCCTTGGCGCACTCCAATTTTGATCATGAAGGGATCAGAGATTTCATCCATGAATTTAACTTTCGATGTTGTGTCAGCTTATGTCTGTTTGATTAATTGTGATTAATTGTGATGTTTTTGGGTCGAGTCCTTATTCTTCTAAGACACTGAACAAGGATTATAGGTCAAGAGAATCATACGTATTCTTGAAATCTATGAAGGTGCAAATGATTGGCGCATTCCTGATGTTCTTGTATTTTAGGATTGTTTTCAAATTGAATATTTGTTCTGTGTAGGAACGACCGGGGCGAAAGCCTGCCTGGCATTCACCAATTTTGTGTTCTAACTGTTCTTGTGTTCTCTGGAGTAAGCAAGCTGAAAAAACTTTGTAGGTTACTGGTAGCAGGGAGATTCCTCTGCAGTCGTTCACATTCGTCCTGTCTGCTTTCTTGTGCAGTGGATGGATGAGTGCACATTTCCATGCGGAAGAAGTTGGGCTGCAAATCCCTTCCGAGAAGTCTGAATTTTTCTGCTCAAAATTAAACATAACAAAATTAGACACAAAATACGGTGAAATAAAGAGAGTTGCATACTTGAGTATCTAGGTAAAATCCTCTAACCTACAAGAGGAGAAAAGATCGCACAGAATACTCAATTACAAAAAATGAAGAGAGTGTTCGGCAAGTCACAGCACATATATATTAAAAAATGCATGTCCATTCACACGAGAGTCAGAGACTACAACACAGTAATCAAGCATCAATTACCGTATACAAGTGAGACGCTAACACTCCATACGAAAAGTGACATGGAAATCATACCGAAGGAAGACTGGAAAGTCATTAAGAAAATTCTCGGCCCAAAGCTGACAGGAAAGGGATACAGATTATACTCTCTAGGAAAACTACATAGAAGATGTCAAACACAGCAGCAGATGACAGAAAAAGAAGGTTGAAGATCTATGGGCACATCATCAGGCTGTCACTAAAACGATTCACCATCAGAATTCTAACATACATACAAGGGATCAAATCAACAATAACATGGATCACGCAAGTCAAACTGGACCTAGAAGCATCAAAAATCGATCCAATAGAAATTCGAGACAGAAATGTATACAAGGACAAGATACACAAGTGGAATGCGAGGTCAAATATGAAGTCCCGAATAAACCAGGAACAAAGTGGACTGAAGAGAGAAAGAGACTACACGGAGTAAAAATGAGAGAATCGTGGAAGATCAGAAAGAACGCTCAAATGAGGTGGAATGCTTTGCGTGATCCTACAGGGTCTTGACGCAAATAACAACAACAATAATAATAATAATAATAATAATAATAATATATTGCGGGTGTACCCGAACACCACAAAAACCTCAGAGATGGTAATATGGAAGAAAACTAGAAAAAATGTGTAGTAAACATGAGCTCTGAAATGTATACCTTTGGAGCTCACAGCACTTGTACAGCAGAATATTTGTGTTTCACAGTAGCGAAGATGAACAAGTGGTCATAGCTCTTAAGATATGAATTTTTCAGCCAATATTTACTAGACATTTAAAGATAAATTGTCCATATTACAACCTCTGAAAGTTTGTCGGAGGCCTTCTGATTAATCCTGTACGTAGATATAAGATATAGATATAACGTAATTAAAATCAAGAACGAAGTTTTGACTTGCTTGGATACACTATAGACATCGATATTATAGGCGAATTTCATATTTCTTACGTGACATTTGTAAGAGGTAGAGACTCCGAAGCTATTTTCTATGGCCGCGACATAGGAGCGCTGTGGCAGCGATAACGTCGCATCTTAAACGTCAGATACAAATTAATTTAAGGCAGCCTACAGTTTTGCTTAGCGAATTTATTGCTTGCAGGGGTGGAAATTTTGTGTGGAGTGAACTCGGATACGTTGCTCTTTCAGACCATGAAAACTATAGAACAGTGTAAGAGTAAATGCTGCCATTCTGTAGAGATAGTGACTGAATTTTGTTACTACAGCGATTTTTTTTTTTAAAAAAAAAAAGAAAGCTGTATAAAAGCGGTTCGAATGGTTCAAATGGCTCTGAATATTATGGGACTTAACTTATAAGGTCATCAGTCCTCTAGAACTTAGAACTACTTAAACCTAACCAACCGAAGGAAATCACACACATCCATGCCCGAGGCAGGATTCGAACCTGCGACCGTAGCGGTCGCGCGGTTCAGGACTGTAGCGCCTAGAACCGCTCTGCAACTCCGGCCGGCTAAAAGTGGTTCGAGGATGTAATCACGATAACAATCATTTTAGCGTTATTCTGCACAATGAATACTATCTGTCTGAATGAGAAATCACTGCTGCATATTTTTGTGTGTGGAATTAAGCAATATAAGCCCTCTTCTTGAAGCTTTCATCATGAGATTCATCAGTTGTATACAGAGTAAATCTTGCTGAACTAAAACACTTTTGAAGCTATGTAGTATGGAATTGCCAACGGAAATGTATGACTTAGAAATAACTCACGTACCCTACGGGAATATTGTAACACTATAAGCAGTAATGCATCAAGATCTTTATAATAGACTTTGATTTTGGATGAAGCCAGTGTCGTGCGATGTATTGTAACAACACAACTATTCAGAGCGCCTGAGCGACTCTTAGGAAGTCTGTACAGCCCTGTGGGGACGCCTAAACGAAGGCGCAGATTGAAAGTGAAACCGGCGGGGCGTCGGCACAGTCACACGCTAAACACACAACTGATGAGAGCCGCCGTTCAGTCCGGTAAGCGGTGGGCCTTCATTACTGCTCCGACACTTGCGAGCCCGTGCCTTCGGCTCCAGTACCCCCCTCTGTCACTCTGGGAGCCAATGAAGCGATTTCCTCACGAACTGGAGGCCTCGTGAAAGAAACTGAGTCGAGACAAACTCACCGACATCAGTTCCTTTGAATCGACTGTAACACACGGCCTGTTACCTTCGGTCCACTTAATTTTCGAGACACACGGTGGCTGAGCCATCTGTTATCTTTTATTGTGTGCAGATGGCGGGTCCTCTGGTAGCAGCGGGAGTTCTAGAAGTCGGAACGGGACCGCAGATACGGATCCAAATAAGGGAGGATTTTCAGCATTCATCACTGAAGTACCATCCAACATGATTACCGGTTCTGTGCTGCGAACGCTCGGGCAGGGCAAAGAGAAAATTTATTGGTCTTGCAGCATAATATATGGGATTGCTAATGAATACGATAACAAGAGGGTGGAAAAAATCCATAAGTAAGGTGGTTTCACCAGAGATGACACAACGTTAGTAACTTTTGCATCAAATCTACATTTGTAACCGTAGTGTGTGAGCCAGTGGACACTGTGTGAAGAAGGGTTCAAAACGAGCTGGTATCACCTCTCCCTCCCCTCCAGCCCTTCCTCTTCCATTCACAGATGGTACACGAGAAAATAAATCCTTATGCAGGAGGTGAATTTTTCTGATTTTAGCGTCTCGGTCTCAACGACTCATATGTATTGTCCTATAAGAGCTGTAGCAAACACTGAATCACTCGACAAAAGGCGATTTCAGGCAGTGCTGGAAAAAGACGAGTATCATTCCAATCTACGTGGAAGATCTCGTATGCAGGAAGAAGTAATACATTTTTTTCACTCATATTGCAACATTGGCTCCCGGAAATTTGTAACGTTCTCTGCTATGCACTTACATCTTGCAGTGTCTTCCATTTTAGTTTGTCAAGCATATCTGTGACACTCTCACCCTGAGTGAACAAAGACGTGATTGATCGTGCCAGCACTTCTTTCAGTCTTTTCCATCTCTTCCATTAATCCAACTTGTTAAAGGTCCCACGCTGACGATTGGTACTCAAGAGTTGTTTGAATGTGAGTTTATAAGCAACCTCTTGAGATATACTTACTGTGTATTTTAACTTGAATTTAGTCGATCTTCCACTAATATAATAAAGTCCCAAACCCACTACTCCCTTGGACATACTTAGTTTATTTAGTTTATAGCCATTTTGTTGTCCAGGGTGAAGGTACACGGCTTCATATGTACATTTGAGGTGATCTTTTAGTTTTGTAAATAACGAATAAATCTTTAGTTTTGACATACACTTGCATTTCAGTAGTTTTGCTATGAGGAGTGATCTAAGTAAGTAATCTACTGATCTACTGTATATTCAATAGCGTCAGCTGCCCTCACGTGTCTACCTGTTTGGGTAAACACAGATACTAATGTACCATGCCCCCTCCCCCCCCCCCCATCCCAAATACCCCACTGCATGATGGTGCAGCACGTGCAGAGTCACTGCTGAGGAGAGGAGGATACGGAGGGATTCTGTACATTATACAATGTGTACACCATGAAACAAATTAAATAATTTTAAAATGGTTTGCGCTCACTGATGTAAAAACTGATAGCCCATTCGCTACTTCACTGTCTTGAGGGTCATTATTATTCTTCAATTTCTCCAGGCGTATTTTATGACGAAATAAATCCCGGGCGAACAGCCTGGTATGAGTGTGCATAGGACACAATATTTCGACAATCGACCACGTTGCCTTCATCAGGTGCGCATCTGATGTGACACTTCTCGGAGTTAGATCAACTTTTGTGGATTTTTAGTTACCCTGCTGTAAGGTAAGTGGTCACTTTGTGTATTTATTAATGGATATGTCACTTACACTGTGAAGTGACGGGGTGAAGAAGAGTTTGTATCTCTTTAATTCTGGGGAATTTTGCGTGAGCACTGGACATGCATTTGACCCCCTCCTTACCTACCACCTTATCGGGTTCAAATGGCTCTGAGCACTATGGGACTTAACTCTGAGGTCACCAGTCCCCTAGGACTTAGAACTACTTAAACCTAACTGACCTAAGGACATCACACACATCCATACAAGAGGCAGGATTCGAATCTGCGACCGTAGCAGCCGCGCGGTTCCGGACTGAACCGCCTAGAACCGCTCGGCCACCGCGGACGGCTATAAAATGCAAAGTTAAAAAAAAAGTATACAGCTGGACTCGAAATGTCTACCTATGTACCTTCGGTTCCGTACATGGCGACTCAGCCAATTACACTCTACTGTAACTCTGTTTCTAATGCCATCGTGTTTTGTGTTACAGTCTTCAAAAGGGTTTAATCACCGAAATGTTTTTAACTGACTTTTAATTATCACACATTCTGACAAGCAAAACACGTTTTCATGAATCTTCAATGTGTCGATGCCTTAAAAGGGCCTCCTCTTATAATATGTGAGCTATTCCGCGGAAATAACTAAATAAGACAATTCTTTAGCCACCAATACGACGTGTTCCGTTACTTTATTACGACAATGACTCTTTCCAGAGCCGTTAAATGTCCTGGTGCTTAGAAACACCATATTCATACAGTGTAACATATGACATAAAATCCACCGAACACGGGCTTCTGCTGAACACGACAACCACAGTATGGCGACTTGCTGTCTGCCTGTGACGTAGGGAGCGTTCTTGCTTCATACTCGTTCTAATTTACGTGGCACGTGCGCGAAATATCGTATAACTTCTTTCGCGTTTCACATGATAAAATGACTCCTCAACAAGAAATGACTTCTCAACGTGAAGTAGTAGGAAGTTGCGTCACAAAACTCATAGAGGGCCATGTCAAAATAGCCAACCCGTCTGTTGTACCGACGTCTTTTATATTTAGGCACGCTCTGTCGACAGCTGTTTCCTGGAAGTGTTGCGTGCATAGGCTTAATAAAGATGACTGACTCGGCGAGGTCCAATTGAAACGAAGATGTTACATTTGTTTCTGTGGAAGCTTCAAGTGTCTTCTTTTATGTGATTTCTTGCGTGTTGATTTTAAACTGTTGCCCTGTTTTATGTATGTGGAGATTATGCGTGAGTAGCTATCGGAGCTGCTGGAGGTGATGTATACATTTTCCATTCCAGTAATCGGATCTTGAAACCTTGCTGAAAGCAGTTCGGTAGTTACTGATCATTAATTATTAGTTTTGGAGTTATGACAAGCTTAAACCTGTGTCGCGGATCAAGGCGAGGTTGTTGAACGTTAATTGGACTCCATTTAATAGGTAGTCGCGCCGAGAATGAATGGGAGTTCACCAACAGACGTTTCCTACTAAATCCTCGGAGCAATACGTCTAGCGATTTGTCTCGCGTTGAAAGGTTCGGCTGAGATTCCGGCCGACGTTAGGGAAGCTCTGAAAACGAGACTGAAGGCACGTTTCATCATATTAAGTTAAGCAGTTCTCGTGAAGCATCCAGTTATTTCAGTAGTTTGCTGTTAAAAGTTGAGGAATCGGAGAAGGCACACAAGTAACAAAATTGCCAGTGTTATACTTTTATGTGTTAGTCCAGTAAATACTGCCTTAAAGCTAATTCTGTGATGAAATGAACCTCTGAGAACTTGATGCTGTTGTGATTTATAGCCGCAGTTTCCCAATACTTGAAGACGTAGGGCTGTTTTCGCTGTATGAATTTAGATGATGAGGATCGACGCATTCCTTCCTGGACTAGCGGGAAGTTGGCACGAACTACGATGGGATTACTAAATTCCGTCACTTTTATTGCCACTTCTTCTTCTTTATGGTTATATTATGCGTGGTGCAGACTGGGATGTTATTAGAGACAGGGGGGCGAGCTGGGTTTAGAAGGGAATCGGCAGTTATCTCTTCGCAGAGGCAATTTTCGCATCTGCACAAAGCGATTTCCATGGATCAAAGGGAACCTGTGTTGTGGTGGCTGGGCAGAAGGCGTATGATAGCAGTTGCTTGTGAAAGGAGTGTTCACTTTCTGCTAGTCTTTACCAGTGGGCAGTGTTCTGGTCAATGTGAACTACGTAAGAAAAATATCTTTTTAAAAGTATCGAGATTACCTAGTGTTTTACACAGTAAATGGAATGACACCATTAATGAATATACACTTCGATCGGAAATCGGTAGCTAAGGTAGCACATTCAAAATTTCTAGGTTTATGCATTGATGAGGGGCTTAACTGGAAAAAACACACTGAAGATTTGCTGAAACGTTTGAGTTCAGCTACTTATGCTATTAGGATCATTGCAAATTTTGCGATATACATCTCAGTAAATATGCTTACCACGCCTACTTCCATTCTCTGCTCCTGTATGGCATCATATTCTGGGGTAACTCATCATTGAGTAAAAGAGTGTTCATTGCACAAAAGCGTGTAATCAGAATAATTGCTGGAGCTCATCCAAGATCGTCCTGCAGGCACTTATTTAAAGAGCTAGAGATCTTCACTGTAGCCTCACAATATATATATTCTGTGGTGTCACCGCCAGACACCACACTTGCTAGGTGGTAGCTTAAATCGGCCGCGGTCCATTTAGTACATGTCGGACCCGCGTGTCGCCACTGTGTGATCGCAGACCTAGCGCCACCACAAGGCAGGTCTCGATATACGAGATAGCACTCGCCCGAGTTGTACGACGACATTGCTAGCGACAATACGGACGAAGCCTTCCTCTCATTTGCCGAGAGACAGAATAGCCTTCTGCTAAGTCCATGCCTACGACCTAGCAAGGCGCCAATTGTAACAGTGCATGTATCGTACGAGTCTCATTTGTATAGCCAAGAGAGATGTATCACAAGGAATAAATAAAGTTAAGTATATTCCAAAGCTACGTATTTTCCTGATAGCAGTCATAACGTATCTTGTTCCAGACTTGACGCCAGTCGGCGTGTGTGTACGCGTGCCTTTCTTTCGGCTACTTCAGTGTGGCGTAACAGTCTTGTTACGTCACAACATATTCACTTATGAAATTTGTTAATATCAATCCGGACGAATACAAAAGTAATAGAACTGTACATGGCTACAACACTAGGAGAAAGGATGATCTTCACTACTCAAGGTTACATCTAACTTTGGCTCAGAAGGGGGTAAATTATGCTGCCACAAAAGTCTTTGGTCACTTACCTAATAGTATCAAAAGTCTGACAGATAGCCATATAGCCTTCAAAAGGAAATTAATAGAATTTCTGAATGCAACTCCTTCTACTCATTAGATGAATTTTTGGATATAGTACGTGGGTAATTTCCCCACCCCCACCCAAAAAAAAAATTAAGTGTCATGAAATATTTTGTGTAATGTAATACCTTGTATAGACACCTTTTATTAACCTGACACGTTCCACATCATTACGGAGTGTCGTATTCATGATCTTTGGAACAAGTACTAATGTAATCTTTACAAAAAGAGAAGGAGGGCCTCTTTCTTTCAGTTGTCTCAGATGTTTCACAACACTTTTCAGCGGAATTTGTCGGTTAGTCCTGATCTCTACCAAAGAACTTTGATCCATTACTGAATGACACGCATCAATCAAAAGAGAGATGCCACATACATAATACTTGCAAGAACAGATCAAGCACTTAACTTCGTTGACAGACTGAACCTGTTAGCCAGTTGCGGAGTGACACTGACTTATGCTTTTCTTTGTTTATGCGTAACAACTGAGCCGACCGAGCACATCTCGCAGAAAGAATCTGATAATTTTCAGTTAGCCTGTTCCCTTTCTTACCTTTGAAAGATACACTGAGGCTCTCCATCACAAATTTTAGTGAGTAACAATTACAGACAAATAGCAGCAGAAGAAGTGCTTCTCGACAGCCTGATGACAGCTGCCAAAACGAATATTTGTCTGCGAGGAGGATCCTTACTAAAACCTCGTGCAGTTTCATATTCTGGACACCACATTTAAATTCGCATACACACAGATACACATACATTTTCAAATACTGTCGTATATAGCTGAATGAAAGAATAAGGTAAATGGCGCCCAGGACAAATTTCGACTTGAGGCGTCCTTCCCCCCCCCCCCCTCCCCCCTATCCTCCCCTCTCTCCCTTTGCCAAAGTCACCATATATGTTTCTCGTCATTGCCTCGTCTGCTCATTCGTTAATTGAAATCAACTCGACAACGAAGAAAAAGGTGCATATTTCACTAACTAATTACTTTATTATACAACTGAATTCATGGAGCAGCACACAGCCTGAAGTAGCATTTTTTGCAACAATAACAGGATTTCTTTTCCACTGTTTTTTTGACGATCAGTGCAAAGCATTAACAAATAACATACGCATGAATGATTCTTTACAATTCCGTTTAGTTGTCTCACTTAGCATAACAAGAGTGGCCCCACATAATAATCAGAAACGCAAAACAAACAGCTTCATACTAGCAAAGGATGGATCTAACAGAACTGTTGCTCAACCCAGTCCAATTCGAATCTGGTCATGATTTCCTTCCACCGCCCCCTTCTCATTTTCGTACCTTTCAGTCCGTTACTGTCTTCTATAACGGGGGATCAAAACGTTGCCGATTGAGGGCCTGCTGCAGCATACATTCAACGCTGCACGACTCCGATGCGGGTTACTTTATAAACACTGGCATGGAGGCAAATGATTATTTTGATGTTCGTGTCTATCCGACGTGCGTGCGATAAATGCGGAAACGTGAACTATAGCGACGTTATTACCAAATGTGTTCAAACAGAGCCAACTTGCTGCTACTCTTTTCTTGGCTACCGAACGATAAACACCGGAAGACACTGTTATCTCCCCCTTCCTTCCTACTTCCATCTACTGTCCACGTTAAACAATGTCCAGTCCAAGTAATTAATAAGCAAAGTCTTTTTCATGAAGATTTGAAAGGAGCTAAGATTACAATAAACTTTCTAGTTTACTTAGCTTGTCATGTTGATATGGCTCCAGTTCTTCTTGTCTAAGGGTCTGATTCTTGAAGCTGAAAACTTCACAACAGGTTCTCACGGTTGGTTTGAACTATCCAGCACGGAGTGGCCACGCGGTTTGAGGTGTAATGTCACGGACTGCGCGGCCCCTCCCGCCGGAGGTTCGAGTCCTCCCTCGGGCATGGGTGTGTGTGTTGCTATTAGCATAACTTAGTTTAAAAAGTGTGTAAGTCTACGGACCGATGACCTAAGCAATTTGGACCCTTAGGATTCACACACAGATGAACATTTTCTTTTCGGTTTGAACTAAATAAATTGAAGATAGCTGTTGCACCATTTTTTACGTAAATATATTTTCTCAGATTTTAGAATATGGAACAGTATTTTGGTTTTTCACACTAACAAAGTTGAAATTACGTTGTTCGCCCAAAATTACAAAAATACGTCCGATCACATCAGAGGCAAGCCTAAGACTCTCACTCTCTTCGGAAATATCAAAATTCCAAAGGGTTTACAGTTTTCCTCAACAAGTGAACTTCTACTAGTTTCCGATATATTATTAATTTCTATTATATTTTCATAAATTAATCCGAAAATAAACATAGTAAACAGTAGAGAATTGCGTAATTAAAAATAGGAATTTTAAGTGTGCCAATAATTCGTAATTTCAAATGTTTCTAAAAGAAAATAATTTCCATTGTAAATTCTGAACTAATACTTATCGATTATAGAATCGAAATTAGAATATTTTATAAAATAATTCCTCTTCATAAACTTCAGCTTGAAATATAACATACTGTGTATAAAATTACATGAAAATTTTCAGAAAAGCAACATCTCCTAAATTTGGAAACTAATACTGGTATCTACAGCTACGGTTGAGGAAAAGTAATGCTAGAAGAGGATGTCCCGTTACAACATCGATCGGAGAGTGAAGATGTGTATGGGGCAGCATGTCTGTCGAAAATCACCGTTGTGGAATGAGAACTGCGACAAGAATTGCTGCTGCTTCATTGTAACGCACGTCCCAATATCGCATATATCGTCACGTAGAAGTTACAACAACTCAAGTGAGAGACTCTGGAGTACCCGCCTATAGTCCTGAGTATCTGGCCTTCGGTCCGTTGAAAAAAAGCGTTGGAAGGTCGACGATCCTATTATCGTCCGACGAGAATGTGCACTGGGCAGTTACGGATTACTTCACGCAGCAAGACACGGTGTTTCAACAAACGGGTAGCATCAACCTGGTGCGTGGTGGGGTTGCCTCAGTAATTATAGTGATTTTGCTTGATTGACGTACCGATTCTGGACCGTATGGCCCGCGGACGGAAAATATTTTATCCACCCTTACACTGATACTACTACTAGTAGCATTATTTGGCTCTGTGCCCTTCTTCATTTCTTTTTGCCTGTTACAAAACTGCGTCCCCACGAACACGACTGACAGGACTCATACCCTAGTTATGCCCCTGCTTGAAGCACCACATTTTGTCCTGATGACTCGTCTTGACGCTGGCCCTATGAATCATGGAAAAGTTGTGAACCCAGTCTGACGTGTGAGTGACCAGCCACTGGCCACAGCTCACGGCGATTCGTGAGAGCTGGGCCTGATGCACGAACACCTCGCTCGGCGGCGTCGTTAATGTCCCCAGCAGGATTGACGGCAGTCGAGTTGGGGAGGGGAGGGTGTGGAGAAGATGGATGGAGGGTCCTACAAACATTCCGACCCAATTATGCAGCTACGTAACAGAAAATTGGTATAGGGTTACAGTTGTTAAACCTCCACGTATCTACAGGTATGTGAGTCCAGCCTCCAGCTGAAATTGATTCCGATTACCTTCACCTAAATCTGCGAGTGACAAATACCAGGGGTCGGACAAAAACATGGAAACACCATAAACACGTCTAGTACCGTGTAGGAAACCCGTTGGCAATCAAATCAGCTTCCAGTCGTCTCGGAATGAATAATACAGGTCCTGTATGGTTTGCAAGACAATTTTATACCATTCTTTCTACAAAATAATGGCTAGGTGACGATGATCGAAGTGGATGGCGATAACGCACTTTTATTTCCAAAGTAGACCGCAAAGGCTCAATACGAGGGGTGTCCGTAAAATAAGGTTCCCAATTCTTTTTCACAGTGCAAAATATGTTTAGCTCATGAATGCGTACATTTTTGAAAAGTTCAGACATTAACCTATTTTTCTACGTAGTCGACACTAAGGTCAATACATTTTTGCATGCGGTGTACGGGCTTTTGAATGCCAGAGTAAAAAAAAAAAAATCTGCTGCCAAGCGGCGCAAATACCTGAGAACCGCTTCTTCCAGCTCTTCTCTGTCGCCGAAATGTTTTCCACCCAGGTGTTTCTTCATGTCAGAAGTCACCTGGGACTAAGTCCGGGCTGTAGGGTGGGTGTTTGACAATACCCCATCCAAAATTTCACGATGAGCTCTTTGGTGGCATTAACGGTGTTCAGTCGAGCTTTATCCAGGTGCAAACGCAGCCCCTTGGATAGCATACCCCTCCTCTTGTTTTGAATTGCACAGTGCAATTTTTGCAGGGTCTCGCAGTACCGGGCGGCGTTGATTGTTGTACCGGTGGGCAAGAACTCGCTCAACAATACCCCCTTCCTGTCCGCCGATATTTTGCGTTTGTTTGAATTTTCACGATCTCTGCGACTCTGGGTGCTTCCATTGTTTGGACTGTTCTTTGGTTTTGGGTGTGCGGTAGTGCACCCAAGTCTCGTCTCCAGTAACGATGGAGTCGAGGTATTCCTCACCATGAGTTCCGTGATCTTTAAGAAGTTCTCGGGCCGCTTCAACGCGTTGACGTTTATGGTCTTCGGTGAACATTCTTGGCACCCACCTCGCGCAAACCTTAGCATACCCTAGATGTTCCGTCAAAATCTTGTCAATAGAGGTTTTTCTAACATCAGGGATCATTTCGGAGAGCTCACGAACCGTCACTCTTCGATCTCAGAGCACCGCTGCCTCAACTTTTGCGATTGTTTCGTCAGAAAAAGATTGACGTCCGGAACGCTCCTTATCATGGACGTCAGTACGCCCGTTCTTGAACTCTCTGCACCATTTTCGCACGTGTTGTTGGCTCATACACATCATAGAATTCGCATAACTGGGAATGGATTTCTGCCGGCGCAATGTTTTTTTGCAGACAGGAAACGGATCACCGAGCGCAGCTCACACCTGGCGGGCGAAGCGAGGGGGAGATCCATCACGTACGGCTGCCAACCCAAGACTGAGCTTCGCAGGCAGGGGGGATTTGGAGTGGGGGGAACCAAGGTAGCCGTCCGCGGTGGCCAAGCGGTTCTAGGCGCTTCAGTCCGGAACCGCGCGACTGCTACGGCTCAGGTTCGAATCCTGCTTCGGGCATGGTTGTGTGTGATGTCCTTAGGTGAGTTAGGTTTAAGTAGTTCTAAGTTCTAGGGTACTGATGACCTCAGATGTTAAGTCCCATAGTTCTCAGAGCCATTTGAACCATTTCTTGAACCAAGGTACACTACAGAATCGAGGGATCCGCCGTAACAGCGCTTATCAGAGCTGTAGCGGGATGGGAACCTTATTTCACGGACAACCCTCGTATCATTGAGATCTGGTGACTGTGTTGGCCAGGGGAGATGAGACAATTCATCCTCGTGCTCAGAAAAATAGTCCTAGACGATTCGAGCTTAGTGAACAGCGGCCCTGAGTCTTGCAACACAGCATCACTACTGGGAAACAAACATTGCACCATGGGACGGCCCAGAGTGCAGCCTTACAGAGTAACCAAGGGGCCCAAGTAATATCACAATATGTTTGCCCAAATCATCACTGAACCCCCGCCATATTTCGGCTTTTGGACATAAACTTGGTCAGAAGTTGGAAACCCTCACCCGATAAAATTACATTCTTCTATCTTTCCATAGCCCAGGTTTTAATGGCTTTAACACTAAATGTTACTGCTACGGACACTTGCATCACTGATACTTGGTTATTGGAATTTCAGTTCGCCCTGAATTTATCTGCGTGTTGCTTTGGTGTTCACGAAGCGCGACATTCGGTTCTGCAGTGACTTTTGCAACTGTGATCCTCTTTCTTTCCAACATAATGCTCTTCAATGACCGCCTGCTACGATCTCTCAACACTCACGTTCTTCGCGTTGTGACTCACCGTATGATGTTTTACCGCTTTCCCTGCATGCGGTATAAATCTTCGATACGGTGCCTCTTGAAACTGCAAACACTACGGCTCCCTTGGTCTCGAAAACATCCGTCGAACATCAAGTTCAAAGTCACTTACCTCCGACATAATGCACTCAGAACTTCAACGAACACTGTTATGACCACGACTGACACTTGTTACGCATTCAGGAAGTCACACATGTGCCGTTCCTGGTCAAATGAAATGTCGTGTGGCTAGGGTCTCCCGTCGGGTAGACCGTTCGCCGTGTGCAGGTCTTTCGATTTGACGCCACTTAGGCGACCTGCGCGTCGCTGGGGATGAAATGATGATGATTAGGACAACACAACACCCAGTCCCTGAGCGGAGAAAATCTCCGACCCAGCCGGGAATCGAACCCGGGCCCTTAGGATTGACAGTCTGTCACGCTGACCACTCAGCTACCGGGAGCGGACCCTGGTCAAATACGGGGCTTATTCGGGAAGTAAGGAACGATCGGTCGCGAAATGGAAACCACAGTGAAAATCCGATAAAGTTTTGCACAGGTGCATCGGGCAGTGTCTCTAGTATGCCCGTCGATCGCGTTACGTCGTTCTTTTTACGAGGGGCGTTCAGAAAGTAAGCTCCGATCGGTCGCGAAATGGAAACGACTATGAAAATCCGATAAAGATTTGCACAGATGTGTTGGGTAGTGTCTCTAGTATAACCCCAGTCAGCATCACGTCGCTCTTCTCATTTCTGAGCTCGCAGTGAGTGCGTAAAGATGTCTAGAAAATAGTGTCTGCCGCCAAGTACGAGGTCCTGGTGAGAAATTTCGCCTGAAGCTATGCAGCTAACATTACATAACTGACGTGCTGTTTCTTCTTCAAGACAATTCTCAGCCGCATTCTGCAGGGGCAATGAAGATGCTCCTGCATCGTTTTCAAATGGAAATGTGAGATTACCCACAACACAGTCTGCAATTGTCTCCCCCTGAGTTTCATCTCTGGTCACATGAACCGCTGTCTTTGAAGACAACATTTTGACACAGACAACGAGGTGTAGGCCAGCGTGCAGAATTGGCGGAAAGCACTGGCGGCTGCCTTCTATGATGAGGCTATTGAAAAGTTGGTACAACGCTATGAAAAAAGTCTAAGTCAGAACGGCGACTACGTAGAGAAGTAGCTGAAAGGTGTAGCTAATTGTTACAAGTAAAACATTTCTGATGTTCACTGTGGTTTCAATTTGGCAATCAATCGGAGCTTACTTTCTGAACAGGCCTCGTATTTCTGAGCACACAGGGAGCACATAAAGATACCTAGAACAATAGTGTCTCCCACCAAGTACGAGGGCCTCGCGAGAAATTTCGCCTCAAGCTATGCAGCCAACATTACATAACTGTCGTGCGGTTTCTTCTTCAGTACAATACTCAGCCGCATTCTGCAGGGGCAATGAAGATGCTTCTGCATCGTTTTCAATTGGAAATGTTTGATTACCCACAATACAGCCCGTGATTCTCTTCCTCTGAGTTTCATCTCTGCTCGCATGAACCGCTGACTATGAAGTCAACATTTTGGCACAGACAAAGAGCTGTAGGCCAGCGCAGAGAATTGGGGGAAAGCACTGGCGGCTGCCTTCTATAACGAGGGTATTGGAAAGTTGGTACAGCGCTACGACAAACGTCTAAGTCAGATCGGCGACTATGGAGGTAAGTAGCTAGTAGTTGTAGCTAACTGTTGCAAATACAACAGTTTTGATTTTCACTGTGGTTTCCATTTCGCGACCTATCGTTCCTTGCTTTCCGAATAGCCCTCGTACGACAGCTGGTTCAAATTACTCTGAGCACTATGGGACTTGACTTCTGAGGTCATCAGTCCCCTAGAACTTAGAACTATTTAAACACAACTAACCTAAGGACATCACACACATCCATGCTCGTGGCAGGATTCGAACCTGCGACCGTAGCGGTCGCGCGGTTCCAGACTGTAGCGCCTAGAACCACTCGGCCACCCTGGCCGGCTACGACAGTGGAACCTGCACGACAGACCAGTATCAGCATTTATGTTAAAGCATTAATTTCTCGCTTTGTTTCCATATATCCGTCCAACCCCTTAGGTTCAAATGGTTCAAATGGCTCTGAGCACTATGCGAGTTAACTTCTGAGGTCATCAGTCGCCTAGAACTTACAACTAATTAAACCTAACTAACCTAAGGACATCACACATCCATGCCCGAGGCAGGATTCAAACCTGCGACCGTATCGGTCGTCGGTTCCAGACTGTAGCGCCCAGAACCGCATGGCCACTCCGGCCGGCCCAACCCCTTAGGTCGTCGCTGGGCTGGAAGGTTACAAGTAATGGCGACTGGAACAGGAAAGGGAGGAAATGACAGTGGAACCTAAGTACTCTCTGGCACACACCGTAAGGTGGCTGGCAGAGTACACGCCCGTATGTGTAAGTAGGCGTGGCCGTAAGTGTACCCCACACTAACAGCAAACTTCAGTAACGAGTGAGGTGAGTGGGTCTCGCTCTGCTCGGTGAGGACAAGGCAGACACGCTGAACACGTGACCACCGCATTCCGTGCATCGCGGAGCGGACAGCGGGCGCCGCCTCCTCCATTGTGGCAGCTCGGCGGTCAGCGTGACGCACGGCGCTTGCGGTGGCCCGGCTGATGCGAGGCGGCTTATCTTAATGACGCGGCTAATGTCCGGAACACAATGACCGATTTATCGCTCGCCCGTATTACCGCGGCCTCTGGGCGCCACGGCAGCTCACACTGGGTTCTTTCATCCCTGCGTCTCCTCCGCCAAAACAAACGGCCGGACCAGGACAGTTATCGGGATGAAACATGGATGCACTCCCTGTTACTCTGATATATAGCGCGGTGGAATGTCGCGTCGCGTAAGGCGCCACCTGTGCCATCTCAAATACTCCTACTGGCTGACTTTTTGCTACCAACTTCTCCAACCGCGACAGTGGGCGAGCTGACTCAGGAGTGAAAACACTCTTACATCTACATCGCGCAAGCAACCGCGCACTGCATGCTGGACGTCCAATTTCACATTGATGTCCAAAATTAAAGCAACAAACGGAAATTTTGCAAGGTTATGTTTATTTTGAGACAAAACAGTACAAACAGGTGATAATACAGTAGAAACAAAGTAAAGAATACAGAAAGTAAAAAATTGCAGTAAGCGTAACGGTAGATGAAAATGTTCGTTTTTCCCAACTTCACGGATTTGCACACACATTTCCACAACTGGCTGATGTGCTCAGTGTGGGGTGTGACCACCTCGGGCACCAATACAACGACCGGGCATGCTGTGAACGATATCATGGATCTCATTTTGAGACAATAACGCCCATTCTTCCTGCAGAGCTGCTCGCAAATACTGGAGAGTGATTGGTGGATGCTGACATGATGCAACCTGTCTCCCTAGTGCACCCTAGATAAGCTCTATGGGATTGAAATCTGGAGAGCGGGCAGGCCACGCCACGCCTGCAATGTTTTACGTTTCCAAGACAGCATCAACCGCTCTTGCTCTATGAGATCTTTCGTTATCGTCGCCGCGCGGCATTAGCCGAGAGGTCTCAGGCGCTGCAGTCATGGACTGTGCGGCTGGTCCCGGCGGAGGTTCGAGTCCTCCCTCGGGCATGGGTGTGTGTGTTTGTCCTTAGGATAATTTTGGTTAAGTAGTGTGTAAGCTTAGGGACTGATGACCTTAGCAGTTAATTCCCATAAGATTTCACACACATTTGAACATTTTTCGCTATCGTCCATCGTTACGAAGTGTGGGCCCACACCACCTTGCAACAACCGCATATGAGGTCCCAGGATCTTGTCACCATACCTGACAGCAGTTAAACCTTGCCGATTCACACGTAACATTTCACGAAGTGGCGTTCATGTGGTCAACACAATCCCTGCCCACACATTAGGGATCCTCCGAGATATCGGTCTCTTTTTCATAATGTGTGGATTCCGAAACCGTATTCCACGTTCCCCCAGATGCGAATTAATCGAGAATCAGTCTCCAGACCAAATCGGGACTCATCTGTGAAAAGAACATTGGCCCAATGTTCGACCGCCCAGGTGGCATGTTGACAACTCCACTCTAGACCTTCCCTTTTGAGAAGACGCATCAGAGGTACACATACAGCAGTTCTACAACAATAAAGGCCACTTTGCCGAAACCTTCTGTACACTGTTTGTCTCGATACAACACGTCCAGTGGATGAAGCAAGGTCCGATGCCAGTTGCCGTGCGTTACTAAGGTGGTACTGTCTTCCCCTCACACCCAAATAACGGTCCCATCTTTCTGATATCACATGTGGTCTTTGGATACTGTTTCAGTCTCTGTGAATTGCGGCCTCATCCGAGAAACAACAGAACGATTCGCATTAAGCCATCGGGACTTATCAGCTTGCTACTGTCCTGTTTCCATTCTTCTCTGGCCCTCCACCGTCCTCTTTGTGCCATACTGCATCGTCGGTAAGTGTATACACAGCTATTGTGGATGCGAGACTACCCGGCAAACACAACCCGGTTTAATAGGTGCCCTGACGCCATAGTCTGGTTGTCCGTTAACCGGACTGCCATTTTGTATACAGAACACGGTAGTTTGTATTATTACACGGTGAATTAGAGACAAAAGGGGGAAACAGCGGTTTGTTGCTTTCATTTTGGACATCACTGTATTAGCCTCTCTCTCTCCTGTGTGTAGCAGCAATATTATGTACCCTCTATGAGATATAAGAGGGGTGTCTAGAAGTACTACGAACACGTAGTGTACTGCAGGCATGTTAGTTTTGTTCAGGTTTCCAATACACCATATTATTCCCCACTCTTTTGACTTCAAAACATTATTTTTCGGCATAATCTCCGTTCAGTCCGACTGTTTGACGCCACGTTACTGGGAGGGCCTCTCTACTAGTCGACGTTGGAGCCAACACTTTGCTGCATAAACAACCTCCCCCTCATCCACGTACTGTTTCCCACAGAGAGCATCCTTTTTTTGGGCCAAACTCGTTGCTCTTTATGGTCTTCCGTTAGGCGGTGACGAATCCAGCTAACAAACACCTTTGAGTACCCCAACTGATGGACGAGTGTGTTAGCTCTTCCAACAGAGACGTCCAGTTGCGCAGCGAGGTATCAGTCACCTCGAATGAGAGTGTCGGCACGTTCCAACATTGCAAGAGTCACCGATGTGTGCGACCGGTCGGCGCACGGGAGATCGGACAAGTATTCGATACTTTGTTGCGATGATTACAGACGCGTCGCCCACCAACACACCGCGCTTTTGTTCACTTCCAGGTCTCTGTAGACATTCTACAAGCACCTACTAATATATGCGATGCTCTGTTTTTGCGCCAAAAGGAACTCAATGACAACTCTCCTCCTGGAACGCATCTTCGTCACAGACGCCATTTTGTAGGCTACGTATAGTTCCACCACCTGTCGGAACTCCGTGAAACTTTAGGCGCTGAGGCGGGAATATTCAGCGATGTCCCACAACAATTTCCTCATCTTTTTCAACTGAAAGTGGCAGAGAAAGAAATGCGCTGCGTTACTTATTGAACGCGATTCCCTTGAATCCGCAGAACCCAAATAACCACTGGTTGTGATAGAGGGGCGTGAATATTGTGTAATGTGACACTGAAATGGACTACAATAAAATTACGTCTGGTTAATACAGCTGAAGTTGCCACCAATACTACATAGAGATACAGTGACGGCTGTCGCCCCATTATCTGTTAGAAAATGGATATGGTAACAAGAATTGTTATTTATTTTTTCGCTTTTTACATTTTTGTATCCATCATTCCCCTTACCCAGGAAGAGCTCTGGCTGTTAGAAATCCTGCCCACTTAGAGTCGCAGTTCTTTTTATCCAATTATGAGACGTATTATAGTGGAGCAGAGGGGTTACCGACCTATAAAGAATGTTTCACATTCTTTGCACCATACGTTTACGACCACAGACACGTCATGGGGAACAACTATTATTGCTTGGTGCTTCCCAGTAACGTTAGGCGTCCTTAGTGTTAGCTGGCATTGGGACGACGAGATGTGACCTAACTAGCAGGGTCTGCAGACCAGTTGTACAGCATACTACCTACGCCAGTAAACTGGTAGAGTTCAAACAAGAAAACCTTTAGCATGTGAGTGTCTAAGCGGAGAAAGATAATTTTAAAAATGAAACATTAATTTTGCTGGGCCCTTCACGTTTCATACGGAGCCGATTAATGGATTTTAGGCAACACACAAGTAATACACATGCTTATGAACTTCCGCTTCTAACGGACATAACCGATACGAAAGGATGGCAAGGGTCACCTGGAAATAGTCAGTGAATTATTTGTTGACAAGAAAAGTTTTTCTAAATGAGGAGATTTATCATGTCTAGACGTTTGATACAAAGACTTTGAAGCACGCGGTAGATCTACAAATATTATTGTATGTGTATATGTACGTTCCATATATCCTCTTAAACCACTGGATCGATTTCAACCAAACTTGGTACAGATATCATCTACTATCTGGAAAGAAACACTGTGGGATTGAGAACTGCATACGTTTGAGAGGTGAGGGTAGAAGTGAAAAGGTGGTAACACAGAAGTCTAACTCTGGAACGTCAAGAGCAATATCAACCAAATTTTGTTTATGCATGACTCAATATTTGTATAAAAATAGTATGTGGGTAACATACCCTTACGACTCGAAGGGTTGGGATGGGGATGAGAAGCTATGACATGAAAAAACATTCGATAACTCCCGATATAGTAACGAATCAATAGTTTTAGGGGTCTCTAAAGCAATTGGAGACAGTCCAGTCGATCTTTCACCCCTAGGGTAGAGAGGGGGGCGGGGTTGCAAGGACAGTAACGTATCAGCACATCTCTGTAACGCTTGAAGAAATTTCCAACAAACACGACAAAACTATCACTTGCTATCTCGAAAAAATTACTGTGACAGTAAGCTCTCCTATCGTAGAGGGTGGTGGTGAAAAGGAGAGACATAAAAGCCTAACTGACGAACGTCCGGAGACATTTCACCTGAATCTGTTATATACGCGACACATTATTTACGTAGAAACATTGTCGGAGTATACCCTAATACTCTCAGGGGTGCGGTTGGCGTGACTCGTGAGAATATTAGAAAACGACTTATTTCCTTACAACCATGAAAAACCATTCGAACATCATATCGGTACTGGTTCATTGAAGTTATTTTTAATTTTTGTCCAAGACGACGTCGTCCGACGTCACAAAAATAAAAATCGGAGTGCGTATGTTCTTTTTTTCCTACTTTGTTTGTTTTTGTTAGTGGAGATTTAGGAGTTAAGAAGACGAAAGGAGTAAGGGAAGCCCCTGCGAGGAGAAAATTTTCGGGGTAAATGAAAAAGGAGCGACGAGTGCCCAGGAGCTCGAGCGGAGAGATTATGGACCACCGGGCTGGGGCGGACTAATTGCGGCGCAGCTGGGGTTACCTGTTTGCACTGTGGCCGCGACACAAAGCCAGCCCCGGGCAGCAGACGCGTTTAATCGCTTTTAATCTCGCGGCCGTCCTCTCGCTTAACAGCTCCATCTTAATGAACAAGTAAAGTGAGTAAAAGCGGGCGACGGTAATAGACCGGCGCGCCGGCGCAACGATAGCAAAAAGACGAGGCTCGGTAGGCGGGAGGCGCGAGGTGTGAAAACGAAGCGCCGCGGGCCGGCCGCTCTTCGCGCCTCTAGCGGACCCGGTTTGTTTACGGCGCCAGCTGTCGGCCGCTCGCTACTGGGCGACTTCTGCGGGCGCCAGTACGTCAAGGCCGCCCGCACTTCGCGACGTCCTCGTCGTGTACCGAAGCTCGCTGGCCGCCGCACCTCGCCTTACGTCGACAGAGGCAGAACTTCGCCCGGGCTTCCTTTTCCAGGATCGACTCTCTTATCTCAATCGACTACTCGAGACAAGTGAGTCTACTGCGCCCCCCCCCCCCCCCCCACCACCGATTTATTCCTCTTCACTACATTGCCTTGCCATTTCGTGTAGTCATTTTCGTTTACAGGTAGGCGCGAAAACCACGTGTGTTTCGACAGCTGCCTCCTGTGCAGTTTGGCTTCTGAACCGCAAAACTGAGTTTACGAGGTACTACCCTTCTTACGAAAAAATTGGAACTTAATAACAAAGTAGAATAACAAGCAACGATAATGGAGAATGACCAAAGCATAATTCATAGTAAAGGTTCTTTTCAAACGTCGTTTGGAAAATCCTCTACACTCCTGAGAACTGAAAGAACACGAAACGAGTCACCCAAACATTTAAGAACATTTAAGACTGTGGCTAAGCCATGTCTCCGCAATATCCTTTCTTTCAGGAGTGCTGGTTCTGCTGGGTTCCGCAGGACAGCTTCTGTAAAGTTTGGAAGGTGGGAGACGGGATGCTGGCAGAAGTGAGGCTGTGAAGACGGGGCTTCAGTCATGTTTGGGTGGCTCGGTTGGTGCAGCGCTTGCCCGCGAGGGGCAGGGGTCCCGAGTTCGAGTCTCGGTCCGGCTCTGAGCACTAAGGGACTCAACTTCTGAGGTCATTAGTCCCCTAGAACTTAGAACTAGTTAAACCTAACCAACCTAAGGACATCACACACATCCATGCCCGAGGCAGGATTCGAACCTGCGACCGTAGCGGTCTCGCGGCTCCAGACTGCAGCGCCTAGAACCGCACGGCCACTTGGCCGGCTCTCGGTCCGGCACGCAGTTTAATTCTGCCAGGAAGTTTCATTTAAAAAGATGTAAATTATTTCGCTCGAGAAAATATATACACTACTAACCATTAAAATTGCAACACCTGGAAGATGACGTGCTACACACGCGAAATTTAACTGACGGAAGAAGTTACTATGACATGCAAATGATTAGCTTTTCAGAGCATTCACACAAGGTTGGCGCCGGTGGCGACATCTACAACGTGCTGACGTGAGGAAAATTTCCAACCGATTTCTCATACACAAACAGCAGTTGACCGGCGTTGCCTGGTGAAACGTTGTTGTGATGCCTCGTGTAAGGAGGAGAAATGTGTACCATCACGTTTCCGACTTTGATAAAGGTCGGATTGTAGCCTATCGCGATTGCAGTTTATCGTATCGCGACATTGCTGTTCGCGTTGGTCGAGATCCAATGACTGCTAGCAGAATATGGAATCGGTGGGTTCAGGAGGGTAATACGGAACGCCGTGCTGGATCCCAACAGGGTCGTATCGCTAGAAGTCGAGATGACAGGCAACTTATCCGCATGGCTGTAACGGATCGTGCAGCCACGTCTCGATCCCTGAGTCAACAGATGGGGACGTTCGCAAGACAACAACCATCTGCAAGAACAGTTGGACGACGTTTTCTCGGAGGACATGTCTGCGGTTACCCTTGACACTGCATCACAGACAGGAGCGCCTGCGATGGTGTACTCAACGACGAACCTGGGTGCACGAATGGCAAAACGTTTTTTTTTTTTTTTTCGGATGAATACAGGTCCTGTTTACAGCATCGTGATGGTCGCATCCGTATTTGGCGACATCGCGGTGAACGCACATTTCATGCGTGTATTCGTTATCGCCAAAATGGCGTATCACCCGGCGTGATGGTATGGGGTGACATTGGTTATACGTCTCGGTCACCTCTTATTCGCATTGACGGCACTTTGAACAGTGGACGTTATATTTCAGTTGTGTTACGACCCGTGGCTCTACCCTTCATTCGATCCCTGCAAAACCCTAGATTTCAGCAGGATAATGCACGACCGCATGTTGCAGGTCCTGTACGGTCCTTTCTGGATACAGAAAATGTTCGACTGCTGTCCTGGCCAGCACATTCTCCAGATCTCTCGCCAATTGAAAACGTCTGGTCAATAGTGACCGAGCAACTGGCTCGTCACAGGACGCCAGTAACTACTCATGATGAACTGTGGTATCGCGTTGAAGCTGCATGGGCAGCTGTACTTGTACACGTCATCCAAGCTCTGACTCAATGCCCAGGAGTGTCAAGGCCGTTATTACGGCCAGAGGTGGTTTGTTTAGCGTACTCATTTCTCAGGATCTATGCCCCAAATTGCGTGGAAATGTAATGACGTGTCAGTTCTAGTATAATATATTTGTCCAATGAATACCCGTTTATCATCTGCATTTCTTATTGGTGTAGCAATTTTAATGGCCAGTAGTGTACTTTAGGATAAGAGCACGGTTATAGGGGTCAGTAACGGGTAATCCATGTTCACCATACACTGCAGTATTTGGTAGTCTCTGTACGTGTTTCGAGGTGCGCCTTTGATTTCTTTGTAAGGGCCACATAACAAAGAAAATTATTTTCCTCTTTAAATAATTCCGCCTTTTCACTGTTGAAAGAATTTTCATTAAAACATGTTTATCTATCTACGTTCTTATTTATGCATAGCGTAATCGTTGCCCCTGTAAAACTTAAATACCTCTCTCCTTTCAGATATTTCGTCTCTTGTAGGAGAACACTAGATGGAAACACAGCAGGTCCTTGTGGCAGATTTCAGTGTGTCACGAAAACTATGTAAAAAACATAATAAAGATTAAGAAGACACAAAAGCCATTACCATAACAGGAATAAATTCAGAACAGGTTAGCTTCCGATGATAGAAATGCCGCCACAGTCCCTTGGTTCTGCGAATGCGCGGTGTGCAGTTTACTCGAAAAATTAGAACTCCACACCCGGCACTATCTACAGATCACTGACTTCATCATCACACGTAGACACACTGGAGTCGTGGTTGGTTCCTGATGTACAAGAAAACACGAAAGGCGCACGCACTTCGAGTAGTCGATTTTGGGCAGTAAGTCGCTCTTGTTAAACGGGCCTGAGGCAAAGTGACGCGCTAGCCGGACGAGCGGACAGTATTTTATCCACGCTGGTCAGCACCGAGGTCACTGATGTTCTACAACGAGTGCGATCTGAAAGTTATCGACTTGAAATCGAAAATGAGAATTTATATTTTCAAGAACCTTTCATTTTCCATACGATGAAGGCTATTATAGTCGGATATCTCAGCTGCTGGTGGATCTTCCGGATTGTACTGTCATTGTTGATGAAACATTTCCGTTCCTAAGGTTTCATCAAGAGCTACGCTGAACGTTTTTGAAGGTGCTACTCGTTTCTTGGAGTCTTGCTAACTGACAGTTCGGACGTCGAAGAGTGACATAAATACTGTGGAAAAGGGATGTAGTAGAAGTTTCCGTGTGATCTGAAGGGATGATCATTGTCAGAGATAAAACGTAACCATCGATTGTCCTCTGTCAGAGATAAAACTTATCTATAGATTCTATACGTATAAGACAAAGTTCGATGGTATTTTCTGTTCTGTTAAACGTATGCTTATGTTTAACGATTTCGACGGCTTCCCCATGTAGCCGTGGATACTCTTGTATAACACTAGAACGCTTTTTCCGGAGGTGCTCCAGTTACATTAACCATCTCTATAGTGTTCCAGTGGAAATGATTCGAAAAACACGTCTACAGCTAGAATCGCTTCTTGGCTCGGCGACAGACGCTGATCAGGAAGAAAGATTTCGAATCTTAGGAACAGGTGGAAGTCTGAAGGTGCCAAATGTGGGGAATAGGACGGATGTTCCAAAACATCAAAGCGCAGAATCCTCAATGTTTCCATTGCCATGATATTTTTGTGACTAGGTGCATTGTCTAGTTGTATTCCGTTAAGCAATACACCTGTATGCAATTTTTGCATCCATACACGGCCTTCGGTTACAATGACGTACCAAAGTCATCGTTTTACCTTGCTGAAGCTACTCAATTAACAGAATTCCTTTCCCTTCCGAAAACACCGATTCCACGACCTTTTCTGCTAATAAGAACGTCTTCGCCTTCTTCGGAGCTGAAGAAACGGCCTTTTCCCACTGTTTCGACTGGGGATTTCATGCTGGCGATTAGTGGACATCGCAGGTTACAAGCTTGGCTACTTACCTACGCTGAAATTCACTTGTGTTATTACAAAATTGCCCGAAATCGTGTTCGCAAACTGTTGTGTTAGATCGTTTCTGATTCGCCGCGAGCAAGAGCGGCGTCCATCTTGCACAATGGATTGTGCAATTCAAATGGTTCAAATGCCTCTAAGGACTATGGGCCGTAACATCTGAGGTCATCAGTCCCCTAGAATTAGAACTACTTAAAGCTACTAACCTAAGGACATCACACACATCCAGGCCCGAGGCAGGATTCGAACCTGCTACCGTAGCAGCAGCGCGGTTCCGGACTGAAGCGCCTAGAACCGCTCGCCCACACGGCGGGCTATTGTGCAATTCTTCTTGCGAAATGTAATTTTTTTTAATCCCTACAATCTTAAAAATATCACTCATCCTCGTACGTTGATGATCCAAGATGATATCGTTCACTTTTTAGACGATTTCTGGTATGGTTGTGCTTTTAGGACGTCTTTTGCGTGGATCATCATGAACACTGTCGCGGCATCGATTAAATTCGGCACTCATTTCTTCGCGAAGTAAATTGAGGAAGAGTCAACATATACATTTTTTAACCCTGATTGGTTAGTATGGAATATTCTTTTATTAAAAAAAAAACCCTTTATCGAAGCACGATACTCAATTTTCTGCTACTCACACATCGAAATTTGATCAGACAGCCGCCTATAGCCAACTATTGGATAGAAAGACGCAGTTTCACACAAAGCATGTTGTAAATTGTATTAACCTCTGAGTAAAATAAAAAAGGAGAACGAAAACGCACTTGGTACTGCGATCTATGGGCGGGTAAGGGAACTTCTATGTGGCTATTCAATCTGAACAGGCTAAATATTCACTAATGAACTCCGAATATGAAAATTATACACCCGTCCACGAGATCAAGGAAAGGAGAGAGGAAAAAGGATCTTCGTGGTATTGTGTTGACTACAATGGGGAAGTTGTGGGGTGATGGAGGAGGGGAGAGCAAGATAACACGTCGTGTACTGTACGTCGCACGTCAATGCACCAACACTCCGTCTGGTCAGAGGTCTTGAAAATAATGGTTCTGATTACTTGTTATGTAAGTGTGGCACACGGCACAACGGTTAGTCATAAAGTTTTGAATAGCTCTGTGAGAAGAGCTGCTACTGCACAATAACGCCCTATATCAGACAACTCAACTGACATAAATTAGTGTACTTGGTTGTTAATGTCACTCCACGCCACGCTTGTTGTCCTGATCTGCATCTTCAAGCTGACGCTATTTCTTCCTCCTCTCGAGTAACATTCAAGGAAACTGCTTTCCGGATGAAAATGCGCTTCAAATTTCCTCTGGGGACTTGTGTAGTTTCCAAAGAAGCAGGCTTCTATAGTCGTGGAGTCCACTCCGCCGGCCGCGGTGGTCTAGCGGTTCTAGGCGCTCAGTCCGGAATCGCGCGACTGCTACGGTCGCAGGTTCGATTCCTGCCTCGGGCATGGATGTGTGTGATGTCCTTAGGTTAGTTAGGTTTAAGTAGTTCTAAGTTCTAGGGGACTGATGACCACAGATGTTAAGTCCCATTGTGCTCAGAGCCCTTTGAACCATTTGGAGTCCACTCCAAGGTTGAAAAAGCGTTATGGATAATACTGGAGAATATGTTATTTGTCTACAATGCGGTTCTCTTGAATTTATAAAATTTTGGAGATAGGCGTATGGATTTACACACTAACAGAAAAACAGATTTAATTATGTCGCTTAACATATGCAACAACCACACAACACCCGCAGACATTCTCAAAAAACTGTAAGGTTTTCAGTTTAGTAAATTCTGTGTTAATTTCACGAATAAATTAGTTGCGCTATTAAAAATTATTAAAATCACAATGGGCACAGGACAGTTTCATCGATTCCTAGAGTAAACTATTGGTCTACAAGCTACAAGAGTTATGAAGGATACACATTTTTCCATATCCTTAAAATGTAGCAGATTGTATATTGCAAAAGCAGGAAGAACATGTGTGACACATGAGAAATGGGTATCGTACGTGACAGTACATATGTTTCGTCAGAATACTATCACGTCGTATGTATATTTTTGCAGAACCTTTATTTTATTGTTACGGAGGTAATAATTAAATGTTTCTTTCTCACGACATCACTGTCCTTGATTATTTCTTTCCAGACCACGTAGAGAAAAAACATTACCTCTGGTAGACTTGGGAAGTCTAGCGATCTAAAATAATATTTCGAGAAAAATCTGGGACGATCGAGTGAGTATTTCTGGGAAGAATGGTCGGTAACTGCGATCGTAGCAGTTATTAGGCTGGTAGCTAGTGCATTCCCACAGGAAATCGTCCTTCGTAGACAGTAAGTGCAAAATGTTTCCAACATTATTTAGCAAAACTGTTTTCTTTAAAACATGTTTTGTTTTCGACAGTGTGTTTTAAGTAGACTCTACTATAATTAATTGAAAATGATCCACTTTATGCTATACGCACGTCCACAAAACAAAAGAATAAAACGATCGTGTGTTCTTTAAGATAGCAAAGAAAGAAAGCTAAAATTATGCCTTAAAACTAGGCTCTCGAATTTCCCCTGCAAATCTAACGACGCGGACCGACGAACAAGTTTTAGGGAGTAGTATATTTTTCCCGTCATTCAGCGAATGCCTCACAGCTGATGTCATGAAGGCAAGTAGTAAAAAAACGTAGAACATTGGTAGCCCGCCACGTTTCCAGCACAAATATTCATGATACACGCATGAAAAATACATTCCACATGTATTTCATTTCATGGTCAAGCTCTTGTTTATGCTGGAGTTCTCTGGCTCAGGTTTCAGAGTAACAGGACACGCCGTGAGTCTCGATCCTTATGTAGCAAACAGGCTACAGCGAGTTGAATTACTGACACACAATTACACAAAGTGTAGTGTAAGGTGTGTTGTAATTACCGGGCTAGCAAGCAGTAGACGCTAACCTCTCTCTACATTACCTGCAGGTAGACAGTCTGAGCTACGCCTCATTTTTTAGCGTATGAGTCAAGCTACATGGTACTTCTTTATAAGCGGACAGTCTTCTATGAGCGAAATAACGCCATTTTTATGCAAACTGCACTAACTCACTTTCTTCCTTTTTTTTTTTTTAAACGTTCCAAGACTCTTAACTTTTTCTTCCGAGCCGTCCAACGCTTGTTTCTTGATTTGCTTTTTGCTCTCTCTTCCTTTCATAATTTTTCATGTTGTACTACCAATTTTTGTTTCACGCTCACTTACATGTTTTTTGTTTTACTTTCTACTCTTTGTCACTAAACTCGTTTCAACTTCTAGTTCTCATGTATTGTTTTATTTCTCTTGTATGCAAGCTTTTTTCCTTAATTACTGAGCGTAGAACAAACGACATCAGAATAAATTTAGTCTACATTATCTCGCCGTCTGTCGGCAGAGCAAATTCAGCAGCTTGTTTCCACATTTAATCAGGACAGGGATTTATTTTATTGCTGAAACTTTTGTGTACAGGGGGAGCCCAAAATTCACCAACAAGTTTCTTGAAGTCGATGAGGTGTATGTGTTTCGGTACAAGGAACTTCGAGCAGTTCGTTGCAGTCGTTCATTCTAGTTGTCACCTCAATTACTTTTGTGAATGTTCCTCTGAGAATGTGGTACATCCAGCTATCGTTCTGAAATTACCCTCCGTTTTCATGTATCATGGAAATATCGGTGGTGGGTAGGAAGCAGGACGAAAGGACTCTCGCTACGCAGTGCGTCAGTATGTTTAGAGCTACGATATCGAGTAAGCCACATGATCTCTCGTTTGCCTACGGTAGCCGTTTAAAACTTTCAACTGTCTAGTTTCCAAACTTATTTGGCTACCAGGTTTCAGTGTCTTACTACGCCATCTTCCAGCCTCTAACCGACGTGCAAGGAGACTCTACCTCGGTTGTGATCAAAACAGGTGCCAGCAATACTGGTGTTACTAGAATTTTGCTATAGCGATCACTTCAACCATCATCACAACCGCAGTAGAATCTCCCTACACGTCGGTCAGGGGCCTGAAGATGGGGTAGTTAAACGCTGTAACTGGTAACCAAATAAAATAAGTTTGGAAACTAGATGGCTGAAAGGTGTTTAATTTGACATCCTATATGTTCATGCTGTCGTAAGTGGCTGTCTGTAGTTAGCAGCGATATCGCATCGAACATTAAGAAAAATGTCGAGAGAACCAGCGTTTCACGATATCTCAAATGTCAAATAATTTTACCAAGTCTCTCAGAGTGTTTTGCATGAAATCGTGACTCATCTATTATCAATAAAGTGGTGTCATACCGCCTCGCTCACGTGAATAAAATACCACGCTACAAACTGTCAGTCTGAAAGGTTACGACTACGATTTCTTCGGACGCTAAATCAACCTTGTTGGTAAATTTAATGGGTCTTAGAAGGACAATCAATTCTGAATCGTGCTGTGTGTTGTTAAGAAAACTGAGAACAGCCGTTCAAAACCTTCGTCGTTGTGTTTTTGCGTGACAATATGGGGGCACATTGTGTCCGGAAAATACAAGAATTTGTGTGTCCATCCAGAGGGCACTTTTCTCAACAACAATCCTGCAGCGTAGACAGGTGATCACCACATCTTCAGGCTCACGTAAAAGTGGTTTCACTATCAACGTATTAAATGCGGCGGTTAACTTCTAGACACATTCTACGTACGATCACAACCGGCAGAATTGGTCAGATCGTCAAGCGGTATGATAAGTGCGAGAATGTGAATCCTAATTATGTAGAGACGTAATACGATTATGTAGTTTTTAAGACTTTTCGAACAAATTTGCTTCAACTATTCCTGTTGTTTATTTGCAGGACAATAGTCAAGATATCTTTAACACATTAAAAATCTTAATTCGTTGACTTGCGTACATGACAAACCTGTTAAATATCCTCTTCTCTCCAACCCCTGGCTTCCGCAGTGATAGCGGTAGGGATCTATCGTACTCACACAAACAGATAACGGAAACCTACAAAACGAAAATTGTGCAAAAATCCTGTATTTTATTTATTATAGACTACTAGCCATTAAAATTCCTTCACCAAGAAGGAATGCAGATGATAAACGGGTATTCATTGGACAAATATATAATACTAAAACTGACATGTGATTACATTTTCACGCAATTTGGGTGCATACATCCTGAGAAATCAGTACCCAGAACAACCACCACTGGCCGTAATAATGGCCTTGATACGCCTGGGCATTGAGTCAAACAGAGCTTGGATGGCGTGTACAGGTACAACGGCCCATGCAGCTTCAACACGATACCACAGTTCATCAAGAGTAATGATTGGCGTATTGTGACGAGCCAGTTGCTCGGCCACCATTGACCAGACGTTTTCAATTGGAGAGAGATTTGGAGAATGTGCTGGCCACGGCAGCAGTCGAACATTTTCTGTATCCAGAAAGGCACGCACAGTACCTGCAAAATGCGGTCGTGCATTATCCTGCCGAAATGTAGGGTTTCACAGGGATCGAATGAAGGGCAGAGCCACGGGTCGTAACACATCTGAAATGTAACGACCACTTTTCAAAGTGCCGTCAATGCGAACAAGAGGTGACCGAGACGTGTAACCAATGGCACCCCATAACATCACGCCGGGTGACAAGCCAGTATGGCGATGACCAATACACGCTACCAATGTGCGTTCACTGCCATGACGCCAAACATGGATACGACCATCATGATCCTGTAAACAGAACCTGAATTCATCCGAAAAATGACGTTTTGCCATTCGAGCACCCAGGTTCGTTGTTGAGTACACCATCACAGGCGCTCCTGTCTGTGATGTAGCGTCAAGGGTAACCGCAGCCATGGTCTCCGAGCTGATAGTCCATGCTGCTTTAAACGACGTCGAACTGTTCGTGCAGATGGTTGTTGTCTTGCAAACGTCCCCATGTGTTGACTCAAGGATCGAGAAGTGGCTGCACGATCCGTTACAGCCATGAGGATAAGATGCCTGTCATCTCGACTGCTAGTGATACGAGGCTGTTGGGATCCAGCACGGCGTTCCGTATTACCCTCCTGAACCCACCGATTCCATATTCTGCTAGCAGTCATTGGATCTCGACCAACGCGAACAGCAATGTCGCGATACGATAAACTGCAATCGCGATAGGCTACAATCCGACCTTTATCAAAGTCGGAAACGTGATGGTACACATTTCTCCTCCTTACACGAGGCATCACAACAACGTTTCACCAGGCAACGCCGGTCAACTGCTGTTTGTGTATGAGAAATCGGGTGGAAACGTTCCTCATGTCAGCACGTTGTAGGTGTCGCCATCGGCGCCAACCTTGTGTGAATGCTCTGAAAAGACAATCATTTGCATATCACAGTATCTCCTTCCTGTCGATTGAATTTCGCGTCTGTAGCACGTCATCTTCGTGGTGCAGCAATTTTAATGGCCAGTAGTGTAGCAGCAAATTAATTCAGTTGATGAATAGTTCGTATAGGAGGTAGGCAAATCGTTACCACCTCTGCCGTGTTGCAGCTTTCAATGTGTGCCTGAATGTCTGTGGAGGAGTGTCAGCCCATTCTTCTCAAAGAGTCTGAGACGAGACAGTGACATGCTATCTATATCCCAGCCCATGTTCATTCCAGAAACTTGCATTACGCAATCTCTTGAGTTAAGCTTCTATTCTAACAGAAGATAAAATATGCTTTTTTGAATTTACTAATGCAATCCACATCTAAATCAGACGTTTGGTTCACGAAATATATGAATTTTAATCGATTATCGTATCAGAGTTCAGTGAGGCGACAGCCAGTCATGGTCGACCACTGTACCGCAAGGTGGCGCAGTGTCTCCGTGGGAGGCGCAAGTCCACTAACTGTAAGTTGGCGGAAGCGAGGTTTCAGAGTGTAGGGATTCTTTTGTGGACACTAAAAAGCAAGACGCTCTTTTAGTGGAAAAGCACCGTTTAGTAGCAGTTGCAGTAGTGGCTGCTACTGAAGGGCAGCAGAAACAAAATAGCCCTATGGCAAAAATACGTTTTGTAATAGTGACATCGCTCACAAAGTTATTGGGAGATCTCCGAGTGAGTCTGCGTGGACGTTAGAAGTGTGGGTCACCAGGGTAACTAAATTGGGAATATTAGGGAAGGTGATGCGTCTGACGTCACAGTCTGCCTAAAGTTACAAATATGGATAGTGTCCCACAGTCCTTGCGATCTTACGATGAGTGTTGGCTAAGGTCAGAGAATGTAGCTGGTGGTAGCGGCTCCAAAAGTTTTATTATTAGTTCGGATGATGTTTGCGAACTACAACTACATATGGCTACCCAGGAAATGACTGAGTAGTTCTCAGAAGCCATATTTTTCAGTGTGACAATAACTACTGATTTAGGCGCGGTTAGGTCACGTGAATAACGCTTATGTCGTGCTATTACTTATGATTCACATTAGTACTGGAAATTAAGGTTATGTTTATTACCGTATTTGCAATTCGCTACAGGTTTATGAGGTAGCAACCTTCCTGTGCACTACCGGGTTGCCCGAGAGCAGGGCGCTTCCGATGTAATCCGGTAGATCGTTTACATATTATGCAAACAGTAATGGCCTTACAAAACTTCCTTGGCGTACATTGTGATGTATACGGGTTGACAAACGCGGCACTGCCTAGGTATTCATTTTGCACAATTTTTGTATACAAACGAAAAAAAAAACTGCGTTTGTACTGTAATATCGAGAAGATTTCCTTTCCGTATATTCATGACAACAGCTTTCAAATTATGAGATAGTCGTACAAAGAAATATGCATAGCATACAGATGTGTAAGTACAACATCCAAATTAAGAAACATAGTGTTTCTGTACTTTGGGCGCAGCTGCTTCACGCGTCTGTAGCGCGATTTATTAAACATATCTATGGTGACGCCGCTTTATAGCTCTACAGACGTCCATTGATTATGCCTACAGCCGTTTGAGCTATGCAGATGAAAGCTGTCAGAAGCTCTGCCAGGTGTCAGGAATTTTCTTTAATTGGCTTTACCGTAGGAGTGTGTTAGCAGTAAAGAATACATGAATTAAAACTTAATGCATGACGAGGTATTTTTTCACGTCATTGTTTATTACTTCGTATCTCTTGAACGATTTGTCGTACAGTGATATATTTGTGAACGTACATTCACCAGCGTATGTGAATGCTGTTTGCAAAATATGTTGCAAATAGTTTTAGTAGGAAACACGTAATAAATTTAAACGTCATGCACAATGTGGCAATCTTTCACACATCTCACTGTTTATGACGCCATGTCTCCTGAACTGTGAAAGGTAGGTGGTTCTTACGCCCACATGGCTGACAGGATAAGGGACATGTCTACCAAGTATGGTTGAAATAGGTCTAGTGGTTTAGGAGGAGATGTGGAAAACACACATATCCTTTTTACAATATGTATAGATTGCTTCGCCCATGTTAATTTAGATGATACTGACACTTTTCTTACATATCAGTTAATTTTTACTACTACTATCACTACTGCTGTCACTGCCACCATCACAATTACTGCTACTATTTCTACTTCTTCTATCCACACCATATCACTTGGCGCTAGTATTACGATTGTCATATAACTATCTATCTATCGCGCTAAATCCATGAGTATAGCCTGTTGAGGCAAATTTTGCACTGTAAATTCCTCACAATCACACTGAGGTACTATAGCCCCTGTGTCCAGGGAGACGGTACAGAAGACGTATAAGAATCTCATTAGCCGTCCATTTCAGTGTGGGTAGCAGTCTCGGTCTGCAAACTTTTCTCCTGTGCTCCCTGGACGCAAGGTACATGCCCCGCTTAGGGCGCGTTACAGTATCCAATGCGGATCGTCGCTTCTCCGGTTTCGTCTGGTGTACAGATCAGTAATTCAGCGGCTCCACTGTTCCAACAGTACAGAGGGACCTTGTTGACTCATGTAATGAAGTTGCTCTTTTTGCTCAGTGCGGCATCAATAATGCAACATTGTCTAGAACCAACCTGCCCGAATAGTGGTACACGATCCCTGTGTCATCCGGTGTTCCATAATGAGTCAGTTGCGACCACCTACCTCCAGCCACCTGCTCCATACTTCGACCACTGCATTGTGCTTTCACTCAGTCCATTCTTTCTCTCCTCAATTCAAATGTCGTGCCTCTACACAGCATCTTCTAAGGTACCCATTTGTCAGTTTCCTTTAGTCTAACATTTGATGACCTTTTGTTCCCCGGTACGACACACAAGGCGCCCAGACGGCGTTACAGGGGACAGTGGGAGTACAGTGGCGCGTGGAGACTGGCTATTTTGATTTTGTCTGCCGGGCGGCCACCAGACTTTGAGAAAGGCCGAGGCGACCAATAGAACTGACAGAAAGGAACTCGCCTCTAAAATAGAACGGGGCGGCGCGCTTCAAAGAGTCGTCCCAAACAGATGACACGTGATCCATAGCCACGTGGTGCCTCCTGGCAGGTTTTACAGTAACATGTAGCCGTACGTATCCCTTCCGACACTCCTTTCCCAGCCGTCTCCGACCCATGCTATTACTCCGTCATTGTAATCTGACACGTCCAAGACTACTTGAAATGTGACGATAATATCGAGCGTATATGAAGATAATAGAACATGAGGGAAGATTAGTTTGGGTTCCGGAGGAATTTAGGAACCCCCAAAGAAATACTGACATGATGTGCCTACAACTTACCTCACAAAATATCGAAGAGAGAAAATTTTTATTTACAGTAGCTTTAAATTTTGACGATGTTGACTGACACATGTCTTTTGAAATTATGTAGTTACCAAGGATAAAACACCGGGAGAAAAAGTTTACCTGCAAGTTGTACAGAAACCAGGCTACTGTTATAAAAGTCGAATGGTACGAAAGAAGGGCAGTAGTTAGAAAAAATTGAAAACCAATCCACCACCTTATTCAATTTGTGCATGGAGCAAGCAGTATTTTCTGTTCTTCTAGTTTTGCTGTAAATTTAACTTTTATTTTCGGTAACTAGGAGTTCCTTACCCACTGGAGCTCAGAGGCAATGCCCTACTTGCCACGACCCAGATATGCCCCTCAGCAAAGGGAACAAAGCTCATAAAAAAAAAAACACATTGAGTTTTGCCGGCCGAAACGACTCAGGACTTTGAATGTCCACTGGATGGAATGTATGATGTCTTGAAAAAAAGATTATAACATGAACATCAGTGTAACTAAAACAAAGATAACGGGATGTTGTCGATCTAAATCGGGTGACTCTGAGAAAATTGGATTAGAATATGAGACGCTAAGAGTTGTACACTGTGTTTTGCTATGTGGCCAGCAAAGCAACTGATGATGGCAGGAGTAAAGGTGACATAAGATGCAGCCTGACAATGACAAAACAAACTTACGTGAACAAAGAAATTTTTCAACATCAATTACATATTTACGTAAGAAAAATCTGGAACTTTCCCTAGTACAGAAGTGGAAGTTGAACGAAACGCAATACAGAAAAGAAGAATAGAAAAATTCTTGAGATGAGCTGTTTATTGATGATGCTGTGGTGTACGGAAAGGTATCGAAGTTGAGTGTAGGAAGATAAAAGACGACTTATACAAAATTTCCAGTTTGTGTGATGAATGGCATCTAGCCCTAAATCTGAAAAAAAAGGTAAGTTATTGCGGATGAGAAGGAAGATGAAACCTGTAATGTTCGGTTACACTATTGCCAGTGTCCTGCTTGACACGATCAAGTCGTTTAAATATCTGGGCGTAACGTTGCAAGGCGATATGACGCGGAACGAGCATGAGAGATCAGTGGTTGTTTGTTGTTGTGGTCTTCAGTTCAGAGACTGGTTCGATGCAGCCCTCCATGCTACTGTATCCTGTGCAAGCTTCATCATCTCACAGTACCTACTGCAACCTACATCCTTCTGAATCTGCTCAGTGTTTTCATCTCTCGGTCTCCCTCTACGATTTTTACCCTCCACACTGCCCTCCAATACTAACTTGGTGATCCCTTCATGCCTCATAATATGCCCTACCAACCGATCCCTTCTTCTAGACAAGTTGTGTCACAAATTTCTCTTCTCTCCAATTCTATTCAGTTCCTCCTCATTAGTTATGTGATCTACCCATCTAATCTTCAGCTTTCTTCTGTAGCACCACATTTCGAAAGCTTCTATTGTCTTTTTGTCCAAACTATTTATCGTCCATGTTTCACTTCCATACATGGCTACACTCCATACAGTTACTTTCAGAAACGACTTCCTGACACTTAAATCTTTACTCGATGTTAACAAATTTCTCTTCTTCAGAAACTCTTTCCTTGCCATTGCCAGTCTACATTTTATATCCTATCTACTTCGACCATCATCAGTTATTTTGCTCCCGAAATAGCGAAAGTCATTTACTACTTTAAGTGTCTCATTTCCTAATCTAATTCCCGCAGCACCAACCGACTTAATTCGACTACATTCCATTATCCTCGTTTTGCTTTTGTTGACCTTCATCTTATATCCTCCTTTCAAGACGCTGTCCAGTCCATTCAACTGCTCTTTCAAGTCATTTTCCGTCTCTGACAGAATTACAATGTCATCGGCGAACCTCAAAGTTTTTATTTCTTCTCCATGGATTTTAGTACCTACTCCGAATTTTTCTTTTTTTTTTCCTTTACTGCTTGCTCAATATACAGATTGAATAACATCGGGGATAGGCTACAACTCTGTCTTACACCCTTCCCAACCACTGCTTCCCTTTCATGCCCCTCGACTCTTATAACTGCCATCTGGTTTCTGTACAAATTGTAAATAGCCTTTCCCTCCTTGTATTTTACCCCTGCCACCTTCAGAATTTGAAAGAGAGTGTTCCAGTTAACATTGTCAAAAGCTTTCTCTAAGTCTGCAAATGCTAGAAACGTAGATTTCCTTTCCCTAACCTATCTTCTAAGATAAGTGGTAGGGTCAGTATTGCCTCACGTGTTCCAACATTTCCACGGAATCCAAACTCATCTTCCCCGAGGTCGGCTTCTACCAGTTTTTCCATTCGTCTGTAAAGAGCAGTGGTAGGGAAGGCGAATAGTCGACTTCAGTTCATTGGAAGAATTGTAGGAAAGACTGGTTCACCTGTAAAGGAGACCGCATACAGGACGCTGGTGCGACCTATTCTTAAGTACTCCTCGGGTGTTCGGGATCCATATCAGGTCGGATTGAAGGAAGACATCGAAGCGATTCAGTGGCGTGCTGTTAGATTTGTGACCCGTAGGTTCGAACAACACGTAAGCGTTCAGGAGATACTTCAGGGACTAAAATCGGAATCCCTGGAGGGAAGGCGACGTTCTTTTTGTGCGGCAATACCGAGAAAATGTAGAGAAACAGCACTTGAAGCTGACTGCCGAACGGTTCTACTGCCATCAACATACATTGCGTATAAGGACCGCGAACATAACATACGAGAGATGGGGGCTCATACGGAGGCATACAGGCAGTCGTTTTTCTCTCGGTCCATTTGCGTGAGGAGCAGGAAAGGAGATGACAAGTAGTGGTACAGGGTACCCTCCGCCACGCACCGTTCGGTGGCTTGCGGTGTGTCGATGTAGATGTAGATGTAGACGGTGTTACTGACGAACGCTGAAGGTTAGATAGGTACAAATCAGGTAACATGAGGAAGTGCTGAATCGAACTGGGTAAAGATCTTTATGGCTTAACCTGAACAGATTGAGGGATTGAATGGGATGGGAGAGCCTGAGGCATCAAGGAACAGGAAGTTTGGCGATGGAGAGAAGTGTGGGTGATAAAAATTGTAAAGGGACGCCAACACTTGAATACAGTAAGCATGTACAAGTGAGTGTAGGGTATAGTATATTGAGAAACAAGATTCGAATTCTTTAGCCTAAATGTGTGCTTTTTCCGTGTCCATTCTGTGAATTGTACTCTCCACTCTAGACATAGGCCTTTACTTCCCTTTATGGTGGTCTATTGGTTTTCTTATCGTTTAAGTATTATTCCATGACTCGATTTCGTTGTTGTAACTAAAATTATTATTTTACTGACGCACACATCTCGCGGAATGAGGCTGCTTGTTCCATTTGCGGTTGAAAATATCGCCAAAGATATGACGGTATGGCCGCCATGCTGTTTTATTCATGACGTCTCTGGAGGACACAGCATGCAATTTCTACTTTATCCAATATATTATAGGTTCATTTCATTAAATGCCTGACATACTAGTGATCTGAATATCAAATCTATAGTAAATCCACATAATGAGTTAATTGCAGAGCATGGAACACTGAGCTATGCAAAGTCTACTTAAACTTATTACCTAGTTCGCAAACAGGATCTAATAATTTGATTACACCCATACCAAATAGCCTTACTTAAACGCTCGCAAGGTTATTAATTCAATAACTGCTCTTTAACACACAAAAAGTGCAAGGTATTTTAATTGACTACGTGCAAGCAGTTTTATTCGTACTGTAATTTGTGTACGAGTAACTGTCAAGTTGTCATTTGCTCGATTTGACAAATGATTTTGTCATTGTTGGTTGTACTGGCACGAGCTACTGAAATCAGACCTCAGAGCTGTTTTTGCTGATACTCTGTCAATATAAATGTTTTAATGTATTACAATATACTCGCATGAAAAAGAAATGTTAGTCAAAATCGGTCGCCGGCAACCTGCAATGTAGTTTGTTCAGCCAGAACTTAACGACGATTTATTTTAAAATAGTCACCATGAGTACTTAATTATATGTCATGGGAATGACTGTCACACCTCTTCTGGTTTATAGTTTTCACGAACGTTACTATAGGATAATACGAACTTGTAATAATGTGACCGCTCATTAAGAAGCAAAACTCTATTGTGAGCCTGAATTAATCCTCGCTGTTGACCAAGAGGCAGCAGTTGTACATGTTCAGCGCATTGGACCCCGACACAAGACATTTTTAACAGCAGAAAAGTTAGCCTTTCAGATCTGTGTATAACTTGTGAGTGGCGTGAAAGGAACGTATAACGTATCTATTTTTCCCTTCGACATTACGGCAGGGCGGGTGGGGGTGGGGGTGGGGGGGTGGGAGGGTGTAGCCCCTGATCATCAGTCTTCGTGCCACTGATCTGGATACAGTTCCTAACCTCTCCGCATTGTGTCACCTAGCAAGAGCAAACAACACTGTTGATAGTAATCCCCCGATGGGAACGTTGAGCTCCGCGGGTCCTTTGGTACCCTTCGAGAGCAGTAGGGTGTGTGCAGGCAGCAGGTTTCACCCTCTTCCTTTTCTCATCATCTCCAATCCGAACATGACACTACACAAGCAACCAATAAGTTCACCTATACTTAACAGATACAATTACGCCACAGCGCTCATACTTAGCGAAGGAAAAGTGCCTGCGGGCGAAAAGGATAAGGAAAACCTTTGCAGTTAGGCGGTAGAACATGACCTTCGGGGTCTCGCAGCCATTCATACCATAGACTATACTTTACTCCTACGTATTTAGTGCGTTAAAAAGAGGTCGTATTTTGTGCCTACAGAACATCATTTGCGGGAAGCATTACTGTTCTGGTTTCATCTGAAGAAATCTGCTGTGGAAAGTATGGAGAACGTGTTCTGTCGGAAACAACATGCAGAGAATGGTTTCGACGGAGCAAAGAAAACGATTTTGAGGTGAGTGACAAAATGCGCCTTGGTCGGTGTGGTGAACCATGAGCTGCTGCTACGAAGCACAGTTACTCAATCTGAATCGCGTACTTAAAGACAGACATCCGCAATATGCTCAGAGACAGGGCAAAGTCAGTCTGGTACTCGACAGTGCCAAACCACTCGTTGAAAACCGAGGAAAGGAAACCTTGAATGAACTTCGAGAGAATGTCTTACCAAACCCGCCATATTCATCAGACATTGTCTCTTCCGATTACCATTTTCTGTTCATGCAGCATGGCCCTTCTGAAGAACACATCTTTTAACGATCTCGGAAACTGGTTATGTGAGTGGATCACTTCAAGAGAAGTTTTTATTTCGGATTCCATTTGTTACACGAAAATTGGGAAAAGATAATAGCTATGGAAGGACCCTACGTCAGCAAATTACCTTACACCATTCTGTTACAATCTTTTCTGTCCCACGAACTGTGAGAATCAAATGAATTATTCAATAAGTACCAGAGCGATGAAACGCTTCATTTATCGTCAGGAGGAGTAGAGCTGACTTGTGGCTATGGAGCATAATACAGAGCTGTAGTGTCATGAAGACAGAAGTGACAAATTTCTAGGCACAAAAAAAATTATCAAGATATTCTGAAACCTTTCGACATATTTTGTTACTGTGGACGGACGTCGTTCGTAACACTGTAGCATTTAGCTAGATATGAAAGGAGATCGATTTTGTACACCACTCGTTTGAGATCCGTGTTGCTATGTTTCTAGATTTTGTGTTTTGGAGGCTAGTCTGGGGAATCAGTCCAGGATTCACAGGATGAAAAGCCGTCGAACAACCACACGCAAACTGGCCGCTGGTGCGGAACAAGGAACGTCAATCTGGTTCGCAGACTTTACCTGGGTCTTGTCACCTTCCTATTTCGCAGGGTAGCGCTCTAGGCGTTATGTTATAGCGGGCCATGAATTATGACGTTAGCGAAAGCGTAAAATTAGTAACTGTTCATTATCTTGCGATGACGCCACTTTATTAATCTGCACAGAAGACAAGGAAGATTCGTAGCCTACGCTAGTCTGTGCAATCTTAATGGCGATCAAGAACTATTAAACAAAGCAATGGAAATATAAATTTCGCACCTGGCATTAGCATCCACCGCGATAAGCTACGAACACCATCTGGGACGCGGTGTTGCGGTCATAGCGGTATGCGGAGAATTCTCGATGGAGCTCCCTTCACGCAGAGTCTTGAAACCATTTTAACTAGGAACCTGGAGGGTAAAATGCAGCCCAGATTCTTAAACAAGGCAATTCACAATCCATGGAATGATATGCCGACTCCTACTAGCTGAAGTTGTTTCCAAAACGTCTCAGACACGCAGGGAACCACATATATTGCTCTGCATCAATGTTTATCAGTCCAGGCGTCCAGTTTTAAGGAAAGCAAAGTCTGTGATATACTTATCGACTGGAGTGAACAGACTCATATGAAGCGACAGTGGAGACATGGCCTAAAAAAATCAACTAATGTTTATGTAATCTTCCACATCTCGAAATAAGAAATCTTAGAAATCATGCTTGTCATATGCAGAGAAGGAAATGGAAAGAAAGTTAAGAATTCCATCGACGTTAACGAAAGGAGAAGGAAGACTGACATATCCTCCCTAAGAAATATACCGGCCTAAGTCAGGCCCCCCCCCCCCACCTCCCAGTGTTCTAAGGATTTTTTTTTTTTTTTTATATATACCGTGAGACTATGATTGAGCATTCGGCATACAGGACTTAACGATTGAACGTCTCAACTTAAACATATGATTTAAATATGAAACATGGGTACCATTGCTCACATATATATATAAAGGAAGGATTTCATCAAACTATGGAATAAAACTAAGGGTCATAACAAAATCATGTTTATTACTAAGTTACACGGACTTGGTTCCAATATTTGGATAGGCAGTACAAATAATTATAAAGTGCACAAAGGTCCAAATGGATTAGTAAACGTATACAATAATACCTTGGCACAGGCGGATGAAATTGGAAAAGAAATGATACAATTAGCTGTGGCTACATAAACCACCAATGATTGCTGAATTAATTAACAGTTTAAGGCAAAGATCCAGGTAACTATATGTCAGCACCAGTTCTGTTGCCTAGGTGGATGTTGAGTTCTACTAGTTGACTTTATGAATCAATTCAGAAAAACAAACCTCTAACTCGAAACAAAAAAATTTATCGTCCCCTTCGTCACGACATACGCAAATGCGACTCATGCTTACCATAATTCTAAATCTCATTTGAGAGGAAGTGTCTACCCAAATTACTATAGTGTGATACTGATTTTATCGATATATACTAATAGCCACATCAAAAATCGAAGAATAGCCAACACTCCAGGCGCAATAGCACCGCCATGACTCGCGCTGACTGCTACCGCCAAGCATGCAGCGCTACTCAGTCGCTGTTGGAGTGCTGTTTATTCTTTCTGTTTTACTGTCGCTCTTACTACATATCGACAAAACGAATATCGTACTAGATTAATCTGGGAGCTCTCTATTGAATGGCCACGTAAAATTCCAATTTAAATAAATGAGAAAAAAAAGATGCTTTCTGTTGACACTGGACGCCGCTTGAAAGACGTGAGGGACAGTATTTGTTTGTGATGACTCTAGCTACACAATGCAAAAACTAAAATGCAAATATGTGCCGAAACACCAGAGAAAATGCCCTTGACCACTCTTACGGGAGACACCCAGTATATGTACTGTGTGTAGTGTAAAGAAAGACTTCTGATGGGAATAAATAAAAAAAAAAGGAAGATGGAGTAAGGAGATTTTATTGTGGATTCCCGGATTAGTGAAGACGTAGAAGGCGTCCTAATGGAAAATGTATTGATGGCATAAAGAAAAATGCAGGGCAAACTTGCGTCCCCCAAGCTGAAGAGAAATATGGAAGAGGCTTATATCGACGAGTGCTTGGTAATTGGCTGAGGATGATAAATTGCTGCTCCTGCTGCTGCTGATGATGGCTGATGATGAATATGATGATTCTGACGATAAACTGCTGTGATAAATGGCTGATAATGATGATGATGATGATGACAAACGGTTCTTGATGGTGGTGTCTGATGATAGTGGTGGAGTTTATGAACAGCTGTCGATGGCAGTGACGAAATACGGCATAATAATGGTGGCAGTGATAAATGTCTGATGGTCAAATGTGTGTGAAACTTTATGGGACTTAGGTGCTAAGGTCATCAGTCACTAAGCTTACAGACTACTTAACCTAAATTATACTAACGACAAACACACACACCCATGCCCGAGGGAGGACTCGAACCTCCGCCGGGACCAGCCGCACAGTCTATGACTGCAGCGCCTTAGACCGCTCGGCTAATGCCGCGCGGCGTCTGATGATGATGATAAATAGCTGACGATGCTAATGATAATGACAGTTGATAGTTATGAAGATAAATGGCTGTGATACTAATATGGTGAGATGCTCTTGATATTAATGATGATGCTCTGCTCTTGGTGGCCATGAGGAGTGCCTCATTTTGCTGACGACACGTTACTGATGACAAAGGGCGATGATGCCGATGATAAATGGCTGATACAGCCTCTGTAGTTGATGATAATGACCAGCACTAGTTCGCCCCTCGTTTGTTCTTGCAGGCGGTGTGGACTGTGGAAGTTCCGGACCCTGGCAGCTGGCGGGACTGCAGCGATCCACGGCGGACAGACAGTCGTCTGCCGAAGAGCTGCCCGTTATTCCTGGCCGCCTCGGCTGAGCGGACACGTAATAAAGGCCGCTCTCTGCCGCCATAACGCCGGAGCGCAGAGATTCCGGACACCCGGAATAGAACGGTACAGCGGTGCGGTGCGAGGCGCGGCCGGAACCTGTTTCCCAGGGGCGCGCGTGCCGCCGCGTCGTGAAATACGCGTCGCCCGGCTCCGTCCGCCGGGGGTCATTAGCGCAATCGCGGCAGCGCCGGCCGGTGCGCCACGCGTAAATCTGGGCCCTAATGAGACGGCCGCTACCAGGGGCCGGCGCACTATCTGCGGGCTCCCGACAAATGCCGCGATACTCGATACCGGCCCGTCTCACTTCGTCGGCCAAGCGGCGCTCATAGGGCCATAAAACTCTCTCGTAGCTGCAGGCATCCAAGATTAATTGCTCTTCTTCCACACATCGCACGAGCACAGGCTGTAGTGCTCTAAGATAGATTTCGTACGCAGCAATTTGGCATAAAACCTACCAAACGTAAATTTCACTGCAAAGTTTTGAAAGTATGCTCGGTAGCGTACTTATCTGCGAAGCATCACGGTGACTGTGATCAAAAACGAAAAGAAAACCAGTTCATGATGAAGTATTGATGTCAGACTAAACGACTTTTAACGAATACTCTCTAGATTGAATGAGAAAGAGTGCAAAGGGGAGAACACGGGCGAATTCCCAAAACAGTGGTTTTTAATTTTTTATGCGAAAAATAAAAGTTTTACTGAGAAAAAACTACAGCGACGGATGTAGATTTGCTCCACACCCATAAAACATTTTTTTTTTAGTTAGATCAGATGATTTTGAATTTCACTCACTGTGTAACGTACGACACATTAAAAGCGGTGGCTCGCTTTTTTACAGGTTACTATACCTTGCCCTTGTAGGGGCTGTAATTCAGATATTTTTTCTAAACCAGCAAGGTAAAACAGAGGCCACTGCTTCCACCACATCAAGTGGATTTAGTGCTCACGTACTCACACTGAGCCGTGAACATTTCCCAGTTTATCAATGGGGATAATTGACAATTATTATTACTGTTATCGGCACCATGCGTGCAATGGTCGTGCCAGGCGCTCGATATTGAATCTTTATCCTATCCTTAAAGGCGCGAGACATACACGACCTTATAGTAACCGTTATCATGAGAATAGTTCTGCATTATTCTACTGTGACACTACGGGTGATTTCACGTAATGTAAAGATTAAAGGACTCATTAATTTAACAGTTTAATATTGAACAATTATACAATCAAATGGGAGTTGGCGAAGAAAGAATTGAGTTCAGCAGCCTGCCCCAACGTAGGTTCATAATAAGCCACGATGGCAGGAGAAAAGGAATTTTAGGAACGATCGTCGTATTATCAAATGGAGTTCAATTTACTAAAGGAAGGGGTTGCAGGCATGCAACGACTACCACCATGAATCAGCCAAAGACTAAGAAAGATGCTACTGGGGGTGAATCGCTAGGTAGCTTCCTGTACTAAAGGAATAAAACCAGCAAGACGCGAAACTATTTATACAGGTGATACTAGATAACTTTGGCTCGCGGTCCGAATACCTTAACGAAACATTAATGGGCGCCAGACACTCCCTACGTGGCGTAGGACAAAGGGCACAAGTTTTCAAGGTAGGAAGACCTAAGTTCTGAGTAAAATTTTGCACGGGAGAACTGAAAGAGCTACTGTCAGACGAAGCGGAAAAGTGAGCATCAAAGTATACACTTTAGTGAGGAACTGCTAGCTACTGTGACTAACCCGCACATTATGCCCAACTGTACAAGGGAAACATACAGTCTTATAACCCGGAAAAATTGCTTAAACCGTAATTTAAGGAACGCACATCAGTAAAATGACCTAGAAGGTTCCTTCTGGGCCGCAGGGCGCGAAGCTACAGTGCACGTCGGTGCTCATGCTTACCGACACTTCATCTTCTGGAAGCAGCACCTCCACTCTCAGGCACGGTCACACTAGAACTGCCCTACTGCCCCTTTGTCCACCATCCACCCGCGGAGGGCGGTTGGCGCCCACCCGCGAAAAACGGGCGCGCACCTGAAGTTGCCAATCAGAGGGCCGGAATCTCACAGGGAGGCGAAATGGTTCAAATGGCTCTGAGCACTATGGGACTTAACTGCTGAGGTCATCAGTCCCCTAGAACTTAGAACTACTTAAACCTAACTAACCTAAGGACATCACACACATCCATGCCCGAGGCAGGATTCGAACCTGCCACCGTAGCGGTCGCGCGGTTCAAATGGTTCAAATGGCTCTGAGCACTATGGGACTTAACATCTATGGTCATCAGTCCCCTTGAACTTAGAACTACTTAATCCTAACTAACCTAAGGACAGCACACAACACCCAGCCATCACGAGGCAGAGAAAATCCCTGACCCCGCCGGGAATCGAACCCGGGAACCCGGGCGTGGGAAGCGAGAACGCTACCGCACGACCACGAGATGCGGGCTCGCGCGGTTCCAGACTGTAGAAACTAGAACCACTCGGCCACCCCGGGCTCATCGGGCTCACAGGGAGGCGACCTCGGGACGTTAAAATCGAGCAGAAATAGCAGTTACAAGGTTGGTAAGGCAGGTTGGGGAATTGAGAAGAGGAGAAACTTTGGCCACTACTGAACGTTCAAACGACACCACGTGTTACTCTGGCGATCGGAAAAAGGATGGGAAACGGGAAGCCATCATGGCTGCTAGGAAGACTGCTGCCGTCGCCCATAACTAAAGAAAATTCCTAGCGCCAAGCTCCTCTCACAGATCACTGTGAGACAAACTGTAAACATCGTCAAATAAATTAGACAACCCAATGAAATTATTAACAGAGCCTGAATTATTATATTATCGAATACCAGAATGCTGAGATTAGAAATATGAAATACGACCACTGAATGGTGAAAAGTGCACGTCTTCCAACATGTTGCGTCGAGCGAGGGCTGGTACTGTGTCGTATCGCCAGTCGCATTGCATGTCGTATCGCCTCTGTCTCAACCGCGCCTAAAGCCTATCTACGCATTCGCAATCTCCATTATAAGGTACTTTTATACATATTTTATGGCCCATTTTATTCTTTTGTCGATCAGATGGTCTGAAGACTGTTAACCGAAACTGACCACCGAAAATACATGAAAGAGAGACTTGGAAAGCGGAAGAGAAAAATAAATAAAATAGCGACTTGGACTGTTTCGAGATAAGTTTCCAGATCGATGAATTTGTTCATCTACATCGGTGCTGAATCCTATTATTATAAGACCAATATTTACGAAAGAACGAAATACAGTCAGAAAGAATGGATACGGACTTTGACCGCACTCGCCCAGAACGTGTGTCGAACGTCACAGGCACCGCGTCACGCCGCTGGGTAGATACGATAAAAAGACAAGTTGACTTCTGGGAAGACAAAAAATAACATCTGGATACCAAGGGACAGCATGTAGCGTTCAGCCTACACTTAATCCACGTAACAAATGTATGTATTTTTAGTACTACTGAAATTTCTCACAGACAATCGCTAATCCTCAGACAAGAGGCGGTGAGAGAGGTGCAGGCGTAATAGCAGACGGCCGCCCGAAATACGGGCGTCTCGGTGTTTACGGACCGGCAGCTGCGCCGGCTGTCAACAGCACAATACAGTGGCCGGCGCCTCTTGTCTCGCTCTCCGGCCTTCTGCAGCTCCGGCCGGGCGACACGGGCTCAAAGCGGCGGTGGCAAGTCGCCACCGGTAAACACGGCCCCACCGCGACTCAGTCTACTTCTAGTGTTCACTCCACCCGCACGAGATCGGAAAAGAACTTAAGCCACCGTGGTCTGCGTTGCCCGTGTGTGGTAGGGCTATCACTAATCATGTGTGTGTCTTATCGAGCACGGGACTCGACTGCCTATGTGGTATTTGCTCATGCGTTCCGTTACTCATAAGCTTTCTTTCCCGTACTTCGTGACCGATGTGGACTGAGTCTGTAGTTTTCGAATTATTTCAGCTGGTTATTGTGTGAGGGCTGAGATGGTAGTGATTCCAAGTACGAAATAGGAAGAAGCTTCGTAAGACGTGTATTTTCTTTGTCGTATGTAATTCGTCTTCTAGGTGTTCCAGTTAGGTAAAAAAAAAAAAAATGTGTGTGAAATCTTATGGGACTTAACTGCTAAGGTCATCAGTCCCTAAGCTTACACACTACTTAACCTAAATTATCCTGAGGACAAACACACACACCCATGCACGAGGGAGGACTTGAAGCCGGCCGGTGTGGCCGTGCGGTTCTAGGCGCTGCAGTCTGGACCCGCGTGACCGCTACGGTCGCAGGTTCGAATCCTGCCTCGGGCATGGATGCGAGTGATGTCCTTAGGTTAGTTAGGTTTAAGTAGTTTTAAGTTCTAGGGGACTGATGACCATAGATGTTAAGTCTCATGGTGCTCAGAGCCATTTTTGAGGACTCGAACCTCCGCCGGGACCAGCTGCATAGTTCATGACTGCAGCGCCTCAGACCGCTCGGTTAATCCCGCGCGGCGTTCCAGTTAGTTACTGGCCGATGAGATGCGTTAGCTACGTCAGTTCACCCTCAACATGTGAGCATCGCCAGCAGACAGTAAGAACCGTAAAAAAACTAGTACGAATCGTTCGAAGTGACCTAAAATGGTATGACCCCCTAAAAGTAGCTATATAACAAGCAGATGCCAGGGTGAGATTCGTTCGAAGAGTCCTAAACAAATCTGATTCATACGTGAAATAAATGGATTACAAAACGGTAAGCACTGTTCAGCAGTATGGAATCTTTAGCAAGTTAATTGAGGAGATATACGAGTAATAGATCCAAAGAAGAACGGCGCTTTTCGTCACGAATTCGTTTAATTCGTTTAGCAAGGGGTTTCCATTAAATACGTGAGGGGTTTCTTTCAAAATTTGGACCCTCCTCCCCTTTGGGAGATGTGGTGGGACCTCCCTTCCCTCCCGTCATCCCCCCCCCCCCTCCCCTTGATGTGAGTCCAGTAGTCGGGTAAAAATGATTTTTTTATTTGTTTTAAACACAGATTAAAACGTTTTTAATAAAACTGTATTTTATTTATAAACTGTATTAAACAGTGTTTTCAACATGTGATTAAAAACACTTTAAGCATGCCAACACCTAGTAGGATTCGAACGAACAGACTGTCAGAGACAGACGGACAGAAAGGCTGCACGAGAATAGTATTAACAGTTTTTACGGACCCCTAAAAAATTGACCTTACATTGATATATTACATACATAAAATTTCACTGAGCCTTTACTTACTTTGCAGACGAAAGACAACATTGTTCGCACCTTTCTTTGATCCGTAGGATTATGAAGCTCATCAACCTCTTGATATGATCACTGTGCTCTAGTCTATGATGGCTCTAAGCACTATGGGAGTTAACGTCTGAGGTCATCAGTCGCCTAGACTTAGAACTACTTAAACCTAACTATCCTAAGGACATCACACACATCCATGCCCGAGGCAGCATTTTAACCTGCGACCGTAGCAGTCGCGGGGTTCAGGACTGAAGCACCTAAAACCGCTCGGTCACAACGTTCGGCTTTCTTATCTGTGAAATTTAGCTTAGTTTCCGTCCACAAACGATTAACTTCTTGCTCGCACGTATGTTCTGATTCGTCGGCATGTCGCTTAGCATAAGCATTCCAAAAGTTTTGATACAAATTCGCGTTGAACACAATAAATCCTACTTTGTATGGGTTGCAGAATATCGCGACTGACTCACTGACTGACACGCAGCTATTTCGACCGAAATGAATGAAATTTTACACTTGTGCAGCACTTGTTTCAAATCGGAGAACCACGGGCACACACATGTGTAATGCATTCAGTTCAGTTCAGAGAAGCTATAAGGTTTGGTGAGAACTTAATGTCGTCTATGCTTGGCATTAATTATACAAAACAAAATGTTATCCGTTATAATAATGTATATCCTCTGAATTAAGAAGCTGACGTGAGATTTTCATTCAGCTCCCTCCGTCGCCTCCCCCCCTTTAAATGACATTTGGTGAGATTTTGACGAACTCATTCCCCCCCCCTCCCATTTTAAGCTCATGTAATTAATGGTCGTCCCCTAATCATGTAAGCGTTACTTAAATACTCATCCTTCTCCAGAGACAAACACTAAAGGAGGCAAACTTCCAGGCAGCTAAAACTGTGTGCCGAACTGGGAATCGAACCTGGGATCTCCGTTGAACAGTTTAAATTTATTCTGAAATAAAGGAGAAAGTCTACCGCTACCTACAGTTTGTCTGTCAACACTTCCTGTACGTTTTGCGAAATAATAACCATGGTGGAAAAATCAGAAAAATTAGAGCCCATACACATTCCTACCGACTGTCGCTAAAATAGTGAAAATGTACGGCATTGTTACATGGGGAATCCCATGGAATGTGTTCAACCGCTTAGCGGAAAGGGAGTTGTTCTTCCGCGCAGATTGGCCTCTTTATTTGCGGATGTGTGTATCGTATGTGTATTTGTGGGGTGCAGGTGTAATGGTCGCTTGTACAGTGTAGCGTTATGTTTGTGTAATGACCGAACCATGAAGGGTTGCAGAGAAAAAGGGAAAAAAATCATCTAAGTATGAAAATTAACTGACAGGTAGAGACGTACAGTGCAAGCCGCTTTCGTCAGTCACACGCATTGAGAAACCACTGATCTTACGCTCACTGATTGCGAATTGGAGGTAAAAATCGACGTAGTCACGTACCATATGACAGCAAACAGCCCCAGACGCCGTATATAGAGGCCCTCAAACGCCAATCACGGTAGAGTTCGAGAGTTCAGGAGTCGAGCGATCAGAAGAGTTTCAACCTCGGATGACCACCACCGAACAGCGGGTCCCATGTAAGAGTGTATTAGTAAATTTTAGGTGTCCATGCAATAAATCTGCAGCATCAGGTACGACGTTTCAATTTATAACTTCTTTACTACTAAGTCTATACGTAACACATTTTGCACTTAATATCCACATATACCACTGAATGTACCTGCAATTGTATGACAGTGTACAGCACATATTTCAGGAGACAAATCTCATAAACGTCGAGATGCCCGAAAAACTCTCTTTTCTTTACAACGGAGTGGAAATTACCCGTACTATATTCACCCAATGTTTGATAATGAAAGCACTTACCGACTTCCAACAGAATTTTAACATATTTTCAAACATTTTCTAAATTTTTACTTTTCGCGCTCACTTGCTTAACACATTAACTCATTTGTATCTGACGTTTGAAGCTATTTTATACGTGGCACTTAGATTCTTTAAAGAATCAAGGGTGGAAGGATGGGGGTTTATTGGTTTCCTTAGAGTTTCGGGCTCACTGTGGTAGAAGATATACACATCCGATTTTTTCTAGTAAGCAGTCACGAAAAGAACATTTACGTATTGCTATGTAACTTCTCGTATTGTTCCTAACCCGAATATAGCATCACGACGATAACACCTCAGAAATTACAGCAGGATGTCCGTTACGCATATCAATCTTTTCGTCATTATCATCAATTAAGCCTCACTAATTACTGTCACCTCAACATTCAGTTGTATCATTGCATTAACACACGGTATTAGGGTCCGGCCCATCGGATATCGATAGAATATTCGTGGACAGTTCTGTCAACAGATATACTAGGAGAAACTAAAGAACCAAATCGCAACAAATTTATTTTTCGTTTACCTAATCACATTCTAGGTCTTCATGTGATACGTTCATTGCTCTCATAAAACTTGTTAGTTTTTCATATAGCTATTCTTGTGCAGGTAGTGTGACATGTAAGATACTTCATACAGCTCCAGACAGCTCCTGGCGTTGTCGTCTAGTTTACCGTTTTAGTAGAAGTGTTAACAAACTTATTTTGATTACTAACGTTGTTTCCCTATTACACTCGAATTTGGTTTTAGATCATCACGAAAAAATAAAGTTTCTGCCGTCAACTCTTGTTACATTGTGTGTACATAGTAAAGAAAACAGCGCGAGAAACTACGAAAAGCCGTAAGTTGAAGAAGATCACTGGATAAAACATTACTCACCGCCCCCCTGTATTCTTTTGAATACAGTGGTTGCATTGGAGCGTTGTTGATGGGGTGGAATTGGTACCAGGAATTCATGTGATCCTTTACCGTTGGGAAAAGTCATGGCGCTGAGGTTGTGTGGATGTGCCAATCGGTTGTAAGGGATTGGTGCAGTGAGATGGGTCGACGTGGAGACATGACCGAAAGGAGATATCGTGTTTGGACGTAACCATGAGGGAAGCTGACTGATTTGTTGGTGTATCAACGTGGACCGTACAACATGTCTACACGGAATGATGTACCACTCGCTGCCGTGTAACACAGAGTAAGGAGAGTGCTCGTAAAATGTAGTAACTGACAAGGATATGAGACGAGTGTCACAGTTTGCAAATGACAACCGATGTCCGCCTCCATACCTGAGCTGTCAGTGAGGCAGAATGCCATGCGAGGGGCCCGGGTTCGATTCCCGGCTGGATCGGAGATTTTCTGTGCTCGGGGATTGGGTGTTTTCTTGTCATCATCATCAATTCATCTTCATAGAAACGCAACTCGTCCAAGTGGCGTCAACTAAACGGACATGCACCAGGCGACCGATCTACCTGACGGGAGGCTCCAGCCACACGACATTTCATTTCAATGACAATCGATTTCGATACGACAGGAGTTGCTGCTGTCAGCAAATGGAGATCCGTCTCTGCCAGTTACCGAGCAAACATTGCGGAGAGACCGAAGTTCAACACAAATGTGGGTTGGTTGGGATGTTTGGGGGAGTAGACCAGACAGCGAGGTCATCGATCTCATCGGATTAGGGAAGGACGGGGAAGGAAGTCGGCAGTGCCCTTTCAAAGGAACCATCCCGGCATTTGCCTAGAGCGATTTAGGCAAATCACGGAAAACCTAAATCAGGATGGCCGGACGCGGGATTGAACCGTCGTCCTCCCGAGTGCGAGTCCAGTGTCACAAATTTGGAATCGGGTATCTCGCAAAAGGCCACTGCTCACAGAGGCACATTAAGTTGCACCTCTTCGATGGACCAAACAAGACAGAAACTGGACTTTAGATAACTAGGGAGGTTTTGGTATGCCTCGACGAGTCGCGATTCTGCCTTTTTTGAAACGATGCAAGGCGTCGAGATTAGTGACGAGACAGTCAGGCACTTAATGTGCGGTGATTAAATGGTTTCTGTAGTGTTTTAGGGTTACTGTGAAAGTGAGGCACGATATTTATTTAAACATTTTCTGTGACAAAGTGATCCTTTTTTATTCTACGTCTGTGTGGCAGGACACACGCGAGTCTAACGTACGGTCCGATTATGTGCTGACGCTCAGCCTGCCCTGGTTTTGCTCGGTTGTTCTCCGAAGTACCTGCTGCAGTAAGACATTTCATTTAGTACTGCGGTGTTGCATTTTTCCGTCAGCACAAATCTCTTCAGTTCAGCAGATTCATCGAACCATTTTCATACTACTTCCCTACCATTCCACTCTCGAATTGCGCGTGGGAAAAAGGAACACCTAAATATTTCCGTTCGAGCTCTGATTTCTTTTATTTTATTATGATGATCATTTCTCCCTACGTAGGTGGGTGTCAACAAAGTATTTTTGCATTCGGAGGAGAAAGTTGGTTATGGAAATTTCGTAAATATATCTCGCCGCAAAGAAAACGGTCTTTCTTTCGGTGACTGCCACCCCAACTCGCCTATGATATCAGTGACACTTTCACCCCTATTGCGCGATAACACGAAACGAATTGTCCCTCTTTGCACTTTTTCGATGTCTTTCGTCAATCAGGATCCCATACCGAACAGTAATAATCCAGCAGAGGACGGACAAGTGTAACGTAGGCTGTCTCTTTAGTGGGTTTGTCGCACCTTCTAAGTGTTCTGTCAACAAAGCGCAGTCTTTTTTTCGCCTTCCCCACAATATTATCTATGTGGTCTTTGCAATTTAAGTTGCTCGTAATTGTAATTCCAAGGTATTTAGTCGAATTGACAGTCCTTAGATTTGTGCGATTTATCGTATACCCAACATTTATCGGATTTCTTTTAGTACCCATTGGATGACCTCGCACTTTTCTTTTAGTGCCAATTGCCACTTTTCGCACCATACAGTAATTCTCTCTGGATCATCTTGTAATTGGAATTGATCGTCTGATGATTTTACTAGACGGCAAATTACAGAGTCATTTGAAAACAATCTAAGGTGGCTGCTCAGGTTATCACCTAGATCATTTATGTAAATCAAATCAGCAGAGGTCCTATGACACTACCTTGCGGAATTTCAAATATCACTTCTGCTCTACTCGATGATTTACCGTCTATCTCTACGAACTGTGACCTCTCTGAGAGGAAATCACGAATCCAGTCACACAACTGAGACGATACTCCATAGGCAAGCAATTTGATTACTAGTCGCTTGTGAGGAACGGTATCAAAAGCATTCTGGAAATCTAGGAGTATGGAATCGATCTGAGATCCCTTGTCGACAGCACTCATTACTTTATGGGAATAAAGAGCTAGCTGGGTTGCACAAGAACGATATTTTATGAATCCGTGTTGGTTATGTATCAATAAGAAATTTCTTCAAGGTGATTCATAATGTTCGAGTACAGTATATGCTCCAAAATGCTGAAAACATTTAAAGATTTAGTTGACAACGAAAGAGCAAAAAATTACGACGATCGACTGATGGGATTCATTGTTGTGCACATTAAGAACCACTTCGTGCTAAATTTGCAGGCATGGAGCATGTGATGAAATTGACGGTACGAACAGTAACACAACTGAAGTTTCCGATGTAACAGCTGTAGACGGAATTAAACGAAGAGTTTAATGTTACTGCAAGGTACGTTGGTTAACTAAAGGGGCGTGGCTGGGACGATTTTCCATTCAAAACCCGCTATTGTTGAATGAATGAAAGAAAAAGGAGTGCCGGAACGAAAATTAGAACATCCGACGTTGATTGCAGGTCTTGCATTTTTGGTGGAGTTGACTGACGCTGCCCATAACATCACACTGAACGGTATGAAACAACTGATTTGATGGGGATGCATTGAAAAGAAAATGCATTACAGAAGTTCCAGACTGAAGCGCCTAGAACCGCTCCGTCACAGCGGCCGGCCATAAACAGCATCAACAGTCCCCGTATTGATCGACCATGTGCAACAGGCGTGGAAACCATCCCACAAAGTGACATCCGGCTCCTGTGCGACGCAATGCATGGACGTTTGCATGCTTCAGTTCAATATTCTCGCGGTTATTAATGTATCAGCGTTTCACATCTCCAGTGACTTATCTCGCCCTTACCTGAACGTATGATCTTGCAGTGTTAATCACTTACATACGTTGCCTAGACAAATTTATTCAGGAAATTTCATCACTCTACATTACTTATTTTCGGTGTTTTTACCGTCAGTGTATACAGTATGGTCCATTGACAGTGACCGGGCCAAATATCTCACGAAATAAGCGTCAAACGAAAAAACTACAAAGAACGAAACTTTTCTAGGTGAAGGAAGAAACCAGATGGCGCTATGGTTGGCCCGCTTGATGGTGCTGTCATAGGTCAAACGGATATCGACTGCGTTTTTTAAAAATAGGAACCCCCATTTTTTATTACATATTCGTGTAGTACGTAAAGAAATATAAATGTTTTAGTCGGACCACTTTTTTCGCTTTGTGACAGATGGCGCTGTAATACGTACAAACATGTGGCTCACAATTTTAGACGAACAGTTGCTAACAGGTAGGCTTTTTATATTAAAATACAGAACGTAGGAACGCTTGAACATTTTATTTCGGTTACTCCAATGTAATACATGTACCTTTGTGAACTTAACATTTCTGAGAACGCATGCTGTTACAGCGTGATTACCTGTAAATACCACATTAATGCAATAAAGGCTCAAAATGATGTCAATATGAGTAACGACATTCCTCTCAACAGCGAGTAGTTCACCTTCCGTAATGTTCGCACATGCATTGGCAATGCGCTGGCGCATGTTGTCAGGCGTTGTCGGTGGATCACGATAGGAAATATCCTTCAGCTTTCCACTCAGAAAGAAATCCGGGGACATCAGATCCAGTGAACGTGCTGCCCATGGTATGGTGCTTCGACGACCAATCCACCTGTCATGAAATATGCTATTCAATACCGCTTCAACCGCACGCGAGCTATGTGCCGGACATCCATCATGTTGGAAGTACATCGCCATTCTGTCATGCAGTGAATCATCTTGTAGTAACATCGGTAGAACATTACGTAGGAAATCAGCATAAATTGCACCATTTAGATTGCCATCGATAAAATGGGGGTCAATTATCCTTCCTCCCATAATGCCGCACCATACATTAACCCGCCAATGTCGCTGATGTTCCACTTGTCGTAGCCATCGTGGATTTTCCGTTGCCCAGTAGTGCATATTATGCCGGTTTACGTTACCGCTGTTGGTGAATGATGCTTCGTCGCTAAATAGAACGCATGCAAAAAATCTGTCATCGTCCCGTAATTTCTCTTGTGCCCAGTGGGAGAACTGTACATGACGTTCAAAGTCATCGCCATGCAGTTCCTGGTGCATCGAAATATGGTACGGGTGCAATCGATGTTGATGTAGCATTCTCAACACCGACGTTTTTTAGATTCCCGATTCTAGCGCAATTGCTACTGATGTGCGGATTATCCGCGACAGCAGCTAAAACACCTACTTGCGCATCATCATTTGTTGCAGGTCGTGGTTGACGTTTTACATGTGGTCGAACACTTCCTCTTTCCTTAAATAAGTAAGTATCCAGCTAACGGTCCGGACACTTGGATGATGTCGTCCAGGATACCGAGCAGCATACATATCACACGCTCGTTGGGCATTTTGATCACAGTAGCCATACATCAACACGATATCGACCTTCTCCGCAATTGGTAAACGGTCCATTTTAACACGTGTAATGTATCACGAAGCAAATACCGTTCGCACTGGCGGAATGTTACGTGATACCATGTACTTACACGTTTGTGACTATTGCAGTGTCAACTATCACAAAGCGAAAAAAGTGGTCCAACTAAAACATTCATATTTCTTTACGTACTACACGAATATGTAATAAAAAATGGGGGTTCCTAATTTAAAAAAACGCTGTTGATATCCGTTTGACCTATGGCAGCGCTATCTAGCAGGCCAACCATAGCGCCATCTGGTTTTCCCTTTCAAGCTAGATGAGTTTCGTTCTTTGTAGATTTTTCGTTCGATGCTTATTTCGTGAGGTATTTGGCGCGGTCACTATCAATGGACCACCCTGTATAGCCAAGTTCCATGCAGTGCGACTACATTGCCATTTAAATTCAGTGCGTTCGCAGTTTCCCGCTCTTCCCCTTTCACACTCAGAAAGCGTCGCGTAGCAGTGGGCCAAATGTGCAAGCTGCCTGAGCGCTATGACAATTGTGCCAGGGAGGGCACGGTTCGCGACCGGAATCTTGGCCTGAACTGTTCTGTATCTTCATGAGATATGTGCTATGGACAATCGCATCTTACAAGCTAACATCAATCATGTTCACAGGATCGCACGCATACTTCAAACAACAGACAGGCATATTATCTGACCTCAACTGGTCTCGTATATCACAGTTCTCAATCCTATAGAAAATGTCTAGGACCACTGGGACAGTAGACGAAATGTAGCAGTCAACATCCTCGCAATTTGTTTGCTGTGTGATATCGACGGGGTTTGCCCAGAAAGTAGTGCACCGCATTTCTTTCTTCAACAATTCTTTATTAAAAATGATGAGAATTACGCACACAAAAGAATGGTGTTTTAACTACACACCCTATTTTTCAAGGTAATCTAATCCAGTTCTACGGTCTTCCTCCAGCGCAAAACAAGGGCTGTATGCCCTTTCGGTACCAGTCCTTGTCCTGGTGGCGGAGCCAGTGCTTCACTGCATGAATCACCTCCTCATCGTCCTCAAAATGTCTTCTACGAATGGCATCCTTTAATGGCGAATGACTATATCAGCTCGCTGCTACATGTCAGGTGTGACGGCCGTGGATGGTCTCCCCGACCGCTGCAAATCGTGGAGCTCCGCCGAACCGCCTTCTGATGACCTCACCCCCACGTGCCCAGCAGCTAACTGTACTTCTGAAGACAGCAGATGCTCCATAGACTTTGCAGGAGCGTTTGTGAATATTCCCCACAGCTTCTTCCCCTGCAATGAGAAATTCAATGACGGCACCTTGCTTGTAACATACGTCTCCTTCAGACGTCATTTTTAAACTGTCCTCAGCTACACCATCAGTCGGAAGAGACGGGAAGTTGGAGCGCTCAGTCAGCAGACATCAAATAGAACAAACGCAACGTTTCGGATTAGTAGCATTGTTTCCGGCTGAGAATGCGGTGCATTACTTTCTGGGCAATCCTCGTAATAATCAATGAGCTGCTTCATCTGGATATAGCAGACCTTAAAAAAGTTGTGGACTGCCTTCATTGCCGAATCGAGGCCATGATGAAGGATGTGGGCTGCAACTTGCAGTATTAACTTCAAGTCTCGTGAGGATAACGAACTCCAGTGTCCGTATGGCCCGCAGGCACAAAATATCTGACAGCGCTGTGCGAGACAATAATTAAACCACATTATGAAAATATCAGATTAAATTATGAATACCATATGAGCGCAAGAAAAATAAAGTAATTTTCTCGTAGCACGGTCTCATATTTCGTTTTCCATCCCCGTACATCAATAATAGCTCCAAGATCCATAAGATAATTTGAATAGGAAGAACGTTGTACCTTTCTCAGCCAGCTGGAGCTCACAGTTTAAAATAAAAATTTCGCTGTGCGCTTGTTTTGGGGCGAGAGAAGACCGACATTATAAGTACACCTGTCTCGTATGTTACACGCTTAACGTTCGCATGGCAATATTGGAAAGCGGGGGTAATAAAATGTGGCGGCAGTGCAGGATAGTTAGCACAAATCAAGCTCCGCCCGCGTTCATTCGCACAGGGGGGCGCTCGCCAGCGGCGACGACCGTTTAGAGCCGTGATTTGTGTCCGACGTGGGGTACTTACCGCTCTGCGGACCCACCGCCGATGGCGGTAATTTCTTAATTCTACGGCGGTATGAAAAATTAGCGCGTCCCGTTTTAGCTTGGGGGAGGCAGCGCACCCGCAGCAACTGGTCTGGGGTGATCGCGATCTGCATATGGCCCGCGGGTTTCGGCAGTCGTCTGATATACGGTACGGCTTCCCCTTGTATTAGCACGCCTTAAACGTGTCCGACTTTTAGGGCGTACCGCTTGTTTATGACTCCAGAGTACTGTGCGCGTTATAATCCGGCGGAAGAACAGCCAATTTGTCAGGGAACAAACAAGGTCCGCAGCTCCGGGAATATCACTCAAATTACCAGGTAATATAAAACCGAAGCGACCGCGGACGATTCGACGGATGGCATAAATTCCGACTGGGCTCGTTCGCGATCAGTCGGCCGATTACAAAGCATTTATAATTTATTATGTAAATCTCTCCTCATCCATATGCATAGTCTGTTCTTCTGAGAGGCGGCCGGACTAAACGGAGACACGTGGTTGGGGAGAGGAGTCTGGGACACCGAGCGTGCGGTGGGTGAAAGCGCGCCGCGTCCGTCAGTAGTAATCCAGAGCCGCCTCACTCTGGAAGCTGGGCTGCCACTCAGAGACAGTTCTCCAGGGCGTGGAACGCACCTGGATAGGCAATGTTAGACTGGTTCACAGGAAAACATATCATTGTAATGTGACCAACATCAAAGAAGCCATGTATTTTCTGACCTTCGTATTGAAAGCAAGTGACATCATTTAGCAAAAGCTGGTGGCAATAAATTCATGGTATTTTGGTGCGTACACAGGCAGATACACGTACATGCTCAGCCTTATCAATGGACAGTGCCACTTTGTTCTGCCTTCTCTTATGGCATTCTACGATGCTGTGGCACGGAGATTTCAATCTCTAAAACGATTGCAGAAATGTACCTTTAATAAAAAAATAATTATGCAGAAAGGAACAACGGATGAAAACTATGCATTTTGACAACTTATACAAAAACACAGAGAGGAGAAGGAGAAGAAGAAGGAATCACTTGTGATTTTTATAGACCAATAACAGTGCCACAGCCGGGCGCAGTGGCCGAGCGGTTCTAGGTGCTTCAGTCTGGTTCGAATCCTGCCTCGGGCATGGATGTGTGTGATGTCCTTAGGTTAGTTAGGTTTAAGTAGTTCTAACTTCTAGGGGACTGATGACCACAGATGTTAAGTCCCTTAGTGCTCAGAGCCATTTGAACCATTTTGAACAGTGCCACAGTAAGACATCTGGAGGTGTATGAGAACCAGGGAAGTGGCTGAAAAACATGAACTTCTTATTGAAGGCATGAGTAATGGTGCCAGAATGCGGTTAAGAAGCAGCGTATGCATAACAGACTGTAAATCAGCTAAAGTTGGATCGCATCGAGGATCTACGTTGAGACCACATACGTAGTATCAATATGATCATCTGTGTTTTTACCACAAGGTGTTGAAGAGCAAACTTCTTGGTATATATTTGCTGATTATATAGTGTTAGGCTATGCAGAACCAAGAAGGGTGAGCTGGTAATCAGATTGTAAATTTGGAGTAAAACTTTGGAAGACAGAAGCACAGAAATCAACAGGAAGCAAACGGAGTATATGTACTGGACAAGGGGAAGAAACAATCCACTTGGTTATGCTTATCCATTACGGATATTTTAGAACCGTGACTGTATATTGAATGTAAATAAGTTATACAAAACTGCAACCAGTCACGTTTTTTAATAATTGTTTTATTCCATGAACAGGTTTTCGAACCTTTTCAACTTCTTCTTCAGATGGTTATAGGAAGTTACATCATTATTGCTACCATAATGCTGCGTGTTGGCTCTATGACAAAAAGGTAGAACACACTTTAATGTGTCGCCATAACTATAGTTTATCTGTCGGTATGGATGAAAAATTTAGTTTTTTACTTACTGCGACAGTATAGGCGGCTTTTTTCGGTAAGTGCCCATCTGTTCAAAATGATTCAAATGGCTCTGAGCACTATGTGTCTTAACTTCTGAGGTCATCAGTCACCTAGAACTTAGAACTAATTAAACCTAACTAACCTAAGGACGTCACACACATCCATGCCCGAGGCAGGATTCGAACCTGCGACCGTAGCGGTCGCTCGGCTCCAGACTGTAGCGCCTAGAACCGCACGGCCTCTCAGGTCGGCTAGTGCCCATCTGTCTGGCTCCATTTTGATGTCCAGTCGTTATATCACTACGCACACTTCCACACATATATTGTCGCAAAAAGTAAAAAACTAAATTTACATCCATATCGACAAATAAACTATAGTCATGGAGCTACATTAAAGTGTGTTCCATCTTTTTGTCATAGAGCCAGCACCCAGCATTATGCTAGCAATAATGATGTAACTTCCTGAAACCGTCTGAAGATGAACCTGAAAAGGTTCGAAAACCGGTTCATGGAATAAAACATAATTATTAAAAAAAAGTGACTGGCTGCAGTTTTGAATAACTCATTTACATTAAATCCACTTGGACTGACAAAGACTGAAGAGAGTCTATAGTTTTAAGTACTTTGATTCAACAGTGTCTAGTGATGATAATTCGTGTGTGCCAATCAGAGGTGTACAAATTCCCATTGCAGCCTGCTTGCCCCTAGCTCCTCTGCAACCATTCATGCAGGTCAGCCTGCCGCGACGTAAACACAAGAGTACGCATGTACTGAGGCATAGTGGGTAATGCGACCGACTTGGGCTCCCGCAAGCCCGGGCTACCTGGGTTCCCGCAGGCCTGCCAAGCTTCACGGGACCCGCTCAGCTTGCTGCGCCTGACAACAGGTTGGGCTGTCAAGCTACCGTGACTAGAGTAGCCAGGTAGTTAGCCCGCAGTACATTTATCGCAACGGTGGGGGCAGCACAATGAATAGGTCGGACTTTAGTGAGATTGAAAAAAAATTGACAACTGGCGAATACATGCTGGTAACGAAACAGAGCACAAGTGCCCCATAGGAAACGTTTTCGTGTGTTTATGAGGCCGCTTCAAATAAATCGGTAGGTGTGTCTCAATGTAAAAAGCTCTTAAGTACTTATTTAGGAACCTCGAGTATGTTACGACATGTGTGAAAATTTGACAAGCAGTTCCCTCACTCCGTAAATATCTTGAAAGAGGACAAAGATTTAGTGGCCGAAAAGGGCGTCGAAATGTGTGCTAAGGACCTGAGACCATTTAGCAGTATAGAGGGAGAAGGATTTCATGGTAACCCGCAAACGATGTCAAAATCTTTTTTAAGGTACTCTATTCCAAGCACTGTCCGAAATATTATGTAGACAGTAATGTTCCTGTTGATGGTCAAGTGTGCAAAATTTTTTCAAGATCGGAATAAAACTGTAGGTTGGTGTAGAAGTGTGTAAGTAAAGTACCCTCCGCCATGTACCATTCAGAATTTTAAGAAGACAGCGCCCTTCATCCTGCTTTGAATATCAAGTATGCCAAATTTCATCAAGATCGGAATAAAAACGTACAATTTGTCGAATTCCGTTAGGTAAAGTAACCTCTGCCATGCACCCTACGAAATTTTAAGTAGACTGTGACCTTCCTCTTGGTTTCAAGGTATAGTGTGCAAAATTTCATCAAGATTGTATGCAATACAAACACACGGACACAATGAAAACACACTTTCAGTTTTTCTCAAATTTTCCAATTTTTCGGTCGATTTTCGAAAAATTTTATTTCATAAAAACCTTGTCCTGAGAATTACGAACACAGCAAAAAAAAAATTGCCGAATTGGTCCAGCCGTTCTCGAGTTTTACGCTTATCAACGCATTTGGCAATTCATTTTTATTTATATAGATAATAAGCCCGAAATATACGCGTAAAGGAAGAATGTACAAATAAAACCCAATATTTTTTGACCTGAAATTAATTTGTCTTTTGGTGCTCAGGTAAAATAAAAACTTTTAATTAACGTTCATAGTACGACAATGAAGCGCGCAGTCTAAACGGCTGCGTAGCGCAGCTCAGCAGTAATATGGGCAGGCAAGCAAGTTTCCCGCAGCCTGCCTGGGTTGGGTTGTGCTTGGCTTGGCTGGGAGTGAAGCAGCCTGCCCGTTCTGTTGACAACGCGCGGCGGCCTGCCCGCCTGGCCACCGGGCAAGCATGGGCGGGTTAAAAGCGGGACATGTACACCTCTAGTGCCAATATCCTGTTGATTGGATTAACTGGGGAAGGTCACTGTATGGAGCAAAGGCATGGGCACCAACGGAGGCATATTGTAAGCTAATAGATGTGAGTGAAAAGAAGACTTCGAAGGAGACTTTGTGAAGGCACCAGAACCAATAGGATCAGAAACAAGAGAGTACGAGGCAGCATTAAAACGAAGGAGATCAGAGACGATTCCAGAGAAAAGACTGTAGTTGTGTGGCCACGTCAAGAGAAGGGACAACACCTATGTTAGCAAGAGAATGAGAGAAATGGTAGTGGAAGTTGACAGAGGAAAAGGAAGGCAAAGAAGAAACTGGATGGACTGTGTACACGAAGGCTGAAAGGAGAAATATTTAAGGGAAAGTAAATTATGGGGCCTAGGAGAAAGGAGAAAAGTTGCCAAGAACGTCGACCCTACGTGAGTGATAAAAGACGAAGGAAAGAAGTTTTCAGGATGATAATAAGAACCATATAACAACCCCTCGGGACTAGGGGTGTGGTGTCGGGGGGCAAGGGGGGGGGGGGGGAAGCTCTACAGTTCTGATCCACACTGATATTCACGTCCCCATAAAACTGATGCATAGTGGTATTCCACTTCAAGGCATAATGCCGTCTAATTGCTAGTCTACTGAAGATACGAAAAATTGGGGCAACTAAGGACAATTGTTTGAACGGAGTCAGAAAATCTGAGTATAAAAATGTGAATAATATCGTGTAGTCCCCGATGTGAGCCAGTCTTTACTCTGAGTAAGGAGTGAAGCAAACCGAGGAGATATTTGGAAATGGGAATTAAAGACCAGGAAACAGAAATACAAACTTTGAGGCTTGCCGATGACGTTGTAATTTTTTCAGAGTCTGTAAGGTACTCCGGAGATCAGTTGAACGTGGAAGAATGGATAGCTGCGAAAGAGAGAGGCTAGACATTGTACTCAGGAACAGGTGGAAGACACGACTACTGCGGCTCTGTCGGCATGGGAACAGGGTCGGTTTTGTGGCTTGATTCCTAATCTGTTGGAGCTGCCACAGACGATAAGAAAGGTGATTTACAGCCGCTTCCTAGAAGAAATCATAATTACAGAGCGTATGATAACTCGGGACCTGTTTTACTGCCAAACGCTACCTTCACAGAACCTAAGCTACCAAGCATGGTCTGCAGTCTCCATTTTCCACCTGTCCGTAATTTGTTTCTTTATCTTATAATGAAATATATGAAATGAGAGAGAGAGAGAGAGAGAGAGAGAGAGGGGGGGGGGAGGGGGGAAGAAGGAGAAGGGAGAAGGAGAAACGGAAAGGGGAATGGATGGAGATAAAAGACTCGTAATGTTCTTCTCTTCCAGACGGATTTCCAGTGGCAGCTAGTTACTTCTTAAAGAAACGACGAGAGTGTTTAACGACTAGAGTCCGATTTCCACAACTTTACGGTCACTGTAGCCTTTTAAGACGTACAGATTAGGATGAAAAAAAGAAATATAAAAGCTAGGCATTAGCGTAAACAACTTCCAAACAAAATACTCTCCAACATTCTTACTGAAGAGTCTTACTCGTATATTAATTTTTGCTTCCATTAGTGATAGACGAATTCATTTTTAAAAGAGGTATGAAGCGTGAGTATATTACAACATTTAGTAAGTTAAAATCTAACGAAAAACAGAATGATTTACCATTTATTATTAGCATGGAAGGAAAGATCGAGGCAAATTTGTTTGTCTGACTTTAATTTTTCAACTTCGCTCCACAACATTCCGACTTCAAACATGTTATGTGACAAGGCGCATAATTTTTCTTCTTAGGCCTTCTCTTAAATAATGTTGTTGTTGTTAATATTGTTAATAACTTTTTAACATTTCTACTACTATTCTTAACAATGTATTTCAGCCTGAGTCATTCCTATTATTTGTGCAATATTTCGTCGTAGCAAATGTGATAAAATACATAAAGTCTATCCATTAATTAAGACCATAGTATAAGTAGAATGAATCTTTCCCTTTACAGCGGAAAGTGCGCTGTATGGAAGTTAGCAGGGAGATACTGACGAAAGTAATGCTGTGACGGAAGAAAGTGAGACATCCCTACATTTCTCAAAATTAAACTGCATTTTAACTTATAATATCTGTCCCGATTGTTATTTTCTCTCATGTCTACAGACTGGACACTGAATAGAGTGTACCAGAAATGAAATATATCTTTATCTACCACAGTATATGAGCCGATGTCCAACACAGTTTGATATTATGCTAAAAGTCAGAGATCTTACATTACTAGAAGAGTCAACCAAACACTGGTTGAATCACCTAAAACTTACAACGCAAATACTGCGGAAATGTAAAGCGCTGTTGATGTGTGACTTTCACAGAGTGGATTGGTAGTCAAGGACTCATATTGTTAACTAATAAACAGATTGTAATAAAACTTAAAAAGTGTATTTTTGTGCAAACACACACTTTTTAACTGGAAGAATGTCTATTGATATTAACAAACTAAAAGGAAGATAATTTAGAACGTCTGTGGTTTTTGTTGTAGGATTACAAAGTAAGTCGTTTACGAGATATCGACTGCGAGAAACTGGCCACTGTGGCCGAGCGGTTCTAGGCGCTTCAGTCCGGAACCGCTCTGCTGCTACGGTCGAGGTTCGAATCCTGCCTCGGGCGTGGATATGTGTGGTGTCCTTAGGCAAGTTAAGTTTAAGTAGTTCTAAGTCCAGGGGACTGATGAACTCAGGTGTTCAGTCATATAGTGCTTAGAGCCTTTTGAACCATTTTTGACTGCGAAAAGTTTCCACACCGACAGTTTTTTGTGCCATTCATCCTGAGTAGTCGATAGATTCTATGTTGTTGTGTTTGCTCACAGTGTGCTTGTGTATTCCTTGAGTGCCTGCGATTTGCTGGTCAGTCAGTGTGCGGCAGTTCAAACAGCTGGTCGTGAGTCGACGCCGATATGCTCATGGTGTGTGGAAAGTGTAGCAAGAATGCAGTTCATTCAAGTACGGTGTATGCGGCAAGATCCCAAAGGAGATCAACCATCTCTGTAATTATCTATCAACCTTTTCAACCAGTTACGTGGAAGTGGTACTGCAACACCTACACAACGTAACAGAAGGAAACAAGTGACGACAGGTTAGGGGGAAATTGATATTCTTTTTGCTGTTGCAGTTGATTCGCACCTTAGCTTTCACACAATCGCACAAGGAAGTGACATGTGTCAAGCAAGTATCCTATGCATTCTCAATCGACATAGGTTCCACCCCCATCACATCTCTCTCCATCAAAAGCTGCACTGGAACGATGAAGGAAATCGTGTTAATTTCTGCACAGAGACATTAACACAGGTACCCCAGATATATCATTTATCTTATTTCGTGACGAAGCCACATTTACCACTCGTGGGTAGTTGAACAGCCGAAACATGCACTCTTGATCTGTTTACAATCAGTGTTGGCTTCGTCAGATGGAACGTCAGCGTCCATGGAGTGTAATGGTGTGGTGTGTGGGATAGTGAACTATCAGCTCATAGTCTGTTTTTTTATAGACGGAACACTGAACGTACACAAGTACCGCAGCATCCTAACAGACCATCTTCCACGGATGCTAGAGAACTAGGAGGAAGATGTTTCTTCTACAAACTAGGGAGGACCCTGTGGTACCAAGACGATGCCCGTCCAGCCCATAATGCACAAAGTACTACGCCATGTCTTCACGAATTGCTTCCAAATTGCTGGACTAAAGGCAGAGGACCTATACCGGATCTGACGCCTGTAGACTTTTTTCTGTGGGGCGAAAGCTGAAAGACGCCGTCTACGAGGACATACTAACTACACCCGATGATATGCAATGACGTACTACTGCAGCCTGCTCGGACATCTGTAACGAAATGCTAACATGTGTGCAGCAATCGTTCTATACTATAATAGCCTGAAAACGTGTACTGCCGCTGCCGGTGGTCATTTGGAACACAACCTGTGATAGCCAACTCTCTCCTTACTGATCAGGATCCATATAACTAATGTATGCACTTGCGTTGTTCTTCAGTGTGTGCTACCACGGGTATTGTACAAGTGTCGGTGTGGGAACTTTCAAAATACGATATCTCGTAAACGGCTTGTACTAGAATCCTGCAACAAACACCACTGACATTCTAAAAATATGAGCCCCGTGAGTACCAATACATTCAGTGGAAACCGCACGTCAATTGCACCTTCCATTTCCGCAATATCTGCGTTGCAACTCTTAGGTGATTCACCCTGTTAGTTGCTTAATCCTACGTATATTCTCGGAAAGCTCATGAAAGTAAAATTAAAGAGATGCGAGCTCACGCGAAGACAGTAAACAAATCGTTCTTCCTCCATACTGTTCTCGCTTTGAACAGGAAGGAGGGAAACTACAGTGGCACAAAAAGAACCCTCCCCCACACACCATGAAGTCACTTGTGGAGTACAGATGTGGACGGTGCCTTTCAAAATAGCAGCCCGCATCTCGTGGTCGTGCGGTAGCGTTCTCGCTTCCCACGCCCGGGTTCCCGGGTTCGATTCCCGGCGGGGTCAGGCATTTTCTCTGCCTCGTGATGGCTGGGTGTTGTGTGCTGTCCTTAGGTTAGTTAGGTTTAAGTAGTTCTAAGTTCTAGGGGACTTATGACCACAGTAGTTGAGTCCCATAGTGCTCAGAACCATTTCTTTCAAAATAGCAGATACGATTGCAATCAAAGTCAGAACTTTTGGAATAGCTGTAATTGAGGATGACCATTACATAAGAGGTCAATGCATTGAATTAGTGAGTGCAATGTATTGAATTATGTAATATTTCTGGCTTAGTCAGCCATCATATTAGGCTCCAAAAAGCTGTTCCCAGAGAAGTGGAGATGCAAGAAGTATATAGATGACGAAACGTGGTGTGAGGTACCTGTGACAGATGTTGGATTCGGTGCCATTCCAGTGAGAAAGACTGCCTGCATAATACTATAGCTCTGTGATTGGCTGCTGTGTTCGGAGCAAGGGCGCCAAAACGTTAAAGTATAGTTACTATTATTAGTTAAACTACTCATTGGAATGACTTCACTTTTTAATATAAATATCTCTCAACAGCTGACTATCAATCAATCATTTTAGAATTATTAAAAACAATATAAGTCACAAACAAAAGAGTGTCGAAATTGCAGACGAAGCACTTCGGAAGCGTTCGGGTCACGCCTTTTTTGGTATGGCGCGCGAAGTGTTTCGGGCTGTTCGTCACTCTGGATTAGGCAGTCGAGAAGAACAGACATGTTGTCTGTCGTAACATGTGTTTCCAATTTTTATTTAAGTTCATGTTCGTCACTCTAGATTAGGCAGTCGAGAAGAACAGACATGTTGTCTGTCGTAAGATGTGTTTCCAATTTTTATTTAAGTTCCTGTTCGTCACTCTGGATTAGGCAGTCGAGAAGAACAGACATGTTGTCTGTGGCAGGATGTGTTTGCCAGTATTCAGTATTAAAAGATTCACTCCGGTAGTCATGAGGCACAGACACGTGCCACAAATAGTGTAAAGACACATTTTCGTAAACATTGTGTTTGATCATGTACTTTGCTGTATCAGAAGGTGTTGTATTAAGATCATGTAGTCTTCTCGTGTGGCTATATTAAAATACGCGAGTGGCATCCCAAAGAAGTGATACATTATTTCAGAACAGAACCTCGCTAAAAGTCAGTTTCAGCCTCAAGATACAGAACCTAGGACCTGCGTGCTGTTTTTTGCACTGGGGACATCAACTTGAAGCAGGTTAGTGAACTACAACAGAACCTTCGTATTACACACAGTGGAGTGGAAACAACCAGGCGCCTCACGTGTACTGCAAGTGTGCTCAGTGACACGTCATCTGCAGTAATGCAGAGGAGTAACGGAGGATGATCGTTATTAACACCAACAATCAATTCATTCTTCCTTTCTTGCAGTAATTAGTCAAGAACAACTGCCGTGGCGGGCATGTCAGCCTGGAAACGGGCAGAAGCTTTGGCCGGCCCCATCTATACTACACTCCGCATCACGTGTGACGCTGGACGCTGCTTTTTTTCGGCGCGTATCTCAGAGCAGATCGCAGCTGCGCTGCGTAATTACGCAGTTAATCACTGCGGCTAGCAGCTCGCGTATATCACGCGCCTCGACTGGCCGCAACGAGCACGCGCGCCGAAGCCTGCTACGTCCGCCAACAGCCTCCTCTCTCAGCGGACGCTGCCTTCTCTACGTCACAGAAATTGTGGTCAGCGGCAGATTACCTATCGTCACATTTACAAACCACTTATCTTTCCGAAGACGAAAACAGAATTTCGGAAACCGATTTTCGCTGTCAAGGCGTCGCACACGCATATTCAAGAGGCCCGCCAAACACAATCCGTTCCTGTAGTTCTCATACAGCGGATGACAGCGCGCGAAACTGCTCGAACCTTTACTACTGAATGTCCAATTTCTGTGCCGCTCTCTAGTTCAGTTTCAGGAAACAAAACGACCAACACGTCTGGCGGCATCGCCTCTAGTGGGCCGCTTGAATTAGCACGCGCAACGGCCTGACTGGCTAGCTTAAATGCTAATTAACTCGGAACGGATCAAGGTATCTAATTTCTTTCTTAACAGTTATTTCTCAGCGCATATACCTCGATAAATCCTTACAAGCTCTTCAGAATATTTCTAACAACCCCGTACACTGCTGCACCCGTGGCCCCTCCTCCTTCATTCGTTCGTCTTGTGCAAGAGAAAAACCGTATACAGGGTGTTACAAAAAGATACGGCCAAACTTTGAGGAAACATTCCTCACACACAAAGAAAGAAAATGTGTTATATGGACATGTGTCCGGAAACGCTTACTTTCCATGTTAGAGCTCATTTTATTACTTCTCTTCAAATCACATTAATCATGGAATGAAAACACACAGCAACAGAACGTACAAGCGCAACTTCAAACACTTTGTTACAGGAAATGTTCAAAATGTCCTCCATTAGCGAGGATACATGCATCCACCCTCCGTCGCATGGAATCCCTGATGCGCTGATGCAGCCCTGGAGAATGGCGTATTGTATCACAGCCGTCCACAATACGAGCACGAAGAGTCTCTACACTTGGTACCGGGGTTGCGTAGACAAGAGCTTTCAAATGCCCCCATAAATGAAAGTCAAGAGGTTTGAGGTCAGGAGAGCGTGGAGGCCATGGAATTGGTCCGCCTCTATCAATCCATCGGTCACCGAATCTGTTGTTGAGAAGCGTACGAACACTTTGACTGAAATGTGCAGGAGCTCCATCGTGCATGAACCACATGTTGTGTCGTACTTGTAAAGGCACATGTTGTAGCAGCACAGGTAGAGTATCCCGTATGAAATCATGATAACGTGCTCCATTGAGCATAGGTGAACGAAAATAAAATGAGCTCTAACATGGAAATTAAGCGTTTTCGGGCCCATGTCCACGTAACATCTTTTCTTTATTTGTGAGTGAGGAATGTTTTCTGAAAGTTTGGCCGTACCTTTTTGTAACACCCTGTATAGGGATCCACTACCTTTGAATGTTACTTCCCTGTTTGACAACCCAGTAATACACTATACACTATGTGGTCAAAAGTGTCCGGCCACCCCGAAAAACATACGCTTTTCGTATTAGGTGCATTGTGCTGCCACTTCCTGACAGGTATTCCATATCAGCGACCTGATTAGTCATTAGACATCGCGAGAGAGCAGAATGGGGCGCTCCGTGGAACTCACGGACTTGGAACGTGGTCAGAAGAATGCGTGTCACTTGTGTAATACATCTGTACGCGACGTTTCCACTGTTTCCGATATGTTAGTGAGATGGAAACGTGAAGCGGCGCGTATAGCACAAAAGCGTACAGGCTGACATTGTCTTTTGGCTGGCAGAGACCGGCGACAGTTGAAGAGAGTCGTAATGTGTAATAGGTGGACATCTATCCAGACCATCACACAGGAATTCCAAACTGCATCAAGATCCACTGCAAGTACTATGACGGTTAGGCGGGAGGTGAGAAAACTTGGGATTTCATGGTCGAGAGGCTGCTCATAAGCCACACATCACACTGGTAAATTCCAAACGACGCCTCGCTTGGTGTAAGGAGCGAAAACATTGGAAGATAGAACAGTGGAAAAACGTTGTGTGGAGTTACGAATCTTGGTACACAAAATGGCGATCCGATGGCAGGGTGTGGGTATGGCGAATGGCCGGTGAACGTCATCTGCCAGCGTGTGTAGTGTCAACAGTAAAATTTGGAGGCGGTGGTGTTATGGTGTGGTCGTGTTATTCATGGAGGGGGATTGCATCTCTTGTTGTTTTGCGTGGCACTATCACAGCACAGGCCTACATTGATGTTTTAAGCACCTTCTTGCTTCCCACTGTTGAAGAGCAATTCGGAGATGGCGATTGCATATTTCAAAACGATCGAGCACCTATTCATAAAGCAAGGCCTGTGGGGGAGTGGTTACACAACAATAACATCCGTGTAATGGACTGGCCTGCACAGAGTCCTATAGAACACCTTTGCGATGTTTTGGAACGTCGACTTCGTGCCAGGTCTCACCGACCGACATCGATACGTCTACTCAGTGCACCACTCCGTGAAGAATGGGCTTCGATTCCCCAAGAAACCTTCCAGCACGTCATTGAACGTATGCCTGCGAGAGTGGAAGCTGTCATCAAGGCTAAGGGTAGGCCAACACCATACTGAATTCCAGCATTACCGTTGGAGGGCTCCATGAACTTCTAAATATTTTTCAGCCAGGTGTCCGGATAATTTTGATCACATAGTGTATATATTATCTGATGAAAAGTATAGGGACACCTAGACATTGAGTGTCTACCCTACTCTTTTATGAGGGCTTGAACGCTGCTGGAGACACTTTCAACGCCGTAATTGAGTAACTGTGGATGATTGGCAGCCCATTCTTCCTCGACGGCCGAAACCAGGGAATGTAGCGATGCAGGACGCTATGGTCCGGAACGAAGTCGACGTTCTAACTCATCCCACAGGTGTCCGACTGCATTCAGGTCGGGATTCTGAACACGTCAGTGCCTTTCAGCAATGTCACTGTCGACAGAACACTGCGTCACAGATGCTGCATTATAACACGCCGATACAATCATCATCTCCCAACTGTTGATCTACTGTAAGCAGCACACTGTGCTGTAAAATGTCTTCATATTCTTCCACATTTAGCGTTATCTTGCACGCAATAAGAGGAACACACGCCAACTGCGAATGACACCACCCTACGGTAGCACAAGCTGGTCTATACTTGAGTGCTGGCACTGTATATGATGGCAGGAAACGTTCTCCTGGCATTCGCGTAGCCCAGACACTTGCATCGGATTGCCACAGGGTTTAGCGTGATCCATCACTCCAAATCACTTGTTTCCAGACATCCACTGTGCAGTGACTCACCTCTTTACACTATCTCAAGCGTCTCTCAGCACTGAATCAGAAATGTGTGGCTCATGAGGAGCTGCTCGACCACTGAACTCAGTTCCTTTTAACTCCCTACGAAGAGTTACTGTGCTAGCTGGACTGCTGGTAGAACGCTGGAACTCACTATCTATACCTTCCGCTGATTTCATGCTGTTTTTAGAACCACCACCGGCCGCTGTGACCGAGCGGTTCTAGGCGCCTCAGTCCGGTACCGCGCGACTGCTACGGTCACAGGTTCGAATGCTGCCTCGGGCATGGATGTATGTGATGTCCTTAGGTTAGTTAGGTTTAAGTAGTTCTCAGTTCTAGGGGCTGATGATCTCAGATTTTAAGTCACATAGTGCTCAGAGCCATTTGAACCACTAATATTTTGTCAGCGGCCACTGCCAGACTTAGTGATAAACGTGAGTGTAATAAAACTGCAGCAGCAATTATTCAATGGCGTTTTTCTGAGAGCTAAAGCGTAATTGCCTCTACTACTAAATATGATACCAATGTCTCGACCACGCGACTAATCTCGTTGGGCATAAATAGAAAGCGACTTTAAGTGTTTTAAAAATGTGTAAAAACTTTTGAGTAAGAATCTCTCACGCAGCCTACTGGCCACTTGAAAAAACTGACTGGCTGAGCCTCGCCTGAGGAATCTGTGAGCCACACTATCGAGCGTGGGTCAGTGACGTCCCACTGATCCTGAAGACCTCTTTGTGCCACCGTCAGCAAGTGGCTTGCTCCGAGTGTGTGGGGCATGGCTTAAACAGGAGCGAACACAAGCGAACGAGCACCAGCGAACCAGCATCCACTCTGGTGTGAACGGAGGCGACCGCGAGCAAATTGTCTTTTTCGGTTCGCCTTCACAGATGCTCGCTCGTGTTCCGCTGGTTGTCAGTCTTCCAGGGAACCCTGAGTAGTGGTTGGAGCGCTCTCCGCTTCGGAGCATGCAGCACTTCGAGGATTCATTTACCGTTTCGGCCGCCAAAAGCTTTTGCTACTGCCGTGAGTTATGGGAGCTATGGAGTGGTCAGAAGAAAATTTAATTTTGCTCATATAAGACTGTACGTAAGGCCTTAGCAATCCAAGGGACTCCCAGCACAACATACACAACACAAAGGGAGCACGCTTCGGATGACGTTACCGAAGCATACAAAGGCCTCTGTGGGGAGAGATGGAAAGAGACTCTACGTGTTCTAAAGCTGCATATAAACTTGCGAGCTACTGCGATTTGTGAAATACGTTACGTTCATTATTTGTTCAATCAGCTGGAAAAGCACTGAGGATGCACAAGATTTTGAACCTCCACAATAAATTTCCTTGAAAGGAAATAAATACAAATACTTACCTATTATGTTAACTGACTAAAAATAAAATAAAAAAAGGTAAAAAATTCATCGTTCTCGTGAGTTACGAACAAGGAAGCTACAATTACATCACTGAAACAGCAATGTTAGTTTGTAAGCTTTGGATGTAATAATGCTTCCATAGTGCACATCAAATTTTATGGAGTAGCCTATGTAACGGATTGTATATGTATTTTACTTAAGATTATTCGCACTTTATTGACACTATGTACCTTATACGTACTTTAGAAAACAGTTCACTTCTTTGCATATGTCATTGTGCGGACATGAGAAACTACCTGAGATACAGTAGTTGCTGGAATTCCAAAATATGTTGTTGTTGTGGTCTTCAGTCCTGAGACTGGTTTGATGCAGCTCTCCATGCTACTCTATCCTGTGCAAGCTTCTTCATCTCCCAGTACTCACTACAACCTACATCCTTCTGAATCTGCTTAGTGTATTCATCTCTTGGTCTCCCTCTACGATTTTTACCCTCCACACTGCCCTCCAGTACTAAATTGGTGATACCTTGATGCCTCAGAACATGTCCAACAACCGATCACTTCTTCTAGTCAAGTTGTGCCACAAACTCCTCTTCTTCCCAATTCTATTAAATACCTCCTCATTAGTTATGTGATCTACCCATCTAATCTTCAGCATTCTTCTGTAGCACCACATTTCGAAAGCTTCTATTCTCTTCTTGTCCAAACTATTTATCGTCCACGTTTCACTTCCATACATGGCTACACCCCATACAAATACTTTCTGAAACGACTTCCTGACACTTAAATCTATACTCGATGTTAACAAATTTCTCTTCTTCAGAAACGCTTTCCATGCCATTGCCAGTCTACATTTTATATCCTCTCTACTTCGACCATCATCAGTTATTTTGCTCCCGAAATAGCAAAACTCCTTGACTACTTTAAGTGTCTCGTTTCCTAATCTAATTCCCTCAGCATCACCCGGCTTAATTCGACTACATTCCATTATCCTCGTTTTGCTTTTGTTGATGTTCATCTTATACCCTCCCTTCAAGACACTGTCCATTCCGTTCAACTGCTCTTCCAAGTCCTTTGCCGTCTCTGACAGAATTACAATGTCATCGGCGAACCTCAAAGTTTTTATTTCTTCTCCATGGATTTTAATACCTACTCCGAACTTTTCCTTTGTTTCCATTACTGCTTGCTCAATATACAGATTGAATAACATCGGGGAGAGGCTACAACCCTGTCTCACTCCCTTCCCAACCACTGCCTCTTTTTCATGTCCCTCGACTCATAACTGCCATCTAGTTTCTGTACAAATTGTAAATAGCCTTTCGCTCTCTGTATTTTACCCTTGCCACCCTTAGAATTTGAAAGAGAGTATTCCAGTCACAATTGTCAAAAGCTTTCTCAAAGTCTACAAATGCTAGAAACGTAGGTTTGCCTTTCCTTAATCTTTCTTCTAAGATAAGTCGTAAGGTCAGTATTGCCTCACGTGTTCCAGTGTTTCTACGGAATCCAAACTGATCTTCCCCGAGGTTGGCTTCTACTAGTTTTTCCATTCGTCTGTAAAGAATTCGCATTAGTATTTTGCAGCTGTGACTTATTAAGCTGATAGTTCGGTAATTTTCACATCTGTCAACACCTGCTTTCTTTGGGATTGGAATTATTATATTCTTCTTGAAGTCTGTGGGAATTTCGCCTGTCTCATACATCTTGCTCACGAGATGGTAGAGTTTTGTCAGGACTGGCTCTCCCAAGGCTGTCAGTAGTTCTAATGGAATGATGTCTACTCCGGGGGCCTTGTTTTGACTCAGGTCTTTCAGTGCTCTGTCAAACTCCTCACGCAGTATCGTATCTCCCATTTCATCTTCATCTACATCCTCTTCCATTTCCATAATATTGTCCTCAAGTACGTCGCACTTGTATAGACCCTCTACATACTCCTTCCACCTTTCTGCTTTCCCTTCTGTGCTTAGAACTGGGTTTCCATCTGAGCTCTTGATATTCATACAAGTGGTTTTATTTTCTCCAAAGGTCTCTTTAATTTTCCTGTACGCAGTATCTATCTTACACCTCGTGAGATAAGCCTCTACATTCTTACATTTGTCCTCTAGCCATCCCTGCTTAGCCATTTTACACTTCCTGTCGATCTCATTTTTGAGACGTTTGTATTCGTTTTTGCCTGCTTCACTTACTGCATTTTTGTATTTTCTCCTTTCATCAATTAAATTCAGTATCTCTTCCGTTACCCAAGGATTTCTACTAGCCCTCGTCTTTTTACCTACTTGATCCTCTGCTGCCTTCACTATTTCATTTCTCAAAGCTACCCATTCTTCTTCTACTGTATTTCTTTCCCCCATTCCTGTCAATTGTTCCCCTATGCTCTCCCTGAAACTCTGTACAACGTCTGGTTCTTTCAGTCTATCCAGGTCGCATCTCCTTAAATTCCCACCTTTTAGCAGTTTCTTCAGTTTTAATCTACAGGTCATAACCAATAGATTGTGGTCAGAGTCCACATCTGCCCCTGAAAATGTCTTACAATTAAAAACCTGGTTCCTAAATCTCTGTCTTACCGTTATATAATCTATCTGAAATCTTGTAGTATCTCTAGGTTCTTCCATGTATACAACCTTCTTTCATGATTCTTGAACCAAGTGTTAGCTATGATTAAGTTATGCTCTGTGCAAAATTCTACCAGGCGGCTTCCTCTTTCATTTCTTAGCCCCAATCCATATCCACCTACTACGTTTCCTTCTCTTCCTTTTCCTGCTGTCGAATTCCAGTCACCCACGACTATTAAATTTTCGTCTCCCTTCACTACCTGAATAATTTCATTTATCTCATCATACATTTCATCAATTTCTTCATCATCTGCAGAGCTGGTTGGCATATAAACTTGTACTACTGTAGTAGACGTGGGCTTCGTGTCTATCTTGGCCACAATAATGCGTTCACTATGCTGTTTGCAGTAGCTTACCCGCACTCCTATTTTTTTATTCATTATTAAACCTACTCCTGCATTACCCCAATTTGATTTTGTATTTATAACCCTGTATTCACCTGACCAAAAGTCTTGATCCTCCTGCCACCGAACTTCACTAATTCCCACTATATCTAACTTCAACCTATCCATTTCCCTTTTTAAATTTTCTAACCTACCTGCCCGATTAAGGGATCTGACATTCCACTCTCCGATCCGTAGAACGCCAGTTTTCTTTTTCCTGATAACGACGACGTTCTCTTGAGTAGTCCCCGCCGGAGATCCGAATGGGGGACTATTTTACCTCCGGAGTATTTTACCCAAGAGGACGCCTTCATCATTTAATCATACAGTAAAGCTGCATGCCCTCGGGAAAAATTACGGCCGTAGTTTCCCCTTGCTTTCAGCCGTTCGCAGTACCACAACAGCAAGGCCGTTTTGGTTAGTGTTACAGGGCCAGATCAGTCAATCATCCAGACTGTTGCCCCTGCAACTACTGAAAAGGCTGCTGCCCCTCTTCAGGAACCACACGTTTGTCTGGCCTCTCAACAGATACCCCTCCGTTAGCCGTCCCTCACGTTATGTTGCTCGTCGGTAATTAGGGAACTGCTTTTAAATTTCTCCCGTAATTGCAATGAAAAGACAACTAAAAGCGTCCACAGACATACGTACGAGGTTTATCAATTGTTTATCAATTCTGTTTAACGAACGATGGAGTTGCAATTCAGTGATAACTTTACTATATCAACGTGTAAGGCGCTTGAGGAAGAAAATTTGTTTTCCTATGCCACTTTGTTTGCTTCTTCAAACACAGCGCATTCGTCACGCAATTTTGCATCGAGCGTCGCCCAGAAAGTAATGCACTGCATTTCTTTTCTGCAACTATTCTTTCCTGAACATAATGAGAATTAAACACACGAAAGAATGGTGTTTTATCTACACATTTTATTGTTTCACGTATAATCCATCCCGTTCTATGGCCTTCCTCCAGCACGAAACAAGGACGTGTAAGCCCTGTGAGTACCAATCTTTGACCTGGTGACGGAGTCAGTGCTTCAATGTGTGAATCGCCTCCTCATCGTCCTCAAAATGTCCTCCACGAATGCCATCCTTTAATGGCCCAAACAAGTGGAAGTCCGAGGGGGCTAGGTCAGGGCTGTCAGGTGTGACAGCCGGGGATGGTCTCCAAGGTAGCTGCAAATGTGGAGCTCCGGCGAACCACCTTCTCACGACCTCACCCGTCGTGTTCAGCGACTAACTGTTCTTCTGTCGATAGCAGATGCTCCATAGACTTTGTGAAAGCGTTTGTGAATGTTCCCCACAGTTTCTTTCTCTGCAGCGAGAAATTCAATGACGGTACGATGCTTGTACGCACATTACCTACAGATGCCATTTTGAAACTGTCCTGCACCTACGCTATCTGTCGGAGGTGACGGAAACTTGGTGCCCTCACTCAGGAGACTTCTAATAATACATACGTAACGTTTCGCACTCGTAGCATTGTTTTCTGCTGAGAAAAAAAAAAAAATGCGGGGCAACCCTTGTAGTACTTTATCGATTGAAAGCTGCTCATTCTCTGTTGTTCTCTTCCGGTTTCTCCAGCGCAAACATTCGTTCAGAGGTACAAGTGAATGGTAAAGAACACAGCTAACATGCATTCTATTCTCTTGTGTTCGCTTCCATTCGATCCGGTGTAAGCGAACCGCTCGCGAGCCACGCACGCATTTATGAGCATCGTGTTCGTGAAATGTTCTAATCATAAGTTGCTCACAACCGAGCGCGCGAGTGCGCGCGCCAACACACACACACACACACACACACACACACACACGAGTGTCATGTGTGGTCCTGCGGTGTTAATGGCAAGTGGATGGGCGCACAAAGGAGACGGGTAAATTTTGCCAGTGAAGAAATAATTCAGACGAAACAGCGCATTCGCCGAAGCAAGTTACAGGGTAGGCTCGCTAATAACGACGTAGCCAAGCAGCTAAGTTAGTGGCTGCCCCCGCAGGGTCAGAGGGCAGCCTAATTAACGGCTGGAGGCCTCTGACGAACTGCGGCCAGGTACGGCACAGCGCGGCCAGCTGGAACGTAGGGCGGGGGGGAGGGGGGGGGGGGAGGTGACGCAAGCGGCGGTAACTCAGCCACGGGCCACGTCTGCAGCGTGGCGGCTCAATCCCACAAACGCGTAGCAGCTACTCACGGAAAGCGTCTGCAACAGCTTCCAGGGCAGTCGTGGAGGCATCCGTCCTGTCTACATCATCTGTCACGGTCTCGTCTCTTACCTGGAACACATCAGAAACGCCTCATATTAGCTTCAAAGTGAATAAATGTTCTAGAGGTTCAAGAAAGGAAAACTCACATTTATCACATTTATACACTGCCGGAAAGAAATAGTACGCCTTTTTAGAGGTTTTTAATTCACTCAAGATTTATTGTTGCAACAGTGCATATGGAGTACATGAAATGATTACTTTTACAGACCAATAGCACAAACGGATGTGTGGTACCAGGCATCGACCCTTGCAGAGACATCCGTATGGGGAGCCTCCACAAGCGGCATTGCAAGTGCTGACTCTGTCATCCAGTCGGTCGTACAGATGGCGAATACTGTTCTGGGATAAGTTACGCCACGGCTTCTCGACCTGTTCACGTAAAAGTTGTTGGGTGACAAGTCGCATGAACCACTACTCGTCCCATCACATCCCACGCTTGCTCGACTGCAGACAAGTCCGGAGATTTTGCTGCCCAGGGAAGTTGCTGCACGTCTTGCAGAACACGTTGAGTTTCACGAGCGTGAGTGGACAAACATTATCCTGCTGGAAAAACACATCACCTTGCTCTTGCAAGAGTGGCAAAAGAACGGGTCTAACGACATTCTGCACGTACTGAGCGCTGGTAAGCACCCCCTCCAGAAACACCAAAGGCAGATGAGGGTTGCAGCTTAAAGCACCACAGACCATAAAGCCTGCAGTGGAACCAGTGCATCTTGGACGAATACACACTGCGAGAGAGCGCTCACCAGATGTACAGTGTAACGCGCACACGACCATCGCTTGCATGTTGGCAGAATCTGCTTTCATCGCTGAAGACTACGGCGTGCCATTCCATCTTCCAAGTTATCCTCTGAGACAATGCCGTTACGTGGGTGGAAGACGGGCTAGAGGTGTGCCCGCCCGTAGTCCCACTGCTGATAACCGTTTCTCAACAGTTCATGTTGACATGTCTGGGCTCAAAAGCACTGTGCTGAGGTAGTTGTACGACCTGCTACGGTTGACCTTACAAAGTGACGGCCGTGGTGGGCGCCTGTGCTGCATGGACGTCCGGAATCTCGTCTACAGGTGTGAGAGTGTTCACGTGACTACTAACACCAGCATCTTTCTACAACCGACGCAGCATCCCCAGCTTGTGTGGCAATTCTCCGAAAGCACCATCCCGCCACTCGGAAGGCCAGAATTTGACCCCTTCCAAACTCGTTCAGTTGGCTGTAGCAAGCACGAGTGCGCGTCCGTGACATGATTGTCTGCTTGCTTCGCACGGCTGCACCACAATGAGTCTGCTGGCTGTGAGCATTCCCTATGAAAGGGTAAACACAGATTGCGCTCTGGTAGCTATGCCGCTACGCTATCTGTTGGCAGACGAAGTTGGAACCATTATCAGTAGATCTACTATGCCCCTACGTGGCATAAGCCGTGATCGGATCAAAATCCACATCGTGTATTCAGGTGCATCATTTTTTTCCGGCAGCGTAGATTTAGAAAAAGAGATTGAAAATGTTTATTGGAGTGCACTGTTAAGAATTATGTAGTTCTCAGGGATAAAGTTATCTACAAGATTTGTAGAACCCACACTGTATTCCTAAGAGTCGAGGGACATGAAACGGAAGCAGTGGTTGAAAATAGAGTGAGACGGGTTGTAATCTGTCTCCCATGTTACTGAATCTGTGCGTCGACCGAGAAGCATTTTTGGTCAAATGTTGGAGCGGAGCGAAAACAAGACTCCTTAGGAATTACATAAGCGGTTTTATATGAATTTTCAAAGCAAAACCAAAAGAGGGAAGTAGGCGAATGGGGTAACAAACGGACCACCAAGAGGTCTAGTTTTGAAGGAAAATAAAATATATGTATATAAAATTGCTTCAAAGAAATCAGGGTAACTGAGATAAAATTTGACAATTAAAAAAATTGACAAAAAAGAAGCATCAAATTTTTTGAAGTAATTTGTCCAAAAGAAGGGAAGAAAGTAAAGAAAATGGATTAGAGAGACATTTGACCTTTCTACACATGATGCTCGAAATCACGTACAGCCATAGTATTTTAACAGAGAAATGTCTTCTAGTACTCTACAAAATTCTAAGACGTTCCTATGGAACGAAACTACTGAGGTCATCGGTCCCTAGGCTGACACACCACTTAATCTAACTTGAACTAACTTACGCTAAGGACAACACACTGATCCATGCCAGAGGGAGGACTCGAACCTCCTACACCCGAACCGTGACAAGACGCCCTAGACCGCTCGGCTACCCTTCGCGGCGGCTCTTCATTTGTTGCCCATCATTTCGAGCACCATTCAAAGGTACGTCAAATGCTTCTTTAATCTGTTTTGTTTACTACTTTTAGATAAGTCATTTCATAAGACACTACACTGTTCTTTTTTTAAAAAACTCTTTTATCTGTTTTTCTTAAATTGTAAAAGTCATTCACAGGTAAAAACTATTGTTAATTCGCAAGAATCAAAGTGTTGAAACCAATTATATGTATGTAATATTTTGAGACCCACCATCGATGATGCCTCTGGTGTAATAATCACTTAAATTAATACATAAGACTTAAAATATACAAAAAAGATCTGTACGTAACGTCTACCGCGGATGAAAGTCATCTTAACACGTATACGTTAATTTTGGATATTGTTCTGATTAGTTTCCTGCTGATGTTCAATACAATACCTTTTACTTATCTTTTAAATCCTGCTGCGCTTCTTGTATCACACTAACCGACGTCGCTTAGTCGTTCATGTGAACAATGATGGCATCACGATGCTTAGAGTGAAGTCATACGTAGAGCAATCAGTGGACTGTCCGGAGATCTGTGGTCATACACTGCATGTCTATAACTCCCGTCCATGCCCCAAGAATCACAATGCACACGTTATATGTGTGAGGTGTAAGGTCACAGTGCAACGAATGGCAGCAAAGTGATAAGCTATTAAGGTTATTCAAGGACACGAGGAGGAACACCTTTGATTTACAGCTCGTAGCTGCGCGCTCCGTTTTACGTCAGACACTGATGGGATTCCTTCCAAAAGAAACAATCACAACTTGTAAAGCCAGCTGTATGATTCTGAACGAGTCTGTATGTGCTCTGTGGAATAAACTGCATGACCTTCTCTGTTCTAGAGTTTTGTCGCTGTGTGTCAATACAAGGTCACTCACTGCTTCCCACAAGCAACGTATCATTTTGGGTGAGGATAATCCGACCATTATACTTACACGCCGAACTTTTGAATTGTCTGACTAACGTATCTTCTGATACTGTGAAATTTATTATTGGTGCTGGTCAAGAAGTGTGAATGACCATACAGGAGAGGCTTTCCTCAAAATCAGCAGAAATTACGCACTGAGAATAGAATTCTCTTCGTTGAAACAGATGTTTAAACAGATATGGAAATTATACTGAAAGTAAGACGCAAATCACTTTAATTTTTCAAAAGAAGTTCAAATGTATAAACAATTTAATTTTATTGGTGTAAAAGGACATTACCTCAAAAAAGCTCTCATAATACATTCGTTTTCACTATCGTTACACAATGCACAGGAATTTCTACGCTGGTATGCATTCCACTGTGTGTACATGACTCACAGAAGCAATTAAAATGACGTCTGTGGGGTTCATATTTTGAAATTATGACCTGTGGTCACGTCACAGAAATCAGGAACATGAAAATGCGTCAACGAATTTTACAAAGTCTGTACATTACGATATGCAGTCTTATTACAGTTTTTGTATATTTGTTGACTTCTTTATCGTAGACTCTCTCTCTTAGATCAAACCAAGTATTCTCCATATTGTACGTTACACCCATCAACACTAAATAGGAGACACTTCCAGATGTTTTGCACACGTGTTATAAGAGCCCTTGTCTCTAACATAGATTCCAAGAATTAGAAATAGTTAAGAAATAAATAATGAAAACAACAATAGCTACAGCAGAGAAATTACATCTCATTTTATTGTGTAAAAAAATTGAATAATTCAGACAAATTACGGGCAGACAGATTTAAACTGTAAGATCTGAGGTGAGAAAAGGGACGGGACAGAAAGAGAAAGAGAAAGAGGATGTGATAAACAGAAGGATAAGGAAGTTTTGTGACTGACTGAGCAACGAAAATACGAAGAAGCGTAACTGAGATACGAAGTGAGCATTTGCTTCATTATTTGACAGACACATATGACCATGTATGTTAACTTTCTGGTGGAAAGTTAAGAGGCTGACAATAGCAAGTCCTTGGAGTTCTTTCTTGAACCCAACAGGGCATTCGGTCATTGGGATAGTACAGGATAGCTTGTCCCAGCAACAGAGCAGGAGTTAGCAAACGTTCTTGTTTTGTGAGCAGGCAAAATAGGAAGTCAGATAAGAGATACTTTGTTGCTGTTGTGGCCTTGAGTCCAAAGACTGGTTTGATGCAGCTCTCCATGCTACTATATCCTGTGCAAGCTTCTTCATCTCCCAGTACCTACCGCAGCCTACATCCTTCTGAATCTGCTTATTCATCTCTTGTTCTCCCTCTACGTTTTTTAACCTCCAAGCTTCCCTTCAGTACTAAATTGATGATACCTTGATGGCTCAGAACATGTCCTACCGACCGATCCCTTCTCCTAGTCACGTTGTACCACAAATTCCTCTTCTCCCCAATTCTGTTCAGTACCTTCTCATTAGTTACATGATCTACCCATCTAGTTTTCAGAATTCTTCTGTTCTACCACATTTCAAAAGCTTCTATTCTTTTCTTGTCTAAACTGTTTGTCGTCCATGTTTCACATCCGTACAAGGCTACACTCCACACAAATTCTTTCAGAAAAGACTTCCTGACACTTAAATCTATACTCGATGTTAAAAATTTCTCTTCTTCAGAAATGCTTTCCTCGCCATCGCCAGTCTACGTTTTATATCCTCTCCACATCGAGCATCCCCAGTTATTTTGCTGTCAAAATAGCGAAACTCATCGACTAAGTGTCTCATTTCCTAACCTAATTCCCACAGCATCACCTAATTTAATTCGACTACATTCCATTATCCTCGTTTTGCTTTTTTTATGTTTTATCTTATATCCGCCTTTCAAGACACTGTCCATTCGGTTCAACTGTTCGTCCAAGTCCTCTTTCTGTCTGTGTCAGAATTACAATGTAATCTGGAAACTAGCTTTTTAGTTCTTCTCCCTAGATTTTCATTCCTAGTCGAAATTTGTCTTTCGTTTCCTTTAGTCCTTGTTCAATGTACAGATTAAATAAAATCGGGAATAGGGTACAACCCCGTCTCACTCCCTTCTCAACCATTGCTTCCTTTTCGTGCCCCTCGACTCTTTACTTTATGACACTTTATGTTGCGATTTTGATTAGATGATTGATAGATGATGTCTGAGGCAAGGGAGCCTCTGTGATAGCCACGTACCTGTATGTCCCCAACTCTGCTAACTAGACGAACGAGGAACTGACATAGTCAAACTGACAGACGTTGCTTGCGTGAGGCACACAAGCATTGAAGGAAAGTTCTAACCATGTTAAGTTCTCATTACGGTGGAAAGTTTAATTATATCAGAATAGTGGACGTTTGCCAGAACAAGTGATTGTGTTCGTTTCACACTCTGTGGAAATACCCTTCAGTGCCGAAAGTCAAGCGGACTGTTTGTGTATATGGTAACAGTACCTTTTCTCCAGCTGATGGACGGCGAAAGTTCCAAAGAGGCGGAAATAAGACTAAGTTTGCCCCAGGGAGCGTTACAGGACCTCTAATGATTTCACTATACACAAACAATTTATCATACAGCATCAGCAGCGCTGTAAAATTATTAACTAACGACGTTTTTGTCTACGGGAAAGTTGGACGATCGTTACGAAATTTATAAAGATATGGAGAAAATTTCTATTTAGTGTAACGAATAGCAGCTCTCTTTGAATATGGATAAATGCAAGACAATGCCTATAACGAAGAGGAAATCACGATAACACATGATGGCAAGATCGGTGATGAACATATTGAGCACGTCACATTGCGTTAGTATTTCGGGCTAATATCATGAAGCGATATGAAACAGTACCATCACATAAAGGCAAAATTATGGTATATGAATAGAAGGGTTTTGGAGAAATGTAATGCATCCGTGAGGTAAATTGCATGAAAGAGACTAGTGTGACACGTTCTAGAGTGGTGTTCCATCGTTTGGAGTCCGTATCTAGCAGACAGGAGAACAGGCATCGAACGAATTCAGAGGCGCGATGCAAGGATCGTAAAGGTTGGTATAATCTACACGAGAGGGTGACAGAAATGCTCGGTGAAGTGTAATGTGTATCCTTGGAAAAAAGACGACGTAGTTTTCATGAAAACCTGATGCACAAATTTACAGGAGCTGTATTCCAAGAAGATTGTGCCATCAATAGTCTTCCACCAATGCACGCTATCTGTCAAAAATATCTGGGCATCTATTGGTAGACATCAATCTGGACTGTGTCTGCCTTTCCCTTTTAATATGGGGTGAACTCTGCTGGGGACAGTTTCAGTGAGCTGCTTGAATGTCTGTGGAGGAATAGTAGCACATTGTTTCCCAAGAATTCCGAAATCAGGGAAGGTAGTCAAGTTGAAGTCTCGGGTGTGGAACGATGTCTATGTTCTGACTCATTCCAAAGATGTTCCATTGGGTTCAGGTAGGGACTCTGGGCAGCCCAGTGCATTTGAGGAATGTTACTGTGTAAAACCGGTGCCTCACAGAAGCTGCTTTATGACAGGGTACGCTGTACTACTGATGCAACGTAGTACACTATGCTGTCAAGACGTATTGATATCCATCTGCATTTCGGTTTTCTTAATTGCAGTAAGTGGACCACACACTAACCACGAAGAACACCGCCATGTCGCAACACGACCTCCTCCGTACTTCATTGCTGGTACTACACATGATGGCAGGTATCATTCTCCACACATTCGCCAAACCCAAATTCTTGCATGGGGCTTCCACATGGTATAGCGCGAGTCATTACTCCAAATGACTGGTTTCCAATGGCCCTGTTCTTTACGCCACTTGAAGCGTCACTTAGCACTGACCACACGAAACTGTGAGTTTTGAGGAGCTCGTCGGCCACTGATCCCCATTCTTTTTAACTCCCCACGCAGAATCATTGTGCTGGCTGGACTGCCGGTAGCACTTTAGAACTCACGAGTTATTCCTTGCGCTGATTTCATGAGATTTTCATATCGACCTTCCGAAATGTTCGACGGTCTCTGTCCATCGCCACGGGCGATCTGCCTGAACTGGTTTAGTTATTGTTCATCCTTCGCGTTACCAACTTGCAATAACGTCACCAACAGACAACTTGGGCAGTATTAAAAGTGTTTTAATGTGCATGATGTATTTGTTACTCAGCTGACGTCCAATGACTAGTCCACGTTTGATTTCACTAAGGTCTTCTGACCTACCAGCTCTGCTTCTTTCTGTTTCTCTATTGACAACACAGTAGTCACAGAATCCTCCTATAAGATCAAAGACACTAGATAGCATAGCGCAGTGGTTAGACACTGGACTCGCATTCGGAAGGACGGCGGTTCAATCCCGCGTCCGGCCATCCTGATTTAGGTTTTCCGTGATTTCCCTAAATCACTCCAGGCAAATGCCGGGATGGTTCCTCTGAAAGGGCACGGCCGACTTCCTTCCCCATCCTTCCCTAATCCGATGAGACCGATGACCACGCTGTCTGGTCTCCTTCCCCAAACCAACCAACTAGATACCATACAGAGGGATATAGCGACCTATAGAGGCATTCTTTCTTCGCTCAGTACAGGAATGAAATCTCAAAGAAAATCAGTAATATTGCTAGAAAATACCCTCTACCCCACGCACACTATACAGTGACTGAAGTGACGAAAGTCACGCCATAACGATATGCTCATATACAGAAGGCGGTAATATCGCGTACACAAGGTGTAAAAGGGCAGTACGCTGGTGGAACCGTCGTGTTTACTCAGGTGATACACGTGAAATGGATGCCGATGTGATTATGGACGCAAGATTGGAATTAACAGAATATGAACGCGTAATGGTTGTTGGAGCTAGACGCATGGGACATTCAGTTTCGCATACAGTGAAGGAATTCAATATTCCGCGATTTACAGTGTCAAGAGTGTGCCCAAAATACCAAATTACCTCTCACCACGACCAACGCAGTGGCCGACGGCCTTCACTTAACGACCGAGAGCAGCGGCGGTTACGTTGAGTTGTCAGCACTAACACACAAGCAACGCTCTATGAAATAACGGAAAAAGTCAATTTGTGAAGTACGATGAACGTATCCGTTAGGACAGTGCGGCGAAATTTGGTGTTAATAGAATACGGCATTAGATTAGGGAATTAGATTAGGAAATGAGACGCTTAAAGTAGTAAACGAGTTTTGCTATTTGGGGAGCAAAATAACTGATGATGGCCGAAGTAGAGAGGATATAAAATATAGACTGGCAATGGCAAGGAAAGCGTTTCTGAAGAAGACAAATTTGTTAACGTCGAGTATAGATTTAAGTGTCCGAAAGTCATTTCTGAAAGTATTTGTATGGAGTGTAGCCATGTATGGAAGTGAAACATGGACGATAAATAGTTTGGACAAGAAGAGAATAGAAGTTTTCGAAATGTGGTGCTACAGAAGAATGCTGAAGATTAGATGCGTAGATCACATAACTAATGAGGAGGTACTGAATAGAATTGAAGAGAAGAGAAATTTGTGGCACAACTTGACTAGAAGAAGGGATCGGTTCGCAGGGCATATTCTGAGGCATCAAGGAATCACCAATTTAGTATTGGAGGGCAGCGTGGAGGGTAAAAATCATAGAGGGAGACTAAGAGATGAATACACTAAGCAGATTCAGAAGGATGCAGATTGCAGTAGGTACTGGGAGATGAAGAACCTTGCACAGGACAGAGTAGCATGGAGAGCTGCATCAAACCAGTCTCTGGACTGAAGACCACGACAACAGCTGTATACGGCAGTAGACGACCGACGCGACTGCCTTTGCTAACACCACAACAATGCTTGGGTCGACTCCGATGGGCACGTGAACGCATCGGTTGGAGCATAGACGACTGTAAAACCGTCACCTCGTCAGATGAACCCCGATTTCAGTTGGTAATATCTGATAGGGGCTTCGAGTGACGCAAACTGCACGAAGCCATGGTTCCAAGTTGTCAATAAGGCATTGAGCAAGCTGATGGTAGGTCCATAATAGTGTGGTCGGTGTTTACGTAGAATGGCCTGGGTACTCTGGTCGAAATTGTTATTTTCGGCTACTTGGAGGCCATTTTCAGCCATTCCTTGACAATTATGTTGCCAAACAACGATGCGCCGTGTCACCGAGCCACAACTGTTTGCTATTGGTTTGAAGAACATTCTGGACACTTCGGGCACAAGATTTGACCACCCAAATCGCCCGACGTGAATGTCATCGAACATTTATGGGATATAATTGAGAGGTCAGTTCGTCCACAAAATCCTGCGCAGGCAACATTTTCGCAATTATGGACGGCTACAGAGGCATCATGGTCCAGTATTTTTCAGGGGAGTTCCTACAATTTGTTGATTTCACGCTAGGTAGAATCGCTGCATCACCTCGCACCTCCGACACAGTATTAGGAGGTATCCTATGACTTTTGTCACCTCAGTGTGTACGTCAACGTTTTTATCAGCTGTAAAGAGTTGCTCTAGACTTAGTAAGACCATCGTGTAGTTGTTATTGGCTCAACGTTTCGAGGCCCAGCGCATGGTTTCTACTCTCTATCTCATCCCAGTGCTTTGCATTATTCCCTTCCCAGTCTCCTCTCAGTGTCTCATGCAAATGTGGCATCTCTACGCGGCGTCCGCAGCGGCGTCTTCACTTTCATTTTCCGCCAGAGCACAAAAGTAGGTCGGGCTGGTCCTGTAAGCGGGTCAGGCCCTGGCGGTGGCGGCTAATTCCGTGCGTCAGGTGGCCCCACCCTCCACCCCGACGCGCCCGCTGATACGGTGAACGCTAAGTTACCGCCGGCACCTGCGGCCAATTTGTAAAACTGTCGGCGCGGCCAGACGAGGCGTGAGGGGGCGCGCCTGATTAGGCCTCCTAAAAGCCAAAGGCTGTTCCGCCGCCGATAGCCGGTGCGGCCGCTCTGATCTCGCGCCGACGACTTCATCAGCGGCGGGCGACTCCCAGACCGCCCCCACACAGCACAACTGGGCCAGCACCGGCCTAGGCGGTGGCTGAGCCTGCGGCCGTAGACGGACGCCATGCTCCACGCTGTCCCAGTTCCAGGCACTGCCTGTGGAATGTGGGTGGCGGCCACCGACGCACGCTGACCGACCACTGCGACATTACGATAGTGCCAATTTCTAACCGCATTACTGCAGTATGCTATATTTATAAACTTTGGAAGAGGAATCCTTACAGCAAGACGAGGAAACACAGTGTCTGACAAAAAAAGTGAAGCACTCAGAAGTGGGGGGAGCGGCGGTCAGGTAACGCAAAGGAACTTAGCGGGCTCGGAGTATGTAATGTCGTTTCAGTGAGTACAAAGTCGAGTCAGGTTTACAAATAACGTGGCAATATAAGCCTATCAATTTGATCAGTATCATGTTGCACCGCCTGTAGCCTGGAAGCATACATTGATTCAGTGGGAAGGATATCATATAGCCATTGTAACCTGTCCCGAGGGAAGGTGGTGCATATACAAAACTGTTGTAACTTGTTCTTGATCTCCTGGTTATCGGCACTGCGATGGAATAGACGTCGCAGCGAAACCCACACATTTGCCGTCGCGGACACTCTGGACATCTTCCTGGTCATTGAGCTACATAACACCCAACAGACATTGATTGGCGACTCCATGGAGTGTTCTGTGCACCACGACCAGATAATGGATATAATTGGAAGGACAAACAGCATTGTTCGTATTTTTTTGCTGTTTTATTATCCGCAAAATCGATTTTCGGTCACTTGGTGACCATCCTCAGTGCTGTAATATACAATTAAAATTTGTAGGCACAGGTATCAACAAGCTTAGAGCGATCACATAAACTGCTTATGTGATCACTCTAAGCTTGTTGATACCTGTGCCTACAAATTTTAATTGTATATTACAGCACTGAGGATGGTCACCAAGTGACCGAAAATCGATTTTGCGGATAATAAAACAGCAAAAAAATACGAACAATGCTGTTTGTCCTTCCAATTATACCCAGCAGACAGTTCACAGATACACATGCCATGTATGGACGACAATTATCCTGTTGAAAAATGGCACCATGATACTGTCACATGAGAAGAAACTGAGGACACTAGACGTCTGTGACGTTGTGCCGTCATAGTTCCCTCTGTCACTATCAGCCATGACCTTAAGTTATCCGATGGCTCTCCACACCACGACGCCTGAAGTAGCACTACTATGCCGTTCCAAATGACTGAAAGAATGAAACCTCTCCCCAGTTTGCTGCCATACACGCTGAAGCTGGTCATTCGGTGTAGTGCAGAACTGCTCTTCATCGCTGCACAAAATGTGATGCCATTCATCGCCACTCCACGTTTCCTGGTCGTCGCTTTACACTCCAAACGCAGCCGTTTGCGTTGTGGTATCATGGCAGACTGTGAATAGGATAGTAATTTCCTGGTCCAGCACACAAGGTTGCAGTGGGCTCATTACTACTTCGTGGATCGCAGACGCAAATGTGAAGGGGTTACGTGGTGCTTGGTACTCAATAAGGCGGTCCTCCCTTATGGTGTCGAGTCGACCGGAACATTGACGACCAGTATAGCCACCCTCTCGTCATCATGCTGTCCAACATCGGACCACTATCATGCCTGGAAACCTCACAAATCGGGATGTTGTATGATTAGATCAGCCAGCCAAATGGAAATCTGCAATCAGTCCCTTTCAACAAGTTTACAACGCTGTCACACAAAAATGCACAACAACTCCGTGCATTTCACAGTGGTCACTAAATTTGTGACGCTGCTAAGGCTCCTTATACGACCTACCCTGCCTGGTAACAGTATTAAGCACGAGAAGCGCTAACGTACAATGGTGGAAATTCTGCCCTGTTACAGTGAGTTGCAGCTCTTCAATTATATACCCGCCGATGGTATGTACAAGCACGAAGTTACACTGACAACCTGCTTGCAGTGTAAATCGCTATTGTTGTACGTTTGCGACTGATGCTGGAAGACATCTACATCTACATCCATACTCCGCAAGCCACCTGACGGTGTGTGGCGGAGGGTACCTTGAGTACCTCTAACGGTCCTCCCTCCTATTCCAGTCTCGTATTGTTCGTGGAAAGAAGGATTGTCGGTATGCTTCTGTGTGGGCTCTAATCTCTCTGATTTTATCCTCATGGTCTCTTCGCGAGATATACGTAGCAGGGAGTGAAAGGTATGTTCTCGAAACTTCAACAAAAGCCCGTACCGAGCTACTGAGCGTGTCTCCTGCATAGTCTTCCACTGGAGTTTATCTATCATCTCCGTAACGCTTTCGCGATTACTAAATGATCCTGTAAAGAAGCGCGCTGCTCTCCGTTGGATCTTCTTTATCTCTTCTATCAACCCTATCTAGTACGTATCCCACACGGGTGAGCAGTATTCAAGCAGTGGGCGAACAAGCGTACTGTAACCTACTTCCTTTGTTTTCGGATTGCATTTCCTTAGGATTCTTCCAATGAATCTCAGTCTGGCATCTCCTTTACCGACGATCAACATTATATGATCATTTCATTTTAAATCACTCCTAAAGCGTACTCCCAGATAATTTATGGAATTAACTGCTTCCAGTTGCTGACACGCTATATTGTAGCTAAATGATAAAGGATCTTTCTTTCGCTGACAGAAGCCACCATCATCGCAGGATTAGCGGCTCCCCCAAGAACGGCTGTAATTACGTCACGTGACCAACGGGCACGCAAAGCAGCGGCCTGAGCCACTGAAAAAATGGCAACATAAACTGGTCGCAGGGCAGGCGGAGGGCTTCAACCGTCTCCCCCACACAGATCATGAACTCTGTCCAGACATTTACCCCTCCTAACAACTTTAAAATGGTTCAAATGGCTCTGAGCACTATGGGACTTAACATCTCAGGTCATAAGTCCCTCAGAACTTAGAATTACTGAAACCTAACTAACCAAAGGACATCACACACATCCATTCCCGAGGCAGGATTCGAACCTGCGACGGTAGCGGTCGCGTGGTTCTAGACTGAATTGCCTAGAACCGCTCGGCCACACCGGTCGGCTAACAACTTTAAACCCACCCCACCCATTCCACCTTGTCTTGGCTCCCTCTCCCTTCCTTTCCCATTTTCCCCCTACCATCTCTTTGTCCATTCCATCCTTCGCTCCCCAGACCCTTTCCCCCACCAAATTTTAGCTTGTACATCACATCAGCCACTCTTGCCCTCAATACATCCGCAACAGTCCTCCTTCCATATACTATTTCTTTTCTACCCTCCTCAACGAGCTACCTTTCCTCTTCAACAACAGGCTACCTGTCCTGGAGCAAATCCTTCAAGCTTATGTGCCAGTAAAATGCTTCTTTTTAACATCGGTGTTCTGCATCAAATCTTAGTAAAATGTTTTAAATGTTATCTTATGTGGCTCTGATTTCTATCTTTATTACACCTGTTTTTAACTAAAACCAATGGTAGTCATGTCTCTTCTACATAAAAATTACCATTTTATTTTCACCTTTACATAGTTTTAAATTAATTGTACATCTCTCACCATTTTTGCGGCGATGTTATTTTGATACTATTTGATCAAGTACACTACTGGCCATTAAAGTTGCTACACCAAGAAGAAATGCCGATGATAAACGGGTATTCATTGGAGAAATATATTATACTAGAACTGACATGTGATTACATTTTCACGCAATTTGGGTGCATAGATCCTGAGAAATCATTACCCAGAACAACCACCTCTGGCCGTAATAACGGCCTTCATACGCCTCGGCATTGAGTCAAACAGAGCTTGGATGGCGTATACAAGTACAGCTGCCCATGCAGCTTCAACACGATACCACAGTTCATCAAGAGTAGTGACTGGCGTATTGTGACGAGCCAGTTGCTCGGCCACCATTGACCAGACGTTTTCACTTAGTCAGAGATCTGGAGAATGTGTTGGCCAGGGCAGCAGTCGAACATTTTCCGTAACCAGAAAGGCCCGTATAGGACCTGCAACATGCGGTCGTGCATTATCCTGCTGAAATGTAGGGTTTCGCAGGGATAGAATGAAGGGTAGAGCCACGGGTCGTAACACATCTGAAATGTAACGTCTACTGTTCAAAGTGCCGTCAATGCGAACAAGAGGTGACCGAGACGTGAAACCAATGACACCCCATACCATCACACCAGGTGATACGCCAGTATGGCGATAAAGAATATACGCTTCTAATGTACGTTCACCGCGATGTCGCCAAACACGGATGCGACCATGATGATGCTGTAAACAGAACCTGGATTCATCCGAAAAAATGACGTTTTGCCATTCGTGCACTCAGGTTCGTCGTTGAGTACACCATCGCAGGCGCGCTGGTTCGGCTTGGAATTTATCCTACCACGGAATTTCGTGCTTTTTACCTGTATTGTCCATGATTATTGTAAAACTCGAATGCGTTTTGCAACCGTAGTATTACCTTGCAATCAATCTGCTGGTTCACCTGCAGTTTGGCTTATAGTTATGACTGATTCCACCTGGCAGCTAGCCATTATCAGATTCTACAAAGGTTTTTTTTATCAGTATCTAAGGAATTTGTGTCTCTGTTGAATAATTCTTGTGAGACGTTAGACATATACTCGTATTTACATGTACAGCCAAGAGAAAAACCGGTTCTGCAGAGGCAGGCAAAGTAAAACTTTTTTAGTGATTGGGCCCCGTCGCTAGGCGAAACCGATCAGGTAGGTAACTAATACTGCAATCTTGTGATAACATGCTGTTATGCATGGGCATGTTACTCAGACTCGAAATTGAATTTATCCGTATGAGTCCAGAGACAACAGTTACTCATGTTAACTAAAAGCTGTTGCTCAAATGCGACAAAAATAAGGACGATAAATATTCACTTTTGTATGAACCATGGACCTTGTCGTTGGTGGGGAGGCTTGCGTGCCTCAGCGATACAGATAGCCGTACCGTAGGTGCAACCACAACGGAGGGGTATCTGTTGAGAGGCCAGACAAACGTGTGGTTCCTGAAGAGGGGCAGCAGCCTTTTCAGTAGTTGCAAGGGCAACAGTCTGGAAGATTGACTGATCTGGCCTTGTAACAATAACCAAAACGGCCTTGCTGTGCTAGTACTGCGAACGGCTGAAAGCAAGGGGAAACTACAGCCGTAATTTTTCCCGAGGGCATGCAGCTTTACTGTATGACTAAATGATGATGGCGTCCTCTTGGGTAAAATATTCCGGAGGTAAAATAGTCCCCCATTCGGATCTCCGGGCGGGGACTACTCAAGAGGATGTCGTTATCAGGAGAAAGAAAACTGGCGTTCTACGGATCGGAGAGTGAAATGTCAGATCCCTTAATCGGGCAGGTAGGTTAGAAAATTTAAAAAGGGAAATGGATAGGTTGAAGTTAGATATAGTGGGAATTAGTGAAGTTCGGTGGCAGGAGGAACAAGACTTCTGGTCAGGTGACTACAGGGTTATAAACACAAAATCAAATAGGGGTAATGCAGGAGTAGGTTTAATAATGAATAGGAAAATAGGAATGCGGGTAAGCTACTACAAACAGCATAGTGAACGCATTATTGTGGCCAAGATAGATACGAAGCCCACACCTACTACAGTAGTACAAGTTTATATGCCAACTAGCTCTGCAGATGACGAAGAAATTGAAGAAATGTATGATGAAATAAAAGAAATTATTCAGATTGTGAAGGGAGACGAAAATTTAATAGTCATGGGTGACTGGAATTCGAGTGTAGGAAAAGGGAGAGAAGGAAACATAGTAGGTGAGTATGGATTGGGGCTAAGAAATGAAAGAGGAAGCCGCCTGGTAGAATTTTTCACAGAGCACAACATAATCATAACTAACACTTGGTTTAAGAATCATGAAAGAAGTTTGCATACATGGAAAACCCTGGAGATACTAAAAGGTATCAGATAGATTATATAATGGTAAGACAGAGATTTAGGAACCAGGTTTTAAATTGTAAGACATTTTCAGGGGCAGATGTGGACTCTGACCACAATCTATTGGTTATGACCTGCAGATTAAAACTGAAGAAACTGCAAAAAGGTGGGAATTTAAGGAGAGGGGACCTGGATAAACTGAAAGAACCAGAGGTTGTACAGAGTTTCAGGGAGAGCATAAGGGAACAATTGACAGGAATGGGGGAAAGAAATACAGTAGAAGAAGAATGGGTAGCTTTGTGGGATGAAGTAGCGAAGGCAGCAGAGGATCAAGTAGGTAAAAAGACGAGGGCTAGTAGAAATCCTTGGGTAACGGAAGAAATATTGAATTTAATCGATGAAAGGAGAAAATATAAAAATGCAGTAAATGAAGCAGGCAAAAAGGAATACAAACGTCTAAAAAATGAGATAGACAGGAAGTGCAAAATGGCTAAGCAGGGATGGCTAGAGGACAAATGTAAGGATGTAGAGGCCTATCTCACTAGGGGTAAGATAGATACTGCCTACAGGAAAATTAAAGAGACCTTTGGAGATAAGAGAACCACTTGCAGGAATATCAAGAGCTCAGATGGAAACCCAGTTCTAAGCAAAGAAGGGAAAGGAGAAAGGTGGAAGGAGTATATAGAGGGTCTATACAAGGGCGATGTACTTGAGGACAATATTATGGAAATGGAAGAGGATGTAGATGAAGATGAAATGGGAGATATGATACTGCGTGAAGAGTTTGACAGAGCACTGAAAGACCTAAGTCGAAACAAGGCCCCCGGAGTAGACAACATTCCATTGGAACTACTGACGGCCTTGGGAGAGCCAGACCTGACAAAACTCTACCATCTGGTGAGCAAGATGTATGAAACAGGCGAAATACCCTCAGACTTCAAGGAGAATATAATAATTCCAATCCCAAAGAAGGCAGGTGTTGACAGATGTGAAAATTACCGAACTATCAGTTTAATAAGTCACAGCTGCAAAATACTAACACGAATTCTTTACAGACGAATGGAAAAACTAGTAGAAGCCAACCTCGGGGAAGATCAGTTTGGATTCCGTAGAAACACTGGAACACGTGAGGCAATACTGACCTTACGACTTATCTTAGAAGAAAGATTAAGGAAAGGCAAACCTACGTTTCTAGCATTTGTAGACTTAGAGAAAGCTTTTGACAATGTTGACTGGAATACTCTCTTTCAAATTCTAAAGGTGGCAGGGGTAAAATACAGGGAGCGAAAGGCTATTTACAATTTGTACAGAAACCAGATGGCAGTTATAAGAGTCGAGAGACATGAAAGGGAAGCAGTGGTTGGGAAGGGAGTAAGACAGGGTTGTAGCCCCTCCCCGATGTTATTCAATCTGTATATTGAGCAAGCAGTAAAGGAAACAAATGAAAAATTCGGAGTAGGTATTAAAATTCATGGAGAAGAAATAAAAACTTTGAGGTTCGCCGATGACATTGTAATTCTGTCAGAGATAGCAAAGGACTTGGAAGAGCAGTTGAATGGAATGGACAGTGTCTTGAAAGGAGGATATAAGATGAACATCAACAAAAGCAAAACAAAGATAATGGAATGTAGTCTAATTAAGTCGGGTGATGCTGAGGGAATTAGATTAGGAAATGAGGCACTTAAAGTAGTAAAGGAGTTTTGCTATTTGGGGAGCAAAATAACTGATGATGGTCGAAGTAGAGAGGATATAAAATGTAGACCGGCAATGGCAAGGAAAGCGTTTCTGAAGAAGAGAAATTTGTTAACATCCAGTATTGATTTAAGTGTTAGGAAGTCATTTCTGAAAGTATTCGTATGGAGTGTAGCCATGTATGGAAGTGAAACATGGACGATAAATAGTTTGGACAAGAAGAGAATAGAAGCTTTCGAAATGTGGTGCTACAGAAGAATATTGAAGATTAGATGGGTAGATCACATAACTAATGAGGAAGTATTGAATAGGATTGGGGAGAAGAGAAGTTTGTGGCACAACTTGACCAGAAGAAGGGATCGGTTGGTAGGACATGTTCTGAGGCATCAAGGGATCACCAATTTAGTATTGGAGGGCAGCGTGGAGGGTAAAAATCGTAGAGGGAGACCAAGAGATGAATGCACTAAGCAGATTCAGAAGGATGTTGGCTGCAGTAGGTACTGGGAGATGAAGAAGATTGCACAGGATAGAGTAGCATGGAGAGCTGCATCAAACCAGTCTCAGGATGAAGACCACAACAACAACAACAACAACAACAACAATGCGGGTGTACACGAGGTCCACAAGAGCGAGGAAAAAAATCATAATTTTCATTAGGTCCCGTGTATTTAGCCAGGCAGTGGCCGTAGGAAGTGCTGCTGTACAGGACGCTTTGAGCAATTATTGCTGGTTTTAGTATTATTGCTATAATAATCACTTAAAGGCCACGTTGTTCTTAATCCTGACAACTTTTCCTGTTCGCCCAATATTCTATCATCACGACTGCGTGAGTGTCTCTCATTTCCTGAGTTAATTTCACTCCATTGCTGTTAGTAGCTGTAGAGGATCTAATGATCTGTACTGATATCTGTTATGAATGCCGTTGTGGCCAATTATTAGTTGCTCAAGTTCTTTGCTAGCATCTCTTCTGAGTTTGGTGTAAGGCGCTTTCCATCTGGACTCTCCAGCAGCCCATCCTGACCAGACGACAACAGAAGATTAGTCTCTTGTTTCTCATTGCTGTTATAATGCACTCCAAGTGTTGGTTGCGTCTGTTTCTGTACAAATAATCTTTTTAATTGGGCCCAATATTTTTCTCACAATTTTGTTGCCCTTTAGAAAAATGGCTCTGAGCACTATGGGACTCATCTGCTGAGGTCATTAGTCCCCTAGAACTTAGAACTAGTTAAACCTAACTAACCTAAGGACGTCACAAACATCCATGCCCGAGGCAGGATTCGAACCTGCTATCGTAGCGGTCTTGCGGTTCCAGACTGCAGCGCCTTTAACCGCACGGCCACTTCGGCCGGCCCCTTTAGACTTTTCTTTATTATTATTGTTACGATTATTATTATCACGTAGTTTTCTAGTGAAGCTACATTTTTTTCTGGTTTATAACGTAAAGAAAATTTACTGAATCAATCAGGGAGATGAGAGCCGTTTGGCACAACATGAGTAAGAGAAGGGCCAGATTGATAGGACACTGCCTGAGGGATCAAAGATTAGTAAATTTGGTATTGAGGGGAACTTTTGGATGCAAAAACCGTAGAGAGACACCTAATCATGAATTTCGGGGTGCACTCAGCCTCGTGACGCCAATTGAGGAGCTACTCGACCGAATAGTAGCGGCTCCGGTCAAAGAAAACCATCATAACGACCGGAAGAGCGGTGTGCTGACCACAAGCCCCTCCTATCCCCATCCTCATGAGAGGATGATATGGCGGTCGGATGGTCCCGATGGGCCACTTGTGACCTGAAGACGGAGTGCTTTTTAATCATGAATACAGTAACTAGACTGAAATGGATGTACGGTGGAGTAGTTACGCATATGTGAAATACTTGCACGGGATAGATTGGTGGTGTGGAGAGCTGTATCAAACCAGCCTTCGGACTGATGACAATGACAACAGTATGAACAATTTTCCAACAAGCACAGCAATGACGTGTTGTATGGTGGGTTTTGAGATCTAATTATTTTGGAATATTGTGAGTGATGCTCATCTGAAAAGCAGAGAAAATTTTCTACGACCATATTCATTCGTCCATTTGGCCAGCTGGGTAGCGTCTCATGCATGAGTAACTATGGTTCATATTCATGACAGGAGTCTTCCTTCGAGATTGAATGTCTGACGAGGACGAAAAAACTGCCCTCCAAGCTGGTAACAAACAGACAAGCAGGGAAAGGAACTGGAGCACTAATTATATAACCACCGTATTGCCGTCAGATGCCTTCCCAGGGAAACAGTGCCGGAAATATAAATTTCCCAAATAGAGCTATTAATTAATGCGTGTGATTGGATCAGCGGTGCGCCGGGTAAGCGACTTTCCAAATGAACTCCAAGGCTGATGATTCACGGCCTCTACCTCTCCCTGTACGCTCCTGATGAGATGACCCACACGGCCCTAGCAAACTAGTTATGCAGCCCACATGACGCGCTGACAACCCGAATTATTTCCAACGGTCGTGGGTCCCTGATAAACGCTCTGGACCGTTCCATCACTCACGCGAGCGTTAACACTTGGTCTCCGAGGCTAAGAATGGAAAAGCAGTACCACGTTTATTCACAGGATTTTCTGCCACACTGAAACCTAGTGGTATTATAATCCAATGAGCCATATTTTTGTGGACGGATTTCTATGCATTCGACTGTTCGTTTGCAACTACTTTCATTCGTCAAAGAAACAGCATTCTTACTTTCACACTTGCATAATGCGAATGCATTCGCTGTATGTTATACAAGTTGGTCAATAACAATCTGTAAAGCGTGTAAAAGTGTCACAGGGTAAGTTGTACTGAGAAATAATTGTTAAAAACAATCGAAACGTAGCGCCGTTTTCAAGATAATTAGCGTTGAAGTTAGCTAGTCAGGCCGTTGCGCACGCATATTTAAGCGGCCAGCCATATACAACTAATGTTAGTTATCGTCATAGCGTAGATGACACCACACGAGACTGCTCAGGACTTTGGCTCGGTTTCCATCCTTATTAGCGCCGCATGTCCAATTTCTACATCGCTCTCTCGTTCAATTTTAGGAAACAAAACGAAGAACACCTCCGGTGACTTCATCTCTGGCGGGCCGCTTGAATTTCCGCGACGAGCAGTAGCCGGATTGGCCAAATCTACAATGCTAATTAACTCGGAAACGGCGCAATGTATTGAATTTCTTTTTTAACAGTTACTCATGGGCCACAGCTCTCCCTGCAACACCCAAGCTTTTCGGACTATATCTGATCACCTTGTACATTTACATTTGTGATAATCGTAAAAACAAGAGGAACCTTTCTTGAAAGCTAAAGTGATTTTACCGTCTTTGGCTGTTAAAGTTTTTGCTAATGAATGATTTTTTATTTCGTCGTTCATTTGAGCACTATCAGCTGATTTCGCTGAGCCGCCGTTGTCGAGTGCTTCCTAAAATTTCCAAGAGAACAGCAATAGTATTAACATAATCGTGATAAGGGAAACTAGCAAGTGTAGCATAATACTAAGTGCTATTTTGTATAAAACTGACATACAAAGAAGAAGACAGCAACCAGCCACTATTAAGAATGCTATTTATTTAAGTAAATAGCGCCGTAACCGGCTTCGAATTGACAGGATTTACAAGATGCACTTTACATAATCGTCAGTTTTCGATTTTACTTCTCCCATTGCAGCGAAATATTCTTGGTGTGTTGGCGCCATCGAAAATTACGCGAAATTTTGTTGCCAAGTTGCAGGATTGTATTTTTGAAATACTGCAAAGTATTTGCGCCACTTATATGATTTGCGTATCACCATATTGTGCAAAGCAACAAACAAACAAACAAACAAACAAACAAACAAACACACACACACACACACACACACACACACACACCAAAAAGTATTTGCCACATGTGAAGTTGACACAAAGATTGTGGTTTCAGAAATTTACTTAAATAAATAGCATTATTAATAGCGTCTGGTTGCTGTCTTCTTCTTTGTAAACATCAACCTGCATATTACTATGTCGTAAAAGGAGTAAGTCTTTCATTTCTATGAGTTTTTTGTATACATTTCTATTAATCCCAATGGCTGTGTAGCGTACACGGAGATTTGAGTTTTTTAAGTGGCCATAACACAGTAAGCTTGTTATCGTTGTCTGAGGACGCATTACCACGGAATTTGTGGCAGTTTCCTTTGTAAGTCCTACACAAATGATTTTTCTCGTTGCGTTGGAGATTTCAGGAAACGAGAATGGTGGTGCTGCGATTAACACCTTGCACTCTGATTCTGGAGGACGTCGGTTCAGCTCTCCGTCCGGTCATGCAGATTTAAACTTTCGGAGATTCCTGTAAATTGAGGTTCAAATCAACAGTCGAGATCGCAATAATATTTGCTTATTTACCAGTTTCGGCTTATGTTACAGCCATCTTCAGAATTTTTGGCCATACAAGGGTAGGAACAGCAAAGTTACAAACAGTACTATCACATATGGCCTTGAAAGAAAATAGAGAAAAGCTGTTGCAAAAATTACAAACAGTGCTATTACATATGGATCTAAAAGAAAATAGAGAAAGGTTGTAGTGCTTATATCTATGACTGGTGCTGGCGGCTCCTCGGTTTTATAGTGGTATCACGATTGACCACTGTGACTCATGGCTGTGGAGCAACGGGTTCAATAGTGTGCAATTCGCGAGTCGACTACGGATTACGTCATCACCTGCCAATGGGAAACCGCTCACAAGAACTGAAATGTCGTTAGTCTATGAAATTTGCGCAGTAAGTTCTCTTAGAGCATGTTCGAGTACACAGGAAGTTAAACTATTATAAAGGATCAGGGAATCAGTTATTTATGTTAAAATAATCAAACTTACAAAATAACAGTAGAGGCAGTGTAATCTATTGACATTGGTGCGAAAGACAGACACATCGTTCTTCTTAATGTTTTGTCGACAAATAAATAAACAGGAGAGTGGTAATTACATGAACATACAGGTATTACATAAAGACATAATAACTGGGTAAAATTACAAAAAATGGCTCTGAGCACTATGGGACTTAACATCTGTGGTCATCAGTCCCCTAGAACTTAGAACTACTTAAACCTAACTAACCTAAGGACATCACACACATCCATGCCCGAGGCAGGATTCGAACCTGCGACCGCAGCAGTCACGCGGTTCCGGACTGCGCGCCTAGAACCGCTAGACCACCGCGGCCGGCGTAAAATTACATTAAAAGATACAACCATTAAAATATATACACGCCGTCATAAATTTACTAGGCAGTGTCCTCTGGTAAGAATTCAAAACTGAGTCGGTATATAAATAAATATTATTGCGAACTCGCCTGTTGATTTTAACCTAAATATAGCATCAGGGCCGGCCGCTGTGGCCGAGCGGTTCTAGGCGCTTCTGTCCGGAACCGCACTGCTGCTACAGTCGCAGGTTCGAATCCTGCCTCGGGCATGGCTGTGTATGATGTCCTTAGTTTAGTTAGGTTTAAGTAGTTCTAAGTCTAGGCGACCGATGACCTCAGATGTTAAGTACCATAGTGCTTAGAGCCATTTGAACCATAGCATCAGTTCGCTATACTCCAGAGACAATGTTGTTTAAATTACTGTAACTTTCTCTGGGCAAATGCGGGAATGGTTCGTCTTAGAAGGGCACTGCCGATTTACTTCGTCATCCTTTTGTAATCCGAAGTTGTTCTTCGTCTTCCAAATGGTTCAAATGGCTCTGGGAACTATGGGAGCTAACATCTGAGGTCATCGGTCCCCTAGACTTAGAACCACTTAAACCTGACTAACCTCAGGACATCACACACATCCATGCCTGAGGTAGGATTCGAACTTGCGACCGTAGCGGTCGCGCGGTTCCAGACTGAAGGGCCTTGAACCCCTCGGCCAGACCGGCCGGCTCTCCATCTTTAATGACCGCTCTGTCGACGGGTGTTAAACTATAATATTTTTTTCCTTTCTTTTTTTTCTTCCTCCCTTGCTTCTTCAGGACACATTTGTAAACGGCAATGCGCCTAAATAAGCTGATGATGCACAAGGGAGCGGTGGAGTAACCGTTCATTACAATAGTTTTAAGTAGCTGAAGGCGTCAAAATGATTTAAAGATTGGAAATTTTCTTACTTTTGCGATTTTCAAAAAATGTAAGTGTACAACACACATGGAATGCATGCACGTTGTGTCCCTTTTGAGAAACCAGTGTTCGTCTCTTTCGCATCATTACTCAGAATAATATGTTATTCCTCCAGTGGTGGAACTGGTTGTTCATCTGTCTTACTCCCTTCCAGTTTGTCGATAGTGAAACGATTTAACGGTTGAATTTTTGAAGGATTTAAGGGGAGTCGTACCGCCCAAAATGACAAAATTTGACATTTTTACTTTTATGCAAATTATGAAAATATGGACGTTTATGCTTAAATTGGTGTTGGTTTTATTGAAATATTTGATTATTTACTATTTTAAATAAATATTTGAAAATAATCATGCAATGACATTTCCGAGAATTTTGTTTTCCATCATTTCGCATATTGGCATTTTTCTCTGGAACTATATAGTCTAGAAGGCTGTGGTTTCTTTTGTTTTGTAGAGAACTCCGTTTCATAAGTTCCCTACACGGGCGGTACTTCGTAGTAAACTCTTTGAACTGTACATTTGTTTGTGTTTGACAACAGTTATCCACTAGCCGCATTTTAGTTTCTGTGTTTCCTGTGATAGTTTTCGTCATGACTAAACAAAAAGGAGTGTTTAAAAAAGTTGTCCAACCAGAGGTGTTGAAGAAATGTCTCAAAGGCAAAACACAAAATGCGAATGAATCATTTAACAATGTTGTATGGTCAAGGATACCAAAAAATGAGTTTGTTGGAAGGTCAGTCTTTGAACTTGGTGTTTTGGATGCTGATCTTACTTTTAATGTCGGCTATCCTGGAAGACTACAGGTTTTGGAATATCTTGGCATTCATAAAGGTTACAACACCACAAAAAGTGTGGTGGACTTGAACCAACTGCGAATCATGAAGGCAGAGATTGCAACAAACAATATGTCAAAAGAAGCCAGACCCAAGAGAAGGAGGGCAGCACTGGGTGAGGAAGATGAAGGAGGAGATGAGGATTACCGTCCAGGAGAATTGTAACATATCTTTTATGTATCAGTTGGCTCTATATTAAAATTTTTCCTTTAAACCCAATTTTCTCAACATGACATTTTTCAGCATAAAAGCCCTTTTTCTCAGAAACTTCTGAACTTACATCCGTGAATTATTTACCACATAACATAGATAGTACAATGATGATGTAGCTCTACTTTAGTAGTATTTACTGTAATATTTATAATTCAAGAAATTAAAATTGTGAAAATTTACACCAAAAAATTATATGTTTAGGAAAAAAATCATAACTTTTTTTGCAGTTGTTATTTTAAAGTGATTGTAGAGCAATACAGTCACAAAACATGGGAGAACATGTGATAAAAACACCACTTTTATATATTCAACAGTTCCTGAGAAAACGGGGGTATTTATATAGCCAGTTTAACATTGTCAAAATAGGGCGGTACGACTCCCCGTATGGGGAGACATCTATGGCTGCCTTGCTAACAGCAGGCGTGAGACAAGGTGGGGATCACAGTATCAACGGCGTCTGAGTGTACGGACGAGAAATCAGCCAATTCCATTTACACTTTACAAGTTAGCTACATCGTCTGAACCGGCAACAGTAGCGCTCTTGCTGGTTTGTTATGTTAGTAAATTGTTCCCGAGTCCCATCTGAGGTGGCACTGACCCAGACGCCGTGCTGCTGCCCTCTGTGTTGGCCACCACGCGAGGAACGGGCCAGTCACGCCGTGTTCCCTCGCGCAGAATGCACGCGGACGGGTGTGCCCGCCATACCTGGCCAGATTGCCTGGCTGGTCGGTCGGGACGCACGTACCGCAAACTGCCGACACCCAACAGCCCGACCGCGTCGTTGCGCCGTGTTGATTCGCCGCGCGCCTGTTAATTCCCCGTGCGGTCGCTCGGAGCATCCCTCTGGCCGCGTCGCCGCCTGGGCATTACCCGTGGAGTCCCCCCGCCTGCTGGAAGCGGTAATTACGAGCCCGTTGCACTGGCCCGCACAACGGCGCGGACACGACCGCTGTTTGCACGTCCCTCGCCTGCCGGCACCCGCCCGCGGTCGCTGGTTAATGTAATCTCCCGCACGTCTGCGGTCAGGCAGGCATTCCCACAACGACGTAATGGGAAAAGTGCCTCAGTGTCTGCGGTCGCGCCGCACTGCTTAAATACATTTTAGCGGCTGCTCTTCTTATGTGTCAGACGTAGCAGTCCACCCAGGTTGAATTTGATTCTCCCGTACCTTGCGTAGTCTCCTCACTACATCGGCTGCATCAAATTGCACATAATTTCAACGTACTTGAATTTGTCTACAACGTCCTGACGTGTAGCAGTCGCGGGAAAATTATCCGAGAGTTCTCAAGTGTAATTAGTGCTTTTAACAGTATGGCGTGTAATAAGTAGCTCCATGTTTTCATGTTAGTACGTTATTAGTTCAGTACTCATGCCAAACAAAAAATTACACCCTCCCATCAGATAGCTGGCTAATACCACGTAGCACTGCCTCTAGCCTTGAAAACAGCTTAAAAACGGCGAGGAGGAGAATGTACAAGTTTCTTAAAGTAGATCGTATTGATGATTAATTCCTGCAGTCCACCAAATAGCGGGGGTACTGATTGCTACGTTCCACTCGCTGTTCCCAATAGTCCCAGTCTATGGTACTGAGTCAATTAAACGGACCAGTCACGAAGTATCAGGTGTCTGAATATTCCTGAAACCAGGAACGGGTACAGGCAGCCATGTGAACACGACTGTTGTCACAGTGTAAGGCGACGGTGTCCACAGAATAATCGTCATGGATATGTAAAAAAGTAAATGCAACTTCAAACGTCTTGGTTCATGTTCACGGTAACGGTAATGAGTGGGCCCAAGTCATGGTACAAAAAACACCTCCAAAACATCACAGGACCACTTCTGACCAGAGCTGCACCCTCAAAACACTTTGGCTCAAACGCCTCATTATGTCAGCGTTCCGCTCGACGCCTTGCAACCTCTGAAAAAAACGCAAAATCACGATTTGTGGGACACACCAAAAGTGTCAGGTCAGTTACTACCCAGTTTACATGCCATTTGGACCAGTGAAGGCTTGCGACTTTGTGTGCAAGGTACCGGACTCAGAATGTCCATTCCGCGCAGGTACACTCGCAATGTTCGCATGGGAACTGATGGAGATAGATGTGCGTTCACTGACAGCAACAGTTTCTGTCAAGTTTGAGACCGGCTGTCGCTGGCGAATAGTGACACTCGCGTCAGGTCCCTGTCGGTTAGGATCTTTATATGACCACTGTTTTCACTCCACGCTACATGACCGCAAGTAGTACAACATTCCATCTAGACAGTCTGGACAATATGCATTGATACGTCAACAGATGGTGCAACTTGGTTCAAATGGCTCTGAGCAATATGGGACTTAACATCTGAGGTCTCCAGTCCCCTACAACTTAGAACTACTTAAACCTAACTAACCTAAGCACATCACACACATCCATGCCCGAGGCAGGATTCGAACCTGCGACCGTATCGGTTGCGCGGTTCCAGACTGAAGCCCCTAGAACCGCTCGGCCAGACCGCCCGGCTGCAACTTCATTCACAGGATCGTCACGGAAACGTCCAAACGACAGATTCTCTCTGCCATTCTCTCACATTTCCGCGTCGACTCATCTTACTTCTCTGTTTCGATAGCCGCGAGGGGTAGCCACGTTGTCTAGGCGCCTTGCCACGGTTCACGCGGCTGCCCCCCCCCCCCCTCCTCGGAGGTGTGTGTGTGTGTGTGTGTGTGTGTGTGTGTGTGTGTGTGTGTATGTGTGTGTGTGTGTGTGTGTGTGTGTGTGTGTGTGTTGTCCTTAGCGTAAGTCAGACCTCAGTAGTTCGGTCCCATAGGAACGTACAACCAATTTCAAAAATTTTTTCTGATTCGATAAAGCCGACTATTACGTACACGCCACTTCACTGCTATTACTTATCAACGTTACAGGGTCATATGACCGCCTGGCACCAGTTTCACGTGATCTACAACTCTCCAGATCGAGCAGTGCGCTCTTTTAAGAGTATCACTAATATTTTGGCTGGTCAGCTTAATTACATTGAACCTTACTCACGACACGACACTTGAAATTACCCAAATTTATATTTACGCCCCAAATAAAAAGTCGTCCTGTAGCGATAGCTGGGAGAATTGGTTGGGTTATTCAGCCGCTTAAACAATTCTGTTTTCCGCATACAATGGTCTCTTCCGCGGAGTGTGTGAGGCATGGTGTCAGGAGAAGTCCTGTACCAGCACTTTACTACTCCTCTCGAATACCACGGGTTTTCAAGTCCACATCCGATGGAAGTATAACCATCAGAAGTGCCCCATGCATTCATTCCATGAGAGACCGTGGAGATATTTGCAATGTGATTTAGGACATTGGCGCTTGTCTTGTGATAAGGATCTTCGCGTCATCCACCTCTCCTGTCCATTAAGACTAAATACAGCTGTTGACCATTGTTGTCATCACAAGGGTGCTAAGGATTCGAATCAGTTATCTGTAAGTGACGCGGCACAGCACATATGTGTGTTACATAAATTGCAGTATTGGTTGAACACTTTCATAAACCATCCGGTACTCTTGCTACGATCACTCTCACTATATCATGTGGGATATTTGTGACCACAGAGCTGATTGATGTTTCTCTGTAACCACAGGTTTTCCTTCTAACGGTCAATCTCTTCCTTTTAGAATCCTCTAAGTAAAATCACTGCGTGTTTCGTTTTGGACACGGCTGTCAAATGAAAGAACTGGCAGATTTTACTACCAGTCGCGAATGTCAATAATGATGTGTAGAAGCAAATCATTTTTAGCGCAGGCGTCCCATTCAGAAGTTGCTGCCCATACTTGATCTTGCAGTATTCCCAATCACACACTGCTCATTACATTACGTTTTTTATCTCGAAGTTCGGCTACCAATTTTTGTGCAAAGAGTTTATCACATGCAGCACTTCCCCGATTTCATACCAACTGTATTATGGTATTATGAACCCTCATTCCACAGTCTGGTCTGGGAGCAGCCTCTTGCAGTTAGAGGCAGGAATAGGAACGCTCCTACTACGCTTTCTTGCTGTGCCCCAATGACGCTATCCCTTCTCACCAAGTTTCACCTCTTGAGAACGACTGACTGAGTTAAATTTGCTGGCAAGTCTTCCGTCCGACAGCATGAACTGACCGCTATTTCGTGGGCACGCATTTTGTTTGTTAGGGAGCAGTCTCGGACTCAATCGAAGGTAATTAAAAGCGAGACAGAGCAGCAGTTAAGATACGTTGTCGCACTAGGAAGTAAAGAGGTGCAGTCAGCAAGATGTATGTTTCTCGTGGTTTCGCTCTCCACTGTCGTCGAATCTTATTTTCTGTCTCCAGAAATCCATATCGTCGACGCGACGTTTGAAACTAATGTTCGTCGCTTCCCTTCGATGTAATGTTACTAGTCACTGCTCCGTTAGCTGGATACCCGTGCCCGTGAAGAGTAAAATGCGATCTAATGTTGAACACAAATTTCCATGACTAAATGTACTTGCAGCCCTGAAAGTCTTTAGCTATTAACACCGTGAGGCGTCTAATGCAACACTGTATGGCATAAAAGATAAGCCTATCGTCTATAAATTATATTACGTTAATTTATTCCGCCACAGTTGGTTGGTGTAATGGAGGGCACAATACTGGTGAACAACGTTGGAAAGATATGAAGGGCTTATTTCAGTAGTGGTACAAGTCCACTTTTTTTCATTCTGAGATACAGAGTCCTAAAGTTAAATGAGCGCTGAAAAATCTAAGTATATATACTTGAATATTTCAGGTATCTCAACTGCAGATTTTTCAGCGCTCATTTAATTTTAGGAGTCTGTATCTCAGAATAAACAAAAATGGACTCGTACTACTATTGAAATAAGTCCTTCATATAATACAAGGAGTGTGAGCTGCAACAAATGTCGTTATTGACAATAAAGTAGTAATGTAACTGTAATAAATTTAAAGACAACAAACTAAAAAACATTCAGACTAAACAATGACAGAAACAGTGTTTTCTCGCGCGCGCTTGTGTGTGTGTGTGTGTGTGTGTGTGTGTGTGTGTGTGTGTGTGTGTGTGTGAGGAGGAGAACATCAGAACGACACCCGCAAAGAACTACCCTCAGCAGAACAGACCTACGTTTCTTCTGCACTCTGTCTTCACCTTATGTAATACAACCTCGATGTCGTTCTCCACTACTGTGGTCCGCAACTCGGGGTCTAGTGGCTAGCGTTGCTGCCTGTGAATCACGGTGTCCCGGGTTCGATTCCCGGATGGGTTGGGGATTTCCTTCGCTCGTGGATTGGATGTTCGTATTGTCCTCATCATTTCATCATCATTCATGAAAGTGGCGAGAAAGAACTGAGCAAAGGTTGGAAATTTGTACGGGCGCTGATAACCGCGCAGTTGAGCGCCCCACAAACCAAACATCATCATCATCATCATCATTATCCACTACTGTGTATTCTGAAGCTAGTCATTTATAGTCTGATAATGGCCTTGCAAGTCAAAAACCAGTAAATGAAAAAAACTGATACTGTTCATCATCAATAACTTTGACTTTTCATTTACACGAGTAATTAATAAATTGTCACCACTGCATTAAATTTCAGGGTAGGATATGTAATACCTATCAAACCCAGCGCGTTGGAGAACAGTACGCCATAACATTTCTATGGACTTCGAGGACCCCTAGCAAACATGTGCAACTGAGCTATCGCCAAGATTCATGCGTCAACGGTGTCCGTTAGATTCAAGTGACGGAGCATCCATAACCTAGGAGAGACCAAGCTGTTCACAGTTTCAAATTTAACTTCCAGAAATTCTTGAGTGGTTAGAAGCATACACGTGAATAAGCAGCTGCACTGCATTGATACACTCACCGTCTATCAGCATCTAGTCCCAGAACAGTGCGTATTAGTTGTGACTATCTTTGTAGTTGAGTGATGTGCGTGTGACTAATTAACAGAAGACGGACGTTCGTTCTCTGGTACAGCTGAACCTCGTGAGGAAGTCTTGAAGATATAATCGAAGGAGACAACAGTACTATCAGCGAAAGAAGAACTACTGATCGCATGTTTCACACCAATACTCCCGTCAAATGATGCCATGGCAGATAAGACATAGAACCCTCTCGGCAAGTAATATCGTGAAAGAACCACAGTTTATTGTACACTTCTCCAATTAACGGTCTGTGTAAAGTTTTCAACATTTTTAGAAATGCAATAAAATATAATGAACTTATATTAGACAACGTAGGTCGAGCGTAAATTATGTCAGATTATTTGTTAGAAGAATGGCAGTCATTTTGCTTCAGATAATTTCGGTACCTAGGTTCCGATGGGGAAAAAAAATTAAAAAGTTGATACGGTATGCAAAGTAAATTACATGCCGTTATTTGGTGAGGACCTGTTTCAGCCTTCAGAACTTCCCTGCAGTACAAATGGGAACAAATGCCTGCTTGGAACATTAAACAGGCTGCTTCCTCTTGTTAACATGCCCCGTGGTACTAATTACCTGGCCACTTAACGAGATAAATTGTGCAACTTCAGACAACAGATAATCTTTTTCAATGACCTGCACTTAACAAGCTATGCCTCTGAATGTTTTCTGCTTGTGAAACAGGTATTTTAATCGAGTCTTAGCTAGTCTGTGTCTGCGCTTAGCAAGCCCATATTTACCAAGCATTCTCCGTGTAATGCTTCGTAATTAGTGAACTTCAGACGTTTACTCAATGGTAAAGAGGAAACATTACGTATCAGCCAGAGCGTCTTCGTCATGTGTTCCAATTAATCAAAAATACTTTTGAGAATAATTTACTTTATGACATTCTTTCGCTTCATCAACAGTAATGAAGAGATGTATCACAATTTAGCATCCTGCTAGTGACTTATAAACTGTAAAATGTTGTAGTCATGACACTAGGGATCATATTTTACGTCTTACGAGGGTTGGAGCTTAAATAGTGGCAACTATTTATTCACAACCGATACAAAAGAGTTACATGTTTGCACCTGTTACAGTCCTTCAAAATAGTCACCAGCGTTGTGTAGAATCCGTTCCGAGCGATGTGGAAGGCGTAGTACACCGTTATCAGGCCCTGTTCTGTTGATGGTGCGAATGGAGCGATCTAAATTTATGGTGATTCTCGTGTACGACTGTGAAGATGTTATCCTTAGCCTCCACGGCAGACAGTCAATGCACAGTTTTACTGTTCGTTTTTGGAGCATCACCTGCGACCACCTTTGCGAAAGATACGGCGACACTTTCTGCGCATCCACCCATCATTTTGCACAACAATTCTCAGGCGCATACAGCGCAAGCTGTGGCTGCTCTGTTCGGTTTATGGGACTGGAAAGTACTGTACCATCCACCATACTCCCCGGACTTCAGACCTTGTGACTTTGATTTGATTCCGTAGATGAAGAAACCACTTCGTGGCATTCGCTTCAGAACTGTTCCAGAGATTTGACAGGCAGTAGACTGCGCCATTCGCGCCATCAACAGAACAGGCTCTGCTATACGCCTTCCACATCGGTGGAAACGGGTTCTACACAGCGCTGGTGACTATTTTGAAGGCCAGTAACAGGTGCAAACATGTACCACTTTTGTATTGGTTGTGAATAAATAGCTGCCACTATTTAAGTTCCAACCCTCGTATGTAGATTCGATATCTACGTGCCTAAACTCTCAAGTAAATAAAGCACTGTCTCCAACGAAGGGAAGTGTAGTGAAACAGTATGTCGTTACTACATTCTGGTTCTTACATTACATTTTTATGACAAGGTTTTTGCACGAGCGGCATTCAGTAAGTTATGCAACGCCTTTTTTTCTGGAAGCAGATAGGTTTTATTCAAAATTCCAATACACCAAATCATTCCCCACACTTTTGGCTACGAAACCCTATTTTACAACATAATCTCTATTGAAATGCGACGGCCTGATGCCACATTACTGGAAGGGCCTCTATAGCCGCGTGGTACCACTGTACCGGTCGACGTCGGAGTCAAGGTCTTGCTGCATCTATAGTTTGCTCATCTTCCACGCACTGCTTCCCACGAAGTACATCCTGCATTGCGTCAGACAGATGGAAGTCGGAAGGTGAAAGATCCGGGCTGTATTGTAGGTGAGGAACAACAGGTTTTCGCGACCTTCCTGCGATGATGACAGGCGCCTCGTCCAACCACTCACTATCCTTTTGTTCACTGACATGTCTCCGTAGACCTTCTACAAGTGCCTATGGATATCGGCAATGCCCTGGTTTTCTGCCAATAGAAACTCAATGACAGTTCTGTGCCTGGAAAGTGTCCGCTTTACAGACGCCATTTGAAGGGTATGTGTAACTCCGCCGCCTATGGGAAATTCATCAAAGTGTAGACATTGAAGCGGTATCCCACAACGAACTCCGCATTTTTTTCAACCGAAACGGTCCGACGAAAAGAAAAGTGTTGCATCACTTATTGAAATTCCTTGGTAAATGCTGATCATATCGATTACAATTAGCATCCTTCTATGCGATCAAGTTTAAAAAATGATAAAAATAGTCATGATTGTAATGGTGACGGTAGATGATGTAACAGCTCGTAGTCTCGCAGTGAGTGAGAATCTCGTGCAGAGCGCTACGGAAATGGTGCAAGGGATAATCCTTTATGTCCAGTTTATCTGTAGTTTTTCTTAAATTATCTTTCTCCGCAACTATTGATACTAATTCTTGAACATCTGTTTAGCTACGGCGCTCTTGCAGGCACTGGTGCTCATCTTCAGGCATCGGAATGATACTGTTTAATGCCTGAAAATAAGCCTCATGGCCCTAAGCGTGTAGGTAATGCGCAGATCGCCACAGTAACACACTAACCTTGAGTATGGTTGCATGTTCGACGACGAAGGAAGTGGGAGGACACCTCACTGTGAAGAACGGGAAAAAACAATGAAACTGGAAATCATGGTGTTTGAGACTGGCGAATCATATTAGTCGTGATCGTATAAGAAGTGAAAAACAGAATGAGATTTTCACTCTGCAGCGGAGTGTGCGCTGATATGAAACTTCCTGGCAGATTAAAACTGTGTGCGGGACCGAGATTCGAACTGCGGACCTTTCCCTTTCGCGAGCTAATGCTCTACCAACTTTTTTTTTTTTTTTTTTGAGAACAGGAAGTCTGGGTAAACAAACAATCTTTATTCGTACAATTGTGCTGTCCTAGGGATAAGTAAAGTATCGAGACAGCAAAAACAATTTGAAAACCATAAAATCAACTCAAAGGCCGCCCTCCTTTTTTTTTAATTTTTTTTTTTTTTTTTTTTTTTTTTTTTTTTTTTTTTTTTTGTAACAGGAATAAAGTAAATGACAATCCTAGTCACGGGCGGGAGTGAAAATGAAGTTATCATCTGCATCACAATCCCTGCAGCACGCGGTGTCGCATCATAAACCTGGCAGAAAGCCATATAACTTGACCATTTCTGCCAGTGTCTCTAGTCGTTCTGCTGCAGGAGTCTTCCCAGTTCTGGGACACCCCAGCTGTCGGGCGGATTGTGAAAAACACTTCCTAAAAAATTGGAAAAGTAAGTCCTGTATTTCGTATGACTCCGTATGAGCTCGTGTTGTTCTTGTAAATACAACCAATAATCCATCACGGACTTAATATCGTACGAATACAAATATTTCGCCGCATGTTCAGCGATCCAATTGACCGCATACGTCTTTTAATTCGGAAAAAAGGTCTTGTCCGGTAGAAAAAGTACATCCGATGTGATTTCTGTGTAGTTAGTGGGCCGAAGGAAGGCCAATATTCGACGCGTCAGCATCCAGACGTCCCTCGCTGCGCCACACACTAAACCATGTTCTTCCGTGGCTAACAGTCCACAGTTGGTGCAAAGAGGAGAATCGAGCATATGAATTGTATGTAATCGACTCCTGGTCACAAGTTTACGGTTTATAAGAATATACCACATCGATCTCGCTGCTGTTGACAGTAATGGAGTATGCACTGCACACCAAATGTGGTTCCACGTTCTCGACGGGTATTTGAATTCTATTATGTTGCGGCCATGGTGATCCATCAAGCATCTATAGATCTCCCGAGTCGTGGGTATTCTCGTTGAAGGTACTTTCAGACGAACATAACTGTAATCAACAAGAAATGAGGCAATGTGTGCAAGAGAAGGCGAAATATTGCCCACCGCAATAGGGGGTTCGTACGAAGGCGGAACAAGTGCTTCTATCAGAGCTGACGTTATGGTATGCTTTCTTTGTTGCCAATTTCGTATCATTGCTCGCATGTAAAGCGCCAGAGCTTTGTTTCGCACGTTTGTGAGGTTGAGGCCACCGTTCCGGAACTGTAGCGTTAACGTATCGTATTTGATCTTAAATAACATCCCAGTACTAACATGAGGCGGTCGGCGATACCCTTCGGTATTGGTAGGATCTGCGCTAAATGGGGCATTCGTGACGCTATGTGAACGTTGGTGTATGCCACACGTTGGATCATGTCAAAGGATCTCAGTGAGTTGTTGCGTATCGTCAGACGAACATTCTGCAGAAGCCGCCGAGAACTCGCCGCCGCTGACCGCCGTAGTGAACGGGTAAATGTAATCCCCAGACATCTCAGCGATTCCACCGTCTGGAACGGTCCCGGTACGTCTACCAGACCCCGTCCAATGTGCATAATTTTGGATTTCGTCATGTTAATGACACTGCCTGCCGCCGTCCCGTAAGAGTCTAGATGTTCAACAGCCTGACGAACTTCATGTCCTGATCTGACAAGAAGGATCAGGTCGTCCGCATATGCGCGACAAATGAAAGAGTTCTCATTAAGCGCTATCCCAGTAAGTGAGCGCCTCATAACACACATCAGCGGCTCAAGCGCTATCGCAAACAGCATCATGGAGAGTGGGCACCCTTGTCGGACTGAGCTGTTAATAGGAATCGAGCCCGCTTCCCGACCGTTTACAATCACCTTGGATGTAGCCCCTCGTATTAGCCTCATAACGATGGAGATGAAAACCGGAGGAATCGCCATTCGACTCATGACTGACACCAAGAAGTCATGGTTTATCCTGTCGAACGCACGATCGAAGTCCATAGATATCATCGCTGCTCGCATTTTACACGTTTCCGCAAGGGCGATAACGTCACGGTATTCACTTAACGCCGAGGAGATGTTGCTTCGCACCCCTAGGCAAGCCTGATCAGGGGATATTGTCCTGGAAATCGCCAGCTTGAGACGAGACGCTAGTAGTCGTGCAAAGATTTTATAGTCGGTGTTTAGCATAGTGAGAGGCCGATATTGATTAACACTACGACTCCCCGCCATCTTCGGGATAGGAAGAAGAAAGCCCGTCACAAAATCCGACGGTAGGCGCATGTCCGGACGCATCGCCTCATTGTACATCGACACCAACTGTGGCATCATCATGTCCACGAATTCTCGATAAAACTAGCGTAATCCCATCTGGTCCTGGTGATTTATGGGCCGCTCCTTTTGTGAGTGCCACCTTTATATCGTCTTCTGTGAGTGGCTCCATAAGCGCTGCCTTATCCGTCTCTGTCAGTGTCGTTTGCAGATGTTGCAGTATCTCTTCCCCCACCAGACGGTCCGTCGGTGTACCGGCATAGAGGTGGCGGAAATGCTCTAAAAATTCATTTGCAATGTCCTGTTGTGTTGTCAGTTGACGGCCATCTAAACCGTGGAGCACTGTTACCAATGCCCGGCGGTAACGTTTATGTTCCCGCGACACATGGTGCATCGAGGTACGTTCCCCAGTGATGGTGTCGAGACATCTTGCCCGTATTGGGATGCCACCCAGTCGTCGTCGCGTGGTCGATAGGATTTGTGCCTTGACACGATGAACTTCCGTATGATGTTCTGCAGACGGCACCTGGAAGGACAGCTCACGAAGCATGGTGTAATAATAATCAAGAGTGTCTCGTTGCCATCTCGTCTTATCCCGACCATACTGTATGAGAGCTCTTCTTAATGCCGGCTTAGTACACTCGAGCCACCATTGAAGCACGGAGGTATATGTTGGTAGACGGCGTTGACATGTGACCCATATCTCCTCGACTCTCCGATGACATTCGGGGTCCGCCAAAAGTGACGAATTGAGCTTCCATGTCCCGCGGCTTCTCCACACACTTTGCCTAGGGAGTGATATGGTACAAATGTAAGCCAGATGATCAGTAAATGCCGCAGGCCATCGTTCCGCGTCGACCACCTTATCCTGTAGGCCAACCGAAACATATATTCGATCGAGTCTGCTCGCCGAGTGACTGGTATAAAAAGTATATCCCTCACGGTTCCTATGAATCATGTCCCAGGTGTCGCTTAACTCCAGATCCCGGCATAGCACATGCAATTCACGACAGGTATTGTAATGTGGAGTCTGGTCTTTTTGCGCTAAAACACAATTGAAGTCACCACCTATAATGAAATGATCGAATCTGCCGGTAAATAAGGGCACAATCTCTTCCGAATAATATCTAGCACGCGCCCGTCTGTTGTCTGTGCCGGAAGGGGCATAAACATTGAGAATGCGAATTCCATTAACAGTTATCGCCAGTCCTCGTGCCGAAGGTAGATAAGCCAGGTCTCGGACCGGAATCCCGTCCCGGACCAATATCGCCGTTCCACTGTCGTTGTTCGAGTGCGGCGAGGTGTAGGAGATGTATCCATGGACTTCCTGGAACTCAGGAATGTAAATTTCCTGCACCATAAGTATATCCACATCCGACGCGTATATCATGTCCCTAAACAACTGCTGTTTCACGGGCGATCTAATGGTATTTACATTCACTGTCCCTATTCTGTATGCCTGGGGTCGAGTAGCTGTCATCTCCACATGATGTTAAAATGACAAAGTTTCACCGTATCGATAGTCCCTTTGCACATCCGCAGAGGGTCGCCCGACGGACGTGTCCCTGCGGCATTAGGTTTCTTGAGATGCGGACGGATGCGAGTCCCCACCAGTAGAATGGTCCGCATCGGTGATTTCGTCGTCCTGTTCATACCAGCTGATACTATTGGGGTGCTCCAAATTTTCCTGTGCGGCATTGATGTGTGACATCTGTTGTTCTTTCGCAGCATTAGACTCCACCGCAGAAGGGACAGCAGGCCCCTGAGCGGATGCATCTTCCGAGCGACATGACATCTTTTCACTGTCCGAATTCATATGGTCTGCGACATCCGAAGCTTGTGGTTCCAAGTCAGACAGTTCCATAGTGTTAGACTCATCTGGGCTTCCAAGAAGAGAAGGGAGCGTCTCCGCAGAGTTTAGTCGGCGCTTCTTCCGGCACTTTGGCGAGCGTTGTTTGCGGGCCCTAACCTCGGCCTCTGGTGTTGGCGAATCTTCCATCACCTGCGCTCTCGCCGCCGCTACAACGCCCTGGGGCCGTTCCACTTCAGCTTCCATGCCAGTTGTGATGCTCTCATCCTCTTTCTGCACCACCTGTAATGTCTGGCACTGAGGGTTGGTGGGAGCTGTTCCTTCTTCAGTGGGGTCCGAAGGCGCCTCAATCAACTGCGGCGTCGGTTCGATAGTGCGCTCCGACCTCTGCGTCACCTCCCCGCGAAGCGCCGCCACGTAAGTCATCGGCAGTGACGTTGGTGTAGTCGGATTCTGGAGGTCTCCGCTGGGGAGTTGCACGAGTCTCCTCTGCATACACGCAGATCGAAGATGTCCTTCACCACCACACCCGGAGCATGTCCGGGGCTGTCCATCATAGATGACAATAGCTCGACAGCCGCCGATGTTGATGTACGATGGCACATGTTTCGTAAGTGCAATTCGCACCTGTCGGACACCATTGAGCACTGGATACGTGCTAAAACTTGCCCAACGTTCGGCCGTATGACTGATAACTCTGCCATATGGCTGGAGCGATTCAGTGACCAAGGATTCTGGTAACTCGAAAGGCAGCTCAAAGACTCGAATCGTACGCACACCCAGGCCCGAATGAGCGACTAACACGTCGCCAATATGACCATCGGAGTGTCGGAACTGGAATCCTCGTTTGGCAGCTTCAATGATCTTATCGCATGCTGCGTCGTCAATCATCTTTACGTAAAGAGTGCTGCTCACGATCGATAAATGAATTCCAATAACCTCAGTGTAATTAAGTTGCACTTCGTCCCTCAAGAAACGTTCGATTTCGAATGCCTTCGGTCGTGCATACTCGTTACAGAACGTGAACTGTATCGTGGTTTTTCGGAAATTGTGTGCCATTGCGTTCGATTCAAACAGTAACACACGCGAGTGACGACGGTGTAAACACCGCTTCTTCCGCGAACGTTCGCAGCCGGGACGTAAACAAGTCAGAGCTGCTCCGCGGCTAAAGGCGGACTGACAAACTGAGCTACCCAAGCACGACTCACGCCACGTCTTCACAGCTTTACTTCTACCAGTACCTCGTCTCCTACCAGAAGTAAAGCTGTGAGGACGGGGCGTGAGTCGTGCTTGGGTAGCTCAGTTGGTAGAGCACTAGCCCGCGAAAGGCAATCATCCTGAGTTCGAGTCTCGGTCCGGCACACAGTTTTATTCTGCCAGCAAGTTTCATATCAGTGCACACTCCGCTTCAGAGTGAAAATCTCATTCAGGTTGATTTTATTCGAGATTCCAATACACCATACTATTCTCCTCTCAATTTCTGATCGAATGTCAAATTTGATGTCCAGTCACCGATATTTATACAATCGGTCCTAAGTGTATTATATATAAACAGTAACAGCATACTAATGGACTTTTCATTCAGTTTTCTATTTTAATTGTTCTAACACCTGTGTGTAAACATTTGTTATACTGTATGAACTACCAGTTATGTGTAATTACTTTATCTGTGGATGCCCTAGTTTTCAAATTAACAGATTATATTCGTAAGGGGCAACCCATTACCGGTGCATATTATGGAAATCTCCCGACGAGGTTACGGGAAACTGTCAAGACGAAGTGTCGTGGGAGCGAGGTTTTACTCCACGTCAACGTAACAGCTCTCTCTGCACAGGACACAGTCATTCACGTTGCTTTTTTCGATTACCAAATTTTTCCTCGCCCCCGTATTTCCGTGACATGGCTCACAGTCCTCCCTCCTCTTCCCTCGGGTGCAGGGACCACTGCGTTGGAGGCATTTTTAGAATCATGACGAGATGATTTTCTAATTGGAGCGTTTTCTGAACAGCCGGAATTCGAACTTCTACAAAGAAAACAGTTCAAATGTGTGTGAAATCTTAGTTCATCAGTCCCTAAGCTTACACACTACTTAACCTAAATTATCCTAAGGACAGACACACACACCCACGCCCGAGGGAGGAATCGAACCTCCGACGGGACCAGCCGCACAGACCACGACTGCAGTGCCTCAGACCGCTCGGCTAATCCCGCGCGGCTCGAACTTCTACAGCCAAGAGCTCCGCAAAGTCATTAATTATTGGGAACAATGTGTCACATTGAAGGATCAATACGTAGATAAGCGCGAACACCATAACCAAGTAGTTAAATGGTCGCAGTTTGATTTTTCGATGTCGTAATTAAAAGTTTATGGGTTGACATGTTGCCAGACGGAAGTGTGTGACCTACAAAGCCGGCCGCGGCGGCCGTGCGGTTCTAGGCGCTCCAGTCCGGAGCCGCACTGCTGCTACGGTCGCAGGTTCGAATCCTGCCTCGGGCTTGGGTGTGTGTGATGTCCTTAGGTTAGTTAGGTTTAAGTAGTTCTAAATTCTAGGGGACTGATGACCACAGCAGTTGAGTCCCATAGTGCTCAGAGCCATTTGAAAGTCGCTTAAAAATAATTTTCACAATACCGGTTACAGCACTTCAGCCATTTTCAGATGTAATTAATTCGCTAACAGCTTTGTCAAGCTACGTAACAATTCCAGTTAAGAATTCTGAACGTCATGTAGTCTTATAAACTGTGTGAATGAAAGAATCATATCGTCACATATTAAAAGAGACTGAAATTAAAATATTACCATGTGCTGTTTATGTAGAGATGATGCAACAAGCAGTTATGATAAATTAGGGGGGGGGGGGGGGGGAGGGGAGGAGAAAAAACGAAAGCCACATGCGAAGCAGTGCTGGTAACATAACAGCACACACTATGTTCACACGTGTTTCTTTTATAGAATTTTTCAAACAAAGAAGACTTAACAGCAAAAGTAAGTGTAAAAATAGCGCTATCAAATTTTTAAAAAATTGAAGTTAAAAAAATAACATGAAAAAATACGCAAAAATAAGTGGCTGTCATAGTCTAAGATCATAATAAACATAGACGCTTTATGTCTAACTGCCATTCACAGAGACATTACGTGAAAACTTAGTGTACCGAACTACGAAAATATATTCAGAATAGAATTTGATTAATAGGGTAAAATTGAGTAACTCGGGATGGTGTTCTGTTGTAAAATGGTAAAATTGTTAAGATTCTAATTGGACATCGTTATTTTTAAGCGATGTTGGACGATATAAATTATTATATAAAAGTGTCTGCCTCCCGCTGGCAGAGTGACGTCCATATTGTGGACATTGACATATGCGCGGCTGCGCGCAGCGAGGTTCGACCCCCGAGCTTAGTGCGTTGTTGCGCATGTGCGAGCCGGGACCGTCCGGTGGGCGGCGCCGGCCACCGCTACCTGGAGCATGCGCAGCACATCGGCGCCGCCCACCGGCCACCAGCTGCCCCTCCAGAGCACCTCCTAACTGCACAGCAAGTGTCGCGATGGAACTCTGCTTGGCTACTGGCCACCTCTTACAGTACGCGCTGGTCTACAGCACCTGCTTTCTTCACCACGGCCCGATATTAAGCTGTGCTGTACGAATAACGGGGAGAAACGACGAACAGCACTCGCCAGCTCAATTTGTGTTCATCTAATTTACCGATGTTTACCTTCTGTGTTCTCGAAATAGCAAGAATTCCGGAACGTAGCCAATGACGAAAGTGACATCATTACGGACACGCACATAAGCGCCGATGAGTAATTAAATACATCATTAGTGGACCCGTATTTCCGCGTCCAATCCGAGTGTAGCTTATTCTAAAATATGTATCAGGGTGATAGTAAATCCAGCTGCACAACACTTCCTTTTCATACACAGAGTGAAGAGGTCAAGACAGCCCATCTCAAATAAATGAGTACAAAGTAAATTCGAGGATAGTTCAATAAGTAATGCGAAGCATTTTTTCTGAAACTAGGTTGATTTAGAAACTTCCTGACAGATTAAAACTGTGTGCCGGACCGATACTCGAACTCGGGACCTTAGCCTTTCGCGGACAAGTGCTCTACCAACTGAGCTACCTAAGCACGACTCACGCCCCGTCCTCACTGCTTTACTTCTGCCAGTACCTCGTCTCCAACCTTCCGAACTTTGCAGAAGCTCTTCTGCAAACCTTGCAGAACTAGCACTCCTGAAAGAAAGGATATTGCGGAGACATGACTTAGCCTCAACCTGGGGGATGTTTCCAGAATGAGATTTTCACTCTGCAGCGGAGTGTGCGCTGATATGAAACTGCCTGGCACATTAAAACTGTGTGCCGGACCGAGACTCGAACGCGCAGGAGAGCTTCAGTAAAGTTTGGAAGGTAGGAGACGAGGTACTGGCAGAACTGAAGCTGTGAGGACGGGGCGTAAGTTGTGCCTAGGTAGCTCAGTAGGTAGAGCACTTGCCTGCGAAAGGCAAAGGTCCCGAGTTCGAGTCTCGGTCCGGCACACACTTTTAACCTGCCAGGAAGTTTCATATCAGCGCACACTCCGCTTCAGAGTGAAAATTTCATTCAGGTTGATTTTATTCGAGATTCCAATACACCATACTATTCTTCTCTCTTTTGGCTAAAAAACCCTATTTCTGAGCATAGCTTTCGTTCAATGTGACCGTCTTACCTCACGTTACTGAAAGGGCGTGTGTGCCCGCATGGTCCGAATTCGACACTACTGGTCGACGCTGGAGCCAACGTCTTTCTGAGCGCGTACTTCCCCCTCATGCACGTACTGATTACCACGGAGTGCATCGTTCATTAGGCGGAATACAACGGAAGTTGGAAAGTGCGAGATCCGCGTTGTAGGCTGGATGAGGAAGAACAGTATAATAAAGGTTTGTGGGCTCATCTCGCGCGCGCAAACTTGTGTGAGGCCTTGCCTTGTCACAGAGAAGGAGAATTTGGTTTGAATTATTGTGGGAACGAACGCGCTGAAGCCGTTCCTTCGGTTTCCTGAGGGTAGCACAATACACTTCAGAGTTGATTATTACAACATGAGGGAGAACATCAAACGGAATAACCTTTTCAGAATAGCTAAAGACCGTCGTCATGACTTTACCGGATTAGGGAGCGACTTGCAACTTTTTCTTCTGAGGAGGTTTGGTGTGGCGCGACTTCATGGGCTTCCGATTTGTTTCCAGTTTCCGTTTGTTTCCAGTTTCATCGTCTGTGATGATGTTCGACAAAACAATTTTCATGGCCAGTCGGTGTGGCCGAGCGGTTCTAGGCGTTACAGTCTGGAACCGCGCGACCGCTGCGGTTGCAGGTTCGAATCCTGCCTCGGCCATGGCTGTGTGTGATGTCCTTAGGTTAGTTAGGTTTAAATAGTTCTAAGTTGTAGGGGACGGATGACCTCAGCAGTTAAGTCCCATAGTGCTCAGAGCCATTTGAACCATTTTTCAGCAGCAGCGTTTGTGTAGAGTTGTCAGTGCTAACAGACAAGCAACAGTGAGTGAAATAAGCGCAGAAATTAACGTGAGATATACGACGAATGAATCCGTTAGGACAGTGCGGCAAAATTTGTCCCTAGTGGACTATGGCAGCAGACGACTGACGGTAGTGTCTTTGCTGTTAGCACATCGGCTGCATCGCTTCTTCTGGGCTCGTGACCATATCGGTTGAACCCTAGACGGCTGGAAAACCGTGACCTGGTCAGGTGAGTCTCGATTTAAGTTGGTAAGAGCTGACGGTAGGGTTCGACTGTAGCGCAGAGCTCACGAAGCCATGGACCCAAGTTGTCTACAAGGCACTGTGCAAGGTGGTGGTGTCTACATAATGGTGTGACTTGTATTTACATGGAATGGAGTGGGTCCTCTGACCCAACTGCACTAATCACTGACTGCATCCATTCATGGGCTTCTGTTCGCAAACAACGGTGGGTTCTGAGAATGAAGAACAACAGTTGTTCACAAATTAAATTTTATGAATGACTTTTTTTTCTAACAGCTTGCCGTGAGCTTCATGGGATGCTTCAAAATTCGAAGCAATGAGAAGTCATCTCATCCATCTAACGAAAGACTGTATTGGATGTCACGAAACGCATGACTGTTTGTGGCAAACAGATTAACCTGGTGGCAATCGGACTAACGTCCGCCAATTTACAGATATATTGAGGGCACATGAAATCATCCGAATGCGCTGGACATGCTTCATTTCGTGATACTCCTATAGAATATCCCCTTACATATACAGCTGTGCTCGCTCATCGAAACCAGCGTGCGCTGGGACTCCATCGATCACGTTGCAACCAGAAGTCACTGCGCGCAGTAAGCGGTACTAATTCTAGCATTTCAGTTACTGCGGAGCGCTTATACTGATGCTAAGCAACTCCGGTTCAAGGTGTTGGTAGAAATATAGGCCCCACAAAAGAATCAGCAACTGTTCCAGCTCAAATCCACCTGAAAACATCAGCTGGTAACATTCAGTATTCGTCGCGTGTCAGTTCAAATAGACGCTAATGGTTCAAATGTCTCTGAGCACTATGGGACTTAACATCGGAGGTCATCAGTCCCCTAGAACTTAGAACTACTTAAACTTAACTAACCTAAGGACATCACACACATCCATGCCCGAGGCAGGATTCGAACCTGCGACCGTAGCGGTCACGCGGTTCCAGACTGAAGCGCCTAGAACCGCTCGGCCACCACGGACGGCTCTCAAGTGTGACTATTTCGATTTAAAAATAACAGTTACGCGTAAAGTAGTCCTCATCTAGGATCGAGAAAAGTGTAAATAAGGCAAATAAATACAATTTTGATGAAGAAAGCAGTGGTTCATTCCATACTATTTCAAATTAGGGTATTCCTAGCGCCTACACCCCCTGAAAATGGAATACATGTTGGTTATTCTCCTGTAATACTCACCAAATGATTACCTGGCATGTTTCGCAGCAAACTTTCTAGTTAAATACGTATTACTAAACTTCACCATCAAGTCATCCTGAAATAATTCCAGCGTTCCCACGTAACGCATTCCATCGCGGATACGGTCTGAAAGAAAACGTTTTGTTTTTCGTATGCGGAGATAAAGTGCACTGGCAAAGATACAGGGGTGCGTATGTCTCTTAACAAACTGGCATTCATGGATGCGGCTTCCGCCTCTTGCATAGCCACAGGCTTTACGTACACATACACATAGAGCAAGCGGAAGAAATTCGTAAAAACACGTATGTACACCACTAACACAAAAAAGTAAAGCTGTTCTCGACCCGATGTTTGGTTTGAACACCGCAGAGCCTTATCAGGCATCGCTCTATTCGAGGTATACTCTGTCCTCCTTCAGATTTCCGAATTGACGGAGTCTACCAATCATACGCTACTCTGAATTTTCATATACAAAAAACATCGTCAGAAATGAAAGAAGTGACAGTGACTTTGGACTTTCTGATTGGTAGTCTAACTAGCAGATCTCGTCTGTACCACATAAACTGGTAATTCATCTTAAAGTCTACGAAAAAACGCTAACTAGGATCTGGGTACGGTACATTCCGTTATATGACCAAGGCTCCCCGCTGTATGTTCTTACGCGTTGGATTAACAGCTGCATGTTCCTTAATTCTAGTAGTTAATCTGGTAGGCAGCTTTAATTCATCCTTGACCATCAAACCTGAAAATATGCTATCGCTTATAGACTTTCGTCAATGGCTTCTATTATTCACTTATATTTTCACTACTCCTGCACTTATTATTCTCTTTATAATCATTTTTAAACCCAGATTTTTTATTAGGAACAGTAGCTAATAAGTTACTGGACAAGGTCAAGACTTGTTTAAAACCAATTACAATCAGTAATTTTTTTATGCGCGCAAGTTTAACTTCTCTACCTTATCGGCACATGATCCCTCCACTGCAATGTTTCTCACAGCCCCAAAATCTATGAAATAGTAACAAGTATTCGTAGTACCACGTCTGTATGTCTGCGTTACAGTGAAAATATTTTATTTATGATTTATGCAGCCTGAAGCGATCAAGAGATAGGATGTATATTTACTTAGGTTAATACCAGTACACATCAGTTAATTTCATCTGCAAATATCATATACTCAGAAAATAGATTTTCCAGCCATACAAGTGATAAATAAGATTATTTTTATCATATTTCTGAATGAGAAATTTGATGCAAGGTTACACAATCTGCATTGCAAATCAAATGCTTACCTATGTCATAGCATTTGCGTCGAATGGTTCAGACTCGCTTTATGAGAGAATCGTTAATTGCGTCAGAAATATGAAGTATTTGTATAGGAGCAATGGCTCGCATAGATTGCGTAAGGTCGTTTCACAAGAGGGCAAATGTTTTCCAAAGCAGGTCGAGGTTAAAAGAAGTGTAAACCGAACACTGCTGACGCAGGGGAGACACCGGTGCGTTCTCAGAGGCGCGCGCTCAATATTCATAGGTAATAAGCAACCATTGCATGAACAATGAAATGCATTATTACTTTTCGTAAGGCACAATAGCGTCGTAAAAGTTAACGGAGGACATTGAGAAATTTAATGTTCGTGACGAGAGTAGCGGAGAGTCTAATCGAGAATAAAACAGAGGCGAGGCGACATTCGGATACCTTTTAAGCCTTGAAGTTATGTCTTAACCTCCTTGCACATACAGTACAGACTTTGGATGTCTAGATGCTGAGAACGTGTATCCTGCTCTTAAGGTTGCAGGTCGGAATCGTATCAGAGGCATTACGGAAGTAAAGGAACACGGCATCAGCCTATGGTTCCTCTGCCTACTGCCTACAAACTGTATCTGGCGTAATTTTAATGTGCCTAAATACATACACAACTTATCTTCGTTTATTAGTAGAGATTGTTGGATGACTGAGTGTTGTAAGTCGACTCTCCCGGCCGATGGAATACATTCACTTAAAAATCACACATTTTCCGTCCACTTTTTCGTTAAACCCTACCCGACAGTTGATGACAGTTGAAATTTCGTCGAGACACTGTCTGGTGGCGACCCTGTAAAGCTACCATCTATATAATCACTAATTTTTGAAAACTTGCAATTGGCTCAGTCCGTTGCAACATGTGCCGAATCTGTGACGAAGTATGTGATTTGGAGTACCTGAAGCTGCAACTAACAAATCTGCGCCAAATTATGTAATCGCATACTATGATGTACTATTATTATAATCGCATACTATTACGTAAGTACCAGCCCTGACCTGGAGTCATACCCAGTGGCTGAATCAAACAGAATGAAAATTTATAGCAAGGCTGGGATTCGAACCCGAATCTCCTGCTCACTATGCAGATGGACAAACAATTACGCCAATGGCGCAGTTACGTTACACACAATCGCTGCTTGTGTGATGACCGCATATTTACAAAAAAAATAAAAAAATAAAAAAAAATTAAAAAAAATAAATAAATAATAAATAAATAAATAAATAAATAAAACTGTATACTGAAGCGCCAAAGAAACTGCTACACCTGCCGAATATCGTGTGGGGGCAACGCGAGCACGCAAAAGTGCCGCAACAAGACGTGGCATGGACTCGACTAATACGTGAAATAGTGCTGGACGGAATTAACACCACGAATCCTGCAGGGCTGTACGTTATAGTACGAGGGGGTGGAGATGTCTTCTGAACAGCGCGTTGTAAGGTACCCTGGATATGCTCAATAATGTTAATGTCTGCGGAATTCGGCGGCCAGCGGAAGTGTTTAAAATCAAAAGAGCCACTCTGTAGCAACTCCGGACGCGTGGGGTATCCCACTATACTGAAGGAATTTCTCAAGCCCGTAGGAATGCACAATGGACATGAATGGATGCAATGATAATTAAATCAACACCCTAAGCTGTCGACAAGCGTTGATATACATCAACGGGGACAGTTGAAAATGTGTGCCCCGACTGGGAATCGATCTCGGGATCTCCTCCTTACATGGCAGACGCTTTAACCATCTGAGCCACCGAGGGCACAGAGGATAGTGCGACTGCGGAGATTTATCCCTTCCACTCTCGCCATGAGACCCTCATTTCCAACTTAATATCCACACACCACATTCGTAATGCCCCTGGCCATTACACTCATAACTCGCGGCAGACGATCTTACCGAATCCAGTAAGAGTTCGGGCAATGCGTGTGCACCCAAAACATGTCCGAAAGAACAGATACTATCTTCATATATGAAAGGATGCAACTGCTGAGACAGGATGCTTACGTACGTGTCACCTATCAGTGTCGTATCTAGACGTATCAGGGGTCCCACATCACTCCAACTGCACACGCCCCACAGCATTACATAACCTCCATCAACTTCAACAGTCCTCTGCTGATATGCAGGGTCCATGGATTCATGAGGTTGTCTCCCTACCCGTACACATCCATCTGCTCGAAACAATTTGAAACGAGACTCATCCGACCAGGCGACATGTTTCCAGTCATCAACAGTCCAATGTCGGTGTTGACGGGCCCAGACGACGAGTAAAGCTTTGTGTCCTGCAGTCATCAAGGGTACACGAGTGGCCCTTTGGGTCCTGAAGCATATACTGATGATGTTCCGTTGAATGGTTCGCAAGCTGATACTACTGACGGCGCAATATTGAAATCCGCAACAACTCGCGGAAGGGTTGTACTTATGTCACGTTGAACGATTCTGCCCCGTCGTCGTTGGTCCCTTTCTTGCAGGATCTTCTTCCGGCCGCTGCGATGTCGGAGATTTGATGTTTCACCGGATTCGTGATATTCGCGGTGCACTCGTGAAATGGTCATACGGGAAAATTCCCTCTTCATCGCTACCTCGAAGATGCTGTGTACCATCGCTCGTGCGCCGAATATAACACCACGCTAAACCTCACTTAAATCTTGATAACCTGCCACTGTAGCAGCAGTATCCGATCTAACAACTGCGCGAGACACTTGTTGTCTTATAGAGACGTTGCCGACCGCTGTGTCATATTCTGTCTGTTTATATATCTCTGCATGTGAATACGCATGCTTGTATCAGTTTCTTTGGCGCTTCAGTGTAGTATCTCCTAAATAGTCTCATGCGCTCACAAAGCATGTTGCTTACTTCTAAAATAAAATGATGTCAGCGATATACACTGGCTGAACCAAAAGTAAAGCACCCAGAAGAGGAGACGAAATGAAACTTCAGCGTTTCAGATGTTATGTGATGTTACTTTAGCGATTTTAACGTCGGTCATATTTGCGAAGGACTTGTCAGTGTAACGACGTTTATCAGGATGGTGTTGCTTCCCCTCTGGCCTCGGTGCATGCAGGATATGATTAAGCCGTTGTACCCTTTCCTGAGACAAAATAATGGTTCAAATGGCTCTGAGCGCTATGGGACTTAACATCTGTGGTCATCAGTCCCCTAGAACTTAGAACTACTTAAACCTAACTAACCTAAGGACATCACACAACACCCATGCCCGAGGCAGGATTCGAACCTGCGACCGTAGCAGTCGCGCGGTTCCGGACTGAGCGCCTAGAACCGCATGGCCACCGCGGCCGGCCTTTCCTGAGACAAGCTGGCCCACAACTACTGGAACTGGTTCTCGATATCCTGGATATTCGCACTGGCACACAGCTGATGTCCGAGCTGATACTACACATGTTCTATTGGGGACGTACCTGATGGTCTCGCTGACCACGAGAGTACCTCAACATCACGCAGACAGCTCACAGAGATACGTGTCATGACGAGCATCGTCCAGTGGATCCTGTTGAAAGACAGACTACGGTACTGTCGTCTGAGAGCAAACACATCAGGACTCAGAAGGCCAGTGACGTATCGTTACGCCGCCAGAGTTCTGTCAGTAAATATCAGCCTTGACCTGGAGTCATATGTAGTGGCTCACCACACCATGACGCCTGCTGTAGCACCCCTTTATCTTCCTTGAAGACTGCCGTCATACGCATCGAGGATGGTCTTCTGAGCTGTGTCGAGAACCTCGGTAATTTGTTAATGGAATAAAGAGTCCAGATCATAAATTAGCGAGATTCTTACACACTAAAAGCGAAGAAGCCTTCGTTTTTGAAAGTAATTATTCCGTTAAAAATAGTGCTGAGTTAATAAACAAGCTAAAAGCGGTAGATTTCACTACCTCCTCCCCGTTGGTCTCGTTCGACGTTATAAGTTTATTGCAGGTTGTACTCTACTATGTTTGTTGTTCGCGGTTTTCGACCAAATTGTTAGGAATAAAACAGCTGTAATATGTTCAGCCTTAATGGCAAAATGCACTACAACATTTTGTTCGTTTTCGCTAGTATGTACCCTAGTCTTTGAATTGCGCGAGATTCTCGCGCATGACACTAGTGCCCTCTCTCGTTAGATGTGTTCCTTAGCGCAAGCTTTATCTTTTTGACACTAGGACACAGGCGAATTGGTTTCATGTTTTCTGTTGTATGTAGGCGTTTTAAATAGTTGTGATATGGTTTAGTTGTTAAGACAGAGGGTTTGAATTAGCACAACCTTTAAAATTTTGATGCGCATGAGTATGTATCTCACGGTTTTAATGTATGCGAGTTTCTCGCGCATACCACAAGTGCCCTCTCCCGGTGAAATGCTGTACAGATAGAGGTGATGTTTTAATTTTAACTACTGACGACCCCTTTGGCACTATTGTTTTTGTATCTCCACTGCAGGATGTGATTTTAGTAAGTGACTAAAATTTTTTGTGCTTGTAATACTTTGGTAATTTTCACGGTTACTTAAAACTGTAAGTGTTGGTTTTTTTTTGCCTCGTGATGACCATAGCTGTTAAGACCCATAGTGCTCAGAGCCATTTGAACCATTTTTTTGGTTTTTTTCTTCTATCTCAGTTATGGTGCTAAGTTTTTAGCTAATGAAGGTGTGTTCCTGTTCAGAAATATTTTTGGTTCTGACGAAGGTATATTTAGATATACCGAAACCGTGGTCAAGGATTTCAATAAATGTTTATCCTGCAACTGTTTGACTCTTATCTTTTACCGTGAAGATTTTCAACAGTTGCTACTTCAGCCATGTTTACAATTCTGTGTTATTAAAAACCTTTTATTAAAACAATAAATAACTTTTCTGCAATTACATAGTTGATAGAATACTGTTAATAATTTCATTAAGTTCACCTCATCTTGCTCCACGACGTACTCTATTGAGAGTGTGTCTGACGTTGCTCCCAAAGAAAAACGGGTGAGATATGGTCTTATCAGAAGTATATAAACCATCAAAAATTTAACATTCTCGCAAGATTTTATCTTACAAAGAAAGTATACGACTAAGAGGAGGTTTTTTTTTAATTTTTGCAAAAAATTCAATGTTTCACAAGATTCGTTATCACCATGTGATCATGTGATCTGAAATCACCAGAATCTTTAAAGATTACCAAAATATTTTCTTGGCTAGGTAGTTACGGTTCGCAGCACTATTTCAAATTGCAAGAATTTCAAAGTGGAGTCTAAAGATCAAACAATTTCGTACGCGAAGAAGGAATGTCTTTTCAGCCAGAATGCCGGCCGCGGTAGTCTCGCGGTTCTTGGCGCTCAGTCCGGAACCGCGGGACTGCTACGGTCGCAAGTTCGAATCCTGCCTCGGGCCCGGATGTGTGTGATGTCCTTAGGTTAGTTAGGTTTAAGTAGTTCTATGTTCTAGGGGACTGATGACCACAGATGTTAAGTCCCATAGTGCTCAGAGCCATTTTTTTTCAGCCAGAATCTTCATTCCAGGCGTAATTGTTCTGACCGAGAAAATTTTGTCCCTTAGTGCCTTCAAAAACCATATGCGAGATTTTCATATTCTCTCTCTCGCTACGTGCAAAGTAATACTCCTACGGAAAAAAATGAAGAAGACGTTTTTGTAGCAAATATTAAATTTTGTACTGAGATTCGTTTTCGCTGGACGCCACGGTTTTTGAGTTATTAAACAAAAACGCGTTTGATGGTCACTTTTGTAAGTTTTTCTTCTATAATTCGAAAACTATGGCCTCTTGCGAAAACCTCTGCCAGTACAAAACTTAATTACATTACATTTCCTACGGAAAGGTCCTCTTCATTTTTCTGCAGGACTAATAGTTTGCATGCAGCAAGTGAGAAAATACAAGAATATTGCGTGTTGGGTATTTGAAGGAGTTGCGAGTTGCACAAAACCCATAGGTAGGAGCAGCTGAATCGCCCTACACATGTATACCGTAGGAACTACATGTCTGAGAAGTTACATAATATGTGAGTTCCAGTTTAAGATCTTGTCAATTTAAAAATTTAATAAACTCAATTTCAATGATAATCGAAATATTTCATCCTGAATTGACAGCAGTATCATTAACACGAACAGCATAATGGCGTTTACGTTCTGCTTCGGCAGAAAACAACTACACAGTCGCCGCGCAGTGTCACTTGGGAACGGGCACAGCCGAAATATGCAGCGACCACGACCGGCCCCGGGCCAGCTAGTTTGTTCCGAAACAGGTTAAACACGTAATTAAACGGCCGACTGGAGCTGGGGCCTCCACCTACGCTAAACCACGGATACCGACAAGCAATTTGTTGTAAAGCTGCGTGTCGCTGACCAGTTTTCTAGAATTCTGCTCAGGAGTCTGACACAGACAGGCAAATGGGTAAGTGCAGGAAGAATAATAGGAAAAGGCTGGACGAAATGTAAGAGCTTCAACTCGAAGTAGCTCGGAGCGGAATTTCAAACAATGAAAAATGGCGTGTAATTTCAAATAAGTAGAAGGGACAACTAAGTCACTTGAATTGCCTGCATTAACTACAGGGAACTGTAAAGAGACTGGTCCATAACGAGAAGCTGGGATATTTAAGAATAAGCCGGGAGATACAGGCTGGACCTTTAGGAGAATTCTTCAGCCACTAATTTTATACACGTTTTATCTTGTGTAGCACAATTATCCTGCCTTGATCACTACATTCATTAAAGAATCACTACTCTTCGTGCGTTTCGACCACTGACCA